>NW_027223752.1:147730608-157730608 GCF_028538775.1 Myotis yumanensis
GGTTTGCAGCTAAACAATCTCCCACATTCACTGCACTCATGAGGCGTAGCTCTATTATGAACTGTCCCGTATCAAATGTGGGTTTTGTGCCCTAACCGGTTTGGCTCAGTGGATAGAGTCGGCCTGCAGACTGAAGGGTCCCAGGTTTGATCCCGGTCAAGGGCGTGTACCTTGGTTGAGGGCACAGTCCCAGTAGGGGGTGTGCAGGAGGCAGCTGATTGATGTTTCTCTCTCATCGATGTTTCTAACTCTCTATCCCTCTCCCTTCCTCTCTGTAAAAAATCAATAAAATACATTTTTAAAAAAATGTGGGTTTTGTGGTTAAAGAATTTCTCACATTCACTGCATTCATGAGGCCTTTCTCCGGTGTGAACTCTTTGGTGTTGAATGAGGACAGATTTTTCACTAACATACTCCCCACAGTCAGTGGCTCATCAGGTTTATGCCAGGGCTAACTCTCCAGTGTCAAACTGGGTGAGTTTTACAGGTAAACGACTTCCCACGCTCAGTGCACTCATAAGGCCTGGCTCTCACGCGTGCTCTGTTGTATTGAAGAAGGACAGGACTTTGGCTAAACGATTTCCCACATTCAGGGCATTTACGAGGCCTTTCATTAGTGTGAATTCTCAGGGTTTAATGAGGATGGATTTCTGGAGAAAGGATTTCTTGCATTCCCTGCACTCACAGGGCAGATCTCCCATGCGAATAAACGCTTTGGTGTTGAACGAGGTCAGATTTCTGACTAAAAGATCTCCCACGTACAATGTTCTCATCAGGCTTTGCTCCAGTGCGAACTCTGCAGTGTTGAAGGAGGTAGATTTTCGGTAAAGAACTTCTCACACCGCTCATACAGCTTCTCTCCAGGGTGAGTTTGCTGGTCCTGAACCCGCCATTGGAGCTGAAGCCTCCCCCACATGAGCTGCACTCATCACGACCTTCTTCAGTGCAGACTCTGGTGGGGAAAGGGGTGTGCATTGCTGAAAACTCTCCTGCTTCCAAACCACTTACCATGACTTTCCCACCATCAAAGGGCACCCCACACTCAGTGCTGCTCCGTGGCTTCTCACCATTGTGAGCGGCCTGACGGAGAAGGCCCGAGGTGGCTAGAAAGTCCTTCTCCACCTCCCCTCAGGTGAATGGCTTCCCTGCCACATGGAATCTGCAGCTCCTGACAAGTGAGTCCCTGTCCACGCCCTTTGTGAAGATGCTTTTCTCCGCTGTCATGCTTTCAGTTCTGGTGAAAGTTTTCACTGAACCAGAAGCCTCCGATTCCCCCGCCTCCGTATGGCTTCTGCCCAGGACATATTGCTTGCCGCTCAGTCAGGTGCAAAATGTCTTTCAAGCCTGGGACACACTTCTCACAGGAGTGAGTGTTCTGGGTCGATGGAGCTGCCTTAGAAGTCCTGAGCTGGAGCTTTTCTGCCACAGAAACGCCGCTCAGAAGGGGCCTCCTTGTCCTCTGCTCCACATCAACAGCTCGGGGATGCTGTAAGTGCAAAATGCTGCAGCATCACATTATGGCACAGGGAACTCTGTGCCTTATCAAGGAGCCCCCTCTCCCCCCAGGACAAATACATGATCCCATCTCCAAAGGTCATATGGCCCTCAGGTGGGCGCCTCAGTGTGGCTGCCGCCCTCAGACTCTGGGCAGAGCGGGCAGGAGTGGTGAGCGACTGGGGTGGGAACCAGGCAGTAGAGTTGCTTCAGCCCAGTGCCTCAGACCTGTCTCTGTGCAGCGGGGACAGCTCCTCCCCCACCTTCTCATCAGGTCACCTTAGCCCCCACCCAGGGCTCCTCAGCCTGAGAGCCACAGGCTGACCCAAGAGCAGCCAAAATGACCGCCTATCGGAGGATGCCGGAAGTCCCACCTTCCTCTGCTCTCTTACTTTTTTAAATGTCTATTCTTGTCTTTCTTTTCCTTTTTAAAAATTTTTCTACTGCCTCTCAGAAAGAAAAAAAATGAAAGTTAGAAGTTCTAATTTCCAGTAAGTGCTAAAGAAATGGCACAACTTAGGCCAATGTTCTAGGAACCCCAAACATTCCTAGAGTAGTGGTTGCATATTGTTTAAAGTATGATTATACCTGTTATTTGAAAACAACATAAAGAATTAATAATTTTATTACAATAGCTTTCATATACATTTGAAAAATGAGACATAAATGGTCAAGATATGTTTTTAATTTAAATTAAAATGATGGCCTGGTATAATTTCTTGAATATTTTGAGCCTAATGAGATAACTGTAGCATTCCCCAGAAGTTTATGAGTGGCAGGTTGTATACTATTTTCAGAGAGTTTGGAATTTTCTTTCTGACGAATCTAGTTCTGCTTAAAAAGGCCTGTAGGACTTCAGTCCAACAAAATCAAGAATAGAATAGAATAGAATAGAATAGAATAGAATAGAATAGAATAGAATAGAATAGAACAGAATAGAATAGATTAGAAAACGGGATTTGGCTCTATGCATGCCATATCAAATGCCAGTCCAGCAGGAAATTGTCGGTAAGCCTAGCAATTTACCTCTAGAACACGACCACATTGAGGTCTCTTGTTCAGGACTCCACAGTTAGGATATATTTTGTTGAATTGCTTCACATATTTAGTTTTAGATATCTTACCGGTATTGTAGGCAGGAAGATCAAGGAAAGCTGATCCTTCCTGAGCTTTACCACTGAAAAGGAACCCAAGGAAAATATTATGAGGTCAAATGATATGTGTCAAATACATAATTCAGAACAGGAAAGATTGTTTTCAGAGATGGTAGGTTCATATGTGTGTTGGGAAGGTGTGAGTCAGTGGTGAAGGGAGGGTGTGTAGAATGGTTATGGAGTAAAGGAACGGAAAGGGAAACTGGAAGTTTCGGAAAGCCTGCCATGGACGTGGATTCATTTATACTTTCTTTACCTCTTGCTAATAAAGGCCTAATTTTGATTTTAGGTGGGAGAGAAAAGAGGAGGTAAGCTCCTCTGGAGGTTTCTTTTCCTTCATCAAATTCAAGGAGTTATGGGAGATAGGGGTGAGAGAACCAGCAACCAACCTCGATTGACCAGTTTTGTTTCTAGAAATATTGTTATCATCTTGTTTAAATGTTTCTGCCAGTAAACTTTAAAACATCTTTCTAGAGTTTTAAATTCTGGCATGCTGTGATTAGCTATAATTAGATTTACTTCTAATTTGTAAAAGAATGTTTAAATTGGTCTTTCTCTTCTAGCTATTTTTGTATTATTATTGCAATGTCAATGTTTAGAGACATAAGTGGGATTTAAAATCAATTTATTAATCTAATAAGGTATTAACCATAGTTTATGACATAATTAAAATTTTTATCTTTATAAAAATTTTCCAAAATTAAAATAATTATTTATTATAATCTTGAAAACAATACAAAGATGGTAAAAGAAGAAAAAAATTATCCCTTACATTTTCTCTTTTGCCAGCCTTGGATTTCATCCTCTTTTCCTGCACCATCTCTAGTACTGGATGCTATTTTTTGTCAATTCAATGGGTAAAAATACCTACTTAATTGTTGCTTCAATTTGTATTTCTTTGATAACTAATAAGATTAAGTGTGTGTGCGTATGTATGTATGTATGTATGTGTACATAATTGTAAATAAGCAATTCTGTGAATATGATGAAATATGTACTTTATGTAGATTATATTATATCTGGGTAGTTTGGACTAGGTAATATATATTTCAGTAAGATTTCCCAGTTATGCTATCTGTAAGCCTAGAAATTAAGTCTGAAAAAACATAGGAGTGGAAATGTAGCATTTTGTTGGTAAAATCTGAAGTGAATTTAGTTATATTTTATCATCCTTTTATCTTAAGCTAAAAGAGCTCTACTTTTTCTTGGTGAATTCCCACACTGAATCTTCTGTCAGGAGTGGAAATCAAGAGATTTAAGTTTTATATACTTGTTGTACAAGTTATCAATTTATTTCGTCACTGCAGATCCATCCTTCTTTGCCCTCCCTTGTGTGATTGGAGTTGAGCCCTGTAAGATCTCCCCTCTGCCAGCTGGGACAACATTAAGCTTTTCAGTAGATGGCATTGGAGAAGAGAGTGCCTCAAGGAGGGCTTTTCTTCCTGGTTCCAAAATGCTTGTTCATTTTTGCTCTGAGAGGGAGCTGCAGTCAGTGGCCTGCGGGATACCCAGTGTCACATGCACATTCTCCTGTGAGTTTTCAGGGCACTGATTGGCAACGGGGCCAGCCCGGGGGACTCACCTTCCTGAGAGTTTCACTGACACCCTCCCAACACCCCTCCCTCATCTCAGGAGGCTCCTTGCACTTTTTGCAGCATCTTTTATGTTCTTGAACATATGAAATTTTATTTTTAATAGCTTGTTTTACGACCTTTTCTACAAATTGTACCAACTATATACTTCCTTGGAATTCTAGCTACTTTGGTTTTCTTGAATTCTGAACTCTGTCTTTTTAATTCAGGGAAACCGGTTTCCTCTTCCCTGAGATGCAGCCTGAAAAATCCCTGCAGGCAGTAATCATAGGGATGACCTCCTTTTTATTCTCTTGGGAATATTCTTTTGCTTTGTCTGTTGTCAAATGTTTTATTTATTTTCCAGTTTTTTATTTGTTTAAGGAAGCAAAGTGAATCTGGTCCATCATGCTTTGTTCCTTTAAATATTAAAAATTAGATAGCATTATGATAATATATTTGTAAAGTGTTTGCATTAACATACATGTTATCATTATCGTTGCTACACGTTAGATTGTCCTTCTGGGATCCTTTTTATTCTTCCTGAAGTGTATCCTTGTGAGGTTCATTTACTACAGTCTCTTGGTGGTGACACCTGTTTTATTTGTAAATAATTTTATCATCATTTTTAAAAGATACCTTTGCTAGAAAACCAAAGTTTTGAGAATATTATGATTTCACTCAGATGTGGGATATAAAAATGAAACTTATAGACACAGAAAATATATGGTGGTTACCAGAGAGAAGTGGGTGGGAGAGGTGGGAGAGGGTGAAGGGGACCAAATACATGGTGATGGAAGATGATTTGACTTTGGGTGGTGGATACACAGTGCAATATCCAGTTCATGTATCAGTGATGTACACTTGAAACCTACATTAATCAATGTTAGCCTGATACATTTAATTTAAAAAAATACGCCAGTCTTAAGACTTTAAAATCTAATTCTGAGTTTTCCCTCAATCCTTTAAATACACTATTCTTCTGCCTTCTGATTTTCATTGTTCCTGTTCAGAAGTCTGCTGTTTTTTTAATTATCATGATTTTGTACAGTGCTCTGCCTTGTCTCTGTAGGTGTTTTTAATTTTGTCTTTTTTATTACCAGGGTGTTTTTAAAAATAATATGTTTAAGCATGGACTTTTTATTTTATTCTGACTTGTTTAATTTATACCACCTGGGATATGTTGTGCTTCCTGGATTTATGGATTCACATTTTTCATCAATTCTGGACATTTTTATCCATTATCTCTTTAGATAATACCTTTTTTCTCTCCATTCGTTCACTTCTTTTTTTTTGACAACCCATGAGAGGTATGTTAGACCTTTCCTTCTATTCTCTGTATCTCTTACCATTCCCCTCACACTTGAATCCCTTGTTTCTCTGCTGTATTGAGTGTACTTTTGAGACATATTTTCAAGTTCAACTAATTGTTTGTAATCAGATTTTTAATCAATTGAATTAGAGTTTTTTTTCTATTTTTTTAACCTCTCAACAATTACAATTACCAAAGGTAGGTGATGTTTTTCCCCCTCCAAATATTTTTTTATTTCTAGCAGTATTGTATTGATTGGCCAATTTTGTGATTGTGTCCTTTATTTCTTTTTCTTTGAATTTTATTTTTCAAATACAGTTTACATTCAATATTATTTTGTATTAGTTTCAGGTATACAGCATAGTGGATAGACAATCATATACTTTACAAAGTGTCCCCCCAATATTTTCAGTACCCACTTGGCACCATACATACTTATTATAATACTAGAGGCCCGATGCATGAAATTCGTGCAAGAGTAGGCCTTCCTTCTCCTGGCTGCCAGTAATGGCTTCCCTCCAGCACCTGGGACCCAGGCTTTCCTCCTCTGGCTGCCAGCAGGGACCCAGAATCCGACTGCTTCCCTCCTCCAGCCACCCACAGGCACCCGGGACCCAGGCTTCCCTCCTCCAGCTGCCCATAGGCACCTGGGACCCAGGCTGCTTCCCTCAGGCCGCCCGCAGGTACCCGGGACCCCAGCCAGCTTCATTTAGGCTTCCCGCAGGCACCAGGGACCCCAGCTGGCTTTCCTCCAGCCCCAGCTTTGTCAGAAAGGATGTCCAGAATGAAGTCTGGAAGACGTCCGGTCTAATTAGCATATTACCCTTTTATTATTATAGATTATTAATTGTATTCCCTATGCTGTACTTCACATCCCTGTGACTATTTTGTAATAACCAACCTGTACTTCTTTTCTTTAAAAAAAATATTTTTATTGATTTCAGAGAGGAAGAAGGGAGAGGGAGAGAGAGAAATATCAGTGAGGAACAATCATTGTTGGGCTATCTCTTGCACACCCCTTACTGGAAATTGAGCCTGCAACCGGGCATGTGCCCTGACTGGGAATCAAACCATGACCTTCTAGTACATGGGTTGACACTCAACCACTGAGCCACACAGGCTGGGCAACCTGTTCTTCTTAATCCTTTCAACTTTTTCACCCAGTCCCTCAACCCCACCTCCCCCTGGCACCATCAGTCTGTTCTCTGTACCTATGAATCCATTTCAATTTTGTTTGTTTGTTTATTTCACTCTTTAGATTGCACATATAAGTGAAATCATATGGAATTTGTCTTTCTCTGACTGGTTTGTTTCAGTTAGTATAATACTCTTCAGGTCCATCCATGCTATTGCAAAAGGTAAGATTTCTTTCTTTTTTATGGCTGAGTAGTATTCCACTATGTAGATGTACCACAGCTTTTTTAACCACTCACCTGTTGATGGGCACTTGGGCTGTTTCCAAATCTTGGCTATTGTTAATAATGCTGCAAAGAATATAGGGGTGCATAAGGCAGTTGCATTTAAAATTTTTCCTTTTTATTGAATTTATTAGGGTGATATTGGTTAACAAAATTATACAGGTTTCAGATGTGCAATTCCACAGCATATCATCTCTACACAGTATTGTATAGTCTCCTTCCATCACCATTTATGCCCCCTATACTCTCCTCTAACTTCCCTCACCACCCCTTCCCCTGGCACTATTGTCTGTATCCATGAGTTTTTTTCTTTTTCCCACTCAATCCGTCTACCCCTGACCCCCGAAATGACCCCCTTCCACAGCTGTCAGCCTGCTCTCTATCTATGAGTCTGTCTCTATTTTGCTTGTTAGTTCATTTTATTTACTAGATTGCACATATGAGTGAAATCATTTGGTATTTGTCTTTCTCTGACTGGCTTATTTCATTTAGCATAACTTTCTTCAGCTCCATCCATGCTGTCACAAAGGATAAGATTTTCTTCCTTTTTACAGTTGAGTAGTAGTCCATTGTATAAATGTACCACAGCTTTTTCATTCACTTATCTACTGATGGGCATTTGGGCTGTTTCCAAATTTTGGCTATCTATCTATCTATCTATCTATCTATCTATCTATCTATCTATCTATCATCTATCTATAAAAGCCTAAGTGACCATTATGACCGACTGAAGGACCAGAATGACTGAAATGACCGGTCGACCAGTCACTATGCACACTGACCACCAGGGGGAAGATGCCCAACACAGGAGCTGCCCTCTGGTGGTCAGTGCACTACCACAGCTAACCTCCCATTATACCAGCTGGCCAACCTCTCACAGTCTCCCCTCCCAGCTGGCCGCAGGGCGATCGGGGGACCCTACCTGTGCATGAATTCATGCACTGGGCCTCTAGTTGTAAATAACTCTGCATGAATACAGGGGTGCATATTCTTTCTGATTGGTGCTTCAGGTTTCTTAGGATATATTCCCAAAAGTGGAATCACTAGGTCATAAGGCAGTTCCATTTTTAATTATTTCAGAAAACTTGATACTGCTTCCCACAGTGGCTGTAGCAATCTGCATTTCCACCAGCAGTGCATCCTCAGCAACACTTGTTGTTTATTGATTTATTGATGGTAGCCATTATGACAGGTATGAGAAGATATCTCACTGTGGTTTAATGTGCATTTTTCTGATGATTAGTGATGTTGAGCATCTTTTCATATGTCTATTGGCCATCTGTATGTCCTCTTTGGAGAAGTGTCTATTCAGGTCCTTGGCCCATTTTTTAATTGGATTGTTTTGTTGGTGTTAAGTGTTTGAGCTCTTTATAAATTTTGGATAATAACTCCTTCTCAGATGTGTCATTGGTGAATATCTCCCCCCATTCAGTAGGTTGTCTTTTTGTTTTATTGATTTTTTTTGCTGTGCAAAACCTTTTTAGTTTGATATAGTCCCATTTGTTTATTTTTTCTTCTGTTCCCCTTGCCCAAGGAGATATAGGAGAAAAAATATTGCTAAGAGAAATGTCAGAGAGTTTTCTGCCTATGTTTACTTTGAGGAGTTTTATGGATTCAAGTCTTACACTTAAGTATTTGACCCATTTTTAGTTTATTTGTGTATATGGTGTAAGAAGGTGGTCTAGTTTCATTTTACAGGTTTTGCTTCTGCTTTTGTTGTTGTTGACTCTTACCCGGGGATATTTTTTCCATTTATTTTTAGAAAGAGTGCAGGGAGGGAAGGAGAGAAGAGAGAGAGAGATTGGTTGACTCCTGTATGTGCCCTGAGCAGGCTTGGGAATTGAACCTGCAATCCAGGTAAGCGCCCTTGACTGGGAATCAAACCTGTGACCCTTCGGTGCCGGGGTGGACACTTTAACCACTGAGCAACATTGGCCAGGTTTGCTTCTGTTTTTTGAATCCAAGGGGTAGGACTGACTTAGAATTTTGGCAGCCCCCGCTGAGGGTGTCTGATCAGTGAAGCAGTCTTAGGGTCCTTTTTATTCACTTGTGGCTGGTCAGTCTTGGTTTCATTGCTAGATCTCTACCTTCGGGCAATTTTGCCCCTCAGGCTGTCCATCGTTGTAGCTCTGGTTTGATCCCATAAATATAATTTCTCAGACCCTTTCTATTTTTTAAAGGGGCCTCATTGGAGATCTTTTGTAGACCAGTTATGTCTCAAAGCATATGTGCTTTCTGGTGTTCAGCTATTCTGAAGCAGGAGCATCCCTGTAAGGTTTCTTCACCACTTGTTGCATTAGAGTTATACCTTTTAAAAAAAAATATATATTTTATTGATTTTTTACAGAGAGGAAGGGAGAGGGATAGAGAGCTAGAAACACCGATGAGAGAGAAACATCGATCAGCTGCCTCCTGCGCACCTCCGACTGGAGATGTGCCCGCAACCAAGGTACATGCCCTTGACCGGAATCGAACCTGAGACCTTTCAGTCCGCAGGCTGATGCTCTATCCACTGAGCCAAACCGGTTAGGGCTAGAGTTATACTTTTAAATATGAAGTAGCACAGATTAATATGTATTTCAGGGATCAGACCACAATGTAAGCAGAAAGGATTGCTCATTGTCTTTATACGAGAAATATTTCATATGATTTCATAAATGTTTGAGATCTAATTCACTGCATGGATGTAACTCTTTTCAGTCATTAGTTATTAGTTCTGGACACATAATCTGTTGTACTATTATATATGTACAATTATAACTATATAATGTTGTACATTATAATGTTATATAAACTTCTACCCAAAAATCTGAAAACCAAAATATTGAGTTGAAATAATCTGATAAAACAGATTTTCATATAATAATTATGAGTGTACAGTTTGTGGGCAGGTACCTGGGTTCAAATCCCGATTTTACCATTTACTCACAGTGGAACTTTAGGCAAGTTATTTAATCTCTATTCCTCTACCTTTCTTCATGTGTAGATAAGATAGATAACAAAAGCACCTACTTCATATAATTGTTAAGAAGATCTAGCTGTGAATGGCTAAGTTTAAAATTAAATAAATTCATCTGAAATAAAATTAAAATTCAGTTTCTTAGTTACACTAGCCTGTGTTAAATGCTTTATAATTATGTGCGGCTGGCTAGTGACTATATTTATTTCACAGTGAAGAAGTGAACATTTTCTTCACTGCAGAGGTGAGTGCATCCTCAAATGCGAAGATGTCAACACAAAGCCACCGGAAACATGAAAAAGCAAGGAAACATGACACCACTAAAAGACCACAATAATATTTCAGTAAATAATTCCAAACAAGTGGAGATATGCAAATTACCTGCAAAATAATTCAAAATAATTTAAAGGAAGCTCAGTGAAATTCAAGAGAACAAGATAGGAAATTCAATGAACTCAGGAAAACAATACATGAAAAAAGAAGTTCACTTTGACCCAACAATCCCACTTCTGAGAATATATCCTAAGAAGCCTGAAACACCAATCAGGAAGAATATATGCACCCCCATACTCATAGGAGCATTATTTATAATAGTTAAGTACTGGCAAAAGCCCAAATACCCTTCAGTAGATGAATGGATTAAAAAGATGTGGCAGCCCTAGCCAGTTTGGCTCAGCGGATAGAGCATAGGCCTGCAGACTGAAGGGTCTTGGGTTCAATTCTGATCAAGAGCACATGCCAGGGTTGTGGGCTCAGTCCCCAGTGGGGGTATTCAGGAAGCAGCCAATCATGATTCTTTCTCATCATTGATATTTTTATCTCTCTCTCCCTCTCCCTTCCTCTCTGCAATAAAAATAAAGTGGCAAATTCACACAATGCAGTGTACATACTATGTGGCTATAAAAAAGAAGGCGCTCTTACCCTTTGAGACAGCACGAATGAACCTGGAGACTATTATGCTAAGTAAAATAAGCCAGTAAGAGAAAGACAAATATCACATGATCTTGCTTATATGTGGAATCTAATGAACAAAATAAGCTGACAAACAAAATAGGTCCAGAGTATGGGTGCATGGAACAGAATAACAAATATCAGTGGGGGACAGTGGGTGGGAGGGACAGGAAGAGATAAACCAAAGAACATATATGCATATATGCATAATCCATGGATGCAGACAATAGCACGGGGAAGGCCTGGGGTGGGGCAGGGGTTGGGTGGAGAGGGGCAAAAAAAGAGAAAATGAGAGATATCTGTAATACTGTCAAGAATAAAAAAAAGAGGGAAGTTCCTAAAGAGATAGAAATTGTAAAAATAACCCAACAGAAATTCTGGAGCTGAAGAATACAATGAATGAAATAAAAAAAATGCAGTGGAGATCTTCAACATTGGGCTCACTCAAGCAAAACAAAGAATCTGCGAATTTCAAAATAGATATCTTGATGTTATCTACTCATAGGAGAAAAGAGAGAGGAATGGAAAAGCGTGAAGAAAGAGTATGTGAATTATGGGATGCTATGAAGCAAAACAATATTGTATCACGTAAGACTCAGAAGAGGAAGAGAGAGAGAAAAGGGCAGAAAACTCATTTGAAAAAATGATGGCTGAAAGCATCCCAAATCTGGAGAGAGATATGGCCATCCAGTGAAATGAAGCTCAAAGATTCCTAAACAGATGAAGCCAAAGAGATCTTAAGGGAGACATCTTATAATCAAACTCTTGGAAAAAAATCAATAACAGAATTTTGAAAGCAGCAAGAGAAAATTACTCATATATCAGGGAAAACAGTATTTTCAATCTCTGCCTGGAAATCCACAGATCCAGAGGGCCAACTCTATGTTATTACACATAAGAGCAGGGGTCCTCAAACTACGTCCCGCGGGCCACATGCAAATACAAATATTGTATTTGTTCCCGTTTTGTTTTTTTACTTCAAAATAAGATATGTGCAGTGTGCATAGGAATTTGTTCATAGTTTTTTTTTAAACTATAGTCCGGCCCTCCAACGGTCTGAGGGACAGTGAACTGGCCCCCTGTTTAAAAAGTTTGAGGACCCCTGCATAAGAGTCTTAATAATGCATGGATTTGGGTGTTCTTGGGGGTGAGCAGGGGTCTTGAACCCAATCTTCCACAGATACTGAGGGACAACTGTATTTGTCTAAAATAATAAAAGCATAATATGCTAATTAGACCGAACAGCCAAACGACCTTCCAGATGTCATTCCGGACATCCTTTTGGATGAAGCCACCATGGTGAGGGCCGAGGCAGAGGCGGTTAGGGGTGATCAGGCAAGCAGGGAGTAGTTGGGGCGATGAGGCAGGCAGGCAAAGTGGTTAGGGGTGATGAGGCAGGGAGGCGAGTGGTTAGGAGCAAGCTGTTGTGGATTACAAGAGCGATGTCCGACTGCCGGTTTAGACCCTATCGGATCGAGCCTAAACCGGCAGTCGGACATCCCCCCGAGGGGTCCCAGATTGAGAAAAAGTGCAGGCTGGGCTGAGGGACCCCCTCCCCCCATGCACGAATTTCATGCAGCGGGCCTCTAGTATTATATAAAATAGACTTTAAGTACAAAGCTATAACAAAGATGGCCTTTATATAATGATGAAGGGTCAGTTCATTAAAAGGATACAATAATTGTAAATATATACATACCTAATATTGGAACACATAAATGTATTAAATAATTATTAACATATCTGAAGGCAAAAAAGCAGTACAATAATAGCAGGGGACTTCAAAACCTCATTTTCAACAATCCAGATGGAGAATCAATAAGGAAATAAATGACTTGATGATTCTTTAGATCAAATGAACCCAAGAGACATATATAGGAACATTCTATCTAATAGCTTTTAGAACACATATTTTTCTCAAGCACACATGGGACATTTTCCAGGATAGATCATATATGAATTTATAAGACAAGTCAACAAATTTAAAAAGATTGAAGTAATATCAAGTATCTTTTGCAACCATAGTGATATAAAACTATAAATCAATAATAAGATAAAAGCTAGAAAATCCACAAATATGTGGGAATTAAACAACACACTTGCACACTTATGAACAACTGATGGGCAAAAGAAGAAATCAAAAGGGAAATCAGAAAATATCTTGAGACAGACAAAAAATGGAAACAACATAACAAACCTCACGGTATTCAGCAAAAGCAGTTCTTAGAGGAAAGTTTACAGTGTAAACTTTCTGTAAATACTTGGTGGCTTCTCAGGTGTGCATATCCTTGACGGTCTGGTCAGATTCACAAGTATTCTTAAAGTGAACATGAATATTTGAACCTCTTGATTTGCATGATTCTGTAAGGTTTTCTGGGTCAAGTGAATAGGGAACCATTTTCAGAAAACATATCATGCTGCTTTCTGGAAGAGCAACACCCAACTGATCTTGACCAACATTCTCAATGTGGGTTTTTTGTTGTTGTTGTTGTTGTTTTTTAACCTATCGTTAGTTATTAAGGGGTCAAGTAAACTTCTTCCTTTAAATTAATTCTCTTATTTTCAGAAAGAGGGTAGGGAAAGTGGTGAATTCAGAAAATAATATTTGGATTATGTCTATTTTTGGTGCTAATTATAATTTGATTTTTTAAAATATTTATTTTATTGATTTTTGACAGAGAGGAAGGGAGAGGGACAGAGAGCCAGAAACATTGATGAGAGAGAAACATCAATCAGTTGCCTCCTGCACACCCCCGACTGGGGATGTGCCCACAACCAAGGCACATGCCCTTGACTGGAATTGAACCTGGGACCCTTCAGTCCGCAGGCCGACGCTCTATCCACTGAGCCAAACCGGTTAGGGCTCCATATACAACTTTTAACTTCATTATCCAGTGTTGAATTTATATATATTCTAGAGGTCCAATGCATGAAATTTGTGTGAGAGTAAGCCTTCACAGCCCCAGCTGTCTCGGCCCTCGCAGCCCCGGCTTCATCCAGACAGTCAACCCGAAGGTTGTCCGGATGGTCGTTCTGCTGTTCAGCCATCCAGTCAATTTGCATATTATGCTTCTATTATTATCCTATATAATAAAAGCCTAGGTGGCATCATGCGATGTTGTTCCAAGATGGCTGCGACAAGATGGCCACCCCCACGTCGTCACAAGATGGCTGCCACAAGATGGCCACCACAAGATGTCCGGCAGGGGAGGGCAGTTGTGGGCAATCAGGCCAGCAGGAGAGGGCAGTTGGGTATGACCAGGTCAGCAGGGCAGGGCAGTTAGGGGCGACCAGGCTGGCTGGGGATAGCAGTTGGGGGTGACCAGGCTGGCAGGGGAGGGCTGTTAGGGGTGACCAGGCCTTTAGGGGAGGGCAGTTGGGGGCAATCAGGTCGGCAGGGGAGGGCAGTTGGGGGCGATTGGGCCAGCAGGGGAGCAGTTAGGCGTCAATCAGACCAGCAGGGGAGCGGTTAGGGGGCAATCAGACAGGCAGGCAGACAGGCGAGTGATTAGGAGCCAGCAGTCCCAGATTGTGAGAGCGATGCCTGACTGTCGGTTTAGGCCTGATCCCTGTGGGTAGTCGGACATCCCCCAAAGGGTCCCAGATTGGAGAGGTTGCAGGATGGGCTGAGGGACACCCCCCCCCCATGCACAAATTTTGTGCACTGGGCCTCTAGTATTATATATATATATATGTAAATATTTATTGTTAAGAGTATTACAGATGTCTCCCCTTTTTCCCCCTATTGCCCCCTTCCATCCAGTTCCTGCCACATCCCAGGCCTTCATCATCCCATTGTCTGTGTCTATAGGTAATGGACATATATAATAATAAAAGAGTAATATGCTAATTAGACCTGACAGCCAGATGACCTTCTGGATATCCTTCTGGACAACCTTCTGGACCAAGCTGGGGCTGCAAGGTCTGAGGCAAGCCGCTGCAGCTGCAAGGGCAGAGGCAAGCCACTGTGGTTGTGAGGGCCAAGCCCCTTGCATGAATTTCATGCATTGGGCCTCTAGTATGTATATAAGATATTTGTTTAATCTCTTCCAACCATATTCCCCCCTTCCCTCTGAGATTCATCAGTCTGCCTTGTTTTCATGCCTCTGATTTTATTTTATTCATCAGTTTATTTTGTTCATTAGATTTCTTGTTCATTTACTTTTATATTGAACTAGTATCTCATCACGTGATATCACGTGCAGCAGGCCACCCACCGCTTCTGTGGGAGCTGGCAGGAACCACAGCTCGCTGGCAGGAGCCACACTGCTTCCACGGGAGCCATGCAGCTTTCATAGGAAGCGGGAGGGAGCCGCGCTGCTTCCGTGGTAAGTGGGCCCGGCGTCTCCTCTCCGGGCCTGTGCTCGGCTGCAGAGGCTCTGGGCTGGTCCCCCTGTCCCTGAGAGGCCCTCTGCAGCTGAGGCGTCACCGCAGTGATGAAACAAGCATCCCACCCCAGCCACTCTGTGCTTGCTGCCCAGAGGCCCTCCATCGCCGCGGCGACAAAGCAAGCATTCCACCAGGCCGCTCACACTGCCCACTCTCAGCAGCAGCCCCCCCAGGACTGGGGGACTCCGGCGAGGCTGAGGGGTCTAAGCACCACCAGCTTTGTGACGGAGTGATGGTTAATTTGCATATTACCCTTTTATTAGATAGGATAAAATAATAACTTTCCTCTGCTTCCTTAATTTGTTATAATGATTTGTTGCACTTCAGTAACTTAGAATACACAACTAATTTTTGAATTTGGTACAATTGATTTCTTATGGTGCTCTGGTAGTAGGTGGACAATTCAAGCACATTTTCTGTACCTAGGCCCATTAGGTGAGACATCTCAATGGAGGCATTTTGAAGTGTTTCATACTTAACGAATTGATGAGCACTATTCCCAAGTATGTACTTAACAAATATTGGCTGAATGAGTAAATGAAGGGCTTAAAAGAATTAAATTTTATATGAACTAAACATGGCAATTTTCCAAGAAAATTACCAATTCAAAGGACCTCTCAGTTGCCATATGGGTTTGTGGAATTTGCATGGAAACCCAAAAGATGAGGCAGCAGCTGTTGATAGCCTAAAACAACCTAAGCCACACTTAGTATAATTAATCCACAGATGTAGACAAGTAGTGGAAGTAGACATGATGATTCTTCATTTTGAACATATCAGAAGCTTGATGGAGGATGCCAAATGTTGAAATAAAATGAAATTTAAAAATCTGGCCAGTAGAAAAGGTGACCATGAATTTCATAGGAATATATAACTGGATTAAAAATCATAGACTTTTAAAGATGATATAAAATTAGAAATTAAGTTATACAAATAAATAGTATCCTTACTATTTTCTGAGTGTTTGAATTCCACAGGGGAAGCTGGATTGAGAGTAAGATTTCTCTATATAATTCTTGATCTCCTGTGTCTCTACTGGCAGATAAATGAACGAGGTATATGGACAGAGTTAATGCTAGAAAACACGCGTCATTTATTAGAACTAAATGTTAACAAAAACTTTGAGGTTGACTTTTGGATAAGATCTCACCCACTCTCTCTATTTAGATAATGTTTTCCTTCGTTTGATTTGAAATGTTTTAAATATACACTACATTTTTTCTTTACTTAAGATTAATACTTAAACAATTCACTGAAGAATAATTTTTTCTTTTAACTCTGTAAGTCTCTTATATTCTCTGTCTCCCTCTATCCCCCTCATAGTTTTTAATCAATGAAATTAGAATTAGTGGAGACTTACTGATATATACAGGAAATCTTATAGAATATAATTATGTGGGCAGTTTTAAGACTTGCCAAAATAGAAATAAAGTCAGCAGGTCTGCTCATTGTTCCTCATTGTATCTCCCAGAATTTAACCAGTTTTTAACTTGTTACTCCACTGGATGCTGGTTCTTGGCCATATCTATTCCCTGTACCAGATCTGGAATTTACAGCGTTGGTAATGTGACCAGATTCCAGGCATAGTTCACAAAACTGAAGTTGAGACAGAAAAGAGTGGGAACTCATTAAATGAAGTGCAATTGTGTCATCACGACCCTGAAGGCCATCTATACTAATTTAATCCAATTTAGCTGATTAACCCCTCTCCTAGTACCTTCTTGTCTCACATATATCATAAAAATCCCCCCCCTTTTTTAGCTCTTATTGTGTTCATCTTGCCTAAAATGTTATTTTACCCTTGTTAAATTTATTAGTTCTTCAAAGACCAATTTAAGGCCTATTGTTGCATTGATCATCAGTAGAAGCAAGCTATGTTTTACTCTAAAATGGAAGTTTTTTACATTACGGTACTCAACTTGGTTTTTTATCATGCATTCTGCTTATAAATCTCTGCATATGTTTCAAAGTCCATCTTAAATGGGTCTTTTTTGCAAGGCCTTTCCCAAATTGCCTACCCCTCATTTGACCTTCTTTAGCAAAAAGAATCAATTAGCCCAACCTGCTTGGCTCAGTGGTTGAGTGTCAATCTATAAACCAGGAGATCTCAGTTCTATTCCTGGTCAGGGCACATGTCTGGGTTGTAGGCTCCACCCCTAGTAGGGGGCATGCAGAAGGTGGTTGATCAATGATTCTCTCTCATCTATCTCTCTCTCCCTTCCTCTCTGAAATCAATTAAAATATATATTTTAAAAAAAGATTCAATTAATGTCAGTTGAATGTATATGATCCCGTGTCATTCTCTACCTAACATCTATCTATTCATGGCTCAAAGCTAGGTTAAATAGCACACATACTCTGGGAAGAAATATTTTTTATTTCAATGGAAGATTTCCTTAATGTAAGTTCTCATAGCACTGAACATATTTACATAGCACATGTAATTTTATTTAGTTTGTCTGTAATTGCTCTTTAATATCATGATTTTCAAGCTGGACTATGTTATTTATTCATTAAGGTGTCCTCTGTGTCAGCCAGGGATAGGTTGCTTGACACAAAATGGATAACCAATATATTGCTTATTTTGTGGATGCTTAAAACTATGAATCCTTTATCTCCAGTAAGAGTACATTACTTGAGGGTTTCCTTTATGTGGCCTTTATGTTTAGCATAGAGGTTTATATATAGAAGACATAATACAGTTGACCCTTGAACAAGAGGGTTTTGAAGTGCCTGGCTCTACTTATACATGGATTAAAGAAAAAAACAGTAAATGTATTTTATCTTTTATGATTTTCGTGATAATATTTTCTTTTTTTCTAGCTTACTTTATTGTAAGAATATAGTATATAATACATATAACATACAAAATATGTGTTAATCAACTGTTTATGTTAATGGCAAGGCTTCAGGTCAACAGTAGGCTGTTAGTAGTACATTTGACCTTTCACATCCATAGATTCCCATCTGTGATTGAAAATACTATTTCTGATCTCCATTTGGTTGAATCTGCAGATGTGAAACCCACAATTACAAAGGGCCAACTGTAGTTAAGTTTTTGGGAGTCAAAATTTATACAAGGATTTTCTACTGGGGAGGGGTCAGTACCCCAAACCCTAACATTGTTCAAGGGCCAACTGTAATTATTTATTCCCTTGTTTCTATGGGACTCTACCTAAGGAAAGGAAGAGAAGAGGAAATGCTAAATACCATTAGATGAGAATTGATGGATAGTAAATGTTTCCAGGCTTTTAGAAGCTGAATTTTCCTGTGCTAGGTCCCAACAATTTTGACTTGCTCAGTCCACTTAGAAAAAGAGTCATCCTTCCTATCTACATATTTTTAGACATTTTATTCTGAGAAAGTGAATAAATATGTCCTCCCCCTGCTTCGCTCATTATCAAAAGGATCCAATGGTTACTCTAGTCTGCTATTATCACTACTCTCTCAGCCTTCGTGTATTTGGTAGCCACTCTATCTCTTTTTATGTTATTAGTCACTTCCTGGGGCTCCGTGCCCCATTTCTAAGTAAAATCAGATATACCCTAGGTCAGAAGCTGCTGCTTTTTCTTTATCTGATTTTTTTCTGCCCATTAGCTCTTTATAATTCCAGGAGTACAGTATATGTGCTAGAACTTAAAACTCTATTATGCTACCTATGTGGGTTTAATTCATATACTAGAATGCAGAAAGTGACATCCCACAAAGTGTGTAGAAATCCAGAGGTATCTAGAAGTATCCTCTGTTGCTTGCTTCCTTGTTTTCTGTGAGTTTCCCTTCAAAGTGGCTGAAGTGCTGACCTGAAAGCAGATCTGAATTCTCTTTTCACATCTCAAGCTCAGCCTCAGGCATGCCAGACAGGCCTGTCCTCAGCCCTGATACAGCGAAACGCTTCAGGAGAGGAGGGAAGCCCTTGGCCCCAACACCATCCTGCATAAATATTGGAGGGTCAGGGACAACAATTATAAATTTCGTTATTCCTCACAATGGAGTTAGTCATCAACTTGGGTCTTTACCTCTTTACACCTTAGATATTTTTTATTCTTTAAGTCAGCAGTTCTTTATTTAACCTCTTTTCTCTTGGATTTCTGGTTTCCTCAACTAGAGGTGCGTGTTTCTTTTGGCTAGCACCCATGATGCTGGGCCTGCTCTGGTCACTTGGATTCATTAGTGCTATAGCTCTTGGCAAATTGTGGAATAACATTCCACCTTTAGTGGCTCCTTGGGTATTACTTTTCTCAGTCAATGCTTCAGAACTCTTATTTCTAAACTGCACTTTCTCTCAACTACTGCAGTTGCTCCTGGGGAAAAACATGAAAATGTCTTTAAAAGCACCTTTGTCCTCTAAGAAATTTAAGTTGAATGTCAAATCAACTGAAGGGGAAGTAAAGGAGGAGCCTGAGAAGGGGATCAGTGCAGGTGCTAGCTAGCCAAACAACCTGTCCCAAACAGCACGTGGGAGAGGCCCATCCGAGGTTAGGTCTTCAAGGGCGGCCCCAGCTCAGGCTGAAGCTCCTGTGGATGAACCTGGTGAATGTCATAGGATCATGGGATTTGATAATTACTTTTGTTTTTAGCACTTAAGGTAAAATTCAGAGAAGAGGCAGAAACGATTTTTAAAAATCCCATAAATAGTAACCAACAAATAGTTGATCTATTTCTGGAATATGACCCTTTCCTCAACTGAAACGGAATTCTAGCTCCATTGTGTGTGTGAATGTGTGTGGGGGTGGGTGGATCTAAGCCTGTAGTTCTCAGCATTGGTTTGTGACAACTTTGACAATCTCTAAGATTGTGTCAAAATTCTTTCTTTTTCTTCATTTTTTTTTTTTTTACAAAAGCCTGTAAATTTAAAAGTTTGATTACTAAATGCCTACCACAGAACTTTTTGAGTAGACAAAGCTACAGTTTAATAAATCTCACTTAGACTATCCTCTCTCCTGAGATTTTGGAAATTATATTTGAAATACAAATAGCAGGCCTAACTTTAGTAATTTTAAAAAATACTGAGAAATGTAGGGAATGGTATTTATTGTGAAATCAATTCTAAATCTTAAAAGCATTGAAGAACTATATCAGATATGGATAAAATTATGAACTATTTTATAGTAGTTATTTTGACATTAAATTAAGCATTATCTGAGATATTATTGAAAGATATACCAAAGCTATTAGAACTTTTGTTTTAAAATAGAACTGTGTTTGCTTCAGTTACCCCATTTGAAAGGAAGTAGGGCTACTGTTGGTACACACCCTGTGTTTCCTGATGATAAATCAACTATAAATCAACTATAAATTGATATTTTTTGAGTATCAGCCCATTAATAAAGGTGATGAATGAATTGCCTTTGCCCATTTAAAGTCTGTAATATATTTTGTTCTTGGGATAAGCTCATTACAGTGATTTTTGAAATAGCTACAAGGCCTTTAACATTTTTTTATTCAGCTTTAATTTTAGAAATTATTTCTCAATTCTTCAGTCAGAATATCTCACTGAGGCACTACCTACTGAAAAATTAAAAACAAAGCTTTAGTATTCACTGTTATGTATGATCTGAGCATTATGCGGGGGTGTGGGGGGGTGGTAGAATGAAAAACACATGGTACCTGACTCCAGGGAGTTTGAAGTTTCACTTGGAGTTGGGGAGGGAGCATATATGGAGTAAACAATGCAGAAGCAAGTAATGATCAATAAAGAAACATCTGAATACAAAGAGATCTGGCACTCAATGCTATACATACCAGTAGTGACTCCTTTGAAAAAGTATGATTTTTTTAATAAGTCAAATAGTCACTATTTTATGCAACTGATAGATAAATGAGGATGTTTGGATATGGCACTTAACAAGCATAGGATACTTTTTGTAGTGCCTTCATTACGCACTAATATGTTCAGAATAGGCATCACAAGTCAGTTAATGAGGAGATTGTATATGTTTGTTAATAGCTTCAAAGAGTGGTCTCCAAATTAACTGATTATTCTGAAATTCCTCTGGAAGCCTGATGCTTCTATGAGGGTCAATGGTGCCTTTTAGACCATTTGAGGATTTGGGGGGATGTATAACAAAAATGGTGCCAGACATCTGATTTGGTTTTCCACCTTTCTAGCACTAGCTGGCACCATTCTCCTCTTTCTGGGAAGGTCATTTGTACTCTACCTTTTTGTTTCTGGAGGATTGCATGAGTGGAACTCCTCTGTTGCTAGTGGGAGTGTGGTTCTTACAATATCTTGAGAAAAAGAATTTTCTAAGACTCACACAAGAGAATGAATGATTTTTATTTGTGTAGAGTTACATCCCTCGGTTTGCAAAGTCCCAGTTCCCTTAATCCAGTCCTGGAAAAGGTGCAGGTGATGCTTTAGCAGAGCTAAAAGCAAAGCCAGTGTCCAGAGTTTCTGTTCCGTCCATGGTGGAGGTGGGTCCAAAGTAGCATCAGGCTAAACTCCATTAACCTATTGTATGGAGTTCACATGGCGTGGGTCATGTGGGTAAGTGCAGAGCATGAGATCCCCACAGCCAGGAATCAGGCACAAACAATAAGAGAGAGACAGACAGAGGGAGAGGGACAGATAGAGGGAGAGGGAGCGGGAGAGGGAGGGGGAGGGAGGGAGAGAGAGAGAGAGAGAGAGAGAGAGAAATCCTTTGTTCAGGAGCTTAAATATTAAATCTTACTGTGCTTGCAGTGGCCATACCTACATGCCTAAATTGGCCAATGTCCTGTTCCCAGGTATGACTGACAGGTAAGCACCTTCCCACATCACCCAGACCTTACTAGGCATGCATCTAAATTGCAGCTTTCCTTTGCTCCTTTCCAGTTATTAATTAATAGCCAGGTTATTTCTACTGTGTCATTTTTTATTAGATGACAATGTTATTTATTGATTTTAAAATTATTCTTGCATCAACTATAATACCAAATTATTACCTTAAATACTTCTGAATTATGAACTTATATAAATAATTTCCTCAACAACCTATAATGGTTTTAAAGTTTAATTTCTTCATTAGAATAATACAAAGGGGTCCCTCTGTGAGGAGATTATTTATTGGAGCTAATACCATAAGACATTATATTCATGTTTCAAAGAACTACTAGGTATGAAAAATCTTCAGATTTGTGGAAGGCTTAAATAATGGAATTCTAAATCTATGATTCTACTCTCCAATTTAAAGAGATTGGAAGGAAGTTGGTTATTATGGTTAATGTCACTCAGAATTCCTTGACATAGGCAAGAATATAATTATAGAAAACTAGAGACCTGGTGCATGGAATTCATGCATTGGGGGGCGGGGGTGGTGTCCCTCAGCCCAGTCTGCACCCTCTCCAATCTGGAACATCCCTCTCACAATCCAGGACTGTTGGCTCCCAACTGCCCAACTGCTCACCTGCCTGCCTGCCTGATTGCCCCTAACTGCTTTAGCCTTTCAGCCTGATAATCCCCTAACACGCCCCTGCCAGCCTGATCGACGCCTAACTGCTCCCCTGCTGGCCTGATTGCCCCTAACTGCCCTCCCCTGCTGGCCTGGTCACCCATAACTGGCCTCCCTTGCCAGCCTGGTCCCCCCTAACTGCCCTTCTATGCAGGCCTGGGTCCCCCCAACTGCCCTCCCTGCAGGCCTGGTTCCCCCAACTGCTCTCCTCTGCAGGCCTGGATCCCCCCAACTGCCCTCCCTGCAGGCCTGGTCGCCCCCAACTGCCCTCCCCTGCAGGCCTGATCGCCCCCAACTGCCCTCCCCTGCCAGCCATCTTGTGTCCATATGGGGGTGACCATCTTGTGTGTTGGAGTGATGGTCAATTTGCATACCACCTCTTTATTATATAGAATATGCTAATTTTCACAAGCCTACTGTGGAGAAGACATTGGTAAGATGTGATAAATTTTTCCAATGAATGATGGTTTGTAGGCATATGAAGTATGATAAAACCATAATATATGTATATTTTGCTTTGATAGTTTCTGGGCTGTGCTTCAATTAATGATGTGTAAAGTGCTTCTGATTTGTTGATGGATAACTATCTGAAAAAGAGAAGTTTTCCTTTTGGAAGCAAATTACAAAATTTTCCTTGACACAAAAATCAGCAAATGGAATATGGTCCACTGTTCTTTGCCAATTCAGTAATTATAAAAGAAGTATATCAGAGTAGGAAAATAGTAAAAACCATAAAGGTGGTTCTATTCTTGATATTTTCAAATATTGTCTCAGGTCTAAATTAGCATTTAGTTTGTTCTTTCAAGTGAAAGGGTAATGTTTGTATGAATCCAAAAAGCTTGATTACTGTATACCATTCACTTATGGATCATTAAGGACAACTTATGTGGTTAAGAACAAGGAACATTTTTTTAACATTTATGCAACCATCTGCACTTTGTTTGGGCTTTGCCTCTTTGCAATGTTTATGAAATACTATCTAAGAGAAGCAAGGCTGCCTATACCTCATTTTCTTTCTTTTTTTTAAAAAATATATTTTATTTATTTTTTACAGAGAGGAAGGGAGAGAGATAGAGAGTTAGAAACATCGATGAGAGAGAAACATCGATCAGCTGCCTCCTGCACATCTCCTACTGGGGATGTGCCTGCAACCAAGGTACATGCCCTTGACCGGAATCGAACCTGGGACCTTTCAGTCCACAGGCCGATGCTCTATCCATTGAGCCAAACCAGTTTCGGCAATACCTCATTTTCTTTTCTTTTTTTTCTTTTCTTTCCTTTTCCTTTATTTAGTTATTTTTTTCTGTTGAAGCATCCACAAATATGCCTTGATAAAAGTGTTTTTCTTCATGGTAAAACAGGACACATCTACACTAATAAAAGAGAAACATGGTAATTGGCGTACGACCGCTACCCTTCCCATTGGCTAATCGGCATATCCTTATGCAAATTAACTGTCAGCCAAGATGGCGGCCGGCAGCCAGGCAGCTGGAAGCAAACATGAGGCTTGCTTGCTCCAGGGACTGCAGACTCCAACGTTCCCCGCCTCACTTGCCAGCCTCTGAGCTGGCAGTTTGAAACATTCTAACAAATATAGGCCGGGATCTCAGACCTGAAGTTATACATTGTTTCGATTATAGAACCGAAACAAACCAGATACCTGCTCTCAGAGCTAGAGCCAGAGCTAAAGCTGGCCCAGAATAAAATAAAAAAAAAGGAGCCGTTGGGAGCTTTAATCAACAACCGCCAGCCTGAAAGAAGCCCTCAGCCCCTCACCCAGACTGGCCAGGCACCCCAGTGGGGACCCTCACCCTGATTCAGGACACCCTTCAGGGCAAACCAGCCGGCCCCAAGGTTTCTGTCCTATATAGTAAAAGGGTAATATGCCTCCCAGCACCGGGATCAGTGGAGCCGCGAGACCTCCTGGCACTGGATCAGTGTGACGGGGTGCAGTGCCCAAACCCCCTGATCGGCCCTGCTCTGTGTGTGACAGGGTGAGGCGCCCCAACTCCCTCCCCCACCCCCCCGCCCCACGGGCCCTGCTCTGTGTGTGACAGGGTAGAACCATAACCTCCCCATTGGCCCTGCCCTGAGTGTGACAGTGGCGGTGCCCCAACCCCCTGATTGGCCCTGCTCTGTGGGTGATAGAGGGCGGCGTCCCAACCCCCTGATCCGCCCTGCTGTGTGTGTGACAGGGGGGAGCTCCCCAACCCCCTGATGGGCCCTGCTCTGTGCATGACAGGGGGCAGCGCCCCAACCCTCTGATCCGCCCTGCTCTGTGTGTGACAGGGGGCAGTGCCCCAACTCCCCTATTGGCCCTACTCTGTGAGTGAGAGGGGGGAGCTCCTCAACCCCCTGTTGGGCCCTGCTCTGTGTGTGACAGGGTATGGAGCCCCAACCTCCCTGATGGGCCCTGCTCTGTGCATGTCAGGGGGCGGCGCCCCAACTCCCCAATCGGCCCTGCTCTGAGCCCGACCAGGGGCTGCATCCAAGGATTGGGCCTGCCCTCTGCCACCCGGGAGCAGGCCTAAGCCAGCAGGTCATTATCTCCCGAGGGGTCCCAGACTGCGAGAGGGCACAGGCCGGGCTGAGGAACCCCCTTTCCCCCCGAGTGCACAAATTTTTGTGCACCGGGCCTCTAGTCCTATATAATAAAAGAGTAATATGCAAATTGACTGAACGGTGGAACGATCAGTCGGCGGGGGGCAGGGCTGGTGAGCAGGCTGCACCAGGCCAGCCAAGGCACAGGCCAGTGAGCAGGCGGAGGGGATGGCGATGGGGGGTGGGGGGGGCGCGGCAGTGACCAGCGGCGGTGAAGGAGCAATGGGGGGGGGGGGGGCTATGGGAGGCCAGACTGTGGCTTAGGCCCACTCTCTGGGGGGAGCGGGTCTAAGCCCTCAGTAGGACATCCCCTGAGAGTTCCAGGACTGTGAGAGGATGCAGGCCAGGCTGAGGGACCCCCCACCCAAGTGCACGGATTTTTGGGCACCATACCTCTAGTTGTTTTATAAAACCTATGAACTGATAAGAACTCTAAAAGTGGGTTTATGAAAATACTGTCTGATGTAGTAGATCCTGAAGAGCAAAGCTTCTTGTGACATGAAACATGACTGATTTAGTTTAAAACAGTATTGCTACTAAAGAATTCTGGTTTGCTTATGTTTTCAAAATGGCTGGTATAAGTTTTCTTTAAGTATTTTGGCATAGTCACTGAATCAGAAAGTGCTAAAAGGCTCATAAAGGAATGCATTCATAGGAGATTATTAAATTATAAAATAATAAAGTTAGAAATGAAAAAAATAAATTCTTCTAATAATGTTATTGCATTGATATTATTACATTTGATTATACACAATAAAACAAGGAATTTAAAGAATCCCCTCTAACTTTCTCCTATTTAAAAAAATATCCAATTTCTAGACAATTTTTAAATCTACTGTTTTAAGAAAGTTAGCTAATTTGGAGGCTCAACTAGTTTAATACTCAGTCTTTGAAATCAACATAGAAAGTCTTAGGTGTACACCTAACTCTTAAAACAGTAGATTTAAAAACGTCAAACAGACCGTCAAACCTCAAAGGGAAGGCAGGGGAGGGTGGAAGAGGGGTGGTAAGAGATCAACCAAAGAACTTGTATGCATGCATATAAGCAAAACCAATGGACACAAATACCAGGTGGGTGAGGACATGTGCTTGGGGGTGGGAACGGCCGGGGAGAGGTCAATGGAGGAAAAAAGAGACATATGTAATACTTGCAACAATAAAGAAAAAAAAAGAAAGTCTTAGGTGTAGTCCTGCTGAGTCTGTTACTTCCTGGAAATTCTTGCTGCAGGTTTTGTAATGACCTCAAGTGCTCTGTGGGTCTGGTATCCCTGCTATTATTGGATGCTATTTTCATCAGCCTCTCCAGTTATGTAAATGATTTATTTTCATTCTCCCTCCCTAATTCCTCCCTCTCCCATTTCTCTGTCTTCCTCTCCCTCTCCCTCTCTCTCTCTGCAAATAGCTCTTGTACTGAGAGCAAGACTAATTCAAGTAGATGATTTTACAATTTTAGCTGAGTTTTGTTTTTCTCTCAGGTTCTCTTACAGCCTTCAATGTATCTCAGTTCATCATTGTGCAGCAAGTCACCAAATACATTGTATGACAACAGGTCTGGAATGACTGTCTTATTTCTTATTTGATGTGTTAATCTTGTATAGCTGCATAACAAATTACCACAAAGTGAATAGCTTCAAACAACAAGCATGTATTATCTCAGTTTCTGTATGTTTGAAACTGGGCAACCAATGGGTCTGGGCTGCCTGTCACTACTTGAGCCAATTAAGCCAAAAAGCCAATAAACCAATCATAAACGAGGGTTTAATCCAATAATGCTGGCAGTATGGGAGAGCAGCAGTTCAACCACAGAAATATGCTCTGCAGCCCCCCATAAGCCAGCTGGTTATATTGGATATAAAGACAAAGATTACATGGGGCAGTGGGCAAAAGGAATAAGACTGGGCATGCAAAATAAAAATGGGTATTGCAGGCATAGGGAAGTAGGAAAAAGGAATAAGGATGGGTTTAATGATTACAAATTACAGGCATTGTGGGCTGGGGGTTTGCAAAGGGAAGGGGGCATTAGGATTCCATTGTTTCCTTTCCACAACAAGGTTATTCATCTTTCCATGATAATAGACAGTTTTTGGATACCCCCATGTCCCAGGGCTGCAATTCTGGGTTAGCTCCCAGGTCCCACAGAGAACTCCCAGCCAGGTTAGAATGTGCTTTCTTTAACCAAAACAAAACAATCATGGTTAACAGAGCATGATTAATATTTCTTATAATTATAGCTACTCCCCAATATTCTATTTCTTCCCCTACCAGGTTTAGTCTATCTGGGCCGTCTTCTTAGGGTCTCGCTAGGTCTCAAGGTGTCAACTAGGGCTGTGGTCTCATCTGGAGCCTGGGGTTGTATACTAAGCTCATCTGAGATATTAGCAGAATTCACGTCTTTGTGGTTGTAGGACTGTGGTCCCTGGTTTTTTGTTTGTATGTTTGTTTGCATGCTTTCCACCAGAGGTCACTGTAAGCTCTGAGGGGAGCTGTCTCAGGGCCCAACCAGGTAGCTCTCTCACAACATAAAAGCGTCTTCTACTAAGCCAGCAGGAGAATCTCTTTTATTTCAAACTTCAGTCCCTTTTGCATAACTGTCACCCAATTAAGTCAGGCCCACCCAGAATAATCTCCCTTTGAATTCACTCAACTATTTTGGGATTATTTCAGCAAAATTTCTTCATTCTTTTTATGTAATGTTCATAATGGAAGTAAAATCCATCATATTTACAGACATCTCCATACTCAGGGGAGGGGATTATAGAGTATGTGTAAAAGGGTGTGGGAATCTTGGAGACATTTTAGTATTCTGCCTACTACACATGCCATGTCTTTTCAGAATGGGGTTCTATTTTCAGCATTGGCTCAGGATCAAAGTGCGGAGTTGAGGTGTATCAGTGAGTGCTGCGGGGCCATCCCTAGGGGTCCATCACTGCAATAACCCATCTGCACTCATTACCTTGTAGTCCTTACCATACAATTAGTGAATACTCTAGGCTTCAAAAAATGTTATTTTTAGCAATGAAATAATCATTAACCAGCTTCTTTAATTACTATTATAACCTGAAAATATTATGAAGATATTTAGAAAAGATGTGTATTTGTGTAGAGATAACTTCCAACATTTACTATGGGAACTCAGTATATCTTTTCACACATTGCATATGGAGAATCTGATCTTTACAAGCAGTGTGCTTTAGTTCTCATCCTTGGTTGTCCTCTTCCATGTCCTAGTAAAGCATATACATATGCTCAGCAAATCTGCAGATGGAACTAAGCTAATAAATAGCATTAGTAAATGTATTACAGTTACAGAATTGCAACCCCCAAAAAAGATTCTAACAAAATAAAAGCAATCAGCCGAAATTAGGATCAATTTTGATAGGGATAAATATAAAGCCCTATATTACTGTTTTCCTTAAACAAAAAACATTATGTCAGGTACAAGTCGGTGAATAGATGGCTTAGCATATTTATTAATAAGTGAGAAAAAAACTTGGAAATTTTGAGTAACAGTGACTTCCATGTGGGCCACTAGTAGTTTATGGCTGCCAGAAAAAATGATGAGCTATTTAGAAATAAGGGAGGTAATTCTGTTCTATCTTCTAACCAGCAGTGTTAGTAAACTACATCTGCTACCTTTTTTTCCCTTTTATAATTTATCCAAAATAAGTTCTCAAGGTTTAAAGACATTTTTATACCTATTTATTTATATATTCTCATTTTACTTATTCTACTTTCTCTAATCCAAGAGGATTAATCAAAGTGAAAAGGATGAAAACTCTTCCCCTTTGTTGCTCCTCCTTTCTCTCTTATATGCCTCCTGACTCTTCAGGATGTGAGGCTCTTTCTTCTACAAAATAGAAATAAAATGTGGTTTTGCCATTTGATTTTAAGGCTATACACTTGAGAAATAAAACCTAGTCTAGTTTCTAGGAAACGAATTCTATGAGACACTTAACTACCAGAGAATTTCACTTAGTGCCCAAAGCCAAATGAAAGGGTCTAAGACATTTAAGATAAAAGCCTTCAAGCAGATTTTATTATTTATTTATTTATTTATTTATTATTTATTTATTTATTTATTTATTTATTTATTTATTGTCTAAAGTTTTACATATGTCTCCATTTTCCGTAATTGACCCCCCTCCCCCAGCCATTCCTATCCCAGGCAGGACCCCATTGCCCCAGTGTCTTTGTCCATTGGTTATGCTAATATGCATGCATACAAGTCCTTTGGTTGCTCTCTAACCCCCAACCCCCGCCTCCCCTGCCATTTGTCTCTGAATCTATTTTTGTTCATCAAATTATGGTGATCATTATATCCCATATACGAGTGAGATCATGTGATATTTATCTTTCTCCAGCTGGCTTATTTCACTTTAGCATAATGCTCTCCAATTCCATCCATGCCGTTGCAAATGGTAAAAGTTCCTTCTTTTTTATAGCAGCATAGTATTTCATTGTGTAGATGTACCATCGTTTTTAATCCCTCATCTGCTGATGGGCACTTAGGCTGTTTCAAAATCTTAGCTATTGTAAATTGTGCTGCTATGAACATAGGGTTGCATATATCCTTTCTGATGGGTGTTTCTGGTTTCTTGGGATATATTCCTAGAAGTGGATTACTGCGTCAAATGGCAGTTCCATTTTTAACTTTTTGAGGAAACTCCATACTGTCTTCCACAGTGGCTGCACCATTCTGAATTCCCACCAGCAGTGCAGGAGGGTTCCTTTTACTCCATATCTTCACCAATAATTGTTGTTTGTTGATTTGTTTATGATAGCCATTCTGACAGGTGTGAGATGGTATCTCATTGTAGTTTTGATTTGCATCTCTCGGATGATTAGTGACTTTGAGCATGTTTTCATATGTCTCTTGGCCTTCTGTATGTCTTCTTTTGAAAAGTGTCTATTTAGGTCCTTTGCCCATTTTTTATGGATTGTTTATCTTCCTTTTGTTAAGTTGTATCAAGCAGATTCTTGAACTAGATGTAATAAACTGCTCATTTGGGGTACTAGATTACCCCTACAGAAAGCATGCATGCCTACATTCACTTATTCATTTATTTATGCATTAAACATTACTTTATATAGAACTTAACTGCATCATAGGCACTATCATGATTCTAATATCTTAATTTTTCCAGCTTAAAAATAAAAATGCTGACAATCAATGTCCATTGAACCAGAGGCCTCTTTTAGCCTTTGAACCTGGCTGCTGGACTGGCTGACTTCCTCCCTCTCCCTTCCTTACCTTTTTTTAAAAAATATTTTTTTTATTCATTTCAGAGAGGAAGGAAAAGGGAGAGATAGAAACATCAAGGATGAGAACCATTGATCGGCTGCCTCCTGCACGCCCCCCACTGGGGATCGAGCCCACAACCCAGGCATGTACTCTTGACTGGAATTGAACCTGGGACCATTCAGTCCATAGGCCAATGTTCTATCCACCCAGCCAAACTGGCTAGGGCCCTTCCTTTAACATTTTTATCACAAACTATAGCATACATACAAATGAGTGTATATACTGTATTGTTAGAATAAATGGTAATAGTAATAGAAGACCCATGTAAATACCATTCAACTTCTAAAATAGATGTTGAAAGCTTCCTGCTGGTTTCTCCCAAAATGCATCTTTCTGCTACTGCTTACCAATTAAACACGTTTCTTTTAAGAGGGATTTTTAAAAGCCTTTAAAATATCATGTTTTCACTGTTCATAGTTTTACTATATATATATATATATATATATGTGTGTGTGTGTGTGTATATATATATACACACATATATATATAAACAATAACATTTTTAGTTTTGATTTTTGAAATATTTTATAAATACAATTTATCCTTCTTTTTCTTAATATAAAGTTTTTTGATATTTAACTTTATGGATGTGTTGCCGCATGAGGTTCTTGGGGTGCTGCTGAAATAAGCATTTCCAGAAGCCCCCACAGGAGAAGGAGAGGTGGTAAAAGACTTTATTTGCATAGAGTTAAATTCCTTGGGTTGCAAGTTCCATGCCCTTTAACCCAGTCCTGAAAGAGGGGCAGCTGTGGTTCTAGTGGAGCCAAAATGAGGGCCAGTGTCCAAAGTGCCCATTCCAGGTTGGAGTTGGGGCCAGTACACTCAGTTCAGATTCAATCCATTAATCCATTCTGTGGGTCCCACATGGCCGTGAGCCCCATGGGCGCAGGGGAGCGCAGCCCCGACAAGAGCCCAGTGCACAAGAGGCAAGAGAGGGAACTTCCTTTGTTCAGAAGTTTAAATATTCAGGTTTCCAGCCCTTGCAGTGACCACACCTATTCTGGCCCCTAATTTTTTCCCAGATGTGACCTGCAGGTTACTTCCTGATTAGATTTGATAGCTGGCAGGGCAAAAAACTCCTTCCTGATTCTTCTTTTAGATGTGTCTTGGCCTTTCTTGGCTACCCCTCTTCTACGTAAATCTTAAAATTCAGCTTACCAAGTTTCACAGAAACTCCATTTAGAATTTGATTGAATTGTATTACATCCAATGGGGAGAACTGAGGTTAGAATATTGTATTCCTATTTTGAGCACATTATGTCTCTCCTTTTATTTGGGCCATCTTTAAAGTCTGAAACTAAAGTTTATAATATTCTCTATATTTTGCACATCACTTTTTGGATTTATTCCTAGCTACCTTACTTTTGTGTTACTATGTCACATGGACTATTTCTAAAAATTGCATTTTCTAACTCTTCATTGTTGATGTGTAGAATTTCAATCAGAACTTAAATGCTGATGTGATACGCCTTTACCTGACTAAATTATCTTAATAATTCTAATACTTTTCTTTAGGGTTTATTCTATTGTCTATGTACAATGACAGTTTTGATTCTTCCTTTCTATTTCTCACATATTTTATTTCATTGAATCCAACCTATAGTATAATGTTTGAATAGGAATATTGAGAGTAGGAATCCTTGTATGTTTCCTCTTTTCAAAAAATGACTTAACTGTTTCACTACTGTATATGATATTTATGGTAGATTTTTGTTGTACGAAAGGTATGCTTTATTAGGTTAAGGAATTTTTCACCTAATAATTACAGATTTTGGTTGGATTCTTTGTTTTTTTCCTTATGACTCTCTTAAAGTGGCTTATTTTTTCATGTATTATAAGACCATATTTATCAGAATATCGTCTGTATAAATCTTTTAAGCCTGGATTAAAGTGTCTTTTTCCAGAGAGGAATTGTGACTGCTTCTGCTAGTGTGGTAACTACTTTCTCAGGACCTTTTTAATTTTGGCCTGACTCTTTTTAGGTTGCACAGTTAGTTAATATGAATTCCTACAAGGGATAGGCTTTTTTTTTCTTCCAAAGAATCAGAGTTAAGGCGAAGAATGATCTGTATTATTCTGTTGGTGGGACAGTTTTTTTCAGTTTTTGTCCTCCCTCCCTCCAATCTTTCATGTTCTGAGGATGTCACCCTTCAAAGGTGTCGATTTTAAGGAAACATCTCTAATCTGAACTTCCACTTTAAAAGGGCCTTTGACTTGGTCTTCTGTTCTTTCTACGTAGCTGATTAAAACTCAGGTCTAGGTTAGCAAGAATCGCAAAGAAACTCCCAGTTGCCAAAACTACTTAGTTTTGAGAATTTCTGCTATTTTCATTCTGGTCGCTGAGTTCTCTTAATTTCTTGTCAGTTGGGCAATGCATTAGAAAAAAAATTAAATATTTTATCTAGCATTTTAATTGTGCTCTACCATGAGGGGATTCTGTGACCATCTGTCAGAGCAGCAAGAGCACAATTGCTCTGAGTCCATATCTTTTTCTGAATTCTGCTCAACTATGCCAACTGTCAGGGCAGGTTCCTTCTCAAACCCTGCCCATTGCACTAACTGTTAGGGCCAAGCCCCTCTGCCAGGGGCTGGGCCATCTTGGGACACTGGGTGGTAGACAGAGAAACCATGAGAAGTTGTGGGTATATAAGAATGATTCTTTATTATAGGAGCCAGTGGCCATTGCCATCAGACAAAACAGTTCTTTACAACAGTACTATACAGGCAGCCACACACCGGCTGATAAACGAACACATCTTTTCCACAAGATAGCATCAGTCTCTGTACCCGCGGTTCTTATCTGAGCAGCCTCACGCTGCCTCTAGACTCACCACCTCACATAGTAGTGGCGCCTGAGTTCTCTGCCTCAGCAGCTTCTCCAACCTCTCCAGCCTTTCCTGCACTCCTCTCACAGCAGCAGCAGTACACTGGCTGGTCAGTAATGTATTATACCACTTAGATGAAAAAGGCCAGTTGCCAACAGTGACATCAATCATTTGGGTTATAGAAGGGCACAGTGTACCGTGAGATTGTTGTGTCCTTGCATCTGTGTATGGCATCTTAGCCTTGAACATTCTGATTAAGATTCCCATGTTCAGAGTGGCCTTGGCTGTCTGGCGTACTATCCCCAAGGCCTTTCACACTCTGAGTTGCTTTGACTATCTGGTGTCTCTGGCATGGTTCCCACACCATCTAATTGCTCAAACCAGTGTTTCCCCTTGATGACAGCCTCCTGTCCTGAGCTATATCTTACCTCACCATGGGTAACTTTTAAATTATGACTCTCAAACTTTGCTGTGCATTAAACACACCTGGGAAGTTTTTAAAAATCCTGATGTTCAGGCCACACTCTAGGATCAGCTGTGGGCAAACTACGGCCCGTGGGCCGAATCCGGCCCGTTTGAAATGAATAAAACTAAAAAAAAAAAAAAAAAAAAAAAAAAAAAAAAAAAAAAAAAAAAAAAAGACCATACCCTTTTATGTAATGATGTTTACTTTGAATTTATATTAGTTCACACAAACACTCCATCCATGCTTTTATTCTGGCCCTCCGGTCCAGTTTAAGAACCCATTGTGGCCCTCGAGTCAAAAAGTTTGTCCACCCCTGCATAAACTAGATTAGAAAATCTGAGGCATCAGTAATTGTCCACGCTCCCACAGGATTCCATTGTGCAGGTAGGGTTAAGAACTACTCTTTAAAATCTAGCTGCCCATTTTGATTCATGTTTATTTCTGTCCACTTGCCTTTCACCGTTTACTTTCTTCAGCTAAATAGTTTACTTCAGAGTCAGGTGACCACATTCTCCTAAAACACCAAGTTTTTAATACTCCCAATCCCCTTCTTCAAACCAATATGCTTTTTGTGTAACCAAATTTACTCTACCCGTGGTCATCTGAAGAGGAAAATGTTCTGCTTATTTTATTTTTCTTTACAATGTTCTATTTTTTTTTACAACTTTCATAGTATGCTAATGCAATTTTGTTTTCCTCTGCTGAGAAATTTTTAGTGCAGAGGTTCTTAATTTGCTAATTAATTCTGATAGACTAGTTTCATATTCTCAGCAGATCAGTGTATGATATGCTTGGATTACGAATAGCTTAGCAGGAAAAATGATGTCATGTCAATGGAATAAATTAGAGTCAATTAACATGGCAAAGTCAGTTAACTTTTTGAATAATGCAGATTTGTTCAGAAAATCACTCTATGTTGTTTGTAAAATGATGCATACTTTTAACTATTATTACTGCCGTAGCCCTTTTGCCTTTGGAGCTAATAGAAAAGAAGATCAATGACAAGAGCAGCGAGGCCAGATATAGCAAACAAAATGCCAAGGCTGATTGTCACCATACTTTGTTCTAGGCCAGAGTATGTTAATAGATCATAAATGTTATTAAAATGCTATGTTTTATGGCTATCTTTAATGTAATGCTTAGAGTATCTAAAAATGTGGCACAATTATAAATTTATAATAACTTCTTTGGGGGCAGTACTAATGATATTTTCCAGAAAATAAAACAAGTTGTTCACTTTCTGAAGCTTTCTTATGTATCTTTTAGGGCTCAGGACCAAGTAGGGTAAATCAAGATCTAGCTACAATGTTAGCTAATGGCTAATTTAACACATTAATTTTGGTGTCTGCAAGATAAAAGATGTCTCCCCCAGTGAACAGATGGTTTAACCAGGACAGGCAGACTTCTCATGATTTAACGGTGAGAGTTGAGGTCTGGAAAGCTTTAGAGAAAAATCACCTTCTTTGGGTATGCACTTGGACAAGGTTGTCTTTAGAAGCCTGCTATTGTTTTCCATACTAGTGGATAATTATCATTATTTTCCTCGGGGGAACATTGTGTGGAATAACTGAGTAATGATTTTAGTGCACTTTGGAAGACATTCTTAGTAACTTTTCCGTATTTTGCATTTCCATATCAGAGAAAATGAGTACGGATAAAGGAAGAAAAAGCTTTTATTTCCAGATTTTGTGAAATAATTTTCTGACATTTTATTTTCTTAATAAGTTTACTTTCTTTTCAACAATGCTATTATAATTTTATTTCATGTTTAAAGATGCTGCTTTTTACTATTTTTCAAAAACTCTGTTGCTGTGTGATGATTGTATGTGCCTAGGAGTGGCTATAAGTTCTAATATATGGGACAATAATTTTTGCAAATGTCATCTGTTGACTAATGCCATCTCTTGGTATTTGGAGACCTGACTTCTTACCTTACTGGTTATATTACACACTTGTTTTCAAGAAAGCTATTCCTAATTTCCACATGTGAGGTGTCTTTTTTACTATGGCTCTTATTTCCCAAACCAATTGTGTAGTAACTAGTTTCTAAAGACACTTCCCTCCCTGGTATTCATGCCCTTGTCTTTTACACATTGAATCTGGGCTGGCTCCTTGTAACCAGACTGAGGGTGCACAGATTTCAAAACCAGGTAATGAGAAGCCCTGCAGCTTCCACCCTGATTTCTTGGGATGCTTGCTCTGGGGGAAGCCAGCTGCCATGTAAAAAGTTCAACTAACCGAAACTTCCATACTGCAAGGATGTTCAAGAGAGGCATTTGAAAGGGTAATGTGGAGAGAGGAGAGGGAAGGGGGAGAGAGGGAGAGAAAAAGAGAGAGAAGGGAGGTGGAGGGACAAGGAGGGAGAAAAGAGAGAGAGATTGATTTGGTTTGGCCCATCCACAGCTGTTGCAGCCATCTGAGCTGAAATGCCAGATATGTGAATGTCAAAACACCTTGGGTGTCCAGACCAGTCAAGCCTTCATGAATCCAGGTCCAGCTGTCATTTGATTGTATTTGCCTAAAAGAACCCCAGCAAGCGCTTCTTCGCTGTCTCTCATCCACACACTGAACTGTGTGAGAAACAAATTTTCTTTTAATCCCCTAAACTTTGGGGTGGTTTGTTACACAGTACAGAGAACCCAAACAAGGGGCAATGATGGCTCTGACACTGATTACTCTCCTGGCATCAGTGTTTCTTCATTTTGATTACCTTTGAGGATAGTATCAAGCAAATCCTTCACATGCCAAAATGATGTTCTCGAAACTTGTCACAATGATATCTAAAAGACTATCTTTTCCAGTCTCCAGTGCTATCTATGTGGTTCATGTTTGCTTAATAATAGGATTGACACTGTGACCCATTTTTAATATTTCAAGAAGCCTACCCAAAATGGTACATTTACCCACGATAAGGTTGCAAAGTTAGTACAAACACATTTCTTTGCTTTTGGTTGAATATTTACCAACCTCTCAGTATATCTCATTGAAATGAATTATACTTAAATAAAGTTTCGTTTATTTATTTGTTTTTGTAGATAAAATATCCTAAAGTAATGAGATTCTTGTGAGGAGAATAAAAAGGCCGTTCTTAGTGTATATCAGGCTTTACAAATGTCTCCCAATATCTAGTTTTTTTCTTCTAAGCCCACAGAAGACTGCACTTTCCAACCCCTTTACATTTGGGGTGGGCTACATGGCTGATTCTGGACAATAAAAAATGGGCTATGAACAGAAATGGCTGGGCTTTCTTTTAGATCCCCCAATGTTCTGTACTGTTTAATACCTCAGGACACTTATATGCCCATTTAACTCTGGTTGGATCTCTCTCTCCTATTTTTACCTCATTAGCTTATTCTTTCCTTCAGTAATGTGTTCAAATAGCATTTCCTTAGAGAAACTTCTGACATCAGACTGGGCTCAATTCCCCTGTTATCTGTTCTTATGGCAAATATTCCTTCATTGTTTTATAATAATTGTTATTATGTATTTATTTATGTGATGATCTTATTTGTCTCTTTTATTAAACTCCAAGTTACATGTGTCTGTTTTACCCCTAATTTTATTTTTAATTCTTAGCATAATGCTTAACATATCAAACACTGAATGAATGAAAAAATTGACATTATGTAAACCATCTTATTTACATACTGCCTGCTTTTTAGTCATCATTTTTTAAAGTATTTTTTTTTTATTTCAGAGAGGAAGGGAGGAGAGAGAGATAGAAACATCAATGATGAGAGAATATCATTGATCGGCTGCCTCCTGCGTGCCCCCAGTGGGGATTGAGTCTGAAACCTGGGCATGTGCCCTCACCAGGAATTGAACCATGACTTCCTGGTTCAGAGGTCAATGCTCAACCACTGAGCCACATTGGCTGGGCCAGAATTGCCTATTTTAACTTGTGTTCCTTGAAGTGGTGATGGACATACTCTGTTCCATCCATCCTGATCACACATTTGTTATATGTCAAATGAAGTTAAGGGTTTATAATGTGGCTATAAGAAACCAAGGATTTTGAATGTTGCCTATACAAAGTTCTATTCCAGAAGAAGTAAGTTAGAAACACGGTATCACATTATCATAAGTTTCTCTGTGGCCCTCCAAAAATGCCCAGTAATGTTCTTGACTGATTCTTTGGTGTTGATGACAAATGCCTCTTGGGTCATCTTACGCCTGCTCATCTACTTGTTGCCATCAGAGAGTGCAGAAGGTAGCTGTCTAAAGTTCAGACCAGCACTGGTGAGTGAGGGCATCTGAAACTCAGAGAACAAAGAATCATTTCTGAATGACAGCGTAATACAGCCACTGAGTCCAATGGCATTAATGTAATTTAGTAATGTTGTCAAACAGTTAAAATTATTTAGGCTTGAGTTTTCTAAATTCTTGCTAAATTTCAGAGGTGTAATTTTTTACTCATATGTTGTTTGCTTATTTGCCTTTTTGATTCTCTTGTCTCATTTTCTTCACCAGAGAAATTTTTGATTTGGTGCGTATTTTTAGAAAATAGAGATGGCATAATGTTTCACTGCTCTGGGAGATGATTTATTTTGTATTTCTCATATTTTCTATTTCATCTCTTTTGCTTTCCTTCTGTGTTCTGCTCTCTTTAGCCTCTTTTCAAATTCGGTCTCAAGACCCCATCTCTTATTTACATGCTTTCATGCTCAAGTCAAACCATAAATGTAGACAGAAAGACATACAAATGTCAGCTTTCTATTTTGAGCAGAAATTACCTTCCCAGAATATTTATAAAAATGGATTACTTTTCTCAGGAGATTCATTCATCAAGACAGAAATTGGTCCTCCTGTATAAAATGGAATGGAAATAGAAACAGTCAAAATATACTGGGATAAACACAGCAATCAGCAATTTCACAGGGAGGGGGAGCTTAATTTGAATGAAAAATGTTGGCTGCTTAGAGGCAAAGAAATAGAATGGCAAATGTTCCTTCAAATTGCAATATGAGAGAAAGGTTATCCATGGATGTACTAGACTTTTAAAATTTTATCTATGATGACATTGAACCAAGGTTGAGTTCATAGAATTATAGGTAAGATCCATGCATATATCAACATCATAATTTCATGGGATTCTAGAACCTATGAGCGGGAAGATTACCTAAGAGACAAGAAAGCCTATGCATATGTTACCCAAAATCACACCACATGTCATAGCTAGGACTAGAATTCATATATCCTGATTCCCAAGCCATTTTTAAATGTCATTGCTTATAAGCACTGTAATTGTTTTCTGGTTCATGTACATGCACCTCGCTATATCACCTAAGTTCTTCCCAACCCTCTCTAATGTGCTCTATGGCATGTGCTGATCATCAGACACCATTTCAGTCATACCTCAGTCACTGGCAACCTTATTGTCAGAATGTGACTCATCCTTTTAATATATCTTGATAAACCATTAATGCAGATACTAATATTTTAACAGCCAATGTTGCTGATGCCACCAAACCATCAAAGCCATTTAACTTTGTGGATAGGCACTAAAGAGATATTATAAAATATTTTAATTCTACCAGGGGTTATAGAAATGAACTAAACTAACTTTATTATATTCTTTGATGTATTATAATAAATTGAATAAATCTCCAATTGTAAATATAGTTTCTTCTTCATCTTCCACCTTCTAAACTCTGGCTTTTGTGTATGCTGAGAGTAAAGCTTTATAAAAGCTGAGTTATGGTGACAAAGAAAAAAGAATTAAATAGTTGGGAAAACAGTATTCCTAGAATTATAGAGCATTATCCTTGTTTAAAAAAGTGGTTGGGGACCAGTTGTTTAGGAAAATTGTATTAAATTATGCTAACTTAATAACATTTTAAGTTCTAGAATCCTGCTTATATCCTCTTGGTATTATAGGATTGTTTTCTGGGATATTGTTTAAATCATCTTGAAAAGTTGCCATAAAGTTTAGTTCCATAGGCACCGTTCCACAGTTCCATAGCAAATTTTACCATTTGAGTTTTGTTGAGAGACGTGTTTCTAAAATATAGCCCATGACTGCCTTCATCAGAATCATCTGAGTGCCTGTCAAAAACACAGATTTGAGGCTTTGCCAAACGTACTGAATCTTGCCTTAATTCCAGGTGATTCCAATACACATTCACATTGCGAACTGTGGCATTATTGACTAATAACCCTTTTTCTTTACAGGCATACTTCATTATGTTGCACTATGCTTTATTGTGCTTCAGAGATGTTGTGTTTTTTACAAAATGAAGGCAAGACCCTTCACCAGCACAAATATTTTTACTCACTTTATTGCAATACCCACTTTGTTGTTGTGGTCCGGATCTGGACCCACAGTATTCCCAAGTATGCCTGTATAGATGTCCTCACACTGAGCTCTTGAAACATCTCCTTGTTCTCTATCTTAGCTTTTCATTAACAACTAAGACAATAGCAGAAGAGATAAATGACTTTCATACCAATAACAATCTTCTTTTCAACTGCCTTCTCTCACATGCTACCAGGAAGAGAGAGATGGGGGAACTTCTCCAAGGGAAAATTGAGAGGTGGATGCTTGATACTTAAATGCTGCCAGGCCTCTTTATCCATCTTGCATTGCTGCAACTCAAACATCGGCTCAAAAATGATCACGATATTGACTTTTATTCATATAGTCATCTGCTATTAAACAAGCACTTAAACTTTTAATATAAAAAAAATTTATATTACTTGCACCTAAAAGGACACCTAGATTGTTTTGCTCAAGTCTATCATTTTATAAGTGAAAAAATGATGCCTAGAGAAGTTATGTGATTTGTTTAACATCATACTCCTAATTGTTGGCTAGAATAGGGATGCAGGTATCCTGACATTGAGACCATTGATCCTTTTAGTGCGTGTTATTACAAAAAATATTGTATATTATAATTTTTTATTTGTAGAACACATTATTTTATAGGTAGAAGATCATGATTTGTTGTTCTTAATAGTCTCACTGCTTTCCTAGGTCTGTTTCTATGCTTTACCAGGTCTATTTCTACTTTTTGTATGTTGTACAAAATACAAAATAGCACATTTCTTATTTAGTGAGTTTTATACAAATTGTAGCTTTCAAAGGAATCAGATCCCTGTTGCTTGAGGTTGAATTCAGTAATGCTTTATTTTGTATGTCAAGGCATGGTACATTTAATTAGCCTTCCCTGTAATAACACTGATCAGTGTGAATTCTGTTGATTAGTATTACTGTACTTTGAGCAGAATCCACCCACGTCTTGTTATATTCACTAGACTCCTCTTTCTCTTGCTCAGTTTTGAATTACCACACACAACACACACACACACCTCCCTGCTTTCTGTTTTTTTTCCTTTGGAATGTTTAATTGATGGTTGTTGTGTATATTTAAAGTATCTAATGAAATGTGAACAATAATGAGGTCTTGTGCCCTTCCTGAATATGTGACAACACAATTCAGTGGTTATTTATAATGAAGTCATTTTATATAACTTACTATTGTGATAAAATCTAGACAGACAGTTAAGAAACACAGAGTATTAGTCCAAACAGAGCAATAGGAATAATTATAATCAGACCTCTGGATAGAAATAAGGCAAGAGGAACACTCTGACATGAGTAAGAGAAGTTTTATGTTCTGCACTTGAAAAATGGCAGTCCAGGAGAAAGAATTTGCTGAGCATAGAGACCATTTTGAATCAAGAAAAAAAATTTTTTCCTATTACAAACCTAAGCAAGAGACTCAGCCCCATTAGTTCCAGAGATTTTTGAATCAAGAAATGTAAATTCAAGTAGAATTATTTGGGAACAGATTTGTCATAGAAGCAGCAAGAGCTGCTTATATATCCTAGGACTTTTCCCCCTCCACACCAAGAGTACTAAAAGTTTCCACCTATTAATTTAATTTTAATTGAAGCTTTTCAAAGAAAGTGAAAAAGTAACAGGAGTGTCTGGGGCAGAGTTATAATGAGTAGGATAGCTCTATCAGCTCCTACAGGGAAAAAAGTTGATGAAAAGACTTCTGCTTCTGGGAGAATGATAGATAGATAAGGTATTTGGAAAAGCTGGAAAGAATACATAAACATAAATTTCATTGAATAGCTGACATTCTAAAAAAAGTAGGGAAATCCCCAAATGCCAAAAACAAAAAAGAGAAAGAAAATACAAATCTCAAGCAAATATAGCATCAAAATCAGGGAGACATGCAAATTAGGGATCAAGGGTTGCTGTGGAAACAAATGTTGGAATGAGGAAACTTGTCTTGGGGGTTACTAGTGGAGAATTTGGTGGAGAATTCTCTGGAGCCTAGACCTAAGGCCATCAAAAAAATGAATAAACCTGGACTCTCAAAGGGATAAGATTCTTCAGAGAAGGTGATTTAGAAAAAAATCCACATGGCTGGCAAATGGAACAAAATAACCTGTTTGACACTTCGGTGACCCTGGTTTGGGAACTGGGGGTTGAGGAAGCTCTAAGGAGAATTTGCAACTGCAGGCTTCCGGCCCACCCTTATCTGAGTCTGGAGCTTGAATTGAAATTATTTGCTTAGTAGGACAAATCTAAGCCAAGACATTATTTTAAAGCAATTCTTGTTTGAAGACCCCCTGTGGTGCCCAGCAGAAACAAGTACAAGTCTTTCCTGAAGAATCACCACCACCCAAGACCTCAGAATTCCCAGAGGCTGTAGTTAGTCAAATAGTATATGACAAAAATGACAGCAGCATTAGGAAACTATGAGCAATTTAATGAAAATGACAAACAAGAGATTTAGATTTCTAACAAAATATTGACATAATTAACAAATTAATATAATATATTTAATACATAAAACACAAAGATGGAAAGAAAGATGAGCAATACCTAATAGATCACCAAATATGGCATACAGATTTAAAGGAAGACCTCTAGAAATGAAAATATAATTAATAATTTGAAAACTCATAAATTAAATATATTAGACTCAGGTGAAGAGAGAATCAATGAACTGGAAGATTGATAATAAGTTACCAGAATGCAAACTTAGAGAAATAGATAGGAAATATAAGAGTTTAGGATAAATGGAGAATTAAATAAGAGGTACTGATATATGGCTATTGATATTGGGAGATTTAAAAAATAGAACGAGGAAGAGGTAATATTTGAAGAAACAATGCTTTAGAAATTTTCAGAACTGATGAAAGATAAAAATTCTTAGAACCAGGAAAAGCCAGTATATCTAAATTAACAATAATTTTAAAAAATCCTCATACTGAGACACATTATGGTAAAACTATAAAATAATTTTCAAAAGTAGAAAATGTCAAAAGTGGTCTGAGTGAAAAGTGACTAGTACAAAGGAATAATAATTAGAACATTAATATTTTCAAAGTGCTAAGATGAAAGTTTGTAAAGAATTGTGTGTCTAGCAAATCTATATTTCACAAATGAGTGTTAACGAAGCTGAGAGCACTTAGTTTTAGCAGACCTTCACTAAAAGAGCTTCTCAAAGATGTGCAGTTGAACAAGATGGATTTGAACTGTGTGGGTTCACTTTTATGCAGACTTTTTTCAATGAATATACAGTCAGCTATCTTATTCACAGGTTTTACATCCATGGATTCGACCAACTGCAGATCAAAAACAGTATTTTCAATCAGCAGTTGGGAATCTCTAGATGCAGAGGACTGATTGTATACATTGTTCTATGCCATTTTATATAGGGTTCTTGAGAATCCATGGATTTTGGTGTCTGCAGATACCAAGGGATGACTATACTTAAGAAAAAGAGAAAATGATCTGAGAAAGATCTGAGATTAAAACAAATAAAAGAGTGGTGAGCAAAGAAAATACTACATTATCCTATATACTAAAAGCCTAATATGCGAAGTGTCTGACCATTCGTTCGACTGCTCTACCAGTCGCTATGACATGCACTGACCAACAGGGGGCAGATGCTCCAACTCATAGGTTAGCTTGCCCCTGGGGTCTGGCCAATTGGGACTGGGCAAGATGGGCTGGACACACCCTAGAGCCCTCCCATGGTCCCTCCCCGATTCTGATCATGCACCGGTGGGGTCCCTCAGCCTGGCCTGTGCTCTCCCACAATCCGGGACCCCTTGGGGATATTGGAGAGCCAGTTTTGGCCTGATCTCCACAGGCCAGGCTGAGGTACCCCACTGGTGCACGAATCCATGCACTGGGCCTCTAGTGTATAATATTTAACTTTATGTGTAAATCTTTAATAATACATAATTTGTAATATTAGGAAAAAATTACAAGATGTGATTAAAATACCAGACAAAACATTTAAGCTAGGATGAAATTGATCAAGTCTGAGCTTGTATGGTTTTGGAAGAAGGTAAATTTAACAACAACATTATTACTACTGCTATTTTACATGAATTTAGTGCTTGTGGTATACCAGTCATGTTTGACTGAAATATGTATATTAACTTACATTAGGGTCCACAATAACTCTATGAGATTAGTGATTAATATCTCCATTTTAGAAGTGAGACAGGATTTGAATCCAGGTGATCTGGTTTGGAACCATGATACTAACAACCAGGATCTATTCCTGCTGATTAATTTTAGGTTCTTATGCATGGTAAAATTTAAAAGATAACCACTAAAAGAAAAATAGTGTATAATACTTATGCTTAGAGAAGAAAAATGGAATAAAGGGGGAAATATTATCAATTCCACAGAAGTATATAAAAATCTGGCCAAAATCCTGGCTGAGAGGCTCAGTTTGTTAGAGCATTGTCCTGTACACCAAAAGGTTGCAGGTTTGGTTCAAGGTTAGGTACTTACCTAAGTTGTGGCTTTAATCCCTGGTTAGGGCATGTACCGGAAGCAACCGATGGATGTTTTTCTCTCACACTGATCTTCTCTCTCTCTCTCTCTCTCTTTTCACCCTCCTCTTTCTCTAAAAATTATTAAAAACATATCCTTGGGCAAGGATTTAAAAGAGTGAAATAAGATGGTAGAAATAAATCAGAAGATTATAATAATGAATAAATATTGGTTTCTATTTTATTTATTTATTTTAAATATATTTTATTGATTTTTTTTTACAGAGAGGAAGGAAGAGGGATAGACAGTTAGAAACATCTATCAGCTGCCTTCTGCACACCCCCTACTGGGGATGTGCCTGTAACCAAGGTACATGCCCTTGACCAGAATCGAACCTGGGACCTTTCAGTCCGCAGGCTGACACTCTATCCACTGAGCCAAACCGGTTAGGGCAAATATTGGTTTTTAAAAGACAGATTGAGAGATTGACTTAAAAATAGAAAATCCAGTTATATTCTGTTTGACCGATTGGATTAAAAATAGAAAATCCAGCTGGGCTGGCGTGGCTCATTGGTTGAGTGTCAACCTATGAACCAGGAGGTCACGGTTTGAATCCTGGTCAGGGCACATGCCCGGGTGGTGGGCTCGATTCCCAGTGTGGGTTGTGCAAGAGGTCGCCAATCAATGATTCTCTCTCATTATTGATGTTTCTATCATTCTCTACCTCTCCCTTCCTCTCTGAAATAAAAAAAAATCTTTAAATAAATGGAAAATCCAGCTATATTCTGTTTAACAGATTGGATTAAAAATAGAAAATCCAACTATATTCTATTTAGATAAAACACAGTCAAAATACAAGGACATAGCTAGTGTGACAGAATAAGGATGAAAAGATATATGCTAGGCAAATACTAAGAGAAAGCTGAGATGACCATGTTAAGATGTGATGAAATAGATTTGAAGGCAAAAAGCATGATTGGTTATAAAGACAGTCACTATATAAAAGGCAGGTTCCCTACATCAGGAAGAGCTAATAATTTTAAACTTGTATGCACCTAGTAAAAAAGCTTTACATTATATATAGCAAATACTGCCAGAACTTCTTGAAGAAACTGACAAACCCACCATAATAATAGTAGATATCCAAAACTGATGAGTTGAGGAGACAGTTAATAAGGCAATGCCACACAGTTGAGAACTTTGACTTAATGTATATACCCTGCCCCTCTACCTCCAATTATGGTCAGTGTATTTTTCTTATATTTTTGTTCTTTTTTCCTTCCCTTAAGCATTACTTTAGCCAAATCCAATATATTTTGATATTGTAGTTTAATTTTAATTTAATTCAAAATATATTCCAATGTCTCTTGAAACTTCCCTTAACTTAAATGTCCAGTTGATCAAGTTGGTTGAAAGTGTTGTTCAGGTCTTGGATAGCCTGACTGATTTTCTGTGCACTTACTCTACAAATTACTGAATGGGGAGTGCTGAAGCCTCCAACTTTAATTGTGAATTTGTGTGTTTCCTCCTCTTGGTTTGATCAGTTTTTATATAATGAATCTTGAATCTCTGTTGTTAGTTGCATGCCTATTTAGAATTTTTATGTCTTTTTGGAGAATGACTTCTTTAACACTAATTATGTAATATTTCTTTTTACCTATTATTATTCCTTGTTCTGAAGTCTTTTCCCCCTGATATTAATGCAGCTATTTCAGATTTTTTTTTAAAAAATTCATGTTTGAATTATATATCTTTTTCTATGTCATTTTTTAAATCTATCTTTATTTTTCTATTTAAGATAGGTTTGCTTATATATAGAATATATTTTGGGTCTTGCTATTTTATCCAGTCCAACAATCTGTCTTTTAAATTGTGTTTAAATAATTTATAATTAATGTAATTAGTGATATATATGGATTAAAATATAATGTCTTACTGTACATTTTTATTTTATTACCTTTCTTATTTTTTCTGACCTCTTTTTTAAAAATTGGTATTACTATTTCATTTTAACTTTACTATTGGATTAATATCTAAACGCTTTTCTTTAAAATATTTTAGTGGTTATTCTACGATTTATAAAGTACATTTTAATTACTCAGAGTCTACCTTAAAATATTATACTATTTTACATGTAGTGTAAGGACTATAAAACAGTTTTTTTACAATTCCTTTCTCTTACCCTATGTGCCATCAGGGTGATATTTTACTTTTCTATATACTGTAAAACACAAAATAAAATGCTACCATTTTTGCTTTAGAATCTCAAATATCTTTTAGAGCCTTTAAAAGCAAGAAAAGTAAATTTTATGTATTCTTTCATTTATCCTATATTTAGCTCTTTATTTATCTATTTTGGTGTATAAATTAAGGATTCTGCCTTCTGTCATATTCTTTTTGCCCGAATAACTCTTAACATTTCTTTTAATGTGGGTATACTGGAAAAATTCTGTTTCTGTTTATCTGAGAAAATTTTTTATTTCTCCTTTAATCTTAAAAAATATTTTCACTGGCTATATCAATGATTTTCAACTGGTGTGCTGCAAGAATTTTTAAAACATGCAATACCTGATTATTTTCCCTTAGATTTTCAAATAAAAATAATGACAACAGCCAACACAATAGCCATCCAGTGTGAATGCCCTGTCTTGGACCACAAATATATAGGTCATATGATAGAGTTAAATCTTATTGGTCATGTTGCCTAATAAGGTTGCATCTGATTGGTTAATTGTTGGTACCAGAAATCCTTATATACAAGTATAGATACCTGATTTTTTAAAGTCACTTTGGAGCAAAAAGGGCACAGCTTAGATTTACCTCCAGATTTTGAACCACCACATGTGGATGTGGGACTAGCCAGTGCTATGATTCCATCCTGCATCTCTGCCTCTCCATGTGCTTCTTTAATTCCCTAGTTGTAGGACTCCCATTCAGCTAGCTTTCAGGTGGTTCTGAATGATGGATGTTCTGTATTTTAGTTGTGAATTTTGATGTGGTTGTGGGAGGTGGTGAGTACTGCATTTAACCACACAGCCATCTTGACCAGAAGCTCACAAATGGTAAATCTTAAAAGATGAGTTCAAGGACTTATCCAGGGCTAAACACACAGTTTGTATGTGATCTAATGTAGAGTCAGGTTCTTCCATTTCCCATTTTTAATTTAATAATAATACATGATTAAAAGTGGGAGTATAGCCCTGGCCAGTGTGCCTCAGTTAAGTGTTGCCCCATGCACTGAAAGGTTGCTTGCTGGATCTATTCCCTGGTCAGGACACATGCCCAAATTTGAGCTCCATCCCTGGTAGGGGATTTGCAGGAGGCAGTGAATAGATGTTTCACTTTCACATGGATGTTTCTCTCTCCTTCTCCCTTCCTCTCTCTCTAAAAATCAATTATAAATCTTTACAAAAAATAAAAGTTGGAGTACAGTTTCAGTTTCCAGTACTCATTCAAATGGATCCATTTGATTCTCCTTTAATTTGTGTTACTAAGAAGAAATGTGATCAAATACAGAAACTTAACTTTTCTAGATTTGTCTAGACCTTGAGATCCAATTTTGAATGATGCTTTATTTAGGCTATAATTTATTTATAGGTTCAGCTCAAATGGTAGGGAAGAGGATAGTTTTCTGATTTAATTATATCACATCTACTTATATATGTCCAAGAACAGAACATATCCAAAGTTAAAAAATCCATCTTTGTTCAGACAGGGAAAAAGGTAAATACCCATAGACTGGAATTTTCTATCGAAAGGCTGTTTCCCTCTAGATATTTGTTAACTAGTATATCCTATATAATAAAAAGCTAATATGCAAATTGACTGAACTGCAGAACAACTGGTCACTATGACGCGCACTGACCACCAGGGGGCAGATGCTTAACACAGGAGCTGTCCCCTGGTGGTCAGTGCACTCCCACAGGGGGAGTGCCACTCAGCCAGAAGCCGGGCTCAAGGCTGGCAAGCACAGTGGTGGTGGCAGGAGCCTCTCCTGCTTCCACAGCAGTGCTAAGGATGTCCGACTGACGGACATCCCCTAAGGCAGTGGTTCTCAACCTTCTGGCCCTTTAAATACAGTTCCTCATCTTGTGACCCAACCATAAAATTATTTTTGTTGCTACTTCATAACTGTAATGTTGGTACTGTTATGAATTGTAATGTAAATATCTGATATACAGAATGGTCTTAGGCGACCCCTGTGAAAAGGTCGTTCAACCGCTAAAGGGGTCGTGACCCACAGGTTGAGAACCGCTGTCCTAAGGGCTCCCAGACTGCAAGAGGGTGCAGGCCGGGCTTAGGGGACCGCCCCCCCCCCCCCCCCCCGAATGCACGAATTTTGTGCACTGGGCCTCTAGTTTAATTGTAGAAATCCCTTGTTTCACTCAGGCTTTTCCATAGTAACAAACTTGCTAGTTCTGTGAGTTAGTCATAGATGTAGTTCATTCATTATCATAGCTCTATTCCTAATTCTTCTCTTCTACTTAATGCTATGATTATAGAAATTCATATGCCATTTTAGGCAGAGCTTTTATCTTATACTAGAGGTCCGGTGCACAAAATTCGTGCTTTGATGGGAGGTGGGGGGTGGGGGGAGGTGTGTCCCTCAGCCTGGCCTGCACCCTTTGCAATTCAGGACCCCTCAGGGGATGTCCGACTGCTGGTTTAGGCCTCCAAGGGGTCCAGGATTGCGAGAGGGATGTCCAACTGCCAGTTTAGGCCCAATCCCCGCAGGCCGATCGGGCCTAAACCGTCAGTCGAACATCCCCCAAAGGAAGTAGCGGTGCGCCAAGTGGCAGGCAGCCAGGGAGGAGCCAGAACTGGGGCTGGGCACCACACTGCTCACGCTCATCCCGGCCCGCTGCGCTGCTGCTGCCACTTGGTAGTGCTGCCGTGGAGTTGGGAGAGGCTCCCGCTTGCACAGCTGTGCTTACCAGCTGTGAGCCCAGCTTCCTGCTGCCCCTGTGGGAGTGCACTGACCACCAGGGGGAAGTTCCTGCATTGAGCGTCTGCCCCCTGGTGGTCAGTGCACATCATATCGACTGGTAGACCGGTCATTCTGGTTGTTCTGGTCGTTTCGTCATAAAGGTCACTTAGGCTTTTATATATATAGATTACTTATTTTCCTTCTTCACATTTCTAAGATAGTATAGTGGGACAGGAATTATTAAACATATTCCTTATGTTCTGTGACTTATTAGCAATTTGACCTCTCACAAATATTTTGATATTTTTGAGCCTCTGTTTTCTCACCTTCACCTTGTGATATATGAGGATCAAATTAAATCATTTATTCACCTACAAGCATTTACTGAACTTCTATTATATGATAGATACAATGATGGGCACTGGGGACACAAAGTTGAATAGTACATAGCTGCTGCTTCCCAGTGAGTTTATGTTCTAGTATGGAGATTGATGTGTAAATAACTGTGACTTGCAATGAAATGTATGAGTGATATAAGAGAGGGAGTTCAGAGAGAGTCAGAATATTTACAGGGGGTGGTTTTAACATGTGCATAAAATTCCACCAAGCAGGTGAGGAGAAAACATTCCAGGCAAAGGGAAAAACATTTAAATATTGTCTAGATGTGCATCAAGAGCTAGTATAAACCCACAAATGTGAGGGATAGTCATTATTTTTTAAAAAACTATATATCAAAGGATTATGAAAATTGTAATATAAAGTTTGAAAACTATTTTGTTATGGTTGTTGATAATAACCTTGGAGAAATACTAATTTTAAATTCACAAATAAGATATGGAGATAGAATGACAAATCAAGTATGTAATTAATTGTAAGAAATTAGATCCTGCAAATCTTCATTATCATGAGCCATGTTAATTAATACTTTCATTAATTACCTTGACAATAAAATCACACAGACATAGTGAACCTATGAGGTCACAAAAACATAACAAACACAAATTAACATTGCTTAGAAGGTCAAGGTTAAATAATTGAATGTAGGAAGTTGAATGAATTGAATAGATAGCAAAACTTACATTCAGTATGGCTCTTTTTATCTATTATGTCAATGATATTTCATAACATTGACTTTTTGAAAAGAATTCTATGTACTATCTCTGATTTTCTAACACAATGGAATTTCAAATACTATTATCCTCTTATATAGAGTTATTTAGAATACTCTAGGCCAGTGATGGCAAACCTATGACATGTGTGTCAGAGGTGACATGCAAACTCATTTTTTGGTTGATTTTTCTTTGTTAAATGTCATTTAAATATATAAAATAAATATCAAAATATAAATATTTGTTTTACTATGCTTGCAAATATAAAAAAATTTCTATATGTGACACGGCACCAGAGTTAAGTTAGGGTTTTTCAAAATGCTGACACGCCGAGCTCAAAAGGTTCACCATCACTGCTCTAGGCAAATTTTGTTTTTATAGGTTAGAATTTAAGACAAAATATATAAGGCAAGCTAGTTAATAACATGTAATCCAATGTTTAATGATGTACTAACAGTCTACATAATCCATTGGTAAAGCTTAAAAGCAAAATAGAAAATTTTATATGATGGTAAAACCTTAAAATAATTTATCATTGCAAGGTGGAAAATGTGATTTCAAAAGGAAAGGCAAGAGTAATAGAAAGCATCCAAGGAAGAAGTAGATCAATACTCAGATAAAATAATTGTCAGGAAATGTAGCCTTTTTTGCTCATTAGCAATAGAAATATACTAGGTAAGCATGTAAATGACGTTGTAGCAGGGAGATTTTCATGTGTATAACGCAACACATTTCATGGAGTATTTTCTTGGATTTATCTGTCTTAGTATTTATTCTCTCAGTTTGAACCTAATTAGGATAACTTTTGTTTATGTATATTCTTCTACATATCTATATGTTATGCAAATAAAATTGCCTTTTTAAATATTAGATTGTAAACGTAGGCCACAGATTTACCTTTGAGCAGCCACACAAAGAGGGAAATAGGATCAATTTTAAATTTATTTGTCTAGTACACTTAAAAAGGTCCTTTGTCTAGGAGAAGCAACAGATATTTTAATCATGTGACCATAGATAAATTACTTTTGTTTGTCATGGTAGAGAAGATACAATGGTTTCAACGTCACTCTGGTATCAAATATACCCACTAGTTGCATGTGGCTGCTTTTTATAATGTACGAATTTTTATATTTAGTGTTGGTAAATACAATAGAACAAAGTTAACATACCATATACATTTTTAGGAAACATTAAAAATAATAATTCTCTTTGCTTCAGAAATTAGAAAGTCTATTTGAAATGAGCTGGTTGCTTCTTTTGTATTGAAAAAACTATCAAGGTTACTTTAGATAATTTTTCTCCTATTTTTTCTTTTGGATAAATTTTCCTATGATGAGCAGACAATTTAGAGCATTTAATTGACTTTAGATCTAGTTATGATTTTCAATGCAACCTTCCTGTGCTCCCTTTTCATCACCGTTTTATTATGTCTACATCTCAGAATCATTGAATGAAGGAGGAAAGGGTTTGGCAACCAGAAATAGATAGAGCTAAGTTTAGTTTTAATGACTTGTGAATTGAGAACAAAATTTGAGGCCAATAAAGAAAATAATGGATTTTGAAGATATTATATAATCTCGAGCCAACTTTCGTACACAGTTGCCTTTATTTCTCTACACATACATGCACACACACATATGCACACACTCACACATACATGTGGAAAGAGGAAGAAATTTATTTCTTGAACAAAACTTAATATTTTCTCCAAGAATTACTGTGTTATTTGCTACAGAAGACACTTATTTGCCTAGAATTATGTGGTTCATTAAGAAAGTAAAAATGATGGATGCTAAAAATAACACGGGTTATAAGATGATGGATGGAGAAATCAGTCCCAGTGAGTTGAATATGATTATTTCCCATCAGGAAATGGATGAGAGGTTTGATCAATTACAAAGACAGTTTACAAAAGATATGTTTTGCTATTAGTAAGAATTATCTGTGTTCTATCGTTTCTGACCAAGGATATAAGCTCATTGATTTCTAAATGCCCCTTGAGATTTTGCAGTTTTTTCTTTGTGGATTAATTGTATTAGTTACATCCTCCATACACTGCTGCTTCATGAGTGTTCCTTTTCTTTTTTAAAAAGTATATTTTTATTGATTTCAGAGAGGAAGGGAGAGGGAGAGAGAGAGAGAAACATCAATGATGCGAGATAATCGTTGATCGGCTACCTCCTGCATACCCCACATTGGAGATCAAGCCTGCAACCTGTGCAAGTGCCCTGACCATGAATCGAACCGTGACCTCCTGATTCATAGGTTGACACTCAACTACTGAGTCATGTCTGCTGGGCGAGTGTTTCTTTTCTAATAAAAAACAGAGGAATTTGGACAAAATTATTTATTCTCTACATTTTATCATTTTTCCATTATATATTTTAAAAAATCCCTGCATTATACCATGGGTGCTATGTGGAGTCCAGTGAGATATCTGACTATGAAACTGAGACTAGTTCCTGACTTTCCCTATTTATATAGTAGGTGTAAGCCGCCGAGGCTCAGTAGATGTTATATAAATGGGGATAATCCTCACAATGTGCTTAATCCTTATTTAGAAACTAGAAGATAAAATATTATGTACCTAACACAGTGACTAGTAAATATTAGTCTCTCAAAGAGTGGTAGTCATACTATTATTGCTTGTGGAATTGTTTTTTTGAAACAAATTGGCAAAAATTGTGAGCATATTTTTTTCAAGGTTCTTATAAACACCATACTTTTCTAGGTAAGTATTTAGGATTGGACAGAGAGGATCTTAGACATTATTTCTTCACAGCAAGTTTTATTCTTGATTCAATTGGATCATCCTATCTTATTGACCCTGGTTTAGAGAATTTAATAAAGTTCTATAATTTCTCGTATTTTAAATGATGTTGGTTTACTTACAAATAAATTTTATTTTATCTTGTCATTGTTACATCAACTACATTTATATTGCAGTCTATTAATCAATTAATAAAACATGAATGAGATTCCAGCTATTTGAACCAAGGGAAGGAACCTCTGACTGAAAATAAGCAAACAAAACATCTTTAGTTTTAGGGAGGACAGGGGGAAAACCTGTGAGTCATCACCATTTAACTGAAATTTTAATCAATATTAAAATCATGTCTTAATATGCTGTTGTAATTATAAGAGGAATGGAAATCCCTCTTTAAATCAACTTAGTTTGTTCAGCAAGATAATTTCAGTCCATAGAGGCATTTTCTTGCTGAATTTTCTGAGTCATGCTTATGATTCACTGGGTTCTCTTTGATGATAGTGAGTCATCTCATATTTTCTAGAATAAGGCTACTTGACTGTCATTGTTTTATCTTTGGTTTCCAATGAATTGAAAAAGTTCACTATTATAAGTGACAGAATAGCAAGAGGAATCTATAATAATAAAAGGGTAATATGCTAATTAGACCAGATGTCTTCCAGACGTCATTCCGGATGTCCTTCCTGATGAAGCCGGGGCTGGGGGGAAGCCAGCCCAGGTCCTGGTGCCTGCTGGTGGCCAGAGGAGGGAAGCTTGGGTCCCGGGTGCTAGAGGGAAGCTGGTGCCAGCAGCTGGGGAAGGAAGACCTACTCTTGCATGAATTTTCATGCATCAAGCCTCTAGTCTATAATAATAAAAGCATAATTTGCAAATCGACTGAACAACCGAATAGCAGAACAACCATCCAGATGACCTTCCAGATGCCCACGCTATGACACAAACTGGTGACCAGCCAAAGCAGGTGCAATGCAATTGGTTGGGGGGGTCCTGTCATCACCCCACGATCGCCCCACAGAGGGAGTCCCAGGCCACCCTCTTTGGGGTAATCAATGGGGGGGGGGGGGCTCTGTGATTGATCGCCCCAAAGGGGGAGGCCCAGGTTACCCTCTGTGTGGTGATCAATCATGGAGCCCTGGCCAGGTGGGCAGGGTCTCCCTCTGCTGGGCGATCGATTGTAGAGCCCCCCACATTGATTGCCCCAAAGAGGAAGGCCCAGGCTATCTAGCCAGTGGCACTGCAGTGGGTGGACAGGTCCTCCCTCTGCAGGGCAATCGATCTAGGGGCCCCGTGATTGATTGCCCTACAGAGGGAAGCTCAGGCCACCAGTCAGTGATGCTGTGGTGGGTGTGCAGGGTTGGCCAGCAATCACCCCACAGAGGGAGGCCCAGGCCAGCTAAGCGATTGCACCCCACGCCTGTCGCCTGCAGAGGGAGGCGACCGGTGGGGGGTGTGGAGGCAGGTAGCGTCACACAGATGGCAAGTAGTGGCAGCGGTCGGGGCAGGCCAGCTGCTGGCAACTGGGGGAAGGAAAGCCCTGATAGCCCCTGATCACCAGCCAGGCCTAGGGACCCTACCCAAGGCGTCCTGGAGTGTGAGAGGGCGCAAGCCAGGCTGAGGGACACCCTTCCTCCCCTGCATGAATTTCATGCACCGGGCCTCTAGTATGGAAATAAAAACCAACCTTTATGATTTGGGTCTAATCTCATCTCTCAATAAAAGGGTCAATGGTTTGTGTAGTAAAAGAGATATTACTATGGCATGTGTTTTAATATTGCCAAGAACTTCCTTCTTGGCATCCTGACTAAGAACATGGAAGCAAAATTATTACTTTTTAATTATAATTGACCCAGGGTCACTGAGTCTATGTTTTTACATTTTATTTGTATTTATTTTAAAATAGTTTTTAATTTTTCAATTATAGTTGACATACAACTCATATTAGTTTTAGTTGTGCAATGTAGTGATTAGACATTATATACCTTACAAAGTGATCACCTCAATAGCCTGGTACCCATCTGAGACCATACATAGTTATTACAATATTATTGACTATAGTAGAGGCCCAGATGCACGAAAATTAGTGCAAGAGTGTAGGCCTTCCTTCCCCCAGCTGCCAGCACTGGCTTCCCTCTGGCACCTGGGACTTGGGCTGCCAACACCAGCTTCCCTCTGGCACCTGGGACCTGAGCTTCCCTCCTCTGGCTGCCAGCAGGCACCCAGGACCCTGACTGCCTTCCCCCAAGCCCGGGCTTTGTCAGGAAAGATGTCCTGTCTAATTAGCATATTACTTTTATTATTATAGATTCCCTACGTTATTGTACTTTACATCCCCATAACTGTTTTATAACTGACAAATTGAGCATCTTAATCCCTTCCCCTTCTTCACTCATCCATTCCCTTTAATACTTTTCCCTTTTTCATCCATCCTTCCACCCCCTCCCATCTGGCAACCATCAAAATGTTCTCTGTATCTATGAGCTATTTGCTAAATTATTTTGTTTTTAGATACCATATACAAGTGAAATCATATGGTATTTATCTTTCTCTGTCTGACTTATTTCACTTAGCATAATACCCTCTAAATCCATCCATGTTGAAAAATGGCAAGGTTTTATCATTTTTATGGCTAATATTCATATATATATAATATTCATATATATATATCACATTTTCTTTCTTTATTTATCTATTGATTGAAACTTTGGTTTCTTTCATACATTGACTACTGTAAATAATGCTGTGTGGAGCATTATTTACAATAGGGATGAACATAGGGACACATATGTCTTTTTGAATTAGTGTTTTGAATTTCTTAGGGTTAATATCCAGAGATAGAAGTGCTGGGTCCTTCTTTGTCTCTTGTTATAGCCTCTGTCTTAACCAGTTAACTACCACACGTCTAAAATGGAAACTATCCCCGCATGCCACGATATTTTGAATTTAATTTAAAAAATCAATTTGCAAATAATATTATACAAATAAATATGTTACTCACAATTCGCGTGTTCTTGAATATTTTCTGCTGAAAATTCTCATGAAAAATGATTTTAAAGTTGGCCAGGGCTGCCACTTAGGGAAAATTTTTTTTATTTTTTATCGATGCACATGGCGTGTGGGGAAGGTCCGCCGCTTGCATCTACAGATGCTTATGGTATATAATGGGTTAAAGTCTCTTTTGTCTGATATAAGTATTGCTAACCTAGCTTATTTTAATTTTCATGAAAAACCTTTTCTCTCACTTTACTGTGGTATCTTTCCATCTGAAGTGGGTCTCTTGTAAATAAAAATGGGTCAAAGAAGAAATAAAAGGTGAGATCAAAAGATATATAAAGACAAATGAACATGACAATACAGCATACCAAAACCTCTGGGATGCAGCAACAGCAGTCATAGGAAGAAGTTTATATCATTGCAAGCCTACCTCAAGAAATGAAGAGAAATCCCAAGTTAACAACCTAACATCACATCTTAAAGAACAAGAAAAAGAATAATATAATCAACCCAAAGTCAGCAGAAGAAAGAAAATAATAAAAAATAGAGCAGAATTGAATTAAATAGAGAACAAAAGACTATACAAAAATTAATACAACAAAGAGCTGGTTCTTTGAAAATATTAATAACATTGACAAACCTCTTGCTAGACTCACTATGGAAAATGAGAAAAAAGACTCATATAAATAAAATCAGAAATCAAAGAGGGGAAGCTACCACAGACATCACAGATATACAAAAGATCATACTGAAATACTATGAAAGACTATTGCCACCAAATTCAATAACCTAGAAGAAATGGATAAGTTCCTAGAAATATGTAACCTTCCTATACCACATGAAGAAATGGAAAAATCTCAATAGACTGATAAACAGTGAGGAAATTGAAACGACTATCAAAAATCTCCACAAAAAATAAAAGTCCAGATCCAGATGGCTTTACCAGGGAATCCTGCCAAACTTTCAAAGATTTGATACCTATTCTTCTCAGTCTCTTCCAAAAAAATGAAAAAGTGTTAATACTTTCTAACACATTTTATTTTATTTTATTTTATTTTAAATATATTTTTACTGATTTTTTACAGAGAGGAAGGGAGAGAAATAGAGAGTTAGAAACATCGATGAGAGAGAAACATCGATCAGCCGCCTCCTGCACAGCTCCCACTGGGGATGTGCCCGCAACCCAGGTACATGCCCTTGACCGGAATCGAACCCGGGACCCTTCAGTCCGCAGGCCGACGCTCTATCCACTGAGCCAAACCGGTTTTGGCTCTAACACATTTTATAAGGCCAACGTAACTCTGATACCAAAACCTGGCAAGGATAACACTAGAAAAGAAAACTATAGACCAATGTATCTGATGAATATGGATGCAGAAATCCTAAAAAAAATAGTAGCAAATTGAAAATAATATATTTTTTAAAATGATATATCATGATCAAGTGGGGTTTATTCCAGGGACCAAGGATGGTTCAAGGTATACAAATCAATCAATGTAATAAACCACATTAACAAAGGATAAAAATCATGATCTTATCAATAGATGCAGAAAAAGCATATGATAAGATAAAACATCCATTTTTGATCAAAACACTCAATGAAATGGGTATAGAAGGGAAGAACCTCAACATATTAAAGGCCATGTATGACAAACTCTCAAACAATATCATACTCAATAGTGAAAAACTGAAAATTTTTCCCTCTAAAATCAGGAACAAGACAAGGGTGCCAACTCTCACCACTCTTACTCAACATAGTTTAAGAAGTCCTAGCCAGAGCAATCAGGTAAAAGAAAGCAACAAAAGGCATCCAAATTGTGAAGGAAGAAATAAAAGTATCACTTCTTGCAGATGATATGATTTGTATGTAGAAAACCCTAAAGACTTCACCAAAAAAATATTAGAAACGATAAACAAATGCAGTGAAGCTGCAGGATACAAAATCAATGTACAAAAATTCACTGCTTTTCTATATATTAACAATGAAACTAGGAAAAGAAATGAAAAAAAATTCTTTTATTAATTACAACCCCCAAAACAAAACAAGGAACAAACAGGATGTGCAGGACCTATATACTGAAAACTACAAAGCATTATTATTTTTTTAAATGTATTTTTTATTGATTTCAGAGAGGAAGGGAGAGGGAGAGAGAGATGGAAACATCAATGATGAGAGAGAATTATTGATTAGCTGCCTCCTGCACACCCCCTACTGGGGATCTAGCCTGCAACCCGAGCATGTGCCCTTGACCAGAATCAAACCTGGAACCCTTCAGTCTGTAAGCCAAAGCTCTATCCACTGAGCCAAACAGCTAGGGCACTACAAAGCATTATTACAAGAGATTGAAAAAGACACAGTGAAGTGGAAAGATATTTTGTGTTCATGGATCGGGAGAGTCAAGATAATTAAAACATCCATATTACCCAAAACAATATACAGATTTAATACAATCCCCATAAAAATCCCAAATCTTAAAAAAAACATATTTTTTAAAGAAATAGAGCAAAAACACCTCCAGATTTCTAAAGAACCACAAAAGACCCCAAATACCCAAAGCAATTCTGTGAAAAAAGAATGAAGCCAGAAGTAACAAACTATCTGACTTCAAAATATACTATAAAGCTACAATAATCAAAACAGCATGGCAGAACAGGCACTCAAACTGGTGGAACAGAATTGAGAGCCCAGAAAAAAACCACAGGTATATGGCAAATAATTTTTGACAAAGGAGCCAAAAATTCACAATGGGAAAAAGAAAGCCTCTTCAATAAATGGTGCTGGGAGAATTGGAAAGCCACATGCAAAGGAATGAAACTAGATTACAGTTTGTCCCATTGTATAAGTATTCAAAATGGATCAAAGATTTAAATATAAGGTCTGAAACAATAAAGCACATAGAAGGAAACATAGGTTATAAATTTATTGACCTTGGTCATAGAGAAGATTTTATGAATTTGACCCCAAAGACAAAGGAAGTAAAGACAGAAATACTATATCAAACTAAAAAGCTTCTGTACAGCAAAAAACAAACAAACAAAAACACACACAAAAAACAACAACAACAAAAACCCAACAACAAAGCAAAAAGGCAACCAACTAAATAGGAGATGTTATTTGCAAACAACAGCTCAGGCAAGGGTTTAATACTTAAAATATATAAAGAACTCATGCAACTCAATACCAAACAAACTAACAATCCACTTAAAAAATGGGCAAAGAGCCCTGGCTAGTGTGCTCAGTGGATAGAACATTGGCCAATGCACTGAAGAGTGGCGGGTTTGATTACTGGTCAAAGGAACGTACTTGGATTGCAGGTTTGATCCTTGGTGTGTGCAGTAGGCACTCAATCAATCTTTCTCTCTCACATCCATGTTTCTTTCTGTCTGTCTGTCTATCTATGTGTGTCTCCCTCTCTCTCCCTTCCCCTCTCTCCTCATTCCCTTCCACTCTCTCTAAAAATTAATGGAAAAAATATCATTGGGTGAGGATAACAAAACAAAAAAAGTTAAAAATGAGCAGAGAGCCCTGGCCAGGTGGCTAAGTTGGTTTGTGTGTCATCCTGTACACCAAAAAGGTTTTGGGTTCGATTCACAGTCAGGGCACATATGGAAGGCAACCAATCGATGTTTCTCTCTCACATTGATGTCTATCTGTCTATCTCTCTCAAAATTAATAAAAACATATCCTCAGGTGAGGATTTAAAAAAATGGGCTGGTGACCTGAACAGGCACCTCTCCCAAGAAGACATATAAATGTCCATCAGGTATATGAAAAGATGTTCAACCTCACTAGCTATTTGGAAAATGCAAATCAAAACTATGAGATATCATCTCACACCTGTTAGAATGGCTATTGTCAACAAGACAGGTAATAACAAGTGCTGGTGAGACTGTGGAGAAAAAGGAACCCTCATTCACTGCTGGTGGGAATATAAACTGGTACAACCACTATGGAAAACAGTATGGTGGTTCCTCAAAAACTAAAAATAGAGTTACCATATGACCCAGAAATACCTCATATGGTTATCTACCCAAAAAATATGAAAACATTTATTTGAAAAGATATACACTGAGTGGCCAGATTAGTGTGACCACCTGACATTTGTAGGCAAATTAGCTATAATTTCACGCTGAAGTTACTAGAGGGTCAGACCATTATATATAGGTAAGCAGGTTGTTTACCATGGCAGTAGAAGTGATTTTTTTCTGAAGATATGGGTAAACAATGCGATTTAACAGCCTTTGAACGTGGGATATATATATAATATATATATATACTGTATGCTCCCCTATGTTCATTGCAGCATTATTCAAGGTGGCCAAGACATGGAGACAATCAAACTGTCCTTTGACAGAGGACTGAATAAAGAAGACGTGGTACATATATACTACTCAGCTATAGAAAAGATTAAATATTGCCACTTACGACACATGGATGAATCTTGAGAATATTATGCTAAGCCAAATAAGTCAGTTAGAAAAAGTGAAGAACCATATGATTTCACTCATAAGTGGCATATAAAACTGAAACTCAGAGACACAGAAAACAGTATGGTGGTTACCAGAGGGAAGGGGGAGGGTGGTAGAGATTAAACGGGGCCAAATATATGGTGATGGAAGATGATTTGACTTTGGGTGGTGGGTACACAATGCAATATATAGACATTTATTATAGTAATATATATTTGAAATCCAATATAACCCAATTAACCAATGTCATCCCAAAATTTTTAATAAAAAAAGAGAGGGGTGTAGAAGTTGACTGTCTTGCCCGTGTTTCATTTGCAGATTTCTTTTACTTATTCCTTTCTCAACCTGCTCCTTTCCCATCTTCATAATGTCAGTACTTCTCATGTCACCCACCTGTAGCTAAAATCCTAAGAATCAAAATTAACCCTAACAGTGAGATACCATCTCACACCTGTCAGAATGGCTATCATAAACAAATCAACAAATGACAAGTGCTGGCGAGGATGTGGAGAAAAATGAACCCTCATGCACTGCTGGTGGGAATGCAGACTGGTGCGGCCACTGTGGAAGACAATATGGAGTTTCCTCAAAAAATTAAAAATGGAACTCCCATTTGACTCAGTAATCCCACTTCTAGGAATATATCCCAAGAAACCAGAAACACCCATCAGAAAGGATATATGCACCCCTATGTTCATAGCAGCACAATTTACAATAGCTAAGATTTGGAAACAACCTAAGTGCTCATCAGCAGATGAGTGGATTAAAAAACTGTGGTACATCTACACAATAGAATACGACACCACTATAAACGAGAAGGAACTTTTACCATTTGCAACAGCATGGATGGAACTGGAGAGCATTATGCTAAACAAAATAAGCCAGTCAGAGAAAGATAAATATCACATGATCTCACTCATATGTGGGATATAATGATCAACATAATTTGATGAACAAGAATAGAGCCAGAGACAAATGGTAGGGGAGGGGGGGCGGTTAGAGAGCAATCAAAGGACTTATATGCATGCATATTAGCATAACCAATGGACACAGGCACTGGGGCGGTGGGGGTTTGCCCGGGGTGGGAATGGCTGCGGGGGCGGGGGGGGGGAGGTCAATTGGAGAAAAAGAAGACATATGTGAAATGTTAGACAATAAAAAATAATTAATCCTTGTTTTTCTTTACCTTCTCATTTTTATTAACAAACTAGAGGCTCAGTGCACGAAATTTGTGCATGGATAAGTTCCCTATGCCTGGCTGGCTATCAGGGCCAATCTGTGAGGTGACCGGCAGGGTGATCAAGGCCCCTGCTTGCACCCACCTTGGCCTGGTGCAGCCCGCTTGCTGGCCCTGCCCACCGCCGCCGCCACCACTGGTTGCCTCCCTCTACGGGGATGACTGGTAGGATAGTCAGGGGCCCTTGTTCACACCTGCCTTGGCTAGCTGGTGACACCTGCTTGCCGGCCTCTCCCCCTGCTGCCACTGCCTGTCGTGGCCTGTGGGCTCGGGGCAGCTCCTGCATTGATGGTCTGCACCCTGGTGGTCAGTGCGGTCATAGAAACTGTTCATTCCACAGGTCATTCCGCTGTTTGGTCGATTTACATGTTAGGGTTTTATATATATAGAAGATTATGTCTCTCCTTTCAGAATACATCTTAAATTCACACACCTCTCATAATTTTCACTGTTAATTCCATAGTCCAAACCAGCCTATATAATAAAAGGCTAATATGCAAATTGACTGAATGGCAGAATGATTAGTTGCTATGATGTGCACTGATCACCAGGGGGCAGACCCTCAACATAGGAGCTGCCCCCTGGTGGTCAGTGTGCTCCCACAGGGGGAGCGCCGCTTAGCCAGAAGCTGGGCTCACGGCTGGTGAGCACAGCTGCAGTGGTGGGAGCGCTAAGGATGTCTGACTGACAGCTTAGGTCTGCTCCCTGTGGGCTCCTGGACTGCGAGAGGGCACAGGCCAGGCTGAGGGGCCCCCCTGAGTGCACGATTTTTGTGCACTGGGTCTCTAGTCGTAATATATAATGTGGCGTTCTATAGTGCTCTCCTTACTGGCAGTTCTACTTACATGCTTGCCCTTCCTACAGCCTATTCACTCTGCTGCCAGGATAATCAATTTAAAAAACAAATCAGATCCTGTCTCTCACCTGTTCAACATCACCCAATATCTTCTCTTCCCTTTAACCTTCAAACAAAACCTGAAACTTTTTTTCATTTTCTACTATGATGTTTTTGTTCCTTGAACATGCTAAATTCTCTTCATACTGAGGGTGTTCAATTTGCCTAACACACACATAGTCTTCTTTGGGTGTCAACCTCAAAGAGGCCTTCCCTGACTTTCTTTTAAAAAATAATGTCTCAAATTCGGGACATTGGAATCAGAGCCTCCAATAAATATTTTTGTGAAAGGCATTTATTGAAAGTAATCTCAGGTAGGGGGAGTACGAGAAACATTATAGGGTAGAGGAACAAAGCTAAAAAAAGACGTGTTCTCAGCTGGGGACTTGCTTCAGTCTAGTTGTATGAGGAGTAGTGGAGCACAAAGCACAAGATAAAGCTAGTCCCACCTGAAGGCAAAGAGACTGGCCATTGTACACCACATCAGTCCATAATTGGCTGCTCCCGGAATGGTGATAATAGGCTGCAATCTCCAGGAGGAAGCAGCTCCTATCCAGCTGAGTGCAATTTTCTAGAGAAAGAGGCAGCTACGAGCCCTTAGCAGACAACCTTCTCAGGAGGTGAGGGTGGGCATGTCACCTGGTGAAGAGGGATCTGAGGGAGCTTCTTTAATTATGTACTCTGCTAAACTTTTCATCACACTTATTCTTACCTGTCATAAGAGTGTCTACATGTGTGTGTTGTCTATCTCCCCCTCCAAGATTAAAAGAAAGCTTAATGAGGACAGGGATTTTTTTTCTTGTTCATTGTGATAGGATTTCTAGTGCCAAGATAAGTACTCGATATATTAAAAGTATCAAATACAAGTAATCACGACTAACATTTATTAAGTGCTTACAACATGCCAGATATTGATTCATTTACTTCTCTTAATTTTATAAAAAAAATACTATCATTATTTACATTTTACAGTTGAAGAAACTGAGACAGAGGGACCAGCAATTACATTTTTAGGAAGAGGTGGATCTAGAATTCAACCCCAGGCTGTCTATACCTCTCCATGAATATCCGTTAAGTGTTGAAGGAATAATTCAATTGAGTTCCATTCACCAAGCATTTTCTCGGTAGTTTCTATATTTCTGTCCTCTTGTTTCAACATAGTCATGAAATGGAAGTTCAGTAAAATCGTCTTCAGTGTGTTTCTGTGCCCATGTCCTGCAGCACAGGCTTGGGTCGCAGGAGGCCGGCACTCTACCCATTCTTCTCATTACTTGTGACCTTGGCCTATATTTTAATTAGCTCTTGATGACCTAGTTACTTGTTTATTGTGTGGTGGACTCCACATCATCATAATTTTTCTTGGCATTTAAAGAACTAGATTCTGCTTCTAGATCTGATATTGCTATTTTTGTGGACCTGGGCAATTTTCTTAGTCTGTCTAGCTGCAGTTTCTTGGTTTGTAAAGTGAGAAGTTTGACCCAGATGAATACATTCATAGGTCTGAGACATAGCAATATTTGCTACTAGTCTTGAAGAAGTATTGTATGAATGAATGAATAGATAAATAAGTGAATGAAACAAATGAATAACTATTATTTGAAATTTCAAATAACTATTTTGTGCTATTTTAGCTATTTGGACCAGAAAGCATGAAAAGATATGGACCTAACCAGAAGCACAGCGTTTCTTATTAATTGTCCTCAATACATGCTCTCTGTTTCACTTGTGTCACCTGTGTGTAATTATTTCAGAAACCAGGAAAAATGCTCTGTTTTATCTCATAACCCCCATATTCCCTTCAGGTTAATATTACCAAAGCTCAGATGGAGATATAAACTTTTGGGATGAATCAGTGTACTGACCAGGCACATAATCTATAGAAAGAAAACTAGATTTGGGGGCAAGAAACATAGATTTGAATTTCTATTAAAAATTTGTTTATTTATTTTAAATTTATTGTTTAGAGTATTACAAATGTCTCCCATTTCGCCTCCTTTGCCCCCCTCCACCCAGCTCCCACCCCACCCCAGGTGTTACCCTGTCTATTGTCTGTGTCCATGGGCTATGAACATATGCATGTAAGTTCTTTGATTAATCTGTTCCCATCCTCCTTCCCACCTTCCCTCTGAGATCTGTCAATCTGTTCCATGTATCCATGCCTCTGGTCCTATTTTGTTTATCAATATTTTGTTCATTAAATTCTACATATAAGTGAGATCATATGATATTTGTCTTTCTATAACTGGCTTATTTCATTTAGCATAATAATCTCTAGGTCAATACATGCTTTCTCAAAGGGTAAGAGATCCTTCCTTTTATAGCTACACTGGAGGCCCAGTGCACGGATTCATGCACCAGTGGGTCCCTTGGCCTGGCCTGTGAGGATCGAGCCAAAACTGGCTCTCCGACATCCCCTGAGGGGTCCCGGATTGCAAGAGTTCTTGGGTGACGCACCCCAGAATCAGGCTCCCTCTTCTCTGATTCTGAGTGCATTACATGAGAACTGCAGCTGCCAAGTCACCACAGCTCAGCAGCTCCTGCGTTGATCGTCAGCCCCCTGGTGGTCATTGCATGTCATAGCTACCAGTTGGATGGTTGGATGGTCGGACGGTAGCTTAGGCTTTTATATATATAGACTAGAGGTCTGGTGCAGGATCGTGCACTGGTGGGGTCCCTCGGCTTGGCCTGAGGGAATCAGTGGACCTCTGTGCTGCTTCAGCCTGGCATTACCTGCCAGCTCATCAGGCTTCAGCCCGCTGTTAGCGCCAATCCCACACAGCACAAAGTAGTGCATGAAGTGGCAGGTGGCCGGGGAAGAGCCCAAGCCCAGTCCCAGTGCTACGCTGCTCCTGCTCATCCTGGCCCTGCTATACCTGCCACTACCGCCACTTGGTAGGCTTGCTGCTGCTCCACTGAGGTCTCTGCATGTCCATCCTAGGGCGATACCAGCATGCCCATGACCATGCAACCGCCACTCGTCATTGCAGCCTCGCTCCTCACGTGGCACGGAAGAAGAGGCTGCGGGCGTGCACCCAGTCAGTCCTGATTCCGGGACCAGGAGTCATGAGCCTATTGCCCATTGGTCAGCTGAGCGGGTCTCCTACTGTGGGAGTGCACTGACCACCAGGGGGCAGCTCCTGCATTGAGCGTCTGCCCCCTGGTGATCAGTGTGCATCATAGCTACTGATTGACTGGTCACGTAGGCTTTTATATAGACTAGAGTCCTGGTGCACAAATTAGTGCATGGGTGAGGTCCCTCAGCCTGGCTGGCAATTGGGGCCGATCTGGGGACTGGCTGGCCAGGGGGAGGGATCATGGGAGGTTGGCCAGCTGGCACCCCCAGATTGGGGCCAATCAGGGGGGGCCGGCTGGCCGGGGGGAGGGATCGTGGGAGGTTGGCTGTGGGAGTGCACTGACCACCAGGGGGCAGCTCTTGCATTGAGCATCTGTCCCCTGGTGGTTAGTGCATGTCACAGCAACCGGTTGACTGGTCATTCAGTTGTTTGATCGCTTAGGCTTTTATCTATATAGACAGTATTCCATTGTGTAAATGTACCACAGCTTTTTAACCACTCATCCACTGATGGACACTTGGACTGTTTTCAGATCTTAGCTATTGTAATTAATGCTGCTGCCATATTTGTGTTTTGAGACCCTTTCCAATGAGCTGGCGTGCATATGGCAAGAACAATGTCTCAGAAATTTTTGCATAACATTTGCTGTGTTGTATATTAGGAAGAACATACATAGACTTGGGAGCCAGTTATAGCTCAGTTAAAATCCCTGTCCCTTAGTAGTGGAGGGTCTTGGGCAAGGAACTTAATATTTCTAAATGTCAGTTTCTATCTGTATAAACTGAGTAAATGTGGGGATATTATATGAATTATGCCTAACAGAGTTGTCTATTGAGTTATAGACACTCAATAAATGCTAGCTAACAACAACAACAATAATGATTTGGATTGTGTTCTATAATATTATTAGGTATGTCTTCCTGGATACTGTTCCTATAATTTGACTATGCTCTATAGCAATGGTTCTCAACCTTCCTAATGCCACGACCCTTTAATACAGTTCCTCATGTTGTGGTGACCCCCAACCATAAAATTATTTTCGTTGCTACTTCATAACTGTAATTTTGCTACTGTTATGAATCATAATGTAAATATCTGGTATGCAGGATGTATTTTCATTGTTACACATTGAACATAATTAAAGCATAGTGATTAATCACAAAAACAATATGTAATTATATATGTGTTTTCCGATGGTCTTAGGCGACCCCTGTGAAAGGGTCGTTTGACCCCCAAAGGGGTTGTGACCCACAGGTTGAGAACCGCTGCTCTATAGTAAGGCTTAACTCTAAGGGCCCAGATATTAGAATCTGTGCTTGAATCTAGCAGCTTTAATTCTAATTTCCTATCTTTTTTTATTGCTAAGTATGTTTTTAACTTAGCAAACTTTTGATATAAATATCATTACCCAACAAAATAATTTTCAGAGCAGTAATTTAAAACAGGTTTTTCAAATTTGATTTAAACTAGCATCATTATTCCACAAACAGCGAGTTTTGCCATTAAGTTAACAAAATGTATTTTAGGAAATTTGCTTTATTGAAATAATGTTTAATATATATATATACATATATATATATATATGTATATATATATATATATATATATATTCTAGCCTGGAGTTTCTAATTCTATTAAGGGTACAATACAAGTTTGTTCTCATAAGCAACTTAAGGTACATTTCCATCTCATTAATTTTTAAACTTTTTCTTCATTAGCTCTTCCAGAATCCTGGCTTTGAATTAAAAGAGTGGCTTGTCCAAATCTTTGGATGAATCATAAGCAAACAACTTGGTCTGAGTATTTATCATATCAGAAGTTTTGCTAATTTTTATTTTTTCTTAAGAAAATAAATTGTGTATTACAAATTTATATTTTCTTACCTATACTTGAACTAATTAAAATAACTGCCTTAGTTTTTTGTTTCCATTTTTCTGTTCTTAGAGCACTTAATAAGGTTGCTCAGAAGATAAAATCTCCAATCAGCTGTTTACTTTCATTCATCTACTTATTTTGGAGCTAAGTGTAATTTGATGTATATACAGTATTTGTTTATTTTCTAGACTGTTTTGTCAGCAATAATTTGAGGCTGTGGTTAGTATAATTGAAAAGTTTACTTCAAATTTGTTTGTAAAAGAGCTAGATCCTTCACTTGGAATAGTTGAATGTGTTTTCAGTACAGATTTTGAATGAAGAGTTTAATTTATTACATGTTAGGTGCATTTTGTATCAGTGTTCTATTGCTTCTGTAACAAATTGCCCACACTTAATGCCTTAAAATAACACAGCATTTTACACTTCTATAGATTAGAAGGCTGTCACAGGCCTCCGTGGGCTAAAATCTATCAGCAGGGCTGCATTCATTTCTGGAAGCTGTGAGAAAGAATCTATTTTTTTGCCCTTTCCACCTACCAGAGTCTTCTTACATTCTTTGGCTTGTGGCCTACTTCTTTGCTCTTCAGAAATTTGCGTATGTCTAGTCTTTCTTCCACAGCCACATCTCCCTCTGATTCTCTTCTTCTGCCTCCCTCTTACACTTTCACGGACACTGTGATTATGTGGTGCCCACCTGGAAAATCCAAACTAATCTCTCCATTTTAAGGTAAACAATTTTAGCTGAATAGCAACCTTAATTCCATCTGCAACTGTATTCTTCTTTGCCATGTAGAGTAACATTCACAGTTCTAGGGATTAGGACATGGGTACCTTTGGGGGCAGCATTATTCTATTTACCACGCATTCTTAAATTTCTTTGTTCCATTTGAGTATAAATAGGCTAAGGAAATTTTGCCAGGATCCTCACCATAACTTATTTTACTGAATAGATAAAAATGATTTTAATATGCAAATGTACCCTTTTGGTAAAAGTAGCCAGTTTATTTTCTTAAATTGTTTTAATCCCCTGGTAACCCCTTCTCCTCTAAAGAGAAACATGGAAATAAAATTAACTTCTGGGGGATGGAGAGGAAGAGAGAGAGACAGTGTGAGAAATTGTGAGAGATTGTGTGTGTGTGTGTGTGTGTGTGTGTGTGTGTGTGTGTGTGTAGAGGAGGGGGGGGGGATTGTATTGTATAGAGTGGTTTAAATAGAAGAAGTAAAACCACTTGAATTAATTTGGATTTGTCCAAATGAGGCACCATCAGATAGGACAACCTCATTGATGGTCTTTTTCATGTAGAGGCTTAGACTGATGTGGTGGTTTAGTGGTCTCTGAGCTTATCTCATTCAGCTATTCTTTCTGAGTTTCACCCATTCCTGTGCTCTCAACATAAGCTTTATATGATACCTACATATGATTATATCTGCCATCAATCCCTTCTAAATATATTAGGGGAATTTAGAAAAAGGTATGTGTATCTGTAAATTGGAGAGTTGGGAAGGGGAGGAACTGTACAGAAGTGTGTTTTTCAATAAAACTTTCAATAAATAAAAACTATGTCACATACCTTAATCTCTCCATTTCTAAAATAAGATTGACCTTTGAAAATCCTAGTTGGCTTTTTAAAATCCTAGTTCTAGCTTTAGAAATCTGATCCTGTCTATTCATTAGAAATGAAATAGAAAATGTCAGTGTCTGGACCCTATCTTGAGACACTGATTTAACTGGTCAAATTCCTCAAATTTTATTTGCACGCAGTATTCTTTTCCAAAATAAAGGTCTTCATGCTAAAAGTTACAGTAAATATTAGTAAGAAAAAAATACCCTGTATGAGTGAAGAGCTTATAAATGAACATTTATTTGCTTTGAATTACTTCTTGTTCTAGATAAATCATATCCTATGTATTGGGGGTTTGAGGTATTTGTGAAAAGTGGAAAGATATTGATAGATTGGAGGGTGCAAATGTCTTCATTTTTAGAAAGAGAAAGTAATTGAATATTGTGTATTGCAAATTAATATCTTTGTCATTGATTTCTTAAATGAGATTCTAGAATAGCTTTTTAAAATCAACCCTATTGAGATACAATTTGTTTATACATAATAGATAAAATATAATATCATCTACTTTTGACAATAGTATATACCTGTGTTACCACCTGTGTTACCACCACCCGTATTCTTTTTTTCTCTCAAGAATATTTTCTAGTATTTCTTTGCCATCAATTTCTCCCCAACCCCTATACTAAGGAATTATTGATCTGATTTTATCACTATAGGTTTACTTATTTTAGAATTTCATATTAATGAGATAATAAATTATATACTCTTTTGCCCCACCAGCATGGCTCAGTGGTTGAGCGTCGACCTACGAACCAGGAGGTCACAGTTTGATTCCCCGTCAGGGCACATGCCCGGTTTTAGGGCTCAATCCCCAGTAGGGGGCATGCAGGAGGCAGTTCATCTACCACTCTTACTGTCTTTATGGCCTTGAACATGCTTACCTTCTCTGTGTCCCAGTTTTCACATTTGTAAAATAAGAGCCATAATAGAACTTGCCGCAGAGGTTGTTGTGACGGCTAACATAGTTAACTCCTGTGTGACACTTGGACAGAGCCTAACACATGGCTAGTGCTCCATGGAGGTGTTAGTTCTTGTGATTTCACAGTGTAGCCAAGCCTAAATTTACTATTTGCTCACTCTTGTGCCTGCCAGTTATTGATATTCCTTCTATACCAATCTTTTGACCCAAAATACATACCTTTACTCCAAAGCTAGAAACAGATTATTTTTGTTAACAAAACTTGTTGACATGAAACAAATTTTCTCTATGTTGATCATATGGCTAATACTACTATCTTAAGTTATCTAGGGGGGAGAATGTATGTCTAGTCTTGAGTTGGAAAGTTTGTAGTAATATGTAAAACTAGAGGCCTGGTGCACAAAATCATGCATGGCAGGGGGAGTGTCCCTCAGCCTGGCCTGCACCCTCTCCAATCAGGGATACAATAGTCTAGTTTGATTTTTTTGCATGTGGCTTCCCAATTTTCCTAACACTATTTGTTGAAGAGACTTTATTTTCTCCATCATATGTTTTTGGCTTCTTTGTTGAAAATTAATTGCCCATATACATTGGGTTTGTTTCTGGGCTCTGAATTCTGTTCCATTGGTCTGTATGTCTGTTTTTCTGCCAATACCATGCTGTTTTGATTATTGACATTTTCAGTACAGGGAATATGATACCTCTAACGTCATTCTTTTTTTTTCTTCTTCTCAGGATTGCTTTTGCTATTCAGGGTCATTTGTATTTCCAAACAAATCTGATTTTTATTCTATTTTTAATGTCATTAGGATTTTTATGAGGATTGCAGTAAGTCTGTATATTACTTTGGGTAATATGGCTATTTAAGCTATGTTGATTCTTCCAATCTATGAATACAGAGTATTTTTCCATTTGTTTGTGTCTTTTTCAATCTCTTTTTAATAATTTTTGTAGTTTTTGTTATACAGGTTTTTTTTTACATCCTTTATTAAGTTTATTCCTAAGTATTTTATTCTTTTCGTTGCAATTGCAAGAGGAATTGTTTTTTCCACTTCTTTTTCTGAATTTCATTGTTAGTGTATAGGAATGCATTGGATTTCTGTACATTGATTTTGCATCCTGCAACTTTACTGTGTTTATTTTTTGTAATAGTTTTTTGGTGGCATATCATTTTCTACAATATTATGATAATTATCAATCTTCACATTTGATAACAATAATGACAGCAAACACTTATCAGGTGCTTACTGTGTGTGAGCACTATGTTTAGCATTTAAAATTTAAGGAACTCCTATTAAGTCTTCACAGGAAGTCTTTTAAGTACTACTGTTATCCCCCCTTTTATCATTGAAAGAACAGAATCACAGAAAAATTCTTTAAATTTCCCAAGGTCATACACTAATAAATAGTGGATACATTTAGTCATATTTGTGAAATATTCCACAGGACCATACACAGTAGCAGCGGAATATTTTTATAACATATAAGCCAGGAATACAGAGTATTTTTCCATTTGTTTGTGTCTTTTTCAATCTAGTTACCATTTGATATATTTCAGATCAAATTCATGAATAAAATTTAAAAGTCAACAAGTTGTTTATAAAAACAAGATTCTGACATTCATAACATCAACAAAAGAAACTCTTATTACATCACCTCATAATACTAGAAATTTGTATTCCTATGCAAAAAGCTATTAGTGAGTAATGAAATATTAACAGCAAGAATGAGTTGCATCTTTGGCATCTACCCAACTTTAAGCATTAGTAATCCATCTATTTAGGCCAAAAAAACCCAAGGATAACATTCATTTGCTCTCTCTCTGTTCAGTACTAACTCAAAAGTTTTGTTGGATTATTCTAGAAACCTAACATTGCAAAAATTATGTAGATTGCACTTATATCCTAAATAATTTAATTATTTGTAACAATTGCAGTTTCTTGGTATTCTAGGGGTTTGTGCAATATTGCCTTTAAAAATAATGTGGAGAAAAATTATCCTATATGATAAAAGCCTAATATGCTAAGTGTCCAGTCATCCAGTTGTCCATTGAACCAATCAAAACATAATATGCTAAGGCTGCTCAACTGCTTGCTATGATGTGCACTGACCACCAGGGGGCAGATGCTCTGACAGGTAGGTTAGCTTGCTGCTAGGATCCGACTGATCAGGATTGAGCGAGACAGGCCAGGCATGCCCTGGAGCCCTCCCACGGTCCCTCCCTTGGCTGGCCAACCTTCCTCATCCCTCCCTGATCCTGATCATGCACCAGTGGGGTCCCTCAGCCTGGCCTGCACCCTCTTGCAATCCAGGACCCCTTGGGGAATGTTGGAGAGCTGGTTTCGGCCTGATCCTGCAGGCCAGGCCAAGGGACCCAACTGGTGTACAAATTCGTGCACTGGGCCTCTAGTTTAAAATATAAAAGATTTGCATTGACTTTTTTCATCTACCCAATTGCTCACCACTAGATCCTTTTGTCCTGACCTTTCCTTAGCCTCAAATTGATTCCTGCCCACTTGCACATCAGTAGTGAAGATATATTTTAAATAATTATTTAAAAAAAATTTTTTTTGGGGAAAACAGTTTAGGATGAAAAAATCAATATATAAAAACAGTGAGTCAAAAATCTCATTTCCCATTGGTCTGGTACTTCCTTTTCACAATTTGTATCACATTTTCTTCTCACAAGGTCTTTATACCATGGTAAGGAAGGTAATATGTATACATTATAGGAAGAACTGAGTCACACACAAGTTGAATGCCTGAAGTGACTGAACTATTCAGAAACAATCATAACTAGAACCCAGGCTCAAGTTCTTCTCATTCAGACCTTGCTTCCTTCAGAGACCACACTTTTTGGCTCTGGCTGCATAGTCTGAATGAAAGTGCATTGCTTATTTATAACTGTACTTAACCTGTCACAAGTGTTCTGGACTTCTCAGGACTCCTGATGCCAATTTTGTTGTCAGATACATCGGATCTCCTTCACAATGACAGGAGACTGAAACAAATAGGGGAGGGTATTTTTCCAGTAGGACAAAATTGATAATTATAGATTTTAGGTAAATGACAATAATAGAACCAGCTGACAATGAATTCCACTTGGGTACTCATTTTAAAATGTCTGCCAAATTCTGCTCATAATATACTCCCTGTTTAAATTCATAAAGTTTTACCAGCCTCAAAGTGACTAGTTTAATACCTAAACTTTGGAGATAATTATCATCAATGCCAAAATTTTAAATAAACCTACTTCCACTTCTAGTTATTTTATACAAGTTGCCTATTGTCTTTCAATAATTCTATTTTAGGTTTTTATAGATAAAACTAGAGGCCTGGTGCATGAAATTTGTGCTCTGGGGGGGGGTTCCCTCAGCCCTTACTGCCCTCCTGCTCACTCCTTACTGCTTGGCTCGCCACACCTTAGTGGCAGGCTCCTTACTACTCGGCTCACTGCTCCTTAGCGCTGCTGTGGAGGTGGGAGAGGCTCTCACCACCACTGCTGCACTCACTAGCTGTGAGCCCGGCTTCTAGCTGAGCTGTGCTCCCTCTATGGGAGCGCACTGACCACCAGGGGACAGCTCCTGCATTGAGGGTCTGCCCCCTGGTGGTCAGTGCGCATTATGGCGACCAGTCATTCTGGTCGGTCCCCCGTAATGGTCGCTTAGGCTTTTATTATATAGATAGTCCCCTTGGTTCTAGTAGGAAGACACTCTCCTTTAAATGTTTTGTTTTGTTTTTATAAATGCAGTTAATGCATTTCCTCCACAGGAACCTTATTATATTTGAACTACAATGTAAAGGCTTAAAAAATAAAGCAACACCTGAGAAACCCTGTCAAGAGTAGAGGGAGGAGGCTGCCTGTGGGTTGTCTATATTTGGCCCAAGACACTTGAAATTAAACCTAAATTATATCAAATAAGAAGTTCAGTCATTCTCTTTCTGTCAAAGCTCCAAGAATTCACCCTACAGTTAGATGGTTGGTACTATCTTCTATTAGCAAAAACAACAACAACAACAAAAAAAAACCCAGCAAACTAAAACAAAACAAAACAAAACAAAAAACCCAACTACCTGTCCTTTGAGAGTAAAATATTTTAATATAAAACTTCTGCTTACATGTTTAGTTAACATGGCTTTAGCCTCTTCTCATTTTGGAAAGAATTTAGAAACTAGTAAATAATTATTGTCTTTTTGAATGAAAATCCATTTTTAGTCACTTATTCTCCCTTCTCCATTGTATCATGGCCAAAGCACTTAGTTACAGTGGGAAAAGTATTTTACTATACTTTACAGCTTATATTGGGATGAGCTCTAAAGTTACCTGCAATCAAATGTTATATAATTTAAACCAAGAAAATCCCTTAAATCTAACTTAAAAGAATATATATATACTAGAGGCCCGGTGCACAAAATTCGTGTATGGTGTGTGTGTGTGTGTGTGTTCCTCAACCCAGCCTGAACCCTCTCCAATCTGGGATCCCTCTCACAATCTGGGACTGCTGGCTCCCAACTGCTCGCCGGACTGCCTGCCTGATCACCCCCTAACCACTCCCCTGCCAGCCTGATCGATGCCTAACTGCTCCCCTGCTGGCCTAATTGCCCCTAACTGCCCTCCCCTGCAGGCCTGGTGGCCCCTAATTATCCTCCCCTGCCTGCCTGGTCACCCCAACTGCCCTCCCCTGCAGGCCTGGTCACCCCAACTGCCCTTCCCTGCCGGCCTGGTCACCCCAACTGCCCTCCCTTGAAGGCCTGGTCATCCACAACAGGCCTCCCCTGCCAGTCATCTTTGGCGGCCATCTTGTGTGTTGGAGTGATGGTTAATTTGCATATTACCTCTTATTAGATAGGATAACTTGTATGATAATTATTTTACATATCAAACTTGAGAGCTGATGGATACCTAAAAAACTAACCAAGAGAAAAATTATATGCAGAAGTATAGGCATTCAAATCACTTTGCATTTAAGACAACTATGAAATTCCTAGTTAATAGGCAATGTGTAGAAATTCCTAACGTCTTTCTGCTTGCCTACAGTGTTTACTTCATTCTCGTTGGATATTAGACTTCTATAATCTCAAATAACATAAGTTTTTTTTGATGTTATAAGTATTAGAGGAAACAAAAAATTTATATGAGGAAGAGTTATATTGTAAAACGAAGCTTGTTAAAAAATAAAACCAACTGAACCCCAACATTCTCTTGAGTGCCTCTTGTCCGGAAGGTCCTATGATCCAATGGACACTAAGAAAGTGAAGTTCTTTTCTGTTATGCTTCTCTAAATGTGCTTTCAAATGCCCAGTTCTCCCTTGAGAGTCCAGCTAATGTCAAGCAAGGATTTATAACTCAGATATCCCATCTTCCTCCTGCTGCTCCAAGCCATCTTTCTTCTTTAGATGCTGATGCTGGGGAACTCTAAAATGTATTGGAATGATTCTTAACTAGAAAGTACCTATCTTTCCTTAAGGGTAAACAGATGTTATTTTTAGGATTAGCAATGATTTCTTTAAGTTATAAAGAGAAATCCTAAGAATTAGAAATAATTTAAAGGATCTTTTTGAAGTTAAATAGATTTACATAAAGTTAGAGGAAAGATGAGAAAAGAGCAACATGGTGTTATAAAACAACAAAATGAAAGTGAGAAGATATGGACAAGTTTCTACAGGTCAGAAAATAGCTTTTAGTAATTCTGTGGTCCAAGTTCTTACACAAACACAATGCCTGGCTCTTATAGATTTTTAAGAAATATTTGCTAAACTTAGTTATTGAGTTTTATGCAATATCTCTCTAGGCCTCAAATTTTTTATCTCTGAAATAAAGCGATTAGACAAGAGATGTCTAAGTAAAATTTTAGCTATAATGTTCTATGAATTCTTGCTAGATCTCAAACTAAGGAAGCCAACATCTTAACCAACAAGCTATGAAAAGGTGCCATAGTTCTACCTTAAGAACTTTACCAATTTTGTCAGTTTCTACCTTCATCTGTTTTTTAGCAAAATGTATTTCATGACAAAATCCAGCCAGATAACAAAGGCAGTCGTTCCCAAACCCACCAGCACATCAGAATCACTGCAAAGATCTTTCCATCCCCAGATTTACTGAATTGGAATCTCAGAGGTGGGACCTCAAAAATGTATTTTCCAAAAGCCTCCCCCACCCTGGGTGATTCTGATAAACACATTTGCAGAATCTCCATGTTTAAAACCATAGAACTATATGTATATATTCTTTCTCCTTGGATGTCATATTTTTACAGAGGATGTTTTCCTTTATCATCATTTTTGGATTTCATTTTTGTTTTCATATTATTTTGTTTCAACCACTTACTAGAGAATATTTCAAACACACACAAAGTAGAGCAAATAGTAAATATCTTTATACCTCTTAATGATGATCAATTCATTGTCAGTCTTATTTTATCTGTACTGCCATTCCTTCATGTTATTTTTTAAAAATATTTTTTAATTGATTTCAGGGAGGAAGGGAGAGGGAGAGAGAGAGAGAAATATCAATGATGACAGAGAATCATTGATCAGCTGCCTCCTGTATGCCCCTCACTGAGGACTGAGCCTGCAACCCAGGTTATGTGCCATAGCCAGGAATTGAACCGTGATCTTGTGGTTCATAGGTCGATGCTTAACCACTGAGCCACGCCAGCCTGGCCCACATGTTATCTTATATAATAAAAGCCTAATATGCTAAGTGTCCCGTTGACAGGTAAACTGTTCAACCAATCAAAGCGTAATATGCTAATGATATGCTAAGGCAGCTCAACTGCTTGCTATGATGTGCACTGACCACCATGACAGTTGACTGGTCAACCAGTAGTTATTACATACACTGATCACCAGGGGGCAGACACTCTGACCAGTAGGTTAGCTTGTTGCTGGGGTTTGGCCAATCGGGACTGAGTGAGGTGGGCCAGACATGTCCTGAAGCCCTCTGAGAGTTCTTCCCCAGCTGGCCAGCCTCCCACATCTCTCCCTGGTCCCAATCGTGCACCAGTGGGGTTCCTCAGCCTGGCCTGTGCCCTCTCGCAATCTGGGACCTCTTGGGGGATGTCAGAGAGCCAGTTTTGGCCCAATACCACAAGCCAGGCAGAGGAACCCCACCGGTACATGAATTTGTGCACCAGTTTTAAATGACATCCCAGAGAGCAAATGGGTGCTTCTCAAAATAGTGTCACATTCTAACACTGTGGGGAATATGGCTTGCATGATCCAAGTCTCTAACCCAAGCATAGAGCCTAGGATGAAACAGGCCAGATATGCTGACGAAAGCCACAGGCAGTGGTGGCAACTTCTCTGGAGTCACTAGGTTCATTTTATTTGGTACACTTTGATAAGCTAGCACACCTCTTGAAGAAATGTAATAGTCCATTTTTCTGCTCTGGTTCATAGATAGAATTTTCTTGTTCATCTTCACCTCTAATCACGGTAAAGCTTACATAAATCCAAACCAGTAGATCACTCCAAAACAATTGGTAGAAAAGTGTGACACTTGTCTAACTAACTTGGTAACTAAAATTAAGTCAGTAAAGAAAAAAAATATTGGAAATACCATTAAATATGTCATATTACATTGTTAAAAAAAAAAAAAGGTCTTCCCTTTCCTTTCTTTTCTCTTTTCTGTGGAAGATTTAAAATCAGTATTTATTCAATAGAGAGAAAGTACCTTTTCAAAATTAAATATATACATTTATTATTATATTACTATTATATTACCACTAGAGGCCCGGTGCACAAAAATTTGTGCACTGGTGGGGAGGGGGGTGGTGTCCCTCAGCCCCACTTGTGCCCTCTCACAGTCTGGGACCCCTCGGGAGATAATGACCTGCTGGCTTAGGCCTGCTCCCGGGTGGCAGAGGGCAGGCCCAATCCCTAGGTGCCTGCCTCGCAGCCCCTGGTCGGGCTCAGAGCAGGGATGATTGGGGAGATGGGGTGCTGCCCCTGTCATGCACAGAGCAGGGCGGATCGGGAGGTTGCGATGCCACCCCCAATCATGCTCAGGGTAGGGCCAATTGGGGGATTGGGGTGCCACCCCCTGTCACACTCAAGGCAGGGTCGATGGGGAGGTTGTGGCACCACCCCCTGTCACGCACAGAGCAGGGCCGATCAGGGGGTTGTGGTGCCACCCTTGTCACATACAGAGCCGGCTGATCAGGGGGTTGGGGTGCTGCCCCCTGTCACGCACAGACCAGGGCTCAACAGGGGGGTTGGGGAGCTCCCCCTTGTCATGCACAGAGCAGGGCTCATCAGGGGGGTGGGAAGCTCCCCCCTGTCATGCACAGAGCAGGGTCAATCAGGGGGTTGGGGAGCTCCCCCCTGATCATGCACAGAGCAGGGCCAATCAGGGGGTTTGGGAGCTTCCCCCTATCAGGCACAGAGCAGGGCCGATCAGGGGGTTGGGCCACTCCCTCCTGTCACACTCAGGGCAGGGCCGATGGGGAGGTTGCGGCTCCCCCCTGTCATGCACAGAGCAGGGTCGATCAGGGGCTTGGGGAGCTCCCCCCTGTCATGCACAGAGCAGGGACGATCAGGGGGTTTGGGAGCTCCCCCCTATCAGGCACAGAGCAGGGCCGATCAGGGGGTTGGGGCGCCTTCCCCTGTCACGAACAGAGCAGGGCGAATAGGGAGGTTGTGGCCCTGGCCCCTGTCACACACAGAGCTGCAGGGCGATCAGGGGGTTTGGGTGCTGCCCCCTGTCACGCTGCTCCAGGGGCCAGGAGGCCTCGCGGCTCCGCTGATCCCAGTGCTGGGAGGCCTAGTGGCTCCGTTTGACACTGAGGCAGTGAGGCCTCACTGCTCAGCTGATTCCGGTGCTGGGAGGCATCGCGGCTCCACTTGACACCAGGGCAATGAGGCCTCGCTGCTCAGCTGATCCCAGTGCTAGAAGGCCTCACTGCTCCGCTGATCCCAGTGCTGGGAGGCCTCGTGGCTCAGCTAGACACCGGGAAGTGAGGCCGCGCTGCTCTGCTGATCCCAGTGCTGTTAGGTCTCGCTGCTCCACCGATCCCAGGCCGGGAGGCCTCGTGGCTCCGCTGATCCCAGTGCTGGGAGGCATATTACCCTTTTACTATATAGGATAGAGGCCTGGTGCATGGGTGGGGGCCAGCTGGTTTGCCCTGAATGGTGTCCTGGATCAGGGTGAGGGTCCCGCTTGGGTGCCTGGCCAGACTGGATGAGGGGTTGATGGCTGTTTGCAGCTGGTCACACCCCATTCAGGGTGGGGGTCCCCACTGGGGTGCCTGGTCAGTGTGGGTGAGGGGCTGAGGGCCGTTTTCAGGCTGGCAGGTGACTGAAGTTCCCAACCTCTCCTTTTTTTCTTTCTTTTTTTTTATTCTGGGATTTATTTACCTTCTATGGCTGTCACTAGAGCTGAGAGCCGGCTTTAGCTCTGAGGCTCGGCTCCAGCACTGAGACCTTGGCTGCTGAACGCAGGAATCTAGGGTTTGTTTGGGTTCTATAATTGCAACATTGTTTTGGTCCTGCTGGCTGAAGCCCAGCTGGCTGAAAGCAGGTTTCTGGGGTTTGTTTAGCTTCTATAATTGCAACATAGTTGCTTAGACTGCAGCTCAGAGGCTGGCAGCGGCAGGCGGGGAACCTTGGCTTCCTCCATCACTGGAGCAAGCAAGCCTCCTGTTCACTTCAGCTGCCTGGCTGCCGGCCGCCATCTTGGTTGGCAGTTAATTTGCATATCGCCCTGATTAGCCAATGGGAAGCGTGTCAGAGGTATGGTTAATTACCATGTTTGTCTATTATTAGATAGGACTAGAGGGCCGGTGCACAAAAATTTGTGCACTTGGGGGAAGAGGGGGTCCCTCAGCCCGGCCTGTGCCCTCTCGCAGTCTGGGACCACTTGAGAGATAACGACCTGCTGGCTTAGGCCCGCTCCCGGGTGGCAGAGGGCAGGCCCAATCCCTAGGTGCAGCCCCTGGTCAGGCTCAGAGCAGGGATGATTGGGGAGTTGGGGCGCCGCCCCCAGTCATGCACAGAGCAGGGCGGATCAGGAGGTTGTGATGCCACCCTCAGTCACGTTCAGGGCAGGGTCTATGGGGAGGTTGGGACACCGCCCCCTGTCACGCACAGAGCAGGGCCAATCAGGAGGTTGGGGCGCTGCCCCCTGTCACTCACAGAGCAGGGCCCATCAGGGGGGTTGGGGCACTGCCCCCTGTCACGCACAGACCAGGGCTCATCAGGGGGGTTGGGGAGCTCCCCCCTGTCATGCACAGAGCAGGGCCAATCAGGGGGTTGAGGAGCTCCCCCCTGTCATAGAGTAGGGCTGATAGGGGAGTTGGGGCACCGCCCCCTGTCACACACAGAGCAGGGCGAATCAGGGGGTTGGGGTGCCGCATCCTGTCACACTCAGGGCAGGGCCGATGGGGAGGTTATGGCTCTATCCCATCACACACAGAGCAGGGCCCGTGGGGGGCTGTTGGGGAGCCGCCCTCTATCACCCACAGAGCAGGGCTGATCAGGTGGTTGGGGCGCCGCCACTGTCACACTCAGGGCAGGGCCGATCAGGGGGTTGGGGCGCCGCACCCTGTCACACACAGAGCTGCAGGGCGATCAGGGATTTGGGGAACTCCCCCCTATCAGGCACAGAGCAGGGCTGATCAGGGGGTTTGGGCGCTGCCCCGTCACGCTGATCCCGGTGCCGGGAAGCTTCGCAGCTCCGCTGATCCCAGTGCTGGGAGGCATATTACCCTTTTACTATATAGGATAGAGGCCTGGTGCACGGGTGGGAGCCGGCTGGTTTGCCCTGAAGGGTGTCCTGGATCAGGGTGGGGGTCCCCACTGGGGTGCCTGGCCAGCCTGGATGAGGGGCTGAGGGACGTTTTTAGGCTGGTGGGTGACTGAAGCTCCCAACTGCTCCTTTTTTTCTTTTTTTAATTCTGGGCCAGCTTTAGCTCTGAGGCTTGGCTCCAGCTCTGAGGCCTCCGCTGCTGAAAGCCGTATCTGGTTTGTTTGGGTTCTATAATCGATACACTGTTTCAACTCCAGCTCTGAGATCCCGGCTGGCTGAAAGCAGGTTTCTGGGGTTTTGTTTAGCTTCTATATTTGTTACAATGTTTCAAACTGCAAGCTCAGAGGCCGGCAGCGGCAGGTGGGGAACGTTGGAGTCCTCTGTCACTGAAGCAAGTAAGCCTCATGTTTGCTTGAAGCTGCCTGGCTGCTGGCCGCCATCTTGGCTGGCAGTTAATTTGCATATTGCCCTGATTAGCCAATGGGAAGGGTAGCGGAGGTAAGGCTAATTACCATGTTTCTCTTTTATTAGTGTAGATATTTATTGTAATTTGGGCATTCAATATAGGACCAAACATGGAATGCTATACTCATGGTGTCCTTCTAACAAGGAATAGATTGCTGTATTCATTCTACTTGACTTTATTTGATAGTTAAAAAAATGGTGTTTTTTCAAAAACTATGTTAATCATCCAGATGTTGATTAGTCAAACTGCAATGACTGACCATTGAGTCAACTTGGTTTCATTTATAAAGGAAAACACGTTTTCTTAATGAAAGATGTCAGCAAGTAAAATCCAACCCCAACAGCACAGATCATAAACTGTTTCCTAAACATTGCCAGGTTCTAATTTTTAAACATCATCCTATCAGAGATATAATAGGACCAATGTCATAAGACTGTAAATCCTATGTGGTATGCTTGCTATATCCTGATGTTCTTTGATTTGGGTCTGTCTCTATTGTGCAGCTACTTATTAAACTGTCCAAGGAGCAGAAAGAAACACTGACATGCCTCCCCAAATTTGAGTTCCCTTATGTACATTTCAGTACATGTGACTTTGATTCTGTGCTCTTTCAGCAACCATGAAAATTCTAGTTCAATAAGTGTGAGCTACTACTGTAGGGGACAATTATAAAGAGAGGGGAAATATTTGGAATGTAAAAAAGAAGCAAAAGGATAGTTTAGCTAGAAGCGAATGGTTTAAAAATTAAAGGGAATAAACAGATGACATGCAACCTACATTTCTACATCTGTTAGAAAAGTGGGGCTAGATAATGTATGTGAGAGGCAATAGCCTGTCCTTTGGAGGCACCTTGGGAGAGACACTGTGGGATCCAAGAGCTGGATTACCAAGTGCAAATCATAAACTCTGAAAACCACAGAATATTTGTACAACAAGCTGGGTCATAGGAATAAAATGCTTCTTAGCATGTACATTATCTACAACAAAGGAAAACAAATTAAAAGCATTTCAATCAAACTACCAGGAAGAATGATCCTAGAAGATTTCAGTGAGCTAGGGATAGTCACGGAAAGTAATCACATATAGGATCATTACTAAATGAAGATCTATAAAATCTCATTCCATTTTTTCTTTAGTATGCTACATTAATTGTTTCATATGAGTGGATAAAAGAACTCTTTATAATAGCTTTTTTGATTTACTGGATATATTGGCTTTTAAGTCATTAAAGATTGTTTTATGCTATCAATATATTCTCCAGGCTTTCCAGAGGCTAAGGAAATACTCCAACAAGACAAACATTTGATAGTAAATATTCACATAGAGGAAAATATTTAATACAGTAATATTACTGATATTTTTTTCAGTAAGTGCCTATTAAAATAAATAAAGTTTATCAATAAGCCTCAGTCTTTCTGAATCTCTATGAGACTTCCACTTTAATCACAGTCCCAAACGTTGTCATAGGTGGATTTTAGGATTAAAAATTGTGAGAAAGTCCTGTTTGCATGTATTTCTCTTCCTTCGTTATCAAGACAGGAATTAGAGCCTTCTTATTCAGGGATATTTGAATGAATAAATTCTCAGACCCAATGCCCCACCAAATTGCAGGGACAAATTGTATGAGCTTTTGTATTATTCAAAGAACACATTGATAATATTGTTGTTTTTTAAAATCTTTGTCTTGAGTTTCAGAAAATAGCTTGTTTAGCAACCAAGCTATTAGTTACTGTAGAGGAGTACATTCAACACGAATATCTACTAATAGATTTATTGTAGTAACTTAATATATACAAACTTCTAAAAAGACAAATTTAAAAAATATTCTGATCAACCCTCTGGCCGGGTGGCTTGTTTGATCAGAGCATCCTCCTGTACACCAAAAGGCTGTGGGTTCTATTCCCAGTCAAGGTGGTAAATACAGGAGATGGCTGATCCATTTCTCTCATATGAATCTCTCTCTCTCTCTCTCTCTCTCTCTCTCTCTCTCTCTCTCTCTCTCCCACCCCTCTCTTTCTGTGTGTGTGTGTGTATGTCTCCCTCCCTTGCTCTCTCTAAAATCAATAAAAACATATCCTTGGGAAAACATTAAAAAAAAGATTCTACCATCTTCCCAAATATAATAATGATAAAATTGTTTAGCATTTCTAGCCAAATCATTCTGAATTTCAGTCTTTTTCTTTTGCTCTCTTTTAAACTTAATAAAAAAATTATCTTGTTTAAAGTACTACAGATCTCCCCCTTTTTAAACCCATTGAGCCCTTCCACCCCACATCAGCCGCCCCAGGCCTTCACCACGCTATTGTCTGTGTCCATGGGTTATGCATATATACATATAAGTTCTTTGGTTAATCTCTTCCCAGCCCCCTCTTTCTGCCTTCCCTTGGAGATTCATCAGTCTGCTCCATGCTTCTATGACTATAAATCTATTTTGTTCATTAGATCCCACAAATGAGTGAGATCATGTGATACGTGTCTTTCTCTGTTTTTTCACTCAGCATAATACTCTCTAGGTCCCTCCATACTGTCTCCAAGAGTAAGAAATCCTTCTTTTCTACAGCTGTATAGTATTCCATGGTGTATATGTAACACATTTCACATTTTTGTTATCCACTCATCTACTTATGGGCACTTGGGTTGTTTCCAGATCTTAGCTATGGTAAATAGCACTACTGTGAACATAGGGGTGCATACATTCTTTCTGATTGGTGTTTTGGAATACTTAAGATATATTCCCAGAAGTGGGTTCATTGGATCAAAGGCAGCTCCATTTTTAATTTTTTGAGGAGACTTCATATTCTTTTCCAAAGTGGCTGTACTGGTCTGCATTCCCATCAGAAGTGTACTAGAGTTTCCTTTTCTCTACATCCTCCCCAGTAATTGTTTGTTGATTTCTTGATGGTAGCCACTCTGCCAGATATGAGGTAATACTTCATTGTCATTTTAATCATTTTCCTCTGCCAATTTGAGCTGGGATTCTATTTGCTTCCCATAGCTTCCTGATTATGATAGTATAAATACATCATGTCATTTTTTTAAAATCAGAAATAATATATGCACCCTATATTCATAAGAGTGCAATTCACAATAGCTAATATCTAGAACAACCTAAGTGCCCATCAGTAGATGAGTGGATAAAAAAACTGTGGTACAGCCTGGCAGCATAGTTCACTGGTTGAGTTTCGACCAATGAAGCAGGAGGTCATGGTTTGATTTCTGGTCAGGGCACATGACCAGGTTGCGGACTCCATCATTAGTGTGGGGTGTGCAGGAGGCAGCCGGTCAATGATTCTCTCTCATCACTGATGTTTCTATCTCTCTCTCCTTCTCTCTCCCTCTCTGAAATCAATAAAAATATTTTTTATAGCTGTGGTACATGTACACCATGGAATACTATGCCATTGTGTAAAAGGAGGATCTCTTAACCTTTGAGAGACTTGGAAGAATCTGGAGAGTTATTATGCTAAGTGAAGAAAGCCAGTCAGAGAAAGACAAGTATCACATGACCTCACTCATATGTGGAATCTAATGAACAAAATAAACTGATGAACGAAATAGATCCAGAGACAAAGAAGCATGGAACAGACTGATGAATTTCAGGGAAGCCAGGCATGGTGGAGGTGGTCGGGAGAGTTTAACCAGGGAACTTATTTGGAGGAACTAATATGCATATATGCTTAGCCCATGGACACAGAGAATAGTGTGGTGAAGGCCTGGGAGGGATGGGTGCAGGGTGGAGGGAGTCAATGGGAAAAAGGGGATATCTATAATACTTGCAGCAATAAAGATAAATTAAAAAAAAGAATGTACCGGCCCATCCTATGTACAAGAAGAATTTTTTAAAAAATGTCATGAGGTGTTTACTATAGTGATCTACTAACCTTTTAAAAAATTTTGTCAACTTTTCAGTTTTCAGTTAAGCCCAATAGTTAAAAATGAAATACACAGGCAATTAACTCCCCTATCAATAGTAGTAGCAGTTATAAAAGCCAATGTTGCAATTTACATTTGGTTAGTGCTTCATTGCTCCTGCCTTCCATCTCAAAGAATCATAAATCCCCGAATCCCTTCAGAATGCAAGTCTAGCACAGATGAAGGAATTTTGTTTCACTTGGGAACTGAAAAGGTGAAGTCATTCCAAAGTGGGAGAGAACACAGCCAGTCCAGTGTGCACAATTTAATTCAATGGATCCCTTGTGAGGTACTTCATTTGCTGGTGCACTGCTGACAGCAGAAATGCTGCTTAGTGCAGCAATATATTAGCCATTTGTGAGGCATTATGTTAGCAAATACTTAAGGCCATGGAAAAACTAAGGAAGTCAATGAAATCAAGTTGCCTGGGTGACTCTGAATCAAGGCTCAAAACACCAGTTTTAAAAAAATGTGCCCAGGTGCGTAAGGTAAAAATGGCATTGCAGATACTTCAGGGAGGTTTTTCTTCATTCCACATTTTGGAATTAATAAAACAAAAGTTAAATGCCAATCACAGGTTTTATACCCTAATTCTTTCCCCTTTGCCCTATCTCTTCCCTTTTTGCCTTCCTTTGCTGTGTAGACTTACCCTTGGGAATTGTAGAGCAGAATGGAAGAAAAGTTATAAAAATAATCCCATCCTCCTGCCGGACTTCCTATCAGCCTCTCCTGCTTTACTGTCTCCATAGAGACCTATGGTCACGTGACATATTTTACTTCTATTATTACCCAGACATAGTAGGCACTCAATAGAAAACAGATTTGTTGACTAAAACATTTGTTTGCTAAAAGTGACATTGTGGTATAGGTGGAAAATTGAGATTTTAAGTGTGTAATAATAATAAAGAGTGGGAAGTTGTGGCCATAATTACCTCCAGGGAAGACTGAATGCTGTGGAATGTATCTGTAGTGTTCCTCCATTCTCCTTGTATAGCCCATGCACCCCCCTCAGCCATACCTCTTCTCTGCCTCTACCCCTGGTTCCATTAGCCTCTTGATGAGGATGATAATTCTGATGATTAATATTTAATAAGTGCTCAGTCTGTCCCAGACACTGCAAAAGACATTTTATATATTTTATATAATCATCACAACAATCCTATATGGTCAGAATGTTATATAGAAATAAGAAAATCTCAAATGATTTTTGTGAGGATTAAATGAGTTAATACATATTACATGATTAAAACAATACCTAGCTGTAAGTGCTACACAAGTATTTGCTACTACAAGTGTTAATAGCATCATTGTTGTTTTATCTCCATCTTGGCGATGAGGAAACTGAGACTCAGAGTAGAATTGAAAGAACCTGGATTGTAACCCAAGTCAGTGTGATCCCAATCTGTGATTTTCCACCGTATGACATTGATACTTGTTGGATGTTCAAGCTCTTAACCCAGTGTTACTAACTAGTCTGCCCTCCACTGGAATAACCCATTGCCTGGGTTTTGAGAGAAGAACTACTTCCAACTTCTGGAGCAGTATTCTAGAACTACTTTGTTGATGTAATAAATGTGAGCTACGGTTTTATACGTGCTACTGGTTCATTTACATTGTTCTATAATAATGTTCTTTGTCTTTATCCAGCTTTTTTCAAAATGTTTTTCATAAAACAATACTTCTACAAGGTGTGCCTTGAAAAAGTTGTCCTGGGCAATTTAGCTTGAGAAACAATAAGCTATATATTTCTCTTATAGAGTCACAACACTTTTTGGTGTTTTAACAGTTTTGAAAAGTCTAGATAAAGAAATCAGTTTAACTCAGAGTTTTCTAACAGATTTGACAAGCTCCTTTTTTTATTTTATTTATTTTTATTTTTTTAAATATATTTTTATTGATTTTTTACAGAGAGGAGAGGAGAGGGATAGAGACATCGATGAGAGAGAAACATCGATCAGATGCCTCTTGCACGCCCCCTACTGGGGATGTGCCCGCAACCAAGGTACATGCCCTTGACCTGGGACCCTTGAGTCCGCAGGCTGATGCTCTATCCGCTGAGCCAAACCGGTTAGGGCGACAAAATTTTTTTTTTTTTTTTAAGAGACCTACTACTACTCTCTAAAGGACATTTTAAGCAATGTTGTCTTAATCCAATGGACTAGATTTAATACTGGAAGTTTCAGACCACCAGGAAAAAATTTTGTTGCTAGGGTGTTTTCTTTATGGTGACAAAATCATACCAGATTCCAGTAGTTCTATCCATGAGCCCCCGGGAGAGGGTGACACTGCAATCTACTGTCACAAATCTGGAGAATACTTTAATCAAAATCTCACATTTAGAGGAGAAATAAAGAACCAGAACTGTAAAGGTACTTTCCCACAATTTTAAGTTAAAAAATACTTTAAGAAATTGCTTTGAAAATGAGAAAGCCAATATTTTACTTGTAGCTGTAACAATTACTCGAAGCAGAGAATATCAATTAAATTCCCTATAATTCCATTTTCCTTCACTGCAAAGTGTGTTCTCTCCCCTTTACCACCTCTTTACTAGAGAGGCTATTTTCAGAAATAGCCCAGATAGTTCAAGGCTACTTAAAATTTTTAGGAAAAAAATCATTAGGCATCTTAGAATAATGTTAAAATTAGCCAATAGCAGAACTGAATCAGAGTAGATTATAACTTTGATGTCTTTGTACAGACTTCTTTTATTTAACATTTTTAAAACATTGAGTTTTTAATCATAAAATCGTAGGTTCAATACAAGGAACTTTCTCATCCTGAACCATTAATAAAAGACTTAGGTGTGATGGGGTATCTGAGTAGCAATCTCTGTCCCCATAATTTTCATCATAGCAAAAAAATATCAGAATCATGTTGTTTATGTCTAAGTCCCCTTCAGTTTATAATAATTTCTCAGTATTCTTTTAACTCTTATAATGAGCCTTGATCCTTTTTGAAAAAATTGGGTTAGTTATTTTGTGGGAAGTAACTCAATCTGGGTTTAGGTGATGTTTCAGCATGAAGAAATTCACCTTACGCATATCTGGCAGGAATATTACAGAAGTGATTATGTCTTCTTCTCACTGTATCCTATCAGGTGGCACACAACTGTCCCATTACTACGACTGCTTAATTAAAGTGGTATCTTCAGGCTTCTCCACTGTAAAGTAGCTCTTTCCCCTTCGTAATTAAGAAATATTTTGTGGGGAAGTATTGTGAAACTATGTTACCATACCATTTCTCATCCAATTTTTCATGAATATATTATATTATATATGTATGTATGTATCATTCAACTCCTGATTTCCTATATTATTTAATGGGTTAAATTAAAATAGATAACTATCGTTACATACTCTGATGGAAAATTGAACCAGATATAGAGAGTGGTAAGCTAGGTTCTACAAACTTAGACATATCCCATCATTCTTTCAGAACTTCCTTGATTTCTGATACAGGATATTCCAGTCGCAACTTGTACTTTGACTGCCCTTGTTCCAGAATCAGCCATTTCCTAAAGGAGCCCTGGTTTCTTTTAGTGGAAAGTGGTATTTAAGAAGGAAAGATCTGGATGTTAGGTATGAATTGCTATTAGTATTTTGCTATTCCTAGACCCTCTTGGTGGACAGAACAAGAAGATATTCACCACACCCATGAACATATACACAACCATACTTAGAAATACATACATTTACATTAATATTTATTTCTTTACCTAATAAAACTATGAATTCCAACTGACATTTCTAATCCAATATGACAAGTATAATCTGGTTTTCTTCCTTTCCAAATTTGTATGTCTTTCTCAGATAGTGAGAAACCTGGGTATTGTCATTCATTGATTAATTAGATCAATCTCCCTCTATATATACTATCTCCTGTCTCTGGCACCACCTCTCCCCATGCAGATGTCCTCCTCACCCCACATGAATTATACTAATATTGGACAAAGTAGTTTTCAAGGCAAGCAATATTTCCAGTGTTATAGAAGTAATTTTATTTTGGTAAAGGAATCAATTCCTCACAAAGATATAAACTTTCTAAAAATTTATGGACCTAATAATACAAGCTTCAGAATACCTGAAGCATATATGTCAACTATATCTCAATAAAAATATATACATGAAGCAAAAGTTGCTAGAACTGCAAAGAAAAAGAGATCAGTCCATAGTTACAGTCACTTACTTCAATACCTCTCCATCAACAATTGATAGAACAAGTAGAAAAATCAAGAAGGATGTATTAGACTTGAGTAATGCTATCAACTAACTTGACCCAATTGACATTTATAAAATACTCTACCCAGCAACAGCAGAACACACATTCTTTACAAGGGAACATAGAACATTTCCTAACATAAACTATATTCTGGGCCATAAAATAATTCTTACTAAATTTAAATGAATTAGAGTAATACAAAGTGTGTTCTCTGATAACAATGGAATTTAGAAATCATTAAAAGAAAAATCTCAAATACTTGGAAACAATAGTCAAAGACAATTCTAAAAAATAATCCATAGGTCAAAGAAAGATAACAAAATGAAAATTAGAAAAAACTTTGACCAAAGTGAAAATAAAAACCAACCTATCACAATGTGTGGGTGTCAATAAAGCAATGTTTAGGGAAATTGATAGCAGCTAACATCTATATCAGAAAAGAAAGGATGTCTCAAACCAAGGAGTGCTGCTTCTACTAAGGAAACTGGAAACAACGAACAAATGAAACCCATGGAATGCAGGAAAAGGATATAATAAATACCTGAGTAGAAAAAATAAAAGTAGAAAATAAAATAGAGGGGGGAAAAATCAATAAAATTTATACTTCTACTCAGACTGATTAGAAAATAAAGACCAAAGTCACAAATTACAAATATGAGAAAATATAGGAATATTAAAACAGATTGTACAAATATTAAAAGGTAAGAAAACATCATGAAAAACCTTAGTCTAATAAGTTCAATAACTTAGATAGAATGCACAAATTCCTTGAAGCAAAATACCAAAGTTTTGTTGGGAAGAAATGGATAATCTGAATAGCCTTATATCTCTAAAAGAATTAAATTTATAGTTAAAAACATTCCCACAAAGAAAAATCCATGTCTAAGTGGCTTCATGGAGAATTGTAACAAACTTTTAAGAAAGATTAATGTCAATTCTACACAAAATCTTGCATGATAATTAAAGAGGAACTATTTCTCCATCACTTTGAGATCAGCATTACTCTGATACCAAGATCTGAAATAAAGAGAAAAGAAACTGTAGGCCAATACCCTTTATGAATGAATATATAATACCTGATATCACAAAAAGAATATTATAGACCATAGGAAAATTTTATCAAATCAAACCCAACAATACACAAAAGGATTAATATATTCAGACCAATTAGGGTTTAACATTTGAAAATTAATCAATGTAATTCACCATATTACCACATTATATAGGAAAATTCATATAATAGTATAAAGAGTTGGAGAAAAGTCTTTGAAAAATCCAAAACTCCATCCTATGTAATAAAAGGTTAATATGCAAATTGACCAAACGGTGTAATGACCAGTTGCTATGATACGCACTGACCACCAGGGGGCAGATGCTCAATTCAGGAGCTGCCCCCTGGTGGTCAGTGCGCTCCCACAGGGCTCACGGCAGGGGAGCACAGCGGTGGTGGCGTGGTGGTGGCGAGAGCCTCTCCTGCCTCTGCAGTAGTCGGACATCCCCCAAGGGCTCCTGGACTGTGAGAGGGCACAGGCCAGACTAAGGGACCCTTCCCTGCTGAGTGAACAAATTTTGTGCACTGGGCCTCTAGTTCTTAATAATATCAATAATAAAACTTTTGTCAAATAAGTAATAGAAGAACACTTCCTTAACTTGACATAAACATCTATGAACAACGTACAGTGGACAGAACATCTTACTTAATAGATAAAAATATGAATGCTTTTCCTCTAAGATCAGGAAAAAGAAAAGAATGTTCTCTTTCATCATGTCTATTAAACATTGTACTGGAAGTTTTGAACAATAAGACTAGCAAAGAAAATAAAATGCATCTATATTGAAAGGAAGAAGTAAAATCATCTTTATTCAGAAATGGCATGATTATTTAACTTAAAAATCCTATAAGTCTCAAAATAAGGTACTAAACTAATATTTGAGTTTAGTAGAATTTCAGGAAAAGGTCATTATACAGAACATAGCAATAAACAACTGAAATTGAAAGTAAAAATAAATGTCATTTAAGATAACATTAAAATGTGAAACACTTAGAAATGAGTCTAACATAAGATATGCAAGGCTTGTACACTGCAAACCACAAAACTTTTCTGAGATAAATTAAAGAACACCTACATGAAGAGATGTGTCAAGGGACTCACTATTGTTAAGCTGTCAATTATCCCCAAATTAAGCTGCAAGCTTGATGCAATCCTGATCAAAATCCAAGAAAATTTTCTCACAGAAATTGACAAAACTCTTCTGCAATTCATATAGAAATGCAAAGAAATGAGAATAACCAAAACAACTTTTAAAAAAAGGACTAATACTACCTAATTTCAAAACATTAATTGTAATGTATAGTTATCAAAACAGTACGGCATTGGCAGAAAGATAGACAAATAGGTTAATGTAACAGAATAGAGAATCCACAAATAGACCAATACATTTATGAACAACTGATTTTTGACAAACATACAAAAACAATTTATTGAAAAAATAGGATAATTTTATTCCAATACAAATATTAACTGAAAATTGATAAAAATTCAGAAGTAACATTTAAACTGTAAAATATCTAGATAAAATATTTAAAAAAATATTTGTGAACTTGGGTTAGACAAAGATTTTTTTTAGATAGAATACCAAGACCAAAACCCTTAAAAAATATATAGATAAGTTAGACTTCATCGAAATAACTTCAGCTATTTAAAGCAATCCATTATGATCATGTAAAGACTGGGAGAAAATTTTACAAGCCATATATCTGAAACATATTTCTATCTATAACATATAAACTTCAAGAGTCAACAATTAGCAAAGAAACAACCAAATTTTGAAAATGGGAAATTAAAGAAAAGAGGCAACCCAATTGGTTTTATATTTTTATTGTTCATACTATTAAGATGTCCCCCATACTCCCAATAAAGCCTGCCTCCAACCTACCACCACTCCCAACCCTCCCGGCCTTCACCACATTGTTGTCTGTGTCAATGGGCTTTGAATATATGTATATACATTCTTTGGCAAATCTTTCCAGTCCCCAACAACTGCCCTCCCCTCTGAGATCTGTCAGTCTGTTCCATGTATCCATTACTCTATCCCTATTATATTCACCAGTTTATTTGTTTACTATATCTCACATATAAGTGTTATCATATGGTATTTGTATTTCTCTGACTGGATGATTTAGCTTAGCATAATAGTCTCCAGGATCCTCCATGCTGTTGCAAAGGGTGAGAGTTCTTTATTTCTTTTTCTTTTTCTTTCTTTTTTTTTTTTTTTTTTACAGCTACATAGTATTCCATTGTGTAAAAGTAGCTTTTTTATCCACTCATTCATTGATGGGCACATGGGCTGTTTCCAGATCTTAGCTATTGTAAATGACGCTACTATGAACATAGAGGTGTATATAATGTTCCTGATTGGTATTTCTGGATTCTTAGGATATATTCCCAGAAGTGGGATCTCAAGGTCAAAAAGCAGTTCCATTATTTATTTTTTTTAGGAAACTCATACTGTTTTCCAAAATGGTTGCACTAATATGCATTCCCACCAACAGTGCATTAGAGTTCCCTTTTCTCCACAACCTCGCCAACACTTTTTATTTGTTGATTTATTGATGGTAGTCATTCTGGCAGGTGTGAGGTGATAACTCATTGTCATTTTAATTTGTATCTCTCTGATGATTAATGAACTTGAGCATTTTTTTCACATGTCTTTTGGACATTTGTATGTCCTCTTTGGTAAATTGTCTATTCAGGTCCTTTGCCCAATTTTTTAACTGAGTTGTTTATTTTCCTGGTGTTTAGTTTTATAAGTCCTTTATATATTTTGTAAATTAACCCCTTATCAGATGTATCATTGGCAGATATGTTCTCCCATGCAATGGGTTCCCTTTTCATTTTGTTCATGGTTCCGTTTGCTGTACAGAAGCTTTTTGGTTTGATGTAGTCACATTGTTTATTTTTCCTTTGTTTTCCTTGCCTGAGGAGATATATCAGCAAAAATATTGTAATGTGAGATGTCTGAGATTTTTCCATCTAGGATTTTTTCTTCTAGGATTTTTATGGTTTTGTGACTTACATTTAAGTCAAGTATCCATTTTGAATTTATTGTTGTGTATGATGTAAGTTGGTGGTCTAGTTTCTTTTTCTTTTTTTTAATGTAACTGTCCAGTTTTCCCAACACCATTTATTGAAGAGACTGTTTTTACTCCATTGTATACTCTTGTCACATTTATCAAATATGAATTGACTATTTAAGCATGGGCTGATTTCTGGACTTTCTGTTCTTTTCCATTGATCTATAAGCCTATTCTTGTGCCGGTATCATGCTGTCTTTCATTACAATGTCTTTGTAGTGTAGTTTGATATAGAGTATTGTGACCCCTCACACTCTGTTCTTCTTTCTCAAAATTGCTGAGGCTATTCGGGATGTTTTTGGTTCCATATAAACTTTTGGAATATTTGTTCTAGATCTGTGAAATATGCTGTTGATATTTTAATAAGAATTCTGTTGAATTTATAAATTACTTTAGGTACTGTGAACATTTTAATGATGTCAATTTTTCCAATCCATGAACACAGATATGTGTCCACTTGTTTGTATCTTTCTCTATTTCTTTCTTCAATGTCCTATAGTTTTCTGAGTACAGGTCTTTTACTTCCTTTGTTAAGTTAATTCCTAGAAACTTTATTATTTTGGTTGAAATGGTAAATGGGATTATTTTCTTAGTTTCTCTTCCTGAGAGTTCATTATTGTTGTACACACATGCCACCAATTTCTGGGTATTCGTACAGGAGGTAACTGATCCATGTTTCTCTTTTACATTAATGTGTGTGTCTCTCTCTCCTCTTTCTCCTCTCTCTCTCTCTCTCTCTCTCTCTCTCTCCTCTCTCTCTCTCCCTCCCTCCCTCCCTCCCTCCTTCTCTCCTTCATCCTTCCCTCTCTCCCTTTTTCAAATCAATGAAAACATATTGTCAGGTGAGAACTGGGAAAAATTTTTTTGATCATTTGCTTTCCAGTCAAGATGGTGGTGTAGGTAAATGTGGTACTTTAATCCTCCCACAAACTACATCAAAATTACAAATAAACCACAGAACAACCATCAATAAGAACCACCTGAAATCTAGCTGAATGGAAGTCCTGCAACTAGAGATTTAAATAAGAAGCCACATCAATATTGATAGGAGGGGTGGAGACTCGGAAAGGGCTGGTTCCACACTCATGTGTGGTAGATAAAAACCAGATAGAATATCTCACCCGTGGATGTCTCCCTTGAGAGGCAAGGGGGCCCCAGCCCCACACTGAACCTCTCAGCCCAGGATTCCAGTGACAGGAAGAGAAATCCCTGTAAATTCCAACTGTAAAAACCAGGGAAATTATGGCTGAGACAAAGGACTGTTCGAGTCTCAGGCAGTTCCTTTTAAAGGGCCTGTGCATAGATTTACATGGAATCATTCCTTCTGAGCTCCAGCACTGGGGCAGCAGTTTGAAAGGAACCAGGGACATATGGGGAGGAATTGAATTGTCTGGTATCAGGGCAAGAGCTGGGGTGTCAGCTTTCTGCCAGACAAAGGGGTTAGGAGAGGCCATTATTCCTTTTCTGAAACATACCCCCACCCCAACACACACACACACACACACACACCCACACACACACAGCGCGACAGACAGGTGTCATATCTGATTCTCCATCAACCTGGCTATCATAGTTCACCTCACCCTGGTGATCCTGAGACCCAGTCTCACCCAACTTGTGGGGCCAACTGACGCTTTTCCAGTGGTTTTTCCATACAAATGGCCTCTCTTGCCTCATGCTCTGTTACTTTCCTAAAATCTCTCAAATAAGCAGCATCTGGCCTCTGTGTACCTTTGTGTACACCTCTTGCTAAGTGGCCTCAGGCCTGGCACAAGGGGCACTTATCTTTGGTTCTCAGTTTGGCCTCTCCTGGGAACCTCAAAGTTTAGCACAAGTAGCAGCCATCTTCAGATTGCTCTGTGGTTCATACTGGGTGGTCCCAGGCAGGGCACAGGTGGTAGCTGACCTTGCAACTTTTGCGAGGCCCCAGAGCTTTAGACAACAACTGGTTGCAATATGACCATCTCCATGAGTGATGTATTCAAGGGTTGAACTCAGTGAGCAACAAAGCTCCGCTGAAGTAAGTCCTGCTCTGTAGGGTCAGTTCCTGCACAGCAGCTCCTCTGCTGTAGTCACAGCCAGTCTTCCCAGCCAATGGGCTTGGCAGTCAATCCCAAGAGCAATCAAGGCTCAATTATAACAGAACAGTACATATAGCATACACAGGGGCACACCTGGAGCATGCAGTTTGGGTGACTGGGGAGGGTGTGCTACTGGGCCCTATATTACATCTACTATACAAGGCAACTCTACCAAGGCTGGGAAATGTAGCAGCTCTACTTAATACATAGAAACAAATATATGGAAGCAGCCAAAATGAGGAGACAGAGAAATGGGTCCCAATGAAAGAACAGAATAAAACTCTAGTAAAAGAACGGAACAAAATGAAGACAAGCATTTTTAAAATACATTTTTATTGATTTCAGACAGGAAGAGAGAGGGAGAGAGAGATAGCAACATCAATAATGAGAGAGAATAATTGATTGGCTGCCTCCTGCATGCCCCAGACTGGGGATCGAACCCACAATCCGGATATATGCCCTGACCTAGAATCAAGCCTTGACCTTCTGGTTCATAGGTCAATGCTCAACCACTGAGCTATGTGGGCTGGGTGAAGATAAGCATTTTGATATAGAGTTCAAACCACTGGTTATAAGGATGCTCCATGAACTTAGGGGAAGAATTGATGAACTTAGTGATAACTTCTAGGAACTTAGTGAGAACTGCAGCAGCATGAAAGAGGACATAGAAACCATATAAAAGACCAGTCATATATGAAGGATACACTAACTAAAATGAAGAATAATTTACTGGGAATCACAAGTAGAGTAGATGAAGCTGAGAATCTAATCAGCAATTTGGAATATAAAAAAGCAAAAAACAAAAGAAAACCAAAAACCAACAACAATACCCAATCAGAACAGCAAAAGGAAAAAGAATCCAATAAAATGAAGATAGCATAGGAAGTCTCTGAGACAACTTCAAGTGTACCAACATTCACACCATGGGGTGTCAAAAAGAGATGAGAGAAAGAAAGAAATTGAAAACCTATTTGAAAAAATAAAAATGGAAAACATCCCTAAACTGGTGAAGGAAATAGACATACAAGTCCAGGAAGCACAGAGTTCCAAACAGATAAACCCAAAGAGGCTCACACCAAGACATATTAAAATTAGAACGCAAAAGGCTAAAGACAAAGAGAGAATCTTAAAAATAGCAAGAGAAAAGCACTAAGTTACCTACAATGAAGCCCCATAAGACTGTCAGCTCTTAGCACAAACTTTGCAGGCCAGAAGTGAGTGGTAAGAAATATTCAAAGTGATGAAAAGTAAGGTCCTACAACCAAAGATGTAATTTAGGATGTATAAAGAGCTACCCAGACAAGAAAAACTAAATGGGTTAATCACCACCAAACCAGTATTACAAGAATTGCAAAGGGTCTTCAAGGAGGAGGAGGAGGAGAAGGAGGAGGAGGGGAAAATGGCAATAAATTCATATCTATTAAAAATTGAATTTAAAAACACACACAAAATAAATAAACAAGGAGAACAAAAACACACTCGTAGATATAGAGAACATTTTGAAAGCTGATTGATGGGAGAAGGGCTCGGAGGGTGGGAGAAAAAGGTGAAGGGATTAAGAAGTTAAAATTGGTTGTTACAGAATAGTTATGGGGATGTGAAGTATAGTATGGGAATATAGTCAATAATATTATAATAACTACACATGGTGTCAGATGAATATGAGATTTATTGGGATGAACACTTAGAAAGTTACATAATGTCTAATCATCAGGGTGTACACCTGAAACTAATATAATTTTGCATGGCAATTTTTAAAAATTCATGTCATGTTCATTTTCCTTCCAGAAATAACTATTGTTAAAGAATGTATTCCCAAATTTTGAACTAATAATACATAAAACAAAATTTCAGGCAAATAAAAAATAACACTAAAATTTTCTTTGCAAAAGAGGGATCTTTGGATGTGAAACAATTTCCCCAAGGTTAAGTCCATAGGTTCTCTGTTTTTCTAAGAAATTTCCAATACGTATATAGCTACTAAGTGGTAAGAGTATAGTTGAATTTTTTAAAATATGTTTTTACTGCCGAAACCGGTTTGGCTCAGTGGATAGAGCATCGGCCTGCGGACTGAAGGGTCCCAGGTTCGATTCTGGTCAAGGGCATGTACCTGGGTTGCGGGCACATTCCCAGTAGGGTGTGTGCAGGAGGCAGCTGATCAATGTTTCTCTCTCATCGATGTTTCTAACTCTCTATGTCTCTCTCTTTCTCTCTGTAAAAAATCAATAAAATATATTTAAAAAAAATAAATAAAATATAATATGTTTTTACTGATTTTAGGGAGAGAGGAAGTAAGAGGGAGAGAGAGATAGAGAAATGTCAATGAGGGAGAGATACATTGATTCGTTGTCTTCCATTGAAACTGCAACCCGGGCATGAGCCCTGACCAGGAATCAAACTGGTGACCTTTTGGGGCATAAGACAATGCTCAACTAACTGAGCCACACCTATAGTTTAATTTTAACAATGCATTAAATGATAATTTCAGACATTTTTGTCTTAATTTTAAGATTTCAAGAAACAATAATGTGATCTAAACATTATAACTTCTCCTAGTGGAGGTCTTAGCAATTGAAATAGGGCAAAGCATGAGCTAAGAGGAAAGACAACACTAGATTAGCAACAACTTGCCACTGCAATAGGACCTGCAGAACTTTTGCCCAGCTGAATGGTCTACTCATACCATTCTTAAGCATTCACACAAATTATAATGCAAATACAATGCAAAAACTAGATGCTTTTTAACCAAGTTTTAAAACTATTAAAGTGTAAAATAGGCTGAAAAAGCTGTCACTCAAAATTGATCTTCTATTTTTTATAAATACAGCCTTTTGCAACAGCATCGATGGACCTAGCAATTATTACCAAAATAAGCAAGTCAGGAAAGTGATACATCACATAGTCTCACTTCCATGTGGAATCTAATGAACAAAATAAACTGATGAACAAAAGAGGACCAGAAGCATGATACATAAATCAGACTGACAGATCTCAGAGGGAAGGGGAACTGGAAGAGATTAACCAAAGAAAATGCATGGATAGATGGCTAGCCCATGGATGCTGACAACAAGGTGGCAAAGGCCTGAGGGGCCTGGGGGCTTGGTGGAGGCAGGCTAAGAGGGGGAAATAGAGGATAGCTGTAACAGTGTCACCACCACCACCAAAAATAGATATTCACCTTCATATTCATTAGAGAATTATTTACAATAGCCAATATATAAAATTAATCTGTGCCCAAAGATGAATGAATGGGTAAAGAAAATATGACATATCTACACTAATAAAAGAGAAACATGGTAATTAGCATACGACCGCTACCCTTCCCATTGGCTAATCAGCATATCCTTATGCAAATTAACTGTCAGCCAAGATGGTGGCCGGCAGCCATGCACTGAAGCGAGCAGGAAGGCTTGCTTGCTCCAGTGACTGCGGACTCCAACGTTCCCCGCCTGCCGCTGCCGGCCTCTCAGCTGCAACTCTAAGCAGCTATGTACTATGTTGCAAATAAGTAGCTAAACAAACCCCCAGAAACCGGCTTTCATTCACCCGGGGTTCAGCCAGCCAGACTGCAACATTGTATCGATGTTTTCAGCAGCGAGGCCTCAGAGCTAAAGCTGGCCCAGAATAAAAAAAAAAAAGAAAACAAGGAGCGGTTGGGAGCTTCAGTCCCTCGCCAGCTGGAAAACAGCCCTCAGCCCCTCACCCAGACTGGCCAAGCACCCCAGTGGGGACCCCCACCCTGATCCAGGACACCCTTCAGGGCAAACCAGCCAGCCCCTACCCATGCACCAGGCCTCTATTCTATATAGTAAAAGGGTAATATGCCTCCCGGCATCGGGATCAGCGGAGCAGCGAGGCTCCCAACACTGGGATCAGTGTGACAGGGGGCAGCGCCAAAACCCCCTGGTCAGCCCTGCTCTGTGCCTGATAGGGGGGAGCTCCCCAATCCCCTGATTGCCCTGCGGCTCTGTGTTTGACAAGGGGGAGCTCCCCAACCCCCTGATCGCCCTGAGGCTCTGTGTGTGACAGGGGGTGGGGCCACAACCTCCCTATCTGCCCTGCTCTGTTCGTGACAGGGGAAGGCACCCCAACCCCCTGATCAGCCCTGCTCTGTGCCTGATAGGGGGGAGATCCCCAATCCCCTGATTGCCCTGCGGCTCTGTGTTTGACAGGGTGCAGCACACCAACCCCCTGATCTGCCCTGCTCTGTGTGTGACAGGGGGCGGTGCCCCAACTCCCCTATCGGCCCTACTCTGTGAGTGACAGGGGGAGCTCCTCAACCCCCTTATCGGCCCTGCTCTGTGAGTGACAGGGGGCAGCACTCCAACCCCCTGATTGGCCCTGCTCTGTGAGTGACAGGGGGTGACGCCGCAACCTCCCCATCAACCCTGCCTTGAGTGTGACAAGGGGCGGTGCCCCAACCCCCGAATCAGCCCTACCCTGAGCATGACTGAGGGTGGCATCGCAACCTCCCGATCCGCCCTGCTCTGTGCATGATGGGGCGGCGCCCCAACTCCCCAATTGGCCCTGCTCTGAGCCTCACCAGGGGCTGCACTTAGGGATTGGGCCTGCCCTCTGCCACCCGGGAGCAGGCCTAAGCCAGCAGGTCATTATCTCCCGAGGGGTCCCAGACTGCGAGAGGGCACAGGCCGGGCTGGGGGACCCCCCTTCCCCCCGCCGAGTGCACAAATTTTTGTGCACCGGACTCTAGTATATATATATATATATTACATATATATTATACAGCTGATGTATTCAAATATCAAATCATGTTGTATACCAGAAACTAATATAATGTTATATGTAAATTATATCTCATAAAATGTGTATGATAAAAGGTATTGAAAAATATATAATTATGCACATGGACAAAAATAAAGTCATAGAAAGTCATGGTATTCAGGGAATAGTAAACACAAAATCTCAAACAACCCACTAAAACTAGTATTTTTCACAGTGAAAAAAACAATGCAATAAATGTAACCCTTTGGTATTGAATTAAATTGAATAGTAAGTATGTTTATAGAGTTAATTTATCTAATTACAATTTCTCCATTATAATAATTCTTTTACACCTTGTTACATGAATGATGTGTTCCTTCAAGTCTTTAATCAAGTTCCCTAATTCATTTCATCAACATAGTCTAACATATGCCATCAAAACATAATTTGCCATAGATCATTCTGCAGACAGAGTTTCATAAACCAGAGTCTGAGAAAATAAATCACATTATCTTCCATGTTGCCTTGAAAGTAAACAATGTCATAAAATGAAAGTATTAAAAATGGTTTCTGACTAAAAGTAAATAAAGCTAAAAATCTATATAATAAAAGTCCAGCGACCATTACAGTGGAACGACCAGAACCAGTCGCTATGATGTTCACTGACCACCAGGGGCCAGACGCTCAGTGCAGGAGCTGCCCCCTGGTGGTCAGTGCGCTCCCACAGCAGGAGCACTGCTCAGCCAGAAGCAGGCTCACAGCTGGTGAGCATAGCAGCAGTGGAGGGAGTCTCTCCTGCCTCCAGGCAGCACTAAGGAGCAGCAAGCCACACAGTAAGGAACAAGCAGGCAGGCAGTTAGGAGTGAGCAGGTTGGCAGTAAGGACCAAGCAGGCAGGGTGGTTAGGAGCGAGGGAGTCCCAGATTACAAAAGGGCAAAGGCCAGGCTGAGGGGCCCCACCCCCATTGCATGAATTTCGTGCATCAGGCCTCTAGTTAATAATAAAATAATATACAAAAGCCTGAATATTAAGGAGGTAAAAACCCTCCTACTAAACAACTTCTAGGTGATGGGAAAAAGACAGACAGCAATTTGAGAATTTCTGAAGATAATGATAATGAAACAAAATGGAATGGAAATAGAAAAGGAAAACCACAATTAGTGGATAAAATGTAAGATGTTATTAAAGACTTTAACATTATGCACTTCATGTAAAAATAGTCTATCACAAGTTTTTTTTTCCCCCTTTAAAGACTTGCAGGAGTAATTCATGATTATTACACATTTCAATTCTGTGACAATATTCAACTGTCTTAATTCTACAGTGAAGATGGTTAAAGGAGGAGGGGTTGTGACCTTGCTATCAGATGAAGTATAATTCAAGCAAAAAACATTAAATTGATTCTATATATAAATGAAATCATATGTATCTGCCTTTCACCATGTTGTATACCTGAAATAAATATAAAAAAGCATTAAATATAAGAGAGAACTCTTTTAAAGCTAAATGCCACAATTCATAATAAAGATGTTACATTCATGAATACTAATGTACCGCTTAATACAGCAACTAACTTCATACAGCAGAAATAAAAAGATATTCAAGAAGGGATAAAGAAAAACATAATATAAAGACACCTTAACACACCACAAATTAAATGGACAAAAACTAAGTAAAGATATAGCAGCCCAAAGCTCTATAATGAATAAGCTGGGCCACATGGATATATCAAACTTTTTATCCTCATGAGTTATTAAGTACACCTTCATCTTAAGTGCATATAAAATATCACAAAAGTTTACCGTATATCAGTTATACAAGAAATCATGAGTAAGTTTCATAAAGTAAAAGTATTAAAAATGGTTTCTGACTAAAATTAAGTAAAGCTAAAAATTAATAATAAAATACAAAAGGCATTTACTCCTAAATATTAAGTAGGTAAAAACCCTTCTACTAAATAATTCTTAGGTGATAAGAAAAAAAACCAGATAGCAATTAGAGAATTTCAAAAGATAATGATAATAAAAACATTACATATTAGTATGAATTATATTTAAAACAATCAGAGGGAAATTTACAGTATTAAACATTCTTTTAGATAAAAACAAAGAATGAAAATAAATGTGCTAGAGAAAAGTCAACAAAGTAAACCAATGGAAACAAAGTAAGAGAAATAATAAAGATAAGCACATAAATCAAGGAGGTAGAATACACACACATTGATCTAATTCAGGGGTGGGCAAACTTTTTGACTCGAGGGCCACAATGGGTTCTTAAACTGGACCGGAGGGCCGGAACAAAAGCATGGATGGAGTGTTTGTGTGAACTAATATAAATTCAAAGTAAACATCATTACATAAAAGGGTACGGTCTTTTTTTTTTAGTTTTATTAATTTCAAATGGGCTGGATCCGGCCCGTGGGCCGTAGTTTGCCCATGGCTGATTCTAATTAATAGATCAATATCTTGCTTTCTTGAAAAAGTGAAAATATATTCTTTTAAAAAAGTGTGTGTGTGTCGGGGGGGACAAACATAAAACACGAAAAAATAATGAGAAAACAACAACTGAGAATTTTAAAGTAAAAAAGAATAGATGTCAATAAATTTGAATACCTAGATGAAATGAATAATTTCAAAGGAAAATAAACTTCACAAAATTTACCCAATTCGTGATAGAATGTTTTCAAATACAGGTTTACAACACATAAATATAGGACATTTAGAGAAAATTCCCAACTAAAAGCTTCAAGTCCTGATGGTTTCACTGGAGAATCCTACCAAACCTTTAAAAACCAAATCATCCTAAATTATTGCTTCATAAATTATTCCAGAGCACAGAAAATAAAATTTTCTAAATTCTTTGTATAAAGCAAGTATAACATTAAAAGCTAAATATGTAATATAGTAGAAAAAAATTATAGCTCAACATTATCATTATCATTACAAATATAAGTATTACAAGCTAAATCCAATGATCCAATTCTACATTAAGAAATGTATACATCATGATCAAGTGACATTTATTCCAGAAACTTTATTAATAGGTTAGGGAGCCCATCTACACTAATCTACACTAATAAAAGACAAACATGCAAATTGACTGTACCTTTGCTATGCCTTATGCCACACCCACCAGCCAATCAGAGTGACTATATGCAAATTAACCCAACCAAGATGGCGGTCGGCAGCCACGGAGCTGGAGCAAGCAGGAGGCTTGGTTGCCCAATGATGGAGGAAGCCAAGCTTCCCGGGGCCGGCTCTGAGCTCCACTCAAAGCAACAAAGTTTCAATTATAGAAAGTAAATAAATCCCAGAATAAAAAAAAAGAAAAAAAGGAGAGGCTGGGAGCTTCCTTTGCCGGGGGCTTGGCCAGCCTGAAAACGGCCCTCAGCCCCTCACCCAGGCTGGCCAGGCACTGCAATGGGGAAGCCCCACCCTAAAGGGGGTGTGGCCAGCCTGAAAACAGCCATCAGCTCCTCACCCAGGCTGGCCAAACCTCCATGGGGTGAGGGTCCCCACTGGGGGGGGGCGCTTGACCAGCCTGCAAACAGCCATCAGCTCCTCACACAGGCTGGCCAGGCACCCCAGGGGGGACCCCCACCGTGAAGGGGGTGTGACCAGCCTGCAAACACCAATCAGCCCCTCACCCAGGCTGGCCAGGCACCCCAGTGGGGACCCCGACCCTGATCCAGGACACCCTTCAGGGCAAACCAGCCGGCTCCCACCCGTGCACCAGGCCTCGATCCTATATAATAAAAGGGTAATATGCAAACTGACCCTAACAGCAGAAAGATTGGGAATGACTGGTCATTATGACACACACTGACCACCAGGGGCCAGATGCTCAGGGCAGGAGCTGCCCCCTGGTGGTCATTGCACTCCCACAGGGGGAGCTCTTCTCAGCCACAAACCAGGCTGACAGCTGCCAGTACAGGGGTGGTGGTGGGAGCCTCTCCCGCCTCCTCAGCAGCGCTAAGGATGTCCGACTGCAGTTTAGGTCTGCTTCCCACTGGTAAGTGGACATCCCCTGAGGGCTGCTGGGCTGCCAGAGGGATATCTGACTGCCAGCTTGGGCCCGATCCCCCAGGGAGTGGGCCTAAGCCAGCAGGTGGACATCTTCCGAGGGGTCCCAGACTGCAAGAGGGCATAGGCCGGGCTGAAGGACCCCCCCCCCCTCGAGTGCACAAATTTTTGTGCACCGGGCCTCTAGTTAATACAATAAAACATAATAAAACATCTGAGGAGAAAAATGACAGTATTACTGTAGGTTACACAAAATCCAAACAAAAGGCAGAATTTAACATCTATTTCTGATTATAAAGCACTCAAGAAAACAAGAATTGATACTTAGTTTTTAACATAATAAAATGTATACACCTTAGTCTTAAAACTAGTATCTTACTTAATCAGGTAATTTCTCTTAAGATTAGAAATAAGATAAAGATATCCACTTTCTCCACCACTATTTCTCTGTTAGAGGCAACAGTAAATACAAATAAAAAAGAAAAATCTATTAAATCAGTGGTTCTTAAAGTGTCATCTCTGAACCTCAGGTGACTCCCAAGACTCTTTCAAGATTTTGGCTATAGGTTTTTCATATAAGGCCTTTATTATTTTGAGGTATGATCCCTCTACTCCCACTTTACTGAGAGTTTTTATCAAAAAAGGGTGTTGGACTTTGTTGAATGCATCAATTGATATGATTATGTGATTTAAAAATATATATATATTTTATTGATTTTTTACAGAGAGGAAGGGAGAGAGATAGAGAGTTAGAAACATCAATGAGAGGAAAACATTGGTTAGCTGCCTCCTGCACACCCCCTACTGGGGATGTGCCCACAACCAAGGTACATGCCCTTGACTGGAATCAAACCTGGGACCTTTCAGTTCGAAGTCCGATGCTCTATCCACTGAGCCAAACCGGTTAAAGCTGATTATGTGATTTTTGTCTTTCAGTTTGTTTATGTGATGTATCACACTTATTGATTTTCAAATATTGTACCAGCCTTGCATCCCCAGAATAAATCCCACTTGGTCATGGTGTATGATCTTTTTAATGTATTGCTGGAGCTTATTTGCTAATCTTTTCTTGAGGATTTTAGCATCTATGTTCATTAGGGATATTGGCCTGTAATTCTCTTTCTTTGTAGTGTCTTTATCTTGTTTAGGGATTCGGTTAATGCTGGCTTCATAGAAAGAGCTTGGAAGTATTCCTTCCTCTTGAATTCTTTTTGAATAGTCTGAGAAAGATAGGGTTATTTCTTTTTTGAATGTTTGGTAAAACTCTCCTATGAATCCTGTGAAGCCATCCAGACCACGACTTTTGTTTGCTGGAAGTTTTTGTATTACTGCTTCAATTTTGTCGGTAGTTATCACCTTATTCAGGTTTTCTGATTCTTCCTTTTGAGTTTTAGAAGATTGTATTTTTCTAGGGTTATATCCATTTCGTCTAGGTTGTCCAGTCTGTTGGAGTAGAGTTATTCATAGTATTCATAGTATTTTTTTTCTTTTTTCATAACTTTTGTATTTCTGTGAGGTCAGTTGTTACTTTACCTCTTTAACTTCTGAATTTATTTATTTGGGTCCTCAATCTTTGCTTCTTGGTGAGCTTGGCTAGAGGCTCATCAATCTTGTTTATCCCTTCAAACAACCAGCTCTTGGTTCTATTGATTTTTTGTATTTTTGTATTTTTTATTTTTGGTCTCTATGTCATTTTTTTCTCATTGATTATTATTATTTCCTTCCTTCTAGTTTGGACTTTTCCTGTTGCTCTCTTTCTAATCCATTAAGTTGTAGGGTTAGATAACTTATTACCAGTTTTTGTTTTGTTTTCTGAGGTAGGCCTGTAGTGCTATGAACTTCCCTCTCAGGATTGCTTTCACTGTGTCCCAGATTTTGGATTGTTGTTGGTTTTTATTTTTAATTTCTTTACTGATTAAGTTATTACATATGTGTCCTTATCCCCACATCACCCCCCAAAACCTCCACTCATGCCCTCACCCCCCCTGTTGTCTGTGTCCATTGGTTAGGCCTATATGCTCAAGTCCTTTTGTTGATCTCTCCCCCTTACTCCCATCCTCCCCTACCTTCCCTCTGAAGTTTGAAGGTCTGATCGATTCTTCTCTGTCTCTGGATCTGTTTTTGTTCATCAGTTTATGTTGTTCATTATATTACATAAATGAGTGAGATCATGTGATATTTATCTTTCTATGACTGGCTTATTTCACTTAGCATAATGCTCTCCAGTTCCATCCATGCTGTTGCAAATGGTAAGAGTTCCTTCTTTTTTACAGCAGCATAGTATTCCATTGTGTAGTTGTACCACAGTTTTTTAATCCACTCATCTGCTGATGGGCACTTAGGCTGTTTCCAAATCTTAGCTATGGTGAATTGTGCTGCTATGAACATAGGGGTGCATATTCCTTTCTAACTGGTGTTTCTATTTTCTTGGGATATATTCCTAGAAGTGGGATCACTGGGTCAAATGGGAGTTCCATTTTTAGTTTTTTGAGGAAACTCCATACTATTCTTCACAGTGGCTGCACCATTCTGCATTCCCACCAGCAGTGCATGAGAGTTCTTTTTTCTCCACATCCTCGCCAGCACTTGTCATTTGTTGATTTGTTGATGATAGCCATTCTGACAGATGTGAGATGGTACCGCATTGTTGTTTTGATTTGCATCTCTTGGATGATTAGTGACTTTGAGCATGTTTTCATATGTCTTTTGGCCTTTCTTTTGTCTTCTTTTGAAAAGTATCTATTTAGGTCCGTTGCTCATTTTTTGATTGGGTTGTTTATCTTCCTTTTGTTAAGTTGTATGTGTTCCCTGTAAATGTTGGAGATTAAACCCTTATTGGTGATAACATTTGCAAATATGTTCTCCCATGCAGTGGGCTTTCTTGTTGTTTTGTTGATGGTTTCTTTTGCTATGCAAAATCTTTTAATTTTGATATAGTCCCATTTGTTTATTTTTTCTCTAGTTTCCATTGTCCTAGGAGTGGTATTGGTGAAGAAATTGCTTCATGTTTTCTTATCCATTCAGCCACCCTATTTTTTATATTAGAGCATTTAATCCATTTATGTTTAAGGTTATTATTGCTAGATACTTGTTTGTTCTCATTTTTATCCTTTATGTCTCTGTTTCTCCTTCTCTTTCTATTCCTATTTCTAACACCAGTCTCTTTAGGATTTCTTGCATTGCTGGTTTGATTGTAATAAACTTCCTTAGCCTGTTTTCGTCTACGAAGCTCCTGATTTGACCTTCAATTTTGAATGATAGCCTTGGTGGGTAGTTTTCTTGGATTCAGCTCCTTGATTTTCATTACTTTGTATGTTTCTTTCCATTCCCTTCTGGCCTGATATGTTTCTGTTGAGAAATCATTTGATAGTCTAAGTTCCCTTTTAGGTAACTTTCTGTCTCTCTCTTGGAGCACTGAAGATTCTTTCTTTGTCGTTGACTTTTGCCATTACAATTACGACATGTCTTGGTGTGGTTCTTTTTGGGTTCATCTTGTTTGGGATTCTCTATGCTTGTGTGACCCCTCCAGTCAGGTTAGTTTTCTGTCATTATTTCTTCGAATAGGTTTTCTATTCCTTGCTTAGCTGCTATTCCTTCTGACACCCCTATTGTATGGATGTTGCTTCATTTCATGTTGTCCCAAAGCTCCTGTAAACTCTCCTCCTACTTTTAAATTTTTTTTTCTCCAATTGCTCTTCAGATTGGGTGTTTTACCACCCTGTCTCCTAACTTACTGATTCGGTCCTCACTTCTAGTCTACTGTTGAAACCTTCCATTATGTTCTTTATTGCAGCTATATCATTCATTTCATCTTGATTCTTGCATATGTTGGTGAATTACCATCTAGATATTTGAGTATCCATATAACCATCATTCTGAATTCTTTCTTTGACAAATTGCTGGCCTGCATTTCATTTATTTGCTTTTTTGGCAATTCCTCCCTTTCTTTCCTTTGGGGATTGTTTACTTTTCTCCCCATTTTTACTGTCCCTTTGTATTTGTTTCTATATAAAGTGAGTTGCTGTCACTTTCTGGCCCTGAGCAACCTGCTTGAGGTCCGAGAAGTTGAAGCCCCTAGAAGTCCAGTGGTCTGGGACTCCTTAGCCTCGAGACTCAGTCTTCCTTGAGTCTCATGCCTTTATTGTCTCTGCTCTGAGATGTATTTCCTTCCTCCATGGATCTGGTCCTTCAGTTGTCTGCTGCAGGTGCTCGGAGTTGGCTGGAGCATGTGCACAGTTCCTCTGGTCTGTAACTCCCTGTGAGGTCCCAGAGCCCTGTAGCATGCAATTCACTGCATGGCTCCAGCGCCCATGGCAGGGTAGTGTCCTAGGACCCTCTGGCTTGCCCCGTCAAGAGGCTTGCCAAGGCATGGCACAGGGCTGGGTGTACCCGGCTAGCACTGTTGGTTTGGTTCTGGGGGCTGGGTAGGGAGGGGCATGAAATCCCTCTGGCTTTCACTCACAGTTCGGGGTCCAAGAGCCCAGGGTCTGGGAGCTGGGCAGGAACGTGGGGTGTGGGAGGTCTTTCTGGCCTGTGGTCATTGCAGACGTCTGGGAGCCTTCGGCGAGGTAGGGCGCCACTCACTGCAGGGGTGTGGTGGTCGTCCCTTGCGAGTTACGGCTGGTGAGGGGCTCACTGTTCGGGTTGGGGTGGTGTCTGAGGACAGTCTACGTGTTGATGTGGCTGAGCTCCTGGCCTCCACTGCTCTCCCCTTCAAGATGGCATGGGCTCCCAAGAACTAATTATTTTAATTTTTTTAAAAAGAGTTTGCAGAATCTCAGACTCTACCTGCTTTCTGGTTTGATTTATTCCTGCATGAAATATTCCAAATGCTTTATATTAAAGAATTAAAATGTCTAAACATAAAGCATTCATAACATTAAGCATAGTAACTAGAAACACTGGTTTTATTCGTAGTTATTATACCATATGATGCAGCTGCTCTCTCCAAAGTGAATGCCATTTGCTTTACTTGACCCTGTCTTGAGGTAAAAGCCAGTGTCCATTTGCCATGAAGCTGAGGACAGACTCCAACTGCCCTCTAAGCCACACAGAAGATCTAACCTGTCCCTCGGTGTCCCATAGGCAATATTCTGCAAACAGAGACGAAAAGGACCCTCCTGCTGGCTGGCCAGTGGGAGCTCTACTAAGCTTCTCTCTGATGGAGGCCTTTCTCTTGCCCATCTTACTGTGTGGCAAGGCTCTTGACAAGATTTCTGACTTCTATCCTAGAACAAAAGATAAAGACATCTTTGTAGTGCTTTGATCTGTTAGGAAGTCAGGCCACAAGAGTCCCCTGTGTGAATTCTAAACTTAAGTCTGGAAACTATCCATATTTCTAGTAATTCTATAATGTAGCCATTTGTATTTTTATGAATAAAATATTTAAACATAGCCAGATTAAAATGTGCAATGAAAAGAAATAAAAGTTTTATTGATTAAGCATGGTGAGTATTAGCTCCATTCTCATAATCCTTATAATTTATGGCCATTAATAATGCAAATGTACAAATGATGTGATAAATCTGCTTTTTTGGAGGTTGATGTTATTAATATTAGCTAAATTTCTCTTCTGAAAATTGAAATCTGCTAGCTCATATTGGTTTCACCAGAGTTTGTACTTCAACTATATAAGATGTCTTAATAAGGGCTTTTCTTATTTTACAGATAGGGAAACCAAATTTTATTCCAGAAAGCTCCCAAAGGAGGTATAGGGTATCTTAAATCCATGTTAACGAGGGCAGGGCATTGGGCAGCAAGACATTTGAATTCAGGGAGCTTGCGAGGTGGGACAAGTGATATGGTACCCAGAGAAATGTTGGATTACAATTCTTTTTAAAAAATATAGTTTATTGATTTTTTACAGAGAGGAAGGGAGAGGGATAGAGAGTTAGAAACATCAATGAGAGAGAAACATCGATCAGCTGCCTCCGGCACGCCCCCTACTGGGGATGTGCCCGAAACCAAGGTACATGCCCTTGACCGGAATCGAACCTGGGACCTTTTGGTTTACAGGCCGATGCTCTATCCACTGAGCCAAACCGGTTAGGGCTGGATTACAATTCTTAACAGCAATTAATGATGCTTCTAGAGCATATTGAACACTAGAAACCCAAGTCACTGAGGAAACTGGAGTTTAAATATAGCTTGTTGAGCTATTGACCCAGGAAGCTCCTAAATGGATTAACAAGGCTGTGTTTAAGTATGTCATATATTTACAAGTGTTTCCTGTAAGCAAACTTTTCTCTTTTGTGGACCTGAAAGAATTCATAACTTTAAGAATATTTCTTAATGGTAGAATCAAGCAGTCAAGGCAGCACTTTTCATTTTGTAAGTGTCCTCAGGTGCATATTCAACCTGTCCGACTCTTTCCAGGCATATATGTTCCTTATAGGTTTCTTGGGCATTTTCTAAAGTATTCCATTCTTCCTGTGGCACATCTAGGTAAGAAATAGAAATGTAGTTTGTGATACAGATATAAGATTTTGTTTCTAATGGCAAGGTTGAATTAATCATTGTTTTGTTTCCTATGAGGATTTCCTGTGGGGGGAAATTCCTGAAAAATAATATATAATTGCAGAAATTTCCCCCCAAATGGTGGAACAACTGAACAAACGAACAACCAGTCACTATGATGTGCCACTGACCAACAGGGGGCATGTGTGGAACATGGCGGGCATTGGCAGCAGATGGCAGAGCAGGGAACATGGAGGGTGTCGGCCATAGTGGGATGGTGGAGCAGGTGAGCAGGGCGCCAGACCAAGGTGGGACACCGGTCACTGTCATCGGGGTGAAACTCTGGTGGTTACTGAAAATTCTTTGCTCCCGTGCACCACGGTCCCGCCCGGTGCTCGCACCTGCTGCTGGCATCTGGCACCAGCCCCCATCACTCGGCACCGTTAGCGGGTACAAGCATCCACTGCCAGTCCTGATCGCCCCTCAGGGCTTCTCCATCTCCCCCTGCTTCTGAGGGGCAATCGGGTCAGCAGCTGCCTCTTGCACTCGCTGCTGGTGCTGGAGCTGCTGCTCATACCCGCTGCTGGCACCCAGCACCAGCCCTGATTGCTCAGCACCATCAACATGTGTGAGTGGCGGCTTCTGGCCCCGATTGCTCCTGAGGGCACCGGCCCTGCTTGCACCCGCTGCTGGTGCTGTCCCCAATTGCTCCGCGCAGTCAGCGGGTGTGAGCTAGGCTGGCATCAGCGTGTAGAAGTGGCAGGAGCAGGGCTGCAGGCAGACAGGGGACTGGGGGCCATGGCGGGAAAGGTTGGGTGGGGGCGCAGAGGATGGGCCGAGACCTTCCCCTGTGCCCACTGCAGCCTTGTGGCCCACAGTTCCTTTCAAGGTGCATGAATTTGTGCACTGGGCCCCAGTATTTTAAATAAAAGACTGTCTGGAAAATTGGAAGGTACTGTCTATGGGGTATAGATAATGGCATAGGGTACATATTTTAATAACTCATTCATGTGTTATATATTTCCCAATATTTTAATGTGTTTTTACTTAGTATTTTGAACTTTTCAGAAGAACTATGGCATGTAGAAGTAAAAATATAATGTTGCTAATAATATGCTCCAATTTGAATTTTACAGATAAAAAAGCTGAAGAATAGGCAAGCTGAACCCCTGACTACACTAATACAGCTTATTAGAGGCAGTGCCAGTGTGACAAGTATAGTTCTTATTCCACTCTGCCATATCGCTCCCACCTGGCATTATCACTGTCAACACCCAGCCTTTTTGTGGGTCCTGCTTGGCTAAGTCTTTGGTGCAAATGTATATTGAAGAACCTTGGTGCTACTGTGGTATGTGCCTACATTTTTCTTCCACACTTCTCGGCTGTCATTTAGTGCTCTGGGTCTGTGCTCACCTAAAAGCTGCCAAAGAGTTAATGCAGCTCTCTGAGTTATTCTATTCTCTGGACTATTATATTTTTCTTTGAATTTTTCTTCATGAATTTTCCTATCCTACTACTGCTTTATTCTTCAAAATTGTGACATATGATAGGTAGGTTATATAATTTTTATGGCTCAAGTGAGTAGACAGGTTTCAAGCTTATTCTTGAAAATTTTGGGTAGAAGACATTTGTAGGTAGATGTTTGTAGATAAAAGAGGAAGCTTCAATTACAGACCTCTTCATGTGACCTCAAACTTGATCTGAAGATTCACTCTAGTCAGATAGCTATTTAATTTACAAAATATTAAGTCCTAGTTTAGAGCATAAATAAAACCAACCAACCTGAAACGTGATGTTTCCCACTATTTCACTGTTAACCCAATTCTAGTTGTCTATGAAGACGTGTATTTCTTTCCTATTGCTGCTATAACAAATCACCACAAACTTAGTGACTTAAAACAACGCAAATTTATCATGTTACCACTCTGGAGGTCATAATTCTGAAATCAGTCCCATTTGACTAAAGTTAAAATGTCAGCAGAACTGGTCCTTCTGGAGGTTGTAGGAAGGAGCCTGATGCTTTGCATTTTCCAGCTTCTAGAAGTTGCCTGCATTTCTTTGCTTGTGGACCCTTCCTGGCATCACTTCAACCTCCACTTCTTTTTTGTCACATTTTCTTTTCAGACACTGTCTCTCTCTGCCTCCATCTTACAAAGAACCTTGTGATTCTATTCGGCCCACTTGGATCATTTAGGACAAACTGCCCATTTCAAGATCCTTAACATTTGCAAAAATTTTCTTTTTCCACATAAGATAACATATTCACATGTTCTGGTGGTTAGGATATGGTCAACTTTAAGGAAGAGTCATTATTAGTCCACAGGAAATAGCTACCCTAGTGTCAATGAGGTTGGGCTACTGATGTTTTCTGGTGAGACTAAAGGAAAGCCGTATATGCCAAACTTTCATCTGGAAATCTTGCTGGTAGAATTATACCATGGAAATCTGTCTTGCCTGCTTTGTGGAAATAGTTTTGTTCTTGTTGCAGAGATGATCCTGATGGCAATAAAAATTGAATAAGGTTGAACTGTGGAGTGATAATAAGATAATAGGGGCTGAATTTCCATCTTTAGCTAGTTGAACTACTTTCAAGTCTGACTGACAAAAGGATGAATTAGAATAGGCTTTATCTTAATTGCAAAGATCAATGGGACATGGAGGGATGATCTCTTCTGTTAGTGATTGTGTGTTATGAACACCCAGAAAATCATACTTTTTAATAAAATTCAGTGTTTTTAATAAAATGGAGTAATGGTTATTAAATTTTGTTGGTAGGATTATAGTCAGAATAGGGCTATTGGATGAATGGACTAAAATCACCCTTGGACCCCCTTTTATTAGCTAGCATCATACACTGACAGCATTTATCTAAATCAAAATTCCTCTGAATTGCTCTCTTTTATTTCATTTCTCTATAACCTTCCCTGTTCATGTGAGCATAGTAGTGAATGTGCTATTTGTAGAGCTACAGTAAAATTTTATTTACTTTAACAATTTTATGTACTACTTTAAAAAGGATTATGGCCTGGATGAGAAGTAGGGATAATGGGGAAGGGGAGAGAATGGAAACTTTACCATGTTCGTAATCCAGGGAGGGGTGTATTGACAGGGAAGTTAAATTTTATTTTCTAAATATTTTCTGAGAATTGGTTGCCTTGGAAACAGGATAGTTATTTCAAGATTAGGCCTGCATGTTGGAGAGTGTGTCCATTTGGTGACCTCTCCTCTACTTTTTCTAGGTTTCGTCTGCCTTTCCTTCCCTGTCCTCCTATATGAAACAAGAATATATATTTTTATATCTATGTGCTCATCAAAGTGTTTTTATTTCCTGGGCTTCACTTTATTTAATTCATTATCTTTTTCTTTTTTTTTATCCACCAATTCACTCAACAAATGTGTGCCTGACAAGTACTTCTTGTCCAGTTGATTATAGATAAGTGAGTTAAAATGAGTATTATCACATGTATAATAGAAAAGCTACCAAATAATAAAAGAAAATAGTTAACTCTCCCAGGTGAGATGAGTATCTTTCACAAAAGAGGTGCCACCTGTGAAGAGCCTATGAGATTGAGCAGGTGTTTTACAAAGACAGACAGGCTAGCATCCTACCTGTGCTCTCACCCCACTCTGAATCTTTCCTAAGTACAAGGTATGTGTGTGAAGAGAAGATATTCTGTTTAAAACTTTTATTTTTTCAAGTAGCATATCTAACATATGAAACAAAAATGTGGCTTTCAGAAGTCTCCAACCAAGACAAAAAGAGGGAGGGAGGGATAAACCAATCTGTGTGACATTTTGAACAGAATGGCAGTGGGTGGCAGTGATAGCAAATAAACGACTTTATTTTCCTGTTAAACTATCCTGGAGAGCTGGGTCAGGGGTGGCAATGCCTGTCCTGGGACAAATGAGAAAACATCAAAATCAGACAAAACAGGGTATAATGAAGATGTGAGGGGATTTCAGGCTTCCTGAGCTGAACCAAATGGAGTCATCTATAATAATAAAAGCGTAATATGCTAATTAAACTGTATGTCCTTCCTGACAACCTTCCAGATGAAGCAGGGCTTCGAAGGAAACCCAGGTCCTGGGTACCAGAGGGAAGCTGGTGCTGGCAGCCGGGGGAAGGAAGGCCTACTCTTGCATGAGTTTCGTGCATCAGGCCTCTAGTATACATATAAAAAAAGAGTATGAGATAAAAGAGTAAAAGTAGCTAGTAGCTCCTTGTATTTGAATTTTTATTTTTTATACGAACCAAGTGGAGTTTTCTCTTTAGGGTGACATCCAAGCCTGTTATTCATCAAAGATTCATATCAATATTTTTGTTTATTTGATTGTGGTTTTTTATTTGTTTTATATATTTTTATTGATTTCAGAGAGGAAAGGAGAGGGAGAGAGAAATAAAAACATCAATAATGAGAGAGAATCACTGATCAGCTGCCTCCTGCACTCCCCCCACTGGGAACCGAACCCACAACCCAGGCATGTGCCCTTGACCAGAATTGAACCCAGGACCCTTCAGTCCACAGGCCAACATTCTATTCACTGAGTTAAACCAACTAGGGCTGATTGTTTTTTAATTGTGGGTAAATACAACCAGCCACTTCCCAGAACCACTCAACTACCTACTTCACCCCCCTCTCAGTCCTGGCCCCTCCATCAGAATCAGAAATTTTCCCCAACTAAGAGAGGACCCCTGGAACTGCAGGGGACCCCAGGACCATGCTCTAGTACTGGGGCCAGCATTTGTTCTGATTGGTGTTGTTTAATGACCATAGTGGTCACTAAATATTTTGACTATTACTCCAGTGAAAACTCTTGTGATAAAGTTGAGGCTATTAGTTTAGTTAATGAAAAACTAACACTGCTGGCTTCTCAGCAAGCTCAGCATTGTACTTGTGCTGAGTAGGGCAGCTCTTGAGTTGTTTCAGATACAAAGTGAATCTTTGAGGTAGCAATCAAAAATAAGCAGAAAAAGAAATTTGTGCAAAATTCTAGGATTTTTCTTGGCACTTATTCTTGTTTTAAAATGGCATCTCAAATTCTAGAAACTTTTTTTGTAAAGAGAATTTTTTATGTGTTTATGCTAATTCTAGAGTCCCGGTGCACAAAATTCATGCACTCGGGGGAGGGGGTCCCTCAGCCTGGCTGTGCCCTCTCACAGTCTGGGAGCCCTTGGGGGATGTCTGACTGCCAGCTTAGGAACAATCCCCACAGGGAGTGGGCCTAAGCTGGCAGTTGGACATGCTTAGTGCTGCTGTGGAGGCGGGAGAGGCTCCCACTCCCACCGCTGTGCTTGCCAGCTGTAAGCCTGGCTTCTGGCTGAGCAGCGCTCCCCCTATGGAAATGCACTGACCATGGGGAGGCAGTTCTTGCATTGAGTGTCTGACCCCTGGTGGTCAATGCACATCATAGTGACTGGTCATTCCACCATTTGGTCTATTTGCATATTAGCCTTTTATTATATAGGATTACTTTAATAAGTTTATAATATTAAAATAAAAGTCAAATATGGCTTTGCTGATTAGTTGCTTCTGCCTTTTCAGTCATCAGAGCCTACCTGAATATCAAACAATCAAATTTTTACATCCTTATAAACCTACCCTGCCATTATGATGCTTATCCCAGATTAAAGGCACAAGTTCAAAAGATCTCTTCCTTTTCTAAGAGGATAAATCTGACTAATGGCATAATTTCAGACTCTGTTAGCCACTGAATTTGGTTTATTGGTATCTGATGTATCTGACCCATCTTTTTATTATTTCAGAAAGCAGAATATGTATTGAAAAGGCACTTTACTTTCCTGAACTTTCTTATTATTGAACATGGCCATTGTAAGAATATAACATAATTAAATATATGCTCAAAGAAATAAATAAAAATATACAATATTATATGTACAGGTCTAGAAAGAAGACAACAGGTAATCTGAAGTAGTTGTCTTTAAGTTAATATTCCGTAGCTTTGCTTATATTTCTTTGTGTTCTCAGTATTACAGTGTTGTTCTGATAATACCTATTGCTCCTACAATTAAACAATCTTGTTAAAATTCTTCAGGAGCAATAATGACTACAACTATCTACAATTTAGAGGAAACAGATTACTGCCGTTGAGTGCTTTGTTCTCCATGATAATTCAATTTTTAGTTAATAGTTAATTTTTATAGTACTTAAGTTTCTTATTTAACACTTATGTAGTACTTGGTATTTAAAAGTGCTTTACAATGATTAATTATGTCCTACACCTCACTTTTGTAAGTTGGACTTAGCCTAATTAGAACTGTCAAATCTAGTACAAAACAGAAGCCATGTTTTCAGTTTTAAATCACTAATAGTTTCCATTAATGATTTTTATAATTAACGTTGGTACCATAGCCAATGTTATGAAATAACGTTGAAATACTTATATGAGCTTTGAACATCTGCCTCTATGTATCTTCTAGTGAGGATCTTCCCCTCTATTAAATCACAGAATTTTCCTCTCTAAAGGAAGGCTCAAAAATGTTAAAGTTTTTATGTACCCATGTCCAGTTAAAGCGGTGATTTACCAATGTTCACTTAATCTTTTTAGGTGCACAAAGTAACACATTTTACTTCAATAGTAAAATGTTTACATTTATGAAAATCCCTGAATGTCTTGCTTCAAATTTCCACACTCTCCTAGGCTCTCTCTAGCTGGGAAATTAGGTATATGTCTTTATGTAAGTAACTGAATATTTTCTTTCTCTTGTTATTATCATGTTAAAATATATAGTATTTAACAACTATTTTACTTAAAAGTTATAATGATCATCTTTGCTTTTTGCTTCTAACCCCAAATATAAATGTTTATGTAAGAAAAAAATTGGTGTAATTAACTAACATTGGTGGCCAATTATTATCTAGCAGGCTCATAGTATTTATTTACACTTACCAAATTTAGTTTTTACCTACTATTATTGGAACTCTACTACCATTTTGTGCTTACAAATTGTCAGAAATCACCGGTGTGTTCTCTTCACAAAGTTTAACATCATTTATAAGAACTTTTAATAATAATTGATGAACTATATTTTATTATTTTTCAAATTTTGGATCTTCCTCATTTTCTAGGAAAACACATTATTGACTATAGTTAAATTACATTATTTGGATAGACTAGTGAAATAACCAATCTAAACTGGAGAATACTTTGATCATGAATTATTTTCTCGAATTAAAAATCAGGTTGGGAGTTACACAAACATTCTTCTAGTCCAAACCATTTATCTAATTGCTGCTCCTTTTTTTAGAGCATCTTTGCTAAGTGGTTGTCCACCAAAGCATGAATACTTATTAGGACAGACAACTCACTAATTATTTGTATTTGCCCGCCCTTTATTATTAGACTTTCTTTTATATTGAGCCAAAATATGCTTTTAATCAAAGATATAACCTCTTCGTGGTGAGTAGGAGTATCTGGGGAGAAATCAAAGAAAAAAATCATGCATGTGCTTTATCTGGATGGCTCTTGGGCAGGTTGCATGAGAGGGGAAGTCCTTCACAGCTGACCTCTAAAGTCAGGTGGGGCAGGATCACCACTCATAGGGAAAGAAGAGGACTCCTTGGAGAGAGGGCTTATGTGTCTAGGTGTTGTCACGCAGTAGCAAGATGGGGAGTTTTGATCAATATTTAAAGTGGTGGGTGTATAAAAATTGGAGTTTGCTGCTGGTGGATTTTTGAACTATTGGTGAGCCTGTTGTAAAGAAATATAACATAGAGCCAATACACAGGAGCTATCTTTGCCTCATTTGAATTCTATATGATTTTAAAATGTTTTTCAGTGTTCATATCTTCAATAAGTCTTTACTGTTTGCTGGACTAAATATTTCTGGTTTCTCCAAATCTAACTTGTACTAGTATAATGTCATCTTGGTCATTCTTTTATTTCTTATCTTTAAAGTTTATTTTTTATTTTTTCTAAAATGTACAATCCAGTGGTTGTTAGCATATTCACAGAGTTGTAAAACCATTACTACCATCTAATTCTGGAGCATGTTTGTTATTCCAAAAGGAAATCCTATAAGTATTAGCAGTTATACCCCATTTCTCTCTCTCTTGAGCCTTTGAAACTACAAATCTACTTTCAGTCTCTATGGATTTATCACTTCTCATGGGTATATATCTAGGAGTAGAATTGCACACTGTTACATGCTTCCATGTCTTTTATTTTGGTATCAGAATAATACTAGCTTTATAAAATGAGTTTGGAAGTATTCTCTCTTCTTCTAATGGTGAGAGGTGTTTGTCAAGAATTGGTGTTCATTCTTCTCTAAAGTTTGGTATAATTTCCCAGTAAAGCCATCTTGGCATGTGCTCTTTGTTGTGGAAAGTGTTTTTGATCATTAATCCAATCTCTTTTCTTGTTATAGATCTATTTGCTTTTCTATTTCTTTTTGAGTCAATTTTGGTAGTACTTGTCTTTCTAGGAATTTTTCTATTTAATTTAGGCTTTCTAATTTGTTAATGTATACTTGTTCAGAGTATTCCATTATGCTTTTTTATTTTTATTTCTGTGAGGTTGGTAGTAATGTTTCCTTTTTCCTTTTACTCGTTTTAGTCTTCTCTTTTATTTAATTTTTCAGTTAGCATTTACATTCAATATTATTTTGGATTAGTTTCAGATATCTTACCTAATAATAGACAAACATGCAAATTGACCATCCCTTTGCTATGCCCACCAACCAATTGAATGAGTATGCAAATTAACCCAACAAAGATGGCAGTTAATTTGCATACATAGGTGCCCAGCAGCGATCGGAGCCTGTGATTGGAGCTGAGAGGTCCCCTGCCCAGGCCTAACGCCTCTGCCAGAGCAAAGGGGGAACTGGCGATCATGGGGAGCAGGGGCGGAGCTGGCGATCGTGGGAGCTGGGGGTCTCCTGCCCAAGCTTAATGACTTGGCCACGGGTGTTAGGCCTTGGCAGGGGCAGAGCCAGTGATCGTGGGGAGCAGGGGCAGAGCTGGCAATCACAGGGAGCTGGGGGTGCCCTGCTCAGGCCTAATGCCTTGGCCAGAGGTTTTAGGCCTGGGCAGGGGCGGAGCTGGTAATGGCGGGGAGCAGGAGCGGAGCCGGCGATCACGGGAAGCTGGGGGTCCCCTACCCAGGCCTAACGCCTTGGCCACAGGCATTAGGCCTGGGCAGGGGCAGAGCCAGCGATCATGGGGAGCAGGGGCGGAGCTGGCGGTGGTGGGGAGCAGGGGTGAAGCCGGCGATTGCAGGAGCTGGGGATCCCCTGCCCAGGCCTAATGACTCGGCCACAGGCGTTAAGTCTGGGCAGGGGCAGAGCTGGCAATCACAGGGAGCTGGGGGTCCCCTTCCCAGGCCTAATGCCTCAGACACAAGCGTTAGGCCTGGGCAGAGGTAGAGTGAGTGATCACGGAGAGCTGGGGGTCCCCTGCCCAGGCCTAACACCTCGGCCAGAGGCGTTAGGCCTGGGCAGGGGCTGAGCTGGCAATTGGTGTGAACTACAGAGGAAACACATTTTCTGACTGCTCATTGGCTAAGCTCCCTGTATGCCACTGGTAATATTCTTAGTTACTTGGGTAATAAGAATCCAATAAGGTGATCTAGGGTTTTTCACCTCACTTCTGGAGAAAAAAAGAAAGGTCCGCTGCTGGAGGGCTAAGAAATGTCATATCCTGCCCTAGCTGGTTTGGCTCAGTGGATAATGCCTTGGCCTGCCCACCACAGGGTCTGGGTTCAATTCTGACCAAGGGCATGTACCTAGGTTGCAGGCTCCTCCCTGGCCTGGGCCCAGGTCAGGGCTCATGCAGGAGGCAACCAATCAAAGTTTCCCTCTCACTTTGATGTTTCTCTCTGTCTTTCCCTCTCTCTTCACAGTCTCTAAAAATCAATGGAAACATATCCTCAGGTGAGGATAAAAAAAGAAGCAAAGAAAGAAATGTCATAGCCTATGAAAGACACATCTTGAAAATGCCTAAAGAAAGTTGTCATTTTTTCATGGTGAAGGGACCAGAGTCCGTGTTGATGAAAACACCTTGGTGGCTGCCGTGACTGGCAGTGGCCGCAGCAGCAGGGTGATGGGGCTGGTGCCTTCCCCTGATCAGCCTGGTCGCCTCCCACAAAGGGAGGCCAGACTGCGGCTTAGGCTCACTCCCCAAGGGGAGCAGGGAGCGGGCCTAAGCCGTCAGTAAGACATCCCTTGAGGGCTCCCACTATGTGAGAGGGGGCAAGCTGGGCTGAGGGGACCCCCCCCCCCCCAAATGCACAAATTTTTGTGCACCGGGCCTCTAGTATAGCATAGTGTTTAGACAATCATATACAAAATGGTCCTCCTGATATTTCAAGTACCTACATGGCCCCATATATAGTTATTGTAATATTATTGACTATATTCCCTGTGCTGTAATTTACATCCCTATGACTATTTTCAGACTACCAGTTTGTACTTGTTAATCCCTTTGATTTTTTCAACCAGTCCCCCAACCTGCTTCTCCTCTGGAAACCATTAGTTTGTTTCTCTGTATCTATGAGTTCATTTCTATATTGTTTGAGCAGTCTAGCAAATGTTTTGTCAATTTTGTTGATCTTTTCTAAGAACCAACTTTTATTTTCATTGATTTTTTTTAACACAATTTGCTTTATTTACTCTAATATAATATTTATTTTCTTCTTTCTGCTTGTTATGTGTTTAATTTTCTCTGTTTTCCTAGTTTCTTAAGTTAGAAGTTTGGTTATTAAATTGAAAGCTTCATTTTTATTTTTAATATAGCCATTTACCCTACCCTAAGTATATCCTCTGAGTTTTGGTATTTTGTGTTTTTACTTTTATTTGTCTCAACTTTCTATTTTCTTTGACTTGTTGCTAAATTAAGAGTGTGTTGTTTAATTTCTATTTATTTGTGGAATTTCCACATTTTTGTGTTATTGTTTTTTAATGTTATTATTATGGTGCATTACATTGATTTTTATGTTTATATAAATATACTAAATATGGTCATAGAACATATTTAATGTAGTTTTCATTATTTTAAATTTATTGAGGCTTGTTTTATGGCCTAGCATATGGTTTATCCTGGAGAAGGTCCCATGTGTACTTGAGAATAATGTGTATTCTACTATTGTTGGATAGAATGTTTTCTAGATGTCTGTAAGAGCTGGTTGGTTTATAATGTTACCCAGACCTTTTATTTTCCTGTTGCTCTTCTATGTAGTTGTTCTATTCATTATTGAAAGTGGGCTATTAAAGTCTCTGATTGTTGAATTTTTTATTTCTCCCTTCACTTTTGTCAGTTTTTGCTTCATGTATTTTGGGGCTCTGTTTTTAGTTCCATACATGTTGATAATTGTTATATCTTACTTATGAATTGACCTTTTTATCCTTATAAATTATCCATTGTTTCTTTTTTCTTTGTTTTTTCTATGGTTTCTCAGAGTTCTTACATATTATTCTACTGCTACCAATTCAAGGTTTGTGTGCCCAATGCTTCAAAAAAATGCCAATATCCAAATGTCAGAGTTTGGCCCTAGCCAGTTTGGCTCAGTGGATAGAGTGCTGACCTATAGACTGGAGGGTCCCAGGTTTGATTCAGGTCAAGGGCACATGCCTGGTTGCAGGCTCGATCCCCAGTAGGGGGCGTGCAGGAGATAGCCAATCAATGATTCTCTCTCATCATTGATTTTTCTATCTCTGCCTTTCCCTTCCTCTCTGAAATCAATTTTTTTGTAAGTTTTTTTTTTTAGAATTTTTTTTTTATTGCTTGAAGTATTACAAACAGTATTACACATGTCTCCTCCCCCCCTTGTGCATTGTTTCTATATCAACTTTTATTCTAAATCATATAGTTTCTGATAATAGTGTAGCCACACCAGTTCTCTTTGGTTACTGATTTCACGGTTTATATTTTTTTTTCTGTCCCTTTGCTTACAATCTATTTGTGCTTGAATCTAAAGTGTGTCACATATATTCAATATATAGTTGAATCATGGTGTTTTTTTTTTGGGGGGGGGGTTATTATCCCTTTTATATATCTTCAATTTGACTGTAGTCTCCTTATACTGATATTCTAAATATCCATTCATCTTTGAATGATTATTCATTCTAGATTACATAATTAGCATCAATGCAGCCAAAGGTTGTTTTATTATTTTGAGGACAGCCATATCATAAATTTGTAAATTTTATGGCTGTTGTCTTTTTAAATCCAGTTACAGGACCCTATATTTTTGTGTTAAATTTCATTTTGTTTTAATTAACCAATCATCTTTTTAATTTTGGCTTTTATCATCTGGTATATTTATTATCACTCCAATGATGATCATTACAATGTGTGCTAACATTTAATGAGTATGACTGAGCATTCTGTTTATCTTATCTAAAACTCCATTCTTCTACTTGTTAGATTGTTACCTGATACAAGTTATTTAACCTCTCTACCTTGGTCTCCTCATCTATAAATTGAAGATGATGATAACAAATCACATGTAGCTCACAGGGTTGCTATGAGGATTAAATGAAGTAATATTTGTAAAGTATTTAAAAATAATGCCTAGCATATAATAAATACTATGTAGTCATTTGTAAAATAAGATAATGAATTCTATTAAATAAGAAGTATTATTATTCCTATCTAATCTAATAAAAGAGAAACATGGTAATTAGCGTACGACCGCTACCCTTCCCATTGGCTAATCAGGGCAATATGCAAATTAACTGCCAACCAAGATGGGGCTGGCAGCCAGGCAGCTTAAAGCGAACATGAGGCTTGCTTGCTTCAGTGACGGAGGACTCCAACGTTCCCCGCCTGTGCTGCCGGCCTCTGAGCTGGCAGTTTGAAACTTTGTAACAAATATAGAAGCTAAACAAAACCCCAGAAGCCAGCTTTCAGCCGGCTGGGATCTCAGAGCTGGAGTTATACATTGTTTTGATTATAGAATGCAAACAAACCAGATACCTGCTTTCAGCAGTGGAAGCCTCAAAGCTAGAGCCAGAGCTAAAGCTGTACCAGAATAAAAAAAAAAAGAAAAAAAGGCGCAGTTGGGAGCTTCAGTCACCCGCCAGCCTGAAAGCAGCCCTCAGCCCCTCACCCAGGCTGGCCAGGCACCCCAGTGGGGACCCCCACCCTGATCCAGGACACCCTTCAGGGCAAACCAGCCGGCCCCTAGGCCTCTATCCTATATAGTAAAAGGGTAATATGCCTCCCGGCACCGGGATCAGCGGAGCATTGAGACCTCCTGGCACCGGATCAGCGTGACAGGGGGCAGCGCCCAAACCACCTGATCGCCCTGCGGCTCTGTGTGTGACAGGGTGCAGCGCCCCAACCCCCCCCCCCCCATGGGCCCTGCTCTGTGTGTGTGATGGGGTAGAGCCATAACCTCCCCATTGGCCCTCCCTGAGTGTGACAGTGGCGGCGCCCCAACCCCCTGATTGGCCCTGCTCTGTGGGTGATAGAGGGTGGTGCCCCAATCCTCTGATCAGCCCTGCTCTGTGTGTGAAGGGAGCGGTGCCCCAACTCCCCTATTGGCCCTGCTCTGTGCATGACAGGGGGGAGCTCCCCAACCCCCTGATGGGCCCTGCTCTGTGTCTGACAGGAGGGAGCTCCTCAACACCCTGATGAGCCCTGCTCTGTGCATGACAGGGGGGAGCTCCCCAACCCCCTGATGGGCCCTGCTCTGTGCATGACAGGGGGCAGCACCCAACCCCCTGATTGGCCCTGCTCTGTGCGTGACAGGGTACAGAGCACCAACCCACTGATGGGCCCTGCTCTGTGCTTGACAGGGGGCAGCGCTCCAACCCCCTGATCGACCCTTCTCTGTGAGTGATAGAGGGTGGCACCTCAACCCTCTCCACCCCACGGGCCCTACTCTGTATGTGATGGGGTAGAGCCATAACCTCCCCATTGGCCCTCCCTGAGTGTGACAGTGGTGGTGCCCCAACCCCCTGATTGGCCCTGCTCTGTGGGTGATAGAGGGCGGCGCCCCAACCCCCTGATCCGCCCTGCTCTGTGTGTGACAGGGGGTGGTGCCCCAACTCCCCTATCTGCCCTCCTCTGTGAGTGACAGGGGGGAGCTCCTCAACCCCCTGATCGGCCCTGCTCTGTGCGTGACGGGGGGAGCTCCCCAACCCCCTGATGGGCCCTGCTCTGTGAGTGACAGGGTGCAGCACCCCAACCCCCTGATTGGCCCTGCTCTGTGCGTGACAGGGAGTGGCGCCGCAGCCTCCCCATCGACCCTGCCTTGAGTGTGACAGGGGGCGGTGCCCCAAACCCCCAATTGGCCCTACCCTGAGCATGCCTGAGGGTGGCATCGCAACCTCCCGATCCACCCTGCTCTGAGCCTGACCAAGGGCTGCACCTAGCGATTTGGCCTGCCCTCTGCCACCCGGGAGCAGGCCTAAGCCAGCAGGTCGTTATCTCCCGAGGGGTCCCAGACTGCGAGAGGGCACAGGGCGGGCTGAGGGAACCCCCTCCCCCCCGAGTGCACAAATTTTTGTGCACCGGGCCCCTAGTCTCACTAATAAAAGAGAAAGATGCACATTGACCATACCTTCATGACACCCACCAGCCAATCAGGAGTGAGTATGCAAATAAACCCAACAAAGATGCCAGGTTAATTTGCATACACAGGTGCTGAGCGGCTAGGGGTGGGGCGGGATGCTTGTGTCATCACCATGGCGACAACACAGGCGCTTGTACTGCCCCAGCCGCTCCGGGCCTCTGGGCACTGTGGAAAGGTGGAAAGGCGGCTCTTGGGCAGAGCGAAGGCAGAAAGGTGGCTCCGGCTGGAGTGAAGGCGGTGCTGGCAGCCAGGGGAAGGAAGGCCCATTCTTGCATGGATCTTTGTGCATCAGGCTCTAGTTTTATAATAAGGAAAAAAAGATTTAAAGAGATTAAGTAATTTTACCAAGGTTTCATTGCTACTACAGAGTGGATTTGGGACTTGAACTAGAGTGTGTCTCATTCCAAAGTCTATGTTCTTGACCACTGATTCTCCCATACCCTCATCTCAATGCTTTATGCAACCCATTATTAAACACATTAAAGATTAGAATGCCAAAGCACTTTTGAAATGCACTACCATAAATTTCCCTCTATTAATCACTGACTTTTAAAAAATTATCTATATATATAAAACCCTAATATGCAAATAGACTGAATGGCAGAACAACCAAACAACTGAAATACCGAACTACCAGTCGCTATGATGTGTGCTATCCACCAGGAGATGAGTGCAGAACATGGCGGGCCTTGGGAGCAGGTGGCAGAGCACAGAACATGGTGGGTGTTGGTGGCAGTGGGATGGTGGAGCAGGTGAGCGGGGGTGCCAGAGCAAGGCAGGGCCACTGGTCGCTGTCATAAGGGCGAGCCTCTGGTGGTCACTGAAAATTCTTTGCTCCTGCACACCATGGTCCCGCCCGGCATTTGCACCTGCTGCCAGCATTGGCCCCGCTCGCACCCATTGCCAACACCAGAACTGCCGCTCGCACCTGCTGCCAGTGCCCAGTGCCAGTCCTGATTGCTCAGTGCTGTCAGCGGGTGCGGGAGGCAGCTGCCGGCCCAATGGCCCCTCAGGACTTCTCCACCTCTCCCTGCTCCTGAGGGGTGATTGGAGTTGGCAGTGCCACTCACACCCGCTGATGGTGCTGGCCCAGCTTGCCCTTGCCTGCTGCTGCCGCCAGCCCCAATCAGTTCGCGCCACCAGCCCCAATCGCTCCGCGCCGTCAGCGGGTGTGAGCGGAGCTGGTGCCGTGAGCACGTGGGAGCTGCTGCGGTGTAGGTAATGGGGCTGCCAGCAGGGAGGGAACCAGGGGCTGTGGCAGGAGGGGCTTGGTGGGGGCGCAGAGGATGGGCCAACACCCATCCCTGTGCCCACTGCAGCCTCATGGCCCACAGTTCTTTTCAAGGTGTACGAATTCGTGCACCAGACCCCTAGTCATTCAATAATATCTTCAAATATTTTTACCATTTCTCCATGAATTTTAAATATTTTAAATAAAAATCATGAAAAACTCTATAGTGAAGTCCATACTCATGCCTTATTTTTATATACAGTGGGGCCTTGACTTACGAGTGTCCCAACTAACAAGTTTTTCGAGATATGAGCCGTCTCTTGGCCGATTTTTTGCTTTGAGTTGCGAGCTAAAATTTGGGTTATGAGTCAGCTTCAGATACCCCACCGCTAGTTGGTGCAGTGAAAGTCACAGTGAACGCCACAACATCAGCCCAGCATCACGTGTCTCACTCATTCACAATTGATTTGACATACGAGTAATTTGAGTTATGAGCTCCCTCATGGAACGAATTAAACTCATAAGTCAAGGCCCCACTGTACCTGATTGGCTATTGCAGACTCTTCAAAAAGAAAATGAGGGTACTTTAAATTTTTTAAACTTTTAGTAATAATGCTTATTATGCCTTGTGTTTCTTAAATGGTTTATTTCTTAAATAGTTTTTTTCTGATTCTGTAATCAAAATGGTACTTTTGAGATATTTTCAGTGTTCCTAAATACCTTTATTTTCTGGATTTTGTGTGTTTTATTGCTTAATTTTGTTCTTGTTAAAAAAGCAACTATCCTCTTAAAGTGTTGGGCTCATATCAATTATAGTTGACATGCCTACTCACAGATATTAGGAATGCTAAAATGACATATTTTTACTTTATATTTCCATCCAAATGTTTTTGTTGGTCAGAATAGTTATAGAGTAGTAGGTAAGACAAAGCATACTAAGGATCTATGACTTTAAAGGATGTGTGCAGGACTTTGAATGTTATGTTACAGTAGAGGGTGTGGTTCTAATGATAAAGTAGAGAAATGTAAAATCAGCATATAACTATCTGTGTAAAACTACATGTTCCTGAAGTACTTTAAAACATTTTATATGGTATGTATTTACTCAAAATTTGTCCTATTAAAAACTTTCTGTGCTACAGTGATGAAACAAGGACATTTATTCATGTTGAAATTGTTTTTAGAATGAGATAAATTGTTTTAAAAACTTTCACGTTTGTTAGTTGAAAATGATAGCAATTATACCAATTAAAATGATTTTCTTTGTGAGTAAAAAATATTTTATTTTCCCCATAATAAAAGAAAAGCCCAGTGTCACTTGAGAATATAGCTTTTAGTTTTGAGTTTGCATTTAATAGGCAGTGTAGTTCTTGGCTTTTGGGTTAGCCCTATGCCCTTTGTTCTTTAGCTGATTTGATAATTACTACTGAAAATCCCTCTAAAATTTCTCTGGGGAAATGCAAATGTACATTCAGATTCTAAATACTTGAGAGGCAGCCAAGTACTGAGTGCATGCAAACACATTTTGAGTTTCACATAATTTTTGTTATAATTACTTTTGATGTCTAGAGGCTTTCTCCTTCAAAATTAGTACATAGGTCCCTTCTCAATCAGCAAAAATGGAATGAGTCTTTCAAATAAATCAAAATAATAAAAAGTAGAATTTTTATAATAGGTGAGAAAAAGGAGCTAAAAAGGTTTTTGAAGGGAGGCAGAAATGTGGCATATTAATGTCATTTTTTATTGAAGTAAAAATCTGTAATAATAAAAGCGTAATTAGACTGGACAGATGAACGACCTTCTGGATGTCATTCCAGACGTCCTTCCTGATGAAGTCGTGGTGGCAGAGGCTGAGACAGAGGCACTTAGGGAAGATCAGGCAGGCAGGTGGGTGGTTAGGAGTGATCAGGCAGGCAGACGAGTGGTTAGGGGCAATCAGGCAGGCAGAGGCAGTTAGGGGTGATCAGGCAGGCAGGCAAGTGGTTAGTGGCTATCAGGCAGGCTGGCGAGTGGTTAGGGACAATCAGGCAGGCAGAGGCAGTTAGGAGCCGGTAGTCCTGGATTGCGAGAGGGATGTCCTACTGCCGGTTTAGGCCTGATCCCACAAGGGGTCCCGGATTGCAAGAGGGTGCAGGCTGGGCTGAAGGACCCCCTGTCCCCTTGCACAAATTTTGTGCACCGGGCCTCTAGTCATTACATAAAAGTATAGACTCATAAGTATAGCAAAATGAATTGTCACTAGGAGAATACACCTATATAACTAACATTCAGCTCAAGAGAAAAAACATTACCAGTATTCCAGAAGGCCTTCTTGTACACCTACCCATCACCACCTTCTCACTGTTCTCCAAATTAACAAATACTCTGATTTCCAACCCTACATACTATTGCATTTCCCTGTTATTCAACATTATATAAACAAAATAATGCAGCATACATGACTTATTTTGTTCAATACTGAGAGATTAAGAGATTCATCCATGTTGTTGAATAAAGTATTAGTTTATTTATTTATTTATTCATTCATTTTTATTGATTAGAGAGAGAGGAAAAGGGGGAGAGAGAGAGGAAAAGAGAGAGAGATTTATTGTTTTGCTTATTTATGCATTCATTGGTTGATTCTTGTATGTACCTACTCTGACTTGGGATACAACACACAACCTTGACATATTGGGACAATGCTCCAACCAATTTAGCTATCCAGCCAGAGCCTAGTTTATTTATTCTCATTGTTGTATTGCATTCTATTATATAAATAGAACATAATTTATTTCTCCATTCTATTTTAGATGAACATTTGGATTTTTAACAGTTTGGGACTATTGCAAACAGTATAACTATTTTTGCATGCCTATTGGAACATGTTTAACTACCTTTCAATTGGGTATGTACTAGGATTGAAATTGCTGGATAATAGGAAATGTTATTTTTAAATTTAGGAAATAGTGCCAAATTTCTTACTAAAGAGATTGTACCAGCTCATATGTCTGCCAGGACTATATGAGGGTCCTACATATTCCATATCCTCACTAACACTTAGATTGCCTTTTAAAAAAAATTTTTAGCCACTTTGGTGGATATAGATTGATTATTTTAAATTTGCTGTTCTCTGATGACTGATGAAGTTAGAAACTTTTCATATGTTTATTAACTATTGTGATATTCTATTAAAACCTTTGCTCAATTTTACATTGCAGTGTCTTTTTCTTATTTATGTGTAAGACCTCATTTATATTTGAGATCTGAGCGCTTCTTTTTTATTATATGAGTTGAAATACTTTCTCCTTTTGGCAACTTGACTTTTTACTTTATAATTTGTATCTGTTGATCAAAAGTGGTTTTTAATTTTAATGTATTTCTTTCTATTTAATACTACTGCCAAATCATGAAGATGTTTTTCTATGTTATATTCTGGAAGCTTGTTTTATATTTTATATTTTAGATCTACAATCAAGCCAGAATTTATTTTTATATATGCTGGGAAGTGGGAGGAAATTTCATATTTTCTGTATAAATAGCCAAGGGGCCCAGAACCATTTATTGAAAAGACTATTTTTTTCCTGCTGCTCTGCAGATCCATCTTTATCATAAATCACATGTTCTTGGGTTTGTTTCTATACTCAATATTTTGAATCATTGTACAATTATTCTTGACTTATACCAATACCAAATTGTATTTTTATTGATGCTTTGCTGAAAGTCTTGACACTCTATAAAGTAACTCCTGGAATTTTGTTGTTCTTTAACTTCTTTTTCTATTATGGTATTGTTTTGCATATTTCTTTTCATATTTTTTATTTTCATATAAATTGGGAAGTGGATTATATTCATAGATGAATTTGTTGAGATTGGATATCTTGACAATAATTAGTCTATCAATCATGAACATGAATGTATCCTTCCATTTATTTATATTGTCTTTAATTTCTCTCAATAAGGTAAGCATTCTGCATATGAAGAGGTCTCTCATTTGTCTTTCATTTATTACTTTATTTTGAAACTATATCTTTAGATATAGATAAATTTAGATTGTGATATATTCTTGAGAGATTGACATCTTTAGTATTATGAATGTTCGTTTTCATCTCTGGTAATGCTTCTTGTCTGATATCAGCATAGTTATAACAAGTTTTCTTTGGTATATGTTTGTATGGTGTATTCTTTGCATATGTGTCAATGCCTTAAATATATTCCTTAAGGTCTTACTGTTTGGCTGGTGTGTCTAAATTGTGTGGATGTCATCCTGTGCACTGAAGGGTTACCAGTTTGATTCCCAGTCAGGGCATCTGCCTGAGTTGCAGGTTGGATCCCCTGTGGGGGTTGCAGGAGGCAATCGATCAATGATTTGCTCTCACATTGATGTTTCTCTCTCTCCCTCTCCCTTCCTCCCTCTTAAAAATCAATAACAAATATTAAAAATATCTTGGGGTTGTTGTGTTTTTAAGTGTAAGTTTAGGTCAAGGCTTTGTTTTATTTTTCAATTACAGTTGACATTCAATATTATTTTTATACAGGTGTACAACATAGTGATTAGACAATTGTGTAATTTATGAAGTGATCCTCTGATAATTCAAGTACCCAGTTGGCACCTACATAGTTATTACAATATTATTGATTATATTCCCTATGCTGAGCTTTATGTACATCCCCATGACTATTCTGTAACTATCAGCTTGTACTTCTTAATCTCCACATTTTGTACCCAGCTCTACTTCTCCTCTTCCATCTGGCAACCATCAGCTTGTTATCTGTATCTATGATTCTGTTATTGTTTTGTTCATTTATTTTGCTCTTTAGATTCCACATATAAGTGATCATTTTGTCTTTCTCTGACTGACTTTTTTCACTTAGCATAATGCCCTCTAGTACCATCAATGTTGTCACAAATGAAAGATTTTTATCCTTTTTATGGATGAGTAATATTCCATTGTATATATGTATCACAACTCCTTTATCTATTCATCTCTTGATGGGCACTGGGTTGCTTTCTTATCTTGGTACTTGTAAGTAATGCTGCATTGAATATGGAGATGCATATATCTTTTTGAATTAGTGTTTTGGATTTCTTTGGATATATACTTAGAAGTGGAATTGCCGGGTCATAAGGTAGATCTATTTTTATTTTTTTAAATATATATTTTATTGGTTTTTTACAGAGAGGAAGGGAGAGAGATAGAAGTTAGAAACATCGATGAGAGAGAAACATCGATCAGCTGCCTCCTGCACACTCCCTACTGGGTATGTGCCCGCAACTAAGGTACATGCCCTTGACTGGAATCAAACCTGGGACCCTTGAGTCCACAGGCCGACGCTCTATCCATTGAGCCAAACTGGTTAGGGCAAGGTAGATCTATTTTTAATTTGAGGAACTTGATTACTGTTTTTCATAATGGCTGCATGAATTTGCATTCCCACTAACAGTGCACAAAGATTCCCTTTTCTCTATATCCTTGGCAAAATTTCTTATTTTTGATTTATTTATGTTAGCCATTCTGACAGATGTGAAGTGATATTGCATTGTGGTTTCAGTTTTCATTTCTCTGATGATTAGTGATGTTAAACATCTGTTAATGTATTTATTGGCCTTCTGTATGTCCTCTTTGGAGAAGTGTCTATTAGGGTTTTCTGCACACCTTTTAATTGGATAGTTTGTTTTTTTTTGGTGTTGAGCTGTCTGAATTTTTTTATAAATTCTGGATATTAACTCCTTATTGGATATATCATTGGTGACTATCTCTTTCATTCAGTAGGTTGTCTTTTCATTTGTTGATGGTTTCCTTTGTTGTGTAAAAAATTTTTAGTTTGATGTAGTCCCATTTGTTTATGTTTTCTTTTGTTTCCCTTGCCTGAGGAGAAATGTCAGAATAAAATATTTCTAAGAAAAATGTCAGAGATTTTACTGCCTATGTTTTCTTTTAGAAGTTTCACTGTTTGGAGGCTTACATTTAAGTTTTAATTCATTTTAATTTATTATTGTAGATGGTGTAAGAATGTGATCTAGTTTCATATTTTTTGCATGTGTCTGTCCAATTTTCTCCACATCATTTATTAAATAGACTGCCTTTATCCCATAGTATGTCCTTCCCTCCTTTATCATATATTAATTGACCATATATGTGCAGGTTTATTTCTGGGCTCTTTATTCTGTTCCATTGATCTATGTTTGTTTGTTGTTGTTTTCATGCTAGTACCATGCTGTTTAGATTACTATAGACTTATAGTATAGTTTGATATCAGGCCATGTGATATCTCCAATTTGTTCTTCTTTCCCAAAATTGCTGTTCGATTCAAAGTCTTTTGTGTTTTCATATAAAATGTTGGATTATTTGTTCTAGTTCTATGAAAAATGCCTTTACTATATTTATAGTGATTGCATTGAATCTATAGATTGCTTGGATAGTGTGGACATTTTAACAATGTTAGTTCTCCTTATTCTGCTTCTATTTATTTGCATCTCCTTCAGTTTCTTAATTTAGTGTCTCATAATTTTTGGAATACAGGTCTTTTGCATCCTTAGTTAAACTTATTCCTTGGTATTTTTAGTTCAATTATAAATGGTATTGTTTTATTAACTTCTATTTCTGATAGTTTATTATTAGTACATAAATATAGAATCAATTTCTAAATATTTATTTTGTATTATCATACTTTACTGAATTTATTAGTTCTAATAGTTTTTTGGTTAAATGTTTGGGGTTCTCTATATGCAATATCATATCTTCTGCAAATACTGACAGTTTTACTTCTTCCTCTCCAATTTGGGTATCTTTTTATTTTTCTTCTTGTCTGATTACTGTGGCTAGAACTTCCAATACCATGTTGAATAAGTGTGGTGAAAGTGGGCATCTCTGTCTTTTCCTTCTCTTGAAAAATCAGCTGACAGTTTTGAAGGAGCACCTTTGTAGGTAATTAACTCTCTTCCTGTTGCTGCTGTTAAGATTCTGTCTTTGTCTTTAACCTTGTCATTTTAATTATGATGTGTCTTGGTGTGAACCTCTTTGGGTTTATCTGGTTTGGTACTCTGTGCTACCTGGTCTTGTATGTCTTTTTTCTTCACCAGGTTATGGAAGTTTCAGTCATTATTTCTACAAAAAGGTCCTCAACTCCTTGTTCCCTCTCTTCTCCTTCTGTACCCCAGTTCATACATGTTGTTATGTTTAATGTTTTCCCAGAGAGCCCTTAAACTATTTTCTTTTTGCTTTCCGATTGGGTGTTTTCTGCTATCTTGTCTTCCAAATTGTTGATTCAATCCTCTCCTTCATCTGTCTACTGGATTATAAGAAAATACTACCAACAATTATATGCCAACAAACTGGACAATATGAAATAAATGGATACATTTTTAAAAACATAAAAAACTACCAAACTGAATCAAGAAGAAATAGAAAATCTGAACAGACCAATTATGACCAACAAAATCAAATCAGTAATAAAAGATTTTCCACGATACAAAAGTCCTGGATCGAATGAGTTTGCAGGTGAATTTTACCAAATATTAAAAAAATTAGGAGCTATCCTTATCAAGTTATTTAAAAATATTTAAGAGGAGAGAAGGTTCCCAAACTTATTCTATGAGTCCAGCATTATCCTGATTCTAAAAACCACACAAAGACATTATAAAAAAAGAATATTATATGCCAATATTCATGATAAATGGAAAAATTCTCAATAAAATATTAGCAAAGTGAATTCAGAAATGCATTAAAAAGATCAAACAGCATGATCAAGTGGGATTTATACCTGGGATACAAATTGGTTCAATATTCACAAATGAATTAATGTGATACAGCATATAAACAAATTGAAGGATTAAAAATTATATGATCATATCAGGAGATGCCAAAAAGCATTGGACAAAATTCAGCACCCCAATTAGGAATAGAGGGAAGATACCTCAATATATAAAGACTGTATATGACAAATCCACAGCTAACATCATGATCAACAGAAAAAAAACTAAAAGGCTAATGCAGATTACGATTTGGCTGTGTGGAGGGAGGGTTTAACACAGGAAAAGTGGCTCCTGTCAGCTGTGTGGGCAGATGGCCCTTGTCCCAAAGCCAAAAAACTCTTTCTCCCTGTATGTCTCTGGCATCCCAAAAACCTGATTGGAATTCAAGTATTTTAAGAGAGACTGCCATGCTGGCCCAGGCTGGTTGCTGCAGACAAAACTCTGGGTCATGCATGAGTTGGGTAGGGAGGGCAGCCTCAGGGCCTCATCAGGGCAGTGTAGCTTACCAGGCTGATTCTGTGTGGGGGCAGGCAACTCAGGAAAGAAGGTGCCTTTGTGCTGTGTGTGAGTAGAACTCAATACAGGGACATTGTCAGCTGTCCCTATAGCCCTCACCCTGAAGCCACATAACTCAGTCTTTTCTCATAAGACTCTGGCTCCCTTCAGCCACTGTCCCTTTTCTGGAAAACAGGGTGAGTGCCTGCAAGCAAGAGTTTGTGCGTTGTCTCTCTCAGAGGACACTTGGGTTTCCAGAAGCCTTTTGTCTCACCTGGGTGGACAGGATCCCCGCTGATTTTCACTGCCAGTTGTTATGTGGGCCCCTCTTCCTGGCACTAATGCTCTAGATTGGGAAGCCTGGTGTGGTGCTGAGACCCCTTGCTCCTCAGGGGCCCCTCTGCTGCTGAGATATACCTCCATCTTATCAACTGCCACATGTGCATGCAAGGTGTCTCTGTCCCTCCTCCCAGTCTCTATGGCGTTTCTTCTGTATATCCTTCGTTATAGGACTTCTGTTCAGCTAGTCTTCATATGGTTCTCCAGGTTGATTATTCTATAGTTTCATTTTAACTTTGATATGGTCATGGGAGGAAGTTATTGTAGATTTCACCTACTTCACCATCTTCATGAGAACCTCAGATTTTATTATTGATTACAGTACATGGACTAGATTTCCAGTTGCCTGAGAACTATATATGTTGACTAGATTATGGAAAGTTCAAGTGCCAGTCAGAGATTTAATGAGATGGGGTAGGTCTGAGCTGAGGTTCAGGTAGCTCAGCTTATACTCTATGGTGACTTCCAGAATTCCCCTGAGGAATTAAGTCCCAGTTGCCGGATAGCAACTGTATTGATGAAGCATCATTTATTTGATTGTCTTTCTTTTCCTGTCTCCATTACTCTCTTTCTCCATTGCCATGGAATTATCTTCTAAATAAAATATCTGTATTCAAATCCTTGTTCCAGGATTTGCTTCTGATAGATTCCCAGATAAGATATTTTTCTATCCTTTTATTTAGTCTATTACTGTGTTCTTGTATTTAAAATGTATCTTGTTAGCAGCTTTTTAAGTTTCTTTAGTCCAATTTGACAATCTTAATGTTTTATCTGAAGTACTTATCTCAAGCATATATATTGTAATTATTACTATAATTAGAGGCCCGATGCACAAAAATTTGTGCAAGAATGGGCCTTCCTTCCCCTGGCTGCTGGCACCGCCTTTGCTCTGGCCAGAGCCACCTTTCTGCCTTTGGTCTGGTCCGGAGCTGCCTTTCTGCCTTCCCACGCTCCCCAGAGGCCCGGAGCGGCTGGGGCAGTGCTGAACACCTGCATTGTCACCATGGTGACAACGCAAGTGTCCTATCCCACCCCTGGCCGCTTGGCGCCTGCATATGCAAATTAACCCATCATCTTTGTTAGGTTAATTTTCATACTCACTCCTGATTGGCTGGTGGGCGTTGTGAAGGTATAATCAATTTGCATCTTTCTCTTTTATTAGTGTAAATTAGTATTTAAATGTACCATCTGTTTTACATTTATATTTTTCTTATTTATATATCTTCTTTTAGGTCAATCAAAATCTTCAGTCTTCCTTTCTGAAGACTTTTTATAATGGTGGGATAGGGATAGGGATAGGGATAGGGATAGGGATAGGGATAGGGATAGGGATAGGGATAGGGATAAGGATAGGGGTAGGGATAGGGATGGATAGGGATAGGGATAGGACAGACATTCATGTCTATTCAATCCCAAAAGGGAGAAATCAGAAGGAACAAAGTGGTGAAAGCTCCCGAGCAAGTTTGAAACTTAGCCAGGCAAATTCTGCTAGATCTTAAGGCAGAAGAACAATCCTCTTTGGTTTGATGCTCTACCTTCCAGGCTACTGGGATGGCAGCATCACCACCACAGCTCTGCCTAAACTCTCTATAAGGGCCCCACCATTACAGCTCTCTGTGAGGTTGACCCCACACTGAGGCCCTGGATAGGGAAAGCCTAGCCAGCAGATACAAAAGACGTAGACCCTCACTTTGAACCAAGGAGGAGCTAGCTAGCCCTGTGCCATAGGACTAACCTGGGAGTGGGAGCCCTGATGCTCTTTGAATTACCTTTGGGGACATTTCCCCTTCTTTTGAAGGATAAAGCATCCTCATAGCTGAGTAGCCCTATCATCTTGTCCTATTGGACTTAAGAAATTGGACAGCCTTCTTTTATTTTTGTCTCCATCTCCTTGATTTTTAAACTGACAGTGTTTCTGCTTGTGTAATCCCATAATCTCTTTATTGAATTATTGTCCAGCCACACCCTCTGTATTTTCCAAACACACTTTCTCATTTTTTTGTGATATGGACAGGGAAAAATTTTTCCAAATCTTAAGTTCTGTTTTCATTTTACTGAACAATTCTTTCTTCCATTTATCTCTCTCTTCTCACATTTTTTTCTGTAAGCAATCAGGAGGACCCAGACTGCAACTTCAACATTTTTCTTAGGAATCTCCTCAGCTAAATATTCATTTTCATGGCTTGCAAGTTCTCTCTTCCACAAAAGTGCCTTCCCCCTGTATAATAGGGATCATCATTCATCCAGTTTAAAGTAATGTTTCTCATTTCCACCTGAGAGCTCACAAGAATGGCCTTTTAATATACTGTTGATGTAAGAAATGTCCAAATCTGTAGCGAATTTTTACAAGAGTTTGTTTGAGCCACATGATAATATATGGGGAAGCAAGATCTCAAATGTGCTGGAAAATAACAGCCTTGTAGTTTCTCTTATATATTTGGAATTTAGGAGGGAACTCAAGGAAGATTACATGAAGGTGTGAGAAAGCAAGGTATAGGGTCGTTAAAATTATATGTTCCCTTGATGGTGGTTATATCTCCCAGAGGTCTACAAAAGAAGATTACTCTCACATTTCAAAGGTATGTTACTCTAGAATCTAGAGTCTAGATGCACAAGAACAATGAACAGGCCTTGCTTAAGTCACAGATAAACCTTTTATTAGGCCTGGGTCATGACCACCCATCATAACCTGCCCAGTAAGGAATTTATGATCCTTACTGCATCCTGTGAGGTTACTATAGAACACCTTTTGTTGTCCATTATCCATACATATACAAACATTCTGTTCATGATTATTTGTGTATTCTCTAAGAATTTTCTCTAACTCTACTTTTTTTTCTTTCTGAGCCTTCACCAACAGTCCCTTCACAGAAATCTAGACTTTTTCTAGTAATGCACCTCAAAACTCCTCCAGTTTCTACCCATTAGCCAGTTCCAAAGATGCTGCCACATTTTTTAAATTTTAAAAAATTGTTTACAGCAGCATCCTATTGCCAGTACCAAAATCTTTGTTAGTTTGCTAGGGCTGTAATAAGCAGGTTGGGAAATAATTAACTTACTGGTTATTATTGTTAATATTTCTTGAGTATATGTGTGACTCATTTATTTCAATATTTAATAATAGAAGTATTTGGGGTCTTTATTTAGAAGTTGTTGATGATTTTGTAACCATAAGTATGTCATTAGAACTAAACTCTTCTTTATATCAATTAGCCCATGGTAAAATTGATTTTGTTCTACACTGTTTGCTTAAAATCACAGTTTCCATGAACTTATTGATGAGGTTAAGTGAGGACTTAATGTAGATGGATAGATCATATTTTATTTACCCATTCATCAGCTGATGGGCACTCGATTTGTTCCACATTTTGGCTATTATGAATAATGCTCCAATGAACTCTGCACATTTTTGTGTGGACATATATTTTTAGTTCTCTTGGGTATATATTTAGGACTGGAATTGCTGGGTCATATGGAAACTATGTTAATATTTAAAGGAACCAATAAACTGTTTTTCCAAAGTGGCTGTACTGTTTTACAATCACTCCAACAATTTATGAGGATTCCAATTTCTCTGTATCCTCACCAACACTTTTACATTTTATTTTATTTGACTTTTTAATTTTAGCCATTTTAGTGGGTGTGAAGTGGTTTCTCATAGTGGCACCTGATTACTTTTAAACACTTTAACTGGTGTGCAGAATACATATGGAATTGGGCACAAAATTCCCAGGCTTGTTTAACAAACCTTAGATGGCAAAAGATAATATTACCAGCAAAAAGTCAAGTTTTGCTCTCTTGCGATCACTGTCCCACTCATCCCATTTCAAAGGTAATGACTATCTTGAGTTCTAACAGCATACAATAGTTTTGCCCATTTTTGCTTAAAAAGCTAAGCATACATCATAAAAATAAATGGCCTCAATAAAAAAATGAAATTGCTTTCTAATAATCACTAGAAAGACAATCATTGCAAATTTTATTATTTCTTAACTTTTTATTATTATTTTTAAAATATTTTTAAATTCATTTTTAGGAAGAGGAAGGGAGAAGGAGAGAGAGAGAGAGAGAGAGAGAGAGAGAGAGAGAGAGAACATTGATGTGAGAATAAAAAATCAATCGGCTGTTTCCTGCACCCCAACCCCAGTATGTGCACTGACTGTGAATTGAATAGGCAACCTTGTGCATTGGATGACGCCCAACCACTGGAGCAATGCCGGCCAGGGCATAACAATGATTGCAAATTTTAAAAGAAATCACTGTTAAAAATCAGATCGCCCACTTATGCTATTTTTCTTCTTTTCCTTTTTTATTTTATGCATACAGACAGAATATCTTAATATATTTTCTCTATCTCTTTATGTTTCTCTCTCTCTCCCCCTTATTTGTTATTAATCTAGTATTTCTTTTTATTATTATTCCACTTTTTTTTCTCTTTGCCTGTTATACACTATTTTTCTATACTTTAGCACTTATTCTATGGATTGCAGCATGAATCCTTGGTTTATTATAAACTGGTATAGCTTATTCCTTTTACCTTTTTCTGACAAAATAGGATATGAGCACCTTTTAATTTCATTTACCCTTCCCTTGCCTTTTGCCTTGCACTTAATTGAAAATATAATGAAAGCCCGTAAGACATTATTCTTACTATTGCTCTTATACAGTATATATTAATTTAGATTTATCCACATATTTAATTTCCATTGCTATTCAATCTATCCTGCATTTTTGTGCTCTGACATGATTTTCCTTCTGCTTGAAAATTCCTTTAACATTTCTTTTGTTATAGATTTGGTGATGAGGAATTTTCTTCAGGTTTTATTTGACTTGAAATACCTTCAATTTCATTCACATTTGAAGGGATAGTTTTTTCCCTTGGAATACAGTTCTAGTGATTTTGTTTTATTATTCTTGCCCCTTTTAGCACTTTAAAGATATCAGTCCATTATTTTCTGGTTCCTATTGTTTCTATGCTGAATATAGTTGTCAAACTTCTTGCTACTCAGTTATAAATATGCTTTTTTTTTTTAAAAAAAAAACTTTATTATTGAAAGCTAAGTATGCTTGTTTTGTCTTCTGGTTATTTTAAGATATTTTGGTGTGTTTATTGTTGTGAGTATTACAGATGTTCCCCCCTTCCCCCTCATTGTCCCACTCTACCCAGTTCCCACTCCATCCCAGGCCTTCACCACCCTATTGTCTATGTCCATGGGTAATGCATATATGCAGATAAATTCTTTTGTTAATCTCTCCCCTCCACCCCCTTCCCTCTGAGATGCATCAGTGAGTTCCATGTTCCCATGTCTCTGGTTCTATTTTATTCATCAGTGTATTTTGTTCATTAGATTCCACATATAAGTGAAATCATATGATATTTGTCTTTCTCTGACTGGCTCATTTTGCTTGGCATAATAGTCTCCAGGTCCCTCCATGTTATCTCAAAGGGTAATAGATCCTTCTTTTTTACAGGTGCATAGTATTCCATGGTATAAATGTACCACAGCTTTTTTATCCACTCATCTACTGATGGGCACTTGGGCTGTTTCCAGATCTTAGTTATTGTACATAATACTGCTATGAACATAGAGGCTCATATATTGTTTCTGGTTGGTGTTTTGGGATTCTTACTAGAATATATTCCTAGAAGTGGGTAATGGGGTCAAATGGCAGTTCCATTTTTAATTTTTTTAGGAAACTCCACACTGTTTTCCGTAGTGGCTGTACCTGCATTCCCACCAGCAGTGAACTAGGGTTCCTTTTTCTCCACAACCTCGCTAACACTTGTTTGTTGACTTATTGATGGTAGCCATTCTGTCAGTGTGACGTGATAACTCATTGTAGTTTAATTTTCATCTCTTTGATGATTAGTGACATTGAACATTTTTTCATATGTCTCTTAGCCATTTGTATGTCATCTTTAAAAAAGTGTCTATTTAAGCCCTCTGCTCATTTTTTAGTTGGTTGTCTTCCTTCTGTTGAGTTGTATGAGTACTTTATATATTTTGGAAATTAACCCTTTATCACATGTATCATTGGCAAATATGTTCTCCCATACAATAAGCTCCCTTTTCATTTTGCAATTAGACTGGAATGTCTATCCACTTTATGGTATATAGCACTTCTTGAATTGGTAGCTAGATATCTTTCATCTAATATTGCTTCTATATTCTTCTTTTAAAATACATATACATTAGGTCCCTTCTCTGTGATCCATATGTCCCTTGCAGTTCTTTTATATATTTCCATTCTTTTTTTTTCAAGCTGTAGCCTGTATATTTTCTGCTAATCTGTTTTCTAGTTGGCTTATTCTTTCTTCGCTGGTGTCCAATACTCATTTTGTTAGTTCCAGAATATCTATTCTCTGGAAATTCTATATTATTGCCCTCTATTTTCTTGGACATACTGGTTATGGTTTTTGAAAATCTGTGGTAACTTGAGAACCTGCTCATTTGTGAATCTGTCTATATTGTCAGTTTTTTCTTGGTGTGTTTGGTAATTTAAGATTGTGTGCCAGATATTGTGTTGTTATAGTGATTCTGGATGTGTTACTTTTTTCCAAAGAGGCTTTACCCTATCTCTGATGAGTAACCATATAGAGACAGATCATATCAATCCAACCAGGTTCTGGAAGCTAAAGAAGAATAGAGACACAGTGTAGTTTGGTTTTTCCCTGGTGAAATACTACATTATTTGTTATTCATGAGATTTTATTTTTCTGGAATATTGTTTGAGGAAATATATGGGTGATGTGTACCCTATCATTGCCTAGAGGCCTTTTAGATCTCCTCTGTTTGAGTGTTTTCCTTTTGTTTTTAATAAACTTGCAAATAGTTGTAGAGAAGAGCCACTGGATATTAGCGTAATTCACCTGTTTTAATACCAGTTCCCCCCCAAACCCACTCCCAAATTAGCAGATTCAACATTTCACAGTATTTCTTCACAAGTTGCATGGAAGGAGTAAAAGGTAAAAGGTGATGTATTTTTAAAATATTCTAGTAGACCCAGTTACTGCTTCATCTTGCCAGTATGAAGCCTTTTATCTTTCTTTATGCTTCTGTGGTAGTGCTGTCTGCTTTTTGAATAAGGCTCAGTAAATTCATTATAGCAAGAAATCCCTTCTAGAATTAGACAGGTCTGTCAAAGCAGAGCAGAGATGTGTATTTGCAAAGAGAAAGAAGTGACCATCTGGACTGACATGAAAGCCCCTGGTCCCTACTGCTATCCTTGCTGAGTTTAATTTGGGACTAAGCGTCATGATTCTCCTTAGACACAAAGGGGTTTCTGTTTTTAGAATTCAAGTAGAGGAAAGATACTCCACGTGTATCCCTGCTATGAAGGTTCATTTTCTAAGACTTGAGCTGGGAACGCTGTGTTGTAAAGGGAGCAGCTTATTATTATTTTATTAATTTATCTTCTTGTTGAAAGTATTACAGATGTCCAACTTTTTCCCCCCCATTGACCCCCTCTACACCACCCTGCAACTCCTCCAGGCCTTTGCCATACTATTGTCTCTGTCCATGGGTTATGCATATAATTTTTTTTAAAAAAAAAATATATTTTATTGATTTTTTACAGAAAGGAAGGGAGAGGGATAGAGAGTTAGAAACATTGATGAGAGAGAAACATCGATCAGCTGCCTCCTGCACACCCCTCACTGGGGGTGCATCCGCAACCAAAGTACATGCCCTTGACAGGAATTGAACCTGGGACCCTTCAATTCACAGGCCAATGCTCTATCCACAGAGCCAAACCGGTTAAGGGTGCATATAAATTCTTTGGTTAATCGCTCTCCCTCGCAGCCCTCCCCCAGCCTTCCTTCTGAGATTCATCCATCTGTTCCATGCTTCTATGTCTCTGGATCGTTTTGTTCATCAATCTATTTTATTCATTAGCTTCCACATATGTGTGAGTTCATGTGATACTTGTCTTTCTCTGACTGGCTTACTTCACTTAGACAGGGGTTCTCAACCTGTGGGTCGCGACCCCTTTGCGAGTCGAACGACCCTTTCACAGGGGTCGCCTAAGACCATTGGAAAACACATATATAATTACATATTGTTTTTGTGATTAATCACTATGCTTTAATTATGCTCAATTTGTAGCAATGAAAATACATCCTGCATAACAGATATTTACATTACATTTCATAACAGTAGCAAAATTATAATTATGAAGTAGCAACAAAAATAATTTTATGGTTGTGGTCACCACAACATGAGGGACTGTATTAAAGGGTCACAGCATTAGGAAGGTTGAGAACCACTGACTTAGCATAATACTCTCTGGGTCCCTCCATGCTGCCTCAAAGGTTAAGAGATCCTTCATTTTTACAGCAGCATAGTATGCCATGGTGTAAATGTACAGCTTTTTATCCACTCATCTGCTGATGGACACTTGGGCTGTTTCCAGATCTTAGCTATTGTAAATAGTACTACTATGAACATAGGGGTGCATATATTCTTTCTGGTTGGTGTTTCAGGTTTCTTAGGATATATTCCTACAAGTGGGGTCACTGGGTCAAATGGAAGTTTCATGTTTAATTTTTTGAGGAAACTCCACACTGTTTTCCATAGTGGCTTCATCAGTCTGCATTCCCACCAGCAGTGTACTAGGGTTCCCTTTTCTCCACAACCTCTCCAACACTTGCATTTGTTGATTTGTTGATGGTAGCCATTCTGACAGTTGTGAGGTGATACCATATTTATTTGCATCTCTCTGATGATTACTGACTTTGAGCATTTTTTCAATGTCTTTTGGCCATCTGTATGTCCTTTGCCAACTTTTAAATTGGATTATTTTTCTTCCTTTTGTTAAGTTGTATAATTTCCTTATATATTTTGGAAATTAATCCCTTATCATATGTATCATTGGCAAATATGTTCTCTCATACAGTGGGCTCCCTTTTTGTTTTGTTGATGATTTCTTTTGCTGTGCAGAGCTTTTTATGTTTTTGTAGTCCCAGTTGCTTCTACAAAGCCACTGTAATCAAAATAGCCTGGTACTGGCACAAGAACAGGCATGTAGATCAATGGAACAGAACAGAGAACCCAGAAATCAACCCAAAACATTACGCTCAATTAACATTTGACAAAGGAGGCAAGAGCATATAATGGAGTAAAGACACTCTCTTCAATAAATGGTGTTGCGAAAATTGGACAGGTACATGCAAAAAAAAAAAAATGAAACTAGACCGACTTACACTATACCGAAGAATAAGCTCAAAATGAATAAAGGACTTAAATATAAGTTGTAAAACCATAAAAATTCCAGAAAGGAACCATAATCAGCAAAATCTCAGATATCTTTCATTGCAATATATTTGCCAGGAAAGGCTTATTTTTAAAATTTGTAAGAGGTGTAGGAATTAACTGCGTTTCTTTCTTTTTTTTAAACAAAATATTTTTTTTATTGACTTCAGAGCGGAAGGATGAAGGAGAGAGAGAATCATTGATTGGCTGCCTCCTGCATGTACCCTACTGGGGATTGATCCTGAAACTCAGGCATGTGCCCTTGACCAAAATCAAACCCAGGATGCTTCATCCACAGTCTGACGCTCTATCCACTGAGCCAAACCGGCTGGGGCAACTGTGTTTTTTAAATTATATTTTACTAGAGGCCCAGTGCACGAAATTCATGCACTCGGAGGGGGCGGGGGAGGTCCTTCAGCCTAGCCTGCACCCTCTGGCAGTCTGGGAGCCCTCAGGGGATGTCTGACTACCAGCTTAGGCCCGCTCCCTGAGGGCCTAAGCTGGCAGTCAGACATCCTTACGGCTGCCGCCATGGCGGCTGTGCTCGCCAGCCATGAGCTGGCTACTGGCTGAGCAGTGCTCCCCCTGTGGAAGCACACTGACCACCAGGGGACAGCTCCTCCATTGAGCATCTGCCCCTGCTGGTCAGTGCACGTCATCGCAACAAGTTATTCCGCTGTTGGGCCAAAACCAGCTCTCTGATATCCCCTGAGGGGTCCTGGATTGTGAGAGGTGCAGGCCAGGCCCAGGAACCCCACCGGTGCACAGTCAGGGCCAGGGAGGGACACAGGAGTTTGGCCAGCCAGGGAGGGACCATGGGAGGGCTCCAGGGTGTGTCCAGTCCATCTCACTCAGTCCCAATTGGCCTGACCCCAGCAGCAAGCTAACCTACTGTTCAGAGCATCTGCCCCCTGGTGGTCAGTGCACATCATAGCAACTGGTCAACCAGTTGACTGACTGTCCCCTGGTGGTTAGTGCATGCCATAGTGAGCAGTTGAGCGGCCTTAGCATATCATTAGCATATTATACTTTGATTGTTTGAACAGCCAACTGGCTGACCTGGCACTTAGCATATTATGCTTTTATTATATAGGATATGTATATTTTAAAATTAATAACTTTCACTTACTTGAAGCTTAATGCTCCAGCAAACTGATCCATTTGCAAAATTTCCAGAAAGCAAGAATGGAAAAATAAAGGTCTTGGAGCAATAAAATAGATTCCAAAGTGATCAACGTAGCATCTGCTCCCACATATGGAGTTCTCTTATGTAGCTATACTTTGTGCAGGTAGTCATTACTCTTGTTGGAACCAGACCACTGGAGTTGAATCCTAACTCTGCCAGATACTTGGCTTTGGGAAAGTAACTTTAGCAGTCTGTACCTAAATTTTCTCATCTTTAAGATCCAGATAATAATAGAATTGGTATAGGATTCAATGTGTTAATACTTGTACAGTTCTTAGAATAGTGCCTGGCATATAGTAAACACTTGTTAAATATGAACTATTTATTATCTTATTTACTCTTTCTTATTTATTATCTCACTAGAGGCCTGGTGCACAAAATTTGTGCACAGGTGGGGTCCCTAGGCTGGGCCAGTGATCAGGGCTGATCAGATTCCCCATCTCCCTACCTCCCTGCCTCCCCACCTCCTCCTTCCCTTACCGCCTGAATCTACCACCACCCACCCCCAGTTCTCCATCCCAGCCTGGGGCCCAGACTTGATGGGAAATCATAAAAGCATTATTTACAATATCTAAGATCTGTAAACAGCCCAAGTGTCTGGAAATCTCTTTATTTCTGCTTTAGTTTTAAATGATAGTCTTGCTGGATTGAGTAGTCTTAGATTCAGGTCCTTGTTTTTCATTACTTTGAATACTTGATGCCAGTCCCTTCTGGCCTGCAGTATTTCTGTTGAGAAATCAGCTGAAATTCTAATTGGTACACCCTTGCAGGCCACTTTCTATCTCTCTCTTGCTGCCTTTAAGTTCTTGCTTTGTCTTTAATATTTGTTATTTTGATTATGATGTGTCTTGGAGTAGGTCTCTTTGGGATCATCTTGATTGGAGCTCTCTATATTTCCTGAACTTAGTTAGGAAAGTTTTCTGTCATTATTTCTTTAAACAGGTTCTCTATTCCTTGCTAAATTTCTTCTCCTTCTGGTATCCCTATTATGCTGATGTTACATTTCATGCTGTTCCCAAGTTTCTTTATACTATCCTCCAGCTTTTTAATTCTTTTTTTCTTTTTTCTGCTCTAATTGGGTGTCTTTTTTCTACCTTATCTTCCAAGTCACTTATTCAGTCTTCTGCCTCATTTAATCTACTTTTTATTCCTTCCACTATATTCTTTTAATATATATATATATTGATTTCAGAAAGGAAGGGAGTGGGAGAGAGAGATAGAAGCATCAAATATGAGAGAGAATCATTGATTGGCTTCCTCCTACATGCCCCATACTGGGGATTGAGCCTGCAACTTGGGCATGTGCCCTGACCAGGAATTGAACCATGACCTCCCGGTTCATAGGTCAACATTCAACCACTAAGCAACAATGACCAGGCCAACTGATTCTTTTTTTTTTCATCTTTATTGTTCTGATTATTACAGATGTTCCTCTTTTTTCCCCCCATAGCTTCCTTCAACCTGGTTCCCACCCCACTCCAGGCCTCCTCCCGTCCCACTGACCTCATCCATAGGTGTAAGCTCTTTGTCCAATCTTTTCCCACACCCCCTTCTCCCCGAGAATTGTCAGTCTGCTCCCTTTTCATGCCCTTGAGTCTATTACATTCACCAGTCTGTTCTGTTCATCAGGTTTTTTATTCATTTGATTTTTAGGTTCACTTGTTGATAGATATGTATTTGTTGTTACTTTGTTGTTCATAATTTTTTATCATTACCTTTTTTTTCTTCTTCTTCCTCTTCTTAAGGAATACCCTTCAGCATTTCATATAATACTGGTTTGGTGGTGATGAACTCCTTTAGCTTTTTCTTGTCTGTGAAGCTCTTTATCTGACCTTCAATTCTAAATGATAGCTTTGCCGGGCAGAGTAATCTTGGTTGTAGGTTCTTGTTATTCATCACTTTGTATATTTCTTGCCACTCCCTTCCGGCCTGCATAGTTTCTGTTGAGAAATAAGCTGACAGTCATATGGGTACTCCTTTGTAGGTAACTAACTGTTTTTCTCTTGCTGCTTTTAAGATTCTATCTTTGTCTTTTGCCCTTGGCATTTTAATTATGATGTGTCTTGGTGTGGTCCTCTTTGGATTCCTCTTGTTTGGGTTTCTCTGCATTTCCTGGACTTGTAAGTCTATTTCTTTCATCTGGTAGGGGAAGTTTTCTGTCATTATTTCTTCAAATAGGTTTTCAATATCTTGTTCTCTCTCTTCTTCTGGCACCCCCATAATTCGAATGTTGGTATGCTTGAAGTTGTCCCAGAGGTTCCTTACACTATCATCATATTTTTGGATTCTTTTTTTCTTTTTGCTTTTCTGGTTGGGTGTTTTTTGCTTCTTCATATTTCAAATCTTTGCCTTGATTCTTGGGATCCTTTAGTCTGCTGTTGAATCTCTGTATATTATTCTTTATTTCTGTTCAGTGTATGCTTAATTTCTGATTGGTACTTTTATATATCATTGAGGGTCTCACTATATTTCTTGGAGGTTTCTAGAAGATTCTTGAGTAACCTTATAACAGTGGTTTTGAACTCAATATCCAGTATTTTGCTTTCACCAATTTCTTTCATTTATGACATGTTTCTTTGTCTCTGCATTTTATCTGCTTCCCTGTACTGGGTAGCTTCTAAGTCTCCTTGAGTTGATAGAGTGGCCTTGTGTGGTAGGTGTCCTATAGGGCCCAGTGGCTGAGCTTCCCCAGTCACCTGAGGTAGATGCTCTTGGTGCACCCCTTTGTGGGCTGTTTTCACAGTCTTGTTGTATTTAACCCTTGATTGCTGTTGGTATCACTGGGAGGAATTGACCTCCAGGCCAATTGGCTGTGATGACCAGCTGTGTCTACACTGGAAGATCTGTTGCGCAGGAGACACCCTTATGGGGCAGGACTTGCTTCAGTGGGGCTTTGGTGCTCACTGAGTCTGTCCCTTGAGTGTGTCTCATATGGATGTGAAGAGTTATAATCCAGTATGTCTCACTCTGACCACTGGGTACACTGGCTCTTGGATCTCCAAGGAGGTGCAAGGTCAGCCACTGTCTGGGGCTGCCGAGCAGGAGCTGCAGAGACTTCTTTAGATTCCTCCTCTTTGTATGGGGTTTGGAAATGCCTAGACAAGGCCCAGCTGTGAAGCAAGGCAGGCTGCTGCTGCCAGGCCTTGGGTCTTCTTTTGGAAGCTCTGGGGCTCTCTGAAGCCAGCTGCAGTTTGACAGGTTTTAGGCGGAGAAAGGACAAGCCATTCATATGCAAAAGCCTCTGCTCACAGCTTGGGTGGGGTTGTAAATTGAGTGGGGCTCAGTCTCTGAGAATCACCAGCACGGAGCAAACAGCAATGGCTGCCAGTCAGCCCTGCACCAGAGTGGTCCCCAGGTCTCTCATGCTTCTGTGCAGGAACAATGATCGCTGCAAGCACCTCTGAGAGAAAGCCGCCCTCGAGTTCCTGTCCTGATGCCAGACAGTCCAGTTTCTCCTCATGTGTGTCTGGGTCCCCCAGAGTCTCGCCCGGAACTGGAGTTCAGAGCAAGCGGGAGCTTGTAACTCCCTCCCAATTAAAAGAGCAGCACATCCAGGTGCCAGCACTTTCCGCACCTCCACACCTCTTACCAGTCTCAATGCCCTTTCTTCACCACTCTAGTTGTGGAACTTCCACTCAGACTTCTTTCCCACTGTGCTGGGTGGTGGTTGTTCTGCATTTTAGTTGTAATTTTGATGTGGTTGTGAGAGGCAGCAAGTATAGGTGTTTACCTATGCGGCCATCTTGGTTCCTCCAGGTCAACTGATTCTTACCTATGCTTTCTATTTCTTGTTTCATGCTGTTGTAGTTCAAACTAGGGTTCTTGAAATTATCACTAAGTTCCTTGAGCATCCTTTTAACCATTACTTTGAACTCTATATCTGATCATTTGCTTGCCTCCATTTCATTTAGCTCTCTTTTTGGAGTTTCTTCCTTTTCTTTCATTTGGGAGTGGTTTCTTTGTCTTCCCAGTTTTCCTGTCCTTTTGTATTTGTTTCTATGTATTAGAGCTAATTGTTATGCCTCTCAGTCTTCATGGGATGGTCTTATGAAGTCATTGTTCTGTGAAACCCAGCTGTGCAGTCTCTTAGATCTCCTGAGAGGGCTGCTCTAGGAATGACCCTTGTATGAGTTGTTTGTTCTCTCTTGGTGTAATTTGGTCTTGAATGTTGCCCTATTCATGAGAGGAATCTCCTCTCCGGTTGGCTGGCTGTGAGGCTCATCCCCAACCATGCTGTGCAAACTGTTGTGCAGGTGCTGACAAAACAAAACAAAACAAAACAAGAAACAAAACAAAAACATACACAAGACCCCAGCCTCAAGGTATTTTCTATCCTTTCTTGATATATGCCTCCTTCTCAGGTGGACCTCAGTTGGTAATTCCAGGTGAATGTTCCCCAATTTAATTGTATTTCCAATCTGGTCCTGTTCCAGTCTTACCAGCATAAGAAATTATTAGGCTTAAAAGGTGTGAACTGTGGAAAAACAGGGACAAGCTGCCATCTTGTTAAAGGAGACTAGACCATACTTATCCCATAATACTTTTCTATTTGCTGGAATTTTCATGATAAGTAATCCTGATCTTGATATTAATCATTTAAGCTTAGATTGTGGAATTATTTGCATTATTTAGAACTTTCTCTCAAGAGCTCTACATCAGAGGATTATTTTGTAACTTTAATCTACTAGATTCTAAGCTCTTCTAATATATTATATTGGGAAAGAAAAAAACAAGAAATTTCAGTGTTGATTTGATTCTTGAAACACCTTATTATTTTCTGATTTACGTTTGTATTCTAATGGAAGTTATTTGTGCTTGTGTAATTCCATGTAGCACAAATGAAGTATGTTCAGCTGAATTTTGCTGCCGTTAATTGATATTCTTGAAAAAAGCCAAGATTAAGCTTTTGGGAGATGTACATTAAGCTTTGAGGGCAGCCTTTAAGAGCTAAGAGCTAAGGGCAGCCAGCAAGAAAACAGGAACCTCAGTCCTACTGTCTATTGATGTGACATATTTTGAAAGCTGATCATTGTTTTTCTTCTTTTTATCTACATGTAGAACATTTATCTGCATAACAGATTTTAGGTAAAGAACCTTTGGGATCATTAACTTATCTTTTTTCCCTCTTCTAAATTTGCATTATAATTTTTTGTTTTGTTATTCTATCAATTTGTGTTATTTTGTTCCAAGGATGAAATTTGATGAATATTTAATCCATAAAAGCAACTTCACATTTCAAATTCTATATATCTATTCATCTACTTACCTACATACCTTTGCTTTGATAAAAATATATAGCATGGAATCACTTTTAAAATATCTTTATAGGCTTTGGAAATATCTCTTAAAGCAGTAAGATGATATGTGTGGCATTGAAAACAGAAACTATGTCTAGTCATTTCTCCCTATGATGACTGAATGAGTTAAAGATGTATGGTAACTGAAGCTGTAATGGCATATATTTAGAAAGAAAATCTAATTTGCTACTTTTAAAAAATGTAGGTTGGCAAACAAACCTAAAATAAAAGCAAAAAAAGATATATTTTTTATTTCTGGAATATGTGTTAGTTCTGTTACCATTTGCAATGATGGATATCTGTGGGACTTTATGCTATGAAATAAACTCTGATCAACGATATGGCTGTCTTTTCTCTTTTACAGTGTTTGCCGATTAAAGGCCTTGGATTTGTGCTCGGCGCCTACCAGTGCATTTGCAAAGCAGGATTCTATCATCCCCGAGTCTTCTCAGAGAACAATTTTCAAAGTAAGTGCTCTTCGCTTTTGTACATATATCTGAATACAAATATCTACCATTATTAATTATTCAGATTTTCTTTTAACCTTGTTGGAGTTGTATGGTTAAATCTCCACTGGTTTGGCATTGGCATTCTTTCATCGCGTAAGGAGTTTTTACTTTTGTTTGTCATCTACAATATTCTGGAGTACCACAGAAATAAGGGGAGGAAGGAGGGGCAAAAGTATGTTTACAATACGGAGTTAATAAAGCTATTGTAACAATCATAACCTGGATGTTTTTTGTCATGCGAACAATTGTAAACCTACTTTTGCCCACCCCCGTATGTTTATTTTTTGGTGTACTTTAGTTTTCAATACATTTTAAAGGTCTGAAAATTCTGTCGCACCTTGGTAAGACCAATTGGGATTCTGTATAAAGAGCTCTTGCTACAGAAAATTTATAAAACTAATTTTGCTAGTTTGTTTATTCTATTTATGAATTTGTTTATATATTAGTGCTCTATGCTGAATAAAGAATTACCATGGAATTAACAGCTTAAAGCAACACAAATTTATTATCACCCAGTTTTCATTGGTTAACCTTCCGGTCAGGCGTTAGTCTGATCCTGTGCTCAGGGTCTCACCAGGCCAAAACCAAGGTGCCATCTGGGATGTGATATGATCTGAAGCTCAGGATCTCCTTCCAAGCTCGTTCAGGTCATTGGCAGAACCAAATTCCTTGCAACTCTTTCCCCGACGTCCCCGTTTTCTTACTAGCTGTCAGCTTGGGCTTATTCTCAGCTCCTGAAAGTTTCCTCAGGTCCTAGCCACATGACCCTCTCACAGCACTGCAGCTAACCTTGTCAAGGCTAGCAAGAGAATCTCCCCAGTCTGCTCAGATGGGGTCTTACATAACATGATGTAATCATGGGAGTGACTACTCTGTAATTTTGCTGTATAAAGTAACCTAACTAAAGGTTACATTCAAAAGGAGGTGATTATACAGAGTGTATAGCCCAGAATTAAAATGTGGTCATCTGGTTATTTTATTCCTACTCCAGAAAATGTCAGTGTTACAATTTGAATACTGATTTTTCTTTTACTCTATCTATAGATAACATAGTATTGCCAAATTGCTTCTAGCCTGCGACTGGATATAATAATTAAGAAGGAGATAGTGGTAAAAGAGGATGGTTTCATGGACACTTAAAGTTTAAGGTTGCCAAAAATGAGGTATAGGTATCTTTTAGATAGTCACCCATACGTCTTTGCCAGTCTCATTACTGGTCTGTATGGGAATTTGCATCTCTACTAGGTATAGTTCAAAGGTATATTGAGATTGAGACCTGAGTGTCTTATTTTGGTAGACATATATAGTTTGTTTTTTCTCTTGAAAAACATTATTCTTGGCCTTGAGACTGTTTACATTTAACTTGTAGGTTCTGTAGGTGAGTAACATTTTGTTCTCTCCTTAGTCACATAGTATAGAGTTCAGCTCATGTCTTGAGTGATAGTTGATATAGGCCTGATTCTGAGATGGCTTTCAAGATTCCCCTCCCCTTAAGTGTGGGTGGGACCTGTGGATGCACTGGACAGACACTCCCTTGTTTAGGCTATGTTGTGTAGCAAAGGTGATAGCATAGTCACTCTTGTGATTACATTGCATTAAATGTGACTCCTTCCCATAGTAGCAGAGTATAGAGAGATTCTAGCACTGGTCTTTGAAGAAGTAAACCATCTTGTCATGAGAGGGTTACATGGCTAGGATCTGAGGGAGGCCATTAAGAGCTAAGAGCTAAGGGCAGCCAGCAAGAAAACAGGAACCTCAGTCCTACAACTGCAAGGAACTAAATTCTTCCAACAGCCTGAACACTTGAAAAAGGACCCTGAACTCCAGATGGGAATATGACTTTGCCAAAACCTTAATTTCAATCTAGAGCAAGCATATCAAACTCAAGCATGTCAAACTCACAAGGTTTAAGTTTATGTGGGCCACAAGAAAACAAAAGCTTCAATTTTCATAGAAACATAGGTTTATTTCGATAGAGACAAGCTGAATACAAAGGGCTGAAATAAAGGAGTAATTGTTAAGATAAAATAATAGAACATTTTAATAAAAATATTTTTATTGAACATTAACTTACTAAACACTGAATAACTGCACAAATTAATAATTATAACGCAAATAAACTTATTTTTCTTGTTCTCCGAAAGCGAAATATTTCCTGTTGTGCACACCAAACAAGTCAGTCCAAGACTAATAACGTGGCAATCGGCTGCTAAAATATTCGCTCCTAGTATTAGTGGAGAGAAATGGTGCGCCTGTGAGTAAGGTGTGTAAGGGAAATGAATGCAACACGATTATAGTAACCAGTCATTAGCGAACGTTGTAGTTCATTATTAATAATTATGTATAGCAGGATATTGTAAAAATTAAGTTACAAAATTTTTATTAAAAAGTTTCTTACATACCGTTATATTGGCTGGGCTGCAAAAATATTTGTTGTGGGCTGCATGCGGCCCTGGGCCGCGAGTTGACATGCTTGGTCTAGAGCAGTGGTTCTCAACCTTCCTAATGCCGCAACCCTTTAATACAGTTCCTCATATTGTGGTGACCCCCAATTTCATTGTTACAAATTGAATGTAATTAAAGCATAGTGATTAGTCACAAAAACAATATGTAATTATATATGTGTTTTCCGATGGTCTTAGGCAACCCCTGTGAAAGGGTTGTTTGACCCCCAAAGGGGTCGTGACCCACAGGTTGAGAACCGTTGGTCTAGAGAGACCCTGAGCCCAGAACCCAGTTTCACTGTCCCCCACCTTCTGCTCAACAGAAATCTGGAAATATTAATAGGTGTTTTAAACCCTTAACTTTCCAGTAATTTATTATATAGCAATAGAAAACGAATACAATAGCAATGAAGATAGCATACTTCTAGGATGGATATGCTTTTCCTTGCATGTATGTGTGTAGCAAACTATGGCAATACTAGAGCTACTTTGGCATTTTTCATATTTATGGTCCAGTCATAACATATGATTCAACACTGAAGGATTAAGGAAATAGCTTTTAGCTTATGTTCTGTGAAGGTATTTTGTATTTGGTTTAACCCACATTTGTTCTCAGCTCCCACTATGTGACTGAAATAAAACATCTAAATATTGTAGAACCAGAGAATGACTATACCATTTGCTTATCACACCACCAAGAGGAACTAGTTAACCTTTAACAATGTATCTTTATTTAATTTGCACACTCCTACTTTCTTCCTTATTTTGAAAGCCAGTGTTTTTCCCTGGACTTACTCTCTCTAAGAAAAGGCTGCCCTGAAGGGGGTGTGACCAGCCTGAAAACGGCCCTCAGCCCCTCACCCAGGCTGGCCACACCCTCATGGGGTGAGGGTCCCCACTGGGGGAGTTCATCAGCCTGCAAACAGCCATCAGCCCCTCACCCAGGCTGGCCAGGCACCCCAGCGGGACCCCCACCCTGATCCAGGACACCCTTCAAGGCAAACCAGCTGGCCCCCACCCGTGCACCAGGCCACAATCCTATATAATAAAAGGGTAATACGCAAATTGACCCTAACAGCAGAATGACTGAGAAAGACTGGTCACTATGACACACACTGAACACCAGGGGGCAGTCGCTCAATGCAGGAGCTGCCCCCTGGTGGTCAGTGCACTCCCACAGGGGGAACTCCGTTCAGCCACAAGCCAGGCTGCCAGCTGCCAGCACAGTGGTGGTGGCAGGAGCCTCTCCCGCCTCCTCAGCAGCGTTAAGGATGTCCGACTGCAGCTTAGGCCTGCTCCCCGCTGGCAAGTGGACATCCCCCAAGGGCTCCCGGGCTGCCAGAGGGATGTCTGACTGCCAGCTTAGGCCCGATCCCCTGGGGAGCAGGCCTAAGCCAGCAGGTGGACATCCCCCGAGGGGTCCCAGACTGCAAGAGGGCACAGGCCTAGCTGAGGGACCCCCCCCGAGTGCACAAATTTTTGTGCACCGGGCCTCTAGTCTATTATAATTCTGTGTTCCATTGGACAGAAGAGCTAAGATGTGGTGCTGATCTATGAGAAAAAATATAAATGTGACTGTTAAAATATGAAGTGATTTCAATGCTTTATTTAGATGGAGGTCCACAGTAAACAAAGGCTTGCAAAGACCAACAAGGATATTCCTGGCATCTCTCTTGACATTGAGAGCTAATAGGATCTGATGTCTGAGTAGTAGCAGGATTTCAAAATAACCAAGTGCTGACGTATAACTGTCCCTTCAAATCCAGGTTGTTCACTTTCTGGTTGATGAAATATAAGCTTATGAGAAGCTCATCTTCCTTAAATCCATCTATCTTAGCATGAAGTCTATTTTCAGTGAAATTTCTTTTCTTTTATGTAGACACATTATCAGCCTTTCAGTCTTACCTCTAATCTTGGGACTGACTTCAGCTCATGTACAGTTCCAGATACATCCAACTTACAAATGACCGACACCTAAAAATGACAATTCTTGGTTTGCCAACTCTGGTACTATTATGGGGGGCAGGGAAGGAAAGACAAAAAAGTAGAGTTTTTAAAAACATATAGTCTTTGGAAAAAAGGAAGGGAAACTCTTTGAAAATAGAGACTTTGAGCTATAAGCAAACTTTTCAGCAAAGCTAACCTATCTTTTTGTTGTTCTTGGGTTTCACACTCCCTATCTCTCTTCTGTTTCATGCTGGAAAGTTTAAGATATTTGACTTTTAGAGAAAAAGAGCTTGAACATCAGATTCTCATAATTGGCATAATCACTTTTGCTATTGGTCTTAAGTCTTGTGATCTGGTTCACTTTTGCTGTATTGTAGAAACCTAGTCTGAATCAGTTTTACTCTAGGTGTAGTAGCTAAATTCTTCACCTAACTACTGAGCTGATGTTTCTCTCAGTCATTTCCCTAATTTTCAATCTTTACAACCTCTTTCATTTTTCCTGCTTGTAGGGCTTGGGGATCAGTTAATAAATGTAGCTGGCAGATGGAGTTAGTGCCAGCAGAAGAGTGCTCATTGCTGCTAATCTTCGTGGGCTATTGACAATTGCATTTGCCGTTTATCTCTGGCTATGTTCTTTGCAATTATTGGGAAATACCCCAAACACATTAGACTTCCCTAGTTTCTAATCTCAGAACTAAATAACTACAATATTTTCACACACTAATTAAGAACAGGATCTTTGGAATTAGTCTTTCTTAGGTTTGAATCCTGGATCTATTATTTATTTGTACTGTGCTAAATAATTTATCTTCCCTAAACTCTATGTCATATATAAAATTGTTATACTATCACTTGCTTTATACAATTGTTATAAGGGTTAAATGAAGCAATCAATATAAATTCTAATTATGGTAGTTGTTACATATCGTATGTTGAAAAATATTGTTATTGTTTATGATCATTATTTAAAATCTTGTGTTTATTCTGTTTACCCATTTTCTCAAATAATATGCCCGTTTTCATACTTTCATCTAGTATCTGCTCCACTTCCCAGCAGAGAATCATATTTCCAAGTCCCAAATTTGTTTAGTTCAGTTTGTCCTTAATATAGGCCCGGCTCTGAGATATAATACTCCATCCTCCAAACATCTTTCTCTTCACCTTCTAGCTAAAATTTTACTTTATTAGGTTTGTCCTTATTTATTTTATTATTTATTTACCTCATTTTAGTCCATTATTACACTGCTATTTAGACATTAGAACATTTTCATGTTGGTGGCCTCAAGAAGCTGGAAAAGGCAAGGAAATAGATATTTCCTTAGATCCTCCAGGAAAAATGTGCTGACCTGCCGGGATCTTGATTTTAGCCCAGCGAGACCCATGTCATATGCTTGAGCTACAGAAATATAGAATGAATATTGCTATATTACTCCTTAAGTAAGAAGAAACATAAATTTGTGTTGTTTTAAGACTCCAGGGTTTTGGTAGTTTGTTACGGCAGTAATAGAAAACTAGGACAACTCAGTGAGTGTGTTTCCCACTCAACGATCATTCCAGTGTTCACAATAGGCCACAGTGTGCTTTTTTTTTTCTAGAGGAAATTGTTCACAACTCCAAATAACTGACTCAGATGAAATTATACTCTGGTGGGCTCTGTGTATTAGGTTGGCCTTTGAGTCAGACAGATGGATTTGAATCTTGTCTCTACTTACTAGCAGGAGACCTGAGCAAGTTTTTTCATGCATTCTGAGGCTCTCTTCCCTTATTCATAAAGCACAAATAGTAAAATCTATTCCTTTGGTAGTTGTGAGTAGTTGATGAGATAACATATTATATTCCCACAATTATAGTGATTATCATACTAATGTGAATACGGAGAATCTAGTCCTTTCATTTATGTACTAGGGGCTCAGTGCATGAATTTGTGCACCTTGAAAGGAACTGTGGTCCACGAGGCTGCAGTGGGCACAAGGGTGGGTCTCAGACCATCCTCCACACCCCCACCCGGCCCCTCTCACTGCAATTCCCAGTCCCCTGTCTGCTAGCAGCCCCACTCCTGCCACTGCCACTCCCATCCACTGATGGCACCAGCCCTACTTGCACCTGCTGATGGCACAGAGTGATTAGGGCCGGTGCCAGCAGTGGGTGCAAGCATGGCTGGCACCATCAGCAGGTGCGAGTGGCAGCTGCTGCTGCCCCAATCGCTGCTCAGGAGCAGGGGGAGGTAGAAAAGCCCTCAGGGGTGATCGGGGTCGGCAGCTGCTGCTAGCACCCGCTGATGGCGCTGAGCGATTGAGGCCGGCTCTGGGTGCCAGCAGCAGGTGTGAGCACTGGGTGGGACCATGGGGTGCAGGAGCAAAGAGTTTTCAGTAACCACCAGAGGCTCACCCTTATGACAGCAACTGGTGCCCCGCCTTGGTATGGCACCCCCACTCACCTGCTCCACCATCCTGCTGTGGCTGATGCCCACCATGTTCCGCATGCTCCCCCTGGTGGTCAGTGCACATCATATCGACCAGTTGTTCAGTTGTTTGGTTGTTCTGCTGTTTGGTCTATTTGCATATTAGCCTTTTATTATATAGGATTGGGTGTTGTGCTGATTAAATGAATAAATTGCCAATCGGCAAAAATCTGTGTTTATTAATTTTATAATTCACATTAGAATCTTCCTAAAATCTATGTAAGGTGGTATTTTTATTTTTAAAAATATCACTAAAGTCACTTGTAATACATAAAAATCTAAAAGTCAATAGAAAAGTGAGTGTAAGATACAGAGGTAAGCATGTAGAAATACATAGAAAGATTGAGCTCTTAACTATAGTCATAGTGAAAGTTATAAATTTTAAACTTTTGCAGTGGGCTTCAGTTTGAATCTATTTTCACAGTTAGCCATTCATGATGTAAGTATATGAAAGTATATTAGCTAATCCTGATTTTAAGATATGCAAGTATATATTCATGTTCTAACAATAAAAATATTTTTGTATAGCAGTCTATGTATGCCCATAGTCTGCTAACTGTTCTCTCTTTTCAGATATTATAAATATTGAAACAAATATCCACAGAAATCTCTTTAATGTATTAGAGCTACTCATGTGCATGTGCCTTTTTTTACTTAATTTTTGGATGTGATTTTATCTATCTGAAGACTGGAGGCAGATTCTTCTTCATCCTAATCAGATGAAATAACAAATAACAATTAATCTTCCCATAGTTAGTTCATTGCAGCATTTTAACTTCAAATTTTGATTGATGAGTATGTTCCCTCCAATTCTAATGAAAAAGCAAATATGTGTATGGGAAAGAAGGATATGTTTACCCTAATATGAGTGTTATTTATACCTAGAGCTAATGCTGGGCTCTCCATGTCTGACTCAATTCTTTGTTACTTCCAGATGAGCTATTTTCATTGTCTATGACTCACCTTTTTTTCTGCATGCCTGTGGAATGGAAGGAGGAGAGGGTCATGATATATTAAGCACATGGGTGTGGTCTTGTAAAGGTCCACTCTATATCCTCTGCTAGAACCTGTTCTTATCACTGAGGGCCACAACATCCCCCAAAAGGCACCTCTGATCTAGTTTCTTCATTAACTTATATGTCTGAATATTCATCTGTCAAAAATATCACTTAGCACTGACTACGTGCCAGATATATTTTTAGCAACTGGAGTAAAAGAAGTGATTAAAAAAGTGAGGTTTCTAAGTTTCCAGGAAAGACCCGCATCTTCCCCAAACATATTACAATACCCACAAATAACAAATGAGGGCAGTCTTGAGTAAAACACAATTCTGTCCAATATTAGTAAACTAGGTCAAAGAGTTTTAAGATTTAAATGTCCTTAAAGGATGAACGTCTAACCATATATTCAAATGTCCAAATGTTATGTTTTTGCCCTTGTGAAGACACAGTTTTATACAACTGGTACTTAAGAAACTTAATCAGCAGAGCACTTAATATTATGGTGATAATTCTATATAAAGTTTATACTATGAAGATATGACATATATAACTTCTGTTTCAATCCACACTACTCCCTTCAGCTAACTCATTCTCTCCTAAATCAGACACTAAGTATTTTCTTCAATAAAACATAGGAAAAAAACTTTCTCGGGTACATTTTCACAATGTGTGCCTCAAATCATAAAAATGTGGCTACATTTTGATCTACTGGTTTGATACTTCTATAATTTATTCCATCTTGGCTGGCAGTTAATTTCCATATTGCCCTGATGAGCCAATGGGAAAAGTAGCAGTCGTATGCTAATTACCATGTTTCTCTTTTATTAGATAGGATTAGCATTTTTTATCCATTTATTTGGGATTTTTATAATGTTCTTTTGTAATTATATCAAAATTAAAAGCTACAGAAACCTAATTTTATTTATGAATAAGGTAAAAATATTACATATATTCAAAGTCTGAAATTTTTCAATAATGTAGCATTGGTGATTTGATTAGAACTTTGGGGTTTGGAGCAAAAATTTACTTTAATATATATAGGGTCCTGGGTTTAAAATTTTTTTTTTATTATAGAAAAGTTACATGATTATTAAAGAAACTTTGGAATGTGTAAAAAATAGAATTTAAAGAGCCCTTTGAAAATTTTTTGGTCACTTAAGTTTTTTTTTAATACAAATATCTGTATATATAGTATTTCTAAAACCTTCGTATTACATTCATTTTGAATACCATACATAGTTTTCTTAAACATAATTTTAATAGTTACACAGAATTCCACTGAATAAATATGTTATGATTTACTTATCCATTCTAAAGCTCATAGTTTTTACTAATTTATATAAATATAAAACCACAAGGTGGGGCAAAAGTAAGTTTATAGTTGTACGTACATGAAACTCAGAGTTTATTCTTGTATTATTACTTATTAATTATTGTATTATTTTCCATACAAACAACCATAAACCTACTTTTGCCCCACTTGCATATTTATGTAAAAAAAGTCCAGAGATTTTTTTATATATAATGTTACTCTGGTAAAGTTACAGTAAGCAAATAGGTTAATATGTTTTCCACAAATTGTCACATTTGTCTTGACAGGCGCAACTTACAGGTGAGTGTTTTAGATTTCCCAGCTGTTGGGTGGTGCTCCTGTAACCTTCTCCCAATGTCCTCTATATTTATGCCCTAGGCCAGCGGTTCGCAACCTGTGGGTCGCGACCCCTTTGGGGGTCGAACAACCCTTTCACAGGGGTCGCCTAACACCATCGGAAAACACATATATAACTACATATTGTTTTTGTGATTAATCACTATGCTTTAATTATGTTCAATTTGTAACAATAAAATTGGGGGTCACCACAACATGAGGATTAAAGGGTCATGGCATTAGGAAGGTTGAGAACCACTGCTCTAGGCAGCATACTCAATCACCCATATAATGATCTGAAAGCTGCTACAGCCAAAGCTCATAACTCTTCATATTCGCCTTTATTTTCAGGAAGTATTTGTTTTATCTGAAAGTTCCAAATATCACCTTCATTTTCAAACTTTAGCAAAGCAGATTGGGATTCTGTGGATGGTGGATTATTTCAAGTTACTCAGCGCTGACATTTCCAAATCAAAATATCATCCACGATGATTTCTAAACAGATTTTCACTTATATATTTGTACCACAGATCAGTTAATGTATTATTTTGGGAGAATACATTAATCATTACCAATTATTTGATGATAATCAAATATGGAGAGAATACTATGTTCAGTGTTGAGTGTGTAAATAGGTATGTAAACCGTGGCCCCTAACCACTAGGGTCTTAAAAATTTATACCATCATAAATTTAAGGTACCTTTCAGTAGATTAATAAAAACCTCATTATTATTAATTAGTAGTAGAATTATTTTAACTAGTTGAATATATTCCCTTGTCCTAGAGCAGTGATGGCAAACCTTTTGAGCTCGGCATGTCAGCATTTTGAAAAACCCTAACTTAATTCTGGTGCCGTGTCACATATAGAAATTTTTTCTATATTTGCAACCATAGTAAAACAAAGATTTATATTTTTGATATTTATTTTATATATTTAAATGCCATTTAACAAAGAAAAATCAACCAAAAAAATGAGTTCATGTGTCAACCCTGACATGCGTGCATAGGTTCGCCATCACTGTCCTAGAGACATAATTAATCAGCATAAATTGATAAAATATAGGGTGTCCCAAAAATGTATACACACACTTTGAATAATTTATAAATGTATAAATACATTTCGTTCTCAAAATTGAGCAATCAGCTGTTAAAGTGTGTATATGTTGCCCTAACTGGTTTGGCTCAGTGGATAGAACATCGATCGGCCTGTGGACTCAAGGGCCCCAGGTTCGATTCCAGTCAAGGGCATGTGCCTTGGTTGTGGGCACATAACCAGTATGGAGTGTGCAGGTGGCAGCTGATCGATGTTTCTCTCTCATCGATGTTTCTAACTCTCTATCCCTCTCCCTTCCTCTCTGTAAAAAATCAATACAATATATATATTTTTAAAAATTGTGTATATTTTTTGGGGGGACACCCTGTATTTTTGGAACTAGAAGATTATATCATCATGCTTTGAGCTCTAAGGAAATAATGAATGTAGAAAGCTCTGTCTTTAATTCTAGCTTTTTTGAGCTTTAGAAATCAGGTCTCCAACTTTTTTTTGTCTCTCCATTTTATCACTTTGTGTCCCTTACAGAACCTTATAATTTCTCATAGTCAAAAAACATTAAGGCAATATTAAAGAGGAAGTTTATTATTATAGCACATTACTATTTGACATTTGTGAGTTGATCTGGCAATACTTTTACGCATGAAGAATAAAATGTGATCATAATGTATTTTCTAACAAATTGCCTTTTATTCATGAAAATTAAAACATTTATATAACCAACATAATTTAGTATTACTCATATCAGGATACATAGAATGGTTTGGAATTATGTCAATATCTCACATTATATCTAGCTGTTACTACTTCAGTAGACATAATACCTATTAACTATTATTTTTGTTCTGCCTGAGAAAGATAATGGAGTGCATGAGCTTTTACCATTGTATGTTCTGCAGTCATGATTTTATTTTATGGCCCAGTATGTTGGCTCTTTTGTAATTTTAATCTAGGTTGCAAAAGAAGGATATAAAACCATTGTTTTATTCTTACGGAACATACAGTTTACTTGCATATATATATATACTAGTAGCCCTGTGCCAATAGCTCTCTGCGGGGCCTGGCCACTGTGCGCCCACTGCCCAGAGGCTCTCTGTGGCCCAGAGGCCCATCGCAGCTGGGAAATGCAAACAATTTCCCTCCCTGTTCTCAGGAACTCCAATAAAGGGCTTCCTTCTCTTTCTCGGCCAGCTTTCACCCCTGTGCCTCTGCCACCAGCCCCTCCTGTCACACTATCCTCCACCCCCTCCACCCTCTGGCCACCCAGACTTGACCTTGCCTGGGATTCGGGGGACACTTGACTCTGATCAGCTCACTGGTTCCTTCTTTTCTTATGCAAGCATTCTGCACCCTGGCCTGGCCAGAGGCCCATCCACTGCAAGGAGCAGAACGCTTGCCTCATCATCGCAGTGATGAAGCAAGCATTCTGCCAGGCTTCTCATGCTGCCCATTCTCAGTGGCCACCCCCCCAGGACTGGGGGACTCCAGCAGGGTTAAGAGGACTGGGTGCCACCATCTTGTGGCTATGGGCTCCACCATCTCTGAGACGGAATGATGGTTAATTTGCATTTTACCTTTTATTAGATAGGATATATATATCTTACCTAATAAAGAGGGAATATGATAATATTGACCCTCACACCATTGCAAAGATGGTGGCACCCACAGCCAATAAGGAGGAAATATGCTAATTGACTGCACCACCTTCAAAGATGGTGGCACCCAGAGCCACAAGATGGCAGTGCCCAGTCCCCTCAGTCCCACCTGGGGCGGCAGGTGCATAGCAAGGCCGGGCCCACCCCCAGGCGAGCCTGGCAGCTCTGCTTGCCTGCCTCCAGAGTCCCCCAGTCTTCTCAGCCCCCCAGCCACCCAGGGCTGGCCCGAGGTGCAGGCAAGCCTCAGATGGCAGCTGCCCAGCTGCCCAGGGCCGCCTGAGGCTCAGGTACAAGGCCAGCCGAGGCTTGCACTACTGGAAGTGGCAGCAGCAGAGGTGTGATGGGGCCATCACCTTCCCCTGAGGGCTCCTGGATTGTGAGAGGGGGCAGGCTGGGCTGAGGGACACCCATCCAGCCTCTAATATATATATATATATATATATCTGTAACACTCTAGTAGCTCTCAGAGTAGAACATTGGCAAATAAAGATAATCACAAGGACTTGGAACATCAATAATAGTGAACAGAGATAGAGTGGATCAGTCATGAGAGGTTCTCTAAGTTGGTATAGTTCTCTAGATAACAGGTTAGTGAAGAGAATGATGGGCATGGTAGGTGCAGTTAAGTTCAGCTTTGCACTGTAGGAATAGACCATTCAACAGGACTGACTGAAATTCTTGTGCTCCTGAATTCTACCTCCCAGTCTCTACTTCGGTAGGTAGAATCTAGACAAGTAACTCAGTCTGAAGTATGTTAGAATTGGGGGACATTGCAAGCAATAGAAAAGAACCTTAATTTACATGAATAACAAAATATATCAAGGTAGAGGGGGCCATAATTGGGACATATGGATGAGCAACAAAAGTAAAACAATGATCGTGAAAAGAATCAGGGTTAGGTTAGGTTTTCTCCTAAGAAAAAAGAAACTCTCACATTTCTCTTGGTTAAAAATGAGTGAAAAATTTTACAAAGGACACGTCAAATGTATCTAAAATGTGACTAAAATTGCTTGCCATGGTCATATGTTACAAAAACAAACAAACAAACAAAAAACCCCAGATAACACTGCTGTTAACATACTGAGTATTTTCCAGATGTAAGTGACTCAGGATGCTAAATAGTCTCTGCTTGTAATGTTATCGGAAGGAGTACATGAGTGGAGTGCCTCTGTTGTTCATGGGAATGAGGTTCTTGGGGTGTTGCCAAAATAAGAATTTTCAGAATTCCCCACTGGACAATGTGAGGTGGTAGAAGACTTTATTTCCATGGAGCTACATTTTTTGGGTAGTAACATCCCATGCCCCTTAACCCAGTCTGAAGGAGGTGCAGCTGGAGTTTTAGTAGAGCAGAAGGAGGGCCAGTGTCCAGAGCTTCTGTTCCATGGTGCAGCTGGGCCTGGCAGAGTTACTGTCCTTTAGTCCATTGTGTGAAGCCCACATGGCCATGGGCCACATGGGGGCATGCAGGGGAATGTGCCCTCTGCAACAGGAGTCAGGGGCAAACTGCAAGTGAGCAACCCAAAAGAGGGAACTCCCTTTGTTTAGCAGTTTAAATATTCAGGTTCATGCCCTTACAGAGGCCATGCCTATTCTGGCCACTGACTCACTTCCAGGTGTGATTGATAAATAAGCACCTTCCCATGTACCTAGACCTTACTGGGCTTGTGTCCAATTGCCTTTTTCCAGTCCCCTCCCCCATGGGTCAGCAGGGAACAGACTTTAGAGAGTGTTAAATTACACCTTTTTAGCAAATCTGTAAAAATGGCATGCCTATATTATCTAGTCTTCCCTTTACTCTTTTTCTGTTAAATAATAACCAGATTACTGCAACAGTATCATTCCCCCCTGAGAAAAAAGAAACCTCTTTATCTATACTAATAAAAGCCTATGTGGTTGTCACGCCCTCACACTGTGATGCCCTCATGCCATCACAATCCATCACCAGGAGGCTATGTGCATGGCAAGGCACAAGTGGGTGGGCGAGGACTTGATGCTGCATGTGTGGCATGGAGGTGGCGGGTCCCAGCGGCTCTGCACAGCTACGCCAGGGTCCCACGGCTCTGCGTGGCCTGGAGGCGGGACCCCCAGCTCCAGCCTACTTCTTTGGGGCAATTCATGGAGGAGCCCCAGATGGATGGGCGGGGCCTACCTCTTTGGGGAGATGATCGTGGGGCTCCTGCACTGTGAGAAGGCTCAGGCCAGGCTGGGGAACCCCCACCCCCAGTGCATGGATCTCGTGCACCGGGCCTCTAGTAATAGTATAAAGGAGAGATAGGCGAAAGTCTCTTATTTATGTAACTGCTTCCTGCTGTCACGAGGCAGAGATCTGTCCATCCCAAGGCTTAGAAGTTCGGCCTGTCTGACAGAGGAAGGGGAAGCAAAATGGGAAAGGATTCTTTATGCAGGGAAGAAGGATTCTGCAAAGTCCAGTTAGTCTGGTGTCCCTGGGAGGTGGCAATGTCTAGGAGGATGATTAGACAAGCTGGCATTCTTGTTGTATTCTGTTAATGACAAACTTGACAAGAAGGTTAAAAGGCAAAACTTAAAAGTGAGGAGGCTTATAGCAACTAAAGGTTCGGTGAGAGGCAAAAACCCACATGACAAAGGGGAGGATTAACTTGCAGTGTCCCCAATTAGGTTGGAGGCAGGTGTGTCACACCTGTCTGAAGTCCTTTTGACCCATTACTTTTTCTATTAATCATGAGCTTCTCTAGCTTTTTTTCATTCACTGGAACACTTATTGAAAGAATATTCTACTCTATCACATATTTATTTCTTAAAGACTGACAACCTAATTTCATTCTACCACTCTGGAAACTACTGTCTAAAAGATAAATGAAGGATAAAATAATCATTAAACTTCATAGCCTTTACTCATTTATTATCTTTGATCACATTCCAGCATGTTTCCTGTAAATCCAAGTTTTCTTTTATGATATTGTAAAAACGTCTGCCTATCTAACTTCTTTCCCTATATATTCCCTTAATTGACCTCACCCATGCCCATGGCTCTCTGTAGATTCTTTCTCTGACTCTGATCCTTCTCTTACAATCCATTTTGTATTGTTTCTCACTTCTTAATGCATATTTCTCTTGGACAATGTAAGTTGGACCTCAAATTTAATTGGTCTAAAATGGAGCTTATCCTTCCACTCCTTCTCTTCCTACTTCAGCTCTTTCTTCTAACTTCCCTGCTTTTGAACAAGTAGTGCCTTTCCTTAAGACAGCAATAGATTCCTAGTTCCTCTTAGCACCTCCCATGTTTGGAGAAGAGAAAGCTGGGCAGCCTGATTTACAGGGTGGGGCAAAAGTACGTATACAGTTGTGAGTATACAAAATAAAGTTTATTGTTGTTTATCATGTATTAAGTATTATATTATTTTCCATACAAGCAGCTGTAAATTACTTTTACCCCACCCTGTATATACATTATCTCATATAAAACCCACAGCAATTCATATTTCATACGTTTGTAAACTAAGACCCAAAGTGGTCAAGAGAGTTACCTAGTGCCATAGAGCTCTCTAGCGATGGGAACCATATCTGCTGGACACTTAAATTCATACACTTTTCACAGAATGATGGCTCTTACAAAACAATATATTCTGAATCATTAAAGAAGATTCAATTATGTTTTTGCTATTATATCTACTAAGGAAGGAAAGCAGACAAATGTATTTTCAAAGAATTATGAACCTTTCACAAGAGTTGAAAGTAATAAAGACTTTGTGTTAAATTTTGTGTTATTAAAATGCTATTAATCAGAATAGCCTCTTTCCCAAATTTGTTAATCAATCAAGGTTGTGGTATATATCAAACTATGTGGTTGTGTGATATACTAAACTGGTTATTTATTCACCGATGTCTTTCATGTTGAGTTCAGCATTGGAAATGGTTTTCTTTTTTGATTTATTTTAGTATATGGTGTTAATTGGATCATTTTCAATGGTATACTCAACAATTAAAGAGAATCTTTACCTGTGGGCTTCAGAGCGAAGTTTGCTAACTGAAACAGAAGAATCTAACATTAAAGGGAGGATCAGAGCAGCAGTTAGTTAACAGTGCAGAAATATCCTATGGGCATGCAAAATGGGAAATTACACGGTAGCCTGTTAGTATGGATTATACCCTGGGAAAGGATACACTATCATTATGCAATTGCACACTGAATAACTGTCCATTAAGTACCATTTTATCCAATTTAGACCCAATGAACCTGATAGATGAGGATCCTTCTAAATTAAGGAGCAATCAAAGCTTCACTTTGGATTCTGTGCCATCTAGATGTGTTATGTGTATTTATTTGGTGCAGGAAAGACACAACTTTCTTGTCCTGCCTTATGGTTAGTTCTTGAACAAATATTTATGGAATATGATTTTTGTCATGGGGAGTATCTGTTGGTGATTGATAGATAATGATATAAAAGATTTAGAAAACTATTTCCTGCATGGAGTTTTATTTCCATGTTTGCTAATTTTCCTTAGTTACTTTGAATGACAATTTTTTTTTTTAATCAAAGGGGTAAAAAACTTTTGTTTGAGTCTAAAGTCAAAGTAACTCTATTCTCTAGCAAAAAGGTTGACAAAAGGTCTTTAACAAAAAGGAAAATGAATGAAGAGGTGAAAGATGTGTTTTGACTCTGTACTAAGTCTCGCCTACCTCAGAAATGCAATGACAATGTAGTTTTATTTGGAAACTTTCAGGAAGGGGTCCGGATCACCATTTTGCAGAAAGGGCAAAAGATGTGTCAGAAGAAGCCCATGTCTGCCTACCCTGCAGGGAGGGCTGCCCCTACTGTGCCGATGACAGCCCCTGCTTTGTCCAGGAGGATAAATATCTGCGACTTGCTATCATCTCCTTCCAAGCCCTGTGTATGCTGCTGGACTTCCTTAGCATGCTGGTGGTCTACCACTTTCGCAAAGCAAAGGTAAACCCAGGTACCCTGGTTATGATCTTTCCTTCTATTGTCAAGTGACCTCTTCTTTTTTCCAGCAAATGAAGTTTTTCCAATTCCCAGTGGCTTCTTTATTAAGCAGAAATCTTTATACAATAGGATAGGATTAAAGTATGAAATTTATATTTTTAGCTTCTCAGGAGAAATAAGGATTAAAGATATGAGACTTTAACATTTTCTTCCACAGAATGTTTCCCGCTATTTAGCCTGGAGCTTGATTTCATCATTGTCTTAAAGGACTCTCTTTTACATGGTCTCTTTGGCTTCCTGAAGCATTTACTCGGCCAGTACCCAATATATTGTTAATTTTTCCATATCTAGAAGGCTTTGTGATGTTTATTATATTTCATTTTTATTTCTTTCAACCATATTTGAAGATGGTAAATAGACTCAGCTATTTTTTAAGCACATTATACTTTGAAGAATGAATTTATTCATGACCTTATATTTGGTCTTGCATTAATATCCCAGAGTAATAGTGATATTGCAAAGAACTTAAATGGATTTTGAAAGTCTGTCCCTCAATTCTGTTCTGAGAAATCCAAGAGCAGTATAAGCATTTGTATGCTTCATAGGCAGGGATGGATGGATGCTCAAATGTTTGGGGCACAGCTTTCTGGAGAGCTGTCTACAGTTGACCACCCATCCTATATAATAAAAATCTAATATGCAAATTGTCCCCTCGACTGGGAGTTCGACCACTCACTATGACGTGCGCTGACCACCAGGGGGTGGCACAGAATATGGCGGGTGTCGGTGACAGTGTTGGCAGCAGGCGGCAGTGGAGATGCTGCTGGCTCCAATAGGCCCTGACAAGAGCAGGACCATAGCAGGATAGTGGAGCAGGTTAGAAGGCGGTGTCAGGCCAAGGCGGGTGCAAGCCGGGGTCCGATCGCCCCACCGATCACCCTGCAGATGGTGACCAGTGGCTGGCAGGCCCTGATTGCTTGATCAAGGCTAGTCCCCAGGCTGCGATGGGGAACTGGGAGTGGGTAGTGGCGACCAACTCCCATGGTGCCCGGGTGGGGGCTGCGACCTTTCACCAGCTACCTGGGGGTGGGGATGATGGGGATGGAGGTGTGGTGAGAATGTGGGGTGTCCACCAAGTTCTCTCTCACTCCCCCTGCTACCCTCCCCCAGGACACCAGGGCTCGTGTGCTGGGGAAGCCCTGTATCAGGTGCTGGACGCCCTTGAAGAGCCCTCCCCGCACCCACACGGCCTCCTCTGGGTGAGCTGGGCTGCAGCTGCTGGGACTGCAGGGGCTGGTTGGGCTCCCTGTGGGTTCACGCAGGAGCCAGTCTGTAAGGACGACTGGGAGAGAGTGTACTTCCCACCCAGCTTCCTTGCAGCACTGTGCCCCGTCCCACAGTGTCCCGCCACACTCACCGTATCTCCATGTGGGGACTTGGGCACCATGACTCAGGCAGAGGGGGACATGCTGAGGCCTGGGGGCCCAGGTGCTGTCCAGGGCCCAGAGGTCAGCTGGGACCTGCCCTTCCACACCAGACACTCACACTTCAATTGCCAGCCAGGCCTAGGGACTGCACCCATGCATGAATTTTGTGCACCGGTCCTCTAGTTTAATTATATGTAGCCAGTGTTGTGTCAGAATCTGTGGTTGTTTTGCTTTCAGAAACTTATTTGTGCCATTGGAAAGAAAAACAAAATCTAAAGTTTCCACCTTTTCAGAATTCAAATGACTCCTTGTGTTAGCAAAGTTGTACAGATTGGTTTAGAGATCAGTGAAAATTTAAATGGTTCTAATTAAAATTTAAAAAAAAGAGAGAGAGAAAATAACTTTTTGTGAATGTCATCCATTACAAAGCTTCAAGTTAACATAAAGAAAAAACACTAGCAATATCTGTTGGGATTCAGGGAAGATGTATCCATTATGTTAATATTATAGCTTTAAATAGTTATTTTAAACTAGAGGCCTGGTGCATGAAATTCATGCAAGGGTAGGATCCCTAGGCCTGCCTGGCAATCAGGGCCAATTGGGGCCTTCCTTCCCCTGGCTGCAGGCTGCTGGCCAGGGCCTTCCTTCATTCCACACACCACCCCCCCAGTGGTCAGCGCATGTCATAGCGAGCAGTCGAACTCCTGGTGGGTCACACACCCGAGGGGACAATTTGTATATTAGCCTTTTATTATATAGGATAATTTTTAACATGACCATACAACACAAGTTAATATTAGGCTTTAAGTCAGCAAAAATCTACAGGCAACTTGCTCTTAACTTAAGCAATACTTATCTTTCTTTTGCAACAAAATATGTGCTAAATTGCACACATAATAAAGTAGCAAGCAAGTGGAGTAGGGGAATATCTAACCACTGTTACCTAGTAAAATTAATTGTTTTTTTTAAAAAGCCTATCACTGGCAGAGAAGGTAGAATGAAAAATTTATTTAATAAACTGCTCTGAAATCTGTGTGTAATGTAATTCATTTACGTAGTGTATAGCACATAATTCTTTTTGCATTTGAATTGATTTTGCTCATTAATGAGTGCTGTGCTAAATGCAGTTAGTGACATATGATGGATTTCATATTACATTGGATAATGAAACCAATATTATTCTCACTAGACTGATGTCAATCTATGTTAATGTTACTTAACATTTCCAAAGTTATTAATGTTGTGAATTTCTCTGGACTTTCATATGAAATTCTACTTTTTTGGTACTATCATGAGAATAGACATCTTAAAATGTCATTTGGTGAAATTTCTCTATGTACAAACTAGTGAGAATACATAAATTAGACATTATCTAGTTTAAGATGGCCACCTTTTGAAGAATCAGTGAGTTTTCACTGATTGTGATAAAATATGAAAGTGGATTTTTTTAAAGAAATAAGTTAACAAAGGCAGTGAACATACAAGTAAATTTGTGACTGATTCCTAGCTTTAATCTAGAAATATGACCAAATTTCAGAACTAGAATGGAACAACCTCTGGTTTTATAGAAAAGAAAACCCAGCTTCTGAGGGATTGTAAATTGCCATGCAGCACAGTTAGGGTGGGATATTTATATACAGTCATTCCAGCATATAGAATAAACACTTCTATAAGATTAAAAGCATGAGTGACTAAATTGAGGGTAAGTGAAAATGAAGATCGGTAAACTTAGTTGAAATCAAGGGTGGGTTTAAGATGTGAAAAGGATTTTGTGAGAGCAGGGGTACTGTTCTAGCTCAGTGCTAGGAAGTAGAGATTTTTTTTTTTTAGTTTTTTTAGAAACAGTGCCAAGAGTGAGTCATTGTCCATGAGATAAAAACTGACCACCCAAAGCTGGTTTGAATTCCTGTTCAGGGCACATGCCCGGGTTTCGGGCACTCCCTGGTAGGGGGTGTTCAGGAGGCAGCCAATCTATGTTTGCTCTCACAACAATGTTTTTTTCTCTCTCTCTTTCTAAAAAAAGAAAAAAAATTCAGTGAAAAAAATCTTAAAAAAACAACAACAGGTGACTGACCAGCCACTGAGGTAAAACATGAATATTCCTAGCAGTAAGTCTTGAAAGAAATTTCTCTTGTGGATTCTTATGCATAGAATATACTTAAATGGAGCAAATGATAAAAATCCTTACAGGAAATAGAATACTAATTTTCATAGCTTTGTTTCTGTTAATTTTCCTGAATGCATGCTAGAGTTTTAATGCTTAAATATAGGCCAGGCAAATTATTTCTGTGTGGGTATCACAAAAGTGGTCCCAATATACAGTTCTTTACTGTTTAGTGTTAATGCAGGGATATATTTGGAATATCTAGATTAGAGTTGGCCAGTATGCAGCACACATGCCACCACCACAAGACCATAATAGACATGCATGGTCCTCTTTCTCATCTCATCCAGAATCAGCCTCCAAACCCCTCTCATCTGGTAGAATCCTAAACAAATTCTAGGCATGAAATCTGTTTGCCATCCTGGATCTAGAAAAATGGGATGACTGCAAACTCTTCACATAAACTTTTTTAAATATAGTTGCTCATTACTAAGTTATTAGAAGGTATTCACTGCCTTGTCCAGTGTGGCTCAGTTGGTTAGAATGTCATCCCGTACACCAAAAGATTGTGGGTTTGATTCCAGTTCAAGGCACATACCCATTTGCGGGTTGATCCACTGTCTGGGCACATATGGGAGGCAACTAACCTATGTTTCCCTCTCACATTGATGTTTCTCTTTCTGTCTTTTGCTCCCTCTATCTCTTTCTCAAATCAATAAAAACATATCCTTGGGTGAGAATTAAATTTAAAAAAAAGGTATTCACTGAGTGACACTGATATAATCCCTGTCAAGATTGCATGTCAGCTTTTCCATATTGCTATTAAATGTGAAGCTGTGTACTATAATCTATATATATAAAAAGCCTGTGTCCATAATGCCATAATGACCAAAGATCGGTTACCAGGAGGTGCATGGAACACCTCTTGGTCCCATGGCCCACAGGCTCTGATCGCAGCAAGGTGGGTGGCAGGTGGGTGGGGCCACATGGCAAAGAAGGTGTAGGGGATGGGCACCTGGCAGGCAGGGGCGGGGGCGGGGAGCATGGCATGGGCCCCCAGGTGGTGAGCAGAGGTGCTCCCTCCACAGGGTTAGGGGTGGGGGTGCATGTAGCAGGTGAAGGGGGGGGAGGAGGCGTGTGGGGGAAGGGCGTGAGCTGGGAGAGGAATTGAGGCAGAAGGTAAAAGCTGTTAATAAGGGAAAAGAGCCAAATGGTTCGGAGCAGCCAATGGCTCAGACACTCAACACTGGGGAGAGAGGAATGGGGACCAACCAGGCACAAATAAGCTCACGAGGCCTGCGGCAGTGGCAGCGGGATCTGGGGTCCCGTCAGTACGTGTGGTGGAGGGAGTCTGGGGCCCATGGTGTGGGGGGGTCTGGGTCTCTTGTGATTTTGTGTGCTGGACCTCTAGTCGAACATAACATCCTATATAATAAAAGCCTAATATGCTAAGTGTCCAGTCGTTTGGTCATCCGTTCAACCAATCAAAGAGTAATATGCTAATGATATGCTAAGGCTGCTCAACCGCTCGCTATGATGTGTACTGACCACGAGGGGGATAGAATTGACATGTACTAAGGAAGGCTGAGGCATCTACTCAGACACACACCTGAAGAGAAGTTCACTCTCCCACCTACAGGGAGACATCCTGAGGGAGGGTCCAGGAACGTGTGGCTAGAGTAGGAGCCTGACCTAGAACCTGAGACTTGTTCCCTCTTTCGCCTTGTCCAGCTTGTGAACCATGTTCTCTAATCCAGTTTCACCAGAATTCATGGTATGTGGCATCTTAAATACTTTTAGTGTTGAACTGTATTTCATTTAGGGCTCATTAGGAATTGGTCATTTGGAAAATTAGGCCTCTTTTATTTATGTTAGACTTTTTTTCTGTTAATTGACAAAAATAATCATATTGACAAAACAAAAATAAACAAAGTGATGACAATGTCAAACCTAGCCGCTGATCCTGTACATCTAGATGGCATGCAAATATGCTATAATGGTAATAGGCAATTCTCTGTTGTGAAATGAAATATTAGGTGATCATGTTAAGAGACATAAGATGATACAGAAATTTATGTCTTTCAGTTCTGATTCCTCGAGGGAAGTCTAGTTATGAGTTCCTTTATTTAAATGAGGCTTACCTATGCGTAAAATATCAAGTTTGTAGTTGTTCAGTAGCAGCAATCATTGATCAAAGGTTATATTAACATTTTATCATTTTAAACAACACAAACTAGATTCCATTATATTTTGGGGTGAGGCTTGTGGTATGACGCCACAAAGGGCAAGTTAAATTTCACTCTACACAATCAATTAGGAAACTAATTTCATATATTTGTTCTTGTGCCCTTGGTTAAAGATTATATCTGTCAATAAACTGTGAATGATTCTGAATCCAGTGAGTTCTTCTAAAACAACAGCAATTTTAAAATAGTATTTTAAAGATCCTAAATGTTAAATATTTTGAAATTATTTTCACCAAATATTATGACAAGTAACATTTTTCTGTTAGCTATTCTGAAGACAGAGTGTGGTTTCTTGTGGCTTAATGTCAAGTGTGTTAGTACAATTTATTTTCAAATGAAAATGTAAGAGAAAATATTCACTGGAAGGAGCATTAAGTGCTTTTACATCATGTGCAACCATCACCACTATTCATTTTCAGAAGTTTTTTTTATCATCTTAAACCTAACTCTGTACTTTTTAAATAGGTCCTCATTCCCCCTAGCCTCTGGTAATCTATCTTCTACCTTTTGTCTTTACAAATTTGTCTTTTCAGGGCACCTCATATCAGTGGAATTATACACTATTTATCCTCCGTGTTTGGCTTATTTTATTTAGTATAATGTTTTAACAGTTTGTCCATGTTTTAGCATTTATTAGAACTTGATTTCTTTTAGTTGCTGAATAATATTCGATTGTGTGCATTTAGCACATTTTGTTTATCAATCCATCTATTGATGAATATTTGGGTTATTTCCACTTTTTTGTTATTGTAAATAACACTACCATGAACATCTGTATACAAGTATCTACTTGAGTCTCTGGGTTCAGTTCTTTGACTATAACCTGGATGTGGAATTGCTGAATGATATGGTCTTTCATTTGATATTTGATATTTTCACTAACAATTCATGTTCCTTCACAACTTATTATTATATTCAAAATATTTTTATTCAATATCTAGTGTTTGTGACCTGGGTGTTAAGAAACTAAATATTCTGCTGCTAACTATTCTTTCTCTTTAAAATGATGGATTTGATGAGGTAACTTCATAAGAAATTTCAAGCACTAAAATTCTATGATTCCTTGAATCTGGGGGATTCATATTTCTAATTTGATGTATTCACTGTATAAAAAGATTAGCTAGCATGGATGAGATTGTCATTCCACTTGCTAATGGATTATAGACATGATATCATTGGATCCAGAGAAATCTTTAATAGGTCCAAGAGTTTGGAAAGCAACAACAACAACAATAATAGCAATATATGTACTCTAAAACCAAGCCTGATTAATGTATTAAGCACTTCAGAGGAGTATTTAACTTATAAATAAGAATCATATCATACTAGCTAATGTGAGATTAAATTGTATGTCTTACATGTATTATTGAAGGGATATCTGGACCATTCCAAGAGTTACCAAAGGGGAAAGTATCACAACTTTTAAATCCACAATTTTGTCCTTATAGGGGGTAAGAAGATGAGAACTACATAAAAGTTATACTAACTATAGTGAAATGTTTGGTTTTGATCATGATGCCTGATAGTCTTTGTATAATTTTTTCTTTCTATAAACTACATTTAAACATATGTATGAAAAAAAAATCCGGAAACCTGGAGTGCTAAGCTTGAAAGTTATAGAAGTATAATCAGACTTTCTGAATTAACTTTCAAGTGATCTTCCCTAAGACAGAAGAAATCTGAATAGGACCAGTCCCAGCATTACAATTAGGTGCAGGGCAGAGTGAGATTAAGAAAGCGTGAACTAGGCCTTCCTAATCCAAGCATCAATACCTTATCCCTAAAGTGTTAGGGCTTCACATATTTGGGTCTTAAAAGCTTTCTAGCATTTCGGGGTTTCCTATTTAAAATACAGATACTGTTTGAATAGGGTTGGCTAAGTTGTCATTCTAATGATAAGTGGAGCTTGAGCTAAAATGTGATTGCCACCTCCTGTCAGTTTATGGAACACTCTGTTATAAAGATTCTGAGGCAGTGAGTGGATTTATTCTGAAAGGTAATTGTTATTGGCTAACTATAGCAGCCATATGTTAGCAGGGAAACTAGAGATACACCTACCACATATTTACCACTCCTTTTCTAGGAGTTTCAGGCTCAGGGGAAATAGTGAGGGAAGAAAAACTACTGATATAGGATGTGAGAGGGCCTTGGTGATAAACATGAAACTGTTTTGTCTAGGGATAGCCCACTTCTTGAAGTATTGCATCAGATCCAGTTTTTCTACAGATGATGAACTGCTTTTGGTAGCCAAGATAAAATAGATTTACTAGGGCTATCCCATTTCATAATTTATTAGCCAGTTCTCAAGTATTTAGAACTTAACACAGTCTGAAATAAATTTTGACAGGTGCTTTTACCTAAATATATGACAGTAAGTGTATTTCAAACAAAATGTAATGCTTTCAATTCTTATTAATTTCTGCTTTTCTTCTGACAAATATGTGTGGTATATGTTAATAAAAGTGCCAGAAGAAATTGGATCTTAAAAATTATGGGCCTCTATGTTAGCACACAATGTACAGTCCCCAAAGTATTTTGTCAATAAGGAAGTATTTTTATATGTTTTTATTGATTTTTTTAGAGAGAGGGGAAATAAGAGAGATACAAACATTCATGAGAGAGAAACATCGATCGATCTTCTGACAACTGCACTCCTGCTACTGGGATCGAGCCTGCAAACCTGGGCATATGCCCTGATGGGGAATCGAACCATCACCTCCTAGTTCATAGGTCAATGCTCAACCACTGAGCAACACTGGCTGGGCGATAAGAAAATATTTTAAGAACTCTGAGTAAAGCTTAATCAGTCCCCAGCTCAAATTTAGTTTCAAATCTTTTCTTTCTCTTGTTACTGTGGGGATTATTTTGCTTACTTGTAGGTTACTTTTTCTTAAAGTTACTTTTATTAGCAATCATGAATGTCTACTCTTTCTGGTCACAAGGTTTTCCAGATTATTAAGGGTGAGCTTTAGAACAAAATATTACATTTAAACAATTAAAACAAAATTAAAAGGCAAATTAGAAAACATGTTTTGATATGATATGATAGTAAAGGATTAATATTCTTAATCTAAAAGCAAACAGACCCTTTTAGGAATCAGTAATAAATAGAAAATTACCCAATAGAAAAATAGGCAAAGAATATTTATCAGAAATTTATTTAAAAAATACCCCATAAAAATGTATTCTCTATATGCATGAATAATTACAAAATGCAAATTAAAACAATGAGATATACTTTTATAATAATAACTCTCTGTGTTGGTGAAGATGCTAGGAACTTATGTTCTCCCATCGATTGCTGATGGTTGTGTAAATTGGTAGGAACTTTTGGATGAAATTTGTGTGTAACAAATTTAAAAATGCACAGTAGTTTTACTTCTAAAAGTCTGTACTAAATAAATCATAAATGTGCACAAGGTCTTACAAATATATTGATTTTTTTTTTATCATAGCACTAGTTATAGTGCACACAAACTGGGAACAATTAAATGTTCAAAATAGGGTTAAGTCATTCATGCATTTAAATATGTAGCCCAAAATTGATCTTGTAGAAAAGTAAATAATAGGATAAATGACTTTAATATAGTTAATGATAGCATTCACTACCACATTTATACCATTTATTAAAATTTTATTTTAGCTTTCTCATTTTTTTAAAAATATATTTTATTGACTTTTTACAGAGAGGAAGAGAGAGGGATAGAGAGTTAGAAACATCGATGAGAGAGAAGCATCGACCAGCTGCCTCCTGCACACTCCCTACTGGGGATGTGCCTGCAACCAAGGTACATGCCCTTGACTGGAATTGAACCTGAGACCTTTCAGTCCACAGGCCAACGCTCTATCCACTGAGCCAAACCAGTTAGGGCAGCTTTCTCATTCTTTATTCTTCCCTTTCACCTTTTCTTCTCATGCCATCCCTCTCAGCTTACCTTCACCCATTCCTTCTTTTCATTCATCATCCATTTGCTGAGCATCTACTACTTGCTTGGAACTATTGCCCAAACTGGGAATAAAATGATGAACAGGACAAATAAGATCTGTGCCCTTAAGGGGTTGATATTCCATTGAGGGGCTTGGCTGGTAGAGATAGGCAATAAAACAAAATTAAGAGGAATGTATGAAGTGGTAGTAAATGCTATGACCAAATGAAATATGATAATGTGATAGAGTATAACTTTGGAGTTATAGAATTGTTACAGCCACTATGTAAGTTAGTATTTTCCTCATTTTATGTTTGAATAAACCAAGTGTAGAGAATTTAAAAAGCCAATCCAATATTACTTAGGGTAGCTAGGATTAACATTCAGGTTTGTTTGACTTTATATCTCATTATAGCTCTTAACTGCTTTGCTGTACTATCTGTGAGGTCATAAGGCAAAATTTATCTTAAATTCTAGAAAGTAGACCCAGCCAACCTGGCCCCATTTTAATAATCTAAGTTCTAGGCCTGCATGAATTATTCTAACTTCCTAATTCTCTTATGCCTCATTGAAATTTACATGTCCTGTGCTTCATGATTGCTAGGTGTCTACTAGTTAACTGAATAAATTAAGTGCCTACATATTACAAATTTTTTTTGAAATTTTTTGGTGACATCCTATCTAATAAAAGAGCAATATGCAAATTAACCATCACTCCAACTCACAAGATGGCTGCCCCCATGTGGACACAAGATGGTCAGCAGGGGAGTGCAGTTGGGAGGGACCAGGCCTGCAGGGGAGGGCAGTTAGGGGCAACCAGGCTGGCAGGGGAGGGCAGTTAAGGGGGATCCAGGCCTGCAGGGGAGGGCGGTTGGGGGTGATCAGGCCTATAGTGGAGGGCAGTTGGGGGTGACCCAGGCCTGCAGGGAAGGGCAGTTAGGGGAAATCAGGGTGGCAGGGGAGCAGTTAGGCATTGATCAGGCTGGCCGGGGAGTGGTTAGGGACAATCAGGCAGGCAGGCAGGTGAGCGGTTGGGAGCCAGCAATACTGGATTGTGAGAAGGATCAGGCCTAAACAGGCAGTTGGACATCCCTCAAGGGGTCCCAGATTGGAGAGGGTGAAGGCTGGGCTGAGGGACAACCCCCCCCCCCCCCACACACATGAATTTTGTGCACCGGGCCTCTAGTTGGTTAATAAAATGATATAAGTTTCAGGGATAGAATACAACATTTTAGTGGCTTTATATGGTCCTTGGCTCTCTCATCTGTGTCACTACACAGTTTGGCATTTTAATAGCATCCCTTAATGACTTAACCTAAGGAACAACTCATGTATAATGGTTTAAGGGTATGTGTGTGAATGTATGTGAATGTCAGGGTGGCAGTAAGGGTACATATGGGGAGAAGCAGGAGAGTGCAGGAAAATAGTTTTGCTAAAGGCTCTCTTTCTTTCTGTGCTTCTTAAAAATATCATTTAAATAACCTCCTACTGGTGGTAGCAATACTAATTATGAGTTAATGAAGAACAACTAAAGTGATTATAGTATATTTGTATATGCCTTAAGACACATAAAATGTTTAATGATTACCAAAGCTCCATTTCTCTTTGGAGGCACTTACATTTACTATGCCTATTTGAATGGTAAAGCCAGTTACATATTCAGTATGGTAAAAATAACTTTTTAAAAATTAATGTACTTGTATACTAAATTGCTTGTTATTTGAAAAATATTCTGAGACCAAACTGTTTATTCCAAATTTCTCAGATCTTCATTTTTAAAGCCCATTCCAATATTATGTAAGCAAAAGACTTTGCACAGTTATAAATGAATGCCTTCATTAACTATTTATTCAATAGTTAGAATATTTAGCTGCGTTAACAAAGATGATTTTGATACTGGCTTGCCCAGGAGAGGTTCATAATCTAATGGGGAAGTGGATATAAGGAAATGGAAGATATGTAAAACATGTTCTAAGTGTGTTGAGTACCTGGTGAGGCAGTAGGGGATAATAATTCAGGTCACAAACTTTAGTTTGTCATGGTGCCTCTCCTGGCTTCTCACATAAGAGGTATTAAACTTTAGGTAAGTTACCAACCTTTCTTTATCTTAGTTTCCTCTTCTGTAATTTGGGGATTATAAATCTAATCTCATAGGGCTACAGTGAAGATAGAACTGTGTGGAATCTTAATAAACTTATTACAATTAATGATCTGTGACAATGCTCAATAAATGTTAGCTATTAATAGGGAGTGTATACAGAATATAATAGTAGCATAAAAATAAGGTTAAGGGGTGGTCGGAGCACTTCATAGAAATGATACTAGAGAAGAATTTTGAAAAATGAATTTATTGGTCAGCATGAAAGGAGGTAGGAAGGTAGGCTAGGCAGATTGACACACATGCAAAGATATTAGAATGCACATGGCACATAGAGAGTAGTTCAAGTATTTCAGTATGGATCCTGAAAAACCTGCTCCAAAATTTGGACTTATTCTCTAGGGAGTTGAAATAAATTGTTGAGCTGACTAAAGATGCTAGACATTTGGGTCGGACCAGATAAATAGGTTTGTAAGTCATTCACTCATTCATTCAGTGTTTTTTGAGGGTGCATGAACTTCCCAGGTATTGTTTTTGATGGCGAACAAAACAGGCATAGTCTGTGATCTTATGAATGGAGTTCATAATCTTGGGGCAAAGATAAGTAAGTAAATAAATTAATAAATGCCAATACTAATAAGTGCTATGAAGGAAAGTGAAAGAATAGAAGAACATGGGGTTCTTTAGGAAGACTTCTCTGAGGGGGCATCATTTAATCTGAGCTCTTAAGGATAACTGGGGAGTGGATGGGGTGGGAAACAGGGACAGAATAGTATTCTAGGAAAAGAAAACCACGTCTGTGAAGGCGCCAAAAGGTAAAGAAGCTTGGAGTGTTCTAGGGGCTGAAGGAAGCCAGCATAGACAGCAAATAGTAGCCAAGCCAGAGAGTGGAACAAGGAAATTAGAGAGGGAGCTTCCCATCCTTCAGAGGTCTATAGACCGGAGTAAAGAGTTTAATTTCATTTGATGTGCAATCAGAATCTGCTGAAGGATTTGAAGCAGGATAATAAATGAATCCATTTAGGTATTAAACATTTATCTCTCTGCCCTGATGAGAATGGATTAGGAAGGGACACATGTAAAAGTGGGGAGAATGATAAGATGTCTATTGAATTAATCCAGGTTAGAGATAGTGGTGGCCTGGAGAGAAGTGATGAAAACTGAGATGCACTTGGAGATAAAACTGATGGGGCTTGATGAATCTGATGTGAGATATGGAGAAAAGAGAAAAATTAAGTTTGACTCCTTCAGATTTATAGCTTGAAGAATTAGTTGAAGGAAGAGTTGTGCTACCTACTAACATTAGGAAAGTGTGAAACACTGGAAAGAGACTGGTTTTAACAGTAGGAGAAGGATAAATCAGGAGTTTCATTCTAGATGTAAGTTTAAGTAGGGTTGCCAAATTTAGCACATAAAAAACAGGATGCCCAATTAAATCCAAAGCTAATAGATTTAATAAAGGAATTTTGCAATGTAGCAGGATACAAAATTAACACTCAGAAATCAATGGTATTTTTACGTATAATGAATTCTCAGAAAGAGAAACTAAACAAATAATCCCATTTACCATAGCAACAAAAAAATTAACATACCTAGGAATAAACTTAACCAAGGAGGTAAAAGACTTATAGTCAGAAAACTACTGGATGCTGAAAAAAGAGATAGAGGAAGATATAAACAAGTGGAAGCATATACCGTGTTCATGGATTGGTAGAATTAACATAATTAAAATGTCCATATTACCCAAAGCAATCATAGATTCAATGCAACCCCTATTAAATTACCAAAGGCATATTTCACAGACCTAGAACAAACTCTACAAAAATTTATATGGCACCAAAAATGTCCAGAAATAGCCACAGCACAGATTGAATTGAAAAGCACAGATGTTTTTCTGAAGTTATGTTGAAAGGAAGAAAAACAGGAAGTTGAAGGTAAGTATTAGCATAGGTAGTTATGTTTACTAAATGGTTATCATTCAAAGAACTACAAATATTTTGCAAGTGACATTTTTCTTTATGTCCATTTGCTTTTTGTTAAAGTAGATTTACAAAAGGTTCACTCTCCAAGTTTCTTAAGCATTTACAGCATTAATATTTGTAACAATTAATTTTAAAGGAATCCCACAAGGGAGAGAAATAACAGTAATTGGCATCTTCAGTTTACAAATGGAGAAAATGATTTCAAGGGATACGCCTGAGATCATAAAGCAAACCACTGCTTACTCATAATTAAACGAACTTCCTTCAAATTCAATAAAAAGAGCATATTTTATAAGACTTTAGTGGGTGTATAATAGTTGCATGGCATTTTGAGCCAATTCTGCCAAAGGATTTCAGTCTGTAGTTAGTTAGGCCTATCCCAGTTAAAACTGAAAACAGGAAGATTTATTTTGTGAGTTTTATTTCCTAATACAGCAGGAGTCAGCACACTATGATCTGCCTGTTTGGAAAAATAAATCAAAATGAAGAATATTTTATGACATGTGGGGGTTATATGGAATTCAAATTTCAGTATCTATCTAATAATAAGGTAATATGCAAATTGGTTGGGACACCATCACGTAATGACTTATCATCAGGCTGCATGCCCAGCAGGGGCGGGTGGGTGGAGACTTGCAGCATCGGAGACGGGGGCGGGGCTGCGGCGGAGACCTCCCTGCGCCTGCACCAGGGGTCCGCAGGCCTCTGCCACAGCCCGGCCTGGGGATCCCCAGGCCTTCCCCTGCTCCAGCCTACCTTTTGGGGACAATCCATTCAGGAGCCCCGGATGGGTGGGCGGGGCCTACTTCTTTGGGGCGATGGATCGCGGGGCTCCTGCATTGTGACAAGGCACAGGCCAGGCTGCGGGAACCCTCCCCCCCGCAAGTGCATGAATTTCATGCACTGGGCCACTAGTCCATATGTAAAGTTTTACTGGAATACAGCTCTAGTCACTTGTTTCCATGTCTCTGGCTGACTTTACATTACAATGGCATAACCGAATACTGTGATGGAGATGGCATGATCTAGAAATCCTAAAATATTTATGATCTGTTCCTCTACTGAAAATATTGGCTGTCACTTGAAATACAGCTCCTGCCTGGTCCAGTTTCCATCCCTATCTCTTTATCCTTCAGTGCCTCACTAATTGGTCCTATACATTCTAGGGGTATTTGCCTTTTCATAAGAAACTCTTAAACACTAAAAAGCCTACACCCAAATGAGTGAATGTACAATGTTGTAATTTCAGATTCAGGTCAGGATCCCTGGATACATTTTGGCTAAAAGGTCATCTTGGCATTTTGGAACCCTCTTCCCTCCCTCCCCCATGCAGTCAATTTTGTCAGCTACAAACATGATTCTAATTTGGACCATTTGCTAGTTTCTTGACCTGCTATTTTCTTTGTGACATACCAGGTCCTCCAGATCCTGAAGTTAAAAAATCTTAAAGAACAATGTTCACAGGCAGAATGGTTTGAGCAAGAGGGCAGAATAACGAGGTCTCAATCGGTATTTTAAACATTGATCCTGGGAGCCCAGTCCATTGCCTGGTTCTGAGTTCTGCTGGCCTAGAGAAGCATAGCTTGGCTGCCTTGATCACAATTTTAAATTTTATTACAAATTTTACATTGCTAAAACAAGATTTCATTTGGGCCATGAGCTCTTGGCCCACTGCTAATTTGTATTCAGTTTAGCTTTGTCAGTACTTTGAAGGGTGGCTCTTGCTCAGCTAGAGTGCAGTGTATCTCCTAAACATTTTGAAGCCTCATAATTTCCTGGATCAGCCTTTCTCCAACTGGGAGTCGGGCAGCATCCCTGGAGGGGGTTCCAGAGCTCCCTTCATTGTTTCTGTGTCTACAGTACTTTCTGTCCTCTGGCTTGGTCTCTTTATCCAGACAGGATCACGGGGCTCTACAGCGGCAAGAAGGGCAACCATGGCAAGGAGTTACATATTTTTTCTTTCTCTTGGAGACGTTTAGAGATGAGCCGTCATGGAAACAGGCTCTGTTTTATCTTATTCTTCCACATCTATAAAAATCATGCTCTCCTCCACACACCTATAAATCCTATATATAACCTGACTTACTGAGGGCAAAAGGTGAACCTGTTCTCACTCGGCTTTCCCTTCAGCAATATTTCAAAATGATACATTCCTCTGGGGCTTCACTTCTATCCTCCTGATGTCCCCTCTTGCCTCTGGATACAGGTCAGAGAAGAGAAATGGATTGAATGCTAGCAGAGCACGTGAGCCTTGCCTACCATTTGCAGACTGAAGACAACTCTGCTTAACCCTGAGGAGTGATTAGGCTGTTTTTTAAAAAACGACGCTATTGACTGTTCCTTCATCTGGGTTCCTTTGCAATAGCCAGTAAGAGAGAAAACAAGGTTCTCTCAAACAACACCTCCATTCATCAACTGCTTGCTGGTTAATGTTTGTAGAAGCAAAGCATGGCTTTCCATGTTCCCTTTTGATTATCCATAATAGCGCCCTGCCAATACTGCCTAAGATATACACCCCACAGGGGGACATTTGTTTCATTTGAGAGAAAGCTGAGTAGGTGTGAGAAAAAGTTTAAGTTCAAGAGAAGCAGGATTCTTGTTGACCTCTTTTCCTTAGGAAAGTCTGTGAGGCTTGAATTACCTTTATCATGCTAATTGGCAAAGGGACAATTTCTTAGTTATCACAGGTCCTGGAAATGTGCACAACTTTTGTGAAATTCAAATATCTTTAAAGCTTGTTTACTCATTCTCATGACTTCTCTGTTTATTTTATCATTTCTTCATACACTATTACTAAATTTAAGTTTATAATACTTCTGAGGACTCTTAAGGATATATGTTATTTTCTATTTCATAATATAATATTCAGATAGGATCATTTCTGACATTTTCAGTAATGCAGTCAATTTTTAGCTCTTTGACCCAACTTTAAAACAGATTAGAGGTAGCATTCATAGTCTCATTGCTATAACATTTGCCCTCGTTTTCCTTATGAAAAATAAGAAGGATAGGGGAACAAGGCAAATAATAATAGCAGAGAAGCTTAAAATAAATAAAAAGGGTCATAACCCTTATTGGCCTATGGCAGTCCAAATTTAACACATAATTATAAAGGGAGCCATTATCATCCATGTTTACATTGAGCTTTAGGACTCTTTTATCTCTAGAATATTTTTTTCTAACTCAATTCCACCCCCTTAACTCAGCATACCCCAACACGTTTCACTAAAGCTGTGGTTCTGCTCCTCTGTCCCACTACCCTCTTCTATTTAAAGGTGACTCTGCATCTGATTCAGACAGGGATTAGAATAGCGTGTGCTGGCATGGCAATATAACCACTGTGCTCTACAATTTGGGACTTGACCTTTCTGCTTCTGAATTCATTCCATGATTCTTACCCTCCTGACTACTAGGCTCTGGCTGGCCTATGTAGACACTATTCTCAGACACTCATTGCTAGTGGGTGACTATCCTATATAATAAAAGGCTAATATGCTTATTGTCCCTTTGGGAGGTTTGTCTGGGAGACTGGGAGTTTGATCACTTGCTATGACGTGGGCTGACCACCAGGGGGTGGTGTGGAACATGGCCGGTGACCAGTAGCAGTTGTGGGCACTGAGAGAGGGAGGGAAGGATGAGGTGGGGAGGCCAGGAGGCGGGGAACTTGATCGACCCTGATTGCCAGCCAGGCCTAGGGGCCCTACCCATGCATGAATTTCATGTACCGGCTCTCTAGTTATCTATATTAATAAAAGCATAATATGCTAATTAGACTGGATGTTCTTCTGGACGTCCTGCCAGACAAAGCCAGGGCTGCAAGGGAATCCTGGGTCCTGGCAGCCAGGGGAAGGAAGGCCTACTCTAGCATGAATTTCGTGCATCAGGCCTCTAGTTTTTAATGAAGTGTCATGTGCTTGGGTTGGGTGGGTGTCACTTAATTCCATTAAGCGATCAACTTCAGAATCCCCTGTGCAGCCTCTCAAAGTTTGAATGAACGGATCCCTTCTCAGATGTTGTGAATAAGTTTCCTGGAAAGGAGTCTCCATGTATGTATAATTGTAAAAATTGTCATAGGTGTTTCTAATATACCTCTCAGGCTGGGAACCATTGACTAATAACCTTAAAAATGATCCTTTATGTCTTCTTCAACGGCTGGGGGTAAAACCTAAAACCAATTTTTCATATCTGGAGAAGCAGAAATGACACTTTTCTACATTAATCTTGTGCTTTTCAGTATCACATAGATACTGGGCCTGCTAGAAATCACAATTAATCTTTTTAGCTTTCCTCAGTCTCAGAGAAATAAAACCAGGGGCTGGCGTGTTCCTTGAGGGCAGGGAGTTTCGGGGACAGTGGAGCGCAATGGAGAGAGAAGGGGCTGTTTGAACTGTGTAGGATTCACTTATCAAAATTAAATTCCTGGGCAGTTCACCCCAGACTGTGAAATAGCTAAAGGGAAAATTTACTTTAAAATGTTTGTGAATCGTAGAGAGGGCACAAATGTGAACGCTGATTCTAAAAGAAGTCAAGTATGGAGGAAACCCTCCGAATGCGATGAATGTCCTTTGGGCGTTAGCAGCATGAAGTGACTAACAGAGGCAGTAAGAGCTGCACACACAGAAAGGAGATTGTGGGTTTGGTTTTTGTTTTTTGACACAAATAAGACAACAGAGAAATGCTTGCCTGAAAGTAAATGAGCAGTTAGGCACAACAACAAATGAACCAACAATGCAGAAGGCGACCACTGGCGGCTCACTAGTGAGATAAATATAGGAAATCAGCTAAAACACATGACTCCATGAGGCAGATGTAGCAAAAACAGACAGCAGATGAGAATCACAGATACATACTAGAGGCAGCTGGAGTTCAATTGAACCCTAGACCCTCTCTGTCCTATGGCTTCTGCCTAAACAATTGCAGACATTTTCTCTGTTCTTTGGACCCATAGTCCCAACTGCCTTATTGATCTTTCTGTTTGTGTTTCAACACATCAGCATGTTTAAAACCAACTTCCTCTCCACGTCTAATCCTCTTTCATGCTTTCTTGTCACAGGGAATGCCACCACCATCTATCTGAGAGTAAGCCACAGCACAACATCCTCTCTTTCCTATCTCTCCATAGCCAGTCCTTCACATATTCCTCAGATGGATTCACTTTTTTCCATCTCTACTGCCACCATCCTGGTGCAAGATACCATTATCTCTTCCCTGGGCTTTTATGGTATCTTCTTGCATCTGAGTTCCCCTTCAATAGCTTCACTATCCAGCAGCCTGAGGTTGTTCTAAATTCAGTTTTATCATTTTAAAACCTATCCCTTTACTCAAAAACTCTGTAATATCTTGTCACTGCTTTAGGATAGAGATCAAAATCTTGAACCACACTTATAAGTATCAGCATAATTGGCATTGTCTCTCTTTACAACTTCACCACCGACTTCTCTCCCCTCCTTTTGACACTTCAGTCATATCCGTCTGTCACTTGATGAGACATGCACCCCAGGGACTCAATACCTGTGATTCCTCTATTTGCAAGATTATCTCTTTCCTTTCTTCATCACTACCCACCTTCTCAGCATTTTTTTTCTCCTTCTAATCTTTCAGATTTCAACTCATCCATCACTCTCCCACACTCTCATTCCTGATTGAATTTCTTTTCTTTGTCCTATTGCAGTTCTGAGAAGTTTTCCTATAGAACAGGGTTCCTCACCCTTTGCACAATTGACATTCTGGACTAGGTAATTCTTTGTCGTGGGAGAGCTGTCCTATGCATTGTAAATAACACCCCTAAACTTTACCCACTAGATGCAAGTCATAACAATTTAAAATATGTCCAGACATTGTCAAGTATCCCATGGGGGGTTGGGGAGGCAAAGTTAATCCCATCGATCAGCACAACCCTAGAACAATTACTTCTACCTCAGTCTGTGATATATGTCTTTCCTAAGAAAACGAAGCACTCCATATAGCAGGAACTCTGTGTGTGTGTGTTTGTGTGTGTGTTTGTGTGTGCATTTGTGTGTGTGTGTGTGTGTGTGTGTGTGAGCGTGCGCGCACACGCACGCAGTGTTGAATGAAAGAATGGGGAAAAACACACCAAACATTATGGGGTACAATATCACTATTGAAAAACAACACCACCAAAACACCAAACATTTTGGGGAATTTGATTTTAATTGATTCTGTTTGATCTCCAAAGTTTATGCTTTCTTTTCGTCCAGAAGGAAATTTGAAAACTTCAAACATAATATTATCAAATTTCAAGTCAGCATAATCTTGATGTAGATTATGACTAGAGAGCATTAGTCATGGAATCTATGCTTCTGACCCACCACTGGAAACTTCAGCTCAATAAACCTCTTAAAGAGGAGACTCAACGTTTCCATTCCTAAATAAGCATCCTAAAATTCATATATATTTTTCATGTAGTTATGTGGCAACTTGGTGTTACTATTTGAGGACAAACTATACCTACAATGTAGCTAATATGTAAGCTTGAAATGGAGATGAAGGACAAAGCCTTTCATAGATTTAACAGGGCTGTTCTCTGCCTTCTGTGAGGTGTTTTCTAGCAGCTCCAAGTGGCTGGTGAAGAAGGTCAACATAAACACATTAGTAATCTCTATATATAAAAGCCTAAGCGACAGAAAGACCGGAATGACCGAAACAACCAGTCACTATGACGTTCACTGACCACCAGGGGGCAGACACTCAAGACAGGAGCTGCCCCCTGGTGGTCAGTGTGCTCCCACAGCTGGAGCACCGCTCAGCTGACCAACCCATCCTGGTGGCCCATCAGCCCCGCGTCAGCCACCCACTCCCTAAGTAGTCCTGCAGGTCCAATCTCCAGAGAATGGGCCAGGCACCGATGAACCAGCACCACCAGCACGATCCTGACAGCACTGCCAGGCTCCTGGAAGTCAGGCACTGTGGCCACTTCCCCTCCCTAGATGCTCTGCAAGGAAAAAACAATATAATAGCGGCCTCCAGGTGGCTCCCAACAACCAGCACAAATTTCAGCAGGACGAATCCAGATCCTGGGCTAGCAAGGGCATCCCACTGCCTGCCAGTAGGGTCGATCACTTCCCAGCTACCCTCCACCCCCCTGGGGACCCCATCCGTGCATGAATTCATGCACCAGGCCTCCAGTAACTGAATAAGTCAAGAGGAGTCAATATACAGATTCTATATGGAAACATCAGAATATCTTCCCAGAGAAGAGCAAATTTTGATGGGCTTTGAACAAAGAGTAGGAATTTTCTAGGTAAAAGAACAAAATCTGCAGTTTGGGGATTAAAAATGGGCATGATGCAACCAATATGAGGTTTATGGAGTGTTTAAGATGAAGCTGGGAAGATTGGCTGAGACTTGAAAATGAAGAGCTTTAAATGCTGAAATAAGAAATTTAGACTTACGTGTAACAAACCATCACAGGATTTAAGAAAAGAAATTACATGGTTACATTTGTATCTCACAGAAATCTCTAGCTGAATGTGGAAGGTAACCTAGAATGTGTGAGACTGGAAATATAGAGACCATTTAGGAATCTGTGATAAAAGTTTCTTGGAGAAATCAAGAAAAATATGATTTAAGACAGTGATTCTAGGAGTGGGAGAAAGGGAATGATTTCCAAAGATAGGAAGTAGAAATTACATGATATCAACTGAGGGATGAGAGAGAGGGAGAAGAGTCTAGCATGACTTTCAAGTTTCTAATTTGATTTTTTGGTCACACTGTGAAGCCATTATCAGAGAGAGGGATTTTGAAGAAATAGATTTAAATGTACAAAGATGAGTTCGGTTATAAACATGCTGAGATTGTCACTCATGAACCTCTAGTTGGAGTAGCCACATCTGGTCGTAAAAAGAGAGGTCAGAACTAGAGACAGGTTTGATTTACAACAATGAGGTGGTAATGAAGCTATATGAATAAAAGAGGTGTCCCAGAGAAAGGCTCTGAAGAAGAAAGGCAGATGCCTATTATATATCACCATGAAAACCCTTCTTTCTTAATCTCTATCCAAAACTTGAATCACCTAAAATACTTGTATTTTGAGATTCAGGAATAGAAAGTAATCAATTACCCTCCTGTCCATTTGGACTGATTTATTTATATTGCTGGTATCAGGCGGACTAGTGTTGAAATGCCTTAAGGTAAGTTTTTCTCTATTTACAGCTCTCTGTGAGTCAGGAAGCCAGAAAATCTTTGTAAATTTTGCAAGTCTTTGAGAATAGCCTTCACTATATATGCTTTTAGACCACAGGCATATGATGAGAGTCTTGCTTTCCAAAAGGAGTGATTGAAAAATAGGAGAGTTGGAATATAGTTTAGACCATTTTTGAACTGATTTAGCTTTAATGGATTCATTTTGTTTTAATGTCTATCTTTATTCTCTCAGCAGCACTCAGTGTTCGGGGAAAAATGACAGAAAATGTCTATCATTTTTATGTATATTATTTCAGAACTTTTAATATTTTATCTGGCATATGGCCCATTCAAGTTAATGGCTGGACATGTGATGATGGTCATTTTAATTACATAAGTTAAAAACATTCTATTTAATTATTTCAAAATGGAGGTGCCCAAATCAAGTTCTAGACTATTTTTTATTGAAATATATTTGACATATATCATATATAGACATATATGAGCCAGGGGCCATCGCAACCAAACAGATGACCAAATGGAGGACCGAACAGGCTGAGTGGGGCGACAAGGCCAGCAAGGGGGTTAGTGAAGGGCGACCAAATGACTGAGCAGCAGGCTGTGTGGGGCGACCAGGCCAGCAGGGGGTTAGTGAGGGACGACCAAACAACTGAGCAGCAGACTGCATGGGGCAGTCAGACATCCCTCGAGGGGTCCCAGATTGGAGAGGGTACAGGCTGGCTGAGGGGACCCTCCCCCCATGCATGAATTTCATGCACCGGGCCTCTAGTCTATATATATAAAGAGCTAGGGTCCATAATGACCGAAGGCTTGACCAAACACTGGAAGTCAGGCATGTTCAGTCACCATGGCGACCCAGGACTGACTGCCAGGCTGCGGGCGCCTCAGCTAAGCAACCAAGCACTGACTGCTGAGGGGGCTGTGATCAGGCCCAGACAGAGGCTGGGAGAGAAAAGCAGGGTCTGATCGCAGCCCCCGTAGCAGTCAGTGCTGGGTTGGTGTGGCAGAAGTCAGTTCTGTAGTCAATGAACATAAGGTCAATTAACATTGAGTGAACATAGGGTCAATTAATATCTCTTTGAGAGGAACTGATAATATAAGGTACAGTGTAGAGCAATTATATTATTTCACATAAGCTCTTTTCAACTAAGGTATTTTCCTTTATTTAAAATGTATCTTTATTGATGAAAGTATTACAGATGTCTCTTTGTTTTAGGTTTCATTTTTTCCCCCCCATTGATCTCCTCCACCCGGCACCCACCCCTTCCAGGCCTTCACCAGATTATTGTCTGTGTCCATGGGCTATTCCTATCTACTACATAAAAATCTAGAAAGATTTAGAGAAAATAAAATGAAAGATATGCCAGGTAAATATTGAACAGAAGAGCTGAAGTTGCTGCATGAATACTGGATACAGGCTTGAAGCCAAAACACAACTCATGAGGTAAAGTTAGTCATTGTAACATAACAAAAGGTTCCTTTCACTAAAGAGATAAGATGGTTCCCAATACTTAGACACATAATAGAACAGTGTGGGGGTTCAGAATGAGCCTCACTAAGATGTGTCTCAGTGGTATGCAGATTTTTGAGCTAAGGGAAATTTTAGCTTCAGGTTCAAGTGAAAATTCTGCCCCTCCCTTTAACTACCTAAAAAAAAATTGAATTAGAGGCCTTGCCCATAATAACACATTTCCTGTATAATAAAAGGCTAATATGCAAATCGACTGAACAACAGAATAACTGATCGCTAAGACACGCACTGACCACCAGAGGGCAGATGCTTAATGCAGTAGCTGTGCCCTGGTGGTCAGTGTGCTCCTACAGGGGGAGCGCCGCTCAGCCAGAAGCTGGGCTTATGGGTGCCTAGTGCAGCTGCAGTGGTGGGAGCCTCTCCCACCTCTGCAGCAGCACTAAGGATGTTCTACTGATGGCCATCAGCTGGACATCCCCTGAGGGCTCCCAGACTGTGAGAGGGTGTAGTCCAGGCTGAGGGACCCCCTCTCTGAGTGCACAAATTTCGTGCACCTGACCTCTAGTTGTATATATTTAAGGTATACAATATTTGATACATTTATGCATTATAATACATAGTGGTATATTGCCATTGGAGTGATAATTAGCACCTTTATCACATTATATTAAACTAGAGGTCTGGAGCATGAAAATTCATGCATGGGAGGGGGTCTCTCAGCCTGGCCTGCCCCCTCTCACAGTCCAGGAGCCCTCAGGGGATGTCCTACTGATAAGTTAGACCCAAGGGGAGCAGGCCTAAGCTGCAGTCTAGCCTCCCTCTGTGGGAGACGACCGGGCCAATCAGGGGAAGGTGCTGCCCATATCACCCCACTGCTGCTGCTGCTGGCACAGGCCGCCATGGCTGCCTGCCCTCGGCCCTCGCAGCCACCAAGGCTTTGTCCAGAAGGACGTTAGGAACGACGTTCAGCTGTCCTGTCTAATTAGCATATTATGCTTTTATTATTATAGATACCATTTCTTTTTTGTGATTAGTATAATTAAGATCTAGTCTCTTGGCAAGTTTGTTGATTATAATACAATATTGTTGTCTATATTCTAGTCTATTTTCTTGTTACATTTGGTTACTATAAAAAATGTGTCTGTCAGAAAAACACTTGTAACAACTAGATTCTGATATGAATTGATTTGAATGTTCACCAGCAAATGGATACAATTTTTTTCTCTGTTAGCCATGAGACAAATCAGAAACTATTTGTAGTTGTAGTGATATTTTAAATTGGTACATAAGATAGGGAAGATAATCCAACAAAATCTCTGTCAGTTTTAATAATGGCAAATGGTGTTTTTGTTGCTTTACTTGTACTTAGGGTGCCCTTTTGGAAAAAGACCAGAGAGAAGAGTGACTTACCGACTGAAAGGTCATGAAAAATGTTATTTCAAATTTAAACACAATTGAAATATATTAGCAGAAACTTACTCATATCAGAATTGAATTTAAGAACTCCTTACATGGCAAAAGGGTTTATACCCAAGGAGAACCCACAACCAACTGAGCTACCCAGCCAGGGCCTAGAGTTTGAATTTTGAATTCCTATCTCCATCATCTTTGCATCTAAGTAGCAGTTGTTTCCCCACAGCCCTTTATAATCTACCTTTGTTTTTTGCTTGTCAAATACAATACTGCTTCCTCTACTTGCATCTCACACACCTCATTAATTCACTTATTACTGAAATGCTCATCATATTTTAGAGTGGAAACTTTTTTTGGGTTAAAATGTGGAATATAAAATAAGACATGTAAACAGGTCCTAGAATGTTTAGACTGTCAAAATAGTAATGCCTCTTTGTTTTACACATTGTCTGGTCATTCCGTACACCTCCAAGCATGCTAGAGAGGACAAATAATGTGTTAAAGACAAGCTTAACAGTCCTGAGCAAAACTGTTTCTGTTCTCACTTTTTTTCTTCCTGTTTAAGAAGATAAAGGAGATGCTGATGTTATTTAGCTAACGTTTAATGGGATTCTAGTGCCTGTGAGTGAGCAGTGGTATTTTAGAGCAGTTACTTTTGCAGATTGCAGTTTTCAATATACCAAATTTAAAAAGAGAAAAATAAATTATGAGATTAGACAATGTTCAAACTATAAAGAAAGTTTGCTTAGACCTGCTTCTACTTAGTAATCAGATGAAACCAAACAATGATTTGTGAAGTCTCTTAAATGTCTCCAAGTATAGAGTATATTTATGTTAAAAAAAATGATAAATGTGAGACTAAATTATGTTTATTTTGAGTGTAACAAAGAGTGATATTTAAAAAAGTATGCAAAGTGTTTTACCTCTGAAATGTTAAATTATAAAATACTTAATATTTTATATTTTTATTATTATTCCATTAGACTTTCTTCATGAGAAGGAATTTATAATTTCAGTGATCTTTTTATTTGAAAAATATATCAACTAAATCAATACCTTTTTATCAATAATAGATGTCTAAGCAAATGACAGATTCTTTTTTCAGTAATTTCATGCCACTTTATTTAAAGATATACAGTAATTCTTCCCAATGCAAGATCCTTTTTGTAATATCTCAGTATGTACCATTCACTTCTATATGCTTTTTTTTGACAGTTAGAGAATTTATCTCCATTAAATGAAGTAAGAGTTATTCTATTTAGTAGTATTGAAAGAAAAAGGGAATTGAAAGTTTCGAATAGATTGCAGAGAAGTAACAGCTATTTTTGCAAAGAAGCCATGAGGGAAATGAGGACAAATAAGGACATGACAATCCACAGTTTAAGAATGCATTTTAGTCCCATCTTAGCAGAGGAATGGGGCAAAGGAATGAGGAGAAATCTGTTGGAAGCGCTTTGGTATTAAATTGTTTTGGACATAAGCACAAAAGATGAGTCTGGTTAAGAAAGATTGTCCAGCCTGGCTGGTGTGGCTCAGTGGTTGAGCATTGACCTATGAGCCAGGAGGCGACAGTTCAATTCCCATTCAGGGCATAGGCCCTGTATATACCTCAGTTTTCTGCAACTTTGCCTCTGCAGTGAGAGTCAGCAACATTAAGCCGTAAGATCAGGCACTGAACTTGTGAAAGATGAGACTCTAGAGGGAACACCTCTTTGTGTTCACATTATCTGAGACAAAGCAAACAATTGGCAAGCATCTTATGTAAATACTACAAAAACAACCATGAGAAGTTTCTGCCAGCAACAAATGATAAACCATATTAATAATGAATACTTGTTATTTCTAATTTCACATGTATAAAACATCATTAATTTTTCACCCTGGCTAGTATGACTTAGCATTTTGAGTATTGGCCCGCACACCAAAGGGTCATGGGTTTGATTCCTGGTCAAGGGCACATACCTGAGTTGCAGACTTGATCCCCAGTCCCAGTTGCGGGTGTATGGGAAAGCAACCAATCAATGTGTCTCTCTAACATAGGTGTTTTTCTCTCTCCTCTGTGTCTCTCCACCTCCTTCTTTTCCATTCTACCTGAAAAGCAATGGAAAAAATATCCTTGGGTGAGGATTAACGTGTGTGTGTGTGTGTGTGTGTGTGTGTGTGTATCCTATATAATAAAAGCCTAATATGCAAATTGTTTAACCGGGAGTTCAACTGCTCGCTATGATGTGCACTAACCACCAGGGAGCTGCACAGAACATGTCGGGCATCGGTGACACAGCGCTGGCAGTGGGCGGCAGTGGAGGCGCTGTCAGCCCTGATGGGTCTCAACAAGAGTGTGACCACAGCGGGATGGTGGAGCAGGTGAGCGGGTGGTGCCAAGCCAAGGTATGTATGAGCAGGGGCCCAATCGCCCTGGTGATTGCCCTGCAGATGGTGACCAGTGGTGGTGGCAGGGGGCGGGACTGCCACCCAGCTCCCAGGTGCTGAGGGAGCTGGGCCGGGGTCCTGGCCCCAACCAATCTCCTTACAGATGGCAACCAGCAGCTGGCAAGCCCTGATCATCTGATCAAGGCTGGCCCCGGGCTGGGACGGGGAACTGGGGGTGGGTGGTGGCAACCAACCTCCTGCGGCATCCAGGCAGGGGGCTGCAACCTCTCGCTGGCTGCCAGGGGGCAGGGGTAATGGGGACGGAGGTGCAGTGAGAATGTGGGGTGTCTACTGAGCTCGCTCTCACTCCCCCTGCTACCCTCCCCCGGGATGACAGGGCTTGTGCTCTGGGGAAGCCCCTGCGCTCAGGTGCTGGATGCCCGTAAGAAGCCTGCTCAGCACCTATGTGGCCTCTTTTGGGTGAGCTGGGCCATAGCTGCCAGGACTGCAGGGGCTAGTCGAGCTCCCCTTGGGTTCATGCAGGAGCCAGTCTGCGAGGCCAGCCAGGAAAGAGCACGCTGCCCACCCAGCTTTTGTGTGGTACTGCTGGGTGGCCCAGAGGCCTACGCTGTGCCCCGGCCCACAGTGTCTGGCTGCGCTCACCTCATCTCTCTGTGGGGACTCAGGCACTGTGACTGAGGCGGAAGGGGGTGCGTGGGGGCCTGGGGACCCAGGTGCTGCCCAGGGCCCAGAGGTCAGCTAGGATCTGCCCTTCCATGCCAGACACTTGTGCTTTGATTGTCAGCCAGGCCTAGGTACCACACCTGTGCACAAATTTCATGCACTGGGCCTCTAGTAATTATGTGTGTGTGTGTGTGTGTGTGTGTGTGTGTGTGTGTGTGTAATTATATATACACTAGAGGCCTGATGCATGAAATTCATGCATGGCTAGGGTCCCTAGGCCTGGCCACTGGTCAGGGCCAATCTGTGGGGTGACCAGTCAGGCAACCGGGGGGCTCCCACTGGCACCCGCTTTGGCTGGCTTGGCACCGCCCACTCACCAGCCTCGCCACCTGCCACTGGTGCTGGTTGGGGACCACGGGTGGGGGGTAATTCCTGCATTGAGTGTCTGCCCTCTGGTGGTCAGTGCATGTCATAGCTACCTGTCATTCAGCTGGTCATTCCACTGTTCGGTTGATTTGCATATTAGGCTTTTATTATATAGGCTACATATATATAATTATAATTTATTTTTTTATTTACTTAGTGTGCTGTACTGTTTTAAAGAATGAGATTATGTATAAGTCACTTTGGACTTTATTTTTGGATAAACTTATTTTTCCAAAAGGTCTGAAAGTGCTCTGCTACAAAATGACCCTATCAGATGAAAATGGACTTTCTTGTAATGTTTTAGAAATTAGAAAGAATTCCTAGTTAGGGCAATGTTATAATATCTTTCAATGTTTTACATAACACTTTCAAGAATTTTAAATTGACTGTTAAATTTTTTAGAATATCTGAACCCAACCCCTTACTTGTGGTTGATTTTTAAATACTTTAGTAGTGCTACATGTTTTGTTATTATACTATAACTTACTGGAGGCCCAGTGCATGAAACTCGTACACGGGTAGTGTCCCTAGGCCTGGCCAGCAATCAGGGCTGATCAGGGCCTTCCTTCTGGCTGCTGGCTGGGGCCTTCCTTCATTCCAGGCCACCCTCTGGTGGTCAGCAGACATCATAGCGACAATCGAAATTCCAGTCTCCCAGTCAAACTCCCAAGGGGAAAATTTGCATATTAGGCTTTTATATATATAGGTAGTTCTGTTCCCTTTAGTTTGGGTAAGGACACAACTGAGGGCCGGGTAAGATGTAGAAAGGAAATCAAACTGACTTGGAGTCACTCGCCAGCTGAGTGAGCTCAGTCAGCCGATTAACCTCATATCTTCTATCTGCTCATGAAAGACTGATGCTGAACTTCCATTGACTGAGTGCCTGTTCTTTGCCAAGTAGCATTATTTCCACCCTTTACAATGGTGCTGCAAGGTGGGCATGGTTACACCCATTTTATAAATGAAGATTGAATCTCAGAAGGTTAAGCAGTCTGCTCAAGGTCAGACAGGTAATAAGCAACCGATGCTGATATTTTGAACCACCTGGATATAAAGCCCCTGTGTTTTATTCCATGAATTTATAATTCTCTGAATTATTTATGCTTAACTTAGGGGATCTCTCTCCTGATCACATTCCTCTTATTTTTGGACCTTTTTCATTCTTCTGAAAAATGATATTGGGTTTAACTAACCATATTTTGGGAAATTGTTCCTTGACAATTTTTTCTGAATTCAATTGGATTGTCTATATTTCATCACAGATCTTCTTCAGACAAACTAATTGCATGCAGTCTGTCAAACTATAGATGTAGTCTATACTTACTCATCTATTTATATAATTATAAATAAAAATTCTTGAAAATTAATATTCTCCTCTCTCTCAATGTTAGGATTCTCTTCAGGGCCATCTTTTACATCTTGCTTCCAATTTGTTTATGTGTAATTATTTAACCAGGTGTTTTTCAGGTTTTATCTGTGATTTTTCAGTCCATGGATTTCTCTATAGAAACAGGAGGCTTAAAAGAAAAAGCATAGCTCGTGAGTCTGTTCTCCCCTAGTGTGGCTGAACCTTTTTGTAAATGATAAAGATTTATAGTCTTGGTCAATCATCCAAACCTTTGCTAGTCCATTCCTTTCAGAGTCTGACTCTGTTCCTTTCTTATATTCTCATCAGACATTATGAGGTTTAGCTATTTAAAAATATCTTCATATTGTTCCTTTTGTAATAGAAAGACATTTTAACTGTTACAAGGCTGAAGAAATTGACTATGATCCAAAATAGCTGCACTGTTTTAGCAAGATATACATTAATTTCCCCAGTGGTTAAAAACGTTAAAAAATACATGAAGAAGTTAGTGAATACAGAATCCAGGAAGTAACAACAAACCATTTTAATTATTTTTAAAAATTCATACTTCAGCATTTTTATTATTTATTACTTCTGGTGACTTGGCTTCCTCTGGGTGCTTAAGTCCCACGTAAACCTTCTTGTGACAATTGTGTTTCATCTTATGCCTCTATACTTTGCATCTAAAGATTATAGAATTTAGAAATTGGCTTTGACATAATTTGGTAAAATTGGTGTAATAAGAGTAACTCTTTTCTTTGGTCCACAGGTTTGCTCTCTGACTATCATAAACCTTCATAAGTCAGTTCTGTAAGTTTAAGAAATGAGGAATGTGGGATGGAGGTGTCATTTATTCACCTCTATTGTAAATTCTGGAATTATATTTATTGGGCTTTATGGAGTCTAAACTAGCAGGTTAGGCTGAAAGATAACTCCCTCAGTTTTCTATTCATCTCTAAGTATTATAAATATGCTGTTTGATAATTTGATACATGTAGTTGACACTGAGTACAAACTTATTAAATAGGAATTAGCTAGAAAGGGCTTTTCTTAGACTTCTTTGCATGTTATGATACCTAATGTAGAATTTTCTAGTTCAGTTGACATATTTTAGATAATTTTTATTTAATTTTATTTATTTAATTACTAAAATGTATATTGCACAGCAGTGTATGATAACATCTAAAAAGAAATTAAAATATGTGCAAAGTATTTCCAAATCTGTTCACTTCTCTAGGAAAAAAGACATGGTTATCAGCTTGATATATATCCTCCAGACCCATATCTGATATATTTATATATATAGAGAGAAAATTTATGGTGTTGATTTGTGTGTATGTATTTTACATAAGTAGTATAATACTGTACATTGTTGATTATCTTCAAGATAGTTTTTCAAGAGTTTTCCAGTTAGTAACTCTGGTTAAAAAAAGTTATGTGCTACCATTTTTATCTGAGACAAAACTATGAAAGAGATGCCTCTATTATTTTGCTCATTATCTCTCATCCATCTTTATTTTTCACACCTTCCTCTCTCCCATTCATATTTGGTGCCTCCTCTCTCCTTCCTATCATATCACTTTAATTTGCAAGAAAATGATTCTTGTTCTTCACTTTGAACTGAGGTCAGTATATTGCTTACATATTTATTGTTTGGCAACAAGTTAAAAAATAAAAGGCTTTGTTCTACTTAAAAGAACTTCCAGTACCAATAAGAAAATGGGAAACTGTTTCAGGAAGCATGAGGTGTTTTTTTCTTTATCCCTAAAATCTCACCTATTAGGTACCTACTCATTCTGTGAGGCCATGAAGCCAGCTCTGCCCAAGAATATTTTGAAAGGAAAAGTCCACGTTTTTAATAGGCCTTACTTACGTTTGATTATGGAGCCACTTAGTGGAGTTCGGTCTATAATTTGCAGTTTTGAGCTCTTCTGCCCAGCCAGGAATGAGGCAATGAAAGTGTTAGGTAGATAACTCGGCATTTCCACATGAAAAAGAGATTGGTTACTGTATTTGCTCTGAGAATACGTAAAAGCAGGCACCAGTTGTCATGTGGTTTTGATGGTTGTAGCAAGCTAAGAACCAACTGGCGCTGAACAAAGAATGACTGAGTTCCCTCCCCCCAAGGCTTTGACACTTTTAGGGCCATTTTGGACCCCAGCATTAAAATTTTTTGACAAATACTAATATATACCTCTGTGGTTTTTAAATTTATCATCCTGGTGCTGCTTTCTACTGTTGAATAATACATAACTACTTATTAAGTATCTGGCATGATGCTACCTATTTTGCATACTTCATATTTTATTAAACCTGTGAGAATTAATAAGATAAGGATTAGGAAACCCATTTTATGGGTGAGGCCATTGAAGTTCAAGTGGTTGTTTTATAATTCAATCTGAGATGATGTTAACGCTAAAGTCTGTTATTTCCATTAAGCTTGCAGTTACTTTTCACATCCCTTTTTTCCAAATAATATAGATTGTTTCACAAGCAATCTTGTATAACATTTTAGACTCTCACTCTCAGTGTCATTTTCTTGGAAAGTTTAAAAAAAAGCACAGATTACTCATAATTAGGTATGAATATATTTTGCCACCTTGGAAGTTCTGCCAGCACAAAACCCATTTTAAAGTTTGCTGATAGAAATTGCATTTTCAGTAGAAAGCACCTGCTAGCAAAAATAGGAACCAATAGTGAGAAGCCACTTGAATAATCAAGTCTGTTCACAGACTAAACTTGTTTCTTTATTCCCAAATTCTTAAATTAATGGAAGTCCTAAGTTCTTTTGAGGGATTACATAAAGTCTTTCCTATTTGTCTAACAATGTCCTACCAGGGTTTTGGAAGAGGAATTAAATTTTCTTTCTCTGACTATCCGGTTAGCTGATATTTCTTTTTAAGTAATGAGCTGTTGTGATTTGGTTTTTCAGCTTTTTGTTGTTGAAAAACTAATTGCTACTACCTCAAATTATTTTCAGTTAAGATATCATATTTGCACCAGGTGTATACATTTTATGTGGCATTTAGTGAAAACACAGGGACCCTCAAATGACCTGTTTTTATCTTTGTATTTTTAATCGATATATTTGCCCTATATTAATATTTAAACTCACCAAAGCAAAATTTATTATTACAAGATAAGATTGACTTTTTTTGTCATTTTTTCATTTCATCTCACAGCTCAAAGCATTTTGCTTTGGGAAAATAATGCTATTTTGAATCTAATAAAATATTTTATAAACTTTAAATATTCAGAACATTTATTTGAAAAGCAACTTATTCTTTTGAGTTGAGAATAATTTAAGCATGTTTACAAGGTGAAATTCCTCTGTTATTTAGTGTGATTTCTATTATTCACATAGTGGAGCTCTGTTAGTGAGTCTGGGGACTATATTTTATCACTGAGGTGTCAAGACCTTGTGCATATGTTTGTTTTCGCACTGAAATCATCATGTGGGTATTTGTGAAGAGGCTTAGGGATAGAGTTCAATATGCACTTGTAGCTGATGTTTCGGAAATACAGGCAAGATCTAATGAGTCAGTGAATCAGTTAGTTTGAAAGGATTTTCTAGATAGTGTTTCCAGCTGCTTAGACTGCTCAATAATTCAAATTTTAGAGAATAAAATTTCATGAAGGCATGAGAAAAGTTATTAAGTCTACCATCACCTTTGTAGTCCGTCTTTGCTTGTTTCAGTTATGTTCCCCTGTCTGAAATATTAGCCTGTTTTTCTTTATTTTCCCTCAAAGAATGCTGTTCTACTGGTTGAGGAATTGTCCCAATAGCATAAATTCTCCCATGCCTAGAAATGTGAGTCTAACAATGACACTTTTATTTTATTTTTTTAGAGCATCAGAGCATCGGGCCTTATCCTGTTGGAAACTATCCTTTTTGGGTCTTTGCTTCTATACTTTCCAGTAAGTAACATATTTGTATTTTAAAAGTATCCATTTATTTTATTTTGCTTATATACCTATATCAAGCTATATAATATAGATAGATAAACAAGGGTTTTATATATATTTAAACCCTGTCTTTTACATATTGGGCCCCCTTAGATAAGTTACTTAGCATTTCTAAACTTTGGTTTCTTCTTATAAAATGGAGCTAATTATACATTTCTTCCCAAGTTTGTGAGGAGGGTTAAATGCTTAAATTAATTACCATATGAACGTCATGTTTGGTATATACACTTGGTTATATACATATAAATATTCATTTCTTTCTCCTTTGCTTGAATTAGAACCGTGAGACACACCAGCCAGTTCATGCTGGAAAATAACAAATGGTTACACAGAAAAAGAAACCTAATAAGATAAATGTATGTGTGGTACTCGTGGTACAGAGAATCACCACTCGTTCTCTCTATCACACTAGTAACATGTCTGTAAACAGAAGATAAGTATTGATTTTACTAATTTAATTCAGTCAGTTTGTATTCAGCAGTTATTGTGTATCAAGTGCTGTGCTAATTTCTGGAAATGCAGTGTGAGAAGATAAACTTGATTTCTCCTCTAAAGAAGCTTACAATTTAGAGGAGGATGTGAGTAAGTACAGGTAATTATAATAAAATGTGACAAAAGCTGAGAGTGTAGTGAGGGCAGGATGTTGTGGAGGCACTTAGGAGAGACTTACCAAGTCGAGGGAATACAATATCATTCTCTTCCTCCAAGCTTACCCCCTACAATCTGTCTATTTTCAAAATATCAGCCAGTTTGAATACCAAAGTTAGACTATGGCGCTCCTTTCATCAAAACCTCCAAAGGTTCCCCATTTTACCTACAGTAAAAGCTGAAATCCTTAAGATGACCGCAAAAGCCGAACATGACTTGGATTTGCCCCTTCCACTACCTCATTTTTCAAATTCTCTTCTCTCCCTCAGTGTTTCCAAGCAGTCTTAATCTATTCAGGTTTTCTACTTCATGAATTACATTTCATATTTCTACTTAAAATATAAATTTATTTAAGTATAATCAGTTTTTTTCTATAAAATCATTCATATCATTCATGTTGCATGTTTTCTAATTTACTAGCATCCAGTTATGCATACTAATAATAGAAGCAATATAATAATGCAAAGCTCTGTTTATCATGCATGCCTGGTACTATTCCTATATAAATGGCATGTTGTGCCTCATAACATTTAATCTTCCCCATAGAACTACTAGACAGGTATTTAACCAGTCATAGAGTCAGCCAAATAGAAGTGAAAGATCTGAAATGACTTCAGTCATTTGAATAATAATTTTAATCATTTGAATATCTCTTGTTGCTGCTACCATCATCTTTTTCCTGAACCTCTGCTATTTTAAAATACATTTCTACCCAGTAGCTAGAGGGATATTTTAAAATATCAAGTGTAATCTGTCACCTCTTCGAGGGCTTCTCAGTGTTCTTAGAATAAAGATCAAAACTCTCACCATGGTTTATGATGTAATAAATACTGTGGTCGTTGCCTACCTCCGAGTCTCATCCAATACCCAATACCACTTTTCTCCTGGTTTTCTGCACTCAGCACATGACCAACCTTCTTTCACTTGTTAAATGGAACATGATCTCTCTTATGGTAGGCTCTTTAAAGTTGTCCACAGTTCTAATCCTTGGAACCTGTGAATAAGGCACTTTACACGCTAAAAGGTACTACTCAGTGGACTACTGAGTGAGGTTATACTGGGTAAGCTTAGAACTATACCCTAAATTAGTGGCTTTTTTCCCTGTGGAAGTGGCCTCCAAAGAATCTGCTTGGAGAGCCACGGCAGAGGCTGAGGTGGTAGCTGAGGAGGTGAGACCCGCTCTGCCCTGCTCACCTCCACTCGGCAGAAGCTAAGATTCAGGTGTGTGCCTCTGCCCTGGCACCTGCTGAACCCTGGCACCAAGGACCTAGGGCCGTGGGACTGTGTGGGTGGGAAGGGCCCAAAAGACGGCGCCTGAGAGCATGGATGGGCACCTTGGGCTGGATACCAAAAAGGAGAACCTACTTCCCCCAGTTGGCATGGGATTCCTCTAAGAAGCCTTCCTGGATTGACTGAAAGATGAAGCTAAATTCTAGCAAGTTGACTGACTCCTCCAAGAAGCCTTTGAGCAGGATGGAAGTGGGGAGGCCCCAGCCTCAGCCTGGGCAGCCCGTTTTACTGCAGCTACCGGGGGTAAGACTTGGCTTCTCCATTACTCCCTTCCTGCTCCACCTGGTTTCTCCTGTTCAGCTGAGCTGCGATTCCTCTGAAATGGAATTTCTTTCTCCCAACAGAGACCATTTTCATTTAAAAACAATCTGCTTGATTGTGAAAGATTAAGAATGATGGTCCTTATTTATATTACTTATGTAGTGCTTGTAGTTAGGCAATAAAAACACACTGTTTCGTGTTATTTTTGAAAAATATATTGTTTTTATTTTTAAAGAGAGAAGAAGGGAGAGTGAGAGAGAAAGAGAAACATTGATGTTAGAGAGAAATATTGGTGTTAGAGCAAAACATCCATTGGCTCATTCTACACGCCCTACTGGGGATGAAGCCCACAACCCGTGCGTGTGCCCTGCCTGGTAATTGAATCAGCAATCTTTCGGTGTATGGGACGATGCCCAACCAACTGAACCGCACCCACCAAGGCCTTTGTAGTGTTATTTTGAAGTGTTAGTTAAAGTTCAGTTTATTTTTATTTATGATTCATATTTATTCAAATCAAGTGGTCATATTAATGAGCATGTGCCTAAAATCTGTGGAAGAACTTTAAAGTCTCCTAAATAGAATAAGTACTCTAGAAAAGAAGGACATTTCCAAAAATGTAAATGTTAGGCTCCTAAATGTTCACAGCAATTATTAGAGACCCATGCATTGACTGGGATCCAGTTTTGAAATACATCTGATATGCCTGTACCTATGATGATATCAGATACAGAGAAAAATGGAAATTTAAAAGGAATATAAAGATAGCACTTATGCTTGATAATTGTAATATGCCTGGGAAGGGAAAACACACACACACACACACACACACACACAACAGAAAAGAAGACTTACCAAATAAATTTTGTCCAGCATAAATATTAGGATGCCTCATCATGTTGACTTTATGCTTCATTGGCTTTGTTTTATCTTTCACAACATAAATTTTCTCTGTAACGGCTGGGATATTAATGTGTATCTCTCAAGTTCTCACTACATACCTTGGTTTCAAATAAGTTCATGTGCATGCTTTGAAGACAGAAAGGGCTAAATTATGTAATGATGATTTGAATGTAGCATAAGATATAGGGGGAGAAAGGAGGTTAAAATAAACTATTGATTGAGTCTGGGAAGCAAAGTGATTTTATTTTAGGTGACAGAATGGGAGACAATGTCTCAGAAATTGACAGGAAAGTCTGGCTACATGGGGTGTGCATATGTGCCTGAGTGTACATGCATAAAGCATTCTTGACAAGAAGAGTAACTTGGTCATTGGACCAGGGCTCATTGGCTTCTTTGGGTTTTGCAGTATTAAGCTTATAACTTTTGGCTCAAGTTTTTGCTACAAGAAGGATCTCTTTATTACATGATAAAGGTGAATAAGTAAACCTAATATAGCCAAAAGTTCTAATCATTTGCTTGTGTAAATGTGACCTATACATTTCTAATTTGTTAAATATATTACCTACTTTCTCTATTCCTGGTGTGGCCTATACCAAAATTGCTCATGACAGTTTTACTGGGGGTTGCTGTTTTTGAAAAAAATGTACTTGAATGAAGTAGAACTATTTTTAGGGCCTGGTAACTCCATGGAGGGAGACTGTGGGGATAGTCACTGTTCTGCTGCGTTGTTATGCAACCAGCCTTTTCTTCTTTCTAGGCTGCATATTGTTGTTCAGATTTGCAAGAATTAAGTTTATTTTTGCCTTTTCTAAGCAATCTTAGACTACAGACTATTTTATAACAATGCTTATATTAGAAAGTCTAAATTAGAGATTGTCATCATTGTGCAGATGAGGACAAACCAAAACCTGACTAAATTTAACGTCATTATAATAGGACAGCACAGAGCCAAAGCATTTAAACATTTTCTTACAGTTCTCAAGAAATTTATGATTTGGAGTCCATATATTTGTTAACAAATGATTAATCTTCATAATCACTTAAGACTTTCATACAATTTATAAAAGAAAGAAAAAACTTTAAAATCAACTAAAGTATATTTTCTTTTAAATTACACAAAATGGCATATATGGATTAGTAAAACATATTAAATAATATAGAGTCTAGAATTTAGAGCAAAATATTAGAGCTGGTAAATACATCAGACACAACTTAGTTCTTATTCAGCCCCTATTTTGCAAATAGAAAAAGAGAGGTTGAGAGAAGTTACAGCTCATCCAACTTTTCACTAGGTAATAAGAGCACCAAGAATAGAATCTAATCTCTTGATTCCTGGTCTATCACTCTCTTTACTCTATGACGGAACTTCTGATAGATGGTATGGATGTGAGATTCAGGTGTCATTATTCAGGGTAGTGAGAGAGGCCCATGTTCTATACCTTGGTCAGTTATCCTTCCTCATTAAGTCTCCAAGGAAATAAAAGGCACAGAAGATAACACAGGAAACCAATTTAAAATATCTTGAGGTTTTGCTCTAAGACCAAATATAAAATTCCTAGAAGCTTGGCTGGACCATGTTGTTGAACCTTATGAAATATCTGATATTCAAACATTTTAGCTATGAAAATGGCAATTTTTCCCTGGCCTTTTGCCTCCATGTTTAGAGTGTCAGCCTGCACACCTAAGAGTCACAGATTCATTCCCAGTCAAGGGCACATACTTGGGTTGCAGGTTCAATCCTTGGCCAGGTTGGGGGCACATGCAGGAGGCAACCAATTGATGTGTGTCTCTCACATTGATGTTTCTCTCTCTTCCCCTCCCCCCTTTCCTCCATTGCACTCTCTAAGAATCAATGGGGGAAATATCCTCAGGAAAAGATTAACAAAACAAAAGGCAATTTTATGTTTCAAACAAATAAATAACCTTGTTAAACCATATCAGATTTTTTTCAGTGGCACAGGGCCTACTGGTAAGTCAGTTAAGAGACCACTTTTTCTAAGATCACCCCAAAACCTAAAGCCAAAACTCAGATTTTTTTTTACTCCAGTGTAGCACACATGCATCATTCAGAAACAGAGCAAAAACAAGAGTATATTGCTCCCATGCTTAGACATTGAAGTTAAAGAAATAAAGAAAAGAATGTTAAAAGTGGGGAGGAAGAGTGAAACCATGAGAAAATAGCTAAAACAGTAAAGTTTTTAATCCATTACTACTATTATTGATTTTGATGCTCAAGTTAACCCAGTGGGAGTCTTTTAAGCTAGCTCCTGCATTGCTTTGATATAATTTATTCTTTGAGTACTTCCCTACTTCTTACCACAATAGAGTATACTTTCCGTATTCCAGCCCTGGAATCATCCTTTTCTCCAAAGAGCCATGTTGCTTTTTTAGGGTGAAATGATATCAATTCAGTTCTGTGACAGATCACATCCATTGTGACCAACATCGGGGAGAAAGGTCCCAAATTTACAATTAGGTCAATGTTTCTCAGACGCGTTACCTAGGAAGGAATCTTTGTAAGGAGAATTCTCTTCAAGTCTAAGATTCCATCCTTAGACTGATCTACTTGACCTCATTCGGTCCATTTGTATTGATTGATACCAGAGTAAGAGAGAAAAAAAAATGGGAGGAATGTTCAGTAGTCATGTGCATAACAGTACCATAGAGAAAATAGTAGTTGTTTCGTTCCAAGGTAGCTTAGAAAGTATGGGAGTAGAAGACATTTAATCTCCAAACTGCTGGAGGGTTTCAGGGATTTGGGATAAAATATTAAGATCAAAAGACATCAGAGAACTAGACATACTTCTTTATAGAAATTTGAAGAGTGTGAGGATAAGACACTTTGTTTTCTTCTATAGGGTAGGATAGAGTAAGAGAAGAAATTGTAAATATCCTGGAAAGCTGTGCAGTTCCATTTACCCACTTGTTCCTGTGCTCCTCTTCCCTGTCAGCCTACCAGAGAGAGGTCTGATTGTGAGAGTGGCTGTGTGTGGTAAGGCATTAAGGCTATCAAGTATGTGTATTTGGTTAAGAGTCTTGGATCACTGATGTGTCAGGTGTAAGGAATTAACTGTTAATCTCCCTTTAGCTAACAGAGGGATTTTATATTTTTATTGAATTTATTGGGGTGACATTGGTTAATAAAATTATGTAGACTTGAGGTGTTTATTGTATAGCGTGTTCACCACCCCAAGTCAACTCTCCTTCTTTCACCATTTGTTCCCTGTTTTATCCTCTTCTACCTCCTCTCACACCCTCTTTCCCTCTGGTACTCACCATACTGATGTCTGTGTCTATGGATATGTTTGTTTGTTTTTTTGCTTAATCCCTTCACCTTTTACACTCAGCCCCCCACCCCAACACCCTTCCCCCTGGACAGCTGTTATTCTGTTCTCTGTATCTATTAGTCTGTTTCCATTTTGTTTGTTAGTCTATTTTGTTCATTAGATTCCAAGCATAAGTGGGATCATGTGATACTTGCTTTCTTTGACTGGACTATTTCACTTAGTATAGTACTTTCCAGGTGCCTCCATGCTGTCATAAGAGTTAAAATTCGTTCTTTCTTACAGCTGAGTAATATTCCATTGTGTAAATGTACCACAGCTTTTTTATCCACTCATCTAATGATGGGCACTTGGGCTGTTTCCAAATCTTGGCTATTATAAATAACTAGAGGCCCAGTGCATAAAAATTTGTGCACTCAGAAGGGGGGGTCCCTCAGCCTGGCCTGTGCTCTCAGTCTGGGACCCCTTGGGGGATGACCACGTGCTGGCTTGGGCTTGCTCCCGGGGATTGGGCCTATGATTGCAGTCAGATATCCCTCTGGCAGCCCGGCAGCCCTCGGGGGATGTCCACTTGCCAGCAGGGAGCAGACCTAAGCTGCAGTCAGACATTCTTAGCGCTGCTGAGGAGGCAGGCGAGGCTCCCACCACCGCTGTACTGGCAGCCATCAGCCTGGCTTGTGGCTGAGCAGAGCTCCTCCATGTGAGAGCTCACTAACCACCAGAGGGCAGCTCCTGCATTGAGTGTCTGCCCCCTGGTGGTCAGTGTGTGGCATAGTGACCAGTCATTCCCAGTCTTTTTGCTGTTAGAGTCAGTTTGCATATTACCCTTTTACTATATAGAATAGAGGCCTGGTGCATGGGTGGGGGCCGGCTGGTTTGCCTTGAAAGGTATCCCGGATCAGGGTGGCGGTCCCCACTGGGATGCCTGGCCAGCCTGGATGAGGGGATGATGGCTGTTTTCAGGCTGGCCACACCCCTTTAGGGTGGGGGTCCCCACTGGGGTGCCTGGCCAGTCTGGGTGAGGGGCTGAGGGCCTTTTTCAGGCTGGCAGGCAAGTGAAGCTCCCAGCCTCTCCTTTTTCTTTTTTTTTTTTTATTCTGGGATTTATTTACCTTCTATAATTGAAACATTGTTGCTTCCTGAGCTCAGAGCCGGACCGCGGCAGGCGGGGAACCTTGTGTTCCTCCATCACTAAAGCAAGCAAACCTCCTGATCGCTTCAGCTGCGTGGCTGCCGGCTGCCATCTTTGTTGGCAGTTAATTTGCATATCGTCCTGATTAGCCAATGGGAAGCGTAGTGGAGGTATGGTTAATTACCCTTTTTGTCTTTTATTAGATAGGATGCTGCAATGAGCATTGGGGTGCATATATTATTTTGAATTAGTGTTTTAGTTTTCTTTGGATATATTGCCAGAAGTGGAATTTCTGGATCATACAGCAGTGCCTTTTTTAATTTTGTGAGTAAATGCCATACTGTTTTTCCACAGTGGCTGCACCTACCTGCATTCCCACCAATAATGCACAAAGATTCTCTTTTTTCCACATCCTCACCAATATTTGTTTGTTGATTTATTGATGATAGCATGTTCTAATAGGTATGAGGTGATATCTCATTGTAGTTTTAATTTACATATCTCTGATGATTAGTGATGTTGAGTATCTTTTCAGATGTCTATTGGCCATCTCTATCCTCTTTAGAGAAGTGTCTATTCTGGGTACAATCTCCACAAATCAGTAAATGTGGTATACCTCATAAACAAAATGAAGGATAAAAAGCACATGATCATATCAATAGATGCAGAAAAGGCATTGGATAAAATTCAGCACCCATTTATGATAAAAACTTTCAACAAAGTGAGAATAGAGGGGATATACCTCAACATAAAAAAGTCTATATATTACAAACCCATAGCCAACATCATACTCAATGGGCAAAACCTAAAAGGGTTGCCCTTATGATCTGGAAAAAGATAGGGATGTCCACTTTCACCACTCTTATTCAACATAATGCTAAAAGTCCTAGCTACAACTGTCAGACAAGAAGGAAAAAGAGGCACCCAAATTGGAAAGGAATAAGTAAAACAGTCATTATTTGCAGTTGACATGTTACTGTATATAGAGAAACATAAGATTCCACAAAAAACTACTAGAACTGATAAATAAATTCCGTAAAGTAACAGAAATCAACTGCATTTTTATATGCCAATAATGAACTATCAGAAGGGGAAGCTAAAAGAACAATTGCATTTACAATTGCATAAACACTTAAATACCTAGGAATATATTTAACTAAGAATGTAAAAGACCTATACTCAGAAAAATATAAGACACTGAAGAAAAAAATTCAAGAAAATACAAATAAATGGAAGCATAAATGCACTCATGGGTAGGAAAAATTAACATCATCAAAATGTTCATTATTTCCAAAGTAATTTATAGATTCAGTGCAATTCTATCAATACACCAATGGCATATTTCACAGAAATAGAACAAATATTCCAAAAATTTATATGGAACCACAAAGACCTTGAATAGCCACAACAATATTAAGGAAGAAGAACAAAGTTGGAGGAGTCATGTTACTAGATATCAAATTATACTACAAGGCCATAGTAATCAAAACAGCATGGTACTGGCATAAAAACAGACATATAGATCAATGGAACAGAATAGAGAGCCCAGAAACAAACCCACAACTTTATGGTCAATTAACATTTGACAAAGGAGGTAAGAATATACAATGGAGTAAAGATAGTCAATTCAGTAAATGGTGCTGGAAAAAATGGATAGATTCATACAAAAGAAATGAAACTAGACCACCTTTGTACACCATACAAAAGAATTAACTCAAAATGGATTAAAGACTTAAATGTAAGGCTTGAAACCATAAACATCCTAGAAGAAAACATAGCCAATAAACTCTCAGACATTTCTTGTAGCGATATATTTTTTCCTGATATATCTCTTTGGGTAAGGGAAACAAAAGAAAAAAGTTAACCTGACTACATCAAACTAAAAAGTTTTTGCACAACAAAGGAAATCATAAACAAAATGAAAAGACAACCCACTGAATGGGATAACATATGATACATCTGATAAAGGGCCAATATCCAAAATTTATAAATAAGTTATAAAACTGAACACCAAATAAACAAACAATCCAATTTAAAAATGGGCAAAGGATCTGAACAGACACTTCTCCAAAGAGGACATATAGATGGCTGAGTTTTAGTAAACTGAAAGAACCTTGAAGACTTGAGAATTGGACTTCTGACTTTATCATTGAAAAGAAAGTGTTTTCATTGTTGCTAAAATAAACACCAATTAGACTATATGCCTCTTAAAATATACTTTGATATTCTTGTGAAATTTAATAATTACATATTTATAAACTAGAACAAAATTGAAAACACAAAGAAAAAGGTAAAAGATCAAAGATCAGCCAAAGGTAAAAACATCATCATCCAGAAATAACCATCATATGTATACAATGATTATTTCTGGATGATGATGCATTTATTCATCTATATATGCATGTATTGAAATAGAAAATGGACATATGGTTTAAATTGCGATACAGATAGGATTACTTTATGAGATTTTTATTAAATAATATTAATTATAATCACAAAAACAATTGAAACTAAAGATATTACTTAATTTTTAGATAAATGAATCTCCACAACGAGCATTATTAGTTCTGAAAGCTCTTTCTAAAGTGAGTAAAGATTATAAAATGCTTACAAGGTTGGGTTAATTTTTTTCACTTAGCTATATATTTCAACTTAAGGCAGTATCACTTGACTTCAGCTATCTATACTAGTATATGTAAAATAATAATATGCAAAGTGTCCCCCTGGGAGTTTGACAAACCGGGAGTTCTATCACTCGCTATGATGTGCGCTAACCACCAGGGGTTGGTGTGGAATGAAGGAAGGCCCCAGCCAGTAGCTGGCAGCTGCTAGGAACCCTACCCATGCACGAATTTCGTGCATTTGGCCTCAGCACCAGATAAGAATCAAAATCGAATACAGTTTATTTTGTCCCCTTCTCCCACTTTTTTGTTTGTTATTTATTAATTTTTGAATTGTTAAAATTTATAGTTCATATATAACATGCAATTTCAAAACTATAATTCACTTAGTTGTTCAACCTTAGTTTTATATTTAATAGATTTAATGTTTTCCACTAATGTATGTAGCATGCTTTCTTCATTCCTCAGCTGATATTTTGATTTAACCTTGGTTTTCATTAACAGGTGTTTCATGAAGGAATAATAAGTTCTATTGCTCTTGAGTTCTTATATGCTGAGAATGTCTACCCATTGTCCTAATATATGAAGAATAACTTCTCTGGATATAAATATTTCAAGACACACTTTCTATTACTCTGAACTTTGTATTCATTGTCTGAATTTTTCCAGCTCCTGAAACAGCCTGATTTCTTTCTCTGATGAATTACTTGATATTTCTGCCTAGATACCAATGTCATTCTTTAGCCTAGCAATTAAATAATTAAACTCAGGATTATCTTGGAATTTGTCATTATATATCATTCTTTTCTTGGATCATGGTGGTGTTTTTTTTTAATATATAGATGTAATACCTCTTATATCGCTGGAAAATTTTTTAATTATATCTTTAATTTTTTGTCTTTTCTTCAGAAACATGAACTATGTATACATTGGATTTTTTCTCTTCCCTCTGTACCTCTATTGTTCCTAGTTATTTGTGTATCTTTGTCTTTTTCTATTTTGTTTTGTGTGTTTGCTCTAAGCCCTTATTTCATGATCTTTACACTATTCTCAGTTGTGTTTATTATGCTTGAGTTGATTCTAATATTTCTTAACCTCTCTAATGCTTTTCTTTTCTTTCTTTTTTTTTCATTTCTCCCTCTTTCCCCAGCTTTCTTGGGGCAATTCTATCCCTTTATCAGTTTTTCTTATCTCTTCTTTCATTTCACTTCCTTTTCTTTGACCTTTTTTATAAGAGGGAACATATTTTTGTTTTGTTTTTAATATATTTCTATTGATTTCAGAGAGGAAGAGAAAGGGAGAGGGAGAGATAGGAACATCAATGAGGAGAGAGAATCATTGATTGGCTGCCTCCTGCATGTCCCCCTCTGGGAATCCAGCCCACAACCCTGGTATGTGCCCTGACCTGGACTTGAACCGTGACTTCCTGGTTCATATGTCTATGCTCAACCACTGAGCAACACCAGCCAGGCGGAACATGTTTTCTGTAATTTCTTTGATGCCATGAGTATTGCTTATTAAAACTTTTATCAATTTTCTTGGTTAATATCACTTCTGTTATTCTTTTTGCATCTGCCTTTTCTCTCAAGTATTTAAACAAAGAATCTATGCTGATACATTTCTGATTTTTATCACGATAATTCTTTTTTATTTTGGTAAAATGCATATAAACATAAGCTTACTATTTACATAATTATTAAATGTCCAATTTAGTGGTATTAAATACATTCACAATGTTGTGGAACCATCACCATTACCCATTTCAAGAGCATTTTTATCATCTCAAATAAAAGCTCTATGTCCATCTATAATAATAAAAGCATAATATGCTAATTACACTGGACAACCTTCTGGGCGACCACACTATGACACCCACTGGCACCAGGCCAGCTAAGGCAGGTGCAGTGCAATTGGTTAGGGGCCCAGCCATCGCCCCATGATTGACCTGCAGAGGGAAGCCCAGGCCACTGGCTGGTGAGGCAATCAATCTCGGGGCTCCATAATCTCCCCAAAGAGGGAGGCCCAGGCCACCAACCCAGCAGGCTGCAGCGGGTGGGTGGGGCCTCCCTCTTCGAGGGAAGCCCAGATCCCTGGTGCCTGCCAGCAGCTGGAGGAAAGCTCAGGTCCTGGGTGCCAGAGAGAAGCTGGTGCTAGCAGCCAGGGGAAGGAAGGCGTGCTCTTGCATGAATTTCGTGCATCGGGCCTCTAGTGAAATAATAAGTTTCCATTCCATCTTCACTACCAGCCCTCACTTTCTATTTTCTTCCTCTATGAACTTGCCTATTCCAGGTGCTTCATGTGAGTGGAATCATACAATATTTGTCTTTTTGTGCCTAGTTTATTTCACTTAGCATAATGTTTTCAGGGTTCATCCAGGTTATGGCATGTGTCAGAATTTCATTTTTTTATAACTGAGTAATTTTCCAATATATGTATATACAACATTTTGTTCACCATTCATCTGTTGATGGAAATTTGGGTTGTTTTACATTGTAGCTATTGTAAATAATGCTACTATGAACATAAGTACAAGTATTTGTTTGAGTTCCTGTTTTCAGTTGTTTGGCTATCTAAGTAGGAGTGAAATTGCTAGATCATATGGTAATGTTGTGTTTAACTTTTGAGGAACTGCCACAGTGTTTCACACAGTGTCTTCAGCAATTTACATTCTCACCAGCAAAGTATAATGGTTCCAGTTTCTTTACATCCTTTCCAACACTTTTTATTTTATATTGTTTTATTTTACAGCCATCCTAATGGGTGTGAAGTGGTATCCAATTGTGGTCATGATTTGCTAGTTTTTTAAAAAATATATTTTTATTGATTTCAGAGAGGAAGGGAGAGAGGGAGAGATAGAAACATCAGTGATGACAGAGAGTCATTTATTGGCTGTCTCCTGCACACTCCCCATTGAGGATTGAGCCCACAAGCCAGGTATGTGCCTTGACAGGAAATCAAACCATGACCTCCTGGTTTGTAGGTTCGATGTTCAACCACTGAACCACTTTGCTTGGCTAGTTTTCATTTTTTAAATTAAATTTGTTGGTGTGAAATTCATTAATAAGATTATGTTTCAAGTATACAATTCTGTAATGCATCATCTATATATTACATTGTGTGCTCACCACCCAAAGTTTAGTCTCCTTTCATCACCATATATCTGATCCCTTTTTCTCTTCAGCTTCCCCCACCCTTCTTCCCCTCTGGTAACCATCATACTGTTATCTGTGTATCTGAGTTTGTTTATTTATTTAGTTAGTTCATTTGTTGCTTTCTGTTTTATGTCTCACAAATGAGTGACTTATTTTGCTTAGCATGATATTCTCAAGATCCATCCATGTTGTCATAAATGACAATGTTTCATCTTTTCTTATAGCTAAATAGTATTCCGCTGTCTATATCTACCATATCTTCTTTATTTAGTCATTTGTCAAAAGACACTTAGATTTTTTCCATGTCTTGGCTATCATTATTAATACGGCAAAAAAACATGATAAAGGGGACAATATATCAAGAAGCCATAACACTACTTTTAATTTTTGAATGAAGCAGTTTTTTTTTTCCCAGATAGCTGTTTTATGAAGAGTCATGTGGAAAGCAGGAGGAATAATTTTAGGCAAGCTACCTCTTCATTTTGAGATACATAAAGACCCAGATTTAGGCTAAACTATAATCTGAGGCTTTGCCTTTCTCTTTCACCATGCTTTAGCTCTGGCTGCTTTACTATGCTAGGGTGCTATTTAGGTTCATCAAAAAAGATGACATGTCTCCAAATCTCTCTCCAATATGGATGACACTGAGTTTCTATAGGAAATTTTCTAGTTCTCTTTTAGCTCTCCCATGTTGTAAAATTTATTTTCCATTTAACAAGTTGCCATTTTAGGGTTGAAACAATGCTTCTGACTGAGGTCTGAGATAGAAATATAACAGCTTTCAGTGTCTTCATTTTGGTACAACTATACTATATTTCTTAGTTCTTCTCTTTTCTCCCTCAGTGATTCTCATTCATTCTTATAGCTTAACTAGGGGCCCAGTGCATGAATTCGTGCACCTTGAAAGGAACTGTGGGCTGCGAGGCTGTGGTAGGCACAGGGGCGTGGGTCTTAGCCCATCCTCCGCGCCCCCACCTGGCCCTACCCACTGCAGCTCCCGGTTCCCTGTCTGCCAGCAGCCCCACTCCCACTGCCACCACTCCCATGCACTGATGGCACTGGCCCCACTGATGGCATGAAGAGATTGGGGCTGACACCACCAGCAGGTGCGAGCGGGGTCAGCACTGGCAGCAGGTGCGAGCACCAGGTGGGACAGCCGCGCATGGGAGCAAAGAATTTTCAATAACCACCAGAGGCTCGCCCCAATGACAGTGACCAGCTGTCTGGCTTGGTCTGGCACCCCCCCTCACCTGCTCCACCATCCCACCTCAGCCAATGCCTGCTGTGTTCCTCACATGCCCCCTGGTGGTCAGTGCACATCATAGTGACCGGTTGTTTGGTTGTTCGGCCGTTCGGTCTATTTGCATATTAACCTTTTATTATATAGGAAATACTAGTGCTTTCTACACTTTAATTAATAGCTCCAGCTCAAATTGTTTTCCTGAATTCCAAATTTGTATACAGTGGGGCCTTGACTTACGAGTGTCCCGACTAACGAGTTTTTCAAGATACGAGCTGTCTCTCGGCCGATTTTTTGCTTTGAGTTGTGAGCTAAAATTTGGGTTACGAGCCAGCTTCAGATACCCCACCACTAGTTGGCACAGCGAACGTCACAGTGAACGCCACAACATCAGCCCAGCATCACGTGTCTTACTCGTTCACTTTAAGATTTGACATACGAGTAATTTGAGTTACGAGCTCCGTCACGGAACGAATTAAACTCGTAAGTCAAGGCCCCACTGTATCTTCCTAATCAATATTTCTACTTTGCCATCTTATAGATATTACAAACTTAATAAATCCAAATCTTAACTCCTAATCCCATCACCACCACCAAACCTGCACTACCAGAAGAATGCCCCATTCAGTTGGGAGCAACTCCATTTTTCCATTTGCTTAAGACAAAAACCTTGGAATCATTCTTGTCTTTCTTCTATCTCTCACATCTCACATTTAATTCATCATAGAATCCTGTAGGTTTTACCTTAAAAACATCTCCAGACTGAAACATTTCATACCACTTCCACTGTTGTCACCATGGCCTGAGTCACCATCACTGAGCATTTATTTATTAATAACCTAACTAGATTCCTTGTTTTCCACTCTTGGCCTCCTATTCTATTCTCAACACAGAAGCCATAAATCTCTTTTTAAACCTAAGTCAGCTACTATTCCTCCTGCTCCAAACCAGCAATGGCTCCCCATTTCATTCAGAATAAAACATAAAGACCTAAAAGATCTACATGATCTGCTCACTGAATCTCTTCTCTCTGCTCACTATTTTTTGGGAATACAGGGCTCTTTACGTTCTTAAACAGGCCAGGAAGACTCCCATCTGAAAGCCCTAACACTGACTTTTTCCTTTGCCTAAAACTCACTCTTCCCATTATCTATGTGAAAACTTCCCCACTTTCTTCATGTCTTTGCTGAAATATCATCTTCTTAGTGACATGTACCTTGTTTAAATTGCAGCTTACCCTACTCATAGTACTTCTGATGGTTTTCATCCTGGGAAATTTTATTTTTGGATAGAATTTATCACTTTACACATACCATATAACTTTTGTAATCTTTATTTCTTACACAAATTTATTTCTTATTTCCTATATACCCCTATTATATTTTGAGTTCAAACCTGTGTTTCAGCACCTGGATTAATGCCTGGCACATAGTGGATATTAAACAAATATTTTTTGTATATATAAATACATATTTTCAGACATTCTTTCTACATTAACATAGAGCATGTGGTTCTTCTCTTGTATTATTATCTTTTAATTTTTTAATTTACTTTAGAGAGGAAGGGGAAGAGAGGGGGGAGGGAGAGAGAGAGAAACATCACTATATTGTTCCAATTATTTATGCCTTCATTGATTGATTCTTGCATGTGCCCTGACTGGAGATCCAACCCCCAACCTTGGCATATTGGGACAGCATTCTAACCAACTGAGCTACCTGGCCAGGGCTTCCCTTGTATTATTAATTATGGATGTTCATACCTTTTAAAAATTCTTTATATTTCAGCTATAATCATTTTTATTATAATCCTTTCAAGAGCTTGGCCATGTCTGATTATTATTTCCATCATTGCACATTAAAAATTTGTTGAATTGCCCTAGCCAGTTTGGCTCAGTGGATAGAGCATCAGTCTGTGGTCTGAAGGGGCCTAAGTTTGATACCAGTCAAGGGCACATGCCTGGGTTGTGGGCTCGATCCCAGGTAGGGGGCATGCAGGAGGCAGCCGATCAATGATTCTCTGTCATCATTGATGTTTCTATCTCTTTCTCTCCCTCTCCCTTCCTCTCTGCTTTCAATAAAAATACATTTTTAAAAATTTGTTGAATTTTAATAGAATTCTAACTAAAGCAATTGTATGCACATATCTATACTAATAAAAGGATAAAATGCTAATTAGACCAGATAGACCAGACGTCCTTCCTGACAAAGCCAGGGCCCGGGCGAACCCGGCCCGGGGTCCCGGGTGCCTGAGGCTGGCCAGAGGGAGGGAAGCCTAGGTCCCAGTTTCCTGTGGCCAGCTGGAGGAGGGAAGCCTGGGTCCCAGTGTGGGGCCCGAGGCAGAGATGGTTAGGGGTGATCAGGCAGGCAGGGGAGCAGTTAGGGGTGATAGGCAGGCAGGCAGAGGTGGTTTTGGGCGATCCAGCAGGGAGTTAGAGGTGGTTAGGAAAAAGCAGGCAGGCAGGTGAGCGGTTAGGAGCCAGCTGTCCCAGTTGCAAGAGGGATGTCCGACTGCCGGTTTAGGATTGGGCCTAAACTGGCAGTCAGACATCCCCTGAGGGGTCTTGGATGGGAGAGGGTACAGCCTGGGCTGAGGGACGCCCCACTCAGTTCACGAATTTTGTCCACTGGGCCTCTAGTATATATATAAATGAATAGCCATATATCTGTCTTTATCTTTTTGTCTCTCTGTTTCTAGATCTCTGCCTTTTTCTCTAATTTCCCTATGGGGAGGTAGAAAGGAATCTAGGCCAATAATGAGACTTGAATAATAGCCTACATAGTCTTACATGACCTTGGCCCCTCTTTACCTCAAACTCCACTGCTCTCTGCCCCTCTCTTTCAGTCACAGTAATACTGGCTTTGTTGCTCTTCCTTGAGCAGGCCTGCAATATGCCTACCCTACACCTTGTCATTGGTTGTTTCTTCTTTTTGGAGCATTCTTAACCCACATATCTCCATGCTAACTCCCTCATTTTCTTTAAATCTTTGCTCAAATATCAACTTTTCAGTCAAAGGAAGCGAAAGGAATTATTATGTTAGAGTAAACAGGAAGAGGTTAACTAAAAAATTATGACATTAATAACTCATGGACACAGACAATGGTCTGGTGAAGGCTTAGGGTGGGGAGGTGAGAGGTAGGTAAATGGGACCAATGGGGGAAAGGGGGGACATCTGTAATGCTTTCAACAGTTAAGATAAATTAAAACAATTATGACATTAAAGTGAGAATGAACCACTACACTTGCAGAGAATTTCTAATGAAACCACATGGAGACTGATTCAGCAATGATGTGGAGGCAGAAATGTCATAATTTGGCAGTAGACTAAGAACATAATAACTTATCCTGAGAATGCTTTCACAAGAACAAATAAGGAGCTGCTGCCTGGCAGTGATAGAGAATTTGACAGTCAGATGGTTTGAGTAGAACGATAAAAAAATTGTACCTCTGCAGCAATGTCATAGCTAGCGTGTTTTAGCTCTCTAGTAAAAAAATACGAAATGGGTAAAGTATCAGTTCACTTCCAGTACCCTTGCTAGGGTTTGTGGGTTAATGTCTTTGCCGATGGGAAAAACATGGCAGGAACTGAATCTCTTTCAATGGTTACTATTTCTCCCCAATTATAAAACTATATCTTGGATTATCCTTCCAAGGTCCAAGACACATAAGTATTAGTTATTTCTGAAGTTTGGTAAGTAATTTTTAGTTAATAAAAAGGCTAATAAATTTATGCTTTAGATTATATGTATTTTACGTGAGCATGTGATTTTAGAGAACTTTCATAGTCTTTGGGAAGTAGTTTCAGAATTGTCAGGCATTTATATTAGCATCCTATTAATCTCTGTGGTCTTACACATGAACAATTTGACATAAGAATATATAAAGAAACTTATAGGTAATTAAGAAAATAATTTCAAATAGCAAAATAATTTGTAGAGTAGGAAGTAGCTATGTCTCCTGAAAAATAGTTTATCCTTCAAAGCTATTAGGGGGGAGGGTATTGTAGAAGATTTAGAAATAGTTTTTTACTTTTAATATGGTAGCAAGTATTCTTTTATAAATGACAAGAAGATGATGTTTTGACATGCCAAATTATACCTTCAATGTCAGAGGCTACATAATGTCATTAAAGCGTCACAATTCAATAAAGCAGATGTCTTACTTAAAGAAAATAGCAAAAGAGGAAAAATATAAAGGCATAATACTTTATGGAATCATGTTAATAAAAACTGAACCTCAGAATACTCAGACCCTGGTAAAAGCCTGACTGAAGGAAGCATTTAGACCAGTGATGGCGAACCTTTTGAGCTCGGCGTGTCAGCATTTTGAAAAACCCTAACTTAACTCTGGTGCCGTGTCACATATAGAAATTTTTTTATATTTGCAACCATAGTAAAATAAAGACTTATACTTTTGATATTTATTTTATATATTTAAATGCCATTTAACAAAGAAAAATCAACCCCAAAAAATGAGTTCACGTGTCACCTCTGACATGCGTGTTGTAGGTTTGCCATCACTGATTTAGACTGTAGCCGAAATTAGAAAGGTCAACGTGAACTTTTAGGAGAAAGAACATATTGCTTTTCTAGAATATATCAGAGTGGTATGTCAGTTAATGTCTATTTTAGTCATATATTTATCTAAAAGCTGATATTATTGTATTTTATAATTTCTGTAAAATGAAGAAAACACACAATTTAAAAAAATACTAGAGGCCCAGTGCATGAATTCGAGCCTTTTGGGAGGAGGAGACTGCAGAAGTTTGGCTAGCTGGCCTGCCCTGATTGGGGCCCAATCAGGGCCAGGCCATCTGGGGGAGGGGCCATGGGTGATTGGCCAATGGGCCCTGCCTCTGATTGGGGTGCGGGGACCAATTGGGGGTGGGGCCAGCCATGGGGAGGGGCTGTGAGTGGTGGGCTGGCTGGCAGGCGGATGGCGGGGGTGGTGGAGCCTAGGACACAGGTGGCCAAAAGCCTCCTCCCCCTCCCTGAAGTGTGGGACAAGGTCGCAGCAGCTTGCGGCCGCCCCCGGGTACAGTGCATGGAAACAACACTCACTCCTGAGCCACAGTCTGGCCCAGGACCTGTGGGGGCTGGGGTGGCCTTGGGGTCCCACTGGCCTCACAGAAGCCAGACTTGGCTTGGCCTGCTGCCCCCGCCACCCAAGGGCTGCCTGTGCCCTGTGGGCCTCGTTGCCCTCATGAATCACTGCGGCCCAGCCGTCCCATCCCAGGAAGTAGCCATCCTGATCACCATGGCTCACTCTCAGCTTGCTAGGGGAGGGAGGAGGGATGCATGGACCTGGGCGGAGTCAGGGAACTTGGCAATGTAAACACAGCCCGCCTCCACACCGCTGTGCTGGCCTGTTGCACCACATTCGCAGACCCCCAGGTGCCCCTGCCCGGTGCCGCACTCTCAGGCTGGGGGTGGGGGTGAGGGATCTGGGGCTGCAGCCTAAAGGCGGCCCTCGCTGGCTTGTGGTCGCAGTGGTCAGTCAGGGAGGGATGTGGGGTGCCATGAGACAGCCTCACACAAGTCCCCACTGCAAATTCCCGCCTCTCTCTCTCTCTCAGAGGTCAGCAGTTCAGCCTGCTCTGCATGCTGCATGTGCAGCCTGGCATTCGGTGGAACCTTTGGTCATTTTGGATGTTATGGACACTGGCTCTTTATATATAGAGATTCTGACCTATGTGGACAGATAGTACAGATCTTCGGGACTAAGACTGAATTGATCTGTGACATGAGCTGGGATACAATTTTAAGCTAAAAATGGATTAAATGTTTAACACATTGTATGCCGAAAACGTATTTATACGTTTTACGTATTTATACGTTCTACCAGTGTAGTAGAGCGCGGGACACTATTAATATGTTTTTTATAGACTAGCAGTAGAATTCGGGTAACATATAAATACGTAAACTAAAGTTATCGTAATTTTACTGAACGTTGCCATTTGCGCAAAAAATTAGCAAAAATGGCCCGCGCCATCTGTTAGCGCACGATAAAAACTACCAGCAAACAATTTAATAGCTCAGGCTTTGGGGAAGCTCGTGACAACACTGAGTAGTGCTTGAATTTTTTCCCTTTACCTGGTCAATCTTTTGCCATTTTATTCCACCTTCTTGTCCTACCCTGTTTAAACAGAATGTTGAAATTAAAAGTTAAATGCTGAACTTTGGCAAACTGTATAATTTTTAGGTAATGTTTAAATGGCATTATTTTCACCTTGGAAATTTGGACTTTGAGAAAGTGGCTCATTTATCTCTAGGTGTCTTCTCAGTTCTTCCCTAGGAAGATATATTTATTTCTGCACCTTTGTATTTGAGAGAAATGAGCCCATGATTTAGTTCTGCAAAAAGAATACCTTATGGCGACATCCTAAAAACATTAGGAGATGGAGTCAGCATTCAGAGTCCTGAAGTTCAAGGAGGTGAAGAAGGAAGGAGAAAAAGAGAAAGGGAGGGAAGAAGTTCTCTCTCTTCTTATCACTGTTAACAAAATTGGGTAAAAGTATTAGTATTACAGAATTACTAAATATAACTTTATTTCTCTACTACAGTGTTGCAGTGTTCAGTTTGTTTTTATAGTTGAGTTCCTGTGTTTCACCATTATAAGCAACAACAGAAGGATCAGCTTAATGACAATGAGAGCTGATATTTATTATAATTTCTCATCCTATCTATCACATTTATATCCTAGGTTCTTTATGGGTGTTATCTTATGTCTTACACCTCTTTGCACACCCCAAAATGTAGCATGGTGCCTGGCATATAGTAAGAATTCAATAAATATTTTTCTAGTTACCTGTAAACAAGGAATTACATGCATCAACAATGCAGAGCTTTGACATGATAAAAGGTGCTGCCTGATAATCTATACTAATAAAAGGGTAATATGATAATTAGACCAGGTGGACTGGACATCTACTGGATGTCCGACTTCTTCCGGACAAAGCCATGGTGGCAGGGGCCGAGGCAGAGGCAGTTAGGGGTGATCAGGCCAGCAGGGGAGAGCAGTTGAGGGTGATCAGGCTGGCAGAGGAGAGCAGTTGGGAGCAATCAGGCCAGCGATTGAGGGCAGTTAGGGGTGACCAGGCCAGCAGGGGAGGGCAGTTAGGGGTGGCCAGGCTGGCAGGGAGCCAGTTAGGGAGCAACCAGGTCAGCAGGGGTGCAGTTAGGGGGCAATCAGGTCGGCAAGCAGAGGCGGTTAGGGTAATCAGGCAGGCAGGCAGGCGGGCAGATAGGAACCAGTGGTCCTGGATTGTGAGACGGATGTCCGATTGCTGGTTTAGGCTCCAACCCTCAGGGATCAGGTCTAAACCAGCAGTTGGACATCCCCCGAGGGGTCCCGGATTGGAGAGGGTGCAGGCCAGGCTGAGGGATCTCCCCACCCCCCTGTGCACAAATTTTGTGCACTGAGCCTCTAGTATAAAAAAAGCTCTGTCATAACCATATTACCAAATATGTCTTCTTGGTTGACAAGCTAACAAAATTAGAATTATTCTTAACTTTCTAGAGATACATGATTGATTTGCTTTAAGGCAGTTGTTTCCTGAAAAGTTTAATACACTAGCTACTGAACACTTTATCTCTTATTTACTTGTCTAATCAATCTTGGGTATTATAGTGTAATGGGTAAGAGCATGGACTGTGGAGCACTGTAACTGACACTTATTAGCTGTGTGTCCTTAGGTTAATCATTTAACCTACCTCATCTTTAAAATGAGGATAATAATGTATCACTGGATTATTTTACACCTACAAAATGCTAGGAATACTGCCTGCCACATGTTATAAATTGTATGTTAGCTAACAAAGCAGCATGTCCTAAAGCAGTGGTTCTCTAAATTTACAAACATCAGAATCACCTAGGACTTATTCAATCCCAGATTGCTGGGCCCCTTCCTGAGTTTCTAATTCAGTCAGTCTGGGGAAGGGCCAGAGAATTTGCATTTTGAATAAGTTCCAAAGGGATGCTGATACTGCCGGTCCATGGTCCTTGGACCACACTTTGAAAGCCATTGGCCTATGGCAGATCTTTTCCAACTGTGTGATGAAGGAATGGTGTTTTTTACTTATTTTGTTTATTCCATTCTGCCATAGACAAATTCTTTTGTAAAATACAATAAATATGAAATACCAGGACAAGGAAATGGAAAACAAAAGAATTCTTTGGGTTTTCCAGCTTATTTTATTTCCAGGTAAATAAGAGTCATCTCTTTATACCTTCAAAAAGGAAAAGAACTAATATACCAAATAAAGTGAATATGTGCCCTTAGGCTCCATGTTAGGCTCCGCCCTTCTGGTATTTTAGAAATCCTTTCTTTGACCCTCTTTTAAATGGAAACCACAAATCTGAGACACTCTAATTACAATTGTTAATTATAATCTTTATATAGCTCTTCCTTCTTGTTTCTTTCACCTGCTTGGAAAATAATTATGTAATAAATGTGATTCACACAGGAAAGTCCTGAAGAATTGATGGGGTTATTGGATAACTATTGAAGAGGGACTCACCTAAAATGGATTTTCTTAAATGGGTTTTTCTAGTGACAGCTCAATTCCTTTTAGGGTGCACTAATTTCAGTGGCTCAAAAACCTTTGGAAGTTATTTTAAGCCATTGTGTAGGCACACTAATTATAGTGTTAAAACTTTGGGAGTTGGGGGGGGGCGGGGGCTATAGTTTTATTTTAAGTTTTAGCCTTTGCTGTGAAGACTTTTATAAGAAAGACTAGAGGCCTGGTGCATGAAATTCGTGCATGGTGGCGGGGGAGGTCCCCTCAGCCCAGCTTGCACCCTTTCCAATCTGGGACCCCTCAGGGGATATCCGACTGCTGGTTTAGGCCTTATCCCAGGAATCGGGCCTAAACTGGCAGTTGGACAACCCTCTCACAATCCTGGACTTCTGGCTCCTAATTGCTCACCTGCCTGCCTGCCTGCCTGCCTGATCACCCCTAACTGCGCCCCCCGCACCAGCCTGATCACCCCTAACTGCCTTTGCATGCTAGCCTCATCGCCCCTCACTGCCTCTGCGTGCCAGCCTGATACCCCCGCCAGCCTGGTCACCCCTTACTGCCCCCCCCCGCAGGGCTGGTCACCCCCAACTGCCCCCTGCTGCCCTGGTCACCCCTAATTTCCCCCCTGCTGGTCTGGTCGCCTGTTACTGCCCCCCCTTGCCAGACTGGTTATCCCCAACTGCCCCCCTCTTCCAGCCTGGTTGCCCCTAACTGCCCTCTCCTGCGGGCCTGGTTGCCCTACACAGCCTGCTTGTTCAGTAATTTGGTCATCCCTTACTAACCCCCCTGCCGGCCTGGTTATAAGCAGCCATCTTGTGAGGGTGTGGGGGTTAATTTGCATATCACCTCTTTATTATATAGGATAATATTGATACAAATTGCTATTTTCAGAATAAAACAAAATGTTTAGAATTTATTTGAAGTCAGAAGAGAAAAGGAGACAGAAACTTTTGTTGCCCCTTATATCATAGCCATAAGGGAAATAATGAAACAAAATCTTTCTTCCAAGTGATTTTTCTAAAATAAGATAAATGTCTACTGAAATGTCTGCCTATATAGAAATTAGAGATGTCTCAAATGGGAAAAGAAGTTTGTCTAAGGAAGCTTCATATTTAACTGGAAATTTTACAAGAACTAGGGCTAGGACTGACATTTGGCCAGTGGTGGTTATCATCATATGTCTTTAGCCATGGCCTCTATTTCTATTCACATTCCATGCTTCTAATTTTCTTTGTAATCACTAATAGGTGGCCATGGAAAAGTTTCATACTGTACAGAGTGATGATAGAAATTTTTAAAGATTTAAGAAAACATTCTGACAAGCCACTTACAAATTGAATTCATATATATTATGCAGCACCGAAATGAGGTACTCAGTTTTCAAAGAAGAGAAGGATTCTACACCAGACTGCCTCTTTGAATCCATCCTTGGTCACCCCTTACATTCCACCTCTGTCTGCACTCTACCCTTTTCACCTTTTTAACTTCTCATTATCTTTCTCAAGTTCCCAGGGAAGACTTCCTTAAGCTACTGTCCTCCCTTCAATCACTTTCTCTTTCTTCACTTGTCCCCACCTCACACCTATCTGAAAACTTAATATAAAACAGTGAGGAAAGGAAAGAGTCTTCAGTGAATGCTATTAAGACAAGGACTGCTATACAGAGAAAATAAAATCAGATACTTACCTCACACCACATGCACACACAGAGGCATTTTAGATAAGTTAGAGATATAAATATGAAAATAAAAATTAAACTATTAGGCCTGGCCTGTGTGGCTCAGTGGTTGAGTGTTGACCTATGAACCAGAAGGTCATTATTAAATTCCTGGTCAGGGCGCCATGCCCAGGTTTCGGACTTGATCCCCAGGTTGGGGGCGTCAGGAAGCAGCTGATCAATGATTTTCTCTGATCATTAAGTTTCTATTTCTTCCTTCCTCTCTGAAATCAATTAAAAAAAATTAAACTATTAGGAGAAAATATAGAGGACTACCTTTGTGATCTTGAAAAGATTTATTGACTAATAAACAAAAAGCAAAAATCATAAAAGCAAATTTTTAAAAAATATATTTTATTGATTTTTTACAGAGAGGAAGGGAGAGAGATAGAGAGTTAGAAACATCGATGAGAAACATCGATCAGCTGCCTCCTGCACAGAGCCCTTGACCAGAATCAAACCTGGGAACTTTCAGTCCACAGGCCGATGCTCTATCCACTGAGTCAAACCGGTTAGGGCTAAAAGCAAATTTGTATTATCAAAATTTGTAAATTCTGTGTGAAGGAATACATATAGACAAAGAAAAGTATATCAAAGGAAAATTTATGGAAGAGGAAACCCAGTTGGCAATATGCTCATATAGAGATGCTCAATCTTAGGTGCAATTAAGGAAATGCAAATTAAAATGGATATATCATTTCATATCCATAAGCTCTGGGGATATGTGGGAACCAAAACCGAAATTCTTCTTGCATGTGTATACACAGTCACTTTAAAATGCAAATTGGCTGCATTTATACAAATTAAAAATATATATAAATACATTTTCATGTATATAAAAATGCATATAACCTACAACCCCAAAATAGTTTTTCTTAATATGTACTAGAAAGACTCACACTTGTTTATAAGCAGACATGTTTAAGAATGTTCATAGTGAAAATTTGTGGGAGAGATCCTAAATACTAAATATCCACCAATTTGGAAATTAAACATGTTCATTTTAGAAACTTTGTAAACCAAAGAAAGGCAAAAACATAAAGATTTGAGTTTTGTGATTCCAGGTAAATTTTCAAAATGTATATGTATAATATATGCACTGTCTGTACCAAAAATTGTCATGACTAGTTTTCCTATAAACCAGTATAGCAGAGATTATTGTCAACCCAACGCGTGTGTTTCTCTACATTTCCCAGTCTGCCTTGTAGTAAGTTTGAAAGCCATATGAGTAGATCTTACAATGAAATATGCACAATGATTTGTGAAATGGATTAAGAGCCTGTGTATCTCCTCTCTCTCATTGGACTTTATAAGAGTGAGATACAGGCTTTCAGTCACTGGGATTTCAGAGTTTATTTGTTCCTGCCACTTAGCCTTATTAAACGTTGACTAATAATTCTCTCCAAATTGATATACATTTCTCAAAATCATTGAGATAAATAATCATTTATCACTCACTGTAATCCATATGGGTTCTTTCTAGATCCATAAAGTATTCAAATTTATTCTCTAATTTTTAATGTGATTGTAATGTTTTTTAAATAGAAAGTTTGTTTTTAGAAAAGTTAGGAATTGAAGATAAGTAGAAAGGTAATAAAAATTACTTATAATTCTGTTATAAGGATAACTTGTTGACAATTTCATTATTATCTTCTTTTCCTAAATGTATATTTGTTCTTTATATCACTGAAAACATTCTATTTAATAACTAGCTTAGCCCTGACCAGTTTGGCTCAAGGGATAGAGCATTGGCCTGCAGACTGAAGGGTCCCAGGTTTGATTCCGATCAAGGGCATGTACCTTGGTTGCGGGCACATGCTCAGTAGAAAGTGTGCAGGAAGCAGCTGATCGGTGTTTCTCTCAGCAATGTTTCTAACTCTCTATCCCTCTCCCTTTCTCTCTGTAAAAAAATCAATGAAATATATACAAAAAAATAACTAGCTTACCATTACATGGTGGATCAAAAATGCATTTAACACATTTCATGTGAATTTCTTCTACAAAAACTACCCCCTGTTTCCTGACTTTTCTTCACCATTGCTAGCTTTTTCAGTGGTGCTATATTTTTATTCTGTCATGGTAGCACTATTTTTTTTTATTATATCACTGTTAAAATATACACTTGCTATTTACTGTGAGAGGGCTGTAAGGAATGAAGGAGTTGTTCCTACATCACTCTTTCTCATCCTTTAATCTCAGATTAAACACTAGCTTGAAAGGAAAAATATTAGGGACTCTTCAGTGCCAGCCAATGTTCTATCCACTGAGCCAAACCAGCTAGGGTGGAAAATAGTTTTATGTTTGCACTCTTATACTGTAAACCAAATCATTACAGACTTTTGATTATGCTTTATCTGCGTATGGCTGAGACTCTTTTAGCATTCAGTGGGAAAACTGTCCACCTTTAAGAAAAGGCAAGAGCAATAAACCAAGGCATTTCTCATGAAAGGATGAGAATAAAAACATCATAATGAACTTATTTCACTGGACTTGTGAAATGATAGACAATTCAACCTATCCTGTCAATGAAAAATGAACCTTTTCTGTTTTGATACTAATGATATTATTCAATACAATAAATTTGTAGATAACAGACTTTATAAATTCTCCCTTATGTTTTTTATATTTAAATGCCCTGATCTGGTGCCTCAGGTGGTTGGAGTATCGTCCCATACACCAAAAGGTTGCAGGTTCAATCCCCAGTGGGGACACGTACAGGAGGCAACTGATCGATGTTTCTCTCTCACACATCAACATCTCTCTCTCTCTCTCTCTTTCTCTCTCTCTCTCCTTTCCTCTCTAAAAAATCAATGAACATCCTCAGATGAGACTTAAAAAAATTAAAATGTTTTATCAGATTTGAGTAAAAATTATCATTTACAAAGAGTGAAATCACAATGATTACAAAAAACTTTAATTTGCAGACTTGCAACTTATGAGAAAACCATATTTCCTGGTAGATTTTTTAAAAAGTTATTGACATAGAGCTCTTTCCATAAGAGAGGTTGAGATGTATTTATTGTTGAATCATAGGTGCCTTTGTTCAAGCAGCAGTGAAGAGCTGGACTTTGAAAGGCCCCCTAGTATGGGGTCCACTTCAGCACAATTGCAGCAAAAGCCCTGTGCTCTGCCTTGGTCCTTTCTGCTCTGACTTCCACAGTATTCACTCAGGCCCTCTCCCTTTTATGTAATCCAGTGCCATTGATGCTAGCCAAGTATATAGATAAGCCCCATGCTGCTCTTCTGAAACAATTATTTTTAAAAGGGTTCTCTGACTGAATCCACTCTGAAGGGTAGTTTGGGTAAGGGGCTTTTTTACTGTTTGTTTTTTCTTTTGTTTTACTTGGCCTTTTAGGAGAGCATCTGGAGTCAGAGCAGGTAGCACATTATTAACTCAGGAATCTCACTAAACGTGTTAGGTGGATAATAAGAGTGAAATAATAGATTTGAGTAGATGTACCTGCAGTGTCTGGTGCAGGCTCAGGTTTCTTAGTGACCTCATCTGTCACAGATAATCAGTATCTGTATTGGGAAATTACTCAAACAATGTTAACCATTTAGACTAGCAAATTATATGTTGATACTATTACTTATAATTTAAATCTCAAGACGATGAAATGTAAATTTTGTCACAATTTGCTCAGATTTAGATTGTTTAGTCAGAACTGAAAAAAGAGACAACCTTGAGAGCTTTCTTCTTTTTTTCTTTTCTTTTTAAAAAATATTCATTGTTGAAAGAATTACGTATGTCCTTTCCCCCCTCCCCCCCATTAACCACTTCTAGCCTCCACTCACACACACACCCCTCGCCCCAGGCCTTCACCACCCTATTGTCTGTGTCCAAGGGTTATACATATGTGCATATATGTTCTTTGGTTAATCTTTTTCCCACCCATGCACCTACCCATCACCATCTTCCCTCTGAAACATAAAACAATCTGTTCTATGTCTCTGGAAATATTTTGTTCTTCAGTTTATTTTGTTCATTAGATTTCACATATGAGTGAGATCATGTGATATCATGATCTTTCTCTGACTGGCTTATTTCACTTAGCATAATACGCTCCAGGTCCCTCCATGCTGTCTCAGAGGGTAAGAGATCCTTCTTTTTTACTTCCACATAGTATTCCATGGTGTAAATGTACCACAGCTTTTTTTTCCACTCATCTACTGATGGACAGTTCGGATGTTTCCAGATCTTAGCTATTATAAATTGCACTGCTATTAACATAGGAGTGCATATATTCTTTCTGGTTGGTGTTTCGAATTTCTTAGGATTTATTCCTAATAGTGGGGTTACAGGGTCAAATAGTAATTCACTTTTTAATGGTTTTCCTTTTCTCTATATCTTTACCATCACTGTGGTTTGTTGATTTGTTGATGTTAACCATTCTGACAGGTGTGAGGTAATACCTCATTGTTATTTTCATTTGCATCTCTTGGATGATTAGTGACTTTGAGCACTTTTTCATATGTCTCTTGGTCATCTGTATGTCCACTTTGGAGAAGTGTCTATTTATGTCCTTTGTCCATTTTTAATTTGATAGTTTGTCTTCTTTTTGTTAAGTTGTATGAGGTTTTTATATGTAATTTTCAATATTAACCCTTTATTAGATGTATCATTGCTAAATATGTTCTCCCATATAGTGGGCCCCCCTTTTTATTTTGTTTATGATTTCTTTTGCTATGCAGAAACTCAAAAGCTTTTTATTTTGATGTAGTCCAGTGATGGTGAACCTATGACACGCGTGTCAGAGGTGACACGCGAACTCATTTTTTTGGTTGATTTTTCTTTGTTAAATGGCATTTAAATATATAAAATAAATATCAAAAATATAAATCTTTGTTTTACTATGGTTGCAAATATCAAAAAATTTCTATATGTGACACTGCACCAGAGTTAAGTTAGGGTTTTTCAAAATGCTGACACGCCGAGCTCAAAAGGTTCGCTATCACTGATTGTAGTCCCATTTGTTTATTTTCTCTTGTTTCTCTTACCCTAGAAGATGTATCCACAAACATATTGCTATGAGATATGTCTAAGATTTTACCGCTTATGGTTTCTTCTGGGATTTTTGTGATTTCACATCTTACGTTTAAGTCTTTTATCCATTTAGAGTTTATTCTTGTGTATGGTGTAAGTTGGTGGTCTAGTTCCTTCCTTCCTTCCTTCCTTCCTTCCTTCCTTCCTTCCTTCCTTCCTTCCTTCCTTCCTTCCTTCCTTCCTTCCTTCCTTCCTTCCTTCCTTTCTTTCTTTCTTTCTTTCTTTCTTTCTTTTTCTTTCTTCATGCACTTGTCCTATTTTCTGAGCTACATTGTCTTGATTCCATTGTATGTTCTTATCTCCTTTGTCAAATATTAATTAAGTGTAATGGCTTGGGTCAATTTCTGGGGTATCTGTTCTGTTACTCTGATCTATATGTCTATTCTTGCGCCAATACCTTGCTGTTTTGATTACAATGGCTTTGTAGTATAACTTGATATCTGGTAATGTGATCCCTCCAATTTTGTTTTTTTCTCAAGATTGCTGGGGCTATTCATGGTCTTTTTTGGTTCCATATAACTTTTTGGAGTATTTGTTCTAGATCTGTGAAATATGTCATTGGTATTTTAATAGGGATTGCATTGAATCTATAGATTGCTTTGGGTAGTATGGGCATTTTAGTGATGTTAATTCTACCAAGCCATAAACACGGTATATTCTTCTACTTGTTTATATCTTCTTCTATCTCCTTTTTCCAATGTCTGTAGTATTCTGAGTACAAGTCTTTTACTTAGGATAAGTTTATTCCTAAGTACCTTAATTTTTTGTTGCAGTGGTAAATGGGATATTTTTTTAGTTTTTCTTTCTGAGAACTCATTATTGGTGTATATATTAGTAAATGCCATCAATTTCTGGGTGTTAATTTTGTGTCCTGCTATATTGCCTAATTCATTTTTTATATCTAGCAGTTTTTTGGTGGGTATTTAGAGTGTTCTATGTACAATATCATGTCATCTGTGAATAATGAGAGTTTTATTTCCTCCTTTCCAATTTGGATGCCTTTTATATTTTCCTCTTGTCTGATCACTGTGGCTAAGACTCCCAGTACTATGTTGAGTAAGAGTGGTGAAAGTGGACATCCCGATTTTGTTCCTTTTCTTAGGCAAAATGGTTTTCTTATGAGTGGGTTAAAGAATATGTACTCTTTTATGTTTAAAAATATAACTACTTTAAGACTAATTTACTATTTCAAAATAAGTTTTATTTATTTTAAGAATAATTTATTTTCATTCATAAGAGCCTAAAGCTGGAAACAACCTATATGTTCACCAACCTGAGCATATTGCCACTCAAAAGAGTATACACTGTATAATTTCATTTATATGAACCCTTAGGTAAGACAAATCTAATATACAGTAATGGAAAGTAGTGGTTGCCTGGAGCCACAGGTGAATGGTGGAAATTGATTCACTGTAGAAAATTTAAAAAGTATAGATAAGGAAAGAGAAGGAAATTATCTTACCATTTAGGTATTTTTATACATGTATTTTTTTAGATGCATAGGCATATGAGAATGAAATTCCGTTTATTCAGGTGTATTTATTGACTTAGCCAACAAGATTTCATGAGTAACTCAACCACTTGTGCTATTTTTTTGAGATAATTTTAAGCTATTTTTTTCTGATGTTTAAATATATTTATTTTACATATTGTATGCTGTTATATCATTCACCAATAGGAGAAATTGCCAAATGATAATTGTTATGCTCAGATTTCAAGATTCCCAAGAAACCACATCAGGGAGCCAGCCAATCCGATGCAAAAGCATAAGAATCTGTATTTCAAGCTAGCTCGGCTCCCGTCCACCAGACTCACCGACACAATGGCAAACCAAGTGGCTGAGAGAGCGAACCCCGCCTAGAGTCCGGTTATATAGGGGGGGTTGGAGTAAGGGGAGGAGAAAGGACTGTGCTTTGCCAATTGGCCAGGCACAAGCCGGGTAAATCCCGGGCGTGGCCAGCAGAGGCCTGGGCTTCCGGGAAGAAGGCCGCACGTGGCCCCAACATGGAGGATACAGGCAAGATGGAGGGCATAGCCCTCGCCCTTTCAATAATGAGTTGTATGCTAAGTCTGATTCTTTCTTTTTTTAATCCTCACCTGAGGATAATTTTCCATTGATTTTTAGGGAGAGTGGAAGAGAGAGCGAAAGGCAGAGAAAAATATCGATGTGAGAGAAACACAACAATTGGTTGCCTCTTGCACACACACTTACCAGGGCCTGGGTCAGGGAGGAGCCTGCAACCAAGGTACGTGCCCTTGACCGGAATTGAACCTGGGACCCTTTGGTCCAAGGCCGATGCTCTATCCAGAACCAAACCAGCAAGTCTGATTCTTAGTGTTTCTGTGGCTTTTATCTCTATCAGCACAGAAAACAGTGGAGATTCCTTAAAATTATTAGTAATCTACATTATAAAATTGCTAATATGTTTTTAAACAATAACCTTTTTTCTTCTCTTGTTCAGCTGAGCAATGTCCATGCTTCCTTGGCTTCCATTATTTGTCTGAGAGCAGGGTTTCTCAACTCCACACTATTGACATGTTGTGGTGGGGCTGTCCTGTGCATTGTGGGATGTGTATCAGCACCTCTGGCCTCAGTAATATCTTAGCTCCAGTTCTGTCAACCAAAAATGTCTCCAAATGTCCTTTGGGCAACAAAACCACTTCCAGTTGAGGACCACTGACTTAAAGATAGTCCAGGCGCTTAGTATTATCTGTATTTCCTTTATACACATTTCTCCCCCTCAACCACTTAAGTGTTCTTTTGACTATTGGGCTCTGGTCTTTCTGTCCTGCTGTGATTTTCAATCAGTGAGGTAGACTTTGAGAGGCCTTGGCTAACATATGTCCATACGCACCCAAATCACTTCTGAACGTCGACTGCACTAAAGCATCCTTTGGAATACCGCTGTCTTGGGCCCATGAGAAACAGAGATGCTTTTCAGATACAACCACTGTTCTTACAACTGCACAGCAGGCGTTTGACTACACATGACTCTGATAGATCTTATTCAAACAAATGAAGCAGGCTTAATTTTACTTCTACATATACAGGTGTTTAACAAGGTAAAGTAAAGGACTCTGAGGACTTTTCAAGTTAGTGGAAATCATTGGTGCTTTTCCAACTACTTAAGAAATACTGCTTAAAAGAATTTGGAGGCATTTGAGAGGAAGAACTTATCCTTTTAGTTAGATAAGGATTATCTTCCTGGGAAGCTAAGGGAAAAGACATTTATTAACTCATGTTCAACAATCACTGTGCAAAAGACGCTGTGCCAGATCATTTGGGGGAGAAATAATGAGAGAGCAGAGTGGTGCTCATGGAGCTTATAGGAAATTGGCGAAATGCCCACAAACATTTTTACAGTTGGGTAACGTTACTATCAATGAGAAACATTATTTCATCCATCGGCACTATTTCATCAGTTGCAAATGAATCGTACAGACAGTAACAGCAGAGGTTTAGGAGAGACGGAATTTTGAAGACTGGGAAGGTCAGAAATGTGGGGTTGGTAAAGCCAGGGTGGTCTGAGCTTGGAGTGGATATAGGCAAAGAGGTAAAGAAAATAATACCAGTTAAGGAAAATGGTCTGTGTTAAGAAGCTGAGATAAGAGAATTCAAAGCTTATTTGGTATGTAGAACTGAGATAAATAAAGCCAGAAGGACAGGGTGAATTCAGCCAGACCCTCGGGGTCCTTGAATATCAGATTAAGCAACTTTAATTAGATGGAAGCTAATGTTTCCCAAACTGGGTTCTGTGAGACAATAATCCCAGGAGATGGCCTTTGAATAAAGTGTTCTGTGGTTAAATAAATGTAAATGGTAAATGTTGCATGCTAAGTGTGTATGCCTACTGGTGACTTCAAATGCAGATTGGTATTTAAAGACCATGCTTAACTTTGTGTAAACCAGCATTTATAAATGCATCTGATAGCAAAATATGGGGGCAGGGTTGTGAGAAAAAAGAACATAACATACCTATTAACAGTCAGTGGAATGACTTAGATAGAATTGTAATTTTATAATAGGAAAGATTCAACCATGTTTGCGAAACAGGAGGTGAGAGAACTCTGTTCCAGGTATTCATTAATTTGTCCTTTCATTCTTTCATCCCTCTACAAATATTTATTAAGCAAATACTATATGCTTTGTGCTAAGCAAAGTGAATAAAATAGTGAAGAAGGTGGTTTCTGCCATCATGGAGTTTAGAATAAAGGAAGAAGAATAATGTAGATTTAAATTTTTTGTGAGTAAAGTCTATTTAAAAAAAAGAGAGAGAAAAAGTGCCCCACTTTTTTGTTGAACAATAATGCTAAAAGAGACCTTTTCATTTCCTCTTAAATATGTCATCAAGAAATACCTACTTGATTATTAGCAATATCACTAAATCTTGTTAAAATACTTTTTTAACATTGCTGGAGTCAATGTTTAATTTAGCCTTATTTAATATTTGACCAGTTTAACATTTTGGAAATAACATTAAAAATATTAATTAGGAGGAAAGAAGAAGGTGTATAGGTGGAAAGAAATAGAAGGAATTTTTATTCCTTTTGTTTTTACTTTTGTTTGATGTGTTATATTTGCAGCTTGATTACTTTTCACAAACTGAACACACCTATATAACCAAAAAAAACAATGTTAATACCTCCCCCCCGCCCCCCCCCCCCACACACACACTAAACTCCCCTCGGTTCCCTTCCAGTTATGACCTTCCCTGCCCACCAGAGTAACCACTACTATCCCAACTTCTTTTACCATAGATTCAATTTGCGTGTGTGTGTGTGTGTGTGTGTGTGTGTGTGTGTGTTGGTGTATAAATGCAATCTTTCATTATATAGAGAGTTTTAAAGGAAGCCAAGAAGGCACATTTGATTCCAAATACAGATCTTTCTGTAATTCATTGGTCCTCAAACTTGGTGACACACTGGAAGTACCTAGGAGCTTTAAAAATGACTCACACCTCAATAATAATAATAATAATAATAATAATCACTCACATCTAAGTCCCACGCAGAGATACTAATGTAATTGGTATGATGTGGAGCCTGGGAAATGGCATTTTAAAAGCTCCCTGATGATTCTCATGGGCACCCAAGGTTGAGAATCACTACTGTGACGTGTTGAAAGTAAAGCCATAGATGTTTCCATAACATTGGAGTTAGCTTCGTGCCCAACTGTCTGACTAATGTTTGTAAATCTGGGCTTCCTGTGTCTAGATTTTAGGTTGCAGTTTGGCAGAAGCAGATATTATAAGTGACTAATAATCCTCCCACGATTTGTCACCTGGGCAGCAAACCATTTTTTAAATCCGGGACTGTGTGGGAGGTAAATAGGGTTGCCTTGCTTTAAACAGCCTCTGCTTTTTTAAAGATGTTGGAATGTCATCAGGTAGTGGATTGCAGAGCTGTCGGTTTGTGTCAAAAGGCATTACATCCGAGACATTGAGCCAGGAGAGCGGTGACTCATTTGCTTGGGAGCTTTAGGGACCCCTGGAAGCCCGCAGGGCCTGGGGATGGCCCTGGGCACTGGAGATGATTTTCTTTTGGGGCCTAAGGAAGCCTTTAGGGGCTAAGATATTTCAAACTTAGAAGAATACAGTTGGATTCTCAGGGATTGGCATAAATCAGAATTGCAGAAGCATCTGAATTTCATTACATTTTTATTTTAGCCTGAAGACTGACTCAGCAACAAGCTGATAAAACTGGATATATTTAATTTCCTTGTCTTCATCTTTTCCTAAATATTTTCTGATGTTAGTAAAACTTTGAAAGAATTTTATTTTACAAATGATAAGTTGCAATTTCAAGAGTCTGGAAGAGGTTCATTAAGATTCAATGAAAGGGCTATTTACCTTCCCTGAACTACATTGGGACCTGCAGTTCCATAGTCAGAAGCTCCAAATCATTTTGCACCGTCTCCTAATAAATGCTCCCCCCCCCACACACCATTCAGAAGAGCTGGTGCTGTGCCATCCTGGGGTGTCTTTGTACCATGGTGATATGTGGAGTCTCAGCCATTCGTGAGCCTAGGACAGTGATGGCGAACCTATGACACACGTGTCAGAGGTGACACACAAACTCATTTTTTTGGTTGATTTTTCTTTGTTAAATGGCATTTAAATATATAAAATAAATGTCAAAAATATAAGTCTTTGTTTTACTATGGTTGCAAATATTAAAAAATTTGTATATGTGACACGGCACCAGAGTTAAGTTAGGGATTTTCAAAATGCTGACACGCCGAGCTCAAAAGGTTCGCCATCACTGGCCTAGGATGTTCCTTCCTATTCTCATGTGTTGTTTGTTCCTAGCTTTTATCTATTTCCTATGATCTGAGCTGGTTATCTGTTTACTCTTTGAGGATATAGTAGTTAATGAGAGATAAGACCCCTGTGCTCACAGATCTTATAATCTAGCCTAGGAGACAGAAAATGAAGTTAGCTAGTAACCCATCAGGATTTCAGATATTGATGGATGTTTTTGACAATAAAAAACAAGAGAAGCAGCATTAGAAGACTGTTTTGAGGAGGTAGTGTTAACGGGCATTCTGAGTTCTTGCCATCTCCCAGGATAGAGATAAAAAGAGACCACGGGAGACCAATAGAGGGCCTGGTGCATGGGCCAGGAAAGAACCCAGATCTCTTGCATGACAGGTGCAAATTTAACATCGAACCATCCTAGGTTCTTGGACACTTCTGAGATAGAAATCAAGAGACAGCTCGTGCCCTGAAGGAGACAGCATTTAAAGGGAGAAAGAGAAATGTTGCTCTCCAAACAAAAGGCAGGGAACAGTTTTACAGAAGTTGAGGTGGGAAAGATGACATCTAAGTATGGTGGGAGCTCTGGTGCTTGTGCAGTATAACTACATGCTTTTTCATGTGTTTCATGTCTCATTAGCATGTTAAATCTCCCTCAGGGGTTTTCTTTTTAGCATTTAAATAAGAGAGGGTCACTGAAAGGACAGTCCTTCTTGTTAGCATGCACTCATGGGTGAAGGGAAAAATCATAAGTCCCCCTCTCCCCACATCATGTAGTAAATCTTATGACAGCAGCATCCTTCAGTCTAGTTACTGATTGTCTTTAAAAGAAAGGGAAGACACCAGGGACCTGGAGCACGATGAGCAAGGAGAAGAGCTCAGGAGGTGGTTTCAGAAGTAGATTGCCTGAGTAATGGAAGGTTTTGGTAGTCAAAGAAGTTTGGACTTTATTGTTTTTATTTCCCACTTGATTTTTTAAAATATTTTCACTATTTTTTTAATTATAGTTGACATACAATATTATATTAGTCTCAGATTCACAATCCAGTGATTAGACATTATATGACTTACTAAGTTATCACCCTGATAAATCTAGTACCCATCTGACACCATACATAGCTATTACAATGCAAGAGCCCCGGTGCATGAAATTTGTTCACAGGTGTGGTCCCTAGGCCTGGCCAGCTATAGCAGTGCAAGCATCTGGCATAGAAGGGCTGACCTCTGGGCCCTGAGCAGCACCTGGGCCCCCAGGTCCCCACGCACCCCCTCTGCCTGAGTCACAGCACCCGAGTCCCCACACGGAGATGCAGTGCGCATGGCCAGACACCGCAGGCCAGGGCACAGTGTGGGCCTCTGGGCCACCCAGCAGCACTACATGAAAGCCAGGCACACAGTGTGCTCTCTCCCAGTCGGCCTCGCAGACCAGCTCCTGCGCAAACCCATGGGGAGCTCGACCGGCCCCTGTGGTCCTGGCGGCTGTGGCCCAGCTCACCTGGGAGCCCATTGGGGCTGGCAGCGCCTCAACTGCAGCCCGCTGCCAGCACCTCATCGCCAACACCCACCATGTTCCACGCTGCCCCCTGGTTGTCAGTGCACATCATAGCGAGCGGTCAAACTCCCAGTCTAGGGGACAATTTGCATATTAGGCTTTTATTATATAGGACTAGAGGCCCGTTACAGGAAGATTCCTGCAAGAATAGGGCTTCCTGAGGCCGGAGCGAAGCAGTGGAGAAGGGAGCGAAGCCCGCCAAAGCAGGCTTCGCTCCCTTCTCACCACCTTGATTCCTCCCATCTCTGCTGCCTGGCTCCCTCCCATCTCTGCCGCCTGGCTTCCTCCCATCCCCACCACCTTGCTCCCTCCCTTCTCCACCTCCTCGCTCCCTCCCTTCTCTGCCACCTCGTTCCCTCCTATGTCTGCTGCCTCAGCTCCGCTCCTGTCTCTGCTACTTCTGATCGTTTCCTTCTCCACCGCTTGGCTCCCTTCTGCAGTGCTTGGCTTCCTTCTACACTGTCTTCAATCTTCGTTGGGCGCCTGTGTATGCAAATTAACCACCATCTTTGTTGGGTTAATTTGCATACTCTTCTGATTGGCTGGTGGGTGTAGCAAAGGTATGGTCAATTAGCATATTTGTCTTTTAATTGTGTAGATTATTGACTATATTTCTTATGTCATACTTTACATCTCAGTGACTATTTTATAACAATCAATTTGTATTTCTTAGTCCCTTCAATATTTTTACCTTTCTCCCAACCCCTCACCCATTTGGCAAGTATCAAAATGTTCTCTGTATCTCTGAGTCTGCTTCTGCTATGCTTGTTCATTTATTTTGGTTTTTTTAGATTCCTCATATAAGTGAAATCATCTGGCATTCCTCTATGTGACTTATTTCACTCAGCACAATATCCTCCAATCCATCCATGGTTTTGAAGATGGCAGGATTTCATTCTTGTTTATGACTGGGTCATATTTCATTGTATATCTGTGCCACTTCTTTTTTATCCATTCATTTATGATGGACACTTAGATGATGGCGATTGTAAATAATGCTACAATAACATATGGATGCTTATGTCTTTTTGATTTAGTGGTTTGGGTTTCTTCAGATAAATACCCAGAAGTGGAATTGCTGGGTCCTTCTTCATCTCTTGTTTAAGCTTTTTTTTGTTTGTTTGTTTGTTTGTTTTAAAAGAGACAAAAATTACTAACTTTTATTTCCCAAGAGAATTATGCCACTTTTATACAACAAAATTACAGTCACCACAAATTGCTTTTAACAATTCCATTGCTTCTTCATTTGACCACTTGAAAATCAAAATTCTTTCAGATTATAAATATAACTTTTTGTAACTCTGTTATTATGTACTGTGAATGGGGAAGGGGGCCAATCTTGTGGCCGTAGCGCCAAATGGCCTCTCTGATGTGGCAGGGCTGGATGGCATCGCTGTGAGCCTCAACACCACAGGCCGCAGTGCTCTTTTTTCTTTTCCTTCGCTTGGTTTTTGCTGAGTCTTGTCCAGCATCCCCATTCCCGAGGGATCCTGCTGTGGCTTTCCCTGCATGCTGTGGTCCAGAGGATGGAGCTGTTGGTGTAGGAGGAGGTGTATTCTCAGGGGAGTCTGGGTAGGACTTCATGCAAGATCATGCAGAGCTGTGATACTGAATGAAGGCGGCCGAAATGGCGTGGCCGAACGGGTCTCCTGCCTTGGTTCCCATGTCCTGCCTCACAAGTAGAGCCAGATCCACTAACTGTGCCACAGTTTCAAACGCTAAATATGCCAAAATTTCCATAGTGATAACATTGGGTTTTATCTCCATACTGCTACAGTTCAACCAGTCTCGAAATTTGGAGGCTTTTTTGGAGAAACTCAATTGTCGACTTTCACAGAATTCTGCATATTGGGCTGAATCCATAATTCGAGTTTGTCTTTCTGCTCTCTCCATTCTTTCTTGTTTAACTTCATCAATTTCATCATCTTCAAACATCGCCAAGAGTTCTCCCGTTTGGTCAATAGAGTTGAAAAAGTCCTGTGCGGTTTTCTGTCTTTTGTTTGCATTATTACTGCCACTCATTTTGTCTTCAAGAAGATCATCCTCCTCTATGCCTTTGACAATCTTTGATTTGTAGTCTCGGAAAAACATGTATTTTAACAGTCTTCTAAGTTTTTTCTTATCTTTGCGCATCAAAAACAGAAGATCTTCAGGAGATATTACCCTTGCTCTCCGGAGCTGAGAAACTTCAGCAGCTTGGTGTAACATTAATTAACTGAGTGTGTACCACATCTTCTACCAAAACTGCTGTTTCATGAAGAGGCTTCCTAGAATCACCTAAAGAAAACATCATACTCTGCAATTCTGCGGCAAAGCTTGCAGACTTTCCTGTACTTCTTCCACTACTTGAAGTGGCAGTAGACATTGGGCTGGCTGCAGTATTATTCATCTCTGCTTTAAGAACACTTGTCGCACGGCTGCGCGTCCCGCGTGGAGAATGTGGGGATGCAGACGGTGTGGTTTCTGCTGCTGCGCCCGCGACTCGCTGGGATAGGGGCTGGTGGGGGTGGGGCCGAGAGTGTAGAAGGGGGAAAAGTGGTTCAGCGGGAGCGGGGGTCGCTGCGGGGGTGGGGCCAGTAGCGTGAGTCCGACTCTCTCTGTGGGCGTGGGTGGCGGAGACCCAGGAAAGAACCCTACAGACGCCCCCACACAGGCGGCCGGGGCGCTGGCGCTGGCGCATGCCTAAGCTTTTGTTTTAAAGTCTATTTTTTTCTGGTATAAGTATTGCTACCCAAGCTTTTTTGTTTCCATTTTCTTGAAATAACTTTCTCCATCCCTTTACATCCAATCTGTGTGTCTTTCGATCTGAAGTGAAGTCTCTTATAAACAGCATATGTATATCAGGCATTTCTGAGTTTTCTTTTCAGCTCTATATTAACCTGGGGAGGATTAATACCATGATCTCAGAGGAAAACATGAGAGAGACCTGTTTGAATTCTAGTCCGGGTAACAACTGAGCTTGTGGTCTGTGGCAGTTATGCCTTTAATTTCTAATCATATTGAGGTTGCTAAGAGCTGGAATTTTCTTGAAAAACCTGTATTTTAAAAAATTACATTCTGTATGTGCTAAAGATAAATATGGAAGGAAGCACTAGTGTGAGACCTTCATTAGATTTTAGAATGATATTTGCTTTTAATTTGATGGTCCACTTTGACTTTTTCAAAACACCTGGGGAGCATTCCATGCCTTTTGGCAGAAGAAAAGTAAGAAACAAAATCATAGATTGAATTCCTATCACTTTCACATCCTGAAAAAAGTCAGACAGGACCCTTATTAAGTTACTCTACAATGTGACACAGATAACCTTTACATGGTGATTTATTTAAGATGATCGATCATAATTAAATGATCAAGTTTTTACTTATTTGTTTGGAATGGAAGCACTAATGCTGGTGGATTCATTTCTCTGGAAGTTTCCTTTACTGACACATAGAACTGTTTGGGCTTATATTGAGGCAGATGGAGGCATTTAAATCTTGGAGAGGTACACATAGAGTGAAATGACTGATAAATGAACATGGCTCACAATTACAGTTATTGCACATCAGAGCTTATTGGCATATAAATTAAACTGCTGCAAGGTAGAAGAATGGAAGAAAAAATTAGGTTTCTGTGTGAGATCAAATTAATTCAGGAATCATTTGGACATTTTATTCCTCTGAAAACAGTTTGCTTAGAGGTCTCCAGCTGCGTTTGGCATCAGGCCATATTCACAATGAAAGGAATGTGCTTTAAGACTTGAAGTCATACAGCAGACAGTGGTTTCCATCTATCGCACACATAAATCGATGGGTGCTTTTTGGAAATCATTTCTAATTGGAGGTGGAAGCCAGAAAGGGGCGGAGGGAAGAACAAGGACACAGATCTCCCTTGAAAAATGGGGCTTGAGAAATCCCCTGGCCATGGCTCAGAGCAGAGAAAGTCAAAGGCAGTTTTGGGAAGTGAATTGCTTTGTGGGGGACAAGGGAGATTAGCACCAGGCAACATAGGGATTCCTCACGGGGAATTACATTGCACAGTCCCACTAGAGAGGAACAGCGTCCAAGTATTAGCTTAAATGCCACTTCTTCAAAGGGACCTTTACTGACCATCTTACTAAAAACCTCTTTTTAAAAAAAAAATAGAAAAAAAACCTCTTCTTCCATTATTTTCTACTACTAAAACTAGTTTTTTACTTCCTTCATGATAATTTGAAATTATGTTTATTCATGCGCTTATGTATTTATTGTCTCTCCCCCTTACTAAATGAATCATAATTTGCACTAGGGTGAGGTCATGTTTTCTTTGTCAGTGTAGTTCCAGCAATTAATTCAGCACTTAACTCAGCCTGGCAGATAGTAGGCAGGTTAGAAATGTTTGTTGAATGAATATGCAGAGCCTGGAGGAAACAATCTGAAAACTGCTGTGGACTGGGTTGTATCCCTCATGCAAGAGCCTTGGGAATGCAGCTCTGGTCAGGGCGCACTCAGAGACATGAAAATTCCACACTCCAGCAGCCTGAGGAGGGGAACTTGCTGAAGATCCCGCTGGTGAGGGTACCCGAGACTACCTCATACCATCTCCTAATATGCTGTGGAGTAGACTGGGGAAATCATAGTTCCCATTTTAGTGTAGGGAAAATAGGACCAAATGTGAAAGAAAGTGCCCAACTTGCATAGCTGATAAAAAGCAGAGCAAGGACTTAAACTCCAAGACCAGGCCCTGTGTTCCCTTCCGTCTTGTCTCCTGACACTGCCCTCCATACACTTGACGCTCTCCTGCAGAGCTGCAAACTATTGTCTTTCTCTGCACCAAGTGCCAGGAACTTGCCCCTGAATTTTGTAAAGCTTCAAGCTCCAAAGCCAATCTGCTGACTCACCCCAGGCACTGCTGTATCACACACCCTTTGGCCTGGAAGATTACCAGCTCTTATTACTGCTTCTTGCAAAGAGACAATGGAGGCCAGGGCTGGTCCCAAAGAAGGAATGCCTGAGTCTAAGACTATTTTAAGTTCCCCCTAAGACAGAGATAGGCTTATATAACTGCAGAACAGTCATGATTTTCAAAGCTAACTGCAGAACAGATTAAAGTAGATATATAACCAGAGTGTTTCCACAATAAACTACCCTCCCTAGAGCCCTCCACAGAGGAGAGCACTACCATGTACTGAGCACCTGTCATATGTCAGGCACTTTACATCGATTATCTCATATGAAGTGAACCTAGATAAGTGTGGGGTCCAACCGAAGCTCTGAGTGATGCTCTAATTTAGAACCCTATTTATAGAGTGCTCTGATACTGGCATTGTGACTAAGGGTCAAGGTGGGACCACTCTGGTAGTCTACCAAACACTGGCAATAAGCCGGCTTGTTTTCGCTGCCCCTGCTAGGTCATGATTCCCTATTCAGTTGGCAGTTTCCCAATATTGGGGGTCTGGGCCGCAAAAAATATAGTGTGAAAACTAAGGCCAAGAGGTGGGAACTTCCAAGCACATGGTCTATAGGCAGGTAGAAGCAATATTGAAATTCAATTTAGTCCTATTTTAATATTAATAAAAAAATCTAATCTTTATCATGGATATCTAAGTATCTATGGACATGTGGCGCTTAGTCTTTGTAACAGATTCTACATTATTAAGAGTGGAGAAAACTGGAAGTGGAATCAGTACCTGTGTAGTTGGCATGGGGAAAGGAATTTATCTTCCTTACTAAAGGAAGATCTTCAGTATGTTAGTATTAGGAGGAAATTATGTGGGGGGTTTTATCGCTTCCCAGTTCCTCAGAACACATCAAACTGCAAAACATAGACATTCTATAATCTCTGCCTGGAACTATTATTTTTGTTGTTGTTGTTAAAAATCCCTGGGGGATATTTTTCCATTGATTTTTAGAGAGAGTTATAGGGAAGGAAGGAAGGAAGGAAGGAAGGGAGAGAGGGAGGGAGGAAGGGAGGGAGGGAGGAAGGGAGGGAGGGAGGGAGGGAGGGAGGAAGGAAGGAAGGAAGGAAGGAAGGAAGGAAGGAAGGAAGAAAGGAAGGAAGGAAGGAAGGAAGGAAGGAAGGAAGGAAGGAAGGAAGGATGGAGAGATAGAAAGAGAGAAACATTGATGTGAGAGAGAAACATTGACCAGCTGCCCTCCCACGCACACCCTAGCCAGGGGAAGGGATTGAACTGGTCACCCAGGTAGGTGCCCTTGACCAGGAATTGAACCTGCAACCCTTTAGTGTATGGTCCACACCTGCCAGGGCTCTGCCTGGAATTATTGTTTATGACTCACCTCAAGGCTGAAGCCCAATTTCTGTCCAGCCTTACTGTAAATGTCAATTCAAAGAGGCCTACTTTCCCCTAGTAACCTTTCTCACTGCTGTTTCCTATTCTTGCATACTGTTTGTTTCTTCAGTCACATTTGTAATAATTTGTATTTCATACTATTTGCTTACTTACTTAAGTGTCTCTCCTTCATTTGGTTTCAACTCCATGAGTTCAGGGACTACATTTGTTATTTACTAATATATTGCCCTTTGCCTAACACAGTGCCTGTCACATAAACTCAACTATTTGTCAAATAAATGATTGAATGCAAGAAAATAAATGAACTGATGTGACAGAGTAGCCAACAAAGTACTTTTGCTTTTTTCTAAATATGTTGAATTCCCAACTTAACTTGCTTTGATCCTCATTAGCTCTAAGAAATTTACCACTTTAGTCCTGTGGCCCCAGAATGGACCCCAATCTTAGCCTTGCCTAGTTTCCTATTTCCTAACCCCTGGTCAGCTTCCACGTGGTGGACACCATCTTATGATGTTATTACATTTTTATGATGGCTTAAAACCTCAGATTCAAAACTAACAAAGGCAGATGTCAACTCTGTGGCTATCTAGGGCATTCCTACTGAGTTTTGCTCTCTGTGAAAAGGTCTTCTTCCCAGAATGATTGACGTTATTGAGGACCTAGCTCTTTAGATGACACGTCACCTATAGCAGACAAGAATGTGGAGATATATATATATATATATATATATATATATATATATCTACACTAATAAAAGAGAAACATGGTAATTGGCGTACGACCGCTACCCTTCCGATTGGCTAATCAGCGTATCCTTATGCAAATTAACTGTCAGCCAAGATGGCGGCCGGCAGCCAGGCAGCTGGAAGCGAACATGAGGCTTGCTTGCTCCAGTGACTGCAGATTCCAACGTTCCCCGCCTGACTTGCCGGACTCTGAGCTGGCAGTTTGAAACATTCTAACAAATACAGCCGGCTGGGATCTCAGAGCTGAAGTTATACATTGTTTCGATTATAGAACGGCAAACAAACCAGCAGCGGAAGCCTCAGAGCTAGAGCCAGAGCTAAAGCTGGCCCAGAAGAAAAATAAAAAAGAAAAAAAGGAGTGGTTGGGAGCTTCAGTCAAAACCCCTAGCCTGAAAGCAGTCCTCAGCCCCTCACCCAGACTGGCCAGGCACCCCAGTGGGGACCCCCACCCTGAAGGGTGTGTGACCAGCTGCAAACAGCCATCATCCCCTCATCCAGGCTGGCCAGGCACCCCAGTGGGGACCCCCACCCTGATCCAGGACACCCTTCAGGGCAAACCAGCCAGCCCCCAGGCCTCTATCCTATATAGTAAAAGGGTAATATGCCTCCCAGCACAGGGATCAGCGGAGCCACGAGGCCTCCTGGCACCAGATCAGCATGACAGGGGGCAGCGCCCAAACCCCCTGATCGCCCTGCGGCTCTGTGTGTGACAGGGTGTGGGGTCCCAACCCCCTGATCGGCCCTGCTCTGAGTGTGACAGGGGGTGGTGCCCCAACCCCCCCCCCCACGGGCCCTGCTCTGTGTGTGACGGGGTAGAGCCATAACCTCCCCATCGGCCCTGCCCTGAGTGTGACAGTGGGGGCACCCCAACCCCCTGATTGGCCCTGCTCTGTGGGTGACAGGGGGCAGTGCCCTAACTCCCCTATCGGCCCTACTCTGTGCGTGACAGGGGGGAGCTCCCCAACCCCCTGATGGGCCCTGCTCTGTGCGTGACAGGGGGGAGCTCCCCAACCCCCTGATGGGCCCTGCTCTGTGCGTGATGAGGGGGGGGCAGTGCCCCAACCCCCTGATTGGCCCTGCTCTGTGAGTGACAGGGGGCAGTGCCCCAACCCCCTGATGGGCCCTGCTCTGTGAGTGACAGGGGGCAGCGCCCCAACCCCCTGATTGGCCCTGCTCTGTGCATCACAGGGGGTGGCACCGCAACCTCCCCATTGAACCTGCCTTGAGTGTGACAGGAGGCGGTGCCCCAACCCCCAAATCAGCCCTACCCTGAGCATGACTGAGGGTGGCATCGCAACCTCCCAATCTGCCCTGCTCTGTGCATGACAGGGGGCGGTGCCCCAACTCCCCAATCAGCCCTGCTCTGAGCCCGACCAGGGGCTGCACCTAGGGATTGGGCTTGCCCTCTGCCACTCAGGAGCAGGCCTAAGCCAGCAGATCATTATCTCCCGAGGGGTCCCAGACTGCGAGAGGGCACAGGCCGGGCTGAGGGACCCCCTCTTCCCCCCCGAGTGCACAAATTTTTGTGCACCGGGCCTCTAGTATATATATATATATATATATATATGGCCAACCCTTTTATTATGGCTAGATATTCTTATTCTAAATTAGTATAAAATATTTTATCTTTGTTTTTTAAATCTCACCTGAGAATATTTTTTCCATTGATTTTTAGAGAGAGCGGAAAGGTGGAAGAGAAGGAGGGAAGGGAAAAGGGAGAAAGAGGGAGAGAGAGAGAGAGAGAGAGAGAGAGAGAGAGAGAGATGAGATTTTTGACTGTCTCTATATGGCATGTCCCCTACCAAGGATCGAGCCTACAACCTGAGCATGTGCCCTGACTAGGAATTGAACCAGCAACCTTTTGGTGCATGGGAGGATGCCCAACCAACTGAGCCACACTAGCCAGGGCTACAACACTTTATTAAAGTTATAGTTATACAGAGGATATTTAAAAACTATCCTCCAGAACATGGATCCACAACTCATGCTGAAGGAGTAGGGATCCATTGGTATATCCCTAATTTAACCCAACAGTAGAATAGCAAAATAAACATTAAAATGTAAATGAAGAGGCGGTAACTTTTGAAGATTCCTATTCCATTTTGGTGAAGCAATAAGTTAACAGTGTGGACTATTTACTGTTATGCAGTCTTAAAATAAAAGTGGGATTTTTCACTCAAAATGTAAGTGTATCAAGCAACAATGAAAGAGCTATACTGATAACTGATTGATTTAATTTTTAATCTGTGACATACAAAAAAAAAAACCCAAATATTTGAAAAGGCTTACAGAAATCTTTAAAAAAATTAACCAAATAATCCAGAAATTACAAAACACACACAAAAATGCTATTTTAAAAAGTTTAGAGAGATATATAAAGACCAAAAAAATAATAAAAATATTTCAGAAATTAAAACAGCTGTTTAGTAGGAAAAAAGTAATTACAACTTGTTAGCCCCTTAGATATATTACACATGGTTTTATGGTTCTATAATGACTAGAAATGGACCACAAATCTCACTTGAAACTTGCTAACGGGTAGCACAAAGTGAGAAACATGGTTACATGATCTAGAGCAGGGGTCCTCAAACTACGGCCCGTGGGCCACATGCAAATACAAATATTGTATTTGTTCCCGTTTTGTTTTTTTACTTCAAAATAAGATATGTGCAGTGTGCATAGGAATTTGTTCATAGTTTTTTTTTAAACTATAGTCCGGCCCTCCAACGGTCTGAGGGACAGTGAACTGGCCCCCTGTTTAAAAAGTTTGAGGACCCCTGATCTAGAGCAACCCTGAACATGGGGACCTACCCCCATGAACCTGCCCACCTCAACGGGTACCCTTGACTGCCAGGCTGCTGAAATGGGAAGATAAAGAAGCAACACCCAAAGGAAAGGAAAGGAGGAATCACCAAAAAGGAACTAAATGAAATGGAGGTAAGCAATTTGTTAGCACCTTAATGAGAATTATAAGGAGCTAATGAGAACTACATCATCATGAAAAAAACAGGTTGAAACAATGGCTAAGAATCAAGTGGAAATGAAGAATGGCATAGCTGAAATAAAGAACACCCTGGGAGGATTCAACAGTAGTTGACTAGAAGAAGCTGAGGACCAAATCAGTGAATTAGAAGACAAGGTAGAAAAAGACACTCACTCTGAGCAGCAATTGGGGGAAAAAAATTAAAAAGCAGGAGGAGAGTTTAAAGGAGCTTTGGGATAACATCAAAGTAACAACATCTACATAATAGGGGTAACAGAAGGAGTAGAATCTGAGCAAGGACTAGAGAACCTGTTTGAAGAAATAATGACAGGAAACTTCTTTGACCTGGTAAAGAAAAAAGTCACACAACTCCTGGAAACAGAGAATCCCAATCAAGATGAACCATAAAGACTCATACCAAACACATCATAATGGCAAATGTTAAAGACACAGAGATAATCTTAAAGGCTGCAAAAGAGAAACAGAAAGTTACCTACGAAGGAGCTCCCATTATACTGTGAGCTGATTTCTCAAAAGAAACACTTCAGGCCAGAAGGGAGTGGCATAAGGTATACAAGGTAATGAAAAGCAAAGATTTTATACCAAAGCTAGCAAGGCTATCATTCAGAATTGAAGATGAAATTAGGAGCTTTGCAGTCCAAAAAATAAAAAGGCTAAAGGAATTTATTACCACCAAGCCAGAATGCAAGAAATGCTAAAGGGACTGTTGTGAAAAAGAAGAAATAGAAAGAGAGGAGGAACACAGGCATGGAGAATAAAAATAGCAACAAATAAGTACCTATAAATAATAATTTTAAATGTAAAGGGATTAAATGCTCCAGTCAAAAGACATAGGTGAATGGATAAGAAACATAACCCATATATATGCTGTATACAAGAGACCCACCTCAGAACAAGACTCACACAAGATGAAAGTGAAGGGATAGAAAAATTTTCCATGCAAATGAAATGAACAAAAGCTGGAGCAGCAATACTCATATCTGAGAAAGTAGACTTCAAAATGAAGGCCATCACAAGAGACAATGAAGGCCACTTCATAATACTAAAAGGATTGATCCAACAAGGGGATATAATCCTGGTAAACATTTATGCACCCAATTATAGGAACATCCAAATATATATATAAAAAAACACAACCTTCTGGATAACTTAAATGGAGAGATTGACAGCAATATGGTCATAGTAGGAGGATTTTAACATCCCACTGATATCACTGGGTAGCTCTTCTAGACAAAATATCAACAAGGAAACCGTGACTCTATATGACACACTAGATCAAATCAATGTAGTAGACATTTACAGTTCATTTCATCCCAAAACTTTAGAATATACATTCTCCTCAAGTGGATATGAGACATTCTCAAAGATAGGACACAAAATAAGTCTCTAAAAATTCAAGAGGATTGGAATCATATCAAGCATATTCTCAGATCACAATGTCATGAAACTAGAGATCAACTACAATATAAACACCCCAAAACATTCAAACACATGGAGGCTAAATAACATGTTATTAAACAATGAATGGGTTACCAATGAAATCAATGAACAACCCAAAAGCATTTTGAAAACAAGTGAAAATGAACACAAAACAACCCAAAATCTATAAGATGTTAGAAAAAGAGATCAAAGAAGATATAAACAAGTGGAGGAGTATACAGTTTTCATGGATTGGTAGAGTCAACATCATTAAAATGTCTATGAAAGTATCCTAGAAACCCAAAGCACCAATAAGTAAGAATGTATTCACCCCTATGTTCATAGAAGAACAATTTACAATAACTAAGATCTGGAAACAGCCCAAGTGCCCATCAGTAGATGAGTGGAATACAATGTACACCATGGAATACAATGCAGCTATAAAAAAAGAAGGATCTCTTACCCTTTGAGACAACATGGATGGACCTAAGAGTATTATACTAAACAAAATAAGCCAGTCAAAAAAAGATAAGTATCACATGATCTCACTCATATGTGGAATCTAATGAACAAAATAAACTGATGAACAAAATAGATCTAGAGACATAGAAACATGGAACAGACTGATGAATCTTAGAGGGAAGGCATGGGTCAGTGGGTGGGGAGAGATTAACCAGGGAACTTATATGTGTATATGCACAGCCAATGGACTCAGACAATAGTATGGCAAAGGCCTGGAAAGGGTGGGTTGGGGGTGTAGGGGGTCACTGGGAGAAAATGGGCGGCCATCTATAATACTTTCAACAATAAAGATACATTTAAAAAATAAAAAATAATAAGAAACAAAGAATTCTGAGAGGGTTGAATTGGAAAGTTTCTTTCAATTCCATGATGCCTAAAACCTCTGATGTAAGACTTAAGGCTTGGGGTGAAGTTCCTGAAGGCTTCTCACTCATACATCTATCCTTGATGCTCATTATTGGTTGGAAGACTGTAATGGCTAGAAGTGTGTCTGAAACATTTACACCTGGACTTTTCAAGTGGATGCCTGGGTTCTTAAAAAATGGTAACAATATTCCAAGGGCAAACTTCCCAAGAAAAAGAGAGCCAGTGTAAGCTGTATTACTTTTATGACCTAACCTCCAAGTTCCATAAAATCACTTCAAGCATATTCTATTGGACAAGGTAGTTACAAGGAGGCATATAAACATCCCATCTAATAAAGAGGGCATATGCTAATTGACCCTCACACTGTTGCAAAGATGGCAGCACCACAGCCAATAAGGAGGGAATATGCTAATTGACTGCCCTGCCCTCAAAGATGGTGGCGCCCACAGCCAATAAGGAGAGATTATGCTAATTGACTGTCACACCTGAAAAGATGGCGGTGCCCACAACCTCAAGATGGTGGTGGCCAGTCCCCTCAGCCCCACCAGGGCACCTGCCTCCGGAGTCCCCAGTTCTCTCAGCCCCCCGGCTTCCCAGGGCTGGCCCAAGGTACAGGCAAGCCTCGGATGGCAGCTGCCCAGCCGCCTAGGCCGCCCGAGGCTCAGGTAACCAGGGCTGGCCGAGGCTTGTACTGCCGGCAGTGACAGCAGCAGAGGTGTGATGGGGCATCTCCTTCCCCTGATTGCCGGGTCGCCTCCCACCCCTGAGGGCTCCCAGACTATGAGAGGGGGCAGGCCGGGCTGAGGGACCCCCCTCCAGTGTATGAATTTTCATGCACTGGGCCTCTAGTCACATTATAAAAAGAGTGTGTAGGCTGGACCAGAGACCAATGTACTCATCTTTGGAAAACACAGTATACTATAGGTCCTTGAATAATATCTGAGTTCTTTTAGTAATGAAGAAGGGAGTTTTGTTCAGATAGACAACCAATAATGTTTACTAATGTACCTTATTTGATAAAATAGTTCAAAGGAGAATTTTAAAACTGTATGTCCTATAGAGTTCAATTACTTCCAAGATGATAATTATGTAGAAGCGTCATATTTTTAACTAGACCAAAATAGCCATGTTATAAATTCCTCCATTTTACTTATTTTAACATGATATGTAAATGAATGCAAATGTGATAGTAATACTACTTAGTAACTTGTCCCAGTAAAATCTAAATATTCAGATGAATATTTGAGGCTCCATTAAATGAACTTAGCACAAATAATGGCATCTTGCTGATGATGTGAGAGCAATGGTAGAAAACATCAAAAAAATAATAGGTCGTTTGAAACTGTTGCCAACATGCATTTAAAGAGTCATTGCATCCTACATAGACAAATAGTGAGACGATGGCAACAATTACTGGAAGTTGAAGCATCCTCAGTGAAAGGAGATACAGGGGCCAGAGACTAACACGCATGCTCTTCTCCTTTGAACCCTGCAAATAACCCCTGGGATGCCTCCATGGAACCAGTTTAGTGATCAGTAATTGGCATAAAGAGCATGGACTAGGAATCAGAAGACCTGAGTATAGTCCAGGTTTGGCTAACTGCTGGACTTTGCACAAGCCACTAAATCTTTCTGTGTCTCAGTTTAATGCTTGGTAAATTAAATCAATCTGCATAGGGGATCACAGAAGGCCCTCTCACTTCTGTCATTTCTTTCCAGTTTTAAGAAAATGTCCAAAATATTTAAATGAGCATTTTTTTAAAATATATTTTATTGATTTTTTACAGAGAGGAAGGGAGAGAGATAGTTAGAAACATCAATGAGAGAGAAACATCAATCAGCCGCCTCCTGCACACCCCCTACTGGGGATGTGCCCACAACCAAGGTACATGCCCTTGACCGGAATCGAACCCAGGACCCTTGAGTCTGCAGGCCGACACTCTATCCACTGAGCCAAACCGGTCAGGGCTTAAATGAGCATTTTAAACTCCTTTTTCTAAATCCTGTTATTCTCCAAGTGGAAGGCCAGAGTTTGGCATGTCATGCTAGCTAACAGATCCTTTGTTTGTTAGTTATTTATTTACTTAATTTTAATTTTTTAAATTGTTATTTGGTTTTACAGAGGGAGGGAGAGAGGAAAAGAGAGAAAAAAAGAGAGAGAGAAAGGGGAACATTGATCAGTTACCTCCCAACCTCAAATCCACAACCTAGGTTCCCTGATGGGGAATTGAACCTATGGCCTTCTAGGGCATGGGACTGAGTCACACCGGCCAGGCCACAGATCTGGAAATCTATCTAGGTCCTGTTTTCAGGGGAATTATATGCTCACTTTTTCACAAAGAGAGATCATCCAACATGGGTAAGGCCTCCTTATTCCTTGTAACCCTGTTGGGGATAATGCCAACTTTTTTCAAATTCTCCTTGGTTTTAGTAATGAGATACAGGAGCCTCAGGAAAATGAATAATAGAAAAGAGATCTGGATTTAACTTTGCCTTGATGTAAATTGCATCAGTTTTCTTTATCTCACTGTAAAGGCACACCTGTGAAATGCAAAGGCTGATACACAATTTATCACTCACATACAATTTTTAAAATTCAATTAAGGTTATGTAGTATTTATGGATACACATAAATGGGACCAAAGTGGAAAAACATATCCTGGATGTGCAGACATCAGATTCATTTCTGTACTTGCCCCTGGAGAAGGTAGGAGGCAGTGGGACTCTGCAGGGGAGTTGGGAAGCTTCTTCTACTTGATATAGGTAAAGTTTTAAGTTTTATTTCAAAACTCCGGGAAATTAGTAACAAAGCTATACACACTTATTAATTTGTGGAGTTGCAATTGGCAAGGTTATTTTATTCTCAGTCAATTTCTGTATTTTTAAAAGCTGTTCACAAAATAAAGGGATAAAATTGTAGTAAGGAGCCCATCAAGCACTGAGCTGAGCCGGAGTGCTTGGAGCTTCCAGGTGTCAGAACAGCTGACTGAGGCAACAAGACAAAATGGAAGCCTTAATTACTTACTGCAGTAGTATGAATAGGAGGCTGACCCACATATAGATCTGGCATCTCCACACTTCCATTTTAAGTTGTAGAGTAAGGGTCAGGGATTGGGTGGCAGCCATGGGTCTGTGTATACATTCTCTCCTCCCACCTCTGGATGGTCTCCCTCGCTGAGCCAAAATGGAACTGTAACTATGTAGCTTTTAAATTTCGAAAGGCTTTCCCAAGTCCTGGGAGTATTCTAATGGCAGCGTGCAGCTGGTTACTACACCAAGGAGGTGATATTCCGCCAGCCTCACAAAGTCTCAGCACACTTAATGATTCCATTTCTATGAAGTCCAGGGACAGCCCAAACTAACCTACAGCCACGAAATGCTATTACACATGTAGAATCCACAGAACTTAGCACCTGACTAGACATTGTGGAAGGGAGGAGGCCCATGTGACAGCCCTTTGAAACTTTCTGCCTCAACTCCCATGATGCATGCTGCAGCAAGAGCACTCTATTGCTAGGGAGTCAGCAACAAGCAGGAAAGGTTAAAAATGTATAAAAGAAGCATTGTGCTGAGTTATTCAGATAAATGAGTACCTATGCAGAGAAAGTAAATGCATATTAAAATTCTGTTTAAATTAAGCAATTTTGATATGACAACATTGCTGAAGAAATAAGACATCTCTACAGGAAGCAACAGGAAGCAGACAAGCTCTGCTCCTCCCTCTCCTGCTCAGTCTCTCTGCCTCTCCTTTCAGCACTGCTTCCTGCATCAGTACCAAACCCTTTCCAACTTCAGTGCCAGCTCTCTCTGGCCTCTTGGAGCCTGCCGCACTGGACTCTCCCCACAGGAGCACTAGATCCATATCCTGAATAGTTTCTTCCCTTATACTTTCTATCAAAACATCCCTATCCTGTGACTATTCCTTCAAGAACTTATTCTGTCCTAAGTTGGTTTCAGTTCCTTGTCGTCACTCTAATCCTTTCAGATACATTTCAGTAGGAATATAAAAAGTGATTTAATGGTAGGTGTTGGAGTCATTTTGACAGTCAGTAAGGAAAACGTTTTAAAATAATGTATCTTTTTACAGGCACTTTTAAAACTATACTGTTTAGAACATATCCTAGTTTCAGCTGTCTTATGAAAATATAGTGGCAAATAGTATGCAGTAACTTTTACCGACGTTTATTCCAAGAGCTCTTATTTTTCTTTGTGACTTTGGGCATGTTTTCATGATTCTGAGCCTATCTTAGTGCATTTAGTTCTTTAAACCTAAAAAGGCACGTATATTTGGAGCTGATGACTTCTAATGGAAAACACTTTTAGTCATTCATTCAATAAGCATAAATTGAACATACTGCCCCATGGAGGAGAGAGATATCTAAATAGGGTGTTGTACTACAATGTAATATGTTCCATAATAAAGGTATAAGAAAAAGGCTCTGTGAGCACAGAGAAAGATGCTACTACCCATGTAATACAGGAAAGGCTATAAAAAGAAGTAAATATTTGCTCTCAAAATGAGTAGGGAGGTTGCTATGCCAAAAAGGAAAAGAATATTCTAGGATTAATGACACAAATACAGGCATAGAGTTATGAAAGTTTGAGCTTGTTTAGGACTACAAAATTTTATGTGGCTAGAACATGGATACACATTAGATGATATTGGAAGAGAGGACTCAAGAATGGTGGGAAAATATAGGAAGGGGAATCTGTATGCTATTATAAGCAATGTAAACAGTAGCTAATAAAAAAAAATAGGAAGCCAAAAGTGGTCTCTAAGCAGGGGTGAGATATTATCAGATTTGTATTTTGGATAGAAAACCAGTAGCAAAATATATAATAAAACTTCCATTTACTGAGAAGAAGGTGTTCTCATGGTAGCAAGCAAGTAGCATTTTTATTTTTTTGTTTGTTTGTTTGTTTTTAATTTTTTTTATTGCTTAAAGTATTACAAAGGGTATTACATATGTGTCCTTTTTTTTCCCCCTTCCTTGACAATCCCCTGGCTTCCCCTACCCCCCAGTGTCTTATGTCCATTGGTTATGTGCCGGAGGCCGGTCCATCCTTGCTGCTTGACGCAGTCGCTGCAGGAAAGAGGCATCTGCACAGCATGTGTTTCAGTGGACCTGGCGTATGTAGCATACTGTTTTTAATATGTTTGCTCCCTTTAGCGCCATGTGTTTTAACCAAGGTCACCTCTCCGAGAAAGGTTGTTTCCCCAGGTGGGGATCTTTCCTTGAGGTTAGGGAGGGGATACAACCCCTTAATTAAGTGCCAGGCGGGTAATTAAGTTACATGGTCTTTACTCCCTGGAATGGAGATGAGAAACACCTTAACCCTTGTAATAGAAATTGACGGGATTGGAATCGGCTGGTATAAATACGGATGTAATAAGACAATAAACGTCAGATCCTCATCAGTTCCTGACCAGAACTCCGACCAGAACTTTGGCTGGAGATCCTGGCTATAGGTCCTGACTAGGCTGCTGACCAACTGAAGGCTGTCTTCGTGTCATTCCTTCTTCGCCGACTCCGTCCACACCTTTGGGGACCCCTGGACCTGCTGGGATTGGACCCCAGAAGTTATGCTTATATGTATGCATACAAGTCCTTCAGTTGATCTCTTACCCCCCTCCCTCCTGCCCCCCAACCCTCCCCGGCCTTCCTGCTGCAGTTTGAAAATCTGTTTGAGGCAGCTCTTCCTCTGTATCTATTATTGTTCAAAAGTTTATAATGGTCTCTATTATCCATGAATGAGTGAGATCATGTGGTATTTTTCCTTCATTGACTGGCTTATTTCACTTAGCATAATGCTCTCCAGTTCCATCCATGCCGTTGCAAATGGTAAGAGTTCCTTCTTTTTTACAGCAGCATAGTATTCCATCGTGTAGATGTACCACTGTTTTCTAATCCATTCATCTATTGATGGGCACTTAGGCTGTTTCCAGATCTTAGCTATGGAGAATTGTGCTGCTATGAACATAGGGGTGCATATATCCTTTCTGATTTGTGTTTCTGGTTTCTTGGGATATATTCCTAGAAGTGGGATCACACGGTCAAATGGGAGTTCCATTTTTAGTTTTTTGAGGAAACTCCATACTGTCTTCCATAGTGGCTGCACCAGTCTGCATTCCCACCAGCAGTGCACAAGTGTTCCTTTTTCTCCACATCCTCTCCAGCACTTGTCATTTGTTGATTTGTTGATGATAGCCAGTCTGACAGGTGTGAGATGGTACCTCATTGTTGTTTTGATTTGCATTTCTCAGATGATTAGTGACTTTGAGCATGTTTTCATATGTCTCTTGGCTTTCTGAATGTCCTCTTTTGAAAGGTGTCTATTTAGGTCCTTTTCCCAGTTTTTGATTGGATTGTTTATCTTCCTTTTGTTAAGTTGTATGAGTTCCCTATAAATTTTGGAGATTAGGCCCTTATCAGATATGACATTGGCAAATATGTTTTCCCACACAGTGGGTTTTACAAGTAGCATTTTTATTTTATTTTTTATTTATTTATTTTTTTCTAAATATATTTTATTGATTTTTTACAGAGAGGAAGGGAGAGAGATAGAGAGTTAGAAACATCGATGAGAGAGAAACATCGATCAGCTGCCTCCTGCACATCCCCCACTAGGGATGTGCCCGCAACCCAGGCACATGCCCCTGACCGGAATCGAACCTGGGACCTTTCAGTCCGCAGGCCGACGCTCTATCCACTGAGCCAAACCGGTTTAGGCAACAAGTAGCATTTTTAAAAACATCTTTATTTCCATGGTCTTGAGTCCGGGGATTATGGTCCAAAAGACAACTTTTCCAGGTGATACCAACTTTTCAGGTGATTCAGGTCATGGTCATGTAGACTTGTTCTAGTTTGAGCAAGATCAGAGATGAAAGACAATGGAGTAGAGGAGGTAGAGGAATTGTGCACTTACAGTGAATGGAAGTGTGGAGGAAGATGGCAGGAGTTGACAGAAGAAATACCTTAGAGCAGTGGTTCTCAACCTTGGCTGCACATAAGAATCACCTGGGAATCTTTTTAAAATCCTGATTTCTGGGCCTAATCCTCTGGAAATTCTGTTTCTTAGTTACTTATGTTGTGGCCCCACCCCATAACAAAGAAACAGAATTTCCAGAGGATGAGGCCCAAAAATCAGTATTTTAAAAAGATTCCCAGCCAAGGTTGAGAACCACTGCCTTAGAGTTTAGTTATTGTAGAAACAGGTTGAGGGGTGGAGGAGTATATTGTAAGAATTTCCAAGGGATAAGGTCTGTGTCTAAATGTAGAAGCATAATTATCTGAGAAACACTGACTTTGAAATACTTAGGTTGTGGAGCAATTAGTAACTTGACTTTACCAAGAAGGAAGTGCAATTTTGAAGGCCAAACAATTTTTCATATATAAAAAAAGAGGGAATGTTATTTGAAAATTTTGACAATTTAGCGTAATTCCACCTTTGACATCTTTAAACTGTCATCTTGGTCAAGTAACTTAACCTCCTAAGTTTTTCAGTTCAGTTAAAGAGATAATCAAGTATGTAATAAATAGTAAAAATCCCACATACACGTTGATTTTATTATTGATAATGATTATATGTTACACAGAGTACTCCAGAACAGGAAATTGAGTAGAAATTGGATTAAAAATATAGTGAGAAAATGCATTTGCGATTGCTCACTGACAAATTCTGAAGAGCTTTTAAAGTAACATATAGTTAAACTTAATTATTTTCAGCCCCTTCATTTGGAACTGAGTAATAAGAATGTGTCCTCTCCAAAAGGAGTGAGGCAAAGAATGACTCACAGTGAATCAAGCTGGCAAAGCAGTTCCCTCATCATAGGAATCTGATATTTTTTATGTTACTTTGCCATTGAGAAAGAATTTACAAGGGTCAGAGAGAATCACCTAACGCTCACCTAAAACAAACAAAAAGGATATTGCATCAATCTTTAAGAAAGGTTTATAGGAGAAATAATTATGCCATTTTAATTGACATAGTGCGTTTGTATACATTTTCCCATCCTGTGAGAGGAGGGAGAGAAGGAATTATTAACTTGGCTTTCCAGATGAGAAAAGAGATGGTCAGAATGCTCTTCTCAAGGTCCTGCAGGTATTAAGTGGCTGAGCAGTCCATGGGTCTCCAAATATTATAATCTTTCTAATATGCACCTCTGTTTCTCAAGACATATGCTTATTTCTGCCCAGGGTATTGAAAGGTAACACTGGCAATGGTGACTCCGCAGTGGGGGACACATGGCTAACAGGCCAATTCTGAAACTGGGTTGTGACTGTAGCTTGAATAATCACTATTTTAGACTTTAAGTTGTGGTTTATAGAACCTATTGTTTTGTATGGTCTGCACACTTTCTTCAACAAATTGGGAAGAATATTTGAATTCTGAATAGAAAGATCATTTTTTTCCAAAGAAGGGTCTATGCAAGACTCTCCATGAAAAGGCTGACCCACAAAGCTAAGGTAAACAGATGGGCCATTACCAAGGGACAAGGGCCTCCTAAGGACCAGGAAATAGCACACTGTTCAAGTCTTTTGTGTATTCTGTTTTTGGCTTTTTAAAAAAGCTTTTGCTTGTTATCATCTTATTATGCTGTATATTATGTCTCTTCTTTATTTTTCTTCTTTCTTCTCAAAATGCTATACTTTGAATGTATTTCCCTTGTACCTTTGTATTTTTATTGAGGTCTTGGTTTCTTAAGACCCTCTGAAGCCCAGTGAAAGCAACTGTAAGCTGTGGTATCACTTAAAGCTTTGAACAGGATGCTGAGAGCCAAACTTGGACAACTTCTGGCATTGACTGGCACAAAAGTACCTCCCAGGAGGCCTGAAATCAGCATACAAAAAAGTTGGCATTAAATCTGCTGAGATGAACTTCACTTGGTGGTTGTTGTTTTCCCCCCCAATATTTTATTTTTTATTGATTTTGTATTATTATTATTTTCCTTCTTTTCTCTCATGCCTTTAATAGTTCTTACTTGTCTCCTTCCTTTTCTCAATCTATTTTTTTCTTTTTTTCCATTCTTTTACTTTCTTCTATTTTACCTTTTCATAATATTTTTCTTTCTCTTTCTTCTTATACCTTTTACTGTTTTCCTTTTCCTATTCTTTATTTTTTTTCTCTCCCTTTTTTCCTTTCAGAATCTCTTTTCTACCTCCTTTCTCATCTAGTGTTATTTTTATTTTATTAGTAGTATTATTATCTTTTTCTTTATTTTATTTTTGTTTATTATTCTTGTCTTTTCTCTTTCATAATTCTCTTTTTTTAATGTGTTTTTTTGCTATTGTTAGTATTTTTGTATGTTTGGGTTTGTTCCTGTTTGCTTTGTTTGGTTTGGTTTTACCCTGTCAGCACCTGCACAACAGCTCATATGCAATGGTTGGGGCTGAGCCTCACAGTCAGCCAGGCTGAGACAATATCCCACCCACCAACAGGACAACAATAATCAAGACCCAATTACAACAGGAGAGCCCAGACAACCCACAAAAGTGTCACTCCTAGAGTATACAGCTGAGTAGTTCAAGGAGAATACACAACTGGATTCCACAGAACATTTACTACAAAAAAAAATACCCCACAAGGACTAGGAGTCATAGCTAATGTGTCTAATATATAGAAAACACACACAAAGAAATAACTAAATTGGAGCAACAAAGAAACAACTGCCAAATGAAAGAAAAGGAAGAATCTCCAGAAAAAGGCCTAAATGAGGTGGAGGTAAGCAATTTATCAGACAGAGCTCAGAGTAATGGTTATAAATATGCTCAAGGAATTTAGTAAGAAGGAACTTAGGTAAATTACAAGGAACTTAGTGGGAACAACATCAGCATGAAAAAGTACATAGAAACCATGAATAAGAACAGAGCAGAAATGAAGAATACTATAACTGACATCAAGAATACATTGAAAAAGATTAAAAGCTGGCTTGATGAAGCTGAGGATCATATCAGTGATTTTGAAGACAAGATAGAAATAAACACTCAATTTGAGCAGCAAAAAGAAAAAAAAATACTGAAAAAGCATGAGCAGAGTTTAAGGGAACATTTGGATAACATGAAATGGAACAATAACCACATCACAGGGGTACCAGAGGGAGAAGAAGGTGAGCAAGGGATAGAGAACCTATTTGAAGAAATAATGACAGAAAATTTTCCTAACCTGGTAAAGGAAAATGTCACACAAGTTCATGCAGCACAGAGGGTCCCAGTCAAGAGAAACACAAAGAGACCCACACCAAGACACATCATAATTAAAATGGCAAATGTTGAAGACAAAGAGAAAATCTTAAAAGCATCAAGAGAGCTCCCATAAAACTGTCAGCTGATTTCTCAACAGAAACACTACAGGCCAGGAGGGAATGGCATGAAGTATTCAGAGTAGTGAAAAGCAAGGATCTGAAATCAAGACTACTCTATCTAGCAAGGCAATCATTCAAAATGGAGGGTGAAATGAAGAGCTTCCCAGACCAAAAAAAAAAAAAGGTTAAAGGAATTTTTTTTCATTACCACCAAACCAGCATTACAAGAAATGCTAAAGGGACTGTTATAAGAAGAATAGAGAGAGAGAGAGAGAGAGAGAGAGAGAGAGAGAGAAACATAGGCATAAAGAAAAAAATGCAATAAATAAGTACCTCTCAGTAATGACCTTAAGCATAAATGGATTAAATGTAATGTATATATTTCTATTTATTCAAAATCAACATTGCTTATACATATTTTCAGTAAGGTGCCCATTTTTTTTTCATACTAACAAAAGAAAATGTTAACTGTATACTTTGGTCATAATCTCACCACTCTGCTCACTAGTGTGTATTTTTCTCTTAGAAGAACATGGAGTTTGTTTGTAAAAGCATCAGGAGAGAAAATAGGAAGCAGAACAATAGCCTCAGAGTTTTTTATTTCATTGTTTGTTTTTTGCTCTTATATAATTATAGATAGCATATTTTTGGATGGACTTATTAATAGAAGCAAATAAAACAATACAGTTTTTCCCATTGGTTTTTATGCATAGCCCCTTCATGCCCTGTTTTCTAGGATAGGTTAAGAATAATAAATGTGGAATAGGTATACTTTTATTGATGTGTATGTGTGTACATACATATTTATATATACAAATAAAATTTAAGCATAACCACTATTACACTTTAAACCTTTAAAATTTTCTGCCTGTTTTTTTTCACTTAACATAAATTCTGAGAGCTTTCCCATATTCATTAAGATTTTCAAGAACATGATTGTCAAGGATGGTATAATCTCCTATCATAAGTCATGCACCATAATTTATTATCGACCAAAACTATTTCTTTTGAATACTTAAACTGAGGTTGTAAAAGTTTACCACAAAAATAGTCATTTGTTTCTATGCTTATTACTAGAGGCCCAGTGCATGGATTCATGCACCAGTGGGGTCTCGCAGCCTGGCCTGCGCCCTGTTGCAATCCGGGGATCAGGCTGAAACCGGCAGTCCAACATCCCCCAAGGGATGTAGTAGTGCATGAAGCAGCAGGCACTATTCTGCTCATCCCAACAACACTGTGCCTGCCGCTGCCACCATGCGGTAAGCTCACTGAGCGGCCCTCCTGCTTTGAGTGTCTGCCCCCGGTGTTCAGTGCACATCATAGCAACCGGTCAACCGGTCGTTTGGTTGTTCAGTTGTTCGGTCACTTAGCCTTTTATATATATATAGATGTTTGCTAGGATGGGTATTTCCACAAAAGACCTTTTCTTGTGGAGAGATGGGAAAACAGAGAAGGGAGGATCTCTGTACTTCCTAGCAGCCTCCTCTCAGTATTCTTCTTCCCACCTGGCTGTGCTTCTGAATGCTGCCCCCTCGGAGTGTTAATCTGTGTGGAAAGAGAAGAGAGGAGCTGGTGAGGGAGGAGCAGTAATGGACTAGAAGGCCTTGGGACAGGCAGATGTAGAAATGGTTCCTGTACAGTTAGAGAATGACCAACGTTTCTTGTTTTTTAATTTGTTCATTTTATTTTAGTAAAAGCCTATAGGTCTCAGAGTTAAACCCTGATGAGGAGTATGAATGAAAATCTCTCTCTGTTATCTTTGGACTTTCAGGTCTTATTCTGGTTCAGAGAATGAGGCATGTTGTGTTTTATTTAGAAGGTGCTTGTTCATCTGATACCATCTAACAAGCAGTGAGTAGTAGCTCACCACTGAGACTTTGGGATCATGTCATCTTTGACTTTATTTTTAGAGTTGTGACCCTATTAATCTATTTTTATATTTTCAGGCTATTACAGTAGGAATTTTAAAGGGGCCATGTCAGGCTTATCTCATCTGCTGTTACAATAACCAAAAAATGTTACTGAAAACACATTATAAAAAGTTCTATATTTCATAATTTTAGTCTATTAATTTATCCCTTATTTTGTTGCTTTATAGTAATAGGACCCAAGTGCAAAGTGATAGGTAAGACCATGGTTGTGTAAAGACATAGTCATCACCATAGCCCTTTCATGTCTGTGGTAACCTCAGAAATGTAAAGTTGTATTAAGTATTTTATTTTTTTAATCCTCACCAGAGGATATTTTTTCCACTGATTTCTACAGAGAGAGTGGAAGGGAGGGATTGTGGGAGCACAGTCAACTTGAGAGGGGTGAGTAGCCTGGAAAATATTTGACTAGTGGGACTTTCCTTGTACAAAGCAGAAGGGCATTGCAGATGTGGTAAAGAGAGTCCTTAAAGCCCCAGAAGTCCTTCACATCCTTATCAAAGGACAGTTTCATTGACAAAAGTCTCATCACTGGGATCTGTCACTGTGCTCCCATTACCTAGTAATCTTTTTTTATAAATAAAACTGTTCACATACACCTACCAACAGAAACCCCAAAGCATGTAACACCTCCTTCGCCTACAAAAGTGGTTGAATTCACAACCATCTTCAGTGAACTGAAGTCAATAACACTTGGCGAGTCAATTAGAAAGTAGAACTGCTGTGCCAAAAACTATTAGAAAACTGTTGCTGAGATCCTTAAAATATCAGGTCAAACACAAGAGCCTCAGACCTTTTACTCTCGGAGAGTTGGGAACAGCATTGAATTGCGCTGGTTTCTGACCATTCCACCTTCTAAGCATTCCTCTTCTAAAATCACTGGACCTTGTACTATGAGCAGCCATAGTAGAGGTTAATTTTCTATCACTGATGTTGTGTCTATTATTTGCAAAATAAAGTTATTCTATTTAATAATGTTCCATTTTGTGCATATTTGAAAAGCCTTATATTATTTTCTTTGTGGATTCTCTTTTCTTCCCGATTAGCTATGTTCAGTATACAAAGAATATAGGCAATCAAGCTGACTTCAAAATTAGCTAAAAAATTACATATGATGAAATGGATGGATAATCTGTGCAGATTTGTTTGCAATGAGGCAAAGGCTTGGAAGGCTGCCTCCAAAACAGCAATGCTTTTTAAAAACACAATGCCCAGAGCATTCCACCACTAGGATCATCTATATTTTGTAAGAAGCTAAAAACCCTTCCAGAGTTGCAGAACCAAATCCTTAAAACATACATAGAGATACATCCATCTTAGACCTTCGCACTTCGAGCCTTACTCTCAAGCAGAAAGGGGGAACAAACCTCGAGGCAAATTATACTGAATTCCCAAAAGGAATGTTAAAGATAAAAGAAGAGTGGTGGTATTTGGTACAACACACTTCCTCCTGCTGACCCTGAATGAGTCTCTTTTCCTCTCACTCCCCTCCTACACCTACACCTTGTGCTAATTTATCTATTGACTATATATGCACTAGGTCTGTAGGTTACTTAATGACCGAATTGGTACACTTATATCCTGCTTTTCACACATTAAATAAAATAACTTTGTATCTATCATTAGCCTCTAGTATTGGAAAGAGAATGAGGAAAGTTTTCCCTTGAAATATTTACTTTGAAAATATACCTTAGGCAATTCTTTCAGTAAAGAAAGGTTTCATAGGTTCTGATTTAAAAACTTAGTATTTGAGCCCTGACCGGTTTGGCTCAGTGGATGGAGCGTCAGCCTGCAGACTGAAGGGTCCCGGGTTTGATTCCGGTCAAGGGCATGTACCTTGGTTGCGGGCACATCCCAGTAGGGGACATGCAGGAGGCAACTGATCAATGTTTCTAACTCTCTATCCCTCTCCCTTCCTCTCTGTAAAAAATCAATAAAAAATATTTAAAAAATAAAAAAATAAAAAAAATAAAAACAGTATTTGATAACCAAGGGAAATTGAATTAACCTCATTAGTCTGTTAATATTTAAAATGAGGGTATTAAAAAGTATTTGTGCCAGGCTGGCATGGCTCAGTGGGTTGAGCATTGACCTGTGAACTAGGAGGTCACAGTTCAATTCCAGGTCAGGGCACATACCCGGGTTGTGGGCTCCATTCCCAGTGTGAAGTGTGCAGGAGGCAGCCAATCAATGATTCTCTCTCATCATGGATGTTTCTATCTCTCTCTCCCTTCCTGTCTCTGAAATCAATTTTTTAAAAAAGGTATTTGGACCCTAAATACAGGATGGAGCAAAAGTAAATTTACAGTTGTGAGTACCTGAAACAAGGAGTTTATTCTTGTATTATTATTTATTAACTAGAGGCCCGGTGCACAAAAATTTGTGCACTCGGGGGGGAGAGGGGGTCCCTCAGCCCAACCTGTGCCCTCTCGCAGTCTGGGACCCCTCAGGAGATAACAAACTACTGGCTTAGGCCTGCTCCCGGGTGGCAGAGGCAGGCCCAATCCCTAGGTGCAGCCCCCGGTCGGGCTCAGAGCAGGGCCCATCAGGGGGTTGAGGAGCTCTCCCCTGTCACACACAGAGTAGGGCCGATAGGGGAGTTGGGGCACCGCCCCCTGTCACACACAGAGCAGGGCCGATCAGGGGGTTGGGGCACTGCACCCTGTCACACTCAGGGCAGGGCCAATGGGGAGGTCATGGCTCTACCCTGTCACACACAGAGCAAGGCCCGTGGAGGGGGGTTGGGGCGCCACCCTCTATCACCCACAGAGCAGGGCCGATCAGGGGGTTGGGGCGCTGCCACTGTCACACTCGGGGCAGGGCCGATGGAGAGGTTATGGCTCTACCCTGTCACACACAGAGCAGGGCCCGTGGGGGTGGTGGTGGTGTGCTGCACCCTGTCAAACACAGAGCCGCAGGGCAATCAGGGGATTGGGGAGCTCCCCCCTATCAGGCACAGAGCAGGGCTGATCAGGGGGTTGGGGCGCCTTCCCCTGTCACAAACAGAGCAGGGCAGATAGGGAGGTTGTGGCCCCACCCCCTGTCACACACAGAGCCGCAGGACGATCAGGGGGTTTGGGCGCTGCCCCCTGTCATGCACAGAGCAGGGCATATCGGGAGGTTGCAATGCCACCCCTAGTCATGCTCAGGGTCCAGCCAATTGGGGGTTGGGGCACTGCCCCATGTCACACTCAAGGCAGGGTCGATAGGGAAGTTGCGGCGCCACCCCCTGTCACGCACAGAGTAGGGCCTATAGGGGAGTTGGGGCACCGCCCCCTGTCACACAAGAGCAGGGCGAATCAGGGGGTTGGGGTGCCACCCTCTATCACCCACACAGCATGGCCGATCAGGGGGTGGGGGCGCCGCCACTGTCACACTCAGGGCAGGGCCAATGGGGAGGTTATGGCTCTACCCCATCACACACAGAGCAGGGCTGATCGAGGGGTTGGGGCGCTGCACCCTGTCACACACAGAGCTGCAGGGCGATCAAGGGGTTGGGGAGCTCCCCCCTATCAGGCACAGAGCAGGGCTGATCAGGGGATTGGGGCACCTTCCCCTGTCACAAACAGAGCAGGGCGGATAGGGAGGTTGTGGCCCCGCCCCCTGTCACACACAGAGCCGCAGGGCGATCAGGGGGTTTGGGCGCTGCCCCCTGTCACGCTGATCACAGTGCTGGGAGGCATATTACCCTTTTACTATATAGAATAGAGGCCTGGTGCACGGGTGGGGGCTGGCTGGTTTGCCCTGAAGGGTGTCCTGGATCAGGGTGGGGGTCCCCACTGGGGTGCCTGACCAGTCTGGGGTAGCAGATATACGGCTAATTACCATGTTTCTCTTTTATTAGATAGGATTATTGTATTATTTTCCATACATACAAGTGTAAGCTGACTTTTGCCCCACCCTGTATATGTAATGTATCTGGCATAGTGATCAGTGATGGGAGGAGGCATCAGTAGCTGTTATTAGTGGTACATAAAAAATGGCAGCTATTAGTATTATCATCATCATTTCTAAATTCTTCAGGTCAGTAGATTAGTTTTTCTCTATTTCTTCTCCTACCAAGGTCTTATGATAAAATGTGTTATTAACTTGGAATTTGGGAAGGAATATGTATTTTATAAGAATTAGCTAAACTATACATTTATGTAAATTATCTACACTAATAAAAGAGAAACATGGTAATTAACGTACGACCGCTACCCTTCCCATTGGCTAATCAGCATATCCTTATGCAAATTAACTGTCAGCCAAGATGGCGGCAGGCAGCCATGCACTGAAGTGAGCAGGGAGGCTTGTTTGCTTCAGTGACTGCGGACGCCAACGTTCCCCGCCTACTTTGCCGGCCTCTCAGCTGCAAGTCTAAGCAACTATGTACTATGTTGCAAATAAGAAGCTAAACAAAACCCCAAAAACCAACCGGACTGAAAGCCAGCCGGACCGCAACATTGTATCGATGTTTTCAGCAGCAAGGCCTCAGAGCTAAAGCTGGCCCAGAATAAAAAAAAAAAAAGAAAACAAGGAGCGGTTGGGAGCTTCAGTCCCTCGCCAGCCGGAAAACAGCCCTCAGCCCCTCACCCAGACTGGCCAAGCACCCCAGTGGGGACCCCCACCCTGATCCAGGACACCCTTCAGGGCAAACCAGCCAGCCCCCACCCGTGCACCAGGCCTCTATTCTATATAGTAAAAGGGTAATATGCCTCCTGGCACCGGGATCAGCGGAGCAGCGAGGCTCCCGGTACCGGGATCAGTGTGACAGGGGGCAGCGCCCAAACCCCCTGATTGCCCTGAGGCTCTGTGTGTGACAGGGGAAGGTGCCCCAACCCCCTGATCAGCCCTGCTCTGTGCCTGATAGGGGGGAGCTCCCCAATTTCCTGATTGCCCTGCGGCTCTGTGTTTGACAGGGGGGAGCTCCCCAACCCCCTGATCGGCCCTGCTCTGTGTGTGACAGGGTAGAGCCATAACCTCTCCATCGGCCCTGCCCCGAGTGTGACAGTGGCAGCACCCCAACCCCCTGATCGGCCCTGCTCTGTGGGTGATAGAGGGTGGCGCCCCAACCCCCCTCCACGGGCCTTGCTCTGTGTGTGACAGGGTAGAGCCATAACCTCCCCATTGGCCCTGCCCTGAGTGTGACAGGGTGCAGTGCCCCAACCCCCTGATTCGCCCTGCTCTGTGAGTGACAGGGGGCAGTGCCCCAACCCTCCAATTGGCCCTACCCTGAGCGTGACTGAAGGTGGCATCGCAACCTCCCGATCCACCCTGCTCGGTGCATGACGGGGTGGTGTCCCAACTCCCCAATCGGCCCTGCTCTGAGCCTGACCAGGGGCTGCACTTAGGGATTGGGCCTGCCCTCTGCCACCCGGGAGCAGGCCTAAGCCAGCAGGTCGTTATCTCCCGATGGGTCCCAGACTGCGAGAGGGCACAGGCCGGGCTGGGGGACCCCCCTCCCCACCCTCCCGAATGCACAAATTTTTGTACACAAGGCCTCTAGTATTTAATAAGAAAAAATTAGATATTGGGATTTGAAAGACACGAAACTTCTTAGTCTTTTATTTTTCTCCCTACAGAGTGTATTAACTACTACAAAGATAGATTTGGATTAGATGTTGTATAGACAACTTTCACTCAGTATATCCAAAAATGGACTCACTCTATCCTTTCTCACTTCCTCTCTCCTTCTCATACTCTTTTTTTTTTTTTTACCTCATTTATTCTACATACATTTATTGGTTACCTACTATTTCCAGGTACAATACTAGGGTGTGGACAAGCAATCATGAATAAGATAGTTACAATCCTTGTTCTCATACAACTTACAAACTAGCTAGTAAGACACTTTCAACAAATGAATTACAGAAGTAATTATTCAAAATAGAGTGACGAATGTGATGAAGGAAAGCTCAAAATTTCATACAAATAAATAACATGCAAATAAGATTAAAACCTTTCTTAGTGTAGGGATTGATGGGAAGAGTCATGGATGCCAATCCTGAGCTGAGAGACATGAAGGATGAGCTAGGGGTGGAGAGGTTTCTAAGCAGAGATATCAGAATTTTCCCCAGACTTAGCCACTATATATATATATATATATATTTTTTCCCCAGACTTAGCCACTATATATATATATATATATATATTTCCAAACACAATCATCTTCCCAGTCACCCAGGCCTAAAATCTTCACATTGTCTTTGACACTTTATTCTTTTTTTGCCTCAACAAATAATCAGTTTCACAATTTTCTTGATTCAGCATCTTCGTTCCTCTGTTCCCATGAATAACTGAATTCCCATTCTCACCACATGAGTTAAGTTCTTCTTTACATTTTCCCTACAGTGTGATTTTGGGGTGGTTTTATTTTCCAAAACTCATCTTTTCACCTTCAGTATTTTCCCCTTTTGTAGCCAACCATTCCTTCTATATGCTGCTGCCAGCTAACAACCTGGAACACACTTCTGATATCAACTCAGAGAAGTTTAATGGCATGTCAGCTTATAAAATAAAATCTGAATTCCTCAGCATGCTATTCAAAGCTGACAATGCACTGACCCCCGTCTCTGTTTCAAAGCTTGATTTTCAGTCCTCCCTTTTATGTCTTCCTGCTGGAACCATACCCTCCACATTCTAAAGCTTTCCCACAACCAGGCCTTTGTCTTGGACTCCCTTCCCCTTTTCTCTTATCTGCTTAAGCCTGTTTTTTCTCCATGTTCTTGCCCAAATATCCACCCTCCAGGATAATTTTGCATCTTTCCACTGAGGGTAATTTTCCTTTTCTCTGAATTCTCAATATGACTAGATTCACAATATGATAGCCTTTGTCATCTCCCCCACTGAGTAGAACAATTTAGAGAGAGGCAAAGGTATAGCCCTTAATGAGCATGAACTCTAGAACCAAAATGCCTAGATTCAAATCCTAGCTTCAACACTTCCTACCTGTGTGACCCTGAGCACATCACTTCAATTCTCTGTGCCTCATTCCTTTTCTGTAAAATAAAACTCCCTACCTTATAAGGTAGTGTGAGGATTAAGTGAATAAATTGTGCCCAAAAATGCTTTAGTGTCTGGCAGTAATACTGTATAAATATTGGTATGATCATGCCATTATTTTTATCATTTACATGTAATATCTACTCTTCTAAATTATAATGAGGGCCAAATCCACATCTGATGTGTTTTTTTTTTAACTTCTAAATCCCTTACTGCCTCACACAGGGTAAATTAATAGTGAATGTATGAATTAGAATCACAATGATTAGTGAACCCTAATTGGACATTTCCAGTAGTTTATTTTGAAGATAACATTTTCTTTATTAAATTAGCTAAAATAAATCATTGAGCAAAAATTTAATTATATAAATTTTCTGTGTGTAAAGCACACCGAATATATGGAGAAGTGTGCCTTCTCTGATTTTACATTTGATTCAAGGAGACACTCATATAGATAACTGTAATATAAGGTAATATAGAAAAAGTATATACTCAAAAAGTGATTATAGGAATTCAAAAAGATTGGCTGGAATGATCAGATAATAATTTATTGAGATGATATGGAATGATAGTCCAAAGAAAATGGAACGTTTAAAACACAGCTTACATAGATCAACTCTCCAGATAATATTAGCCAATACTTATTGAACATTCACTATAACAGACACAGTATTTATTGCATTTAAACTTCAAAACAGTCTCATATAGATGCATTGTTGTGTTCATTTTCTAAGTGGGAAAACAGGCGTAGCAAGACAAAGTTACATAATTTCTCAAAGCCATGCAGCTAATAAAGAAGAAAGCCAGGATTGGAACTCAGGTGATTGGGTTCAGAACCTGTGTTAACCATCACATTGCAAAATTAGAGTTTTTACTATTTGCTGAACTGTTTCTAATAATACATTTTATTAAGTTCACTGGATTTTATTTTTTATTAATTTTTAAATTTGCATCTTATCTATGGATGCTAAAAAATTTTTATTTCATATCTGATCAACTCAGTCTTTCATTTGCAGTAAAAATTTCTCAAATTCTTCATGTGTGAAATAAAAGTTTGAAGCTATATCAGTAGTCCCCATACGATTCAAGAGCAATTCTTTCTTTCAAAATAAAGTTATGCCAACTTCTATGTTATAGTTGTTCACCTCTCATTCACTGTTAGGTGTGCAGTAGAAAACTTCACAATAAGTTATAGGATTTTGCAATCCCCAGAATCCACTGTGCTAGAATAATCTCTAAAGCCATTTCTAGTTCTCAACACTAGGTCCCTATCTCTCTAGTTCCTAATCTGTCATGTCTCTCTGCCATAAGAAGGCATGCATATGCTCCCTCAATCCTTTAAAATTCTTTTAAGTTTTCCCTATTTAGCCGAAACCGGTTTGGCTCAGTGGATAGAGCGTCGGCCTGCGGACTGAAAGGTCCCAGGTTCGATTCCGGTCAAGGGCATGTACCTGGGTTGCGGGCACATCCCCAGGGGGGGTGTGCAGGAGGCAGCTGATCGATGTTTCTCTCCCATCGATGTTTCTAACTATCTATCTCTTTCCCTTCCTCTCTGTAAAAAATCAATAAAATATATTTAAAAAAAAAAAAAAAAAAAAAAAAAAAAAAAAAAGTTTTCCCTATTTGTTTTTCCCCTAAGCTTTCTCTTCTTTCTTTAGCTCAAATTCCTTAGTAAACAATACAACTTATTTTGCAGAACTCATAATTAATAGTCATCTATTGTGAAAGGAACTGTCAAAAATACATGAGCTAAAATAAAGCAATACAAAGTTACAGAACTTAAACTTGTTTTCTGAAAATAGTTAATAAAAGAAAAGTTTTTATATCAATTTTCTGGTAGATTAAATTCTAAAATTAAATCTTCACCTGTGTGTTCAGCAGATAACTAGTGAATTAGAAAAATAAGAACAAATACCATATATACACAAAGGAACATTATCTTCTGTTCACACTTATGTTTACCTTTCTTTCATTTATTTCTGACACTTTTGCTCAGTATTTTTTCTACTCCTTGAGAATTTAACCCTAATATTGACAATACTTAGTTTCATATCTTCATATAGTAGAAACATTTAAGAAATACCAGCATGGAATTTTAGGGAATATCCTTCTTGGTACTGCTGGAGACTGGACTTCATTTGCAAGACATCAGCAAGAAAATGTCAGCACTCAACCCATGTCCCAAGTTATGCTTTATGTTTTCCAATATTCAGATCTTTGGAATGCAAAGCCAAAATGACCCTCTGGGTTTTAGGAATTGGTATATTTTTCTGTTATGATGTCCTTGCTTTCAACAGAATCAGTTCAAGCCAGCTGCGTCAAGCAGAAAAGTATAAGCCTACATTTTCAACAGCATTAGTCCTTTGGCACTGCATAAGACTCCTTCCACAGGCCAAATCAATTCATATTCTATGCAGGCTGGCTCAAAACCAGGGGGGCAGCATCTGAAAGGTAAAACATGAAGTGCCTTGCTTATACAGGGTGGGGCAAAAGTAGGTTACAGTTGTGATTCATGAAGCAGAGTTAATTCTTGTATATTATTTTTTAGTTATTGAATAATTTATTAATTGTATTATTTCCCATACAAACAACTATAAACTTACTTTTGCCCCACCTTGAATATGCCTTTTGGCCATGCCCCGGAATTGGCCATTTGTTCCTTTGTGTCCCACTGAACTTGCAGAGGTGTTTCTCTCAGCTACTTTAATGCAGTTTCTTGTTTATATGTCTCTCTTCCCTTTCGCATTGCCTTTGTATCCACGGCATCTAGTATATAACTCCTGGCTCATAGTAAATGCTTCATTAATGTTTGTTGAATGAGAACTCTGGAGTAAGAAGCAAGAAGTTAGCAAAGTGGTTGAACCAAGTACTAAGTGAAGTAATAACTATGGAGCGGTGGACTGATTGGGCATGTGCCCTACAGGCTAATCCTCTCAGGGCTATTTCACACCGGGGATGGGTGTTGCCAGAAGTGTGGAGGCAGAAATATGAAATGTTTCAGATGGAAGTCAATGGAAACTAGCCTGGTTGTCCCATCTTGGAGAGTTAAAGGAATTAAGTTTCGACATACCAAAGACTTAGAAACAATTAATAGAAACTGCTAAAAGTTAGAATTAAACCATTTAGAATTGATTTGAAAGCAATAGGAAGATTCCATAGCTCTCTAACTTGTCCAATGAATGATCCAAATAATATTTTAAAGTTTTAATTAAATGAGTGTGTACTTATGTTACCATTTATGTGTATTAAACACCAGATTATGAAATATTGATTTTAGTCTCTGGGTCATCAGTTGATCCTAAGGTTTCCTTCTTTCTCTTCTCATCCCGCAGGTTGTTATTTTATACTTTGAGCCGAGCACATTTCGTTGCATTCTCCTAAGATGGGTCCGTCTTCTCGGTTTTGCTACTGTTTACGGAACTGTCACTCTCAAGCTTCACAGGTTAGTATGTTTTTTTTAGTTTTCATCATCATGGGAGGATCAGAGTGTTTGGCTTAGCATGTAATTGCAAGCCGTGTCAGCCAATTAAATGGTTCAATTTCAAGGATTTAATAATAAGATGATCTACATTTTTTTTATTTTTGAGGCAATACGTTTAGGATTCCCTAGGAAAATATTTAATATAGTTGAATTTGAATAGCATGCTTTAATCAAATGTGCCATTGGCATTGGAAAGGTTAATTCTGTATAAAAATAAGTTTAGAATGAATGCAAAACGGTATGGACTAGCTAAGAACAGGAGTAAATACAGTTAAAATAATAATGCAGGTGCAGAGCTACCAAAGAACCTTATGTAATACAATTCAGTCATATGCTTATTTGACTAAAACTACTGTCCTCCATTCTCAAGTTCCCTGTCCCGGGGTAAGCCTGCCGATGTTCTGTGGGTCAAATTGAAGAAGAAAATAGTGTTTCTGGATTTCCTCCTTGACCAATATGTTCTAGTAAATTGGAGAATACAGTACTGTAAATTACCTTATACTTCATTTCAAAGCCACCTACGTTTTAAAGTGTATATGACAAATATGAGGAATAAAGAAGCAATAAAATAAATTACTATCCACAAAAACTAGGGCTGACTGGAAATGATTCCAGGGCCTCCCCTACCCCTCTTTCCATGTTTTCTCAATGTCGTGGCGCCAAAAATCTTAGGACAGAAAATGTTTCTCCTGGAGGATAAAATTGTAGTTCCATAGAGGAAACCCTTTATTCTGATCGGCTGTAAAGCTGATTCGACTACCACAATAAGCCACAATATGACCATAAGTTTTTCTCAATAAAAGTATTTTAATGTGGCTCATCCCACAATTTATCTTAGTTGCCATAATATGTGTTATATTTGTCTTTAAATCATCCCCTTCCAACTTTCTTTAAATGCGATTGTGTACTATCTACTACATACTCTCCATTTTATTTCCTTTTGAAGAGGGCTGTACTTATTTACTGGGAATGCTTCAGGTTATCTTTTTGGAAAAACTGTAAATATCCTTAACTCTCAACATATCAAATAGTACAAAGAATGTGGGATTGGATTTAAGAAATCATACCCCTGAAATCTATATAATTGTATTGACCAAAGTCACCCCAATAAATTCAATAAAAAAGTTAAAAAAATCATAGGCCCCTATTTCCTAGAAAAGGAAAAGATTAGAGCAATCTCTAATGTTCTTTCTGATGCCCACTTTATTCTTTCCACTTCACAGCACACTTAGCTCCTTTGTCCTTCTATCCTTCAAGTGCCTACTGATTTCCATTTCTCACATAAAAGCTATTTTTCAACTGGTGCTCATTCACAAAAGAGAGAAATTGACCGCTTAAAATAGACAATAAGACTTCCAGAAATTCTGAATGAATGGGTGGCCTGTTGAGACATGAAAATGACCTCTGTCCCTATGAGTCTAGCACTTAGCATTTACTGGGTTTGCTTATTTAATTATGTTCTTCATGTTTACCTAATTTATTTTCTTTTTGAAATGTGGGTCTTACCATTGGATCCCCAGATTTTAGCACAGTGACTGACACATAGGAGGTACTTAATACATATCATTTGATGAGTGAATGTATAAAATGTCAGCTGCAGACTTAGAAGCTGCTTCCATCACTTCTCTACACATGTAATACATCCATATTCCCTTACCTCACTATATGTCCTCAAGTAACTGGAACACTATGGTTTGCAAGATGATATTTGGTGGGATGCAAATACAGTATTCAAGAGCAGTGAATCGTGTAATGAGAAAACTACTTCTGTTCAGGTTCTCTTTCCATCTTCTGGAAAAATTAGTGTGGAGCTAGTAGGTCTTTAACAGGAGAAAAATTAGTGTGGAGCTAGTAGGTCTTTAACACCTGCCAAGCAGTTGCTAATCTTCCTTTGCAACCAGGAGCAGATCAAGTCAGACTCAGAGCTTCCCAATGCAATGCTATCTAGATGAAATTTATTAATTTTGTTTCACTGTATTTATTTGCATAGTTATTTTCTATTTGTAGGCTTTCAGTTTTTTATTGAAAGTAGCAATATAGAGTTTTCTTTAAAATATTTTAAAGCAATTAATAAAAGTTGATTTAAAGTATATATTTGCTGGTGTGCAGATATAGAGAGAAATCTTGAGGGAGGTAAACTGAGGATTAGAATTTAGGAAACTAGATTATTTCATCACTTTTTTTGTTTATTTTAAAGACAGTAAATAATCTCTTTTCTCTCTGTGTGTGTCTAGAAGTCATTGCAGTGAATAATTACCTAATTGTTGGCTTAAATCTAGTAGAAACTCTTTCTAATTTAATGAGCTGAGTTATTCTTATCCTGTCAGAACCATATGGCTTTATATTATACTCTGTTCTTTTCTACATTGCTTAAATTTATCTGATTCTTATATTAAGTCTATTAACTGAACAGTCAGCTTTTCAGAGGAATGTGAACAACCTGATAGAAGTGACTGGCTGAGCCAGCTTTGTATCCCCTGTTCTTAATGATGCACCTTGCACCTCTTATATACAGTTGACCCCTTGAACATTGCTAAGGTTAGGGGCACTGACCTCATGAAGTTGAAAATTCAAGTATAACTCTTGACTCCACAAAAACTTAACTACTGATAGCCTACTGTTAACTGGAAGCCTTGCCAATAACATAAAGTCAATCAATACATATTTTGTATGTTATATGCATTATGTACTGTATCCTTACAGTAAAACAAGCTAGAGAAAGGAAAATGTTATTAGGAAAACTAGAGGCCTGGTGCACAAAAATTTGTGCACTGGGGGGGGGGGGGGGCGGGGGAGAGTCCCTCAGCCCGGCCTGTGCCCTCTCACAGTCTGGGACCCCTCGGGGGATGACCACCTGCTGGCTTAGGCCTGCTCCCCGGGGGATTGGGCCTAAGCTGGCAATCAGACATCCCTCTGGCAGCTCGGCAGCCCTCGGGGGATGTCCACTTGCCACCAGGGAGCAGGCCTAAGCTGCAGTCGGACATCCTTAGCGCTGATGAGGAGGCGGGAGAGGCTCCCACCACCACTGCTGTACTGGCAGCCATCAGCCTGGCTTGTGGCTGAGCAGAGCTCCCCCATGTGGGAGCTCACTGACCACCAGAGGGCAGCTCCTGCATTTAGCGTCTGCCTCCTGGTGGTCAGTGTATGTCATAGTGACCAGTCATTCCCAGTCTTTCTGCTGTTAGGGTCAGTTTGCTTATTACCCTTTTACCATATAGGATAGAGGCCTGGTGCATGGGTGGGGGCCAGCTGGTTTGCCCTGAAGGGTGTCCCGGATCAGGGTAGGGGTCCCGCTTGGGTGCCTGGCCAGCCTGGGTGAGGGGCTGATGGCTGTTTTCAGGCTGGCCACACCCTCTTTAGGGTGGGTGTCTCCACTGGGGTGCCTGGCCAGTCTGGGTGATGGTATGAGGGCCGTTTTCAGGCTGGCCGGCGACTGAAGTTCCCAGCCTCTCCTTTTTTTCTTTTTTTTTTATTCTGGGATTTATTTACCTTCTATAATTGAAACTCTGTTGCCATCACTGGTGCTCCCAGCTCTGAGGCTGCAGCTAGCTGAAAGCAGGTATCCGGGGTTTGTTTAGCTTCTATAATTGAAACTTTGCTGCTTTTGGAGCTCAGAGCCAGGCCATGGCAGGTGGGGAACCTTGGCTTCCTCCATCACTGGAGCAAGCAAACCTCTTGCTCGCTTCAGCTGTTTGGCTGCCAGCTGCCATCTTTGTTGGCAGTTAATTTGCATATCTTGCTGATTAGCCAATGGGAAGCGTAGCGGAGGTACAGTTAATTACCCTTTTGTCTTTTATTAGATAGGATAATAAGAGAAAATACATTTACAGTATTTGATGAAAAATAAAAACAGCTATAAGTGGACCCATGCTCCATAAACCCATGTTGTTCAAGGGTATATTGTATTCAAGGACTTGTTAAGTGAATAAATGGGTGGATGGTCATAATGAATGGGACTACAAGGAATGTTCCTGGTTGGGGTCTCTCTGAGAGTCAAACAACCTATGTCCCTGAAGAATGAACTTCTAAGATTTTGTAGTAATACTAGAGGCCCAGTGCACAAAATTCGTGTATGGGGGGAGGTCCCCTCAGCCAGCCTGCACCAACTCCAATCTAGGACCCTTTGGAGGCTATCCGACTGCCGGATTAAGCCTGATCATAGGGATCGGGCCTAAATCGGTAGTCGGACATCCTTCTCACAATCCTGGACCACTGGCTCCTAATGGCTCACCTGCCTGCCTGGTCACCCCTAACTGCCCCCCCGCCAGCCTGATCACCCCTCACTGACTCTGTGTGCCAGCCTGATCACCAATAACTCCCCCCCCTGCTGGCCTGGTCACCCTTTACTGCCCCCCTGCTGGCCTGGTCACCTCCAACTGCTGCCTTTTGCCAGCATGGTCATCCCTAACTGCCCCCCCTGCCGGCCTGGTTGCCCCCAACTGGCCCCCCGCCAGCCTAGTTGCCCCTCACTGCCCCCCTGCCAGCCTAAATGCCCCCAACTGCCCCCCTGCCAGCCTGGTCACCCCAAACTGCCCCGCCTCTGCCAGCCCGGTCACCCCATGCAGCCAGATTGTTCAGTCATTTGGTCATCCCTCACTAACCCCCCTGCTGGCCTGGTTTCCCCACACAGCCTGCTTGTTCAGTCATTTGGTCATCCCTCACTAACCCCCCCCCCCCACACACACACACCGGCCTGGTCATAGGCAGCCATCTTGTGAGGGCATGAGGGTTAATTTGCATATTACCTCTTAATTATATAGGATGAAAGGAAGACACAAATCCTAACAAGTCTGAATTTGTATTCTAATTCTGCCATTAACTATCTATTCAACCAAGAATAAATAACTTGAACATCTAAGAATCATTTTTTTTTCACCTCACCTCTGAGGTTATTATAAAGATTAAGCATGATGGGGATATATGTAAATATATCAAATTGGGGGTTTTATTGCAAACCACAGGTAGTGACTATGTCTAAATTAAGCAAAAAGCAAATTCATTGGAAAGATATGAGAAAGTCACAGAATTAAAGGGAAAGCTAAAGAACCAGGCTTTAGAGGACTTGACCCAAGGTAGATTGGGGGATCGGTAGCCTGAACAAAGATAATATGTTGTGAATTCCATAGACTAATTTTCACAGGAACTTCATTTCTTATTTCAAGATTTTTAAAAAAGTAAATCCTACCTCTCTAGGCAGAGAATTTTAAGGGAATTATCAGTAGTGATATATAAAATGACAGTTAAAGTCCCTTGAGAATAGGATAGCTAAGAAAGACTTGGTTTTTGTTTTAGTTCACTGAAGGCTTAGTAAAATTATTGATCATTTCTTTCTTCATGTCCTGGTCTCTCACTGACTGATTGTAGTGTTTACAGAATCCCAGTAGCTCTGAAAACTTGAAGCAAATATGAAAAAAGAACAGGCCCTCACTCTGTCCCACAAATAATACTATTAGACATGGGAACTTTAAGGTTTCATTCACTTTTACCAAATCTCCCACTTTTGAGAGTCATACAGCCAAAGACTATCATGCTCATCCAAAGGAGAATTGCAAAAGAGCCCTTTGTTAATTAACAGTGCAATATGGGAGTGTGATAAGTAGGGGGAGGAGTGAGAGTGGCCCTCCCCTTCAGGGAGGAATATTTTTTCACTGACATTTAGATCACCATCCCCTGGTGGTAATAAAAAGTAGACCAACTTTTAATTGTCTTTATTATTGCCTAAATTATTTTACAGACAAATGGGCCACTTTGTTACCTGTACCCAGGGCAAACCAGTCCCACTGCCCCACCTCACTGACAGGCCATTCATGTAAAACGATTTATTTTAATCTTATACTGTTTATTCCTCTTTGGAAAAGGAAAGAAGGAAGGTTCCAGTAGCTCAATATGGATCATAAGGAAAAATAGACTGAAATGGGCAAAAATGAAGAAGGTTCATTTATAAAAGGGAATTTCATTCAGTAGCCATAGATATGTTTGACTTAGATCATTAATGATGTAGGACAGATCTAAACAAACACCTAGCACCTGCAGGGATGGATGGATTCACAAAATACTTGCCAAGCTGGGTTGGTTGGTTGGTTGGTTGTATGCTGGGCAGGTGGGTTGGTTGGTTAATTGGTTATCAGTTGGTTTTAAGAAACTTGGAAAGGCAATAGGCTCAGAAAAGCCATGTATATTTTCAGGAGGCAAAATGAGAAAATGTTTTAAATGAAAGGGGGTAGAGAGAGAGATTAAGAAACAATCCTAAAAGAACATTTTTCTATTTCTTTTAATACAGTTTTTAAAAATAGATTGCCTTTTTTGTTTTCTAAGGCTAATACAAGGGGAAAAAATACTTTTTGCACTATATTTAAAATGAATATTTAAGCAAGCTGTGAAAAAGCCTTCTTCTGGCTCTGGACTAGGGATTTTCATTTTATGCATTATTCAGTACATATTGCTCTGGATACAGCACAATACATGGCAGCTTTCTCTATTGTGTTCATTAGCACCAAATAGTTTACACTTTGTGGGAATGTGTGTGTGTGTGTGTGTGTGTGTGTGTGTAATATATATATATATATATTCATCCCTAATAAATAATATATAAACAAATACATATATTCAGTTCCTAATAAATTTTGAAAAGTAACTGGGAGATATTTATTTATTAAGTATATTCTTTAAGGATACATAAAATACAGCAAGATATCCTAAATATTTAAAAGGGCAAAATAAAGAAAAATAAGTATGCTGCTACATAGAAAAGCTAAAAGTTCTTAGTAAAATGAAGATTGTCTCATTTACCTTAACTTGTGATAACCACTGAGTGGCAGGGAATTTGAGATGGAGCTTGGGACAAATGCCTGAAAAACAGTTATTAGACTTTGTCTATTCAGTACAGGTCATCTGCCTTGACAGACCATTGACCAAGGTGTTAGTTAGCCCTCATTTATTTAGAAAGCCAAACAAATAACAAACTTTGTTTTTAGGTGTCTAAGCCAGTGTCTTCTAAAAGACTTCTTGCATTCATCCAGGCACACAGATTAAGGCTTCAAATCATGACCCAGAGGTTTTTAACATGAAACAGTTTTAACACTTTTTTAGCCAGTTACCCACCTCAGTCAAAATAATAGATCAAGAAAGTGGTCTTTGGACATGTAGCTGTGTACATTGCTTTTGACTAGGAAACGGGAAGACTTGCCCTATGGGTGCTGGTAATGATATGCACTTCAGGCATATCCTCTACTGAGCTCACTGCGATTTCTCATCTTTACTGGCTGCCTACCTTCAAGTGGAGAATTTCTTATAGTGACATTTCTTAAGAATCACACTATCCCAGAGAAAAGGATCTCATTCTTTATCTTCTGAGGAAAATCTCTTTCCCTGCCAGCAAGTGTACTATTTGGACAGTGTTAAAGAAAAATTCATTCTGACACTTCTCATAGAATTCTTAAAGAATTCAGGGGAACAACTATAATGGGAGTTTTTGAATAGGGGAAAGAGATTTGGCTCTACTCTGAATACAAGGAAAAGTGGGGATTTATAGTCAAGGAGCAAGGGACAGTTCAGTTGATGGAAAAGTAAGAGGAACCATCAGGTGGAAAAGAAAATTTCTGGCTAAACCAACTTGTCAGGCAGGGTGATTTCAGATATCAAGGGCGGGAGATTCTTGCTAAACTGACTTATTTATCAATGTTCTTGTTAAAACTGGGCAAAAACTGGAAAGAATAAAGGTTGGGACCAGCTGAGGAGAGGGCTTGGAGGAGCCCTCTGGCTTCCATGGTTTCTTATGATAGATTAGTTCTTTTTTTAAAAAAAACAACTTGTGAGTTGTTTATTTCTGGAATTTTCCACTTAATATTTAGTTCTCACTATTACTGACAATGTCTTGTACATGCTAGGTGGCTCTTCTTTGGCTGCTTTTTAGATTTTTTCTTTGTCTTTAGCTCTCAATGGTATGATTATGTGTCTTACTGTGGATCTCTTCCAGTTTATCTTACTTTGAGTTACTTGAGCTACTTGGATGTGTAGATTCATGTATGTCTTCAAATTCTGGATGTTCCATTATTTCCTGTGTTTTTGTGTGTTTTTTCCTCCTATCTTTCTTGAACTCCCATCATGTGTATCTCAATATTCTTAGTAGTTTATCATAGGCCCTTTAGGCTTTGTTCATTTTATTTTCTTTTTTGCTTCTCATATTGGATAATCTAAATTGACCTATCTTCAAGTTCACTATTTTTTTTCTTCTGCCAAGTCAAATCTCTTATTTAATCCCTTTAATGAATTTTTCATTTCAGCCATTGTATTTTTCAATTACAGGATTTCTAGGGTGTTTTGGTGTTTGTTTTTAATAAATTCTATTTATTTTCAAATGTCCTCTATTTGGAGATATTTGAAAATAAATAGAATACCATCATTCTCTTGGTATACTTTAGTTTCTTATGCATGGCTTTTTTTATTTAGCTCTTTGAGCATCTTTAAGACAGTTGATTTAAAATATTTGTCTCGAGGTTACTCTACCCAGCAAAGCTATCATTTAGAATTGAAGGTTAGATAAAGAGCTTCACAGATAAGAAAAAGCAAAGTTCATCAACACCAAACCAGTATTACATGAAATGTTGAAGGGTGTTCTTTAAGAAGAGGAAGAAGAAGAAAAAACAAGATAAAAAATGTGAACAATAAAATGGCAATAAATATATATCAACAATTGAATCTAAAAGTCCAAATAAACAAACAAGGAATCTAATGAACAAAATAAACTGATGAATAAAATAGAACCAGAGGCATGGAAACATGTAGTAAACTAAGAAATCTCAAAGGGAAATGGGAGAGGGAAGACAGAAGAGATTAACCAAAGAATTTACATGCATATATGCATTACCTATGGACACAGATAATAGGGTGGTGAAGTCCTGGGGCAGGAACAAGCTGGAGGGGGGGAGCGGGGGAGGAGGGGGAGGACGACATCTGTAATACTCTCAACAATAAAGATTAAAAAATAAATTAATAAAATAAAATAAAATCTTTGTCTAGTAAGTATAGTGCTTGGGCTTCCTCAGGCATAGTTCCTATTAATTTCTTTTTTTTTTTCATGTGTATGAGCCATGCACTTTTTTTTGCATGTCTAATTTAAAACAAACAACCAAACAAAAAATGAGACATATTATAATGTGGTAAATCTGGAATTAGATTCTCCATCTTCCCCAGGAGTAGTTGTTGTTTGTTATAGTTGCTGCTGTTTGGTGACTTTTCTGAACTAATCCTCTAATATCTGTATTGTTTGTTATGTATAGTCACTGAAGTCTCTGTTCTGTTTACTTAGTGCTTAGCTAGTGATTCAAAATAGATTTTCTTAAAGCCTGGAACAAAAATAACTTAAAATTTTCTTTCTTTGCACATGGATTGTGTATATATATATGTGTGTGTGTTAGGGCATGACTTCACCAATCAGCCAAGCACTTTACAACTTTGCCTTAGGCTTTACTTCCTGCTTGTGCAGAGCCTCGGGTCAGCAAGAGATGAGAGCTTGAGGCCTTCTCAGATCTTTTCTGAGTGTTTTTCAACCTTCTAGTTATCCAGGATATATGGCAGTGGTTCTCAACCTATGGGTCGCGACCCCTTTGGGGGTCAAACGACCCTTTCACAGGGGTCGCCTAAGACCATTGGAAAACACATATATAATTACATATTGTTTCTGTGATTAATCACCATGCTTTAATTATGTTCAATTTGTAACAATGAAATTGGGGGTCACCACAACATGAGGAACTGTATTAAAGGCTCGTGGCATTAGGAAGGTTGAGAACCACTGATATATGGGATCTTTTCAAAGCCCTTATTTCCCAGTACATTTCATTCCCCAGCCTTCCCTCCTATTTTTTTTTTTTAGGCTTTTGTTTGTCCCAACCATTATACTTTGCCCCAGGTGGTTCAACTACTCCATTTGCCTTTAAATTTTTTAGAGAAATGACCCCCAGGTAGTTAACCTCAGCCCTCAGAGAGTTTCTAGTTGGATAAAATAAAGGCAGGCCCTTTGAACTAGTCCTATAGGGAGCCACCAGAGAGGTCAAAAGGAACAAATACAATTCTTGGAGAATAAGGTCCATTATGTTTTCTAGTACTAGGTACCTGTACTGAGAATGTGGGATGTTATCTTCAAGGCCACCACTGACCTGGGGAGTGGGAGATAGGACCAGTGTATGTTAAAATGCCATAAATCTCTGTTAACTCAGATTCAGCTATTTTTCTCTTGGTTAAGTATCTTGCTGGGTTAAGCATAAAATATATAAGCTTTTAATTAGTTTCCAGGGTTCCAAAAAAAGTTGATTCTAATAGTTTTTGCTAGTTTATTCATTGCTTTTAAAGATGAACGAACTTTTGGAAGTTTCTATTCCAATATTTTTGCTGACACCACTCCCCAAGAACTAGCTAATAGAAAGTTCTATTTTGGTAAGATGTAACTGAAAAAAGCACTCAACGGAGAGAAAAAGATAAGAGTTTTGCAGGAGATCTGCTACTCACTTACTCTTGACTTTGGACAAATGACTCCCCTCATGGGACTCACATTTCTCTTCTATTCATTAATGGGATCAGAAAGATAATCCCCAAAGTTCCTTCTAGCTCTAACCATAGAATATTTGATTGTGACAGTCTTTTTTTAAAATTTATTCATATTGTTGAAAGCATTACAGATACACCCTTTGTTTTTTTCCCATTGACCCCCTCCACCCCGCACTTGCAACAGTCTTGCAACCCTCCTTCCTTCTTTCTTTTTTCATCATTCCTCCTTATTCCATTTACCTACAATCAGGGGAAAAGAAAGAAAGTTCAATGTGAAATACGAGAGCTCCAGCAGGTAACTTAAATTGACAAAAATACCTATATTGGAGAAACTGAGTTGTGAGTTTTCTTTCTTATAATAGCAACAACTTAATATACTAACAATAATTTTGCTTTATAAACTTACTATGTCTTTGACATCTTTCCATGTCAGTGCACAATTTATATCATTCTTTTAAAAGTTATATAAGTATTTGATTTTATATATGTATTATCGTTTAAATCAGACCTCCCCCAAATATATATATATATATATATATATATATATATATTCTCCCAAATATATATATATATATATATATATATATATATATATATTCTCTGAATAATCTTACTGAACTTCATATCTGATAAATGTCAAAATCAATTTCTGTCTCGGTGACACCAATTCTTTTTAATATACATCCAATCTATACAGTGGCCAAGAAATAGATTTAGTTTACTTCTGAAAATGAAATTTTGAGAAATTGATGAAACACTTAATAAACATGAGGACTTATGATCTTTGAAAGCAAACTTCCTCCAGCTTTTTTGTGTGTAGTTCACTCTCAAGGTTCTTTTGTGCGGAATTGAGTTTCATCACAAGCATTGATTCTCTGGAATTTCTTGGAAGGCATAAAATTAATAGAAATTTGATTCTGATAGGGAACTTTAGGACTTTAGAATTATTCCAATTAAATTAATAGGACAGAAGATGGGTGGTTTGAAGATGTATAGGTGCATTCCTTTTTAGTAAATAAAAGAAATACAATGTCACAAATGCAAATATTCTGAAAATCAAAACTTTCTATTACTAGAGGCTTTAAATTTTGGTGTCAGCATAATAAAAACTCAAAAATGTATCTGTTAGAGCAGTTAGGCCATTGGAAAGGCACCTGCACCAATCTTAGGCCTGCTGGGGAAAACTGTTTAGGGTAGCAGTTCTCAAACTCTAGCCTTCTTCAGAATTTACCCAACAGATTTGTTAAAGTAAGATTTCTGGGCCCTACTCCTCCAAAGTTTCTGAATCAGTGAGTTTGGCTGGGACCCCAACATTTGCATTTCTAACAAGTTTCTGGGTGATGTTGATACTACTGGTTTGGAAACCACTGGCCTAGATCAAGCAACATCTGAAGGACTGTAAACAGGAGCAACATAATTTAGGAAGGTCGTTGTGGCATCGCTGGAGAGTATGGATTGAAGGTGGGTGAGACTAATAAGGAGACTGATTACTCAGGAAGCTACTACAGGAGCAGGCTGATGGCTAGGATCTGTGGCAGTGGCCGTTAAGATGGAACAAAATAGAAGGGTTTGAGAGATATTTCAGAGGTAGAAATTGAATTCTTCATTATTCTTTGAATATCTGGAACATGGAAGAGGGATAAATATCAATGTTCATTCTGAGATTTCTGCTTTGAGCAATTAGATGGTACCAGTCACTGAGACGAGAAACACAAGAGCAAAGTGGGTTAGAGGAGGTAGGAGGGAGAGAGGGAAGATTTTATTTTGGGACCTGTTGATTTTCAGTACGTATACAGATCTTGGACTCAGGAGAGTGATCTAATCTGAAGATACTCACCAGCATGTAGATAAATGAAATGGGGCTAGATGAGATTTCCTGGGTACAATGTGTAGAGCAAGAATAGAAGGTGGCTACATTCAGGAGATCATTGAGGAACACTGCCATTTAAGGGGAAGACTGAGGAAAAGGCATCTGCAATAGAACCTTAAACTGTCAGAGGAGTAGGAAGAAGATCAAGAATATGTGATAAAATCAAGCACATGGCTAAAGCCATGCCAAAAGCTGGAATGAGATTAAGTAAAATAATGAATATCAATATCAATTAGATACTGTATTTGAAGGAGGTAATTGATAACCTAAGTACAAACTCTTACAGTGGAGTTTTATGAGCTCAAACCAGACATGTGTAAAAAGTGAAAACAGAGATAGACAATATAGTGGCAGCCACTTCCTGGGTTGCCCCTTTTATTTTCATCATTTCAACATAATTTCCATGAATTTATCTACTATTAATAATGAGAATTGAATATATACTTTAATATGTCTTTTTATATTAAGTTCTGGGAATTTCTTGCAGTCTTCTTGTATATTACTGCTAGCCTTTAGAAATAGTGCAAACTTCTGAACAGATGGTAGCCTAAAAATCTATGAAAAAAAAAATAGTAGAAAAGTAATCTACATAAGAAGTTTAATGATTGTATTTTTATACAGCTGTATTTCATATAAATGCATGCCTAAGGATTTCATTTTTAGATCTTGGTTTCTAGGGAGTGAGCCCATATTAACGAACAAGAATTCACTGTTTAAAGATATAGCAACATTTTCTCATTTTATTTTAAGCCAATGCTAGAAAAATGCATCTTATTCCATTTTACAAAAACCAATATCCTGAAATACTTAGATCAAAGTGTAGTTGTGTTATTGTGTGTCCTAGTACTTGAAAGCCAGTAAAATCAATATAACAGGAGACTCATGAGGACTTTTGCTTTGGTTTTTCCTGTCTGGAAATAAGATTATGGGTTCTATGACAATCACGAATTCTCAGACTTTACAATAAATACCCAAAGTGTCATCTGGGAGACATAAAAATTTCTGATAATTTAGAAGTGGAATTTCTTGATTAAAAGTTACCAAACTGGGATCACATAGATTTCCTCTGCAAAAGACAAACTCATCTGGTTTAGACATCCTTTAAAGTATTTTAAAGAAATTTTTAAAGTCATTTTTAAAGTCCACTATTAGCTGTCTTTCAGGTTTAGAGTTTCAATGTAGATAGTGAAAAATCTTCAAGTGTCAGAAAAATAAACGATTTTCCACATCTTGGCCAAGGAAAAAGGATTCTTCTCTGAAGCATTGGTTCTCGCAGTAATTTGAAAAATCCCTAGGAGTTCCTGTGAGTTGAGGAAAAAACTTTTTTTCTTGCCAAAGGGTTCAACCCACTATTCTCTCAATTACAACTTATAATTCTCTGCTTTATACTTTGTTATGTGATTTCCCTTCAACTAGAATCTCTTTTTGTCTTCTACTTTCCTCCATTTTTATCCATTGATATCCATCAAGGCCCAAATAAATACCATCTATTCTATTAGTTTACTAAACTTAGTAGCTACAGACAACATATAGAGCTGTTTATTATGATAGGTATTTGCATACTTATTTCTAGTTAAATTGTTAGCTTTTGAAGACAAGAACCATGACTTATGCCTCCCATGTTGCCTAGCATGATAACTAGCATATGGTTGTTACTATATGAATGTTTGTTCATTATAATTATATTTCACATTGAGTCAAGGTAGAATGTGAAACAATTATTTTTCTGCCCTAGCCAAAATATTGAAGGTTAAAAAAATGGTCAGAATCCCTTTTTTGAGATCCTAGTCATTCAACATTTAGAATTCATCCAGGTACAACCAGAAATAATTATGTGTGCATAGTGGCTACACGATCCTAGGCAGATTGGCTCAGTGGCTAGAGCATCAGCCTGTGCATCAAAGGTCCTGGTTTGATTCTGGTCAAGGGCATGGACCTCTGTTGCAGGCTCCTCCCCGGCCCAGGCCTTGGTCAGGGTGCGTGCAGGAGGCAACCAATCAATGTGTTTCTTTCACATCGATATTTCTTTCTGTCTTTCCCTCTCTCTTCCACTTTCTCTAAAAATCAATGGGAAAATATCCTCTGGTGAAGATTTTTAAAAACACACACACACACACACACACGCACAAAACATAGTGGCTGCACGTTTCTCCTACGTAAAATAAGATTGGCATTGGCAACTATTAATTTTCCAAGAATTTTCTCTCATTGCTAAGACAGAGTTCTGTGAATTTTTTGATTTGCTGATAATAGAAGCCTTTTTATGGGATTAGTAATTGGTCAATTAACTGTTAACATTTAAAGGAGAGAGACATTAAAGAAGTGTATAGAAACTGTAATTTAAAACTCACAAACAATCATTCATCAATATTTTTGAAATAAGATCTCTTCTTTGACTCAGGGTCCGATGTTTGGGAAACATTGTTCTCTTTCTAGGATAAATCACCACAGTGCATTATTTACTGTTCACACTGTCAGTTCTTTAAGTAATAGTGAAACTCTAAAGAGTTTTTTGAGGTCATTTGAAGAATAGCCTCTTTCTGGTTTTGATGTTTATTGACCACCCCAATATATTAAAACTTCCTCACTTTTCTCTAAGTTAACAGGTCGTTTTAGTGACCCAGCTTTATGGAACCTTATCAAAGTTATCAAAATAGATTGTATACAAATAAGTCTCCTTTTCTTTAACAATCTTGTATAATTATTTTATTCATGATTTAGTTAAATTAAATACGATGATAACAATGGGTATAGTTTGGGGACAAATACAACTAATTCTAAGGAAGTAGCAATTGCACTGGTTGGAGCAGAGGTGTTTGAGACATACTAGAGAGAGAGATAGCACTTCGGCCACCAGTGCTCACTGTGTCTATACGGGGAATGAAGAATAATTGTTAATCTAGTGAGCTAGTGAAATGGGGAGTGTTAATGAGATCTTCTGTTGTCCTCTTATTTGATACTAATACCTTTCTGACATTGTTCCACAGAAATACTGAGGATGTTTTTTATTTAGATATAACTTCTTGCTGAGTGTTAGCTGAAGAAAAATGGAGTTAAAGACATAGGAAATGAAGGGGAAAGATTTAAACAAGAATCTTCTAGAAAATAACTATCTTTACTGGATGTATTGTTTTAATTCAGAAAGAGCTACCAAGGTCAATATGTAGAGAGAAATAGCATAATACATCTAGGCTATTTCAGGTACATTTGTCTCATTTCTAGATTTATAATGATGTTTTTATGAAGAATTCATATGAACACTTCACACAAAAATGTTGAAAGAATGAGATGGAATAGGGAATAGAAAAGTTTTGGAAATGAATTTATTTTTGATTTAAGGGAATTGATTATAGATACCCTCATAGTATTATAAATCACTCATAGTGGTTTATTCAAGTAAATTTTATAATACAAAATATCAGAATGAGAGTGGGAGTTAAAATCAGCTAAGAATATTCTGGAAGTGAAATTAAAATAAGGTTATAGTAGGTTAGATTTTGTCCTCACAAAATCTTTAGAGATGAAACAGTTCTTAGATATTATCTAATTCATCTCAATCCTGATTATTTATTTGAGTCATATATATAAGAAAACAACCCAAAATTTAAAAAATCACATTTCTTATAGGCCATCCAAATCCCCTTACTTAATGCAGTGATCTTATTGAATTACCCTAATATTTTAAATATCCCATCATTGTTTTCATACTTATTTCATTTTTATTTTGGGTAATGTGATCAGATGGCTATAGAGGGGCATCATATAAAATTATTTTCAAAAAATACCTTATAATGTTTTATAGTAAAAATATAACTGGTACAGTAAAAATATTGTAAAAAACAAAATATTATAAAATCCAACTACTCATGTTCAGGATTATTTTTTTGATCCCTCAGAAACCCTGTTTGAGCAATGTTGCCTTTCTACCAATCTTTCTACACTCCTGATAATATTTCTTAAAATATTAAGACATATTCAAAAGAATTCCATTCTAGACAAATCTATTTAATCACTGGTCCCTAATGTAGGATATTTTTTCTGCTGTTAGAAGGTAAAGTAGAATGAAACTGAGTGAAAATAAAAGTAATACTGTTTCTGGTTTTCTACTCTGCCTAAGTAAATTTTGATGGGTTCAAACTTCACCGAGAAAAATAACGTATTTTAGAATTTTACTCATTTTTAGTTTTCCCTTAACATTTTGATGTCTTGCTTTTCTAGGGTTTTGAAAGTGTTTCTTTCACGAACAGCCCAACGGATTCCATATATGACTGGTGGCCGGGTTATGAGGATGCTGGCGGTAATACTCCTGGTAGTATTTTGGTTTCTTATTGGCTGGACTTCTTCTGTTTGCCAGAAATTGGAGAGACAGATTTCACTTATTGGCCAAGGGCAAACATCTGATCACCTCATCTTCAATATGTGCCTCACTGAGCGCTGGGATTACATGACAGCAATTGGTATGTGGTCTCTTGTTTTGTGTGATTATCTTGTCCTCTTTTCCAGTGGCATTAAAATAGACTTCTTTAGAAACCTCGTGAAACCCTTTCACAAAACCTAAAGGAATTTTACCTAATATGGTTTTGGTAAAACAATATTATGAAAAGGACAATAATTATATATGGAATGACAATGTTTTCTGAAAGTTTCCATTCTTTTTCAAAGGTATGTAGCTTTGTTGTGAAAATGTAGTCAAGTAAATCAGGAAGAAGGTATGCAGTTAGTAAAGGCAACTTCAACTTCTTTGCATAGAAAGACTCTGCTTTCCATCTTATCAATATGTTCTCATTTGATTAACAGTAGCCATTCTCTTGAGTTATTTCTTTGGTTGGGAGAAAAAAGAAAACAAGCTGGTATTTTTTGTATAGTTTGGTCCTATGATATATCAAAGTTAGTGTCCTAGAAACTACAGGAACACCTTAGTTTCAATAATATGCTTTTCCTGCAGTGACAAAATTTTCTAAATAACAACAACAAATCAAGACACGATTTATCTAGTTGTCTGTGTGGTGGTTGTCCGAGGAGCAGGGGTGGGGGTGGGGTGGGGGAGGGAAGAGAGGTAGGAAGGGTAACAGAGGGCTAAATGGTGATGGAATGAGATTTGACTTGGCGTAGTAAACATACAATACAGTATGCAGATGATGTATTGTATAATTGTATACCTGAAACTTATATAATTTTATTAACCAATGTCATCCCAATAATTAACTAAAATCTAAAATAAATAAATGCTGTTATAAATTTATCAGTATGCTTCATATTTACAAAATTAAAAGCAAGGCAATAACTTTTTACTAGCTAATTGTCTTTGAATTAAAATTAAAATTTTCCTATTTTTAAAAAAGACACATTACTTAACAGTAGGAACAAGTACTTGAAATTAGGACTGTCTTGAAAAATCAGAGACATACGGTTGCTGTAATTTTTTAAAACTGTCTTACAGCAATTTCATTTATTTATCTTTCAGCATGTAGCATTTGATATTCTGTATTTAATCACTCTTTAATGTTTTCTAATGGGTAGCATATGCCTCTTTGCAGTTCTCTTTATGTATTTCTATAAGTTGCATGTTTACCACTAGATTTTTTATAGTCTGGTTCTTATTCAAGAATAAATTCATATATCTTCAGTCGGCCAAAAAGCAACCTGTACTGAAAGCTAAATTGTTCCTTGTTTCCTAAGCGGACATGTTTCTATATAGGGGAGATGCTGTGCAGAGGGAGCAGGTAGGTTTATCTTGAGATTGTGGGATTTTTTTTGTCAAGAAGCTGTGTATGCTTACATTTGTAAGCATATGAAGTCAATCTATAAAAAAAGGAAGAGTGAATATTATTGTCACCAATTTCATTTTAATGGTAAAAGTGTATGTTCATATTTGGAGAGGTGTTTTTGAGTAAATCAGATAAACTAAATTGGCAATCCTCATATACATTGATATATTGATAAGCATGCAATCCTAATATATTGATAAGCATGCACTCTGGGTCAACTATTCCTGTCAAAAACAATTTTTAATACAAAACAAAGAACTATTTGAAAGAATGCAATACTAGTGTTTCCACTTAAATATAACTTGAGTTAGAAATATGGGTAATAATTTTTAAAAATTAGCCCATTCTATTTTTGCTTACTGCTCCAAATCTGCTCAAATAGTGATTTTCTTACCATAAGTGCTAATGAAGAAAACAGCTTGGAAAAATATCTGAGCCTCTCTGAACTTCAGTTTCTTCTTTAAAGAAATATTTGAGAACATAAAAAAGGGAATAAAAATGACTTTCAGAATTCCATTGTTATTTATGTGTATCTATAATTTTTAATATTTATTGTTTGTCCTATATAAAAAAATGTGAGGTGAGCTTTAATAGAAAACAAACAGACATTTAGACATTGCAACTATGGAAGACAGATGAATATTGGATAATGTGAGAAGCGCTTTACAGTAGTCTGGTGGTTTTTTACTGGTTTTCCTTTATCTGGTGGAAAGAGAATTTCAAAATTGAATGTTCAGAATATTTCTAGATTGGACTAGAATTCCTATAGAGACTTAACTGTCATCCACTATTCATTATATAACTCAGCACTTTGAATTTTTCTGAGTTTGTTTAATATATTATTTGTAGCTCACTGAAGGCAAAAGAAAGAATTCTTACATCTGCTCAGCCCTCTTTTCTCTCCCAACCTAGTAACTGTGCTCCTCAGCAATATTGACCAAATTGTTCACACTGTGTTCCTAACACCTAACAAAGTGTCTGTTACTTGTAGGCTCTTGATAAGTATTTTCTGAAAGAATAAAAAATGAGCTCAACTCCCTTTATCTTGTGTATTTTCTATGCTCAGAATTAGACCACTGTAAGGAAGCATCTTAAATCTAAAAATCCTGGAGTAACACAATTGTCACTAATTTCATTTTAATGGTAAAAGTGTATGTTAATATTTGGGGAGGGTTTTTTTTTGAGCAAGTTATATAAACTAAATTGGCAATCTTCAGCTCTTTTATGAAAGTTTACCTCTGGCTCGTCCAATAGTCAAAATAAGAGATTGATACCAATTTGGTATGGCAAATCAGGATTACCATTTTAAAAATATTTTATAATGCATTTATAAATATTAAAGTAGAATAAAACTGATTTGCTTTTCTGTCTACCAAATTTGCCTTTATTATTAGTAGTAATAGTACTAATAGTAGTAGTGGTGGTGGTAGTAGTAGTGGTAGTAATAGTATTTGAATCCTCACCCGAGGAGTGAGGATATTTATTTTATTTGTAATTAAATCTTTATTGTTTAAAGTATTACATATGTCCCCTTTTCTCCCCCATTGACCCCTTCTAGCCTATCCCCATCTCCTGCCCAAGGCTTTCACCACCCTATTGTCTGTGTCCATGGGTTATGCATATATACATACAAGTTCTTTGCCTGATTTGCTTATGATAAAAAAAAATTATTTTTCACCATTCTCCTAATTAGAGCTATGTAAAGAGTAAAGAGGTTGATTCTAGGAAACATTGTCCTAATTAATAAAGAAAGCAAATAAATATCCCAAGTCATACTCATTTTGAAAATTACTGGTTGTAGAATTCCCAAGGTTTTTTGTTTGTTTGTTTGCTTCTAAATCAAGTTACCCTAGTTGGTAAGTTGGTAATCATTTGTCCATGTTCAGGATATTTTAAAATAGAATTAAATTTGTCATATTAAAAAAGGTAAGACAATTGGCTGGTACAAATGAATAAATGAGTAAAATTAACTTCTCATGCATGAATTAATCTTTATAATTTCACCCCTAGATTCAAGAAGACCACATCCCCACACCTAGATTTAGAGTTGACAGCAGGGTACCTAAGTATAGGGCTTCCACATTTGGAATACAGAAATTTAGTAGTAGCCGTGGTGATACAGTAGAGTTTATTCTTTAGTATATTTAGTTGGTTAGCAGTCAATTTCTGACTACTCATTCAGAACATAATCTAAACTTATTGTCCAGTGAGCAAGATACATTAGAATAAGTGGACAAATTCTTAACCTACAGGAAACAACAACGCTGCAGAAAAATGAGTGGTAGGTGGTGACATCAGGGACATTTAGGACTCGGTTCTGAGTCTGCCATGGCTATGTCTCTGTGTCCAAATTCAGTGTAGATCTAGGCAAGCACTGAGATGCCTCCTCAGTTTCTTCCAGAAGTTATGTGATGATATTCTGATATGATAGAAAAGGGATATAAATGAGAATAAAGCTATTTTGCTGCTTTCTCTAACCAAGCACAAGAATTTATACAAAAATTCTATCCAGGTTTCCATTTCTTTCCTTTATCTCCTGTTAGCCAGTATATCTTTCTATATCACTAATTTGGCTAACTCTTCTTGACTGCATTTAGATGATCTAATGACTAATCCCTGACAAGGACTCTTTTATAAATTAATATTGCCCTTCATCGTTTCGTACTTGTGAAAAGTTCACCAATACATGAGGTATTTGTAGTTTTGGAAACTCTGCAGAGGTCAACACCCCTTGCTATATATTTTATTCACTAAGTTTGAAAGAAAGACACAAATAAATCTTCGCAATAATTATATAGGTATGATAGGCTTGTTTTCACATTTCATTTAGGAATTTTAAAATATTTATCACTTTCAGGATATAACAACATTGATTACCCCACTGTTCAAAAGTACTAATTCATTTTTATGAATTTTACATGGAATATTTTTACTAGATAAAATAATCCTATATAATAAAACCCTAATATGCAAATTGACTGAAAGGTGGAACAACCGGTCGCTATGACGCGCACTGAGCACCATGGTGCAGACACTCAATGCAGGAGCTGCCCCCTGGTGGTCAGTGTGCTCTCACAGGGGGAGCACCACTCAGTCAGAAGCTGGACTCATGGCTGGTGAGCACAGCAGAGGTGGCAGCAGCCTCTCCCACCTCCACTGGAGGCAGATGGTAAGGAGTGAGAGGGGTCCTAGATTCTGAGAGCCCTGGACTGTGAGAGGGATGTCTAACTGCCAGAAGGCAGACATCCTTCGAGGGGTCCTGGACTGCGAGAGGGCTCAGGCCAGACTGAGGGACCCCCTCCCCACAGTGCACAATTTTCGTGGACCGGGCCTCTTTATATTTCTCTTCTTCATTGACATGCTCTCCTTGTTTATTCCCCTCCTTCCTGGTAAAATATCTTAAACACACAAAACAGACAATGTGTTTAGTATCTTAATTAGTAATATGTAAGTGTTTATAAGAAACTGAGAAGAACACAGTGAGTCTTATTGAGTTATATAGGGAAATTCTAAAATAGCAATTGTTTCTAAGGATATAAATACTTAATTATCCTAGAAGATTAGGCCATGTTATGACAGGTGAAATGCAATATAAGCACCATTTAATGAGTATTGGAGAAAATAGATTTAGAGTTCCTCTCCAGCTGACTTAGTTTAATGTTCATTATTCTAATGTACCACATGCCTTAATCCATGCTGCATCACTTGGTCCCATTTTAAAATCTGGTTTTAATTTTTAATTAAAGGATAAAAGACCTGACTTGGGCTATAGCACTAGAAACACACACTTTTTGAAGGTCTTGCTTCAGTTTTTAGAAAGATTGAAGTGAGGGTTGTTTTCGTGTTTATTTATATACCTCCCCCTTCCAAAAATATTTTACTTCTTTGAAGAGTATCTATATAATGAAAAAGACAGTGGATAAATTTACTTGTATCTTAATTTTATACTCTAGTGCCAGTTTTCCCTTTTGGAAGTTCAAGAAATGTGGTAATAAATGTGGAGATTGTCTTGGGACAACATGTGAGGAACGTGGAGCAAGAGAAATTGACAAGTCTGTGGTGACTTCCATTTCTTCTAAGGAGCTTTCATCTCCCCTAAGAAACTCTGGGATTTCAAAGGGGGGTGGGGAGATCTAGAAGAAAAAAAAGCTCTCTTTTGTTACTTGAACAACTCAGTTGTCAAGAAGATTTTGGCAGATCTTTTCCTTGTATTAAAAGGACTCTCATTCATAGAGACCTTTTGGCCAACAGAACAGCAGATTTGTAATGACCACATGAATCCTTACTCAGTGGTCAGATAATGTCCCAAGCCAAGCCTAACTCAGCAAAATTGTCTCTAAGAATTGATAAGCTAATATTTAACAATAAAGTTAAAATTGTCTTACCTTCCCAAAGAGAAAATGACATTATAAGTATAAAACCAAGGTATAAGATAAATCAAATTAATTTATTCTTTCTTTTTGCTCTTTAGCATCATACAAATAACTATACCTCAAGGAAGTAAAATATTTTCCACAGAGGTGGAATATAATTAAACAAAAATATAACACTCCCCCTCCCCACCCCACGACACACACACACTACCATTATTCTAAAGGCACTCAAGCTAGCCCTTCAAAAAAGAATGTCTGAGTAATGGAGCCCAGGCTGAGGTGAGTTGTGTCAATGCTGACAGCCATTCATAAAAGGTTCAAATTTTAAAGTACATTTTAAAAATGTTTACAAATAATCTCAATCCCAACCCCTTCCCCAAACAATACGTATGCAAACAGCAGGGCGAGGGGGTGGGAGGAACATCACTAGAAGACATAGCATGCTGCCCTGACATTGATCCCAGGACCCCCTAAGAGGTCTCTAATCTTATGCTTTGTGAACTCTGCTCACATTCATGAACTTTAATGTAGGTCCATAGCTCTGAAGTGTATGGGCTTCACTAAATTTCTGTCACCCCATATCAAACTTTACAAATCTTAAGTGTATTTACCAGAGAGAGAGAATCAAGTATACTTTCTCTAAGTTTCCCATCTAAGATGCTGAGGAGATTTTGTAGAACTTGACCCAAGTTCTAGAGATGTGTGAGAAGAAGCAATAAAGAAAAGCCATTGTGCAAATGTGTGACCATTCATGGCAATTCTTACTTTATAGAGTCCTTAGCAGTGAGTGGGTAAGGGAATAATCAAGTCGCTATATGATCTGTAGAGCTCTTGTGACTAACAGTATTATCCTATCTAATAATAGACAAACATGGTAAGTGACCATACCTCCGCTATGCTTCCCATTGGCTAATCAGCGAGATATGCAAATTAACTAACCAAGATGGTGGCCGGCAGCCACTCAGCTGAAGCGAGCAGGAGGCTTGCTTGCTCCAGTGATGGAGGAAGCCAAGGTTCCCCACCTGCCGCAGTCTGGCTCTGAGCTCCAAAAGCAACAAAGTTTCAATTATAGAAGCTAAACAAACCTCAGATACCTGCTTTCAGCAGGCCGTGGCCACAGAGCTGGAGCGAGCAGGAGCCCGGCTCTCCACTCCAGTGACGGCAACAAAGTTTCAATTATAGAAGCTAAACAAACCTAAGATACCTGCTTTCAGCCAGCTTCGGCCTCAGAGCTGGGAGCACCAGTGACGGCAACAGAGTTTCAATTATAGAAGGTAAATATATCCCAGAATAAAAAAAAAAAGAAAAAAAGGAGAGGCTGGGAGCTTCAGTCGCAGGCCAGCCTGAAAATGGCCCTCAGCCCCTCACCCAGACTGGCCAGGCACCCCAATGGGGACCCCCACTCTGAAGGGGGTGTGACCAGCTGCAAATAGCCATCAGCCCCTCACCCAGGCTGGCCAGGCACCCCAGCGGGACCCCCACCCTGATCCGGATCACCCTCAGGGAAAACCAGCCGGCCCCCACCCGTGCACCAGGACTCTATCCTATATAGTAAAAGGGTAATATGCAAAATGACCCTAACAGCAGAAAGACTGGGAATGACTGGTCACTATGACACACACTGACCACCAGGGGGCAGACACTCAATGCAGGCGCTGCACCCTGGTGCCCAGTGCACTACCACAGGGGGAGCTCTGCTCAGCCACAAGCCAGGCTGATGGCTGCCAGTACAGTGGTGGTGGTGGGAGCCTCTCCTGCCTCCTCAGCAGCGCTAAGGATGTCCGACTGCAGCTTAGGTCTGCTCCCCGCTGGCAAGTGGACATCCCCCGAGGGCTGCCGAGCTGCCAGAGGGATGTCTGATTGCCAGCTTAGGCCCAATCCCCTGGGGAGCAGGCCTAAGCCAGCAGGTGGTCATCCCCCGAGGGGTCCCAGACTGCGAGAGGGCACAGGCCAGGTTGAGGGACCCCCCCCCCCCCCCGAGTGCACAAATTTTTGTGCACTGGGCTTCTAGTTTCTTAATATTACCACAGTATCTTTGGCCCAAGCTTGAAATGTCAGCATTTAGAATTTGGCCCCAGCCTTTTGAAAGGAATCACAATTTCTACGATAAAACCTTCATAAATATAGATAGTATACAAAACACATTTAGCACTGTGCCTGGCATGTTCAACAGATGTCATCTACCAAGTCAGACTGAGAGGACAAAAAGCACTTCCAAGTAGAGCTCCTTTAATGACCTGGCATTGTAATTTGCATATTAGTTGTTTAAAATACAAATAATTGTTGCTTGAAAAAATATTTGTTTTCTTCAATAGGATAAAAATACTCCCAATGGTTTTATTTATACCTTTGTTAACAGCACTCAAGAAAATGTCAGCCCATGGAGGTATTTTGAGAACAATAGTCAGGGACCAAGGAGACCCGGGTTCCAGCTCTGCTCTGCTGCCTACACAGTGCGCTCAGCTAGGATGGAACAAGGTTCTCTTCATGTGTGTCCCAGGGCCAAGCTCTGCCCATCCCTGGGGCTCACTACTCCCAGACATTCTGCCCTCCATTGTCCTGGTTGTGAAATATGTTGCAACATCCACCTTATGCTTCTGTATCCCATGCTGAATAAACTGACTTCATGACAAGTAGAATAACAGCAACGTACCATCACCCCCTTTGTGGCCATATACATACTCAGAACTATACCCCAAGACTGTATGGTCTGATAAAGTCACTTTCAAGTTTAAAATTCTCTCAGAAGTTATCATTCTCATTGTTTTAATCATCATAACTATCATAATTGTCATTATAACCAAAGAAAAGGCAAGTAAGCCCCCAGAACACCAAGGCTTCCTGTATGCCAGTTGAATCCTAGAATACTGGGATTTGAGCTGTTTGGAAGCGTTATGGAAGTTGTTTGATTTAATACTCAATGATAACTTTGCACTGCCCACTATATTATTACAATAAAAGCATAACAGAAAAGAACGTTAAAGAAACACTTAGAGCCGAAACCGGTTTGGCTCAGTGAATAGAGCGTCGGCCTTCGAACTGAGGGGTCCCAGGTTCGATTCCGGTCAAGGGCATGTACCTGGGTTGCGGGCACATCCCCAGTGGGAGGTGTGCAGGAGGCAGCTGATCGATGTTTCTCTCTCATCGATGTTTCTAACTCTCTTTCCCTCTCCCTTCCTCTCTGTAAAAAATCAATAAAATATATTTAAAAAAAAAAGAAAGAAACACTTAGAAATCAAACCTGAAAGCCTCTTCATTTATGTATTTATTTATGCCATGAAAAAAATAATTTTCAAAGGGGCTAAGAAGGGTGAAATGTTATTAACACAAAATGTTTCTGCAGCATGGCAAAGCAGGGCACTACAGCGTGAGAGACATTTGTACTTTGAAGTTGTTTTTGCCTCCGCCCTCGTGGGTGGTCTTAGATCCCAGAGCAGAGTCATTTTCAGGGTCAAAGAACTGATATTCCTTCTCACTTCTTTCTTTGACCCTTTGGAAAGACAACTTGAGATTACTTTCATTACAGTACATTAATTCATTAAAGGTTATGGTAGTTAAGTTTTAAACTGAGTGTTATCCTTTATAGATTAAAAATAAAAAATACATCAGTTTTCTGAGAGTCCTATTTGGTTCCCTTTTTAATGGTACTTGTGCCCTCCATCAAAATAATTTCACACCAGAAATTATTTTCTAAAGCAGAAGCACAACACATATTTCAACTCCCACGTAATAGCACTGCAAAATTTGGTAACATCTGCATATTTTCTTTACTAATTGCAGTGTTAGTCTGAAGTTAATTATATGAAACTGATTTTTTCCAACACAAATTTTACATATCACATTTAGTTTAATTGGTACTTTGAATAATAAATTGTTTTTCAGCTAGAGCATATTGTTTGATATTGCTAATGAAATGATTTTTAATGTTCAGCTTAGCTATTACAGAGTATTATTTTGTTTTATACTTTTTAAATATAATGCTCCATTGTAGCACACTAACCTGATAACTACTTTTCTTTTTCAAAATCTTCAGTATAACATTATATAAAAGCACTGCAATAACAGATTGGAGATAGTTTTTATAATTCAGCTACATATGAATCCTTTAATTACAGCATATTTTTGTGCTACTATTGTTTAATATTTTTGCATTCACCATTCTTGAGTGCTATGAGCAGTACCATGCACACACTTAGTGGTTCTATACACACATCTATAAATAGGGCTTGCCATTCTTAGTAATAATGCCAATTTGATCTTCAGGGCATGAATGGGCCCTGAAATGTGAGATGGAATGGCAAGGTAACAAAGTCTACATCTCAATATCATAAAGTTGATGTCATTTCTATTCATTCAATTCCACAAATATTTATTATATCATGTGTATATGTGCTCAGTTCTGGTACTGTCATCTATGTGGGCAAGGGTAGAAAAAATAATTAAGAGACTCAATTCTTGCCCTAAAGGAGGTCATAACTATTTGAGGTTGAGATGAGGAACAATATTCTTCCTTCCAATTATATAGATTGTCCCCAAAAATGTATACACACACTGTGAATAATTATAAAGGTGGTGTTCATTAAAATTCATTTTATTTTCAAAATTGAGCCATCAACTGTTAGAGTGTGTATACATTTTTTGGGGCACCCTGTATATTGTGTGGCATTATTCTCTGCATTGTGTAGTATAGATAGTATAAACACTGTGAGAGATTAAAGGAAGGAAAATTCAATGTAAGCCAGAATCATTTCAGGTGGCCTTGTGATGAAAGTGTGACCTTAATTGGACATTAAAAAAGTTGGTTAGTATTTGGAAATGAGGGTGAAAGGAGATTTCCTGTGTGAACAGTAGCTGGAACAAAGACACAGAAGCAAGAAAGGTCTTTGACGTGTTCAGGGGACAATGAATCTTGCTGGGTCAGCTCAGAGTTCATGTTGGGGAGCACTGGGAGATCATGTTGGATATATAACATAAAGTCATAGAGGGCTTGGAATGCCAGAACCAAGCATTTATAGAAATAATAGTGCACCACTGAAGATTTCTGAATGAAGATGCATGCAATACCTGACCAAAGGCTGGCTTGAAGGTCAGAGACTAGACAAGAAGTCAAGGTCTAAGAAATATAAAGCACAAAAGAGTAAAGCCAAGGAATGTGGGTGGATAGCATGAAGCCTGAGCTTCAAGAAAGTCTTAAAAGTGAGGCTATGCCTGCTCTGGCAGGAATCCCTTATAGTCCTACTTTTGGGTCAGGAATTATTTCCATATTCATAAGTGGGTATGAATGAATATTCTAATGGAAGTGTGAACCAGTTAACCAAAAGGGAGTTGCAGAGTTTTGGATAAATCCTGATATGATCAAAGTGGACTTTTAGAAAAATGAACCTGTTACTGTTTGGAAGGAAGGATTAACACAGGATGAAGCCAGGTTTATATAGGGCGGTTGAAAAAATGGTCATAACAAATACGTAAACTGATTGGGGCTTAGGCAGGGATTGTAATTGTGGGCACTGAGAGGAATGATAAATATTAAAAATAACTCAAAGTAGAAAAGTGTCAATGAAAAGAAGCTCTGAGATTTTAACCCTGGTACAGATGCAATAGTAGTACCATGGACAGAAATAGAAGTTAGGAAAGGAAGTTATAAATGAAGACCTCAGCATTTCCTGGTTTGCTTTTCCTGACCCAGTAGAGTTTGACTGGAAAGAACATTCCTAGTGCACGGTAGGGGGGTGGGGGTTGGGGGTTGCTAACATCCTATATAATAAAGGGGTAGTATGCAAATTGACCATCACTCCAACACACAAGATGGCCACCCCCATGTGGTCAAAGATGGCCACCACAAGATGGCCGGCAGGGGAGGGCAGTTGTGGGAGATCAGGCCTGCAGGGGAGGGCAGTTAGGGGTGACCAAGCCAGCAGGGGAGGGCAGTTGGGGTGACCAGGCCAGCAGGGGAGGGCAGTTGGGGGTGATCAGGCCTGAAGGGGAGGGCAGTTAGGGGTGACAAGGCCTGCAGGGGAGGGCAGTTTAGGGGATTCAGGCAGGCAGGGGAGCAGTTAGGCATCGATCAGGCTGGCAGGAGAGTGGTTAGGGGGTGATCAGGCTGGCAGACAGAAGCAGTTAGGGGCAATCAGGCAGGCAGGCAGACGAGCAGTTAGGATCCAGCAGTCCTGGATTGTGAGGGGGGTCCCAGATTGGAGAAGGTGCAGGCTGGGTTGAGGGACACACACACACACACACACACTCACACACCCAGTGCACAAATTTCGTGCACCAGGCCTCCAGTACTGAATAATTGGGACCTCCACTAAATTCCATGGAGATCTTTTTTCTCCATTAAACTGTGTGTTAATGAGTCTCAAAATTCTGTGACAGATTTCTGGTCAAGTTTTTTAGAAAAAAACTAATAACTTTAAAACATACACACAAACACACACATACACAAAAAAAAAAAAAAAATGAAAAAAAAAAACCCACAAAAACAAAAAAGAACGGTCCACAAAACATTCTTCTTTCCTTCTGAAGGGATTTTATGATGCATTGTAATCATCAACCAGACTTTTATTCCAAAACTTAAATGGCCAATTGAGACAAACAGTTCTGAGACTGTTCTTCTACCACTGATTAAGAGCGGGATGGCAGGTATTGGGATAATATTTATTTAGCCTTCTGAACTTTCTGGGTAAACCTGTGACTTTCCCAGCTCCAGCTGCCTCCTTGCCCACTGCTCTGGGGATGCCCACAGAAACTGTCTCACATTGCGAACAGCAAAACAGCCCAGAGGAGGGTGGTCAGAGAAGCTCTCAGCACACATGGCCTTGTCAGGAACCATACCAGTGATGACAGCATCACCAGATTTCAGGAACTTTGGGCCATCTTCCAGCTTTTTCTCAGAAGGATGATCAATCTTCTCAGCTCAGCAAATTTGTGAGCACTGTGAGCTGGGTAACAACCCAGCACAGGTGCATATCCAGCACTGATTTGGCCTGGATGGTTCAGGGTAATCACCTGAGCTGTGAAGCCAGCTGCTTTTATTGGTGGGTCATTTTTTTCTGTCACCAGACACGTTGTCAGGAGAAACATCTTTGACAGACACATTCTTGACAATGAAGCCCACAGAGTCCCAGATGAGCTTCATTCAAAGCTTCGTGTTGCATTTCAACGGGCTTTACTTCAGTTGTAGTGTTGACTGGAGCAAAAGTAACCACCATGCCATGTTTAAGACCACTATTCTCCCCTCAGCCCACAGAGACAGTACTAATAACACCAATTTTATTGAAATCCTAAAGCAGTGGTTCTCAACCTTCTGGCCCTTTAAATACAGTTCCTCATGTTGTGACCCAACCATAAAATTATTTTCGTTGCTACTTCATAACTGTAATGTTGCTACTGTTATGAATTGTAATGTAAATATCTGATATGCAGGATGGTCTTAGGTGACCCCTGTGAAAGGGTCATTCGACCGCCAAAGGGGTCGCGACCCACAGGTTGAGAACCATTGTCCTAGAGCAATGATGGCGAACCTTTGAGCTCGGCATGTCAGCATTTTGAAAAACCCTAACTAACTCTGGTGCCGTGTCACATATAGAAATTTTTTTATATTTGCAACCATAGTAAAACAAAGACTTATATTTTTGATATTTATTTTATATATTTAAATGCCATTTAACAAAGAAAAATCAACCAAAAATAATGAGTTCGCGTGTCACCTCTGACACGCGTGTCATAGGTTTGCCATCACTGTTCTAGAGGGACAGATGCAAGGGCTTGTCAGTTGGATGAGTTGGTGGTAGGATGCAATCCAGAGCTTCAAGCAGTGTGCTTCCACTGCATTGCCATCTTTATGGTTGACTTTCCATTCCTTGAACCAAGGCACGTTAGCACTTCGCTGCAGCATGTTGTTGCCATTCCAATCAGAAATTGGCACAAACGTTACTACGCCAGGGTTGTAGCCAATTTCCATATGGCAGGTTCTTCCTTAACAACTTCCTCACATCTTTTCTGACTATAGAGTGGCTCAGTGGAATCCATTTTGTTAATGTCAACAACTAGTTGTTTCACACCCAGTGGTGTGTAAGCCAGAGGGCATGCTCACAGGTCTGCCCATTCTTGGAGAGAATACCTGCTTCTAATATACCAACACCAGCAGCAACAATCAAGAGCACAGTCAGCTTGAGATGTGCCTGTAATCATTTTTTTGATACAATCTCTGTGTCCTGGGGCATCAATGATGCTCACATAATAGTTGCTGGCCTCAAGTTTCCACAGGGAGAGACCAATGGTGATACCGTGCTCATGTTCAGCTTTCAGTTTATCCAAGACCGAGGCATAGTACTTGAGGGAGCCCTTCTGCGTCTCAGAAGCCTCCTTCTCAAATTTTTCAATGGTTCTTTTGTTGATCCTGCCACATTTGTAAAAGATGCTGGAATCTACATGTGCAATGAGATGTTGATATGAGTCTTTTCCTTTCCCATTTTGGCTTACATTTAGCAGTGCTTTTTAGGACACTTGTGTTCTGGAGGCAAAACCATTGCAAAAATAGCCTCATGGAGATCTTGGAGTGAATTTTTTTTTTCCTTTCGCTTCTGACCATATCAGGACTTTAGACTAACTCCTGACAATGTGTTTGAAGGGATTTTCAATAACTGGGCACTACCTGTTGTTTAAATATTGGTGGAAATATGCTAAAAATTGGACAGGTACAACACAGGAGAATGGATATCAGTGTTTCAGTATATAAGTAGTTACTTCTAGGTAATGCCTTGATAAAATGTTTTCTTCAAATTAGAGCTTTCTTCTTATTAATTAGATATTATCTTTCAATGAGGTCATGTCAGTAAGACAAATAAAATGGGCTGTAAGGGTATTGGTCATAAGTAGTTAAAATAGCAATGTTCAGTTTGTAAAAAAGGTCAAGTGGGATGTTAAACGGTAAGAACCATGTATTTAACGTTTATGGTTTTTTAAATTTATTTTTCTAACTTACTATGGCAGACAGTATGTTAAATGCTTTATATACATTATTTGATTTCATTAGCATGTAATCCCATGAAATATGTACTTTTATTATCCTCATGTTTCAGATAAGGAAACTGTGGCCAGAGAGGTTAAATTCAGATTATGCAAAGTTCATCAGGGATTGAGCCAGGATTCCCACGCAGGTCCAGTGTGGTTCTGAAGCCCTTCTTAACTGCTACACTGTGTTGGTCTCTTCTGGCTTATGCCGACAAACAAGGTGGTTGTGAATTTTACTAAGCCCTCAGCACTCCACTTACCTATCCTGTGTGAAGAAGTAATGGTTCATTTACAAAACATGCCACTGAATGTTTAGCAGCCTGTTTTCTCACATTTCTGGCAATAGATTTTGTAATATATTGAACTAAATTCACTGCAGTGATAATCTAAATGTCTACAAGTTGCATAGAAACACATTAGCATGCTTTTGTTGCCTGATGACTTTATTTTGACTCAGATATTCTATGAACATCTTAAACTTTGGTTGGCAATGTAGAAAATTATTTTACAATTGTTTTAGGGAAAAGCCAGGTATTAACAAAAAAAAATTAATCTGAGACAACAAACACTGTTTTAAAAAATAATAATAATAATAATAAAGTATACCTTTGAAAAATCTTCTATACACTGAATAAAATTTTAAAAATTAATTTATAGCATATATTTATATGTGAATGATATTTATATGCATCTATTTCTAAATTTATGTTTTTATAATAGAAACAACGTGCATGCTAAAGAACTTAAATTTTACTTTTTTCTTCACCTTTAAAACTAATGGAAAGTTGTTTGTTTGTTTTTGTTCTCACAGCTGAATTTTTATTCCTCTTGTGGGGTGTTTATCTCTGCTATGCAGTGCGGACAGTCCCATCAGCATTTCATGAGCCACGCTATATGGCTGTTGCAGTTCACAATGAGCTGATTATCTCTGCTATATTCCATACAATTAGGCAAGTGATCTGTAGAGCTAGAAAATATTTGTTTTATTCTTCTAATATGTTGCAGTTTAATTTAAATAGCAAAATTTGGTTAATGGAAATTTAAATAATGGAAAGATTTAGGAAGATGATATTTTATAATTTTATTAATTTCTTTGGCTCAGAAATGGCAAATGAATATAGTTTTTAAAAAATAGCCAGAACCGGTTTGGCTCAGTGGATAGAGTGTCGGCCTGCAGACTCAAGGGTCCCAGGTTCGATTCCGGTCAAGGGCATGTACCTTGGTTGCGGGCACATCCTCAGTGGGGGGCGTGCAGGAGGCAGCTAATCGATGTTTCTCTGATCGATGTTTCTGACTCTCTATCCCTCTCCCTTCCTCTCTGTAAAAAATCAATAAAATATATTTAAAAAAATATATCTATTTTTATTGATTTTAGAGGGAGGAAGAGAGAGGGAAAGAGAGATAGAAGCATCAGTGATGAGAGAAAATCATTGGTTGCCTGCCTCCTGCATCAATGGGGATCGAGCCCGCAATTCCAGCATGTGCCCTGACTGGGAATCAAACCATCATGACCTCCTGGTCCATGGGTCGACTCTCAGCCACTGAGCCACACCGACCGGACTATAGTTTTGTACCTCTACTGTTCTTAGTTCCTTCTGATAGGATATTTATTGCCTTCATTTATTTTGAAGGTTAACTCACTTATGTTAAGGCCCTTACAGAGATGTCATTTAATATCATTTATGATATGTAATACTTTCTGTTCTGAAGATATAAGGCAATACATACATACATTACAAAGTAGATTTAAATTGTCTATGTTTTCATTCATGTTTAATATGCTGATTTATACTTTCAAAATTTTAATACTCAGAGAGACAGCATATGTGTGTGAATTCTGCTGAATTCAAAACAAACAAAAACCACTTCAACCTGATGACTCTATTTTTGTGTGCAATGAAGTTTTGTCATCGTTGCATTTTAGCAGTGATGTTCAGTGGTAAGAACGTATGGCATGGCCTGCCACTTTTTGATGTCACAAGTATTTCTCTAGTCAACGAGTACAAAGGAAGAAAAAGGTGGCTTATGATAAGTGAACAAAATGAAATATGTATGGCTTATCTTCTGGGAATTTTCACCCGATTCATATTTGAAAATGAATTGAAAAACTCAGTGAGGACCAAAAATAAAAAAGAAAAAGAAAAGAAGAACAGGAATATTATGATTTAAAAAACATAAAAAATATGTCATTCAATTTCTCATCATTATTAAAAGTTAGGATACACTAAAAATGTAATTAGAAACTTTGAATATTTGTCTTTATCCTCAATAGAAAAATAGAGATTAATAATAATGGAAGTCAGGGTGGCAGGTTGTGAATCTGTGGAAGTTTTGTAGGATAATTATCATCTTTCACTTTAATAAATAATCATAAAATGATATCTTGCACTTCTAGAAATAGCTGATGCCAGAGAGGAATAGGGCCACAGGCATAATGTACTTTTAAAACTTTTAGTAAGAAACAGAGGTATTTATGATGACAGCCCTGAAATGCCATCAAAGAGCCAGAATCAAGGTAATTTGATTTCTCACTTTTTCTTGCCCCCTAACAAGAGAGAAAGAAGAGACAGAGTACAAGAGGAAGGAAAGATGAGAAGAAAAATATGAAATTATAAATAGACAAGGAGGAGAATTCTACACAGACTAAAGATTCAAGGCTCTGAGAGCAGGTGCCCTTGTCCAAAATGCAGTGAGCACCTGAGCGCACCTTTTCTTGGTGCCTGAGCTCCATAGCCTTTATTTTCCTCCCAGACCATCTCCCAGGAAAAGCTGCATTTAGGTTGTTTCCAAGATATCAAGCCCATAATTTCAAGATCTAACAAACATGCTGCTAAAAACATTTATAAATTAAATGTTACATTAACAAACCAACTAAAGAGTTATAATCATTCAAGAAGGCTTATTACAGATGAGTTTAAATGTCTTCTTTGTCTGTGTGTAACTGCCATGCAAAGGGTTTCCCACTTCAACCCTATAATTACCTGCTATATTTCTTAGAACCAAATTAATTACCCAAGAAATTAAATCTGTTCAAAAGTTAAATAAAATTACCTATATTCTTTTCTACCTTGATTTACTTTTCATCATTAAATATTTTTTCAGTGAATTTAAAACTCTTAAGTAGAACACTGATTTTAAGGGGATGAGTAGAAAACAATAGGCAGTAATGATTAAGCCATGTATGCACAATTTATTATTTACACATGGACTGAATTCATAAATGCTTGGCTCTAATATTGATATAGTCCAAGTATAAGAAAAAATAACATAACAATTTAAATTAGGTAGATCAATTTTAGTAATATTTTCCTGGAATAAACTATTAAATAAGGCTTCTGACATCAGCAAGGGTATTCCCTATCATTAGGACATATATACTCTTTTTTGTCTGCTTAAGATATAAAATTATACATATGTATATAAATATGAGTATATATGCACATATGTATACATACATAAATGAAAATTATGACTCCATATTATATACACATGTACTCTCATTCTTACCAAATTATCAGCTTGAACAAAAATAAATTACAAGGATTAAGTCTAGAAGGTGAAATAATGCAGAGGGCATTTGCCCAGTCTGTTCAAATTCTTTACTTACTGTTACTACCAGGCATAAAGCAAACTTTTGAGAAAGTATAAAGATTTTTTATAAAGTTTGCTTTTATTCTTGAACTCAATTTTCAAATATTTCTATGTTTCTGACTTTCGGAACTATCTTTTAAAAGTTGAAATACTCTTTTTAAAAATGAAGCTTTGAAACTACTGCAAAACCCAGTTTCTCTTGAGATATTTCTGGTCAGAACTGCAACCCGAAAACCCAGGTAGTAATTAAAAGTTAATTTAAGAATAATTGATATCAATATATGTCAGAATTATTTTTAAAAGATTCACCATTTTAATTCTAATTAATGCTTTTAAATAAAGAATGTAGACTCAAGAGTTATTTGGATATGTTTTACAACCCAATTTTGCCAGAAACCTTCAGTCAGTTTGTAACAACTCTTTTATTGAGTTAACATATGTTTGCTGCTTTTTCTTTGTAGATTAAACCTACACACAAAACAATTATCTGAGGAAATGCTTAGTACATTATATTTGTGCTGTCTTTCTAACTGGATAATAAATTATAGAGAGTTCACTATTATGCATTCAATTAGACCCTTGTTCTTCTATGATGAAAATATGTTATAGAAACAATATAATTTCTTTTTCCTGCTTCTTTTTATATTTTTCTTAATATATGGAGTTATAGAGCTTCCAAGCTTCTAGTGCTTTATGTAGAGATCTTGTTAGATTGCTAACTTGGTGAATTCTCATTTCAGATTTGTCCTTGCCTCAAGGCTTCAGTCTGATTGGATGTTGATGCTGTATTTTGCACATACTCATTTGACTGTGACAGTCACCATTGGGTTACTTTTGATTCCAAAGGTATTCCTCTGACATTACTTTTCTCTACCAAGATAATTATCTTATATGAGCCTCAAGTTGTTTCTCCTTTAAAACGATCTGGCAATCTAGGCAAAGGGACGTGCGGAGATTTGCTTGACATCTAAAGTGTTTTTAAAGCTCCCTCCTCAGGAAACTAGGTGTCTGTTTGTTTGGTGTGTTTTTTTTGGGGGGGGGATTTATTAAATATATAACTAATATATTAGTTATTTAACAATAACTAATTATTAAATGACAATTAATACAAAGCCCATCATCTGCTTTAGTCCATTTCCAAGTATTTCGATATCCAGTTATGTTTTAATTATTATGGATTCAAAGTGGCTTTCATAGTAGCTATAACATCAAACTAATTTTTAAAAGATAATTATACTGTTCTAAGAATTCTCTTATTTTGGATTTATATTCAGAGAAATTATTTTAAATATTTGGACAATTTTTATTTAAATAGAAATAATTATAATATTATACATAGAAAAGTCTTGCTTAATAATGATAGATTATGACAAAGACTTATGTAGGCAGCATAATGAAGCAGGGAAAATGGGCCAGGACTCAATACATGGATCCTAAACTCAGACGAGCTATATAATATGATATTAGCCAAGACTTTTTATCTCTTTGAGTTTGTTTCCCCATCTATGACATGATCGTGATAGCAGTAAGGTTGCCTGGAATGAAATAAAATATCAGAGAACAAACGGGTTATATAAATGACAGCATTATCATTATTTTCTTCTTTTACAAGAGCTCAGTCTTGGTCACTGCCACACAATACTCCATTAGCATGGCTGAAACAAGAACTGTGATTTCTTGTCTTTCACCCCAGGCTTTACCTCAACCCTCAGACTTAACCAACACATTGAGATGCAGCCTGATTGAAAAGGCCAAATGATTATTTTTAAAAAGCAAATACCTATTTTCTTCCTTATTTCAATTATACTAAAAAGCCACAATGTTCATGGATTAGTCTGTTACTGCGACTTATCTTATTTTTATACATTGCATAATATGATAACATTAGATGTATGCATACTCAGACTATTTATTCATTCATTCAATAAATTGTTATTGAGGTCCTAAGAAAATTGAAAACATAGGTTCATACAAAAACTTGTACATAAATGTTCATAGTTGCACTATTGATTCTAGCCAAAAAGTGGAAGTAACCCAAATTTCCATCAACTAATAAATGTATAAATAAAATGTGCTATATCCATACAGTGGAATATTATTCATCAATAAAAAGGAATAAAGCGCTGATACATGCTATACCTTGTACAAAACTTGATAATATTTTGCTGAGTGAAAGAAGCCAGACACAAAAGGCCACATATTGTATGATTCGATTTATGTGAAAAGTCCCTGTTAGACAGCTCTATAGAGACATAAGCACTTTAGTGGCTGTCATGGGCTAGGTTTAGTAGAGGACAAATGGAAATGACTGCGTAATGAGTTAAAGATTTCTTTTAAGGGTGTTGAAAATATTCTGTAAGTCAACCTTGTGGGTATACTAAAAACCATGGAATTGTATAATTTTATGGTATGTGAATTATATCTCAATAACAGATAATTTAAAAAAAATTATTGAGGGGCTTTGCTAAGCACTGTTCTAGATCCTGGAATACAGTAATGGATAGATAACAATCTTGTGGTAATTATATTCTGAAGGACATTATGAGAAACAGAAAAGATAAATATCTGAAATAGTATTTTAGAGAGAAGCACAAAGAAAGATTAAAAAGCAGGAAGTGGACCATATCTGACAAATAACTGTTTCTTAAACTCATGATAGTTTCTAAGCCTTTGCTCAAGAAAACAAAACAAACAAACAAACAAAAAAACACACAAACAAAAAAACACACCTCCATTCTCAAAAATAAGCTCCAGGTGATTTGACTAGTAGTATGGGATAATTTAGAGGACAGGGACTATATTTTATTCATCTTTATGGCCTTAAGTTGATGGCACATGTTGGAACCACAACCATAAGTAGAGCAATGAAGGAAAGGCTCATCAGTTTCTGTGGTTTCTCAGCCAGTCCTAATTACAAAACAGTCATTGTTACTTAAAAAGAGAATTATCATTTCACATGGTATCTCTATTTATGTTTATTTTCCTACACAAATATTTTAATGGACAATAACATTAAAATATCTCTATTATCAAAGGGTGATCTGTTGATTTTTTAAAAATATACTTTGATTGATTTCAGAGAGGAAGGGAGAGGGAGAGAGAGATAGAAACACCAGTGATGAGAGAGGATCATTGATCTGCTGCATGCTCCCTACTGTGGGACCTAGGGATCGAGCTTGCAACCGGGCATGTGCCCTGATGGGGAATCAAACCATGACTTCCTGGTTCATAGTTCGACACTCAACCACTGAGCCACACCTGCTGGGCAGTGATCTGTTAATTTTGTAAAAGACTTGATGACAGCTGGGAGAAGAGCACCCATGTTCTCTAAACTGTTCTCTCAATTTTCATAGGACAATCACTTGGTTTACATATTGTGTGAAGAGTGGCTGGGTTGTTTTAATTCTCCCTGCTTTCCATCATTTACACAATTCACTCTTCCTCCCTTCTCCTTTTGAAGAATAGAGATAGTAAGAATACATGAAACTGAAAAATATCAAAATAATAAAAATACATCAACATATGATGAAGGAGGGGCTTGAGAAAAAAATTAGGTAACTTCACTGACTCTTTTAATTTTGAACTTAGATACCATGTAGATACCATGTAGCCCAGAGTCCTTTAGGCGGAGCAGCGCTGTGCTGAGAGGTTCATGCTTGCTTAAGACCTCGCTGTCAACACTGAGAGGCTGGAATTCAGATCTCCTCCTCCCCGAGTCTTAAAAGAAAACCTTTAAAAATACTTTAAATGTATTTTTAAATTACAGTGACATACAACATTATATTAGTTTCAGTGGCACAACATAGTGATTAGACATTTATATAACTTACAAATTGATGCCCCCGATAAATCTAGTACCCACTTGGCACCATACATACTTATTACAATATTACCAACTATATTCCCTCTGCTATACTTTACATTCCTGCGACTATTTTATAACTACCAATTTGTACTTCTTACTCCCTTCACCTTTTGAAAGTAGACTTTTTTGAAGCTATGTGTGGTAGACTGAAAGTCCCATTTCTGTGATCAGGGCCAATTGTGCCCAGAGATGAAATACAGCCTCCCCTATGTGAAGCAACATGATAAACCTGAGGCAGACCCTACTGCTCAAAAAAAAAAAAATCCCATCCAGCTGCCAGTGGGTCTAAACTGCTACTCTCAGAGAAGATTTCTGTGTATTCTTTACTTCTTTGCAAAGTGCAGATATTGTGGAAGAGGAGAAATATAAGTTGACACTGGGAGCCTAGATAAAAATCAAACAGGGAACAAAGTACCTCAAGTGTGTGACATGGAAAGCAACACACTAATGTAGTGCAAAATTTTGTAAAGAGTTCAGTGAACAAATTCATCTAAGCTGAAGAAATGATAATAACGTTAGGACTTTTAGAAAATTTTTATTAAAATGCTGTGTCTTACAGTAATGTCTAGAGCTCAGATTGAATATCTATTTCAGTTTTCACATTCAAGCAATAACCCACGCGATGACATTGCTACAGAAGCATATGAGGATGAGCTAGACATGGGCCGGTCTGGATCCTACCTGAACAGCAGTATCAACTCAGCTTGGAGTGAGCACAGCTTGGATCCAGAGGACATCCGGGTAACACCAGTATTTCTCTTCTATTTCAGATTAGTCCCATTTATACAGGCAAGCATGCGTGGGTTGGTGTTTCTGTGTGTTCATGCATGTGCATATGTGTGTTAGAAAGAAAGTGAGAAAATGTGTGCTTAGGTACAAACTGAAGACATAAAGTGCAGAGTTAATCCTGTTCTAAAACGTGTAATCATGGTATAAATTAGAATGCACAAACCAATCTTGATAGTCTCAACTGACTTTTTGGCAGTCATAACAATGAACTTGTTATACATGTTCCATCATATGGTTTGTGACATTTTGCTGTGAGCAGAGAGCCTGGATTAATTAAAATAACCTGTGGCGATATGTCAGCATTTGGAGGAAGAAGTTGCTTTTAGTATTTGATGGCCTGCCACCCCCTAAATGTAACCTAACATTAGGTACAACTTTATCAATGGCTACATGGTGCTTCCAATATTGTTGCAGGGATATGTTTTATCAGTAGACAATATGGTGTGTTTTATTATGGTCCAGGCTCAGTCTGGCCCACAAAACTTGCAAGTTCAAAGTTCTTGCTCCATAAAGCAAGGCTAGCATGCATGGGCTTATGTCTGAAAGTGTCAACTCTGTGTGAAACCAAACACGAAATAATCAGAAAGTAAGAATGTGGAGAAAGTTGATGAGTAGAAGTGTTAGGAAGAGCTAAACAATGTCCATAAAGAGCTCAAGCTTATTGAATTAAAGTGATCATCAGTGACATTATTTGGGTGAAACACTAAATTCCACACCTCTGTGAATTTCCTCTTGTTCTCGCAGGATGAGCTGAAGAAACTCTATACCCAGCTGGAAATATATAAAAGGAAAAAGATGATCACAAATAACCCCCACCTCCAGAAAAAGCGGTGCTCAAAGAAGGGCTTGGGCCGATCAATCATGAGGCGTATAACCGAGATCCCAGAGACGGTCAGCAGACAGTGTTCCAAAGAAGACAAGGAATTCACAGATCACAGCACCGCCAAAAGCACTGCCCTCGTTAGGAAGAACCTACAAGAGTCGTCAGGTAACACTGGGAAACCCAAGGAGGAATCCCTGAAAAACCGAGTCTTCTCACTGAAGAAATCCCACAGCACTTATGATCACGTGAGAGACCAAACGGAAGAGTCCAATAGCTTACCCACTGAAAGCCAAGAAGAAGAAGCCACAGAAAAATCCACACTGGAGTCTCTGTCGGGTAAAAAACCAACACAGACACTGAAAGAAAACAGCGAGGCTGAGTCCACGGAGTCTGTGCCTTTGGTGTGTAAGTCAGCGAGCGCTCACAATCTCAGCTCAGAGAAGAAGCCGGGGGGACATCCCCGAACATCCATGTTACAAAAGTCTCTCAGTGTCATAGCAAGTGCCAAGGAGAAGACCCTTGGGTTATCTGGGAAAACCCAAACATCAGGTGTGGAAGAACGTGCTAGATCCCAGAAACCTCTGCCAAAAGATAAAGAGGCCAACAGAAAACCCTCAAATTCAGATAACACAGAGACTAAAGATTCTGTCCCCCCAAACTCTAATAATTTGGAAGAGCCGAGAAAACCTCAGAAATCTGGGATTATGAAGCAACAAAGGTCCAATCCCCCTACTGCCAATTCTGACATGAGCCCAGGCACCACCCAGATGAAGGACAACTGTGACATAGGGGAAGTGTGCCCTTGGGAGATTTATGACCTGACCCCTGGTCCTGTGCCTTCAGAATCAAAAGTTCAAAAGCATGTATCTATTGCGGCTTCTGAAACGGAGAAAAACCCAACCTTTTCCTTAAAGGAGAAATCTCATCACAAGCCCAAGGCAGCGGAACTCTGTCAGCAATCCAATCAGAAGAGCATAGACAAGGCTGCAGTCTGCCCTTGGGAGAGCCAAGGTCAGACCCTTTTTGAAGATGAGAAGCATTTGATTTCTAAGACTCAGGTTCCCCCGGGGAGAGCAACAGATGAGAATGGTGGTCAGCATTGTGCAGCCACTGCGTGTGCTGGGAAATATGAAGAACTGCCCCCTAGAGTTGTAGCATCAAAAATAGAGAATGAAAATCTCAACCAAATAGGAGACCAGGAAAATAAGACATCTTCCTATAATTCAAGTAATAATTTTCAGCAGCCTTTCACATTGCGAGCTGAGGTGTGTCCTTGGGAGTTTGAGACCCCAGATAAGCCAAATGCCGAAAATAGTGTAGCTTTACCTGCCTCTTCGACTATAAATGCGAATAAGATAGCAGGGTCTCGAAAATAAGAGATCTGGGATACTTTCAAAGTAGCATTCCCCAGAAAGAAAAAGAAGAAACCCTGAATTTGATAAGACTGAAGATAGAAGGATCAAAAATTCCCAAAGAGTATTTGGCAATCAGGGAAAACATGGAAGGCATGGGTGGAGGAAAACTAAGGAGGGGAGAGAGACATCATCATGGGGAAGTTAGACTGGCCCCAAAGTCTTTCCCTGTAACACTAGGAAAATCTTTACATTCAGCATGTTTAGAGGAAGTAGCCCTCAGTGTCTGCCCCTGACCAATATTTACCCATGGTACTTTGGAGATCCTAACCCAGGCAAACCAGAAGACACAGAAGAGGTATGAGATTTGCAAAGAAGAAGGTATAAATGAATATGACGGAAATTCTAAGTAGCTGACTGAAAAGAACTTACTTTACTTATATAATCTTGATAGCACTGCTAACTGAATGCATCCCAGAATACCTTTTATATCAATGATTGCTCTCATTTTCTTATAAATGTATGTTTCAGTACATTGTTCTGTCTCATATTCAAGCATTCCAGATTGTATAATTTTTGCAAATAACTTTGATATTATGTGACACACATTTATGCAATCTTCAGCTACTCAATTGTTCTTGCAACTTACAGAATACCTGTTATCTATCAACTTTAGTTGATTCTTGAAGTATAGTAAGCTTTCTCTGGCTTGGGAAGTCATAATTGTTATGAAAAAATATTTCAGTTTTGTGATTTATATATTGCAAATTTGGATTAACTATTATTTCACTTCATGGTTTGTTATACTGTCTTAATCAGGGTTTTTAATACAAGTTACGTTACTTGTTTTGCACTTCTCGTTAGGACTGAGAAGCTTTATTAATATCGGAGATCAAATGGTCCTACATACTCTTATGTCTCAATTAGTTAAGGACAACTTATCTATTGTTTGAAGTCAGAGATAGATGATGCCTTCATTCCAAATAATTATCCCTTTTAACTCTTTCAGTATTTCATACTTAGCAGCATTTTATAAGGAAGAAGCTAAGAGTGAGAACAATATACTGTGCACTATTATTACCATTGGAAAGGGAAGACTATAGGAATGACATGAGAATTACTGTAGAGCCAGGAAATTTGCCTTTCAAAGCAGTTGGAAAAGGAGCTCCTGATAGCACTTTCAAGGGGTTATTTTTTTAAAGAAAAAAATTATGATTACATCAATATTATGATATGGTGTATTTTTATTGTGCATACTAAATATAGAATATTTTCAATGACCTTAAAGTATTTATTCTCATAAACTCTTATTCATTGCTTCAGCTAGGGCTAGAACTTGCTGGGCTCAGATCCCAAAGAGATTTAAAACCCGGTTTATTCCAAGCCTATAAGGTGGTATGGGCTCATCCTTCTCCCAAGCACTTGAAAACGTACAAGTCCTGCAAATGGCCATTGTGAACCATCTAGTTCAAAATGTAAAATGCAGAGGTTTATTTGCAAAGCAGAACAGTCCCCAAAGCATATTTCATACAATTTATTTCACTCCACACTGGACACTTGGTGTGAAAATCCTAAGTTGCTGGCTTGGCCCTGTTGGTGTGACTGTACAAGGAGATTCTATTTCAAAGCTCAGTTTCACTGTATCTAAAGATGAGTCACTTAAACATGGGACCCAGACTTCCCTTTCTCTCACCCTAAACACTGACATCTCAACTGCTTATCTGGCCAGGACACTTCCAGCAGAAGTAACTTTTTGATTTCATGAGCAACGAGGGACACGTGCTAGGAGGATAAAAGATGAGAAAGGGAATCAGAGACGGATACAGGGCTGTTCTTGGAGAATAGCATTCTCAGTGGATGATAAAAATGAGGACTTCATTGCATTCATTATCAAAATTTCCTCAATGGTTTTTATTCAGGAGTAAGTGAGCCCTTCACCATGTTGCAAAGCTGTGCACAAATCTCCCTCGCCCGGTTCCTCACTTTGTGCATTACTCAGGTTTGTGAGTAGGTTTGAAGACATAGGAATTCTATTTTTCTGTGTGTTTCCTTCATTTATTTTTTCTTCCCTTCCTTTTCAATCAAGGCCTATCTACTTGGTAACTTAGAAATACAATGTTATGGTGTATTTGTGTACCTGTTTCTAGATCCACGTACTTGTTTATGTCTGAGATCAGTTAGCACTTTATTCACTTTTTGAGAAATAAGCAGTCAAGCATCAGTGACTTTTTATTGCACTTCAGAGTAATCCTGCTTGAGGTGTGGCTTAAAGACTTGCCAAAGTTCACCTTAGTCTATAGGTTTTTCTCCACCAGCATAAATCAGCAAGAGTGCTTAGGGTCTTTCCTAGAGTTTCATTGTCATTACTTGTCACCGAGAGAAGTTGAAATCTATAATCTATAATTCTTGAGTTTACTTTCCCAGATTGATAATAAGGAAGTGATATAAACACCAATAAGGTCACAAACACTTGCTAGGTTGTCCTTCTCAGTGCATGTGCGAGCTGCATCCTGTCCTTGTTTTTAAGCCAGGGTTTATAAATAAGTAGATTTATACCAATTTAATAGAACTGTATATTTTATGCCAGAATTAAATGCTTTACAACATGAATTATAACTCAACCCATTGTAAACTTTGGTGGCAATATGGATTTGAAACTGGACAGTTTTCTTGTATTTGCTTCATAAGTTTCTGCATGCAAGTGATGACAGGTAGGACTGAAAAAACACTGCCTTTGACTTCTAGCATTTAGTAACCGAGAGCTGTAGAGTCTATAAAGCTATAAGTCTCTTCACTCACTCTGTGGTTATTCTGAAACTATTATCTGAAACCCACCATGAAATGTTTGGTAAATTTATGTTGTGACATGTTGCAGCATGTAAATAATTATAACATCTCTGCAATAAAACATTTATATGAAAGTGATTTGTGGTGATTTGTATGTTCATCTATTGAAAATCAAGTTGATTTTCCCTAGCCAACTTTAGAAAGAATCCTATATATCTTTGGCTTTGGCACACTTGTGTACATACATTCTCATATTACCTATTTATAGGAATGTATGATGAGCCAAATGCAGTCTCAAACATACAGGTAACGATTTGGAGCCAATAAAACCTGTTAGGACCAGTGCTTTTGACTTAAAAAAATTCTAGCTACCTTAAGCTACCTTTTTTAAATTTACTCAACACACATACCAGGCAATCAGCTAAGCAATGACGATTATCTTTAGATGAACAAGAGATCCAATAACAGTCAGTCCCATAAGAGTATCCAAACACTGCTGTGATAATAGAGAGGAGATTCTGACAAAGTCACTGAGTCAGTGCAGGCTCAATAGAGAGGGCAGGTACACCAGGCTGAAATTCTGCAGAGGCTTTAGGTATGAAAGGGAAAGAGTATAAAGCTAGAAAGGTAATTGTGCACAGCCTTGCATGCCATGCTTCAGGTTAACTACAGCCTCATCTTGATATCCTGGGAACTGTCAAAATCTTTAAACAGGGGAGTAATGAAGTCATGTGTGAGAAGGGTCATTTGGGAAACAACCCAGAAATGGGCTGAAGTGGAAAAAGACTAGAGGCAGCTAGATCAGTTAGAAGACTAGTATGGGAGTCAGGGTAAGGGAAGGTCTAAGGAGGAGAGGAAAAGATTATTGGTTATTTCATCAAAATAGCATCTTCAAATGGGTTTGTTGTTATGTTATACTCCTATGAAGTCAGAACAATCCGAGTAACTAGATAACTATGTCGAATATAAACATTCCCCTTAAGTTTGTGGACTTTTTGGATAATTTCCAAAGTTTTGAAAGCCCTCACTAAGGATCAAGAGACCTCATGTCATCTTCTCTGAGAAAAGCTGTGAAATAGGATACCAGCTTCATGCCATGGGAAACCTTGATAAGCAAACTGGGCTAGGAAAGAAGCAAAGGGCTTGCTGCAGCATGAACTTCAATTCCTATCTGCAAGTGGCCACCCTCTGAGGCAGCTCCAGGAAAAGAAGCCCTGTGACAAGAGGGCAGAGGAGGGAGCTGGATCTACCTTATCCCTGCGATCTTCGCTTTTAAGGATTCCTAGTGAATGCCCTTCCCCCCCTCTTCACAGCATTGTGTATCCCACAGTCTATGGACTCAGTACTCACACACAGAATCAGTAGTTAGTAATCGCTGTCTAAAGTATACTCAATGACAAAGAGAAATCCGGGGGTTGGATTAAAATTTGCCATAGTTTCTAAAATGAGCTTCCATCTACCTCCTGGCCATTCCTGGAAAATGTACCGATGATGGTTAAACCACATTAACTGTGCTCCCAGCATAGTGAGGTATTAATTTGTCAACATAAGGAGAAAGAAGCCTAAGGTTTGGGCCATGGCCCCGTTTGTTGGAGCTATACAAAAACATTTCCATATGTCATAAAAAATAAGAAATATTTACGTTGGCTGTAGGAATTTGCTTGAAGTTATTTGAACTCTTTCTGGAAATAAAGCATAGGGGGTATTTATAATAGATACCCACATAAAAATTGTTCCTGATCCCAGCCTTTTAGTTTGAACAAATGAGTAGTTTGAACAAAGTTTTGGGATATTTGACTGACGTTAAAATTGCTCATCCATATATTGCTTGTTGTATAGAAGTAGTCATAATATGCACACACATACTTTGTTCTAGATGTGAACAAAAATATAAAGGTTGCATGTACATGCACACACTACTTGTTTATAACTTGAAAAATCATAAAAGGAATTCAAATTTTCCAAATACATAAAGATCATAAAAATATTTTTATTTTTCTCACATCTTAAAGAGTATATGCTTCCTCCAAGTGAATGGGTCTGATCCCGTAAAGCTGAAAATATTTGTGTTCTCAAGATTCTGTTCTCCTGAGCTAATGCTTGAACTTTGGGGAGCATCTTAAGTATCAAGGGTATAAAAATAACCTGGCATTTACAAAGCACTCGCTCCTCCTCAGCTCAAAGAGCTCGTTGTTACAGGGGTTCTCACAGGCACTTCACTCAACAGTGTGTACTCCTTAAGGCACATTCCACTCTAAGACCCTATTTTATTTATGCATGTATTTATTTTGGTTTATCAAGAAAGTACTTATGTTTTCTGATTCATTTAAAATATCAAAATTCTGGTAATCCATTTTCTCCATTTGTATCCCAAACATAAATAGAAGTCAATTCTTTATATAGATTACCATTTAGCAGCGCACTTTCTTGATTTTTAAAATTCTCCTATTAAATTTCATCTGAAAGATGTTTTGGTTTATTTGCTATAATTGTTTTTTCTGTATTATAATACCCATGTTTTTCATGTATGGGATGTCTCACAGCCTCAGTGTTTAGGTACAGACCCAAACCTGGAAGTAAATTAGTGCTTGACAATGATTTGTAGCCAAAATGGGCAAGATATGCTGCAAACACTAAAAGCACAGAGGCCCACTCTGAAAGAGGCCAGGTGTAACTGGGAGAAGGTTGTTAAAGCCTAGTGCTAGTAATGCCAAATTGGAGAAGCATCAGAAAAGAACAACAACAAAAAACAAACAAACAACAAAACAACAAGGGGGATAAGGGTCAACAAAAAATAAATAAAAACAATAGCAAAAGCTGAAGCTGTGGATTGAACAAATAAGAGCAGAGATTAATAGTAATAGGGCCAGCAAAATACAGACTGACAATTGTGCACCAAGTGTCCTCAATAAATGGGCTGTCTAGGGTCCTGAAGTATAAAGACAAAAAAAAAGGAAGGAAGGAAGGAAGGAAGGAAGGAAGGAAGGAAGGAAGGAAGGAAGGAAGGGAGGGAAGGAGGGAGGGAGGGAGGAAGGGAGGGAGGGAGGGAGGGAGGGAGGGAGGGAGGAAACTGTGAAAAGCACAATGCTATAGTACAATAAATATACTAATACTCAAATACTCAACACAATCATTTCATTCATCTTTAAAACATATACCCTTAATATCCCTGGTGAATAAAAGGACACTCCATTACCAAATTCACACTGTGGCCACAATAAACTGTGTTATGTTCACTAAAAGAAAATATACTCTCTTCCATCCAGGAGTTTAAAATCCAGCAAACATAAAACAAATCTAACACAGATAGATAGTTCATAAAAAGATGTACTCAAGGTAGTTTAATTTTTTGTGAATCTCTTGACAAGTGGTTCTAAGGGAACATTTAAAGCAGATTTCTAGAAAATTACCTTCATGAAATGGAAAAATCCAGTTATTACCCCTAACATCAACTTAAAATTTTTATTTTCATTTAGAATAGTTGGTTTGCTTGAGGGGCTTCTAAAACAACATACAGTAAAGAATAAACTGTAAAAATCAAGTCAGAATGACCCTACACTTAGATATACAGAGAAAATGTAGTTCCAATTCTCCAACATGGCTCTGATTTTCTTCCCAGGCCTTCTCCCCTTTTGAAGAAGGGCCCAGTTTTGATTTGCCAATTACCAGTATTTCAGTCTCTTCTTAGTTTAAGCACTTTCCTTTCTGTTTATAAACATTCACTCTTCTTTTTTTAAAAATGTGCTGGTAAGAATCTATAATAATAAAAGCATAACATGCTAATTAGACTGGACAGTGGAACAACCTTCCAGACGTCATTCCGGACATCCTACCAGATGAAGCCATGGCAGTGGGGGCCAAGGCAGAAGTGATTAGGGGTGATCAGGCAGGCAGGTGAGAGGTTAGGGCCAATCAGGCAGGCAGGGAGCCGAGTGGTTAGGAGCCAGCAGTCCCAGATTGCAAGAGGGAAATCTGACTGCCAGCAGTCTGACATCCCTCAAGGGGTCCCAGATTGCGAGAGAGTGCAAGCCAGGCTGAGGGACACAGCCCCATGCATGAATTTTGTGCACTGGGCCTCTAGTACTTAATATGAGATCTACCCTCTTAACAGTATTACTGTCTGAAGATGCTATGTTGTACAGCAAGTCTCTACAACTTACTCCTCTTGCATTACTGAAATGTTATACCCATTGATTAGCAAATTCTCATTTCCTCCTTCCCCCAGCTCCTGGGAACCATCATTTTATTTTTGTTTCTATGAGTTTGACTATTTTAGTTACTTCATAGAAGTAGAATTATGTAGTATTTGTCCTCCTGTGATTGGCTTATTTCACTTAGCAGAAAGTCTGTCTTTCGCATGACAAACTTGTATGTATTTGATGTCATATTTTGACCTTCCCTTTCTCCAGTGCATCTGGGTGGAGAAGGGGCCTTGCTGGGTTCTTATGGTGATAGAGCTAAACAGGGTCCTTGGGTCTGATTGGTTTGCTCCCTGCCTGTGACTTCGAAAGAGCTACCTCTGGCTGGTCTTTGCAATCTGTGTTGCTGCCATTGCTGGAGCCTGTTCCCCCAGATTTTAAAACCCCCATTCCTGTGGACTTTGACAAATTTTCACCCCTGGATTCTGCAGTCTACGGGTATGCTTAGCACCTCCACATCTCACAGTCAGGGCACAAAGAGTCATCTCGCTCTCTTGCACACCAAGTTAGGCCATGGGACTCAAAGTAGCTGCTCTACTCAACCCTCTCTTACCTGCTACCACTCTTATGCCATTACCCAAAGCATGTTGGAACTGCCTGTATTTAGAGTTTCTCCCAAAGGCTTACAACTTTCATCTGGCCCCTGTGTCAAGGGAAGTATGCCATGAGCCTAAATATTCATGGAGTCTCCCACGCTTCTCTGTGTTTCCTAAAGCCACTCCTCGCCCTCAGTAGTTGAACCCAGAAGTTTGAATTGGTAGAGGGATGAGAGCCTGGTACCTGAGCTGCTTCTTCTCCCTCTCTCTTCCTTCTCTTTCCCACAATCCCACCAGACCAGAAGGGATAGGCTTCAAGGTTTTCCCTCGTCATATTTTCTTTCCAAGTCCTTATGAGTGGAAGAATATCTTCTCCACATCAAGGCATACACTCTATCATCCCAGTTATCAAATCCTAATTTAGAAAACCCTCTTTCCTTATATAAAGCCAGGCATGCAAGCCTATTGTTTCATTGCAAAATCCTACTTGGGATGACAGAAGTTAGTATTAAATACTCTTTCTTTTTAGATTCCTGCTATACAATCTTCATCTAGACCACTATTTTAGGAAGATGGCCATATCAGACTTGCTGGGAAGATGGTCATTTTCAAAGAAGTACATAAAAGAAAAACCATATCAATTTGGAAAAAGTTATATAAATATTGAAAGCATATTACATAAATGAAGTTACAAAGAACTTAATGAGTTTTGAGTTCAGTATTCAGAACTTGGAGTGAGCAATGCTGTTTGGGTAATACTGAAGGGGCAACGACTTTGGAGCTGGAGTGCTTGAAAATCTCTGGAGGACCAGTCTGACTCACCTTATGTCAGGCTCCTTCCGGTACCATGTTCTCCTGGTCCTCTATGCTCCTCTCATTTACCTGTTACAGAATTCCCGTACTATTTATTTTGGTGGGATAAGTCTTTTTGGCACATTCAGATTTTTTTCTAAATTTTTCATGAATATTTTTCTCAGAGATGGCATTGCTATTTCTTCAGTGCTTTTCTGTTACATGGCTTTCCTTTGTTAAATATTCATAATTTATTCTTATATCTTGACATAATAGTCCCTAAAAGTGAATTCTTATATTGCCTTCCCATAGTTCAGTCTCTTAGTTCACATAGACACACAGACACAACACACATGCACACACACACACACACACACACACACACTTTTGTCAATTTCCATGCTCCATAAATTCCACTTTATTTCATCAATCATAACTTATGTATAAAAATTCATTTTTTAATAATTTCTCATTTAATAATAAAAAAGAATTTCTAATTTCTTCCCAAAGTCTGGGTTGGGAACTTAGCCATTTTATTCCATTTCCCTTGAGATTATAGGTGTTTTCATTAAGAAAATGCAAAGAAATGTGTCACAAATGTTTGGACCAGCAGCTTTGATCAGGGACAGGTTTCAGAAGGTTTAATTGGGGTCATATTTTAAATGCAGCTAAGGGTTCTTTTTCCTCCCCGCCTTCTTGACTACTCCTAGGAATCTACAGAATATATGGATTTTGATATTAGAGTCTAGACCTGAGATGAAATCACAGCTCTACAAAATTGCTATGTCATATTTCATGTTACTTCATTATCCTCATTATTTTAATGGAACTGGAAAACCTTTATGGTACTGACCAAGGTGTCCAGCACCTTACATGCACAATAGGTAAATGTATATTCTCTATCTTACAGGGGAGAAATTTGAAGCCCAGAGAGCTTACGTTGGCCTCAGTCTTCAGCTAAGTTATATTTCAGTTCCTCATCTCACTCTTCTCAAGACTAGAAATAATATCCCAAATTGCCACCACACATACACACAACTGGATGGTATGAAGAGGGTGTCCTGAGCTTGCCTACCTTTAATGTTCTCCTCTGGAAAATGGAAATCTCAGTCCAAGGATCCCCTGCCCATCAGGTTTTGTCAGCTTGCTGAGCTTTCATTTATCTATCTGAAAAGGTGTGATCTTAAACCAGTGGTCGGCAAACTCATTAGTCAACAGAGCCAAATATCAACAGTACAACGATTGAAATTTCTTTTGAGAGCCAAATTTTTTAAACTTAAAACTATACAGGTAGGTACATTGTTATTAACCTACCTATATAGTTTAAGTACTGTTGATATTTGGCGCCTCCCCCGCACTGCGTATCCTGCAGCTGCCTGCGCCGAGTCTCCCGGTCGGCCCGACCGACCGACCAACACCCCCCACTTCTTCTAACGCCACTTCTTCAAAATAGACTCACCCAGGCTGAAAACTGACTTCTGTGCATAGGCCACGAAGTTTCCATCGCGCTGTACATGCGCGCCCGCACGTGATATTTTGTGGAAGACCACACTCAAGGGGCCAAAGAGCCGCATGTGGCTCGAGAGCCGAGGTTTGCCAACCACTGTCTTAAACCCTTAGGCTCCTAACCCTTTCATAAGGTAATTGTGTGGGGTAGACACAATAATGACACCCAAAGATGTCCACATCCTAATCCTCAAAATCAATGAATACCTTAGGTTATAAAACAAAGGAGAATTAAAATTATAGTTTAAATTAAGGTTTCTAATCAGCTGATCTTAAAAAAGACAGATTCTCTTAATTAGCTGAATGGACAATCACAGATCCACTACAATGTGGGTGAGGGGAGCAGAAGAGAATGTCAGAGTGATACAGTGTGAGGACTCGGCTGCTGTTGTTTGTGTTGGTCATGGACAGGAGCCAAGGAAGGCAGGCAGCCTTTAGAAGCTGGAAAGGACAAGAAAACAAATTTGAAGGGAACTTAGTCCTAAGCATCTCAATTTTAGACTAGTGAGACCATGTTGGACTTCTAACCTACAGAACAGTAACAGGATAAAATGTTTTAAGCCCCTAAATTTGTATAAATTTGTTTTAAGACACTTAAAATTGCTTTAAACCAGTAAAAAAAAAATTATCACTTGTCACAGCAGCTATAGGGGAAAAATACACTGGTGACACAGGAAATATTACATAATCTCTGAAATTCAGTTTTCTTATTGGAAAATGGAGATAATGTTGGCCCCAGACCCTAGCCTTAAACTGAATCATAATCCTAATCCTATCAATAACTCGATTTGGATTCAAACTCTACTGCTAAATGACTTACCAAACCTGTTGGTATCCCCCTGCCACACACACACACACACACACACACACACACACACACAAAAGCATTCGTACATATTTATTTGCTTGCAAGCTTTGTTACATTGTGGTGAAGCTTCAGTGAGCTAATAAGGATGAGTCTAGCACATAGCTGGCCCTCAAGAATCTTTAGCTCTCTTCCCTTTCTTTGCCCACCTCCCCCAAGAATCTCAAACATGTATGGAACTAGGCTGGTTCTAAGTTACACCTTATGAATGCCCTAGCAAGGGGGCAGTATTTAAATGCTATGGGACTGAGTGTGGAAGTAGCAATGCAAGCCAACTTGAAGGAAGTCAGTTAAGAAACAGCTCTCATTTCCTGGAGTTTGTTTACCTGTTACTACCTTTACCTTGTGCACTTCAGTACATTGACTTGCCCACAGGGCCTTTCACTACTCTTCCAGCAAAAACAAGAGATAAAAAAGAACAAAATAGATACTGCAGTCACTCGAAATCACCCAGAGAGTGGTGGCAATTAAAATTAAACTTCAAAGCAAATAAGAGCGTTGTCCAGAGAATTCATGCTGTTAAAAATAATAAGTAGGTCACAATTAAAAGTTTGTTCTGTGGTTTGTTGGTATGTGTCATTTCTCTCCTTTGCCTCCAACCCCAAGTTCCCATTCACTGCAGATATTAACGGTTATATAAGAAACAGTTGGGGGCGGGGGATGCAACTCTCTCCAATCTGAAATACAAGTTTGATATTTTATATGAATACCAACCAAATCATAAATTGAAAAGGAGAGAAATTTAGAGTGTGCAAAGTGAAAAGAAGTCATGAAAGTTGTTGATTGCACAGAAGTTAGAGAGGGACCATTTGTATTTAGGATCCATAAAGACAAATTATAGTACCATAGGGACTATAAGACCTCACCTTAAGCAAACTTGATACATGAAAATCTAGATTTGTATAATATAATTCAGGAACAGCTTACTCACTTTGCAAAAGAATTCAAAAAGTGATTCTTGAAAATAAACAATTCCCCTAATGCACTTTTTAAAAAATTTATCTTTGTTCTTGAGAGTATGACAGCTGTCCCCCATTTTTACCTAATTTCCCTTCTCCACCCAGCTCCTGTCCCACCCCAGGTCTTCACAAATCTATCGCTTGTGTCCATGGGTTATGGATATGTGCATCTGCTACCCTACCCTCTTCTCTCTGAGATTCTTCAGTCTGTTCTATGCTTCCATGTCTCTGCATGTATTTTGTTTATCAAATTATTTTGTTCACTAGATTCCACGACTAAGTGAGATCATGTAATATTTGCCTTTCTCTGACTGGGTTATTTCACTTAGCATAAAAATTTGCAAGGTCCTTCCATGTTGGTGCAAAGGTTAATAGCTCCTTCTTTTTTACAGAAGCATAGTATTCCATGGCATAAATGTACCACAGCTTTTTTAAAAAAAATATCTATTTTATTGATTTTTTTACAGAGAGGAAGGGAAAGGGATAGAGAGTTAGAAACATTGATGAGAGAGAAACATTGATCAGCTGCCTCCTGCATGTCCCCTACTGGGGATGTGCCTGCAACCAAGGTACATGCCCTTGCCCGGAATCGAACCTGGGACCCTTCAGTCCACAGGCAGACTCTCTATCCACTGAGCCAAACCGGTTGAGGCACCACAGCTTTTTATTCACTCATTTACTGATGGGGACTTGGGCTGTTTCCAGATCTTAGCTATTGTTCATCCCTGCTGTGAACATAGGGGTGCCTAAATTCTTTCTGATTGGTGTTTTGGGATTCTTAGGATATATTATTAGACGTGGAAACACTGGATCAAATGTCAGGTCCTATTTTAATTATTAGAGTGACTGCACCAGTCTACATTCCCACCAGCAATTCTACTAGTGTTCCCTTTTCTCCACATCCTCACCAGCACTTGTTGATTTATTGATGGTAGTCATTCTGACAGGTGTGATAAGATACCTCATTGTAGTTTTGATTGACATCTCTCTGATGATTAGTGACATTGAGCATTTTTTCATATGTCTCTTAGCCATCTGTATGTCTACTTTGGAGAAGTATCTAGTTAGGTTCTTTGCCCATTTTTAAATTGGATTGTTTGTCTTCCTTTTGTTGGGTTGTATGAGTTCTTTATATATTATGGAAATTAACCCCTTATCAGATGTATCATTGGCAAAAAGGTTCTCCCATATAGTGGTTTCCCTTTTCATTTTGATGATGGTTTCTTTTGCTGTGCAAGAGCTTTTAAGTTTGATATAGTCCCATTTATTTTTTTCCCTTTGTTTCTATTGCCTTAAGAGATGAATCAGTGAAAATTCTGCTATGTGAAATGTCGGTTTTCTATGGTTTCACGATTTACATTTAAGTCTTTTATTCATTTTTAGTTTATTCTTGTGGTCTGGTTTTATTTTATTGAACGTACCTGTCCAATTATCCCAACACCATTTATTGAAGAAACTGTTTTTTCTCCGTTGTTGGCTCTTGCCTCCTTTCACCATGGGTCAATTTCTGGGGTCTCTGTTCTGTTCCATTGGTCTATATGCCTGTTCTTATGCCAGTACCAGATTACAATGGGTTTGTATTATAATTTGATTACAATGAGTTTGTAGCATAGTTTGGTATCTGGTATTGTGTTTCCTTCTACTTTGTTCTTCTTTCTCAAGATTGCTGCAGCTATTTGGGGTCTTTTTCATTACATATAAATTTTTGGAGTGTTTGTTCTAGATCTGTGAAATATGCCATGAATATTTTAATAGGGATTGGACTGAATCTGTAGATTGCTTTGATTAGTATGGACATTATAATGATGTTAATTCTTCCAATCTATGAACATGGTATATGCTTCCACTTGTTTCTATCTTCCTCTATTTCTTTTTTTCCCAATGTCCTATAGTTTTCTGAGTACAGGTTAAGTTTACTTCTAGGTGTCTCATTTTTTTATTGCCACAGTAAGTGAGATTTTTTTTAAAATTTCTCTTTCTAAGAGTTTATTGTTGGTATCTAAAATTGCCATCGATTTCTGGGTGTTAATTTTGTATCCTGTTCCTTTGCCAAATTCATTTATTAAGTCTAGTTGTTTTTTGGTGGAGTCTTTAGGGTTTTCTTTGTACAATATCATGTTATCTGCAAATAATGACAGTTTTACTTCCTCCTTTCCTATGTGGATGCCTTTTACATTTTCTTCTTGTCTGATCACCATGGTTAGGATTCCAGTACTATTTTAAATAAGAGTAGTGAAAGCAGATAGCCTGTCTTATTCCTGTTTTTAAGAGAAATCCTTTTAGTTTATGCCTATCCAGTATGATGTTGGCTATAGGTTTATCATATATGGCCTTTAGTAGGTTGCATTATGTTCCCCCTATTCCCACTTTGCTAAGAGCTTTTATCAAAAATGTGTGCTAGATTTTGTGGGATTCTTTTTCAGAGACTATTGATATGGTCATGTGGTTTCTATTTTTCATTTTGTTTTGTGATGTATCACATTTATTTATTTACAAGCACTATATCAACCTTGCATCCCCAGAGTAAATCACACTTGGTCATGGTGTATGGTCTTTAATATACGGCTGGATCTGATTTGCTAATATTTTGTTGAGGATTTTAGCATTTATGTTCATCAGGGATATTGGACTGTAATTCTCTTTCTTTGTAGTGTCTTAATCTAATTTTGGAATTATGATAATGCTGGCCTTGCCTGGCTTGTGTGGATCAGTGGTTGAGTGTTGACCCAGGAAACAAGAGGGCCCTGGTTTGATTCCCAGTCAGGGCATATGCCAGGTTTCGGGCTCAATCCTCAGTGCAGAGCGTGCAGGAGACAGCTGATCAATGATGTTTCTCTCTCTCATCAATGTTTTTCTCTCTCTATCCCTCTCTTTTTCTCTCTCTCTAAAAATCAATTTTTTTAAAAAAAGAATGCTTAAAGAGTAATGCTGGCCTCATAAAAAGAGCTTGGAAATCTTCCTTCTTCTTGAATTTTTTGGAATACTTTGAGGAGGATAGGTGTTAGTTCTTTTTTGAATGTATGGTATAACTCCTAAGGACTTTTGTTTGCTGGGAGTTTCTTTTATTACTGCTTCAATTTAATTAGTTGTTATCAGCCTATTCAGGTCTTGTGATTCTTCCTGATTCAGTTTTGGAAGATTGTATTTCTAGCATTTGTCCATTTTGCCAAGGTTCTCAAGTTTGTTGGCATATACTTGTTCATAGTATTTTCTTGCAATCCATTGTATTTTGTGGTGTCAGTTGTTACTTCATTTCTGATTTTATTTATTTGGGTCCTCTCTCTTTGTTTCTTGATAAGTCTCCAAAAGGTTCATCAATCTTGTTTATATTTCAAAGAACCAGCTCTTGATTTCATTTATCTTTTGTACATTTTTTTGGAATCTATTTCATTTATTTCTGCTCTGCTCTTTATTATTTTCTTCCTTCTATGTACTCTGGGCTTTTCTTGTTGTTCTCTTTCTAGTTATTTTAGCTGTAGGGTTAGAAAGTATATTAGAGATTTTTCTTGTCTTTTTTTAGGTAGGCCTGTAATGAACTTCCCACTCAGGACTACTTTCCTGTGTCCCAAAGGTTTTGGGTTGTTGTGTGTTCATTTTCATTTGTTTCTAGGAAGTTTTTTTAAAAATTCTTTTCCTTGATATTATCGGTAACCCATTCATTGTTCAATAACTTTCTATTTTGCCTCCACGTATTTAAATGTTTTTGAGTCTTTTATTGTGGTTGATTTCTAGTTCCATGCCATTGTCATCTGAGAGGATGCTTGATACGATTTCAATATCCACGAACTTGTAGAGATTTATTTTGTGCCCTAACATGTGCTCTATCTTTGAGAATTACCCCTGTGAACTTGAGAAGAATATTCTGCAGCTTTCAGGTGAAATGTTTTATAAATATCAATTAAATCCACCTGATTGAGTTTCTGGTTAAAGTCACTGTATCCTTGTTGATTATTTTGTCTGGAAGATCTATCCAATGAAGTCAGTGCGCTGTTAAAGCCCCATACTATGACTGTATTGCTGTAGATTTCTCTCTTAAAGTCTTCCAAGATTGTTAAAAATATATTTAGGTGATCCTATATTGGGTGCATATATGTTTTCCAGGGTTATATCTATTTGTGGGGATGATCCTTTTTTTAAAAATTATTATTCCTTGTCTTTTTATAGCCTTTGTTTTGTAGTTTATATTGTCATGTATAAGTATTGCTACCCTTGCCTTTTTTCATTTCCATTTGCATGGGAAAATGTTTTCATCACTTCACGTTCATCTTGTGTGAGTCTTATGTTCTGAGTGAGTCTCTTGTAGACAGTATATATGTACTGAGTGTCCAGATTATTATGACCACATGACGTTTGTAGGCAAATTAGCTCTTATTTCACGCTGAAGTTGCTGGAGGGCCAGACCATTATAAATAGGGAAGCAGGTTGTTTACCATGACAGTAGAAGTGATTTTTTTCTGAAGATATACCCATATCTTCAGAAATTTAACAGTGCAATTTAACAATGCAATTTAACAGACTTTGAACTTGGAATATGCATATATATTCTCTGAATGGCCAGATTATTATGACCACACCATCAGTACTTCGTTGGACCACCTTTTGCCTTCAATACTGCGACAATTCTTCTTGGAATTGACTCCACGAGATGTCGAAAGGTGATGCAAGGAATCTGACACCATGCCTGATGAATAGCACTGTCCACTTCTGTGAGATTTGATGGTTGTGGAACCAGCTGCCAGATGGCTCTTTTAACTTCATCCCACAAATGATCAATTGGATTGAGATCTGGTGATTGTGGGGGCCACCTAAGCAAGGTAAAGTCTCCCTCATGTTCTTGAAACCACTCCTGCACAATACGAGCACCATGGCATGGTGGATTGTCTTGTTGGAAGAAGCCATCTCCATTGGGATACACCATCAACATGATAGGATGAACTTGATCAGCAACGATACTTAGGTATGTTGTGCTATCCAGACGTTGTCCCACACGTATTAAAGGGCCCAAATCATGCCAGGAAAACATGCCCCAAACCATAACACTGCCCCCACCAGCTTGAAGAGTTCTACTTATGCATGTGGGGCACATGCTTTCATGCTGTTTCCGCCATATTCTCACTCTGCCATCTGCATGATGCAACTGGAAACGTGATTTATCGGACCACATGACTTTTTTCCAATGCTCAACTGTCTAATCCTTGAGTTCCTGTGCGAATTGGAGACAATTTATCTTGATAACTGCAGCCAGCAAAAGTGTTCAAACAGGCCTTTGGCTTCCATATCCCATACAATGCAGTGTATGGCTAATTTGCCTACAAACATCAGGTGGTCATAATAATCTGGCCACTCAATATATATATAATCTCATGTTCTTATCCAGTCAGCTACGCTATGTATTTTGAATTTTTATTTGAGCACTTAGTACATTTATATTTAAGATTATAGTTGATAGGTACTTATTTATTTCCATTTTTATACTTTATGCCTGTGTTCCTTTCTTTATTTCTTATTCTTCTTACAGCAGTCCCTTTAACACTTCTTGCAATGCTATTTGGTGGTAATACTCTCCTTTAGCCTTTTTTTTTTTTTGTCTGGAAGCTCTTTATTTCACTTTTTATTTTGAATGATAGCCTTGCTGGATAGAGTAGTTTTGGTTTCAAATCCTTGCTTTTCATTACTTTATATAATTCATGCCACTACCTTCTGGGCTGTAATGTTTCTGTTGAGAAATCAGCTGACAGCCTTATGAAAGCTCCTTTATAGGTAACTATCTCTCTTGCTGCCCTTAAGATTCTCTCTTTGTCTTTAATGTTTGCCATTTTAGTTATGATGTTTCTTTGAGTGGGTCTCTTTGAGTTCATCTTTATTGGGACCATCTGTGCTTCTTTAACTTGTATGACTTTTTACCTTTACCAGCTTAGGAAAGTTTTCTGTCATTATTTCTTCAAACAAGTTCTCTATCCCTTGCTCACTTTCTTCTCCCTCTGATACCCCTGTGATGTGGGTATTATTTGGTTCTGTGATGTCCAAAGGTCCCTTAAACTGTCCTCATATTTTTTAAAAAATATATTTTATTGATTTTTTACAGAGAGGAAGGGAAAGGGTTAGAGAGTTAGAAACATCAATGAGAGAGAAACATCAATCAGCCGCCTCCTGCACACTCCCTACTGGGGATGTGCTTGCAACCAAGGTACATGCCCTTGATCGGAATCGAACCTGGGACCCTTGAATCCCCAGGCCAACGCTCTATCCACTGAGCCAAACCGGTTAGGGCTGTCCTCATATTTTTTAAGTATGTTTTGTTTTGCTGCTCTGATTGGGTGATTATTTTCTACCTTGTCTTCTAGTTTACTTATTTGGTCCTCTGCTTCTTCTAACCTACTATTGATTCCTTCTAGTGTATTCTATATTTCAGGTGTGTCATTCTTCATTTTTGACTGGTTGATTTTTCTAGGTTTCTATGTCCTTTTTTATGCTGATGGGCATTCTAAAGACCATTACTTTATACTCTAACTAGAGGCCCAGTGCACAAATTCATGCATGGGTGGGGTCTGGCAAGCTGGGGGGAGGGTAGTGAGCATTTGGCCAGCTGGCTCATCCCGATCATGGTGGGGGGGGGGGGGTAATCGGGGGCAGGACTGGCCAGGGGAGGGGCCACAGACTGTTGGCTGGCTGGCCCCGCCCCCTAGTCAAACTCCCAGTCGAACTTCTGGTCAAAGGGACAATTTGCATATTAGCCTTTTATTATATAGGATTCTGATAAATTTTTTGCCTCCATTTCATTTAGCTCTCCTTTTGGATATTCCTCTTGTTCTCTGATTCAGGGCCTATTTCTTTTTTTCCTCATTTTTGCTGTTTCTTTGGGTTGGATAAATAGTTTATGCCTCCCAGTTGATGAAGTAGGACCCAGTGTTACAGTGTCCTTGATCTTCTGAGCTGGGTGCTCTAGAAATGTTGCCTTTGTGAGCTATGTGGGCACTTTGGTTGTATTTGGGTCCTGATTGCATTTGTCCCATTCTTTGGTGGGCTCAGCTCTCAGGCTTGCTGATTGTGAGGTTCAACCCTGACCATGTTGTGCCACTTGTTATACCTATGCTGACAGAACAAAACACCAAAACAACACTGAACCAAAAACAACATGAAAAACAATGTCATACCACAACAAACACAATAATGACAACAACAACCAGGAAACTAAAAAAGAAATAAAAGAAAGAAAAAATACTAAAAGACACAAGACCAAAAGAATTAGGGGGAAGCAGCCCTAGCTGGTTTGGCTCAGTAGATAGAGTATTGGCCTGCAGACTGAAGGGTCCTAGGTTCGATTCCAGTCAAGGGCATATGCTCAGGTTGCAGGCTCAATCCCCAGTAGAGGGCAGGAGGCAGCTAATCAATGTTTCTCTCATCATTGATGTTTCTATCTATCTCTCCCTTTCCCTTCCTCTCTGAAATCAAGAAAAAAATAAGTCCTATGTAACAAAAGGGTAATATGCAAATCGACCAAATGGTGGAACAACTGGTCGCTATGATGCGTACTGACCACCAGGGGGCAGAGGCTCAGTGCAGGAGCTGCCCCCTGGTGGTCACTGTGCTCCTGCAGGGGGAGCACCGCTCAGCCAGAAGCTAGGCTGACAGCTGGAGAGCACAGCAGCAGTGGCGAGAGCCTCTCCCACCTCTGCAGCAGCACTAAGGATGTCCAACTACTGGCTTAGGACTGCTCCCTGCAGAAACCAGAGGTATGTCTGACTGCCAGCTTAGGCCCAATCCTCCAGGGAGTGGGCCTAAGCTGTCAGTCTGCCATCCCCTGAGGGCTCCTGGACTGCAAAAGGGTGCAGGCCGGGCTCAGGGGCCCCCTACCTCCCCTCCCTTCCCTCCCAAGTGCATGAATGTCATGCATGGGGTCTCTAGTAAATAAATAAAAGAATTAGGGGGGAACAAAGGAAAGAGGAAAAAATAACAAGAGAAAGAAATAATAGAATAAAAGGGGAGAGAGAAATTAGTGTTATAAATGAAAAATAGAAGAAAGACAAAATTGAAAAGAACAACACAACTTTTGGATCTGCTATTTGTGGGTCCCACTGAACTTTACTTTGATATTGTTGAATCTGGCCCCCTGGTGTGTTGGTCCTGGGTCTCCTGGGAGGTTTTCTTGTGCAGGTAAATATGAGTTGCTATCCCTACCTGGCCCTGGACAACTTTACTGAATCCCAGCAGGACAGAGGCCCAAGTAGTCTGCTGGTGAGCCTCTTTAGCTCAGAGGCTGAGTCTGCTTTTCGTCTTGTTCCTTGAATGTCTCTTCTGATCTGCTCTACCTTGCCCCATGGAACTTGGTTCTGGGGGAGAATCCTGTTATTGGACACGATGATTTGAATAGACTCGAGTTTGGGGTGGATCCTATAGTTTATAGGAGGGGAGTCAGGCAATTTCTCTCCTTCCAATGCCTTAGCTCTGCCTGGCTTGCTGGCATCTCTACACCACCACCTCAAGCAGGAGAGAATAAAAGATTTATGTCCAGTCTGTGGTTCCAGTGGTGCACACTTCCAGGGAAGCAACTGCCCCTTCCATGGCCAACACTGCAGCTCCTGGTCCCCGACTTCTGGCTGTAAGGCTGTGCTGCCTGCTTGGGTGCAGAGATCAGTAGTGACTGTGGCAGTGGCAGTGAAAATTCTGTGTGTTGAGTTGGGGCGGTCCCAGTGGCCTCCTCATGCAGAAGACTCTGTAGGTATTCCAAAATGGCCCGCCAATGCACTTTTGAAAGATTTTTAAATGCAATTAATACCTAATTTCCCAAAATACATCCATTGTATAAGACAATTTGCATCTGTTCTTCCCTGAAGAGACAGGTGCAAATAGTTCAATTACTGGAATTATTTGTTCCTAGATTTACAACACCCATTGCTTTTATATATTCTCTGTTACCTTGAGCCTTTTCTAGGTTCTTTTCTTGAGAACATTATACCTTATGTGTGCCCTTTTATACAGAGGGAAGGGACCTTTACATATTCTCTACTAATTTGATCCTTTTCTTGAGCTGTTTACAAACTCAGAACCCGGGAGGGTACAAGTTTCTCTGGAATGAAGAGGGTACAAGTTTCTCTGGAAAAGGACCCCATTACACTGCCAAAAATGTCTACTTTAAATCTTTTTCCCGGCCTTACCCAAAGAAGGCGATAGCCTTTTACAGGGGTGACTGTACATTAGGAAAAAAGAAAATACTTAGACTTTCAAAAATGTCAGGACATTAGACCAGAAGACACAAAATATCACTGTGTTCCAACAGAGTAGGAGCTTATAGAGATCAAGTGATCAAATGAGTCTTACCTCAAGTTTGTCTCTCAGTGGGTTCCTGGGTCCATTTGTAATTATTTCCCCAATACCAAATGCATAACCAGAACAGAAATATTTAGCAACCAGCAGAATCTCCACACTGATACTCCTACCAAAATCAATGCTGCATTTTTTAAGTATTTCAGAGATTAGTGGCATCATAAGGACTTGAAGGATGCAGGGGTGATGATTTCTATCACATCTTCATTCGAGTCACTTATTTGACCTGTGAAGAAAACAGAGAGTTCTTGGATAATGACAACGGACTTAGGCAGCTGCTGTTCCAAATTTGGCCTTCTTGCTTTAGCAAATTAACACATTACCTAGTGCAGGGTATGTAACTATTGAGGGTGGAAAAGTGTTTTTTTGTTCTCTAAATCTGTTAAGAACACTAAATTTGATTTAGCTGGCAAGGCTAGAAATATACCCTCACTGTCCTACTTCAGGAGTATATCAATTATCAAGCCCTATGTCATAATTTAGTCTGCAAGGACCTTGCTAGATTGCCTCCCTTTTCTATAGGATTTCGCACTGGTCCTTTACATTGATAATATTATGCTGATTGAGACTACTGAGCAAGAAGTAGAAACTATTCTACACTTATTGGAAATATATTTGCATGTCATAGGGTGAAAAATAAATCTGAAAAAACTCAGGGAACTTCCATCTCAGTGAAATTTCTGGGTGTGTGGTATGTCAAGATATACTTTCTAAGGTGAAGGATAAGATGTTGCATCTCATCTCTGCTATACCAAAAACAGAAGCACAATGCCTAGTAGTCTCTGGGTTTTAAAGGCAACCTATTCTTCATTTGGGTGCATTATTCCAATCCATTTATCAAGTTATTAGTCCATTTTTTTTGGGGGGGTGTCCTTAGAAATTGCAATTCTGGTCACAGATTTGGATAGAAACCCAACTGTATTTTGAGGGGGAAAGAAAGTTTATAAGGATAGAGAAAGGGGGCTTTTGAAAGGGGCTTTGAAAGAGTTGTGACTGGTGTTGGCAAGTAGACTTACACCGTGCTTTACATGATTAATTGTTTATGTCTATTGCTAGGTTAAATTTTTATTTTTTAATAGAAGAGTTCAATGATGCAAGTCAGTTTCAGGAATTGTATCAGGTTGCAGCCATTGTGTTTTAACCCAATTCAAAAGTTCAATTTTACATGAAGGAGGTCAGTTAGCTCAGCTTCCCAGAGACCTCCCGGCTTCATTTTAGATTGCTCTCTTGACAATATTAACTGCATTTTCTGCTTTTCTTTTACACTAGAAAAAATGCCTAGTTATGAGTGGAGTTCATAACAAAAGAAGGTTCTGCAACAGGTCCTGGCTGCTTGCTGTGCCACATGGGCTAATATATCCATCAGTTCCCATGGTGCTTGAACTGTCAGTGGCAGACAGATACTGTTTGGAAGCTTTGGCAGGCTCAATAAGTGAATCACAGTTCAGACCATTAGAATTTTGAATCAAAACTCTACTGCGGATAACTACTCTCCTTTTGAGAAACAGCTTTTGGCTTGCTACTAGATCTTAGTAGAAAACTGAACACAAAAAACATGGACCACAAAGTTACCATGTTGCTGCCCACCATGAATTGAGTGTTGTCTGACCCATCTAGACATAAAGATAGGTATGATCAGCAGTACTCCATCATCAAATAGAAGTTGTATATACAAGATCATTCTTGAGAAGGCCTTTAAGGCACAAGTTAAATAAGGAAATAGCCCAGTGGTCCCCACACCTGGTACATTACCTTCTCTCCTGGCCCATATCTATGGCTGAAAAGGGATTTCTCTATGATCAGCTGAGTGAAGAAGAGAAAACTTGGGCCTGGTTTACAGATGGTTTCATGCAATGTACAGAAACCATCCAAAGTGAATAGCAGCAGCACTATAGTCCTTCTCTGGATCACCCCTGAGAAGAGTGGTGAAGGGAACTCCTCACAGGGGGCAGAACCTACAGCTGTGCACCTCTCTCTTCATTTAGCTTGGAAGGTGAAATGGTCATAGGGGTAATGTGTTCCAATTCACAGGCTGTGGTCAATAGTTTGGCTGGATTGTCAAGGACTCAAAGGGAATGATTGGAAATTGCTGACAAGAAGGTCTGGATAAGGAGATCTCTCTGTATGAGCAAAGAAAAGTGAAATAATTTGTGTTCCATGTGAATGCTTACCAAATGTGAATGCAACCTCCACAGAGAAGGATTTTAGTAATCAAGTGGACGGGATGACCTCTGTGAATACCACTCAATCTCTTTCCCAGTCATCTCTGTCTTTGCCCAATGGGCAGGGATAGAGGTTAGGCCTGGGATCAACAACATGGATGTCTTACTAAGGCCAGCGTGGCTACAACCACTGCTGAGTGGCCAATGTTAGATCAACACTAAGTCCTCAATATGCAGAGTTATCAGTCATCTATCTGGTGGCAGGCTGATCACATTAGAATACTTCCATCATGGAAAGTGCAGTAGATCCTTAGTCCGGATACAGATTTGCCTTTCTTGCATACAAATCTGCCAAAACTACCTTTGTGGATATAATGATAATACCTTATCCACCATCATGGTATTCTACTCAGCCTTGCTTCTGGTGAAAGAACTCACTGCATAGCTAATGAAGTGTGACAATGGGCCCTGAAATTCACTGGCCTTTCTATGTTCCCCATCATACTGAAGCAGCTGGCTTTATGCAACAGTGAAATGGCTTTCAAAGACTCATTATGGCACCAGCCAGGTGGCAATACCTTGCAGGGCTGGGACAAGGTTCTCCAGGAGGCTGTATAGATTCTGAATCAGCATCCAACCCCATAGCTGGGGTTCATGGGCCAGGATCCAGAGCATGGAAATGAGAGTAGCACCACTCATTATTGCTCATAATGGTCCAATAGCAATATTTTTGTTTCCTGTACCCATAACCTTATGCTCTGCTGATCTAGAGGTCTTAGTTCCCCAGGGAGGAATGCTTTCACCAAGACGCATAATGATTCCATTGAACTGGAAGTAAAGACTGCCACTGGGCCACTTTTAGTTCCTCATGTCTCTTAATTAACAAGCAAAATGGAAGTTATAGGTCTGGCTGAAGTGATTAATCTCCATTTCCAAGGGGAGATTGGACTGCTATTACACAGGGAAGTAAGGAAGAGTGTCTGGAATACAGTAGCTCCCTTAGGACATTTCTTAGCACAGCCATACCCTGTGATTAAAGTCAACGGAAAACTGCAAAAACTCAATCCAGACAGGACTACTAATATCAGACTACTAATATCACAAACAATTAGGAGTGAGATTTGGGTCACTTCACCAGGCAAAGGTCCACAAATAGCAGAAGTTTTCTAAGGGCAAAGAGAATATGGAAGGGGTAAAAGAAGACAGCAGTTGTAAATACCAGCAGCAACCATGTGAACAGATGGAGAAATGAGGCCTGTAATTTTTAAGTATTTCTTTCTTCTTTTGTTATGAATATACTAGAGGTCCAGTGCACAAAATTCTTGCACTGGTAGGGTTCCTAGCCACTGCTGGCTGCCGGTCTGGGCCTCCCTTCCTTCCCCCAGCCAGTCAAGTCCCCTGGTCGAACTTCCGGACGAACTCCTGGTTAAGGAGACAATTTGCATACTACGCTTTTATTATATAGGATTTGTGTTTGTGTGTATAATACAAATATCTTTGTTTTCTTCAATCTCTTATCCTCTTATAATCTATAGATGTAAAAGCCTAAGCGACCATTATGACCGAATGACTGGAACAACAAGAACAACTGGTCAACCAGTCGCTATGAGAGGGAAGGAGGAGGGGGCAGGCAGGAAACTGCATGGTGATGGGGCGCTGACGCAAGCAAAGGCGTCTGGCATTCGTTTCTCCTGCACCTGGCCCAGCGACTGTCACCTCCTCTTCCAACCCCTCCAGGGCCTTTGGGCCCCAGGTTGGGACAGGGAACCAGGGGTGGGTAGAAGCAGACACGGCCCATTTCCCAGGGGAGCTGAGGGCCAGCTCCCTCCTCCCATGGTTCCTCCACCCGGCCGGCCAACCTCCTGCAGTCCCTCGCCCTCCTTCCTTCCCTCTAGCCAGCAGACCCTGATTGGCCTGGCCTCGATCAGCCCAGATTGCTGGCCAGGCCTAGGGACCCCACCCGTGCATGAATTCATGCACCAGGCCTCTAGTATATAACACAAAATGCACCACAGTATTTCAGTTTTATTAACTTTACATCATAGTATTTAAGTTATAGGATATCAAAGAAAAGAGAGATCACTCAAGCACTTTGCATTCTCTTCTGAGGAAATGCTTGCTGTGTGTTGGATTGTATGCAGGATGGTTGTATCATGTTAGGAAGAAGAATGACTTTGTCATTGTCATTATTTGGAGATTAAATGTGGTTTGAGTGACATGTATGGTTGACATATTGACAAGGGTTGGACAGTTATAGTTAAATTTTATGTGTCAACTTGTATAGGCTCTGGTGACCAGTCATTTGGCCAAACACTAATATGGGTGTTGCCATGAAGGTATTTTGTAGATGTTCTGAACATCTACAATCAATTAACTTTGATTCATAAATATGGCTTAGATTTATCCAGTCATTTGAAGGTCTTAAGAGTAAAAATTTTAGCATAGATCCTGCATAGATCCTGCATGAGTTTCCATTAGCTGCCTCCTGTCCTACAGATTTCAGACTCAAGATTACAATATCACCTGTTGTATTAGTTTCCAGCATGCTGGTATGCCCTAGAATTAAAATTTTCCAGCCCCAAGATTGCATAAGCTAATACCTTAAAATACATCTCTCTCTCTCTCTCTCTCTCTCTCTCTCTCTCTCTCTCCATATATATATAAAAGCATTGTATGCAAATTGTCCCCACTACCAGAGTTCTTCCTGGAGTTTGACCAGGGGGTGGGCCGGCTGGGGCTGCTGGTGCTGGCAGGCAGCCGAGAGAAGGGAGAGAGGCCCTGGCCAGTGGCAGCAGATGGCTAGGGGAAGGGATGGAGGCCCTGGCACCGGCAGGTGGTTGGGGGAAGGGAGGGAGGTCCTGGTTCTGGGAGGTGGTCAGGGAAAGAGAGGGAGGCCCTGGCCAGTGGTGGCGGCAGGTGGCTGGGAGAAGGGAAGCAATACCTGACTGGCAGCCAGCAGCTGCTAGGGACCCTACCAGTGCACAAATTTCATGCACTGGGCCTCTAGTCTTATCTAATAAAAGAGAAAAATGCAAATTAACCATACCTCCACTACACTCACCAGCCATGCCCACCAGCCAATCAGAGCAATTCTATGCAAATTAACCAAACCAAGATGGCTGCCAGCAGCCACAGAGCTGGAGCAAATAAAAGGCTTGGTTGCCCCGGCAATGGAGGAAGCCAAGATTCCCGCCTGCCCTAGCTGGCTGTTGCCTCTGCTCAAGGAAACAAAGTTTCAATTATAGAAGCTAAATAAATCTCAGATACCTGCTTCCAGCCAGCCTCCACTGGGAGCTTGGGTGGCTAGGGCCTGTGGCCAGCCTGATAACAGCCATCAGCCCCTCACCCAGAATGGCCAGGCACCCCAGCAGGAACCCCCACCCTGAAGGGGCTGTGGCCAGCCTGAAAGCAGCCATCAGCCCCTCACCCATGCTGGCCAGGCCCCCCAGGGGAATATTCACAGCAGAAATATTCAAAGACTATAAGTGGTTAAGGTCCTAATTTTTCAAGAAGAGGAAGAACAGATCCCAAGAACTACAGACTAATGTACTGGAGGAATCATGGATTCATAGCTGAAAGGAGCCATAGAGATCATCCATTGTGATACCACATTTTAAAGATGAAGCAGAAAGAGACAGAGCAAGGTGCTGGGCTAACAACATTCAGACCCCCTCCCTGAAGGGGGTGTGGCCAGTCTGAAAATGGCCCTCAGCCCCTCACCCAGGCTGGCCAGGAACCCCAGCAGGACCCCCACCCTGATCCGGGACACCCTCAGGGAAAACCAGCTGGCCCCCACCCATGCACCAGGCCTCTATCCTATATAGTAAAAGGGTAATATGCAAATTGACCCTAACAGCAGAACGACTGGGAATGACTGATCACTATGACACATACTGACCACCAGGGGGCAGACGCTCAATGCAGGAGCTGCCCCTGGTGGTCAGTGAGCTCCCACAGGGGGAGCTCTGCTCAGCCACAAGCCAGGCTGACAGCTGCCAGTACAGCGGTGGTGGTGGGAGCCTCTCCCGCCTCCTCAGCAGTGCTAAGGATGTCCAACTGCAGCTTAGGTCTGCTCCCCAGTAGCAAGTGGACATCCCCAGAGGGCTCCCGGGCTGCCAGAGGGATGTCTGATTGCCAGCTTAGGCCCAATCACCCCGGGAGCAGGCCTAAACCAGCAGGTGGTCATCCCCTGAGAGGTCCCAGATTGCAAGAGGGCACAGGCCGGGCTGAGGGACACGCCCCCCCCCCCCCCCCCCCGTGCACAAATTTTTGTGCACCGGGCCTCTAGTATATATATAAAAGCCTAATATGCAAAGTGTCCCCTTGGAAGTTTGACTGACCAGGAGTTCTATTGCTCACTATGCCATGTTCTGTCTACCAGGGGGTGGCGCAGAATGAAAGAAGGCTCAGGCCAGCAGTCAGCAGCTGGGGAAGTGAAGCCTTGGCCAGCAGCTGGCAGTTGGGGGAAGGAAGGCCCTGATAGGCCCTGATTGCCAGTCAGGCCTAGGGACCCTACCCATGCACGAATTTCATGCACCAGGCCTCTGTTATATATATAATTGACTCTGTTTCTCTAGAGGGCCCTGACTGATACAAATGAGGATATTACTGGTTCTTACATTATTGGCTTGCTGTAAGAATTAAATGAAATATATGTGTTAATAATTACTATGTTCCTGGCATACAATTAGCCTTCAATAAATGATAGCAGGGGTGGTGATTACAGTAACGTTATCTCACGCATATCTTCTAGGAGTTTGTTAGCTTTACAGTATGTATTTGCCAAAGCAGCAATAGAATGGTTCCAAGAGCCATTTCAATACCTTTGCTTCAAACAGCACTGAGAAGTCAATCAGCACTTTCTGCTTCTGTAGGTCACATAGCCTTGTAGGCAGATCATATTATTATTTGAGCTTTTTAACATGACCCTTCACACTTCTTGTCATGTAGAAGTGAGTGATGGGAAAGGTGAATGCTGCAGTATTGATGGTAACTAGGAGACATGCTTAACTCAATTCATGGCACCTAAAGAAATTTTAAGGCACAAGTAAGGTCTCTCTCTATGTCAGTACCAGTACTAGGGAGCAGAGTCCAATGCCAAATTATAGGCTTCACTTAAATTTATTGAAATTAATTCTGTGCAAAGATAACACAGCCCTGGGAGAGTCAGTCCCCACTCCAAGAGATGGAAAACAAGAGGCTGGATTGAGCTTGGTAGAGATCCAGCTGGAGTATAAGCTGGAACTTAGCAAAGAGCGATTGGAGGAAACATTGGAGGAGTATATAAATCCAATTTGAATATTTTAAAATTTAACTGTTGCTATGAATTGTATGATTGAATTCGCCAACTAATGAAATCAACATAGTCAAATCAGTTGCTATTGCAATTTGATTTCACTTCCTAACCATGCAATCATTGAGAGACACCGGGAAATCTTTTCCAGGGAAATATTTAAGAATAGAATTGTATCGACCAGGATCTCAAAGGGCTTAATTTAGTTATAATAACTTGTGGTGAGTCTATGACTAAATGTAGTTGCACACAGGGATCCAGTCACATGACCAGAACAATCTTTAAAGTAGGCTAAGCCCTGCCAAGATCCCACGTGTTATCTGCAGGTCTGGGAACATCTTGTCTGGCCTATAAGTCTATTTTTCCTGACTAGCTAACCTACTGTACTCAGTGATAATGGAGGTTCTTATAGGAGAAATAGTCTAAACAGGATATGTAATTATGAGAGCACTGCAAATCTCTAAGGCAGGGGGCCTCAACTGTGTGACATAAACATTAATTACAAAAGATGTTCAGATATGGGGACAGCTTGTGTGTGTTTGAATGACCTGGGCAGGACGCATGAAGAAGATAGCACAGACTTTACCTACCACTGTATTTGCTCTTGTAGTAGAATGGGACATGACAATAGTGGGAAGACTTACAGTGGGTAATAACACAAATCTGAGGTTTCAGGTCTAGGTTATCTACTCATTAGTTCTGTGACTTGAGGCTGGCACTTTCTAAGCCACAGTCTGCTTATTCATGAAGTAGGATAATAATAGATGAGACAGATTTCACCCAAAATGAGACTATGCAAACACTAAAGTTCCATCATCATTTGATTCCATGATTAATCAGAATCACTTTTTTCCTGGCCATCCCTATTTATAGTCACCTTTGAAAAGAATTGCATTTAAATAAATTTGAAAGGAAAACCACCGTCAGCTACATAATTCACTCAGAAAAAAAAAAACCACAATAGAAAATGAAAGAACATTCCAACTTCATATACTTATATTTGTTTTCTCTTTATTTTAATTTAAAGAATGCAATGGTGATTTTAAAGCTACAAGCAACCACACCAAGTGTCCAGGTTTCTATGGCATATGACAGCTGAGAGTCCAGGATGAGTTGAAGGCTCTATTTTTAGTTTTAGTCAAAGGATAAAATTCAGACCTTCCTGTGGGATTCATCTACTCTGAGTCATGCAACACCATCAGGCCAGAATAAAATAGCTCTATAACCCAAAGCATTCATTACTTGTGAAATAAAGAAACAGAAGAGGCTTTAGATATTCCTCTCTCCGTAACTTCAGAGTTTTTGTGATGTTCTCTGAGATGAGTATACTGCTCTTAATGCAAATGGACCAAGCAACAAACCTTGCTGTTCAATGGGCAAAGAAAGGAAAGAGCCTTTAAAAATTCAGTTTGAATTAGAAATTAACAATTATTTAAATGCAAAGCAAGGAAGAAAGCAACTGGCCACTCTAAATGGTATGTAATAAATTGTTTGATTGATAATGTTTAAGCTTTCTGCCCACTTTGGACTGATGACTCCATCTCCATTTTCCAGGATCTTACACACACTGCTTGGTTACTCCAAAAATGCACAGAATGTGACCTCAGCAACAGTGTTTGACATTGTCTAGGGCTAGGCGTTATGAAGTAACCATACAGAGAAATTTGGATGTCATCTGATTTAAACCTCTTCATTTTTTTATTGTTTTTTAGAGAGAGAGGAAGGGAGAGGGATAGAAAGATAGAAACATTGATGAGAGAGAAACATTGATTGGCTGCCTCCTGCAACCCCCCTACTGGGGATCAAGCCCACAACCCTGGCATGTGCCCTGACTGGAAATCGAATCAGTGACCTCTTGGTTCATAGGTTGATGCTCACCATTGAACCACACTGGCCAGGCAAACCTCTTCATTTTTAAAATGAAATAACTAAGACCCATAGAATGTTAACAACTTGCCCCAATCTATCAACAAGTCAGTGGCAGCAAAGGATCTAGAACACAGAGCAGAAACATTCAAAGACTATAAGTGGTTAAGGTCCTAATTTTTCAAGAAGTGGAAGAACAGATCCCAAGAACTACAGACTAATGTAATGGAGGAATCATGGATTCATAGCTGAAAGGAGCCATAGAGATCATCTATTGTGATACCACATTGTAAAGATGAAGCAGAAAGAGACAGAGCAAGGTGCTGGCTAACAACATCAGGTAGTTAGTGACAGGGCACAAGCTAGAACCTGGTCTCCTGATCTTTGCCTGGGGATCTTTCTACTTCACTAGCATTGAGATTCTTCTCAGGCAAAATTCTAGAATACATTATTAAACAGATGGCTTGGAAACATTTAAAAAAGAAAGCAATCATTAGCAGCCAGCATGGGTTCAGTTAGAATAAGTAAGTCATGCCAGGCTAACTTCATTTCCTTTTGGATACAGTTATAAACAAGTGTAACCATTATTGTTGTATACAAAAATTGGGGATGCACAAATGGAATGGAGGTGAGCTACATCACCCCAGCTTAAGGTACCTTGTCTATATTTTTCCTCTCTTTATGCTTTCTTCAGAAATCTATAATCCTCCACCTCCTCACTTAAAACTGGAGCCCACCAGTGAGAATCTTCATTCCTTCTTTTAAAAGCTTTGTACAGCTGGGATTTTTTTACCTTTTCCAAATGGAAGATATGGGACTTACATAATCGTCGAATTTGTTTTGTTTGTGAATACCAAATACTGGAGAGAAGACGCATAAACATAATATCTGTAGTGGGGAAAGACATTGGGAACTTTAGATTCACCTAGTGATTTTTCCAGTGCGATTGGGCAAGTGCTATGTGTCCCCAAATGCTTCCTTCACCAGGAAGAAAGGAAGAGACCATCACCAGGGGATCCATGCAGAGATGAAAATCTCTCCATTTGTGATGAATAATCAGGCTCCCTCACAAATCCTCATGGTATGTATTATTACAAAGATGAGCGGTAGATGAACCTGCAGAGTATTTTGAAAAGTTTTCCATGGGAGAAGAGGTTTTAATCCATTAAAAACCTTTTTCAGATCCTTAGCTTGTACTAAATTTACTTAATAACATTGACCACTTCCAGGATGTCAGAGGGCAATATGAAGTCACCAAATTTTCCTAAAAAAGGGAAAGTAACCCAGGACTGTTACTAGAATATATAGTGTACTTTGATTGTCAAGACTTCCATAATCTCTTCAGCCAGGCATTGTATGCAGATTTTTAGGACACAGCATGTCTTGATTAAAAATTCTAGAGTTCACTAGAGTGAACAGTGCTCTGTTTTTGGCCCTTTAGAGTTTAGTTGATGACCTGGATAAAAGTATATGTTACTTGTTGATCAAGTTAGTATCCAGAAATTTAGGCTTGACTCAATGTTATAACAATTAATTCTGTGCAAAGATGGTACCACTCCAGGAAAGAGTCAGTTCCCATTACTGGAGGAAAATAAATAGAGGCTGGATGAAGCTTGGTGGAGACATAGCCAAGGAGATGAATGCATCTGTGAGTCTATGGGGCTAAACAGTCTTTTAAAATTCGTTGTAATTTGTGACTTAATTATTCTAAAATAAAGCTCTATGAAAATATCTAAATGCAAATGTGTACCACTTATTAATGCTTAGGAAAAGTAATGTGTATTTCTTTTTCCTGTTACTTTCTCTTGATTTTGCCTGTTCAAGGTGACACACGCCATATGTGTTCAATATGCTAAAGACCTGGATGAATAACTCAGGAGATCAGCAGGCAGTGGGGAGTCTCTAGGTTAAAAAGGTGAGAGTGAGTCACAAATGAATGTTAAAATGGTATTTGCCAGACAATGTTTGAATGAGAGAAATATCCCAGAGAAAAATTGATCTGTTTATTTCATAATACCCTAGTTTAGAGGAAATATTACTGAAGGGTAGAAACTTGGTCTAAAATACACTTTCATTTTAAATCCAAGAACTCACAATGAGATATTTTCTGATCATTTTTTAAAATGGAAATCTTCAGGGTGCTTCCAAACAAATATGTAACAAGGGGAGCTCTCTCCCTATAAAAGTTCTGTCCCTTTCTAAAACCCAGGGTGCACGGTTCCAAGGAGGCTGGTTAAGCATGCATCTTTGTCAGTTCTCAAATAATCAAAATCCTTCCTGCCATATCAGTCTTAACCACTAGGAAATTAATTCACATCAGCATTATCCTCCCCATTTACCTAAACATCATCGTCAAAATAATGCAAACAAAGAAAAATAGAAGACAATGTCCCATAACTTAAGGATCTTCTTAGTGACAGAGAAATGTATGTCCATTATAGGTTTGCCTAAGTTAAGGCAGGAGTGAACAAGGAGTGAGAGGAGCTAGGCTCCTTGCAGGCTCCATGCTTCCATAGCTGTGCATCCTCATCTCAGTCTCATATTCTCCGAGAATCCCCACTTTGCAAGGAAGGATGTTGGAGACGGTATATTTGTGTTAACGTCTGGAGGATGAGAAAAATCCAGCCACATGTAGAGGTTTCAGGCAGACACATCAGCAGGTGCGAAGGTCCTCAGGGAAAGCGGTTTGGGGGAGAATGGTTTGGTTGCAGAGGTTGCCAGGAGCCAGACTGTGCAGAGCCTTTGTGCCATGGGAGGGCAGTTAGGTTTCTTATGAGCACTCTGGAAAACAGCAAAGGATTTTAAGCAGGGCAGATACATGTCATGAATTATAATGTTTAAAGCTTTCTCCAGAGAATAGGTTGCAATAAGTAGGAAGACCAGCTTGGTGCCAACTACAGTTATACAAAGAAGAAGAATAAAAGTTTCAACTAGGAGGGCAGCGGGATGAAGTGGAAGACTGCGATATAGGTAGAAGGTAGAACTGGCCAGACTTACAGCTAATGGATGAGATGTTATTTTATGGATAATCTAATTAAGTATACATGGGTTTAAGAAAGTCTGAATACCTATACAACAGCAAGGCATTGTTATTAATATAACAAAGACCAAAATGTGTGGTTCATGCTATAAAAGGCTAATCTTGGTAAACATGCTTGCTAAATTTATTCTTAAACGTAAAGAAGATACATATATATACATTTACCCACCAGGCAATTGAAGGACTCTGATGGATCCTTTCAGTAGGCAGGCCAAAAATTCGCCACCAATAATTACTGTTCCAGTTAATTCCCACTATAATTTCCCTACTGTGAATGAGCTAGAGCCGCTTCTTTTAAGGCAGAGAGCTGTTCTCGTATACCTGCAGCATCTTGTATACCTGCCAATTTCGTGCTGATCTTATCACTGGTTTCCAAGAGGGGTATCCCCATCCCTGATGCACGAGTTATCTAGGACATCCTTGACAGTCTTACTACTTTTAACGATAATGGGACTTGCCAAAGTTGTACCCATAAAGCCAAAATAGCTATGCAATTTTGGAAGCCTCAAATCAAACCACTTATGATATTGCATAGAAAAATGAAGTGGTTTATTATCTGAATTTTTCTTCTTTGACTTTAATGATGAGCCTTATTTAGACATAGCCAAAATCACTGCTCCATAAAGAGCTTAGGGCTACCCTGATTCTTGAAGAAGCTATATAAAACTCTTCTATTTTCAAGGCTGCTATAGAACCAAAATAAATTATCAGCAGTCTGCACATTCATTTATACATACATACTGTACCTTCTCTAAGTGAAAATATCACACAACAGATTGAATTCAATATGCTTTCCTGGAAGATGTTATTCTGAAAAATGGAAGTGCTATTACCTAAAATAAAAGATTAGAACATTAATTGCACAGTGATTCCATTGCCACCACCTTACCTCCACTGTTGATTCTCTTAACCTCTCCAATCACAAAGTGACCCAAATAAGGATCTTAGTTTAATTAGAAAAATATATGATCAAATCCTTATATTTTGGCCAGGTTGCATTCAAAAGTCAGAAATTAATAGCTGTGGTCTAAGTAAGGTGCACTTAAGATATTTCTGATCCAGTTGGGACCAGCACTTGGTTTCTAGATATTTCAAAGCAGAAAATAGATTTCAGTATAAAGTGAGCAGTGTGGAATCCCTTTGAAAAAGGCAGGTACCTTTTTTCAGTTAAATAAAGACTATTAAAAATGATATTACTCAAAGTTAAAGGATATTATCAATTGCTTTGGTAGTTGTTCTAGTCCTTTTTAAAGCAATTAAGCAAATGAATCAAAGCGACAAAAAGATTCAAACCTTTGTATAACCTTATCTTCAGCTTGTGAAATTGTAGCCTAATAGAATATTTTAAAATATGGAAGAATTTATATGCACAAAGAACTATTTCAAATCATTATTCAAAATAGTAAAAAAAAAATGAGGGAAAACCTATATATCTAATAGTAGGAAAATTATTCAATTATGGAGCATTCAGTCAATATAATATAAAACCTTTTTAAAATTATGGTTCATAAGACTATATAATAGCATGAATAATGCTTGTGATATTAAATAATAAATCAAGCTTTATAATGACTTCAGTAAAATGTAAAGAGGAAATGCCTGTATCTGTAAAGCCAACCACCTAAAGTGGATTAAGGTTCTTAATCTGAGATAGTGGCAGATTAGATCTACATAGATTTTTACTTCTCCAAGATCCTGGTGTCTTAAAGGCACTACCAATCAGGAGTAAATGAGGAAACAGAATCACCTGGAGTGAGAGAATACGGGATTTATTATAGGGATTCAGTTTTATGGAGTCAAGGTGAGGTGATTGATGGAAGAGTCTATGCAAGGTGCCATATCTCTGTATCACATGTTTAAGCAGAAGTCCTATTGAGTAGCCATGCCAGCAATTTGGGTAAAATGCTGAGTGAATAAGAGTAAGACAAACTTACAACATAAGGGATACACAATCACCTGAGGACAAAGTATACCCAAGTCCCTTGGACTGGACTTTCTGTCACTTGGAATCTCAAAGTTGTAACTTAAAAGTAGATCAATGTTCACATGGAGTGAATCTGATCGTTTTGTAGATACCCAACCCTGACCTATCTAGCAACAAAACCCGTGGACCTGACTGATAACCCACTCTGGCCAAGTGGGTAGAATCTGGAGTAAATCTGGGAGAAACAAAGAGGGCCCTGGAAAGGCATATCAGGCAAGGGGGCGGGGGGATGGGAGGTAGTTACCCTGAGATTCTTGAAAAAAGACTCTTCCTGTCCATCAAGGATCTTGGGAATCAGCTGAATGAAGTTTTTAAAAGATAACCTGAGTTGTACTAGAATTTTTAAAGAGTGTATTTAAGTATTATCAATTCAAATCAGGCAACGCCAAATTGGAAATGATTAGGAGCCGAAGCAAGACGTATATAGGAAGTGCACAAGCAAAGAAAGGAGATCATTTGATTGACAAAACATGAAACCTGTTGGCTGTTTGTTATTGGTTATTTGTCCTAAGCATTTTGATTTTGTAACCTTAAGGCATTTGCAGGCTTGGGTTTTGGGATTGCTTATATAGGCCACCATGGCGTTAGAGCCACCTTAACTTATTAACAGAGTGTAGATGCCACACTCCAATCTCCACCTTATGTGCAATTTATGTGGAATATAAAGTACAATGGAAACTAGACTCTTGGCAACGGACTTCTTTGTGTGCTTTTCCAGACTCTGTTTGTGTTTGTGAATGACACATTGGGAAGAAGGTTGTGCTAACTATTAGGGCTGATACCTAACACAGTGTCCATACCTTTACTTTAAAAATGTACGGGAATTCCTAGAAATAGAAACAAACAAACAAAAAACCCAGCAAGATTGTATGTATATAACACTTTCATATCCAATTGAAAAATGTCAATAATCAGTCCTTTGTGGAGATCTTACATGATTCCATGTGACTGATTTTTTTTTTCTCTACCAAGTTCACCAGTTAACACTGATGACTTATTGCTATGCCTTGAAGGTGATCTTATAATCATTTTCCTCTAAAATAGAGGGAAATTTCCTTCCAGTCTGCTACCCTCCCCAGTATATCCTTGTCCCCCAAGACTCTTAATAGAATGTTCTGTTGCAAATATGCCAGTTGTGGGGAGAGGCAAGTTTGGCCTCAGAGCTCGCTGTCTCTGATTCCCTGGCTTATGTCTGCCCAGCCCTCTGAGAAGTAAGCATGATTTGTAGAAAAGCTCACAGAGACTCACATTTTATCTCTACAGTTTTCCTGTTATTTTGTTTTCTGGGTGTTGCCTTGAGACTCTTGAAAGTAACATCTTGAAATTAAGATTCAGATTTCTCACATCTAAAAGAAGTTTGTTATTTCTTTTTTATACTTACCTTGTTAGAAAAAAGAATTGGTGAAAGCTTGCTATAATAAACAAAGTTAAATAAAGGAAGATATAAAAGAATCAGGATAAAAAAAAATAAGTGGCTGCTAGGGTAAGAATAGCACTCATAATGCATATTTAACATCCTAAAAAACTGGGCTGTGCATTTGATTTATAGCTCCCCAACTTCCACTGCAAAAATGGAAAAATGATTATCACTAATGTTTATTCTCTATAGTTGCCCAGGGAAAGTTTTTAAAAAGTGTCCACCCACAGATAAACATATAAAAACAGAATATTATTCATCCTTAAAAAAGAAGAAAATCCATTTGCAACAACATGGATGAACATGGAGGACATCATGCTGAGTGAAATAAGCCAGTGACAGAGAGACAAATACTGTAGGCTTCCACTTCCATGAGGGATCTGAAATAGACTAATAGAACAGAAAATAGGGTGGTGGTTGCCAGGGGAGGTGGGAAACAGCGAGTTGTTTTTTATGGGTTTAAAGTTTCAGTTACGCTAGATCAGTAATTCTCAACTGGTGTGCCACAGAATTATTAAAACATGCAATACCTGACTATTTAGTCAAGGGCACTGACCTCTTTTCCTTTAGATTGTCAAATAAAAAAAAGGACAACAGCCCAGACAACAGCCATCTAGTATGAATTAATCAAAATTACACCTATTTTTTGTCAGATCAGCAAAAAATCCTATATAATAAAAGGCTAATATGCAAATCGACCAAACAGCTGAACAACCAGTCGCTATGACATGCACTGACCACCAGGAGGCAGACACTTAATGCAGGATCTGCCCTCTGGTGGTCAATGCGCTCCCATAGGGGGGAGGGCCGCTCAGCCAGAAGCCGGGATCACGGCTGGAGAGCGCAGTGGAGGTGGCGGGAGCCTCTCCCACCTCCACGGCAGCACTGAGGATGTCTGACTGATGGCTTAGGCCTGCACCCTGCAGGAAGTGGGCCTAAGCCGTCAGTTGGACATCCCCCAAGGACTTCTGGACTGTGAGAGGGCACAGGCCGGGCTGAGGGACACCCCCCTCCGAGTGCACAAATTTTGTGCACCGGGCCTCTAGTATACTATAATTTTTGGTGTGCCATAGACTTTTAGTAATTAGTTTATGTGCCATGAGATGAAAAAGGATGAAAATTGTTGTGCCAGATGAGTAAGTGCTAGAGACCTGCTGTATGACAATAGGGTTGACCCATAGTTAGCAATATGGTACTGTACACTGCAAAATTTGTTTAGAGAGTAGATCTCATGTTAAGTGTTCTTATCGTGCATGCATGCACACACACACACGCACGCACACACACACACGCATGCACACACACCACAAAGAAACAAACACAAAAGGGACACAAGGAAACTTTGAGAGGTGTTGGACATGTCAATTATGTTGATTGTGTTGAAGGTGCCACAGGTGTCTGCATATGTCCAAATTCTTCAAATTGTACACATTAAATATGTGCAGTTTTTGTGTATAAATTATACCTCAGTAAAGCTGTTTAAAAAGACAAATAAACATATCCATATTCTAGCCATTATCTAGAAGTATCAATCAGTTTGCTGATCAGAAATTCATAACATGCCACAATCTGAACAAAACATAATCATAGGTTATTAAAAGAGGTTAGTTAGCATATAGGATGTAGACAATCCATGTAATCTGTGTTAATCACTGTCAAAGTTTTATAACTTTGAGCATAATGAATTGTTAAAAAGAGAAAGTAAATAAATACATACCTATATAAAATGAGACTTTGGTGGAATAAGGTTCCAACCAGCACTTATATTTGATTACTTATAGAGCCTTCTTTTTGCAGATGGGTTAAGGAAACTTTCTTGCAAACCAAGGTGGTCAACAGCACTCATTCAGGGGTCCACTCTCATTCAGCAATCCCAAGTGGCTTCCGGAATTGAGCTCCATTTATGCATGTGACATTGTAGGAATAGAAATAAAGTAACTGGGGCTCGGGGTGAGAGCAGCTCTGCCTCATATAATTACACAGAAGTCAGTATCCTTCAAAATATGGGAACAGAGAGTTTAAATGATGTTATTTGCAGACGTGAGTGTTATCACTTCTGATCACAGAAGATATTGTGCAGCATGTACGCTGATTCATCAGCTCACAGTGAAACAAGCTAGCAGGAGAACCAAGACCCACTTTACATTCATTCAGTATGTTCTCACATCCAACTTTTTTAACTCAAATGATATTTTAATACAATAAGGTTGAAACTGGTTAATAAAGCTTAATAAGGCTACAATTCCAAGTACGCTAGTTTGCATGTAAGTATAGCCTGGCTGGTTATTCCTAAATCCTGAGTTTTTTTTCTTACTGTTTATTTGCTTGGCTTTATAAATTTATTGAGGTATAATTGATATAAACAAACTGTCCATATTTATAGTATACTGTATGATGAGTTTTGACATTATAAACTCCTATGAAACCATAACTGCAGTCAATTTAATTAACCTTTTTATCACTGTTACCAGTCTCATTTACCTCTTCAAACACTGTCATTCATTATCATGGTTTATTTTTTCCTACTTCCACTACATAGCAAATAGTTTACTTTTCAGAATCAAGTTCATTGTGACATCATGGATAGTCATCATTTACTCTTTTCAATTGTGATTGATGCTTCTGTCACAAAAGGAATTTCCTCTTATGCAGAAAATTTGGGCTTCACACATGAATTAGTCTCTTTATGTATTTCAGGTGATGCTAGAATGACAAGAGAACTGGCCAGTCACTCAGTACAGGAGGAAAACATTGAAAATGGAGAGGAGAGGAGCAGTGTGGGGAGATGGTACTATTGCTGTGCACGGAAACTTCATAGGGGAAAAAAAACACACCTGATATGCTCTGGCTGCTGGCAGGTCAAGTCCATTATCATACCATAAAAGAGGCAAGTAGTGCCCTAACCAGTTTGCTCAGTGGATAGAGCATTGGCCTGCAGACGCAAGGGTCCCAGGTTTAATTCCGGTCAAGGGCATGTAGGCACATCCCCAGTAGAAGGTGTGTAGGAGGCAGCTGATGGATGTTTCTCTCTCATCGATGTTTCTAACTCTCTATCCCTCTCCTCTCCCTTCCTCTCTGTAAAAATAAATAAATAAAAATCAATAAAATATATTTTTTTAAAAAAAGAGGCAAGTAGTTAAAATATGATAGGCTCTGAGATGAATTGGGGAACTTATATGCATATATGAATAATCCATGGACACAGACAATAGTGTGGTGAAGGCCTGGGAGGGGGGCAGGTGCGAGTCAATGGGAAAAAAGGGACATCTGTAATACTTTCAACAATAAAGATAAATTTTAAAAATATAATATGAGAGGCACTGGTGAAGGCCTAAACAAAAGGGTAGAAAAGGAAAAATGAAGTGGGAGAAAGGGGAAGGAAGAAGGAGCAAAGGGCAAAAAGGAAAGAAAGATGCTATTATGAGAGGGAGAAAGACAGAAAACACTGCAGTGGGGCTTTTGGCTAAAAGATGTCTGTAGAGTGATTTTTATGGTAAAGAAACCAAAGAAGTTCCTGAAATGGGTATCCACAAACATACAGAGTGTGGTGCTATGGCTGAGTAAAGAGCGTTAGAGACTGGGAAGTGACTCCAACAGTAATAATGTTTCTGGTGATGTTGGCTCTTGGTTCTTGAGTTCAGCAACAAAGAATTCAGAGCCAAGAACTCTAGCACAAGAGGAAGTTTATTTAGCATGCAAAGCCAAAGTACACTCAGAAAGAAGATCCTAGCAGGCTACTCAGAGAGCTATCTTGGTCTTTTTGAAAGGAAGTCACAGAGGCAGAAGACTGAGCCAGCTGGGCTGAGTGGACTCAGGAAACAAGTTACAGAGGCAAAAGAAGGACCCTTGGAGAAGGTTCTGGGGCTGACCCAGGATGATCTGCCTCTGCCCACTGCTACCCTGATTGCAAGTCTTGTGGAGACCCTTATTGCTTAGGAGAAAGAAAGTAAAGATACACACCTGAAAAAGAAGGCAAGGGCATGCTTTAGAGATAGTGTGTGCACTGGGTTCTTTGTCTTAACAGTTTTTATCTATTTTCTAGAGGCAGTACTAGTAATTTTAAGAGAGATCTTAGGGCAGGGTCTCAATAGAATATTCATGAGCTTTCCAGGTATGTCCTTTATTATGCTGATTCATCAAAATGAGCATATTGGGTCAGGGTCCTGGTCTCTACTGATTGGTTGGAGCTAGAAGGGGTCATTGGTCATTGCATCTGATCCTGATGCCATCCATGGTGTTACTTCTGGTTTTCATCATGGCTGCTATTCTGGGCCTGGAGCTGAAACACAGCTGAGACCTAGATGTCATCTCCAGTTTGACCAAAATTCTGTCTCTGTGGTCAACAGACCCAAAGCTTTGTTCCTAAGATTATTTGATGCCAATCAGAACATCATTGTCCTGAGGGCTTAATGCTTAAGGGAGTGATCTTGCAAGGAAGAGGGAGGCAGGTGAGTCAGGGTGCTGGATGGGGCCAGTTTGAATCAGCTATGTGTCTCTGTTTCCCCATTCCACTTGCCAAGGAATTTTCCTAACTTTTACTATCCTGTCTCAATAAGATTCCTCCAGCATTGCTGCCCAGCACAGGGCTGGAGGCGGAGAAAAACTTGCCCTACTCAAAAAGGGAGCTATTTTCGTCAACTTAAATGAGCCTGAACCTGCAGAGCTGAATTGGCAAATGAATATTGTTGATTGGTGCAGTTTCTTCAGTGCAGGAGAGAGTTTCCAGTCATACTGGCTATTCTTCTGCCACACATATGGAGATTTACACTGAGTGGCCAGATTATTATGACCACCCTATCAGTACTTCATTGACACTTCCAAAAATACTGAATATTGAAAACTTGCTAAGCAACTACTCTCAAGGTTTTATTATTATTATTTGCACAACTAATTCACTTCATTGTACTGATGGGGTGGTCACAATAATCTGGCCACCCACTGTATTAAAAAATAAAATAAAGTTTGAAATCCTTGTTAATTATGAGCTGATAGTTCTATGTCCCACTCACTTCCCTAGAAAAGGAGCCGTATAATAGTAACACCACTAAGACATGACCTCCAGCCATTCTTTATGTGGCAACAATTCAAATGGCAATTTTCCCCTTAGAAACTTTTACATTTAAATGTCAGATCAAGCTGCTCTGGTCCCCTAATTTTAAGAAGTTTCTGACTTAAAGTAACGAGGGGGTAATTCCATGCAAATAAAAATCATTCATCCTCCCATGGGAGCCTCAGAAAATTCTTTTTCTGGAGATATTGTAAGGCCCCCACCCCCAGCACCCAGTTGGGAAGGAGATACCCCAATTTTTCCAATAACACCATGACTTTGCTGATTTTATTAGTTCTAGTAGCTCTTTTTGTAGTTTCCTTATGATTACCTACATACATATGTGATCATGTAGCATGCAGAGAGACCCCACCCCCAGCACCCAGTGGGGAAAGAGACACCCCAATTTCTCCAATAACACTATGACTGCCAAATTTATTAGCTCTGGTGGCTTTTTTGTAGTTTCCTTATGATTTTCTACATATGTATGTGATCATGTAGAATGCAAAGAAAGACAGTTTTGCTTCTTAATCCATATGCATTATATTTATTTATTTTTATCTTATTGCATTGACTATGACTTTGAGTACGGTATTGAATAGAAGCGGTGACAGTGACATCTTTTTGTTTCTCATCTTATTTTTTCACTATTAAGTGTAATCATAGGTACATGTTTTTTGAAGCTGTCTTTTTTCAGGAATTTTCAGAAGGAATTTACCTTCTCATCTTAGTTTCCTGAAACTTTTTATTAGAATGTGTTAAGTTTTGTCAAATAATTTTCTACATCTATTGAGATAATCATGATAACCACAATGCATTTTTTTTCTCCTTTATTTTTTGAAACACTAAATGAACCTTTCAGTCCTTGAACAAACCCCGTTTGGTTATGATACATTATCCTTTTTATATAGTCCTGCATTCAATTTGCTAGTATTTTGTTAAGAAATTTTGTATTTATGTAATGAGATATATTCGTCTGTAATTTACTTTTCTTATGCAATATTTATATTTTTTTGGAAAGGCTTACGTTATGAGACTGGTTGGAATGTGTTCTCTCTTCCTCTATTTTTTAAAAGTGTGAGAAAAATGATCAGTATTGCTTCTTTAAATGTATGATAAAAATTCACCAGTGAATCCACCAGGGCCAGATATTTTCCTTCCAACTTTAATGTTTTTTTCCCCAATAGACATGGGGCTATTTGATTTTTGACATATTTTTCTCCAAATTACAAATGACATTTTAGTGGTTTTTCCTGTGTCTAGTAATTTTTTATTGGAAGCTAGGCTTTGTGATTAGTATGATATTGAGCTCTAGATTCCCAAAGGTACTAAGTTTACCTGAGGATCAGCTTATTTTTTAAGCTTATTTTAAAACTATGTTAGAATAAACCTATTGTTGCCTTTACTTTGGAGATAGTTTCACCCTACTACTAAACTGTGACCTTCAGGGGACTCTACGAATGCTCTACTTATTTACTTCACTCTCGCTGGTTGAAAGTTGAACATTTCCCAGCCTCTGTGTGAACTGTGGAATTGTTTAGCCTACAAATCCCTTATCATTTTTTTCCCTCAGCCTCATAAAATTTTACCCTTTTTGTGTTCAATTTAGTACTCTACAATGCTAAGGTGATCTCATGCACATATGTGGAAGTCATTTTCTGCACAGTCTTCTCTTCTCTGGTACCTCCCATTGCAAATTCCATTCATCTCAACCAGGACAGACTCTAATCTCTGTTTCTCAACTCAGTGAGACCATGATCTCAAGTTTCTCCTGCATGAACTGCTGCTCAGCAAATGCTTCCAGGCAGAAAGCCAGGGTGATGGTAGGGCTCAGTTTCTTTGTTTCCTTTCTCACAGGGATATTAGTCCTACATTGGTTTTTGTCTAATGTCTCAAAACAGTTTTCTAGTTGTTTATGGCAGAACAAGCAGTCTGGTGCCAGTTATGCCATCATAGCTTCAGTGAAACATCCCTTTTAAAAATATAAAAGGGATGTAAAGAGTTACATCATTGAGGATAGTACCTATATAGTCTAATTGTAATTGCTTGTGTACCATAGAACTAAATTTGGCTTTGGCTTTGTCCTACGATTTTATGTAAGCACAAATGGTTACATAAAATGCTTCCTTTTCCATTGAAAATTCCTCAAAATATAGATAATTGAACTAGGTCTACACTTTTTAATGAAAGTTAAAGATACTTCTATTGGAAATTTGCGTTTAGAGTATTATTTTTACTTTATTAAGCAATTCTTTTTTTTTTTTTACTTTATTAAGCAATAAAGTGAGACGCAGTCCCTAAGATTACATTGTTCTATTTTATAATGGACGGGGCAATGTCTAATCGCTAAAATACAGTTTAAAAGAATTCTCTGTCTTTGCCTTTTTCCTTTTGATTTGATTAATCTTTAATGAATATTTTCAGGTCCAACTCAAGTCCATTTCTCCAGGGAGTCTTACTGAATTATTTCATTCCTGTTTAAATTATGATAAAGCTAAACAACTGCCAGAAAAGGACCATAAAATACAGAGTCTTGAAATATATGCAAATTTCTTTCTCTACTGACAGTTTTTAAACAGTTCAGGTTAAATGGGGAAGCTCCTTCCAAGTCCCTCTCAAATCATCTTTTAGATTGGGGAAAGGAACATCGGCTCTTGGGCCATTTAAGGTCCACTAAAGCATTTGGTTTGGCCATGCCAAGGCAACTGCAGGCAGGACTTGAAGTGCAATAAATCTAGGAACTTTTTTCATAGCAACATAAATTTATGTTAAGTGAATTATATGAAGCAAATGGTGTTATAAGTATCCAAATGACCCTTGGAGAAAAAAGGTTCCCCACCCCTGCTTTAGATGCATCCCTTAGATGGTCAAAACTGGATTTCTGCCACTTTCTTTTTCAGAACAGCCAGCTGTAGGGGAGAAAATATGGTGGAGGAGAGCCTATCAATATGACTTAAGTCCAAAACTCAGACATTTTATTGGTGAGAATTTAATCACATACCCAAACCTAACCAAAAGGGAGGCAAGAACATGTAATCTAGCTGGTAGACATGGTGTAGCTACATCTACACTAATAAAAGACAAAGATGCTAATTGACCATACCTTCGTTATGCCCACCAGCCAATCAGAGTGACTATATGCAAATTAACGGCCATCTTGGTTGGGTTAATTTGCATATACAGGCTGGGAGCGAAGACTGAAGACAACGTGGAAGCGAAGCGCTACAGAAGGGAGCAAAGTAGAGGGGGTGGAGGCGGGAGGCAGGAGGGAAACCAGCCGGGCGGAGGAGCAGGAGGGAGGGAAAAACACCAGCCGCACGGTGGAGTGGGAGCAAAGCCCACCTCAGCGGGTTTTGCTCCCTTCTCTGCTTCGCCCCAGCAGTAGGAAGTCCTATTCTTGCAGGAATCTTCCTGAAACAGGCCTCTAGTCTTACCTAATAATAGACAAACATGCAAGTTGACAGTACTTTCACTACGCCTTAAGCCACACCCACCAGCCAATCAGAGCGACTATATGCAAATTAACCCAACCAAGATGGTGGCCAGCAGCCACTGAGCTGGAGGGAGCAGGAGGCTTGCTTGCTCCAGTGATGGAGGAAGCCAGCCTGCCACCAGCTTTGAGCTCCACTCAAAAGCAACAAAGTTTCAATTATAGAAGGTAAATAAACCCCAGATACCTGCTTTCAGCAGGCCATGGACACGGAGCTGGAGCAAGCAGGAGGCTTGCTTGCCCCTGTGATGGAAGAAGCCAAGCTTCCTGGTGACTGCTGCCTCCTCTCAAGGCAACAAAGTTTCAACTATCGAAGGTAAATAAACCCTCTGTCATTTGAGTGAGCCACTGGTGGTCCATGAAAATCTTTGCTCCTGCGCACCACAGTCCCACCTGGCACTTGCACCTGCTGCCGGCGCTGGTCCTGCTCGCACCTGCAGCCTGAACCGGAACCACCACTTGCACCCGCTGCTGGTGCCCAGCACCAATCCTGGTCACTCGGCACTATCAGGGGGTGCAAGTGGCGACTGCCAGCCATGATTGCCCCTGAGGGCTTCTCTACCTTGCCCTGCTCCTGAGGGGCGATCAGAGCAGCAGCTGCGGCTTGCACTAGCTGATGGTGCCAGCCCCAATCACTTCGCACCATCAGCGGGTGTGAGTGGGGCCTGCACTCTCAGCGCGTGGGAGTGGCAGTGGCGGGAGCGGGGCTGCTGGCAGACAGGGGACCAGGGGCCGTGGTGGGAGGGGCCAGGCCGGGGCATGGAGGATGGGCCAAGACTCGCCCCTGTGCTTACAGCAGCCTCACAGCCCACAGTTCCTTTCAAGGCACACAAATTCATGCACTGGGCCCCTAGTCCTATATAATAAAAGGCTAATATGCAAATGGACCCAAATGGTGGAACAACCAAACAACCGGACAACCAGTTGCTATGATGTGAGCAGACCACCAGGGGGCGTGTGTGGAACATGGCAGGTGTTGGCCATGGCAGGAGGGTGGAGCAGGTGAGTGGGGGTGCCGTACCAAAGTGGGGCCTCAGTCACTGTCATTGGAGAGAGCCTCTGGTGGTTACTATAAATTATTTGCTCCCACACACCCTGGTCCCATCCAGCACTTGCACCTGCTGCCAGTGCCTAGCACCAGACCTGATCACTCGGCGCCATCAGCTGGTTAGAACAGCGGCTGCCAGCCCTGATTGCCCCTGAGGGCTTCTCTACCTCCCTTTGCTCCTGAGGGGCAATTGGGGCAGCAACAGCTGTTCATACCCACTGGTGGCGGGGGAGCACAGCTGCCGGCAGACATGGGACTGGGGGCTACAGTGGGAGGTGCCAGGTGGGGGCACAAAGGATGGACCAAGACCTGCCCCTGTGCCCACTGCAGCCTCATGGCCCACAGTTCCTTTCAAGGTGCACAAATTTGTGCACTGGGCCCCTAGTCTATATATATAAAATGACAGGGACCAGAACACCAGAACGACTGGAACGACCGGTCGTTATGACATCCATTGCAGCCAGCGAACCAGCCCAATCAGAGGGTAGGGCCAGCCAGCCAACCTCCCATGGCCCCTCCCCCCAGCGGCCCCACCCCTCATCGACCTCTCCCACCCAAATAGAGAGCAGGGCCAGCCGGCCAACCTCCTGCAGCCCTCCCCCTGGCCAGCTCTGACCCCCGATCGGCCCTCCCCACACCAATCAGGTGTGGGGGTGGCCGGCCAACCTTGCACAGCCTCTCCTTATGGCCAGCCCCGCCCCCAATCAGCCCCCTCACCCCAATCAGGGGAGGGGCCCACTGGCCAATCTCCCGCAGTCCCTCCACCCAGCCAGCCAGGCCCTGATCAGGTGCTATCAGCATTGGCTGGCTGGCTAACCTCCTGCCATCTCCTTCTCCCAACAGGCCCGGCTCTGATCTGCCTACTGGGGCCGGGCTGGCTGGACCCTACCTGTGCATGAATTCGTGCACTGGGCCTCAAGTTAATATATAAGAAGGAAAGTGTGGATTTTGGGGAATAGTTAGCAGTCTCCTCATGTTATTCTCCCCTTTCAGAACTCAACCTCAAGTTCAATGTAGCAGAACCATCAACTATATTAATCAGATGAGTAAGAGGAAATGCTCAAAATGAGAGGGTTCATTTAATAAACTTTTTGTCCAAATCAAGGTTGGTAAATCTGACTCTCAGTGATTTTCATTATTCTTTTATGTGAAGTTGCATGTTCATTAAATCTACTAATGAGACCTTCTCCAGTCTAATTTTCATTTAGTGCACATTTAACATAGACAATATAGATATACAATGTTAGTCACTCATCATTCCTATAGATTTGGGGGACAGACAAACCAAGTTCAAATATTGTTGTTTTTTTTATTTCCAAGCTTTGTGACTTTGGGTGAGTTACCTAACTTCTCTGCACCTCAGTCTTTTTATAATAAGGACAATAATGTCAATCTTTCAAATTATGGTAAAGATCAAATGAAGTAACATTTGTAAAGATCTAATAGAGTGCCAGAGCACACAATTGGAGCCTAATAAATTAGGAAGATGTAGATATAAATATATAGATATAGATAGATAGAGATATAGGAATATAGATAATTATCTATTTATATATAAAGGAGAATAGTGAGAGAATGAGAGAACAGAATACTTGTATGTGTATACATACATATATACCTTACTCTCTCTCACTTTCTTACTCTCTCACTGTTCTTTCTATAGAATGTTTAGCAGTTAGCAAATGTTTACCTAAAAGACACTGATCTACAGTTTACTCTTTCCCACTACATGGAAACCCAGTGTGTTTGTCATCTACCTGTATTATAGAAGCAATAAAAAGTACACATTTCCTTTCTGCAGAATAGCTCATTGCTTGGAGTACAAGTCCAGTATTTCAAGGCTTGAATTATGAGTCTAAGCACTACTATTGATCACTACTGCAAATTTCCTTGGTGAAGAAATGTGTGTAGTACTTTCTCATTTGTGAAATATTTTCACTTGTATTACCTAAGGATGGGGGCTCTTGCTCATGGTCACCACTGAACCAAAGATTTAAAAATAATGAAGCATGCATTTAAGCAGTAAAAATATTATGTGTGCAAATTAAATGAACAGGTAAAGAAACACTGCAAATAATAACAGTGTAGCACTATAGAAAACTAAATCTGCACAGCTGGAAGTTTCCTTCACAGCCTGAAGTTTTCATGAATAGAGCAAATGATAAGGGAAAGAAACCCATCTTCCTTAATTTTGAAAAATGTCTTACTACCCACCTCTTTCTTTAGCTATCAATCTACCTACCTACCTACTTACATACATACATACATACATACTTATATCATTTTATAAAAGATTTAAAGCAACATAAAATAATATAAATAATATTCACAGTTACATAAAAAATATTAGCCAATCAGATTTAGAGGAATTATGGATGAAAGAGAAAGATAGAATCAGGTTTAAGATTGAAACAGATTTCTATATATTAGAGCATATAGAAAAATTATGCCAGTTTATCAGCAAAATAAAATATTTTCCTTAAACTTACACTTGAAATGAATTTCTTATGTGAAACTTAAAATACAGAACACTGAGTGAAAGCATGGATGATGTTCATAATCATTTTCTTCCAGAAATGCAGCAGAACATGTGCAGGGCACTTTCTTCCAGAGTCCCTGAAAGTCAGCTAGCGGCCCACTGCCAGACTGGAAGTGTGTGGATGTTAAAACACTGTGGTTTCAGCCCTGGCCACTTGCTCAATGGTTAGAACATCTGCCTGGAGACTGAAGGGTCTCGGTTTCAATTCCAGTCAAGGGCACATACCTCGGTTGCAGGCTCAATCCCTGACCCCGGTCAGGGTGCGTGTGGGAGGCAACCAATCAATGTGTCTCTCTCATATTGATGTTTCCCTCTCTCTCTATCTCTCCCCGTCCCTTCCAGTCTCTCTAAAAAAAAATCAATGGAAAAAAAAAATATCCTCGGGTGAGGATTAACAAAAAATAAAATAAATTAAAAAAATAAAATAATGTGGTTTCAGTCTGCAGGTGTCTTAGTTCCAGCTTTATCTGAGGGAAAATTCTAGTTTTCCTGGATGAAGCAGATTTTTCAATGTTACATAGCTATCAGAGCCCTCTTTGGAAATTTTTGCTGAGAAGCCAAGCAGCTGATGGGGCAGGGTTCCTCTCCTCTGGAGTGTGGGCATGTGTAACAGCACAGCCCTGAAAGGTGATGTCATCTGATAACTGACATTTTGTGGGAACAAAGGGTCCTAATTAGGACTCCCAACTGAATGGACAGGCATTCCCTCTCACTACCAAATCTTGCTCTTAGAACATAAACAGAGACAACAGGCCTGTGGTGAAGAGCCTGAGATGAATAGTACGGGTTGCCTTGACCTCTGAAACTGGGAGGCCTGTTTCCCGCCCTGCTCCAGTGGACAAGAGCCCCCTAGCCACACACCCCTCCTGATGGAGGGGACCAGGCAGAGTTTCTGCTTATCCTTGAGTAGTGATTTCAGCTTCCTGCCAGTTTAAGAGATTATTCAACAATCCAATCACGCGTCTCCAGGAACAAGAAGGTGCCACCATCATGATACTACAAAGCTAGCCTCCCTCAGCCCCTGGTTGTTCACTCTGATTCCCAAGTACAATCTCTTAGTGGCAATTAAACATGGCTCCAAAGTTGCACCCTCAACTACATTGAAACAGCCTGATCTCCTGCTTTGGCCATCAAAAGGCATCCAAACCAGGTAAGATCCAATGGCTCTTTTTTCTTGATTCTCTGCTATCATAAAAGTGTGGTGATCCAACCAGCTGCATCAGAATCCTGCATTAGAGTTTACTAATCTATATTCAAAGCTTAATAATCTATAATAATAAAAGTGTAATATGCTAATTTGACCGGATGTCCTTCTGGACGGTTCGGGACAAAGCCGGGGCTGCGAGGGAAGCTCGGGTCCCGGGTGCGAGAGAGAAGCTGGTGCCAGCAGCCGGGGGAAGGAAGGCCTACTCTTGCATGAATTTAATAATAACTCCAGTTATTAATAAAAATTAATTCCTTGTTGGCCTTATACATAATTTGATCTAAAAACAAGAATCATCTTGATATTTATTCAATATCAAGATGTGCAGAAAATCATGCAAATCAGTGATTCTAAACCTAATGTATATACAAGAATCATTTAGAGAACAGTGTATGATAGTGTCTTAAGAATGTTTGAATCCCAGTCCTGCCAGTTATTAGCAGGAGGCCTTCAACAAGTTACTTAACCTCTCTGTGCCTCAATTTCTCCATTTGTAAAATAGTATATACCTCATATAACAGTGATCCAACATTTAAATTATTTTAATGTATATAAAATTTGGAAACATGTCTGTCAAACAACACACAATCAATATGTACTATTAGCCAACAAATATTACTGGACTGCACTTTCAAAGACTTAAAAAATTGCATCCAATATAAATCCTGGGATTCTACATTTTAAATAATTATTTATAATGATTCTGATGTCAGTGGCTCATGGACCAGTAACCTAGGCCAGTGGTCTTAAGAGGGGTGGTGTCCAGCCAGTGTGGCTCAGTGGTTGAGCAGTGAACTATGGACCAAGAAGTCACAGTTTGATTCCTGGTCGAGGCACATGCCTGGGTTGGGGGCTCAATTCCCAGTGTGGGGCGTGCAGGAGGCGGATGATCAATGATTCTCTCTTGTCATTGATGTTTATATCTCTCCCTCTCTCTCCCTTCCCTTCTGAAATCAATAAAAATGTATAAAAATATTTTTAAAAAGAGGAGTGGGCAAGCAAGTGAATAAGATGACCCGTTGGAGCTTAGGAGAAAGTGTTGATATTCCATTTCCATTTGCCTTCTTTATCTAAAACTAACAAGTTGTTCTAATAGTTTTTGAAATTCTGGTTGATACTGAGGCCCTCTGTGTGGGTTGGATGCCACACAGGGGGTTTGAGGAATCTCTTATCAGGTTGATGGTGGGCCCTTGGTGATGGTTTAATTTCAGTGCTGAGATGCATTACAATATATGCTCACGCTGGATGAAATGAATTTATAGATTACATTTCACAGTTTTAAATTAGATGTATTCTTACAAAATAAACAACTGACTTGAAAGATTTTTGCTAGGTAATTATATATCAATGATAATACTAACAATTTCAGCAAAAGTGAAGAAAAAGAAAATGACAGTCACGATGGGCCTTGGTTTTTACACAATCCCTCTGCCAACCACATCTCTAGAACAAGCTATGTCCATACAACCAATCAAGCAAAAATGAGGCCCCAAAAAGTGTATTTATCAAAAAACTATTTGAAATATGAATTACTTCTGCTTTTATTACTGATTATTTCACCCCGAGTATATATTATGCCTTGATATATTAAGGAATGTTACCAGTGCATTTTAAAAGTTTAGACATAATTAAAACAAATTTTAAGATTCTTTTTGTCAATTAGTAAATTCACATGTATAGAGATCAACAACAAAAGTAAGAAGTTGTTTTTTTTAAAATATATGTTTTTATTGATTTTCGTGAGAGAGGAAGGGAGAGGGGGGGAGAGAGAGAAACATCATTGTAAGAGAGAAGCATCAATTGGCTGTTTCCTGCACACCCCCTACTGGGGATTAAGCCGGCAACTGGGTCATGTCCCCTGATCAAGAATCAACAGGGGGGCGAGGGCATGAGTGGGGGGGAGGGAAAAGGGGGGATAAGGACACATATGTAATACCTTCATCAATAAAGGGGAAAAAAAGAATCAATCAGTGACCTTTTAGTGCACTGGACAAAGCTCAGCTAACTTAGCCACACCAGCCAGGGCAGAAGTAGTTTTTTTAAGTTGGGAAAAAATGATCATCTCACTACAGAGTGTAGGAGTATAGTATGCAATTTAAAAAGATCCGGTGTCTTTTAGACTCGATTGCTTCCTGGCGCATAAAATAAAATTAAAGCCAATTATCAGCCTGAGCCCAATTGAGATCAGCTTCCCCTTTTGATTTGTCCTTAAGATGCTTATGTAATAAAGCTGCTTAATGAGAGATCTGAGTATAATTTCTGTGGACAGAGGTTGGTTTCCTCTTAACTTGAGGAAATGACTCAACAAAAGCAAATATGTGGGGTACAGAAGCCTTAAACAGACTAAATGGCTGTGGTTGATGCCTTACTGGAGGCTGAAGAGAACTTTTGTGGACCAAATGGCTTCGGAAGGCCTTTACTGTGCTGTGTTTACTCTGTGTAATTATGTCGGAGAGTCATCCTTTCACTTTAACATAATAGATACTCGATACTCATCAAATGATTGTCAGCCTTCAGTTTAACACTGTGTTCTGGAAGGAATCATAGAGAATAACTTTTTAAAGGTGTCTTATGGCAGAGGAAGTATCATGCGCCCACATTGCTCAGAGCCCTCGGGAACACATAGGCTACTTTGGATCTGAGCCTTGGTATTTGCATTTTATAACATTCACGAAGAACTCAAACTCAGGCTATATTACTGAAATATAGATGTTTTGAAGCTTCAACTCTATAGTATTGCACTAACTACAGTAACCTGCCTATGAAAATTAAATATTGGTTCTTGGTTATAATTACAGGCTCAAGCCTAAAGCAGCAGAGCTTAAAATTGAATTGAGTTGGTATGAAATAGCCATTTTTGGAAACCAGAAATGGTAAAAAATTAGCTCTCAAGGCAAGTAATCCTGAAATCAGGTCAGGCTTGCCAACACTGGTGTGTGGCCCTTCTTCAATCCAGGCCTGCCTCGCTCCAAAGCCAGCTCCTACACTCTGTGAATGTTATACCTGCATTTATCACCTCATAAATGTATTTTCTCCAAAACCCTGAGCTAACATCCTCATGTGTTGAACTTAGTTACATGGGAAACCTTTGTAAAAAAAAGCTAAATGCTAACTTTTTAAAATATATATATATATTTGTATTGATTTCAGAGAGGAAGGGAGAGGAAGAGAGAGATAGAAACATCAATGATGAGAGGGAATCATTGATCGGCTGCCTCCTGCACGTTGGACCGAGCCCGCAACCCAGGCATGTGCTCTTGACCAGAATCAAACCTGGGACCATTTGTCCACAGGCCAACACTCTATCCACTGAGCCAAACTGGCTAGGGCTAATTGCTAACTTTTAATGTCTTTCAAAGGGAATCTATTCACTTTCCAAAAATGATATAAGCCTATCAAGGTCTGGAAATTTGTGAATTTAGAGAAATGAAATCTATATATATAAAAGCCTAAGCGACCTTTACGACTGGAATGGCTGGAACGACCGGTCGACCAGTCGCTATGACAGGCACTGACCACCAGGGGGCAGACACTCAATGCAGAAGCTGCCCCTTGGTGGTCAGTGCACCCCCACAGCCAACCTCCCTCAGCCCATCTCCCCAGCTGGCCCCCAGTGGCCCCTGGTGCTAAATCATTTGTAGATGACCTGCTTCTGGGTCGGGTTTTTATACGTAGCACAGCAGCTCCCTCGCTGCAATCTATTGAAAGTCAGCCCTCAACACAAGGGTTTGTCTTGCTCCCATTCTCTCCCTTCCCTGAGGGCCACCCTCCCATCACGGTGGCGAGGGAACCACATGGTGGCAGGACACCGAAGGCAGTGTTGGCATCCAGTGTCCATCCATTCCTTCCGTGCCCAGCCGAGTGATCATCGCCTCCTCTCCCGACCCCAGGCTGGGACGGGGAACTCGGGATGGGTGGCAGCAGATGCAGGCCCTTTCCCAGGGGTTCCCTCTTCGCAGGACAAGTGGCCAACCTCCCACAGTCCCTGCCCACCCCACCCCCATTGCACAAATTCATGCACCAGGCCTCTAGTTGATGTATGAATGCACAGACCACCACGTAACCAAACAAATGTAATTTTTCCTTCAAGATAGTCTCTATGGGAGCCTATACACTATTCCCAAGACAAGGAGATTGTTGGTAAACTGTGGTGGGGACCACTGTTGGCATTACCCTGAGAAAGAGTTTGTAAAAAGTATCCTCATTACCTTATATTCATACCTCATGAATCTGTTTACCTTGCAGCCTTCAAATGAAAAGCCAGCATTATATACACTGTATGTTCAAAATATGTTGATAGCGATGAAAATATCAAGAGCTATGACAACTTTGAAATAGTTTAGAGGAAGACTTTCTAGAGCTAAACAACTTTAAATCTGAATCCCAAGAGTGTTTGCACATTCGTTTAGCAGGACAATTATAGTTGCAAATATTCACTACTAAGTGGAAAGAAGAGTAGAATAAATAAGCACAAAAAGTCATTATAAACATGATTGCATTTTAACATTTGGTGTCTATTCCATACTATTTTCTAAGAAAATTCCTAAGTCCTGCTATGGGATTTTATGGAAATTCTCTAAAATTTGAATAAGAAAGAGTGAAAGTGCCTATGAATCTGTCATAGTCCCACACAAGCCTTCTGTGATTTAGGGGGTTTTTCCTGGGGTTCCCGAGAGGCGTCCTTCCACAGAGCCCTACAGCAGCATATCTGCCTACTCTGTCCAGCTGTCTTGCTAATAGGAGATAGAGTTGAGAAATAGAAGATGGACTGGTCTTCATTTCCTTTCCCTTCAGGATGTCACATCACTCAGTTCAGTCTGTGTCTGTCAGCTTCTGGTCTTAGTGAGTCACTAAAGCATAAGTCATAGCCTCCCATCAATAGCAGTTTGTCCCAGTATCGTGGTGTCTTGGATTTGACCCAGAGTACATTGTCAGACCCTGGAGTTGGCTCTTTTCTGGAGTGTTCCTTATCCACAACCACCTAGTTTAGCCAGTCTTCAGGCAAATGACAATATCATGGTTCCGTCTTCTAGAGACTCTTAAATTAAACCCAATCCAATTAGACTTTACATGGCAGTTTTCATTGATCTAGAGAAGCTGAGAAAGGTTCGTGAAAAAAACTTTTGTTTCTATAGAGTCTCTTGCATTCCTGTCCTCATAGACCAGCGGCTCTTCATTTCCTCTGTCCACACCACAGGGTCACCTGACTAAGGGACACAAGAAAGGCAGAATAAGAGCCAGTGGGGCCAAGAAATGTGCCTAAACGCTCGCCTCTTTTAATTGTATAGCAACCAGCACCATGACCTCACTTACTGATGGGGCGTGTCCTCTGTGGAGATGTTATCTGTTGGGTGTGTTAGAGAGAGAAAAGGCTAAGGATAATTGACACCCAAACCCAGTGAGTTCAGAGGAAATGCAACCCTGCAAGCATGCCTGGGAGGAGTGACAAATGTGGGCATGATATTCTAAGAGGCAGGAGGAGCTGGCAGCCCAGGACTGGAGTAGGGCCGCTCACCGGCGTGGGCAGGCCCCACGTGTATTCAGGATTGTTTGTCTCCAGAGCCAGTTTTTGCCTGACTCTGGCCAATGGAAAAGGCCATTTCACATGATTCAACACCATGCTAAACTCTACAGCCCGGGGTGTGTCCCGATGTCCCCTCAGTGCTGCAGGCATGTCCCCACTTACACGGACCCTCTAAAGGCCCAGCTATAGAGGAGAGGCCTCTCACTGGATCCTCTGTTTTGCATTGTCTTTGAACTTTGTTTCCTTTTCCTGCATCCAAATCTGCTGTTCTTTATTTAGGGATCGCACTTAGGTGGCAGCTGCAGGCATTATTTAGCTCCCATCCCCCCAGATCACAACTTAACACAAAGGGATTCACGGAAGGAGAATTTTAACCAGAGCAGGAGAGCAGGGAGGATAACTTTGGGTGGATTTAGAGTGATGGGGCCATCTTCCTTGGACCCAAATCCTAACAACAGCCAGGGGGCTGCCTACCTCATCTAGACATGCCGCAGCCTTTTCATACTGCTTTCTTTTAGTGATTATGAAACTGGAGACTATATAACATTGTTTTCCAGGCCACATTTAAGATGTGTATATTTTTGTTACTCATTTTGCAATGGCTTTAAATAGTGTACTTTGCGAAGCATTTTGAGGAGTTTACCTTTGAGGTAATTTCTCCTCTTTGTCAGCGTTGGGGCCGTTCTTTGGCACAGGATGTAAGCTGTTATGATATTGCAATATACTGGGATAAAAATAACTGATGATGTCAAACCCTGGCCCAGGAGTGCTGCCCTCAGGAGATAATCTGCCAGGAGGGGAAGCAGGGTGAAGCCGGCCCTGAGAATCCGTGGAGACAAAAATAGAGTGCTAATGGCCTGCGCTGACATGGGAGAGAGTGGAAGTGGACAGATATATTTATAAAGAAAAACAGCTCTGCGCATCGGCTATGTCCCCATTCTCTTACTTTCCCCAGGTCTATTTCTAGCTTCTCTTTCCACAGCACAGGCAGCTCCTCAAAATAAAGAGCCTTGCTCCTGCCTGCCCTGGCTTCCCACCGAGCTCTGAAGGAGGCAGGTCATGAATGATGATTGTCTGTGTCTGGAGTTTTAATTGAAAAACCTTCCCAGAAATGGAAAGACACACGGAGGAAGTGATCTCATCGTCATTGATTTTCCCAACTTTCAGTTTGGGTTCTCTGGGTGGAACTCGATACAGCAGCGTCCCTCAGTGGCTTCAGCCGGAACTGCAGGGGGAAGCGGGCTGCCGGCAAATGAGGTCAGGGAGGCAACGTTTCAAACCTGCCTCTAAAAGGTTGACTTCTCTCACCAGGGGAACTGAGCGTTGCTTCTTCCTCCTGTGCTCCTTCCTAGATCCACATTTTACAGTTCCTAATCCTGGGGGAGTGGCCCCACCTGAGCTTCAGGCTTGCAGCAGATGGAAAGGAGGAAGGTGAGGAAATTAAATGCTGGATGTGAATTTGGAACTGCTGACCAGAAGCAGAAAAACTAAATGAAAATCATATTATCCTCCTCTCAAATAAGATTCTGGTGAAGCACAGTTTATTTGGGTAGTAATAACTAATGGGATTAATTTGTGCTCACAGTGTGTGACTCTGCCTACAAACACATTAATCAATATAATCAATCACTCTAAAGATCTTAGAGCAGTGGTTCTCAACCTTCCTAATGCCTCGACCCTTTAATACAGTTCCTCATGATGTGGTGACCCCCAACCATAAAATTATTTTCGTTGCTACTTCAAAACTGTAATTTTGCTACTATTATGAATCGTAATGTAAATATCTGATATGCAGGATGTATTTTCATTGTTACAAACTGAACATAATTAAAGCATAGTGATTAATTACAAAAACAATATGTAATTATATATGTGTTTTCCGATGGTCTTAGGTGACCCCTGTGAAAGGGTCGTTCGACCCCCAAAGGGTCACGACCCACAGGTTGAGAACCGCTGTCTTAGAGTAAACTCGTTAATCAAAACAAGCTTTCTTCTTAAAAAAACACACAAAACCTTTTATTTACAAATCCATACTCACAGACACAGGAGTGCACTGTGACTGCCTGTTGTGGCAGAAACAGATCAAAGTGCTCCAGATGAGAGCTCTTTCATATTTATTTTACTTCCTACCTTTGACGCATCCACAAGAACAACACTTTATTGCTCCCCCTGATAGTCAAATGATAAGAATGTAAGGGATTTTATAAGTTGGACACATCAGGGTAGGGATTCCTTTCAAGGAAGCGAGAAAAACATTCCCAACTATGTGCTCAGCTCTGCCCAGGCAGGAGATCAAAGTGGTGAGGCCTCCGCTGGTTAAAGAGTAGCCCGATAGAGAAGGCACCCCGGGAGGCCAAGGGGCTCCCACAACAAGCGAACTACCCAATGTGGTCCCTAGATGGCTCAGCTGGAAGGTTCCAAGATGTCTCAAATTGAAAATGCAATTTGTCAATTTCCCATGAGTGGTCTGACTCTTGGTGACAAAGTTGGATTAATAACATGAGAAAGACTGATCTATAATATACAGTGAGAAATAAAATTGTGAAAATGAACTTGAAATATTCTTTTTAGCTGATAAACATCTTCTCTCCTTAGAGAAAAGCCACTTGGGAAGATGAATTATAATTGGAAGGTGGCTTGGTTTCTTGGCATCAAAGTGTGGGAGTGGGGAGGAAATAGAATGATCTGATTGGCTGATATCACTGAGCTGGAACAACCTGGCTTGCCCATCCTGACTAGAGGACGCCTGCCAAGCACCCTGGGAGGCCTGTTGTCTTAGACTGAGCTTCCCAGAAGCAGACAGATTCTGAGATAATAGTTCTTGCAAAAATGATTTTTTAGAATTTGTTTCCAGGTAAAACTGGTAGGTGAGCAGGGTCTTGAAACGGGAATGGGCAGCGAGCTAAGCAAGGTGTGTTATCCAGCAACGTCCCCTGGAAGGTGAGTTTGGTTCAATCCCACAGGAGAGCTCCGGGACAATGTAGTTCCCACGTCAGACTTACCCATCAGGGGAAAGGTTTTTGGAGCACTTATACTCCTGCACCCATCCTCACTGGGTAAGAGTCGCTTGTGCAGGCAAAGCAGGCTCGGGCACCCTTAACTCAAGGTCAGCACTTAGGAAAAGAGATGTAGGTGCCCGCTGATGAAAGTGAAAGCTCACCGGAAAGCTAAGTGCCCCCAAATGGAAAGGGGTTTGCAGAGATGTGTGTGGGGCACTGGCATGGCCAGCCGCATCTCTGCCAGAAGATCAGTGGATCCAACCCCGGACTGTCTGGGCTGTATCTCAAGCTTACTCTCCTCCAGCCTTCGGTTTTGAGCGCCCTCTAGAGGCCAGTCTCTTTCTTAGCTATATCCTGGTCTTGGATGTTACAGCCTGTATCTGCCCTTTCAACTAAAGCAGGGTGACTTCTCTTACATATGGTTGAGCTTGATTTTGGCATGTCCACCCACCCTCATTTTGTTCTCAAAGATAAAAACCTTATTTTGACTCCAGGTACATGCAGCCTACACTGCATAGAGGAGGGTAAAAACAATTGGCAACTATACTCTGTCAAACACCCTTGTGGGACCTGAATTATGGGACTAATTGGTGAAGCCATTTACATGAAGAAGCTAATATGATTATTCTTTTTAGAGACGTGTATTCTAAAAAGACAGCTTCAGACTCTAAAGATTTCAGCTTTCACTTTGATAGGCTGCGAGAGGAAATTATCCCCAGGAGAAAGCCCATGTGTGAACAGGGTTAAGGTGGGAAACACCCCACGAAGACGCATTGCCTGTGTGTCCCAGGCCTTGAAACCCTGCACAGATAGACTCAGACTTGCCAAATTGCTTCGTCCCTCAGCCTCAGGAGGGGAGCCCAGCTTTCCATATAATATTTTATTCAAACCTTTCCTTTGCCAACACGTATTTTCTACCCTGCAGCCCTCCCTTCCCCGGCCCATCTCTGCCTCACTCCCCACCGCTCTTTCGACGTAAAATTTTATAATTTTAGTTACAGGGAAAATCGTTCCTGATACATTCAAAGTGAAGAAGCTGCCCTTTATGCTAAAAGGCCAAAATCTTTCTCAACCCAAATATTTCTAGTAGTCTTCATGAGGGTCAAACATGGAAAATTGTCCTTGGTGAATTTCTCTTCAGCTTCCTGGACACAGAGGGCAGAGTGGCAACTTGAGCTGGTTTCCATAAGATCTGATGTTGCTTTTCTGCAGCTCAAAGATGAAAAGAGGAGATAAAAGAAAACAATGCAGTTAGCAAGAAAGGGGTTCTTATCAATTTTTTATTTTATTTTCAAATACAGTTACTATACAAATATTATATTAATTTCAGGTGTACAGCATAGTGATTAGACACTCTTATACCTTACAAAGTGATCACCCCAAAAAACCTAGAACCCATCTGACATCATATATAGTTATTAAAATGTTATTGACTATATTCCCTATGCTGTATTTTACATCCCTGTGACTATTTTTATAACTAGCACTTTGTATTTATCCTCTTAATCTTGAGGGCAGTTGAGAATACAGCCAGGAGAGGGCGGCATTTCCATAGCTGTAGAGTGGTTTCTGAGCTCCAAAGGAGACTTCACTGAGTAACAAAGGAGACTTACTTGGAGACAATGCCCAGAACGTGCATTGTCAAGACCTGGGCTGGAGCCAAGAGCAGATGCAGAGACCCCAGTCCTGGGGTAAGCAGATGGGGGCAGGCTCCTGTGAGGAGACACTGCACAAACATGGGGTGGGCTTTCCGCCTTGTGCACTTTATTGCTGTCTTTGGACCCAAGAGAAGAAGGGGAGGAGACATTAGAGCTCCCTGGTGATATCCAGGGTGACCTGGGAGAGGGCAGTGACCAGCAACTGAAAGTGCTGTCCATTCCAGATTTATAAGTCATGCTGGGTCTCATCCTAGAACTTGGTTTCCATATTTGTTGTAGGCTTTCTAAAACATTTACTATGATCTCATTCCCATACATTGTGGTCAGTGTCTTGGCAATTTGGGAATTGGAGCCACCAGCTAGGCTGACTGGGGAAGAGAGCAATTCAGAGTTCAAGGGGAGGCTTCAAGTCCAGTAGAGTGTGACATCCCAGAAACACTGCACTGTGGTGGGCACAGGCATTTCTAACACAAGGGCCCTGGGGCCAACTTTTGCATGGCCAAAATGTTGAGGATTTTTCTGCTTGGAATGCCTCACCCTCCTCCTTCTTGCTCATTTTTCTTCATGCACCATCTCTGCATCTGTAATTTCTTTAATATAGTTAATATCCAACTCATATGTTCATCTCTCCATAATTCCTGTCTCAAACATTTGGATGTGTAATAACTTGAAGTTATCTACTATGGAATCTGTTTGTTTGTTTTTCCCTATTATGTAAGTGCTTTGACTTAGTTTCACTTATTACCTCAGTATTTATGTAGTAATATTTTGTGCTTCATTTTCTTCATCTAGAAGTCCTATATGATAAAACCCTAATATGCAAATTGACTGAATGACCAAACGACCAGTTACTATGATGTGCAGTGACCACCAGGGAGAAGATGTTCAATGCAGAAGCTGTCCCCTGGTGGTCAGTGCGCTCCCACAGGGAGCCGCTGACAGCAGGTGGTAAGGAGCGATGGGTCCCAGACTGCAAGAGGGATGTCTGCCAAGGAGTCCCAGACTGCAAGAGGATACAGGCTGGGCATAGGGAACCTCCCCTGCTCCCCAGTGCACGAATCCATGCACCGGGCCTCTAGTGGAGATAATAATGATAGTTCTTGCCTCAGCAGGTGGCCAAGATGATTAAATGATTTGATATATATGAGAACAGAGCCCTATGCATAGTAAATGTTTTTAAGTTAGCAATTATGATGATAATGTTTATATTATTATTATAACCTTATATAGTCTTAGTAAATATTTGGGGATGAATGAATAGGAAAAAAAATTATGAATTACCCAGAAGCATAAATGACTAGAAAGCCAGTCAGTCTTGTATTCCAGACTCCTCTCAGGGTTATTCCACTGTTACCAGGCCCAGCTGAGAATGGACATTGTGTCTTATTAGGTCTGTGTCATGACTTCCAAAGTTGTACATTGAATTCTTCTTAGAGAGAAAATTGCCATTAGTTTTATGAACCTTGGTTCAGAAAAATAGTGGTTTCTGCTGCTATGGATGTTTCTTAAATTGTCTAAATTTGGTAGTCTGGGGAATAACAAAGAGTCTTATTACTCAATTATAACACTGGTTGTATAAACCCAAGAGACTTGGAGCTCTTGAACTTTTTTCCAGGACTGACCCCCATTGTAGTATCAGTCACCACTGATGCACTCAATTTGAATAATATTGTTTGGTTCTAATGATATTTTTTTACTTTATTCTCTGTTATATATTCTCTCTCCTTTGAGAAAAGGCAGTCTACTCTTAGAAGGAATTCAATCACACTGTACCCATTGCTTCATAGGATGTGGTAGACCAATAGATTTTGAACTTTGGTGAGAGGATCATTTGAGGACTTTGCAATAAATACAGATTAATGTCAGCGCTCACTGGGGACTTTCAGGCTCACTGTCTCTGCCCAAAAATATATGTCCTCTAGGCCTTGTGTTTAGAAACAGTGTTTTCCATAGACACATAGGAACCTACGGATGCTATTTAACTGGAATATTATTGATTTGTAGTCATTCATACATTAATTAATTCACCAAATATTTATTGAGCAATGGTTCTGTGTAGTAAAGATACAGCAGCTAAACAAACAAACAAATCAACAAGAAAGTCCCTGATCTCATGGAGCTTACCTTCTAGTGGATAGAGAAAATTAATTTAAATAAATAAAGACACACAGCCTGGCTGGTGTGACTCAGTGGTTGAGTGCTGACCCAGGAACCAAGAGGTCACTGGTTTGATTCCAGGTCAGGGCACATGCGCAGGTTTCAGGCTCCATCCCCAGTAGGGGTCATGTAGGAGGCAACCAATAGATGAGGTCCCTCTGTCATCAATGTTTCTATCTCTCTATCCCTCTCCCTTCTTCTCTCCCTAAAAATCAATAAAAATATTTTTTAAAAAGACACACAGATAAATAAATATCTAGATAGATAGAGATATAGATATTGTGACAGTTGGAGATACGTTATTTAAAGAAAAGTAAAGTTACAGGAGCTAGAGTATGACAGCTGGGAGGTTTATGTAGAATGACTGGAAGGTCTTCCTGAAAATGGGCATTTTGATGAGAGATCTGACAGAATGACGGAGTAAGCCCTAGAGCCACACGGGGAAAGGTGGTTGCAGGCAATGATTCAAGCAGGTATCACAGCCCCTGCGAATCCCTCAAGGAATGGAGGAACATCAAGGAGGCTGCTGTGGCTGGAGTGGGAGAGGCAGGCGGGACAGTAACGGAGCTAGTATTGGAGTGATGTCAGGCACCAGCTCATGACAGGCCTGTAGACAGCAGGGAAGACTTTGGGTTTTATTCTGAGCAAGACAGGAAGCCACAGAAGGATGTTAGCAGAAGGGCGATGTGACAAGCTGTGTTGGAAAGGATCACTAAGGCAGCTGTGAGGAGAATGCAGGTGAATGCCAAGAAGCTGGTGGCAAGATTCCACTGCTGAATATAAGCCAGGCAAAAGCCACAAAACATTCTGGTTTCCTTAGCAGAAATAAACCAAGGAAGGAAAATGTAATATAAGGGGAAGGCAGAGCTACAGAAAACATACACCAAAGGTTACTGAGTAAGAACTTAGAACATCAAAAGCAAGGTGTTTGTTTTTTTTTAATTCAGGAGGTTTTAAGCCAAAATTGTCCCTTCCCCCCATGACAAGCTTTCCTTTGACCGGGGCAGATTCCGAGTTAATCATGTGGCAGCTAGAAACAAGCACATGAATAGACAGACAGGCAGCCACCAGCTGGCTCAGCCCGATGTTCAGCCTCTTCTAACGAGGCTGGATTTGTTGGGCCAATCGGTGCCCAGTTGGCCATAAAGTATGAACAGAAATGTGTCCCAGAATCTTCCACTTTCCTTTTCCTCTTTCTCTGCCTCACCTTCTTCTCTTGTTCTTACTCTTCTCCTCCTCCTCCTTCTCAGAAACTCTATCATTGAAGGAGGGAGGGTGGGGAGCAGCCAGGCATTCCCAGGCCCAGCGCCCAGCCAGGCCTTCCTGACTCTTACCTCAGTTACACCAGCTCGGCCCCCAGCACCGTCTTTAGAACTGCTCTGTGCCTCTCCAGCTGGGTTGCCCGACACTAGGCAAGGCACACAAGAGGCCATGCCTTCAGGAACCAGTGCACCCCTTTCTAGAATATACAGTCTGGGACCCTGGAATTATCTACATCTGAAGTCAGCTCCAGCATCTCTGCCTGCCTCTTCTCAGGGTCCACCCTCTGAGGGCCAGCAGGCTCCCCGTGTGCACACCCCGAAGCCTGCGGGACCGGGCATCATGTAGAACTGGAACATGAAGCTGGGAGGGAGCCAGGGGTGTGAAGGGAAGGGACTGGGTGAATGGCCCAGGCACAGAGGCTGGCTCTCCTTGCTGGTTGGCATTCGGACACTTTATCTTGAGGAATCTGAGTTCTTAACTCAACCTTGACATTCCATGTCATGATGAAGCTATCTTTGTCAAGGTAGGAGAATAGGTCATATTTTATCCTAGAGGCCTGGTGCACAAATTTGTGCACAGGTGGGGTCCAGCTGGCCTGCCTCAATGGGAGCCGATCAGAGCTGAGCCAGCAGGCGGGAGGGGACGCGGGAGGTTGTGAGGGGCCGATCAGGGCCCCTATCAGGCCCGTTGGCCACCGCAGTGTGCGTCATAGTGACCGGTCGTTCCGGTGTTCCAGTTGCTTGACTTTTATATATATAATATAGATAACAGTTTTCAGCTTGACTTATCATTTTAAATACTGGTCATAAGGTAGGTGGACCTCCATTTGTACATGTCAGGGTGTCAGGGGCAGCCTGCCCTCATCCATGCCCCTATCCTGTCACTAAGCCCACAGCCAAGACCCTGCTAGGATCAGTCCTAACAGCTCCTATGTTTATTCATTTTTCCTTTATCTTAGATCATTACATCTAAATTTGTCATTTCCTCCTTAAAGCATTAAATGGTGATATTCTCAACTCTTTGTGCATAAATATTGGGATTTGTGTTAATCACCCTTTGTCAACATATCTGAAGAGGCAGAATGATAGACGTCCTTGTTATTAACTCCATGATTTAGTATTTCTGTTCTCCTTATCTGTTTTTCCAATCTCCTGTCAAGCCCCACTATCATATTGTTGCATTCTGATCTTAATACCACAGTGGTCATATGCAAGTAGAGATTCTATGGTAGTTTTGTTTTTTGTTTTTAATCCTCATCTGAGGATATTTTTCCTCCAACCACTGAGCCAAACCGGCCACGGCTGTCCTAGTTTTAATTAATTCGGAAGCATTAGGACAGCAGTCATTCCTGCGCCTGGCTATCAGGTTTGCAATTGTCTCTGTAGTGACTAAATCTGGGCAGCAGATGGCAGTAAATATCTTGCAAGAAAAAAAAATGATTTAGGTTAGGTAAGAATAAAGGGACAGACTGATGAATCTCAGAGGGAAGGCGGGGTGGTGGGAGAAGATTAACCAAAGAACTTATATGCACATATGCATAACCAATGGACACAGACTGTAGTGCGGTGAAGGCCTTGGGGGGGAGAGGGGCAGGCGCGGGGTAGAGGGGGACAGTGGGGGGGAAATGGGGACATCTGTAATTGTTTCAACAATAAAGATAAATTTTAAAGAAAGTAAGAAAAATAAAGGGAGAGGGAGAAAGAAAACCAGTCGTGCGGAGAAGCAGACTGCTACAGCTTCCCACCCTTCTTGTAGGAAGAGGGCCACCCTTCCTGCCCAACAGGTGCACAGCTCTGGCCCGCAGCCCTGCTCCCGGGCCCTTTCCATCCCAGCCTCAATCGCTGTTCAGACTTGGTTACATGAGATGTTAGACGAATGGCACATGCAGATAGGGGAACTCAGAGCCAGTGAGACGGGGTCGGGCTGGCTCCGAGCCTCCCACTCGCAGCCCCTGGAAGGCCCAGGCCCCGGGGAGCTGGGCCCTGTGACCATCCCACTCTGACCTGCTCTCAACTGTGCCCGCCTTCCCGGCCCTCCAGCTGCTCTGTATGCAGCCAGCATCCCAGACTGTCTCCTGGTTCCAGAACCCGGCCCTCCCGCCAGGCGGCCTGTGTGACAGCTCATTTACCTTGTGTGTCCTCAGCTCCGCGCCTGGCTGGCGGTTGCCACGGCAACCCCCAAGGTTCCTCAGGCGTCTCACCGACTGACCGGGCCTGGAAAGCCGCTCTGGAATTGACAGGGCTGTATTTGGAGAAAATTTAATGAAAGAGCAGGTTGACCTAGTTTTAACGCTACACAATGAAATGGCAGGGAGTGGGGTGTTAGTGAATTGAAAGGGAGGGTTACTTCCAGAAAGATGGGAAGGTTGCATCCTGGGTTAGCGCCTCACCTTCCAACAAGAGGCTCCACACTAAAATCAGGGAGCAATTCCCCCAGATAGTGGGGCCATTTTAGAAAATGCAGAAATATGAAATTCTTCTATGTGTTTGTGTTAAGAAAAAGATAAATGTAAGATGCTCTCTGTCCCTGGGACCACTAACTGCTGCGTCATGGGGACACACAGACAGCCCGGGGGCTGTGCGCAGGGGAAGGAGCTGAGCCTGCAGCCCTGGGTAGTGAGCCCCCAGGCACAGGGGAGGCAGGATGACTGCAGCCCCAGCTGGCAGCTTCCCTGCAGCCCTGAGGGCCTGAGAAGAGAGCTGTGCCCGCAGTCCCTCCACACAGAAACTGAGATAACAAATGTCTGTAGTTTCAAGCTGCTAAAATTTTTTGTTTTTGGGGGAGGTGTGGGGGTTGTTTCGCAGCAATCAAGAACTAATACAGCCATTCGTGTGTCCTCTTGCTTCCATGGTACAGATTGTGGTTACAAATATATGCTTTTAGAATCCCGCTGGTCATAGTCGATCCTGGTCTTCCTCACTTACATCTGTGTGACCATGGGTGAGTTTTCTGGCCTCTCTGGGCCTCAGTTTCCTCATCTCAAAAGTGGACTTACTAGTATCCAGCTCACAGAAAATGCTTAATATTATTATTAGTGAATACAAATTATTTTACATTTCTATGGAACTAATTTTCTCTAAATCTGTATCTATCATATGTCTTCAGTGCTGATTCCCCCTAAAATGTAATTTTAAAACTTTGTAAAAAAAAAAAAAAAAAAAAAAAAGGTAGCCCTGGCCAGTTGGCTCAGTTGATTAGAGCATCACCCCATACACCAAAAGGTTGCTGGTTCATTCCCTGGTCGGGGTGCATACAGGAGGCAATTGATCTCTCTCTCTCTCTGCCCCTCTCCCTCTTCAGCTCTCTCTAAAATCAATAAACCAAATCCTCGGCTGAGGATTTAAAAAGTTAGCAATTCTAGAGCTTTGTAGGTCTATTATAAAACTGTGCAGATGTAAACTAGGTAACTTGCAAAGGTGCTGTGATTCCCTACATCTCTGTAACTCTGTGAGCTCTGTGCTACGGCCTCATTGAAAAGACCCAAGCTTCACTACCTATGTCTATGGAGGGGCAGGAGCTATAAGGGCTGGGAAGACATATAAGTATTAGGTAGAAATTTTGTGAACAGTCGTAATTTTTTTTCGTTTCTTTTTTTCTCTTTGACAGTCGTAATTTTTAAAAATAGGCAAGGCAAATATTTTTGGGGTGGATTAGGAGTGGAAAGAAGTGGAAGCCTTAAGGCCTGACTAAGCTAGCATCTTCTGACGTGCGAGTCTGTACCCTGAGTACCTCAGCACCTTGTGCTGGGCCTCGTGCCAGATCCACGGGAGTGGAAAACACAGTCCTTGGACTCGGGTTGAATAGGGAGATAACAGTTCCCCTGGAGGGATGAGCAGTGTGCCTGCATGAAGCTGGGGGTGGGCAATCCGGTCCTCCACCACACAGGTTGTTGCTTTGTTCCTACACAGGCAACCCTCGGGTTTATTCTAGACCTGCCAGAAGTGGGCCAGGGGAAACAAGATCTCCACGACCAAATCTTACCTCTGACTGGAGTGGATGTGCAGTGATCGGTGGGATCCAGCGGCAGCACACGTTGCAGCCTGGATCTCAGGGCCTGCATGCTTTCATCACTACTGAGGAGGGGCCCATCCTTTCCTGAACTTTCATTTACACACTAATAGCAAGTGGAGCCAGGGCCCTAGGGTTTTTACTTTAGACCATCCAGACTGCTGACTGCTTCTGAGACTTTTGCTGAAAGACTTTTCAGTTTGGATATTTTCCTGAAGGCCATGGGTGCACTGGAGATTTTTAAACCTGAAATATGTTGAAAGGCAATAGTGTGCTGGAAAAGAGACATGAAAATGATGGAATTATGAGCAAAAGAAGAGGGAGCAGAAAAGAAAATCTAAAGGGAAGGGAAGCTTTTCACATCAACTTAGCACCGTCGCCACCCACGTCATCACCATCACCTGCATCACTGAATGCCACCTCTGTGTCACACTGTGTCACAGGACTTGCACGTGCTCAGAGGCCACTAAGTGGTGGCTGAGGGCTGGATAGCTTCCCAGGGCAGCAGCGACAGCTCACAGCTGCCCCACCTAGCTCCTTGAGCTGCCCGCCAGGCCTTCTTTTCTCCCCATCTCACTTACAGCTCCTTCTGCTCTCATGTTGGGACAGGCCAGGGTGGAGATCTCACTTGATGTCTACAGGACGTCTATCATATACACATAGTTTACACGCATCTCTGCCCAAGAGTGGACTCCAGATGGACATTTTAAAGCTTCACTGAAGCAGAGGAAATACCATCCAGGGTCAGGATTGTTCTTTTCCTCACTAACTGTCTCTTCTATCCTGGTCTCATGGGTGAGTCGGGGCCCTGGTCTTTGCTTAACCTCTCTCCACTCCCCTCTTGATGCTGCCTGCACCACAGGCTGGAGTGATGTGGCGATCACTCTCCCCAACTCGCAGCCTCCCCAGCAACAAAGAACCAAACACCCACAAAGTCCCTGACTGCACACGTGCCTGACCCTTTATCCTGCAGTTTTAAATAAAGCTGAAAAAAATAACTTGTTTAGACATTGACAGACATTAGGGTGTCATTATAAATTAATTTACCAAATTTATCAATTGATTTAGTTGAATAATCAGATCAAGCAGATAGCAGGCCACTCTGATCTGGCCTGATTAAATTTAAAATGTCTGCTGATTCGATCGGATACTCAGATGCTTTTTAGAAGCATTCACAGCCAGAAAATTTGAGGTCTTCCCAGGGTCCCATGTCCTCACCCCAGAGTGTACTTGACTAGTGGGCTGGTAGTAAGGGATTGACTGGCATCTCCGCTCCGGTTAGCAGTCCTGCAGGTTCATACAGAAAGCTCAGTACGCACGTTACTGGACAGCTGTGGTAGTTTCCTACTGCTGCTATAACAAATTGTCACAACATTAGTACTTTAAAGCAACACAAATTTACTATCTGCAGTTCTGGATGTCAGAGTTCAAACTGACCCTCCTGCCTCTCTCTTTCATTTATAAGAACTCTTGTGACTGCCTTGGGCCCACTTAGATAATCCAGGATAATCTTCCATCTAAAGAGCCTTAACTTAATCACCTCTGCAAAATCCCTTTTGCCTTGTAAGGTGACATATTCACAGGTCCCAGGATTAGGACATGGACACCCTGGAGGGCCAGTACTGTGTCTCCCGTACATTGGCAGATTTTCAGAAGTCATGACCCTTTGCAGACACCTCCATGCTTAGGCTTCCAGAAAACTCCTGCTACCATGGAAATATATAACCTAGAAGGATAAATAGCATGCTTCTCTTAACAACCATCATCTGTCATTAGAAAATGAGGAGTTGGTTTGCCAAACACCCTATGACTAAGAGGTGCTATCATTAATTACATGTTGGGAGGAGATCAGCTGATAGTACTCAAAACTTGAGACTCCAGTCCCAACTCCAGAAAAGACAAAACAATATTGAATTTACAACCATCACTTCTGCCATAAAATATGCTAACTGTAGATAGGGTCCAATAACAGACTGCTATTCTGACATATTTGCATGTATACTTATACATAATCTCATATCTTTCTCATGATTTACTTCTGCCAATAGCAGTGTGCTTAGTAGGCCCTATGCTTGAAAAATGGAGATAAAGTCTGTAAAGGTAAGAATAAAAAGTTAAATATGTGCTGTGTCCCAAGTGAGAAGTTGGCTGCCATAACAAAGTACCAGAGATGGGGGCTCTAACAATAGGAATGTATTTCCTCATAGTTCCAGAGGTTAGAAACCTAAGATTAGGATGTTGGCAGAGCTGTTACCTTCTGAGGCCTTTCTACATGGCTCATACATGGCCATGTTCTCCCTGTGTCTCCATGTGCCCTTCCTCCTGAGTGAGTCTGTACCCTAATCTCTTCTTGTCCAATTGGATCAGGGCCCATCCTAGTGACCTCATTTTAACTTTAACTCTTTTAAAGACTCCATCTCCAAATAGTCACCTTCTGAGGTACTAGGGGTTGGGACTTCAAAATGTGAATTTTGGAGGGACACCATTTAGCCCATAACAGAAATGTGGGGCTCAGCGAAGCAAAGAGGAGGAGGAAGCAGAGGTGGATGGGGGTGGAATGCATATATACTAGTATTTGTGGAAGAGAAGGCTCAAGAGATGAGCTATAATGAGACAAAATAGAGTTTAGTTTTCCCTTAACTAGGGGCAAAGACACCATATAGGGAGACGAGATAACAAGGAACTCTCATATGCATCCGGATGATTCACTAATGAAAGTTTAGTTTCAAGGTTTTTAGGTCTTCTTTCATATATTCTGCTTGTCATTTCAAGAGTACCCGGAGTATGCCTGTTTCCCTCGATGACTAGGACACTCTCTCTCTTTTAACTTTCTATTATGAGAAAAACAATCAACCAAAATTGAAGAGATGTACAAGTTCCCCACCTCCCCTCCCTGGGGACAGAAAACTCACCCATAGGGTATATTAGCTTTGTTTCTAAACCTCTCTACCTTAATTTCCTCATCTATAATGAGAAGATATCCTGCATGCTTCTAAAATTCTATTATTTAGTGGGGTTGGACTCAAATTTACTTATGACTCTAGAGGAAATTATTTAATATATGTTTCCTGGGTAAATATTAAATTAAAATCATGATTGCATAATAGCTAAATACCAAATGAAACTTAATATCAAGAAAAAGAATTAGCAAAAGAATCATAATAAAATGATATACTGTTTACATTTTTATTAACATTAATCACTCCCTGGAGGAAATTACTGCCTGTGTTAGTTTACCTAGGCTGCCATAACAACTAGATGACTTAAAAAAATGGAAATCTATTGTCTTACAGTCTGAAGGCCAGAAGTCAGGTCAAAGTGTCAGCAGGGTTAATTCCTTCTGAGGACACTGGGACAGGTTATGTTCCAGGCCTCTCTCCTAGCTTCTGGTGGCTTCTTGACTTGTGGCTGAGTAACCCTTTTTCACATAGCATTCTCCCTGTGTGCTTGTCTGTGTCCAAACGTCCCCTTTCTATAAGAACACCAGTCATATTAGAGTAGGGGCCCTACCCCCGTGTGATCTCATCTTAACTAAGTATATCTGTAACGACTCTACTTCCAAATAAAGTCATCTGTGATACTGGGGGTCAGGACTTGAGCATATGAATTTTGGAAGACACAATTCAACCCATAACATGGCCCAGCAATGGGTTTTTAAAAATACTAAGAATGTTTAATTCTCCTACCTTTTCCATTTCAAAAGAGACACTCAGGCTTAATCGATACATACTTACATTTTCTGTAGTGACACTTTTAATCAATCATTAAATCAAAAGCAATTTTAAAGAAGAAAACTTGTTCATTAAAAAAGAATCCTGATTATAAAATGGATCCTGCTTCACCTGAGCATAAAATCTGTTTGCCTATAGAACTTTCCTAGTCCTTTTAACATATCTGTTTCTCTCCTTCAGCTCATGTGTGCATTAGGTTTAAAAGTTATTTCCAAGACATGTTCTACTTAAGGAATCCTTGTGGCAACAAAGGTCTGTTTTAGACCAGCAATCTTAAGTCAGGTGTCCACGAGGCACCTGTAAGGAAGAGAATCTATTCTCCCTGGTAGCTCAGAACAACCATGATTTTGATTTGTTTGATAAAACTAAGAAACCCCCTAATTCCAGCCCAGACTCATCATTCTCCAGAGCACATATTTATAAATAAAAAAAAATACATTTGCATTCTCTTGTATCTTGTAGTAAACATTGATAAGACATACTTTAATTCTTCTTCACTTAAAAGATATGTTTTTACTGATATTTTAGAAAGAGGAGAGGGACAGAGAGAGATGGGAACATCGATCAGCTACCTTCTGCAAGCCTCCTACTGGGGATTGACCTTGCAACCCAGGCATGTATCCTGAATGGGAATCAAACTCTCGACCTCTTGGTGTTGGGATAACTGGGATGACGCTCAATCACTGAGCCACAATGACCTGCCTAATTCTTCTTCATTTTTAATTAGCTTTTACAGAGAGGATTATTCCTACAGATGTCATATCACAGTAGTAACATTTTCTGATAACTTAAGAATTCAAGGTGGCCACAAGGAGTCCAACCATTTAAGAAAACCAGAGTTTAATATGGGCTTTTAGAAGACAAACGTGTAGTTGGCATTTGGGAATGTTCCTTTAACTCTGGTTTGAAGATGTGTACTCTTCTGAACATTTAATATTCGATTTCTCTTTCTTTTTTATTGTTTAATATTTGATTTCTTAGGGGCATAACATTTTAAACCCAGATTTAAAACAAAAATCTCATTAAACATCACCTGGCTAGCATCCTCCAAGAAAGTCCATTGAAATGAAAAAACCTGTCTAGGGACATATAGAAACAATCTCCTAGAGCTGTAGGGACATCTTGTGGCCAATTATAGTTAGGACTTTTTAAAATACACTCTGATTCAAAAATAGAGTGAACAGTTCCAATGTGTTAATAACTGCTCTATACCAGGATTATAAGGATGAATAGCACATAAGCTGTGTTTTGAAAAAGCTGTAAAAATAGAAATAGAATATGCATTTTAATATGAGTAGGCCTGACTTTATTTATTTTGACACAAGCAATCCAGGCATCTTTTTAAAAATCTAAAATTATAAATGTAATGTAACTAGAGGCCTGGTGCATGATATTCGCGCACTTAGGGGGAGCGGGGGTTGGGGGGGGGGGGTCCCTCAGCCTGACCTGGGCCCTTTTACATTCCAGGAGCCCACAGGGGATGTCTGATTGCCATGGAGGCAGGAGAGGCTTCTGCTACCGCCACTGTGCTTGCCAGCTGTGAACCTGGCTTCTGGCTGAGCAGCACTTCCCCTGTGAGAGTGTGCACTGACTACAAGGGGGCAGCTCCTACGTTAAGCATTTTCCCCCTGGTGGTCAGTGCATGTCATAGTGACCGGTTGTTCCACCGTTTGGTCGATTTGCATATTACCCTTTTATTATATAGGATGACCACCTGTGTGTTTTGCCTGCCCTCCAGAGAGCCCACTTCAGCTCAGTTTTACTTAGGAGGCCCTCCCATCCTCACTTACCATCCATGTGCCTGGGTAGGACTGTTGGTTAACCCCTCTGACCCAGGCCTCTCTAGTCCTCAGAAGCCACCAGGAGCACAAGATCCAAACTAGATCAAGGTAGTTCATTTCCAAAAGTGAAGCTTTCTTTGATCTATGGGGGGAAAGACTATCTTGTTCTGCTGCTAACTGGCTGCCATAATGTGGGGAGGACACACCTGGGACTGAAGGAGCCCAGAGGAAAGCAGAGGCAGGAGACGAAGAGCTTTCGAGGTCTGGCCACATGATTGGAGCACCTGAACTACCAGGAGATGTTCAGTAAAAAGGGTTGACCCTACAACAAAAGTGACTAAATCAATTCAAAAGATAAAAAAGAAGAGAGCAAGAGAGAATGAAAAGCATCAGACTAACAGAAAACTATTAACTCTATAGCAATATTTGCATATTTATGTATAAATACATTAATATATTCAAATATGTAACAAACTATATTTAAATATAGTTCTAAAACTTAGCTTTTCTGGCTGAATTCATTGTAAAATCTTTCCATATGAATAATCATTACACAGCATTATTCTTAAGAGTTGCATGTTTTTCCATGTTATAAAGGCATTATACACTCTATTGTAATTTTTTAAATGTATTTTATTTATTTTTTTATCTTAATCTTCACCTGAGGATATTCTTCCATTGGTTTTTAGAAAGAGTGGAGGGGAGGAGGAGAGACTGAGAAACATTGATATGCGAGAGACACGTCAATTGTTTGCCTCCCGCACAGCCCCAACCAGGACTGGGGATCAGGCCTGCAACCAATGTATTTGCCCTTGACCAGAGTTGAACCCAGAACTTTTGAGTCCACAGGCTGATGCTCTATCCACTGAGCCAAACCAACTAGGGCATCAATTGTCATTTACTGAACACTTTGAATATTTAATGTTTTATCAATAATTGCAACCTCTGTGGTTATAAATAATGCTGAATTTTTCATTCTTTCTTAAAAACTATCATATTATTTCCATAGAATTACAGAGGATTTTTAAAAATAATTGTATTGAGATAATATAAAGATAAATTTGGTATATTCACATGGTTTTACTACTCTTGCAAAATCTAGATTCCAGGGCCATACTAATGTTTAAAATTTAGGCAATGAGACTATTTACCTCAGGAGTCAAATATCCATTCTGAGAAGAAAAATACCGAAATCCATGAATATCAGGCATCCTGGTGCCAAAGATGGGAGACGGGAGATTAGGTGAATGGTACCATTAGTTAATTTTTCTTTTTGCCTATGTACTCACAAATAAACACATGAAAAGGGGCTCAATATTATTGTTGATTAGGGAAAAATGTAAACCACAATGAGATGACCTATTAGAAAGAGTAAAATTAGAAACACGTGCCATTATCAAGCATTGAGGATATGGAACAACTGGAACCCTTAAGCTGGTCAATGGGAGTATAACATGGTGCTACCATTTTAAAACACTGGCAGTCTCGCCGGCTGGTGTGGCTCAGTTGGTTGAGTGTTATAGTCCTTTATACTTTACTAGAGGCCCGGTGCACAAAATTTGTGCGGGGGGGGGGGGGCGGGCATCCCTCAGCCCGGCCTGCACCATCTCCAATCTGGGACCCCTCGGGGGATGTCTGATTGCCGTGGGATCAGGCCTAAACTGGCAGTTGGACATCACTCTCACAATCCAGGACCGCTGGCTCATAACTGTCACCTGCCTACTGGCCTGATCGCCCCTATAACTGCTCTCCCCTGCCGGTCTGATTGCCCCTAACTGCTCTCCCCTGCTGCCCTGATCGCCCCTAACTATCTCTGCCTTGGCCCCCACCACCGTGGCTTTGTCCGGAAGGACTTCTGGGAGGATGTCCAGAAGATGCCCAGTCTAATTAGCATATTACCCTTTTATTGGTATAGATGTGCAAGGAGGTCTTCAGTCCAATTACCCATCAGAGCACATACTCAGGTCGCAGGATTAATCCCCAGGAGGGACATACAGGAGGCAGATGATGGATGTTTCGCATCTTCTCATCGATGTTTCTCTCTCTAAAATCAATAAAAAAATATTCTCATCATAGAATCCAGCCAATCCACTCCTACAGATTAACTCGAAATCAATAAAAAACATATTTTTACACAAATATCTATTCATGAATGTTCATAACAAGTTCTTCCAGTATAGCTCCTACAGAACACGACCTAGACATTAATTAACATGTATTAATTATATATATACTAGAGGCCCCGTGCGATTGAAATCGCTCGAGGAGGCACCCCGCCGCCTTGTGTCGGCTGGGGAGGGCATGCTCTGAGCCACGCAGTGGCCACTCAGAGCACTCCCCCGCTGCTGCGTTGTGTCTGCTGGGGTGGGGGCAGGTGCTCCTGTGTGTTGTGTCTCCACTCCCGCCCGCCCCCACCCCCAGCCTTTCCGCGGCCGCTGGGGTGGGGGCGGCATGCAGTCCCCTCTGCCCATCTGTGCGCGCAGCTCCTCCTGAGGGGTCATGACGCTCGGCTAATTAGCATATTCCCTGTTTATATATATATAGATATGAATACTATTCACTAACATAAAGGTACAAACTACCATTTCACACACAACAGGAATGAATTTCAAAATAATTATTCTGAGTGAAATAGGTGGTCACATCACTATTTATTTTCTTTATACTAAACCCTGTTAAATGCAAACTAATCTGGAGTGACAAGAAGCCGATGGTGGTTGTGCGGGGCCAGGAGTGGGAGAGAGATGGACTACAATGCGGCATGGGGACTACAATGTGGCATGGGCGTCTGTACCTTGATTGTGGTCATATTCTTATGGGTATATACATCTGTCAAAATCCATGGATTGTGTGCTTGAAATGGAGGCAGGTTATTGTATGTAAATTATACCTCAATGAAGCTGATAACATAACAAAAAAAATGGGCTTCTTACAAGAGTTTTTTTAAGTATATATACATTTTAAAAGTACAAAGCATGGAAAGAAATATTCTATAAAAACACCAAAAGAAAATGAATAATAATTTCTAAATGTGGCATTTGAAAAAAAACACATACTTTTCATTTTGAATGATAAACTGTACAACTATAGCTACAAAAATATGTCCCAGAAAATGGATGAAGAGAGAACTGAGATGGAAATTGCCAAGGGCTCTCTATTCATTGCTTCTTTAAAAATAAAATAAGTTCTTTATTGTTTAATGTATTACACAAGTCTCCTTTTTCTTCTATTGACCTCTCCCCGGCCACCCCCAACTCCCAGCACATGCCTTTACCCCCTCACCTCGCTTTCCCTCATAGATTGGACTGTCTAATTGATGCTTCTGTGACTAGTTCTGTTTTCGTTCATCAGTTTATATTGTTCTCTATATTCCACAAATGAGTGAGATCATGTGATATTTATCTTTCTCTGACTGGCTTATGTCGCTTAGCATAATGCTCTCCAGTTCCATCCGTGCTGTTGCAAATGGTAAGAATTCCTTCTTTTTTATAGCGGCATAGTATTCCATTGTGTAGAAGTACCACAGTTTTCTAATCCACTCATCTGTTGACGGGCACTTAGGCTGTTTCCAAATCTTAGCTATTGTAAATTGAGCTGCTATGAACATAGGGGTGCATATACCCTTTCTGACTGGTGTTTCTGGTTTCTTGAGATATATTCCTAGAAGGGGGATCACTGGGTCAAATGGGAGTTCCACTCATTACTTCTTATCTTACTTGTTTTTACTTTAAATTCCTGGGTGATTGCTGGGATACATACATTTATTCATGGCCACTAGATGGGTCTCTACTAAAAAATACAGGCTTTGCTCCTTCCACAATGCTAAGTAATTACATTTATATTTGACCTTTCCTCTCCCTTTCAAAATATGTTTTGAGTTTTCCTCTTTATGTGTTTGCTAAAAACAAAAGTAGTAATCCTAAGCACCTGAATTCTTGAACAAAATGTTTACAATTTAAAACAAAGGGAGCAAATTTGCAACAGGAATACTCTACTGGGTCAGGCATAGAAAAGCTGCAACCAGCCAAGAGTTCAGTGAAAGATGCAAATCTTCCTTCCTTCCTTCCTGCTTTCCTTTTTTCTTTCCTTCCTGCTTCCCTCCCTCCCTGCTTTTCTTCCTTCCAAACTTAATCCTTTTGGTTTCTCTGCCTCTCTTGTACTGTGAGCTTCTGCTTCCAGGGTGCAGCCAAGTAAAAGACCTGAGAGGCCTGCACGGGAAAATGGCCCTGACATGCAGTTTCTGTTCTGGTCGCTCTAGCAATCTTCTTCACTTGGCTTACAGTGCCTGCAGAAACTGTTGATTCCTGACCTGGTGTTCCTAGGAGGGGAAATAATTGCTCCCCTGTCATGCACAAGGAAGTTAGGGTACGATCCTATCTTTCCAGGGATCGTCACTGACTCTGAGCCTCCTGGCAAGTTACCTAACCATTCTGTGTCTTAGTTTCTTTATCTATAAAAAGAAGATAATTTATTCTATTTCATCTGGTTTTTGTGTTAAACTACTAAAGAAAGCACTTAGAACCAAACCTTAGACATAGTATATGGTCAGTAAATATTAGCACTGATAATACAAAGGATTACTATTATTAACACAAGCAGACAAAGTTCAAAGAGAGTCAAGATTGTCAAGGAAAAGATGAGATGACTTATAGTTGTTCTTTGTCTTGAGGCTTTGTCTCAAAATTTCTTTGAACTGAAGACTAGGGTCTTTTCCCAGGTTAAAAGACCTGCTTCCCAGGGCCAAGTACAGAGTGAAAGCAGGTGCCTAGGCATTTTAAAGACTCCTATTAAGCTTCCTTGGGCTGAGGGAGGATGGGGGAGTAGGGTGTGGTGAGGAGTGGGGAGATATGCACATTAAATAATTCTAAAGTTCTTGGAGACTAATACATACATTTGGGATTCTCACCTAGAAAGAGATGTATTTGGCATTGTGGGCTTTTGATCTTATAAAAATAACAAATATAGACTTCCCCAAATTAAGCTTCTGCTATATGCCTGGCCAGCATGGTTCAGTGGTTGAGCATCGACTTAAGAACCAAGGAGGTCATGGTTCGCCCCAGTGTGGGGTGTTCAGGTGGCAGCCATGGATGATTCTCTCTCATCATTGATGTTTCTCTCTCTCCCTCGCCCTTCCTCTCTGAAATCAATAAAAATATATTTAAAAATAAATAAATAGCCCTAACCGGTTTGGCTCAATGGCTAGAGCATCCGCCTGCAGACTCAAGGGCCCCAGGTTCAATTCCAGTCAAGGGCATGTATGTACCTTGGTTGTGGGCACATCCCCAGTAGGGGGTGTGCAGGAGGCAGCTGATTGATGTTTCTCTCTCATTGATGTTTCTAACTCTCTATCCCTCTCCCTTCCTCTCTGTAAAATATCAATAAAATATATTTTAAAATAATAATAATAAAATAAAATAAAGTAAACTCCTGCTATGGAGAAAAAGTACTTGCTTTAGAGGATGCTCAGAGGGAAGGAGCAGGGCAGAGCTCATCCTGCCTCACTTTGTTTCAAGATGTCATGATCTAATATAATGAGGACCCTGCTGTCCTGCTTCCAGATGGTATGTAATTGTCTTAAAACTCAAGAACGCTTAGTCCTGGAATAACATCCTACATGTTCAGGGAGAAATGACTATTCTCTCCTGCCAGGGGAGTTACAGCAAATGAAGAAACAGCTGTGTTCTGGAATTGGCCTTATGTTTACATTTCTAGAATAAAAGAAAGGTACACTTAAAATATTTTAAGGATGTGACATCATACTTTGTCATAAACTGTAATTATGCATAAGGCTTCTTAAATAACATTCTTTATTAGTAGAGATTTCTTGTAAAATGTGAAAATACCTGAATGGAAAAAAGGGACAAACTTGGGTTGTTTTCATTACAGAAGAAGGTCAGAAATCAAAACTAATATTCTAGGCAGTCACACCATATTATTTCTGATAATTACTTTAATTGCTTTAAGGTTTTCTTGTCAGGTTTTCAGAAATCACAGGCTTAAATTTGCATAAAATATCCTGCTTTGTTTCTGAACCCTGGGGACATTTAACTGTTCTCACAAGGTTTGCAACAACTTCCTTATTGTGAAATCTAGTGCAGAATGCTCAGTTCTGAACTCACACAACCTATCTGAAGCTTTTGAGAGGATGGGACACCTCTTTTTATTTTTGTTTTCTTTTTTTTTACTTTTTACTTTTCTTTTTGGGGACACCTCTTTTTAAAACAACTACTTGTTTTAACTTTTATGAACCCACATTCTTCTAGTTTTCTCTCAACATGACCATTTTATGGTGCCAAGAAAATGATAGTGTTTTCAACCCATGGTACTGGACAAGTGGATATCCACATGCAACAGTGATGTTTGACCTCTACTGAACACCATATGTAAAAATTCTCTTAAAGTGAATTATAGATCTATACATAAGAGTAAAACTATAAAACTCTTAGAAAAAAATATAAAGGTCAATCATCATGACTTCAGGTTAGACAATGGTTTCTTAGGTATGACACAAAAAGCACAAGTAACAAAAAAAGAGATAAATTGGGTTTCATCAAAATTAAAAAGGTTTGTGCTTCAAAAGGCACTATCAAAAGACGTTAAAGGACAATCCACAGAATGGGGGAATATATAGCAAGTCAAACATCTGATACAGAACTTTTATGCAGAATATATGGAGAACTCTTACAACTGAACAATAAAAAGCCAATTAACAAATTTTAAAATGAGCAAAGAATTCGAATAGACATTTCTCTAATGAAGATATACCTATGGCTAATAAACACATGAAAAGATGCTCAACATCATTCAGTCTTTTGTAAATTCAAATCAAAACCACATGAAATAACACTTTACATTTACTAGAATGGTTATAATTTCTTTAATCTTTGTTGTTGAGAGTATTACAGATGTTTTCCTTATTTCCTCCCATTGCCCCCTTCCACCGGGTTCCTGCTCCACCCAGGCCTTCACCACCCTATTGTCTGTGTCTATAGGTAATGTATATATGTATATATCTTCTTTGGTTAATTTCTTCATCAGTCTATTCCATGTTTCCATGCCTCTGCTTCTATTTTATTCATCAGTTTATTTTGTTCATTAGATTCCTCATTCATTTATTTTGATTTTTAGATTCAATTGTTGATAGATATGTATTCGTTGCCATTTTGTTGTTCACATTTTAAATATTTTTCTTCTTCTTCTTCTTCCTCTTATTCTTTAAGAGGATGTTAATAATTTAAAAGAAGAAGAAGAACATAACAAGATTTGGCAAGAATGAGGAGAAATTGGAACTCTCATACATTACTGGGAAATGTGGGAAACAATTTGGCAATTCCTGGAGTTTCTACATGACCCAACAAGTCTACTCCTAGGTCTCTACCAAGAGAATTGAAACCTTATGTCCATGCAGAAACATGCAGATAAATGTTTATAATAACATTAGTATAATAGGTAAGAGTAGAAAAAAAATGTCTAAAATTGACGTATGGATAAACAAAATATAATAAATCCATAAAATAAAGTATGACTTGGCCATAAGAAAGCATAGGTACTCATATGTGCTACAACATGTGATAAACCTTGAAAACATCATTCCAAGTGAAAGAAAGTAAACTTAAAAAAACACACGTTGTAAGATTCCATTTATATGGAAAGTTCAGAATAAACACAAAGTAGATTGGTGGTTCCCAGGTCCTGGAATTAAGAATAAGGAGTGACTGCTAATAGTTGTGGGGTTCATTTGGGAGATAATGAGGCTATTTTGGAATTAGAGAGTTATGGTATTTGCATAACTCTGAATACACTAGAAAATGATTGAAATGTATACTTTTAAAGGGTGAGTTGGATGATGTATGAATTATATTGTAATCAAGCTTTTATTTTAAAAAATGACCAAAAGATATGAGCAAACACCTCAACAAAGAAGAGATAAAGATGCCAGATTAAGCATATGAAAAGGTGCTTAACATCTTTTGTCAAAGTCAACAAAAACAAGTAATGTTTGAAAAATTGTCTCAGTGAAGAAGAGTCTAAGGAAACATGATGACTAAATGTAACATGGTATTCTGGATGGGATCCCTAGAACAGAAAAAAGACATTAGGCCAACACTATGGAAATCTGAATAGAAGATGGAACTTAGATAACAATAATGTGTCAGTATTGACTCATTAATTCTGACGAATGTACCCTAGTAATATAAAATGTTAATAATATAAATAGAGAGGAGAAAGAATTTAAGTTGTTCCCACGGAGAAATATCATGAAGAAAGTACCATCTGGGAACTGAGTGTGAGGTACACAGGAACTCTCAACTACCTTCATAATTTTACTATAAATCTAAAACTAAAATTTAAAGTTTAATTTTTTTAAAAAAGCTAATAGAGCATGGACCATACCTTTTAGCAAAGTTGACAGACTGCCTGATTTTCCACACAATTGATTTGACTGAAATGTGAAATTGTGGGAAAATTTTATGACAATTTTATGACAATTTTCTGACAATTTTATGGTTTTGCTGGAGTTGGGTGGGTTTATAGTCTGGAGCTAACACAGAAATTGAGATACAATTGTTATCAAGAGGTGAAACTAATATAACATATAGAAATTGCAGGCTGGAGAGTTATAAGAGGGAGTCATCGCATAAGTTTCCCTTGAGAAAACTACTTGGACAATTGGTGATGGATCATGAACCTCATTTTGAGGGAGGAAAAATCTACAAAAATGAGATCATATGTAATGTTCTCCTTACTCTTCCATACATTTCTAGAGTGGGAACTTTGCTATTCAATATAATTTATAAGTACAAACTGTAGGAATTTTGTTGTCCTGCTAGGAGAATGTGAAAGATAGAAGAAAAATTTTCAAAGGGAGACATTTTAAATAAGTATCTATATATATAAAAGCCTAATATGCAAAGTGTCCCCTCAGGAGTTCAACTGACCAGGAGTTTGATTGCTTGCTATGATGTGTGCTGACCACCAAGGGGCAGTGCGGAATGAAGAAAGGCCCTGGCTGGTGGCTAGCAGCCAGCAACCAGGGAAGGGAGGCCCCCGGTGGCAGCTGGCTGCAGCTAGGGACCTTACCTGTACACAGATTTTGTGCACTGGGCCTCTAGTGTATAAATAAATACACAAAGCCATTGGTTTGTTCAGTTGAGTGTCCTTGTGAATTCCGCTAAATCAAATGAGTTATTTGCCAGTGTTTAATCTTCTAACTAAATTCCATATGGTACTTTTTCCTGATATTTCTCCTTAGGAACAACTTAAATTCTTTATCCTCTCTATTTATATTTTAATAACATTGGTACTGTTGAAAATGATGTGATACTGATTTAGTTATTTTCATCATCATGAATAATAATTATTCAAAGCTTGTTCATTATGAAAGGAACCATGTTAGGTAGGGTTATCTAATTTTCTTCACAAATAATGAACTGAGGTTTTAGTATTTTATAGACTAGCATTCATCTTAGAGTTTTTCAGTTTAGTTTTGGGTTTTTTTTTAGTTGATCCTGACAGAGAATTGAGATAATGATATAAAAGTCAAACTGACAAGAAAGTAATGAAAATTCAAATGTTATTTTTATGGATGAGCATGATATTGAATTATGAAAAATAATTAATTTTAAATAATTCCTGTTACTTCAAATCATATTAGATTTATACTTTATGAAAATTAGCATTAAGATTTTTCAGAAAGATATTATGATGTTATAACCCTATTTCAGAACCACAAGTACATTCTTTACATCTAAATTTTACATGAACTGTCTGAATAGGTAAATGCTACTTATGTTTTTCTAAGAAACCAATCTGAATTTGGTGCTTTGCCTTCCTATTAATCTTTAAACAAATACAACTTCTTTTTAACTGAGTAACCTTATTCTCAGACGAAGAGCTTAAGGCATATCTTCAAAATGAAAATGTAATTGGGGAAATTGTAATTTTGATATCAAATTGCCCTTCCAACTCTGTGAAAGATCATGGATCAGTACAATGTGAACAGTTGGCAGCAGAGGCACCAAAAATGTGTTTTGAGGAAGGCCACGTGAATTAATTACCTTTTTGCTACATGTTTATTTCCAAGAAAATGTATTATATGTCAAGCACATTCTTCTATTGTAAAATCCCAAGTGATTTGGGTACTTTGGGCCCCAATATATTTATGGAAATTAGCATGTCAAGGTACTGGGGAATTATCCCAGAGAAGTTAAAGTGGAACTGTCTGGTTCATCATTACTATCAGTGGCTAGGTCTAGGGAAACCAATTTGCTTTCTGCTATATCTTTGATTTAGCCACTGAATGACTCACAACAAATTGAAGACCTGAGGCTAGTGCTGCCTAGTTAATGCCAAAGATAAGCTAGGCTCTTAGTTCAAAGATAGACTGCAGACGTGGCTGATTTGTAATCAAGAAGACTATTAGTGAAGTTTAAATTATAAAGTCTGAGTTGAGAGCTGTGATTAAATAGGGACCAGTCCCGATTAATCACTAAGTAAGCTAGTTTTCCCCTGTGTTCCCTTCACTCCTTCTGACAGTAGCAAGGATTTGAAGAGAAGCCTAAACACTTAGCATTTCAGGTTGGAAAGTTGTGTCAGTACGTGGAGGTCTATGGAGCCTAAGGAATTTAGGCAGCATCTAACTTAGAAAGGACTCATTCCTTCAGAGAAGGTGCTGCTATGTCTCCCCTTCTATCCCTGACCCCTCCCTCACTCCCTAATACTGCGGCCAAGTTGTGAAGATGACTGAAAATTTGATAGATTTCAAAATTGAAATCCAAAACTAAAACAGGCAGAAATAGCATGGGCAAAATAGAGCCACAAAACTTCCTTTCTCATTTTACTTTGAGGAACGGATATTCCATTAACTTGGAAACACATTTAGGGGTAATGGGCTATTTTGGGGATGTTGAAGACTATTACTGTAAAGTTATTTAGTTAATTCAATGTGCAAACCTCCTAATGCTTAATGGAGACCAAATGTGCCAAAGAAATAATCATTTTGATAAGAGGGAGAGTAGAAAATAATTTTGGAGTCTGAGTTCCTTGGAAGACAGGATAGAAGCAACAATAAGGTGCTTAACAGAGGAGGGTTTAGAAATGGAGGTGGGAAAAACCAATTCCATGTGCCAAATTTTATTTAGGCTAGTCTTGCACTCAATAAAATATGAATAACCTCTCTTTTTCTCTCTCATTCCTTCTCTTTTCATGTCAACCTTTAATTTTTGACACCAATTCAACCAACATTGTTATAGATGAAATAAATAGTTGTTCTGTCACTTGGGACCACACATAATAATACTTTTGTGAAAAAGGTGTTTGAATTCTAAGCAATCAATCTATATGTGATGTTAGGCACACACTTCCTGAGTAAGGTGGGGGTTGGGTTACCTGACCAGATCTCTCAGAGGAAAATCCTTCACAGATAACTTTCTCTTGCTCTTGTGTTGATTTTTCCCTCAGTGATTAATAGTGCCAAAGCAGGTCAGCCATTATTCTGCATTATCTCCATTTTCTGAGCTGGCATTTCATGAATGACTCAAAGTACAAGGGACATCAGGTGGTTAGAAGTGTAGCAAAGAAAATGAAGCAGGATAAAGGGAGAGAGAGGACCGAGGTGCTACTTCAGAGAAGATAGTCAAGAAAGACTTCATTTGAACTAGCATCTTGGCATCTGAATGAAGTGAGTGTGCAAGCCATGTAAATGTTTGGGATGGATATTGTGTCAGTGAGAGGGAACAGCAAGTGCAAGTGCCCTGAGATAGCAAGGTTTTAGTAGAACTAAAGGAGACAACTAAGGGAGACAGTGTGATGAAGCAGAACGTGTAAGGGGAAAGGAGCCAATGGTGTGAAGGGTGAGGCCTCTAGACAATGGGAAGGACTTGGGGTTTCACTCTGAAGGAATTAGTCGGCATTGCATTGAGCATTTGAGAGTGGAAGCATGACATTAACTGATGGTTTAAAGCAGGGGTCCTCAAACTTTTTAAACAGGGGGCCAGTTCACTGTCCCTCAGACTATTGGAGGGCCGGACTATAGTTTAAAAAAAAATTATGAACAAATTCCTATGCACACTGCACATATCTTATTTTGAAGTAAAAAAACAAAACGGGAACAAATACAATATTTGTATTTGCATGTGGCCCGAGGGCCCTAGTTTGAGGACCCCTGGTTTAAAGGATCACTTTACCAGCAATATTGAGGCTGAGCTATAGGTGGCAAATCTGGAGCAGAGCAACCAGTGAGGGGGCTATTGTGAACAGTCCATATGAGAGATGGTTATGCCTTTGACTGAGATGGTAGCAGGAGAGAAGGTAAGGAGTGGTGTTTTTCCCACATATTTTGAGGGTGGAGCCAACAGCGTTTGTTGATGGGTTGGACGTGGGATTTGTTGGGCATGTGGAGAGAGAATTCAAAGATGACTCCACAGTGAACCTGATTAATTGGGGGTTACCTTTCTGAGGTAGGTGACACTCAAGGGAATAGAGCAGATTTGGGGTAGGGGAGGATTGCAATTTCTTTTGAAAGATGCCTATTGGGCATATAGGAGGAGATAGTGAGCAGAGAACACAATATGTGATAAGGGATTATGAGACAGGTCGGAGCTGGGGATTTAAATTTTGGAATCACCTACATAGAAATGCTATACATAGTAATGGTGAGGCAGGATAGTAAGAAGCTATCAAAATTCTTGGATAAATGCAATGGGGAAACTGAGACAAGGTAATTAAACAAGGCCAAACAATTTGAGCAACTTAGAGCCAGCTAGTGAATCACAAGATCTTATCTTCCCTAACCAAGGACACTTGAGAGAAAATGGTTTATACCACCCCTCCCTAACCAGAGAATAAATAGCTTAAATCACCCTGGTTGGGGAGAGAGAGCAGAGACCCAATTAGTGCCCTTTATCCCAGCTAAACCAAAGGACAGATGAAGTCAGGGAAACAAATAACAAACACCTGATTAGAGCCAGACAGCCCCAAGATGAAAGTAAAGCATTAAAACTGACCAGAGAGTAATCACAAACTCCCCTATTTGCTCATTTTGATGCATCAGCATAATAAAAATACACATGGAAAGATGATGCATATTCTGCTAAAATCCTCCCCAAAGATTTTTGCTAGCAGAAGAGAAATAAAATCCTCAAGACAAAGGATACCAGTGCAGACTCTCTCTAGAGCAGTTGTTCTCAACCTTCTGTCCCTTTAAATACAGTGCCTCATGTTGTGACCCAACCATAAAATTATTTTTGTTGCTACTTCATAACTGTAATGTTGCTACTGTTATGAATCGTAATGTAAATATCTGATATGCAGGATGGTCTTAGGTGACCCCTGTGAAATGGTCGTTTGACCGCCAAAGGGGTCGAGACCCACAGGTTGAGAACCGCTGCTCTAGAGCATGCCCATGCCTGTTCTCAGGCATACACTTTTACTTTCTCCTAAACTCTAAGGCAGCGGTTCTCAACCTGTGGGTCACGACCCTTTTGGGGGTCAAATGACCCTTTCACAGGGGTCGCCTAAGACCATCAGAAAACACATATATAATTAGATTGTTTTTTGTGATTAATCACTATGCTTTAATTATGTTCAATTTGTAACAATGAAAATACATCCTGCATTACAGATATTTACATTATGATTCATAACAGTAGCAAAATTACAGTTATGAAGTAGCAACAAAAATAATTTTATGGTTGGGGGTCACCACAACATGAGGAACTGTATTAAAGGGTCGCAGCATTAGGAAGGTTGAGAACCACTGCTCTAAGGTTTCCCAAGAGACTTGTGACCAGGGGAGCATTGGGCAGCAGCAGCTCATCCTGGCTTTACCACCTGAACCTGTCTCCAATGCCTCTTTTCTCTGACTTTCCAGTGAGCTAAAAGCACCCCGCCTGTTACTTTTACTTCTCAGTGAGTTAACAACAGTCCACCCTGGCTCACTTCCTTCCTGTAATGTTTCTAGGGCTCCAAAGCAGAGCACCACCTAGGCCCTCTCCTGCTGCTTCTTCTACCCTCAGTCCTTCTTTTGTTTCACTGTCCCCAGCTTTAATAAATGTACTCTCAAAATCACGTGAACTCGTTTGTGAAATTTTTCCTACATGAAGTCAAGAACCCACACACTACTGGCCGGCCTGAGGCAGACACACTCTGGCCCGGTCCCCATCCAGTGACAATGGGACTGGGATATCTGTGGATTGAATGTAGAAGAAACCTGAGGCCTGAGCCCTGTTGCATTCCTAAGTTTATAACTTGGGAAAAGAAGGAGGATTCCACAGGAAATGTCTGTGAAGAAACAATCAGTGCAGTAATAGGTAAACAAGACAGTTCTGTGTTTCAGAAGCCAAGTGAAGAATGTGATTCCAGAAGGAGGGGGCAATCACTCTATCACTGGATGGGACTGAGTTCCTGAGGAGAGAGGCAGGGGCAGAATAGGGGACCAAGAAGTCAATGGCTTTTTACGACAGAAGTCCTTGAGAGCTAAATGAGAGTAATTTCTTGGAGAGATGAGAGAGAAAGTGATTGGGCTGTATTCAAGAGAGCTTGGGAAGTGAGGAATTACCAAGATCAAGCAAAGACAAATCTTTTAAGCAATCTACACTAATAAAAAAGAAACATGCAAATTGGTGTCACTCTGCTACGCTCACCAGCCAATCGGATGAGTATGCAAATTAAACCAACAAAGATGGCAGTTGATTTGTATACATAGGCACCCAGCGGCCTGGGTCCTAGGAACATCATCGGCACCCAGGTCACTCTGAGGTAGGCCCCGTGTGGGCCCTGAGCAACGTAGGAAGGGTCTGAGCCAGGGGGCTCCTCGGCAGGGGCGGAGCCGTCCATCGGAGCTGCTGGGGGGCCCTACCCAAGCCTAAAGCCTCTGCCAGAGGTGTCAGGCCTGGGAGAGGGGCCTATCTGGTGATTAGAGGGTGATGGGGATCGAGGCCTCTGGCTGAGGCATCAGGCCTGGGCGGGGAGGCTGAGCCGGAGATCAGTGTGAACTACAGAGGAAACACCTTTTCTGACCACTCATTGGCTAAGCTCCCTGTATGCCACTGGTAATATTCTTAGTAACTTGGGTAATAAGAATCCAAAAAGGTGATTTAGGGTTTTTCACCACACTCCTGGCGAAAAAAATGAAGGTCCGCTGCTGGAAGGCTAAGAAATGTCATATCCTGTCCTAGCTGGTTTGGCTCAGTGGAAATGCCTCAGCCTGCCCACCGCAGGGTCTGGGTTCAATTCTGACCAAGGGCATGTACCTAGGTTGCAGGCTCCTCCTTGTCCTGGGCCCAGGTCAGGGCTCATGCAGGAGGCAACCAATCAAAGTGTTCCTCTCACTTTGATGTTTCTCTCTGTCTTTCCCTTTCTCTTCCACATCCTCTAAAAATCAATGAAAACATATCCTCCTGTGAGGATAAAAAAAAAATAAAGAAACGTCATAGCCTATGAAAGACACATCTTGAAAATGCCTAAAGAAAGTTGTTATTTTTCATGGTGAAGCAACTGGAGTCTGTGTTGATGAAAAAACCTTGGTGGCTGCGGTGGCTGGCAGTGGCTGCAGCAGCGTTGTGATGGGGCTGATGCCTTCCCCTGATCAGCCCAGTCGCCTCCCACAAAGGAAGGCCAGACTGCGGCTTAGGCCCGCTCCCCAAGGGGAGCAGGGAGGGGGCCTAAGCCATCAGAAGGACATCCCCTGAGGGCTCCCAGTATGTGAGAGGGGGAAGGCCTGGCTGAGGGACACCCTCCCCACCAGTGCACAAATTTTGTGCACCAGGCTCCTAGTTTCTCTATAAAAAGAAACAAAGAAATGGGACAGTAGCTTGCAGGGGAGCTGAGAAGGGAGCCTTTGCTTGATTTCTTTGTAAGAGCATCATTCTTGAGAGGAGATGGGAGTTCATGCCTGAGTGGAGGGACTGACTTTAGAGAGGGCTAAGGGCAGTTATCAGTTGTCATGGGTGAAGGACAGGATTATGGGCACAGATGCAGATAGATAGGAAAAAGTGAAAGTTCTTTTCTGATCCCTTCCATCATCTCAGGCAAAAAATAAGAAGGAATCAGCTGAGAGTGAGAAGAGAGGTTTGGAAGAGAGAGGGCATAAATAGTCTTCTTGGAGTGTAGTGAGTGAAGCAGCCAAGATCCAGGATCAGTGGGCAATACCCCTCGAGGTTTGGTTTCATAAATTCACAACCACATAGCCAGTATAGTTGTGTTTTTCTCCAATTGTATTCAGCACCTTAGGTACAATCGAGAAGTGGGTTGAATCCACATAGAGTATTTGCCAGGTGAGTATGGTGAAAGGGATGAGAAGCAAGAGGCTTTGTAATACACCCAGGAGAGTTATAGTAATTGATGAGCCATGGACTCTAATCTGAGTAAGAGAAGAAGTGAACACTGGAGGGAGATAAAAACAGTGGAAGGGTAAGGCAAATGCATCAGAAATCTATTGAAATTTCCCAGATTACACAGGCAATTCTAGATTACACAGGGAGTACCAATATTGTATCTTCCTGTGGGGTCAGAGCACAATGTCAGAGAAATTTCCCTTTTTTTTTTTCTTTCTCCTCTATCTTCTTCTTTTTTCCTTTTTCTTCTCCTTCTTTTTTAGAAATTTTATGTAAGCTAAAAAGTGTTCTTTGAATAGGCTATTTACTGATGAATGAGCGTGAGTCCTATAAATCCAACGCCTCTGATAAAGAGACATTAAGTATCTACTCTTCCAGAATGTGGAAAACTGTTAATTGGGTTATTTTCCAAGTATATACTAGTCTAAAGGGGAAGTAGAAATTCAAACAAATCACATTGAAATGATATTGGGCCTACTGGTTTCTGCAATTTTCAGCAGAAGGGAAGTTTCACTCAGACAGAAAGAGCTCATGAATTCAGTCAAAAGCAGATGACTAAACTGCTTAGGTTCATTTCCATCTCCCCATGCAGGCACAGCCTGAGTCACAGCTCAGTCCTAAGTGGAATTCTTACAAAAGCAAATTAACTGTTTCAAGTCAGCAGGGAAATTGCACATATAGCAGCAGTAATTTTAAAAGTGCTACAATTGTATAGCACTAACAATGTGCTTTGCAAGAGAAGGACTTTGCCATGATGCAGAATAGGACCCAGTGGCCCACCGCACCCTGCTAAGTCAACAGCATCTTAGACTGTATTTGAGCAAAGCAATACAAAGTGAAAGAACAAAATTCAACCAAGTAAAGTGGAGGATATAATTGGCTTCACTAAGCAATTCATGAATCGGGAGCATCCCATCTAGCAACTAGGAGGGCACTCAGAGGCGTTATACAAAAGCGAAGGTTTTTATAGGAAGAGGGCGGGGCAAGGGCACTATTAACAAAAGAAAATAAAAAATTATTTTTAGACCTGGACATTTCGTGAGGACAAGGCAACAGCAAGGATTTTTATCCTGTTGATTGCCTCTTCTTTCTATGGGGGATGGGGAGGGCCCGCATGACAGATTACTTCACTGATGTTGACCCAGGAAACTCCGACTGGTTGATTAAGATTCTGTTTCTGGGAGAGATTGAAACAGAAATTAGTTCAGGTAGTAAATCTAGGTTTGATATCTTGGGCTTTAGCTTAAGTGACGCCATTGCCATTTGGGGCCTATACTTTTCTTTTTAACAAAGTAATGATAGGAGTTTCCCCAGATATGACCCAATTTTACATACAGTAATGAGTGGCTTAGAGATGTAAGCTATAAATCTGATCTCGAAAGGCCCTGGTAATTTTTCTTTTTTATCTATTATAGTCACCTGCTTTTTTCTCAGCTACATTCCCAGGAGTGTAGGGATTAGATCAGAGACATTTATAGAAGAAAATGAATACATTCTAGACTCGTGTTTGAAAGTATGTATTACATAATCTATAAAACTGCGGCATCCTCAGTAGCCTGAATGTGTTGTAAAAATTTTCCCAGAGAGATTCTGAAATCAGATCTTTCTCTGACCTTCGCAATCTTGATGCATTGGGTCCAAGAGTATTACTGTATTTGTCTACTATGGGGATGAAGAAGGAAACTGAGATTATGAGCTGCCCCAGCATGAACCAGACACTTCTTATACACATCTGATGCATAGTAGGGATGGGTATTAATATAACCTCATTTGAAGGAAGAGGAAACTGACTATATAAGAAATTGATCTGGTATTTAAATCCAGGCTCACAAGTCTGACTGACTAAAAACCTCTAGCTCCCTTGACAAAACAAGCAGTGCTCTTGGATTCATTTGAAAAGTCAGTTCTTCCCTAATTCACTTTCTTAGTGTGATGGCTGCCTTCCGGAACATCCTCTGGCCCAAAAGCATCTCAGGTACAAATCTCTCCCAGGAACAAAGGATTTCAGGTCAGGGAATGACCTTGCTTTCAACGAAAAACTCCAGTTGCATTCAGGGGAAGAAATGAAAAGCTACACTATTACCTTCTTCACAGGCTTATTGTGCACACTGAATGAGATAATAAATGCACAATGCCTGGAAAAAAAAATGGTATTGTATATCATACTTTAAAACTTCAGCTACACAGATTAGATTTGTTTACCTTTATTTTAAAAGTTTATCTCACACATTCCAGTGACTTCTATTTGTCTTTTAGTTAACCTTAAATCCATTCTTGTCTAACTTGTTTAGAAGCCTTCAAACGTTTGGATCATGTTCTATTTCTTTGTGTCTGCTACACATAGCAGGGAGCAGGTTCTCCAAAGAGATTTGTTGAGTTGATTTCAATAGTCTTTGGCACCAATGCTTTTTAAACAGCAATAGGAAGAATAATTCAAGATATAATGTGAATTTTGATAATGGGTTTCTTTTTTAGGCTGAATGGCCCTTTGTTTTGCCTTTTCCCTTCTGTGCTCATGCTTGAAATGACACCAGGGGGCAGCATTGAGTCAGCTTGCATCCTAGTGTGAACTAGGACATATGAAATCTAATGGTAGGGGCTGACAGATAGGAAATATATAATTCTCAAAGTACGTCACTGGTTTTTAAAATGACTGTGCACTTTGCTACAGAAATCTATTTAAAAACAGCAACCTCCCCTCCGCCCCCCACCCCCCATACCTCCTGGGAGCTTTTGAGGATAAATGACTTGTTTTCTTTCTAACCCTGGGTGGCAAAGCAAACTGGAAGACATTTAACCATTTATTCTCACAGCAAAATTGAGCAAATGTGCAAGCTACATCACAAAGGATGATAAATTTAGCATTCACTTAAGATGTGGAAAGGCACATATCCAGCTCTGGTTAAATACTGCCTTAGGAATTGGAATCAATTGAATCAGTTCAATGAAACACTGTAACAAAATGCTCCATTAGCTAGGTTTTTGCCCTGAAGCAAACACTGAAGAGGAGGAAGGTGGGAATGTGGTACAAGAAATTAACAGCAGATATTTTTAGCCAAACAACTTCTTAAAATGCTCTATGCCCCCTACAGACTTTGCCAGATCTCGCTCAGATCACTGCAAATATATGCTTAGATAGATCTTAGATGCATTGTTCATGCTCAGAATTTTTGCCCCTGGGTATTGCAAGATTTTTACAACAAAACTAGTGGGCTCGTTGTTTGATAAAACAAAGTAGATTCAGGCATTTCATATATATACTAGATGTCCACTGCATGAGATTCATGCACTGACGGCTTAGCCATCAGTCGGACATCCTTATCACTGCCACGGAGCCTTGAGCATCTGTCCCCTAGTGGTTAGTGCATGTCATAGCGACCGGTTATTCTGCTGTTCAGTCGATTTGCATATTAGCCTTTAATTATATGGGATATTTTTTTTTAAGATTAAAAAAACAGCTAAAGGAAGCTCTTGGAAGAACACCTTTGCTTAGTAACTTGGTCCCCTCCTTACTCCTCACTAGAATCTGAGGAAATAGCATACATTTTTATACCAATAGGGTTTCCAAGAAAACCAAAGGTAAAAGTACAATAGGACACACCAGTTCCTCTATAAGCCCAAAAATTAATTTGTTATACCTACCCTGATTATTACAGAGGGATTTATTTTCCATTTACTCATTCAACAAACATTCACTAAACATTCAGTATGTGTTCAGTAATAGGAATAAAATAATGAAAGACACATTTATCTGTTTTAAATAAATTCACAGTCTGGAGAGTGTCAACTGACAGTTGTTGGCACCAATTCAATGCCAACAGGAATCCCCAATTGTGTGTGGTGAAGAAGGAAACTCCATCCAGGGCAAAACAGCTCAATTAAGATACAGCACTGAACAGCATAGCTGTGGAACAGCTCAATTGTGACATAGCAGGGCTGTGAAAACAGGGGAGCTGTGAGGCCCTCTGTGGCTAGACAGCTCTGCTCTGCTCTTTGCCAGTCTACTTTGTGCTGTGCTGGTCTTCTCCACAATGCATTTGTTGGCTCTGCTCCATGCCAGTCTGCTCTGGCCTGCGCTGTTCTGCTCCTACAGATATCTCCCATGTAAACACAGTCTTCAGTGGAAAGGGACAGTGTGCTCTCATGCCAGAGGGGAGCTAGCTTATATGGACAGAAATCCCACCCCTGGTCCTTGATGGGTCTGTCATGTAAATGAGGACTCTAAATCCTCACAGTTTGATTGGTACAAAAGGCACCAATTCTGATTGGTCAGAATAGAGCCACTCAGGTTGGCCGGAGAAAGCCTCTGCCCTATTGGTTGAATTCCAGGAATTCCTTTATAGGGGCTGGATCAGATGGCAGAAACACAGTGCAGGCAGCCAGCTCAGTGCACAGGCAGACAGCTCAGTGCAGGCTTCTCCCTGAAGTGCAGTTTGTGTGAAAGGACCCTATGCAGAAATGGCTGCTAGACTCTAAAATTTGAATTCAGTGAGCCACCAGGACCCCTTCTAAAGTGTGTTTCTTTGTTAGGGTTCATGAGAGAAATAAACAGAGAGACAGAGAGAGAGAGAGAGAGAGAACAAAATAAGATGTATAGATGGGTTGACAGAGAAATTGTGGGGCTGGAGAGAAGAAATCTTTCAGAAGTAGCTAGATTATATTCTGCCAAGAGCAAAATTGGACACTGGGAATCAAAAATCAAATTGAATCATAAAAGTTTTTAAAAGCAATATTTCCAGACACCTGAATCTTGTCAATTACCATGCCCTTGAAAAGGTATTCTATCATGAAAAAAAATCCATTGTAAATGTAAATTAGTTATTTAGTGCCATGTCACCCAAAATACCTGCCTCCCACCATCCTACTCCCACCATATACCTAGCATGAACGTGGTGCCTGACTGAATCTTGAATATTTTTTTTGTCATTTAAAGCCTAGAGGTGTTGGTGCTGTTTAGATGCAGATTTAATTCTTTTCTGTTTGTATCATCTCTGATTCTTTTCAATAGGTGATGTTAGTCCTAAATTTTAAAGTAGAAAGGCTTCTCCAAATATATTAATCTTCTAACCATCAGCTGTGAAAGGGTTTAACAACTCATTTTATATTATTATTAGTAGATTTGCATTTAAATTCTTTAGGGATGCTCAAATCTCCATATAGATTGTCTTCTGAAGTAGATAAAAGCACCTAGGGAAGAGGTTGGATGCGTGTCATTGAGTTCAGAGTGACACTTAGGGGGTGTGAGGTGTCCATTGCACAAACTCACCACAAGCATGGATTCGAGAAGGTCCTGGATGTGCTTGTATCTTGTGAGAGGACTTATATTTACCTCGTTCCAAAGAGAAAGGAGATGGGAGGGAATGGAAGGAAAGAGGGAAAATCTAATTTGAAAAATTAAAGAATGCTTTTTTAAAAAAATCCAACTTCATGCATCAGAGTAGAAGAACTGACTGCTTCACTATCATTGCTGCTTTTGCTGGGGTGGTACATCCAGATGAGGCTATATTGTCAGTAAATGGTGTCTGAAGGAACAAAATAATGAGATTAAAAAAGGCAAAAATCCTTGCTTTTTAAGGCTTTAGATGTCTCACCCAAATATTGCCATTTCAACCATTTGCCTAAATATTAAATATTTACTAATTATACATCATTTAAAGAAAATGCTTAAAAACTCTTTTTTGAATTGAAAACCTTTACCCTGTTCCCCCATAGCCTATGGAACATCTATAGTACAATTAAAGTGATTTTCATTTTATCTCTACCCCACCTACCCTAAATGCATGCTAAACTCTCCTTTCTGTTATAATGGAGTGTCACCTGTGCTTGGTTCTCCTACTAGATCACCAAATCTGCTATTTACATTCTAAAAGGGACCCACCAGTTCAACCAAGTCTCTCCAGAGGCTCTGATGCCAGCCCTACCATTTTTGTATTCATCTATTTACATCACAACTAAATTATAACGATTGTAACTACCCCAGTTCCTCATATTTCTTTTTTTTTTTAATATATTTTTTGTTGATTTCAGAGAGGAAGGGAGAGGGAGAGAGAGATAGAAACATCAATGATGAGAGAGAATCATTGATTAGCTGCCTCCTGCAGACCCCCTAGTAGGGATGGAGCCCAAAACACAGGCATGTGCCCTTGACCAGAATCCAGCCGAACCAGGGACCCTTCAGTCTGCAGGCTGACGCTCTGTCCATTGAGCCAAACCGGCTAGGGCCCTCATATTTCTTTTATAAAGTGTGACCCCCAAGGGTAGTCAGGAATTACAAGTTTTTCCCCTAGAATTGTCACTAAATTCCCATCTCCCCATCCTGTCCTGTCCTTTTTTTCCCAAAGAGGGAAAAATGTCCTGGGCATTGGAGGAGCTATGACTCACTGAGGAAACATTGCCGCCTTCCCAAAGCTTCCCGCTGTGCCCCTAAACGTGCAGTCTGTAACCGATTGTTCCTGTTGAATAACAATGTGAGCTGCGGGCCTTCTTCCGCCTGCCAGCAAATAGATTAGGCTGCTGGCTTTTGTGAGCGTGAAGCCAGCCCCGGAGCCCCAGGAAGCCACTATCAGCTGCCAACAGATGGAGTCTATCAGGGTGCTGTCAGTCACCCACACCTGTGGATTGTGCCTCCCAGCCAAAAAATTAATTGCTTAGAAATATAAAATCAGTAGGCTCAGATGGGAAAGGATTAAAAGAAAAGAGGGTTAAGCAAGGGAAAGTGGAAGCCTTGCTCTGCTAGGCAAGATGATGAACACCCGCTTATCTAAGCGCAAGACGTGTTCAGCGTTTCATTTGATTTTCAGAAACAAGAAAGACAGCAGAATTAGAATGGAACTGTTCGGGAAGAAAAAGGGCCGTTTAAAAGAAGCCATAATGCCCATTGCTTGAAAACTGGGTTGTCCGCATGCGTTCTGGAAAAAAAAAAAAAAAAGACAATTTTTTTCCTCTCCTCTTTTTCTAGTTTGCTGCTGTAATTTCACATATTATTTGTTGATTCATTCATTCTCCTTGTTTTTTACTTGTCATATTTTTCAGTTTTTCATATTTTACCACTTCTAAGATTTCAGTACTAGCAGGGGTTAGTTTTTTGGTTTTGGTGTTGTTTAATAATGGTTCCAGGGGACTGTTTTCATATCATATTTTCTTGTTTCTCTTAAAAAATTTTTTTAATAGTAAAAAGGAGTTTTGATTCCATTTCAAAAATTGTTTCTCACTAACTATATGAGCTTCAGTCCTTTATTTATTTATTTTTTTATCTCAGCTACCTGCAAAATGACACGATTGCCAAGATCCCTTGCAGCTCTTAAATTTATATGATGCTAAAACTATTTCCTACAGTCTTTAAAAATGGCTTAGACAAAATATCTGGAATCCTATATAATAAAAGCCTAATATGCTAAGTGTCAGTAGTCCATTCAACCAATCAAAGCATAATATGCTAATGATATGCTAAGGCCGCTTTGACCATCAGGGGGCAGATGCTCCAACCAGTAGGTTAACTTGCTGCTGGGGTCCGGCCCATTGGGACTGAGCAAAAAGGGCCAGACACAGGCCTCCCGCAGTCCCGCCCCAGCTGGCCAACCTCCCAGGTCCTTCCCCAGCCCCGATCATGCACCAGTGGGGTCCCTCGGTCTGGCCTGCGCCCTCTTGCAATCCAGGATCCCTCAAGGGATATTGGAGAGCTGGTTTCAGCCTGATCCCACAGGCCAGGCTGAGGGACCCCACTGGTGCACAAATTCGTGCACCGAGCCTTTAGTATGAAAATGAGGGATATGGGGAAAGGGAATTCCTAGGAGGATTGTATGTTATATTGCCCAACACAGCCCTTTTCCTTTGAACATTTCTCCAATGAAACAACAGATCATTATTAATTTGGACCACATTGAGAAAGCATCAATAGTCTCAGTAATTATGATGCAGTAGTTGGGGCTATGCTTACTTAATTGAAAAATTAAATACAGTTTTTACTTGTCAATATTTTGTTTTATTTTAGTTTCAAATAAATGTGTCTTTGAACCTGGCACAAGAAAGCAGTGACATTCTACATGAGCCGAAATAGCCAGTCTTTCTCTGCAAATACAGTAGGAACAATTTAATTCAATGAAGAATAAACTAATTCAACAAACTTTCATTAATTATGTGTCAACTTCCAGCATATGCTGGAAATAAAATACAAGGTGTCCCAAAATGTATACACACACTTTGAATAATTATAAAGGCAGCACTTATTAAAATACATTTCATTTTCAAAATTAACCTATCAGCTGTTAAAGTATGTATACATTTTTAGGGACACCCTGTACTGTGCCTTTACTCAACGAATTTAAAATCTAGTAGCTTGAATAAAAACAATTGTACAAATAAAAATAATGATAAGATAATACTAGACACCATTTACTGAGACTTATGTGCAATTTTACCACTTGATATACATCTAATACATCTAATCTTTAACACAACACTGCAAAGTATCACACACGATTGCCAAGATCCCTTGCAGCTCTTAAATTTGTATTATCCTGTTTTTGCGGTGTTTTTTAAAGACTATGTTTTTAGAGCAGTTTTAGGTTAGGAGAAAAATTAACAAAAGGTACAGAGATTTCCCATTTACCCCTTGCCCCCACACATACATATCCTCCCCCATTATCAACATCCCCCATCAGTGTGGTACATTGGTTACAATTGATCAACTTACATAGGTACATTGCAATCACTCAAAGTCCACAGTTTACAATAGGGTTCACTCTTGGTGTTGTACATTCTATAGGTTTGGACAAATATATCATGACATATCCATCATTATAACATCATTCAGACCAGTTTCACTACTCCCAAAATTCTCTGAACTCTGCCTATTCATCTCCCTAGAACCACTGATCTTTTTACTGCCACCATAGCCTTGCCTTTTCTAGAATGTTACATAATCAGAATCATACCATATGTAGTCTTTTCAGATTGGTTTGTTTCACTTAATAATATGTATCTAAGGTTTTTCCATGTCTGTTCATGTCTGGGTAGCTCATTCAGTTTTAGCACTGAATAATATTCCATTGTCTGGACCCTATGGTCCACAAATTATTAGTCCATTCACCTACTGAAGGCCATCTTGATTGCTTCAAAGTTTTGGCAATTATGAATAAAGCTTCTATAAACATCACTGCACTAGCATTTAATGCATAAGTTTTCAACTCCTGTTCCCAGGAGAGTAATTGCTGGATCATATGGCAAGAGTATGTTTAGTTTTGTAAGAAATTGCCAAACTGCCTTCCAAAGTAGCTGTAGCAGTTTGCATTCCCCCATCAATGAGTGAGATTTTCTGTTGCTCCACATCCTCACCAGCATTTGGTGGGGTCAGTGTTCTGGATTTTTGCCATTTTATGAGATGCTTAATGGTATCTCATGTTGCTTTAATTTGCATTTCTGTGATGACATATGATGTGAAACATCTTTTCATATGCTTATTTTTTATCTGTGTATCTTCTTTGGTGAAGTGTCTGTTAAAGTCTTTGGCCTATTTTTTAATCAGGTTTTTTTTTCTTATTATTGAGTTATAAAAGTTCTTTATATATTTTGGATAATAGCTCTTCACATATAACTTTGGCAAATATTTTCTCTTAGTATGTGGCTTGTCTTTTCATTGTTTTGACATTGTCTTTTACAGGACAACAGTTTTTATTTTAATGAAGTTCAGATTATCAATTATGTCTTTCATGCATTGTGCCTTTGTTTTTATATCTAAAAAGTCATCACCATACCCAAGGCCGTATAGGTTTTCTTCTATGTTATCTTTTATGAATTCTATAATTTTGCACTTTACATTTAGGTGTGTGATCCATTTTGAGTTAATTTTTGTGAAGGGTGCAAAGTCTATGTCTATTATTTTTTCTCATGTGGATATTTAGTTTTTCCAGCACCATTTATTGTTTTTGTTCCATTGTATTGCCTTTTTTCCTTTGTCAAAGATTGACTGACTCTATTTATGTGGGCCTGTTCCTGGGCACTCTATTCTGTTCATTGACCAACCACACTGTATTACTGTAGTTTTAAAGTAAGTCTTGAAGTCTGGTAGTGTCAGTTCTCCAACTTTGTCTTTTACAATGTTGAACCCACATCATATACCTGGTATAAATCCCACTCAGTAATGGTGTATAATTCTTTTTATACTAGTACATTGTTGGATTTGGTTTGCTAATATTGTGTTGAGGATTTTTGCATTTACGTTCATGAGAGATATCGCTCTGTAGTTTTTTCTCATAATGTCTTTGTCTGTTTTTGGTATTAGGGTAATGCTGGCCTGAACAATGAGTTAGGAAGTATTACCTCTGCTTCTATCCTCTGAAAGAGATTGTAAGAGAGTTGGCATAATTTCTTCCTTAAATGTTGGTAGAATTCATCTGTGAACCCATCTAAGCCCTATGATTTCTGTTTTGGAAGGTTTAGTTATTAGCCCTATTAAGATTGTCTATTGCTTCTTGTGTGAGTTTTGGAAAATTGTCTTTGGAGGAATTTGTCCATTTCATCTGGGTTATCAAATTTGTGGGCATAGAGTTATTCATAGTATTCCTTTACTGTTCTTTTATGCCCATAGAATCTGTAATGATATCCCCACTTTATTTCCCATATTAGTAATCAGTATCCTGTTTTTACAAATGAAAACACTGAGTTCAGTGAAGTTAGGAGAATTTCCCAAAGCCAAACCACCTGGCAAGCATGGGAGCTGCACTTCAAATTGATGTCTTTGTACATTGTACCCTGCCTATAACACAGGTGGTATATTATAATTTTCACAGGAAAGATATAAAATGTGTTTAGAGGTGGGATAAAAATCAGTGCTGAGAACATATTAAGAAAGTATGTAAGCCAGCACCGGTTTGGCTCAGTGGATAGAGCGTCGGCCTGCTGACTGAAGGGTCCCGGGTTCGATTCCAGTCGGGGGCATGTGCCTTGGTTGCGGGCGCATCCCCAGTGGGGGGTGTGCAGGAGGCAGCTGATTGATGTTTCTCTCTCATCAATGTTTCTAGCTCCCTGTTCCTCTCCCTTCCTCTCTGTAAAAAATCAATAAAATATATTTTAAAAAAGAAAGAAAGTATGTAAGCTTATTTTACTTCTGAACACCCCTTAGCCAGTGGTTCTCAACCTTCCTAATGCCGCTACCCTTTAATACAGTTCCTCATGTTGTGGTGACCACCAACCATAAAATTATTTTTGTTGTTACTTCATAACTGTAATTTTGCTACTGTTATGAATCATAATGTAAATATCTGATATGCAGGATGTATTTTCATCATTCGTGACCCACAGGTTGAGAACCGCTGCTGGCTTAGACTAAGCTGGATCCCTTGTCATCACTCTCACAGCATCCTGTACTTCCCCTTTCCTATTATTATTATTAGGATTTTTATTTTAGAGAGAGAGAGAAACATCAACTTGTTGTTCCATTTATTTATGCATTCATTGGTTGCTTTTTGCATGTGCCTGATTGGAGATCAAACCTACAATTTTGGCATATATGGACAATGCTCTAACCAACTGAGCTATTGGCCAGGGCTCACGGCCTTTTTAATTATTCTGTCCTATCTAATAAAGAGGGAATATGCTAATTGACTGTCACACCCTCACAAAGATGGCAGTGCCCACAGACAATAAAGAGGGAATATGCTAATTAACTGCCACACCCTCAAAGATGGCAGCGTCCAAAGACACAAGATGGCAGTACCCAGTCCCCTCAGCCCCTCAGCCGCCCAGAGCCAGCCCGAGGCACAGGAAAGCCTCAGATGGTGGCTGCCCAGCCGCCCAGGACCGCCGGAGGCTCAGATAACCAGGCCCAGCCGAGGCTTGCGTTGCCGGCAGTGGCAACATCAGAGGTGTGATGGGGGCATTGCCTTCCCCTGATCACCAGGTTGCCTCCTGCCCCTGAGGGCTCCTGGACCGTGAGAGGGGTCAGGCCAGGCTGAGGGACCCCCCCTCCAGTGCACAAATTTTCATGCACCAGGCCTCTAGTACTTATAATAACATGATATTGTATGTTTTTATGCTATATCAAGTAATAGTTATGCTATAAATCCATTCCCCACTAAAGCATAAGTCAGGGGTCCTCAAACTACGGCCCGTGGGCCACATGCGGCCAGCCGAAAACATTTATCCAGCCCACCAGGTGTTTTTGCTGCCGCTGCCTCTCCTGCTTAGCAGCTGACTCGACCCAGGCCCCCAGTGCGCATGTGTGGAATGTCTGAGGGACAGTGAACTGGCCCCCTGTTTAAAAAGTTTGAGGACCTCTGGCATAAGTCTTATGAGGACAGGAACCACTAATGTGCTGGTAAATGTGAAAACACCAATTCTCTGAGTTTGGCCCTCTCTGTGGTTAAATACTCCCTAGTTACCAATATACTGGCTATTGGCGTGTAAAATTCTGGAAAAGTCAGCAGACCAGCTGCAGCACCACATTACCAGTGCTGGCACTTGGTAGACACTAGAAATTTCTGTTGAATAAATGGGGATTTTTTTCAAGCTGAAGTTTCTAGAAGTCCACATTTCTTTTGTGATCTTATCTTTGGTCGGGAGATCACAATCCTCTCTGTCGGTGCTAACAGTCTGCACCTGGGGAAAGCTGAGCAGGAACTCAGGGGGTTACAACTACATCGTTACAACCACATTTACACAGCTGTGGCTGAAACACACCCATGTGATAAACCTCCCAGGAAATACGGACAGGAGGGGATGGGAAAAACATGGCTATAATTTATGTCCTTTAGAAAAAAAAAATGTGCTATATTTACTGAGGAGTCATCACAATTATACATGGTGATATTTAGATTTACTATTATGAAATTTCAGGAGCTCGGCCAGCACAGCTCCAAAGAACCAAGGTAATACCTTTGTGGAGACTTTACCACATTCTCTTCATCTTCAAAGTGTAGACGATTAGAAACAATGACATAAGGCTCCCGAGACAGCACTCTGAGCATTGTATACGATTGATTCATAACAGTGATCATGCTGTCCTTATTATCAGCAGAGGCATATGTGCCCATCTTCTCCATTGGGTTATGAGACCCTGGAAGTAGAGTGAAGACTCTTCTGTGTGTTCTCCTAATTCTTTCCTATGTGGTTCCCTCAAAAAGGCCTCAAATTAAATAGACCTTCCCATAGTGAATTGACTGTACTAATAATCTCATCAAAACAGGTGTGTCTCACATGTCCAGGAAAAGGCTAAAATTCCAAATTTTAGGAATCTGTTTTAAGTAGATTTAACTGTGACTTATAGGTAAAAAGGAAGATTGTACCTGGAGCTCTATTTAGGAATTTACTCTATAAATTCTCAGCTATTCCTTTTTTCCTCTCACTTCATAAGTCATATTTCTTCTCATTGTTAAGAGCATGGACTACAGAGCCAAACTGTCCCGGCTTAAAGTCCTGGTTCTGACCTGGTCAACTGAACCTCTCCGGGCCTCAGTTTCCTTACCTATAAAGTGTGGGAAATAATTGTACCTACTTCATCTGGCTATTATGCAGGCTGAAAGTAGCAATGTGTATAAAATACTAGCACAGTGAATGTGCTCAAGAAATGCTAGCTATTCTTAGACATACTGTATTATTATCACTGCCCTCTCACCATAAAAATATTTCTAGATTATTTGAGATACGGTCGATTTACTACCTGGATGTGTCTTAGCTTTGCATATATTTTACTATCTCTCAAAGCAGCCTATAAAAATCCCATTTAACCAACATTTGCTATCTAGTAAGTCTTTGGCTTTTAGCTGGAAAAAGTCACTACCTTTCTATAAAATATTACTTAAAATACATCAGGATTTTGGTGGCATAGGTCATGCTGAAAAAATGATGATCTTTAAGACATTCGGAATGAACTCTAAAAGGTGTTTTACAATGCTCAAAGTGAAAATGGCCTATCAGAATAGATAAAAATACTTTGCACGGAAAGGTGGCATTTTTAGAGAGCATGTTATTTACTCTAACTGCCATCCAGGCTCATTTGCTATGGTCAGTGGAGACATTCCGTGACTAGATACATAAATGAAAAGGAAAAAATGAGACATTTCTCACTGAGAAACAGTGTATTGTATTGGAAGGAGAGTGGCCGGGAAGTCAGAAGATCAGAATTCTCATGTTGATTGCTGTTAAATTATTGTGTGCCCTTGCACAAGGCTCTTCACCTCTGCGGCAGCCTGTCCCTTCATCTATAAAAGATGATGATTGAGTGAGACAGTCTGCGAAGCTTTTCTAGTTCTGTGATTCTATAGTTTATACCTATTTGGCTTTGGTGTCCTTAGAGATAGCTGGTTTTAATGAAACTAGGAAGGCAGGACTACCTGATCTTTAAGTAGCTGATAATATGCTCTGAGTTTATTTTTATCATTTCTTCCTTCTCTAACTGACTTACTGATGTAAGCAAAAGCCTTCTGCAGACAGTATCATGAATTCAAAATCAAATGAATTAGAATAAATAAGTATAAAATGAGTGAACTCTTTTCCCCCATGACTTAATTCAAATTGATTATTTCAAAGCCCATCTCCTGGTTCTGCATCCTAGCAGATCATATAAAAGAGAGAATTCTGTTTAGCTTCCTGGTGCCACAGGCTTCAATTATTTTCATATGCAATGTGCATTATGAGATAAACATTTATTCATTCATTTATTCGTTATTTACTTAGATCTCTAAATGGCATTGACATTTGATAAAGTTTCAAGGACCAAAAAACAAACTTCTCACCCAGTTCAGTGAAAGTTGCAAATCACTGGCCCTTGCTTGCATAGTGCCCCTGACTAGTGTAGTTAACTACTTTCTGTGAGCCGAAGGGGGAAGAACTCTGGTGACATTTCTCTGGAATCTAAAGATCGCCAAAGGGATTACATACTTAGACATTGAAGGGATAGCTCCTTATTTCAGCTCTTTTAAGAAATAATATTGATTGTCTTTCTGATAAGAAAAATATTTTAAATCATACTTATTTTTTCTGATTATAAAAGTAATATTTTACTTTTATAGAAACTTTGAAAAAATATTTATAAGTTATCAGAAGTACCAACATTACCTGTAATCTCATCAATCAGAGATAACCACTATTAATACTGTGATATATTTCCTCCCAATTTACTAGGTCTTTTTGTGTGTGCATGCACATGAGTCTATTTTTAAAAACAAAATAGGTCTTGGATCAGACACACTGCTTGCACTTTTCATCTAAAAATATACAGATGGTATTTTCTTAAGTATTACAAAGGCATATTTTTGAATCATGGCAGTGTTCCATTACATGAATTTACCATAATTTACTTAATTAACCTTCCATTGTTAAATACTGAGGTTATTTCTATTTTTGTGCAAAAATAAAACTATGATATACATCATTGCTCATAAATTATAATACACACCTGTGATTATTTTCTTGGAACAATAAAATATCAATGGAATTACCAGGTCAAAGGATATTTCCTTCTGTCCAGCAGTCATGGGGGCGGGGGGAGGGGGTATTTTATTGAATGCTCACCAAGACTTTCAAATTATCATTGAAAAAATTATCTATCAATTTGATAACAGAAAAATTATAACATATTTCTATGATGATTAACAGTAATTTTTATCATGTGTGTTTGCACTTTTTGTTTGTTTGTTTGCTTTTTGGTAACTGGTTTATCTATGTGGATCCTTTTTACATTCCCAGCAAATCTGCTAAAAGAATCTCAAAGAATCAAAGGATTGCCACTTTTGTACTAGGGAAGTGGTCATTTCTGGCTCCATGAAAAATTCCAATTTTGAGAAATTCCCATAGCAAACACTTTTTTTTTCAGTTTTATTTTTTGGTTTTTATCATTTTATTTTTTTGGTGATTTTTTTCTTTATTTTTATTGTTGACACTATTACAGGTGTCTCAATTTCCCCTCCCTTTGCCCACCTCCAAACAGCTCCCACCTCCACCCCTATCACCACACTGTTGACTAGGTCAATGGGTTATGCATATATGTTCTTTGGCTAATCCTTTCATCTTCTTTCATTCAGTCCCATCCCCCACTCCCAACAGCTGTCCGTTTGTTCCATGTATACATATATCTGTTTCTATTTTGTCAGTTTATTTTGTTCATTCCACATATAAGTGAGATCATATGGTATTTGTTTTTCTCTGACTGGTTTATTTCAATTAGTATAATAATCTCCAGGTCCATCCATGCAGTCTCAAAAGGTAAGATTTCTTTCTTTTTTTATGGCAGTGTACTATTGGCATTGCATAAATAAACTACAACAGCTTTTTTATCCACTCACCTACTGATGCGCACTTGGGCTGTTTCCAGATCTCAGCTATTATAAATAACACTGCTAGGATCACAGGGGTGCATATATTCTTTCAAATTGGTGTTTCAGGATCTTAGGATATATTCCCAGAAGTGAGATCACTAGGTCAAAAGGCAGTTCCATTTATAATTTTTTTGAAGACAATCCATACTGCTTTACACAGTGGCTGTACCTGTCTGCATTCCCACCAGCAATGTACTAGGGTTCCCTTTTCTCCATAACCTCACCAACACTTGTCGTTTGTTGATTGATTAATGGTAGCCATTCTAGCAGGTGTGAAGTGATACCTCATTGTAGTTCAATCATCTCTCTGATGATTAGTGACCTTGAGCATTTTTTCATAAGTCTACTGGCCATCTGTATGTCCTCTTTGAAGAAGTGTCTATTCAGGTCCTTTGTCCATTTTTTATTTGGGTTGTTTATCTTCCTGGTGTTGAGTTGTATCAGTTCTTTTTTAAAAATATATATTCTATTTATTTTTTACAGAGAGGAAGGGAGAGGGATAGAGAGTTCAAAACATCGATGAGAGAGAAACATCGATCAGCTGCCTCCTGCACACCTCCCGCTGGGGATGTGCCCGCAACCGAGGTTCATGCCCTTGACCAGAATCAAACCTGGGACCCTTCAGTCTGGAGGCTGATGCTCTATCCGCTGAGCCAAACCAGTTAAGGCCAGTTCTTTATATATTTTGGGAAATTAAGCCCTTATCTGATGTATAATTGGTGAATATGTTCTCCTATACAATGGGATCCCTTTTCATTGTGATGATGCTTTCTTTTGCTGTGAAGAAGCTCTTTAGTGTGATGTAGTCCCAGTTGTTTATTTTTTTCCTTTATTTCTCCTGCCCTAGGAGACATATCAGCAAAAATGTTTCCCCAAGAGATGTCTGAGATTTTATTGCCTATGTTTCCTTCCAGGATTTTTATGGTTTCATGACTTACATGTAAGTCTTTTATACATTTTGAGTTTGATCTTGTGTATGGTATAAGTTGGTGGTCTAGTTTCATTTTTTAAATGTACCTGCTCAGTTTTCCCATAACCATTTATTGAAGAGAGAGGACACACCCATTGTATGTTCTTGCCTCTTTGTCAAATATTAATTGACCATATAGGTGTGGTTTGATTTCTGTGCTCTTTTTATCTGCTCTATTGATCTATATGCCTGTTATGACAGTACAAGGCTGTTTTGATTACAATGGCCTACTAGAACAGTTTGATATTTTGTATTGTGATCCCTCCAACTTTGTTCTTCTTTTTCAAGATTGTTGATGCTATTCAGGGTCTTTTTTGGTTCCTTAAAAATTTTTGGAATATTTGTTCTAGATCTGTGAAATATACCATTGGTATTTTAATAGGAATTGCATTGAATCTATAGATTGCTTTAGGTAGTATGGACATTTTAATGATGTTAATTCTTCCAATCCATGAACATGATATATGCTTCCACTCATTTGTATGTTTCTCAATTTCTTTCTTTAATGTCCTATAGTTATCAGAGTAGAGAGGTCTTTTACCTCCTTGGTTAAATTTATTCCTAGGTACCTTATTTTTGTTGTTGTTGTTGCAATAGTAAATGGGATTGTGATCTTAGTTTCTCCTTCTTGGTTCATTATTGGTTTGTAAAAATACCACTGATTCCTGAATATTAATTTTGTATCTTGCTGAATTTATTAGATCTAGTAAACCTAATAAATGGTGGAGTTTTGGGGATTTTCTATATACAATATCATGTCATCTGTGAATAATGACAGTTTTACTTCCTCCTTTCCAGTTGGATTGCTGTGGCTAGGACTTCCAGTACTATCTATAATAATCTCTATACATAACTATAATAATCTATATATATAAAATGCCAGTGACCGGAATGCAGGAACAACTGGAATGACGCCCACTATGGCCAGAGAACAGCCAGATCAGGGACAGGGTCAGCTGGCCAACTGCATGCGGCCCCTTCCCCAGGCTGGCCCCAGCCCTGATGGGCCCCCACCACCCTGATTGGTTCATAGCCCATCCCCCCCCATCCAGCAATGCCCCTGATCACCCCCCTCCACCCCATTCAGGGGCAGGGCTGGCTGGCCAATCTCCCACAGCTCCTCCCCAGGCTGCTGACCCCCAACCAGCCCCCTCTATGCCATTCAGGGGTGGGGACAGCCAGCCCACAGCCCACAGCCCCTCCCCACAGATGGCCCCACCTCCAATAGGCCCCCTGACCCCAATCGGGGGTGGGGACTGCCAGCCAATCGCCCTTGGACCTTCCCCCCAGCTGGCCTGGCCCTAATCAGGCCCGATCAGGCCCGATCTGGGCGGGCTGGCCTGCCAACCTCCAGCCATCTTCTCCTCCTGACAGGCCTGGCCCCTATCCACCCCAACTGGGGCCAGGCCAGCCGGACCCACCCCTGCACGAATTTTTTGCATGGGGCCTCTAGTATTGAATAAGAGTGGTAAAAGCAGATATCCCTGTCTTGTCCCTATCTCAAGGGAAACACTTTTCATTTTTGCCCATTGAGTATGATGTTGCTAGTGAGTTTGTCATATATGGACTTTATTCCCACTTCGCTGAAAGATTTTATTATATACTAGAGGCCCAGTGCATGAAAATTTGAGCACTTGTGTGTGTGAGGGGGGCCCTTCAGCCAGGCCTGTGGCCTCTGGAAGCCCAGGAGCCCTCAGGGGTTGTCCACCTGCCAACTTAGGCCTGCTCCCCAGGGGATTGGGCTTAAGCTGGCAGTCAAACATCCCTCTGGCAGCCTGGGAGTCCTCAGGGGATATCCACCTCAGGGGGAGAGGGCCTAAGCTGCAGTCGGACATCCTTAGCACTGCTGAGGAGGCGGGAGAGGCTCCCGCCACTGCCGCTGTACTTGCAGCCATCAGCCCTGCTGTGGGTGAGCAGAGCTCCCCCTGTGGGAGCACACTGACCACCAGGGGGCAGCTCCTGCATTGAGCATCTGCCCCCTGGTGGTCAATGCACATCATAGTGACCGGTCTTTCCCAGTCGTTCTCCTGTTAGTGTCAATTTGCATATTACCTTTTTATTATATAGGCTATTTGCATGTATATGTACACACATATGTATCTACATGCATCCATGTAATTATTCAAAGTATGTGTATACATGCATATACACACATACATATTCATATGTGTATATATTTAAAATATTTTAGTTTTAGATATATGTATATATATATTTGTATACCCTGTATATACAGGGTACACACACTTTAAGACCTGATAGATCAATTCTGAAAATGAGATATTTTAATAAGTACTGCCTTTAGAATTATTCAGAGCATGTGTAGACATTTTGGGTGGACACCCTCCATACTTAAAACTAAAATTGTTTGTACATGGGGCCTTTTGGGGAAGGTCGCAGGGGGACAGCTCTCTAACCGTCACTGCTTTTCTCTCCGCAATGGGTTAGAGTTTCCGTAATTGTCCCAACCCATCCTTAGGAGGTATCACCTTTCTGGGTGGAGCTGAAGCATGGGGAGTGCTGACTCAGACTGTGAGAACTAGGCGATGGCCTCCTGGTGCCTCCAGGGCTGTGAGGTGGGGCCGATAGGTGAGTGAGCCCCTCCCAGCTCCTGAGAGGTGGTGGGCAGGTACCAGTTTAGATAACAGGATCTGAGAAAGGATTTGTGATGCTGTACACAACTGCAATCCACCTTCTCCGTGGCCATTTGCTGGGGAAGAGGGTTATTTTTGAGAGTTTCCTGGGGAGAGCAGGCAGCTTTCATTTCGTGCTGTGGCCTGGTATCAGCCTCCCTTACTCATCACGAGATAATGTCCCCAGTCCACTATAACATGAACTTTTTATCTTAGAAAAAGGACAGAGCATAACGCTGGATGTGCCAAGAAGGGTCATTTCAGAAGGTGGTTTTTCTGCTGCTCAGGGTCCATTTCTCTCTTCCCATTGTCCGTGGAGTTAAGCAAGGACTAACACAGCCCAAAGGAGGTTGCCATGAGGGCCAAACAGACTGCAACTCAGGAGAAAAAAAATTCAGAAGTGCATGTCCTATGTCACAGCACTGCCTGTCAGCCATTAAAACCGCGTGTAACATGTATGAGAGTCACACTGTGCCAGGGGCTGGCTGGCGTAGCCCTCACCACCAGCCCTGGAGCCCGGCGATGGTTCCATTGCACAGATGAGCAAGCTGAGCTCTCGGAAGGTCCCTGGCCGGGAGGCTCCAGCCCACAGGACTGGGTTAGGAAGCAAACCCCTCCTTTCATCCCTCATTTCAGAGCCTGAGCTCCTAACTCCTGTCTCATTGGCCACTGTTGGAGCAAGACTTGTAAGATGGGTACTTAGGCAGACACAGCATTCTCATGGCTCAGCAGTGAGGAAGGGTTTCTGACTTTTCATGATAATGAAGAGAGTGAGGATGGAAATGCTGGTGGGGCCCACCCACATGTGAAAGCAGCCTTTCTGTCCGGCCCTTCCTTAGGGGTTTGCCAGGGTAGCCCTTCTCTGCTGGGGGGACCGTCCGTCTGCCCAGGAGTCAGGCCCATGCTTTGCCATTCCCTTTGGCTGCTGAGCCTGGTTGTGGGAGGGCACCCAGCCACCCCAATCTCTGGGGTGCTCCCCAAATGCAGCCCAACCCCACCACACCCTCTGCCCCCAGCCTCCAAAGCTCGGCATGGGGGTTGGGGCAGTTACCCTGGGTGCCTCAAAGCCCTGCAACCTGTCATTGGCTGCACCGCTCCCTAATAGCGGTGCCACCATGGCAATACTGCTGGTGCCTGTGTCGCCACCCGCCTCGCTGCTGCCCCCGGCCAGCGAGGGCCCTGCACCCCTGTCACAGCAGTGGACAGCTGGCATGGACTGCTGATGGTGCTCATCATGCTGCTCATCCACTTGCCCAGTCACAAACTTCCTGGCCTGGGCCCGCCATTTTTGTGGTGTCAATTTGTATATTCCCTCCTATTGGCTGTGGGCTCCGCCATCTTTGTTGTGGAGTTATGGTTAATTTAAATATTACTCTTTTATTAGATAGGATGGTCAGAGAAGATGCTTGATATAATTTCAATCTTTTTAAATTTATTGAGACTTGTTTTGCATCTAACATGTGGTCTATCCTAGAAAATGTTCCATGTGCACTTGAAAAGAATGTATATTCTGCTGCTTTGGGGTGAAAATCTCTGAAGATATTAATTAAATCCATCTCAGCTAGTGTGTTGTTTAAGGCCACCATTCCCTTGCTGATATTCTTTCTGAAATATCTATCCATTGATGTCTACTATCTACCTATTAAAATGTACTATGACTGTATCACTGTCAATCTCTCCCTTTATGTCTATCAAAATTTGTTTTGCATATTTAGGTGCTCCTATATTGGGTGCATAAATGTTTACAAGAGCTATATCATCTTGTTGGATTGCTCCTTCTATCAGTATATAGTGTAAAGAGCACCTGGGAAGGCACATGGGCATTTCTTTAATTGTTGTCAGCTGAATCCAGTGGTGTTTGGCAAAGCCATGTCCTGGAAACACACTTTGCCAAAAGGCAGGAGTGTTGTCTGCTTGACCTTCAGCCCAGGTGCCAGGGGTTGGGTTTTGTTATTTAAATCCAGCCAGGCACCAGGAATGAATACGACTCAGGCCCATCCAAGAATGCACATAATCTCTTTTATCTTGAATTTAGTAAAACTTCCTGTTTTTTTGCTGTATAAAATAAACACGCTGTATCGGCTCTGGGTCTCTGTCCCTGTACCGGTCAGAGGACAGTGGTCCCACCCAGCCTCAGCTTTTTCCTTCCACCTCTGTGTCTGTCTCTTTCTTTCATTTTCTCAATCCCCAGCCACCCCTACTCAGGAACCAAAACGCTCTCTAGCCGTGCTGGAGTCGGAGAAGCGAGACATATTTACAATATAGTGTCCTTCTTTGTCTCTTAATATAGCCTTTGTTTTGAACTCTATTTTATCAGATATAAGTATTGCTACCCCAGCTTTTTGTTCCTTTCCATTTGCATGAAATATCTTTTTCCATCCTTCTACTTTTAGTCTGTGTGTATCTTTTGTTCTGCTGTTGGTCTCTTATATATAGCATATATATGGGTCTTTTTTTCTTATCCATTCAGCTTTCCTCTGTTCAGATCTTTTGATTGGAGCATTTAATCTGTTTACATTTCAAGTGATTATTGATAGGTCATATTTATTGCCATTTAATTCTTTTAATTCTGTTCCATTTTTTGGTCTTCTTCTTCTTCTTCAAGCAGACCCTTGAATGTTTTTTGTAATACTGGTTTGGTGATAACAAGCTCCTCTAGCTTTTTCTTGTCTGGGAAGCTCTTTATTTTCCCTTCAATTTTTAATGATGGCATTGCTGAATAAAGTGGTCTTGGATGTAGGTCCTTGCTTCTTATCACTTTGAAGATTTCATGCCAATTCCTTCTGGCCTGAAATGTTGCTGTTGAGAGATCAGCTAATAGTCTTATGGAAGTTCCCTTGGAGATAATTAATTGCTTTTCTCTTGCTTTTAAGATTCTCTCTATTTTTAACCTTTGCCATTTTAATTATAATGTGTCTTGGCATGGGTCTCTTTGGGTTCATCTTGTTTGGCACTCTGCACTTCCTGGACTTGTGTGTCTTTTTCCTTTACCAGGTTAGGGAAGTTTTTAGTCATTATCTCTTCAACTACATTCTCAATCCCTTGCTCTCTCTCTTCTCCTTCTGGTACCCCTATGATGCTTATGTTGTTATGCTTCATGTTGTCCCTATGGCAAACTCTTATATCATCAGCCTTGTAAAGGTAGAACATTAAGAAATATATACCACAAATAGGAAGCTGATGGATATTGCTTTAAACTGAATGTTTGTTTCCTCCCAAAATACAAATGTTGATATCTAATATCCAGTGTGATGGCACTTGGAAGTGGGGCCTCATAATCAGGATTAGTGCTCTTATAAAAGAGACACCCCCAATTCCTTTGTCCCTTTCACCATGTGAGCCTATAGAAACAAGACCACCATCTATGAACCAAGAAGTGGGTCAACATGTTGACTTTTTTTTTATAATGTGACTCAGGCATGAAACAGCTCTGGCTACCAACAGAGACATAAAGCTAGGATGAATAAAGGACTGCATGTCTGTTTTGCCCCTGATTGATATAAGAGCAACACCACCAAGCAGGTGTCTCCTTGCTCATTGCCAGGGGGTAAACACATTGACTTACTAATTTTCATTTTATTTATGCCACAAAATTCCATAATTCCATGATAATAATGAACTAAGTTTGTTAAAGTATAATTACTCAATAAAGAAGGGAAGCAGATCAGGATAATTCCCTAGATTTATTTTTCATTTTAAATTGTCAAATAATTGTCAGTATTGTTTTTGCCCTTTCTCTTTCTTTCTTTCTTTCTTTCTTTCTTTCTTTCTTTCTTTCTTTCTTTCTTTCTTTCTTTCTTTCTTTCTTTCTTCTTTTAACATTTGTATTGTTGTTTTGTCACAATTCCCAGAACTAGGGTCTCTATTGGGCAAGTAGAAAAATAGAAAATTTTACTATTTCAAAAGAGCAACTCTGACAAACAAGTATACACTCAGAAAGGAGCTCCTTGGACTTGGGCAAATACAGAGTACAGCTTGGGCGGTATAGCCTTTCAACAACAGAAAGAAACTTGTTACCCCACATTTGAGATCTATGTTTGCCTCCAGAGCTGGACCTGAAGCAAAGGCCTTTCCTGCCCTACAGGCTGGCCCAGTCCTGGAACTGAGAGCAGTAGCTTGCTATCTTCCACACCTTGTTGCTGGACCAGGCCTGGGCAGCCAGGAGGAAGTTATGGTTGAAGTCCCATTGTTTGTTGCCTTCAAACTCCACTGTTAGATCACAATAAGGACTGTGGTCTGGCTTGTGTGGCTTCATCATATACAGGCTGGCAGTCTACCACTTGATTTTGAACTCACTAGATGCCAACATTCAAAAAAACTCATTCAAGGATTCTTGTCCTAAAACAGCGCTTCTGTTCCACACTATGATGTTGGGCCCATGTGTACAAGTGGGACCGCAGATACCTCTACTTGGTGGTATAGTAGATGCTGATGAGCTCCTCAGTAGCCCTGCAGGAGTCATCCGTATAGGTTTGAAATTCACAGATGCCATCTCCATCTCTGCTGAAAGAGGTTCCTCCTGCACCTGAGGGAGCTGGGGCTGCACGGGTAATGTCGGGGTTCACTGTGGGCAGGGACCACAGTCAGCCTGAGTCAGGGACCACAGCTCTTGTCAGCTTGGGTCGTGGCAGCCCCCTTGGTTTATTTCTTTAACTTAAACAATTTCCAAATGTTTTCTTTCATTTTTAGCCTCACTTATTTATCATATATTTTCTATTGGCACTATCCTTGTTTAAATGTTAAACTCCCTAAACATAATCACCATTATTTTCTGTCTTTTTAATTTTTTTATTATGCTTATCACAATATTTTATTTCTTTCACTTTTATGCCTTATTTTATAATTATTTATTTTTGACTATACTAAAATCAGAACTAGAAAGACACCATTCTCCTCTAGTCTACAAATCCCTAACAGGAAAAGAAAATCCTGTAAGTTTGGGTCTCAGTCTTCCCAAACTTTACTTTAAAGAGTAATTCATATTCTGCATAATTGGATAATTAATTCCATAGGAAATTATATTTTCTCTCTGTAGTCTGTATATTTTGGGGATGCTATGTGTCATCATTTCCAAGTTCCATGATCCATTTTGATTACTATTATGATCAGAAGTCCTTGCTTTTCCTATTTTTAGGCATCCCTTTCCTCTGTTCAGATCACATATGCACTTTGCTATCTGTGTGCTTTCTTCTTTCTGATGTTCTGAGACCTGCTGCTTTCACTGGTAGCTACTAGGCAAGAGAGGGAGGAATGAACTGGAGATCAGGTGACTGGACCTATGAAAGAGGAGCCACAGAGTTCATGGCGTATTATGTTTTTAAAATTTCATTTTAGATAATTGCTAATATAGTTTAAATCTTTGGCCCTTAATAAAATTGTTGGCTTTTAATTTTCAATTTGAGCTCATGTGTATGCATTTGTAATATTGTGTTTTGAATGAAGCTATTGCTGAATTTGTGGGTCCAGGTACTTGATATCTACATACTAAAGGATGATTATACTCACCTGTAAGAGAATATGGCTTAGCAATAAACATCAATGCCATAACAGGCAAGCAGCAGCAGGTGAATTGGCTATTTTCAGAACCAACTCTGAATCAGTCATCAATGCCATTTATTATATAGTGGATAAAAACAATTGAATTAATTAAGCAAACAGGAATTTTGTTTGTGTGGCTAACATTAAGGAGTAGCATGCCAACTTATTGAATGTACTTACTTGACAGCCATCTGTTTATCCTTTGATGCATTTCATCTTCAAGGAATATTTGTACTAATTAAATAATTTACGTTACCAATAAAAGTTACACCGGTATACCTCCACATGCTCTTTAGACCTGTGTGTAATGTTTTAAAGTCTATTTAAATTACTCAGATTGGATTAATTTTAAATCCCCCTGCTTTTTGTTCCAGCAAATGACCTTTTTATGAACCATTTACTGTTTGATCTCAACTTTCCTTCTCTCGGATGATAACATGGATGATATTAATGTAACCCCAGAAACACCTGGATATTTACCACCTGTTTGGTTCTTTTTCATTTGGTTTCAAATCAAGTCTTGGCACAAGATATTGTGAGGCTGTGTCTATCACAGAACAGATCCTGACAAGCAGTCTGTGAAAAATAGCAGCTGGCTAACTGAAAAGGGAGCTCTGTCTCATTGCCAATTGCTATACCCGTCAGATCAGCAAGTATTCAGTAAGTGCCTACTCAAGGCTTGAAATCTGATACATGTAAAATGTGATACTTGGGCTTACAATTGGCCATGTCTATGGATAGTTGCCTATCATTCCAGCCTCTGGAGGTGACCTCAGGTGACCAATGTCAGAGCATGAGCTGTTCTTTTTTCCAGTTCTCACACTCATTGTGTAAGTCATTATCAATGAGCTTTATTCTTCTACATGTGGATGACATTCTAAAATCTTACAAACCTGATCCATGTGAATTCATGTGTGATTTGAAGGACAAGAAATACCTCTTTTTATAGTTTTAAAGACAGGGCTGGTTCCTTTCCTCCTTGGGTCTCTGCTAGGGGGTTATGGGCAGTGGACCCTAAGCCTTCTCATTGCTTCTGCAGCTTCTCCTTGTTTCTTGAAAGTAGGACCTGTGAGTGGATAGTTGAGGCTTTCTCAGTGAAAGGAGAATCTTTGCAGTGCAATTTCTGACATTGGCTTGATTAGGGGAGGACTAGTTTTATGACTTTGAGTTACTTCACTAGGTTATTGTCTATATTCCTCTCTATCAAGTTATCCTTAAAGTAATGTTACTTACTCCTTATTTTTGTCTTTATTTATTTTTTAATGGATTTTTTTTCATTTGTAGAGAAAGAAGAAGAGGGAGAAAGAGAGAGAAACACTGGTGTGAGAGTGAAACATTAATCAGTTGCCTTCCCACTGGGGTTTGAACCCAAAACCTTGGTTTGTGTCCTGACTGGGAATCGAACCTACGACCTTTTAGTGTATGGGATGACGCTCCAACCAACTGAACCACACCGGTGGCCAGGGCAGCTTTATTGATTTCTGAAACCTCCCTGGGAATACCTGCAGGTCTTCCTAAGTCAAACAAAACTCACTGATCCAAAATGACACTAAGTCATGTAGCACAGATTTTTGCTCTTCTGTGGAACAGTAACACTATCTGGAACAAAAGGCTGTAGAATATTAAAATGGCAAATTATTGGAGCAGGAGGAGCCTTATTTCAGATATTGATCACGTAAGTCCGCTGTCTGGGCTGCCTCCCACACGGGCCTCTGCCTGCACTGGACCATCACATTCCACAAGAGCGTTACAGCAAAGGGATGTTCACATGAACTTTTCTCATTGTTTTGAGGAACACAGACCATGCATTGATACCTCCTGTGCTCTAAAGAAACGAGGGAAATTTATTGAGAGGGGAATGTCTCTGAAACACTCCCTGATCCAACATGCATAAGTAAAAACTAAATAAAATAGAGACGTCTGGCTTCACTGCAGAGTTTCTTATGCACCGATCTGGTACAGGGCTCAGGAAACTTCATTGTATGAACTTCCCAGGGGCATTGAAGCAGACAGTCTATAAACCTGTCTTTGAGCAACACCTTAAAACTTAAATGTTTATTTGTGGCATTCCAGAATCATACCTGGCATTTTAAGAAGAGAGAAATATCTACTTGAATTATACCAAGGCAGAGGTCTCACAGATTCCAGGTAACAGAAATAAGGGAGAGATGTATTCACTTGCTCCAATTCCGATTCACAAAAACATTTTTTTCCAGCCCACATTTTTACTCCTAATTAATTACCACTTTAACCCTGGGAGACTTGAGGCAATGGACTTGGCCCCCTTGCCAGTCACCTGACATCAACACATTCTCATTCTGGCAGAGAAGCAGAGGCTATTTGCAAAGTTAACTGAAATAACTCTGAAAATGTTACCCTGCCTCTCTCCAAGGAAAAGAGTTCTGAACTTGACCTGAAAAGCTCCAAGACAGATATATTCCGAGAACCGTTGTCCCTGTTTCTTCTCTGTGATTTGTTTTATGCAACTCTGGCTACATATTAGAATCACCTGGCAAGTTTTTGGAAACGACTAGTTCAGGGGTTCTCAACCTGTGGGTCGCGACCCCTTTGGCGGTCGAACGACCATTTCACAGGGGTCGCCTAAGACCATCCTGCATATCAGATATTTACATTGCGATTCATAACAGTAGCAACATTACAGTTATGAAGTAGCAACGAAAATAATTTTATAGTTGGGTCACAACATGAGGAACTGTATTTAAAGGGCCAGAAATTTAAGAACAACTGGACTAGTTCCTTGGGTCTACCTGGGGACTCTTAACTAGGCTGCTAAAGGAATGATTTCTGAGCTACTTTTAAAAGCTGAACTGCCCACTAGGCAGAAAGGGCCTTCTGTGTAGAACAACCATATTGTCAATGTCATAGATATGATACCGTTGTAATTAGCTAGTTATTAATGATAGGAAAGGAGCAAAAGGGAGGCCAGACATAAGCATGGCCACGTGAACAGCTTCACCAGGAAGCTGCAACTTTGCGCTGGCCTGTTCCCTGCAGATGACTGAGGGCAGGGACTGGACAAAGGGGAAGATGGGCACATGCACAGTGAAGCTGGTGGTGTCGTAGGGAAGATGCCTGTCAGTCAAACCTGGGACCAGAGATCATTGGCCAGAGTGGGTGGGGCCACTGCCATCCTGCAAACATTTGGAAATACAGAAGCCCCTAAACAAAGGAGTTTACTCTCTTAGTTCTGGCTCTCTGGTTCCTTTGGCTTTGTTCCAGCCTCTGTTCCCTCCATAACCATGTGGCTCTGCAGACCCCACATGCAATGGACTGATGGACTGACTGCAACTGGGACCACAAATTAAGCCGGCCTGATGCTGGAGCGGACACTGCTCCACCATGGAGTGAAAACTGGACCCGGGCTCTAATTCTAGCTCTGCTGGAGCACAGCTACACTTCTTCCTTGGCGGGAAAGGGGGAAATGGGAGCTTGGAAACTTGGGGGTTTGAGTCCATAGAAATAAAATTTTCTAAAGTACCTCATTCTCCCACGAGGGCCTCTGGAAATTCTTATTCTAGTGGCATCCTAGGAACCCCTCTTCTACCGCTATCAGAAGCATCATTTACTTAACAAATAGTAACTGGATAACTACTCCATGCAGGGCTGTATGCTGGGAGCTGGAGAAAAATATGGACAAATGTGACATGGAGCCTTCCCTGGACTCTAAGTGTCCAGGGGACATGAAAGAACATCTCAGGTCTGGATGATGGCATTCACCTCTAACTGGTCTCTCTGTTGTGCCCTCGGGGCTATTCTCAACATAGCAGCAACATAAACTTGTTAAAACCCAGATCAGATAATGGCACCTCATCTTCCTGTTCTTCCATGTGTTTCCCAAGGCCCAGCCCAGCTCAGCCCCTTTCTCCTCCTCAAACCCAGCAGGCACCCTCTTGCCTTCATCCTTCCTAACTTTTCCTCTGCAGGACTCCCCTTGTCCCCACCTTGTCGGCTTCAGGTCTTTGCTCAAATTTAACCTTATCAGGAGGCTTCACTGACCACACAATATAAAAGAGCAAATGCCTCCCTCCCTTGTCAGCCTCTCTCTTCCTTTGACCTGTTTTGTTTGGCCTCATAGCACTTTTCCTCATGTGATTTATTATACCTTTCTTTTTTGACTTTTGTCTTTCTCTTTTTACTAGAGCATGTATTTCAAGCAGGCCAGGACTCTGCATTGATATAATCCAAACCAGACTTATAGCTGCCTGCCACCTGCTGACATTGCTAAATGTCCGGCAGTGGAAGGCCCTAGTTGGCGTGCTATACATACTATGGAATGAACACTTGAGAATCATACACTAGGGCAGGACATGGTACTAGGAGGGAGCCAGGGGAAGAGGGCTGTGCTTGCCTTGTGGTGGAACTTACATTTTTTGTCTGAAAGGATCAGATCCGTGATTTAGAAAGATCTCTTGGTCAGAGTGAAACATGGGTACAATTATTTTCTTAATTTATAGGTGAAGACGCTGAGACACAGAGAGGTTAAGCAATTTACCCAAGTCCATAAGGCTAATAAGTGAATTAGTAAGATTCAGACTCAGGAAGTTTGCCTCTAGAGTATCTGCCTTAAGCACCAGGAAGCCTGAATTAATATAGTTTCTGTTCTCTTAGACATGGAAACTGTTGTGGTAGAAGGGAGTTTGACTTCTAAGAGTTCTGATCATTGCAGGTGGTAAGCTTAGCTGAGACTGTCCACCCCTCGTACCACCTTCTCTGTCACAATACTCCAACCTCAGCTTTGGCACAGGGCCTATATTTTATACTCTGTACTTTTAACCAGTTTGACCAGAGATGGGTTTCTTACCTCAAAAATGCCAGTCAGTATGGATAGCCAGTGACCATCTGATTATCTCTATATATCAGCAATTTGAACTAAGAGACCAGAGCTGTAGTCATAAATTAAAGACAACCATAGTAGTAAAACGGCATCATTGTAAGAGCTGGCAGAAGCCAGTGTGCAGAGATGAAGTTACAGCAGAGCTGCAGGGAACAAGGAAGAGGTGAGACCACAATGCCAGAAGCGCCCTCTTAACTCCCCCCCCTCCACACACACACACATAGAGCAGAGGAAGGGAGGGAGAGGAGAAAGAGAGGAAAAGAGAGAAAGAGAGAGAAGGAGAGAGAGAGAGAGAGAGAGAGAGAGAGAATTGATTCCTGAGTTCCCAGATTTTAAGTATAGTTTTCATGAAACCCAACTTCATTTCATTTCTTTGAGACTTTCCTTTATTTACTTTAATAGTCATTCCTCTTCTTACTGTAGTTTATTCTATCCTTTTTTGTTTGTTTTATTTATTTTTGTTTGTTTTGTTTTCTAACCATGAACTCTTATAGAAAACCATATTTCAGTACCAAACATTCTGAATAAAGTCCAATATGAAAAGTAATATATCCATCAGTTTTTAGGTGGACTCTTTCAATTAGGAATTTTGTGCCAGTGGCTTTAGCAGAGCCATTGCCAGCTGATATTAGTAACTAGGGCATTTGAGCAAGTAAACATGTTTTGTCACCTGCCAACAGGCAGGACTAGTCAAATTGATTTCCAGGGAATTCTGGCACTTTGAAGTAATTAGTATTTGTACAGATCCAAAGCATTTATTGAAGGAAATGTATTGTCCAATCTCTGGTAAAATAAAAAAAATATGTATTTGGTTTCCTTGAATATGACAAATAACTATTTTCTTAATAAGTGGATAATGTCACCCTGACATCTATATGGATGAAGAATTACCACCCTTAGCCTCTTAGATATATACTATTTGCTTTTTATGCTACTATAACTATGATTTACCATAGAAATACTTCTTACATATAATTCGTTATTAAAATTAATATAGTTGATATATAGCATGATAAGCTAGTTTACCTATGACATATTTATAAGTATGTAAATATATACAGATATACTTACCTTTTCTTTTAATGAATATTTATTAAGGATGTACTAAGTATGTGATGACACTAGGTGTTGGTTGGGGAAAAGGGACACAGGACATTATTTCTATTCTTGATGTTCTATTAATGACACGTTGTTGATTTTATAAAATGTTCTGCTGAAGCATAGGTCTATTACGCCATTCATCATAGGCTGGTTGGAGGCTTAAGGCTGCTTTTAAGTCTAGATATTCATACTCTGTTAGGGGAAGTTGATTTGAATGAAAATACTCTTCTGCTCTATTCAATGATAGTAATCTTCTATGCTTAGCTCAAAAAATTGTTTGATGAATAAATGAGTGAAGGAATAAAAAAAAGAACTGGTAAGATTATAAATAGAAAAAATTTACATGTGAAATTGGGTACACTGAATGAAGCAACTAGTCTTGGTGTGACTAAATTAAATAATAGGTTGTTTTGGTGGTGCTTACTTATAGCATAAATTTTTGAGTCTCTTGGTTTTCCTCAGTCTTGCTCCTGGCCTGTGTGCTCTTACAGCTATTATAGTAAAGTATACTCAGTTGGTACCACTGCTCTTACCCCCTTGAATAGTCCCAGAAAATAAATTAATAAAGAAGCCTTGCTTCCCTTCAATATGTTTTGACAACTTCTGTCTTCCTACCTGTAAGGGTTAACACTAGGGAGAGAATCACAGAGCTGCTTTTTCTCTAGTTCCATCCATTTTCTGCTATGAGTCATGTTAAACCTGTTACAGTTGAAAGAGTAATATTCTGCAAGTAACCCCACCTGAGAAAAGTGCTCCTATTGCAAATCTTAATGATATTTTCTGTAAAATAAATTTCAAACAATCAGGCTGTTACATATGGTACCACCTGATCTGCAAGTGGTAACTGAAGGAGGTGAGCTAGACCTATTTGATGCTTATAAGATTTGATATCACTGGCCAACATTTTGATTTCAATAAATCCAAGGTTGTTGAGTTTTTAGATTTGATGTTGATGCTGTACCATTAGTACATTTTATCTTAAAAATAAATCCTAAATTTTACTTTTTAAAATGGCACATTAAGCATGGTGTTACCAGCCTCTTCTAAGTCATCATTAAAATCACAGAGAATTGAATGTGAAAACAAATTTCATCTTTGACAAATCTAGGAGAGAGCCGTCACTCCCAAACATGATGCATAGGGTAGTCTTTATAAGGTGAAGTGAAATTTGGATATGGGGGACCTCAAGACAAGTCCTCTTTTGGGCAAAGAGGGCAAGAGATCCAATGTGTCAGTACATCTGGTGAGACAAGACCACAGCCCACTGTTTGAAATGATGCGAACAGGATGCAAGTGCTGGGGGCTTATCTGGATTGGGTTTGGCACCAAGGAGAAGCAAAGGAATTGGTTCTGGACACTGGTTAAGGTGGTAAGGACAGATGTTGATTAGTAATAACGATTGAAACAGGGAAAAGAGCCAGTATGAACTGAATGCAACTTTGATTACAGAAGAGACCAGGAATTTTTCAGGAAGGTTGTGGGAGTAAAGAGGGTGCAAACAAGGGCTCAGTAAAGTCAGAAAAGTAAAAAATTACAGAAAATGTAACTGAACAATGGGTTCAGCTGCCTACCACAACAAAAGCAAAACTCATGAGACAGGTGCTTGTATAAAAGAAAAGAGGTTTATTCAGGTGCTGTGACCTGGGATAATGGTGGACTCCCATCTCAAAGACCATCTCTCCCTTCTGCTCAAGCCCCAGGTTCTTACAAGGATAGGGAGGGTTTTTTTTTAAATCCAATTATCTTGCTAGTTTGGGGAGTGCTTCAGTCCTATCCATTCATCTTTCTAACTTTTGGCATGTTCCATGTAAGAACTTTCCCCTGTGCCATCTTGACCAATGGGGGAGACTCCAGGTGCTCCCTGACTATCTACAGTGAGAAAAGCACATATTAAGATACACTTGTCAAATGAATTAGGGGGATAAATTCTTCTCACAAGGAATCTTCCACTTAATTTAGAACAAGTTTTGGGAGATAATGTTAGTTTGTTGCCTCTCTCTACCTTTGTTTTCATTGATGAATTTCTGCTTTTTTCCTTATTGTTTTCTTCCTTATAATTTATTCAGGTTTATAATGTTCTGACCCTAGTTTATGAGTTAACTGTTTAGCTAACTTATTTCCAAAGTTTCTGCTATTTTTTTTTCAAGCAAATGCATTTAAGACTATAAATTTACCATCACATACTACTTTAGGTGGATCTCACTTTTTTTTTTATGTAATGCTTTTGTGGTGGTTCAATTCTAAATATATTTTGTTTCACTTTAAACTGAAGTTACTTAGGACTATGTTTTTGGGTTTCTAAACCTATATATTTTTAAAAAATACTTCATATTGTGGTCAGAAAATATATTTGTGTAACTACAATTTTCTGAAATATATTAAAACTGTAACATGGTCCAATTTTATAAACACTGTATACTCAAAACCTATAAACATTGTCTATTTAGAAGGTATAGATTTATCATCTAGAGTCAGAGGACTAGGTAGTCTTGCTGATTTGTTGTCTAAACCTCCTAAAAGCCTTATTAGAGATTTTGTGCTTTGTGTCAGTTTCTGATAGAAACATGTTAATATTTCACACTATTGTTATAGTTTTGTTAGTTTTCTCCTAATAATATTTTCAAGGTTTGTTTTGTATATTTTAAAGCTAAGTGGTTAAGGAGTTGAGTTCATGATTATGATATCTTTTTGGTGGATTTTCCTTTCTTTTTTATATAGTACTAGTGGCCCGGTGCACAAAATTCATGTACATTAAAAGGGAATTAATTAGAGGAAATATTTTAATTTTGCTATTTGCCCTTTCTCTATAATAGAAGTGTCAGAGATGAAAGGAAATTAGTAAAATGTATATGAAAATAATATATAGCCCTAACTGGTTTGGCTCAGTGGATAGAGCATCGGCCTGCAGACTGAAGGGTCCCAGGTTCGATTCCAGTCAAGGGCATGTACCTTGGTTGCAAGCATATCCCCAGTAGGGGGTGTGCAAGAGGCAGCTGATCAATGTTTCTCTCTCATCGATGTTTCTAACTCTCTATCTCTCTCCCTTCCTCTCTGTAATAAATCAATAAAATGTATTTAAAAAATAATAATAATGTATAAATTTATTAATAAATAAACAGTAACAAAATGATATAACAACAACAGAGGCATGATATAAAAACAACAAAAACATGATACAAAAACAACAGTGATGCAAACAATGACTGTAAAGTGAATAAAATTATTTTAATATCTCCCTGTACACCACATTAAGAGTGAAAACACTTTCAGAGTGCTTGACTAATTTCCCTTGTGATGAAGTATTTACAACTTTAACTTTAACATCACATGTTCTTCGAACTGGAGGGAAAGCGACATATAACTGACCATGTGTGAAAACAGGTTCAGGTAGGAATATTCCTACTCTGTCTAGAGTTTGTCCTTGTGATTTATTAATAGTCATCGCAAATGCTGGCATCATGGGAAACTGTCGTCGAATTAATTTAAATGGGAGGCCAGTGTCAGATGGGGACAAATCAATTCTTGGAATCAGAACAACCTCTCCCTCTGCAGATCCTGTTAATACTTCAGCTTCAGTAATGTTAGGTCATAATCTTTTTATAATAAATCTAGTACCATTACAAAGACCCCATTTACTATTAAGATTTCTCAGTAGCATAATGATTGCAACCACTTTCAATTTTAATTTATGACACGGCATTCCAGAAAGAGTAATACTATTAAAAAATTTGATGGGAAAATTTTCCTTTTCAGCGTCATCTGTTGAATCAATGGAATCATCACTCAAATATGTGTGAAAATCTCCGAGCATATCCAAAATTTCTTCACTTAATTTTTGAACGTGCTCATTTTTGGACAAAGAATTGCACGTTCAGATATACTTTTAATATTATCTATAGATATACTATTTCCAAAGGTAGCTTCAATAATAGATCCATTACAAATCATTTCACAGGAGATTTCAACCCATTCCTAAATGAAAACTGCTATCAAGTTTGCCATCTCCAAGTTTTACCAGACATTCACTATAAGCAGAATCCTCTGATCTCATATTTGTTTTAAGAGACAACTTTCTGAAACATCCCCAAACACTACAGTACTTTAAATTATTTTGTACTATGGCCGATCGTATAGCATGTGGTACAATACTGAGACATTTCCTCCGAGAAGAACTTTCCCACCAAATGCAACATTCAAATTCATAATTTCTCTTAGTAATCTGTCTATGGCCTTTATAGCATGACTGGATGCCATGGTGCATTCATCAAGAATAAGAAGTTTGCCCTTTTTAATAGTTTTAGCAACTTCACTCTTTATATTGAGCCTAGAAATTGAAGTTTCATTTAATGGAATTGGTAATTTATATTGGGAATGAAAAGTTCTTCCACCAAGAAGTAAATTTGCAGCAATTCCTGTTGATGCTGTGGGTAAAACAGTACCACCATGACCTCTAATATAATGTATTAAAACTTTATGCCCTCGCCAGCTTGGCTCAGTGGATAGAGCATCAGCCTGCGGACTGAAGAGTCCCAGGTTTGATTCCGGCCAAGGGCACATGCCTGGGTTGCAGGCTCGATCCCCAGTAGGAGGCGTGCAGGAGGCAGCCAATCAATGATTATCTCTCATCATTGATGTTTCTCTCTCTTCCTTCTCCCTTCCTCTCTGAAATCAATAAAGAAATATATAAAAAAAAACTTTATAAAGATATGTTTTTCCACTGCCACCTGGACCATCCAAGAAACAGCATTTGGGGTGTAGAGTTTGATCTTTGATGGCTGAAGTTATAGTCTGAAAGGCAGCTTCACCTCCGTTCTGGGCAGGACCATAGTGCTGGGCAGGCCTGGAAGTGCCTCCGCTGGGGGCGGAAGTCCCTACCCCCACCCCCCAGCTCCTGTGTGTGCACAACCCATTGATGGTGGTGACTCCGACACCATCACAGACAAATTAGCATATTCCCTCTTTATTATATAGGATTCCTTTTTTTCCTTACTAATACATTTTGGTTTAATTATATTTTGCTTGATATAACTATTGGTAGGCAAGTTTCTTTAGGTTAGCATTATTCTTTAGCTTAACATTTTTGTAGTTTATCTTACCAGCCATTTGCTTTAAACTTTTCTGTATCATTTGTCCATATCTGTTCATTTTAATCTAATTTTATAATGTTTTTCCAAAGTTTAATTTATTCAATTTACCTTTAAATTTGCAACTATCTTAATTTATGTGTTTTTATATATGTCATACTATAAATATTTCTAATAGTCTATAATCATCCAATATTTCTGTATTTATTTTAAACACAACAATGACCTTAGCATACAGGTACTTTTACTATTGTTGTAATATTTCTTCTAATATTAATAACCAACACTTATGTAGCCTTTCCTATGTTCCAGGTACTGTTTTAAGTGTTTATATATGTTGACTCTGTTTCTCCTTATAGTGACACTATGAGGTAGGTAATATTACCATCCTTTTTCACAAATTAAAAATAACTCAGTAAAGAGGTCAAAGTGACTTGCACAGAGTCACAGAACTAGTAAGTGATGAACCAAAATATCAAGTGTAAAACTTTAAAACTTATGGGAGAAATATAGAAGAATGTAACTTTAGTATTATAATATCAATAAGATTTATTAATAAAAGAAAAAATCATAAAGTAAAAGCTATGTTACAATTTACAACTTCTATTAAACAAGTGACAACTAATGAAAGTTTAAAAGAAAGGCAGTGAATGAAAAAAGTTACAGGTAACACACTTGGAAAATGAAGGATAGGTTTTTCCAGTCTATGTAAAGAACTTCTATATATAAATACAAAAAGGACACAGCACCTCCCCACCCTGCTTCCCTTCAAAAGGGCAAAAATTAGACAATTCCCTAAAAAGGAAATCAGAATAACTAATATACTCAACTCCACAAGTAATTACAAAAATACTAATTTAAAACTAGAAGATATAAATTTGCAAAAGGAGGTAATATTTTTGTTCATGCTCAGTGGGATTGTGAATTTAGAGAGCCATTTAGCTCTATCTGGTCAAGGGGAAGATATGCATACATACATACCCTGCGGCTGGCAATGCCGCTCATAGACATGTGCTCCAGTGATCCAGTGCACATGCGCACTGTGGGTCCTTAGCCCATGTATGTGTCTGTTCTTTCCTAGAGAAATGGAGAAGTAAATGGTAATGCTAGATAGCAACTAACATAAATGGTGAGAAGTCACAGGTACCAAAAGGTAAAAGCCAAACATTAATGAGTGAAAAGGTAAGTTGCAGGAAAGTATTAGAATGTAATAACATTAATCAAAGGTTAAAATTAGACATTTTAAATTTATGATATTTGCATATGTAAAAAAGTATAAAAACACACATGAAAATGATATTCATGTCTAGAAAATAAGGATAACTTCTGGAGAGAAAGAAACCTGTGAGGTTACTGGGGTTTGAGAGTAATATTTTATTTCTTTAAACCAGAGATGTGAAAAAAAATGTGGTAAAATGTTTGCATTTATTTAATCTGGGTGGAAGAGGTCCATGAATGTCTGTTATGTGCATTAGCTCTGTGATTTTAATATTTTATAATTTAAAATAGAAAGTAAAATATTTAACATACACCAACTTAACATTTCAATAATTTCATCATTTCATTTAAATAAACAATTCTAAATAATACTACAAGTTTTGACATAAACTTAAATACAGTAAGGAATTGTTTAAGCCCAAGTGAATCACCCAAATGGCATTTTACCAACTGGGGCTGTGGATAATTTTCTTCTCTCATAGATGTTACCTAAAAAGATTGGGAAGGCATAGGATTTCCTACTCTCCAAGTGTTCATTTTTTTTAAAACATATTTTATTGATTTTTCACAGAGAGGAAGGGAGCGGGAGAGAGAGTTAGAAACATTGATGAGAGAGAAACATCGATTCAGCTGCCTCTTGCACGCCCCCTACTGAGGATGCGCCCGCAACCCAGGTACATGCCCTTGACAGGGATCGAACCCAGGACCCTTCAGTCCACAGGCCGACGCTCTATCTGCTGAGCCACACCAGTTTGGGCTTGAAGTGTTCATTTTTTAAATGGTGGCCTCCAGCTCTAAATTAATAAAAGACAACCAGCTTCTCATACAGTTCTACTCTCATACAATCCTATAATCTCTTCCTCTATGACTTAATTACCTAAAATATTTAATGTTTCAGAGTTATATTGTCTCAGTTTTTTCTGAGATATAAGCATCAAACTTTTCAGGTACTTCTTAACATTCTCATTACCCAGTCTATTAGCTCTGTGTTAACCTAAAAGTTCACTGCAACCTGGTTCATCTATGTTTTTTCAGTACATGAAAAACACTCTAAGTCATCAACATAATCATGAGATAAAAGCATTAAACACTTGTTACCTACCCATGTCATGTATGGAATGTGTCTATTACCCACACATGACAATCCACTGGGTCCTGCTGATGAAGGAGTCCTGCCTTCCCCATTAGAATGTATACCCCTAGAGAAAAATGACCCTGGGAAGACAATTTAATGTGGCTGATGGATGATTAAAGCACTGACATGAGCTTATTTTAGAAAGATTAAGGCTTGGTTCGTTGGAGAATGACAGGTAGGTCCATTGGCTCTGATAGATCTGGAAGTGCTAACGGGTTGTTGACTGTCATGTCCCATCTTTATTATATTCTATAATGTTGGAATTTCAGTCTTCTTACAAAGTGCCTGTTCTGCTCTGAATAGCAGTCAATAGATAAATAGGTTCTGGGTGTCTGTAAACTTAGAATCTATTTTACCATCTAATGGTTTCTGACCTCCAAATCTTTAAACAAAGAAGAAAATTAATGTCAAAGTCTCATCAAAGCAAATGGGCTAGAAACAAAGTTTGTGGACAGATCATGGACATGACTCATTGCTCCATGACATGCCCAGTGCCTCCTTATGGAAATGTGTTATCACTGCCAATGGGGGTAGGTACCCCTGGGATCATAGGATTAACTTATAAGGGAGACTCATAGCCCATACCAAACTGAAGAGGTTACTAATCTCTAAGCCATGATTTATTTTCCAGGAGTAACCCATCATTTGTGTTGTACTAAAGATCTCATTCTTCAAGATGGTGAAGTCACCCTCAGTGCAAACCCTAGAGGAGGTTTCTCTGCACACACACAAAAAATAGATATCTAAACCAAGCTGTTGGGCCAATAACAGATGCAGGCAATGGGATCTGGAAGCCCTGACGTGCAGCACAGAAGGTAATGTGAACCTATTCCCAAGATCCAGATCATGTCATTTGGGTTTAAATTAGTTCGTGTGAGTGTTGGTCAACATATATGCAATGACAGCTGAAGGAAAATATCAGACTTGTATCTGTGGTGCAAAAGAGAATACTGCTGCTGTTTGATTGACACTCAAGGAGACTTACTGTCTGTGTGCTTCTATTGTTTTTTTGTTTGTTTGTTTTTTAAGATGCTGGAGGTTGAATAGCTTTGACAACAAAAAGTTGATAATAAAATTCCATTTGGAGCTGAGTCATTATGTTTGTCAATCATTCACTCCCTTCTGAGTAAAATAAACACCCAAACATGGAATCATGAAATCTGGAAGGGACTTTAAATGTCATCTACTGTGATCCCTCACTAGCTGGAGGAGTCACTTTTAAAATTTATTAATGGAAAGTCTGAAAGAAGACCATCTTTTTCAATCTCTCTTCTCTCTCTTTTCATTTTTCTCTCTCTTCAGTCTCTTTTTTATCTTTCTGCCTCTGTTCCAGTCACTCTCTGTCTCTGTCTGTCTGTCTCTCTTACTCTCTCTCTCTCAAACACACATACACACACCACCCCCACCCCCATTACCATACACACACCTGCATTTCTCTGCCTCTGTAATGTGGTTCACTTACTTTTTCTGTGTGGTTATTAATTTCAGAGAAAGGAAGAGAGAGGGAGAGAGAGATAGAAATATCAATGATGAGAATCATTGATCAGCTGCCTCCTGCACGCCCCCTGCTGGGGATCGAGCCTGAAACCCAGCCCTGACACAGGAAATAGAACCCTGACCCCTGGTTCATGGGTTGATGCTCAACTACTGAGCAACCCTGGCCAGGTTGTGGTTCAATTATTAGCTCTATTTTCACCCGATTAAATAACAAAGAGAAACATTTTTTTCCTCTCTCTTTTGCATGATAGTTCTTCAAATATGGCACTTGGTTTAGTTTCTTCTAGCTAAATGAGCATTCCCTTAAAGCTTGGTTTCTCATGCCTTCATCATCTCAGTCAGTTCTCTCTGGATGCACTCTAATGAAAGAAGGAAAACTTTCCTCGTTAATGTTATTTCAAGATATTTAGAGGTTTAGAATAAAATGTGTGTGGTACCAAAAATGGCTATTAATTATGAATATTCTATTAAATACAAATTAGGCTCTGCATGTATTTGGCCATGTTTTAAGCATAGTTCACCTCTTCCTCCTATATTTCATAAAGAGTAAAAAAATCACCTATTTGTGGCACTGGGTACTCCAGACAGAGATAGGCCTTCTTGGTTTTAAATTTAGGATCTGTATATGAGGACCCGGCTAGAGTTCCCTACTAATGGTTACTTCTCACTGCTAATGTTGAGAACATTAATAGTGTTAGCCATTTCCTTTAGGTGCTGCACAAGACACAAAATGAGTTAGACACAATCTGACTTCAAATAAACTACCATCTATTCTGGGACGAATGTAAAGAAGTAAACAGAGCACATATTTATAACAAGGCAAAATCGAAAGCTGCACTATGTAATTATCTTAAATGTTATGCATATTCTCAGTTTGTTTTTGAGCATATATAACAGTCCAAATCTATCATTTATCCTCACAAGGGTGAGAAAAATGTTCTGCAAAACAATTTACATCTAAAAATGAATTCCTGGTATAGTGCCTACTCAGAACTAGTGTAATGATGCAATAAATACCTCAGTTGATTTTGCATGGGTAGAAAACAAGCTAATTGACAAAAAGCAAATCACCAGGCAATGACACTTTACTCCTTTAAGCACAAGATTATCAAAATTATACCATTTGGGGGGAATTCTTCCTAAAACATCCCATACTCATTTGGCTTCTTAAAGAAATAATTTAACCTTTCATGGATGACTCATTGTCAACATTTCAAACTACAGTCCTCAGACTAGTTAATAATGCAGCCATGCAGTCAGAATCCTCTCAGAAGGTAAGACTGTATTTGTTATAATTAGGACTTATGCTCCTCATAGTTTCAGCTTTTGGCTTTTTATTATGAGCCTTGAGTTTATTGATTCAATGTAGTTTCATGTAGAATATTCTCAGCCCCCTTCTCCGAAGTGTGGCTGCTCCATGCCCCTTCTCACAGCAAGGTGTATGGATGCTGACAAGGGCAAGAACTCTCCTAAAGCAGGGTAATCTGAAAAGCCCTTAGAAAATCACCACACATTTCATATCACATTCAAGGGACTCTAGAATCATGGGAAAATATCATGTAGGGAAAATGTTTTGAAAGAGCATAATGAAATCTGAACAGTGCCTGTGGGCTGGCTTATTGTCCTTATGCTTCTCCCCCACCTCATGCTAGTCCTAGGCCGCAGGTGTGCTGGACACAAACCACAGAGTTATTGCCCCTCATCATTTTTTAAAAAATATTTTTTATTTATTTTAGAGAGGAAGGGAGAGGGAGAGAGAGATAGAAACATCCATGATGAGATAGAATCATTGATCGACTGCCTCCTGCACACCCCACACTGGGGATCGAGCCCCACATCCCAGACATGTGTGCCCTGATGGGGAATTAAATCTTCTGGTTCATACGTTGACACTCACCCACTGAGCCATGCCAGCTGGGCATTGCCCCTTATCTTATCCATGATTCTGCTTTTCAGAAGACACTCTCTGCTCAAGATTCCTGCTGTCTGAGTGATTGATCTAGCCAACATCTGACTGCTAGACAAAAGATGCCTTATTATTACTAAGAGAGAATATGTCTTCCGAGTTGAGAAATGGTGTTTTTTTTAAATCATGTCTTGTTTTAAAAGAAAAATATAAGATCAAGTTAGAATATCGAATGTGAGCATCTATAGTCATTCAGTTCAACATAAATTCATTAAGGGTCTGTGATATGCCAGGGGCTGAGATGCACAGAGGAGTCAATAATAGTTTCTGCCCTTGAGGAGCTGACAGACTAGAAAGGGAAACAAACACATAAGCCAACAACTGCAATTTAGTGTGTTAAGTGCTATAATAGGCCTGGAAATTGAGCTAGGAAAGCATGGAGAACAGAAAATATCAAAGGAGAAAGTGAGGACAACTTACTAAAGGGATAGAATGGAATTTAAACAAAGAAGATGGGATTTAAGGTTGTTTTTAAATGATGCATGAAGGTGGAAAGGGGGGGGGGGAGGACAATTTTGACAAAAGCAACAACAGAAATAAAGCACAGGGGAACCTCTGCACCACAACTGTGAGGAGGTTTTTGGAATGAGGTTTAGAGACTGAATTGGGGTTAAATAAAATGCCAGAGCTAAGAAATTTGGAAAATTTCAGGGTGGGGGTGTTATATATTTTAAGTTAGGAGAATGACAAGGTAAGTTTTCATTTTTCAGTTTAAAAAAATTGAAAGCGGTGTGGGAAATGGCCTGGAGTTAAAGAAACTGGAAATAGAGACCAATTAAGCTAATTAGAATCGTTTACAAAAGAGATGGGGAGGGTTTGATATGCAGATGTATCAGGCATGCAGAGGTGGAATGAATTCTAGAGAGAGTTGGCTGGGCTTGGGCTGAAAGTGAAGATGGATTTTAGGATAACTGCTAGTTTTCTGATTTGTGAGACGTAATGGACTATAACACAAGTCTGAGAGGGGAAATGCCAGTTTGTTGTTCTGGGTAAAAATACCATTGAGATGCCCCTGGGGCACATGGATTGCCAGTTTGGGTTGTCAGTTGGAAATCTGCGTGCTCTGGGGAGTGAGGTTAAGTGACCAGAGGCATGGACCAGGTAGGACAGGAAAAGTTGAAACAGGATGACAGGCTATGAACCTGTGTTTGAAAGAGGCATAGGTCCAGTGTAAGTTTAGTGGCCATAGTTTCCCAAGCCCATATTTATTCTGAGAAGCATATATGTACTTGCAAGTATGATGGGACAAATCACTCCGAGTATACTGTACCAGAAAATTATGGTCATATGTTGCTTTCTACGTGAACAAACAAATGAGACGCAGTGAGGCTGAACTACCCTGGGCTGGGAAGGAGACGCTCCCCACCCCCACTCTGTCCCTCACCCCACCCAGAAGTAAGGCGTTCCTATGAAAACTTTCAAAAGTGCAAATGATATAAAGAAGCAATTGCCATTAATTTATATGAAAACATTTTTGAGCATTCCCAGACCAAAAACTCTATGCACCTACAATACCTTTACTTCATTCACCATCATCAAAACAATTATGTCCAGTTTTATGCTAAGTGGAGCACCCTTGCAAGCTCTTATTAGTGTAGTTCCTGGGGAAGGAGCCTGGTAGACCACTTCCACTTCTGGGGTGGGGGTGCTGCTGCCTCTTTTTAAATTTTTATTTTTTATTGATTTTTAGAGAGAGAAGAAGGGAGAAGGATAGAGAGATAGAAACATCAACAAGACAGGAACATCATTGATCGGCTGCTTCCTGCAAATCCCACATTGGGGATGGAGCCTACAACTCAGGCATGTGCCCTGACTGGGAATAGAACCAGAGACCTCTTGGTTCCTGGGCGGATGCTCAACCACTGAGCACACTGGCTCAGCGGTGCCGCTGCCTTTATAAGGGCTGAATGCTGTTTTCACTTTTCACCTTCTTTTTTGTAAAAATGAAAATCCTCGTTAGAATTCTTTCAGTTAGGGAAAACAGGTGCTAGTGTAGGTCTTTCCTGAAAGCGAAGCGGCTTATTTTCAGAGAATGTGCTGAATTGTTCACCACTCCTGTCCCACAAATGCGCAGTGACGATATTCATAGACAGTTGTTTCTATAGCGCCCACGGTCGTTCACTGCATCTCCTGTAAGGTGGCAGCTGCCAAGGAGAGCACATGCAGACCCAGCTTGTCCTGCCAGCCGTGGCTGCTGCAGCTGCTGCTCTGAGTCCTGGCAGATTGTTTAGGCCTCTATCACTGAATTTCCCAGAGAGCTTGCCATTTGAACTACAATGACCTACTTTCTCTGGCCCAATCAGCATATATATTAGAGGCCCGGTGCATGAAATTCATGCACTGGGGGGGGGGTGTCCCTCAGCCCAGCCTGCACCCTCTCCAATCTGGGACCCCTCAAGGGATGTCCAACTGCCCATTTAGGCCTGATCCCACAGGGACTGCTGGCTCCCAACCTCTCACAATCCAGGACTGCTGGCTCCCAACCGCTTGCCAGCCTGGCTGCCTGATTGCCCCTAACCACTCCCCTGCAAGCCTGATCACCCCCTAACTACTCCCCTACCAGCCTTATTGATGCCTAACTGCTTCCCTGACGGCCTGGTCCCCCTCCCCCCCAGCTGCCCTCCCCTGCTGTCCTGGTCGCCCCTAACTGCCCTCCCCTGATGGCCTGATCTCCCACAACTGCCCTCCCCTGCCAGTCATCTTGTGGTGGCCATCTTGTGCCCACAAGGGGGCACCTATCTTGTGTGAGAGTGTGACAGTCAATTTGCATATCACCACTTTATTATATAGAATATATACTTTAAAATTTTTCTTTCTTCTTTCTTTCTTTCTTTCTTTCTTTCTTTCTTTCTTTCTTCCTTCCTTCCTTCCTTTCTTTCTTTCTTCCTTTTCTTTCTTTCTTTCTTTCTTTCAAACAATTCAGCTGTAATTATTGGAAGAAAAAGTTCTGTGTTTTTACTTTCTCTTTTTAGCTTGGGCTTTACATTTTGGAAATCTGATCTAGCTTTTATTGGATAGAAACACAGGTACAACAAACAGCCCTCATCCTCAGAAAAGACTGGGGTTTTGGGTGCTCATGCTGTTGCAGCAAAATATTCTCGGAATCTGTGCTAAGAGGCGATCGTTTTTAGTGTCGTCGGTATCTTCAGTGGGGGATGGGATGAACATGAAAATATGTGACATCGCTTGATAAAGCCACGGGAATCAGACCAGCAAATACCTCTGCTGGCCCTTTCTGAGCCCACAGTTGCTACACACCTTAGCGAATAAAAGACAATTCACAACCCAGGAAACCACAAACAGCATTTTTTTTTGCCTGCAAAGCATCTCTGCATTTATCAGGCTCTCTAAGGCAGGTATTCTTTATCACAAAATGAAAACGTCAGAAATGCGATAGCCAAGTCCCCATGTTTAAGAGAACCAGCCACCAATGTGAGGAGGAAATTAACATTCTAGTCATGGACTGCAAGTAGTTTATTCTGGAGTTCATTCTGAAGAGGTAATGACTAGGAAAATGACAAAGAAAACTGTTACTGACCATTAGTGAGCAATCACTCTGTCATCTTACAGAGATAATTTAGATAAATGGGGGGTTTCCGCTGTCTCCCAGGGAGACAGGCTGTTGACGTCGTTGATAATGGCTACCCACTTACAGGTTGCTTTTGACAAATGAGTTTTTTCATTGGGCAGCTGTACAATAGTCATCTCTGCATCTGTCTGTCGGATGTAGTAATAGCTCCTTTTAGAAGTTTGTAAAAAAAAAAAAAAAAGTCTGACAGTTGATGCCAGGGAAAAATGCAAAAATGCCCCTCCAAGGCTTTTCAACCACTGAGGAAAGCAGTTTGGAAACATAAAGTATTTAATAAATGAACACCAAGCATTCCATATTTTTGTTCAATTGACTTGTAATATTTTAACAGCTGCTAATTATGCACTGTTGTTATTTGGAATACAGTACCAGATTCTCTTTTCCATCTGGGTAATCTGGTTTTTACAGAATGGACTTTTCCCTACCCCAAAGTTAATAGAATTTTTGCTACTACATTTTGAGGGCAATGATCAAATCAATTTAAAGAAGGTAAGCAGATAGCACTTTTCAAGGGAGATGAATTTTACCCAGTGTTGCTTGCAAAATATTTTATTTTATCTTTGATGTCATAATTCACTCTGATATCATTTAGGGCCAAGAAGTAAAAGAGGGACTATGTCCATTTTTAGGAGGCTTAACAGGTGTGAAAACTATGAGAATATTTTATTTTAAGAAAATATTGAGAAAAAATGGCTATAGGGTACATTCCATTTATTAAGAAGCTTATAGGAACTGCACCAGGCATGAAATCCAGTGCTTATTTGAAGTGGAATGGAGAGCAGGAGAGGAGAGCTGAGTGTGGGGCTCAAAGCCAGCGACTGCAATGCACTAGATATGTGAACAGGAGCTCAGATCTTCTGAAGTTTGGTTTCCTCATATGCAAAAATGGGTGAAAATAGCATCTTGTTTTCAGGATTGTTGTCAGAATAGCATAAGACAATGACTATATAGGTATGTTGATAATAATGACAATAATGATTTTTAAATGTCAAATCCACCTTGGAATAACCAAAGGTGGTTTTACTTACTATGATGCAATGCCTTACCTGCCTGTCCTAATAGATAGGAAGGCAAAGAGCTACACAGAAATGTCAATGATTAGCAGTCATTCTCTTTTATCAACTATTTTGCTTTTTACTTTGCCCTTGGACACACAGCACACACATTCTTTCCTTGCACAGGGATGTTTTGCTTTTTATTGTGGTTAATTGAAATGCTTGCTAAGGTGAGTGGCTGTCTCAATGCGGAGGGCTGGGCTGTGGGGCCAGCTGTTCAGGGATAGGAGTGGAAATGAGCTACACATTTAGGCCTGTCCAGTCCACCAGTGTGCAAGCTCAGTCACTGTACTAGTCTACTAGAGCTGCCATACAAAATACCGTAGACTTGGTGGATTAAACAACAAATTTATTTTCTCATAATTCTGGAGGCTGGAAGTCCAAGGTCAAGGTTCTAGCTAATTCAGTTTCTGCTGAGATTTCTTTCTTGGCTTGTGGATGACGTTGGCCTCTCTCTAGGTGAGCACATAGCCTTTCCTTAGTGCCTGGCACGGAGAGATCCATCTCTCTTCCTTTCCTTATAGGGCCATCAGTCCTGTCAGATTATGGCCCACCCTCATGACCTCATTCCACCTTGATTACCTCCTAAAGATCCTATATAACTCTAAATATCATCACAATGGGGATGGGGGGGGGGGTTGGGCTTTAACATATGGATTTGGAAAGAGAAGGGGAGATACAATACAGTCCGTAGCAGTCACCATCAAAGAGAGGGACATTTTCAGAGATCCCAAATCCTTATTTAAAAACTACTCTTAGAAACTATAAGTAAAATGCAATGCAGGGAATTCCCACAGCCTTATATGTTATATTGGAGGAAAAATATCATCAAATTTGGACAGAGGGAAAATATCATAAATTCTCTAAATCCATCATTCTTTTTTGGCATAATGTCTGATGATATATTTTGTGTATTTTATACATAGTCTTGAAATTTGATTCTTTTAATCTTAAATAAAACATGCTGAAGTTAAAACTGTGGTTTAAGTTCAATGAGTCAAAAATTTTTGCCTCCAAAACATCTAATACAGAATTGTTCATTCCTGGTAGCACATTACAATCACCTGGAAGATTTGTTTCTTTGTTCTGGTGTGTGTGTGTGTGTGTGTGTGTGTGAAGATTTGTTTCTTTGTTCTGGTGTGTGTGTGTGTGTGTGTGTGTGTGTGTGTGTGTGTGTTTAAAACTAATTCCTGGGCTCTTTCCAAGGTCACTTAAATCAGGATCTCTGGGGGCGGTTTCTGACTTTAGCAGGTTGTAAAAATCTCTCCAAGATGTTCAAATTCATTACCAGGATTGAGAATAACAGATATGATTTCCAACTTTGTCTCCTTTGTGTTAGGGCAAGAACTTAGTTTTAATGGGGGGAAAAATGAAGTCAAAATGTAATAAAATAAACAAATAATTATGTAAGCTTTCCGTACAGATAGCAACACTGCTGACCTGTACAGCAGTCACCCAAAATGTTCCTCTCTCAACTGACCTATGAAAGTCTTAATTCTGTATATAAAGGACTCCAAATCCCCCAAGGCTCCCATCTGACTCAAAGTAAAACCCCCTGAGGGCTACACCCACTTTGCTTCTGATCTCTGATGTCATCTCTCCTACTCTCTGCCTTGCTGCCTCTACTCCAGCCAACTCACCTCCTTATTCTCTCTACCGTGTGTCCTTTGCATTTACCATTCTCTCCTCTGGGAATGCTCTGCCTAGATATGCACATGGCTAAGGTCCTCACATCCTTCCAGGCTTTCATTCAGGTGACACTTTTCTAATGAAAGCTCCCCTGACTCCTTTAAGAAATGAAATCCACACCCCACAAAAGCCCATGGTACTTCTGGTCCCTATCGCCCTACTCTGCTTTTTCCCATAGCATTTCTCAGCTTCCAATACTCTATAGCATTAATAAATTATCATGTTTGTTGTGTGCTTCTGCTCTCCTACCACTAGATTCTATGCCCCACAAAGACAAGGGTTGCTATTCCACTGAAGTGTCCCAACTGTCTGGAAAAGCTCCTGTAACACAGCACCCACTCAGTACATCATTGTTAAATGAATGAATGAAATACTGCCCAGGCTCTTGACTTCAAGTCTTGCTCAATTCCTGGACAGGACCTATGGCCAGCCCTGCAATGATTTCAGGCTTCCAAACTTCTGACTTCCAATATCTGCTAAGTCTGGGAGGGAAGGATGAAGGATAGATCCTAGCCCACAGCCACTCTAATTCTGTTCTGGTATTCTATTGACAATGGGAAGATAAAGAAAACTAAATCTACTACCCCCCAAAGAAAGAACGTAGAAATTTTATCACAAAATCCCAGTGGCTTGATTATAGTCTGTTTTATATATTGGATCTTGCTTTTTGAAGGAGAGATTAACTTTCCTCAAACAGAGCTCTTTTAACTATTAGTAAGGTGAATAGAAATAATGACTGGATATTGTGTATGCTTACTATCATTTACAGCTCTTAATTAAACATTATTCAATGGGCAAAATTTCCATCAGAAGATTTATTACATAGCTTGATTTTAACACTAGTAAAAATGTTATGAGGCTAGTCAAATCTAAACAATCCTCATTTCCAATCACTTTGAATTAATAGCGTTTGCCTCACCTCCTACTTCTGTCTCACACTCATCTCAAGAGTTTACTCCACCAGAACTCCTGGATCAAAGAAGCAAAATTTTCCTCCTCAGGAAAACAAAAATAAAGTCTAATTTGATGGTTCTGTTTGTTTTATTTTTTCCCTTTTCCATCTTCAGCTTGAGGGCTTATCTTCAGACAATACAATGATGTCAGAAACTAATGGGATCTCATTGGGGTTTTCCAATTTTAGAAAATGATTTTAGGAGGAAAAAGCTGTCATATATACTTATCTTTAGCAATATGAGTAATAGAGGGGAAATTGCAGTCAGAGGTAAATGGCTTTGAGTCACATATTCTTTGAGTCACATATTCTTTTTGCTCCCCCAGGTTTGACACATTATAGAGCAGACTTTTAGTGAAATTACAAAGCTTTCATGCTGCCCTCTCCTACTTGGACAGCTTGAGAGGGGAAAAATTACGTGCAACTATCAAGGACTGGCTTTTTCATCTGTGGATTATCTTATTTTTTATTTTTTTCTTTCATATAGCTATATTTGCCCATATCTTTTGTATCTTTCATCCTTCACCTAATTTGTTGGAAGTAACCATTCAGTTCGTGGGGCCGGGGGGGGGGGGCGCGAAGGGGAGAGGAAGAAAACACTCTTATTAATAAGGCTGAAAATTGAAACTGAAAATGAAGTTGAGCTAGCATTATCTGTACAACAGACCTAAAAGGTTCTGGTTCCCAATGAGCTCAGAACAGCCAAGTGTGCAGAAATAATATAGAAACAGAAGTCACGCCATGTGTTGTGTGTCTCAAACTCTAGCAGACAAGTGGGCAATGAGTGCCTTCAGCTGCTGCCTCAGCCTGTGAGGGAAGGAGGGAACTGACTCTTCAGATTGCAAGTGAATCTGAAACATGTAAATTAATATTTGCAGATGAGAGGGCAGCTTCTTCCATAAGAGGAGGTGATTTGGGCCAGCTCTTCCTGTTCTGCCAGTGGCTTCTGAAAATCTTTCTAGTTCTGGGAGGATTGTGAAATGTAGGTGAGGCTGGGTTTTGGAGTTTTCTCATTTCTCCTTTGAGAAGACCTGAGTTATTTCATTGGCTGCCCTGCTTTTATCAGGGTCAGCCCCTTATTGTGTTGGAACCGGCCCCTAGTTAAAATATAGTCCCATCTAGAGGCCTGATGCATGAAATTTGTGCAAGAGCAGGCCTTCCTTCTCCGGCTGCTGGCACCAGCTTCCCTCTGGCACCTGGGACCTGGGCTTCCCTCTGGCACCTGGGACCCAGGCTTCCCTCACAGCCCCCGCTTCATCTGGAAGGTTGTCCGGAAAGATGTCCAGAAGGACATCTGGTCTAATTAGCTATTACCCTTTTATTATTATAGAAGGTTTTATGTGCTTCCCTCACCCTGGCCCTCCTCAAGGCATTCTTGATGATAGAATCACTTTTGGAGGCCCAATCTCTCCTGGCATCACTACAGGGCAGAGTGAGGGATGTTATAGTGAAGAGGCTTTTATAGCAGTGCCTCTCAAGTCACTGCAGGTAGGCTGCCACTCATTGGCCTACCACAGGAGCCATTAACAGAGCTTCAAGTGAGTCTGCCACCAGACAAGTTTTCCCTCTGTTCTTCAAAGCTATGCTGGTGACCTCTGCTTCCATTTGCTACAAGTATCCAACTATCTGATCCAATAAAATTGTCCCCAGGCACCAACACTCCACAAATGACAAATGTAAGGGACAACAGCAGATATAACCATCACAAAAGTTGTTAATTTAAAGTAATAGAAAAATTATTTGTCTGAGTGATCTCCCTTCTGGTTGGCTCAAATGTATCCAGAGAATGAGATACTTCAGGAAAAAAAAAACAACAAAAACCCACAACTCATATAATGTGTACTAAAGGAAGGAAACAGTGAACAGTGAATCTGGTTTCAATGATTTGAGTTGAGAAAATGTGGCCTGGAGAGATGCAATAACTTTCCCAACCAGCCAGTTATATGTATTGAGTCAGGTAAGAACCCAGATTCCCTGAACACTTTGTTCTATTTTCTTCCCATTGACTCCCTTAGAACCCTCCTTTAGCATGTACTGTCTGGGAGGGAATGAACTTTCATCGTTCATGAAGGTGCTCTCAGCTTGAGCTTGAGCCATGCTCTCTCTCAAGATACAGACATACAGGGTGGGGCAAAAGTTGGTTTACAGTTGTTCATATAGAAAATAATACAACATTTATAAATAATAAAACAAGAATAAGCTCCGTGTTTTGTGGACAAACAATTGTAAACCTACTTTTGCCTACCCCTATATTGGCCATGCCCAAAGGCCTACTATGAATCAACCAAGGACTTCTTTTCACAAAGAACCAAGGATTTTGCAAAACAACTAATCCTAAGGAGGGTGAATTAGGCCCCATAAGAGGTCTAGTAAGAATGCCTTATGTTCTAAGGAAAAGGGTGATTTTTCTTTCAGTCAATTAATATCTTTCAACTCAATCTTTGTTGATTAATACCTGAGCTTTAGGGAGGGAACAGTATTCTCAAAAAAAATTGCTAAGAGCAAAAATCAAGAAACAGATGTCTTCCCACCTTAGCCTATGGTGTCATTGGCATAGTACAAGTCAAGGCCATGGGTAGGAAGCAGCACTATCCATTCTTTGTATCTTAGTCAATATGAATGCCACCACCTGGAGTTGTGTGGTGCACAGCCTGTGCAGCCAAATACAAGGGCCCTTGTCTAGAATATTAATTTTACTCACTGGTGGACTAGGAGACATAATGACAGAAAAGAAAGGCTCAAAACCAGGAAATCTGGTTTTGAAACATCATTTAGTTACCAATAACTGAGAAATCTTAAGAAAAGTTATTTCAACGTTCTGGACCTCAATTTCCTCATCTATAAAATTGATTAGTAATAAATTCTCTGGGTTTAAAATTATATGACTAGTTTATCCTCCTATGCTTTTTGTCATCATACAGTAAGAAATAACTGTGTCCAAGAACCCAAGTTTTTGGGTAACACTTTGGCTCATTTGAGAACTTTTTTGCATCTGTGGATCATTTCTCAAAAAGAACCCTCCTAGGACAGACATAATTTTACACATAAGCCAGAGTTCCAGAGTGATGGCTCAGCCACAGTATTTCACAGTAGACCTCTGATTAGCATCCGGGAGTCACGAGTAGGGGCTGAGTCAGCCATACCTCCTCCTAAATATTGGTATGCCCTCTTGTCAGATGATGTGTTCAATTTCATGTTCCAAAGCATGTCTACCGGGAAGGGAATGCTGCCTAACCATTCCAATTTATATGTCCATTCCCCTGGGAACATGAATTATGCTCATAGAAATATCCCTTAGGATATTAGGATGAGGGAAGACGACTAATCCTTAAATGCATTCAACAAAAAGATACTTTGCTGTCACTTAAAATGCTCTAGCAAATGATGGAAAGCCTCCAAATTCTCTTTTATGAAGCCAGAATAACAATAATAGCAAAATCACTCAAAGGTAGTGCAAAGAAGAAAAACAATACTCACTTATGAATAAATATCAATGGGAAAAGGTTAAGTAAAATAATACTAAATAGAATTTATCAGTAAATTAAAAGAATAATATTGTAGGACAAATGGAGTTCAATATAGAGGCTGAGCTGGACTCTGGAGATTATCTGTGTGTGAATGCTGGCTCTCTTTTAATAGCTGTAAGATTTTGGGCGAGTTACTAAATCTTTCTGTGCCTCCATGTCCTTATCTGTAGAATGGGGGTAATTACAGTACCGAACTGGTCAGTTGTTGTGTAGATTAAGTTAGTTGCTATTTATGGAATGCTTAGAATAGGGCCTGACACATACAAGTTAGCCTTTATTTTTATTACTAATTTTCCAGGAATACACAATACAAAATTTTATTTTTCCAAATAAAATCACCATCCGTTCCAGCACAATTTATTAAATAACAGTTGATTTTCTGACGTATTTGAAATAACAGACTTTACTGTTTAAATAAAATCATACAATGACTACCATCTGTTAAATGCTTATTCTTGACTTTATAGAGGTTAAGTAATTTGTATAATGCCCCAAAGAAGTAGATGGCCGAGCCAGGATTATAAACCAGATTGGCTTGGCTCTCATCAGTGCTTTAAACCAGTGTATTTGGATGCTTTCCTTAGACTTGGATTGAGACTCCAGTGCTTGCTTTCTGGAGAGCATGTCTAGTTGATGAAATGTCTAGTTATGTAGACATAAATGCTCAATACAATGAACTACAGTAAATCCTCACTTGACATCTTTGATAGGCTCTTAGAAACTGTGACTAAGCAAACAACATATAAAAAAACCAATTTTACCACTGACTAAACAAAAGTTAAGTTCCTATGGTATATTCCTGGCCACACAGAAAATCACCAAACTTCTAAATAAAGACCCCAAACACTTCTAATATTAAACGGAAAGGAGATGAATAAAAACAAATAATATAATTCTTTCCCACCCTACTCATTCCAGTGTAGGGTCATGGGTGGCTGGATTCTCTGCTGGCAGCTCAGACCCTGGGAAGGACCCCATCCTGAACAGGACACCTTCCTATCACAGGGACACACACACACACACACACACACACACACACACACACACCACTCAGTCAGCCTGGGAAAATGGAGACACACTAGTTAAGCTAACTTGTCCCTCTTTTGGGTGTGTGAAGAATCCAGAGAACCCAGAGAAAACCCACACAGACATGGGAGAATGTGCCAGCTCTACACAGATAGTGGCTTCAGCTGGGAATTGATTTTTTTCCTCATCAACATTATTACAAACTGACATTGAACAAAATGGTGTTATTCAAGGACCTGTTGTAAACAGTTTGGAACTGTTATTCAGACTTCTGTAACATCCACAAGGTCTAGGGAAGAGCAACTACCAAATCAGTTACTTGCATCTTATAGTCAGGGTAGGGAAAAAATGTACCTTTCATCATCATGAAAATGGATGCATGCAGAAGACTTTAACAAAATTCAGACTCATCATTTCTTTCAAAATCCTGTCTGCATATCTAGTTGCATTTCAGTGTGTTGGCAGTCGTTTTTAGATTTTCATGCTTTTTTGCCTCTAATAGTACAGATAATAGAAACTTTAGTTAGATAAGCAAAATCATCTCTATTGTGACTTCAACTGTGATAATCCACCAGCCAGCGAATAGCAACTAAATACTTTATCCCTTCCTCCCCCCAAAAATACTGCTTACCTCAAAGGAGAGGATTAGCCACAGTTCTTGCCTCATGATACATTTGTTTGGTATGCCATAACTTACAAATAGTATACATCCTGATAAACACCATGCACATCCTACCAACTATATTAAAAACAGTACTTAATGATGACAAAGAATTAGACATTTACTACATGACATTAGAGGTCAAGCCCTTGGAAAGAGGCACAGCTTCTGCTGACTCCACGGTTTAATTTCTTGTTTTTTTCCCCCCCTGATCAGTACACAGCTTATGTGTGCACCAAGCCTATTGAAGATTTTCATTCTGGAAAGTCAATATCCAAGGGCATATTTTAAATTAATCAAATCTGTTTTTCAGAGATAAGCTAAATTAGTTCTTTAGAAGGAGAATGTGCAATGCAAACTTATGTATTCATCATTATATTTAGCTTCAAGAAATACCCTTACATAACCCCAAAGTGTATTTAAGTGATGACTAAAATCCAACTTCAGGTTTGAAGCTGTTATAAAATCTTTTAAAAGAATATGCTGTCGTAACTTCCAGTGTCAGACAGGTTGCATTGTTTCTGACTGTTTTATACATTTACATTCTAATTTATATTATGGGAATGGTCTTGAATCAAGTCAATAAATACTTATTAGCCAGCTGTATAAACTACGGATATAAAAAAAAGGTAAGACATAGTTTGTCTACCCAGGGAGTAAAATCTCGCTGAGGAAGAGAGACTTAGATACATGGAAACAATCATAATTAAATTAAAAATATATGGAAATGCCTCAAAATTCATGGTTTCCAAAAGTTATGATATGCCCTTAAAAATCTCTGTTATTTGCTCCCTCATTTGATCACAGCTGGAAGCTTGGCTCTTTCCAATCTAAATGCAGGCTACAGAAGCCTTAGATTAAAGCATGTTTTCTTTACCAAATGGGAGATTACCTACCATTACCCTTGGTTTGAGAGTCATTTTAAGACAAGATTACAGCCTTAAGCAGCCGATTAAAAAGAAGAGCTTTAGAGAAAATGAGTATGGTATCTAGAGCCATTTAATTGATAGCAAGTCTCCTTCTGAAAATACCCTAAAATCTTTAGGTATCTGTTGTTTTTCTTAACCAAAAGAAACTTGAAGATTTCTAGTCTGTTGACCCTTTAAAGGAAGATAATTTTGCTTGGCTGGCATGGCTCAGTGGTTGGGCATCAACATATGAACCAGGAGGTCAGGGTTTGATTCCCAGTCAGGGCTTTTGGGTTTCGGGGTAGATCCCCAGTGTGTGGCCTGCAGGAGGCAGCCAATTAATGATTCTCTGTCATCACTGATGTCTCTATCTCTCTCTCCCTCTTAGTTCCTCTCTGAAATCAATACAAATATTTTTTTTAAAAAGAAAGATAATTTTTATATTGGTTGTCCCAGCCCACCAAAGTACTTAGCATACACTAGAGAGTCAACATTTTCTGATTGCTTGATAAAATAAAAATTAAAAAAGATCAAATGAATAAGTGTTTTTTTAGAGTAGTGTTAAAATACAAGATTAGTTAGCACAGTATAACTTTGGATAAGGAAGGTATCTTTTGATTCTTCTAAATAAGCAAGTGACTACATTTAAAACAATCTATGAGACATTTCCCATGTTTGACTTCCATAGTTGGCTTCACCATACATCAACAAATTGTTAAATGCCAGAGTAACAATGTTTTAAGGATTGCAGTATTCTTCTGGCTTTGTATGTATAAGTAAGGGGATTAAAATTTTTTGCAAATGTAGTGAGGAAGATTATTAAAAATGGTGAAAAAACACAAACACAACACCTTCTGATTTAAGTTTAAAAAGGTGATTACTTCTGGCCTTTCCCCCTGGTTTCCAGGTGATAATACTGCTATGGAAGTTTTATTTCCAGAGTTGCACCCTCTCATCTTTTGATTATGGCTGGAAATGAAATAGATGTCCTCATAAAATATATTGTTGAACCACCACTAGTAAATTTTAATATTCTCACTCTTGAATAACAAATTGTTCCTCATAAGAAATAGAAGTGACTCTTCGAAATCCAAAATGAGACTAACATTTAGGTTATCAAATGAAATTTAAAGATCAATTAATGGTTGCAGATATGCCATAAGCTGAATATTTGTCTCCCTTCAAATTTAGATGCTGAAACTTAATTCCTAATGTGACAGTATTCTGAGGTGGGGCATTTGGGAAGTTATTAGGTTCTGAGTGTGAAGCCTCATGAATGGGATCAGTACCCTCATAAAAGAGACCCCAGGCCCAGCCAGAGTGGTTCAGTGGTTGAACTTTGACCTAGGAAATAGGTCATAGTTCAATTCCCAGTCAGGGCACATCTTCAGGTTTCAGGCTTGATCTCCAGTAGGGGGCACGCAGGAAGCAGCTGATCAATGATTCTCTCTCATCATTGATGTTTCCATCTCCCTCTCCCTTCCTCTCTCTGAAATCAACTAAAAACATATTTTAAAAAAAGACCCCAGCGAGCTCCCTTGCTCCTTCTGCCATATGAGAACACAGTGAGAAGATGGTCCTCACTAGATCCTGAATCTGCTGGCACCTTGACCTTGGACTTCCATCTCGGGAACTGTAAGCAATAAATGTTTATTGTTTAAGCCACTCAGTGTATGGTATTTTGTTATAGCAGCCTGAACACACTAAGACAAGATACATGTCGATTTCTAATGCAGTGGGGTGAGCATAGATAATCCCGCCTTGATCCTACAACGTATAAAAGCGTTTTGTTTTTTTTCTGTTGTTACGTCTCATAGCAGGCACTATGAGCCCCCCCCCACCCGTCCATAATCAGAATGGGCCTCAGCAGTGAACCCCAGCCAGCTCCACTGTGGATGATCCAGAACCACAGGCAAAAATTATAAACAATTGCCACCTGGAGGCCTGGACATTCTGAAAGCATGTCATTACGGGAATCATTATCGTGGAGGTTGCTATGGTTTCTGTGCTGCCCTTTCTCATTTCTCTATAGTTGGATGATTCAGTTAATCAATGGCAAGCCACAGTGTAATCATTTTCTCTTCAGAGAACACAAGAAAACAGAACAACCCTGGAATCTCTTGTACAATGTCACTGCTGACAGTTATTTTTCGGCTACAAAAGAAAGACATGTTCTTATTCTAAATGAACAGCAGAAAAGGAAAGTTGAGAGAGAACTGAAGTCACTTTCCAATCTACGCTAGCTTTTTGAGCAGCAGCAGAGAAGCTATTCTCTGAAATGTTCTTCTTAGAACATGTTTTATTAGGATGTTCACACAGGAGAATGTGAGAAAGAAACAGTCCCTGCCTACAAAGATTCTTAGAATTTTCTTATTTCCTCTGCAAGAAGTCTGGGTCTGGAGAAGCCATAGTGAGGGCTTATTATTGTTCTACCTAAAGGCAATCACAGTTTCAGGTCTTTACAGTTTGTTTACTGGATATTATTAAGAGGAAAAGCCACTACACCACATAGTATTAAAGACAAATAAAAGATGGGAAAGAATCCTGTTAAGAGAAGCAGAGACACAGAGAATCACCACAAGGAAAACCACAAAAAAAAGGCTTAGGAGATCATTCAGAAAGCTGAGTATTTAAGAATTGACATCAACTTTCCTTTCTAGTCCCAAGAGTTGAGGGGTATAATCTAAGTTGTCATTCTCATTAGATTGCTGATGTGTTTAATAAATTTAAATTTGGGGGCAGACATTGCACGAGGCATTCGTCATACAGAATCCATTCCATTTGCTCTAACCTCAGAAAGTGGAAAAAGCATGTGCTCCCTGGCTAGTTTGGCTCAATGGATAGAGCGTTGGCCTGCAGACCAAAGAGTCCCGTGTTCAATTCTGTCAAGGGCACGTACCTCGGTTGCAAGCTCCTCTCTGGCCTAGGCCCTGGTCAGAGCAGGTGCAGGCGGCCACCAATTGATGTGTTTCTCTCACACTGATGCTTCTCTCTGTCTTTCCCTCTTTCCTCCACTCTCTCTAAAATCAATGGAAAAATATCCTTGAGTGAGGATTAAAATGCATATATATATTTTTTAAAAATAAATTAAAGTAAAAAGGAGGTGCAAGTCACTGGGAAGCCCAGGAGTAGTTCAGAATGTTTGGGTTATACCATCAAACGACGTGAGGAGTGGAAATTACAAAGAAGGAAGGCAAGGTTCATATTTTGAGGAATTTGGCTTTTGCGTGTAGAAAAGCTTAGTTCCTCAAAATATGAACCTTGCCTTCCTTCTTTGTAATTTAGAAACTCTTTCTAATTAAAAAAAACATAGAATCATAAAGTTCAGTCCATTTCCTTTTAAAATTTTGCCAGAAGCAGCAAGGCCAGTGTTCTGTGGTCTTATATAAACAAGTCACATCATTGCCACTGTTCTGATTTGAAAGAGTATGTTTAATTCAATCTGTGTGCTTTTAGTTCATATTTGGAAACAGGCCCATTTTCATTCAAATAGCTACAGCTCTCTACAAGAGGGCTGTGTTCCTTGCCTATGCGAAGAGAAATTCAGATCCTTAACACACACCATTAGATACATGAGAAATAATGGAGTCGTAGTTGCAAAAGAGAATGTGGGTTTGGTGTAAATATTTTTTTTCTTAATTTCTCTTATTTTGAAATAAAAAAAGAGATAATTGAAAATTGTAATACTTCAGGAAAGTAGGCTAATCTGTTAGGAATAGAGGCTGTTCTTGGATTTTGTTGTTACCATTGCATCCATAAGCCTACACCACTGTTATTTTTAGGTTTGGCAATATGGTGCGTAGCCTTGACTTTCATGAGAAGATGGGATTTTCGCCCTGGCTCATCAGGCAGGCTGAGAACTCATCAGGTTTTGCAGAAGTGAGTTTCTGTTCACAATGGCTGACTTCCTTTGATCACTAAAGTCACACAGCTCTTCCAACTGAGATTCCCTTTGAAGTGCAGAGTTCTTTCATAAAACATACAAACCATTCATTTGGAGGTCTGCCCTCTTTTTAGCACTTTTGATGAAAACACATAGTATGCCCATAGGTCAAGTTCATTTGTGAAATATAAAAGTCAGCCAACCTGGGTTCCTTTCAAATGCATACAACTTAAAAAGGCTATGCATTCAAATAAATTTCCCCAAATGAATATAAGATGGAAAATATTGTCCACACTTTTGCTTGGGTTATTTTTTCAATAGCCTTGAATCTATTTTCATTGATATTTATTTATTTTGTCTACTTATAAAAACAATTATTGATTGTTGTAGACTATTTGAAAAATAGAGAAAAGTTTAAAATGAACATTAAAAGTTACCTACAGCTTTGGCTGATATTGCTCAGGGTTACAGCATTGGCCCGTATACCAAAGGGTCTCAGGTTCTATTCCTGGTCCAGGGCACCTACCTGGGTTGCAGGCTTGACCACTGACCCAGGTCAGGCCATGTGTGGGAGGCAACTAATCAATGTGTCTCTCTTACATTAATGTTTATCTCTCTCTCTCTTTCTCCCTCCTCTATCCCTTCCATTTTCTCTAGAAATCAATAAAAAAAAATACCCTTGGGTGAGTATTAACAAAAATAGCAAAAGGTTATCTACAATTACATCATTCAGTAATTACCACTATTAATATATGGTGTATTTTCTTTAAAATTTTATACACTCACATACATACATCCAAATACAAACATGAATAAAATGAACTACATATAAATGACATCATACCCCATTTTCTCATGTAATAGCATGAACATTTACTCATGTTATTAAATATTCTTCTAAGATGTTTTGTTGTTGTTGTTTTTGTTAATCCTCATCCAAGTATATTTTCTCTATTGATTTTTAGAGAGAGTGGAAGGGCAGGAACAGGGGGGAGGGAGAGAAGGGAGAGAGAGAGGGAAACATGATGTGAGAGAGACATATTGATTGGTTGCCTTCTGCATGCATCCAAACCAGGGCCACCAATTAAACCTGTAACACAGGTATGAGTCCTTGACCTGGAGGGAATTGAACCGGAGACCCTTTGGTGCTCAGGCAGAAGCTCTAACCACTGAACATACTGAATAGGGCTAAGACATATTTTAAATGGGTACATAATATTCCAACATGTGCTTGTATCATAATTTAATCATGTCATTTTTTTTACATTTAAATTTTTTTTATATTATTGTAAATGAATGCTTTTCTAAGCATCCTTATCCTATATAATAAAAGGCTAATATGCAAATTGACCAAACAGTGGAACGACCAGTCGCTATGACCCACACTAACCACCAGGGGGCAGATGTTTAACGCAGGAGCTGCTACCTGGTGGTCAGTGTGCTCCCACAGGGGGAGCACCACTCAGCCAGAAGCTGGGCTCACAGCTGGCGAGCTTAGGGGTGTTGATGAGAGCCTCTCCCACTTCTGCAGCAGCGCTAAGGATGTCTGTCTGTCAGCTTTGGCCTGCTCCCCAGGCCTAAGCAAGCAGTTGGACATTCCCCGAGGGCTCCCTGACTGCAAGGCTGAAGGAAACCCCCTCAAGTGTACGAATTTTGTGCACTGGGCCTCTAGTACATAAATATCTAGTAATATCAATAATGAATTTCTTAATAAAAATAAAAGATCAAAAGAAAATATATTGGAAGTTCTTTAAATTTGTTTGCATAATGTTGCTTTATACATTTTGAAAGATATAATAATTGTAATTTTCACCAACAGTTTTTGAATGTCCCTCTCCATCTTCACTAGCAATTAATAGTATTACATAAACATTTTTACTGTTTGACTTTTGAAAAATGATATGTAACTGTCATTTAAATATTCATTTTTTGAATTATTGGCATAGTTGAGCATCTCTGCCATTTTATTAATTTGTACACTTCTTTTCTTTGTGATTTGTTTGGTCATAGCTGTTCATTTGTTGCTATTTGATGATGATGTTCTTACTGTAAGGTATTTTATAGTAAGACTATTAATTCTTAGTCTCTCACAGTTATTACAATTATTTTATTATCTGCCATTAAGCTTTTAGTTCTTAAGAATATTAATGTACATGATTTTATATTTTATGTCATTTGTTCTAAAAAGTTACCCAGTGTATTTATAAGATCATACCTATAAGCAAGTATAGTCCTTCCCTTATGACACACTATGGAACTGCCTCAGGAACTGCTGGATATTTTTTAATATATTTTTATTGATTTTATTGATTTAGGGAGAGGGAGAGACAGAGATAGAAACATCAATGATGAGGTAGAATCATCGATCAATTGCCTGCCTCTTACACACCCCTCACTGGGAATTGAGCCCACAATCCAGGCATGTGCCATGACCAGGAATCGAACCATGACCTCCTGGTTCATAGGTCAACATTCAACCACTGAGCCACACAGGTCAGGCAGAGCTGCTGGATTTTATTGCCACTTGCACAGTGCCCTATAAACAACTCTTGATTGATCAACAAAGAGCTGCTTGTTTTATGGATGGCAGCCAGTTCCAGGGTGATCAGACAGCATCCTGTTTGAAAGTCTGTGGTGCTGATCAATGAAGGTAAAAATAAGTCAGCTCAGCACACTGAATTGCATGGTATTTTCTCCTATACTAATATTTCAAACTTCTTTTCATTAAATGACACCTTAAGAATGTGAAAAGAATAGAAAACCCCAAAGACTCCATCAAAAAACTACTAGACCTAATAAATAAATTTGGCAATGTAGCAGGGTACAAAATTAACACCCAGAAATCTATGGCCTTTTTATACACCAACTAGAGGCCCGGTGCATGAAATTCATGCAGGGGGGTCCCTCAGCCCAGCCTGCACCCTCTCCAATCTGGGACCCCTCAGGGGATGTCCAACTGCCAGTTTAGGCCTGATCCCTGTGAGATCAGGCCTAACCCAGCAATTGGACATCCCACTCACAATCCGGGGCTACTGGCTCCCAACCACTCGCCTGCCTGCCTGGCTAATTGCTCCTAACCGCTTCTGCCTGCCAGCCTGATCACTCCCTAACCACTCCCCTGCGAGCCTGATTGATGCCTAACTGCTCCCCTGCTGGCCTGATTGCCCCCAACTGCCCTCCCCTGCCAGCCCAGTCACTCCTAACTGCCCTCCCCTGCTGGCCATCTTGTAGCAGCCATCTTGTGCCCACATGGGGGTGGCCATCTTGTGCGAGGGTGTGGCAGTCAATTTGCATATTACCTCTTTATTATATAGGATAATGAACTCACAGAAAAAGAAACAAACAAACAACAAAAAAATTCCATTTGCCATTGCACACACAAAAAATTAAGATCCTAGGAATAAACTTAACTAAGGAGGTAAAAGACCTGTACTTGGAAAACTGCATGACATTGAAAAAAGAGATAGAGGAAGACATAAACAAATGGAAAAACATATCATGTTCATGGATTGGTAAAACCAACATCATTAAAATGTCCATTCTACCCAAAGCAATCTACAGATTCAATGCAATCCCCATTAAAATACCAACAGCATATTTCAAAGGTCTAGAACAAACTCTCCAAAAATTCATCTATAATAAAAAAAGACCCTGAATAACTACAGCAATCCTGAGAAAGAAGAACAAAGTGGGTGGGATCTCAATACCAGATAGCAAGCTATATTACCAAGCCACAGTTCTCAAAACTGCCTGGTACTGGCACTAGAACAGACATCTAGACCAATGGAACAGAACAGAGAATCCAGAAATCGACCCAAGCCATTAGCTCAATTAATATTTGACAAAGGAGACAAGAACATACAATGGAGTCAAGACAGTCTCTTCAATAATAGTGCTAGGATATTTGGTCAGATACATGCAAAAAAATGAAACTAGATCACCAACTTACACCACACACAGAAACAAACTCAAAATGGCTAAAAGACTTAAATGTAAGAAGGGAAACCATAAAAATCCTACAAAACTCCATAGGCAGCAAAATAGCAGACATATGTTGCAGCAATATCTTTACTGACACAGCTCCTGGGGCAATGGAGACTAAGAAGAAAATAAACAAATGGGACTACATCAAAATAAAAAGCTTCTGCACAGCAAAAGAAACCATCAATAAAACAACAACAAAAAACCCACTGCATGGGAGAACATATTTGCCAATGATATTGCAGATAAGGGTTTAATCTCCAAAATTTACAGAGAACTCCATACAACTTAACAAAAGGAAGATAAATGATCCAATCAAAAAATGGGCAAAGGACCTAAATAGATACTTTTTGAAAGAGGACATACAGAAGGCTGAGAGACATATGAAAACATGCTCAAAGTCACTAATCATCCAAGAGATGCAAATCAAAACAACAATGAGGTACCATCTCACACCTGTCAGAATGGCTATCATCAACAAATCAACAAACGACAAGTGCTGGAGAGGATGTGGAGAAAAAGGAACCCTCGTGCACTGCCGGTGGGAATGCAGACTGGTGCAGCCACTGTGGAAGACAGTATGGAGTTTCCTCAAAAAACTAAAAATGGAACTCATATTTGAACCCGAGATCCCACTTCTAGGACTATATCCCAAGAAACTAGAAACACCAATCAGAAAGGATATATGCACCCCTATGTTCATAGCAGCACAATTCACCATAGCTAAGATCTGGAAACAGCCTAAGTGCCCATCAGTAGATGAGTCTACTGAAAAACTGTGGTACATCTACACAATGGAATACTACACAGCTAAAAAAACAAAGGAACTTTTACCATTTGCAACAGCATGGATGGAACTGGAGAGCATCATGCTAAGCGACATAAGCCAGTCAGAGAAAGATAAATATCACATGATCTCACTCATAGGTGGGATATAATGATCAACATAATCTGATGAACAAGAATAGATCCAGAGACAAATGGCAGGGGAAGTGGTGGGGTTAGAGAGCAACCAAAGGACTTGTATGCATGCGTATGAGCATAACCAATGATACAGACACTGGGGTGGTGGGGGCTTGCCCGGGGTGGGGCGGGGGGGGGGGCGTCAATTGGGGAAAAATGAGACATATGTAAACTTTAGACAATAAAAAAAGAATGTTTTATTGATGGTTTCTTTTGCTGTGAAACAAAACAATGTAGTCCTCAGGATTCATGCATGTGTGGTGAATTGAAAGGGAGTCATGTAGACAAAAATTCAGAAAAATTCTGGATGAGGGAGGAAAAGGGAATAGGGGATAGGCAGGTAGGGGCTTCAAAGATATTATTAATGTTTTATTTCTCTAGCTGGGTGGAAGCTATATGGTTGTTCATTTATTTTTAATTTTTACAACTTAAATAAAAAGACCATTATTATTTTGTATTTATGAATTATTTCATATTTTCAGTTTTTAAAGTTAAGAGTGTTTTCCATGCTATCAACAGACTTAAGTCCTTCAGCAGATACTTTGCAATGATGGCTACCCAGAGAAATTTAGTACGATCGACATCACTATGGCTCACCAAATTTTCATCATAGAAATAAAGGGTTAACAACAAAATATTCAATCACAGCAAGCCACTTTTGACTTTTTTTGTACCACTCTGGTATTAAGCTTCAAACTAATATTCTCCAGTCATAAAGAATCACAAATATCACATCTCAGTGCTTAAACAGTGATTTAAGCACTCTCTTCAGTCTTATCAGGCCCATCTCAAAATGCGGTAGATCCTACCAGTACTAACATCTCATTTATTGGGTAGAATTCTCATGACAAGTGCACTAAGTTCCACACACGCCCTAGTATTTCTGTGCATGAGCTCAAGGAAAAATGATAGTATACAAAGTAGGAGGAATACACATTCGGAAAATGGGCTATTAAATCGCTGGTTGTCAGATCACAGCCACACCCATGCACAGAGGTAAGAGTCATCAGCATTGAAGAGAAAGGTACAGGCAAGATAAAAATAATGGTTCCTCAGCAGATTTATGTAAAACATGAACTGAAAGCAATGACTAAATAGAAATATAAGCCACATTTCATAAATCATGTGAATAAAAGTATTTTAATTTTATCAGAAAGTATTTCATAAAAGACTTTGTGACCTCAACTACCCTTACTTGAAGAGAAACAAGTAGCAAAATCAAAGAGAGATTTTTTTCTCCTAATTTACTTTACACTGAATATTTCAAATCAACCAAAGCCTTAGAAACATTTAGATATCACCCCGTTTGTGAACATTATCCAACACCTCTCTCCTGTCTCTCATGTAATACCATTTATAACCATGTAGCGAAAATCATTATACGGCCGTTTAATTTTGGCCCCCTTTCAAAAGAATCTGTTATCTCATTAAAAGCTGGGCCTGAAGGCTTGTGGAGCAAGTGTATGTGTATGTTTACACATGTGTGTGTGTGTGTGTGTGTGTGTGTAATGTCTATTATAATTGAACATTTTATACATATATGAAAAGAATCTCAATGTCTGTAAATTATGGGAAGAGATTAAAGATTATTTTATTTTATTTTCTCTAATTTTTCAATTTTAGCCATTTCTCTTATGTGAAATCTGTTTCCTTGTTTCTGTCTACGCTCTTTTGGCTAACAAACAATCGCTATGTCTATACCAGTGAGGACTGATATTTATTTGACTTACAGGAGCAGTGTACCTGAGTAAAATATAAAAATGGATCCTGTCAATAAGCAGTTTTCAATGTTCAAAGATCATATGAAACCAAAGAGAATATCCTTAAACAAAAAAAGTCTTCATAGTAACTGGTCATCTGTGACTTCCCCAGCAACACACAAAACTAGTTTGCTTATGTGTGAATCTGGGACACTGACATCCCCACAGATATGCCAAGTCAACTAGCCAAAGGGCTTGCATGAGTCATTTATGCTCTCATTTCAGATTGAAAAGTGCATACATCTGGCATGGTTATGCTTGACTGGTGCTAGCTTGTGGCATATGAACAGCTGAGGAATAAACTTAGGGACATTATTAACCAAGACCAAAAAGGAGCAACTCTATTCACTGGCTTAAAATAACAGCTCCTGTTTTTCTAAAATGTATTCATCTTAGCATTCTAGTATGTACATTTCAATATCAGTACATTTATGACCAAATAACTCAAGCATCTTAATTGTAATATGTATGTATCTATCTTCCTGAAAACTAAAAATAAATAAATTCTGGAGTTTTAAATAGTTTAAAAGGCATATAAGGCCATTTGAATTTGAGGGAGAGTGAAGCTATTTTTGTGCCACAGTTTGATGATGCAAAATACAAACCCTCTAACAAACATTTTTCAGATCTCCCATGAGCAGACTCCATCGTACAACCTAGGGGATACAAAAAGGCACAAAATTTTATCCAAAGAACATACAATCCAGAAGAGAAATTATGTATCCCACAATAGCTTGTGCCAGAGTTAGATCAGCAGGAGTGAAGAGAAGACAATGGATACAAGAGGAATCCTATAGGCAGAAAGACCAGGGGTTCACTGGGTGCAGAAGAAGCTAAGTGTAATAAACACATTATGTCATGAAACAAGGAATATAACAACAGTAGGATAAGGACCAAGTAAGATCAAGTTTTGGTGGAAAGTATGGTGCTTGTGCTTTGAACCTTAATTAGTTTTATTTCTCCTGCCCCAGGTAAAATGCCTGCAATTGTGAGGGAAAGGAGGACTTTTTACAATGGGTGAAAAGAGTAGATATTGAAAAGGACAGCAATTTAACTCTGATCACCCCACTGGTTCAAAAATGAAAGAAGCTGCTTCCCCCACACGTCAGTCCTCGTAATCCAGAGCAGAAGGTGCAGGAGTGGAAGGGCACCAGCTACTGTAGCTCCAAGGAGAGAGTCATTTGGACTGAATTTTGAACATTAATTTATATATTCTCTGATCATCGTGGCACATATCAAACTAAATATTTGATCAACAAATTTGAGGTTGAAAGCTTTTACTTTAACTTTTTTCTGAATTTTGTCTTAGTAAAAATTATTTTAATTGAGTATATAGCAAGTATAGGGAAGTTTAAAGGGGAGATTTCAAATCCATGAAAAAGGAAATGGTTCAAATGATCAAATCCTAGTGACTGATTATATGGATACATATGCTCATAAAGGCAGATTTTCTTCTGTCTTTGCATGAAAAATGATGCTTTGATTTGTTAAACATGACCGTGTAAAGAACAAGGATTCTACCTGACTAAATTTATCTCCACAGAGCTCTGTCCAGAATTAAGAACATGAAGACTTAAAAACATTTATTCATAAATAAGAAATAGTTTGTTGTCAATATCATAAAATCTTTCCACTTCAAATTGAGATCTAAACAAGTTTGATAAGTTGTTGGAACAATAGTTTCTATGTAGTTATTCTTAGTAATTCAGAAGCTTGTCTAGTCCTATATAATAAAAGCCTAATATGGAAATCAACTGAAGGGCAGAATGACTGGTGGAATGATCAGTTGCTATGATGTGCACTGATCACCAGGGGGCAAATGCTCAATGCAGGAGCTGCCCCCAGCCTGCAGGCCCAGGCCAGCCAAGGAAGGTGCCAGTAGAGACCTCCCAATCACCCTGCCGGTCACCCCACAGAGGGAGGCAACCATCAGGGGGAGCGGGGGATGGGGCCAGCCAGCAAGTGGAGGGAGGCAACCGGCGATGGCGGGCAATTAGGGGGGTGGAGTCGGCTGGTGAGCAGACCAGTGCCACCCCCCCATCACCCTGCTAGTCACCTCCAAGGCAGGTACCAGCGCGGGGTCCCCCATTACCCAGCTAGTCGCCCTGCAGAGGAATGGTGACTGGCGGCAGCAGTTGAGGGTGGAGACGGTGAGCAGGGAGCAGGGAGTGGGCCTAAGCCATCAGTCAGACATCCTTAGCACTGTGGTGGAGGTGGGAGAGGCTCCTGCAACCGCCGCTGCACTAACCAGTCATGAGCCTGGCTTCTGGCTGAGCAGCGCTCCCCTGTGGGCACAATGACCACCAGGGGGCAGCTCCTGCTTAGAGCAGGATTGGGCCGAAACCGGCTCTCCCACTTCCTCTCAGGGGTCCCAGATTGTTAGAGGGTGCAGCTAGGCCTATCAGGGATCCTATCAGGGTCAGGAGGGATGTGGGAGGTTGGCCAACCAGGTAGGGACAGCGGGAGGGCTCCAGGGCATGTCCAGCTCATCTCACTCAGTCCCGATCAGCCGGACCCCAGCAGCAAGATAACCTACCGTTCAGAGCATCTGCCCCCTGGTGGTCAGTGCACGTCATAGCGAGCTAGCATATCATTAGCATATTATGCTTTGATTGGTTGAACAGACTACCAGATGACTGACACTTAGCATATTAGGCTTTTATTATAAAGGATCATTGATAGTATAAAGAACAGTGGGGTAAATTGGGGAGAGGAAAAGTCTGGGTTACTAAGTTACTATTCATATTCATGATTTAAACTCCTGGACTCACATGTTTCCTCATATTATATATGTACCAAATTTTAAGGTGTAGAGAGGGGGGTCAGGCGTTTCAAATCCTTCTACAAATGGGTTCATCCCCCACTCTTAGACTGAGCCAGTGGCAGGGACTGACGGATTTCAATCAAAAGTCATGATGAGGTTTCTCTTGCTACCCGGGCCACAATTAGGCAACAGAAGAACGGCCAAAATGTGAGGCCTCTCAAGCTTGAGACTACAGCCAAATGGCTCTGCCCTCACAGGTGAAGGGATGAATTTGGCTCAGTGTTTCCTCACTGGCAGGTGTAAGAAGATGCAGTTTTAAAAATGGTATAGTATATTTCTACCATCACCAGGAATGCTAAATTAACATTTTATTTTGAGGATTTTTACATATGTACATGTTCTGAAATCAAAGAGCTTAATTTGTGCAAATTATGATCTGGAATGACAAGTGAAATTCAAGTATATATGTATTCATGATTATGGCATTTTCATCTTATTAATTCAGTCAAAGAGCCATGAAATGCATACTAGAATTTTAAAAATTATCTGTGGTCTTCCTCATGGGCCTGCCTTTCTTCAGAAAATATAAAAGTAGTAAAAAATACTTTCTTAAAATACTGAGCAATAATTGATTTCTATTTCCTCTAAATCAAATTAATGTCATCCAAATTGCATGATCAGTCCGTCTTAGGCTCTTAACTCAGGAAAGATGTTCAAACTTTGGACACATGTTAAAACTGTTAAGCTAATCACATTTCTAGTTAAGTTTCTTAAATACAATACATGGAGAAATAAGAATGTGAAGGAAACTGAAAAAACTGAATTTTCCAAATAATGACAACAAGGAACTGGGTCAAGATTTGGTTAAGAAAGCACTTCCTTCTAAGATAAGTTGGTGCAACATTTGTAGTACACTAACAGTCATTTGGGTATTTCTCACCACTTCTTGGCCATTGTGTCTGTCTCTTACTCTCACCCTAAGCAGGGGAAGAATTTTGCTACCCCTAAATTTTAAATGCTTCTTCAAATGTTAGAGCACAGGAGGGGTACTTCTAAAGAATTTCAAAATTCCCTCTAACTTTTTTCAAAAATATATTTTATTAATTTTTTACAGAGAGGAAGGGAGAGTGATAGAGAGTTAGAAACATCAAAGAGAGAGAAACATCGATCAGCTGCCACCTGCACACCCCCTAACTGGGGATGTGCCTGCAACCAAGGTACATGCCCTTGACTGGAATCGAACCTGGGACCCTTGAGTCCGCAGGCCGACACTCTATCCACTGAGCCAAACCGGTTAAGACAGTCCCTCTAACTTTTTCCAAATGTCCCGATTTTGGTGAAGAGTCCACAACTAAATCCATGGTCCTCAAACTGGAAATTCTGTCTTCAGAAATTCTCAATACCATTTCTCAGAATGAAGACCTATGAGTTTGGAACATATGTATAATTTTTACCTGGAAAAATATATGAAAACTAGGAAAGGGAGTATTAGTAATAGCGGTGGTAAAATGGTAGTAATAACAGCAGTAGTGATAGTAACATTAAACCTCCACTCAGTGCTAACTCTGGGCAGGCAATGCTGAAAACTCTTTATGTATGACCTCGTGTGATCCTCTCAGCAGCCCTGTGAAGTGCGTAATGCTATGACCACCATTTACTGAAGGACAAACATCAGATCTATACACAGGGACAATAGTACATCCCTTGCAAGTAGCAGAGTATAGTACTGACTCAGCATAATCAGTGATACCAAGTTATTCTCTAGGGTTTGTTTTGTTATATGTTATGAGCTCTTAATATTAAAAATAAATTTATCTTTAGTCATAACATCCCGCATATCTTTGGTACTTTTCAATGAGTTATTATATATTATTTAATGCTTATGTACTATATGCAAATCTCTGGCAATAGTCATATCTCTGGAATTGTCTGTTATTATATATATTTTCCAGCTAAGTAGTTACTCTTGTATTGAGACTGTCTTTAACAGTAAATGCAATTAATAATGGAAACACTTTAAAACAAAAACTGTAAGCTGTAAATATTACCTCTGTTTTCTCAAAGTTTTAAGTGGATGGCTAGATATCCATGCCTCTCATAATCATAGGAACCACTGCAATGAATCAAAAATCCATTTATGTAATACAATTAGTTTTCATTTCCTTTGGACATCATAAGTACCCTCATCCCCTTGAGCACATCAAGCTGTTAGGCTTCCGGATCATCAAAAGGCTGCGACCCCCTTGACAATGTCCTAAGGTCCAGAGATCCAGCTCAATTGATCCTTTGAGTCTGCTGACCTTCTACAATAGTATTGTAGAGATTAAGTATCAAAGTTTAGAATTTAGCTTTTTCATCCAAAACTGCTTGAAATTCAGATGGTTAAATTTTACTCCCCTCCCCCCTCCATCTCCTTTTAAATATTGAAAAGCAATATGAATCCATTTAAAATCAGATCAGCTGTTTCTTTGGGAAATGAGAAATGCTCCCTGGAGGTCATTCTGTCTTTCTAAGATGTGGACAATGGTGCCGTGGGAAATCCTTAGCGCTAAAATGCACTGGACACCATTACAGGATTTCCCATGCAATAAACTGGGCTAATTTGTTTGCCTGTAATGGAGAGAGATGGGGACAAAGGAAAGCACATTCATGAAAATAGGGCTCCAACAATTTAAGGCACTGTGAGATTAGCAGCTGCTCCTCGGTGGTTGGCTGTGCATATTTACATAGAGGCAGGCCTTGGGGAAATGAGACTGGCTGCTAGCCAACAAACTGGACCCAGAGATAAGGACCCCAGGGGCTGCGTTTATTCTTACAGCCCCCTGGAGTGTTATAACTCCTGAGCTGGAGGAGAGCTGCAAAGAATGAACCTGCAGTTCTGAGCCTCACAGTCAGAGGTCACCTCTCTCTTAACCCCATCATAAGCTCCAGATAAACCCAAAGCAGTAGAGCCACCCTGGCATTGGAGCAGTTTTCTGCCCTGAGCCACAAAGGACTGACTGGAGAACACCACACAATAGGTGATGGATGGTTGTTTCTGTCCACCTCCATTCAGAAATATTTGGTGAGGAGAATAAGGATAGTAAAACAGCATCAACGGCAATAAAATGAACGTCACCATATTTGGGTTTTACCTTATGAAAAGGAAAATTCTACCCCATAAGTCATTAACATCAACTTAATGAATGGAGCCCACACAGGTACCTTAAAAACTATCTGGAAAATAAATGCTTTAAATTTACTCCTTCATCTCTAATGAATCAAGGCCAAGTTAAGCTACAGGTAAGTGTATCCTTGTATTTCTGTTTTTACTCTTTCCTATCCCTCACATATGAGCTGATTTGATCTTTACAGCAACTTTGTGAATCAGATACCACAGGGATGACTATTGTTCCCATATTTCAGATAACAAGATTGAGACGAGAGGTTTGTTGATTGTTCGCAGTCAGGTAGACCTTGAGGCCCTAAAGGACTTGAATCTGCAGCTGGGTCTCCTGAAATCAAGGCTTGTGCCCTTTCCCACTCACCAAATGGTTTCAATATTTTTAAGTGCAGGTTATGCAATTTTAAGGCTATATTCCCACTACATGAAAAAGCCACCTGGAAAAGCCTGAGTAGCCTAATTATTGTTTGCGGAACCCTCAGCACACTAATCTGAATGCCTTCAACTCATTCAACAGATACCTGTGACTCTCGTGCTCTTTTTCCGCCTCGTTTTTACAATCTGCCCAGACTTCTGTGCTAAAAAATCCTCAAAGTCATTACTCTGAGCCTTCAAATATGTCTTGTCTTTTTCTTTATCAATGACTAATGATCCTATGCTTTTGGCTTTTCTCATTGCTTGATTCCTCATATTTTATAATGCACATGGCCTTGAGTACAGGCTTGTCTAAGGAAAAATTATTGGCCGTTCATCTCCTGGCCATCTATAAATCATCTTCATCTTCCCGGCTGCCTTTTTGTTTATCCCTACAGGTGCTTTCTGTTTTCTTTCTAACAAATACTCCTCACCCCTTCCACCCCACTCCAACCTTTGGTTTTACTGATCAAATCTTGGCTGAGTAACTGTTCCCCATCTCTTTCCTGGGGATATATTCAGGACCTGACACAAATGATTTAAAAAAGTGTGCCTCGACCAGAGAATCATTGCTATTTTAGCAAACAACTACAGCATATGCATGGGCATATTCCTCCTTTGGAACTCTTTCTGTCAGAAATGCTGGTGGCATGAAACTTGAGTAATATTTTAGAAATGTTATAATTTAGCAGTTCTAGCTGCTGTCCAGAAATCTGAAGGATCTCTCCAAAGGACCTAACCCCGCCATGGGCAAACTACGGCCCGCGGGCCGGATTCGGCCAGTTTGAAATGAATAAAACTAAAAAAAAAAAAAAAAAAGACCGTACCCTTTTATGTAATGATGTTTACTTTGAATTTATATTAGTTCACACAAACACTCCATCCATGCTTTTGTTCCGGCCCTCCGGTCCAGTTTAAGAACCCATTGTGGCCCTCGAGTCAAAAAGTTTGCCCACCCCTGAAACCAGTAGTTTGATGTCAGGTGCATCACATTAAGCTAAAAGAAAGTATAAATAAGTAGGTAAATAAAAATATAAATCCACAAAGCAATAACTAAATGGTGAAATGACTGGCTCCTCAACTCTTCCACAGGAAACTCTCTTCTCTATCACACCCTCATGCAGATCCCATGAAGGCTGTTCCATCTGCAGTATTTCTTTTGTTTGGTCTGAGCTCTTTACCGCTAACCAGATACTTTCTCACATGGCCCCACTCTTGTATATGGCCCCCTAGGAGGTAAGATCAGAAATTGAATGTAAGCATCTACCCATTTTACAGCAATTTAATGATGATTGAACCTAATTCTAAAAATATATTATGTTGTGCATGTTTTTTATTTTTAAAATTCTTTCTGTAGTAATTCAAAATTTATTTTATTTTATAAAAGCATTGGCTTATGATAGATTGGACATAGAGTTGCAGAGGGAGATGAGCCAGGGAGAGTCTCACTGAGGAGGCGACATGTAATCAGAGGCCTAAAGACTAAGAATCACCGATGTTCTAAAGACTGAAAGAAAGGGTGTCCCTGGAAGAGGAAACAGCAAGTGCGAAAAAACTGTGAGGAAAAGGAACCCTGTGTTCAAGCTGAAGGAGGCTGTGCTGCTTCTGTTGCTAGAGGCACGAGATAGAGTATCACCACAGGAATGAGGGTGAGACATAATAGGAACGCTATAGACAATTTCTCTAGTTTTCAGAACCACACAAAAGGTATTACACTTTTTTTATAGTTGAGGAAAATGAATCTAGAACAGGGGTGGGCAACCTTTTTGTGAGTGCGTGCCAAAACCAGCAAAATCTCTGACTCAAAATTCTTCTGCGTGCCAACCCTAATATTTTGAGAACATGTTACCCCTACTTGATATCTCTTAAGGTGTACGTATGTGAAGAACCTTGAAGAAATAATAAAATTCATTCGAGCGACAAAAACATAGTATATGATAATGAAAAATACATTTATTTTTCAATGTATACATGTACACTGATAGTCCGACAGAAAACTTTATGACTCCGTTTGATATTATCCGTGGGACTTTTGCTGCTGCATCACTGATGACAGAGATTTTACGTCAGGTTTATATTTCATGACCTTCAGAGATATGCACGAGCTACTACTTTCATCTGTCAGGCTACTCCTATTACGAGACAACAAAATTCATCACTGAGAACAAAGATTCACAAGCATATGTGGATGAAACCAAAAACACTGGTCGGATCTAGGAAGGCAGGGAGAGTTAAGGCAGAGGCATAGAAATTGCTCTTCCCCTCTCTCGTCAATCCATGTCTATGGCCTTTAAGATAACTTGTTATGTAAAATTATATATTTATCTAAGATGCACCTACACTGAATTTATCTGAAAAATAAAAAAGTCGATATTAAGAAAAAAATTGTAAATGAAAGATTATAAGAGAGGGTTTCGAGTGCCAGCAAAAGTTACTGGCGTGCCATGTTTGGCACGTGTGCCAGAGGTTGCCCACCCCTGATCTAGAAGATAAATGATTAGACTGATGACCTGGAGCACTGGAGGATGACTCTGAGTACTGGCCCCCGGTCTGTCTGGCTCCAACGTCCTTCCTCTCCCCCGACCACCCCAACCATGCTGTTCCCTGACTGCAGTTCTCTCAACCATCAAAGCCCTAGAATATGTACCATGTGAGGTGCTTTGGTGACTGGAGATAAGACTAGATGATCAAGGCTGGCTCCCCAGAGGAATGCATTATTTGATTTCATGCAGGAGTGCAACTCCATGACAGAGAAATATGCATGGAGAGCCCTCGTCTTGGTGCCAAGAGCTTGTTTAGTGAGAGGAAAAAATGAGGCCAGTGGTCCACAAAGACCTGGCATAAGAGGAAAGGAGAATTAGACAAGTGCCTTTGACATGGAAACAAGGCACAGACTGACAGATCTCAGAGGCAAGCAGGGAGGGGGCGGGCAGAGATTAACCATATATGCATAACCCATGGATACAGACAATAGTATTGTGAAGGCCTGGGTGCAGAGGGAACCAGGTGGAAGGGGGGGGGAATGGGTGAAAATTGAGGAGATCTACAATACTCTCAGCAATAAAAAAGAAAAAGAAAAAGTGCCTTTGAGAATGTTGAGTGGCCTAGACTGTCAGGCATGGCTTTATCTGAAAGGGTTATTATTTGTTTTTCAATTACAGTATACATTCAATATTAGTTTCGGATGTACAGCATAGTGGTTAGAAAATCATGTGCTTTACAGAGTGCTCCTCCAATGTTGCAAGTACCTATTGAAGGGTTATTATTTCTCACTTATAAATACTCCGGTATGAGAAATGTTGCTTGTGAGAAATGGCTCACTTGCCCAAATTTCAAATGATGGACTAGGAAACAGAAGCATGGCAAAAATGAGACTTTTAATAACATTCTCAAGAGCAGATGCCCATTGTACAGGAACACACCTGGGGCAGGAAACATAGCCTGTTTATTTAGTCCCCCCTCCGGTTCCTCATTGGCTGAGTACTATTTGGTCACCTATTTCCTATAGGTCACCCAGGTCTAACTGTCTCCCATTAGGTTATTTTTAAAAATGGGCTGGGGCCTTTTCTAGTTGCCTCCACCTCCCTTTGCCTAGGGCAGTGGTCAGCAAACTGAGGCTCGTGAGCCACATGCGGCTCTTTGGCCCCTTGAGTGTGGCTCTTCCACAAAATACCGACTTCTGTGTATGGGCCACGAAGTTTCAATCACACTGTACATGCGGTCCCGAACGTGGTATTTTGTGGAAGAGCCACACTCAAGGGGCCAAAAAGCCACATGTGGCTCTCGAGCCACAGTTTGCCAACCACTGGCCTAGGGGATCTTCCTAGGACATGTGCTATCAGCCCTGTGTACAGCTCATACCCTCTCCCATCCCCCACCTCCTGTTTGCTCTGGGGAAATTCAGTAACCACCTGGCCACATGCTGTTTCTTTTCTATGAAGATAAATCAGAGGCATGTTTCTTACATTGCTGACTTCATTTACTTGGCATTGGGGACACCCCAAGTTAACTCATATCCATTATTTAGTATAATTTAAATTAAAGATAAATTATTGTCATATTGGCTCCGAGGTAATAAACATCTAATTTAATGTCCAATTGAGGATGTGACCTGATGTCTCGCCTCACCTGGCACTACAGTGACCTTCAGGAAAGGGATGCTTGGGGTCTGGGTTGTTCCCACAGTCTGATCAAAAAAGCTGATGGAAACCAAAGGCTCAGGTACTCTGTTTTGGATGGCGCACACACAGCAGATTTAAACGGTGATTTCATTTGGTTCTTTGGAGGGAATTTCTCATGATTCGGTGACCTTAGAAATGCTATTCTGGGACCTAAAACAAAAAGAAACATACACTAACTAAAACTAAATAATTTCCCTAGAAAGGAAGTAGAAACAAGAGCATGGGAAAACATGAAGAAAATATGATGAGTGAAATGACTATGCTCAGCACCTTGATTTATGCTGCTGGTTCCTTGCCCAAGGCAGGAAAATTTAAGCTCAAATGGGACACAGCTGTCACCAGGAAGCAAAAATGTGTCCCATTGAAATACATTTCTCAATATCTCCAAATATATCCTCTTATTTGAATGAATTCGTTTCTCAAACAGAAAATCAAATGTGACTTTACCAGAACCCATTTTCCTTCCTGACATGGAATCATTCTGCCTTTATTTTGCCAAGTTTTTCTCCCACGGAGTCCCATGATGCCAGTTTTAAAATGTCTATTGTTTTTGCCACTTGCAAAAATAGACATAATTTTACTCTTGGTGCAAAATCCCAGTTATAAGACATTACATGTGATAATTTACATTTCTAATGATAGACTAGAACATTTATATTAGGATATACTTACAAAAAGAAAACATCCATGTCATTCATCCTGCAGGGTTCTACAGGCCCTTTTTCTCTATACTGAATATAACTAACTTTCCTGGACATCTTTTCTTTAAGGGAATGCTTTTCATAATAATAATAAAGGGGGTTATCAGACAGCAAATCAGCCAATGTCTTGTGGGGTCAATGGAGTGTTTCCTTATGAACTGAAAAATTCTGTTTTAGTCACTCACCAGATGGACAGGCACTTTCTCCAAATAGGGGTGGCAACTGAACCCATAGTCCTAAAGGTTACTTGGATATGAAAAGAGGAAATGCAAGAAACTGTTTTGTAAAACAAAGCTTTTCCAGGTGGTTCCATCTTTCTGAAAGGCTGTTTCCATCTTCCCAGTCCCTGGCATCGTGAGGAACAAGGACACCAGCCTGAGCAAAAGGTATGCGTGCAGCGTTGGAAGGTGCCCCAGTGCAATGGACATTGAAAGGAAATATGATGGCCAGCTCTACTCTCCATTTTCCAGGACCCCAGCATATACCACCTGGGTGGGAAAAGGTGGCCAAATCACTTTTCAGATCTTTAGGATGAGTCTGAGCTTTACACCAAGGTGCAAGATCAACGAAGATCAGAACGTTGTCATATTCACCACTGAATTCTAGTGCCTAGAAGAGTACTTGGCACAAAGCAGCCACTCAAATACTTAATAATGGGAAAGAGGAAGGGAGGGAAAATCTATCAGTAACTTCAGATTTCTCATGTTGACAAGTATAATTCCTACTATTGCTTGAATAACATTTGTTGATGCAATGTATATAAAAGGAAGCTAAGAGGGTATTTATCACTGCTGGCACTGTGTTCAGGGCTGGTCAGAAGCAAAAGCCATGCTAAGCAGACATCAGGCATAGGTCTTCTCTATTCTTTTTGTTCAGGGAGATCAAAGGCTGTAGCTCAGAGCTGGGTCCCTGAAGCCAGACAACCACATAGACCTGCTCTGAAGGATCTCACAGACTAGTAAGCGATCTAAGGCTTGTACTTAAGTAACCAGAACACAGGTTGGTAAAGGGGTTAGAACCCTAGATCAGTGTCTGGTGAGATCAAGTCTACTGCTTCCTTATGACCTGTGGACTGTTGCTAATTAGCGTAAGGGGGAAGGGGGGACATGGGAAGTTGCCCCAAAAAGAAACATTTACGCCAGGAAAGATGAGTGTAGAATTGAGATACTGCATCTCAGCCCCTTCAGAGGCAGCCATTGTCAGACTGACCTCATCCTTCTCCCACCCAGGTGAACGATGATTCAAGGAATAGGCAGAGAGTAAGAGAAAATGCCTCAAAACTCCTGCCTGCCTGAATTTCTCTATGCCCCCCAGCAGAATCAGTCAGAAACACTCATCGAATTCTTAAATTCTCTTCGACATTTTACCTCTTTGGAACAAATAAACTCCAAACCTCATCATTTCCTTGGTCTTGATTTGATAGCAAACATCAAAGGGTGAGATATGAGAGGCACAAGGGAGAGAGAAACTAAGTCATCCCAATATCCCAGCCAGTATCTTGTGAGATCAAGTCTATTGCTTCCTTATGACCTGAACAATTTCCGTGTTTTAGTTACCCACCAGATTGACAGGGACATCTCCAACTAAGGGTCACCATTTGATGCATTGTGCTAAGGGTTATTGGGATAATATGGAGAGGAAATGCAAGGAATTGCTTTGTAAAACAATGTAAGTCAATTTGTCATCACCAAAGATCTTATAAGTTCTGGTATCTTCATGACTCCTTAAATTTCACACTATCCTAGTTTAATGTTATATTGAGCTTTATCTGGTGCTTAACAGTTTAAACCTAGAGCACACTAAGTAGAAAAGCAATAAATGGGAGAATGGAAAGTGGGTTTGGGTTTTGCTTCTGAGAAGGAAAATGTGATGAGTCACTATTTAAATGAATTCGTGGCTCTTTGGGAAGTCTTAAAATGGGCCATTAAATTGTGTAATACTGAGTCCTTAATTTTGTAGTGTCTGGAAGAAGGTAGTCTCTGTGAAGTGGTGGCGGTGTGGCGGGGGAGGGAATGCTACCATGAGGTACTGAGATGAGAACAATAGCTCTAAGATGTGAGTAGGAAATGGGTGTGTTGGATTCTGAAATAAATTGCAGCCCTCGGGAGCAAATAGCTTTGCCTGGGAAGGATCTGTCAGGCAGAAAGGTGTAAGTGCATTTGTGAGAATGTGTGTGGATTCTTTTCACTTTTAGGAAAATATCTTGACCAAAAGAATGTCCTGAATATAAAAATCAATAGTAATGGATCGTTCGAAGCCTTTTTTTCTTTTATCTTTTTTCCTACTGAGAACTGTTTTCTCAATTCTTTGATGACCTGTTTCAGGTAGATTAAATATAGTGTGACTTTAAGGCTGTGATTCTTTTTTTTTTTTTTTTTAATATATTTTATTGATTTTTTACAGAGAGGAAGGGAGAGAGATAGATAGTTAGAAACATCGATGAGAGAGAAACATCGATCAGCTGCCTCCTGCACATCTCCCACTGGGGATGTGCCCGCAACCCAGGTACATGCCCTTGACCGGAATCGAACCTGGGACCTTTCAGTCCGAAGGCTGATGCTCTATCCACTGAGCCAAACCGGTTTCGGCCAGGCTGTGATTCTTAACGAGGGTGATTTTGCACCATCACCACCACTGCCCCAGGAGACATCTGGCAAAGTTTGGGGGGATATTTTTGGTTGTCACAAGTGAGAGGGTGCTACTAGCTTATAGGCGGGTAGAGGCCAAGATACTGCTAAACAGCCTACAATGCACAGGACTGTCACCCCAGCAAAGAATTATCTAGTCCCAAACAATTGCATTGAGGTTGAGAATTGACTCTGGTTTATGGCCAATTCTTTTATGTTTTTTAAAGTGTCCAGGTGAGTCATACTTGTAATGACTCTCAAGACCAAAAGAGAAGTAATCCACACCTGTAGTATCTATTTCTTGCAAATTTATGAAAAATGTTATCACTCCCCTAAACCAGGAATCACACAACACTGTTGTTGCTATTTGTCTCATGTAGTTTTTGTTATTACTCCTCACCTGAAGATATTTTTTCCATTGGTTTTTAGAGAGTAGAAGGGAGGGATAGAGGAGGAAACAGAGAGGAAAAACATCAATGTGAGAGATACATCAATTGGTTGCCTCCCTCATATGCCCTAACCTAAAGAGAATCAAACCTGCAACCCAGGTACATGCCCTTGACCAGGAATCAAACCAGTGTCCCTTTGGTGAATGGGCTGAGCTCCAACCACTAAACACACTGGCCACAGCAGTCTCATATAATTTTATGTGAAAATACTAAAGGCCTGATGCACAAAATTCATGCAAGAGTAGGCCTTCCTTCCCCTGGCTGCTGGCACCAGTTTCCCTCTGGCACCCAAGAACCGGGCTTCCCTCTGGCCACCGGCAGGCACCTAGGAACCAGGCTTTCCTCGCAGCCCCGGCTGAGTCCAGAAGGACGGAAGGGCGTCTGGAAGAATGGAAAGACGTCTGGAAGGACATCTGGTCAAATTAGCATATTACACTTTTATTATTATAGATGTGATTCCGCTTATATGAAATCATGATTAAGTACCATATATTAGATATTACTCCCTCTGTAAAGCAACATAACAAAACAACACAGCAAGAAAACATCAAAAAGATAATATCCATATATTCAGAATGATTTCTGATAATCTTGGACATATATCAAGTCTTTGTGAGATAAATGTATTTCAGGATCCCAGGAATACTAATAACTACACTGAAATATTGTCAAGAGTTTCAGAGAACATTTCTTCAATGCACATAAGATTCTTTGTTAGAAAAAATAAGAACAGCTGCCACTTTCTAAGAGCTTGTTTTTTATTAGTTTCTCTCCTCACCATTTGATGTGATTTATTTAATATGAGTCCTGCAAGATAGGCATTAGTAGCCTTTTTTAAAAGAGATGTCTTGTCTCAAGCCTAGAGCAGTAAAGGAATCCAATTCCAGTGAATTCCAGTGCATCATATGCTTTCTCTACATTTCATCCCCTTTGCCTGACAGGTACTGAGTTGGAGATAATTGTGGCGCCTTTTGGAAAGGAACTGAATGCAGAGAAACAGGTCGATCCTAGAAGGCAGATTGCTATTCCTGCACAGTGAAGTACTACTTTTGTTCACCATCTTCAGTCTTCATGATAACACTGACTTTCCTCTGGCCCCAAACAGAGGCTGGACTAACAGAACGAATTGTCTACAACCCTATTGCAGAGGACACAGAGTTCTGGGAGGCAGCCAAGGAAGTGCAAGGAAACCAAAGGCATCAGAAAGCGGTCCATGGAAAGCTTTCTCCCAAATGGGAGAGAAATGGTCACAGGGGACACCCTGGGAGACAAAAATTGGATCTCAGACTCAAATGCTCTTAGGTTTCTGGCCCTGAGACTGCGATAGGATACAGTGGTTAGGATCAGGGACTCTAGATTCAGCCGCTTGGGGTTTATACTCAGTTTCTCCACTTGTCAGCTGTAGGACTTAGGCAAAGGATTTGACTTGTCTGTGCCTCAGACGGTATTCACTTTAATAGGTTGCTTTTATCGCATTTTAAAAAAAAATTTTATTGATTTTTTACAGAGAGGAAGGGAGAGGGATAGAGAGTTAGAAACATCGATGAGAGAGAAACATAGATCAGCTGCCTCCTGCACACTCCCTACTGGGTATGTGCCCGCAACCAAGGTATATGCCCTTGACCAGAATCAAACCTGGGACCCTTGAGTCCACAGGCCGATGCTCTATCCACTGAGCCAAACCGGTTAGGGCTTATCGCATTTTATTAATTTCTTTTAGACTGAGGCTAAATGAGATTAACCTTAAAAGGTCGCCCAACATTTGCTAGAACCAAGAAGTAATCCCAGTTGTTTTAACTCAATGTTTGAATGTCTATCTTATACCATAAAAATGCTCCTAACAGGGATACTGCTGTGAAAGACAGTATGGGCAGTGGAAGGGTGGGAAGGGATAAGGAATAGAGAAAATATTGGGAAAACAATAGATATTGAAAATGATGAGGAAATATGCAATTAGAGGGAAATAAGAAGTACTAAAATGCGTGTCAAATATGAACAGAAGGAGAAAATGTTTGGTGATTAAAAAACATTATATTTATGCATCTTAGTGATTAGTGAAATGAGGCTTAGGCATTAAAATATTTCTAATTTGCACAACAATTTGTAAGCTACAAATGTTTATAATGATTGTAATTTGTTTAACTTATGTTAATAGAGTAAAGTAAGACATAATGTTAGCCATTAACAGATACTTCTCAGATTTACAAAAAGATAATTATTTTTTATGGAAACATAATTGATTCAAACATATATCATTTTATTATTTTTACTTGTCAAAGAAATCTAAATTTTAGATAAATACAGTTGCACTGGTATCTGGATTTGACGTATAAAAACAGGATATCTCTATATATAAAAGCCTAAGCAACCGTCCAATCATTGGACCATCCAACCAGTAGCTATGATGCACAATGACCACCAGGGGGCAGACACTCAATGCAAGAGTTGCCAAGCCACAGTGACTTGGCAGCTGGGTTCTCAGGTAACACACCCAGAACCAGAAAGGAGGGAGCCTGATTCCGGGGTGTGTCACCCAAGAACCACCCTCTCGCAATCCGGGACCCCTTGGGGGATGTTGGAGAGTTGGTTTCAGCCCAATCCCCACAGGCCAGGCTGAGGGACCATACCAGTGCATGAATCGGTGCATCGGGCCTCTAGTTCTAGAAAAAAAGGGACTAAAGAAAATGACAACTAAATGCAATACCTGATTATTGATTAGATCTTGGATTTAAAGATAGCTACAAAGTATGTTATTTGGACAAATAAATTTGCATAGAGACTGTATATCAGATAATATTGTATCAGTGTGACTAAATATTTTAGTATATAGTGATATTGTCTTTATATTAGAGAACAAGCTTGTTCTGGAAGATACATACTGAAGTACTTACAAGTAAAGAGTCATGAAGTCTGCAATTTATGTCTTCCTTCAAATGGTTCAGCAAATATAAAACAATTACACACATACTCAAAGAGGGTTCCAAACATGGCAAAATGTTAATAATTTATGAATCTAGGTTAAGGATATGTTGGTGTTTGTTGCAATATTCTTTCAACTTTTCTGTAGGTTTTTAACATTTCAAAATAAAAAGTTGGGAAATGCACAGTTTTAATACTGACATTAACTCAGAAATTGAGATGAAAAATGGCTGAAGTTACTGAGGAAGCCATAGTTTGAGTAATTTAGTTGCTTTAGATGTAAAGCATTTAACTCTCTAATCCCATGAAAGAGAGGTGTAGGCAATCTATTCATCATCTTGCTATTCAACCAATTAGATGACTCTCCTATAATCTAGCTGATTCAATTTCGTGAAATGACAAGTCTTCTAGAGAAGAACAGAAGTGGAAATCATGATATAAAAAATCAGCAGTCTCAAGGAGATATAGCCTATGTTATATAAATGATACAAAAATCCTTAAAATCATGGAGGAAGCCAATACAGGGAAATACCCAAACACAGAATTCCAGGTTATCGGTTCAGAATACTAGCACAGACTTCTCCCAATTTTCCATGAAAAGTATCACATAGATAGGTAAATAACCACAAAACTCAGTCACACCATTTGAAACATAAGTAAGAACTGCCATGGAGAAATTTCCAATTTCAATGTGGAGGATAAAAGCAAAATGCATTCTTCACCATCATGCACCCTATCTTCCGAAGCAGAACAGGACAGAAAGCATTAAAAAGATAAGAAGTCTTAAATTAACTCCCTGTTAACCCTAACACAGGGATGTGAGGATGCACAGTGGAAGTAGCAATCCTCAACTGTGCAGGGATTGTCTGTTTTTTGTTTTGGTTAATACTCATGAGAGGATATTATTATTAGAGAGAGTTGGAGGGAGAAAGAAAGGAGAGAGAGAGAGAGAGAGAGAGAGAGAGAGAGATGTGAGAGACACACGTGGATTGGTTGCCTTCTGCATGCATCCCCATCAGGGCTGGGGACGGAACCTGCAACCCAGGTACATGGCCTTGACCAGGAATCAAACCCAGGACCTTTCAGTGTACAGGCCAGTGCTCTAACCACTGAGAACACCATCCAGGGCATGTGGGGATAATTTTATAATCTGTTTTTTTTTCCTTTTTAAAAATTGTTTTATTTTTGTTGTTGAAAGTATTACAGATGGTCCCCATTTTTCCCCTCCACCCACTCCCACCCTCTCCCCAGGCCCTCACCACACTACTGTCTGTGTCCATGGGTTATGCATTATATGCATATAAGTTCTTTGGTTAATCTCTTCTCACCGCTTTTCTCTGAGATTCCACAGTCTGTTCCATGCTTTGATGTCTCTGGATCTATTTTGTTCATCAGTTTATTTTGTTCATTAGATGCCACATACTAGTGTAAGTGCAATCATGTGATACTTGTCTTTCTCTGACCAGCTTATTTCGCTTATCCAGGTACTTCCACGCTGTCTCAAAGGGTAAGAAATCCTTCTTTTTTACAGCTGCATAGTATTCTGTTATGCAAATGTAACACAGATTTTTTTAATAATTTTCTTTTTAATGAGGTGTTTTCTGAGCTGCACCTTCTTGCTTCACTGCAATCCCATCAATTCATTTTGTTGACTTCTCTGTGAAGAGCACAGTATGCTCTGACTGCAGTGTCACTTACGAAGAAATATGGTTGGTGGGTACAGATGCAGAAGAAGCCCTGACAGTGGGGCCACTTAGGAGGACAGTCTCTCAGGGTATACACCCAAACCAAGAAAAAATGTAGACTGCATCTTACTCTGGTGTAGTCAGAGCATATAATGGGCAAAACAGAATCTTTTAACTCAGTGAAGTTTATTAAGTGATGAAATGCTTGCTCATCATGTACACTTCTGTCATATGTCCATCTAAAAAGCAAAGCCCATAAACACCTAAATATACACAGAGGTACTTAGGACACTCCTCTTCTTGTCTGTTGCCTTCCTATTGGAAAATCCTCAGTCAATACTCATCACCTCACCATGAATAGAATCTGTATTTAATACCGAGAGGGAGCATTATGAAAAAGACTCTGAGGAAAAGCATTTCTCTACTACAATAGTTCAGGACATCTTAGAACTCATATCTTTGCTGCCCTCAACAAATTTGAAAAAGAAATATGAACAAGAAACTGGAAGACAAATGGGCTGAGACAAAGATGGAGATAAAGATAAAGCACTTTGAAGTTTAAAAATAAATGAAAGAAAACTAAAACTATGAGGTTGAAATTAAAATTCACACTATACACAAAAGAATTTTAAATTTAAGAGAGAGCATTTAAACATAAAATTAAACAACAATATGGTATGTGACCTTTGAAAATTGGTTCATAATGCACAGAAAAAAGCAAAAGTAATAATGAAGAAAGAAAATGATAGCATGTAATAATGCAAAGAATAGAGAGTCAACCAAATGATTTTTTTTCCTGTATAAATGCTTTAGAATTTTATAAAAATATAAATCCACAAATTCAGAAATAATAATTATAATGAAACTGCTGACCACCAAAGATAGAAAAGATCATAAAAAGACCAGAGAGTAAAGATAACAAAAGTAACATAGAAATTAAACAGAGAGTTGATTTCTCCAGAATAACATGGGATGACAGATATCAGTAGAAAGAAAAATATCTTCAAAGTGCTGATTAAAAAAAATAAAACAGCCCTAATCGGTTTGGCTCAGTGGATAGAGCATGGCCTGTGGACTAAAGGGTCCCAGGTTCAATTTCAGTCAAGGGCATGTACTTGGTTGAGGGCACATCCCCAGTAGGGGGTGTGCAGGAGACAGCTGATCGATGTTTCCTTCTCATCGATGTTTCTAACTATCCCTCTCCCATCCTCTCTGTAAGAAATCAATAAAATATATTTTTTTTAAAAAAACACAAAATAAAACAACAATGACAAAACAATTAACCAAGAACTGTATTCTTCATAAAAATCTCATTCAACAACAAGGTTGAAATAAAAATATTTTAAGATTATAATCCAAAAACAGAGTTTCTGAACTACCTGTACTCCAAAGAATTTTAATAGGACATATTTCAAAAAGAATACTGAAAAGAAATATATGTGGATACATATAGATAAACACTGGAATGTTAAAAAAATAATAACAACCCAAGTTGGGGGGTAAAAATAATTAAAGCAAGATAGAGGTAAAATACAACAATTGAATGTTAACTGGAAGGAATAGATTTGACTTATAGCATTCTAAGGGCTCTGTGTTGTTTGAGAAGAGATACTGGATAACTTCTGTGTTTGGTAAATATGAAGATTGAAATTCCAGGGGTAATAACTTGAAAAACATACCTCTCTCAAACCAATATAAAGGGGGAAAAGAAGAATGAGAAAAACTAATAAGAAAATAAATAAGAGAAATGGTAAGACTTTATTGAAAGACCTTAAGGAAGACCTAAATAAATGGAGAGATAAATGATGTTTATAGCTTATTTCCTGAGAGAGGAGCTATGTTTTATTCACTGCTCTCTAGTCAGTGAATACACAGTACTTGGCCCAGGGAAGGAGCTCAGTAAATATTTTTGGAATGAAAAGATGAATAAATGCATGGATGAACCAATAAATGTGAGAAAAAAATATGGTAAAGATAGAAATCTGGGGAGAATTCTTACAACAAATAGGATTTATAAATTTAAAACAATCAGCTATAATACAATTAAAATAAATGGTGACTGCAGCATAAATATTTTTAAAACAATGCAAAACCTTGCCATTTGCGATAACACAGAGATACCTAGAGGGTATTATCTCAGTGAAATAAATCAGACAGAGAAAGACAAATACTGTCTGATTTCACTTAAATGTGGATTCTTAAAAAAACACACACAAATAAAACAAAACAGATATAGACTCATAGATTCAGAGAACAAACTGATGGTTGCCAGAGGAGAAGGAGGCATGTTAATTGGAAGGAATAGATTTGTATGAAAAGGGTGAAGAGAAATAATAATTACAAACCTCCAGTTATATAAAAAATAGGGCACAGGGCTATACTGTACAACACAGGGAAAATAGTCAATATCATCGTAGTAAATTTGCATGGTTATACATGGTTTCTAGGTTTATTGTAGTGAACACATTTTAAGGAATATAAATGTGGAACCTCTATGTTGTATACCTGAAACTGATATAATGTTGTGTATCAACTATATTTTAATAGGAAAAATGCAGAATCTCAGCTTTTTTCCTGACAATGGCATTTAGATTTTTTTCGAATTTTTAGCTTTTACAAACTAACCTGCAATTTGCATTAGTGTGCATGTAACAATGCATACTTCTCCTAGTATATTTTGTAAAGCAGATTCTAATGAGTAGATCAATGATTATGAGCATTTTATATTTTATAGGCAATATTCTCTCAGTTGTTGTACTAACACCACTAACAGCAGTGCAAGACAGTTCCTATGTTTTTCATTCCTTGCCAGCATGGATATTAAAAACATTTTTACTTCATCTCGCTAAAGAAAATTGCTTTTTCATGATTAACTTATTTTGTGTTCTAAAGTTGTATGGTTTACAATTCTTGCAGAAGGATAACTTAGATAAAATGGATACATTTCTAGAAGCACAGACTCCCAAAAATTAAATCATGAAAAGATAGAAAATCTGAATAGATGTATAACAAACAAGGAGATTGAATCAGTAATAGAAAAGCTCACAAGAAAGAAAACTCCAGCATCTGATGGTTTCACTGGTGAACTCTACCAAAAATGAAAAGAAGAATGAACACCAATCCTCCTGGAACTTCTTGACCGGCTTATATGTAACTATTACATTAGAGCACATATGGGGCACATAGAGAATAATGAAGCCAAAGCACTCTGCCCTCCCTGAAGAGGTTAAGGCATTAAAGGATCCCAATGTGAGGAAGGAGGTGAGTGAAACAAGGGTCAGGAAACAAGGGAGCAACTGAAAAGCTGTGGGTGGAAGCGTTTATCCCCCCACTGAGAACAGAACTCAGGCAACTGAGTGTCTGCCTCCAGGCAAGAGACCAGAGGCTTCCGGGGTTCCCTAGCTCAGGTGACTGTCCACCTGAAATGATCCTCATCAGTCAGCAGGATGCGTCACCATCAGTAACATGCAGAATTCTCATTCAGTTGTTCAATGCCTTGTTCTTTGATATCAGCAGATATTTTTTAAAGATCCTTCAACACAAGGGGGAAAGATAAATATTAAAGAAGCAAGAGAAAAAGAAATGAGCAGGAGGATACAAAGAGAAGGATTAGAACTTTAAATATTTCTATTTGATGAGGCATAGAAATTTTTGAAATAATATTGTAACCATACAAGATCAGAATTTTATACAAATGTTCTAATGAAAGAAAGATGAAGTCTAGACAAGTCAAAAAAGATAAGATGAATAATAGAAGATGAAAATAAAAGAGGCTCAGTCTAGGAAACATAATATTTCTCTAATAGATATTCCAAAGGGAGAAGAAAAAATTAAGAGGAAATCATCAAAGAATAATAGAAGAAAATCTTCCAAATTGAAGGACATAAGCTTGTAGATGGAAAGAGTATGGAGAGTATCCAGTAAAATAATGAAGGAGTGCCCAGCCCTAGATATGCAATTACAAAATTTCTTCATACTAGGAATTAAGGAAAGATATTAAAAGCTTTCAGAGGGAAAAAGAGGAAGTGAGAGACATAGAGACAGGATGAAGGAAGAGGACAGAAGAGATCGATAGATAGATAGATAGAGAGAGAGAGAGAGAGAGAGAGAAGTATCAGACATTTCAACCACAACCCTACAAGCTAGATGAACATGAGAATATGAACAGTGAGTCCAGCCTAGGAGAGCAGGCAGGAGAACACACAGATGAAAGAGCAGGATAGACCCCTGGAAGGGGATTTTACTTGGAAGGGAGGGGAGAGATGAAGGGGAGAGTTGTGATAGTATATCTAGAATTTTACTAGTATGCACAAATCACTATTCCAAAGTCTTTATTTTTTAATATTTTTATTGAATTTTTTTAAGAGAGAGAGTGGAAGGGAGAGGGAGAAGGAGAGGGAGAGAGAGAGAGAGAGAGAGAGAGAGAGAGAGAGAGAGATCAAAGTGAGAGAGAAATATGGATCTGTTGCCGCTTGCACTTGCCCTGACCGGGGATGAAATCTGCGACCTTTCAGTTCACAGGACAACATTCAACCAACTGAGCCACACCGGCCAGGGCTCCACATTCTTTTTAGATAAATGTTTTAGTCTTCATAACAACTTGTGAGACAGGTAATATTATTAGCCTCGTTTTACAGATAATATAGGCATAGAGTTGTTAAGTAACTTGCTCAAGGCCACACAGTTAGAAAGTTTTAGAGCCAGAATTTAAACTGAATGGCTTACCTTCAGAGCCCATGTTCTTACACTGTACCATGTATCACTATGTGAACAATCTATGGGGGGAAAGATTGGGCTTGAGGCTATAAGGTAAAATAACACAAGTAAGAAAAGGAAAATTATGGTAAGTGCCAGAAAAAAACAAAGCTTCTCAAGAAAGAATGTAATATTGGGTTTGGCAGTGAATTTAATATTGCATTGTCACTGTTACAATAATATAAAAGCTAGAATAACATCAAAATAGAAATAAAACTACATTAGTTTAATGGTTGGGGGGATGAAGGAAAGTAATAAGTAGTTTAAGAAATAAATTCTCATCCATTTGTGCAGAAAACAGAGAGATAATGCCCAAAGTGGATAAATCAAGAAAGTATTTAGAATATTGAAGTAACAGTCAAAGAAATAGCTAAAATGATAAAATAAAGTTGCTTCTGGGGAGTAGAATGAGATCGGGGAGATAGTGCAGAACGCTGGTTTTTAAGATTGTCATTGTAAGCATTTAGGTTACTTTTTACACAGTATGTTATATATTACCTTAATAAAATTTTTATATGATTTTTAAAACAAAAAAAATACACTCCTAAAATTTTATGGATATTCTAGGCCCAGATAATAACTGGTCCCATGGGAACAGGAAGTCTGAGAGCTACAGAATAAATATGTTTAAGAAGAAAAATTTAATGCAATAGATTCCATAATTAAGAGAATGGATTATCTTAGTGTTATGGGATACAATAAGAAGTATAGGCATACAATAAGAAGATTTGAAAAACAAAATTAGATATGTGAGAAAAAACTTCAAAAAGATATCATCCAAATTTGAGTAAACTAAAATATGCTAAATTGCATAATGTGGGCTCTGTGTTGTTATAGGACCTAAGAGGACAGCCAGTCTGTGAGGGCGGCAATGGTCAGAACGACCTTGCAAGGAGGCTAAGTCTTTTTTATTTTATTTTATTTTATTTTTTTTCGCTAAAAGTATTACAAAGTGTATTACATAAGTGTCCTTTTTTCCCCCCCGCCCTTGACAGACCCCTGCCCTCCCTTACCCCCCAGTGTCTTATGTCCATTAGTTATGGTTATATGGATGCATACCAGTCCTTCGGTTGATCTCTTAATCCCCTCCCTCCTCCCCCCCAACCCTCCCTGGCCTTCCCACTGCAGTTTGACAATCAGTTTGAGGCAGCTCTGCCTCTGTATCTATTATTGTTCAAAAGTTTGTAATGGTCTTTATTATCCATGAATGAGTGAGATCATGTGGTATTTTTCCTTCATTGACTGGCTTATTTCACTTAGCATAATGCTCTCCAGTTCCATCCATGCTGTTGCAAATGGTAAGAATTCCTTCTTTTTTACAGCAGCATAGTATTCCATCGTGTAGATGTACCACAGCTTTCTAATCCATTCATCTACTGATGGGCACTTAGGCTGTTTCCAGATCTTAGCTATGGTGAATTGTGCTGCTATGAACATCGGGGTGCATATATCCTTTCTGATTGGTGTTTCTGGTTTCTTGGGATATATTCCTAGAAGTGGGATCACAGGGTCAAATGGGAGTTCCATTTCCAATTTTTTGAGGAAGGGGAGGCTAAGTCTTAAGCTAAACATTGGAAGGCCTATAACATAAAGAAATGGAGAGGAAAGATGTTCCAGGAAAGACACCTTTCCTGGAAATGACCCATCAATAGAGAGGTGACTGGCCTGAGGGAGAATAAGAAGAGCCCGCTGGGGAATAGAAAGAGGAACCCTTGAATGGCTCAGGCATAAAAGTTTAGATTTGATGCACTGACATAGACTCCAGCAAAAGAGTTAGAGCTTAAAAGTAAGGTCTAACAGAGGGGATCAGAGTATGGCATAGAAAATTATCTCAAAGGGTTAATGTAATAATCCAAGAATGGGAAAAGAGTTATTTATGTATATGGATTTTCCCTGCCTTCACAACCTCTGTTCCAAGAAGAATGCCAAGTCAGCATATTCTTAGGATGCATAATATCAGGGTTACAGGGAAAAGACTGCTACAAAAGAATATTTGACACTAAAGCAAAGTCAATTTTAACAGCTCCTGCTTCATAAGACAAAATTGTTTTCAGTAATAATCATGTAATAATAATTAGCATGATTATTTTCTTGATACATTCCTTAGATTTAAAACAATTAACATTGAAAAATGAATAAATTTATATTTTAAAGATGTCATTCAAATACAGTAAAATATACATTGTGTAGTGCATGCTCTGTTTTACTTTTAAATTTTAAACACAAATTAAAATTTCATGTAATTACATAGAATGCCAGAATTGAAATAACTCAAGTTCAGTTTCTTTGTCATTATAGTCACAGTGCTATCATTGTTTATTTTAATTCTACTGTTAAATGCAGAAATATGCAATACCATAGAATTGGAGGTGAAAATTGTGCCCAAAGTTGCTGAATGATTGAATTCTCATGAGCTTACAAGCAAAAAAACACACATATATTTTAGTCCATCTGTGTTGGGGTGGGAGATCAACTGTGTAACTGGGAGTTTCCAGAAATTATTTAGAGGTAGAATCCAATGTTGAGTAAATACTATGTTATAAAATCACACTAATATAAAGCTTATACATATTGTTGACTCCAAGAAGGAATATACCTGTCAAAAAGAGACTCCTTGTGGTGAACTGGGCCCAAATTTATAATCAGACTCTAGCAACTGTTGTTTACAGGGGCCTCTCATACATACTAGAAATACATGCAGGGAAAAGCCACACACTGCACTGCCAAGCCTCCTGCTGTTCGTGGAATCATATTTTGACCTGTGAGCTGAGACCTGCCCCCTCCAGGCCTAGCTGTGCAGGAATATCTTAATTTCTGTGTTTATTGACCAATCAGAGTGGCTCCATAACAACCAATCAGGACTCTGACCAATCAGGACAGTATTATCTGGACCAATCAAACTGTGCAAATTTGGATTCCTCAGTTGTATAAAAATGGATCAGTCAGGGCCCATTGCAGGCATTTTCTCAAAGTAACCTGGCCTCCCTTTGTCTGGGGTAATGGACTTTTAGTTTACTTCAAAGACTGTGTGGCTCCAGTTTGCAAACTATTCACCTAAATAAAGTCTCTGTTTTTACTGCACTTCAGATTGGGAACTCCTGTTGTCATTGGATTGGTGGCAGTGAACTTTTGTTGACAATACATACATATATACATATATGTATGTGTATAGATTTCTATTTACATGTGTATATGCTATTAAAAATTCAATAGCAGTCATGGCAACTAGATTCATAAAAAATTGGGGAGAAGGAGGAAGTAGTTTATCACTGATATTTTAAGAATTGCCAGCACTTGGCAAAAATAAAAGGCAAGCTGACTTTTCATTAGCTTGGTTATTGATATTAAGTTCTCTATAGTGAGCAGACCTCTTATCACCTGCACCTGGTAGACTGCTTTCCCCATCCTTTCCTTGGTAGAAAGTTTGAAAAACCTGAAAGGATTGGAATTGGTCTAGGGGGTTTTTACATTGGAACAAGATAAGAAAATGTCCAGCAAGTTGAAAAAATGGCCTGAGATATTATGAGCAAGATGGGCTGATATCTGGAAAAAGATTTGGGTCAAAAGTTGAGAGTGGAAGAAGAGATTTTTTTTAAAATATATTTTATTGATTTTTTACAGAGAGGAAGGGAGAGAGATAGAGAGTTAGAAACATCGACCAGCTGCCTCCTGCACATCTCCCACTGGAGATGTGCCCACAACCCAGGTACATGCCCTCGACCGGAATCGAACCTGGGACCCTTCAGTCCGCAGGCCGACTCTCTATCCACTGAGCCAAACCAGTTTTGGCAGAAGAAGAGATATTTTAGGGAAAATAGCTGCTATCCTCTTTGATAGTGACAAAGACTAATAAGAATTTTCAATAACACTAAAATCAATAATAAAACATAACATACTATGTATCAGACATTGTAAATGCTTTATATGTATTGAGTCATATTAGTCTCACAATAATCCTCGGATGTGGGTACTATTGTTATTCCAATTTTATCACTTATTCTTATCCCCCTTTATCATTTCTCAGATGAGGGAACTGAGGCAGATAAAGTAACTGGCAGGAATTGAGAGAGCCAGTTTTCCCCCAGGCTGTCTGGCTTCAGATCTTCACACTTAACTATGACACTGCACATTTTTGAGAGGCTAAGTAAAGTTTTGAATTGTCATCAGTTTTACTTTTTAGTCAGATTGCTATTCCACTAAATTGATGTAGCACAGAGACTCAAGTACACAAGGAGTATTTGAACTACAAAGGACAAGGCAATGAGGTTATGAAAATAGGATAAAAGGGATGGAATCCAGAGAAACTTTGCAAACTAATTATATAGGATTTCATGGTGACTAAAGAAAATCAGGAGATAAGAAGAATGAGTCAATAGTGACTCAAAAAATTAAGCTTCAATAATGCAGAAAATGATGGTGGGATTATAAGTGGGAAATATATGAGTGGGTGGATTGGTGGATAGAAGGTTATGGTGGATTTAAATTCGATAACCAAGGAGAAAGTTTCAATAAGCATTTAGAAATTCTGCAACACTTGAGAAGAGAAGAAAAATGGAAAATATTTCAGAAATAGTAGCTAGATGACATAGGACACAGTTGAAAATTTAACTCTTGTTCTATATTTAGCCCGCGATGTACTGATTGAGTGCTTTATAGCTTGTTTTTTTTCCGCAGAGGAGTTGAGGCAATTTGCATTAAAATGAAAGCTATTGTAAATATATTAATCTTGTATATGAATTTATTTACTTTTAACTTCATCTTTGTCTTTTCAAATTAAAGTAATTTCATTTTTTTCCTTAGCCTTTGTCTTAGATCCAAAATTTTATTGATTAAACTAGAGTCTCGGTGCATGAAATTCATGCATGGGTACGGTCCCTAGGTCTGGCTTGTGATCAGGGCCATCTCCCCCAGTTGCCGGCAGCCGGCCCAGCCCCCTGCCACCACCCACCCCCAGTTCCCCATTTGCCATCGGGGGATCAGAGCCTGCCGGCCAGGGAGAAGGGCTGGGAGGTGGTCAGTGCACCTCATAGCGACTGGTCAAGCGGTCAATCTGGTTATTCTGCCATTCCATCAATTTGCATATTACTCTTTTATATATGTAGATAATATTCACTTTTTAAAAATCTCCACCATGCCCTAACTGGTTTGGCTCAGTGGATAAAGCGTCAGCCTGCGGACTGAAAGGTCCCAGGTTCAATTCCAGTCAAAGGCACGTACCTTGGTTGAGGGCAAATCCCCAGTAGGAGGTGTGCAGGAGAAAGCTGACTGATGTTTCTCTCTCATCAATGTTTCTTACTCTCTATCCCTCTCCCTTCCTCTCTGTAAAAAATCAATAAAATATATTTTTTTTAAAAAATCTTCACCTGAGGATATATTTTCTTACTGTTTTTCTTCAGATATGATTATTTTTATTATTTTTTAAAATTTTTATTGATTAAGGTATTACAAATGTGTCTTTATCCCTCCATTACCCCTCATCCCCCCAGTCCTGCCCTCACCCTCACCCTCGCCCCCTTTTGTCTGCATCCATTGCTTATACTTATATGCATGCATACAAGTCCTTTGGTTGATCTCTTCCCCTACCCCTACCCTCCCCTACGTTCCCTTTGAGGTTTGAGCATCTGATCAATGCTTCTCTGTCTCTAGATGTGCTTTTGTTCATCAGTTTATGTTGTTCATTATAATCCACAAATGAGTGACATCATGTGATATTTATATTTCTCTGACTGACTTATTTCACTTAGCATAATGCTCCCGAGTTCCATCCATGCTGTTGCAAATGGTAGGAGTTCCTTCCTTTTTACTATGGCACAGTATTCCACTGCTTAGATGTGCCAAAGTTTTTTAATCCACTCATTTGCTGATGGCACTAAGGCTGATTCCAAATCTTCGCTACTGTAAATTGTGCTACTATGGACATAGGGGTGCATATATCCTTTCTGATTGATGTTTCTGGTTTCTTGGGATATATTCCTAGAAGTGGGATTACTGGCTCAAATGGCAGTTCCATTTTTAATTTTTTGAGGAAATGCCATACTGTTCTCCACAGTGGCTGCACCAGTCTACTTTTCTACCAGCGGTGCATGAGGGTTCCTTTTTCTCCACATCCTTGCCAGCATTTGTCATTTGTTGATGATAGCCATTCTGACAGGTGTTAGATGGTACCTCATTGTTGTTTTGATTTGCATCTGTCGGATGATTAGTGACTTTGAGCATGTTTTCATATGTCTCTTGGCCTTCCTTATGTCTTCTATTGAAAAATATCTATTTAAGTCCATTACCCATTTTTTATGGGGTTGTTTGTCTTCCTTTTGTTAAGTTGCATGAGTTCTCTATAAATGTTGGAGATTAAACCTTTGTAGGATATATCGTTGGCAAATATCTTCTCCTATGCAGTGGGTTTTCTTGTTGTTTTGTTGATGGTTTCTTTTGCTGTGCAGAAGCTTTTTATTTTGATGTAGTCACATTTGTTTATTTTCTCTTTAGTTTCCATTGCCCTATGAGCTGTGTCGATGAAGATATTGCTTCGGCATATATCTGAGATCTTGCTGCCTGTGGGTTCCTCTAATATTTTTATGGTTTCCCATCTTACATTTAAGTCCTTTATCCATTTTGAGTTTATTTTTGTGTATGGTGTAAGTTGGTAGTCTAGTTTCATTTTTTTGCATGTGTCTGACCAAATTTCCAAGCATCATTTATTGAAGAGACTGTCTTGACTCCATTGTATGTTCTTGCATCCTTTGTCAAATATTAATTGAGCATAGTGGTTTGGTTTGATTTCTGGGTTCTCTATTCTATTCCATTGGTCTATATGTCTGTGCTTGTGCCAGTACGAGGCAGTTTTGAGAAGACTGGCTTTGTAATACAGCTTGCTATCTGGTATTGAGATCTTACCTACTTTGTTCTTCTTTCTCAGGATCACTGTCACTGTTTGGGATTTTTTTTTATTCCAGATGAATTTTTGGAGAGTTCTTTCTAGATCTGTGAAATATGCCATTGGTATTCTAGTGGGGAGTGTACTGAATCTGTAGATTGCTTTGGGTAGTATGGACATTTTAATGATGTTGATTCTACCAATCCATAAATACGGTATGTTCTTCTATCTGTTTACGTCTTCCTCTATCTCTTTTTTCAAGGTTCTATAGTTTTCTGAGTATAGGTCTTTTACCTCCTTAGTGAAGTTTATTCCTAGGTATCTTAATTTTTTTGGTGCAATGGTAAGTGGGATAGTTTTTTTAAATTTCTCTTTCTGTAAGTTCACTATTGGTGTATAAAAATGACATAGATTTCTTGGCGTTAATTTTGTATCCTGCTACATTGCCAAATTCATTTATTAAGTCTAATAGTTTTTTGATGGAGTGTTTAGGGTTTTCTATGTACAGTATCATGTCATCTGCAAATAAGGACAAATTTACTTCTTCTTTTCCAATTTGGATTTTATTTCTTCCTCTTATCTGATCTCTATGGCTAGTATTTCTAGTACAATATTGAACAGGACAAGTGAAAGCAGGCATACCTGTCTTGTTCCTGTTCTTAAGGGAAATGGTTTTAGTTTTTGCACATTGAGTATGATGTTGGCTGTAGGTTTGTCATGTAAGGCTTTTATTATGTTGAGGTATGATCCTTCTATTCCCACTTTGCTGAGTGTTTTTATCAGAAAAGGGTGTTGGACTTTGTCAAATGCCTTTTCTGCATCAAATGATATGATTATGTGATATTTGTTTCTCAATTTGTTTATGTGATGTATCATGTTTATTGATTTGCAGATATTGTACCAGCCTTGCATCCCTGGAATAAATCTCACTTGGTCATGGTGTATGGTTTTTCTAATGTAATGCTGGATCTGGTTTGCTAGAATTTTGTTGAGGATTTTAGCATCTATGTTCATCAGTGATATTGGCCTGTAATTCTCTTTCTTTGGGGTGTCTTTATCTGATTTGTGGATTTGGGTAATGCTGGCTTCATAGAAAGAGCTTTGGACTGTGCCTACCTCTTGAATTTTTTGGAATAGTCTGAGAAGTTTGGTTTTTGTTCTTCTTTGAATGTACAGTAAAACTCCCCTGTGAAGCCATCTGGTCCAGACCTTTTTTTTTGCTGGAAGCTTTTTGATTACTGTTTCAATTTCATCAGAAGTTATCAGCCTATTCAGGTTTTTTGATTCTTCCTGATTGAGTTTTGGAAGCTTGCATTTTTGGAGGAATCTGTCCATTTTGTCAAGATTGTCCAGTTTTTTTTGGAGTAGAGTTATTTGTAGTATTTTTTTTTTTTTTTTTTTTACAATCCTTTGTATATCAGTAGGGTCAGTTGTTACTTCACCTCTTTCATTTCTGATTTTGTTTATTTGGGTCCTCTCTCTTTGTTTCTTGGTGAGCCTGGCGAGAGGTTCATCAATCTTGTTTATCCTTTCAAAGAACCAGCTCTTGGTTTCATTGATCTTTTGTATTGACTTTTGGTCTCTATGTCGTTTATATCTGCTCTGAACTTTATTATTTCCTTCCTTCTGTATAGTGTGGGTTTTTCTTGTTGCTCTCTTTCTAATGCTTTAAGTTGCAAGATTAGATAATTTATTACCAGTTTTTCTTGTTTTTTGAGGTAGGCCTGTAGAGCTATGAACTTCCCTCTCAGGACTGCTTTCATTGTGTCCCATAGATTTTGTATTGTTGTGTTTTCATTGTCATTTGTTTTCAGGATGCTTTTTATTTCTTCTTTGATCTCTTTGGTAATCCAAACATTGTTTAATAGCATGCTATTTAGCTTCCACATGTTTGATTTTTTTTATTGTTTTTATTGTAGTTGATTTCTAGTTTTATGCCATTGTGATCTGAGAAGATGCTTGTTATGATTTCTATCCTCTTGAATTTGAAGAGACTTTACCTGTGTCCTAATATGTGGTCTATCTTTGAAAATGTCCCATGTGCACTGGAGAAGAATGTATATTCTGTAGCTTTGAGGTGAAATATTCTGAAGATGTCAATTAAGTCCATCTGATCTATTGAGTCATTTAGGATTGCTGTTTCTTTGCTGATTTTTTGTTTAGAGGATTTATCCAGTGGTGTCAATGGGGTATTAAAGTTCCCTACTATGACTGTATTGCTATCAATCTCTCCATTTATATCTTCCAGAAGTTGTTTTATGTATTTGGGTGCTCCTCTATTGGGTGCATATATGTTTGCCAGAGTTATATCTTCTTGTTGAATTGCTCCCTTTAGTATTATGTAGTGGCCTTCCTTATCTCTTTTTATGGCCTTTACTTTGAGGTCTATTTATTCAGATATAAGTATCACAACCCCAGCTTTTTTCTCACTTCCATTTGCCTGAAAAAAAAAATTTTCCATCCCTTCCCTCTCAGTCTGTATGAATCCTTTGTTCTGAGGTGAGTCTCTTGCGGACAGAAAATATATGGGTCATGTTTACTTATCCATTCAGCTACCCTATGTCTTTTGATTGGTGCATTTAGTCCATTATCCATTTATGTTTAATGTTATTATTGATAAGTACTTGTTTGTTGTCATTTTTATTCTTAATGTTTGTGTTTCTTCTTGCCTTTCTATTTCTTCTTTTAACAGCAGTCCCTTTAGCATTTCTTGCATTGCTGGCCTGGTAGTAATAAATTCTCTTAACCCTTTTTTGTCTGTGATGCTCCTGATTCGACCTTCAATTTTTAATCATAGCCTTGCTGGGTATAGTATTCTTGGATTCAGCCCCTTGTTTTGCATCACTTTGTATATTTCATTCCATTCCCTTCTGGCCTGGTGTGTTTCTGTTGAGAAATCAGTTGATATTCTAATAGGAGATACCTTGTAGGTAACTTTTTGTCTCTCTCTGGCATCCTTTAAGATTCTTACTTTGTTGTTGGTGTTTGCCAATTTAATTATGATGTGTCTTGGTGTCAGTCTTTTGGGGTTCATCTTGTTTGGGACTCTATGTGCTTCTTGGACTTGCAAATTTTCTTTCTTGCCTATATCAGGGAAGTTGTCTGTCATTATTTCTTCAAACAGGTTTTCTATTCCTTGCTTCTCTTCCTCTCCTTCTGGTACCCATATTATGCGAATGTTGTTTTGTGTTGTGTTGTCCCAAAGCTCCCTTAGGCTCTCCTCTTGCTTTTTAAGTCTTCTTTCCAGTTGCTGCTGTGTTTGTGTGTTTTCCTACCGTGTCTTCTAATTCGCTGATGCGGTCTTCAGTCTCTTTTAGTTTACTGTTTAAACTTTCCATTGTGTTCTTTTTGTAGCTATGTCATTCTTCATCTCCTCTTGTTTCCTTTTCATGTTGGTGACATTCTCATTCAGCTCCTTATAATTCTTATTTTGTGTGTATTTGTCATTGAGTTGTGTTTATTTGTCATCCAGCCGTTTGAGCATCCTTATAACCATTACTCTGAATTCTTTCTCTGATATGTTGCTAGCCTCAACTTCATTTAACTCCCTTTCTGGTGATTCCTCTATTTCTTTCTTTTGGGGATTGCTTTTTGTCTTCCCATGTTTTGCTGTAATGTTTTAATTTTAGATTCAATTGCTTTGCTACCCAGGTTCTTTAGGGTATGATATTACTGATGTGATCTCTCAGGTCTCCTAGGCTTGGTAATCTAGCGTAGCTCCCTACTTGAGCTATTTTCATTATGTTGATGTAGGCCTGTGAGCTGGAAAGGTGCAACTGCGGGGTCTAGAAGTCAGCATCTGTGGAGGAGTCTGTCCCAATTTTTGCTGTCTTACGCCCTTGGTTGAAATCGTGTGTGCCCAGCAGGGACTCACAGTGGCACCCAGGAACCGTCTGTTGGGGTGACGGGGCTCAGGAGGCCTGAGCTCTGGAAAGGCGTGACTGTGGTGTCCATGGTTCTGTAGTTGTGGGGTGGGCAGACTCAGCTTTTGCTGCTGCAGCTATGATTGGATACACGTGCCCCCAGTGGTGGCTCACAGGGGCACCCACAGTGCGTTTGCCAGCAGGGTGTACTAATGCACTCTGAAGGGCCCTGGTGCTGAAGCCACAAGATTGTGGTGTCTGTGGGCAGGTATTCCAGAAGAGGGAATTCAGAATTTCTACTGTGGGGCAGCATGACCTTGTCTGTACAAAATCACACCCAGCGGGGGCTCACAGTGGCTCCCAATTGCTGTGTGCCCTGGATGCCTGTGAGCTGGGAATGCGTGAATGTGGTGTCCAGAGTTCTGGTGCTGGGGAGGGGGGACGTTGCACTTATAGCTGCAGGAGTGCTGCACCTTTGGAGGTGGATGTACCAGGGTTTGTGGGTCGGGCAGCAGGATTTTGGCTGGAGTGGCTGCTGGGTCGGGGGCAGTGTCCAAAGCCTGTCTGGGTGGTGGTGCTGATGAGTTCCTAAAAGAGGCCGCTCTCTCCTTCAAGATGGCGAGGGCTCTGTGCTCGAGTCCCGCAGTCCGGGGAGTGCCCGCAGCAGTGGTAGTCTCTCCCTGTCCTGGAGAGCCTGGTCTGCCAGCCCCTGCTGCTCCTTCCGGATTTAACTGTCACTCACTCACTCACACACACAACACACACATCCATGCACATTCACACACATCCACACACTCTCCTTTCATCCCCTCACTCACTCACTTCCTCTCTCTCACCTCTGTCCTGCCAGTCACCATCTTTTTTTCTCCCTCTTACTGTTTTTTTAGAGAGACAGGAAGGGGGAGAATGAGAGAAACATTGATATAAGAGATATACATCGATATAAGAGAGAAACAACAATTGGTTTCCTCCCACACGAACCAGGGATCAAACCTGCAATCTGGGTATATGTGCCCTGTTGGGGAATTGAACCATGGTAATATTCACTTTTAAACAAGTTTTTTGTTATCCTCTGAATTGGAGAGGTAATATTTACAGGTTGTGGTATTTTTACATGTACTGTTTTGTTTTCTCATTTTTCTTTGTTTATATCATATAAAATATTGGGAATTTAAATAGTAAGGATCATGGTAATAGTATTTGAAAATCATAATAGAAGTTATATGTTTATATATATTTTTTCCACAATGTATCTATACATTTGTTCTCTTTTGTTTTCTCAACAATGGCTAATTTTTGCAGATTTTTAACAGAAAGTTTTGAAATCAGTCTTCCTCCACCAGTATCTAAGAAACTAAGTACATAATTGTGACTTTGACTTAAGTAGTAATAATTATGGTAATAGATGTATCAGGTAAGATAATTAGTGGATTAAGTTGAGTAGGAATTTTGAATTCTTCCCTGTTAAATTTTAGTTTTAAAAGAAGTTTATGTTGAACTAGAAATCTTTATTTTGTTGTTTAGTAAAATGAATATTGAGTTGGTAATAGCACTTACTGGGTTTTGTCCACTTCTTGCCACTGACTATCTCTTAATTCTTAAGCAAGTTTATTTTCATCTGTAATATAAGTGGGATGTGGAATTTCAGGAGTGGCATTCATAATGTGTTCTGAGGAATCTACCTTGGTAAGGGAAAAGTAGAATCACAGATAGGTGGAAATTGTAGTAATGGGGGAGTGAAAGAGGAAAGGCTAGAAGTTGGTGACCAAAGTATCATAATAATGTAAGACCTTAACAATCAGGGAAACTAGGTGTGGAGTACATGGGAATTCTCTGATATCTCTTCAACTTGTTTGTAAATCTAAAACTATTCTAAAATTTAAAAGTTTATGGAAGTTTAAGAAAGTATGTGAAAATACAGGAAGGAATGGAGAATTTCACCAGAATCTCTGAATCATTGTTTAAACAATGACTCAAATGGATAAAGCGGTTCAGATAAACATAGAAACTGAAATTTATGAACAGGAAGACAAGTCAATTGAGGAGAAACAAAATGGAGCAGAGAAAAAGAACGTTTGAAATGACCTATGTGGGACATAGGTAAAAGCTCTAGGAGAGGAGAAAGAAGATGAAAAAAGGAGAAATGTTCTAAGGGAAAATGGCCAAATGTTTTTCAAATGATTAAACACACACACACACACACACACACACACACACACTCACACACCAAACCACAGATAAAAGAAGCTCACAGAAGCTGAACTATGATAAATGCACAAGCCAAAAAAAAAAAAAATGCACCTAATTAACATTGTCAAACCACCAAAAGCCAAAGAAAAGAGAAAATCTCAAAATAATTTTTCAAAAGCATATTACTAGAATAGATAAATAACTCTTACAATTCAAATGATAAGAAAATAACTTGATTTTACAAAGGAGGTGGCAAAATATATTAACAGGTATTTCACAAAAAAAGATATGCAAAGGGCAAGCAAGAAAGCACATAATAAATATTCAGTATCATTAGTTATTAGGGAAATGCAAGTTAAAAGCACAGTTAAATACCTGCACACAAACTAGAGTGGGTCTAATAAAAGTGGGACAAACCCCCAGAGGTTCTGAAAGAAGGTGGTGGACCAAGGAGACAGTTTCCACAGTGACTCCCTTTCTGGGCCAACAATCTATTTCACCCGTAAGCATTTTAGCATGTATATGTAGTTTTAAAATAGGTTCTATTTAGTACTTCAGATTTTGCTTAGAGATGATCTCACAGGGTTCAAGTGGGTGAAGGGAAGATTGGGGATGTGAGGATGAAGGTTAATAGCCTAAGAAAGTTTAAGAGAATAGAGAATAGTTATATTGAGCTCATTTGTAGTAAACTCCTAGATGTCTTGGAGCTATTATGAGGAGTCTATGAATCCATACATGGGCCAAACTTCATTTGTAGAGTGAAAAAAATATCTGCATACATATGTACCAATATACATTAAATTCATATAGGTAAGATTATGATTATTAGTTGAGTAACATAAATGCATTTAAAGGTGTAACTAAATTTGTAGTAGCTTTTTGGTCATTATGTGTTTTCTAAATCAATGGTAATCAAAACATGACTGTTATGGAAGATTATTAGAAATGATTTCTCTTTCAAAAGGAGGCTTATCTCCTATAGCATTAGAAATGACCTTTTTAAAAAATGTATGTTGTTATTGATTTGAGAGAAAGAAACATAGATGAGAGAGAAACATCAATTGGCTGCCTCCTGCATGCCGCCTACTGGGGATTCAGCCTATAACCTGGGCATGTGCCCTGATTAGGAAACAAACCAGTGACCTCTCAGTGCATGGGATGATGCCCAACAACTGAGCCACACCAGCCAGGATTAGAAATGACCTCTTTAAGGAGAACCAGCGAGTTACAGACAAAGGGAGTTTTTAGCAGCCTATTATGATGATGAAAATAGTAACTAACCTGCTCTGACATCTGAGAGAGGTGTCACACATGTAGGGAAATTTGCCTTTTTGTTCTTGATACATCAAACACATCCAAAATTGGTAGGTGACTGATTACTAGGAAATGAATTTTTTAAATGGAGGAGGGTTCAACACAAACATGTTTCCTTTCCAGAAAACTTTTTTAAAATTGATTTTTAGAGAGAGAAGAAGGGGTGTGGGAGAGAGAGAGTAAGAAACATCAACTTGTTGTTCCACTTATTTATTCAATCATTGGTTGATTCTTGTATGTGTCCTGACTGGTGACTAAACCCACAACCTTAGCTTGTCGAGACAATGCTAACAAACTGAGCAACCCGGCCAGGGCTCCTTTTTTAGGAAACTTCTAAATGCTGTTGCAAGGCCATTCCCACTTGCCTCTTATTGAGAATGAACTGAGGGAGAACCTGATATTTGAGCCAATATTCTCCTCAGTTTTGACTTTCCTGTGGTGCAGATAAATGGTTCAATTAATAGATCCCCCAATGCACTTTCCATGGTATGCATACACAATGGGATGTTATTCAGCCATAAAAATGAAGGAAATCTTGCCATTTGCAACAATGGATGGACCTTGAGGGCATTATGCTAAGTGAAATAAATCAGAATAGATACAGAGAACAGATAGGTGGTTGCCAGAGGTCAGGGTAGGGGTGGGCAAAATGAGTGAAGGTGGTCAAAAGGTGCAAACTTCCAGTTATTAAATAAATAAGTCATGAAAATACAATGTACAGCTTAGTGACTATAATTAATTAGTTAATAATGTATTGCATATTTGAAATTACTAAGAGGGTACCTCTTATCACAAGAAAATAAATATTTGTAACTACTTATGATGACAGATGTTAACTAGACTGTGGTGATCATTTCGCAATATATACAAATATCTAATCATTATGTTGTATACCTGAAAATGTTACATGTCAATTTATTTCAGTAAGTAGGAAAAAAAAAAAAACCCTTCAGGCTAAAACTAATTTTCCCCTGGCAATGCAATAGAAATTTGGGGAATCTACTGATTGACCATCTCTCTGCATCATGGGGAAAATCCAGAACTGTCTGAGAAGGACGTTGACCTAAATATCGGGTTCTCCCTCAGCTCACCTTGGAACAGGAGCATGAACTTCTAGTTAGGCAAGAACCCTTGTTGGATCCTTAGCTTCCATAATTAGATTTTAACTGACTCATTGATGATAGTTATTAAGGTTTGGTTCTCCTCCGGTAGCAAAGAATAGCTTTTTTTTCTTTTATTTTTCCAAAAGCTTTCTAGAGAACCCAACCTAGTGTCCACTGCGGTTGCAATGCTTAAATATGTCCCTGAATGGAGAGTGGCAAAAAGGTAGATATCTAAACCACAATAATTTGACCCCTCATGTTTCTTTAAACAATTGTGCTATGTGATGCTGTCATAAACCCAGACAAAGGCCTTATAAGAAAAGGCCCTCATTCCATTGGAAATACGATATAATCTATGTTATACATTGTCCTTTCATTGAGGAATCCTGTAGAAATTCCTGTCTGATCTTAAAATTAAAAAAAATTAAAATTTTCCTGAGCTGTTATATTCACTTTTATCTCATGCACTGTATAAATCAGATCTGTCCTTACTTCCTGTTTCACCTGACTTTTGGAACACTGTAGTGTGCTTTGGGGGTGAGGGGACCAATATCCCCACTCCACCCCTTCCACATGGAAGACTAGAAGCTCCTGCTCTCTTGTGGATGGAGTCATGAGACTAGTTCCAGCCAATGAGAGAGAGAAGAAGCAATATGACCAATGCCTTTCATTGTTGGTGCAAGATCCTTCAAAGCTCTCTTTCCCTCTGCCGCAGTGACTGACAGCATGAGTGACAGCAGCTGCTCCATTAGCATAGAAATTAAAGAGAAAGTGGGGAGCAGACCTCCAGCTTACCTGCAGTGGGTCTGCAACCTGAAAGAGAAATCCAAGCATAGTTGTCATCAGCCCCTGGGATTTGGGAATTGTTTTTTACCATAAGATAACCTCATCTACTCTGATCTTAGGTAGGGCTAACTCTGCAGCCCAGTGATGAAAGGATGGTCAGTTGTTATTTTATGTATTTTAATCTAATTTCTTGGTCATTTTGCCTCACCTGTTTATAAAGTAATGAATTTGTATGAGTCCTGAAGAAAGACAACAGTATGAGTTGGAGACACAGCATAAACTGAAAATTCTAAGCACTAGCTGCTCTGGAAATTTTCCTCTTATAACAGAAAATACTTACATAAGCCAAGAACCAGCAGCTGTTTTTTCAGAGGGTGCACTAGAGGGCGTGTGGAGTTTAGGTACCGTATTCACATAGTTGGCCAGTATGGGTGCCCTTGAAGGATATTGCCCAAGGATTTTGGTGAGAGTCTTGGTTTATTTTTCCATAGTTGAAATTTTAAAAATCTGTATAGTCATTACTAGGCAAAATGATTAAACAATTGAAGCTTGCCTGTCTATAACTTACTATAAAATTCCAGAATTAAAGGGCATCTTACTTGGAGTTTTATGGAGTCTCTGTTCTCACAGGAATTTTCTTTCCATGCAGAGTCCTACTCAAATTTGTTCAATGTTCTTTAGTTGTTGTCACCTCTTCCCTCAAAACAAATAGGTCCCAGCTTTCACTTCCTAGGAGAGCCCTGGTGAGTGGTAAATGTGTTAATCTGGCAATCTAATTTGAGATAAAGTGCTAACAGCTGGCCAAACCTTATAACTAACCACACCTACCTGTCCAGATAGAACTATGTTTTTAATTGACTCTAACTCCAAAATCAAAAGGGCCACGCAGAATGAATGGAAGTTGCGTTAGGCACAGGAGCTTCCAGGTGTGAGTACCATAACCAACTTCCCATATGTAGTCATGAGCCTAAACTCATAGAAATTTACCCGTCTTCCAGACAACAGTTCTGCTGTCAGTGGAGTATCTACTCATTTAGCAAGGTGAGTAGCATTAAATGTCACAGAGGAATTTTGTTATTCAGACCCCCAGTGTGAGGATAATACGTCTGGAGTTTTAGTGTGTTTTGAGCTGTTTTTGTGGTTGTTTAAAACTTTGAGAATAGTAATAGGAATGGCTATAGGGATGAAATGCATTTTATGGTCTTTGCTTTTTAGTCAATAGCTTCCACATTCTCTCTTACAGGAAAAAGTATAGGACAAATGAAAGAACACAGCTTTTGGAGTCAAATGAATCTGAATTTAGACCCAGGCAACCACATTATCCAGCATTTTAAATTCCTCAACTCTAAGATGGGAATATCAATACACATCTCAAGGATTTAGGGAAGTTGTATGTCTTATGAAAAGTACCTGGAATATCAAAAAATACTGTATTTTCTTTTGTTGAATATAACACTTATGAACAAAATTAATTGATTTAAATTGTATTGCTAACAAGAGAATTAAAATGGCATTTCTAGTTAATATTGGCAAAATGAAGCCCCTGAGAGAGAGTACTAATGGTAGGTTGCCTAAGGTTGGCAGATGAATCTGGGTTTGGTGTTAGCAACACAGTGAGTAGTTACCACTGTCCACTGTGTAGGGTCCTGCCCTTCTGGTCCCCCAGTGGGAATGGGTAAGTAGACAACACTGTGGCTGGATCTTATGTAAGCCTTCATTTCTATCTCAATTCTATTTTACTAGTATTACCCACACGATTCCACATTGTCAACCAATGGTCTGGTCATTGGCACCAATTCAACACCATTGGGAATCCCCAATTTGGGGTTCTGGGAAGAAGGAAACTTTATTCAGTGTAAAACAGCTCACTTGGGATATAGCACAGCTGCTATTGGCAGCCCTGGGACTAGATCCCTCTCCAGCTAGAAAACTGTGCTGGTGTATTCCATTCTGCTCCCACTAGACATCTTCAGTCTTTCAGCTCAGCCAGGGAGATGCAGTCTTCAGTCTTCTACGGAAAGAGAAAGTGCACTCCCAGGCCCGGGGAGGAGCGGGGGTTATATAGACAAAAGACCCCGACCCTGATCCCTGATTGGTCTGTTCTTATGCAAATGACTCAAAATCCTCACTATCCTCATGGGTAGATATCCTATGGTCTGTTAAAGCTATGCAGCTCTGACTGGATGGGGAAAGCCTCAGTAGTATTGGCTGAAATAGGATTCTTCATAAGGACTGACTCAGGTGGCAGAAACACAGTGCAGGCAGGTAGTTCAGTGCAGGCTTCTTCCTGAAGTGCAGTTTGTGTGAGAGACCCTGTGTAGAAATGGCTCTAGGCTCTGTTTTGTCGTTGTTGTTGTTGTTTTTAATAATCATTTGAGCCCTTCAAAAGAAAATAAAAAATTAGACCAGAATAGACAATATCATTAAAATACTTGTGTTGCTTAGATATTATCTAAGGTTTATTTTTTTAATAAATTAGTCTTTTCAACAGAATAAAAAACTAAAGACATGTTCAGTTTTAGACACATTTTCCAGGTCATATATTATTTTAGTTTCTGCCAAAAAAATCTATGTGCCTGATTAAATTCAATTACAAACTGTCATTTTCAAAATAACTACTTAAGTTCAAGATGCTTTTTTTTTACCCAATAAATAGTGAGAACCAATAAAAAACAATACTATATATATATATAAAAGTTTCTATTATAAGCGCCTGCTATAAGATGTACATTTTTTTAAAAAAAGTTATTATTCTAGAAAATGATTACTGAACCATCAGCAACTCTAATAACAATCTAGGCCACTCTTCTCTGGAGAGTGAATACAAAGGGAAATATGAAATTCCCAATTATCTACATCTAATGTTTATTGTCATGGCTTAACCCTTTGCTACAAATATTTTATATTTTCATTAATTTCCTGGAGCCTGCACTGATTGTGTTGGGCAATGGGTGACATATTCTCTTTGTAGTTTTTATCCTGAATCTCCATATCTTTCTGAGGGAAGAAGAATAACTGTCATCATCCTTTCTCTAGAGAAACAAGCAGCTCTGGTCAAAGTATTAATTCCCATGACCATCCTATTATGACACTCTGCTTGAACCAGGGATAGTAGTCAAAACTGATTAAAATACAACAATTAATGTGCACTCTCTTGGGTCTCACTGTAAAATATAATTTCATGTATATCAAATTTAGTTAGTTAAATTTTTATAGCTAAATTTTCCAAGTTTTTATTTTTTACAAATTTGTATAACTTTGCATCATGTATATACATTAAATAAGGGCTCTTTCAGGGGACAATTATTCTCTTTTTCTGGTTTGCCAATCTTCTTAACTTTGCTGAGGAACTACCAGACTGAATCACCCCTACTCTACAGGCAGACTCCTTGGTCCTTGTTCTAAGTACTCAGTTCACTCTCTTTTCCCTCTCTATCTTCTCTCCCCACACCTCCTGGATATTTTGTTCCTTTATTTAACCCTCAAAATTAGCAGAAATTGTGTGAAAATCTTAGTTACTTTGAGCAAAGGAAATAACTAAGCTATACAATACAAGGAATGCCCTGCTGGTGTGGCTCAGTGGTTGAGTGTCAACCTATGCACCAGGATATCAAGGTTCAATTCTAGGTCAGGGCACATGCCTGGGTTGCAGGCTCAATCCCCACAAGGGGGCATGCAGGAGGCAGCCAATCACTGATTCTCTCTCATCCATTGAGTAAGAACCCTAGAGAAAGGTTGTTTTAAAGGAAGGTCTGAACTATTGTCTTCTTATGTGGGTTATATGAGTGTTTTTGTTAGATTGTTCCATTTTCACCCCTTTTGTCGAATAGTTGTTCATCCTAAATCGTTTCATTTCTTATATACATGTTTTTCTAATAATCACTTTATTTTCTCAATTAGAGTATTCTTGTCATCTCCATGTACATGCCAAGAGCATTTGTGTACCTTTATCCTCTCCAACAGGTGTAACTTGTTTTTCTGAGAGTGAAGGTTTCCAGTCACTCCCATATATTGGTATCTTTTTGAGGTCCTGCCTATACCTTGAGCTCAGCACCCACCCTGATGCTTTCAGCTGGGGGTAGATGCCTCTGTTATCCATGATTTTATAGGAGGAGAGACGATCCATTTGTCTTATAGCTCAAGGTTTATTTCTCCAATAATTACCCTGAAGATTTCCTTGAGCCCACTCCTGTTCCTTGGCTTTTCCCCTGTATGCTTGGAGCCTCTCTGCACCTATCCTACCATATACATGATCCTGACTGATTTATATCAAAGATTCTTCAAATGTTCTGGTGCATTTATTAGATAATTCTTGTTTCCCATGCTATTATGGATTTTTTTCCTTTTAAACATATTTTCATAGGATAATTATAGTGAATGAGGAATGTGCTCAGTCTGCCATTTTGACCCAATCTCATTTCTCTCTAACTGTGTCCCCTTTCACACCTGTATACCAGCTACATTCATTTGATAATATTTATGGGTACACGTCTTTTGCTTTTCTTCCTTCAAATCTTGCATCTTCCAGTGAGACTCTCACTACATATTTTTTTTACCTATCTCAAGGACTTTCTATCCCTTAAAGATTTCCCTGATTCCCGTGTCCAAATGTTAGTATTCTCCTCCAGTGAATTTTTATGGTCCTTAATTTGGATCTGTTAAAACTAAGTTATAACAAAGCAGAATTTATTATTTATGAAGTAATTACTCATTCACAACCAAGCATGGTGTCTTTCTTATTTTAGTATTCCCATTGAACATAACAATACCTTCCACATAGTAGGGACAAACATCTGTGACTGAAGTTGAATTTATCTTTATACTGTGCCTGGGCTAAATATCAAATGATATTTGTTGAGAAGCACAATAAAATAAATTATGCTTGTGATTAACTTTTGTCCTTAAAATTTAATTGATGTCTTTCTCTCATGCTATGTTTATATATTTAGAACCCCAAAGAGATATTAAAACTACTTTTTATTTGCTCGTTAATTATAGACATTAGCTGGTATATTTTCTTAAACAATGCTATCTATTCAGCACACACACCCTTAATCTCTTGCAGAGGGTGATACACTGACACATATTATTATTTATCACAGCACTGCCCCTAATCATTCACGCTGCTCAACCTCATCAGAGGTCCTTCCATCAAACTATGTCGCCATGGTAACACAAGCCAGACTGGCCATTTGGTCTCTGTTTGGAACACAAAGGTCACTTGAGTGTTTATGACATTTGGATTGTAGAGTTTATTTCCAAAACTGCACATTCTGCATGGTTTTGACATTTGGAAACACTCTTTATTAACAGTATTTTCCCTTGGTGTACATATATTTTTCAATTTGGAATTATATTTGTTTATTGGAAATAAAAGCAGCCAATGTAACCAATTTTATGAAATTCATTTTGTTTCTTCATTACATTTCTTTCCAGAAAATAATACGTTGTGCTTTAAAAGAGTGTAAGATAACTGTTGTAAAATATAAATCACTTAAATCACAAAATATATCTTGCACTAACAAACTGAAAACCTGATAATTGATTATTTTATAATGTTCTCTTTTTCCTCAAAATATAATTAAATCTTGAGTTTTTATTGACATGGGATAACAGAATTATTCAATTTTCCATCATGCTACCTTTTTTCATATCCAGAAAGTATATAATTTGAGAACAAAAAGAACAAATATATTTTTATTGAAGTAGAATCATTCGCATCAAAATTAGAGATTTTCTAAAAAAGAAAAGCTTACATTTTTAATAAAATATTTAAATACTAAAAACTCTAGAGCAGTGGTTCTCAACCTTCCTAATGCCGCGACCCTTTAATACAGTTCCTCATGTTGTGGTGACCCCCAACCATAAAATTATTTTCGTTGCTACTTCATAACTGTAATTTTGCTACTGTTGTGAATCGTAATGTAAATATCTGATATGCAGGATGTATTTTCATTGTTACAAATTGAACATAATTAAAGCATAGTGATTAATCACAAAACAATATGTAATTATATATGTGTTTTCTGATGGTCTTAGGCGACCCCTGTGAAAGGGTCGTTTGACCCCCAAAGGGGTCGCGACCCACAGGTTGAGAACCGCTACACTAAAGCAAAGTGAGCCTGGAGCACTCTTACAGTTGGGGATGGAGGCAAAGCAAAGGTGAGAGACATAAGTAAAATCAGAGTGTCTAGGAAAAATTAAAGGGAAGATATCCTAAAACTTCCAGGAAATCTCCACCAATGGAGCAAAGGGAAAAAAATGCCTCTATTATTCTGTGAGCAACAAATCAAACTGGGTTGGGGATCTCAGACAATTTGCAAAGACCGACAGAAACTCCCGGATTGGAGAGGGCTCCCTTGAGGGCTCCCAGATTGGAGAGGGTGCAGGTCGGGCTGAGGGACACCCCCTCCACTGCACTACCCTCCAGTGCACAAATCTTCGTGCACCGGGGCCCTAGTTTGAATATAATAAAGATCATAGTTGTTTATGGATAATAACACTCAATATCATAGAATTCATACTTTACAAATATATACATGTATTTGAAATAATATTAGCTAACACTGAGCACTTCTTATGTGACTGATTCTGTTCTAAATACTTTAGACATATTAACTCATTTAATCCTCACAGCAACCCTAAGAAGTCAATGTTATAATATCCCCCATTTTACCAATGAGAAACTGATACCCAGAGAGATAAGTAACTTGCCCATGGTTATACAACTACTAAGTGGCATAATAATCAGAACTCAAACCCAGGCAGTCTTCTTCCACAATCCAAGTGAGACTGCCTCCAACTTTTTAAATTAAGATTACAATCAAAATCCAAATAAGATGATTCATTTGGAATTTTTTTTATAGCTATTACAGATAATTTATTAGGGTTAATATGAATATTTTTTTAAGTTGCAGAATACAAGATAATAAATAGTTCAACCATAGGGTATTTGATATGGGGAACATTATAAAAGTTTTATTGAAGGACATAAAAGATGGAGGGATATAAATTTTTATAGATGAAAAAACCCAATATTATAAAGTGGTCTTCCCCCAAATTAATAAAATTTCAGGCAAAATGCTTACAGAAACTTTTTTTAAATTTTATTTTATTGTTTAAGGTATTGCAAATAGTAGTACATATGTCTCCTTTTTTTCCCCTACTGACCTCCCCCTGGCTTCCCCTACCCCCCTGCACTTGCCCTCGCCCCCTCGCCCCCAGTGTCTTGCATCTGTTGGTTATGCTTATATGTGTTCATACAAGTCTTTGGTTGATCTCTTACCACCCCTCCAACCCTCTCCTACCGTCCCTCTGTAGTTTGACAGTCTGTTCAATGCCTCTTTGCCTCTATATTTGCTCAACAGTTTGTAATGTTCTTTATTATCCATAAATGAGTGAGATCATGTGGTATTGATCTTTCACTGACTGGCTTATTTCACTTAGCATAATGCTCTCCAGATCCATCCATGCTGTTGCAAATGGTAAGAATTCCTTCTTTTTTATAGCAGCATAGTATTCCATCGTGTAGATGTACCACAGTTTTCTAATCCATTCATCTACTGATGGGCACTTAGGCTATTTCCAAATCTTAGCTATTATAAATTATGCTGCTATGAACATAGGGGTGCATATGTCCTTTCTGATTGATGTTTCTGTTTTCTTGGGAAACAGAAAAGTTTCCCAAGAAAAAGTTTCCTAGAAGTGGTGTTACTGGGTCAAATGGCAGTTCCATTTTTAATTTTTTGAGGAAACGCTATACTCTTCTCCACAGTGGCTGCACCAGTCTACATTCCCACCAGCAGTGAAGAAGGGTTCCTTTTTCTCAGCATCCTTTCCAGCACATTCTGATAGGTGTGAGGTGGTACCTCATTGTTGATTTGCAACTCTCGGATGATTAGTGACTTTGAGCATGTTTTCATATGTCTCTTGGCTTTTTAATGTAGATTTTTATCTGAAGACACAAAGCATCTGAGAGTAGCTATGAAAAGTCTCCAACAAGAAGAATTTGCTAAATATTTAAGTATTTAAAAAACAACAACAGAAACTAGTTTAAAAAGTAATGTTACAAATTATGATTTTCTTTTTCTCAACCATTTTCTTAATCAGAAACCTTGAGGACCTCTGGTGACTCCGCAATACCTTCCAGAGAAAACAAGCTCCCTGCAGGGCCCTCATAGTCGTGCTCAGTGAGCTTGTTCCTTCCTGGCTGCAGATGGCTGCTCTCCGTCCCAATCGCTGTGGGATTTCAGCGAACAAGAAAGGGACGAGCAAGACAGAAAAAGACACAAGCCAGATGAGCTGGCCCCCTTAAAAGAGCTTTTCCAGAAACCTCACACTGATTTTCACCTATATTACAATTACCCAGATCTATCCCATGACCAAATCTAGCTGCAAGGAAAGGTGATTTAAAGTTTTTTTAAAAGTAAGCTTGACTGGGCACATTGCCACCATGATCAAAATCATGATTCTGTTAGTAAAGAAGTGATGTTGAGCTGGGTTAGCCCTCACACTACGACTGTTTAGTTTGCCCTTAGTAGACCCGCATGAACAATGAGCTTTATCACTCTGGCTAGTCAGGACTCAACTATTGGGAAATGGTCAGTTTCCAGCTCCATGGTAGCTTTTTGCTCTGCTTCATGGAGTTTTATCCTAAAGAGACTTTCATGGAGTTTTCTTCTAAAGAGACTTTTTTTTTTTTTTTTTACTTTCCTCCTCTCAGGTAACACAGCCCAGTGCCATTTGTCAACCAATATCTAGAAACACTTCATTCAGTTTTCCAATTGTTTTCAAGACAGGGCAGGTGTAGCGCCCGTTGCATCATCACAGAGGAAGCAGGAGTCCTCTCTGCTTGTCCTTGTTTAGGTCATGCTATATGACACTACAAATAAGCAATTGTTCTCTTTTGAGTTGTATATAAATTTTCTTTTATTAATCAGTTGCTTAGAAAATTAAATGCATTTCTCATAGGAGCTTATTAAACATTTGCAAATTTACCAAAGATGTGTATTCCACAGACTACAATTTTAATCACCGTTTATATTATTGAGTTGGTAGGAAAATGCCTGCAGAATTCCAAACAACTCCCAAATGTGACAGATGATCTATGTGCCATTAATCCTGGTATTACAGAGGCCATGCTTCCTCAGCAGACCTCAACCGTTCCAAATATTTTGGAAATCATCACTACTTATCACTTTGCAGTTATAATTACATAAATCTGTCACATCGCATGCAAACTATGCTATTGTGTATTTGTTTTCAACATTAAGGAAAATTTAGGTTACCATTGTTGAGAAATTTACAGATAATTTTATAATAGGCTTTATGGTAGATGTCATGTGACTAAGATTCACAAATCTGTCTTAAGCAAAACTATTTCATGCCAGATAAACTTCAGTAATAATATACATATGGGAATTTAGGGTAAATTATAAACCAAGTGGGGGTTTTGGTGTGTTTTTGTTTTATTTTGTTTAATACTCCAAGTGCTTGAAATATCTTTCTGGTTATGCCTAGCTCAAAGAATTAAAGATGTTAGCTCTCTGTAGAATAAATAACTTTCTGCATGGGATGATTAGATGGATAGCAAAAAGGTCTGTCGCTCCCCCATTTCTCTTATCTTGGGATTATAGCTAAGAAAGTTCCAATTAACTCCACTTGGTGAAGGTAGACTGGAAGATGCTGTTTCTACATATGGTTTGTTGGATTGGCCAAGCACTTTAAAAACCAGTTCGAGAAGGGAGGCCAGTCAAATAGAGAGAGTGTAGTGTCCAGAGCCTATTGGGCCAGAAGCTAGGCACTCTGTGCAGTTGACAAGGTGCCAGGGGAGGGGGATTCTACACAAACAAGTAGAAAAGAAGCACAGGTGATTCCAAAGCGGATGGAATTTAGAATCAGGCTGGCATAGAGAATTAGCATTGACAAACGTCTATCAGATATAGCAGGCCCAGCAGAAAATCTAGGAATTGGGGCAATGGTACTAATCACCTGGAGCAAGATTAGAAAGAAAAATGTAGGCCTTATTTGTAGAAGGAAAATGGTACTAGGACAGGGGCAGGGCAGGAAATCTAATGTTTGAATGTAACTTGCTGCAAAAATGACCCATTCAGAGTCTCAGAGTGTCAGGCAAGAACTCTCCCATCAATTAGTGGACATTTGGTGCCGGAAGCCGGTCCATCCTTGCTGCTTGACACAGTCGCTGCAGGAAAGAAACATCTACACAGCATATGTTTCAATGGACCTGGCATATATAGCATACTGTTTTTAATATGTTTGCTCCCTTTAGCGCCATGTGTTTTAACCAAGGTCACCTCTCCGAGAAAGGTTGTTTCCCCAGGTGGGGATCTTTCCCTGAGGTTAGGGAGGGGATACAACCCCTTAATTAAGTGCCAGGCGGGTAGTTAAGCTACATGGTCTTTACTCCCTGGAATGGAGATGAGAAACACCTTAACCCTTGTAATAGAAATTGATAGGATTAAAATCAGCTGGTATAAATACGGATGTAATAAGACAATAAACGTCAGATCCTCATCAGTTCCTAACCAGAACTCCGACCAGAACTTTGGCTGGAGATCCTGGCTATAGGTCCTGACTAGGCTGCTGACCAACTGAAGGCTGTCTACGTGTCATTCCTTCTTCGCCGACTCCGTCCACACCTTTGGGGACCCCTGGACCTGCTGGGATTGGACCCCAGCAACTTGGTCCTGTCCAAATCATCCATGGAGATATTTGGTTCATGCCAACCCATCTACCCAACCCTATGTGCCATTACCAGCTAGGCTCCCAAAGCTAGAAGGGTTATTATTGATGATGTAGTCACAACCCAATATCTGTACCTGAAATATGATGGAATGTTTATGAATTAATCTGGGAAACCCAAAGTGAAAATAAATATTTTGGGACTTTTGAATCTAAGGATGCTTTATTAAGTGTGGACATTTTTGACAGGACCAAATAGCAAGGACCTCTGGGCAGAGGCCAAATGTGTCGGTGAACATTTTGGACAGGATCAAATGTCTTGCAAGGCTCCAATCCATCTGGTCCTGTATATAGGTTGATCTTTACAGCTTTTTATGCAGCTGAGACAGATGGAGGGAGTGAAGAGGCAGAGCCATGGGGGAAAGACAACCCTGGGGGAAGTCCTGGCAGGCCTGAAATCACCAGCCCGCCTGCCATGTGCGTAAATGTCTTATCTTCAGAATCATTTTCTGGAGGTCTTTTAGAAGATCTGTTAAGATAAAAAATATTGCCAGAGAGGAAACACTTTAAGCCCTGAGAGACAAGTGTTAGCTTCAAACATGGCGAGTATTGTCCTGAGGGAATACAATTCAGACATTAGGTTTAAAGGATAATTGAAGAAAATAAAGTCTTTGGGTGGATAATCTTACACATATTAGAAATTAGGGCGGGTGTTTCTTTTATCCCCCTCATTTTGTATCCCCCCCCCACACACTAGGCAACATGCATTGAGAATCCTTGTATGTCAGGTATTCTAAGGGCCTTTAAATATATTATTTCATTTAATCTTCCAACCCTATGGGCAAGTTTTATCATTTTCATTTTAGAAACACAGATGCTCAAAAAGTTCCCCAAGATTACATAGACAATAAGCCGAAGATCCTGGATTTATACTCCTCTATGTATGATGACCCAAATATTCCCACAGGAGGCTCATTCAAAGTCCAAGTGAAAAGCCTTGATAGTTTCACTAGGGAAGGTGTCATTGGAAATGGTGGGATGGGGATGGGGCAAAAAAAAGAAAAATACATATCAGAGAAAGAAAATGAGCAATTAGCTGCTATTTGTCAGTGCCAACCATGATCAGAGATTGTGTCAGGTATGCAGGATACTGACATAAGAAACCAGACCAGACTCCATGGAGTTTCTAGTCTGGCAGGGAAAAGCCATTCAACCAATAATGGAAAATAACTATAAATAAGTATTAACATTACAAAGAGTTGAAAATAGAGATACCAGGGGTAGCTGCCATCAACAGAACTGACACTCCTGGTTTTGTTTGTTTCTTTTCCCCATGAGTTCTCTTTTTTTTTCTTTTCTTTTAAACTCAATCCCTCCAGGCCTCCTCCCTCTACTTATGAGTTTGTTTCTATTTTATTTTGTTCATTAGATTCCACATGAGTGAAATCATATGGTACTTGTCCTTCTCTGACTGGCTCTGTCACTTAGCATAATGCTCTCCAGGTCTGTTTTGATAACTCATTTTAAGCAAAAGGAGGGAATAATAAATTATTCTGAAGGTGAGAGAGAATAGAGACAGGGAAATCAGGACTAAGAACAGTTTTGGGGAGGAAAACATGCTGAGATGGGATGGTCACGTGTTGAATTTAGGGTGAGTCTGAGGCATCCAAGAAAAATTGTCCACTAAACAACTGAAGGTAAGGTCAGGTGCCAGAAGCAAGGGAAAGAGACCCTGTTAGGAAGCCTGGAGAAACACTTCACACACAACCAAGCTGGACACGATGAAGGAAGGGGCCAAGGGCTCTCCAAGGCATGATCTTCAATTCACATCCTTGTCTACTACAGCCCCTGTGGTGTGGGAGTGTGATGGGGCTCTTAAAGGGTAAACAAACAAAGATACTTATTTGCAGCAGGTATCTGAAACTTTTAAAGGACGCCTTTAAAAAGGCACAGTTCCTTTTAAAAATAGTAATAGCTGACACTACTTTGTGCTTATTCTAGCCTGGATGCTACCGACTTTAGTCCTAACAACACCATGAACAAAGCACTATTATTATTATTATTATTACCTTCCGGTGTAAATACCAAGAAAACTGAGGCCCGGGGAGAGTAGCTTGCATCATTATGAAGGCTGTTTCCAAGATTCAAACTCAGGCCAGGCTTTAACCACACCTACAGAGCAAGGGGAGAAGGAACAAAATGATTCTTTTTTCCTTCAAGTCCCGATGTAAAGGGGAGAGAATGAAGTTCCTTATTTTATTTTGCAAAGACACAAGATAGAACTTTATACGCCAGTGCTCTTAGAGGGAAACTGATGTTAGCTTGTACTTCTGAGTCCCAAGTATTTTAAATACATTTTGTCAGATCCTCTTATTCTGAATTTGTCTTATTTACTCAGACATGATTCTTCCAACTGATTGATATTACCGCTGCCCCATGCACAGGTTCATACTAAGATCCCCTTTGTGGCTGCTTCAAGAGAAGCTTTGAAGATAGGGAGGAAAGAGGTTAGGCAGCCAAACCAGACATCACAGGATATCTAATACTGGAAAAATTGGCTTATCAAGAAACTTGCAGAGTAGTCTCTGAAGTCTATGGAAGTTGGGCCAGGATGGCCAAATACGGAAAGGAGAATGATGTTTCTCTAAGCACTTGCTAGAAATGGAGCATACCATGGGCAAATCCCCTGACCTCTTTAACCTCTGTTCCCTCATCTATTTAATGGGGCTAATCTGAAAGTCATCCTATGCTGCCCTTGTGAGGATTGAATGAGACGATGCTGATATGCCCTCCACACAGGGGATGAGGCTGAACAAGTCCTTAATAAATACTTGCCTTAAAAAAAAAAGAGGCAACACATATGAAAGTACTTTATTAGCCCAAAGTACTGTATAAAGGTGGTTCTTATTTATTTATTTATTTATTTATTTATTTACTAGGGGCCCGGTGCATGAAATTCGTGCACTGGGGGGGGGGGGGGGGTTGTCCCTCAGCCCAGCCTGCCCCCTCTCACATACTGAGAGCCCTCAGGTGTTGATCCCCATCACCCTCCAATCACAGGATCGGCCCCTTGCCCAGGCCTGATGCCTCTGGCCCAGGCATCAGGCCTGGGCAGGGGACCCCCAACCCCCTCTGATTGCTGGCTCCGCCCCCATCCCAGGCCTGATGCCTTGGCCAGAGGAGTTGACCCTCATCACCCTCCGATCGTCCATCACCAGATTGGCCCCTTGCCCAGGCCTGAGGCCTCTGGCAGAGGTGTCAGGCCTGGGCAGGGGACCCCCAGCTTCCCACAATCTCCTGCTCTGCCCAGCCCAGGCCTAATGCCTCTGGCCGAGGTGTCCGGCCCGGACAGTGGGGACCCGCAGCGGCAGCAGCGCCCCGATCGCACGGGCTCCGGCCCGGGCAGCGGGGACCCACAGCTGCAGCGGCCCCGCGATCCCGGGCTCCGCTTTAGGCCCAGGCAAGGGACCCCTAGCTCCCGGGACTGCCAGCTTCGCCCTTGCCCAGCTCCCATCCCTGGCTCCACCCCTACTTCCCGCTATCACTGGCCAGGGTGGCAAAGGCACCCGATTCTCTGATCATGGCTGGGGGGCAGGGCAAAGGCGGCCCTGGGGGCCGCCTTTGCCCTGCCCCCCAGCTCTTAGCTCCCCCCTGGGTTTCCGATCACTGTCAGTGGCAGGGGGCTTCTTCCTGCTTTCCCTTTCACCTCCCTGCATTGTGCCTACATATGCAAATTAACTGCCATCTTAGTTGGCAGTTAATTTGCATATTGCCCTGATTAGCCAATGAAAAGGGTATCGGTCGTACGCTAATTACTATGTTTCTCTTTTATTAGTGTAGATTTTCTGAGCACACGTTTTTTTCCACAGAAAATAATCCCACCAACCTGACTGAGGTGGTTGCCCACATCCATGACTGAATCCACCTCTACCCTGGAATCTGGTTGCTGGCCCAGCTTTCTGGTCGGCCCCAGGGCAGTGTCTCTGTCTGCTTCCCCTCATGTGAGAAAGGTGATTCTTTATTAGATGCAGAGAAGAGAACATTGACTCAGTAGTGCATTGGGAATAGGTAGCCATCTGCGAATATCCATTTCAAGCTGAACGATTAATATTACTCTTTCTCTTCAAGGGTCTTATTTGTCATGCTTACCATAATATTATCTAAAAGCCACTTGGTATTTTCTATGCAGATGTACCATTGTGAGACTGAATAATAAAAGTTGCATCTTGGAAAACAATATGGAACATTTAAGCTAGTATTCTCATCTAGCTTTGTGACTTGTTATCTTCCAACATCAATGTTTCCATTGTCACTCTGCTGTTTCAGATAACAATGCTTTCTGGACACTTGCCTGCTGGCCATTTAACAGATTAGGGGCTTTTTTTTCCCTTGGTTCTCCTCTGTGCTGATTCCCAGCTATACAGTTACCATTTGTAAATCAGCGGAGCAAGAAATTAAGGGCACACTGGAAGCCCTGCCTGTGGGATGCCAATAACAATAAAGGTATAGAGTCGCCTTGCTGGCTTTCTGCTGCCCACTGTACATCCAATGAAAACGCGCTCCTCCAAATAAGCATCATTATTGTAATCACCCGGAGGAATAAATGAGGCACAGTAATAAACAGATTAGGACATGATGAAATACATTTCCTGGATTTTATAGTACAAAAATAAAGACCTGCTTTGAATGCTTGGTTTTCATGTTTTTGTTTTAATTCTCAGGTGAATTTAGACTGTAACTCCCATGCTACTGTGGTTACTCCCTAGGTTTGCTTTGAAGTGCATATTCTTCTGCCCAAATGATCCTGAAAAAGTAGGAAACAAAAGAGGGGGGTAGCCCTGGCCTGTGAGGCTCAGTGGATGTGTCCTCCCATCCACCAGAGGTTGATTCCCAGTCAGGGCACATGCCTGGGTTGCTGGCTCAATCCCCAGTAGGGGGTGCAGGAGGCAGTTGATCAATGTTTCTCTCTCACATTCCTATTTCTCTCTCTCCCTCTCTCATCCTCTCTCTAAAATCAATAAAAACATTTTTTTTTAAAAGGGGGGGTAGTAGAATGTTGTTGTATAATATTAAAACTGAGCGAGCTTAGTTTTTCTTTTTGTGTGGAATAAACGCCGGTGATCTACAAATTCTAAATATTTAGTCTCCTGTCATAGAATCATCCTCAAATCAAAAGAGCCTGTTCACTATCAGAGAAAATTAAGGCCTCTCACTGCCTTTAACATTAATAGAATCCAAGCAGAAATCCTTAGAAAAACAACATACATTTCGGATTTGACAATTCATCGTGCTCTCTATTCTGGGCTCAGTTTAGCGTATTTGAACTCAAATAGGAGGCGTCTGTTGATACAAATATTTGCAGACTTCTGATGCTAAACTGGTCATATGACAGATGGTGACAAAGTATTAACTGAAACTACCACCCGACAATATGAAGGAAAGAAGTTTCTGTGCAGAGAAATATTTGAATGTTTCATAAAAACAGTAAATATTCAACATCTCAGAAGGCTTCAATTTAGTTTGTAGGAAAACTGCATAAACTTTGGAGTCAGGCAGTTTGGGCTCAAATCCCAATAGGTACGTAATAGCCAGATAGATACAAAATGTGACTTTGCCGAAGCGATTTAAACTCTATAATCTTCAGAGATAAATGGTGATGGAAGGAGACTTGACTTGTGGCAGTGAACACACAATATAGTGTACAGATGATGTGATGTGGAATTGTGCACCTGAAACCTGTTAATAAATTCAATAAAAGTAAAAAAAAATCATTTAAAAAATAAAATAAGCTTTATAAGCTTCCATTTCTTCATATGATCAATAAGCATGGCCTCTTGTGATTGTAGTGAGGATTAAATAAAATATGTATATATAGCACCTAGCATAGTCCCTTATTTATATGGAAAACATGGTAAAAGTTATTGTTATCCTAATTTTTGTTTTTATATAATTAATACATTTCTTGTACTAAGTGTAATTAATATCTACATGCTGTGAAGGTATATGTAGGCATGCAGATGGGGAAGGTGAGAGAAAGAAGGAAGAGACAAAATCAGAAAATAAATGCTAAGTTACTCTCCAACCCCTAACATTCAAATGTTTTTTCTGTTCCTAATCATTCCAATCTCAGCAAACTGAATTATCATCTGCCCAGTTGCTCAACCCAAGTGTTTTGGAATCAGCCTTAATGTGCCCCTTTCCCTTGCTGCCTGGCTCTGCACTCCCCACCCCTTCCCCAACCACACAATCCCAGCATTCTCATCCCATCATCAACTCTCCCTGCTTTTTAGGAAGAGTAGGCTTCCTAACCTTTCTCCTTGCTTTTACCCACAGACCCCTCTAGTCCATTCTCCACATAATACCAGAGCCATCTTCTTAAAATACAAATTAGATCTCTTTTCCCATCTGGAAACCCTTTGATGACTTCTCACTGTACTTCAAATAACATCAAAACACCTCCGGGATCCTGCATGATCTGCATCCTAATAATCCCTGAATGCCACCTCCCCTCACTCTCAACACTTCAGTCAAGTGGCAAGCCATGCTCCTTCCTCCTTCCCACCTCACAGCCTTTGCACATTTTGTTCTCTCTGCCTGGGACCCTTTCTTTTTTTTATGGAATGCCTATCAGGTCCCTTCCTCACCTTCAAGCCAGAGATTCAAGGTCATCTCCTCAGAGAGGACTTCCCAATACTGCAACCAAAGCAGCCGACCTCTTCACCTCAGTTTTTTATTGACTGGCAGGCTGTCTTCTTAGTAGCCCCTAAAATGATTTGTAATTATTTTGTTTTTCACTTTTTCCTTTTCTGTGTCTCCCAAAGACTATAAATAACTTGAAGGCTGGGGTCATAACTGTCATTTTTATTTTTAAAGCTCAGCTTAGGTGTTGTGCTTGGCACAGAAAAGATGTTTAGTAAATGTTTGCTGAAAAAAACATGATGAATTGAATAATTCAATCTTGTAAATTTCCATGGTGAAAACACCTTAGATGTATAATAATTTATTTTCACTCTTTAATGAAAGGTCAGTGAAGGGAAAGGTGACATACCGCATTGTTATATGGGTACATGTATCCTTAAAAGGTTAGAAATAACTCACTCTGTACGAAGCAATTGTTTGAGAATTCTCTGTAGCCTGGAAAGAGGTCATGTTAAAGAGGCAAATGTAAATTCAGGAATTTTGCTCTTTGCATTTACTTAATTGACATTTTCAGGGCCACTGGATCACATGAGTCCATTTTCTAAAATCTCTCTCTAATTCCAGAGGAGACCATAGTTTGAAACCAACATTACAAGCACATTTCATAGCATTCAGCCTTTTTTTACTAGGGGTGATCAAAGATTAGTTTCTTTTCAAGTGAGAATTTGTCATTTGGGAGCTTGTCATCTTCTCATAGGCCCCCAACTGATTATTTTCTGAATAATTTAGCCAAGATATGAAAAGCTGACTGCAGTGGGTATGTGGGATGTCACTTGGATCCCCACTTTGGGATTCAGGTCCTTCTCCTTTGACTATTGGGAATGTAGTTGAAGAAAACTGCCTTGTCTAGGGTCACACCCTTTGCCAGGGGATGGTCCTCATTTAATAGCTGGCCCTGGATATATGTTTGTGTTTGTGTGTGTGTGTGTGTGTGTGTGTGTGTGTGTAGGGGGAAGATTCAGATTTAGTCCTCTTGTAGGGGCACAACTCAGAGGGATCATTCCTGTTCCAAAGATCTGCAGGCTCAGCTGAGACCTTTGTTGTAATTGCACTGCCTGCATTGAGTCTGGCTTTTCCTTATGCTCAATTCAACTCTCTACTTCTCCACAGGTGCTGGTCCTGAGAGCACCCCCCAGTAAACTTCCTGCACCCAAATCTCCACCTCAAAATGGAGATGGTGTCTCCTTAAGAGGCTGACCACGCTGATTTGATGCCACTTTTCCCCACCATCCCCCCTTTCCTTGTCATGAAAAAACTCCCCTGCCTCACTCTCTCTCTTTCAACAACAGGTAGAATCTGATGGCAGGATTGGTAATGATGACACAAAATGTTGCTGACCATCCCCAAGCCTAAACCATCACCTATATCCTCTCCCTACGCCATGGTGCTTTCTCAGTGCAGAGAAAAATGTAATAGGGACTACTTCCTTACTAATTAATTAGTAAGAAACTAATCATGAGTATGTATTCTGATATAATTATCTTACAAACATGTGTTATAGGCTGAATTGTGCCCCCCCCAAATCATATGTTAAAGTCCTAAACCCCACCCCCCAGAATCTCAGAATGTGACTGTATTTGGAGATAGGACCTTTAACAAGACAATTAAGGTTAAACGAGGCCACTCAGATGGACCCTAATACAATATGGCTGTGCCTATATAAGAACAGATTAAGGCACAGGCATGCACAGTGGAAGACCATGTGGAAAGACGGGGACAATATATCTATTGAAAGGCAAGGAAAGAGGTCCCAGAAGAAAACAGCCCCGATTGATGCCTTGATCTCAAACTTCCAACCTCCAGAATTGTGAGAAAACAAATTTCTGTTGTGTAAACCCAGTGTGGGGTGTTTTGTTATGGTGGCCCTAACAAATTAATACAACATGTAATTGTAAAACCTGTGGGTTTTGTTCCATGCCCTTTAAATGCATTGGGTACACCTAAGAAGGCCAGAGAAGGCATCTACAGGAGGGCTCCAGAATGTCTCCAGGCTGTGTGCATTCCTCATTTCTTGCCCTGCCCTATTTTTGTTTCTCTGCCCCATTTTTGTTTCCATAACTCTATTTCTGCTTGGTGTGGGTACCTCATATTAACTATGTGGTTTCAGCGTATTTCCTCAGCCCCACTCTTCTGTGTACACCCTCTTTTGTTTTGATGCTATTGTTTGGCTGATTCTTTATCCTGTACCCCGAACCCCACATCCCAGGAAGCTATTTTGGCCAGTACCCCACTAATCTAGGCTTTTCTAAAGGAGTTGTTCATAGCTTGGGGGCTCTGAATTACCAGTTGGTGGTGGTGGGGGGGGATCACATTGATTTTATCCTGATTTCCCATCTAGAAATTTAGGAAGTAATCTGTGGGCAGCCTGGTGCTTTCTAGATATAAGGAATTTTACTGTAATATATAAAAATATTTAATTAAGGAAGAAAAAAATCATAAAAGTATATTCCTGAAGAGAACATCATCGTAAGTGGCAGTTTCTATTGGCCCAGAGAGCCCTTCATGTGACACTTCAGGGCCTCCATCCAGTCTTCTCTAGGCATGCTGATGATCAAATCATCTCAGATGACAGCTTCCTGGCATTATTGTGCTTCTGTTGTCTCACACCTGGACCACCACTGATGCTTAGGGGCCCCTGAGGGGCTTGGACTGTGGGGTGGTCTACGGCAGAAGAGACACCTCAGTCTCCTTGTTGGAATCTTACTTAAAGATCATCCACTCTCTGCCACCTGCATGGAAACTCTCAGCTTCTGGTGTAACAGCTATTAGTTGCTTCACTTACAGTTTCCATCCTTGCCCTTGACTCAGTCAAGGTCTGGGAATGTCGTTGAGTGACAGCTTCTGCTCTGTGCTCCCCTCTGATGACTAAGGCTTTGTTTCTGGGTCAGGCTTGTCACGACTCCTTTCTCCCTTCAGGGAAAACTCTCTCCTACTTCTCTCCTCAGTCCCTCGTGCAAAAAGACTTCTGACAGGCTGTCCTGCTAGCTCTCAGAACTTGCCTGAGAGAATGAATGCTAGCTTCAGGACACACCACGGGCTTTTGTCTCCAGCACCGCTACCCACAGCCCCCTCCCATGTCTATACAGAGTGAGTACATAGTAAAGAAAACTCAGTTGCTTCTTTAGGAAAAAGCTGAAAAGCTGGCTGTACGCTCTCTGGATGTTATTCTTGCCTCTGTTGTCTGATCAGAGATAGGACACCCACCTATTGCATTATTATTATTATTATTATCATTATTATTATTGATGAGTCTAGTGTCTCCTCTTGTTTAGAGAGAATGGCCATGACACTTCCTAGTTCTGTCGCCTAGGTGTCCATGTCTGCAGATTTCCTGTCAGCCAAACCTTAAAACTCAGTGTTGTTCTGTTCTGTCCCTGAATCCCCTCAGTGCACCGTGATCATGTGAGGGGTTTGAGAGCTTTTCCAGTGACAACAGTACCTCCTGCCTAGAGCGCAAATGAAATGTGAACACTCCTGGGTGTTTTAGCTTAACGACTTCATGTTTGATTTGACATGGAAATCAATCAAATAAAAATACGATACATAAAATGACCTTACATTTTGGATTAGAGAGAGAATAATCTTGTGTAGGGTTAAGCGTTTGCCATTATGGAGTCCTTCAGATATGTTACTTGGGTCATCTGCAGGCCAGAAATGACTCTGTTAAATAGAATCTTCCTGAAAATAAATGATATTTTCTCTTTTAACTTTTATGTAAATCTGAAGTGCTGCTGCTATTAAGACAAGAGGTTAAAGCTAAGGTGCAGTAGGATGTTGTTTGTTGGCTGACTACTTTTTCCATATGGAAAAGGATATGTGTATTCAGTTTCCTTCCTTCCAAGACTTAGGAAAAGTAGAAAGCAAAAGGATAGGTAGAAAAGAGTCAATTCTTTTATTGATGTAGGAGCAATGGCGCTTGACATATTCACTGTGCCTTCATCCCACTGAGAGGAACATGTGACCCGCTGCAGGGAATTGCTTAGGAAGCCGACCCAGGGGCAGCTGCCCAAGGCATGTTATGATCTGGGTTTCTTTGGGGGCTATTTGCTCTGCTGTGTATTAATACCCATGAGTATTGCCTTCCACTCAGGATTAAAGTTAAACACCAGAGCCAGAGGACATGGAGGAATGCCAACCTGGGAAAGCACTGGGAGGAGAGGCTGCTTTTTGCGCATCCTGCAGAACTTCCACTTCATGGTTTTAAAATCTATACCCAAGAAATATCACAAATAGGTCTTCTTACATCCCTTGCTTTTAATTCTCCTTTACACATTTGTACTGCTTATTGCTAGGGCTTTTTAAAAAGAAATTGCTAAGTGAAATAAGTCAGTCAGAGAAAGATAAATATCACATGATCTCACTCATTTGTGGGTTATAATGAAAACATAAACCGACGAATAAAAATAGATCTAGAGACAGAGAGGCATCGATCAGATGCTCAGAGGTTTGATAGGGGAGGGTGGGGTTAAGGGGGAGAGATCAACCAAAGGACTTATAAGCATATAAGCATAAGTGATGGATGCAGACAACAGGGGGTGAGGGTGGGGTGAGGGTGAGGGTGAGGGTGGAGGCAGGACTAGGGGGATGAGGGGACAATGGGGAGATAAGGACACATTTGTAATACCTTAATCAATAAAGGAAAAAAACAAGAAGAAATTGCTGTGTGAGAGTGTGTGCAAGTGTAATTTGCACAGATTCCTAAAAAATAAAGAGTGCAAATACATTGGACTTTCAGTAGCCTGTGTCAATTATTGCTTCATTTAGATTTAATATGTCCTATATCATTGTCCACATAATTTCCCCTCCCATTTCAGATTTGGCAAAGATTACATGATTTCAACTACCATGTCTTCCCATTACAGGCAGCTGTGCAAGTTCCAAGGAGCGGGGCGGGGGGGGGGCGGGGGGGGGGCGCGGGGGTGTCAATGCTGTGGTAGCACCCATGAGATTTTTCCCAGCAGAGGAGCTGGCCACTGCAGGAGAGGGGACCCACTCCCCATTTCTGGAGAGGCAGCATGGCCAGGCTGAGCTAAACATCCAGCCCGGTTATGAGCTAGATGTTCAGGCTATCATCTAGTTGTCAAAGGTCATGGTGACCCTTTGACAAATGACAGGGATTGGCAGCAGCAGCTTCGTAAAGCAAATTCTCATGCACACCAAAGGGATTTCAGTCTGGCAGTGTGGTCAAGGTTCCAGACATTCCAAACAATGGCAGAATGTTTCCAAAAACTGGCTGCTCAATTTTCTTTATATGACAAAAGTTATAAGAAGATGTAAATGTGTTTAGACACTAATGGTTGTAAAGAACACATTAGTACAAGAGAACAATGGTCTATTTATTATCCATGACATTGAGAGCAGGCCTGAAACAATGGTTAAGCAAATAGTTCTGGGTTTGAATCTCAGCTCAGCTGTTTGCAAATTGCATAACCTCTCTGAGCTTTAAATACTGTTTGAGATGTAAAGGAGATAATCTATGTAAAATATCAAGGATGGAGCTTGATATATGGTAATTACCAAAAACCCTATTGAGGATAGCGAGTGTTAAAAAAAAAAAACTTTCAGGTTTAATTTACTTAAAATTAGGACTAGCCCAGCCAGTGTGGCTCAGTGGATGAGCAGCAAACTATGAATCAGGAGGTCACAGTTCAATTCCAGGTCAAGGCACATGCCTGGGTTTGGGGCACAATTCCAAATAAAATTAGGACCAAAACTTGATGGTAAATGGTAAAAACAAGGTATCAATCAATAAACAAATAGGACTGTATCTTGAATGTAAAAATAAAAATTTTAAAGTAATCTTATTTTATAATCAGACTTAGACTATAACTGCTAGCCAATTTCTATTCCCATTCCCTCTGTGCATGGCTCCTCTTGGGAGAGGGAGGGTGTGTAAGCAGCACTTCACCTGGGACTTGTGTCCAGGACAAGCTCACCCAGGGCAGCAGAGGGGGCCGCCCGCCTTTTCCCAGTCCAGCATTGCCCCTAGCAGCACTGAGGACAAATGTATACCCCGGATTTGTTACTTACAATGACATGATCCACAGGCCAGTGAGACAAGCGACACTCAAGCGGTTCCTAGAAGCTCCCTCCAATTCTTTCCCCCATAAACTCAATCTTTGTTTATGTCACAAATCTGTCCCAAATGCATCTTCAAATCTCCCCATAAAATGGAACTAAACAGACTACACACAGCTCTGCCTCCAGTTACTTATTTCCTTTTATGTGACTTTCCAATTTTAATATAATGAGCATTGAGAAGGAGCCACATAACCAGGGCAGCTGTGCTGAGTGTACACGGCTGAGCCTTGGCTCAACCTCCTCCTCCATTTGGTTAATTCCCACATCCTAAACTTCTGGTGTCAGACTAGATCCGTGGTCGGCAAACCGCGGCTTGCAGGCCACATGCGGCTCTTTGGCCCCTTGAGTGTGGCTCTTCCACAAAATACCACATGTGGGCACACACATACAGTGCGATTGAAACTTCATGGCCCATGCGCAGAAGTCAGTATTTTGTGGAAGAGCCACATTCAAGGGGCCAAAGAGCCGCAGTTTTCCGAGCTGCAGTTTGCCGACCACTGGCCTAGATGGACTAGGCCAACTGATTGGGGACGCAGGTAAAACTTTAGTAATGACCTGTAACAGGCATGGGCTCCCTGTTTGTTTCCCCCTCCTCTATATCCCAGCTTCCACCTGCAGGTGGGCCTAAGGGCAGAACTGTGCTCCAAAACCGCACAAACACCTTGTTCCAGCCAGAAGACTGGGAGAAGGGCCCCCTGAGTGCCAGTGAGTGTGGCAGGAATCCCAGGTTTTTATTTTTAATTTATTTTTCCTCCTAGCCCTGTTCTAAAGCCAGCCACAGTTGGAAGCTGCTTTGCTGTGGCAGCAACTCTAACATTTAAAACCCAGAGCGAAGAGAGAAAACCTCACTCTGTCCAGAGGAAGAGGGGAAAAGGGCTCCTAGGAGCCAGACTGTGTGGGTCCCACTGGAGAGAACGGCTCTACTCATTACACAAACTCAGTAAGTCCTACACTTACTCTTCAACTGACCATGTGCTGAATGCACCTAAAGAAGCACAGCAAATGCTTCAAGAACTCTGCTATGCCAACCGATGTGGCTCCGTGGTTGAGGTTCAACCCATGAACCAAGAGGTCACTGTTCCATTCCCTGTCAGGGCAAATGCTCAGGTTGGGGGCTCAATCCCCAGGAGGGGGGTGTGCAGGAGGCAGCCAATCAATGATTCTCTGTCTTCATTGGTGTTTCTATCTCTCTCTCCCTCTCCTTTACTCTCTGAAATAAATAAAAAAAATATTTTTAAAAGGAACTCACTTGTGATATAAACCACTGTCCTTGACTAATTCTTAAGTGACACATGCACCAGGGAGACCTAACCAGCAAAGCAAAGGTGACAACTGAACTGATATTAGAATCACTGCCCAGAAAATGAGAGACACAACTTATGGCCTGACCAAATTACAGTAATACCATGAACAGGTACACATCAATTACTGTCGTGGTCAACAATATCAATATTACAGGGATTCAAACTACCTAGAAAGATCTGTTGCCCTCAGGGGTATGTTCTGACTACAGTTAAGACTGGTTAATAGGTAACTGGGTACTTATCAAATAGCTGAGGTTCTTGAAAAGAATTTATCAAGTTTCTAAGCATTAAATTATTATACAATTGCTTTGCAGTTAGCAAAAGAAGGGTCTACTATGTAAAGTCAACTTGAAACTATCAAAAATTTAAAAAAATCTTCAATCAAAGGGTATAAATAAATATCTGTTATATCTCAGAACCAAAAGGTGGCACGGGAACTAGAGGGGCAGAAAAGACAGTTTTTTGTTATAGTTAGGGAAGAGACACAATTCCTCTGTTCTCAGAGGAATTTTTTATATACAATTTAATAAGCCTTAATGGTTAAGAACTCCTCCTCAGGCATTAGTGTATATTAAATTGAATTACAATCTATATACCTAAGAAATATCTAAGTGTTCTACCAGCTCATTAAGTAGCTATAACAATGAATAATTTAGACAGAATAATTAATCAGGACTTGTCTTATCAGATAGAGGACTTTTGACTAATAATAATTGTCCTCCTCATTTAAAAGTTCAAGTTAATGTTTGGGAAGCTAACATGTGGACAGCACTTTTATAGGACATTTGGGAAGCTGTTTTCAATGATAGTCACATTGAGAAATATGCGGATTCCTATTTCTTCAGAATAGTTGGAAAATAAATCATGGCTATTCATACATAAATGTACACTGATGTGGTAGAATAATAGTTTTGAAATGTTAATAGTATCTTTCTGAATATGTGTTATTAATAATTTAGCAGCATCATATATTCTAAATTATATTTCAAAATATATTTATTTCTAGAATATATTTAGTTTAGCTGACTAAGGCATTGGTTAATGTGTTCAGTGCTCACTGACAAACAAGAAAAAATGAGGGGCCCAGTCAGATGAAGGTGGATAACAGAAATCCCACATAGATTTGATGACAATGACTGTCAGGTGAAGTGGGGTATTATTATAACTATAGATTAACAAACTAAAGCACAAATTGAGTTAAGTAGTCAAGACCATACAAACAATAAATAGCGGAGCCAGGATGTATGCCTTTTTGGCTCCTTCAAAGTTATATAATAGCATTGGTACATGAGTAAAGTATAAACCAGCAGAACAGAGTAGCTAACCATAGTTCATATATTTAGAAACTTTATTTATGACATTTCAAATCAATGAGAAAAGAATAGACTGTTTTACATTCCATCAATAGGAAAAAAATGAAATTGGACTCGTTCTAAATCACACATAATAATCAATTCCAAATGTGATTTATAAAATTATTAGAGGCCCGGTGCACGAATTTGTGCACCAGTCGGGTCCCTAGGCCCCGGCCTGAGGGATTGGGTTGAAACTGGCTCTCTGACATTCCCTGAGGGGTCCTGGACTGCAAGAGGGCACAGTTCAGGCCGAGGGACCCCAGCTGTGCACTATGGGGGCTGGGGATGGACAAGAGAGGGCTCCAGGGGATGTCTGGCCCAACTCTCTCAGTCCTGATTGGCCGGACCCCAGCAGCAAGCTAACCTACCAGTCAGAGCGTTTGCCCCCTGGTAGTCAGTGCACGTCATAGTGAGCAGTTGAGTGGCCTTAGCATATCATTAGCATATTACACTTTGATTGGTTGAACGGATGACTGGATGACCGGACACTTAACATATTAGGCTTTTATTATATAGGATAAAACTTTTAGAACATGTATAAGATTATCTTTATGACTGATATGAGGAAGGACTTCTTAAACAAGTACAAAGATAATAACCCATTATTGTCAAAATTTAAATTATAACTTCCAATTTATATAAAGGCTTTCTAAGGGAAGCAGAAAAAATGTACAATCTGAAAGAAGATATTTAAAAACATGTAAATGACATAAAAATTATATCTAAAAACATAAAAAGTTGTTATAAATCAGTAAGATGACAAGGAAACACAGAAAAATGGGAAAGGACACGGACAGAATTTTGATAGAATTGTGTCTCAATGTGTATTCTATCCAAAACATATGAAACATTGCTGAAAATCAAGAGGAAAAATAACCAACAACCATATGGGGAAAATGCACAAAAGAAATGAGTAAACATTTGACAGAATTGCATAATGATTTATGAAAATATATTCAACTTTACTATCAATATTAGCAATGCATATTAAGACTACAATGACATATTTTATATCATTAATTTGGCCAAAGAAGTTTAATCTGATTATATGAGGTATTTGTAATGATATAAGCAGGGAGATAATATATATAGAGAGAGAGTGAGAAATAGAGACAGACACAGAGAGAAACACAAGAGAATTCTTTCACCCTGCTGGTAGATTGTAAATTGGCATAACCATTTTGGAAAACAATTTGGCAGTTTCTTGTAACATTAAAGAAACATAATTAAAGACTCAGAAATAGGTTTGTATGCACCAGGAATATTTGCAATATGGCATAACGATAAAACAAAACACTACACAGTAGTGAAAAATTAAACTTCAGCTGCATGCAGCAATGTTGATGAATTTCACAAAAATAATGTTGTGAAACATAATCTCAAAATGCATTCTATATGACTCTTTACCAAGTTAAAGAAAACTTTTTAAAAACTTGGAAAATAGGGCTTCATACACATCCAGTAAACTAATAAGGCCTTGATAAATCCCCCAATCAGGATAGTGATAGTTATCCAGAATTGAGGTGGAGCGGCGAAGGGACTGAAATCAAGATACCATGAGGTCTCAAGGTATTTCTAATGTACTTCTAAACTTGATGAAGTGTAAGTGTTCATTTATATATGTATGTATATCAAACACAGTATATTTCTCATTCAAGGGAAAAGAAAAATAAAGGAAAGAAAGAATAAATGGACAGTTCTTTAAAACATAAAAATCTGAATAAGCAGCTCTTATTCTAAACTATTTCACCACAAAAGTTAGACATCTACTTACAGCTGAAACAACTCACTTACTTCTAAATTCCTTGTAAAATAACACAGACGTGAAAGCTATGATCCAGACAAATTTTTGAGCCAATGCACTGGAAAGACTAAAATAACAACAGCTATGTAAGCATTGCTTAAATGCAATTTAGAAATTTTTCAATGTCTGAAATGGCTTTTTAAAAAAATTCACTACTGTCATGAATTCATTCATATAGGAGTAAAGTAATGACATTTTTTAGTATCTGCTATATATCAGATTTAATCTAAGCTGATTTGCCTTCTTAGTATATATTCAGAGAAAGATATATGTCTTAGAATAGAATATTTTTCTCATATTAACTAATATTTTTTGTGTTTTATGATTTCTCTGAAATAATTGTGTACCTTTTATTTTATTTAGCTATCTGCTATTTCTTTGCAATGTCACACCTGTGGCAGAATCCATCATTCCAAGGCTTAGGACATTCCCTGTAAAAATATGATTTCTATTTCACTGTGAAGATTTGAGTGAGAAAAGGTCATCATATATTAGTACAAACAAAATGAAATAACAATCACAACTAGAAATATTGGAGTTATCCACACTGTAGATGAAAGTAGATATTTGTTTTAAAAATAGACTCTTCACAGAAACAAGTTACTTAGGGGAAATTACATTTCAAGAAAATATGGCAGATTGAAACAAAATTAAAAATGAAATATTTAGCAAGAATTAGAGAGCTCTTTAGCCACTTCAGGACATCCTAATGTTATTCTTTTAAAATCTCTCTTTTTTTTCAGTTTGGTAAGCTTTTGACTTTGAAATCTATCACTGACGAAAATTTAGACTTGAGCTAAAAGTCTATTCTTGATTCAATAATTAGAATGCAACACTTAAATATCTCTTTCTGTTTATTCCTGTGCCCTGGTATATCAGGGATGTGTATGTATTATGCAATGTGTTTTGTGTCAGTGCCATTTTAGCAGAAAGCAGCCACCTGATAGCAAGCAAGCCTACTATTTCTGCTATAAGTATGAAGTCTCAGAGAAGAGACCTCCTATTCCCTCCTATTCCAGGATCAAAGATGGAAAAAATGTGTTAGAGGTCTGCTGGTGAGAGTATTTGTCAAGTTTCTATTTTATTTAATAGTTCTAGAGAAATCTTCAGTTTTCTTTATAAAACAGAAAAACCATGGTATGTAATAGTATTTCACTTTATTTATTTATTTACTTACTTACTTACTTACTTACTTACTTACTAGGGGCTCAGTGTATGAATTCATGCACCTTGAAAGGAATTGTGGGCTGCAAAGCTTCGGTAGGCATAGGGGTGAGTCTCAATCCATCCTCCATGCCCCTACCTGGCCCCTTCTGCAGTGGCCCTTGGTCCCCTGTCTGCTAGCAACCCCACTCCTGCTGCTGCCGCTCCCACATACTGACATCGCTGGCCCCACTCGCACCTGCTGAAGGCATGGAACTATTGAGGCCAGCATCAACAGTGGGTGCGAGCGGCAGCTCCAGCGCTGGCTGCGGGTGTGAGCGGGTTGGTGCTGGCAGTGGGTGTGAGTGGTGGCTCCAACACTGGCAGTGGGTGCGAGTGGGGCTGTTGCCAGCAGCAGGTGCGAGAGGTGATTGCCAGTCCCGATTTCCCCTCAGGAGCAGGGGGAAGTGGAGAAGCCTGAGGAGCAATTGGGGCCGGCAGCCACTGCTCGCACCTGCTGGCAGTGGGTGCGAATGGTGGCTCTGGTGCTGGCAGTGGGTGTGAGTAGGGCCAGCGCCGGCAGCAGGTGCAAGCACTGGGCAGGACCATGGCATATGGGAGCAAAGAATTTTCAGTAATCACCAGAGGCTCGCCCTGATGACAGCAACCGGTGCCCCGCCTTGGTCTTGTGCCCCCAGTCACCTGCTCCACCATCCTGCTGCAGTCAATGCCCGCCATGTTCTGCACATGCCCCCTGGTGGTCATAGCAACTGGTTGTTCGGTTGATAGGTTGTTCCAGTTGTGCTGTTGTTCGGTCTATTTGCATATTAGCCTTTTATTATATAGGATTGTTCATCCTCACCTGAGGATATTTTCCAATTGATTTTAGATAGAAAGAAGGAAGAGAAAGAGAGAAGGAGAAAGAGAGGGAAAAAAAAACATCATTTGAGAAAGACACATCAATTGGTTGCCTCCTGCAAGCATCCAACTGGAGATTGAACCTGCAACCCAGGTACGTGCCCTTGACCAGGAATTGAACCCATGACCTTTCAGTTTGAGGGTCTGCAGTCTAAACACTTAGCAGCAGTGGCCAGGGCTGTTTCACATTTTTAATGTGACTTTAAGAACACTTTCATAAATGATGTTTTGTTTGCTCTTCACAAATCTCCTGCAAAAAAATGTTATGGCTGGGCTTATGTTCTCATCTATACTAATAAAAGGGTAATATGGTAATTAGACCGACATCTTCTGGACATCCTTCCAGACAAAGCTGCAGTGGCTGCCTGAGCCTCGGCCCTCATAGCCAAGGCTCAGGCAGCTGTGGCGGCTGTTGCTGTGAGGGCCGGGCCGAGGCTCAGGCCAGCCACAGCAGCCAGCAGTGGTGTGATGGGGGTGTCACCTTCCCCTGATCAACCTGGTAGCCTCCTGCAGAGGGAGGCCAGAGGCAGCAGCAGGGAGGGGGTGATGGGGGTGGTGCCTTCCCATGATCTGCTGGTCGCCTCCCTGGGGAGTGAGCCTAAGCCGTCAGTAGGACATCCCCTAAGGGCTTCTGGACTGTGAGAGGGGGCAGGCCAGGCTGAGGGACTCCCCCCAGTGCATGAATTTTCATGCACCGGGTCTCTAGTCTATATATATAAAAGCCCAGAGACGATTACGGCGGAATGACCAGAACGACCAGAACAACCAGTGGCTATGACCCGCACTGTGGCAGCCAGCCAGCCTGATCCAGCCCCAATTGGCCTCCTCCAACCTCCTACGACCCCTCCCCCAGTGGCCCTGCCCCCGATCATCCCCTACCACTTGCTGATCGAAGACACAGGGAGCACACGACTGAGCTGTCAGCACCCCTTCTGAGGGAAGACTCCGACCAGCTATACAGAAGGTATACAGAAGGTGCTCAGTGAGGAGTCTGCACAAGTTGTGTTCGAACCTTCATGCTGTTCCCATTCCCCCCTCACCCCCACCACCACCACCATGCTGAAGGAAGCCTGATTCAGGACCCATGTTGACCACCCACATGGAGAAACAGCGTGTGATAAACATCATGTCCCTCAGATGCCTGAATCCACCTCAAGAGGAAGATGCTACAGACCCCCAACCAGGAAGGTAGGGACTGAGACAGAAAGTCGGGGAAAATCAGGGCCACAGATGGCCGTGCTGTGCATTTTGCTGCCCGACTCTGCTCCCCGGCCCTTTCTGTGCATCACCAAAAGTGCAAAGTGTCTGCATCACCGCCCTTGGATGGAGGACTGTGATGTGGCTGTGCCTGTGGCTGTGGCTGTGCCTGTGGCTGTGCTCAGCCTCCTGCCCTCATGGATAAGCAGGAAACATATTTACGTGCCAGAATCTAAATCTTTATTGGTAATAACACAAATAATGCAAGACCCACACGTGTTTCTAAACAGGACTCTGTCCAGCTATGTGTGAACACAGATCGAAGTTGTGCTCTCTGCCAGAGAGGCTGCAAAGGCTGCTCCTCTCTTGAATGCACACAACCTAGAGAGGTTTAAAGGGAAAAGGAGATAAAAAATAAAACAAAATAGCAGCAAGCTCTGAAGCCACTGCCAATGCCATCAAATCCTCTGCACAGTGGTGATGTCAGAGTCCATCTCCCCACACCTGGGGCTCAGAAGGCTGAGCGGCTGACACCTGCCACGTCACCTGGCATCAGCCTCATCTACACGGCCACTTTCAACCTCCCACCAGTTCCTGATGGTGGGTGGGCTTGCTGATGGAGGCTGCAGTGTTAAAGCAACCCTGTTGGTGTAGCACAGACATGTATGGGCTTTTTGATGAGAGAGAATCCATAACATCCCTTCACGAACGTGTTCTTAACTGTCCTGAGATCACACTCCCAGCCTTGGTGACTCTCAAATAGGCCTCAGCAATTCCACTTGCCTGATCCAAAGACTGACCTGGGTTTCACGGAGACCGAACCCTCGGCCCTGAAGCAGTGGCATCCTTTCAAAAGGAAGGTCACCCTGGCTGCAGGTCCTTGCTCTTCATCACTTTGAATATTTCTTTCCATACCCTTCTCAACCCAGCAAAGCTCATTGAGAATTGAAGGCCAAATAAAGAGCTTCACAGACAAGAAAAAGCTAAAGGAGTTCATCAACCAGATTGGGGTGGCCGGCTGGATCCCACCCATGCACTAATTCCTGCACCGGCCCTCTAGTTTTACAGATAAAGAAACTTGATCTGTGTGTCCATGTTCAGTAGCCAGTAAGTGATAAATCCAGAGGAGAACCTGAGTCTTAAAATTGCATCAATTTAAATATATGTGTACATTATATTAATATCTATATATGTGTGTGTGAACATACATATATATGTAAATTAAAGGTATATATATGTATACCTATATATCCACATAGGTAATATAAATATAATATTAAGAAATGTTTATATATAAATATATATATGCATACTCACAGAGAGACAGAAATACTTATGGTGTACTAAAGAGGTTAAAGTGATTTAGAACATAAATAACTGCACATGAATCCTGGTCCCATTAAGAGACCCCATAGACTTGTTAGAAAGGAATGAGACTGTGAGAAAGCAGTTAACTGTAAATCACCATAAACAGCAGCTATTAAGTTCTCCTATCATGCTGTTCAATGTGACAGATAAGTACTTGAAGGCAGGAACCATTTAATCTACTTCTCTGTTCATAAGGTAACATAGCAGGACTAAACACACATCTGTAATGTTAATAGGGAATAAATACTTGCTCATTAAGAACTCCCATGGTATTAGTAAGATGCTGAAACATTTTAAAGATATGATTAAAATTAAAGAGGAAAAAAGAGATGAGACTGAGGTCTATGCAGTAGATTGCTAATGGAAAATGTCTGGCTCAGATCAGATTCATTTTGCCTTTTCTCAGATGCTCATTCACTACTAGTCCTGGAATCAAGCATCTTGGAGTCAGACAGCTGCTGGCACAAAAGTGATTTTGAAAAACGTGGGCTGTAGTATCCTGGATCAAAGTGGCAAGAGACTCCGACGATCAGATACTAAATGTGTAAAGTGTTTAAGAATCAGAAAGTTAGTTTAAAATCACAGAGGAAGAAATAATGTCACCCAGGCATACATATATTGCATATTAATTTAATACAAGTGGATCGTCTTGTTGGATTGTCATGGTCGGCAATGCCCTCACTGTGGGTGAATCGATGAGGTAAATGGGCAGTTGACATTCTCTCCTGGGAACAATAGTAGATTTAGCTGAGAGGTCTTATTTACACTTTAATGTTTGCTATATTTCTCTGTGTAATTCACCCTCCCAGGGGAAGCTAGAAATTCCCTCACTGTAGGCTTTTCCCAACTCACACAAAGGGAAGCCTGGGGATCCCAGATCAATCCTGAGAACAATGTAACAAACATTTGATGATGTGGGTAGCTCTTGGCCACATACATTCTGTGAAAGACGTGGAGGACACAAAAATGAATAAATGATGATCTCTACCTTTGAGGAGACATTCAGAGTTGTTATGAGAAAACTTATGGAAAGCCCAGGCATGACATATGTGCTTAACATGTACAATATATATTTTTTTCAAGATAGATTACATTGACACATGACCTTCAGTTATTCCTCTTCTATTGGCTTCTTTCTCTCTCTGATATCCACTAATCTAAAAAAAAACCAAAAAAACAAAACAAGCCTTTTCTACATCGCTGCCTCTTTTTCTGTCCTTTATCATCAGATTTCTTAAAAGAGTCTCCCCTGGCTAAATTTTCTTCTTCACTACCCATTCATTCTAAAAATATTTGTGACCTTGAGTGAAACAAGAATCATTCCAGTATATGTGCATATGTATACATAGATGTACACCATTAATTCATTCTATAAACCAAATATTTTGGATACCCTGTATTTGTGTGTATGTGTGTGTGATGTTAGAGATATTATGTGAGGACAGTGGTGAAGCATTCCTGTTCTGGTATTCTGTGCTTTTCCTAACCTGCTTTGCAGAAGTACTTTAATCAAACCTGGTCCTTTGAGGACCTTCCTGCTCAAGGATAATTTTTAGAGACATCATACTCTCCAGGGCCGCTATTAACCAGAGTCAATCCCTTGGGGATGATTAAAGTTTATATATTAATTTCCAGGACAGGTCTAGAATTGGATCACCCTCCATGAGCCAGAGAGTCGAGTAACATTGGCTGAGGCACATATCCAGGTGAGTATAATGAGCCATGGAAATAATCTTTCATATCCCACTTGCCAAAAGATATACTATCTCATTTTTTATTTAAACACTTTTAAGTTAGGTACCATTCTTGATATTTTATATCACCTAATTCACTATCTTTTTTGGAACAAATGTGTATAATCTCATTGGTGATGTGCTCTCCCTGGTGGTAGAACATGACTGATTGTTTAGTTTTAAGCTTATATTTAGTAGTCATGGTGGATGTGTGAATTATAATCACCACTTGAACACTTTGAAATAAATTAAGAAATACTTTCAAATGGAAAAGCTATATTAGGGAACAATTTTTATTAGGAATTCTTGATGGTCTTAGGTCATTCTCAAGCTTATTTCCACATCCTTATATTTTTTCTGTTTATTAATGTTTCTAATTTTGTCTCATTTCTGAATTCAACACATATTGTTCCATTCTTCCAATTATTTAATAAAAGCAGTGGATCACTAAATAGTTGCCCATATTTAAAAGTTCTTAGTATCAATTGGTCATATCAGGAACAAATGAATGGGGTCATAATGTCTGACTTTTTTCTTTTCTTACTGTCTAGCTTTTCTCAAAACGCAGGTCTTGAATTTATATTTTAAATTGCATTATCCTAATGTCAAACATTATTAAAAGTTTATTTTTTAAGTAAATGGTGTCTATAATAAGGGAGTGTAACAATTTCACAAAGTGTTTTATTTGACATATTCAAGTTTTATGTTGAACACAGAAACAATGTTTGATTAGCTTTGTCATTTTCAGTTAAACAGAGTAAGTAAAATGCTGTAAGCATTTACTTCTGAGAAGCTTAAGAAAGATTACAGGTTCAAATACGTTGCTTTATCCTATAAAGATAGTGATCTCCATATTACAGGCATAAAATTGAGAGGGAGAAAAACAATCTTGCCCAGTATGTTAGATGTGTCGGTAGCCAAAACCCAAGAAGACAAAGCCACGCCCCCTCCTCCCCCCCTACCCCCCCCCCCCCCCCAGCAAAATGCTCTTGTACAGTATTCAGGTTTTCTCAATTGTAAAAGCTTCCTTACTTTCAGACCCTAGGATTTGAATTTAGTATCACTGCACACACCCACATTCTCAACCCTTTTTTTTACTACCAAACCGTTGTCAAAACTAAACACTGCCACTGTCCACACTCCCTCAGGTCCTGCTGTCCGCTAATCAATCCAATAATTTTTATATCAGTGGTAATAACTTCCTCTTTTAACACCACCCACCTTTTAACTGCCTCTGGCCTCGAGCAGTGTGGGACTATCTGTGCTTCAGAGCCAGAGTAGCTGGGTTTGAACCTCCTAGCTCTTGAACAATCCAGACCTCAGTGTTCTAATATGTAGGGGATAACATTGACCTCACACAAACATTGTAAGGATTAACCATATATGAAGAAAATCACACAAATGCTTTTTATTGTTAACAACTTATATGTTTTCTACTGAGAACCTCGAATGGTACACATTGCAGAGAATTTTAGATTCAGTCATAAGTAAATGAGGAAGACATTTTGGGACACTTATGAAGTTTCATACCTTTATGTGCAGAAACAAGCTTGTGCATTAAGTGATTCTCAACCTCACATCCCATTTTTGAGGATGGCTACTATTAAAAACAGAACATAAGAAATGTTGGAAAGGATGTGGAAAAATTGGAACTTTTGTGCACTGTTGGTGGCAATGTAAAATGGTACATTCTCTGTGGAAAACAGTATGGTGGTTCCTCAAAAAAGTAAAAATAGAATTACCACTTGATCCAGAAATTAAATCTTGGGTATATACCCAGAAAAAATGAAAGCAGAGACTTGAAGAGATGTTTGTGCACCCATATTTATAGCACCTTTAGCCAAATGGACAAAAGGTGGAAGTAGCCCACGTGTCTATTGATGTATGAATAGAAAAACAACATGTGCTATATCTATAATAATAAAAGCATAATATGCTAATTAGACCAGACAGCTGAATGACCTTCCGGACGTCATTCCAGATGTCCTTCCAGATGACTTTCCTGACAAAGCCATGGCTTTGAGGGCTGAGGCAGAGGCATTTAGGGGTGATCAGGCAGGCAGGCAGAAGCAGTTAGGGGCAATCAGGCAGGCAGGCAGAGGGGTTACGGGTGATCAGGCAGGCAGGTGAGCAATTAGGAGCCAGTGGCCCTGGATTATGAGAGGGATGTCCGACTGCCAGTTTAAACCTGATCCCGCATTCCCTGAAGTGTCCCAGATTGTGAGAGGGTGCAGGCCTGGCTGAGGGACATCCTGCCCTCCCCCGCCCCGCATGAATTTCATGCACTGGGCCTCTAGTATATCTATAATAATAAAAGCATAATATGTTAATTAGACTGATGTTCTTCTGGACATCCTTCCAGACAACCTTCCGGACAAAGCCGGGGCTGTGAAAGCCTGGGTCCTGTGTGCCAGAGGGAAGCCATTGCCTGCAGCTGGGGGAAGGAAGGCCTCCTCTTGCACAAATTTTGTGGATTGGGCCTCTAGTCTTGCACAAATTTTGTGGATTGGGCCTCTAGTGTGTGTGTGTGTGTGTGTGTGTGTGTGTGTGTATGAATACAATGAATGAATACAAAATGCAATGAATGTAATTCAGCATTAAAAAGAAATTCTGAAAAAAAATTCTTACACATGCTACAACATAGATGAACCTTGAAGATATTATGCTAAATGAAATAAGCCAGTTACATAAAACAACTACAGTATGATACCACTTATATTAGGTACTTAGAGTGTTCAATTCATATGGACAAAAAGTAGAATGGTGGATGCCTGGGGCTGGGGGGATGGGAAATTATAGTTACTGTTTAATGGATAGAGAGTTTCAGTTTTACAGGATGAAAATAATTCTGTGGATGGATGCTGGTGATGGTAGCACAACAACGTAAATGTACTTAATACCACTGAACTGTACACTTAAAAATAGTTATGATGGTAAATGTTATATCTATTTTACCACATTTTCGCATAAAAGCAACCAGCCAATGTGGCACATCAAAATCCCTCTTTTCTTATGTGTACAATTGTCTGTAAACAAGGCATCTAAAAACACAAAGAAATGCCATTAGAATTTATTATCTTAGGCAACTTTTAAAAGCAAGTCTACTCCACACCCCAAGCTTTATGAAGCCCCGATGCATATAAAATAGGTCCTCTCTACCGCTTCACCACTTATAAACAGTACTACCAAGGCTAGTTACTTAGCTTCTCTTAGCCTTAGTTTACTCATCAGTACAATGGAAGAGCTAATTTCTTTCAACTTGGTTTCTTGCTAGGATTAAATAAAATGGTGTTATGCCAAGGGCCTAGTAGGCATATGGCCCAGACAGTGGTCCATGTTTGTTTCCTTTCATGGATAAACACATTGAAATGAGAATTAATTGTACCATGAGGGTCACAATGAAAAAAGGTGAGAAGAGCAGATATGCATGGAAGGGAGCAGGGTGAGCCTGCTCTTTTTCTTGAAGATAATGAGGACCTTGTGGTTTTGCAACATACGGTGTACATACAGGAGCCATCAACTTATTTTTGGGACCACAAGAAGCAACAGTTCTCAGTGCTCATCCCTCCCAACTATCCACCCACCTCGCCTGCAATCTGCTTCCACCAACGTTGGGCTTTCCCCACTAGCAAGGGACTAAATTACTTGCTCTAATTTGCTTTACCAGAAAAGTGTCCCTGCATGTGTTTTTAAACTTCAGAGACTGAACACTCAAAGTTGCAAAAACCACATACTTGGGGACTTGAGTTTGGGGAGAGAATATGGTGGTGGTTCTGAAAATGTTTAAAAAGTTATTTCCAAAGGTGGATTTTGTTCTTCATTTCTATTTTTGTTTTACATTTACTTGGTGGTTTTCCTGCTTTTTAAAGATATCTTGTACAGAATCTACTGCCTCCATTACACTAATTGGCAGTGTAAATATTTTAACAAACTCCACTGGATTACTTTACCTCATCTTTAGGCAAATGTATAATTTAACACCACCAACCTAACTTGTATCACCCCATCATTTGATGCTTCTCAGCCTTGAATTAATTACATCAAAAGGAATTTTGCCATTTTGAAATCAGAAATTAGTTTGTCATACAGAAGACAAGACTATGCCTTCATTCACCTTCATGAATTTTCAAAAACGAATGCATATTGGGACTTTTGTGGGTTTTTCTTAAACCAAAGGAAAAAAAATTCTTCCACAGATATACATGCTCTGAACTCTTGGCCTATTAATTAGCTACTGTGATCATACGGAAGCCTAATTATATCATTAATCAGAAGTTCACTTTGAATCATGTTTGCCTATGACTCTATTTCATGGTCTTTAAAGGAAATCACCCCCTCCCCATTGTGTTGAAGGAGGCTTGCTTTGAGTGGGATATGCAAAAACATTTTTCTGTTCATTTCTCTATTCCTCCGTAATTTCTTCTCTTCCCCTCTTGTCTCTAATACTAAAAATCCCCCAAAGTGCAATACTTATGAAATATAATATATAGTATACATACACTATTTTAATGTTATATACATTTTATTATATATATCTCACAGTTACTACTGCATCAGAGCAGAGTCCAGCTGCTGGTTGATATTCTCTCTTCCTTCTCAGCCAACTCCAGGAAAGAAGGGACCTCATCTACAGTGCTCATTCTCAAATGACTTCTTACATTTTTCAGCTAACAGGGGGCAGGTCATTCCAACAGACCCCCAGAGGAAGCCACACTGTGTTTTACATCTCCTCTTCACCTTCGTGTCTCAGTGTATATGAATGAAAACCGGTTAAAATGGACACTAAGAAAAACTTTGATCTGTGGAACTCGAGAAACAAACACTATGAATCCCAGCTTCCGAACAGAAGTAGTCCTCAGAGCAGATATCAGCCTGAAAAAGTCACAGAAGATGTGGTGGGAGGGGGACATGAAAAGCAGCAGGTTGGATACCGATGTTAATTGTTTCGCACAATCTCAGAATTGCTGTCATTGGGCTGCCAGATCTTAGCTCTTTCTTCCGGTGCCTTTCCCATTTATTACCAGTGCTCACAATACTTTAAATGACTAGATGTTTAGGACAGTCTTAGACAGAAGGTAAACTCACACTGGCCATATCTACACTGACAAGAGTGAAGAGGGAGTAAGGAATCCTCTGGAAATGAAGGGGCCTCAAGGGAGCAGCCCTTCCCCCTGGGAGGACACACCTTCAATGGTGTCCAAAGAACTCCAGTGCTCCTGGTGCCCCAGAACGATCTTCAGTCTCAGGATCTCACTCACAGGGCACAGGGCCACCTTCTCAGTTGGCCCTGCCCTCCCCATATTACGTAAAATTACATCCTGTACCCCCACACACACACTTTTTATCCACCTTCCCTGTTTTATTTCTTTTCATGTTTATCACTATCTGTAATGAAATGTATTTTACTTATTGATCTATTTAGTTTCCACAACTAGAATACACTCTCGATAAGGGCAGTTATTTTCAACCATTTTTTAAAGTTGTCATGTACCCCATACTTAAAATACATGAAGCATTTGATCCATGTTTCTGAATGAATGAAATAATAGCTTATTTTCTTAATTCTATTTACTGATCCTTTACAAGTAGGATTTCATAACATTGGCATAAGGGTATCTAATTCTATTTCCTGTAGACACTGAGATGGGGAGGGGGGGGTTCAATGAGTATAAACCTAACAGTAAAGATTATGATCATTTATACCTACTTTCTTACAAAGTGATATTATATATCTCCTCCCTCCCACATACCATAATGCAAAACAATGATGAAAGTTCAAAATACATAGAGAAAAATAAAGTAGGTAACACCAATGAGACCTTAAAATGATCTTAGAACAACCATCTAAGTCAAATATTGGACCCCCTTTGCCTGAATAGATGTAATTGAAAAGATAGTTCTGATGTACTTGAGCTAGTAGTATGTCTATGTTTACAGGTCCTTAGAACTGGAAATCAGATGATGAAGAGGGAAGCCAGCCAAAGTACCCAAAACATCTGGGCTACCTTTTCTAATAAATCAACAATCTAAATAAATTAAGTGATTTAGATAAGGTTAGTGGTGAAAGAATGTGTATCTTTTATATTAGTAATCTTCTACTTGTTTTGAAGTGTCAGCTCAAATACTGCAAACATTTTTCAGACATATATGTTTCATATGTTTCAATCTCAATATCTGGAGCAGTTCTATCATGTAGAAGCCCTCAGTAAATATTTATTGAGTGATGAATAAAGAGTGGAGGAATAGAATTCTTAAATGGTGCCTACTGTATCCATCCTACTGATTCTGGTAAATGCTCTTCCTTAGGAAAGGAACAATCAAGTGCATCACAACTGAGATTTTGAGGTTCAGTAAGTATAGAAGAGAGTGTGTTCAGTGTAGATAGAGGAGCAAGTGACATGTCCCAAGAAAGTCTCACCATTCAAGATCTAACTAAGCCCACGCAGGCCCATTACTGGGAAGCTAGCAAATGGTATTTAGATTGTTTGAAAAAGCATGGTTTCAGTATTGATACCTGTGAGGATCATACTCTAATTTGAGCATTTACAGGGGTGGTAGCTTTTGGAATTTATTATCTTAAAAAGGTGATCACTTTAACAAGATATGGCCTTTGGGAAGTCATTAATGAGTCTGTGCTTCAGTTCTCTTTATATTTTTATTGATTTCAGAGCGGAAGGAAGAGGGAGAGATAGAAACATCAATGATAAGACAGAATCATTGATTGGCTGCCTTCTGCACACCCCCCATGGGGAATAAAGCCTACAACCCAGGCATGTGTCCCAACCAGGAATCAAACTGTGACTTCCTGGTTTATAGGTCGATGCTCAACCACTGAGTCATGTTGGCCTGGGGTTCAGTTTTCTTATTAGTGAATAGAGGCACCGGCATTATAGATATTTCCATTAGAGAGGAATGTTGTGCGAATAAAACGAGAATGCATTGGAAGTGCATTTACTAAATTTTGTTATTGATTACATTTTCTATTGATTATAATTATACTAGAGGCCCAGTGCACAAAAATTTGTGCACTCGGTGGTGGTGGTGGTGGTGGTGGTGGTGGTGGTCCCTCAGCCCGGCCTGAGCCCATTCTCAGTCCAGGACCCCTTGGGGGATGTCCACCTGTCGACTTAGGCCCACTCCCTGGGGGATCAGGCCTAAGCTTGCAGTCAGACATCCTTCTGGCAGCCAGGGAGCCCTCGGGGGATGTCTGACTAAAGGCTTAGGCCCCCAAGGGATCGGGTCTAAACCGTTAGTTGGACATTCTTAGTGCTGCCACCGAGGTGGGAGAGGCTCCTGCCACCACCACTGCGCTGGCCAGCCATAAGCCAGCTTCTGGCTGAGTGGCACTCCCCATATGGAAGTGCACTGACCACCAGGGGGCAGCTCCTGCATTGAGCGTCTGCCCCCTGGTGGCCAGTGCGCATCATAGCAACAGGTCGTTCTGCAGTTCAGTCAATGTGCATATTAGCCTTTTATTATTATTATATAGGATTTTCTTCCTGAGTCTCTACACGTGTACTATCAATGCAAGGAGTCTTCCTACAAAGATCTGGAATGACACATCCAATGCTTTAGTCTATTATAAAGCTGAGAGGACAATCATCAGGAAAGTGTTGGAACATTCTAGAATGGTGAAAGTCTAAACAAAGGCAATACCAGTGGAATAAAGGTAAGGATACATTTGAGAAGTAATTTCATTGGGCTGCAGTTCACATACAACTATGGCTTGGTGGTTCCTTCCCTTGCTCGCTCTCCTGGGCCTCTGCACCAGCTGTGCTGGGCTCCCTTACAAGGGGTGTTAGCTCACAAGGCAGGTCCATTCAGTTCTCTGCTTTCTTTGAGCTTCTTTGCACAGCACTTGGTGGGCAGTTTAAACCAGAATGTGAGGTTAAGAGGCGTGGGCTTATCTTTCCATTTCATTTGGACAGTAATAAAGATCACATTCTACTCTGAGTCTCAGCTCCTTGTGTTTCATTTCCAATTTTTGTCGAAGTGAATGAAGATGTGAGTATGTGATTAACTCCCCTAAACCTCTGACAGAGCTGGTGAGCATCTCTTGATAAGATGGGGGGAGACACAGAGAAAAAATACTGTGAAAAGGCAGAGAACTAAACCAATATGAAGAGCTTATGAGCAGAACGAAGTGACATAGAAGACAAGGGAAAGCAAACACTGCCCTTTCTGAAGCTATAAGCAAATATGAACCTATTCGAAATGTTCTGTGAACACTCTAAAACAGCTGTATCGCACATCTAGCAATAATTTACACTTCAATCTCAATATGTAACATTTAAAATTCATTGTTTCCACCCAAAATCCACATCCCCTACTATATTTCTGTTCAGTTTCTGGGACCACAGTTCACTAACTAGTTTATGTAACCAGAATAGGGTTGGGTCTATCTGAGTCACCTTGAGGCCAGCACGGGGCACTTCATTGAGTCTCCATCCACACCATCTCTCTTATAGATTTTACTGACAGCTTCATGGAGAGACAGGGGAGATGGTTTCACCCTCTCACCCTCCAGGAAAACATAATCAAGTGACTTCTGGGCCTATCAATTATTTTCCCAGTCTTTCCCCAAACTTTCCCAATCATTTCAGCAAAGCAAAGCCCTGCATTGGACAAATCCAGCTTTTTCTAGGAAAGAATTCTGCAACCATTAATCACTCTCCTTGGGGTGGAGGTGGTGGTGGTGGTGCTGGAGGAGGAGGAGGAGATAGTGTATGTGTGTGTGTCCAAGTATGCTTATCAAGGTGCTCTTTCATTGAAAACAGATCTCTTGAGGAAGCAGGAGGAAGGAGGAAGGAGAGTCTACCTCTAACAAAACAAAGATGAGCTTGCTTTCTGTGTCATTGCACCCACAGCAAAAATCACAGTCATTCTCAACTACTTTGTCTCTCTTCCACATTCAGTCACCAAATCTGACCATAAATATCCTTAGTAGCTCTTAAAGTTATCTCTTCCTCTTTGTTTCCAGTGTCGGGGTTGTTGTATTCTTTAATGACTTTAATATTCTTTAATAACTCCCCATGATGTATACCATTTGGTCTGGCATGTGGGGGGGTTTGTCAAGTTCACCCATTCTGTGGCTTTATCTCCCATGCCTGTCTAGCCATATCCAAGTATCTTGTTTCCTCCAGGTCTCCATTTCTGCACATAGGGCTCTGTTTGTCTGATTGACCTTTTCCCCCCATCTAGCTAGTGAGCCTCTGTGCATTCTTATATCTCAAACCAAACATCTCTCTGAGCTTTCCTTTCCCTGACTACTACCCTCTTCTTGCCCTTATTCAACCCCTCAGACCAGGCCCATATAGAATTATCTCCTTTCTCCTTTCTGCTTCCACAACCAACTGCCCATCTCCCTCTCTCTCTCTCTCTCTCTCTCTCTCTCTCTCTCTCTCTCTCTCTTTGTTAATCTTCACTGGAGAATATTTTCCCATTGCTTTTAAATAGATTGGGAGGGAGGAAGGGCTGGGGAGAGAGAGAGAGAAACATTGATGTGAGATACATCTATTGGTTGCCTTCCTCATGCACACTCACTGAGGCTGGGGAACGAACCTACAGCCCAGGTACATGCCCGTGACCGGAATCGAACCAGAGACCCTTCTGTGAGAGGGCCGATGTTCTAAGCACTTAGCTCACTGGTGAGGAATGCCCATTCCTCTTTTGTAGCACTTACCATTTCTATACAGTGTTCTTTGAAGTCCTGGTGTTTTGCTTATCCATCTCAGTAAACTTTTTTATGGGTTAAAGATATGAACCCTATTCGATCTGTTGCACTAGTTTCCTCCAGAATTTTCTCTCCCTGTGCATGTTTGTTGGTTTTTGTTTGTTTTGGTTGATGTTTTTTTGGGGACACACCAAATTTTTGAATTAAATTTACCAATTATTTTCCTATATAATTGCTTTTAAACATATTTTTCTGTCCAGATATTTGATAGACATTCATTTTAATTTTTTTCTAGTGTTTTGGTTTGATAGTCTAAATTTAACTTTTTGATCCTCATGGTTTTTATCTTGTGCGTGATGTGGCAAGGATCTAATGACATGCAGTATTTCCTATAAGCTAACCACGAGTCCTAAGATTATTTCCTGGATAAACTTTTTCTCTATTGCTTTTTATGGCTTTGTGTTATATGTGAGGTTCTTATATCTTTTAGCAAGTGCTTTGGGACTCTTTAATTAATTTATTTTGAGAAAGAAAAAATAGCTCCGCTGGAGAAAGTAAAATCCGCTGGTATTTACCAGGCTGGGAGGGCCAGCAGGACTTGTTTCTTCCCCGGGCGCCCCGCAGCGGTGCAGCCATCACAACTGCCATTTTCTTGAGTGACTACTGCTTTCTTACTTCACGGAAAATCTTGTTCTCTAGTATCCTAGACAATCAGAGGGTTTGATTTTTGAAATTAAAGAAGGAAACACCCTGTTCTTGCATGGAGGTTCTAACTCGCTGTGACACAAAGACGTGGTCTTGATTTACAACTCAGGTGCAGAGCTTCAGATAAGGGGTTTCTGCATACAACATTCTACGTTTACACAAGGAAACAGGACCCCTGTGCCTATTTCATTGTACAAGCCTCATGTTGACGCTTCTATTCCCAGACCTGATCTGCTTTGAGCCCATTAAAACTCAACCTCCAGTTACTCTGGGGGCCAGTGTCCACGGTTGCAACATGTCAGTAACAACTGACTCTGGGACTAGAGGTTTCATCTTAGACAGTGTTCGTGCCATTAGAGTTTAATAAATGTGTGTAGTTTTTCATTGTTATCAAAAGGTTCTCAAATGTTTTGGTCTTCAGGTTTACACTCTTCAAAGTAATTGAGGGCACCAAAGAACTTTGTTTATGTGTTCTAACTATTGATATTTACCATATCAGAAGTTAAACTGAGAAATTAAAAATATATTTATTATAAAATTAAGTTTAAAACACTAGTAAATCCATTGCATGTTAACATAAATAATATTTTTATGAAAAATAACTATAGTTTACCAAATAAAAATAATTTAGTGGTAGAAATGGCATGTTTTACATTCTTGCAAATGTCCTGAATGTCTTGAGTAACAGAAGACCTACCTGCTTCTACATTCAATGTGTTGTGCTATCGCTGGGAAACTTCCCTGTATACTTGTGAAAGAACGGGAGTGAGCAGGGAGTTTTTAAAAGTCAATATTATTATGAAAGCAATTTTGAGCCTGTGAACCCCTTGAAGGGGTTTCTGGGAACCTCACATGCCCCCAGACCACACACAGAGAACCACTGATCTAAGCTCCTCTGGCTGTGTAGTTTCTCAGATGAATTCTAGAATATTTTTGCCTCTTAATTTGAGAGGTAGTAATTATGTATTTAAAATGTTGTCTTCTCACTTAAGGATATCCTATGTCTCTCCAATTAATAAAATATTTTATAAATAAATTTTCAGTATTTCTACATTCTTCTTTTTTAAATCTCCCCACATTTCTTGTTTTTATCAGTACTAATTATTTTGTGGTTTGTTGCTATTGTGAATGGACTCCACTTTTTCCAATGTATTTTAATTGGTTATTGTTGGCCTATTTTATTTTGTATGGAGCCACTTGTTATCTTTATTAATTCTTCTGTTAAATAATATATTTGATACAATGTCTTTAAGAGAAATCCCTTGCAATTTGAATCTGTTTATATAACATTAGTATGGATATGATATTCTCAATATTCTGAGATATCATCAGATGAGATATACAGTATTCTGAGAAAAATCCACTGTCCAATTTCTATATTTCAGAGATTTCTTATGAGGATCTTGAATATGCTGAATGCCTTTTGCGCATCTATTCAAGTGATCATGTTTTTTCTTAAGATAGATGCACCGATTAGAGCTAGATGACCTCTGTTTGGTATCATTTAGAGGACATCATGAATGATAGACCCTTTTAGATGGTTAAGAGACTCAAAGGACATTTTGATTGTGGTTTCACCTTTTGAGGGGGAAGGCATAACTATGCCCCAAGTGTTCCTTGAGGCTGTTCAGGGGAAGCTGGTCAGCCTGGACCAATGAGCCCTGCTTGTCAAGAGACGGAGAGGACAGGACTCGAACCCACCACAACGAACCAGTTAGAGCAGTGGTTCTCAACCTTGGCTGCACATTAGAATCACCTGGGAATCTTTTTAAAATCCTGATTTCTGGGCCTCATCCTCCGGAAATTCTGTTACTTTGTTATGGGGTGGGGCCACAACATTAGTAACAAAGAAACAGAATTTCCGGAGGACGAGGCCCAGAAATCAGGATTTTAAAAAGCTTCCCAGGTGATTCTAATGTGCAGCCAAGGTTGAGAACCACTGAGTTAGAGGGTTGGTCATTAACAGGTGTCCTGAAGGGCAAAGTGACTGCCTTGCCTTCATCCTGAGCTCAACCTCCTTAAACCAACAGTGGTGTCTGGGGGTGATCTCATGATCAAAACCAAGCCGATGCTTGTTTTCAGCGAAGGGGCCTGCCAAGCCAGAGCTGTCCTCCTGGACGTGGCTCCGGGTAGTTTAGGGGCGTTCTTGGCAGGAAGGCCCTGCGCATTAAAAGGCTCATTTGCTCTAGGACACTGGCCTGTCCCAGAAGGTACAGGGATCCTGGACGCGCGCTCCTCTTCCCGCCCCCCCCCCCCCCCCCCCCCCGGGAGCCTGGCCAGGGAAGCGCCCCGAGTCCCGAAAGCCCGCCCCGCCCTGGCCGCCAGCCCCCGGCCCGCGCGAATGGCGCTGCCTCCTCGGCGGCCTCAGGGGCCGCGGCTCGCGGGGCGGGTGGAAGACTATTCCCTGGAGCCCGGACCGGGTCAACTCCTCCCCCGACCCTCGGCCCGCCCCCGGCTGGAGGCTCCGTCCCACTCCCGGGAGACCTCCGCCCTCCCCGCGGGGAGCGGCAGCCACCTGCGCCCCGGGCGGGAGTCGGGAGGACGCGCTGCCGGCGCAGGCAGAGGTCTGGCCTCGGGCGGTGGGGGCGGGAGGGGGGACGGCGGGAGGGAGCCGGTCCGCGAGGCCACAGGCGTGCGGGGCGCGCGGGGTCTGAGAGCAGGAAACCGCCGCGCCCGCCCGGGCAGCCCCGTCCACAGGTGGGTCTGGAGGGGAGACGGGAAGAACGTGAGGCTGGACTCGAGGGGACGCGTGCGGGGCGCGCGGGAGCCCACGGGGGGACTCGAGGGGAGAACCCACCTGGGGGCGCCGCGGGGCGGAGTCCACGCGCGGGGCCAGCTGCGCAGGGTTGGCCCTCCAGGGCAGTTTGGTGGAGCTGGGGTCCCTGCTACTCAAAAGGCATCGTCAGGTTTTCTTTTTCAGGAGGAAGCGCAGATACAGTCATGGTGATGGTTACTGGGAAAGAGAGAGATCCCACCAGAAAGGACAGCAAGCAGTTCACCTTGCTCAAGAACAGCCTTGCTCTGTACCCCAGTAGTTCCTCTTTGCCCCTTAATAAAATCTTCCTATGAGAAATGTAAAAAAAAAAAAAAATAGTTTTAAAAATTTTATTATTTTTAGGATGGTAATTGGGCATAAGCCTTGAAGTAGCCTTTGTAATGGTATTGAAATTGTGGAGTTTTGTTTTTTTAAAGATTTTTTGATAACCCGCCAAATCCTCGTGGATTTTAATGTCTCCATTTCTTGGTGATTGCACGGGTGCTTTCAAAGCCTCTTGAACATATTTATGATTCACACTGATCCAGTTATATCTAGAACAACCTCAGAGTTCTTTTATGCAGGCCCAGAAGATGAGGTGCTTCGTGTTCCATGTTATGTAGAAATGCTAAAACTGAGGAATAAAGTATAGTCTTGCCATACTGCCTACATGGTTCTAAGTTCAACTTCTCATTACTTTCCCCAGATCCCGAATGCTTATCCTTGTAACACCACGACTTTTTTGTTCTGTGTTACAGGCCCAGGATCACAGCTGTTGCCTGGACATTGCTCTGTCTCGATATCAGAGCATTATTATGCATTACGTTCAAGCTTTGCTAAAGGTGGGTAATAACGTTGACAGATTTTCAGAATTTGCTAGAGCCTAAGTGCCAAATCTTGACAGATAAATGAGGGTGCAAGTTATTCGTGCCATATTGATTTTCATTACATTATCAAAGATAATTGTTTTTAAATGGGAAAATTGAGAGATGTATTAGCTTTCAAAGATAACTTGCTCTTTATGAATATATTGATGTGATGTCTGGCATGTGAAAAATTACTCTCATTTGTCTCAGTCCTTTTTTATTATTATTGTTGGGAACAAAAAAAAAGGGCAAAATAAATGATTCAATTTGGTGATCTCTCATACCAACTTAGTATAGCTACGAGCAGAGATTTTGGTCACATCACCTAACAGGGTGGCATCATCCTGCACTTCCCTTTTCAACTGTATTTTTACTAGCCTAAGTTTTTGTGCAAAAATTCTTTGAAAAGTAACTTTTATCTGTCAAATTCAAAATATTGAAAATCCATTAGTTGTTACTAATAGTTTGATAAACAAATATTTGAAAGTGAAAATATACTTTAGATTATGTAAGTGTAAGTTATATAAAGTTTTGATGTAATAATGTTTTAGCATTTTAATAATTTCTATAATATCAGTGCTCCTAACCTAGTCATTTCCAACTCTTTACAAAACAAAACAATAAAACAAGGATCCCTGGGTTCGTTTTTCCCCTGAATTGATAATTTGAGAGATTGTATCTAACAAACAAACTCTCTTCTCTGGGTAATAGGAAACAAACTCAGTTATCCATTACAGGGTTAATAGGAGATTTCCCGTTGGGCTTTCAGACTAATTCACAGAAGGCCCCTTACCACTTTGGGGGCGCAGAGGGAGTCAGGATCCTCAAGCTGAAAGTATTTCTCTTTTGAACTGAAATCAGGATCATTGAACACCACATTCCGACCATGGGCTTTGACCTGGTTTGTTTCTTGATTTTACCATTTACCAGCATCATGGCCTTAAGAACTCTCTCTAATCCTCAGTTTTCTTTTCTGAAATTGGGGGTTACAGTAATGCCTTTCTGAAAGGTTTCTTATGAGTATTAAGTAACACAATTCATGTAAAAGTATAAGCACAGTAGGTTCCTGGCCTGTGGCAAGCAGTCAGAAAAAGGCTAGCCACTGTTATTATCCATTTCCCTTCTCTCTGAGGATGATTACACCCTGTGGATAGGTTTATGTTTATTGGCCATTTCCTGCCAAAGAACACAAAACCCCAGGTTGAAGTCATAGGCTGATAGCATGAAGGCTGACTTTCGCCTTTAGATATGTTTATTTGGGTCAGCTCAGTACTTTCATTGAATACTTTAAAGTTATTTACCAATGTTTTAAAATTAGTAAATTTTAAGTCCTAATTTCTCCTGAAAAACAAGAGGACAAGGCAAGGCAGGGCTTGCAGCTGCCAGCACTGAAGCCAGGATATGGTTTTCCACTTTGGATGGGATATATACTCTCCACTTTGCCACAAGGCCTTCATTCCCTTTTATTTCATCTAGATCAGCGGTTCTCAACCTGTGGGTCGCGACCCCTTTGGGGGTCGAAGACCCTTTCACAGGGGTCGCCTAAGACCATCGGAAAACATATATAATTACATATTGTTTTTGTGATTAATCACTATGCTTTAATTATGTTCAATTTGTAACAATGAAAATACATCCTGCATATAAGATATTTACATTATGATTTATAACAGTAGCAAAATTACAGTTATGAAGTAGCAACGAAAATAATTTTATGGTTGGGGGTCACCACAACATGAGGAACTGTATTAAAGGGTCGCGGCATTAGGAAGGTTGAGAACCACTGATCTAGATGTGCTTCACTCATGTATTTTACCTCCCTTGCCCCTGAAGATATTTTCAATTTGTGATTTCTGATTCAGAAATTTGTGTGGCCGAAGCTATAACCCAATTTCGATGCTTTTTAGAAAAAGGAAAAGAGTAATCCTGTATTGCGATTTACAAAGCATTTCCTCCTAAAACTCATTTGATACTTCTATCAATTCTGAGAGTTAGTTCAGACATACATCATTATTCCATTTTATAGCTGTGGACAATAAAACATATAGTGTTCTTAAGGTTCTCATTAATGCCAGTTTTTAAATATGAAGAAATTTTCTAGAAAATGATAGCATTTCTTTTGGTTCCAGCATTTATTTTTAGCAAGTACTTTTATCCCCCTAATTACAAAATGATAAAATGAGTGGTAGAAAGAAAAATACATGTATAAAGTACATAGAAGACTTTTTCCCCCTCTTTACAAAACATTTTAAAGTAAATTAAAGGGAACAAAACATTGGTTATTGCTTATTCAGAAAGGCCATACATATAAATGGACAACATCTGTTTTAAACCATACTTTGTATCATTGGAAAGCTGGAAGGGATATGTGTCAATTCATCTAGTCTGTAGTTAAGCTAGACCAGAGATTTTTGTGAGTCCAAGTTTTAAAGTTCTGTGAAAAAGGAGATACCCTTGTTTGGTGATTCGGCCTGTTGTCTCGGGAAGCTTGTTTTATATGGCAAACACATTTTGTAGGCTTTATTTTATTACTTTAATAATCATACCAAGAGAATAATCTATTGAATAAATTAATCAAAGGTAGTTTATTTGTGAATGTAGCAAGTGTATGTGACTATGTATGAGAGAAGTTCAAGGCGGCCAAGCAGAGGATTGCGGGAAACATCTAGACAAAGACATCAGGAGGTACTGAAGCAGAAAAGAGTTTACAGTGTTTTAAGAACAATTAGAAGGCAGTTGAGGCTGAAGTCACTATGAATGGTGAAGAACATAGGATGAATTAGGGGAGATCAGAAAGGGCCAAATCATTCTGGGTCTGGAGGATGTGGTAAGAATGGATTTTGAAGAATTTTTGCCAGGAAAATAATGTGATCTGATTTCTGTGTTGAGATCGTTCTGGCTGCTCTATGTGGAGAGAGACAAGTTCTGTAGTCGACTTGCTGATGTTCTTCCATGGCAGGCAAGAGCTCCTTCTGAATCTAACATAAACCTTATTTAATGCAGTTTAAGCAGCTTGGCAAAAGGGAAGGATCTTTGAGTAATATTCTACGGTAAATATATATATAGAATGTTTTTAAAAATAAGAATCACAGTATTCAAATATTGTTTGGTTTTGACTAAAGCCATCTGCTACTTTCTTAGTGTGTTTTATATCATGGATATCATGGGAAATTGCATTTCATTGAGAAATGGTGTTGTCTGAATGTGTTCTGGGAAAGTTAACAATTGAGCTGGTTAAAGATTGTATTATATTAGAAAGGAAAATGTATTCATTTTCATTTATGAAGTGGTGATCCCTAAATAGGATTTCTAGCCCCTTCTACTGATAAATTTGGTCATTACATCTAAAGTATTATGAATTACTTGGAAAGAGTGATTCTTTTCTGGCATTAATTTATCTACTCTGAGTTAAGAATTAAATGTTACAAGTGTGAGGACCAATTAATGCAAACATACCAAAAAATCACTTTTCTTTTTGTTTTTTCCTTTTGTGATATTATTTCTAGAAAATTATCCATTTAATTTCAGTTTTTAAGTTTATTGATATAAAATTATATCCCCTAATAATCATTTTAGTTTCTGCTGTAATTTGTTAGTCTCTTCATCCTTAATGTTGCTCACTTTCTTTCTTGTTTTCTTTTTTCTTGATCAATCTTCACAGCAGTTTGCTAATTTTTAAAAAATTCTCTTTGAAGAACTGTTACCTTTATCAATCCTCTAATCAATCTTATATCTTATAATGTCTTTCTTTAATTTCTACTCTTTCTTTCTTCCAAACTCTTTGATACATAATTTTTAGCCTTCTTTCCTTTCCAATATATAATTTGAGGATATATGTTTTCCTCTCTGTACTGCTTTAGCTGCACCCCACAAATTTTGATGACTAGTATTTTCATTATTATTAATTTTTAAATTGAGGCATTGACATATATTAGTTTCAGGTATGCAACATAATGATCCCATGTTTGTATATATTGTGACATGATCACCAAAATTTGTCTAATTGACACTGTTCAGCATACACAGTTACAGAATTTCTTTGCTCTGTGATGAGAATTTTTAAGATCTAGTCTCTTAGCAACTTTTAAATATGTAATACAGTATTATTAACTCTAGTTGCCATACTGTACATTGCATCCTCATGACTTATTTTATTTGCTAACTGGCAGTTTGTACCTTTGACTTCCTTCACCCATTTTGTTCCCTCACCTCTAATCTGTTCTCTGTATCTAGGAGCATATTTTTCTTTTTCTGTTATTGTTTTGTTTTAGATTCCATATATAAGTGAAATAGTATTGTATTTGCCTTTCTCTGACATATTTCACTTAGCATGATGCTGTCAAGGTTCATCTATGTAGTCACAAATGACAAGGTTTCATTCTTTTTTTATGGCTGAATAATGTTCATATGTATTATATCTTACATTTTCTTTATCCATTCAATCCTGCGAGGAGGCACCCCGCCAGGGGCCGGGACCTACACCTGACTCACGCAGCACTGGCCGCGTGGGAGTCAGGCCGGACAGGCGCTGCGGGGGGCTGGGACCCGCGCCTGACTCGCAATGTACCCCGGTCCCCCTGCCTGTGTCCGCTCTGAGGCCACCCAAGCTGCCCCTGTCTCTGTCTCTGTCTCCGCTCCGCCTCCTGCTGGGTCGTGACCCGTTATGGTGTCCCAGCCTAATTTGCATATTTCCTCTTTTTATATGCAGTGAATATGGGGTGCATTTGTCTATTCATGTTGGTGATTTTGTTTTTGTTTTTTATAAGTACTCAGAAATGGAATTGTTAGATCATTTGGAAGGTTGATTTTTAATGTTTTGAGCAACCTTCTACTGTTTTCTATAGTGGCTGCAATTTACATTTAAACCAAAAGTTCACAAGGTTTTCCTTTTCTCCACATTCTCTCCAACATTTGTTATTTCTTATCTTTTGATAGCCATTCTAATAGGTATGAGGTAATATTTCATTTTTGATTTGCATTGCTCTGATGATTAGTTATGTTGAGCATCTTTTCATGTCCTTGTTGGCCATCTGTATGTCTCCTTTGGAGAAATGTCTATTCAGATCCTGTGCCTATTTTTAAATCAGATTATTTGTTTTGGGGTCTGTTTTTTGTTTGTTTGTGTGTGTGTGTGTTTTTGCTATTGAGTTGTGTGAGGAGTTCTTTATATATTTTGGATATTAACCTACTGAATGGTTATAAATATGATTTGCAAATATATCAGATATATGATTTGCAAATATTTTCTCCCATTTAGTAGGTTGTCTTTTCATTTTATTTATAGTTTCCTAGCTGTGCATAAGGATTTTAATTTGATGATGACTTGATTATTTTTGCTTTTGTTGCTGGTGCTTTTGATGTCATATCTTTAAATAAAAATCATTGTTAAGACCAATGTAAAGGAGCTTACTGCCTGTATTCTCTTCTAGGAGTTTTATGGTTTCAGTTCTTATATTCAAGTCTTTATATGTTGAGTTAATTTTCATGTCCAGTTTTATTCTTTTGTGTGTGACTGTCCAATTTCCCAACACCATTCATTAAAGAGCTTGTCCATTTCCCATTGTATATTCTTGGCTCCTTTATCATAAATTAATTGACTATAATGTATAGGGTTAACATTGATCTCTGTATCTGTCTTTATGCCACTGCTACACTGTTTTGATTACTATAGCTTTGTAATATAGTTTGAAATAAAGGAGCATGGTGCTTCCAACTTTGTTTTTCTTTCTCAAGATGGTTTTTTACTTATTCTGGGTATTTTATGGGGTTATTTTAGGATTTTTTGTTCTATACAAATTTTAGGATTGTTTGTTTTATTTCTATGAAAACTATCACTGGAATTTTAATAAGGATTACATTGAATCTTTAAATTCTAATCCGTGAGTATAGAATATCTTTCAGTTTATTTGTGTCTTCAATTCCTTTCATCATGTCTTACAGTTTTCAGTGTATAGTTCTTTCACCATTTTCTGTTAAATTTATTCTTAGGTATTTTTTGATGCAATTGTAAGTGGATTGTTTTCTTAATGTCTATTTTTGATAGTCTGTTATTAGTGAATAGAAATGCAAATTTTTTTGTATAGTGATTTTGTATTCTTCAACTTTACTGAATTCACTTATGAATTCTAATAGATTTTTGGTGGACTTTTAAAAGTTTTCTATATAATGTCATCTGAAAATAGCTATAATTTTACTTCTTCCTTTTCAATTTGGATGCCTTTTATTTCTCTTTTTTGTGTAATTGCTATGTCTAGGACTTCCAGTATTATGTTGAGTAAAAGTTCTGAAAGTGAGCATCCCCGTCTTGTTCCTGATTTCTGAGGAAAAGCTTTTAGTTTTTTACTGTTGAACATGATGTTAGCTGTGGACTTATCATATATGGCCTTTATTATGTTGAGGTATGTTTCTTCTATACTCATTTTGTTGAGAGTTTTTGTCATAAATGGAGGTTGAATTTTATCAAATGCTTCAGCATCTATTGAGATGATCATGTTTTTTATTTTTCATTTGTTAGTGTAGTATATTGCATTAATTGATTTGTGGATGTTGAAATTATTATCATTTTAAGTTTATTTTAAAAGTAGAGGCCCAGTGAGCAAAAATTTGTGCACTCGGAGGGGAGGGGGTCCCTCAGCCCGGCCTGTGCCCTCTCGCAGTCTGGGACTCCTCAGGGGATGTCCACCTGCTGGTTTAGGCCCGCTCCCTGGGGGATTGGGCCTAAGCTGGCAGTCAGACATCCCTCTGGCAGCCCGGGAGCCCTTGGGGGATGTCCACTTGCCAGCGGGGAGCAGGCCTAAGCTGCAGTCGAACATCCTTAGCGCTGCTGAGGAGGCGGGAGAGGCTTCCGCCACCACCGCTGTACTGGCAGCAATCAGCCTGGCTAGTGGCTGAGCAGAGCTCCCCCTGTGGGAGTGCACTGACCACCAGGGGGCAGCTCCTGCACTGAGCGTCTGCCCCCTAGTGGTCAGTGTGTGTCATAGTGACCAGTCATTCCCAGTCGCTCTGCTGTTAGGGTCAATTTGCATATTACCCTTTTATTATATAGTATAGAGGCCTGGTGCATGGGTGGGGGCCAGCTGGTTTGCCCTGAAGGGTGTCCCGGATCAGGGTAGGGGTCCTGCTGGGGTGCCTGGCCAGCCTGGTTGAGGGGCTGAGGGCCGTTTTAGGCTGGCCACACCCCCTTCAGGGTGGGGGTCCCCACTGGGGTGCCTGGCCAGCCTGGGTGAGGGGCTCTTGGCTGTTTGCAGGCTGGCCACAGCCCCTTCAGGGTGGGGAGGTCCCGCTGGGGTGCCTGGCCAGCCTGAGTGAGGGGCTGATTGACGCTTTCAGGCTGGCCATGCTCCCAGCCTCTTCTTTTTTTCTTTTTTCCTTTTTCTGGGATTTATTTATCTTCTATAATTGAAACTTTGTAGCCTTGAGTGGAGTAGAGGGCCAGCCAGGGCAGGTGGGAAGCTTGGCTTTCTCCATCGCCAGGGGCAACCCAAGCCTCCTGCTCACTCCAGCTCCATGGCCTCCGCCATCTTAGTTGAGTTAATTTGCATACTCGTTCATGATTGGCTGGTGGGCGTGGCTTGAGCGTATTGGAGGGATGATTAATTTTCATGTTTCTCTTTTATTATATAGGATTGTCATTATGATTCCTCTTTGACTCTTGCATTGTTTAGGAGGGCTTTCAAAATTATTCCATTGTATAGGTTTTTAAAAACTTTCATTTTTCATTTTTTTTCTTTTTAAATTTATATTTATTGTTGAAAGTATTTCAGATGTCCCTTTTTCCCCCCATTGACTCCTTGTAGCCGGAACCTGTGCCCCTTCTGCATCCCAAGCCTTCACCACACTATTGTCTGTGTTGATGGGTTATGCATATCCTATATAATGAAAGGCTAATATGCAAATCAACCGAATGGCAGAATGACCCCTTGCTATGACATGCACTGACCACCAGGGACAGATGCTCAACAGGGGGAGTGCTGCTCAGCCAGCAGCCCTGAGCCAGGCTCATGGCTGGTGAGCACAGCGGCCTCTCCCACCTCTGCAGCAGTGCTAAGGATGTCCGACTGATGGGGAGCAGGCCTAAGCTGTCAGTTGCACATCCCCCGAGGGCTCCTGGACTGCAAGAGGGTGCAGGCTGGGCTGAGGGACCCCTGCAAGTGCACGAATTTTGTGCACTGGGCCTCTAGTATGCATATACATTCTTTGGTTGATCTCTTTCTACCCACCCACCCATCCACCACCACCTTCCCTCTGAGATTCAACACTCTGTTCTATGCTTCTACGTCTCTGGATCTGTTTTGTTCATCAGTTTATTTTGTTCTTTAGACTCCACGTGGGGAAGCACGAGACTTGGTTGGAAAGTCTGTAAGGAGGAGTCTCCAAAAGGTTGAGGGCCTTTTAGGGGGACCTTGCCAAAGACGGCAGCCCCTGCCTTGACTTTTCCATACAAGTCCAAGCCCCCGGGTGTTTTGCTAGAATCTCTATGTTTAGTCTTTAAGACCCGGCCTTATAGAAGCATATGCTTTCTCAAGGATACTTACCCTGCCGATTGTATCTAGAGGTTAATTTTAGTTCAAGCTGTTGTTATAATAAAAGCCTAATGAGGCAGGCAATCGAGGCTGTTTTGGTGTCTCCTCCCAACCAGCCCCTTAGCCTCTCTTTCACAGAAATGTGTGTCAGAGTAATCGATTCATCTGTTGCTCAGGGTCTGCTGGTCAGTCCTGGCAATTCCACATATGAGTGAGATCATGTGATTCTTGTCTTTCTCTGACTGGCTTATTTTGCTCAGCATAATGCTGTCTATTTAACTGTGTTGGAGTTTTATATTCTCAGGGAGAATATCTATTTACTAGAGGCCTGATGCACAAAATTTGTGCAAGAGTAGGCCTTCTTTCCCCCAGCTGCTGGCACCAGCTTCCGTCTGGCACTTGGGACCAGGGCTTCCCTCCGGCTGCCGGCAGGCACCAGGACCCGGGCTTCCCTCACAGCCCCAGCTTCATCCAAAAGGTCATCTGGAAGGATGTCCAGAAGGATGTCTGGCCTAATTAGCATATTATGCTTTATTATTATAGATTTTTGGTTATAGGATTTCTTGTATATTCCATTATATCCATTACATTTTCCTTGTTAATTATGTTTAAATTTTATTTATTCTTACAAATTCTTTTGTCTGCTTGATCCAGAAATCACTGAGATATGTTAAAATCAGCTGCTAAAATTGTGAATTTCTCAATTTTTTCCTTGTATTTTTTTTTTTTTTAGTTCTTATTTTATATATTTTGGGATTTAGGATTTTTATATTTATCTTAGTGAATTAAGTCTTTAATTATTACTTAGTGACCCACTTTACTTCTAATAATTATTATTGCCTTCAAGTATATTTTGTCTGACATTAATCTAGCCATATTGCTTTCTTTTGTTGAGTATTTATATGGTACCATTATCTTACTTTCAGTCTATCTCTGTCTATAGTTTATGTGATTATCTTTCAAATTGATAACCTGTGGCTAACAATTTCTCAGTTTTCACCAGTGAGTTTTATCCATGTATAAGTGTTATGATTACTGGTATATTTCTAATTATTTCTACAAGGTTTTTTTTTTTTTTTATGCTTTCTGATTCTCCTGTTCTTTTGTTTTGTTTTGTTTTTGTTTTTCTATGCTTCTTTTACTCTCCTTTCCTGAGTTTTTTGGTTGAATTAGTTTTTTAATGCCAGTTTTTCTTCTCTAATGTTTTGGAAGCTAAGCATGATATTTTGAGATTCTCATGTTCAATGTAAGTTTTGACATGTATAATTATCTTAAAGTCTGAAGTTATCTCTGACTGCCTGTTTATATGAGGAACTTAACATTTTAAATCATGTTACTCTACTTTTGATTATTATTGTTCATTATTGGCTATATTGTTTCTTACAGTCATTGTTAGTTTAGATTTACACCTATGCTTAACAATTTTTTTTCTGATTTTGACAATTTAGGCCTTCCTTGTGGGATCATTATCATTCTCTAAAGATAACCTTTAGAAGAGCTCTTTCTCAGGGGCCATTGTTGTTAAACTTGCCTTTTGGGGGTGAATAATATCTTTATTTTGCCTTTGATTTTTGAAAAATACTTTTGTGGGTTCTTTTGTTAATTCTAGTTTAATAGTTATTTTTCTTTCAGTATTTTGAATATATTATATTACTGCTTTCAATTGAAATACCAATGCTCATTTTAATTGTTTTCCTCTGATATAATATATATTTTCTACCTGGTTGGTTTTAAGAGCTTCTCATTGTACTTGCTGTCCTATAGTTTCATTGTATTATATCTAAGTGTGGATTTCTTTTTATTTATCCTACTTGAGCTTCCTAAATTTGAGTGTTCATACCTCTTGCCTATTTGGGAAAACTCTCAGTCATTATCTATGGCCTTTTCTCTATTCTCTCCTTCTTAAACTCTGATTAGGTGTCTGTTGGACTGATTTAATCAGGAAAACAGAGTTAATGCCATGTACTTCAACAGAGGAAATTTAATGTGGTGGTATGATCTGAAGATTTGTGTCCCCCCAAATTCCTGTGTTGAAATCCTAACCCCCAGGGTGATAGTATTGGAAGCTGGGGCCTTTGGGAAGTGATTAGGTTATGAGGACTCTATTGTGATAACAGGGATTAGATCATGACAATTCGTGTCTTCAGAGACCTCAGAGAGGTGGCTCCCTTCCATCATGTGAAGTTACTGCAAAAAGATGATCATCTAAAAGGAGGGCCTCTACCAGATACCAAGTCTGCCAGCACCATCATTTTATATTTTTCAGCTTCCAGAACTATGAGAAATTAATGTTTGTTGTTTATAAGCCACCCAGTTTATGACATTTTTATTATAGTAGCCTAAATAGGCTAAGACATATGGGAAATTAATTACACATGTTTTAGGATATCTGAAAACCAAACAGTGGTGAGTGGGGTGATCTCAAAGTTAGCAATAGCAAAAAAATGGTTATCCTTTCCTGGGCTGTGGGAATACAGTCAGGAGATAGTCCTACCAGAACCTGGAAGCTGAGGCCATCTAACGTGAGGGCAGGTTCTGTTCGATAGGGACAGGGACCCTGGAAGAGGCATAGCTACTGATGGAGACACCATAAAACTCATAGAAAGCAGAGAAAAAATATCCTGGTCTCTCCCTTCCTCTTACCATCTAGTCTCCTGCCTGGGACTCTCACGGGCAGAGTCTAGCAGTGGAGGAAGCCATTGGACAAGGAGTTTGGGAAATACAGTTTTGAAATGTTAGCCACCAAGATTCAGGACATGGAAGGTCGTGCATGGATTTGAGAGCAAACAAACCATTCCATTCTCCTTTCCATATCTTTCGATTTGACTTTTAGGTTTTTTATTACTTTGTTTTCCTATACTGCATTTTAAGTAATATTTTTTGTTGTGGCAAAATGTACATTACATACAATTTACCCTTTTAACTATTTTATCTTATTTTTTAAAGTATATTTTTATTGATTTCATAGAGGAAGGGAGAGAAAGAGAGAGAAACAACAATGATGAGAGGGAATTATCGATCAGCGGCCTCCTGCAAGCCCCCTACTGGGGATAGAGCCCACAACCCAGGCATGTGGCTTTGACCGGAATCAAACCCGGGACCCTTCAGTGTGTGGACTGATGCTCTATCCACTGAGCCAAACCAGCTAGCGCCCCTTTTAACTATTTTAAACGCGCAGTTAAAGTGGCATTACGTTCATTTACGTTGTTGCACAGTGAATACCTCCATCCATCTCCAAAACTTTTTCATCTTCCCAAACTGAAATTCTACCCATTAGGCAATAATTTCCACATCTCTTCTCCCCAGCTCTTAGCAACCATGATTCTAATTTCTGACTCTGAATTTGACTATTCCAGGTACTATATATAAAATGGAATCATACAGTGTTTGCCCAATGTTAGCATAATGTCTTCTAAGCTCATCCATGTTGTAGTCTGTGTCAGAATTTCCTTCCCTTTTAAGGCTGAATAATATCCCATTGTATGTATATATAACATTTATTTATCCATTCATCCACTTATGGCCATGTGGGTTGGTTCCAACTTTTAGCTATTGTGAATAGTACTGATAAGAACATGGATGTACAAATACCTCATTGAGACTCTGCTTTCATTTCCTTTGGTTATATACCCAGAAGTGGAATTGCTGCATCCATTATATGGTAGCTCTTCATTTATTTTGAGGACCTGCCATCCAATTTTTCATAGCAGCTGCACTACTTCACATTTCTACCAGCAATGCACAAGAGTTTTAATTATCCACACCCTCAACAACACTTGTTTTCTATTTTTTGTCTGTTTTTTATAATAGTCACCCTCATGTTTGTGAAGTATCTCATTATCATTTTGATTTGCATTTCCCTAATGATTAGTGATGTTGAGCATTATTTTATGTGCTAACTGGCCATTTGTATATATTCTTTGGACAAATATCTATTTAAATCATTGCCCATTTAAAAAAATTATTATTTTATTGTTGTGTTGTAGGAGTTCTTTAAATATTCTGGATATTAACCATTATCAGATAGATGACTTGCAAATATTTTCTCCTATTCTGTCGGTTATCTTTTCACTTTGTAGCTAGTGCCCTCTGATGTACAAGAGTTTTTAGTTTTTATGAAGTACAATTGATCTATTTATTTCTATTACCTGTGCGTTGGTGCCATATCCAAGAAATCATTGCCAAATCCAATGTCGTAAAGCTCTCCCCCTGTTTTCTTCTAAGTGTTATAGTTTTAGCTCTTACTTTTAGGACTTTGAAGCATTTGGGGTTAAGTTTTGTATGTGGTGTAACAGAGATTCAACTTCTTTCTTTCGAACGTGGATATTCAGTGTTCTCAGCACCATTTATTGAAAAGACCATTCTTTCCCCACTGAATTGTCTTGACAGCCTTGCCAGAAATCATTTGACCATATATAATAAGTTGTATTTATGGGCTCTCTGTTTTATTCTATTGGTCTATATGTCTGTCTTTATGGCAGTACCACACTGTTTTCATTATTGTAGCTTTGTAATAATTTTTGATATCAAGAAATGTGAGACCTCCAACATTATTCTTCTTTTGGGGATTATTTGGGTTATTGGAGGTCCTTTGCAATTTAGGGTGATTTTTTTTTTCTGCAAAAAATCTCATTAGAATTTTGATGGGGGAATGAACTGAATCTATAGATCACTTTGGATATTATTGACATCTTAATATCAAGTCTTCTAATAGATGAACATGGGATGTCTTTTCATTTATTTGTGTTTTTTTACATTTATTTCAACAATATTTTGTAGTTTTCACTGTATAAGTCTTTTGCTTCCTTGGTTAAATTTATTCCTAAGTGTTTTATTCTTTCTGGTGCTGTTGTAAATAGAATTGTTTTCCTAGTTTCCTTTTCAGGTTTATTGTTAGTGTATAAAAATGCAACTGATTTTTGCACATTGATTTTGCATCCCGCAACTTTCCTGAATTCATTTATTAGTTCTCAAATTATTTTTGTGTGTGGGTTCTTTAGGGTTTTTTAGATATATGATTAAGTCACCTGTGAATAAAGACAATTTTATTCTTTTCCAATTTGGATACCTTTTATTTATTTATTTGACTGCCAGTACTGTTTTGGATAGAAATTCCTAAAGTAGGTATTCTTGACTGGTTCTGATCTTAAAGGACAAGCTTTTACTTTTCACCACTGTGTATGATGTTCGCTGTAGTTTTTCAGTATATGGCCTTTCTTACCAGGTATATTTAGGTAGTTTCCTTCTATTCTTACTTTGAGTGTTTGTTGTTGTTTTTTTATCTTGAAAGGGTGTTGAATTTTATCAAATGTTTTCTTCTGCATCAATTTAAATTATTTGTTTTTCCTCTTTCATTTTGTTATTATGGTATATTACATTGATTTTCATACTTAGAACCATTCTTTTTTTTTTTATTTTTTTTTATTTTTCGCTAAATAGAACCATTCTTGCATTTGAGGAAAATCCCATTTGTTCATTGCATATGATCCTTTTAATATGCTATTGAATTAAGTGAGCTGGTATTTCTTTTTATGGATTTCTGTATCAGTGTTTATGGGGATATTGGTCTGCAGTTTTCTTTTCTTGTAGTGTCTTTGTCTGGCTCTGCTACGAGGGTAATGTTGGCCTCATATAGTGAGTTAAGTATTCCCTGTCTTGAACATTTTAGAATAGTTTGAGAAGGATTGGTGTTAATTCTTTATTAAATGCTTGGTAGCTTCAACAGTAAAGCAATCTAGCCCTGGGCTGCTTTTATTTTTGTTGAGAGATTTGGGGAGTTTGATTACTGATTCAAGTTCCTTACTAGTTATAGGTCTATTTAGATTTTTTATTTCTTCATGATTCAGTCCTGGTAGGTTGTGTGTTTCTAGGAATTTGTCTATTTTGCCTAATTTATTTATTATGTTGGCATTCAATTGATCATAATATTATCTTACAATCTTTTCTATTTTTGTGAAATCAGTAATAATGTCCCCTTTTCATTTCTATTTTTAGTTATTTGTGTCTTCTCCCTCTTTTTCTTAGCCAATACTCCTAAAGGTTTTTCAGTTTTGCTTATGAAGAACCAATTCTTGATTTTGTTGATTTTCTCTATTTTTTTCTGTTCTCTATTTTATTTATCTCTGCTCTAGTATTTATTATATCCTTCATTTTCTTACCTTTAAGTTTAATTTGTTCCCCTGATTCTAATTATAGTTAAGGTGTAAAGTCATTGATTTGAAATTATTTTTTAACATGTTTTTATAGCTATCAGTTTTCCTCTGAGCACTGCTTTTGCAACATCCCATAGGTTTTTCTAGATTGTATTTTGTTATTGTTGTTAATCCTTACCTGAGGATGTTTTTTGTATTGATTTTTAGAGAGAGTGGAGGGGAGGGGGAGAGACAGAGAGAGAGAAACACTGAGGTGAGAGACACATTGATTGGTTACCTCCTGACCAGCACTGGGGATCAAGCCTATAACTAATATATGTACTCTTGTCCAGAATTGGAAACAAACCCATAACTTTTCAGTCCATGGGCCAACACTCTAACCACTGAGCAACTGGCCAGAGCTCTAAGTTATATTTTTATTATCATTTGCTTTAAGATATTTTCTAATTATTCTTATAATTTCTGATATGACTCATTGATTAACAGTATGTGTTTTAATTTCCACATATTTGTGGATTTTCCAATTTTCCTTTTGCTCTTGATTTCTAGTTTAATTCCATTTTTTTATTGGAAATGACACTTTGTAAGTTTTCAGTCTTTTTAAATTTATGAAGACTTTTTTGTGGCCTAACATATGGTCTATCCTAGAGAAGGTTTCATGTACACTTGAGAAAAATGTGTACTCTGCTTTTGTTGGGGGAGTGTTCTGTATATTTGTATTAGATAAAATTGCTCTATAGTGGTGTTCAAATCTTTTATTTTCATATTGATCTCTGTTTCAATGTTCTATCCATTATTTAAGGTGGGGTATTGAAGACTTCTACTATTACTGTAGAACTAAAGTCTGTCAATGTTTGCTTCATGTATTTTAGAGCTCTGATGTTTTGTGCATATAATTGTAATTGTTATATTGTCTTGGTGAATTGATCCTTTTATCATTATATAATGTCTAAATAACATCCTTTCATTTCAGTCTGAAGGACTCTCTTGAGCATTTCTTGTAGGACAGATCTAGTGTAGTGAACTCTCTCATCTTTGGTTTATGTGGTAAAGTGTTCATTTCTTTCTCATTTTTTGAAGGACATTTTTTTCCTGATATAAAATTTTCAGGTGACAAGGTGTGTTCCCCCCAGCACATTAAAATGTACCGTGTCCTAAAAAATGTATACACACTTTAACAGCTGACAATCACTAGCTTAATTTGCACTTCTTTTCAGGTTTAACTCATTTGAAATAATGGGGGAAGCCAGACTAAGCTTTGAACAAAGAAAATTTATCCTAAAGTGCTACTAGACTTTTTTTTATGGGGATACATAAAAGATAAAGTTTATAGATAGTACAAAACTGACAACAGTCGATGAATTGAGGGCACACAAATACTGAACAAAATGATTCTTAAATTCCATTGCTTTCTGTTATCAGCAGTGCCTGGAACAGAATGGTCATCAATTGAAAATAGGCATTTGACAAAACAAATCATTCATTATTTTTAGATTCTTTAAAATGTTGAAAATGAATTGTATATTAATATACACTGACTTTATAATCATTCAAAGTGTGCATACATATTTTGTGGACACCCTGTATTATTATTCCACTGCCTCTGACTTACAGTGTTTCTGTTGAGAAATTTTATTGAGGATTTCTTATAAATGACAGATGACTTTTCTTTTGCTACTTTCAGGATTCCTCCTTTGTCTTTGTCTTTTGATAACTCTCTTCTTCTAGGACTCTTATAATGCTTATCTGCACTAATAGAAGACAAAGATGCTAATTGACCGTAACTTCGCTATGCCCAAGCCACACCCAACAGCCAATCAGAGCAACTATATGCAAATTAACCCAACCAAGATGGCTGCCGGCAGCCACAGAGCTAGAGCAAGCAGGAGGCTTGGTAGCCCCGGGGATGGAGGAAGCCAAGTTTCCCGCCTGCTCTGGCCGGCTGCAGCCTCTGCATAAGGCAACACAGTTTCAATTATAGAAGCTAAATAAATCCCAGATACCTGCTTCCAGCCAGCCTCCACTGGGAGCTTGGGTGGCTGGGGGCTGTGGCCAGCCTACAAACAGCCATCAGCCCCTCACCTAGGATGGCCACACACTCATGGGGTGAGGGTTTCTGCTAGGGGGCTTGGCCAGCCTGAAAACAGCCATCGGCCCCTCATCCAGGCTGGCCAGGCACCCCAGCGGGCACCCCCACCCTAAAGGGGCTGTGGCAAGCCTGCAAACAGCCATCAGCCCCTCAACTAGGATGGCCACAGCCTCATGGGGTGAGGGTCCCCACTGGGGGCCTTGGCTAGCCTGCAAACAGCCATCAGCCCCTCACCCAGACTGGCCAGGCACCCCAGCAGGACCCCCTACCCTGAAAGGACTGTAGCCAGACTACAAACAGCCATCAGCCTCTCACCCAGACTGGCCAGGCACCCCAGCAGGGACCCCCACCCTAAAGGGGCTGTGGCCAGCCTGCAAATAGCCATCAGCCCCTCACCCAGGCTGGCCACACCGTCATGGGGTAAGGTCCCTGCTGGGAGGCTTGGCCAGCCTACAAACAGCCATCAACCACTCACCCAGACTGGCCAGGCACCCCAGTGGGGACCCCCACCCTGAAGGGGTGTGGCCAGTCTGAAAATGGCCCTCAGCCCCTCACCCAGGCTGGCCAGGCACCCCAGCGGGACCCCTACCCTGATCCGGGACACCCTTCAGGGCAAACCAGCCGGCCCCCACCCATGCACCAGGCCTCTACCCTATATAATCTTATATAATAAAAGGGTAATATGCAAATTGACCCTATCAGCAGAGCGACTGGGAATGACTGGTCACTATGACACACACTGACCACTAGGGGGCAGACGCTCAATGCAGGAGCTGCCCTCTGGTGGTCAGTGCGCTCCCACAGGGGAAGCTCTGCTCAGCCACTAGCCAGGCTGATGGCTGCCAGTACAGTGGTGGTGGTGGGAGCCGCTCCTGCCTCCTCAGCAGTGCTAAGGATGTCCAACTGCAGCTAGGCCTGCTCCCCGCTGGCAACTGGACATCCCCCGAGGGTCCCGGGCTGCCAGAGGGATGTCTGACTGCCAGCTTAGGCCCAATCCCCCAGGGCGTGGGCCTAAGCCAGCAGTTGGTCATTCCCCGAGGGGTCCCAGATTGCGAGAGGGCACAGGCCTGGCTGAGGGACCCTCCCAAGTGCACAAATTTTTGTGCACTGGGCCCCTAGTGTATTATAATGCCTAATGTATTGCAGAAGTCCCTCAGGCTCAATTCACTTTTCTTCATTCTTTCTTCTTTTTTTTCAAGTTCACTGATTTTCTTCTAACTATCCAAGTCTGATACTGAGGCACTCTAGGAAATTTTTTAATTCAGTTGCTTTATTTTTTATATCCAGACTTTCTTCTTGGTTCTTTTTTATAATTTTTATATCTTCATAAATACTCTCAATTGTTTTCTCTACCTCTAGTCTCTTGAGTGTTCGATAGAATTCACTGGTAAAACCATCTGAAAAATTTTTATGTACTATTCTATTCATTTGTATCAAATATTCAACAAATTCTTGTAGAGTACCTCCTCTGTGCCTGAATTTGGAATATATTAGTGAACAACCTGGATAAAATTTTCTATTCAGGTGAAGCTTACATTCAATCCTCACAGAGCTTGCATTCTGTGGTATAGAAAAAACAATGAATAAAACATAATAAACAAGAGGTGATACAGTGTATTAGGATGTCATAAGTGCTATGAAAATAGAGCTGGTTAAGGTGGACCAGGAGTTGGGAGGCAGGACGAGGTGAAGGGGGGGCAGGAAGAGATTTTAAATAGGATGGTCAGGATAGTACTTACTGAGAAGATTGCTGATGCTGATGCTTATGTAAGACTTGAAGGTCATGTGGATATCTGGAGAATGAGCATTCCAGGCAGATGGAAGGGAGAGCTCAATGGGAGATCATTCCTGCTATCATTTAGAATGAGCATGAAGGCAGTTTGTTTATTTTATAAAACTAAGTGAAATAAGTCAGTCAGAAAAAGACAAATATCACATGAACTCACTCATTTGCGGATTATAATGAACAACATAAACTGATTAACAAAAACAGAGACAGAGAAGCATCTATCAGATGCTCAAACCTCAGAGGGAAGGTAGAGGAGGGTGGGGGTAAAGGGGAGAGATCAGCCAAAAGAATTGTATGCATGCATACAAGCATAACCAATGGACAGAGATAGCAGGAGGGTGGGGGCATGTACAGGAGTGGGGTGGAGGGGCAATGGGGGGATATGGACACATATGCAATACCTTAATCAATAAAAAAAGGAAAAAAAAAACAGTGCAGGTTTACAAAAGCAGTCAGAATAATTGTTGAGATGAATGTCAAGACCCTGAAGTAAGATGTTTTTTTCATTATATTATGGTTGTTTTTTTTTCTATCATGAAAAATAACCCAACAGCTGAACATATAATAAATCAAATAAAAAAGATGATTTTTAATTTTTTTATATGTAGCTTTGTAAGTAACTTTTCAGAATTATGGCAAATACATATATCAAAATACTGCAAATATATATGACAAATAATTCCTTAGCTCACATGATTACATAATTAAGAACTTAATTATGTTTTAGTTTTATGAGCTAGAGAATTATATTTTAGTCTGTGAATGCTAAAGGACTAGAAAAATATGAATGTTTATTGCTATGTAGATGTAATTTACTATAGTCATGAAATAATTAGTTGTTTACTAACTGTGACGATTTATTTTATTCTTAGAGAATAAACAACTGTGTAGAGTGGGGGAAGTATAGTTTAGGAGTCAGAAGACTTGCTTCTATTTTAATTCTTGAAATTCTTTAATGTTTGGCTTTTAGAAAGTCATTTTAGGCTTTATTTTACCCACTTGCTGGGAGTTCTGTTTGTTTGTTTTTAATGATATTTGACTATGTATATTCTGACTCCAAAATGCCTGTGCTTTTGTCATTCCTGTGATTATTATTTTATAATGTTTTATAATAAAGCAGTGCACTGCTTTAAATATTTGTCTGGTTGAGGACTTTTAAAAAGGAAATTGTATTTTAGGTAAACTCCTGCTCATGGTTAATGTCCAGTTCTAATACTGCTTATTTTCTGTATCTTTTCATTATCACTTCAGAATTAATTGCTTCTTGACCTAGGCTACTATAGTACTTTATGCATATTTCTATTATTTATCACTATTCATACTATATTATAGTTTTAAATTTATCTATCCATGAGTTGCCTATCTCTAAAATACTTTACATTCATTTGGTGTTCATCACTTTTTAATTAAATTTTTACACCTGTATATTTAAAGACCAATAGTTAATTCCTAATAATATAACAGAAATTAAAATTGTGTTCAATAATATTACTGCTTGAAAGCAAATATTCCATATAAAGAATGTTTCTAATGGTTGAAAACTCCCATTTCAGGCATTTAACAAGATTTAAGCCAGCCTTTTGGTCTAACTTTTACATTAGTTGGGTGGCATAAATGCTATTTGCATGACTCAAGTAGATAGATATAAGAAGTAGTTATCCTGCCATTGATAGTGAAATCACTCAAGTGGATGCTTATTATTTCCTACTTGGGTTTTTTTTTGCATTCAGATTAAAGGCACACATTTCATAAAAATTAAGTGTTCTAAGAACTATTCATGAGTGTGTTTTTATGTGGTAATATAAGTTTTAGCAGGTATTCATAGCCATTTACTTGATGATGTGTTCTTACAGATAATGAATCAGAATAAGACCCTCTTTTGTTTAGATTTAAAAACTCTTTTCAGCTCTCCATAATCCTAATTTCTCTCCTCTTTTTCAAAAACACTTGTTTGAAGAACCATATTGATCCATTTATTCAACAGCTATATTTAACTTCTATTTTGTGCCAGGCTGTTAGGCATTATTAGATTTGGAAGTGAACAAGGTAGATAAGATCTCTGCTGGCAGAATTAACAAATGAATAAACTTTTTCCCATTTAGCCAGTATTCACTGATTGCCTACTATGTGTTAGACATTGTTCTGGGAATTGTAGATACAGCAGTAAAAATAGCAAAGTCTATATGCTCTTGTCATGGGGAAAGCTATCTTTACATAGGTTGGCCAGGAAAGATTTGTTCTAAGAAAGAGTTGTCCGAGCTGACAAGGAACCAAAGGACAAGATTAATTGAGGCCAAACAGCAGTTGCTGATGATCTGAATGAACTCACTGTGTTTGATGTACATTGGTTTGTAGTTTTTGAGATGAGAAAATTAAGGAATATATTATTGGTTCCATTTTTCAATTAATGGGGGCATCAATTGGGAAATTTTGTGGGAGTGGATGGACAGTAAAGAAGGAACAATTTGAGGAGATAAAAATTTAATGAGATCACTGTAAAATAGTCACTCCAAAAATAAAAGAAAAGGCAGACCAAGAAAATGCAGTTTGTTGAGGGTCTAACTTATAGCTTTTTTTTTTATCCTGAATTTAAAGTGAAGCTAGTTGTGTGGTTTTCTCTAGATACAGGGACAGGTGACAAGAAGGTACAGTATTTATCAAGAGTTGAGTTTTTCTCAGATTATGGTGAAGAAAGAGAGGAACAAGTGTTGAAGGTGTTTTCAAGAAAGTCACCATCATTCAAGCTGTAGAATTTATGTTGGGGAAGAAGAAAATAAAGAGGGAATGAAGACTGAAGATGTTTGATAGTGAGGAATGTATTAGTAGTGTGGATGAGATTGAAAGTTGTGGTCAGACAAGTGAATTTCATGGACTGAAGTGCCAAAGCTCTTTCTATTTCTTTCTTTTTTTAATTCCATGAAAATGGTTGAATGTAATATAGGGAGAAAGTGGAAGGTAAAAAATATCTACTTAGAAGTCAGAAACTTGGGATTTTATCTCAAGTTATACATAAAATCTCCTTTTTAAAACCTTGACCTCATTGGCCACATTCTCCTAATTATTCCAACCCTGTGCCATGTGCTGGGCATATAGTATCCTATATAATAAAAGGGTAATATGCAAATTGACCCTAATGGTGGAATGATCAGTTGCTATGATACACACTGACCACCAGGGGGGCAGACGCTTAACGCAGGAGCTGCCCCCTGGTGATCAGTGCACTTCCACAGGGGGAGCGCCACTCAGCCAGAAGCCAGTCATGGCTGGCCAGTGCAGCAGCGGTGGTTGGAGCCTCTCCTGCCTCCACGGCAGCACTAAGGATGTCTGACTAATGGTTTAGGCCCAACCCCTGTGATAGGTAGACATCCCCCGAGGGCTCTTGGGTTGCCATGGGGCTGTCTGACTGCCAGCTTAGGCCAGATCCCCCAGGGAGCAGGCCTAAGCCAGCAGGTGGACATCCCCCGAGGGGTCCCAGACTGCGAGAGGGCACAGGCCGGGCTGAGGGACCCCTTGAGTTCACAAATTTTCATGCACTGGGCCTCTAGTTATCAGATAAAGGTAGGTGCAGCATGCTGTTGGAGTACAGAGGTGGGTCATGCAACCCAAATGGGATGGAGAGTGGTCACATTTTGAGGAAGTGACATATAAGCTAAGAGCTGAAAGATAAATAGGAGTTTGAATTTAACAAAGAATGGTGGGAGGAAATAGTGTATATTAAGATTCTCAAGCAGAAAGAAAGGACCTGAAGGATCCTGAGTGGCTGTATTATGGTATACTAGAGGCACAGCATGTGAAATTGTGCGAGACCCAGAAACCTGCTGTGTCGCGCGACTCGCCGTGCCACACGACCAAGACCCGCCATGCCACGAGACCCATCAATGCACCTCCTGGTGACCAGTTGTTTGGTTGTTACGGTGTTATGGCCACTGGCCTTTTATAATATAGATGAGAAAAGTGTAGATACCCAAGGCTAGAAAATTAAGCAAGAGCCATATTTTAAAGGACCTGGTAGGTTATGTTAAAGAAATTTATTCCTAAAAGCAATGTGGGAGGACCCATTATTGGGTTTTATATAGAGAAGTGATAGAAGAAAAGAACACTTTAAAATGAGGATTTGCTTTTATGAAGAAGTTGAATTTTATCATCTCTAAGCATGCTAAAATTTTTCATACCTGTGTAGAAAATAGTAAATAAAATGATTTAAATATAGACCTCTTATTTTAATCTGAAAAGAATGAACAGTAATTAATATGGGACTATATTAAACATAGAAATAAAGCCTTGCTTACAAAGCATTATTAAATTCATATTAATCTGTTTGCAAAAAAGAATTGAAATTAAAATTTTCCTTGACTCTAAGTACATTTGGTTACTGATGTATATTTTCCATCATATCAGTGAAAATATTAGATAATTTCCCATGAGTTTGTGTGTGTTATTTAATATCCCAATCAAATGGAGATGAAACTCTGTACTTTTTCTCTCCAGTGATTTAAACTTTTGAGATGCTTCCATTAATTGGAAAAACAATCATCTTTGATAACTTTCCTGATCCTTCTGATACATGGGAAATCACCGAAACAATTGGCAAAGGAACTTATGGGAAAGTTTTTAAAGTGTTGAATAAGAAAAATGGCCAAAAAGCAGCAGTCAAAATTCTGGATCCGATTCATGTAAGTCACATTGTTTTTATCATGTAATTAACTTTGTTTTTGTCTGTAAAAATTCTGCAAGTACCTTATCTTGATTTATTTATTTCAATTTGAAGAAAATGTGGGGAAAAAAAGTCTGACTGTTAGATTTTCCTTGTTTGTATGCTTAACATATATGATAAGGCCCAAGAAATATTTGATAAATTAATAAATATATAATACAAATAAAGACAGCTCACAACAGCTCAATAGTTCATTTAATATTATTTTAGATTTCAAAAAGTTGTAATAATAGACCCATGGGTTTAGAAGTAGTCCTCACATGTCATCAGGACCAGATCTCCTTTTCTTCTTGCATTTATTTAGGCTGCAGGAAGAATTTTTCTTATGCCAAGCCAGGATATATATTTTTTTAAATTCAATTTCGGTCCTGGCCACTGTGCCTCAGTTTCTTGGAGCATCTTCCCGTACACTGAAAGGTCATGGGTTTGATTCCTGGTGGGGCACGTACCCAAGTTGCAGGTTTAATTTCTGGTCCAGGTATGTTAGGAGGCCAATCATCAATGTTTCTCTCTGATACGGGTCTTTCTTTCTTTCTTCCTTTCTCCTTTCTTTCTTTCTCTTTCTTTCTTTCTTTCTTTCTTTCTTTCTTTCTTTCTTTCTTTCTTTCTTTCTTTCTTTCTTTCTTTCTTCCTTCCTTCCTTCCTTCCTTCCTTCCTTCCTTCCTTCCTTCCTTCCTTCCTCCCTCCCTCCCTCCCCCGCTCCCTCCCTCCCTTTCCTTCCTTCCTTCCTTCCTTCCTTCCTTCCTTCCTTCCTTCCTTCCTTCCTTCCTTCCTTCCTTCTTTCTTTCTTTCTTTCTTTCTTTCTTTCTTTCTTTCTTTCTTTCTTTCTTTCTTTCTTTCTTTCTTTCTTTCTTTCTCTCCCTCTCTCTCTTCTCTCTCTCTCTCTCTCTCTCTCTCTCTCTCTCTCTTTTCCTTCCTCTCTCTCTAAAATCAATAAAAACACATATCCTCAGGTGAGGATTGAAAAAAATTAAATTTCATTCAGAGAAGGGAAATTAATTGTCAGGTTTGCTTAAATAATTTCAACAGTGTTCATTTGTAATCAGGTTGAGGTTCCTTGTGAATAGCTGAATTTCATGTTCTGTCTGTTCAAGCAATGCCCGAATGGGATCTCCCTTTACTTTTTCTGGAATAAGGGAACCTACTAAGTCTTTCTTTGCCCTGAATAGCCTGAGGAGATTGACAAGATTCTGTTTTCTGGGAATGTGAGCTGGCTCTTTTGAAGCATTTTCAGCTACTGGGAGATATGTAGCTCTCCCATAGCACATGGGTGAGCAGGAATGAGCTCAGTGATCACATAATCCCCAAACTTCTATTGAAAGCCGCTTCTCCATTTATATCACTCTTGCGCATGTGATGGGAATGTAGCCTGATGTAAATGATGTGGTTTGTGGTAGGGGACATCAGAGTCCCAGTCCTCCTCCCAGCTCTCCCACTAACAAAACTGGAGGTCACTGCAAAAGGTCTCTGGGCCACTGTTCATCTTAAGATTGATTTTTTTTTTTGCATAGTTTATTTCTACTAAACTCATGCTGACTACAGTGTTTCATATTATTTTGAGTAAAGACGAAAGAGTGTGGGTTGTCCCCCCGCCTCTAATTAGGTGATAATGAGGAAAAATAATGAGTAGCATTATGCTTAGTCTTAACTGATGTGGAATGTCTTCTCATTTCCCTATTGGAAAGTTCTTACCATTTAAACTAAGGGAAGAGAGACCCAAGTTAAGCTGTAACAAAGTGACTGTACCTCTCTCCTCTAGTCTTTGCAATTAGGGATCAGGGTTCATGGTGACAAGAGAAAATATTCCAGACAGATCCCATGGTCTAATTCTATAATCAGTGTCTCCCTCCCATTCCTTACTTCTTAATGGAGAAGAACAGATGGCTTTCATAATATAGTCATGTTTGGTATACTACTAACCTAATAAATCATGCTTTGTTGTATTGCTTTAATGGAACATATTGATTGCATAGCTCTAGTATGAAATTTTGCTGCTTTTATTCTTGTCATAGTACCTATGTGGTTTTCTAAGAATTATTTACTCTTCATCCATCATGTCATAAGTCAAATAAAAAAGATTTATAACCAAGAGATTATAATCTAAATAAAATAAATTTAAATGCATCCAAGCATTTCACAGAGTGGCTTTTTTATTAAAAGGGTCTCATTATTATGGATTTCAAACTAGTGAATTTCTCTCCAAAAATAAGGCTGGAATGAGCAGATCGGGAGGTAGCAGGCAGTGGTCTTGCAGGCAGGCTAGTCCTGTATCTTGCACCAACCAGCTCTGTGATTCTAACTTCTCTGAGCTTCAGTGTCTTCCTCTCATGTTAGACCTATGATCTAAAATTCTTTTCAGCTCTGTGATTCCATTATCTGTCTTACAACAATGTGGACATTAAATATTACTGTAAAAACAGTATTAGAAAGCTTTCTTTTATTTATTCCTCTATGAGTTGTTTCATGTATATGTGGTTTATCTAGAAACATGACTAGGTGGCTATCTTGAATTTTTATTGACAGGATAGCAATCAATTCTTCTTATTCTCAATGGGCCTTTAGCTAACTAAAGGCTATACACCATTTTATATAATTTAACTGCATTTTACTTTTTTGGAAAGATAGGAATTTATTGTATTTTACTTTTTTGGAAAGGTGGGAATCTATTGTATGGCTGGGTTTTGATAGCTTCTAAATATCCTGTATTTCAAAGAAATAAAATGAACTAGCTAAAAGTTTTTATTTTAAATTAGTGGCCTTGCCATTGAAATGCAGTTAACACTATAAAGTAAAGGAAATAATCTTTAGTAGTTCTCCATATATGCTTCTCTCTACAGTAACTACATACCAAAATAGCCCTTTTTTATCCCTTTTTAATTCAATTCAATTAACTTAATTGGAGATATATTTGATTAGCAGGAAAATCCCAAACTCTCCCTTTAAACAATGTAACGAGAAATTTCAATGCACAGTGCTGAGCACAATAAAAACTATTATGACTTTGCTTTGACAAAATTAAATTCTCTATTCGGTTTCTGTAATAAGTTTCTTTGATATTATTCATGCTTTCCTCACAGTTCTCTTTCTATGACTTTTTGAAACTAGGATATTGATGAAGAGATTGAAGCAGAGTATAATATCTTAAAAACTCTTTCTGATCATCCTAATGTGGTCAAATTCTATGGGATGTACTTCAAGAAGGATAAAATAAATGGAGATAAGCTTTGGTTGGTTCTTGAGGTAAGTGTTTCAACATTATTTTATGGGTAGAAATTTGCAGTGTGGTTTGGAATGATGTCATGTTTATGCAACATCAATATCACAAAGCAGTTCTAGTGTGTTCCTGACTGGTTACATTCTTAGTGGAATGTTGTGCCCAGTTGTGGCCTTGTCAACTTTTTTTAAAATCCTCACCCAAGGATTTTTTCTATTGATTTTTAGAGAGAGTGGAAGGGAAGGGGAGAGACAGAGAGAGAGAAACATCGATGTGAGAGAGACACATCACTTGGTTGCCTCCCACATGCATCCTGAGCAGTGCTGGGGAGCAAGCCTGCAACTGTTCCCTTTCCCTAAATCGAACCCAGAACCGTTCAATCCATGGGCCAATGCTCTATCCACTGAGTCAAACTGGCTAGGGCAGGCCCTGTCATCTTAAGACACATTGGGAATTAAAAGCCACAAAGATTATTAAAAATTAAAGGAACATCTCCACAATAAAAGCCTAAAGAAACTAGGATTATTTTCCTTGCAGAAGAACAAGCTTAAAAGGGACTTCATTATAATATTTACTTATTCATCCATATTTTATTCAACTAATACATGATTGAGGCTCTGTGCCAGGTGCTAGGATAGAAGAGAAAATTAATTTTAAGTGAGGCTTCATTATGCAAAAATGGTGAGCTGCTATGGTTCTTATTTTTTTTTCTCTCTCTCCTTATTGAATACTAATGACATAAATTACAAAACCAGGTATTTGCATTTATGGGGCGACGGGGGTGTGTGTGGCGGGGGGAACCACAGTAGAAATGGTATAGAATACTGACTGCGTTGCCAGAGGGAAGCTGTAGATTCTGCCTTTTAAGTCCTGAGAATAGTTTGGACAGTTCTCTCTAATGCCGAGCTCTAGAAGGCGCCCTGCTCAGGTAACTGCCAGTCCTGGAGAATGTGGTTTTACTAATATTCATTGAATATTGTTATTCAAGTGATTTAAGAATTTTTTCAGGTTGTTATCATGGCTAGTAAAACCCTTATTGACCACTGTAATATCATATCTTTATTGTGTTCATTATGATTTTATTACCATTTGATTATTCTTCTTTCAGAATGTTCTGTTGGTTTTCCTACAGTGGCATAATAATCATTTTTAAATTATATTGCTTCCTTACTCAACATCATATTTTTATTATGAATTATAAAGGATTATAGAAATAATGGATGATAATTGTAGAAAATACTTGAAACTGTAAGAACCATTCTTAACAACCATTCTTAACATTTAACATAGATCCTTTACCCTTTTTCGTATGTTTAAAATGATTGAAAATATCACGTATCAAGTTATCCTATTTTTCACTTAATATAATTTCAGATAGACTTAATTATTTTTTACCTTTTTCAAAATAAATACACAATAAAAAGCAAGTAGAACCAAAAGGCCTAACATGTAAAGCAATAATAATGTATTTCCAGCTTAGTTGTGCCACCTTCTCCTGAGCAGGTCTGTGCTTTTCATGTGTTGATTGATGTACTTGAAAATGTATGACTGAGCATTTCTGCTCTTTTATGTAGTAATCCAGGTTCTGCATTTTAGCAAGGTTATTATTTGCACTTCTGGAACCGGTGTCCTGCTCCGTTCTGGAGGGCTGTCATGCACCTAACCTCTGATATATCTCTCTGCTGCTCACCTGGGTAGAATCCATCATTTTCTGGATCTCATCACAGCCACTTTCCAACTTTATTTCTCTGTTTTGCACATCATGTAATGGTATGCGCCTTGCTCTCATTATCCGCTGTAGTGATGTCATCACATCTTGAGTTCAGTTCAGCCTCTGTAGGGAACAAAACCTCCAGTCCCTTGCTTGGTGAGTGTGTGAGGAGTACCAGGCAGGCTTCTGCATGTGGATAGCTTGTATGTGGGTTAAGAGGGGTCAAGTCTTTTTATTAGAGACTTCCAAAGGATTCCTTGTGTTCTGCATCTTTCCTCCCTACTCCACCGCCCCTTTCACTGTGACTCAGTCCTGTCTGGGTTAATCTGCTCACCGAGCATTTTAGTTTGTGGCTTCCTTTGCGTTGCTAAATCAGTTACCACTAGTTATCTGATTTCCACGTTGAAAAATTTTATTGAACCTCTTGTCCGCTGCTCTCTCTTTTTCTGTTCTCTATTTTCTTGTGATTTATACTTTTTTATTCCTTTACTAGCATTTTAACAGAGATTCATGCGTGAGAGGAAATAAATTTATATGTTTAATCCGCCACCTTCAATTGAACCATAGAGGCTTTCAAAACTGTAAAATAATATTTTCAAGAACCTTTCCAAAATTTGAAACTGTGTATTATATTATTATATAGAAGTTTAAAAATTGTAAATAATCAGCTGTGTTTTTAGAAATAGGCAAATTATTAGGATTTGAGAATTATTTTGTACTTCTCAATTAAGTTTTAAATAGCTTTATGTTTTTAGTTAAATCACACATGAAAACAAAGCAAAACTTAATTACCTAAGTAATAGTATTAAATTATGAATTTAAACCATTTTGCCTTAAATTAATGGAGAATTTTAAAGGGCTTACTTCATGTTTGTGTTTGTATATTTGAGATGTAATGCTGTGCAAATCCTTAGTATAGTCTTGAATAAAATTTCATGTCTTTGTATCCTTCAAAACATAGTCAATAATTGCATCTTTACTTTTTTCCATGTAGAATCATTGGCAGATGATTAGGCATTGTAATGTAGGCCTAAATGGGCAAGGACATAATGTATAAATCTTTGCCTTTAAAAGTATTGAATGAGATCAGTCATTGTCTTTTATGATGATCAAATCCTATACTGACATTCATTATTATCACGTGGAATTAGGTAAGAGTTGAGACTCCTGATCATAGTTAAGTGTTCTTTTCAGAGGACAGAAAAGATTGATTAAAATGGTTTTGGAACATCCAGTAAAGTAATGCAGCTTCCTGATATAATGAATCAATAGAGACTTAACAGCTTCTTTGAGATTTGTCCTTATATTTTATTATCAGGTGGTGGTATTGGAAATATCCCTAAATAGCCTGAGAAAAAAAGAATAAATGGTAATTTATTATAAAGGAATTTCAGGAATCTAATCCATCGGAACTTACAATGTGGGGGGGAAAAGGGTAAAGAAAGCAAGAAGTTGGCTAACTGATACAAGATAATTGAATTGCATATGTAAATCAATTACACATTACATATACACATAAGTGGCCAGATGTATAATTATCTGATTTATAAACATGAATGGTGCAAATGCTGCTTTAGAGGAACTTTCAGAAAATTGGCTTGTGGCATCGATACTTTATTCTACAAAATGACTGCTAATTATACCTATTATTATAATAAAGCCCAAATGAATCATTTTGAATGAGGATACCAAAAGAGTGGCCCAAAAGAGGCTGTGATGTTACCCACCAAGCCATGCTAACAAAGCCTGGTTTCTAATGTGAATCTCCATAAGGAAGATGTGTCCCGGAGGGGCTGAGCCACCATCACACCCCTCATTATCAGTCTGGCGTGTGGGTAAGCGCTATGCCCGCTTAGACCAACTGCTGCCCAGTGACTTTTTACCGTGAAAAATCATTTTATTTATATTTCAAGCTAGAATTGAAATCCTAAGAATAATGTGTATATAGATCTTTCCAGGCAGTCTATTTTCTCTATTATTTAGTTGTGATTTTAAATTATTTTTCACTTTGATATAATTTTTTCTTTCTTGTATATTTTCTTCATTTTGTTATACTATAACTTTTTAATATGTTTTATTGACTTGAGAGAGAGAGAGAGAGAGAGAGAGAGAAACATCCATGTGAGAGAGAAGCATTGATCAGTTGCCCTCCATAGCACTCCGACCGGGGATCACACCCACAACCTGGGTGTGTGCCCTGACCAGGAATCGACTGGAGATCTTTTGGTGCATGAGACAGCATTCAACCAACTGAGCCACACTGGCCAGGGTATACTATAAGTTCTTGAGCATGAATAATATACAAGGCTCTGTTTGGGAATTCTTTCCTTCTAAATTTTCTGTGTATTTATCTTCAGACTATAAATGTTGCCCTGATTTAGTAAAGGAATACTAGTTGCTAGCCTTCTGAAATTCCAGTTATGCAGTTGAAATGAAATGACCTACTAACAGAAGAGGTAGAACATTTTTTGCTGTGGGATCTAATTAGTTGTGTGTTTTTTTATAGGAAGGTCTGTGGAGATTTTTACTGTCATTTAACATTTTAGGTTTTCCTAGTCATGAAGGCATAAAGAGAGAACCAATTGTTTCTTTATCTATGCCTCATTTTAAAGTACCATACTTATATTAATTTTTGCCTATTGCTACCACATCCCTTGGCTGACTTGCTTAGTAAGATATAGATAGGGTAGTCCCCCTTATTCATGGGCGATAGATGTGTTCCCAGACCCAACCCCCCAGTGGATGCATAAAGCTATAGATAGTACTGAGCCTTATATGTACTTTTGGGGTCCCTCAGCCCTGGCTTGCACCCTCTCGCAGTCCAGGACCCCTTGGGGGATGTCCACCTACCGGCTTAGGTCTGCTCCCCGACATCCTTAGCGCTGCCACGGAGGCAGGAGAGGCTCCCACCACCACCGCTGCGCTCGCAGTCATCAGCCCAGCTTGTGGCTGAGCACAAGTCCCCCTGTGGGAGCGTACTGACCACCAGAGGGCAGCTCCTGCGTTGAGTGTCTGACCTCTGGTGGTCAGTGCACATCATAGCGACCGGTCGTTCCCATTCCTTCATTAGGGTCAATTTGCATATTATTCTTTTATTATATAGGATGTTTTTTCCTATACATACACACCTATGGTAAAGTTTATTTATAAATTAGGCACAGTAAGAGATTAATAACAATGATGAAAATAAAACAGAACAAGTATAACAATATACTGTAATAAAAGTTATGTGAATGTGGTCTCGCCTCTCTGTCTCAAAATATCTTATGTACTCTATGTACAGTGTAGATATGCTGGGTAGAGGGATGATTCATGTCCTGGCCAGATGGAGCAGACAGCAAGTGAGTTCATCATTGAAACTACTTGGAATGGCATGCAATAGAAAACTTACAAATTGTTTATTTCTGGATTTTTCCATTTAATATTTTTAGACCGTGGTTGATCGCGGTTAACTGAAACCCTGGGGGGAAAAAAGACTGCCGATAAGGGGGGACTACTATGCCTCTTAGGGGTTTGTACTTCCTTTAACTCCTAATGTCTCCAGTTGAATATCAGTGGCAAGGACCCAGGGGGACATGGGAGTTGGTTAGGTTTCTGCATATGTTTATCACTGAACCTGGAGACTGAAACATAGAGTCAAAATCGAGTCATTAAGCATTTGCTACTGATGATGACAAATGGAAAAACTGAGATGTAACTAATTTTCCCCTTCTTGGTTGGATGAACAGCTACATTTTAAATCCCTAAGCCCGTGGTGGGCAAACCTCGGCTGGCAAGCCACATGCGGCTCTTTGGCCCCTTCAGTGTGGCTCTTCCACAAAATACCACATGCGGGTGCGCACACACAGTGCGATTGAAACTTCGTGGCCCATGCGCAGAAGTCGGTATTTTGTGGAAGAGCCAGTATTTTATGGAAGAGCCACCCTCAAGGGGCCAAAGAGCCGCATGTGGCTCGTGAGCCGCGGTTTGCCGAGCCACAGTTTGCCGACCACTGCCCTAAGCAATCCAGTCTTCTCTCTCAGAGGCTATTTGCCTAGTGTTCCCTCAGCCAGAATGGAGACAAAATTCAGTTAGGACATCTTTGTGTTAAAAGACCCTCTCCCATAATTCAGTCTGAGGTATAATTGCTCCTTTTGCAGTGGTGCTGCACAGTGCATTCTGTTATTTATCTGAATTGGTCCTGATTTGTTCGTGCTTAACAGTGACATTGCTTTCTCTCATTGCTTTCCAATTATAGCAATTTTTCTCTTTGAAATTATATCCCTTTCAAGGCATCAAAGACTAAAAATTACAGGTGGTATTTGAAAGCACAAAAATTCAGTAAATAATTATAAAGCCTCTCAAATAGATATTTCAGGTAATCGATGTGGTTTTTGTAGACAAGTACTACTTTCATGTGACATGCATTAGTAGTTATTCTGTCTTTAGACTTGCATCTAGCAATCCTGTCATGAGGAAAGGAAACACAGGATGATAGAAAGTAAAATGAAGGAATGGTTTCTGTTTGTTTTTTTCAGCTATTAACCCTTTACTGCCCTGGAGAGAGCATGTACACAGGAGACATGAAGCCACTTCAGACTTGCACGTGTTGGAGGGGTCAGGGGGTGGAGGGCAGGAGTGGGAAGCTGGGCTTCTGAGTTGCTCTGATAGCACAGCATTGCTCCCTTCTGCCTTTGGCTGTGCACAATTGCAGTGGAGGAGCATAAAGGTCATGATGACTCTTTTCATGTTCTTAGGACTGGAACCACCATTCCAAGTTCTCATGTAAAATGCTGTTATTGAGTGTACTTGCAGTAGAACAGACAGCCAAGTTACCTAGTCATTTCATTTTATTTTTGTTTAAAGGGCAAGATGGAAAAAAATATAATTGTAACCCTGGAAACCCATATATATGGCTTCTATATCTTTCTCCCCTAATAGTAATTCAGTGCTTGCAGAAGCATCCACTCTTTGAACAGGAGTGCCAGTTTATAGTATTACTTCAGAGGAAAAATATGGTGTAGGGTTAAGATGTGTTGCCATTTGTTAAATCAACATATTCCTGCCATGCACATGAAACATTTCTGAGTTCTTTTTAAATCATAGATTAATTTATCCTAGATTTTATCATAGATTTCTTATCGCTAGCATTAGCAATGTTTAATGGTGTTTTCCCAAGAATTTCAAAACAGCTTAGGATAAGGGAACTGTTTCATATCCTTTTTGTTTGTTTGCTAATCCTCATCCAAGGGCATTTTCTCCATTGATTTATTTAGAGAGCGGAAGGAAGGGGAGAGACAGAGAGAGAGAAACATCAATGTGAGAGAAACACATCTATTGTTTGCCTCCCACATGGGCCCTGTCGAGGGCCAGGGACGAGCCTGTAACCGAGATACATACCCTGGACCAGAATGGAGCCCGAGACCCTTCAGTCTGCAGGCCTACATTCCAGCCACTGAGCCCAACTGGCCAAGGCCTGTTTTGTATCTTGATTTACTGGTTACATGATTGTATACAATTCCCAAAATACATCAAAATGCATACTTAAATAAACCAATTATATTTCAACTAGGGGCCAATGCACAAATTCGTGTACCTTGAAAAGGAACTGTAGGCTGCAAGGCCACAGCTCTTGGTTTCCTGTCTGTTGGCAGCCCTGCTCCCGCCGCCGCCACTCCCACGTGCTGATGGCACTGGTCCCAGTTGCACTCACTGGCGGGTGCTGTCAGCGGGTACAAATGGCAGCTACTGCCCCAATCACCACTCCACCCCTCAGGAGCAGGGGGAGGTGGAGAAGCCCTCAGGGGCAACTGGCAGCCACTGCTCGTACCCGCTGATGGTGCGGAGTGATTGATACCAGAACCAGGTGCAGGCAGCAGGTGCGAGTGGTGGCTCCAGTGCCAGCAGAGGGTGCAAGCAGGAGCGGGGCTGGCACCAGCAGCAGGTGCTAGCGCCAGGCGGGACCACGGTGTGCAGGAGCAAAGAATTTTCAGTAACCACCAGAGGCTTGCCCCAATGACAGCGACCAGTGCCCCACCTTGGTCTGGCACCCCCGCTCACCTGCTCCACCATCCCACCGCAGCCAACACCTGTCCCCTGGTGATCAGCACACGTCATAGTGACTGGTTGTTCAGTTCGGTTGTTCTGCTGTTTGGTCTATTTGCATATTAGCCTTTTATTATATAGGATAATACATTAAAAGTACTGCTTCTAGTTTACACATTGGAAAAGTAATGTGAAAATTTTACCTACTATGAAAGCACACATTAGGAACCATCTATTAGGTGATGATGACAGCTCTCATTCATATCTTATCAGTATTTTATTGAAGTACAGAATTTACTACTGTTGGGGTCCAACCCCAACGGGTCCAGGGATCCCCAAAGGTGTGGACGGAGTCGGCAAAGAATGAATGACATGGAAACTGGTTTCAGTTCATCAGCATAGGGAGGTTCTCCCTCCAGGATCTCCAGCGAAGTTCTGGTTAGGAACTCCAACCAAGTTCTGGTTTGGATCTCCAACCAAGTTCTGGTGCCATGTTCTCTTGCTAGGTTCTCCATCCAGCTTCTCCAGCCAGGTTCTAGCCAGGTTTGGTCGCCATGTTCTGTCTAGGTTCTCCAGCCAAGATCTGTCTCTAGGTTCTGTCTAGGATCTCCAGCCAAGTCCTGTCTCTAGGTTCTGTGTCTAGGTTCTGTCTCTAGGTTCTGCAGCCAAGTTCTGTAACCATTTTCTGTCCAGGATCTTTTGCCATGTTCTCTGGCTAGGTTCTGGTGAGGATCTGACGAGGATCTGATGAGGATCTGATGTTTATTGTCTTGTTACATCTATATTTATACCAGCGGATTTTAATCCTGTCAATTTCTATTACAAAGGTTAGGGCGTTTCTTATCTCCGTTCCAGGGAGTAAAGATTATGTAGCTCAAGCATGATTGTTTGTAGTTAAAGTGATTAACTACCCGCCTGGCACTTAGTTAAGGAGTTTTATCCCCTCCCTAACTTCAGGGGAAAATCCCTACCTGGGAAAACCACCTTTCTCGGAGAGGTGACCTTGGTTAAAACACATAGCGCCAAGAAGGTGAGCAAACATATTAAGAACAGTATGCCATATATGCCAGGTCCCTTGAAACAGCAAGGATGGACCGGCTCCCGGCATACTACATTAATATATTTTATTGAAATTACTGATAAGTAAAAAATGTCACACTTTGAAGAGATACCTTATAAACCATGTGAAAAGATGCCATTCTGTCATTTTGTATGCATTTGTGTGCACGCATAAGTGTACAGAACTTAAGTTTATCCAACCTGTCATTTATTCCATAAATATCATCTGTGACTTTGGCCCAGGCATTTTGGTAGACTTTGGGCATTCAGTAGAGAGCAAGACAAACTCTGTGATCGTGGAGCTCACAGTCAAATGGTGGAGAAAGATCATTTAAAACTAAATAAACATATGCTGGAGAGTATGTGGAGAAGAGAACACTTGTGCACTGTTGGTGGGACTGCAAATTGGTGCAGAAGTGTGTTATTGGACATCCCTGAGTCAGAGGGAGTGGGCTCTCTCCACCTCAGTTCTTGTCTCATTGTATAAATGAATTTAAAGGAGTGACCCTGATTGGATTGTGTTAAAATGAATTTATTAAAAAATTAAAGCCCTAGCCGGTTTGGCTCAGTGGATAGAGTATCGGCCTGCGGACTAAAGGGTCCCAGGTTCGATTCTGGTCAAGGGCACATGCCTGGGTTGCGGGCTCGATCCCCAGTGGGTGGCGTACAGGAGGCAGCTGATCAATGATTCTCTCTCATCATTGATGTTTCTATCTCTCTTTCCCTCTTCCTTCCTCTCTGAAATCAATAAAAATATACATATAAAAATTAAAAGCATGCATACTTATTTAAGAAGCAATACAAGCAAATCTATACATCTGTCTTATGAATCACAGATGGACTCTCAGCTAACATGAAGAGCTGAGCTAACATGGGGGTTCGAGGCATTATATACCCTCCTGTTGATAAGTTGTTGTTTTTTAATTCCTCTGCTAATTATCCTGGTATAGATTAACTCTGAAGGTCACCCCTTTTCTTTGTTATGGCTTTTTCACAATTTGTGAGAAGCACCTGGCAATTAAATCCCCAGACTGCTGGCTTTTCTGTTTATACAGTGGGATGAGATAAGACTGCACTTTCCTTTCCCCCTCTTCACTGCTGCCTTAACAACTCCAGGATGATTTGCACTAAATAGTCTGGTTAGTGAGAAGTTGAATTAGGATTCCTCCTTCTCCCCTCCCCTTTCTCTTCTCCCTCCTCTCCTGCGTTCCTTTGTGAGGAGAGGTTTTAACCCTTTGTTCTCAAGATAAAGTCCTGCTACAAGCAGCTTGCAAAGCTTTTTGGCTTTGTTTAATTTTCCTGTTTTAGTTTCCCTGTTCCACTCGTCCTGGAATTTTCCTAGCTTTTCACTGTCCTATAATATTCGCACTGTCTGTGATCACTTGCTTTTATCCTGAAGAATTTCCTTTAGTATTTCTTATAAGGTGGACCTGGTAGCAAAAAATTCTCTCAGTTTTGTTTATGTACGAATGTATTTCCTCTTCATTTTTGAAAGATAGTTTTGCTGGATAAGATTCTTGTGGACAGTTTTTGCTCTAGCAACTTGAATATGTCATCCTTCTTCCTACTGCCTCCACTGCTTTTGATGAGAAGTCAGCCTTATTAGGGTCCCTTGTATATGAGAATTCATTTTTTCCCTGCTACTTTCAAAATTTTCTTTTTATCTGAGGCTTTCAACATTTTTATTTTATGTGACTGACTATAAACTCTTTGTGTTTATGCTTCTTGGATGTATCGATTAATATTTTCTTTAAATTTGGCAAGTGTCAGCTGTTATTTCTTCCAAGATTTTTTTTCTGCTCTATAGTCTCTCTTCAATTCTTGATTCCCATAACATATATGTTTGTGTGCATACCTTTCTCTGAGACTGTTCCTATAATGAAGGTATTCTTTCCTCTCTCTTTTCATGTTTCATAATCTCAGATGATCTCTCTTAAAGTTGTAGACTCCTTCTTCTGTCAGTTCAAATCCACTGTTCAGTTACCCTAGTGAATTTTCATTTACATTATTCTACTTTTAAACTCCAGAATTTTTATTTTTACTTATTTTTGTGTGTGTGTGCATTGTATCTTTTTATTGATATTCTCTATTTGATGAGACATTGCCATCATACCTTTCTTTCTTCACTTCTTAAAGATGGTTTCCTTCAGCTGTTTTTTGTTTTTTGTTTTTTTTAAATGTTTTATATATCCTACTTGCTAAGTTCAATATCTGGGCCCTCTGACAGGTAGTTTCTGTCACCTTCATTTGTATGCACAAATTTTCTTATTTCTTTGCGTATTTCATAACTTTTTCATTTAAAACTGGACATATTATTGTAGGAACTCTGGATGTTAATCCCCTGGGGGCATTTATGTTATCTTTGCTTTTTTATTTGTTTAGTGACTTGGCTGGATTGCTTTAGTGAAATATGTCCCCCACAGTAGGAAGCCTCTGATGTTGCTCCTCAGAGGTCAAAGCCTTGGGCTCCTTCACAGTCACCCTGGGGCAACAATGGCTTGAACAGTGCTTCCTTTGTGTTTTCCCCTGATCCTTAAATGAGGCTGTCTGCCTCTGTTGACATAACACCCAGCTATTGGTTACACTAATTGTCAGCTAATTCCTCTATTGCTTTCCACAATGTATGTCTGGGGTATAAATTGATTCATTGTCTGATCTAATTAAATTCAGGCCTCTCTAAATGGGTATTTTTTGAGGCTGGTCATAGAGGTCTTTGAAGCTGGTCCGATCCAGCTTCTTTTTTCCTGAATCGCTCTTCTAAACTGTGTATGGTTAGCTGCTTGCTCTCATGCAGCTATCTACCAGCCTCCTTGTAATTACTGAGGTTGCCACTATTTTCAAGAGTACCCTTAGGCTTGGACTACCTCATCTGCTCTTTCAAATAAAGTCAAGTCCATTGGGGAGAGTTTGGGAGCTCTCTGTTTTTATGTCCTGCTTCTCTCCCTGGGCAAAATATCTGGGCTACTGTTCTGGAGTTAGCAGCTGGGCAGTGGTCCCCCATCTCTTAAAGTGACATCCTACTTTATAATCAGGGTTGAGGACCAAAGAGGTAGATTCTGGTTTTCTCAAATTGTGTCTGATGGCATGGTGTGAGGATAATAGGGACCCCTACTGTTCTTGGTTTGCAGCTTTTTTTAATTTATTTTGTTAATCCTCACCCAAGGATATTTTTTCCACTGATTTTGTTGTTGTTGTTAGAGAGAGTGGAAGGGAGGGAGGGGTTGAGAGAGAAAGAGAAAGAAACATCTATGTGAGAGAGACAACGTTAATTGGTTGCCTCCTAAGGGGCTGGGGACCAAACCTGCAACCCAGGTATATGCCCTTGACTGAGAATCGATCCCACAACCCTTCAATGCACTGGCTGATGTTCTAACCACTGAGCAATACTCCAGGGCTTGACTTCCTACTCTTGAGTTAGAACTCCATCATATGAATGGAAGCTGGGTAGAAGAATAGAGCCTCTCACACATACCTGGATTTTAGTATCTGTGACTCAGAGTTGGGGAGAGGGTGAAAAATGATGGTGGTCTGCCCCTCTTGGGAAGATTCTATAGACCTTGTTGAGAGGACCCCATCTTCTTGGAAACACTTCACCAGAGTAGAACTTTTGTCATTGTGCTGGTCAGAGGTGAGGAAAGTAGGGAGGTTCAAGTGTCTCAGACTCTTGCTGTACTTACTGAGATTTAGTTCTGTTCTTGAATGTTTCTTCACTTGCTATATGCCCTTATAAAATTTCCAAAGATGTTATTTTTCATAAAAGAAGTTTTAAATTGACTTTTAGACAAAGAGTATGAGAGAGGGAGAGAGAGAGAAAGAAAGAGAGAGAGAGAGAGAGAAACATCGATGTGAGAGCCAAACATCTCTCAGCTGACTCGTGCACTCCCCTTACCTGAGATCAAGCCCACAACCCAGACCTGGAGTTGAACCAGCCACTGTTCAGTGCACGGGATGATACCCAAACAACTGAGCCACACTGGCCAGGGCTCCAAAGATTTTAAATGGTTATTTTTATGATTTTTACCAGTTATGGTTGTTTCACTAGAGAATGGGTCTAAGAGTTCCTCACATAACCATTCTGGGAAAAAAAATCATATGAAATATTTAGTAAAGAGATAAGTCTTTTTACTAATTTATGAGGCCAACATTATGCTGACAAAAGAATATAAAGATATTGCAAAAAAAGAGAACTATATTCTATCCACATGAACATAGATGCAAAAATCCTTCACAGAATGTTAACATATCACATCCAGTAAGATATAAAAATGTTAATACATCATAACTGAGTAGTATTAATCCCAGGAATGCAAGTTTATTACAATAAGTTGTTTGCACATTAAAATTCACTGCATCATAATTTACTGTGTTAAGAGAAAGAGAAGAAAATCATTAAAAATGTGCCAGAATTCAACATCCATTTGTGATAAACACTAGGAATAGATAGAAATTTCACCTAATAAAGTGTATCTACCCAATTTTTTAAAAAGTGAGTAAAAAATTTGGGCTTTTCACAAAAGTACATATATATAAAATGTGTTCAATATCTTTAGTGAAATTCAAATTAAAACCACACTTAGACTACTAGTACATCAAAACTAAAATGGCTAAAATTAAAAAAGATTATTAATACCAAATATTTGTGAAGTTGCAGAGCAAATTGAACTTTTACGCATTGCCTAGGCAGTGTAAAACACTCTTTAGAAACAGTACAGCAGTGTCTTATAACATTACACATACACTTACCAAGTGTATGATTGCATTTTAAGCAGTTTACTCTTGCATTAACATAATAGATACAAAATTCTTACTAGTGGGCATTTGTTAAAGATTAGTTTCTACAAAAGTACTTAAACGTGAGTGTTGAGAGCACTTTTATAAAATGAGCAAAGTAAAAACTAAAATGAGTGTTAGAAAATAAGAGTTTCTGCCCAGCTGGCGTGGCTCAGTGGTTGAGCATTGACCTATGAACCAAGAGGTCATGGTTTGATTCCCGGTCAGGGCACATACCCGGGTTGTAGACTTGATCCCCAGTAAGGGGCATGCAGGAGACAGCCAATCAATGATTCTCTCTCATCATTAATGTTCCTATTTCTCCCTCTCCCTTCCTCTCTGTAATCAATAAAATAAATTAAAAAACCTCCTTTTCTTTATTAAAAAAAGAAGAAGAAAATAATAGTTTCTGCTTTACTGGCCTTTCATAGAATATTGTCAGACTAACCAAATGACCTTTGGGCATTCTTAAACAAAACGCAATTGAAAAATAGCACAAGACAGAAATAAGTAGTCCTTTATCAGAAATTTGAATGAAAATCTTATATCCTCTTCTAACATGGTAAAGACAGAATACATTTAGAAAAATTATAAAGCCTGTCTCTGGAAGTTAGTTATAATGATCTGTTTATAGAATATCATCCTTTTTGATTTAGGATTTATTTTTTAATTTTTGACTATAGCTTAAGTACAGTTTATTTTCAGTGCTGCTGTATTATAACTCTAGCTCTGGTTTAAGAAAATTATACTTTAATTTTGTTTGATTAAAGAACATTCTAGAATGTCAAATAGCTGGAATTGTACAGTATGTAGCCTTCAGATTGCCTTTTTCACTTAATAATATACTGTACACTTAAGGTTCCCCTTCTTTTGATGTTGGCAGCTAGATTTTAAACTCAACTCAGAATTGTATCTTCTGTTTCTTGGACACTTTGGACTAGTAGAAAAGTGTGCTGTAACAATTGGACATCCATATATAATCCATACCTCACACCATATACAAAAATTACCTCAAAATGCATCATAGAACTACCTACATTTAAAATCTAAACATATAAAACTTCCTCAAGAAAATATAGGAGAAAAATTTTATATAATGCTTGTGGGAATGCAGAATGGGATAGCCACTCTGGGAAATAGTTTGGCAGTTGCTTAGAAGGTCAAATATATGACCCATAGGACCCAGCCATTCCCTCTCTTAGGTATTTACCTAAGATAAATGAAAACCATCTATAATAATAAAAGTGTAATATGTTAATTAAACCATACGTCCTTCTGGATGACCTTCCAGATGAAGCTGGGGCTGTGAGGGAAACCCAGGTCCCAGGTGCCTGCTGGTGGCCGGAGGGAAGACTGGGTCCTGGGTGCCAGAGGGAAGCCAGTGCCAGCAGCTGGGGAAAAGGAAGGCCTACTCTTGCACAAATTTCGTGCCTCAGGCCTCTAGTATTCTTACAAAAACCTATATGTGAATGTTTAGTAGTTATAATTTCCCAAAACTGTAAACAACTCAAATGTCTTTCAATTGTGAATGATTAAACAAATAGTCCTTTATCCAATAGAATACTCAACATCAAAAAAAGGGCATAAACAACATTATTAAAACAACAATTAAAAAGTAATGTGCAACAACATAGATGAATCTCAGATTTATTATGCTAGGTCAAAGAAGCCAGATTTAATGGGCTACACAGCTTAAGATTCAATTTCTATGACAAAATCTGTAGGGACAGAAAACAGGCTAGTAGTTGCCAGGAGCTAGGAAAAGAACTTGACTACAAAGAGACATAAAGGAAGATTTTTGTGTGATGGATTTGTTCCATTGTGGTAGTGATTATGTGACTAATACATTTGTCAACATTCAGAATCGTGCACTAAATTGGATGAATTTTATTATAATGCAACTTACTCTTCAATATACCTTACTTTTTAAAAAGTAAAGTATAAATTATATATAGTATATATACAATACATGGAATTCTGTATTCTAACCTATAATAGATGGGGGAAAAGACCTGTTTTAAATAAAAATTGATACCAGAAAGTAAAATCTGAACTGCTTAGTGCAAATTGTATGATTGCATTTTAAAATTTTATTTACTGCACATTCTTTGGGTTTCTTTATTCCCCCCTGGGACATTCTAGCTGTTTACCCTTGCATTAACATAATAGTCAAGCACAGGAGGTGCATCCAAAGAGAGGCACACTTTGGAGAAACAGGAAAAACTTTTAGTCGCTCTGCAATTAGTTTCAGAAATTTTAAAACTGGTCCTGAGACTTGGTTCTTTTAAATAAGTTCCTTGCAATTTAAAGGGCTCTAATTCCTTTTCAGTCAATTTTGAACCTTTTTAGTTAATCCTCACATGAGGATATTTTTCCCATTGCTATTTTTTTTTTTTTTTTGTAAGAGAGAATGGAAGGGAGCAGGAGAGACAGAGAGAGGGAGAGAAGTAGCAATGTGAGAGAGACACATTGATTGGTTGCCTTAGGGGCCAGGGATTGAGCCTGCGACCAAGGTACGTGCTCTTGTGCAGAATCGAACCCGGGACCCTGCAGTCTGAGAGCCAACACTCTATCCACTGGGCCAAACCGCTAGGGCAATTTGTGAGTCATTTTATGAACTAATTATGCTGGGCCACAATGGAGGCACTGTAACACTGTATTCTGCTGCCAGGGCAGAACCCTTTTCTGTCTATCCAGTTAGAGGACTGGATACAGAAGAAAATGCAGGTGTTGGAATGTTAGGACTGTACCTACTGTATAAGCTGGAAAAAAATTTCTCTGAATATAGAAAGACACTGGTTATAAATGGGGTTCCATCTAAATGTTCATTTGTAAGTTCATGTTTAGATTTTAAAACAATCTCATAGAAACAATGTATACGTGATGGTTAGATCAACCAGCCCCAACCAGCCCATAAAACCTATTGGGGGATCACGGTGAAGTGTGAAGCTCAACTCTGTAATTAGACTGTCTGAGTCCACAAACTAGTCTGTCACTACTGCATGACCTTTTGCAAGTTACTTTACTATTTTGTGTCTCCGTTTTCCAATCTTTAATATGGACGTGATAATAATGCCTATTTTAGAGAGTGGTGAGTGATAGAGATAATACTGTAAATGGATTTGAAATATGCTTGGTACAAAGCATATTTGTTATCACTTATTTAATTCATAATGTATTCCAAGTGTTCAGGCATCCAGTAAAACCTAATTATCACAGTAGAGAAAGGTTTGTGAGAAAATGTGTTCAGTGTTTGAAAGTAGGATGCTAGGAATATACTTCCTCTCACCTCCTTCCTCTGCCTCCATTTAGGTTAGTAGAATCAGGGAAATTATGGCTCTTTCAGTTTCCAGGAGTTTGTGGGTACCAAGGCAGATAGGAGCGGAGGCTTCATGGGTCAAGGTAAGGAGAACATGGATGAGAGCCCCCAGAGAAGAGGCAGGTTGAAGACAAAGGCTAAAGGGGCAGAGATGAGGGGATCCAGTGTTCATGTATCAAAGCTTTGTTGATTCTAAGGTCATTTGCCTAGGTATCTCCTGTCTCATATCCCACTGCTAATATCAGTGTTTTTATGTTCTGCAAATATGCAGCTCCTTTGAGAATTTTCTGTGGGGTTTCATGTTTCCTAACTTTAGAGAACCTGGATGTGAAAAATTCTCCTACCATGCTCTTCCCTTTTGCTTTTCCATTTAGAGTCCTCTACTTTGCAGGTGGGGAGAGTGTGAGGGGAAGAGGCTAAACAGCATGGAAAACATGATATTTAAAACAGTTTCCTATAAAATATTATTTGTAATCTTTACTTCAAAGCATTCTGCAATTTTCCAGAAAGTAGTCATGTTTTTGAATTAATGCACATGTAAAATAGTATGTAGCCATGTATTGAAGTCATGGAACCTATTGCACTATTAATTAAGCTATCAGAAATCAAGAATGCTTTTAAGCCCTAGATACTAAAAGGTGGGACTAATTTGTAGAATCATGATTCTTATCCTTGAATTTAAAAATCAGGCCCAGTGCTTCAGATGCTCTTCTAAAAATTAACTCATATGAAAACTGTGTTGCAATAAGTAGTTGTAAAGTAGTTATAAGTTTATATGTTCATTTATTTATGAAACCATAAGGATGATGAAAATAATAATTTGAAACAAAAATTGGATACTTTAAAAAATGTTTTGTAGAAACTTTTATATCAAGTCCTTAAAATGTCATATTCATTTTAATATCAATCTTAAAATATTCTTTTATAGCTGTGCAATGGAGGATCAGTGACTGATCTTGTGAAAGGATTTCTGAAAAAGGGGAAAAGAATGAATGAGTCCATAATTGCCTATATTTTACGTGAAGCACTAATGGTAAGGCAATTTAAATTGTTTATGCATTAATTATTTGAGGCATTTCTCGTTAAATAGAAAATGTGGATCCTATTTTTAGAAAAATAATACATTAGAATTTATTAATGCAAGAGTACATATCCAAAATCTGAAATGTTTAGCACAGCTAATTCCTTTTTTCCACTGGAAATCTACCCTCCTTGTGTCAACAGAACCTTGAGTTTTGATCTCCTAAGTATATTTCTGAGATTGTGATTATGATGAGGTAGATAATGTGTATTTTTTACTAAGAGTTAGATTTTTATTTGCCATTATTTAAAACAAGTAGCCCAGTGCACAAAAATTTGTGCACTCGGGGGGGAGGGTCCCTCAGTTATTAAACATTTATCGGCACAGCACTGACCACATTGGTGGTGGTGGTGGCCTCGTCAGAATGTGTTATATTATGCAGATGAAAATCTATTTAAACAGATTTGATGTAGATATTTTCAAAGATGGAAGAATTGTCCCTGTCAACTATTTTAGTTGATTCATATATCCCCATATGGATTGCTGGATATAATAGGTCATGCACTGTCCCTGTCCTTTGTAGCCTTTGTTACCTTAAGGACTCTAGTTTTCCACTTATATGTTTAAGTACCAACCTTACCGGCTTAAAAATGTAAGCTTTTAACACTGCTCTCTCTGTTCCGAATCCTTCTGATGAAAAGTGGAGTTGGGTTGCAGCACAGGAGAGAAATTCAGAAGGGGAATATTGAAATAATGACTGCAGTAGGAGAAGAGGGAACCTATTTCCCTGGCCACAAGTGCTGGCGCCCTGGATCATAGGGCTGGCAGCTTCTCCGGGTGGCTGCAGCCTGGGACCTCAGGCAGGTGGCTTGTCCGTCTCCTGGGCTGCAGCCAGCCGCAGGCGCTGGCGCCTGGACCAAAGGTGGGCGGCTTCTTCTTATGGTGGCTTCTTCTTCTTTTGTGCTTCCAGGGAGGGCAGTCAGTTATGTGTATATGTGTGTGCATGCAAACATAGGCATGTACATGTGTGTATGTGGAAATCTGCTGAGCAAGTCAAAACCATAGAATAGTTGCTCCCTATTTCTTGAATCTTCCAGAGATATCCCCCACTTTTTTATTCTATCACTACTAGAGAGTCAGTATTTGCAGCCAGCCAGCCAATGACTCTCTCTCAGTGTGTATTTCTGACTTCTTCTTTCCCTGTCTGTCTTCCAACCTCTAATCATATTTCCACCTGGATGCATCATTTTTACTCCCAATATGCTGTATAGAGAAGGAGTCAGGATGCTGTCTTCCCATGAATAGTACTCAGTAAAAAACCAATTGCATTTTAGTTGGGCAATGCCCTTACCCACCCTTCAAATCCCTTCCACCATGCATTTCTGTTTCCCTTTTTGTTTGTTGGATTGTTCTGCTGCTCCTTCTCCTCACCCCACCACCCTTGGATCGTAATGTAAAATTATTTTACCATGTCAAGAAATTATTAAAAATACAGGTACTTAAAAAAAAAAAAATACAGGTACTTCTCCAAACACCAGCCAGGGGGCCGGGGGGGGGGGGGGGAGGCAGGGAAGAAGCGGCTGCTGGCGGCAACCTCTTTCCTGCCCCGCCCAGCTTCTCTGCCTTTGCCCTGCCACCTGGCTCTTGCCTGCCACCTGGGTTTCCAATCACCGTCAGCAGCAGGCGGCTTCTTCCATCCTTCCCTTTTCACCTCCCAGCATTGCGCCTACGTATGCAAATTAACCGCCATCTTTGTTGGCGGTTAATTTGCATATCACCCTGATTAGCCAATGGGAAGTGTAGAGAAGGTACAGCCAATTACCATGTTTGTCTATTATTAGATAGGATAAGTATATAAGCATTTTCTTTTATTGAGATCAACACATTTTCAATAAAATATTTGATGAGAGTTAAAGGCATGCTCTGCTTTTTGGAATTTTTATATAGCCCAAAGTGAAAGTGATATAACTTGATATGACTAATTCAATATTAAACATTTAAGAATCCTTGAATCTTAATTTTCACTGTGTTTCTTATAGGTTTTGTACAAATGCAATCATCTGAAAATGTTTTTGTTTGATGCTTTCTTTTCTTTTGATATATTTTTATTTATTTCAGAGAGGGAGAGAAAGATAGAAACATCAACGATGAGAAGGAATCATTGATCTACTGCCTCCTACACGCCCCCCATGGGGGATTGAGCCCTGCAACCTGGGCATGTGCCCTGACCAGGGATGAACCTGGTTCATAGGTTGACACTCACCCACTGAGCCACACCACAGGCTGGTGCTTTCTTTAAAAGGAGATATTTTCTACCTTCTAGGGACTTCAACATTTGCATAACAACAAAACCATCCATCGTGATGTAAAAGGAAATAACATCCTGTTGACCACAGAAGGCGGAGTTAAACTTGTAGATTTTGGTAAGTTTTATTTGAAATTCATGAATAGTGTGATACAACTTGATCATTAATATTAGCCTTGCTTTCTAGGCATTGAAAGTAGAAAAAAAGGCTGTATCTCCTTGAGGTTAGAAAGTGCAGATTTTTAAACATTTGGCAGATGAGAGATTCCTTGAAGAGTGACTTTCACGTCAGCTAGCTTGTGTCCGTACACCACTGTAGCTGTGTGTGTGGCTGATTCTTTAAAATGGATGGCACCCCATTGATTATCCTATACCTAATCCCACAGCCCTGACTAGTAATTGCTTTACAGATGGACATGTGCCCAAATCCAGGATTTTGAAATGTGAGGGGAAATCTTCAAAGTTCTCTGGGAAATTTTCTTCCCTCCTAAGAAGGAAGCACAGGGGAAGACGGTCTCCGTTTTCCTCCGGACTCTCTGTGTCTGTTGTGATGCCTGTACTGCTACAGGCACCTTATTCAGTCCTGTAGTGCTTCATTCCAAGTGGAGAGCCAATCCTGAGAAAGGCAGAGCTGAGGAAGGAAGAGCAAGGGTCTTTGATGATGTAATTCAGTCCCTAAATTAACCAACTTTGGAGCCTGCCCTAGCTTTGGACCTTTTTTCACGTGAGATAATAAATTTTCTATTTACTAATAAGCCAATCTGGAGTTTCTGTTTCATAGCCAACCTCTCTCATTTGATCTCTACTCATACTCTAATCTTGTGAGGGTGAGCATAATTATTCTAAGATACCTCAATATTCTCCCAGTGTTCTTCCCTTTCCCTTCCCCTGCACTCTGGCTGGGTAAGGTGTCCTTCCTTGTGCTTCTGTACCCAGCATATGTCTCCATTTTTGTGTTTATCACATAGAATTATAATTATCTCTTGGGTCATAGAAAAAGATACTTAGAAAGATAGTTAGATGGGTCTTTGAGGGGTGGGACTATGTCTTATTCTAATGCTTTGGATATTAGTAGTTCAATGAGTGATCATTGAATGAATCTTCCTTCGTTTTGAATTTGGGAAACTGAAGCTTAGGGAAGTCTATTGATTAACTTTAGAAATTAATTGTTTTAATATCCATGTATGTAGCTCTCTGGCTGATCCCAGAAATGAATTTCAGACTATAGTCTCTAGAAAAGAGTGGATGGATAGCATATCCTTCAGACAACCATGTGTGTTCCTCTTTTTTCCTCAGCTGAGCATTTGAAAACTACCCAGCAGCTGTGAGTTTGACAGTTAATTCCTGATTAATAAGTTGGATACAACTAGTATGTGTTCTAGTTGAGTTCAAAGCTGTGTGTTTGACAATCTGGCTGGGTTATGATACTAATAAGAACTTGTGCCTGAAATTGAAACACACACACACACACATACACACACACATCAAAACGCTCTTCACTATTCCATAGGCAGGTCCCTAACTTTACTCTAATAGACCCAAATGGAGAACTTAATATTAAACTGGAGGTTTCATAAATTCTCTTGCTCTAAAAAATGGTTACAACATATATAGCCTAGATGGAAATTATTAAAACAAGTGTAAGTAAACAGCTTCTCAGGCATGAAAGAAAAACTTGGTAAACCAGTAGCTTTGAGAAATGCAGCTTCCTGGGATACCCTCTGAAATAATCTAGATTAAAAACATATACGTAGATAATTAATAAGATGACCTTTTATGTGATCCTATATAATAAAAGCATAATATGCTAAGTGTCCGGTCGTCCAGTTGGCCATTCAACCAATCAAAGTGTAATATGCTAATGATAGCCTAAGGCCACTCAACCACTCACTATGACATGCACTGACCACCACAGGGCAGACAGTCGACCTGTTGACCAGTCGCTATGACTTGCACTGACCACCAGGAGGAAGATGCTCTGACAGGTAGGTGAACTTGCTGCTGGGGTCTGGCCAATCAGGACTGAGCGAGACAGGCAGGACATGCCCTTCCCCAGCTGGCCAACCTCTCTGCGTCCCTCCCAGGCCCTGATAGTGCACTGGTGGGGTCCCTTGGCCTGGCCTGTACCCTCTCACAATCTGGGACCCCTCAGGGAATGTCAGAGAGCTGGTTTTGGCCCGATCCTGCAGGCCAGGGCCTCTAGTATCGTTATAAAGTAGTCATAAGTTGGGAAGCTGACAAAATGAGAGCTTCTGTTTTAGATTAATTGACTTAAAGACTTAACTTTTAGCAATAATTAGAAAAGAAGGCCCCTGCCTATTAAATATGTTCCTAGACCTGATACTATATTTTTTGTACACAAGATAATACATTTATTTCTAATCTCCATGGTAAGAGGGCATGGATTCCATTCACCTAAAATGACGTGTAGGTTTTCATATGAATAAAAACCTGAGGATGGAGGTACATGCATAATGAAACTTCTCAAGGGTAGAAGGAATAAGATATGGTAAGCCACAAATTGCCGAATCAAACTGAAAATTAATGTCCTCATTTTATGTTTAAATCAAATATCAGAGAAGGTTATAGCTGAATGTAAAGATTTTAGAATACATGTTATTTGAATTTCTCACCTCATAAAATATACAGTAAGCTCATTATTGGGTACTGAAGACCTGTACTGGGATGGCTGCTAGTCCTCAAAATATCCAAAATGGAACTCCACCACCTCATCCATCCCTTGAAGTCTGCTTTCTATCAAGAATTTCTTATCTTAGAAAGTTACCAGCATCTATTTTGCTGTTCAAGCCAGAAATCTTAGGCTCATCCTTGAGACTTTCCTTGTCTCCCCCTCCCACATCTATAATTAGTCAGAAATCTCTGTCTCTCTGATATATATCCTTAGATTCCATCTTAATTGCTCCTTCCCAGTCTTAACCATCATCTCTAACCTGGGCTCCTGTAGTTACACTTTGCTGTACTCCCCTCTTCTGGTCTCATTCTCTTCCTTATGGTCCATTGTCCTCATTGCAACCAGAGGGGCCCTTTCAGAAAGCACATCTGGTCCTGCCACCCTCTTGCTCAGTATTCTGTTCCATGGCTTCCTCTAGCCCTTGGGAAGGACTTTCCTTCCGGTCTTCTGTGCTGGGACACAGTAAGTGCTGAATGACCCATACCTTTGTTATACCCCTTAGTGCTCTCTCCGAAGAGCAAGGTCAGCTTCTTCCAGTTCCTTAAATGTGCCCAACTCTTTCTCAGTCAGAATTCTGGCACATGTAATTGAGTACTTACAAGTACTTTTGGAAGTACTTAAAATTTTATCAACATGCTTTCCTCTTTTGCCTATCTAAACTATGTCTCACCCCAGTCTGCTTGAGGCACCTCTGTCTGGGGTGAGATCAAGGTTTGTTCCAGAAGGAATGCAAGAAAGTAACTGTAGTAATATTCAGTTTTAACATTCAAAAATAGGAATTTGTAGCAAGACCCAGGCTATCTCTTGAGAAAGTTCTATGTGAATTGCTCTAACTTTTCTTAAGCATATGGAGAGAGAATTCCCAGGGACACACTGTTGAGTTTCACATAGAGAGAATAGAAACGAGGGAAACCCTTTCCAATTCTGGGGTAGTTGTGGAAAGATGGAACAGAGAGAGAGACAGGAGAGTGAGACGAGCTTTTAAAAGTGAAGATGACAATGAGGCAGAAAGGAGCTCTTACCTCAGACGCCCACCGCTGCCATTCGGCATTCCAGAGGAGGCCGCTGCCCCGTCTGCCGCAGTCCAGGCTGGGGTGAGCCACATTGTTGTTACCTGAGGTGTAGAGATTAGCTAGAGGAAGTGCTCAAGTTGAGCTTCCCCAAACCCTTACCCTTAGTTTCCAGAAACCCAAAAGTACCTGAGAATCTGGCTGGAGAGCTTCTAAAGAGGGTTCTCAGGAAGGGAAGTGAGGCACAGAGCGGATCACCTGGGCCCGGTCTGCATAGGTGTCCGAGCCAGACCTCAGAGAGCTCTGAGCTCTAGCTGAAGCCATCCCAGCCTTCATCTGCTGGGAGGAACTACAGAAAGCCCTGCTTGCACAAGGAGAACAGACCCAAAGCTCACCGGATGCAGATACTAGCATCGGAGGCCAGCCGGGCCCCAAAAGCCAGGCAGACGAAGGCACGTGGCTCTAGAGAGTAGAGACCCACCACTCTCTTCTCCCTGCCCACAAGGAGTTATAAGCCATCCCTCATCCTGTACAGACAGTCCCATCTTCTGGAGAGAGGAAGGAGGAGGAACGTCATCTGAGAGATGGAGCAAGCACACTTTTATCCAACAGAGATTGAACTCTATCTGAAAGGACGAAGCTTCACTTCCCTCCCAGCCAGTGGGTAGTGGCATAGGGATAGACCATAAGAGTTATAGGCAATTGAAGAAATTACAGTTTCTCTGTATATGTAATACTAGTTAAGAAAATCTTTTGATTTTTTGCTAAGTGGATACGCTTTTACAGAAAACCACCAGACACTTCTGAGACCAGGAAGACAAGTGAGCTTGGAAATGTTATTAATGAAATCCATTAGCAGTCACTGGTGTATTATCAATCAAAAAATAATATGACCTCCCAGGAGGTAAACCCCTTTAGGCAAGTCAATTAATGTCAGAAAAATCAGTCCCTATCAGGAATAGAAAAACGAGAGACTATACTTGAAGGGCGGTTTTCAGTTCTCATTTCTGTGGATTTCTCTCTGTGGAATTTCATTTCTAATAGGAGAGTTAACATTTCAATACAAAAGTACAGCATGTACTTCTTGTGATTTATTTATACATTGTTCCTATGACAGAATATTTTATGGCTTTAAATCTCTTATTACTGACAAGCCCAAATTTAGACTAAATTCCCAATGAGTAATGTAGGTCGAAGAGAAGTTGTGATTTTTTTTTTAATTAAAACCCACTTTTTAGCATCAAGTGAGGCAATTGCATCTGAACTTTAAAACTTGGAAGTTCCTTTTATTCCTTTCTTTCTTCCTCAATAATTCAGAACCATAGCCTTTAGGTGGGGAAGAGCAAGCATGGAAGTGCGTGGTGGTGTAGCATGTAGGCCCAAAATGGGTGAGGAAGACATCCGTGCCGGAGGGTGTGGTAGTGTCTTGTAGGAGTGTCTTGTCGAGTCTCTGAGTGGGACAAGAAGAGCATTCACCTAGGAGGAGGAGGGGCCCAGTCAGGCTATCAGTTGAGCTAGGTAACAAGGGCACCTGTGTTGCAGTCAAGATGGAGACAAGAGGTTATTTACATAAATAGGGCTTCACACAATTAGGAAAAATCATGACAAGGGGAGCCAGGTTTCTTACTGTTAGAGAAAAGAATGACAACTATGGAAAGGGAGAAAAATGAACCCAATGCTGTTGGATTGGAATTGGAGGTTTCAATGTGAACTTGTGATTTTTAATATGTATAGAGGGATAGAAAAATATGTCAACATTAAAATTTACAACAACATGGATGGACCTTGAGAACATGGTCCATTATGCAAAGTGAAATAAGTCAAACAGAGAAAGCTAAGAACTATATGATTTAACTCATATGTGGAATATAAAACTGAAACTTATGTACACAAGCAGCAGTGTTGGTGGTTGCCAGAGGGAGGGAGGTGTGGGAAGAAAGGGGTCCTAATATGAGGTGACAGGAGAAGATTTGACTTTGGGTGGTGGGCACATGGTCCTATATACAGATTTTATAAATTAGTAATCCACACATGGAACCTATATGTTCATGTAGACTAATGTCACCCCAATAAAATTTAAAATAAAAAAGTGAAAAAAATGTTTAATAAAAAATTAGGAATACATGTATGGTGTGTGTGTGTGTGTGTGTGTGTGTGTGTGTTACCTAGATATTTCTACTAAGAAGGCTTGCAAGCATTGATACCCCAAAGCACATCCAGCACCTAACACTTGGTTTTTAAATATAATTCTCAACTAGGAAGAAGTGGGGATTTTTGGAGAAGAGCTGATTTTTAGGGCTATAAAGATGAACCTAGGCCTTAGTGTCCCAAAAAGTAAGGCAATGCTCAACAAATGATAGAGGCATGTCAAAAGGACACAGAAGCCAAATTGAAGCCATTCTCATTGATCAGATCTGGGAGCTCCAAAATAATGATAATAATGGTGGTAATAGTGGTAACCCATTGAATGAAACAGAAATCCATTAAGCTATATTTTGCATACTTACATACATGAATATCTGAATGAAAAGAAGCAAAAGCCTTTTCTTACAGAAGAATGCCAACTAATAAATATTGAAAAAATAATAAAATTGTTCATTTGGCAACTATTTTAGTAAGAATTAATTCATCCTAAAACGTCAATGGATGTTAAACTACCTGGTTAAGTTTTGATTCGAAATAGGATATTTTACATTGTTTCCAAGGACCTCTGCACAAAATACTTAATTACGAAAGAAGAAGAGAAACTTTATAGGGAAGAATCCTGGCAGACACAAACATAATCAAGTGATCAAGTGAACACAAATAGTACTTGAAAAAAAATGAAAATCACATAATTCCTGATAGGATGCAGTGAGAAGACTTTAGTATTGTTTCCGTTATATTCCTGTCAAAAATATTACCACGAGGGAATATCTGACAAATACACATTCAGGAACATTCTACAAAATAACTGCCCTGAAATCTTAAAAAATGTCAAGGTTGTAAAATTCAAGGAAAGATGAAGGAACTTCTCCAGATTGAAGGAGACTAAAGAGACCTGACAACTGAATGCAGCACATGCTCCTGGGTTGGATCCTTTCATTGTAAAGGGCATATTTGGGACACTGGGTGAAATTTGAATGGTGTCTGTAGATTAGATGGTAGGAAGGTAACAGTCTTAAATTTCCTGACCTAATTAGTTGTGTTGTGGGTATTTAACGGAATGCCCTCGTTTTTAGCAATTACACACCAAAGTATTTGGGGGGAAGAGACATCATGTAGCCCACTTACTCGCAAATGATTCAGATAAAAGTTATTTGTACTTCTTTTGCCAACTTTTCTCTAAGGTTGAAATTATGTCAGCATTTTTTTAAAGTTATGGAGTAGAGTTGGAGACTTAACACAGGTCTAAAGATGTGTGTGTGTGTGTCTAAAGATTGTATATACATTTGATTGTTGAATAAATCTTAAAAGTTTGAGAGCTAGTGAGTGCTTTATAGAAAATATGTGTTGGGAGGGGGAACTTGGGGGAACAACCACATTTAAAATATGGCAGCGCTGTAGAACTTTTTTTAATGTTTTTTTATTGATTTCAGAGAGGAAGGGAGAGGGAGAGAGAGCTAGAAATATCAACGATGAGAGAGAATCATTGATCGGCTGCCTTCTGCACATCCTTCACCATCCCCCACCCGGGATCAAGCCTGCAACCTAACCTGGGCATATGTCCTGACATGGAATGTAACCATGACCTCCTGGTTCATAGGTCAATGCTCAACCACCAAGCCATGCAGGGCAGGTAGAGCTTTATAATTTTCATTCCTATATGATTAATATTTTATTCAGCTAGAATTTGATTTTTTACTTTGGGGAAGTAAGCTTTACTTGAAAGAAAAGACATTTATAATTATTTTTTTATATAAAGCAAAACCATAAATGGAATCTCTTTTAGAGTTTTGTAGTTCCAGCTGAACTTGTGGGCTCAAGTATTCCTTGAACTGAACATTAAGTTGAATTAAGCCAATCAACCTTATAGATAATGTTGTAAGGCTTAGTCAAGGGGGTATTTTAGTTGTAAGGACAAGAAACCCAAAGTAGCTACAGAAGGCCATCTCAGATAAGAAGAACAGGCCAAAGGGGACTGACACAGAGACAGGAGAATAGAAGGCAAGAACCTTGACTACTTTTTGCCTTTTTGTTGTTGTTAATCCTCATCAGATTTTCACTGATTTTTAGAGAGGAAGGGAGGGGAGAGAGAGGGAGGGAGGGAGGGACAGAGAGAGAAAGAAACATTGATGTGAGAGAGATATAATATATCAACTGGCTGCCCTCTCTCAGGGATCAAACATGCAACTGAGGAACATGACAATGACTAGGAATCAAACCAGAGACCCTTCAGTCTGCTGGGTCAACACTCTAACCACGGAGAAAAACCAGTCAGGGCCTGCTTGTTGCCTTTTGCTCTCTCTCTCTCTCTCTCTCCCCCCCCCCCCCCCCCCCCAAATCTCTCTCCCTGCTTCTCTTTGCCAGTCTACAGACCAGTCTCTGGAGTTTCATGTTGCCCATCGAGGCTAATAAAAAATACAGCCTCAACCTTCCAAGTCTGTATGAATAATCTTATTGGTTCATTGCCAACAGCTAACTGACCCAGAGTTTTAACATCCCAAATCAGAAGGGATTTGGAGTGGGAGAAGGAACTCAGTTGAACCAGCTGGGTCGGATATCCACTTTTAATCCAATGAGCCATGCCTGGGGAATGGGCTGATACGGTACAGTCAAGCCTCCTTGGGCCAGCCTATTCTGCAAATAACTGACTAATGACTTTTAAAAAGAGGATATGGAAAGGGAGAGACAAAGATATTTTCTAAATATTGTAGAAAATATTTTTTCTTATTGATGTGCATTGCCTTATATTCTGAAGATGTACAAAATTGTAGTTTTTAATTATTGAAATTAAATTATATAATGAAAGTGCACCAAAAATTATATTAAGAATGGATTTCAGACATTTCAAAGTTTTTATCTAGTAACAGACAAAAGGAAATTTTACATCTAGGGATTTACCTAACACAAAAACAAACTGTAGAAATTTTAATAAAAACTACCAAGTATTCCTTTCCATGGTGTGATAACTTTAGGTGAACCAAAAAAGGACTTTCTTTTAAAAAACATATTGCTTGATATTTAGAGAGGGAGGTAGGGAGAGAGAGATGTCAGTTTGTTGTTCCGCTTATTTATGCATTCATTGCTTGATTCTTGTATGTGCCCCGACTAAGGATCAAACTCACAACCTTGGCATATCGGGATGGCGTTCTAACCAAGTGAGCCATTCGGTCAGAGCCACTTTTCTTATACTTTTTAAGAATCATCTCTTTGCCTCCTCAGTTTTTCTCATTGTAAAATAAGTGTTTGGACTAGAACTAAATGATTTTAGTTTGCAGCTTAAAATTTTAATTCCCAAAGAGCTTCAAGCAAGTAGAATTTTATGGTGAGTCAGGAGACAGGACAATGGGGGAGGTGAATGGGGAAGAAAGAAAATGAAAAAAATGAGTGATGATAGTGTACCCTAAGTGAGGAGTATTATAGATACTCAACTCTCTGCAACTGAGATTCAATACTATGTATATATGCACACATGTATACAAAGGCATACAGAATTGAATGGCACAGACAGCTCTAGGTGCATAGTTCATATGTTCAAAGCCAAGGAGAGTGCAGTGAGCAGTAATCTTGATGCCTTTAGAGACAACAGTATACCATGTCCAATATAAAATCTGAGCTGAGTATTAAAGAAAGGGAAAGATCTAGTGCCAGGTGAACTGGAGAGAGGACGGATCATTTGGTATATTAAGTTCAGGAATGTCAGAAGATTGATTATATCCCTTATATGCAAAAGGTTGTGTGAATATGAATTTCCTAAAAAGAAAGTATAAAACTTTTATGAAAATCACTAAGTAGATTATAACCCAAAAGTGATAAAGGATCATTAATGTATTCCAGTCTCCTAAATCAACAATGAGAAAACAAAAGCCTGGTCCCACTGTGAGAGGGACCTGAACTATAACTCCAATGCTCACCTAACCTCCGCTAAGTCCCTACTCTGGTGGAACAGGGCAACCTGAGACATCTCCTGGAATCAGTGTCAGATCAGAGTTAGTGCCCAGTAATGCCAGAAAAGCCTTATTATTTCCTTTTTCCTAGTGCACAGTCACCCTGGGAAAAGGCCATAGGTCCCTTTGGGGAAGGTTGAAGAAAGATTAATATATAACTTTTGGTGGTGTGCTGGGATTCTTCCTTAAGGGGTTGACCTCCCCTTCATGCAAGTGTTTCTGGGTTTATAAAGGACATGAAGTCTTGGACTTGATTGAGGGGCCATGACTGTCTGTTTTTATGGCTCCAGATAGACTTTTGTTCACTTAACTTAGAAGTATTTTACTTACACAAATCAAGTAAGAATTTAGTAGGCTTCCCATCTACAACTTTTAGGAACATTGAGATCCCATAGGCAATACAATTGGTCTCTGCAAGTCACACTCTTCTGATTTCTGCTTTGACTCTGCTGCCCATTATGGGAACCATGTCCACCTTGCCTTTGGCAAATGAGGGTCACCCTTTGGCCCCCGCTGCTCTGTGATCAATTATTCCCAATGCATTGAGCTTTTCCTCTTTAGTTGCAGCAGTTCCAATTATAAGTTCTAGCCTACAAAGATGAGTGATAACAGAGCTCTTCAAGGACTATGGGGCTCCCCTCAAAAGTTATTTCTCACAGTTCTGTTGAAAGGTATGGCCTATGAACCCTCCCATGTTGGATGATAAATACACTCTACCATTCCACTCTTCCTAAGCCTTTGAATCCTTTCCTGTAGACTAAACCAATGTAGTCCAGGTATTTCAAATTCATGTACTGGGAACCACTTTTTGGTCCATGTCTGAGTCAACCAAACAAACTGATAGAGAGCTTTTTTAACTCTCCAAGCTACAATATTAATTGCAGTGTCTCTGCTTAGAGGCCCCATATCAGTAAATTGAGTCTGATCCAAATTTATGTTCCTTCCACCCTTATCCTACACCTTTGTTGAACATTCCCACACATATTCTCTGAATTTCTGTATAAATCTGAAAAATCAAGTTGTTCTTTGTACCTTTGTATCTCATCTTTAGGGTCCTACTGGGACTTGAGTCTAGTTGTTGGTTTAGAAGCAGGGAGATGGTTAGGGTGGGTCCTAAGAGAATAGATGTCTTCTGAGGCAACTACATCAGAGGAAGCATTACAGTTTCCTTAGTCAGTGCAAAGTTAATCTCTTTTGATGGGGATAGAGAGGTTACCAATTGTACCAGCAAAGACATTTATCATAATTTAGTAGTTCAAAGTCCCCAGCTTCACCAGGTCCACATTCTAATGTTCAGGATCCCATTCCTTTCCAATCAAGGCCCTCACTTTAACAGTAGACACCCTGTGAGGTTGGGAAATTAATTTGCAATTCAGCCACTTGCAAGATGAGATTCTGGATTTGGTTTTCAGCAATCTCAGCTCTGCAGCTACATGAGAGAAGGGTCTATCTCAGGGCAGACATAGTAGCTTTCAGGTCATTTATGTAGCACTTGAACTGGGAATTTGAACCCCTGAGCTCATCCTTTTCTTTCCTCACTTTGTCCAGTGACTTTAGAAGCAAACAGCCAATCTCATTATACTCATTAGTTTGACAAAAATGTTTAAAGAGGTCATATAGATGGTCACCCTGAATTGTATCTCCTGTAGGTATTTGGTTACAAGTATCCAGTGATGATGTTTTGCATATTTCTATCACCACATCATTCATGGACTATCAGTGCTCTTTCCTACTGGAAATAGTCAGTAGTGTCTTTAAATCTAATCAGAATAGAAAGCCAATTCCAGAAGCCTGAGAACCAGTTCAGAAAACTCATCTTTAAGATTCTGTGTCTCTAGAACCACTCTCAGAACCAAAACCAGTATTAGGGTTCTCCAGAGAGATAGAATCAACAGAATATAAATGTGTATATGTATAAATATAGAGAGACTGAGTCTCCCTTATGAGAGAGACTCACGTAATTGTGGAGGCGTGGCAACTCCAAAATCTGATGGTAGGCTGGTGGGTGAGGACCCGGAGGAGGGTTGCAGTGTGTCCAAGGGCAATCTGCTGGAAGAACTTGCCCAGTGGAGGTCAGTCTTTGTCCTACGAAGGCCTTTTACTTATTTAATGAGGCTCTCCAAATGTGCAGAATACTCTGCCTCACTCAAGTCCACTGATTTAAATGTTAACCTTATTCAAGAAACACCTTCACAGAGCCTGGCCAGTGTGGGTAAGTGGTTGAGCGTTGATCTATGAACCAGAAGGTCACGTTTTGGTCAGGGCACATGCCTTGGTTGCAGGCTGGATTCCTAGTAGGGGGCATGCTGGAGGCAGCTGATCCTGATTCTCTCTCATCATTGATGTTTCTATCTCTCTCTCTGAAATCAATAAAAATATATTTTTAAAAACATCTTTACAGACACACCCAGAATCATGTTTGACCAAATATCTGGGCCCCGTGGTTCAGCCAAGTCGATGCATAAAATTAATCATCACACTGTCTTAACCTCATCAAAGAAATGAGGATATTAGATGGTGTAATAAATTTTAGGGCTCCTCTTGTTGGAAAAATTCTGTATTTTTATAACTTCAATTCTTATTCCCGCAGTATTTTTTTTGACAAACAAACCCACGGTCTTACCTTTGGTCTCTTGAGATGTCAAGGGTTTTACTGGATGGTTATAGAAAATCAAGTTCCCTGAAATTTTCTGGTCTGTTTGAACCATATTGGAAACCCACACATGGGATGTTTGTTTTGAGTTCCTAAGACCCTCAAAGATCTTCTGACTGCAGGGATGAAGCCTGCACGTTAATCTCCCTAGAAATGGGACTAATGCAAAAGGGAACAGATCTGCTGTACAGCCACCAAACAACTCAGGATGCCTTGCGGAGGGGCTTAAAATAGCATGACAGTTCTCCAGCAGTGTAGTCAGGCAAAGGACTGAGGAACCATTAACATAAACCTCCTGCATGTTCCTGTGGCTTTAACTTTAAATGGACTACTGATTCTAGTCTTTTTCTCTTCAGCCCTGATCTCTTTCTGGCCTCCTGTTCTTTCGATATCCTTTCATTACCCCAACTTTCTGCCTGGAATTTTCCACCCTTTGGCGTTTTCTCTCTTGTGATGCTTATGTAACTGTTTACTTTGGTGACTTATTCCATTAGTTCCTCTCTGGACCAGATGATTTCCCTAATCTCCTTTACATCCCAGGGCTCCTGAATTCATAATTTGGATTCCTGTTGCCTCTTAAAGTCATTTGTGTCAATCATTTCTTAATAGAATTTATATTTTTCTACCTATTAACTGCTTTCCTTGTGAGAATTTATACTGAATCAAAATGCCATGTGTCCTCAGGAAACTCATTTTTCTCTCCGGTTGAAGTTTACTACTCCGAAAATGAACATTCCTGACCATTAAGTTGCCTTCTAGCTCTGAAGCTCTTTGTCTTAGTAAATGATCTTGAGGCTTAACAGTCATTGCAGAAGCAGTCAGCAAATATGAAATTTGGTAAATGACTTCCTCTGTCACTTTCACAGTTGGGTATCTGTCCTGTTTCTATGTGACAATCATCCAATATTCTCCAACTCATAGGTTTCTTTCTTTCTTGTTTTTTATCCTCACCCGAGGATATTTTTCCACTGCTTTTTTGAGAGAATGGAAGAAAGAGGGAAAGACAGAGAGAAATATCGATGTGAGAGAAACACATCCATTGGTTGCCTCCTGACCAGGAGCCTGGGCCGGGGAGGAGCCTGCAATCAAGGTACATGCCCTTGACTGGAATCAGAATCTAACACAGGACCCTTTGGTCCACAAGCCGACGCTCTATCCACTGAGCCAAACGGGCTAAGGCATAGGTTTCTTATTCTACTTTTTGTTGTTGTTAATCCTCATCCAATGATATTTTTCTATTGATTTTTAGGGAAGAGAGAGGGAAAGACAGAGGGAAACATCAATGTGAGAGAAACACATCGATTGGTTGCCTCCTGCATGAGTCCTGACCAGGGCTGGGGCCAAGGAGGAGCCTGCAATCAAGGCACATGCCCTTGACCAGAATTGAACCTTGGGCCCTTTGGTCCACAGGCCAACGATTTATCCACTGAGAAAAACCGGCTAAGGCTACTTTGTCCTTTTTCACTTATTTTTGTTTTCCTTTCTTTATAATCTGGGTTGAATTTTTGTTTCCATACAGTATGAGACTCCAAGAGCATTGTAATTCATTACCCTAGCACTCCTTAGAGCAGTTGTCTTTGAAGGGAATGTCAATCAATACCAGGGTGTTTGCAAAATATTATTGGAGTGCAGAAAGAAATATTCATACCTTATTACAGTTATTGTAATATCATCCTTTATAATTTTCTTCATTTTATATTTCATAATGTCTATATTAATATGCTAGTAGATATTTAGAGAATTGTCTTTATATCTATGTACAGTGTACTTGCTCAAAAGTATTTTTACTGTTTAGGATGTGTGATTAAAGACTTTGGAAGTGAAACATTTGCTCCTTCATATGTAAAATCAGTAGGGTCTTGCATTAGGCAGGGTTCCTTGGCTGTAAGCAACAGAAGCTAACTGACCAACTGTGGCAAGAACTGAAAACAACACTGGCTGGCTTGCAAAGTCAAGGGAAAAGTGGACCACCAACCTCCTAAGAAGAGAGCTGTGGCAGCCTTGGACCTCACATGCAGCCTCACCTGGTCTAATCCTTAGAGCCCTGCCATTGGTTGACTCAGCTCTAGTTATCTCCTTCCCTGAGAGTCTCCACTAAAAAGTCACACTTCTAAGACAGAGAGCCTGAATGGTCTACCTTTCGTCAGCATCCTTTCATAAATATCTGCTGTGAAATATTTTCTGCCACCTGTGTCTATAAATTCAGACGCTGAGACATGAATACTTGCTGAAAAATGCCAATTTTGATGACATAAATTTCATACCCAGAAAGAGAAAAAATGTACCATGTGATTAGCCTAAAATGTTATTTTTCTGCCAGAAGCAATACTTCTGATTTTTTACTTGGTTGTCGTTTTTTCCTTTCCCTTTCCCTTTCAATTATATGATATTTGAATTCTTAAACTATTTTTATGAATTTGAAACAAAAATATTCATAAAGAGTCAAATATAATTTAATTTTTTTGTAAATAATTATAAGCCCTTAGATTATATTTTGGTAAATTTAGAATCAATTTTAAATTAAATTGCTTTTTAAATCCTTTTTTCATTTACATAATTAATTGTATATCGATACTACTGTGAAATTCAAGCTTATTGACTTCTGCCTTTAATTCATAGAAAAAGACAAGTTCAAATGTTTAGAATTAAATTTAATTTTTCTAAAAGTAGAATGCCTGGAGTAGAGGTAGAGGATGTCTTTTAGAGAAATGCAATTCAATAAGTGCTGATTCCCTTTCTTCAGATAGTCTGCTAGGAAATATTTAATGGAGAACCTTCAAGCACAGGTTAGAAAATCTCCTTTGAATTTGAAAAATGATTTGGTGAGGATTTTTTTCTGTCAAATAAATTTCTTTATAGGCAAAATTTGAAGGCCATCGATGAAGTCTGTTTAGGACGGGGTTTACATGTAGATGGAGTAGGTCATTAAGGGAGGCAATTAATGTAGAACCAAAACATACTACCTGCCCCTTTGCTCAAGTACATTTCCACCAGTGAAACGCCCATTTGGCTGAATTTCATGATAAATGTTAAATGTCATCTTAAAGCAGTGGTTCTCAACCTTCCTAATGCCGCGACCCTTTAATACAGTTCCTCATGTTGTGGTGACCCCCAATTTCATCGTTACAAATTGAACATAATTAAAGCATAGTGATTAATCACAAAAACAACATGTGTTTTCTGATGGTCCTAGGTGACCCCTGTGAAAGGGTCGTTCGACCCCCAAAGGGGTCGTGACCCACAGGTTGAGAACCGCTGCCTTAAAGGAATCAAATGTATCCAATATTAAGTTTCTATTAGTGCCTTTGTTCTATTTGGCTTGTACCTGGAAAGATAAACATCCAGAGCCCAAAACAAATGTGACGCCCGGGAGGTACTTTTCAAACCAGGGAAACCAGGGAGTGGAAGCCCAGGATTTGGATCTAACCTACCAATTCCAGAGGAGGTCAAGGGAAGCAGCACTGAACAGTCAGAAGCAAGTAACCAGGCCCTGTGTGAAGAGCAGGAGTTCTTGCTGTTAGTATCACTCTCCTGTGATATTAAAATGCGAGGAGAGAGACTTCCCTCCTAATTTTCTTAAGGGTCAGTTATGATTATGTCTAACCAGTTGGAAGTAATGGGATGACATGATTGAAATATTTGGTTGTACCTCTTCATTGTAGTCCTTTGGTTTATATTCTCTCTCAAAGAAAAGAACAGATTCTACTAATGGTGCTGGTTTAAATAGATGCTGTTAATTTGAAACTTCCAGTCACCCCCTAGTCAGAGGTCGGCAAACTGCGGCTCGTGAGCCACATGTGGCTCTTTGACCCCTTGAGTGTGGCTCTTCCACAAAATACCACGTGCGGGCGCGCACGTACAGTGCGATTGAAACTTTGTGGCCCATGCGCAGAAGTCATTATTTTGTGGAAGAGCCACACTCAAGGGGCCAAAGAGCTGCATGTGGCTTGCGAACTGCAGTTTGCCAACCACTGCCCTAGGTGAATGCCACCATAAAATATTTTCAGATTCACCAGAAATTGATAGTGGACAGAGGGAGGGAGAGGGTAGGAAGCATACCATTTAAATAACAATTAAATGCCAAAATAGAAATAGAAGTTAGTATGATCAAAAGCAGATTAAAAGTCAGCATGGAGGACCTAAAACTTGAAATGATGCATTTGTTCGGATGCATATATTTGGATATGAGAAATGAAAAACGGGGGACCATTCTGTATTTTGGCTGTGCAAAAATCCGGACTTGGGAAACTTTAATGTAAAGTTCAAGTCCAGTGGCAGCTTAAGGGAACAGAATTTTAATATTACTTTGTAAGAAATTTTACTGCAATTAGAATCTGTTTACATGAAGCGTTAATACAAGAAGTAAGTCTTGTCTCTCCCTTCCAGGTGTGTCTGCACAGCTCACCAGCACCTGGCACCGCCGGAACACATCCGTAGGAACACCATTTTGGATGGCTCCTGAGGTCAGATAGAGTTTTGAGGGAGACAGATGTATTTGATCCTTTCTGACTTGCCTTTTCATGAGTACTCTCTCTCCATGTGTGTTTTGGAATAACTCTAGATTCTTTATTGTGGGGAGCTGCTACAGAAGTGGTTCTCAACCTTCCTAATGCCGCGACCCTTTAATACAGTTCCTCATGTTGTGGTGACCCCCACTTTCATTGTTACAAATTGAACATAATTAAAGCATAGTGATTAATCACAAAAACAATATGTAATTATATATGTGTTTTCCAATGGTCTTAGGCGACCCCTGTGAAAGGGTCATTCAACCCCCAAAGGGGTTGCGACCCACAGGTTGAGAACCGCTGCTCTAGAAGAAAAAGTCAGTTGTGTTGCTTTTAGGTGAGGTTTTTGCATGTGTGAGGAGGAACATGGAGGTGCTCAATAAATGGGCTGTGAAGGAATATAGGAGCAGATGAAGCATTGAGTGAATGAGTGAATCAGAGGAGAGAAGGAGAAATTGCTTGAAGCCTTACTTTTTCATTAAATTTACTTTTCATTGTTTAGCATGTTTCTATATAAATGATGCTTAGATTCTGTTCTTAAATTATAGCAGAAATATAATGAAAACCACTAGCCTTATTGAAATCAGATTCAGGTCTGTTCATCTATACAACAGATTTCCATATGGAGTCACTCTGCTTAGGGACTGTGCTCAGCTTTGGTAGATTCTTTTCATTATTAGTGTTGGGAAGTTGTAGAAAACGGCCGAGATAGTTAAGGAAGAGTATTCTAGAGTCGCATCTTCTCTCCACAGTCACTGTTAATGCTGGGTCTTTTTAATTATGTTTATCAGAAAACAACACTCTCTCTGCACCCTTTGGGAAAGGAATAGCTCTGCTATTTATCTACAATTTCCTAAGGAGTGAAGGGAGGAGAAGTAATTCAAACACTACATTAATATAGCAAAATCTTATAATTAAATTTGTTTGAGGATTAAATCCTGTTGTGCTTTTTCTATTTGGATACTCATTCAATTATTACTTGCAAAAAGGTTAAATTGTAAAAGTAATAGTAAAATATGGAGAAAGGATAAATTATCTTAAGAAACTTATTTTTTCATCTTAAGAAACTTTTAAAGACTCCAGTGGATTAAAAAACTTTGTAGCAGTGAGTACATCTTAGAATAAAAATAAAAAATATAGTCATATAAGCAAAAACAAAATAAATAAGAAAATCTCAAATGAAAGTTTTTTTAGAGTTTGTCCTGATATATTGCTAGTTTTAGCAGCTTATGAAAAAATTTTAAAACTGAGAAATTAATAAAATATAGCTATAATACCAAGCATTGCATTTTATTCACATATTTATTAATATAATAAATACTATAAGATACAATCATTATATTATCATATAATTAATATTAAATAACTGATTATCTAGCTTTATAATTTTTAATGTTAATTTATAGTAACAAAGCCATTATTATATGTTTAAGTTTGTCACTCAGTAAAAAACAATTTGATTAATGGGTCTTGAAACCACCCTATGCGTAAAAGGAAATATTTTGACCTATCTAAAATTTAATTACCAAAGTACTATGAGTTAATAATTAAAATTTATACTTTAAACAATGTTTTTATTGATTTCAGATAGGAAGGGAGAGGGAGAGAGATAGAAATATCAATGATGAGAGAGAATCATTGATCGGCTGCCTCCTGCACAACCCCCACTGGAGATCGAATCTGAAACCCGGTATGTGCCCTGATCAAGAATTAAACCACGACCTCCTGGTTCAGAGGACTAAGCTCAACCACTGAGTTACGAAGCCAGGCTAAAATTTATACTACTTAATGTGCATTACTAGACAGTCAGACAAGCTTATTCAGTCTGTTCTCTGTATTTATGAGTCTTTCTGTTTTGTTTATTTGTTTATATTGTTTTTTAGATTCCACATAAAAATGAAATCATATGGTATTTGTCCTTCTTGGACTGACATATTTTACTTAGCGTAATACCTTCTAGGTCCATCCATGCTGTCACTAATGGTAATATTTCATTCTTTCTTATGGCTGAGTAATATTCCATTTTATATTGAATATGAATTTTTTGTTATTATTAATCCTCACCTGAGGATATTTTTTCCATTGACTTTTAGAGAGAGAGAGTGGAAGGGAGGAGGAGAGACAGAGAGAGATACATTGATTGGTTGCCTTCTGCACATGCTCCGACCAGGGCCAGGGATCAAGCTGCAACTGATGTACGTGCCCTTGACTGGAATCAAACCTAGGACCCTTCAGTCAATGGGCCGGTGCTCTAACTACTGAGCAACCAGCTAGGGCTGCACATCAATTTTTAATACAAAACTTGGGACTCATGCTTTCTTCCGGTACTTCAGGCTATACTTTCTGATTTCAGCATTTCACTCTCCTATGATATTAAAAACTAGAGGCCCGGTGCATGAAATTCATGCATGCGTAGGGTCCCTAGGCCTGGCCAGTGATCAGGGCCAATCTGGGGGGTGATCGGCGAGGTGATTGAGGCCCCTGCTCACACCCTCCTTGGCTGGCCTGGTGCCACTCGCTCGCCACCCCCGCCCCCTGCCACTGCCGCCTGTAGGGGCCTGTGGGCTGGGGGCAGCTCCTATGTCAGTGATGGCGAACCTGTGACACGCGAACTCATTTTTTTGGTTGATTTTTCTTTGTTAAATGGCATTTAAATATATAAAATAAATATCAAAAATATAAGTCTTTGTTTTACTATGGTTGCAAATATCAAAACATTTCTATATGTGACACGGCACCAGAGTTAAGTTAGGGTTTTTCAAAATGCTGACACGCCGAGCTCAAAAGGTTCACCATCACTGTCCTACATTGAGCATCTGCCCCCTGGTGGTCAGTGCATGTCATAGCGACTGGTCGTTCCACCGGTCAGTTGATTTGCATATTAGGGTTTTATTATATACTAGGGGCCCGGTGCACGAAATTCGTGCACGGGGAAGGAGGGGTCCCTCAGCCCGATCTGCACCCTCTCCAATCTGGGAGCCCTCAGGGGATGTCCTACTGACGGCTCCCCATGGTCCTCTGCTCTCTGCGACCTGCCTGCTTGACGCCTCCGTAGGCCCTGGTGTCTGCTCTCTGTAGGGGCCTGCCTATCCTTCGCCGCTGGGGTCAGGGGCAAGCAGCGCCCTGCTGTCTTCTCTCTGGCTCGCCACCACAGGGGCAAGCAGGGCCCTGGTGTCTGCTCTCTGTGGGGGCCCTGCAAGGGACTGCTTGCCCCTCGCTGCCACGGACAGTGGCAAGCAGGGCCCTGCTGTCTGCTCACTCGCTGCAGGGGACGTTCCCGCCCAGTTCCTGGCCGCTTGGGTGTGCGCCAGCTTGGAGTGCCTGGGTCCTGGGGATGTTCCCACCCCAAGCCCGGCCGCTTTGCACCTGCAAGCGTAGGCCCGGCATTCCGGACTTCGGCTGCTCTGGGCCTATGCACAGGCCTACAGGCTCAGATCGGCCTGGCTCCAGAGGACGCCTGTCCCTGTGACAGGGCTGTGGCCAGTTTCCCCTCCTGCTCCCAGCCACTCCTGCTGGGTTTCCCCTCCTGCTCCCAGGCACTGTGGCGGGTTTCCCCTCAGCTCCCAGGCGCTGTGGCGGGTTTCCCCTCCCGCTCCCAAGCGCTGCCCATTCCCCTCCGAGCCACTGCCCCTCCTCGCAGAGGCTGTGGCTGGGCTTGCCCTCCCACCTCCCACCTCCCACCTCCCACCTCCGCAGCCTTGGCTCCGTTTCTGTCCTCAAGGCCTCTACTTAGCTCCCTTCTGTACCGCTTGGCCTCCATGTTGTCCTCAGTCTTCCCTCGCAACTGGTATATGCAAATTAACCGCCATCTTTTAGCTTCTATAATTGAAACATTGTATCTTTTGGAGCTGTTGCTTCAGGAGCTCAGAGCCAGGTGGCAGCAGGCGGGGAACCTTGGCTTCCTCCGTCATTGGAGCAAGCAAGCCTCCTGTTCCGCTTCAAGCTGCCTGGCTGCCGGCCGCCATCTTGGCTGACAGTTAATTTGCATATCACCCTGATTAGCCAATGGGAAGGGTAGTGGTCGTATGCTAATTACCATGTTTCTCTTTTATTAGTGTAGAGGATACATTGGTAGGACAAGTTGGAAAGTGCTGTGTAAGATTTTGTCCCCATCATCATACTGACTAAGTTGGGAAGCTATATATTCTCTCTCTAGGGAGAGATAGATAGAGATAGAGATAGAGATAGAGATAGAAATAGAGAGAGAGAGAGAGAGATACATATAGTTTATGCACACATACATATAATTTATGCACACTACAGGTGCTAAGAATAGAATTGATTATGGCCTTCTTGTCTATTTATTCAACCCAATAGCATACATTTGCTTCTATATTCCTCTATCCCATCTTCTTGCCTCCTTCCTGGAGGAACTTCTGTCCTAGATGTTTTGTTTATCATTGCCTTCCTTTTATTTTTTAATCACACTCATATGTTTACATTTAAACTCTTTTCTGTTCTTGCTGATAGTATTAGGTACGAGTAAAGATATATTTATGAAGGAGTCACCCTTCCTGGATGGAATGTGTGTAAATGCTACCAAGTAAACTCTGTGCCAACACCGGGATACTTTAATGTATTAAGCTTGATGTTAAATGGAGTCAGACAGATGAAATATTGTTCCAGACAGGGCCTTAGATTTCTTTTGCTTTATGTATCATTTCAAAGTACTGTAGTTAAATGATAAACTCTAACCTGCCATCATCCCCAAATCATTTTTATTTCTCTTAAAAGTTGGAATTCACAAAATGTAAAATTTTTAAAAATGTAAATAGTTTTTAAATGTAAAGTTGAATTTTCTTTCTGTGAGCATTGATGTTATGAGACATTATTTGCAGTCCATCTGTGTTTATATTTGCATATTTAGAAATAAATTCTGAGGTAATTATTTAGTAATTGTTCTCTGTAATACTATCTTATAATATTGCAAAAAAATCCATTTTTTCTTATTTCTCTATTATATCCTTTGATTAGTGAAAATTTTTAAAACCTGGCTGTAGTTTACCGTTTAGAATGCTCCCAGGTAAATATTGATAAATCTTTACCAATGTTTATTTTTACTCAGTATATTTTTCTTTTATTAATGGTGTAAACCTTATTGCATTCCTTCAAACTTGTCTCATTCCTCCCTTGCCTTCCAGTTACCAGGAGAGATCAAGGCCATTTCATTATACTGCTCTCAACCTTATTTTTTAATTCAATAAGATATGTTCTTTATCTTGCCATGACAAATGACTTCATTCACTAATCAGATGTTCACTGAGTGACAGGGATTGCATAGTCTTTAGCTGTGCATTTGATCCCATCTCTTTCCATTTGGGACACTGTTTCTTTGCCCTTTCTGTTTGACATTTTCAAAAATATTTCTTTTCATAGGCTTCTTCCCTTATGTTTGCAAACCTGTGTTTGCTAAGGTATTCTCTGTTCTCAGTCTGAAAATACTACCGCTAATAACAGTTTAAGCTTTTACTCTCCCAAGTTACTGGCTTTACTTGTAGCTATCAGACTTCATCAGCTTGAACACTTACACATTATTCTAAACGTCTTGCTACATGCTTGTTAAAGTCACAAACTTCACTTTTTTTTCTTTCATTTTCCACTAGGTGATTGCATGTGAACAGCAATTGGATACCACTTATGATGCCAGGTGTGACACGTGGTCCCTGGGGATCACGGCCATTGAGCTAGGGGATGGAGACCCTCCACTAGCCGACCTGCATCCCATGCGAGCACTCTTCAAAATACCAAGGTCAGTGGATTCTGACACTCTGCCCAGTGTCTGCAGCCCAGTTTTCTTCCTCCAGCTACTGAGTGCTCATCATGCTCATCATGGAAATACTCAGATATATTTCAGCAAGTTGGGAGCAAAGAGGCCTGGAATATCATTCTATTTCTTCGAGATATTGTGTTTGTTTAATAGTTTCATTTTCTTGGTCTGTTTGAGTAGAAGAGTTTTTTCTTGATACTTGGTATGCCTTTTTTTTTTCTTGTAAGGATTTGATATCAGAAAAAGCAGTTCCTCCCAGTCTTTACCCGCTCCCAAATTAGTCGGTGAGGCACCCTAGTCCACAGTCAATGCAACAGTGATTTGATTCTCTTCACTCTATCATTCTAGTTATTTCACTGCTTGCTAAGACTTCTCTTTGTCTAGGACTTTAAAATAACATTAAGAAATTATAAATAAAATTTACTGATAAAATAATAATTATTTAAAATATGTTAATGTTTTGAATATATTAACATTAAACAGTAGACCTAGAAGAATTCTTTTCTTTGGAGCCAGGAAAGCACACTCTTGTATCTATGTAGACCCCTCCCGTTCAGTGTGTATATTGACAAACTTTCCCCTGCTTTTTCTATTACTAATTAAACTCTATTTTATATATTTGGTTAGTTCCTAGATAGTTCAGAAAGCTGGTATGAAAAGACTGCCTATAGTTAGTATAGATATAATATCTTATGAAGACTTTCTTAAGGATTTTGCCTGGTACCTTAATTCTAATGGAATGACGGGGTCCAGGGCTGAGTGGTAGGTGGTATGTTATAGTTTGTTAGCACATTTTCTGTTAAATTCTCTGGTCCCAACACCTATAGAACATATAATCATATGTACGAAGTCTTGGGGGTCGTTTTCCAGTCCTAAGAATTCATGCCAATATTTTATATTCATTTCCGAATGGATCCTTTTGGAATATTTGGCATGTAATTAAATTATAATAACACCAAACATTTGACTTCGTGATGTTACTTTTAAATTTCCTGTCCTATCTATAGGTTCTGAATAATAACACATAACAATGTCAATATATTTTTAGGCCTGATTGTTTGTAAAATATATTGCTTATTTGGTAAGTGGAGAAACAAGATTACAGAAAAGAACAGAAAACCTGCTCTACACCACGTCTAAGTATGAGGAAAATGGAAAAAAAAATTATTATTTCCTAACTCCTACTATGTAACATGAAGCACTGTATTTTCTGAACCATTTTAATGATGGTTTCAGTGACCATAGCCAGCCCAGTGTTATTACTTTTGGTGGTGTTGCTGCATGGAGGAGTGATGACACCATTGATACATGTCACCATGAGCAAGGCACTTAAGGAAACTGCCTCATCTTAGTTATTTCTTACTACTGTCACCACCAGTATATCTCTAAATGGAACTCTAAGAACTCCTAGTGACTCTAGAAACAATTATAACAATGGGATCTGAAAAAGTACCCAGTCCTTAGTTCTCTAGAATCACCAAAACTCTTATCCTGAGCAAGCCGATAGATCGCTTACAAAGGAATTTTTCAGGAGCACAAGAAACAAAGCAAGATTGTTGGAGGAAAGAATTACTTCTTTTAATGGGAAATCAGCAGTCTCCAAATAGTCCAAAGGATTGTAAAATAAGCTTTAGGGGTGATCCAGGCTAGATGAGTAGCTGCACTTTTCTTTAATCAGACTGTACATTCATTTCATTATAAGCTATTCAAGGAGTAATGCAGGACTGAAGACAAAATGTTTCCATCCCACTACTGAAAACAAAGAGCTGTTAGAATGAACATAAAATGGTACCCTCATGGTTGATCAATGTTGCTTGATTACAGAGTTAGCTCAGACTCATTTTCAAGTGAAGTTCTGTTGTATTCATGAACATGTCGAAGAAGAAAAGATTGGTTCAGCTTAAAAATTGAAAGGAATTAATAACAAAATCTTTCAAGTGGCATTCAGAGCTTTATAGCTAATCGTATTTTTCACTGTATTTTTTGAACCATTTTAATGATGGTGACATGTATCAATGGTGTCATCACTCCTCCATGCAGCAACACCACCAAAAGTAATAACACTGGGCTGGCTATGGTCACTGAAACCATCATTAAAATGGTTCAGAAAATACAGTGAAAAATACGATTACCTATAAAGCTCTGAATGCCATCATTTTCAGTTCCTTACTTCTGTGGCACTATCTCCGGCCACGTATTCAGTAACAACAGAACTCGTGAGGACGTTATCCTGTGCCTCTCTCTGCTGAAGTTTCCTCCGTCTCCTTAGCAACTCCTCTCAGGTCACCTCTGTGTACTCTGGACGTCCCGCAGGGACTTCTGCAAGACTCAAAGCAAAAGATTTTTCCTACTATTTCTTGTTTCTGTTCTGCTCAGTATTGATGCTTTCCCCCACGGCTCTCAGCTAAAAGCAAGAAGATTCTTTAAAAGAAAAAAAAAATTATCAGTTAGAAAAATTGGGTCATCTATTAAATGCTTTCAGAGAAACAAGAAACTTGTCATTTTTTATAAAGAATGATTAATAACTCATTTATCTGCCTTTGAATTGGAAAATGATGTGTATAATACTTGATTTTACCCAGCAGGACCTGTGAGGGCAGTACTGGATTAGTCCGGTTCTGCCCCTAATTTTGCACTGGCTGACAGGTATGTCTAATTCAACCTTGATTATTATTTTTCTAGGAATCCACCCCCCAAACTAAGGCAGCCTGAGATGTGGTCAGCAGAATTCAATGATTTCATTAGCAAGTGAGTAACAAGATAGTCTTTTTTTTTTTTAAATCAAAGAAATACCACCTTGCTCACTTAGCAATGTGCCTTTTAGAAAAATTCCTTCATGCTTCCTCCTTACCTTTTATCTATTAAATAGCCCCAGAGGTTTCTACTATCTTCTTCAAAACAAGCATTTGTTGTGTCCTGTGAATGTTCAGTGAATTCATTGTTGCCTAAACAATGACCTCAGGACCCTGTTGATTCACTTATTGGTAATAAGTTCTGCGGACTTTGCATCATCCAAGAACATGTTCTCCTGTCCACCTGCCTTTAGCAGCTACACCTTCAGCTTCTCCCACCTGCTCACCCACCATCTATTTAATCTGTTATTTAACCCTTCATTTATCTTTATCATTAATTCTCACCATGATCAGGCAATATTGATTGTAGTTGGTGAATCTCATAATCATATAGATAAATTCCTTATACATTTGAAATTCAGTGAACATTTTAAATTTGATGGATATTTAGCTCAAGTGCAGTGCCTTCAGACAGTTGACCAGATGCCATGAGTTCAGACATTTCTAAATATCTGTCCCACAGACTCTGTTTTCACAATTTTTATTATGATTTCACCTTAGAAAATAAGGGTAAGAGATGACCCCAGGTTGTAAATGGAAGAGAAAGGTCATTAAGATTTGGTGTCAGACTCCACTCCAAAAATGTAGAAAGGGCAAAGAAAGTAGAGGAACCAGTCATACCCATCCATAACTGCTATCACTGGTTTTCCTACCAAGAATATCTGCTTATTATTACAAAGTCAAGTGCATAGATTTAAGGGTTGTGGAAACCTAAAAAGGATTGATAATAGTTTTTTTTCTTAGTTTTCACTTAACCAGTCATTACTGAGTATGTATTATGCACTAGAGAATATTTAATAAACTGCGATAGAATTTCATAAATCTCAGGAGAACCATTGGTAACTCTGAAGGGCTCCCCACGATTCATAATTATGCCCCATGTTTGCAGATCCTTCCACGCAGATCCTGAGTGGAACCTGGTGATGACGTATTTCACACAAGTTCACCTCTGAGAAACATTTACTGATTTCCTCCAGGCAGTTAATATTCTGTTCTGTGTGCTCTCATTGTAGTGTGTTTGTTTTCCTCTTGTAACATTGCCACTTTCATTCAGCTACCTTCTTAGAGGTCTTTCACCCTACCTAGACAGAAAGTAACGCCAGAGCACTGAATGTGCCTTACCTGCTACTGTCACTCCAGTGTCTCAGCAAAGTGCTTGGTACACATCAGATATTTTATGAAGTTTTACTTGAATAAAATAATTTTATATGTGACTAAGTGCAATACAAGTGCTGCAGATGTCAGAAATCAACACTCTGTTAAACTAAATGAAAACTGAAAGCTCTTGTTTATATTTTTAGATATCATCATTCTTATTCCTTAGCATAAGGAATTTAGCATACCTGGGAAATATCTTTTTGGTTAAGCCCGGTAAAATAAATTGCCGAATTACCATTTCAGGAAGATCAACAATACAGATTAGAAATGGCACTGCTGAAATCAAGGCATAAGTTCCTTCTTTTTTCCTTTTTCTATATCCCCAGATGACAGCACAACTCTGACCAGTGTTCTCATAATCATAGATGCTCAGAATCTCAGGGTTGGAAGGGTATTGTAAATTTATGTAGCCCAGTCTTATATTAGTAGAGTAAATCGTTTTTAAACATGTCCACTGAGCAGTCATCCAATCAGTAGACACCCCTAATAAAAATAATCATACTTCCCAATGCTGCCCAGTCTATCTTTGGGAAACCTCACTGTTGTAAGTTCTTCATTATATATATTTTTTCATTTTTAAATATATTTTTATTGTTGATAGTATTGTAGCTATCCCCCATTTCCTACTCTTTCCCCCTCCTCTCAGCCGCTATCTACCCCTCCCCAGATCGTCACTACTGTATTGCCCTTGTCCATGGGCTATGCATGTAAGTATATAAGAGGGATCTCTTACCCTTTGGGACAGCATGGATGGGCCTGGAAAATATTATGTGAAGTGAAATAAGCCAAACTTAGTGAGATCATGGGAAAGACAAATATCACATGATCTCACTTATTTGTGGAATCTAATGAACAAAATGAATTGACCAACAAAATAAGACCTGAAGCAGGGAGGCATGGAACAGACTGACATACCTTGAGGTGGGGTTGGAGGGACAAGAAGAGTTAAGCCAAAGAAAGTTCTTCCTTATATTAATCTGAAATCCGTTTCTCTCTTAATTCTACCAACCCATCTGTGTGTTTTTTTTTTTTATCCCCTGTAATCACTGAGAACTGTCTAATCTCTCTTCCAAATATTTGAAGACAGCATCACAGCTGATTGAACATCCTAAGTTTGTTCCAATGTTCCTCCTGTGATGTTGCTTAGGTGCTCTCACTCGCCATCTCCTTTCTTATGACTCCTCTCTGGGCGAACCTCTCAAGAAGAAGTGTGACCTACATGTACATCTACTCTATGACCTCAGAAAATATCTACTGACATGGGATTTAAACATCCTCAACACATTAGCCTTCTCAAATGGGTTAGCAGTTTTATCACATAGAAAGAATTAGATCAATGAGAAGCCTTTAGAAGCGTTAGTGAGGGAAACTGAAAAGTTTATTTTAATTTCAGATAAGTATTAAAACTGTAATGACTTGTTATTTATTTTTAGCTAGTAACATGTAAAGGAGACTTCATGGTGGAGACCGAATTTAATTCTCACTATGCAATAATGCTTTCAGGGAGACTAGGGAAGTAGTATTTAGTAGCATAATCACAGATGTGTGCACTTTCACAGATATTCATTTTGTCCCATTTCTTTTTAACATTTTTTGAGATGTTTTTGAGACCTGGGCTGAGCGATTATGAGGAACATTATTCTCTTATGTTAGAGTAGTTTTAGGAATATGAGTCATACTTTATATAACTTATCTAATAATTGCATGTTCTTTTTTGCCAGTGCAGGTGCTTGACTAAAGATTATGAAAAGCGTCCAACAGTGTCAGATCTTCTGCAGCATAAATTCATTACTCAAATTGAGGGAAAAGACGTGATGTTGCAAAAACAACTCATGGAATTCATTGACATTTATCAATGCATGGGAGGCACGGAAAAGGCCAGGTAATCAAATAACATCTTAACTCTAAAAGCCCAAGGATCATCTAAAGACTGAACAATTTTATAAGGAAATAGTTAAGGTGAGAAAAGAACTTAAATTCCATGGTTGTGGTTTGGAGATCAGGGGCACTTACATGAAAAGTGATTGTCAGAAGTTGAGTTGCATCCCAAATTGGTAAAATTACTGGCAGCATTTTTACAAAAAATTCCTCAAAACAAAGAATGTAAACTTCAATAGGTGACTAGTATTAGTGTAAATTTTTCATGTATTTTCTGCTCCTCTGTAAAGTAAGATATCTTAGAATTGAGATTTAAGAAGGAACATAAAATTTGATTTTTTTGATACTATTATTTGTTGGTATCATTTTCCTTGGTTAAATTATATTAAAAAATAATTAATATATTTATTTATACTTCTTATTGGGATTTTTAAAAATCTATGTATTTATAACATTGCCATGTTTTTTATATATTATAGATAGTATATGTGTTTATTAGGAAATTTAGAAGATACGAAGAAATGTAGAAAAAAATCAATCTGTAACCTTATAGTATCTTATGAACAGAAATATGTTTTTAAAAAGTTGAGTAATATTTTTGTGTTTTGGAGACTGCCTTTTTTCATTGAATAGTGAATATCTATGTCATTAAATATCCTTCTACCAAAAAATTTTAATGCCTGTACAGCATTCTCTTGCCCAACTGATATAAATAATCCTCTATTATTAGACATTTAAGTTGTTACTAGTTGTTTGTATTCTAGTAAGTAACACCATAATGAAAAAAGCTGTACTTCAATCTCTTATTATTTCCTTAAGATAAATTACTATAGATGATACTGTTAAGTCAAAGAGTAGTCATTTGTCATTTAAATTCTTTCTTGAGAATCCTATTAGTTTCATCTCAGGAGCCTATCACTATTTTGGGAGTTAGACATGACTTAAGAGACAATTGTATTTAAATTCTTTTTGCAGTTTTACATATTTAATTCCTATTTTCTTAATGCTTACTGTGTGCAGGACATTGTATGAAGACTTTATTTATATTGCCCCATGGGCTTTTACAACAACCCTGAGAGGAATGTGTTTGATACTTCATTTTCACAGCTGAGGAGAACTGAGGTTTGAAGAGACTCATTAACTTGTACGAGGCTGTAGAAGTTATGAATGACTTAGCAGGATTTCAAATCCTGACCCCAAAGCCCAAGCTTTATTCGCATCAGAGTAAATGGCCTAACAATTGTGGAAGATCTGGGGGGGATATTCTCCTTGCCTATGTGAGCTGGATCCAACTTTGCTGGAGAGACAGAAGTAATACTCCTGTAATGAGGAAAAATTAAAGTTGTGAGTGGAATAGAGTGCCAAAAAGAAGGAAGCAGGCATGGGGTTTAAAGCAAAGAGGTGGTCTTTGGTTCAGACAGGCTCATATTTTTATCCTTGTGTGAATACAGTTTTATAGTCTGCCACAGTCCCATCCTTCTCAAAACAAACAGACAAGCAACAAGCAGTCAAACAGGAACTAAAGTATATACCAGCGTTGTACAGGGTGTTCAATGTCAAGAACTCTGAGGGGACCTGAGGTTTTACCCTACTTGAAAGCTAGTAAGTTGACTTGCCAGTTTCGTGAAGGCTAGAAGAAGATGAGACTCCTGGATCAGAGACAAAGGACATTGTTACTCACAAGTTAAGTCAGCAGCATGGGTTTTATGTTCATGTTTGTTGTCCTTGTCTGACAGGTCATAGGGGTGTAGGTCTAAGTAGGTACTGTATACACAGTGGGTTTTCCTCACAGTTGAAGAACCCTGAGCATGAGAAACTAATCTTTTAAAGCAGTGGTTCTCAACCTGTGGCTAACGACCCCATTTGGGGGTCAAATGACCCTTTCACAGGGGTCGCCTAAGACCATCGGAAAACACATATATAATTACATATTGTTTTTGTGATTAATCACTATGCTTTAATTATGTTCAATTTGTAACAATGAAAGTGAGGGTCATCACAACATGAGGAACTGTATTAAAGGGTTGCGGCATTAGGAAGGTTGAGAACCACTGTTTTAAAGGGTCTGCTAGCAAACCAGTCCAAGCTATCCCTGGAGCAAACATTATCTTAACTTCCATCTGTTCTGGAGGGAGATTTTATCTTTGGATCATAAACCTGGTGCTCTGAATTCTAGTGATAAAATATTTTGAAAACTGCTATATTTTAGGCACTGTGTTAACTCAATACTTCTGTTTCTGAGTCACAAAATTTATTCTTGTTTATCCAACTAAGAACTTAGAATATGCTTTCAATATGAGAACTCATGTCTTACATAATTATGGGAAATTTTCAGTCATTTCTTTAAATATTGATCCTTTTTTCTTTTTCTCTTTTTACTTATAAGAGATAAATATTGGAATGTCCTATTTTACCTTATATATTTTATAATTTCTTTTTCATGTCATTCATTTATTAATCTCTGCTGCATTCTGGATGATTTCTTCAGAATTGTTTCCCAATTCATTAATTCTCTCTTAGACTAGGCCTAGTATAAATTTATTCTATATAGGGATCTTTTCATGCTAATACTTTTGTTAACATCTGTATTTTTCATTTCTAGACTTTCTCACTGTTTCATCTTTTCATCCTTTATTCTTTATTCATATATGACTTCTTATAAATGACTATTCATATATGGCAAATTGGCTGGTGTGTGTGTGAATTTAATTCTTTCTTTTTTCTCTTTTATCTTACACTATTTAGCAGTCAATTTTTGATTTGCATTTCAATAATGGTGAGTTGTCCTGGTTAGTGAGTTTGTTTCCTTAATATTTGGTTTCCTGCTGTGGGTTAGAATTTTAGTTTACTCTCTCATCTTGGATAGGTGTTTTGTGTTTTGCTTTTCTTTTTTTGGAATTTTTTTCTCCTGTTTTGAAGGTTTTTTCTTTGCTGTAATGTGGCTTCGGGAGCCCCCTCTAGCCCAAAGCTTTGCTGCCTAGCATGACTTGAGGATATCACAGATCTAGTCACCAAGCCAGTATGAAGTAGACCCTGTGTCTTTGCTCCATTCTGCAATCTGGAGTACCTGGCTGCATGAAAGGGAGAAGGTGCAGAATTTTTTCAATCTTCTCTTCTAGGCAAGTGAAACCCTTACATCCCGCCCCACCCCTCACCTCCCCCCCAATCCTCTGCATGCGCGTGCGAGCACGCATGCTCACACACACACACACACACACACATGCTTTTCATGGAGTCTAGGTCAGGACCTTCATTATGAGACATAGTTCCTTTACCTTCCAGGCCTCTTCTGCCTATTTCTAGTTCTGGGCTTCAAGTCAACCTATAGTTTCTGCCCTCTGTGTATATAATCTCTTAGGTTCACTTTTATTTTCCACAAGTATATGTTTGAACGAGGTGGGAGTGGATCTTGAATTACTAACCCACAGTGCTTTTTGATTACAGATTTTAGTCCCAAGTCATAGGAGGAGGGAAGATTTTACTGCTCTCAGCATTTTTATACTAGTTCCAAATTATGAAACACTAGAAGCCCAGCGCCCACACTCACTTCCCCTTGCCTCAGCTGGCCACCCCACCCATCGCCGCTCATAGCTCTCCACTGCTAGTAGCTTGCACCCCACCACGCCCACCTTGAGAGCCACTGCTCATTTGGTCCTGATGGCATTACGGTGTGACAGCCATGGGCCTTTTATATAAGAGACTAGAGGCCCAGTGCATGAAATTCTTGCATGGAGGGGAGGGGGTCCCTCAGCCTGGCCTGCACCCTCTCCAATCTGGGACCCCTTGGAGGATATCCAACTGCCATTCGCAATCCAGGACCGCTGGCTCCTAACCGCTCACCTGCCTGCCCGCCTGCCTGATCGCCCCTAACCACCTCTGCCTGCCTGCCTGATTTCCCCTAACTGCTCCTCTACTAGCCTGATCATCCCTAACCACCTCTGCCTGCCTGCCTGATTGCCCCTAACTGCAACCCTACTAGCCTTATCGCCCCTAACCACCTCTGCCTTGTCCAGCACACAGGACCCAGGATTCCCTTCTCTGGCCAGTCGCAGGCACCTGGGACCTGGGCTTTCCTCCCTCTGGCCAGCCACAGGCACCCAGGATCCGGGCCAACTTCACCCAGGCCGGCTGCAGCCACAGGGAACCGTGGGCAGGTGGCTTGTTCCTCTCTCAGGCCGCAGGTGCAGATGCAGCGTTGGCACCCAGCACCGCGGGGCGGGTGGCTTGTCCCTCTCCCAGGCCACAGGTGCAGATGCAGCCGCTGGCACCTGCAACCACAGGATGGGCAGCTTGTCCCTCTCCTGGGCTACAGGAGTAGCCGCTGGCGCCAGGACTGTGGGGCGGGTGGCTTGTCCCTCTCCTAGGCCACAGCCCCAGCCACTGGCTCCTGGGACCACAGGGGATGCGGCTTATCCCTCTCCTGGGCCAGGCTGCAGGCATAGGTGCAGCCGCTGGCTCCCAGGACCGCAGGGCATGTGGCTTGTCCCTCTCCTGGGCTACAGGCACAGGCACAGCCGCTGGCACCTGGGACTGCGGGACAGGCAGCTTGTACCTCTCCCAGGCCACAGTCTGGCTGGTCCCCATTCCTCTCTCCCTAGTGTTGAGTGTCTGAGCCGTTATGGTGTGACAGCATGAGGGCTTTGCATATTCGTGTTTGCATATTAGCTCTTTATTATATAGGATACTCAGGAAAAGAAATGAGGCTCTAGTACACCACAGGCAACACCTGGGCAAAAATGGTCCTCTTCAAGATCACACAAAATCATTTGATTTGTCACAGTTCTCAAATTGATAAATTGACCTAAAATCTGACTGCTCAATCAACATAGCTGACTCAAAGCTGATATTTTATTGTACCTGTTACTAACTTTTGAAATTGGATTGATATATGTGCTTGAGAGGATACTTTAAAAAAAATAAGAAATCACATTCATTTTTAAAGAAGACCATTCTACTATACATTTTATGTAAACTGAGTACTTTAAATTTCCAGATGATGGGGAGGGATTGGTGTTAGAAGGCACTGTTGAATGGATACAAGCACTTTCTATTTTAAATCAAGGTCTGAGTATAATAAGTCACTTATAACTTCCTTAGCTAATTTGTGAAATGGAGACGTATGTGCATGCAGCAACTGCTTCCAAGACATACTCCTCATGGGAGTTATGGGTGACAACGCTAGAGTACAGACTAAATCAGTGAGAAGTTTAAATTATGGAATATTTTAAAAGGAAAGCTTAATTCCTCTGTTCAGAATTTTAAAATAATCAAAGATTTAAGGGGAACGGATAAATGTCATTTGCAATGAAAGCAATCTCGACTAAAAACAACAATATAAGTCAGCTTAACAAGAAAAACAATTTAGTGAAAAATAATGAATGTCTGAGACAACTGGGAAGACAGAGAGCCAGGCAGCAAAGGAAGCAGGGTCCTCAAATATCCTTCCTCAAGAACTGCCAGTGATACTCACCCTCCACCCCACAACATTTCTTACAGCCACACTGGTTTGTGAATGCCACGTCCACCTCAGACTGTCAGTAAGCTGAGCTTGAGCTCTGTGTCACTCCCTTGACACTCTCAGGTCCATACAGGACCATCCAGTTCCCCATGCTTAGGTCACAGGCCCGTGATGTGGGTGAAATGTACAGAGAGACACTCTTGGTCCTCCCTCACTTCTGGTTCCTATGTGGGAGGCGGAGTCCTTCCTCTCAACCATCTGGGAACCACCCCCCTCCCCCAGGCCCTCAGACCCCCGGCCCTGCAGAAGAAAGTATTTTGAGCTGCTGAAACAGTGAATATCCATTATGTGGAATATGCAAACAGGTTCCTAAAATTCTTTTTTATATATCTTGAACATTTACCTAAAAATATTATTTAAGCTGTGATTTGCATTCCCTGTAAATAAAGGAAAACCTAGCCCAGTATCTACTTGATGATGACAAATTCCAAATTGAAATTTCTTTCTGTGATAGTTGTAGTATTAATTAGGGGTCCAGTGCATGAATTCGTGCACCTTGAAAGGAACTGTTGGCTGTGAGACTGCATTGGGCACAGCAGTGGGTCTTGGCCCATCCTCTGCACCTCCGCCCGGCCCCTCCCTCCACAGCCTCGGTTCCCTGTCTGCCAGCTGCCACTGCTCTCATGCCCTACCAGCACCAGCCCCACTCACACCTGCTGACGGTGTGGAGCGATTGGGGTCGGTGCCAGCATCGGGTGTGAGCAGCAGCAGGTGCAAGCAGCAGCAGGTGCGCCAGGTGGGATTGCAGCATGTGTGAGCAAAAAATTTTCGAATTTTCAGTAACCACCAGAGGTTCACCCGATGACAGCAACCGGTGCCCTGCCTTGGTCTGGCATGCATGCTTCCCCCGAATCACCTGCTTCTTCATCCTGCCACGGCCAATGCCCGCCATGTTCCGTGCACACCCACTGGTGGTCAGTGCACGTCATAGAGACTGGTTGTTCGGTTGTTCCGCCGTTCAGTCTATTTGCATATTAGGGTTTTATATATATAGATATGTTATCCTTTAAATTTCTTTTGTTTTATTTACAAAGCAAAATAACTTTAATATTTTATTTGACATGCTCAATATGCTAGTGTTGATTAACTTTGAAATAGATAAATTACATTTTGAATATAATTTTACTAGAGGCCCGGCGGGGGAGTCCCCCAGCCCGGCCTGTGCCCTCTCACAGTCTGGGACCCCTCGGGAGATAACAACCTGCTGGCTTAGGCCTGCTCCCGGGTGGCAGAGGGTAGGCCCAATCCCTAGGTGCAGCCCCTGGTCAGGCTCAGAGCAGGGCCGATTGGGGAGTTGGGGCGCCGCCCCATCATACACAGAGCAGGGCGGATTGGGAGGTTGCGATGCCACCCTCAGTCATGCTCAGGGTAGGGCCAATTGGGGGGTTGGGGCACCGCCCCCTGTCACACTCAAGGCAGGGTCGATGGGGAGGTTGCGGCGCCACCCCCTGTCACGCACAGAGCAGGGCCGGTCAGGGGGTTGGGGTGCTGCACCCTGTCACACACAGAGCAGGGCCGATCAGGGGGTTGGGGCACCACACCCTGTCACACACAGAGCCGCAGGGCGATCAGGGGGTTGGGGAACTCCCCCGTATCAGGCACATAGCAGGGCTGATCAGGGGGTTGGGGCGCCTTCCCCTGTCACGAACAGAGCAGGGCGGATAGGGAGGTTGTGGCCCCACCCCCTGTCACACACAGAGCCGCAGGGCGATCAGGGGGTTTGGGTGCTGCCCCCTGTCACGCTGATCCCAGTGCCGGGAGCCTCGCTGCTCCGCTGATCCCGGTGCCGGGAGGCATATTACCCTTTTACTATATAGAATAGAGGCCTGGTGCATGGGTAGGGGCTGGCTGGTTTGCCCTGAAGGGTGTCCTGGATCAGGGTGGGGGTCCCCACTGGGGTGCCTGGCCAGTCTGGGTGAGGGGCTGAGGGCTGTTTTCTGGCTGGCGAGTGACTGAAGCTCCCAACCGCTCCTTGTTTTCTTTTTTTTTTCTTTTTTTATTCTGGGCCAGCTTTAGCTCTGAGGCCTCGCTGCTGAAAACATCGATACAATGTTGTGGTCCGGCTGGCTTTAAGTCCAGCTGGTTTCTGGGGTTTTGTTTAGCTTCTTATTTGCAACATAGTACATAGTTGCTTAGAGTTGCAGCTGAGAGGCCGGCAAGTTAGGCGGGGAATGTTGGAGTCCGCCAGTCACTGAAGCAAGCAAGCCTCTCTGCTCGCTTCAGTGCATGGCTGCCTGCCGCCATCTTGGCTGACAGTTAATTTGCATAAGGATATGCTGATTAGCCAATGGGAAGGGTAGCCGTCGTACGCTAATTACCATGTTTCTCTTTTATTAGTGTAGATAGTAGCAGAAGGAATCTATGTAAAAATTTAGTAACTCAAACATACTTATCTCTTGAGCCAAAAATACTAGCTGCATTTGTGGTGCTGTGCAATTACCCCCACCCCTACTCCCCACCTCCATTCCCACTCCTTGGCCTTGGCATATGTGGTTTTCAAACCAGGATATAAGGCAATTGTGAGGATGTAAGGATCCTGTGGTTTTCAAACCAGGATATAAGGCACAGTTCTCAAAGGATTAACAAATGAAAGACAAATTAGAAAACTGTCTAACCATTCAGTGCTAAAAGAGCTGTCAGTTTTTTAGTTAGGTGTAAGACTTTATGAATGGAAATTCGCTTGAATGGGAGTTTTATTGAAAAAATGAAGGGAGAAAGCAAAAAAATCAATAATAAGTAATAATAAGGTTCTTTCAGTACAATTCAGTGCGTGGTTCCATTTTACTTTCTATTTTATGAGCAAAATAATTTTTCTCTAATGACTGTGACCATGTCCTGGTGAGACTTATTCACCCTTTAAAGCATTAGCTCCTCCTTTCCCTTAATACATGGGATTTCTAAAATGCTATCCTGGCTGCTTTTACAATAAACAGCCTTTTGATTCCCATCTCCACTTCAATTTCAAATATTTCAAAGATACTTCAAACTCAACATTTCCTAAATTGAACTGATGCTGTCCCACCCAAAATTAATTCTTTGTTTCCTGTCTTATTAATGGTACCGCTACTCATCCCAGTATGCCAACCAGAATGCCAGCCAGAAATCTAGGCATTATCTTGATATGTTCTTCTCTCCTACTTTCTGTTGTTAGTCCATAGCAAGACTAAGTTTTTTTACCCCCACTCAACCCAGTACCAATTGTGGTATAATCCTTGCTATCGTAGAAATCATGGGTTGAGACAACACATCCATGTTGTCTCAATATTTATTGAGGCCATTGTGTAGAGCTCTGGATGAGTTGCTGCAGTGATCTGACAGCTGAAGCAGCTATTGAGTCTGCTCTGGGAGTTTACTTTCTAGTGAAAAGTGTAAGACAAGCATGTAAATAACCATTACACAAAGTAAGACATTTCAATTCCATAAAAAGAATACCAACAATGTCCGGTGAAATTTCAGAAGAAGCAGAGAGGATTTCTGCTATCAGGTACAGGAAAGCAGCCTTTGAATCAGCATAGCAAGGGATAAACACGACTTAATCATGTGAGACAGTTATCACTAGATGAACATTATTGCTGGAAAGAACAGCTTGAGTAAAGTCATGAAAGCAAGGAGGTATGCTCACAGACAGGCAAGCATTTAATCAAAGTTGCAAGGGGAAACTCAGAAATAGGATTGGAGAGAACAGCCCTCAGAGAACATTGAAAATCAGGCTGAGAGGTTTGACCTATGTTCTTCACAGCCCCCATTAGAGAAGACCCCCGAGACACCTGTGTCCTATTGTGCACCATCCTTTCCTGGTTTTTAGCAGGTAAGCTGTGGATACACCAGGACACATTATAGCAATAATTTTGGATGCAGTTTGCTTGTTTCCAGTATTTCTTCCTAACTTTTTAAACTATTGTATATGTTTTAATACAATATTTTCAAGTTGGTGGGGGAAGTTGGTCCCCATGTTTAATTATAAAGCCAGTTAGTGACTAGTTTTTAAATATTTTGAGATGATAAATTTATTGATATATTTTTATGTCTTATGTTTTTGTGGGATGTTTTTATTATTTGGGGTGTGTGTGTGTGTGTGTGTGTGTGTGTGTGTATACTTATATTCTAAGTAAATTTTATTTTGGAAAATTCCAATCTTATCTTGACCAAAAAAAGGGACAAAAGTAATTGTCCATCTGAAATCTAAGAGAGAGATCTCACCAAGGCACAAGTTAGTGGCAGTGTCTGTCTTGGACAGAGAACTCAAAAAGAGACAGATGAAGCTAGGGGATTGTCATAGGGGCCTATCAAGGACCAGAACATTAAGAAATGATGACTTAGCCCTAACTGGTTTGGCTCAGTGGATAGAGCGTCAGCCTGCGGACTGAAGGGTCCCAGGTTCGATTCCAGTCAAGGGCATGTACCTTGGTGGCAGGCACATCCCCAGTTAGGGGGTGTGCAGGCGGCAGCTGATCGATGTTTCTCTCTCATTGATGTTTCTAACTCTCTATCCCTCTCCCTTCCTCTCTGTAAAAAATCAATAAAATATATTAAAAAAGAAAAAAATGATTACTTATTTTTGCCCACCTGAAATATTGCCTTATGCCTTTCTTCTCTCCTTCCCCTTCTGGAAAAGCTCCCAAATAAGAGCTAAATCGCTTTCAAACATGGTCTCCTGTTTTGGAGCAGTTTTATAAGGAATAAGTGATTGAATAAGCACTCTCTGGGGAAGACCATTAATGAGCATCTGTGCTCCTCAGTACAATAAGTAAAGGGATTCAGATAAACAGGAAGAGGCAGTTGCTCAAATGTGCTAATAAGTTGTAAAAGATTCCTTACTCCTGGGAGTAAATTACATTGATACTTAAAATACTAAAAGCAGAGTAAAGAACCATTACAGTGAGACAATTTGCCATGGATGTTGACTTACATGACTGGAGGAAACTGAGACCAAGGGGAACCAAGACTTGTGCAGAGTTGGGTCATGCTGTGTAGAATGTAGGGGCCAGAATTCATTGGTCCTAGTTCCTAGTCCAGTTCCTGTCTGTATCATGCTGTCTTCCCTTTTTTCTCCAAAGAATAATCATAAAATTATAGACTGTCATTGCTGGAAGAGAACTTTTCTTCTGGTTCCTTATTTTAGAGATCAGAAACCTAAACCCATAATTTTAAAATCAGTTAATGGTCAGCCCTGGGCCATAACTCAAACACTCTAATTTTCAGACCAGCACTTTCTCTGGTTTCTGTGTCGTCACTAGTCATGGAAGTTTGTGTTCACAAAACTGATGATATAAAGTTTTTGTTGGACTTTTTGGGGCTGCTTTGTATGATTTACCTATAATGGGCATTTAAACTTAAATTTTAACCAATTTCTTTGCAATTGGGATTTGCATTAGCTAGTAGTATATTCAATGGTTAAATAAATCTTTGTTTATATTTCCCCAAAGATTTTTTTTTTAATGAAGAAGATAAAATGGCAATCTACTTTACAGAATCCTTGAAATGTTTGGGAAATAATCCTCTAGGAACTAAATTTTAATGACTACTTAACATGAGTTGATGATCATCAACACCGTGATCTTTTCATTTCTTTTGTTAAGATCCCTCATCTCTGCTTTGAGTTTAAGGATTTTCATTTGTTATTAGGAACCAAATTATCAGCAGGGACCAATAAAATTTAATTAATCAAAAAAGTGTTAGTTCTGTTTTCTCTGCTAATTACTCCTTGAAGTTACATCGCTCTCCGAGACTCTATTTAGCATGCTACTTTGTGTACTCTATGGTATGTAGTCTTCCATTCTTAATTTCATTTGGGTCTAAATTGGTAAGTCTTCAGTGACTGCCAGTATGTGTCCCTGAGGACAATAAGTGAGCCTGTGATAAGCGACTTGTCCATGGATCCCCTGGTACCCACACTCCAGCCAGCAGGCGACTTGCTGGTTGCTGAACCTACCAGGCGTTGTCATTCCTCTTTATTTTGGCTCACACAATATTCTGCCATTGTAATCTCCCCTCTTCTTTATCTTCTTGAACATAAACTTCAGAAACATATCTCCAAATGTCAACACCCTTGAAAAGCCTTTCTCCCAAACCCGTTTACAGTTGCATATTTTTCCTCTAGGGTCTTACAGCACTTTGTTCATACTTCAAAGTCAGACAGACCTGTGTACTAGTCCTGCCATACACTAGTTTTGTGGTTTGGGGCAAATGACTAAACCTCTCTGAGACCTGGTTAAATCTTGTTTATGAAATGGAAACGCTAGGGAAACTTACCCCATACAGGTCTGAGGATAAATGAAATGCCCTAAAAAGCAGAAAGTTCAGAACCTAGTACAGAGTTAGATATACCATCACTTTCTAGATAGTTACATGCATCTATATTTTGTGAATCTTGGTCATCTTTGCAAATTCCATATACTGAGTCCAGTACCTTGCCTGTAGGAAATGCTCAATAAATATTCATTATCTTGAATTGAAAAGTTTGGATTACGATCAGGAATAGAAAACCCTCATCTGGCTTTTTATATTCAATAGGTACAGTTAAGAGCATGTTTGACTATTACTTAACTGAGAATAATTGGAGAAGCAATTAACATGAATTTTTGGTTTTTAGAGAAAAGTTTAAATGTGTGTCTTCTGTAGAGAAAACTTCTATTTTAACAGTTCCTCTTTTTATAATTCTTCTGCTGAGTTAGTGGCAGAAGCAAGAGGACTTAGGGGAGGAAAAGATGATAACATTTACATTCGTTTCTCATTTGCTCCTAAAACCATCTTTGTGAAGTCACATGATGTGCACCCTGGTCCTTCTTTTAGGATAGCACCACTGAGGTGCAGGGTGCTATTGCAGAACAAAGACTGGCCAGTCTCTCAATTTCATCTCTGTGGTGTTTCTTGAAATTTAGCTATTCATTCAGCAAGATAATCCAACTAATACCCTGGGGTAATCATAGGTTCTAGAGGTGCTTTACTACTAGAAATGACAGTTGAAAGGGATTTGGTCATGCCATTATCTCACACCCCTTATAACCAACACATGTAGTTCTGCAACTTAGATGGCAAAGCTGGCTCTTGCATGTATTTTACATGTATTAGTAAAGTATAAAAATAATACAGAAAACTTCATATACTCTCCAATCAATTTTCCTCAGTGTTTACATTTTGCAAGACTGTATACAGTTGTCTCCTTTTATCTGCAGGGGATACACTCCAAGACCCCCTAGTGGATGCCCAAGACCTTGGCTAGTGTTGAACCCTATGTGTACTAGGCTTTTTCTCATACATACATACCTATGATAAATTGTCATTTATAAATTAGTCACAGTAAGAGATGAACAACAATAAGTAATAGTAAAATAGAATAACTATAAAAATATAGTATAATAAAAGTTATGTTAATGTGACATTATTAAGTAAAATAAGGGTTACCATGAGACTGTGACCATCAGTCTGATAACTCAGAGCACTGCTGAGTGACTCATGGGCAGGGAGCATATACAGTGTGGACACCCTGGACCAGGGGATGATTCAGGTCCAGGCAGGTTGGTGTGAGATTTCATCATGATACTCAGAATGGTCACATTTTAAAAGTTTTGAATTGTTTACTTCTGGAATTTGGACTGTGGTTGACTAGGTAACTGGAACTGCAGAAAGCAAAATTGAGGATGGGGGGGAGTACAGTAAATGCTACTGTCTCCTGGATCTGATGGATGAAGTTAGCAGTTATACTTCCTCCTATCTCCTTTGTTTTCACTTCCTGGTATTGTTACACTATTATTTTACACTAGAGGCCAGTGTATGAAATTTGTACACTGGAGGGGAGGGGGTGTCCCTCAGCCCAGCCTGCATCCTCTCCAATCTGGGACCCCTCGGGGGATGTCCAACTGGCCATTTGGGATCGGGCCTAAACCAGCAGTCGGACATCCCTCTCACAATTGGGGACTGCTGGCTCCTAACCACTAGCCTGACTGCCTGTCTGATTGCCTTTAACTGCTTCTGCCTGCCAGCCTGATCACCCCCTAATCACTCCCCTGCCAACCTGGTCACCCCTAATTGCCCTCTCCTACTGGCCATCGTGGCCATCTTGTGACTACATGGGGTGGCCATCTTTGACCACATGGGGTGGCCATCTTGTGCAAGGGTGTGATGGTCAATTTGCATATTACTTCTTCATTATATAGGATTATCAGAGTTTCACATTTATAGTCTGTCTTTAACCATAATTTGTAAGGTTGTATAATCTTGATTCATTGCTCACGACAAGTATTTATTTATTTATTTATTTATTTATTTATTTATTGTACTCTACCCTCTCATTTTCTGAGTCCTTTCATCATTCTCTTGCATGGTTAAATTGTGTTTTTGCATGGCTATTTCCAGAAAGCCTCAACCCTGAATTCTTTCCTTCTTGAATTTGAAGCTCAGTTTCATTAGGTAAAATATACTTAAGTTAGTGTTTCTTTTCCTCAAGATGTTACAAGCTTTGTTCCACTCTCTTTGGCAGAGTGTCTGGCTGTTGAGAGAACCAAGGTAATGAGATGCCTCCCTTTGTTCATGACTGACTTTGTCTTCAAGATGCCTACAGGCTTTCAATAATTTTGCCAAGCTGTGTGTTACTGTCAGTCCTTCCATATCTATTTTGTTTGTATCTTATAATTCGTTATAGCCAGCTCACACTGGCTCGTGAGAGCCAAGTGAATCTTTGTTCTTTTCTTTTTCATTTTTTGCACTGAAACCATGCACCTTACCCTACCCATGATTTCAGTCATATTTATTCTGCAGCTTGTTGCTTTTGTGTCATGATTTTCTTCCATTTCTTTTCTCAACTCAACTGTCTCAGTGTTTATCTATTTCTGTTTTCTTCTTGTCTCTTCATTAAAACTATGTACCTTCTCTTGAGGAGTTTTCTCTTTAATGAGAGATCATGTAAGAAGTGCCTTTGAGGGATGGAGAACTTTTGTCTAAACCTTTTCCATGATTCTTTCCTATGTTATATGTCCTTCATCTGCCTTTTGTTTATAACCCTTAATTCCTCCTCCTCCTTTTATTTTCCTCTTTTGTGAAAAGTATGTATGGTGATGAATCTCTTCTCAGGTGGGACCAGGAACACATAAAGAGTTATGTGTTGGTTCTCAGATAAACAGATATCACAGTGTTTGACCATTTGCTTTATAGATTGTGGGACTATGGTCATTTCTGTTTTTCATGAAAGAAAGAGATTTTCTCTACTTTCCGTTCTTTTTGCTATTTAATGAGTTTTAAGGGAAGGGAAAATTTACTTTATTCTGTGGCCTTTAACTTGGACTAACTCTCATCCAGCTTCTTGATAGAATAGGACAGGGTGCAATGGATGATAGATGGTCACAATTTTTTGATGCTTCTTTTATTAAGAGCTGGAGTCTTTCCTGCCTGCCCTTGAGTGCTGGCATTTTCTGTGACCTCCTTAGTTGATAGAAGATAGCAAAAGTAATGGATGATGTTTCTGAGCCCAGGCCTTAAGAAGCTGTCAGTGTCCACTTCAGGTCTCTTGGGGAACTGTCTCTGAGAACCCTGAACTGCCACAAAGTAAGTGAGATGAACCATGAGACCACTATGCTGGGGAGACCACATGTGGGCATGCTGGTCAACAGACCTGCTTGGGCCTAGCCTCACAGCTGTCCCTAAAAAGTGCTGCTATATGACTGAAGCTATCTTGGCCCCCTCAGACCAGCCTACTCACTAGTTGAATGTCACCAAGTGACTTTAGTTGACACAACATGGAACAAAGGAATTGCCTACCTGTGAGTCCTGCCTGAATTCCTAGCCCACAAAATCATGAAATATAATAAAACTAGCAACCCGGTGCACAGATTCATGCACATTGAAAGGAAATTAATTAGAAGGTGGCCGGTGGGGCGGGACTGGGGGAGACGGGCCAGACATGCCCTGGAGCCAGCCTCCTGCGGTCTCTCCCCAGCTAGCCACACCTGGAGTGGCACTGTGGCTTGAAGGATGTCTGTGGAATGAGCAGGGTCCCTATGGCAGGTGGGGTCCCTCGGCCTGGCCTGCGGAGATCAGGCCAAAACTGCCTCTCTGACATCCCCTGAGGGGTCCTGGAATGCAAGAGGGCACTCTGCAAAGTTGCTGTGGTATAGGATGTGGAACGCAAATGCAAGTGTGCAGTAAATCATATTCAGGGCTGACAGTGCCCCAGAAACAACATAACCCATGGTCGAAGTCGGAATCGCGCAACCCCAGGAGGAATCAGGCTCCCTCCTCTCTGGTTTCAGGGTGCGTCACCCGAGAACCACCGCTGCCAAATCTACTGCAGCGTGACAGCTCCTGTGTTGATCATCTGCCCCCTGGTGGTAAGTGCATGTCAAGCGACTGGTTGGATGGATGGAGGGACACTTAGCATATTAGCCTTTTATATATATAGATGTTTTTTATAAGCTGCAAAATTTTAGGATAATTTGTTACATAGCAATGAATAACCAAAACAAGAAAATATTAATCTGAATGAAGTCACCAATATTCATTGTATCATTGTGACTAAAAACCTTAGGTGGCTTATATAACAAGAGTCCCACCTTGAGTCTAGGAAAGATTAGATATGTCTGGGCTACCAGTGAGATGAGTGTGTTCACATACATGGAAGGTACCGAGGAGCCTCCTGGGAAAGGAAATGGAGTTGTGGCCACAGCAGGAAACCAGGAATATCTGATGGGCAGTAGGTTGGCCCAGTAGGAGTCTTTTTGCCTAGGGTCATATAATCTTTTGGGAGATGACTGCTACTAAGGGAAAGAGCACAGGTTTGACCTGTAAAAAATCCTCAGTAGTGGAAGGAGTTGGAAATCTGAATACAAGTATTGGCTACTAATCAAAGCCATCCTGAACCCAACCCAATGACCTGGGTACATGTCTGTGTCCTAAGGAAAGGTGAGGTTATAAGTGAAAACTGAAAGAACTGCTTCACTCAATCTGTAAATTCGGTACAAGCAACAATATTTGCCCCACCTCAATCAGCATATAACTCAAAGGGGAAGTGTCCATCATTTCCATTTCCCAAAGGACTCCTGGATGAAAGCAGCAGCAGGAGGGGCCAAATATCCACACAGCAATAGTGTATCAACCCAGAGGCTCCTCAGCAGAGGAACAAGCTACCTGGCAGAGTAACTGGAGGCACTGCTTGCATGTTGAGCAATGCTGAGCAACGCCCAGCCTAGTCAGGAAGGACTCTATGTGCTGAGGAGCAATCAGAGCACCCAGAGTGACTAACAGTGTGTCAGTCACCATTTGCCCAATAAGCAAGAGCTGAGTAACACGGTGTCTAGCTGAAGTGGGTTTGTCCACGAGCACTTTTGAGACATACTTATGGGGACAATGAGCCAGTAAAGTATGATTTTTGAAGACCCCTATTGTACCTATAAGTTGTGTGGGATGGCCCATGTTATACACCTCCAGGAGACACCATTCATTTCATATTCCACATGAATGCTTTCTCCACAATAATGTTGCATAGAGATACAACATCAGTGGTGCCTTTTGGTGGTGTATAATGTGGACTGGATCAGGAGCCTGGGACAATTCTGAATAAGTTTGTTTTATAACCCAACTTGATCACCATCTGTAATATTATCTACATACACCTAATTTTAGCACAACTAGAGAATTGGATAAAGAGCTGTTCCTAATTCATACTTTTTTATGTGGGTCCTAACTAGCTTGAAAATTTATGTACTCTAAAGTACTTTTACATAAAATTGCATTCACATAAAAATGCTTTCAGCAAATCTATACAAGGTTGAAATCTGTTTCCCTAAAGTTCATGTGGACTAATTTATTTGGCACTTCCTTGGTATTTTCAGCATCATTCAATGGAAGATTGTTTTTCATTAGAATTTAATATTAAAATATGCTAATTATTTATAGGGAAATTTAAATTTTATATATTAGGACCACTTTATAAATTCTGGAATTATATTAGATTTCCAAATATCTATAATATACGTGTTTCCAATGATGTTCTAGAAGTCATTATTTTAAAGATGGCATTACCCAATTTTAACTATATTAAATTGACTCAACTTATTTTAAAAATATTTGCACTTTTTCTTATAGTTTTATAATTATTTTACTTACAGAGGTTTCTGAAAATAATCACATTTGAATTCATGGAATAAAATGCTTTGAATCTAATAAGTATATGTAGTTAAATACAACAAATTATAACCCATTTTCTAAAAAAAAAAAATTTCTGGAAAATTCTGTGTACATTATTTGGCCTTCTTAAAGACGTTCATCTTTAACACATTTAAAAATATATTTTTATTGATTTCAGAGAGGAAGAGAAAGGGAGAGAGAGATAGAAACATCAATGATGAGAGAGTCATTGATTGGCTGCCTCCTGCATGCCTCCTACTGGGGATCAAGCCTGCAACCCAGCATGTGCCCTGATCAGGAATTGAACTGTGACCTCCTGGTTCATAGGCTGATGCTCTGAGCCACACTGGCCCAGCACAAATTTTATTCTCTAGAATAAAAATAGCTTAAGGGATTATCAAGTGTATTGACCTACATTATAAAAGTTGCAAAAAATACTGCAATTTTGCCTATTTACTTTTTTTCAAGTTAAATGGCTTAGGATTTGACTGCATCCATTTTTGGTATTAAGAAAACACATTTGCGTAAAATTACATTTGCTGTTGAATTCTGAAGTGCCTCACAGGAGGCAGGACACTGAGTGTGGTTGATACTAATTTTTTGCAGCAAAGCAAGATTCACAAGATGTGTAGGTTGAATGGAGGACAGAGCAACACATTTTCCCTGAGCACCTTCCCCTGTTTGGTTCTCTGCATTTTGTCATCATGTCTAAGGGGCTGAGTAATAAGTCTATTGAGAGTAACACTGTAAATGTTTGTCATTTAAATTAGCTAAAACTTTTAACCATCTTTTTTGCAGGGAAAAAGTGAAAAATATTTTTAAGGATAGTAGTAAAGAATTAGAGCAGAATATTTCAGTCTTTGAGTAGAATTCAAAATGAAGTGCTCCTCATTCCTTACTGCAAAGCACGTAAAGCTTTATCTCTGACTACTCAGCTGCCCTAATCTTGTTTGCTTCCCCATTTAGTTTTGTAATCTCTGCAAAAAAAAAAAAAGTGCTGTATTTAAGAGAATTTTTAGTTTTGGAAGATTATGATTCACTTTGAAGTTAGATTTCTATATAAATACAGCTGGAGTTGCTGGGGGTTTTTTTAAGTGAAAAAAATCTGAAGTCAAAATGCCATGTTTCATTTTTTAAAAAAAAAGGAAAGAAGGGGAAATAAGTACCTAACTATGGCTATTCTAGTCTGGAGAATTGAAATTAAAATAAAATTCTATTGTTTTATGATTGACTCATATGTATTTTACTGTACCACAAGTTCCTCTGAAAAAACAATGTGTGTGTGTGTGTGTGTGTGTGTGTGTGTGTGTGTATAAAAACATTACCTTGGCAGCCCAACCTAAAATGTGGGTGTTTTCCTTGTCCGTAGACAATAGTGTAATTCTCATATATTTATTCAAATAAAGTGGAAGGAGATCTTGAATTCTTTGGGGAAGATGTTAAATTTGATGTAATTAAACATGAAAGTAGAGTTTTCAAGTAGGCAGTTGGATACAGAAAACTGGATTTCAGGAGAGAGAAGTCCATGTTAGAGATCAGATCATCTTTATTAGTCATTTCTTATAGAGGTTCTTAATGCCAGGGCACTGGATGCAATCACTGATGTGTGCATTTAGAAAAAGATGTGAAGGGGGCCTAGGGCAGAGCTCTGGGAGACACCCACATTGAGGAACTCAGCAGAGGGAGAGGAATCAGCGCTGGAGAATAAGCGAGTGTGACCTCTGTGGAGGAAGAGCAGGGGAATGTGGTCTGTGGCAAGCCACGTGAACCAGGTGTTTCAAGAAGGAGAGGATAGTCAGCTCCGCCAAACAGTGCTGAGAATTTAGGAAAAGTAGAGTAATGCTGAATTTGGACGCAAGAAGTCCTTCAGTGACCTTGACAAGAGCCATCTCAGCAGGCTCGCTGGAAGGAAGCCCCGGTTGGGAGAAGTTAAGGAGAGGAGTGAGGTCAGGAAGAAGTGAGAGGGAATGTGAATTACTCTTTCAACAAGCTCAGCTGTAAAAGGAAGAGAAATGAGATAGTGGTGAAGGAATGGAGGATCAAAGGAGAGATTGTTAGAGATGGGAGATCCTAGAGCCCATTGAATGCTGATGGAGGGAGAAGCTGATAATGCATGTGGAAGAGCATCCTCCCAGCAGTCCTGAGAGAGCAGGTGCACAAGTAGAAGAGTTGGCCTTTGTTCACAGTAGGGATAGTTTTTTATGTAACCAGAGAGGAGACTGAGAGAATAAGGTGGCACAAAAATGAAATTCTGTCAACTTGTTTAAAAAAATATGTGCAAAGAAAGAAACATACAACTGAAAGGGTAAAGTTGGTGCTACCTGGGTAGGCTAAATAGCAATGTCAGAAGGTGAATAAAGAAAAATTGAATTTATTTAAAGAAAAGGGCATGGAGGATGGGAATATCCAAGGGAAGGGTTACATAGCACTGATCCAGAGGGTATTGGGTCAATGATGACAGCAGTGATACAAGGAAGGTGCAGAGAAGAAATAACAGGAGCGCCTCGGCAGGCTGCTTTGGCTCACTGGGAAGTCAGAGAGAAGGGGACTTTGGAGACAGGTTCACGGGGTTAGCCTGGGATGAGCTGCTGCTGCACATTGCTCCCCTGGTTGCAGGCCTCGTGATATCCCTTAGAGGGAAGAAGGGTGAAGGGAATGGCCCTGGCATGCTCCCCTGGGAGAGAGTGTGTTCTGGGTCCTTCATCCTGAGTGTATGTATCTCTGACTTGCAGGTAGAAATCTTAGGGGAAGACTCAGGGCAGTGTCTCAATAGAATATTCATCACCTTTTTAGGTGTGCTCTTTCAGGGTTGTGGTCTCTACTGATTGGTTGGTGCCAAGGCTGGGGGTCATTCGTCAGTATAACTGGTCCTGAGGCAGCCAGGGCACCACTCCTCTGATTTTCCTGCTTTCCTGGGCCTGGAGCTGAAATACAACTGAGGCCTAGATGTTATTTTTAGGGAGGAAAAAGCCAGAGGGTCTAAACCGCATGACCATTGATATGCCAAGGGAGGATAGGTTATCCTGGCGGCAAGGGTCTTGTTTTCCATTTTTCCCCTTGCTAGGCATCCCAGGCTTTCTTGCCCTGGTAAGTTTCTGTACCTGGCCCATAGTCCTTGCTCTGCTCATGTCTGTCTAACAACAAGGAAAAATCAGAATGTCAATAGTGGTTATCTGTTGGTAATGTGGTTATCGGTGATTTTTGTCTTACATTTTTTGGCATTGTTCAACAAAGAAGATATTTTTGAAATATATACCTGGAATAAAGTTAATGTAATAAAGATAATCATACAATCTTCAGTGACCCTTAATGCCATCATTCCTTGAAAATACAAACTCCACCAAACCCCCCAGCCATATTCTTAGCCAGGTAAATTTCCTGTAGTGATGTTTATCCTACAGATACTTACAGGGGCCGTGGTAACACAGCTCTGCCTATTGAAGGAGCTGTGCCACTCCTTCTTTGCAACAAAATTCTGCCTACAGAAGCTGTGTCTTCTCTGCTCTCTTCCTTGTCTCTAAGCTAAGAGTAGAGAAGAAAGATGTTAGGAACTCTTGGCAGGTGAAGAAAAGCCATCAAATATTCTTGCAAACACAGATGTCCATTTTATTTCAACATCGAAAACCAGGTCACTCTATCTAAAACAATAGAACAGAAAAGTCCCATTCACAGCAGAAACAGACAGGCTTTCCCTGTGGGAACATTTGTCTGCAGTCTCCAGATAACTGATTCTTTTTTAAGAGCCTGCAGGCACACTTTTCACCCTGCCCAGAACACATAAAAATGATTACCAGATGGTATATGTTGCTTAAAATTTGCTAATAGCCTTAATGAAATCACTCTTTTTAATTAGTGAGATTGTGCCTATTGTCCAAATCATAAACAAAGGATCATATCCTTTTTTCTTGAAGCAGGCTGCTTCTTAATTATAAATAAAAATCTCTGCTAGAAAACAACATTTCTTTTATTCTGTTTCTTGAATGGATAGTCCACACATATTGAAAGAGTGCCAGCATCGTCAGTGAAAAATAGTCTGCTCACGATGTCCTTTCCCAAGGGCAACCAATGCAGTTCCCTGTTTTTTCTAGAGTTATTCTATTTAAAATATTTTTATTGATTTCAGAGAGGAAGAGAGAAATAGAAACACAAATGATGAGAGAGAATCATTGATCACCTGCCTTCTGCACACCCCCTACCAGGGATCGAGCCCGCAACCTGGGCATGTGCCCTATGGGGAATGGAACCCTAACCTCCTGGTGGATTAGTCGATGCTCAACCACTGAACCACACTGGCTAGGCTAGAGTTACTCTTCTTATATACAAGCAAATAACTTGAGAGTTAAAGGAAAATCTAACAAGCCTCCTTTAATATTTAATTTAAATTTTTAATACTCCATCACTTGAACAGAAACATCAAGGTTGGTCAGAGAGGCATATAATGTTAAAAACCAATGACAATTAGAGGTTGGAGAGAATTTGATATATTTCTGAATAAAAGTGTTGGAGATAGGAGAGAAAACTCAATTTTTTTATTTTTATTTTTTGTTAATCCTCACCTGAAGACACTTTTCCATTGATTTTTAGTGAGAGTGGAAGGGAGAGGGAGAGACAGAGAGAGAAAGAAATATCAATGTGAGAGACACATTGATTGGTTGCCTCCTGTATGCACCTGGACCAGGGCCCAGAACAGAGCCTACAACTAAGGAATGTGCCCTTGACCAGAATCAAACCCGGGACCCTTCAGTCCATGGGGCCGGTGCTCTACCCACTGAGCCAGACCGGCTAGGGCAAGACAGTTTTTTAAAGTTGATTCCCATATCTCTTTAACTGACACACCAATTATATTAAATATATCATTTATTCTGCAACTATCTTTTAAGTTTTAATGTAATACTAAGCATTTCATGGCTTAATTTTTAAAAACAGTTTCACTCCGTCATAAAGCATACATACATTAATTTTTAATGCACTTATTTCTTAAAAAGGGCTCTCTACCTGGTGAACCACCAATCATTGATAGTGTCTGCTGTCCCTCCCTCCAGATCTGGTGCCTCTCAGAGGGTCGGCAAGCTGTTGCTTAGACTCCGTGGACCACTGGTGGTCCGTGAGGTCCGAAAGGTTGGCAACTGCTGGCTTACAGGCCAAATCTGGTCTGCTGCCCACTTTTATAAATCAAGTTTCATTAGAAAACAGTCATGCCTGTTCATTTATGTATTGTCTAGGCTGCTTTCATACCCTAATAACAAGATTCAGTAGTTGTGACACTGGTCATATGGCTTAAAAAACTCAAAATGTTTTATTTATCTGGCTCTTTACAGAGAAGTTTGTCAATCTATACCCTAGAGTGTAGAATTTTGGTCAAGGCAATGAATGGGCATAAAGCATAAAAAGAAAAACCAGGAAGTGATTTTAAATGCAGCAATAACAAAGTTATAATGGTACAGAGAATCCTGTAGGAACATGCTTCTTTCATACACAATCCCTTGATGTTTATTTTAGACTAGAGGCCCGGTGAACAAAAATTTGTGCACTCAAGGGGGGGTCCCTCAGCCCAGCCTGTGCCCTCTCGCAGTCTGGGACCCCTTGGGGATGTCCACCTGCTGCCTTAGGCCCACTCCCTGAGGGGATTGGGCCTAAGCTGGCAGTCAGACATCCCTCTGGCAGCCCAGGAGTCCTCGGGGGATGTCCACTTGCCAGCAGGGACCAGGACTAAGCTGCAGTCGGACATCCTTAGCGCTGCTGAGGCAGGAGAGGCTCCCGCCATCACTGCTGTGCTGGCAGCCATCAGCCTGGCTTGTGGCTAAACAGAGCTCCCCCTGTGGGAGCGCACTGACCACCAGGGGGCAGCTCCTTCATTGAGCGTCTGCCCCCAGTGGTCAGTGTGTGTCATAGTGACCAGTCATTCCCAGTCTTTCTGCTGTTAGGGTCAATTTGCATATTACCCTTTTATTATATGCCTGGTGCATGGGTGGGGGCTGGCTGGTTTGCCCTGAAGGGTGTCCCGGATCAGGGTGGGGGTCCTGCTTGGGTGCCTGGTCAGCCTGGGTGAGGGGCTGAGGGCTGTTTTCAGACTGGCCACACCCCCTTCAGGGAGGGGGGTCCTGCTGGGGTGCCTGGCTAGCCTGGGTGAGTGGCTGACAGCTGTTTGCAGGCTGGCTACAGACCCTTCAGGGTGAGGGTCCTTGCTGGGGTGCCTAGCCAGCCTGGCTGAGGAGTGGAGGGCTGTTTGCAAGTTGGTCAAGCCCCCCAGCAGGGACCCTCACCCCTTGAGGGTGTGGCCAGCCTGGGTGAGGGGCTGATGGCTGTTTGCAGGCTGGCCACAGCCCCTTCAAGGTGGGGGTCCCTGCTGGGGTGCCTGGCCAGCCTGAGTGAGGGGCTGATGGCTGTTTGCAGGCTGACCACGGCCCCCAGCCACCCAAGCTCCCAGTGGAGGCTGGCTGGAAGCAGGTATCTGGGATTTATTTAGCTTCTATAATTGAAACTTTGTTGCCTTTAGCGGAGGCCATGGCCAGGGCAGGTGGGAAGCTTGGCTTCCTCCATTGCTGGGGCAACCAAGCCTCCTGCTTGCTCCAGCTCCATGGCTGCCGGCCGCCATCTTGGTTGGGTTAATTTGCATGCAGTCACTCTGATTGGCTGGTGGGCATGGCTTGGGGCATAGCAAAGGTACAGTCAATTTGCATGTTTCTCTTTTATTAAATTAGATGCTTTAGTACACACATGGAGAAAAGATTAGGAGACTATTAATACAGAGATTTATAGAATAAATTAAGGAAGATGCTAACATAGGTAAGATTTTTATCTGCTCCCATATATAGTTGACCTAGGAACAGCATGAGTTGGAACTACAAGCGTCCACTAATACATGGATTTTTTTTTCAATAAATATGTATAGACTTACTGTAAATGTATTTTCCTTATGATTTTATTAACATTTTTCTCTAGCTTACTTTCATTGTATATAATTATATATAATACAAATAAAAATATTTATTAATTATTGATGAGACTTCTGATCAACAGTAAAGTTTTGAGGGAGTCAAAAGTTTTGCGTGGATTTCTGACTACAGGGGAGGAGGTAGTGATGTTCCCATTGTGTTGTTGAAGAGTCAACTGTATTACTTTTCCAACCTCTTTGAGCATTGCTACAAGTTTTATGAACATGTGTTTATGTGTACAGTCCAGATTAAAGCACATCTCTGAAGAACTATATGGGAAAGAGGAGGGATTTAGTGAATGAAAAGGACATTTAAAAGTTAAATGGGGGCTGGGTGACTATGACATCTGTCACTCCGGCCATTGCCAGAGTTGTTCTGCTGATCTGGCGTTCTTTCCCACCATCATTTCAGAATCACACACTTGGCCAAAAGGGTCAAACTGCAGAGAAATAAAAACTATTTTTCTAAGGCACATCAGTGAGAGCCCATACTCCCTTTGATACTAGCAGTTGTGACTTTGTTACTAGAATTTAACGATGGATAAGGAAATGAAAATAAAATCATTGATTAGAATTATGTTTAACAACAGATTGCTAGACTACCCCAGTGCTTCCTGGAAGGTCTTAGAAGATAGAGCTTGATATTTATAAGAGTATATTTAACCAAAATAAAACCAAATAAAGCTGTTGCATTGAAAAAGAACAACTGAATAGTAAAGATAAAAATTTAACATTGTGCAACAATTGTTGTTTCTTTTTTCAGTGTGTAGAACTGAAATACAAGTGAAACTATAATAACCATCCCTGAGGGTAACTGTGACCTTTGACAACACAGAAAGAAAATATTTATAGTCTGAAACTATTTCTCTCCAGTATTACAGAGTAAATGAAATATATAATCTGGCTAACAAGTTGTACTTTTCACAAGAGGACAAAAATCTTATGGAAGGACTCTAGCTTTGCTTTCTCCAAGTCTTAAACTAAATATTGAATAAAGTAATAAGAATGGAAATTAATTGTGTAAAATGAAGGCAAAGGGAAAATGTTAGAAGTATAAAATTATCTTGAAATATATATGATATATATAGTATATATAGATATAGATATATAAAGTATACACATATACTTTTTACTTTAGCATTTCAATTGTTTAAAACCAGAATTTCTTTGGTTCCAAAGTAGATGAACATTTAGTAAAAGGAAAATATTAACTCCATTACCCAAGAAATATATTTTAAGCACCTACCATTTGTGAGACTCTGGTCTACGAGTATGGGATTTATCAGTCAACAGATTTAATTTAGAAAACAATCCTGTTCTCATGGTGCTTACATGCCAATGGGAAAACCAGACAATGAATACAATAAATTAGTAAATGATGCAGTATATTAGATGGTGATGCATGCTAAAGAAAAAAAAAAAATGGAGCTGAAACCGGTTTGGCTCAGTGGATAGAGCATCGGCCTGCGGACTGAAAGGTCCCAGGTTTGATTCCGGTCAAGGGCATGTACCTTGGTTGCGGGCACATACCCAGTAGGAGATGTGCAGGAGGCAGCTGATCGATGTTTCTCTCTCATCGATGTTTCACTCTCTATCTCTCTCCCTTCCTCTCTGTAAAAAATCAATAAAATATATTTTAAAAAAAGAAAAGAAAAAAAATGGAGCAAGATAAACTGGATTGGGAGTCCTGGGGTGGGGGGTGGGGAGGAATTGCAATGTTAAAAATGAGTGATCAGCTCAGACCTCACGACAGAGCGAGGTACATTAGTCTCTCCAGGCAGAGGGAAGAGTAGGGCTGAGCCTCTGAAGCATTTATGGTTTTATTAAATACTCTTTCTAAGATTTAGAAGGAAATCAGAATATTGTTCCATTGTAAGAAATTCCCCACTTTGCCCAGAAGTCCAGGGAAAATTTTCTAAATGATCTTACAAGTATTTTATAGCTTTCACAACATCTGGGTTTTTTAACCTGTCAGTGTCACTGTTTCTAATCTCAGACAACTCCATCTCAGTCCATGCAACCATCACCTCCTCAGTGGAGATGGAGAGAAATTGAGGTTTGAGAAATTTTAAGGAGATAAACACTATAATTTGGTGATGATGTGGATGCAGGAGGTGAGGAAGATGGAAATTTCTGGTGTGTGCAAGAATTAGATAATGGTGTCAGTCAATGAGATAAGAAACACTGGGGGAGTTTCAGGCTGTGCTATGGAAGGTCATGCTTTGCTCTTTGGACATCTGGAATATAAATGCATTTAAGGCATCTCTGTTTCTCAATGACTGTGCCTTCCCGCAACCGAGTTTCCACAGCCTCCAGTGTCATACACTTTAGTTCTGGCTACAGCAAGCACAACATCACTGTTCTGGGGCACACACACTACAACTCACACAGGATCTCCTTTCAGGTTTGACCCCCCGCCCCCACCAGCCACCAGTACCTCATACATATACCTTCCCTTAGGTCAGTGATGGCGAACCTTTTGAGCTTGATGTGTCAGCATTTTGAAAAACCCTAAATTAACTCTGGTGCCATGTCACATATAGAAATTTTTTGATATTTGCAACCTTAGTAAAACAAAGACATATTTTTGATGTTTATTTTATACATTTAAATGCCATTTAACAAAGAAAAATCAACCAAAAAAATGAGTTCGCGTGTCACCTCTGACATGCGTGTCATAGGTTCGCCATCATTGCCTTAGGTCATGGGATGCTACTCTTACTTAAAAACCAAGATTAAATGCTGAACTACTGAAAATCATTTCCAGTTCACCAGAAGGAATTATTCCTCCTTGCTATTTCCATAATATTTAATGTTTACTTTACTTGTGGCACTTGCTATATGCCTTGTGTTGTTTTAAATATTTGTGTCTATATCTCCCATTAGATTAAAACTCATTGAATGCACAGGCAGGATCTTATTTCATACACAGTAACCCCTCAACACTTAGGACAATGTCTTGCATATAGCAGGGTCTAAATAAATAAGATTTTTATTAAAATGACAGTCATATGAGAATATTCTAAAGAAAAGCCCTTCCAAATTCTGTAGCAATTACTTCCTATAAATGTGTATTTTTAAAGTATCAAAAATTATTTGCATTTTAATTGTGTCTTGTACTTGGTATATAGGTACATCTAACAAATCAAAATCACTTGATATTGGAAAAATGAAAATCAACCAGAACAAAATCAGCCTTGACTGATAAGATATTCACTAATGTATAAAATTATAGAAATATTTAGATGTCCTTGTGAAAACGTACTAATTCATTTTAAGAAATACATCCTATCTAATAAAAGAGAAACATGGTAATTACCCGTACATCCGCTACCCTTCCCATTGGCTAATCAGGGCGATATGCAAATTAACTGCCAGCCAAGATGGCGGCCAGCAGCCATGCACTGAAGCGAATAGGGAGGCTTGCTTGCTCCAGTGACGGAGGAAGCCAGGTTCCCCGCCTGACTTGCTGGCCTCTCAGCCACAACTCTAAGCAACTATGTTGCAAATATAGAAGCTAAACAAAACCCCAGAAACCTGCTTTAGTCAGCCAGGCCTTAGCTAGCCGGACTGCAACATTGTATCAAATACAGAAGATAAACAAAGGCCAGAAACCTGCTTTCAGCAACCAAGGCCTCAGAGCTAAAACTGGCCCAGAATAAAAAAAGAAAAAGAAAAAAGGAGTGGTTGGGAGCTTCAGTCACCCGCCAGCCTGAAAACGGCCCTCAGCCCTTCAGCCAGACTGGCCAGGCACCCCAGTGGGGACCCCCACCCTGATCCAGGACACCCTTCAAGGAAAACCAGCCAGCCCCCACCCGTGCACCAGGCCTCTATCCTATATAGTAAAAGGATAATATGCCTCCCGGCACCGGGATCAGTGTGACAGGGGGCAGCGACCAAACCCCCTGATCGCCCTGCAGCTCTGTGTGTGACAGGGTGCAGCGCCCTAACCCCCTGATCGGCCCTGCTCTGTGGGTGATAGAGGGCAGCGCCCCAACCCCCTTCCCCCCCGCCACAGCCCCTGCTCTGTGTGTGACAGGGTAGAGCCATAACCTCCCCATCGGCCCTGCCCTGAGTGTGACAGTGGCGGCGCCCCAACCCCCTGATCGGCCCTGCTCTGTGGGTGATAGAGGGCGGCGCCCCAACCCCCTGATCCACCCTGCTCTGTGTGTGACAGGGGGCGGTGCCCCAACTCCCCTATTGGCCCTGCTGTGTGAGTGACAGGGGGGAGCTCCTCAACCCCCTGATTGGCCCTGCTCTGTGCGTGACAGGGGGTGGCGCTGCAACCTCCCCATTGACCCTGCCTTGATTGTGACAGGGGGCGGTGCCCCAACCCCCCAATCGGCCCTGCTCTGAGCCCGACCAGGGGCTGCACCTAGGGATTGGGCCTGCCCTCTGCCACCCGGGAGCAGGCCTAAGCCAGCAGGTCATTATTTCCTGAGCGGTCCCAGACTGCGAGAGGGCACAGGCCGGGCTGAGGGACCCCCTCTCCCCCCCGAGTGCACAAATTTTTGTGCACCGGGCCTCTAGTAATAGTATAAGTAAGAAAAATCATTCAAAGCTATTATTTACCCAAAGGGAATCCAAAGAATTCAGTTTGTTTCAGACAAACATGGATATAAGATTAATGTTATGATGATCATTGGACTAGACATGTTTCTTTGATGAATAATCATTTAGTCATTCTATACATGTTTATTGAGTATCCATTATGCCTCAGCTATTCTTTTAAGTTCTTAGGATACATTCGTGACCAAAAGAGATATGTAAGAAAGTGTAAAGTATTTTAACAACTGCTGGTTCTTTTTTTAATTTTCATTTATAGAATCTACTTCTGTTTCTTCATTATGATTACAACTTTAATAGCTTTAAAGTGTTTAACTCCTAGAGGAAACTTTTATAAACTAATTCATGCACCAAACTTAACTATACATCATATGTAATTTTAAAAGCCATGTGAACAGATACAGCTATGTCAATTAAGAGTAGCATTTGAAGCAGTAGCTAATTGTACCTCCTTGATTTTAACATATTCTTCTTCCTAAGAAATTAATGTGTTCAAACATATACATTATAGCTGAAATTATCTAAACGTTTTTGTTGATTTTTGTTAACTCTTGTATCAGATTGTGTGCTCCTGGTGAGCGGGGACCTGTACTATTTGTCTTCATAGCTTTATCCAAGCTTATTGTGTGCTCCGTAAATTTAAATAATTATTGAATGAATGAATGATGAATGAATGAATGCAGTAGTGGATGTTGAAACATGTATAATTCAAGCCTCTACATGTGTGTTGGGAGGGGCAGGGAGAGAAGCCTAACAAATGAGAACAAGAATGGAAATGCCATATTAATCACGTGGTTCACTGAGTCATGCCACTTGAAAGAGTGCAGATGTGACTCATCACTAGTGCTACTTTGTTGTGGCAGCTATTACTGTCTCTTTTTTTGCCTCATTTTCTCCATAATGTTTACGGCCCACGCAAGTGATAGCAGTGCTGACCATGTTGCCCAGAGCAGCCCTTTGCCAATGGCAGCTAAAGACTGTTCCTGGAGAATGAAAAGGAGCGGATGGTGAAGAACCAGGGGATCCATACTTGGCTGGCTGGTACCCTCATACGAATGGGCAATTCCAGTGGCCAGGGTGCTTCTCTAGTTAAACTGACTTCAACGCTGATGGGTGAGAGGTTGGGAGGGAAGTTTGCTGGAGCCAAGATGTGCTGGACAACCATGGGCCTTTTCATTGCATTCCTCCAGTACCTAACTAGGCTTTAGCACTGTTGCCAAAGGGGAAGAACATGATTGCTCACTCCATGCGATACTATTCTTTGCACACCAGCTGGTTGGGTAGGATTAAGTATTGCTATTCAAGCCACCAGTTGTATATTGCATCTTCGTATCCTTGATTCCAGGCATAGAAAGATGAATAACACTTGGTATCTCTCACAATTTCTCCCCATCTGGCAGGAACAGTGCACATGAATACCTGGTATACCTAGTTGAGTGTGAAAGTATCTCTACTAATGGTGTATTCTCTCTGTGACGGCTTCACAAAGAGGGTGATATTTGAGTCTGACTTTGCCTGATAAGTAGAAATTTGCCAGATGTGGGAGGAAAGAAAGTCCAGGCAGAGGATACAGAATGAGCAAAGTACAGAATCTTGAAATTGCTTGACATATCGGGGAATGTTCTGTACAGAGATGATAGGTCATGGTGCTGGAAAGGTTGTTTGAGGCAAGCTTGTCAAGGTTCATTGATTTCATGCCAAGGAATGTTGAGTCATGCTATAGAAACTGGGGAGCCATCTGAGGTTTTTATTCATCACAGTATCAAAATCTTTGCTACGTTTTTGGAAGCTAATACCAAAAGCATCACAGAACACAAACTCACAGGAGCAGAAGAATGAGGGTACCAGCCAGCCAAGTATTGATCCCCAGGTTCTTCCCCATCCGCTCCTTTTCATTCTCCAGGAACAGTCTTTAGCTGCCAAATGGTCCCATAAAAACCGATGAAAAATTCAGGGCTCTTCACTTCAATCAATTGGATAATTGAATTTCTTTTTCTAGTTTTTGAAAAATATATAATATGAAGTCCTTGGGAAATAGGGGGATAAATAAGATGATACTTGTTGAGTTCAGCAAATGTGGAGACCAACTATGTGCCAGTCCTGTGCTCAAAATCATGGACGATATGCCTTCATTCATTCATTCATTCATTCAGCAAATGTTTATTGAGGACCTCCTATGTTCTAAATGGGAACTAAAGACACATAGTTTTGTACATCTTGGAGCTGACATTGTAGTAAATGATTCAAATATTAACTAAATTATCCACACAAATAAGTGCATAACTATAAATTTCTGTAAATCCTATAAAAGTTACGGAAGAATCTAAGAATTGCAAATAGGAGTGAAACTGTTCCTCGATACAAATCATATCAGCTACATGATTTGCAAATATTTGCTTCCAGTCTATGACTTCACCTTTTATTCTCTTAATGGTGTCTTTTATAGAGCAGAGTTTTTAATTTAGTGAAATCCAACTTATCATTTTTTCTTCTGTGGGTGGTGTTTTTGGTGTTGTACCGGAAAACTCATCTCTAAACCCAAAAACTCATCTCTGACCCAAGGTTAACTATATTTTTCTCTTATATTATCTTCTAGGAGTTTTATAGCTTTGTATTTTTACATTTAGGTTTGTAATCCATTTTGAATTAATTTTTATGAAAGGTGTAAGGTTAGTGTCCAGTTTCTTTCTTTTTTGCATGTATGTTTAGCTATTTCAGCACCATATTTTGAAGAGAGATACCACTCATAAGGAAGTTTACAGGCTAATAAAGGGAATAAGATGTGTACACAAATGATTGACTGAAATGACTTAACTAAGATATTTGCCTGAAGGATGTAAGAATTATGCTTAGGGGTTCAAAAGAGGTGGCATTGGAGAGTACTGTGGAAAGTGAATAAAGTTTCATCATGCAGATGAGGTCAAGGAGGAAATAACAAAAACAAAGGATATATATATATGATGGATTTGCATAGAGATTGCATGAGAGGTCTGAGAGAAATAGAAGAGCCAGGAGTCACTCTTGGGTTTTTTGCCCAAACAATAAGAAGAATGGAATCACCATTTACTGAGATGAGGATCATGGGACAAGAGCAGGCATGGGGCTAGGGCAGTGATGGCGAACCTGTGACACGTGTGTCAGAAGTGACACGCGAACTCATTTTTTTGTTGATTTTTCTTTGTTAAATGGCATTTAAATATATAAAATAAATATCAAAAATATAAATCTTTTGTTTTACTATGATCGCAAATATCAAAAAAATTCTATATGTGACACGGCACCAGAGTTAAGTTAGGGTTTTTCAAAATGCTGATACGCCGAGCTCTAAAGGTTCGCCATCACTGGGCTAGGGTATTCAGGAGAATGTGTTGATTGTGCCTGTTAGACTTGAAGGGTCCAGTAAGCATTGAAGCGTCCAGTAAGCATTTGGATGCTTAAGTTTGGAGGTTAACAAGCTTGTTAGTACATGAGTGGTATTTAAGTCTATGAAATCAGGGTGTGAATGTAGATAGAGAAGAAAATAGCTGCACGGATTGAACTGTGGGAGACTCCAAAATGTGACAGAAAGATGAGGAGAAACCAGAAAAAGACACTCAGATGAAGATGCCAGTGAATTAAGGATGAGAGTCAAGCCAGGGGTGCAGGAAGCCCAGATGGATGTATTCAAGGAGTCTGTTACATGCTGTTGATGGGTTAAGTAAAAAGATTGGAATGGACCCCTTGGATTAGCAATGTGAAGGTCATTAATGTCCTGAACAGAAACTGTTTCCATGGAGGGTATTGAGGACAGCCTGACTGAAATAGGTTTTCTTAATGAGTGGAGAGAAATTGAAGATACTAAATTTAGAAAATTCTTTTGAGGATTTTTTTTGCAGTAAAACGAGGAGATGGAACAGTAGATGGAAGAAACTGCATCAGGGAAGGGTGTTTTTGTTTGCTGTAACAGCTTAGAGGGGAAGTAAGTGGAGTAGGAGTGAGAGGCGAACTGGCAGAAGGGATGTCCTTAAGTGGAAGGAGACAGAATCTAGTGCCCGGAAGCCGGGCTGGGCACAAATGGAGGCGGGGACAGTTTATTAATAGACACAAGTCTCTAAGCAGTGAGAAAGCATTAACGTTCATGAGTGAGGGGTATGATTCTTGTTGATCCTCATAATCTATTCTTTTCCCTGTTACTATAGACAAATTCAAATGTTTAAAAGTATGTCCAAAAATAAGCATTGAATATACAGTTTTGCTCAAAATAAAGTGAATGATAATTTTATGTTCAAAAAAGTTTAAACAAACCCTTGTGTTTATCTCAGCAAGTTTTTCTCCAGCTTTCATGTCAAATCAAGATTCTTATGCCGTAGGTGAAAATTGCTGAAATGTTTTCCTTTGAAAATAAACTCCCTAATGTTTTAAATCAATTTTCTACATACATTTAACCTTTTGAAAATCCACCGTGTGGTTTATTTTTTGTACTCCTCTTAAATTTTGCTGAGTAATAATTTTTAAAATTACCATTATTTGAGTATATCAAACTTAAAAGCTTCTACACAACAACAACAAAACAACAACAACAAAACAGGGGGGGGGGGGCAGCTGAATGGATGGGAGATGATATTTGCAAACAATATCTTTGACAAAGGTTTAATATCCAAAATTTATAAAGAACAAATAAAACTCAACACCAAACAAACAAACAACCCAATTTGAAAATGGGCAGAAGACCTGAACAGACACCTCTCCCAAAAAGACATACGAACAACCAACAGATATATGAAAAGATGTCCAACTTGACTATCTACTGGGGAAATGCAAATCAAAATGACAATGATATACCACCTCACATCTGTTAGAGTGGCCATCATCAACAAGACAAGTAATAACAAGGGTTGGAGAGGTTGTGGAGAAAAGGGAACCCTTGTTCACTGCTGGTAGGAATGTAGACTGGTTACAACCACTATGGAAAGCAGTCTGGCAATTCCTCAAAATCTTAAGAATAGAGTTACCATATGACCCAGCAGTCGCTCTCCTTGGTATATATTCCCAAACCTTAAAAACATATCTTCACAAAGAGATATATTACCCTATGTTCATTGCAGCATTATTCACAGCGGCCAAGACATGGAAACAACCAAAGTGTCCTGTGATAAAGGACTGGTTATAGAAGATGTGATACATATACACAATGGAATGCTACTTAGCCATAAGAAAAGATAAAATAGCAACATTTGCAACATGGATGGGCCTTGAGACTATTGTGCTAAGTGAAATAAATCAGAAAGCTAAGAACCATATGATTTCATTCATATGTGGGATATAAAACTGAAACCTGTGGACACAAACAGCAATGTGGTGGTTGCCAGAGGAAAGGGGTTAAGTGGGGGTGAAGGGTGTCTAATATATGGTGATGGAAGTTGATTTGACTATGGGTGCTGGGAACACAGTGCAATATATAGATCTTATATCATACAAATGTATGCTTGAAACCTATATGATCCTATTAATCAGTGTCACCCCAATACATTTAATTAAATAAAAAAATAAACTGAAATTATTATTTCTTGAGCACCAATGGCCTAGTACTACTTCAGACAAAATTGGAAATTTAATGAATTCAAATCTCTCTGACTCACCATTTTGTAGCAGATTAAATCACTCACAGAAGAAACATTAAAGCAAATTATATGCAAGATAGTTCTTGATAGGAATAGTGAACTCTTCATCATCCATGCGGTTTGACATGTTAATGGAGAAGACAATGGAGAAGACAAGCAAACAGATCAAATACAATGGGTTATTTTCTGATAAAATTGCTATCGTTGAATTTAGTAAATTAGCTGCATATAATTTTTTCAGTCTCATCTGAATCTAAAACTTACTTCCACTATGATCAATAATAAGTTCTCAGATCAGCAAGGGTTTTTCTTTTTGTATTGCTCCACAGACATGAACGTATTCACACCAAGAAAAGTAACTTCAGCAGACCTTTAATTTCCAGTCTGAAGGATGTAGATGATTTAGCAACCCTAGAAGTTTTGGATGAGGTAAGGAACCCAGTTTAATCAAACATAAACATTCTAGGTTCTTTTAATTCATAGGATTGATGTGATCAGGAGGTTGTTTGAATAATATCTGTGCCTCTCATGCTTCCTGCACCTCTTGGCTTCCTGATTCTCTCTCCTGTCTTCAGCTTGAATACATGTGCGCCACATTTCCGCAAAGCTCCAGCCTGGTGTCGATTTTTTTCCTGTTTTGATATTCAACTTGCAAAGGTGTGAGTTTCCACTAGATGAATTGCTTATAGGACACAGACTCTTCTTCCTCTGAATTCTTTCTGTAACTTTCAAGGGGATGATTTACTGAGGTCAGAAAGTCATCTCCTACAATCTTCATGTGTCTTCCTTCCACTTATTCCTCTCCTGTTCCCCTCTCAGTGGCAGTGCCTCGAGGTCTCCACGTTACCTCAAAAGCCTGTTACTACCATGAGTGGTCCCCTTTTTGGGTTCTCAGCTCCCCGGCTCTCACAGAGCTAACCTTTTAGGGCATTGAATTCTGCTTGAAACTCCTTATTTATCCCAGGGATGTCGGAAATAGATCAAACATCTCTGTGTAGGTACAAATCCAAGCCAGTAAATTGCTGTTTCAGCCTCCTTTCCTTTCATCCCCCTTTACTCCAGATAATCAGATCATTAGAGAAATGAATGGTTCCTTTTCAGTGAAAGGTTGGGATCTCTATCCTGCTTGATCAACAGATTTTTGTTTTTTAAATACTTCTGATACATGCCTGATCATTTTGCTCAGAAATGCAACAAATCAGGAGACATTTTCTCAACAGAAGTAGTCATTTGGTAAATTTAGGGTTGCATAAGCAACTCAAGTATTCCTCAAAATAATTTCTCTTGCGAATATCAAACATCATGTAATCAGACAGTGTTTGCAAGTCAGAGATTGCCAAAACCTTTACGAATCCTTATGTATCAGATTTTCCAACAATATGAATTTCTAGCCTTGAGAGTTATATAAGGAGGCCCTGGGTATCATAGTGCTGACTTATGTTAAACACTGGGTTTGTGATTGTTTTTTGTTGTTGTTGTTGTTTTTGCTCTTATTGTATGTGCTTTCTTTTTGTCTTTTTTTTTAACCTAAGAACTTTTGTTCTTCTCTTGTGTCATGTACTATTTTAATGACTATTAAAATTGTTACCATATACTCATAACTTATGAGTTATTTTTTATTTTACTTTATTTTATTTTTTCCATCACCATTTATTTCCTCTATGCCCTCTTCCACCTTCACCCACCCTCCTTACATCCACAATCAAAAGACTGTGTTGTATTCTGCCTCATAAAGCCAAATGTCTAAGCAAAAGGTGAGGCCATTCTACAGAGCCACTGAGTAACCTCATTTTGGCATTATATTATGTTCACTGAGTAATAAAATTATTACTCAGCAATTCATATAAGCCCTATGACACTCACTTTTCTTTTCTAGTGTTTTTTCTCTTTTTTTCATCATCTGCATTTGCTTATTTCCTTGAAAGCATCATCCTATCTAATAAAAGAGAAACATGCAAATTGACCATACCTCCACTACACCCACAAGCCACACCCACAGCCCATCAGAAGCGAGTATGCAAATAAACCCAACCAAGATGGTGGTGGCCACGGAGCTGAAGTGAACAGGAGGCTTGTGTTGCCCCTGGCAATGGAGGAACCCAAGCTTCCCGCCTGCCCTGGCTGGCTGTGGGCTCCGCTCAAGGCTACAAAGTTTCAATTATAGAAGATAAATAAATCCCAGATACCTGCTTCCAGCTGCTGTGGCTTCCACTCAAGGAGGGTCTGGGAGCCTGGGTTGCTCGGGGCCATGGCCAGCCAGCAAACAGCCATCAGCCACTCACCAAGCTTGGCCAGGCACCCCAGCGGGACCCCCTCATCCTGAAGGAGGTGTGGCCAGCCTGAACATGGCCCTCAGCCCATCACCCAGGCTGGCCAGGCACCCCAGCGGAGACCCCCACCCTGAAGGGGGTGTGGCCAGCCTGCAAACAGCCCCCAGCCCCTCACCCTGGCTGGCCACACCCTCATAGGGTGAGGGTCCCTGCTGGGGGGCTTGGCAAGCCTGCAAACAGCCATCAGCCCCTCACCAAGGCTGGCCAGGCACCCCAGCAGGGACCCTCATCCCATGGGGGCATGGCCAGCCTGCAAACCACCACAGGCCCTTTGCCCAAGCAGCCCCACACCCGAAGGGAGCCCCGACCCTGATCCAGGACACCCTTCAGGGCAAACCAGCCAGCCCCTACCCAGGCCTCTATCTATACTAATAAAAGGGTAATATGCTAATTAGACTGGGAGACCTTCCAAGAGACCTTCCAAACATTCTTCTGGACAAAGCCATGGTGGCGGGGCCGAGGTAGAGGTGGTTACAGGCCAAGAGGGGAGGGCAGTTGTGGGTGATCAGGCTGGTGGAGGGTGAGGCCATTGGGGGTAAGCAGACCAGCAGGGGGGCCAGTTGGGGGCAAGCAGGTCATCAGTGGGGGTCAGTTGGAGGTGATCAGGACAGCAGGGGGGGCAGTTTGGAGTAAGCAGGACAGTGGGGAGGGAAAGAAGAGATGAGCAGGCCAGCAAGGGGGGCAGTTGGGGGCGAGCATGCCGGCAGGCAGAGTGGTTAGGGGCAATCAGGCAGGCAGACAGGCAGGTGAGCAGTTAGGAGCCAGCAGTCCTGGATTGCAAGAGGGATGTCTGACTGCCGCTTTAGGCCTGATCCCTGTAAACCGGCAGTAGGACATCTTTCAAGGGGTCCCATATTGGAGAGGGTGCAGGCTGGGCTGAGGAACACCCCCTCCCCCATGCACAAATTTCGTGCACCGGGCCACTAGTCTATATATATATATATATATATATATATATATAAGTCCTATGACACTCACTGACCACCAGGGGGCAGACGCTCAATGTGCGAGCTGCCCCCTGGTGGTCAGTGCGCTCCCACACGGCAGATCCCTGCAGGCCATGCCCCCCTCCAGTGCACGAATCCAAGCACCAGGCCACTAGTTTATATAATATCTCTGCAATATCAAATTTTCCCTTTAGAAAACACAGGTAACAACGACATCCCTCTATAGCTCTCAGGATCAAAGAAAATGCCTGTCCAGTGAAAGGGTAGTTGCTGACCAAATGCTACACGTCTTACTGTCAGTCTGTCTATTTCTTTCTAGAGCCTTGGCCCAGATTCCAAATGTTTTATTTATTATTGTTTGTTTTTTACATTGTAATTGACCATAAATGATTTTTAAGACAAATAAATTATTTTTATTTTATTATAGCATACAGTCTCTGAGCAACTTGAGAAGTGTTATTCCAGAGATCAGATTTATATCTATGTGGGAGACATACTCCTTGCTCTTAACCCTTTCCAGAGTCTGGGTCTTTATTCCAAAGAGGTATGTTGTGTGCCTTGCATTCTCTTATTTGTACTAATAATGATACTATTCAGATATTGAAATTAATTTAAATTATTCCAAGGAACATTTTATTCATTACCTTGAATAAACAGTTAAATAATTACTGTACAACATAGAGATAGGGAAAAATAGAAGATGAATTATTAATCTGGATGCTATATGTGGTCTTTCTTTCCCCAAAAGTATGTGGCAGAATGTTACTTACCTACAGTTATTGATAACTAGTCTATACTGTGTATCATAACAATACACAGGTATCTAAAACAGTGTCTGCTCAATATCTACCTCTGATCCAAGCATCGGAGAATTAAAGATATAATTACATTATTTATATAGGTAATATACTTAATGGCTATAACACTTGTAATTGTGAGTTTACAAATTCTTTGGACATATTGATTCGTTTTTAATATCAGACCATGTGAGTTGTATGACTATGAATATATAATTATCCATTTTTTCAACCCCTAATGGTTTAAGTATAGACTAGTATTCTGGAATTAAATGAGGCCATTTTTAATTGGACCCATTCTCTTCTAACTATTTGTGTACTCCAAAAAATTATTTCATACTGTGCCTAAGAGTTATTTTTTATATGTGAAAAATACATAATTCTGTCATCCCCTATCACTTTAAAATTTACAAGAAGAATGGTAAATATGTGAACCTTGACCTGAGTTTCAGGTAATTTGGGCTTTAGTGCAAATTCTGCTATCAATTAACTATATGATCTTGGACAAATCAAGTGAGAGAATGTATGTAAAATGGTGTGAAAGAAAAAAAAAGTAGTGAGCATATTTCAGACATTATTATAGCCAAGGAATAGTCAACAAAATGATCTCTATTGTCTTATTTGTAAATTGTCTTTTTACTTAAAGAAATAATAATATTTTTAAACCTTAACTTCTGTTTTGGAGTGGTATGCACTGCCAAGAGTCTTCTTTCAAATACTACTGCCAGAGTGATGTTATAGCATATTGTGCTATCATATTTCTGGGCTATTTAGTGTCAGATTTTTTTATTCTACATAATATTGCATGAATTCTGCATATATCTAAGTGTGTGTGTAAAATGTGTATAATATTTTGGTGGTATGAAACTCTATTTTTGCTTATGTTGTGCTTTAAAAATTGGAGCTGTACCTGTAAATAATCTAGGGATGAAACAAACAACAACAAAAAAGCTTTATAAAATGTGATTTTTTAAATCCTTAGCATTCCAAACTTTATATTGGAGCAAAGAGAACTGCCAACCCTCCTCACATTTTTGCAGTGGCTGACTTAGGCTACCAGTCGATGGTAACATATAATTCAGATCAGGTAAGGAGTCTCACATTCTTAGAAACTCCCCTATTAGCTTCTTCTGTGTCAGTTGAATGATGTGAGGATAAAGTCTTCTTACAGTTTCCTTGTCTTACTGTACAGTGCATTGTTATTTCTGGGGAAAGTGGTGCTGGAAAGACGGAAAGTGCTCATCTTTTAGTTCAGCAGCTGACAGTGCTCGGAAAGGTACAGTTGATTTTTTATCTGTCCTAGTAGAAATATTTGTTACATATCAGAGTGTAATATAACTGATTAGATTAATATTCAGTAGTTTAATAATAAAATTATAAAACACAATTCTTATCCTTTGTGAATTTAAAATATAACAAACAATATACTAAAAAGCATATGCTCTGTTTTGAAGATATTCTAACTTATCTCCCTCTTAGTTGCAAAGCTTTATAAATGTGATTTTCTCTTTTTAGCCCCAATACACTCACTGAATGCTTTATTTACTTTCTCTTCTTACTAGCACGTTAAAGAGGAGTCAATATTACAAAAACCAATTGTATTTATATATCATACATACATAACAGCAATTATCAACTAGAAATTGACATTTTAAATTTGCAATTGCACCAAAACACATGAACTATTTCAGTCTAACCCCTAAAAACATATGCAAGAGTTGTATTCTGAAAAGTAGAAAAAGTGCCGAACCGGTTTGGCTCAGTGGATAGAGCGTCGGCCTGCGGACTCAAGGGTCCCAGGTTTGATTCTGGTCAAGAGCATGTACCTTGGTTTCGGGCACATCCCCAGTAGGGGGCGTGTAGGAGGCAGCTGATCAATCTCTCTCATCGATGTTTCTAACTCTCTGTCCCTCTTCTTTCTTCTCTGTAAAAAAATCAATAAAATATATATTTTTTTAAAAAGTAGAAAAAGTTGGTAAAAGGAATAAAAGAGACCTAAATAAGTGGAGAGATTTACCATGTTCATGGATAAAAAGTCTCCATGTTTATTGACATGTCAGTTTTCCACAAATTGATCTGTATATTCAAATCAATTATAATAAAAATCCCAACAGGATTTTTTTTGGTAGAGATTGACAAGCTGAAACAAAAATTTATATGGAAAGGCAGATGATCTATAGTAAGCAAATAATTTCCAAAAAGAACAAAATTGGAGGTTAATATTACCTGATTTTGAGACTTACTGTGAAGCTGCAATGGTTGTTAGATATAATAAAAGCATAACCCATACAGGAAAAAATTGGATTTTGCCAAAATTAAGAATTTCTGTTCTCTGAATGACATTGTTATGAAAGTGAAACCACAAGCTACAGACTCAAAGAAACTATTTGCATGTCACATATCTAATAAAAGACTGTATCCTTAAGATATATGTTTAAAAATTCTTAAGACTCAATAATAAGAAATCAAATAATTAAAAAAATGAATGAAAGAATACTGTTATATACCTGGCCAGCCAGGAAACTCAGTTGGTTAGCGCATTGTCCCTATATTCCAAGGTTGCAGGTTCGATTCCTGGTTAGGGCACATACAAGAATCAGCCAATGAACTTATAAATAAATGGAACAAGTCTCTCTCTCTCTCTCTCTCTCTCTCTCTCCTTCCTCTTTCTAAAATCAATGAAAAAAGCAAAAATAAAAAACACTGTTACAAGCAATGTATGAATCTTATTAGATGAGATTTGGATAAATTTCAGGTGCATTATGCTAATTCAAAGAAGCCAGGTTCAGAAGAGTACATATTGAATGACTCAATTTATATGCATATTTAAAATTATAGGGACAGAAACAGATCAGTGATTATCACAGGCCAGGGATGGCGAAAGGTGTTGACTACAAAGGGTAATGATGCAATTGGCCGGGGGGGGGGGGGGCGTGGAGGGGGGAGGGTGATGTAATTGTTTTATGTGTGGATTTTAATGGGGGTTATGTGATTAAATATGTTTAAAAAATTCAGAACTTTACACCATAAAAGGTGAATGTTACTTTATGTAAATTATCTTAATTTTTAAAAAGGGAAGTTGATGATAGAGACTTGGTTTTATTTTTTTAGGTACAGCCCTTGAAATGAGATAGGCCAAGAATTATGTGTTCTTATTAGTCTTAATAGTTTAAAAATCATTGTGCACAACCTATCACTATGAAAATTTTGTTATTATCTACATAGTTAAAATTAGAGTCATATTAAAAATTTTGTGATCACTGTGATTATAGAATTTTGTGTATTAAGTACTGTGTACTAGTATATAAGACCAGACCTAACCTCTCTGTTAAAAGGTGAGACCTCATAGTGTCAAAACAACTGCTTAATTGAGTATAGTTCCTTTTCAACATAATGAGTTGAAAAAATTCCATGTTCCTATTAAAAATCAGCCCTGGCTGGTATTCCTAAGTGGTTAGAGCATCAGCCCATGCACCTAAAGGTCACAGGTTCGATTCTCAGTCAAGAACACGTACCTCAGTTTTGGGTTCACTCCCCACCCCAAGTCGATGTGTATCTCTCACCTCAATGCCTCTCTCTCTCTCTCTCTCTCTCTCTCTCTCTCTCTCTCTCTCTCCCTTTACCCCTTCCTCTTCCCTCAATTCCACTCTCTCTGAAAAGCAATGGAAAACATATCCTTAGGTGAGGAATAAAAAAAAATCAATTAACTTGTTTTAATATTTTCAATCATGTGTATTGGTATGGAACAGAAATGTACTTTGCCCAATGGATTGCTATTACCTCTACTAACCAGACTTGTAACCCTGAAAGACTGGAAGAGCCAGAAGAGACCAGGCAGATAGTGCTATGTCAGGGCTGCATCTCAAACCCTTCCCTATCCCCTCCAGTGGTCGGCAAACTGCAGCTCGCGAGCCACATGCGGCTCTTTGGCCCCTTGAGTGTGGCTCTTCCACAAAATACTACGTGCGGGCACGCATGTACAGTGCGATTGAAACTTCATGGCCCATGCGCTGAAGTCTATATTTTGTGGAAGAGCCACACTCAAGGGGCCAAAGAGCCGCATGTGGCTCGCGAGCCACAGTTTGCCGACCATGGCCCTAGCCCGTCACTTCCCCTCCCTTTACAACTAGGATAAGTATCATTCTAAAAGGTCTTAAGTAAAGTGAAATTAGATGTAATTTTTGAGGGAGAAGGGTGGTGAAACACAGCATATTATCCTGGCATAGAAGAATTGAACAGCTGAATTAATTTATTCAAGTATTAGTAATAAAAGGGCCTTTCGTATTCTTTCTTGTTAATCCTCACCTGAGAATATTTTTCCATTGATTTTTAGGGAGAGTGGAAGAGAGAGGGAAAGACAGAGAGAAACATCGATGTGAAAAAAACACATCGATTGGTTGCCTCCTGCATAACCCCCGACCAGGGCCTCGGCTGGGGAGGAGCCTGCAACTGAGGTATGTGCCCTTGACCAGAATCAACCCTGGGACCCTTTAGTCTGTATGCCTACCCGCTCTCCCCTGAGCCAAACTGGCCAGGGCCCCATTCTTCATTTGTGGGGTGGATAGAGGTCCTTATCAATAATGGAATGTTGTTCTGTAGATGGAAGCAAACTTGTTCATCTAATCTCTTTATCTTGTTCCAGATCTGAATATATTATTTAATATTAATTGGGGATGGTCACACACACACACACACACACACACACACACCTCAGAACCCTAACCTTATCAGACTTGATCATGTCTTTTACTTATTTCCTTGATAAAGCTTGGTCACATACAAATATGGGGTATTTGGTGGATTGAATATTTATTTGTAATATGCAAAACCTTACTTATCAGAGCACTGATATTTGTTAGAGGTGGATGAAGGTGTTTCCTCACCTTTTCCATGGATGCAAGGCCAGCCCTGTTTGTTTCAATTGAGCCACATTTGTTTCAATTCTTGTTACTTTCTTCTCTCAACATTTATTGCCTCTTTTAGAAAATACCCAAAGTCCTAATATGCTCTTAAAATCTCACTGTGAATGTCCCCTCCAACCCTCCTACATTCCCCTGTAGGCTATGTTCCAGAAATACCTACTGCTCCTCTCCCTAACATATAAAATTTCCATACCTTTAACACAGCCAAGCTCAGCAAGGTATCACAATGCACACAATCTACTTGATCCAAATTTCTACCAAGATATGAATGACTGAAACACAGAGTAGAGGATGCTTTTCTAACAGAGGTTGGCTTTTAATCCAAATAATTTTCTACTTGATGATATTTCAAGTAAAGTGATAAAGAACAAAAAAGTTTGAGGAGAGAAGAAGGTGAGGTGGGGTAGGGACAAATACAGGGACAGGCAGGTGGGCCTCCACTGACTTCCACTCCCTGCATCTACACTTCTAAGATGTCCTCAGTTTTCACAATTGCTCCCTTTCCTCTACTTTCAGATTTACAAATTATCAGATTTGTAAATTACAGATTTAGCAGCTTCCATGGAAGCAAGATAATGTTTCAGGCTTTGGGGAACATTTGGATGGGTGCTTGGGCAGGTAGAGGAGAATAACTAAATAAGAAGTATACCTCAGAATGCATAAATTATGTTGGTGAGTTAGGTACAGAGTAGAACTATGTTTGAATAGAAAGAAGTACAGAAGGTCTCTTAGCCCCTCTAAGGAAGCAAGTGGGTGAATACACATATGGGAGGGGAGAAATAGGGCAGATCGTAATGTCTGACAGTACACTAAGAATATGTTCAGATACATTTATATCTGCAAAAGTGCTTATCAATGAAGAAAATTATATACAAAATTAATTTTATACATTTAAAATATATCTTGACATTTTTCGTAGGCTAATAACATAACCCTTCAAGAGAAGATTTTACAAGTGAACAATTTGGTGGAAGCCTTTGGCAATGCCTGCACCATTATCAATGACAATTCTAGCCGATTTGGAAAATATTTAGAAATGAAATTCACCTCTTCTGGAGCTGTGGTGGGAGCACAGATTTATGAGTACCTTCTGGAGAAATCCCGAGTTATCCACCAAGCCCTGTAAGTTCTGGGAAACAGGCAAAGATGTGTGTCATAAAAGACACACCAGTCACAAGCGACACATGTGCTCCAAGCAGCACACGTGTTGTAGGTGGCAGGTATGTCATAAGCAACATATGTTTCATTAGTGACGAATGTGTGTCTGTGACCTAAAACTGTGCCCTCAATGGTGTACAAGTAATAAGTGGCATGTGCGTTCCTTTTGGCAGTTTGTAGCTGAGTAACAAAATTTCTGTTCTGGCCTAATGATTCTAAAACATTTGTTTGTTATGTTTAAGAGGAAACTGTAGTCACAACATCAGATGTCCACTCTGTCCGTTATATAGATTTTTAAAGTGTGGCAAGTTGGAGTCTTCCATTTTTTTTTTGGTTTTTTGCTAAACATATCTAGATTGTAATAAGTTGTCACATGTTAACTTCATGGAAACACAAGCTCTTATTATGTATTAGCACATTATTACTTAATATAAATGCCTTCAAAGGTGAATAAACTGTGAATATAAGTTGCCTGGACTCCAGCTCCTGAGCTCAGTCCTCAGTGTGGAAAATTAACCTTTGTTCCTCAATTAAAAATATGGAAGGAAAGAATATTAGACAAATACGGTTTTTAATTGTGGCTCTATGGCATGTTGGTCCTCTCTGGATAAGATATTTAAATTTTAAAGAATCTTCTAGGATCTTGGTTCTGGAACTTACTGTGTGTATGATTTGAAATATTTAACCTCTCTGCACTTCAGTTTTTCATCTTCAAAATGGAAATAGCATTGGTCCTACCTGTCCATTAAGATAATGCCTATCAGGTATTTGCACAGTGAATAAGACATAGTAAGAACCCATCAGTGTAAGCCATTATTAGCAGTAGTAATGTTGATAGTTGTGTGAAGATTACAATAACATCTAGCACAGACATGAACATTGAAGATGCTCAGTAAATAGCAGCTACTATTATTGATGTGTGCATTTTCCCAGAACTTAATGGACATGCATGGGTGTCCTTTGCTATCTAAACCCAGAGGCACCTCGGGGTCTTATGCAGATGTGAAGATTTAACTGGTTCTTGTAACAATTTGTACTGCTCTCATAACTGTGTAAGATTCTCTCCTTCGAGCATTTGGGTAAAGTCTACCTAAGAGGCAAAGTTTTGAGATTTAGATGGTGCCACCATGTTGCACAATGTCAGAGGGCACCAGTCACAGTGGGCTCTGTGAAGCATCATTCACATCCAGTAAACTCTGGAGCTATGCAATGATGCCCTGGGTTTGTAACCATAAAATTAATTTTTGTCATGAATGCTTACTAAAATGTCATAGGATAAATGCTAGGAAATTGCACAATTAGGATTATATATGAAGCATGCTATGAATTAAGTTTTTTTCTAGCTGCCCTAAAGAACTATTCTTACTAACCACCCTATTGAAAATGTCTTATTTTTTCAGTGGAGAAAAAAACTTCCATGTTTTTTACTACATCTACGCTGGTTTAGCTGAAAAGAAGAAACTAGCCCATTACAAATTGCCTGAAAACAAGCCTCCCAGGTAATTCAGCAGCTTGTATGTTTCATAAATAACACTTTCCCTTTCCAATTAATATTAGATTTTACCCATCCTTTCATATATTTTCAGATACCTACAAAATGACCACCTCAGAACAGTACAGGACATGATGAATAATAGTTTCTATAAATCTCAATATGAATTAATTGAGCAATGTTTCAAAGTCATAGGTTTTACAATGGAGGTGAGTATGAACGACATTTGAACCCCATTAGGAAATATCTTTTTATCATCACTAATTGCAAGAGTTAGCATTTATGGAGTGATTAATGCATGGCAAGCAACGTGCTAAGTGGTTTTACATGGGTCATCCTTTTAGTTTCTCAAATAACCTTATGAAATGACTAGAATTATGATATTTATTTTATGGATAAGGAAACAATAGCCTTAAGATATAATTGAGTTTGGTTTTATTCTTAATCTTTTATTTTACTTACATTTGTATCTCCTGCATATATTAAATTTTATATAAGTGCATAAATATGATTACATTACATGCTCTTTTTAGTGCAGTCTTTTTAGAACAACTTTATTAACATAAGTCATATGCCATACAAGTCAGCCATATTAAAGTACATTTTAATGCTTGTAGTATATTCACAGGTATCTGCATCCATCACTTTCGACATTTTTAGAATATTTTCACGTTTTAAAATTTTCACCCCCAAAAATACATGCTATGAGCAGTCCCTCTGCATTCCCATCCAACCTCTGCCTTCCATCACTATCGATCTCTTTCTTCTGGACATTTCACATAAATAGAGTGACGCCATATGTCATCCTTTGGGACTGGTTTCTCTCATTTGCTGTAACACTTTCAAGCTTCATTCTTTTTGTAGCATGTATCATTACTTTATTTCTTTTTATTGTTGAATAATATTTCATTTTATGGCTATACCTTGTGTTATTTATCCATTCAACAGTTCAGGGACATTTAGGTTGCTTCTCTTTGGGGGCCATTATGAATAGTACTATGAACATTGGTGTACATTTTTTATGTGGACATAAGTTTTTATTTATCTTTGGTATATAACTATGAGTGGAACTACCGGGTCATAAAGTAACACTATGTTTAATCTTTTGAGGAACTGCCAGACTTTTCCAAAGCAGCTGTGCAGTCTTACATTTCAACCGGCAGTGTATGAAGGTTCCAATTTCTCCATCTCCTCCCAACACTTAGTATGTCTTTTTTATCATAGCCATCCTGGTGGGTATGGAGTGGCTTGCATTTGCATTTCCCTAATGGCTTGCATTTGCATTTCCCTAATGGCTTATGATACTGAACTTCTTTTCTTATACTGATCGATCATTTGTATATCTTCTTGACTAGAAATGAGGGCCCTGCATACAAGGGGGTGTTTAGGTAAGTCAGGATAATCTTTGTCCATCAGGAAAGATTTCACCTATTAGAGTTAATTTTTCTAGTGTGGTCTTCCTCCATAGCCAAGAGGAATTCAGATTCGATGGGGAGACTCCCTGCCTGGCTGCTTTATAGCCCCACAACTTAGAGTCCCTCTTAGAGTTGTAAATAAATATTGCTACTATTTCTAGATGAATTAATTGGTTGTGTAGAGACGGGAGTGAGAAGTTGAGGGGACCTAAAGAGAAATAACTCCTCTTGAAACCAGAGAGGAATTATTGCCATGACTTCTCCAAAGAGTTCTCAGTTTTTGCCAGCACATTGTGAATTATTATATGGACAAGTGGGAATCAATATTGTAGACTCAATGACAAGCCAAGGTTGAATACATCCTTAGTCAAATAACCTACTCACAGGAAGTCTTGAGCTGAAAAGTAAGGTAACTTTTCTGGTTTAGAAGTAAAGGCTCCAACTTGACCAGTCTAATCCCTGAATGATGCATTCTCTGTATAGATTCATGGACCCTATCTTGAACTTTCAGCTTATGACTCTATAACTAGTTAACTGCAACTCAAATCAGGAAACTCATTGGTTCTGTGCTCTCTAGACAGAATAAAGATGATTGGACCTTTTTCTCTATTGCTGCATTAAATAGCTTTTAGGCTGTCAAGTGGAACAAAGAATCCATTGTTTCATAGATTTCTGAAGGTTGTGGGGAATCTTGCACACTCTGCTCTTAGCTGTAATATGTTACTTTAAAAAAAAAATTCCTAGCAAAGAGAAGCCTGGTTTTTAAAGTAGCCAGTATGTGAATCTCATTCCCCTACTCCATACTTACCAAAAAGAAGGAAGAGGAGGAGGAGGAGGAGGAGGAGGAGGAGGAGGAGGAGGAGGAGGAGGAGAAAAAGAATCAGCAACAAGGGTTGATAGGATGACTGGATAGATGCATGAAGACAGAAGAATTTGCTCGACCAGTAGTAGCCTTTGCTGGAGAGTTGGGAGGAAAATGATGGGGACTGACTAGGAGTTGGACAATTGAGAGATGACTAAGCTTGTAGAACTCACTGTGGATCTCTCATGTAAAGAGTAGAGTGGTGTGCATATGCCATGAGGTGGTGGACATTATGTTAGGATGAAAACTGTGCTATTAACCTTACCTAACTACCTTTTGGGAAGGAGGTCTGAACTGTACCATTGGGAATCAGAGATAACCCTAATACATTTCCTAATGAAAAAGATGAATTAAATGTGGTTGTAATTGGTTCAGCTCTGGGAGAGGAAGTCATTGACTCAAAAGGCATGAGTTTCAGCCAAATTCCAGGTGACATGTGATCACCACCCAGAGATTTCAGACAGTTATGGGAGACACTCCAGAAGATTTCACACACACCAAACTGTTCCAGACATAGTCTGATTCTTATATTCTATTCTGATGTCCCAAGCATCATCAATGACTATCTGGGTCTTTTGCTCTCATTCTGGTTCAAAGAAACAAGACCTTGTCCTCCCCTAAGTGTTTCAGCATGACATTAACCGTAGGTTAGCTGCATGAGGAGTAAAAATAGAACATTTGCTGCTCCACAGCCTGGCGTGTTACACTAATTGGTTTAATCCTAACTTTGTGTGGACACCAATCCTTTCCTGGGTGTGGCCACTTCCAGGTGCATCTTCACTGCCCCTGGACAAAATTCAAATTCAAATCTGGCTCCTCCCCTTCTGCTGCATCCCTTTCCCAACAAGGCTCTATCTAGCCCTGTCCTCACCCACACCTTACACCTGCGGAGGCCATTGATGTAAGCACTAGGACAGTGATGGTGAACCTTTTGAGCTCGGCGTGTCAGCATTTTGAAAAACCCTAACTTAACTCTGGTGCCGTGTCACATATAGAAATTTTTTGATATTTGCAACCAGAGTAAAACAAAGACTTATATTTTAGATATTTATTTTATATATTTAAATGCCATTTAACAAAGAAAAATCAACCAAAAAAATGAGTTCTCGTGTCACCTCTGACACGTGTGTCATAGGTTCGCCATCACTGCACTAGGAGGATCCAGTTTAGGGGTAAAGTGAATAAATAAATAAATAAAACACCCAACAGCATTCACCTTTTCTCCAGTCCTTGGTCTTAAGATGAATGTTGCTAGTGGTAGATGCTCCTTTAGACTGTGGTCTGACTCTTGTTTGCGTGGTGAGGAGGGAACAGGAGAGGGTGTCTGGAACTCAGCACACCCTCCAAACTGAAGCATCCTGTACACCAAGCAAGCAGCTCGTGCTCTTACCAGGCTCTGGGCCTCACTGTACTTCTTTTCCCTGCTTTTTGTCATCAGAAGGGCTGACCTTCTTACCAATTCCCTCCCCCAAAGGTTGCTATCTTAGAAGCAATGAATCATTTTTAATTGGTCTGTTTACTTCTAAGCCCCGCTCATTAGAGGCAATGTTTCATTTCTATTTGGTTCAACTCCTTTCTCTTGCTTGGTAGAGCAATGTTTAGTAGCATTAAATGAAACCTGTCTTGCAGTTAGCATCCACTGACAAATAGATTTCATTTATTTAAAACTGTTTATTCCAAATGTCAACATACTCTGTTTATTGAACATCTGAACATTCAGCTTATGATAAAGGGAAATATAACAGCTGTTTCTGAAGCTGAAGCACAGTCACTGCTCACATTTTGTGAAGATGTAGTCTGGTTCAAGATGACTCTCCTTCAATGTGCTGGTCTCCCACCTAAAGCAGGGGTTGCCTTCACAGGGCAGACTGACACAGTTTGGAGGCAGTAGAATGAAATCCACTCCCGTTTTTTTGTTGTTTGTTTGTTTTGCTTTCCCACTGGTTTGCTTGGATTTGTCCTTTGTCTGTAGCTGCTTCAATTCCATTTAGGGAAGAGACAACTTTCAATATCAAGTGAAGTGGCCTGATTCTCACATCCTCTGAGCACAGCTTGCTGCCTTCACAGTTTTCTGTAGCACAGTTGTGGTCATTCTTCTATATAAAGTCTCTCTTTCTCTGTTTTTATACCCTGATGTTTCTCTGATTGGTGTTGACAGCACCCATAGTTTGTGTCCTTTGTACGTTTTTTTGTTCAGCAAAATCAAAATGGGATAGTCTCAAAAAATAACAAAATGTAAAACACCAAAATTTTTCAAACAATGTGATTTCCTATGTCATTTTCCTGCCATAGTTTTAAAATAAATTATTAGTAGTTTTATGAGTCAACTCATTTCAAGGCAATTTTTGCCACATCATGACAGGAATTTTTGCTTCTTTGTAGAGAGTCATATGTCTTATGTCTAAGATGAGGATGTGTGTTGGGTTTTTTTCTTTAATTTTGCTTATCTTTTTTTGTGATAGTCTAAAATCACAATCTGGTACATTTTCTTTGGATTACCAGTTATGACTTTAATTAAAATCAAATAATATTCTTGAAAAAAAATGTTTAAGTATTCTAAAGCATGACACAAAGTGTTGAATTTCTGTGAAATACTTCATTTTTATAAAAATTGTTTTGGTCAGCGTGGGAGGTGCATGTATTCATTTGGTAATTTAAAAATAATCATTTGGTGCCTAGTTGTCTTCATTCAAACACATAAAATAAGTTATAATTCTACAGTTTTATAATTCAACCAACATTGACGACTTGAATGGAACGACAGGACCAAGAAAGCCAGTTATTTAAAATAAAAGTAATTCTATACTAATGAGTCATATCTGTGAGTTAAAGTCCTTGGCACTGCTTGTCTCTGGCTGTGTATCTTTAGACCAATAACTAACCTCTCTGCTCTGACTTTATCAGTAAAAGGAGGGCAGAGAAGTGGTTTATTTCTGAGTCACTTTCTACTCTCGCTATCTATGACTCAAATCGCGGGCTATTAATTTCATTCTAATCTTTGCAGACTGTTCATGTCATTTTATTGCTTTAGGTATCTGCAAAAATCAGCCTAAGCATATAGAAGTATTAATATCCCTTTAAACAGCTGCAAATGCTGATCACAGAGTCCACCCACTCCAATTTGCCTGGTATATGGTCTCTGATAGCATCTGGTCCTGTACTAATGACCCCAGCCTGCTCCTCCCCATCCTGCCTTCTCTGTTCTTTTTCAATAGTAGCATCAGCATCTTGGCTTTCCCATGACTGGAATGGGTAGTGCCACATCCCCAAGCCTGGGCTAATGTCATGGCCCATGGTGACACCCACCTACATTGAGATCTATATGTTGTCACCTTTCTCACTCCTCTCTTGAATGGATTTCAGTTAAGCAACAAGTATGGTTTGAGGCTTTAAGAAAGGACATGGTACATGTCACCAGAAGGATGCTGTACCAAACTCAGTCCATCCAGCTGGGGTATAGCTTCCATTCCCAAAACAACATCAGAGAAAGGGGATCGTGTATTTTCCAATGAGAAGACTCTACTACTTAGAGGAGTTAATTGGCTTTTGGAAGAAAACAACTTGGCTTAGTATGGTCTTGTTATTCTCATAAAATCTGACTACTAACTCAGAATGCAAAGCCTACGGCCAAAAAGGTAGACAACTAGAATTTTTTTTAAAAAATCTGAGGAAGATGAGCAAAAACTGAGAAGCATAGAGTGAAAGACTTCAAGGTAAATAAGAGAGAAATTGTCTTGAAAGTGAAAGAAATTTTCCTGTCACTTGACTGATGCAAAAGAAAATAGTTTGACAAGCATGTCTGAGTGCCAGCTGTGTGCCCATCCCTGTGCTAGAATCAGAGATATGAACTACTCACAGTCTCTATTTATCATCTGATAGAAGAAACATACACTAAGCAAAGTTTCAATAAAATGTAGTTAATTACATGATTAAAACAATACAAAAACATGAAGTTTTGGTCAATAAGTTGTAAGAAGAAAGTATGTGAAAAGAATGGGGACAAGCCCTGGCCAATTGGCTCAGTTGGTTGGAGCATCATCCTGTGCACCAAAAGGTAAAGGGTCAAGTCCTGGTTAGGGTGCATGAGAGAGGCTTCCGATCTATGTTTCTCTCTCAAATCTGTTTCTTTCTCTCTTTCTTCCTCTATCTAAAAATCAATAAAGACATATCATTGGGAGAAGATTAAAAAGAAAAAGAATGAGAACAAAATTAAAAAATGGGCAAAGCACCTGAATCAGCGCGTCTCCAGAGAGGACATATAAATGGCCAATAGACATGTAAAAAGAGGCTCAATGTCACTAATTGTCAGAGAAATACAAATTAAAAACACAATGAAATAGCACCCAACACCTGTCAGAATGGTGATCATCAATGAATCCACAAATGACAAGTGTTTGTGATGATGTGGAGAAAATGGAGACCTCCTCAAACAATGTTAAGTGGGAGTGCAGACTGGTGCAGCCACTGTAGAAAACAGTATGGAGCTTTCTCAAAAAATTAAAAATGGAACTGCCTCCTATCCCAGTGATTCCACTTCTAGGAATTTATTCAGAGAAGTGCAAAAACACTAATTCAAAAGAAAGTATGGACCCCTATGTTCATTGCAGCATTATTTACAACTAGAGGCCCAGTGCATGAAATACATGCGGGGGGGGGGGGGGGTCCCTCAGCCTGGCCTGCAACCCTCTCCAATCTGGGACCCCTTGGGGGATGTTTGACTGCCAGTTCACAATCCAAGACTGCTGGCTCCTAACCACTTGCCTCCTTGCCTGCCTGATCGCCTCTAACTGCCTCTGCCTGCTCGCCTGATCACCCCATACCACTCCCCAGCCAGCCTGATGGCCTCCAACTGCCCTCCTCTGCTGACCTGATCTCGCCCCTAAGTGCTTGCTCCCCCATGCCGGCCTGATCTCGCTCCTAACTGCTTGCTCCCTTGCCAGCCTGATTGCCCCTAACTGCTTGCTTCCCTGCTGGCCTGATCACCCCTAACCTCCTCTGCCTCAGCCCCCACCACTATGGCTTTGTCCAGAAGGAAGTCAGACGTCCGGAAGATGTCCCATTGATCCGGTCTAGTTAGCATATTACCCTTTTATTAGTATAGATAGCCAAGATATGGAAGCAACCTAAGTGTCTATCATTAGATGAGTGGATAAAGAAAATGTAGTACATATATACAATGGAATATCACTTGGCCCTAATAAATAAAAATCTTACCATTTGTGACAGTATAAATGGACCTAGAGGGTATTATGCTAAATGAAATAAGTCAGAGGTAAACAATTACCATATATTTTCATTTATATTTGGAATCTAAAGAAAATAAACAAATAAACAAAATTGAAACAGATCCATAGATGCAGAGAATAGACTGATGGTTGCCAGAGGAGTAGGGGGTCTGGGGGACTGAGTGAAAAAGGTGAAGGGATTAAGAAGTACAAATTGGGTCCTGGCTGGTTTGGTTCAGTGGATGGAGCATCGGCCTGCGGACTGAGGGGTCCCAGGTTCGATTCTGGTCAAGGGCACATGCCCAGGTGGCGGATTCGGTTCCCAGTGGGGGGCATGCAGGAGGCAGCCGATTGATCATTGATGTTTCTATCTCTCCCTCTCCCTTCCTCTCTGAAATCAATAAAATATATTTTTTTTTAAAAAAAGAAGTACAAATTGGTAGTTACAAAATAGTCATGGGGATATAAAATACAGCATAGGAAATATAGTCAATAAAATTATAATAATTATGTATGGTGCCAGGTGGGTACAACAATTATTGGGAGGAGGACAATTTTTAAATATAGGATTGTCTAACCACCATGCTGTACACTGGAAATGAAAACAAAATAATATTAAATGTAAACTGTAATTGAAAAATAAAATTTAAAAAATAATGGGGACAAGAATAATGTGAATTGGAACTAAAGTATGAAAATAATGTGGAATTTGGGGACCTAAAGAAGTTTGCCTGGCTGAAAAATGTGTGAGAGAAAAGTAGCTGGAAATCAAGGTGCAGAAGCACCTGAAGATGCCGAACCTTCTTGTTTTTATGCCTTGGAAGGAGTTGGAAATTTATCTTTAGGGGAATAGGGGCCGTTGGCGGATGTTAATTGGGGACTTAAGATGATCTGATTTGCCTGCTGGGAGAATCACTGTGACAGCTGTGTGGAAGACAGATTGGATAGTGTCAAGCTCAGAAATAATTATTACTCATGAATTCTATATCATTTTGTTCGAGAATGTATTTTTAGTTTTTTTAAATTTATTTTACTTTTTTTATTGTCTAAAGTTTTACATATGTCTCCTTTTTCCCCAATTGACCTCCCCCCAACCCCCAGCCATTCCCACCCTGGGCAAGCCCCCACCGCCCCAGTGTCTATGTCCATTCGTTATGCTGATATGCATGTATACAAGTCCTTTGGTTGCTCTCTAACCCCCCCTCCCCTAGCATTTGTCTCTGGATCTATTCTTGTTCATCAAATTATTTTTAGTTTATTTTTAATATAATTTGATAGTGTTATTTTCTACCTTTTATTTCAGTTAGGCTGTGAGTGTGGAATGCTCTGTTATGGACATGTTCCTTTCTCCTTCTGAGCAGGTCACACCTGAGGCTGATACAGCCATCAGGAAGGAAGGTGCTTTGTCTTACAGCATTATGCTCCATGTCTCAAAGTCACTTAACAAAGAAACTTTTGGAATACTATGTTTTATAAATCAGATACATCCTATATTTTATAAAGAACCACAAGAAGATATATTCATCCTACTTTCCCTGGCTTTTCCCCCACAATGACATTGATTATCCTATATAATAAAACCCTAATATGCAAATGAACTGAACAGTGGAACGAATGGTTGCTATGATGTGCACTGACCACCAGGGGGCAGATGCTCAACGCAGGAGCTGCCCCCTGGTGGTCAGTGTGCTCCCACAGGGTGAGCACCACTCAGCCAGAAGCCAAGTTCCCTGCTTCTTAGCGCTAAGGACCCCTTGGGGGATGTCCAACTGCCAGTTTAGTCCCGCTTCCCCCAGGATTGTGGGCCTAAGCTGGCAGTATGAGGGACCCCCCCCCCCAGTGTACAAATGTTGTGCACTGGGCCTCTAGTCTACCATAAAAAGCACACTTACTCTTTGATTACACAAACCTTGAGCCATTGCTGACCATGTGGAAGACAGTAAACCAGAGATTAAATAGGATCTGAGGACCAGACATAGATCCTCATCTTCAGGATCTTTAAGTCCAGCAGCAGAAATGACTATAACAACAATGAAATACCACAACACACCTATTAGAATGGCCAAACTCTAAAACACTGACACCAAATGCTGGTGAGGATTCATTCAACAAATATATTTATATATTCATTGAACGTATATGTTATATATGAATGAATAAATATTCCTGAAGATATTTTTCATATCCAGCTTTTATCTTGACTTGGAATGTTGGAGTGGATGAGATAATTATTTTTTTGTTGAGTGTAGGAGCTGGGCTAAAATAAATGCAGCAAAATAAGAAAGCAATAAAGGATTTTCTCTCTTTCATGTTCCTCACTGCACCATGAACATAGTTGGAATGACACCTACAATTGCCATAGACTTCTTGACAAAATGCCTTCAGGGCCTCCTACCTATTCCTCCTCCTCCTCTTCCTCCTCCTCTCCTCCTCCTCCTCCTCTCCTCCTCCTCCTCCTTCTCCTTCTCCTCCTCCTCCTCTCCTCCTCCTCCTCCTCCTCCTCCTCCTCCTTTTTTTCCTTCTTCAACTTCTTCTTCTTTTCCTCCTTCTTCTTCTTCTTCTTCTTCTTCTTCTTCTTCTTCTTCTTCTTCTTCTTCTTCGAAAGGAACATATGTTTTCATTTATTTTTATTTATTAATTTTTTTTACCTTGTCAGGTATTTGTTTTATTTATTTTTTTAATCTTTGTTGTTGAACTCCTACCTATTCTTCAACCACATATACTCTGATTTTGGTACTGGGCTCTTTTGAATTTTCTTCCTTAACTATATCCACACATACAACCTCACTTTTAAGATGGACTCGAGGAAAAGGTACATATATGGAAATGACCATATTAATGTCAAAAGTTAAGTTTTGCATGGATAGATTTCTCTGTGGCCTAATGATTTAGCTATTTCTACTTGCTCTGAGGGGAGCTCCTCATTTACATCTACATTCATAAAATATTTTAAGCATTCACTGAGAAAAAGATACCATGCTCACCTCTAAAATGAATGAAAGAAGAGGGAATCCGTGGATCTATGCCAGCTGGGTCTATTAGTCTGACACTGTGGTCTGCAGGATGACCTTCTTATTCTGGAGTCTAAGGGTTCTCCCCAGTTTGTCCCCACCCATAGTCACTTGCCATATTCCAGGGCATAGTGATGCTAACATTTGTGTGGTGTGTTTCAGCAACTTGGAAGTGTATACAGTATACTTGCTGCCATCTTGAATGTTGGGAACATTGAATTTTCCTCAGTGGCAACTGAACACCAGGTGGACAAGAGCCACATTTCCAATCTTGCTGCTCTGGAGAACTGTGAGTTCTATTATCTTCCATTCTAAACTGAACTCTTAAAAAAAAAAAGTCTAACAACATACTGTGAATGTCATATAAGGATAATTTCAAGCAATTGTACTTTTATGGAATCTTTAAAAACAATACTCAGCCGAAACCGGTTTGGCTCAGTGGATAGAGCGTCGGCCTGTGGACTGAAGGGTCCTGGGTTTGATTCCGGTCAAGGGCATGTACCTGGGTTGCGGACACATCCCCAGTGGGAGTTGTGCAGGAGGCAGATGATCGATGTTTCTCTCTCATCGATGTTTCTAACTCTCTATCTCTCTCCCTTCCTCTCTGTAAAAAAATCAATAAAATCTTCTAAAAAAAAAAAAAAAAAACCAATACTCAGATTCCATTTGTATGAAGTGGGAAGTTTTTGAAGTCCACTATTTGAAACAAATCTTCATGCCTCCAAATTCACTGATTACTGGAGAAAACATTTCTAAATACTGTGCTTTCAAGCCTATTTTAGGAGCTATTTAATTTCAGTGAAAAACACAGGAAATTTAATTAAAATTTAGTTAACTGATCTAAAAAGAATTAAAGTTGTTTTGTTATAAATTTAGCATCTGTACCATTTTGTAAGTAATAAAGACGTATGTTTATTTTCATACTGCATAGACTTTGTTCACATATTCATCCTGGGTTGATTAAATTTGCAGTCATTTTCTACATAAGTAAAGTACATCCTGGTATTTTCTTCAAATCGGTTTTTCTCTTACTTGCAGAGTTTGATGTTAAATGCCAATAATTTAAGGCTCCCCACTGATATAATCCAATGACATAGCTTTTTTATTTTGATTACACCTATTTTTTATTATCAGTGTATGCCCCGATAATACCAGGTTTGTTATAAGTTTCATTCATAATATAGGAAATCATGATATAAATTTCATTTATATATTTTTCTGGCTTATACATACTCATGAATCAAATGAGATGTTTTAGGGTAATTTGAGAGGCCAAATGCCCACCCATCTTGGTCTGGACCTGTCCCTACGTCTCCATCATCTCCATCCCACTGTGTCTCAGGAACCAGGTTGGTAATACAGCAGAACAAATGTCTGAGGTTGACATGTACCTAGGAACCTGTTCTGATATTTTTTTAATTTATCTTTACTGTTGAAGGGTATTACAAATGTCCCCCATGGCCCCCCTCCACTCGGTTCCCACCCCACCCCAGATCTTCACCACACTATTGTCTGTGTCTGTGGGTTATGCATATATGCATATAAGTTCTTTGGTTATTCTCTGCCTGTCCCTCTGAATCTGTCAGTCCGTGCCATTCTTCCATGCCTTTGGGCCCATTTTGTTCATCAGTTTATTTTCATTAGATTCCACATATAAGTCAGAGTGTCTTTCTCTGACTGACTTACTTTGCTTACCATAATATTCTCCAGGTCCCTACATGCTATTTCAAAGGGTAAGAAATCCTTCTTTTTTACAGCTGCATAGTATTTCATTGTGTAAATGTCCCACAGCTTTTTTATCCACTCATCTACTGATGGGCACTTGGACTGTTTCCAGATCTTAGCTATTGTAAATTGTGCTGCTATGAGCATAGGGGTGTATATACTATTTCTGGTTGGTGTTTCAGGGTTCTTAGGACATATTCCTAGAAGTGGAATTACTGAGTCAAATAGCAGTTTGATTTTTAATTTCTTAAGAAAATTCCATACTGTCTGTTGATTGATTGATTGATGGTTGATTGATTGATTGATGGTTGCCAATCTGGCAGGTGTGAGGTGATACCTCATTGTCATTTTAATATGTATCTCTAGATGATTAGTGACTGAGCACTTTTTCATATGTCTCTTGGATGTCTGTGTGTCGTCTTTGGAGAAGTGTCTATTTAGGTCCTTTGCCCATTTTTTTCCCCATTGATTTTTTTGTTTGTTTGTTTGTTTTGTTTTGTTTTTTGGAGACTAGAAGGGAGGGAGAGAGAAGAGAGGGGAAGAGAGAGACAGAGAGAAACATCTATGTGAGAGAAACACATGGATTGGTTGCCTCCTGCATTGCCCCCAACCCGGACTGAGGGTCAAACCTGTGACCCTTCTGTTTGTGACCTTTCTCTGTGATCCTAACCACTGAGATACACCAGCCAAGGCTGCCCATTTTTTAATTGGATTGTTTGTCTTCCTTTTGTTGTGTTGTATGAGTTCTTCATATATTTTTTGAAAATTAACTCTTATCCAATTGGCAAATATGTTCTCCCATACAGTGGGTTCCCTTTGCATTTTGAGGATGATTTCTTTCATGAAACCATAAAAATCTTAGACAAAAACAGACAGCAAAATCTTAGACATCTCACGCAGCAGAATTTTCATAGATGCAGCTCCTAGAATAAGAGAAACAAAGGAAAAAATAAACAAATGAGGCTACATCCAACTAAAAAGCTGTTCTGATAAACTTAATTGGCACCTAAGACATTATTAGAAGTGTAACAACCAGAAAACTCGAGTGATAGGATCAAAATCTCACTGTCTGATCATAATCAGAAGAGTTGTCAGCAGCCAACAGAATGAGTTACAATAGAGGTTTTTGTGGCTATGATTATACTTAGAAACAAACTAAAAAATGATATTGATGGTTGAAAACCTATTTCTGTATAGCAGGAGAGTCATTTAGGTATGAAAGGTTAACATTAATACAAATATAGTTAAAATAAATTACTTTCTGGAATAGCCACTCATGGAAAATAGAAATTTTACTAATTTACATTCAAATTATTCATAATTAAAATTACAAGGAATTATCTTTAAATCAAGGCCATGTTTCCAGATTATTTTACAAGTGCATTCCTTCAATTAGGCACCAGTTCTATCCATTCTTTTCATTAAATGCTAGAGGCCTGGTGCACGAATTCATGCATGGGTGGGGTTACTCGGCCTGGCTGGGGACTGCAGGAGGTTGGCCAGCCACGGGAGGTTGGCTGTGGGAGCACACTGACAACCAGGGTGCAGCTCCTGCATTGAGCATCTACCCCCTGGTGGTCAGTGTGTGTCATAGCGGCCGGTCATTTGGTCGACTGGTCATAACTGTCACTTAGGCATATATATATATAATCAAATCTGACCACTTCTCTTTATCTCTATCATCATCCTTGTCATCCAAGACAATATCACCTCTCACCCAGTGACCTTCCAATTGCTCATTCTGCATCAGTTCTTTAACTTTCCCAGTTTATTTTCCACACCTTATTCTGAAACTACTTAATGAATCTATAGGTGGGCTCTCTCAATCTCCCTCTTCCTCTCCCTATTCCTGGATCTCCCCTCTCCCTTCCCCACTTCTCCTGATCTTATCTCACCTGCTCTCCTTTGCTTTCCTCCTCCCTCTATATTCTCTCTTGTTTCTTGATTAGCTTCCCATATCTCCTGTATGAAGACCAACTCGAACTTTGTTTTACAAGGTATTATACTTAGCAGTATAATGCCTGGCATGAAGTGGATATTCAATGAATATATATCCAATGAATAACATGGGATGTAAATAGATACACCAATCAATGGCAGACACTGTTCAGAAACAAATCCAAGTAAAATTGCCAGAAATGGCATTACAAATCGCTAATAATGTTGCGGGGACCACCAACTGACTAACCATTTGGGGGAGAGGGGATTTGATTCCTTCTCATAAGCCATGTACCAAAATGAATGCCAAATGTGTATCAATCTAAATGCAAAAAAAAAGGACAAAATATATTTATATAATCCTGGATGATTGAAGGACTTTATGTGCAAAAAACAAACAAAAATTATTTTTTAAAATGGATATTTGACTACATAAAAAATTAAAAACTTTCATATAAAAAAAACAAATGAAATTGCAATGAAAATCAAGGGAAAATATTTGCAATATGTATCAAAGCATTCTCTTTATGCTGTAAGGTGCTCTCATAGATTAATTAGGAAAAGATGATCATATCAACGAAAAAAGGCAGTTTACAAAATAGAGCCACAAATCACTAATAAAAATATGAAAAAAAACAAGGTATTTAGCTTTACTAGGAATCAATCAAAAACAAATTGAAAGAGACATTTTTTTTCTCTATCAAACTGGCCATTGTTAAAAATAATCTCTTGTGTCTATTAAATTATATTGAAATTGGTGTTTTTTTAAAATTTGGCTGATAGGAGTATAATTGGTTCAGAGTTTGTGAAGAGTGGCTAAATAGTATGTATCAAAGGTTATATACTTTGAACCAAATGCTGAATTTAGAAAATTTATGCTAAGAAAATAATACAAAACAAGAACACAGATTCATGCCCAAAATATTTGTCCATCATTCTTCACAATTATGAACTCATGGAAGCAATATAAAAATCCAACAATTTAAAAATTATTGCTATATTATGATACCAGAATATTGTGCAATGAGTTAAATTATAATTAGAAGCAATATTCAACAAAGTAAAAAATGTTTAAGATACTACATTAAGATACATGCAGGATAATGGCAATAAAATGCCTAGAAGGAAAGGAATGTAGAATGTTAATGTGAGAAAAATATTTTGTTTAAACAAGGGCCAGCAATCTTTGCCACAAAACTAAGGAATACCTTGATCCAAATGCTCAAAGTAAATTCATTATGTTCAAAATATTTTAAAAGAAAAACTGATTTAAAAACAGCCTATCTGTCATGTAATAGTTTGAGTTATTTTCAATTTATTTATTTAATTAATTACTAGTGGCCTGGTGCACAAAATTCATGCACAGGGGGTGAGGGACTCCCCTCAGCCCAGCCTGCACCATCTCCAATAGGGGACCCGTTGGAGGATATCTGACTGCCGGTAAAGCGGCAGTCGGACATCTCTTGTGCAATCTGAGACCGCTGGCTCCTAACTGCTCACCTGCCTGCCTGCCTGCCTGATCGCCCCTAACTGCCTCTGCCTGCCTGTGTGATCGCCCCTAACTGATCTCATCCCTAACTGCTCTCCCCTGCCAGCCTGATCTTGCCCCCAATTGCCCTCCCCTGCCAGCCTGGTTGCCCCTAACTGTCTCTGCCTCAGTCCCCACCACCATGGCTTTGTCCAGAAGGAAAGTCGGATGTCTGGAAGATGGCTGGTCGACCTGGTCTAATTAGCATTTTACCCTTTTATTAGTATAGATAGATTATATAGGATAGGATTGCTTAAATGGGGAGTGGGAGGAGCCTTCTTCAGCAGGAGGAGATGCTCTTGGCAGACAAAAATACATAATCCCTATATCTGGACACATAGCCAGCCACACAGGTCATTAAAAAATTGAACCGCTTTCTTACACCTTACACCAAACAGCTGTTGCCCTTAAAACCCCTCCTCAGCCCCCACCTTAGGTTCTGCCTTCGCAGTTCACCCAGATTAGGTTCTGATTGGTCGGTTTCTATGCCAGTCAGTGTCTCCGGGCCTATCTCCAGCCCTGATCAGAGAGGCGGGGCTGATCAGCAGCCCCCAAGGCTGCTGGTGAACCGGCTGAACTGCTGACCTCTTGGAGAGAGAGAGGCGCGGCTGCTTGTGAGGCCTGGAGAGAGAGAGAAGTAGGGTCTGATCCTCAGTGCTGCAAATCAGACTCTGCTTCTCTCTCTCTCCGGTCCTCGCCAGCATCCGCAGCAGCGGCTGATCAGCCCCACCTCTCTCTCTCCGAGAGGTCAGCAGTTCAGCCTGCTTGCACAGCCTGTAATCCAGTCATCCCTTCGGTCACTTTTGACATTATGGACCCTGGCTCTTTACATATGTATAGATATCCTCACTTGAGGATATATTTATTGATTTTAGAGGGAGAGAGAAAGAGATAGAGACAGATATGAGACTGAAGCATCCACCTGTTGCCTCCTGTACACCCCTCCTAATGGGGATTGAACCCGCAACCTAGGTTTGTGCCCTGAGTAGGAATCAAACCCACAACCTTTTGGTGTATGCGATGACACTCCAACCAATTGAACCACCTGGCCAGGGCAAGATGTTTATTTTTAAAAACTGAGTCTTGTTCACTGATGTTAAGTATTATTAATTTTAAACTCCCTATGATAATAAATGTTTGTTCAGGCATCAAGTTTTAACAATATTTAGTAATTGAAATATGTAACTGAATGGTAATATGAAAGAAGGGATAAGAATGTCATGATAGGGGTATGTTCTTTAGGTTGTATATTGCAGAAGGTATGTAAAATATATTTGTTTGGGTATAGCCCTGAAGTCTATGTAACCTTCCAATTAATTTCCACCTTTTGAAAATCTTTATGTAATAGTGGTATTCAAATTTATACCAAGTCTATTAATAATGTTTTTAAATTATTTAACATAATTCAGTGAAATTACTTTTGGCATCTTACAAACAACCACTCACCTGTGAAGGTGTTTCTATCAGTGAGCCAGTTTAGTTTAGTCTGTGCTCTATTTTATAGCATCCCACATTTGACCAGTCAAGAGAAATGGAGAAAAATGATCTAGGACTATTAGTGAACAGTAACTTATTTTTACACTAGGGGCCGAGTGCATGAATTCATGCACCTTGAAAGGAACTGTGGGCCGGGAGGCTGTGGTAGGCACAGGGGCAGGTCTCAGTCCATCCTCTGCACCCCTGCCTGGCCCCTTCTGCCGTGGCCCCTGGTCCCCTGTCTGCCAGCAACCCTGCTCCTGCCACCACCGCGCACACCCGCTGATGGCCTGGAGCAATTGGGGTCAACACCATTAGTAGGTGCAAATGGTGGCTACTGCCCTGATCGCCCCTCAGGAGCAGGGGGAGGTGGAGAAGCCCTCAGGGGTGATCAGGGACAGCAGCCGCCGCTCCCACCCACTGATGGCACTGAGTGATTGGGACTGGTGCTGGGCACCGGCTGCAGGTGCATGCACTGGATGGGACCAAGGCACATGGGAGCAAAGAATTTTCAGTAAGCACCAGAGACTCGCCCTGATGATAGCGACCAGCACCCTACCTTGGTCTGGCGCCCATGTTCACCAGCTCCACCATCCCACCATGACCAACGCCTGCCGTGTTTCACACACGACCCCTGGTGGTCAGCCCACATCAGAGTGACCGGTTGTTTGGTTTTCTGGTTGTTCCACCGTTTGGTCTATTTGCATATTAGCCTTTTATTACATAGGATTATAAAATCTTTGCATATTTCATATCATTTCATATCATATCAAGAGGATGAATTAAGATATTTTCTTTCTCTGAGAAGTTTCTTCATTGCCATAATTTCTTCTAACCACAAATCTGTTTATTTTTTAGCTGCTTCTTTGCTTTGCATTCAGTCAGATGAGCTACAAGAAGCCCTCACCTCCCACTGTGTGGTCACTAGAGGAGAAACCATTATACGACCCAACACTGTAGAAAAAGCTACTGATGTCAGAGATGCTATGGCTAAAACTTTATATGGCCGTCTCTTTAGTTGGATAGTTAATCGCATTAACAGCTTGTTGAAGCATGACACATCACCAAGGTAAAAATTTTTATGGACACATTGTTTCCCAAATGTCAGATGATGTAAATCTGTGTTGTAATTTATTGATTTATATCAGAGTCCCTTTGAAGATGTTTCTAATCAGTATCACTTAATTTATTAACATTATATTTCATTATAGATCTGCTTTATTTCCTACTAGTACCAATTCATTGTGCCAGCAATATGAGTAAACATAATAGAAAGTGAATTTTTTAAAATATATTTTTATTGATTTTAGAGATGAAGGGAGAGGGAGAGATAGAAACATCAATGATGAGAGAGAATCATTAATTGGCTGCCTCCTGCAGGCCCTCCACTGAGGATTGAGCCCATAACCCGGGCATGTGCCCTTGACTGGAATTGAACCTGGGACCCTTCAGTCTGCAGGTCAACACTCTATCCACTGAGCCAAACCAGCTAGGGCAGAAAGTGAATTTTTAATGTGACCTATTAATTTATATCTTTTAATTAGAAGGTGTACTGTGAAGTGCATGCCATTTTATACTTGTATAAAATGTCAATTCAGTAGTTTTTTGTTTTTGTTTTGAGATTTTGAATTAAATCTTGAAGACAAAGAAAAACTTTTTTCCTATTTTAACTTTCACTATAATCCTGGAGAGGTAGGTGTTATGACTATCAATGAAATTTGGTTCAGAAATGCTCTAAATAACTAGTAAATAGTACATTCAGGATATAAACAGTGTTATGTGATCATAGTCTACACCTTGCCTGATGCCTCAACTTAGAACTAAAGGTAACCATAGCCATCATTGTGTGCTTTCTATGTGCAGGGATTGTGCATAGATACCTTTCACTTACATCTAAAGTTTTGTTCTGCCATAAATTATACAACCTTTAGAAATTTGAAAATGAATAAAGAAGATGAATACCTGCCTTAAGATCACTTCATTCACACTTGCTTATTAAATATAAAAATTCATTTTATATACATTTCAGGATGCAATTTATTGTTATTTTTCCACTGAAATACACATTGCACCATAATATGATCCAGTCAAAATTATCTTCAAATTGCTTCTTTACCTCCCTGCTAAACCATATGCTATCTGACTGGATCTAATATATTATTGTACATGATAGTTATTTAGCTCAGTAAAATCCTGTGGAACAGAGATGGCAAAAGAATAATCATTTTGACTAAACCAGTATAAATTTTAACTAGACATTTTGCCTCATATAACCACATAAAAGTATACTCACTGTTTACTTTTAGGAACTTTCAGAAATATTTGATAGTTTTCCTTTTGTTGATCCCATCACATATTCAAAATGTTCTGTAAGTCTACATTCTAAGTGCAGTCTATTCCTCCCAATATAGAGCAGTGGTTCTCAACCTGGGGGTCGAACGACCCTTTCACAAGGGTCGCCTGAGACCATTGGAAAACACATATATAATTACATATTGTTTTTGTGATTAATCACTATGCTTTAATTATGTTCAATTTGTAACAATGAAAATACATCCTGCATATCAGATATTTACATTACGATTCATAACAGTAGCAAAATTACAGTTATGAAGTAGCAGCAAGAATAATTTAATGGTTGGGGGTCACCACAACATGAGGAACTGTATTAAAGGGTCGCGGCATTAGGAAGGTTGAGAACCACTGATATAGAGAGTATCCCCCAGTTCACAGCATGCAGTTGCTGGCTGTCATTTCCAGCGCCCTGTCTCACCCAACACTAAGAATAATAACCTAGGTTATATAAATGGTGAACACAGGACTAATGTTTGTTCTTTCCTTTTTGGGAATGTATGTATTTCTTGGAGGAGGAGCAGACTTTTGACCAAGTATCTAACCTTTAATGAGCAGAGATAGCCATTATGGAAGAGCAGGAAAAAATGCATTTGTAATGTGTAATTGTAAAATAGTATGTAATTGTATTTTTAAATATTTAATTATAAAATAAATCCACATATATTTACACCTTCCTTTGGGTTATCATTTGTTGCATATTTTTAAATTATGAGTGAATGACCCTACAATACATAAGAATTCTTTAAAATAATTGAAATATTTTTAGCAAGATGTTTTCACTGTTGCCCTAAAATTAAAGACTAAGTATGCTCTTTCACAGAATTTATGTTTTTTGGTCTGGTTTTTATTGAATATATTTTTGCTATGTTCTGAATGCTAGCTATATTTTCTCTATGAATGATGACTCGCTCAGGGCTGTGATCTTGTGCTCATAAACTCATTGGAATAATGTTTCTTTTGTTTAAATATAAAGATAGTATACCAGTGGTTTCTGTAGTACAAGAAAAATATTGACCATTTTCATATTAAAATTGATGCTACCTAATTTATCTTTTAGTTCTATGGAGGGAAACCTTTTCAATTAATAATTTCACTTTAAGTGTGTATGCTGGTAGTAGATTTTTAGATAAATCACAAAAATATACTCTGAGATAACCTGATTTATAGTACCTTTTAAGAAAGTAAATAAGAATTCAAAATAATATCTCTAATTTTCCAGTGGGAATGGTGATGAACTGAGCATTGGCATACTGGATATATTTGGCTTTGAAAATTTCAAAAAAAATTCCTTTGAGCAGCTTTGCATTAACATTGCAAATGAACAAATTCAGTATTATTTTAATCAACACGTGTTTGCATGGGAACAGGTAAGTCAATGTACTATAAAGATGCATGCATGTGTGTTATAAGCAGACTTGTACTAATAATGAAGCATGACCTAAATCAGTGATGGCGAACCTATGACACGCGTGTCAGAGGTGACACACGAACTCATTTTTTTGGTTGATTTTTCTTGTTAAATGGCATTTAAATATATAAAATAAATATCAAAAATATAAGTCTTTGTTTTACTATGGTTGCAAATATCAAAAAATCTCTATATGTGACATGGCACCAGAGTTAAGTTAGGGTTTTTCAAAATGCTGACACGCCGAGCTCAAAAGGTTCACCATCACTGATAAATCATAGATTTAAAGCCTTAAACATTTAATACAAAGAAAATATTTTCTCGCCCTAACCGGTTTGGCTCAGTGGATAGAGCGTCGGCCTGAGGACTCAAGGGACCCAGGTTCGATTCCGGTCAAGGGCATGTACCTTGGTTGCGGGCACATACCCAGTAGGGAGTGTGCAGGAGGCAGCTGAATCGATGTTTCTCTCTCATAAATGTTTCTAGCTCTCTATCCCTCTCCCTTCCTCTCTGTAAAAAATCAATGAAATATAAAAAAAAAGAAAGAAAATATTTTCTCACTTCATTCCCATAGGAAAAACAAATACAAGCCAAAAAAAACTAGTATGATATTTGATGTTGAATATCCTCCATCGAATATCAGTGCACCCTTCTCCAAAACTTAGCAAGCCTGAGCCCTTGCAAACAAAGACGTTTCCTTTGGAAATTTAAATAGATGCATCCAACTGTTTCTCTTTCTGTATGAAATTCTGTTTGAAATTTAAATATCCATCTAAAATGCATTAAACTTCAGAATTCCAGTAACTAGGCAACAGAACACAAGATAATGGGTTTGATGCGAATGCTGTGAAACAGTAATTTTGTCAGGGTACAATGTGCAATTCATGATAAAGCTTCAAAAATATTCTTCCTTAGAGAAAAATCAGAGATTTACTTGAATTGCATTTGGCAAAACTGTAGTATTAAGACTGTTTTAAATATTTTATCAAGTCTGAAAGAAATAGTCATATTCAGTATGTCATTTGTCTCCTTTAAAATAATATATGAAAGTTGTATTTACTGATTACAACTGAAGTTTTTATTTAAATTTGAGATAAATTAGAGGTACTTGAACCTCTTTTGAGTTAAAATATTTAAGCTTATTGAGCATTAACTTTGAAATTGCATTTTGAAAACAGCAGTCACAAAAGAAAATATTTAGATCTTGACATTTCTTAAGCCAAAAAAAAAGACCATACTTTTTAATCTGTGTTTGCCCAATCTCATCTCCAGGCTCTCTCTCTCTCTTTCCTTCACAGACAAGCTCTTTGAAAGCATATTCAATACTCATTGCATTGTATCGATTTCTTCCCCACCTGGTACATTGAACCCACAGCATCTGGCTGGACCACCCTCACTGAATCGGAATGGCCCTTCCTAATCTCCTCATTAGTACCAGAAATGTTTTACTCCGCACATTATCAGTCTTTCTGTGATTTTCAACCCTATTGACAGATTCCTATTATTGGAAAACCCCTCCTTTAGCATTACTAACACCATCCTTCTATTTCTTTTCCTCTTTGATGGTTCTTCCTTTCCTCTTTCTGCACCATCTTCTACACCAATGGTTCTAAACCCTGGCTGCATAGTAGAGTCACTTGGGGAATTTTGTAAAAGTCTAGTGCCCAGCCCCTGTCCCAGACCAATCAAATTAGATCTCTTGGGCTGAGACCCAGACACCACTGTTTTTTAAGGTTCCCAGTGTATTCCAATGTTGAGAATTACTGGCCTAAATGCTAGCTCCTCCAAAGAGTTCTATCCTTGACCCTGACATATAGCAAGTGCTCAACAAATATTTATTAAATTAAGTTCATCTTGCTTTAATGCTTCACACTGTTCACAGAATTCATTCTAACCAGAGATTGAAACAAGTAAAAAAAATTGGGGTTACCTGCTTCAGGAGACAAGATTTATCTCCATGTATTTCCCATCTGATTATTAAGAGCTTGTGTTGATAGACTTCTGTTATTCTCTTTTGGAGGTTAATATTAGGACCTGATTTATTGGAATTAGCCTTTAAACCAATGTACAGATCTTTTATTGTTACTTGCTTTTCACTTTTATAGAATGTTACAATTTATAATTTACTTTTATTGATAGTCTTGAATTCCATGTATGATTCTAACGCTCTTAATTTTTTTTTGTCTTTGAGCTTGCTACAAATGAGACTATTCTATAAGATACTTTTTTCCTTTTTATAGAATTAATTGGAGTACACTGGTTAACAAATTATACAGGTTTCAGGTGACCAAGTTAAAACACATAATCTGTACACTGTATTGTGTGTTCACCACTCCAAGTCAAGTCTCCATTCATGACCTTTAACCCCCACCCCCCATTTACCCTCCTCTACCCTTTAAAAAAATGTACCTGAGAAGTTTTCTAGACAAAACAACTCAAAAGTGTCCCAAATTTAAAATTTTAACTAGGAGCCAGTGATGAATTAAGGCGATTCCCAATTCTTTCAAGTGACTTCCTAGAGAAGTGATCCAAGTGTGTGATGAATGTGTGATTTGTTCGATACAAGATTAGTCAGTGATTCTCTTAACTTTAAAATGTGGTTGCACGTGTTTTTGTTTCTTTCACTGTCATTTCCTGTGAAGGCAAAAAACGTAACAGAAATGCTAACAGTAGTTGTATGATTAGCTGTCACAGATAAAGAGAGCACACTTACACTAATTTCTATAAAGGAGAGCTAGGTAGTAAGCCAAGTCATTAATTAAAGTCATGGTCACATTTTTTTTTGGTAGAATATCATCACAGGTTCGGTCTAACACAGAACTCCTTCATTTAATAAAGTCCTTGCTGCTTATCAGTAGGACATGCTGTTCTCAATTTCATGCACATACAACAAATTTGGCCAATCTGAGCGAAAGGCATCCTGCCTCAGGCAGCACCTTCCCAGATGAAACAACTTCCAGTCCTGCTTAAACCAGCAAATGTTCTCTTTGTTGACAGTCCTACAACATTAGAACACAAACACAGGTTTCCTGAAAGCATTTCCTTACTTCTCCCAGGCTCAGTTTACGTGCAATATACACTGGGACGCTCCAACAAAGTTGGTTACAAAGCCATTTTGAGTATCATTTTCCCTTTATTTTCCATTAAAACAATAATCAGTGGACTATAGGAAAACATTTTTAGTGAGTTTGACAGTGGCCTATTAATCCATGGCTTGCTGGGTGAATAGTTTTATGTTTCTTGGAATGCTTGCCTCCAACTAACCATTTGTATTGCTTTTAAAGGTCTTAAATCTGGGAACCCCATTTTTAGCTTAATGGCATCTATGCCTCCTTTCTTTTCATAACCAGCTTTTCTGTGGACATAAATTGCATGTCTTGGAATCTCAACACCCAAACAAGAGCATCCAGAACTTGTATCATTTTTTTTCCTCTTATTATCTAGATATTTGGAATATCTAAGATAGCTGGTCTATGGTAGAATTATTTTCCTACTGTATAAACTGATAGGTCCTGAAAATTTTCTGGAGTTTGATATTTCATAATATTTGAAGTTTTCATACTTTTCTAGCACTAGAAGAACCATTTTATACAGATCGAATTTAACGAAATTCAAAGGGATGATTTTCATCTGAAGACAATAGTTTGAGCATTAGATAATAACTTAAGTCCCCATCCCTGCAAATAGATGATGAGGAGTATAGTTAAAACCTTTTAAAATTCCAGAGTCAAACTCTTTTAAATGAGTTGCAACCGTAAAGTATATGTCTTTCTTTTAATTTATTCATTCCACAAATAGATTATTCATATTTCCCCTTACATCTGTGTAGTGTTCTATTGATGCACACTGTTTACTTCCATATTTTTCTAAAAGCCTTTAGTTAGCAGCTCTAATAACAGGAAACAAGTTATCCCATTTTCCATGCAGGAGGCATCTTTCTACAACAGCCCTCACACTGAATCTCCATGGTAATTATGTAACCAAGATTTGGGGGAGGGGGTGCCAGTATTTTTTCATTTTCAGATTTTCTTCCATGTAAAAGAGAGCTCAACAGTAAAAAGTGTGATAGCAAACTTGACATTCTCTTCAAGTTAGTCATGTTAGTGCTGTAGTGGTCGGTTTTGTCCTTTGTTTTAATTTTGCACTATAGTATAATCATTATAGTATGAACATATCAAAAAATGAACCTTATTCCCTACAAGTTTATGTTTCAAATCAAGGGGAATACACACAAACCATCAATTCATCACCCCTGGGCATGATTTGAATTGGAACAGATGCCATTGCTCTTTAGGGCTGTTAAGATACTACAAAGCATTGTTCTAGAGTTAGACCCTGAAGATTCACTCTACTTCTTGACATGCCTGTTTATACTAGGATGAGCTTTCTTATCCATTAGTGCAGCTCAGCTTTCTGGCTAGTAACTGAACTAAAGCTCATTTCTAAAGTTAGCTATTAATATATTTTTTTCTGTATGAGGATAAGTTGTTACATGTATCACTTATGTAAGTAGCTGTGGGTTTAGAATTAAAAATCAGAAATCATTTTATATGCAGGAAACTATTTACAGCACATAATAGAAACAATAACTGTAATAATGCTCTGGCTTCTTGCTGAAAATTATGTGTATGACTTTCATCTCCAGTTGTTCATATCCTAAAGATGAAAGCTTTTGAGATTTTTTTAATGTGGGCTCTAAAACATAATTTGTGGCAATTACAAAGGACAAACATTCATTCAATTATATAATATCTACATTTTCAACTTTATTAACATCATAAAGTAAAAAATCAGCCTTCAGATAAAAAATGTGTGGGTAATTCAAAATAAACCCCTTATAAATGTCTTCAAAGGGTTTTGCTTGCAAAATGTGAATTTTTATTTTATATCCAAATTTCTTCCCTATTAAACAAATCTTCCCTATTAAAGAGTACTGTGGTGGTAGCATTTGTCTTATTTTAACTTTCCAAGTGATAAAGGACATTTATAGGTATTTTCTTTAGGCATTAAAATCGCCAGACATTTAAGAAACCCTTGATACAACAAATCTTCCTTTTTAAATGCTCGGCCAAGACTTGGCTTACTGTTTGAGATCACATGCAAATGTTCCTCACGCTTCTTATATACTAGGAGAATGAGGGAGTTGACATTGAAATGATAAGGTATGCTTGGAGCAATCCAGCAGCAGCTCCTGGCGGGGGCGTGTCTTCCTCTCCCTTGGCTCTCACAGGCAACCTCTTGGGTTCCGTGCCCACGTCAGCCCTCACTCAACACTGTGCTGCACATGTTTCTCTTCACACCCATGAAGTTGGGTCAGCACCATACTGCAATGTGGGGATTTATTTTGATAATTTGGTAACATTTTTCAAAACCTTTTAATTATGATAAAAGATCATTTTAAATGAGATATATAATTAGGAGCATAGATCCATACACTTGCAATAGTTTCTATATGTAAGGTTAAAGCATACTGTTGCCAAACTGAAATAAAATTATTTGGTAAAGATTTAAACATGACAGTAAAGGAAAAATACTTTTAAGTTGAAAGGAATGTATAGAAAGTTACATTTCTGAATTTCTAATAAAAATGCCTCCTTATCTGAAGCCAGTGCCCATCAATAGAATATAAATTTGCAAAACTCTTTATGACTTTTAAAGAGCTTTCAAAAATAGGTATCATACACAAAAAGACTTTTCATCTTAACGTGCATTATATGCCTCTTTCTGAAAAAGAAGGAAATGCTCTAAGACAGTGGTTCTCAACCTTCTGGCCCTTTAAATACAGTTCCTCATGTTGTGACCCAACCATAAAATTATTTTCGTTGCTACTTCATAACTGTAATGTTGCTACTGTCATGAATCATAATGTAAATATCTGATATGCAGGATGGTCTTAGGCGACCCCTGTGAAAGGGTCGTTCAACCGCCAAAGGGGTCGTGACCCACAGGTTGAAAATCGCTGCTCTAAGAGCACCACTTGAAATTCCTTCCTTCAAAGTTCATTAAAATATCTATAACATAATAGCTTAAGTGACCGTTACAACTGGACAACTGGCTGGTAGCTATGATGCGCACTGACCACCAGGGGGCAGACGCTCAATGCAGGAGCTGCCTGCCAACCTCCCACGGTCCCTCCCCCCCCCCCCCCCCCCCCCCCCGCCACCCACCCACCAGCCAGCCCCGATCAGGACTGGGTGAGATGGCCACGCTAAGGGACCCCACCCTTGCACAAATTCGTGCACCAGGCCTCTAGTATGTGAAATAAAACATGTATATTTTTATCAGGAATTATCCAAAATACTTTCTCATAGATTACTTGTCAGATTCTGAATGAATGACCTACATCATCTCAAGATGATGAACAACATTCCCTGTGGTTTGCCATTAGTATTAACAAAAATCAGCAGGATCATTAATATCAGCTTTGAATAGAAAATACAGGAAAAAATCAATTTTAAATTATACATTTTATTTTATATCAAGTGTTCAGATTTTTGACCATGCATATTGTCATTTTGTTTTCTTCATTTTTAGCTTTTTAAAATGCTTAGTTCAGTAAAATGTTATTACTAAAAATAATATGTATAGAGAGAAAGAGAATGAAAGCAAATGTGGTAAAATGTTAGCCATTGGGGAAGTTGAGTAAAGGGTACATGGGAGTATTTTGGTTCTATTCTTGCAAGTTGTCTTTCAGTTTGAAGTTATTTCAAAAAAAAAAAAAAAACAACAAGTGGCAGAAGGTTGTTGTTTTTTTCACTATAGTTAACATACTAAATTTACCTTGAGCACTAATAGCACTCTGAATCCTAGATTTTCAACCTTTAAAATGTTTCTCATAGAATGAGGATTTTTGTCAATGGTTAGAATGAGTAGCTTCTCGATGGTTTCTGGCCAGTGTGGGAAATGTTTTTGTAAGTGTGTACACTCATATCAGCAGCTGGTGAGTGGGAATTTTTTTACTAAAAGATAGACTTCAGGAATAAATGTGTTCATGTGGCTTTTTTCCCCATGCAAATGTTCTGTCAACAGAATGTATATTTATTCATTAAGTTTCACAACACATTGAGGCAGTCTTGGCATTTTGAAATGTTAGAACCAGAAGAAACCTAAATAGATGATTTACATTTCACAGACAACAAGGACTTCCGGTGACTTACCCGAGGTCACAGTCTGGTTGAACAAAGCCAGAACCAGGATCTAGGTCTTATGATGCCTGTCTCAGGTTCTTCCCAAGAACAAACAAATAGAACAAACAAATAAGTTCAGAGAGCCAGAGACATAAGAAAAGTAATCTCCGATGCAGAAGAAAAGGGTGCTCCTTGTATTTGAAAGAAAGGAAGGAAAAAGGAGAGGGGAGGGAGAAAAAGAAAAAGAAAGAGACCATCTTTTCACATGAAAATCCAGGGAGAGTCAATATAAGAAGGAAAGTGGAGAGAAGAGTAGTACTGAGCAAGTGGCAGTAGAGGGAGCAGAGACCCCCTAGTAGAAAGGATATAAGGTGGAACAACTGAAAGAGAGAATATACCAAAAACAGAGAAATCCAAAGATGTTTCTTCTGGGTTGGAATGGCAAGGCAGAGAGAGCATCGTTTCTGTGCCTTACAGGACAGGGACTCTACGTTTTTCATCTTTTTTCTATCTTCTCTAACCCCATCTACTCCTGAACATACACATAGTAGGTGCTCCTCAAATATTTGAAGAATTTTAGTATGTGGCACTTTCTACGGTGGTCTATACAGAGACAGTGCTACACACCGAGGTGAATTCCAAATACCATCTCTTGATATAAATCTCATTCATTCTTTGTCCCATGATTTGAAATGGGTAGAAGCATTTTTTTAAAAAAGTGGAGCTTTTTCATGAAGATGGCACCAAAAGTGAAGAAGACCTTCCCCTCCCAAAGCCAAAGCTAAAGCAAAGGCTTTGAAGGCAAAGAAAGTGGTGCTGAAAGATGTCCACAGACACACACACACACAGTTCCCTCTGACTGCCAGTCAGCCATGAAGAAGATAGAAGTCAACAATACACTTGTGTTCATTGTGGAGGTCAAGGCCAGTAAGCACCAGATCAAACAGGCTATGAAACAAGGAGGGACCTGGAGAGCATTGTGCTGAGGGAAATAAGCCAGTCAGAGAAAGACAAGTATCAGATGATCTCACTCAAGTAGAATCTAATGCACAAAATTAACTACCAAGCAAAATAGTGATGAATTCATAGATAGAGAACAAGCTGACAGTTCTGATGGGGGAGGGCGTTGCTGGGACAGAAGAGGAATTGAGCAAAAAAGAAAGAGGAAAAACTCATGGACATGGACAACAGTGGACATGGACATGGACATTATTTCTTTAATAACTCCACTGATGTGCTCTAAATGTGTTTTTAATGTACAGGGCAAAGGAGGTGGAAAGAGGTGGAGGAAGGTATAGGAGGAATAAATGGTAGAAACCTGACTTGGGGTGGTGAACACACAATACAGTGTACAGATGAAGTGTTTTAGAATTGTGCAGCTGCAACTTGTATAATTTCGTTAACCAGTGTCACCCCAATAAATTCAATAAAAAGGAAAAAAAATTCAAGCTATAAAGAAGCTCTATGACATTGATGTGGTCAAGGTCAACACCCTGATCAGGCCTGATGGAGAAAAGAAGTCATCGTTTGCCCTAGCCCCGCAGTCGGCAAACCGCGGCTCGGGAGACACATGCGGCTCTTTGTTCCCTTCAGAGTGGCTCTTCCACAAAATACCACTTGCGGGTACGCACGTACAGTGTGATTAAAACTTCCTGGCCCATGCGCAGAAGTTGGTATTTTGTGGAAGAGCCACACTGAAGGGGCCAAAGAGCTGCATGTGGCTTGTGAGCCGCGGTTTGCCGACCACGGGAGGGCCTAGCCCATTTGGCTCTGTGGATAGAGTGTCGGCCTGCAGACTCAAGGGTCCCAGGTTCGATTCCGGTCAAGGGCATGTACCTTGGTTGCATGCACATACCCAGTAGGGAGTGTGCAGGAGGCAGCTGATCAATGTTTCTAACTCTCTATCCCTCTCCCTTCCTCCCTTTCTGTAAAAAATCAATAAAATATATTTTTAAAAAAAGAAGGCATATGTTTGACTGGCTCCTGATTATGATGCTTTGGATGTTGTCAACAAAATTAGGGTCATCTAAACTAAGTCCAGCTGGCTAATTCTTTTTTCTTTTTTAATATATTTTATTGATTTCAGGGAGGAAGGGAGAGGGACACAGAGAGAGAAACATCAATGATGAGAGAGAATCACTAATTGGCTGCCTCCTGCACACCCCATACTGGGGATCGAGCTTGCAACCAGGGCATGTGCCCTTGACTGTAATTGAACCTGGGACCCTTCAGTCTGAATGCTATCCACAGAGCAAAACCAGCTAGGGCTGGCTAATTCTAAATATAAAAAATTTTCACTGTAAAAAAAAAAGAGAGGACTAAAATTTTAAAATAAGAGACATGCACATGGTTGGGGGAGGGGGAGTAGACCGTGACCAGTTTAGGAAGCAGGTTGCTGAATTAGTTTAGGAGATGAGAGGAGGTCTCTCCGAGGACCTGAGAATCGAGCCTTTTTTGTGTTATTAATCTGTGCTGAGTAACCTACCCGTATTTTTTCTCCTGCCATGGAAGCTTGCAGCCTCTCTCAGCCTGTGGTAACCACCCTGCCACGCTGCTGTGGGAGTCAGGACTTACTTTAGTAACCTCAGGTCTCCCATGGGATGACATATTGACCCTAAATATTTAAGCTTGATGCCTAAGCACTGTAGCTATGGAGGGGCACCTTCCATCGGCGTTCTTGCCAATGTGTCCTTTCGCAACCCACACTCAAAATTCAGTGAAAAACAACGGAGAATTTAACTCTGGATGAAATTTCCTGGCATCCAAGTCATGATTTTCCTTGCCCCCTTGATATATACTTTAAAAGGTAATTCATCTAAACTTTTTCAAAAAAGAATTCTGGCTGTCTGAACAGAGTAGGGATTACCTATGCCGGTGATGGTGAACCTATGACACACGTGTCAGAGGTGACACGCGAACTCATTTTTTTGGTTGATTTTTCTTTGTTAAATGGCATTTAAATATATAAAATAAATATCAAAAATGTAAGTCTTTGTTTTACTATGGTTGCAAATACCAAAAAATTTCTATATGTGACACAGCACCAGAATTAAGTTAGGGTTTTTCAAAATGCTGACACGCCGAACTCAAAAGGTTCGCCATCACTGACCTATGCTAACCAGCTCAGCTTTTCCTGAGTAATTCCACTGATATGCTGAAAATGTATTTTTAATGTACAGGGTAAAGCAGAGGACTTTTTGAAGTGGTAGTGAGCCTCAATTCTCTGCATATGCTCAAAAACAACTAAACTAAGCATTTGGAGTTTATAACTGCTCTAACAATATATAATATATGTTTAAGTCATGATCATTTTACTAAAAGCGCTTTATGAATCCTGAATAATAGCATTTTTCCCCTATTGGTTTCCCTGGAGTTTGTAATACTAACAAGTATCTTAAAGGGGAGCCTGTTGTTTTCCAAGCTCCTCATCTCTGTTCTGTATGACCTGCCACAAAAGCATTCAGTGGATTTTGACACAGACAAATAGAGATGACAAATGCATTGGTTTAGACCTTAACCTCGTGTGCTTTCTATATAAAACATACAAAACCGCCTTTGAACTTTGCCGTTATCATTTAAGCTGTAACATGCTGTCAGCATAAAGTAATTCTAGGTCTGCATACTTCTCCAAGGTTACCTTCAAATGAAAAAGCGGGTTGCTGAATTAGTTTAGGACAGTGGTCGGCAAACTGCGGCTCGGCAAACCACGGCTCGTGAGCCACATGCAACTCTTTAGCCCCTTCAGTGTGGCTCTTCCACAAAATACTGACTTCTGCTCATGGGCCACGAAGTTTCAATTGCACTGTATGTGCACGCCCGCATGTGGTATTTTGTGGAAGAGCCACACTCAAGGGGCCAAAGAGCCACATGTGGCTCGTGAGACGCAGTTTGCCAACCATGGGTTTAGGAGATGAGAAAAAGCTGTGACACATCAAGACGTTGTTTCATTTTGTATTTTATACTGGATAAACTAAATGTTTTTCAGGTTGTCTACCTCTTAGACCAGGGGTTCTGCCTCATTTTCTGTGTTAGATTTTATTTTAAAATATACATACATTTTTTTCTGGTGACATCTTTGAAATGAGATTTTAATTTCATGAGGCTCCAAAAGTAGTGATTAAAGCTTTTGCTTATCAAATGGCCCACCTGCCGTTGACTAAATTCCTCCATGAAGTTGCCAGAAATAACTTCTCTTTCTCTGAACTCCTGTAGTACATGTAGCATTTATCTGTCACATCTTACCTTGCATTTTGAATATGTATTTACTAAACTTATCAGTCAAGTTATATTTTAAACCCTCTGAGGTCAGCGAGTTTGTTTTAAACATCTATTTATCACCCAACACAGTTCCTTATTATAAGGTGTTTAATTAATTAAAAATATAAAATATATAAAATTAAAGTTAAATATATAAAGGAAAAATGGCCTGTAATTTTAATTTGTGGGTGGAGGACATTCTTCCTGAATCTGTGGTTATCTGATACACTTGCCTGTAATAGTTGCTTTCTCACCTGAGAGCTGGTGAGCATCCTGCACGTAAGTATTGCTACAAGTCATTGTTCAGATGTCATGTGTGTCCTCTCTTTTCTAGACTGTGAAGTAGGGACACACTATGATGGCAAAGTCATAGAAACACTTATGTAGCACATTTCTCCGTGTCCCTTTTGGAAAGCAGGTCATCATCACTATGTTGTTCTGGAACCATGATCGTACAGTAATTGTTCCTTGTTCTTTATTTTACAAATCTTATATACTCAACAGCAAATTATTATTAATGTGCCGGGTATTTTGACTTTTGTTAGATGAAGATTGTGAGCTCCACTGAGTACATGAGAAAGTGGAAGCTTACAGAGGATGAAAACTCCAAAGGATTATATGCTAGTTAAATGGCAGACCCCAGACATGAACCTGTTAGTGCTTGGCTCTGAATCCATCGGTTGTTCCTGTGACCCACAGCTGTCCACTTTGATAACAATAACTGAAACATTATTATATAAATATTCGTGAGACATTCACATCTGGAACTAGATAAAAGGCTTACATTGAGGGAAGTGTAATCCTAAAATAGACCTAATTAATATTCTATAAACTATTGAACACAATTTTATTACTGCCCATTAATAACATATTCCCTTGCATTTTGAAATCATAAGTTGTCCGTAATTCTGGTGTAGAGACTAGAAACTTTTCATTAACTATCCTGAATAGAAATCCGTGCTGACTTTAATAATCTAGTGTTTCTGGGGAGAGAAAAATACAGTGACACCCTCAGTTTAAGGGCAAGGTCAGAGAGAGTGATTTATTATAATATCTGTAAAGTAGGATGTTAGGTCATTACTGAAAAGCTATATATTATTCATAAATTTTTAAAGTGTATTTTTCTATATGTATCATGTCCTATTACAGAATGAATACGTCAATGAGGATGTTGATGCCAGAGTTATTGAATATGAAGATAACCGGCCCATCCTGGATATGTTTCTGCAGAAGCCAATGGGTTTACTATCGCTACTTGATGAAGAAAGTAGATTTCCCAAGGCCACTGACCAGACGCTTATAGGTGAGTATGTCTACCTTTTCTGATATAGTCATCTGATTCTGAATGATTGAAAAATAGATTTTTAGCCCTGGCTGGGTGGCACAGTTGGTTGGAGTGTCCCATACACCAAAAGGTCTCCAGGTTCGATTCCCATTCAGGGCACATATCTGCGTTGCGGGTTCCATCCCCTGTTGGGGTGCATGGGGGAGGAGCTTATCAATGTTTCCCTCTCTCCCTTCCTCTCTCTAAACATATCCTCAGGTGAGGATTGAAATAAAACAATTTTAATAGGTTTTTAATTATTTGGGAGAAAATAGCTATCACAAAGCCTGCATATTGTACTTTAAAGAGGCTCTGGATTTAATACCTGGACCAGTGAGTGTTGACAATAGGGTGAAATATTTCATGAAAAATTAAACAAATTTAGACATTGGACTTCTCCTTACTTTAATGGTAGTGCTCCAACGATAGGATCTTATGTTAGAAATGACCTCAGAAATTATCCAGCCCAAAATTAGAAATTGGAGAGCAAGGCAAAAGGACAGTTCTAGAATTTGAAATGAGTTAGCTATTGGGGAGGAAATAAATTCATCTGTGATGTTCTAGTCATTTATCTACTAGATGCAACTAGCCTCAAATACCTTAATAATCTCTAAGTTACAGTACATTAAGTGTTTATAATAACCCCAAGTCATCAAAAAATATTAAACATTTTCATAAGGCAGAGATGTATACTCTATTTAAAACATTATCATCTAAAAGTGGTTAACATAAATGTCCTACTCCTTAAATTTTAAAAAAACCAACTTTAGCTTTTTCAGCTATCTGAAAAAAATAATTTTTAATGTGGAACACTATATTCCCTGATGGTAGGAGATAATCATTATGTATACTCAATACTTGCAAAAAATTCAGATATTCTCTCACTTACTTTTGGTGATATATTGGTCTGTTTCTGACCATTAAAGTCAGTGGTGCTAATTCTTTCTTATTGATTGTTTATTCTGCCCTCTAATTGCACAATACTAATGGAAAAGAAAATAATACCCAAATTGTGGGGAAATGATTGCATAGCAGTCACCCTATGTTAATGCTAAAATGTTCCTTCTAGAATATGGAGTAAAAACTTCTCTGAGGTTGGTAAAATTCTTATAGAAAATAACTGTCTTTATGGTCCCATTGTGTTTCCCACGTAATCAATAATAACATATACCATCTAATAGAAAGGAAAAGCAAACACCGAATTTCTAGGTGCATGGCTTTGCTTAAACTGTGTTTCACAAACCCCTTTGTTCAGTCAGACTCCAGTAGTTCCCTTCCTCTGTACCAGCAGTTCTCACAATGTGGTCCCCGCACAAGGTACATTAGCATCACCTGGGATCGTGCTAGACTGTAACTTCTTAGATCCCATTCCAGATGTACTGAGTCAGGAACTCTTGGGGTAAGACCTAGCAATCTGAGTTTTTAATGGGCCCTCTAGCGGACTCTGTTGCTTACTAAGGTTTGAGAACTACTGCTGTAAATCATAATGGAATGGTAAAATTCATTATCTTGAATTTGGCAATACCATTTATAATTATATTCCAAAATCTGCATATATTAGCTATGTAAATTTTTCTTTTTTTACTGCACACTGTCCATTTTATGGAGAAAGGGGTGATTCTGTCAACATGCATTTTTTGAGGATCTCCTACATACTTGATATTGGCATTCCATTTTTTCCTATAGAAAAATTTGAAGATAATCTGAAGTCACAGTACTTCTGGAGGCCCAAAAGAATAGAACTTAGTTTTGGAATTCACCATTTTGCAGGAAAGGTAAGAACTTTAAGGAATTGTGACTGAGTTTCTCTTTAGTCTTTTGTCGAATAATAAAAGTAGACATGAAAATTATGGCCTGAAATATTTACAGATGGTTATAATGAGATAGCCATCTGTGTCTGCCCCTATCTGGCCCTTACTCTGCTCTGCACCTTCCTACAGTCTGTCCTGGCCTTTACCAACCACTCTTGCTCCAACCACTTCCACTTCTAGCATCTATCCTGAAAAGATAAAAAAATAAAATAAAATAAAAAATCCTTCAACAAGCACAAGGTAATAATTTTTCTAGAGGAATTTTTATTAAGAAACTAAGGGAAAACAAGCAAGAAAAGAGACAAGTCTTCAACAGTCCATCTTTCTGATCCTGACATCTGGTTTTGGGTGAGATTGGCTGACAATGGGTACCTACTTTTTTCTTCTTTCAATGAAAGCTGGAACCTTTATTATAAACTGACTTTTTCAAACATTAGTGCTTCTCTCTTCACTGCCGACTTTGTCTCTTCTCCCTCCCAACAGGAGAAGGTGTCAGGCTAGAGGTGTGGTCACATAACTGAGCTACCCTAGACAGATGGAATTGGTTAATGGACTGGTGCACAGTTAGAGGAAGAAATGTTTATGCATCGACAGATACACACTCCCACACCAAAGCAAACCTCAGTACCTAGAGGACGTATTCCTTCCCTTCTGCAGAGAATAACAGGCCATTCCCTCACAATGATGTTATAAATATTGGAGGACTAAGAAGATATTAAAATCAAGAAAGAATGCAATGGATTAAAAATAAATAAACAAAATAAAATGATTCATAACCCCGAGCACTCTAGTTTACTAGAACTATATTCCACAAACTTCGATATTCCACAGACTTGTCACTGAAAAAAAACAAATCTTCCTTAAATATTATAATTATAGCTCCTCTCATGATTTTTAGCATCTGATTTTTCAAATAAGCCTCCTTTAAAACATCCATTAAGAATTGCCTATGATCATTTTACCCAGGTTTTAATAACTATATCAGTCTTCTTGGATTGTCATACCAAAAATACCACAGGCAGAGTGGCTTAAAACAACAGAAATTTATTTTTTCAGAGTTTTGGAGACAACACAGCCAAGATCAGGTACCAGCAAGGCTGGTGTCTGTTGAGGCCTCTCTTCCTGGCTTGCAGACAACTGCCTTTTTGCTGTGTCCTTATATCTTTTCTTTCTCTGTGTACAGGTTGGAGTAGAGATAGACAGATCTCTGGTGTATCTTCCTCATTTTAGGACATCAGTCCTCTGGAATTAGGACCCCAACCTATGACCTCATTTAACCTTAGTTACCTGCTTAAATACTCTCTCTCTCCAAATACAGTCACATTTGAGGATGAGGATTCAACATAATAATTTTAGAGTAACAGAATTCAGTCCATGACAACAGCCATATTGGACCAGCCTACAGAGATCTTTGGGTTACCTTGATTTTTAGAAAGCCTTAAAATTATTCACCCCCACAGCGGACGTAGACCATTCTTACTACTGAGACAAAAATCTGTAGTGGCTAATTCACTGCAGTGAATCAATTATAATAGAAACTAGTGACCTGTTGCATGAAATCATGAGAGACACAGGACACCCTCCCCCCCCCCCCCATGCCATGGGACCATCCCCGAGTCCTGGAGTCCCACCCCGTGTGGCCTGCGCACTGCCAGACGGCCCGAGTCCTGGAGTGCTACCCCGATGCCCCACCTCAGGCCATGCACAGCGGTCACTGGGACCCCTTGCGCCCTCCTGGGGCCACAGGAACCCTGGTAGAAGCCCTGCGCCTGCTGCCCTGCCCCCGCTGTGTGCGCCACTATCTTGTGACGGCCTTATGGCGTGAGGGTCAATTTGCATATTACCTCTTTATTATATAGGATGAGAATGCCTGGGTGGCCCCAGTGTGCTTCCTCCTGCCACACCCAACCCTCCAGAAATACACCAAATTTCCAACATAAAACTTGGGAGGAATCAAACTTCTTTTATCATTTCAACACCCAGATAATCAGTGAGACAAATATTTTTCTGACAAGATTTATTATAAACCTGGAGAGGTTTGCTTTTCCAACCAAGTTGTAAGGAACTACCTTTATAAATCTTTGTATAGCTGTCACTCCGCACAGGGTAAGCTCTTAATAAATATCTATTGATGATGATGATGATGATTTTGGCAGTGACACTAATTGTGATGATGATGATAATATACTTTATCAACAGGTCCTCTATAATGCAAGTGGGTTCTTAGCTAAAAATAGAGACACTCTTCCAACTGATATTGTGCTGCTCTTGAGGTCATCAGAAAACAGTGTAATTCGACAACTAGTTAACCACCCTCTGACAAAAACAGGTAAGATAAGACAATTACCTTTAAATGAAAAGGTTTTTCAGGCCTGATCAAATAGTTTCTGATTGTAATTTTCATGAGTATGATCCTCAGTTTTTCATATTGGTTTATTTTCGGCTCACTAAATATGCAATTATTGATATCCCCTGCCTAGATCATCTGAAGAAAATAATAAAACATAAAGAAGGTAGGTTTTCACTAAAGAAAGTGAAGCACCTCCAGAAAATATGGTGGTGTCCTAGCGCCTCACTAGAAGAATATGTTCACCTCCAGAGAGTTGAGAATTCCCTGCTATTTTCGAGTGGGTAGCATCTGGATGGTTCTTTGAGGTCTATAGGTTTAGTGAGCTCTGACTTACTGATTAAAGACTCAAATGACCTTGTTCCATTCAACCATATACATTCTTAAATTTGCTTTTAAGTAGAAAAAATATAGTGTGGGTTGTTTTTCTTTACTGGAGTTTGAAATTTTCCTCTGCATTTTTTATAGTTTTATTGATGTATAACTGACATATACATATGCACATATTTAGACAGTAAAATTTGGTGAGTTTTTGGCATACATAAATACCTGTAAAACTGTCACCACAATCAATAATGAACCTATTGATCACCCCCAAATGATATTTCCTCGTGGCTCTTTGTAATCCTCCCCCTACTCTTCCCTGCCCCTAACCAAGTGTTCTTCACAATCTTGAGTCTTCCAATCAGGAGGCAAAATATAGCTCTTCATTTATTTAAGTCTTCTTTAATTTCTCTCAACAATATGTAGTTTTCAGCATGCAAGTCTTATATATCTTTAGTCAAATTATCTGCTAGTATATCACATTTTAAGCTATTATAAATGGTAATTTTTCATTCAAGTTCTGTGTGTTGCTACTATATAGGAGCCCAATTAATATTTGTGTATTAATTTTTGCTGTGCAATGTTGCTTAATTTATTTGAGTAGGTGGGTATCATTTATTATACATAAAGTTTGCTATAATAACAGATAAAATGGGGGAAATATTACTTTAGGCTTTGAAGAAGAGCTTATGGAACTCATTTCCCCAAAGAATAGTTTCAACCTAAGAGTTAAATTACAAGAATAATAATCCTGTAAAATAAAAGCCTAATAATAATCCTATATAATACAAGTCTAATATCATCCAGTCTGCCATTCAACCAATCAAAGTGTAATACGCTAATGACAAGCACTGACCACCAAGGACCAGATGCTCCAACTGGTAGGTTAGCTTGCTGCTGAGGTCCAGCCAATCAGGACTGAGCAAGATGAGCAGGACATGCCCTGGAGCCCTCTCGTGGTCCCTCCCAGGCAGCCAACTTCCTGGCGTCCCTCCCTGGCCCTGAATGTGCACCGGTGGGGTCCCTCGGCCTGGCCTGCACCCTCTTGCAATCTGGGCTGAGGGACCCCCCTCCCAAATGCATGAATTTTGAGCACCAGGCTTCTAGTCCTATATAATAAAAGCCTAATATGCTAAGTGTCCAGTTGTCCAGTCAGCCATTCAACCAATCAAAGAGTCATGCTAATGATATGCTAAGGCTGCTCAACTGCTCACTATAATGTGCACTGACTACCATAGGGCAGACAGTCGACCGGTTGACCAGTCACTATGACATGCACTGACTACCAGGGGGGAGACAGTTGACCGGTTGACCAGTCGCTATGACACGCACTGACCACCAGGGGGCAGACACTTCGAGTAGTAGGTTAGTTTGCTGCTGGGGTCCAGCTGATCGTACTAAGCAAGATGGGCTGGACATGCCCTGGAGCCCTCCCACAGTCCCTCCCTGGCTGGCTAACCTCCATTGTGTTAAGAATTTTTGTATCACCCTGCCCAGAGTTCTCAGTGGTTAGAAAATCAGCCCCTGGAACCTAAGGGTCTTGCATTTGATCCCCAGTCAAAAGCATGTACCTGGTTTGCAGGTTTACCAGTAATCCCCAGCCCCAATTAGGGTATTTTCGGAGCCAACCAGTCAATGTGTCACTCTCACATTGATATCTCTCTCTCTCTCTCTCTCTCTCTCTCTCTCTGTCTTTTTCCTGTCCCTCCCACCCCCTTCCACTCTCTCCCTGAAAATCAATGGAAAAAATATCTTTGAGTGAGTATTAACAACAAAAAAATAAATTTTTGTATCTATGTTCATGGATATTAGTTTTCTTTTCTTATGGTTATTTTTTCTGATTTTAGAATCAGGGTAATAATGGCCTCATAGAATGAATTGAGATGTATTGCCTCCTCTTTAATTTTCAGAAAAAGTTAAATGAGTATTATTTATTTCTAAATTGCTTTATAGAATTTACTTGTGAAACCTGCTGAGCCTGAGGGCTTTTTGTGATAAAGTTTTTAAGTACAAATGTAGTTTCTTTAATAAATATAAGGCTATTTAAGTTATCCAGTTTTTTAAATAAGCTTTAGTAGATTGTGTCTTTTAGGAAATTGTTCATCTGTGTAGTCAAATTTATTGACATAAAGTTTGTTATTATTTCCTTATACTTTTACTATCTGTAGATCTTGAAGTTATATCAGCTCTCTCATTTGTGATATAAATAATTTCTGCCCTCTCTAATTTTATTCTTGATATATTTTCTAGAGACATCAATTTTATTGATATTCTCTAAGAATTGGCTTATGGTTTCATTGATATTCTCTATTGTCTATGCTTTCTATTTTGCAGATTTTTTTTCTTTTCTTTTTTTTTTTTTTTTTTTTGCCTCCTCTCTTCTGTTTATTTTGGGTATTTTGTCTTTTTCTAAGTTCTAAGCTAAAAACCTAGGTCAGTGATTTAAGAAAATGTTTTTTTTTCTAGTATAAGTACTTATATGGGTTATTTATAATTCTTATATTTAATTTTTAAGTATATTGGGATTTTCCAGATATCTTTTTGTCTGGCCTTCTAATTTAATTCTGTATGCTCAGGAAGCATATTTTGTATGACTTAATCCATTTAATTTTAACTAAAAATTTTTATGGCCCATAATATGCTCTATCTTGTTTTATGTTTCATTTGCACTTGAAAATAATGTGTATTCTACTGTTGTTAGGTGGAGTGTTATATAAATGTTCATTAGGTCAACTTGTTTGATAATAGTGGTCAAATCTTCTATATTCTTACTGATTTCTCGGGCTTCTATCAATTACTGAGAGAGGGACTTAGACATATCCTATATAATAAAAGGGTAATATGCAAATTGACCCTAACAGCAGAATGACTGGGAATGACTGGTCACTATGACACACACTGACCACCAGGGGGCAGACGCTCAATGCAGGAACTGCCCCCTGGTGGTCAGTGCGCTCCCACAGGGGGGGCTCTGCTCAGCCACAAGCCAGGCTGGTGGCTGCCAGCACAGTGGTAGTGGCGGGAGCCTCTCTTGCCTCCTCAGCAGCACTAAGGATGTCCGACTGCAGCTTAGGTCTGCTCCCTGCTGGCAAGTGGACATCCCCTGAGGGCTCCTGGGCTGCAAGAGGGATGTCTGACTGCCAGCTTAGACCTGATACCCTGGGGATCAGGCCTAAGCCCACAGGTGGACATCCCCTGAGGGGTCCCAGACTGCGAGAGGGCACAGGCCGAGCTAATGGATCCCCCCCCTCCCCGAGTGCACAGATTTTTGTGCACCGAGCCTCTAGTGCAGGGGTGGGCAAACTTTTTGATTCGAGGGCCACAATGGGTTCTTAAACTGGACCGGAGGGCTGGAACAAAAGCATGGATGGAGTGTTTGTGTGAACTAATATAAATTCAAAGTAAACATCATTACATAAAAGGGTATGTTCTTTTTTTTTTTTTTTTTTAGTTTTATTCATTTCAAATGGGCCGGATCCGGCCCGCGGGCCGTAGTTTGCCCATGGCTGCTCTAGTGTGACTATAATTGTCAATTTATCAAATTTTCTTTTCATTAAAATCAGTTTTTGCTGTATATAGTTTTTGTATTTTTTCACCTGAGAATATGTTTTTATTGATTTTAGGGAGAAAGGAAGGTGGGAGGAGAGAGAATGAGAGAGAGAGAGAGATCTATTGGTTGTGTCCAATACACACCCCGATTGGAGATCCAACCTGCGACCTCTCAGTGATGCTCCAACCGTGCCACTGCCAGGACTGTTTCATGTTCTTTAAGGTCTACTAGTGGGGACATAAAAATTTAGAATTGTTTCATTTTCTTGATGAATAGACCCCTTTTATTATTATTAAATTACTCTTCTTATCCCTGGTAATATTCATTATTCTGAAGTCTACTTTGCCTGATAATGATACGGAGACTCCAACTTTCTTATAATTAGTGGTTGAATGGCATTTTTTATACTTTTAATTTCAACTTTTTTGTGTTTATATTTAAAATGTTTTTTTTCTAGACAGCCTATAGTTGAGCCTTGCTTTTTAAGTTTCAATCTGATAATCTCTGCCTTTCAATTGTGGTGATCAGACCATTTACATTTAATGTGATTAATTATATGTTTGGGATGACTCTACTATCATGTTATTTGTTTTCTATTTGTTCCATCTATTATTTTTCCCAGTCTTTACCTGGGTTCCCCACTCTGCATTTCAGCCTAAAATCTCTGCAGACAGAGAAAACTGGGGTAATTGTAGGACTTATTTCATTTATTTCCCCTCTCTCATGGATCACTGTCCTGTACTGCTTTTTTTTTTTTTTTTTAACATATTTTATTGATTTTTTTACAGAGAGGAAGGGAGAGAGACAGAGAGTCAGAAACATCGATGAGAGAGAAACATCGATCAGCCGCCTCCTGCACATCTCCTACTGGGGATGTGCCCGCAACCCAGGTACATGCCCTTGACCGGAATCGAACCCGGGACCCTTCAGTCCGCAGGCCGACGCTCCATCCACTGAGCCAAACCGGTTTCGGCTCCTGTACTGCTTTATTAACAATGTATAACAGGGGTTTCTCCCAGACAAATACTGTGTGATTTAATTTATATGAGTTAGTCAAATTCATAGAGACAGAAAGCAGAATTTTGGTTGTCTAGAGTTGAGGGATGTGAGAATGGGAAGTTAGTAATTAATAAGTATAGCATTTCCATTTTAGGGCATGAAGAGTGCTATGGAGATGGGTAGCAGTGATGGCTGCACAACATTATGAATGTATTTAATACCACTGAACTATACACTTTAAAATGCTAAATTTTATGGTATGTGTATTTTACCACAATAAAAAGAGAAAAAGGAGAAAAAAAAAAAAACTGTTCCATATATTTTGTATGTTTTTTAGTTGTTTCATTTAATCCAGTCTGTTACTTTATCTTGTCTAAAAGCAAGTCTTCAGTTTTGATCTTAACAATTGTTATCTCTTTCTGTATCCACCTATAGCCTCTAGGCATCTAACTTCATCCTTTTCATCCTTATAAAACATGCAGCCAGGTTCTCAATACTCTGTTATGCCTCCTGACTATCAGTAGAACAGTTCTCTAGTTTAAGAGAACTTCACAGTCAAAAAGTGTTTCAGCCCCAGTCAGGACGAAAGGCCCCGGTGTGGTAGGGACAACCCTGGTCAGGTTGAAACGGCCCCGGTGTGGTAGGGACGACCCCGGTGAGGTTGAAACGGCCCCTGTGAGGTAGGGACGGCCCCAGTCAGGTCGAAACGTCCCCGGTGTGGTAGGGACAACCCCGGTCAGGTTGAAACGGCCCCCGTGAGGTAGGGACGACCCCGGTGAGGTTGAAACGGCCCCCGTGAGGTAGGGACGACCCCGGTCAGGTCGAAACGGCCCCGGTGCGGTAGGGACGACCCCGGTGAGGTTGAAACAGCCCCCGTGCGGTAGGGATGACACCAGTCAGGTCGAAACGGCCCCGGTGTGGTAGGGACAACCCCAGTCAGGTTGAAACAGCCCCGGTGTGGTAGGGACAACCCCGGTGAGGTTGAAACGACCCCCGTGAGGTAGGGACGACCCCGGTGAGGTTGAAAAGGCCCCCGTGAGGTAGGGACGACCCTGGTCAGGTCGAAACGGCCCCGGTGTGGTAGGGACGACCCCGGTGAGGTTGAAATAGCCCCCGTGAGGTAGGGTCGACCCCAGTCAGGTCGAAACGGCCCCGGTGTGGTAGGGACGACCCCGGTGAGGTTGAAATAGCCCCCGTGAGGTAGGGTCGACCCCAGTCAGGTCGAAACGGCCCCGGTGTGGTAGGGACGACCCCGGTGAGGTTGAAACGGCCCCCGTGAGGTAGGGACGACCCTGGTCAGGTTGAAACGGCCCTGGTGTGGTAGGGACAACCCCGGTGAGGTTGAAACGGCCCCTGTGAGGTAGGGACGACCCCGGTGAGGTTGAAACGGCCCCCGTGAGGTAGGGACGACCCCGGTCAGGTCGAAACGGCCCCGGTGTGGTAGGGACGACCCCGGTGAGGTTGAAACAGCCCCCGTGCGGTAGGGACGACCCCAGTCAGGTCAAAACGGCCCCGGTGTGGTAGGGACAACCCCGGTGAGGTTGAAACGGCCCCCGTGAGGTAGGGACGACCCCGGTGAGGTTGAAACGGCCCCCGTGAGGTAGGGACGACCCTGGTCAGGTCGAAACGGCCCCGGTGTGGTAGGGACAACCCTGGTGAGGTTGAAACGGCCCCCGTGAGGTAGGGACGACCCCGGTCAGGTCGAAACGGCCCCGGTGTGGTAGGGACGACCCCGGTGAGGTTGAAACAGCCCCCGTGCAGTAGGGACGACCCCAGTCAGGTCAAAACGGCCCCGGTGTGGTAGGGACAACCCCGGTGAGGTTGAAACGGCCCCCGTGAGGTAGGGACGACCCTGTTCAGGTCGAAAAGGCCCCGGTGTGGTAGGGACAACCCCAGTCAGGTTGAAACGGCCCCCGTGAGGTAGAGATGACCCCGGTGAGGTTGAAACGGCCCCCGTGAGGTAGGGACGACCCCAGTCAGGTCGAAACGGCCCCAGTGTGGTAGGGACAACCCCAGTCAGGTTGAAACAGCCCCCGTGTGGTAGGGACAACCCCGGTGAGGTTGAAACGGCCCCCGTGAGGTAGGGACGACCCCGGTCAGGTCGAAACGGCCCCGGTGTGGTAGGGACGACCCCGGTGAGGTTGAAACAGCCCCCGTGCAGTAGGGACGACCCCAGTCAGGTCAAAACGGCCCCGGTGTGGTAGGGACAACCCCGGTGAGGTTGAAACGGCCCCCGTGAGGTAGGGACGACCCTGTTCAGGTCGAAAAGGCCCCGGTGTGGTAGGGACAACCCCAGTCAGGTTGAAACGGCCCCCGTGAGGTAGAGATGACCCCGGTGAGGTTGAAACGGCCCCCGTGAGGTAGGGACGACCCCAGTCAGGTCTAAACGGCCCCAGTGTGGTAGGGACAACCCCAGTCAGGTTGAAACAGCCCCCGTGTGGTAGGGACAACCCCGGTGAGGTTGAAACGGCCCCGGTGAGGTAGGGACGACCCCGGTGAGGTTGAAACGGCCCCTGTGAGGTAGGGACGACCCCGGTCAGGTCGAAAGGCCCCGGTGTGGTAGGGACAACCCTGGTCAGGTTGAAACGGCCCCGGTGTGGTAGGGACGACCCTGGTGAGGTTGAAACGGCCCCTGTGAGGTAGGGATGGCCCCAGTCAGGTCGAAATGTCCCCGGTGTGGTAGGGACAACCCCGGTCAGGTTGAAACGGCCCCCGTGAGGTAGGAACGACCCCGGTGAGGTTGAAACAGCCCCCGTGAGGTAGGGACGACCCCGGTCTGGTAGGGACAACCCCGGTCAGGTCGAAACGGCCCCGGTGTGGTAGGGACGACCCTGGTGAGGTTGAAACGGCCCCCGTGAGGTAGGGACGGCCCCGGTGAGGTTGAAATGGCCCTGGTGAGGCTCAGATGGCCCTGGTGAGGTTAAGACTACTCCAGTGAGGTTGGGACAAATAAAGGGGACCAGTATGGACTGATGAACAGGGGTAGATACAGAAGCAGAGCAACATTGAACAGAATGTTAAACTACAGTGGGAAGCCTGGGGAGGGTTGGGGGGGGGGATTAAGAGACCAACTGAAGGACTTATATGCATGCATATAAGATTAACCAATGGACACAAGACACGGGGCGGGGGGGGTGGGGGGTAGGGGCTGGGGGAATGTCAAGGGGGGGTAAAAAGGAGACATATGTAATACTCTTTGTAATACTTTAAGAAATAAAAATTATTAAAAAAAAAAATAAAAAAAAAAGTGTTTCAGGAACTCAGAACCTCAAAACTATCTAAAGCATATGGGCTTTATATTCACTTAGTTGTGCAAACATGTAATAATAACAGCGACAACAATAATAGACAAATTTGTTTTAAAATTGCACTGTGCCAGGCACTTTCATTTACCCTAATACCCACACTCTGAGGAGGAACTACTCTACAGGTGAGACATTGAAGTTTAGAAGTGCTGAGCAGCTTTTTCAGTGTTACCCCGAGAAGTAGGCTTGAAAAGTCAGGCTCTTCAATTCTCTATTTATGTTGTCTCCAAGATTCTAAAATAACCATGGCCCTTTGCCTGTATTCCTTCAAATATGAAAGAGTTCAGCCCTGCCCGGACAGTATGGTTCAGTAGTTGAGCATTGACCTATGAACCAGGAGGTCACTGTTCCATTCCTGGGTTGCAGGCTCTATCCCCAGTGTGGGGTGTGCAGGAGGCAGCCGATCAATGATTCTCTCTCATCATTAATGTTTTTATCTCTCTCTTTCTCTCCCTTCCTTTCTGAAATCAATAAAAAAAATTTTTTTTTTTAAAAAGTTCAGCCCTCATTAGGGGACATGCAGCATAAAACCTTGCAGCTCGTATCTCCAGTTTGGTTTATCATAGGTTTGTCATCAGATAAACTATAAAAGCAAACTGGATATAGTTTCTAAATTTAAGATTATGCTAATTTTAGTACCTGTCAATATGCATAGATGAATTTTTAAAGGCTTTCATTTATATTTTGTTAAATGATTTGATGTCTAGCATACAAATTTTGTTTAAGTGAAATTACTAATCCTTCACTAAATTTCTTCTAGTTTTTTAGTTTCAGATAAACTTGCATTTTTTAATTTTTATTTGGGTAATACAAAGCAATAGGATCTATTAAGTAATGGGTCTATCCTAATTAATGTGCTATTAGCACTTTGTATATTCATCACACTTCTAAGAAATCTCCAAGTCTGTGGTAATCTGTTTCTAAAATTCCCTGGTAATCCTAATGATGATGATACTGATTGAAACTCCTGACATGCTTGTCTGGAGGTCATCTGTTGCTGTCTGTCCACCTTGCTGTGTTTAGTAAGTTTCCCATTTGAAGAGTGACAGTGCCGTGTGCAGTGTCAGCACAGCAGGAAAGCCATGGCACTCTTCTCAGCACTTTTCCTGGAATAAAGAGGGAAGGGGGTGGGGGAGCGTGAACAGAGCAGAGGCACTGCCAGCCACACCCCAGGCAGAGTTCCTCTCCAACCCACCTTTTCAACCACAAAGAATGTGAAGGATTTGCCAGAAATATGTAGCCTCTGCTTTTCACCTAAGAGAATAAGAGTGACAAGAAATGACCTTTCTAAAGTGATACTCAATTCTGGAGATATTTTGAATATTACTATTAGGATGATAAACTCTTGGATTGTGGGTGGTTGAGTTATTGTGGTTGGTAGGGGGTGGGAAAGGAGTGAACTAACATTTTCAGGCACCTTCCATGTGACAGACATACTATCACATTTCATCAAAATTCTGTGAGGGAGGCATCATTAACCTCATGTTATGGATCCAAACTACAACTCAGAGACTTAAGTGAATAACCTACAGGTAACACAGTTTAAGTACCACAGCTGGTATCAAACCTAGGTCTTCCTCCTGGCTTTATAGGTCATTATTATTTTACTACACCAATATTTTTTCTACAACCTTGTCTTGTGAACCTTTATATAGTCCTCGAACTAGGCACACATTTCTGAATGTTAAGTTGAAATTGTCCAGTGCTATCAGCCACACTTGATTCACTTAAACCACTTTGCATGAATTAATGATCCACATGATTTTTTTAAAAACTTTTTTAAAAATATATTTCTTTAATTGATTTCAGAGAGGAAGGGAGAAGGAGAGAGAGGTAGAAACATCATTGATGAGAGAGAATCATTGATCAACTGACTCCTGTATACCCCCTACTGGGGATCGAGCCCAAAACGCAGAAATGTGCCCTTGGCCGGAATCGAACCTGGGACCCTTCAGTCCGCAAGCTGATGCTCTAGCCACTAAGCCAAGCTGGCTAGGGTGATCCATATGATTTTTAAGGTCCATTGTAAAGCTTTTCTTTATGGTAAAGAAAATCTCAGATGCCATTTAACACACACACACACAAAAATAAACAAAACAACAAATTGCCTCCTTTATCATAATCATTCCATATTTTATAGCAATTAAAAGGCAATCCAGCCTGGCCAGCATGGCTTGATGGTTGAGCATTGATCTGTGAACCAGGAGGTCATGGTTCAACTCCGGATCAGGGGCACATGCCCCGGTTTCGAGCTCGATCCCCAGTGTGATGCATTCAAGAGGCAGCGATCAATGATTCTCTCTCATCATTGATGTTTCTATCTCTCTCTCTCCCTCTCACTTCCTCTCTGAATCAATAAAAATATATTTAAAAATAAAAATAAATAAAAGGCAATCCAACAGTTACCTCTATCTTTCTATTCTCTAAGCTGGGTTTATTTATTTCTGAATTAAAATTTTGGCATAAATTTCACATAATATTACTTTATCTCTAAGTTTCTCAATAAATCGTTAACCAAGCTTATAAGTCTGAATATTGTGAGATCAACAATGCTTATTTTAACATTCAAGCAAATGAGGGAAATTTTCTAGCCATTTAAGGATTTTAAAAGGTATATTAATTTTATCTAAATTCCCACAGGTAATCTGCCACATTCAAAAACTAAAAATATAATAAACTATCAAATGAGAACTTCAGAAAAATCAGTCAACCTGACAAAGGTAAGAAAATGTATTTTTCATGGCAGTGAATCTAAGAATCTAACCTTTACAATGGCAACATTTGTGTGCTCCTAAAAGTACAGTCTTTTTCTTTCGTTTTCTTTCTTTGATCTTCTTTTCTGCTTAAACGGATATTTATGTTATGTTCATATTTCCACTAAAATAATCATACATTTCTGATATATTCTTAACTCTTTATATATAGCTAGTTTTAATGTTACACTAAGGCCTATTAAAAGTGTATTAGTCAGAGATATTCACATTCTATGCATGACCAACGCAAATTTCAGTGAGACTTTAAACAATTACCTTTCCGGTAGACAGTTACCTTAAAGTAAAATGATCAATGACATTTTGTTGTTTTAGGTATTTGAGTGCACAGACTATGATAACCTAAAAAGTTCCCCATGCTCCTTGTAGATCCGAAAACACAGTCAGTACTAATGCATCACTGTCTCCCTTGGTCTTAGGGTGAAACTGGAGAAACCACACGTCATGCTAGAGAAACGACCAACATGAAGACACAAACAGTTGCATCATATTTTAGAGTAAGATGTTAAATTATGATGTGTTGTGATTAGGGGTGTCATTTATCCTAAATGATAGTGACATATCAAGAGTGAATAACATAGAGTGCTATTAGCAAAAAAGGAATTTTTACTGTATTTTAATTATTCTTTTTTAGATATAGGCTATAATAGAGTATACTGTAAAAAAATCTGTAAACTTAATGTATACGAGGTCCATCTTAACGGAGGTCTATACCTGGGTTAAAATTTGTCCATAGAACCAAGTGAATTTCCACCAGTGTACTAGTAAAACTTAAGAAGGCTTTTAATTAGATGCTATGATAACTATCAATGCTCCTTCCTTCTCCTGAATAGACAGATGGGACAAGGTGACCATCCACTCCCATTCCATATCTTGCTGCACACGGATAAGCTGAAAACCTCAAACGAAAAATAGAACCGGTGTAGGAATGGGGCAAGGAGAAGGGACATGAGGGAAACCAAGGGACATGCCATAGGAGTGAGTCACTGTGTCCTCAGCTTAGGTTCAAGGTGACCTTTCCTTTTTGGACAGTAGGGGAGACAGGGGGGAAAAGAAGCACTGGAGAGGGCTAGGTAACCCTGCTCTCATTATTGGCTCCAGTTCTCATTTATCTCTTCTGATAAAATCATGCTAACCAGCCAGTGAAAACGAAGAAAATACCACCTAAAATTCCTAATAGTATAATTTAATGTGGAGGAGGACATTGGGTTAAATTTACTGTAAGTGCTCAGTAAATAAACCCAGCTCCCTAAAAGAATCATAAAACACTTTTTAAAAATACCTGGGTAGTTTTATTAAATATGTTTCCAGTCCTAAACTTAAAGTAGACCGTTGTGTGCTTAATCATCTTTGAGTAGCACCTACTATATTTAAATGCTTACTATCTCACATTTGCTGCTGATACATTCAGCTTACATCAAGGCTACAGCACAGCTAAATCACTGAGAATATTTACAGCCAGATTCTTTTGTTGTTGTTTTTTAAGCGACCTATCCAAACCATTACCATACCACTATTGTTAACATCAAATACCATCAGATCATAAAATCATTTTATTCTTCAGGCTGAAGTGAAAGTGATAGAAGATAATTTCGTGTAGTCTGTGATGTGTTTTTGAAGTTATTTTTCATTCTGCAGAAAAGAATGCATATAGAGTGACATTCTGCCTTGCTCCCTAAAGAAAACTGATGCCTAAATGGTGGTAAGCTCTTGCTCAGCTTGCCAGCAGACACTTGTATCACCTTAGTATCTCTGCTCCCTGGCAGATGTTGGCATGACTAAAGGAAGATGACTCACTGATAAATGTAATGAAAAAGGGCTCCAAAATAACACACCCAGCTGTTTAAAGATCACATCTGAGTCTCAATGCCCAGGAGGAAGCCATGTGAATCCAGTGCTGTCAGTTCCCCAGTTCCAGCATCCGGTTTGCTCTGGCTTTGCAACTGTAGGCTTTTGCGTTTCCAGCACTAAGAGAGATCCAGCCGTCAACAGCTGTGGATGTCCGCATAGTCATTACCTGGCCAACAAATTGTGAACCTGGTTTCTAAAATACTAGTTTTCTGGGATTCCACTTTTAACTTACCCATGATTATTCTAATATGTTACATACTTAGTTAATTGGCTTCTAATTAATTATACTGAGCAAAAGTACTGACTGCTGTTTTAATAAGGTATTGCTGCCAAACAGAGTTTTCCCATCTGTGTGATTTTAAAATTCTAAAATAAGAAAATTACCAAACTGGAGCACATTAGAGTACTTAAATGAATTTGCTTAGTGTATTAACTATGCACTGGCTCAGATGGTTTCTTCAGTGGTTAGAACATCAGCCCAGGGACTCAAGGGCCACAGGTTCAATTCCAGTCAAGGGCACGTACCTCAGTAGCAGGTGCGATCCACGCCCCAGTCGCAGCACGTGAGGGGGGCAACCAGTCGTGTCCCTCTCACATGATGTTTCTCTCTCCCTCTGTCTCTCCTCCTCCCTTCCCCTCGCTCTGCAAATCAATGGAAGAAAAAATCCTCAGGTCAGGGTTAACAATAACAAAAAGATGTAATTATGTCCTACATATTAAACTGCATTAACTTCTCAGTCCTTATTTTAGATTAGGAGATGATTCTGGCAGGAATTAAAGTGTTTACTTTTATTCTTTCTATAAAGAAAGGTAAGGAAATTAGTAGCATAAGCAGGAAATTAGATTGTGTTCCTAGATATTGTAATTTGGCAAGTTTCCCTGAGAGGACATAATTACTTACAAACTATCAAAAATAAGTTTATATGTTAATTAAAGTTGTCTTTAGAATTTATAGGCAACCTTTTAATAGCTAAGTTCCTAGTTATTGCCTCTACATTTTTATGAGTAAATCTGTCTTTTTAAAAATGCTGTATATAAAATTGTCATTAATACAGCTTTCCCTCTATTTACTGTGAATTAGTACAAGCATATGTAACATTCAGTTTTTTATATTTTTCTTAGAATAATAAGAATTACAAGCTCATAAGTTTTCGCATGGTACACTTGGAAATTTATTTTTGTTGCATATTACAGTATTCCCTGATGGATTTGTTATCTAAAATGGTGGTGGGCCAACCTCATTTTGTTCGTTGCATCAAACCAAATAATGAACGTCAGGCAAGAAAATACGACAAAGAGAAAGTTCTGCTACAGCTCCGCTATACAGGAATTCTGGAAACAGCAAGAATTCGAAGACTAGGATATTCACATAGGATACTTTTTGCTAACTTTATAAAGCGGTATGTGGATTTCTTTTTAAGTTTCCATGTGCAGCTTATATCAAAATGCTTTGGAAGAAATATAGGAAACGATAAGAAACAATTACTTGGGCATTCTAGGGAGGAAGCATTTTGTTCACGCTAAGGATTATGTATTGAAAAGAAGGTAACTGAACTGGAGCTGGAAGTTTTTCTGGTCAGCTGGGAGTCCTCTGTGGCAGCACAGAGGGTACATGGCACAGGCAGCATGAGTGAGAGGCCTGAGCTTCTATCCGGTTCTCGTCCGAGCTCTGCCCCTTGCTGTGTGACCATGACCTACACCAGTGGTTCTCAGTGAGCAGAGATTTTGCCCTCAAAGGACATTGTTAATGTCTGGAGACATTTTGGGTTGTCACAACTGGTGGGAGGGGGGGTGGCTGCTGGCATCTAGTGGGTAGAGGCCAGGGATCCTGCTGAACATCTGAAAATGCACAGGACAACTCCCAACAACAAATAATTATCCAGCTTACAATGTCAGCAGTGGTTGAGAAACCCTGGCCTATATGGAACCTCACTTTCCTCATCTAATAAATCTGTCATGACTGCCTGATAGAATTGTTATAAGAGTCAAATGAGGTAGTATCTCCAAAGGTGATTTAGGACACACAAAAGGTATAAGGAGTCCTTTCTGATATTGGAGATTAATGTAAAATGAACTAAACTATAAATTAAATATATTTCATTAAGTAACACATTACTGGTGATATAGTTTCAGTATCTTATATATGTAATATTTTTAAAGCTTATTTTATTAAATCCTCACCCAAGGATATATTTTCATTTATTTTTTATTTTTTTATTTTTTTTTGAGAGAGAGAGAGAGAGAGAGAGAGAGAGAGAGAGAAACATCGAAGTGTTAGGTTGGGTCTCATATATGCCCCAACTGGGGATGGAACCTGCAACCTACGTATGTGCCCTACCTGGAATAAAACCTGCAACCTTTTGTTGTATGGGATGATGCTCCGGCCAACTGAGCCACCCGGCCAGGGCTAAACGCTCATGTTTTTTATATGTATCAATTCAATGATTTGTTTTAGCCATTAAACTTGAAATTTCAATTTTCAAAGCAAAGGTATTCACTTAGAGCACCTTAAATAAAGAAAACCCTACCACTTTGTTATGATGGAGCGCAAAATTACATAAATGTTATTTTTATTTTGCAAATTCTTTATAATAGCTTAAGACAGACTTTAGAGCTTCAAGTTTTAGAGTTCAGAAGTACAGCCAGCATCTAATCACTGACTTCACTTCTCACATTTTACATCCAAAACTAAGAAATAAAAGATATTGTAATTTTTTTATTGGCCATTAAGTAAAGTGTCCATTCTGTACATGAAAGCAGGTAACCCAAAAGTATTTATTACAAAGGACTTTCAAATTTAACTAAAATTTGACCTTATTATCATTATTTTCATTTTTAGGGGAAGAGTAGATCTTTAACTCGCTTAAATATTAATATAAATAACATTAATATATGTATCCTTATATTTTAGTGACTTTCTAATGTATAAGGCACCATGCTAATCACTGAGGGAAACACTGAATTTTAAAACTTTAAAGTGCAGGCTTGATTTTCAATAATTAACAATCCTGCTCAGTTGGTTACATGTCGTCCGGTGCACTAAAAGGTTCCAGGTTCGATTCCCAGGCAGGGCACATGCCTGGGTTGCAGGCTTGATCAGCGATCGATGGCATGGGGGAAGTTTGCATAGACTTAAATCCCGTCATCAATTTTCAGATCAGCTTCCAATGTTTTGTGAAGGTGAAAAAAAGAATAAAATCATTCCCTCTGCTTCCTGCTACTGTAGTCCTTCTACTTTTAATACCCAGGAAAAGGTTACTTTTTAAAAAATGCCCGGCTGATTTTTGTTAATTGTCATTGAATTTATTGGGGTGACATTGGTTGATAAAAGCATACAGATTTCAAGGGTACAATTCTATAACACATCATCTGTATATTGTATTGTGTGTTCACCACCCAAGTTAAGTCTCCTTCCATCACCATTTATTCCCCCTTTGCCTTCTTCTACCTGCCCCCACTCCCCTTCCCCTCTGGTGATCACCATACAGCTGTCTGTGTTTGTGAGTTTGTTTGTTTTTCTTAATCCTTTCACTTTTTCACCCACCCCCACAACTCCCCTTCCCTCTAAAGGCTGTCAGTCTTTGTTCTCCATTTTAGGAGTCTGCTTCTATTTTGCTCGATTGTTTATTTTGTCCCAGTGGAGCTTTTGTTGGGGATTTCAGTGTTAAGTATTGAAAAGCAATCACTAAACTGAAAGAAAACATTGCTCAAATTTATACAAATAGATTGGACCAAATTTGTGTCAGCCTGGAATTCAGTCTACACCAGAGCTGTTCTGAGAATGCCTAGGGCCCCTCCATTAAGTTGGGATTCTCTTCCCTCACTGCTCAGAGCTGTCCAGTGTCCATAGGGCTCTGAGATGCCAGGCCTTTGTGAAACACTAACCTGCCTGCCCTTCCACCCCAGGTACCAGGTTCTCTGCTACAAGTGGAGTGAGGAGCCCCCCGTGAGCCCTGATACCTGCGCAGCAATTTTGGAAAAAGCTGGTCTCGATAACTGGGCCCTTGGAAAAACAAAAGTAAGGTTTTCATGTAATTTTCAAGACAAAAGTTAATGATTACATTGGATCTACTGAGAGTTATAACATTCTACGTTGATTGAAAATGTTAAGCTTTTATGTTATAGAATTTTAGCTTGAATATAGGAGAAGTAAACTGAGAAATTTATAAAGGTTTTCTTCAGGAAAAGTAAATACTTTGCTCTCAAAGTTTTCTTCTAAGAAATTCAAGAAAAAATTTATCTTGAAAACTTATCTAAAAAGAGGATGAAATTTATAGTGAGTGTACTTCAAATAGTGTTGAAAACAGACGCATATATTTTCGATTTTATCACCACCAAATATAGCCAAGAAGCTGTAAAGAATCATAATGTTCTAAGTAGCATTTTTCTTCTTTCTTTAATTCTCAAATCTGCTATTATAAATTTGAAATTTATCCAGAGTGAAATATTCACCAATATTACTATGCATGCTCATGTATTAGATTTGAGAGCCTGTGAGATCTTAGCTTATTTTTAGTCCCTTAAAGAATGAAGTGGAAAAATCATAATCAATGTTGAATATGGAAGTAAGATAGGTGGCTGCTTGGAGAAAGGATGCTTTGGGCTTTGCAGATATCCTCGGAGCATTACAAGATGGGTATAAGGAGATAAGCAGGGTAGCAGCTCTTAAGGCTCGCTGAATGTATCATTGGGGGAGGGTGGAGAAAAGGGTCAAGCTAAAGAAAAGAAGTGACCAGAGACATAGAAACATTGAACAGATTGTCAAACCTCCTCAGAGGGAAGGCGGGGGGGGGGGGGGGGGGGGGGAGGATGGGATGGGGGGAGGGGAGTAAGAGACTTGTATGCATCATATAAGCATAACCAATGGACCAGGCAGTAGGGGGGTGAGGGCATGTGCTGGGGGGTGGGAGCTGCCAGAGAGAGGTCAATGGGGGGAAAGGGAGACATATGTAATACTTTCAACAATGAAGAATTTAAATTTTAAAAACAGAAGAATAACCACTGTCAGCCACACCACAGATGCAAACTGAAACAAACCTCCACTGTTGCAAAAGAAATTTGTATTAGTTGTGGGAGGTGTGGGAGAGAATTTTCATAAAGTTTAGATGAGAAGTAACAACTTAAGGAATTTGTTTCAATATTTATCTTAGACTGAGTCCTACATATTCATAATCTATATGTACTTTAGTATTTAGTAAGGGGAAATTCTGAGCACCAACAAAGTGTGTATTTTATTCACACCCTTTTAGATGCTCACAAAGATGAGTTTTTTTCAGGCTAAAATCTCATGATTCATGGTCTGAAACACACGCCTAACTCCAAATGGAGTTTTAACTTATGAAAAGGACCTTTGCAGTTCCAGTTGTGCATGATATTTGAGTAGCATTTTAAAGCTATTTATATTTTTCCACTTCACCTTTTCCAACTCATTAAGATGGATAAAAGTATTCAATATAAAAACACTTCTAATGCTGCTCAAAGAAAATGATGACCTTTTTAAACAGATTGAATTTTAAATGAATTGTCAACAGTGGAATGGACTAAATATGTTAACATCTAGAGTCCTGTAGAAATTAAAACTAACTTCAATCAAATCGTGTAATGCTGAACTGTTTGCCTGTGGGGCCAAGCTTTCAAGTAATGGAATGCTGAGGGAATTTTAGAGTCAGGGTGACCAGGTGTCATGAGTCAGCTGTTAAATTTGCAATTAAGTGACTTTTTTAGTGGATTCAGTAAACTCTCTTTGAGGTGAATTTCATCAGAAACTGTTGCCATTAAAAGAAGTAAAAAACAAACAAACAAAAACAACACAATCTTATTTCCTGGGGGAGTTGAAAACATTTAGGTGAGAACATCTCCAGGCCTTCAGACTCCTGTTGCTGGAATTCATTTTGATTTTAAAATGATCAAAAGACATTCCTTTCTCCCTAGTGGCCATTGGGTCTAGTGAGAAAGTTGTCAGTCCTGCCTTCACTGACATCAGAGCCCCTGGAGGGCCGTGCACCTCCTGACTCACCTTTGTAACCGCAGCAGATAAGTACAAATAGGTCTCAATCAGCATTTGATAAATGAGCAGCTATAATATAATTGCTTTCTGTCTTACAAAGAGATTTGTCATATTTTTACATTTGGGAAGTATAATTGCCTTTTTCTAAAAAAAATAAAAGCATGAAAGTCATCTTTGCTCAGAGTATATGATGTTAAAACATTTGATACAAGAGCTCAACATCCTCCACTTGTATTGGCTCCCCCAATAAGAACTAGTTACCTGTTGCAAATAAACAGCATGATTTTCAAACTGCATTTCTTCTCAAAGAGAGGTTTTCTTCTAGCATATAAACACCTAGTGTGAGAGCAGCATTCAGGCTAAAGAAGCTAAGGTAGTGCGCTCCAAAATCTAAAACGATTTAAAATTTAATCTGTCCTTCAAAGCATAGCACATGACTGTTTCAAATCTGTGTGCCTGAGTTTTATTTGTATTTTATTTTAATTCTTTTAAGGTGTTTCTTAAATATTATCATGTGGAACAGTTAAATTTAATGCGAAAGGAAGCCATTGACAAGCTTATTTTGATTCAAGCCTGTGTCAGAGGATTCTTGGGTTCAAGAAGGTACCAAAAAATACAGGAGAAAAGGAAAGAGAGCGCTATAATAATCCAGTCAGGTAATCACTCAGACCTTCTCAAAAAATGGAATGTTATATTTAGGTATGGGCATAAAACAAAATTTTATATACAAACTTCCAAATCTTATGTAGCTTTCATGTTCAATTCCAGACTCTCTTACCCTGATACTTTCCCTAAACTGAATCTAAATCAGATTGTTTTAGTGATTGGCACTTTTAATATTTGAATAAATGTTTTGTTTTAAATAAAATAATGTAATTATTGAATTTTCTGTCAAGTAGTAAAGAAACACAATTGACCTATTGTGCAAGACATGGCAAGTGATTGAATTAATTGGAGATCTCAATATCATATTCTTATAATCCGCTGGATGATAAGATTTGTCCAACTTTATTCCAAAGGTTACACTTGCCATAATTCTTGACAACTTAATTAAATCTCATTTTAAATGGCATTCATTTCTTCCTATTAACTGTAGGAAAATAATATTTAGAACCATATTTCAAAATTTTTTAAAAATATATTTATAGACTTTGGACTTTGCTTTCCATTCATCTGTCAGAAACTAAACTTAGAACCTATTATGGCTTAATACAGTATCTTTCCAAAATTTTTGACTGGACACCCATAGTAAAAAGTACATTTTACTCTGTAACCTGATGCATACACATACTGCGAGCAGTGCACTCTGACATTTTCTATTCTGTTTTATTTTATTTCATTTTTAGATGCTAGATTCATAGCCCACTAAATCCATTTTAGGGCCCACTATTGATTTGCAACCTGTGTTCTGAAGAACACTGACCTGCTGGGCAGAACAGCTAACTCCCTTCCAGGAGACGCATGCTCCAGCCTAGTGCTCTGGACCACAAAGGCTCCTTGTCATCTCTTGGAATTTTAAGCCCTTAACTTCTCACCGGGACATCAAAATGCAAACACTGTAGTTTGGGATCTAATTCTTTATCCACAATTCCAAAATTTATAAAATGATAAAAAAATGTTTTTCATAATTTGTTTGAAATAAAATATGACCTAATTTTTACAGTCCTTTATTCATCCCAGGCCACTTAAAAATAGTGTTGGGTTATGGAATGCTGCCCTGATATGGGGAGTGTTACAAAATATATGTTATTCCTTCTGCATTACCTTTCTGTAAAAAAAAAAAAAAAGACATGTTTAAATCTGATTTCTGAAAAATATCTGGCTTCAAGGATAATTGGCCAAAAGATCTAAAACATATTTAGGTAATAGGGGCTTTCTCTCATGAATAGGTTAACAGGGCATAAATACTGGTAAAAGGAAAGTAATTATTAGCAGATTTTAAGCAAATAAGTACATTTTGTCTTTTTTATTAATTTCAGTCATTTCTATAACTTTACTGTCATCTTAGTTCTCTCCTTAATACAAAAGGTACTTTAGCCCTAACTGGTTTGGCTCACTGGATAAGAGCATTGGCCTGTGGACTGAAGGGTCCCAGGTTCGATTCTGGTCAAGGGCATGTACCTTGGTTGCAGGCACATTCCCAATAGGGGGTGTGCAGGAGGCAGCTGATCGATGTTTCTCTTTCATCGATGTTTCTAACTCTCTATCCCTCTCCCTTCCTCTCTGTAAAAAGTCAATAAAACATATTTTTTTAAAAAGGTACTTTAATCATTTTCTTGCTATAGCTTGACATCTAGAAGAGTCTTGTTAATGAGTCCCATATATTTTTATGAGCCTGTTCTATTTGGAGCCTTTCATTTCATTTTCCTCTTTGACATTGATGGCCAAAAAAATATTTGTTGTACTCAAATAAAGGTCTTTTATTTGTTAAGATTAACACTACTCTGGGCCTTATATGTTTCAGCTGCAAGAGGACTTCTAGCCAGGAAGCAAAGAAAAGAAATCGTTAACACCAAAAACACAGCAGTAACAACCGTTCAGACTCACGATCAGGAATTTGACTACAAGAAAAACTTTGAAAATAAAAGGTATAATAATGTCATTTATATACCACTTTGACACTGTAGAGTTTTCAAATCTATAAAGTTACCAAGTAAAGTTCACAGTCTTTCTTGTACCCAGCAGGTCCTAATACTGATGCATAAATGTCAGTGAACACTCCTTCCTACTTTCAAGTTTTTTATCCTCCAGGGGAGTTTGTTGGCATTTCACAGTGATGATCACACTTTCTTTCTCAAATTTTTTTCTTCCTGGGCTTCTGCCACACTGCTCTCTGTGTTTCTGCTCCTAATTCTGAGTGCCCTTTGCTAATTCTTCTCCTCTCCCCATTCTTAAATCCTCCACATCTAAATATTGTCCCTGGGCCCTCTCATTCATTTCCATGGTCTTCATAACCAACAGGCCATTGGCTTCTAAGTTATAATCTAATCTATCACGCATAGCACCTTAGCCCTTTTTCCACCTGAACCTTCATACTTGTATTTCTAAGTGGATATTCACAGACCAACCTGAATTCATTCATACAGTTGGTTTAATGCTAAGCAGTGGGGACACATAGGTAAGTGACACAAAATCCTTATCCTTAAATTCTTGTAGAGTTGTGGAAAAGAAATCTCTTGTCTGTCTGATAGTAGCCATTCTAACTGGTGTGAGGTGGTATCTCATTGTGGTTTTGATTTGCATTTTCCTGATTAATGAAGTTGAGCACCTTTTCATATACCTGTTGACCATTTGTATGTCTTCTTTGAAAAAATATCTATTCAGGTCTTTGGCCATTTTTTAACTATGTTGTTTGGGGTTATTTTGCTATTGAGTTGTAATGAGTTCTTTATATATTGTGGGAATTAACCCCTTGTCATATATATAATTTGAAAACATTTTCTCCCATTTGGCAGGTTGCCTTTTCATTTTATTGATAGTTTCCATTGCTGTGCAGAAGCTTTTTCACCCTTTTTGTGTATGGGATGATGCTCCAAACTGAGCTACCCAGCCAGGGTTTTGTGTTGTTTTGTTTTGTTTTTGTTTGTTTTTATGCTCAAATTGATCTTGTGAGGGGTTTGCCATCACACACACACACACACACACGCACGCGCACGGGCACACATACACAAAAAGGAGTTGTGGAGACAGTCTTATAGTCAAGTTAAAGGAAAATGATTTTGGAAGGATATTGATAAAGTAATAAGTGTATAATATTGGCCACCATATTATGTTTATGAGCTGTCTCAGGGACATTACTTTTCCTTCCATTTGATAAGGTGTTTCCTGTGATCAGTAGACTTAGAGCTTATTTAAAATCAGCACATCAGTCTAGAGAACATACATGCCCTGCCTACTGGTCTCAAATCTAGATACATTTTTCTCAACATCTCCTCACTGCAGGTATTTTTGTTTGAAAAGGGCATATTTGAAGTAATTAATTGTCTAAGATTTTGATGCCACCCTCATAAAGTGAAAATATGCTAGGATGTTTCTCACTCTAAGTTTAAACTGGTTTTATGATTGTTTGAGTAGCCATTACAGTTATCACTAAAGAGAGCATTTTGGAAACCACTTGATTAATGTGACTTCATAGAGTTTTTATTTTGAGGTTTTTTTGTCCCTTCTGCTCTTCTTCCAACATTATGTAGCATGTAGCTATTGACAAAAGCAGTAATAAGCTCTAGTTTAGTATCATGTATTCAGATGCAATATGTTTTACCCACAGGGAACTTTTTGTGAAGAAACAGACAGAAAATGCAGCCCCTACTAATGAAAGAGTCAGTCCAGCTCCAAATAACAAGACTTTTACTTTCAAAGCTGAAGAGGAAGCCACTCATGCTGTCGAAAGTAACAACAGAGGATATCACACTCAGAAGAAAATGAATAATGTGTATGGGGAAGAGGCTAAGCAAGAATTGTACCTGGTGGGGGACCCTTGGACAGAAGTAAGCCCCAGACAGAAGTATATGAAAGACCTGGAAGAGAACAATAAAATAAGCAAAGAGGAGAAGGAGGCTACTGTGATCCAGAATTACTACCAAAGCTACACAGAGGAAAGGAATTCTGAAGACTTAAAAGCAGGGAACCTAGAAAGGAAGGCCATATCAGAAAGGCCAAGCTACCCAGGACTTTGGTTAGCAGAGAATGAAGCTAAGCCGCCTTCTTTTAAACAACCTTTGCAACCTAGTCTTAGCCAGAGGTCAGTTTATCAAAATGCTGACAGCAAGGAGAAAGAAAAGAAGACATCTGTGGTCACGCAGAATGCACCCACATGCAGCCCACAGAGAAGCCACCTGAGGCTCGGGATGGCCAAAGAGAGTCAAGTTGAACCACCAACACGAGCCGAGGATGAAGAGGATAAAGCGGCAGTGTTCATTCAGAGCAAATACCGGGGTTACAGGAGAAGGCAGCAGTTAAGGAAGGACAGGAGGTCTTCTTTTAAAAATCAAAATGTTGTTCCAACAGTGACAGAAGTAGCAAGAAATACTCACAATTTGTATCCCTACTCCACAGAACATGAGGAGTCCTGTAATATCAACATGAGGAATGATAAAGACTCAAAAGCAATGTCAGAAAAAGAAGCGTGTGATTTGGCAATGTTTTCAAAACAGGTATGTAAATAAGCAGATTTATTTACTAGTACACATCTCTGGGAACTACACGAGAGCTCAATTAAACACATAGCTCATTAATAACTGACATATTGTTTCATCTGTTTTTATGAGGCTGCAAACCCTTTTATTAAAATATCTCAAGGGCTGTGCTATTCAAATTGCCATAACTTTTGAAACAATTTGTTATGATAAAATAGTATAAACTATGATAGAGATCTTGTGTAGGAAGATTAGTTTAGTCATTGGTTTATACAACCTAAAAATTCTGGCATTTGTCAATGCATGTTTCTATGTATCTGAGATCTTTCAGTATAGGTTTTTGTTTTGTTTTTGTTTGTTTGTTTTTTTAAAAAAAAGGTTTTCTAAATTTTTTAAAGCCTATGCTTTTTGGCCCCAGATTTTGAGAAGACATAATCAGGTATCGAAATTCGATGTGCAGCCATACCGAGGCACACATGCAATGCAGCTGTACGTCTACATGTTACATCATGACAGTGAGGAACCTTAAGGAAAAACCAGCAAGAAAAACTCCCTCTTGGAGAATATGGCCTGCCGTTACTGGGCATGTCTCAGCTGTTTCTAGAAGCGAGCAATCCGCTATAGGGCTCCTCCGAGGTGCACGTGGCACTCTGAAAAATGAGTGCTATAGAGAGAGCACAGGGACTGGCTCCCGTAAATGCCATTTCCAGCTCCTGCGCTCACTAGATGTTTGACCTTAAGAAATCACTGTGTGTATCAGCACCTTTATTTTCTTTTGGAAGATGAAGGGTTTTAACTAGATGACTTAAAAAATTCATATTATAAATTAATATGAACTACCAGGGTAGTCACTGGTGTGTGAAATCGTGGAAGAAGTATCATAATAGTTAAGTTCAAAGAAGGATCAGCTGATACTCCTGAGTTCCAAAACTGCTTTTTTTGTCTGATGGTGGCCGAGCCCATGAGAAAGCACAGTAACTGCCCTTGGACACCCCCTGAGGGTCAGAGGTATGGGCCAGACATCTCCAACTTGTAGCTGGTAGTAGAGATATGCAATTGATTAATTTTCCTACCCCTCCCTGGTCTATTGTTTTTTAGTCTCTTTTCCCTTGGTGCATACATTTGTTCACACTAAAGACCGAACCCGGGGTTAGAACCCTAACCTGCTATGCAACCGAAACATTGAGGAGATGTAGCATGACCAGTCATCTACCAAGAGCAGGCTGGTATGCCCTGGGGTGCTCCACGGGGACAGAGCTAGAGGCAGAAAAGCAGGACCCCACATTCAACCTTGCAGAACAGCCGTGTTCACAGGAGAGACGGAGGCAGAGGGGCTGGGGCAGGGGTGGGCAAACTTTTTGACTCGAGGGCCACAATGGGTTCTTAAACTGGACCGGAGGGCCGGAACAAAAGCATGGATGGAGTGTTTGTGTGAACTAATATAAATTCAAAGTAAACATCATTACATAAAAGGGTACGGTCTTTTTTTTTTTTTTTTAGTTTTATTCATTTCAAACGGCCGGATCCGGCCCGCGGGCCGTAGTTTGCCCACGGCTGGGCTGGGGTGAGAGGAGAGGAGTCAGGAGACAGTGACCCTGAAGTCAGGCTGAGGAGACTGTGCAGGGGTCCTCAAACTTTTTAAACAGGGGGCCAGTTCACTGTTCCTCAGACCGTTGGAGGGCCGGACTGTAGTTAAAAAAAAAAAACAAAAACTATGAACAAATTCCTATGCACACAGTGGCGGCAAAAACACCCGGCGGGCTGGATGTGGCCCGCGGGGCCCTAGTTTGAGGACCCCTGCTGTAAAGGAAAGGAAGTCAGTCAGTCAGCAGGGGCATTCCTTCAGCTCAAAGCAGACAGGCAGTCCCAATAGAATGGTAAGAAGCCAGGTCTTAGGAACCGCAGGATAGAACACTGCGTGTGGCATGACATGATTGGCAGTTTTGAATGGAAAATGTGAAATAGGCAGGTAGCATAGGGAGTGGGGGTCTGTCAAGGGAGGTCTTCATCAGCCCCTGTTACAGGGTCAGGGTGGGTCCTGAAGAAGACGTTCATGAGGCCGGGGACCGCTGACCAGGAATGTATTAGACCCCAGTGTACCTGGGAGCTCTCTGAATTCTTTTCCTTGATTTAATCTGACACATGGCCTTCTTTTTAGATATCAAAGTTATCTGAAGAATATTTCATTCTGCAGAAAAAACTGAATGAAATGATTTTGTCACAGCAACTGAAGCCTCTTTATCTGGGTGTCTATCCTCATAAGCCAATTAATAGACGAGTCTCTTCTCAGCAGTACCTCTCAGGTAAACATCAGTCGCCAGATCTCCCTGCAGGGAAGGCAATGCCCGATACTGTCCTTTGCTTGCTTCTGAGTTCCCCGCATTTATTCGATGGCAGATTTGAGGTGACTGTGTTCGAACAGTCTTGGGGAGAACCTTTTCCTTCTGCTTCTAATAAGCAGAATGTTCTTTCTCTGCCTTCATTCTCCTCCTCTTTCTTGTGTTTTCTTCTTCCCTTTATATATAACTAGAACTTGGCAGATGACACCAGAGGGAATAAAAGGGGATGGAGTTGGGGGGAATGGGCAGTGTACAGGCTTGATAAGAGGGAGCCAACAAATAAAATGTATCTGTTCCTCCTGCCAGTGTCTGCCACTTTGAGGAGAGTGTGAAAATGCCAATCTCTGTAGATACACAAACCCAGATGCATTATTCAATTTTCTTCTAATCAACCTAAATCACATTCTGCCCCCTTTCTACTAAACTGGAGGGGAATTCAGATCAGTGATTATTAGGCTGCCTGCTCCCCCAAAGATGTGCAAAGGCCTTCGATCCTTATACTCTGCCCCCTCCCCCCAGGGTGAGGATCAGGGTGAGCCTGTGGTGACTGGTCCTTTGCCCACACAGTCACTGTTGGGACTCCGATTTGCTAGCTGGCCTGATGATCCCTTAAAGCTGGGAGGCTCTACTTCTCCCATTCGTGCAAGGGGCACCCGGTAACTGGCGAGTTAGTATATCACCTCCCCCAGGGGCAGCCCCTGTGGCTCTGCTGACCTCTCCCTGAGAGAATCTACACTTGTCCTCCCTCACTCATTCCCCCTCCCTTTCTTGGAGGCCCTCCACTCTCTCACTACCTGCCTGCCCCTGGTAACCACTATTCTCTGCTTCTATGTATTTGATTTTTATAGATGCTACATATAAGTGAGATCATGTAGTTGTTTTCTTTCTGTGCCTTGCTTATTTCACTTACCATAATGTCCTCCAGGTTCATCCTTCTTTCTCATGGCTAAATAATACTTCATTGTGTGTGTGTGTGTGTGTGTGTGTGTTCATCTGTTGACGGACACTGAGGTTGTTCCCATAATTTGGCTACTGTAAATAATGTTGCAATGAACATGGAAATATAAGTATGCTTTCCTTTCCTTTAGACATATACACAGAAGAGGGATTGCTGGTAGTTCTATTTTTAGTTTCCTAAACAACCTCCAAGTGTTTAGTGGCTGCTCCAATTTACATTCCCTCCAACAGTGTACAAGAGTTGCCTTTTCTCTACATCCCACCAGCATTTTTTCTCATCTTTTTGATATTACATCCTAACAGATGTGAGGTAATTCATTGTGATCTATACTAATAAAAGGGTAATATGCTAATTAGACTGGACATCTTCTGGACAAAGCCACAGTGGCTGGGGACGAGACAGACGTGGTTAGGGGCCATCAGGTCAGCAGGAGAGACCAGTTAGGAGGATCAGGCCGGCAGGGGAGAGCAGTTAGGGCCATAAGGCCAGCAGGAGAGAGAAGTTAGGGGGATCAGGCTGGCAGGGAAGAGCAGTTAGGGGATCAGGCCAGCAGGGGAGAGCCATTAGGGGGATCAGGCTGGCATGGAAGAGCAGTTAGGGTGGTTAGGGGGATCAGGCCTGCAGGGGAGAGCAGTTAGGGGGATCAGGCCAACAGGGGAGAGCAGTTAAGGAGATCAGGCCGGCAGGGGAGAGCAGTTAGGGTGATCAGGCCAACAGGGGAGAGCAGTTAAGGAGATCAGGCCGGCAGGCAGAGGTGGTTAGGGGCGATCAGGCAGGCAGGGGCCCTGGATTGGAGAGGGTGCAGGCCGGGCTGAGGGACACCCCTCCCCACCATGCACAGATTTCATGCAGGCCTCTAGTTTTGATATAATTCCCCTAGTGATAAGTGATATTGAGTCTTTTTATATAATGTTGGCCATTTGTATGAATCAGGTCATTTGACAATTTTAAATCAGGTTGCTTGTTTTCTGCTATTGAATTGTTCAAGTTCCTTATATATTTTGGATATTAACCTTTATCTGACACATGGTTTACAATATTTTCTCCCATTCAGTAGGTTACTTTTAATGTTGTTGATGGTTTTCTCTAGTGTGCAGAAGCTCTTTAGTTTGATATAGTCCTACTTGTTGATTTTTGCTTTTGTTGCCTGAACTTTTGAGTCATATCCAAAAAATTATTGCCATCTCAATGTCAAGGAGATTTTCTCTGTTTTCTTCTAGGATTGTTATGGTTTCAGGCCTTATGTTTAAGTGTTGAATCCGTTTTGAGTTAATTTTTGTATGTAGTGTAATATGAGCCCAATTTCATCTTTTGCTTGTGCTTATTCAGTTTTTCCAGCACCATTTATTGAAGAGATTATCCTTTCCCCATTACGTATTCATGGTGCCCTTGTTGCAAAGTAGTAACTCAGACATGCTATGCTTAGGTTTATCTCTGGGCTCTCTGTTTTATTCCATTGGTCTATGTGTCTATTTTTATTCCAATACCATACTGTGTTTGATCACTATAATATAGCTTGAAATCAGGAAGTGTGATGCCTCCAGCTTTGTTCTTGTCCCTCAAGATTTCTTTGTCAGGGACTTTGAATTGGCCTAATAACAGCTAAATTTTTCTAGAAAGTCAAATTACTTCACTTTCTTCTTCAGTGTGCCAATTTTTTAATGGCCCTAAAGAGGCTATCAGAACCAATTGTTAACTTATCTGGAAAGAATTGTAACTCAGTGACTTTTTTTAACTTCAGGTGTAGAGAGAGAACTTTTTGCTCCATATACATGTGGAAAGGTTACATAGTCTACTCTACTTGTTTGAGGCTACATTGGCAAACATCTGAATCATTCCGTGTCCCTGAGAAAGCAGAAGAAGTGCCTGAGTGAGTGAAAACCCAGAACCAAGGAGTAAGGAAGGACACTGGGAGATGTAGTAGGTGCCAGTGACAAGACTAGACAGTACAGTTACTCTCAACAGATGCTGATGAAAAGCCAAGAATAGCTTCAGAGCAGATGGCCTATCTCCATTAAGACCATGAAGCTGCAAATATTCCCCACTCCCACCCCCAACTATATGGAATAAAAGAGGATAAAATAGAGAGGGGGAAAAAAGAGGAAAATCAGAAACCTAAAATGATTGTTTACTCAGAAGACACTAAGAAAATTGAAAGTCACTGAGTTTAATTAGGATTCATTAAAAACAACGTAATGCTAGAAAATAGAAATGAGCACTAAGAGGTAGGAATTAAGTTTAGTTATAAGAAAATCAAGTTACATCTGAATTATTGCACATTGTGAAAATTTAACCCTGCCATAAACAACTACATTGCTGAAAGATCCTTCTGATTGTACTGTATGAATAGAATTTGGTGACTTTTAAAGAAACATGGAAGGCCAACAAGAAATGATGGTGGTTTGGACAAAGTGATAGCTAGAAGGCAAATAGTCAAGTAACTGTTAGTCAGTAGAGGACCTGCCAGGTAGGCAGGTGGACATGTATGTGGTTACTGAAGCCATAGAGTAAATGAGATCATTCAAGTAGTCTGCATACAATGAGAAGAGAAAAGAACCCAGAGCAAGAGTTAAGACATGTACAGGTCAGATAGAAAGGAACCAGCAAAGAGGAGCAATAGGAAGGGAGGAAGGAACACCAGGGAGCCTAGTACCTCAGAAGCCATGGGAAGAGGCTCTTAAGATATTGTACAGAATGATGCTGATGGAGCAAGACAAAGAGAACTTAACATATCCATTGACTTGCAGAAGTATTAACAATTACTTACTAAATTCCTGAGTTTTTTTAAATATTAGAATAGATATGAATTGAAAAGAGGGATAGATACAAATAATTACGATGCTATTTTTGTGGAAATTCACGCCCAATATTTGCTAGACTTTATCATTAGATATAGTCTATATTCATATATTTTACTGACCTATACAAATGCTTTTTTATTTCTTGAGTAGTTTATAAAATGTTATGGGAAAATGTAGTTGAAATAATTCAAACTACAGTCACAATTTGAACCAGATATTGCTTGGTTAATATTTAATCCCTGAAATGGTTCCAGGTCCATTCTTATATCTTTGGATGTTCTTGTTTTACCTCAGAATTGGACAACTCCACCCTAAATTTTCAGACACTGATTTTCTTTATAGAACAGCCTAGCTTTGCCAACCATATTTAAACCAATTATTCCCCCCACCCATTTCTTATTCCTCTAGTTCTAGTGGTTTTCTCAGTGATCTTTATACACCTATAGACATCACACACTTCACACAGGCATTCAGGTGCATACTTGTTGAAGGGATTAGGTTAACACTACCACAGTCTGTATTTACTTACCTCGAAGTTATTTCATGTAGATTAGTTTTGTATTCCTCAAACAGATTTTCAATCCTTTCCCAGCAGGACCATATCATATATTATGTATTCATTTTTTTAAAAAAATATATTTTATTGATTTTTTACAGAGAGGAAGGGAGAGGGATAGAGAGTTAGAAACATTGATGAGAGAGAAACATCGATCAGCTGGTCATTTGATTACTGGGGATGTGCCCGCAACCAAGGTACATGCCCTTGACCAGAATCGAACCCGGGACCCTTCAGTCCGGCCGACACTCTATCCACTGAGCCAAACCGGTCAGGGCATGTATTCATTTTTTGTTACCATAACACATTTATTCATCACACAGTAAACATTCAATAACTGCTTATTAATTGGCTGAAAAGCTGTTTAATTTCCTCCAAAATTTATAATGGAGTGAAGTATAGTGACCAGTGGAATAAAGATTAGAAAGTTTGTTTTTTATTAAAACAAAAAATGTAACATTACATTCTTTTTAAATACTCATTTATACTTTCATATGTTGTCTACTCTAATACTCCTTGTGATAAAAATAAATAAATAAGTTCTTATATAGAAGTCCTGTCTCCTTAGATCACCTATTGCTAAACACTGACTTTGGAACCTCAAAGTACAGGCGGCTGGCCTCACCTGCAGAGGCAGATTTAGCTGATATGCTATGGGACCTGTTAGATTGGGATCAACAGGCCACCCCTGCAGTACTGTCCTTCATGACAAACCCTACTTCCCCATGAAAATTTTCACTTCAGACGCCAAAATCAAGCTTATTTACAAGTAATCCTGCCATTAAAATAAGCCTAAGAGGCACCTGAAATTTTAATTATCTTGTATTTCTCAAAAATCTATAGGCATTTTCCAATAATTGCTGCATCCAACTCTGTTGTAAGACCTCAATAAGCCTTAGCTAGATTATGTAAAGTGGCTTGGAAATGCTTCTTACCTACTCTAAAGAAAGCATGGATAATAAATAAAGATAATTAAATTTTGCAAATTTTAACAAGCTATAACCTTATTTTATAAGGTTTCTCTTTTTGTAAGACATGTTTAAAAGTGCAAAAGTGCCAAGAGTAAAATAATATGCATATGAAAACTGAAGAGCTAATTATGAAATTTAAAAATAAAATAAGGTAAGTGCTTGAACAGCTTATTTTATATCTTTGTTTTGCTAATAATTTTTATAAATTGAAACTGATATTAGCTAACTGCCCCTGCATTTTCACCAGGAGAAAAATATAAATAGGTTGTATTTAACTAGAGCATGGTCATTTGATTACAAATTCTAATAAATGCTGTTGTATTCATAAGTATACAATGACAATTGCATTATTTCTCCCTGAATGGTGTGCAGAGTTTGGGAGATGTTTTCTTCTTAATTATGGTACACCTGGCAATTTGTGTTGACAATTGTGAAGAGAAGAAAAAGATTAATTGTAGAACAAATAAACCCTGGTAACACAAAAGCATGTTCTCCTCTCCTTTTATGAAGAAGCTATACCGCCCAACAAGCTACAATTTTTAAATGGTTGCAAGATTAACAAATAAGGATGCTATTATAATTCTATGTTTCATTTGCATAATATCATCAGTAAATTCAACACTAAATCAAAGCAGTCCTTTGCCATGCAAACATACAGTGGGTATAATGAAAATGCTTTTATGCTGCTTTCAGAGTAAATGTCAGGGGGGAAAAATAGCAATTTTCCATTTGCTTCTAAATATTTATGACATTTAGATCCATACAATAACCCCAGCATTTTCAGTTATAATGGTGCAGATTTGATATTTTTTAGGTATGCCTATCATTTTACCATTGTAATGCTAGCACCTAGAAATGTATTTTGCAAACTATCCCAACAAGATACCCCCACATGTATCTGTAAATATACTTACATTTATATGAAAGCCAGGCAGCTCAACTAATTTTTGGTTATGAATATTATTTCATCAAGAATAGAAAGTAAAGAGTTGATATTGCTTCCCACCCAACATACCTCTGGTGAACACTTATCTTCCTGAGTTTATTTGCTATTTTTTTCATATATAGTAATACTAATTCCCCAAAACTCTTAAAAACAACAACAACCTTTAGAATCCAAAAAGAAATTATTTTATTTATAAACTTACAATTCAGTGAGAATCATTTATTTCTGGTATTTTAATAAATACTAATTATATAAAGCAGTTTGCCTTACATAAGTTTGCACTCTGAAGTATGGATTTCGATAAGGTCACTGAATTAATTCAGATTAACCACTTGACCTAGAAGCCTTAGATAGAAAGAGCTAAATTTTTTGCATCCGAAATACTTCTTCTCATTCCATACTTTTAATCTACTTTAAACTACAGAGGACATGGAGCTAACATGGAAACAGAAACATTATGAATAATATATCCCCCCCATCTTCCCATTATTTTTTTATTAAAATGCACCCCAAAAAGACCAATAATATTAGCAGTACTGTAAACCGAGTTTTTTTCTTTAGATGTTGTACACCATATTACTTACTACATGAGGTCAGTTCAAAGATAAATTGCATATCATATTTAATAAAATAGATAGTCAACAAAGTAAATTCACATGTAATATATTCATAATTTCATATCACACAGAGAAAATGCCTTCTTTTTAAATCCCAGTATTTTTAACTGTTCTTATAACTAGACATATTGGGCTAGTTCACAAACTCCCAAAAATTATAAATGGAGCCAGATTATATTTCCTGGCCATGATGGAATTGAGATAGATGTGAAAAATAAATTTGCATATTAAAAATCAATAAGATAGTCTGAAGTGAAGGAGTTATAATTAGTTATAAATTATTTCAAAATAATAAAAATGAAAATAGCTACATATAAAAACTATGAATGAGATGCATCCAGAACTGTATTCATAGGAAAATGTAAATCATTAAATGTTTTAATTATTAATTGAAAGAAAGTAATTTAAAAATAGTTGTAATTTAATAAATATTTTTAGAAAAAGAAAAAAAATACTATTCAACCACAGGAAAAACAGAAAAGAAATAATTGTGATAAGACAGAAATACACTGGGAGATCCAAGATGGCATGCAATAGATGGAAGGTACCCTCACCTCCCAGGACCAAACTGGAATTACAACTAAATTATAGAACAATCAACCTGAATAACCAACTGAAAACTAGCCTGGGGGAATGCAATAGCCCTACCCTCTGGACTCACTCTTGCCCCATCCTGATGATCTTACACCCTGCTGAGGAGTCAGATGCCTTGGCAGGGTTGTAGAGATCTGGGCAGACTCAGAGGGTGTCACTGACTGAGTTGTGTAGCTTTGGGGCAGGGGTCATTCCCCAAACTTTTCCGTAGACCTGACTGGTGTTTTCCCCTCTTGGGAGATCACTAGCCTCACCCTCCAGTGACAGCACCTGCCTGAATCCTGGTGACTCCAACCTACCAAGGACTTGTAAAATCCAGGACAAACTGAATTGTATGGCAAGTACACATCCCCAACATTCTCCAAAGCTTCCTCATAGGAGATCCATTATCCCCATGCTGACTCCCAGAGGCCCCACTCTGCTGAGCTACTGCTTCTCATGGCAGAATCTGGGACAGACTGAGTTGTGTGGCTCTAGAATAAGGACCAGTTTTCCCTTGAATGCCTGAACAGTGCAGAGCCCTCCCTTTACATACCAAGGTACATAAGAGGCAGCCACAAAATGTGGATCCCTTTGTAGCTCCAAATAGGATGCCAAGGCCAGACAGAGGTAACGTTTGATATTAACCTACACCAGAGCCCCTCCAAGATGCCAAGACAACACACACAGTTGACAACTTTAGACATCATCAGAGCAGGATCCAATATGCTTCACAAGTATTATATCCAAAGGGAGATCTCAGCAGGCACCAGACCTGCTGAGGAGAATTCTGTGTCATGTGGTCAGCACCTACACAGCAGTTGTATCCCATGGTCAGGGTGGAGCCTCACAGTCAGCCAAGCTGAGGGTTCATCCCATGCACAAATGATCCAATAGCAATCAAGACTCAATGACGAGAGGGTCCACATAATCCACACAAGGGATATTCCTGGAGCACTCAACACATATGATCAAAGGGACTATCATACAGAGTCCCAGAGGACACCTACTACATAGGCCACGCTACCAAGACTGGACCTAAAATATAGAAATAAACACAAAGAGACAGCCAAAATGGGGAAGCAAAGACATATGTCCCAAATGAAAGAACAGAAGTCTCCAGTAAAATAGCTAAATGAAATGGAAGAAAGTGACTTATCAAATATAGAGTATATTAAAAAATGGCTATAATGATGCTCAAGGAACTTAGTGTTAATTATAAGCAACTTAGTAAGAACTACAACAGCATGAAGAAGGACATAGAAACTGTAAAAAAGAATCAGTCAGAAATGGAGAATACAATATCTGAAATGAAGAATACACTGGAAGGAATAAACAGTAAATTGGATGAAGCAGAGGATTGAAATATCAATTTGGAAGACAAGGTAGAAAAAAACCATTATGAATAGCAAAATGAATTTTTTAAAATTAAGATAGTTTAAGGGACCTTTGGAACAACATGAAATGTAACATCACATTATAGGGTTACCAGGAGGAGAAGAGAGAGCAAAGAATTGAGAATCTATTTGAAGATATAATGACCAAAAACTTCTCTGACTTAGTAAAGGAAAAAGACACACAAGTCCATGAAGTTCAGAGTCCCCAACAAGATGAACCCAAAGAGACCCACACCAAGACACATCATAATTAAAATGGCAAGGGTTAAAGACAAAGAGAGAAACTAGAAAGCAGCATGAGAAAGACAGTTTGTTACCTATAAGAGAACTCCCATAATAGTGTCAGCTGATTTCTCAACAGAAACATTTCAGGCCATTAAATAACATTTCAAACATTAAATATTCAAAGTGATGAAAAGCAAGGACATACAACCAAGACTGCTTCATCCAACAAAGCTATAATTAAAATTAAAAGAGATCCCCAGACAAGAAAAAGCTAAATGAGTTTGTTACCACCAAACCAATATTGCAAAAAATATTAAAAGGCTCCTTGAATTAGAAGGAGCTCTTCCCAAAGCAGCCAGAGCTGACCTCTGACCTCTGAAAATGGTTTGCTATTCACTTGACACAGAAAACGTCACAAAATCATGCAAATCAAGAGACTCAAATCTTCGTGTTCACTTTAAGAACACTTGTAAAACTGCCTAGGCCATCAAGGGAATGCATATTTGAAAAGCCACCAAGTATCTGAAGGAAGATATTTTACAGAAAAAATGTGTGCCATTCCATCATTACAATGGTGGAGTTGGTAGGTGTGCCCAGGTGAAACAGTAGGGCTGGACACAGGGTCAGTGGCCCAAAAAGAGTGCTGAAATTTTGCTGCACATACTTTAAAATTCAGAGAGCAAGACTGAACTTAAAGGATTACATGTGTCATTGAACACATCTAGGTGAACAAAGCTCCCAAGATGTGATGTAGAATTTACAGAGCTCATGGGTGGATTAACCCAAACATGAACTCTCCCTTCCACATTGAGATGATCCTTATTGAAAAAAGAGCAGATTGGTTTGAAACTGGAAGAGGAGTTTGCACAAAAGGAAAGATATCCCAGAAGAAACTGAAGAAACAAAAACTTATGGCCTTGGAGTAAATTTAACATAAAATAAATACAATAAAATTGAAAACATAATGTTGGTTGTCTTTATTAGTAAATATATTTCATGTGATCAAACAAGTTTTCTTCTAATTAGAATTAAAAACATAGATTAGCCCTAGCCAGTTTTGCTCAGTGGATAGATTGTCAGCCCACGGACTGAAGGGTCCTGGGGTAGATTCTGGTCAAGGGCATGTATCTTAGTTGCAGGTTCAATCCCTGGCCCAGTCAGGGCATGTGCAGGTGGTAACCAATTAATGTGTCTCTCTCACATCCATGTCTCTCTCTCTCTCTCTCTCTCCCACTCCTTTCCACTCTCTCTAGAAATCAATGGGAAAAATTCCTTGGGTGAGGATTAACAACAGCAACAAAAATTATTTTGTTAAAAAAAAAGGAGAGGGAAAAGAAGGAGGAGGAGGAAGAGGAGGAGGAGGAGAAGAAGAAGGTTGAAATCATATCAGGCTTCTTTTATCACAATGGTATGAAACTAGAAATCAAATACAAGAAAAAAATGAAAAACACACAAAGATGTGGAGACTAAATAACAATGAATGGGTTAACAATGAGTTCAAGGAAGAAATCAAAGATACCTTGAAACAAATGAAAATGAGAATACAACAACCAAAAATGTATGGGACACAGTAAATGCAGTCCCAAGAGGAAAATTCATAGCCCTAGAGGCCTGTCTCATGAAATAAGAAAAATCTCCAACAATCCAATTTTATACTTAAAGCAGCTGGATGAACAACAAACAAAGCCCAAAGTGAGTAGAAGGAAGGAAATAATAAAGATCGAAGTACAAATAAGAAAAATAGAGTCTATAAAAACTATATAAAAGATCAATGAGCTGAGCTGGCATGGTCCAGTGGTTGAGCGTCAACCTATGAACCAGGAGGTCACAGTTTGATTTCTGGTCAGAGCACATGCTCAAGTTGCAAGGTCGATCCCCAATGGGGGGAGGGGGTACAGGAGGCAGCCAATCAATGGTTCTCTCTCATCATTGATGTTTCTATCTCTCTCTCTCTCCCTTCCTCTCTAAAATCAATAGATAGATGATAGATAGATAGATAGATAGATAGATAGATAGATAGATAGATGATAGATAGATGATGATATAGATACATATATACATATATATCTTTAAAAGATCAATGAAACTAAGAGCTGTTTCTTTGAAAAGATAAACATGATTGAGAAACATTTAACCAGAGGAAACAACACCAAAGAAATACAAAGGATTGTAAGAAATTATTATGAACAACTATATGCCAACAAATTGGACAATCTGGAAGAAATGGATAAATTTCTAGAAACATGTAATCATCCAAAACTGAATCAGGAAGAATCAGAGGATCTTAATAGATAGATTATAACTAGTGAAATTGAAGCAGTAATTTAAGAAAAAAACAACAACAACAAAAAACCTCCCAACAAACAAAAGACATGGACCAGATGGCTTCATAGATTAATTTTATCAAACATTTAAAGAACTAACCCTATCCTTCTCAAACTATTCCAAAATACACAAGAGGGGGGAAGACTCCCAAGCTCATTTTATGAGGCCAACTTTATCCTAATTCTAAAATCAAATAAAGACAATACAAAGAAAGAAAATTATAGACCAATATCCCTGATTAATGTACATGCTAAAAATCTCAACAAAATATTAGCAAACCAGATCCAGCAATACATTAAAAAGATCATATACCACTATTAGGTGAAATTATTCTGCAATTCAAGGTTTGTACAATATTCACACATCAATAAATGTGATATACCACATAAACAAAATGAAGGATGAAAATCATATGAATAGATGCAGAAAATGCATTTGATAAAATCTAGCACCCACCCTATATAATAAAAGGCTAATATGCAAATAGACCAAAAGGCTGAACAACTGATCAACCGGTCGCTATAATGTGCACTGACCACTAGGAGGCACGCATGGAACATGGCGGGCATCGGCGAGATGGGATGGTGGAGCAGGTGAGAGGGGGCACCAGACCAAGGCGGGGCACTGGTCGCTGTCATCGAGGCGAGCCTTTGGTGGTTACTGAAAATTCTTTGCTCCCATGCGCCATGATCCCACCCGGTGCTTGCACCTGCTGCTGGCACCAGCCCCATTCGCACCTGCTGCCTGGTGCCTGGTGCCATCCCCGATCGTTTGGCGTGGTCAGTGGGTGTGAGCGGCGGCGGCTGCCGGCCCCCATCACTCCTCAGGGCTTTTCCACCTCCCGCTGCTTCCGAGGGGTGATCGGGGCTGGCAGTCGCCGCTCGCACTCGCTGCCAGTGATGGCGCCACTTGCACCTGCTGCTAGCAATGGCCCCACTGACACCCGCTGCTGGCAACAGCCCTGATCGCACCTGCTGCTGGCACCTGGCACCGGCTCCAATCGCCCCTGAGGGCTTCTCCACCTCCCCCTGCTCCTGTGGGGTGATCGGGGCAGCAGCCACTGCTCACACCCACTGACAGTGCCGGCCCTGCTTGCACCCACTGCTGGTGACAGCCCCAATTACTCCACACTGTCAGCGGGTGTGAGGCCAGCACCGTCAGTGCATGGGAGTGGCAGCAGCGGGAGGGGGCTGCCGGCAGACTGGGGGCCGGAGGCCACAGCAGGAGGAGCTGGGCGGGGGTGCAGAGGATGGGCTGAGACCCACCCCTGAGCCCATCGCAGCTTTGTGGCCCATAGTTCCTGCCAAGGTGCATAAATTCGTGCACTGGGCCCCTAGTTTATTATAAAAGTAATCAGCAAAGTAAGGACAGAGGGAACATACCTCAACATAAAAAAGGTCACATATGACAAACCCACAGCCAACATCATACTCTATGAACAAAAACTAAAAGCTTTTTTCTTAAGATCGGGAACAAAAGAGGATTGTCCACCTTCACCACTATTATTCAACATAGTTCTGGAAATCGTAGCCACAGCAATCAAACAAGAAGAAATAAGCAGCATCCAAATTGGAAAGGAAGAAGTAAAACTGTCATTATTTGCCAATGACATGATACTGAATATAGAGAACCCTGAATATTCCACCAAAAACTATTAGAACTGATAAATGGATTCAGTAAGGTATTAGGATACATAATAAACATCCAGAAATCAGTTGCATTTTTACACCAATAATGAACTATCAGAAAGGGAAACTAAGAAAAGAATCCCATTTACAAGTGCATCAAAAAATATAAAATATGTAGGAATAGATTTAACCAAGGAGGAAAAGGCCTGTGCTCAGAAAATTGTAAGACACTGAAGAAAGATATTGAAGAAGGTAAAAATAATTGGAAGTATATACTGTGTTCATAGATAGAAAGAATTAACACCTGTAAATGTGCATATTACCCGAAGCAATCCATAGATCAATGCATTCCTATCAAAAGTGTATTTTACAGAAATACAGCCAATATTTCAAAAATTATATGGAACCATGAAGTTACCCTGAATAACCACAGAATCTTGAGAAAGAATAACAAAGTTGGGGGAATCATGCTACCTGATATCAAACTATACTACAAGGCTATAGTAATCAAAACAGCATGGTAGTGCCATAAAAGCAGAGATTAATGGAACAGAATAGAGGACCCAGAACTAAACCCATGCCTTTATGGTCAAATAATATTTGCCAAAGAGGCAAGAACATACAAGGGGTATTTGGTACATGGTGATGGAATGCTTGGACAGACACATGAAAAATATGAAACTAGACCACATTCTCACTCCATATATAAGAACAATTTCAAGATAAAGACTTAAATGTAAGGCTCAAAAACATAAAAATTCTAGATAAAAACATCAGCAGTAAAATCTCAGACATTTCTTGTAGCAATATTTTTTCTGATACATTTTCTTGGACAAGGGAAACAAAAGAAAAAATAAATGGAACTACATCAAACTAAAAAGTTTTTCACAGCAAGGGAAGCCATCAACAAAATGAGAAGACAACCAACTGAATGGGAGAACATAACCGCTATTGATATATATGATTAATGGTTAATATCCAAAATTTATAAAGAATTTTTATAACTCAACACCTTAAAAATAAACGATCCAATTTAAAAATGGACAAAGGATCTAAATAGACACTTCTTCAAAGAGAACATACAGATGGCTAATAGACGTATGAAAAGATACTCAACATCAGTAATCATCAGAGAAATGTAAACTAAAACCACAATGAGATATTACCTTACACCTGTCAGAATGGCTGTCATCAATACACCAACAAACACAAGTGTTGGTGAGGATGTGGAGAAAAGGGAACCCTCAGGCACTGTTGGTGGGAATGAGGATTGGTGCAGCCACTGTGAAAAGCATTCCTCAAAAAATTAAAAGTGGAACTGCCGTATGACCCAGTAATTCCATTTCTAGGAATATATCCAAAGAAATCCAAAACACTGATTCAAAATAATATATGCATCCCTAGTTTATTGAGGCACTATTTACAATAGTAAAGACTTGGAAACAGCCCAAGTGCCCATCAGTACATGAGTGGATAAAAACCTCTGGTATATTTACATAATAGAACTACTCAGCCATAAAGAAGAAGGGAATCTTACCTTTTGGGATAGCATGGATGGACCTGGAGAATATTATGCTAAATGAAATAAACCAGTCACAGAAAGACAAATACCATATGATTTCACTTATGTGTGAAATCTAATGAACAAAGTAGACAAAAAAAATAGAAACTCACAGAAACAGAGAACAGAGTGACAGCTGTTAGAGGGGAGTGGTGCTGGGGCCTGGGTGAAATAGGTGAAGGGATTAAGTGAAAAATAAACAAACCTCATAGATACAAACAACATTGTGATTACCAGAGGGTAAGAGGGTTAGAGGCTAGTGGAATAATGTAAAGGGGGGATAAATGGTGATGGAAGGAGCCTTGACTTGGGGTAGTGGGCATACAATATATGATGATGTATAATTGAATTGTACACTTCAAACATATAATTTTAATAACCAATGTCACCCCAATAAATTAAATAAAAATTTAAAAAGAAATACATTAAAGATCTAAATGAAGCTAAGATAATGTTTTTGAAAATAAAAAATATATAGTTACTTACTTGAAAAAAGAAGGCAAAAAGAATAGAAAATAGAACAAGATTATAATAATTATAACTGATAATATTAAAATCTCACATTCAATAAATGTAATCAATATTACAAAGACAATTTTGGTCTGACATATACATTTTTAAGAATAAATTAGTCAATGTGACATTATGTATGTAAAAAAATTACTTTCAATAAAAAGTTTCCAAGAATTTAGTGTTATAGGCAGTTGCAATCAAAGTTCATGAAACAGGTAATTCCCATACTATGTAATCTGAGAAAAGAAAAATGGAGGTTACATATTTTATGACAGTCATGTTTCCTCAAATCCAAGTCTGACAAATAACATTTAAGAAAGAAAGAAAAATGGGGTGGGGAGGATGGAATGGAGGAAGGAAGCAAGGAAAGAAAGCTAGGGATCAATTTCAGAAATTCAGAGGTACAACTCCTAATTCAGTACTAGATAATTGCATGCAATATTACATTAAAAGACTCTACAAACAACACATTAATGTAACATAATATCAGAAGGTCAGAAGGTCAAAAGAATACAGTCATCGTGATAAATGCTGAAACAGTCTTCAATAAAATCCAACTAGTGGTCCTGAAGAGAAGCCAAATTCTTACTAAATTAGGAAGAGGAGACTTTCTAGCAATATGCAGAATGCATTTCTTAAACACGTTGTCAACATCGTAATTAACTATGAAACACTGGAAAGCAGTTCCATTTAGAAGGCAGCATTAAGATAAGCATGCTAGTAAAAATTCTTTTTTATATTTTGGGGGAATTTCTAACTGACACAATAAGACAGAAAATAGACATTTCTAAAACTTATAACTATTGAAAAGGAAAAGCCAGGATTGTACGAGTGTTAGTATATAACATGAATTTTGACCTTAAAAATGCAAAGAATGAGCCAAAATAATGATTGATACTAGCGATAAAATTCAGCAAGGACATATAGGTATAAAGATATTCTTTCTTATAAAAATGTATAATGGAGAAAGAGCTCATTGGAAATGACAGTAATAAATAAATAAATAAAGACATTGAAATAAAGCTAACAAGAAAACCAAAAAGAGACCAGAAAAGAGGTGGATAATGGAATGACATTACATAGTGTGTCTGAATTGGAAGATAAGAGACTGTAAACATGACTATTCTAAGATTAATTTCTAGATTTAAAAATATTGCATTCAATCTCTGTGAGATTTTTTCTTAAAACTTAAGAAAATGTCCCTCAAGATTATTTGTAAATTTCAGAAAAAAATTATTATAAATGAGAACTTTTCTTATTAAATAACAAAATAAATAATATAAAGCCATAACAATTAAAACCACATGCCAATAATCAACCATGGATTATTCGAACAGAATAGATAGCCCCCAAATTGACCTTAGTATTTCTGCAAACTTGTCACTAAAATATACACAACAAAGCAATAAGAAATGGATAGATAATGCTTGAAATGTTTCTTATTTGGGGAGAATAAGAATCCTACCTTATGCTGACTACCCTTTATATTAATGATTCAAATGTAAGAAATAAACCAAAAGAAACCAGATGGTATGAACTGAGTATTGCACAATCTCTACTTTGGACAGGACAAAGCATAAGAAGTAATAAAAGAATTACAAAGAGAAGTTGTGATAAATTTGAACTGCATAATCAAACCTTCTAGAGATTAGAAAGCCAAGATTAAAAGTTAAAGGGTTAAGGATGAATTGGATAAAATATTTAAAACAAATGTAAAAAGGGTTGTCATATGTAATGTAGAAAGAGCTCTTACAAATCATTAGGAAAAACATTAGTACCCCCAGTTGGAAAAATGGGCACAAGAATGGATTTATTTATAGAAAAATAAATGCAAATGGAAAATAAGCATATATATGATCGCCCTAAAAATAAAAATATAATTAAAACAAGTTGCTATTTTTACTTATCAAACTGGCAAGGAAGACAAAATATTTAACTGTGAGGAGAATGTGCGAGTTTAATTATTCTCAAACAGTAATGTTCAGACTGTAAAGAGTCAACATTTCAAAAAGTGACTTGACAATATGTAAAAAAAAGAAACAAACATCGAAATAATTTATATCATTGACCCAGTAAACCCACTTATGAAAACATAGCCTAAAGGAATAATCAGAGCTGAAAAATAAAAATTTATGTACATGGCAAAATATAAAATTAGACAATAAGGAAATGATTAATAAGTAATGACACATTCATATATGGAATATTAACAGCCCTTAAATTCATTTTTCAAAGAATAACCTTGGCAAACTGCTAGCTACAGGATAAAATATTGCAGAATTGGAATTGGATAATGTAAATAAATCAGCTTAATATTCCCTCGTGTGAAATGGTTCATTAACAAGAGCATCTGTGTAGAGAGCTTTAGAAAAGCCCGGTGACTGGTTGAATAAGAACTAGGTGCTCACTCGCCAACAGAGCAGACACTTTCCATCTCTTGCTGACTTGGACCCTCAGAGTCCATGTCTGTATAAAATTAATCATCTGAGTAATGTTACTGCAGCCTGGCACAGAGCTTGCACAGCCGTGTGTAATAAGACTAGGGTGTCATCTCCACGTATGTCATCTTTGCTGCCAGGCTGGCTTGAGCCACTAAAAGCTTGCTTGGTATCTCCTCTGGCCATGCTTGTGACCAGACATGCCCTACTATGGAATAATGGCTTTTTTAAAGAATTGGTATATCTTACCTTACCTTGAGAGGAACCATCTATCCTTGTGGCTTCAAACATGAGCAGAGGGCAAGAAAAAACCTAAATGTTGCTTGTTTAAAATCAGGTAATGTTCTTCTATCCTGTGTTTTTAAAAGGCCAGTCTGAGAAAATGACTATGCAATAGTCAATAAATAATTTTCTAAAATTTGGCTCTTTGGGGGAAAAAATGAACAGGTTTTCACCTCAGGCTATATACCCAACTATTTATAACCAAGAGGTTGTTAGGGAGCCTTAAATGCCACTCCTGAGTTTCCTCACCCTTCAGGCAAGAAAGTCTGTGTTCTGTTGTTTGACTGTATTCTGTCCCATGGATGGGCATACAAAGGATACATGCTCATGGGTCAGTGTGACACCTCACTGTTCCCATCAAAGATGGTACTATCAAGACAGCATCAGCATCACTGTGTGCAATCTCATACGCCTCTGCTTGGGCACCCTCCTTTGATAACTGTACACATGAATGGCCGATAGCTGGAAGTAAGGGTGTAGCCTAACCCAGGGACTGGGAAAAAACTAACTAGCCTTTGAAGACTCTAATCCATGACCCCAGCCCAACGAAGATGGCAGAAGGTATGTAGTGATCATGTCCAAGAGACAAATGATAGTCCAAAGGCCTCACGCCACAAACAGAGCCGCTTTATTCTCCCCTGTTTGTCCTGTGATGTAACTGGAAGAGACATAAAGGGCAGGCTGGGGGAAGCAACTTGCCTAAATCTGAGAGGGAAATTAAAAAAAGAAATGTTCTGTGTTAAGGTTCTGGATATTAGTGCAACATACCTAAATCAGAGCATGACCAAAAGCTTAGAGCCCATGACCTATAGGGTGGTAAGTACAGGTGTAAGTGGGCTATAGGGCATCGGTGGTCAGGTGGTAGAAAAGAAGACAGAAGGAATCGCTTGAGCAGTTCCGAATGGGGTGGGGCTGGTAGCTGCCTATTGAGAAGGTCAGAGGAAAGGGGTAAGTCGGACCCACTGAACAGTAAGGCAAACAGAAGTGTTAAGGACACACACAGCAGGAGAAGAACCTGCCCTTATAACTCTTCACCTCAGATAGACTCACAAGAACGAAGACCACGTAGTAGAGTAAAGCTAGTGGTCAAATCTAGGCCCGGCATGAGAAATGAAAATATCTCCAGGAGCTCAGCAGAGAGCAGATAGGAGCCATGCAGACCTGAACGGCCCACACAAGCTCAGAGCCTGTATCCAGTTCTCTTCCAAGAGTGACTAGCCCAGCTGAAGGGCAGAGGAGGTGAAAGGCACAATCAGCAGCTTCCCAAAGGCAGATTGCAACCTTGACGAGGGTGAATCCTGCCCTGGATATGCAGCAATGAATATACCTCCCTTCGAAGGTTTCCTGTAGGTCACTATGTTGTTGCTTAACGTTCACAGAATGTCAGGAGTGAATGGAAATTTACAAAAATTGATTTCTTAAGAAATTACAATAACATAAGTGCACTTCTGTCTCATCTAATTTAGGCATGTGGTACTTATACAAATTATACTCTGCATGTAGTCTTAAGTGAAATAGTATAATTATTAAAATAAGAGTAATAGTGAAATTTAATTTCCTAAAGCAAATATGACCAGTTTTAAATCTATCTTTTTGGGGGGAAGGATGCAAAATGTTGAGATGTTTGTCTATTTGTTGTTTTTAAAATGTTCATTCCTAGTAAACTAAGACACTTAATGATATAATTACCAAAACTATAATATAAATCAATATTTTACCCTCTGACTATTTAATATAGCAATAACCTTTACCATCTAATATTTATCATGCACATCACACAAAGTAGTCACAAACCTAATTTTGCTGCTGCCAACATTGATATGCTCCTGATCATTTGTGATTATAAATGTTTATGTCACTTTTGTAATTAAGGGGTTAGAGCGATGTTAGCAGGCAATGTTTGTACTCCCCCAAAGAAACAAAAATTTAGAAAGCAAAAATAAACTTAAACCTTTCTGAAACATTTGTTTGCTGATAAGCTCATGAGAAGTTTGCTCTTCAAAAATAAAAAAATAGTCTGGGTAAATTTAATCTGAACAATCAGATCCTGTTGGTTATATTCATCAATAATTCTCCTTGCTGGCTGCCCGCTTTGCATGGCAGGATCTTAAATGAGACGCCCTTTAAGAATATGCATCCTAGAGATTGTCCTGCTGAAGGAAAAAAGTCAATGAATTAACACTAAAGCAGATCCTGCAAGATACAAGAATTAAACAGAAATTCTGAAAATTCAATGCATTTTGACATTTTTAAAATCTCTATAATATCTACATACTAGCATATAAATTTATAACTTTAAATAAATGTGACTGTACCATACATTCCAGGACTCTTTTTATGCAATATGTTTTGTTTTCTCTTTTTGCCTATTTTCTTCTCCCCCACCCTTCTGTACTCCCTCTCCAACCCACATTATTCTCCCTTAATGGAACCTTTATTATAAAATATAAATCAATATTTTTATAGATATGCTTACATGTACTTATACACACATATAGAGCTTTTGTCATTCTTTTATATAAATAGAATCATAATATAAACACTTATGTAGCTTGCTTTTCTCCCTCCATACTTTAGCAGGAATCCTAAAATATCAACTGGAATTGTTATAATTTACTCTTTTTGCTGGTTATATAATATTCCATGTATGGATCACAATACTTCACATAACCTTTCTTCTATTGTCAGATACTCACTTTTTAAATTTTTTGGCACTATGAAAAATGTTGCAGTAAACATCTTTGCAAATGTCCTTGTATCCTAGGATTTTAATTTTCTGAGAAAAGTCCTCAGAAATTATTGCGTTGAAAGGTAATTTTGGTTTTGATAGATTGCTTTATTAAAGGCCCTTAAAATTGATATTTCCTTCAACAATTTCTGAGAATACACTTTTTCTGACATCCTATCCAGCCACATTATCCTTCTTTTTAATCTTTGCTAATGTGTCTGAAGTAAAATGGCACTTCATTGTTATATATATATATATATATATATATATATATATATATATATATCATTGAGCTCTGTCTCCTCTCCCCATTTATATATATATGTGTCTGCTAGTAAGCTCAACTGTCTTCCGTGCTTATTGGCCTTTTGGATTTGCTAATCTTGACTTTCCTGTTTATATCTTTTGCCCATTTTTCTGTTGGTCTTTATTTTTGTAGTCATTTGCTTTTACTCTTGTATATTAGAAATATCACCCCCTTATTTGGCATTTGTGCTATACATGTGGTTTTCTAAATTTACCTTGTCTCTTTTGATTTCATTGACATGTTAAGACTTTCATATATTTTTTAATAGGCAGCTGTTTCTACCATTTTATGACTTCTGAGTTTTGGTTAAGACATGTGTACCCCTAGATTGTTCATGAAGCCTCTGGGTTCTCTTTCAAGGGTTTTATTGGTTTTTTAATTTACATTTTTCTTTAAAGCATCAGGAATTTAACTTTATATCTAGTGACAATAGAGATTCAGTTAACAAAAGTGCATTGATTGTCTACTCTTCACTTGGCACTGTGAGTCTAGGCTAAGACGGAATCCATCCAACACCTGGCATCTGCAGACCACCACTGGCAAGGCAGGAGGGCATGAAAACCTGAGTCATGATCCCCATTGTCCCAAAACATACAGCCTCATTGTTTAGAAAAAACAAATCACAGGTTAAAAATAGAAAGATTTTATACATTTTGCCAGGGCTACCATCACAATGTTCCACAGACTGGGTGGCTTAAACTACAGAAGTTTATTTCCTCGTAGTTCTGGAGGCTAGAAGTTCAAAATCAAGGTATTGGCAAGGCTGGTTTCTTCTGAGGCCTCTCTCCTTGGCTTGTAGATGGCTGTCTTCTCCATGTGTCTTTCCGTCATCATCCATCTGCTTGTGTCTGTGTTCTTATCTCCTTTTATAAGGACTCTAGTCCTGTTGGATTAGTGCCCACCCATATGACCTCACTTTAAAGACCCTTTCTCTAAATATGGTCATATTCTGAGGTACTGGAGCTTAGAAATTCAACATATGAATTTTGAGGAAACATAATTCAGCCCGTAACATGTTTCAAATGATTTGTTCAGCCTATAAGTGTTCACATGAGAGGGAGCTCGCTGGACAGTTAGTGAGAGCATCATGGAAGAGAGAGGCCTGGAGGTAGGCACTGAAGGAGGCAGGAGATTTCAGTCTTGCTGCGAAAAGATGAGAATAAATGAAGTCATAGCTATAAACATGGCGTGTCAGGGTTCCTATGAGGTAACTAGGCTGACCAGGGAAGATAATTTTGGGGGGAAGTGGAAGATCAAGTTCAAACTGCTGATTGAAATCATCTGGATTTAGAAGTTTAGGCTTAAGGAAGTAAAAAGAAGCTTCAAAAATTTTTTTAATGAAATTTCTCACAAATGAAAACCAGATTTTCCTTCCTGAAATCCCATTTCAGCATTGACAGAAGTTGAGGATTATAAGACAAGGTGACATCAGTATTTTGAACCTAGTGAGGGACAGAAATAATAGTACCATTGAGGCTGTGGTATGCAGAACTCTAGTTGGAGGAGAAAGGCAACCACTGGTCCTTTTGAGTCTGAGCATTTGAGATGGAAGTACCCAGTAAGAAATTAGGACAGGATGTCTAGAAGGCTGAGAGGGTCAAACCTGAGGTATGCATTAGGCAGTGGTCAGTGTGGAGGGCAGTGGTCAGTGTGGAGAGCACTGTGGGAAGTATACAGAGCTAAGAGAGGGGGGACTGAATCCAGAGGCAAAGGGATCATTTACTCATCCAGCAAACTTATTAAGCATTTACTATGTGTCCAGCTTTTCCTTAAGTGCCAGGAATACTTACCTTTGTATTCCCTCAGAAACCTCATCCTCAATCATGAAGGCAAGGAGCGGTCAGTAATGTTAAATGATGCGCTGAGAGATAATACAGACAGATAAAGGGCGTTTGATTTGTCAATAAAGTGTTCACCCTTGGGCTTCTAGAAGGCAACTTCAATAGAGTCTTATAATAGAAATCAAAGTGAATGGGGAAAGTTTGATGAGAAAATGGAGACAAGAGCAAGACTTCTTTTATTCCCAGATACTCTCCTGGCATTTATTGAAATTCCTTGTCATTTTCAAATTAATTAATCTTCATTTCAATAATAATGTTCTGATACTTTAATTCAGACTTAATAAAATTAACAGTCAAGTTAAAATTTAGTCTCAGGTTGCCCTGGCCACTGTGGCTCAGTTGGTTGGAGCATCATCCCATTCACCATACACTGAAACGTGGTGTATTCCACTCCCTCAGAGCATATATGGAAGTTGTGGGGATTTGGTTCCCCTCCCCACCCCCACCCCGGGTTGGTACATGTGTGGGAGGCAACCCATTATGATGCAATGATGTTTCTCTCTCACATCTCTCTCTCTCTCTCTCTCTCTCTCTCTCTCTCTCTCTCTCTCTCTCTTTTCCTCTCTCTAAAATAAATTTAATTTTTTTAAATTTAGTCACAGGTCACTTTCATGTTTCTGAAACCATAATAATTTAATACTGTATTTTTATGTTTCCTTCCGTTCAGATTCAAATGAGTAATATAAGTGAATATGACCAATACATTTCTAAATAACACTTTGTAAGAGTCAATAGAAGCTGTTTATTAATCAGCACTGGGACAGATGATAAGCCAAGAGAAGGAAACTAATTTTAAAAATACTGTGTATGGTGGTGGCAAGAATTCGGGTTTTACCATCTCTCCTTGTGCCTGTGACAGTGCAAGACAGGATGCTGACAGGGCTTCGATATCTTAATTCTCTCCACTGTCTATTCCTGTGGAGAGGAAGGGAGAGAGAGAATGGGAGATGAACTTCCAGGGATTGGTTGGAAAAGTGCATCACTCCTTAGTCTATTACTAATCTCTATTTAACATGGTCTCATTAACAAAGACCTCATTTTCCTTTGTTTTATTTTTTAAAATAGTAATGTAAGATTGCCATGGTTTTCTCTGATTAGCGTTGTTCTATGCGTTAAATCTCTAGGAAGTACTCTCAACTATTGATGTATCTTTGTCGTCCAGCAATTTCCCACACATTTTAAAATGAATGAGCTGGATGACATGAGACTATGAATGCTGCTGTGATCAGTATGCTCACCTAGTGGGTCGAACAAGGGACTAGAAAGTCAGACACCCGTGTGGCTTCTCCATCTGGTTGAACCTGATTTACACTGCCAGCCACAGTTGTTTACACATAGTAACTATTAAGTATTCATTGACTTGTTTCTGTTTGACTTGCTTTGATTCGTTTTGGTTTGGAGCAATTCAGTTTCTCTGTGTATTCTTATATAAGAATCAGAGATCATTCCTGTCCCTTTACTATACACAAAAATGACCTGTTAATACCTTTACATTTCAGCTAAGAAATGTATGCTCAAGTATCCGTTTAAAATAGTGTTTTCCAATAAGCACCCATGACCCTTTTCCAGCCTGATCCTTATATTCTATCAAGCAGACATTCCTGCACAATTGCAGTCAGTGGATGGAGTGTCAAGAACCATGAAAAATAGGAATACTTTATGAAAAGCCTATTATCTCTGTAAATATAAAGCCACCTATGATCACTAACAACCAAGCATGCTCTGATGATGTTGCAACCATTTGAGAACTTGGCTATAGTGACAGACGAGGCAGAAAAGAATGACAAACTTTATTCTTTCTTGGTCATGGTTTTTAAAGTCAGGTCTGAAAATTCTAAATTTTGGCAAAAGGGTTGATTAGGCTTGTAGAAAGAGTCCTTGTTTGGGCCATAACATGAGATGGTACCTTAAAGTGAAAATCAGGCAGGTCTTAGATGGACAGGTGGATGTGTGAATCTGGCAGGGGGGCAGGGGAGGAGCAAAATTCTATGAGCATCATACCCGTTTTAAAAGATTTTTAGCAGCTCTGTCTCCTCTCCCCATCTACCTTTTGAACTGCAGTACACTATTCCACATCACCAGACTATGCATTTCTTGTCTTCCCTTTCCCTTCTCCCCCTTAACTCTCAAAGTCATATGCCACCAGACAACTGGAAGGAAGCACATGGTGAGGAATATGATGAGGGTTGGTTGGGGAAAAAAAGGTATTTCCTCTTTCTCCCAGCTTTAGCCACAGTAGTGCATATATTACTTTTTATTTATCCCAAAAGGAAGGCATTGCTTGATGATAGTCTTTGTAATTGAATACTTGTTTATGATCACCTTTCTTGTAGGTGTTTCTAAAGGAGAGGAGCCAAAAATATTGAGACCCCCAAGACGGCCCCGGAAACCCAAAACATTAAATAACCCTGAAGACTGCACATACTATTATCTACTACATGTAAGTGGCTCACTCTTATTATCAGATGGGAGCCATAGCATCCACAAAACTGTGTCCACACTAGGCCTGTCCAAAGGGAGGACTCTAGAAGGGAGACTCCCATCAGTTTCTGCTTTCCTGCCCCGTCCCTGGCTGAGGACCTGGGCACGTGGCTATCCTCTGGCCATCCTCACCTCCCAGGCCTCTCCCCCAGTCTTGTAACCCCATGGCCTCCCAGCAGTTTTCTCTGCTGGTCTGTTCATCTGAGCTGATATGCAAACATTAACCCAGAAAGAGAACTGTGTCGTAGCAGAAGCTCTCCTGAGAGGGACCTGAATGTGAATGGGTGAGGTTAGGTGAAAATGGAAGAAAGGAAGGAAAAAGAGGCATTTATTAGGCACTTTTAAATCCCAGGCCTGGACTGAGGTACGTTCACGTGCATTGGGATATCTAATCCTAGAAACAGCTTTACAGGGGCATTCCCATCTCACAGATCAGGACTCTGAGACACAGATAGGGCACTTCTTAGCTGTCAAGGTCATTCATTGCACTGAGGTCCTCTCACTCACTGTGGGCACCATGTGAGCTCATTGGCATCCCCCCTGCCAGCCTCCTCTTCCTCTCATGTTCCTGTTCTCTGTGAATGACGCCATCATCCACTTGGTTTGCTAAGCCAAGAACCTGGTGTCACCCTGGACCTGGCCCTCTCTCATATATGACCATTCAATCTGAAGTGTGGCCTCTATCAGCAACACCTGGCTCCCACTCATCCCCCTCCTCTACTCTCACAGCAACAGCCCTATTTCAGACCATCATCGTTCTTCACCTGCAGTGCTTCAGGCCCCACCTAAGGGCTTCTGATCTCAGCCTCTGTAGCCCATGTGAGCAAATTTCTCTAAACTGTCGATTTGATCGTGTTCCTCCCTTGATAGTCCCTTTATAGCTCAGCAGCTCCCTCAGCATGAAGGCCAGACTCCTTCCAAAGCTGAATAGCAGAGCACAAAATTAGAAAGTACCAAACATGATGCTCAATAATCTTTACTAATTGCCACTGAAATGGCAATTGGCTACAGTGACTTCAACAACAGATACTATTCTCGAGATGAGAAATTATAAGAGACTTTGAAATAAGGAGGAATGTTTATGACTAATAGCCAACCAGTCAGAGTGGAGCAGATTCTGAGCCTCCACAAATGAGTCCCTGCCCACAAAAAGCTTACATTGTCATTGAACAATTATTTTTTTTAATGAATATACAGTGTTTTAATACATCTTGAGTTATTACCATAGTGACTGGAATCCTTTGTATAACCCCGAGTCTTTAAATCTGTGGCTTCAGTGGAAAATTAAACACAGAAAACTAGTTTATTATTATAAGTGAAAACACACCATGTTTTCATATTCACCTGGCCCTTACTTGAGTTCGGGCGCTACACATAGGTGAAATTTACAGAAATGATGGGGTCCCACTCCCTTTACTTGTCAAAACATTCCCTTGCCCTACCTGGTGTGGCTCAATTGGTTGAGCATTATCTCATGCACCAAGAGATGACCGGCTCTGGGCACATGCTTGGGTTGTGTTCGGGAGGCAGCCTACCGATGTTTCTCTCACATCGATGTTTCTCTCTCTCTCTCTTCCTCTTCCTTCCTCTCTCTCTAAAAATCAATGAAAACATTAAAAAAACAGCTTTCCTTTATCCATCGAAGCACTGTAATTTTAAGTGGTTTTCAAGAAAATCTTTCTGAAATCTACACTAATAAAAGAGAAACATGGTAATTGGCGTACGACCGCTACCCTTCCCATTGGCTAATCAGCGTATCCTTATGCAAATTAACTGTCAGCCAAGATGGCGGCCAGCAGCCATGCACTGAAGCGAGCAGGGAGGCTTGCTTCCTCCAGGAACTGCAGACTCCAACGTTCCCAGCCTCACTTGCCGGTCTCTCAACTGCAACTCTAAGCAACTATTACTATGTTGCAAATAAGAAGCTAAACAAAACAGGCTTTCAGTCAGCCCCGGACCGCAACATTGTATCCATGTTTTCAGCAGCCAGCAGCGAGGCCTCAGAGCTAAAGCTGGCCCAGAATTAAAAAAAAAAAAAAGAAAACAAGGAGCGGTTGGGAGCTTTTAGTCAACTGCCAGCGGGGAAAACAGCCCTCAGCCCCTCAGCCAGCCTGGCCAGGCACCCCAATGGGGACCCCCACCCTGATCCAGGACACCCTTCAGGGCAAACCAGCCGGCCCCCACCCATGCACCAGGCCTCTATCCTATATAGTAAAAGGGTAATATGCCTCCCGGCACCGGGATCAGCGGAACAGCAAGGCTCCCGGCACCGGGATCAGCGTGACAGGGGGCAGCGCCCAAACCTCCTGATCAGCCCTGCTCTGTGCCTGATAGGGGGGGAGCTCCCCAATCCCCCGATTGCCCTGCGGCTCTGTGTGTGACAGGGTAGAACCATAACCTCTCTATCGGCCCTGCCCTGAGTGTGACAGTGGTGGTGCCCCAACCCCCTGATCGGCCCTGTTCTGTGGGTAATAGAGGGTGGTGCCCCAATCCCCCTCCACAGGCCTTGCTCTGTGTGTGACAGGGTAGAGCCATAACCTCCCCATTGGCCCTGCCCTGAGTGTGACAGGGTGCAGCGCCCCAACCCCCTGATCCGCCCTGCTCTGTGTGTGACAGGGGGCGGTGTCCCAACCCCCCTGATGGACCCTGCTCTGTTAGTGACAAGGGGCAGCGCCCCAACCCCCTGATTGGCCCTGCTCTGTGAGTGACAGGGGGCAGCACCCCAACCCCCTGATCGGCCCTGCTCTGTGCGTGACAGGGGATGGCGCCGCAACCTCCCCATCGACCCTGCCTTGAGTGTAACAGGGGGCGGTGCCCCAACCCCCCAATCGGCCCTACCCTGAGCGTGACTGAGGGTGGCATTGCAACCTCCCCATCCGCCCTGCTCTGTGCATGACGGGGCGGCGCCCCAACTCCCCAATCGGCCCTGCTCTGACCCTGACCAGGGGCTACATCTAGGGATTGGGCCTGCCCTCTGCCACCCGGGAACAGGCCTAAGCCAGCAGGTCGTTATCTCCCGAGGGGTCCCAGACTGTGAGAGGGCACAGGCCGGGCTGGGGGAGCCCCCCCCCCCCCCGCCCGCCCCGAGTGCACAAATTTTTGTGCACGGGGCCTCTAGTATATTATAATGCACATTTTAACCTTTTCTTGATGACCCAAGGTCACTGCAGTGAGCAGCTATGTTAGAACTTTATTCAGATCCATGTTTATCAGTGAGGCTCCCTGACCACCATGTCTAAGGCAGCACCCCATCACTCTGTGTCCCATGGCCCTGCTTCATTTTCTCAGAGCATTTATAAATATTTATGGAGCTGCTGAGCTGTGAAAATTATTTCCCTACACCTGCTTATCATAGACAGCTGTGCTTTCAGTTGTTTTACCTATTTTTATAGCTTGTGTTTCTCCTTGAATGTCAGTTCTTACTACAGCCGTTCTGACTGCCTTAACATCAATACCAGCTCTCTTCTATGATTTGATGCTCCTCATCTCTTACACCTGGGAAATGTTGCCATAGTTGTGTCCAAAATAAGAGCAGGCTGAGCCTAAGAAGCATGCCTGTGGAGGGGAGAACCTTAGCTGGGATTGCACACCCCACTGTAATGGCGTGTGGGGCCGCTGTAACACGCAGAAGCAGGGCAGCCAGCAAAACCGACTCAGGGCCAACAGTTTCCTGAAGAAAAGTAACTGACCACATAATTCTGAAGGCCTTCCAGTTTCATTATTTTCTCCAGTACCTTTCCTGACGATAGCAGTAGGCATTTGGCCATTCCAAGATCTTTTTCCCCCTATGATTTGTCTACTTTCTGTAGCCTTGTGAAGACCTCTAAATATACAGTGTGTTTCAAAAAGGAATTTAAAGTTTCATTATAAGACGTATTTCTTTACGTCAGGTTGGAGGGGAAGGAGTGTGATGCAGCTGAGTCTTCCAAGTCCTCTGAGCTAAGACCTCTGTTCTTTCAAACGGCCCCTTGAGAAACACCCTCAAGGGAAAATCTCCTTGAGTCCTCGTTGTCTCCTTGTCTTTCTTCTTCACTGTGGTTCCTTAAGAAACTGCCATAGGATATTTGCTTCTTTATTTTCATTTAAGATTTCAAGTTGGTAATTTGTAATTTCAAAACTATAATTGAAAACATTATTTGTTTTAGCAATAAATGCCCCTAATATAAAGTTCCATGGGTTAAACTTTATATTAAATTCCCTCTGATGAGGCACAATGTGCTTCCTTCTTTATGATAAAGAATGTGGTTTCATGCTTCCCTTTTGGACTTAGCCTCTAGGAATCTAAGAGACCAACGCTGAGGCTCCATCTTAACACAATTCATTTTTGTCCTCCTTTCTTATTTACAACTTATGTTTGATTACCTTGATTGTATAATTGCTTCTATTATAAACCATCTTAAATAATTTTTAGAAATTTTTATTATGGAATTACATTTCATTAGAATATCCTAACACAGGCGAGAGTGAAGTAAAGCCTGGACAGTATTTCCTCTTCTAAGAATTCCTGTAATTGAGAGCCAGCTCACACACACTGCCTCCCAGGAGAAAAGGCGATACAGAATTAAGAGGGGTTGCCCTGGACTGGTGGCTCAGTTGGTTGGAGCATGTCCAGTACACCAAAAGGTTTCAGGTTCAGTCCCCGGTTGGGGCACATACAGGAGGCAACCGATTGAAATTTCTCTTTCTCTCTATCTCCATTCCTCTGTCTCTAAAAAAAAAATCAGCCAAAACCAGTTTGGCTCAGTGGATAGAGCGTCAGCCTGCGGACTGAAGGGTCCCGGGTTCGATTCCGGTCAAGGGCATGTACCTGGGTTGCGGGCACATCCCCAGTAGGAGATGTGCAGGAGGCGGCTGATCGATGTTTCTCTCTCATCGATGTCTCTGACTCTCTATCTCTCTCCCTTCCTCTCTGTAAAAAATCAATGAAATATATTTTTAAAAAATAAAAATAAAAATAAAAAAATAAAAAAGGGGAGGGGGACTTCTGGCCAGCTTGGGAATTCAAAGGCAGAACGTTATTTCATTCTTGGTTGTATAAAGGGGAGCTCTGCCACACAACATCATGCTATCATTTCAGCATAATTTTGGATTGTAGAAAATTGTTACCAAGAGCAAAACAGACTTTTTTCAGACAATGGATCAAGGAGACAGGACCTCTGTCATATTAAACAACAACAGCAACCACAGCAAACACCACCCCGGTCCCAGGGATCATTAACTGGACCACTAGGGGCCATTGTACCTTTGCTGGTAATACAATTATTTCTAAGCACCTCCTAGCCTAGGGCATTGGGTCAAGAATGTGAAGTAATAGGAAATGGGAAGGAGGACAGGAATGTAATTGGTGTCCTGCCCCTTACATTGCTATTTCCTGAAAGGTCCACTCCCAGACTTGATGCATTTAAGCATTACTTCTGCCTCGTCCATCCACTAAAATGACAACCAATGAAAACGAAAGAAACTATGAACTGTTTGACTCATCCAACATTTTAGTTTATTGCAAATGATGAACCATGAGAAAAAATGATTGTGTGTCTGTAAATACTGGGAAAACCCTTAGTCCTTACAAACCATTATTAATTGCCATTTTTATTATTTTGCACTTTTATGGTACCAGCCAAGTTGATGTCTGCATTAGGGTTTCCACAATTATAACATCTTTGGCTTGATCAAGGTGACTCTGGTATTGTTTCCTCAGCCTAAGAGATGTATTTGCTCTTAACAGCATGTAAATATATGTTCAAATATATTGAGCTAGCACACAGTGCAACCCATTAATAGTGTTACAGTACCAAAGAGGATATTGCTTTGTATGTAAGGTAAAGCACCATTTTGCTAGAGTTCAAACCAAAGTATTGATTAAAAAATATCTAATCACACCTATACTTAAACATTCTCATTTTTGCCTCGATACATAAAGTTCTCAACTTGAAAACATTTTGCAAATGAACACAGGTATCATCTGTGCTGCTACTTTTATGCCATAAATGGACTCCTATCGTTAGTGAAGTCAGTTTCATTGGCCCGTGAACTGCTGCAGCTGCCCTCATGCCCGCCCATCTGCTTTACCTGCAGACAAGGGTGGCATAGAAACAAGACCACAAAGCAGCCTAATTATCTGCCTAAGTCACAACTGCATTTGTGAAGAAATGGATTTTCAGGGAATTCTGACTCTCCCCTGCGCCCTCCCATTTGTAGGTAGACAGACGTTATATAGTCTGTGTATAGTGGTCACTGTGGTGAACTCTTTTTTTTTTTGTATGGAATGCAAAGATTAATTTCAGTCCAGTGCTGGTAAAAATAATCACAAATTCACAATTAGTGAAATATGAGTAAATTATATTACCTCCTATCTTAAAAACATTGTATCCACTTGTTTATTGTCAAGTTGGCTTTATAGGAACAAATGTATTTATTTGTTAAGATTATAGTAATATACAAATTATATTACATTAAGACATTAATATATAGATATTTTTAAAATTATTCTATTCCCTTTAGAAGTCAATCCAAGAAGAAAAACGAAGACCAAGGAAAGATAGGTAATTATTTTTTCTAGATTTCAACAAGTTATCAAACCAAAATATAAATCTGTATGTTCAAATTAGATTAATAATCACCAGTTTTATGTGGATAGATTTGGAAAGTAGTGTGCTCTCAATGCATTTATATTATGAATGCCTATATGTGGTTTAAGATCTTGTCTACTGGCAATACACTGAGCTAGCATAGTGCGAAGCATACAGTAAGAACTCAAATAGTTTTGAATGAATTGTACTGTCACAATTCAGAATTTGCCTTTCTTGGTCCATTGATATGGTTTTGATTGGGCAATTTGAACATGCCCATGCCCATGAACTTTCTTTCCCCAAACTCCTTTTTGCTTTCTGTTCTTGAAGACAAAACATGCTAAATCTCACTTTTACGGACTTGTTAGGAAGATAAGGTTTGTGTCACCTGCAGGTGTGGCACACTTAAATTCACACGGGTCCCCTTTACCTATAGTATTTCAGCCAACCAGAACTTTACTATTTTAATATTTTGATACTATTTCAATCAACTAATGTCCAGACAGTGTTAATTACAATTGCAGGTTCTTTTGTTAGGCATGAGTGGATGCAGAATTCTTTATTTATGAAAGTTAATTTATACATTGGCATTTGTAACTTGAAAAGCACTTTTCCCCAGAAGCACTGTAGCACCTGGTAGTTGTCCAGACCTGTCCCTGGTGACCTCATCTGAGTCCTACAGATGCTAAGCACCACAGGCACTGGAAGTGCAGTCAAAGTAGATCCAAGAATTACAATGGTTGAGGGCACACCCCATGGGCAGGAACTAAAATCTAGCACATACACAAAAAATGATTCCCCAAAGACCAACGGGTAGGGGGTAGACAGAAAGTTACTGTAAAGGAATAAGGTAAGAGCATGACACATTGTGTACACCAGTGTATTGATGATTGATAAAATTGGAAAATGCTATGTTAGTACATAGCTCAAGTGGCCCAAGGGTCTGTTGTGATCCCTGACTTAGTCTAGCCAAGCTGGAACATTGTACTCACTGGCTATTAGTAACCACTAATGCCGTGTCAAATTGAAGGCGACAGAACCAGGACAGTCCCCTCCAGCAGACAGTGTTCTCTTAAAGGTAAGAGGTAAAGGTTTTGTTTCTCTCTTTAATTTATAGAAAATGCTATTTTTGCACATTTCAAGACTCCTCCTATTTCTATTGACATGTATGTGTTACTCTTAAATTACAGTAAATACTTTTTAAAAAGAAAGCAAGTGTCCTGTAAGTTAATAGAAAATTCAATTGATACTGTGGTGTGTTTGTGTGTTCATTTACAGTCAGGGAAAATTATTAGATTTGGAAGATTTCTATTATAAGGAATTTTTGCCCAGTCATTCTGGACCAAAGGAACATAACCCTAGTTTACAAGAACGAAGACAACAGAGAGAACTCCAGAATCAATGTTTTAAGGCTGATGGAAGGTAATAAACTTCACATTAAAGCATAGCATTTTCAATTTTATACTCACAATCCCATTTCTAAAGCACTTTCATTTTATGTATGACAAATCATTTAATGACAAAGCACTTACTGAATATTGCATCTTATGATTAATATGTTGTTTAAAAGTAAAACTGTAAATATTATAGTAGGGTAATCAGACATCCCAGTTTTTCTAGCATAATCCTAGTTTATACCTATTTTTTGTAATCATTAATTACAGCCCCCCTGCCTTTAAAAGTATCTCAGTTTGGATGATAAATTTATGGTCATATTAACCATAAGCAATTAACCACATTCAAAATGTAGTTAACCTCAAACCAATGTAATTTTAATCACTAGTTTCTCAGTTATGCCGTGTAATTTTTCAGAATCAGTGATGTCAGACCAAACCAATATTTGGGAGAAAGGTTCATATGGAAATATGTACCTGGTATTTTGGATTTATTCTCTCACTTTGCCACCGGCTTTCATTTCAAGTAACAAACAGTTTGTACTTTACTTACTACCTTGGTAAATTTTTTTTCTTTCCCCAGAAATTCTTCATGAAGTTGTAAAATTGAGGGCACATAGTAAGATGGTAACGTGGTGTATGAGAAATGGGAGCAATGACAAGCCACGAAAAGCTGTTTTTCTAAAATCCTAAATGAACACCCTAGCAACCTGTGCCACTCAGGGCCCTGCACCAGTCTCTTCAACAGTGTGAGATGGTGCTTGAGAGAAGAGGCTTTAGAGCAGTGGTTCTCAACCTTCCTAATGCTGCCACCCTTTAATACAGTTCCTCATGTTGTGGTGACCCCCAACCATAAAATTATTTTTGTTGCTATTTCATAACTGTAATTTTGCTACTGTTATGAATCATAATGTAAATATCTGATATGCAGGATGTATTTAGGCGACCCCTGTGAAAGGGTCGTTCGACCCCCAGAGGGATCACGACCCACAGGTTGAGATCTGCTGCTTTAGAGTCAGACCATCTCAGACTTGGATCCTGACTTTGCTATGTAGTAGTTGAGTGACCTTGCTTATGTTCTTGGACCTCTTTAAGCTCCCGTTTCCACATCTGCAAAGGGATTTACTAATAACTGCCTCACCATGTTGTCATAAAAATGAATGAAATGATGTATATGAAGCGCTTAACACTAGATGTGGCATAGGAGAGGCGGTCCTTAAAGACTATCACCATGTCTATTTGCTTTTCCAGAATCTACCCAAACTATGATTTCTTCTCCTTGTACCCAAAAAAGGATGCATTCTTTCATCTTGGGATCAAGAACTGTAACATGTTAGAGCTTAGAGATGTTTCAGTCTAACCACAAAGTTCTATACAGGAGAATACCAAGTGCCAGAAAGATTTAGTGACTTTCCCAAAGTCACACATCGAGTTAGTGAACCAAAATCCAAGTTTTTTCTACTCCCTGCTCAAATTGCTTTTCACCTACTTACCTGCTTCCCATTTTAACAACCCAGTCTGCCTCCCCTCCAATGTATTTTCCCCCTTCCTCCACTGGCAGACACACACATGCTCCAAAAGCATTACATCCCTGAAGTACTGCCTGGTATTCTAGTAGTGCCTGTGACTGTGTAGTTAATGCTCATTAGAATAAGAATGCTAAAAGCTAGTATTGGTTGAGTGCTTACCTTGTGTTAAGCACTTTGCTAATATCTCATTTGATCATCATAGCAACCTTCTGAGGCAGTTACTAATATTGCCCCATTTTATAGATGAGAAGGCTAAGTCTACAAGTTTAGTGACTGAAAATACTCACCTAAACAATAATTGATGAAGCCAGAATTTGAACATGGGCCTTCTTGAGTTTAGAGTCAAGGACCTTAACCACTGCTCTGTATCGACTCCCTAAGCAACACCCTCTCCGCCCCCCACCCCGCCGCCACCCACCTCTGCCCCCGCCCAGGATGTTTGAGGAAGGGGTAGTAGTACATTGGTGCATGAAATGTGACCCTTACATTGAAGGAACTTGATTCTAGAGAGAAAGTATATTGATCTAACAAAGCTGAACAAGGTGACTCTAAGATGGGATTTTCTAAATTAAAGAAGCTTAAAGAGACAAAACATTCAAATGGCCCTGGCCAGTGGGATGCAGTCCCTTGGAGCATAATCCCATGCACCCAAGGGTCTCAGGTTTGATTCCAGGTCAGGCACATACTCAATTTCAAGTTTGACCCCCAGTTGGGGAACCTATGGGAGGCAACCACTCCATGTTTCTCTCTCGCTCTTCCTTCTTCTATCTCTAAAATCAATGAAAAACATATCCTCTGGTGAGGATTTTAAAAAAATACCCAAAGACACTAGGTAAATCTTGATAGGATCCTGAATTTAAAATAAAAAACAATGCAGAAAAACAGCTCTAAAGGACACTTAGGACAGTTAGAGAAACTTGAGTCTAAACTAAAAGTTGGATGGTGTTAGTACTACAGAAAGAATATAAATCGTATTATATATTAAATTATTGTAGAATATATATAGTTTATATTATATATTTATAGCACATAAATATAACATATTTATATCATTTTTAATAAGTGTAATATATTATTCTGACAATGTTTTATGTATTAAACACACACACACACACACACACACACCAAGTACTGATATAACCCAGGAAGGTGTGAGTAGATCTGGGAATCAGAAACAACAATGATGAGTTAAGAGTCTCATAATGAATAAAAATGGTGGCAGGTAGTCAGTGATTAGAGAATAGCATTAGAGAGCAACAAGAGAACTGATGTCTCCTTAGCTAATACTAAGACAGAAAGTAGTGGGGTCTCTGTTAAGCAATAGAGAGTAATGTAGGGTATTTAAGTCATAGTTGGTTTTAATTTGGACAAGAAGATATAGGGAGGATGGGAGGGGAAGGGTGGGGACATAAAATGGAACAAGAGTTCCTCATTTTAGGGTTAGAATTATGAAAGAAGTGTCAGCAGAAAAGAGGCAAAGGGATACAGTTGGGAAAGTGTGAGGTCTAAGTGCTCTAGACCTGAATTTGAAACCCCACTCCATTCCTCATTAGTCATATCAACTAGAATTTTCTCATTTATAGATTGAGGATAAGAAAAACTAAGGCTTTGTCATGCTGTTTTAGAATTAAAAATAATGTGCGTCATGTACCTGGCAGATAGTTGATCCTCAATATTCTTTTACCAGAAATGAGATGAACAGTAATGAGATTTCAAGTCAGTTACCCAAGATCCTCCCCATAGGTACCACCCGAAGTCCTTCCCTGTCAAATATCCACTGAGCTCATGATGCCCTAAAAGACCTTTCCAAAGGTTTCTTTCTTTCTTTTTTTTTTCAATTTTCAAGTACAGTTTACATTCAATGTTATTTTATACTAAAGGCTCAGTGCACAAAATTCATGCCTGGCCTGCACCTTCTCACAATCCGGTATCCCTCACTCCTTACCACCTGCCTGCTTGCTCCTTACTGCTCCTTAAGCACTACCACGGAGGCAGGAGAGGCTCCCGCCACCACCGCTGCGTTTGCCAGCTGTGAGCCCGGCTTCTGGCTGAGCAGCACTCCCCCGTGAGAGCGCACTGACGGCCAGGGGGCAGCTCCTGCATTGAACATCTGCCCCCTGGTGGTCAGTGCGCATCATAGCAACTGGTCATTCTGGTCGTTCCACCATAATGGCCGCTTAGGATCTTATTATGTAGATTAGTTTCAGGTATACAGCATGATGCTTAGATAATCACAAAACTTTACAAAGTGTTCCCCCCAATGTTTCTAGTGCTCACCTGGCACCATACATAGTTAAAACAGTATTTTTGACTATATTCCCTATGCTCTACAATACATCCCCGTGACTATTTTATAACTGCCAATTTGTACTTTTTAATCTCTTCACCTTTTTCACCCAGTGCCCCAAGCCCCCTTCCATCTGGCAACCATCAGTCTGTTTTCTGTATCTATGATATCTATTTCTATTTTATTTGTAAGTTTATTTTGTTCATTATATTCCACATATACGTGAGATCATATGATATTTGTCTTTCCCTGAATGGCTTGTTTCACTTAGCTTAATACCCTCTTGGTCCATCCATGTTGTCACAAATGATAAGATTTTATTCTTTTTTATGGCTGAGTAGTATTCCATTGTGTAAATGTACCACAGCTTTTATATCTACTCATTTACTGATGGGCACTTGGGCTGCTTCCAAATCTTTGCTATTGTAAATAAAACTACATGAAAATAGGAATGCATATATTCTTTGAAATCAGTGTTTTGGTTTCTTGGGATATGGAATCACTGAGTCATAAGGCAGGTCCATTTGTAATGTTTTTTGAGGACCTTCCATACGGTTTTCCGTAGTGGCTGAACCAATCTGTATTCCCACCAACAGTGCACAAGGGTTCCCTTTTCTCCATATCCTCACTAACACTTGCTGTTCGTTGATTTATTGGTGGTAGCCATTCTGACGGGTGTGAGGTAATATCTCATTTTGGTTTTCATTTGCATTTCTTTAATGACTAGTGACATTGAGAATCTTTTCATATGTCTATTGGCCATTTGTATGTCCTCTTTGGAGAAGTATATTTTTAGATTCTCTGTTTACTTTTAATTGGATTGTTTTGGTTTTTTGGATGTTGAATTGTATGAGTTCTTTATAAATTTTGGATATGAACCCATTATCAAGTGTATCATTGGTGAAAATGTTTTCCCATTCAGTCGTTGTCTTTTTGTTTTGTTGATAATTTCCTTTGTTGTGCAAAACCCAAAGGATTTCTTTTTTTAAATTCTTTATTTAGAGTGGGCTAGAATAAAAGCCTATTCCATCTGCAGAAATTCTAGTCTTTCCTTTCTAGTCAGTCATTATTTTCACTCATTTGCATATACCTTCAATAACCTTGCCCCTTTCTCCTTCAGTTATATTCAACTGGTAAACCTCAGTGCTGGGTAAACCCAGCTTCCTACCCAATCTATACATGTACCCATGTAGCTGAATGTAGCTTTAAAAAAAACAGTCTATTATCATTTAAAACTTATGACCACACACATTAGGCAGGCACTTAAGAGTCATTTTGTAATACTACATTTCCCTAAAAATCCATTATGCAACTTTCCCAGTTCATTCTTTCAGACTTCCTCTTCTCTCTTCAAACCCTCATAATCTACTCATTCTCATCAGACAACCTTTTTTCCTAAGAAAACAACAGTCGAGAACAGATACATGCTTCCACCACCATATCTATCACTTATTCATATACCTCCCTCAGTTTAGCATAGATGACTGTCCTCCAGGTAAGACCAAACCTTCCTTTTGTGCACAGAATCCTGTTCCTTCCTCTACTCAAGAAAGCTGTCCTGCAATTGTCCCCTCTCTTCTCTGCAACTTGAACATTTGTTCTCTTTACAACATCATTCCTGACAATTTGTGAACAGGATGCAGTTGGACCCATCATAAAATATACCCCTGACTCAGTCCCCTGCCAAACCACTCATGTTCCTGTTCTACATTATAGCAAGGGTAATACATGAGAATGACTCAACCTCCTCCGTGTCCTCTCTTCCCAATATCTTTTGAGCCACTTCACTCTTGAACTACTCCACTGAAAATGTCCCTGCCAAGGCCACCAGTGACCTCTATTTTGCCATATGCCATTATCTATTCTCAATCTTTATCTCACTCTATCAACATTTAACATGTTTTCTTTAGAGTTACTCCTTTTTTTCTTTAAACATTTCTTTCCATTTGCCCCCCAGGATAGGACTTCTCTTGCTTTGCCTCCTACCTCCCTGACTCCTCCTCATTATTCTCCTTTGCTGAGTCTTCCTCATTTCACTGATCTCTCAACCATTCGAGTGTCCCAGTCCTTTGCTTTGTCAACATATACACTCAAGACCTTAAGTATCATCTATTTACTTAAAATTCCTGAACTGAAATATCTAGCCTAAATCAGGACTTGTGTAGCTAACTGCCTATTCAATACCCCCTCTTGGATATCTAATAAGTAAACCTAGTATAACCAAAACCAAAATCTTTACCCCCACCCCAAAAAAATACTATTCTGCAGCCTTCCCCATCTCAAATGGCAACCCCATTTTTCTAGTTGATTAAGCCAGAAACCTTAGGGACATTCTCGATTCCTTTTCTTTACATCCTATATCCAATCCATCAGCAAACTCTTTCAGTTCTACCTACCAAATATGACCAGAATCTGATCAATGTCTTACCTCCTCTAGAAGCCTTAACAGACCTCCCTACTTCCTCTCTGAGAATCAGGTCCTTTTAGGAATCATTCTTCTGCTCAGAACTCTCCAATATTTCTCTCACTCTAAATAATATTCAAGTCCTTGCTATGGTCTCAAAGCACTAAATTATCTGCCATACTATCCCCTCATTCCTCCTGCTCTCATCCCTTGCTGTTCTTCCTCTGGCTTGCTCCACTTAAGCCTCAATGGCCTCCTTGCTGTTCCTTGAGCACAATATATACACTGTAGTCTTGAAAACTTTTCATTGTTTGACTGTCATCCTGGAATGACTGTCATTCCCTCAGAAATCTGCCTGGCCCAATCCTCCCCTTCCTTCAGCTCTCTCCTCACGTGCCACCTTATTAGAAAGGCCTTTCCTGACCACTAGGAAATGGCTTGTCCAAACATACACACATACACACACCCCACTCTTTCCCATTAGCTACTTAATTGGTCTGTCTAGCTCTTCTTACCATCTGGTATTAGAAGCTATCTATGGTCCTTTCCCATACTAGACTATAAACTCCATGAGAGCAGGGACTTCTGCTCACTCATCACCTGCACTGGTGGCTGACACTTAGTGGGTGCTCCATAAAATGGATGAATCTCCGTGGCTGCCTTTTACGTGTACCTGGCTTCCCCAGGGAAAGCTGTAGAATCCACAGGTAATCATTGGCAGGGTTTCCCAGCGGTAGGAAATTTGGCCCAACAGCCTTATTGAAAACATTGAAAATGCCTACAGGGCTAACACCAACTGTGTAGCTAACCCAGTGGTGTGTTAGATTTGACAGGAGAGTTTTTAAGAAACATTTGAGCCCTAGCTGGTTTGGATCAGTGGATGGAGCGTCGGCCTTTGGACCGAAAGGTCCTGGGTTCGATTCCGGTCATGGGCACATGCCCGGGTTTCGGGCTGGATCCCCAGGAGGCAGCCGGTCGATGATTCTCTCTCATTATCGATGTTTCTCTCTCTCTCTCTCCATTCCTCTCTGAAATAAATAAAAATATATTTAAAAAAAGAAACATTTGAGCAGTGTAAAAATGCAAAATAATGGTTGTCTATTAGGCAACTAAAGTAAGTACTTGTTTATTGTTTGTGAGCTATTTCAAGCCCAAAGAAGCTAGTCTTTCTGAACTACACATTCTCTGGTACTTTACTTAGCTGTCATTTAAACACAAAGTCACCGGGTTCCACCAGCTCTTCTGCTCCTCAGCTTAGAGGAGCTTTGAAAACCTGCTGAGAAAAATTATCGCAGATCCGTTTGACCATGACCCTGATTACTTAAATGTACGGTTTTCAAATGCCTGACGATGGTGGAATGTGTGGAGAAGAATGTGTAGACTGGGCTAACTCGGGGTGGGCGGGGATGCACTGCACATGATGGCGCCACTGACACTGGGCTCTGGGTCTCGCTGGCAGGTGCTGGGCGGTGGAGGATCCCGAGAAGGAGGAGGAGGAGGGGGAGAATGGACCCTCAAGCAATCCCTACGACTACAGGAGGCTCCTGCGCAAAACCTCCCAGCGCCGGCGCCTGGTCCAGCAGGTGTAGCCCCTCTGCCACAGCGGCAGCCATAATGTGCCCGAGACTGCTGCTTGCAGGGTCCAACGCGCTGAAGTCTAGACCCCGATCTTGGCAGGGGCTACCCACTACGCTCTCCATGGAGGGCCTCCGCCAGCTTTGGTGCTCGGAGGGCGAAGACCTGGGAGCTCTTCGGACGCCCACTGGCTGCGCTCCCTCACCCTCCACTCTCACCAGCCCACCAGCCCCTGTCGCTGGCCCCCAATGCAGCTCTTTGTTCACTTGGCTGCCACACTCCTTCTGATGACTGGAAGGCGCCTGAGTTCTCGTTGACCCCCCTCCTCTCTCATTTTGGGCGACTTCAAAGAGTTCCTACTTCCTGGAAATGCCTCTCCCAAGCCTGAGGCACACTCGTGGGCGGGTTGAGTCTCTTAAAACAATAAATCCTGGGTGGGAGGAGAAGCGTGAGGATGTGGGGAAGTTTTGAAGATGAACTTAAACTCGTGCTTTGCCTTCCCGTGGTTATTAAGTTACTAAATAAAGGAAGTGCCTTGGAGAGTCTGTGGCTGTCTGGGCCTGTGCTTGTCTTCCCCTGGGAGGTCTAGCTCCTGTGGTCCTGCTGTGCAGGCTGGGATGATGAGGGAAGGGGGCGAGGTGCCTCGCCTTCTGTTTCCACCAGCGAACAACTCACCACCAGCTCCCCAAAGGCTCATACGAAATTACAACCTGTACTTGTGACTCAAACGTGGCCTCCAAATCTCAAACCCCCAACACACTGCACACACGTACACACACACACACACACACACACAGCCTGCCCAAACACTGTGGCTTCCTTTGGCCCCGCCTATAAAATTTTTGGTCCACTACTGAATGAACTGTCAGATGTTTTAGGTTCTCCCCGTCTGCAGATTTGAAGCAATCTCCCAGCTCTGAATTTTGGTGAATTTAAGATGGAGAGACCTTTGGCTCAGTGGATAGAGTGTGAGCCTGCGGACTGAAGGGTCCCAGGTTCCATTGGAGTCAAGGGCATATGCCCGGGTTGCAGGCTCCATCCCCAGTAGGGGCTGCAGGAGGCAGCCAATCAATGATTCTCTCTCATCCTTAACATTTCTCTCTCTCTCTCCCTTCCTCTCTGAAATCAATAATATATATTAGAAATTTGAAATTCGTGCAAGGGCCTTGGCCCTGCCACTGCCCACCACCTCCACGGGGCCAGGGGCCTCTGCTGCAGCGCCCGCTCCCTTTGTCCAGAAGGACGTCAGGTTTAATTAGCATATTATGCTAACCCTCCGTGTCTTTGAGACCTGGAGAGGGCATAGGAAGGGTGATGGGGTGGTTCCATCGAGGACTGATTGGAAGGAGGGTTCTGGCTAGGATGGGGCTTGCACCGTCTGCCTTGTCCCGGCTCCTACACCCATGGCCCAGAGACAGGAGACTTTGGGGAGCTATTCGAGGAGAAGGCGAGGGCACGTGCGCTGGCCGATTATGTTGTGCCGCTTGGTCACCTGGATGTAAGGTTTTCTCCATCCCACTGAATGGGCGCTCGCAGTCCCCCAGAGATGACTCATGCAAACACTTAATTTTACAAATGAGACGCGCCCGAGGGGCAACCTCGTACTGAGACAGGGCTGAGATCCAAGGCCAAGTGCACTCTATCTAGGCCTGCTCTTTCCCTGGGTTCGCGCCGTGGGCTGTGCGGATCGCGTCCGAGCTGCGGCGGGCGGCGGGGCGGGGCCGGGCCCAGACACCCACCAAAGCTGCGCCGCAGGACACGGCTCACTGGCGGGTCTCGGGAGGAAGCGATCTCCGTAACCGAAGGTGGCCCGGCCCTCCGCCCCTACCCAGCGCACAGGCCGCCGAGAGGGATCTGGGGGTAAAGGCCGAGCTTCCTGGCAAGCCCCTTCGTCAACCTAGCCTTCCCGAGTGGTCCCTGCAGACCAGAGCCCTGGCAGCCTGGCCCTTCCGTTGCTGGAAAGAGAGGCAATGACCCGTCCCCGAAATCCCCTCTGTTAGGTCCGTGCAGACAGGATCCAGGCCAAAAAACGTTGTGCGAGTTTTAAAATTGGTGTTCCATTCTCTCACAGCGTCTGAGACCAGTGTGTCCTGTCAGCGATCAAGTGTAGGGGGGCGGGATATTTGTATTTCCTGTGCAGGTCGGAGTAACCGGTTGGACCAGGTGCCAGGTGATGGCGGGAAGCCGGGTGTAGGCAGTCCACTGCGAACTGGGAGAGGCTGTTTACTGGAAACTGCAAGCCATTCGTCATGTCTTGCAAAATCTGAAATGAGAATAATAGGAAAATCGCGAAATCCCCAAGCAGTGGGTAACGGAAAAGTACTGAGCGCAGGGGAAAGGTAGAGAATGCGCCTAACATCCTCCCCTCCCCCCCGCCCCCCAAGAGAATGGCAAACGTTAGGTGAAATACAATGTTTTTGTTTTTTCTCTTGCATTTATTTGTTTTGAACCTTTTCCCATCTCCCTTCTTTCTCTATCCTTCGACTTGTAAGTACTGGGAGGACATAAGGGAAAGCCTTCACCGCACACCCGTCTTTGGCGGGCCTGCGGCGCGATCTCTGGATCATCCACGAACAAAAAATAGGTCAGCCGAGGGAGCCGGCCTGCCAGCCGCGCGCGCGCGCGGGAGTGTGGGTCTCTCTCTCCTTGGAAAGCTTTTCCCCAGAGCTGGCCGCCTCCCTTTCCCTGTCGGAGGCCGCCTCTTTTGTGAACTAATGACTGTAATTATTACCTCCCAGAGCTCTTTTGTTATCTCCAACCCCAAGCCCAGCAAGGGGGGTGGGGTGTGGGCTCCTTTGTGAAATGCGTCTGTAAACAGCAAATTGCCGTCTAGGCGGGACGGCGTTAGGGAAGGACAAATCAGATCCCGAGTGCCTCTGAAGTAGGGTATTACATTAAACCTGCAAATACTTCCCTTGGATCCAAAGTACTCCGGAGCCGCGGGATTTAATGGGGTAGAATTTCAAGCCACTGTGTTTTAAAAATCCGTGAAATCCAGGTGTGATTTCTACCTTCCTCGTGTTTTAATCTTCTTCGTCCTTCAGGGATGTGTGTGTGTGTGTGTGTGTGTGTGTGTGTTAAATGCTCGTTTTAAAGCACCTTTCTGTTTTCGACCACTCATCCATAGTAGAAAAGTCCTGCCACCCCAGCCTGCTGGCTTGAAGGGAAACATTGGCAGGATTTGGTGTGGATTTAAACAAAGAACCGGGCTCTCGGGCGCGCATCTGCACGGCTGAAGCGAGAGCCGCGAAGCCGCCCTTCGCCCCAGAAGGCGGAACTACCGCATCATGACACCCCCAGAGTTGTGACCTGGCTTCACGGGAGCGTTGGAGCCCGAAGCCACAATGAAGGGCCACAATGAGGCCTGGGTCGGCGCTCACCTCGCGCCCGCAGCCTGGTGCAGGCTTCTGAACACAGCCCGCTCTGCGCCCACTCCCAGAGTGGGCCCGGCGGCGGTGGGACCGATGGAACGGCTCCTTCGGGATCGGGCACGTGGGAAGAAGACACAGCTTAGTGGAGACAATTGACCAGGCTTCCTCGCGCCTCGGGACACTGGAGTTGAACTTGCAGGCGGCCATGCTAGCCCCACGATGCCCTTTCTCAGCCAGGGCCGAGGGGTGGTGGCCGAGAAGGAGGATCCGTGGATCTCTGCTTTGGCAGCAGCTTTGGTGACTTGGTTAGGAGGTCAGAGAAAGAGTGGTTGCAACACAATGGAAATGAGAAGCGTTTGCCCAAGGGGAGCAGGACGTCAGGAATGAACGCCTCCGCGGGAGGCCGAACGCAGCCCTTTCCCACCAGGTCCTCCTCGCCCCTCTCTCCACCAGCTTAGTGTGCGGGAGGGTCGCTGCTCTCTAGATGGCTACGGGAAAGCCATGCGAGCTCAGCGGGCTTTGAGTTCTCAGGGCGCCCTCCCTTTGTTTAACAGCTTTTAGAGAAAGGAAATTTTAACAGAGGAGAGACTTGAACTTCCTCAGGAGAGGAGAAACCCCTTTTCCACAGGCCACGGATATAGCCAATTACTCCCTCCCCGCCCCCCCCCCCCCCCACACACACACATTCTATCCTAGAGATTCTCAGGGGGAGAGGGGTCATTGATTTGAGGCCCGCTAAAAAGAGGGCCCAGCAGGAAGGAGATGCCTTCTTTCCGCCTCCGATTTGGAAAGCTCAAATTGCACACGAGTTGAAACTCTGTGCACGCCTCCCACGCACCCACCGATTGCAGTCACACGGAAGAAACGGCCCTTCCGCGCCTCCGCAGGCCGAGGTCACAGATGACTCGATCCCATGCCCCGACGACTGTCAATCCAGCCAGTCCTAGCTGCTCTCCTTCTCTGCTCTTCCTCACGCCCCTTCCAAGAAGTTCCCATTTGTTTTATTTTTTCTCCAGCCCGAGGTCCTCGGTGATAGACTACGGTAGACTCCAGCATGGATTTTAATTGCCTCAATTGGCAGCCTTTCTCCCCATCCATCAGTCAGAAGCTGGACGGTGGGTCGGGCGACAGCGCGCTCGAAAGCCCAGGACTGGGGCGCCGCCGGGGATCTCGCGGCTCAGTAGGCAGGCATTAGGCGCTACTAAGAAGCTGAAATGAGCCCATTAACGCGTAGGCGCCCTTCCCCCACCATTCCCTCTCGGAGCTGCGGAACCGCTCGGGATTCTGGCCCAGTCGCTCGTCTCTCGAGGTCACAGCGACCCTAGCACCCACTTGAAGGAAGGCGGGGGCGGGAACCGCTCCTCCTCCTCCGCAGCCGCAGCCAGACCTCAAACAATACCCTTATCCCAGCGTGCGTAAAACTGCTCCCCGCCACCCTTCCCGCCTCGCCAAAGTCTCTCTGGTCCACCCTTCCCAGAGGCCAGCGCGTAGTCAGCCGCGTTAGCACCCTGGACAGCGCATCCGGGCCGGGAGGCAAGCGGGCTCCCTCCCGCCTTGCCCTCTGCGGGAGCTCGCGGGCACACCTCCCACCCACTCACTCCGACTCCCGCTGCTGAGCTCTGTCAGTCTCACCCTCCTGATTCAGCGCACTCCCGCCGCCCGCTCATCCATCCGTTTCGGGCTCCCTCGCCTTCAAAATCACTAGGGCGCTCTGCGCTTTCCCCTCTCCTGGCTCGGAGAACCCTCTCGTCCCCTTCCCTACTTAGCATTCTAGGCTTTCAGAGCGTTGCCGCCACGTCTCAAAGCCCTAACTCCAACACACACACACACACACACACACACACACACACACACGTAGACACGCACGTTTCCTGTCCCTGAGTGAAACCTACCCGCGGCCGCGCGGGTCCCCGCGCGTTGCCCTCCTCTTTGCACACACACGCACACACACGCACGCGCGCGCGGGACCGAGCCGAGGGCAGTGCGCCCACACTTCGCACTCGGAGGCGATCTGCTCCAGTCTCGCAGCGCCGATGGCATCTCCCGGCTCCAGCTTTTGGTCTTTCGGCTCTGAAGATGGCTCCGGGGATCCCGAGAACCCCAGCACAGGTAGGAAAACCAGGACCTGCAGCAGGTGAGCTTTGAGGGTGGACTGGGGTGTGCGGGGCTCGGGGAGAGGAAGGAGATTTTCCACCTGCAATAGGAAACTTCAGCGGCTGCGTCCTCCTCTCGGGGTAGGTCCCTCATGGCCCAAGAGACCAAAACCCCGCAGGTCCTTATCCCCTAAGAAGGCGCCCCACGAATCCTGGGTCCGCTCCTCCGAAGTCTAGGCGAGCCTTCTCATCAGAGGCGTTTCCTCGACCCCTCAATTCCTCAGGCCTGGGACACTGCCACCATCTTGGTGCTTGGATCCTAGAGAGGGACAGAGTGGCAGTGGGGTAAGGATAAATGGGAAAGGGGAGAGAATTCTTGGTTTGAACGGAGAGCCTGCGAGGAAAGGGACAGGCTCGGTGTCTGGGAAAACTCGCCCGAGCGAGGCAGGAAGCGGGAGGAGATTGCCCGAGCCGACTGGCACCTAGAAGCCGCGGTGTGGGCTTCACCTTGGGGGAAAGAATCAGAAAACTGAGGGCCGGGCGGGATCGCCAGGCTCCCGCGCACTTCCCGCACCTGCCCGCGGCGCCGAACCCGGGGCGGCCCCTTCCCGGACGCCAGGTGTATTGACACCGTTTACAGAGAACGAAATTTAGCACGTCCGTCTGTCTGCTCTTCTCTTTCTGCCTCGCCGACCTCGTGCCTGTCTTTCCTTACAGCGAGAGCCTGGTGTCAGGTGGCCCAGAAGTTCACGGGAGGCATCGGAAACAAGCTGTGCGGTGAGAGCCGGTACCCCGGGGCGGGAGGCGATAGGGCTGGGCGCCTCGGGGCCGCGGCGCAAAGCCACCTTCTCAGCTCTGCATCCTCGGCCGCGGAGTCGGGGTTACTCGGTGCGGGGTGGGCGGGGGCTGGGGAGCCGGGCCCACAGGGCGGCTGACCGAAATCCGCGCTCGGTGTCTTTGCCCAGCTCTGCTCTACGGAGACGCCGAGAAGCCAGCGGAGAGTGGCGGGAGCGAGCCCCCGCGGGCCACCTCCCGGAAGGCCGCCTGTGCTTGCAACCAGAAGCCCTGCAGCTGTCCCAAAGCGGATGTCAACTACGCATTTCTGCACGCAACAGGTAAAGGCGCCTCGCTGGGCCCCTGGAGCCAGTGCCCGAGGCTCTGCCCGTGCGCCATCCGGCGCCGCGAGCCCGACCCCCGGCTTCCAGGTGGAGGGCGGAGGACGACTTTAGGAGAATCTTCAGCTTAAAGTGAGACACGCAGGGCCTGCCCCGGGTCCGAGACCGGACCCCAGCCTCTGCGCGGTGCGGGGCGCCCGCGTTGGAAGGGGCGCTGCGGTGACCAAGGTGTCCTCGCGCCGGGAGCTCGTGGTCGGCTTCTTGGTGCTGGAGAGGCCTCGGGTGGGACTCGGTTTCCAGGTCAGAAGTGAAAAGACTTTCTGTCTTTAGATCGCAAGAGTAATTTGTAGCTGCTATTTCACAGGAGAACGATTCTATTCACGTGAGAACTGCAAGCGGTTTTGCTCCCTTGCATTTACATACCTAGTCATCCAAACAAGCGCGCGTGACACACACACACATACACACACACACACACACACACACACACTCTGACCTCGGAAACAGCGGGCCTTCCTAATGGGTCAGAGTTCCTAACTTCGAATGCTCCGCTTTGTCCGGTTTGCCCAAAGGCGTTGGTTCCTCAAACACTTCTGACGTCGACAATTTCCATAATCGTGGCGGATGGTTTACTGAGAAAAAAAAAACGTTTCTGAAGAACCCCTGTGAAGAGGCACGCTCTGTTTTAAAAAGAAAGCAATTAAGTTTAGAATTGAAATGCAGGAATTTATTTGGGGCGGGAGGTGGGGAGAAATACTAATTTCTCTCATTCTTTCCTCTTTGAAAAGTGCCTCCCTTTGAAAGAAAAAGCTCTGCGTTTCCCGAAGATTTTTTTAAACATACAATCGCCAGCTCATAGAGAAATTGCTGGATCAGATCTTGCCTGGGCATTTTCATAGTAAAATTAAAATGTGGCGTTTTGATGATAGTATTCTGGACATATTGGGTTAAATAATATATATTATTAAAATTAATTTTACCTGATAAAAAATAAAATAAAACGTGGCACTTTGATTTCATTCCTTAGACCTGCTGCCAGCCTGTGATGGAGAAAGACCCACCTTGGCGTTCCTGCAGGATGTTATGGATATTTTGCTTCAGTATGTGGTGAAAAGTTTCGATAGATCAACCAAAGTGATTGATTTCCATTACCCTAATGAGCTTCTTCAAGAATATAATTGGGAATTGGCAGACCAACCACAAAATTTGGAGGAAATTTTGATGCATTGCCAAACAACTCTAAAATATGCAATTAAAACAGGTATTGTCCCATCAGAAATAATAAAGCTCTTTTTTCTTTCACAATCTTTATTTTTTCTATAAAATATTTTCTGTTTTTTGGAGTTACTGATATTTTCAAATTTACAAAATTTTTCATCATTTAAAAAATAGACATTATCAGAATGATCCTAATCAAAAGCACCCTTTACTATTAGTGTTAATGATTCTGAAGTTGATAATGTCAAAAACATTATCTAGTTATAAATTGTCATATTTTACATTGCACATATTTGGTCAAAGAGATGAACCACTGATATAGAAACAAGCATTTGTCAGCAGAGGCCAGTAGAAGCGACCCAAAATGCAGAAAAAAAAGGGGGGGGGATATGAAAATGAACGGTCAAAAAATATGATCTAAACAAAAGCCCAAATGCTAATATAGTGCTGGTAATTACTTTGACATAGGAAGGGTGAGAATTTGGACAAACCATCCTATGTAATTATTGACCAAGAGGGATAATGTTCTGGCATTGTCTCAAATGGCCAACACTTTAGATTTGAACTCCAGTTTGTCTCTATTTTCAAAGACATGTACACAAAAGAAAACACAATTCAAACTACCTTAACAATTTAGCCATATTATACAAAATGTGCACTTCATAGTCACTCTGTATATCAGATAAAGGGGGGTGGGGTGGGGTGGGGTGAGGGAAATCAGATATCCTTAGGAGCAAATTTATTGCTTTTTCACAGAACTCTTCACCATCTATCCATTTTATAGTGCCAGGTGTACCATTTGTTTGGGTGCATTCTAAGTTTTAATTTTGTCTACACAAAATCAGCTATTCATCTCTCAGGTCACGATTACCCCTTTCTTTTCTACATCGTCTCTAATCATCCTGATACTTCATTAGAGCAATAAAAATGACTGGATTTTCAGGGGGAAAGAGAGAGAACTTGTGGATCTAAACTGATTTCTGGCTAATTGATTTGGAGCTAAATTTGATCCATGTAATTCTAATCAACAACAAACATTTTAAGAATATCTGCTGCGTGATTTTAGCTCTTTGTGTGGGGGTGTGCATGTGTATGTGTGTGTGGTGGGGGGGGCGGTGTTCTTTGTACATTCGTTAAACCAACAGAGAGGAAAGGTATGCATAAAAGAAACCTTAGGAAATTAATTTACTGAACCATTGGTATCCACTTTTGTGAGACTATAGACTTAAGACTAGATACATAGGGAAAGGAATTTAGTTTGGTGATTTCTATCAAATTCCGTCTGTCCGGTATGGTTTGGAAGGCTTATTGGATATCATTCTCAGTTATGTTCATAGAGAATCCACATGATTTATATACTAGGCATTGAAGATGTTTTTTTCCCCCAGCTTTTCATGTATCTGTAAGTACAAACCTGAAAAATGCTTTTAATTCATTTTTTTGTTTAACCCATTCCCTTAACTTGATATTTAAATGTTAATAGTAAAATGCTACTTAATTTTTTTTTTTTGGCTGCCAAACCAAAAAGAATCTATACAAATGTTTTACATCTTTGTCCTTAAAATCTGGTGGTGTCTGAAATACAATTTAAAGACTTGAGATAATGGGAAATGCAAGTCAATGAAAGTAATTCTGTCTGTCAATGTTCCATTTAGTGTCAGGAAAACATGGGTCAATTCAATTCTTTGATTTTTACCATAATGTTTTTACATCTTTTGGGCAAGTATAGCTCTCATGCATGTTATTTAAAGTTTAGGAAAAAATATGATTGATTAAATTGGATTTTCAAGCAAGGCATATTGATATTAATTCAATATCAATATTATTCATAACATACATAGTCTTCCCCCTTACCCACAAATTGCATTTCAAAGAATTAACAGCAGTCATCTTCTCTATAGCATAAACTCCTATAAACTTGTTACTTATAGGAGTTTATGTTGTAACTTGACAACAAGTATTATTTAGGGTTTGTAGAGTAGTTACTACCCTGCTACATTAAGCATTTTAATGATTCTTAGAAGATTGTTTTTAAAAATGCATCTTATCGACTGCTTTCTACTGAGAGTCGTTAACCTAATTTCCACTTGGGCTTCAAGCTTTGAGTGGCATGAGGGGCAGTGGGGAAATGATGCCTTCATGTTTTGATAAAATTACCTCTGTAAGAAATATTAGGACCAAAAACTGCCAAAAATGGTAAGAATCCTGGAATAATTCGCGTTTGTGGGGGTCCTTAGATTTGGTGGTGGTGGTGGTGGTTGGGTGGTGGAAGGGTTAAATGTTGTCTTGAATCTTTTAACTAAACCATCAGTCAAAGGAATTGAAGGGTTAGTAAGTGAGACCTCCTTGGGTGCATGTTAACAGTACAAAGAGAGCAGTTTGGACGACTCTAGGCCCCTCCCCCACTGATTCTGGACAAACAGTCTGTGCATCCTTCCTGTCTCATTTGCTAATCTGTGGGGAGCATTGTAGAGCCTGAAGCGGCTCTAATCTCACCTTTCAAACTCACTGTATCACTGGCTGCTCAGGCTACCCTGGCCACCTGATTCCTGGCGTGGAGCCTGGCAGCACAGGGCCCGGTGGGGGCAGCAGCAGCAGCAGCAGCAGCAGCAGCAGCTGGATGCCAGGGCTGCCAGGACAGCTCCGCAAGCTCCAAGGCAGGCCTCCCACTCTCCTTCTCTCAGAGAGCCCTGCCTGGATTTACCTGCAGCTTGTACGGGTCATTCGAAGGGAGCAAAATAATATTTCTGCAGAAATCAAGAGGTTATGTTGTTCCGACCTGTCAAACTATCTCCCTCTATATTTTCACATCATTATCAGTAAATGCAAAAAAAATTGAGGGAAGAGAGATTCAGGGAAAATGGGTGACCAAGGCCAAAAAGAAATACAGAAGGGAGATGGGCCACTGAAGTATCAAATTTGTTCCCACCATTTCCCAAAAGCAATCATCAGGGGCGACTGGTCTTCTGACATCCTGGGCCACAACACAGGCCTTGGAATCTCTCTCAATTTTATGCTGAGGTTTTCAACCCAAAGTTTACATAGAGTTAAATAGTGGGTGCTAGCAAACACCAGATCCATGGAGAAAATGTCTATGAATTGGTAAAGTAGATGAACAGATAGATTTGTTAATCCTTACTGATTTTCTCGCTTTAAAGAAATGGCTTAAGGAAAGGGAAATGCAGGGGCACCAGAAGGGAGCAGAGGACTGTGGTTTCAGCTGTGAGCTCTAATGAAATGGGGAGTCAATGAGGCAGAGAGGAGTGGGGGGTTGTTCCAGAGGGCAATGGTGGAAACCAAAGGAGGCTTTTTCACTTTCCGTGGATTCACAAACTGACAGGGTCAGCATCATAGGCCTGGAAAAGAGCAAAAAAAGCTAGAGGGGCACTGTGCCAGGCCAAAGGGAGGTAAAACAATGGTGGAGGTGGGATAGAGAGAGCTTCACAAAACCCAATCTCTTTCAAATGTGCTCTTTTCTTTCCTGGCTCCTATCTTTTCTCGGCATCTAATTGTCTAGCCACATGCAGGAGGCTGATAAGAGAGCACCCCAGTCCTAGAGATAGCATCCCTGCTTTCTGCTTTGCTTTTTTAAATCTTGTTTTGCCCATGCTGGCATGAGAGGCTATCACATCCCCAGGCTTCAGACAGGTGTCCAGTCAGTGGCAGGTGCCTTTTTATCAGACGCTATTTCCATAATTGTTCGTCTTCCAAAATTTTTGCTGCTAAGCAAATCACAGATTTATAGATAGGTTTTATGGGGCAAGACACAGAAGTGGAATTCTAATGAGATACTTACCATCACATTTAAAATAATGGCCTCAGGAGTATTTGGATGTCAACCCCTTTAGAGAGTCTCTGAGAAATCCAGAAATTAATTAGATAAGCCTTGCTAATGGACTGATTGGTCCATTGACTATATCTTCATGTATCTTGTTGACAAGACAGTGATGTTGACTGTATTTCTCTTTATTTTGAATCACAGCTATGAAGGAGTCCTGTTGTTTATAATTAAATATTTGGACAGAAAAGAATTGACAAGAATTAGGTTTCTCCATGCCATCTTTAGACAATCATCACCTTTTTAATCAAGGGCAAATCATTCAACAGAATGTCCTATTTTCTCATTTTTGCCTTGTCTTTTGTAATCATCAGGCGTTTGTCACTGATATCATTATGAATGTTGGCATGGCTGGCAGATGTCATGGTATGACCGATTCCAGAACAGCTTCAACAAAAAAAGGATTTTTAGTAGCACCAGTGTAAACAAGAAAAGCCTGTCTTTGAATAGCTTTGGATTGCACAAGCACTATAGTTTACAAATCTACTGAAAAAAGGGCTATATTTTTCCCACATTGCAGACCACATTTGTTATTTTAATAGAGAATATTTAAGGACCATATTTAGAAATGCCAAAAATCCAAAATAGTCTCTCTTGTTAGAGGAAATGTTCCTTTGGGGGATGTGTGTGTGCATGCATGCATGCATATTGGGTTTTTGAATATGGATTTCCTACTTCTATAGGATCTTTGAAGGTTCTTTAGCAAGAGAAATTATGTGTTTGAGGGGCATTTATTTTCATTGGATGCAGTCCTAATTCTGGGCATCCATTTTATTCAGGGCATCCCAGATATTTCAATCAACTCTCCACTGGACTGGATATGGTTGGATTAGCAGCAGACTGGCTGACATCAACAGCAAACACTAATATGTAAGTAGGTAAACGTGTTTTTGTGTAATCAAGAATAATTATTAGTGAAGTTTCATAGTCTTTATTCTACCTCTCATGTGAAAATCTCTTTTATTAAGTAACCCCTAAAATAGTGATATGGATGTCAGACATATATTGCTATTCACTCTAACTTAATAGAATATAGTGTTGATATAACTTATGCAAAGCTATACAACATTTTTTAAACACAAAAAGGGACCTTTTTGAATTTTGGATTGATAATAATGTATACTGTAAAAGACAAATGAGATTAGATGTTATCTTTGAAATAGTGTTACTCAGCAATGTTCTTTATTTATTCAATACTAGAGGCCAGTGCACGGATTCGAGCACCGGTGGGGTCCCTCGGCCTGGCCTGCAGGGATTCTTCTGAAACCGGCCATCTGACATCCCCCAAGGGTCCCGGATTGTGAGAGGGTGCAGGCCAGGTCAAGGGACCCCACCAGTGCACGAATTTTTGCACCAGGCCTCTAGTATGCATATAAGATCTTTGGTTAATCTCTTTCTTCCCTCCCCTTCCCTCTTCCCTCTGAGATTCATCAGACTGTTCCATGTTTCCATGCCTGTGTATTGACTGTCTGCCCCCTGGTAGTCAGTGCATGTCATAGCTACCAGTTGAACTGTCAAACAGTTGCTTAGGCTTTTATATATATAGATGATAAATGACCATTGTGCACTAAGTCAATAATTGAAGCTCTTAACTTTACGAACATAGAAAAATGAGCAAACCTTTTAGAAGACATAATTTTTTCTCTACTTCATCTATAATCATAACATTTGTGAATGTAGTGTTTGAAAAAAGGAAATAGTTCTGTAGATACTATAGTGGTGAATTATTTATTTGAGTTACATAAATAAAATGTGGCCATTACTGCATTTCAGGTTCACCTATGAAATTGCTCCAGTATTTGTGCTTTTGGAATATGTCACCCTAAAGAAAATGAGAGAAATCATTGGCTGGCCAGGGGGCTCTGGCGATGGGATATTTTCTCCTGGTATATGATATTACAACTTTTCTTTGTGTTTCTTTCTTCTATTGTGCAATGCCCTATTATGAACCTGGGAAATCTTAAATATCTTGTTTGTACTTCTGCTTAAGTTCAATAGTCTGTATATTGATAAAAAGAATGAGCATCATTAAGTACACTCGACCATTGGCCATGCCTCTAAGCCAACTATCCCATGCTTGAACATTAGTTATTTGTGTTCAAAAAGAGCATAAACAAAGATTATATTTACCCAGGGCTTCTACTGGGCTCCCACATACAAGATGTATGCGTCATGTGGAACAAAAGAATAAAGATGCCTAGTAAGAGAATTCACTCTCTGATGCTCTTCCCAGAATTAGAGAAAGGAAAAGGGCAGCCTCTTTTAATAAAGCATTCTCTGTTTGAGAATGCATGACAGGCAGATACTTAATAGATCCTAAGAACCCTGTTCCTCTCAAGCAACAAGCAGAGAAGCTGATTTACACTAATTTCAAGGAGGGTGGAGAGTGCCTACGAGGCAGTTTCTTAGAACTAAAGGAGAGGGTGATGATTTCTTCAGGAATTTTCTCATTCCTTCTCTTCTTTATCAAGCCATTCAGTCTCTCCCATCCTGCCTTTTATCGCCTTCCATTGCATTCTAAGCTCAAGTTATTTACACCTCTTTCAGCCAAGAGAATCAACCTGAAACAAAGGCCTGCGCTTGCTTCCCAGTGTGTGTGTGTGTGTGTGTGTGTGTGTGTGTGTGTGACCTTGGTTTGATGCAAGGAAGAAACAGAAGTTAGGAGGGCAGTGGGAAAAAAGAATCAATGACCCATGGAAAAGAAACCCGGTGTGCAGATCATCACCTAATCAGTGCAAGAAGGAGGTCATCATAACGGGTGGGCGCTCCCCTAGGGGAGCCAGCTCCACGCCTGCCATTGTGGCAGGCCTAGCAAAGGCCACATTGTGATCTCTCCTCAGCAAATCTACAGAAACAAGGGGATAATGAGGGAGGGAGAAAATAAAAAAACGGATGGAAAAAGAAATGATAAATGAGCAACAGTAGGCTTAAAATCAAGCAGCTTTACCTATAAGCTCAGATCTGCTATTTTATTTTATGTTTTTAAAGCTATCGCACTTTTTTTTTCAGGTGCTGAAGGAAAACCTGTTAGTTAAATTGTAGGGAAAATTAGCCTTTTCTTTATAAGTCATTGAATGCCAGCTGTGATGAATTTTTAGCTAGTCTTCATTTGTAGAAAAGTTAGTACTTAGTTTTTTCTCTGGAAAACCATCTCCTATTGAGGGAACTTTGTCATCATTGCCTGGATCTGTTGCTCTTAAGTTCTTAAGGCTCTTAAGGCTTAAGGTATTTTTCATGAGCAATTAGATAGGGTTCAGAGATCAACATCACTTCTACCTTTATTCTTTCTCCTATTATAAGGTTAGTTGCATGACTGAGTTGTCCCTGAGGGAGCCAGGAGCATCCCAGGATCTATTTTAATGGTTCCCAGGAGGGCAGAGTGAACAGATGCTAACAGCTGCTCATGTGGACCCTAAAAAGTTGACTAAAGGGGCTTGAGACAGGCCTAATTACCTGGCTGGTCTTGAAACCCACCTGTCCCAGAGAAAGCATCGTCTCTGGCAGTTGTGTTAAGCCAGTTATAGATTGAGGGTTTCCCCAACACCCTCACCAATGACAGCAAATGGTCAAGAAAAGGGGTTAGACAAGACTTAAGCTTGATCATGGGGCTCCTCCCTTGGCCCCAAAGACCTAAAATAGAAGCCATCGACATCATGTTACAATGTAATGTAGACATTGCAAAGTAGGGAGGGTACAGAAGAAAAGCAATTGGCAACCTGTTTCTTCTCTACTCTCCGTAGGCATTGCAGAAGAAAGGTTGATAGCATCCTGAATCATTAATACATGTCTTTCTAGGTAGCAGTCAGCTTTATTCCTGAAGTAAAGGGTCTTACAATTTAAGGAGTGAGGAAGGGGAAATCGCACATATTACCTGCCTGAGATCTGAAAGTCCTGTTGTCTGGGACTTAACATGAAGAGTTAGCTCTGTAGCTGAATATATAGCTCAGCTGTTTGCCTTATGCCTCCATCTATAATGTCCAGAGGCTTCATGTTTCATGGAAAGTCCTTTGGGACTTAGAAGAAATCCGTTTATGTTATGTCACCTATGCCTGACAACCAGAGAGACCCGAGCACTTGTCACTGCTCAGCGCGTCATGAAGAACTGAGGGGGAGAGAGGAAAGGCTTGGCTTAGTCACACACCTTCCCTATCTACAGGGTTTTCAGAATGACTCAGGGCTTGCTTTTGCATCCTTTTTTCTTGAAGATTCATGGGCAATAAGAGCATGCAGGACTCGTGCATCTGTCCTCCTACCTGTGCTGCACAATGCAGTCTGCTCTGTCCAGAGGCCAAAAGCCTCTTCATCCCTTTCAGGAATGCTGAACATGACAGAGAATGACTGAGGTGCAAACCGAAAAGTGGAAAGGCAGAGCTAGAAGCCTCTTGGACAAGTGTCCTGTGAAATGAACTTTCTTTTAAAAAAAAATATATATATTATTGATTTTTTTACAGAGAGGAAGGGAGAGGGATAGAGAGTTAGAAACATCGATGAGAGAGAAACATCGATCAGCTGCCTCCTGCACACCTGCTACTGGGGATGTGCCTGCAACCAAGGTACATGCCTTTGACCGGAATCGAACCTGGGATCCTTGAGTCCACAGGCCGCAGCTCTATTTGTCTTCCTCTCCTTTCTCCCTGGCCTGTCTGAGAAGAATGAGGGCAGCAGTTCTCAATGGGAGAATTTTGCCCCCAGTGTTTTCCCTCAGGGGACATTTGGCAATGTCTGGGGACAGTTTTTGGTGGCCACTTTGGGGGAGCACAGTGCTGCTGGCATCCGGTGGGTAGAGGCCAGGGATACTGGTAAACACCATGCAATGCACAGGACAGGCCCCCATAAGTAACTATCCAGCCCAAACTATCATTAGGCGCCAGAATTAAGAAACCATAGCTAGAGTGCAAGTTTCTTTAAAAGCTGCTCCATTTTCCAACGGCATCCTACACAGACTTTTAGAAAAGGTGTCTGCTCAGAGCAGGTCTGACCTAGATTCTGCTTGTCCCATGTCTCTGGGGTCCAGAAGAAGTAGGAATCGTCCTCATTCTTACTGATGACAAAGCCAGGATCTTGTTGATGACTGCTGTGTGTGAGGCTGCCTGCTTGTATCAGAGCCCAGGGCTCATGGGGCAAAGATCAGGCCCTGTGTGGGCCATTCAACTGAATACAGGGAGCTCTTTTGCTCTTGCCACATGAAGGGAAGGGGACGCAAAGTACTCACGTCATGATAGGACCTGGGCGTGCCCCGCTTTGGGTGAGGGGGAGAGAGTACCTTTGCTCTGCTTCATGATCTCACAGTTTCCATGCCCACATATTCATTCTCATGCAGAAGAATCTGTCCTTTTTTCTGGATAGCAAAAATCCTAACCTTTCCAACAATCCTGGGGAAAAGCTTACTCTTCTTTGCACATCAGATAAAACTCTACTTATTAGATACAAATTTTATTGTATGAAATTCTTGACACCCTCAGGATGACACAGAAAAATAATTCAATATGAACTTAAAGTTCCCTTAGTTGCATGTCATCCCATAGCTATAAAATAAGATTTTTGTAAACTATTACGGTTATATTTTAATGATATCTTTAAGAGGGAAGAACAATTTAGGGGGAATTAACAAATGAGTATGAAGAGATGGCCTTGGATGTATATTCTCATTCTGTAAGACTTGTTGATTAACAGCAACTGATTTGTAGCCGTTCAAGTGCAAGGCATTTGTATGAGCTGAAATGAAAAGAAATGTCTTCTACATGAGGATATAAGTAAGATTTTCCTAAGCCTCGTGCAGAATGACTGCACTCACAAGCTGGGAAAGAAGGCAACAGTTCCTTAGTTCTTAAATGCTGCTTCAAAGAGCAGAATCAATTGCAGTTCCTCTTAGTGACAGAGATGGGTGTGGAGGGAGGACATCTGTCCCATGGTTGGGCCCAATGCTCCTTCTCTGGACCCTCTTAGCTAGCACCTGAGTCTGAGTATTCAGGTCAAGGTTAGCCAATCAAAAGTTCTTCTCCTGTGTCCAAGGAGGACTCTGGGTCAGTGGAAATTGCATGTGAAGTGATGTTGATAATGACTAGTAAAGGTAACTATGTGTTGCTGTGCACCTTAGGTGGCGCCATATCTAACATGTATGCCATGCTGATTGCACGCTTTAAGATGTTCCCAGAAGTCAAGGAGAAAGGGATGGCCGCTGTTCCCAGGCTCATTGCCTTCACATCTGAGCATGTACGTGTTTCTGTTCTTTCCAAGTTTAAGTTTCTATTTTGTAAAGCCCGGGTTTACGCAATGATATTTAGAAATGCTTTATTCCCTGAGGTTCTCTTCCTAAAAGATCCTTTTTGGAAAAGAATTAGGGGAGAGAACAGCTGAGGGGTACAATGGGTTGAATTTCTCTTTGAAATTCAGGAAAACTCTCAAAGAGAAATCAGGATGTTTTACCTGCAGTTCCTATGCTTCACTTTTTAGTAATAATGTTGTGTGTTGGGGAAGGGTAGAAGGAGAGAAAGCAGACTGACCAGGAACTCATTTGGACTATTGATATTACTGCACCTACATAACTCTAAAGTAGCCTGTTGATACAGACTTTGTGTTTTAAAATTCTGACCAGATATCCTACCCTCATGGTACCTTGAATCACTTTAATGTTAACCTTAACCAGAGGTTTTATCACTGTTGAGAAACGGCATAGTGATCTATCATATCTGATCTCTCAGCCAAGCACAGGCTCCTACCTACCACCAGGCTGCTGGCCAGGCAGGATGCTGGGAGCTTGGGATTCCCATATTGAATTCCAGGAGGTAGTATTTCATATTCCTTCCAGGGCCTTCGAAGAGCTAATGCCACCAAGGCATCACAGCAATTGTCCTTCCTGTTCACATAAATTGAATTAACAGCTCTGCTAGGCTGCCTGCTTCCTCTCACATACCTAAGACTGCTCCATCACAACCTTTCCTCAAAGTAGCCCAAGATCTGGAAAACAACTGCCTCAAAGGTCAAGCAGCCCTTTGATGGTAGGGGAAATGGAAAATGGGGAGGGCAGGAGGGGTTTATAGGGAAGTTAGAAGTTCCTGAAAGACACGTCAGACAGGAGAAACAGGGAATCATAGTGGAGCCTCAGCTCTACTACCGAACTTTTCTTTTTATGTTTTAAGGTATGTGCATGTGTATGTGTGTGTGTGCGTGTTATAACAAGGAAATGAAAGGCAAGTACAGATTGGAAGCCAGTGAGTACAATTCATAACCACAGCAGTAGCCATAGAATCAAAAGAAACTAATGATTTATGTTAACAAATTATCTTTAGCCATTGTTTTTAGTCATGTTTACCATAAACATAGTGGCTTAAGACAACATGACTTCATTGGAGGTCAGAATGGAATGTGGGTGAGCAGGGCTGGGGTCCTTCTGGAGGTGGCAGGGGAGCACCCATTTCCTCTGCTCTCTCTGACTTCTGTTTCTGTCACCACATCTCCTTCTCTGGTTCTGACTCTCTAGTCCACTATTTCCCTTGTTAGGACCCTTACGATTACTTAGGTCTACCCAAATAACCCAGGTAATCTCCCATCTCAAGACCCTTAACTTAATCATATTTGAAAGATCCCTTTTATCATGTAAGGTAAGATATTCCCAGGTTTCAGGGATTGGGATATGGACATCCTTGGGGAGGAAGACATTGTTCATTCTACTAGGCCTAGTACCCCCATCATCAGCTAATTTTAATTTCGCAGCTTCTCCAAAGGTAGAAAAACATGATGCAATATTTTCTAATTACTGTTTCCCTGAAGTGGATTTGGACCTCTACATAGGTAAATGTTACTATATTCTCAGTCTCAAAAATTCCAGATGCTATTATATTGGGTATCTTTTTCTTTTGGCTTCTGTGCCGATTACACAACCTGAAATGAGGTTGTGTAACAACCTCAACAAGCTGCCCTGTGCTCTCTGGTTTCTGAATAAGTTTCTTGGGCTCAAGCTTCATGCAAATTGGCTTAACCTTACCCAGAAAGCTTGGGTCATGTAGCCTGGGAATGATTTTGCTATGCCTTATTTTCCTGATATCGCAAACTTGGAGTCTAATTCTTCATTTCTAAGGAAAGAAAGGTAATTCAGTAATACAACAACCATTTCATTCTCCCTTCTCTTTTTTGGATCTCTATCCACACACGTAATTATGAAATAACATTTGAATTATAAACCTGCCCTAAAATACCAACTGGTTCTAACTGAAGGCTTATTTTTGACAAATGAACTGTTTTTCTAATGTATAATATCTTATACCTGGTAACTACTTGACTGTTTCCAACACCCTTCCAATTACATTAGCTCATTTGATTCTCACAACAATCTTGTGCAACAGGCAGAACAGAGATTATTACCAGTATTTTACAAAGGAAGAGGCTGCAGTTAGCTGTGTAGACAGAGGTAGGATTAAATGGGTGTTCTGACTCCCAGACCAGTGAGGTCCCTGCCTCGACTACCATGTAGAAAACAGATTAAAAGTTTCAGCAACGAAGTTTTGTACACCACAGTTCATCAATTGATTTAACATTTTCTACCTTCCCAAATCAAATCTCCACCAAGAGATTTTTCTTAATGTCAAGGTGATGGTACATTGTTACCTCCCCCAAAGAAAACACCTCCTCATTATCTCAGGGCTGAGCTGGAGGGGGTTTTCCAAGTTTATTGAAAGTACTTCTATGTCTCCTTGAACAGTTGATCCAAATCATTCTGGACAGGTGAGACAATAATTTGGTCAAAGCCAAGGAAGGGGGAGACGGGGGAAGGTGGAGGTGGTCCAATTCAACAAATATTTATTAACTATATGCTACAATAAAAATTTTCCCTCATGCAGCTTATGTTCTATGAGGGTATAGACAGGGGTAAACTAAATAAATATTTAATGCCACATGGTGACAAGAGAATGGGGTGGTAGTGGGCTATTCTACAAGATGGTCATAAAAGGTCTCTGTAAAAATGAAACATAGCAGAGACCTACCTTGAATGAGGGAGGGAGCTATATACATATCTGAGGAAGGATTTTTCAAGAAATGAAACAAAATACAAAAGAAAGCCCAGAGACAAGAACAAGTTGAGCAAGCTCACAGAAGACCAGAAAAGCCAGTACTACCAGATAGAGAGAGTGAGAGGTGGGGAGGTAGGACACAAGGTAAGAAGGGATTGGGGGTAAAGGTAGCTAGGTACTGAGGGCTATCTTTACATACATATATTATTGACTTCAGAGAGGAAGGAAGAGGGAGAGAGATGGAAACAGCAATGATGAGAGAGAATTATTGATCAGCTGCCTCTTGCAGGCCCCCCACTGGGGATCCAGCCCGCAACTGGGGCATGTGCCCTGACTGAGAATGGAACTGTGACCTGCCTGGTTTATAGGTTGACACTCAACCACTGAGCCACACTGGCTGGGCATGAGGGCTGTCTTAATAATCTTTGTGTTCCCTGAGCCCAGAAGAGGATTTCCCTGAAGCCCTGTCATCCACTAGGCACTGAATCTGAGTCTCAGTTAAATATCTGGATGTGACTAACAATGGCTTGAAAGAATTAATGCAACTTTCCAAACTGCTTATCTAAATTGTAAAGAGGAAGAGAAGCCAGCATGTCCAAAGACTGACTTGGTTTCTTTCAGAACTTTCCACCATTCTCCTTACTCTCCCACCATCCCTAAAGACAGGTAAGACTGACTGCACCAGGGCTGCATACAATGATGGAGCTCATGCCTGTGGGCTCTCACCCTCATGCATTCTCCCTTTGGACAATCACAACACACTCAGATCCTGCTTGCTTTTTGCTTACAATTATTTCATAAGTATAAAATCCCATACTTATTTGCACATTTTCAATGTCAACTGAAACATGGATCCTGTGTCTAGATTAATTAATGATATTTTATTAAAAGATAAATTAGTCTTCGTTTAGTATAAATTAAAAACATAGGTTTTAACATCTATTATCCTTGAATTGAAATATGCTTTTGTTCTAAATAAGCACTAGATTCTATCAGAGGGGCCAATTGTTATTTTTTATCCAAAATCAGGGAAGGGGGGGGGGGGGCCAGAGGAGCATTCATTAACTCATTCCCCAGCTATTCCATTGATGAACTGATTATTACAACAGTCTTAATGATTTAAGGGACACATCTGAATCCTTATAGCTTCCAATTTTTGTTTATAGTTCTCCTTTCTGAAGCCACCCAGAGGAGTCAGGCTATTCCTCTACTCCTGCCTTGGCCAGTGGTTCTCAACCTTCTTGCCCTTTCAATATAGTTCCTCATGTTGTGACCCAACCATAAAATTATTTTCATTGCTACTTCATAACTGTAATGTTGCTACTGTTATGAATCGTAATGTAAATACCTGATATGCAGGATGGTCTTAGGTGACCCCTGTGAAAGGGTCCTTCGACCGCCAAAGGGGTCGCGACCCACAGATTGAGAACCACTGGCATAGCCCTTCAGATATAAAGGCCGCACATATGCCACATGACCCTCTTTATCTCTGCTTATGACCAAGTGTTCTCTGAGACGTCTCTAGACACTTGGTTTCCAGGCTCCTCAGCATCTAGGTTGCTGCTTTGCTCTGGTTCATCAACAAGTGGTTCCAAGAGATGTGGTGCTAAGGATTACAAATGATTCTCCATCAGCACAGAGAGATGGGCCATTTAAGCTGGCTTCCCTGTTTCTTCCTCATTAGGCAGTGTCTTTTTTTTGTCTCTCAAGTCCCTTCCTCTTTATGGGTCCCTTGCTATTTTGTGGACAACATCTAGCTATTTCCCTGCTCCCTTTCCTGAAATACAAATGCGTTCAGTATCTAATTTTCTTTTTCATGCCTCATATCACCTTTGTTCCCCATCTTTAAGCTTTCTGTTTGGGCATGTGTTTGTCTTTAAGTGTGTGGTATTTGGTACAGTGATCAATTATACTGGTTAATTGCTCCTCATTTGAGGATCCCTAGCCTTTCCCATTAAATACCAGATGAGACGACTTCCTCTCATTGACCAGGTGCACCAGATCTCTCACTTATCCCTAATTTGCCACTTGGCAGTTTAGTGCTTACAAGCTCATTCACTGAGGGGCCTCATTTGAGGCTTGTGCTTGCTCAGTGGGGCAGCTGTTTCCTCTGTTCTGTGCCCTCCTGGCAGGGAGACTTAGGGCTGTTTTCCCCCTTTCCTGGGTGGCTTAGGGATCTGCTAAGTAAGCAAGAGAGACCACTATTTTTTTTTAGTGACGGAGACATGCATCTTTACAAACCCAATTAAGCTTTCTCTCCTAGTTCCCGGGTATCTTGGTAACAAATGTCCACTTTGTCTTTCTGAGGTTGTAAAATGAGGCTAATGGCCCTTTCTCATTACTTCTCAACCACACTGGGCTTTTAAAACGCCTCTGTTCAGCGCCCTGTTAACTGGTTTGCATTGTTTGCTACTGTTTTAAATGTGATTTCCTCTTGTTTATAAGACACACCCCCTAAAAGTATAATAGCAGTTCCTACACTGCATATTTAAGAATTCAAATAAGACAAAAGTGGGCCTTTGAATAGAGAGCCCACTCAGGAACCATAACTTAAAATTCCAGCCAGCAGCCCTTTGGAGATGTAAATTGAGGCAGCGGCTCCCTCTTGGACGGCTTAATGATCTGTAGTTAATAGTAGGAGGCTGCTGAGCAGATGCAGTACAGCTGGGCTTAAGTTAGCCTCTCAGCTTTCCACATTGCACAGTGATACAGCCATTTAAAAAAAAAAAAAAGATTCAGATTCCTACCCGGAATCAATAACCAAGAGCACAAAGATGTGGCCGTGCTTTGTCAGTGTGGCCTTTCCCACGCAGCGTTCTGCCCAAGCCAGGAACCAAGGCCTTCTTCCGGAGCCCCCAGCCCAGGCCGGGCAGTCACCTGCACAACACATAGCCCCTCCAACAATCCTGGGACAAAAGGTGCTGAATTTAAAGCCAATCTCTTCTCTTGAGTGCACACAATTCCACTGAACTTTGAGAGAAACTGAGTGTAACCTCTTGGTAGCAAACTAGAAGTCTGGGAACCATACATACACAGCTGCTGGAGACAGTCGATGTGCGCCTACCCCTTGTATATAACGTTGGCTTGGATTACTGTGTGTTGGAGTAGCAGGTCCTTTTACAATTTCCAGGGGCTTAGTATTTCACTTAAAAGTTCAAGTGAACTCAACAACAATAGCAACAAACAAACAAGCAAACAAACAAAACATCTATTCAAGAGTGGTCAAAGGACTTGTATAGACCTTTCTCCAAAGTGGCCAATAAGTACATGAAAATATGCTCAGTATCACTAATCATAATTATTAGTGATACTGAGCATTGGGGAAATGCAAAGCAAATCCATAATGAGGTATCACTCCACACCCATTAGAATGACTAGTCTCAAAAAATCCAGAAAATAATTATTGACAGGATGTGTAGAACCTGGAACCATGGAGCAGTGCTGGTGGGAGTGGAAAATGGTACAGCTGATGTGGAAAGCAGTATGACAATTCCTCAAAAATAGACTTACCATATGATCCAGCAGCTCACTTCTGAATATACTCCAAAGGATTAAAAGTATCGCTCAAAGAAATACCTGCACACCCATGCTCATACTACATTATCCATATGGACAAAAGGTAGCAGCCACCCAAGTGTCCATGGATGGATGAATGGAAAACAAAACGTGATGTATGTATACAATGAATATGACTCAGCATTGAAAATGAGGGGAATTCTGGCATAGGCTACGACATGGATGAATCTTGAGGACCTTATGCTCAGTAAAACAAGCCACTCTCCAAGGGTAAATAGTGCATGGTTCCATTTACATGAGGTTCCTAGGATAGCCAGATTCATAGAGACAGAAAGTAGAATGGTGGTCTCCAAGGGTTGTGGAGAGGGAGGAATGAGGAGCTGTTGTTTCATGGGTAGAGTTTCAGTTTTGCAAGATGGAAAGAGTTCTGGAGATGGATGGTAGTGATGGGTGCACAGCAACATTAATGTACTTAAGGCCACTGAATTGTGCATTTCTAAATGAGGAAGATGGTAAATTTTATGTTATGTAGATTTCGCGACAATTTTTTAAGCCCAGGTGAAGGATGCCTTCTTCTCGCAGCAATCCAGGCTTTGGAGGCACAAGTTAGAAATAGGAGAAATGAAAAAAAAAAATAGCTAAGGGAGTGGATTTTGACTTTATATGCAGCTAATTACTAATATGCTTTTTTTTACAGAGTCATTTTTCTCTCAAGAAGGGAGCTGCAGCCTTGGGCATTGGAACAGACAGCGTGATTCTAATCAAATGTGATGAGAGGTGAGCATGAATATGCAACCCTTGTTGGTTAGCAATTTGCAAATTCCACACATGTGTATACCTTTTAGTCTGAAAACAGGTGATGACCATGGGGGCAGAAAACCTGGATGCAATCCTGGCCACCGCCATTCACTTTCTTTTTCACACGGGCTCTTGCTTGGAGTCGTGGGGTGGTATCCCTCAGTGCCACGGAGCCTCTTGACTGAGTCAGAACCTTTGTTAAATCTATCAAAATATTCTGCACCAAGATGGCGCACACGGACATTCATCAACACCAACCACTTGATCACTGATTTATGGTGATGTCATCATTCTAGGAACCCTGGATGGTGTGCACTTGATGGAGTAATTACAGAAGGGTGGTGGCATTTTAGCGAGTAGGGAATAAATAATGCCTCAGCAACTCATCAGCTTTGTGCTGGAACCAAAGAGGAATCCAAGTTTTCATTGACACCCATACCTTCATAGGCACTCTGTGAATAGGTGGGGAGGGGAAGGGGAAAGGAAGATTTAATAGCATTTTCAAGATATTCATGTAAATCATCATTAGCCTGTAGCTTGGAACCTATAAAAATTAAATTAACCACTTATTTATTGGTATGAATTTATGGGACAGACATTTATGATTGCCCACCATACCACTAAGCTCTAGAAAAAGATAAGGCATAATCCCAGTGCCCTGACAGAATATGATCTAAGTGGAGAGATGGAGTAGCATCAGAAGAGACATTGATATGGTTGAATGGTGTGGCCCAGAGTACACATTGTATACATTGGTCAGGTTGAAAGGTTTCATGCAGCAGTGAGGGCTTGAGCTGGATTTTAAAAATTGGAGATGAGTTGGAAATGGGGGTGGGGGTGGGGATAATAGCAGAAGATTGAGTACCACCAGCAAAACCACAGAAGTAGCAATGAGCTTGTGGGGCTCCAGGAGGGGAAGGGGACAGCCATAGCAAACATGTCTGGCCATGTGGGATTTTGAAAACTCAAAAAAACAAACTGATTAATAAATAGCCACATCTCCCTCTGGAAGATAAAATTACAATAGCCTGCCATGTTCTTGTTCACACCTTTATATATTGCCAGAATTTGTTTGCAAGGAGTGCACATTACCTCTACAATGAGAAAAAAGTGATGTTTTCTTTTTTCTTTTTGGGGATAAAAAGCTAAACTTAGCATTTGAACTTGATGAGTCTGGACACCAGGTAACTTGCAAGCATTTTTATCTGCCAAGGGCATGAGTGAAACACCCTTCAGGGAGCAAGGAAGATGAGAGACTGGTCAGTGACTCTAGCAGTAAGATGGGCGTGAAATGATAGAGAGGACTGGAGTGAGGTGAACACATTCTGAAAAAGGAACCGCTTTATACTTTTAATGCTACCAGTGTTCCTCACTATCAGGTACTTGAGGAGAAAATTGGCACAGACACAAAATTTGCTAACTGGGGATAAAAATTTAAATAACAAAACATTTCCTTAATCTGTAGCCAAACGGTTGTAAATAATGAGCCTGGAATCCAGGGAAGAATTGTCTGACAGGCCATGTTTTTTCCAATTTGTAGGTGTTCTTTAAAAATATATATATATATTTGGGAGAGGAGTGAGAGAGAGAAACATCAATGATGAGAGAGAATCATTGATGGGCTGCCTCCTGCACGCCCCCTACTGGGGATCAAGCCCACAACCTGGGCACGTGCCCTTGACCGGAATCGAACCCAGGACCCTTCAGTCCACAGGCCAACTCTCTATCCACTGAGCCAAAATGGCTATGGCTTTGTAGGTGCTCTTGAGTTGAATCCCAGTGGGAAGATAGATTATCTGGGAGAACAGAGGAGGCTCTTGACTCCACTCCTTATGGCACCAATATTGCTTCTACTCCTGTGAAAATCAGGCTGTGACCATGGAAATAGCCTTGGGAGGAGTCCGCTAAGCCTGCCTTCCAGGTATTTAGGAGAGAAAAGGATGAGCTGGGGACACTGTGCGTAAATTAAATAAGAGTCCATAGACAAAACATAATTTTGAAAGGCATTATGGGGAGTCAGAGAAGGCTTAGCTAAAGGAACTAAGTTCTCCTTGTCTCAGGACCCTGTGCTTTTTATTAACACAATTTGTCCTAAGGCAAGGTAGATATACACTTCAAGGGGTAGGTTAGGTACAGAATCCATTGTCAGATAAGAGGAAATGCCTCCCGCTGTTCAGGTGTTTGGCCAGTAAGAGACAATAACATGTACATTGAAATGCCCTGACCTGTCTGGCAGCAAACAATCAGGTTTGGGGAAATGCCCTCAGCCATCTCCAGATGATTCAGCCCTGCTGACATGCTGGAACTGGCTTCCGGCACTTAGTGCCCTATAGTGTTTTACATTTACTATTTCATTTGATCCTCATGTAAACCTTGTGAGGCAGGTGAGTACAAGGACGAACTAAGTGCTTCAAGTACACACAATTAGCACAAGGTTTGGAGCAGGAGCCCCGTTTATTCTGTCTCCTCATTTCAAATGTTTAGCCACATTCAGCTGCTTCTCAGAGCCTTATCTAAGGCATAGTGCAGTGACTCTTCCTAAAAATGGTAAGTCATTATCACTGATGTTGTATTGTTATTAACAGTGATCATAACATTAGTCACTTTCTAACAGGAAGGACTCGCACATCCTTTCTTCTTTGCGCTCGTGTCTCTGTGAACAGAGCCAAGCTCTCCTCACTTAGGAAAGGCTGGTAGAATTACTACAAGTGCAGCAGGTCAATGAGCAGGTCCCCAATGACTCAAGCACCCCATATGTGCCCATTGGAATGCCTGCCTGGAGGTACACACTCTGCAGGAACATGCCCCTTTAGGTAGGATGGGTTGCTTTCTCCTTCAGAGCCATGAAGGATAGCCATGAATCTGAGTCAAAAATCCACACATGATGTAATCCATGTTTTTTGCCCTTCCCACAAGGAGAGGATTTTTCCTGCTGGCAGCTCTAGCTGGCATTGTGGGATTTCCCCAGGCAACTTTATGCAGTTATCTGACCCTATAGCATCATGTGAATTTTCAAAGGCTACCGCTAATCGGGAATTTAATGCAAAACTGCAGCATTCAAAGCAGCAGTCTGGTTCAAGAGGCATCACTTTAATGTTGCTTTCTTACTAGTAAACAACAACAACTAACAGAAAGCAGCGTTACAGAGCCGGTCACCACTTATCTGTGAGCCTAAAGGTTGGATGTGTAAACATTGAAGAACTTTTGGCTATAGAAATGCTTTTAGAACAGACAGAGGATGCGACAGCTGCCATCCACAGCTGCCCTGCACCGAGAGATGCTGGGCCGGAAAAGCCAGGACTGGCCAGACAGCTCCTAATCCTCAGAAGAGCCTGCTGGTCGTCGCCCAATGTACTCGCCCACAGCACACAGGCAGGCAGGGCCACATAGGGCCACATCGGGGAGCTCCTTCTGCTCGCTGCCCAAGCCATGCTGGTTCAAAACAATGGGTCACATGAAAGTACTTGGCTAGTATGTTACCCAGTTATTTAAGTGCCTACCAGGTGAAACGTGCCATTTCTAAAGCAATATTTCTTGGAGCTAGGTCTACCCGCTTCCGCATCACCCTGGGTGCTTATTACAAATGCAAATTCTTACGCATGTGTGTCGACTAACTATGTTATTATGTATCTTCCTTATTGGCATGTGAGCCCTGGAGAGTAGAAACTGGCTGTTTACCCAGTGTTTAGCACATAGTAAGTGCGCAATAAATTCTTGTGGGATTCATTAATTCCTGGGTCTTATAACTGACTGACTGAATCAAAATCCCTAACAGCGGGGCCAAAGAATCTGTGTTTTAAAGGCACACACAGCCCTAACCAGTTCAGGATACAGGGTCGGCCCCTGGACTGAAGGGTCCCGTGCTCCATTCTGGTCAGGGGCACATACCTCAGTTGCAGGCTCCATCTCAGCTCTGGTTGAGGTGCGTGTGGGAGGCAATCAGTCGATGTGTCTCTCTTACATCAATGTTGTGTATTTGTTTTTTTTTTCTCTCTCTCTCTCCCTCCCTTCCACACTCTCTAAAAATCAAAGGAAAAAGATAAATATCCTTGGATGAGAATTAACAAAAATTAAAAATAAATAAAGGCACACACAGGTGGTTTTTATCTGCACTAAAATTTAAAAACCATTATTCTAAAGTATTTCAGCCAATTCTAAGATAAATGGAAAAATGAAAAATTTTGTCTCCAGAAGCCCCCACACTAGCTGTCTGCTCAAAGAATAACGTAAACACAGTAATGTCATCCTTGAGTTAAACTTTTGCCTTCTAATCACACACCTCCAACGAATGTTGAGCTGCCACCTGCAGTATGCCAGACTCTGGGTTCTGAAGTGGACAAAACAAATATGGGAGTGGAAGACAGAGTACCTTTATTTTGCTTAATAATAGCCCCAACGTGTAAGGGTAGTAATGTGGAAAATTCAGATACCAAAGGGAAGCCATAAAGTGCTTTCTTTAAGTGAAATGGTGAATAAAGACAATAAGCTGTTTTGAGAGAAAGAGAGAGAAAAAGACCACATTTACTTAACTTTTACTACAGTATATTGCCTAATTGTTCTATGTTATTATTAGTTGTTTATCTCTTACTGTGCCTAATTTATAAATTAAACTCTCTCATAGGCATGTATGTATAAGAAAAAAGATAGTATATATATATAGGGTTTAGTTCTATGCACTGGAGGTCTTGGAACGCATCCCCATGCCTAAGGGGGGCATATTGCATTTGATAAGCTTGCCCCTTCCTGCTGCCCCACAGCTCGCCAATACAGAAATGGAACCAACTGTATGTTCATCACTGTTTTCCTGGAAGACCTGAATGACACCTCTGATCCATGAAATTCAGATATTATCTTAAAGAATTTATCTTATCCTAAAAGACTCCAATCTTCCCAAATAGGTTTCCTATATCTTTGGCCCTTCGAGTTTGTGCCGGAAGCTGCTCATTTCATTTCTAATGACAACCAGCCTTTTACCAGCTTTTGATCTTGGGCAGTCACGTTGCCTCTCTTGGCCTGTTTTTCATTTGTAAAAGGAGACAATTAAACTAGAATCAGGTTTGAGCCCCTTTCAAATCTAATGTGCCTTAATCTGTGATACCTTACTGCCTAAACTTAACAGAACATGATTAGATGAGGAGATAGCAATTGTCAAGCTAGTCCGCCTCAAACTTCGCAAGGCAGACAGGTGATTGGTTTTAGTAGACCAGGTAAAATTGGGAATTTGTAAACAATTTCTGGGAATTCTCTCAATTTCCATTACTACAAAGGCACTACAGTAAATGTAATGTGCTTAGAACTTTATATAAAAGATAAATATCTGTATTTCCTCTGAAAGGTGAACATTTTGCTTATAGCAGGCCTGGAGTGAGGTGTTTCGGCAGTCTGGTCCAGGAGAGGTGAAAATCACTCCTTCCAGGTTGCTCCCAGGCTAAGCTGTGAAGTGAAGAGAGAAACACAGAGAGTGAGATGCCCTCCCCACCTTTGCACTCCCTCTGTCCCTCCTCCTGTCCCCATTGCATAGAAGTTCCCCAAAGGTGGCTGCTCCGAGGTGGAGTGCATCCTTTGTACCTAATGCACATTCAATGCCTATGTTCGTTACCCCCCTGTCTGACTAATCACTATTAACTTGTCCATTACCATTGCCAGGTAATTGCCTTTTAACTGCTTTTCTTTGGCAAACAGCTTCGCATAAATCAGTGGTTCTCAATGCCTTCAGGCCTAATGTCTGCTTTATATTCTGACTATTTGCAGCACCTCCTTTATTAGCCTGAAATGAAAATTGTAGAAAATATAACTTACCTGCTCACTATATAATGCACAGATTATGTTTTTAAATGGAGAGATGGTAGCACAATAACAATAAAATTACATTTCAATATGCAAAACCTTAGGCATCATCACACTAGGAGATGTAATGAAGCAGCCCAATTCTCGTGCTATATCTCGAGTCACAGGGACAGCCCCGGATGGACTATTGAGCTAGTGCCAGATACTACTACCCCTCTTGCTGCTCACTAAATGCTAGTGGCACCCTCCTACCATTTATTGTTCCAATCTCCTCCTTATAACTTATTTCTCCAAATTGCTTTAAAAAAAACACACCTAGATCAAGGACCTTGCTGTGAAAAGCTTAACCGGTCTAGCAAACTCAGGAGAGCTGTGTTGGTTGAAAGAATATTTCACTCCTTCGGGCCTCTGTACCTACTCTGTCCGCCCTTTGCCTGTACTTCCCCAAACATCTTAGATAGGAATGTCACAATATATAACAACAATCCCAACAACAAAAGCTAACATTTATGGAATGCATCCCATATGTCAAATACTTTTAAAATACTTTGCATTTATTAACTCATTAAATCCTCATAACTCTATGAGTGATATTATTGCCATTATGTTCTAGGGTTAGTAATGATAATAACACACAGGGAAATTAAGAAACTTGACTAAGATCACACAGCTAGCCACATCTGGCTTCTTGGAGAAATCAACTCCTCTGGTTGTTATAATAGTGGAGTTTTATAGCAAGCAAAGCACTATTTGTGTTTTTATTTTAGGAAAGAAGCATTATGGGTTTGAAAGAATGTTTTTTCTCTAATTCCTGTTTGAAATTTGAATTTATGAGTTCTTGGCCTGCTTCATGATTTTAGCACTTAGCCTGTAATTAGGTAGCTTTTTGGCTTAATATTTCATTCAAAGGCTTCAGAATGCATTTTCTCATCTTGGTATTTTGTCTGTATGTGAAATTGCAGGTCCATCCATTAGAAGATTTGAAATACAAGTCTTTTTCTGCACTCTCCCTCCATTGCCAAATGTCTTGCTCCAAAGCAGCCTTGTTTTAACTGAATTAAGAGGATGACCTGAAAAGCAGGGTCTGTGCCGAGTGCACAGTGGTCAGGAATCCCCGGAACCTGCCAGATACTGCAGCCTTGCATCTTTCAGGGAGGAAATGCATTTCTTTCTGAAAAGAGACGAGAGTTGTTTAAACTGATTATATTATCAACGGTTTAGGGTTGGATTTTTACCCTCATGTTGCCGCTTGTCAAGGACAAAAAAAGTAAATTATTCAAAGCAAATCTATAATCTATTTTTCCTTTCAGGGGGAAAATGATCCCATCTGACCTTGAAAGAAGGATCCTTGAAGCCAAACAAAAAGTAAGTTTTTGTAGGGAGCTTCATCTAGCCCATGACAAGCTAAGGGTACAAATCTCTAGTCCGATCCAGTGGAGAACACACTTCGGTTTTATTATTAAAAAGAGGACCTGAACCTCAACCTCCCAGCTTTAATGAGAATATGGAATTTTGCATCTACTCATTACTTATGTCTCTGGTTTGTAGACCTGTATTTCTAAAGGTCTAAGTTGCTGAATAAATAACATCCACAATAATATTGTAGGAGTTTCCAAAGCATTTGTCTTCTTGTGTGAAGAGGCTTGGCATCAAGCAGACACATGTGAAAGATCAGAAAGTGGAAAATATCAGAATGCTAATGCAGCCTGTCAGTTACTGCTGTGAGGTTATTGGAAAGGGGCCATTTTTTCCTGCCTGTACACATACTGGTATGCCTGGCTCTCTAAACGCCTTCTTTTTCAGAAACCATTTAGAACTCTTTAGAAGTAATAAATTCTGGAGACCTGCTACAGAGTCCCACAAAGCTCTGGAAAGTCATGTACATCCCTGGATGGTTCGCAAGTCAGAGAGCTTATTTCTAGAATTCACTTAATTAAATTTCCACTGAATATAACCTACAGGTTCTAGTTCAACGCTGTAACACCTTTTGGTTATTATGAACTCAGGAATAATTATTTCTATTTATATGCCTTTTCCCCCTTATAAATTGGCAGTGGGAGGTTCCCCTTGTTCTTGTACTAGAACTACTGCTTGTAAGGTAATTCACAGATTAGGCCTTTGCTGCCACCTACAGACTGACTCTGTAACATCATGTTGTGGCATGTGGAGTAACATGTTCATCTATTTGAGTCATTCTTCTGCCTTCTTTCAGCAGCCATCTCTTATTTCAATCAATTTCACTTAGCCAGGGCCAGACAGACTGAGAACTACTAACACGCATACAAGTCAGGGGTTATTGTTTAGCTCCATATGAATCCTCTTCTCTAAGACTCCAAATAAGTTATCTGAGGATTTTCCAAATAGGAGTAATGAGCTGGTTGGAGTTCCTTCTCATTGTTCTCTTTTCTGCTGATTTATTAAGTTGAGGTCCTTTTATGAACAAGAAAGACTAGAAAGTTAGCAAAGGGTAGGAGGAAAGGCCAGAAAACCTCCCTAGAAAATATAAATGACTGGTGAGCACCACAAAGGGTATTCATCTCTGGGTCCAGCGTAGCCTCTTCTGAGAACCAGAATGTTTTCTGTTCCCGAGGAATGGCCTGGAGAACTCCAGTCCTGGAGCATGAATATTGTCCCTACCAGGCTCTGAGGTTTCAATGGCCTTTCTGATGGCTCCAAAAATGCACCTGTATGAGAGGGGGGGATTTCCTTGTTTTTGCCAGCTATTTTAAAGAATCTTTGAACCCCTGTTTTACATGTCTTGGGGCTTTCTCATTTGCATAGGGGTTTGTCCCTTTCCTTGTGAGTGCCACAGCTGGGACCACCGTGTACGGAGCATTTGATCCCCTCTTAGCTGTCGCTGACATCTGCAAAAAGTATAAGATCTGGATGCATGTGGATGTAAGTATCCCATAGGCCTGCCGCTAAAATGTCCTTGCGCATTTTTCACCTGGGGCTCATGGAATGAAATTTGTTCTCTCTCTCTCTCTCTCATTTTCGAATGGTAATATTTCAGCTTTTAATAACTGAAAAGACAAAAATAGCTCACAATTGACAAAATATACAAATTCACTGGAAGCAGTCTGAGGTTGATTATGCCTTAATGTTCCCGACATGATAATATTCTTATTTCTTTGGCCAGTACCTGAGCTGAGCACTTAGTTCTTAATCCATTGAGCCACAATGTCCTTTGTACACACACAGCACACACATGCAGAGCTTACTGCCCTGCAAGAATGCTCACATGGATAAACAGGAATTGCATTTATATAGGAAACCCAAAGGCTCAAAAAACTCAAGTCAGGTATTTATATGTACTGAGAAGAAAGCAGGCTTGACAGCTTGCTAAGAAATACCTACCACCACATTCCCAATTTCTTAGCTTGATCAGCTAAGGTAAACTAGATGTGAGAATTTTGACTGTAGGCTTAGTCACACACACACAAAAAAAATGCCCATGAAAACATTTTCAAATGAAAAACTGTCAATTTTTAGAAGGACAAATTGCAGGGATTTAAATTTAGGCCAGTATTTTTCAAAGTGTGGCTCAAGATTAGCTGCTATCTGCAAACTGTTAATGATCCAGGACTGAAATAAGGAGCTGGTGTCAAAATATCGCTAAGCACAGTATTTGATAAAGCTGACATTTTTTTTTTAATTGTGTGGCTTTCTCAGTGAAGGAAGTGTAAGCTGATTCTGGTGCAAGAATGTTGGTGAGTAGCACTGACTTTAGGTCATCATGGCTTTATGATAAGTATTCAGAGAAAATTATTTCCCCTCTCTTTAAGAGCAGAAAACATTTAGAGGCCAAGCTAGATAAATTTCTATTATTCCAGAGGTATAGTCTGCATAGTAATTACCAAACTTCTTTTCCTTCCCTGATTCACAATGTGAGTTGTGCATTAGGCTACCAGAGTCCCCTATGTTTTACACATGAAGACACTGAGAAAGGGTTGAACAACTTGAGTACCTTCAGTGACCTGGTCTCAGAACTGGGAGTCTGTTAAACCTTGCTAGCTGATTCAGGAAGACAATTACCCTGACTGCTTTAAAAATAGCAATGTCTGTGTGTCCTACGCTAGCAGATGCTGTGGTCTCTCTTTCAGGATTGTAATTACAACAGAGCTGGGAGGTCTTTTAACCAATTGTATTAGCTTTCTTTGAAATATATAAAGTTTACTACTTACTCTCTTTAATGTTTATACATTCTATAATTAAGCTAAAAAATCTTAAAAGATTACACATTTGTTGAACTGAAATTACAACAAAGCTGGGGGAGCAATTATAAGCTAACAGTGGTGGTTTTTTCCCTTTAAAATAATCCCAGGAATATTTTTTACCCACAAAGGAGGTTAATATCTTCCAATGAATCTCTATCTTGACATCCTATTCTTAAAGATTACTCTACCAGTTCAGAGAAAAAAACTTGAGAAAAAAAAATTTAAGGGTCATGTTCTAATTGTTCAATTAACTGACTGGTACAAATCTCTCCTGCTTGCTTTTTTGGTGGTAGGTTTTTTGTTTGTTTGTTTGTTTGTTTGTTTTGCTTTTGACAGAGAAATTAGCTTATCCAAAATTACACAGCAGTGAAATTATATTGTGAAGCCACGTCCTCCCTTTGGATTCATTCAGAATTGTCAAAAGAGTTTTCCTTGCAACTTGGAAGATGTTTAAAGGGTCCCCAGCCCATGTTCTCAACTCTACACTGTACAGATAATAGGTTTGCTCACTCTGAGATAAGGGGCTTCACTAGGACTGAGTGCTGACGGGCTGTGGGGAGAATCTGTCTCTTTCTCTTGCAGACTGAGGGAAGGTAGCCCCATTGTGGCTCCTTACACCATATAAATGCGGGATGGAGTGTGAAACCTCAGAATAGACCCCTAATTTACACTTTGAAAATCTACTTTAATTGATTTAGACTCCCAGTTCCGAGACCAGGTCCCTGAAGGTACTCAAGTTGTTCAACCCTTTCTCAGTGTCTTCATATGTAAAACATAGAGGTCTCTGGTAGCCCAATGCACAGCTCACATTGTGACTCAGGGAAGGAAAAGAAGTTTGGTAATTACTATGCAGACTATACCTCTGGAATAATAGAAATTTATCTAGCTTGGCCTCTAAATGTTTTCTGCTCCCAAAGAGAGGTGAAATAATTTTCTCTGAATACTTATCATAAAGCCAGGATGACCTAAAGTCAGTGCTACCCACCAACATTCTCGTACCAGAATCAAAGTCACACAATTAAAAAATAAAATCTAGAAGGTGGCCAACCCCTAAGTTGTCTGGGGTCAAGGGGACGCTCACTGTTCTGAAAGACACCAAACTATAGAAGTTTAAGCAATGAAAAACTTCTACCTTTTTCCTTGTATGATCTTCCTTTTTCAGGCCGCTTGGGGTGGGGGATTGCTGATGTCCCAAAAACACAAGTGGAAACTGAGCGGCGTGGAGAGGTACACACATTTTCCTTGTTCACAGTGTTAAGTGTGAAAGCGAAATGTTGAAAGCAAGTTACACCCGATCTCTAAGAGCTGTTGTATACAGGTGAGCCCATTCTGTGCAGTCCTTGTGTGCCTTGCCTTGTGTGGTCATATATGTGTAAATACCGTGTGTAATCAACAAAAAGAAACCAGAGCCTACATCGAATGGCGCAGGGGGAATATCTCTCAGACACACAGATTCCCAACTGGGGCCCACGGTTCACCAGAGAAATCAGGAATGACCTTTCTAGGATCTCTGAACCATCCACCAAAATTGTTTAAAACTTTCCGAGGGAGACCTATGGCTTTTGGGTTCCATGAAGGATAACACCCACTGCTTTAAAGAAACCAGTAAATAATTTGGCAAAGCAAATAAACACCTTGTAATTTATGACAGGTTTGGGTTTCAATGGCCACTTTACTTAAAGTGGGACACGCTTTTATTCCCATGATATTTTGTTTCTGATATAACTCTGAGGGATGCTGCAAAGCACCTTTATTCAGAAACTAAGCAGTAAATCATTGAGAAAAAGCCATAAAACACAAAAGAGATATTATTTGATTAGTGTAAAGCATATTCGGATCCAAAGCAAATAGAAAACAAAAATCATAGAATGAAAAACCAGCCTGGGGCTCTGGACCACATGCAGAGGGAGCTCAGAGTTCCCTGTTCTCCCATCACGACACCGCAGGTCAACTGCGTGGTGAACTCTGACACTCCAGGCAACTGAGCAGGCCTGAATTCAATGGAGGCTGCCTGATTCCCAGCGTGCCCTGCCAAGTAGCCAGATGCCGCCCAGGAAAAGCTTTCCACTGGCTCTGCCCCCGGACAGCTTGGCACAATTTCTGTTCCAGGATGAGGAGTCAGGCTGGTGGCACTCAGGAGCATCTGTCCCCACTGGTCCTGCAGGGCAGCCAGGCCAGAACCAATATCCAGGGAATCTGGGAGTAGAGAGAGGAGTGGGGTTGCTGAGGCGGAGTCAGGGGCACCCTGCCTCTTTTGTGAAGAGAAGACTGGGAAGACACGACATAGACCAGCAGGGTCACTGTCCCGAGTCGCTGCCCTTGCTCTGATTGCAGGTGCCTGTGGGTGTGGGTGGATGAGGACGGGCCTGTGCCTTCCTACAAGGAGCCACTTCTAGTCTCTGCTTCTGGTCCTTCAGGGCTTCTCACAGGCCTCACTCCTTTTCTCATGAAGATCTGCTCAAAACCCAAAGCTTAAGAAGGAGGCAACGAACTAAACAGGGAGAGGCAATGAACAAAAGGGAACAATTGAGGAGGTGCCTGTTTAAATGCTCAGAACAGGAATTAAATTCAAGTGATTTCGACAGAAGTGTTCTGTACACATACCTTCTCTTTTCTGAGTTTCTTTGTGACGGGCACAAAAAGTGAGCATCTGTTATTCTACCTTTAATGCCACCTGGGACTCTGAGTGCTAAAAGCCATGCAGCATCCTACGCTGATGATGACTTAAAAGCTGCTAAATTACCTTCCCTGAGCCTGGGAAAAACACACCCACGCACCTTTGCACTAAAGACTGTTATTTGAGAGCAAGGCTTAGAACACTCGCAATGGAACAGAGTCCTCTGCCACTGCCGCAGGTCTTGCAACCGTATAGTAATTAACTCTACCCAGTGGAACAGCCAGACATGAGGTCCTAAAAACGAGAGACTGATGGTGTTTTGCTTCAATTCCCTCCATTTATTTGAGATGATCCAACTGGCTGACTTGTCATCCGTCAAAAGCACACTTTCGTTGGTGAATAAGGTTGCAGGGCCCGTGGAAACCCCTGGGCATAATGTGCATGGGCACAAATTTAGGAAAACAATTGGCTTCACTTGGGGTATCGTTTTCCCAAGTGTTAGGACTCACGCTAAAGTGGAGGAAATCCACAGTTGATTTTTGTCCCCAAATCCAGAGGTTTCCTCGTGGTCACCGGGATCCCAGAGTGCTGTCCACATAACAAAATGGTACAAGCTCCCAGAGCTCTGCCTGGCATCCCCTTCAAGAACCAACCCAATTCTCAGAAAGCAGTCCTCTTCCTCGCTAGCACCGTGCAAATGGCCAGAGATGGTGTCACTGAGAGTGCGTGCCAGGAGCTCCCAGGCTCCAAAGTCTGTTTCTGTGCACTGTAAACAGATTATTCTTTTTTTAAATACACCTCCATTGACTTCAGAGAGGAAGGGAGAGGGAGAGAAACATCAATGATGAGAGAGAATCACTGATCAGCTGCCTCTCCCACACCCCCCTACTGGAGATTGAACCCACAACCCAGGCATTTGCCCTGAACCATGACCTCCCGGTTCATAGGTTGAAGCTCAACCACTGAGCCAAGCCTGCTAGGCTTAAACTGACTTTAACCCTCCCTCAGCAGGCTGCTACATGAATCCACTACTATGGTCCACTCTCAAGGCTCTCGGGCCCAGCTGAAAGTTCCGGTGCAGCTTCTGCCCTGTTACCAATTTTGCCCTCACTTCCACTCCAAGAATCAGAGGTTCCAAAATTCAGCTAACTAGTTGTAGAACCTCCTCCATATGCAAGCCTTGCACTAGGCTCCATGAGAGCACAAGGATGAATATGATAGGAAGCCTATCTCCAAAAGGCTGAGACTCCATCAGGGAAGACTGACAATCAACAATGGATTAAAATTCAAGGCAGAGAAAGTAAAGGCCCAACACACAGACAAGCGAGCTGTGTGGAGGGACCAGGGAGGAAGGATTCCTCCTGAACAGGGGTGGGCATGGGAGCTTTATCAGGCAGAAGTGGAAGAAGCAAGGCGATGAGCAGGGACTTGCAGGCTTGAAAGGGTCCTTGGGGAAAGTTCAGATGAGTTGCTTGGAGACTGAGATGGAGTCCTGGCAGTGCCTAGGAAGCTAGTCGAGTGTCAGCAAGTCCTGCCCAGGGCCCCTGCCCACAGAGCCAAGTCAGGCTCAACCCCTGGGCCTCTATTACGCACGGAGAGCATTGCATTTCTTGGACTGGGGAAGAAAGCAGTTGAACCCAGGAGGTGGGGAAAGACAGCTGCAAGGGGCGCTGTCAGGGAACCAGGAAAAAGAGAATGAAGCCAAAGCCTCACAGATTTGGGAGCTGGATGCCTGGGAGGAAAATGGAGCAGGGAGCTAGGCACAGAAGATGAGGACAAAGATGAGGTCTGGGAGGATGGGAGGAGCCAGTGAACGAGTTCCTTTGGGGTCTGCTGAGTCTGAGGTGCAAATGAGGGCACTTGGCTATGCCTGAAAACAGCCCAAGGGGACTCAGTTCTCTCAACTTGTGGAAAATCACAGACACCACTTGTCTGAATCCAAGGGCAGAACATTTTGAAATAAACTGGAGGGTGTTTTTTTTATAAATGGCCAACATTTCGCCAATAAATTAAGGCCGCGTCATTGAATCACTCTGCTCAGCTTTTTGCTGTCTTTGTGAGGCAGCCCCTCTGGAACAGAGCAGGACAGTGACAGGTAGCTGTGGACTTGGGCACCTCCTAGTCTAAAAAGGCGCATTGTCCACTGCATAGAAATAAACACCTACAGTCAGAGAAATGGAGAAAAGCTGTTTTCTTTTCCATTCGAGTCATTACTGACGGCTGAGTTTCCTCAGGATGAGGTATATAGCTGTCCAATATTATAGGATGGCAGCATCTATGTACCCACTGTTACCAGCTCATACATAATAAAACTGAAATCAATAGCAAAAGCCAACCTTATTTTATGCTTATGGTATGTCAGACACAGTTCTAAGCACCTTACTATACTATTATTTTATTTACAGACAAGGAAATCTAGGCATATCGAGATTGACTAACTTGCTCAAGATCACTTAGCTAGGAAGTGATAGAACCTATATGCAAATACAGATTGTCTCCCAAGCTGGCTCCCTTAACCACTGTTACCTACTGCTTAGAGCCCAGGCTCCTTGATCCTGGTCCTGAAGTCATTTAGCCCTCCTTCCAGGGCTAGTATCCATCTGGCCATGAACTGCCTATGCTTCTTGCCTCAATTCCAGCCAAGAAGAAGAGCTTGACTATTCACTGATCAGACAAGATCCCCAGGCCAGTAAGTGTTCTCTCTGACTGGCTGCTGAGCCTGCCATTCATCCAATATCTTTCCCAGCTTCTCATTTCTCCTCAAGGTTTTTGCACCTCGCGTGCTGGGCACAGGGTGAGCCCAAGGCTATTGTTCAGCCAGGGGGGCAGCGCTCACAGCAGCTGTCATGGATGGTACTGCTACTCTCCTTCTCCGAGTCTCTTTATACCAAGGTCACATGCAGCTTCTCAGAAGTTGTGGGCAGGGACTCACTTGCCTGATAAGCGTAGAAAGTGAGCAGTAGGAACTCACTGAGGGACAACCGCTTTTCCTGGGACCTGGAGAGGAGGGGTTTGGAGCAGTAAAGTTTAAGTGAGGAAGAGAAATTGAATGAAGTCTGAGAAAGGTGCAGAGATAAAACTTGATCCAGGCCTTAAAGAACAAGTAAAATTTAGCCAAGAGGCAAAGGGAAGTGCCATTCAAAAAGAAGAAATCACATTAAGAGACTCTGGACCAGAAGTGCAGAATTTTCTGAGAAAAAAAAAATAGTCCGGTGTGATGGAAATGGGTACAAGAAAGTGAAAGGACAAGATCGAACACATTTGATGCCAAGCGGGTATCATAACCATACCCTGTCATTTGAATTTGGGCTGGAGGCAAAAGGAAGTTGTCAACAATTTAGAAAGAGGAGAGGGCCATAAACAGCTAAGAAGTAAATATGGAGCTGGGTGGAGGATAAAATGGAAACTGAGGGTCAGTTAAGACATGATTGCTGTATCTAGATTAAAATAATAACAATTCTTATTATTAAAGGAATCTGAAACAGGACTATGGCTTAGACTTTTCAAACAGCATAAATCCCTGATCTGAGAATCACTAATACTGTTGATGAAAGAGCATTGTATTTCTCCAGTGAGTTGAAACCAAGTTGATTGAAAGCTGCTGTTGGAGCTGTAGTGTGTCTCACTTGCAGTCTGGAAGGATAACTAGATTCAAGAAGAAATGGAAGCAGGGATGAGCTAGAAGCTAGTATGAAATGACACATTTGAGAAATTTGGTAATCAGTTGAATCAGAAGAAGGAGAAACTGGGTTGGGAAAAGGTCAAAATTCAGCAGTGGAGGGAGCCATGGCTCTGAATGCCAGGCCACCACTGTATCAGGAGCAGGGACAGGGGAGACCTGCACCATGACATCTCCTTCACTTGCCTGCTGCTCTGCTCCTTGGTAGCCAAAAGGGGCCCCTGGACTGGATGATTCCAGTCATTTGAAGGGGCCCTCAGACCACCTTGTACGTCAAATGAATGCCTCCATGGAAAAAGAGAAAAGGATATAGATCCCCTGGTTCTTTTACAAACTTAGTGTCTTCCTGGCATCTGAAAAACAGTGCCAAGAACCCCGAAGCTCTGTTGCCCAGGCACAGGGAAGCAGTCCGAGCTTGTCGTGATGCCACCTCTTAACAGGACTTGTTTTCCTTAGGGCCAACTCTGTGACATGGAATCCACACAAGATGATGGGAGTCCCTTTGCAGTGCTCCGCTCTCCTGGTTAGGGAAGAGGTATGTCATTCCATCTGTGGGGTTTCATAAGAGTAAACGTGTGCAGTGACAGATTCAGAACACGGATGATTTTACAGGCTGGAACAGTGAGTTAGATCCAAAAAGGGGAATTGTTAATGAGGATAATTATAAGGTCTGCTCTTATGCCCTCGGATAGTCTGGTTACAATTTGACTAGACAAGACAGTCATGTGTTACACGTGGCTAAATTGTTCTACTTGTGAAAAAGCCTAGGTCAGTGATGGTGAACCTTTTGAGCTCGGCGTGTCAGCATTTTGAAAAACCCTAACTTAACTCTGGTGCCGTGTCACATTTAGAAATTTTTTGATATTTGCAACCATAGTAAAACAAAGACATATTTTTGATATTTATTTTATATATTTAAATGCCATTTAACAAAGAAAAATCAACCAAAAAAATGAGTTCGAGTGTCACCTCTGACACGCTTGTCATAGGTTCGCCATCACTGGCCTAGGACGTTAGGTTGTAATCTGTGGGGTTAATAATGGGTCAAGAGAGAATTACTATTCACAAAACATTAATGGGATGAAAGAGTGAAGATTCAGGATGAGGGAGGTGGTAGTCTTCCACATCCTCTGGTTAAAACACACCTGGCGGGGTTTGCTTATGTTTGTGCCAAATGGTATATGTGACCCTATCGAGCTAGAGCTTGAATAGTAGAGAACACTTGGTAAGCATGTAAAAGAAGGGTTTGAAAGAATTAAGGATGTTTAAAGGAAATAAGGAAGGAAGGAAAAGAGGGAGGAAGGAGGGAGGAAGGGAGGAAGGAGCCTGAAAAGATAGCCTGTGTTTAAATTACTCTCACGTGGAAGAGATTTTGTTTTTCTCCTGAGGTTTCAGGAAACTGGGTTAGTAACACTGCTTGGTACAGATTTGGTGGCAAAATTAGAATATACCACGATTTAATGTCTGAGTTGGGGGTCAATAAAAGGAACGCTTTTCTGAAAATTAAGCTGCCCAAAAAGTAATGAATGCTTTATGTAGAAATAAGTGCCTCATCAGGGGAGGTGATTGAATGAAGTTGGACAATCACTTATTAGTAAGAGGATAGAAAGGATACCCTCATTGGGAAGGAATAGATTCATAGCTCCCGGATTCCTTCCAAATCTATGACACTGTGACAGCATTGCCTTTACTGGGAACCAAGGAATGATGCCATTCTACATATTCTGCGGTGAGAGAATTCTTAGTCTTCAAAAAGCTTGGGATGCGTTGGGTTAAAGAGTTAAAAACAAGTTTAATTATTTCTGGGCATATCAGAGCCTTTAATATGCAAATATCTGAAAATAAGGGATTTATTATATAGAATTTCCTACGCTTACTTGACCAAGGAATCTCTTTGACGGTAACTAGTTTACAGAACAGCACCTATTCATGTATTTATCATAGTTTGGGACATAATAGTTTAAAACTTTGTAATGGCCCAGAACCAGGATACTATCTGACCAAGGCCCTTTATGTGAAAAACAGCATCACTTTTATTTATCCTTTTACACAATGAGACTAGTGCTCTCCAACCTTTTAGAGCCCATTTGCTGTGAGTGACCTTTCCTATCCCAGTAGAAGCTGGTCTGATCTACCTACCATTCCACACTCGGGGATGGCTCCCTTAGGATTGATGGAGCCTTTATGCAAGCTTGTAGAGCTGAGGAAGGTTGATACCAAGTTTCTGTGACCATGAAACAAAACAGAATCACCTGAAGCAATTTTTTGCTTTGTTGGTCAAGTGAATTTTCTCTTTCAAATTCTATGTCTTTCTACTGCCCTATTTCAGTTATATTGGGTAATTTCCTTTAGTCTCAAAAAATAACTTAATGCAGTCCACTAAATATGAAGGCTGAGCTCTAGTTAAGATCTTAGCTGCAATGCTTTTGTTTTAGTTTAGATAATTGTTTTAAAGGGTTCTCACTGCTAACTTCTACTAAATGTTCACATTTTTGTCTTTTCTCTGGTCATGAGTCACAAGAGAAAAAAATGCCAAACCTTCTATAAAATCACAGTTACGCTGTGGATGATGTAAGAGTCAAGGGATTCCTGTGGCTCATGACAAATTGAAACGTGGTGGGGTTTCTAACAAGGAGACAGGCAGGGCTGTCTTAGTCAAGAGAGCATGACCCATTCACCGTTCTTTGGAGAAGTTTTATCACTTTGCCACCCATTTTCCATAGTAAGCTTATGGTCCCAAGGAGCTTTAATGGTCATCGACAGTGAGACTTTCCGCTGTAACTCCCATACACAACTGAATATGAAAATGCAGTGCAGACACACTAACCACTCTTGAGAGAAGGGCATGACATTTGACATATTGGTTATTTAAGACATCTCAGAGTAATAATGTCTTTATTTCTTTTAGATTCCATCAGAGAAAAATGATAGCAGTGAACTATCTTAAAAGCTATGATTTCCAAAGAGAACTCAACCTTAATAGCTAAATGATAAAGTACTTGAACTAACTAGGAATGAAACCAGAGAAGAATTACACTAATAATATTTTACAGAACCAAAGAGTTCCCAAAATATTATATTTGCAACAAAACAAGAATATAGGATGTTCTCCAAAAGTATAAACATTACACTCTGATTGTGATTTTTTTTTTTAATGCCTTCTCTGCTTAAACTCTGGTAACATCTGACCCTGAGCCATTTATCCCACAGAGTTGACTTAGCACAGCCCATCCTGTCCAGACATTGGTCCCACTTTTTTTCCATTTGATTCTTACTGCTTTCTTTCTCTAAGATAGTCAAGGTATCTCTCTTTTATTTTTCCTTAATAATTTCCATCACAGAGTTACTCTAATACAATACCTAGAAAGTCAGTAGAGTTTCCTAAGTTTTCTCTCCTCTTGTAGGGATTGATGCAGAGTTGCAACCAGATGCACGCCTCCTACCTCTTCCAGCAAGATAAACACTATGACCTGTCCTATGACACTGGAGACAAGGCCTTGCAGTGCGGACGCCACGTTGATGTCTTTAAGTTATGGCTGATGTGGAGAGCTAAGGTGAGCGTGTGTAGATCAGCTGAATGTCAACTAAAAACACAAACTGCATCTTAGTGTGATGTGTTAATAATATGAATTATTGGTGTATTCTCAAGCTATCAAAAGGAGTGGGCTTTTCATTTCATCAATTGGTGGGAATTACAAAATATCAGCCAATAAGGTGAGGTAAGCCTGATCTCTAAATATTGTTCAGTACCATCCTTTTTGTCTCCTTTCCTTGGCATTTTTATTAAGATGATGATCATCAGCCACGTTTACACAAAAATGTTTCTCTCATGCTTCATCAGTTCCTGCTGCTCCTCTTCCATCTAAAGCCTCCTCACCAGCATGGTGCAGCTGCTTGGTTCTTAGAGAAATAACTTGGAGGACATCAGGTGTGAATTAAACAGCAGGAACAAATGAAGCCTGAAATGAAGGCAAAGGATCCAGTTTCTAAAGTGCTGAAATGAAGGCACCAGGAGAGGGGGGAAAAAGAACAGTCCCAGCAGCCACATAACTTATGAACACATGGTCTCTTAATTCCTTGTGTAAAACCTTAAGCATCTAGACCACGGGTGGGCAAACTTTTTGACTCGAGGGCCACAATGGGTTCTTAAACTGGACCGAAGGGCCGGAACAAAAGCATGGATGGAGTGTTTGTGTGAACTAATATAAATTCAAAGTAAACATCATTACATAAAAGGGTACGGTCTTTTTTTTTTTTTTTTTAGTTTTATTCATTTCAAACGGGCCGGATCCGGCCCACGGGCCGCAGTTTGCCCACAGCTGATCTAGACAGACAAAACGCCCATTTGGCTTTCAACTAAAAAAAAAAAAAAAAAAAAAAAAAGCTGCATTTTTTTACAAAGTGAATTGATAATAATTATTAAAGTAATAAGTGTAGTCCTGCACTATGGATCAGAGGTGAGGATAATTGCCTTCTCACCTCAAAAACTGTCTAGGAATGCCAGCCAGGGAAGGGGAGGTCATCTCTCCCGAGAAGATCCAGGAAAGAGTGAGCCACGATCTTCTCTCTGACATGCCCTCTTGCTCTCAGGAATGAGGACACAATCCGAAAAGTCAATAATTATTAAACCCTCTGTTATCTGATATGCTGGAAGAATGCAATGTTTCAAGTGAATCCATATTTTCTCCCAAGATAAACTACTTGAAAGATAGCATCCTATGTATAAATTACTATTCCTTAATCTCTTAATGACTAATGGAACTAAGTGCACTGATGACAGCCATCACGTTAAGTCCAAGATTACTTGATTAGACCAAATTTATTTTTTTAAATATATTTTATTGATTTTGTACAGAGAGGAAGGGAGAGGGATAGAGAGTCAGAAACATCGATGAGAGAGCATCATCAATCAGCTGCCTCCTACACACCCCCTACTGGGGATGTGCCCGCAACCAAGGTACATGCCCTTGACCAGAATTGAACCTGGGACCCTTGAGTCTGCAGGCCGACGCTCTATCCACTGAGCCAAACTGGTTAGGGCAGACCAAATTTATTTTTTTAAAAGCCTCCTCATGTAGGATACTGGGAGGTGCTCTAGACTGCTTCATGGTACTTGTGTCTAGCAAGGGCACTGTGCCTGCCCTCAACTCTGTTCTTATGGAGTAGAGCTTTCATTTTGTCTGATGAGTATTTTCCTTCTTGACAGATTTCTTCAGTGGTGAAAACTTGGTGGTAGAAAAAATTGTTTAAAATTAGTCCCCCTTTTTTGGCCTGCAGGGATGGTTTAATATGTAACTAATGAGTTTTCACAGTAAATCTTTGTGTCTGTATCTTTATGCCAATTGACAGGTTTCATTTTATATATAAATATATTTTTATTGATTTCAGAGAGGAAGGGAGAGGGAATGAGAGATAGAAACATCAATGATGAGAGAGAATCATTGATTGGCTGCCTCCTGCACGCTCCACACTGTGGATCAAACCTGCAGCCCTGGCATGTGCCCTGACCAGGAGTCAAACCGTGACCTCCTGGTTCATAGGTCGATGCTCAACCACTGGGCCACGCCAGCTGAGTTTGGCAGGTGTCCTTTTAGTTTTCTGTGATTGGCCTCCCTAATTTCAACATAGATAACAAGTGGACTGGCAAATGGCTGAGGACTTCCACTCCCTTTGCAATACAATCAAGCTCACTTTCGGAGCATTGTGTTACCTTATTATGCCTCTGTGTGGGAAATCACACAGCCACCGCTATTCCCACATGACCAGAGAGATTAGCCAACCTCATACACTGGACAGGATCAGAGTCATGCTGGTCCTGTCATATCCTGGATCAGGTGTGTGCAAATTTAAATTCAGCTCTAGCCTGGTCCAAAGGATCCAGTTTAGAGAACAACTAACCTCTCTCCCTCCTACCTAGGGTACATCCCAAGTGGACCCAAACTTCCAGGTCAGTCTAAGCCAATCCTAATTTCTTTGGCATCCACAGACTCATGGAGCAGATGGCATGGGTGTTAGTGTGAGCATTCAGGCATCAGCCCAGTCCTTTCTTGGGCTCATCAGGAACCACTCAGCCTCCTTAAACCAATCAGCTAGGGCAGCAACCTCCAGAGAAATAGATTGCTAAACCCATGAGATTTTTTAAATGCAGCTTATTCTTAAATATGTGTCAGATACTAAATGTCACTGCCCATGCTGGGTCCCTCTTTTAGCTAGAATGACGGGATTGTGTGTAAACAGGGAAGTGGGTTCATTTTGTCTCCATCACAGTTGCTCGCTCTAGTTTGCGTTAGTCACTGGTGGGCCAGTTCTAAGAGCTCCTGGGATGAGCATGAGCTGCTTTTCTAAGCTTTCCATTAGCATGCCACAAGCAGTGAAGGAAAGCCATTTCGAGAAGCCATTCCCTAGTGTGGCCTGATGTCAGTTCAGCAGTCCTGGTCCAAGGCTGCTGGGCTGTTTTTCCTAAGTCCATACCCTGGGCTTCCGGAGCTGAAAGCTGAAAGGCCTCTGTGACCTTGTTGGCCCAATACACACACATCAGCCATTGATCCCCAGAGGAGAAATCTAATAAGCTTTGCAGCGTGACAGGCTAGCAAAGCATCTGCGTGCCCCTAAAGATTCATTCATTCATGCGTTCCACAAATATTCACTGAGACCTACCCTGTTTGTTCTAGGATGGGGGTACATTTTGTGAACAAAAGCGGGGTCTGGAAATGACTGATTTACATGATGGGCAGGGCCTAAGCGGGCCTCCGGTGTGGGGATGGGGGTGGTCTCTAATGATGCTTCTTATCCACAGGAAGCGAAGAGCCCAGCCCTCCTGTCATTAATGACTTCCATAATTACCCCTATGAATGCAGACGCAAATTTTCCCCTTGAGTAATCAAAATAACTGCCTGGGGAATGGAGGCCCTGGACAGAAAAAGAGTCTCCATGGAGAGCAGCAATGCCAGACGGGGAAGGGAACAAAAACACCTGAGGGGGAGAACAGTAAAGGAGAAAGAATTGCCAGAAAAGCTTCCTCAAACACTCCCTTCTGTTAGGGAAGACACCGAGGTGGCAGGAAGACCATCTGCCTCAAGGGATCACTTGTCCGTAGCTCAGCCTGGGTGCTCCCCACTTTTCTCGGCCTGCCTGAGTCTCTCTTCTTCTCTCACTTAGGGAACTGCTGGGTTTGAAGCACATATTGACAAGTGCTTGGAGCTGGCAGAGTATTTATACAATATCATAAAAAACCGAGAAGGATATGAAATGGTGTTTGATGGAAAGGTATGTCTTCTGATTTGTACGACCCCAAAATGTTTAGTCAATTGCCGTTCTTGCGCCTGATATATTTTTATATGTCAATAATGTGCTATCCAGGTAAGTGGATCATTACAAAGGAGAAGTCGGGATGATGGGGTAGCTCTTCTGAGCTGGAGTAAAAATCAAACTCACACAAAAATAAACTGCAGTGGGAGATATCTGTAATACTATCAACAATAAATATCTGTTAATAAAAAAATTAATAAGTAACTGAATAAGGTTGTGAAAGTCAGGCACTTCAAAGGTGATTATGGATTTAAAAGTAGGAATTGTATTTGAAGCTGCAGCATACGTAGATTAGAAATGTCCTTGGAATTTTCAAAATTGCCGGTTTGTGCTGAGTGAGTGTGACACTTACTTTTCTCTATGTAGCCTCAGCATACAAATGTCTGCTTCTGGTACGTCCCTCCGAGTCTGCGTGTCCTGGAAGACAACGAAGAGAGAATGAGCCGCCTCTCAAAAGTAAGTGATACAAACTCCTCTGATATGGCGTTGGTGGTACATTGGGGCTTTCCCATGTACACTTTTATGACATATTCATAGGTCTTCAGGAGAAATCCACCCTTAAGCTTGGTGCATGGACCCTCGCCCCTCTGTGGGCTCCTGCAGAGCCAGGGCATGCAATGCTGGTATATCCAGACTTTTAACAACTGTACTTGCTGGCATTGACTGCCCTGCCAAGTGAAACTGGTGCTCAGTTACAAGCACAGAAGAGACTTCAGGCACCAGAAATAATTGGAAAACATAGCTGCTGCTGATCCTCCTGAGATGTCAAGGTCAAGGCTGCCCTATGGGGTCGTTAGAGCTGTGGTGACTCCCAGAAGGTAACAGAGCAGAGAGCAGTAATGAGGACCACTGTGGGTATGTGGTGTGTCCCAGGCTCAACTTGATCTAGCATGACATCATGTCTCTCTCACGGCCATTTACTTTGGGAAGCACTGTTTTCTCTCTGCTCCACTGATGGGGAACCTGAAACACAGGGAGAAAAAGTCACTTTCCCAAAATCACACCCACGTCTGACCCCAGAGCCTGAGAGCTTGTGCTATAAATTATACTGCTTCTAGAGCAGCGGTTCTTAACCTGTGGGTTGCCAACCTGACCCTTTCACAGGGGTCGCCTAAGACCATCGGAAAACGTATATATAATTACATATTGTTTTTGTGATTAATCACTATGCTTTAATTGTGTTCAATATGTAACAATGAAAATACATCCTGCATATCAGATATTTACATTACAACTCATAACAGTAGCAAAATTACAGTTATGAAGTAGCAACGAAAATAATGTTATGGTTGGGGGTCACTACAACATGAGGAACTGTATTAAAAGGTCGCGGCATTAGGAAGGTTGAGAACCACTGCTATAGAGCATGGGTGTGTGTGTCTGGGGTGGAAGGGATGTTAGTCATGTTTGCAGGTTTAGAGAAGTTGGTTCATTGTAGGAAATCAAGCCAAGGGCATAATGGAGTGAGGATGGTCATATTGGAGAAAATTATAGGTTCTGGCAAAAATAAAAAATGGCCTGCTACTGTTTGAGAGGAAAAAAATTCATTTTTTTCTGGAACTTTTATGGTGGCTTCTCCATGGTATATATTATCTTAACAATAACTAATTTTATTTGAAGAATTAGTTAGAAATTAGGTATTTCCATTTTCATTGGCTTTCACTCCTTTAATTCTCTGACCAGGCAGAGAATGCATAGAGTAGTTTGGCTGACTCCATTTGTTAAACTGATAAATTATTGCTGGGCTGAGGGATGGATCAAGATGGGAATACAAAACAAAAAGGATTTTTCATCATTTTCTGAGCAAAAGTCAACTCTGAGTTCCCCAGTTAAATACAACTCTCTTCAAATACCTCTTAGATTTAGCATATCACATAACTGTAATGGAATGGAAATTATTTCTTGAGAATAGCCATTAGAATATTAGTAAGTTACTGTTATGCTGTAGATAAATTAAATTTGAAAGTCTCCTGGGATTACAAAATGAATTCTCCTAATTTTCCCCTATCGTGTGACTCCATTTTCCTAACTCTAATAGAGAGAATTCAGCAATTCAGAACTGAAAATCAAAATAGAACCACATAAATATCAAGGTTAAATTCCTTTTATGTCAATAATTTTTCAGAGTTTCAGAAAAGTTTTCCATTAAGTACAAAGCACTTAAACTATAATGTTCAGGTACCAGTAAAACTGTTACACACACACACACACACACACACACACACACAATCCCAACACAATCCCAGAAGGAAAAGAGCTGAAGCAAATTAAATCATCTGCACTGTCCAACGTAGTAGTAATAGCTATATGTGGCTATTTAAATTTAAATCAATTAAAATTAATTTCAAAGAACTTTACTTCTTCAGTTATACTAGCCACATGTTAAGTGCTCAATTTGTAATTAGTGCTTATTATTTCCAATGATTCAGATAGAGAACATCTCCATCATTACAGAATGTTCTTTTGGTCAGTGCTGATAAAGACCCCAAATGGGGAGAAATATGGAGTCTTCAATGTGGTATATGGCAAACAAGAAAATTAAATTAGCCTTGGCCAGTGTTTCTCAGTGGTTAGAGCATCTGCCCAAGGACTGATGGGTCAAGGGTTCAATTCCTGGTCAAGGGCATGTACCTGGGTTGCAGGTTCAATCCTTGACCCTAATGGGTGTGTGTGGAAGGCAACCAATTGTTGTGTCTCTCACATTGATATTTCTCTCTCTCCCTCCCTTCCTTCTACTCACTCTCTTTAAAAATAAATGGAAAAGGGTAAGAGATCAACCAAAGGGCTTGTGTGCATGCATGTAAGCATAACCAAAGGACACAGACAGTAGGGGAGCAAGGACATGTGTGGGGGTGGGGGGAGGGAGCGGCCTGGGAGATGTCAATGGGGGGGAAAGGAGACATATATAATACTTTCAATGATAAAGAATTTAAATTTAAAAAATGGAAAAAATATCCTTGGGTGAGGATTAACGATAATAAAAAAAGAAAATTAAATTAAATTACATGGCTAAGCATAAAATAGGCACTAAAAAGTGTTGAGCCAAAGTGCTCTTTGAATCTTTCAGAATAGGGAAGGAAACAATACTTAGAAAACCTACTAGTGAACCGTAGGCCTTTTCTCAGGCCACATACTGGCTTGGTGATAATTATCTAGGTAACAACTGGTTATTACCAAAACAGGCATAAGTCACAGTTTCATGAGGGAGGTAAAGATGAGAATCTGGTGGGTACATTTCCTGCTGCCCAGTCAAGACTGTGACTGTGCAGGTAGCACATTGTCATGGAGGCAGAGTGGGCATGAGGGCCTAGGGTGCTATGGAGACATGATCACTTGCCTTAAAAGGCAGCACACAGAGTCCACATGAGGCAGTTATCAGATAAGAATCCAAAGGCTGCATATTGATCACCACTTATGTTTCTAGTTCTTCTTCATCATCATCATCTTCTTATATTTTAATTTTCATTATATTTTATCATCATCTGCATCTCTTCTATAAGCATTTATAGTCCTACTAGAGGCCCAGTGCATGAAATCGTGTGATCATGCGCAGGTAAGGTCTCTAAGCCTGCAATCAGGGCCATCTTCTGCCCGCTCACCGGTCCCCAGTTGTGCCCCGCCTCCACCCACCGCGGTTTCCTGTGGTTCCCCATTCGCCATCCTGCCATCAGAGCCTGTGGGCCGAGGGGAGGGACCAAGAGGTCAGCTGTTCTGCCCACTCATCAGTCCCCAGCCCCACACTGCCGCCACCCACCCATTTCCCGTGGTTCCCCATTCGCCATCCTGCCATCAGAGCCTGTAGGCCAGGGGGAGGGACCAAGAGGTCAGCCATTCTGACCAGTCGCCAGTCCCACCCTGCCACCACCCACCCTGGTTCTCTGTTCGCCATCCTGCAATCGGAGCCTGTGGGCTGTGTGGGAGGGACCGAGAGGTGGTCAATGCACCTCATAGCGATTGGTTGAGTGGTCTTTCTGGTCGTTATGCCCTTATGGTCGCTTGGCTTTTATTATATAGGACTAGAGGCCCAGTGCACAAAATTGATGCACAGGGGATGTCCCTCAGCCCAGCCTGCACCCTTTCCAATCTGAGAACCCTCAGGAGATGTCCGACTGCTGGTTTAGGCCTAATCCCCAGGGTTCTAGAGGCCCAGCACACAAAATCAGGCGATCGTGCGCGGGTAAGGTCCCTAGGCCTAGCCTGTGATCAGGGCCATCTTCCACCCACTCACCAGTCCCCAGTCGTCACCCCCAACTGCCCTCCCCTGCAGACCTGGTTGCTCCCAACTGCCCTCCCCTGCCAGCCATCTTGTGGTGGCCATCTTGTGATGACATGGGGGTGGCCATGTTGTGGTGGCCATCTTGTGATGATGTGAGAATGTCTCGTGAGGGCGCGAGGGCCACCTAGGCTTTTATTAGTATAGATACTGATTGGCATACTTTCAAAAGGTCAACTATGGAATTAAAAGTAAATTTGTAAAGAAGTATTTGACCTCATATTTGTTGTGACTCTTCTGTTCTAAATGTAATGGGGAGACTTTAGCATTATAGAATGTCTTATTTATCATTATTCTGCTATTTCATTTTTCAAAATTTTCACTCACACTTCCAAGATTTAAAAACAAAAAGGTTTTGTAATACACAGTGAAAAATACATTTCATGATGCTTTAATCTGAGCTCTCTTTGGAGGAAGAAAAAATGTGTATTCAAATTATGAAAGAGTCCTCTGGTTATTGTTTTCTAGAGGATTGGAAAACCTAATGGCACAAAGGAGAAAATAAAACCCTAAAACTTTTAAGGCAGCTCCAAAGAGCTCTTGCTGATGAAGCGCTTAGTGAATTCTTCAACACACAGTCCTCTCTTTTTTAACTGACTTTCTTAATTCAGCAAACCCAAAAATGTTACACACACACACACACACACACACACACACACACATCCTAGAGATAAGTGAAAGCTCTATATAGTCATCAGAATAGTCAGAATTTTATTTTCCTTCTTAACTTGCAATTAGTGATTATGTAATGAAGTAGATGTTCCATGTTCCTGCTAATTTTAGTTCATCAGCATTTTCTGGAAACAACTAAAAGTCACATGTATTTAGACAGCTGTGATTTCTGCCATCCCAGCTATCTTCAGGAACTGGAGGGACTCAATCTTACTTAATGCCAAAATCTGTTTGGGAGGATGGCTGTTACCATTAATCTTTTGACCTTTGATTTGCATTTACCTGAAAAGTTAGAGGTGGTTGTTCTTAATAATTAATTTCACTCCTATATGTTTTTCTTGTTTTGCTCATGCAAACTAAATCAGAGTTTAATTCACTGAGTAAAGTATGGTCATTATTTGTCAGTTCTAAAGAGCAAGCATAATTGTTGCACAGGTAAAACTAAGGAACAGTTATGTGATTTTTCCTCAAGTTCCTGCAGATACATGGACTTGGAATTCTTTTTTCTTTTTTAAATCATCATTTCATTTTATTCCTTTTTCATTCTCACACATTATATTTTTATGGGATCTTTTTCTTTTATAGCAGTCCCAACATGCAAAATAGAGCCTTTTCATTTTTAGATTTAAAAATATTTGAGCAAAATGTGTAAAAATCATTCAATTCTTTGTATAGACAAGAAATTTTGAAATGAATTCAAATGATAATGCACATTTTATTTTATATTTTACATATATATATTTAGTAGTGTTTTTCTTTTATTGTATTTTCTTTATTGATTAAGGTATTACATATGTGTCCTTATCCCACCATTGCCTCCCTCCCCCGCAACCCCCCACCTTCCACTCATTCTCTTCTTAGGAGCACATTGACATGCTCTGCCTCCTGGAAATAAGTGCTAAATTTCATGTCCTTAGGCTAGAATATTCTAGGAGATCCATTTTCAGAACTTAATCCCAGACATGAAATATTTAAATTCTTATTTATATTTATTCCCTTGGATGAGCCCAATGCTCTGGATATAGTCTTCATCCTTTGAGTTGAAAGAAGGATCAACTCAACAGAAATATCCCTCTTTATATTACCTCCCCATGGAATAAGGAAGGAGCAGGAAAGGACTTAAGAATTTGTTAATATTGAATCAGAAAACTCAGTGCTGGAACCACCCTCCACATTTTTAGGAAAATAGGTTTAGGAAGTGAAGTGAAGGTGAAATGAAGGTGAAGGTGCAGTTTGTCTTTGGCAATGAAGGATAGCAGCATTTGCCACCCCAAAATATGTCTTTTGAGATATTGGTTATTTTAAGCTGGTTATTAAGAAACAAACAATTCAGAAATAACCTTTGTCCATCCTCTTTACCTGTCTAAAGGAATTTAGATAGAGAACCTGCTCCAGGAAGGGAAATATTATCACAGATAACTATAGTTTAATATAAACTAAGCGCAATAGACAGGAAAGAACCTAGCAAGGTCCCTTTGATCAAAGTCTTCTCTGTGTCCTATTGTTAAATATGGCCCAGCAAACATTTATTTACCAAACTTTTGCTTTTTTCATTTCCATGAAAATTGCCTTCCTGCTCTTTGAGGTCCCAAATCACAATCCACCTCCTCTTTTCCTTAGCTCAGGATGGCATATAAGCCCTTAACTGTCCAATCTGTCCATAGTTCTCATTCTTATGGCACCTGGAAAATGAAGTTTGGACATTTTCTCCTGTTAATATGTGTCCATTAAATTTTATTATTAATCCATCTAGAAGAATTTAGAAGGTGGGAGGAAAATTGTTTCTTATACCCCCGGTTTCTAACAAATCACTAGGTCTGATGGGAACCACATTGATTTTGTGCACCGAGTACTTTGAAGATGAAAACCTCATTGTAAACCAATGATTATTTATGTGTTGGCATTGAAAAGTGATATGTTCCTAGCAGCATTCCATTGGAATCTAACTATCCTTCCTTTCAGATAAATGATCCCCATTTTTTAACTGAGTTGTTGACTATGTATATCTGAATGAGTCTACAGTGTTCCTACCACCTACCATTCCTGATTACATGTTTACAGCAATAAATTTAAAAGATCAGATGTTATATTTACAGACTCTGATGATAACATATCATTGGACAGATCATACATACAGTTAGATATAATTTAAATGTATGCCTTTATAGTCAATAAGGAACTCCTCAAGAGGTACCCAGTACCACTGTAAACAAAAGAAGTGGAAGGCACTGTGCTTGCTAGTGAAGTACAGAGATAAAATGTATTTTCTCATAAGAGGACAATTAGAAATTAGAATATAGTCATAACCTATAAGTAAGGCTCATATAGTGATGAATTAAAAGAAAGAAGATGGTAGTGGACTAGAGGAATCAGGAAGGGGTACATAGAAGTTGTTGGACTGCGGTATAGCCTTGGAGTGTGTGTTGAATGTGAGCTGTAAGACAAAAGAGATTCTAAGCAAAGAGAACAAGTGTGACAGGACAAGGATAAAAATATGTGTGGTACACTCCAAGGGTATTACATAGGTAGCTCATGTCAGAGTTGAAGGTTTATTTTGGTGAGCACTAGAAGATGAGTCCTCAGAGCTGGGTGACAGGCCTTTATACTGAGTGAAGAGTTTAACTTTAATTTTATACACAATAGAGGACAGCTGGCACTGTAGTCATCAGTCTGGCATACATGTGGAAAAACCTCAGCTGTGGTCGACTTCTGTAATGTTAAGTCCTTATAGGTTCAGCCTTTTGCCTCAGATGATTCTTCATTATTAAGGAACATATTTCAAAATATCTTATACATTAAGGTAATGCAAAAGGTGAATGAAAAGGAACTAGAAAGCGTTAGGGTCTCAAGAAAAAAATTGCTGTAGGGTCTCAAAAGTCTTCCAATTTTCATACATCACTTGATATTGAGGCTTACCTCTTGGAAACCATTCTCTGAACAGTTTTATTTCCAATTTTTCTACATTTATTGAGGGGGAAAAATACCCCCTCTCAAATGTTGTACTGCTAAACTATTTACCCTTGGACCAACACCAGATTCTTCTCATTCTCCCAAAACACTGACTATAAAGGCAAGAAAAAGGTGGAAAGCACTTAATAGCCTACTGATGCATGGAATAGCAAGTTGTGACTCTCCTCTCAGGTGCTTGTCTCACAAAATTTGAAGAATAAATTCACAGACTAAAAGATTTTAAGCAAAACCATGGAAGTTTTTTTTTATTATTCTTTATTGTTGAGATTATTACAGATGTCCCTCTTTTTTCCTCCCATAGCTCCTCTCCACCCAGTTCCCACCCCACCCGAGGCCCTCACCACCCTATTGTCTGTGTCCATAGGTAATGCATACATGTATATAAGATCTTTCTCTAATCTCTTCCTGCACCCCTCCACACCCCCTTCCTTCTGAGTATTGTCAGTACGTTCCATTTCCATGCCCCTAATTCTATTCCATTCACCAGATTATTCTGTTCATCAGATTTTTTATTCACTTGATTTTTAGATTCATTTGTTGATAGATATGTATTTGTTGTCACTTTGTTGTTCATAATTTTTATCTTTACCTTTTCCTTCTTCTTCTTCCTCTTCTTAAAGAATACCCTTCAGCATTTCATATAATACTAGTTTGGTGGTGATGAACTCCTTTAGCTTCTTCTTGTTTGTGAAGTTCTTTATCTGAACTTCAAATGATAGCTTTGCTGGGTAGAATATTCTTGGTTGTAGGTTCTTGCTATTCATCACTTTGAATATTTCTTACCACTCCCTTCTGGCCTGCATAGTTTCTGTTGAGAAATCGGCTGACAGTCATATGGGCACTCCCTTGTAGGTAACTAACTGTTTTTCTCTTGCTGCTTTTAAGATTCTCTCTTTGTCTTTTGCCCTTGGCATTTTAATTATGATGTGTCTTGGTGTGGTCCTCTTTGGATTCCTCTTGTTTGGGGTTCTCTGTACTTCCTGGACTTGTAAATCTATTTCTTTCACCAGGTAGGGGAAATTTTCTGTCATTATTTCTTCAAATAGGTTTTCAGTATCTTGCTCTCTCTCTTCCTCTGGCACCCCCATAATTCGGATGTTGGTACGCTTGAAATTGTCCCAGAGGCTCCTTACACTATCTTCTTTTTTTAGATTCTGTTTTCTTTTTGCTCTTCTGGTTGGGTGTTTTTTGCTTCCTCATATTTCAAATTATTGATTTGATTCTCTGGATCCTCTAATCTACTATTGAATCCCTGTATATTATTCTTTATTTCAGTCAGTGTATGCTTAATTTCTCATTGGTCCTTTTCCTTTTTTTTTTTTTTTGGCATTCTCACTAAGATCCTTGAAAGTATCACTAAGTTCCTTGGAGGTTTCTAGACGATTCTGGAGTAAACTTATAACCACGGTTTTGAATTCTATATCCAGTAGTTTGCTTTCTTCCATTTCTTTAATTTGTGACATGTTTCTTTGTCTCTGCATTTTGGCTGCTTTCCTGTGTTTGTTTCTATATATTGGGTAGCTGCTAAGTCCCCTTGAGTTGATAGAGTGGCCTTGTGTAGTAGGTGTCCTATAGGACCCAGTGCCTCAGCGCCCCCAATCACCTGAGGTAGACACTCTTGGTGCACCCCTTTGGCAATCTCCCTTCCAATTAAAAAAACAGCACACCCAGGTGTTGGACCAGCCCGTTCCACGCCTCTACACCTCCTGCCAGTCTCAGTGTGCTTTCTTCTTTACCTCTCTGTTTGAGTACTTCCATTCAGCCAGCTTTCCCGTGGTTCTGGATGATAGTTGTTCTGTATTTTAGTTGTAATTTTGATGTGGTTGTGGGAGGCAGCAAGTACAGGCTTTTACCTATGCCACCATCTTGGTTTTGGAAGTTTATTTTAAGCATATACAGACTCCCCCTGGGGCAGGGCCCCCAAAGGGGAACTCCACAGGGGAGGGATCCCCAAAATGGGAAAGCCCTGCTCTCTCTAAAATGGGAATAACCTAGTCCTGTGAGTCTCTTTGTCCACAGGTTTATGAATGCTGGAAGCTTCTTTGTTTCTTCATGACACTTTCTAATTGCACCCTTTCTTATTTTATGTACCCCATATTTTCCTAATTGGCCACTTCCCACCAGCCCCTTATTCCTTCATGGTATCAGTTTCATCATTTCAAAACTCACCTGGTGCCCCCCTCTTCTTCTTCCCATTATCTTGTTACATTCTTATAAGCAATCTGGTGGTTTGGAGCTGTCTCTGCCTGTCACGTATGAATTCCTCTCCCATAGACCTGCCTTCCCTAAAACCCACCTCTCCTATCTCTAAAATCCTTTCACTACCATTTATTATTCCTCTGATCACCTCTAAGATCTAAATATACAGAATTGCTCCAGTCCTCCAATTCCAAGGAAGCTTGGGGACAATTCCTTCAAGGAAAAACAAATATGGTTCTAATTGTTTAGTTAAAAGCTGAAATGCTACTTGATAGCAGATTATTTGACCAAGGGGAGAGCCCCCAGAAGAAGCAGTCACCATGTTGATCTGGTCTCTCACACAGGTGGCTCCGGTGATTAAAGCCAGAATGATGGAGTTTGGGACCACAATGGTCAGCTACCAGCCTTTGGGAGACAAGGTCAATTTCTTCCGCATGGTCATTTCAAACCCCGCAGCAACTCACCAAGACATTGACTTCCTGATTGAAGAAATAGAACGCCTTGGACAAGATTTATAATAAACTAACTCACTAAGCTGTTTCAATTCTCTAGGTAGACAATTAAGTTATCACAACCTGTGTGAATGTATTTGTAGTCTGTTCCAAAGTAAATCTACTTCTATATTGTGGTGTCAAAGTAGAAGTACAGTGAAAAACAACAACAACATTGCTCCTTTAAAAAACCCTTTCTTAAGTTAGAATACTTCTCTAATAATTAGTGACAAAGGCTGTGTTCTAATCAATGTGGGAAAGCTTAAAATTGTTATAAGTACTTCCCTTACTTTTAATAGAGTATGCAAATCAAATGTTATTTTCACTTAAAAGTAGTAGGATTGAATAGTGCCAAATTGCCCCTGAATCATAAAAGGTTCTTTGGGGTGCAGTAAAAAGGACAAAGTAAATATAAAATGTATGTTGACAATAAAAACTCTTGCCTTTTTCATAGTATTAGAAAAAAATTTCTAATTTACCTATAGCGACATTTCAAATGTATTTAAATACATATAATTTTACAAAAGTAAAATATATATATTAAAAAGAAATCCTATTTTGTAACATATAGATTTTTATTTTATATGGGTTATACAAACTGCAGGGGCAGATATAAAAACTAAGCCAGATTTTTTTTTTTCTTTTCATGGAGGCACAATAAAACACTTAGCAGTTATTTTGAAACATAGGCCCACAAAATTCTTAGAAAAGGTATGATGCCTTCTTCCTATTCATGTTATGGCTTATCGCATCTCTAAAGTCAGTATTATAAAACAAACACAAAAGAATACTGCAAGTCCCTTAATATAATTGATCAGAGAAACAATAAGATTCCCTTCCCATTTAAAAATGTTTTCCTCCCAGTTGACCCTTTGCAGATCTGCTCGGTGAGCATGACAAACCAAGCTTCATCTTAGACTGAATTAGGGTACTCATCTCTATTTTCCTTTCCAGTTCACCCTGTTTTAAACAGAAAGTTGATGCTGGTTCTTATGGCATCTTCCCAAACCATATTCTTTTATTTGGTCATCTGGATTCATTAGAGAAAAATAAAATCTAATCAACCTGGGCAAAGAAGAACAAAGCACATTCCAGAGTGTGATGAGCCCAGGAAATTAAAGCCAGCCTCGGGAGAAGAGATGTCTGCTTGAGAATGATGGTGTCAGCCCGGACGCCCCTTAGCCACTGTCCAGGAAGGAGTCCTTTACCACCTGAGTAATTGCTTAGTTCCATTTCCAACCATCTCTACCCACGAAAGTCTCCCCTGCTAGGTGCCCCATCACTGGGATCCCAAATAATTAATTTCAACTCCACGGGTAGTTATTTTTTGTCCCTCTGGTGAAAATAGTTCCTCCCCAGGGATTTTGAGAGAGCACCTTAAGACCTTCTTTTCTCTATCTCCCATCAAGATCCAAAGTGCCCAGATTATGCAAAGATTAAGGTCCTTAGAATTCAAAACAATATTTGAAAGCATCCTCTGCCCCTGCAAACATGATGGAGAGACACGAGCTAACAAGAGGCCCCACAGAGAGTTCTGGGCCTGCTGATTCTCAGAGGCCGAGGGGACAGCGGACTCATATGTGAAGCTGCAGACACAAATTTAGAAACATTTCTCCTTTCTCTATGGACCAGAAATCGCTTTTACCAACAGGTGACTTTCCCCACCCTTTGCTCCTTCCAGGTCCTTCCCCAAGTTTGCTTGGAGCTCAACCATGTGTAGTGAAACCCCTACCAGCCGTAACCCAAGGAAGGAGGTAAATTAAAGACTAGTAGGTCCCAGCAGTTTAATAAATATTCTTTAAAGTAGGTCTGTCACCCACTCGGGTGGGAGGGAGTGAGGGAGGTAGGTTGTTTTGAACATTAGCCCAAATCCCCAGTACCAAAGGTGGAACCATTCTTTACAAATTTTAGAAAAGTTTGGTGGTAGCTTTAATCAGAATTAACATGATCATTTTCATTTATAAAGCAATATTGTGTTTATTATTTTTAAATACTTGAAACAAGTGTGGTACGTCTTAATCTGAGACATATAAATGGGATTGAATTCATGTATTATCACAAGGCTGTGAGGAAAGAAAAAGAATCAGTTGTGTATGTAACTGTGTTGCCTTTATTGTATTGATAGTACTGTCTTGTCACCTCAGATTGTGGTTGTGTGCTTCAGATATGAACTTTACAGTGCTGCAAATCAACATGTGTTGCTGTAAAAGCTTGTACAATATATTATTGATATGTCTTTTTCTGTGTGGTAGCTGTATCGATATTCTGAGAACTGCATTCGCACTGTTCCTGTAATCTCTCTCTCCTCCTCTCTGCTAAACTGTACGCCTTCCACATCAGCTCTAATACAGAACATGCCCTCGGCTAAGCACCCCACTGAGAATCTCCTTTAACAATTGTGATTTTAAGAAAAGCAAGGTGAGTGCTACTTTATCTCTGAGAACAGAAGAAACCAATATGGAATGTCACACGCTGCCAAAATTGCAGGTATTGTCCCTACTGGGGTTTGGAGTAGGTCCTACTCCTCAGAATATGGACAAAGAAAGCACAAGTGTAAATATAAGGCAGGACAAGGAGTGAAGGACCCTACACGTGGAGATCGCCTTGCATGTGCTGTCCTGTTTTCAAATGCTAAGTACAAACATTGTGTATTTATTAGTTATATGTGCCAAATAGTGTTCCCAATCGGAGTTTCTGCAAGACATCGCCATCTCCCCAGCATTATTCCGTTACTAAAAGAAAAAATATAAACATGTGGCAACCTGTTCTTACCAAATATAAACTTGTGTATGATCAAAGTATTTTATCTGTGTCGTCTCTCCAAACCCAAATAAATGTGTGAGTGTGGACACAGCTCAGGCTTTGTATTGTTATTTCTGACCTTTCAGCGTGTCTCTGGGTCTTTGTTGGGAAAAAGAGCTCTTACCTCTGCAGTTGCCCTCCCACTGTAGCTGCTGAAGCATATTGCTTACCACTCTGGTTTCTCTTTCAGTCAGATCCAATATTTTTAAATAATATTGTATTATGGAAAGTTTTGTGTGCATACACAAGTGGAGAAAACAGTATAATAGATTCCTTCCCATGAAGGCCTCCCACCCCCTCCCCTGCTTCAACATTTGCTGATTCAGAGCCTGAATCTCATTTCATCTATTCCCCCATCTCATATCCTCCCCACCCCAAATTATTTTTATATGAATCTATAAAAGAGGATTCCTTAAATAAAAAAGCCTTCAATACCATTATCACAACTAAAACTATAATAATAAAATTTCCATAATAATATCAAATATTCAGTGAGTGTTCTCCTTTCCCTGATTCTATAACAAATGCCTGGCCTGTGGCCCAGGAGACCCACTGAGGCCCACACACTTTTCACATGTGGGACACATGTGAATCAGACACGCAATACAACACTGTATACACATGGGCTATTGAGGTGCGAGCAGGTAAAAACTAGAAAGCCATGGGAAGTGAAGTGGTGGAGTATATTCTGATATGCCTTGCCAGGGACTTGTATGGCCAAATAAATACAAATCAGATTTAGTCTATTTATGAATGCCATGGGAGGAGGTATCCTGAAGGACTGGGTTTTGGTGGCCTGGAAAGCGAAGCTCCTGCCAGGAGAAGTAGGATCCATGGGCCCATGTTTTCATCCTTCCCATGAGGCAGCTACTGGAGCAGCTGCAGGAGTCAGACTGCCTGGCCTCAGGTGCCAGCTCTGCTAATTATCTGCGCTGTGACCCTTGGCAAATCACTTAACCTCTCTGAACCCCCGAGAGCTCATCTGTTAAGTGAGGACAAAAGCAGCACTTACACACGGGTGATAGTGAAGATGGAAAGGAGAAGAAAACCCAATGCCTGCCACATAGTGGATGCTCAGCATGTGGTAGTTTTACTTGTATTCTGTGCCGCTGCCTGAAAGAGCCAGGCCTCAGACGTAAGCCCTTCAGCCCCCCAACTCATCTAGACAAGAGTGTGCTGAACACAGAGGGCATGTGACTGCAGCCCCTCCCTGTAGAAAGCCTGGGTATGAATTATCCCTGAGGACAGCAGGCTGGTGGCTGAGGCAGCCTCGGTCACAGGCTTGGCCTCAGCTTTAATAGAGAAGGGAGAGACTCAGAAAGGCTGGGCAGGATAGTGGAGTGAACAGGAAGAGTGAGAGGAAATAAGCGGTTTTATTTGGGATGAATTAACTAGTACCTGTTCTGAACTCCTTTCCTGGGAGCACACCCTTGCCCCAGACAGGCAGCGGTCAGAGTTAGAAGGAATGACATAGGACACCAGCTTTGGCTTCATTGGAACTGCCAATACGCTCACTCACCTAAGGCTTTCAGCTTCCATTCACACAGTGAGACCCAATCATTGGGGCACACCACGAGGAGGAAGAGTGGCTTGGTCTCTCCCAAGCCATTAAAGAGTTTCCAGCATCTCAAAAAGCAAGTACCAAAGACACACTAAACGTTCTAAATTGAGGGTCATCCCTTCCCAGCACCTGCTGCCATTAGTCCTGGCCTGGCAGCACGTGCTGGATAAACACAAATACACCACATGCCTAAGTGGCTGCACAGACCCTTCCCATCTTAGAATCCTGCTTCCCACTTTTTGGAGAAAATATTTGTGTCAGAACTGAGGCTTCTGGCTCAGGAACACTAATTAAAAGCGTATTACAGTTGCCAAGAAAATGACTTTCTAGAGGAATTTCAATTTATTTAAACATGATAACTTAGAAAATTCCAAGAAAATTATATTATGCAAACTTGACCAAAGGAGAGCTTCAAAGTTTGTTTCAATTTAGATTTTAGACAGTCAAAAGGAAATCTTGTTGCTAAATCTTTTGCTTTCCCTGTATTTCCTTATGTCTGTTTTATGATTGTGGAAATCAAGAGAGTAAAGAAGAGGAGTCTTCTTGCCCTGTTTTTGCTCAGTGGATAGAGCGTCGTCCTGTGGATTGAAGGCTCCTGGGTTTGATTCTGGTCAAGGGCACATGCCAAGGTTGCAGGCTCGACCCCCAGTAGGGGGCGTGCAGGAGGCAGCTGATCAATGATTCTCTCATCATTGATGTTTTTAAGTCTCTCTCCCTCTCCCTTCCTTTCTGAAATCAATAAAAATATATTTTTAAAAAAAGAATAGGAATTTTCTTTATATTGATTTTTGTTTAAACTGTTGCCTGAGGGTGCATACATCCCCTCTGTTCTGTGGAGACACATTCCGGAGGGAGAACCATTGGGCATCTCCACAGCTGGCTGAGCCCAGGCTGGTCTATGTTCAGGAAAGAGCAGATGGTTCCAATTCTTATTAAGCACTAAGAGGTAAAGGAAGAATTTCTTCATTTTAAAGTGGCAAAAACAAAGCATTTGCTCATATCACTTTTTTAGAAAAGTGGGTGGGATCTCAGGTAAAAGATCTATTGAGAATTAACTGTCTAAAGTTAGCCTTGGGTGGAAAGTTGAATTCTTTTTTTTTTTTTTAATATATTTTATTGATTTTTTACAGAGAGGAAGGGAGAGAGATAGAGGGTTAGAAACATCGATGAGAGAGAAACATCGATCAGCTGCCTCCTGCTCATCTCCTACTGGGGATGTGCCCGCAACCCAGGTACATGCCCTTGACTGGAATCGAACCTGGGACCTTTCAGTCAGCAGGCTGACACTCTGTCCACTGAGCCAAACCGGTTTCGGCGGGAAGTTGAATTCTAACATTGACTGATTCTCTCTGCTCCCATCATTATGAGCTATAATAATCCTATATAATGAAAGGCTAATATGCAAATTGTCCCCTTGACTGGGAGTTCGACCAGGGGGCAGGGCTGGTCCACCAACCATCCATGGCCCCTCCTCCTGGCTGGCCCGGCCTGATCGGCCCTGAATGGGGGGGGCCAGCTGGACCCCACCTGTGCACAAATTTCGTGCACCAGGCCTCTAGTTATTATTATAAGAGCTGATTTAGTCTAGGAATAAATTCAATGCATGAAGGACCCCAACCTAGTGACACTATTCATCTAACAGCTATAGCTATCTTCAGTGAGATTCCATGTGGAAATGGGGAAGGGAGGAACGGGCAAAGGCCTGGCCTAATTCCTTTCCCTAATGCTCACCTTCAGCTTGAGGCAGCTATTGTGTAATGTCAGAAGCCCTTCAATAATTCCTGGACTAATGACAAAATTTCTACTCCATAATATATTGTCTCTTCTCTTTACAGTTCTGAATATCTTTTCCTCATCTGCCAACTTGGGTTAGTGGTACCTATTATAGAGGGCTGTAAGGATTCAATGAGAAAACCCCTCTAAGGCCCTTGGCAATAGTAGTGACGATTCCCTTCTTTCCCCAGCTCTGTCTTGTGACGGCCCTGCCTTCCTGGTGTTATAATCACCTCCCAAAGGCTGGCTGCTAAGGAGTCAACCTATCCACACCCTCACTAGGAATGTGATTGCTACTCTGGGTAGCTTTTCATATAAATTAAAGGGATTTTGTTTTTTGGTTTGTTTCTTAAACAAAACATCAACAGAGACCATGCACTTCTGCAAATAGTCATGGGCTTGAGCACACTGGGAGCAGGTTTATTCTGGTAAATGTATTTATAAGGATGGTATTAGATTCTATTAAGACTGGGCCCCACAAGGGCAGACTAGATAATAACCTATTAGCTGGTGAGCAGCAGCCACCTGAGCAGAGGACCCTGGGTTGACAGATGCCACTGCAGCTGCCTTTGCTGCAAAGAGATGATTGGTGGGGACTATGGAAGGCCTTGGCACTCAGGGAACAGTGCCAACAGGGCTGCATATCCCACACCTCACACCATGAGACGGGCACTTAGGAAGAATCCGATTCTGCGTTCATTCACTCTCCCACAGGATGGAGGAAGCTGCTCTCCCTGCCTCTCCCAGGATCCTTCACAGCAGTACACTGGAGCATCCCTGCAGCTAAGAACAGTGCTAGGTTCTGTCTGACACAGGAACCATAATTATCTCATCCTCCTGTACCCAATGGAGGGATTCCTCTAAGAAAGAATGACAAAGACTTTAGTCATTCCTTTCCCTTCTGAGGTCAAATAACACAGTTTGCTTCAGAAGTGGGGGAACCATAGGAGCCCCTAATGACATTAAATATATATATGTGTGTGTGTGTGTGTGTGTGTGTGTGTGTGTGTGTATCTACACTAATAAAAGAGAAACATGGTAATTAGCGTACGACCGCTACCCTTTTCATTGGCTAATCAGTGAGTATATGCAAATTAGCTGTCAGCCAAGATGGCGGCCGGCAGCCAGTCACTAAAGCGAACATGAGGCTTGCTTGCTGCGGACTCCAACATTCCCCGCCTCACTAGCCGGCTTCTCAGCTGCAAGTCTAAGCAACTATGTACTATGTTGCAAATAAGAAGGTAAACAAAACCCCAGAAACCAGCCGGACTGAAAACCAGCTGGACCGAAACATTGTATCGATGTTTTCAGCAGCGAGGCCTCAGAGCTAAAGCTGGCCCAGAATAAAAAAAAAAGAGAGAGAAGAAAACAAGGAGCGGTTGGGAGCTTCAGTCACTCGCCACCCGGAAAGCAGCCCTCAGCCCCTCACCCAGACTGGCCAGGCACCACAGTGGGGACCCCCACCCTGATCCAGGACACCCTTCAGGGGAAACCAGCCGGCCCCCACCCATGCACTAGGCCTCTATTCTATATAGTAAAAGGGTAACATGCCTCCTGGCACAGGGATCAGCGGAGCAGCGAGGCTCCCGGCACCAGGATCAGCGTGACAGGGGGCAGCGCCCAAACCCCCTGATTGCCCTGCGGCTCTGTGTGTGACAGGGGGCGGGGCCACAACTTCCCTATTCACCCTGCCCTGTTTGTGACAGGGGAAGGCGCCCCAACCCCCTGATCAGCCCTGCTCTGTGCCTGATAGGGGGGAGCTCCCCAATCCCCTGATTGCCCTGGGGCTCTGTGTTTGACAGGGTGCAGCGCCCCAATCCACCCCCCCCCACGGGCCCTGCTCTGTGCCTAATAGGGGGGAGCTCCCTAATCCCCTGATCGTCCATGCTCTGTGTGTGACAGGGTGCGGCGCCCCAACCCCCCTCTCGCCCCCATGTGTCCTGCTCTGTGTGTGACAGGGTAGAGCCATAACCTCTCCATTGGCCCTGCCCCGAGTGTGACAGCGGTGGCGCCCCATCCCCCTAATCGGCCCTGCTCTGTGGGTGATAGAGGATGGTGCCCCAACCCCCCTCCACGGGCCTTGCTCTGTGTGTGACAGGGTAGAGCCATAACCTCCCCATTGGCCCTGCCCTGAGTGTGACAGGGTGCAGCACCTCAACCCCCTGATCTGCTCTACTCTGTGTGTGACAGGGGGCGGTGCCCCAACTCCCCTATCGGCCCTACTCTGTGAGTGACAGGGGGGAGCTCCTCAACCCCCTGATCGGCCCTGCTCTGTGCATGACAGGGGGGAGCTCTCCAACACCCTGATGGGCCCTGCTCTGTGTGTGACAGGGTACGGAGCCCCAACCCCCTTGATGGGCCCTGCTCTGTGAGTGACAGGGGGTGGCTCCCCATCGACCCTGCCTTGAGTGTGACAGGGGGCGTGCCCCAACCCCCCAATTGGCCCTACCCTGAGCGTGACTGAGGGTGGCATCGCAACCTCCCAATCCGCCCTGCTCTGTGCATGATGGGGCGGCGCCCCAACTCCCCAATCGGCCCTGCTCTGAGCCTGACCAGGGGCTGCACTTAGGGATTGGGCCTGCCCTCTGCCACCCGGGAGCAGGCCTAAGCCAGCAGGTCGTTATCTCCCGAGGAGTCCCAGACTGCAAGAGGCCACAGGCTGGGCTGGGGGACCCCCCTCCCCCCACCCCCTGAGTGCACAAATGTTTGTGCACCGGGCCTCTAGTATATATATATTAGAGGCCCGGTGCACAAAATTGATGCACTTGTGTGTGGGGGGGGGTGTCCCTCAGCCCGGTTTGCGAGAGGGTGCAGGCCAGGCCAAGGGACCCCACCAGTGCAGGATTCAGGCTGGGGAGGGACGAAGGAGGTTGCTCAGCAGGGGAGGGACCACAGGAGGGCTCCAGGGCATATCCAGCCCATCCCACTCAGTCCTGATCTGTCGGACCCCAGCAGCAAGCTAATCTAGCAGTCAGAATGTCTGCCCCCTGGTGGTCAATGCACATCATAGCAAGCAGTTAAGCTGCCTTAGTATATCATTAGCATATTATGCTTTGATTGGTTGAATGACCGACCAGACACTTAGCATATTAGGCTTTTATTATATAGGACTAGAGGCCCGGAGCACAAAAATTTGTGCACTTGGTGGGGGGAGGGGGAGCCCCTCAGTCTGTCCTGTGCCCTCTCGCAGTCTGGGACCCCTCAGGAGATAATGACCTGCTGGCTTAGGCCTGCTCCCAGGTGGCAGAGGGAAGGCCCAATCCCTAGGTGCAGCCCCTGGTCGGGCTCAGAGCAGGGCTGATTGGGGAGTTGGGGCGCTGCCCCCTGTCATGCACAGAGCAGGGCCCATCAGGGGGGTTGGGGCTCCGTACACTGTCATACACAGAGCTGGGCTGATCAGGGGGTGGAGGAGCTCCCCCCTGTCATGCACAGAGTAGGGCCAATAGGGGAGTTGGGGCACCGCCCCCTGTCACACACAGAGCAGGGCCAATCAGGGGGTTGGGGCGCTGCTCCCTGTCATGCACAGAGCAGGGCCCATCACGGGGGTTGGGGCTTTGTACCCTGTCACACACAGAGCAGGGCCCATCAGGGGGTTGGGGAGCTCCCCCCTGTCATGCACAGAACAGGGCCGATCAGGGGGTTGAGGAGCTCCCCCCTGTCACAGAGTAGGGCCGATAGGGAAGTTGGGGCACCACCCCCTGTCACACACAGAGCAGGGCCAATCAGGGGGTTGGGGCACTGTCCCCTGTCACTCACAGAGCAGGGCCCATCAGGGGGGTAGGGGCTCCTTACCCTGTCACACACAGAGCAGGGTCAATCAGGGGGTTGGGGCACTGCCCCCTGTCACACACACAGCAGGGCAAATCAGGGGGTTGGGGCGCCACACCCTGTCACCCACAGAGCAGGGCCGATCAGGGGGTTAGGGCGCCGGCCACTGTCACACTCAGGGCAGGGCCGATGGGGAGGTTATGGCTCTACCCCGTCACACACAGAGCAGGGCCCGTGGGGGTGTGGGGGGGAGTTGGGGCACCGCACCCTGTCACACACAGAGCAGGGCCAATCAGGGGGGTGGGGCGCTGTACCCTGTCACACACAGAGCCGCAGGGTGATCAGGGGGTTGGGGAGCTTCCCCCTATCAGGCACAGAGCAGGGCTGATCAGGGGTTGGGGTGCCTTCCCCTGTCACGAACAGAGCAGGGCGGATAGGGAGGTTGTGGCCCCGCCCCCTGTCACACACAGAGCAGGGCCGATCAGGGGGGTGGGGCGCTGTACCCTGTCACACACAGAGCCGCAGGGTGATCAGGGGGTTGGGGAGCTTCCCCCTATCAGGCACAGAGCAGGGCTGATCAGGGGTTGGGGTGCCTTCCCCTGTCACGAACAGAGCAGGGCGGATAGGGAGGTTGTGGCCCCGCCCCCTGTCACACACAGAGCCGCAGAGCGATCAGGAGGTTTGGGCGCTGCCCCCTGTCACGCTGATCCAGGTGCCAGGAGGCCTCACTGCTCCGCTGATCCCAGTGCTGGGAGGCATTTTACCCTTTTACTACATAAGATAGAGGCCTGGTGCATGGGTGGGGGCCAGCTGGTTTACCCTGAAGGGTGTCCTGGATCAGGGTGGGGGTACCCACTGGGGTGCCTGGCCAGTCTGGATGAGGGGCTGAGGGCCGTTTTCAGACTGGTGGGTGACTGAAGCTCCCAACCGCTCCTTTTTTTCTTTTTTCTTTTTTATTCTGGGCCAGCTTTAGCTCTGAGGCCTGGGCTGCTGAAAGCCAGTTTCTGGCCTTTGTTTACCTTCTGTATTTGATACAATGTTGTGGTCCGGCTGGCTGAAGCCTGGCTGACTAACGCAGGTTTCTGGGGTTTTGTTTAGCTTCTATATTTGCAACATAGTTGCTTACAGTTGCAGCTGAGAGGCCGGCAAGTCAGATGGGGAACGTTGGAGTCCGCCTTCACTGGAGCAAGCAAGCCTCCCGTTCGCTTCAGTGCATGGCTGCCGCCAGCCATCTTGGCTGGCAGTTAATTTGCATATCTCCCTGATTAGCCAATGGGAAGGGTAGCAGCCGTATGGCTAATTACCATGTTTCTCTTTTATTAGATAGGATATTTCCTGTGCTCATAACTCCACTTTCCTTCTCCAGCCACCTGCCTTCCTGAAGTGATGGCCTCGCCACTGAAAGAGTAAGGCAGCATAGCCCTGGCCGGTTTGCTGAGGGGTTAGAGCATCAGCCCACAGACTGAAGGTTCCATTCTAGTCAAGGGCACATACCTCGGTTGCAGGCTCCATCCCCGATCCAGGCTCAGGGTGCATGTAGGGACAGCCAATGGATGTGTCTCTCACATAGATGTTTCCCTCTATCTTAACCCCTCTTTTCCACTCTCTCTAAAGATTAATGGAAAAATATCCTTGGGGTGAGGAGTAACAAAACAACCAAAAAAGAAAAGAGTAAATCAGCCTAGACACTGAGTCTTTGTGATGTGTTAGCTGCAGGCAGACAAAGATGAAAGATCATAGTCTCAGGTTTCAGGAAGTTCCCAGCATGGCAGGAGAGATAGGACTAGGATGCCTCCATGGGAGGTCAGAGAAGACTGGGTCTTGAAGGACACTTTCCAGAAGGACAAGAGGGAGAAAGGCATTCTGGGACTTATATAGAGTGTGACAGGCATGGGAGGCTCCTCTGGAGCAGCCCTCAAAGAGAGAGCACAGCCCACAGCCTGCACAGCGTCTGGGAGAGCCTGCAGTGTGCCCACCAAGGAGCTCTGGTCAGAAGGAGAACTAAATGCACATTGTTGGCTAACACACGTGAAAAGAATCAAACCTAAAAGAGGCATTGTTCTGGAAGCATCCATGAGAAAAGGGAGTGGTCTGGAGGGTGGGAGACAAATATGCATTTAATTAGGGTGGAAGGTTTCTCCTGGAAGCTCCTGCAGCCACAGCAGAGCCAGGCTTGTCCTGGGAGAGAGCTGTCAGCACCTCCACTCTGCCCTTGCTTTGAAGGCTGGGTCAGAACCATGCAGAACTCACAGGGTCAGGAATGTTATTTGCTGCTGTAAATTATTGTTAGTAAAGATAACCTGTAGCATAATTGTTCCCCCAATTGTTTATGATCTATCCAAAAAAGATAAAGTCATGATTTAATCCACCTATTAAACAAAATAAAGCATTAGTGGTAAATTCATTTTCTTGCCTTTAATAAAATGGGTCAATGCTTATTCTGCCTCTATAGAAAACCAGTTAACTGAAATATCATACTTCTCAATAACTAGCTTAAAAGGGTCTTGATTACACTAAAAATATATGTTAAATACATTTCATCATACAGGCAACTCATACATGTACAAAACATATTTTTGAATATGTCAAAATTGGGATGAAATGAAACACAACCCTCTTTTTTAGGATCAAACACTTAGAGGAGAAACTTGGGCAAAAGTATGTTGTAGGAACATCAGACAGAAAACTTCCCCAAGAGAGGGCCTCCCCTGTGTCTGCCACACTTCATCTGGGGAAAGCTGGGAATACTTACGCACCTTAGTGAAATGGGAATTTTTAGAGATGAAAAAGGCAGGTTTAGGGAATTTTTAAAATTAAAGGTGTCCATGGCAAAAACAGGGCTACAGAGTTACAAAGGTTACATTTCCATAAGACAAGGAAGCAGGGAGCAGCAGAAGTTACATTTCCATAAGATAAGGGAACAAGGAATAGCCAAAGGAATATATTTACAAAACAAAGAAGGAAGGCCTCACATGTCCCATGTGGGTTTGACCTTTGAGCTCAGGAGTTGCTATAGTGACCAAATCAAAGGGAATATCGACCAATCAGAGGGGATATCAGGACACAGGAACTGCAGCCTTTATAAACCATAGAAGGGAGGAACTTGGTGGGACTCTTACCCCCTCCCTACATGGGAGTCTGTGCTGTGAGATTCTTTCCCCTTCCCACATGGGAGTCTGTACTTGTTTTTCAATAAATTTCCACCTTTGCTATACCATCTTCAATCCATGGTTTCATTCTTGGACTCCCATAGACAAAGAATCCCAGGAAGCCATCCTGCCCAGGGGAACATTGCGTGTTCCAGTCCAAAAACCCCATATTATTACTACCTCAGAGGCTTGGTGGCCTAGTTTCCTTGCACACAAATGTATTTGGAACATTTCAGAAAGCATTCTCTCAAGTTTGCAACCTCCATCTTCGAAAGATATTTTTAAATATTAAAACATATTATTTTGCTCTAAATAGCTTCTATTGTTTACTTAAGCAAGCATGGGGCATTCTGAATTTTAATGGATTCTGAAATAATATCCATGTGATTTTTTTCTCTCTCTAATTTCTATCTTACCTGACTAATGTGTATTCCCAACTGTGGCCAACGGTTACCAGCTGCCTTTACTGCTACACCATATTTCATCAAATTCCAAACAGGCACAAAAAGGGAAAAGGAATAGAAGAGGTACAGCTCCAAGGTTGGATCACTTAACACTAGGATGAGAAGAACTTTCTAGAAAAGGAAAAGAGGACCCAGGATCCCTGCTCCAAGCCTTTGTTTGCTCGGTAGGAATTTCTCAAAATCTCTTCTGGAGCCACTTACTTAGAATTCTTTCCTGGCTTCCAGGAAAAATCTCAGTTTAGGACACTGAACAAGTCTATCAGCTGTGCCCATGTGCAAAGCCATTCACAGTAAGCAATGGTGACTTGTTTCCTTTCTGACCCTCTCCCTGCCATCTCCTTCATCCCTGCCCACTTCTGCCCTGTTGTGACTCCAGTTTTGCTAAATCTGGCTAGTTAGACACTAGATGGGTTCAGAACTTTGGGGAAACTATATAGCACATGTTGACTGAAGCAAGAAGTAAAACTTGATTTTCCCAAGATTGTGGGTCTGAGAGAGACACCATGAGACTTGCATTGGGAAAACAGGATTACTGTATGTGAAGCAAATCTCAAGTATTGAGATGTTCCTGAAACATTCTAATTACCATTAGTAACTTGAGATCTACATAATCTAAAATTATATTTAAGACTCTCCCTTCATGCAGAAAATTCTATGACATCTCCCTAAAATCCTATAAGAAAATTTCAAATAGCCTTACTAGCTTTTTCTAGAATATGTATCAAAGAAAAGCACCATCTTTATCTCATAAGAAGCTCTCACCAGGGATTTTAAAACTTCAACTCTAATTTAATTATTCCCTGGAACCTCTCACATGGCTACCAATTCTATATAATAAAAGCTTAATATGCTAAGTGTCCAATCTTTGTTCAACCAGTCAACCAGTTGCTATGATGTGCACTACCACCAGAGGGCAGACCCTCCGACTGGTAGGTTAGCTTGTTGCTGGGGTCCTGCTGATGAGGACTGGGTGAGATGGGCAGGATACACCTTGGAGCCCATCTGCGGTTCCTCCCAGACCCTGATCCTGCACCGGTGGGGTCCCTCGGCCTGGCCTGTGCCCTCTCGCAATCCCGGAACCCTCAGGGGACATCAGAAAGTCAGTTATGGCCCTATCCCCACAGGCCTGGCCATGGGACCCCACCAGTGCATTAATCTGTGCACCGGGCCTCTAGTACGTCACATAAAAATGCTGCACTTGAAATACATGGCTACATTTTCTCAGAAATGAAAAAGGGAAGGATACACTGACAGGGTTGGACTTTAATCACTCAGCCCATCCCAGTGGACTTACTTTACTCATGTGAACAGTGTAACAATGACCTTACTTTACCAAAAGTGAAAAACTGAAATACTTGGGCTGCACATAAAACCAAACCAGTTGACATTTCAGGGAGATATGAACCCAACGTTGAACTAGATGCCTAAATGCCTAAGTGTTCCTTTCAATACTTTTCACCCCTTATCCTATCCTCCACCCCATAACCAACTTATAAAAATTCCACACCCACATGTAATAGTCCCAATAGCTCCCCACACACTCACCACCCTTCAATGTGTGGTGAAGTCACCTGGAGCTGACTTTTCCATCAGCATCTTTGTAGCTTTTATCTGGCATCTACTTGATGCTCAGACACCAGTACCGATATTATCTCAGAGAACATGTTCTGGCCTCTAGTATCATACTGTCACCTCCATGGTTACAACCTGTGAAAATGGTAGTCCCAGGAAGCGGCAGTATCTTTCTCAAGGAAAACATATTGTGTTTCCCTTTCTTTCCCAGGTGCCTTTTAATTCAGACAGCATCTACACTTGCATTATTCCCCTCCAATGTTCACTTAAAAGAATGGGCTCACTTAGCGGTTTCTGATCATTCATTCTAAGCAAAGCTATGTTTTCTGGATCCTTACTTTTATTTTCTCCTGCTCCTTTCACCCTGCAGGACACAAGGAACACACTGAGCAGGTAGTCTCCTGCAATAACTAGCAGTTCTGTGATCTCTGTCATCACCATAAAGTTCCTTCACCTTGGTTTCCAAGGACATGCAGAAATAATTATTTGGTATTCTTGCCATTTTATCATCTTTCATTTCTAATTCTCTATTGTGGTTCTTGGAGGACAAATCTTTTCTTTTGCCATTTATCTATTCTTCATATGTAATTACTCCCCTCAATTTTCCTTCACAAGCAGAAAGTGGAACTGAGCACAGTTAAATCAAAAGAAACTACTCTAAGCCACGTTGTCAGCATACTGATGAATGCCATCTCTGAGTCTGGAAAATCATAATTAATAGTTCTTTTAAAAAATAAAATGATCTCCCATCTGGAGTGGCTTGATGGTTGAGCATTGACCTGTGAACCAAGATGTCACGGTTTGATTCCTGGTCAGGGCACATGCTTGGGTTACAGGCTCAATCCCATGTGGGGCATGCAGGAACATCATCATTGATGCTTCTCTCTCTCTGAAATCTATAAAAATATATTTTTTAAAATAAAATGATCTCTAATCCCTAAGTACTATATACGAAGCATTATATTACTTCCCAGTGTTCAAGTCTGCAATGGGCAACCCATTGCTTCCATGAGGTTCTACTATAAGAACACCTTCCAGTAATTTACAATTAGGAAAAATATTTACACTCATACAGGGTTGGGGTGGAGAGAAATAAAGATTGAGAGAGAGTGAGAATGAATGAGTTGAGTGAATGAATGAGTGAGTCAATGAATAAATATAATAGATGCCACAAACCACCCAGACATAACCATTTTCTTAACTGATCATAGGAGTGTCTTTTCATTTTATAAAAAGATTAATAAAAAATAATGGAAAATTATTTTCTCATCTTATATTTTTAAACATAGTAGAATTCAGAAGATTCTTAGAAAACAGACCAGTAACTGCCTTCCAGTTTGCAGGGCTGTTGCTGAGAGGACCAGCAGGGCTAGAAAGTTGGGATATTGGAACTGCTGGTAGAGAATGGGATGCCCAGCCCAGGAGAAATCATCAAATACTGGCAGAGGTGGCCCATGGGGTGTGATTAGGAGCAACACCACATGATCCATGGCTATAGAAAAGGGGAGCACAATATGGTCAGAAAGGCCTTGAACTCCTCCTTGACATAGAAAACCAATTTTTACAAAGATCTAAGCCTAACTGAGGTGAACACTTCAATGTTTATTCACATGCTTTGTTTTCCCTTTTAAGAATCAAAGTTTTCCAAATTAAATATTTCTTCTAATGTTACTATATATGCCTAAGCAAAGTAGAAGAAGGGGGCCTTGAAACAAAACAGGAAAAGAAAGAAACATTTAAAAATCATCAAATTAGTCATCTTAGCTCCAAATGGAACAAAATTAAGAACAAAACTGGTTTCTAATAGGGTACCAACCAAGATCCAGGAATTTCTCTCTGCTCCCTACCCCAGCTCCCACTCCACACACCAATAAATGAGAAACACAGCTAAAGGCCAACGTGTTATGTTCTGCTTAAGAAATGGGCCTGACCCCAGGCTCCTCAGCTGGCCGCCTCTGTCTAGTGGGACACTGTGCACAGAGATGCTTTTGGCTATAGTAGGATTCCACATGGCTGGTGGGGGTAGGAGAGGATTTTCAGAATCTTCTTGTGGCTCCTCTGTAGGCACTGCAAAGATGGCCGGTGAGGGTTCCCTTTTCTTCACATCCTCACCAGCGCTTGTTGCTTATTGATTTATTGATGATAGCCCTTCTGACAGGTGTGGTTTTAATTTGCATTTCACTGATGATTAGGGATGTTGAGCATCTTTTCATATGTCTATTGCCCATCTGTATATCTTCTTTGGAGAAGTGTCTATTTGGATTTTCTGGCCATTTTTAATTGGAATATTTGTTTTTTGGGTGTTGAATATTATAAATTATTTATACTTTTTGGATATTAACTCTTATCATATGTAACTTTGACAAATATATTCTCCCATACAGTGGGTTGTCTTTTAATTATGTTGATGGTTTCCTTTGCTATGCAAAAACTCTTTAGCTTGATATACTCCCATTTGTTTATTTTTTCTTTTGTTTCCCTTGCCAAAGGAGATATATCTGAAAAGAATATTTCTATGACAAATTCCAATATTTTATTGCTTATGTTTTCTCTTAGGATTCTTATGGCTTCAAGTCCAACATGTAAGTCTTTAATCCATTTTGAGTTTATTCTTGTGTGTAGTGTAAGAAGGTGGTCTGGTTTCATTTTTTGCGCGTATGTGTCCAATTTTTCCAGCACCATTTATTAAATAGACTATCATTGTTCCATTGTTATATTTTTGCCTCTTTTGTCAAGTATTAATTGACTATAAAGATGTCAATTTATTTCTGGGCTCTCTATTCTTTCCACTGAACTCTATTGCCGCAGTCTTTTCCACTGTAAGGGTTCAGGAATCTGGAGAAGGGCTGTGTATAAATGAATAAACTAGACAAGAAATATAAATTTGGTAGGCATTTTGGGGGAGCCAGACGGAGGCTTAGCTCCAGTGCAGGGGTGGGAAACCTTTTTGTGAGTGCATGCCAAAACCAGCAAAATCTCTGACTCAAAATTCTTCTGCATGCCAACCCTAATTTTTTGAGAACATGTTACGCCTACTTGATATCTCTTAAGGTGTACATATGTGAAGAACCTTAAAGAAATATAAAATTCATTCGAGCGACAAAAACACAGTATATGATGATGAAAAATACATTTATTTTTTAATGTATACATGTACACTGATAGTCCGACAGAAAACTTTATGACTCCATTTGATATTATCAGTGGGACTTTTGCTGCTGCATCACTGATGACAGAGATTTTACATCAGGTTTACATTTCATGACCTTCAGAGATATGCACGAGCTACTACTTTCATCAGTCAGGCTACTCCTATTATGAGACTTAACAAAATTCATCACTGAGAACAAAGATTCACAAGCGTATGTGGATGAAACCAAAACACTGGTCGGATCTAGGAAGGCAGGGAGAGTTAAGGCAGAGGCATAGAAATTGCTCTTCCTCTCTCTCGTCATCCATGTCTATGGTCTTTAAGATAACTTGTTATGTAAAATTATTTATTTATCTAAGATGCACCTGCACTGAATTTATCTGAAAAATAAAAAAGTCGATATTAATAAAAAAATTGTAAATAGAAGATTATAAGAGAGGGTTTCGCGTGCCAGCAAAAGTTGCTGGCGTGCCATGTTTGGCACGCATGCCAGGGGTTGCCCACCCCTGCTCTAGTGACTAAGCTCTAGCAAAGCAGATATACATATCAAAGGTAAGGCTTGGCAAACAGGAAAAGATGATCAGGTTAGGGGAAATGCCCTCAGCTGTTTGGCAGCAGGTAACAATATGCAGATCTTCAGCCCTGCTGAAAATGTCCATTCAACCTTTTGAGGACTTCTGGCATTTATTATGAACTGCTGGACTTAGCCCCCAGCATATCACCCTTTTTGATTTAATAAATTTAACAAGAATGTATGCCATTTGCAGAGCTCGGATCATTTTAAGATTTTTAAATTCAATGACAAAGATTGAGTTCTATCATGTCCTTTTAAATTGCTGTCAGGTATCAAAGGAATCAGTCTGCAGTAAGCTTCTTTCTGGGCCAACAGTTCTTTGAGTTCCGTTCTCAATCACTGTCCAACAGTTTTTTATGGGGTCCCTTCTCAGTCACTGTCCCCTGTGACATGACAGCAATGATATTCCAGTTCTGGATGGTGGATAAATGGTGAGCAATGACAATGCAAGTCTGACCTTCCTTGGCTTTGTCCAGGGCAACCTGCACCGACGCACAGCTGCTGACTGCTAGCATGGCAAGGTGTCTTCCCCATCCCCCATCTCTGGACTGTTTCTCCTGTCTCCTCAGCGTGTTGCTTGGGGCCACTGCCATCTGTGGCTGGAGTAGTCTGGTCAATTCCTCTCTCAGATCCATTGTTTCAGGAATCCACATGGGCTTGGAGGAGTTTTCTGGAAATATATAAGCATATCCTTGACCAAAGGTTAATAAAGTGACCTTTCTATAAACTAGACTTGGGATCTTTTAATTTTTCCAAACCATTTTCCTTTGGCTTATTCTGACACCATGTGTATTTTACCATCAGTATTCCAAGTGAAAAATTTTCAAAGTGAAAAAAATGTAAAGTAATTAAGGCTTGATGTAGTTTACTTATAGGAGATTACTCCACTATCCCCCCTTTTTTGTTTTAAATAATATCAAGAGGCTTTTGGAAATCCTGCAATGCAGTCTTGATAGATATTTAATTCAAATCTTTGCACAGAAATATGACTGGTTTGGATTCATCGCATGTTAAGCAGTTTTTACTATGAGATGAACTACCAGTAAAAAATAGTTAATGCTCCAGGAATAGGTTCTTGCCTAGTACAAATAAGTTCCCCTGAATATTCAGTTATTTCAACTTGCCAATTTAAATCAGTCTTGAAACAAGGCTTATTTTCCAACTTTATTTGTCCTTGGCTGTAGACAATAAATGACACTAATTGAATTTCTGCTATCATCTTTGAGTATCCTATCTAATAATAGACAAATAGGGTCATTAACCATACCTCTGCTACGCTTCCCATTGGCTAATCAGGGAGATATGCAAATTAACTGCCAACCAAGATGGCGGCCAGCAGCCACACAGCTGAAGCGAACAGGAGGCTTGCTTGCTCCAGTGATGGAGGAAGCCAAGGTTCCCCACCTGCCGCAGCCCAGCTCTGAGCTCCTGAAGCAACAGCTCCAAAAGCAACAATGTTTCAATTATAGAAGCTAAACAAACCCCAGATACCTGCTTTCAGCCTCAGAGCTGGAGCTAGCAGGACAGCAACAATGTTTCAATTATAGAAGCCAGACAAACACCAGATACCTGCTTTCAGCCAGCCACAGCCTCAGAGCTGGAGCCAGCTCTCAACTCCAGTGAATAAATCCCAGAATAAAAAGAAAAAGAAAAAAAGGAGAGGCTGGGAGCTTCAGTTGCCCGCCAGGCTAAAAACAGCCCTCATCCCCTCACCCAGACTGACCAGGCACCCCAGTGGGTACTCCCACCCTGAAAGGGGTGTGACCAGCTGCAAACAGCCATCAGCCCCTCATCCAGGCTGGCCAGGCACCCCAGTGGGGACCCCCAACTTGAAGGTGGTGTGACCAGCTGCAAACAGCCATTAGCCCCTCATCCAGGCTGGCCAGGCACCCCAGTGAGGACACCCACCCTGAAGGGGGTGTGACCAGCTGCAAACAGCCATCATCCATTCATCCAGGCTGGCCAGGCACCCAAGTGGGATCCCCACCCTGATCCGGGACACCTTTCAGGGCAAACCAGCCGGCCCCCACCCATGCACCAGGCCTCTATCATATATAGTAAAAGGGTAATATGCAAACTGACCCTAACAGCAGAAAGACTGGGAATGACTGGTCACTATGACACACACTGACCACCAGGGGGCAGACGCTCAATGCAGGAGTTGCCCTCTGGTGGTCAGTGCGCTCTCACAGGGGGGACCTCTGCTCAGCTACAAGCCAGGCTGATGTCTGCCAGTACAGGCGTGGGGGTGGGAGCCTCTCCCACCTCCTCAACAGCGCTAAGAATGTCCAACTGCAGCTTAGGTCTGCTCCCCGCTGGCAAGTGGACATCCCCCAAGGCTCCCGGGCTGCCAGAGGGATGTCTGATTGCCATCTTAGGCCCAATCCCCCAGGGAGCAGGCCTAAGCCAGCAAGTCGTCATCCCCCAAGGGGTCCCAGACTGCGAGAGGGCACAGGCTGGGCTGAGGGGACCCCCCCCCCCCCCGTGCCCCAAGTGCACAAATTTTTGTGCACCGGGCCTCTAGTATTCACCTAAGCTTTGTTAGGGAGGCAAAAATGCAAATTACTTACTTGTCATTGTAAGGCTTAATACATTGACTTTTAATTACAGTTTTTGAGACAATTGAAGGAAATCACCCTTTATTTCCTCCCAGAGTAATTTCTAGGCCACATTTAGAGAGTTTCTTTTAAAAACCTTTTTTCTTTCTTTTAAACCAAGCAACACACTTGGTTGCTTTTCAGGTCTGGCTAATACTGCTGCCTACATTTTAAGTGACTCTCTTCTCTTTGTATTTATTGTGACTAATTAATGATTAGATTTAATGCTTGAGTAATAACCTTCAGTTTACCCTGTAAATATCAGCGGAAGAGATTTTAAAATTTTAAAATTTCTCCTTTTTATTAAGCTTAAAATTTACTTTTAAACAGTATTCTTTTTGGCTAGTGCTCATTTGCATACACAGAGAGATTATGGGAGTCTCAGGAACTATTTCAGAGATCTTTACTAGAATTAATTGTTTAACATTTTGACTTCTTATATAACTGAACTTATATGAGACCTTGATTATATTTTAAAAAGCTAATCATTAAGTAATTAAAGTAGGCATCTCTTGAAAAAGCAAAGCAAGAAAACTTACACATTTGACCTATGAAGCACAGATGCTGTCCCATTCTTCTCCCCCACCCCCCACCCCCACCCCATCCTATTTGAAAGGCAGTCTGCCAGGGCTTTTGTTTTTAAAATTCCGCTGCTGAGGAAATATTTAGCAACTTTGCCTTGCCCTCTCTTAGAGGTTAAAATCTTTATATATTTAAAATATATGTATATACATAAAATATAGTTATTAACTTTTATTTGATAAAGCTTTCCACTTGATTTCAAGTATATTAGATTGGCCTAATTAAAAAATATTTCTTTTAAGAAGAGAGAATAAATCTTTGAATCACTCCAGGGCCTGTAGAGTGTTCCAAGTAATTTCTCGGTTAAAGTCTTGAAATTTAACTTGGAAAGATCATCAAATACCCTATATATAATAAATAGGTAATATATAATAAAGAGGTAATATGCAAATTAACCCTTACACCCTCACAGGATGGCTGCCCACAACCAGGCCGGTAGGGGGGTTAGTGAGGGATGACCAAACTGAACAGCAGGCTTCATGGGGTGACCAGGCTGGCAGGGGGATTAGTGAGGGATGACCAAACAACTGAATAGCAGGCTGCATGGGGAGACCAGGCCAGTGGGTGGGTGCAGTTGGGGGTGGCCAGGCTGGCAGAGGGGGGCAATTGGGGGTGACCAGGCCAGTGGGGGGGGCAGTAAGGGGCAACCAGGCCAGCAGGGGGGGCAGTTAGAGGTGACCGGGCCAGCAGGGGCAGGGCAGTTAGGAGCAACCAGGCCAGCAGGGAGGGGGCAGTTGGGGGTGACCAGGCCAGCAGCGAGGGGGCAGTTGGGGGTGACCTGGCCAGCAGCGAGGGGCAGTTAGTGGTGATCAAGCTGGCATGCAGCGGCAGTGAGGAGTAAACTAGCCAGCGGGTGGTGGGGGGCAGTTAGGAGGGACTAGGCAGGCAGTCAGGTGAGCAATTAAGAGCCAGCAGTACAAGATTGTGAGAGGGATCCCGGATTGGAGAGGGTACAGGCTGGGCTAAGGGGAACCCCCATGCACAAATTTTGTGCACCAGGCCATATATATATATAATCTACACTAATAAAGACAAAGATGCTAATCTACCATACCTTCCCTATACCCAAGCCATGCCCACCAGCCAATCAGAGCGACTATATGCAAATTAACCCAACCAAGATGGTGGCCACCAGCCATGGAGCTGGAGCAAACCGGAGGCTTGGTTGCCCCGGCGATGGAGGTAGCCAAGTTCCCACCTGCTCTGGCCAGCTGTGGCCTCTGCAAAAGACAACAAAGTTTCAATTATAGAAGCTAAATAAATCCCAGATACCTGCTTCCAGCCAGCCTCCACTGGGAGCTTGGGTGGCGGGGGGCTGTGGCCAGCCTGCAAACAGCCATCAACCCCTCACCCAGGATGGCCAGGCACTCCAGTGGGGACCCCTAATCTGAAGGAGCTGTGGCCAGCCTGCAAACAGCCATCAGCCCCTCACCCAGGCTGGCCAGGCACCCCAGCAGGGACCCACACCCTGAAGGGGGTGTGGCCAGTCTGAAAACGGCCCTCAGCCCCTCATCCTGGCTGGCCAGGCACCACAGCAGGACCCCACTCTGATCCTGGACACCCTTCAGGGCAAACCAGCTGACCCCCACCCATGCACCAGGCCTCTATCCCATATAATAAAAGGGTAATATGCAAATTGACCCTAACAGCAGAGCAACTGGGACTCACTGGTCACTATGACACACACTGACCACCAGGGGGCAGACGCTCAATGCAGGAGCTGCCCCCTGGTGGTCAGTGTGCTCCCACAGGGGGAGCTCTGCTCAGCCACAAGCCAGGCTGCCAGCTGCCAGCATAGCAATGGTGGCGGGAGCCTCTCCCGCCTCCTCAGCAGCGCTAAGGATGTCCGACTGCAGCTAGGCCTGCTCCCCACTGGCAAGTGGACATCCCCCAAGGGCTCCTGGGCTGCCAGAGGGATGTCTGACTGCCATCTTAGGCCCAATCCCCCAGGGAGCAGGCCTAAGCCAGCAGGTGGTCATTCTCTGAGGGGTCTCAGACTGCAAGAGGGCACAGGCCGGGCTGAGGGACCCTCCCGAGTGCACAAATTTTTGTGCACCGGGCCTCTAATATATATATATATATATATATATATATCCCAAAGATTATATTATATACTTTTCATAATTATTCTAAAAGATATTAATTAAATTTAAAGTGGTTTTTATGTTAAAAATTTGGTTCAGACCACAGAATTAATCCTTCTTATTTAATTAGACTATAAAAAATACTATATCTTAGAATTATTTTCTTAAAGATAAATTTCTATACTTTATGCATTTTGTTATTACAACTTTATAATTACTCCCAACTTAATTTGAACTTTAAACTCTTAAAAGCCTTAAATTTTAGCTTCCAAGTTACATAATTAGAATTTCTCAGATTAGTAATAACTTCACATTTTTTAAGAATATATTTCAAATAAAATACAAGACATATTTAATTAATGGATTCAATTCTATCCTCTAGATTTTTTATACAAAGCAAACTCAGATTAATATTTCAGTAGTCTGTTATTTCAAAATAACTAGATATTTAATAAGTTTTTATTTTTTAATTTAGCAAACCCCAAAGTTTTAAGTTGCCAAAGGCTCTGGAAAACCACATTTCTGGCTGGTGAAAGGAGGGGGAAGCAGGGAGCTCTTTCAGTGTAAAATCGCCACATTCTTTCCTTAGAGGTTGCTGCCACAGGACCAGCCCCCTTCTTTAACAAGGAGTGAACCCCAACTTATCAATATACCTGAAAAATTTTACTATAAATCTTTAATCTTAATTACATTATTTATCCATGTATCAACAATTTTGAGATTTAAAAGCCAATTATTATTATCCAAGGCATTTTCTTTGGCAAATTCTATAACAGAGATAGCTTACTGACTTCTAGCAGCCTTAATGTTAACATTGGAAAGCAGTCCATTATTATTCAAAAACTTCCCTCTATTATGGAAATACCAATATTGTTGCTTAGAACCAGCCTGTATTTTTTCCTTTGGGTCATTTTCACCATCTTTCTTCTTTTGAGAAAAACAGGTTTTGGGTTTTTTCTATAGCATCCGCAAAGAGATTGAGCTTAGCCCAAGAAGCTATCCAAGATCGGACGGGGCACGCCATTTTTCTTAAGCCAGTCTTTTTCTCCTTACGAGTACAGAAATCCCAGACGCATCCCTTAAATTCTGCAAAATTTTACTGGGAAATAAAAAACATGGTGGAAATGAGACTTTTTTAATAGTACTCTCGGGAGTGGGCATCCATTTTACAGGATTACCATGTGTCTCCCCACCCCCACATCCTGCCTTCCCTGGGGAAACTCAGCAAATGGTCTGGTTGTGTTCCTTTTCCCAATTAAACTAAAGGCGTGCTTAATAAACTAACAATAAACAGATTAAATCAAACAAAAATGACAGAAAAAAAACTACATTCAACAGATAACATGTAGACAAGACTTAATAAATCACAGTTCTTTTCCTGAATCTTTTCTTATTCTGCTCTCCATAGCATTGATTGTCCTTTAAATTATTTTAGCTATACTTTGCCTGTCCCAAGGCATCCTATGGTAATTTTTAAACAAAGCATCAGAGTTCCCCAGCAGAGAGCTGACAGCTCCACCCTGTCTATCTGCCTAGTCTTTCCACACTAGAGGAGAGGATCCGGTGGATTTTTCAATAATTATAGACTTTTGATTCCTAATACGAATTAGGCATTTTGCAATTTGAACAAGACCCCCCACGTAGTTAAAGATGACAATGGCACTCCTTTTCCTCGAGCCTGATTTAGAAGAGTACCTTTTGACATTTTAATTTCTTTGTAATTTTACCTTTCAACCAACTTCTTCCCCATTATGGCCTGGCTTGAAAAAGACGTTCCCGCCCACCTAGGCTCGTGATTTTCTAGGCTCAGTATGGGCTTTACACACAGTGAATCCCCCCACCAAGTTTACTGGTGACCCCCACCTTTACCGGTGGTCCCCACCTTTACTGGTGATTAACTTCTTTTCTTCACTCTGGCGAATCTCCTTCTCCAGATGTCCTTGTCTTGGATGCCATAAATGTTGCAACCTGTTGCAGCAAGGGTTCAAGCATCTGGAGAAGGGCTGCATGTAAATGAATAAACTATACAAGAAATATAAACTTGGAAGGCATTTTGGGGGAGCCAGACGGAGGCTTAGCTCTAGTGACTAAGCTCTCTCAATGTTCAGACCCAGGGCTTTCTATTCACACAGTTTGCCCTTTAGCAAAGCAGATATGCATATCAAAGGTAAGGCTTGGCAAACAGGAAAAGATGATCAGGTTAGGGGAAATGCCCTCAGCTGTTTGGGAGCGGGTAACAATATGCAGATCTTCAGCCCTGCTGAAAATGTCCATTCAACCTTTTGAGGACTTCTTGCATTTATCATTACCTGCTGGACTTAGCCTCCAGCACTATATGTCTGTTTTTATGCCAGTACCATGCTGTTTTGATTACTATGGCCTTGTAGTATATTTTGGTATCAGGTAGAGTAATTCCACCAACTTTGTTCTTCTTTCTCAATAGGGGTCTGGGGTAGGGAGGGAAATAAGATACTTGGATTTTGGTTTGTTCCCTATTCAGGGTCTTTTGTGGTTCCATATAAATTTTTGGAATATGTGTTCTAGTTCTGTGAAATACACCATTGGTATCTTGATAGGAATTGCATTGAATCTGTAGATTGCTTTGGGTAGTATGGACATTTTAATGATGTTAATTCTTCCTATTCATGAACACAGTATATGCTTTCCCTTATTTGTATATTCCTCTATTTATTTTTTAGCATTTTATAATTTTCTTAATTCAAGTCTTTTACAATCTTAGCTAAATTTATTCCTAGATATTTTATTCTTTTTGAAGCAATTGTGAGTGGGTTGTTCTTTTTTTAGTTTCCCTTTCTGATAGTTCATTATATATACACTAATAAAAGGGTAATATGCTAATTAGACTGGACATCTTCTAGACATCCTTCCAAACAAAGCCACAGTGGTGGGGGCTGAGGCACAGGCAGTGAGGGGGCCATCAGGCCAGCAGAGGAGAGCAGTTAGGGGGCCATCAGGCTGGCAGGGGAGAGCAGTTAGGGAGCCATCAGGCCAGCAGGAGAGCAGTGAAGGGGCGATCAGGCTGACAGGCAGGTGAGTGGTTAGGAGCCAGTGGTCCTGGATTGTGAGAGGGATGTCTGACTGCCGGTTTAGGCCCGATACCAGGCAGTCAGACATCCCCTGAGGGGTTCCGGATTGGAAAGGTTGCAGGCTGGGCTGAGAGACCCCCCCTCCTATGCATGAATTTCATGCACAGGGCCTCTAGTTGGTGTATAAAAATGCAACTGATTTCTGAATATTTATTTTGTAAACTGTTATGTTACTGACTTCATTTATCAGATCTAGTAGTTTTTTGGTGGAATTTTTATGGTTCTCTTTATACAATATCATGCCATCTGCAAATATGACAAGTTTTACTTCTTCCTTTCCAATTTAGATGCCTTTATTTTTTCTTCTTGTCTGATTTCTGTGGCTAGGACTTCCAGTACTATATTGAATAAGAGTAGTGAAAGTTGACATCCCTGTCTTTTTCCTGATCTTAATTAGAATGCTTGTAGCTTTTCCCCATTTAGTATGATGTTGGCTTTGGGTTTGTCATATATGGCCATGATTACATTGAGGTATGTTCTCTCTATTTTCACTTTGCTGAGAGTTTTTATCATAAACTAGAGGCCCGGTGCACAAAAATCTGTGAACTCGGTGGGGGGGGTCCCTTAGCCCAGCCTGCGGCCATTCACAGTCCAGGACCCCTTGGGGGATGTCCACCTGTCAACTTATGCCCACTCCCCAGGGGATCAGGCCTAAGCTTGCAGTCAGACATCCTTCTGGCAGCCAGGGAGCCCTCGAGGGATGTCCAACTAAAGGCTTAGGCCTCCAAGGGATCGGGTCTAAACCAGCAGTCAGATAACCGTCTCGCTATCTGGGACCACTGGTTCCTAACTGCTCACTTGCCTGCCTGACTGAGAGCCCCTAACCACTCTGTCTGCTGGCCTGCTCACCCTCAACTGCCCCCCCCCCCCACCGGCCTAATAACCCCCAATTGTCCTCCCCTTTTGGCCTGATTCCCCCTAACCACCTCTGTCTTGGCCCCGCCACTATGACTTTGTGCGGACTGACATCCGGAAGGTCTCCCGGTCTAATTAGCATATTACCCTTTTATTAGTATAGAAAGAGGCCTGGTGCGAGGGTGGGGGCTGGTTGGTCTTCCCTGAAGGGGATCCCAGATCAGGGTATGGGTCACCTTGGGGGGCGTGGCTGGCCTGGGTGAGGGGCTGGGGTGGTTTGCAGGCCGGCCATGCCCCCATCAGGGTGGGGGACTCCATTGGAGGGCATGGCCAGCCTGGGTGAGGGGCTGAAAGCCATTTGCAGGCTGGCCATGACCTCATTGCGGTGAGGGTCCCTGCTGGGGGGACTTGGCTGGCCTGGGAAAGGGGCTGAGGGATGTTTGGTTTGCAGGCCAGCCAAGCCCCTGGCTTTGTCAGAAGGTCTTCAGAAGTCCTCTGGTCTAATTAGCATATTACTTTTTTATTAGTATAGACTAGAGGCTCAGTGCACAAAAATTTGTGCACTCTGGGGCGGGGAGTCCCTCAGCTCGGACTGCACCCATTTGCTGTCCAGGTCCCATTGGGGGATGTCTACCTGTCAACTTAGGCCCACTCCCCGGGGGATCAGGCCTAAGCTTGCAGTCAGACATCCTTTTGGCAGCCAGGGAGCCCTTGGAGGATGTCCGACTAAAGGCTCAGGCCCCTAAGGGATCGGGTCTAAATCATTAGTTGGACATTCTTAGTGCTGCCACGGTGGTGGGAGAGGCTCCTGCCACCACCTCTGCGCTGGCCAGCCATGAGCCAGCTTCTGGCTGAGTGGCACTCCCCATATGGAAGTGCATTGACCACCAGGGGGCAGCTCCTGCATTGTGTGTCTGCCCTCTGGTGGCCAGTACACATCATAGCAACTGGTCATTCTGCTGTTCAGTCAATTTGCATATTAGCCTTTTATTATTATTATATAGGATGTCCCTATTTCCCCCCTTTAGCCCCCTCTACCCAGCTCTTGCCCCCCACTTCTCTCTGGCCATCACCATACTGTTGTCTGTGTACATGGGTTGTGCATATATTTTCTTTGGCTAATCCCCTCTTTAAATTCACTTCTTTAAATCTTTATTTTCAGATAAGTGCTTATAACTGCACTATTATATATTTTCTATTATATCTTTTAGAATTAAGATATTTTTTAATTGAACCCTTGTAAATTTTAGCACAATTTAATAAATTACGCTAGAAGCAATTAGAAGATTTTTCATGTAATGCAGATACATTTCAATTAATATTTTATTAATTTTTAATTTTTTAATATTTTAATTTGAAATAATCTCATACATGTAAAAAAAATACTACAGCATATTATATGTACCCTTCACCTAATTTCTTAGGTGTTAATAATTTAAACATAACCATTATACAACTAACAAAATTTGGAATCTATTTTTCTTATAATCTCTTTAATGTTACTTAATCCATTTACTTTGTTTTTGTTAATCTTCACCCAAGGATATTTTTCCATTGAATTTTAAAGAGAGTGAAGGGAAAGGGAGAGACACATTGATTGGTTGCCTCCTGCACATGCTTTGATAGGGACTGGGGATCAAGCCAGCAACTGAGGTACATGCCCTTGACTGGAATCGAACCTGGGACCCTTCAGTCCACGGGCTAATGCTCTATCCACTGAGCAAAACAGGCTGCAGCTTAATTCATTTATTTTTAAACTATATGTGTCTTTATATTTAAAGTGGGTTTTGTTTTTGATTCACCCTCACAATCTGTCTTGGCTTCTGGGGCTTCTGGGTCTGGCCTGCCTTGCTGCTGGGAACTCAATCAGGTCTCGGGTGGCAAGGCAGGGCCGGCTCCTGGGGCTTCTGGGGCGACAAGGTGGGGCCGGGCCTGCCCTGGATGGAGGCAAGCTGGCGGTTCGCGCTGTCCCGCCCTGCCTGCAGTATGCAAATTAGCGGCCATCTTTGTTGGCGGTTAATTTGCATATTGCGCTGATTAGCCAATGGGAGGCATAGCGAAGGTACAGTCAATTACCATGTTTGTTTATTATTAGATAGGATGGGTGCTAGATTTTATCAAATGCTTTTTCTGCATCTATTGATATGATCATGAGGTTGTTATCCTTCAATTTGTTTATGTGGTGTATCACGTTTATTGTTCTGTGGGTACTTTACCAACCTTGCTTCCCCAAGATAAATCCCACTTGATCATGGTGTATGATCTTTTAAATGTATTGCTGGATTCTGTTCGCTAATATTTTGTTGAGGATTTTAGCATCTATGTTCATCAGGGATATTGCCTATAATTTTTATTCTTTGTGCTGTCTTTATCTGATTTTGGAATTAGGATAATGCTGGCCTTGTAAAATGAGCATGGAAGTCTTCTCTCCTCTTGAGTTTTTGGTATAGTTTGACAAGGATAGGTGTTAGTTCTTTGAGTGTTTGGTAAAATTCACCTATAAAGCCATCTAATCCTGGGCTTTTGTTTGTTGTGAGTTGTTTTTGTTACTGTTTTAGTTTCACTAGTTTTCATCTGTCTATTCAGATTCTCTGTTTTTTTTCCTGATTTAGTTTTGGAAGGTTGTATGTTTACAGGAATTTATCTATTTCTTCCAGATTGTTCAATTTGTTGGCATATAATTGTTCATAGTATTTTCCTACAATCTTTTGTATTTCTTTGGTGTCAGTTGTTACTTCTCCCCATTCATTTCTGATTTTATTTATTTGTGACCTCTCTCCTTATTTCTTGGTGAGTGATGAGTCTGATTAAAGTTTATCAATCTTGTTTATCTTTTCAAAGAACTAGCTCTTGGTTTCATTGATATTTTGTCTTGATTTTTTTTACACTCTATTTTTGCTCTGATCTTTATTATTTTCTTCCTTCTGTTCACTCTGATGGGCAATATCGCCCATCTCCCAGTCTTTCCCTGAAAGAGGTTTACTTGGATACTTCCAAAGCTACTGCTGAGGGTCAGCTTCTACTTTAGCTAACACTGGGGACCAGAATAAAAGACTAGAAAAGCCAGGGGATACCTCTCTTGCCTTCTCCCCCTAACCCACTCCAAGTCACCAGTGTCCTCCTAGAAGAAGTTTGCACAACATCTGGAACCCCAGCTTTTTTTAGCAGCCAACCACGGGAAAATTCCCCCAGATCTCCTGGCTCTAACACTCAACAGAAATTGCACTTGAGTCCCACAGGACTGTAGCAAAAAAAAGAAACATTTCTTAATGGGTTCAGGGTCACCACCTCGAAGCTATAACCGCCCCCCCCCCTCCTCCCATACAGATGGAGCTGGAAAAATGTCCAACTCCAAGTTTCTCCCTGGGAGGAACTTAACTACATACTCTCCCAGCTGCTACTTGAGGGTCCGTGTTCTAATCATCCTGCACCTCAGTGATGACTGCAATCTTCCCGCTTTGGGACACTGATGTAATGATACAACTACTAGCTACATCTTTACCATTATTTTGTATCATCACACTGCATGATCCTGCTATATTAAATTCTATGTAAGTCCTTGAACAAGCCCTTTTGTTTAAATTAATAATGCTATCTCTCTCCAAATGCCTCTCAGGACCCTTTCACCTAAAGGTGTTATTTCAGGACTAATTTCAAATTGTTAGTACTTCTGGGGCTTCTGGGTCCTGCCTGCCTTGCCTGGTTTCATAAGTATAATATTCCAGGATGTACTACAGAAACTTTCTTCTTCGAAATAATTTGAAAACTCTACTCCCTACTTCCCCAAATTCCCACATCACTGAGTCAATAACTCAGCGGCTATCCCTCCAACAACCTCTTTAATCTGATTATATCTGTATTCCTTCATTTTTTTCTACCCCTCTCCTCACTTGGTTCAAAATTAATGGATAGGTAGCAGAGAAATCATCAGAAGCCAGGTGTTAGGGAAAAACGTCCTTACCCTACTCAGCAGGTGAAGAGATGGTTCAGCACCAAGGACAGGGGCACCCGTGCTGCCCAAACTTACTGATCCCATTCATATGTTTTAGTCATGCCATGATTGCGTTCCTTAGGCTAAGAGCTCCCCCTCGTTGCTGAATTTATCTCAATCATAGCTGTCACCTTACATTGAAATTATTTGTTTATTTATCGTCCCTACCACACTTAAGGGTACCCTCCTTAGCCTCACTTAGTACAATTCCTGGGACTTAGTAGACTCAGCAAATTATACATGAACTAATAAATAAATCAATGACTCAATAAATAAACAAATATATTTCAGGGGGAAAAAACCAGTAAAGTCTTAGGACACACTTGGAAAAAACAAGTATGCAAGGATTCAAAAATCATATATTTGTTACTAGCTCTTCAGACATCGGTTCTCAACCCTGGCTGTTCATCAGAACGATCTTTAGAGATTATTAAAAATGCAAAATCCGTCCGAAACCGGTTTGGCTCAGTGGGTAGAGTGTCGGCCTGTGGACTGAAAGGTCCCAGGTTCGATTCCAGGCAAGGGCATGTACCTGGGTTGCGGGCACATCCCCAATAGGAGATGTGCAGGAGGCAGCTGATCAATGTTTCTCTCTCATCGATGTTTCTAACTCTCTATCCCTCTCCCTTCCTTTCTGTAAAAAATCAATGAAATATATTTTTTTAAAAATGCAAAATCCGAGTTGCTGCCTCAGAAATGTAGAATACAAATCCCGAGAGTGGGGGTGTGGCATGTGTAAGGGAGGGAGGGACAGGTGATATCTGGGGCATGAAATAATTATTCCACATATAGCTTTAAGTGCTGCTATCCTAGAGGGGGAAGTAGGCATTTTGGAGGGGAGGAAGCTCCAGCTGTGTTTCTATGAGCGACAGGCAGGCCCCAATCTTTTCAGCTAGGTTAAAGGGAAATCAAGAGAAAGTATGACTTTATGCTGACATCTGCTGATCTCCCACTCCTGCTGGTAAAGTTATTCTTTCTGGTCCTCCCCTTCCTATCTGCAACCTACAGGCACACAGTCCTCAGAACCACTTCGCTTCCCAGGTGGTGCCAGTAGCACAGGGCAGGTCCACCCTGCTTCAACGAGGGAAGCAAAGAAATGCCCAAACCAGCACAGTGCACATGACAGAAAATCCCTTTCAGCTTTTGATTTCTTTTCTTTTATCGAACTTCACCTTTCAGGCTATCTTTGTAGAACTTGCTGCAAAAGTTCTTATCAAAATGTGAGTGCTAAACGTGTTTCATTAAAACTTGAAAGCTCCTATATCTGTAAGTAATTTGAACTGCCAGGCACATTTCAATTATTTCAATTAAGGTGGTCTGTTGTTTTTATCTTTTTGTTCAGAAAGAGTAAATTTTAATTTTAAACACTTATGGAAAGGGATTTCTGCCAGATTTTCCATAGATCTGAAGGCATTTATTAACTGGACTTCATTATTCAATGCAATTCAGAAAAAATCATTCCTGTGTCTCTAATTATGTCCATTGTTATAACAGTTGACCCAGTCCTTTCCTTAAGTAGCTTATGGTGTAGTTAAAGTATGCGGGGCTGGCCTCAAATGATGTGAATGGAGACTTTATTCATCCTCTTCATCACTCTTCTGTGAAACCTAGGAGTCTCATGACTTTTATGACATAACTATGTTGATCAAGAACAATTTACTTGACAAATCTACAAGGCAGTTTCACTTTTAATAAAATATATATTTTATTGATTTTTTTACAGAGAGGAAGGGAGAGGGATAGAGAGTTAGAAACATTGATGAGAGAGAAACATCGATCAGCTGCCTCCTACACACTCCCTACTGGGGATGTGCCCACAACCAAGGTATATGCCCTTGGCCGGAATCGAACCCGGGACCCTTGAGTCCACAGGCCGACGCTCTATCCACTGAGCCAAACCGGTTAGGGCAGCAGTTTCACTTTTTAATTGAATTTTAAAACCTTGATTAACTATGTTATTTAAAACTTGTGTTTTAATACAGTGGGGCCTTGACTCACGAGTGTCCTGATTAACGAGTTTTTTGAGATACCAGCTGTCTCTCCGCCGATTTTTTGCATTGAGTTGATAGAGTAATTTGAGTTAACGAGCTCCTTAACGAGCCCGGTCTCGGAATGAATTAAACTCGTAAGTCAAGGCCCCACTGTATTTCTAAATTCCATATTAATGTGGTATGAGAGTTGTTCCTTTGCAGGGGAATATTCAAACTCTGAAAATTATAATGTTTTAAAAGATAACATTTGGCCCTACTGGGTTTGGCACAGTGAATAGAGTGTCACCCACGAACTGAAGGGTCTTGGACAACATCCCAAAGGGTCTTGATTCCGGTCAAGGGCACATACCCCAGTTGCAGACTTGATCCCTGGCCCCAGTTGGGGTGTATGCTGGAGACAACCAACAATTGTCTTTCTCACATTAATGTTTCTCTCTCCGTTTCTCTGCCTCCCACTCTCTCTAAAAATCAATGGGAAAATATCCTCAGATGAGGATTAACAACAACAACAAAAGATAATATTGGATGAAAGGCTGAACTCTTCAGTGTATTTGAAACCATTTAGAATTATATAAAAATGTATATCTCCTTCAGTTAATATAATATATATCATATTATATTATATAAGTATATATGTATGTATTTCCTTTCTTTAAAATTAAAATAATTCTACATTCCTAATCTTTTCAGAAAGGTTAGCTATTAAAACATAACAAAAACTTTGTGATAGTATTTCTGTTGTTCAAGGAAGGAAAAGCTCTCTTAAAGTACAACTAAAATCAATGTACTTATAATAATACTAGAGGCCTGATGCATGAAATTCATGAACTGGAGGGGGGTCCCCTCAGCCTGGCCTGTGCCCTCTAGCAGTCCGGGACCCCTTGCTACTTACTGCCCACCTTCTCACCGCTCCTTACCGCTTGGCTCGCTGCTCCTTAGGGCTGCCGAGGAGGCAGGAGAGGTTCCCGCCACCACCATTGCACTTGCCAGCTGTGAGCCCAGCTTTTGGCTGAGCAGTGCTGCCCCTGTGGGAGTGCACTGACCTCCAGGGGGAAGCTCCTGCATTGAGTATCTGGTCCCTGGTGGTCTGTGTGCATCATAGCTAATGGTTGTTCCACCATTTGGTCTATTTGCATATTAGGCTTTTATTATATAGGATTACTACAGTACCTGCCACATGGCTTCCATCTCCTGGTCTGTCAAAATAGAAGTGTTAGAAGAGATAGTGCTAAAGATACAATGAAAATGCGGAAAACATTAAAATCTCTGCAGATGAACATAACTAAATACTCTTGGGTGTGAATTATCATGCAGAGAAAGCTATTTAAAGCATGATTCAAAAATTGTGTCTGTATTTTTTTATGTCCTTGGAAGCTTAAAATGTAAGATACTACAAGTGTTGTGCATTTAAGAAGTGTTTTGAAGAGTTCTGGTCAAGACGGCAGCTTGGTAAATACCATACTCAGAACCTCCAACAACTACATCAAAACTATGAATAAACTGCCGGAAATCTAGCTGAACAGAAGTTCTATCACTAAGGATATACAGAAGAAGCCACACTGACCCTGGTAAGAGGGGTGAAGACACAAAATGGGCTGGTCCCACACCCATTTTTTAATAAAAATCAGGAAAGATATCTTACCTGCAGAAGTTCCCCCTAAGAAGTGAGGGGTCCCAGCCTCACACCAGGCCTGCCAGCTCAGGGTTCCAGTATCAGGAAGAGAAGTCCCAAAACCTCTGGCTGTGAAAACCAGCAGGGATTGTGGCTGAGTGAGACAGAGAGCGGCTGGAGTCTCAGGCAGTTCCTCTTAAAAGGCCCATGCACAGACTCACTCAGACTCACTCTCCCTGAGCTCCAGCACTGGGGCACCAGGCACACACAAGGAGGAACTGAGTTGTCTGGCATCAGGGCAAGAGCTGGAGGGGCAGCTTTCTGCTAGAAAAAAAAGTGCTGGCAACGGCCATTGTTCGTTTGCTGAGCCCTCCCCACACGGAGCCTGCAGGTGAGCCCCATAACTGAGTCAACCTGGCTAACACTGTTTGCCCCATACCTGTGATTCCCTGGCACGCAGCCTCACCAAACTTGTGGGCCCAGCCAAGCTGTTTCTAGGGACTTTTCCATACAAATGGCATGCCTTGGCTCATGCTTCAAACATTCCTAAAATTTCTTAAACATCTGGCCTAGCAAGCCCCATACATTTAGCTAAGTGGCCTCAGGCCTGGTACTAGCAACAGCCTGTTTAGAGCTTGGCCTTCCCCTGGCAGGGCATAGGCAGTGGCTCACCTTGTACCTCCTGGGAGGCCCAGAGCTAGTAAACATGGTGGTGAGCCTCAGACTATGCGAGATTACAACCCAACCACCTCCACAAGCAACACACTCAAAGGACAGACTTGGTAGGCACCAAACCCTCACTGAACCAGGTCCTGCTCTGTGGGATCAGCGCTGCCCAGCAGATCCTAAGCTATAGTTGCAGCCAGTCCTCATAGCCAATTGGCCTGGGGGTCAGTCCTTTCCAGTGACTTGCCAACAACAATCAAGAGTCAACTACAATAGGACAGTGCACACAGTCCACTCATAGAGTGCACACCAGCTCAGTGACTGGGGAAGCTGCACCACTAGCTCCTATAGGAAGCCTACTGCATTAGGCCACTATACCAAGATCTAATACATGGAAACACACACACAGGAAAGCAGCCAAAATGAGAAGACAAAGAAAGAGATCCCAAATGAAAAAACAGAAGTCTTCAGAAAAAAAGAACTAAATGAAAGAGAGGTAAGCAGATACAGAGTTAAAAGCAATTGTTATAAGGATGTTCAGAGAACTTAGTGAGAAATTCAACAGCATAAAAAAGGATGTGCAAAGCTAAAACAATAACAGCAACAATAACAAAAAAAGTCATAAATGAAGAATACATTTATTAAAATGAAGAATTATAGGGAATCAATAGTAGAGTAGATGAAGCCAAGAGTCAAGCCAGCAATTTGGAATATAAGGAAGCAGAAAACAATCAGAACAGCAAAAAGAAAAGAATAAAAAAAATGAAGATAGTTTAAGATGCGCTGGGACAACTTCAAGTGGTCGTGATGTGACCAACTTTCACATCATGGGGTGCCTCAAGGAGAAGACAGAGGAAGGAAGGGAGAACCTATGTGAAAAAATAACGACAGAAAACTTCCCTGATATGGTGAAGGAAATGGACATACAAATGCAATAACTGAAGAGAGCCCCAAACAAGATGAACTGAAAGAGGCCTACACCAAGATACATCATAATAAAAATGTCAAAGATTAAAGACAAAGAGAGAGCCCTGACCGGTTTGGCTCAGTGGATAGAGCGTCGGCCTGCAGACTCAAGGGTCCCAGGTTTGGTTCTGGTCAAGGGCATGTACCTTGGTTGCGGGCACATCCTCAATGTGGGGTGGGGGGTGCAGGAGGCAGCTGATCGATGTTTCTCTCTCATTAAGGTTTCTCTCTATTCCTCTCCCTTCTTCTCTGTAAAAAATCAATAAAATATATATATTTTTAAAAAAAGACAAAGAGAGAATCTTAAAAGCAGCAATAGAAAAGCAGTTAGTTACCTACACCAGAGCTCTCATAAGACTATCAGCTGGTTTATCAACAAAAACTTTGCAGAACAGAAGAGACTGGCACAAAATACTCAATGTGATGAAAAACAAGGACCTACAACCAAGATTATTTTGCCCAGCGAAGCTTTCATTTAGAATTGAAGGACATAAAAGAGATTCCCAGACAAGATAAAGCTAAAGGAGCTCATCACCACCAAACCAGCATTCCAAGTAAAGTTAAAGCATCTTCTTTAAGAAGAAGGGGGGGGGGGGTAAAAATATGAGTAATATAATGACAATAAATACATATCTATCAACAATTTCTTTACATGAAAATAGATTAAATGCTCCAATCAAAAGACATATGGTGATTGAATGGATAACAAAACAAGACCCTTACATATGATGTCAATAAGAGACTCCTTTCAGAATGAAATAAACACACAGATTTAAAGAGATGGGGAAAGATAGTTCATGAATAAACTTTAAAACAAAGGCTATCCAACAAAAGACAAAGAAGTACCCAGCACTACCACTTCTGGGTATTTATCCAAGTAAACATAAAAGGCTAAATTGAAAAGACATAAGCATCCATATGTTTATTGAAGCATTATTTACAATAGCCAAATATGGAAGCAGCCTAAGTGTGCATGAACAGATGAATGGATAAAGAAGTGGTACATGGAATATGACTCAGCCATAATAAAGAATGAAATCTTCATATTATTCTGGGCAAAATAGGTCAGACAGGGACAAATGGCAGTTGATTTCACTTATATGTGGAACCTACAGAACAAAATAAATGAGCAAGAAGAACAGAAACAGATTCATAGATACGAGAACATTTTGAGGGTTGCCAGAATGAGGTGGCAGGGAGGAGATGAAAGATGGGTAAAAAGAAGTTGAAGAGATTCAGAAATATAAATTGGTAGTTACAAAATAGTCCCAGGGAAGTAAAGTGCAACACAGGGAATGTAGTCAATAATCCTATATAATAAAAGCTAAGCGACCATTCGACTGTTTGACTGTTCGACCAACCAATTGGTAGCTGTGAAGCTCACTCACCACCAGGGGGCAGATGCTCCGACTGGTAGGTTAGCTTGCTGCTGGAGTCCAGCCAATCAGGTCTGGGTGAAATGGGCCCAACACACCCTGGAGCTCTCCCATGGTCCCTCCCCAGCCCTGATCGTGCACCGGTGGGTTCCCTCTGTCTGGCCTGTGCCCTCTTGCAATCCAGGATCCCTCAGGGGATGTCCACAGGCCAGGCTGGGGTACCCCACCAGTGCAAGAATCCGTGCACTGGACCTCTAGTATTGTAATAACTATGTATGGTGTCAGATGGGTACTAGATTTATTGGGTCATCACTTCATAAGTTATACAAATGTCTAATAATGTGGTTGTACACCTGTAACAAATATAATATTGTACATCAACTGTAATTTACAATTTTTAAATTAAGAAAAACAAGATAGGATCTTTGTAATAGTTTAATTAAGATGTAATTCATATACCCTATATTACATCACTAAAGTATAATTTTTTTAAAGGTTTTTCTCTTGTATTGTGTTCCAAAGATGAATGTGTCTGTGCATCTCATCCTCCAATTCATTATGATGTATTAGTAACCAAGCTAGGAACTTCACCTCCATCTGCCTGACTCCTAGGTTCTAATATCAGAAGGGAAAGAAGGCAGTCATTTGCCACCTACCCCACCACAGCTCCAACAAGAAAGATGACTACACAACACTTACAGAAATGTTTCTTCTTCCTTGATTTTATAATGATGTACATTGTCCAAAACAACCTCCACCATGAAGAGGGGGGAAAGTTACATTTTAGAAAGAATTATAATGAAGCCAATACCAACCAAAGCACAACAAATACAAGTAGATGTTCATTCATTCAACACTAATTTATTGATAGGCTACCATTAAATTATATCTGAGATTATGGGTTAGAAAATAATGTTGCATTCTCTCTCTGAGACCAATTTGATAAACATATATGAACCACATACACGTACACATTTCCAAATTTAATATATTTTCAGTAACTGTTGATACTTTTTAAGTTAAATTTTGATATCATTCTTATTTTAAATGTTATGGAAATAAATGTAATATAAAATATAATAAAATCAAGTCCATTTGCCCATTTATAGTATTGTAATTCATTATCCAACTGTGAATAGATTAATGTGCAAAAGGAAATACACTAGGCAGTCTGTAAATATTAAAAGCATGTATTTCGCTGCAAAAAAATGAGCAAAAATTTATTGACTAAGGAGCTAAAAAGTGAAGTACAGAGAAAATGAATGAAAAAAAAAAGAATAGGAATAAGTTGAGCAAATATCTGTTCCCTTCAAAAGATAAAATGACTATGGGACAATTATCTAAGTGAGCAAAGAGAAGTGAGGCCATGAGCAATTACATAGAGCAATATAAAAACAAGTTGATTCAACTCATCTCTGCCTTCTGAGAAACTAGCCTAACTACTGTGATAGTTTGAATAGTGCCAGAAGCCGGTCCATCCTTGCTGCTTGACACAGTCACTGCAGAAAAGAAACATCTGCACAGCATATGTTTCAATGGACCTGGCATATATAGCATACTGTTCTTAATATGTTTGCTCCCTTTAGCGCCTTGTGTTTTAACCAAGGTCACCTCTCCGAGAAAGGTTGTTTCCCCTCCGAGAAAGGTTGTTTCCCCAGGTGGGGATCTTTCCCTGAGGTTAGGGAGGGGATACAACCCCTTAATTAAGTGCCAGGCGGGTAGTTAAGCTACATAATCTTTACTCCCTGGAATGGAGATAAGAAACGCCCTAACCTTTGTAATAGAAATTGACAGGATTAAAATCGGCTGGTATAAATACGGATGTAACTAGACAATAAACGTCAGATCCTCATCAGTTCCTAACCAGAACTCCAACCAGAACTTTGGCTGGAGATCCTGGCTATAGGTCCTGACTAGGCTGCTGATCAACTGAAGGCTGTCTTCGTGTCATTCCTTCTTCGCCGACTCCGTCCACACCTTTGGGGACCCCTGGACCTGCTGGGATTGGACCCCAGCAGAATAGAGTTAAAATTCAGAGTAGAAAGGCACTTCCTTGGAGATGTAAACGTGAGGCCTGTGTTTAGTCAGGAAGATATCTGACTCAACATTCTGTTGAGACACACTGTTCTGTCTGCCATGTACAAAGTTAAAGTCTTAGGAATAGTAAATGTTTTAGCTTCCATATATTTGTATACAGAGTGGCTAAACTATTGAATACACATTTGAGAAATGGAAAAACTTTAATAAATCATTAGCATTCTAATATTTTATGGAAGTGTCACAAATCTTTAGGTGTCCTAGACTTTAGGACCAAAAGTCTAAAATCAATCAATGTAAAATTGAGTCTCCCTATTTAACACAGATTTAAAGAGCAATGATTGAGGAACTGTCAGGCCATGAATTGTGTTAGAAACACAAATACTGAAAAGCACTTGCACACAAAATATTTTGAAACCAAAGAAATTTCATCTGTTAAAAAAAAAATTCCTGGAATAAATTGTTAAGTTTTAAGTTATTAGTAAAATATTTTAGGTGCAAGAAAATCTAACTAGTCCCTGGCAGGGTGGCTCAGCTGGTCAGAGTGTCATCCAGTACCCCAAAGGCTGCAGCTGCCATCACCAGCAGGGCACATATCTAACGTTGCTGATTCGATCAATTGCTGGGAAGCAACTGATCCATGTTGCTCTCTCACATCTCTCTCTCTCTCTCTCCCTCTCTCTCTCAAACAATTAAAAAAAACATTCTTGGGTAAAGATTAAAGAAAAAACATAAAGAAAATCTAACTAGTGATATATTTGTCCTGATTTTATCTCTTGTATTTTATAATATCATCAAAGAACACTGAAATTACTTCTGATATACAGAATAAACATCCCAGAATTAAACTAGAATGTAAATACTAAAGGTAAAAATCATCAAAACAGACAGGCCGTCATCTTTACCACTAAATGGAATCAAGTGGGCAAGGCTAACCATGTCATGGTGAGAGAAGCAACACATCTAAATCTTCTGAAAGTGGAGAAAACTGAAAGCACCGATTAGTGATACTTCATTACAATTATTGTGCTTAAAGTTGGGAAAACAAGGTAGGAATAGTCCAAAATGTTAAAACCTTGCCAATAAAGGGGATTGAAAAACAAATTCAATATTAAGGCGTTTTTAACATTTTACTCTCCAGAGTCACAGCTTAAAAAACTGTAGGAATGTGTTGTTTTGTAATGGCCCATCCCAGAACCCACCCCACTCTTTCAATTTAGACGGCATGTTAGCACCTCTCCTAGGATTACTTTATGTTTTCCTAGTGGCAATAGTTAAACTCCCAGCAGCTCTAGAAGGCACCTCTGTCTATAAGTCTCAGGACTCTGTAAACAACAGCTGTACAACAAGTCTTTCCAGGCATTCTGCGGGGATTTGTGGCTGATCTCTGTATCTGGATAAAGTGGCGTTTTTTAATCTCTATAAAGTCTAGCATGTTTTGGTGAAACAATACCACACAAAGAAACTATTCACACCTTGGAACCAACATTAAGTTTAAACTATTTTATTTCAAATTATCTAGAAATACTAAAAAAACAAAAACACCTTTTTCTTTCCAAAAGATTAAAGACTAAATTTTTCACAAATATCTTCTCTTGTATTGCTTCTGCAGCTACACACTTTTTCATCTTCATCTTCTAAAATGAGACATTCTCTGATTTTCCTAGTGAGAACGAACAAGAACATTTTAGGTTTGCCTCATGCTTACCAATTTACAGAAGTATTTGCCATTCATTTTCTTTTCGTACCCAATAGTCCAGTTTCACAACTTTGAAGCACTTAGACCATATTTGCCCAAAAGGTGATCTAAAAACCCTCAGCTTTGCTCTTCTATGATGTGTTCCAATGAAGCCAAATGGAAAAACAAGGTTGAAGCCTCATTTAGCACAGGCCTATGCTGTTTTTCTCTGCATTAGGACCATAAAAGCACCATCAAAACCATCAGCCACGTGCACTGATTGAAATGGGTATTTTAGTGAGTGACAGCATCTTGGTGAAGTGAGACCTCCTTTGTATGTCGCCTGAAATCCCTCAACTAGCAGGACATCCAGACCCCAACAAAGGTTCCTGTGCGCCACACACTGAAAAGTCCATGGCCAGTACTTCCGAAGGTGGGCATATTGGAATGTGTAGGAGAGGCAGGATGAGAGGGTGAAGAGGGGACGACAGGGACAGACCCATCACTGCAGCAAGGCGGAACCTACGGGTCCAGCAAACACAGAAGCAGTGGTTGAGTCGGGTGCAGCTCCCACACCACAAACCAGTGCAAGGCAACTGCCAGCAGCATTCCTAACTCTCCCTCCCACAAGTCCAGATCCCTCCCCAGTTGCAGCTCTGCTCACACCTTCACAGACCAGCAGCAGCAGCAAAGCAAAGCCTCCAGCCTCCAGGCCGCAGTACCTTGCTGCCAGTGGCCATAGGGAATGAGGTAGCAGCTCAGTGGGCTCACACACTGGCTCCCCTCAACTGACCACATCCCCTGTCCGGCGGGGGGGGTGGGGGGGGGTGGTGGTGCCCTGAGACCCAGGCCACCCGGATCCAACACCAGAACCCACTACCCTGGTCACCCCACCTGCACTCCCATGTCCAAGGCAAAGCCTCCTACACCTTTACTCACAAGCATCCCCTGCCCCAAGTTTAAGTAGTCCAGGTAAGAGAAAACAAAAACTGCGCTATACTACCATCTACTGGATAACAAAAGAAAGACCTCAAATTATCAACCTGCTGAACTGTGGAAAGGAAAATGTTCCCAGATAAGAAAAGTGTTCACCTGTTGGGGTCCAACCCCAACAGGTCCAGGGGTCCCCAAAGGTGTGGACGGAGTCAGCGAAGAATGAATGACATGGAAACTGGGTTCAGTTCATCAGCATAGCGAGGTTCTCCCTCCAGGATCTCCAACCAAGTTCTGTAGCCAGGTTCTGGTTCTCCAGCCAGGGTTTCCAAATTCTCCAGCCAGGTTCAGTCACCAGGTTCTTTAGCCAGGTTCTATCTAGGTTCTTTTGCCATGTTCTGTCTAGGTTCTCCAGTGAAGTTCTGTAGCCAGGTTCTGTCCAGGATCTTTTGCCATGTTCTCTGGCTAGGTTCTGGTTAGGATCTGATGAGGTTCTGATGACGATCTGATGACGATCTGATGAGGATCTGATGAGGATCTGATGTTTATTGTCTTGTTACATCCGTATTTATACCAGCTGATTTTAATCCTGTCAATTTCTATTACAAAGATTAGGGCGTTTCTTATCTCCATTCTAGGGAGTAAAGATTATGTAGCTTAACTACCCGCCTGGCACTTAATTAAGGGGTTGTATCCCCTCCCTAACCTCAGGGAAAGATCCCCACCTGGGGAAACAACCTTTCTCGGAGAGGTGACCTTGGTTAAAACACATGGCGCTAAAGGGAGCAAACATATTAAGAACAGTATGCTATATATGCCAGGTCCATTGAAACAGCAAGGATGGACTGGCTCCCGGCATTCACCACTTCAAATGTGCCCGCAGAGGAACGGCCCATCCAGCAGCCTGGACAACCCAGGTAACAATTACACGGGAGGACAATGACAATTCTCCAGAAAGGATCTCAAAATAATGGATGACTGTGATCTAAAGGAGAGAGAAGCTAGAACAGCAGTCATGAAGAAACTCAATGAGATACAAGAAGGCAGTTCAATGAGCTCAGGAATAAAATCAATGAACAAAAGAAGTACTTTACCAAAGAGATGAAAACTATAAAAAAAGAACCAAACTAATTATGGAACTAGAAAGGTCAATGAATGAGATAATGAATGGATATATTGATAACTGATACACAATGAAAACTAGTTGCTATGTCAAGATGGCCTGACACTGCCATTTAGTCATCAGTCATTCAAGGGTTGGCAAGATACAGACATAAGTGAACTTCATTTAAAGATGCAAATATATAAAATAAAAATTCAAATATTTCCTTCATTTCACTATTTAGAAAATGTACAACTGCTCAGCAAGACATTTTATAAAAACTGAAATAAAAATGCTCTAAGTAAAGTAGCAATTAAGAATGTTCTCTACGTAAGATGACAAAAATTCACACTTAAACACAGAAATTAATCAGTTTAGTATTACATGTTTATTTAATTCATAAGAAAAGATTCTCAGCGGAGGAATCACCAAGTTTCCTATTTCATGCGAAACTATTAGGATTTCCAACACAAGGTGTCTCCAGGACTGGCCTCGTATTAGTAGTGTTCAGTCATCTGTTTTGTTGTTTCTACAAGAAGGAGAACTTCAGTGCTGACCTCTGCTAGCTGCTTCTGAGCCCTGTAAAGATGGTAAACAACAGGTGCTTAGTATTTTATTTTTCCCTAAGTGACTTGCATTTTTATAAGTATCCAGGATAGTAAATGGAATCTCCCATTAAATAGCATTTTAACAATGAAAATGTGTCAGAGCAGAGCTACTCTATTCAAGTATAGGTTCTAAACTGTTCTAAAAAGTACTTATGTTTTTAGGGAGTGGGGAGAGGTGGTCCCAGCTAAGTAATCCAAAGTAGGAAGGCTGTCAGTGATGCAGACAGCTTATCAGGTAATACTTGCTGCCTCTGGAAGGGCTGTACTTACGAGATCCTTAAAGATGCCCTTGGACATATTTAGCAGCCACTTTAGAGATTAAAAAAAAAATCCCTCAAAGACATTGTCAAGCATTTGCCTTCGCCACCCTTATACAATACACTCCTTACCTTGGAGATATTAATAATTTGACACCCAGGCATAATTTAGAGCAACAACCTCTAAGGGAGAACAGGATAGCCTGGCTGGTGATCAAATGAACGAAAACAGCTCCAGAGGCCATTGCTTATAACATTGTGACCAAGGCATTGGAGATGGCATCTGCCCTTTCTGTCTTCCCCACACCCTCCTCCTGCAGATCACATTATTTTTAGCCACTTTGTCAATTATACTGGCCCTCACCCCTATGTTAATCTTTGCCTATTTAACATGTATGGCTCTATGTGGAGTAGAAAAACTATAAAGGATAGTTTCTCTAAAGGCTCCCTCTAGCGATAATAAAAAATATCACAATAAAGAAAATAAATTTACCAAGTACCAGATTGTGTTGGAGGAACTTAACCCTTTGTGTTTAAGTTGTCTTAAATGTTTCTATTTAGGGGAATTCTGACACGCGATTTTATAATAATATTGATAACTTTTAGAGCTTCAAGACATTCATCTTAAAGACTAGTAGATTAGTTTAACTACATGGAAACATTAAGGGGGAAAAAACTAAAGGCACGTAAAACCAAAAAAGGAGGAGAGATGAAACTGTCTTGAAGGAACATTTGAAAGGTAAGTTTATTTACTAACATCATTTGCCAGAGTTATACTATTTAGTTAGCTTTCATGCCCTACTAATCTCATGAACCTGGCACAATAGTAATTATGTTTTAAGTTTAGAGGCTAATTGATGAGTTAAATTTATTTTCTCTGATTCTGCAGTTGACGTATAAAGTTCATTTCTTTTCCAATAATTTTCTGGGTTCCAATTCTTCTTGGTAGAGTCGGACATATTTTTCTGATTCTCTTTCTGCTGTCATCTTGAGAAGTTTGCAAAGAGGAGTTCTGAGTTCCAAATGACTTCTTATTGAAGCACTATGAATACATATTAACTCCTCTGAGGTTTCTTGAGATTATCTTTGTGTCTAAAGCAAATAAAAAGGATACATTTTCAAATTAAGTATAACCTGAACAGTTTATAATGGTTTTCTTTAGTTTTGAGTCAACGACTCAGAGATCAGCTTTAAGTGTGGAAAAAAAGCTGACATTTAAAATATTTTTCATCAATGTCCATTGAATTAAATCTGAGTTATAAAGTTAATCATTCTTCTATTAGTACTCATGTAATCTGATAATTCAAAGAATAATAGAATCAGTTTAAACATTTTAAAGTAGAATGACATAACTTAATTCAAGAGTATGGAACCATTTCTAAATCACATTTTTCCCTTTGCTTTCAAATAGTCTTGTTTAACATCAACTGGTCTTAAAAATAAAATGATCCTCTAATTAGAATCATTTGGAAAGATCAATTCAGTGATAATAATGATGGAAACTGAAATACTAAAAAGGAAAAACAAATGCCACCTTCCTTCCAGAAATCTACAAAATAAATTGCTATTAAAGGAAGTAGAAGAAAGGCAAAACACTATACAAAATGTAATTTGCAGTGAAGTGAATTAAATCACATTAAATCAATAAATTAACCTGTAAAAATAAATCGAGTTGTGTCACTTGGTCTGCTAGATCCTTTGCAGTTACTTTATGCTTCTCTCCTACACAGTCTTCTGTGATACGTGTTCTGAGTTTCACTGGTCTTTGTTTCCACTTCTCTTGTTTAGGCTTTAGTTCTTCACGTCTCTTTAGAAGTGCTCCCATTGCTAACTTTTGTTGAGGCGTCTTTTCTTCATCCAGGTGTAAACATTTTGAAGATGATGGTTGCAGTTTTGCCTTAAGATCATCATTCTGCATGAATAAAAGGATATAGTTTGGTTATGAAGGTGTGGACACCAGTATGAAATTTTGAAATGAGTTCAGTTGCAATAAAATGTTATCTGTACAGTGGTAGGGTCTTCGGATGTGGAACCTTGAATAACTCAGAATCAAAACCAAAGTTAAAACGACCAGGAGACAAAAATATATTTACTGTTGTCGTCTTTGCCACACGTCTGCATTTGACATTATACTCCTTTTCCTATGACTGTTTCATGTCTTTCCTCCACAAAATGACTACACGTTGCCCCTTAGTAGAAAGTCTCTTACCTCTTCCCCCATGTTAACTCTTCATAATCTTTAAAAAAGTTTTAGAGATATCATATTGTGGTATTCAGAACTGTCACCAAATGCTTTCCAAGATAAGACTTTCAAAATGAGACTAATTAATCGATCTTATGAATATGGCTTCTAATGGCATAGGTCTTTTACTGAACCAGAAACATTTTATGCTAATTTGAATTGCATTCCAAGAAGAAATGATTGCCTGGATTTCAGAGAAATTAAAACTTTTACTGTTAAAGTTTAGCGACATAAGCCCTACATTTTTTAGAACCAAAAAAAGTGGGGGTGGGAGACTGAATTCAATAATGCTATCTTGAAATTCTTTGTTACTTCCCACAAAATAAGGGAAGATACTAAACAAAACAACGTTATCATCAACAATAACAAACTTGCTGGAATGTCAGTGATAATGGTGAGTGCTGTGTGACTGCTCTGTCTGGTGCCCTCTGACTCTCTCCCCAGGGAGCTCACCCTGAGAACCCACCACCGTGTTGTGAAGAACGAAGCCGCCCAGGCCACATGGTCAGTCCTCACACAGGTGTCCAGCTGAGACTGCCCCAGCGAGCGTCCCAGCCAAAAGCCCGCTGCACCTGACAAACCTGTGAATGAACAAGCCTTTAGAGCAGCGGTTCTCAACCTGTGGGTCTTGACCCCTTTGGTGGTCGAACGACCCTTTCACAGGGGTTGCCTAAGACCATCGGAAAACACATATATAATTACATATTGTTTTTGTGATTAATCACTATGCTTTAATTACGTTCAATTTGTAACAATGAAAATACATCCTGCATATCAGATATTTACATTACGATTCATAACAGTAGCAAAATTACAGTTATGAAGTAGCAACGAAAATAATTTTATGGGAGAAACCAAGATGGCGGCATAGGTAAACACGGAAGTTTGCTCCCTCGACCAATCACTTCAAAAATACAACTAAAAGATGAAACGGACATCATCCAGAACCACAGGAAGGCTGGCTGAGTGGAAGTTCTACAACTAGGAGGAAAGAGAAAAGCATACCGAGGCTCAGAGGAGGCGCAGTGCTGAAGTAAAATACTAAGGTGCGGAGTGCATGCTGAGCGGGCTGGAGGCTGAGGGCGAGGTTGTTGTTTTCAATCGGGAGGGAGTCTCAGGCTCTGAGCTCCAGTACCAGGCGAGTCTCTAAGGACCCAGACTCATACAGGAGAAGCAGGACTGTCTGGCATCGCTCAGAACCCTAGGGCAGCTTTCTCTCCGTGGTGATTGCAGTGATTACTGGGACACTGAGAAGCAGAGCCTCTGAGGGCAAGACTGAGAGCAGCCATAATTGCTAACCCTGCCCTGTTGATCCCCTGGGACCCACCCAGCCCAAGCCCTGCAGGGAGGCTTTTGCTGGATAGCCTCAGGCAAAGGCTAGATTAGCACCTCCCTAGAGATCCAGGAGCCAGGAAGCCCAGAGGTGAGAGTGGGACCATCCAGTTTGCAGCTCCTTGGAACCATAAAAGACACACTCAGGGGGCAGACTCAGTGAGCACCAAAGCCCCATCGATGCAAGTCTAGCCCCAGAGGGGTGTCTCCAGCACAGAAGTTCTCCCACTGCAGACACAGCTGATTCTCACAGCCAATTGTCCTGGAGGTCAATTCCTCACAGTGATAACTACAACAATCAAGGCTTAACTACAACAAGACTGTGCACAAAGCCCACAAGGGGGTGCACCAAGAGTGTCTACCTCAGGTAATAGGGACACCTAGAATAGAAAGGCACTCTATCGACACAGCGAAGCATAAAAAATGCCAAGACAAAGAAACAGGACACAAACGACAGAATTGGAGGAAAGCAAACTGTTGGATATAGAGTTCAAAACCACACTTTTAAGGTCTTCAAAGAACTGTTTAGAAGCCGCTGATAAATTGAGTAAGGCCCTCGAAAAGACTGGAGAGACCGCCGATAAATGTAGTGAGATCCTCAAGAAATCTAATGAGACCCTCGATGTTGTGATAAAGGACCAACTAGAAATTAGGCATACACTGACTGAAATAAAGAATATTATACAGACTCCCAACAGCAGACCAGAGGGTCGAAAGGATCAAGTCAAAGATTTGAAATACGAAGAAGCAAAAAACACCCAACCGGAAAAGCAAAATGAAAAAAGAATCCAAAAAAACGAAGATAGTGTAAGGAGCCTCTGGGACAGCTTCAAGCGTACCAACATCCGAATTATAGGGGTGCCAGAAGATGAGAGAGGGCAAGATACTGAAAACCTATTTGAAGAAATAATGACAGAAAACTTCCCCTACCTGGTGAAAGGAATAGACTTCCAAGTCCAGGAAGCGCAGAGAACCCCAAACAAAAGGAATCCAAAGAGGACCACACCAAGACACATCATAATTAAAATGCCAAGAGCAAAAGACAAAGAGAGAATCCTAAAAGCAGCAAGAGAAAGAAAATCAGTTACCTATAAGGGAGTACCCATACGACTGTCAGTTGATTTCTCAACAGAAACTTTGCAGGCCAGAAGGGAGTGGCAAGAAATATTCAAAGTGATGAATACCAAGAACCTACAACCAAGACTACTTTATCCAGCAAAGCTATCATTTAGAAGTGAAGGCCAGATAAAGAGCTTCACAGATAAGAAAAAGCTAAAGGAGTTCACCACCACCAAACCAGTATTATATGAAATGCTAAAAGGTATCCTTTAAAAAGAGGAAGAAGAAGAAAAAGGTAAAGATACAAATTATGAACAACAAATACACATCTATCAACAAGTGAATCTAAAAATCAAGTGAATAAATAATCTGATGAACAGGTGATGGTAATAGAATCAGGGACATAGAAAGGGAATGGACTGACTATTCTTGTGGGGGGAGGGGGAGAAAGGGGTGTGGGGATGAGTGAAGAGAATAGACAATAATTGTGCACCTATGGATGAGGACAGTGGGTGGGGAGTGAGGGCAGAAGGTGGGGTTGGAACTGGGTGGAGGGGAGTTATGGTGGGAAAAAAGAGTAACTAATGTAATAATCTGAACAATAAAGATTTAATTAAAAAAAAAAAGAAAATAATTTTATGGTTGGGGGGTCTCCCCGACATGAGGAACTTTATTAAATGGTCACAGCATTAGGAAGGTTGAGAAGCACTGCCTTAAGACCTCAGAAACATTTACGTGGTGCCTCAAAGGATTTTCAGAATGTAAGAGTTTTAAAGGCACTGTCCTACAACACCTCCAGGAAGCCCAAGGTGAAGAGCTGATCTGAAAACAATTTGTGAGGTTGCTTTTCCAATGGCATGAACTGCAATGTTATTTAGTAGAAAACAAAGCCTCTTGACTTCTATGAAGAATGATGCATAATTCTCAACTTTCCTAAGGGTAAATATTAAAAAATATATACAAATGGCAGAATAAAAGGCAGGGTTTAAGATATAAGTGCACTATAGAGATAATACAATTATAATACAGTGGGGCCTTGACTTACGAATTTAATTCGTTCTGTGACAGAGGTCGTAACTCAAATTACTCGTATGTCAAATCAATTTTCACCATTACAATGAATTGAAATGCCATTAATATGTTGTGGCATTCACTGTGACGTTTGCTGCGCCAACTAGCAGTGGGGTATCTGAAGCTGGCTCGTAACCCGAATTTTAGCTCGCAACTCAAAGCAAAAATCAGCCAAGAGACAGCTCGTATCTCAAAAAACTCGTTAGTCGGGACACTCGTAAGTCAAGGCCCCACTGTAACTTAATCACAATGAAATACATAAGAAAAGTAGTATCCTAAAATACTTTGTATTATTTAACCAGCTATAGTTTAACTGATGACAGGTGAAATTTCATACATACTTGACTTCTACTTTGATCTAGTTTGTTCTTGAAATCTTGTTTCTTATCTTCTAAATGCATACGATGACGTGATTCAATCTCCCGATAAAGCTCTGTCATACATAGTTTTGTTTTGGTATCAGCCAGTTCTTGTTGAAATTGTCTCACAATGGCCTAGTAAGATATTTCTGTTACTCATTTTATAAATCACATTATTATGAAATTATATTAATAATACATAACTTCACATAAAGGATGGGGCAAAAGGTTTACAGTTGTGAGTACACAAAACACAGAGTTTACTCTTATATAGTTATTGACTAATTATTGTATTATTCTCCATACAAACAACTATAAAAAGTATAAACCTACTTTTGTCCCACCCTGGATATACCTTGTTATAGTCATATATTATTATAATGTTATTACGATAATCTATGACTGGAAAAATATCATCAGCTACATCAATTCACCTTCTTTTCCTCATATGGACATGTTCCTCTTTGCTTAATCAGGTTAAAGTCACAAAAAATGTAACACTCCTGCCAAATCAGACAGCTGACTCAGCCCCACTCTCATCCCCCTCCCCCATAAATCTCAAACGTATACAATCTTCTGACATCTCAAAGAGAAATGGTGCATCAAGTGGTAGTAAAATCAATATTATTGAAAATTTTCTCTTTTTATTTATTTTTTTAACCAGAGGCTTCAATTAACTTCAGAGTTCCTCACACATTCAATCCCCTGCTCAAATTCTCCCAATAGGTTCCTAAATTAGAACAAAAATGAAGTCATTCCAATGGCCTTCAAGGCCCTAGCTAACCAGGTCTTCACCTCCCCCTCTGCTACACATAAATCCTGCCACCCCTCACTAATCTGACATGGATATCCAATGCCAAGTTAATAAATCACAGAGGGCTACAATTCTCTCTATCTTGGACAAACTTATTTCCAAATGATAGTAATTAGGCCTCAAAATGAGAAACAAGCACATTATTTGAAAAAATATTCAAATAAAATTTTAAATAGTAGTGGAAAGATTAAATCAAGTATAGGTTTGCTAAAACACATCACATTTGTCCCAAATTATGATTTAATGAAAAGTAGATGCCTTTAAAAGAGTTGAGAGGTCATATGAATATATTACTCGAGACTAAAATATTTCCAAATGTAATTCAAATTGGCATGAATAAGAAAAACTTTATACCAACTAAAATGTATAAGAAGCTATTGACGGAAAGGTAGTATATATGATAAAGCATCTACATTTCAGTTCATCTGGGAAATCTGAACTTAGCTTTCAAATTAATCCACTGAATTGAATCTTAATTTCAAAATACTCATTCTAGGTAGAGCATTTCCATTTACCTATTTCATAATGGTTTTCAATTTGGTGACAGAAAGATTAAAATCATTATTTTATTAATATAAGACTAAATATAAATCTACATCTATTAATAATCTATAAGAAACCAAGATGGCGACAAAGGTAAACACCGGAAATTGCTGCCTCACCCAACCACTTCAAAAATTCAACTAAAAGACAAAACAGACATCATCCAGAACCACAGGAAGGCTGGCTGAGTAGAAATTCTACAACTAGAAGGAAAGAGAAAAACACATTGAGACTTGGAGGAGGTGCAGAAGTAAGTGCAGAGATATGGAGGCACACTCGGAAAGTGCTGGCAACTGAGGATGCAGTTGTCTTTTTCAATTGGGAGGGAGACACAAACTCCCGACTGCTCTGAATTCCAGTTCCAGACGAGTCTCTGGGGACCCAGACTCACTCGGAGAGAAACTGGACTGTCTGGCAGCAGGTAGAACTTGAGGGCAGCTTTCTCTCAGAGGTGCTTGCAGCAATTACCACAGGCCACTGAGACCAGGGGCCTCTTAGGGCAAGGCTGAGGATCAAGCCATAGCTGTTTGCTCTGCCTTGTTGATTCCATGAGACCCCGCCCCACCCAAGCTGTGCACAGAGGCTTTTGCATATGAATGACCTGGCCCTTTGCAATCTAAAATTACCTAACAAACTGCAGCTGGGTCAGAGAGACCCAGAACATCCAAAAGAAGGCCCAAGGTCCCACAGCAGCTTGCATTGCTTCACAGCTGGGCCTCATCTGGGCACCTCCAAATCCCAAACAAAGAAGAGGAATCTGCAGATCTCTCCATAGCTCCTGCTAGGTAGCCTCAGGCAGAGGCTAAATTAGCACCTCCTTAGAGATCCAAGAGCCAGTGCACCCAGTGGTCAGAGTGGGACCATCCAGATTACTACTCCTCAGATCCATAAGGGACACACTCAGGGGGCAGATTCAGTGAGCACCAAAGCCCCACTGAAACAAGTCTTGCCCCATAAGGGTGTCTCCAGCACAGAAGTTCTCCCACCGTAGATACAGCTGATTCTCTCAGACAATTAGCCTGGAGGTCAATTCCTCCCACTGATACCAACTACAATCAAGGCTTAACTACAACAAGACTGTGCACAAAGCCCACAAAGGGGTGCACCAAGAGTGTCCACCTCAGATAATTGGGGAGGCTGAGCCACTGGGCCCTATAGAATACCTAGCACAGAAAACCACTCTATCAACACAGGAAAGCAGGCAAAATGCAAAGACAAAGAAACAGGTCACAAATGACAGAAATGGAGGAAAGCAAACTACTGGATACAGAGTTCAAAACCACGGTTATAAGGTTTTTCAGGAATTTTCTAGAAACTGCTGATAAATTTAGTAAGACCCTCAATAAGTCTAGTGAGACCCTCAAGGATATGAAAAAGGACCAACTAGAAAATAATCATACACTAACTGAAATAAAGAATATTATATAGAGATCCAATAGCTGACTAGAGGATCACAAGAATCAAGTCAAAGATTTGAAGTACAAAGAAGTAAAAAACACCCAACCAGAAAAGCAAAAAGCAAAAAGAATCCAAAAATATGAAGATAGTGTAAGGAGCCTCTGGGACAACTTCAAGCGTACCAACATCCGAATTATGGGGGTGCCAGAAGAAGAGAGAGAGCAAGATATTGAAAACCTATTTGAAGAAATAATGACAGAAAACTTCCTCTACCTGGTGAAAGAAATAGACTTACAAGTCCAGGAAATGAAGAGAACCCCAAACAAAAGGAATCCAAAGAGGACCACACCAAGACACATCATAATTAAATGCCAAGAGCAAAAGACAAAGAATCTTAAAAGCAGCAAAAGAAAAACAGCTAGTTACCTACAAGGGAGTACCCATACGATTGTCAGCTGATTTCTCAACAGAAACTATGCAGGCCAGAGGGAGTGGCAAGAAATATTCAAAGTGATGAATAGCAAGAACCTACAACCAAGATTACTTTACCCAGCAAAGCTATCATTCAGAATTGAAGGTCAGATAAAGAGTCTCACAGGTAAGAAAAAGCTAAAGGAGCTCATCACCACCAAACCAGTATTATATGAAATGCTGAAAGTTATTCTTTAAGAAGAGGAAGAAGAAGAAAAAGGTAAAGATAAAAATTATGAACAAAAACATATCTATCAACAAGTGAATCTAAAAATCAAATGAATAAAAAATCTGATCAACAGAATAAACTGGTGAATATAATAGAATCAGGGGCATAGAAAGGGAGTGGACTGACTATTCTCAGGGGGGCCAGGAAGGGGTGTGGGAAGAGACTGGACAAAAATCGTACACCTATGGATGAGGACAGTGGGTGGGGGGAGGTAAGGGCAGAGGGTGGGGTGGGAACCAGGTGGAGGGGAACTATGGGGGGAAAAAAGAGGAACAACTATAATAATCTGAACAATAAAGATTTAAAAAAAATAAAAAATAAACATTAAAAAAATAATAATCTATAACATAACCTCTTAAAATTTCATGGGCAGCACAATGTCTTTACACAAAACAAAGCACCTCTCAGGTTTAATGTTCATCTATGGGATACAACATCTGCTTTAAAGCTGATAGAGCAAACACATTTATAAACTGAATATATATATATATATATATATATATATATATATATATATATTGTTTATTTCAGAGAAGAAGGGAGAGGGAGGGAGAGATAGAAGCATCAATGATGAGAGAGAATTATTGATTGACTGTCCCCTGCACACTTCTACTGGGGACTGAGGCTGCAACCGGGCATGTACCCTTGACCGGAATTGAACCTGGGACCATTCAGTCCTCAGACCAATGTTCTATCCACTGAGCCAAACCAGTGAGGGCCATAATCTCTACATTTTTAATATTCAACTAGATTCAACATTTAGCCATCATCAAATATTACTCTGAATTTTCTCTTAGAAAATTTGAAAAACACTTATCTATCTGGATACTTACATCTTTTTCTACACCATCATTTTCATACCGTTGTATTCTTTCTTTAAAATGATGCCAATCATTGGTTAAGTCCTCAATTATTTTCTTCAGCGTAAGAACATAATTTTCATTTTTACCATCAAATATTTTTATGATAGCTGGAATCTGATCTTGGATGTTAATTACTCTATCAACTTTGTTGTGAGTCTGACCCAGTTGCTGTTGAAGCAACATAATTTCACTCTGTAAGTGAGAAAACTTCTCCTGTAAGGATTCCTGCTTTCCATTGTCTTTATCCACTTTACCTTGTTCCTCCTGATACATGTGTTCAGTTTCCTCCTTTTGACACTGTTTTTGACTGAGGTCTCTTTCTAAAACCGTCCTTTCATTGAGAGCATCTCTTGTGTGATGAAGCTCAACTTCTAAGCTATTGGTTTTACTTTCTGCTTTCGAAAGTTGTTGAGAAAGAATCTCATTGTTATGTTTTAGGTTAGACATATCAGAATTCATTTTGTCCCATAAACAAAGCCATTCATCTCTTGTTCTCTGTAAAGTAAGTTGTAGGTCTCTTTTTGATGTCTGACAGTGCTCATGATCCTGTACAGCGGTAGCCAGTCTAGACCGGTATGATTCAACTTCTGCTTCCAACCTTCCTCTGTTTTGTTGTTCATCCTCCAGTTTATTGTTTAGCATTATAAGCTCAGCTCTCAGGACCTCAAGCTGCGCATTGTGTTGAAATACTTCTTCTCTTATTGTCTTTCGAAGATGGTCATTCTTTTCTCTAGCAATTGCAATTTCCTCAGAATATTCTTTTCCCATTTCCTGGGTCTTTTCTATTGTGCCCATTTTCAGTCTTAGCTTGGCAATTTCATCCCACATCATGTGATTTTCATGCAATCGACGTTTTTCTTTTTCAGAACTCTCAGAAACCTAAATAACACAAAGGAGAGTTTTAGCTAAAACACTGAAATGACATGTCATGATAGCCTCTGAAATTAAAGAATAACCTAGGTTTATAATAAAAAGTTGCAATAAGTGGATATCCCACTGGAAAAAAATAGAGTTGGATCCAAACCTCTAACCTTATACAAGCATAAATTCTCCAAAGTTCAAAAATGTAATATAGTATGATGAATTTTTTAAGTGAAAAAATCACAACAGAATTTTAAGAGTCTCAGAATTAGAAAGGGTTTTTTTTTAAATCATCACAAACCCACAATGCATTTAACTAAAAGACTAATAACTCTACACTTACAAGTTGATATTATCGTCTGAACATAGAGCTACCCCACAATAAGAGTATTAACCACGCATATATTAGGACAAACTAAATTTCCTAAAATTCTTTTTTCCCCAATATTATCCCATAGATATTCTACTTTTCTAATACTTTCATAGTCAGTTATAAAAACAACTTCTATTAGTAACTGATAATCAAGCATTTTGCTAAGCCCTTTTATATCCATCAATGAACTCAACTCAGTTATCACAATCTGGAATGGAGGGTTTAAAAAGATAAGCAAGTTCAGGATTTCCCCCAGGTTTTCAGACTCCACAATTCGTGTTCTTGCACCAATCCATAGTTCTTCTCCAGTGTAGATATAGAAACACAAAAGAAGCCTATGTTTCCAAAAACAAATGGTGACTAAGTTAAAATTTACCAAGTCTTCTTAGAAAATCATGAGATTATTTGTTGTGTCAATAACTTTTATTTCTCATTCATGATGCTTAAACTAGTATTAAATGTGAAATTGGAGGGAATACACTAAAATACTTACCAATAAATTATCACGAAGTATATATTATGGCTTGCATTCTCTTCAGAAGTCACTTGTATTAAAATGGGATACTACTTAGAACCAATTGTTACTTTTCTCAAAAGTAGAAGAATGACATCTAAAATGTGATCTCTGAACCTGCTATACTTTCCTCCATTCCATCACTGGAAGTGAAAACTAACCTACCTCTATATTAATATATCAAGGAAATGAAATCACTGACAAAATCTGACACATCTGTTGTTAGTAGCAATACCTTTGAGATCATGGACAACACATCAGTTCTTATGGAAAATATTAAAAACCTTCTCTTTGGATGAAGCCATTGTGAATGTCACTACTTGAGACAAATGAATTTGAATTAACAATATCATTTTATCCAATGGACCCAAAAGCCATCTCTCTCTCTCTCTCTCTTTCTCTTTCTCTCTCTCTCTCTCTCATATGCTTTTTAAATCCTCCACAGTTTCCATTGTACAGTATTGTTTTTTTAAATATATACAAACTTACACATATTCACATGCTGATACATTTGAAAATGACTAAATAAACTACCTCAGAATTCATTTTCTTATGAGCTATTCCTATCAACTTTGGTTTGCAAAAGTGTTTGGTCAGAATTTTATCTTGTAATATTCTGGTGTTCTGTTCTGGAGAAGGTTGCCTATGAGTGTAATTTTGCTCTTTTATAACCTAGGGACACATTTCATTTCGTTTTTGATCTCATTCCATTAAAAAAAGAAAGGCCAAAGCTTAAGAGCAGTATCTTAAACAAACTGTGAAAAGGAAGTAGCCTGTTTAAGCACAAGGATCATTCCTTTCCATGAAAAACTAAAATTGTAAGTGATTGCTACATTTGTCATAGAGCAAAAATACAGTATTCTGAAATAAAATTTATTTATGAACATTTGACTAGTTCCATCACAGTCTCAAGGAAATGTAGCCTGTATTTTAACATTTTTTATGAGCCAGAGTTAACATTTATGTTAATGGGTAGGATCAATTTATTTTCCATTTCTTCATTTAGAAAATATTCACTGCCGAAACCGGTTTGGCTCAGTGGATAGAGCGTCGGCCTGCGGACTGAAAGGTCCCAGGTTCAATTCCGGTCAAGGGCATGTACCTGGGTTGCAGGCACATCCCCAGTAGGAGATGTGCAGGAGGCAACTGGTCGATGTTTCTCTCTCATCGATGTTTCTAACTCTCAATCTCTCTCCCTTCCTCTCTGCAAAAAATCAATAAAAATATATTTAAAAAACAACAACAACCATTTAAAAAAAAAAGAAAATATTCACAAGCATCTATTAGATGCCAAGGATAGTAATAAATTAATAATAATTTAAATCATAAATGCCACAGTTCACATTTAGAATGATAAAATCTTTTGATTTGTTTTAAATGTCATAACATACGTTAAATGACAGGGATATAAATATTGATGAAGTACTGTTAGAAATAAGAGATTTATCCCAAAGATAAATTTACCTCATTCTCTCCTATAATCTTCAGTGCGATGGCTTGTGTTTTAATGGTGGTTTCAAGTTGTGGGTTCATTTCAACTACTTTAATAGAGTCCTTTTCTTTCTTTCTTAACTGCACCCTGTTTTTTTCACATAACAGATCAGCTTTTTGTCTCTTCTCTTTTTCTCCTCTTAAGGTAGATCTGTAGTTAAATATAACCAAAGATGTGATCAACATAAGATAAACTGTTATATTGTAAGATGTCTTATGTAAACCTCATGGTAACCACAAAGCAAAAACCATTAGCAAATTCACAAAAGATAAAGAGTAGGAATCAAAGCACACTATGGAAAATCTTCAATTCACAAAGGAAGGCAGCAAGAGAGGAAGAATGGAACAATGAAACTACAAAACAATCAGAGAACAACTAGATAGCATTAGTAAGTCATTACCTGCCAATAGTTACTTTGTAAATGGATTGAATTCTCCAATCAAAAGGCATAGGATGATTGGGGTGGTGAGCACAGGATGCAGTGTATAGATGATGTGTTGTAGAATGTGCACCTGAAACCTGTATAATTTTGTTATCCAGAGGCACCTCAATAAATTCAATAAAAAGAAAAAAAAAGTAGAGAAAAAAAGATGACAGCTGGCAGGATGGAGGTGAGGGAGAGGATGTGAGTGAGTGAAGGTATGAAAGGAGAGTGTGTGGGTGGGTGTGGTGTGTGTGTGAGTGAGTGAGGGACAGTTAAATCTGGCAGGAGCAGCAGTGGCTGGCAGACCAGGCTCCCTTGGACAGGGAGAGACTACCACCGCTGCGGGCACTCCCCAAACTGCAGGACTCGAGGCGCGGAGCCCATGCCACCTTGAAGGGGAGAGTAGCCTCTTCTAGGAACTCATCAGCACCACCACCCAGACAGGCCTTGGACACTGCGTGCAACCCAGCAGCCCCTCCAGCCAAAATCCTGCTGCCCCGCCCGCAAACCCGCAGACCCTGGGACCACCAGCTCCAAAGGTGCACTGCTCCCACTGCAGTAAGTGCAACTTCCCCCCTCCCCAGCCATATTCGCAGGTTTCTAACATTCGCGTGTTTCCAGCTCGCAGACTTCCAGGGCACATCACTCCATGGGCAGCGTTTGGGAGCTACTGTGAGCCCCTGCTGGATGTGATTTTGTACAGACACAGGTGTGCTGTCCCACAGTAGAAATTCTGAATTACCTCTCCCTGAATAACTGCCCACAGACAACCCAGCACCAGGGCCCCTCAGAGTGCATCAGAACTCTGCACTGGCAAGGGCACTGCCACAGTTGCACATTTCCAAGGAGCAGGCACCCTGAGCCCATCTATCCACAGGACGCTCTTGGGAGCTGCTGAGAGCCCCAGCTGGGTGTGATCTTGGACAAACAGGGACGCACTCCCCCGGCAGTAGAAATTCTGAATTCACTCATCCTGGACACCTGCCCACAGATGCCTCCATTAATGCGACTTCAGTGCCAGGGGCCTTCAGAGTGCTTCAGTGCACCGCCACACTGGCAAAGGCACCACAGGTGCCCCTGTAAGCCATCACTGGGAGCACGCACCTATCCACCACAGGTGCAGCAGCAAAAACTGAGTCTTCCCACCCTCTAACTGCAGAACTCTGGACACTACAGGCACACGCTTTTCCAGCATGCAGGCCTCCCAAGCCCACCCATTCACAGGCAGCCTTTGGGCACTGCTGTGAGCCCCTGTGGGGTATGCACATATACAAACAGGGCACACTCCTGGGCTGTAGAAATGCTGAATTTCCTCTTCTGGGATACCTGCCCACAGATACCACAATTCTGTGGCTTCAGAACCAGGGCCTTCAGAATCTGTCAGTACACCCTGCTAGCAAATGCACTGTAGGTGCCCCTGTGAGCTGCCACTGGGGGTGCATGTATCCAACCATGGTGGGAGCAGCAAAAGCTGAGTCTGCCCACCCAAAACTACAGAACTCTGGACACCACTGTCACGCCTTTCCAAAGCGCAGGCGACCTGAGCCCCACAACAGATGGTTCTTGGGTACCACTGTGAATCTCCGCTGGGCACGCACTATTCCAACCAAGGGCGCAAGACAGCAAAAATTGGGACACTCACCCTCCACAGCTGCTAACTTCTAGACACCACAGTTGTGTCTTTCCAGATCACAAGCCTACATCAAGAGAACCCAAATAGCTCAAGTAGGGAGCTATGCTAGATTACCAAGCCTAGGAGACTTGAGAGATCACACCAGTAGCACCATCCCCAAAAGAACCTGGGTAGCAAAGCAAATGGATCTACAATTAAAACATTACGGCAAAACATGAGAAGACAAAGAAAGCAATCCCCAAAGGAAAGAAAAAGAGAAATCACCAGAAAGGGAGTGAAATGAAATTGAGGCTAGTAACATGTCAGAGAACAAATTTAGAGTAATGTTATAAGGATGCTCAAAAGGCTGGCTGACAAGTACACACAACTCAATGACAAATACACACAACTCAATGAAAATTATTAAGAGCTGAATGAAAATGTTACCAACATGAAAAGGAACCAAGAATAAATGAAGAATGACATAACTGCAATAAAGAACACAATGGAAGGCTTAAACACTAGTCTGGAAGAGGCTGAGTACCACATCAGTGAATCAGAAGACAAGGTAGGAAAAAACACACAAACACAGCAGCAACTGGAAAGAAAATTTAAAAAGCATGAGGAGAGCCTAAGGGAGCTTTGGGACAACACAAAGTGAAACAACATTCGCATAATAGGGATACCAGGAGGAGAGGAAGAGGAGCAAGGAATAGAAAACCTGCTTGAAGAAATAATGACAGAAAACTTCCCTGATATTGGCAAGAAAGAAACTACACAAGTCCAAGAGGTACATAGAGTCCCAAACAAGATGAACTGCAAAAGTCTGACACACCAAGACACATCATAATTAAATTGGCAAACACCAACGACAAAGTAAAAATCTTAAAGGCTGCCAGAGAGAGACAGAAAGTTACCTACAAGGGATCTCCTATTAGATTATCAACTGATTTCTCAACAGAAACACACCAGGCCAGAAGGGAATGGAATGAAATATACAAAGTTATGCAAAGCAAGGGACTGAACCCAAGAATACTATACCCAGTAAGGCTATCATTCAAAATTGAAGGTGGAATCAGGAGCTTCACAGACAAAAAAAGGGCTAAGAGAGTTTATTGCCATCAAGCCAGCAATGCAAGAAATGCTAAAGAGACTGCTGTAAAAAGAAGAAACACAAACATTAAGAATAAAAATGAAGACAAACAAGTACTTATCAATAATAACATTAAACGTAATGGATTAAGTGCTCCAATCAAAAGACACAGGGTAGCTGAATGGATAAGAAAACATGAACCATATATCTGCTGTCTGCAAGAGACCCACCTCAGAATAAAAGATTCACACAGACTGAGAGTGAAGGGACGGAAAAAAATTTTCAGGCAAATGGAAATGAGAAAAAAGCTGGGGTTGCAATACTTATATCTGACAAAGGAGACCTCAAAGTAAAGGCCATAACAAGCGATAAGGAAGGCCACCACATAATACTAGAGGGAGCCATTCAACAAGATATACCTTTGGTAAACATATAGGCATCCAATACAGGAGCACCCAAACACCTACACCAACAACATCTAGAAGATATCAAGGGATAGATCAATAGCAATACAGTAATAGTAGGGGACTTTAATACTCCACTGACACCACAGGATAACTTCTCTAAACAAAAAAATCAACAAAGAAACAGCAATCCTAAATGACTCACTAGATCAGATGGACTTACTTGACATCTTCAGAATATTTCACCCCAAATCTGTAGAATATACACACTTCTCCAGTGCAAATGAGACATTTTCAAAGATAGACTACATATTAGGACACAGGCAAAGTCTTTTCAAATTCAAGAGGATAGAAATCATAAGAAGCATCTTCTCAGATCACAATGGCATAAAACCAGAAATCAACTACAATAAAAACATTGAAAAAAATCAAACACTTGGAGGCTAAATAGCATGCTATTAAACAATGATTGGGTTACCAAAAAGATCAAAGAAGAAATAAAAAAACATCCTGGAAACAAATGACAATGAAACAAAACAATCCAAAATCTATGGGACATAATGAAAGCAGTCCTGAGAGGGAAGTTCATAGCTTAACAGGCCTACCTCAAAAAACAAGAAAAACTGGTAATAAATTATTTAACCTTGCAACTTAAAGAATTAGAAAGAGAGCAACAAGAAAATCCCAATGTGAGCAGGAGGAAGGAGATAATAAAGATCAGAGCAAAAATAAATGACATACAAAAAGAATATACAAAAGATTAATGAAACCAAGAGCTGGTTCTTTGAAAGGATAAACAAGATTGGTGAACCTCTAGTCAGGCTCGCCAAGAAGCAAAGAGAGAGGACCCAAATAAACAAAATCAGAAATGAAAGAGGCAAATAGCAATAGACCCCACAGAAATACAAAGGATTGTGAAAAAATACTATGAACAATTCTATTCCAACAAACTAGACACCCTGGAGGAAATGGACATATTCCTAAAAAAATGTAACCTTCTAAAACTCAATCAGGAAAATTCTAAAAACCTAAATAGGCCAATAACTATGGAAGAAATTGAAACAGTCATAAAAAAAAACTTCCAGCAAACAAAACCCCAGGCCAGACAGCTTCACAGGGGAGTTTTACCAAATATTCAAGGAAGAACTTAAACCTATCCTCCTTAAATTATTACAAAAAATTCAAGAAGAAGTAACATTTCCAAACTCATTCTATGAAGCCAGCATTACCCTAATACCAAAACCAGATAAAGACAACACAATGAAAGAGAATTAAAAGCCAATATCTCTGATGAATATAGATGCCAAAATCCTCAACAAAATTCTAGCAAATTGGATCCAGCAGTACATCAGAAAGATCATACACCATGACCAAGTAGGATTTATCCTGAGGATGCAAGGATGGTATAATATCTACAAATCAATAAATGTGATACATCACATAAACAAATTGAGAGATAAAAATCACATAGTCATATCAATTGATGCAGAAAAAGCATTTGACAAAATTCAGCACAGTATCTTGATAAAAAAAAAAAAACTCTCAGCAAGTTGGGAATAGAAGGATCATACTTCAACATAATGAAAGTCCTATTGACAAACCCACAGCCAACATAGTACTCAATGGGCAAAACCTAAAACCATTTCCCCTAAGAACAGGAACAATACAGGGATGCCCACTCTCACCACTCCTGTTTGATATAGTACTGGAGGTACTAAGCCATTGCAATCAGACAAGAAGAAATAATAAAAGGCATCCAACTTGGAAAAGAAGAAGTAAAACTGTCCTTATTCGCAGATGACATGATATTATACATAAAAAACCCTAAAGAGTCCATCAAAAAATTACTAGACTTAATAAATGAATTTGGCAATGTAGCAGAATACAAAATCAATGCCAAGAAATCTATGGCATTTCTATACACCAATAGTAAACTTATAGAAAGAGAGACTAAAAAAGCAGTCCCATTTACCATCACACCAAAAAAATTAAGATACCTAGGAATAAACTTAACTAAGGAGGTAAAAGACCTGTATGAGGAAAACTACAGGATGTTGAAAAAAGAGATAGAGGAATACAAGCAGATGGAAGCACATACCGTGTTCATGGATTGGTAGAATCAACATCATTAAAATGTCCATACTACCCAAAGCAATCTATAGATTCAATGCACTTCCCATTAAAATACCAACATCAGCCGAAACCGGTTTGGCTCAGTGGATAGAGCGTCGGCCTGCGGACTGAAGGGTCCCAGGTTCGATTCCGGTCAAGGGCATGTACCTGGGTTGCGGGCACATCCCCAGTAGGAGATGTGCAGGAGGCAGCTGATCGATGTTTCTCTCTCATCAATGTTTCTAACTCTCTATCTCTCTCCCTTCCTCTCTGTAAAAAATCAATAAAATATATTTTTTAAAAATACTAACATCATATTACACAGATCTGGAAAAAACTCTCCAAAAATTCATCTGGAATAAAAACAAAACAACAACAACAACAACAACAAAACAAACAAACAAACAGAAAACGAATAGCTGCAGTGATCCTGAGAAAGAAGAACAAAGTAGGTGGGATCTCAATACCAGATATCAGGATATATTACAAAGTCACTATTCTCAAAACTGACTGGTACTGGCACAAGAACAGATATATAGATCAATGGAATAGAATAAAGAATCCAGAAATCAACCCAAACCACTATGCTCAATTAATATTTGACAAATGAGGCGAGAACATACAATGGAGTCAAGACAGTTTCTTCAATAAATGGTGTTGGGAAATTTGGTCAGACACATGCAAAAAAATGAAACTAGACTACCAACTTACACCATACACAAAGATTAACTCAAAATGGATAAAGGACTTAAATGTAAGGTGGGAAACCATAAAAATACTAGAGGAATCCAAAGGCAACAAAATCTCAGACATATGCTGAAGCAATTTCTTCACTGATATCGCTCCTAGCGCAATGGAAACTAAAGGGAAAATAAACAAATGGGACTACATCAAAATAAAAAGCTTCTGTACAGCAAAAGAAACCATCAACAAAACAACAAGAAAATCCACTGCATGGGAGGACATATTTGTCAACGATATTTCTGATAAGGGTTTAATCTCCAACATTTATAGGGACCTCATACAACTTAACAAAAGGAAGACAAACAATCCACTAAAAAAATGGGCAAAGAATCTCAATAGATACTTTTCAAAAGAAGACATAAAGAAGGCCAAGAGACATATGAAAACATGCTCAAAGTCACTAATCATCTGAGAGATGCAAATCAAAACGACAATGAGGTAAAATATCACTCCTGTCAGAATAGCTATCATCAACAAATCAACAAATGACAAGTGCTGGAGAGGATGCGGAGAAAAAGGAACCCTCATGTGCTGCTGGTGGGATTGCAGACTGGTGCAGCCACAGTGGAGAACAGTATGGAGTTTCCTCAAAAAACTAATAATGGAAATTCCATTTGACCGAGTGATCCCACTTCTAGGAATATACCCCATGAAAACAGAAACACCAATCAGAAAGGATATATGCATCCCTATGTTCATAGCAGCACAATTTACAATGGCTAAGATTTGGAAACAACCTAAGTGCCCAACAGCAGATGAGTGGATTAAAAACCTTTGGCACATCTACACAATGGAATACTGTGCTGCTTTAAAAAGGAAGGATCTCCTACTATTTGCAACAGCATGGATGGAGTTGGAGAGCATTATATTAAGTGAAATAAGTCAGTCAGAGAAATATAAATATCACATGATCTCACTCATTTGTGATTATAATGAACAACATAAACTGATGAACATAAACAGATCTAGAGACAGAGAAGCATTGATCAGATGCTCAAACCTCAGAGGGAAGGCAGGGAGGGTGGGGCTAAGGGGGAGAGATCAACCAAAGGATTATATGCATGCATATAAGCATAACCAATGGATACAGACACTGGGGGGTGAGGGCATGAGTGGGGGGAATGGAGGCACAGTAGGCGGATAAGGACACACTTGTAATATCTTAATCAATAAAGGGAAAAAAATCAACCAAAAAAAGTAGAGAATGTCTTGACACATTAGAATAAGACCTAACTATATGCTGCCTTCAAGAGACTCAATTCATTCATTTTCTTAATTTTTTAAATCCTCACCTGAGGATATGCTCATTGGTCTTAGAAAGAGGGGAATGGAAAGAGAGACAGACAGACAGGCAGACAGGCAGACAGATAGACAGAAACATCAATTTGAGAGTGAACATGGATTGCTTGCCTCCCATACATACCCAAACCAGAGATCAAACCCACAATCTAGGTATATGTCTTGACTGGGAATCAAACCAATAAACTTTTAGTATAAGAGATGGTGCTCCAACCAACTGAGCCACAAAGGCCAGGGTTCAATTCATTCTTAAACACACTTAAAGGCTCAGTGTGAAGAGCTGGAAATGTTAAACTTGAACCAAACATTAGACCAATGGATATAACAAATATTTAGAGAGCAGTTTACATTTTTCATCACCACCTCAAAGAGATAGCTGCACTCCCATGTTCACTGCAGCCTTATTCACAATAGCCAAGATGTATAAACTAAGTGGTCACCAATAAATGAACAGATAAGAGGATGTGGTATGTATGCATGTCTGTTTGTATGTATGGGTGTGTATATTAAGTATGTGAATGTACATGTATATGTGTGTTTATATAGTAAACTAGAGGCCCAGTGCACAAAAATTTTTGCACTTGGGAGGGGGGAGTCCCTCAGCCTGGCCTATGCCCTCTTGCAGTCTGGGAACCCTCTTGGGATGAACACCTGCTGGCTTAGGTCCGTTCCCTGGGGGATTGGGCCTAAGCTGGCAGTCAGACATCCTTCTGGCAGCCTGGGAGCCCTCAGGGGATGTCCATTTGCCAGTGGAGAGCAGGCCTAAGCTGCTGAGGAGGCAGGAGAGGCTCCCACCACCGTCGCTGTACTGGCAGTCGTCAGCCTGGCTTATGGCTGAGCAGAGCACCCACTGTGGGGGCACACTGACCATCAGAGGGCAGCTCCTGCATTGAGCATCTGCCCCCTGGTGGTCAGTGTGTGTCATAGTAACCAGTCATTCCCAGTCCTTCTGCTGTTAGGGTCAATTTGTATATTACCCTTTTATTATATAGGAGTGTCTGGCCAGCCTGGTTGAGGGGCTGATGGCTGTTTGCAGGCTGGCCACGACCCCTGCACTGTGGGGGTCCCCACTGGGGTGCCTGGCCAGCCTGGGTGAGGGGCTGATGGCTGTTTGCAAGCTGGCTAAGCCCCCAAGCGGGGACCCTTATCCCGTGAGGGTGTGGCCAGCCTGGGTGAGAGGCTGATGGCTGTTTGCAGGCTGGCCACAACCCTCAGCCACCCAAGGTCCCAGTGGAGGCTGGCTAGAGGCAGGTATCTGGGATTTATTTGACTTCTATAATTGAAACTTGGTTGCCATGAGCGGAGGCCACAGCTGGCTCAGAGCAGGTGGGAAGCTTGGTTTCCTCCATCGCTGGGGCAACCAAGCCTTCTGCTTGCTCTAGCTCTGTGGCTGCCGGCCGCCATCTTGGTTGGGTTAATTTGCATATAGTCACTCTGATTGGCTGGTGGGTGTGGCTTAGGGCATAGCAAAGGTACAGTCAATTAGCATCTTTGTCTTCTAATAGTGTAGATGTGTGTACACATACATATACACACACACACATACACACACACATACACACACACACACATACAGTGGAATTTTGCCAGGGAAAAGAGAAAGAAGGAAATCCTACTGCTAGGGGAAGAAATAGAGTAGTAGAGACTAGCTATAGTTATAACAAATATTAATCATGCTCTGTTAACCGTGACTGTTTTGTTCTGATTAAAGAAATCATATTCTCATCTGGCTGGGAGTTCCCCCCACTCCACTTGCACTTGGGAGTTAACCTGGAAATGTGGTCCATCCTCAACTACCTGTTATCAGGGAAAGATTAACAACTTTGCTGATGAAACAATGGAGTCCCAGCCTTCATTGGTGTAATCTTTACCATTATACCCATTTTTATTCCATTTGCCTCTTTCCCCATGCCTGTAATACCCATTTCTGTTGCATTTGCATCATGCCCATTCTTATTTCTTCTGCCTACTTCCCCATGTAATCTTTGTCTTTCTACCCCATATAAGCAGCTGGCATATGGTGTGGGGGTGCAGAATAGATTTTCTTGGATGACCTGCTGCTCTTTCATATTGCCAGCATTATTTAAATAAATGTCATATATGTTCATATAAGATCCAATCCTGTCTGATGTACAGCATGTTGATTATAGTGAACAATACTATATTATATACTGAAAGTTGCTAAGGGAGTAGATCTAAATGTTCTCACCACAAAGAAAGAATTGGTAACTATGTGATGTAATGGAAATGTGAACAAAGAATCCTGAGGTAATCATTTAACAACATAAAAGTGTACCGAATAAACACACTGTATCCCTTCAAAATATACAATGTTACATGTCAATTATAGCTCAATAAAACTGGAAAAAAATTAGAAAAAATAAAATACCTGCATATCATTACATACATAGTTAGAAAATGGCAATAATCCAATTAGTTATGGTTTTCTTTGAAAATGAAATTATTTGGTAACTTTTGCATCTAACCTTAGATAAAAAGCTAGATTTACCAACAGGAAAGTATAGATAGTTCTTTTAAGGACTTTGTAGCTAAAAGGCATGGGCTTGGATAATCTCATCTTCTTCCTGTTTACCTGTAGCTTTTAACCCTTTCATAATAACTCTAAAAAATTTTGTAATACTTTTCATTACATACCTGTAATATTACATGGTTTAAAACATGCCAGACTAGGTATTACATAATAAATTCACAAATTATACAACTAAAAGACCCCATGAAATTTTTCTAGATCTATAAGATTACATAATCTGATTGTGATGTTTCTTATGCTTAAAAAGACGACAGGATTTCTTGCTGGATGAAAATCATCCAATCCTGGAATAGGTTACACTACTCAAATGTACAAAGCACACTGTAATTAGTCATATTAAAAGTGTGTAACAGAAATAAAGGGGGAAGCATACAGGTAATATTCTTACTTTATAAATTGAATTTTTGTCAATTGTGTTGAAAAATTGTGTGTGGTGCAAATGAATGCCTGCAGGCCAAATTCAACCCAGAGCCTGTTTTTGTAAATAAAGATTTATTAGAACACAGCCACACCCACTCCTTTACCTAGTGTCTATGACAGATTTCAGAGACCTGGTGGTTCACGAAGCCCACAATACTGGCATCGGGCACTTTAGAGAAAAGCTCTGTCAGCCCCTCACCTCGCAGAGTAATCCCCTGATGTGTTTTAATAGGTTTTTCACAATATGCTGAAATTTGTATATAAGATATGGAATAAATTGCCTTGTAAAATCCCTCAGCTTTCAGATTAATTTGAATGTCCAACATTTGAGCACTCAGGTATTAGGAACAAAACACAAAAATCTAGTAACTAGCAAATTAGGTGGAAACAAAGTAGAGTGACAGTGTTGCATACTACATTATTTTATGTGAATAATAATGTATAACCTTATAGGTAAGTATTTACACTACCTACAACTTTTTTGTAAGCAATCCTATATAATAAAAGAGAAACATGTAAATTGACCATTCCTCTGCTACACTCGCCAGCCAATCAGGTGTGAGTATGCAAATTAACCCACCGGGTGGAGAGCAGAGTGGGAGAGCCAGTGGCTTGGGGGGATGTGGATCCCTCAGTCACTCCCCCCAAGCCACCGGGTGGAGAGCAGAGCGGGAGAGCCGGCAGAGAGTGGAGCAGTTTGTGGAACTTGGCTCGCCAGGCCGCCAGATGAAGAGCAGAGAGGGAGAACTGGTGGCTTGGAGGGCTTGGCAGAGTGGGAGGCCATGGGATGGAGACTGAGCAGAAAGGGAAAACCAAGAGTGTGGGGAGCACCAGGAATTCTGGGAATAGTCGTTTTGGTGGCAGCCCCAGGACCAGAAGCAGAAGCCCAGAGAGCAGGGAGCACCAGGAATGCTGGGAATCATAGTTTTGGTGGCAGATGGATCTCCTAGACACTAGAGCGGTGATGGTGAACCTTTTGAGCTCCACGTGTCAGCATTTTGAAAAACCCTAACTTAACTCTGGTGCCGTGTCACATATAGAAATTTTTTTGATATTGCAACCATAGTAAAACAAAGATTTATATTTTGATTTATATTTTTGATATTTATTTTATATATTTAAATGCCATTTAACAAAGTAAAATCAAACAAAAATATGAGTTTCACGTGTCACCTCTGACACGCGTGTCATAGGTTCCCCATCACTGCACTAGAGAAAAGTGAGCCTGGAGCAAGTTACTGTCGCAGTGGGGGATAGAGGGAAAGCAAAGGTGAGAGACATAAGTAAAATCAGAGTTTCTTGGAAAAATTAAAGGGAAGATATCCCTAAAACTTCCAGGAAATCTCCACCAATGAAGCAAAGAAAAAAAATGCCTCCATTATTCTGTGAGCAACAAACCAAACTGAGTTGGGGTCTCAGACAATTCATTCATATGATTGCAAAGACAGACAGAAACTCCCGGATTGGAGAGGGCTCCCCTGAGGGCTCCCAGATCGGAGAGGGTGCAGGTTGGGCTGAGGGACCCCCCACACCAACCCCCCCAATGCATGAATGTTGTGCACTGGGACTCTAGTGTTATAATAAATGTACTTATACATATGTATATATGTAACATTTATATTAGTATCCTTAATGCATAAATGTATATTATATATCCTTAACATCTGCCATAATATATATAAAATACATATAATGACCTACTGTATGTTTTATATACATAATAATATGTAATTGACATCCTTAGAATGTGTACATGAGTGTATATCCAAGTCATGTTTTCCTGTAGGATCTAGTTCTGGAAGTGAAGCTATTGGGATAAAGGAATGACATATTTGAAATTTCAAAACTAGCTCAATTATCCTTTGAAAAAGATGTGCCAATTTCACGTACCTGTAGTGCACAAGAATGCCTTTTCCTCCCATGTGCCAATTCTGGTTGTTATTTTTTAAATAAAATATTTATAATTTTAAATTTAAAAAATGCTCATTGTTTGTTTACATTTTTCTGATTACCAGGCAAGGATTAATCTCCCTTGTAAAAATATAAAATTTGTTAATCATGAATATTTGCTCAAATTGGCAGTTGTTTTATAGGAAAAGAATAATTACCTACTATTAAATACTGCTGAAGGCTTACCGATCAGAATCTTCACTCTCCGTAATAGAAAGCTGTTGCTTATCAGTTTGTTCCACTTGGCTCTGCTGACTCCGTCCATCACTGTCATCAGCAGCAGCAGCAGCATTATACATGTTTCCTGACACTTTCCTTTTACTGCCTTTCAGCTTCTTTTTTTCTTCTTCAACCTTTGATGAAAGTTTTATGTTAAGGATATTGTTACTACCTTATTCATTAAAAAGACTGTTTTCTTTAATTTTATCATTTGGCTTTTAGTTTAATTGCCATGACTTTAATCAATAAAAATATTTTGTGTGTTTAATTTTTTCATTACAGGTCATTGAAATTGTTGAAAATTCTGCTTCCTTTCTGTTTCAGTAAAGAAGCAGAATTTTCCAACATTTTTAAAAGAGCTGTCATAATTTTGTGCTCTTATTCACATCACATCCATTCTTTGCTACCTAACATTCCTCTTACCCGCCCCACCTCATTTATCTAGCAGAGACAGAGAAGAAAAGGATAAAAAATTCAAAATGTGTCCTCTTCTGTCTTTCCCACCAGGGTCTTACACTACCCACCAGACTTAGAGAATGTGACACTGTGCGTCAGTAACGAATAGGAAGCTATCCTCTTTCTGCAGGAAGCTATTCCTTCCCCTCTTGCCTTTTACAATTCTTTTTTCTTTAAGATCTTTGAGGGCATCAAAAAAGTGGTGGTATTCATAAAATATATGAACCACAGTTCACCACAACACTGGAGTAGAGTGAAGCCAATGAATTGTTAGTTAATGTACAATTCTGGAAAATGAGTAATGCGTCCCTAATGTCACATACAATCACTATAAAATCTTATAGCTAGAGGACATAGAAGTAGTTATCTACTTACTTTAACAGAAATAAAACAGAAATAATAACAGAAATAACAGAAATAAAACCAAGGTTTAATGATCTGTCCAAAGTTCCTAAAGATGCATTACCTAGCATTTTATGGCACCAAAAGAAAGGCTATCCTGTATAATAAAAACCTAATATGCTAAGTGTCCAGTCATCTGGTTGACTGTTCAACCAATCAAAGTGTAATATGCGAATGGTATGCTAAAGCTGCTCAACTATTTCATTGACCACCAGGGGGCAGACAGATGACCAGTTGACCAGTCTCTATGACATGCACTGACCACAGGGGGCAGATGCTCTGACTGGTAGGTTAGCTTGCTGCTGGGGTCCCGCTGATTGGGACTGAATGGGATGGGCCGGACACACTCTGGAGCCCTCCTGCAGTTCCTCCCCAGCTGGCCAACCTCCCGTGTCCCTCCCCGGCACCAGTCATAAATCAGTGAGGTCCCTCAGCCTGGCCTGCACCCTCTCGCAATCTGGGACCCCTCAGAATCTGTCAGAGAGCCGGTTTTGGCCCAATCCCACAGGCCAGACAAAGGGACACCACTGTTGCACGAATTTGTGCACTGGGCCTCTAGTAATTCTATAATGCTAAATCATATAAATAAACAGAAAATTTCATCAAATCAACCAGGTAAATTAAGTATGACTTTTGAAAAGTAATTTAATGCCTTAGTGTAATGAGAAGGCTCATCCACTTTTTCTTATAAAGGAGCATAATATCTCAATTTTTCCCCCCTCAAAACTCAGGTTCTCTTTTAGAGACAAATATTGAGTTTATGGCAAATAATTTATGTGACCTATATGATACATACATGTCAAAATGATAATTGCCATGCTTTTATTTTTGGAAGGTATTCTATGTTTCTATATTTTTAATCTTTCAATTACAGTTTACATTCAACATTATTTGTATTAGTTTCAATTGTGCCACACTGTGGTTAGACAATCAGATACTTTACAAAGTGATCCTCCTGATATTCCAAGTGCCCACCTGGCAGCATACATACTTATTACAATATGATTGACTACATTCTCCATGCTGTACTTGACATCCCTGTGACTATTCTGTAACTACCATTTTGTATTTCTTAATCTCTATATATTTTGCCCAGTCTACTGACCCCCTTTTCTCTCGCATCCATCAGTCAGATCTCGGTCATCTATGAGTCGCTCTTAAATTTCCTAGTTCACCTATTTTGCTCTTTACATTCCACATATAAGTGAAATCATATGGGACTTCTCTTTTTCTGTCTGGCATATTTCACTTAGCATAATGCCCTCTAGGTCCATCCATGCTGTCACAAACGGCAAGGTTTCATTTTTTTTATGGCAGTACCACACTTTATTAAACAACATAATGTAAAGCTTTGACTCAACAAACACATCTGAGAGTGGTGATAAAAAATAAACGTGGAAGTATATATGTTTGTTATTAAAATATCTCAATAAAATTGCAATGATGATGTACAGTGCAGGTGGGTACTTGAAATATTGGGGAGACCAATTTGTAAAGTATATGATTACCTAACCACTATCCTGTACATGTGAAACTAATACAAAATAATATTGAATGTAAACTGTAACAAAAATGAAATAAAAATATCTTGAAGCAATCATATTAGAATTCTAAGTTCCAAGGTTTTGAGTAAACCGTAGAAGATAGCACACAATATAGCACAAAATAGATGAGTTTAGCTGGGGATATATGTTTATATCCTTTCTCCCACTCATAGCTTCCTTCCATTTTATTGTTTCTGGGATGCAATTTATGGTTTTTTAAATTGATTTTAGGAAGAGAGCATGGGAGTGAGATAGAGAGTTAACAACATCGATGAGAGAGAAACATGGATTGGATTCCTCCTGCACATCCCCTACTATAGATCCAGCCACAACACTGTGCCCTGACCCTGAATCCAATCAGGGACATCTTGGTTCATGGGTCAATGCTCTACCACTGAACCACATGCCCTGAGCTGTAAGATGTAATGTATATTTAAGCCAATGGACTTAAAAAGCAACAGCATAGTACTTATTACATATTTTTAAAAATTTCCTTTATACTTTTCACTGGTTCATAGTACATAGGTCACATGGTACATAGCTAAATTAGTTGCCCAATTCAGAAGGAAGACTGACAGAGAGACTTAAGTCAATTAAAGAACAGGAGAATATTTTCCTAAACTCCTATTATTTAGTTGAAGGAATCTAATTATTTACACAATTACATGTTTAGACAACCTCATTTTATGTACAGTATATTTTTCAGAAGTGGAAAATCAGAATGGATCAGAGAATTGATAAAGAGAAAAAACAAACAGTAGCAGCAAGTGAAATTCTACCTCTTTTTGAAGTTGAACTTTCTCTTTTTTTGACTCATCTTTGCCCTCTACTTTTAACATGTCTACCTCATTCTTAAGACTTTGTACATCTTGCTGTAGTTCTTCAATTACATATACTCCAGGTGTTCTGTCATTGTGCAGTGCAGAGGAACGCTCATCTTTTAATTTAGAGTCCATGCTTTTACAATAGTTAGCACTGCAATGATCTGCACATAATGGCTTCTGGAACAAGTCTTGATTTGGCTTTGTTTCGTTATAAGCATTTGTAACAGCAGGTATATATTGGCTTTTTGTGTCAATGCTGAGTTTGATTTCATTGCAGCAGGGACGCTGCCATTCAAGACGGCTTTCTGGATCACGGGACTGAGGTGTAGGTCCGATGCCTAATTTCCAATCCGTGGTATTTGGGTTCATATTTTTTGTCATCTGCATAGCAAACTCTTGGTCTTCTTTCACTTCAGACGTAACTTCTGGGTGTCTTACTTTTTTATTTTCTGTATCATTATGAAAACTCTCCTCATTTTTGTTTAAAACATGTTCAGCGTCAGGTTTGTGATCATTTTCAGGGTGTAATTCCTTTTCTCTTAAACAAAGCTCAGAAGAAGATGACCAGGGAGAGTCTATCGGAGACCCAGGGTCTACATGAGATGGAGAAACAATTTTGAGAGTCGGTTTCTCTCGTCCAGGAAATGTTTGTAATGCTGCAGAGGCAGACTTTCCAAATGCATCTTTTCCCTCACAATCAAGCATTTTACTTGTCAAATTAGAAGGCATTTGTCTTAAGCTTGCTCCTTCTTTAGAGTGATTACGTAGTGGCTCTTCCTCAGGATAATCAGTCATTTTGAATTTTACAGAAGATTCATGTGACTTCTGCTTTGACTCATCTTTGCGAAGTTGTAAATTCTTCCTCTGTTTTAATGTGCCTTGTTTGATGCACATTTGCTCCTTCTTTTGCATAGAAGGGTGTCCTGAATCTGCAGATGTATTCTCTTTGTCACAGGCCCTATTTATTTGTGATTCTCGAGTCATTTTTCCCAGATGCAAAAGTGGAAGACGGATATGCTTGCTTTGATTTTTAGATGTCTTTGCTGTCGGGGTATGTGTTTCTGAAACAACTTTATCCTTAAGTAATCAAGTATGGACAAAGAAAAATTAGAATATAATTTAAAATTAACTGTTAGAATTCTTAATCTATGACTACCTATTCCCAAAATCAATGAATTGTAACTGAGAAGTTAAAAAAAAAAGAAAAAGAAAAAGAAAAGAAAGAAAGAAAAACTTGCCTTCGTCTAAATTAAAATAAAAACCTGTGCCCTCAAACCTAATTGTAACACTATTGGAATCAATGAATTCATTAGATGTTAAATCTATCAGAAATAAATTAATAGCTGAATTTTAACATTATAAAACCTTCCTCACTTTTCACCTCACTATATCCTAAATAGTGAGCCCTTGCAGTGCATTTCAGAATTTTTTAGGGTGATCTGAGATGGAGGCAAAGGAGGTGAAAGTTACATTCACTTCCTCCGTGGACCAGATTGGAATTACAACTCAATTACGTAACTACTAATCTGAATAACCAACTGAAGACTAGCTGAATATCATTCTTATACCCAAGAACCCTCAGCTAGACTAGCAGAAAGCACAGAGATTTCAAAAGGCTATCCCCGCATCCACTTGTGGTGGTTGAGAAACAGAGGCATGTCTCAGTGTAACGATCCCCCTGAGGAGTATGTTGTCTCAACCCCACGCTGGGCTCCCAGCCCTGAGAACCAGAGCCTGGAAGAGGAGACCACAGGACATCTGGCTGTGAAATCAGAAAGGATTATGCCCTCCAGGAAGAGGTGGGAGTCTGCTAGAAAAACAGGAGCCCTTGTAAAAGGCCAGCACACAAGTATCCTTCCCACCACCTACCCTGGGCCTATGAAGAAGGGGTGGCTCAGAGTGGCTTGGGAGTCCTGTGAGGAGACTGTTTTCTGTGGCTCTGGGAGAGAGCTGAGGGGATGGCCTCTGGGTGCCCTCCCTGTGCTGAGTCCCTCTCCCACAATGCCCACCGATGCCATCACCCCTGGGTCAAGCCCTCCCCTTCCTTATGGCCTCAGCCTGGGGAATGTACTAGCCCATCGTCCTGAATCCTTGTTCCCAACCCTGTGGAGCTACACACTGCAAAGGAGTGTGGGCCCATGGTGTTTCGTGGAGGTCTCTTAAGTAGGTCTGGGTGGACTCAGGGGGAGTCAGAGACTGAGTTGTGTGACTTTGGGTTGTGGGTCTTTATTCTCTTGCTGGTCTAACCAAAGCCACCATTCCATTGCTGAGCCCTCCCTCCATACAGCCAAATCTTGGTCTTTGGGCCCTGATGAATTCTGATGGCCTTCCCCTAATGTCTCCCTGAGGCCCCACCCAACCATAACAGTCTACGGGTACCTGGTGGGTGATAAGCGGCATTTGTGTACCCTGGGACTTGTGCTGAGTGGCCTCACACCCAGAAATGAAACCATGTTTGGATCCGTATCAGCATGGTAAACACCTCTGGCACCTACCTGGTGACTCACTTACCTCATGGGACTCACATACCAATGGGAGCTCTTTCAGTGACTGGCCCCAACAGAAAGCTGGTGGGTGGAGGTAGCCCGAGTGTCCAAGTGACGTGGGCTTTTTGCTCAGCTGTCCCATGGGCTTGGTGCTGGTGGAAGGAGGCGTTGTTGTGCAGCTTGGCCCCTCCCAGGCGTACCCAGGCCCAGCAGAGGCAGTCACACATACTGGATCTCTTTATAGCTCCACACAGGTAGCCCAGGGAAAATCACAGGCAGAGACTGACATTGCCTTTCAGCAGAGTCCCTTCCAAGAGGCCCCAGAACCAATACACCCAGGGGTTGGGTGGGGGGACTTCAGATCATGACCCAATTAGCTCCACAAGCAGAACACCCAAATGAAGATCTGGGCAGACAGCAAACTGAGCTGGCATGAATTAGTCAACATGGGGTTAGTCTTTGCACAGCAGCTTATATACTGTGTGTAGTCAGCCAGCCTGAAGATCAACCCCATCCACAAATAGGCCCAAAGCAATCAAGACTTTACAAAAGAAGGGTTCACAGAACACACATAGTGACATTCCAGGAGTACCTAACTGAGGTGATCAGAAAGATTGTGCCAATGAGATTCAAAGAAACCTAATACATAAGGCCATTATACCAAGACTACGATGCAAAGCAGATCTACCTAATATACAGAAACAAATAGTAAGAGGCAGCTAAAATGGGGAGTCAAACATGCCCTAAATGAAAGAACAGAAGAAATTCCAAGAAAAAAAGAACTAAAGGAAATGGAGGGAAAATATGCATAAGATACAGAGTTCAAGAACATGGTTACAAAGATGCTCAAGGAACATAGTAATAACTTCAACAAAGAGATAGAAAGTATAAAAAAGGACAAAGAAACCACATAAAATAACCACTCAGAAATGAAGAATACAATATCTGAAATGAAGAATACGCTAGAAGGAATCAACAGCATATTCAATGAAGCAAAGAATAAGATATTTGATTTAGAAGACAAGATAGCAGGAAGCACCCAATTAAAGCATATATATATATATATATATATATATATATATATATATATATATATAATGAGCTAGTTTCAATGACTTCAGGGGCAACACAAACCATAGTAACATTCACATTGTAGGGGTGTGAGAAGGAGGAGAGAGAGTACGAGAAATTGAGAACCTATTTGAAGAAATAATGACTGAAAACTTCCCTGACCTGGTGAAAACCAAGGACCACAAGTGCAGGACACAGAGTCCCATACAAGAGGAATTCAAAGAGACCCACTCCAAGACACTTCATAATTAAAACGGCAATGGTTAAAGACAAAGAGAGGATCTTAAAGGCTAAAAGAGAAAAAATAGATAGTTAACTACAAAGGAGCCTCCAAAAGACTTTCAGATGCTTTCTCAGCAGAAACATTTCAGACCAGTAGGGATTGACATAAAATATTCAAAATGTTGAAAAAGAAGGACCTACAACCAATACCACTCTACCCAGCAGGGCTATTATTAAAAATTGAAGGAGAAATAAAGAGCTTCCCTGGTAAGCTAGAGGAGTTCATCATCAAAAAACCAGCATTAAAGGGAATATTAAAGGGACTTCTACAGAAAGAAAAAGAAAAAAAGGGGGGGAACATAATTATAAAGAATAAAATGGTAAAAAGTATGTACCTATCAATAATTACTTTAATTGTAAATGGCTTAAATGCTCCAATCAAAAGACATAGAATAGATTAATGGATTAGAAAATAAGACCCCTACACGTGCTATCTACAACAGACCAACCTTAGTGAAAGATACACACAGACTGAAAGCAAAGGAATGGAAAAATATGTTTCTTGAAAATGCAAACTAAAAAGGCCCTGGCATGGTAACTCAGTTGGTTAGAGCATTGTCCTGATACACGAAGTTTGGAAGTTCAAGCTCTCATCAAGGCATAACAAGCAGCAACCAATGAATGCATATTGAGAGGAACAACAAATCAATGTTTCTCTCTCTCTCTCTCTCTCTCTCTCTCTCTCAAATCAGTAAGTAAAAATAAATTAAAATTTTTTCAAATGTAAACTAAAAAAAAAGCCAGGATAGCAATAATTATATCAGATAAAATGGAATTTAAAAATAAGGCTATAACAAGAGACAAAGAAGACCATTATATAATAGTAATGGGATCAATCCAAAAACAAGAAATAACTTTTGTAAACATAAGAGCACCTAATTATATACAGCAAATATTGATATAATAATAGTTGGGAGTTCAATACCCCTTTGACACCAATAGATAGATCTTACAAAAGATAACAGCACCTGAAAGGACACATTTTACCAGACAAATTTCAGTTATTTTTTCAGAGAATTACACTGTAACACTGCAGAATATACATTTTCTTCAGGTACACATGGAACATTTTCCAGGATAGACCACATGTTAGACCATTAAAAAAGCCTTAGAAAATTTAAAAAGATTAAAATCATTTCACACATCTTCTCCATCCACATTTGTAGTGTTATCAAACTACAAATCAATTACACACACACACACACACACACACACACACACACACACAAAACACCTGAAAACACACAAACACACGGAGGCTCAATAACCTGTTACTAAACAGTGAATGGGTTAACAATGAGATCAAGGAAGAATTCAAAAGATACCTTGAAACAAATGAAATGAGAACATGACAACCCAAAATCTATGGAACAATTAAAGCAGTCCTAAGAGGGAAATTCACAGCAATGCAGGCCTACCTCAAGAAACAAGAAAAGTCTCAAATAACAGTGTAACCTCTCACCAGAAAACCTGTTTTAAATGAGCCTATGGAATAGTTTTTAAAGGTGTAACATGATCTTAATTCAACCAATTGATTAATTATTATTATGAGAGTATTCTTTTTGTAGTGAGTATAGTTCACCAAACATAAAATAAACCATTTTAAACTGAAAAATTCAGTAGCATTTGGTACATTTACAATATTGTACAATGATGACCTCTATCTAGTTCCAAAACGTTTCATCACTCCAGAAGGGAACCTCATTCCCACGATATTGAGACTCCCCATCCCCCTACCGCAGTCTCTGGCAAGCATTTGTCTGATTTCTGTCTCTGGACTCACTTATTGTGAAAATTACATATAAAAGGAATCACACAGTAAAATAAACATATGTTCTGGCCTGGCCTATGTGGTTGAGTTGGTTGGAGGGTCGTCCCAAGCACCAAAGGGTTCAATTCTCAGTCAGGGCACATACACAGGCTGTCAGTTCAATCCCAGTTGGGGCTCATGGGGAAGGAAACCAATCCATGTTTCTCTCTCTCGTCAACGATTCTCTTTCTCTCTCTCTCTTTCTCTCTCTCTTTTCCTCTAACCCTTCCTCTCTCTCTCTAAAATCAATTTTAAGAGGCATATCTCTGTTGAGAATGTAACAATAAAAAGACTAATTTTGCATTACAAACATAGATCAATGCTGGGTAGGCCGCTACAAAATTATAAGAGCAAGTGCCACACAATTAAACTGGTGGCAGGAAAATTAATTTCACAAGAGAGCAATTTACCTTCAAGTCTTCATTGTGTGATGTAGGCCTTGAATCATCAATGCCAGGTTTGCTGCAAAGTCTTTACAGTAAAATATACAACAAAAATGAGTGAGTTCATTTCTTTAAAACAAGCAACAAAAAGTTTAAGTGAAAGATCTGTTATCTGTATATCAAACAAAGATTCTTGATATAATCGATGCTGGTGCTCTGTTTCAAAAAAGGCTTTAGTTATCTATTTCTGCCGCCACCTCTCCCAACCTATGAACTATTTAACTGAAGACACACTCTGCCTGAGACTAATTTGTTTTCACCATTTAATGGCTGACATAACTTTTGTTTCCTGAACTGGCACACATCTGATGACCTAACTCAGTGATGGTGAACCTATGACACTGGTTTATGGTTGATTTTTCTTTGTTAAATGGCATTTAAATATATAAAATAAATATCAAAAATATAAACCTTTGTTTTACTGTGGTTGCAAATATCAAAAAATTTCTATATGTGACACGGCACCAGGGTTAAGTTAGGGTTTTTCAAAATGCTGACAGGCCGAGCTCAAAAGGTTCGCCATCACTGACCTAAATCAAGGTAGGAAGATACACTGTCCTTTCCTCCTTGACTGTCCCTGGTTCAAAGACTACTGGATGTTGGTCAAAACTGGCAGTCTTAGTTCTTTAGCTTGGGAACCACTTATTAAGGAGAACTCATTCCTTCCTTTTACCCTAAAGCCATACAGGAAGTTCCCTGAAATGGTGGAAAGTTAAATGTCCAAATGTCAAAGAACAAAGTTATGTCTTGTTAGCCATCCCACTCCCAAATCACCCTCTGCAGGCTCCATGCCAGTCTCCAACATTTAAATCGTCAGCCTATGTGGCACAGACTCCTGAAACAAGGAGAGGCTCAAAGGACCAAGATCAGGAGCTCTCTATTTCCCTGCTCCTGGAAAACAATCTAAAAGGAGTCTCAGAAATCCACTCATAACATAGGCGTGTTACCAACTACCTAACTCCACTACTGATTTGACAGCTTGTCCTGTCCCTGCCCAACTCTCAATGTACTTGGGAAGCACATCAGCTAATTAAATAACTCTCCTAGTTAAGACTACATATCTAAAAACAAAAACAAACAAACAAAAACAGGGGGATTGCCTGGCCAGTGTGTGTCAGTGATTCAGCATCAACCCATGAACCAAGAGGTCACCAGATCAACTCCAAGTCAGGGCACATGCCCAAGTAGCTGGCTCAGTCTTAGTAGGGGGCATGCATGAATGAGGCAGCTGATTGGTGATTCTCTCTCATCATTGATGTTTCTATCCCTCTCTCCATCTCCCTTTCTCTCTTTCTAAAATCAATAAAAACATATTAGAAAGGGGGGAGGATCTTCCTGAGAGCAATTATTAAACAATGCTTCTTGACCCAAACTTCAAAAATAAGTCTCTAAATATTGAATATGAAATAGTTTTCATTTTGAACATAGCTGATGAAAGGCAACTTTTAAACAGAACACATTTGGTTAGCCCTGGCCAGGTGGCTCAGTTGGTTGGAGCTTTGTTCCATACACCTAAATGCAAGTTTGATTCAAAATCAGGACACCTACCCAGGTTTCAGGTTCAATCCCAGGCTGGGGCATCTGTGGGACTCATGCACTCTGAGTGAATCAGGCAATTCAAAGGTATTGACCAGAGGAACAACACAATCTGACTTATATTTTAATAGGCCCACTATGTTTAAAATTGAACAAAAGACTAGAATTGATGGGAAAAAAGAAAATTAGGGGGAAAGGCAAGGAGAGAGGAGTGGGGGGGAGAGCAAGAAGAAGGAAGGTGGCAGGAAGGAGGAAGGAAGGAAGGAAGAAAGGAAAGAAGGAAGGAAGGAAGGAAGGAAGGAAGGAAGGAAGGGAGGGAGGGAGGGAGGGAGGGAGGGAGGGAGGGAGGGAGGGAGGAAGGAAGGAAGGAAGGAAGGAAGGAAGGAAGGAAGGAAGGAAGGAAGGAAGGAAAAAAAATCAGTTAATTGGCTATTAAGCTAATCTAGATAGCAGATGATGGTGACTGGGCCTGGAAGATATGACAGGATTTGGGATATGCAGTCAACTCTTGAGTTTGTAGACCTTGAATTAACAGACTTTGGGTTTAATGGATAAAACTTCTGTATGTCCTATGTGAAAATTAACACCCCATTAATTTGAAAATGTTTTTAACCAAAATTTGCTTATACTCAACAGGTTATTTTTGTGTGATTAATTCACAGTTATTTTTAACAAATTTTATCAAAAAGCCATATGTTGTAAAACCACTGTAGTAATTTCACCAACATAAATACATATTACTTATCAACAACTATAGACTACATATTTAAATTCAAAAATCACTGCTCCTAAACAATGTTCGGCAAATGATTAGGACATGATCACACCACATGGCACATGGGTAATTGGTTCTGTTGTCGAGTGGAGTGACTGTCTGCAGAAGATTTAACATGTGCCGGCCAACGTTCCCATGTGCACTGAGCCGCACCCCAGCCGTGTGCATTTGCTTATTCTCGGTGACTGGTGAATGCATGCATTATTAGACCTATTCGCTATAAATTTAAAATTATGTATTAAACACATCATTCTAACCCTAGTCTTAAAATATAAAGAAAAGGAAAAGAGTTAATTTAACGCTAAGTTGCAAATTAGAAGAGTCAGGAGTGTGTGTGTTCATACATATTAGCAACATGGCATAAAAAAAGCAAAGTGTAGTGGACATTAAAAAGAAACAAAGACGGCCCTGGCCATTGTTGCTAAATGGTGAGAGCATCGGCCCGCGCACCGAAAGGATCACGGATTCAATTCCTGATCAAGGGCACATACCTGGGTTTCAGGTTCCATCCCCAGCCCTGTTCCACTTGATGTTTTTCTCTCACACTGAGGTTTCTGTTTCTCCCTCCCTCGCTTCCAGTTTCTCTAAAAAAATCAATGAAGAAAATATCCTCGAGTAAGGGTTAACAACATTACAGCAAAAACAAAACAAGGACAAATATTTAAAATTTGAGTTAATATTTATATAGGTGCAAACAACAAAAGCAGAAAACATATGAAATTAGCACCAGAAAGCAAATGAACTGGGCACGTGGCACTTCAGTTGAGGAAGCATTGTTGCAGTGCGCACACAACAGCGTTCCTGTGGGCCCAGTGCAGGCAGCTGAATTGAACTCTGCGGCAGTTAAGGTTGCAAATCATATGAACACACCATTCAAAGCAAGTGATGGGTGGCTTTGGCCCTTTCCAAGAGGCACGGAGTTCTGTACAAATGAACTTACGGTGAAGCATTAAGTGCTACAACAGAAGAGACTGAACCATTAAGGCAAAAATAATAGAACCTATAAATAATGAAGTGCTATTATAGTCTCAGATTTAGAATGATGACGAAAGTGCTTTATTCTGGCTTCTGTGCCTGAAAATACACAAGCCCCCAAATATGAAAAACCAGCACTTGGAGGAAAAGTCAGCAAGGACAGGATCTTGGCACTGCTATGCGCCAACACCAATGGATCACACAAACTGATACCCCTAATTGTTGGCAAAACTCATAAACCTGGAGTTTTAAAAAAATATAATGAATCATCTGCCTGTTTTGCATTAAAACTCTAAAAAGGCATGGCCCAATGCAGACATTTTCCAAGACTGGTTGTTGAAAGAATTTGTATCAGCAGTCAGGAAGTTTCAAGGTGAAGAGCTTGGAATACCACCAGAGGATGCAAAATGTTTATTGCATTTAGACAATGCCCTTGCTCATCCATCCAAATTATGTTCAGAAGATGGCAAATTTAGATGTATGTTTTTGCCAAAAAACATAGCATCACGTATCCAGCCCATGAACCTGGGGATAATTCTGGCAACCAAATGAATATACCGCAAAACGTTTTTAGAGGAAGTATTGGTTGTATTGCAGAATGAAGTTAATGGTGAACATACAACAGGACAGTATATCTTACAAAATTTACCGTTTTAAAGAGTTACCGTTTAAAATCAGCAATTTTTAAACTTTGCTGCAGCATGAAAAGAAGTGAAAGTGCAAACATTGGAAACTGGTTGGAAGAATTGGCTTGACGATGAAGAGAGACTTGTGTTTAGAAGGGCTGGAGGTTACTGATTACTGTGGGACAACACACAATATTGGTGGACAAGTAGCTGAGGAAGATGTTTTACAGTGGTTAGAAGAAGATGAAGGTGACCCTGGGTACCACACTATGACTGAAAGTGAAATTGCAGATGAGGTGATGACCTGGGAAGATGAGGGTGGCAGTGAAGATAAGGAGGAAGAAGGAACAACATGCCCCAAACATAAAGTTATTAGTGGTGGGATCCCATCTCCACGATCTAATAACATTGATTGACAATCCATCAGATAATGAAATTCCACTTCATTAAACCCATTTTCAAAACATTAGGGAGCTAATTATAAAAAACAGCAGACTTCAAATGTTCAAACTAATAGTTTTGTCAAAGCAGGATTACCTAAAGCAAGCACCTCAACATTGAACATTATATGTCACATCACAACAGGAGTGTCTGGATATATCATCATCCAAAGACAATTAAATAGGAAAACATTTTTTTCCTGTTCTTATAAAATTTAAATTTTGTTTCGTTTTTAGAACATTGTTCATTTGTTTAGTTAAATATAAAGTGTATTTTCTGAAAAATGGTTGTTTCTATTAAGATTGCATACTTACTACAGTCTCAAATCTATGGTGAGTATATAAGCAATACCTATAGGAAACTTCTCTGGGAAATTAAACTTTTCATAAATACTTAATTTTAATTACACAAATGTGTCTACAGACATAAAAACAGGAAAACTAACTTGTTAATTTTTTAACATATACATTCAGAAAACCTACTTTATTATATAGAATGGTCTTTCCACTTTGAGGACACCCTCTTTCCCAAACTGTTCCTTTGCTCCAAGGTTTTACTGTATTTTGAAGGAATTCTGACAAGATTTGCCCACAGATTAGATGTGAGGTTTAAGACAAGGAGAAAGACAGGAGTTGAGGATGACACCAAGTTTTTGGCAGAGCAATTGAAGAACTGTTGTTCACTCAAACAGGAAAGACCACGTGAAGGGCAGGTTTTAATCTATCAGTAGATTAATTTTGAACATCTTAAGTCTGGAACACCCAATAGCTATTAAAAAAAGAGAGAGATCAAGTAGGCAGTTTGATTTATAGGTCTGGCTTTAAGGAGATAGATCTGGGCTGATCATTAGTATATACAAAGTAATAAACATTATGAGAAAAAAAATTGAGGACTGAATCCCCGGACATTTGAATGTGTAAAAGGTGGGAGATGAAGAGATACAAAATAGAATGAGAAGGACAGACTAGACAAGGGTGAAACCAGGTGTGTTCCCCTCCCTTCCTAAAAACTCAAAGTCCTAAAAGACAAATGAAAAAAGAGAGTTTTCCATTGGCTCAAATATTGCTGATAGATTATGTAAAACCAGGTCTAAAACATTGTGTCTAGATTTATAGAGGAAAACAAGTACAAACCTTGAGAAAAACAATTTTGGAGATGAGGTGAGACTAAAAATTATGAGAGTGTGTTCAAGAGTGCATGGAAGGGGAAGTGGAATCAGTGAGTATAGATCAGGGGTGGGTAACCTTTTTGTAAGTGCGTGCCAAAACCAGCAAAATCTCTGACTCAAAATTCTTCTGCGCACCAACCCTAATTTTTTGAGAACAGGTTATGCCTACTTGATATCTCTTAAGGTGTACATATGTGAAGAACCTTGAAGAAATAATAAAATTCATTACAGCGGCAAAAACACAGTATATGATGATGAAAAATACATTTATTTTTACTTTATTTTATTTTTAAAAAATATATTTTATTGATTTTTTACAGAGAGGAAGGGAGAGGAATAGAGAGTTAGAAACATCGATGAGAGAGAAACATTCATCAGCTGCCTCCTGCACACTCCCTACTTGGTATGTGCCTGCAACCAAGGTACATGCCCTTGGCCGGAATCGAACCTGGGACCCTTGAATCCGCAGGCCGACGCTCTATCCACTGAGCCAAACCGGTTAGGGCTACATTTATTTTTTAATGTATACATGTACACTGATAGTCCGACAGAAAACTTTATGACTCCATTTGCTATTATCAGTGGGACTTTTGCTGCTGCATCACTGATGACAGAGATTTTACATAAGGTTTATATTTCGTGACCTTCAGAGATATGCACAAGCTACTACTTTCATCCGTCAAGCTACTCCTATTACAAGACTTAACAAAATTCATCACTGAGAACAAAGATTCACAAGCATATGTGGATGAAACCAAAACATTGGTAGGGTCTAGGGAGGCAGGGAGAGTTAAGGCAGAGGCATAGAAATTGCTCTTCCCCTCTCTCGTCAATCCATGTCTATGGTCTTTAAGATAACTTGTTATGTAAAATTATTTATTTATCTAAGATGCACCTATACTGAATTTATCTGAAAAATAAAGAAGTTGATATTAAGAAAAAATTGTAAATGGAAGATTATAAGAGAGAGTTTCGCGTGCCAGCAGAAGTTACTGGCGTGCCATGTTTGGCACGAGTGCCAGGGGTTGCCCACCCCTGGTACAGATAGTTCTTTTAAGGACTTTGTAGCTAAATTACATGGGCTTGGATAATCTCATCTTCTTCATGTTTACCTGTAGCTTTTAATCCTTTCATAATGACTCTAAAGAATTTTTGTAATACTTAAAAGTCTTTTCATTACATACCTGTAATATTACATGGTTTAAAACATGCCAGACTAGGTATTACATAATAAATTCACAAATTATACAACTAAAAGACCCCATGAAATTTTTCTAGATCTATAAGATTACATAATCTGATTGTGATGTTTCTCATGCTTAAAAAGACGACAGGATTTCTTGCTGGATGAAAATCATCCAATCCTAGAATATGTTACACTACTCAAATGTACAAAGCACACTGTAATTAGTCATATTAAAATTGTGTAATAGAAATAAAGGGGGAAGCATACAGGTAATATTCTTACTTTATAAACTATTTTTGTTAATTGTGTAATATGAAGTCCCTGTTGAAAAACTGTGTGTGGTGCAAACTGAAATGTATTCTCCCAAAAAAGGAAGGATAAAGGCAGGCATGCAGTGTACCCTTCAAAAAGAAGATTCACTCACTAGGAGCACCTTGGTTTATAACGCAAGGTCAACAAATGAATGCTGCAGGCCAAATCCAGCCCAGAGCCTGTTTTTGTAAATAAAGATTTATTGGAACACAGCCACACCCACTCCTTTACCTAGTGTCTATGACAGATTTCAGAGACCTGATGGTTCACGAAGCCCACAATACTGACGATCTGGCACTTTAGAGAAAAGCTCTGTCAGCCCCTCACCTCGAAGAGTAATCCCCTGATGTTTTTTAATAGGTTTTACACAATATACTGAAATTTGTATATAAGATATGGAATAAATTACCTTGTGAAATCCCTCAGTTTTCAGATTAATTTGAGTGCCCAATATTTGAGCACTCAGGTATTAGGAATAAAACACAAATATCTAGTAACTAGCAAATTAGGTGGAAACAAAGTAGAGTGACAGTGTAGCATATAACTTCCTTTTATAACTGAATGGATGTTAAAAGTATTCTCACCAAATTTGCTTAAGTCATGACACTAAACCCAATGCTTTAACTACAAGGGTAACAATCAGTATTCTGTAGACCAGAACTTCCCCCATTTGTTCCAGTGGCTGCATACTACATTATTTTATGGGTATAATAATGTATTACCTTTTAGATAGGTATTTACACTACCTACAACTTTTCTGTAATGTTGTAATAAATATCTTTATATATGTATACAAGTAACATTTGTATAAATATCCTTAATGTATATACACTATACAATATATACAATATGTACATAAGCAGTCATATTATATATAAACACATGTAATGACCTACTGTATATTTTAAATACATCCTATATAATAAAGAGCTAATATGCAAATGGCCACCACGCCCTCACATCATCACACCCTCACACCATCATGCCTTAACTGCTCAGACACTCAACACTGGGGAGAGAGGAATGGGGACCAGCCAGGCTGTGGCCTGGGAGAGGGACAAGCCGCCTGCCTGCAGTCCCGGGCACCAGTGCCTGTGGCTGTGGCCCAGGAGAGGGACAAGCCACCCACCCTGTTGGTCCCAGGGACCTGAGGTTGTGGCCCAGCCAAGCCGCCTGCCCATAGTCCCCTGAAGCTGTGCCGGGCCTGGGTGAAGCTGGCCCATGTCCTGGGTGCCTGTGGCCGGCCAGAGGGAGGGAAGCCCAGATTCCAGGTTCCTGCAACCAGCCAGAGGAGGGAATCCTGGGTCCCCAGTGATGGGCAAGGTAGAGGCAATTAGGGGTGATCAGACCATCAGGGGAGCAATTAGGGGCGATCAGGCAGGCAGGCAGAGGTGGTTAGGGGTGATCAGGCAGGCAGGTAGAGGGGTTAGGGATGATTAGGCAGGCAGGCAGGCGAGCTGTTAGGAGCCAGCGGTCCCAGATTGTGAGAGGCAATCTGACATCCCCCGAGGGGTCCCGGATTGGAGAGGGTGCAGGCTGGGCTGAGGGACTAGGGAGAGGGACAAGCCGCCTGCCCCACAGTCCAGGGCCCCAGGGGATGGGGCTGTGGCCCAGGAGAGAGAAAACCAGCCCACCCCACAGTCCTGGGCACCAGTGGCTGTGCATGCAGCCTGGGAGAGGGACAAGCCACATGCCCCGCAGTCCCATTTGCCAGCACTGAATTTCATGCACCAGGCCTCTAGTAATAATATATAATTAATGTCCTTACAATCCGTATGTGTGTATGCATCCAAGTCATGTTTTCCTGTAGGATCTAGTTCTGGAAGTGAAGCTATTGGGATAAAGGGATGACATACTTGAAATTTTGAAACTAGCTCAATTACCCTTTGAAAAAGATGTGCCAATTTCATGTACCTGTAGTGCACGGGAGTGCCTTTTCCTCCCATGTGCCAATTCTGGTTATTTTTTAAATAAAATATTTATCATTTTAAATTTTTTAAATGGTATCTCATTGTTTGTTGATTTTTCATTTTTCTGATTACCAGGCAAGGATCAATCTCTCTAGTAAAAATATAAAATTTGTTAATCATGAATATTTGCTCAAATTGGAATTTGTTTTATAGGAAAAGAGTAATTACATATTATTAAATACTGCTGTAGGCTTACCTAGCAGAATCTTCACTCTCCATAACAGGAAGCTGCTGCTTATCAGCTTGTTTAACTTTGCTTTTCTGACTCCGTCCACCACTGTCAGCAGCAGCAGCATTATACATGTTTCCTGACACTTTCCTTTTACTGCTTTTCTGCTTTTTTTCTTCTTTAACCTTTGATGAAAGTTTGATATTAAGGATATTGTTATTACCTTATTCATTAAAAAGACTGTGTTTTCATTAATTTTATCATTTGACTCTTAGTTTAATTGACAGGACTCTAATCAATAAAAATATTTTTTGTGTTTTTCATTATAGGTCATTGAAGCTGTAAATTCTTCTTCATTTCTGTTTCAGTAAAGAAGCAGAATTTTCCAAGATTTGTAAAAGAGCTGCCTTAATTTTGTGCTCCTATTCACATCACATCCACACTTTGTTACCTAACATTCCACCCCTCCCCATTTGTCTAGCAGAGACAGAGAAATAATAGGACAAAAATGCAAAAGGTGTCCTCTTCTGTCTGTCCCACCTGGGTCTTGCATTACAGTCAGATTTAGAGGATGTGACATTGTGCCTCAGAAACAAATAGGAAGCTTTCCTGTGTTTGCACGAAGCTATCCCTTCCCCCTTTGCCTTTTACAATTCTTTTTTCTTTAAGATCTTTGAGGGCATCAAAAAAGTGGTGGTATTCATAAAATATATGAACCACAGTTCACCACAGCACTGGAGCAGAGTGGAGCCAATGGATTGTTGATTAATGTACAATTCTGGAAAATGAGTAATACGATCACTATACAATTTTATAGCTAGAGCACACAGAAGTAGTTATCTACTTACTTTAGCCCCATATTTACTGATAACAGAAATAAAACCAAGGTTAAATGACCTATCCAACCTTCGTAAGGACACAATTCCTTGCATTTTATGGCACCAAAAGAAAGGATATAATTCTATAATGCTGAATCAAATAAATAAACAGAAAATTTCATCAAATTAAGCAGGCAAATTAAGCATGGCTTTCAAAAAGTAATTTAATGCCTTAGTGTAATGAGAGGGCTCATCTGCTTTTTCTTATGAAGGAGCAGCATATCTCAATCTTTTTCCATTTTAAAAGTCAATGCACCTCAAAACTCAGTTTTCTCCTTTAGAAACAAATACTGATCTTATTGCAAATAATTTATGTGACCTACATGATTACATCATACATGTCAAAATGACAATCACCTTGCTTTTATATTTGACAGGTATTCTGTAGCTTTTTATGTTTTTTAATCTTTCCATTACAGTTCACAATATTATTTATATTGGTTTCAGTTGTGCCGCATAGTGGTTAGATAATCAAATACTTTACAAAGTGATCCCCTGATATTTTAATACACACCTGACTCCATTCATAATTATTACAATATGATTGAATACATTCTCTATGCTGTACTTGACATTCTGTGACTATTCTATAACTACGAATTGGTACTTGTTGAACCCTTTACTTTTGACCCAATCTACCGACCCCCTTCCCACTGTCATCCATCAGTCAGATCTCTGTCATCTATGAGTCTCAAAATTCTTAGTTCACCTATTTTGCTCTTTACATTCCACATATAAATGAAATCAGATGGGACTTATCTTTATCTGTTTGATGTATTTCACTTAGCATAATACCCACTAGGTCCATCCATGCTGTCACAAACAGCAAGGATTCATTTTTTTTATGGGAGTACCACACTTTATTAAACAGCATAATGTAAAGCTTTGATTCAACAAACACATCTGAGAGTGGTGATAAAAAACATACGTGGAAGTATATATGTTTGTTATTAAAATATCTCAATAAAATTGCAATGATGATGTACAATGCAGGTGGGTACTTGAAATATTGGAGAGGCCAATTTGTAAAGTATATGATTACCTAACCACTATGCTGTACATGTGAAACTAATACAATGTAAACTGTAATGTAAACTGTAACTAAAAATAAACTAAAATAAAAATACCTGGGGGGTAAGAGATCAACAGAAGGACTTGTACGCATGCATATAAGGATAACCAATGAACACAGACACTTGCGGGGAGGGCATGTGCCAGGGTTGGGGGAGGAGTGGCTGGGGTGAGGTCAATGGGGGGAAAAGGAGACATATGTACTACTATTTGTAATACTTTAAACAATAAATAAATAGATAAATAAATAAATAAATAAATATCTGGATGCGATCACATTGGAATTCTAAGTTCCAAGGTTTTGAGTAAACCATAGAAGATGGCACACACTATAGCACAAAAATAGATGAGTTTAGCTGGGGATTTTGTTTATATCCCTCCTCTCAGAGTTTCCTTCCATTTTATTGTTTCTGGGATGCAACTTATGGGTATTTTTAAAATTGATTTCAGAGAGAGAGGGAGAGAGAAGGACAGAGAGGAACATTGATGAGGAGAGGCTGTTTCCTGCACACCCGCCACTGGGAATCCAGTCGCAACTAGGGCATGTGCCCTGACTCTGAATTCAACCAGGGACCTCTTGTTTCATGGGTCAACCACTGATCCACATTGACTGGGCCATGAGGTGTAACTTATATTTAAGCTATTGGACTTAAAAAATATATACCTAGTGCTTATTACATCAATGGATAGACCTACCAAATACAACCAAGAAGATAACAGCATCCTTGAAGGACTTATTTTACCAAATAAAGTTCATTGAGATTTTCACAGTATTATATCCTAAAACTGTAGGAAATACATTTGTTTCAAGATGCACAAGGAACATTATCCAGTATAGACCACGTGTCAGACCATAAAAGCCTCAATACATTTAAAAAGATTGCAATCATTTCACACATCTTCTCTAACCACAATGGTATCAAACCACAAATCAATTACAAAAACAAACAAACAAAATAACACACACTGAAATTACACAAACATATGGAGGCTAAATAACCTGTTACTAAAGAGTGAATGGGTTGATAATGATATCAAGGTAGAAATCAAAATATACCTTGAGACAAATGAACTGAAAACATGACAACCCAAAATCTATGGGACATAGTGAAAGCAGTCCTAAGAAGCAAATTCACAGCAATGCAGGCCTACTTCAAGAAACAAGAAGAATCTCAAATTAACAATGTAACCTTTCATCAGAAGACCTGTTTTAAATGAGCCTATTGGATTGTTTTTAAGCGTGTAACATGATCGTAATTCGATCGGTTGATTCATTATTATTATGAGAGTATTCTTTTTGTAGTGAGTAAAGTTCACCAAAAATAAAATAAACCATTTTTAAGTGAAAAATTAGATGCATTTACAATGTTGTACAATGATGACCTCTATCTAGTTCCAAAAATTGTCATTACTCCAGAAGGGGGACTTCATTCCCATGAAATGGTAACTCCCCCTTCCCCCTACCGCAGCCTCTGATTTCTGTCTCTATGTAGTCACTTACTGTGGAAATTACATATAAAAGGAATAACACAATAAAATAAACATATTTTCTTTCCTGGCCTGTGTTGTTCAGTTGGTTGGAGTGATGTCCCATGTACTAAAGGACTTATTTTACCAAATAAAGTTCATTGAGATTTTCACAGTATTATATCCTAAAACTGTAGGAAATACATTTGTTGTATTGTATTCTCAGTCAGGGCACATACACAGGTTGTCAGTTCAATTCCAGTTGGGGCTTATGGGGAAGGAAACCAATCCATGTTTCTCTCTCATGTCAATGATCCTCTCTCTCTCTCTCTCTCTCTCTCTCTCTCTCTCTCTCTCTCTCTCCTTCTAACCCTTCCCCCTTCTCTCTCTGTCAAATCAGTTTTTAAAAAGGCATATCTCTGTTGAGAATTTAACAATAAAAAGACTAATTTTGCATTACAAACATAAATCAATGATAGGTAGGCTGCTACAAAATTATAAGAGTAAGTGCCACACGAAATTAAATTGACAGCAGGAAAATTAATTTCCCAAGGGAGCACTTTACCTTCAAGTCGTCATCGTGTGATGTAGGCCTTGAATCATCAATGCCAGGTTTGCTGCAACGTCTTTACAGTAAAATATACAACAAAAATGAGTGAGTTCATTTCTTTAAAACAAGCAACAAAAAATTTAAGTGAAAGATAAGCTATCTGCATATAAAATAATGATTCTTGATATAATTAACGGTGGGGCTCTACTTAGAAAAAGGTTTTAGTGTTACCCAACTCCATTTCTGATTTGACATCTAGTCCTGAGCCTGGCCAACCCTCCATGTACATGGGAAGCACATCAGCTAATTGGGAACCCAGGTAAAGGGGAGAAGACACCTGCCTTGGGCCATGGATCTATGTAGTTCAGCAATCTCCATTCCCTAGGACTCAAGAGGACGTAAGCACCACTCTGTGAGCTACAGTTCAGGTAGATGAGACCATAGTCCTTTATGTGATCAAAAGAATCTTTCCAGTGGCTCAAAATCTTTTCATATTTTTCTAAAGAAACCTTGAATGCTGCTAATTCCACCAATTAAACAACCATGCAAAAGAGCAGCAACCTTTTCAGGACATCCTGAGACCCATATTTTAATCTGCCTTTCTGGAGAACAACCACATGCAGTGTCCTTCTTCTTAAAACTTTCTTTAACTTCTCATAAACTTCAATATTTTCCTCTCTTTTCCAAAACTCTTATTTCAAACCCAACCCAGTGTTGTTCTGCTTGAAAATGGAACTTGTAGTTCCATTCCTATCCTCTATTAACTATGTTCACAACCTACCCTCTATATTTCTATTATGAAAACTCACCTACAGAATGAAAAAAAAAGGAAAGAGCATTGCATTTAGCAACCTGAATTCACACCTCTGTTCCACCACTTATTATTATCTCAATGAGTCACTTTAATGTGCTGCCAATACTCCATGTGAACAACTACTTGGCCAGGTTGTCAAACACAGGTTGAAGTACTAGAGAAGGTTTTGTTTAATTAATTGCTAGGCTTCCTTAAAATTATAATTTTCAATGTGTCTTTAATTCTGTCTATAGAAAAATGGAGAACACTATAGCTGGCAGAATTGGAAAAAATAACACAAAGAAAGAAACACCAATAAAAGTAGAGAATAAACTAATATAAATAAAAAACTCATGCAAGAGGGAAAAAAGACTATAGGAACAAAGAAAAAACCTCAAACAACTAGGCAAAGGTACTACCCTAAAGAGAAAACCAGACTGGGAAGTCAGTAAATAGAGGAATCTATTAGAAATATCCTCTAAATATCCTTAATTTAATTAAGATAACATGATCTACACATAGATATTCTTTACTTAGAGATAAATAATTCATTCCAAGAAGAATAGATAGCATTTTACCTCAAACCCTTGCCTGAGTGGGCCTTGCTTAGGTAAAACCTTTGGTTCTGTAGCCAGAGAGAACCGAGATGGGCCCTAAAAGCTTTGGTGGGAAAAACAAGGTCCTATTTACCACTTCAGTTGTCAAGGAGAGTAAGATAAATGCTTAGACTCACTGGGCCTCTTAGAAAAACTCTAAATCAGAGTTCACACACAATCAGATTAATTTTCTGAGATGATCTTGTTTGCAACTTTATCTCCATAGCAGAGCTACACGGGAACTTATCAGTGTATGTTGAGGGACAACAGAATGATTTGGGAGCCAAGCTGTTTGACAGTCACATCATGGCTCAGCCCCCTGCTTACTATGGAATCCTGGGTCAATTCATCCATCTCCCTGAATCACAGTTGCCTCATTAATAAAAAGTCGGCTACAAGACACAGCTACATTGACAGCTATTGTTATCACTATATAACACAGGTTAATTACATAAATAGGCTCTAGCCCACAGTAGAACACTCTAGAAATGTTATTTTCTTTCCTCTGAATTCCCTTAATTAACATATAATATTGAAAAATCCATAAAATCCTACCTGCTTGAAGAGTCTTCTTCAGAGGTATCAACCACTATTTTAAAAAAAGTAAAATACATTTTAAAGCAATAAAAACACAGGATTTTAAAAGTACTGGGCTAATACATTGTTAGAAAGTATAACTTTGGGGCCACACCTGAAGACTATACCGGAGTGAACATTAATTGTATTATTGGTAGCCATTAATACATAAGAACATTTACTTTCTCTTTTTAAATATATCAAACACACACACACACACACACACACACAGGAAAATGGGATGTATCAGGGTTTGATACCTTCCCGTGCACTGCTATGTACAATGAACATAATCCTAACCAAAAAACCATCAGACTGACAGAAAATTATGTCATTACTGGAAGCAGAATCATAGACTAACCAAGTCAAACTTCAATAGCTTGAATTTTCTGGACTCCTCCTATTAGCAGCAGTCAGAAGAGAGTATACTTATTTTGCCGTAACACAATACAAACTGTCTAGCTCTTCAGTGAAGACTAGCTAATTTAAGATGAAACACTCTATCCCAAGGAAGCTTAATCACCAGGCACCATACTTTGCAGCACAGCTACACATAGGAGACATCCATTGTTATAAATATCCCTCTCTGATGCAGGATGTAAAAAATGAGCAAGGCTGTGTGTTTGGGGCTGTGTGGTTTATGGGCACACACTGTACCTTCCGCTGTGCACCTAACGCTGCTCTAAAAAAGAAGTCTTAGTAATTTTCTTCAAAACAATGTATCCCCTGAATCGTCTATTAGCATATATCAACATATTTATGCTGTTTTCAAGACACAGTCACCTTAAAAATTAAGATAGATATCCAAGTATAAGAAAATGGGGATTATCCTCGCAATGGAGTGTAGCATATGGAAAGACATAAATAAAGCAAATAGTGTTAAATGTATACATACTAGGGCAAGAAAATAACTAATAAATATTATTGAATAACTTCCTTTGTAATTATAAACAGGAATTTAGTGAAATATAAATAAAAATGAATCATGCATATAATTAAAGGACACTTTTTATTCTATTAAATCAGAAATCATTATACTGATTTTATGTAAAAATTATCTTGAAATATTAATTGGATAAAAAAGGAAAGCTGATCATTGCCTAATATTGCCCTAGTCATTTATGTACAAATACCTGTGAAATACTCACCAAGAGTCACAAAAGTGGCCAGCATTACAAGCAATTATAGATGATGCGACTGAAAGCAGTACCATGTTATATTATCATATTACTTGCTTTAAAAACAAAATTTTAGACCAAAGCCAAAAATTCAGTCAGGGCTATACCTGCTGTGCAGAAACATTTCATACAGCAGGCCTAAGACTGCTATCCTTAGAAAGTCCTGCTTGAATGGCTACCCTTCAGTTGGTGTCTGAAAACCTGAATCTGGGGAGGGTTTCCCCCTTTCCCTAACTGAGAAGAGTGGCTCCCTGAGCCTAAATACCTTGTACAACCAATGGGGTCCATGCTGAACACTTGCTTTCCTTCTGGGAATCTAGAATTTTGAGACATGTGATGGGGAAGATGCCTATGTGATTAGTATGCCATTGAAACCTTGGTACTGAAGCTAACAAGACCGGTATATGATATATTTCATGTGTGTGGTCAAAACTTGACACTTGAATAACTAAGCACATCCTGGAAACTCCACAGGGTGAGGACTCTTGGAAGCTTGTACCAGATGTCTGCCAACTTTGTCACACGCACCTTTTCTCTTTGCTGATGTTGCTTTAAACCTTTCACTGTAATAAAACTCATGTATGAGCCCACCTATATGCTGAGTCCTGCAAATTTTTTAGTGAATAAACAAACCTAGGGGTGGGTTTAGAAACATCTAACAAAATTGCATTATGTAAAAATATCATCTGGATTGATGTGTTGTACATGATTACAATACAAAAGTTGATTTCACTGAATACCTGTCCTTGATTTTCTTTCGGTCAGTGCTTGTTTTCGAGGTTTCTGTAGATCTATAACAATTAGAATAAAGACATGAAAGGGACAAATGAATCAATGATGTCAGAAAATTATGTGACACTAACAACATTCCTATTTAGTCAGAATAAGAAATACAGAATCCTAATAATTGACATGTTCTATAGTATCAAAGTTCCAATAAAGGAAAGGAAAGGAAGACATCTCACTGACAAATTTCTCTAACTGAACAGGGTTTAATTCCCTTTTAATACAGTTATGAATCAATCAACTAACTGGGATAACTGAAAAAAAATTATTATCTATAATATATAAAAGCCCAGCAACCATTAGGGCAGAACAACTAGAACGACCAGAATGACCGGTGGCTATGATGCACACCATGACAGCCAACCAGCCTGATCTGGGCTGAGATCGCCCCCCCACCTCCACCCCCTTAGCTGTCCCGGCCCCCAATCCACCCGAACTCCCTGATCTGGGGCTTGGCTGGCCCCCAACCACCCACGGCCCCTCCCCACAGCTGGCCCCCACTCCAATCGACTCCCATCACCCCTGATCACTGCCTAGCTCTCTGGTGCATGTACATTTAGTGCAAGCACAAGAAAATAATTATCAGTCCCTTCTGACCCCGACCAGAGTCTCCACAGGGCTCTGCTAATATTGCAGTCAAGGTGTGTAATTCTCCCTCCAGGAAAGGCAGCTCCAGGAGTCCTTCCAAGTTAGCCAAAAAGGTGACCTAAGCATTAACGGGATGGTGGCCCTTTGCAGAGGAATGTAGTGAGGCTGCGTGGGGATTTTGTGACATTGCAGTGCCTTGCAGATTAGGTGAGCTTTCAATCTCTCTTTAAATGGGGTGGCAAAGAAGACCTGCAGGGTGCCAGGAGCAACAGCGAAGGGTAGGCACATTCAAAAACAGAAATACTTTTAAACAAACAGACATGAAGATCATATTGGGAAACAGAGTAGAGCCCCGGGAAGAACGCAAAAATCATTAAAGGGCCATCTTCCATCTTGATATACGTTTGCAAACAACACATAAACAACTTCTCGTGAAATGCAAAACAGTTCTATTGTGGGTTCTCCTTTGGCCATCTTTAAAGTATAATTAGATCCAGCTGGAGGAAAGCTACAGCTTCCAACATTAGACCCCCCAACAGAACCTGCCCCCGATCGACCCTCATCGGGGAGGGCCGGATGGACCCCACCCGTGCACAAATTCCTGCACTAGGCCTCTAGTATATAATTTAAAAAAGTGTTCTAATGATTACAGAGTTCTTTTTGTTCATTACTAATCTTTTAAAAAATTTCTTATTAAACTAATATCATGGCTCATCTACCAAAGGCAGTTGCTGACAGGACAAGTAAAAAGTGAAAGAAATTGTATGCAAAATGTAGGGATATCCATGGATACACCATCAAATTAAACATGTATGGAAAAATACTGGTCTTTCTTAATGAACTGTTGCTCTTTCCTGCTGTTCAGTAAAGTCCTAGTCTTTGTGTCCAATCCAAATGCCAGTGCAGGCTCTTGCTGGTTTTGCTCAGTGGATAGAGCTTTGGCCCACAGACTGAAATTTCCCAGGTGTGATTCCAGTCAAGTGCAAGTACCTTGGTTGCAGGTTCCTTGTCCCTGGTCAGGGTGCATGCAGGAGGCAACCAATCGATGTGTCCCTCTCACATCAATGTTTCTGTCTCTCCTTCTCCTTTCCACCTTCTCTAAAAATCAATGGAAAAATACCTTTGTGTGAGGATTAACAACAACAACTGAAAAAATGCCAGTGCACTACCTGGACACCTATGAGTCACCTTAGATTTCTCTCTCCCCACTAACTTACATGCAAACATCACAAAACCTACCGTCTCTGCTTTATTTTGCTACTGTCAACTGCCCTAACCAAACATGGACTCTTACAGATGGCTCTCACAGGGGGGAAAATACTACCAACTATTATTGTTCTTTCTTAAATTAGTAAGATTTGTTAAAGCAAAACAAATGAGAAAGACGTAAACCTAGAAAAACACTAACATTTTCAATGAAATAAATTGAGCTTCCTGACTCATTTCAGCATGGATGCTTGAAAACTTCATAGTGGACTTATGCTAGTCCAAAGGCAACATATTTTTTGGTCTCCTATCTCTTTATGTGGTTTCCTTTCATCTATCCTCTACATGAAGGGTCAGCAAAATAGGGCCCAAAGGCTGATACAAGCTGCCATCTGGTTTTGCAAATAGTCTCACTGGAACACAGCCGTGCCTACTCACTTACAGATTCTCTATGACTGCTCTCACACTACAATGGCAGACTTGAGTAGATATGACAGACCACATGGACTAAAATCAGTCCCTTTAACAGAAAAATCTTGCTGATCCATGCTTCACACCACAACCAGAGGACCCTAATCTGCCGGAAGCCGGTCCATCCTTGCTGCTTGACACAGTCGCTGCAGGAAAGAAACATCTGCACAGCATATGTTTCAAAGGACCTGGCATGTATAGCATATTGTTCTTAATATGTTTGCTCTCCTTAGTGTCATGTGTTTTAACCAAGGTCACCTCTCCGAGAAAGGTTGTTTCCCCAGGTGGGGATTTTTCCCTGAGGTTAGGGATGGGATACAACCCCTTAATTAAGTGCCAGGCAGGTAGTTAAGCTACATAATCTTTACTCCCTGGAATGGAGATAAGAAACGTCCTAACCTTTGTAATAGAAATTGACAGGATTAAAATCGGCTGGTATAAATACGGATGTAACAAGACAATAAACATCAGATCCTCATCAGATCCTAAATAGAACCTGGCTGGAGAACCTAGACAGAACATGGCGGGAGATCCTGGATAGAACCTGGCGGCAGAACCTGACTGGAGATCCGGGCTAGAAGCTGGATGGAGAACCTAGGGAGAGAACATGGCACCAGAACTTGGTTGGAGTTCCTAACCAGAACTTCGCTGGAGATCCTGGAGGGAGAACCTCGCTATGCTGATGAACTGAAATCAGTTTCCATGTCATTCATTCTTCGCCGACTCCATCCTCACCTTTGGGGATCCCTGGACCCGTTGGGGTTGGACCCCAACACTAATCATATGTATTCTTGTTAGTCTTCTGCCAAAAACTCCAATGAATCTCTGTAGTAAGCATTGCTGGCTCCCTACCTTAGTCTTCCTTATTGTTGGAGAACCACAACTGTATTTGGACATTTACTGTTCTGATACACAAAGAAGCTTGTATCTCCCCAGCTCCAGAGAGAGATATGATTATACTAAGCTCATTGAAGTCACTAGTTTACCACTAAAGGATTTATGAATGAACATGGGATATAATCCAAGCCCATCAAAAATTAGGGGAAGTCAACTCCAAGTCTCTCAGTTTTTTCCCTATTTAAAAGAAACGCATAGGCCAGGCCAGTATTGCTAAGTGGATTAAGAGTTGTCCCATGCACCAAGAGGTTCCTGGTTCAATTCCCGGTCAGGACACATGCCCCAGTTGCAGGTTCAACCCCAGCAGTGGCAAGCAGGAGGCAGCCGATGGATGTGATGGTTCTCTCTCTTTGATGATTTTATCTCTTTCTCACTTTCCCTTCCTCTCTCTCTAAAAATAAATAAAAACATGTTTAAAAAATTTCAAGGAAACACATAGCTCAAATCACTAATCATGGAAATGCAAATTAAAGCCATAGAGAAGTACCATCTCACTCTTCTCAGAATGGCTGCTATCAAAATGTAAATAAAAAGTGTTTTCGAGAACATGGGTAAGAGAGAAAGCCTCACACACTGTTCATGTGAATATAAATTGGTGCAGTAATTGTGGCAAATAGCATGGAGATTCCTCAAGAAATTAGAAATGGAACTGCCATTCCTCGTCTGGGTATTTACCCAACAGATATATATATTACACACATTTTGAAAATAAATATCTGTTCACCCCTGTGGAGAGTGGCTACAGTGTTCGGACAGGATCAAGCCTTGGACTCACTTGTGGCAAAGCCACATACAAGTTCCAGTTTTAATGGCAAAGCCCTCCAGCACAATTATAGCCAAAAGGCTATGGTTGTAAGCTTGACCTTATAGTCCGACCCTGCAGTCCTAGGTAGCTAAGGGATGTGGGCTGCAGGGGGTGCAGCAAGTGCTGCCTAAACAAAGCTTGATAGAGTTCAGAGAATGGCAACAACAGGAAAGAAGCAGATTGTCTCAGAAATTCTCAAAAACATTATAAACATCTTGCCCTTGTTTTGCTTTGTGTGATCTGACTATAAAATAAAGATCTTGCTTACAGGCAGGGTCACTGTTTCCTCATCCAGGCACAGTGATTCACCTGGTCCCAACTGTATTCTCCTGTCTGTTGTCTTTAATCCTTCACCACCCCTCCTTCACCATCGGCCATGCTGGACACACTTCACACCCCTATGTTCACTACAGCATCATTCATAATAGCCAGGATATGGAAGCAACCTAGGGTCTTTCCATAGATAAATGAATAAAGAAGATGTGTTATGTACATGTTTTATGTATATATGTTATATATGTATTATATATTATATATATATTTATACATACATACATATACATATATATGTAGAGAGAGAGAGAATATATTACTCAGGCATAAGAAAGAATGGAATCTTGCCATTTACAACAACATGGATGGGAAGAGAGGGTGTTAGGCTATATTAAATAAGTCAGAGAAAGTCAAATGTCATATGATCGCACTTACATGTGCAACTTAAAACAATAAAACAAAACAGAAACAGGCTCCATAGCTACAGAGAACAAACTGATGGGTTTACAGAGGACAGTGACTTGGAGAGACGGATAAAATAGAAGAATATGAATAAGAAGTGCAAACTTCCAGTTATCAAATATATAAGCTACATGGATCTTGTGTGCAAAACAGGCAATGACCCAACGTAGTACTAATGTTGCATGGTGATAGATGGTTACTAGACTTATCATTGTGAACACATCCTAAGGAATGTAGATGTCACATTATAATTTCATACACCAGAACGTAATATATTGTGTGCCAGCTACATTTTAACAAAAAATTATAACAAAAAAAGACCTAGTCTCTGGTGTAGGACTAAAGACTTTCATAAGCCTGTTGCTAGGCACTCACCTCATTCCGAAATACCCCCATGGCACACAATTTGCACCTTGGCAACTGTACTGCTCATGAATCCCACAAAGTTCCCTTGTGTATCCCAGCCCTTGCACTGCTGTTCATTCTGCCAAATGTGTCATCTCAAAACATGTTCTTCTTGCCAAACATCACGGTCTGTCTCTTTACCTGGTAAAGTTCTTCATACTCTGCATACTTACTTTAAATACTACACAATTTTTTTTCAATTTTAATAAATTGATTAGAAAGTGAGTATGGGTAAGGGAGACACACAGAGAGAAAACATTGCTTTCTTGTTTCACATATTTATGCATTCACTGGGTTACTCTGGTATGTGCCCTGACCAGGCATCAAACTCACAACCTTGGCATATCCGGGACAAAGCCTGAAGCAAATGAGAAACCCAGCCAATGCCTCACCCACATTTTTAAAACTCTAATTCTCATCATGGATTCAAAGTGGCTGGCACACACTGTGACCCAATAAAAAGGAAAAAAGTAACTATATTTGTAAGCACCTAGTGCGATCTGGCGCCTAATAAGCACTGAATAAAGTATAGTAAATCACTACAATAATAAATGGCAATGATAATAACAAGCTCTTGGAGGCAGGGACGGTATTTGAATTCTGCAACATCACAGTAACAAGTACCTAAAAGACGCCTGAGAGTTAAAGGCAGATCATTAAGCTGAAAAATGAAGAACTGAACTTTGATATTTTCTGTGAAAATTATGTTTAAAAAAACAAAAGAGAAATAAGCCCAGGAAAGCTCTCCCATGTTATGCATACCTTCAAGGTCAAAACACTGTTTCATCTCTGTGTTTCCCATAACCTGCAAAACCAGCCTACACAAGTCCTCTGATAAACATCCACTAAGTCCAAGGTGTCTCACACAATTCAGATTGCACAATGAACAGGTAACAGAGCCGGCATTTTTGTTATGGAGAAACATTTTTGTATGTTTATTGTAATTTACTGAGTCCCAGGTTGGGCTATTTGAATATTTATTAGATTATTTTTTCACCAATGGCAACATAGCATCTTGTTCTACAGAGATTCCAGTGTCCTGATAATTATCAAATTAATAAAGTCAACATATCTCCTTCTGTTTTGTCTTCTGAAGATTGAAGTTGATATCATGAGACCTTGTTGGTATAATGTGAAAAATACACTATGCTTCTCAACAGGCATTGTTTTTCTGACTTCTGAACTATGGGTAGATATCTTTAAGACACAATGTCATTGAGATTCTTGCACACTGGCTAAGTGGTGTACTTCTTATTGTTTGCCATATGCTTGTGCTACCAGGAAAGTATTGTTCAGTTCCTAGTTTTAGTTATTTTTTTGTTGTTGTTAGTGAGACAAATCACTATGCAATAACAAGTACTCACTTACTAAATATAATCCACTCACAGTTAAAACTAAACAAAGATCCATTTTTAGAACAAATACAATTTTTTATAATGTGAATATAGAGGAAATGTACACAATCCGACCATAAAATCTTTTTTTTTTTTTTACATAAAGATATCTTACGGGATTGTAGGGATCAGGACTAAATAAATGAATTTCTTTTCAAACGATATTGTCCCAGATTTTAACTTTGTTATTAATACTGAATACTATGCTATTAAGAAAGAGATTAAGAAAAACGATACATGCAACTTACACATTGTTTGGTATTTTTTTACTGCTCTTTCATTATCAAACTTTCTTACTCTTACTTCATCTATGGTAGGAGCACCAAGAGGAATTCACTATCAGAAGTCTTACCAAGAGTGCCACTTTCTGATCTTTGGGGTCTCCTTTCTTCTTTATATTTAGAAGTTAGTTGTTGCTTGCTGTGTATAAAAATGGTGATAAATAGCATTACTCTCTTACTATTAATATAAAAAAATTTTCCAAATATAGTAAATTCTTAGGATATTTCAGATAATATCAGAGCTAATATTACAATGTTAATGATACCATACACTTCAAATTTTTGTAAGTTCCACAACTGTTTTAGGAAGTAAAATTTTTTTAAAAATGTAACTTTCATGACTTGAGAGCAGTATAATTCAGTGAATTAATTAGAGTTAGCTTAATTAGACATAATCACACATTTCTAGAACTCAGACACCCTAGTTCTATAACCAACTGCTATTTGTTATCAAACAAGTCACTTATCTTTGGCTCAGTTCTCCTTTACAAAATAAGAAACTTACTGCCTTATTTTAGAAGTTTGTTAGGAGGATTAAAAGAGATGAGACAGCAAAAAGATATGCTCAGAAAATCATAAACCAAAGAAAAAATCTAGTCATGACATTTATTTCTTGAGTATTCCCAAATAAATACCAATGTGAATTTTTCATAGTTTCTCATATTCAAATGTTGCAGTTTTTTGAAAATGTTATGAATTTTACTTATAACCTGTACTTACGTTGTGGTTTGTAATTCAGGGCATCTCAGCTATTATGTAAGTGGCAACTAAATTTATGTACAAATAGATTACCCCATGAAGTCAGATAACACAATGCTCCCTTCTTTATGTAGCAAATCAAACAAACCACAGAAAACTAATAGAAGCCAGGACCTGGCCTGGGCTAATACTATCCCTTTTCTACCTACTCAAACTGTGATCCAGCAGATCTTTATGAAAATGATGCTTAATCTCCCCGTTCACCCCCAATTGGCTTGGAAGACAGAACCCTACTGGTCACACATGGACACTTGAGTCTTGGATGCGACCTAAGCAATTTTAAGTCCCAATAACCTACTTTTGAATATATTTTATTGATTTTTTACAGCGAGGAAGGGAGAGGAATAGAGAGTTAGAAACATCGATAAGAGAGGAACATCAATCAGCTGCCTCCTGCACATCCCCCACTGGGGATATGCCCGAAACCAAAGTACATGCCCTTGACTGGAATCAAACGCAGGTCAACGCTCTATCCACTGAGCCAAACAAGTCAGGGCCCAATAACCTACTTTTGATTCAGAGCTTTCTGTTGACTGGCTTCTATATGAGGCATAATTTAAAATTCTCTGAAACCTAAGGTAAATTTAAGTCACCTGGGAAACTTTCATTATTATGGCAAAGAGATCACTTGAGGGACCAACTTTAATTATGGGACCTCGGGCAAGTTGGTGCCTACCGCTCTGCGGGAGTGATGTGGGACCTTCCACTACCTAAAGAAAGGTGCGCTACAGAATAGAAAGTGACCTTGGGGTACAGATCTGGAAACAAAGGAGAAAGGAACATCTGGTCCTTTCCTGCAGCATTATTTGAATATCCCTGGCAGCTCAGAATGGTTCCAACTAACACTTTCTAGCAGGAAAAAAACCCAAGAAGCTCAAAGAGTAACTAGTCTGAAAAGATCTGGGCTAAGAAGTAAGCTCCACATAAGCTTTCCAGTGTGGGTGGTGCAGCGGGGGGTGGGTAGAGGGGGGCTGTGGGTGGCTAGAGCTGGAAGGCCCAGCTGCCTGAATAGGGAGCTGGTAATTGTAATAGTGGCTAAGCATACAAAGCATATGTGTATAAGCTGGAAAAAAAAAAAGCTGTAACTCTCAAGTGCAAGTGTGAATCAACATGAAGACTCAGGAATCTGAATCAGCAAGGCCAACCAGGGAGCAAAGATCAATCATGACTATATGATGGGTTTCAATGGCAACTCAACAGCAATAGAATCAATGGAAATAACAGAAAATTTAGAATGTCCCTTTTTCACCTCTCCATCTGACTTGTGAGAGAAGATTGTCTCCCTTGAACTCAGAGAATCCTTATATTCCTGAAGAATTCAAGGGGGAATGGATAGGAGATAGCCCCAGACACTACAGATTTTTCTGCTACAGTGAACACTTCAAGACCAAAAATAACTAGTTAGAAAAACCAGAGATGAGACTTTATTTATAATCTTATGCATAGGAGTTAGATTGGAATGAAATGGGTAAAAATCTCAAAAGTTTTAAGATAAAGAATCTGGCCCATTGCTCCTTCTAACTAGTTGAGCCTTGGTTTCTGGCTGATGACCTAGATTGACTGGCATTCCCAAACTACCTGACCCAAACTATGAAATCTCACCTGTCACAAAAAAAGTAACAGTGAAATGATTTTAAACCTCATTTAGTGATAACTAGTACTTCAAAACAAACACAAATTAAAACCACCAACAAAAGCATATTCTTCTGCAGTCCACTCACAGTCAACTTGAGAAAAGCCATCAGTACCTTGCTAAAAAAGAAGCCTGACTGTATTTGTGGACTCATTATTTCCTGTAAGCATGCGGGCTGTGTATATAACACAGAAGTCACTTCACCCTCGGCATCTTCTATTATGTTATTGAAACAGCTAACTTGATATACTTCCAAGTTAATACCCTGTTTGTCTGTCTAGAGTTGACCATTTACATGCTGAAGTGTTCATCGTGTAAATTACCTCCAAGACTAAAATGAAGGAGAAAAACGGCCACCTCTTATCCCACTTGGGTATTGCTAATTTGAAGTCCTCTAACAGATAAGAAACTATGCTGAGGTCACTAATCTGAAGCAGGGGAAGATTTAAATGAGGAACCACCACTTGGCCAAGATGTAAACACAGGTTGAAGTTACTAGAGGAGGTTTTGATTAATTAATTGCTAGGCTTCCTTAAACTCCTGAAATTCTACCTGCCTTTCATTCTGTCCACAGAAAAATGGAGAACACTGGAGAGGCCAGAAGAGCAAATAAATAACACAACGAAAGAAACACCAGAAAAATCTAGACAATAAAGTAAAAGAATCAAGGAAAGCAATGGAAGATGAAAAAAGGACTCTAGGAAAAAAGAAAAAACCTTCATACAACTAGGCAAAGGTGCAAGCCTGAGGGGGAAAGCCAGACTGGGAAGTCAGTAAATAGAGAAATCTATTAGAAATATCCTCTAATTAGATGCTGGATGTAATGAATATAACATGGTCTATACATAGATATTCTTTACTCACAGATAATTCCTCCCAAGAAGAATAGATATCATTTTAACTAAAACCACTTGCCTGTATAGGCCTTGTTTAGGTAAAATCTTTGGTTCTGTCGCAATATCTAACTGAGATGTGCCCTAAAAGCATTGGTGGGAAGAACAAGGTCCTATTTATCACCACATTTGTCAAGGAGAGTAAGATAAATGCTTAGACTAACTGGGCTTCTAAGGAAAAGTCTAAATCAGAGTTAACACACAGATTTGACTTTCTGGGATGAACTTGTTTGCATCCTTATCTCCATGGCAGAGCTACACAGGAACTTATCAGTGTATGTTGAGGGACAAGAGAATAATTTGGTAGCCAAAATGGTTGACAGTCAAATCATGGCTCAGCCCCTTGCTAACTATGGAATCCTGGGTCAATTCATCCACCTCCCTAAACCGCAGTTGCCTCATTAATAAAACGTAGGCTATAATAGCACAGTTACTTTACAGAGTTATTGTGATGACTGTATAACACAGGTTAATTAGGCTCTAGCCCACAGTAGAACTCTCTAGAAATGTTATTTTCTTTCCTCTGAATTCCCTTAATTAACATATAATTTTGAAAAATCCATAAAATCCTACCTGCTTAAGGAGTCTTCTTCAGAGGTATCAACCACTATTTTTTAAAAAAAAGTAAAATACATTTTAAAGCAGTAAAAATATAGGACTCTAAAGTACCAGATTAATGCATTGTTAGAAAGTATAACTTTGGAACCACACCTGAAGACTACACTAGAGTTACTATTATTGGTAGACCATTAATGCATTAACAACATTTACTTTCTCTTTTTAAATATATTAAGTGCAAAAAAAGAATGGGATATATCAAATTTTGATACTTACCTGTGAACTGCTATGTACAATGAACATAATCCTAACCAAACCCCGTCAGACTGACAGAAAATTGTATCGTTAGTAGAAGCAGAATCATAGACTAACCATGTCAAACTTAAATATCATGGGTTTTCTGGACTCCTTCCATTAACAGCAGTAAGAAGAGAGTTATTTTCCCGTTACGCAATACATCTCCAGCTCTTGAGTGAAGACTAGCCAGTTTAGGATGAAACACTCTACCACAAGGAAGCTTGATGCCTAGGCAATACATTTTCTTTCAAAGCAAACCATAGAAAACAGACACTTTCTGTCCCCATTTCCAATAGCAAATAAGTGAGATTCCAGTTGTATAAAGTAGAATCCCTTGAGACTGTCTCCTTTCAACGCTAGCTTGTAACTGTTCCCACATCATAGAGCAGGGGGATCCAGACAGGGAGGGCTCTGCAGTAGTGCATGAGGTCATTTTTCTCAACCCTGCCCAGCAGGTGACAAAAGCCTGTAAAAATCAAGCTTGTTCTGCTTGTATGGCATATGTCATCAGAGCCTATGCTGACGAACAACAAGCCACAATAATTATGACATGTCATGTAGTAGTGTTCTAGTGCTTACAGAGTTCTTCCTATTTCCACATAATACTTTTCTTAATTTCTTATAAAACTGAAAGCATGGCTTGCCCATTAAAGGCAGTTGTTGGCAAGTCAAAAAGTCAAAGAAATATTACTCAGAATTTAGGGATATCCATGGACATTCCACCAAACTCAACATGCATGGAAACATACTGGTCTTTTCAGTTGAACTATTGCTCTTTCCTGCTCATCTCACAAAGTCCTATTCTTCATGTCCAATCTAAATGCCAGTGCACTGCCTGGACACCTACAAAACACCTTGCATTTCTCTCTCCCCGCCAATGTTTTACATTGATTTTTCACAAAAATATATGAACTAGACCTCTTCATTGTATCTGCTTTGTTCTGTTACTGTCAACTGCCCTAGTCAAACAATGGCTCTGAACAGATGGCTCTCACAGGGGAAAATCCCACCAACTATTATTGTTTCCTCTTAAATTAATAAGACTTTTTGAGCAAAAACAATGGGAAAGACATAGACCTAGAAAAACAATGACATTTTAAATGGAATAAATTGAGCTTTCTTATTCATCTCTGCATGGACAGGTGAAACTGCATAATAGGCTAATGCTAGCCCAAGGAGGAAAAATCTTCCATTGTTTCCCAGTCTCTTTATGTGATTTCCTATCATCTGTCACTTTATGGTGGTGGGGGGGAGGGGGCAGGCCTCAGCTAATGAAGGAACACAGGCCAAATGCAAGCTGCCATTAGGTTTCATAAAGAAATGTCTCACTGGAACACAGTCCTGCCTGTTCAATTAAAGGTTGTCTAGGATGGCTCTCACAGTACAATGGCAGACTTGAGTAGATATGACAGACCACATGGCCTAAAATCAGGCCCTTTACAGGCAAATCTTGCTGATACCTACTTCATATCACAACCAGAGGGCCTTAATCAAACCCAATCTCGTTCCACTTCTGCTCAAAACTCCTGAGTCCCTGCGGTAAATATTGCTGGCTGCCTAACTCAGTCTCCACTCTTGCTGGAGAACCAAAACTCTGTTTGGACATTCTCTGTCATGAAACACAATGAAGGTGTTATCTCCCAAGCTCCAAGAAGAGAAATAATTATGAAGAGAAATAATTATACTGAGCTCATCAACGGGACTAATTTACCACTAACTGGTTTAGGAATGATTATGTGATGTAACCCACACCTATAATATGTTAGGCAAAGTCAAATGCAAGGCAACCAGTTTCTTTCCATTTAAAAGGAACAAATAGGCCACACCAGTGTGATTCAGTGGATTGAGAATCGTCCCATGCACCAAGAGATGGCCGGTAGGATTCCCATTTAGGGCATATGGCCAGGTTACAGGCTTGATGCCCAGTATTGGTGGGCAAGAGGCAGCCAAGCAATGTGATGGTTTCCTTGTTACTTCCATCTCTCTCTCCCTTCCCCCTCTTCTCTCACTCAATATCAATAAAAACTCATTTTTTTAAAAAATTAAAGGAAGCACATATCTCAATATCGCTAATCAGGAAATGCAAATGAAAGCCATAATGAAGTGCCAGCTCACTACTCTCAGAAATTCTGTTATCAAAATATCTACACTAATAAAAGGAAACATTCAAATTGGTGTCACTCCTCTATGCCCAACAGTCAATCGATGAGTATGCAAATGAATCCAACAAAGATGGTGTTTAATTTGCATACACAGGCACCGAGCAGAGAATGAAGGCTCTGGCCAAAGTGAAGCTTGAAGACTGCTAAGACTGAAGACTGAAGACTGAAGAGGCTTGGCCGCGGAGAAGACAAGGCTTGCTGCAGTCGAACCAAAGGCCAGGATTCTGGGTGCCAGAGGAAAACCTTGAGTGGTGGCCATGAAGCTGGAGGCTTGGGTTACACCAGGCAATGGAGGAAGCCAAGCTTCCAGCCGGCCCTGGTCTTTGCTCAAGGGAGAGAACAACATGCACGCATGGCCAGGAGTTTGAGAGATCAAAACGGGGGGGCTCCTGCTGCAAGTTTCCATGGTGTGGCTGGGGGCAGGCCCTCAGGGGACATACACACACACACCAACACACACACACATATGGGGTGCCTTCTCTGAGCCTCCGATGTGGCTGGGGCAGGCCCCCAGTGAGGACAAACACACACACACACGGGATGACTGCTACTAGTCTTCGACCTGGCTGCTGGCAGGGCCCAGAGGACACACACACACACACACACACACACACACACACACGACACTGGCTCCAAACCTCTGTTGCCAGACTGTGGCTTAGGCCTGCTCCCCTAAGCCATCAGTAGGACATCCACTGCAGGCTCCTGGACTGTGAGAAGGGGCAGAATGGGCTGAGGGACCCCCTAACCCCGGTGCAGTAATTTCATGCACCAGGTCTCTCATAAATAAATAAAAAGTGTTGGTGAGTGCTGGCAACCATTTACTGTCTTCGCTAGCTGAGTATAGACAGAGACCCCCCAAAAGCTAGTCACCTTTGAAAGTCCTAGCAAAGGTCAGGGCTGTGCACCACCCAGTTAATTTAGACACCACCCAGTTAATCTAGATGATGCTAGGTAAAGCAATATGCCCACCTTAGCTCACTGAATTCCTTAGATACTTGTGTAGATCCTTGTTGATTATTGTTGATCAGATACCCTGCCTATTCTAGGAAATTGTCTACTGAGAGCTAATCAGATACTCTGTCTATTCCCAGAAACTGTCTGCTGATCTGTGTGTCATTGAAATCTCCTTACGTAAGGCTACAAGCTCAATAAAAGATTGGAGTGGCCTGAGCATCAGTGGAAGTCCCTCTCCTGGAGTTGGACTTGCCCGCCTGGTCCTCCAATATTGCAAAATTATCTCATGTCTTTTTTCTCATTTGTGTGTGGCCCCTCTTTCAGATACTGAACCCTACTCCATGCAGGATGTGGAGCGAGTCTTACACTACAGGTGAGGATATGAAGAAAAAGAAAACTGGGGAGAAACCAAGATGGCGGCATAGGTTAACGCCGGAGTTTGCTGCCTCGAACAACCACTTCAAAATACAACTAAAAGATGGAACGGACATCATCCAGAACCACAGGAAGGCTGGCTGAGTGGAAGTTCTACAACTAGGAGAAACTGAGAATAAGAGGAGGCACAGTGCTGAAGTGAAATACTAAGGTGTGGAGTGCACGTGGCGTGGGCTGGTGGCTGAGGGCGCGGTTGTCTGTTTCAATCCGGAGGGAGCCTCAGACTCTGAGCTCCAGTTCCGGGCGAGTCTCTAGGGACCCAGAATCAAACGGGAGAAGCAGGACTGTCTGGCTACGGTCCCTCCGAGGTTTGCAGCGGTGGCTGGGACAGAGAGACAGAGCCACTGGGGACGGACTGAGAGCAGCCATAACTGCTCCCTCCTCCACCCTGTTGATCCCGTGGGACCCGCCCCGCCCAAGCCCTGCCCAGAGGCATTTGCCAGATAGCCTCAGGCAAAGGCTAGATTAGCACCTCCCTAGAGGACACAAGTTCTTCCACTGCAGACACAGCTGATTATCACAGCCAGTCGGCCTGGAGGTCAAATCCTTCTAGTATTAACTACAACAATCAAGGCTTAACTACAACAAGACTGCACACAAAGACCACTAGGGGGTGTACCAAGAAAGCGTAAAAAATGCGGAGACAAAGAAACAGGACAAAACTATTAAGGGAGGATATTGAGTTCAGAACCACACTTTTGAGGTCTCTCAAGAGGCTTCTAGAGTCTGTCGATAAACTTGATGAGATGTACAGGAAATCGAATGAGACCCTAGATGGTGTGATAAAGGACCATCTAGAAAGTAAGATTACATTGACTGAAATAAAGAATATTATACAGACTCCCAACAGCAGACCAGAGGAGCGCAAGAATCAAGTCAAAGATTTGAAATGGGAAGAAGCGAGGAACACCCAACCGGAAAAGCAAAATGAAAAAAGAACCCAAAAATACGAAGATAGTGTAAGGAGCCTCTGGGACAGCTTCAAACGTACCAACATCAGAATTATAGGGGCACCAGAAGATGAGAGAGAGCAAGATATTGAAAACCTATTTGAAGAAATAATGACAGAAAACTTCCCCCACCTGGTGAAAGAAATAGACTTACAGGTCCAGGAAGCGCAGAGAACCCCAAACAAAAGGAATCCAAAGAGGACCACACCAAGACACATCATAATTAAAATGCCAAGAGCAAAAGACAAAGAGAGAATCTTAAAAGCAGCAAGAGAAAGAAACTCAGTTACCTACAAGGGAATACCCATATGACTGTCAGCTGATTTCTCAACAGAAACTTTGCAGGCCATAAGGGAGTGGCAAGAAATATTCAAAGTGATGAATAGCAAGAACCTACAACCAAGATTACTTTATCCAGCAAAGCTATCATTCAGAATTGAAGGTCATATAAAGAGCTTCACAGATAAGGAAAAGCTAAAGGAGTTCATCACCACCAAACCAGTATTATATGAAATGCTGAAAGGTATCCTTTAAGAAGAGGAAGAAGAAGAAAAAGGTACAGATACAAATTATGAACAACAAATATGCATCTATCAACAAAGTGAATCTAAGAATCAAGTGAATAAATAACGTGATGTACAGAATGAACTGGTGATTATAATAAAATCAGGGACATAGAAAGGGAATGGACTGACTATTCTTGGGGGGAAAAGGGGTGTGGAAGATGCGGGAAGAGACTGGACAAAAATTGTGCACCTATGGATGAGGACAGTGGGTGGGGAGTGAGGGCGGAGGCTGGGGTAGGAGCTGGAAGGAGGGGAGTTATGGGGGGAAAAAAAGAGGAACAAATGTAAAAATCTGAACAATAAAGATTTAATAAAAAATAAAAAAAGAAAAAGAAAAAGAAAACTTTTGTGTACTATTCATATGATTGTAAATTCCTAGAGTCATTGTAGAAAACAACATGGAATGTTCTCAAAAATTTGGAAATAGAACTGCCATTTCACTTCTGCATATTTATACAACAAATACATGAACAGGAATTTGAAAAGATATCCACACCCCTATCTTCACTGCACCATTATTTACAATAGCCAAGATATGTAAGCACTGTATGTGTCCTTACATACAGAAATGAATAAAGAAGATGCAATATATATAATATTACTCAGACGTAAAAAAGAACAAAATTTTGCCACTTAGTGCAACATCCATGGACTGAGTGGAGGTTATGGTAAGTGAAATAAAACTTAGAAATACAAATACCTTATCTCACTTACATGTGGAATCTAAAACCACAAAGCAAACAAAACAAAAACACACCCATAGCTACAAAGAACAAACTGATGTTTGCCAGAGGGTAGTGAGTTGAGGAGATGGTTGAAATAGAAGAATATGAATGAGAAGTGCAGAATTCTAGTGATAAAATATATAAGCAACAGACATCTACTGTACAGCAAAGGGAATGTGTCAATCCTATTTAATAAAAGGGTAATATGCAAATTGACCATCACTCCAACACACAAAATGGCTGCACTCATGTGGACACAAAATAGCCGGCAAGGGAGGAGGGCTGTTGGCGATCAGTCCAGTATGAGAAGGCAGTTGGGTGGTACCAGGCCTGAAAGGGAGGGCAGTTGGGGGAGACACAGGCAAGCAGGGAAGGGCAGTTGTGGGGGACCTAGGCCAGCAGGGGAGGGTAGTTGGGGGAGACCTGCACAGGAGGACATAAGGGCGACCAGGCTGGCAGGGTAAAGCAGTTAGGAGTCACCAGGCTGGCAGAGGAACAGTTAGGCATCGAACAGGCTGGCAAGGGAGTGGTTTGGGGCAATGAAGCAGGCAGGCAGGCGAGCAATTGGGAACCAGCAGTCCTGGATTGTGAGAGGGATGTCCAACTGCCCATTTAGGCCCCATCCCAGGAGGCCCGATGCTCCTGGGATCGGGCCAAAACGGGCAGTCAGAAGTTTCTTGAGGGGTCCCAGATTGGAAAGAGTGCAGGCTGGGTTGAGGGACACGCCCCCTCCCCCATGCATGAATTTCATGCACCCGGCCTCTAGTATTGTAACAACATGGTATGGTGATTGGTGGTTACTAGACTTATCATGGTGAACCCATCATAACATATGTAAATGTCAAACCTCTATGTCATACACATGAAAGTAATATACTCTGTGCCAACTAGACTTTAATAAAAAATTTAAAATTGACCAAAGCAGTCCTTTGGCCGTCTCATACTGTCACGTGAGAATAGGATGCTTTGCAGCCATCACTAATTAGTCCACCAGGAAAGCACTCATAAGCACTGTCAACCTCACAGCTGAATAAGGGACAACACCTGGGATCCTAATGCCATCACTGAACCACCAAAACAATCCTGGTTCCTATTGTTTCAGCCTCTTAATTAGGCCACCCATACTAACCTGAAGCTAAAAGCATTCTGTCTGATGAATTTCCCAAGGCCACAGGCTAAGATCTAGTCCTCTCTGTAGTACTAAAGCCTTTCATAAGCTTGCTTTATAGCTAGGCACTCACCTCATTCCCACCCATTCCCACAGCACACATTTTGCACATTGAACAGTACAGCTCAAAAATCCTCCAAAGTTACAGTGCACATCATAGCCCTTGGAATGAGGTTCCTCTTGCCAAACATCACCCTTCTGCCCCTTTAACCTGGCAAACTTCTCCATCTGCAGGCTTAATTTAAATCTCACCCACATTTTTATTTTTTATTCTTTATTTTATTTGTGTGTAGGTGAATTTTAGAGAACATTTATTTTTGAAGGTGGGGATAGTGAAACAAGAAAGGGCTGGGGAAATGAGCCCAGGTTCACTAAGAAGTCAGGATTAGAGGGTTTTCCCAGGATGAATTGCTACTGACCATTGTTGCTCTGGTTGGAAGCCTCCTGGGGTACCTTAGTGTCTATGTGACTCATCCCTGTGGGGAAAGAAAATGGGGAAGTCTTGGGTGTGCAAGCATGTCTTTAATTTTCTTTAATTTTTAGCACCTTTTAAACATTGATTTAAGAAAAAGAGAGGTTGAGAGAACATTGCTTTTTTGTGCAACTTATTTAAGTATTCATTGGTTGATTCTGGTATGGACGATGACCAGGGATCAAACCCACAACCTTGGCCTATTGGTACAATACTTTAAGCAAGTGACCTACCCGCCAAAGCTTCCCCATATTTTTAAAACTCTAATTCTCATCATGGACTTAAAGTTGCTGGCACATGCTACACACCAATAAAAAAGAATAAATAATGATAATGATAAGCTCCTAGTATGTTCTACCACCCAGCAAGCACTGAATAAAGTATAGTAACTAATAAAAATGGCAGTAACAAGCTCTTGGAGAGCAGAGACTGTGTTTTTAAAACATTTCAATTCTGCAACATCAGAATAGCATTCAGGACATAAATGGCACCTGAGAGTTAAATAGTACACCAGTAAGCAGACAAATTAATAACTGAATTTTGACATTTTCTTTGAAAATTCTGATAAGATAAACAAAAAATAAAAGAGTGACAGCTCACATATTATGAGATCAAGGTCAAAATGATATTTCATCTTGTATTTCCTATAAGTTACAAAATCAACATACACAAATCCTCTGGTTGAAGTCTACTAAGCTGTCCTCATACAGTTCCGGTTCAGATTGCAAAATGCAGTGGTGCCACATCTGGGCAGCACATTGGCATCTTTGTCAGTGTGAAACACTTTTGCACTTTATTATAATATATTGAGCCCCGAGTTGGGGTATTTATATACAGTATTTATTATGATTATCTTTTGATCAATGCCAAGAGAGCTTCTTGTTCTAAGGAAATTGCAGTGTCCTGACAATTTCCCAACAAACAGGACGAAACATCTTGTTCTAATGCATCAACATATCTCATTCTGTTCTGACTTCTGAGGAATGAAGTTGATGATAGTGAGGCCTTTTTGGCATAATATGTAAAGTATCCTATGATTCTCAACAGGTATTGCCCTTCTGACTTCTGTGCTACTGGTAGGTGTCTAAAAAAAAAAACACCTCAAAGGTCCCAGGCAGTGCTGTTCATTGATTGAGGGTAGACCTTTGAATCAGGAGGTCAAGGTTCCATTAGCAATTAAAGCACATGCCCCCTTAATGGGCTAGATCCCTAGTGTGGGGAATGTAGGAAGCAGATCATCAATGATTACCTCTCATCTTTGATGTTTCTCTCTCTCTCTCCCTCGCCCTTTCTCTCTGAAATCAATAAAAGTATTATTTAAAAAAAAATTTCATTGGGATAGTTGCACACCAGGTGTTGTAGTTCTTATTGTTTGCCATTTGTTTGTGGTACCAGGAAGGGATTGTTGAGTTCCCACTTTTAACTACTTTTTTAGTGAGACAAATCACTCTGTAAAAACAGGTTTTCAGCTCTAGCCAGTTTGGCTCAGTGAAAGAGCATCAGCCTGTGAACTGAAGGGTCCTGGGTTCGATTCTGTTCAAGGCCACATGCCTGAGTTGACTGCTTAGTCCAAGGTGGGAGGCATGCAGGAGGCAGCTGATCAATGATTCTCTCTCATCATTGATGTTTCTACCTCTCTCTCCCTATCTGTTCCTCTCTCAAATAAATAAAAATATTTTTTTAAAAAATTAAAATAAACTACAGGTTTTCATTCATTAAATGTAATCCATTGCCTGTAAAAACTAAACAAAATGTCCATTTTGTATAACAAGTCCAATCTTTTACAATGTGAAAATAGAGAAAACATACAACATCCTAACTTAAAATCTTTTTTCTTTTTTACATAAAGATATCATATAGGATTTGAGGGATCAATACTAAATAAATGAACTTCTTTTCAAACAATATTGACCCAGATTTTAAAATTACCTACAATTAATTTTTTAAATAATACTGAATACAATAAACATTCACATGCAACTTACACATTGTTTGTTTTTATTGCACCTTCGTTATCAAAATTTCCTTACTCTTAATTCATCTATGGTAGGAGCACCAAGAGTAATTCACTATCAGAAGTCTTACCAAGATTGTCACTGTCAGAAGATTTCATAGGTCTTATTTCTTCTTTTTTTTCAGGAGTTGATTGTTGGTTGCTGTGAATAAAAAAATGGTGCTAAATGATATTCCCATTGAAATACAAATATAAAAATATTTCCCAAATATTGTAAATTCTTAGCCTATTTCAGAGAATATCAGAGTTAATAGTAAAACATTAATTATACAACACACTTCAAATTTGTAAGTTCTACAAACTTCTTATGAACATGTAATTTTTAAAGAAATGTAGCATAAAAGAGTCCTGATGTAAAGGCAATCTAGTTCAGTGAACTAATTAGAGTTAGCTTGCAATAATGGCAAGTCTCTTTAACACAGACTTCCCAGCTCTATAAACATGGCTATTTGTTCTCAAACAAGTCACTTTTCTGTGACTCAAGGTCCTCCTCTACAAAATAAAAATCTAACTGCCTTACTTTAGAAGTTTGCTAGGAGATTGAAATGAAAAAACACGTTAAAAGGAGATGCTCAGGAAACAGTAAGGCAAAGGAAAAATCTGTTATTGAACTTGAGTTGTTGAAACTGTTGGAATCCCAAAGAAACACTAACATGGGTTTTTCATAGCTTCTACAATTCAAATGTCACCGTTTTCAGAAAATGCTATTAATTTTGGTTGTTACCTGTCCTTTCTTTGTGGTTTGTAATTCGGGATGTCTCAGTTACTGTATAACTTGCAACTAAACCTATGTACAAATATATTATCTCATGAACTCAGATAGCAAAATGCTCCCTAAGTTTTGTTTTGAGTCATGTGAATTGTAGAAAACTAATTGAAGTTAGGACTTGGCCTGGACTACTAGTATCAATTCTCTTCCTCCTCAAAGTGTGAATCAGCATATCTTTATGATATGAAAATGATGCTTTTCTCCCTGTCCACTCCCAATTGGCTTGGAAGGTAGAATCCTACTTGTCACACATGGACACTGATGGGTGATGCACCCATAGCATTGGTAAGGACCAATAACCTACTTTTGAATCAGAGCTTTCTGCTGATTGGATTCCATGTGAGACACAATTTAAAATATTTTGAGACCTGAGGAAATTCAACTCACTTGGGAATGTCTCATAGTTATGGCAAAGAGATCACTTGAGGGGCCAACCCCAATTTTGGAGTCTCAGGCAAGCTGGTGCCTACTACACTGGGAAAGGCAATATGGGACCTTCCACTTTCTAAACAAAAATGCTCTATAGGATTTAAGGGGAACCGGGGAACAGAACTGGTAACAAAGGAGGAAGGAATGTCTGGTCTTTTCCTGCAGCATTATTTGAACCTCTCTAACAGCTTCGAATGGTTCCAACTAACACTTGTTTCTTCTATCCTAAGGCCTTCCTTGTTTCACTGTCCCCAGCTTTAACAAATGCGCTCTCTGAATAAAAAACAAAAGAATGAACAATTGTACCCTTCCATTGGATGATCTTTCGAACCTCTAGTTAGTAAAAATTCCACCATTTTCTCCTTGTTTTCAGATTTGGCAAGTGAAAGTGGTGTGAAGTCATCCTGTAGAGCAGAAGAAACTATTTATAATTCATAGAATGACATGTATCCAAACTGAATATTCGAATTTAAATAGATCCTCTGAACTTAAACATATACAATAGAAAGCAAATAAACAGCATCCATCCCCTTTTGCCCTGACTCATGTTCTCACTGGTTACCAGGGGTGGGAAAACTTTTTGACTCGAGGGCCACAATTGGTTCTTAAACTGGACCGGAGGGCCAGAACAAAAGCATGGATGGAGTGTTTGTGTGAACTAATATAAATTCAAAGTAAACAGCATTACATAAAATGGTACCATCTTTTTTTTGTTTGTTTGTTTTATTCATTTCTAATGGGCCGGATCCGGCCCGCTGGCCGTAGTTTGCCCACGGCTGGGTTAGACCATTGGACAGCACATTTAAGGGTCTAGGTTTAATTCCCATTCAAGAGCACATACCCAGATAGCAGGTTTGATCCCAGACCGTGGCCTGGGCCTATGGGGAGGCACCCCCACATAGGTGTTCCTCTCTGTCTCTCTCTCTTTCTCTCTCTCTCTTTGTCTCTCTCTTTCTCTCCTTCTCTCCCTTCAATTTTCTCAAAAAACAATGGGAAAAAATATGCGTTGATGTCGATGAAAAAAAAATAGTAGCAGCCCTTTTCTTCTCACCTCTGAACAGTCACTGACTGCTTCTTCCCTTTAAAATGTCCTCCACTCCCTCTTCAGCAGATTAACTGTAACATCATTCCCCAAAACTCACCTCAAAGATTTACAGTGTGAGTTCCAAGATTCTATGTTCCTGTCTTACTATCTATCCTGGTACACTGTCGTCATTATGTTGCCTGTGCACTGGGACCTCTCCTCACTTGCACTCACCCAGCTCCCCTTGCTGGGTATTAGGTCTCCTCTCCCCACCCATCCCCAGCAGCTGCCATTTCCTTAGCCCCAGTCAGCATGGCAACCAGTCCCCACCATCACGTCACTCCCCCGGCCTTCAGTCCTTAGTGGGATCTGAGCCTATCTCCCACTCCCAGGCACTAACAGGAAGTTCTTCCTTCTGGGTGGAAGGGTAGCTGGGAGGGAGAGCTTCGCCCCTTCCATGGACACTACATTTCTCCAGCCCTCCCTGCATGGGCTTTCGAGTTGTTTCCATGGTGACAGGGCCTGATCTATTGTATTCAGTGTATGTATGTGAGAAAGAAAATGCTTGTTCCCAGCTGGGGTGGCTCAGCAGTTGAGTGTTGACTCTTGAACCAGGAGGCACATGTGGGGCTTGTGAGCTGGATCCCCCAATGGGGGTGTGCAGGAGGCAGCCAATGGATGACTCTCTGTCATCATTGATATTTCTATCTAACTCTCCCTTGCTTTCTCCTTAAAGTCAGTAAAACACAGTTTTTTTAAAAAAGGCTTGCAACTGAAATAAAAACATGTATTTCAAACATTTTGTAAATAAAGTTACTTGATCTATACCTTGTTTCTCACTTCCAGATTTGCCATACAGGAAACTAGCTTTTCCGCTATAGTTGTGTTTTGACTAAGGACAGCATAGTGAAGAGCAGTGTTGCCTTGGATGTCCACTACATTTGGATCGGCACCGTGCTCTAGTTGAATAGCAGCACATTCTTCTTGCTCATATTCAATAGCCTGTCGGTATTATGGAAAAAAATAGATAAGTGTTAGGAAAGCAAAGTAACATTCCACAACTTTCACCAATGGCTTCTAGTTAAATGAGATAAACACATTGTTATTCTAAGTAATTAAATTCAAACCCATCTCATGTTGACCTGGTTGGCTAATACATACGTGAATTAGAGCTGTTTTATTGTCAGTATCACAGAGATTCAATAGGCGACGTCTGCTTGCTAGCTGACTCACCACTCGTTTATGGCCCTTGTAACAGGCCACCTTCAGAGCATGCCTATGAAAGGGAGAGGATCCTTAGCAACTTAGAGTGCACTAGATGAAAGCATACACTTGTCCATGTTCTTGTAAACATTCTCCCTATGCCTTCAAAACAAATATTTAATTTTCTTCAGGAGGCAGTACAGTGTTTATTAGTTCTTGTTACTCACCACATTAGTGAAGGAGAAGCCTATTTGAATGGAGAGAGGATGACCTGGGGATTCAGCTCAACTTGGTTCTGATCCCATTTTAACTGTCACATATCAGATATCACTTGGTCTCTCTGTGCCTCAATTTTCTCATCAACAGAATGGGGATAAAAATAATAGGTATCTCACGGGACACCAGAATCTATGCAAAGTGTTTAGTACAGTTCTTAGCCGAGAAAAAAATAACTCAATAATTGTTAGATAATATCAGTATCTTCATTATTATTATTACTCCCAATTTACAAAAACAACATTTCAATTAAGTAAAATGATATCATCATACCTACTTTGAGAACTTATTATAAGCATCAGAAAGAACATAGTATTTCAATGCTTCTAAAATGCTTATTTACAAAGAATTTAACATCTCTGACATTGGAGTCCAATTTTTAATTCAGAATGCCTTACAACCATTATTGGGAGCTTTTAAAAAATTAATTAACACAAAAAATACTGACAATCTGACATCCATGGTACCTTACATTAAGTGAAATATTGCTAACTATAACATTCCTCTTGCAGTTTTGTCAAATGTTTGGCATTGAAATACATATTAATTATTTATAGCTTTATGGGGGTAAAGAGGGCACAAAAGGAAATCAAGAAAATTTTAAAGGTAATTCTTACTTTGATTTTCAAGAAAATTTAACTCAAAGGAAGGTCAGAATTCAAATATTTAAGATGGCTCAATTTTTTCAATATTTAGATTTTTAGATTGTAGGGAAAATGGACGTTCCCAGTGAGCAATACTAGTATTTATTACTATTATACATCATCAAAAGGCCAGTTAAAGGTTATCTTTTACAGTTTCCTACTTTCAGAAATACTTTGGTTTGGAAGCAGATAGAAAAAAGCTTCAACATGATGATGCCCTAATATTTCAATTATGAAATTCTCCTTTTGCTCATATTGGGCAACATGAAATTGTAAGGATGAAAGGGCCTGAGATTTGGAGGGAAAGGGTCCAGAGAAGAATATGTCTGCTACATAATAATAGGTATTCAGGTTATATTTCATGTAAACAGGGATTGAGAGAATGCATACACATAGTGGAAGAGTTCAATATTTTTAAATAAATCTTTACAGATTAAAAAAACACTTCAGCATTAATAATAATCTTTCACATTTTCTCTCTTCATTAAAAAAGTTTATGGTTAAGAGTATTACAGATCTCCTACATTTCTCCCTCATCGTCACCGTCCACCTGGTTCCTGCCTCACCCCAGTCCTTTAACACCCTATTGTCTGTGTCCATAGGTAAAATCTTAGGTTAATCTAGTCCTGCTCCTCTGTTCCCCCTTGCCACTGAGATACAGAAGTCTGTTACATGTTTCCATGCCTCTGGTTCTATTCCATCCATTAGTTGTTTTTGTTTTTTTCATTAGATTTATTGTTTATTTATTTTGATTTTTACATTCAATTGATGATCTATAATAAGGAAAGCATAATATGCTAATTAGACCAGAGGTCTTTCTGGATATCCTTCGGACGAGTTCGAGATGAAGCCAGGGCTGCAGCCACAGAATCAAGGAAGCCTCTGTGACTACCAGGGAGGAATCCAGGCAGCCCCTGTAGCTGCAAGGGAGAGATCCAGGTAGCTGCCATGGCTGTGAAGGCCTATCCTTGCACAAATTTCATGCATTGGGTCTCTAGTAAATACATATGTATTGACATATTATTGTTTCTATTTTTAAATTTTTGCTTTCTTCTCCTTCTCCTCCTTCTCCTCCTTCTCCTCCTTCTCCTCCTTCTCCTCCTTCTCCTCCTTCTCCTCCTTCTCCTCCTTCTCCTCCTTCTCCTCCTCCTCCTCCTCCTCCTCCTCCTCCTCCTCCTCCTCCTCCTCCTCCTCCTCCTCTTCCCCTTCCCCTTCCCCTTCCCCTTCCCCTTCCCCTTCCCCTTCCCCTTCCCCTTCCCCTTCCCCTTCCCCTTCCCCTTCCCCTTCTCCTTCTCCTTCTTCTTCTTCTTCTTCATCTTCATTTTTCTTTCTCAAGAATACCCATCAATATTTCATTCAACACTGGTATAGTAATTGTGAACACTTTTTTTTTTGTCTGTGAAGCTCTTTGTCTGACCTTCAATTCTAAATGATATCTTTGTTGGGTAGAGTAATCTGGATTGTAGGTCCTTGCCATTTATCACTTTTTATAATTCCTGCCACTCGCTACTGGGCTGCGAAGTTTTTCTTGAAAAATCAACTGGCAGTCTTACAGGTATTCCTTTGAAGGTAACTAACTAATTTTCTCTAGCTGCTTTTAAATTCTCTGTCTTTAACCATTGGCATTTTAATGATGATGTGTCTTGGTGTGTGCCTCTTTGCCTTCCTCTTGTTTGGGACTCTCTGTGTTTTCTACACTTGTAAGTCTATTTCCTTTAGCAGGTAGGAAAATTTTTTCTTTCATTATTTCTTCAGATAGGTTTTCAATATCTTACTCTCTCCCTTCATCTGATGACAGGAACATAATGTGATTGTTTGTATACTTGAAGTTATCCCAGAAGCTCTTTACACTGTCTTCATATTTTTGGATTCATTTTTCTTTTTATTCTGCTGACTGGGCATTTTCTGTTTCCTCATATTCCAAGTCTTAATTTGATTCTCAAGATCTTCAACTGTACTGCTGAATCCCCCAAAATTATTCTTGACTTCACTTAGTGTGTGCCTAAGTTCTGACAGATCCAGGTCTTTTTAATGTCTTTGATGTTGTCATTAAATCCTTGAAAGTCTCACTAAGTCCCTTGAAGCTTTCATTAAAGATCCTTGAGCAACCTCATAACCATTGCTTTGAACTCTGTATCTAGTAATTTTCTTGCTTCCATTTCATTTAGTTCTTTTTCTGATGATTTCTCCTGTTCTTTCATTTTTGATAGGTTTCTTTGTTGCCGAATTTTTGGCTGCTTCCCTGTGTTTGTTTCTATGTACTAGGTAGAACCTCTATGTCTCATGGAATTAGTAGAATGGCCTTGTATAAGAGGTATCCTGTGGCTCAGTCTCTTTAGGAACCTGAGCTGGGCAATCTAGGTGAACCCCTGTGTGGGCTATGTGCAGAATCTTTTTCTGTGCCTTGACTGCTGTCGGTGTCACTAGGTGCAGTTGACCTCCAGGCCAATTCGGTGTGAGGATCAGCTGGGACTACATTGGAAGAGATGCTGTGCAGGCAAAACACTTTCTTGTTTGAGATATTTTTGCAAAGTGTGAAGCCTGACCCAGGACATGCCATTCATATGTTAACGGTGGTACAAAGCGCTTGAGTGGTGTTCAAATTGCATTTGGTTGGGTCTCAGAGAATCACCAGGGGAGAGCTAACAGTTTGAAACAAGCTGATGAAAACTCATATACAGATGCCTGTCAACTCTGGAATGGGGGAAGTCTCAGCACAGGAACAATGACCTCTGTGAGCACCTCTGTCTCTGAGAAAGCAGCCTTTGATTTCTTGCCCTGATGCCAGACAATCCAGTTACTCCCTGATTGTCACAAGTTCCTTTCAAGCTGCCACCACCAGGCTGGAGCCCTAACTGTTTCAGTCCTAGTAAGTTCTTGTGCTGGCCCTTTAAAAGGAACTACCTGGGTCTCCCACAGTGTGTGTTCTTGTCAATCAGCCAAAATGCTTGCCCATTTTCATAGCTTGAAGTTAAAGGGAATTCTCTACCCTGCTCTGGAACCCTGGGTTGTGGGCCTCGTGTAAGACTGGGGCACCCTTGCTTCTCACAGGAAGCCTCCATAACCACAACATATATCAAGATTAGAAAAAGACGCCACATGTTGTTGTGGGACCAGCCCATTCAGTGCCTCTGCCCTTCCTACCCACCAAAATGTGCTTCTTCTTTACTTCTCTAGCTGTAGGAATTCCATTCAGCAGGATATCAGGTGATTCTGAATGATGGTTATTCTGTATCTGTATTTTAGTTGTAATTTTGATGTGGTTATTGGAGATGGCAAGTACCAGGGTATACTTATGTAGCCATTTTAGTTCTTCTGTACTTTCTATTTTTTAATTATATTTTTTTAAAGAAATAACTCAGTTAGAGAAAGAAAAATTTCAAGTGACCTCACTTAATTATGGAATCTAAAGATCAAAATGTACTGATGAACAAAATATGTCCAGAGGTAATGGTGCATAGAATAGAACAACAGATCTAGGGATGGTGGTGGTAGGACAGGAAGAGATTAAACAAAGAGCATATATTTATAACCCATGGACACAAACAATATTATGAGAAATTTCCTGTGGTGGAATGGGGTGTGGTTTAGGTGGAAGAAGGACAAAAAAGGGACAAATTGGGAGAGTTCTGTAATACTGTAAAAACAAAAAAAAATTAAACTTTTAAAAAAATATATTTTTAATTGATTTTAAAGACAGAGGAGGTTGAGAGAGAAAAACATTGATGTGAGGGAGATGCATCAATAGGTTTGCTTCCATAAGCACCTCAATCATGGATCAAATCTGAAACCTGGATAGTTCTCTATTACCAGGAACAAACCCCAAGACCTTTCAGTGTACAATAAGGTTAATGGATGATGCTCCTACCACCTGAGCCATACTGATCAGGGTGCTATTTTGAAATTTTTAGGTTCAGAAGCACATCAAGATGTGAGTAATCTATAATAACTTTCATATTATATGTAATAAAGCTATATAACATAAAACACATATGTGTATAATTATATATACATAAGTGCATATACATATATATATATATATATATATATATATATATATACAGTAATAAAAGACAAACATGCAAATTGACCAAACCTTTGCCATGCCTTAAGTCATGCCCACCATCCAATCAGAGTGACTATATGCAAATTAATCCAACCAATATGGCATCTGGGAGCCACAGGACTTGAGCAAGCAGGAAACTTCGTTCCCCAGTGATGGAAGAAGCCAAGCTTCCCACCAGCTACGGCCAACTCTGAGCTCCACTGAAGGCAACAAAGTTTCAATTATAGGAGATAAATAAACCCCAGATACCTGCTTTCACCCCGCCCTGGCCAGGGAGCTGGAGCGAGCAGGAGCAAACTTGGGTTGCTCCTAGTGTTGGAGGAAGCCAAGCTTCCTGGCCATCATGGCCTGCTCTGAGTTCCATTCAAGGCTACAAAGTTTCAATTAAAGAAGGTAAAAAAATACCAGGGAAAAAAAAGAGGCTCAGAGCTTCCATCGCTGGCGGGGCTTGGCCAGCCTGAAAAGGGCCCTCAGCCCATCGGCCAAAGTGTCCAGACACCAAAGTGGGGACCCCCACCCTGAAGGGGGTGTGACCAGCTTTTAACAGCCATCAGCCCCTCACCCAGTCTGGCCACGCACCCTAGTGGGGACCCCCACCCTGAAGAGCATGTGAGCAGCCTGCAAACACACATCATCTCCTCACCCAGGCTGGCCACACACCCCAGCGGGAGCCCCACCCTTATCCAGGACACCCTTCAGGGCAAACCAGCCAGCCCCCACCTGTGCAGCACACCTCTATCCTCTTTAATAAAAGGGTAATATGCAAACTACCCTAACAGCAGAATGACTGGGTATGACTGGTCACTATGACACACACTGACCACCAGGGGGCAGACACTCAATGCAGGAGCTGCCCCCTGGTGGTAAGTGCACTCCCACAGTGGGAGCTCTGCTCAGCCACAAGCAAGGTAGATGGCTGCCAGCACAGTGGTGTTGGCAGGAGCCTCTCCCACCACCTCAGGCAGTACCGAGGATGTCCAACTGCAGCTTAGGTCTGCTCTCTGCTGGTAAGTGGACATCCCCTGAGTGCTGCCAGGCTGCCAGAGGGATGTCTGCCTGCCAGCTTTGGCCCAACACCCCAGGGAGCATTCCTAAGCTAGCAGGTGGACATCCTCCAAGGGGTCCCAAATTTCAAGAGGGCATAGGCCCAGCTGAGAGACCCCCCCGAGTGCACTAATTTTTTTTGCACCCGACCTCTATTGTGTGTGTGTGTGTGTATGTGTGTGTGTATATATATATATATTAGCAGCCCAGTGCTCAAAATTGTGCGCTGGTAGGATCCCTGCCTGTGTTCTTGTTCCAGTATTATGAAGGCTTCAGGAAATCTGGAGAATGCTTTGCGTACATTATATAGCAGTCCAGAGATGCAGCATGATTTTGAAAGGCATTTGGGGGTCAGAGGAACCTAGGTTAAAGAAAACTAAGATCTCCTTGTCTCAGGACCCCATGCTTTTGATTAACACAATTGGTCCTGAGGCAAGGCAGAGATATGTACTTCCAAGGGTCAGGGTTTCCTATACAGAGGCATTGTCAGATTTGGGGGAATTAAACTACAGCTATTCAGGTGTTTGGCCAGTAGGAGGCAATTACATGTAGATTAAGATGCCCTGAGCTGTCTGGCAGCAAACTATCAGTCAGTCCCTTTTGGGGTTTGGGGAAATAACATCAGCCGTTCCCAGATTCAGTCCTGCTATCATGCTGGGATTGGCTTCTGGCAGGGCCCTATGCCTAGTCTGTGATCAGGTCCATCTTCTGCCTGCTCACCAGTCCCCAGTCCTGCCCCACCGCCGCCACCAAACCAGTTCCCCTCGCCATTCCCCAGTCCTACTATACTGCCGCGACCCACCCAGTAACCTGACCCAGTCCCCAGTCCCGCAGCACTGACATCCACCCTGGTTCCCCATTCACCATCTGATGATCAGAGCCTATGATTGCTCTACTCACAGCGACTGGTAGAGCAATCGTTCTGGTCGTTACACCATTATAGTCCCTGGGCTTTTATTTTACAGGGTTAGTGTCCCAGTAACTTAAATTTGTGCATGAGGGGTGGGTATCCCTCAGCCCCGCCTCCGCCCTCTCCAATCTTGGACCCCTTTAGGGATGTCCAACTGCTGGTTTAAAGATCAGGCATAAAATGGCAGTCGGATATCTCTCTCGCAATCTGGGACTTCTGGCACATAACCGCTCACCTGCCTGACTGCCTGATCACCCCAGGCTACCCTGTCTGCTGGCTTATTTGCCCCCAACTGCCCCACCCCCCGGCCAGCCTTCTTGCCCCCAACTGCCCCCCTGCCAGCCTGATTGCCCCAACTATCCCCCTTGACAGCCTGCTCACCCCCAAGTACCCTCTCCTCCTGGCTTGATCACCCCTAACTGCCTCTGCTTCAGCCCTGACACAATGGCTTTGTCTGGAAGAAAATCCACAAGGCCTCCCAAAGGTCTCCCGGCCTAAATAGTATATTACTCTTTTATTAGTATAGATAGAGGCCTGGTGCATGGCTGGGGCCAAGCTCATATTCCCTGAAGGGGTTTCCTGATCAGGAAGGGGGTCTCCACTGGGGGCATTGCTGACCTGAACAAGGGACTCGGGCAGATTGTAGGCTGGCCATGCTTCCATCAGGGTGGGGGTCCCCGTTGCGGGGCATGCCCAGCCTAGGTGAGAGTTGAGAGCTCTTTTCAAGCCAGTCACACACCCTTTGAGGTGGGGGTCCCTGCTGGGGGTGTGGCCAGCCTGGGTCCCAGCCTGGGTGAGGGGCTAGTAGCTGCTTGCAGGCTGGCCATGCCCACATTGGGATGAGGTTTTCTGCTGGGGGCGGGGTTGGCCTTGGCTTGGAGCTAATGGCCTTTTGCAGGCTGGCTACACCCCCATGGGGTGAGGGTCCCCACTCTGGCTAAGGGGGCCTAGGCAAAGGGCTGAGGGCCATTTGGGGGTACTTTGCAGGCTGGCCAAGATCCTGGCTTTGTCCAGAAAGACATCTAGTGAGCGCGATTCATATGATTGCCCTTCCTGAGGATGCTTTTATTCATAATATTTCCTAGAATTTCCTTACATGTTCAAACATGAAATCATATTTTTTAAAAAGCAAATGTTCATTTTTAATACAAATGCTCAGAAATAAATTTTATCACATTTTGCATCTATTTTTCACTAATTAAGATCATAGTCTGTTTGTGTGTATGTATAACCAAAATGAGTTTTTCTTATTAAGACATTGTTATTTTCAGAAGTACTGAGTGAAACAAACTATATAACTTAGATTTTAGTATAAATAGAATTGATGGGTACTGGGAATATATCTATACTAGAGGCTCAATGTAAGAAATTTGTCAGGGGGGTGAGTATGTCCCTCAGCCTGGATTGCACCCTCTTGCAATCCAGGATCCCTCGAGGATGTCCGACTGCTGGTTTAGTCCCCGTCCCTCAGTGGATATCCCTCTCACATTCTAAGACCACTGACCTCTAACCTCTTGCCTGCCACCCTGCCTGCTCTGACTGCCTGCCAGATTGCCCCAAACAGCATCTGCCTCGTCTCTCACACCCGGGACCTCCGCTTTTCTCCTCCAGCTGGCTGCAGGCACCTGGTACCCAGGCTTTCCTCCCTTCGGCTAGCTACAGGCACCTGGGACCCCGTGCAGCTCACACGTGGGCTGGCCTCAGGCACCCAGAACCCCCAGCAGCTTCGCCCAGGCTGGACACAGGCACCCTGGGCCTGAAAGGCTTCGCCTGGGCCCCTGCTCTGTCAGAAAGGTCATCCAGAAGGATGTCTGGAAGATGTCTGGTCTATCCAGTCTATTTAGTATATTACCCCTTTATTAGTATACTAGCAGATTTTTAAATGTGCTGCTCAGGGCCAAATTTCTTATTGCAAATGTCAAAAACAATCTAAATTTGAAACAGCAGCAAAAGGACAATCTTCAAAAACTGGATGGATGGAAAATATTATTTTACTCTTTTACCTTATTCCCTTTTTCCCAGGGACACTAAATATATTCTCAGTTGTCCATTGGTCACTTATACTTATGCAAAAAAAATACTGTGTTCATTTTCAAGTTATAGTTTTTTGTTGTTGATCTCAAAGACTTCTCTGTAAAAGGAAGACATACCTTTCCTCTGATACACATATACCGCAAATATTTTGCAAGAACGTTTTCTTTCTTTTGCTAAAATTATTTTATGGTAGACAGAGTGTATGAAACATTTTAAAATATATTTTCATTGATGAATACAATATATTTTATTCAATATTGAGAGAGAATCATTGATTGGCTGCCCCCTGCACACTCCTACAAAGGATAGAACCCGCAACACAGACATATACCCAGACTAGGAATCAAACCATGACCTCCTAGTTCTTAGGTTGGCACTCAACCACTAAGTCATGCAGCAGGAATAGAACTTTTTATATTGCTCAATCAACCTCCAGAAATCCTGTGCTTCAAGTCTTTGTCAACATGAAAAAACAACAACAAAGTATAAACAGACATTTGTATATTCTCCTGGTACTTTTCTCATTTTGCATATTTAAAACTTTTAATCTGAGATTTATTTGGAGTAATAAAAATCTAGCTAGTTTTATACAAACACTTAACATGGAATCCTCCACCATTTTTCACTGACCTTTTCCTACAAATATGAAATGTCACCAGTATCTAGTTCTAAAGTGTTACATATTTTTTGAGGTTTGGGCACTTTCCATTCTGTTCCAATCATTTATCTGTCCTTTCAGCTATTAGTAAACTGATACTTTGTGGAAATTTATAGCACACATTAATAGCTAGAAGGGTAAACCTGTGTCTACTATGCAAAATTTGTCTTCATTTCATTCCAATGATGGGAGATAACATGTAACTCAAAAAAGTTTAATGTGTATTGAATTGGTTGGTAAAACTAATAAACAGGACAAGCACACATTTTGAGAAACTCAGTCATCATAATCAGGACCACAGCCACCTTCCCGTTTCAAAGTTGCATCTGAGTTCCCTCCATAAAGAACATAGGTTATTAGATTTTATCCAAGGAATTTTTAGCCCAGAAGTGGATCTATTATGAGAATTATCTCTCTCATTGTGCACTTTTCGATAGTATGTAACATCATGCTATAAAAATGTGTATGGTATCCAATGAACACACTCTGATTAGGATTAATTTGTTGTCACTACTTCCTGGCTGACATAACTTTTAATCCCTGAACTAGAACTCATCAGATCACCTAAATCAAGGCAGGAAGATACATTGTTCCTTCCTCATCACTTGTCACTGGTTCAAAGATTAATTGATTTCAGTCAAAAAAGGCTTTCTTGCTTTTTTTGCATGCAAACCACTTATTAGGGAGATCCCACTCCTTCCTTTTGTTCTCAAACCACAAGGTAATTGCCCTGAAATGGTGGAAAGTTAAATGTCCAAACGTCAAAGAACAAAATGTATATGTTGTTAGCCGATGTAATAATATATATATATATATACTGACCTACTGTATGTTTTATACACATAATAACACAAAGTAAATGTCCTTAGACTGCATATGTTTATGTTTATACAAGTCATGTTTTCATGTAGGATCTAGTTCTGGAAGTGAAGCTATTGGGAAAGGAATGACATACTTGAATTTTTGAAAAAAGCTCAATTACCCCTCTAAGAAGATGTGCTAATTTCATCTACCAATAGTGCAGGAGAATGCCCCTTTCCTCTCATGGGACAATCCTGGTTTTTATTTTTTACAGAGAATAATTATCCATATAACTTTAAAAAATGGTATCTTATTATTTGTTGATATGCATTTGTTTCTGATCAGCAAGGAAGTTTCTATCTAGTAAAAATGTAAATTTGCTAATCATGAATATTAGCTCAAATTGGAATTTGTTTGATAGGAAAAGAATAATTACCTACTGCTAAATACTGCTATAGGCTTACCTATCAGTATTTACATTCTCCTTAATAGGAACCTGCTGCTTCTCACTTTGTTCCATGTTGCCTTTCTGCCTCACACCAACACTGTCACTGTTGTCTTCAGCGCCATCATGCATGTTACCTGACACTTCCCTTTTACTACTTCTCTTCTTCTGTTGTTCTTCAACCTTTGATGAAAGTTTGATACTGTTATTAACTTATTCTTTAAAAAGGAGTGTTTATTCATTAATTTAGTCATTTGGATTTATCAGTTGTGTTTGTTACTACCTTATCCACTAAGAAGGCTGCGTTTTCATTAATTCTATCATTTGGCTGCTGGGAATCAGTTTGTTCACTGTTGATTTGTTGCAATCCACTTCTGTCACTGTCATCATTAGCGCCATCATGCATGTTACCTGACACTTCCCTTTCACTACTTTTCTCTTCCACCTCTTTTTCAACCTTTGATGAAAGTTTGATACTGTTATTAACTTATTCTTTAAAAAGAGTGTTTATTCATTAATTTTGTCATTTGGATTTATCAGTTGTGTTTGTTATTACCTTATCCACTAAGAAGGCTGCATTTTCATTAATTTTATCATTTGGTTGCTGGGAATCAGTTTGTTCACTGTTGATTTGCTGTTGCAATCCACTTCTGTCACTGTCATCATTAGCACCATCATGCACATTTTCTGACACTTCCCTTTTACTACTTTTCTCTTCCACCTCTTCTTCAACCTTTGATGAAAGTTTGATATTATGGTTATTGTTATTACCTTATTCATTCAAAAGTTATATTTTTATTAATTTTATTACAGAAATGAAATTGCTATAACTTGAATCAATAAATATATTTTGAATGTTTAATTTTATCATAACAGGTCATTGAAATTATAAACACTGTTTCGTATCTGTTTCTGTATAGGAGCCGGATAGTCCAAGATTTCTAAAAGGCTTTCTTAATTTTGTGCTCCTATTCACATTACATCCACTCTTTGCTACCTGACATTTCCCCTTCTCACCCTCATCCCATTTATCTACCACAGACAATGAGATAAAAAGACAAAGATGCAAAATTTCCCCCTTTTGTCTTTCCTACCTGAGTGTTGCATTGCACAGATTGATTTAGAAGATGTGAATTTGTGCCTCAGTAACAAATAGGAAACTTTGTCTTTCTTCATGAAGCTATTGTTTCCCACATTGCCTTTTACAATTTTTTCAAGATCTTTAAATGTTTCAAAAGTGGTGGTATTTAAAAAAATATCAACCAATATATTACAACATTGGATCAGAGTGAAGCCAATGAATTGTTAGTTAAAGTACTATTTTGGAAAGTGAGTAATGTTCCCCTAATTTCAGACCAAATCTTGGTATTTTGGGCCTGATGAATTCTGCTGGCCTTACCCCAAAGAGTCTCTTAGGTGCCATCAAACCATCAAGTCCATGGGTACCCAGTGGGTGATGGCTGGTATTTATGTATGCTGGGACTTTTGCTGAGTGGCCTCACACTCAGAAATGAAATTGCGTTTCAAACTGTCAACATGGTAAGTACCATTCACACCTACCTGGTGACTCACTTATCTCTTGGGACTCATATACCAATGGGAGTTCTTTCAGTGATTGACCCCAACAGAAAGCTGGTAGGCAGAAGAGGAACTCAGAGTGACTTGGGCTTTGTACTCAGTTGTCATGAGGGCTTGGTGCTGGTAGAAGCAGGCATTACTGTGCAGCTTGGCCCCTCCCTTGCACACCTAGGCCTAGCAGAGGCTGTCACAAACACTGCATCACTTTGTATCTCCACACAGGTTGCTCAGGAAAAATCACAGGCAAAGACTGACATTGACTTACAACAGAGTGCCCACCACCCCCATCTCAAGAGGCTCCAGTGGGCAGCTACAGAGCATGAACCATTATCTCCACAAGCCAAACACTGAAAGGAAGATCTAGGCAGGCACCATACGACACTGGTGTGAATTACTCTACATGGGGTCAGCCATCACACAGCAGCTTGTATACTGTGGTCAGCCAGCCTGAGCAGCAACACCGTCCACTAATAGATAAACATCAACAGTCTACAAAAAGAGGGCTCACATCACACACAAGTGACATTCCTGGAGCACTTAGCTCTGGTGATCAGAAAGTATGTTCCAATGAGCCTGACCAACACCTAATACAGAAGGCCATTTTTCCAAGACTTGGAGGCAACATACGTCTACCCATATTCAAGGAAACAAATATAGAAGGAAAGCTGAAATGGGAAGAAAAATAAATATGCTCTAAATTAAGAAACAGGTAAAATATCCAGAAAAAAACACACACAAATAAATGAAATAGAGGCAAGATAAGCACCAGATACAGAGTTCAAAAACATGGGTACAAAAATTCTCAAGGAACATAGTGAGAACTTCAACAAAGAGACAGTATGTATGAAAAAGGATAAATAAATCATATGAAATATCCACGCAGAAATGAAGAAATAATACCTTAAATGAAGAAAACACAAGAAAGAATCTTAGCAGAGAAGATGAAGCATAGAATAGAATCTTTGACTTAGAAGAGAATATAGCAGGATGTAACCAATTAGAGCAGCAATATATATACTTTTATAAAAGTACACATCCTTTTATAAAAGTATATATAAAGAAGAGATACTTTTATAAAAGTATCTATACTAATAAAAGAATAATATGGTAATTAGACTGGATAGACTGGACATCTTCTGGACAAAGCCACAGTGGTGGGGCCAAGGCAGAGGGGGTTATTAGGCAAACGGGAGAGAGTAGTTTGGGGAGATCAGGATGGCAGGGGAGTGAAGTTAGGGGCATCAGGCAGGAAGGCAAAGGGGTTATAAATGATCAGGGAGGCAGAGTGTTTAGGGGTAATCACTCAGGCAGGCAGGTGAGTGGTTAGGAGTCAGCTGTCCCGGATTGCGAGAGGAAAGTCCAACTGCAGAATCAGGCCTAAACTGTCAGGAAGACATCACCTGAGGGGTCGCAGATTGGAGAGGGTACAGGCCAGGCTGAAGGAATCCCCTCCAGTGCGTGAATTTTGTGCACTGGGACTCTAGTATATATATATATATATTTGTTCTTAATGAGACTAGTTTAAAAAATTTATTGGGTAACAGAAAACATAGCAGTGTCCATAGGAGCACCAGAAGGAGGAGAAGAATAGCAAAAATTAAGAACCTATTTGAGAAAATAATGATTGAAAACTTCCTTAGCCTGGTGAAGAAAGAAGACACACAAATGCAGGGTGCAACGAGAGTCCCAAACAAGACACTTTATAATTAGGATGGAAAAGCTTAAAGAAAAAGAGATCTTAGAAGCAGACGGGGAAAACTAGATAGCACCAAATAACGGAGTCTCAGTAAGTCTATTAGATGCTTTCTCAACAGAAACACTTCAGTCTGATAGTTACTGGTACAAAATATTCAAAGTGATAAAACAAAAGGACCTACAACCAAGACTCCTCTACTCATCAAAGGTATCATTTATAATTGAGGAGGAAATAAAGAGCATCCTAGGTAACCTAAAGAAGTTCATCACACACACACAAAAAGAGACAGTGTTATGGGAAATATTAAAGTGGCTTCTATATAAAAAGCAAAAAGGCAGGGGACATAATTTTAAAGAATAAAATAGCAATAATCCAGTACCTATCAGTAATCCCTGTTAATGCCCAGCAGGGGGCATATATGTCTTAAAAGCTCCAATCAAAAGACGGAGTTAAATGGATGGCTAAGAAAACCAGATCCTTATATGTGCCATCTACAAAATAACAGATTCAGAAAAAGATACACACATACTGAAAGCAAAAAGGAGGAAAATGATATTTCCTGAAAATACAAACAAAAAGGGCCCTATTCTGGTGTCACACGTGGTTAGAGTATTGACCAAATATGCCAACTTTGTGGGTTTAATCTCTCATCAGGGATATACAACTAGCAACCACTGAATGCATAAATAAGTGGAGCAACAAATCAATGTGTCTTTCTTTTTCTGTCTATCCTTTTCTCTCTCTCTCAAATCAATAAATAAAAATTCACTTAAAAAATATTCCCATGGCCAGTGTTGCTCAACAGTCAGGTGTCTACCTAAGAAACAAGAGGTCACCAGCCTGGTCAGAGCACATGGCCAGGATACAGGCCAAAATCTCAGAGGGGGGCATGCAGAAGGCAGAGGATGGATGTTTCTCTCTTATTGATGTTTTTACCTCTTTATCCCTCTAGCTTCCTCTCCCTGAAATCAGTAAAAATGTATTTAAAAAATAAAAGAGCAAACAACAACAAAAGCTGGGATAGCAATACTTATTTCAGGCAAAATAGAAGTTAAATCTGAGACTATAGAAAGAGACAAAGGAGGCCATTACATAATGACATGGGATCAACCCAACAAAAAGAAATAACATTTATGAACAGGAACACTTCATTCTATAAAGCAAATATTGATAAAATCATTGTTAAAATATTAAATACTCCATTGACTTCAAAGAAGCAATTCCCATTTCAATATTCCCAAATTATCAGTTCAACCCCTATTGTGGACCATGCAGGAGACAGCTAATCAATGTTTGTTTCTCACATCAAAGTCTCTCTCTCTCTCTCTCTCTCTCTCTCGTACCCCTTCCACTCTCTCTGAAATCAATAAAACAAACAAATATTTCTTTGCTTGAGGATTTAACTACAAAAGACTAATTTTGCATTACAAACTTAAAGCATAAAACAATGACAGGTAGGCCACTAGGAAGTTTTAAGAGAAAGTGTTACACAAAATTCAATTGAGAGCAAGAAAATCAATTTCACAAGAGAGCACTTTACCTTGAAGACTACATTGTCTGATGTAGGACATGAAACAGCAATGCGATGTTTGCTGTAAAATCCACAGCACCAATGAAGAAATTCATTTAAAAAAACAACAACAAAATTTTAAGTGAAAGATCAGCTTTTTGTATATTAAATAAAGATTCTTTATATAATTAACACTGGGCCAATGTTTAAAAAACCTTTTAGTTATCTATTTCCGCTGTCACCTCTCCCAGCCTATGAACTATTTAACAGACACACTCTGCCTAGGATTAATTTGCTTTCACCACTTACTGGATGACATAACTTTTATTCCCTGAACTGGAACACATCTGATGACCCAAATTAAGGCAGGAAGATAGGTTGTTCCTTCCTCACCATCTATCCCTGGTTCAAAGACTAAGCGATGTCAGTCAAAAATGCATTCTTGCTTCTTTAGAATGGAAACCACTTATTAAGGAGATCCCATTCCTTCCATTTACCCTTAAACCATACAGGACGTTCTGAAATGGTGGGAAGTTATATATTCAAATATATATATGTGCTGGTAGCCTTCCCACTCCCACATCACACTTTGGCAGGCTCCATGCAGTCTCCAACATTTAAATCTTCAGCTTATGAAGGCACAGACTCATGAAACAAGCATGGGCTCAAATGACCAAGAATAGGAGCTCATGTTTCCCTTGCTCTTGGAAAACAAAATAAATGGAGTCTGAGTGATCAACTCATAACACAGGTGTGTCACCCAACTCCATTAGTGATTTGAAATCTAGTCTTACTCTTACTCAACCCTCTGTGTACATGGGAGTCACATCAGCTAATTGGAAAACAGGTAGAGGGCAGAAGACACCTGCCTTGGGCCATAGATCTATGTAGTTCAGCAATCTCCCATCCCCTAGGACTCCAGGGAACCTAAGCTCCACTCTGTGAGTCAGAGTTCAGGTCGATGAGACCATAGTTGTATTTGTGATCAAAAGAATCTTTCCAGTGCCTCCAAATTTTTTAAAAATATTTTTCTAAAGAAACCTTGAATGTTCCTAGTTCCTCCAATTAAACAAATAACAGAAAAACAGCAACCTCTTCAGGACATCCTTGAGCCCAATATCTTAATCTGCCAAATCTTGTGGCCTTCCTTCTTAAAATGTATCTTTAACTTGTCTTAAACCCCAATATCTCCATCTGTTTTCTAAAACTCTATTCCAATCCCAACCCAGTGTTGTTCCTCTCAAAACCTGGGATCCCCTTCTAAATCCATTCTTATCTTCTATTGACTACATTTGCTGCCCACTCCCCATATTTGTATTATGAACCTCACCTGCAGAATGATAAAGAAGGAAGAGTATTACACTCATCAACGTGAATTTACAAGTCAGTTCCACCCTTTACTATACCCCAATAAGTCAGTTTAAAATCTTTGAATTTCCAGTACTCCATGCATACAACCACTTGGCCAGGACATTAAACACTGGTTGAAGAGCTGGAGGGAATTGTGTTTAATTAATTTCTAGGCTGTCTTAAATTCCTGAAATTCTATGTGCCCTTGATTCTGTCTATAAAAAATGGAGAACACCATAGCTGGCAGAATTGGAAAAAAAAAAATTACACAATGAAAGAAACGCCCCAAAAAGTAGAGAATAAAAAATTTTAAAGTCAAGAAGTCATGTGAGAATTAAGTAAGAATATGGGAACAAAGAAGAAAACCTCATACAACTAGGCAAATGTAGTAGCCTAAAAAGAAAACCAGACTGGGAAGACAATAAATAAAGAAATCAATTAGAGATATCCTCTAAGTACCTGCTGAATTTAATTAAGATAACAGGCTTTATACATAGACATTCTCTACTTACAGATAAATAATTCATTCCAAGATGTATAAATATCATTTTAGGAGTTAGAAACAGAGGAGAATCGAAGATGGCGGCATAGGTAAACACCGGAGACTGCCGCCGTGGACAACCACTTCAAAAATACATCTAAAAGTCGGAGCGGACATCAACCAGAACCAAGGGAAGGCTGGCTGAGGAGAGTCTCTTCAACTAGAAGCAAAAACAACAGCATTCTGACGCTCAGCGGAGGCGCAGTGTGGAAAATTTAAAGGTACGGCGGTGCGGTGGTGAGGGTGCGCGCGCAAAGCAGACTGGCGGCTGAGGGCGCGATTGTCGTTTTCAATCAGGAGCGAGTCTCAGACTCTGGGCTACAGATCCGGGCGAGTCTCTAGGGACCCAGACTCAAACGGGAGAAGCAGACTGTCTGGCTACGGCCCCTCCGAGGTTTGCAGAGATTGCTGGGACAGAGAGGCAGAACCCCTGGGGACAGACTGAGAGCGGCCATAGCTGCTCCCTCCCCCCCGCCCTGTTGAGCCCGCCCTGCCCAAACCCTGCGCACAGCCATTTGCCGATCGCCTCAGGCAAGGGCTGGGCTAGCGCCTCCCCTGAGGACTGAAGTTTTCCCACAGCTGATTTCCACCGCCAGTCGGCCTGGTGGTCAAATCCCTCTAGTGTTAACTACAACAATTAAGGCTTGGCTAGAACAAGACTGCGCACAGAGACCACAAGGGGGTGCACCAAGAAAGCATAAAAGATGCGGAGACAAAAAAACATGACAGAAATGGAGGATATGGAGCTAAGAATCACAATTTTGAGGGCTTGCCATAAATTTGTGCAGAGCCTCACGAAAACTAATGAGACCCTCGATGCTACGATAAAGAAATTAGAAAGTAAGCATACACAGACTGAAATAAAGAATATTATACCCAATAGCAGACCAGAGGAGCACAAGAATCAAACCAAAGATTCGACAAAAAACACCCAATTGGAAAAGCAAAATGAAAAAAGAATCCGAAAGTGTGAAGATAGTGTAAGGAGCCTCTGGGACAGCTTTAAGCGGACTAATATCAGAGTCATTGGAGTGCCAGAAGATGAGAGACAGCAAGATATTGAAAACCTGTTTCAAGAAATAATGGCAGAAAACTTCCCCCACCTGGAGAAAGAAATGGACTTACAGGTCCAAGAAGCGCAGAGAACCCCAAACAAAAGGAATCCAAAGAGGACCACACCAAGACACATCATCATTAAAATGCCAAGAGCAAAAGACAAAGAGAAAATCTTAAAAGCAGCAAGAGAAAGAGGCTCAGTTACCTACAAGGGAATACCCATACGACTGTCAGCTGATTTCTCAACAGAAACTTTGCAGGCCAGAAGGGAATGGCAAGAAATATTCAAAGTGCTGAATACCAAGAACCTACAACCAAGATTACTTTATCCAGCAAAGCTATCATTCAGAATTGAAGGTCAGATAAAGAGCTTCACAGATAAGGAAAAACTAAAGGAGTTCATCACCGCCAAACCAGTATTATATGAAATGCTGAAAGGTATCCTTTAAGAAGAGGAAGAAGAAGAAAAAGGTAAAGATACAAATTAGGAACAACAAATATGCATCTATCAACAAATGAATCTAAGAATCAAGTGAATAAATAACCTGATGTACAGAATGAACTGGTGACTATAATGAATCAGGGACATAGAAAGGGAATGGACTGACTATTCTTGGGGGAAAAGGGGTGTGGGAGATGCGGGAAGTGACTGGACAAAAATCATGCACCTATGGATGAACTCAGTGGGTGGGGAGTGAGGGTGGAGGGTGGGGTGGGAGCTGGAAGGAGGGGAGTTATGGGGGGAAAAAAGAGGAACAAATGTAATAATCTGAACAATAAAGATTTTAAAAAAAAAAAATATCATTTTAACCTAAGCAGGCCTTGCTTAGGTAAACCTTTTGGTTCTGTGGCCATAGCTAACTGCTATAAACCCTAATAGCTTTGGCGGGAAAAAAAAGGTTCTATTTACTGGTACTACTAAAATTGCCAAGAATAGTAAGGTAAGCCCTAGCGGATTTGGCTCAGTGGATAGAGCGTCATCCTGTGGACTCAAGGTGCCATGTTCGATTCCGATCAAGGGAATGTACCTTGGTTAAGGGCACATCCCCAGTAGGGAGTGTGCAGGAGGCAGTTGATTGATGTTTCTCTCACATCAATGTTTCTAACTCTCTATCTCTCTCCCTTCCTCTCTGTAAAAAAAAATCAATAAAATAAATTTAAAAAAGAATAGTAAGGAAGTGCTTATACTACCTAGGCCTCTTAGAGAAACTCTAAATCAGAGTTAACACACAATCAGATTTACTTTCTGAGTTGAGCTGATTCGCATCTGTATCTCAAGCCAGTGCTACACAGGAATTTATCAGAGAAGTTGAGGAAAAATGGAATAGATTTGCAAGTCAAACAGGTGGACACTCATTAACTATAGAATCAGGTGTCAATTCCTCCACCTCCTTGAACCACAGTTGTCTCATTACTAAAAAGTTGCCTAATGAATACAATAGCACAGCTACTTTGAAAGTTATTGTGATGACTAAATAACACAGGTTAGTTACATAATATAGGGTCTCCTCTAGCCAATAGTAGACTACTCTACAACTGTTAGTTTCTTTTCTTAATATTCCTGTAGGTAATATGTTGTTTCTAAAAATCCACAAATTCCTACCTGTATGAAGGCTCTTCTTCAGATATCTCACGTACTATTAAGGAAAAAAGTAAAATACATTTTAAAACAATAATATAAAAATACAGGACATTAAAATTACCTGAGTAATTCTTAGTTAGAAAGTATTCCTTTGGGACCACACACCACATACCAGGATAAATATTAATCATAGTGTTGGTAGGCCATTAATACATTAAGAATTCTTACTTTACTTTTTAAATATATCAAATGAAAGAACGAAAAGAAGGGATCTGATATGTACAATGGACATAAACTCAAACAAAAACCATTAGACTGACAGAAAATGGTATGGATAGTAAAAGCAGAATCATAAACTAACAATATCAAACTTATATATCATGAATTTTCTGGACTCTTTTCACTAAGAAAGTTTAGAAGACTGTACTTATTTTTCCATAACATAATACAACTTCTCCAGTTCTTTATTGAAGACTCGCTAGTTTAGGATAAAACACTCTATCACAAAAAAGGTTGGTCGCCAAGCACTACACTTTGCAGCATAGCATAACATAGGAGACAGACTCTTTCTAGCAACATTTCCAATTGCATCATAAGTAGAAAAGACTTTGTGATTCCAGTTGTATAAAGTAGAATCCCCTGATACTGTCTCCTTCCAACGCTAGCTTGTATCTGTTCCCACATCATAGAGCAGGGGTGTCCAGACAGGGAGGGCTCTGTAGTAGTGCATGAGGTCATTTTTCTCAATCCTGCCCAGCAGGTGGCAAAAGACTGTAGAAATCAAGCTTGTTCTGCTTGTATGGCTTATGTCATCAGAGCCTATGCTGATGAACAACAAGACACAATAATTATCACATGTCATGTAATAGTGTTCTAGTGCTTACAGAGTTCTTCCTATTTCCTCATAATCCTTTTCTTAATTTCTTATAAACCTGAAAGCATGGCTTGCCCATTAAAGGCAGTTGTTGGCAAGTCGAAAAGTCAAAGAAATATCACCCAGAATGTGGGGATATCCATGGATATTCCACCAAACTCAACATGTATGGAAACATACTGGTCTTTTCAGTTGTACTCTTGCTCTTTCCTGCTCATCTCACAAAGTCCTATTCTTCATGTCCAATCTAAATGCCAGTGCACTGCCTGGACACCTACAAAACACCTTGCATTTCTCTCTCACCGCCAATGTTTTACATTGATTTTTCACAAAATTATCTGAACTAGACCTCTTCATTGTATCTGCTTTGTTCTGTTACTGTCAACTGCCCTAGTCAAACAATGGCTCTTAACAGATGGCTCTCACAGGGGGAAAATCCCACCAACTATTATTGTTTCCTCTTAAATTAATAAGATTTTTGGAGCAAAAACAATGAGAAAGACATAGACCTAGAAAAACAATGACATTCTAAATGGAATAAATTGAGCTTTCTTATCCATCTCTGCATGAATAGGTGAAACTACATAATAGACAAATGCTAGCCCAAGGAGGAAAAATCTTCCTTTGTTTCCCAGTCTCTTTATGTGCTTTCCTATCATCTGTCATTTATACGGGGGGGAGGGGTTCACTAGGAAATGAGAAACTACAGGCCAAATACAAGCTGTCATCAGGTTTTGTAAAGAAATGTCTCACTGGAACACAGTCCTGCCTGTTCAATTAAAGATTGTCTAGGATGGCTCTCACAGTACAATGGCAGACTTGAGTAGATGTGACAGACCACACGGCCTAAAATCAGGCCCTTTACAGGCAAATCTTGCTGATACCTCCTTCATATCACAACCAGAAGGCAGTAAGCAAACCCAATCTTGTTCCACTTCTGCTCAAAACTCTTGAGTCCCTGTGGTAAATATTGCTGGCTCCCTACCCCAGTCTCCACTCTTGCTGGAGAACCAAAACTCTGTTTGGACATTCACTGGTATGAAACACAATGAAGGTGTTATCGCCCATGCTCCAAGAAGAGAAATAATTATACTGAGCTCATCACAGTGATTAATTTACCACTAACTGGTTTAGGAACGGTTATGTGATGTAACCCACACCTATAATATGTTAGGCAAAGTCAAATGCAAGGCAACCAGTTTCTTTCCATTTAAAAGGAACACATAGGCCACACCAGTGTGATTCAGAGGATTGCGAGTCGTTCCATGCACCAAGAGATGGCCGGTAGGATTCCCATTTAGGGCATATGCCCAGGTTACAGGCTTGACACCCAGTATTGGTGGGCAAGAGGTAGCCGAGCAATGTGATTGTTTCCTTGCTATTTCCATCTCTCTCTCCCTTTCCCCTCTTCTCTCACTCAATAAATATAAAAACTTATTTTTTTAAAAAATTAAAGGAAGCATGTATCTCAATATCACTAATCAGGAAATGCAAATGAAAGCCATAATGAAGTGCCAGCTCACTACTCTCAGAAATTCTGTTATCAAAATATCTACATTAATAAAAGGAAACATTCAAATTGGTGTCACTCCGCTATGCCCAACAGCCAATCGGATAAGTATGCAAATTAATCCAACAAAGATTGTGTTTAATTTGCATACGCAGGCACCGAGCAGAGAATGAAGGCTCTGGCCAAAGTGAAGCCTGAAGACTGTGAAGACTGAAGAGGCTTGGCAGCGGAGAAGCCAAGGCTTGCTGCGGTTGAACCAAAGGCAAGGATTCTGGGTGCCTGAGGAAAACCTTAAGTGGTGGCCATGAAGCTGGAGGCTTGGGTTGCACCAGATGATAGAGGAAGCCAAGCTTCCAGCTGGCCCTGGCCTTTGCTCAAGGGAGAGAACAACATGCACCCATGGCCAGGAGTTTGAGAGGTCAACACAGGGGGGCCCGTGCTACAAGTTTCCATGGTGTGGCTGGGGGCAGGCCCTCAGTGGACACACACACACACACACACACACACACACACACACACACGACACTGGCTCCAAACCTCTGTTGCCAGACTGTCGCTTAGACTCGCTCCCCTAAGCCATCAGTAGGACATCTACTGCAGGCTCCTGGACTGTGAGAGGGGGCAGACTGTGCTGAGGGACCCCCCCCCCCCACCCCTATGCAGTAATTTCCTGCACCAGGTCTCTCATAAATAAATAAAAAGTGTTGGTGAGTGCAGGCAACCATTTACTGTCTTCACTAGCTGAGTATAGACAGAGACCCCCCAAAAGCTAGTAACCTTTGAACGTCCTAGCAAAGGTCAGGGCTGTTCACCACCCAGTTAATTTAGACACCACCCAGTTAATCTAGATGATGGTTGGTAAAGCATTATCCACACCTTAGCTCACTGAATTCCTTAGATACTTGTGTAGATCCTTGTTTATTACTGTTGATCAGACACCCTGCCTATTCTTGGAAATTGTCTACTGAGAGCTAATCAGATACTCTGTCTATTCCCAGAAACTGTCTGCTGATCTGTGTGTCATTGAAATCTTACCTAAGGCTACTCCAAGCTCAATAAAGATTGGAGCAGCTTGAGCATCAGTGGAAGTCCCTCTCCTTGAGTTGGACTTGCCCACCTGGTCCTCCAATATTGCAAAATTATCTCATGTCTTTTTTCTCTTTTGTGTGTGGCCCCTCTTTCAGATACTGAACCCTTACTCCATGTGGGACATGAAGCGAGTCTTACACGACAGGTGTGGATATGAAGAAAAAGAAAACTTTTGTGTACTATTCATATGATTGTAAATTCCTAGAGTCATTGTAGAAAACAACATGGATTTTTCTCAAAAATTTGGAAATAGAACTGCCATTCCACTTCTGCATATTTATACAACAAATACATGAACAGGAATTTGAAAAGATACCCACACCCCTATCTTCACTGCACCATTATTTACAATAGCCAAGATATATAAGCACTCTATGTGTCCTTACATAGAGAAATGAATAAAGAAGATGCAATATATATAATATTACTCAGACGTAAAAAAGAACAAAATTTTGCCACTTAGTGCAACATCCATGGACTGAGTGGAGGTTATGCTAAGTGAAATAAGACTTAGAAATACAAATACCTAATCTCACTTACATGTGGAATCTAAAACCACAAAGCAAACAAAACAAAAACACACCCATAGCTACAAAGAACAAACTGATGTTTGTCAGAGGGTACTGAGTTGAGGAGATGGCTGGAATAGAAGAATATGAATGAGAAGTGCAGAATTCTAGTGATAAAATATATAAGCAACAGACATCTACTGCACAGCAAAGGGAATATGTCAATCCTATTTAATAAAAGAGCAATATGCAAATTGACCATCACTCCAACACACAAAATGGCTGCACCGATGTGGACACAAGATGGCCGGCAGGGGAGGGCAGCTGTTGGTGATCAGGCCAGCATGAGAGGGCAGTTGGGCGGTACCAGGCCTGAAAGTGAGGCAGTTGTGGGGGACCCAGGCCAGAAGGGGAGGGCAGTTGGCGGTGACCTGTCCTGCACAGGAGGACATAAGGGTGACCAGGCTGGCAGGGTAAAGCAGTTAGGAGTCACCAGGCCAGCAAATGAGCAGTTAGGCATCGAACAGACTGGCAAGGGAGTGGTTTGGGGCAACGAAGCAGGCCGGAAGGCAAGCAATTGGGAACCAGCAGTCCTTGATTGTGAGAGGGATGTACAACTGCCCATTTAGGCCCCATCCCAGGAGGCCCGATGCTCCTGGGATTGGGCCTAAACGGGCAGTCAGTAGTCTCTTGAGGGGTCCCAAATTGGAGAGAGTGCAGGCTGGGTTCAGAGACACGCCTCCTCCCCAGTGCATGAATTTCATGCACCCGGCCTCTAGTATTATAATAACATGGTATGGTGATAGATGGTTACTAGAATTATCATGGTGAATGCACCATAACATATGTAAATGTCAAACCGCTATGTCATACACATGAAAGTAATATATTCTGTGCCAACTAGACTTTAATAAAAAATTTAAAATTGACCAAAGCAGTCCTTTGGCCTTCTCATACTGTCACATGAGAATAGGATGCTTTGGAGCCATCACTAATTAATTCACCAGGAAATCAGTCATAAGCACTGACAACCTCACAGCTGAATAAGGGACAACACCTGGGATCCTAATGCCATCACTGAACCACCAAAACAATCCTGGTTCCTATTATTTCAGCCTCTTAATTAGGCCACCCATTATAACCTGAAGCTAAAAGCATTCTGTCTGATAAATTTCCCAAGGCCACAGGCTAAGATCTAGTCCTCTCTGTAGTACTAAAGACTTTCATAAGCTTGCTTTATAGCTAGGCACTCACCTCATTCCCACCCATTCCCACAGCAAACATTTACACATTGAACGGTACAGCTCAAAAACCCTCCAAAGTTACAGTGCACATCATAGCCCTTGGAATGAGGTTCCTCTTGCCAAACATCACCCTTCTGCCCCTTTAACCTGGCAAACTCCTCCATCTGCAGGCTTAATTTAAATCTCACCCACATTTTTATTTTATATTATTTATTTTATTTGTGTGTAGGTGAATTTTAGAGGACATTTATTATTAAAGGTGGGGATAGTGAAACAACAAAGAGCTGGGAAAATGAGCCCAGGTTTACTAAGAAGTCAGGTTTAGAGGGTTTGCCCAGGATGAATTGCTACTGACCATTGTTGCTCTGGTTGGAAGCCTCCTGGGGTACCTTAGAGTTTAGGTGACTCATCCCTGTGGGGAAAGAAAATGGGGAAGTCTTGGGTGTGCAAGCATGTCTTTAATTTTCTTTAATTTTTAGCACCTTTTAAACATTGATTTAAGAAAAAGAGAGGTTGAGAGAACATTGCTTTTTTGTTCCAGTTATTTAAGTATTCATTGGTTGATTCTGGTATGGACGATGACCAGGGATCAAACCCACAACCTTGGCCTATTGGTACAATACTTTAAGCAAGTGACCTACCCGCCAAAGCTTCACCATATTTTTAAAACTCTAATTCTCATCATGGACTTAAAGTTGCTGGCACATGCTACACACCAATAAAAAAGAATAAATAATGATGATAATAGGCTCCTAGTGTGTTCTACCACCTAGCAAGCACTGAATAAAGTATAGTAACGAATAAAAATGGCAGTAACAAGCTCTTGGAGAGCAGAGATTGTGTTTTTAAAACATTGCAATTCTGCAACATCAGAATAGCATTCAGTACGTAAATGGCACCTGAGAGTTAAATAGTACACCAGTAAGCAGACAAATTAATAACTGAATTTTGACATTTTCTTTGAAAATTCTGATGAGATAAACAAAAAATAAAACAGTGACAGCTCCCATATTATGAGACCAAGGTCAAAATGACATTTCATCTTGTATTTCCTATAAGTTACAAAATCAACATACACAAATCCTCTGGTTGAAGTCTACTAAGCTGTCCTCATACAGTTCCGGTTCAGATTGCAAAATGCAGTGGTGCCACATCTGGGCAGCACATAGGCATCTTTGTCACTGTGAAACACTTTTGCACTTTATTATAATATATTGAGTCCCGAGTTGGGGTATTTATATACAGTATTTATTATGATTATCTTTTGATCAATGCCAAGAGAGCTTCTTGTTCTAAGGAAATTACAGTGTCCTGACAATTATCCAACAAACAGGATGAAACATCTTGTTCTAATGCATCAACATATGTCATTCTGTTCTGACTTCTGAGGAATGAAGTTGATGATAGTGAGGCCTTTTTCACATAATATGTAAAGTATCCTATGATTCTCAACAGGTATTGCCCTTCTGACTTCTGTGCTATTGGTAGGTTCTTAAAAAAAAAAAAAAAAAAAAAAAAAAAAAACACCTCAAAGGTCCCAGGCAGTGCTGTTCATTGATTGAGGGTAGACCTTTGAATCAGGAGGTCAAGGTTCCATTAGCAATTAAAGCACATGCCCCCTTAATGGGCTAGGTCCCTAGTGTGGGGAATGCAGGAAGCAGATCATCAATGATTACCTCTCATCTTTGATGTTTCTCTCTCTCCCTCACCCTTTCTCTCTGAAATCAATAAAAGTATTATTTTAAAAAATTATTTCATTGGGATAGTTGCACACCAGGTGTTATAGTTCTTATTGTTTGCCATTTGTTTGTAGTACCAGGAAAGTATTGTTGAGTTCCCACTTTTAACTACTTTTTTAGTGAGACAAATCACTCTGTAAAAACAGGTTTTCAGCTCTAGCCAGTTTGGCTCAGTGAAAGAGCATCAGCCTGTGAACTGAAGGGTCCTGGGTTCGATTCTGTTCAAGGTCACATGCCTCAGTTGACTGCTCAGTCCAAGGTGGGAGGCATGCAGGAGGCAGCTGATCAATGATTCTCTCTCATCATTGATGTTTCTACCTCTCTCTCCCTATCTCTTCCTCTCTCAAATAAATAAAAATATTTTTTAAAAGATTAAAATAAACTACAGGTTTTCATGCACTAAATGTAATCCATTGTCTGTAAAAACTAAACAAAATGTCCATTTTGTATAACAAGTCCAATCTTTTACAATGTGAAAATAGAGAAAACATACAACATCCTAACTTAAAATCTTTTTTTCTTTTTACATAAAGATATCATGTAGGATTTGAGGGATCAATACTAAATAAATGAACTTCTTTTCAAACAATATTGACCCAGATTTTAAAATTACCTACAATTAATTTTTAAATAATATTGAATACAATAAACATTCACATGCAACTTACACATTGTTTGTTTTTATTGCACCTTCGTTATCAAAATTTCCTTACTCTTAATTCATTTATGGTAGGAGCACCAAGAGTAATTCACTATCAGAAGTCTTACCAAGATTGTCACTGTCAGAAGATTTCATAGGTCTTATTTCTTCTTTTTTTTCAGAAGTTGATTTTTGGTTGCTGTGAATAAAGAAATGGTGCTAAATGATATTCCCATCAAAATGCAAATATAAAAATATTTCCCAAATATTGTAAATTCTTAGCCTATTTCAGAGAATATCAGAGTTAATAGTAAAACATTAATTATACAACACACTTCAAATTTGTAAGTTCTACAAACTTCTTATGAACATGTGATTTTTAAAGAAATGTAGCATAAAATAGTCCTGATGTAAAGGCAATCTAGTTCGGTGAATTAATTAGAGTTAGCTTGCAATAATGGCAAGTCTCTTTAACACAGACTTCCCAGCTCTATAAACATGGCTTTTTGTTCTCAAACAAGTCACTTTTCTGTGACTCAAGGTCCTCCTCTACAAAATAAAAACCTAACTGCCTTACTTTAGAAGGTTGCTAGGAGAATGAAATGAAAGAACACGTTAAAAGGAGATGCTCAGGAAACAGTAGGGCAAAGGAAAAATCAGTTATGGAACTAGATATGTTGAAACTGTGCTGGAATCCCAAAGAAACACTAATACAGGTTTTTCATAGTTTCTAAAATTCAAATGTCGCCGTTTTGAGAAAATACTATTAATTTTGTTTATTACCTGTCCTTTCTTTGTGGTTTTTAATTCAGGATGTCTCAGTTACTGTATAACTTGCAACTAAATCTATGTACAAATATATATTATCTCATGAACTCAGATATCAAAATGCTCCCTAAGTTTTGTTTTGAATCATGTGAATTGTAGAAAACTAATTGAACTACTACTGCTATCCCTTCTCTTCTTCCTCAAAGAGTGAACCAGCATATCTTTATGATGTGACAATGATGCTCAATCTCCCTGTGCTCTCCCCATTGGCTTGGAAGATAGAATCCTACTTGTCAACATGGACACTGATGGGGCATGCACCCATAGCATTGTAAGGAACAATAACCTACTTTTGAATCAGAGCTTTCTGCTGAATGGTTTCAATGTGAGACACAATTTAAAATATTTTGAGACCTGAGGAAATTCAACTCTCTTGGGAATGTCTCATAGTTATGGCAAAGAGATCACTTGAGGGGCCAACCACAATTCTGGAGTTCCAGGCAAGCTGGTGCCTACTACACTGGAAAAGGCAATATGGGACCTTCCATTATCTAAACAAAAATGCTCTATAGGGTTTAAGGCGAACCGGGGGAACAGAACTGGTAACAAAGGAGGAAGGAATGTCTGGTCTTTTCCTGCAGCATTATTTGAACCTCTCTAACAGCTTCGAATGGTTCCAAGTAACACTTGTTTCTTCTATCCTAAGGCCTTCCTTGTTTCACTGTCCCCAGCTTTAACAAATGTACTCTCTGAATAAAAAACAAAAGAATGAACAATTGTACCCTTCCAGTGGATGATCTTTTGAACCTTTAGTTAGTAAAAATTCCACCATTTTCTCCTTGTTTTCAGATTTGGCAAGTGAAAGTGGTGTGAAGTCATCCTGTAGAGCAGAAGAAACTATTTATAATTCATAGAATTACATGTATCCAAACTGAATATTCGAATTTAAATAGATCCTCTGAACTTAAACATATACAATAGAAAGTAAATAAACAGCATCCCCTTTTGCCCTGGCTCATGTTCTCACTGGTTAGACCATTGGACTGCACATTGAAGGGTCTAGGTTTAATTCCCATTCAAGAGCACATACCCAGATAGCAGGTTTGATCCCCAACCCTGGCCTGAGCTATGGGGAGGCACCCACACATAGGTTTTCCTCTCTCTCTCTCTCTTTCTCTCTCTCTCTCTCTCTCATTCTCTCCTTCTCTCCCTTTAATTCTCGCAAAAAACAATGGAAAAAAATGTGTTGATGTCGATGAAAAAAAAATAGTAGCAGCCCTGTTCTTCTTACCTCTGAACAGTCACTGAATGCTTCTTCCCTTTAAAATGTCCTCCACTCCCTCTTCAACAGATTAACTCTGACATCATTCCCCAAAACCCATCTCAAAGATTTACAGTGTGGGTTCCAAGATTCTATGTTCCTGTCTTACTATCTGCCCTGGTACACTGTCGTCATTATGTTGCCTGTGGACTGGGACCTCTTCTTCTCACTTGCACTCACCCAGCTCCCCTTGCTAGGTATTAGGTCTCCTCTCCCCACCCATCGCCAGCAGCACCATTTCCTTGGCCCCTGTCAGCATGGCAACCAGTCCCCACCATCACTTCACTCCTCCCTGCCTTCAGTCCTTTGTGGGATCTGAGCCTATCAACCACTCCCAGATACTAACAGTCAGTTCTTCATTCTGGGGTGGAAGGGTAGCTGGGAGGCAGAGCTTTGCCCCTTCCATGGACCCCACATTTCTCCAGCCCTCCCTGCCTGGGTTTTTGAGTTGTTTCCATAGTGACATGGCCTGATCTATTGTATTCAGTGTATGTATGTGAGAAAGAAAATGCTTGTTCCCAGCTGGGGTGGCTCAGCAGTTGAGTGTTGACTCTTGAACCAGGAGGCACATGTGGGGCTTCTGAGCTGGATCCCCCAACGGGGATGTGCAGGAAGCAACCCATGGACGACTCTCTGTCATCATTGATATTTCTATCTAACCCTCCCATGCTTTCTCCTTAAAGTCAGTAAAACATTGTTTGTTTTTTAAAAAAAAGCTTGAAACTGAAGTAAAAACATGTATTTCAAACATTTTGTAAATAAAGTTACTTGATCTATACCTTGTTTCTCACTTCCAGATTTGCCATACAGGAAACTAGCTTTTCCACTATAGTTGTGTTTTGACTAAGGACAGCATAGTGAAGAGCAGTGTTGCCGTGGATGTCCACTACATTTGGATCGGCACCGTGCTCTAGTAGAATAGCAGCACATTCTTCTTGCTCATATTCAATAGCCTGTCAGTATTATGGCAAAAAATAGATAAGTGTTAGGAAAGCAAAGTAACATTCCACAACTTTCACCAATGGCTTCTAGTTAAATGAGATAAACACATTGTTATTCTAAGTAATTAAATTCAAACCCATCTCATGTTGACCTGGTTGGCTAATACATACGTGAATTAGAGCTGTTTTATTGTCAGTATCACAGAGATTCAATAGGCGACGTCTGCTTGCTAGCTGACTCACCACTCGTTTATGGCCCTTGTAACAGGCCACCTTCAGAGCATGCCTATGAAAGGGAGAGGATCCTTAGGAACTTAGAGTGCACTAGATGAAAGCATACACTTGTCCATGTTCTTGTAAACATTCTCCCTATGCCTTCAAAACAAATATTTAATTTTCTTCAGGAGGCAGTACAGTGTTTATTAGTTCTTGTTACTCACCACATTAGTGAAGGAGAAGCCGATTTGAATGGAGAGAGGATGACCTGGGGACTCAGCTCAACTTGGTTCTGATCCTATTTTAACTGTCACATATCAGATATCACTTGGCCTCTCTGTGCCTCAATTTTCTCATCAACAGAATGGGGATAAAAATAATAGGTATCTCACGGGACACCAGAATCTATGCAAAGTGTTTAGTATAGTTCTTAGCCCAGAAAAAAATAACTCAATAATTGTTAGATAATATCAGTATCTTCATTATTATTATTACTCCCAATTTACAAAAACAACATTTCAATGAAGTAAAATGATATCGTCATACCTACTTTGAGAACTTATAAGCATCAGAAAGAACATAGTATTTCAATGCTTCTAAAATGCTTATTTACAAAGAATTTAACATCTCTGACATTGGAGTCCAATTTTTAATTCAGAATGCCTTACAACCATTATGGGCAGCATTTAAAAAATTAATTAATACAAAAAATACTGACAATCTGACATCCATGGTACGCTACATTAAGTTAAATATTGCTAACTATAACATTCCTCTTGCAGTTTTGTCAAATGTTTGGCATTGAAATACATATTAATTATTAATAGCTTTATGGGGGTAAAGAGGGCACAAAAAGAAATCAAGAAAATTTTAAAGGTAATTCTTACTTTGATTTTCAAGAAAATTTAAATCAAAGAAAGGTCAGAATTCAAATATTTAAGATGGCTCAATTTGTTCAATATTTAGATTTTTAGATTGTAGGGAAAATGGACGTTCCCAGTGAGCAATACTAGTATTCATTACTATTATACGTCATCAAAAGGCCAGTTAAAGGTTATCTTTTACAGTTTCCTACTTTCAGAAATACTTTGGTTTGGAAGCAGGGAGAAAAACCTTCAACCTGATGATGCCCTAATATTTCAATTATGAAATTCTCCTTTTGCTCATATTGGGCAACGTGAAATTGTAAGGATGAAAGGGCCTGAGATTTGGAGGGAAAAGGCCCAGAGAAGAATATGTCTGCTACATAATAATAGGTATTCAGGTTATATTTCATGTAAACAGGGATTGAGAGAATGCATACACATAGTGGAAGAGTTCAATATTTTAAAATAAATCTTTATAGATTAAAAAAAACACTTCAGCATTAATAATAATCTTTTACATCTTCTCTCTTTATTAAAAAAGTTCATGGTTGAGAGTATTACAGATGTCCTACATTTTTCCCTCATCGTCACCCTCCACCTGGTTCCTGCCCTAACCCTGGCCTTCAACACCCTATTGTCTGTGTCCATAGGTAAAATCTTAGGTTAATCTCTTCCTGCCCCTCTGTTCCCCTTGCCTCTGTGATACAAAAGTCTATTCCATGTTTCCATGACTCTGGTACTATTTTATTCATTGTTTTGTTGTTGCTGTTGTTGTTCATTAGATTTCTTCTTCATTTATTTTGATTTTTGGATTCAATTGTCGACTTATAATAATAAAAGCATAATATGCTAATTAGACAAAATGTCCTTCTGGACATCCTTCTGGAAAACCTTCCAGATGAAGACGGGCTGTAGCCACAGGATCCAGGCAGACTCCAAGGCTGCAAGGGAGGGATCCAGGAAGCTGCCATGGCTGAGAAGGCCTACTCTTGCACAAATTTCGTGCATTGGACCTCTAGTAGATATATATTTATAGACATATTATATTTTATATTTTTCAACTTTTCTTCTTCTTCTTCTTCTTACCCACTCCCCATATTTGTATTATGAAACTCAGACGCAGAAAAATAAAGAAGGAAGACTATTACACTCATCAACCTGAATTTATAAATGAATTCCACCATTTACTATAACCCAATAGGTCATATTAAACTCTTTGAATTTCTAATACTCCATGCAATCAACCACTTAGCCAGAACATTAAACACTGGTTGAAGAGCTCAAGGGAATTGTGTTTAATTAATTTCTAGGCTTTCTTAAATTCCTGAACTTCTATGTGCCCTTGATTCTGTATAGAAAAAAGGAGAACACCATAGCTGGCAGAATTGGAAAAAAAATTACACAAAGAAAGAAACACCGAAAAAAGTAGAGAATAAAAATTTTTAAAGTCAATAAGTCATGAAAGAGGAAAGAAAGAGTATAGCAACAAAGAAAAAAAAACCCTCACACAAGTAGGCAAAGGTAGTAGCCTGAAAAGAAAACCAGACTGGGAAGACAATAAATAGAGAAATTAATTAGAGATATCCTCTAAGTACCTGCTGAATTTAATTAAGATAACAGGGTAAATACATAGACATTCTTTACTTTCAGATAAATAATTCATTCCAAGAAGAATAAATATCATTTTAACATAACCAGGCCTTGATTAGGTAAATGCCTTGGTTGTCTGACCATAGCTAACTGATATGGGCCTTAAAACTTCAGTGGGAAGAAGAAGATTCTATTGACTGCTACCACTACAATTGTCAAGAATAATAAGTTAAGAGCTTGGACTAACTAGGACTCTTAGAAAAACTCTAAATCAGAATTAACACACAATCAGGTTTACTTTCTGAGTTGATCTGATTCGCATCTGTATCTCACGCCAATGCTACAAAGGAATTCATCAGAGATGTTGAGGGACAATGGAATAGATTTGGAAGTTAAACAGGTGGCCACTCGCTAACTATAGAATCAGGTGTCAATTTCTCCACCTCCCTGAACCACAGTTGTCTCATTACTAAAAAGTTGCCTAATGAATACAATAGCACAGCTACTTTGAAAGTTATTGTGATGAATATTTAACACACGATAGTTACATAAAATAGGGTCTCTAGCGGATAGTAGACTACTCTAGAACATTTAGTTTCCTTTCTCTGCATTCCTGTAGGTTATATATTGTTTTTAAAAATCCACAAAATCCTACCTGAATAAAGCCTCTTGTTCAGCTAACTCACGTGCTATTAAGGAAAAAAGTAAAATACATTGTAAAACAATAATATATAAATATAGGACATTAAAAGTACCTGAGTAATGCTTTGTTAGAAAGTATTCCTTTGGGACCACACACCACATACAGAGGATAAATGTTAATCATATTATTGGTAGGCCATTAATACATTAAGAACACTTAATTTCTCTCTTTAAAAATATCAAATGCAAGATAGAAAGAAAAGGATCTGATATTTACAATGAACATAATCCCAAACAAACCGCATTCGGCTGACAGAAAATGGTATGGATAGTAGAAGCGGAATCATAAACTAAAAGTATCAAACTTATATAGCATGAATTTTCTGGACTCCTTTCACTAAGAAGGTTTAGAAGAGAGTGTACTTATTTTTTCCAAAACACAATTTAACTTCTCCAGTTCTTCAGTGAAGACTCACTAGTTTAGGATGAAACACACTATCACAAAAAAGCTTGGTCTTTGCTAGGCACTACACTATCCAGCCTAGCAAAACATAGGAAACGGATACTTTATGGCAAATTTGTAATTGCAAAAATAAGTAGAAAAGACTTTGTGATTCCAGTTGTATAAAGTAGAATCCCTTGAGACTGTCTCCTTCCAATGCTAGCTTGTATCTGTTCCTACCTCATAGAGCAGGGTGGTCCAGACAGGGAGGGCGCTAGTAGTGCATAAGGTCATTTTTCTCAACCCTGCCCAGCAGGTGGCAAAAGCCTGTAGAAATCAAGCTTGTTCTGCTTGTATGGCTTATGTCATCAGAGCCTATGCTGATGAACAACAACAAGACACAAAGGAGAAAGAACGTCTTGGAAAGCTACAGCCAATTTCCTTGACATTTTAATGTTTTAAACATGCAAAAAGATACCCACTGTATGATTCCAACTATACAACACTCAGGAAAGGCAAAACTACGGAGACAGTAAGAAGATCGGTGGGTTCCAGGCCAAGAGAGACGGGAGAGGATAAATAAGCAGAGCACAGAGGCTCTTTAGGCGATGAAATGATTCTATATGATAATCTTAATGGTGGATTCATGCCATCATACATTTGTCAAAATCCCTAGAATGTACACCAAGAGTGAATCTTTATGTAAAATATGGACTTTGGTTGATAATGAGGGGTCAAAGCAGGTTCATCCAAAGTACCTCTATTGCAGGATGACAAAAATGAGCAGGGCTGTGTGTAGGGGATGTGGGGCTTGTGAGAAGTCTCCACACATTCCCCTCCTTTATGCTGTGCACCTAAACCCGCTCTAAAACTGTCTTATTAAATTTTTACAGCATCTGAGGAACATGCTATTAACATTTGTCAACATATTTATGCTATCTTCAAGACACAGTCAACTTGTAAATTAATATAAAGATCCAAGTATCTGAATACGGCGATTATCCTCAGATTTGATTTAGCCATTTGAAAAGACATAAATAAAGCCAATAATTTTAACCGTATAGTAGAGAAAGAAAATAACTGATAAATATGATTGAATATCTTGCTTTAAAATTACAACCAGGGATTAAGTGCAACATAAACCAAAACTGAATCATCCATGTAATTGAAAGACACGTTTTATTATAATTTAAAATCAGAAATCATTATGATAATTTTATCTAAAAATTATTTTGAAACATTAATTGGTTAAAAAAAGCATATAATTGCCTAATATTGCCCTAGTAATTTATGTACAAATACCTGTTAAATACTCAAAAAGAGTCAGAAAAATAACCAGAAATGCAAGCAATTATGGATGATGCAACAGAAACCAGTACCATGTTATATTATTATATTACCGGCTCTAAAAAAAAAAAAAGTACGTCAATGCCAAAAATTCAGTGAGGGCCATACATTGTGCTGAAACATGTCATGCAGCAGGCCTAGGACTGTTATCCTTTGAAAGTCCTGCTGAAATGGCTGCCCTTTATTTGGTGTCTGAAAACTTGAATCTGGGGAGGGGGTTCCCATCTTTCCCTATCTGATAACAGTGGCCCCCAGTGCCCAAAGAGTGGCACAAGCAATGAGGTTCATGCAGAACACTTGCTTTCCTTCTGGGAATCTAGAATTTTGGTACATGCTATAGGGAAGATGGTTATGTGAGTAGCGTGCCATGAAAACCTTGCCACTGAGTCTAAGAAGACTTGTAGATAACATATCTCATGTGTGTGGTCAAAATTTGACGCTGGAATAATTCAGCACATCCTGGTAACTCTACAGAGAGAGGACCCTTGGAAGCTTGTGCCTGGTCTCCCTCACACTTTGTCACACAAACCTTTCACTTGGCTGATTTTGCTTTTGTCCTTTCACTGCAATAAATCTCAGGTAGGTGCATAACTATATGCTGAGTCCCGTGAATCATTCTAGTGCAAAGCAAACTTAGGTGAGGGTTTAGGAACTTCTATCTCAATTTCATTATGTGAATTTTTTATAATTTGGTTGATACATGATTACAGTCAGAACTTGATTTCATAGAATACCTTTCTTTGATTTTCTTTTGCTCCAAGCTTGTTTTAGAGATTTCTGTAGATCAGTAACTATTGAAATAAAGGCATAAAAGGGATAAATAAAACATAAATGTCAGAAAACAATGTTAAACAAGCAGCAATCCTATTTACTCAGAATAGAAGATACAGAAGCCAAATGATTGACAACATATTCCGTAACATAGAAGTTCCTCTAAAAAAAATTGCCCCCATACTGACAATTTTCTCCAAAGAAGCAGGCTTTAATCCTTTTTGCAATAGTAGTTATGAGTCAATCAAATAACTGGGATAGCTACAGAAAAACAATAATTATCACATGTCGTGTAATAGTGTTTTAGTGCTTGCAGAGTTCTTTCTATTTCCTCCTAATCCTTTTCTTGATTTCCTATAAAACTGAAAGCATGGCTTGCCCACTAAAGGCAGTTGTTGGGAGGACAAGTCAAAAAGTCAAAGAAATATTACTAAGAACTTAGGGATATCCATGGATATTCCACCAAACTCAACATGTATGGGTACATACTGTTTTTTCCAGTTGAACTGTTGCTCTTTCCTGCTCATCTCACAAAGTCCTATTCTTCATGTCCAATCTAAATGCCAGTGCACTGCCTGGAAACCTACAAATCACCTTGTATTTCTCTCTCCCGACCAACATTTTACATTGATCCATCATAAAATTATATGAACTCGACCTCTTCTCTGTCTCTGCTTTACTTTGCTACTGTCAACTGCCCTAGTCAAACAAAGGCTCTTAACAGAGATGGCTCTCACAGGGGAAAATTCCCACCAGCTATTCTTGTTTCCTCTTGAATTAATAAGATTTTTGGAGCAGAAAAATGAGAAAGGCATACACCTAGAAAACAATATTTTTAGACACAATAAATTGAGCTTTCTGACTTATGGATAGATGATACTTCATAATAGACTAATGCTAGCCCAAGGAGGCAAAATCTTCCTTTGTTTCCCAGTCTCTTTATGTGCTTTCCTATCATCTGTCACTTATATGGTGGGGGGGCGGGTAGGCCTCAGCAAATGAAGGACCACAGGCCAAATGCAAGCTGCCATTAGGTTTAGCAAAGAAATGGCTCACTGGAACACAGTCCTGCCTGTTGAATTAAAGATTGTCTAGGATGGCTCTGACAGTACAATGGCAGACTTGAGTAGATATGACAGACCACCTGGCCTAAAATCAAGCCCTTTACAGGCAAATCTTGCTGATACCTACTTCATATCACAACCAGAGGGCCTTAATCAAATCCAATCTTGTTACACTTCTGCTCAAAACTCCAGTGAATCCCTGCAGTGAATATGCTGGCTCCCTACCTCAGTCTCCACACTTGCTGGAGAACCACAACTCTATTTGGACAGTCACTGTCGTGATACATAACGATTGTGGTATCTCCCTAGCTCCAAAAAGAGAAAAAATTATACTGAGCTCATCACAGTAACTGGTTTAGGAACAATCGTGTGATGTAACCCAATCTTATAATATGTTAGATAGGGGAGGTCAATTGCAAGGCAATCTGTTTTCTTCCGATTTAAAAGAAACATATAGGCCAAGCCAGTGTGATTCAGTGGATTGAGAGTCGTCCCATGCACCAGGAGATGGCTGGCAGGATTCCCATTTAGGGAACATGCCCAGGTTTTAGGCTGGATGCCCAGTATGGGTGGTCTGGAGGCAGCCGAGCAATATGATTGTTTCCTTGCCATTTCCTCTCTCTCTCTCTTTCCCCTCTTCTCTCACTAAATATCAATAAAAACAAATTTTTTTAAAAAATTAAAGGAAGCACATATCTCAACATCACTAATCAGGAAATGCAAGTGAAAGCCATAATGAAGTGCCAGCTCACTCCTCTCAGAACGGCTGTCATTAAAATATAAATAAATAACGAGTGTTGGCGAGGATATAAAGAAAAAGGAAACCTTTCTGTACTATTCATATGATTGTAAAGCGGTACAGTCATTGTAGAATGCAGCATGGAAATTCCTCAAAAAAGTTGGAAATGGAACTGGGTAGTCCACTGGCATCTTTGTCACTGTAAGACACTTTTGTACTTTTATTATAATTTATTGAGTCCCGAGTTGGGGTATTTGTATATTTATTATGATTATCTTTTGATCAATGGCAATATTGCTTCCTGTTCTAAAAAATTGCACTGTCCTGACTATTCCACAACAAACAGGAGGAAACATCTTGTGCTAATGCATCAACATATCTCTTTCTGTTCTGACTTCTGAGGAATGAAGTTGATTGTAGTGAGGTCTTTTTGGCATAATATGTAAAGTATACTATGATTCTCAACAGGTATTGCCTTTATGACTTCTGTGCTATTGGTAGGTATCTTAAAAAACAACCTCAGTATTCACAGACTGTGGGGCTCATTGGTTGAGGCTTGACCTATGAAGCAGGAGGTCAAGGTTCCATTAGTGATCAAGGCACATGCCCCCTTTGTGGACTAGATCTCCAGTGTGGGGCATGCAGGAGGCAGATAGTCAATGATTATCTCTCATCTTTGATGTTTCTCTGTCTTTCTCACTGTTCCTCTCTGAAATCAATATAAATGTATTTAAGAAAAACAGCAACACAATTTCATTGGGATAATTGCACACTAAGTGGTGTAGTTCTTATTGTTTGCCATTTGTTTGTGGTACCAGGAAAGTATTGGTGAGTTCTCACTTTTAGCTACTTTTTTAGTGAGACAAATCACTCTGTAAAACAGGTTTTCAGCCCTAGCAAGTTTGGCTCAGTGGGTAGAGTGTCAGCCTGCTGACTGAAGGTTCCTGGGTTTGATTCTGGCCAAGGGCACATGCCCTGGTTCCAGGCTCAATCCCTGGAGGTGGGCATGCAGGAGGCAGCTAATCAATGATTCTCTCTCATCGTTGATGTTTCTATCTCTTTCTCCTTCTCCCTTCCTCTCTCAAATAAGTTAAAATATGTTTAAAAAAAGATTTTTATAATAACCAAGTTCTCATTTACAAAATGTAATCCATGGCCTGTAAACACTAAACAAAAGGTCCATTTTGTATAACAAGTCCTATAGTTTACATGTGAAAATAGAGAAAACATACAACCGCCTAACTTAAAATCTTTATTTACATAAAGATATCATATAGAATTTTAGGGATCAATAATAAATAAATGAACTTCTTTTCAACCAATATTGATCCAGATTTTAAAATTATCTACAATTAATTTTTTAAATAATACTGAATACTAATCTATTAACAAAGAGATTAAGAAAACATTCACGTGCAACTTACACATTGTTTGTTTTTTCTTGCTCCTTAATTATCAAAATTTCCTTACTCTTAATTCATCTATGGTAGGAGCACCAAGAGTAATTCACTATCAGAAGTCTTACCAAGATTGTTACTTCCAAAAGATTTCAAAAGTCTTCTTTTTTCTTTTTTTTCAGAAGTTGCTTGTTGGTTGCTGTGAATAAAAAATGGTGATAAATGATATTACCATCTTAATACACATACAAAAAATATTTTCCAACTATTATAAATTCTCAGCATATGTCAGATAATATCAGAGTTAATATTAAAACATTAGTTGTATTACACACTTCAAATTTGTAAGTTCCACAAACTTCTGATAAAGCATGTAATCTTTGAGGAAAAGTAGCATAAAAGAGTCATGATTTGCAGGCAATCTAGCTCCGTGAATTAGACTTAGCTTCACTTAATGGCAAGTCTTCTGAACTCAGACTTCCTAGTTTTATAAACAGGGCTATTTGTTCTCAAACAAGTCTCTTTTTCTGTGGCTTGAGGTCCTCCTCTACAAAATAAGAATCTATCGGCCTTACTTTAGAAGGTTGCTAGGAGATTGGAATGAAAGAACACATCAAAAAGAGATGCTCAGAGAAACAGTACGGCAAAGGAAAAATCTTTTATTCAACTTTATTTGTTGAAACTGTGTTGGAATCCCAAAGAAAGCCTCATGTGGGTTTTTGATAGTTTCTAACATTGAAATGTCACAGTTTTCTGAAAATGCTATTAATTTTGGTAATTACCTGTCCTTTCTTTGTGGTTTGTAATTCAGAGGATGTCAGTTACTTTAGAACTTGCAACTAAATTTATATGCAAATATATTATCTCATGAAGTCAGATAGCACAATGTTACCTTAGTTTTGTTTTGAATAATGTGAATTATAGAAAACTAATAGAAGTTAGGACCTGGCCTAGACTACTACTGTCCCTTCTCTACCTCCTCAAACTGTGAACCAGCAGATCTTCATGAGAATGATGCTTATTCTCCCTGTCCACTCCCAATTGGCTTGGAAGATAGAATTCAACTTGTCACACATGGACACTGATGGGTCATGCACCCATAGTAATTGTTAGGGCCGATAATTTATTTTTCAATCAGAGCTTTCTGTTGATTGGCTTTCATTTGAGACACAATTTAAATATTTTCAGACCTGAGGAAATTCAACCCTCTTGGGAATGTCTCATAATTATGGCAAAGAGATCACTTGAGGGGCCAACCTCAATTTTGGTATCTCAGGCAAGCTGGTGCCTACTACACTGGGAAAGGCAATATGGGACCTTCCACTATCTAAACAAAGATGCTCTATAGGGTTTAAGGCAAACCGGGGGAACAGAAATGGAAACAAAGGAGGAAGGAATGTCTGGTCTTTTCCTGCAGCATTATTTGAACCTCTCTGACAGCTTCGAATGGTTCCAAGTAACACTTGTTTCTTCTATCCTAAGGCCTTCCTTGTTTCCCTGTCCCCAGCTTTAACAAATGTACTCTCTGAATAAAAAACAAAAGAATGAACAATTGTACCCTTCCATTGGATGATCTTTTGAACCTCTAGTTAGTAAAATTTCCACCATTTTCTCCTTGTTTTCAGATTTGGCAAGTGAAAGTGGTGTGAAGTCATCCTGTAGAGCAGAAGAAACTATTTATAATTCATAGAATTACATGAATCCAAACTGAATATTTGAATTTAAATAGATCCTCTGAACTTAAACATATACAATAGAAAGTAAATAAACAGCATCCCCTTTTGCCCTGGCTCATGTTCTCACTGGTTAGACCATTGGACTGCACATTGAAGGGTCTAGGTTTAATTCCCATTCAAGAGCACATACCCAGATAGCAGGTTTGATCCCCAACCCTGGCCTGAGCCTATGGGGAGGCACCCACACATAGGTTTTCCTCTCTCTCTCTCTCTTTCTCTCTCTCTTTCTCTCTCTCATTCTCTCCTTCTCTCCCTTCAATTCTCTCAAAAAGCAATGGAAAAAAATGTGTTGATGTCGATGAAAAAAAAAAAAATAGTAGCAGCCCTGTTCTTCTCACCTCTGAACAGTCACTGAATGCTTCTTCCCTTTAAAATGTCCTCCACTCCCTCTTCAACAGATTAACTCTGACATCATTCCCCAAAACTCACCTCAATGATTTACAGTGTGGGTTCCAAGATTCTATGTTCCTGTCTTACTATCTATCCTGGTACACTGTTGTCATTATGTTGCCTGTGGACTGGGACCTCTTCTTCTCACTTGCAATCACCCAGCTCCCCTTGCTGGGTATTAGGTCTCCTCTCCCCACCCATGGCCAGCAGCAGCCATTTCCTTGGCCCCTGTCAGCATGGCAACCAGTCCCCACCATCACTTCACTCCTCCCTGCCTTCAGTCCTTTGTGGGATCTGAGCCTATCAACCACTCCCAGATACTAACAGTCAGTTCTTCCTTCTGGGGTGGAAGGGTAGCTGGGAGGCAGAGCTTTGCCCCTTCCATGGACCCCACATTTCTCCAGCCCTCCCTGCCTGGGCATTGGAGTTGTTTTCATAGTGACAGGGCCTGATTTATTTTATTCAGTGTATGTAAGTGAGAAAGAAAATGCTTGTTCCCAGCTGGGGTGGCTCAGCAGTTGAATGTTGACTCTTGAATCAGGAGGCAAATGTAGGGCTTGTGAGCTGGATCCCCCAATGGGGGTGTGCAGGAGGCAGCCAATGGATGACTCTCTGTCATCATTGATATTTCTATCTAACGCTCCCTTCCTTTATCTTTAATATCAACAAAACATACAGTTTTTTTAAAAAGGCTTAAAACTGAAGTAAAAACATGTATTTTAAACATTTTGTAAATAAAGTTACTTGATCTATACCTTGTTTTTCGCTTCCATATTTGCCATACAGGAAAGTAGCTTTTCCACTATTGCTGTGTTTTGACCAAGGACAGCATAGTGAAGAGGAGTGTTTCCATGGATATCCATTTTGTTTGGATCGGCACCGTGGTCTACTAGAATTGCGGCACATTCTTCTTGCTCATTTTGGATGGCCTGTCAGTATTATGGCAAAAAATAGATGATAAATTCTAGTAATGCAAAGTAAACATTCCACAAGTTATTCTAAGTAATTAAATTAAAAGCAATCTCAAGTTCACATAGTTGGCTAATACATACGTAAATTAGAGCTGTTTTGTTGTCAATATCACAAAGGTTCAATAGGCAATGTCTCTGAGCTAGCAGTCTCACCACTCTTGGATGGCCCTTGCCACAGGCCATGTGCAGAGCAGTCCTATGAAAGTGAGAGGACTTATTAGGGACTTAGAGTACACTACATTAAAGCATACAGTTGTCTATGTAATTGTAAACATTTCCCACTATACCTTCAAATTAAATCTGTAGTTTTCTTCTGGAGACAGTACAATATTTATTAGGTCTTGTTACTTACCCTATTTGAATAGAGGGAGGATGACCTGAGGATGAAGCTCTACTTGGTTCTGTTCCTATATTAACTGTCACTTATTAGATAACACTGGGCCTTTCTGTTCCTCAATTTTCTCATCAACAAAACAAGGATAAAAAAAATAGGTATCTCACAGGATACCATTGTTGGCTTTCATGAGAATTTATGCAAAGTATTTACTACAGTTCTTAACCCAGGGAAAAATAACTCAATAATTGTTAGAAAATATCAGTATCATTATTATTATTACTAGAGGCCCGGTGCACAAAAATTTGTGCACTCGGGGGGCGGGGAGACGGGGGTCCCCCAGCCCAGCCTGTGCCCTCTCGCAGTCTGGGACCCCTTGGGAGATAACGACCAGCTGGCTTAGGCCTTCTCCCGGGTGGCAGAGGGCAGGCCCAATCCCTAGGTGCAGCCCCTGGTCGGGCTAAGAGCAGGGCCGATTGGGGAGTTGGGGCACCGCCCCATCATGCACACAGCAGGGCGGATTGGGAGGTTGTGATGCTACCCTCAGTCACGCTCAGGGTAGGGCCAATTGGGGGGTTGGGGCACCGCCCCCTGTCACACTCAAGGCAGGGTCGATGGGGAGGTTGCGGCGCCACCCCCTGTCACTCACAGAGCAGGGCCCATCAGGGGGTTGGGGCGCTGCCCCCTATCACTCACAGAGCAGGGCCCATCAGGGGGGTTGGGGCTCCATACCCTGTCACACATAGAGCAGGGTCAATCAGGGGGTTGAGGAGCTCCCCACTATCATGCACAGAGTAGGGCCGATAGGGGAGTTAGGGCTCCACCCCCTGTCACACACAGAGCAGGGCAGATCAGGGGGTTGGGACACTGCACCCTGTCACACTCAGGGCAGGGCCAATGGGGAGGTTATGGCACTATCCCATTACACACAGAGAAAGGCCTGTGGAGGGTGGTTGGGGCACCGCCCTCTATCACCCACAGAGCAGGGCCGATCAGGGGGTTGAGCGCCGCCACTGTCACTCGCAGGGCAGGGCCAATGGAGAGGTTATGGCTCTACCCTGTCACACACAGAGCAGGGCCCGGGGGCGAGGGGGGCGGTTGGGGCACCACACCCTGTTACACACAGAGTTCAGGGTGACCAGGGGATTGGGGAGCTCCCCCCTATCAGGCACAGAGCAGGGCTGATCAGGGGGTTGGGGTGCCTTCCCCTGTCACGAACAGAGCAGGGCAGATAGGGAGGTTGTGGCCCCGCCCCCTGTCACACACAGAGCTGCAGAGTGATCAGGGGGTTTGGGCACTGCCCCCTGTCACACTGATCCTGGTGCCGGGAGGCCTCGCTGCTCTGCTGATCCCGGTGCCGGGAGGCATATTACCCTTTTACTATATAGAATAGAGGCCTGGTGCATGGGTGGGGGTCGGCTGGTTTGCCCTGAAGGGTGTCCTGGATCAGGGTGGGGGTCCCCACGGGGGTGCCTGGCCAGTCTGGCTGAGGGGCTGAGGGCTGTTTTCAGGCTGGTGGGTTGACTGAAGCTCCCAACCTCTCCTTTTTTTTCTTTTTTCTTTTTTTATTCTGGGCCAGCTTTAGCTCTGAGGCCTCGCTTTCGGTTTCTGGCCTTTACCTTCTGTATTTGATACAATGTTGCGGTCTGGCTGGCTGAAGCCTGGCTGACTAATGCAGGTTTCTGGGGTCTTGTTTAGCTTCTATATTTGCAACATAGTTCCTTAGAGTTGCAGCTGAGAGGCCAGCAAGTGAGGCGGGGAACGTTGGAGTCCGCCTTCACTGGAGCAAGCAAGCCTCCCTGTTCGCTTCAGTGCATGGCTGCCGGCCGCCATCTTGGCTGATATTTAATTTGCATAAGCATATGCTGATTAGCCATTGGGAAGGGTAGCGGTTGTACGCTAATTACCATGTTTCTCTTTTATTAGTGTAGATTACTACCAATTTACAGGAACCACATTTCAATTAAATAAAATGATATCATCATACCTACTTTGCAGATCTATTATAAGCATCAGAATGTACATAGTATTTCAATGCTTCTAAAATGCTTATTTTCTCACAATTTAAAATCGCTGATATTAGAATCCAGTTTTTAAATCAGAAAGACTTACAAACATTATTGGCAGCATTTAAAAAATTAATTAATACAAAATATACTGACAATTGGACATCCATGGTACCTTACATTAAGGAAAATATTGCTAACTATAACATTGATCTTGCAGTTTTGTCAAATGATTGGCATTTAAATTCATATTAATTCTTAATATCTTTATGGTGGTAAAGAGGACACAAAAAGAAATCAAGAAAATTTTTAAAGGTAATTCTGACTTTGATTTTCAAGAAAATTTAAGTCAAAGGTAGGTCAGGATTCAAATATTTAGGTTGACTCATTTTGTTCAATATTTAGATTTATAGATTGTAGGGAAAACGGATGTTTTCAATGAACAATATTAGTATTTCTTACTATTATACATCGTCAAAAGGCCAGTTTAAGGTTATTTTTTACAATTTCCTACTTTCAGAAATACTTTTTTGGAAACAGGTAGAAAAAGTTTCAACCTGATGATGTCCTAATATTTCAATTATGAACTTCTCATTTTGCTCATGTTGGGCAACATGAAATCATAAAGATGAAAGGGCCTGATTTGGAGGGAAAGGGTCCTGAGTAGAATATGTCTGCTACATAATAGGTATTCAGGTTATATTTCATGTAAAAATGGATTGAGAGAATGCATACACATAGTGGAAGAGTTCAATATTTTTAAATAAATCTTTATAGATTAAAAACACACCTCAGCATTAATAGTAATCTTTTACATTTTCTCTCTTTATTAAAAAAGTTTATGGTTAAGAGTACTATAGATCTCTTACATTTTTCCCTCATCGTCACCCTCCACCTGGTTCCTGCCCCACCCCAGGCCTTCAACATCCTACTGTCTGTGTCCATAGGTAAAATCTTAGGTTAATCTCTTCCTGCTCCTCTGTTCCCCCTTGCCTCTGAGATACAGAAGTCTGTTACAGGTTTCCATGCCTCTGGTACTATTCTATTCATTGGTTGTTGTTGTTGTTGTTCATTAGATTAATTACTTGTTTTGATTTTTACATTCAATTGATGATCTATAATAATGAAAGCATAGTATGCTAATTAGACCAGAGGTCCTTCTGGATATCCTTCGGGACGACTTCCAGATGAAGGCAAGGCTGCAGCCACAGAATCAAGGAAGCCCCTGTAGCTGCAAGGGAGAGATCCAGGTAGAGGCCATGGCTGTGAAGGCCTATCCTTGCACAAATTTCGTGCATTGGGTGTCTAGTAAATACATATGTATTGACATATTATTGTTTCTATTTTTAAACTCTTCTTCTTCTTCTTCTTCTTCTTCTTCTTCTTCTTCTTCTTCTTCTTCTTCTTCTTCTTCTTCATCTCCACCTCCTTCTTCTTCTTCTCCTTCTTCTCCTCCTCCTCCTCCTCCTCCTCCTCCTCCTCCTCCTCCTCCTTCTCCTCCTTCTTCTTCTTCTTCTTCTTCTTCTTCTTCTTCTTCTTCTTCTTCTTCTTCTTCTTCTTCTTCTTCTTCTTCTTTATTTTTCTTTCTCAAGAATACCCATCAACATTTCATTCAACACTGGTTTAGTAATTGTGAACACTTTTAGTTTTTTTTTGTCTGTGAAGCTCTTTATCTGACCTTCAATTCTAAATGATAGCTTTGCTGGGTAGAGTAATCTGGATTGTAGGTCCTTGCCATTCATCACTTTGTATAATCCCTATCACTCGCTACTGGGCTGCAAAGTTTTTCTTGAGAAATCAACTGACAGTCTTACAGGTATTCCTTTGTAGGTAACTAACTGATTTTCTCTAGCTGCTTTTAAATTCTCTTTGTCTTTAGCCATTGGCATTTTAATGATGATATGTCTTGGTGTGGGCCTCTTTGCATTCCTCTTGTTTGGGACTCTCTGTGTTTTCTCCACTTGTAATTCTATTTCCTTTAGCAGGTAGGAAAATTTTTCTGTCATTATTTCTTCAGATAGGTTTTCATTATCTTGCTCTCTCCCTTCACCTGCTGGCAGGAACATAATGTAATTGTTGGTATGCTTGAAGTTATCCCAGAAGCTCTTTACACTGTCTTCATATTTTTTGGATTCATTTTTCTTTTTGCTCTGCTGACTGGGCATTTTCTGTTTCCTCATATTCCAAGTCTTAATTTGATTCTCAGGATCTTCAACTGTACTGCTGAATCCCCAAAATTATTCTTGACTTCAGTTAGTGTGTGCCTAATTTCTGACGGATCCAGGTCCGTTTTTATGTCTTTGGTGTAGTCATTAAATCCTTGTAAGTCTCACTAAGTTCCTTGAAGCTCTCATTAAAGCAACCTCATAACCATTGCTTTGAATGCTGTATCTAGTAATTCGCTTGCTTCCATTTCATTTAGTTCTTTTACTGATGATTTCTCCTGTTCTTTCATTTGTGATATGTATTTTTGTCACCACATTTTTGGCTGCTTCCCTGTGTTTGTTTCTATGTACTAGGTAGAACCTCTATGTCTCCTGGAATTAGTAGAGTGGCCTTGTATAAGAGGTATCCTGTGGCTCAGTCTCTTTAGGAACCTGAGCTGGGCACTCTAGGTGAACCCCTGTGTGGGCTATGTGCAGAATCATTTATCTGTGCCTTGACTGCTGTTGGTGTCACTAGGTGCAGTTGATCTCCAGGACAATTGGCTGTGAGGATCAGCTGGGACTACATTGGAAGAGATGTTGTGCAGGAGATACATTTTTTTTGTTTGAGATATTTTAGCAAAGTGTGAAGCCTGACCAAGGACATGTCATTCATATGTTAACGGTGGTACAAAGCGCTTGAGTGGTGTTCAAATTGCATGTGGTTGGGTCTCAGAGAATCACCAGGGTGGAGCGAACAGTTTGAGACAAGCTGATGAAAACTCAGATATGGGTGCCTGTCAGTTCTGGGATGGGGGAAGTCTCAGCACAGGAACAATGACCTCTGTGAGCACCTCTGTCTCTGAGAAAGCTGCCTCTGAGTACTTGCCCTGATGCCAGACAATCCAGTTACTCCCCGATTGTCACAAGTTCCTTTCAAGCTGCCACCACCAGGATGGAGTACAAAGTGTTTCAGTCCTAGTAGGTTCTTGTGGTGGCCCTTTAAAAGGAACTACCTGGGTCTCCCACAGTGTGTGTTCTTGTCAGTCAGCCACAATGATTGCTCATTTTCACAGCTTGAAGTTAAAGGGAATTCTCTTCCCCTGCTCTGGAACCCTGGGTTGTGGGTCTCGTGTAAGACTGGGACACCCTTGCTTCTCACAGGAAGCCTCCATAACCACAACATATATCAAGATTAGAAAAAGACGCCACATGTTGTTGTGGGACCAGCCCATTCAGTGCCTCTGCCCTTCCTACCCACCAAAATGTGCTTCTTCTTTACTTCTCTAGCTGTAGGAATTCCATTCACCCAGATGTCAGGTGATTCTGAATGATGGTTATTCTGTATCTGTATTTTAGTTGTAATTTTGATGTGGTTATTGGAGGTGGCAAGTACCAGGGTATACTTGTGTAACCATTTTAGTTCTTCTGTGCTTTCTATTTTTTAATTATATTTTTTTAAAGAAATAACTCAGTTAGAGAAAGAAAAATTTCAAGTGACCTCACTTAATTGTGGAATCTAAAGATCAAAATGTACTGATGAACAAAATATGTCCAGAGGTAATGGTGCCTAGAATAGAACAACAGATCTAGGGATGGTGGTGGTAGGACAGGAAGAGATTAAACAAAGAGCATATATGCATAACCCATGGACACAGACAATATTATGAGAAATTTCCTGTGGTGGAATGGGGTGTGGTTTAGGTGGAAGGAGGACAAAAAAGGGACAAAATGGGAGAGTTCTGTAATACTGACAAAAACAACAACAAAAAATAAAAAAATTTTTAAAAAGTACTTTTAATTGATTTTAAGAGAAAGGAGGGTTAGAGAGAAAAACATTGATGTGAGGGAGATGCATCAATAGGTTTGCTCCCATAGGCACCCCAACCATGGATCAAATCTGAAACCTGGATAGGTCTCTATTACCAGGAACAAACCCCAAGACCTTTCAGAGTACAATAAGGTTAATGGATGGTGCTCCTACCACCTGAGCCATACTGATCAGGGTGCTATTTTGAAATTTTTAGGTTCATAAGCACACTAAGATGTGACTAATCTATAATAACTTACATATTACATGTAATAAAGCTATATAACATAAAACACATATGTGTATAATTATATATATATATATATATATATATATATCTACAGTAATAAAATACAAACATGCAAATTGATCAAACCTTCTCTATGCCTTAACTCAGGCCCCCCAGCCAATCAGAGTGAGTATATGCAAATTAACCCAACCAAGAAGGCAGTCGGCAGCCACAGAGCAGGAGCAAGCAGGAACCTCGGTTCCCCAGTGATGGAAGAAGCCAAGCTTCCCATCAGCCATGGCCAACTCTGAGCTTCACTGAAGGCAACTAAATTTCAATTATAGCAGATAAATAAACCCCAGATACCTGCTTTCAGTCGGCCGTGGCCACGGAGCTGAAGCAAGCAGGAGGCTTGGGTTGCCCCTGGTGATGGAGGAAGCCAAGCTTCCCAGCAACCATGACCTGCTCTGAGGTCCAATCAAGGTACATAATTTCAATTATAGAAGGTAAATAAATGCCAGAATAAAAAAAAAAAAGAAAAAAAGGAGAGGCTGGGAGCTTCCATCGCTGGCGGGGCTTGGCCAGCCTGAAAACAGCCCTCAACCCCTCACCCAGACTGGCCAGGCACCCCATTGGGGACCCCCACACTGAAGGGGTGTGACCAGCTTTTAACAGCCATCAGGTCCTCACCCAGGCTGGCCAGGCACCATAGTGGGAACCCCCACCATGAAGGGCATGTGAGCAGCCTGCAAACACCCATCAGCCCCTCACCCAGGCTGGCCACACACCCCAGCAGGAGCCCTACCCTTATCCAGGACACCCTTCAGGGCAAACCAGCCAGCCCTCACCTGTGCAGCAGGCCTCTACCCTTTATAATAAAAGGATAATATGCAAACTGACCCTAACAGCACAACGACTGGGAATGACTGGTCACTATGACACACACTGACCACCAGGGGGCAAACACTCAATGCAGGAGCTGCCCCTTGGTGCTAAGTGCGCTCCTACAGTGGGTGCTCCACTCAGCCACAAGCCAGGTTGATGGCTGCCAGCACAGTGGTGGTGGCGGGAGCCTCTCCCACCACCTCAGGCAGTACTGAGGATGTCCAACTGCAGCTTAGGTCTGTTCCCTGCTGGTATGTGGACATCCCCTGAGGGCTGCCGGGCTGCCAGAGGGATGTCTGCCTGCCAGCTTTGGCCCAACACCTCATGGAGTGTGCCTAAGCCAGCAGGTGGACATCCTCCAAGGGGCCCCAAATTGCAAGAGGGCATAGGCTGGTCTGAGAGACCCCCCCGAGTACACAAATATTTGTGCACCGGACCTCTAGTGTGTTTGTGTGTGTGTGTGTGTGTGTGTGTGTGTATTAGCGGCCCAGTGCACGAAATTGTGTGCAGGTAGGGTCCCTGCCAGGGTTCTTTTTTATTTTTTTTTTTTTTAATTTATTTATTTATTTATTTATTTATTTTTTTGTTTTATTTTTTTTATTTTTTTATTTTTTTTTATTTTTCGCTTAAAGTATTACAAAGGGTATTACATAAGTATCCTTCCCCCCCCCCCGCCCTTGACAAACCCCTACCCTCCCTTACCCCCCAGTGTCTTATGTCCATTAGTTATGCTTATATGCATGCATACAAGTCCTTCGGTTGATCTCTTACTCCCCTCCCTCCTGCCCCCCATCTCTCTCTGGCCTTCCCACTGCAGTTTGACAATCAGTTTGACCTGCCAGAGTTCTTGTTCCAGTATTACGAAGGCTTCAGGAAATCTGGAGAAGGTTGTGCGTAGATTAAATAACAATCCAGAGATGATGCATAATTTTGAAAGGCATTTGGGGGTCAGAGGAACCTAGGTTAAAGGAAACTAAGATCTCCTTGTCTCAGGACCCCATGCTTTTGATTAACACAATTGGTCCTGAGGCAAGGCAGAGATATATCCTTCAAAGGGTCAGGGTTTCCTATACAGAGGCATTGTCAGATTTGGGGAATTAGCCTACAGCTATTCAGGTGTTTGGCCAGTAGGAGGCAATTACATGTAGATTAAGATGCCCTGAGCTGTCTGGCAGCAAACTATCAGTCAATCCCTTTTGAGGTTTGGGGAAAGGCCATCAGCCATTCCCAGATTCAGCCCTGCTGTCATGCTGGGATTGGCTTCTGGCAGGGCCCCAGGCCTAGTCTGTGATCAGGTCCATCTTCTGCCTGCTCACCAGTCCCTAGTCCTGCCCCGCCGCCGCCACCAACCCAGTTCCCCTCGCCATTCCCCAGTCCCACCACACTTCTGCCTCCTACCCTGTTCACCTCACCAGTCCCCAGTCCGCAGCACTGAGACCCGCCCTGGTTCTCCATTCACCAGCTGATGATCAGAGCCTGCGAACTTGCGGGGAGGGTCCAAGAGGTGGTTGATGCACCTCATAGTGACTGGTAGAGCAATCATTCTGGTCTTTACACCATTACGGTCACTGGTCTTTTATTTTACAGGACTAGTGTCCCCGTAAATTAAATTTGTGCATGGTGGGGGCGGGGGGGGGGGGGGTGTCCCTCAGCCAGGCCTGCACCCTCTCCAAACTTACACCCCTTGAGGGATGTCTGACTGCTGGTTTAAGGATCAGGCATAAAATGGCAGTCGGATATCTCTCCCGCAATCTGGGACTTCTGGCACCTAACCGCCCACCTCCTGCCTGACTGCCTGATAACCCCTAGCTACCTTGTCTGCTGGCCTATTTGCCTCCAACTTCCCCCTCCCCCGGCCAGCCTTCTTGCCCCCAACAGCTCCCCTGCCAGCCTGATTGCCCCTAAGTACCCTCTACTCCTGGCCTGATCACCCCTAACTGCCTCTGCCTCAGCCCTGACACCATGGCTTTGTCTGGAAGAAAATCCAAAAAAGTCTCCCAAAGGTCTCCCGGCCTAAATAGCACATTACCCTTTTATTAGTATAGATAGAGGCCTGATGCATGGGTGGGGGCCAGCTTGTCTTCCCTGAAGGGGTTTCCTGATCAGGGTGGGGGTCCCCATGGGAGCATTGCTGGCCTGGGTAAGGGGCAGGGGCAGTTTGCAGGCTTGCCATGCCCCCATCTGGGTGGGGGTCCCTGCTGTGGTGCATGCCCAGCCTGGGTGAGAGGCTGGGGGCTCTTTTCAGGCCAGTCACACACCCTTTGGGGTGAGGATCCCTGCTGGGGGTGTGGCCAGCCTGGGTGAGGGCTGATAGCTGCTTGCAGGCTGGCCAAGCCCCCATTGGGATGAGGGTTTCCGCTGGGGGCGGGGTTGGCCTGGGCAAGGGGCTAATGGCCTTTTGGAGGCTGGCCACATCCCCATGGGGTTAGGGTCCCCACTGCAGTTAAGGGGACCTGGGCAAAGGGCTGTAGTTTGGGGGTAGTTTGCAGGCTGGCCAAGCTCCAGGCTTTGTCCAGAAGGACATCTAGAAGGTCTCTGGAAGGACTCCCAATCTAATTACCATATTCCTTTTTTATCAGTATAGATATATATATACTTTACAGGCACTGTTATAAAACAGCTCAAGTGCCCATCAGTAGATGAGTAGATGAAAAATGTGTAGTACATTTACACAATGATATATTATGCTACTGTAGAAAAGAAGGCACTCTTATACCCTTTGCGACAGCATAGACAGATCTGGAGATTGTTATGCTAAATGAAATCAGCCAGTCAGAGAAAGGCAAATGCCATATAATCTCACTTACACATGGAATATAATGAAGAAAATAAACTGACAAACAAAATAGGACCAGAGGCCTGGATTCCTGGGCCAGACTCACAGATCTCAGAGGAAGGGGTGTGGGGAAAGGGAAGTGACTAGCCAAAGAACATATATGCACATATGCATAGCCCTTGGACACAGACAACAATGTGTGAAGCCTGAAGACTGTGTGGAGAGACACTAAAGTGTTGAGATGGGAGACATCTCTGACAGTGTCAACAATAAAAATAAAACATTTTCAAAAGAAGTCCAAAAGGCAGAAAGTGAGAAATGAATTTTAGTGAGCACGATTCATATGATTGCTCTTCCTGAGGATGCTTTTATTCATAATAATATTTACTAGAATTTCCGTACATGTTCAAACATGAAATCAGATTTTTTAAAAAGGAAATGTTCATTTTTAATACAAATGCTCAGAAATAAATTTTATCACATTTTGCATCTATTTTTCACTAATTAAGATCATAGTCTGTTTGTGTGTATGTATAATCAAAATGAGTTTTTCTTATTAAGACATTGTTATTTTCAGAAGTACTGAGTGAAACAAACTATAAAAATTAGATTTTAGTATAAATAGAATTGATGGGTACTGGGAATATATCTATACTAGAGGCCCAATGTAAGAAATTTGTCAGGGGGGTGGGTATGTCCCTCAGCCTGGATTGCACCCTCTTGCAATCCAGAATCCCTCAAGGGATGTCTGCCTGCTGGTTTAGGCCCGGTCCCTCAGTGGATATCCCTCTCACATTCTAAGACCACTGGCTCCTAACCACTTGCCTGCCACCCTGCCTGCTCTGACTGCCTGCCTGATCGCCTCAAACTGCATCTGCCTCGTCTCCCACACCCGGGACCTCCGCTTTTCTCCTCCAGCTGGCTGCAGGCACCTGGTACCCAGGCTTTCCTCCCTCTAGCCAGCTGCAGGCACCTGGGCCCCTGCTCTGTCAGAAAGGTCATACAGAAGGATGTCTGGAAGATGTCTGGTCTATCCAGTATATTTAGTATATTACCCCTTTATTAGTCTACTAGCAGATTTTTAAATGTGGTGCTCAGGGCCAAATTGCCTACTGCAAATGTCAAAAACAATGTAAAATTTAAACAGCAGTATAAGGACAATCTTCAAAAACTGGATGGATGGAAAATATTATATTATTCTTTTACCTTATTCCCTTTTTTCCAGGGACACTAAATATTTTCTCAGTTGTCCATTGGTCACTTATACTTATGCAAAAAAATACTGTGTTCATTTTCAAGTTATAGTTTTTTGTTGTTGATCTCAAAGACTTCTCTGTAAAAGGAAGACATACCTTTCCTCTGATACACATATACTGCAAATATTTTGCAAGAACGTTTTCTTTCTTTTGCTAAAATTATTTTCTGATAGACAGAGTGTTTGAAACATTTTAAATATATTTTCATTGATGAATAAAACATATTTTATTCAATGTTGAGAGAGAATCATTGATTGGCTGCCCCCTGCACACTCCTACAAAGGATAGAACCTGCAACACAGATGTATACCCAGACCAGGAATCGAGCCATGACCTCCTGTTTCTTAGGTCAACACTCAAACACTAAGTCATGCAGCCGGACTTGAACTTTTTATATTGCTCAATCAACCTCCAGAAATCTGGTGCTTCAAGTCTTTGTCAACATTAAAAAACAACAACAAAGTATAAACAGACATTTGTGTATTCTCCTGGTACTTTTCTCATTTTGCATATTTAAAACTTTTCATCTGAGATTTATTTGGAGTAATCAAAATATAGCTAGTTTTATACAAACACTTAACATAGAATCCTCCACCATTTTTCATTGACCTTTTCCTACAAATATGAAACGTCACCAGTATCTACTTCTAAAGTGTTACATATATTTGGAGGTTTGGGCACTTTCCATTCTGTTCTTATCATTTATCTGTCTTTTCAGCTAATAGTAAACTAATACTTTGTGGAAATGTATAGCACACATTAATAGCTAGAAGGGTAAACTTGTGTCTACTATGCAAAATTTGTCTTAATTTCATTCCAATGATGGGAGATAACATGTAACTCAAAAATTTTAAAGTGTATTGAATTGGTTGGTAAAACTAATAAACAGGACAAGCACACATTTTGAGAAACTCAGTCGTCATAATCAGGACCACAGCCACCTTCCCGTTTCAAAGTTGCTTCTGAGTTCCCTCCATAAAGAACATAGGTTATTAGATTTTATCCAAGGAATTTTTAGCCCAGAAGTGGATCTATTATGGGAATTATCTCTCTCATTGTGCACTTTTCTATAGTATGTAACATCATGGTATAAAAATGTGTATGGTATAAAATCCTATATAAGAAAAACCTAATATGCTAAGTGTCGGTTATCAGTTACCTGTTCAACCAATCAAAGAGTAATATGTTTATGATAAGCTAAGGCCACTTACCCACTCGCTATGAAGTGCACTGACCACCAGGGAGCAGACACTCGGACCAGTAGGTTTGCTTACTGCTGAGGTCAAGCTGATCAGCACTGAGCGAGATGGGCCAGACATGCCCTGGAGCCCTCCCATGGTCCCTCTGCAGCTGGCCAACCTCTCGTGTCACTCCCTGGCCCCGAATGTGCATCAGTAGGGGCCCTTGGCCTGGCCTGCACCCTCTCACCATCCAGGACCCCTCAGGAGATGTTGGAAAGCCGGTTTGGGCCCAGTCCTGCAGGCCAGGCCAAGGAACTCCACTGGTGCATGGCTTCATTATTGATATGTAGTTAAATCACTTAAAAATTGTTAGTAAAGTGTTCTGTAAGAAGAATTCTGTGTGAGTCCATGTGTTTTTATTTTTTGCTGCTCATAAATTTGGTCTGAGCACTTGCCCCAGGTCCGGTGTCCACCAAGGAGTTGCTGCTGGGCCTTGCAAGGGTGCGCCTCTCCCCGTCCACCCACCTCCTCCCAGTGGACCCCAGGCTGCCAGCCTCCCAGACCCTATTACCTGCTCATCCTGTCCCTATCATTCAGGCTACTTTTCCTGAACAATAGGATTTGCCTCACTCTCCACAGGTTTCCCACGCTGGCAGCTTTGTGGATGGCGCCCATATCTTCATCTCCATAGTGGGGCATTCTGGCTCCCAGGCCACTGCTCCCAGGACTGGTGGGGGAATCCATGACTCCCACTCTGGAACTTCTCAGAAAAGGAAAACGGTTTCCCACGCTGGCAGCTTTGTGGATGGCGCCCATATCTTCATCACCATAGTGGGGCATTCTGGCTCCCAGGCCACTGCTCCCAGGACTGGTGGGGGAATCCATGACTCCCACTCTGGAACTTCTCAGAAAAGGAAAACGGTTCTGCATGGCAGAGAGTCTAGGGCTTCAGAGAAGCCCTAACTTCCCTCTGCTTTTTGAACCTCCTGAGCCGAACACGAGCTCTCTAGCCAACCACCTTATGCCACAGCATTCAAGCAGGGCAGTTTGGCAGTTAACCATCTCCTCTCGGAATCATAGTAACCAAGCAACGGCCTCTGACATCACTACCCCTGCACATAGAGCCTTGAGGTCAAAGGTAGCCAGAGCACATGTGCAAAGCCCAAATATCTGAAATCTCAGAGACTACCCTGGTGGGTGTGTCTCCCTGGTACAAGCTCCCACACCAGCACCAGAGGGTGGCGGTCCCATAAGTGGTCAAGAGCATGAACTAAAGTTGCAGATTAGATCCCTGGTCCCAAGTTAGGGGCATGCATGCTAGTGGCAGTCAATTCAAGTCTCTCTCATGTGTATGTTTCTCTCTCTCTCTCTCTCTCTCTCTCTCTCTCTCTCTTTCTCTCTCCTCTCTCTCTCTCTCTCTTTCCCTCCCTCTCTCCTAAACCTGCTCCCTCCAGTACTTTCCTTCCACAAAGTAATGAATAAATATTTAAAAATTTAAAAAATGGGGAAAATATCCTCAGTGAGGATTAAGAAAAATAAAAATTAAAAGAAATATATCAGTGATTTCCTGTGGGAAGGTCTGGGTTCTGCTCAAACATCCCTGGGAGTTGGCCAAGTATTTCCAGAGGCTTGTAACAGTTACTCACCCAGTGAAAAAGCAGTCTTTGCCTAAGAACAGAGCTAGGGTGGTGTGAAACTCCAGGATACACAAGGAATTATGTCCTAGGAAACTTCCCTTAAAAAAAAAAACTCTGCAACCAAAGCACTTGTATGCATGCATAGAAGCATTACAAATATACACAGCCATTGGGACGGGGGGGGGGGGTGAGAGCATGTGCTGGGGGGTGGGAGTGGCCAGGGAGAAGCTAATGGGGGAAAAATAATATTGTAATAGCTATGTACAGTCCAGGGGGGGTGGGTACTTAAAATATCAGGGGAACAACTATGTAAAGTACAAGATTGTCTAATCACTATGTTGTACACATGAAACTAATGCTATATAATAAAATGTTAATATGCAGATAGACTGACTGACAGAACAACCGCACAACCAGTCACTATGACATGCAGTCACCACCAGGGGGCATGGCCACAGGCAGCAAAATTCAGAACATGGGTGTGTCAGCCACGGTGGGATGGTGGAACAGGTTAGTGGGGCACCAGACCAAGGCAGGGTGCTGGTCACTGTCATCAGGGTGAGCCTCTGGTACTTATTGAAAATTCTTTGCTCCCACACATTGTGGTCCTACCCAGCACTCACACCTGCTGTTGGCACTGGCCCCACTCACACCTGCTGCTGGCACCCGGCACTGGCCCAATTGCTTGGCGCCGTCAGCGGGTGTGTGTGGCAGCTGCTGGCCCCAATTGCCCCTGAGGGGTTCACACCTCCCCCTGCCCCTGAGGGGCGATCCGGGCAGCAGCTGCCACTCACACCCACTAATAGTGCCGGCCCTGATCGCACCCACTGCTGGAATGAGCCCCAATCACTCCGTGCCATCAGCGGGTGCAAGTGGGGCTGGCGCTGTCAGCACATGGGAGTGGTGGTGGCAGAAGCAGGGCTTCTGGCAGACAGGGGACGGTGGGGCCATGGCAGTAGGGGTTGGGCAGTGACTCAGAGGATGGGCCAAGACCTGCTCCTGTGCCCACCTCAGCCTCGAGGTCCACAGTTTCTTTCAAGGTTCACAAATTCATGCACTGGGCCACTAGTACAGAATAATATTGAAAAAAAAAAAGATGGAGAATACCTCCTCTCTAGTCTCAGGTGTGTCACCCAAGACCCACAGCTGCCAAGTCACTGCAGCTTGGCATCTCCTGCATTGAGCGTCTGCTCCCTGGTTGTCAGTGCCTGTCATAGCTACCAGTTGGAAAGTTGGACATTCAGCCATTTACTTAGGTTTTTATATAGAGAGATTTATGTATTTATTTATTTTTTTATTTAGAGAGAAAGAAACATCGATTTCTTGTTCCACTTATGTATGCTTTCCTTGGATGCTTCTTCTATGAGCCCTGACTTGGGGATCAACCCACAACCTTAGCGTTTCCTGACAATGCTCTAACCAACTGAGCTTCCCAGCCAGAATGGTATTTTTATTTTTGCTTTTGAAATTATTTTTGTTGTTGTTGACATTATTATGGATGTGGTATTTCTTTTTCTTATGTAAATTTTGCCCACTTCTAGACATATCAGGGATTTTTCATTTTTTATTGTGACAGACTATTTTGCCATTATCATTATGTTTATTGCATTAATATCTGTACATTTGATAATCAGACTGAAGAAAGCTGTAATTTCATAACTGGTGAAGGAGTTGAGAGTTTATGGCAGTTTTTCAGGAAAGGCAAACTGCATGGTAAAGATTTCACCAGAAAGATATTGAGGAATGTTATGATGCAGATGGAAAAACAAATAAAGTAAAATGCAAGCAAGAGGGGTCGTTTTTATTGAAGAATAAGATAATCGCTAAAAATAAAATTATATAAAATGGCTATTTTTCCCACAAATCACATTAGCCAAATTTTTCAGTAACTCGTTTACTGACCTTATCTTCACCATCATGAAGCCTCTTGTACTCCATAAGTGTTCTATATTCTTTAAGATTAACAAACTTAAAGTCTAAATACTCATTTCCCCTTGCTTCCTTCTTTCTCTACCAGCAACTTCTGTCTTTCCATCTTTATACCATGTGTTAGGAAGGTAAAATAGGTTGACTCCATATTCCATAGAAACTGGTATAAACATGTGAGTACATACAGAGACTCCTTTTAGTGTAGTTCTTGATCCAGCAACTCCAAATGGACTACACCTGCTACGGTGGGTGAACCACACAGGAGCAGGAGCTGCCCCACAGCAACAGCTAATACAAACCCAGCTAACTCAGAACTCACCACATTCCCACTGCATTTGTTAATGATTTCAAGTGCTAACCAAAATGAAAAGTAACAGAAACCAACACTGCACAAAATGCACCAGAAAAATGTGAAAGTTTGGCAAACACATCTTACAGCAAGACAAATACATAGGTTTTAACTTATTCTTCTGAGACCATTTACTGCCATTTTGTTCTTTGTTGCTTGAGTAGTTCACAAAATTGCTTGGAAATGGAAGCTCAGAAGTTGAGTGCCTGGGCCTTCAGCAGACATTGCTGCTGGTGACAGATTCCCCACTGAGGGATGAGTGCCTTCATTGGGAAAGGAACAACTATCAAAACCAACAACAAATTCTGAGGCCAAACATGTGTCAGTCAGCAGAGCTAGACCAACTGGTTTTGGTGTGTGTGAATGGTGTAAACGATGATCACCAAGCAGTTGCCTCCTACATCAGCCCAACTAGAAGTTATCTATTGTCCCTTATTTGCTCCTCAAATTTACAGGAGAGGCTCTCTGTAGTGACATGTGGCAAGAAGGGTCTGATATTTCCTGTGCAGCCTACAATGAGGATCAAAGACATGACCCGGCTACAGAGAGGTCGGAAACACACACCAGGACTCCAGGTCAGTTGACCCTAGTGTTTTTCCATGGATCAGGGATACTCAGAGTATAGGTTATGCCAGCTCTGAGTTTCTGTGTTTCCTTGGTCAAAGAGCAACTGGAATTTAAAATTTCCCATTCCCACATCTCTGTGGAAACTAATTGTAGATGCCCAGAGCAGATGCCCTGTAGAAAGGTATTTCTTGGAACTCTTGTGCTTATCTAAGACTCAAATAATGCCCTGGTTCAGCTTTCCTGCACACTCATTTAAGTTATGCTACTGGAATTCATAATGTGTTGACAAATATTTCTTTTGTGATGAAAAACAACTGAGAGATGGTTGCCTTACCAAATCTCTTAGCAAAGGTTTTCCAAATCTGGTTGAAATGCTGTCATTAATGTTTTTCCTAGTAAGAGTAACCAAGAAACATGTGGAACACTTTTCCACAACTGATTCATTTGTTCTCTGTGATGTGCAAAACCAGGGAAGACTTGAAAATATTCTGAACATTGAATGTACTTGTGAGTCAACCCACAGATCCATCAGCAGAGTGGAAGTCCTGACTGATGTGGTGTGTAGAGAACCTTGGTCCAATCACTGGCTAAATGGTAAGCAATCCAAACACAGCAATAACCCTTAGGAAGCAAGATTCAAATTCTTTTAAATGAACAGAGACATGAATGGCTGCACACTCCAGTAGAGACAAACTTCACAAATTGCACAACATCTGGAGGCAACTTACTAAACAAAACAAGAACAACCTCTACAAAGAATATCGATTCTTTCTCATCATTGATGTTTCTATCTCTCTCTTCCTCTCCTTTCCTCTCTGAAATCAATAAAAATATATTTTTATTTTTGCAACACTAGCTGAAATTCAATGAGAATAGAAAGAAAATAAGTAAGAAAATGTGACCTGTACTAAGAAAGAAAATAGAAATTGCTTATCTCCTCCAGATGCTGGATTTCGTATAGACTTTAAAACAGCTATTATGAACATGTTCTAAGAACTGGTGGAAGCCATGTTGAAAGAATTAATGAAAATTATGATGAAAATAATGCAATGCATGGAGAATCTCAATTAAGATAGAGAGTATATGATAGACCAAATAGAATTCCAAATAGGATTTGGAGCTGAAAAATACAATGATCTAAAATGAAAAATTCATTGGGATGAATGATTTGAGATGGTAGAAGAAAGAATTCAGTGACCTTGAAAAATCAAATGAAATTATTCAGTCTAAAGAGGAGAGAGAAGGCAATGAAGAACAGTAACAAAGCTCAAGAGACCGGATCAACATCAAGTATTGACAATCCCAGAAGGAGCAGAGAGACACTAAAGGATGGATAAGTATATTTGAAGAAATAATTGTTAAAAACTTCTCAAATGTGTTGTGGCCGGGTGGCTCAAAATGTTGTAGGTTGTATTCCTGGTAAGGACACATACCTAGGTTGGAGGCTTGACTCATGGTTGGGGTGCACCGGAATCAACCCATCGATGATTCCCTCTCACATTGATGTTAATCTCTCTCTCTCTCTCTCTCTCTCTCTCTCTCTCTCTCTCTCTTTCTCTCATCAATAGACACATATCCTCAGATGAAGATTTAAAAAAAGAAAACTTCTCATCTTTAATGAAAAACATTAATGTACAGATCCAAGAAACTCAACAAATCCAAGCATGAAACACACAAGGACATACACACCTAAAGGTCAAAACTGAGAAAAGCATCTTGAAAATGAGAAATAAACAACCTATCACCAAAGGAGAGAAACATTTTGATGAATTGCTGGCTTCTCACCAAAATACTGGAAGTCAAGGATCTGTGGGATAACATATTCAAAGTTATTAAAGAAAAATACGGCCTGGATGGTGTTGCTCAATGGTTGAGCATCAACTTATGAACCAGGAGGTTATGGTTCCATTCACGGTCAGAACACATGTCCAGTGTATAGGCTCAATCCTCAGTAGTGGGTGTGCAGGAGGCAGGTGGTCAATTATTCTCTCTCATCATTGATGTTTCTATCTCCCTCTTCCTCCCCTTTCCTCTCTCTGAAATCAATAAAAATATATTTTTTAAACAACAAGGAAAACTTTAAAAAAGAAAAAAGCTGTCTGACCATGTATTATTCTATATCCAGCTAAAATATTCTTTAAAAAAATGCATATTAAAGACATTCCCAACAAAGACTGAAAATGATTATATAAAGTGCAGTTATAGCACTGTATTTTTGAGTTGTAACATATACGCATACTACATATGACAGTAATAGCAGAAACAGAAGAACAGAAGTTACTAGAATAAAGGTAATGTATTTTACCAGAATTAAATTTGTAGTATTTTGAAGTATACTAGGATAAGTTGATGTGTATTATCTTCACTAAAATGTAACTTAAATTTAAAAAATGAACATAGGGACATTTTTATCTATGGGAAAAACAGAAAACACAAAGAGAAATAGCAGATATTAAAAACAACTTTATGAATATTAAATATGAAGGAACCATACCCAGAACTCAAATAACATAAGAGATTGCCAGACTGGGTTTTAAAAGGCAAGATTCAGCTGATAAAGGACTTGTATTCATAATATGTGATTTCTTAAAATGAATAAGACAAACAACCCCCAAAAGGGTTGGGAGTCATATATTTGAATATATATCTCTCCAAAGATACACAAATGGTAAACAGCATAGGAGAGAACACTCATTATCACTTGTGCTAGGGAAATGTAAATTAAATCCACGATGTGATACTGCTTCATATCCACTAGATGGGGCCTCAGCAAAAAGACAGACTAAAAGGGGTGAGGTGAAGTAGATGAATGATGATGGAAGGCAACCTGACTTGGGGTGGTGAACACACAGTACGATATACAGATGATGATCTGCTGTGGAACTGTATACCAGAAACCTATATAATTTCACTGGTCAATGTCACTGCAATACATTCAAATTTAAAAAAAAAAAAAGACAGACTATAAGAAGTACTACTGTACAAGATGCAGAGACACTGGAACCCTCAAACACAGATGGTTGGAGTACAGTATTATATAGTTAGTTTGGAAATAATTCCTCAGGTTCATAAAAATTACCACATGACTCGTCAACTTTTACCCTAGAAGTCTACTAAGAGAAATGAAACACAAATCCACACAAAGACGTGTACACACACATTAATATACACACACAAAGAGGGAGAGGGGGGAAAGGGAGGAGAAGAAAAATAGGGAAGAGGCAATCAAAAAATTAGGCAAATGAACAAAACTGATGAATCTCTGTCAAGGGTATATGGAAGGTCCTATTATTCTGGTAAATTTCTGTAAACGTGAAATTACATCAAAACTTAAAATTACCTTTAAATACTCGGGATAACAAGGAAAACAGAAGGTGACCTTCATACCTATTGGCACATGAATGATGAATAGATCTACACGGTCCAGCTGAAGTTTCTTCAGTGATGTTTCCAGGGCATGTCGAACCAATTATGGTCAAAATGAAGTAGACCAATGCTGCAATAACCAAAACATTATTTTAAAAGATGGTTTGTGATGTCACACATTTGGGAACTGAAATTCAACATCATGGTTAAGAGACTGAGAAGCGAGTAACCAACCACTGTGATGGTCTCAAAATAGGAAGTCCCAAGGCTAAATTCATGTTACTTACTGTAAATGAGGCTTTCAATGGGATACTGAGATTTATTTCAGTGACTGTAAGAAAACTGTCAATAAAATGTAGGTGGGCCAGGAAAAGCAACCTAAATGTTTCAAGCATTAGCAAACTCATTTCTGAAAGGAGAGTCAGAAATGTCAGGCCAGGGGAAATGGAATCTACTGCCCTACATAGGAAATGCCAGGAAGCAGGACTGCTCAGAGGTCCACATTCGGAAAACAAATCATCATTGATGTGGACACACATAGGACCATTCTGTAGAGACCTCAGCTCTCTTTGTGTTGGAAGCAGGCTTTTCCACTTAAGAAAAATTTTACAAATTTCAGTAAATTCAATGCTGACTTGAAAACAGTCTTTCCTAGTAGGGCTCCCCTCTGGGAATAATATGTCACCCTCACTTGGATATGTGCTGAGAGAATTTGCTGAAGAATGAAAGGAGTGGATCCATTTGCAGTGGCTCAGTCAATCCACAAGCAGATGGAGAAGCTAATGAGCAAGTGGTAGTTAGAATCCCTTTCATATATGAAGGTCAAACAGCCATAACTGATATACTGATATGATTTAGGTTCTTCGGCCACTCAAAGTAAGATATTGTAACGCCGTCCCCCCACCCCCCGCCCCACCCCAGCATTCAGGTAGAGATATGGAATAACCATGATGTTTCTCTCCAGGAAAATCTTATCTGCTTCTAGAGTTGTTGGCCCATGGGCACCTTCAGCAATGATCTTGGCTTTGAATCTGGGTGTACTGGACTTGGTCAGCTGCTTTTCACTGGCAGCAGGGATCAGTATGTCACAGTCGGCCTCTAAGATGCCCCCTTCATAAAGCTCTGCCTCAGAGAAATCTGGGATTGATCCATGCTGCAATTTGAAGTCTTCCAGTTCCTTTGGGTCAATACCATCTGGATTCCATAGACTCCCATCAGATGCACCAACACCAACACATTTAGCACCAAAGCGATGCAAATATCTCATAGAGTGAAGGCCCACATTACCAAATCCCTGAACAACAAATGTTTTATCTCCAAACCCTGGTGTCATTTCTAAAATGCTCATATAAGAAGCTTCATTGATGAAGTTTTTGATTCCATGGAAAACTCTCCAGCCAGTAGCAGAGATCCATCTCTGGACTGATGGGCTTGCCAGTGCCATAGGCAAGGGCATTAATAGCATAGTGCCCGATGGTGCTAGCACAGGTGTCCGAAATCCAGGACATCTCTCGCTCCCCGTGCTCATGTCTGGGGCAGGCACAATGCCCAGACCAATGAAGCCCTTCTTTGCCAGTTCCATGGTAAACCTCCTTGTGATCTTTCCCAGCTCATTATCGGTATAGTTCTTGGGGTTGATCATAACACCAGCTTTGGCACCCCCAAATGGCACATGAACATGTCCTCAGAGAAGCCAAAGCTTTCACTTCATCTACACTCACCTCAGTGCTGTCAGGAATAGCTACCTCCCTGGCATGGCGTGCGGTGCTGGCGGTGCTGGACCTGGTAGCCCTGGATGACCTCCCAGGAACTGTCCTGGCGCCAGATGGGGAAGGACAGGCTCAGCACATGGTTGCAGGGCTTGATGATCCGCATGATGCCGCGCACCCGCTTCTGCTCCTCCCTCACTCTTCCTCCAGGGTCTTGAGGTCCTCTACCAGCTTGTCCTCCATGATGCTGGCGCACAGTGGAAGAACCCCTCCACCCTCCTGAAGAAGTCAGGTCGTCCTGGCAGTCAGCCGCTGCCTGGCTGTAGTGTCACCAGGAAGGTGGAGGGAGCTCCGGCTGCAGGGTGGCGGCTGCGGGCTGCCTGCAGGCCAGGCCGGCCCAGCAGCGCAGCCAAATCAGCTGCAGGGGAGCCCAGGGCTGCAGCCCGATGCCTCGCCCAGGCAGTGGGACATGGTGGGGGCGGACGAGAAGTTCTCTGAGAGGCTCGGGACCATGGGAGGGAGGGATGGCCCTGCAAGGGCTGCCCTTTTAAGCAGCAGCTTCCTGTCCTCAGGAGCGGTCCCTCCCCTTGGCGCCCACTGCCTACCCGGGAGGAAGGACTTTGGGCTCCGGGCCAAGGTGGCCTGTGAGTGGCAGGGGGTGGGGCGGGGGGCCCTGGCCTCCCTGGAGCCTTACCTCCTCCTTCTCCTCCTGCTCCTCCTCCTCCTCCTCCTCCTCCATGGTCTCCCAGGCCTCCCTGGCGATGGCGCATGCAGGTCAGGCTGCAGGACCCCAGATTTTTATTTTGTTTCCTCTTCAACATTTTTGACACTGTTCTAATAGTTTTATTCAGTATTGAAAGCTTTTTAGGAAATTTTGACAGTATTTTTGTACAAAACATTTTTTTGAAAAAAACACTTGTTAACTTATTCTATTTTAACTTGCCAAATTCTATAAAAATTTAAGAAATGAAAAAAAAAGAAAGAAAATGACAAGCTTCACTGCATGGCCCACGTGACTGTGCAAGCCCCAAGCGGACCCAAGCACATTGCCGGGCATGCGCACTTGAGCCTCCTCAGTTGCTGCGCATGCGCCTTGCTGCCAGCATCCTGGGAGGCGAAGGAAGGGAGGCGGCTGTCTTCCTGCATCGCATCCTTTCTCCCATTAAGACTGAACTGGTGGATGCAGAGAGCAGCGCCCCCAGGACTCTAGTGAGCATGGGAGAGTGGGAGGAGGAGCCCGTGGCCTCCTAGGGGGAGGGCCCGAGGTCAGCGCCTTTCTCCTCTCAGGCATCATGGCCGCCGGGGCCCTGGGAGTGCCCACGTGACCTGGACAAGGAGGGTGGTGCGCCCACGTGGACAGGGATCAGCAAGAGTCTGGGGTATTATTTCAGGTGCCTGGGTCCTGTGGGCACCAGGAAAGGGAGCATAGGATCCAGAGTCATCCTTGGAGCCCTGGGCAGGGGGTGGGGCGGCGGTAAAGGAAAGGCCTAGAAAGGGGAAGGCCCAGGGACCTCAGCAGCGCCCTGGGGTTTGCAGTGCGCCAAGCAGAGGCCAAGGGAGAGGCAGGCACCCCCACTGGCCAGCTCTCCCTCCCTGCCCACAGCACAGGCAGCCTGCAGAGCCTCGGGCCTGTCTGTGGTCCAGCTGAGCTCTATTTAAGGGGAAATGGGCCTCTTCACCCGGAGGGCAGCAAGAGCAACCATCTCACAAGTGTCTCTCAAGCAGCATTTTCCTAAATGTCTTCATACCGGGAATCCAGTCCTCGCCTTTGTCACCCGCTTGAGGGGATGACCCTGCCAGAGGGTCATGACATGATGTCTTCGCAAGCCCATGTGCTTGGTATAACCAGAAAGCCTGCGCACATATATTTAAAGTACTTTCAAAGTTAAAATAAAAGAAAGAAATCATTTAACCAAGAAAGTAGTATAGCTATTCTTTTAAGTACATTATCCAAACCAAAATGTTCTACTTCCAGTGTGAAATATGAGTTGGCGTGTAAGTGCAAGATCCTTGTGGAAAAGAATACTAGGAGAAGATGAAGAGTCTCCCCAGTCTCCCCAGCCAGTTGAACCCGTGCTTGTGAGTCCTCCAGTGTCTATTACCAAACATTTATTTTTCTGAAAGTTCTGTTTAAAGAAAGTAGATAAAGTGGGAAAAGTTTCAGTTCTGGTAAGGAGAAGGAAGCATTGATCCAGGATAATTCCATAGGAAGGTTTCATTGTTTTAGGAAGATTCCATTCTGTAGTTGCCTATAGAAATATGCCCTATGACTCCTTTCTCCTGCCCTTTTTCTTAAATTTAAATTCTTTATTGTTGAAATTATTACATATGTCTCCTTTCTCCCCTATTGTCCCCTCTCTGGCTATTCCTGCCCTGCGCCCTCCCCCCCACATGTCCTGCCCCCTACTGTCCGTGTCCATTGGTTATGCTTATATGCATGCATTCAAGTCCTTTGATTGACTTCTTACCCATCCCCACTTCCCCCCTCCCCTGCCTTCCCTCCATGGCTAGTGTGTCTGTTCATGCTTCTGTGTCTCTGGGCCTATTTTTGTTCATTAGTTTACACTGTTCATTACATTCCACAAATGAATGAGATCATGTGATATTTATCTTTCACTGACTGGCTTGTTTCACTTAGGATAATGCTTTCCAGTTCCATCCGTGCTGCTGTAAAAGTTCCTTCTTTTTTACAACAGCATAATATTCCATTGTGTAGATGTGCCACAGTTTTCTAATCCTCTCATCTGCTGATGGACACTTAGGCTGCTACCAAATCTTAGCTATGGTGAATTGTGCTGCTATGAACATAGGGATGCATATATTCTTTCTGATTGGTGTTTCTGGCTTCTTGGGATAGTGTCCTAGAAGTGGGATCACTGAGTCAAATAGGAGTTCCATTTTTAGTTTTTTGAGGAAACTTCATACTGTTTTCCACAGTGGCTGCACCAGTCTGCATTCCCACCAGCAGTGTATAAGGGTTCTTTTTTCTCCGCATCCTCACCAGCACTGGTCATTTGTTGATTTGTTGATGATAGTCATCCTGACAGGGGTGAGATGGTACCTCATTGTTGTTTTGGTTTGCATCCCTCGGATGATTAGTGACTTTGAGCATGCTTTCATATGCCTCTTGGCCTTCTGTATGTCCACTCTCGGTAAGTGTCTATTAGGTCCTTTGCCCATTTTTTGAATGGATTGTTTATCTTCCTTTTGTTAAGTTGTAGGAGTTCCCTGTAACTTTTGGAGATTAAAACCTTATCAGATATAAAATTGGCAAATAACGTTCTCCCAGACAGTGGGCTCTCTTGTTATTTTGTTGATGGTTTCTTTTGCTGTGCAGAAGCTTTTTATTTTGATGTATTCCTATTTGTTTATGTTATTCTCAATTTCCATTGACTTAGTAAACATATTGCGATGAGATATGTCTGATATTTTGTGCCTATGGATTCTTGTTGGATTTTTATGACTTCCTGTCTTACATTTAAGTCTTTGATCCATTTTTGAGTTTATTTTTATGTATGGTGTAAATTGGTGGTCTAGTTTCATTTTTTGCATGTATCTGTCCAATTTTCCCCATACCATTTACTGTAGAGACTGTCTTGACTCCATTGTATACTCTTGCTTCCTTTGTCAAATATTAATTGAGCATAGTGGCTTAGGTCGATTTCTGGGTCCTCTGTTCTATTCTATTGATCTATATATCTGTTCTTGTGCCAGTACCAGGCAGTTTTGAGAACAGTGGCTTTGTAATATAACTTGGTATCTGGTCCTGTGATCCCTCTAACTTTGTTCGTTCTCAGGATTGCTGCAGCTATTTCAGGGTCCTTTTTTATTCCATATAAATTTTTGGAGTGTTTGTTCTAGGTCTGTGAAATATGCTGTTGGTATTTTAAAAAATATTTTTATTGATTTTAGAGAGGGGGAGAGAGAGGGAGAGATAGAAACATCAATGATGAGAGAGAATAGTTGCTTGGCTGCGTCCTGCACGCCCCCTACTGAGGATTGAGCCCACAACCCGAGCATTTGCCCTTGACCAGAATCGAACCCAGGGTCCTTCAGTCTGCATGCTGATGCTCTATCTACTGAGCCAAACCAGCTAGGGCTGCCGTTGATATTTTAATGGGGATTGCGTTGAATCTATAGATTGCTTTAGGTAGTATTGACATTTTAATGATGTTGATTCTACCAATCCATGAACAGGGTATATTCTGTCACTTGTTTATATCTTCCTCTGTCTCTCTTTTTCAATGTCCTGTAGTTTTCTGAATACAGGTCTTTTATCTCCTTAGTTAAGTTTATTCCTACGTATTTTAATTTCTTTTGTTGCCATGGTAAAAGGAATTGTTTGTTGTTTTGTTTGTTTGTTTGTTTGTTTTTAGTATCTCTTCCTGTGAGTTCATTATTGGTGTATAAAAATGCCATAGGTTTCTGGGTGTTAATTTTGAATCCTGCTATGTTGCCAAATTTATTTATTAAATCTAGTATTTTTTTGATGGAGTCTTTAGGGTTTTATATACAATATCATGTCATCTGTGAAAGACAGTTTTACTTTTTCCTTTTTGATTAGGATGCCATTTATTTATTCTTCTTGTCTGATTTGGCTAGCACTTTCCAGTACTGTGTTGAACAGGAGTGGTGAAAGTGGGCATCCCTGTCTTGTTCCTGTTCTTAGAGGTAATGACACAGTCTTTTAAATGAATAAGGTAATAACAATATCCTTCATATAAAACTTTCATCAAAGGTTGAAGGAAAGAAGGAACAGAAATGTAGTAAAAGGGAAGTGTCAGGAAACATGCATGATGGTGCTCATGATGACACTGACAGTGATGGATTGAGTCAGTAAAGTAACAGTGAAGAAACTGATAACCAGCGACCAAATGATAAAATTAATGAAAAAAAAAACACAATCTTTTTAATGAAAAAGGTAATAATATCCTTAATTTCAAACTTTCATCAAAGGTTGAAGAAAGAAAGGAGCAGAAAAGTAGTAAAAGGGAAGTCTCAGAAAACATGTATGATTGTGCTAATGATGATAGTGATAGTGATGGATTGAGGCAGCAAAGCAACAGTGAACAAACTGATAAGCAGCAGCTTCCTGTTATGGAGAATGCAGATTCTGATAGGTAAGCCTATAGTAGTATATTACAACTTTAGCTGATATTCATGATTAACAAATTTAATATTTTTACTAGCAAGATTTAACCTTGCTTGGTAATCAGAAAAATGCAAATCAACAAACAATGACATACCATTTTTTTGAACTTATAATGATAAATATTGCATTTAAAAAAAATTGGCATTCTCATGTGCTCTTTGTTGATGACATTGGCAAAACTTTTTTGAAAGGAAATTGAGCTGGTTTCAAGATTTCAAGTATGTTATTCTTTTATCCCAATAGCTTCACTTCCAGAACGAGATCCTACATGAAAACATGACTTGTATAAACACACATACACAGTCTAAGGACATTAATTATATATTATTATGTGTATACAACATAAAGTAGGGCATTATGTGTATTATGTATATACCAGAGGCCTGATGAAGGAGTTTGTACTTGGGTGGGGTCTGGCCAGCCGGCCCCGATTGGGGCCAATAGGGCCTGGCCAGCTGGGGGGAGGGGCCATGGGCGGTTGGCCAGCTGCCTGGCTGGCTGGCTCCTGCCCCCTGGTCCAACTCCTGGTTGAACTCCCTGTCAAACATATGTATGTTAACGATATTTATTACAACATTGCATACCAAAATGTTGGAAGTAATGTAAATACCTATCTATAGGAAATACTTTATTAAGCCCATAAAATAATGGAGTATGCAACCACTGAAACTGTAGGCCTAGTCTACAGTATACTGATTGTCTCACGATTGACGTGTATTTAAAGCATTGGATTTAATCTCATGTCTTAAGCAAATTTTGTACGAATACTTTTAATATCTGCTCATTTATAAAAGGAGCATAATGCTACACTGGCACATTACTTTGTTTCCATTGAAATTGATAGTTATTAGCTTTTTGTGTTTTGTTTCTAATACCTGAGTGCTCAAATATTGGACCCTCAATTTAACCTGAAAGCTGAGGGATTTCACAAGGCAATTTGTTCTATATTTTATATACAGATTTCAGTATATTGAGTAAAACCTATTAAAACCCATCAGGGTATTAATCTGTTAGATCAGGGGCTGACAGGCCTTTTCTGTAAAGGGCAGATAGTATTGTAGGCTTTGTGAACCATCGAGTCTCTGAAATCTGTCATAGACACTAGGTAAAGGAATGGGTGTAACTGTGTTCCAATAAAACTATTGACAAAAACAGGCTCTGGGCTGGATTTAGCCTGTAGGCATTCATTGTAAACCAAGGTGTTCCTAATATAGGGACTTTTCTTTTTGAAAGGTACCTTGCATGCATGCCTTTATCCTTCCTTTTTAAGGAGAATACATTTCAGTATGCACCACCCAATTTTTCAGAAGGGACTTCATATTACACAACTTACAAAAATTCAGTTTATAAAGTAAGAATACTACCTACATGGTTGCCCCTTTATTTCTGTTACACAATTTTAATATTACTAATTACAGTGTACTTTGTATACTTGAGTCATGTAAAATATTCTAGAGTTGGATGATATTCATCTAGCAAGAAATCCTCCCATTGTCTTTTTTTTTTAAATATATTTTATTGGTTTTGTTTGTTTGTTTGTTTGTTTTTTACAGAGAGGAAGGGAGAGAGATAGAGAGTTAGAAACATTGATGAGAGAGAAACATCGATCAGCTGCCTCCTGCATATCTCCCACTGGGGATGTGCCTGCAACCCAGGTACATGCCCTTGACCGGAATCGAACCTGGGACCTTTCAGTCCGCAGGCCAACGCTCTATCCACTGAGCCAAACCGGTTTCGGCCCTCCCATTGTCTTTGTAAGCACATGAAACAAGGTAATCAGGTTACATAATATTATATATCTAGAAAAATTTCATAGAGGTCTTTTAGTTGTATAATAGTGTGAATTTATTATTTACTATCAAGTATGGCAGGTTTAAAACCACATAGTGCCACAGATAGGTAATTAAAACATTTAAGTATTACAAAAATACTTCATAGTCATTATGAAAGGATTGAAAGTTACAACTAAACATGAAACACATGAGATGATCCAAGGTCATGCCATTGAGCTACAGAGTCCTTAAAGGAACGATGTGTTCTCCATGATTCTACTTTCCCTTCCATGCACTCTTGAACCCACTCAAGTAATGTTCAGTCCATCTCTTCTCCAAAATTGTTTTTTCTTAAGGTTAGTGATTTGTTTTCCTTTAAGAAATCTAAACATAATTTTAACTTCGTTTTACATGCCTTATCAGCAATAATTGACCTGATGGAAAACTTTTTTTTTCCATTTTTTGGCTTTCAGGACTGAATTTTCAGAGAGGAAACATATTTACTGGGTTTCCTCCTTGCCTGCTTAGTCTGTCCTTCTCAGTCTGTTTTGTTTTTCCTCATCTCCCACCTTTTCCACATGCAAGTGTTCTGTTCCTGCTCATTTCCGACCTTTTACACATTCAAGTGTCCTGGCATTCATCTTTTTATCATCACTTTAATAACTTGTATAGTCTAATGATCTTCAAATATATATCGCCAGCCCAGATTTCTCTCCTTAATTCCATACTTTACATGAAACTGCCTGCATGATATATTTTTTAAATAGTTATTGGGTGTTGCCGACTTCAGATGTCCAAAATTGAACTACTGATAGTCTTTCTCATACCTGCCTTTAAGTGGTCTTTCCTGTTTGAGTTAATGACAGCTCTTCAATTGCTCTGCCAAAATGTTGGTATCATCCTGTCTCTTTGTCTTAAACCTCACATCTAATCAGTCAGCAAATCTTGTCAGGTTACCTTCAAAATACAATAAAACCTTGAAGTAATGGACTAGTTCGAGAGAGTGGTTGTCCCTTAAAGTGCAATGTCCATTATATTTAATGAGGTAGGTTTTCCAAATGTGTATGTTTAAAATTGACACGTTAGTTTACCTGTTTTTACATATGTAGACACATTCGTGTAAGTATATATGAAGTATATATGAAAAGTTTAACTTCACAGAAAAGTTTTCTACATGTATGATTGCTTATGTACTAACCATAATTTTGAGACTGTAATAAACAAATATGCAATCTAAATCTAAGTAAACATTTTTCTGAAAATCCACTTTAATTATATTTAACTAAATGAATAAACAATATTCTTAAAAACAAAACAAAATTAAAATTTTTAAGAACACAAAATATTTTTCCTATTTAATGGTGTTTGGATGATGATATATCCAGACACTCCCATTGTAGTGTGACATTAATGTCCCATGTCAAGGTGCTTGCTTTAGGTAATCCTGCTTTGAATACTATAAAATGTCAAGTTTTGTTTGAACTTTTGTAGTGTGCAATTTTTTTTGGAATTCATAAAATTTTAAAAATGGGTGTAATAAAGCTGCTTTTCATTATCTGATGAATTGTCAATAAGTGTTATGAGATAATCCAGATGGGACTAATCACTAATAACTTTATTTTTAGGGTGCATTGTTTCTTCTTCCTCCTCATCTTCACTCCCATCCTCATCTTCCAAGGTCATCAACTCATCTGCTATTTTACTTTCAGTCATAATGAGATACCAAGGGTCACCTTCATCTTCGTCTAAGGACTCTAAAGTACCTTCCTCAGCTACTACTTCTCCATCAATATTCTGTGTTGTCCTACAGTAATCAGTAACCTCCAGCCCTTCGAATTCCAAGTCTGCCTTCATGGTCCAGCAAATTCTTCCAAACTTTTTGGACTTTTACTTCTTTTCATGCTCCAGCAAAATTTAAAAGTTGCTGATTTTAATCTATAACTATTTAAGTTTTGTATGGTACATGGTCCTCTTGTATCTTAATCATTATCTTCATCCTGCAATACAACCATTACTTCTAAAAACTTTTTGAGGTATATTCATTTGGTTGCTAGGATTATCTCCAGGTCCATGGTCTGGATGAGTGATACTGTATTTTTTTGGCAAAAACATACATCTACATTTGCCATCTTCTTGCAATTCTGGTACAATTTTTGCAAATCAATAAACATACATTACATAAACAAATTGAAAGACAAAAATCACACGATCATATCAATAGACATAGAAAAATCATTTGAGAAAATCCAACATCCATTTGTTTATAAACACTCTCAGCAAATTGGAATAGTGGGAATAGAGAGATAAAGGGAGGGAAGGAGGGAGGGAGGAAGGACGGAGGGAGGGAGGGAGAGAGACAGGGAGACAGACATGGATGTGAGAGGGAAACATTAATCAGTTGCCTCCCACAGGCACACCAATAGGTCAGACAGGAAACCTGGGTGCCCTGACTTGGAATCAAACTCACATTTTGGTGTCTGGAACGATGCTCCAACCAACTGAGGTACCCAGCCCAGGCTAACCAGATGTTTGCTGTTTAACAGTTGCCTCCCAGCCCTGCCAGTTTGACTCAGTGGTTGATTGTCAACATATGAACCAGATGGTCATGGTTCATTGCCATGGGGGGCCATGCAGGAGGCAACTGATCAATGATTCTCTCTCTTCACTGATGTTTCTATTTTTCTCTCCCTCTCCCTTCTTCTCTGAAATTAATAAAAAGTATTATTAAAACTTTGCTTTCCATCAGCTATGTTCAAAAATAAAAACTATTTCCTATTCTATAATTAGAGACTTACTTTTGAAGTTTGGGTCAAGAGGAATTCTTTAATAATTGCTCTTAGGAAGAGTTCTCCTCCCCTCTTCAGTATGGTTTCATTGTGTTTGGAAAGAGAAGAAGGGAGTGGGGAAAAGAGATAGAAACATCAATAATGAGAGAGAATCATCATTAGGCCACCTCATGCACTCCCCCTACTGAGGATTGAGCCAGCAACCAGGGCATGTGCCCTGACTGGGAATTGTTCAGATGACCTCTTGGTTCATGGATTGAAGCTCAACCACTGTGTGACCCCAGCCAGGCAATCTCCACACCCCCCACCCCTTTTTTTAGATGTTTAATGTTAACCAGGAGAGTTACTTGCATTGATAGTTAGAAAATGAAAAGAAACCTATTTATTTACTTAATTATATATATATATATATATATATATATATATATATATATATATATATATATATTAGAGCCCTGATGTGTGAAATTCGTGCAAGGGGCTCGGTGCTCGCAGCAGGGGTGGCTTGCCTCGGCCCAAGGCAACTGTGGTGGCTGCCTCAGCACTCGCAGCCCCAGCTTCACCGGGAAGGTCGTCTGGGAGGACATTCAGAAGGGCATCTGGTCTAATTAGCATATTATGCTTTTATTATTATAGACTAGGGGCCCAGTGCATGAATTAGTGCACCTTGAAAGGAACTGTGGGCTGCAAGGCTGTGGAAGGCACAGAGGTGGGTCTTGGCCCATCTTCCACATCCCTGCCTGGCCCTTCCCACTGTAGCCCCTGGTCCCCTGTCTGCTAGGAGCCCCACTCCTGCTGCCATTGCTCCCATGTGCTGACAGTGGCCCGCCCTGCTCGCACCACCTGAAGGTGTGGAGCAATTGGGGCTGGCGCCAGCAGTGGGTGTGAGCAGGGCTGGCACTGTCAGCATGTGCAAGCAGCAGCTGCTTCCCCAGTCCCCCCTTAGGAGCAAGGGGAGGTGGAGAAGCCCTCTGGTGATCAGGGCCAGCAGCCACCACTCCCACCTGCTAATGGTGCCAAGCAATCTTGACCAGTGCCGGGCCCTGGCAGCAGGTGTGAGAGGCGGCTCTGGCGCTGGCTGCAGGTGCGAGTGGGGCCGTCACTAACAGTGGACATGAGCAGCAGCTCCAGCTCTGGCAGCGGGTGCAAGTGGGGTGCTCACCGGCAGTGGATGCAAGAGGCAGTTACTGGCCCCGATCTCTCCTCAGGAGCCGGGGAGGTGGAGAAGATCTGAGGAATGATCAGGGTTGGCAGCCACCACTTGCACCCGCTGACAGCGCCAAGCGGTCAGGGCCAGTGCCAGGCACTGGTAGTGGATGTGAGTGGTGCCGGCGCTGGCAGCAGGTGTGACTGCCGGGTAGGACTGCGTTGCACGGGAGCAAAGAATTTTCAGTAACCACCAGAGGCTTACCCAGATGATAGCAACTGGCGTCCCGCCTTGGTCTGGGGCCCCCCCTCATCTGCTACACTATCGTGCTGCAGCCAATGCCGGCCATGTTCCATTCAGGCCCCCTGGTGGTCAGCACACATCATAGCAACCAGTTGTTTAGATGTTACAGTTGTTATACCATTCAGTCTATTTGCATATTAGCCTTTTATTATATAGTATGGAGATATATATATATATATATATATATATATATATATACACATTCTCACCGAGGATATGTTCTTATTGATTTTAGAGAGAGAGAGTAACATTGATGTGAGAGGGAAATATCTATTGGTTGCCTCCTGCTATTTGCCCCATCCAGGAATTTAACCAGAAACCCAAGTATGTGCCTTGATGGGGAATCAAACTGTCAACCTATTGGTATACAGGATGATGCTGCAATCTACTGAGCTACCCTCACAGGTTATTTTTCTACATTTTTGAAGATATATATAATTGTGATATTCTTATGCATGCACTTACTCCATGAAAATGTAATTATACTTTTCTTTTGGTACATCTAGATTTTTATATTAAGAGTAGAAGCCAGGTGCATGGAATATATGTATGGGTAGGATCCCTAGGCTTGGCCAGTGATCAGAGCAGATTGGGTCCTTCTGGCTGCCAGCTGGGGCCTTTCTTTATTCTGTGCCGCCCAATGGTGATCAGCGCATTTCATAGCAAGTGATTGAACTCGTAGTCTCCCAGTCAAACTCCAGAGTGGACAATTTGCATATTCAGCTTTTATATATATAGATTAGATACTAGGCTAAACGTATATAAAAGTTACCAAATACCTTGATTTTCAAAGAAAATCAGAACTAATTGGTTTCTTGTCATTTTCTAACTATATATAGAGTGACATGTGGGTATTTTATTTTTTCAAATTTCTAATTTTTCCTGGCTTTATTGAGATATATTTGACATGTAACATTGCATATGTTGAAGGTATACAGTGTATTCATTTGGCACACTTTTTTGTTGTTAAATGATCAGCAAGGGAGTGTTTGTTCACATTCCCATTAGATCACATAATTACAAAAATCTTTTCTGTGGTGAGAATACTCCCTTAGCAACTTTCAAGTATACAGTACAGTACTGTTAACTATAATTACCATGCTGTACATCAGATCCCCAGAAATTATCATCTTATAACTGAAAGCTTATACCTTTGATTAACAGCTCCCCAATTTCTCCATAACCTCAGCCCCTGTCTACCACCACTGTATTCTCTAACTTTATGAGTTCAGCTACTTTAGATTCCACATGTAAGTTAGATCATGCAGTATTTGTCTTTCTCTGTCTGACTTAATTTTACTCAGTCTGGTATGTATGTATACTCTACAGTCAAGGTTCACCCATGTGGGCACGAAAGGCAGTGAAACCTAACAACAAATGGGTCCAGGCTGCCTGTCACTACTTAAGCCAATTGAGCAGAGACAGGGTTGAATCATATATAATAAAGAGGAAATATGCAAGTTGACCATCACACCCTTGCACAAAATGGCCACCCCCATGTGGGCACAAGATGGCTGCCACATATTGGCTGGCAGAGGAGGGCAGTTGTGGGTGATCAGGCCAGCAGGGGAGGGCAGTTGGAGACAACCAGGCTTACAGGGGAGGGAGGGCAGTTGCGGGGGACCAGGCCTGAGGGGAGGGCAGTTAGGGGAGACCAGGCCTGAAGGGGAGGGAAGTTAGGGGCAACCAGGCCTGCAGGGGAGGGCAGTTAGGGGCAACCAGGCCAGCAGGGGAGGGCAGTTGGGAGCAACCAGGCTGGCAGGGGAGGGCAGTTGGGGGTGATCAGGCCTGCAGGGGAGGGCAGTTGAGGGCAATTGGGCCAGCAGGGGAGCAGTAAGACATTGATCAGGCGGGCAGGGGAGTGGTTAGGGGGAGATCAGGCTGGCAGGCAGAAGAAGTTAGGGGCAATCAGGCAGGCAGGTGAGCGGTTGGGAGCCAGCAGTCCCAGATTGTGAGAGGGATGTCTGACTGCCGGTTCAGGCCCGATCCCTGTGGGACCTAAATCGCCAGTTGGACATCTGCCAAGGGGTCCCAGATTGGAGAGGGTGCAGGCTGGGCTAAGGGACACCTCCACCCTCAGCATTCAAGCACCAAGCATCTAGTCATATATGAGCATTTATTCCATTAATGCTGGCAGTATGGAAGAGCAGCAGGTCATCCAAGAATATTTGCTCCATACAACCCCACCCCAATAAACCACCTGCTTGTATGGGGTAGAAGGTCAAAAGATTACATGGGGAAGTAGGCAAAATGAATAAGAATGTGTATGCAAAAGGAATAAAAATGGGTATTACAGGCATAGAGAAGTAGGCAAAAGGAATAAAGATGGGTATAATGTTTACAGATTACAGATAATGCAAGCTGGGGGATTGCAAAGGCTGGGCACCTCTGTGACTCCATTGTTGCACCAAGAAGGTTGTTAACCTTTCGATGATAATAGGCAGCCAAGGAGGATGGCCACATTTTCAGGTTAACTCCAAGGTCTGAAGGAGGTGGGGGTGCTCCCAGCCAGATCAGATTATACTTTCTTTAATCAGAAAAAAACAATCACAGTTAAGAGAACATGATTAATATTTCTCATAACTGTAGCCAGTCTCTATTATTCTATTTCTTTCTCATGCCTGAGGAAATACCATTGTATATGTATGTGCTTGTGTGTGTGTATGTATGTATGTATGTATATATATATGTGTGTGTGTTTGTATACATACATGGTATCTACACTAATAAAAGAGAAACATAGTAATTAGCGTACGACCGCTACCCTTTTCATTGGCTAATCAGTGAGTATATGCAAATTAACTGTCAGCCAAGAAGGCGGCCAGCAGCCAGGGACTGAAGCGAGCATGAGGCTTGCTTGCTGCAGACTCCAATGTTCCCCACCTCACTTGCCAGCCTCTCAACTGCAACTCTAAGCAACTATGTACTATGTTGCAAATAAGAAGGTAAACAAAAACCCAGAAACCTGCGGAATGAAACCCAGCCGGACCGAAAAATTATATCCATGTTTTCAGCAGCGAGGCCTCAGAGCTAAAGCTGGCCAGAATAAAAACAAAAAAGAAAAGAAAACAAGGAGCAGTTGGGAGCTTTAGTCACTCACCACCCGGAAAACAGCCCTCAACCCCTCACCCAGACTGGCCAGGCACCCCAGTGGGGACCCCCACCCTGATCCAGGATACCCTTCAGGGCAAACCAGCCAGCCCCCACCCATGCACCAGGCCTCTGTCCTATATAGTAAAAGGGTAATATGCCTCCCGGCACCGGGATCAGCGGAGCAGCGAGGCTCCCGGCACCAGGATCAGCGTGACAGGAGGCAGCACCCAAAACCCCTGATCGCCCTGCGGCTCTGTGTGTGACAGGGGGCGGGGCCACAACCTCTGTATCTGCCCTGCTCTGTTCGTGACAGGGGAAGGCACCCCAACCCCCTGATCAGGCCTGCTTTGTGCCTGATAGGGGGAGCTACCCAATCCCCTGATTGCCCTGGGGCTCTGTGCTTGACAGGGTGCAGCGCCCCAACCCACCCCCCCCCCCACAGGCCCTGCTCTGTGCCTGATAGGGGGGAGCTCCCCAACCCCCTGATCGGCCCTGCTCTGTGTGTGACAGGGTGCGGCGCCCCCGCCCCCCACGCCCCCATGGGCCCTGCTCTGTGTGTGACAGGGTAGAGCCATAACCTCCCCATTGGCCCTGCCCTAAGTGTGACAGGGTGCAGCGCCCCAACCTCCTGATCCGCCCTGCTCTGTGTGTGACGGGGCGGTGCCCCAACTCCCCTATCAGCCCTACTCTGTGAGTGACAGGGGGGAGCTCCTCAACCCCCTGATCGGCCCTGCTCTGTGTGTGACACGGGGGAGCTCCCCAACCCCTTGATGGGCCCTGCTCTGTGAGTGACAGGGGGCAGCGCCCCAACCCCCTGATTGGCCCTGCTCTGTGAGTGACAGGGGACAGCACCCCAACCCCTTGATCGGCCCTGCTCTGTGCATCACAGGGGGTGGCGCCGCAACCTCCCCATTGACCCTGCCTTGAGTGTGATAGGGGGTGGTGCCCCAACCCCCCAATCAGCCCTACCCTGAGTGTGACTGAAGGTGGCATCGCAACCTCCCAATCCACCCTGCTCTGTGCATGACAGGGGGCGGCGCCCCAATTGCCCAATCAGCCCTGCTCTGAGCCCGACCAGGGGCTGCACCTATGGATTGGGCCTGCCCTCTGCTACCCAGGAACAGGCCTAAGCCAGCAGGTCGTTATCTCCTGAGGGGTCCCAGACTGTGAGAGGGCACAGGTCAGGCTGAGGGACCCCCCCTGCCCCCCCGAGTGCACAAATTTTTGTGCACCGGGCCTCTAGTATATATATATACATATACATACACATGCACATTCATATAGGTAATAAATACATATAAACATGCATGCAAACATACATACCACATCCTCTCTATCCATCTATTGGTGAACACTTTGTTTATATATCTTGGCTATTGTGAATAATGCTGCAGTGAATATGGGAATGCAGCTATCTCTTTGAGGTGGTGACAAAAAATGTATGACTGCTCTCTAAATGTTGTTATGTCCATTTGGTCTAATGTTTGGTTCAAGTTTAATATTTCCTTATTGATATTTTGTCTAGATGATCTATTCATTGCTGAAAGTAGGGGTATTGATGCCCCCTGCTATTATAGTATTGTTGTCTATTTCTACTTCTGTTAGTATTTGTTCAATATTTTTAGGGGAACCAATGCTGGGTTCATACCTATTTACAATTGTTATATCTTCTCTATGAAGTGATCTCCTTATATCTCTAATAAAAGAGTGATATATAAATTAACTGTCACTCTGTGAAAAAGATGGTGGCGCCCATAGTGGCTGGGGCAGGATGCTGGTGGCGTCAACCCAGCAATGCGAGCCCAGCATCCACGCCCCGGGCGCACAGAGGGAGGGGAGGGCAGGGGCCCTGGCTAAATGGAGGGTAGGGAGGGAAGGGGCCTTGGGCTGGAGGCCCTGGCAGCGGGGAGGGAGGGGAGTGGAGGGTACTCGGGCTGGAAGTGGGAGCCCTAGAGCAGGGGCAGCACCAGGAATGCTGGGAATTGTAGTTCTGGTGCAGGCCCTTGGACTGGAAGTGGAAGCCAAGAGCATGGGGAGCACCAGGAATGTTGGGAATCCTGGTTCTGGTGGCAGACACTTTGCGAGATCTCCTAGAACAGTGATGGCAAACCTTCTGAGCTCGGTGTGTCAGCATTTTGAAAAACCGTAACTTAACTCTGGTGCCGTGTCACATATAGAAATTTTTGGATATTTGCAACCATAGTAAGAAAAAGATTTATATTTTTGATATTTATTTTATATACTTAAGTGCCATTTAACAAAGAAAAATCAACCAAAAAAATGAGTTCGCGTGTCACCTCTGACACGAGTGTCATAGGTTCGCCATCACTGTCCTAGACACTCGAGCGAAGTGAACCTGGAGCAAGTTACTGTTGCGGGTCAGGGATGGAGGGAAAGCAAAGGTGAGAGACATAAGTCGTAGTGTCGAGGAAAAATTAAAAGGAAGATATCCTGCAACTTCTAGGAAATCTCCATTAAAACTGAATCATTACGGAAACTAGGGAGAGGTTTAGAATGGTTTTTTAAAAAAAACAAAAACAAAAAACAGAAACATAAAAACAGTTTTACACCGGCGCGCACCACATTTATACCACAAAATACCACCAAATCAGTTTCAATTGTGCAGAGATACAGAACAAGTTCCTGAACAGAGGCAGTAGAAAACTGCCTAGGAACTCTTCTACCATTTTAAAAGACAGGCCAGCCTCAAACCCTTTGCCAGTCTGAGTTTTGGCTCCCCTCCCGGAAGTCCCAGAGACAGTGAATACCATCTAGAAACCATTCCTCCAGATACAGGACAAGTCCCTAATATACAAACATAGACAGAAATCCTCACTAATTGGGCTAATTCCTCCCATGACAGACAGCAAATGTCTCCGAGAAAACCAACTCAGCAGCGCTGCCCAAGGCCTTCGCAGACCATCACAGGTTCAGCTTCCAGCAAATCAAACATTTTAATCAGATGAGCAAACAAAATCAAAGTAGCTTTCACTTTCACACAGATCAGTTAATCACAGGTAATACATCCGCACTCACACTCTTTCAGTAGACTAGCCCAGACTGGAGCTGAGCAGAAAATACCCAACTCCCCAGATGGGCATGGGGGCACTCTCCCAGCACCCAACCCGCAGACCAGAATTCTCGACCAAGGTCTCGGTGAGAACCTACCGGAGGAGTTAAGGCTGCGTCCAGCCCCTACCCGCTTCTCGGTAGCAAATTGGCTAGTCCCACACAAGCAAACAGAAGTGTGAACCCATAATTCCTTAATAGAATCTGAATTCCCTCACCTCCGAGTCCTGATTCCTGAATACCTGACGAAGTCCTATGACTTCTGGGGAGGTGATCAAGCTCCCCCTTCCACTAACTTGTAGTTGGCCTGACTGACTGGGACCCCTACCTTACAGATTCTACCGACTGGTTCAGAGGTGTCTGTCTACTTTCTCCAGATGCCGGACAGGTCCTGGGCTGAGGTCCAGAAGCGCCTGGAGTTCCCCCAGATTCAATTCTGCTAAAATCAGCAGCAGGCACCTTCCGGAGGCCTGTCCCGCACCCCCAGACCTCAAACCCCGTCCACTCACCAGAGGCAAGAGCCAAACTCTGTTAGCTTCCTGGTTCTGGGAACCAAATGTTACAGAAGAGCAAAGAAAAACCGAGCACGCTTCCTAGAGAAAGGGAGGGAACCATTTATTAACACTAGTGACTACTGGACTCCTGGAAGTAATTTCCAAATCAGAGTGTGAAGTAACATACAGAGGCTTTGCTTTTTATAATCTTACTAGAGGCCGGGGGCAAAAAATATGTGCACTCCAGAGGGGGGCGTCCCCCAGCCGGGCCTGTGCCCTCTCGCAGTCTAGGACCCCGCGGGAGATAACGACCTGCTGGCTTAGGCGTGCTTCCGGGTGGCAGAGGGCAGGCCCAATTCCTAAGTGCAGCCCCTGGTCAGGCTCAGAGCAGGGCCAGTTGGGGAGTTGGGACGCAGCCCCTTCATGCACAGAGCAGGGCGGATCGGGAGGTTGCAATGCCACCCTCAGTCACGCTCAGGGTAGGGCCGATAGGGGAGTTGGGGCACCGCCCCCTGTCACACTCAAGGCAGGATCGATGGGGAGGTTGCTGCGCCTGTCATACACAGAGCAGGGCCGATCAGGGGGTTGGGGCGCTGCCTCCTGTCACGCACAGAGCAGGGCTCATCAGGGGTGTTGGGGCTCCGTACCCTGTCACACACACAGCAGGGCGGATCAGGGGGTTGGGGCACCGCCACTGTCACACTCGGGGCAGGGCCGATGGAGAGGTTATGGCTCTACCCTCTCACACACAGAGCAAGGCCTGTGGGGGCAGGGGGGCGTTGGGGCGCCGCACCCTGTCACACACAGAGCTGTGGGGCAATCAGAGGATTGGGGAGCTCCGCCCTATAGGCACAGAGCAGGGCAGATAGGGAGGTTGTGACCCCGCCCTCTGTCACACACAGAGGGCGATCAGGGGGTTTGGGCGCTGCCCCCTGTCACGCTGATCCCGGTGCCGGGAGCTTCACTGCTCCACTGATCCCGGTGCCAGGAGGCATATTACCCTTTTACTATATAGGATAGAGGCCTGGTGCATGGGTGGGGGCCGGCTGGTTTGCCCTGAAGGGTGTCCTGGATCAGGGTGGGGGTCCCCACTGGGGTGCCTGGCCAGTCTGGGTGAGGAGCTGAGGGCTGTTTTCCGGAAGCAAGTGACTGAAGCTTCCAACCGCTCCTTGTTTCCTTTTTTTTTTCTTTTTTTTTATTCTGGGCCAGCTTTAGCTCTGAGGCCTCACTGCTGAAAACATCGATACAATGTTGCTAAACCCCGGCTGAATGAAAGCCCGTTTCTGGTGTTTTGTTTAGCTTATTTGCAACATAGTACATAGTTGCTTAGAGTTGCAGTTGAGAGGCCGGCAAGTGAGGCAGGGAACGTTGGAGTCCGTAGCAAGCAAGCCTCATGCTCACTTCAGTGCCTGGCTGCTGGCCGCCATCTTGGCTGAAAGTTAATTTGCATATACTCACTGATTAGCCAATGAAAAGGGTAGCGGTCGTACGCTAATTACCATGTTTCTCTTTTATTAGTGTAGATGGTTTTAGTGGGGAGCTCCCTATTCATTTATCTAAAAGGGGGACTTCAGGATGTTTGCAGCTGGATCAGGGTGGGGGTCCCCAATGGGGTGCCTGGCCAGCCTGGGTGAGGGTCTGAGGGCTGTTTTCCGGAAGCGAGTGACTGAAGCTTCCAACCGCTCCTTGTTTTCTTTTTTTTCTTTTTATTCTGGGCCAGCTTTAGCTCTGAGGCCTCGCCTCTGAAAACATCGTTACAGTGTTGCTAAAGCCCAGCTGACTGAAAGCCGGTTTCTGGGGTTTTGTTTATCTTCTATGTTTGCAACATAGTACATAGTTGCTTAGAATTGTAGCTCAGAGGCCAGCAGTGCAGGCGGGGAACGTTGGAGTCCTCCTTCACTGCAGTAAGCAAGCCTCATGTTCGCTTCCAGCTGCCTGGCTGCCAGCCACCATCTTGGCTGACAGTTAATTTGCATATACTCACTGATTAGCCAATGAAAAGGGTAGCAGTCATACGCTAATTACCATGTTTCTCTTTTATTAGTGTAGATGGGGGTCTTTGTCTTGCAGATATGGTTCCGCCCCCTGTGGGCTTACAGGAAGGCCCCCAGGTGTTGGGGTTCCCAGGTCGTATCAGATGATCTTCCTGGGGTCAGTGATAACGACCTGGCCCCCCTCCCCCCCAGGGCAGTGCATTGTTCAGTTTTTATGACCTGACATGCCTTGCAAGACCAGTTTCCTCCTCAGTTGGAAACCCTCACAGGCCATGCCAGCACTAACTTTTTTCAAGAGCTGGTTCCACCACCAGGAAATCTGGACCCTTACATCAACTTAAGGTCTTTTGAAAGTTGCATAAAATCTCAAATCCTTGTGAAAGGAAAGAACTCCTTTCCTCCTCACTCTGGATAAAGTCACAGAAGAACTTAGGACTCATTTTTCTTTTTCTGGATATTAAATGGTAAGATTTTTTGAAGTGATGATTAGATGAGAAAAGTAATATATTTATTTCCATCTTCAATTATGTATTGAGAGGTAGAAAAATTACATTATATAAATCTTAAATGAGTCAAATTAAATATTTTTAAATTGAAAATATATTTGGTATTAAAATGTTTAAAAAATAGTAGAAATCCTTATTTATACTTTCTGATAAGTGTCAGTCTTCAGTCTCAATATTTTTTCCAGATGTTATAGAAGTAGAATAAAATATCTTAGGCCTGACACACAATTAAATACACATGCATAGAACATGAGAAGTCACAGATATCTACAAAATCTACATGAATCTTTGACCTAAGGAAAAATCACAGTGAATTATGTGGGTTTTTGTGGGGATGGGAAGGGTTGAGAATGGAGTGAAAGGTCAGGCCTGGTGTGTCCAATGTTCACTATTTTTTGCAATGCTAAAGAGTAGTGTTGCCACTAGATGGCAGGATTGGATTAGAAATTAAAGAGCAGTAACCATACAATTCCTTGCAAACAAAAATAGATATTTTCCCAATAATATACATCCAGTTATATCATTAATACACAAATTGAGCTTCACCTCTGATCTTAATTTGGTCTTTGTCTTTATAAGTTTTGGTTGATGTCCATAACATCTAGTAATCCAAAGATCTGGTCCCATCAACCACCTGTGACTTTATGAAGCAGGTGCAATTTCTTTAGGCAGCCTATTCCTCTTTTCTGTCTGATACTATCTCTTACTTGGCCCTCTTGCCTTTTCTATTCAGTGATAGTCACATTCAATCAAGAAATGATTCTTTGAGCTGTTACCATGAGCCCTACACTTTAGGGTACCGTCCTTCTCGGGCTTAATCAACAGTGTTCCTCCACAACACACCCAGGGCCTCCTGTGTTAGTCCTGAAAATCCCTACCTGCTTCCTATTATTATCCATTTCTTCCACCTGAAACCTATACTCTCTAAATTTATTCTATCCTAGAGGCCTAGTGCACAAAATTTGTGCTCAGGTAGGGTCCCTAGGCCTGGCCAGTGATCAGGGCCGATCCGGGCCTTCCTTACCTTGCCTGCCAGCTGCTGGCCAGGGCCTTCCTTTGTTCTTCACCACCCCCTGGTGGTCAGCGCATGTCACAGCAAGCGGTCGAACTCCCAAAGGGGCAATTTGCATATTAGCCTTTTATTATATAGGTTGGATTGCTAGGAAATTGATATGCTTATATATAACTTTAACAATAAGGGCTAAAATGAAAATACAGTGCTATCTAATCCTTCTTAAAATAAATTTCAAGTTAGAATTTATTCTGATGATGACTAATAATAATATTTATTTAGTATTTGTATTTTATATGACCATTTTTCATTAACCTGATATTTATGTATGTTTTTCATTTGGCTTGTACTATAAGTTCAAAGTAATCCTGAATGTAATCATACAATATAGATATTACAGTTATTACAATTGAGATTTGGGCTAAAGATGTATTTTTAACCATTTAGATGGTTAAGAAATGTGAGGATCTAGACCAGGGGTGGGCAAACTTTTTGACTCGAGGGCCACAATGGGTTCTTAAACTGGACCGGAGGGCCGGAACAAAAGTATGGATGGAGTGTTCGTGTGAACTAATATAAATTCAAAGTAAACATCTTTACATAAAAGGGTATGGTCTTTTTTTTTTTTTTAGTTTTATTCATTTCAAACGGGCCGGATCTGGCCCGCGGGCCGTAGTTTGCCCACGGCTGATCTAGACTGTGGCTTATTTGAGATCACCAGCATGTACGTGACAAAAGTAGTTTTTCTGACACTAGCTAATACCTGCCTCTCAGGTGTGTGTGTGTGCGGTTTTTTATAAACACCAATTTGTCATCCAAATTAAACTTCAAATTAAAATTGAGGTGCTAAGCAGATGTTATTAGATTTACTAAAATTTAAATGTAAAGCCCTATATTTATATTCTTATGTTCACTAGAATAATTAACCCACCAAATATGGAACGTGCTGATAGGACCTAAATTCACAATAATGATTAAACTTGACTCATCAAGGAATGTTAATGACCCATGGAAAGTAAATGTAGAGACTGTCTTTTTTGTGATGATCTTAAATAGAGATACAACAAAGTAACAGTCACACACATCAAATATCTGTTTACACAAGGTCTGATTTAGAAGGCAGAAGCTGTACTAACCCCAGACATGTTACTTTCGTCAAAAGCTCATGCAGGACAGTCCCAGGCGCAGACATGAGCAGTGGCTATAGTGGGGACGCATCTTGTAGTCTAGGGCGTGTTTGAAACCAGACTTAGTTCTCTGATGTTTCCTACAATAAGCATCACATTGAGGACACAACCCAGCCTGTCCATGTTTCCTAGCTTACAGAGGGTACAGTGAGAAGATGACCTAAGAGAGAAAGTGGAGTTCATTGCGCCACATCCCTACAGGTTGGGAGACTTTGAATTAGTACCTGTGTGGGATCTAAACTAATGTATGAGCCATCCAGAAAGACCTGATAGTTTCTGGGCCTCATAGCAGGTGCTCACAGAAGTTTCTTTGGATTGCAGTCTGGTCTGGAAACAAAGTTTCTGAGAAGCTAAAGGTCAGTCTTCTAGACTGCCAGTGAGTGAGGTTCCACACACTTGCCTTTCTGCCTACTCCTGAATTTTTCTTCAAAACCAAGAAAAGCCCTGACCGGTTTGGCTCAGTGGATAGAGCGTCAGCCTGCGGACTCAAGGGTCCCGGGTTCGATTCCGGTCAAGGGCATGTGCGTTGGTTGCGGGCACATCCCCAGTGGAGAGTGTGCAGGAGGCAGCTGATCGATGTTTCTCTCTCACTGATGTTTCTAGCTCTCTATCCCTCTCCCTTCCTCCCTGGAAAAAAAAACCAAAAAAAGTATTTTAATATTCACTAATGAAAACAAATCTGGAAGTATTAATAAACTTTTACTACCCAGGGAACAACTGTCAACTTCAAATATAGTTTAGAGTTATTTTTAGATGCACTTTTTTTGCTTGTTTGCTTATTTGAGACCTACCTTTTATAGTGCATAAATATGAAATGAAATAAGCAGATGTCTAATAAATGTCTGGTGAACTGAAAATAACACTTTTCAAAAATATTTATGTTTGGAAGTTGAGTCAGAAAAACTCAAGATTCAGTTTTAATTTAAATTATAATTCATTTATCTCAAGCTAAGAAGAAAGTAGATTGTGGTCATTAACACTTGGCATTTCATTTAAGGTAAATTTGTATACTTGGCATCAGCAATGAAAATTACACTATTTCACAATTTTTTAATTTTTTAATTTTTCTCACAATAATACTTAGGATCTTTTCCAGCCTTACTGAGTTATAATTTGTTTACAAAAAAAATTGTACATAAGTTATGTAGGAATTTGGTGAGTTTTGATATATGAATGCCCCCATGTTAGCACCACCACTAAGGTAATAAAGATATCCGTAACCTCCAAAAAACTTAGAACTTAGACTTAAATATATTGTCTCAATGTTTAGACAATGTTTGTTGTTGTTGTTTGTTTACTTTTATTTCAGCAAATTGCCTCAGCTCACCACAGGAGGGAAACCAGGCATCTAGCAGATGGTGTCTTTCAGCCTCTGCCATGAAGTGCTACCAGAAGACCACCAGGGGGAGCCTGGATCCCACACTGGAAAATTCACTCAGAAGGGATGGACTCCTCAGAGGACAACCTGCATGTTGGCCAGATGAACTGTCCCTCCATTCCTGACAGGCTTATTTCAAAGCGTTCAAATATGCACTTAGTGTTGAGTGTAGAGTTTAATCTCTGAATGGTAAAATCCATATCCTTTTCAGTCTGAAATAGTATCTCTTATGTCTCCTAATGAGAGGACTTTTTTTCCCCCCATTTTAATTTTTTCTTTATTGGTTAAGGTATTACATATGTGTCCTTATCCCCCCATTACCACCCCACTCCCCACCCCAACTGGTGTCTGTGTATAATGGTTAGGCTTATATGCATGCATACCAGTCCTTTGGTTGATCTCGCCTCCTTGCCCCCACCCTCCCCTATCTTCCCTCTGAGTTTTGACAGTCTGATCGATGCTTCTCTGAGAGGACTTTTGTTGCAAATATGTATAGAAGAAAGCCAAAAATTTTTTTACAAATTTCTTATACAGAATGTAAAATGATTTTTAAATAACTGCATTCCAGAACAACTCTGGACCTTAAAATTTACAAAGTCTGGTATTCAATCAAATATCACCAAGTATTCAAAGAAGAAAATAATTTCATAAGGAGGAAAATCAATCAATAGGAAAGGGCCCAGAAATGACAAAGTCTTATAAATAATGATATTTAAAAGTTATAATAACTCCACTTCCATATGTTTAAGAGCCAGGGAAAAGATTGAGCATGTTAGGTAGTGATATGGCGAATACAAAAGGACTCAACTATGAGATAAAAATTACTTAAAGCAGATATAATGCTGCAGTGAAACAGATTAGTAAAATAGAAAACAGAGCATTAGGAACTGTCCAAAATGAAAAGCAGGAAAGAGGACTAAAACAAGAAAAATTTGATCATAGCATTAATAAACTGAGGACAAATTCAAGTGGCCTAATAAATGTGTAATGGGTTGTTGGGTTAGGAGGGAGAACATAATAGAAAATGATTTGAATAAATAATGGTTGAAAAAAATACTCAAACTTGGTAAATGCTACAAACCCACAGATCTAAACAGATTCATGAACCCCAAGACAGAAGAAATTATAAAGACAAACCAAAGCAAATGATAGTCAAAGGGCTAAAAAAAAATAAAAAAAAAAAAAAACAGAGATAAATTTAAAAGCATCCAGTGGAAAATAACACAGCATATAGATAAGAACGCAATAACCATGACAGCAGCCTTTTTGGTGGAAACAATGCACACCAGAAGATATTCTTACCAGAAAAAAAAAAAAAATCCTATAATGCTGTAATTTAAAAACAAGACAAACAAAAATACAGTTAGCATGGATTTCTAAACTAAATAACAAAGTTTTTCAAAAATGAAAGTGAAGTAAAGCTTTTTTAAGCCTAGTATAAAAATCTGTCATTTACAGCTTTAAAAATTCATAATGCCAATAAATTCTTGACCAAAGAATTAAGCAGTAGAGTTGCAAAATAAATTTCAAATTATCTTAAGACTAGAGGCCTGGTGCACAGATTCACCCTTTTGCAATCCAGGACCCCTCAGGGGATGTCAAAGAGCCAGTTTTGGCCTGATACCCATAGGCCAGGCCGAGGGACCCCACTGGTGCATGAATCTATGCACCAGGCCTCTAGTATGCATATAAGATCTTTGGTTAATCTCTTCCCACCTTCCCCCTCCTTCCCTCTGAGATTCATCAGTTTGTTCCATGCTTCCATGTCTGTGGTGTCTGCTCCTGCATCGAGCGTCTGCCTCCTGGTGGTCAGTTCATGTTATAGCTACTGGCTGGCCAGTGAGTCACTTAGATATATATATTGTTATGTCTGACAAATCTTGTCTTAGATATAGTTAACAAATCTGTATCATTTCATTCTATTACCATATTTTTTAAATAAAAAGTTTGCTGACTATTTTCAAGAACATTCTGAACTGGCAAGATGGCCTTAAAAAATGTTTCTCATAATTTCCTTCAGTGGCTATTCCCTGAGGACACAAAGCAGGGTATTGTGAGTAGGTGGAGCCCTAGTGGAGGAAAGGTGGGAGGGATAAGGCATATTTTCCTGGAACAAATTTTTTGTTTTTGGTGGTATATTTTCTTGGCATAGAGTTACATTCCTCGGGTTCCAATGTCTCATTTCCCACAGCCAGTCCTGAAAGAGGGGCAGCTGGGAGTTCAGCAGAGCCAGAAAGAGGACCAGTGTCCAGGGTTTCCGTTCCACATTGCAGCCGGGCGTGGTTCAGAATCCAGGCCAGATTCAAGTCCTTCAGTCCACGTGTGGGCCCAACACGGCCATGCACCATGCGGCCACAGTGCAGTCCCCTGCAGCCGGAGCCCCAAGAGGTCACGCGTGAGGCCCAGAGAGGGAACTTCGTTTGTTTGGAAGTTTGTTTATTTATTTATTTATTTATTATTTATTTATTTATTTTCTCAAGATAATACATATAATTAATTTTAAAGGGCCAGAAAGTACCAAAAAAGGTCTGTAATACAAAGGAAAAACCCTTTCTCCAGTCCTACTAAACCCTAAGTTCCCTCTCCAGCACCACAAGCTACCACTATCAAGACTTTTAATTGTTTTTGCTATTCCTAGATTTTTAGCATATGGAATGTTCTTTATCTGTGGACTCTGTACCAGTAGAAACGATGATTTAGTTGGCTTTCTTACAATATGAGCTTGCACATGTGCTCACGCACACACCTCTCTCCCTCACCCTATTTTTCCATTATGTCTGTGTCTCCACTTTTTTTTTATTGCCTAAAGTTTTACATTTGTCTTCTTTTTCCCCAATTGACCCTCTCCCCCATCCCTTCCCAGCCAGGGCAAGCCCCCACTGCCCCAGTGTCTATGTCCATTGGTAATGCTAGTATGCATGCATATAAGTCCTTTGGTTGCTCTCTAACTCCCCTCCCCTATCATTTGTCTCTAGATCAGTGGTTCTCAACCTGTGGGTCTCGACCCCTTTGGGGGTCAAACGACCCTTTCACAGGGGTTGCCTAAGACCATTGGAAAACACATATATAATTACATAATGTTTTTGTGATTAATCACTATGCTTTAATTATGTTCAATTTGTAACAATGAATATACATCCTGCACATCAGATATTTACATTACAATTCATAACAGTACTAAAATTACAGTTATGAAGTAGCAACAAGAATAATTTTATGGTTTGGGGTCACCACAACATGAGGAACTCTATTAAAGGGTCTCGGCATTAGGAAGGTTGAGAACCACTGCTCTAGATCAATCTATCTTTGTTCATCAGACTATGATGATCATTATATCTCACATATGAGTGAGATCATGTGATATTTATTTTTCTCCAATTGGCTTATTTCACTTAGTGTAATGTTCTCCAGTTCCATCCATGCTGTTGCAAATGGTAAAAGTAAAGAAATTTTTTTTTAGAAAACTGAGACTAAAATAGAGCAGGCACCCTATTCTATGTATAACAATGTCAGGAAGTAGCTTATAAATTCACATTACTTTTTAAGAATACACAAGATAGATAAGTTTCACTAATGGTGCCTTTCCACCTCTCCTCAACCTTCTCATCAACCCCTCCTCCATCCCCACTAAGAACTCACACTTTGCCTCAGGATGCACCTCAATGAAAAAGTTCATAGAAAATATCTATATTAATGGCATTTTGTACATAATGGTATAATATATCCGCATATCCAGGTATCTATATATATAAAAAGCCAGCGACCAGAACGCTGTAACAACTGGAACAACTGGTCACTATGACACCCTCTGTGGCCAGCAAACTGGCTCGATTGTGGGTGGGGCCAGTGGCCAACCTCCCACAGCCCCTTCCCCGGGCCCGCCCCACCCCCAATCGGCCCCCCACCCCAATAGGGGGCAGAACTGGCCAGCCAACCTCCTGTAGCCCCTCCCCCAGCCAACTCCTCCCTCGATCAGCCCTCCAACCTCTGGTCAGGGGCAGGGCTGGCCAGCCAACAGCCCGGGCACCTACCCCCAGCCACTGCCCTCCCCACACCAATCGGGGGTGGGGCAAGCCAGCCAACCACCCACAGGCCCGTCCCCCGGCCCCCAGTCGGTCTCCCCCATCCCATCAGGGATAGGGTCAGTTGGCCCACTGCCCACAGCCCCTCCCCACAGCTGAGTCCACCCCCAATCAGCCCCCACCACCCTGATTGACCCAGCTCCACCCCCAATTGGCCCCCCACACTCTGATCAGGGGCAAGTCCAGTGGTTATAGCCCATGGCCCCTCCCCCCAGTTGGTCCCGCCCCCAATCATCTCCCCTGCAAGCCAATCGCCTATGGCCCCTCCCTCCCATCCCAGCTCTAATTGGGCCCTGATCGATGTGGGCTGCTGGCCAAACTCCTGTGGTTTCCTCCTCCCAGTAGGCCCAGCCCTGATCTGCCCCAATCGGGGCTGGGCTGGCTGGACCCCACCCATGCACGAATTCGTGCACTGGGCCTCTGGTGTTAAATAATCCTGCTCAAGTCATTCAGCATTTTTACTTCTCAGCTACCTCATTTCTTAAATGAGAAAATACACAAAATAAGTCACTAAATTGTTATTAAAATGTATCTAAAGACAACTGTCCTGGTAACTCCTCATGTCTTACAAAGAAATAGAAATTAGAAGGAAGATTTAGAGAGAGCATTTCTTAGAGCTCAATAAGCTGAGAATGTTGCAACAATCCAAATGAAAAGGAAAAAAGAACATAACATCTCACCAGTCTTATATCAGGCTTGCATTATGTGTTCACGTACCAAAATAAAAATTAGACCAAATTGGGAACTGAATGAAAATAAAAACACCACACAACAAAAATAGTGGGATGCTAAACCATTAGTTACATAAAATTTTATAGCATTAAATACCAGGATTAGAAATAAAAAAACATATAAAATCAATGAACTCATCATCCTTCTAAAAAAGTGAGGGTGCTAAAGAACAAATAAAGCTATTAAAAGCATTAGAAAGGAAAAAGTGGAAAATCAGTGAAAGAGAAGACAGAAAGAAAATTAGTGAAACCAAGAGCTGCTTCTCTGAGAGAAAACAATAAAATTGGTAAACCTTTGCAATGCTGCTCTGGAAAAAAGATAGAAAAACAAATTACCAGTATCAGTGATCCTATATATACTAGAGATATCAAAATGATAACAAAAATGTTAAATAATTAAAATATTACAAAAAGACATTATGCCAATAAATTTGGTAGTTGAGGAAAAGGAAAAAATCTTCAAAAGATACAAACTGCCAAAGTGCATTAAAGAAGTGGAGAATTTGAATACCTTGTACCTAGTCTTAAAATTTTGAATTTTTAAGTTACAAATATTAAAATATTAAATCATTTGGTAACAGCTGCCTCACTGTATTAGTTTGCTAGGGTGGTTATTACAAAGTAATACAAAAGGGGTGACTTAACAAAAATTTGTTATCTCACAGTTCTGGATGCTAGTAGTACGAAACCAAGGTGTTTGAATAGATAAACAATGCAATAAAAAATGGGCAAAATACAATAACAGACATTTTTTTTCAAAAACAATTTACAAATGAAAAATATGCACAAGAAAAGAAGTTCAACATCATTAGTCATTGTAGAAATGCTAAATAAAACCACAATTTAAAATCACTACGGTGGGCATTAAAATGGTACAGCCATTCTGGAAGTTGGTTTGGCATTTTCTTAAAAACGAAATACACACACACACACACACACACACACACACACACACACTGAACCTAGGGTGCCCCTGTAGTCTGAGAGTACACCCTCTTTCTACAGTTCTTTTTCTCCTGTGTTCCCAGATGCCTCTTGCTCTGTTTTCTTCATTCACAGTCTGATCTCATTTATAATTTCCAGAAATATACATGGCACTTTTATTATTGGCATACCCCCAGTGATCTCAATAGTACATCCTATCTGCTTTAACTGTTGCACCCTTTATCTTGAGAATCAAATGAAAGGACAGTGTTCCCTTTGAAAGCACATATAATAAAACTTGAATGACACAGAGATTAATATGTACTCTGTGCAAAATTGATATGTACATGTTTTACATATTCCACATTTACAAATCAATATGTACATGTATTACATATTGTGGGAAGAGCTCAGGAGATTTATCTCAGTGCTGCGGCAGATGCAATGGCGTGAGCACACTCTGCCTGCACAAGCTTCCTTGGCACACCAGGAAGTGGCATCGCCCGCCTGAGCTGACCTCCTAGAGCCCCTACATGGTACCCTGATCTTTCCTACTATTGGTTGCCCTATGGATGTTGTAAACTTCTGATTGGTCTGGAATGTTATATATACTGCTGCACTCACACAATAAAGTTGGATCTGCGTCACTGAACCTTCCCCGGAGTCGGGCATGCTTTGTTAGGACTCCATTCGGCCTCACCCCCGCAGGACCTCCTGCTTCAGCTGGCGCCCGAACAGGGACAGGGACCCCAGAAATAAAAGTCAAGAAAGTCGGCAGGCAAGCCTAAGGTCGGGTGAGTGCCCCTCTGTAACTATGGGAAACTTTCGGGCGCTCCATGCGTCGTTACAGAGCAGGCGAGTAAAGGTAACAGAAAGGGAGCTACAAAAGCTCTGGGCTATCCTAATAGCATTTAACCCCTGGCTCTCCGCCACCGGCGGTGCGGACGGGGGAACAGAAGACCCTTTACCTCCCTATTCCCCTCCAGAGTCTTCTGCACCCACAGATTACTGCGCTGTTTTCAATAAGACAAAAGTAGTTTCTCAAAGTTCAAGGAAGGCTGAAACTGAGAGAGAAAAAACCTCTAGCGAGGTGAAAGCAGGGAAGTCTCACCAGGAGGCTTCCTGCAGGAGTCACTCCCCTGCTCCCCTAGCAGAGCAAACAAAAAGTTTAACTGCCCAGCAACCCCCAAGTAACCCTTTCGTGGGAGACACGGATGAAAATCCATGGACGGGAATATATCAATCCTTGTGTAGCCAGAGAGATAGAGAAAAGAAGTCTTTAGGGCTAGAGACCCCTAGACTCTTTCCTGTGAATGTTAACCCCAAAGCTGCAGCAAATGCCACAGTATCTGCAACAATATTCCCGATATCCAAATGGTTAATGCAGAGAAAAAAAGGGGGGGGGGCGTTGCCATGGAGAGCAGGGAGAGAGAGTTCTTTGTTGATTTTTGCTTATCTAAGGTATGCGAGGACCCTAGCTGCTAGCAGACAAACTTATCTGTCCAGTTTTCTTCTCTTTAACCCTTCCAATACTAAATTAGACTAATACAATATACTTAAGATTACACAAGAAAGGAAGCACCTACTTTTATTAATCTAAAGAAATGCTGAATGTTTAACTTGCCAACTAAAAGTTTAAAGTTCTAGTTAAATTAAATTGGGAAAAATTATAATTGTGGTAACTAAATGTCTAAAATATAGAAAGAAAATCTTGTCAGTTTTAATTTAATTCATATCTCTTAATAATTATAAAAATTACTATAACCAAGGAATGACTTTAAGACATTTCATGGGCCCTGAAATGTTTTCAAAAGTTTATTCTCTCTTCTTAAAGGATTTTTTAATAAAGCCAATTTAATGTGCTTGAAATCACATGGAAAGCTTTATCAAATAAAAATTAATAAGTATATATCTTGAGTTTTTGCCTCTAAGAAAGGGCAAAACAAGTTATTTTATATAATATTTCTTAAAATACAGCAGTATAATTTTAAGATATAATTTAAAATAACAGAAGCTCATTAATAATTTTTAATATTTTATAACAGCATATTATACATTTATTCCAAACAAGCTTACAAACTAATTCTTTAAATGTTTGGAAATTAGGATTGTTATCAGCAATTTAATAAGAACATGAAAGGATTTAATCCCTTCCACTGTGTGGAAGGGCCCCTGGGAAGGCACTTAAGCATTCTTTATTGACCTCTCTTGCCCTTTTTGCCAAGGGGTCCCTCTTCCAATTGCCCACAGCTGTTATCTGAGCTCTTCGTTCAAACTGGGATCATGAAAAGCTGGTACCATGGATCTGTCTCTTGCCCAATGGCATAAGCTGGGCCCTAAGGAACCTGGGTTCCCTATGATCAATGCCAGGGCCCCGCCAGCAGGCGAGGGGATCCAAAGGCAGTTGCTGGGCATGAAGGCCAGAGGGACATAGGCTACCAAGGAGACAGAACTGAACTTCACATCACCCTACTTGGCCCAGAGATGGCTGGTAGTCAAAGACGGGTAAGACCCCACAGGGTGGGGCAACCTAAGACAGGCACAGCCGGGGGCCAGTAGGAGAGAACTTGGGGTTCAACAGAGGTGGGGCACAGATCCTTACCCCCCCCAATGGTGCAAGGGCTTGAACACTCGCCCCTTCTGAGGAAGGTCTCCTGTCCCCATGGCTGCTTCTTGCTTCCCATGCCCAGCCCAGATCAGGAACCAAATAACAAAAGAGACTTGGTCCAGCTGAAAATGGTACCCAGAAAAATGAACACTTAGTTAACAGACCCTAAATTTAAATCTAGCCTAAGAGGAATGCTTAAGCCTCCTCAAGGACGTAAAATAATCCTTTCCATTAATATTTACAGTGTAAACTAAGATTGTTGTTAAAATATTAAATTTGACAATAAAATAGTAGTCAAGTTTTCAGATGAATTAAAAGTGGCTCAAGAAGTATTAACCAAAATTTTCATTTCATGGAAAAATTTGCTTAACACATAATGAACCTAAAGTAGTCATATTTTTATGCAAAAAATTAAAATTTAAAGTTATCTAAACTGCATTATAAATTTTCCAAAAATTCTCCTAATAATTAAATAAAAAAAAAGAAGGAAGAATAGTGGAAAAATACCATGTAAGGAAAAATATCCTGTAACTAATTTACATCTAGAAAAATTTTTTCATTTGTAATGCTAACAGCAAGACACCCATGAAAAACCTATGTGGTGTCAAAATAAGCCAAAGGAAATTCATCTAAGCAAAAATAAATAGAACCCCAAGTAAAGTTTCCTTTATTAACCTTTGGTCGAGAATACATTTATATATTTTCAGAAAACAACTCCAAGGCCATATGGATTCCTGCAACAGAGAGGAATCATCAGGAATGCTCCAGCCATGAAGACAAGAGGAAAAACAATCCAGAGATAGAGGCAGTTAGCTTGCACAAGCTATTTCCACATTTAACCCTCTCTAGCTGCAAGCATCTCATACGGGCATGCAAAACATGTGGCCCCCTATTGCCTTTAGGCCCCCTCTAGCCACAAGAGGTCAACCCCTGGGAGCTCCAACCCAATGCCTTATGGACAGAACAAAGAACTAAAAACCCAGATTCAAAAAGAAAAAGAAGGGGGAAATACAGGCACGCCCCAACAACTATTACAACAGGCCTTATTAATTCTCAATTATTTTCATTTTGCCCCCGACGGTCTTCCTCCCATTTTCAAACATTGGGGAGGTCTCAGGGACGTACCAACACCTCTCCCCTTGGCCTGGTGGAGAGATCCACTAACCAGGGCTTGGAAGGGCCCCGATCCACTCTTAACCCAAGGGAGAGGGTTTGCTTGTATTTTTCCAGAAGGTGAGAAAAACCCCGCATGGATTCCTGCCCATAACATCAAACCCTGCACCACCAGTGATGAGACGTAGACCACCACCACCATCACCCCCGGTAGAGGAAATGGAGGACCTGACCATAGAGGACAACCAGCCCTGACAGCAGAGGCAACCAAGACACCGATGGGCCCTCAAGAACCTACAGGACCAAGCTGCACGCATGGCAGCAGAAGGCAATCCGTCAGAAGGGACATTATTCCTATTAATGTGTGCCATCATAACAGTGAACTCTCAGGCTCAAGCACAACATGTATGGGTGGCCATACCTCATCTAGGGGTGCTCATGCCTGTCAGCGCCAACAGCCTACAATTCCCCTCTGTCCAAGTGTCTGACTGCTCTGTGGACTTACACTGTGATGGAGCGGAACCGGTCTCATTGCCATAGAACGGCACTGTATGGGCTGATAGCAGTAGCCCTAACCTCCTTAAGTGGACTCTAGATAATGGGACTGCCCCGGGACAAGAGTGGATATACCTAGCACCTCAAGCAATAATACCCGAGTGAAACCCGTTGAGTTTAGTTTCTTAAGTGATGCCCTCAGCCGTCTAACCTCCTGGTTAAACCCAGCCAACCTCCTCATTTGGGGAGTCATGATAGTAGGATTCGTCGTAGGAGTAGTATTATTTCGCTGTTTATACAACATGTTCAATAAGCTAAGTGCTCAGCAAGCCATGATCATACACACCCAGCAGGCGCTAATAAGAAAAGAAGGGGGAGATGTGGGAAGAGCTCAGGAGATTTATCTCAGTGCTGCGGCAGATGCAATGGCGTGAGCACACTCCGCCTGCACAAGCTTCCTCGGCACACCAGGAAGTGGCATCGCCCGCCTGAGCTGACCTCCTAGAGCCCCTACATGGTACCCTGATCTTTCCTACTATTGGTTGCCCTATGGATGTTGTAAACTTCTGATTGGTCTGGAATGTTATATATACTGCTGCACTCACACAATAAAGTTGGATCTGCGTCACTGAACCTTCCCCGGAGTCGGGCATGCTTTGTTAGGACTCCGTTCGGCCTCACCCCCGCGGGACCTCCTGCTTCAACATATTTCACATTTATCAATAAACTTATGAAAAGATGTTCAACATCATACATCATTAGAAAACTGCAAAGTAAAATCAGATACCACTACACATACATTAGAATGACTGAAATCCAAAACATTGACAGCATCCAATGCTGGTGGGCATGTGGAGCAACAGGGCAAATGCAACATGTATGCGAGTGAGAATGCAGAATGGCACAACCTCCTTGAAAGATTGTTTGGCAGTTTCTGACAAAGTTAAATATATCCCTACCATATGGTACAGCAATCACACTGCTTGGTATTTGCCCAAATGAGTAGAAAACTTATGTCCACACAAAATCCTACACATGATGTTTATAGCAGATTTATTCATAACTGCCCAAACTTGGAGGCAAACAAGATGTGTCTTTAGTAGGTAAATGGGTAAATAAACTGTGGTTCATTCAGACAATGGAATAGTATTCATGCTAAAAAAGAAAAAAAGAGAGAGAGAAATGTTATGCCATGAAAAAGAGTGGAGAAATCTTACACACATATTACTAAAAAAAGTGAGCCAACCTGAGAAGCTACAAAAGGTTTGATTCCAACTATGTGACATTCTAGGAAGACAGTAAAAAAAAAAAAAAAAAAAAAAAAAATCAGTTGTTACCAAAGTATCAAAGGAGAAAGGGATAAATAGGTGGAGCACAGAGGATTTTTAGGGCTTTGAAACTATTCTTTATATACCACTAGAGGCCTGGTGCACGAATTCCTGCACAGGTGGGCTCCCTCGGCCTGGCCAGCGATCAAGGCCTATCCGGGGGCCATGGGAGATTGGCTGGCCATGGCTGGTTGGCCGGCCGTGGAAGGTTGGCTGTGGGAGTGCACTGACCACCAGGGGGCAGCTCCTGAGTTGACTGTCTGCTCCCTGGTGGTCAGTGCATGTCATAGCGACTGGTTGACTGGTAGTTCCAGTCATTTCAGTCATTCGGTCATAACGGTTGCTTAGGCTTTTAAATATATAGATAATAGTGGATAAATGTCATTGTACATTTATAAAAATCCATAGAGTACACAACACCAACAGTGAACCCTAATGTAAACTATGGGTTTTGAATAATAATGGTGTATTAATGTTGTTTCAGTAATTATAGGATGGCGGGGAAGGCTGTGAGTGCGTGTGGGGGGGGGGAGGGAGGATAGAGGAACACTGTACTTCTCATTAAATTCTGCTGCTAAGACAAAACTGCTCTAAAAAAAATTAAGTCTTTTTTAAAAAGTATTTTTTTAAAAAAGCACAGAGAAATAAATTTTTAAAATTGGACTTCTTGAACCAGACACAGTTTGATGATAGCACCTTTAAATAATACCTTTGTGCTGCAACCTTTTTCAGCGAGGATTCAGGATCTGGATAAGGCACCGTGCACAAACGAATGCACTAGACAAGAAATATGAATTTAGAAGGCATGGGGGGCCAGGCGGAAACCTTCCTCTAGTGGAGAGGCTCTCTGACTTCTGGGTCCCGTTTTCTTTCATTCACTTGAATACACATTTACCCTTTAGGAATCTGTATGGGCATATCAAAGGTAAAGTTTGGTAAACAGTAAAAGGATTATCACGTTAGGGAATTGCCTTCAGTCATTTGGCCAACAGCAGGGTAATAGTATGCTGCATTTTCAGCGGAATATCACATTAATATATTAACTACTGTTGGTCTTAGCCTCTGGTACCTTTGTATAAAGAAACCTCAAATTTGCTAAATTAAAAAGGTCTGTTTTCAAAATTGGTTTTCTATATTTTTAAAAGAATAATTTGTATATCCGTTATAACCAGACGACACAAACAACATGAACACAACATGAACAGAATATATGTGCAGCTGTCAAATCAACCTATATATAATATGGAGCATTTTTAACACTAGTCACATATAAAGCATGCTAAAAAAAATTTAAGATGCCACAACCTACACTTAGAATGAGAAACATCATTATAAGTGATTTATATTAAAAGATCATACATTGCAGCTAAGCCACAAAGGTCATTGAAAAATTTATCACAAGACAATAATCTACAGTAAAAAATGTGTGATTCATGGGCAAAATTATGCTTGCTTATTTGTTTGTTTGTTTATTTCTACAGATATATTTTTTTCAGTAAACTTCAAATTTTTGACATGAGACATGTTCTTTAGCTCGTCAACAACCCTTTCACTCCTTACCATCCTCCATCCAGCCTACCTTGCACTTAACAAATTACCTGGCTTTTGAAAGAACTTGATTTAGTAGCATCTCCTCACCTAATATATTTTGTAATGGTCATGTTCAGAACTATTAAAAAAACCAAGGTGTTCTAAATCTTTGGAAACCAAAGTCAATTAAAAATAAAAACAATTACATTTTTTTAGTGAATGACATGTGGCATGGGAAACTCCAAATACTATCTTTCTATAAAAGGTATGAAGAAACTGGAAAAACTGTCCAAATCAACTTACCAATCCTCAAAATTAATGTACTGGTGCCTGTTACAGCATGGACAGTTTTTCAAGGATATTCCAGACAGGGCAAAAGAAACAGTCACAGTTCTCTGAGAATATGGCCTCTTCTGCTCCTTAAGGTGCTAGAAACCTATAGTGGGAATGTGAGCTGCAGTCTTCAAGATCTCTGCAGAGCTTGGGTGTGGGGGGTTAGTCAGGGTAAGGTAGTAAATACATCACAAACCTCTCCTACTGAAATTTAGGCTTTTTTTCCCTTTGGTTAGCACTCATCTGGTTAGTGTAAACTATTAGTTTCTGCACAGAAAACATATATTGTTCAATTACATTTATATTAAATGCCCAAAATAGGCAATTTTATAAACACAGGTGAAAATGTTCTGGAATTAGGTAGTAGTGATAGTTGCACAACATTTTGAGTGTACTAAAAGCCACTGAATTGTATGCCTGAAGGTGGTTAAGATGATCATTTTTATGTTATGTGAGTGCCATCTCAATAAGAGAACGTGTGCTTGCTTCAGCAGCACATATCCTATACAATAAAAGCATAGTATGAAAATTATCCCCTTGCTTGGGAGTTCATCCAGGGGTTTGACCAGGGGGCAGGCTGGCTGGGGACCCAATCAGTGCACACATTTTATGCACTGGGCCTCTAGTACTATAATAAGAGAATGTGATTCTTTAAATCTTGGAAAATATAATTGTTACAATCTTTTCTTTAGAAGCTACATGTCATTTGTTCCCCTATACTTATCTTAAATTGCCTTTTAATATAGACTGTCCCTTATTCATTTATTTCATTAATAAACAGATACTTAGGAAGTACCTTTTATTTGACAGCTACCATTCTATTTAATGGGATTACAGCAGTGACATATACTGAGTCCTCTCTTCATGGACTTTGGATCCTAATGGGAGAAGAAAATCAATAAATCAATAAAAATGTAATAAAAAATTAAATTATGTGCATAAGGTGTATTTTATTTTTCCTTTTTATACCAATATTTTTTTCTTATTCTCTCTCTTCTTTGCACACACACAAATGCATGCACACAAACACACAAGAGAACAAACACACAAGCATGCATATATTAACAGGCCTTCCGATAGGCATCACATTCTGGTTGATTTATCCCAGAAAAATAATGATATCTATGGACACAGTCTGTGCTCCTTTATGCCATGGGTAATTCCTTCCTAAGTGACTAATTTTCCCTTGAGATTCTTTGGAGTGCATTCCTTCTTGGAAACACAAATATTTTGTAACTAGAGGTCCAGTGCACAAAAATTTGTGCACTCAGGGGAGAGGGGGGTCCCTCAGCCCGACCTGTGCCCACTCACAGTCTGGGATTCCTTGGGGGATGACCACCTGCTGGCTTAGTCCCGCTCCCCGGGGAATTGGGCCTAAGCTAGGAATCAGAAATACATCTGGCAGCCCAGGAGCCCCCGGGGGATTTCCACTTGCCAGCGGGAAGCAGGCCTAAGCTGCATTCGGACATCCTTAGCGCTGCTGAGGAGGCGGGAGAGGCTCCCACCACCACCACTGTACTGGCAGCCATCAGCTTGGCTTGTGGCTGAGCAGAGCTCCCTGTGTGGGAGTGCACTGACCACCAGAGGGCAGCTCCTGCATTGAGCGTCTGGCCCATGTTGGTCAGTGTGTGTCATAGTGGCCAGTCATTCCAAGTCATTCTGCTGTTAGGGTCAGTTTGCATATTACCCTTATATTATATAGGATAGAGGCCTGGTGCACTGGTGGGGGCCGGCTGGTTTGCCCTGAAGGGTGTCCCGGATCAGGGTGCCTGGCCAGCCTGTGTGAGGGGATAATGGCTGTTTGCAGGCTGGTCAAGCCTCCCCAGTGGGGACCCTCGCCCCATGGAGGTTTGGCCAGCCTGGGTGAGGGGCTGATGGCTGTTTTCAGGCTGTCCACACGCCCTTTTAGGGTGGGGGTGTCCCCACTGGGGTGCCCGGTCAGTCTGGGTGAGGGGTTGAGGGCCGTTTTCAGGCTGGCCAAGCCCACCGGTGATGGAAGCTCCAGGCCTCTCATTTTTTTTTTCTTTTATTGGATTTTTTTACCTTCTATAATTGAAACTTTGTAGCCTTGAGAGGAGCTCAGAGCTGGCCAGGGTGGCAGGGGGCGGGGGCGGGGGGAACTTTGCTTCCTCCATTGCCAGGGGCAACCCAGCCTCCTGCTTGCTCCAGCTCTATGGCCACAGCTGGCTGAAAGCAGGTATCTGGGGTTTATTTACCTTCCATAATTGAAACTTTGTTTCTTTGAGTGGAGCTCAGAGCTGGCCACGGCAGGAGCGAAGCTTGACTACCTCCATCATTGGGATAACCAAGCCTACAGCTTGCTCCAGCTCCGTGGCTGCTGGTTGTCATCTTGGTTGGGTTAATTTGCTTATAGTCACTCTGATTGGCTGGTGGGCATGGCTTAAGGCATAGCGAATATACGGTCGATTTGCATGTTTGTCTTTTATTAGTGTAGATGGATGAATGAACAGGAGCATATGAACTGAGAAGGTGAATTGGTGGACTATTTTCTGTGACTTGTTCCAACTTGGAACGTGTAAACTACAATTTATAATGTCATAGATAAAAATATTATTGGTATAATTTCTTTAACATTACAATGTCATTAAATTTCATCGTGTTCTTGAAGGGATAAACTTTAAGATCTTTGTCATTTGTGAAAATATGTATATGAACTATTATGCCAGCAAAATCAATAAATGTTTAATTTCTTAGCAGTGTGAATTATTATCATGATAAGTATAATAATCTATGTTCTAACTTTTGTGGTTTTGTGTTTTTTAATGAATTTTTTGGAGGCCAGTTATAAATTGTGTATTGAAACATGTCAGAAATCTTGAAAAAAAAATTGCAAAAATCTCACCATTTTAGCAGACTGACCTGAAAATGTTTTCCTGATCTATGCTGATACTATGTTCTTTTGGGGCAGAGTGGTAAGCCCCAGCCTGAAGAGAGGGCTGTGAGCAGCAATTAGAAAAGATGGTGATGAGGAAGTCAAGAAACCCTGTTTTTTTCTCCACTTTCCTTTCATCAAGAGATAGACCTATAAGTTGAGAACTACCTGCCATTTCCACTTCAGAGTGACCTTAAAGGTTGAACATAATTGCTATGATGCTCCTCAACTCTACTCCCAGGGGAGAAACAGTCTTATGTGCCAGACTCACTTTCTTAATGGTTAGGGCTAAGAATATTCAATCACCTGCCTTCATTCTCAGCCAAGATAAATTGACTTATATAACAAACAAAACACACACAGAAAAAATTCTGTAGATAAGAATGAGCCTTCTTAGTTCCAATTTCACTTCTACCTTTTCTCAAAGTCTCCTTTTCTTTTTTTTTTTTTTTTTTTTTAAATATATTTTATTGATTTTTTACAGAGAGGAAGGGAGAGAGATAGAGAGTCAGAAACATCAATGAGAGAGAAACACCGATCAGCTGCCTCCTGCACATCTCCTACTGGGGATGTGCCCGCAACCCAGGTACATGCCCTTGACCGGAATCGAACCTGGGACCTTTCAGTCCGCAGGCCGACGCTCTATCCACTGAGCCAAACCGGTTTCGGCTCAAAGTCTCCTTTTCATTTTTATTCCTATGTTCACCTTATTTATATTTTAAGATTATTTTTAGGATATCATGATAAAATGTTATCATTCCTGTTAAAACAAATATTTTAATATGTTGGCTGTTTCCTTTTATCCCTCCCACAAAAACTTAAGAAAATTGGTAAATATAAAAATTATACCAGAGTATTTTTTAAATGCCAGAATTACTAATTTCCCAAAGAATTAGGTGAACACATTTCTAGAAAATAAGATGGGACTGGAGCTAAAGTTAGATCTCCATCCAATTCTCAGCTGATTGTCTCTTTTTCTACTACCATGGTCTTTTTTCCCCCCCTAATCGATAGCAGTGACTACTTGCTGCAGTTCAGAGTGGAAGAAATCAATTTTCCTTTCTAATAGGAAGGTCACTGTAGCATTTATAAATACAGTTTATCTAGTATAATGTCTTCTCTTTTATTCAGCCATAAAGTAACTGCAGTACCACTTGGCTATTCCTTAAAACACCAGAAAAATCAAGATATTCTATGGGGAACAGAAGTGAATATCCTGATTCAAACCAAACATCCAAACATTTTCTCATCCAGTAAAAGTTGCTGAGGATTTACTTTTGTATTAGTTTCATAGGGCTGGCTTAACAAATTACCAAAAAATGAGTGATATGAAACAATAGACATTCATTCTATCACAGTCTGTAAGCTACAACTTAAAATTCAGGAGCCATCAGGGCAAAATTCCCTCTGAAAGTTCTAGGGGAGAATTCTTCCCTTCCTCTTTCCAGCTTCTCGAGGCTCCAAGCAATCCTTGCTGTTCCCTGGCTTGTAGCTGCACCCCCTTTAATCTCTGCCTCTGTCTTCACATGGCCTTCTTCCTGTGCGACTGTGTATTACTCTCCTCTTCTTATTGATGTGGAATTTTTGGACTGGAACCTGGATTCTTTGTCCGCTGGAGGAGAAGAATGAATCCATGGACAGAAGATCGTATTGCAAAGGTGGAAATTTATTAAAGAACAAGTACAGACTCCCACGTAGGGAGGGGGAAGAGTCCCATAGAATGGAGAGGGAAAGGGTCCCACTGAGTTCCTTTTTCCTATGGCTTATATAGGCTGCAGATCTTGGTGCCCTGATATCCCCTCTGATTGGTCACTATTCCCTTAGACTGGTTACTATGGTAACTCCTGAGCTCAAAGGTCAAACCTCACATGGGACATATGAGTTCTCAGCAGCCCCCTCCACCCGCCACCCACTTCCTTATTGTTTTCCTATTCCTTTTAGGCTTTCCTCTTCTCTTCTGGATGCTAGGCTTCCTTCCCTTTATTTTGTAAATAGAGACCTTTTGCTGTTCCCAGCTTCCTCATTCTATGGTAATGGACCTGTTGCAGCTTTTCAGCTCCCCTATTCTATAGAAATATTGAAAGGGCAAGGGCTATGCCCTCCATCTTGCCCGTATCCTCCATGTTGGGGTAGGAGCCATGTGCTCAGGCCCCTTTCTTCCTGGAAGCCCAGGCCTCTGCTGGCCACGCCCGGGATTTTAAACTAACCAATGACAATCCAGGGACATGCGCACCATAGAAATGACCACATCCTATGTAACAGGACCCGGCTTGCGCCTGGCCAATCGGCAGGGCCCACAGTCCCCTCACTCCACCCCCTATTAAAACCCTGTTTTTCCCAGGCGGTTTCACTCTGCTTCAGGTCACTGCATTGGCCTGAAGCAGGAGTCGGGCCGGCTAGCCCAATAAAAGGACCTTCTGCTTTTGCATCGAACTGGCTCCTAGTGTGGACTTTTGGGGATCTTGAGATCTGCGCATAACAAATATATCTTCTGCTGCTCTGTAGCCCTGTGCTTCTTCCATGGTCCCCTTAATTTCTAAAATTTCCTAAAACCTGTCTTTCTCATCCCGCAAAATTCCTGTTTCATTATAACTACACCAGTCACTGGATTTAGGAGCCTCATTAATCCAGCATGGAGGAACCTGGAAAGTATGAAGTTAAGTGAAATAAGCCAGTCAGAGAAAGACCAGTATCACATGATCTCACTCATATACGAAATCAAAATTGTTTTGGAGACATTGAAGCATGAAACAGACTGATGAATTTCAGAGGGAAAGGGGGATTTATCAAAGAACTTATATGTATACTAGAGGCCGGACGCATGAAATTCATGCAAGAGTAGACCTTCCTTCCCCTGGCTGCAGGCACTGTCTTCCCTCTGATACCTGGGACCCGGGGTTCCCTCCAGCCACCAGCATCCAGGACCCAGGCTTTCCTCTGGCTGCCGGCAGGCACACAGGACCTGGGCTTCCCTTGCAGCCCTGGCTTCACCTGGAAGTTTGTCTGGAAGGTCTAATTAGCATATTAAACTCATTAGTATAGACTAGAGGCAGACACAAGCAGGGCATATTTTGAGAGAAAAAATTTAAAAAACAACCAAAAAAAAAATAAACTAGTGGCAAAGGAGTTATTGGAACTTGGTTTTAGAAATACTTAGAAGTTTTCTTCTAATATTTTATTCTTTCACCTTTTTCTCCAGCTTTAAGTCCTGTTTATACAAAGGTAAGGAAATTAAATTTTAAAGTATGAAAAAACAGTGGGACTCCACATTTATTAAAAAAATATTTACTATTGCATGGGTGGGGAATTAAAGAACTGGAAAACTGATAAATATTTATCTAGTCAGCATAACCATCAAAACATGATTCATACAGATGTGTCAAATCCACTTCACAATAAATCAATAATAGCAAGAGGGTACCATTATGTTAGGCTTACTGACTCATGCTCCAAATTACTAATTCACAGGGAATGTATAACAATCTAATCTTTCCTATATTATCATTAACTTTCACCTTAGGAAAAAGAAAGAAAATGAGTAAGTGATGGTTCACTCAAAAACAAAATCAGTATCTGCTATTGATAGAGAAATAAATTTTTAAAATTGGACTTCTTGAACCAGACACAGTTTGATGATAGCACCTTTAAATAATACCTTTGTGCTGCAACCTTTTTCAGCGAGGATTCAGGATCTGGATAAGGCACCGTGCACAAACGAATGCACTAGACAAGAAATATGAATTTAGAAGGCATGGGGGGCCAGGCGGAAACCTTCCTCTAGTGGAGAGGCTCTCTGACTTCTGGGTCCCGTTTTCTTTCATTCACTTGAATACACATTTACCCTTTAGGAATCTGTATGGGCATATCAAAGGTAAAGTTTGGTAAACAGTAAAAGGATTATCACGTTAGGGAATTGCCTTCAGTCATTTGGCCAACAGCAGGGTAATAGTATGCTGCATTTTCAGCGGAATATCACATTAATATATTAACTACTGTTGGTCTTAGCCTCTGGTACCTTTGTATAAAGAAACCTCAAATTTGCTAAATTAAAAAGGTCTGTTTTCAAAATTGGTTTTCTATATTTTTAAAAGAATAATTTGTATATCCGTTATAACCAGACGACACAAACAACATGAACACAACATGAACAGAATATATGTGCAGCTGTCAAATCAACCTATATATAATATGGAGCATTTTTAACACTAGTCACATATAAAGCATGCTAAAAAAAATTTAAGATGCCACAACCTACACTTAGAATGAGAAACATCATTATAAGTGATTTATATTAAAAGATCATACATTGCAGCTAAGCCACAAAGGTCATTGAAAAATTTATCACAAGACAATAATCTACAGTAAAAAATGTGTGATTCATGGGCAAAATTATGCTTGCTTATTTGTTTGTTTGTTTATTTCTACAGATATATTTTTTTCAGTAAACTTCAAATTTTTGACATGAGACATGTTCTTTAGCTCGTCAACAACCCTTTCACTCCTTACCATCCTCCATCCAGCCTACCTTGCACTTAACAAATTACCTGGCTTTTGAAAGAACTTGATTTAGTAGCATCTCCTCACCTAATATATTTTGTAATGGTCATGTTCAGAACTATTAAAAAAACCAAGGTGTTCTAAATCTTTGGAAACCAAAGTCAATTAAAAATAAAAACAATTACATTTTTTTAGTGAATGACATGTGGCATGGGAAACTCCAAATACTATCTTTCTATAAAAGGTATGAAGAAACTGGAAAAACTGTCCAAATCAACTTACCAATCCTCAAAATTAATGTACTGGTGCCTGTTACAGCATGGACAGTTTTTCAAGGATATTCCAGACAGGGCAAAAGAAACAGTCACAGTTCTCTGAGAATATGGCCTCTTCTGCTCCTTAAGGTGCTAGAAACCTATAGTGGGAATGTGAGCTGCAGTCTTCAAGATCTCTGCAGAGCTTGGGTGTGGGGGGTTAGTCAGGGTAAGGTAGTAAATACATCACAAACCTCTCCTACTGAAATTTAGGCTTTTTTTCCCTTTGGTTAGCACTCATCTGGTTAGTGTAAACTATTAGTTTCTGCACAGAAAACATATATTGTTCAATTACATTTATATTAAATGCCCAAAATAGGCAATTTTATAAACACAGGTGAAAATGTTCTGGAATTAGGTAGTAGTGATAGTTGCACAACATTTTGAGTGTACTAAAAGCCACTGAATTGTATGCCTGAAGGTGGTTAAGATGATCATTTTTATGTTATGTGAGTGCCATCTCAATAAGAGAACGTGTGCTTGCTTCAGCAGCACATATCCTATACAATAAAAGCATAGTATGAAAATTATCCCCTTGCTTGGGAGTTCATCCAGGGGTTTGACCAGGGGGCAGGCTGGCTGGGGACCCAATCAGTGCACACATTTTATGCACTGGGCCTCTAGTACTATAATAAGAGAATGTGATTCTTTAAATCTTGGAAAATATAATTGTTACAATCTTTTCTTTAGAAGCTACATGTCATTTGTTCCCCTATACTTATCTTAAATTGCCTTTTAATATAGACTGTCCCTTATTCATTTATTTCATTAATAAACAGATACTTAGGAAGTACCTTTTATTTGACAGCTACCATTCTATTTAATGGGATTACAGCAGTGACATATACTGAGTCCTCTCTTCATGGACTTTGGATCCTAATGGGAGAAGAAAATCAATAAATCAATAAAAATGTAATAAAAAATTAAATTATGTGCATAAGGTGTATTTTATTTTTCCTTTTTATACCAATATTTTTTTCTTATTCTCTCTCTTCTTTGCACACACACAAATGCATGCACACAAACACACAAGAGAACAAACACACAAGCATGCATATATTAACAGGCCTTCCGATAGGCATCACATTCTGGTTGATTTATCCCAGAAAAATAATGATATCTATGGACACAGTCTGTGCTCCTTTATGCCATGGGTAATTCCTTCCTAAGTGACTAATTTTCCCTTGAGATTCTTTGGAGTGCATTCCTTCTTGGAAACACAAATATTTTGTAACTAGAGGTCCAGTGCACAAAAATTTGTGCACTCAGGGGAGAGGGGGGTCCCTCAGCCCGACCTGTGCCCACTCACAGTCTGGGATTCCTTGGGGGATGACCACCTGCTGGCTTAGTCCCGCTCCCCGGGGAATTGGGCCTAAGCTAGGAATCAGAAATACATCTGGCAGCCCAGGAGCCCCCGGGGGATTTCCACTTGCCAGCGGGAAGCAGGCCTAAGCTGCATTCGGACATCCTTAGCGCTGCTGAGGAGGCGGGAGAGGCTCCCACCACCACCACTGTACTGGCAGCCATCAGCTTGGCTTGTGGCTGAGCAGAGCTCCCTGTGTGGGAGTGCACTGACCACCAGAGGGCAGCTCCTGCATTGAGCGTCTGGCCCATGTTGGTCAGTGTGTGTCATAGTGGCCAGTCATTCCAAGTCATTCTGCTGTTAGGGTCAGTTTGCATATTACCCTTATATTATATAGGATAGAGGCCTGGTGCACTGGTGGGGGCCGGCTGGTTTGCCCTGAAGGGTGTCCCGGATCAGGGTGCCTGGCCAGCCTGTGTGAGGGGATAATGGCTGTTTGCAGGCTGGTCAAGCCTCCCCAGTGGGGACCCTCGCCCCATGGAGGTTTGGCCAGCCTGGGTGAGGGGCTGATGGCTGTTTTCAGGCTGTCCACACGCCCTTTTAGGGTGGGGGTGTCCCCACTGGGGTGCCCGGTCAGTCTGGGTGAGGGGTTGAGGGCCGTTTTCAGGCTGGCCAAGCCCACCGGTGATGGAAGCTCCAGGCCTCTCATTTTTTTTTTCTTTTATTGGATTTTTTTACCTTCTATAATTGAAACTTTGTAGCCTTGAGAGGAGCTCAGAGCTGGCCAGGGTGGCAGGGGGCGGGGGCGGGGGGAACTTTGCTTCCTCCATTGCCAGGGGCAACCCAGCCTCCTGCTTGCTCCAGCTCTATGGCCACAGCTGGCTGAAAGCAGGTATCTGGGGTTTATTTACCTTCCATAATTGAAACTTTGTTTCTTTGAGTGGAGCTCAGAGCTGGCCACGGCAGGAGCGAAGCTTGACTACCTCCATCATTGGGATAACCAAGCCTACAGCTTGCTCCAGCTCCGTGGCTGCTGGTTGTCATCTTGGTTGGGTTAATTTGCTTATAGTCACTCTGATTGGCTGGTGGGCATGGCTTAAGGCATAGCGAATATACGGTCGATTTGCATGTTTGTCTTTTATTAGTGTAGATGGATGAATGAACAGGAGCATATGAACTGAGAAGGTGAATTGGTGGACTATTTTCTGTGACTTGTTCCAACTTGGAACGTGTAAACTACAATTTATAATGTCATAGATAAAAATATTATTGGTATAATTTCTTTAACATTACAATGTCATTAAATTTCATCGTGTTCTTGAAGGGATAAACTTTAAGATCTTTGTCATTTGTGAAAATATGTATATGAACTATTATGCCAGCAAAATCAATAAATGTTTAATTTCTTAGCAGTGTGAATTATTATCATGATAAGTATAATAATCTATGTTCTAACTTTTGTGGTTTTGTGTTTTTTAATGAATTTTTTGGAGGCCAGTTATAAATTGTGTATTGAAACATGTCAGAAATCTTGAAAAAAAAATTGCAAAAATCTCACCATTTTAGCAGACTGACCTGAAAATGTTTTCCTGATCTATGCTGATACTATGTTCTTTTGGGGCAGAGTGGTAAGCCCCAGCCTGAAGAGAGGGCTGTGAGCAGCAATTAGAAAAGATGGTGATGAGGAAGTCAAGAAACCCTGTTTTTTTCTCCACTTTCCTTTCATCAAGAGATAGACCTATAAGTTGAGAACTACCTGCCATTTCCACTTCAGAGTGACCTTAAAGGTTGAACATAATTGCTATGATGCTCCTCAACTCTACTCCCAGGGGAGAAACAGTCTTATGTGCCAGACTCACTTTCTTAATGGTTAGGGCTAAGAATATTCAATCACCTGCCTTCATTCTCAGCCAAGATAAATTGACTTATATAACAAACAAAACACACACAGAAAAAATTCTGTAGATAAGAATGAGCCTTCTTAGTTCCAATTTCACTTCTACCTTTTCTCAAAGTCTCCTTTTCTTTTTTTTTTTTTTTTTTTTAAATATATTTTATTGATTTTTTACAGAGAGGAAGGGAGAGAGATAGAGAGTCAGAAACATCAATGAGAGAGAAACACCGATCAGCTGCCTCCTGCACATCTCCTACTGGGGATGTGCCCGCAACCCAGGTACATGCCCTTGACCGGAATCGAACCTGGGACCTTTCAGTCCGCAGGCCGACGCTCTATCCACTGAGCCAAACCGGTTTCGGCTCAAAGTCTCCTTTTCATTTTTATTCCTATGTTCACCTTATTTATATTTTAAGATTATTTTTAGGATATCATGATAAAATGTTATCATTCCTGTTAAAACAAATATTTTAATATGTTGGCTGTTTCCTTTTATCCCTCCCACAAAAACTTAAGAAAATTGGTAAATATAAAAATTATACCAGAGTATTTTTTAAATGCCAGAATTACTAATTTCCCAAAGAATTAGGTGAACACATTTCTAGAAAATAAGATGGGACTGGAGCTAAAGTTAGATCTCCATCCAATTCTCAGCTGATTGTCTCTTTTTCTACTACCATGGTCTTTTTTCCCCCCCTAATCGATAGCAGTGACTACTTGCTGCAGTTCAGAGTGGAAGAAATCAATTTTCCTTTCTAATAGGAAGGTCACTGTAGCATTTATAAATACAGTTTATCTAGTATAATGTCTTCTCTTTTATTCAGCCATAAAGTAACTGCAGTACCACTTGGCTATTCCTTAAAACACCAGAAAAATCAAGATATTCTATGGGGAACAGAAGTGAATATCCTGATTCAAACCAAACATCCAAACATTTTCTCATCCAGTAAAAGTTGCTGAGGATTTACTTTTGTATTAGTTTCATAGGGCTGGCTTAACAAATTACCAAAAAATGAGTGATATGAAACAATAGACATTCATTCTATCACAGTCTGTAAGCTACAACTTAAAATTCAGGAGCCATCAGGGCAAAATTCCCTCTGAAAGTTCTAGGGGAGAATTCTTCCCTTCCTCTTTCCAGCTTCTCGAGGCTCCAAGCAATCCTTGCTGTTCCCTGGCTTGTAGCTGCACCCCCTTTAATCTCTGCCTCTGTCTTCACATGGCCTTCTTCCTGTGCGACTGTGTATTACTCTCCTCTTCTTATTGATGTGGAATTTTTGGACTGGAACCTGGATTCTTTGTCCGCTGGAGGAGAAGAATGAATCCATGGACAGAAGATCGTATTGCAAAGGTGGAAATTTATTAAAGAACAAGTACAGACTCCCACGTAGGGAGGGGGAAGAGTCCCATAGAATGGAGAGGGAAAGGGTCCCACTGAGTTCCTTTTTCCTATGGCTTATATAGGCTGCAGATCTTGGTGCCCTGATATCCCCTCTGATTGGTCACTATTCCCTTAGACTGGTTACTATGGTAACTCCTGAGCTCAAAGGTCAAACCTCACATGGGACATATGAGTTCTCAGCAGCCCCCTCCACCCGCCACCCACTTCCTTATTGTTTTCCTATTCCTTTTAGGCTTTCCTCTTCTCTTCTGGATGCTAGGCTTCCTTCCCTTTATTTTGTAAATAGAGACCTTTTGCTGTTCCCAGCTTCCTCATTCTATGGTAATGGACCTGTTGCAGCTTTTCAGCTCCCCTATTCTATAGAAATATTGAAAGGGCAAGGGCTATGCCCTCCATCTTGCCCGTATCCTCCATGTTGGGGTAGGAGCCATGTGCTCAGGCCCCTTTCTTCCTGGAAGCCCAGGCCTCTGCTGGCCACGCCCGGGATTTTAAACTAACCAATGACAATCCAGGGACATGCGCACCATAGAAATGACCACATCCTATGTAACAGGACCCGGCTTGCGCCTGGCCAATCGGCAGGGCCCACAGTCCCCTCACTCCACCCCCTATTAAAACCCTGTTTTTCCCAGGCGGTTTCACTCTGCTTCAGGTCACTGCATTGGCCTGAAGCAGGAGTCGGGCCGGCTAGCCCAATAAAAGGACCTTCTGCTTTTGCATCGAACTGGCTCCTAGTGTGGACTTTTGGGGATCTTGAGATCTGCGCATAACAAATATATCTTCTGCTGCTCTGTAGCCCTGTGCTTCTTCCATGGTCCCCTTAATTTCTAAAATTTCCTAAAACCTGTCTTTCTCATCCCGCAAAATTCCTGTTTCATTATAACTACACCAGTCACTGGATTTAGGAGCCTCATTAATCCAGCATGGAGGAACCTGGAAAGTATGAAGTTAAGTGAAATAAGCCAGTCAGAGAAAGACCAGTATCACATGATCTCACTCATATACGAAATCAAAATTGTTTTGGAGACATTGAAGCATGAAACAGACTGATGAATTTCAGAGGGAAAGGGGGATTTATCAAAGAACTTATATGTATACTAGAGGCCGGACGCATGAAATTCATGCAAGAGTAGACCTTCCTTCCCCTGGCTGCAGGCACTGTCTTCCCTCTGATACCTGGGACCCGGGGTTCCCTCCAGCCACCAGCATCCAGGACCCAGGCTTTCCTCTGGCTGCCGGCAGGCACACAGGACCTGGGCTTCCCTTGCAGCCCTGGCTTCACCTGGAAGTTTGTCTGGAAGGTCTAATTAGCATATTAAACTCATTAGTATAGACTAGAGGCAGACACAAGCAGGGCATATTTTGAGAGAAAAAATTTAAAAAACAACCAAAAAAAAAATAAACTAGTGGCAAAGGAGTTATTGGAACTTGGTTTTAGAAATACTTAGAAGTTTTCTTCTAATATTTTATTCTTTCACCTTTTTCTCCAGCTTTAAGTCCTGTTTATACAAAGGTAAGGAAATTAAATTTTAAAGTATGAAAAAACAGTGGGACTCCACATTTATTAAAAAAATATTTACTATTGCATGGGTGGGGAATTAAAGAACTGGAAAACTGATAAATATTTATCTAGTCAGCATAACCATCAAAACATGATTCATACAGATGTGTCAAATCCACTTCACAATAAATCAATAATAGCAAGAGGGTACCATTATGTTAGGCTTACTGACTCATGCTCCAAATTACTAATTCACAGGGAATGTATAACAATCTAATCTTTCCTATATTATCATTAACTTTCACCTTAGGAAAAAGAAAGAAAATGAGTAAGTGATGGTTCACTCAAAAACAAAATCAGTATCTGCTATTGATAGAGAAATAAATTTTTAAAATTGGACTTCTTGAACCAGACACAGTTTGATGATAGCACCTTTAAATAATACCTTTGTGCTGCAACCTTTTTCAGCGAGGATTCAGGATCTGGATAAGGCACCGTGCACAAACGAATGCACTAGACAAGAAATATGAATTTAGAAGGCATGGGGGGCCAGGCGGAAACCTTCCTCTAGTGGAGAGGCTCTCTGACTTCTGGGTCCCGTTTTCTTTCATTCACTTGAATACACATTTACCCTTTAGGAATCTGTATGGGCATATCAAAGGTAAAGTTTGGTAAACAGTAAAAGGATTATCACGTTAGGGAATTGCCTTCAGTCATTTGGCCAACAGCAGGGTAATAGTATGCTGCATTTTCAGCGGAATATCACATTAATATATTAACTACTGTTGGTCTTAGCCTCTGGTACCTTTGTATAAAGAAACCTCAAATTTGCTAAATTAAAAAGGTCTGTTTTCAAAATTGGTTTTCTATATTTTTAAAAGAATAATTTGTATATCCGTTATAACCAGACGACACAAACAACATGAACACAACATGAACAGAATATATGTGCAGCTGTCAAATCAACCTATATATAATATGGAGCATTTTTAACACTAGTCACATATAAAGCATGCTAAAAAAAATTTAAGATGCCACAACCTACACTTAGAATGAGAAACATCATTATAAGTGATTTATATTAAAAGATCATACATTGCAGCTAAGCCACAAAGGTCATTGAAAAATTTATCACAAGACAATAATCTACAGTAAAAAATGTGTGATTCATGGGCAAAATTATGCTTGCTTATTTGTTTGTTTGTTTATTTCTACAGATATATTTTTTTCAGTAAACTTCAAATTTTTGACATGAGACATGTTCTTTAGCTCGTCAACAACCCTTTCACTCCTTACCATCCTCCATCCAGCCTACCTTGCACTTAACAAATTACCTGGCTTTTGAAAGAACTTGATTTAGTAGCATCTCCTCACCTAATATATTTTGTAATGGTCATGTTCAGAACTATTAAAAAAACCAAGGTGTTCTAAATCTTTGGAAACCAAAGTCAATTAAAAATAAAAACAATTACATTTTTTTAGTGAATGACATGTGGCATGGGAAACTCCAAATACTATCTTTCTATAAAAGGTATGAAGAAACTGGAAAAACTGTCCAAATCAACTTACCAATCCTCAAAATTAATGTACTGGTGCCTGTTACAGCATGGACAGTTTTTCAAGGATATTCCAGACAGGGCAAAAGAAACAGTCACAGTTCTCTGAGAATATGGCCTCTTCTGCTCCTTAAGGTGCTAGAAACCTATAGTGGGAATGTGAGCTGCAGTCTTCAAGATCTCTGCAGAGCTTGGGTGTGGGGGGTTAGTCAGGGTAAGGTAGTAAATACATCACAAACCTCTCCTACTGAAATTTAGGCTTTTTTTCCCTTTGGTTAGCACTCATCTGGTTAGTGTAAACTATTAGTTTCTGCACAGAAAACATATATTGTTCAATTACATTTATATTAAATGCCCAAAATAGGCAATTTTATAAACACAGGTGAAAATGTTCTGGAATTAGGTAGTAGTGATAGTTGCACAACATTTTGAGTGTACTAAAAGCCACTGAATTGTATGCCTGAAGGTGGTTAAGATGATCATTTTTATGTTATGTGAGTGCCATCTCAATAAGAGAACGTGTGCTTGCTTCAGCAGCACATATCCTATACAATAAAAGCATAGTATGAAAATTATCCCCTTGCTTGGGAGTTCATCCAGGGGTTTGACCAGGGGGCAGGCTGGCTGGGGACCCAATCAGTGCACACATTTTATGCACTGGGCCTCTAGTACTATAATAAGAGAATGTGATTCTTTAAATCTTGGAAAATATAATTGTTACAATCTTTTCTTTAGAAGCTACATGTCATTTGTTCCCCTATACTTATCTTAAATTGCCTTTTAATATAGACTGTCCCTTATTCATTTATTTCATTAATAAACAGATACTTAGGAAGTACCTTTTATTTGACAGCTACCATTCTATTTAATGGGATTACAGCAGTGACATATACTGAGTCCTCTCTTCATGGACTTTGGATCCTAATGGGAGAAGAAAATCAATAAATCAATAAAAATGTAATAAAAAATTAAATTATGTGCATAAGGTGTATTTTATTTTTCCTTTTTATACCAATATTTTTTTCTTATTCTCTCTCTTCTTTGCACACACACAAATGCATGCACACAAACACACAAGAGAACAAACACACAAGCATGCATATATTAACAGGCCTTCCGATAGGCATCACATTCTGGTTGATTTATCCCAGAAAAATAATGATATCTATGGACACAGTCTGTGCTCCTTTATGCCATGGGTAATTCCTTCCTAAGTGACTAATTTTCCCTTGAGATTCTTTGGAGTGCATTCCTTCTTGGAAACACAAATATTTTGTAACTAGAGGTCCAGTGCACAAAAATTTGTGCACTCAGGGGAGAGGGGGGTCCCTCAGCCCGACCTGTGCCCACTCACAGTCTGGGATTCCTTGGGGGATGACCACCTGCTGGCTTAGTCCCGCTCCCCGGGGAATTGGGCCTAAGCTAGGAATCAGAAATACATCTGGCAGCCCAGGAGCCCCCGGGGGATTTCCACTTGCCAGCGGGAAGCAGGCCTAAGCTGCATTCGGACATCCTTAGCGCTGCTGAGGAGGCGGGAGAGGCTCCCACCACCACCACTGTACTGGCAGCCATCAGCTTGGCTTGTGGCTGAGCAGAGCTCCCTGTGTGGGAGTGCACTGACCACCAGAGGGCAGCTCCTGCATTGAGCGTCTGGCCCATGTTGGTCAGTGTGTGTCATAGTGGCCAGTCATTCCAAGTCATTCTGCTGTTAGGGTCAGTTTGCATATTACCCTTATATTATATAGGATAGAGGCCTGGTGCACTGGTGGGGGCCGGCTGGTTTGCCCTGAAGGGTGTCCCGGATCAGGGTGCCTGGCCAGCCTGTGTGAGGGGATAATGGCTGTTTGCAGGCTGGTCAAGCCTCCCCAGTGGGGACCCTCGCCCCATGGAGGTTTGGCCAGCCTGGGTGAGGGGCTGATGGCTGTTTTCAGGCTGTCCACACGCCCTTTTAGGGTGGGGGTGTCCCCACTGGGGTGCCCGGTCAGTCTGGGTGAGGGGTTGAGGGCCGTTTTCAGGCTGGCCAAGCCCACCGGTGATGGAAGCTCCAGGCCTCTCATTTTTTTTTTCTTTTATTGGATTTTTTTACCTTCTATAATTGAAACTTTGTAGCCTTGAGAGGAGCTCAGAGCTGGCCAGGGTGGCAGGGGGCGGGGGCGGGGGGAACTTTGCTTCCTCCATTGCCAGGGGCAACCCAGCCTCCTGCTTGCTCCAGCTCTATGGCCACAGCTGGCTGAAAGCAGGTATCTGGGGTTTATTTACCTTCCATAATTGAAACTTTGTTTCTTTGAGTGGAGCTCAGAGCTGGCCACGGCAGGAGCGAAGCTTGACTACCTCCATCATTGGGATAACCAAGCCTACAGCTTGCTCCAGCTCCGTGGCTGCTGGTTGTCATCTTGGTTGGGTTAATTTGCTTATAGTCACTCTGATTGGCTGGTGGGCATGGCTTAAGGCATAGCGAATATACGGTCGATTTGCATGTTTGTCTTTTATTAGTGTAGATGGATGAATGAACAGGAGCATATGAACTGAGAAGGTGAATTGGTGGACTATTTTCTGTGACTTGTTCCAACTTGGAACGTGTAAACTACAATTTATAATGTCATAGATAAAAATATTATTGGTATAATTTCTTTAACATTACAATGTCATTAAATTTCATCGTGTTCTTGAAGGGATAAACTTTAAGATCTTTGTCATTTGTGAAAATATGTATATGAACTATTATGCCAGCAAAATCAATAAATGTTTAATTTCTTAGCAGTGTGAATTATTATCATGATAAGTATAATAATCTATGTTCTAACTTTTGTGGTTTTGTGTTTTTTAATGAATTTTTTGGAGGCCAGTTATAAATTGTGTATTGAAACATGTCAGAAATCTTGAAAAAAAAATTGCAAAAATCTCACCATTTTAGCAGACTGACCTGAAAATGTTTTCCTGATCTATGCTGATACTATGTTCTTTTGGGGCAGAGTGGTAAGCCCCAGCCTGAAGAGAGGGCTGTGAGCAGCAATTAGAAAAGATGGTGATGAGGAAGTCAAGAAACCCTGTTTTTTTCTCCACTTTCCTTTCATCAAGAGATAGACCTATAAGTTGAGAACTACCTGCCATTTCCACTTCAGAGTGACCTTAAAGGTTGAACATAATTGCTATGATGCTCCTCAACTCTACTCCCAGGGGAGAAACAGTCTTATGTGCCAGACTCACTTTCTTAATGGTTAGGGCTAAGAATATTCAATCACCTGCCTTCATTCTCAGCCAAGATAAATTGACTTATATAACAAACAAAACACACACAGAAAAAATTCTGTAGATAAGAATGAGCCTTCTTAGTTCCAATTTCACTTCTACCTTTTCTCAAAGTCTCCTTTTCTTTTTTTTTTTTTTTTTTTTAAATATATTTTATTGATTTTTTACAGAGAGGAAGGGAGAGAGATAGAGAGTCAGAAACATCAATGAGAGAGAAACACCGATCAGCTGCCTCCTGCACATCTCCTACTGGGGATGTGCCCGCAACCCAGGTACATGCCCTTGACCGGAATCGAACCTGGGACCTTTCAGTCCGCAGGCCGACGCTCTATCCACTGAGCCAAACCGGTTTCGGCTCAAAGTCTCCTTTTCATTTTTATTCCTATGTTCACCTTATTTATATTTTAAGATTATTTTTAGGATATCATGATAAAATGTTATCATTCCTGTTAAAACAAATATTTTAATATGTTGGCTGTTTCCTTTTATCCCTCCCACAAAAACTTAAGAAAATTGGTAAATATAAAAATTATACCAGAGTATTTTTTAAATGCCAGAATTACTAATTTCCCAAAGAATTAGGTGAACACATTTCTAGAAAATAAGATGGGACTGGAGCTAAAGTTAGATCTCCATCCAATTCTCAGCTGATTGTCTCTTTTTCTACTACCATGGTCTTTTTTCCCCCCCTAATCGATAGCAGTGACTACTTGCTGCAGTTCAGAGTGGAAGAAATCAATTTTCCTTTCTAATAGGAAGGTCACTGTAGCATTTATAAATACAGTTTATCTAGTATAATGTCTTCTCTTTTATTCAGCCATAAAGTAACTGCAGTACCACTTGGCTATTCCTTAAAACACCAGAAAAATCAAGATATTCTATGGGGAACAGAAGTGAATATCCTGATTCAAACCAAACATCCAAACATTTTCTCATCCAGTAAAAGTTGCTGAGGATTTACTTTTGTATTAGTTTCATAGGGCTGGCTTAACAAATTACCAAAAAATGAGTGATATGAAACAATAGACATTCATTCTATCACAGTCTGTAAGCTACAACTTAAAATTCAGGAGCCATCAGGGCAAAATTCCCTCTGAAAGTTCTAGGGGAGAATTCTTCCCTTCCTCTTTCCAGCTTCTCGAGGCTCCAAGCAATCCTTGCTGTTCCCTGGCTTGTAGCTGCACCCCCTTTAATCTCTGCCTCTGTCTTCACATGGCCTTCTTCCTGTGCGACTGTGTATTACTCTCCTCTTCTTATTGATGTGGAATTTTTGGACTGGAACCTGGATTCTTTGTCCGCTGGAGGAGAAGAATGAATCCATGGACAGAAGATCGTATTGCAAAGGTGGAAATTTATTAAAGAACAAGTACAGACTCCCACGTAGGGAGGGGGAAGAGTCCCATAGAATGGAGAGGGAAAGGGTCCCACTGAGTTCCTTTTTCCTATGGCTTATATAGGCTGCAGATCTTGGTGCCCTGATATCCCCTCTGATTGGTCACTATTCCCTTAGACTGGTTACTATGGTAACTCCTGAGCTCAAAGGTCAAACCTCACATGGGACATATGAGTTCTCAGCAGCCCCCTCCACCCGCCACCCACTTCCTTATTGTTTTCCTATTCCTTTTAGGCTTTCCTCTTCTCTTCTGGATGCTAGGCTTCCTTCCCTTTATTTTGTAAATAGAGACCTTTTGCTGTTCCCAGCTTCCTCATTCTATGGTAATGGACCTGTTGCAGCTTTTCAGCTCCCCTATTCTATAGAAATATTGAAAGGGCAAGGGCTATGCCCTCCATCTTGCCCGTATCCTCCATGTTGGGGTAGGAGCCATGTGCTCAGGCCCCTTTCTTCCTGGAAGCCCAGGCCTCTGCTGGCCACGCCCGGGATTTTAAACTAACCAATGACAATCCAGGGACATGCGCACCATAGAAATGACCACATCCTATGTAACAGGACCCGGCTTGCGCCTGGCCAATCGGCAGGGCCCACAGTCCCCTCACTCCACCCCCTATTAAAACCCTGTTTTTCCCAGGCGGTTTCACTCTGCTTCAGGTCACTGCATTGGCCTGAAGCAGGAGTCGGGCCGGCTAGCCCAATAAAAGGACCTTCTGCTTTTGCATCGAACTGGCTCCTAGTGTGGACTTTTGGGGATCTTGAGATCTGCGCATAACAAATATATCTTCTGCTGCTCTGTAGCCCTGTGCTTCTTCCATGGTCCCCTTAATTTCTAAAATTTCCTAAAACCTGTCTTTCTCATCCCGCAAAATTCCTGTTTCATTATAACTACACCAGTCACTGGATTTAGGAGCCTCATTAATCCAGCATGGAGGAACCTGGAAAGTATGAAGTTAAGTGAAATAAGCCAGTCAGAGAAAGACCAGTATCACATGATCTCACTCATATACGAAATCAAAATTGTTTTGGAGACATTGAAGCATGAAACAGACTGATGAATTTCAGAGGGAAAGGGGGATTTATCAAAGAACTTATATGTATACTAGAGGCCGGACGCATGAAATTCATGCAAGAGTAGACCTTCCTTCCCCTGGCTGCAGGCACTGTCTTCCCTCTGATACCTGGGACCCGGGGTTCCCTCCAGCCACCAGCATCCAGGACCCAGGCTTTCCTCTGGCTGCCGGCAGGCACACAGGACCTGGGCTTCCCTTGCAGCCCTGGCTTCACCTGGAAGTTTGTCTGGAAGGTCTAATTAGCATATTAAACTCATTAGTATAGACTAGAGGCAGACACAAGCAGGGCATATTTTGAGAGAAAAAATTTAAAAAACAACCAAAAAAAAAATAAACTAGTGGCAAAGGAGTTATTGGAACTTGGTTTTAGAAATACTTAGAAGTTTTCTTCTAATATTTTATTCTTTCACCTTTTTCTCCAGCTTTAAGTCCTGTTTATACAAAGGTAAGGAAATTAAATTTTAAAGTATGAAAAAACAGTGGGACTCCACATTTATTAAAAAAATATTTACTATTGCATGGGTGGGGAATTAAAGAACTGGAAAACTGATAAATATTTATCTAGTCAGCATAACCATCAAAACATGATTCATACAGATGTGTCAAATCCACTTCACAATAAATCAATAATAGCAAGAGGGTACCATTATGTTAGGCTTACTGACTCATGCTCCAAATTACTAATTCACAGGGAATGTATAACAATCTAATCTTTCCTATATTATCATTAACTTTCACCTTAGGAAAAAGAAAGAAAATGAGTAAGTGATGGTTCACTCAAAAACAAAATCAGTATCTGCTATTGATAGAGGCAATTATTGAAATGCATGATTACGATACATGTGCGCTGTATAAATGCATACATTTTATGTCACAGTTTCAAAAGGTCAGAAGTTTCTTGTCAGGCGAAATTACTGATTAATAGTTAATTCTTGCTAAAGTATGCATTCTCAATTGTCTTGGATTTCATTGTTGAATCTTTAAAATGTTTTCCTATCCATAGGCTGATTATATCATGAATTGATTAGTATAAAGCATATGGAAAAACCAGTGAAGACTTGATGGTATGGTGAACACACAATACAGTGTATAGATGATGTGTTTTGGACTTGTGCACCTGAAACATATATAATTTTGTTAACCAGTGTCACCCCAATAAATTAAATAAAAATAAAAAAATAAAATTTTTTAAAAAGAAAAAAGAGTAAGAGTACTGCTTACCAGATAAAAGTAACAATTATTTAATGAGCTAGTATATTATTACTATGACTAGAGGCCCAGTGCATGAAATTTGTGCATGGGGGGTGTCCCTCAGCCTGGCCTGCACTCTCTCCAATCTGAAACCCCTCTGGGGATGTCCGACGGCCAGTTTAGGGCTGATCCCTGTGGCAGTCAGACATCCCTCTCACAATCCTGGACTGCTGGCTCCTAACCACTGGCCTGCCTGCCTGCCTGATTGCTCCCAACTGCCCTCCCCTGCCTACTCGATCACCCCCAACTGCTTTCCCTGCTGGCCCGATCACCCCCAGCTGCCCTCCCCTGCAGGCCTGGTCACCCAGAACTTCCCTCCCCTGACTGCCATTTTGTGGTGGCCATCTTGTGGAGGCCATCTTGTGACAACGTTGCAGTGGTCATCTTGTGATGATGTCATGCGAGGGCGTCAGGCGACACAACCTAGGCTTTTATTATATAGGATGGGAAATAAGTGGTAAGAGGAACCATTTGAATTAAAGTTCATTGTAAGCCAACATTTTGCTATGTCTTTAGCATAGTGCCCATGCAAAATATTTTTTTCATGTTTATTACTGCCATTAGAAATATTTCTCTAAAGATACAAGAATGTGTTCTGCAGGTATAAGTTTCTATAAGAGATAAAAATGCATTCAGTAGCAGCAAAAGTTTCAGTTTAATTTTCAAATTCAATTATTTCCCTTTACTATGTCTGGGCTCTCCTAGGCTTTTCAGCTCTTTCCAAGCTAGTGCCCATCTTAATCTAATCCAAATTTCTGATTAAGTTTCAAAGATAATATGAAAGTTAGATTTCAGTGAGAAAGTGCAGTTAGCCTTAACTCACTTGGGGACATTTCTTCATCATTCAGTCAGGTCAGGATAACTGGGTGCAGTTCTGTGAATACAAGCAGAGAGCTCACTCTGTAAAGAGCCACAGTGAATCCTCACAAAATCAAAGTCTATGAGTATATTAAGATCGCCATTATTAATGATAAGAAGGAGAAAATAAAATTAATATTTGAAAAGAATCTGCATTTTATAAAATATTCTCAAATTCAACATGCTCTGTAATGAGCCAAGCTGTGAAGCATCATCCTATATAATAAAAGCCTAATATACTAAGTGTTCGGTAGTCCGGTCGTCCGTTCAACCACTCAGAACATAATATGCTAACGATATGCGAAGGCCACTCAACCTCTCACTATGACATGCACTGACCACCAGGGGGTAGATGCTCCTACTGGAAGGTTAGCTTGCTGCTGGGGTTCGAGCTATCGGGACTGAGTGAGAAAGGCTGCACATGCCCTGGAGCCCTCCTGCAGTCATTCCCTAGCTGGCCAACCTCCTGCACTCCTTCTAGGTTCTGATCATGCACCAGTGGGGTCCTCAGCCTGGCCTGCACCCTCTTGTAACCTGGGACCCCTTGGGGGATGTTGGAGAGCTGATTACAGCCTGATGGCAGAATGACCGTTGGCTATGATGTGCACTGACCACCAGGGGGCAGATGCTCAATGCAGGAGCTGCCCCCTGGTGGTCAGTGTGCTCCCACAGTGGGAGTACCGATTAGCCAGAAGCCAGGCTCATGGTTGGCAAGCACAGCAGTGGTGGCGGGAGCCTCTCCTGCCTCCATGGCAGAGCTAAGGATGTCTGACTGATGGTCCACTCCCTCCAGGGAGTGGGCCTAAGACATCAGTCGGACATACCCCGAGGCACCCAGACTGTGAAAGGGTGCAGGTGGGCTGAAGGTGCCCCCCTCCCCCGCCCCCCCCATGAGTGGATGAATTTTATGCACCAGGCCTCTAGTTATTATATATTTAGATAAATTAAATGGTGGTAACATCTGAATCTGAAATTTAGAAGTAAATAACTTTATTTTACTTTTTTGTTTGTTTTTATCTTTATTGTTGAAAGTATTACTACTGTACCCCTCTTTTTCCCCCAGAAGTAAATAATCTGTCTATCTATATAAAACCTAATATGCAAATAGACCAAATGGTGGAACAACCTAACAACTGGTCATTATGACGTGCGCTGACTACCAGGGGGTGTGCGCAAAACGTGGTGAGCGTTGGCCACGGTGGGATGGTGGAGCAGGTGAGCAGGGGTGCCAGACAAAGGCAGGACACCGGTCACTGTCATTGGGGCAAGACTCTGGTGGTTACTGAAAATTCTTTGCTACCACATGCTGCAGTCCTGCCCAGCACTCACGCTTGCTGCTGGCACCGGCCCCACTTGTACCAGTTGCCATCATCCAGTACCAGTCAGTGGCTGCTGACCCTGATTGCCCCTGAGGGCTTCTCTATCTCCCCCTGCTTCTGAGGGGTGACTGGGGCAGCAGCCTACACTCCCACCCGCTGTCAGCGCCAGCCCTGCTTGCACCCGCTACTGGCGCCAGACCCAATTGCTCTGCACTGTCAGTGGGTGCGAGAGGGGCCGGGGCCATCAGCGCATGAGAGCAACAGCAGCAGGAGTGAGGCTGCCATCAGACAGGGGACAGGCCATGGCAGGAGTGGTTGGGTAGGGGGACGGACGATGGGCTAAGACCCACCCCTGTGCCCAATGCAACCTTGTGGCCCACAATTCCTTTCAAGGTGCACAAGTTTGTGCCCTAGGCCCCTAGTATATAATAATAAAAGCATGATATGCTGATTACACCAGATGACCAAACAGTGGGATGACCTCTGGACAAAGCCAGGCTGCAAGGGCCGAGGCAGCTGGGGTTGCAAGGGCTGAGCCCCTTGCACAAATTTCATGCATTGGGCCTCTAGTGTGTATATATCCTAGGCAACCGAACAATTGGACAACCAAATGACCAAACAACTGAATGACTGGTCAACTGGTCACTATGATGTACACACTCAATGCAGGAGCAGCTTCCTGATGGTCAGTGTACTCGCACAGCCAACCTCTCATGGCTGGCCAACCTCCTGTGGTCCCTCGTCCTGGCTGACCAAACCTCCTGTGGTCCCTCCCCCCAGCAGGCCTGCCCCATTGGCCCAGATTGGGCTGGCTGGCCAACCTCCCACAGCCCATCCCCCCAGCCGGCCACCCTCCCTCAGTCCCGATCGCCAGCCAGACTGAGGGACCCCACCCATGCATGAACTCATGCACTGGGTCTCTAGTTTTATACAATGATTCCAATTTATTGAGTTAGAATACATTAAAAATTATATGCTGTTTTAAAAGGATGGAGCCACATTAATATTTATGAACTTTGGCATCTCATAAATTGAAAAAATAGGAGAACCAAGATGGCGGTGTAGGGAGTGGACCTGTGCATGCTGCTCTCTCACAGCATCATTGAAACTACCAACTATGAGGCAAAGAACCACCACTCAGAACCATGGGGAAGTTGGCCCAGTGGGAGATCTACAACTGGAAGAAAAGAAAGAAGCGCAGTGAGACTGAGTGGGAGCTATGGAGGCACCAAAACCAGAGGAACGCAGTCACACACCAGGTGGGCTGCAAATGGATTCGAGGTTTTTTTTCAATCGGAAGCGGTTACAAACCCTCGAATCCCCTGGGCTTGCTCGGGGTGGGTCTCTGAGTCCCCAGATCCCACAGGGAGAGGCGGCCATGGCCTTGCAGTGGTCAGAGAGCAAGAGAAGCTCTGACGCACAGCTGCTTGCAGGCACTGAGGGACAAGAAGTCCTGGTGTCCCAGGGAGGCGCGGGGCGCGGAGATGCTGCCATTGCTATTTCCTCCCCCGTGGCGACACCCTGAGACCCCGCCCTATCATCCGGGCTATACCAGAGGCACAAGAGGCAATGACTGTGCTTTTACAAACTCTCAAATCCACTGAGCTGGTTCGGGCGGGTCTCTGAGGCCCCAGGCCCAAAGGCAAGAGATGGCACAGCCTTCCAGGGGTCAGAAAGCAAGGGAGGCTCTGGCTCGCAGCTGCTCGCCAGCACTGGGGGACGCAAAGTCCTGGTGTCCTGGATAGGCAAGGGGCTGCTGAGTCTCTGCCCCTGCGACTCCCTGTGACCCCGCCCTACGCAATTTACATTCCCATCTGGGCTGTGCCAGACTCACAAGTAGAAACGCCTTTGCTTTTGCAAACTTTCAAATCCACTGAACTGGTTTGGGCGGGATCATGAGGCACCAGACCCTATGGGGAGAGGCAGCACGGCCTTGCAGCCATTAAAAAGCGAGGGAGGCTCTGTCGCACAGCCGCTCGCCGGCACTGGGGGACACAAAGCCCTGGCGGAGAGGCAAGGGGCCGTGGAGACTCAGCCAGTGCTATTTGCTCTGCCATGGCGACTCCCTGAGACTCAGCCCTAATCAATTTACATCCCCATCCAGGCTGTGCTAGGTGCACAAAAAGACCCACCTGTGCTTTTGCAGCCTAACCCAACAAATTACAGACTTCAACTGCTCGCAGCCATGGAAGACACACTCAAGAAGCAGACCCAGGAGAACCAAGATGGCAGCCTAAGGAAGAGACCTGTGCGTGCTGCCTCACACAACAACATCGAAATTACCAACTATCGGACAAACACCTATCATACAGAACCATGGGAAAGTTGGCCCAGTGAAAGCTCTACAACTGGAAGGAGAGAAAGAACATTGAGACTGAGTAGGATGTGCAGAGACACCAAGTACAGAGCCCAACCCAACAAACTGCAGATTTCAACTCCTTGCATAGAAAGAAGCGCATTAAGACTGAGTAGGATGTGCAGAGGCACCAAGTACAGAGCCCATCCCAGCAGGCTGCAGATTTCAGCTCCTTGTATCGGGGAGGGATGCAATCGGGGGGTGGAGTCGGGTCCAGGGCAGGCTGGGGCTGGGCCTGGCTGGGCCGGCGATGTGGAACCGCTGTACCAGCAGGCGCACAAACATGCCCACCGGTTCCAGTCTCGCGTCGAGCGCTGGGGGATGGCAGACAGGCAGTCTGTGCACTTGCTGGAGGGCATGATCCGAGCAGGAGTGCTGGATGTTCAGCCACCAGGAACACCTGGAGATTTTGTCTGGTGGCGAGCCGTCGGCAGGGGACAGAGGGCGAAACTTCCTGTTTCCCCGGTAAGGCTGGGATGGCCCCGGTGAGGTCGGGACAGCCCCGGTGAGAACGATACGGCCCCGGTGATGTTGAAAAGGCCCTGGTGAGGTCAGGATGGCCCCGGTGAGGTTGAAACGGCCCCAGTGTGGTCGGGACGGACCCGGTGAGGTCGGGACGGACCTAGTGAGGTTGAAACGGCCCCCGTGAGGTAGGGACGGCCCTAGTGAGGCTCAGACGGCCCTGGTGAGGTTGAGACTACTCCAGTGAGGTTGGGACAAATAAATGGGACCAGTATAGACTGATGAACAGGGGTAGATACAGAGGCAGAGCAACATTGAACAGAATGTCAAACTACAGTGGGAAGCCTGGGGAGGGTTGGGGGGGATTAAGAGATCAACTGAAGGACTTATATGCATGCATATAAGATTAACCAATAGACACAAGACACGGGGCGGGTGGGGGGGCGGTGGGTAGGGGCCTGGGGAATGTCAAGGGGGGAAAAAAGGAGACATATGTAATACTCTTTGGAATACTTTAAGAAATAAAAATTGTTTAAAAAAGAAAAAAAAGAAAAAAAATTGAAAAAATAATTATCAGTATATCTACACTAATTAAATAGAAACATGCAAATTGGTATCACTCTGCTATGCCCACCAGTAATCAGGCAAGTATGCAAATTAACCCAACAAAGATGGAAGTTAATTTGCATACACAGGCTCGAAGGAAAGACGGAAGTCTCTGGTGCAGCAAAGACTGAAGGCTGAAAATGACTGAAGAGGCTTGGCTTCTCTGCTGTGGATGGAGCAAAGGCCTGGGTCCTGGAGCCGGAGGAAAACTGGTGCTGGCAGCCAAGGGAAGGATGGCCTATTGCATGAATCTCTTCATGCAAGGGGCCTCTAGTATGTGTATATTGTTAAACTTCTTTTCTATTAGTGAACAAAGATCACTGCTCCTAAAATAAGGGCCACAGTCTTGTCAGAATCTCTTTTCTACTAATTGCTTTTTACCAATGTGTGTTGAGCTAGATAATCTTAATATTTTCTTGTTGATAAAGTTGAAAAGAGTATTTCCTTTGGATAAAGGATGGTTCAAAATATGCAAAATAAAGTTATTTAGGTGAGTAGATCAGATGCCTGAAAGTTGAAATTATAAAATCCATGCATAAAGTCTACAGCAAAACGGAAATGAAAACCTAGTGTAGCGAAAAGTTAGTTAGCAAAGGTTTAGAGAGCACAAAGCCATGATATTAAAAAGTAATACAGAATAAAATAGAGTATCAGTGACTAGAATAATTATATCTGCTACTCAAAACACCACCTTCTTTTTTTAAGTATTTTTATTGATTTCAGAGAGGAAAGAGAGACAGAGAGAGAGAGAGAGAGAGAGACATCAATGATGAGAATAATTTATTGGCTGCCTCCTGCATGCCCCCTATTGGGGATCAACACACCACCTGCTTAAGATGATTTTTAAGTTAAAATCACAAAGAATAAGTGAAATTTTCCCTTTGAAATTGTCATTTGGCTTTGAAGAAAACTAAGTAGTTTATTTTAGGTTCACTTCATATTATTATTGGTACTAAAATATCTCTTTGCTCTTACTAAAATAAACCATAACTCATCTCCTTCAACAGGTATCATCAAGTATTTTTTTAAAAATTCTTTATTGTTAAAAAAATAAAAAAATACAATAAAATTCTTTATTGTTTAAAGTATTGCATATGTCTCCTTTTTTCCCCCATTGACATCTCCCCAGCCACTCCCACCCACAAGTCTCCCCTGCCTTCCCTATCATCAAGTATTATTAGATTCTGTTAATCTATTAATTTATTAACTATGTCATGGTGCAAATACTAAAACATTGTTCTCCATAAGCTTACATGATGTATATTTTTCTGATAATATTTTAAAAGAAAATTTGAGGGAACATGACAAGTTTGGAGAAACAGATCATCTACTTAACATTGCAATACATTTTAAAATCAAATAATTATATCACTTTATATTTATTTGTGGTGGCATATTTTAACATATTTTGATACCTTATCTCACAGAGATATGCTCAACCCTGGCCTGTGGGTCTCATTATATAGTCTATATATCACTAATCTTATTTTTAAATTATTTAATTACAAAGTAAAAGCCACATTTCAAACTTTTCTCTAAGATAATGTTGTTTGACCAATTTAATAGAGTGTTGATAAAATCCTAACTGATTGTGCTTATTCTTATTATTTGGAACAGTGTCTCAAAGTTCATCTGTATAACATGGCTGTTCTGATATCTGCATTTCTATTATGTCTTTTTTGGGTTTTGCCATTAGCTTCTTGAAAAGGGAAACTATGTCTCTAGTATTATCCATAATTCACATCCTGATAGATCAAAAGCATTACTAACTTGGTCTATTTTCAAGCTTCATTGAGTTATAGCTTATTCATGTATAACTTATACACAATAAAATATATCTATTTAAAATTCACAGTTAAAAGGGTTTTGATAAATGTATACAAACATGTAATTATGACTAAAATCCAGTTTTGGAAAACTTCCATCACCTCAAAAAGTTCTTTGTGGCCCTTTGAAGTTTTTCTCAAAAACTTCCCTGCTCCCGGGCTTTGACTAATGTATTTTTGGTCACTATAATCTTGTGTATTCTAAACGTTCATAGGAATAGACTCAAAAGTAGTCTTTTGTGGTAGACTCCCATTCCTTAGAGTGAAGGTTTTGGGATTTTTCCTGATGTTGTATGCATCAGATGTTGGTTGGTTTTTATTGCTGAGTAGTATTCTATTCCATGGATGAACCACATTTTGTTTACCCATTCAAAATGAATGGCCATCTAGGTTACCATTTGTTGACTAATATAAATAAGGCTCCAATGCACACTTGAATATAAGTTTTTGTGTGGACACACGTCTTTCATGTCTTTATTCTTTTGGAAAGGTACCTATTAGACCCCTCTCTTTCCTTATGGACTCTGAATCCATTGAGTGGAAGAGAGAAATAGCAGATAAAAATCAAAACAACCCCTTTATTGTCTAAAAAAGTTATTGGAGAATCTGACTTAGGGTTGTAGAAAACTGGGTTTTCCAGTGTTGCACTCCAGAATTATACAAACTTATCCATTCTGTCACAGGCAGCTAGATCACTATAGGTTTCCTAGTCAGCAAATTCTGTTTACATGCAGGGATTCTTGTCCCAGCATCAAGAAGGGTTCAGGAATCTGGAAAAGGCTGTGCGCAGATGACATAGGAATCCAGAGACTAATAAAGAGTCCGAAGACGAGATATAATTTTGAAAGGCATTGGGGGTCAGAGGACCTTCAGCTAAAGGAGCTGAAGATGCCCTCCTTGTCTAGCACCTTTGCTTTTATTAACACAATTTGTCCTAAGGCAAGGTGGAGATAATACACTTCAAAGGGTAAGGTTTCAAAAGGTACAGAAGCATTGTCAGTTTGGGGAATAGCCTACTGCTCTTCAGGTGTTTGGCCAGTAGGAGGCAATAACATGTAGATTAAGATGCCCTTTAACTGTCTGGCAGCCACAATCAGTTTCCTATTCAGGTTTGGGGAAATGCCTTTAGCCATTCCCAACAGGTGACTACATGTGTGACTCAGCCCTGTGGAGTCCCCAAGTCTCATCAACCTTTTGATGAAACTCTTAAAATTATGACATGCTGGAATTGGTCTACAGCATGTTTATAAGATGGAGAGCAGGGCACGAAGGAGTGCTGTGATATAGGATGTTTGTTCACATAGAAATCAAGGTAGTAAAGTCAGCATCTTGAATCTCTAGCTATTTGTTTTCTTAACCCCTCATGTTAAGCCTCTAGTTAACCAGATGGTGGCTCTATCTGTCAGAGAAAGCCCACAATATGCTAGGTAGTCCTGTTCCTCCCTATATTGAAAGCCAGAACTGTCTTATTCAAATCAACTCCAAGGTTACTGCGTGCTCAGAAGGGACCCTTTCATTCCTTATCTTATTTCCAACCATAAATTATTTCCTTCACTATTTTCTAGCAGCCTCAGAAGTTCTGCAATTAAATCAAATGACATGATAAAGATATTCTACAAATAAAACATCAATAAGATGTCCCATATTTGAAATAAAATCCCTTACAATTTAAAATGTTGAAGAAGAAATTAAAGTTCCAAAATTAAAATGTATTTTAAGTTCAAGTGCAAAGATCTTAAAGTCAAAATCTTCTGCCCTTATAGATTAAAACACAAAAATATTAGAATCCCAAATCCACATGATGTATCTTTGTAAAGAATAAAATAAGAATATTAGTAATTATTTGAAAAAATATAAAAATACTAATATCTCCTATGCTTTCCATTTTCATAACTGTGTGAGCTTGGGTTTCCTTCATATAATTCAAACCAACACAATAGATTTATTGCAAGAAATTGAAATGCGGAATCAGGTACAAGAAAACAATTCTATATTATTAAGCCAGATGTTTAAGTGTTTACAAAAATGTAGGCAATGCCACTTTTTGTACTGCACTTATCTTTGCTTTAGGGAATAGAGTTACTTTTCATAAAAATGTGTTATTTATGACTATCAGTGAAGGAATACATATTGAGACATAGCCACTCCCATACTTTCAAAATACCAGTTTAATGTAAAATAACCATTGACCTTTTAAACCACATAATCAAATGCTTGTACTCTTAATACATTTTTAGTTTAATTTGGATTATTTTTGGTTGTGTTTTATTTTGTTTTTTAATTGATTATAGAATCAAAGTAGTCTGAAGAAAAAATTGCAAGAACTACGAGGCTAATATATATGTAACTCAAAACATTGAAATGAGGTCCATGAATCCTGGCTAGGTTCAGCCTTAAAAAAACCAATCTGCTTTACTCTTATATTTTGCATTTATTTTGTTGTTCTTATTCCTTTATAAAGCTGGTTAAAGCTTGAGCTGAATAAATGAGTTCCAGGTGAAGTACAGTGTCTATGATAAAGCTACAGTTTTGAAAGTCTTCCTTGTAGTGAGAGTTTGACAGTTATATTTGGGATGAAAGAGCCTTGGGAAAAGATAAAACTCAGGAGATGTGTTGGGGACTGCTTAGTTCAGATTTCCATCTGCCCAATTAGTTTTTTGATTTTAAGATTTTGATCTTAAATAAGGAATTCATGTTGCTACAAATTCAGCTGTTAGTATGTCACTTTTCGTAATAACTTTTATTAACCTTTAAAAATATATTTTCATTAATTTCAGAGAGAGAGGAAAGGAGGATAGATAGAAACATCGTTGAGAAAGAACCATCAATCGATCAGCTGGGGATTGAGCTCATAACCTGGATATGTGTCCTGACTGGGAATAAAATGGAGACCTCTTGGTTCATATTTGATGCTCAACCACTGAGCCACACATACCAGGCATAACTGTTATTAATCCTATATAATAAAGAACTAATATGCAAATGGTCATCATGCCTTCACACCATCATGCTGTAATGGCTCAGACACTTAACACTGGGGAGAGAGGAATGGGGACCATCCAGGCACAAATGAGCTCATGAGAGAGGAATAGGGACTAGCCAGGCTGCGGTCCAGGAGAGGAACAAGCTGCCCGCCCTGCAGTCCTGGGCACCAGTAGCTGTGCCTGTGCCTGAGGCCTGGGAGAGGGTCAAGCTACCCACCACGCAGTCTAGGGTTCCTGCGGCTGTGGCCCAGGCCAAGTCACCTACCCATGGTTCCCTGCAGCTGAAGCCAGCTTGGGTGGAGCCAGCCTGGGTCCTGGGTGCCTGCAGCAGTCCAGAGGGAGGGAAGCCCAGGTCCCAGGTGCTGGGCGAGGCAGAGGCAGTTAAAGGTGATCAGGCCAGCAGGGGAGCAGTTAGGAGCAATCACGCCAGTAGGGGAGCAGTTAGGGGCCATCAGGCAGGCAGGCAGAGATGGTTAGGGGTTATCAGGCAGGCAGAGGTGGTTAGAGGTGATCAGGCAGGCAGGCAGAGGTCAAAAGCCAGCAGTCCTGGATTGTGAGAAGCAGTTTGATATCCCCCGAGAGGTCCTGGATTAGAGAGGGTGCAGGCTGGGCTGAGGGACCCCGCCCCTCCCCCCCATTGCATGAATTTTATCCACTGGGCCTCTAGTCCTTAATAAAATACATAAAATATATAAAAGAAAACATTTTATATATTTTTCTGTGAGGGACACCCACCAATCTCCACCTTGATACTTAATCTGATAACTGCTTGTACAGGAATTGGTCCAACAGCTTTTTGTCATTAGAAGGAAGTAGCACATTATCAAATAAAAATGTAACAATAGCTTTCACTGGGGGTAAGCTAGTACTCAAGGCTAATGTTTTTATCTAGTGGTGTACTGCTTTATAAGGAAATAAATATATATGTTAGAGTCCTGGTGCACAAAAATTTGTGCGCTCATTGGGGGGGAGGGTCCCTCAGCCCAGCCTGTACCCTCTCGCAGTCTTGGAACCCTTGGGGGATGGACACCTGCTGGCTTAGGCCTCCTTCTCAGGGGGATTGGGCCTAAGCTGGAAATCAGACATTCTTCTGGCAGCCCGGCAGCCCTCAGGGGATGTCCACTTGCCAGGAGGGAGAAGACCTAAGCTGCAGTTAGACATCCTTAGCACTTCTGAGGAAGCAGGAGAGGGTCCCACCACCACCGCTGTAATGGCAGCCATCAGCCTGGTTTGTAGCTGAGCAGAGCTCCCCCATGTAGGAGAGCATTGACCATGGAGGGCAGCTCCTGCATTGAGCATCTGCCCCCTGGTGGTCAGTGTGTGTGTCTTAGTGTCCAGTCATTCCAAGTCGTTCTGCTGTTAGGGTCAGTTTGCATATTACCCTTTTATTATATAGGATAGAGGCCTGTAGCACGAGTGGGGGCCTGCTGGTTTGCCCTGAAGGGTGCCTCGGATCAGGGTGGGGGTGCCGCTTGGGTGCCTGGAAAGCCTGGGTGAGGGGCTGATGGCTGGCTGCAGCTGGTCACACCCCCTTGCCTGGATGAGGGGCTGATGGCTGTTTTCAGGCTGGCCACACCCCCTTTAGTGTGGGGGTCCCCAAAGGGGTGCCTGACCAGTCTGGGTGAGGGGCTGAGGGCTGTTTTTAGGCTGGCCTTGGTACTGAAGCTACCAGCCTCTCCTTTTTTTCTTTTTTTTTTTCTGGGATTTATTTACCTTCCTTAATTGAAACTTTGTTGCTGTCACTGGAGCTGAGAGCAGGCTCCTACTCACTTCAGCTCTGAGGCCATGGCCTGCTAGAAAGCAGGCATCTGGGTGTTTTTTAGCTTCTATAATCGAAACTTTTTGGCTGTCACTGGAGCTGGGAGCCGGCTCCTACTCATTCCAGCTCCGTGGCCAGGGCTGGCTGAATGCAGGTATCTGGGGTTAGTTTAGGTTCTATAATTAAAACATTGTTGCTTTCGGAGGTCAGAACCAGGCCGTTGCAGTCAGGAAACTTTGGCTTCCTCCATTACTGGAGAAAGCAAGCCTCCTGCTTGCTTCATCTGTGTGGCTGCTGGCCGCCATCTTGGTTGGGTTAATTTGCATATCATGCTGATTAGCCAATGGGAGGTATAGCGTAGGTATGGTTAATTACCATGTTTGTCTATTATTGGATAACATATATATTTTTCCATGAAAATATATAGTTTTTTTTGCATAAAGTAAAACCTGAAAAATCTCAAGGAAGAGAATACTTAGAATGTTTAGCATATTCAAAATAAAATAAATATGACTTTCTGGCAAAAGAAATTACATAAATTTAGAAATCTTCAGATATTTATTTTCAAAATGTTTGTTAAGTTCCCAAAATACTTTATTCTCCTCACATCTGATAATATTATAGAAATCAGCTACTTATGAATGAGCATGAGATGCAAAGAGAAAGGCCTTGACATAGTAGACTGTTAATTAGTTTGATTTAGTTGAACACCATCACCATCAACTAAATTAATGGCAATAACAAATTGAGAGAAAGAAATGAGTAGATAGGAAGTCACCATCTGCCCATGCCACACTCTTAATTGATAATAATTAAGTAATTATAGAATGAGAGAAAATTAAATTCAAACATCTAAGGCAGGGGTGGGCAAACTTTTTAACTCGAGGGCCACAATGGGTTCTTAAACTGGACCGGAGGGCCGGAACAAAAGCATGGATGGAGTGTCAGTGTGAACTAATATAAATTCAAAGTAAACATCATTACATAAAAGGGTACAGTCTTTATTTTTTTTAGTTTTATTCATTTCAAATGGGCCGGATCCGGCCCGCGGGCTGTAGTTTGCCCATGGCTGGTCTAAGGCATTTGACATGCCTGCTTATAACTCCGTGTCATTTAGAATGGATATTGTTTCACTTAGTCCCTGAGTTAGCTAGAAGTATAAAATGCTAAGGAAAGAAATCACTTCAGTGTTGTCTAATCCATCTTCATGCAACAAACACCTTTATTAAATTTTTTTTGATATATAGGCTCAACGAACATAACAGGGATTCATAAACAAACTTTACCTGTATTTTCTTACTGTGGTCCCAAGACAACACGATATTGTTATTGTCATGAGGCATTAACTATGGGAAGGCTGTGGATGATGATGGGTGTGATGCCATAGCACCTTTTGGAATATGGCTTGATTACTTTGGGTCCTCAGTTTTTAGTTGTAGTTCAAACAGGGAAGCTTAGGGATTAGGTCTGGTTTCCAAACATCATTCACACTCAAGCGAGATGTGAACAATAGGTTCTGACCAGAGGTTAGACTTGTTTCTTTCCCCTGCCCCAGCCTACTCTCCCATTATTATATGTACATTAGACAGCTATTTCCTTTTGATTTATTCATCCTAGAGGTGTATGATTAAAAATATGAGCTTATTCCTTGTCTCAACTAGTTTTCTTCATATAGTGAAAAGCAAATGAAAAAAGAAGCCAGTGGTATTTGTTTGATTTATCTACTGGTTCTGTGGTGTTCTCTCTCTCTCTCCCTCTCTCTCTCTTTCTCCCTCTCTCTCTTTCTCTCTCTCTTAGATATCATTTGTACTCTTTTCTCTCCCCTAATTCTCTTTTCTCAGGTGGTCACTTATATTGGGGTTATTGGTGTCATGAGTACATTTATGCTTTGTTCCCCTTGAGTCATCTCGTGCTAAGGTGAATTTTATCCTGTCTGGCTAAAGTGCTAGAGAGCAAGACACATAACCAGACACCTGGAGAGGAACAGCAGCGACGGGTGCAGCTCAATCCTATCCAAAGAGCAGCAGCCGTGCAAGTAGCCCCCCTCCATCCAAGGAGCAGTAGACTTGCAATCAACCTGTCCAAGTCCAAAGAGCAGTAGCCCCACAAGCAGCCCACCACATCAGAGGAGCAATAGCAGCGTGCAGCCAGCCCACATACAAGGAAGAGCAACCACATGAGCAATCTGCCCAAGTTCAAGGAGTAGCAGCTACATGTGTAGCCCGCCACGATCCAAGGAACAGCAGCTTCGTGATCAGCACACGCTCTATCTGAGGACCAGCAGCTGTATGAGAAGCTTCCCCCCACCACCAGAGGAGCCACCACGGCTGTGAACAGCACTCAACAGAGGAGCTGCTGCCAACTGTGGAGCAACTGCTACCACAACTGCCCAAGGAGCAACCGTAGCACGAGGAGCCACAGCCATCCAAGGAGTAGCCCCTGAATGACTCAACATCTAGGTATGTAGATGAGATCAACTATGGGTAGACAAAGTAACCCCCAAAGGAAAGAAAAGCAGCTAAGTGAAACAGAGGCATACAAAATGTCAGAAAAAGATTTCAGATTAAGGGTCCTAGAGTGCATAAACCGGATGGAGGAAAAAAATCAACAACTTATGTAAGAATAAAGAAGAAATGGATGGAAAAAATCACTAACTTATGTAAGAACCAAGAAGAAATGAAGAGTTGTATAGCTGCAATAAAAAAGACCATTGAAAGTTTCACCAGTAGCCTAGGAGAAGCAGAGAGCCGAATTAGCAAATTAGAAGACAGGGGAAAAAAACACACCCAAACTGAACTGCAATTGGAGAAAAAAATTAAAAGACAGGAGGAGAGCCTAGTGAGCCATGGGACAACATGAAATGAAACAACATATGGATAATAGGGGTGTCAGAAGAACAGAAAAAGGAGCAAGGTTTAGAAAATCTATTGGAAGAAATATTATCAGAAAACTTCCCTGAGATGGGGAAGAAAAAAGTCACACAAACAAGATGAACCCGAAAAGACCCATGCCAAGACACATCATAATTACCACGGCAAATGTTCAGGACAAAAAGAGAATGTTAAAGGCTCCAAGAGAGAGACGGAAAGTTCCATACAGGGAATCTCCCATTAGAATATCAAATGATTTCTCAACAGAAACACATCAGGCCAGAAAAGAATGGACGGAAACTAACAAAGAGATGCAAAGCAAAGGACTGCATCCAAGAATACTCTATCCAGCAAGGCTATCATTCAAAATTGAAGGGGAAATAAGAAGCTTCACAGACAAAAAAAAAAGGCTAAGGGAGTTCATCACCACCAAGCCAGCCATGCAAGAAATGCTAAAGGGAATGGTGTAAAAAGAGGAAAGAAAAAGCTAAGAAAGAAAACAGCCACAAAAAATAGAAATGGCTACAAACATATACCTTTCAATAATGACTTTAAAAGTAAATGCACTAAATGCTCCAATCAAAAGACATCCAGTGGCTGAATGGATAAAACAACATGATCCATACATTTGCTGTCTACAAGAGACCCACCTCAGAAGATGAGACTCACACAGACTGAAAGTGAAGGGATGGAAAAATAACTTTCAGGCAAATGGAAATGAAAAAAAAGCTGTGGTAGCAATACTTAGACAAAATAGACCTCAAAGTGAAGGCCATCACAAGAGATAAGGAAGGCCACTTCATAATACTAAAGGGATCCATACCACAAGAAAATATGGTACATGTATGCACCCAGTGCAGGGGCACCCAAATATGTAAAAAAACTCCTGGAAGATATCAAGGGAGAGATCGACAACAATACAATCACAGTAGGGGACTTTAATACACCACTGACATCACTGGATAAATCATCTAGACAAAAATTCAGCAAAGAAACAGCAATCCTAAATGACTCACTAGATCAGATGGACTTAATTGACATCTTCAGAATATTTCACCTCAAAGCAACGGAATATACATTCTTCTCAAGTGCTCATGGGACATTTTCAAAAATAGAACACATATTGGGTCACAAGCAAAGTCTCCCCAAATTTAAGAAGATTGAAATCATACCGAGCATCTTCTCAGACCACAATGACAGAATATTAGAAATAAACTACAATAAAAACAACCCAAATCACTCAAACACTTGGAAGCCGAATAGCATGTTATTAAATATTGATTGGGTTACCAATGAGATCAAAGAAGAAATTAAAAACACCCTGGAAAGTAATGACAATGAGAACACAACAATCCAAAACCTATGGGACACAATGAAAGCAGTCCTGAGAGGGAAGTTTATAACCCTACAGGCCTACCTTAACAAACCAAAAAATTGGTAGTAAATCATCTAACTCTACATCTCAAAGAATTAGAAAGAGAGCAACAATTAAAGCCCAGAGTGAGCACAAGGAAAGAGATAAAAAAGATCAGAGCAGAAATAAATGACATAGAGACCAAAAAAAAAAACAATACAGAAAATCAATGAAAACAAGAGCTGGTTCTTTCAAAGGATAAACAAGATTGATGAACCTCTAGCCAGGATCACCAAGAAGCAAAGAGAGAGTACTCAAATAAACAAAATCAGAAATGATAGATGTGAAATAACAACAAAACCCCACAGAAATACAAATGATTGTTAAAAAATACTATGGACAATTCTACTCCAACAAACTTGACAACCTGGAGGAAATGGACAAATTCCTAGAAAAATACAATATTCCAAAACTCAATCAGGAAGAATCTAAAAATCTCAATAGGCCAATAACTATGGAAGAAATTAAAGCAGTCATCAAAAAGCTTCCAGCAAACAAAAGCCCAGGACCAGACGGCTTCACAGGGGAGTTTTAGCAAACATTCAAGGAAGAACTAAAACCTTTCCTCCTCAGACTACTACAAAAAATTCAAGAGGAAGGAACACTTCCAAGCTCATTCTATGAAGCCAGCATCACCCTAATACCAAAACCAGGCAAAGACAACACAATGAAAGAGAATTACAGGCCAATATCCCTCATGAACATAGATGCCAAAATCCTCAACAAAATCTTAGCAAATTGGATCCAGCAGTACATCAGAAAGATCATACAGCATGACCAAGTAGGATTTATCCCAGAAATGCAAGGATGATACAATATCCACAAATCAATTAACGTGATACATCACATAAACAAATTGAAGGAAAAAAACCACATAGTCATATCAATTGATGCAGAAAAAGCATTCGACAAAACCCAACACCCATTTTTGATAAAAACTCTCAGCAAGGTGGGAATAGAAGGATCATTCCTCAACATAATAAAAGCCATATATGACAAACCCACAGCCATCATCATACTCAATGGACATAAACTAAAATCATTTCCCCTATGAACAGTAACAAGACAGGGATGCCCACTCTCACTATTCTGTTCGACATAGTACTGGAAGTATTAGCCACTGCAATTAGACAAGAAGAAGAAATAAAAGACATCCAAATTGGAAAAAAATAAAACTGTCTGTATTTGCTGATGACATGATATTATACATGAAAAACCCTAAAGACTCCATCAAAAAGCTATTAGCCAGAGGAAGGGGTCCCCAAGGGGCCTCAGATGGAGGGAGGGCACAGGCCGGGCTGAGGGACCCACCCGAGTGCACAAATTTTTGTTCACCAGGCCTCTAGTTGTATAGTATTTTAATCATGACTTTTATATTTTCCTACTAGTCTCGTTTTTCATCAATGACCTTGAAAATAAAAAGATCCCCTAGTAAAAATCATTCTATAAGCTCAACTCAGTGATGGGAATGATGGAAACTAACATACTGAAAGGCGAAATTTGCCACCTTTCTTCCTGAAATCTAAAGAACAAGCTGCTATTAGGGGAAGAAGGGAAAACACATACACTGCCTGTATCCAGTGTTTAATTTGCAGTAAAATGAAGTAAAGCATATTAAAGGGGGAAAAAATCCTGGTAAAATTGCCTGACTTGTTCTCTTCTGTATTCTATGTCAGGTCTTGCACATTCTCCAATTTTGTCTAGCCGCTGTAATTCTTGAAGGTGTTTTGCCCTATTAATTTCCCTTTGTCTTTGGACTCTTATTATTTCTTGTTTCCACGACGCTCTTCTAGACGTCATTTGATCACACTTCTTTTGAAGTTCTTTCATTTCTTCCTCCAACTGATCAGTATTATCTTCAGGGCTATGATTACATGTTGAAGCGGCTATAAACTCCTCAGTCTGCATGAATAAAAGAATAGAGTTTGGTTATGAAGATATGGACACCGGTCTGAAATTTTTTTTATTTAAGTTCTTTATAGTTTAACAACACAAAATTCTGAAACAAATCCAATAGCAATAAATTTTATCTGCACTTTAGTAGAGTCTTAAAATGTGGAAACCTTGAGTTACTCAGAATCAAGGCCAAAGTGAAAATGACCAGGAAGCCCAGAAATAGATTTACTATCCTTGTCTTTGCCACATAACGTCTGCACTTGATTTTAGACTCTTTCTTTTCTATGACTTTTTCATGTCTCTCCTCCACAAAATGAATATACATTGCCTCTTAGTAGAAAGTCCCATTCCTCTTCCCCCATCTTAACACTTCACAATTTAAAAAACATTTTTAGGGATATCATATTGAAGTATTCAGGACTGATTCACTAAATGCCTCCAAAAATTGCACTTCCAAAATAGATTAATTAATGAATCTTATATATTTGGACTCTAGTGCCATAATTCTTTTACGAACTACAAACTTTTGATGCTAATTTGAATTGCATTCCATGATGAGATGATTGCCTGGTTTACTGAGAAATTGCATCTCTCCCTGTACAACTTTAGCAAGATGAGCCCTACATTTTTCAGAACCAATCAAATGGGGGAGGGGGCTTGATTCAATAGTGCTATCTTGAAATTCTTTGTTACATCCCACAAGATAAGGGAGCAGACTAAACAAAAACAACGCCATCAATAACAACAAACTTGCTGGAATGTCAACGACAACAACTTGGGAAGAACTACTTTCCTTTGCATACAATGATTCTTTGGTAAGACAAGGTGAGTGATGCCGAGTTTTTGAAGCATGTCTCCAGATTGTTTGGCACTTGTCCATGAAATAGGTGCTGGCCTGAGTGCTCACTGGGTTGTGGTGAATAGGATATGGTGACTGTTGTGTGACTGCTATGTCGGGGTGCCATCTGACTTTCTCCCTAGGGGAGCTCACCCTGGAACCTAGCCGCCATGTTGAGCAGAACGAAACAGCCCAGGCTATATGGCCAGTCCTCACACAGGTATCCAGCTGAGACTGCCCCAGTGAATGTCACAGCCAAAAGCCTTCTGCAACTGTCTAACCAGAGAGTGAACCAGCCTCAAGATGATTCCATTTCTCAGCTTCATGTCATACCAGCTGGTGGAAAGGAAATGAGGTGGCCTCACTGCAGATTTGTGAACAAAGTAAATGCTATGTAAAGATAGGAGGTTTGGAAATGTTTTATTAAACAGAAATAAATAACTGGCACAGATATTGATAGAACAATAGAGTGCTGACGCTAAGGAAGAAACACAAACTCATGGGAATGCCTCTGAACAGGAGGTAGGTGGAACCCGACATAATGTATTGAAGTGTGAAAATGAACACCAGGAGGGCCTCCAAGAAACACTGAGAAAAGCCCTCATGGCTCCTGAGGAGGCTAACAGCAAGGGTTTCTGGGCAAGTGAAAAAAGTGACACTGAATGAAGATGACAGGGATTCTCTCTAGGAAGCTGCTGAAATTGAAATCAATGAGAAAGATAAGCTAAAGAAAGACAATCTACACTAGTACAAAAGAAACATGCAAATTGGTGTCAAACCGCTACCCTTCCCATTGGCTAATCAGGGCGATATGCAGATTAACTACCAGCCAAGATGGCGGCCAGCAGCCAGGCAGCTTGAAGCGAACATGAGGCTTGCTTGCTTCAGTGATGGAGGAAGCCAACGTTCCCCGCCTCTGCCGGCCTCTAAGCTTGCAGTTTGAAACATTGTTACATATATAGAAGCTAAACAAAACCCCAGAAACCTGCTTTCTGCCAGGCAGGAACTCAGAGCTGGAGTTGAAACAGTGTTTTGATTATAGAACCCAAACAAACCAGATACCTGCTTTCAGCAGCTGTGGCCTAAGAGTTAGAGCCAAGCCCCAGAGCTAAAGCTGGCCCAGAATAAAAAATAAAATAAAAAAAAGAGCGATTGGGGGCTTCAGTCACCCGCCAGCCTGAAAACAGCCCTCAGTCCTTCACCCAGACTGGCCAGGCACTCCAGTCGGGACCCCCAGCATGATCCAGGACACCCTTCAGGGCAAACCAGCCGGCCCCATAGGTAAAGGGTAATATGCCTCCTAGCACCGCAATCAGCGGAGCCACGAGGCCTCCCCGCACCATTATCAGCGTGACAGGGGGCAGTGCCCAAACCTCCTGATCGCCCCTGTGGCTCTGTGTGTGACAGGGGATGGGGCCACAACCTCCCTATCCGCCCTGCTCTGTTCGGGACAGGGTAAGGCACCCCAACCCCCTGATCAGCCCTGCTCTGTGCCTGATAAGGGGGAGCTCCCCAACCTCCTGATTGGCCCTGCTCTGTGTGTGACAGGGTGCAGCGCCCCCCCCCCCCCCCATAGGCCCTGCTTTGTGTGTGAAGGGGTAGAGCCATAACCTCCCCATTGGCTCTGCCCTGAGTGTGACAGAGTGTGGTGCCCCAACCCCCTGATCCTCCCTGCTCTGTGCATGACAGGGGGTGGTGTCGCAACCTCCCCATCGACCCTGCCTTGAGTGTGACAGGGGGTGGCACCCCAACCTCCCAATCGGCTCTACACTGAGCGTGACTGAGGGTGGCATCGCAACCTCCAGATCCGCCCTGCTCTGTGCATGACAGGGGGCGGCGTCCCAACTCCCCAATCCGCCCTGTTCTGAGTCCGACCAGGGAGTGAACCTAGGGATTGGGCCTGCCCTCTGCCACCCGGGAGCAGGCCTAAGCCAGCAGGTCGTTATCTCCCGAGGGCTCCCAGACTGCGAGAGTGCACAGGCTGGGCTGAGGAACCCCCTTTTCCCCCCTAGTGCACGAATTTTTGTGCACCAGGCCTCTAGTTATCTATAAAAGAACCTGGATTTATGGCTTTCAAGTACCCACTTCCCATTTATAGCTCTTCCTTCATGTCCATTTGTCAAATAATATGAAAGCAAAGAAATGGCTTTCAGGGCTAACATCAAATCCAGGAAAACAGGGTCTAAGAATGAAGCCATGACATATGAAAGTCCTTAAGATCTCAGAAACATTAACGTGGTGCCTCAAATTCCGTCAAGGATTTTCAGAATGTAAGAATTTTAAGGGCACTGTCCTACAACACCTCCAGGAAGCCCCAGGTGAAGAGCTTATCTGAAAACTATTTGTAAGGTGGCTTTTCTAATGCCATGAACCCCAATTAAATTCACAGGAAACTCAAAGCTCCTAAGAGAATTGTAGTAGCACAAACCCTGCCTGCTAGCTCCTGAAGGGAGACCAACACAGTACACAATTAAAGGAGGCCTGAGGGTTTCAGATGTTCTACAGGGAGGAAGCAGGCTGAGACAAGAGCTGTAAGCACAGGTCATTTCTTATGAAAAGGACAGAGCAAAGACTCAGAGGGCACAGCCAAGGTCCACAGAGAAGCATTTCATGGTTAGGAATACGTTTTCCTTTCCTCAGTGAGGAAACAGACAACACTGTGGAATCACTTTAAATCTCAGTGGGAAAACCAATGCAACGTCCTTTGGCACCATTGAAATACAAGTTCTCCTCTAGCTTCCTTCAAGCTTGCTTGTATTTTATTCCACAATGTTTCTCCACAGAAAAAAAACAACTGGCTGTAAAATTCTGAGATTTCATATTGAGCCATTTATTTTTTCTTTTAATATTTTTAAATCCTCGCCCAAGGATAGTTTTCCATTAATTTGTTTTAGGGAGAGTGAAAGAGAGAAGGAAAGAAACATCAATAGCCAGGGAGGAGCCCTCAACCTGATCAAGGTATGTGTCCTTGATCAGAATCAAACCCCACTCTATCCACTGAGCCAAACCAGCTAGTGCTCAAATTGAGACATTTCTGAAGAGGAATGGTGACAGTCCAGATTGGAATCTTTTCCTCCCCAGGCATTGAGTCTATGAACTATGAGTTAGACACAATGAAGAAAATGGCTAATTCAGCAGATCCTGTGACCAGGATTCCATGGAATTGAATTGAAATGGGAGTCACTAGGTTAGAGGTTAAAGGTTTGAATGGAGAAAAAAAGTAATGGGTGTCATCCCATCATGTTAGAGTGTCAGCAAAACATAAGCTGGCCGCAGGCTTTATCAAGATACAAAACATCTCAAAAAACATTCCACTACACTGACTTTTTTATTGTTACATAAAACAAGTGTTAATATGCAAGACAACTGGGAAAGAGTACTCATAAAATTTGATTTGGTACTGGCATAAGGACAGACTTTTCCATCCATGAAGTAGAAGGGAGAATTCCAGCATTAACCCTCACCTTTATGGCCAAGTGCTCTTTGTCAAGAGTGCCAAGTTAAATCAGATATGAGTAGTCTTTTTAACAATTTGTACTGAGGCAACTTAATATCCACATGCAAATGAATAAAATTATACCTGTCCATCATACCACATATCAAAATTAACTCAAAATGTAAAAGCTATAACTATGAAACTCTTACAAGAAAACATACGTGTATATCTTCAAGACTGGATTTGAGTATTTTTTAGATGTGAAAGCAAAAAGACAAAAATAGATAAACTGAACTTCATCAAAATAAAAAACTTCTGTGCTTTAAAAGACAGCATCAGGAAAAAAGAAAAGGTGAGCTACTGAATGGGAAAAATATTTGAAAATTCTTTGTCTAAGGGGTTTGTATCTCTAGAATTAAGAACTCTTAAAATTCAACAATAAAATACAATCCACATCCTCCCCAGCACTTGGCATTTGTGGATTTGTTGATGATAGCCCTACAGACAGGTGTGAGATGGTTCCTCACTGTTGTTTTGATTGGCATTTCTTAGATGATTAGTGACGATGAGCATGCAATAATATGTCTCTTGGCCTTCTGTGTGTCCTCCTTCTAAAAGTGTCTATTTAGGTCCTTTGCCCGTATTTTGAATGGACTCTTTATCTTCCTTTTGTTAAGTTGTGTGAGTTCCTTGTAAATTTTGGAGTTTAAACCCTTATCGGAAATAGCATTGCCAAATATGTCCCCCTAGGCAGGGGCTTTCTTGTTGTTTTGATGACGGTTTCTTTTGCTGTGCAGAAGCTTTTTTATTTTGATGTAGTCCCATTTGTTTATTTTATCCTTAGTGTATATTGTCCTAGGAGATGTATTGGTAAAGATATTACTACAACATATGTCTGATATTTTGATGCCTCTGGAGTCTTCTAAGATTTTAATGGTTTACATTTAAGACCTTTAACCATTTTGAGTTTGTTTTTGTGTATGGTGTAAGCTGGTGATATAGTTTCATTTTTTGCATGTGTCTGACCAAATGTCCCAGCTCCATTTATTGAAGGGACTGTCTTGACTAAAAGGAACCCTCCTGCACTGCTCGTGGGAATGCAGACTGGTGCAGCCAGTGTGGCAAACAGTATGGGGTTGCCTCAAATAGTTAAAATGGAACTCCTATTTACCCCAGTAATCCCACTTCTAGGAATATATTCCAATAAACCAGAAACACCAACCAGAAAGGATATATGGACTCCTATGTTCACAGCAGCACAATTTACAATAGCTAAGATTTAGACACAGCCTAAGTGCTGATAAACACATGAATGAATTGAAAATCGTGGTACATCTACTCAATGGAAAACTACACTGCTATAAAAAAGAAGGAACTTTTACCATTTGCAACAGTATGGATGCAACGGGGGGAGCATTGTGCTAAGTGACACAAGCCAGTCCCAGAATGATGACTATGATATATCACTCAGATGTACGGCATAATGATCAACAGAAACTGATGCACAAATATAGATCCAGAAACAAGGGACAGGAAGGTGGGGTTAGAGATCAACCAAAGGATTTGTATCCATGCATATTAGCATAACCAACAAACAAAGACACTGTGGCAGTGGAGGCGAGCCCTGGAGGGAGGCGAGTAGCCTGGGGCAGGAACAGTTAATCTGGGAAAAAGGAGACATGTAATACTTTAAACGATTAAAAAAAAAAGATAATCCAATTTAAAATGGGCAAAGGAATTGAGTAGACATATATTCAAAGAAAATATACAAATGGATATTAAGCATGTGAAAAGGTGGTCAACATCATTAGTCAATAGAAAATTGCAAATCAAATCCAACACTAAGATGCCACTGCATACCCACTGGGATGGCAACAATCAAAAGACAAGTAATGGCACATTTACAAGAATGTGGAGAAACTGGAACCCTCACACACTGTCAATGAAAATGCAAAATGGTGCAGCCACTGTCGAAAACAGTCTGGAAATTTCCCGAAGGTTAAAGATATGCACCAGCGATTCCATTTATATCTATACTAGAGGCCCGGTGCAAAAAAAATGTGTGCACTCCGGAGGGAGACGGGTCCCTCAGCACATCCTGTGCCCTCTTGCAGTCTGGACCCCTCAGGAGATAATGACCTGCTGGCTTTGGCCTGCTCCCAGGTGGCAGAGGGCAGGTCCAATCCCTAGGTGCAGCCCCTGGTCGGGCTCAGAGCAGGGCTGATTGGGGAGCTGGGGTGCTGCCCCTTGTCATGCACAGAGCAGGGTGGATCGAGGGGTTGCGATGCCACCCCTAATCATGCTCAGGGTACAGCTGATTGGGGGTTTGGGGCACCGCCCCCTGTCACACTCAAGGCAGGGTCGATAGGAAAGTTCCAGAGCAACTCTCTGTCACGCACAGAGCAGGGCTGATAAGGCGGTTGGGGCGTTGCCCCCTGTCATGCAGAGAGCAGGGCCCATTAAAGTGGTTGGACTCCATAAACTGTCACACACAGTGCAGGGCCGATCAGGGGGTTGGGGAGCTCTCCCCTGTCACGCACAGAGCAGGGCCTGTCAGGAGGTTGGGGCACTGCCCCCTGTCACACACAGAGCTGCAGGGCGATCAGGGGGTTGTGGAGCTCCCCCCATCAGGCACAGAGCAGGGCTGATCAGGGGGTTAGTTGCCTTCCCCTATTACGAACAGAGCAGGGTGAATAAGGAGGTTGTGGCCCCACCCCCTGTCACACACAGAGCCTCATGGCGATCAGGGGGTTTGGGCGCTGCTGATCCTGGTGCCAGGAGGCCTCGTGGCTCTGCTGATCCCAGTGCTGGGAGGCATATTACCTATTTACTATATAGAATAGAGGCCTTGTGCATGGGTGGTTGCTGGCTGGTGTGCCCTGAAGGGTGTCCTGGATCAGGGTGGGGGTCCCCGGCCAGCCTGGGTTAGGGGCTGAAGGTTGTTTTCAGGCTGGCAGGTGACTGAAGCTCCCAACCGCTCCTTTTTTTCTTTTATATTCTGGGCCAGCTGTAGCTCTGAGGCTTCGGCTGCTGAAAGCAGGTTTCGGGCCTTTGTTTATCTTCTATATTTGATACAATGTTGTGGTCCAGCTGGCTGAAGCCCGGCTGACTAAAGCAGGTTTCTAGGGTTTTGTTTAGCTTCTATATTTGCAACATAGTTGCTTAGAGTTGCAGCTGAGTAGCCAGCAAGTCAGGCGGAGAACGTTAGAGTCCTCCGTCACTGAAGCAAGCAAGCCTCCTGTTAGCTTTAGGCTGTCAGCTGCCGGCCGCCATCTTGGCTGGCAGTTAATTTGCAGATCTCCCTGATTAGCTAATGGGAGGGTAGCAGCCGTACAGCTAATTACCATGTTTCTCTTTTATTAGATAGGATTCCAAGGGAATGAAAACATATGTGCACATAAAAACTTGGACATGAATGCTCATTGCAGCATTTTTAACAAACCAGAAGTGGAAATAACCCAAAGGTTCATCAAATGATGAGTAAATTTAGAAATATGTAATCACTTCATACAATGAAATGTTCTTCAGCAATAAACAGAAATGAGGTACCGGTGATACCTGCTACAAGAAAGCAGTACCTTGACAACATTATGCTTCATAAAATAGCAGTCCTGATGGAGCACATATTATATCATTCCACTGATAAAAATGTGCAGAATAGACAACTCTAGGGAGACTGAGAGGACAGTAGTGGTCCCCTAGGGCTAGGAAGAGTGAGGAAGTGGAAGCTGGCACAGGGTGGTTGCTAAAGGGCACAGGGCTACTTTTTAGGGGGATGAAAATATCCTCAAGGTGATTGTGATGATGACTGTGGAACTCTTTGAATGCAGACAAAGCCACTGAATTGTACACTTAAATGAGTGACCTTCATGGTATGTTCATTATGTCTCAATAAAGCTGCTTCCAAAAGCTTTGTGATTTGGTGCCGGTGGCAGGGCTTAAGACATGGAGAGTTAACAGTAGGCCCTTTTTATGGAAAAGTGGTAAGGAAAATGCTGCCTTTTCCCCTGATGACAAGTCTTTAAAATAAATAGAAAAAATCTATATTTCACTGTTCAAAACATTGAATGATATCTATTTCCCCAAATTAGGTATTTTGGGGCCCCAAAACTGAATTATAATTACCTCCTGTATTAACCTGTCAGTCTTCATTTTCATTTCTATTAAACTTGGATTTAAATCTCTGTCGAAACTTTGCTCTTTGTTGAGATTCCTTTTTGAAATGTTTAAAGGTTCCTGAAATCTGCAGAAATGTACAAAAAAAAAGTGTCAAATTCTTTCAGAGTAAATATTTAATAATTAAACAGATATTATGTTCCTTCATTTAAAATAAATAAATCTATAAATTATGATCCTCTTATTTGTCCCAATCTAATTTGTTTGAAAACATACTAGCTAAATTATAATCTTATATGAATAAGATGAAAGACAAGTCATGACATGTGTGATATAGAGTTAATATAGTAACTGTATAGAGCTCTTATAAGTAAGTTATTATTAATATTCATTTTACTATGTTAATATAAAACATGGACCTGTTACCAAATATCAACTAAAACCCAGAGATAAGTATCTAAGGGGAAGAAGTAAAGCATAATGATATGTGAATATTTTGAAAAGACACAAAATACCTTTTGGTACCTACTGACAACAACCTACAAGAAGGAAAGAAAAGTACCAACATCAACCAGATCATACAAAATAGGAGGAGAAGCAGGAAACAAAACTCTTTGAAGTCTGAGTGTAAGGGGAAATGGGGAAGGAGAAGGGCTTTAGAAGAAGGGAAGTCAGAGAGATGTTGTGTAACAGTGTCCTCAAGTCTGCTTTAAGAAGAGATCTTTGCTGGCACAAAGTTAAAATGAAAGGACTATGAAACAAAAAAAAAAAAGAACAGTTAAGTGAGAAGAAAAGCACTGATGATGCGAATCAGAGAACAAACTTAAGAACTCAGCCATTAAACTGAAAGGAATCCATGTGGGGCTTCCCAGATATGGGAAAGATGCTGTTGTGTTTCTATGAGTGGTAAAAACAGGATTTCCCCACTTCTTCTTTAGGTCATACGGACATTTTTGTATGTATGATATCTTTTAAAACTAAAAAAAGAGAGAGAGAAAGATAAGCCGAACCAAGATATTAGCCTATTTGAATGCTGAAGGGACGCACACTAGGAAAGAAGATCAGCAGACAGAGAAGATATTTTGCAGAAATAAACATTCAAGATAGACGTGGAACTTGCAGTTGACAGGATATGCAAAAGCCATCCTCATTATGGTTTTAGGAATCATTAAATTACAACTATAATATTATAGCCCTCAAAACAGTTTCATATTGTGCTGTTTCTGCAGACAATTTTTAATTAGGATAATTGGTTTAATTATGAAAATTACAGATAGGAAATAATATTTTATTTTGGTTTTAATAAAGTAAATGATCTGAGCTATAATTTTACCTGGCCATTGGTTTTTGTAGATCACTCTTTTTCTTCATTTCTTCATGTAATCTCTGTTGCAGAAATATGTTTAAATCAATGCATTTCTTTGATTCTTCCTTTTGACGCTGACACTTTGAAAAAAAATTAAAGAAAATTATTTTTGGGAATCTAGACATTTACTTTTCTTTCTTAAAAATGTGATTTCTCCTGGGTTCAGAAATAATATGTGTGGACAAGTTTAGGAAATGTAGTAGACGGGTTTATAAACTAGATGCCAATCAGTACAGATTTCAAGAAAAATGACTTCTTACAGCAGCTTAAATTGACTTTACATTTCCACAACTTTCTTTCTGGAAATAAAATTGCCAAAATTTGTTAAAACAGATGTTTGGTATATAAAATAGTAAGTGCTAAAATACTATTTAAGGCTACGTTGACCATTCAGTTTCTAAAGGTGCCCTAGATACATTTTCATCAATAGGTCAAGATATTCCAGGTTGTATTCAATCACATCTTACTAAGGTCATCTTTGAAAAATTCCTATCACTTCCCATTACCTTATGATGATAATCTGACTTAGAATGAGATAAAGTCTCTCATTCTCTGCAAGTTTTCTTCCATAGGTTTCAGTTTCTCCTTTTTTATTAAATACTTTTCTCTTTCAATAAAGCGTCTTTTCTATATTATATAGTAAACATAACTTTTACTTGATTTGTGTAGCTTTTTCTATAGTCCTATGGTCCCCTTCCATTAAACTCTAACATTTTTACTACAAGGTCTCATCCGCATATTCATATTTTACCCACTCATCGGCCCTGCTCTGTGGGTGATAGAGAGTGGCGCCCAAACCACCCTCCATGGGCCTTGCTCTGTGTGTGACAAGGTAGAGCCATAACCTCCCCATTGGCCCTGCCCTGAGTGTGACAGGGTGCAGCGCCCCAACTCCCTGAAGATTTCTGCAGACTTCAGGAATTCTTTTCTTTTGTATTAGAATCAGAATTTCAATCCTATAATTGCACTAAAAAAATTTGAGGATCATCTTTTGTAGTCCTTTAATGCTTTACTTCTCAGCAGAAACTGATAACAATGACCACATACACTCTCTTGGTCTGGTTCTCCAACCACAGTGCATTTCTAAACAGTGACGACGATGTACAGTCCTCAAATCTTTCAATTCCGTCTTTATTTATCTTTATCTTTATTTTTGCTTGTTTTGAGGGATATGAAGTGGTAGCATGGTTATTTGGCTATTTTTCTTCACCTGTTGAAAGCCATGGACTAGAACTACATTGCAGTTGAGGATAAGAAGTAACAAGTTTAAGATACTCCATACCTTGTTTTATAATCTGACTAGAGGTCCAGTGCACAAAAATTTGTGCACTGGGGGGCGTCCCCCAGCCCGGTCTGACACCCCTCAGGAGATAACGACCTGCTGGCTTAGGCCTGCTCCCAGGTGGCAGAGGGCACGTCCAATCCCTAGGTGCAGCCCCTGGTCAGGCTCAGAGCAGGGCTGATTGGGGAGTTGGGTCGCCGCCCTGTCACACCCAGAGCAGGGGCAATCAGGAGGTTAAGGAGCTCCCCCCTGTCACTCACAGAGTAGGGCTGATAGGGGAGTTGGGACGCTGCACCCTGTCACACTCAGGGCAGAGCCAATGGGGAGGTTATGGCTCTACTCCGTCACACACAGAGCAAGGCCCGTGGAGGGTGGTTTGGGTGCCACCCTCTATCACCCACAGAGTATGGCCAGTCAGGTGGTTGAGGAGCTCCCCCCTGTCATGCACAGAGCAGGGCCGATCATGGGGTTGAGGAGCTCCCCCTTGTCACTCACAGAGTAGGGCCAATAGGGGAGTTGGGGCACCGCCCCCTGTCACACACAGAGCAGGGTGGATCAGGGGCTGGGGTGCTGCACCCTGTCACACTCAGGGCAGGGCCAATGGGGAGGTTATGGCTCTACCCTGTCACACACAGAGCAAGGCCTGTGGAGGGGGGTTGGGGGCGCCACCCTCTATCACCCACAGAGCAGGGCCGATCAGGGTGTTGGGGCGCCGCCACTGTCACCCTCAGGGCAGGGCTGATGGAGAGGTGATGGCTCTACCCTGTCACACACAGAGCAGGGCCGATCAGGGGGTTGGTGCGCCACACCCTGTCAAACACAGAGCCGCAGGGCGATCAGGGGATTGGGGAGCTCCCCCCTATCAGGCACAGAGCAGGGCTGATCAGGGGGTTGGGGTGCCTTCCCCTGTTACTAACAGAGCAGGGCGGATAGGGAGGTTGTGGCCCCGCCCCCTGTCACTCACAGAGCCGCAGGGAGATCAGGGGATTTGGACGCTGCCCCTTGTCACACTGATCCCAGTGACGGGAGCCTTGCTGCTCTGCTGATCCTGGTGCTGGGAGGCATATTACCCTTTTACTATATAGAATAGAGGCCAGGTGCATGGGTGGGGACCAACTGGTTTACCATGAGAGGTTTCCAGGATCAGGGTGGGCGTCCCCACTGGGGTGCCTGCCCAGCCTGGGTGAGGGGCTGAGGGTCGTTTTCCGGCTGGTGGGTGACTGAAGCTCCCAACCACTCCTTTTTTCTTTTCTTTTTTTATATTCTGGGCCAGCTTTAGCTCTGAGGCTTCGGCTGCTGAAAGCAGGTTTCTGGCCTATACCTTCTGTATTTGATACAATGTTGCGGTCGGCTGCCTGATGTCCGCTGACTGAAAGCCGGTTTCTGGGGTTTTGTTTAGCTTCTATATTTGCAACATAGATGCTTAAAGTTGCAGCTCAGAGGCCGGCAAGTAAGGCGGGGAACGTTGGAGTCTGCAGTCACGGGAGCAAGCAAGCCTCATGTTCTCTTCCAGCTGCCTGGCTGCTGGCCGCCATCTTGGCTGACAGTTAATTTGCATAAGGATATGCTGATTAGGCAATGGGAAGGGTAGCTGTCCTACGCCAGTTACCATGTTTCTCTTTTTTTTTTTTAATATATATTTTATTGATTTTTTTACAGAGAGGAAGGGAGAGAGATAGAGAGGTAGAAACATCGATGAGAGAGAAACATCAATCAGCTGCTTCCTGCACATCTCCTACTGGGGATGTGCCCGCAACCAAGGTACATGCCCTTGACCGGAATCAAACCTGGGACCTTTCAGTCTGCAGGCCGATGCTCTATTCACTGAGCCAAACCGGTTTCAGCACCATGTTTCTCTTTTATTAGTGTAGATTGTCTTTGAATATTTAAGTTAATAACTTAAATCTGATGTTTTGAATATTTAAGTTAAAGATATGGCTAGAGATTATATACTTGTCATATGAACATAAGTATATAATTAATACAACAGAAATTATGAGGACTTTCTAATGACAGGAAGATAATAGCATCAACCTGAGAATCCCTAAAATTCAGAAAGCTGATAAGATCAAAACTGATAATATCAAATTCAGACAGATGTAGAAGAGGAATACTATGCAAACATGAATTAGGGGAACTCCAGTCTAGCAGCAGACACAGACAGTGTTAATCTAAGAGGATCCTTTTAACCTTTTATTATAGAGATTATCTAACCAGAAGCAGAAGCAGATAGAATATTGTATTGATCCTCCATAGTTCATCATCCAGGTTCACAATTTTCTTTTTTTTCCTATAGCACTTCTCTTTTTTTTTTCTTTCTATCCACCTGTATCCCTTCTATGGTCTCTTCCATTGCCACACAAACTCTCACATTACACAAATCACCACAATGTTGTCAATGTTCATGGGTTTTCTCTATTATTTTTTCCTTTTTCACTTCACCCCTGCACCACACCCCAACACCATCAACACAACCAACAGACAAGTACCATATGATTTCACTCAGATGTGGCATTTAATGAACAAGCTGAACTACCAAGCAAAATAGAGACAGAATTATAGAGATCAGTCTATTTCTTTTTAAAAATCCAATCAGAGATCCATAAAGCTCAGCAGATCAAACCAGGTTCCTTAATCAATATTTCAAGCCTTGACCCCTGTACTAAGGTCACCTGTACTTTTTATTTCTTTCTCCCTTCTCGCTTTCATAGACAATATCTTCAGCCACATACTCATAAGCCATGAGTGATACGGACCACCTTTGGAGATAGCTGGTCTGGTACATTTTATGTTGATTCTTATTGGTTCTACTTTGAGTGTATGACCGTTATGTTCTGAATTTGGGGGCGCCTTTACCCTTTGGATGTTGACCAACTTTCTGTGTCTTGTTTTTCTCTTATAATACAAATGCTTTTTACAAGCAATAGATTATCAATTATTGGCCTTTAAAAAATAATAATAGTTTCCTATTCCATAGAGACCTGACCTATGGAAGTCTCCTGAAGTTCTTTTCACTGGCTTACTCAACTATATACTTTGAAGTCTTGAAAAATCTAGAGCTATCTTCTTGCTAATTTTGACTCCTCAGCTCATCATTGTGTTGTTCAAATATGTTGGTTTGAATCCCAAGAGCACCAGTGATATAAAAGCATTTAATTGTATCCTAACAATAGTTAACCTGAAATATTTTCAATGTACACAAACACAGGCACCCTCATATCAAATAATAGCCTCCACAGACTAATTATATTCAGAAAGACAAGATTCTCCTTCAAGAAGAAAATCAAAACCATGTGAAATTAGGCGCTAACATATTATCACAGATTAGATGACAAGTTCTGGAAGAAAATGAGTTCAGTGAGAGTTCCAACAGTGAGAGTACGCTTCATGGAGAAGGAAAGATTGGGAGCCAGGTCTGAATAGATGAAGCATTAGTCACCGGGAACAGAACCTGAAAAGACAAAATAGACAGCAAGAGTAAAGGTGGAGAGTTGCTGAAATCATCCCAGTTATTGGCCAGAGTTAAAATCCAATGGACAGGATACGAAAACCTATGTTCACACAATGACTTGTATACTCATGATCATAGTACAATTATGAATAGCCTAAAAGTGAAAGCAACACAAAGGTGCCTCAACTGATGAATGGATAAAGGGTTGAGCAGCACAATGAAATATTGTTCAGCAATAAAAATAAATGAATAAAATATTTATATATGTTATAATGTGGATGAACCTTTAAAATGTGACATCAAATGAAAAGAGCCCATCACAAAGAACTGCAATTTGTGTGATTACATATATATATATATATATATATATATATACATATACATATAATATTCAGAATAAGCAAATCATTGGAGACAGAATTCGGCTGATTGTTGCCTGGTGCAGGGCAAGATGATAAGCTGGTGGCAACTGCTAAGAGGTGTATAGTTGGTGTTTGGAGAGATAAAAATATTCTATAATTGATTGAGGTGACAGATGCACAAATATATATGTTTCAAAATATTAAATCATACAATTTAAATTTGCCAATTATATGTGGCTATGTGAATTGTATGGATAGTTTTTTTTAAATATTAGTAGGAGATCTAGATTTAATGTCCTTAACTGACTGTTGTGGTTATACATATTACAATGATCTGAATATTTCCAAGCTTTCATTTCTAAGTGAGTGAGAATGAAGGACATGCCTACTTCTATTGGTTACTATAATGACCTCCTGTACAACTTATTTTGAAATCTATGGAATATGGATTCACCAAAGTGAAGATAAGACATAAAACAATTTTCTGGAACATTTCCTTCAGCACTATCCTCTTATTTGATCTGGCTGCCTCATCAAGATAATGGAAATATCACTGAAAATATTGTTTTGTAGGGGAAGAAAAGCCTTTTGCCTTCTATGAAGAATGATGCATAATTGTGAATATTCCTAAAGGTAAATATTATAATAAAAGAGCATAAAATACAAATGGCAGAATAAAAGCCAGGGTTTAAGAAATAAGTGCACTATAAAGATAATAAAATTATAATAAATTAATCACAATGAAAATACAAAAGAAAGCTGCCCATGAATAGTTGTATCCTAAAACACTTCATATTATTTAACCAGCTATAGATGAACGATGACATGTTAAATTTCATACATACTTGACTTCTGCTTTCATCTAATTCCTTCTGCAACTCTTGTATTTGATATTGTGAACACATACAATGATGTGTTTCAACCTTCAGTGAAGCCTCTGTCATAGATAGTTTCCTTTGGGTATCAGCCAGTTCTCCTTGAAGTTGTCTCAGTTTTCTTTGGGTATCAACCAGTTCTCCTTGAAGTTGTCTCAGTTTTCTTTGGGTATCAGCCAGTTCTCCTTGAAGCTGTCTCACGACTCCCTAGTAAGTAAGATATTTCTGTCACTGATTTTATAAATCACATTATTATTAAATTATGTTAATGATAGATAAATCCACATACAGGATTGGGCAAAAGGAGGTTTACAGTTTTGAGAAGGTTACTTACTACTTAGAATATTCCTCTCCATATGAAACAACTATAAATTTACTTTTGCCCACCCTAGATGTATTTTGCTAGAGTCATATATTATTAACATAAAATGTAACTTTCAAAGTATCATTAGCTGACTCAATTCACCTTCTTTTCCTCATATGGACAGGTTCTTGTTTGCTAAATCAGGTAAAAGTCACAGAAAATGTAATCCTCCTGCCTAATCAGTACTAGATTGCTTAGACAGCTGACTCAGCCCCATTCTCAATCCCTCCTCCTCCCCTCATGAATCTCAAAGCTTTACAATCTACTGACATCGCAAAGAAAAATGGGTATGTAAGTGGATCCAGTGGTAGTAACTTCAATATTATGAAACATTTTCTCTCTTTATTTCTTTCTAACCAGAGGTTTCAATTAATTTCAGAGTTCCTGGAACTTTTAATCCCCTGCTCAAATCCTTCCAATAGGTTCCTATCTGAAAAGAAAAGTGAAGTCATTCCAAGGGTCTTTAAGACCCTAGGTAGCCTGGCCTTGACCTCCCTCCCTGCTACACATAAATCCTGCCACCCCTCAGCAGTCTGAAATGGAGATCCAATGCCAAATTAGTAAATCACAGAGACCTACAATGCTCTCTGTCTTGGACAAACAGCTCCAAATGATAGTAATTAGGCCTTAACATGAGAAATAAGACCACATTATTTGTAAAAATATTCAAACAAAATTGTAAATCGTATTTGAAAGTGTATTCAGGTATGCATTTGCTAAAACTCATCACATTTGTTCCAAGTTATGATTGAATGAAAATTAGATGCCTTTAAAAGATCAAGAGGTCATATGAACATATTCCTTGAGACTAAATATTTCCAAATTTAATTCAAATTGGCATGAATAAAACTAGCATGTCAACCTAAATGGACAAGGAGCCAGGGGAGGAAAGGTACTATGACATACGACATCTACACTTCAGTTCATATGGGAAATCTGAACTTGATTGTCAAGAAAACCCACTTAATTAAATCTTAATTTAAAAATACTCATTTGAGGCAAGAACATTTCCATTTATCTGCTTCCTAACAATATTAAAATTCGGTGACAGAAAGACTAAAATTATTATTCTATCAATATAAGACTTCAGTATTATCAACCTACATCTAATACCAATCTGGAACTTAACCTCTTAAAATTTCATGGGCAACACAATGTCTCTACTCAAACAAAGCACTTCTCAGGTCTAATGTTCATTTGATGGATAGAATGTCTACTTCTAAGATGATAGAACAAACTGCTTTATAATCTATACATTTTTAATATTCACCTGGATTCAACATTTAGCCATCCTCAAATATTGCTATGAATTCTCTTTGAGGAAATTTGAAAATATTTATCTGTCTGGATACTTACATCACTTTCTGCTTTATCATTTTCATACTGAAGTCTGCTTTCTTTTAAAAGATGGCATTCGTGGATTAATTCCTCACATGTTTCATTCAGCCTAAGACCTTGCTTTTTACTGTTGGCTGGCAACATTTTTATGGTATCCACAATCTGATCTTGAATTCTAATGACTGTCTCTCCTTTCTTCTCAGATTTGTAGTGAGCCCGTTCCAGTTGCTGTTGAAGCAACTTATTTTCACGCTGCAGGTGAGATAGCCTCTCCTGTATAGATTCCTGCTTTCCAATGTCTGCATTCACTTTCCCTTGTTCCTTTTGAGACACATTTTCAATTTCCTTCTTTTGACACTGCGTTTGGCTTTGGTCTCTTTCTCCATCTTCTAAAACTACTGCCCTTTCTCTGAGAGCATCTCTTGTGTGATGCAACTCAATTTCTAGGCGATTGACTTTATTTTTCAATATAGAAAATTTTTGAGAAAAAATCTCCATTATGTCACGTTTTAGATTAGACATATCAGATTTATTTTTGTCCTGGGAACAAATCAGTTCTTCTTTTTCTTTCTTGAAATCAACTTGTAGATCTCCTTTTGAAGTCTGACAATGCTCATGATCCTGTACAACAGTAGCCCGTCTAGACCTGTGTGAGTCCCCTTCTGCTTCCAGTCTTCTTCTGTTTTGTTGTTCATCCTCCAGTTTAGAGCTTAGCATTGTAAGCTCAGCTCTCAGAACTTCAAGCTGTGCATTGGGTTGAAGAAATAGTGTTTCTGTTATTGTCTTTTGAAGATGGTCAATCTTTTCTTTGACAGTCACAATGTCCACTGAATCATTTTTTCCATCCATTTCCGGGTTCTGATTTTTCACTGTGTCTAGTTCCAGTGTTAGCTTGGCAATTTTATTCTTCAACCTGCGATTTTCACGTAACAGTCGTTGTTCTTTTTCATCACTATCAGAAACCTAAGTAAAACCAAGGAGACTTTAGCGAACTCATTGAAATGCTATATCATGATAGCCTCTGAAATAAAGAAAACTTTATGTTTTTAAGTGTAGCTAGAGTTATTCATCTTTTACCTTATAAAAAGGTTCCAATAGGTGGATATCCCTCATAAAAATATAGAATTGCACTAAACCTCTAACTTGGTACAAGCCTACATTCTCCAAAGTTCAAAAATTTAATGTAAGTTGATGGATTTTTTAAAATGAAATGCAAACCACAAGGTACTTTCTAAGAATCTCAGAATTGGAAAGGGCTTTTTCTGAATCACTACCAACCCAGGATACATTAAGTAAAAGATGAATAACTCTAACTACACTTAAAAATTGAGCTTATAGACTGAACTTACAGCTACCTCACAGTGAGAGTATTAACCCTGCATATACTGGGAGAAACTAAATTTCCTAAAAAATATTTTTCAAAGATTATCTCATAGATAGTCTACTTTTTTAGTACTTTCAGTCATAAAAACTACCTCTACTAATAACTGATCATCTAGGCATTGTCCTAAGCTCTTCTACATCCATCAATGAACCCATTCGTTAACACAATCTGGAATGGAGGGGTTAAAAAGATAAGCAACTTCTGGATTTTCCCCAGGTCTCCAGACTCAAAAATTGTTGCTCTTATGAGCTCTTTCTATCCCCTTTGGCTTGCAAAGGTGTTTGGTCAGAATTCCATCTTGTAATATAGTGGCATTCTGTTCTTGAGAAAGTCGCCTCTGAGTGTAATTTAGTTCTTCAACAACCTAGGGACATGTTTCATTGAGTTTTTGATCTCATACCTTTAACAAAAAGTTCAAAGCTTAAGAACAGCTCCTTAAAAAACTGTTAAAAAGAAGTAGCATTTTTAAGCATAAGGATCTTTCATCTTCATGAAAAACTCAAATTTTAACTTAACGGATAGCTAAATTTGTCATAGAGCAAAAATGCAGTATTGTGAAAGAAAATTTATTTATGAACTTTTGAGTAATTCCATCACAGTGTCAAGGCAATTTATCCTGTATGTTAACATTTTTTAAACCCAAAATTAACATTGATGTGAATGGTTAAACTTAATTTATTGTCCCTTTCTTCATTTAGAAAACATATACAGAGTATCTACTACCTGCCAAGGATAGTAATAAATTAATAATTTTAGTCATAAATGTCACAGTTCATTTTTTGAATGAGATAACATTTTGGGCTTGTTTAAAATGTCTTAATGTACATTAAATAAAAAAGATACAATTATTGATAAAATACTGTTAGATATAGGAAATTTTTACCAAAGATAAATTTACCTTATTCCTTCTTACTGTCTTCAATGCCATCACTTGTGTTCTAGTGGTGTTTTCAACTTTGGGGCTCATTTCAACATTTTTAATAGATTGCTTTTCTTTTTTCCTTGTCTGCCCTGTATTCTTTTTACTTAACAGATCAGCTTTTTGTCTCTTCTCTTCTTCTTCTTGTGAGATCAATCTGCAGTTAAACACAATCAAAGCTGTGATCAACATAAAATGTACTGTTATATTTATATGATATCTTATGTAAACCTCATGGTAACCACAAAACATAAATCTCCAGCAGATTCACAAAAGATAAAGAGCAGGAATCCAAAGCCCATTACGGAAAATCTTCAATTCAAAAAGGAAGGCAGCAAGAGATAAAGAATGTAACGATGGAACTACGAAACAGCCAGAGAACAACAAGATAGCATTAGTAATCCTTTACCTGTCAATAATTTCTTTGTAAATGGATTGAATTTTCCAATCAAAAGGCCTGGAACGACCAGGGGTGGAGAACACACAATATGGCAGGCAGACGCTGTGTTGTAGAAATGTGCACCTGAAACCTGTAGTCTTTTGATAACCAGAGTCACCTCAATAAATTCAATGAAAAGGAAAAGAGGCATACAGTGTTTGATAGATTAAGTAATAAGACCCCACTACTTGTTGCCTTCAAGAGACTCCAATCATTTTCTTAACTTTCCAAAAAAAAAAATCCTCACCAGGGGATGTGCTCAAGGATTTTAGAGAGAGGGGAATGGATAGAGATACAGACAGACAGATAGAGAAACATCAGTGTGAGAGAGAACATCAGTTGGTTTTTTTCTCCTATGTACCCAGACCAGAGATGGAATCCACAATCTAGGTATATGCCTTAACCTGGAATCAAACCTACAACCTTTCGGTATATTGGATGGTGCTCCAACCAAGAAAGCCACACTAGCCAGGATTCAAGTCATTATTAAAGACTAAAAGCTCAGAGAGAGAAAAGATATCCCTTGCAAGGGCAAACCAAAGAGAATTCGTAGATATACTTATATTAGACAAAACAGAATTTAAGCCACAAACTGTAACAAGGCACAAGCAAGGCCTTCACATAACAATAAGGGGATCACTTCATAACATATATAACAATTGTAAATAGGTATGCACCCAACATTTGTTCCCCTAAAAATATTAAACAAATTTTAACAGAACTAAAAGGTTTAAATATCCAACAACACAATAATAGCAGGGAGCATCAATACCCCACTTTCAGCAATGATTTGATCATCTAGACACACTATCAACAAGGATATGTTAAACTTGAACCAAACATTAGAACAAGTGGACCTAATGGACATTTAGAGAGCAGTCATACATTTTTTTTTGAGAAATAGTGGAATGCTTTTCATTTGTTTTTTTAATTCATTAAGGTATTACAGGTGTGTCCTTATCCCTACATTACCCCCCATCCCCCCACTCATGCCCTCACCCCCCTGTTGTCTGTATCCATTGCTTAGGCCTATATGCTAGCATATAATCCTTTGGTTGATCTCTCCCCCTTACCCCCACCCTCCCCTACCTTCTCTTTGAGTTTTGACGGTCTGATTGATGCTTCTCTGTCTCTGGATCTGTTTTTGTTCATTAGTTTATGTTGTTCATTATATTCCACAAATGAGTGAGATCATGTGATAGTTATCTGGCTTATTCCACTCTGCATAATCATACATTTTTTACACCACCTCAAAGAGATAGCTATACTCCCATGTATATGGCAGCCTTATTCACAATAGCCAAGATATATGAACTAAGTGTTCACCAATAGATGAACAGATAAAGATATGTGGTATGTATGAATGTTTGTAGGTATGTGTATACTATGTATATAATTATGTGTGTCTATGTATACACACACACACACACACACATACATACATAGACAATAGATTTTTCTCTTGCATGAGAAAGAAATAGAATGATAGAGACTGGCTATTGTTATAAGAAATGTTAATCACGCTCTATTAACCATGATTATTTTGTTCTGATTAAAGAAAGAATGTTCTGATCTGGCTGGGTGCTCTCCCCACACCTCTGGGACATGGAAGTTTACCTGGAAATGTGGTCCATCTTCCTTAACTCCCTAATATCATGGAAAGATTAATTACCTTGTTGGAGCAACAATGGAGTCCCAGAGGTGCCCACACTTTGCAACCTCTCAGCTTGCATTGCCTGTGATCTGTAAACAATATACCCGTCTATTTCCTTTTGCCTATTTTCCCATGCCTGTAATACCCGTTTTTGTTACTTTTACATAACCATTCTTATTTCATTTGCCTACTTCCCCATGTCATCTTTATCATTCTACCCCATCTAAGCAGCCACTTTATTGGGGTCAGGGGTGGATGGTGTGCAGAGCAAATATTCTTGGATGACCTGCTGCTCTCCCATACTGCCAGCATTGTTGGAATCAATGCTCATACAGGAATCAAACCTGTCTCTGCTTCATTGGCTCAAGTAGTGACAGGCAGACTGGACTTCCTTGTTGTCAGGTTTCACTACCAATCGTACCCACATAGGTGAACCTTGAGAGCATTAGACTAGTAAACATAAGTCAGACAATGACAAATACTGCATGATCTCTCTTGCATGTGGAATCTAAAGTACCTAAACTCACAAAATCAGAGAGTACAGTGGTGGTAGCCAGAGGCTGAGGGTATGAGTAAAGGCGAGGAGATTTTGGTCAAAGGTACAAACTTCAGTTATAAGTCGATCACTTGTGGGGGTCTGATGTACAGCATGGTGATTATAGTTAACAATACTGTACTATGTGCTCGATGGTTGCTAAATGATTAGATCTAAATGTTCTCATCACTAAAAGAGAATTGGTAATTATGTGCTGTAATGGAAATGTGAACAAACCCTCCTGTGCTGATCACTTACCACCATAAAAGCGTATCAAATGAACACACTATATACCTTCAAAATATGCAAGGTTACATGTCAATTATGACTCAATAAAGTTCGGGGAAAAATAGAAATTTGAAATTTGAAAAAGTAAACTATCCACATGGCAATCTACACTAATTAAAGAGAAATAAGTAAATTGGTTGTCACTCTGTCATGCCCACTCACCAATCAGGATGAGTATGCAAATTAACCCAACAAAGATGGAGGGTTAATTTGCATATGCAGGTGCAGAGCGAAAACAGAAGGCTCAGGCCCGAGTGTAGATTGAGGACAACTGAAGACTGAAGCCTGAAGAGGCTTGGCTTCTCTGCTGCAGCCAGACCAAAGGCCTGGGTCCCAGGTGCTGAGGGAAAATTGGTGCTGGCAGTCAGGGAAAGGAAGGCCTATTGTGTGAATCTTCATGAAACTGGCCTCTAGTGTGTGTATATATATATATATATATATATATGCATTAATATATAGAGATATATCTAGAAAATGGCAGCAAACCAATTACTTATGATTTTCTTACAAAGTAAAATATTTGGCAACTTTTGTATACTCTAGCGTAGGATCTAGTCCTATATAATCAAAGCCTAATATGCAAATTGACCAAATTCGAGAATAACTGGTTGCTATGATGCACAGTGACCACCATTAGGCTGATGCTCAATGCAGGAGCTTCCCCCTGGTGGTCAGTGCCTTCCCACAGGGAGAGCATTGCTCAGTCAGAAGCCAGGCTCACAGCTGGTGAGCAGAGAGGCAGTGGCTGGAGCCTCTCCAGCCTGTGCAGCAGTGCTAAGGAGCAGAGAGCCAAGCAGTAAGGAGCAGCCAGCACACGGGCAGTAAGGAGCTAGGAGTCCCAGACTGTGAGAGGATGCAAGCCAGACTGAGGGAAACCCACCCCCCTGCCCCAGAGCATGAATTTCATACACTAGGCCTCTAGTATTATATACATAATGACCTACTCTATGTTTTGTATACATAATAACATATAATAAATGTCCTTAGACTGTGTATGTGTGTGTTTATACTAGTTATGTTTTTATGAAAGATCTAGCCCTGGAAGTGAAGTTATTGGGATAAAAGAATGACATACATGACATTTTGAAAAAAGCTCAATTACCCTTTGAAAAAGATGTGCTAATTTCACCTACCAATAGTGCATGTGGATGCCTTTTCCTCCAATGCGAAAATTCTGGTTTTATTTGTTAAATACAATAGTTATTATAAGTTCAAAAAAATGGTATCTCATTTTTTGTTGATTAGCATTTTCTAATTAGAAAGCAAGGGTCAATCTGGTATAAATTCAAAATTTTTAATCATGAATATTAGCTCAACTTGGAATTTGTTTGATAGGAAAAGAATAATTACCTACTGTTAAATACTGCTATAGGCTTACCTCTCAGAATCATCATTCTCCACAATAGGAAACTGGTGCTTATCACTTTGTTCACTCTTGCTTATCTGTCTCCCTCCAGCACGGTCAGTGTCATCATTAGCCCCGTCACACATGTTTCCTGACTCTTCCCTTTTACTATTTTTCTGCTCCTTCTTTTCTTCAACCTTTGATGAAAGTTTGATATTAAGGATATTGTTATTACCTCATTCATTAAGAACACTGTGTTTTCATTACCTTTTTCATGTGGCTTTATGACTTAGTTTTGCTATTACCTTATTCATTAAATAAACTGTGTTTTCATTAATTTTATCATTTGACTGCTGGGTATCAGTTTCTTGACTGTTGCCTTGATGTCTCAATCCATTTCTGTCACTGTCATCATCAGCACCATCAGATATGTTTCCTGATACTTCCTTTATACTGCTTCTCTGCTTAGTTTCTCCTTCAACCTTTGATGCATGTTTGATAGTAAAGATATTGTTATTACCTTATTCATCAAAAGATAGTGTTTTCATTAATTTAATGATATTAATGAAACTGCTATGACTTGAATCAATGAAAATATTTTGAGTGTTTTATTTGATCATAAAAGGTCATTGAAATTGCTGTAATTCTGCTTTGTTTCTGCTTCTATATAGAAGCCAAATTTTCCAAGACTTCTAAGAGTGATTTCTTAATTTTGTGCTCCTATTCACACAAAATCCACCCTTTGCTACCTAATATTCCCCATACTCACCCCATCCCATTTATCTCACAGAGACAATAAAATCAATGACAAAAAATGCAAATATCCTTCTTTTGTCTTTCCCACCTCTGACTTGCATTACACAGATTTAGAGGATGTGACATTGTGCCTCAGCAACAAATAGGAAGCTTTCCTCTTTCTTCACGAAGCTATTGTTTCCTATATTGCCTTTTACATTTTCCAAGGTCTTTAAAGGTACCAAAAAGTGTGGCATTTATAAAATATATGAGCCTAAGTTTACTACAATATAGGGGCATTGTGAAGCCAATGAATTGTTAGTTAAAGTACAATTAGAGAAAGTGTGTAATGCTCCCCTAATGTCACACTGCCAAGTCTTCGTCTTTAGGGCCTGATGAATTCTGCTGGCCTTACATTAATGACTCTCTGAGATGCCCCCCAACCATAAGGTTCATGGGTACCCAGTGGGTGATCGCTGCTATTTGCATAGCCTGTGACTTTTGCTGAGTGGCCTCACACCCAGAACTGAAGCTGAGTTGGAGTCTGTATCAACATGGGAAGCACCATTCACACCTACCTGGTGACTCACTTACCTCATGGGACTCACATACCAAAGGGAGCTCTTTCAGTGATTGACCCCAACACAAAGCTGGTAGGCAGAGATGAGACTCAGAGTGACTTGGGCTTGTTCTTAGCTGCCTCACAGGCTCGGTGCTGCTGGAAGGAGGCATTGCTGTGCAGCTTGGCCCCTCGCTGGTGCACCTAGGCCTAGCAGAGGCAGTCACAAACACTGCATCTCGTTGTAGCTCCACACAGGTTACCCAGCGGAAGTCACAGGCAGAGACTGACATTGACTTATAACAGAGTGCTCTAGCAAGAGGCTCCAGTGGGGAGCTACAGAACATGAATCAATGACTCCACAATCAGACACCCAAATGAAGATCTCAACAGGTACCACAGCATACTGGAGTGTATTAATTGACATGGGGTCAGCCTTCACATAGCATCTCATACACTGCGGTCAGCCAGCGTGAGCATCAACCCCATCCACAAATACGTCAGCATTAAGACTCTACAAAGGAGGGCACACACACAAGTGACATTCCTGGAGTGCCCAGCTCTGGTGATCTGAAAGAATGATGCCAATGAGCCTGACAAAACACCGAACACATAAGTCCATTTTACTAAGACTGGGAGACATAGTAGATCAATCCAATTCATAGAAACAAATACAAAGAGGCAGCTTAAATGGGGAGAAGAAGAACGATGCCAAAATGAAAACACACACAAAAACAATACAAAACAAAACAATACAGGATAAATCCCCAAAAATAAAGAGCTAAATGTCATGCTGCGACTCCTTAAAACAGTTCCTCATGTTGTGGTGACCCCCAACCATTAAATTATTTTTGTTTATACTTCATAACTGTAATTTGCTACTGTTCTAAAGTGCAATATAAATATCTGACATGCAGGATGTATTTTCAGGGTTACAAATTTAACATAATTAAAGCGTAGTGATTAATCACAAAAACAATATGTAATTATATGTGTGTTATCCGATGGTCTTAGGTGATTCCTGTGAAAGGGGCGTTTGACCCCCAAAGCGGTCCAACTGACAGGTTGGCGACCCACGTGTTGAGAACCAATGGCCTAGAGGCTTTTTCAGTCATGGGACGGCCCCTAGAGGTAAAAACAGATAATGGGCCTGCCTATACTAGCTTCTCCTTTCAGCAGTTTTGCAAGCAATACCAAATAATACATAATACAGGAATTCCCTTTAATCCTCAGGGAAAGGCAATTGTAGAAAGAGCTAATCAAACCTTAAAAACTCAGTTACAAAAACAGAAAGGGGGAGAGGGGTATTATCCTACTTCACAGAATCAGTTAAATCATGTCCTTTACACTTTAAATTTTGACAATAGGGTCACACAGCAGCCAAGAGGAGGCATCAACCTCCTGGTCCCGTGGCATCTGCCGATATGGCACGATGGAAGGATTTACAAACCGGGCAGTGGAGAGAGCCAGACCCAGTAATAATATGGGGAAGAGGCCATGTTTGTATCTTTCCAGCAGGTGCTTCTAACCCCATCTGGGTGCCAGAGCAAGCGGTGTGTCACGACCATGGATCCTGGGAGAACAACTCATCCCACCATTCAAGAAGCTGAAGATCACACCTCTGGTGATGATGCCAGCTCAGCCACAGGCCCCAAAGAAGGAGAATAGCAGAAGGCAGCTTGCTAAGGCCACCCAAGAAGCTAGTGTCCCTACATTGGGTCAACTGAAGAAGCTGACCACCGATACTCAGCAAGTGGTGAAAGAAGAGGCGGTTCAGGTAACACCCTCCAACCTTTTTGTTGCTGTGCTGGCGCTTGTCAGCTGTCAGGTAGGTATGGCTGCAGCTGACACTTACTGGACTTATGTTCCAGACACCCCTATGGTCAATCCAGCCTCCTGGACCGGAGAATCAGTGCCAGCATTTACTGACAACACTAATATGGTCCGGGGTATCTCCAACAAGCATATAACTCCTTCTTCCCAAGGTGATTATACTTATAATGGTTTTAGTGGGGAGCTCCCTATTTATTTATCTAAAAGGGGGACTTCAGGATGTTTGCAGCTTGGCCAAGAAAATAAGACGTCTTATGGAGGCACAAACATTGCTAACATTGCAGGCTCTTGGGATATGGCAAAATATATTCAGACAGTTACTAAACTTGGATTTCCTAAGGCCACCTGATGGCTGTCTGATAAGCATCCCCTGCCCCCCTCCTGCCCTAATAGCACCACTACTGAGTTGGGAGCATGTCCTCAATGGCAAGATTGTGCCAGTCCTGTACCACTGAGACATATTATTTTTGGCTCTGACTTGTATGTATTGGATTGGTCCCACAGGCTTGATGATAAATATCCCATCATGAGCCTATGTCACCAGGAGGTTTTGTAAGTAATGACCTGACCATGAAAACAGGAAATTTACAGAAAGATCTGTGGCTTTTAGCTGCTGCCCTTGACTTTCTTAATTTTACTGGCTCTTTCTTAGCTAATACTAACGGAGCTGTTCATCGAGCCCTTGCTATGGCTATGAGCTTGTGGCCAGCCCCCATATGTATTGGTAACTGGAAATGTGAACATCAACAGATTGGACACCCATTATGCTGTCCAATGCCATCACAGTAACATTACCAGCTGTGTTTCTAGGCATAACCTGAAGGAGGACATATTAATTTTAAAGCAGACTTCTTTTATTACGCTTCCTACCAACAGGAAAATGGAATCATGATGCGGGCCCTCAGGCATTGCAGGAATTACACTATTGTCCCAGGAAAAGCATGCTTTGGGACTTATTATTTTTGGTATTGTTACCCTAGTTACTGTTATTGCATCTGCTATAACTGCTTCTCTTGCATTGACCCAAAGCATCGAGAATGCGAAGCTGTCAATGAATTGGCTCAGAACACCTCAACTACATTTCAGGATCAAGAAGATATAGAAAAAAGGCCAGAAACAAACTTAAATGCTTTGGAAGCTGAGCTGTAGTGATAGGACTAGGTAATCAATTAGAAAGTATCGAGATTAGATAGCAGCTTCAATGTCTTGCTGCTTTTACATATATTTGTGTGACTTCAGCCCGTTATAACAGTTCTCTATGGGATTCAAATAAAATCAAGATGCACCTACAGTGAATATGGTCTCATAATAATATCAGTATAGTCCTAGTGCGGCAAGCCAAACATGTGCAAATCATTCAAAATAGTCATGATGATATTATATCTCCAGCAAAACTAGCAAAAGAATTGCTGGATGATTTAAAAGAATTTAATCCGTGGAATATGTTAAAAAACATGACCTGGTACCTAATTGGATTCCTTTGTGTACTACTAATCTTATCCTGCCTTTTTTCAGTCATCAGCAAGCTCCTGTGATCTCACGTCTGAAGTCTCCAAGTAGATGTCCACAAGATACATTTAAAAATAAAAATGAGGGAGATGTAGAGGGCCCCTGGGAAGGCACATGGGCATTTATACTTAATAACTGCCACCTGAACCCAAGGTGACAGGCAGAACCAGGTCCTGGATACACATCTTACCAAAAAGGCACAAGTGTTCTCAGCTTGACTTTCATTTTTGCCCAGGTGTCTGGGAGTGGGTTTTGTTATGTAAATCCAGTCTAACACCAGGAATGAATAGGACTCTGGCCCACCCAAGCCCCTTTATGTTGAATTTTAGTGAAACCTACTGGTATTTGGGGTATAAAATAAACACACTGCTTTGGTGCTGGGTCCCTGTCTGTCCCTCAGAAGAGGACGGTGGTCCCACCCGGTCCCAGCTTTTTTCTTCCAGCTTTGAGTCTTGTCTCTTTCTTTCATTTCTCAAATCCCCAGCAGCCTCTACTCAAATAACCAGACCACTCTCTTTCCAAGCTGCACACAGAAAAGAGAGACCGCTCCACACTAATATGAGGAGACGCGAGAAGATTTGACTTTGGGTGGTGGGCACATGGTCCTATATGCAGATTTCGTAAATTAGAAATCCACACACAAGAAACCTATGTGCTCATATTGTCTAATGTCACCCCAATGAAATTTAAATAAATAAATAAATGAATGAATGAATAAATAAATAAAATGCAAACCACAAAAAAGCTGGGAAAGCTATATTTATGTCAGACAAAATAGAAGTTAAATGTAAGGCTATAAAAAGAGACAAAGAAGGTCATTACATAACGATATGGAACCCATCCAACAAGAAGAAATAACCTTTATGAACATATATGCACTCACAAGAGGAGCACTATAATATATAAAGCAAATATCTATACAATCATAATTAGGAAGTACAGTACCCCTTTGACATTGATAGATCTTTCAAAAAAAAAAAAGCAAGAAGGTAAATGTATATATTTTAAAAGCTCCAAACAAAACTCAAATGAATTTCGTTGATACGTTCAGAGCATTATTAACCTAAAAATGCAGGGTATAAATTTTCTTCAAGTGCAAGAAAAGTTTCCTAGGTAGGCCACATGTAAGGCTATAAAATAAGTCTCAGTAAATTTCAGAAGACTCCAATCATTCCTCACATCTTCTCCAACCATAGTGGTGTCAAACTAGAAATCAATTACACACAAACACATGAAGGGTAAATAAGCTGCTACTAAACAGTGAATGGGTTAACAATGAGATCAAGGCAAAAATCAAAAAATACCTTGAAACGAATGAAATGGGAACATGATAATTCAAAATCTATGGGACAACGTGGAAGCTGTCCTAAGAGGGAAATTCACAGCAATACAGGCCTACCTCAAGAATGAAAAAAAGTCACAAATGAACAATGTAACCTTTACCAGAAGACATGTTTTAAATGAGCCTATTGGATTGCTTTAAAAGGTGTGTAATATGATCTTAATTTTGTTGATTGATTATGACAGTATTCTTTTCTTAGTGATTAAACTTCACCAAATATAAAATATACCATTTTAAAGTATAAAATTCAGTATCATTTGGCACATGTACCATGTTGTGCAGTGATCGCCTCTATTTAGTTCCAAAACCTTTCACCAATCCAGAAGGGAACCTTATTCCCATGAAATAGGAACTCCCATTCCCCCTACCCAGTCTCTGGCAAACACTTGTCTGATTTCTCTCTCTATTGACTCACTTATTGTGGAAATTGCATATAAAAGGAATCATGCAATAAAGTAAATACATTTTCTCCTTTGGACAGTGGGGCTCAATGGATGGAGCATCCTCCCATCCACTGAAGGGTCATAGGTTCAATTTCCAGTCAGGGCATATATAGAGGTGGTCAGATCAATCCCTGTCAGAGACCATCCTCCTTGCAGGTGGCTTCCAATCAATGTCTTTCTCTCTCATCAATGTCTCTCTCTCTCTCTCTCTCTCTCTCTCTCTCTCTCTCTTTATTTTTATTCAAAAATAAAACATTTCCCAATTTGAGGATTTAACTATAAAAAGACTAATTTTGAATTACGAACATAAAACAATGATAGGTAGGCCACTAGGAAATTTTACGGGTAAGTGTTACACAAAATTCAATTGAGTACAAGAAAGTTAATGTTACAGGAGACCACTTTACCTTGAAGACTACATTGTCTGATGTAGGACATGCAACAGCAATGCGACGTTTGCTGTACAATCCACAGCTCCAATGAGGGAATCCATGTCTTTAAAAAAGGCAACAAAATTTTCAGTGAAATATCAGCTTTCTGTATATCAAATAAAGATTCTTGATATAATTAACTCTAGGCCTATGTTTAAAAAAAGCTTTTAGTTTTTTATTTCTGTTGTCACCTCTCCCAGCCTATGAACTATTTCATGAACACACTCTGACTAGGATTAATTTGTTTTCACCACTTACTGGTTGACATAATTTTTATTTCCTGAACTGGAACACATATGATGACGTAAATCAAGGCAGGAAGATACATTGTTCCTTCCTCATCATCTGTCCCTGGTTCAAAGACTAATTGATTTCTGTCAAAAATGACAGTCTTGCTTTTTTTGCATGCAAACCACTTATTAAGGAGATCCCACTCCTTCCTTTTGTCCTCAAAACACACAGTAATTTCCCTGAAATTCTGGGAAGTTAAATGTCCAAATGTCAAAGAACAAATGCATATTTTATTAGCCTATGTAACTACATATATGTGTATATATATATACATGTATATATATAGTTACATACATATAACTATATATATATTTATTGACATGTGCTGACCTACTGTATGTTTTATACACATATTAACATAAAATAAATGTCCTTAAACTCCATATGTGTATTTTTACACAAGTCATGTTTTCATGTAGAATCTAGTTCTGGAACTGAAGCTATTGAGAAATGAATGACATACTTGAATTTTTGAAACAAGTTCAATTACCCTTCTAAAAAGATGTGCTAATTTCGTCTACCAATAGTGCAGGAAAATGCCTTTTTCCTCTCATGGGACAATTCTGGCTTTTATTTTTTACAGATAATAATTATCATTATAACTTGAAAAAATGGTATCTCATTGTTGATATGCATTTGTTTCTGATCAGCAAGCAAGGTTCTATCTAGTAAAAATGTAAATTTGCTAATTATGAATATGAGCTCAAATTGGGATTGGTTTTATAGGAAAAGAATAATTACCTACTGCTAAATACTGCTATAGGCTTACCTATCAGTATTTACATTCTCCTTAATAGGAACCTGCTTCTTCTCACTTTGTTCCATGTTGCCTTTCTTCCTCACACCAACACTGTCACTGTTGTCTTCAGCGCCATCATGCATGTTACCTGACACTTCCCTTTTACTACTTGTCTTCTTCTCTTGTTCTTCAACCTTTGATGAAAGTTTGATATTTTTATTACCTTATTCAATAAAGGACTGAGTTTTCATTAATTTTGTCATTTGGCTTTTATCATTTCAGTTTGTTATTACCTTATTCATTAAAATGACTGCATTTTCATTAATGGTATCATTTGGCTGCTGGTTATCAGTTTGTTCCCTGTTGCTGTGCTGACTCAATCCATCATTGTTACTATCACCACCAGCACCATCATACATGTTTGCTGACTCTTCCCTTTTTCTACTTTTCGGTTTCTTTTTTTCTTTAACCTTTAATGAATATTTGATTTTAAGGATATTGTTGTCACCTTATTCATTAAAACAAGTGTGTTTTTATTGATTTTGTCATTTGGATTTATCAGTTGTGTTTGTTATTACCTTATCCACTAAGAAGGCTGTGTTTTCATTAATTTTATCATTTGGAAGCTGGGAATCAGTTTGTTCACTGTTGATTTGCTGTCTCAATCCACTTCTGTCATTGTCATCATTAGCACCATTATACATGTTTTCTGACACTTCCCTTTTACTGTTTATCTGCTTATTTTTTTCTTCAACCTTAAAGTTTGATATTGTGGTTATCATTATTACCTTATTCATTCAAAAGTTATATTTTCATTAATTTTATTACAGTAACTAAATTGCTATGACTCGAATCAATAAAAATATTTTGAATGTTTAATTTTATCATAACAGGTCATTGAAATTATAAATTCTGCTTCATTTCTGTTTCTGTATAGGAGCCCGATTTTCCAAGATTTCTAAAGGAGCTTTCTTAATTTTGTGCTCCTATTCACATTATATCCACTCTTTGCTGCCTAACATTTTCGCTCCTCATCCCCATCCCATTTATCTATCAGAGACAATGAAATAAAAAGACAAGCATGCAAAATTTCCCACTTTTGTCTTTCCTAGCTGTTCTTGCCTGACACAGATAGATTTAGAGCATGTGACATTGTGCCACAGTAACAAATAGGAAGGTTTCCTCTTTTTTCAAGAAGCTATTGTTTCCCACATTGCCTTACATTTATTTCAAGGTCTTTAAAGGTATCAAAAGTGATGGCATTTATAAAATATATGAATCAACATACTTCAACAATCCAGCAGAGTGATGCCAATGAATTGTTACTTAAAATACAATTTTGGAAAGTTAGTAATGCTCTCCTAATTCACAAAGCTAGTCTTGGTCTTTGGGGCCTAATGAATTCTGCTGGCCTTGCAGTATTGACTTTTTGATGTGCCTCCCAACCATAGGCCCTTGGGTACCCAGTTTGTGACAGCTGCTATTTGCATAGCCTGGGACTTTTGCTGAGTGGCCCCAGAGCCAGAAATGAAGCTGAGGTTTAATCTGTATCAACATAGTAAACACCATTCACACCTACCTGGTGACTCACTAACCTCATGGGACTCACGTACCAATGGGAGCTCTTTCAGTGATTGACCCCAACAGAAAGCTAGTAGGCAGAGGTGGATCTCAGAGAGATTTGGGCTTTGTTCTTAGCTGCCTCCAGGGCTTGGTGCTGGTGGAAGGAGGCATTGCTGTGCAGCGTGGCCCCTCCCTGGTGCACCTAGGCCTAGCAGAGGCAGTCACAAACACTGCATTGCTTTGTATCTCCACACAGGTCTCCCAGGGAAAATCACAGACAAAGACTGACATCGACTTACAACAGAGTGCCCACCACCACCATCTCAAGAGGTTCCAGTGGGGAGTTACAGAACATGAAGCAATTACTCCACAATCAGTACACCCAAATGAAGATTGCACAAGGCACCACAACATACTGGAGTGTATTACTTGACATGGTGTCAGCCTTCACATAGCATCTCATACACTGTGGTCAGCCAGCGTGAGCATCAACCCCATCCACAAATAGGCCAGCATCAAGACTCTACAAAAGAAGAGCTCACATAACACACACAAGTGACATTCCTGGAGCACCCAGCTCTGATGGTCTGAAAGATTGTGCCAATGAGCTTGACAAGACAACTAACACATAAGTCCATTGTTCCAAGACTGGAAGGCATAGTAGATCTACCCATATTCCTAGAAACAAATACAGAGAAAAAGCTTAAATGAGAAGAACACAAGAGATGCCCCAAATGAAACACACACACACACACACACACACACACACACAACAAACAAACAAACAAACAAACAAAAAACCATAGGATAAATCCCCTGAAAAAAGAGCTAAATGAAATGGAGGGGAGAAATGCACCAGATTCAAGGTTGAAGAATACGGTTACAAAGATGCTAAAGGAATATACTGAGAACTTCGACAATGTCAAAACAAGTAAAAAAGGATAAATGAATCATAAAACATCCACTCAGAAATGAAGAGTACAATACTTGAAATGAACAATACAAAAGAAGGAATCAACAGCAGATAGATGAAGTATATATTCGAATCTTTCACTTATAAGACAGGTAGCAGGAAACACCGAATTAGAGCAAATATATATATATTTGCAAGCAAAGGCTTGCCTATCAGTAGTATATATATATATACACTTTCTTTTTTTTTTAAAGTTAAAACTTTAATTTTATAGATAATTCTGGAATATCTATTAAATATTTTTAGTAGTATTTTGGGTAGACAGAACAAAATCAATGGAATTCTTTTTTTTTCTTTTTTTTCATTTTCTTTTTTTTTTTTTAATTTTTCGATAAAAGTATTACAAAGGGTATTACATAAGTGTCCTTCCCCCCTCACCCGCCCTTGACAAACCCCTGCCCTCCCTTACCCCCCAGTGTCTTATGTCCATTAGTTATGCTTATAAGGATGCATACAAGTCCTTCGGTTGATCTCTTACTCCCCTCCCTCCTGTCCCTCAACCCTCCCTGGCCTTCCCACTGCAGTTTGACAATCAGTTTGAGGCAGCTCTGCCTCTGTATCTATTATTGTTCAAAAGTTTGTAATGGTCTTTATTATCCATGAATGGGTGAGATCATGTGGTATTTTTCCTTCATTGACTGGCTTGTTTCACTTAGCATAATGCTCTCCAGTTCCATCCATGCTGTTGCAAATCCTAAGAGTTCCTTCTTTTTTACAGCAGCATAGTATTCCACCATGTAGATGTACCACAGTTTTCTAATCCATTCATCTACTGATGGGCACTTTGGCTGTTTCCAGATCTTAGCTATGGTGAATTGTGCTGCTATGAACATAGGGGTGCATATATCCTTTCTGATTGGTGTTTCTGGTTTCTTGGGATATATTCCTAGAAGTGGGATCACAGGGTCAAATGGGAGTTCCATTTCCAATTTTTTGAGGAAACTCCATACTGTCTTCCATAGTGGCTGCACCAGTCTGCATTCCCACCAGCAGTGCACAAGTGTTCCTTTTTCTCCACATCCTCTCCAGCACTTGTCGTTTGTTGATTTGTTGATGATGGCCATTCTGACAGGTGTGAGATGGTACCTCATTGTTGTTTTGATTTGCATCTCTTGGATGATTAGTGACTTTGAGCATGTTTTCATATGTCTCTTGGCTTTCTGAATGTCCTCTTTTGAAAGGTGTCTATTTAGATCCTTTGCCCATTTTTTGATTGGATTGTTTATCTTCTTTTTGTTAAGTTGTATGAGTTCCCTATAAATTTTGGAGATTAAGCCCTTATCAGATATGAAGTTGGCAAATATGTTTTCCCACGCAGTGGGTTTTCTTGTTGTTTTGTTGATGGTTTCTTTTGCTGTGCAGAAGCTTTTATTTTGATGTAGTCCCATTTGTTCATTTTCTCTTTAGTTTCAACTGCCCTAGGAGCTGTATCAGTGAAGAAATTGCTTTGGCATATGTCTGAGATTTTGTTGCCTTTGTATTCTTCTAGAATTTTTATGGTTTCCTGTCGTACATTTAAGTCCTTTATCCATTTTGAGTTTATTCTTGTGTATGGTGTAAGTTGGTGGTCTAGTTTCATTTTCTTGCATATATCTGTCCAATTTTCCCAACACCATTTATTGAAGAGACTATCTTGGCTCCATTGTATGTTCATGCCTCCTTTGTCAAAAATTAATTGAGCATATTGGTTCGGGCTAATTTCTGGACTCTCTATTCTATTCCACTGATCTATATGTCTGTTCTTGTGCCAGTACCAGGCAGTTTTGAGAACAGTGGCTTTGTAATACAGCTTGATATCTGGCATTGAGATCCCACCTACTTTGTTTTTTCTCAGGATCGCTGCAGCTATTCGGGGTCTTTTTTTATTCCAGATGAATTTTTGGAGAGTTCGTTCTAGATCTTTGAAGAAGGCCATTGGTATTTTAATGGGAAGTGTGTTGAATTTATAGATTGCTTTGGGTAGTATGGACATTTTAATGATGTTGATTCTACCAATCCAAGAACATGGTATGTTCTTCCATCTCTTTATGTCTTCCTCTATCTCTTTTTTCAACATCCTGTAGTTTTCCGAGTAGAGGTCTTTTACCTCTTTTGTTAAGTTTATTCCTAGGTATCTTAATTTTTTTGGTGCGATGGTAAATGAGATTGTTTTTATAATCTCTCTTTCTGAAAGTTCACTATTGGTGTATAGAAATGCCTCCGATTTCTTGGGGTTAATTTTGTATATATACACTTTCTTTAATGAGAGTAGTTTAAGGGACTTCTGGGATAACAGAAATCATAGCCACATCCACATTAGAGGGGTACCAGAAGGAGAAGTTTGAGAGCAAAAATTAAGAATCTATTTAAAGAAATAAAATAACTGAGACATCCCTGACCTGGGCAAGAAAAATACATAGAAGTGCACAAAAAGGGAGTCCCAAACAAGATGAACTGAAAGAGGCGTAGACCAAGCCACTTCATAATTAAAATGGCAACAGTTAAACACAAAGAGAGGATCTTAGAAGCAGAAATTAAAAACAAATAGTTACCTACAAGGGAGACCCAATAAGTCTGTTAGATGCTTTTTCAACAGACACATTTCAGACTGGTAAGAATTAGTACAAAATATTCAAAGTGATGAAAAAGAAGGACCTACATCCAAGACTACTCCACATGGCAAAGCTGATATTTAATATTGAAAAAGAGATAAAGAACTTTCTAGGTAACCTAAAGGAGTTGATAACACAAAAGGAAGACAGTATTAGAGGAATTTTTAAAGAGATTTATATAAAAAGTAAAACTAAGAGGCAGTAGACTTAATTATAAAGAACAAAATAGCAATAAGCAAGTAGCTATCAATAATCCCTCTAAATGTACATATCTTTTTTTAAATATAGATTTTATTGATTTTTTACAGAGAGGAAGGGAGAAAGATAGAGAGTTAGAAACTGTGATGAGAGAGAAACATATATCAGCCACCTCTTGCACACCTCTTACTGGGAATTTGCCCCGCAACCAAGGTACATGCCCTTGACCGGAATTGAACCTGGGAACTTTCAGTTTGCAGGCCGATGCTCTATCCACTGAGCCAAACCGGTTATGGCAAATGTATACATCTTAAAAGCTCCAATCAAAAGACATAGAGTAGATAGGTGGATAAGAAAACAAATTCCCCACATGTGCTGTCTTCCAGAGAACAACATCAGCAAAACATACATACATACTGATAGTAAAAGGATAGAAAAAGATATTTTCTGAAAATACAACCAAAAAGGCCCGATCTGGTGGCTCAACTGGCTAGTGTTGTTCCTAGACAGCAAGTTTGCTGGTTCAAACTCTCATTAGGACATATACAAGAAGCAAGCAATGAATGCATAAGTAAGTGGAACAACAAATTAATGGTTGTCTCTCTATCTCTCTCTCTGTCTGTCTCTCTTGCTTTATCTTTTTCTCTCTAAAAATCAATCAGTAAAAATTCAACTGAAAAGATGTTCACCCGGCCAGTGTTGCTCAGTGGTCAAGTGTTTACAAAGGAAACAAGAGGTGACAGTCTGATATCTGGTCAGGGCACATGGGGGCATGCAGAAAGCAGAGGATGGATATTTCTCTCTCATCAATGTTTTTATCTGTATATCCCTCTCCCTTCCTCTCCCTGAAATAAATAAAAATATAAAAATGAAATCAATAAAACATATTTTTAAAAAACTTAAAATGCAAACAACGAGGGGTTGTGGGAAGAAAGGGGTCCTAATATGAGGTGACAGGAGAAGAGTTGAATTTGGGTGGTGGGCACATGGTCCTATTCACAGATTTGGTAAATTAGTAATCCACACATGGAACCTATATGTTCATGTAGACTAATGTCACGCCAATAAAATGTAATCAAATAAATAAATTAATAAAATGCAAACCACAAAAAAAGCTGGGAAAGTAATACTTATGTTGGGAAAAAATAGAAGTTAAATGTTAGGCTATAAAAAGAGACAAAGAAGGTCAATACATAATGATATGGGATCAATCCAACAAGAAGAAATAAACCTTATCAATATATATCCACCAACCAGAGGAGCACTTCAATGTATAAAGCAAATATCAATATCATCATAGTTAGGGAGTTCAATACCCCATTGACATTAGTAGATAGATCTTTCCAAAAAAATCAAGAAGGTAAATGTATATATCTTAAAAGTTCCAACCAAAACTCCAATGAATTTTATTGATATGTTCAGAGCATTATTAACCTAAAAATGCAGGGTATAAATTTTCTTCAAGTGCACATGGAACAGTTCCTAGGTAGGCCATGGAACTGGTAAGGCTATAAAACAAGCCTCAGTAAATTTCAGAAGACTGCAATCATTCCTCACCTCTGCTCCAACCACAGTGGTGTCAAACTAGAAATCAATTACACACAAACACATGGAGGGTAAATGACCTGTTACTAAAAAGTGAATGAATTAACAATGAGATCAAGGAAAAAAATCAAAAAATACCTTGAGATGAATGAAATGAGAACATGATAATTCAAAATCTATGGAACAACATGGAAGCTGTCCTAAGAGGGAAATTCATAGCAATACAGGCCTACCTCAAGAAATAAGAAAAGTCTCAAATGAACAATGTAACTTTTACCAGAAGACATGTTTTAAATGAACCTATTGGATTGCTTTAAAAGGTGTGTAACATGATCTTAATTTGATTGATTGATTATGACAGTATTCTTTTCTTAGTGATTAAACTTCACCAAATATAAAATATACCATTTTAAAGTATAAAATTCAGTATCATTTGGCACATGTACCATGTTGTGCAATGATCACCTCTATTTAGTTCCAAAACCTTTCACCAATCCAGAAGGGAACCTTATTCCCATGAAATAGGAACTCCCATTCCCCCTACCCAGTCTCTGGCAAACACTTGTATGATTTCTGTCTCTATTGACTCACTTATTGTGGAAATGGCATATAAAAGGAACAATGCAATAAAGTAAATATATTTTCGCCTTTGAACTGTGGGGCTCAGTGGATGGGAGCATCATCCCATGCACTAAGGGTCATAGGTTCAATTGCCAGTCAGGGCATATATAGAGGTTGTCAGATCAATCTCTGTCGGGGACCATCCTCCTTGCAGTCAGCAGCCAATCAATGTCTTTCCCTCACATCAATGTTTCTCTCTCTCTCTCTCTCTCTCTCTCTCTCTCTCTCCCCATCCCTCTACTCTCTCTAAAATCAAAATAACAAAAATAAAACATTTTCCACCTTGAGGATTTAACTATAAAAAGACTAATTTTGCATTATAAACATAAAACAATGATAGGTGGGCCACTAGGAAATTTAAGGGTGTTATACAAAATTCAATTGAGAGCAAGAAAGTTAATTTCACAAGAGAGCACTTTACCTTGAAGACTACATTGTCTGATGTAGGACATGCAACAGCAATGCGACGTTTGCTGTACAATCCACAGCTCCAATGAGGGAATCCATGTCTTTAAAAAAGGCAACAAAATTTTCAGTGAAATATCAGCTTTCTGTGTATCAAATAAAGATTCCTTATATAATTAACATTGGGCATATTTTAGACACAATGATGAGAGAGAAACATTTATCAGCTGCCTACTGCACACGCCCTACGGGGGATGTGCCCACAAACAAAATACATGCCCTTGACTGGACTCGAAACTGGGACCCTTGACCCTGTAGGCTGACGCTCTATCCAATGAGCCAAATCGCTTAGAGCAAGGGCCTATGTTTTAAAAAAGCTTTTCGTTATATACTTCTGCTGTCACCTCTCCCAGCCTATGAAGTATTTAATGAAAACACTCTGATTAGGATTAATTTGTTTTCACTACTTACTGGCTGACATAACTATTATTCCTTGAACTAGAACATATCTGATGACCTAAATCAAGGCAGGAAGATACATTGTTCCTTCCTCATCACCTGTCACTGGTTAAAAGATTAGTTGATTTCAGTCAAAAAAGGCTTTCTTGCTTTTTTTGCATGCAAACCACTTATTAGGGAGATCCCACTCCTTCCTTTTGCCATCAAACACACAGTAATTTCCCTGAAATGGTGGAAAGTTAAATGTCCAAATGTCAAAGAACAAAAGTATATGTTGTTAGACTCTATAATATTATATATATATATATATATATATATATATATATATATATATACATATGTACTGACCTACTGTATGGTTTATACACATAATAACATAAAATAAATGTCCTTAGACGGCATATGTGTATGTATATACAAGTCATGTTTTCATGTAGGATCTAGTTCTGGAAGTGAAGCTATTGGGAAAGGAATGACATACTTGAATTTTTGAAACAAGCTCAATTACCCTTCTAAAAAGATGTGCTAATTTCATCTACCAATAGTGCAGGAGAATGCCCTTTTCCTCTCATGGCCATTCTGTTTTTTATTTTTTACAGATAATAATTATCATTATAAGTTCAAAAAATGGTATCTCATTGTTTGTTGATATGCTTTTTTTCTGATTAGCAAGCAAGGTTCTATCTAGTAAAAATGTAAATTTGCTAATCATGAATATTAGCTCAAATTGGAATTTGTTTTATAGGAAAAGAATAATTACCTACTGCTAAGTACTGCTATAGGCTTACCTATGAGAATTTTCTTTCTCCTTAATAGGAACCTGCTGCTTCTCACTTTGTTCCATGTTGCCTTTCGGCCTCACACCAACACTTTCACTGTTGTCTTCAGCACCATCATGCATGTTACCTGACACTTCCCTTTTACTACTTGTCATCTTCTCTTGTTCTTCAATCTTTGATGAAAGTTGGATATTGAGGATATTGTTATTACCTTATTCGTTAAAAGGAGTGTGTTGTCATTAGTTCTGTCATTTGGCTTTTACCATTTGGGTTTGTCATTACCGTATTCATTAAAATGACTGCGTCTTCATTAATGTCATCTTTTGGCTGCTGGTTATCAGTTTGTTCCCTGTTGCTGTGCTGACTCAATCCATCATCATCACTGTCATCATCAGTACCATCATACATGCCTCTTGACACTTCCCTTTTACTACTTTTCTCTTCCTCCTCTTCTTCAACCTTTGGTGAAAGTTTGATATTATGGTTATTGTTATTACCTTATTCATTCAAAAGTTATATTTTCATTAATTTTATTACCGTACTGAAATTGCTATGACTTGAATCAATAAAAATACTTTGAATGTTTAATTTTATCATAACAGGTCATTGAAATTGTAAATTCGGTTTCCAGTCTGTTTCTGTATAGGAGAGGGATTTTCCAAGATTTCTAAAAGGGCTTTCTTAGTTTTGTGCTCCTATTCACATTACATCCACTCTTTGCAACATGACATTTCCCCTTCTCACCATCATCCCATTTATCTACCACAGACAATGAAATAAAAAGACAAAGATGCAAAATTTCCCACTTTGGTCTTTCCTACCTGGGTCTTGCATTACACAGATTGGTTTAGAAGATGTGAATTTGTGCCTCAGTAACAAATAGGAAACTTTGTTTTTCTTCATGAAGATATTGTTTCCCATATTGCCTTTTACAATTTTTTCAAGATCTTTAAATGTATCAAAAGTGGTAGAAGTTAAAAATATATGAACCAATATACTACAGCATTGGAGCAGAGTGAAGCCAATGAATTGTTAGTTAAAGTGCAAGTTTGGAAAGTGAGTAATGTTCCCCTAATTTCAGACCAAATATTGGTATTTTGGGCCTGATGAATTCTGCTGGCCTTACCCCAAAGAGTCTCTTAGGTGCCAACAAACCATCAAGTCCATGGGTACCCAGTGGGTGATGGCTGGTATTTATGTATGCTGGGACTTTTGCTGAGTGGCCTCACACTCAGAAATGAAATTGAGTTTCAAACTGTCAACATGGTAAGTACCATTCACACCTACCTGGTGACTCACTTATCTCTTGGGACTCATATACCAATGGGAGCTCTTTCAGTGATTGACCACAACAGAAAACTGGTAGGCAGAAGAGGAACTCAGAGTGACTTGGGCTTTGTTCTCAGTTGTCAGGAGGGCTTGGTGCTGATAGAAGCAGGCATTACTGTGCAGCTTGGCCCCTCCCTGGTGAACCTAGGCCTAGCAGAGGCTGTCACAAACACTGCATCACTTTGTATCTCCACACAGGTCGTTCAGGAAAAATCACAGGCAAAGACTGACATTGACTTACAACAGAGTGCCCACCACCCCCATCTCAAAAGGCTCCAGTGGGCAGCTACAGAGCATGAACCATTATCTCCACAAGCCAAAAACTGAAAGGAAGATCTAGGCAGGCACCATACCACACTGGTGTGAATTACTCAACATGGGGTCAGCCATCACACAGCAGCTTGTATACTGTGGTCAGCCATCCTGAGCAGCAACACCATCCACTAATAGATAAACATCAACAGTCTACAAAAAGAGGGCTCACATCACACACAAGTGACATTCCTGGAGCACTTAGCTCTGGTGATCAGAAAGAATGTTCCAATGAGCCTGACAAACACTTAATACAGAAGGCCATTTTTCCAAGACTTGGAGGCAACATATGTCTACCCATATTCAAGGAAACAAATATAGAAGGAAAGCTTAAATGGGAAGAAAAAGAAATGTGCTCTAACTAAGAAACAGGAAAAAATCCCCAGAAAAAGCAAATAAATGAAATAGAGGCAAGATACGCACCAGATACAAAGTTCAAAAGCATGGGTACAAAGATGATCAAGGAACATAGTGAGAACTTCAACAAAGAGACAGTATGTATGAAAAAGGATAAATAAATCATATAAAATACCCAGTCAGAAATGAAGAAATAATACCTGAAATGAAGAATACACAAGAAAGAATCATAGCAGAGAAGATGAAGCATAGAATAGAATCTTTGACTTAGAAGAGAATATAGCAGGAAGCAACCAATCAGAGGAGCAACATATATCCTATCTAATAATAGAGAAACATGGTAATTAGCCATACCTCCGCTACCCTTCCCATTGGCTAATCAGGGCGATATACCAATTAACTGCCAGCCAAGATGGCGGCTGGGAGCCAGGCAGCTTGAAGCAAACATGAGCGTTGCTTGCTTCAGTGACAGAGGAATCCAACGTTCCCCGCCTGCCTTTCCGGCCTCTGAACTTGCAGTTTAAGAAACATGGTTACAAGTATAGAAGCTAAACAAAACCCCAGAAACCTGCTTTCAGCCAGCCGGGCTTCAGCCAGAAGGACCACAACATTGTTTCAATTATAGAACAAAAGCAGATCCCTGCTTTCAGCCAGCCGGGATCTTAGAGCGGGAGTGAGCAGGACCACAACAGTGTTACAATTATAGAACCCAAACAAACCAGATACCTGCTTTCAGCAGCTGAGGCCTCAGAGCTGGAGGCAAGTCTCAGAGCAAAAGCTGGCCCAGAATAAAAAAAAAGAAAAAAAGGACAGGTTGGGAGCTTCAGTCACCCGCCAGCCTGAAAATGGCCCTCAGCCCCTCACCCAGACTTGCCAGGCACCCCAGTGGGGAACCCCACTTTGAAGGGGGTGTGACCAGCTGCAAAGAGCCATCATCCTCTCATTCAGGCTGGCCAGGCTCCCCAGTGGGGACCCTCACCCTGATCCAGGACATCCTTCAGGGCAAACCAGCCGGCCCCCACCCGTGTACCAGGCCTCTATCCTATATAGTAAAAGGGTAATATGCCTCCCGGCACCGGGATCAGCAGAGCAGCAAGACCTCCCAGCACCAGGATCATCATGACAGGGGGCAGCGACCAAAACCCCTGATGGCCTTGCTGCTCTGTGTGTGAAAGGGGGAGGGGCCACAACCTCCCTATCCGCCCTGCTCTGTTTGTGACAGTGGAAGGCGCCCCAACCCCCTGATCATCTCTGCTCTGTGCCTGATAGGGGAAAGCTCCCCAAACCTCTGATTGCCCTGTGGCTCTGTGTGTGACAGGGTGCAGTGCCCCAACGCCCTGATTGGCCCTGCTCTGTGTGTGACAGGGTGCGGCACCCCCCCCCCCCCCCCATGGACCCTGCTCTGTAGAGCCATAACCTCCCCATCGGCCTTGCCATGAGTGTGACAGTGGCGGTGCCCCGACCCCCTGATCGGCCCTGCTCTGTGGGTGATAGAGGTTGGCACCCCAACCCCCTGATCCACCCTGCTCCGTGTGTGACGGGGGGTGAGGCCTCAACTCCACAATCGGCCCTGCTCTGTGCATGACAGGGGGGAACTCCCGAACCCCCTGATGGGCCCTGCTCTGTCCGTGATAGGAGGGAGCTCCTCAACCCCTTGATCGGCCCTGCTCTGTGCGTGACAGGGGCTGGTGCCACATCTTCCCCATAGACCCTGCCTTGAGTGTGACAGGGGGCGGTGCCCCAACACCCCAATCGGCCCTACCCTGAGCATGACTAGGGGTGGCATCACAACCTCCAGATCCGCCCTGCTCTGTGCATGACAGGGGGCGGTGCCCCAACTCCCCAATTGGCCCTGCTCTTAGCCCGACCAGGGGCTGCACCTAGGGATTGGGCCTGCCCTCTGCCACCCGGGAGCAGGCCTAAGCCAGCAGGTCATTATTTCCCGAGGGGTCCCAGACTGCGAGAGGGCACAGGATGGGCTGAGGGACCCCCCTCTCCCCCCCTAGTGCACAAATTTTTGTGTACCGGGCCTCTAGTACTTTTATAAAAGTACACATACTTTTATAAAAGTATATGTAAAGAAGAGATACTTGCCAAAGCCGGTTTGGCTCAGTGGATAGAGCGTCGGCCTGTGGACTGAGAGGTCCCAGGTTCGATTCCGGTCAAGGGCATGTACCTGGGTTGCGGGCACATCCCCGGTGGGGGATGTGCAGGAGACGGCTGATCGATGTTTCTCTCTCATCGATGTTTCTGACTCTCTATCTCTCTCCCTTCCTCTCTGTGAAAAATCAATAAAATATATATTTAAAAAAAAAAAAAAAAGAAGAGATACTTTTATAAAAGTGTCTATACTAATAAAAGGATAATATGGTAATGAGACTGGATAGACTGGACATCTTCTGGACATCCTTTTGGATGTCCTTCTGGACAAAGCCTCAGTGGTGGGGGCCAGGGCAGAGGGGGTTATTAGGCAAGCGGGAGAGAGTAGTTTGGGGCGATCAGGATGGCAGGGGAGTGAGGTTAGGGGCACCAGGCAGGGAGGCAAAGGGGTTAGAAATGATCAGGCAGGCAGGCAGGCAGAGTGGTTAGGGCCAATCAGGTAGGCAGGCTGGTTAGTGGTTAGGAGTCAGCTGTCCTGGATTGCGAGAGGAAAGTCCACCTGCAGAATCGGACCTAAACTGGCAGTAAGACATCCCCTGAGGGGTCCCGGATAGGAGAGGGTGCAGGTCAGGATGAAGGAACCACCTCCAGTGCGTTAATTTTGTGCACTGGGACTCTAGTATATATATAATTTTTCTTAATAAGACTAGTTAAGAAATTTCTTGGATAACAGAAAACATAGCAATGTCCTTAGGCACACCAGAAGGAAAAGAACAAGAGCAAACATTAAGAACCTACTTGAGGAAATAATGATTGAAAACTTCCTTAGCCTGGTGAAGAAAAAGACACACAAGTGCAGGATGCAAAGAGAGTCCCAAACAAGAAACTATATAATTAAGATGGAAAAGCTTAAAGAAAAGGAGATCTTAGAAGCAGAGAGGGAAAACCAGATAGCACCCAATAAGGGAATCCCCATAAGTCTATTAGATGCTTCCTCAACAGAAACATTTCAGACTAGAGTTATTGGTACAAAATATTCAACATGATAAAACAGAAGGACCTAAAACCAAGACTACTCTACTCATCAAAAGTATTATTTATAATTGAGAAGGAGATAAAGAGCTTCCTAAGTAACCTAAAGAAGTTCATCACACACTCACACAAAGAAACAGTGTAATGGGAAATATTAAAGTGGCTTCTATATAAAAAGCAAAAGAAAAAGGCAGGGGTCATAATTTTAAAGAATAAAATAGCGCTAAAACCAGTTTGGCTCAGTGGATAGAGCGTCGGCCTGCGGACTGAAAGGTGCCGGGTTCGGTTCCGGTCAAGGGCATGTACCTGGGTTGCAGGCACATCTCCAGTAGGAGATGTGCAGGAGGCAGCTAATGGATGTTTCTCTCTCATCGATGTTTCTAACTCCCTATCTCTTTCCTTCCCCTCTGTAAAAAATCAATAAAATATATTTTTTAAAAAAGAATAAAATAGCAATAATCCTGTACCCATCAATAATCCCTGTAAATGCCCAGCAGGGGGCATATATGTCTTAAAAGCTCCAATCAAAAGACAGCGTTAAATGGATGGCTAAGAAATCTAGATCCTTATATCTGCTATCTACAAAAGAACAGCTTCAGAAAAAGATACACACATACTGAAAGTAAAAAGAAGGAAAACGATATTTCCTGATAATACAAACAAAAAGGGCCCTAGTCTGGTGTCACACTTGATTAGAGTGTTGGCCCCATATGCCAACTTTGTGGGATATACAAGAAGCAACCAATGAATGCATAAATAAGTGGAGCAACAAATCAATGTGTCTTTCTTTTTCTGTCTATCCTTTTCTCTCTCTCTCAAATCAATAAATAAAAATTCACTTAAAAAATATTCCCATGGCCAGTGTTGCTCAATAGTCAAGTGTCTGCCTAAGAAACAAGAGGTCACCAGCCTGGTCAGGGCACATGCCCAGGATACAGGCCAAATCCTCAGAGGGTGGCATTCAGAAGGCAGAGGATGGATGTTTCTCTCTTATTGATGTTTATACCTCTTTATCCCTCTCCCTTCCTCTCCCTGAAATCAATAAAAATGTATTTAAAAAATAAAATAAAATACATTTCTTAAATATTTTTAAATGCAAACCACAAAAGCTGGGATAGCAATACTTATTTCAGACAAAATAGAAGTTAAATCTAAGACTATGGAAAGAGACAAAGGAGGCCATGACATAATGATATGGGATCAATCCAACAAGAAGAAATAACATTTATGAACAGGAGCACTTTAATCCATAAAGCAAATATTGATACAATCACAACTAAAATATTAAATACTCCATTGACATCAGAGAATAGATCTTACAAAAATAATCATGAAGATAACAGCACCCTTAAAGGACACATTTTACCTGATGCATTTCATTTTTATTTTCAGAGTATTATTACCCTAAAATTCAGGGTATAAATTTTGTTGAAGTGCACAAGGAATAATTTCCAAACTAGACCAGGAGTAAAGCCATAAAACAAGCCGCAGTAAATTTAAAGAGATTGAAATCATTTTACACATCTTCTCCAACCACAATGGTATCCAACAAGAAATCAAGTGGAGGAAAATAAGAAAAAAGAAAACCCTACAAACACACAAACCCTTGGAGAGTACAGAGCAGTGAAGGGGTTAACAATGAGATCAAGGAAGAAATCAAAAGATACCTTGACACAAATGAAATGAGAACTTGACAACTAAAACTCTGTGGGACCTCATGAAAGCAGTTCTGAGAGGGAAACTCAGCAATACAGGCCGATCTCAAGAAATAAGAAAAATCTCAAATTAACAATGTAACCTTTACAAAAAGACATGTATTAAATGAGCCTATTGAAGTGGTCAGCAAACTTGTGGCTCAGCAAACCGCAGCTCATGAGCCATATGTGGCTCTTTGGCCCCTTGAGTGTGGGGGTATTTTGTGGAAGACCCACACTCAAGGGTCCAAAGAGCAGCATGTAGCTCGCGAACCACCGTTTGCCGCCAAAGTGCCTATTGGATTGTTTTAAAAGGTGTGTAACATGATCTTAATTCTAGTGATTGATTATGACAGTATTCTTTTCTTAGTGATTCAACTTCAACGAACATCAACCATTTTGAAGTGAAAAATTCAGAAGCATTTGACACATGTTCCATGTTGTGCAATGATCACCTCTATTTAGTTCCAAAACCTTTCATCACTCCAGAAGGGAACCTCATTCTCATGAAATAGGAAATCTCCATTCCCCTACCCAGTTTCTGGCAAACACTTGTCTGATGTCTGTCTCAATGGACTCACTTATTGGGGCAATAGCATGTAAAAGGAATCATACAATAAGGTAAATATATTTTGCACTGTGGCCTGTGGGTCACAGTGGTTGGAGCGTCCACCCATACACCGAAGGGTCATGGGTTCAATTTGCATTTCAATATTCCCATGTTATCAGTTCTATCCCTATTGTGGAAGATGCAGGAGGCAGCTAATCAATGTTTCTTTCTCACATAAAATCTCTCTCTCTCTGTTTCTCTCTCTGTCTTTCTGTCAATCTCTCTCTCTCTCTCTCTCTCTCTCTTTCTCTTTCTCTCCACCCTACCCCTTCTACTCTTTCTAAAATCAATAAAACAAACAAATATTTCCTTACTTGAGGATTTAACTACAAAAAGACAAATTTTGCATTACAAACATAAAACAACGATAGGTAGGCCACTAGGAAATTTTAAGAGTAAGTGTTACACAAAATTCAATTGAGAGCAAGAAAATCAATTTCATAAGAGAGCACTTTACCTTGAAGACTACATTGTCTGATGTAGGACATGCAACAGCAATGCGACGTTTGCTGTACAATCCACAGCTCCAATGAGGGAATCCATGTCTTTAAAAAGGCAACAAAATTTTCAGTGAAATATCAGCTTTCTGTATATCAAATAAAGATTCTTGATATAATTAACTCTAGGCCTATGTTTAAAAAAAGCTTTTAGTTTTTTATTTCTGTTGTCACCTCTCCCAGCCTATGAACTATTTAATGGACACACTCTGCCTAGGATTAATTTGCTTTCACCACTTACTGAATGACATAACTTTTATTCCCTGAACTGGAACACATCTGATGACCCAAATTAAGGCAGGAAGATAGGTTGTTCCTTCCTCATCATCTGTCCCTGGTTCAAAGACTAAGTGATATCAGTCAAAAATGCAGCCTTGCTTCTTTGGCATGGAAACCACTTATTAAGGAGATCCCATTCCTTCCATTTAACCTTAAACCATATAGGACTTTCTCTGAAATGGTGCGAAGTTAAATATTCAAATGTATATATATGTGCTGGTAGCCTTCCCACTCCCACATCACACATTTGTAGGCTCCATGCAGTCTCCAACATTTAAATCTTCAGCTTATGAAGGCACAGACTCATGAAACAAGCATGGGCTCAAATGACCAAGAATAGGAGCTCATGTTTCTCTTGCTCTTGGAAAACAAAATAAATGGAGTGTGAGTGATCAACTCATAACACAGGTGTGTCACCCGACTCCATTAGTGATTTGACATCTAGTCTTACTCCTACTCAACCCTCTGTGTACATGGGAGTCACATCAGCTAATTGGAAAACAGGTAGAGGGCAGAAGACACCTGCCTTGGGCCATAGATCTATGTAGTTCAGCAATCTCCCATCCCCTAGGACTCCAGGGAACCTAAGCTCCACTCTGTGAGTCAGAGTTCAGGTTGATGAGACCATAGTTGTATTTGTGATCAAAGGAATCTTTCCAGTGCCTCCAAATTTTTTTTAAATATCTTTCTAAAGAAACCTTGAATGTTCCTAGTTCCTCCAATTAAACAAATAACAGAAAAACAGCAACCTCTTCAGGACATCCTTGAGCCCAATATCTTAATCTGCCAAATCTTGTGGCCTTCCTTCTTAAAATGTATCTTTAACTTGTCTTAAACCCCAATATCTCCATCTGTTTTCTAAAACTCTATTCCAATCCCAAACCAGTGTTGTTCCTCTCGAAACCTGGGATTCCCCTTCTAAATCCATTCTTATCTTCTATTGACTGCATTTGTTGCCCACTCCCCATATTTGTATTATGAACCTCACCTGCAGAATGATAAAGAAGGAAGAGTATTACACTCATCAACGTGAATTTACAAGTCAGTTCCACCCTTTACTATATCCCAATAAGTCATTTTAAAATCTTTGAATTTCCAGAACTCCATGCATACAACCACTTGGCCAGGACATTAAACACTGGTTGAAGAGCTGGAGGGAATTGTGTTTAATTAATTTTCAGGCTGTCTTAAATTCCTGAAATTCTATGTGCCTTTGATTCTGTCTATAGAAAAATGGAGAACACCACAGCTGGCAGAATTGGGAAAAAAAATTACACAATGAAAGAAACGCCCAAAAAAGTAGAGAATAAAAAATTTTAAAGTCAAGAAGTCATGTGAGAATTAAGTAAGAATATGGGAACAAAGAAGAAAACCTCATACAACTAGGCAAATGTAGTAGCCTGAAAAGAAAACCAGACTGGGAAGACAATAAATAAAGAAATCAATTAGAGATATCCTCTAAGTACCTGCTGAATTTAATTAAGACAACAGGCTTTATACGTAGACATTCTCTACTTACAGATAAGTAATTCATTCCAAGATGTATAAATATCATTTTAACCTAAGCAGGCCTTGCTTAGGTAAACCTTTTGGTTCTGTGGCCATAGCTAACTGCTATAAACCCTAATAGCTTTGGCGGGAAAAATAAAGGTTCTATTTACTGGTACCACTACAATTGTCAAGAATAGTAAGGTAAGCCCTAGCCGATTTGGCTCAGTGGATAGAGCGTCATCCTGTGGACTCAAGGTTCCATGTTCAATTCCGGTCAAGGGAATGTACCTTGGTTGCAGGCATATCTCCAGTAGGGAGTGTGCAGGAGGCAGCTGATCGATGTTTCTCTCACATCAATGTTTCTAACTCTCTATCTCTCTCCCTTCCTCTCTTTAAAAAAAGATCAAGAAAATAAATTTAAAAAAAGAATAGTAAGGTAAGTGCTTGTACTAACTAGGTCTTTTAGAAAAACTCTAAATCAGAGTTAACACACAATCAGATTTACTTTCTGAGTTGATCTGATTCGCATCTGTATCTGAAGCCAGTGCTACACAGGAATTTATCAGGGATGTTGAGGAACAACAGAATAGATTTGGAAGTCAAACAGGTGGACACTCGCTAACTATAGAATCAGGTGTCAATTCCTCCACCTCCCTGAACCACAGTTGTTTCATTACTAAAAAGTTGCCGAATGAATACAATAGCACAGCTACTTTGAAAGTTATTGTGATGACTAAATAACACAGGTTAGTTACATAATATAGGGTCTACTCTAGCCAATAGTAGACTACTCTACAACTGTTAGTTTCTTTTCTTAATATTCCTGTAGGTAATATATTGTTTCTAAAAATCCACAAAATCCTACCTGTGTGAAGGCTCTTCTTCAGAGATCTCATGTACTATTAAGGAAAAAAGTAAAATACATTTTAAAACAATAATATAAAAATACAGGACATTAAAATTACCTGAGTAATTCTTAGAAAGTATTCCTTTGGGACCACACACCACATACCAGGATAAATATTAATCATAGTGTTGGTAGGCCATTAATACATTAATAATTCTTACTTTATCTTTTTAAATATATCAAATGCAAGATAGAAAGAATAGAATCTGATATTTACGATGAACATAATCCCAAACAAACCGCATTCGGCTGACAGAAAATGGTATGGATAGTAGAAGCAGAATCATAAACTAAAAGTATCAAACTTATATAGTATAAATTTTCTGGACTCCTTTCATTAAGAAGGTTTAGAAGAGAGTGTACTTATTTTTCCATAGCACAATTAAACTTCTCCAGTTCTTCAGTGAAGACTCACTAGTTTAGGATGAAACACTCTATCACAAAAAAGCTTGGTCTTTGCCAGGCACTACACTATCCAGCCTAGCAAAACATAGGAAACCAATACTTTCTGGCAAATTTTGTTATTGCAAAATAAGTAGAAAAGACTTTGTGATTCCAGTTGTATAAAGTAGAATCCCTTGAGACTGTCTCCTTCCAATGCTAGCTTGTATCTGTTCCTACCTCATAGAGCAGGGGAGTCCAGACAGGGAGGGCTCTGTAGTAGTGCTAGAGGTCATTTTTCTCAACCCTGCCCAGCAGGTGGCAAAAGCCTGTAGAAATCAAGCTTGTTCTGCTTGTATGGCTTATGTCATCAGAGCCTATGCTGATGAACAACAACAAGCCACAAAGGAGAAAGAACGACTTGGAAAGCTACAGCCAATTTCCTTGACATTTTAATGTTTTAAACACGCAAAAAGATACCCACTGTATGATTCCAACTATACAACACACAGGAAAGGCAAAACTAGGGAGACAGTAAGAAGATCGGTGGTTTCCAGGGCCAAGAGAGACGGGAGAGGATAAATAAGCAGAGCACAGAGGCTCTTTAGGGCGATGAAATGAATCTCTATGATAATCTTAATGGTGGATTCATGCCATCATACATTAATCAAAATCCCTAGAATGTACACCAAGAGTGAATCTTACTGTAAACTACGGACTTTGGTTGATAATGATGGGTCAATGCAGGTTCATCCAAAGTACCTCTATTGCAGGATGACAAAAATGAGCAGGGCTGTGTGTAGGGGATGTGGGGTTCGTGGGAAGTCTCCACACGTTGCCTTCCTTTATGCTGTGCACCTAAACCTGCTCTAAAACTGTCCTTTTAATTTTTACAGCTTCTGAGGAACATGCTATTAACATTTGTCAACATATTTATGTTATTTTCAAGACACACTCACCTTGTAAATTAATATAAAGACCCAAGTATCAGAATATGGGGATTATCCTCAGAATTGATTTAGCCATTTGAAAAGACATAAATAAAGCCAATAATTTTAACTATATAGTAGGAAAGAAAATAATGGATAAATATGATTGAATAACTTGCTTTATATTTACAAACAGGGATTAAGTGCAACATACACCAAAACTGAATCATCCATGTAATTGAAAGACACGTTTTATTATAATTTCAAATCAGCAATCATTATGATAATTTTATCTAAAAATTATTTTGAAACATTAATTGGTTTTAAAAAAGCATATAATTCCCTAATATTGGCCTAGTAATTTATGTACAAATACCTGTTAAATACTCAACAAGAGTCAGAAAAATAACCAGCAATACAAGCAATTATGGATGATGCGACAGAAACCAGCACCATGTTATATTATTATATTACCGGCTCTAAAAAAACAAGTACGACAATGCCAAAAACTCAGCGAGGGCCATACATTGTGCTGAAACATGTCATGCAGCAGGCCTCAGATTGTTATTTTTAGAAAGTCCTGCTTAAAACGCTACCCTTTATTTGGGGTCTGAAATCTTGAATCTGGGGAGGGGGCTCCCACCTTTCCCTATCTGATAAGAGTGGCCCCAGTGCCCAAAGAGTGGCACAAGCAATGAGGGTCATGCTGAACACTTGCTTTTTTTCTGGGAATCTAGAATTTTGGTACATGCTATAGGGAAGATGGTTATGTGAGTAGCGTGCCATGAAAACCTTGCCACTGAATCTAAGAAGACTTGTAGATGACATATTTCATGTGTGTGGTCAAAATTTGACGCTGGAATAATTCAGCACATCCTGGTAACAACACAGAGAGAGGACTCTTGGTAGCTTGTGCCTGGCCTCCCTCACACTTTGTCACACAAACCTTTCACTTGGCTGATTTTGCTTTTGTCCTTTCACTGCAATAAATCTCAGGTAGGTGCATAACTATATGCTGAGTCCCATGAATCATTCTAGTGCAAAGCAAACTTAGGTGAGGGTTTAGGAACTTCTAACACAATTTCATTATGTGAATTTTTTATAATTTTGGTTGATACATGATTACAGTCAGAACTTGATTTCATAGAATACCTTTCTTTGATTTTCTTTTGCTCCAAGGTTGTTTTAGAGATTTCTGTAGACCAGTGACTATTGAAATAAAGGAATGAAAGGGATAAATAAAACATTAATGTCAGAAAACAATGTTAAACAAGCAGCAATCCTATTTACTCAGAATAGAAGATACAGAATCCAAATGATTGACAACATATTCCATAATATAGATGTTCCTGTAAAAAAATTGCCCCCATACTGACAATTTCCTCCAACTAAGCAGGCTTTAATCCTTTCTGCAATAGTAGTTATGAGACAATCAAATAACTGGGATAGCTACAGAAAAACAATAATTATGACACGTCGTGTAATAGCGTTTTAGTGCTTGCAGAGTTCTTTCTATTTCCTCCTAATCCTTTTCTTAATTTCTTATAAACCTGCAAGCATAGCTCGCCCATTAAAGGCAGTTGTTGGGAGGACAAGTCAAAAAGTCAAAGAAATATTATGCAATGTAGTGATATCCATGGATATTCCACCAAACTCAACATGTATGGGAACATACTGTTTTTTCCAGATGAACTGTGGCTCTTTCCTGCTCGTCTCACAAATTCCTATTCTTCACGTCCAATCTAAATGCCAGTGCACTGCCTGGAAACCTACAAATCACCTTGTATTTCTCTCTCCCGACCAACATTTTACATTGATTCATCACAAAATTATATGAACTTGACCTCTTCTCTGTCTCTACTTTATTTTGATACTGTCAACTGCTCTAATCAAACAAAGGCTCTTAACAGAGATGGCTCTCACAGGGGAAAATTCCAAACAACTATTCTTGTTTCCTCTTGAATTTATAAGATTTTTTGAGCAGAAAAAATGAGAAAGGCATACACCTAGAAAGCAACAACATTTTTAAACACAATAAATTGAGCTTTATGACTTATGGATAGGTGATACTTCATAATAGACTAATGCTAGCCCAAGGAGCCAAAATCTCCCTTTGTTTCCCAGTATCTTTATGTGCTTTCCTATCATCTGTCATTTACATGGTGGTTGTGGGAGGGTGGGAGGCAGTGGGCCTCAGCAAATGAAGGACCACAGGCCAAATACAAGCTACCATTAGGTTTAGTAAAGAAATGTCTCACTGGAACACAGTCCTGCCTGTTCAATTAAAGATTGTCTAGGATGGCTCTCACAGTACAATGGCAGACTTGAGTAGATATGACAGACCACCTGGCCTAAAATCAAGCCCTTTACAGGCAAGCCTTGCTGATACCTACTTCATATCACAACCAGAGGGCCTTAATCAAATCCAATCTTGTTACACTTCTGCTCAAAACTCCAATGAATCCCTGCAGTGAATATGCTGGCTCCCTACCTCAGGCTCCACACTTGCTGGAAAACCACAACTCTGTTTGGACATTCACTGTCATGATACATAACGAAGGTGGTATCTCCCAAGCTCCAAAAAGAGAAAAAATTATACTGAGCTCATCACAGTAACTTGTTTAGGAACAATCATGTGATGTAACCCAATCTTATAATATGTTAGAAAGGGTAAGTCAAATGCAAGGCAATCAGGTTTCTTCCGATTTAAAAGAAATATATAGGCCAAGCCAGTGTGATTCAGTGGATGGAGAGTCGTCCCATGCACCAAGAGATGGCTGGTAGGATTCCCTTTTGGGCACATGCCCAGGTTGTAGGCTGGATGCCCAGTATGGGTGGTCTGGAGGCAACTGAGCAGTATGATTGTTTCCTTGCCATTTCCATCTCTCTCTCTCCCTTTCCCCTCTTCTCTCACTAAATATCAATAAAAACAAATTTTTTTAAAAAATTAAAGGAAGCACATATCTCAAAATCACTAATCAGGAAATGCAAATGAAAGCCATAATGAAGTGCCAGGTCCGTGCTCTCAGAATGGCTGTCATCAAAATATAAATAAATAACGAGTGTTGGCGAGGATATGAAGAAAAAGGAAACCTTTCTCTACTATTCATATGATTGTAAAGTGGTTCAGTCATTGTAGAATGCAGCATGGAAATTCCTCAAAAAAGTTGGAATTGGAACTGCTATTCCACTTCTGTATATTCACCCAACAAATACATCAACAGGAATTTGAGAAGATATCCACACCCCTTTGTTCACTGCATCATTATTTACAATAGCCAAGATATATAAGCAAACTATGTGTCCTTATATAGATAAATGAATAAAGAAGATGCTATATATAATATTACTTCGACATAAAAAGAATGAAGCCTTCCTATTTAGAGTAACACCCATGGACCCAGAGGAGGGTTATGCTAAGTGAAATAAGACTGAGAAAGACAAATACCTAATCATCTCACTGACATGTGCAATCTAAAAGCACAAAGCAAATAAAAGAAAAGCACACTCCATAGCTACAAAGAACAAAGTGATATTTGCCAGAGGTTACAGAGTTGAGGAGATGGATGAAATAGAAGAATATGAATAAGAAGTGCAAAATTCTAGTTATAAAATACATAGTGCAGGAGAAACCAAGATGGCGGCATAGGTAAACACTAGAAATTGCTGCCTCGTATAACCACTTCAAAAATACAACTAAAGACAAAATGCACCTCATCCAGAACCACAGGAAGGCTGGCCGACTGGAAATTCTACAACTAGAAGGAAAGAGAAAAGCACACTGAGACTCAGAGGAGGTGCAGTGTGGAAGTAAAGTGCAGAGATACGGAGCCGCACATGGAAAGGGCTGGCAACTGAGGACACGGTTCTCTTTTTCAATTGGGATGGAGACAAAAGCTCCCAACTTCTCTGAACGCCAGTTCTGGGTGAGTCTCTGGGGATCCAGACTCATACGGGGAGAAACTGCACTCTCTGGCATCGGGCAGAACTCGAGGACAGCTTTCTCTCAAAGGTGCTTTCAGCAATTACTGCAGAATTGTGAAAACAGAAACTTCTAGAACAGGGCTGAGGATCAGCCATAGCTGTTTGCTCCGCCGGTTTATTCCCTGAGACCCTGCCTCACCTAAACTGTGTGCAAAGGTTTTGTATATGAAAGCCGAGGCCCTTTGTAATCTAAAATTACCTAACTAACTGCAGCTGGGTCAGAGAGACACTGAACATCCAAAAGAAGGCCCAAGGCCCCACAGCAGCTTGCATTACTTCACAGCTAAGCCACATCTGGGCAGCTCCAAACCCCAAAGAAAGAAAAGGAATCTGCAGATCTCTCAGTAGCTCCTGCTGGGTAGCCTCAGGCAGAGGCTAAATGAGCACCACCTCAGAGATCCTAGAGCCAGTGTACTCAGTGGTCAGAGTGGCACCATCCAGATTACGACTCTTCAGATCCATAAGAGACAAACTCAGGGGGCAGATTCAGTGAGCACCAAAGCCCCACTGAAGCAAGTCTTGCCCCATAAGGGTGTCTCCAGCAAAAAATTCTCCCACTGCAGAAATAGCTGCTTCTCACAGCCCATTGGCCTGGAGTTCAATTCCTCCCTGTGATACCTACAACAATCAAGGCTTAACTACAACAAGACTGTGCACACAGCCCACAAAGGGGTGCACCAAGAGTGTCCACCTCAGGTAATTGGGGAGGAGGAGGCACTGGGCCCTATAGGACACCTAGCACACAAAGCCACTCTATCAACACAGGGAAGCAGCCAAAATGCGAAGACAAAGAAACAGGTCACAAATGGCAGAAATGGAGGAAAGCAAACTCTAGATATAGAGTTCAGAACCATGGTTATAAGGTTTTTCAAGAGTTTTTTAGAAACTGCCAATAAATTTAGTGAGACCCTCAAGGACTTAAAAAAGGACCAACTAGAAATTAAGCATACACTGACTGAAATAAAAAATATTATACAGAGACCCAATAGCAGACTAGAGGATCCCAAAAATCAAGTCAAAGATTTAAAATACGAAGAAGCAAAAAAATGCCCAAACAGGAGAACAAAAAGAAAAAAGAATCCAAAAATATGAAGATAGAGTAAGGAGCCTCTGGGACAACTTCAAGCATACCAACATCCAAATTATAGAGGTGCCAGAAGGAGAGAGAGAGCAAGATATTGAAAACCTCTTTGAAGAAATAATGACAGAAAACTTCCCCTACCTGGTGAGAGAAATAGACTTACAAGTCCATTATGCTCATGGAACACCAAACAAAAGGAATCCAAAGGGGACCACACCAAGACACATCATAATTATATGCCAAGAGCAAAAGATAAAGAGAGAATCTTAAAAGTAGCTAGAGGAAAACAGTTAGTTACCTACAAGGGAGTACCCATAGGACTGTGAACTGATTCCTCAATAGAAACTATGCAGGCCAGAAGGGAGTGGCAAGAAATATTCAAAGTGATGAATAGCAAGAACCTACAACCAAGATTACTTTATCCAGCAAAGCTATCATTCAGAATTGAAGGTCAGATAAAGAGCTTCACATATAAGAAAAAGCTAAAAGAGTTCATCACCACCAAACCAGCATTATATGAAATGCTGAAAGGTATCCTTGAAGAAGAAGAAGAAGAAGAAAAAGGTAAAGATAAAAATTATGAACAACAAATACATATCTATCAGCAAGTGAATCTAAAAACCAAGTGAATAAATAATTTGATGAACAGAATAAACTGGTGAATATAATAGAATCAGGGGCATGGAAAGGGAGTGGACTGACAATTCTCAGGGGGAAGGAATGTGGGGGTTGAGGGAAGAAACTGGACAAGAAACATACACCTATGGATGAGGACAATGGCAGCGGGGGGGCCGATAAGGGCAGAGTGTGGGTGGAGGAATCAGGTAGAGGGGAGCTATGGGGGGAAAAAGAGGAACAACTGTAATAATCTGAACAATAAAAATTCAATTAAAAAGTAAAATAAAATATGTAGGCCACAGACATCTACTGTAGAGCAAAGGGAATGTGTCAATATCTTAATATCATGGCATGGTGATAGATGGTTACTAGACTTATCAGGATGAACACATTGTAAGATATGTGAATGTCAAACCATTATGTCATACACCTGAAAGTAATATATTCTTTGCCAACTAGACTTTAACAAAATAATTGAAATTGAACAAAGCAGTCCTTTGGCCTTCACATATTGTCAGGTGAAAATAGGATGCTTTGGAGCCATCGCTAATTAGCTCACCAGGAAAGCAGCCATAAGCACTGACAACCTCACAGCTGAATAAGGGACAGCACCTGGGATCCTGATGACATCACTGAACCACCAAAACAATCCTGGCTCCTATTGTTTCAGCCTCTTAATTAGGCCACCCATTATAACCTGAAGCTAAAAGCATTCTGTCTGATAAATTTCCCAAGGTCATAGGATAAGATCTAGTGCTCTCTGCAGTCCTAAAGACTTTCATAAGCTTACCTTAGCTAGGCACTGACCTCATTCCAAACCATTCCCACAGCACACATTTTGCACATTGAACGGTACAGCTGAAAAACCCTCCAAAGTTAAGGTGCACATCATAGCGCTTGGACTCATGTTCCTGTTGCCAAACATCACCCTTCTGCCCCTTTAACCTGTAAAACTTTTTTATCTGCAGGCTTAATTTAAATCCCACCCACATTTTCATTTTTTTTATTTACTTTATTTGTGTGTAGGTGAATTTTAGAGGACATTTATTATTAAAGTTGGGGGTAGTCCAACAAGAAGAGCCTGGAGAAATGAGCTTAAGCTCACTAAGGAATCAGGTTTAGAGGGTTTGTCCAGGCTGAATTGCTAGTGACTTTTGTTGCTCTGTTTGTAAGCCTCCTGGGGACCATATGAGTTTAGGTGCATCCTCCCTTTGAGGAAAGAAATTGAGGAAGGCTTGGGTGTGCAGGCATGTCTTTATTTTTCTTTAATTGTTAACACCTTTTAAACATTGATTTAAGAAAAAGAGAGTGAGAGAACATTGGTTTTTTTGTTCCACTTATTTAAGTATTCATTGTTTGATTCTGGTATGGACGATGACCAGGGATCAAACCCACAACCTTGGCCTATTGGTACAATACTTTAAGCAACTGACCTACTGGCCACGGCTTCACCACATTTTTAAAACTCTAATTCTCATCATGGACTTAAAGTTGCTGGCACATGCTACACACCAATAAAAAAGAATAATGATAAGCTCCTAGTGTGTTCTACCACCCAGCAAGCACTGAATAAAGTATAGTAACTAATAGAAATGGCAATAACAAGCTCCTGGAGGCCAAAGGCAGTGTTTTAAAACATTTCAATTCTGCAACATCAGAATAGCATTCAGTACTGAAAAGGCACCTGGCAGTTAAATAGTACACCAGCAAGCAGACAAATTAATAACTGAATTTTGACATTTTCTTTGAGAATTCTGATGTGATAAACACAGAAATCAGAGACAGCTGTCATATTATGAGCTCAAGGGCAAAATGATATTTCATCTTTGTATTTCCTATAAGTTGCAAAATCAACATACACAAGTCCTCCGGAAAAAGTCTACTGAGGTGTCCTCACACAGTTCAGGTTCAGATTGCACACTGAAGTAGGTGCCACACCTGGGTAGTCCACTGGCATTTTTGTCACTGTTAAACACTTTTGTACTTTTATTATAACTTATTGAGTCCCAAGTTGGGGTATTTGTATATTTATTATGATTATCTTTTGATCAATGGCAATAGAGCTTCCTGTTCTAAAGAAATTGCAGTGTCCTGACTATTACCCAACAAACAGGAGGAAACATCTTGTTCTAATGCATCAACATATCTCATTCTGTTCTGACTTCTAAGGAATGAAGTTGATTATAGTGAGGCCTTTTTGGCATAATATGTAAATAATCCTATGATTCTCAACAGGTATTGCCTTTATGACTTCTGTGCTATTGGTAGGTCCTCAAAAAACAGCCTCAGTATACACAGACTGTGGGGCTCATTGGTTGAGGCTTGACATTGAAGCAGGAGGTCAAGGTTCCATTAGTGATCAAGGCACATGCCCCCTTTGTGGACTAGATCTCCAGTGTGGGGGATGCAGGAGGCACATAGTCAATGATTATCTCTCATCTTTGATGTTTCTCTGTCTCTCTCACTGTTCCTCTCTGAAATCAATATAAATGTATTTAAGAAAAACAACAACACAATTTCATTGGGATAGTTGCACACTAAGTGGTATAGTTCTTATTGTTTGCCATTTGTATGTGGTACCAGGAAAGTATTGGTGAGTTCTCACTTTTAGCTACTTTTTTAGTGAGACAAGTCACTATGTAAAAACAGGTTTTCAGCCCTACCAAGTTTTGCTCAGTGGGTAGAGCATCGGCCTGCTGACTGAAGGGTCCTGGGTTTGATTCTGGCCAAGGGCACATGCCCGGGTTGCGGGCTCAATCCCTGGTGGTGGGCATGCAGGAAGCAGCTGATCAATGATTCTCTCTCATCATTGATGTTTCTATCTCTTTCTCCTTCTCCCTTCCTCTCTGAAATAAGTAAAAATATATTTTAAAAAAAGATTTTTAAAATAACCAAGTTTTCATGTACTAAATATAATCCATTGCCTGGAAACACTAAACAAAAGGTCCATTTTGTATATCAAGTCGTATAGTTTACATGTGCAAATAGAGAAAAGATACAACATCCTAACTTAATATCTTGTTTTTTACATAAAGATATCATATAGAATTTTAGGGATTAATAGTAAATAAATGAACTTCTTTTCAACCAATATTGACCCAGATTTTAAAATTACCTACAATTAATTTTTTAAATAATACTGAATACTAATCTATTAACAAAGAGGTTAAGAAAACCTTCACGTGCAACTTACACATTGTTTGTTTTTTATTGCTCCTCCATTAGCAAAACTTCCTTACTCTTCATTCATCTATGGTAGGAGCATCAAGAGTAATTTACTATCAGAAGTCTTACCAAGATTGTTAATTCCAGAATATTTCAAAAGTCTTCTTTTTTCTTTTTTTTCAGAGGTTGCTTGTTGCTTGCTGTGAATAAAAAATGGTAATAAATGATATTACCATCTTAATACAAACACAAAAATTATTTCCAACTGTTATAAATTCTCACCATATGTCAGATAATATCAGAGTTAATATTAAAACATTAGTTGTACTACACACTTCAAATTTGTAAGTTCCACAAACTTCTGATGAAGCATGTTATCTTTAAAGAAAAGCAGCATAAAAGAGTCAGGCTTTGCAGGCAATCTAGCTCCGTGAATTAATTAGACTTACCTTGACTTAATGGCAAGTCTTTTGAACACAGACTTCTTAGTTGTATGAACACGGCTATTTGTTTCCAAACAAGTCTCTTTTTCTGTGGCTTGAGGTCCTCCTCTACAAAATAAGAATCTAACGGCATTACTTTAGAAGGTTGCTAGGAGATTGGAATGAAAGAACACATCAAAAAGAGATGCTCAGAGAAAGAGTACGGCAAAGGAAAAATCTTTTCTTGAACTTTATTTGTTGAAACTGTGTTGGAATCCCAAAGAAAGCCTCATGTGGGTTTTTGATAGTTTCTAACACTGAAATGTCACAGTTTTCTGAAAATGCTATTAATTTTGGTAATTACCTGTCCTTTCTTTGTGGTTTGTAATTCAGGGGATGTCCGTTACTTTATAACTTGCAACTAAATTTATATGCAAATATATTATCTCATGAAATCAGATAGCACAATGTTACCTTAGTTTTGTTTTGAATAATGTGAATTATAGAAAACTAATAGAAGTTTTAAAGAATTATAGAAAACTAAGAGAAGGGACTACTACTATCCCTTCGCTACCTCCTCACACTGTGAACCAGCAGATCTTCATGAGAATGATGCTTATTCTCTCTGTCCACTCCCAATTGGCTTGGAAGATAGAATCCTACTTGTCACACATGGACACTGATGGGTCATGCACCCATAGCAATTGTTAGGACTGATAATTTACTTTTGAATCAGAGCTTCCTGTTGATTGGATTCCATGTGAGACACAATTTAAAATATTTTGAAACCAAAGGAAATTCAACTCACTTGCGAATGTTTTATTGTTATGGCAAAAACATCACCTGAGGGGCCAACCTCAATTTTAGAATCTCAGGCAAGCTGGTGCCTACTACACTGGGAAAGGCAATATGGAACCTTCCAATATCTAAACAAAGATGCTCTATAGGATTTAAGGGGAACCCGGGGAACAGAACTGGTGACAAAGGAGGAAGGAATGTCTGGTCTTTTCCTGCAGCATTATTTGAACCTCTCTGACAGCTTAGAATGGTTCCAACTAACACTTGTTTCTTCTATCCTAAGGCCTTCCTTGTTTCTCTGTCCCCAGCTTTAACAAATGTACTCTCCGAAAATAAACAAAGAACGAACAATTGTACCCTTCCGTCTGATGAACTTTCAAAACTCTTGTTACCAAAAATTCCACCATTTTTTCATTGTTTACGTATTTGGCAAGTGAAAGTGGTGTGAATTTATCCTGTAGAGCAGAAGAAACAATTTGTAATTTATAAAATTATATATATCCAAACTGAATATAAGAACTTATAAAGATCATCTGAACTTAAACATACAATATATAGAAAGTAAATAAAAAGCAGTCCCTTTTGCCCTGACTCCTGTTCTTACTGGTTGAGCATTGGACTGCACATTGAAGGGTCTATGTTTGATTCTCATTCAAGAACATATACCCAGGTTGCAGCCTTGATCCCCAACCCTGGTCTGGGCCTATGGGGAAGGACCCACATATAGGTGTTTCTCTCTCTCTCTCTCTCTCTCTCTCTTTTTCTCATCTCTCCCTTCAATTCTCTCAAAAACAATGGATAAAAATATGCGTTGATGTCGATGAAAAAAAACATAGTAGCAGCCCTTCTCTCCTCACCTCTGAACAGTCACTGACTGCTTCTTCCCTTTAAAATGTCCTCCACTCCCTCTTCAACAGATTAACTCTGACATCATTCCCCAAAACTCACCTCAAAGATTTACAGTGTGGGTTCCAAGATTCTATGTTCCTGGTCTTACTATCTGCCCTGGTACACTGTCGTCATTATGTTGCCTGTGGACTGGGACCTCTTCTCACTTGCACTCACACAGCTCCCCTTGCTGGGTTTAGGTCTCCTCTCCCCACCCATCCCCAGCAGCACCATTTCCTTGGCCCCTGTCAGCATGGCAACCAGTCCCCACCATCACTTCACTCCTCCCTGCCTTCAGTCCTTTGTGGGATCTGAGCCTATCACCTACTCCCAGATACTAACAGTCAGTTTTTCCTTCTGGGGTGGAAGGGTAGCTGGGAGGCAGAGCTTTGCCCCTTCCATGGACCCCACATTTCTCCAGCCCTCCCTGCCTGGGCTTTGGAGTTGTTTCCATGGTGACTGGGCCTGATTTATTGTACTCAGTATATGTAAGTGAGAAACAAAATGCTTGTTCCCAGCTGAGGTGGCTCAGCAGTTGAGTGCTGACTCTTGAACCAGGAGCCAATGTAGGGCTTGTATGCTGGATCGTCCAATGGGGGTCTGCAGGAGGCAGCCAATGGATGATTCTCTGTCATCATTGATATTTCTATCTAACGCTCCCTTCCTTTATCTTTAATAACAATAAAACTACAGTATTTTTGAAAAAGGCTTGAAACTGAAGTAAAAACATGTATTTCAAATATTTTGTAAATAAAGTTACTTGATCTATACCTCATTTCTCACTTCCACATTTGCCATACAGGAAAGTAGCTTTTCCACTATTGCCGTGTTTTGACCAAGGACAGCATAGTGAAGAGGAGTGTTTCCATGGATGTCCATTACGTTGGGATCGGCACCGTGGTCTAGTAGAGTAATGGCAAATTCTTCTTGCTCATTTTGAATGGCCTGTCAGTATTATGGAAAAAAATAGGTGATAAATTCTAGTAATGCAAAGTAAACATTGAACAAATTATTCTAAGTAATTAAATTAAAACCAATCTCAAATTCACATAGTTGGCTAATACATACATAAATTAGAGCTGTTTTAGTGTCAATATCAAAGAGATCCAATGGGCAATGTCTGCGAGCTATCCTTCTCACCACTCTTCGATGGCCCTTGCCACAGTCCATGTGCAGAGCAGTCCTATGAAAGTGAGAGGACTCCTTAGGAACTTAGAGTGCACTACATGCAAGCATACAATTGTCCACGTAATTGTAAACATTTCTCTCTATACCTTCAAATTAAATCTTGGGTTTTCTTCTGGAGACAGTACAATATTTATTAGGTCTTGTTACTTACCCTATTTGAATAGAGAGAGGATGACCTGAGGATGCAGGTCAACTCGGTTCTGTTCCTATCATAATTGTCACTTATTAGATATCACTCGGCCTTTCTGTTCCTCAATTTTCTCAACAACAAAATAGGGATAAAAATAATAGGTATCTCATAGGACACCATTGTTGGCTTTCATGAGAATCTATGCAAAGTATTTACTACAGTTCTTAGCCCAGGGAAAAATAACTCAATAGTTGTTAGAAAATATCAGTATCATTATTATTACTACCAATTTACAGGAACCACATTTCAATTAAATAAAATGATATCATCATATACCTGCTTTGCAGATCTATTATAAGCATCAGAAAGAACATAGTATTTCAATGCTTCTAAAATGCTTATTTTCTCACAATTTAAAATCTCTGATATTGGAATCCAATTTTTAACTCAGAAAGTCTTACAACCATTACTGGCAGCATTTAAAAAATTAATTAATACAAAATATACTGTCAATTGTACATCCATGGTACCTTACATTAAGGGAAATATTGCTAAATATAACATTCATCTTGCAGTTTTGTCAAATGGTTGGCATTTAAATTCATATTAATTCCTAATATCTTTATGGTGGTAAAGAGGACACAAAAGGAAATCAAGAAAATTTTCAAAGGTATTTTTGACTTTGATTTTCAAGAAAATTTAAGTCAAAGGTAAGTCAGGATTCAAATATTTAGGATGGCTCATTTTGTTCAATATTTAGATTTATAGATTGTAGGTAAATCAGATGTTCCCAATGAACAATACTAGTATTTCTTACTATTATACATCGTCAAAAGGCCAGTTAAAGGTTATCTTTTACAGTTTCCTACTTTCAGAAATACTTTTGTTTGGAAACAGATAGAAAAATCTTCAACCTGATGATGCCCTAATATTTCAATTATGAGCTTCTCATTTCGATCATGTTGGGCAACATGAAATTGTAAGAATGAAAGGGCCTGATTTGGAGGGAAAGGATCCTGAGTAGAATATGTCCGCTACATAATAGCTACTCATGTTATATTTCATTTAAAAATGGATTGAGAGAATGCATACACATAGAGGAAGAGTTCAGTATTTTTAAAGAAATCTTTATAGATTAAAAAAAACACTTCAGCATTAATAATAATCTTTTACATTTTCGCTCTTTATTAAAAAAGTTTATGGTTAAGAGTATTACAGATCTCCTACATTTTTCCCTCATCGTCACCCTCCACCTGGTTCCTGCCTCACCCCAGTCCTTTAACACCCTATTGTCTGTGTCCATAGGTAAAATCTTAGGTTAATCTCATCCTGCTCCTCTGTTCCCCCTTGTCACTGAGATACAGAAGTCCGTTACATGTTTCCATGCCTCTGGTTCTATTCCATTAATTGGTTGTTGTTTTTGTTGTTTTTTTCATTAGATTTATTGTTTATTTATTTTGATTTTTACATTCAATTGATGATCTATAATAAGGAAAGCATAATATGCTAATTAGACCAGAGGTCTTTCTGGGTATCCTTCGGACGAGTTTGAGATGAAGCCAGGGCTGCAGCCACAGGATCAAGGAAGCTTCCATGACTACCAGGGAGGAATCCAGGCTGCCCCTGAAGCTGCAAGGAAGGGATCCATGTAGCTGCCATGGCTGTGAAGGCTTATCCTTGCACAAATTTCGTGCATTGGGTCTCTAGTAGATACATATATATTGACATATTACTGTTTCTATTTTTAAATTTTTGCCTTATTCTTCTTCTGCTGCTTCTTCTGCTTCTTCTTCTTCTTCTTCTTCTTCTTCTTCTTCTTCTCCTTCTTCTCCTTCTTCTCCTCCTTCTTCTCCTCCTCCTCCTCCTCCTCCTCCTCCTCCTCCTCCTCCTCCTCCATCTTCTTCTTCTTCTTCTTCTTCTTCTTCTTCTTCTTCTTCTTCTTCTTCTTCTTCTTCTTCTTCCTCTTTTTCATTTTTCTTTCTCAAGAATACCCATCAACATTTCATTTAACACTGGTTTAGTAATTGTGAACTCTTTTAGTTTTTTGTTGTTTTTTTTGTCTGTGAAGCTCTTTGTCTGACCTTCAATTCTAAATGATATCTTTGTTGGGTAGAGTAATCTGGATTGTAGGTCCTTGCCATCCATCACTTTTTATAATTCCTGCCACTCGCTACTGGGCTGCAAAGTTTTTCTTGAAAAATCAACTGGCAGTCTTACAGGTATTCTTTGTAGGTAACTAATTTTCTCTAGCTGCTTTTAAATTCTCTCTTTGTCTTTAACCATTGGCATTTTAATGATGATGTGTCTTGGTGTGTGCCTCTTTGCCTTCCTCTTGTTTGGGACTCTCTGTGTTTTCTACACTTGTAAGTCTATTTCCATTAGCAGGTAGGAAAATTTTTTCTGTCTTTATTTCTTCAGATAGGTTTTCAATATCTTACTCTCTCCCTTCACCTGCTGGCAGGAACATAATGTAATTGTTGGTATGCTTGGAGTTATCCCAGAAGCTCTTTACACTGTCTTCATATTTTTGGATTCATTTTTCTTTTTGCTCTGCTTACTGGGCATTTTCTGTTTCCTCATATTTCAAGTCTTAATTTGATTCTCAGGATCTTCAACTGTACTGCTGAATCCCCCAAAATTATTCTTGACTTCAGTTAGTGTGTGCCTAATTTCTGATGGATCCAGGTCCTTTTTTATGTCTTTGGTGTAGTCATTAAATCCTTGAAAGTCTCACTAAGTCCTTTGAAGCTCCATTAAAGGTCCTTGAGCAACCTCATAACCATTGCTTTGAACTCTGTATCTAGTAATTTGCTTGCTTCCATTTCATTTAGTTCTTTTTCTGATGATTTCTCTGGTTCTTTCATTTTTGATAGGTTTCTTTGTTGCCAAATTTTTGGCTGCTACCCTGTGTTTGTTTCTATGTACTAGGTAGAACCTCTATGTCTCCTGGAATTAGTAGAGTGGCCTTGTATAAGAGGTATCCTGTGGCTCAGTCTCTTTAGGAACCTGAGCTGGGCACTCTAGGTGAACCCCTGTGTGGGCTATGTGCAGAATCTTTTTCTGTGCCTTGACTGCTGTTGGTGTCACTAGGTGCAGTTGACCTTCAGGCCAAATCGGTGTGAGGATCAGCTGGGACTACATTGAAAGAGATGTTGTGCAGGAGATACATTTTTCTTGTTTGAGATATTTTAGCAAAGTGTGAAGCCTGACCCAAGACATGCTATTCATATGTTAAAGGTGGTACAAAGCATGTGAGTGGTATTCAAATTGCATGTGGTGGGGTCTCAGAGAATCACCAGGGTAGAGCGAACAGTTTGAGACAAGCTGATGAAAACTCAGATATGGGTGCCTGTCAGTTCTGGGATGGGGGAAGTCTCAGCACAGGAACAATGACCTCTGTGAGCACCTCTGTCTCTGAGAAAGCTGCCTCTGAGTACTTGCCCTGATGCCAGACAATCCAGTTACTCCCCGATTGTCACAAGTTCCTTTCAAGCTGCCACCACCAGGATGGAGTACAAAGTGTTTCAGTCCAAGTAAGTTCTTGTGCTGGCCCTTTAAAAGGAACTACCTGGGTCTCCCACAATGTGTGTTCTTGTCAATCAGCCACAATGCTTGCTCATTTTCACAGCTTGAAGTTAAAGGGAATTCTCTCCCCTGCTCTGGAACCCTGGGTTGTGGGCCTCATGTAAGACTGGGACACCCTTGCTTCTCACAGGAAGTCACCATAAACACAACATATATCAAGATTAGAAAAAGACGCCACATGTTGTTGTGGGACCAGCCCATTCAGTGCCTCTGCCCTTCCTACCCACCAAAATGTGCTTCTTCTTTACTTCTCTAGCTGTAGGAATTCCATTCACCTGGATGTCAGGTGATTCTGAATGATGGTTAATCTGTATCTGTATTTTAGTTGTAATTTTGATGTGGTTATTGGAGGTGGCAAGTACCAGGGTATACTTATGTAGCCATTTTAGTTCTTCTGTGCTTTCTATTTTTAATTATATTTTTTTAAAAAATAACTCAGTTAGAGAAAGAAAGAAAAATTTCAAGTGACCTCACTTAATTGTGGAATCTAAAGATCAAAATATACTGATGAACAAAATACGTCCAGAGGTAATGATGAATAGAATAGAACAACAGATCTAGGGATGGTGGTGATAGGACAGAAGAGATTAAACAAAGAGCATATATGTATAACCCATGGACACAAACAATATTATGAGAAATTTCCTGTGGTGGAATGGGGTGTGGTTTAGGTGGAAGAAGGACAAAAAAGGGACAAAATGGGAGAGTTCTGTAATACTGCAAAAACAACAAAAAAATATATACTTTTTTAAAAAAATTATTTTTAATTGATTTTAAAGAGAGAGGAGGGTGAGAGAGAAAAACATTGATGTGACGGAGATGCATCAATAGGTTTGCTTCCATAAGCACCTCAATCATGGATCAAATCTGAAACCTGGATAGTTCTCTATTACCAGGGACAAAACCCAAGACCTTTCAGTGTACAATAAGGTTAATGGATGATGCTCCTACCACCTTAGCCATACTGATCAGGGTGCTATTTTGAAATTTTTAGGTTCATAAGCACACTAAGATGTGACTAATCTATAATAACTTTCATATTATATGTAATAAAGCTATATAACATAAAACACATGTGTATAATTATATATACATAAGTGTATATATGTATGTATATATATATATATATATATATATATATATATATACAGTAATAAAAGACAAACATGCAAATTGACCAAACCTTTGCCATGCCTTAAGTCATGCCCACCATCCAATCAGAGTGACTATGTGCAAATTAATCCAACCAATATGGCAGCTGGCAGCCACAGGGCTGGAGCAAGCAGGAAAATTCGTTCCCCAGTGATGGAAGAAGCCAAGCTTCCCACCAGCTATGGCCAACTCTGAGCTCCACTGAAGGCATCAAAGTTTCAATTATAGAAGATAAATAAACCCCAGATACCTGCTTTCAGCCGGCCCTGGCCAGGGAGCTGGAGCGAGCAGAAGGCTTGGGTCGCTCCTAGTGTTGGTGGAAGCCAAGCTTCCTGGCATCATGGCCTGCTCTGAGTTCCATTCAAGGCTACAAAGTTTCAGTTATAGAAGATAAATAAATCCCAGGAAAAAAAAGAGGCTGGGAGCTTCCATCGCTGGCGGGGCTTGGCCAGCCTGAAAACAGTCCTCAGCCCATCGCCCAAACTGTCCAGGCACCCCAGTGGGGACCCCCACCATGAAGGGGGTGTGACCAGCTTTTAACAGCCATCAGCACCTCACCCAGGCTGGCCACGCACCCTAGTGGGGACCCCCACCCTGAAGAGGCATGTGAGCAGCCTGCAAACACACATCATCTACTCACCCAGGCTGGCCACACACCCCAGCGGGAGCCCCACCCTTATATAAGACACCGTTCAGGGCAAACCAGCCAGCCCCCACCTGTGCAGCAGGCCTCTATCCTCTTTAACAAAAGGGTAATATGCAAACTGACCCTAACAGCAGAATGACTGGGTATGACTGGTCACTATGACACACACTGACCACCAGGGGGCAGACACTCAATGCAGGAGCTGCCCCCTGGTGGTAAGTGCACTCCCACAGTGGGAGCTCTGCTCAGCCACAAGCAAGGTAGATGGCTGCCAGCACAGTGGTGTTGGCAGGAGCCTCTCCCACCACCTCAGGCAGTACTGAGGATGTCCAACTGCAGCTTAGGTCTGCTCTCTGCTAGTAAGTGGACATCCCCTGAGTGCTGCCAGGCTGCCGGAGGGATGTCTGCCTGCCAGCTTGGGCCCAACACCCCAGGGAGCATTCCTAAGCTAGCAGGTGGACATCCTCCAAGGGGTCCCAAATTGCAAGAGGGCATAGGCCCAGCTGAGAGACCCCCCCGAGTGCACTAATTTTTTTTCACTGGACCTCTGTTGTGTGTGTGTGTGTGTGTGTGTGTGTATGTGTGTGTGTGTGTGTATATATATACATTAGTGGCCCAGTGCTCAAAATTGTGCGCAGGTAGGATCCCTGCCTGTGTTCTTGTTCCAGTATTATGAAGGCTTCAGAAAATCTGGAGAAGGCTTTGCACACATTATATAGCAGTCCAGAGATCCAACATAATTTTGAAAGGCATTTGGGGGTCAGTGGAACCTAGGTTAAAGGAAACTAAGATCTCCTTGTCTCAGGACCCCATGCTTTTGATTAACACAATTGGTCCTGAGGCAAGGCAGAGATATATACTTCCAAGGGTCAGGGTTTCCTATACAGAGGCATTGTCAGATTTAGGGGAATTAAACTACAGCTATTCAGGTGTTTGGCCAGTAGGAGGCAATTACATGTAGATTAAGATGCCCTGAGCTGTCTGGCAGCAAACTATCAGACAGTCCCTTTTGGGGTTTGGGGAAATGCCATCAGCCATTCCCAGACTCAGCCCTGCTGTCATGCTGGGATTGGCTTCTGGCAGGGCCCTAGGCCTAGTCTGTGATCTGGTCCATCTTCTCCCTGCTCACAAGTCCCCAGTCCTGCCTGCCACCGCCACCAATCCAGTTCCCCTCACCATTCCCCAGTCCTACTATGCTGCCGCCACCCACCCAGTAACCTGACGAGTCCCCAGTCCCGCAGAACTGACACCCACCCTGGTTCCCCATTCACCATCTGATGATCAGAGCCTGCGAGCTTGGGGGAAGGGTCCAAGAGGTCGTTGATGCACCTCATAGCGACTGGTAGAGCAATCGTTCTGGTCGTTACGCCATTATGGTCACTGGGCTTTTATTTTACAGGGCTAGTGTCCCAGTAACTTAAATTTGTGCATGAGGGGTGGGTGTCCCTCAGCCCCGCCTCTGCCCTCTCCAATCTTGGACCCCTTTAGGGATGTCCAACTGCTGGTTTAAAGATCAGGCATAAAATGGCAGTCGGATATCTCTCTCGCAATCTGGGACTTCTGGCACCTAACCGCTCACCTGCCTGACTGCCTGATCACCCCAGGCTACCCTGATTGCTGGCCTATATGCCCCTAACTACCCTCCCGGCCAGCGTTCTTGCCCTCAACTGCCTTCCTGCCAGCCTGATTGCCCCAACTATCCCCCTTGACAGCCTGCTCACCCCCAAGTACCCTCTCCTCCTGGCTTGATCACCCCTAACTGCCTCTGCCTCAGCCCTGACACAATGGCTTTGTCTGGAAGAAAATCCACAAGGCCTCCCAAAGGTCTCCCGGCCTAAATAGTATATTACCCTTTTATTAGTATAGATAGAGGCCTGGTGCATGGCTGGGGCCAAGCTCATATTCCCTGAAGGGGTTTCCTGATCAGGAAGGGGGTCCCCACTGGGGGCATTGCTGACCTGGACAAGGGACTCAGGCAGATTGTAGGCTGGCCATGCTTCCATCAGGGTGGGGGTAACCTCTGCGGAGCATGCCCAGCCTAGGTGAGAGTTGAGGGCTCTTTTCAGGCCAGTCACACACCCTTTGGTGTGGGGGTCCCTGCTGGGGGTGTGGCCAGCCTGGGTGAGGGGCTAGTAGCTGCTTGCAGGCTGGCCATGCCCACATTGGGATGAGGTTTTCTGCTGGGGGCGGGGTTGGCCTGGGCAAGGGGCTAATTGTCTTTTGCAGGCTGGCCACAACCCCATGGGGTGAGGGTGCCCACTGAGGCTAAGGGGGCCTGGGCAAAGGGCTGAGGGCTGTTTGGGGGTACTTTGCAGGCTGGCCAAGCTCCTGGCTTTGTCCAGAAGGACATCTAGTGAGCACGATTCATATGATTGCCCTTCCTGAAGATGCTTTTATTCATAATAATATTTGCTAGAATTTCCGTACATGTTCAAACATGAAATCGGATTTTTTGAAAAGGAAATGTTCATTTTTAATATAAATGCTCAGAAATAAATTTTATCACATTTTGCATCTATTTTTCACTAATTAAGATCATAGTCTGTTTGTGTGTATGTATAACCAAAATGAGTTTTTCTTATTAAGACATTGTTATTTTCAGAAGTACTGAGTGAAACAAACTATAAAACTTAGATTTTAGTATAAATAGAATTGATGGGTACTGGGAATATATCTATACTAGAGGCTCAATGTAAGAAATTTGTCTGGGGGGGTGGGTATGTCCCTCAGCCTGGATTGCACCCTCTTGAAATCCAGGATCCCTCGAGGGATGTCCGACTGCTGGTTTAGGCCCCGTCCCTCAGTGGATATCCCTCTCACATTCTAAGACCACTGGCTCCTAACCACTTGCCTGCCACCCTGCCTGCTCTGACTGCCTGTAGGATTGCTCCAAACAGCATCTGCCTCGTCTCCCATACCCGGGACCTCCGCTTTTCTCCTCCAGCTGGCTGCAGACACCTGGTACCCAGGCTTTCCTCCCTTTGGCCAGCTACAGGCACCTGGGACCCCGTGCAGTTCACACGTGGGCTGGCCTCAGGCACCCAGAACCCCCAGCAGCTTCGCCCAAGCTGGCCACAGGCACCCTGGGCCTGAAAGGCTTCGCCTGGGCCCCTGCTCTGTCAGAAAGGTCATCCAGAAGGATGTCTGGAAGATGTCTGGTCTATCCAGTCTAATTAGTATATTACCCCTTTATTAGTATACTAGCAGATTTTTAAATGTGCTGCTCAGGGCTGAATTTCTTATTGCAAATGTCAAAAACAACCTAAATTTGAAACAGCAGCATAAGGACAATCTTCAAAAACTGGGTGGATGGAAAATATTATTTTACTCTTTTACCTTATTCCCTTTTTCCCAGGGACACTAAATATATTCTCATTTGTCCATTGGTCACCTATACTTATGCAAAAAAATACTGTGTTCATTTTCAAGTTATAGTTTTTTGTTGTTGATCTCAAAGACTTCTCTGTAAAAGGAAGACATACCTTTCCTCTGATACACATATACCGCAAATATTTTGCAAGAACATTTTCTTTCTTTTGCTGAAATTATTTTATGGTAGACAGAGTGTATGAAACATTTTAAAATATATTTTCATTGATGAATACAATATATTTTATTCAATATTGAGAGAGAATCATTGATTGGCTGCCCCCTGCACACTCCTACAAAGGATAGAACCCGCAACACAGACATATACCCAGACTAGGAATCAAACCATGACCTCCTAGTTCTTAGGTCGGCACTCAACCACTAAGTCATGCAGCTGGAATAGAACTTTTTATATTGCACAATCAACCTCCAGAAATCCCGTGCTTCAAGTCTTTGTCAACATTAAAAAACAACAACAAAGTATAAACAGACATTTGTGTATTCTCCTGGTACTTTTCTCATTTTGCATATTTAAAACTTTTAATCTGAGATTTATTTGGAGTAATCAAAATATAGCTAGTTTTATACAAACACTTAACATGGAATCCTCCACCATTTTTCACTGACCTTTTCCTACAAATATGAAATGTCACCAGTATCTAGTACTAAAGTGTTACATATTTTTGGAGGTTTGGGCACTTTCCATTCTGTTCCAATCATTTATCTGTCCTTTCAGCTATTAGTAAACTGATACTTTGTGGAAATTTATAGCACACATTAATAGCTAGAAGGGTAAACTTGTGTCTACTATGCAAAATTTGTCTTAATTTCATTCCAATGATGGGAGATAACATGTAACTCAAAAAGTTTAAAGTATATTGAATTGGTTGGTAAAACTAATAAACAGGACAAGCACACATTTTGAGAAACTCAGTCATCATAATCAGGACCACAGCCACCTTCCCGTTTCAAAGTTGCATCTGAGTTCCCTCCATAAAGAACATAGGTTATTAGATTTTATCCAAGGAATTTTTAGCCCAGAAGTGGATCTATTATGAGAATTATCTCTCTCATTGTGCACTTTTCTATAGTATGTAACATCATGCTATAAAAATGTGTATGGTATCCAATGAACACACTCTGATTAGGATTAATTTGTTTTCACTACTTCCTGGCTGACATAACTTTTATTCCCCGAACTAGAACTCATCAGATGACCTAAATCAAGGCAGGAAGATACATTGTTCCTTCCTCATCACCTGTCACTGGTTCAAAGATTAATTGATTTCAGTCAAAAAAGGCTTTCTTGCTTTTTTTGCATGCAAACCACTTATTAGGGAGATCCCACTCCTTCCTTTTGTTCTCAAACCACAAGGTAATTGCCCTGAAATGGTGGAAAGTTAAATGTCCAAACGTCAAAGAACAAAATGTATAAGTTGTTAGCCGATGTAATAATATATATATATACTGACCTACTGTATGGTTTATACACATAATAACACAAAGTAAATGTCCTTAGACTGCATATGTTTATGTTTATACAAGTCATGTTTTCATGTAGGATCTAGTTCTGGAAGTGAAGCTATTGGGAAAGGAATGACATACTTGAATTTTTGAAAAAAGCTCAATTACCCCTCTAAGAAGATGTGCTAATTTCATCTACCAATAGTGCAGGAGAATGCCCCTTTCCTCTCATGGGACAATTCTGGCTTTTATTTTTTACAGACAATAATTATCCATATAACTTTAAAAAATGGTATCTCATTATTTGTTGATATGCATTTGTTTCTGATCAGCAAGGAAGTTTCTATCTAGTAAAAATGTAAATTTGCTCATCATGAATATTAGCTCAAATTAGAATTTGTTTTATAGGAAAGGAATAATTACCTACTGCTAAATACTGCTATAGGCTTACCTATCAGTATTTACATTCTCCTTAATAGGAACCTGCTGCTTCTCACTTTGTTCCATGTTGCCTTTCTGCCTCACACCAACACTGTCACTGTTGTCTTCAGCGCCATCATGCATGTTACCTGACACTTTCCTTTTACTACTTGTCTTCTTCTGTTGTTCTTCAACCTTTGGTGAAAGTTTGATACTGTTATTAACTTATTCTTTAAAAAGAGTGTTTATTCATTAATTTTGTCATTTGGATTTATCATTTGTGTTTGTTATTACCTTATCCACTAAGAAGGCTGCGTTTTCATTAATTTTAACATTTGGCTGCTGGGAATCAGTTTGTTCACTGTTGATTTGCTGTTGCAATCCACTTCTGTCACTGTCATCGTTAGCACCATCATGCACATTTTCTGACACTTCCCTTTTACTACTTTTCTCTTCCACCCCTTCTTCAACCTTTGATGAAAGTTTGATATTATGGTTATTGTTATTACCTTATTCATTCAAAAGTTATATTTTTATTAATTTTATTACAGAAATGAAATTGCTATAACTTGAATCAATAAATATATTTTGAATATTTAATTTTATCATAACAGGTCATAGAAATTGTAAACACTGTTTCGTATCTGTTTCTGTATAGGAGCCGGATAGTCCAAGATTTCTAAAAGGCTTTCTTAATTTTGTGCTCCTATTCACGTTACATCCACTCTTTGCTACCTGACATTTCCCCTTCTCACCCTCATCCCATTTATCTACCAGAGACAATGAGATAAAAAGACAAAGATGCAAAATTTCCCCCTTTTGTCTTTCCTACCTGAGTCTTGCATTGCACAGATTGATTTAGAAGATGTGAATTTGTGCCTCAGTAACAATAGAAAACTTTGTCTTTCTTCATGAAGCTATTGTTTCCCACATTGCCTTTTACAATTTTTTCAAGATCTTTGAATGTTTCAAAGGTGGTATTTAAAAAAATATCAACCAATATATTACAACATTGGATCAGAGTGAAGCCAATGAATTGTTAGTTAAAGTACTATTTTGGAAAGTGAGTAATGTTCCCTAATTTCAGACCAAATCTTGGTATTTTGGGCCTGATGGATTCTGCTGGCCTTACCCCAAAGAGTCTCTTAGGTGCCAACAAACCATCAAGTCCATGGGTACCCAGTGGGTGATGGCTGGTATTTGTTTATAATGGGACTTTTCCTGAGTGGCCTCACATTCAGAAATTAAATTGAGTTTCAAACTGTCAACATGGTAAGTACCATTCACACCTACCTGTTGACTCACTTATCTCTTGGGACTTATATGCCAATGGGAGTTCTTTCAGTGATTGACCCCAACAGAAAGCTGGTAGGCAGAAGAGGAACTCAGAGTGACTTGGGCTTTGTTCTCAGTTGCCTCGAGGGCTTGGTGCTGGTAGAAGCAGGCATTGCTGTGCAGCTTGGCACCTCCCTTGCACACCTAGGCCTAGCAGAGGCTGTCACAAACACTGCATCACTTTGTATCTCCACACAGGTTGCTCAGGAAAAATCACAGGCAAAGACTGACATTGACTTACAACAGAGTGCCCACCACCCCCATCTCAAGAGGCTCCAGTGGGCAGCTACAGAGCATGAACCATTATCTCCACAAGCCAAACACTGAAAGGAAGATCTAGGCAGGCACCATACGACACTGGTGTGAATTACTCAACATGGGGTTAGCCATCACACAGCAGCTTGTATACTGTGGTCAGCCATCCTGAGCAGTAACACCGTCCACTAATAGATAAACATCCACAGTCTACAAAAAGAGGGCTCACATCATACACAAGTGACATTCCTGGAGCACTTAGCTCTGGTGATCAGAAAGTATGTTCCAATGAGCCTGATGAACACCTAATACAGAAGGCCATTTTTCCAAGACTTGGAGGCAACATACGTCTACCCATATTCAAGGAAACAAATATAGAAGGAAAGTTTAAATGGGAAGAAAAATAAATATGCTTTAAATTAAGAAAACGGTAAAATCTCCAGAAAAAAACACACACAAATAAATGAAATAGAGGCAAGATAAGCACCAGATACAGAGTTCAAAAACATGGGTACAAAAATTCTCAAGGAAGATAGTGAGAACTTCAACAAAGAGACAGTATGTATGGAAAAGGATAAATAAATCATATGAAATATCCACGCAGAAATGAAGAATACCTGAAATGAAGAATACACAAGAAAGAATCATAGCAGAGAAGATGAAGCATAGAATAGAATCTTTGACTTAGAAGAGAATATAGCAGGATGTAACCAATTAGAGCAGCAATATATATAATTTTATAAAAGTACACATCCTTTTATAAAAGTATATATAAAGAAGAGATGCTTTTATAAAAGTATCTATACTAATAAAAGAATAATATGGTAATTAGACTGGATAGACTGGACATCTTCTGGACAAAGCCACAGTGGTGGGGGCCAAGACAGAGGGGGTTATTAGGCAAACCGGAGAGAGTAGTTTGGGGCGATCAGGATGGCAGGGGAGTGAAGTTAGGGGCATCAGGCAGGAAGGCAAAGGGGTTATAAATGATCAGGGAGGCAGAGTGTTTAGGGGTAATCACTCAGGCAGGCAGGTGAGTGGTTAGGAGTCAGCTGTCCCGGATTGCGAGAGGAAAGTCCAACTGCAGAATCAGGCCTAAACTGGCAGGAAGACATCACCTGAGGGGTCGCGGATTGGAGAGGGTACAGGCCAGGCTGAAGGAACCCCCTCCAGTGGGTGAATTTTGTGCACTGGGACTCTAGTATATATATATATTTGTTCTTAATGAGACTAGTTTAAAAAATTTCTTGGGTAACAGAAAACATAGCAGTGTCCATAGGAGCACCAGAAGGAGGAGAAGAAGAGCAAAAATTAAGAACCTATTTGAGAAAATAATGATTGAAAACTTCCTTAGCCTGGTGAAGAAAGAAGACACACAAGTGCAGGGTGCAACGAGAGTCCCAAACAAGACACTTTATAATTAAGATGGAAAAGCTTAAAGAAAAAGAGATCTTAGAAGCAGACAGGGAAAACTGGATAGCACCAAATAACGGAGTCTCCGTAAGTCTATTAGATGCTTTCTCAACAGAAACATTTCAGTCTGATAGTTACTGGTACAAAATATTCAAAGTGATAAAACAAAAGGACCTACAACCAAGACTACTCTACTCATCAAAGGTATCATTTATAATTGAGGAGGAAATAAAGAGCATCCTATGTAACCTAAAGAAGTTCATCACACACACACAAAAAGAGACAGTGTTATGGGAAATATTAAAGTGGCTTCTATATAAAAAGCAAAAAGGCAGGGGACATAATTTTAAAGAATAAAATAGCAATAATCCAGTACCTATCAGTAATCCCTGTTAATGCCCAGCAGGGGGCATATTTGTCTTAAAAGCTCCAATCAAAAGACCGAGTTAAATGGATGGCTAAGAAAACCAGATCCTTATATGTGCCATCTACAAAAGAACAGATTCAGAAAAAGATACACACATACTGAAAGTAAAAGGAAGGAAAATGATATTTCCTGAAAATACAAATAAAAAGGGCCCTATTCTGGTGTCACACGTGGTTAGAGTATTGACCAAATATGCCAACTTTGTGGGTTTAATCTCTCATCAGGGATATACAAGTAGCAACCAATGAATGCATAAATAAGTGGAGCAACAAATCAATGTGTCTTTCTTTTTCTGTCTATCCTTTCCTCTCTCTCTCAAATCAATAAATAAAAATTCACTTAAAAAATATTCCCATGGCCAGTGTTGCTCAACAGTCAATTGTCTACCTAAGAAACAAGAGGTCACCAGCCTGGTCAGAGCACATGCCCAGGATACAGGCCAAAATCTCAGAGGGGGGCATGCAGAAGGCAGAGGATGGATGTTTCTCTCTTATTGTTGTTTTTACCTCTTTATCCCTCTAGCTTCCTCTCCCTGAAATCAGTAAAAACGTATTTAAAAAATAAAAGAGCAAACAACAACAAAAGCTGGGATAGCAATACTTATTTCAGACAAAATAGAAGTTAAATCTGAGACTATAGAAAGAGACAAAGGAGGCCATTACATAATGACGTGGGATCAATCCAACAAGAAGAAATAACATTTATGAACACGAGCACTTCAATCTATAAAGCAAATATTGATAAAATCATTGTTAAAATATTAAATACTCCATTGACTTCAAAGAAGCAATTCCCATTTCAATATTCCCAAGTTATCAGTTCAACCCCTATTGTGGACCATGCAGGAGGCAGCTAATCAATGTTTGTTTCTCACATCAAAGTCTTTCTCTCTCTCTCTCTCTCTCACTCTCTCTCTCTCTCTCTCTCTCTCGTACCCCTTCCACTCTCTCTAAAATCAATAAAACAAACAAATATTTCTTTGCTTGAGGATTTAACTACAAAAAGACTAATTTTGCATTACAAACTTAAAGCATAAAACAATGACAGGTAGGCCACTAGGAAATTTTAAGAGAAAGTGTTACACAAAATTCAATTGAGAGCAAGAAAATCAATTTCACAAGAGAGCACTTTACCTTGAAGACTACATTGTCTGATGTAGGACATGAAACAGCAATGCGATGTTTGCTGTAAAATCCACAGCACCAATGAAGAAATTCATTTAAAAAAAACAACAACAAAATTATAAGTGAAAGATCAGCTTTTTGTATATTAAATAAAGATTCTTTATATAATTAACACTGTGCCAATGTTTAAAAAACCTTTTAGTTATCTATTTCTGCTGTCACCTCTCCCAGCCTATGAACTATTTAACGGACACACTCTGCCTAGGATTAATTTGCTTTCACCACTTACTGGATGACATAACTTTTATTCCCTGAACTGGAACACATCTGATGACCCAAATTAAGGCAGGAAGATAGGTTGTTCCTTCCTCATCATCTATCCCTGGTTCAAAGACTGAGCGATGTCAGTCAAAAATGCATTCTTGCTTCTTTAGAATGGAAACCACTTATTAAGGCGATCCCATTCCTTCCATTTACCCTTAAACCATACAGGACATTCTGAAATGGTGGGAAGCTAAATATTCAAATGTATATATATGTGCTGGTAGCCTTCCCACTCCCACATCACACTTTGGCAGGCTTCATGCAGTATCCAACATTTAAATCTTCAGCTTATGAAGGCACAGACTCATGAAACAAGCATGGGCTCAAATGACCAAGAATAAGAGCTCATGTTTCCCTTGCTCTTGGAAAACAAAATAAATGGAGTCTGAGTGATCAACTCATAACACAGGTGTGTGACCCAACTCCATTAGTGATTTGAAATCTAGTCTTACTCCTACTCAACCTTCTGTGTACATGGGAGTCACATCAGCTAATTGGAAAACAGGTAGAGGGCAGAAGACACCTGCCTTGGGCCATAGATCTATGTAGTTCAGCAATCTCCCATCCCCTAGAACTCCAGGGAACCTAAGCTCCACTCTGTGAGTCAGAGTTCAGGTTGATGAGACCATAGTTGTATTTGTGATCAAAAGAATCTTTCCAGTGCCTCCAAATTTTTTTAAAATATTTTTCTAAAGAAACCTTGAATGTTCCTACTTCCTCCAATTAAACAAATAACAGAAAAACAGCAACCTCTTCAGGACATCCTTGAGCCCAATATCTTAATCTGCCAAATCTTGTGGCCTTCCTTCTTAAAATGTATCTTTAACTTGTCTTAAACCCCAATGTCTCCATCTGTTTTCTAAAACTCTATTCCAATCCCAACCCAGTGTTGTTCCTCTCGAAAACTGGGATCCCCTTCTAAATCCATTCTTATCTTCTATTGACTGCATTTGCTGCCCACTCCCCATATTTGTATTATGAACCTCACCTGCAGAATGATAAAGAAGGAAGAGTATTACACTCATCAACGTGAATTTACAAGTCAGCTCCACCCTTTACTATACCCCAATAAGTCAGTTTAAAATCTTTGATTTTCCAGAACTCCATGCATACAACCATTGGCCAGGACATTAAACACTGGTTGAAGAGCTGGAGGGAATTGTGTTTAATTAATTTCTATGCTTTCTTAAATGCCTGATATTCTATGTGCCCTTGATTCTGTCTATAAAAAATGGAGAACACCATAGCTGGCAGAATTGGAAAAAAAAAAAATTACACAATGAAAGAAACGCCCAAAAAAGTAGAGAATAAAACATTTTAAAGTCAAGAAGTCATGTGAGAATTAAGTAAGAATATGGGAACAAAGAAGAAAACCTCATACAACTAGACAAATGTACTAGCCTAAAAAGAAAACCAGACTGGGAAGACAATAAATAAAGAAATCAATTAGAGATATCCTCTAAGTACCTGCTGAATTTAATTAAGATAACAGGCTTTATACATAGACATTCTCTACTTACAGATAAATAATTCATTCCAAGATTAATAAATATCATTTTAACCTAAGCAGGCCTTGCTTAGGTAAACCTTTTGGTTCTGTGGCCATAGCTAACTGCTATAAACCCTAATAGCTTTGGCGGGAAAAAAAGGTTCTATTTACTGGTACCACTATAATTGTCAAGAATAGTAAGGTAAGCCCTAGCGGATTTGGCTCAGTGGATAGAGCGTCATCCTGTGGACTCAAGGTTCCATGTTCAATTCCGGTCAAGGGAATGTACCTTGGTTAAGGGCACATCCCCAGTAGGGAGTGTGCAGGAGGCAGTTGATTGATGTCTCTCTCACATCAATGTTTCTAACTCTCTATCTCTCTCCCTTCCTCTCTGTAAAAAAAAAAAAAATCAATAAAATATATTAAAAAAAGAATAGTAAGGTAAGTGCTTATACTAACTAGGCCTCTTAGAGAAACTCTAAATCAGAGTTAACACACAATCAGATTTACTTTCTGAATTGATCTGATTCGCATCTATATCTCAAGCCAGTGCTACACAGGAATTTATCAGAGAAGTTGAGGAAAAATGGAATAGATTTGCAAGTCAAACAGGTGGACACTCATTAACTATAGAATCAGGTGTCAATTCCTCCACCTCCTTGAACCACAGTTGTCTCATTACTAAAAAGTTGCCTAATGAATACAATAGCACAGCTACTTTGAAAGTTATTGTGATGACTAAATAACACAGGTTAGTTACATAATATAGGGTCTACTCTAGCCAATAGTAGACTACTCTAGAACTGTTAGTTTCTTTTCTTAATATTCCTGTAGGTAATATATTGTTTCTAAAAATCCACAAAATCCTACCTGGATAAAGACTCTTCTTCAGATATCTCACGTACTATTAAGGTAAAAGGAAAATACATTTTAAAACAATAACATAAAAATACAGGACATTAAAATTACCTGAGTAATTCTTAGTTAGAAAGTATTCCTTTGGGACCACACACCACATACCAGGATAAATATTAATCATAGTGTTGATAGGCCATTAATACATTAAGAATTCTTACTTTACTTTTTAAATATATCAAATGAAAGAACGAAAAGAAGGGATCTGATATGTACAATGGACATAAACTCAAACAAAAACCATTAGACTGACAGAAAATGGTATGGATAGTAAAAGCAGAATCATAAACTAACAATATCAAACTTATATAGCATGAATTTTCTGGACTCTTTTCACTAAGAAAGTTTAGAGGACTGTACTTATTTTTCCATAACATAATACAACTTCTCCAGTTCTTTATTGAAGACTCGCTAGTTTAGGATAAAACACTCTATCACAAAAAAGGTTGGTCGCCAAGCACTACACTTTGCAGCATAGCATAACATAGGAGACAGACTCTTTCTAGCAACATTTCCAATTGCATCATAAGTAGAAAAGACTTTGTGATTCCAGTTGTATAAAGTAGAATCCCTTGATACTGTCTCCTTCCAACGCTAGCTTGTACCTGTTCCCACATCATAGAGCAGGGGTGTCCAGAAAGGGAGGGCTCTGTAGTAGTGCATGAGGTCATTTTTCTCAATCCTGCCCAGCAGGTGGCAAAAGCCTGTAGAAATCAAGCTTGTTCTGCTTGTATGGCTTATGTCATCAGAGCCTATGCTGATGAACAACAAAGCACAATAATTATCACATGTCATGTAATAGTGTTCTAGTGCTTACAGAGTTCTTCCTATTTCCTCATAATCCTTTTCTTAATTTCTTATAAACCTGAAAGCATGGCTTGCCCATTAAAGGCAGTTGTTGGCAAGTCGAAAAGTCAAAGAAATATTACCCAGAATGTGGGGATATCCATGGATATTCCACCAAACTCAACATGTATGGAAACATACTGGTCTTTTCAGTTGTACTCTTGCTCTTTCCTGCTCATTTCACAAAGTCCTATTCTTCATGTCCAATCTAAACGCTAGTGCACTGCCTGGACACCTACAAAATACCTTGCATTTCTCTCTCCCCGCCAATGTTTTACATTGATTTTTCACAAAATTATATGAACTAGACCTCTTCATTGTATCTGCTTTGTTCTGTTACTGTCAACTGCCCTAGTCAAACAATGGCTCTGAACAGATGGCTCTCACAGGGGGGAAATCCCACCAACTATTATTGTTTCCTCTTAAATTAATAAGATTTTTGGAGCAAAAACAATGAGAAAGACATAGACCTAGAAAAACAATGACATTTTAAATGGAATAAATTGAGCTTTCTTATTCATCTCTGCATGAATAGGTGAAACTACATAATAGACAAATGCTAGCCCAAGGAGGAAAAATCTTCCTTTGTTTCCCAGTCTCTTTATGTGCTTTCCTATCATCTGTCATTTATAGGGGGTGGAGGGGTTGACTAGGAAATGCGAAACTACAGGTCAAATACAAGCTGTCATCAGGTTTTGTAAAAAATGTCTCACTGGAACACAGTCCTGCCTGTTCAATTAAAGATTGTCTAGGATGGCTCTCACAGTACAATGGCAGACTTGAGTAGATGTGACAGACCACACGGCCTAAAATCAGGCCCTTTACAGGCAAATCTTGCTGATACCTCCTTCATATCACAACCAGAAGGCAGTAAGCAAACCCAATCTTGTTCCACTTCTGCTCAAAACTCTTGAGTCCCTGTGGTAAATATTGCTGGCTCCCTACCCCAGTCTCCACTCTTGCTGGAGAACCAAAACTCTGTTTGGACATTCACTGGTATGAAACACAATGAAGGTGTTATCGCCCATGCTCCAAGAAGAGAAATAATTATACTGAGCTCATCACAGTGATTAATTTACCACTAACTGGTTTAGGAACGGTTATGTGATGTAACCCACACCTATAATATGTTAGGCAAAGTCAAATGCAAGGCAACCAGTTTCTTTCCATTTAAAAGGAACACATAGGCCACGCCAGTGTGATTCAGAGGATTGAGAGTCGTTCCATGCACCAAGAGATGGCCGGTAGGATTCCCATTTAGGGCATATGCCCAGGTTACAGGCTTGACACCCAGTATTGGTGGGCAAGAGGTAGCCGAGCAATGTGATTGTTTCCTTGCTATTTCCATCTCTCTCTCCCTTTCCCCTCTTCTCTCACTCAATAAATATAAAAACTTATTTTTTTAAAAGATTAAAGGAAGCATGTATCTCAATATCACTAATCAGGAAATGCAAATGAAAGCCATAATGAAGTGCCAGCTCACTACTCTCAGAAATTCTGTTATCAAAATATCTACACTAATAAAAGGAAACATTCAAATTGGTGTCACTCCGCTATGCCCAACAGCCAATCGGATAAGTATGCAAATTAATCCAACAAAGATTGTGTATTTAATTTGCATACGCAGGCACTGAGCAGAGAATGAAGGCTCTTGCCAAAGTGAAGCCTGAAGACTGTGAAGACTGAAGTCTGAAGAGGCTTTGTTGCGGAGAAGCCAAGGCTTGCTGCGGTCGAACCAAAGGCAAGGATTCTGGGTGCCTGAGGAAAACCTTAAGTGATGGCCATGAAGCTGGAGGCTTGAGTTGCACCAGATGATAGAGGAAGCCAAGCTTCCAGCTGGCCCTGGCCTTTGCTCAAGGGAGAGAACAACATGCACCCATGGCCAGGAGTTTGAGAGGTCAACACAGGGGGGCCCGTGCTACAAGTTTCCATGGTGTGGCTGGGGGCAGGCCCTCAGTGGACACACACACATACACACACACACACACACAAAACAAACAAACAAAAAAAACACACACACATGAGGTGCCTGCTCTGAGCCTCCATAGTGTAGATGGGGGAAGGTTCCCAGAGGACACAAACACACACACACACATATGGGGTGCCTTCTCCGAGCCTCCGCTGAGGCTGGGGGCAGGTCCCCAGAGGGGACAAACACATACATTACACAAACAATTACAGAGTAAACTGGTGAATATAATAAAATCAGGGGCATAGAAAGAGAGTGGACTGACAATTCTCAGGGAGGAAAGGGGTGTGGGGTACTGGAAGAGACTGGACAAAAATCCTACACCTATGGATGAGGATAGTGGGGGTGGGTAAGGGCAGAGGGTGGGGTGGGAACTGGATGGAGGGGAGTTACGGGGGAGGAAAAGAGGAACAACTGTAATAATCTGAACAATAAAGATTTATTTAAAAAAAACACGTGATACATCACATAAACAAATTGAGAGAAAGAAAACACATAGTCATCATTTGATGCCGAAAAAGCATTTGACAAAGTCCAACACCCATTTTTGATAAAAACTCTCAGCAAGGTGGGAATAGAAGGATCATACCTCAACATAATAAAAGCCATATATGACAAACCCACAGCCAACATCATACTCAATGGGAAAAAACTAAAACCACTTTCCTTAAGAACAGGAAAAGACAGGGATGCCCACTCTCACCACTCCTGTTCAACATAGTCCTGGAAGTATTAGCCATTGCTATTAGACAAGAAGAAGAAATAAAAGGCAACCAAGTTGAAAAAGAAGAAGTAAAACTGTCCTTATTTGCAGATGACATGACATTGTACATAAAAAACCCTAAAGACTCCATCAAAAAACTATTAGACTTAATAAATGAAATTGGCAATGTAGCAGGATACAAAATTAAAGCCAAGAAATCTGTGGCATTTCTATACACCAATAGTGAACTTACAGAAATAGAGACTAAAAAAGCAATCCCATTTACCGTCACACCAAAAAAATTAAGATACCTAGGAATAAACTTAACAAAAGAGGTAAAAGACCTCTACTCAGAAAACTTCAGGACATTGAAAAAAAAAGATAGAAGAAGACATAAACAGATGGAAGAACATACCATGTTCATGGACTGATAGAATCAACATCATTAAAATGTCCATAGTACCCAAAGCAATCTATAAATTCAACGCACTTCCCATTAAAATACCAACAGCATATTTCACAGACCTAGAACGAACTCTCCAAAAATTCATCTGGAATAAAAAAAGACCACGAATAGCTGCAGCAATTCTGAGAAAGAAGAACAAAGTAGGTGGGATCTCAATACCAGATATCAAGCTGTATTACAAAGCCACAGTTCTCAAAACTGCCTGGTACTGGCACAAGAACAGACATATAGATCAATGGAATAGAATAGAAAACCCAGAAATCAACCTGAACCAATATGCTCAATTAATATCTGACAATGGAGGCAAGAACATACAATGGAGTCAAGACAGTCTCTTCAATAAATGGTGTTGGGAAAATTGGACAGAGACATGCAAAAAAATGAAACTAGACCACCAACTTACACCATACACAAGAATAAACTCAAAATGGATAAAGGACTTAAATGTAAGATGGGAAACCATAAAAATACTAGAGGAATCCAAAGGCAACAAAATCTCAGACATATGCCAAAGCAATTTCTTCACTGATACTGCTCCTAGGGCATTGGAAACTAAAGAGAAAATAAACAAGTGGAACTACATCAAAATAAAAAGCTTCTGCACTGCAAAAGAAACCATCAACAAAACAACAAGAAAACCCACTGCATGGGAGAACATATTTGCCAATGTTATCACTGATAAGGATTTAATCTCCAACATTTATAGGGAACTCACACAACTTAACAAAAGGAAGATAAAGAATCCAATCAATAAATGGGCAATGGACCTAAATAGACACTTTTCAAAAGAGGACATTCAGAAAGCCAAGAGACATATGAAAACATGCTCAAAGTCACTAATCATCTGAGTGATGCAAATCAAAACAACAATGAGGTACCATCTCACACCTGTCAGAATGACTATCATCAACAAATAAGCAAAGGACAAGTGCTGGAGAGGATGTGGAGAAAAAGGAACACTCCGGCACTGCTGGTGGGAATGCAGACTGGTGCACCCACTATGGAAGACAGTATGGAGTTTCCTCAAAAAACTAAGAATGGAACTCCCATTTGACCCTGTGATCCCACTTCTAGGAATATATCCCAAGATAACAGAAACACCAATCAGAAAGGATATATGCACCCCTATGTTCATAGCAGCACAATTTACCATAGCTAAGATTTGGAAACAGCCTAAGTGCCCATCAGCAGATGAATGGATTAGAAAACTGTAATACATCTACATGATGGAATACTATGCTGCTGTGAAAAAGAAGCAATTCTTACCATACGCAACAGCATGGATGGAACTGGAGAGCATTATGCTAAGTGAAATAAGCCAGCCAATGAAAGAAAAGTACCACATGATCTCACTCATTTACGGACAATTAAGACCATTATAAACTGATGAACAAAAATAGATACAGAGGCAGAGCAACATCGAACAGACTGTCAAACTACAGTGGGAAGGCCGGGGAGGGTTGGGGGTGGGGGGTGGGTAAGAGATCAACTGAAGGACTTGTATGCATGCATATAAGCATAACCAATGGACACAAGACACTGGGGGGTATGGGAGGCCAGGGGAAGGTCAAGGGGAGAAAAAAAAGTAGACATATGTAATACTCTTTGTAATTTTTTAAGCAATAAAACAAAATTTTTAAAAAAAATTGTTGAGTCCCAGGTTGGACTGTTTGAATATTTATTATCATTATTGTTACCAATGACAACAGAGAGTCTTGTTCTAAAGAAATCCCAGTGTCCTGACAATTATCCAGCTAATGAAGTCAACATATCTCATTCTGTTTTGACTTCTGATGAATGAAGTTGATAATAGTGAGACTTTGTTGGTATAATATGAAAAATTTGCTATGCTTCTCAACAAGCATTGCCTTTCTGACTTCAGTACTATGGGTAGATATCTTAAAAAAAAAAATCTCATTGGGTTTCTTGCACACTGGTTAAGTGTTGTAGCTCTTATAGTTTGCCATTTGTTTGTGCTGCCAGAAAAGTATTGCTGAGTTTCTAGTTGTAGTTATTTTAGTGAGACAAATCACTATGTAATAATAAGTATTCATTTGCTAAATGTAATTCATTCACATTTAAAACTAAACAAAAGATCTGTTTTTAGAACAAGTACAATTTGGTATAATATGCATATAGAGGAAACATACACCATCCTAACTTAAAATCTTTTTTCTTTTTTACATAAAGATACCATATGAGATTTTAGGCGTCAGGACTAAATAAATGAACTTCCTTTCAAGTGATGTTGCCCCCGATGTTAAATTGCCTACAATTAACTTTGTTAATAACACTGATTACTATTCTATTAAGAAAGAGATTAAGAAAAACTATACATGCAACTTAAACATTGTTTGGTATTTTTCCCCTGCTCTTTCATTATTAAAACTTCCTTATCCTTACTTCATCAATGGTAGGACCATTAAGAGTAATTCACTATTTGAAGTCTTACCAGCAATGCAACCTTCAGATTTTTGGGGTCCCCTTTCTTCTTTATATTTACCAGTAGAAGTTAGTGGTTGTTTACTGTGTACAAAAAAAGGTGTTAAATAATATTACTTTTTAATATTAATATAAAAATATTTTCCAAATGTAATAAGTTCTTAGAATATTTCAGATAATGTCAGAACTAATATTAAAACTTTAATTATCCCATACACTTTAAATTTGTAAGTTGTATAACTATTTTATGAAGTATGTAATGGAAAAAAAAGATATCACAGTCATGATTTGAGGAAAGTATAGCTCAGTGGATTAATTAGAGTCAGCTTAACATAATGGCAAATGTCACACATCCTAGTTCTATAAGCAACAGCTCTTTGTTATCAAAAAAATCACATTTTTGGCTCAAGGTCCTCTACAAAATATGAATATTACTACCTTAATTCAGAGAGGAAGATTAAATGAGATAATAGAGCAAAAACATATGCTCAGAAAACAGTGAAGAAAAGGAAAAATTGAGTTATGAACTTCATTTGTTGAAACTATTTTTGGTTCCCAAATAAACCCCAATGTGGGCCTTTCATGGTTTCTAACATTCAAATGTTGCAGTTTTCAGAAAATGTTATGAATTTTGGTTATTACCTGTACTTATGTTGTGGTTTGTAATTCAGGGCATCTCAGCTATTATGTAACTGGCAATTAAATTTATGTACAAATAGATTACAGAGATCACTTCGCCCTGAGCATATTCTATTGTTATTTAATATAACATAATGAAGTCAGATAGCACTATGCTCCCTTCTTTATGTAGCAAATCATACAAACCACAGAAAACTAATAGAAGCCAGGACCTGGCCTGGGTTAATACTATCCCTTCTCTACCTACTCAAACTGTGAGCCAGCAGATCTTTATGAGAATAATGCTTAATCTCCCTGTTCACCCCCAATTGACTTGGAAGATACAATCCTACTGGTCACCCATGGATACTGATGAGTTATGCCTGGGGCTTTAGCAATTGTAAGAACCACTAACCTACTTATGATTCAGAGCTTCCTGTTGACTGGCTTCCATGTGAGGCATAACTTAAATATTTTAAAACCTGAGGCAAATTCCAGTCACCTGGGAAATTTCATTGTTATGGCAAAGAGATCACTTGTAGGTCCAATCTAAATTATGGAACCTCAGGCAAGCTGGTGCTTACTACACTTGGTGAGGAGATATGGGACCTCCCACTACCTTAACAAAGATGTTTCATAGGATATAAAGTGACCTTAGGGTATAGAGATGGTAAAATAGATAGATAGATAGATAGATAGATAGATAGATAGATAGATAGATAGATAAGAAAGGAACATCTGGTCTTTTCCTGCAGCATTATTTGAATCTTTCTGTCAGTTTAGAATTGTTCTAAGTAACACCTGCTAGCAGAAAAAAACAAACATGAAGCTCAAAGGATAACCATCCCCACAGACATGGGCTAAGACGTGAGCTCCCTATAAGCTTTCCAGTGTGTGAGGGAGGCTGTGGGTGGCTAGAGCTAGGAGGCCCAGCTGTCACAATAGGGTGCTGGTAATTGGCATAGTGGCTAAGCACACAAGCATATGTATGTAAAGTAAATGTAGGTGTGACCCTGAAGTCCAAATGTGAGTCAACATGAAGACTCAGGAATCTGGAATAGCAAGGCCAACCCGGGAGTAAAGATCAAGTGTGACTATAGGAAGGGTTTAGATGGCAACTCAACAGCAATAGAATCAATGGATTCAACAGAAAATTTAGAATGTACTTTTTGACATCTTCATCTGACTTATGAAAGAAGATTGTCTCCCTTGGCCTTAGGGAATCCTTTATGTTCCTGAAAAATTCAAGGGGGAGGGTATAATAGGAGATAGTCCCCAGAAACTACAGGTGTTTCTGCTACAGTGAACACTTCAAGACCCCGAATAACTAGTTAGAAAAATCAGAGCTGAGATTTTATTTGTGACCCCATGCATAGGAGTTTTACTTGGAATGTAATGGGTAAAAATATTAAAAGTTCTGAGATAAGAAATATGGCTCATTGTTTCTTCAAAGTAGGTGAGCCTTTGCTTGTTTTGGGCTAATTAGCTATTCTAACTGACTGGCATTCCCAAAGTGCCAGAACCAAACTATGAAATCTCACCTGGTACATAAAAAGGAACAGTAAAATGATTTTAAACCTCATTTTAGTAATAACTAGCTTTTTAAAACAAACACAAACTAAAACCACTCAAAAAGCATATTCATCAGCAGTCCACCCATAGTTATCTTGAGAAAATACATCAGTACCTTGCTGGAAAAGTAGCCAGACTGTATTTGTGGACGCATCATTTCCAGCAAGCATGAGGGCTATATATATAATACAGAGATCGCTTCACTCTCAGCATCTTCTATTACGTTATTTAACTTGATATACTCCCCAAGTTAATACCCTGTTTGTGTGTCTCAAATTGACCATTTACATGCTGAAGTGTTCATCTGTGTAAATTACCTCCAAGGCTAAAATGAATGGAACAGAAGGGCTACTCTTGTCCCACTTAGGTACTGCTAACTTACAGTCCTCTCACAGATAAGAAACTATGCTGAACTCACTAATCTGAATTAGGGGAAGATTTAAATGGAGAACCGCCACTTGGCCAGGATGTTAAACTCAGCTTGAAGTAATAGAGTGTTTTGATTAATTAATTGCTAGGCTTACTTAAATCCTGAAATTTTACCTGGCTTTCATTCTGTCTATAGAAAAATGGAGAACACTGGAGATGGCAGAAATGGAGAAAATATAACACAATGAAAGAAACACACAAAAAAAGTAGAGAAGAAAGTAAAACAATCAAGAAAAATCATAGAAAAGGGGAAAATGACTCTAGGAAAAAAGATAAAACTTCATACAACTTGGCAAAAATACCAGCCTGGAGGGAAAACCAGACTGGGAAATCAGCAAATAGAGTAACATAACATGAACTACACATAGATATTCTTTTCTTACAGATAAGCAATTCATTTCAGGAAGATTTCATATCATTTAACCTAAAAACACTTGCCTGATTAAGACTTGCTGAGGTAAAACATTTCGTTCTTTGGCCATAGCTAACTGAGTGGTGCCCTAAAAACTTTTGTGGGAAAAACAAGGCCCTATTTACCACTACAATTGTCAAGGGGAGTAAGATAAATGTTAGGACTAACTGGACCTCTTAGCAAACTCGAAATCAGATTTAACACACAATCAGATTTGATTTTCTGAGTTGATCGGATTCCCATCTATATCTAGTTGCCTGAGCTACCCAGGAACTTATCAGTGTATGTTGGGGGACAACAGAATCATTTGGAAGTCGGGCTGATTGAAAGTCAAATCATCAGTCATTCCCTTGCTGACAATGGAATCATGAGTCAATTCATCCACCTCCCAGAACCACATTTGCCTCATTAATAAAAAAGTAGGTTACATTAGCACACCTACTTTACAAAACTATTATGACTATGATGTAACACAGGTAATGACATAGGGTCTAGCCCACAGTAGAACACTCTAGAAATGTTAGTTTCTTTTTTCTGTATTCCGGTAGTTATCATAAAATTTTTAGAAATCCATAAAATCCTACCTGCTTAAAGAGTCTTCTTCAGAGACATCAATCACTATTTCTTAAAAAAAGTAAAATACATTTTAAATCAATAAGAATACAGGGCTTTAAAAGTGCCAGCTTAATGCATTGTTAGAAAGTATTACTTCAAGACCACATCTGAAGACTATATTAGAGTGAACAATAATCCTATTATTGGTAGGTCAGTAATACATTAGGAACATTTACTTTCTCTTTTTAAACATATAAAATGCAAAAAAAAAGAGAGAATGGGGTCTATCAAAATTTATACTTCCCTGTGAAATGCTACGTGCAATGAACATAATCCTAACCAAACCCCAACAGACTGACAGAAAATTGCACTTTGGGTGGAAGCAGAATCATGCACTAACCATGTCAAATTTAAATAACATGAGTTTTCTGGCTTCTTCCGTTAAGAGCAGTCAGAAGAGAGTACACTTATTTTACTGTAACTCAAACAACATCTCCTGCTCTTGAGTAAAGACTAGCTGGTTGAGGATTAAACACTCTTATCATAAGGAAGCTTGGGCATTAGGCAAAGCAAAACATAGGAAAGAGATTCCTTCTGACCCCATTTCCAATTGCAAGATAAGTAGGAAAGACATTGTGACTCCAGTTGTATGAAGTAGAACCCCTTGAGACTGTCTCCTTCCATTGCTAGAGTGTATCTGTTCCCATCTCAGAGAGCAGGGTGGCTCATACAGTTAGTAGTGTGTGAGGTCATTTTTCTCAACTCTGCGTTAGGTGTCAAATGCCTATAGAAATCATTCTCTTTCAGCTTGTACAGCATATGTCATCAGATCCTACAATTATGAAGAACAACAAACCTCTAAAGCCAAAGAACATCTTGGATGACTACATCCAATTACCTTGGAATTCATTTTTTAAACATTCAAAAAGATATCAACTGTATGGTTCCAACTATACAACATTCAAGAAAAGACAAATCTCAGGAGACATAAAAAAGTTCAGTGGTGAGTTTGGGGAGGAAAAATGGCGACCAGCAGGAAGGTAGGGAGGGAGAGAGTGTGAGAGTGCAAGGAAGAGTGTGGACGTGTGTGGTGAGTGTATATGAGCTAGGGACAGTTAGACTCTGCAGGTCTTCTAAGGGGCTGCTAAACCCGGCAGTCTTAGGCGGCGGAGTCCCGCTCCTGGCGTGGACACTCCTGGGCGGCCAGCAAAGGCACAGCGACCACGCCATCTTGGGAAACAGCGCTGCTTGAGACTAGGATCCTGGCCTCAGCACCACCCAGTCTGATCTCAGAAGCATACCAGGACCCTGCAGCTACTGGGGACAGAGCTACAGACCACAGCTACAGACCTTCGGACACCAAAAGTTCAGAAATCCCTGCGGCAGATCCTTGAGTACCAGAGCCCATCCCCCCTTCCCCCAGGCTCTCGGGCAGCGCCAGAGTAACTAACTGATAGACCTACCCCTTGCCGGGGCCTCAGCGCTGCAGGAACTTTGGCCTGGAAGTGCGTGAGTACCTTGGAACTGATCCTACACGCACTGCGGGCTTCAGAGCCCTGGGCTGGGAGCAATCGCGCGAACGGGAGTTTGTCTGCCTAGCACAGGCCCAGGGACCCTGTTTCACAGGGCAGGAGGCAGCACCAAGCACCAGTGACTTGACTGTGTTTCTTATCACCTGCGCCTGAGATCCTGATTTCCTGTGCATTCATACTAAGAGCCAGTGAATCCAATTCCTGGTGCAAGGGCACACAGGGACCCTGATTCTCAAGGTGAGGTCACGCGAAGCAACAGAGACTCTGATACTGGACTCTTGGGGAACTCTGACTCCTGGCGCAAGCTAGGGGGCTCTGCTCTGGTTTTCAACACGCTCCAGGGGGGCCTCTATTTCAGCACAGTGCAGGCAGGGTCCCTAATTCTAAGGGCACGTGAGAGGCCACATTGAGTGTTGGCAACACTGACACAGAGTGAGCCTGGTTTCCACCAACCAACAACAACCACACATCTTAGTGTCAGAGCTCTTCAGTGACACTAGGGTGGTGGGAGCCTCCCACTGCACACGGCCCAGGCCCACGCAACTCGACCTTTGAACCATCAGGAGATAATCAGAATGAAGAGACGACACAACACCCAGAGGAAAGACAATGAGGAATCACCAAGAAAGGAAATTAATGAAGTTGAAGCATGCAACATGACAGAAAAAGAATTCAGAATAATGGTTGTACAATTCATTCACCGGATGGATGAGAAAATCAACAACCTAGAATCAGGAAGAAATGAAAAGTGATATAGCTACAATCAAAAACACCATGGAAAGTTTCAACAGCAGACTAGAAGAAGCAGAAGACCGAATTAGTGAGTTAGAAGATAAGGCAGAGAAACAAGCTCAATCTGAACAGCAACTGGAGAAAAAAATTAAAAAACAGGAGGAGAGCCTAAGGGAGCTTCGGGACAACATGAAACGAAGTAACATACGCATAATAGGGCTGCAAGAAGGACAAGAAGAGCAGCAAGGATTAGAAAATCTATTTGAAGAAATAATGACAGAAAACTTCCCAGATATGGGGAAGAAAAAAGTTACACAAGTACAGAGAGTCCCAGGCAAGATGAACCCCAAAAGACCGACACCAAGACGCGTCATAATAACGATGGCAAATGTACAAGACAAAGAGAGAATCTTAAAGGCTGCAAGAGAGAAACAGAGAGTTACCTACAAAGGATCCCCCATCAGATTATCAAACGATTTCTCAACAGAAACACATCAGGCCAGAAAAGAATGGACGGAAATTTACAAAGTGATGCAAAGCAAAGGACTGCATCCAAGAATACTCTATCCAGCAAGGCTATCATTCAAAATTGAAGGGGAAATAAGAAGCTTCACAGACAAAAAAAGGCTAAGGGAGTTCATCGCCACCAAGCCAGCAATGCAAGAAATGCTAAAGGGACTGGTGTAAAAAGAAGAAATCAAAAGCCCAGAAAGAAAGCAGCCACAAAAAAATAGAAATGGCTACAAACAAGTACCTTTCAATAATAACTTTAAATGTAAATGGACTAAATGGTCCAATCAAAAGACATCAAGTGGCTGAATGGATAAAAAAACATGACCCATACATTTGCTGTCTACAAGAGACCCACCTCATTAGAAGGGACTCACACAGACTGAAAGTGAAGGGATGGAAAAATATCTTTCAGGCAAATGGAAATGAAAAAAAAGCTGGGGTAGCAATACTTATATCTGACAAAATAGACCTCAAAGTGAAGGCCATAACAAGAGATAAGGAAGGCCACTTCATAATACTAAAGGGATCAATACAACAAGAGGATATAACCCTGATAAACATATATGTGCCCAATGCAGGAGCACCCACATACATAAGAAAACTCCTGGAAGATATCAGGGGAGAGATCGACAACAATACAATCATAGTAGGGGACTTTAATACACCACTGACATCACTGGATAAATCCGCTAGACAAAAACTCAGCAAAGAAACAGCAATCCTAAATGACTCACTAGATCAGATGGACTTAATTGACATCTTCAGAACACTTCACCCCACAGCTGCAGAATATACATTCCTCTCAGGTGCTCATGGGACATATTCAAAAATAGACCACATATTGGGTCACAAGAAAAGTCTCCACAAATTCAAGAAGATTGAAATCATAAAAAGCATCTTCTCAGACCACGATGGCATAATGTTAGAAATAAACTACAATAAAAACAACCCAAAATACTCAAACACTTGGAAGCTGAATAGCATGTTATTAAATATTGATTGGGTTACCAATGACATCAAAGAAGAAATTAAAAACATCCTGGACACTAATGACAATGAAAACACAACAATCCAAAACCTACGGGACACAATGAAAGCAGTCCTGAGAGGGAAGTTTATAGCTCTACAGGCCTATCTCAAAAAACAAGAAAAAATGGTAGTTAATCATCTAACTCTACATCTCAAAGAATTAGAAAGAGAGCAACAAGAAAACCCCAGAGTGAGCACAAGGAAGGAGATAATAAAGATTGGAGCAGAAATCAATGAAATAGAGACCAAAAAAACAATACAGAAAATCAATGAAACCAAGAGCTGGTTCTTTGAAAGGATAAACAAGATTGACAAAGCCCTAGCAAGGCTCACCAAGAAGCAAAGAGAGAGGTCCCAAATAAACCAAATCAGAAACGATAGAGGCAAAATAACAGCAGACCCCACAGAAATACAAATGATTGTTAAACAATACTACGGACAACTCTACTCCAACAAACTAGACAACCTGGAGGAAATGGACAAATTCCTAGAAAAATACAACATTCCAAAACTCAATCAGGAAGAATCTAAAAATCTGAATAGGCCAATAACTATGGAAGAAATTGAAGCAGTCATCAGAAAGCTTCCAGCAAACAAAAGCCCAGGACCAGACGGCTTCTCAGGGGAGTTTTACCAAACTTTCAAGGAAGAACTAAAACCTATCCTCCTCAGATTACTACAAAAAGTTCAAGAGAATGGAACACTTCCAAACACATTCTATGAAACTAGCATCACCCTAATACCAAAACCAGGTAAAGACAACACAATGAAAGAGAATTACAGGCCAATATCCCTCATGAACATAGATACCAAAATCCTCAACAAAATCTTAGCAAATCGGATCCAGCAGTACATCTGAAGGATCATACACCATGACCAAGTAGGATTTATCCCAAGGATGCAAGGATGGTAAAACATCCGTAAATCAATAAACGTGATACATCACATAAACAAATTGAAAGAAAAAAACCACATGGTCATATCAATTGATGCAAAAAAAGCATTCGACAAAATCCAACACCCATTTTTGATAAAAACTCTCAGCAAGGTGGGAATAGAAGGATCATACCTACACATAATAAAAGCCATATATGACAGGCCCACAGCCAACATCATACTCAATGGACAAAAACTAACACCATTTCCCCTAAGAACAGGAACAAGACAGGGATGCCCACTCTCACCACTCCTGTTCAACATCGTCCTGGAAGTATTAGCCATTGCAATTAGACAAGAAGAAGAAATAAAAGGCATCCAAATTGGAAAAGAGGAAGTAAAACTGTCCTTATTTGCAGATGACATGATATTATACATACAAAACCCTAGAGACTCCATCAAAAAACTACTAGACTTAATACATGAATTTGGCAATGTGGCAGGATACAAAATTAACCCCAAGAAATCCGAGGCATTTCTATACACCAATAGTGAACTTTCAGAAAGAGAGATTATAAAAACAATCCCATTTACCATCGCACCAAAAAAATTAAGATACCTAGGAATAAACTTAACTAAAGAGGTAAAAGACCTCTACTCAGAAAACTACAGGACGTTGCAAAAAGAGATAGAGGAAGACATAAAGAGATGGAAGAACATACCAGGTTCATGGATTGGTAGAATCAACATCATTAAAATGTCCGTACTACCCAAAGCAATCTATAAATTCAAGGCACTTCCCATTAAAATACCAATGGCCTTCTTCAAAGATCTAGAACGAACTCTCCAAAAATTCATCTGGAATAAAAAAAGACCCTGAATAGCTGCAGCGATCCTGAGAAAAAACAAAGTAGGTGAGATCTCAATGCCAGATATCAAGCTGTATTACAAAGCCACTGTTCTCAAAACTGCCTGGTACTGGCACAAGAACAGACATATAGATCAGTGGAATAGAATAGAGAGTCCAGAAATTAGCCCGAACCAATATGCTCAATTAATTTTTGACAAAGGAGGCATGAACATACAATGGAGCCAAGATAGTCTCTTCAATAAATGGTGTTGGGAAAATTGGACGGATATATGCAAGAAAATGAAACTAGACCACCAACTTACACCATACACAAGAATAAACTCAAAATGGATAAAGGACTTAAATGTACGACAGGAAACCATAAAAATTCTAGAAGAATACAAAGGCAACAAAATCTCAGACATATGCCAAAGCAATTTCTTCACTGATACAGCTCCTAGGGCAGTTGAAACTAAAGACAAAATGAACAAATGGGACTACATCAAAATAAAAAGCTTCTGCACAGCAAAAGAAATCATCAACAAAACAACAAGAAAACCCACTGGGTGGGAAAACATATTTGCCAACATCATGTCTGAAAAGGGCCTAATCTCCAAAATTTATAGGGAACTCATACAACTTAACAAAAAGAAGATAAACAATCCAATCAAAAAATGGGCAAAGGACCTAAATAGACACCTTTCAAAAGAGGACATTCAGAAAGCCAAGAGACATATGAAAACATGCTCAAAGTCACTAATCATCCGAGAGATGCAAATCAAAACAACAATGAGGTACCATCTCACACCTGTCAGACTGGCTATCATCAACAAATCAACAAACGACAAGTGCTGGAGAGGATGTGGAGAAAAAGGAACACTCATGCACTGCTGGTGGGAATGCAGACTGGTGTAGCCACTGTGGAAGACAGTATGGAGTTTCCTCAAAAAATTGGAAATGGAACTCCAATTTGACCCAGTGATCCCACTTCTAGGAATATATCCCAAGAAACCAGAAACACCAATCAGAAAGGATATATGCACCCCGATGTTCATAGCAGCACAATTCACCATAGCTAAGATCTGGAAACAGCCTAAGTGCCCATCAGTAGATGAATGGATTAGAAAACGGTGGTACATCTACACGATGGAATACTATGCTGCTGTAAAAAAGAAGGAACTCTTACCATTTGCAACAGCATGGATGGAACTGGAGAGCATTATGCTAAGTGAAACAAGCCAGTCAATGAAGGAAAATTACCACATGATCTCACTCATTCATGGACAATAAAGACCATTACAAACTTTTGAACAATAATAGATACAGAGGCAGAGCTGCCTCAAAATGATTGCCAAACTGCAGTGGGAAGGCCAGGGAGGGTTGGGGGACAGGAGGGAGGGGAGTAAGAGATCAACCGAAGGACTTGTATGCATCCTTATAAGCATAACTAATGGACATAAGACACTGGGGGGTAAGGGAGGGCAGGGGTTTGTCAAGTGCGGGGGGGAAAAAAGGACACTTATGTAATACCCTTTGTAATACTTTTAGCGAAAAATAAAAAATTAAAAAATAAAAAAAAAAAGATCAGTGGTTTCCAGAATTTAGGGGGAAGGGAAGGATTAATAAGCTGAACATGGAGGATTTTTAAGGCAGTGAATGGATTCTATATGATACTGTAATGGTAAGTATGTGCCATCATACATTTGTCCAAACCCATAGGATGTTCAACACCACGGTGAACCTTAATGTAAAATTTGGAATTTGGTTGATAATGATGAGTCAATGCGCATCCATCCATTGTAAAAAATATACTTCACTGTTACTGGGGGGGTCAAAAATGAGCAAGGCACCAGACCTGCAAGGCTCAGTGGTTGAGCATCCAGTTAGGAGCCAGAAGATCAATGTTTGATTTCGGGTGGGGGTACATACCCCAGTTGTGGGCTTGATCCCTAATGTGGGGTGTACAGGAGGCAGCAGAACAATGATTACCTCTCACCATTGATGTTTCTATCTCTGTCTCCCTATCCCTTCCTCTCTGAAACCAATAAAAATAAATTAAAAAAATGAGTAAGGCTGTGTGTATCTGAGTTTATGTGGCTTATGGGAGATCTCTCTACTTTCCATTCAATTTTACTGTGCACCAAAAACTGCTCTAAAAAATAAGTCTTAAAATGACAAAATAAAAAAGGCTTATTAGTTTTTATTTTAAAAAGGTATTCCTCCAGGGATGCAAGGCTGGTACAATATCCACAAATCAATAAACATGATACATCACATAAACAAATTGAAAAACAAAAATCACATAATCATATCAATTGATACAGAAAAAGCATTTGACAATATCCAACACCATTTTCTGATAAAAACTCTCAGGAAAGTGGGAATAGATGGATCATACTTCAATATAATAAAAGCCTTATATGACAAACCTATAGCCAACATCATACTCAATGGGCAAAAAATAAAACCATTTTCCCTAAGAACAGGAACAAGAGAGGGATGCCCTCTTTCACTACTCCTGATCAACATAGTACTGGAAGTGCTAGCCATAGTGATCAGACAAGAAGAAGAAATAAAATGTATCCAAATTGGAAAAGAAGAAGTAAAATTGTCTTTATTTGCTGATGACATGATATTGTACATCGAAAACCTTAAAGACTCCATAAAAAACTACTATACTTAATAAATGAATTTGGCAATGTAGCAGGATACAAAACTAACACCCAGAAACCTTTGGCTTTTTTATACACCAATAATGAACTCACAGAAAGAGAAACTAAAAAAACAATCCATTTACTATTGCAATAAAAAAATAAGATATTGAGGAATAAATTTAACCAAAGAGGTAAAAGACCTGTACTCAGAAAATTACAGGATGCTGAAAAAAGTAATAGAGGAAGACCTAAATAAATGGAAGAATATACTATCTTCATGGATTGGTAGAATCAAGATCATTAAAATGTCCATACCACCCAAAGCAATTTATAGATTCTAAGCAATCCCCATTAACATACAACAGCATATTTCAAAGACCTAGAACAAACTCTCCAAAAATTCATCTGAAATAAAAAAAAGACCTCGATTAACTGCAGCAATATGAAGAAAGAAGAACAATGTTGGCGGGATGACAATACCAGATATCAAGCTATATTACAAAGCCACTGTTCTCAAAACTTCCTGGTACTGCCACAAGAATAGACAAATAGACCAATGGAATAGAACAGAGAACCCAGAGATCAACCAAAGCCATTATGCTCAATTAACATTTGACAAAGGAGGCAAGAACATACAATGGAGTCAAGACAGTCTCTTCAATAAATAGTGTTGGAAAAATTGGACAGATACTCGCAAAAAAATGAAACTAGACCACCAACTTACACCATACACAAAAATAAACTCAAAATGGATAAAGGACTTCAACATAAGACAGGAAACCATAAAAATCTTAGAAGACTCCATAGGCAGCAAAATAGCAGACATATTTTGTAGCAATATCTTTACCAATACAGCTCCCTAGGGCAATGGAAACTAAGAAGAAAATAAACAAATGGGACTACCTCAAAAGAAAAAGCTTCTGCACAGCAAAAAAAAAAAAAAAAAAAAAAAAAAAAAAAAAATCAACAAAACAGTAAGAAATTCACTGCACGGGAGAACATATTTGCCAGTGTTATCTCTGATAAGGATTTAATCTCCAAAATTTGCAGGGAACTCCAACAACTTAACAAAAGGAAGATAAACAATCCAATCAAAAAATGGGCAAAGGACCTAAATAGACACTTTTCTAATGAGGACATACAGAAGGCCAAGAAACATATGAAAACATTAGAGGCCTGGTGCACGAGATTCATGCACTCAGGGGGGGTCCCTCAGCCCAACCTGCACCCTCTCGCAGTGTGGGAGCCCTCAGGGGTTGCCCAACTGCCAACTTAGGCCCACTCCCCATGGGCCTAAGCTATCAGTGGGACATTCTTTTTTTAAAAAAAAAATTTTATTTTATTGTTTAAAGTATTACAAATAGTAGTATATATATCTCCCTTTTTTTCCCCCATTGACTTTCCCCCAGCCTCCCCTAGCCCCTAGCACATGGCCTTACCTCACCACCCAGTGCATTGTGTCCATTGGTTATGCTTATATGCATGCATACAAGTACTTCAGTTGATCTCTTACCTTCCCCCTCCCAACCTTCCCCAGCCTTCCCACTGTAATTTGACAGTCTGTTTGATGCTTCTCTGCCTCTGTATCTATCTTTTTTTTCATCAAGTTATAATGTTCTTTATTATCCATAAATGAGTGAGATCATGTGGTATTTTTCTTTCACTGACTGGCTTATTTCACTTAGCCATGGAGGAGGGAGAGGTTCCTGCCACCGCCACTGTTCTCTCCAGCTGTGAGCCCGGCTTCTGGAAGAGCAGTGCTCCCCCTGTGGGAGGGCACTGACCACCAGGGGGCAGCTCTTGTGTTGAGCTGCCTTCCCCCTGGTGGTCAGTGCATGTCATAGCGACTGGATGTTCCACTGTTTGGTCGATTTGCATATTAGCCTTTTATTAGATAGGATGTTCAAAGTCACTAATCATATGAGAGATGCAAATCAAAACAACAATGAGGTACCATCTCACACCTGTCAGAATGGCTATCGTCAACAAATCAACAAATGACACGTGCTGGCGAGATGTGGAGAAAAAGGAACCCTTGTGCATTGCTGGTGGGAATGCAGACTGGTGGAAAACAGTATAGTGTTTCCTCAAAAAATTAAAAATGGAACTCCCATTTGACATAGTGATCCCACTTCTAGGAATGTATCCCAAGAAAACAGAAGCACCAGTCAGAAAGGATATATGCACCCCTATGTTCATTGCAGCACAATTCACCATAGCTAAGATTTGGAAACAGCCTAAGTCCCCATCAGCAGACGAGTGGGTTAGAAAACTGTGCTACATTTACACAATGGAATTCTATGACACTGTAAAGAAGAAGGAATTCTTACCATTGGCAACAGCATGGATGGAACTAGATAGCATTATGCCTAGGAAATAATCCAGTCAGAGAAAAAAAAAAATTACATGATCTCACTCATTTGTGGAATATAATGAGCAACATAAACTGATGAACAAAAATAGAACCAGAGACATAGAAGCATCAAACAGACTGTACAACCTATGAGGGAAGGTGGGAGGTGAGGAGGTAAGAGATCAACCAAAGGACTTGTATGCATGCAGATGAGCATAACCAAGGGACACACACAGTAAGGGGGTAAGGGCTTGTGGGGAGGGGGTAGTGGGGGAGAAGCCAATGGGGAAAAAAGGAGACTCATGTAATACTTTAAACAATAAAGAATTTTTAAAAATGTATTTCCTGAATCTGCTATTAACATACATCAACATATTAATGCTATTTTCAAGAAACAGTCACCTTGGAAATGAAGATAAATAGCCAAGTATCAGAATATGGGTGTTATCCCCACTATTGAGTGAAGCATATGGAAAGATAAATAAAGCAAATAATTTCCATTGTATACTAAGACAGGAAAATAACTAATAAATACGATTGAAAACCTTGCTTTATAATTATAAACAGGGTTTAGTGCAATATAAATCAAAACTGAATCATCCATATAATTAAAAGTCACGTTTTCTTCTAATTGTAAATCAGAAATCTATGCTGATTTTATCTAAATATTACCTTAAAGCATTAATTGGATAAAAAGTAAAGCTTGCCAGAACCGGTTTGGCTCAGTGGATAGAGCGTCGGCCTGCGGACTGAAAGGTCCCAGTTTCGATTCCAGTCAAGGGCATGTACCTGGGTTGCGGGCACATCCCCAGTAGGAGATGTGCAGGAGGCAGCTGATCGATGTTTCTCTCTCATCGATGTTTCTAACTCTCTATCTCTCTCCCTTCCTCTCTGTAAAAAATCAATAAAATATATTTTCAAAAAAAATAATAAATAAATTAAAAAAGTAAAGCTTATAATTGCCCAATATTGCCCTAGTAATTTATGTACAAATACCTGTGAAATACTCACCAAGGGTCACAAATGTAACCAGCATTGTAAGCAATTATGGATGATGTGACTGAAACCAGTACCATGTTATGTTAAATATTATTTGCTCTTAAAATAAATTCTTAGATCAAGACTAAAAGGTCAGTCAGTTTTGCTGTGCAAAAGTATTTCATGCAGCAGGCCTAAGACTGCTATCCTTAGAAAGTCCTGCTTAAATGGCTGCCCTTCAGTTGGTGTCTGAAAACCTGAATCTGGGGAGGGTTTCCCCCTTTCCCTAACTGAGAAGAGGGGCTCCCTGAGCCTAAATACTTTGTACAACCAATGGGGTTCATGCTGAACACCTGCTTTCTTTCTGGGAATCTAAAATTTTGGTACATGCTATGGGGAAGATGCCTATGTGGCTAGCATGCCATAAAAACCTCTCATTGAGACTAACAAAATTGGAAGATAACATAGTTCACGTGTGTTGTCATAATTATACACTGAATCACTAAGCACCCAGGTAATTTCACAGGGAGAGGGCTCTTGGAAGCTTGTGCCTGGTGTCCTCCACCCTTTGTCACACACAGCTCTTCTCTTTGCTGATTTTACTGTGGTCTTTCACTATAATAAATCTCAGGTATGAGCACAACTATATGCTGAGTCCTATAAATTTTCTAGTGAATAAACAAACCTAGGGGTGGATTTAGGATCCTCTAACAAAATTGCATTATGTGAAAACATTATTTGAATTGATTTCAAAAAGTACCTGTCATTGATTTTGTTTTGGTCCATGCTTCTTGAGTTTTCCGTAGATCTGTAACTATTGGAATAAAGACATGAAAGGGATAAATCAAACATTGATGTCAGAAAATAATGTGAAATAAGCAACATTCCTATTTAGTCACAATAGAAAATACAGAATTCTAATGATTGACAACATGTTCTTTAGTATCAAAGTTTCTATAAAGGAAATGAAGACATCACACTGACAATTTTCTCCAACTAAACAAGGTTTAATTCCTTTGTACAACAGTTGTGAATCAACCAAGTAACTGGGATAACTGCAGAAGAACAGTAGTTATCATATACTAGAGACCCGATGCATGAAATTCGTGCAAGGGTAGGCCTTCGCAGCCCCGGTTGCCGGGCCTCTCCAGCCCCGGCTGTCTCGTGGCCTGGGCTGCCTCAGGGCCATGCCCCCCACCCATGTCCACCACCCACACACCCCAAATTCCCTGGCTCCCCAGGGCCCCCTGATTGATCATCCCACAGACACTAGCCTGGTCCTCCCTCTTTGGGATGATTGCGGAGCCCTCCGATTGATCGCCCCTCTGACTGGTTGCCTGGGCCTCCTTCTGAGGGGCGATTGTGGGGTGACAGCGGGCCCTCTGACCAATTGCATTGCTCCCTCCTTGGTTGGCCTGGCGTCAGTGCGTGCCATAGCATGTTCGTCCTATTCTTTATGTCCAATCTAAATGCCAGTGCACTACCTGGAAACCTATCAATCACCTTAGATTTCTCTCTCCGCACCAGCTCTTTACATGCAATCATCACCATAGTCATATGAACTAGACCTCTCTACATTCTCTGCTTTATTTGGCTACTGTCAACTGCACTAGTCAAACATAAGCTCTTAAAAGATGGCTCTCTGAGTGTTGGGGAATACCAACAAATATTATTGTTCCTTCTTAAATGAATAAGATTTGTTTAAGCAAAAGAAATGAGAAAGACATAGGCCTAGAAAACAACATTTCAAATGGAATAAATTTAGCTTCCTATCTCATTTGACCATGGAAGCATACAACTTTCAAATTGAACTGATGCTCATCCAAGGAGGCAAAATGTTCCTTTGTCTTCCAGGCCCTTTATAAGGTTTCTGTACCCTCTATTCTCTACAGGAGGGGTCAGCAAACTAGGGCCCAAAGGCCAACACAAGCTGCCAGCTGGTTTTGCAAATAGTTTCACTGGAATACATCTGTGCCTATTAACTTACAGATTCTCTAAGACTGCTCTCACACTACAATGGCAGACTTGAGTAGATATGACAGACCACATGGACTAAAATCAGGCCCTTTGCAGAGAAAGGTTGGTGATCCCTGCTTCACACCACAATCAGAGGGCCCTTATCGAATCTAATCTTGTTCCTCTTCTGCTCAAAACTCCAATGAATCCCTGCAGTAAATATTTCTGGCTTTCGACCTTAGTCTTCATTCTTGCTGGAGAACCACAACTCTATTTGTACATTCACTGTCCTGATACACAAAGAAGTAGGTATCTTCTTTGTGTATCAGTTCCAAAAGGAGAAATGATTATAATAAGCTCATCAGAGTCACTAGTTTACCTCTAATTGGTTTAAGTATGAGCATGCGATTAACCGAAGCCTATAAAAAGCTAGGGAAGTCAACTGCAAGCCTCTCAGTTTCTTCCTATTTAAAAGAAAGTCATAGGCCCAGCCAGTGTGGTGCAGTAGATGGAGCCCACTGTCCCAGGCACCAAGAGGTCGCTGGTGATATTCCAGGGCAGGGCAGATGCCAGGGTGGCAGGGTTAGTCCCCAGGAGGGGGTGTGCAGGAGGCACCTCGTGGATGTGATGGCTCTCTCTCATTGATGTTTCAGTCTCTGTCTCCCTTTTCTTTCTCTCTAATGTCAATTAAAACATATTATTTTAAAAAATTAAGGAAACACATAGCTCAACATCACTAATCTTGGAAATGCAAATGAAATTCATAAGGAAGTACCCTCCTCACTCCTCTCAGAATGGATGTCATCAAAATATAAGTAAATAAGTGTTGGCAAGGATATGGAGAAAAGAGAAAGCCTCATGCAATGTTCCTGTGATTGTAAATTGGTACAGTCACTGTGGAAAGCAGCATGGACATTCCTCAAAAAAATAAAAATAGAACTGCCATTCTACTTCTGGGTATTTATCCAACAGAAACATGAACACGAATTTACAAAGTTACTTGCACCCCTATGTTCACTACAGCATTATTTACAATAGCCAAGGTATGGAAGCAACATAGGTGTCCTTCAATAGATAAGTAAATAAAAAGATGCGAAATTTATAAACACACACTCACACTCATTATGCATATGCATAATGAAAAACTCCTCAGACATAAAAAACAATAAATTCTGGCCTTTTATGGAAACATGGATGGACCAGGAGGATCTTATGCTAAGTGAAATAAGACAAAGAAAACAAATACCATAGGGCAGTGAGGGCGAACCTTTTGAGCTCGGCGTGTCAGCATTTTGAAAAACCCTAACTTAACTCTGGTGCTATGTCACATATAGAAATTTTTTGATATTTGCAACCATAGTAAAACAAAGACTTATATTTTTGATATTTATTTTATATATTTAAATGCCATTTAACAAAGAAAAATCAACCAAAAAATGAGTTCCCGTGTCACCTCTGACTCGCGTGTCATAGGTTTGCCATCACTGCCATAGGGTCTCACTTGTAGGTTCAATCTAAAACAACAAAACAGAAACAGACCCCATGGCTACAGAGAACAAACTGCTGGTTGCTAGAGCACAGTAAGCAGAGGTGATGGGTGAAATAAAAGAATATGAAATGCAAAATTCCAGTTATAAATTACATAAGCCAGAGGGATGTAGTGTACTGTGCAGCACAGGAAATGTGTCAATATCACAATAATTTTGCTCGGTGATAGATGGTTACTAGACATATCATTGTGAAACAAGGATAATTATAAAATCCTAATGCAATCTGGCACCCAGTAAGCACTAAATAAACTATAGCAAACCATGGAAATTAAAATGAGCTTAACATGCTCTTAAAGAGCGATGACTGTTTTTAAAATGTTTCAATTCTGCAACATCAGAGTAACACTTAGTACCTGAAAGACACCTGAAAGTTAAATGGCAGACCATTCAGCTGAAAAATGAGTAACTGAATTTTGACATTTTCTTTGAAAATTCTGTTCAGAAAAACAGAGAAATAAACCAGCGACACCTCTCCCACATTATGAGTACCTTCAAGATCAAAATGCTATTTCATTTATTTCCTATAACTTGCAAAGCCAATCTATACAAACCCTCTGATGAAGGTCTACCAAGTCCAAGGTGTCCTCATACAGTTCAGATTGTACAAAAAACCAGGTGCCACATTTGGCATTTTTGTTATTGGGAAATATTTTTGTACATTTATTATAATTTGCTGAGTCTCGGGATGTGCTATTTGAATATTTATTATCATTTTCTTCTGATTATTGGCAACAGAGCATCTTGTTCTAAAGAAATTCCAGTTTCCTGATAATTACCAAAGTAATGAAGTCAACATATATCATTCTGTTTTGACTTCTGAGTAATAAAGTTGACAATAGTGAGACCTTGTTGGTAGAATATGAAATATACCCTGTGCTTCTCAACAAGCATTGCCTTTCTGAGTTCTGAACTATGGGCAGATGTCTTTATAAAACAATGTCGTCAGGATTCTTGTACACTGGCTAAGTGTGGCAGCTCTTATTGTTTGCCATCTGTTTGTGATACCAGGAAAGTATTGTTGAGTTCCTAATTATAGTTACTTTTTTGGTGAGACGAATCACTATGCAATAACAAATATTCATTTACTAAATATAATCCATTCACAGTTAGAACTAAACAAAAGATTCATTTTTACAACAAATCAAGTTTGGTATAATGTGACACATAGAGGAAACATTCACCATCCTAACTTAACATCTTTTTTCTTCTTAACATAAAGATATAGTATGGGATTTTAGGGGTCAGAACTAAATAAATGAACATCTTTTCAAATGATATTGCCCCAGACTTCAAATTACCTACAATTAACTTTGTTAATAATACTAGACTACTATTCTATTAAGAAGGAGTTTAAGAAAAACTATATATGCAACTTCCACATGGTTGGTATTTTTTCCCTCTCTTTCATTAACAAAACTTCCTTATTCTTACTTCATCTATGGTAGCAACACCAAGAGGAATTCACTATCAGAAGTCTTACCAGGAGTACGACTTTCAGATTTTTGGGGTCCCTTTTTTTCTTTAGTTTTAGAGGTTATTTTTTGCTGGCTGTGTACCAAAAAAAAAGAAAAAAATGGTGATAAGTAATATTACTTTCTTAATATTAACATAAAATATTTTTGAAATATAGTAAGTTATTAGAATATATCAGAACTAAAACTAAAATTGTAATTGTACCACACATTTTAAATTTGTAAGTTCTACAACTGCTTTATGAAGTATGTAATTTCTAACAAAATAAGGTATGATAGTCATGATATGAGGGCAGTCTAGTTCAGTGAATTAATTAGAGTTAGCTAGACATAATCACAAATGTGTTAAACTCACACCTCCTATTTCTATAACCCACAGCTATTTCTACTCAAACAGTCACTTTTCTTGGCTCAAGGTCCTCCTCTACAAAATAAGAATCTTATTACTTTATTTCAGAAGGTTGTAACGAGGATGGAATGAGATAATACAGCAAAAGATATGCTCAGATAAATAGTAAAGCAAAGAAAAAATCTAGTTATGAACTTTATTTGTTGAAACTATTTTTGAATTCCAAGTACCATAAATCCCAATGTGAACTTTTCATAGTTTCTAACATTCAAATGTTGCAGATTTCAGAAAATGTTAATAATCCTGGTTATTACCTCTACTCAGGTTGTGGTCTGTATTTCAGGGCATCTCAGCCGTTGTGTAACTGGCAACTGAATTTATGTACAAATGTATTACCTCATGAAGTCAGATAACACCGTGCTCCCTTCTTTTTGTAGCAAATCATACCAACCACAGAAAACTAATAGAAATCAAGACCTGGCCTGGACTAAGACTATGCCTTCTCTACCTACTCAAACTGTGAACCAGCACATCTTTATGAGAACGATGCTTAATCTCCCTGACCACCCCAACTGTCTTGGAAGATACAATCCTACTGGTCACCTACCCATGCTGATGAGTCAGGGATGTGCCCTTAACAATTGTAATTACCAATAACCTACTTTTGATTCAGAGCTTTCTGTTGACTAGCTTCCATGTGAGGCATAATTTTAAATATTTTGAAACCTGGGGTAAATTCAAATCTCTCAGGGAAGTTTCATTATTATGGCAAAGAGATCACTTGAGGGGCCAACCTCAATTATGGACCCTCAGGAAATCTGGTGCTTACTACTCTGAGAAAGCAGTATGGGGCCTTCTACTACCTAAACAAAGATGCTCCATAGGATATAAAGTGACCTTGGGGTATAGATATAGTAACAAAGGAGAAAGAACTTCTGATCTTTTCCTGTGTCATTATTTGAATCTCTGTGGCAGCTTAGTATTGTTTGTAAGTAACACCTGCTAGCAGAAAAACAAAACAAAAACCCATGAAGCTCAAAGGATAACTCAGCCCCAAAGGTCTGGGCTAAGAAGTGAGCTCCATATAAGCTTTCCCGTGTTGGAGGGGGGCTGTGGGTGGCTAGAGCTAGGAGGCCCAGCAGCCAGAGTAGGGTGCTGGTAATTGGCATAGTGGCTAAGCATACAGAGTACATGTATGTAAACTAAAAAAAAAAGGTGTGACCCCCAAGTCCAAGGGTGAGTCAACACGAAGACTCAAGAATCTGGATCAGGAAGGCCAACCTGGAAGCAAAGATCAATCATGATTATATGATGGGTTTCAATGGCAACTCAACAGCTATAGGATCAATGGAAAAAACATAAAAGTGAGACTGTCCTTTTTTACATCTCCATCTGACTTGTGAGAGAAGATTGTCTTCCTGGACTTAGGGAATCCTTTATATGCCTGAAAAATTCAAGGCCGGGGGGGAGGGGGGGGCTAGGGGGATATAGGAGATAGTCCCCAGAAACTACAGATGTTTCTGCTACAGTCAACACTTCAAGACCCCAAATAAGTAGTTAGAAAAATCAGAGCTGAGATTTTAACCCCATGCATAGTGGTCCTAGGTGGAATGAAATGGGTAAAATCTTAAAAGTTCTGAGATAAAGAATTTGACCCAGTGCTTCTTCTAACTAGCTGAGCCTTTGTTTGTTTTCTGGCTGATGACCTAGACCAGTGGTCGTCAAACTGCGGCTCGCGAGCCACATGCGGCTCTTTGGCCCCTTGAGTGTGGCTCTTCCACAAAATACCGACTTCCGTGCATGGGCCACGAAGTTTCAATTGCACTGTACGTGCATGCCCGCATGTGGCATTTTGTGGAAGAGCCACACTATAGGGGCCAAAGAGCCGCACGTGGCTCACGAGCCACAGTTTGCCAGCCACTGGTACAGGGTATAGCCCACAGAAGGGCACTCTAGAAATATTAGTTTCTTTTCTCTGCATTTTCTTAGCGAGCATATAATTTTTAAATTTTCATAAAATCCTACCTGCTTAAAGAGTCTTTTTCAGAGACATCCATCACTATTTTTAAAAAAAAGCAAAATACATTTTAAATCAACAAGAATATAGGGCTTTAAAATTACTGAATTAATGCATTGTTAGAAAGTGTAACTTTGGGACCACACCTGAAAACTGTACTAGAGTAAATATTATTGGTAGGCCATTAATGCATTAAGAACATTTACTTTCTCTTTTTAAACATATAAAACTAAAAAAAAAAAAGAAAGAAAAATGGGATCTATCAAAATTTGATACTTACCTGTGAACTGCTATGTACAAGGAAAAATAATGCTAACCAAACCCCATCGGACTGACAGAAAGTTTTATTGTTAGTGGAAACAGAATTATAGACTAACCATGTCAAACTTAAGTAGCATGAGCTTTCTGGCTTCTTCCATTAAGAGCAGTTAGAGGAGAGTATACTTACTTTGCCATAACACAATACAAATGTTCCAGCTCTTAGGTGCAGACTAGCTAGTCTAGGATGAAACACCCTTATCATAAGGAAACTTTGTCACTAGCCACTACACTTTGCTGCACAGTAAAATAGAGGAAACAAATTCATTCTGGCTCCATTTCCAATTAGAAGATAAGTAGGAAAGACTTTGTGATCCCAGTTGTATAAAGTTGAACTACTTGAGGCTGTCTCCTTCAGTTGGGAGAGTCTCTCTGAACACCCGTCATAGAGCAAGGTGGTCCAATAGTTAGTGCTCTGCAATAGTGTGTGAGGTCATCTTTCTTAACCTTCCCATTAGGTGAATATGCCTATAGAAATCATTCTCTTTCAGCTTGTATGGCATATGTCATCAGATCCTATGCTAATGAAAAACAACAACAAACAACTAAGGCCCTCGAACATCTTAGATAACTACATCCAATTACCTTGGAATTCATTTTTCAAATATTCAGATACCCACTGTGTGATTCCAACTATACAATGTTCAGGAAAAGGCAAATCTAGGGAGACGTAAAAGAGATCAGACGTTTCCAGGGCTTAGGGAGAAATGAAAGATGAATAAGCAGAGCACAGAAGATTTTTAGGGCAGTGAAGCGATACTATATATGATATGATGATATGGTGGGTATGTGCTTTCATGCATTTGTCACAATCCATAGCATGTACAACACCCAGAGTGAACCTCACTGTAAACTAAGGACTTTGGTTGATAATGATGAGTCAGTGCATGTCCATCCACTGTAATAAGTATACTTCACTGTTACTGGAGGTCAAAAATGAGCAAGGAACCAGGCCTGCGTGGCTCAGTGGTTGAGCATTGACCTAGGAACCAGGAGGTTAAGGTTTGATTCCCAGTAGAGTCACATGCCTGGGTTGTGGGCTCGATACCCAGTGTGGGGTGTGCAGGAGGCAAACTATCAATAATTCTATCTCATAATTGATGTTTCTATGTATGTCTCTTTATCCCTTTCTCTCTGAAATCAATAAAAAATAAATTAATAAAAATGAGTAAGGTTGTATATATTTGCATTTGTGGTTTATGGGCACTCTCTATACTTTCCACTCCATTATACTGTGCACCTAAAACTGCTCTAAAAAATATGGTTTAGCCAGCACCGGTTTGGCTCAGTGGATAGAGCATCGGCCTGCGGACTGAAGGGTCCCATGTTCGAATCCGGTCAAGGGCATGTACCTTGGCTGCGGGCACATCCCCGGTGGGACATGTGCAGGAGGCAGCTGATCAATGTTTCTTTCTCATTGATGTTTCTAGCTCTCTATCCCTCTCCCTCCCTCTCTGCAAAAAATCAATAAAATATATTTTAAAAAACATATATGGTTTATAAATTTTTGTTTAAAATAATGTATTCCCTGTATCTACTACTAACATATGGTATATCAACATATCAATGCAATTTTCAAGATACAGTAACCTTGGAAATTAAGATAAAAACCCCAGTATCAGAATGTAGGTATTATTCCTGCCATTGAGTGAAGGATATGAAAAGACATAAATACAGCAAATACTTTTAAATATATACTAGTGCAAGAAAATAACTGATAAATATGATTGAATACCTTGCATTGTATTTATAAACAGGGATTTAGTACAATAAAAATCATCCATATAATTAAAAGACACTTTTTCTTCTAACTTTAAATCAGAAATCATTATGCTGAGTTTATCTAAAAATTATCTAGAAGCATTAATTGGATAAGAAGGAGAGCTTATAATTGCCTAATATTGTCATAGTAATTTATGTACAAATAGCTGCGAAATACTCACCAAGAGTCACAAAAGAAACCCTCATTGCAAGCAATTATGGATGATGCAACTGAAACCAGTACCATGTTATGTTAAATATCACTTGCTCTTAAAATAAATTTTTAGATCAAGGCCAGATAGTCAGGGCTATACCTGCTGTGCAGAGAAATTTCATACATCAGGCCTAAGATTGCTATCCTTAGAAAGTCCTGCTTAAATGGCTACCCTTTGGTGGGTGTCTGAAAACCTGAATCTGGGAAGGGTTTCCCCCTTTCCCTAACTGAGAAGAGTGGCCCCGTGTGTCTAAACACCTTGTACAACCAATGGGGTTCATGCTGAACACTTGCTTTCCTTCTGGGAATCTAGAATTTGGGGACATGCGATGGAGAAGATGCCTTAAAAACCTTTCACTGAGTCTAACAAGACTGGTAGATGACATATTTCACATGAGTTGTCAGAATTTGACACTGGAATATCTCAGCACATCCTGGTAACTTCACAGGGAGGGGGCTCTTGGAAGCTTGTGCCTGGTGTCCTCCACCCTTTGTCACACACACCTCTTCTCTTTGCTGATTTTACTGTGGTCTTTCACTATAATAAATCTCAGGTATGAGCACAACTATATGCTGAGTCCTGTAAAGTTTTCTAGTAAATAAGCAAACCTAAGGGTAGGTTTAGGAACTTCTAATAAAATTGCATTATGTGAAAACATTATTTGGATTGATGTGTTATTCATGATTACATTACAGAAGTTGATTTCTCAGAATACCTATCATTGGTTTTGTTTTGGTCCAGGCTTCTTTTCGAGTTTTCAGTGGTTCCATAACTATTGGAATAAAGACATGAAAGAGATAAATCAAACATTGATGTTAGAAAATAATGTGAAATAAGCAACATTCCTATATAGTCACAATAGGAAATACAGAATCCTAATGATTGACAACATGTTCTATAGTATCAAAGTTTCTATAAAGGAAAGGAAAACATCACACTGACAATTTTCTCCAACTAAACAAGGTTTAATTCCATTGTACAACAGTGTGACTTAATCAAGTAACTGGGATAATTGCAGAAGAACAGTAATTATCATATATACTAAACAAGTGTTCTAATGATTATTAAGTTCTTTTTATTTATGACTAATCTTTTTTATTTCTTATTAAACTAAAATCATGGCTCACCTATTGAAGGCAGTTGTTGATAGGATAAGTCAAAAAGTAAAAGAAATTGTATCCAAAATGTAGGGATATCCATAAATATTCCATTAAACTCTACCTGTATGGAAAAATACTATTCTTTCCTGTTGAACCTTTGCCCTTTTCTGCTCATCTGATGAAGTCCTAGTCTTCATGTCCAAACTAAATGTCAGTGAACTACCTGGAAACCTATAAATCGCCTTAGAATTCTCTCTCACCACTAACTCTCTATGTGCAAACATCACAAAAGTCTTATGAATTAGACCTCTCTACTGTCTCTGCTTTATTTTCTTTCTGTCAACTGCCCCAGTCAAACATGGGCTCTTAACAGATGGCTCTCACGGGGGGGGGGGGGGGGGGGGGGGGGAGCGGGGGGGGGCGCGGATACCACCAAATATTATTGTTCCCTCTTAAATTAATATGTTATCATTAATCAAAACAAATGAGAGAGAAATAGACCTAGAAAACACCAACACTTTAAGTGGAATATCTTGAGCTTCCTGACTCATTTCAGAATGAATGAAAGCTTCATGATGGATTAATGCTAGTCCAAGGAGGCAAAATGTTCCTTTGTCTCCCAGGTTCTTTATGTGGTTTCCTTCTATCTATCCTCTACATGAGGGGTCAGCAAACTAGGGCCCACAGACCGATACAAGCTGCCATTTGGTTTTGCAAATAAAGTCTCACTGGAATACAGCCGTGCCTCTTCACTTACAGATTCCCTATGACTGTTCTCACAACTACAAGGGCAGACTTGAGTAGATATGACACACCACGGGACTAAAATCAGGTCCTTTGCAGAGAAAACTTGTTGATGCCTGCTTAATACCACAACCACAGGGCTCTTATCAAATCTGATCTTGTTCCTCTTCTGCTCAAAACTATAATGAGCCCTAACCAGTTTGGCTCAGTGGATAGAGTGTTGGCCTATGGACTGAAAGGTCCTAGGTTCAATTCCAGTCAAGGGCATGTACCTTGGTTACGGGAACACCCCCAGTACGAGGTGTGCAGGATGCAGCTGATCAATGTTTCTCTCTCATTGATGTTTCTAACTCTCTATCCCTCTCCCTCCCTCTCTGCAAAAAATCAATAAAATATATTTTTCAAAGAGTAACCAAGATGGCGGCAGAGGTAAACACCTGAAATTGCTGCCTCGCACAACCACTTCAAAAATACAACTAAAAGACAAAACAGACACCATCCAGAACCACAGGAAAGCAGGCTGAGTGGAAATTCTACAACTAGAAGAAAAGAGAAAAGCACACTGAGACTCAGAAAAGGTGGGGAAGTAAGTGCAGAGGTACACAGGCGCATGTGGAAAGGGCTGGCAACTGAGGACGAGGTTGTCTTTTTCAATCGGGAGGGGGTCACAAGCTCCCAACTGCTCTGAACTCCAGTTCAGGGCGAGTCTCCAGGGACCCAGACTCACGGGGAGAAATTGGACTGTATGGCATGGGGCGGAACTCGAGGGCGGCTTTCTCTCAGAGGTGCTTGCAACGATTACCTCGGGACCCTGAGACCCAGGGCCTCTTAGGGCAGGGCTGAGGATCAGCCATAATTGTTTCCTCCACCCTGTTGATTCCCTGGGACCCCACCCCACCCAAGCTGTGTGCAGAGGCTTTTGCATATGAATGGCCTGGCCCTTGGCTATCTGAAAATTACCTAACAAACTGCAGCTGGGCCAGAGAGACCCAGAACATCCAAAAGAAGGCCCAAATCCCAAAGCAGCTTGCATTGCTTCACAGCTGGGCCTCATTTGAGCACCTCCAAACCCCAAACAAAGAAGAGGAATCTGCATATCTCTCCTTAGCTCTTGCTAGGTAGCCTCAGGCAGAGGCTAAATTAGCACCTCATTAGAGATCCAAGAGCCAGTGCACCCAGTGGTCAGAGTGGGACCATCCAGATTACAACTCCTCAGATCCATAAGGGACACACTCAGGGGCCAGACTCAGTGAACACCAAAGCCCCACTGAAGCAAGTCTTGCCCCATAAGGGTGTCTCCAGCACAGAAGTTCTTCCACCGTAGACACAGCTGAAACTCACAGCCAATTGGCCTGGAGGTCAATTCCTCCCACTGATACCAACAACCATCAAGGCTTAACTACAACAAGACTGTGCACAAAGCCCACAAAGGGGTGCACCAAGAGTTTCCACCTCAGGTAATTGGGGAGGCTGAGCCACTGGGCCCTATAGGACACCTAGCACACAAAGCCACTCTATCAACACAGGGAAGCAGCCAAGATGCCGAGACAAAAAAACAGGTCACAAATAACAGAAATGGAGGAAAGCAAATGACTGGCTATAGAGTTCAAAACCATGGTTATAAGGTTTTTCAAGAATTTTCTAGAAACCGTGAATAAATTTAGTGAGACCCTCAATAAATCTAGTGAGACCCTCGAGGATATGGAAAAGGACCAAGTAGAAGTTAAGCATACACTGACTGAAATAAAGAATATTATATAGAGATCCAACAGCTGCCTAGAGGATCGCAAGAATCAAGTCAAATATTTGAAATACGAAGAAGCAAAAAACACCCAACCGGAAAAACAAATAGAAAAAAGAATACAAAAATACGAAGATAGTGGAAGGAGCCTCTGGTACAAATTCAAGCGTACCAATATCTGAATTATGGGGGTGCCAGAAGAAGAGAGGGAACAAGATATTGAAAACCTATTTGAAGAAATAATGACTGAAAACTTCCCCTACCTGGTGAAAGAAATACACTTACAAGTCCAGGAAGCACAGAGAACCCCAAACAAAAGGAATCCAAAGAGGACCACACCAAGACATAACATAATTAAAATGCCAAGAACAAAAGACAAAGAGAGAATCTTAAAAGCAGCAAGAGAAAAACAGTTAGGTACCTACAAGGGAGTACCCATATGATTGTCAGCTGATTTCTCAACAGAAATTGTGCAGGCCAGAAGGGAGTGGCAAGAAATATTCAAAGTAGCCGAAGCCAGTTTGGCTTGTGGATAGAGTGTCAGCCTGCGGACTGAAAGGTCCCGAGTTCGATTCCGGTCAAGGGCATGTACCTGGGTTGCAGGCACATCCCCAGTAGGAGATGTGCAGGAGGCAGCTGATCAATGTTTCTAGCTCTCTATCTCTCTCCCTTCCCCTCTGTAATAAATCAATAAAATATATTTTTTTAAAAAATAAGAAATATTCAAAGTAATGAATAGCAAGAACCTACAACCAAGATTACTTTACCCAGCAAAGCTATCATTCAGAATTGAAGGTCAGATTAAGAGCTTCACAGATAAGAAAAAGCTAAAGGAGTTCATCACCACCAGTATTATATGAAATGCTGAAAGGTATTCTTTAAGAAGAGGAAGAAGAAGAAAAAGGTAAAGATAAAAATTATGAACAAAAATACATATCTATCAACAAGTGAATCTAAAAATCAAGTGAATAAAAAATCTGAAGAACAGAATAAACTGGTGAATATAATAGAATCAGGGGCATAGAAAGGGAGTGGACTGACAATTCTCTGGGGGGGAAGGAAAGGGGTGTGGGGGGTGTGGGAAGGGACTGGATACAAATCGTACACCTATGGATGAGGACAGTGTGGGGGGGGAGGGGTAAGGGCAGAGGTTGTGGTGGGAACCGGGTGGAGGGGAGCTATGGGGGGGGGGGGGGAAGAGGAACAACTGCAATAATCTGAACAACAAAGATTTAATTTAAAAAATTAAATTAAATTATATATATTTAAAAATAAAAACTACAATGAATCCCTGCAGTAAATATTCCTGGATCCCTACCTTAGTCTTCATCCTTGCTGGACAACCACAACTCTATTTGGATATTTACTGTCCTAATATACAAAGAAGGTGGTATCTCCCCAACTTCAAAAAGAGAAATCATTAAACTAAGCTCATCAGAGTCACTAGTTTACCATTAACTGGTTTAGGAATGAGCATGGGATTAACCCAAGCCTATAAAATGTTAGTGGAAGTCACATGCAAGCCTCTCAGGTCTCTTCCTATTTAAAGAAACACATAGGCCCAGCCAGTGTGGTTCAGTAGGTTCAGGCAATTGTCCCATGCACCAAGAGGTCACTGGTTATATTCAAAGTCAGGGCAGATGCCAGGGTGGCAGGGCTAATGCCTGGGAGGGAGCCTGAATGAGGCAGCCCATGGATGTGATGGCTCTCTCTCATTGATGTTTCAATCTCTCTCTCCCTTTTCTTTCCTTTCCTTCTAAAGTCAATAAAAACATTTTTTTTAAAAAAATAAGGAAACACATAGTTCAATATCACTTACCAGGGAAATACAAATGAAAGCCATAAAGTACCACCTTACTCCTCTCAGATTGGCTGTCATCAAAATATAAATAATGAACAAGTGTTGGCGAGGATGTGGAGAAAAGAGAAAGCCTTGTGCACTGTTCATGTGATTGTAAATTGGTACAGTCACTGTGGAAAGCAGCATGGACATCCTCAAAAAATTGGAAATAGAACTGCTATTCCACTTCTGGGTATTTACCCAACAGAAACATGAACAGGAATTTGAAAAGATATCTGCACCCCTATGTGCACTACAGCATTACTTACAATAGCCAAGATATGACAGCAATGTAGAAGTTCTTCAATGGAAAAGTAAAGAAAGATGTAGAATGTATACACACACACACACACACACACACACATCATGAAGAATTACTCAACACACAAGCAATGAATTCTTGCCATTTATGGAACCATGGATTGACCAAGAGGGTCTTATACTAAGTGAAATTAGACAGAGAAAATTAAATACCATGTGGTTTGACTTAGAGATGCCATGTAAAACAACAAAACAGAAACAGACCGCATAGCTACAAAGGACAAATTGACAATTGCCAGAGGGTAGTTAGCTGAAGAGACAGGTGAGATAGAAGAATATTAATGAGAAGTGCAAACTTCCCATATAAAATATATAAGCCATAAGACATAGTGTGCATTAAAGGGAATGTGTCAATATCTTAAAAACTTTGTTCAGTGATAGATAGTTACTAGGCATATCATTGTGAACACGTCATAAGGTACATAAACGTCAATCCACTGTGGCTGCACACCTGAAAGCAATATAATGGGTGCCAACTCTACTTTAACAAAATGTTAAAAAGGAACATTAACAAAAGGAAAAAGAAACATCTAAGGAAAAGCAGTCCTTTTGGCCTTCACATATTGACATGTGAGAATAGGATGCTTTGGAGCCTTTGCTAATTACTAACCAGGAAAGCTGACATACCATAAGCACTGAGAGCCTCACAGCTGAATAAGGTATAACAGCTGGAACCCTGATATCACCACTGAACTACCTGCTTCCTATTATTTTGGCCTCTGATAATTAGGGCACCTAGTATCTGAAGCTGAAAGCATTCTATCTGATACATTTCCCAAGGTCATAGGATAAGATCTAGTCCTTTCTGTAGCACTGAAGACTTTCACAAGCCTGCCTTAGCTAGGCCCTCACCTCATTCCCAACCATTCCCATAGCACACATTTTGCACCTTTGAAACTCTACTGCTCATAATTCTCACAAAGTTCACGTGTACATCTTGGCCCTTGCCCTGTTGTTCCTGCTACCAAACATGTAATCTCTATAGATGTTCCTACTGCCAAACATCACCCTTCTGCCCCTTTCCCTGGAAAACTTCTTTGTGGTCTGCGTGCTTACTTTAAAACTCATCCACATTTTTATTTTTAAACTTCTTAAAAATTAATTAACGATAGAGAAACAGAGACAGAGAGAAACACTGGTTTGTTGTTCCACTTATTTATGCATTCATTGTGTGAGTCTGACCAGGCATCAAATCCACATCCTTGGCACATCAGGGACAATGCTTTAAGTAACTGAGAAACCAGGCCAAAGTCTCAGCCACATTTTTAAAACTCTAATTCTCACTATGGACGTAAAGGGTCTGATACATACTAAACACCAATAAAATGAATAAATAGGGATAATTATAAGATGCTAATGAGCTCTGGCACCTAATAAGCACTAAATAAAGTACAGTAAGTAATAGAAATGACAATGATATTAACAAGCTCTTAGAGGGCAATGACTGTTTTTAAAATGTTTCAATTCTGCAACATCAGAATAACACTTAGTACCTGAAAGACACCTGAAAGGTAAATGGCAGACAATTCAGCTGAAAAATGAATAACTGAATTTTGACACTTTCTTTGAAAATTCTGTTTAAAAAAACAGAGAAATAAACCAGGGACACCTCTTCCATATTATGAGCATCTTCAAGGTCAAAATGCTATTTCATCCTTGTATTTCCTATCACTTGCAAAACCAAACTACACCAAGTCCTCTGATAGAGGTCTATTAAGTCCAAGGTGTCCTCATACAGTTCAGATTGTACAATGAACTAGGTCCCACATCTGGCATTTTTGTTATTGGGAAACATTTTTGTACATTTATTATAATTTGTTGAGTCCCAGGAGAGGCTATTTAAATATTTATTATCATTTTCTTCTGATTATTGGCAACAGAGCATCTTGTTCTAAAGAAATTCCAGTTTCCTGATAATTACCAAATTAATGAAGTCAACATATATCATTCTGTTTTGACTTCTGAGTAATAAAGTTAACAATAGTGAGACCTTGTTGGTAGAATATGAAAAATACCCTGTGCTTCTCAACAAGCATTGCCTTTCTGAGTTCTGAACTATGGGCAGATGTCTTTATAAAACAATGTCGTCAGGATTCTTGTACACTGGCTAAGTGTGGCAGCTCTTATTGTTTGCCATCTGTTTGTGATACCAGGAAAGTATTGTTGAGTTCCTAATTATAGTTACTTTTTTGGTGAGACGAATCACTATGCAATAACAAATATTCATTTACTAAATACAATCCATTAACAGTTAGAACTAAACAAAAGATTCATTTTTAGAACAAATCAAGTTTGGTATAATGTGACACAGAGGAAACATTCACCATCCTAACTTAACGTCTTTTTTCTTCTTAACATATGGAGTGTGGGATTTTAGGGGTCAGAACTAAATGAATGAACTTCTTTTCAAATGATATTGCCCCAGACTTCAAATTACCTATAATTAACTTTGTTAATAATACTAGACTACTATTCTATTAAGAAGGAGTTTAAGAAAAACTATACATGCAACTTCCACATGTTTGGTATTTTTTCCCTCTCTTTCATTAACAAAACTTCCTTATTCTTACTTCATCTATGGTAGCAACACCAAGAGGAATTCACTATCAGAAGTCTTACCAGGAGTACAACTTTCAGATGTTTGGGGTCCCTTTTTTTCTTTAGTTTTAGAGGTTGTATTTTGCTGGCTGTGTACCAAAAAAAAAAGAAAAAAATGGTGATAAGTAATATTACTTTCTTAATATTAACATAAAATATTTTTGAAATATAGTAAGTTATTAGAATATATCAGAACTAAAACTAAAATTTTAATTGTACCACACATTTTAAATTTGTAAGTTCTACAACTGCTTTATGAAGTATGTAATTTCTAACAAAATAAGGTATCATAGTCATGATATGAGGGCAGTCTAGTTCAGTGAATTAATTAGAGTTAGCTAGACATAATCACAAATGTGTTAAACTCACACCTCCTATTTCTATAACCCACAGCTATTTCTTCTCACACAGTCACTTTTCTTGGCTCAAGGTCCTCCTCTACAAAATAAGAATCTTATTACTTTATTTCAGAAGGTTGTAAGGAGGATGGAATGAGATAATACAGCAAAAGATATGCTCAGATAAATAGTAAAGCAAAGAAAAAATCTAGTTATGAACTTTATTTGTTGAAACTATTTTTGAATTCCAAGTACTATAAATCCCAATGTGAACTTTTCATAGTTTCTAACATTCAAATGTTGCAGATTTCAGAAAATGTTATTAATTCTGGTTATTACCTCAACTCAGGTTGTGGTCTGTATTTCAGGGCATCTCAGCCATTGTGTAACTGGCAACTGAATTTATGTACAAATATATTACCTCATGAAGTCAGATAACACCATGCTCCCTTCTTTTTGTAGCAAATCATACCAACCACAGAAAACTAATAGAAATCAAGACCTGGCCTGGACTAAGACTATGCCTTCTCTACCTACTCAAACTGTGAACCAGCACATCTTTATGAGAACGATGCTTAATCTCCCTGACCACCCCAATTGGCTTGGAAGTTACAATCCTACTGGTCACCTACCCATGCTGATGAGTCAGGGATGTGCCCTTAGCAATAGTAATTACCAATAACCTACTTTTGATTCAGAGCTTTCTGTTGACTGGCTTCCATGTGAGGCATAATTTTAAATATTTTGAAACCTGAGGTAAATTCAAATCACTCAGGGAAGTTTCATTATTATGGCAAAGAGATCACTTGAGGGGCCAACCTCAATTATGGACCCTCAGGAAATCTGGTGCTTACTACTCTGAGAAAGCAATATGGGGCCTTCTACTACCTAAACAAAGATGCTCCATAGGATATAAAGTGACCCTGTGGTATAGATATAGTAACAAAGGAGAAAGAACTTCTGATCTTTTCCTGTGTCATTATTTGAATCTCTGTGGCAGCTTAGTATTGTTTGTAAGTAACACCTGCTAGCAGAAAAACAAAACAAAAACCCACGAAGCTCAAAGGATACCTCAGCCCCAAAGGTCTGGGCTAAGAAGTGAGCTCCATATAAGCTTTCCCGTGTGGGAGGGGGGCTGTGGGTGGCTAGAGCTAGGAGGCCCAGCAGCCAGAGTAGGGTGCTGGTAATTGGCATAGTGGCTAAGCATACAGAGTACATGTATGTAAACTAAAAAAAAGGTGTGACCCCCAAGTCCAAGGGTGAGTCAACACGAAGACTCAAGAATCTGGATCAGGAAGGCCAACCTGGAAGCAAAGATCAATCATGATTATATGATGGGTTTCAATGGCAACTCAACAGCAATAGAATCAATGGAAAAAACATAAAAGTGAGACTGTCCTTTTTTACATCTCCATTTGACTTGTGAGAGAAGATTGTCTTCCTGGACTTAGGGAATCCTTTATATGCCTGAAAAATTCAAGGTCGGCCGGGGCGGGGGGGCGGGGGGGGGGGAATTGGGGGGGAGGGGGATATAGGAGATAGTCCCCAGAAACTACAGATGTTTCTGCTACAGTCAACACTTCAAGACCCCAAATAACTAGTTAGAAAAATCAGAGCTGAGATTTTAACCCCATGCATAGTGGTCCTAGGTGGAATGAAATGGGTAAAAATCTTAAAAGTTCTGAGATAAAGAATTTGACCCAGTGCTTCTTCTAACTAGCTGAGCCTTTGTTTGTTTTCTGGCTGATGACCTAGACCAGTGGTCGTCAAACTGCGGCTCGCGAGCCACATGCGGCTCTTTGGCGTCTTGAGTGTGGCTCTTCCACAAAATACCGACTTCTGTGCATGGCCCACGAAGTTTCAATCACACTGTACGTGCATGCCCGCACGTGGTATTTTGTGAAAGAGCCACACTCAAGGGGCCAAAGAGCCACATGTGGCTCACATGCCGCAGTTTGCCAGCCACTGGTATAGGGTATAGCCCACAAAAGGGCACTCTAGAAATATTAGTTTCTTTTCTCTGCATTTTCTTAGCGAGCATATAATTTTTAAATTTCCATAAAATCCTACCTGCTTAAAGAGTCTTTTTCAGAGACATCCATCACTATTTAAAAAAAAAAGCAAAATACATTTTAAATCAATAAGAATACAGGGCTTTAAAAGTACTGAATTAATGCATTGTTAGAAAGTGTAACTTTGGGACCACACCTGAAAACTGTACTAGAGTGAATATTATTGGTAGGCCATTAATGCATTAAGAACATTTGCTTTCTCTTTTTAAACATATAAAACTAAAAAAAAGAAAGAAAGAAAAATGGGATCTATCAAAATTTGATACTTACCATTGAACTGCTATGTACAAGGAAAAATAATGCTAACCAAACCCCATCGGACTGACAGAAAGTTCTGTTGTTAGTGGAAACAGAATTATAGACTAACCATGTCAAATTTAAGTAGCATGAGCTTTCTGGCTTCTTCCATTAAGAGCAGTTAGAGGAGAGTTTACTTACTTTGCCGTAACACAATACAAATGTTCCAGCTCTTAGGTGCAGACTAGCTAGTCTAGGATGAAACACCCGTATCATAAGGAAACTTTGTCACTAGGCACTACACTTTGCTGCACAGTAAAATAGAGGAAACAAATTCATTCTGGCTCCATTTCCAATTGGAAGATAAGTAGGAACGACTTTGTGATCCCAGTTGTACAAAGTCGAGCTACGTGACGCCGTCTCCTTCAGTTGGGAGAGTCTCTCTGAACACCCCTCATAGAGCAAGGTGGTCCAATAGTTAGTGCTCTGCAATAGTGTGTGAGGTCATCTTTCTTAACCTTCCCATTAGGAGGAACATGCCTATAGAAATCATTCTCTTTCAGCTTGTATGGCATATGTCATCAGATCCTATGCTAATGAAAAACAACAACAAACAACTAAGGCCCTCGAACATCTTAGATAACTACATCCAATTTCCTTGGAATTCATTTTTTAAATATTCAAACAGATACCCACTGTGTGATTCCAACTATACAATGTTCAGGAAAAGGCAAATTTAGGGAGATGTAAAAGAGATCAGACGTTTCCAGGGCTTAAGGAGAAATGAGGGATGAATAAGCAGAGCACAGAAGATTTTTAGGGCAGTGAAGCAATACTGTATGATATGATTCTATATTCTAATGGTGGGTATGTGCTTTCATGCATTTGTCACAATCCATAGCATGTACAACACCCAGAGTGAACCTCACTGTAAACTAAGGACTTTGGTTGATAATGATGAGTCAGTGCATGTCCATCCACTGTAATAAGTATACTTCACTGTTACTGGAGGTCAAAAATGAGCAAGGCACCAGGCCTGTGTGCTCAGTGGTTGAGCATTGACCTAGGAACCAGGAGGTTAAGGGTTGATTCCTAGTAGAATCGAATGCCTGGGTTGTGGGCTCGATACCCAGTGTGGGGTGTGCAGGAGGCAGCCTATCAATAATTCTATCTCATAATTGATGTTTCTATCTATGTCTCTTTATCCCTTTCTCTCTGAAATCAATAAAAATAAATTAATAAAAATGAGTAAGGCTGTATATATTTGCATTTGTGGTTTATGGGCACTCTCTATACTTTCCACTCAATTATACTGTGCACCTAAAACTGCTCTAAAAAATATGGTTTAGCCAGCACCGGTTTGGCTCAGTGGATAGAGCATCAGCCTGCGGACTGAAGGGTCCCACTTTCAATTCCGGTCAAGTGCATGTACCTTGGCTGCGGGCACATCCCCTATGGAACATGTGCAGGAGGCAGCTGATCGATGTTTCTCTCTCATTGATGTTTCTAACTCTCTATCCCTCTCCCGCCCTCTCTGCAAAAAATCAATAAAATGTATTTTAAAAAACATATATGGTTTACAAATTTTTGTTTAAAATAATGTATTCCCTGTATCTACTACTAACATACAGTATATCAACATATTAATGCAATTTTCTAGGTACAGTAACCTTGGAAATTAAGATAAAAACCCCAGTATCAGAATGTAGGTATTATTCCTGCCATTGAGTGAAGGATATGAAAAGACATAAATACAGCAAATACTTTTAAATATATACTAGTGCAAGAAAATAACTGATAAATATGATTGAATACCTTGCATTGTATTTATAAACAGAAATTTAGTACAATATAAATCATCCATATAAATAAAGACACTTTTTCTTCTAACTTTAAATCAGAAATCATTATGCTGAGTTTATCTAAAAGTTATCTGGAAGCATTAATTGGATAAGAAGGAGAGCTTATAATTGCCTAATATTGTCATAGTAATTTATGTACAAATAGCTGCGAAATACGCACCAAGAGTCACAAAAGTAACCCTCATTGCAAGCAATTATGGATGATGCAACTGAAACCAGTACCATGTTATGTTAAATATCACTTGCTCTTAAAATAAATTTTTAGATCAAGGCCAAATAGTCAGGGCTATACCTGCTGTGCAGAGAAATTTCATACAGCAGGCCTAAGACTGCTATCCTTAGAAAGTCCTGCTTAAATGGCTACCCTTTTTTGGGTGTCTGAAAACCTGAATCTTGGGAGTGTTTCCCCCTTTCCCTAACTGAGAAGAGTGGCCCCTTGTGTCTAAACACCTTGTACAACCAATGGGGTTCATGCTGAACACTTGCTTTCCTTCTGGGAATCTAGAATTTGGGGACATGCGATGGAGAAGATGCCGTAAAAACCTCTCACTGAGTCTAACAAGAATGGTAGATGACATATTTCACATGAGTTGTCAGAATTTGACACTGGAATATCTCAGCACATCCTGGTAACTTCACAGAGAGGGGGCTCTTGGAAGCTTGTGCCTGGTGTCCTCCACCCTTTGTCACACACACCTCTTCTCTTTGCTGATTTTACTGTGGTCTTTCACTATAATAAATCTCAGGTATGAGCACAACTATATGCTGAGTCCTGTAAAGTTTTCTAGTAAATAAGCAAACCTAAGGGTAGGTTTAGGAACCTCTAATAAAATTGCATTATGTGAAAACATTATTTGGATTGATGTGTTATTCATGATTACATTACAGAAGTTGATTTCTCAGAATACCTATCATTGGTTTTGTTTTGGTCCAGGCTTCTTTTCGAGTTGTCTGTGGTTCCATAACTATTAGAATAAAGACATGAAAGAGATAAATCAAACATTGATGTTAGAAAATAATGTGAAATAAGCAACATTCCTATTTAGTCACCATAGGAAATACAGAATCCTAATGATTGACAACATGTTCTATAGTATCAAAGTTTCTATAAAGGAAAGGAAAACATCACACTGACAATTTTCTTCAACTAAACAAGGTTTAATTCCTTTGTAAAACAGTGTGACTTAATCAAGTAACTGGGATAATTGCAGAAGAACAGTAATTATCATATATACTAAACAAGTGTTCTAATGATTATAGAGTTCTTTTTATTTATAACTAATCTTTTTTATTTCTTATTAAACTAAAATCATGGCTCACCTATTGAAGGCAGTTGTTGATAGGATAAGTCAAAAAGTAAAAGAAATTGTATCCAAAATGTAGGGATATCCATAAATATTCCATTAAACTCTACCTGTATGGAAAAATACTGTTCTTTCCTGTTGAACCTTTGCCCTTTTCTGCTCATCTGATGAAGTCCTAGTCTTCATGTCCAAACTAAATGTCAGTGAACTACCTGGAAACCTATAAATCGCCTTAGAATTCTCTCTCACCACTAACTCTCTATGTGCAAACATCACAAAAGTCTTATGAATTAGACCTCTCTACTGTCTCTGCTTTATTTTGTTTCTGTCAACTGCCCCAGTCAAACATGGGCTCTTAACAGATGGCTCTCTGGGGGGGGGGGTGGGGGGGGGATACCACCAAATATTATTGTTCCCTCTTAAATTAATAAGTTATCATTAATCAAAACAAATGAGAGAGAAATAGACCTAGAAAACACCAACACTTTAAGTGGAATATCTTGAGCTTCCTGACTCATTTCAGAATGCATGAAAACTTCATGATGGATTAATGCTAGTCCAAGGAGGCAAAATGTTCCTTTGTCTCCCAGGTTCTTTATGTGGTTTCCTTCTATCTATCCTCTACATGAGGGGTCAGCAAACTAGGGCCCACAGACCGATACAAGCTGCCATTTGGTTTTGCAAATAAAGTCTCACTGGAATACAGCCGTGCCTGTTCACTTACAGATTCCCTATGACTGTTCTCACAACTACAAGGGCAGACTTGAGTAGATATGACACACCACGGGACTAAAATCAGGTCCTTTGCAGAGAAAACTTGCTGATGCCTGCTTAATACCACAACCACAGGGCTCTTATCAAATCTGATCTTGTTCCTCTTCTGCTCAAAACTATAATGAGCCCTAACCAGTTTGGCTCAGTGGATAGAGTGTTGGCCTGTGGACTGAAAGGTCCTAGGTTCAATTCCAGTCAAGGGCATGTACCTAGGTTACAGGAACACCCCCAGTAGGAGGTGTGCAGGAGGCAGTTGATCAATGTTTCTCTCTCATCGATGTTTCTAACTCTCTATCCCTCTCTCTCCCTCTCTGCAAAAAATCAATAAAATATATTTTTCAGAGAGAAACCAAGATGGCGGCAGAGGTAAACACCTGAAATTGCTGCCTCACACAACCACTTCAAAAATACAACTAAAAGACAAAACGGACACCATCCAGAACCACAGGAAGGCAGGCTGAGTGGAAATTCTATAACTTGAAGGAAAGAGAAAAGCACACTGAGACTCAGAAAAAGGTGGGGAAGTAAGTGCAGAGGTACAGAGGTGCACGCGGCAAGAGATGGCAACTGAGGACGAGGTTGTCTTTTTCAATCGGGAGGGGGTCACAAGCTCCCAACTGCTCTGAACTCCAGTTCTGGGCGAGTCTCCGGGGACCCAGACTCACAGGGAGAAATTGGACTGTATGGCATCGGGCGGAACTCAAGGGCGGCTTTCTCTCAGAGGTGCTTGCAGAGATTACCTCGGGACACTGAGACCCAGGGCCTCTTAGGGCAGGGCTGAGGATCAGCCATAGTTGTTTGCTCCACCCTGTTGATTCCCTGAGACGCCATCCCACCCAAGCTGTGCACAGAGGCTTTTGCATATGAATGGCCTGGCCCTTGGCTATCTGAAAATTACCTAACAAACTGCAGCTGGGCCAGAGAGACCCAGAACATCCAAAAGAAGGCCCAAATCCCAAAGCAGCTTGCATTGCTTCATAGCTGGGCCTCATTTGAGCACCTCCAAACCGCAAACAAAGAAGAGGAATCTGCATATCTCTCCTTAGCTCTTGCTAGGTAGCCTCAGGCAGAGGCTAAATTAGCACCTCATTAGAGATCCAAGAGCCAGTGCACCCAGTGGTCAGAGTGGGACCATCCAGATTACAACTCCTCAGATCCATAAGGGACACACTCAGGGGGCAGACTCAGTGAGCACCAAAGCCCCACTGAAGCAAGTCTTGCCCCATAAGGGTGTCTCCAGCACAGAAGTTCTTCCACCGTAGACATAGCTGAAACTCACAGCCAATTGGCCTGGAGGTCAATTTCTCCCACTGATACCAACAACCATCAAGGCTTAACTACAACAAGACTGTGCTCAAGGCCCACAAAGGGGTGCACCAATAGTTTCCACCTCAGGTAATTGCGAGGCTGAGCCACTGGGCCCTATAGCACACCTAGCACACAAAGCCACTCTATCAACACAGGGAAGCAGCCAAGATGCCGAGACAAAAAAAAACAGGTCACAAATGACAGAAATGGAGGAAAGCAAATTACTGGCTATAGAGTTCAAAACCATGGTTATAAGGTTTTTCAAGAATTTTCTAGAAACCGCGAATAAATCTAGTGAGACCCTCGAGGATATGGAAAAGGACCAACTAGAAATTAAGCATACACTGACTGAAATAAATAATATTATATAGAGATCCAACAGCTGACTAGAGGATTGCAAGAATCAAGTCAAATATTTGAAATACGAAGAAGCAAAAAACACCCAACCGGAAAAGCAAAATGAAAATAGAATCCAAAAATATGAAGATAGTGTAAGGAGCTTCTGGTACAAATTCAAGCGTACCAATATCTGAATTATGGGGGTGCCAGAAGAAGAGAGGGAACAAGATATTGAAAACCTATTTGAAGAAATAATGACTGAAAACTTCCCCTACCTGGTGAAAGAAATACACTTAAAGTCCAGGAAGCACAGAGAACCCCAAACAAAAGGAATCCAAAGAGGACCACACCAAGACATATCATAATTAAAATGCCAAGAGCAAAAGACAAAGAGAGAATCTTAAAAGCAGCAAGAGAAAAACAGTCAGTTACCTACAAGGGAGTGCCCATACGACTGTCAGCTGATTTCTCAACAGAAACTGTGCAGGCCAGATTGGAGTGGCAAGAAATATTCAAAGTAGCTGAAGCCAGTTTGGCTTGTGGATAGAACGTCGGCCTGTGGACTGAAAGGTCCCGAGTTCGATTCCGGTCAAGGGCATGTACCTGGGTTGCAGGCACATCCCCAGTAGGAGATGTGCAGGAGGCAGCTGATCAATGTTTCTAGCTCTCTATCTCTCTCCCTTCCCCTCTGTAATAAATCAATAAAATATACTTTTTTAAAAAAATAAGAAATATTCAAAGTAATGAATAGCAAGAACCTACAACCAAGATTACTTTACCCAGCAAAGCTATCATTCAGAATTGAAGGTCAGATTAAGAGCTTCACAGATAAGAAAAAGCTAAAGGAGTTCATCACCACCAAACCAGTATTATATGAAATGCTAAAAGGTATTCTTTAAGAAGAGGGAGAAGAAGAAAAAGGTAAAGATAAAAATTATGAACAAATACATATCTATCAACAAGTGAATCTAAAAATCAAGTGAATAAAAAATCTGAAGAACAGAATAAACTGGTGAATATAATAGAATCAGGGGCATAGAAAGGGAGTGGACTGATAATTTTCTGGGGGGGGAAAGGGGTGTGGGAAGAGACTGGATACAAATCGTACACCTATGGATGAGGACAGTGTGGGGGTGGGGGGTGAGTAAGGGCAGAAGTTTTGGTGGGAACCGGATGGAGGGGAGCTATGGGGGGAAAAAGAGGAACAACTGCAATAATCTGAACAACAAAATTTTAATTTAAAATCATATATATATATATATATATATATATATATATATATATGTAAATAAAAACTACAGTGAATCCCTGCAGTAAATATTCCTGGATCCCTACCTTAGTCTTCATTCTTGCTGGACAACCACAACTCTATTTGGATATTTACTGTCCTAATACACAAAGAAGGTGGTATCTCCCCAACTTCAAAAAGAGAAATCATTAAACTAAGCTCATCAGAGTCACTAGTTTACCATTAACTGGTTTTGGAATGAGCATGGGATTAACCCAAGCCTACAAAATGTTAGTGGAAGTCACATGCAAGCCTCTCAGGTTTCTCCCTATTTAAAGAAACACATAGGCCCAGCCAGTGTGGTTCAGTAGGTTCAGGCAATTGTCCCATGCACCAAGAGGTCACTGGTTATATTCCAGGTCAGGGCAGATGCCAGGGTGGCAGGGCTGATCCCTGGGAGGGAGCCTGAATGAGGCAGCCCATGGATGTGATGGCTCTCTCTCATCGATGTTTCAATCTCTCTCTCCCTTTTCTTTCCTTTCCTTCTAAAGTCAATAAAAACATATATTTTTTTAAAAAATAAGGAAACACATAGTCCAATATCACTTACCAGGGAAATACAAATGAAAGCCATAAAGCACCACCTTACGCCTCTCAGATTGGCTGTCATCAAAATATAAATAATGAACAAGTGTTGACGAGGATGTGGAGAAAAGAGAAAGCCTTGTGCACTGTTCATGTGATTGTAAATTGGTACAGTCACTGTGGAAATCAGCATGGACATCCTCAAAAAATTGGAAATAGAACTGCTATTCCACTTCTGGGTATTTACCCAACAGAAACATGAACAGGAATTTGAAAAGATATCTACACCCCCATGTTCACTACAGCATTACTTACAATAGCCAAGATATGACAGCAAGGTAGAAGTTCTTCAATGGAAAAGTAAAGAAAGATGTAGAATGTATACACACACACACACACACACACACACATCATGAAGAATTACTCAACACACAAGCAATGAATTCTTGCCATTTATGGAACCATGGATTGACCAAGAGGGTCTTATACTAAGTGAAATTAGACAGAGAAAATTAAATAACATGTGGTTTGACTTAGAGATGCCATGTAAAACAACAAAACAGAAACAGACCACATAGCTACAAAGAACAAATTGACAATTGCCAGAGGGTAGTAAGCTGAAGAGACAGGTGAAATAGAAGAATATTAATGAGAAGTGCAAACTTCCCATATAAAATATATAAGCCATAAGACATAGTGTGCATTAAAGGGAATGTGTCAATATCTTAAAAACTTTGCTCAGTGATAGTTACTAGGCATATCATTTTGAACACATCATAAGGTATATAAACGTCAAACCACTGTGGTTGCACACCTGAAAGCAATATAATGGGTGCCAACTCTAACAAAATGTTAAAAAGGAACATTAACAAAAGGAAAAAGAAACATCTAAGGAAAAGCAGTCCTTTTGGCCTTCACATATTGACATGTGAGAATAGGATGCTTTGGAGCCTTTGCTAATTACTAACCAGGAAAGCTGACATACCATAAGCACTGAGAGCCTCACAGCTGAATAAGGTATAACAGCTGGAACCCTGATATCACCACTGAACTACCTGCTTCCTATTATTTTGGCCTCTGATAATTAGAGCACCTAGTATCTGAAGCTGAAAGCATTCTATCTGATACATTTCCCAAGGTCATAGGATAAGATCTAGTCCTTTCTGTAGCACTGAAGACTTTCACAAGCCTGCCTTAGCCAGGCCCTCACCTCATTCCCAAGCATTCCCATAGCACACATTTTGCACCTTTGAAACTCTACTGTTCATAATTCTCACAAAGTTCACATGTACATCTTGGCCCTTGCCCTGTTGTTCCTGCTACCAAACATGTAATCTCTATAGATGTTCCTACTGCCAAACATCACCCTTCTGCCCCTTTCCCTGGAAAACTTCTTTGTGGTCTGCATGCTTACTTTAAAACTCATCCACATTTTTATTTTTAAACTTCTTAAAAATTAATTAACAATAGAGAAACAGAGACAGAGAGAAACACTGGTTTGTTGTTCCACTTATTTATGCATTCATTGTGTGAGTCTGACCAGACATCAAATCCACATCCTTGGCACATCAGGGACAATGCTTTAAATAACTGAGAAACCCGGCCAAAGTCTCAGCCACATTTTTAAAACTCTAATTCTCACTATGGACGTAAAGTGTCTGATACATACTAAACACCAATAAAATGAATAAATAGGGATAATTATAAGATGCTAATGAGCTCTGGCACCTAATAAGCACTAAATAAAGTACAGTAAGTAATAGAAATGACAATGATATTAACAAGCTCTTAGAGGGCAATGACTGTTTTTAAAATGTTTCAATTCTGCAACATCAGAATAACACTTAGTACCTGAAAGACACCTGAAAGTTAAATGGCAGACCATTCAGCTGCAAAATGAATAACTGAATTTTGACATTTTCTTTGAAAATTCCGTTTAGAAAAACAGAGAAATAAACCAGCGACACCTCTCCCACATTATGAGTACCTTCAAGATCGAAATGCTATTTCATTTATTTCCTATAACTTGCAAAGCCAATCTATACAAACCCTCTGATGAAGGTCTACCAAGTCCAAGGTGTCCTCATACAGTTCAGATTGTACAAAAAACCAGGTGCCACATCTGGCATTTTTGTTATTGGGAAACATTTTTGTACATTTATTATAATTTGCTGAGTCTCGGGATGTGCTATTTGAATATTTATTATCATTTTCTTCTGATTATTGGCAACAGAGCATCTTGTTCTAAAGAAATTCCAGTTTCCTGATAATTACCAAATTAATGAAGTCAACATATATCATTCTGTTTTGACTTCTGAGTAATAAAGTTGACAATAGTGAGACCTTGTTGGTAGAATATGAAAAATACCCTGTGCTTCTCAACAAGCATTGCCTTTCTGAGTTCTGAACTATGGGCAGATGTCTTTATAAAACAATGTCGTCAGGATTCTTGTACACTGGCTAAGTGTGGTAGCTCTTATTGTTTGCCATCTGTTTGTGATACCAAGAAAGTATTGTTGAGTTCCTAATTAAGGTTACTTTTTTGGTGAGACGAATCACTATGCAATAACAAATATTCATTTACTAAATATAATCCATTCACAGTTAGAACTAAACAAAAGATTCATTTTTAGAACAAATTAAGTTTGGTATAATGTGACACATAGAGGAAACATTCACCATCCTAACTTAACATCTTTTTTCTCCTTAACATAAAGATACAGTGTGGGATTTTAGGGGTCAGAACTAAATAAATGAACTTCTTTTCAAATGATATTGCCCCAGACTTCAAATTAGCTACAATTAACTTTGCTAATAATACTAGACTACTATTCTATTAAGAAGGAGTTTAAGAAAAACTATACATGCAACTTCCACATGGTTGGTATTTTTTCCCTCTCTTTCATTAACAAAACTTCCTTATTCTTACTTCATCTATGGTAGCAACACCAAGAGGAATTCACTATCAGAAGTCTTACCAGGAGTACAACTTTCAGATATTTGGGGTCCCCTTTTTTCTTTAGTTTTAGAGGTTATTTTTTGCTGGCTGTGTACCAAAAAAAAAAAAAAAATGGTGATAAGTAATATTACTTTCTTAATATTAACATAAAATATTTTTGAAATATAGTAAGTTATTAGAATATATCAGAACTAAAACTAAAATTTTAATTGTACCACACATTTTAAATTTGTAAGTTCTACAACTGCTTTATGAAGTATGTAATTTCTAACAAAATAAGGTATAATAGTCATGATATGAGGGCAGTCTAGTTCAGTGAATTAATTAGAGTTAGCTAGACATAATCACAAATGTGTTAAACTCACACCTCCTATTTCTATAACCCACAGCTATTTCTTCTCAAACAGTCACTTTTCTTGGCTCAAGGTCCTCCTCTACAAAATAAGAATCTTACTTTATTTCAGAAGGTTGTAAGGAGGATGGAATGAGATAATACAGCAAAAGATATGCTCAGATAAATAGTAAAGCAAAGAAAAAATCTAGTTATGAACTTTATTTGTTGAAACTATTTTTGAATTCCAAGTACTATAAATCCCAATGTGAACTTTTCATAGTTTCTAACATTCAAATGTTGCAGATTTCAGAAAATGTTATTAATCTGGTTATTACCTCTACTCAGGTTGTGGTCTGTATTTCAGGGCATCTCAGCCGTTGTGTAACTGGCAACTGAATTTATGTACAAATATATTACCTCATGAAGTCAGATAACACCGTGCTCCCTTCTTTTTGTAGCAAATCATACCAACCACAGAAAACTAATAGAAATCAAGACCTGGCCTGGACTAAGACTATGCCTTCTCTACCTACTCAAACTGTGAACCAGCACATCTTTATGAGAACGATGCTTAATCTCCCTGACCACCCCAACTGTCTTGGAAGATACAATCCTACTGGTCACCTACCCATGCTGATGAGTCAGGGATGTGCCCTTAGCAATTGTAATTATCAATAACCTACTTTTGATTCCGAGCTTTCTGTTGACTGGCTTCCATGTGAGGCATAATTTTAAATATTTTGAAACCTGGGGTAACTTCAAATCACTCAGGGAAGTTTCATTATTATGGCAAAGAGATCACTTGAGGGGCCAACCTCAATTATGGACCCTCAGGAAATCTGGTGCTTACTACTCTGAGAAAGCAATATGGGGCCTTCCACTACCTAAACAAAGATGCTCCACAGGATATAAAGTGACCTTGGGGTATAGATATAGTAACAAAGGAGAAAGAACTTCTGATCTTTTCCTGTGTCATTATTTGAATCTCTGTGGCAGCTTAGTATTGTTTGTAAGTAACACCTGCTAGCAGAAAAACAAAACAAAAACCCACGAAGCTCAAAGGATAACTCAGCCCCAAAGGTCTGGGCTAAGAAGTGAGCTCCATATAAGCTTTCCCGTGTGGGAGGGTGGCTGTGGGTGGCTAGAGCTAGGAGGCCCAGCAGCCAGAGTAGGGTGCTGGTAATTGGCCTAGTGGCTAAGCATACAGAGTACATGTATGTAAACTAAAAAAAAGGTGTGACCCCCAAGTCCAAGGGTGAGTCAACACGAAGACTCAAGAATCTGGATCAGGAAGGTCAACCTGGAAGCAAAGATCAATCATAAAAGTTAGAATGTCCTTTTTTACATCTCCATCTGACTTGTCAGAGAAGATTGTCTTCCTACTTAGGGAATCCTTTATATGCCTGAAAAATTCAAGGCCGGTGGGGGAGGGGGGGGGGGCGGGTGGGATAGGGGGATATAGGAGATAGTCCCCAGAAACTACAGATGTTTCTGCTACAGTCAACACTTCAAGACCCCAAATAACTAGTTAGAAAAATCAGAGCTGAGATTTTAACCCCATGCAGAGTGGTCCTAGGTGGAATGAAATGGGTAAAAATCTTAAAAGTTCTGAGATAAAGAATTTGACCCAGTGCTTCTTCTAACTAGCTGAGCCTTTGTTTGTTTTCTGGCTGATGACCTAGACCAGTGGTCGTCAAACTGCGGCTCGCGAGCCACATGCGGCTCTTTGGCCCCTTGAGTGTGGCTCTTCCACAAAATACCGACTTCCGTGCATGGGCCACGAAGTTTCAATCACACTGTACGTGCATGCCCGCACGTGGTATTTTGTGGAAGAGCCACACTCAAGGGGCCAAAGAGCCGCATGTGGCTCACGAGCCGCAGTTTGCCAGCCACTGGTATAGGGTATAGCCCACAGAAGGGCACTCTAGAAATATTAGTTTCTTTTCTCTGCATTTTCTTAGCGAGCATATAATTTTTAAATTTCCATAAAATCTTACCTGCTTAAAGTGTCTTTTTCAGAGACATCCATCACTATTTACAAAAAAAAGCAAAATACAGTTTAAATCAATAAGAATATAGGGCTTTAAAATTACTGAATTAATGCATTGTTAGAAAGTGTAACTTTGGGACCACACCTGAAAACTGTACTAGAGTGAATATTATTGGTAGGCCATTAATGCATTAAGAACATTTGCTTTCTCTTTTTAAACATATAAAACTAAAAAAAAAGAAAGAAAGAAAAATGGGATCTATCAAAATTTGATTCTTACCATTGAACTGCTATGTACAAGGAAAAATAATGCTAACCAAACCCCATCGGACTGACAGAAAGTTCTGTTGTTAGTGGAAACAGAATTATAGACTAACCATGTCAAATTTAAGTAGCATGAGCTTTCTGACTTCTTCCATTAAGAGCAGTTAGAGGAGAGTATACTTACTTTGCCGTAACACAATACAAATGTTCCAGCTCTTAGGTGCAGACTAGCTAGTCTAGGATGAAACACCCGTATCATAAGGAAACTTTGTCACTAGGCACTACACTTTGCTGCACAGTAAAATAGAGGAAACAAATTCATTCTGGCTCCATTTCCAATTGGAAGATAAGTAGGAACGACTTTGTGATCCCAGTTGTACAAAGTCGAGCTACGTGACGCCGTCTCCTTCAGTTGGGAGAGTCTCTCTGAACACCCCTCATAGAGCAAGGTGGTCCAATAGTTAGTGCTCTGCAATAGTGTGTGAGGTCATCTTTCTTAACCTTCCCATTAGGAGGAACATGCCTATAGAAATCATTCTCTTTCAGCTTGTATGGCATATGTCATCAGATCCTATGCTAATGAAAAACAACAACAAACAACCAAGGCCCTCGAACATCTTAGATAACTACATCCAATTTCCTTGGAATTCATTTTTTAAATATTCAAACAGATACCCACTGTGTGATTCCAACTATACAATGTTCAGGAAAAGGCAAATTTAGGGAGATGTAAAAGAGATCAGACGTTTCCAGGGCTTAGGGAGAAATGAGGGATGAATAAACAGAGCACAGAAGATTTTTAGGGCAGTGAAGCAATACTGTATGATATGATTCTATATTCTAATGGTGGGTATGTGCTTTCATGCATTTGTCACAATCCATAGCATGTACAACACCCAGAGTGAACCTCACTGTAAACTAAGGACTTTGGTTGATAATGATGAGTCAGTGCATGTCCATCCACTGTAATAAGTACACTTCACTGTTACTGGAGGTCAAAAATGAGCAAGGAACCAGGCCTGCGTGGCTCAGTGGTTGAGCATTGACCTAGGAACCAGGAGGTTAAGGTTTGATTCCTAGTAGAATCACATGCCTGGGTTGTGGGCTCGATACCCAGTGTGGGGTGTGCAGGAGGCAGCCTATCAATAATTCTATCTCATAATTGATGTTTCTATCTATGTCTCTTTATCCCTTTCTCTCTGAAATCAATAAAAAATAAATTAGTAAAAACGAATAAGGCTGTATATATTTGCATTTGTGGTTTATGGGCACTCTCTATACTTTCCACTCAATTATACTGTGCACCTAAAACTGCTCTAAAAAATATGGTTTAGCCAGCACCGGTTTGGCTCAGTGGATAGAGCATCAGCCTGCAGACTGAAGGGTCCCACGTTCAAATCCGGTCAAGTGCATGTACCTTGGCTGCGGGCACATCCCCTATGGAACATGTGCAGGAGGCAACTGATCGATGTTTCTCTCTCATTGATGTTTCTAGCTCTCTATCCCTCTCCCTTCCTCTTTGTAAAAAATCAGTAAAATACATTTTAAAAAATATATATGGTTTATAAATTTTTGTTTAAAATAATGTATTCCCTGTATCTACTACTAACATATGGTATATCAACATATTAATGCAATTTTCAAGGTACAGTAACCTTGGAAATTAAGATAAAAACCCCAGTATCAGAATGTAGGTATTATTCCTGCCATTGAGTGAAGGATATGAGAAGACATAAATACAGCAAATACTTTTAAATATATACTAGCACAAGAAAATAACTGATAAATATGATTGAATATCTTGCATTGTATTTATAAACAGGGATTTAGTACAATATAAATCATCCATAGAATTAAAAGACACTTTTTCTTCTAACTTTAAATCAGAAATCATTATGCTGAGTTTATCTAAAAATTATCTTGAAGCATTAATTAGATAAGAAGGAGAGCTTATAATGGCCTAATATTGTCATAGTAATTTATGTACAAATACCTGCGAAATACTCACCAAGAGTCACAAAAGAAACCCTCATTGCAAGCAATTATGGATGATGCAACTGAAACCAGTACCATGTTATGTTAAAATAAATTTTTAGATCAAGGCCAGATAGGGCTATACCTGCTGTGCAGAGAAATTTCATACAGCAGGCCTAAGACTGCTATCCTTAGAAAGTCCTGCTTAAATGGCTACCTTTTGGTGGGTGTCTGAAAACCTGAATCTGGGAAGGGTTTCCCCTTTTCCCTAACTGAGAAGAGTGGCCCTGTGTGTCTAAACACCTGTACAACCAATGGGGTTCATGGTGAACACTTGCTTTCCTTCTGGGAATCTAGAATTTTGGAACATGCAATGGAGAACATGCCTTAAAAACCTCTCACTGAGTCTAACAAGACTGGTAGATGACATATTTCACATGAGTTGTCAGAATTGGACACTGGAATATCTCGGCACATCCTGGTAACTTCACAGGGAGGGGGCTCTTGGAAGCTTGTGCCTGGTGTCCTCCACCCTTTGTCACACACACCTCTTCTCTTTGCTGATTTTACTGTGGTCTTTCACTATAATAAATCTCAGGTATGAGCACAACTATATGCTGAGTCCTGTAAAGTTTTCTAATAAATAAGCAAACCTAAGGGTGGGTTTAAGAACCTCTAATAAAATTGCATTAGGTGAAAACATTATTTGGACAGATGTGTTATTCATGATTACATTACAAAAGTTGATTTCTCAGAATACCTATCATTGGTTTTGTTTTGGTCCAGGCTTCTTTTCGAGTTTTCTGTGGTTCCATAACTATTAGAATAAAGACATGAAAGAGATAAATCAAACATTGATGTTAGAAAATAATGTGAAATAAGCAACATTCCTATTTAGTCACCATAGGAAATACAGAATCCTAATGATTGACAACATGTTCTATAGTATCAAAGTTTCTATAAAGGAAAGGAAAACATCACTCTGACAATTTTCTCCAACTAAACAAGGTTTAATTCCATTGTACAACAGTGTGACTTAATCAAGTAACTGGGATAATTGCAGAAGAACAGTAATTATCATATATACTAAACAAGTGTTCTAATGATTATAGAGTTCTTTTTATTTATGACTAATCTTTTTTATTTCTTATTAAACTAAAATCATGGCTCACCTATTGAAGGCAGTTGTTGATAGGATAAGTCAAAAAGTAAAAGAAATTGTATCCAAAATGTAGGGATATCCATAAATATTCCATTAAACTCTACCTGTATGGAAAAATACTGTTCTTTCCTGTTGAACCTTTGCCCTTTTCTGCTCATCTGATGAAGTCCTAGTCTTCATGTCCAACCTAAATGTCAGTGAACTACCTGGAAACCTATAAATCGCCTTAGAATTCTCTCTCACCACTAACTCTCTATGTGCAAACATCACAAAAGTCTTATGAATTAGACCTCTCTACTGTCTCTGCTTTATTTTGTTTCTGTCAACTGCCCTAGTCAAACATGGGCTCTTAACAGATGGCTCTCAAGGGGGGGATACCACCAGCTATTACTGTTTCCTCTTAAATTAATAAGTTATCATTAATCAAAACAAATGAGAGAGAAATAGACCTAGAAAACACCAACACTTTAAGTGGAATAACTTGATCTTCCTGACTCATTTCAGAATGAATGAAAACTTCATGATGGATTAATGCTAGTAAAAGGAGGCAAAATGTTCCTTTGTCTCCCAGGTTCTTTATGTGGTTTCCTTCTATTTATCCTCTACATGAGGAGTCAGCAAACTAGGGCCCACAGACCGATACAAGCTGCCATTTGGTTTTGCAAATAAAGTCTCACTGGAATACAGCCGTGCCTGTTCACTTACAGATTCTTTAGGACTGCTCTCAAACTACAAGGGCAGACTTGCAAAGATATGACACACCACGGGACTAAAATCAGGTCCTTTGCAGAGAAAACTTGTTGATGCCTGCTTAATACCACAACCATAGGGCTCTTATCAAATCTGATCTTGTTCCTCTTCGGCTCAAAACTACAATGAGCCCTAACCAGTTTGGCTCAGTGGATAGAGTGTTGGCCTATGGACTGAAAGGTCCTAGGTTCAATTCCAGTCAAGGGCATGTACCTTGGTTACGGGAACACCCCCAGTATGAGGTGTGCAGGAGGCAGCTGATCAATGTTTCTCTCTCATCAATGTTTCTAACTCTCTATCCCTCTCTCTCCCTCTCTGCAAAAAATCAATAAAATATATTTTTCAGAGAGAAACCAAGATGGCAGCAGAGGTAAACACCTGAAATTGCTGCCTCGTACAACCACTTCAAAAGTAAACTAAAAGACAAAACAGACACCATGCAGAACCACAGGAAGGCAGGCTGAGTGGAAATTCTACAACTAGAAGAAAAGAGAAAAGCACACTGAGACTCAGAAGAGGTGCGGAAGTAAAGTGCAGAGGTACAGAGGAGCATGCGGCAAGGGCTGGCAACTGAGGGCAAGGTTGTCTTTTTCAATTGGGAGGGAGTCACAAGCTCCCAACTGCTCTGAACTCCAGTTCCGGGCGAGTGTCCCGGGACCCAGACTCATATGGTGAGAAACTGGACTATCTGGCATCGGGCAGAACTCGAGGGTAGCTTTCTCTCAGAGGTGCTTGCAGCGATTACCTTGGGACACTGAGACTCAGGGCCTCTTAAGGCAAGGCTGAAGATCAGCCATAGCTGTTCGCTCTGCCCTGTTGATTCCCTGAGACCCCACCACAGCTTTTGCATATGAATGGCCTCGCCCTTTGCAATCTGAAAATTACCTACCAAATTGCAGCTGGGCCAGAGAGACCCAGAACATCCAAAAGAAGGCCCAAGGCCCCAAAGCAGCTTGCATTGCTTCACAGCGGGGCCTCATCTGAGCACCTCCAAACCCCAAACAAAGAAGAGGAATCTGCAGATCTCTCTGTAGCTCCTGCTGGGTAACCTCAGGCAGAGGCTAAATTAGCACCTCCTTAGAGATCCAATAGCCAGTGTACCCAGTGGTCAAAGTGGGACTATCCAATTGTAACTCCTCAGATCCATAAGGGACACACTCAGGCGGCAGAAACAGTGAGCACCAAAGCCCCACTGAAGCAAGTCTTGCCCCATAAGGGTGTCTCCAGCACAGAAGTTCTCCCACCGTGGACACAGCTGAATCTCACAGCCAATTGGCCTGGAGGTCAATTTCTCCCACTGATACCAACAACCATCAAGGCTTAACTACAACAAGACTGTGCACAAAGCCCACAAAGGGGTGCACCAAGAGTGTCCACCTCAGGTAATTGGGGAGGCTGAGCCACTGGGCCCTATAGGACACCTAGCATGGAAAGCCACTCTATCAACACAGCATTAAACAATGCTTTAATTACCCAAAGTAATATAATGGGTTCCCATCAGAAACAGGTCACAAATGACAGAAATGGAGGAAAGCAAACTACTGGATATAGAGTTCAAAACCACAGTTATAAGAACTTTCTAGAAACCGCCAATAAATCTAGTGAGACCCTCGAGGATATGGAAAAGGACCAACTAGAAATTAAGCATACACTGACTGAAATAAAGAATATTATACAGAGATCCAAAAGCAGACAAGAGGATCGCAAGAATCAAGTCAAATATTTGAAATACGAAGAAGCAAAAAACACCCAACCGGAAAAGCAAAAAGAAAAAAGAATCCAAAAATATGAAGATAGTGTAAGGAGCTTCTGGGACAACTTCAAGTGTACCAATATCCGAATTATGGGGGTGCCAGAAGAAGAGAGAGAGCAAGATATTGAAAACCTATTTGAAGAAATAATGACTGAAAACTTCCCCTACCTGGTGAAAGAAATACACTTACAAGTCCAGGAAGTGCAGAGAACCCCAAACAAAAGGAATCCAAAGAGGACCACACCAAGACACATCATAATTAAAATGCCAAGACAAAAGACAGACAGAATCTTAAAAGCAGCAAGAGAAAAACAATTAGTTGCCTACAAGGGCGTACCCATACGATTGTCAGCTGATTTCTCAACAGAAACTATGCAGGGCAGAAGGGAGTGGCAAGAAATATTCAAAGTGATGAATAGCAAGAACCTGCAACCTCGATTACTTTATCCAGCAAAGCTATCATTCAGAATTGAAGGTCAGATAAAGAGCTTCACAGACAAGAAAAAGCTAAAGGAGTTCATCACACCAAACCAGTATTATATGAAATGCTAAAAGGTATTCTTTAAGAAGAGGAAGAAGAAGAAAAAGTAAAGATAAAAATTATGAACAACAAATACATATCTATCAACAAGTGAATCTAAAAATCAAGTGAATAAAAAATTTGATGAACAGAATAAACTGGTGAATATAATAGAATCAGGGGCATAGAAAGGGAGTGGACTGACAATTCTCTGGGGGAAAGGGGTGTGGGAGGTGCAGGAAGAGACTGGAAAAAAATCGTACACCTATGGATGAGGACAGTGGGGGTGGGGTAAGGGCAGAGGGTGGGGTGGGAACCGGGTGGAGGGGAGCTATGGGGGGAAAAAGAGGAACAACTGCAATAATCTGAACAACAAAGATTTAATTTAAAATCATATATATATATATATATATATATATATATATTTAAAAATAAAAACTACAATGAATCCCTGCAGTAAATATTCCTGGATCCCTACCTTAGTCTTCATCCCTGCTGGACAACCACAACTCTATTTGGATATTTACTGTCCTAATACACAAAGAAGGTGGTATCTCCCCAACTCCAAAAAGAGAAATCATCAAACTAAGCTCATCAGAGTCACTAGTTTACCATTAACTGGTTTAGGAATGAGCATGGGATTAACCCAAGCCTATAAAATGTTAGTGGAAGTCACATGCAAGCCTCTCAGGTTTCTTCCTATTTAAAGAAACACATAGGCCCAGCCAGTGTGGTTCAGCAGGTTCAGGCAATTGTCCCATGCACCAAGAGGTCACTATTTATATTCCAGGTCAGGGCAGATGCCAGGGTGGCAGGGCTGATCCCTGGGAGGGAACCTGAATGAGGAAGCCCATGGATGTGATGACTCTCTCTCATTGATGTTTCAATCTCTCTCTCCCTTTTCTTTCCTCTCCTTCTAAAGTCAATAAAAACACATTTTTTTAAAAAAATAAGGAAACACATAGTTCAATATTACTTACCAGGGAAATGCAAATGAAAGCCATAAAGTACCAACTCACTCCTCTCAGACTGGCTGTCATCAAAATATAAATAATGAACAAGTGTTGGCGAGGATGTGGAGAAAAGAGAAAGCCTTGTGCACTGTTCATGTGATTGTAAATTGGTACAGTCACTGTGGAAAGCAGCATGGACATCCTCAAAAAATTGGAAATAGAACTGCTATTCCACTTCTGGGTATTTACCCAACAGAAACATGAACAGGAATTTGAAAAGATATCTACACCCCCATGTTCACTACAGCATTACTTACAATAGCCAAGATATGACAGCAAGGTAGAAGTTCTTCAATGGAAAAGTAAAGAAAGATGTAGAATGTATACACACACACACACACACACACACACACACACACACACATCATGAAGAATTACTCAACACACAAGCAATGAATTCTTGCCATTTATGGAACCATGGATTGACCAAGAGGGTCTTATACTAAGTGAAATTAGACAGAGAAAATTAAATACCATGTGGTTTGACTTAGAGATGCCATGTAAAACAACAAAACAGAAACAGACCACATAGCTACAAAGAACAAATTGACAATTGCCAGAGGGTAGTTAGCTGAAGAGACAGGTGAGATAGAAGAATATTAATGAGAAGTGCAAACTTCCCATATAAAATATATAAGCCATAAGACATAGTGTGCATTAAAGGGAATGTGTCAATATCTTAAAAACTTTGCTCAGTGATAGTTACTAAGCATATCATTTTGAACACATCATAAGGTATATAAACGTCAAACCACTGTGGTTGCACACCTGAAAGCAATATAATGGGTGCCAACTCTACTTTAACAAAATGTTAAAAAGGAACATTAACAAAAGGAAAAAGAAACATCTAAGGAAAAGCAGTCCTTTTGGCCTTCACATATTGACATGTGAGAATAGGATGCTTTGGAGCCTTTGCTAATTACTAACCAGGAAAGCTGACATACCATAAGCACTGAGAGCCTCACAGCTGAATAAGGTATAACAGCTGGAACCCTGATATCACCACTGAACTACCTGCTTCCTATTATTTTGGCCTCTGATAATTAGAGCACCTAGTATCTGAAGCTGAAAGCATTCTATCTGATAAATTTCCCAAGGTCATAGGATAAGATCTAGTCCTTTCTGTAGCACTGAAGACTTTCACAAGCCTGCCTTAGCCAGGCCCTCACCTCATTCCCAAGCATTCCCATAGCACACATTTTGCACCTTTGAAACTCTACTGTTCATAATTCTCACAAAGTTCACATGTACATCTTGGCCCTTGCCCTGTTGTTCCTGCTACCAAACATGTAATCTCTATAGATGTTCCTACTGCCAAACATCACCCATCTGGCCCTTTCCCTGGAAAACTTCTTTGTGGTCTGCATGCTTACTTTAAAACTCATCCACATTTTTATTTTTAAACTTCTTAAAAATTAATTAACGATAGAGAAACAGAGACAGAGAGAAACACTGGTTTGTTGTTCCACTTATTTATGCATTCATTGTGTGAGTCTGACCAGGCATCAAATCCACATCCTTGGCACATCAGGGACAATGCTTTAAATAACTGAGAAACCCGGCCAAAGTCTCAGCCACATTTTTAAAACTCTAATTCTCACTATGGACGTAAAGTGTCTGATACATACTAAACACCAATAAAATGAATAAATAGGGATAATTATAAGATGCTAATGAGCTCTGGCACCTAGTAAGCACTAAATAAAGTACAGTAAGTAATAGAAATGACAATGATATTAACAAGCTCTTAGAGGGCAATGACTGTTTTTAAAATGTTTCAATTTTGCAACATCAGAGTAACACTTAGTACCTGAAAGACACCTGAAAGGTAAATGGCAGATCATTCAGCTGAAAAATGAGTAACTGAATTTTGACATTTTCTTTGAAAATTCTGTTTAGAAAAACAGAGAAATAAACCAGCGACACCTCTCCCACATTATGAGTACCTTCAAGATCGAAATGCTATTTCATTTATTTCCTATAACTTGCAAAGCCTATCTATACAAACCCTCTGATGAAGGTCTACCAAGTCCAAGGTGTCCTCATACAGTTCAGATTGTACAAAAAACCAGGTGCCACATCTGGCATTTTTGTTATTGGGAAATATTTTTGTACATTTATTATAATTTGCTGAGTCTCGGGATGTGCTATTTGAATATTTATTATCATTTTCTTCTGATTATTGGCAACAGAGCATCTTGTTCTAAAGAAATTCCAGTTTCCTGATAATTACCAAATTAATGAAGTCAACATATATCATTCTGTTTTGACTTCTGAGTAATAAAGTTGACAATAGTGAGACCTTGTTGGTATAATATAAAAAATACTGGTACGCTATGCTTCTCAACAGGCATTGCCTTTCTGTCTTCAGTACTATAGGTAGATATCTTTAAAAAACAATCTCACTGGGATTCTTGCACACTGGCTAAGTGTTGTAGCTCTTATCATTTGCCATTTCTTTGTGCTACCAGGAAAGTTCTGTTGAGTTCCTAGTTTTATTTACAGTTTTAGTGAGACAGATCATTATGCAATAACAAATATTCATTTACTAAATGTAATCCATTCACAGCTAAAACTAAAGATCTGTTTTAGAACAAGTCCAATTTGTTATTGTGAATATAGAGGAAACATACACCATCCTAACTTAAATATTTTTTCTTTTTTACATAAAAATCTCATGTGGGATTTTAGAGGTCGGGACTAAATAAATGAACGTCTTTCAAAGGATATTGCCCCAGATTTTAAATTACCTACAATGAACTTTGTTAACCATACTGAATACTATGCTATTAAGAAAGAGATTAAGAAAAACTATACATGCAACTTCCACATTGTTTGGTATTTTTCCCTGCTCTTTCATTATCAAGACTTCCTTACTCTTACTTCACCTATGTTGGACCATCAAGGGAAATTCTCTATCAGAAATCTTACCAGGAGTGCAACTCTCAGATTTTTGGGGTCCCTTTTCTTCAGAAGTTGGTTGTTGTTTGCTGTGTACAAAAAAAATGGTGATAAATAATATTACTCTCTAAATATTAACATAAAAATAGTTTACAAATACTGTAAATTCTTAGAATATTTCAGATAATATCAGCACTAATATTAAAACTTTACACCATCTACTTTAAATTTGTAAGTTATACAACTGTTTTATGAAGTATGTAATTTAAAAAAATTATAACAAGTCATGATATGAGGGCAGTATAGTTCAGTAAATTAATTACAGTTAGCTTGACATTATCACAAATGTCTTGAACTAACACCTCCTAATTCTATAACCCACAGCTATTTCTTCTCAAACAAGTCACTTTTCTTTGGCTCAAGGTCCTCCTCTAGAAAAGAAGAATCTTACTACCTTATTTCAGAAGGTTGTTAGGAGGATTAAATGAGATGACAGAGCAAAAGTGCATGTTCAGAAAAATAGTAAAACAAAGAAAAAATAACCTTTATTTGTTGAAACTATTTTTTAATCCAAAATAAATCCCAGTGTGAAATTTTCATGGTTTCTAACATCCAAATGTTGCAGTTTTCAGACAATGTTATTAATTTTGGTTATTACCTGTACTTACACTGTGGTTTGTAATTCAGGGCATCTCAGCTATTATGTAACTGGCAACTAAATGTATATACAAATATATTACCTCATGCAGCCAGATAGCACCATGCTCCCTACTTTTTGTAGCCAATCTTGCCAACTTCAGAAAACTAATAGAAGCCAGGACCTGGCCTAGACTCCTACTACCCTTCTCTACCTACTCGCACTGTGAGCCAGCAGGTCTTCATGAGAATGACGCTTAATCTCTCTGTCCACCCCAATAGGCTTGGAAGATGCAATCCTGCTGGTCACCCATGGATACTGATGAGTCATGGGTGGGCCCTTAGCAATTTTAAGGACCAACAACCTACTTTTGATTCAGAGCTTTCTGCTCACTGGCTTCCATGTGAGGCATAATTTAAATTTTGAAACCTGAGGTAAAGTTTCATTGTTATGGCAAAGAGATCATTTGAGAGGACAACCTCAATTATGGAACCTCAGGCAAGCTGGTGCTTACAATTCTGGAAAGGCCTATGGGACCTTCCACTCCCTAAACAAAGATGCAGCACGGGATAGAGAGTGGCCTTGGAGTACAGATCTGGTAGCACAGGAGAAAGGAACGTCTGGTCTTCTCCTGCGGCATTATTTGAATCTCTCTGGCAGGTGAGGATGGTTCCAACTAATACCCGCTTCTATCCGAAGCTCTTCCTGTCTCACTGTCCCCAGCTTTAATAAATGTACTCTCCAAATAAAGTTTTAAAATGAACAAAATACTGTACCTTTTCATTTGATCATCTTTTGCTCCTCTGGCTACTAAAAATTTCACCATTTCATCATTGTTTGCAAGTTTAGCAAGTGCAAGTGGTGTGAGGTCACTCTGTAAAGCAGCAAAAACAATTTATAATTTAAGAAATTGCATATATCCAAATTGAATATTAAAAATTATGAAAGATACTCTGAACTTGCACATAGAATATAGATAGTAAATAAAAAGTAGCCCCTTTTGCCCTGGCCAGTGTTACGCAGTGGCTGGAGTGTCAGCCTGCACATGGAAGGGTTGCGAGTTAGATTCCCATTCAAAGGCAAGTCCCTGGGTTTCAGGTTGGATCCCCATCCCTGGTCAGAGCCTATGGGGGAGGCACCCAATCCATGTGTCTCTCTCACATACATGTTTCTCTCTCTTTCTCTCTCTCTCTCTCTCTTATCTCCCTCCCCTCCTTCCCCTCTCTCTAAAACCAATGGGGAAAACTATCCTCTGGTGAGGATTAAAAAAAGAGGAGCCCCTTTCTTCTCATCCCTGTGCAGTCACTGGCTGTTCTTCCCTTTAAAATGCCCTCCACTGCCTCTTCAACAGATTAACTGCAGCATCCTTCTCCAAATCTCACTTCCAACATTTACAGTACGGGTTCCCAGAATCTGTGTTCCTATCGTGGTATCCTGTTGCTATTTTGTTGCCTGTGGACTGGGGCTTCCTCTTCCCTCTTGCACTCACCCAGCTCCCCTTGCTGGGTACTAGGCCTCCTCCTCCCACCCATCCCCAGCAGCACCATTTCCTAAGCCCCTGCCAGCACAGCAGCCAGGACCCAGCATCACTTCACTCCCCCCGGCCTTCATCCTTAGTGAACTCTGAGCCCCTCTCCCACTCCCAGGCACTAACAGGAAGTTCTTCCTTCTGGGGTGGAAGGGAGGCAGAGTGTTGCCCCTTCCATTAACACTACATTTCCTCAGTCCCCTGACTGGGCTTTGGAGTTGTTTCCATGGTAACAGGGCCTGATATATTATATTCGGTATATGTATGTGAGAAAGAAAATGCTTGTGCCCAGCTGGTGTGGACCCATGAACCTAGAGGACATGGCTGATGACAGGTCAGGGCGCATGCTGGATTTGTGGGTTCGATCTTCAGTAGGGGGCAAGCAGGAGGCAACCAATGGATGATTCTCATCATTGATGTTTCTCCCTCTTCCTCTCTCAATACAAACATTTTTTTAATGCTTGTAACTAAACTAAAAACATGTGTTTCAAATACTTTATAAATAAGGTTACTTGAGCTATACCTTGTTTCTCGCTTCAATATTTGCCTTTCGCGCAAGCAGCCTGTGAACGATAGCTGTATTGCCATCAAGGACAGCATAGTGCAGAGCAGTGTTGCCGTCGTTGTCCTTTATATTTAGGTCGGGACCATAGTCTAGCAGAACATTTGCACATTCCGTATTCTTGTATTGTATGGCCTGTCAGTATTATGCCAAGAAATAGATTATAAGTTCTAGGAATTCAAAGGAAACATTCCACAAATTTCACCAATGGCTTAGGTAAATGAGATGTATTCATTTTTATTCTAAGTCATTAAATCAATCCCATCTCATGTCTTTCACCAATGACTTACAGTCAACGAGATAAACTCATTTTTATTCTAGGTAATTAAAGCAAACCCAACTCATGTTGACATAGTTGGCGAGCACATACGTAAATCAGAGCTGTCTTTTCCTCAATGTCACAGAGGTTCAACAGGCACGGTCTCTTAATCAGGCGTTTCACCATTCTTGGATGGCCATAGGCACAGGCCACATGGAGAGCTGTCCTATGGGAGTCAGAGGACTTGTTAGGAACTTAGAGGGCACTATCTCAAAACATAAATTATCCACGTAATTGTAAACATTTATCCCTATGACTTCAAAACAAATATTTCATTTTCTTCTGGAAACAATACAATATTTATTAGTTCTAGTTACTCACCACATTAATGAGGGAGAAGCCTATTTGAATAGAGAGAGGATGACCTGGGAATTCAGCTCAACTTTGGTATGATCTTATTTTAACTGTCACTTATTAGCTATCACTTGGCTTTTCTGTGCCTCAATTTTCTCATCAACAAAATGGAGATAAAAATAGTAATTATCTCCCAGGATACCACTGTTTGCTTAAATGAGAACTATGCAAAGTGTTTACTACAGTTCCTAGCACACACAAAAAACTGGCTCAATAATTGTTAGATAATATTAGTATCATTATTACTGCCACTTTATAAAGACATTTCAATTAAATAAAATGATATCATTATACCTACTCTGCAGACCTGTTTTAAGGTTCAGAAAGAACATAGTATTTCAATGATTCTAAAAACCTTATCATCTCACACTTCAACATCTCTGACATTGGAATCCAGTTTTTAATTCAGAATGCATTACAACTATTATTGGCAGCGTTTAAAAATTTTAGTGATACATAAAATACTGGCATCATGCCATCCATGGTGCCTTACATTAAGTGAAATAATGGTGAGTAAAACAGAGCTCTTGCAGTTCTAATCAATGGTTGGCATTTAAATAAATTTTAGTTCTTAAAAGCCTTATGGGGGAAAGAGGACTAAAAAAACAAAGAGGAAATTTTTTAAGTAATTTTTACTTTGATTTTCAAAAAAACTTAAGCCAAAGGAAAGTCAGGATTCAAATGATTAGGATGACTCATTTTGTCCAATATTTAGATTTATAAATTGTATGGAAATCAGATGTTACCAATGATCAATATTGTTTAATACTATTATACATTTACAAAAGGGCAGGTAAAGGTTATCTTTTATAATTTTCTACCTTCAGAAATACTTTTGTTTGGAAACAGGGAGAAAAAACTTCAACTGTGATTAGGTCCTACTTCTTCAATTTTTAATTTCTCATTTTGCTCATATTGGGCAACAGGAAGATTTTAAGGATGAAAAAAGGGTCTGGGAGATAGATTGAAAGAGTCCTGAGTAGAATATGTCTGCTACATAATAGATATTCAGGTTATATTTCATGTACAAATGGATTGAAAGAATGGATAAACATAGTGGGAGAGTTCAATATTTTTGAAGAAAACTTTTATAAGTTAAAATGATAGTTCTGGAATAGGAATAATCACTTCTTTTTTCTATTTTTTTAAAAGAAATAAGCCAGTTAGAGAAAGACAAATATCACATTATCTCACTTATGTGTGGAATCTAATGAACAAAATAAACTAATGAACAGAGGTATGGATGTATGGAACAGAATATCAGATCTCAGGGTGGGGATGGAGGAACAGGAAAAGATTAACCAAAGAACATATATACATATATGTATAACCCATGGACACAGACAATAGTATGGGAAAGGCCTGTGGTGGGGTGGAGGCTGGGTTGAGGGGGGACAAAAATGGAACACATCTGTCATACTGTCAAAAACAAGACAAAAAGAAATGATTTAACTTTAAAAAAACTTATCTGTGCAAGACTCATATTACTGCTCTTCCCCAGGATTATTTCATTCATAATAATATTTACTAGAATTTTTATACACGTTCATTGCAGAAATCAGATTTTTTAAGAACTGCTCATTTTAATACAAATGCTCAGAAATAAATTTTATCACATTTTGCACCTATTTTTGGCTAATACAAGATCATAGTCTGCTTGTGGGTATGTATAAACAAACTGACCTTTTCTTCTTAATATATTGCTATTTTAAGCAGTGCTGAATAAAACAAACTATGTAAGTTATCTAATTCATAAAGATATTTTAGTATAAATAGAATTGATGGGTATAGGGGATCCTATATAATAAAATAAATATGTAAATTAACCATCCCTACGCTCTCACCAGCCAATCAGAGTGAGTGTGCAAATTAACCTCATTGCCTCCGTGTAGACTGATAGCAGATAGGAGGCAGCTTCAGGCACAGCCCTCTTGGCCATCACCGCGGTGACCCAGGATCAGGGAAGCACAGGCCCACAGGCAGCTCCCAGCACCACCCACTTGGGCGTCGCCACGGTGACCCAGGAGCAGGCAAAGCTGCCTGCAGGCAGCACCCAGCATGGCCTGCTTGGCCGTTGCTGTGGCTACCAGGGAGCAGGCAAGTGTGGCCCGCAGGCAGCACCCAGGACGGCCTGTTTGGCAGTCACTGTGGTGTGGAGCAGGCAGGCCCTGCAGAGAGCAGAGAACCATGGGGAGCGGGCCCAAGTCATCAGTAGGACATCCCCTGAGGGCTCCCAGATTGGAGAGGGTGCAGGTCAGGCTGAGGGACACCTCCCCCCCCCCCCCCCCCCGCACAAATTTCGTGCACCGGGCCCCTAGTATAAGTACATTTTTAAATGTGGTACTCAGCACCAAATTGCTCAAAAGCAATGTAAACTTTAAGCAACAGTATAAGGATAATCACTGGTCTTGTGGATGGAAAATATTATTTTCCTCTTTTAACTTAAACTCCTTTTCCTACCAGGAATGCTAAATATTTTTTATTCATCGGTCACTTGTACATATGCAAAAAGTACTTTGTCCACTTTCAAATTACAGTTTTTTCTTGTTGATTTCAAAAACTTCTCTGTAAAATGAAGACATTTTCTCTCTGATACACATACAGTACAAATATTTTGCTAGTACTTTTTCTCTTACCCTACTAATATTATTTTCTAACAGAGTTTGAATTTTTTATATTGCTTAATCAACCTTGAGAAATCTTGCTTTTGAAGTGTTTGTAATCATAAAAAAAAGTATAAGTAGGTATTTGTGTTTTCTTCTGGTACATTTCTCATTTTGATTATTTAAAATTTTTAATCTGGAATTTATTTGGAAGAGATCAAAATCTAGCTAGTTTTCTCCAAATACTCAACAGATACTTCTTCACCATTTGTCATTGACCTTTTCCTACAAACATGAAATGTCACCAGCATCAAGTTGTAAAGTCTTACATATATTTGGGTGCTTGGGCATTTTTCATTCTGTTCCAATCATTTATCTGTCTTTTCAGGTACTAGGAAACAACTACTTTGTAGAAATATATAGCATATGTTGATATATAGAGGGGTAAACCTGTGCCTACTATACAAAAATTTTTTTTAATCCCATCACAATGATAAAACATGTAATTTATAAAATTAAAACCATATTAATTTGGTTGTAAAATTGACACACATAGGGAGAGCACACATTTTCAGAAATGGGATCGTCCTAATCAGGACCACAGCCATCTTCCCACTTCAAATTCCTTCTGAGGCCCCACAATAAAGAACATAGGTGAGCCCTGATGTAGCTCAGTAGGTGAGCATCGACCTATGAATCAGGAGGTCACGGTTTGATTCAGGACAGGGCACATGTCTGGGTAGTGGGCTCAATCCCCAGTGTGGGCATGCAGGAGGCAGCCGATGAGTGATTCTCTCTCAACATTGATGTTTCTCTCTCTCTCTCTGTGAAATCAATAAAAGTGTTTTTTAATAAAGAACATAGGTGCACACTGATATAAGTGGTTATTGGATTTTATCAAAAGAACTTTTATCCCAGAAATTGATCTACAATGGGAATTATCTCTCTCATTATGCAATTTTCTGTAATATGTAACATTATGGTATAAAAATGTGTACATCACATATAAAATGCTGTATATTCTTAATTTCATGTCTATTATTGATATGTAGTTAAATCACTTAAAAGACAGCAGTAAAGTGTTCTGTAAGAAAATAATGAGTAGGTCTTTATGGTTTTCTTTTTGCTCATAAAGTTGGTCTGAGCACTAAACCCCAGGTCAGGTGTCCACCAGAGAGGAGCTGCGGGGCCCGGGAGGGAAGTCAGCCCAGCCCCCTCGCTGACAGGAGGCTGCTCTCCAGCTGCTGAGCCAGGCAAGGGCGCGCCTCTCCCAGACCCAACCGCCTCCTCCTAGTGGACCCGGGCCCCCAGCCTTGCAGTCCCTATTACCTGCGCTTCTTATCTCTTTCATTCACATCACTTATGTTGAAAAAGAAGATTTGCTGCACTCTCCAGTGGTTGTCATCTCTGGCAGCTTTGTGGATCGCATTCATATCATTTTTGTCAAAGTTGGGCCTTCTGGCTCCTATGCTACTGCTCCGCTGGCTGGTAGGGGAGACCTTGGCCCCGCCGGTAGGGGAGACCTTGGAGTTGCTGGTAGGGGAGACCTTGGCCCCGCCAATAGGGGAGACCTTGGCGTTGCCGGTAGGGGAGACCTTGGCGTTGCCGGTAGGGGAGACCTTGGCCCCGCCAATAGGGGAGACCTTGGCGTTGCCGGTAGGGGAGACCTTGGCGTTGCCGGTAGGGGAGACCTTGGCATTGCCGGTAGGGGAGACCTTGGCGTTGCTGGCAGAGGAGACCACGGCCCCACTGGCAGGGAAGGCCGTGGCCACCATGCTGGCACTCTTCCAAAAAAACCTCAACTTCTTCATGGCGGAGAGTCCGGGCTTCAGAGAAGCTTTACCTTCCCTCCGCTTGTCACACCTCCTGAGCCCAAAACTAGCTCTCTAGCCAACCACCTCAGGCCACAGCATTCAAGCAGAGCCGTTTGGCAGTTTGGCAGTTTGGAATCTCGCAGCGCGGAATCACAGTAACCAAGCAACAGCCTCTGACGTAACTGCCCATGTGCACAGAGCTGTGGTCAAGGGCGGCCAGAGCCCATGCCCAAGGCCCAAACCTCACAAATCTCAGGAACTGCCTGTGGGCAGGTGTGGCTTCTGTTCAAACATCCCTGGGAATTGGCCAAGTGTTTCCAGATGCTTACAATGGTTACTCGCCCAGTGAAAAAGCAGTCTTTGCCTCCGACCAGGGCTAGGGTGGTGTGAAACTTGAGGATGCTCAAGGTCTGGTCCCCCAGAAAAGTCCCCTTAAAAACATCTCTAAATCTCCCAGTGCCCTAGTTTATGTCTGTTCCACATCACTCTGGGCCCCAGCCAACCTCCAGGGATGGTAGGGGATGCAAAAACAGAAGGATGTTTTCATGGTTTCAGAGATGATGGCAATATGTGTCTGCAAGTGCAAATTTGTGGGAAACCAGTGCCTGTTCTCCAGATGAAATAAAACCTCTTTCCACATGCCTCTTAATCTCCCCTTTGGCCCACCTCTTACACTTACATTTTATTTCTTCCAAATAAATGTTTAATCAATCCAAGATTTATTTTGGAGCATGGTGTTAACCTGTACAAACCACCTTTTCTCACCTAGTTTAAAATGTCTCTTGACTGTGCATTAAAATCTCAGGTTATATTTTTGGTTTTGAGGTTTTCTGTTCTCATCCATAAATGGACGGCTTCTTTTGCATCAGTGATACCACTGTAATAACCCAGTTAAAGTAACTGGAGAGGAGTGTTATGCCCAGATTTCAAGATCCCCAATAGACCAACAGGGTGCCAGCCAAGTCTGATGCAAAAGCAGAGAGTCCTTTATTATTAGTACAGACCCGGGTCTGGCTCCCAGCCCCCTCTGACCCAACGGCAAGAAGGGGGGTGGGGGGGAGACAGCTGTGAGAAAAAACAGGGTTTTAATAGGGTGTGGAGTGAGGGGACTGTGGGCCCTGCTGATTGGCACGGCGCAAGCTGGGTCTTGTTACAGAGGATGCGGTAATTTTTATGGTGCGCACATCCCTCGACTGTCATTGGTTAGTTTAAAGAAATCCCAGGCATAGCCAGCAGAGGCCTGGGCTTCCGGGAAGAAGGGGGGTCTGAGCACATGGCTCCTGCCCCAACATGGAGGATACGGGGTAAGATGGAGGGCATAGCCCTCACCCTTTCAGGAGTAAGGGGAAGGCCAAATTTTATAGGCATGTCATTTGTGCAGCTTTGCCAGGAAACTGCAATTTAACACTCCCCAGGGCTATTCCCTGCAGACAGCAGGGGGGAAGGGACTGGACAGAGGAGGAATAGATTCATGCCCAGTCAAGTCTCCCTGAAATAGGGAAGGTGCTTGACTGTCAGTAACACCTGGGAAAGGGTCATTAACTAAATGGCTAGAAAAGGTGTGGCCACTGCAAGTGTGAGAAGATTAGAGACACTTACCTCCTAAACAAAGGAGTTCTCTCTCTTGCTAGGCCCATGCTCCTGGCCTGCGGGACTCTCATGCTCCTGCATTTGCCCGCATAGGCCCAGGCCATGTGGCCCCCACACACCATGCACTACTGGACTGCAAGTAGCCTGATGTTGTGCAGGACCCAGCTCCACCGTGGAAAGGAAACTCTGGACACTGGCTCTGCTTCAAGCTCTGCCGAGTCCCCAGCTGCACATTTTTCAGGCCTGGATGGAGGGAAATGGGACTTTGCAAACCCAGGGATGTAAATCCTCCTCCTCCTGTGTGAGTCTCAGAAATTTCTTTTTCTCCAGATGTTGGAAGGACCCAACTCCAAGCACTCGGGGGGGAGGGGACTGATAACGCTGGGTGGTAACTTTAGGTCTCTGAGTTTGTAAGGCCTGCCATGCACCTCCCCTGAGCTTGTCAGCTTTAATATGTGTTTGTTTACACTTGACCTGTTAAATATTTGTTTACTGTCTACTTTCTCCCAACTAGAATTTGCCATCCATGAGAAAAGTAATTATTTTCTTTACTATTTATTTTCATTGCTCTTAGAAGAGTAGGTGCTTAATAGTTTCTCATTAACTAAATGACTGACCTATGAAATTACCTAACTTATATGTCTAATTTATATCTTTATGTCTCCACCACCTCTCCACATGGGAATACTTGAAGACAGCTGTGGAGGGGAAGAGGTGGTTCATACAACCCTATTTACAAATCGTAATGGATTTTAACTGCTGTATTTTCAAATCTCCCGACGTTCTCTCAGGAGACTCCCCTCCCCAAGGCCACTGGGGTTATTCCACTCAGTCCTTGGCTGTTAATAATAGGAGGTCCTGTGCATATGCATTACTTCTCTTCATCACTGAATCTTAGTAATACATTCTTAGAAGTGTGATCTCTGGGTCGAAGGGTAATTCCATATGTAAATTAAAAAGCTATTACCTAACACCATACTCACCCCCACCCCAAGGGCTTATACCATTACCATTTAGGATTTCCACCAGCAGTGTGTGGATTGTCTTATCACTTTCTTGATGATATCATTTGTAGCAAACACTTTTAATATTTAATGAAATTTAATTTACATATTTTTTATTTTTTTCCTTGTGCAGTTGGAGCCATACCTAGATTTTACCTAACCTAAGGTCAAAAAATTCATTCCTATGTTCCCCTTTCATTCTAATTCTTTTGACCAGAATGCTTTCAAAACATTAACTTCTGAATAAGAAACATTTTTTATTTAATAAGTTTTTATTTCTTTTTAATTAAATTTTTATTGTTTAGATTACATTTGTTCCTCTTTCCCCGCCCCGCCCCCCATAACTCCCCTCCTTCCAGTTCCCGCCCCACCCTCCGCCCTCACTCCCCACCCACTGTCCTCATCCATAGGTGCACGATTTTTGTCCAGTCTCTTCCCGCATCTCCCATTCCCCTTTCCCCCCCAAGAATAGTCAGTCCATTCCCTTTCTATGTCCCTGTTTCATTATAATCACCAGTTCATTCTGTACATCAGATTATTTATTCACTTGATTCTTACATTCACTTGTTGATAGATGCATGTTTGTTGTTCACAATTTGTATCTTTACCTTTTTCTTCTTCCTCTTCTTAAAGGATACCTTTCAGTACTTCGTGTAATACTGGTTTAGTGGTGATGAACTCCTTTAGCTTTTCCTTATCTGTGAAGCTCTTTATCTGACCTTCAATTCTGAATGATAGCTTTGCTGGATAAAGTAATCTTGGTTGTAGGTTCTTGGTATTCAGCACTTTGAATATTTCTTGCCATTCCCTTCTGGTCTGCAAAGTTTCTGTTGAGAAATCAGCTGACAGTCGTATGGGTATTCCCTTGTAGGTAATTGAGTCTCTTTCTCTTGCTGCTTTTAAGATTCTCTCTTTGTCTTTAGCTCTTGGCATTTTAATGATGATATGTCTTGGTGTGGTCCTCTTTGGATTCCTTTTGTTTGGGGTTCTCTGCGCTTCTTGGACCTGTAAGTCCATTTCTTTCACCAGGTGGGGGAAGTTTCCTGTCATTATTTCTTCAAATAGGTTTTCAATATCTTGCTGTCTCTCATCTTCTGGCACTCCTATAATTCTGATATTAGTCCTCTTGAAGCTGTCCCAGAGGCTCCTTACACTATCTTCACACTTTCGGATTCTTTTTCAATTTGCTTTTCCAGTTGGGTGTTTTTTGCTTCTTCGCATTTCAAATCTTTGACTTGATTCTTGCGCTCCTCTGTTCTGCTATTGGGTGTCTGTATAATATTCTTTATTTCAGTCAGTGTATGCTTAATTTCTAGTTGGTTCTTTATCATAGCATCAAGGGTCTCATTAGTTTTTGTGAGGCTCTCCACAAGTTTATTGCAAGCCCTCAAAATTGCGATTTTTAGCTCCATATCCTCCATTTCTGTCATGTTTTTTTGTCTCTGCATCTTTTATGCTTTCTTGGTGCATCCTCTTGTGGTCTTTGTGCGCAGTCTTGTTCTAGTTAAGCCTTAATTGTTGTAGTTAATACTAGAGGGATTTGACCACCAGGCCGACTGGCTGTGGGAATCAGCCGTGTGGAAAACTTCAGTCCTCTGGGGAGGTGCTAATCTAGCCTTTGCCTGAGGCGATTGGCAAATGGCTCTGTGCAGGGCTTGGGCGGGGCGGGATCAACAGGGCGAGGGGAGGGAGCAGCTATGGCTGCTCTCAATCCGTCCCCAGGGGCTCTGCCTCTCTGTCCCAGCAACCGCTGCAAACCTCGGAGGGACCGTAGCCAGATAGTCCCGCTTCTCCCGTTTGAGTCTGGGTCCCTAGTAAACAGTTTTTATTAGTGATCATCCATTAAGCAAAGCAATAATGAAAGATTTTCATTTTTCCTCTCATCTTTTTGTGAAAAACAATTGAAATAGTATCAAGTGTTTATAGTGATAATTTTATTTTGTTCATTACTATTCTTATGCATATTATTAAGAGGTAAAATATAGTGTTGCTAGTCACTTACTATGGCTTTTTACAACAGCTTTGGTCAGTGTGGACAGTCACTGTTTAGAAAAGACAGGAAAATGAATGAATGTAGAACTGTGGATGTTATGCTAATTCATAGGAAAACCAGCCTCAAACTTAAGTTGCCCTAAATAAATAGCTCAGGACTCCTTCTCTCTCATCATCATATAGTATGTATGACTGAGGGTAAACACTAGCTGCTAAATGCAGTGACAATTAGCAAAATGTAGAATCTGTTATTCAGTAGATCAAAATAAAATACTCCAATTTATTGATTTAAGGAAATATAAAGGTTTGTGGACCTCATATAATTTCTTTCCAATCAAAGTATGAAGCTGTAAAACTATTTTATTTGCTTACAGCCATGAATAACCTAACATAAGGCACATTTACTAAAGGCTATCAAAATTTTAAATCCAACATATGACATGATCTTGTATGTAGAAAATCCTGTGGAATACACACACACACACACACACACACACAAATACTAGAAGTAATAAGAGTTTAACAAAATTATAGGCTATAAGATCAAAATACAAAAATCAATTTTATTTCCATATGCTAATAATAATCAATCAAATATAAAATTAAAAAATAGTTTTAATCATGTGAGAAATGCAAATCGAAATGACAATGAAGTATCACCTCAGAGCTACCAGAATGGCGATCATCAACAAATTAACAGGGGCTGGGAAAAATGGCGGAGGTTTAGACGGACGTGTTGGTGCTTTGTCCCGGAGCAGATAAGGGCGAGCAGCTGAAACGGGTAACAATCAGCCCGAACAAGCAGAGGAGATTCAGCTGAGAGACAGTCTGCAGCCAGGAAAGACAGAGAACTCCTAGAAAATGGGGATGGTTAGAGATTGAGGCTGAAACCTCCCCCTGGGCGCCAGCTCAGCCGCGAGACCGAGCCATCTTGAGTAGCTGATATCTGCATCCAGAGATCGGCTACTAACCTGGACGCAACGGCTCTCAAGCAGTGCGACTACATGAACTCAGAGGAGACCTGCTTCCCCCCACAGAAAGGTTAGACTTCCCCCAAAGGTGCGGTTTGCAATTCAGATTGGAGCGAAGAACGCGCATGCGTGGGGTTGGGGGGGGGGAATCTGCGCCCCACAAAGTCTGCGCCCATTGAGGCCAGCATGACCCGCAAGTGGGGAGGGCTCCCACAGGGCTGCTGGCAGAAGGTAACACTATAAATAAGCTCTTAGTTGGACTGGATGCAAAGGGGCAGCCTTAGATTTTCCCAACCGGCTGGCTACTTGGTGCCAGGGGCCAGAGCGTGCGCAGAGACTCCACGCAGATCTGGAAGGTGGAGCCCTGTGAGTTCACACAGCTTCCCAGGCTCTTGTTTACACACTTCCTCTTAAATCTGTGAGTTTGATTGTTGAACCCAGTGCATGGGATTGCCCAGTTGGGTTCGCTAGCGGAGCCTGTAGGGGAAGATTGTTTTTGGGGAGCCTGGGAAACAGAGCTGGGAGTGGCGCCTGGGGAACCAGCTCTGGACGGAGCTGGTTCAGGTACAATAGAGAACTCCTGGTCAGAGAGGACTTAGAGCCTCAGAGGTCAATCCAGACACACTGCCACCCAGAGGCAGAGACACGAACTGACTCTTCTGTAAATACAGATTAGGCAGTATGGGGAACCAATACGGCCTGCCTCAAAATCAGGACTGTGGCTTACAGCACGGAGGAACAGTGTATCAGAGGGAAATTCAATATTCTCCTGAATTCTGGGCGTGCCAAAAGAAGAGTTGAAGATCTGAAGCACCTGCATTACTGCACATTTTTATTTTTATTTTTTTAATTACTTTTTCACCTTTTAACTAAGAAAACCCTTTTTTTCTTTTTTTTTTCTTTTTTTCTTTTTCTTCACCTGATTTTACCCTTTCAATTACTACATTTTTATTTTTAACTAGTATTATTACTGCTACCATTTTACCATTTTTTAAAGTGTCATTTTATTTTGTCTTTATTTTATTTTGGGACTAATGTTCTCCATTCTATTTTCATCGTTCCTTTAGCAACATTTTTCTCTACCTCAATTTTGCCTCTGTGCTAAACCCTCTTCCCCACTTTTTCCCTTTTGTTGTCCTGTTTCTCTTACCCTACTCCAGCTTTAGATTTTCCCTATTCTTTTTACCCCCTGTCAAAATTTCACCCTACTTATATATCCTATGTCCAATCCCCTGCTCTAAATCATTATACACTTTTCCCTTATCTTCTTTCACTATCCAAATATTTTCTTCTTCTTCTTCTTTTCTCTCTCTATTGTTTTATTGTTGTTTGCTTGATTGACAAGTATATTGGGGGGTTTTTTAGGATTGTTTGTGAGGTTATTCTGCTTATTCTTTTTATTTTTCTGACCCCCTGGCCCCCACCCAACCCACCCCGGTTATTTCTGTGCTTCTGTTTTCCCTTGCGTCACTTGATATTATTGGTAGTTTGTAGTTTGTACTCATCTCCAGGAATCTGTTGCTGTAATTTGTTGGGATTAGTGGTGGTTCTATAAGAGTTTTCTCCTCATATAAATAGTCTCTTCCCCTCTTATACTTCATTCTCTTTTCTCTCTTTTTTTTTCCTCTTCTTTTTTTCCTTCCCTTTTTCCAATTTCATTTTTGCACTCCTTTTTTTTATTTCTTTCTTTTTTCTCTTCTATCTTTCTCTCTTCTTTCTTCCTTATCTCCGAACTCTCTTAGATTGGGGGGCCACCTTTATTTGGGGTTATTAATTTCGTAAATACATTCGTATTCAGTGCCTGGTATGTTGTGCCTTGTTGTGTTGTATTTTGTGCCTTTAAATCAATGCAGCAGATTCAAGCAACAGCGGCCTCTTGATCACCACACGCTCTGTCTGGGGAACAGTTACTGCGTGTGAAGCCTCCCTCCACCAGCCAGAAGAGCCACCACAGCTGTGATCAGCACCCACCAGAGGCCCTGGTACCAACGGAGGAGCCACTGCTACCACAACCGCCCAAGGAGCAACCACAGCCCGAGGAGCCACTGCCACCCAGGGAGCAGCCACTGCCACCCAGGGTCCAGCCACTGAACGACTCAACAACTAGTCATGTCAGTGAGATCAAACATGGGTACACAAAGAAACCCCCAAAGGAAAGAAAAGGAAGACTCGCCAGAAAAGCAGCTAAGTGAGACAGAGGCATGCAACATGATGGAAAAAGAATTCAGAATAAGGGTCCTAGAGTACATGCACCGGATATGCAAGAAGCAAGAAGAAACAGATGAAAAAATCAACTACTTATGCAAGAAGCTAGAAGAAACAGATGAAAGAATCAACAACTTAAGTAAGTCCCAAGAAGAAATGAAGAGCAACATAGCTGCAATAAAAAACACCATTGAAAGTATCAACAGTAGACTAGGAGAAGCGGAGGACCGAATTAGTGAATTAGAAGACAAGGAAGCAAAACACACTCAAACTGTACTGCAATTGGAGAAAAAAATTAAAAGACAGGAGGAGAGCCTAAGGGAGCTTTGGGACAACATGAAACGAAACAACATACGAATAATAGGGGTGCCAGAACAACAGAAAGATGAACATGGATTAGAAAACCTATTCGAAGAAATAACATCAGAAAACTTCCCTGAGGTGGGGAAGAAAAAAGTCACACAAGCCCAGAGAGTCCCAAACAAGGTGAACCCGAAAAGACCCACACCAAGACACATCATAATTATCATGGCAAATGTTCAGGACAAATAGAGAATCTTAGAGGATGCAAGAGAGAAACGGGAAGTTACATACAAGGGATCTCCCATTAGATTATCAAAGGATTTCTCAACAGAAACACATCAGGCCAGAAAAGAATGGATGGAAATCTACAAAGTGATGCAAAGCAAAGGACTGAATCCAAGAATAATCTATCCAGCAAGGCTATCATTCAAAATTGAAAGGGAAATAAGAAGCTTCACAGACAAAAAAAGGCTAAGGGAGTTTATCACCACCAAGCCAGCCATGCAAGAAATGCTAAAGGGACTGGTGTGAAAAGAAGAAATAACAAGCTCAGAAAGAAAACAGCCACACACAAAAAAAGAAATGGCTACAAACAAGTACCTTTCAATAATAACTTTAAATGTAAACGGACTAAATGCTCCAACCAAAAGACATCGAGTGGCTGAATGGATAAAAAAACATGACCCATACATCTGCTGTCTACAAGAGACCCACCTCATTAGAAGGGACTCACACGGACTGAAAGTGAAGGAATGGAAAAATATCTTCCAGGCAAATGGAAAGGAAAAGAAAGCTGGGGTAGCAATACTTATATCAGACAAAATACATCTCAAAGTGAAGGCCATAACAAAAGATAAGGAAAGCCACTTCATAATACTAAAGGGATCAATACAACAAGAAGATATAACCCTGGTAAACATATATGCACCCAATGCAGGAGCACCCAAATACATAAAAAAACTCCTGGAAGATATCAAGGGAGAGATCAACAACAATACAATCATAGTAGGGGACTTTAATACACCACTGACATCACTGGATAAGTCCACTAGACAAACAATCAGCAAAGAAACAGCAATCCTAAATGACTCACTAGATCAGATGGACTTAATTGACATCTTCAGAACACTTCACCCCAAAGCCATGGAATACACATTCCTCTCAGGTGGTCATGGGACATATTCAAAAATAGGCCACATATAGAGTCACAAGCAAAGTCTCCACATATTCAAGAAGATTGAAATCATAAAAAGCTTCTTCTCAGACCACGATGGCATAATGTTAGAAATAAACTACAATAAAAACAACCCAAAATACTCAAACATTTGGAAGCTGAATAGCATGTTATTAAATATTGATTGGGTTACCAATGACATCAAAGAAGAAATTAAAAACATCCTGGACACTAATGACAATGAAAACACAACAATCCAAAACCTATGGGACACAATGAAAGCAGTCCTGAGAGGGAAGTTTATAGCTCTACAGGCCTATCTCAAAAAACAAGAAAAAATGGTAGTAAATCATCTAACTCTTCAACTCAAAGAATTAGAAAGAGAGCAACAAGAAAACCCCAGAGTGAGCAGAAGGAAAGAGATAATAAAGATTAGAGCAGAAATCAATGACATAGAGACCAAAAAAACAATACAGAAAATCAATGAAACCAAGAGCTGGTTCTTTGAAAGGATAAACAAGATTGACAAACCCCTAGCCAGGCTCACCAAGAAGCAAAGAGAGAGGTCCCAAATAAACCAAATCAGAAACGATAGAGGCGAAATAACAACAGACCCCACAGAAATACAAATGATTGTTAAACAATACTACGGACAACTCTACTCCAACAAACTAGACAACCTGGAGGAAATGGACAAATTTCTAGAAAAATACAACATTCCAAAACTCAATCAGGAAGAATCTAAAAATCTCAATAGGCCAATAACTATGAAAGAAATTGAAGCAGTCATCAGAAAGCTTCCAGCAAACAAAAGCCCAGGACCAGGCGGCTTCTCAGGGGAGTTTTACCAAACATTCAAGGAAGAACTAAAACCTATCCTCCTCAGGCTACTACAAAAAGTTCAAGAGGAAGGAACACTTCCAAGCACATTCTATGAAGCCGGCATCACCCTAATACCAAAACCAGGTAAAGACAACACAATGAAAGAGAATTACAGGCCAATATCCCTCATGAACATAGATACCAAAATCCTCAACAAAATCTTAGCAAATCGGATCCAGCAGTACATCAGAAGGATCATACACCATGACCAAGTAGGATTTACCCCAGGGATGCAAGGATGGTACAACATCTGTAAATCAATAAATGTGATACAACACATAAACAAATTGAAAGAAAAAAACCACATGGTCATATCAATTGATGCAGAAAAAGCATTCGACAAAATCCAACACCCATTCTTGATAAAAACTCTCAGCAAGGTGGGAATAGAAGGATCATACCTCAACATAATAAAAGCCATATATGACAGGCCCACAGCCAACATCATACTCAATGGACAAAAACTAACACCATTTCCCCTAAGAACAGGAACAAGACAGGGATGCCCACTCTCACCACTCCTGTTCAACATAGTCCTGGAAGTATTAGCCATTGCAATTAGACAAGAAGAAGAAATAAAAGGCATCCAAATTGGAAAAGAGGAAGTAAAACTGTCCTTATTTGCAGATGACATGATATTATACATACAAAACCCTAGAGAATCCATCAAAAAGCTACTAGACTTAATACATGAATTTGGCAATGTAGCAGGATACAAAATTAACCCCAAGAAATCTGAGGCATTTCTATACACCAATAGTGAACTTGCAGAAAGAGAGATTAGAAAAACAATCCCATTTACCATTGCACCAAAAAAAATTAATATACCTAGGAATAAACTTAACTAAAGAGGTAAAAGACCTCTACTCAGAAAACTACAGGACGTTGAAAAAAGAGATAGAGGAAGACATAAAGAGATGGAAGAACATACCAGGTTCATGGATTGGTAGAATCAACATCATTAAAATGTCCATACTACCCAAAGCAATCTATAAATTCAACGCACTTCCCATTGAAATACCAATGGCCTACTTCAAAGATCTAGAACGAACTCTCCAAACATTCATCTGGAATAAATAAAGACCCCGAATAGCTGCAGCGATCCTGAGAAAAAACAAAGTAGGTGGGATCTCAATGCCAGATATCAAGCTGTATTACAAAGCCACTGTTCTCAAAACTGCCTGGTAATGGCACAAGAACAGTCATATAGATCAGTGGAATAGAATAGAGAGTCCAGAAATTAGCCCGAACCAATATGGTCAATTAATATTTGACAAAGGAGGCAAGAACATACAATGGAGCCAAGATAGTCTCTTCAATAAATGGTGTTGGGAAAATTGGACAGATATATGCAAGAAAATGAAACTAGACCACCAACTTACACCATACACAAGAATAAACTCAAAATGGATAAAGGACTTAAATGTACGACAGGAAACCATAAAAATTCTAGAAGAATCCAAAGGCAACAAAATCTCAGACATATGCCAAAGCAATTTCTTCACTGATACAGCTCCTAGGGCAGTTGAAATTAAAGAGAAAATGAACAAATGGGACTACATCAAAATAAAAAGCTTCTGCACAGCAAAAGAAACCATCAACAAAACAACAAGAAAACCCACTGCGTGGGAAAACATATTTGCCAGTGCCATATCTGATAAGGGCCTAATCTCCAAAATTTATAGGGAACTCATACAACTTAACAAAAAGAAGATAAACAATCCAATCAAAAATTGGGCTAAGGACCTAAATAGACACCTTTCAAAAGAGGACATTCAGAAAGCCAAGAGACATATGAAAACATGCTCAAAGTCGCTAATCATCCGAGAGATGCAAATCAAAACAGCAATGAGGTACCATCTCACACCTGTCAGAATGACTATCATCATCAAATGAACAAATGACAAGTGCTGGAGAGGATGTGGAGAAAAAGGAACACTCGTGCACTGCTGGTGGGAATGCAGACTGGTGCAGCCACTATGGAATACAGTATGGAGTTTCCTCAAAAAACAAAAAATGGGACTCCCATTTGACCCTGTGATCCCACTTCTAGGAATATATCCCAAGAAACCAGAAACATCAATCAGAAAGGATATGTGCACCCCTATGTTCATAGCAGCACAATTCACCATAGCTAAGATCTGGAAACAGCCTAAGTGCCCATCAGTAGATGAATGGATTAGAAAACGGTGGTACATCTACACGATGGAATACTATGCTGCTGTAAAAAAGAAGGAATCCTTGCCATTTGCAACAGCATGAATGGAACTGGAGAGCATTATGCTAAGTGAAATAAGCCAGTCAATGAAGGAAAAATACCACATGATCTCACTCATTCATGGATAATAAAGACCATTATAAACTTATGAACAATAATAGATACAGAGGCAGAGCTGCCTCAAACTGATTGTCAAACTGCAGTGGGAAGGCCAGAGAGGGTTGGGGGGCAGGAGGGAGGGGAGTAAGAGATCAACTGAAGGACTTGTATGCATGCATATAAGCATAACTAATGGACATAAGACACTGGAGGGTAAGGGAGGGCAGGGGATTGTCAAGGGCCGGGCGGAGGGGGCGGGGGTGGGGGGAAGGGACACATATCTAATACCCTTTGTAATACTTTTAGCAAAAAAAAAAAAATTAACAAACAACTAGTTCTGGCAAGGATGTGGAGAAAAAGGAACCTTCATACACTTGTTGGTGGATATGCAGACTGGTAGAGCCACTGTACAAAACAGTGTGGAGTTTCCTCAAAAAATTAAAAATGAAGCTCCTATTTTACCCAATGATCCCACTTCTAGGAATATATCCAAAAAAACCAGAAACACCAATCAGAAAGGATATATGTAGAGATTCCAAGATGGCAGCCAGCAGGACAGATGTGAGGGAGAGAGTGTGAGGAAGAGAGGGAGTGAAAGGGGAGTGTGTGAAAGTGTGGTGTGTGTTTGTGTGTGTGTGTGTGTCTAAGAGAGGGACAGCTAGATCTCACAGGATTTTCAGGGTCTGGCAGAGTGGGCTCGCATAGCCAGACAGCCTCTGCTACTGCTGTAATCTCCCCCAGAGCACTGGCTCTCCCACAGAAGCCTCACCATCTTGAAGGGGAGAGCAGTTCTGACTAGGAACCCAACTTCACCTACACCCATGTGCTCTCAGATACCACCTGGGGTCCTACAACCACTCCAGCCAGGGACCTGCTGCCTCAGCTGTTGACCCACAAACATCTGGACTCCAGCCTCCCTAGCTGAGGGCTCCTGTGAGGACACTCCTCTCCCCCCAGCCAAATGCCTTAGCCCCAGACACCACGAGCACACACACACACACACACACACAAACACACACGTGAACAGCCAAGCCTTACGCAGGAGCCCTGGGCTCCATGACTGAGCACCTGAACAGCTGAGCCTTGCACAGCAGCCCCAGGGTTCATCACATGTGCACACAACCAAGCCTTAAGCAGCAGCCACAGCCTACACGACCAAGTGCACGAATAGCCAAGCCTTATGCAGCAGGCCTGGGCACCATGACTGCTCCAGCAGCCATGCCACCAGCCCCATGAGGAGCAGCTCCCTCCTGTGACTGCGTGAGGAACAGCCAACCCATGACCATATGAAAAGCAGCAGTTCTATACCCATGCGAGGAGTAGCTGCTGCCTGCGACCACCTGAAAAGCAGCCACCCAGCAAGCAGCCACCGCCAGCAACAACACAAGGAACAGCCACCCTGCAACCCCCCAAGGAGCAGCCTCCTCCCACGACCATGGGAGGAGAGGCTCCCCCACGACCACGCAAGGATCAGCAGCCACTCACGACTGCCCAAGGGGCAAGCTCTGCCTACAACAACTTGAGGAGCAGCCACCGCCAGCGACTGCACAACCCACCACCAAGCCCACAGATGCAGCCACAGGCCCCACATGACTCCAGACCTAGATCCCCTGGTAAGAGAAAAAATGGGGAGACAGGAGAACAACCCCCAAAAGAAAGTAAAGGAGGAATCTCCAGAAAAGAAACTAAATTAAACAGAGGCATGCAATATGACAGAAAAAGAATTCAGAATAAAGGTCATACAGTTGATAATCCAGATGGATGAGAAAATCAACAACCTGTGTAAGAATCAGGAGGAAATAAAGAGTGATATAGCTACAATAAAAAAACACTATGGAAGCTTTCAACAGTAGACTAGGAGAAATGGAGAGCTGAATTAGCAAATTAGAAGACAGGGAAGTAAAACACACCCAATCTGAACTGCTTTTGGGGAAAAAAATCAAAAGACATGAGGAGAGCATGAGGGAGCTTTAGGACAACATGAAATGAAACAACATACGTATAACAGGGGTGCGAGAAAGACAAGAAGAGCAGCAAGGGTTAGAAAACCTATTTGAAGAAATAATGTCAGCAAATTTCCCTGATGTGGGGAAGAAAAAAGGCACACTAGCAGAGTGCCAACAAGATGAACCCCAAACACCCACACCAAGACACCTTGTCATTACAATGGCAAATGATAATGACAAAGAGAATCTTAAAGGCTGCAAGAGAGAGACAGAGAGTTACCTACAAGGGATCTCCCATTAGATTATCAAATAATTTCTCAACAGAAACACATCAGGCCAGAAAGTGATGGAAGGAAGTATACAAAGTGATGCAAAGCAAGGGACTGAATCCAAGAATACTCTATCCAGCAAGGCTATCATTAAAAATTGAAGGGGAAATCAGGAGTATGTAGCTTTTAAGATGGGTTTTTTAATTTCGTGTGTTTGGGTAGTTCTTAATACTTTGATTTCATCTGAAAACGATTTAAGTTACATTGAAATATAGATACTGTTAAATGGATAGTTAAAAAGTCCGCAACCAATAGAGAAAAGAATAAAACCAATGTTTAGATAAACTCCATATAATTCAGAGTTTTTTGTAATATGGGGGATTTCTACCATGTGAGTCAGCATGGAGATGAGACGTCTGTCAGCACCCTGGCAGTAGGAATTGGTAACTTTGTATGGTGTGAGGTCGGTAGTCCAGTGCCAAGGGAAGTCCAGGGTACCAGTAAGAATAAAACTAATTTAGGATGCAGGTCTGACAGAATGACCAATTAAACCATTTGTGATGAGAGCAAAAAGAAAATCCTATAGGAATTAACAAAAGAAAGGATGAGTAATTTCAGAGTTAGTTATCCTTCAATGTAAAAGACAGTATTGATTGCTATTCCCCTCAATGCAGGAGCTTCCCCCTGGTGGTCAGTACATTCCCACAGGGGGAGCACTGCTCAGCCAGAAGCCGGGTTCACAGCGCAGCGGTGGTGGTGGGAGCCTCTCCCCTCTCTGTAGCAGCACTAAGAACCCCTAAGGGGATGTCCACTGAGGGGTTCTGAACTGCAAGAGGGCATCGGCTGGGCTGAGGGACCCCCGTGCCCCAGTGCATTAATGTTGTGCACCAGGCCTCTAGTGTTTTACAAATAAATATAATCCTCTCCAGTCCTTAGCCTTTTTTTATTCTCTTCAACATCCAACATCATCTAAAATGTTAGGAACCAATGCAAACCACAAAGAATGTTTATAGCCCTGGCCAGTGTGGCTCAGTTGATTGTGCATCATCCCATGCACTGAAAGGTCACCACTGGTTCGATTCCCGCTCAGGGCACATGCCCAGGTTGGGAGTTTGATCCCCAGTTGGGGTGTGGGCGGGAGGCAGTCGATGAATACTAGGCTCTCATATCAATGTCTCTCTCTCCCTCTCTCACTCTCCCTCTCCCCCTCCCTTCCTCTCCCTCTATCTTTTTCTCTCTCTAAAATCAATAAAAATATTAAAAATAAAAAAGAACATTTACATTCTTTTATGTTCTTCACAAACTGTTCTAGAATGTTTGGAAAATGAATTTCAACATATACTAGTATCTTGTCCTAGAATTCTAATATTTTTCATAGGGTTTTTTTCTTTTAAGTATGTAATTCACTTTAGAGTTATAATGGTATTTTTACTATTCAATAGGCTATAGTGAATGAATCAACAGAATTTGAGGAAAGAAATGCTACTTTAGCCAAAGAATGGGAACTTGACCTGAAATCAATGAAAGAGGAAAATGAAAAACTGTTTAAAAACTACCAAACTTTGAAGATCTCTCAGACACCTGGTGCCCTTGCTAATCCTACTACACAAGACAATAAGAATCTTCATGTTACATCGAGAGACACACATCCCATCACAGAGGTATGTTAATTTTTTATATTTTTCAATTTGCAGCTTCATCACAAAGTTAAAGATGTATCTCATACAACATTTCAGAGCATAATTATACTATTGAATACATTAATTAAGGAACATGGACCAGTCTTTGTGTGTGTGTGTGTGTGTGTGTGTGTGTGTGTGTGTGTGTGTGATAGGCTTGTTTGATTTATTGATGATAACCATTCTGTGATAGGCATGAGGTTTTAATTTACATCACTCTGATGATTAGTGACATTGAACACTTTTTCATATGTCTATCAGCCATCTGTATGTCCTCTTTGGAGAGGTGTCTATTTGTTTCCTTTGCCCATTTTTTCATTGGATTGTCTTCTTGGTGTTGGGTTGTATAAGTTTATATATATTTAATTGATTTCAGAGAGGAAGGGAGAGGGAGAGAAAGATAAAAACATCAATGAGAATCATTGATTGGCTGCCTCCTGCATGCCCCACACTGGGGAACACGCAACCCGGGCATGTGCCCTGACTGGAATGAACTGTGACTTCCTCATTCACAGGTCAACACTCAACCGCTGAGCCAGCCAGCCAGGCGAGTTGTAGAAGTTCTTTATATATTTGGGGAATTAACCCCTTATCAGATGTATCATTGGCAAATATGTTCACCCATACAGTGGATTCCCTTTTCATTTTGTTGCTGTTTTTTTATGGATTTTTTTTGTTTTTGCTTTTTGTTCTTTTGCTGTGTGGAACCTTTTTAGTTTGATGTAGTGCCATTTGTTTGTTTTTTTCTTTGTTCCCTTTGCCCTATGAGATATATCAACAAAAATATTATTACTCAAGATATCTAAGATTTTATTGTCTATGTTTCCTTCTAGGCTTTTTGTGGTTTCATGGCTTACATTTAAGTCTTTTATTCATTTTGAGTTTATTGTGTTTAGTGTGAGTTTGTGGTCTAGTTTCAGGTTTGCGCATGTACCTGTCCAATTTTCCCATATGTGTCTTTTTTTTATAGAAAATTAAAGAGCTGGAAGCTTCACTGCATGAAGCTAAAGAAAGTGCTATGCATAAGGAAGGCAAGATTATAAACATGCAGAAAGAACTTCAGATGACTTATGATGTAATATCAAAACTTCAAGCACAAGTTAATGAATCAAATAAATGCCTTGAGAAAACAAAAGAAATGACCCAAGAACTTCAGGTAACTTCACAAATTCATAAATAAGAGGGGTTGTTTTTTTCCTTTTACTGTTGAATTTGGCAGATCATTTGGGAACCCAGGCTTTTACTTCAACTTCCTATTAGCTAGGTATGTCTCAAATTCAATACTCAGGCTTTGAAAAAACAAGTAACAACTTAGAAATGAAATACAAGAATATAATAATGATTATTTATATCTTTCTAGAAAAAATTTTAAAAGAAATAGATATTTTTAATAATTTAAGATGTGCGTTCATTTTTCAAAAATGCTTCTTAATATTTAACCCTCCTTATAAGTACATTTTGAAAAATTATTTTTTCTATTTTAATGCCCTACTTATTGAGTCCACCTATTAGCCTATGGGCTGAATCTGACCTATGTTCTTTAGAAATAATAGTCATTTCAGTGTTTTTTAACTTGAATGCCATTACACAGCACATCCTCATTTATCACATCCTTAACCCACTCCCTTTTGTTTTAGCTCCAGCCACTTCTCACACTTCTGCTACTTGAGTCTGGTGCTAATAGACATTTAAGTTTGCTATTCTGGCTCTAGTGTCTTGTCATTCCAGTTAATTAGAAAGAAGTAAAAAATGTGTGCTCTTCCCTAGTTGGTTTGGCTCAGTGGAAAGAACATTGGCCCATGGACTGAAGGGTCCTGGATTCAATTCTGGCCAAGGGCACATAACTCAGGTGCAGGCTCTATCCCAGCCCTGGTTGGGGCACATTCGGGAGGCAACCAATTGATCTGTCTCTCTCAAATGGATATTTCTCTCTCTGTCTCCCTCCCTCCCTTCCACTCTCTCTAAAAATCAATGGGAAAATATCCTCAGGTGAGGATTAACAACAACAAAAAAGAATGTGTACTCTTTTTATTACTTAGCATTTATTCAATGAGACATTCATTAAAAAAAGAATTCTATATGTATGTATTTTTATATGAGCTAGAGTCCCAGTGCATGAAATTCGTGCATGGGGGCGGGGTGTCCCTCAGCCCAGCCTGCACCCTCTCCAATCTAGGACCCCTCGAGGGATGTCCAACTGCCTGTTTAGGCCCGATCCCACTGGGCCTAAATGGGCAGTCGGACATATCTCTCACAATCCAGGACTGCTGGCTCCCAACCACTCACCTGCCGGCCTGCCTGATTGCCCCTAACCACTTCTGCTTGCCAGTCTGATCACTCCCTAACCACTCCCCTGCCAGCCTGATAGATGCCTAACTGCTCCCCTGCTGGCCCAGTCACCCCTTACTGCCCTCCTCTGCCATCCTGGTCACCCCCAACTTTTAGGCCTCCCTTTCAGGCCTGGTCCCTCCCAACTGCCCTCCCCTGCTGACCTGATAGCCCACAACTGCCCTCCCCTGCTGGCCATCTTGTGGTGGCCATCTTGTGTGTTGGAGTGATGGTCAGTTTGCATATTGCCTCTTTATTAGATAGGATAATTTGTTTCTGAGTGGAAAGTAGATACATTTATGTCACTGGATTGAACCATCTTTGAATACAATGCTATATAATACTTTGTGCCTTGAATTCAGTTTTATTTTTATAATTTCTGATGTCTTTTTTTGTTTCATTTTCCTAACTTTGTTTCATTTGTTTACCCATTTCTTTATTTTCAACTTTTATGTTTTATTTTGTAGTTACTGTTTTTTAATTGGGGAAATAATTTGTTTTAAGAAATAAAATTCTTCATATGTTCTCTACATACTAGTTTCCAATAGCTTCAAATATACTTCACATCAAATATCTATTTGTTATTCATTTTAGGGTTCAAATTTGTGCCTTCCCCATTTTTCATATATGTAGAGTTTGCTGTTTGAAAATGTTTCTACCAATAAAGTGAAACTGCTCTAAACTTATATCTTTCTTTTCTCTAAAAAAGGACAAAGTTGCTTTAGGAGCCAAACCCTATAAAGAAGAAATTGAAGATTTCAAAATGAAGCTGGTGAAAACAGATCTAGAGAATATGAAAATTGTCAAGGAGCTTGAAAAGGAGTATGTCCTTGCCTTAATTGAACATGATTTTAATATCTTAAATTTTCTTTCCAAATGATATATTTCTTTTCATTAGTTAACTTTTGAAAATACTGTGGTTATAGCTTTATTAAAATGAATACAAACAACCCCAGGGTTTTAATTTGTTAAATTCTCATTATATATGCAAAGATTTTAAAAAGGAAGCACAATTCTGATTACTAACACACTATGTCTTTGGATGCTTCCTGCTTAATCACATATAAATAGCTTAAAATGGCCTTTTTATGCTTGAAAGTGAATGTTAAGAAGTGCATGTGTGGCCTTGGCAGGTTGCTAAGTTGGTTGGAGCACCATCCCATACAACCCAAGGGTTTCAGATTCGATTCTGGTCAGGGCACCATGTTTGCTCAGCTAGTTTGCTGAGCAGGCAATTGATTGAGATAACTGATTGATGTTTCTACCTCTCTTCTCTCTTCTCCTCTCCTCTCCTCTCCTCTCCCCTCCCCTCCCCTCCCCTCCTCTCCTCTCCTCTCCCCTCCCCTCCCCTCCCCTCCCCTCTTCTCTCTCTCTCTCTCCCCACCACCCCCACCCGGCCTTTCTCCCTTCCTCTCAGAATCAATTAAAAAAAATCCTGCCTAGCCAGTGTGGGTCAGTGATTGAGCGTGGACCTATGAACCGGGAGGACACGATTCTATTCCTGGTCAGGGCACATGCCCAAGTTGAGAGCTTGTTCCCCAGTGTGGAGCATGCAGGAGGCAGCCAATCAAATGATTCTTTCTCATCATTGATGTTTCTATCTCTCCCTTTCCCTTCCTCTCTGAAATCAATAAAAATATATTTTTTTAAACCCTCAGGTGAGGATTTTTTTAAAAAATGTGTATGTGTATATAAATGTGTATTTAGCAGTTTGACTAAGGTCTCTGTTGCTTCTCAGTTTCATTTGTTCTTCCTATTGTGTTTTTATGTAAAGGTTGTATAGGGTGGGGCAAAAGTAGGTTCACAGTTTCTCATATGGAAAATAATACAATAATTAATATTACAAGAATAAACTGTTTCCCATATTCACAACTATAAACCTACTTTTACCACACCCTGTAATTCCTTTGAAATTATAGTATCTAGTGCTCAAATGCATGTCCTCTTGTTGCTTTATCTATGTATGATACTGCACATACTAGCATGCCTCAAGTTCATTGTGGTATAGCATGATGAAGATAACATTAAAAGAAAGTTGGGTAACCTGAATTAGAAATATAATGCTGCCATTTATTAATATATCAATATGCAAGTTGTTTAATCTCTCTGCTCCTCAGTAATAATCAATAAAAGGATAGATTTGTATTAGAAGATTTCAAGATCCCTTCTGATTTCTAACACTTTATTCTTCCTATAAATCTTTAATAAATATTTAATGATAATATATATAAATTTATGCCAAAAGATAGCACCCTGAATCTTTATGCATTCTAATCATCCTTCCATTGATAACACTACTGGTTTTAATGAAACTAATATCCAATTAATAGCTATTGAGCTTCCACAAATTTAAAAGGTTGGTTTCTCAATGTTAAATCATTGCCCCTGAAAGCAAACAGGATACTTCCAATTTGATGGTATTATAGCTACAAAGTGCATGATACCAGGGTATTATGTCAGTGTGATATACCTTAATAGAAAATTCTTGTCAGCAGGTCTGTGTATTCTTCTATTAAAAGTTAGTTGCTGGGTTCTTACATATATCTATTGTTTTCATTAGAATTGCTTCTACAAAAGCCACTGTAGAATATCAAAAAGAAGCTATAAGGGTATTGAGAGAAAATCTTAGAAGAAATCAACAAGCCCAAGATACCTCAAGTAAGCAGAAACTGCTGGTATTTCCAGGTCCTTTCCATTTTACTTCTCAATACACTTATACATTTTGAGAACTACTATTATATATGTGATAGTCAAGAACAAATCACTAATTTAGAAAGAACTGCTTTTAAAACGAATTTATTGCAATTATATTTCTCTTGTGACATCTCCTATAATGTCAGCTGTTTACCCAATATAGGTTCTTGAAAAATATTAATTTTACCATTGCATTATCAGATCTTTACAAATTAGGGAAGATATTCAGTACTATAAAAGAATGACTTAACTATCAAGATAGAAGTACCTTCCCAATAAAAATCCAAACATATCTTAATAGATTTTAATATTATACATAGTAAAATATAATCAGTGCATAATACAAATAAGTAAATATCCTACTTGTTCTTAATACTGAAAATACAGGGTTTGTGCTTACTGTAAACTCTTTAAAATTTATCTTAGGTATAGTTATCAAATCTAATAATCAAATTTCTGCATATACATTCCTCAAACTATACTTTATTCCATATCCCTATCTCTTGTGTTTCATCTCCCAAGAGAGAATGCTGAACAGTACTTAGGGCAGCTTCATATAATATACCAAGCAATGAACTAAAAGTCAGGGGCAGGTCTCTCAACTGATTGCCCTCACTTAATGGCTGTGAGAAATCAAGGGGACCACATCTGACCTTCTAGCATACGTGTGTACACATGTTATGAGGATCACGCTAAAAGTGGTGTATGAAAGCACACTGAATATTCTAAATGTTAAGCAAATGTAAGGTGGTATTTGTGTGTATTGTCTGTTTACTTAAAAAAGAAATTAGAGATAGTGTTAAAGATGTTGTCTAGAACATAATTTAGTTGAATGTCCCTACTGCCTATTGCAGCTCCTACATGGGAAACTTCAATGGGTAAAAATAGAACGAGGACTCTTTGTTGTTACATTAGGGTCAGGATAATGGTTCTTGGATAGTAAGTGATTTTTAGGTATACCTTGTGCCTGAAATCAAAATAATTCAAAACAAAATGGACATTGAGTATCTTCACACTTTAACCCCTTTATAATTATCAGTGATTATTTCTAATTATTTAGTGGACTCTTCTAAGCTACTCACATTTTTATGCAGTTTTACCTAAAATTTACAAAACAATTCCTCATACCACTTTTTTTATACATATAGTGTAGAATACAGGATAATATATGCTTTAACATAATTCTAAGGTTTGTTTAGTTAACAAGTATCTGTTGAGTATTTACAGTGCACTGAGTGGCTGGGGTGGGCCCCACACACACATTCTGTGTTGGAAGAAGCCCTTCAGGTGATTCCTCTGATGCAAGAGATAGATCAGCGGAGGACAACTCTAATTAGAGAGGGTTGCTGCTGTGCAGTCATGGGGAAAGGCTTCAGCAGGATTATGGTAGCAAAATTGGTGGATGGAGAACAGCGGGAAGAATTCTAGAGATATTTAGAATTCATGATGGAACAGGCATTGGAAGTCAGAAAGAAGAAGGAATTCAAGGATGATTTCCAGGGAGATGGTGGTTGAGATGTGTTGGGTTTTAGAATGACTTACTGCATTTAGTAATGTTTCCTTTATTTGCCTCCCACAGTTGTACTAGAAGTTAATGATTCTAAACCTTCCAATAAACCCCTCACATGTGGGGGTGGCAGTGGCATTGTACAAAGCACAAAAGCTCTTATTTTGAAAAGTGAAAATGTAAGACTGAAAAAGGAAATTTCTAAATTGAAGCAGCAAAATGAACAGCTAATACACCAAAAGAATGAACCATTAAGGTAAGAGCTGCTTACATGGTACAGAAATTATGTTTATGGCTGTTACATGTTGGGGAGGAAAGTATATATCCATACATATATGTTGTTTGCAATTAGCAACCCTTCGAACATGGGGAAAGTAATTTTTAGAGTTCATGTAATGTGTCTTCTTTAAAAGGAATAAGAATATGGTAACACTAGTCCAGATGTTTACTATCAGTCAACTGACCTCTTTTTGACTAAGCCAAGAACCAAGATGTGAACAGAGATCTTTGAGGGGGCAGCTTAAATATACTACATGTCCATATACCAAAGTCATAAGTCCTTACTCAATAGAGGACTCCTTAGGGCCATTTTTGTAACCTGCTTCCTTTTACTTTACAAGCAGTTTTAACAAACTTATTTGGCTTCTACCAAAGATTAGAATCCTGTGCTAATCCTATATATTAAAACCCTAATATGCAAATAGACCAAACGACGGAACGACCAGTCACTATGACACACACCACCAGGGGGCAGACACTCAATGCAGGAGCTGCCCCCTGGTGGTCAGTGCACTCCCACAGGGGGAGTGCCGCTCAGCCAGAAGCCGGGCTCACAGCTGGCAAGTGCAGTGGTGGTGGTGAGAGCCTCTCCCGCCTCCACTGAAGGTGGGCAGTAAGGAGCGAGGAGTCCCAGACTGTGAGAGGGTGCAGGCCAAGCTGAGGAGACACCCCCATCCCCAGTGCACAAAATTTCATGCACCGGGCCTCTAGTCTACTAATGATATAGTAGAAGAAAAATAGGCATCAAATAATTACACAAATAACTAATTCTTTCTAATGAGTGTTGCTAAACAAATGAAAGAGTTTACCAGAGGATCAAACTTTAAGTGATAAAGAAAGCTGGTGATCAAGAGACTAATCTATGAATAAATCTGGATAATGAGTACAAGTTGAGCTGGATGAAAGGAGAGATTGGTAAGCCTCCTGGGCCCACAGAACAGCATGTGCACAAGCTGTGAGTGAGAAAGAATAACCAGTTAGGTGGAACTGAAAGACATCCACTGTGGCCAGAGCATAGAGAATGAGACAAATGCAAGATGAGGTGCCATAGGTGCTAGATTCCACAGGCCCTCATAGATCTTTCTGAGGAAGTTTGGGTGGTATCCTAGATGTAATAGGAGGATGACCTCCACTGCAGGATTTGAAGCTGGGTCCTGGTGAGATCAGGTAGCATCTCTGGCTACTCGAGGTCTATAAGGAAACCCAATTTAGGAATCTTGTTTGTTGTAGTCTTAAAGTCTTCTTTATCTTCCTCTCCCCCCCCCCCCCCCCATTTAAGCAATAATCATCATCTTTCCAATGAGGCTCTCAAATATGTAACTTGTGAGAATTCTCCAAAGACTCCAAAAAGAAAAGCTTCTGAAAAGAGACACCGAACACCTTCTCAGTGCAAGGAGCAGAATTTACAAGACCCTCTGCCAAAGGAATCACCAAAATCTCGGTTTTTTGACAGCCGGTCGAAGTCCTTTCCAGTACCCCATCCAGTTCGCTATTTTGATAACTCAGGTTTAGGCCTTTGTCCAGGTGGGTAAATATGTACTGGTTCCTTGGGAATCAGGGGTAACAGTTGGGACTTAACTGTACTATGTGGCCCCAAAGGGCAAGTTTTGACGAGAAGGAGGAGGTGAGCCGGTGGTGTGACAGCCTTCATTTGCTGTCTTTGTGAGAGTTTCTCCAAAGCCCAGCACTGAGGTCCAGTCACTCCAAGTGAAGACTTTATTCTGCCTCTTAAACCCTCAAGCTTTTCCCAAAGATAGACAAAGCAACTCTCTCAAGGACGTAAAGACACTACCCTATATACAAAACTTTTACTGAAAAAGACTTTCTCATCCATTCAGTGGGCCAGTAGTCCCAATAGCATTATATTCATTGGCTTGTATCATTTACTTATTAATTCATTCAGTAAACAATATTTTGACCAACTATGTGCCACACATTAGACCCTGATGGTACATAGATGAGCAAAACCAGACATGGTCCCTGCGCACTGGAGTTTGCAGTATAGTTGGGAATCAAGTAGTCCACAAAGGGTAAAATTCTAAGGGTGCACCAGACTCTAAGGCTTATCATAGGTTTTTGTTCCATGAATGTTAAGGCAGTCTTCCTTTAAGAAGGGAACTGAGATCTAAGAGGTTAATGTGAGTTAGCTTAACAAAGAGGAGAGGGAAAGGCATTCAGGCAGATGGAACAGCGACAGCCCCAGGGTAATGTTACCAGGAAACCCCAGTTGGGCTTGGGCTGCCTGTCGCTGTGTCCGATAATGAAGGAAGGGTTGAATCATATTAGGCGTTTATTGAAAAGGCCAGCCAACCCAGAAGACAGGGCGCTTACAAGCATCAAATCCTGCCTTCCCAGCAAGGTACAGGGGGCAGGATTATAAAGGGGAAGGGGCTAGTGCTACCTGCAGCCCTGGGGGTCCACACACGTCAGCTATTGTAGACATCAGGCGATGAGATGATGTTGCTGAGATGATGTTTTGACTCCTGGTCTGACCACGCTTATTGGTTCTGCTTGCTGGATTCACAGCTGAGTCACCTCCTCAATCGCTTCGCACAGGCCTTGGAAAGGAAACTCTAAGAAAAACGTAACACCCTATTCACATAAATATATGAGTTCTAAGATTTAAAATAATGTGATTATTTTTCAGATTAATTCAGGTGCTCTATCAGATATGGGTCCCCTATCAGTAGGAGGGACCACAACAGGGAAGGTTGGTAAGACACTGGTGGCCAGAGCACAGTGAGCACTGGCCTGTGGGGAGGAAGTCAGGGAAGCGGGAGAGAGAAGAGCCAAGCTGTGGGGCTTTTTAGAGCACACAGAGGGAGTTTTACTCCTTCCTGAAAGCATGTAGAGAAAGCCTTTGAAAGATTTTAAATAGTGGCAGAGAACATAGTGAGTCACACATTTTGAAAACATTACCTCTGCTGTGAGGTAACCAGCAAAGAATAAGAGCAAGACTCTGACAGTTGCCTCAGCAAGAATGACAGTAGTGTGGACTTGGGCAAGTGCACCAGCGGTGGAGAGAAGTAGGCAGATGGGAGAGATCTGGAAGTAAAGTCAGCAGTGCTGGGGGGCCTGGTGGGAGGGAGTGGGGCAGTGTCAAGGCTCACTCCCAGCTCTGCAGGGGTGCTGCACTAGGTGGGTCATGGCAAGGGAAGCTCTGTAATGTGTTGCTTGTAGTCTTTCTCACCACATGGCATTCAGCGTGCCCAGGTGTGCGGGGCTGAGCCCTGTGTGACAGTGTGTCTGCCCGTCTGAAACACCCTATTACACAGCTGTAGACAACTAAAGCAACAAAATCGTACACCAAGAAAGGCACCTGCCAAATCATCTAGTCAGGGTTTATGAGAGCTCTGCTTTGTGATGAAGAAATCTTACCTATTCTAAGAAACCGATTCTCATTGACCACACATCCAAATTCTGTCATCAGCAGTCTGAACATGCTCTTGGGGGTATTGTAAGACACAGAACATTCTGAATTTTTTTTTAAACTATTCACTTCATGGAGTAGTATTTAACAACCATTTAAGACCTTCCATTAGTTAACACTTATATGGAACTTTTGCTGTATACATACACACTATTTTAGAAGAGTTTGGAAAAATAGAAATTTTTATAACCACCCTTCTCTCTTTATCTGACAATGCCTGAAGCACAGGCATAGTAGGAATTAATCCAACCACAAATAAATCTGTTTCAGTCTATTTATCAATAACAGATCTCTCTGGTACTATTTTTCAGTGAAATTAACAAAAGAGTAGGCTGGAGGAATATACAAATCAAAAAAACTTACCGACTCAGAATTAAAAGACATAGTCCCACTTAAATTAGTAAAATGACAGTCTAAAAAATTTTGTCAGTTTTTAATTATAAAAGGGAATCTAAATTATCTCAAGAACTTGAGATGACTGGCCAGAGCAGTTAAGCTAGATTTACAGTGGATCCTTGAACAATGTGAGGGTTTAGAAGTGCTGACCATCCTGCACATTCGAAAATCCAAGTAACTTTTGACTCCTGTAGAAACAGCTACTAATAACCTAGTGTTAACTGGAAGTCTTACTGGTAACATAGTCAATTACCACCTATTTTGTATGTTATATGTATTATATACTGTATTCTTATAATAAAGTAAGCTAGAAAAAATGAAATGTTAATAAACTCATAAAGAAGAGAAAATAATTTATAGTTATTCACTGAAAAAATCCACATGTAGCCCAGCCAGTGAGGCTCAGTGCCGAGTTGGGGGCTCGATCCCCAGCAAGGGAGTACAGGAGGCAGCCAATTGATGATGTTTCTCTCTCATCGATGTTTCTATCCTCCCTTTCTCTCAAAAATCAATAAAAACTTTTTTTAAAAATCCACATATAAGTTTTCCGGTGCAGTTCAAACCTGTTGTTCAAGGGTTGGCTGTACTGTATACGGTTCATAAACAAATAGATGCAGCTGAAGTGCTTTTAAAGGCTCAGAGTTTTCCAAAGATGTCTCAATATTCTCTAAACTACTATTTTAACACACCATTTTTTTTTCTAAAATTAGGACAAAAGAAAACCAAACTTAATCCATGTTTGATTCACTTTTTATCTCAAATTTATGAAATCAAATAAGACTTTATCACTCCTTGGTTTTATATACAGCATGGTTTTTCTCACAATTCATTGTATGGGAAAAATGGAGAATAAACTTCTCTGTCTCTGATGAAGTGAAATACACCTTTTTTCATGACTGGACATGAGGATGTTAATGATCATGTTGCCATGTTTCATTTTTCATATCTCCACTGTCTTAACATCCTTTGCATTTCCAGTTGTACTTGAGTTTTGTGTATTTTTTAAATAAGGTTGGTTCTGTTTTTTATTTTCTTTCCTTAGAAGAGCCAGCTGCTGGAGGGGAGAATGTGGATCCTCAGTCAGCTGCTTGTCAGGCCTTCTCAGAAAAGGACCTGCCGGAGTGCAAGATGCAGTAGTCACCTGTCACTTTTCCGGGCCCCGCATTCCTCCGCTGTTACTTCATGTGTCTATGCCTGGCGATGATGTCACAGTCCAACTTAATTTCAGTTCTGTTTTAGTTTTGCCACTAGATTGAAAGGTGAAGGAACAGGAGATTGAGGCATTCTAGTAGTTTAGGTGATAGCAATGTCGTCATCTTGAATGTCATACTAAGAAGTGGAACTGTCTTATTTATTTATATATTTTTAAAGAATAAAGTTATTGAAGGAAACTTTAACTTATATCCATTTTTATTACTGTAGCATTATCCACATGGAACTTAACAAAATTATAAATTTTTTGTTTAGTACTTTGAACATTCGGTCAGTAATTAGTACTGAATCCAACTCCTATAATATTAACTAATGCTTTTCTGGTAGGATATTTAGGATATCTTTGGTTCTCCTGTCTCATTTGTTAATATTTAGAATTTTGCTAATGAACAAAATGAATCGACCAACAAAATAAGATCCGAAGCATGGAGGCATGGAACAGACTGACATGCCTCGGTGAGGGGGTAGAGAGACGAAGAGATACACAAAAGAACTGATATCCCGTGGACACTGGCAATAGGGAAGTGAAGGCATGGATGGGGAGGGGCTGGCCTGAGGAAGGTAGAGGAGGGGAGGATGGAGGACATCTGTAATACTATCAATAATAAAAATATTTTTAAGTGATGTAATTGCTAAGGAAAAATGCACATGCTTTCTGGATTTAAATTGTTATGGGATAGTAAATGCTATGACCATTTTTTTATTTTCTAGTCTTAATCTTCCTTTTACTGTAGTAAATACAAAACTTTTCTGTTACCCACCCAGCCCATTTCCTATATAAGCACTCTAAATTGGTTTGTTTGTTCCTGAATTATGTACTCTATTGCTCTTTACTCCCAGGTGAAAGGATTACTATGTCATTCTACCCTTTATTTTAGAGACGAGGAAACGGCACCAGAGTTTCTATCTAAATACCGTGTTCTAAACCTGAGACCCCACATATTCAAGGCATCTGTGAATGAGCTTCATGCAGGCTATAAAACCTGAAAAATGGTTAGCTTGTGTGCGGATTCATTTTTCTAGGATACTTGGGTTTATACTTTCTTTTATCATCTTCTCAAAGGGCTCTATGACTCTCTAAGAGGTCAAGGACTATGATTTCAGAGAGTATCCGATATTTTGTATCACAAGACTGGAAAAGCACAAAACAAGTTACATAAAGTTCAGAACAGAGTTAGTCATTTCAAGGCCTTTTTGGCCTTTTTGGTAAGATTCATTTCCAGGAAAGAAATTATGAAGTACATCATAGCTGTCATTTTTAGTCAATGTATTGCATGTTTTTGCTTAACATACTATCATAGCAATTTCTGGGGCTAAGGAGAAATTGTCCCTCAAATCCTCTCTTCTCCCCCAGGTCTGTACCCTGGGAGTGTTGTTTCTCCTTTCCACACTTACCCAAACAAGACACTATAACAGAGCTGCAGATTTGATTCTTTGCAATATCTGCTCCTCTACTGAATAAAAATAATGCAAATTAGTAGGTAAGCACACCTGGGTAATAAAACTACCTTGAGGCCATTAAAAACACAGTCCGTCTTCAGGTGTCCAGTCTAGTAGAATGTTGCTTGACTCTGAATTTGGATGTCCATTGCCTTCCTCAGATTTGGGAAGTGTTTTACCATTATCTTCTGGCAGTACCACTGTGCATATATTGGTCCACTTGCTGATGTCTCACAAGTACCTTAGGCTCTTCACTTTTTTTTTCTTTTTTGCTTCTCTGAAGGAATAACTTCCAATGACCTGTCTTCAACTTTGTTGATTCTTCTGCTGCTTGATCAAGTCTGCTGTTGAGCCCCTCTAGTGTATTTTTCAATCTCCTCAGCTTCAGAATTTGTTTGGTTCTTTTTTTTATAGTTTCTCTCTCTTTGTTAATATTCTTATTTTAAAGATTTTTAAAGGACAATTTTTGCTATCCATTATTTCATTTCTAATAATAACATTAAGTTCAAATGGAACACTTTGTGCTGGTGGTTTTACATTCTTTCCTTCCCTGAGGTAGGTGCTATAGTTAACTTCATTTCACAGGTGAGAAAAGCAGGTTTGGGAGTTAAGTGACTTAACTACTGGGGAAGAGATAGGAACCTACCTTCATCTTTCTGACTCCACAATGTTCTCAAGCACTATGACTGTTATGAACACACTTAGCTCCAAGAACAAAAAACCTAAAGGAAAAAGGGAATCTAAAGAAGTTTATTTTTCTCACATGAAAACTCCAGAGGAGTTAGTCTAGGGCTCTTACCTTGAGGTCAACTTCAAGGAATCAGGTCCCTTTTCTTACCTTGCTGTCTTTACTGTGTGCCTCTGACCTCACACCAAGTCACAAAGTGACTGCTGTGTCCCAAGGCATCATAGCTGCATTCCAAGAGAAAGGAGTCGGGAGAGCAAAAATCAAAAGCCTTTCAGAGAAGCCTCACCTCTCTAAGAGAGAAGCCCTCAGAAATTCCAGACTACATTTCATTGGCCAGCCAACTCTAGCAGGAATTGAGAGTTTTGCTTTCTGGCCTTTCGAAAGTAACAGGCATGGAAAAGGGGTGAGTGTTGAGTAAGCCAACTTCTATATTACATGCACAAATAACCTACACAATCATTCTGCCCAATGAAATGCCAGATAAAATGCCAGTTATTAAGCCTAGCATAGAGGGCCCACTTGACCTAGTCCCTTCTTTTTGATCTGATATCTGTTCTCTTCTGCCTAACTTAATTTTTCTCACCCAACGTGTACTTCTACTGAAGATCCCCAGCCCCCTCCCTTAGTGTAGTCAGGATGGCTGCCTTCTGCCACTAAACACGTATTAGTGATTAGAATAAACTGAGTGTGACAGAATAACCACAACTATACCTTAACCACTAGAAAATTTTTATTTCCCTCCCTCAAAACCATCTAGGGTCTCGCCGGCATGGCTCAGTAGTTGAGCATCGACCTATGAACCAGGAGGTCACGGTTTGATTCCCAGTCAGGGCACATACCCGGGGTGTGGCCTCAAGCTAGATCCCCAGTGTGAGGTGTGCAGGAGGCAGTCAATCAATGATTTTCTCTCATCATTGATGTTTCTATTTCTCCTCCCTTCCTCTGAAATCAATAAAAAATCAATCTACTTGGTGGAAGGCCCCAGCATCTTCAGTGACCTGGATTCCTTCTATTTTGTTGCTGCTATCTTCCACAGGCAATTTCTGGCTCAATATTTTTGTTAATCCTCACCAAGGATATTTTTCCCATTGATTTTTAGATAGTGAAAGGGAGGGAGAGAGGGGTGAGAGAAATACCAATGTGAGAGAGACACATTGATTGGTTGCCTCCCACGCAAGCCCTGAACCACCCGTGGATGGAACCTGCAACCCATCTGCTACTCTTGACTGGGAATCGAACCCGAGACCCTTAGGTGATTGGGCCGAGGCTCTAACCACTGTGCACACTGTCCAGGGCCTGGCTTATTCTATCTTGTGAACCTCAGAACAGCACATAGTAGGTGCAAACAAACGACAAGGACTTAGAGAGAGATTAAACTTAAAGTGAAGGAAATGAGTGCCACATCCTAAGTAAGCTGTAAAATGCTTTCCACTTTTCACCTTCTACTTGGACTTAACAGTTCCAACCGAGCTCCACTAGGAGGCAGCACGTACACAGATACAGAATGAACATGAGACTCCTCTTCAAAACGGAAGCGACCTGAACTAGGAATCCCAGCATGCACAGTTAAGCGCCTGGCTTGCTTCTGCCCAAAGGTCTTAGGTTTGTTAGTAGCTGAGTGACCCGAGATGCCATTCATTTGCTGCTCTAAAGAAAGATTTCCCAATGTATTTTAAATGAAACTTTGGAGTGGGGAGAGGGGAGGTGGAATTTTTAGATGTTGCTTTTTTTCTGCACATTACCTATTTCAGGATTGATGTTAGCAGTTAGATCAGGATAAGGGTGGGTTTTTTTAGCGAATTTGAAACTCTGGTATTTTAGTAAGTTTTTCAAAATAGCCAAAGAAAAGAGCATTTTACTTGTCTTAAGTGAACATTTTTCTTCCTGGCTCATGAAGATAGAGTTCGTCAAAATGCTCTGTGTCTGTGCTCGTCGGAAATTAACATTTTGATTCCAATGTTTCAAGTAAGAAAGACATCGTGTGTGGTTCTCACGTTGGACGTATTGAAAGTTGCCTCGTTTCACCATTTCAGGCCATGTTGGCACTCATTTTCCATAATAAATCCGTTTTCGTTTGTTAGTCCAGGTGTATCTAAGTAAGCCTTTGGATCCAAAATCTGGCCCCAGAAAGGCAGGGCAGGCAGCGAGAGGCAGGTTCTCAGAGGGCGTGAACGGGCTGCTCTGTGCTTCAGCAGTTGTTCAGCCCCTGCTTCTCAGCGTGTCACGGGGAAACCTGTGGCTGTGCCACGTGTCAGATGTCACCAATGGCAAGAGTGTGAACTAACAGCTTTGTAATACACCCTGCTCAGGGTTGGAGGAGGATACAGACTGTTGGGATCTCTGACCCCTTCACCTAAAGATGTTATTTCAGGACTGATTTCAGGTTGTTAGTACTTCTGGAAGGTCTCTGGTTTCATAAGTATAATATTCCATAATGTACTGCAGAAACTTTATTCTTCGAAATAATTTGAAGACTCTACTCCCTACTTCCCCAAATTCCCACATCACTGAGTCAATAACTCAGCGGCTATCCCTCCAACAACCTCTTTAATCTGATTATGTCTGTATTCCTACATTTTTTTTCTACCTCTCTCCTCAGCTGGTTCAGAATTAGTGGATAGGTAGCAGAGAAATCATCAGAAGCCAGGTGTTAGGGGAAAATGTCCTTACCCTACGCAGCAGGTTCAGCACCAAGGACAGGGGCACCCGTGCTGCCCAAACTGACGTGTCCCATTCATGTTTTCGTCATGCCATGATTGCGTTCCTTAGGCTAAGAGCTCCCCCTCGTTGCTGAATTTATCTCAGTCATAGCTGTCACCTTACATTGAAATCGTTTCTTATTTATCGTCCCTACCACACTTAAGGGTACCCTCCTTAGCCTAGGACAATTCCTAGGACTTAGTAGACTCAGTAAATTATACATGAACTAATAAATGAATCAATGACTCAATAAATAAATACATTTCAGGAAAAGAAACAGTAAAGTCTTAGGACACACTTAGAAAAAACAAGTATGCAAGGATTCAAAAATCATACATTTGTTACCAGCCCTTCAGACATCAGTTCTCAACCCTGGCTGTTCATCAGAATGTTCTTTAGAGATTATTAAAAATGCAAAATCCGAGTTGCTGCCTCAGAAATGTAGAACACGAATCCTGAGGGTGGGGGTGTGGCATGTGTAAGGGAGTGGGGGACAGGTGATATCTGGGGCATGAAATAATTATTCCACATATAGCTTTAAGTGCTGCTATCCTAGAGGGGGAAGTAGGCATTTTGGAAGGGAGGAAGCTCCAGCTGTGTTTCTCTGAGCGACAGGCAGGACCCAATCTTTTCAGCTAGGTTAAAGGGAAATCAAGGGAAAGTGTGGCTTTATACTGACATCTGCTGATCTCCCACTCCTGCTGGTAAAGTTATTCTTTCTGGTCCTCCCCTTCCTATCTGCAACCTACAGGCACACAGTCCTCAGAACCACTTCGCTTCCCAGGTGGTGCCAGTAGCACAGGGAAGGTCCACCCTGCTTCAGTTAGGAAAGCAAAGAAATGCCCAAACCAGCACAGTGCACATGATAGAAAATCCCTTTCAGCTTTTGATTTCCTTCCTTTTATCGAACTTCACCTTTCAGGCTATCTTTGTAGAACTTGCTGCAAAAAGTTCTTATCAAAATGTGAGTGCTAAACGTGTTTCATTAAAACTTGAAAGCTCCTATATCTATAAATAATTTGAACTTCCAGGCACATTTCAATTATTTCAATTAAGGTGGTCTGTTGTGTTTTTCTTTTTGTCCAGGAAGAGTAAATTTTAATTTTAAACACTTATGGAAAGGGATTTCTGCCACATTTTTCACAGATCTGAAGGTATTTATTAACTGGACTTCATTATTCAATGCAATTCAGAAAAATCATTCCTGGGTCTTTAATTGTGCCCATTGTTATAACAGTTGACCCAGTCCTTTCCTTAAGTAGCTTATGGTCTGGTTAAAGTACGCAGGGCTGGCCTCAAATGATGTGAACCCATCCTCTTCATCATGACTTTTATGACATAACTATGCTGACCAAGAACAATTTACCTGACAAATCTACAAGGTGACTTCATTTTTAAATTGAATTTTAAAACCTTGATTTATTAACTGTTATTTAAAACTTGTGTTTTATTATTTCTAAATTCCATATTAATATGGTATGAGAGTTGTTCCTTTGCAGGAGAATATTCGAACTCTAAAAATTATGATCAGTTTTAAAAGATAACATTTAGCCCAACCCTGTTTGGCTCAGTGGATAGAGTGTTGCCCATGGACTGAAGGGTTTCTGGTTTGATTCAGGTCAAAGACACATACCTCAGTTGCAGACTTGATCCCTGGCCCCAGTTGGGGTATAAGCTGGAGACAACCAACAATTGTCTTTCTCACATTGATGTTTATCTCTCCATCTCTCCCCCTCCCTTTCACTCTCTCTAAAATCAATGGAAAAATATCCTCAGATGAGGATTAACAACAAAAAAAGAAAATATTTGATGAAAGGTTAAACTCTTCAGTGTATTTGAAACCATTTATCTACACTAATAAAAGAGAAACATGGTAATTAGCGTACGACCGCTACCCTTCCCATTGGCTAATCAGCATATCCTTATGCAAATTAACTGTCAGCCAAGATGGAGGCTGGCAGCCATGCACTGAAGCGAGCAGGGAGGCTTGCTTTCTCTAGTGACTGCGGACTCCAACGTTCCCCACCTAACTTGCCGGCCTCTCAGCTGCAACTCTAAGCAACTATGTACTATGTTGCAAATAAGAAGCTGAAACCAGCTTTCAGCCAGCCGGGATCTCAGAGCTGAAGTTATACATTGTTTCGATTATAGAACGGCAAACAAACCAGATAGGAAGCCTCAGAGCTAGAGCGAGAGCTAAAGCTGGCCCAGAATAAAATTTAAAAAGAGAAAAAAAAGGGAGTGGTTGGGAGCTTCAGTCAGCCTGAAAGCAGCCCTCAGCCCCTCACCCAGACTGGCCAGGCACCCCAGTGGGGACACCCACCCTTATCCAGGACACCCTTCAGGGCAAACCAGCCGATCCCCAGGCCTCTATCCTATATAGTAAAAGGATAATATGCCTCCCAGCACCGGGATCAGCGTGACAGGGGGCAGCGTCCAAACCCCCTGATCCCCCTGCAGCTCTGTGTGTGACAGGGGGCAGGGCCACAACCTCCCTATCCGCCCTGCTCTGTTCATGACAGGGGAAGGCGCCCCAACCCCCTGATGGGCCAAGCTCTGTGTATGACAGGGTGCGGCGCCCCAACCCCACCCCCCCAATGGGCCCTGCTCTGTGTGTGACGGGGTAGAGCCATAACCTCCCCATTGGCCCTGCCCTGAGTGTGACAGTGGTGGCGCCCCAACCCTCTGATCCACTCTGCTGTGTGTGTGACAGGGGGCGGTGCTCGAACTCCCCTATCAGCCCTGCTCTGTGCGTGACAGGGGGGAGCTCCTCAACCCCCTGATGGGCCCTGCTCTGTGAGTGACAGGGGACAGCGCCCCAACCCCCTGATGGGCCCTGCTCTGTGCGTGACAGGGGGTGGCGCCACAACCTCCCCATTGACCCTGCCTTGAGTGTGACAGGGGGCGGTGCCCCAACCCCCCAATTGGCCCCACCCTGAGCGTGACTGAGGGTGTCATTGCAACCTCCCGATCCGCTCTGCTCTGTGCATGACAGAGGGTGGCGCCCCAACTCCCCAATCAGCACTGCTCTGAGCCTGACCAGGGGCTGCACCTAGGGATTGGGCCTGCCCTCTGCCACCCAGGAGCAGGCTTAAGCCAGCAGGTCGTTATCTCCTGAGGGGTCCCAGACTGCAAGAGGGCACAGGCCGGGCTGAGGGACCCCCCTCCCCTGCCCCAAGTGCACAAATTTTTGTGCACCGGACCTCTAGTAATTATATAAAAATGTATATCTCTTTGTTAATATAATATATATTATATAAATATATATGTATATATTTCCATTCTTTAAAATAAAAAATCTGCATTCCTAATCTTTTCAGAAAGACCAACTATTAAAATATAACAAAAACTTTGTTATCGTATTTCTGTTGTTCAAGGAAGGAAAAGCTTTCTTTAAGTACAATTAAAATCAATGTACTTATACTAGAGGCCTGGTGCACAAAATGCGTGAACTGGAAGGTGGGGTCCCCTCAGCCGGCCTGTGCCCTCTCGCACTCCAGGATCCTTGCTCTTTACTGCCCGCCTACTCACTGCTCCTTACTGCTTGGCTCGCTGTTCCTTAGTGCTGTGATGGAGGTGGGAGAGGCTCCCTCCACCACCGCTGTGCTTGTCAGCCATGAACCTGGCTTCTGGCTGAGCGGCACTCCCCCTGTGAGAGTGCACTGACCACCAGGGGGAAGCTCCTGCATTGATCATCTACCTCCTGGTGGTCAGTGCACATCATAGTGACTGGTCATTCTGCCATTCAGTTGATTTGCATATTAGGCTTTTATTATATAGGATTACTACAGTACCTGCCACATGGCTTCCATCTCCTGGTCTGTCAAAATAGAAGTGATAGAAAGAGAAGAAGAAAGAGACAGTGCTAAAGATACAATGAAAATGAGGAAACCGTTAAAATCACTACAGATGAACATAAACTTTATAATAAATACTCTTGTGAATTGTCATACAGAGAAAGCTATTTAAAGCATGATTCAAAATTGTGTCTGTATTGATTTATGTTCTTGGAAGCTTAAAATGTAAGATACTACAAGTGTTGTCATTTAAGAAGTGTTTTGAAGAGTTCTGGTCAAGATGGCAGCATAGGTAAACACCATACTCAGAACCTCCAACAACGACATCAAAACTATGAATAAACTGCCTGAAAACTAGCTGAACAGAATTTCTATCACTAAGGATATACAGAAGAAGCTACATTGACACTGGTAGGAAGGGTGAAGACACACAATGGGCTGGTCCCACACCCATGTGTGATGAGTAAAAATCAGGAGGGATATCTTGCCTGCAGTGGTCCCCCCTAAGAAGTGAGGATCCCAGCCACACACAAGGCCTGCCATCACTGGGTTCCAGTATCAGGAGAAGTCCCGAACCTCTGGATGTGGAAATCAGCAGGGATTGTGGCTGAGTGAGACAGAGAGCTGCTGGAGTCTCAGGCAGTTCCTCTTAAAAGGCCCATGCACAGTCTCACTCAGACTCACTCTCTCTGAGCTCCAGCACTGGGGCACCAGGCACACACAAGGAGGAACTGAGTTGTCTGGCATTAGGGTAAGAGCTGGAGGAGCAGCTTTCTGCCAGAAAAAAAAGTGCTGGCAAAGGCCATTGTTCATTTGCTGAGCCCTCCCCACACGGAGCCTGCAGGTGAGCCCCATAACTGAGTCAACCTGGCTAGCACTGTTTGCCCCATACCTGTGATTCCCTGGCACGCAGCCTCACCAAACTTGTGGGCCCAGCCAAGCTGTTTCTAGGGACTTTTCCATACAAATGGGCTGTGTTGTGTCATCCTTCAAACATTATTAAAATTTCTCAAACAAGTAGCATCTGACCTAGCAAGCCCCATACATCTTCCTAAGTGGCCTCAGGCCTGGTACTAGCAACAGTCAGCCTCAGTTTAGAGCTTGGCCTCTCCCCAGCAGGGCATAGGCAGTGGCTCACCTTGTACCTCCTCAGAGGCCGTAGAGCCAGTGAACATAGTGGTGAGCCTCAGACCATGCCAGATTACAACCCAAGCACCTCCACAAGCAACACACTAAAAGGGCAGACTTGGCAGGCACCAAACCCTCACTGAAGCAGGTCCTGCTCTGTGGGATCAACCCCTGCCCAGCAGATCCTAAGCTATAGTTGAAGCCAGTCCTCACAGCCAATTGGCCTGGGGGTCAGTCCTTCCCAGTGACTTGCCAACAACAATCAAGACTCAACTACAATAGGACAGTGCACACAGCCTACACACAAGGTGCACACCAGCTCAGTGACTGGGGTAGCTGCACCACTAGCTCCTATAGGAAACCTACTGCATTAGGCCACTATACCAAGATCTAATACATGGAAACACACACACAGGAAAGCAGCCAAAAATGAGAAGAAAAAAAGAGATCCCAAATTAAAGAACAGGAGAAGTCTTCAGAAAAAAAGAACTAAATGAAAGAGAGGTAGCAGATACAGAGTTAAAAGCAATTGTTAAAAGGATGTTCAAAGAACTTAGTGAGAAATTCAACAGCATAAAAACAGTATGTGCAAAACTAAAACAACAACGACAATAGCAACAACAACAAAAAAGAAACAGTCAGAAATGAAGAATACATTTATTAAAATGAAGAGTATATTACAGGGAATCAACAGTAGAGTAGATGAAACTAAGAGTCAAACCAGCGTTTTGGAATATATGGAAGCAGAAAACAATCAGAACAGCAAAAATAAAAGAACAAAAAGAATGAAGGTAGTTTAAGATGTGCTGGGACAACTTCAAGTGGTTATAATGTGACCAACTTTCACATCATAGGGTGCCTCAAGGAGAAGACAGAGGAAGGAAGGAAGAACCTATGTGAAAAAATAATGAAGAAAAATTCCCTAATATGGTGAAGGAAATGGACATACAAGTGCAGTAACTGCAGAGAGCCCCAAATAAGATGAATCCAAAGAGGCCTACACCAGGACATATCATAATAAAAATGCAAAAGGTTAAAAACAAAGAGAGAATCTTAAAAGCAGCAATAGAAAAGCAATTAGTTACCTACACCAGAGCTCTCATAAGACTATTAGCCGATTTATCAACAAAAACTTTACAGAACAGAAGGGACTGGCACAAAATTTTCAATGTGATGAAAAACATGGACCTACAACCAAGATTATTTTGCCAAGCAAAGCTATCGTTTAGAATTGAAGAACATAAAAGAGATTCCCAGACAAGATAAAGCTAAAGGAGCTCACCACCACCAAACCAGCATTCCAAGAAAAGTTAAAGCATCTTCTTTAAGAAGAAGAAAGGGGCGGGAGGAATAAAAATATGAATAATATAATGACAATAAGTACATATCTATCAACAATTGCTTTAAATGAAAATGGATTAAATGCTCCAACCAAAAGACATGTGGTGACTGAATGGATAACAAAACAAGACCCTTACTTATGATGTCTACAAGATACTCATTTCAGATAGAAAGTAAAGGGATGGGAAAAGATAGTTCATGAAAATGGAAGCAAAACAGAAAAGCTGGGATAGCAATAATTATACCAGACAAAATAGGCTTTAAAACAAAGGCTATCTAGCGAAAGACAAGGAAGGACCTGGCACTGCCACTTCTGGGTATTTATACAAATAAATGTAAAAGGCTAAATCGAAAAGACATAAACATCCATATGTTCATCAAAGCATTATTTACAATAGCCAAATACGGAAGCAACCTATGTGTCCATAAATACATGAATGGATATAGAAGTGGTGCATGGAATATGACTCTGCCATAATAAAGAATGAAATCTTCATATTACTCTGGGCAAAATAGGTCACACAGGGACAAATGCTAGTTGATTTCACTTATATGTGGAACCTAAAGAACAAAATAAATGAGCAAGCAGAACATAAACAGACTCATAGAGAACATTTTGAGGGTTGCCAGTATGGGGTGGCAGGGAAGAGACGAAGGATGGGTTAAAAAAAGTTGGAGATTCAGAAGTACAAATTGGTAGTTACAAAATACTCCCAGGGATGTAAAATGCAACACAGGGAATGTAGTCAATAGTCCTATATAATAAAAGCCTAAGCAACCATTCAACTGCTTGACCAATCGACTAGTAGCTATAATGTGCACTGATCATCAGGGGGCAGACACTCGGACTGGTAGGTTAGCTTGCTGCTGGAGTCAGGCCAATGGGGACTGGGTGAGACAGGACGGACATGCCCTGGAGCCCTCCCACGGTCCCTCCCATGCCCTGATCATGCACGGGTGGGTCCCTCGGCCTGGTCTGTGCCCTCTTGCAATCTGGACCCCTCAGGGGATGTCCGCAGGCCAAGCCAAGGCACCCCATCAGTGCACGAATCCATGCACAGAGCCTCTATTATTATAATAACTATGTATGGTGTCAGATGGGTACTAGATTGGGTGGTCACTAGATGTGGTTGTACACCTGAAACAAATATAATATTGTACCATCAACTGTAATTTAAAATATTAAAATTAAGAAAAACAAAATAGGATCTTTATAATATCTTTATTAAGCTGTAATTCATATACCCTATAATACATCACTAAATTATACAATGTTTAAAAGGTTTTTTTCTCTTGTATTGTGTCCAAAGACCAATGTGGCCGCACATATGAACCTCATCCTCCAATTCATTATGGCATGTTAGTAACCAAGCTAGTGATTTTACCTCCATCTGCCTGACTCCTAGGTTCTAATAACAGAAGGGAAAGAAGGCAGTCATTTGCCACCTACCCCACCACAGCTCCAACAAGAAAGATGACTACACAACACTTACAGAAATGTTTCTTCTTCCTTGATTTTATAATGATGTACATTGTCCAAAACAACCCCCACTATAAAGAGGGGGAAAGTTACATTTTAGAAAGGATTATAATGAAGCCAATACCAACCAAAGCACAACAAATACAAGTAGATGTTCATTCATTCAACACTAATTTATTGATAAGCTACCATTAAATTATATCTGAGGTTATGGGTTAGAAAATAATGTTGCATTCTCTCTCTGAGACCAATTTGATAAACATATACAAACCAGACACATGTGCACATTTTCAAATTTAATATATTTTCAGTAACTGTTGAGACTTTTACGTTAAATTTTGATATTATTTTAAATGGTATAGAAATAAATGTAATATAAAATGTAATAAAATCAAGTCCATTTGCCCATTTAAAGTATTGCAATTCATTATCCAACTGTGAATAGATTAATGTGCAAAAGGAAATACACTAGGCAGTTTGTAAATATTAAAAGCATGTATTTCGCTGCAAAAAAAAAAATGAGGAAAAATTTATTGACCAAGAACTAAAAAGTTAAGTACAGAGAAAATGAGTGAAAAAAAAAATAGGAATAAGTTGAGCAAATATCTGTATCCTTCAAAAGATAAAATGACTATGGGACAATTATCTAAGTGAGCAAAGAGAAGTGAGGCCATGAGCAATTGCATAGAGCAATATAAAAACAAGTTGATTCAACTCATCTCTGCCTTCTGAGAAACTAGCCTAACTACTGTGATAGTTTGAATAGAGTTAAAATTCAGAGTAGAAAGGCACTTCCTTGGTGATGTAAACGTGAGGCCTGTGTTTAGTCAGGAAGATATCTGACTCAACATTCTGTTGAGACACAATGTTCTGTCTGCCATGTACAAAGTTAAAGTCTTAGGAATAGTAAATGTTTTAGCTTCCATATATTTGTATACAGAGTGGCTAAACTATTGAACACACATTTGAGGAATGGAAAAACTTTAATAAATCATTAGCATTCTAATATTTTATGACAGTGTCACAAGTGGACCAAAAGTCTAAAATCAATCAATGTAAAATTGAGCCTCCCTATTTAACACAGGTTTAAAGAATAATGAGTGAGGAACTGTCATGCCATGAATTGTGTTAGAAACACAAATACTGAAAAACACTTGCACATAAAATATTTTGAAACCAGAGAAATTTCATCTGTTAAAAAATTTCCTGGAATAAATTGTTAAGTTTTCAGTTATTAGTAAAATATTTCAGGTGCAAGAAAATCTAACTAGTCCCTGGCAGGGTGGCTCAGCTGGTCAGAGTGTCATCCAGTACCCCAAAGGCTGCAGCTGCCATCACCAGCAGGGCACATATCTAGGTTGCTGATTTGATCACTTGCTGGGAAGCAACTGATCCATGTTGCTCTCTCACATCTCTCTCTCTCTCTCTCTCTCTCTCTCTCTCTCTCTCTAAAACAATTGAAAAAACATTCTTGGGTAAAGATTAAAGAAAAAACATAAAAGAAAATCTAACTAGTGATATATTGTCCTAATTTTATCTCTTGTATTTTATATCATCATCAAAGAACACTGAAATTACTTCTGACATACAGAATAAACATCCCAGAATTAAACTAGAATGTAAATACCAAAGGTAAAAATCATCAAAACAGACGGGCCGTCATCTATACACCTAAATGGAATCAAGTGGACAAGGCTAACCATGTCATGGTGAGAGAAGCAACACATCTAAATCTTCTGAAAGTGGAGAAAACTGAAAGCACCGATTAGTGATACTTCATTATAATTATTGTGCTTAAAGTTGGGAAAACAAGGTAGGAATATTTCAAAATGTTAAAACCTTGCCAATAAAGGGGATTGAAAAACAAATTCAATATTAAGGCATTTTTAACATTTTACTCTCCAGAGTCACAGCTTAAAAAACTGTAGGAATGTGTTGTTTTGTAATGGCCCATCCCAGAACCCACCCCACTCTTTCAATTTAGACGGCATGTTAGCACCTCTCCTAGGATTACTTTATGTTTTCCTAGTGGCAATAATTAAACTCCCAGCAGCTCTAGAAGGCACCTCTGTCTATAAGTCTCAGGACTCTGTAAACAACAGCTGTACAACAAGTCTTTCCAGGCATTCTGCGGGGATTTGTGGGTGATCTCTGTACCTGGATAAAGTGGCGTTTTTTAATCTCTATAAAGTCTAGCATGTTTTGGTGAACCAATACCACACAAGGAAACTATTCACACCTTGGAACCAACATTAAGTTTAAACTATTTTATTTCAAATTATCTAGAAATAATTAAAAAAAACAAAAACACCTTTTTCTTTCCAAAAGATTAAAGACTAAATTTTTCACAAATATCTTCTCTTGTATTGCTTCTGCAGCTACACACTCTTTCATCTTCATCTTCTAAAATGAGACATTCTCTGATTTTCCTGGTGAGAACGAACAAGAACATTTTAGGTTTGCCTCATGCTTACCAATTTACAGAAGTATTTGCCATTCATTTTCTTTTTGTACCCAATAGTCCAGTTTCACAACTTTGAAGCACTTAGACCATATTTGCCCAAAAGGTGATCTAAAAATCCTCAGCTTTGCTCTTCTATGATGTGATCCGATGAAGCCAAATGGAAAAACAAGGTTGAAGCCTCATTAGCATAGGCCTATGCTGTTTTTCTCTGCATTAGGACCATAAAAGCACCATCAAAACCATCAGCCACGTGCACTGATGGAAATGGGTATTTTAGTGAGTGACAGCATCACGGTGGAGACCTCCTTTGCATGTCCCCTGAAATCCACAACTAGTCAGATATCCAGAACCCAACAAAGGTTCCTGTGTGCCACACACTGAAAAGTCCATGGCCAGTACTTCCGAAGGTGGGTATATTGGAATGTGTAGGAGAGGCAGGATGGGAGGGGGGAGAGGGGATGACAGGGACAGACCCATCACTGCAGCAAGGCGGAACCTACGGGTCCAGCAAACACAGAAGCAGTGGTTGAGTCGGGGTGCAGCTTCCACACCACAAACCAGTGCAAGGCAACTGCCAGCAGCATTCCTAACTCTCCCTCCCACAAGTCCAGATCCCTCCCCAGTTGCAGCTCTGCTCACACCTTCACAGACCAGCAGCAGCAGCAAAGCAAAGCCTCCATCTTCCAGGCCACAGTACCTTGCTGCAATGGCCATAGGGAATGAGGTAGCAGCTCAGTGGGCTCACACACTGGCTCCCCTCAACTGACCACATCCCTGTCAGGGGGGTGGTGCTGAGACCCAGGAAACCCGGATCCAACACCAGAACCCAGTATCCTGGTCACCCCACCTGCACTCCCATGTCCAAGGCAAAGCCTCCTACACCTTTACTCACAAGCATCCCCTGCCCCAAGTTTAAGTAGTCCAGGTAAGAGAAAACAAAAACTGCGCTATACTACCATCTACTGGATAACAAAAGAAAGACCTCAAATTATCAACCTGCTGAACTGTGGAAAGGAAAATGTTCCCAGATAAGAAAAGTGTTCACCACTTCAAATGTGCCCGCAGAGGAACGGCCCATCCAGCAGCCTGGACAACCCAGGTAACAATTACACGGGAGGACAAGGACAATTCTCCAGAAAGGATCTCAAAATAATGGATGACTGTGATCTAAAGGAGAGAGAAGCCAGAACAGCAGTCATGAAGAACCTCAATGAGATACAAGAAGGCAGTTCAATGAGCTCAGGAATAAAATCAATGAACAAAAGAAGTACTTTACCAAAGAGATGAAAACTATAAAAAAAGAACCAAACTAATTATGGAACTAGAAAGCCCAATGAATGAGATAATGAATGGATATATTGATAACTGATACACAATGAAAACTAGTTGCTATGTCAAGATGGCCTGACACTGCCATCTTAGTCATCAGTCATTCAAGGGTTGGCAAGATACAGACATAAGTGAACTTCATTTAAAAATGCAAATATATAAAATAAAAATTCAAATATTTCCTTCATTTCACTATTTAGAAAATGTACAACTGCTCAGCAAGACATTTTATAAAAACTGAAATAAAAATGCTCTAAGTAAATTAGCAATTAAGAATGTTCTCTACGTAAGATGACAAAAATTCACACTTAAACACAGAAATTAATCAGTTTAGTATTACATGTTTATTTAATTCATAAGAAAAGATTCTCAGCGGAGGAATCACCAAGTTTCCTATTTCATGCGAAACTATTAGGATTTCCAGCACAAGGTGTCTCCAGGACTGGCCTCGTATTAGTAGTGTTCAGTCATCTGTTTTGTTGTTTCTACAAGAAGGAGAACTTCAGTGCTGACCTCTGCTAGCTGCTTCTGAGCCCTGTAAAGATGGTAAACAACAGGTGCTTAGTATTTTATTTTTCCCTAAGTGACTTGCATTTTTATAAGTATCCAGGATAGTAAATGGAATTTCCCATTAAATAGCATTTTAACAATGAAAATGTGTCAGAGCAAAGCTACTCTATTCAAGTATAGGTTCTAAACTGTTCTAAAAAGTACTTATGTTTCTAGGGAGTGAGGAGAGATGGTCCCAGCTAAGTAATCCAAAGGAAGAAGGCTGTCAGTGATGCAGACAGCTTATCAGGTAATACTTGCTGCCTCTGGAAGGGCTGTACTTACGAGATGCTTAAAGATGCCCTTGGACATATTTAGCAGCCACTTTAGAGATTAAAAAAAAAATCCCTCAAAGACATTGTCAAGCATTTGCCTTCGCCACCCTTATACAATACACTCCTTACCTTGGAGATATTAATAATTTGACACCCAGGCATAATTTAGAGCAACAACCTCTAAGGGAGAACAGGATAGCCTGGCTGGTGATCAAATGAACAAAAACAGCTCCAGAGGCCATTGCTTATAACATTGTGACCAAGGCGTTGGAGATGGCATCTGCCCTTTCTGTCTTCCCCACACCCTCCTCCTGCAGATCACATTATTTTTAGCCACTTTGTCAATTATACTGCCCCTCACCCTTATGTTAATCTTTGCCTATTTAACATGTATGGCTCTATGTGGAGTAGAAAAACTATAAAGGATAGTTTCTCTAAAGGCTCCCTCTAGTGATAATAAAAAATATCACAATAAAGAAAATAAATTTACCAAGTACCAGATTGTGTTGGAGGAACTTAACCCTTTGTGTTTAAGTTGTCTTAAATGTTTCTATTTAGGGGAATTCTGACACGTGATTTTATAATAATATTGATAACTTTTAGAGCTTCAAGACATTCATCTTAAAGACTAGTAGATTAGTTTAACTACATGGAAACATTAAGGGGGAAAAAAACTAAAGGCACGTAAAACCAAAAAAGGAGGAGAGATGAAACTGTCTTGAAGGAACATTTGAAAGGTAAGTTTATTTACTAACATCATTTGCCAAAGTTATACTATTTAGTTAGCTTTCATGCCCTACTAATCTCATGAACCTGGCACAATAGTAATTATGTTTTAAGTTTAGAGGCTAATTGATGAGTTAAATTTATTTTCTCTGATTCTGCAGTTGACGTATAAAGTTCATTTCTTTCCCAATAATTTTCTGGGTTCCAATTCTTCTTGGTAGAGTCGGACATATTTTTCTGATTCTCTTTCTGCTGTCATCTTGAGAAGTTTGCAAAGAGGAGTTCTGAGTTCCAAATGACTTCTTATTGAAGCACTATGAATACATATTAACTCCTCTGAGGTTTCTTGAGATTATCTTTGTGTCTAAAGCAAATAAAAAGGATACATTTTCAAATTAAGTATAACCTGAACAGTTTATAATGGTTTTCTTTAGTTTTGAGTCAACGACTCAGAGATCAGCTTTAAGTGTGGAAAAAAAGCTGACATTTAAAATATTTTTCATCAATGTCCATTGAATTAAATCTGAGTTATAAAGTTAATCATTCTTCTATTAGTACTCATGTAATCTGATAATTCAAAGAATAATAGAATCAGTTTAAACATTTTAAAGTAGAATGACATAACTTAATTCAAGAGTATGGAACCATTTCTAAATCACATTTTTCCCTTTGCTTTCAAATAGTCTTGTTTAACATCAACTGGTCTTAAAAATAAAATGATCCTCTAATTAGAATCATTTGGAAAGATCAATTCAGTGATAATAATGATGGAAACTGAAATACTAAAAAGGAAAAACAAATGCCACCTTCCTTCCAGAAATCTACAAAATAAATTGCTATTAAAGGAAGTAGAAGAAAGGCAAAACACTATACAAAATGTAATTTGCAGTGAAGTGAATTAAAGCACATTAAATCAATAAATTAACCTGTAAAAATAAATCGAGTTGTGTCACTTGGTCTGCTAGATCCTTTGCAGTTACTTTATGCTTCTCTCCTACACAGTCTTCTGTGATACGTGTTCTGAGTTTCACTGGTCTTTGTTTCCACTTCTCTTGTTTAGGCTTTAGTTCTTCACGTCTCTTTAGAAGTGCTCCCATTGCTAACTCCTGTTGAGGAGTCTTTTCTTCATCCAGGGGTAAACATTTTGAAGATGATGGTTGCAGTTTTGCCTTAAGATCATCATTCTGCATGAATAAAAGGATACAGTTTGGTTATGAAGGTGTGGACACCAGTATGAAATTTTGAAATGAGTTCAGTTGCAATAAAATGTTATCTGTACAGTGGTAGGGTCTTTGGATGTGGAACCTTGAATAACTCAGAATCAAAACCAAAGTTAAAACTACCAGGAGACAAAAATATATTTACTGTTGTCGTCTTTGCCACACGTCTGCATTTGACATTATACTCCTTTTCCTATGACTGTTTCATGTCTTTCCTCCACAAAATGACTACACGTTGCCCCTTAGTAGAAAGTCTTACCTCTTCCCCCATGTTAACTCTTCATAATCTTTAAAAAAGTTTTAGAGATATCATATTGTGGTATTCAGAACTGTCACCAAATGCTTCCCAAGATAAGACTTTCAAAATGAGACTAATTAATCGATCTTATGAATATGGCTTCTAATGGCATAGGTCTTTTACTGAACCAGAATCATTTTATGCTAATTTGAATTGCATTCCAAGAAGAAATGATTGCCTGGATTTCAGAGAAATTAAAACTTTTACTGTTAAAGTTTAGCGACATAAGCCCTACATTTTTTAGAACCAAAAAAAGTGGGGGTGGGAGACTGAATTCAATAATGCTATCTTGAAATTCTTTGTTACTTCCCACAAAATAAGGGAAGATACTAAACAAAACAACGTTATCATCAACAATAACAAACTTGCTGGAATGTCAGTGATAATGGTGAGTGCTGTGTGACTGCTCTGTCTGGTGCCCTCTGACTCTCTCCCCAGGGAGCTCACCCTGAGAACCCACCACCGTGTTGTGAAGAACGAAGCCGCCCAGGCCACATGGTCAGTCCTCACACAGGTGTCCAGCTGAGACTGCCCCAGCGAGCGTCCCAGCCAAAAGCCCGCTGCACCTGACAAACCTGTGAATGAACAAGCCTTTAGAGCAGCGGTTCTCAACCTGTGGGTCTTGACCCCTTTGGTGGTCGAACGACCCTTTCACAGGGGTTGCCTAAGACCATCGGAAAACACATATATAATTACATATTGTTTTTGTGATTAATCACTATGCTTTAATTACGTTCAATTTGTAACAATGAAAATACATCCTGCATATCAGATATTTACATTACGATTCATAACAGTAGCAAAATTACAGTTATGAAGTAGCAACGAAAATAATTTTATGGGAGAAACCAAGATGGCGGCATAGGTAAACACGGAAGTTTGCTCCCTCGACCAATCACTTCAAAAATACAACTAAAAGATGAAACGGACATCATCCAGAACCACAGGAAGGCTGGCTGAGTGGAAGTTCTACAACTAGGAGGAAAGAGAAAAGCATACCGAGGCTCAGAGGAGGCGCAGTGCTGAAGTAAAATACTAAGGTGCGGAGTGCATGCTGAGCGGGCTGGAGGCTGAGGGCGAGGTTGTTGTTTTCAATCGGGAGGGAGTCTCAGGCTCTGAGCTCCAGTACCGGGCGAGTCTCTAAGGACCCAGACTCATACAGGAGAAGCGGGACTGTCTGGCATCGCTCAGAACCCTAGGGCAGCTTTCTCTCTGTGGTGATTGCAGTGATTACTGGGACACTGAGAAGCAGAGCCTCTGAGGGCAAGACTGAGAGCAGCCATAATTGCTAACCCTGCCCTGTTGATCCCGTGGGACCCACCCAGCCCAAGCCCTGCAGGGAGGCTTTTGCTGGATAGCCTTAGGCAAAGGCTAGATTAGCACCTCCCTAGAGATCCAGGAGCCAGGAAGCCCAGAGGTGAGAGTGGGACCATCCAGTTTGCAGCTCCGTGGAACCATAAAAGACACACTCAGGGGGCAGACTCAGTGAGCACCAAAGCCCCATCGAAGCAAGTCTAGCCCCAGAGGGGTGTCTCCAGCACAGAAGTTCTCCCACTGCAGACACAGCTGATTCTCACAGCCAATTGTCCTGGAGGTCAATTCCTCACAGTGATAACTACAACAATCAAGGCTTAACTACAACAAGACTGTGCACAAAGCCCACAAGGGGGTGCACCAAGAGTCTCTACCTCAGGTAATTGGGACACTTAGCATAGAAAGGCACTCTATCGACACAGCGAAGCATAAAAAATGCCAAGACAAAGAAACAGGACACAAACGACAGAATTGGAGGAAAGCAAACTGTTGGATATAGAGTTCAAAACCACACTTTTAAGGTCTTTAAAGAACTGTTTAGAAGCCGCTGATAAATTGAGTAAGGCCCTCGAAAAGACTGGAGAGACCGCCGATAAATGTAGTGAGATCCTCAAGAAATCTAATGAGACCCTCGATGTTGTGATAAAGGACCAACTAGAAATTAGGCATACACTGACTGAAATAAAGAATATTATACAGACTCCCAACAGCAGACCAGAGGGTCGAAAGGATCAAGTCAAAGATTTGAAATACGAAGAAGCAAAAAACACCCAACCGGAAAAGCAAAATGAAAAAAGAATCCAAAAAAACGAAGATAGTGTAAGGAGCCTCTGGGACAGCTTCAAGCGTACCAACATCCGAATTATAGGGGTGCCAGAAGATGAGAGAGGGCAAGATACTGAAAACCTATTTGAAGAAATAATGACAGAAAACTTCCCCTACCTGGTGAAAGGAATAGACTTACAAGTCCAGGAAGCGCAGAGAGCCCCAAACAAAAGGAATCCAAAGAGGACCACACCAAGACACATCATAATTAAAATGCCAAGAGCAAAAGACAAAGAGAGAATCCTAAAAGCAGCAAGAGAAAGAAAATCAGTTACCTACAAGGGAGTACCCATACGACTGTCAGTTGATTTCTCAACAGAAACTTTGCAGGCCAGAAGGGAGTGGCAAGAAATATTCAAAGTGATGAATAGCAAGAACCTACAACCAAGACTACTTTATCCAGCAAAGCTATCATTTAGAAGTGAAGGCCAGATAAAGAGCTTCACAGATAAGAAAAAGCTAAAGGAGTTCACCACCACCAAAACAGTATTATATGAAATGCTAAAAGGTATCCTTTAAAAAGAGGAAGAAGAAGAAAAAGGTAAAGATACAAATTATGAACAACAAATACACATCTATCAACAAGTGAATCTAAAAATCAAGTGAATAAATAATCTGATGAACAGGTGATTGTAATAGAATCAGGAACATAGAAAGGGAATGGACTGACTATTCTTGTGGGGGGAGGGGGAGAAAGGGGTGTGGGGATGAGTGAAGAGAATAGACAATAATTGTGCACCTATGGATGAGGACAGTGGGTGGGGAGTGAGGGCAGAAGGTGGGGTTGGAACTGGGTGGAGGGGAGTTATGGTGGGAAAAAAGAGTAACTAATGTAATAATCTGAACAATAAAGATTTAATTTAAAAAAAAAAGAAAATAATTTTATGGTTGGGGGGTCTCCCCGACATGAGGAACTTTATTAAATGGTCACAGCATTAGGAAGGTTGAGAAGCACTGCCTTAAGACCTCAGAAACATTTACGTGGTGCCTCAAAGGATTTTCAGAATGTAAGAGTTTTAAAGGCACTGTCCTACAACACCTCCAGGAAGCCCAAGGTGAAGAGCTGATCTGAAAACAATTTGTGAGGTTGCTTTTCCAATGGCATGAACTGCAATGTTATTTAGTAGAAAACAAAGCCTCTTGACTTCTATGAAGAATGATGCATAATTCTCAACTTTCCTAAGGGTAAATATTAAAAAATATATACAAATGGCATAATAAAAGGCAGGGTTTAAGATATAAGTGCACTATAGAGATAATACAATTATAATACAGTGGGGCCTTGACTTACGAATTTAATTCGTTCTGTGACAGAGGTCGTAACTCAAATTACTCGTATGTCAAATCAATTTTCACCATTACAATGAATTGAAATGCCATTAATATGTTGTGGCATTCACTGTGACGTTTGCTGCGACAACTAGCAGTGGGGTATCTGAAGCTGGCTTGTAACCCGAACTTTAGCTCGCAACTCAAAGCAAAAATCAGCCAAGAGACAGCTCGTATCTCAAAAAACTCGTTAGTCGGGACACTCGTAAGTCAAGGCCCCACTGTAAATTAATCACAATGAAATACATAAGAAAAGTAGTATCCTAAAATACTTTGTATTATTTAACCAGCTATAGTTTAACTGATGACAGGTGAAATTTCATACATACTTGACTTCTACTTTGATCTAGTTTGTTCTTGAAATCTTGTTTCTTATCTTCTAAATGCATACGATGACGTGATTCAATCTCCCGATAAAGCTCTGTCATACATAGTTTTGTTTTGGTATCAGCCAGTTCTTGTTGAAATTGTCTCACAATGGCCTAGTAAGATATTTCTGTTACTCATTTTATAAATCACATTATTATGAAATTATATTAATAATACATAACTTCACATAAAGGATGGGGCAAAAGGTTTACAGTTGTGAGTACACAAAACACAGAGTTTACTCTTATATAGTTATTGACTAATTATTGTATTATTCTCCATACAAACAACTATAAAAAGTATAAACCTACTTTTGTCCCACCCTGGATATACCTTGTTATAGTCATATATTATTATCATAATGTTATTACGATAATCTATGACTGGAAAAATATCATCAGCTACATCAATTCACCTTCTTTTCCTCATATGGACATGTTCCCCTTTGCTTAATCAGGTTAAAGTCACAAAAAATGTAACACTCCTGCCAAATCAGACAGCTGACTCAGCCCCACTCTCATCCCCCTCCCCCATAAATCTCAAAGCTATACAATCTTCTGACATCTCAAAGAGAAATGGTGCATCAAGTGGTAGTAAAATCAATATTATTGAAAATTTTCTCTTTTTATTTATTTTTTTAACCAGAGGTTTCAATTAACTTCAGAGTTCCTCACACATTCAATCCCCTGCTCAAATTCTCCCAATAGGTTCCTAAATTAGAACAAAAATGAAGTCATTCCAATGGCCTTCAAGGCCCTAGCTAACCAGGTCTTCACCTCCCCCTCTGCTACACATAAATCCTGCCACCCCTCACTAATCTGAAATGGATATCCAATGCCAAGTTAATAAATCACAGAGGGCTACAATTCTCTCTATCTTGGACAAACTTATTTCCAAATGATAGTAATTAGGCCTCAAAATGAGAAACGAGCACATTATTTGAAAAAATATTCAAATAAAATTTTAAATAGTAGTGGAAAGATTAAATCAAGTATAGGTTTGCTAAAACACATCACATTTGTCCCAAATTATGATTTAATGAAAAGTAGATGCCTTTAAAAGAGTTGAGAGGTCATATGAATATATTACTCGAGACTAAAATATTTCCAAATGTAATTCAAATTAGCATGAATAAGAAAAACTTTATACCAACTAAAATGTATAAGAAGCTATTGACGGAAAGGTAGTATATATGATAAAGCATCTACATTTCAGTTCATCTGGGAAATCTGAACTTAGCTTTCAAATTAATCCACTGAATTGAATCTTAATTTCAAAATACTCATTCTAGGTAGAGCATTTCCATTTACCTATTTCATAATGGTTTTCAATTTGGTGACAGAAAGATTAAAATCATTATTTTATTAATATAAGACTAAATATAAATCTACATCTATTAATAATCTATAAGAAACCAAGATGGCGACAAAGGTAAACACCGGAAATTGCTGCCTCACCCAACCACTTCAAAAATTCAACTAAAAGACAAAACAGACATCATCCAGAACCACAGGAAGGCTGGCTGAGTAGAAATTCTACAACTAGAAGGAAAGAGAAAAACACATTGAGACTCGGAGGAGGTACAGAAGTAAGTGCAGAGATATGGAGGCACACTCGGAAAGTGCTGGCAACTGAGGATGCAGTTGTCTTTTTCAATTGGGAGGGAGACACAAACTCCCGACTGCTCTGAATTCCAGTTCCAGACGAGTCTCTGGGGACCCAGACTCACTCGGAGAGAAACTGGACTGTCTGGCAGCAGGTAGAACTTGAGGGCAGCTTTCTCTCAGAGGTGCTTGCAGAGATTACCACAGGCCACTGAGACCAGGGGCCTCTTAGGGCAAGGCTGAGGATCAAGCCATAGCTGTTTGCTCTGCCTTGTTGATTCCATGAGACCCCGCCCCACCCAAGCTGTGCACAGAGGCTTTTGCATATGAATGACCTGGCCCTTTGCAATCTAAAATTACCTAACAAACTGCAGCTGGGTCAGAGAGACCCAGAACATCCAAAAGAAGGCCCAAGGCCCCACAGCAGCTTGCATTGCTTCACAGCTGGGCCTCATCTGGGCACCTCCAAATCCCAAACAAAGAAGAGGAATCTGCAGATCTCTCCATAGCTCCTGCTAGGTAGCCTCAGGCAGAGGCTAAATTAGCACCTCCTTAGAGATCCAAGAGCCAGTGCACCCAGTGGTCAGAGTGGGACCATCCAGATTACTACTCCTCAGATCCATAAGGGACACACTCAGGGGGCAGATTCAGTGAGCACCAAAGCCCCACTGAAGCAAGTCTTGCCCCATAAGGGTGTCTCCAGCACAGAAGTTCTCCCACCGTAGATACAGCTGATTCTCTCAGACAATTAGCCTGGAGGTCAATTCCTCCCACTGATACCAACTACAATCAAGGCTTAACTACAACAAGACTGTGCACAAAGCCCACAAAGGGGTGCACCAAGAGTGTCCACCTCAGGTAATTGGGGAGGCTGAGCCACTGGGCCCTATAGAATACCTAGCACAGAAAACCACTCTATCAACACAGGAAAGCAGCCAAAATGCAAAGACAAAGAAACAGGTCACAAATGACAGAAATGGAGGAAAGCAAACTACTGGATACAGAGTTCAAAACCACGGTTATAAGGTTTTTCAGGAATTTTCTAGAAACTGCTGATAAATTTAGTAAGACCCTCAATAAGTCTAGTGAGACCCTCAAGGATATGAAAAAGGACCAACTAGAAAATAATCATACACTAACTGAAATAAAGAATATTATATAGAGATCCAACAGCTGACTAGAGGATCACAAGAATCAAGTCAAAGATTTGAAGTACAAAGAAGTAAAAAACACCCAACCAGAAAAGCAAAAAGCAAAAAGAATCCAAAAATATGAAGATAGTGTAAGGAGCCTCTGGGACAACTTCAAGCGTACCAACATCCGAATTATGGGGGTGCCAGAAGAAGAGAGAGAGCAAGATATTGAAAACCTATTTGAAGAAATAATGACAGAAAACTTCCTCTACCTGGTGAAAGAAATAGACTTACAAGTCCAGGAAATGAAGAGAACCCCAAACAAAAGGAATCCAAAGAGGACCACACCAAGACACATCATAATTAAAATGCCAAGAGCAAAAGACAAAGAATCTTAAAAGCAGCAAAAGAAAAACAGCTAGTTACCTACAAGGGAGTACCCATACGATTGTCAGCTGATTTCTCAACAGAAACTATGCAGGCCAGAGGGAGTGGCAAGAAATATTCAAAGTGATGAATAGCAAGAACCTACAACCAAGACTACTTTATCCAGCAAAGCTATCATTCAGAATTGAAGGTCAGATAAAGAGTCTCACAGGTAAGAAAAAGCTAAAGGAGCTCATCACCACCAAACCAGTATTATATGAAATGCTGAAAGTTATTCTTTAAGAAGAGGAAGAAGAAGAAAAAGGTAAAGATAAAAATTATGAACAAAAACATATCTATCAACAAGTGAATCTAAAAATCAAATGAATAAAAAATCTGATCAACAGAATAAACTGGTGAATATAATAGAATCAGGGGCATAGAAAGGGAGTGGACTGACTATTCTCAGGGGGGCCAGGAAGGGGTGTGGGAAGAGACTGGACAAAAATCGTACACCTATGGATGAGGACAGTGGGTGGGGGGAGGTAAGGGCAGAGGGTGGGGTGGGAACCAGGTGGAGGGGAACTATGGGGGGAAAAAAGAGGAACAACTATAATAATCTGAACAATAAAGATTTAAAAAAAATAAAAAATAAACATTAAAAAAATAATAATCTATAACATAACCTCTTAAAATTTCATGGGCAGCACAATGTCTTTACACAAAACAAAGCACCTCTCAGGTTTAATGTTCATCTATGGGATACAACATCTGCTTTAAAGCTGATAGAGCAAACACATTTATAAACTGAATATATATATATATATATATATATATATATATATATATTGTTTATTTCAGAGAAGAAGGGAGAGGGAGGGAGAGATAGAAGCATCAATGATGAGAGAGAATTATTGATTGACTGTCCCCTGCACACTTCTACTGGGGACTGAGGCTGCAACCGGGCATGTACCCTTGACCGGAATTGAACCTGGGACCATTCAGTCCTCAGACCAATGTTCTATCCACTGAGCCAAACCAGTGAGGGCCATAATCTCTACATTTTTAATATTCAACTAGATTCAACATTTAGCCATCATCAAATATTACTCTGAATTTTCTCTTAGAAAATTTGAAAAACACTTATCTGTCTGGATACTTACATCTTTTTCTACACCATCATTTTCATACCGTTGTATTCTTTCTTTAAAATGATGCCAATCATTGGTTAAGTCCTCAATTATTTTCTTCAGCATAAGAACATAATTTTCATTTTTACCATCAAATATTTTTATGATAGCTGGAATCTGATCTTGGATGTTAATTACTCTATCAACTTTGTTGTGAGTCTGACCCAGTTGCTGTTGAAGCAACATAATTTCACTCTGTAAGTGAGAAAACTTCTCCTGTAAGGATTCCTGCTTTCCATTGTCTTTATCCACTTTACCTTGTTCCTCCTGATACATGTGTTCAGTTTCCTCCTTTTGACACTGTTTTTGACTGAGGTCTCTTTCTAAAACCGTCCTTTCATTGAGAGCATCTCTTGTGTGATGAAGCTCAACTTCTAAGCTATTGGTTTTACTTTCTGCTTTCGAAAGTTGTTGAGAAAGAATCTCATTGTTATGTTTTAGGTTAGACATATCAGAATTCATTTTGTCCCATAAACAAAGCCATTCATCTCTTGTTCTCTGTAAAGTAAGTTGTAGGTCTCTTTTTGATGTCTGACAGTGCTCATGATCCTGTGCAGCCGTAGCCAGTCTAGACCGGTATGATTCAACTTCTGCTTCCAACCTTCCTCTGTTTTGTTGTTCATCCTCCAGTTTACTGTTCAGCATTATAAGCTCAGCTCTCAGGACCTCAAGCTGCGCATTGTGTTGAAATACTTCTTCTCTTATTGTCTTTCGAAGATGGTCATTCTTTTCTCTAGCAATTGCAATTTCCTCAGAATATTCTTTTCCCATTTCCTGGGTCTTTTCTATTGTGCCCATTTTCAGTCTTAGCTTGGCAATTTCATCCCACATCATGCGATTTTCATGCAATCGACATTTTTCTTTTTCAGAACTCTCAGAAACCTAAATAACACAAAGGAGAGTTTTAGCTAAAACACTGAAATGACCTGTCATGATAGCCTCTGAAATTAAAGAATAACCTAGGTTTATAATAAAAAGTTGCAATAAGTGGATATCCCACTGGAAAAAAATAGAGTTGGATCCAAACCTCTAACTTTATACAAGCATAAATTCTCCAAAGTTCAAAAATGTAATATAGTATGATGAATTTTTTAAGTGAAAAAATCACAACAGAATTTTAAGAGTCTCAGAATTAGAAAGGGTTTTTTTTTAAATCATCACAAACCCACAATGCATTTAACTAAAAGACTAATAACTCTACACTTACAAGTTGATATTATCGTCTGAACATATAGCTACCCCACAATAAGAGTATTAACCACGCATATATTAGGACAAACTAAATTTCCTAAAATTCTTTTTTCCCCAATATTATCCCATAGATATTCTACTTTTCTAATACTTTCATAGTCAGTTATAAAAACAACTTCTACTAGTAACTGATAATCAAGCATTTTGCTAAGCCCTTTTATATCCATCAATGAACTCAACTCAGTTATCACAATCTGGAATGGAGGGTTTAAAAAGATAAGCAAGTTCAGGATTTCCCCCAGGTTTTCAGACTCCACAATTCGTGTTCTTGCACCAATCCATAGTTCTTCTCCAGTGTAGATATAGAAACACAAAAGAAGCCTATGTTTCCAAAAACAAATGGTGACTAAGTTAAAATTTACCAAGTCTTCTTAGAAAATCATGAGATTATTTGTTGTGTCAATAACTTTTATTTCTCATTCATGATGCTTAAACTAGTATTAAATGTGAAATTGGAGGGAATACACTAAAATACTTACCAATAAATTATCACGAAGTATATATTATGGCTTGCATTCTCTTCAGAAGTCACTTGTATTAAAATGGGATACTACTTAGAACCAATTGTTACTTTTCTCAAAAGTAGAAGAATGACATCTAAAATGTGATCTCTGAACCTGCTATACTTTCCTCCATTCCATCACTGGAAGTGAAAACTAACCTACCTCTATATTAATATATCAAGGAAATGAAATCACTGACAAAATCTGACACATCTGTTGTTAGTAGCAATACCTTTGAGATCATGGACAACACATCAGTTCTTATGGAAAATATTAAAAACCTTCTCTTTGGATGAAGCCATTGTGAATGTCACTACTTGAGACAAATGAATTTGAATTAACAATATCATTTTATCCAATGGACCCAAAAGCCATCTCTCTCTCTCTTTCACTTTCTCTCTCTCTCTCTCATATGCTTTTTAAATCCTCCACAGTTTCCATTGTACAGTATTGTTTTTTTAAATATATACAAACTTACATATTCACATGCTGATACATTTGAAAATGACTAAATAAACTACCTCAGAATTCATTTTCTTATGAGCTATTCCTATCAACTTTGGTTTGCAAAAGTGTTTGGTCAGAATTTTATCTTGTAATATTCTGGTGTTCTGTTCTGGAGAAGGTTGCCTATGATTGTAATTTTGCTCTTTTATAACCTAGGGACACATTTCATTTCGTTTTTGATCTCATTCCATTAAAAAAAGAAAGGCCAAAGCTTAAGAGCAGTATCTTAAACAAACTGTGAAAAGGAAGTAGCCTGTTTAAGCACAAGGATCATTCCTTTCCATGAAAAACTAAAATTGTAAGTGATTGCTACATTTGTCATAGAGCAAAAATACAGTATTCTGAAATAAAATTTATTTATGAACATTTGACTAGTTCCATCACAGTCTCAAGGAAATGTAGCCTGTATTTTAACATTTTTTATGAGCCAGAGTTAACATTTATGTTAATGGGTAGGATCAATTTATTTTCCATTTCTTCATTTAGAAAATATTCACTGCCGAAACCGGTTTGGCTCAGTGGATAGAGCGTCGGCCTGCGGACTGAAAGGTCCCAGGTTCAATTCCGGTCAAGGGCATGTACCTGGGTTGCAGGCACATCCCCAGTAGGAGATGTGCAGGAGGCAACTGGTCGATGTTTCTCTCTCATCGATGTTTCTAACTCTCTATCTCTCTCCCTTCCTCTCTGCAAAAAATCAATAAAAATATATTTAAAAAACAACAACAACCATTTAAAAAAAAAAAGAAAATATTCACAAGCATCTATTAGATGCCAAGGATAGTAATAAATTAATAATAATTTAAATCATAAATGCCACAGTTCACATTTAGAATGATAAAATCTTTTGATTTGTTTTAAATGTCATAACATACGTTAAATGACAGGGATATAAATATTGATGAAGTACTGTTAGAAATAAGAGATTTATCCCAAAGATAAATTTACCTCATTCTCTCCTATAATCTTCAGTGCGATGGCTTGTGTTTTAATGGTGGTTTCAAGTTGTGGGTTCATTTCAACTACTTTAATAGAGTCCTTTTCTTTCTTTCTTAACTGCACCCTGTTTTTTTCACATAACAGATCAGCTTTTTGTCTCTTCTCTTTTTCTCCTCTTAAGGTAGATCTGTAGTTAAATATAACCAAAGATGTGATCAACATAAGATAAACTGTTATATTGTAAGATGTCTTATGTAAACCTCATGGTAACCACAAAGCAAAAACCATTAGCAAATTCACAAAAGATAAAGAGTAGGAATCAAAGCACACTATGGAAAATCTTCAATTCACAAAGGAAGGCAGCAAGAGAGGAAGAATGGAACAATGAAACTACAAAACAATCAGAGAACAACTAGATAGCATTAGTAAGTCATTACCTGCCAATAGTTACTTTGTAAATGGATTGAATTCTCCAATCAAAAGGCATAGGATGATTGGGGTGGTGAGCACAGGATGCAGTGTATAGATGATGTGTTGTAGAATGTGCACCTGAAACCTGTATAATTTTGTTATCCAGAGGCACCTCAATAAATTCAATAAAAAGAAAAAAAAAGTAGAGAAAAAAAGATGGCAGCTGGCAGGATGGAGGTGAGGGAGAGGATGTGAGTGAGTGAAGGTATGAAAGGAGAGTGTGTGGGTGGGTGTGGTGTGTGTGTGAGTGAGTGAGGGACAGTTAAATCTGGCAGGAGCAGCAGTGGCTGGCAGACCAGGCTCTCTTGGACAGGGAGAGACTACCACCGCTGCGGGCACTCCCCAAACTGCAGGACTCGAGGCGCGGAGCCCATGCCACCTTGAAGGGGAGAGTAGCCTCTTCTAGGAACTCATCAGCACCACCACCCAGACAGGCCTTGGACACTGCGTGCAACCCAGCAGCCCCTCCAGCCAAAATCCTGCTGCCCCGCCCGCAAACCCGCAGACCCTGGGACCACCAGCTCCAAAGGTGCACTGCTCCCACTGCAGTAAGTGCAACTTCCCCCCTCCCCAGCCATATTCGCAGGTTTCTAACATTCGCGTGTTTCCAGCTCGCAGACTTCCAGGGCACATCACTCCATGGGCAGCGTTTGGGAGCTACTGTGAGCCCCTGCTGGATGTGATTTTGTACAGACACAGGTGTGCTGTCCCACAGTAGAAATTCTGAATTACCTCTCCCTGAATAACTGCCCACAGACAACCCAGCACCAGGGCCCCTCAGAGTGCATCAGAACTCTGCACTGGCAAGGGCACTGCCACAGTTGCACATTTCCAAGGAGCAGGCACCCTGAGCCCATCTATCCACAGGACGCTCTTGGGAGCTGCTGAGAGCCCCAGCTGGGTGTGATCTTGGACAAACAGGGACGCACTCCCCCGGCAGTAGAAATTCTGAATTCACTCATCCTGGACACCTGCCCACAGATGCCTCCATTAATGCGACTTCAGTGCCAGGGGCCTTCAGAGTGCTTCAGTGCACCGCCACACTGGCAAAGGCACCACAGGTGCCCCTGTAAGCCATCACTGGGAGCACGCACCTATCCACCACAGGTGCAGCAGCAAAAACTGAGTCTTCCCACCCTCTAACTGCAGAACTCTGGACACTACAGGCACACGCTTTTCCAGCATGCAGGCCTCCCAAGCCCACCCATTCACAGGCAGCCTTTGGGCGCTGCTGTGAGCCCCTGTGGGGTACGCACATATACAAACAGGGCACACTCCTGGGCTGTAGAAATGCTGAATTTCCTCTTCTGGGATACCTGCCCACAGATACCACAATTCTGTGGCTTCAGAACCAGGGCCTTCAGAATCTGTCAGTACACCCTGCTAGCAAATGCACTGTAGGTGCCCCTGTGAGCTGCCACTGGGGGTGCACGTATCCAACCATGGTGGCAGCAGCAAAAGCTGAGTCTGCCCACCCAAAACTAAAGAACTCTGGACACCACTGTCATGCCTTTCCAAAGTGCAGGCGACCTGAGCCCCACAACCAGATGGTTCTTGGGTACCACTGTGAATCTCCGCTGGGCATGCACTATTCCAACCAAGGGCGCAAGACAGCAAAAATTGGGACACTCACCCTCCACAGCTGCTAACTTCTAGACACCACAGTTGTGCCTTTCCAGATCACAAGCCTACATCAAGAGAACCCAAATAGCTCAAGTAGGGAGCTATGCTAGATTACTAAGCCTAGGAGACTTGAGAGATCACACCAGTAGCACCATCCCCAAAAGAACCTGGGTAGCAAAGCAAATGGATCTACAATTAAAACATTACGGCAAAACATGAGAAGACAAAGAAAGCAATCCCCAAAGGAAAGAAAAAGAGAAATCACCAGAAAGGGCGTGAAATGAAATTGAGGCTAGTAACATATCAGAGAACAAATTTAGAGTAATGTTATAAGGATGCTCAAAAGGCTGGCTGACAAGTACACACAACTCAATGACAAATACACACAACTCAATGAAAATTATTAGGAGCTGAATGAAAATGTTACCAACATGAAAAGGAACCAAGAATAAATGAAGAATGACATAACTGCAATAAAGAACACAATGGAAGGCTTAAACACTAGTCTGGAAGAGGCTGAGTACCACATCAGTGAATCAGAAGACAAGGTAGGAAAAAACACACAAACACAGCAGCAACTGGAAAGAAAATTTAAAAAGCCTGAGGAGAGCCTAAGGGAGCTTTGGGACAACACAAAGTGAAACAACATTCGCATAATAGGGATACCAGGAGGAGAGGAAGAGGAGCAAGGAATAGAAAACCTGCTTGAAAAAATAATGACAGAAAACTTCCCTGATATTGGCAAGAAAGAAACTACACAAGTCCAAGAGGTACATAGAGTCCCAAACAAGATGAACTGCAAAAGTCTGACACACCAAGACACATCATAATTAAATTGGCAAACACCAACGACAAAGTAAAAATCTTAAAGGCTGCCAGAGAGAGACAGAAAGTTACCTACAAGGGATCTCCTATTAGATTATCAACTGATTTCTCAACAGAAACACACCAGGCCAGAAGGGAATGGAATGAAATATACAAAGTTATGCAAAGCAAGGGACTGAACCCAAGAATACTATACCCAGTAAGGCTATCATTCAAAATTGAAGGTGGAATCAGGAGCTTCACAGACAAAAAAGGGCTAAGAGAGTTTATTGCTATCAAGCCAGCAATGCAAGAAATGCTAAAGAGACTGCTGTAAAAAGAAGAAACACAAACATTAAGAATAAAAATGAAGACAAACAAGTACTTATCAATAATAACATTAAACGTAAATGGATTAAGTGCTCCAATCAAAAGACACAGGGTACCTGAATGGATAAGAAAACATGAACCATATATCTGCTGTCTGCAAGAGACCCACCTCAGAATAAAAGATTCACACAGACTGAGAGTGAAGGGACGGAAAAAAATTTTCAGGCAAATGGAAATAAGAAAAAAGCTGGGGTTGCAATACTTATATCTGACAAAGGAGACCTCAAAGTAAAGGCCATAACAAGCGATAAGGAAGGCCACCACATAATACTAGAGGGAGCCATTCAACAAGATATAGCTTTGGTAAACATATAGGCATCCAATACAGGAGCACCCAAACACCTACACCAACAACATCTGGAAGATATCAAGGGATAGATCAATAGCAATACAGTAATAGTAGGGGACTTTAATACTCCACTGACACCACAGGATAACTTCTCTAAACAAAAAAATCAACAAAGAAACAGCAATCCTAAATGACTCACTAGATCAGATGGACTTACTTGACATCTTCAGAATATTTCACCCCAAAGCTGTAGAATATACACACTTCTCCAGTGCAAATGAGACATTTTCAAAGATAGACTACATATTAGGACACAGGCAAAGTCTTTTCAAATTCAAGAGGATAGAAATCATAAGAAGCATCTTCTCAGATCACAATGGCATAAAACCAGAAATCAACTACAATAAAAACATTGAAAAAAATCAAACACTTGGAGGCTAAATAGCATGCTATTAAACAATGATTGGGTTACCAAAAAGATCAAAGAAGAAATAAAAAAACATCCTGGAAACAAATGACAATGAAAACAAAACAATCCAAAATCTATGGGACATAATGAAAGCAGTCCTGAGAGGGAAGTTCATAGCTCAACAGGCCTACCTCAAAAAACAAGAAAAACTGGTAATAAATTATTTAACCTTGCAACTTAAAGAATTAGAAAGAGAGCAACAAGAAAATCCCAATGTGAGTAGAAGGAAGGAGATAATAAAGATCAGAGCAGAAATAAATGACATACAAAAAGAATATACAAAAGATTAATGAAACCAAGAGCTGGTTCTTTGAAAGGATAAACAAGATTGGTGAACCTCTAGTCAGGCTCGCCAAGAAGCAAAGAGAGAGGACCCAAATAAACAAAATCAGAAATGAAAGAGGCAAATAGCAATAGACCCCACAGAAATACAAAGGATTGTGAAAAAATACTATGAACAACTCTATTCCAACAAACTAGACACCCTGGAGGAAAAGGATGGTATAATATTCCTAAAAAAATGTAACCTTCTAAAACTCAATCAGGAAAATTCTAAAAACCTAAATAGGCCAATAACTATGGAAGAAATTGAAACAATCATAAAAAAAACTTCCAGCAAACAAAACCCCAGGCCAGACAGCTTCACAGGGGAGTTTTACCAAATATTCAAGGAAGAACTTAAACCTATCCTCCTTAAATTATTACAAAAAATTCAAGAAGAAGTAACATTTCCAAACTCATTCTATGAAGCCAGCATTACCCTAATACCAAAACCAGATAAAGACAACACAATGAAAGAGAATTAAAAGCCAATATCTCTGATGAATATAGATGCCAAAATCCTCAACAAAATTCTAGCATATCGGATCCAGCAGTACATCAGAAAGATCATACACCATGACCAAGTAGGATTTATCCTGAGGATGCAAGGATGGTATAATATCTACAAATCAATAAATGTGATACATTGCATAAACAAATTGAGAGATAAAAATCACATAGTCATATCAATTGATGCAGAAAAAGCATTTGACAAAATTCAGCACAGTTTCTTGATAAAAAAAAAAAAAAACTCTCAGCAAGTTGGGAATAGAAGGATCATACTTCAACATAATGAAAGTCCTATTGACAAACCCACAGCCAACATAGTACTCAATGGGCAAAACCTAAAACCATTTCCCCTAAGAACAGGAACAATACAGGGATGCCCACTCTCACCACTCCTGTTTGATATAGTACTGGAGGTACTAAGCCATTGCAATCAGACAAGAAGAAGTAATAAAAGGCATCCAACTTGGAAAAGAAGAAGTAAAACTGTCCTTATTCGCAGATGACATGATATTATACATAAAAAACCCCAAAGAGCCCATCAAAAAATTACTAGACTTAATAAATGAATTTGGCAATGTAGCAGAATACAAAATCAATGCCAAGAAATCTATGGCATTTCTATACACCAATAGTAAACTTACAGAAAGAGAGACTAAAAAAGCAGTCCCATTTACCATCACACCAAAAAAATTAAGATACCTAGGAATAAACTTAACTAAGGAGGTAAAAGACCTGTATGAGGAAAACTACAGGATGTTGAAAAAAGAGATAGAGGAATACAAGCAGATGGAAGAACATACCGTGTTCATGGATTGGTAGAATCAACATCATTAAAATGTCCATACTACCCAAAGCAATCTATAGATTCAATGCACTTCCCATTAAAATACCAACATCAGCCGAAACCGGTTTGGCTCAGTGGATAGAGCGTCGGCCTGCGGACTGAAGGGTCCCAGGTTCGATTCCGGTCAAGGGCATGTACCTGGGTTGCGGGCACATCCCCAGTAGGAGATGTGCAGGAGGCAGCTGATCGATGTTTCTCTCTCATCGATGTTTCTAACTCTCTATCTCTCTCCCTTCCTCTCTGTAAAAAATCAATAAAATATATTTTTTAAAAATACTAACATCATATTACACAGATCTGGAAAAAATTCTCCAAAAATTCATCTGGAATAAAAACAAAACAACAGCAACAACAACAACAAAACAAACAAACAAACAGAAAACGAATAGCTGCAGTGATCCTGAGAAAGAAGAACAAAGTAGGTGGGATCTCAATACCAGATATCAGGATATATTACAAAGCCACTATTCTCAAAACTGACTGGTACTGGCACAAGAACAGATATATAGATCAATGGAATAGAATATAGAATCCAGAAATCAACCCAAACCACTATGCTCAATTAATATTTGACAAATGAGGCAAGAACATACAATGGAGTCAAGACAGTTTCTTCAATAAATGGTGTTGGGAAATTTGGTCAGACACATGCAAAAAAATGAAACTAGACTACCAACTTACACCATACACAAAGATTAACTCAAAATGGATAAAGGACTTAAATGTAAGGTGGGAAACCATAAAAATACTAGAGGAATCCAAAGGCAACAAAATCTCAGACATATGCTGAAGCAATTTCTTCACTGATATCGCTCCTAGCGCAATGGAAACTAAAGGGAAAATAAACAAATGGGACTACATCAAAATAAAAAGCTTCTGTACAGCAAAAGAAACCATCAACAAAACAACAAGAAAATCCACTGCATGGGAGGACATATTTGTCAACGATATCTCTGATAAGGGTTTAATCTCCAACATTTATAGGGACCTCATACAACTTAACAAAAGGAAGACAAACAATCCACTAAAAAAATGGGCAAAGAATCTCAATAGATACTTTTCAAAAGAAGACATAAAGAAGGCCAAGAGACATATGAAAACATGCTCAAAGTCACTAATCATCTGAGAGATGCAAATCAAAACGACAATGAGGTAACATATCACTCCTGTCAGAATAGCTATCATCAACAAATCAACAAATGACAAGTGCTGGAGAGGATGCGGAGAAAAAGGAACCCTCATGTGCTGCTGGTGGGATTGCAGACTGGTGCAGCCACAGTGGAGAACAGTATGGAGTTTCCTCAAAACACTAATAATGGAAATTCCATTTTACCCAGTGATCCCACTTCTAGGAATATACCCCATGAAAACAGAAACACCAATCAGAAAGGATATATGCATCCCTATGTTCATAGCAGCACAATTTACAATGGCTAAGATTTGGAAACCAACCTAAGTGCCCAACAGCAGATGAGTGGATTAAAAACCTTTGGCACATCTACACAATGGAATACTGTGCTGCTTTAAAAAGGAAGGATCTCCTACTATTTGCAACAACATGGATGGAGTTGGAGAGCATTATATTAAGTGAAATAAGTCAGTCAGAGAAATATAAATATCACATGATCTCACTCATTTGTGATTATAATGAACAACATAAACTGATGAACATAAACAGATCTAGAGACAGAGAAGCATTGATCAGATGCTCAAACCTCAGAGGGAAGGCAGGGAGGGTGGGGCTAAGGGGGAGAGATCAACCAAAGGATTATATGCATGCATATAAGCATAACCAATGGATACAGACACTGGGGGGTGAGGGCATGAGTGGGGGGAATGGAGGCACAGTAGGCAGATAAGGACACACTTGTAATATCTTAATCAATAAAGGAAAAAAAATCAACCAAAAAAAGTAGAGAATGTCTTGACACATTAGAATAAGACCTAACTATATGCTGCCTTCAAGAGACTCAATTCATTCATTTTCTTAATTTTTTAAATCCTCACCTGAGGATATGCTCATTGGTCTTAAAAAGAGGGGAATGGAAAGAGAGACAGACAGACAGGCAGACAGGCAAACAGGCAGACAGATAGACAGAAACATCAATTTGAGAGTGAACATGGATTGGTTGCCTCCCATACATACCCAAACCAGAGATCAAACCCACAATCTAGGTATATGCCTTGACTGGGAATCAAACCAATAAACTTTTAGTATAAGGGATGGTGCTCCAACCAACTGAGCCACAAAGGCCAGGGTTCAATTCATTCTTAAACACACTTAAAGGCTCAGTGTGAAGAGCTGGAAATGTTAAACTTGAACCAAACATTAGACCAATGGATATAACAAATATTTAGAGAGCAGTTTACATTTTTCATCACCACCTCAAAGAGATAGCTGCACTCCCTTGTTCACTGCAGCCTTATTCACAATAGCCAAGATGTATAAACTAAGTGGTCACCAATAAATGAACAGATAAGAGGATGTATGCATGTCTGTTTGTATGTATGGGTGTGTATATTAAGTATGTGAATGTACATGTATATGTGTGTTTATATAGTAAACTAGAGGCCCAGTGCACAAAAATTTTTGCACTTGGGAGGGGGGGGGTCCCTCAGCCTGGCCTATGCCCTCTTGCAGTCTGGGAACCCTCTGGGGATGACCACCTGCTGGCTTAGGTCCGTTCCCTGGGGGATTGGGCCTAAGTTGGCAGTCAGACATCCTTCTGGCAGCCTGGGAGCCCTCAGGGGATGTCCATTTGCCAGTGGAGAGCAGGCCTAAGCTGCTGAGGAGGCAGGAGAGGCTCCCACCACCATCGCTGTACTGGCAGTCGTCAGCCTGGCTTATGGCTGAGCAGAGCACCCACTGTGGGGGCACACTGATCATCAGAGGGCAGCTCCTGCATTGAGCATCTGCCCCCTGGTGGTTAGTGTGTGTCATAGTAACCAGTCATTCCCAGTCCTTCTGCTGTTAGGGTCAATTTGCATATTACCCTTTTATTATATAGGAGTGTCTGGCCAGCCTGGTTGAGGGGCTGATGGCTGTTTGCAGGCTGGCCACGACCCCTGCAGTGTGGGGGTCCCCACTGGGGTGCCTGGCCAGCCTGGGTGAGGGGCTGATGGCTGTTTGCAAGCTGGCTAAGCCCCCCAGCAGGGACCCTTATCCCGTGAGGGTGTGGCCAGCCTGGGTGAGAGGCTGATGGCTGTTTGCAGGCTGGCCACAACCCTCAGCCACCCAAGGTCCCAGTGGAGGCTGGCTAGAAGCAGGTATCTGGGATTTATTTGACTTCTATAATTGAAACTTTGTTGCCATGAGCGGAGGCCACAGCTGGCTCAGAGCAGGTGGGAAGCTTGGCTTCCTCCATCGCTGGGGCAACCAAGCCTTCTGCTTGCTCTAGCTCTGTGGCTGCCGGCCGCCATCTTGGTTGGGTTAATTTGCATATAGTCACTCTGATTGGCTGGTGGGTGTGGCTTAGGGCATAGCAAAGGTACAGTTAATTAGCATCTTTGTCTTCTAATAGTGTAGATGTGTGTACACATACATATATATGTACACACACACACATACACACACACACACACATACAGTGGAATTTTGCCAGGGAAAAGAGAAAGAAGGAAATCCTACTGCTAGGGGAAGAAATAGAGTAGTAGAGACTAGCTATAGTTATAACAAATATTAATCATGCTCTGTTAACCGTGACTGTTTTGTTCTGATTAAAGAAATCATATTCTCATCTGGCTGGGAGTTCCCCCCACTCCACTTGTGCTTGGGAGTTAACCTGGAAATGTGGTCCATCCTCAACTACCTGTTATCAGGGAAAGATTAACAACTTTGCTGATGAAACAATGGAGTCCCAGCCTTCATTGGTGTAATCTTTACCATTATACCCATTTTTATTCCATTTGCCTCTTTCCCCATGCCTGTAATACCCATTTCTGTTGCATTTGCATCATGCCCATTCTTATTTCTTCTGCCTACTTCCCCATGTAATCTTTGTCTTTCTACCCCATATAAGCAGCTGGCATACGGTGTGGGGGTGCAGAATAGATTTTCTTGGATGACCTGCTGCTCTTTCATATTGCCAGCATTATTTAAATAAATGTCATATATGTTCATATAAGATCCAATCCTATCTGATGTACAGCATGTTGATTATAGTGAACAATACTATATTATATACTGAAAGTTGCTAAGGGAGTAGATCTAAATGTTCTCACCACAAAGAAAGAATTGGTAACTATGTGATGTAATGGAAATGTGAACAAAGAATCCTGAGGTAATCATTTAACAACATAAAAGTGTACCGAATAAACACACTGTATCCCTTCAAAATATACAATGTTACATGTCAATTATAGCTCAATAAAACTGGAAAAAAATTAGAAAAAATAAAATACCTGCATATCATTACATACATAGTTAGAAAATGGCAATAATCCAATTAGTTATGGTTTTCTTTGAAAATGAAATTATTTGGTAACTTTTGCATCTAACCTTAGATAAAAAGCTAGATTTACCAACAGGAAAGTATAGATAGTTCTTTTAAGGACTTTGTAGCTAAAAGGCATGGGCTTGGATAATCTCATCTTTTTCCTGTTTAGCTGTAGCTTTTAATCCTTTCATAATAATTCTAAAAAATTTTGTAATACTTTTCATTACATACCTGTAATATTACATGGTTTAAAACATGCCAGACTAGGTATTACATAATAAATTCACAAATTATACAACTAAAAGACCCCATGAAATTTTTCTAGATCTATAAGATTACATAATCTAATTGTGATGTTTCTCATGCTTAAAAAGACGACAGGATTTCTTGCTGGATGAAAATCATCCAATCCTAGAATATGTTACACTACTCAAATGTACAAAGCACACTGTAATTAGTCATATTAAAAGTGTGTAACAGAAATAAAAGGGGAAGCATACAGGTAATATTCTTACTTTATAAATTGAATTTTTGTCAATTGTGTTGAAAAATTGTGTGTGGTGCAAATGAATGCCTGCAGGCCAAATTCAACCCAGAGCCTGTTTTTGTAAATAAAGATTTATTAGAACACAGCCACACCCACTCCATTACCTAGTGTCTATGACAGATTTCAGAGACCTGGTGGTTCATGAAGCCCACAATACTGGCATCGGGCACTTTAGAGAAAAGCTCTGTCAGCCCCTCACCTCGCAGAGTAATCCCCTGATGTGTTTTAATAGGTTTTTCACAATATGCTGAAATTTGTATATAAGATATGGAATAAATTGCCTTGTAAAATCCCTCAGCTTTCAGATTAATTTGAGTGTCCAACATTTGAGCACTCAGGTATTAGGAACAAAACACAAAAATCTAGTAACTAGCAAATTAGGTGGAAACAAAGTAGAGTGACAGTGTAGTATGTAACTTCCTTTTATAACTGAACGGGATATTAAAAGTATTCTCACCAAATTTGCTTAAGACATGACATTAAACCCAATGCTTTAAATACAAGTCAATTGTGAAACAATCAGTATACTGTAGATCAGAACTACCCCCATTTTTCCAGTGGTTGCATACTACATTATTTTATGTGAATAATAATGTATAACCTTATAGATAGGTATTTACACTACCTACAACTTTTTTGTAAGCAATCCTATATAATAAAAGAGAAACATGTAAATTGACCATCCCTCTGCTACACTCACCAGCCAATCAGGTGTGAGTATGCAAATTAACCCACCGGGTGGAGAGCAGAGCGGGAGAGCCGGTGGCTTGCGGGGATGTGGATCCCTCAGTCACTCCCCCCAAGCCACCGGGTGGAGAGCAGAGCGGGAGAGCCGGCAGAGAGTGGAGCAGTTTGTGGAACTTGGCTCGCCAGGCCGCCAGATGAAGAGCAGAGAGGGAGAACTGGTGGCTTGGAGGACTTGGCAGAGTGGGAGGCCATGGGATGGAGACTGAGCAGAACGGGAAAACCAAGAGTGTGGGGAGCACCAGGAATTCTGGGAATAGTCGTTTTGGTGGCAGCCCCAGGACCAGAAGCTGAAGCCCAGAGAGCAGGGAGCACCAGGAATGCTGGGAATCATAGTTTTGGTGGCAGATGGATCTCCTAGACACTAGAGCGGTGATGGTGAACCTTTTGAGCTCCACGTGTCAGCATTTTGAAAAACCCTAACTTAACTCTGGTGCCGTGTCACATATAGAAATTTTTTTGATATTGCAACCATAGTAAAACAAAGATTTATATTTTGATTTATATTTTTGATATTTATTTTATATATTTAAATGCCATTTAACAAAGTAAAATCAAACAAAAATATGAGTTTCACGTGTCACCTCTGACACGCGTGTCATAGGTTCCCCATCACTGCACTAGAGAAAAGTGAGCCTGGAGCAAGTTACTGTCGCAGTGGGGGATGGAGGGAAAGCAAAGGTGAGAGACATAAGTAAAATCAGAGTTTCTTGGAAAAATTAAAGGGAAGATATCCCTAAAACTTCCAGGAAATCTCCACCAATGAAGCAAAGAAAAAAAATGCCTCCATTATTCTGTGAGCAACAAACCAAACTGAGTTGGGGTCTCAGACAATTCGTTCATATGATTGCAAAGACAGACAGAAACTCCCGGATTGGAGAGGGCTCCCCTGAGGGCTCCCAGATCGGAGAGGGTGCAGGTTGGGCTGAGGGACCCCCACACTACCCCCCCCCCCCAGTGCATGAATGTTGTGCACTGGGCCTCTAGTGTTATAATAAATGTACTTATACATATGTATATATGTAACATTTATATTAGTATCCTTAATGCATAAATGTATATTATATATCCTTAACATCTGCCATAATATATATAAAATACATATAATGACCTACTGTATGTTTTATATACATAATAATATGTAATTTACATCCTTAGAATGTGTACATGAGTGTATATCCAAGTCATGTTTTTCTGTAGGATCTAGGTCTGGAAGTGAAGCTATTGGGATAAAGGAATGACATATTTGAAATTTCAAAACCAGCTCAATTATCCTTTGAAAAAGATGTGCCAATTTCACGTACCTGTAGTGCACAAGAATGCCTTTTCCTCCCATGTGCCAATTCTGGTTGTTATTTTTTAAATAAAATATTTATAATTTTAAATTTAAAAAATGGTATCTCATTGTTTGTTTACATTTTTCTGATTACCAGGCAAGGATTAATCTCCCTTGTAAAAATATAAAATTTGTTAATCATGAATATTTGCTCAAATTGGCATTTGTTTTATAGGAAAAGAATAATTACCTACTATTAAATACTGCTGAAGGCTTACCGATCAGAATCTTCACTCTCCGTAATAGAAAGCTGTTGCTTATCAGTTTGTTCCACTTGGCTCTGCTGACTCCGTCCATCACTGTCATCAGCAGCAGCAGCAGCATTATACATGTTTCCTGACACTTTCCTTTTACTGCCTTTCAGCTTCTTTTTTTCTTCTTCAACCTTTGATGAAAGTTTTGTGTTAAGGATATTGTTACTACCTTATTCATTAAAAAGACTGTTTTCTTTAATTTTATCATTTGGCTTTTAGTTTAATTGCCATGACTTTAATCAATAAAAATATTTTGTGTGTTTAATTTTTTCATTACAGGTCATTGAAATTGTTGAAAATTCTGCTTCCTTTCTGTTTCAGTAAAGAAGCAGAATTTTCCAACATTTTTAAAAGAGCTGTCATAATTTTGTGCTCTTATTCACATCACATCCATTCTTTGCTACCTAACATTCCTCTTACCCACCCCACCCCATTTATCTAGCAGAGACAGAGAAGAAAAGGATAAAAAATTCATAATGTGTCCTCTTCTGTCTTTCCCACCAGGGTCTTACACTACCCACCAGACTTAGAGAATGTGACATTGTGCGTCAGTAACGAATAGGAAGCTATCCTCTTTCTGCAGGAAGCTATTCCTTCCCCTCTTGCCTTTTACAATTCTTTTTTCTTTAAGATCTTTGAGGGCATCAAAAAAGTGGTGGTATTCATAAAATATATGAACCACAGTTCACCACAACACTGGAGTAGAGTGAACCCAATGAATTGTTAGTTAATGTACAATTCTGGAAAATGAGTAATGCGTCCCTAATGTCACATACAATCACTATAAAATCTTATAGCTAGAGGACATAGAAGTAGTTATCTACTTACTTTAGCCCATATTTACTAATAACAGAAATAAAACCAAGGTTTAATGATCTGTCCAAAGTTCCTAAAGATGCATTACCTAGCATTTTATGGCACCAAAAGAAAGGATATCCTGTATAATAAAAACCTAATATGCTAAGTGTCCAGTCATCTGGTTGACTGTTCAACCAATCAAAGTGTAATATGCGAATGGTATGCTAAAGCTGCTCAACTATTTCATTGACCACCAGGGGGCAGACAGATGACCAGTTGACCAGTCTCTATGACATGCACTGACCACAGGGGGCAGATGCTCTGACTGGTAGGTTAGCTTGCTGCTGGGGTCCCGCTGATTGGGACTGAATGGGATGGGCTGGACACACTCTGGAGCCCTCCTGCAGTTCCTCCCCAGCTGGCCATCCTCCCGTGTCCCTCCCCGGCACCAGTCATAAATCAGTGAGGTCCCTCAGCCTGGCCTGCACCCTCTCGCAATCTGGGACCCCTCAGAATCTGTCAGAGAGCCGGTTTTGGCCCAATCCCACAGGCCAGACAAAGGGACACCACTGTTGCACGAATTTGTGCACTGGGCCTCTAGTAATTCTATAATGCTAGATCATATAAATAAACAGAAAATTTCATCAAATCAACCAGGTAAATTAAGTATGACTTTTGAAAAGTAATTTAATGCCTTAGTGTAATGAGAAGGCTCATCCACTTTTTCTTATAAAGGAGCATAATATCTCAATTTTTCCCCCCTCAAAACTCAGGTTCTCTTTTAGAGACAAATATTGAGTTTATGGCAAATAATTTATGTGACCTATATGATACATACATGTCAAAATGATAATTGCCATGCTTTTATTTTTGGAAGGTATTCTACGTTTCTATATTTTTAATCTTTCAATTACAGTTCACATTCAACATTATTTGTATTAGTTTCAATTGTGCCACACTGTGGTTAGACAATCAGATACTTTACAAAGTGATCCTCCTGATATTCCAAGTGCCCACCTGGCAGCATACATACTTATTACAATATGATTGACTACATTCTCCATGCTGTACTTGACATCCCTGTGACTATTCTGTAACTACCATTTTGTATTTCTTAATTTCTATATTTTTTGCCCAGTCTACTGACCCCCTTTTCTCTCGCATCCATCAGTCAGATCTCGGTCATCTATGAGTCGCTCTTAAATTTCCTAGTTCACCTATTTTGCTCTTTACATTCCACATATAAGTGAAATCATATGGGACTTCTCTTTTTCTGTCTGGCATATTTCACTTAGCATAATGCCCTCTAGGTCCATCCATGCTGTCACAAACGGCAAGGTTTCATTTTTTTTTTATGGCAGTACCACACTTTATTAAACAGCATAATGTAAAGCTTTGACTCAACAAACACATCTGAGAGTGGTGATAAAAAATGAATGTGGAAGTATATATGTTTGTTATTAAAATATCTCAATAAAATTGCAATGATGATGTACAGTGCAGGTGGGTACTTGAAATATTGGGGAGACCAATTTGTAAAGTATATGATTACCTAACCACTATCCTGTACATGTGAAACTAATACAAAATAATATTGAATGTAAACTGTAACAAAAATGAAATAAAAATATCTTGAAGCAATCATATTAGAATTCTAAGTTCCAAGGTTTTGAGTAAACCATAGAAGATAGCACACAATATAGCACAAAATAGATGAGTTTAGCTGGGGATATATGTTTATATCCTTTCTCCCACTCATAGCTTCCTTCCATTTTATTGTTTCTGGGATGCAATTTATGTTTTTTTAAATTGATTTTAGGAAGAGAGCATGGGAGTGAGATAGAGAGTTAACAACATCGATGAGAGAGAAACATGGATTGGATTCCTCCTGCACATCCCCTACTATAGATCCAGCCACAACACTGTGCCCTGACCCTGAATCCAATCAGGGACATCTTGGTTCATGGGTCAATGCTCTACCACTGAACCACATGCCCTGAGCTGTAAGATGTAATGTATATTTAAGCCAATGGACTTAAAAAGCAACAGCATAGTACTTATTACATATTTTTAAAAATTTCCTTTATACTTTTCACTGGTTCATAGTACATAGGTCACATGGTACATAGCTAAATTAGTTGTCCAATTCAGAGGGAAGACTGACAGAGAGACTTAAGTCAATTAAAGAACAGGAGAATATTTTCCTAAACTCCTATTATTTAGTTGAAGGAATCTAATTATATACACAATTACATGTTTAGACAACCTCATTTTACGTACAGTATATTTTTCAGAAGTGGAAAATCAGAATGGATCAGAGAATTGATAAAGAGAAAAAACAGACAGTAGCAGCAAGTGAAATTCTACCTCTTTTTGAAGTTGAACTTTCTCTTTTTTTGACTCATCTTTGCCCTCTACTTTTAACATGTCTACCTCATTCTTAAGACTTTGTACATCTTGCCGTAGTTCTTCAATTACATATACTCCAGGTGTTCTGTCATTGTGCAGTGCAGAGGAACGCTCATCTTTTAATTTAGAGTCCATGCTTTTACAATAGTTAGCACTGCAATGATCTGCACATAATGGCTTCTGGAACAAGTCTTGATTTTGCTTTGTTTCGTTATAAGCATTTGTAACAGCAGGTATATATTGGCTTTTTGTGTCAATGATGAGTTTGTTTTCATTGCAGCAGGGACGCTGCCATTCAAGACGGCTTTCTGGATCACAGGACTGAGGTGTAGGTCCGATGCCTAATTTCCAATCCGCGGTATTTGGGTTCATATATTTTGTCATCTGCATAGCAAATTCTTGGTCTTCTTTCACTTCAGACGTAACTACTGGGTGTCTTACTTTTTTATTTTCTGTATCATTATGAAAACTCTCCTCATTTTTGTTTAAAACATGTTCAGCGTCAGGTTTGTGATCATTTTCAGGGTGTAATTCCTTTTCTCTTAAACAAAGCTCAGAAGAAGATGACCAGGGAGAGTCTATCGGAGACCCAGGGTCTACATGAGATGGAGAAACAATTTTGAGAGTCGGTTTCTCTCGTCCAGGAAATGTTTGTAATGCTGCAGAGGCAGACTTTCCAAATGCATCTTTTCCCTCACAATCAAGCATTTTACTTGTCAAATTAGAAGGCATTTGTCTTAAGCTTGCTCCTTCTTTAGAGTGATTACGTAGTGGCTCTTCCTCAGGATAATCAGTCATTTTGAATTTTACAAAAGATTCATGTGACTTCTGCTTTGACTCATCTTTGCGAAGTTGTAAATTCTTCCTCTGTTTTAATGTGCCTTGTTTGATGCACATTTGCTCCTTCTTTTGCATAGAAGGGTGTCCTGAATCTGCAGATGTATCCTCTTTGTCACAGGCCCTATTTATTTGTGATTCTCGAGTCATTTTTCCCAGATGCAAAAGTGGAAGACGGATATGCTTGCTTTGATTTTCAGATGTCTTTGCTGTCGGGGTATGTGTTTCTGAAACAACTTTATCCTTAAGTAATCAAGTATGGACAAAGAAAAATTAGAATATAATTTAAAATTAACTGTTAGAATTCTTAATCTATGACTACCTATTCCCAAAATCAATGAATTGTAACTGAGAAGTTAAAAAAAAAAGAAAAAGAAAAGAAAAGAAAGAAAGAAAAACTTGCCTTCGTCTAAATTAAAATAAAAACCTGTGCCCTCAAACCTAATTGTAACACTATTGGAATCAATGAATTCATTAGATGTTAAATCTATCAGAAATAAATTAATAGCTGAATTTTAACATTATAAAACCTTCCTCACTTTTCACCTCACTATATCCTAAATAGTGAGCCCTTGCAGTGCATTTCAGAATTTTTTAGGGTGATCTGAGATGGAGGCAAAGGAGGTGAAAGTTACATTCACTTCCTCCGTGGACCAGATTGGAATTACAACTCAATTATATAACTACTAATCTGAATAACCAACTGAAGACTAGCTGAATATCATTCTTATACCCAAGAACCCTCAGCTAGACTAGCAGAAAGGACAGAGATTTCAAAAGGCTATCCCCGCATCCACTTGTGGTGGTTGAGAAACAGAGGCATGTCTCAGTGTAACGATCCCCCTGAGGAGTATGTTGTCTCAACCCCACGCTGGGCTCCCAGCCCTGAGAACCAGAGCCTGGAAGAGGAGACCACAGGACATCTGGCTGTGAAATCAGAACGGATTATGCCCTCCAGGAAGAGGTGGGAGTCTGCTAGAAAAACAGGAGCCCTTGTAAAAGGCCAGCACACAAGTATCCTTCCCACCACCTACCCTGGGCCTATGAAGAAGGGGTGGCTCAGAGTGGCCTGGGAGTCCTGTGAGGAGACTGTTTTCTGTGGCTCTGGGAGAGAGCTGAGGGGATGGCCTCTGGGTGCCCTCCCTGTGCTGAGTCCCTCTCCCACAATGCCCACCGATGCCATCACCCCTGGGTCAAGCCCTCCCCTTCCTTATGGCCTCAGCCTGGGGAATGTACTAGCCCATCGTCCTGAATCCTTGTTCCCAACCCTGTGGAGCTACACACTGCAAAGGAGTATGGGCCCATGGTGTTTCGTGGAGGTCTCTTAAGCAGGTCTGGGTGGACTCAGGGGGAGTCAGAGACTGAGTTGTGTGACTTTGGGTTGTGGGTCTTTATTCTCTTGCTGGTCTAACCAAAGCCACCATTCCATTGCTGAGCCCTCCCTCCATACAGCCACATCTTGGTCTTTGGGCCCTGATGAATTCTGATGGCCTTCCCCTAATGTCTCCCTGAGGCCCCACCCAACCACAACAGTCCACAGGTACCTGGTGGGTGATAAGTGGCATTTGTGTACCCTGGGACTTGTGCTGAGTGGCCTCACACCCAGAAATGAAACCATGTTTGGATCCGTATCAGCATGGTAAACACCACTGGCACCTACCTGGTGACTCACTTACCTCATGGGACTCACATACCATGGGAGCTCTTTCAGTGACTGGCCCCAACAGAAAGCTGGTGGGTGGAGGTAGCCCGAGTGTCCAAGTGACTTGGGCTTTTTGCTCAGCTGTCCCATGGGCTTGGTGCTGGTGGAAGGAGGCGTTGTTGTGCAGCTTGGCCCCTCCCAGGTGTACCCAGGCCCAGCAGAGACAGTCACACATACTGGATCTCTTTATAGCTCCACACAGGTAGCCCAGGGAAAATCACAGGCAGAGACTGACATTGCCTTTCAGCAGAGTCCCTTCCAAGAGGCCCCAGAACCAATACACCCAGGGGTTGGGTGGGGGGACTTCAGATCATGACCCAATTAGCTCCACAAGCAGAACACCCAAATGAAGATCTGGGCAGACAGCAAACTGAGCTGGCATGAATTAGTCAACATGGGGTCAGTCTTTGCACAGCAGCTTATATACTGTGTGTAGTCAGCCAGCCTGAAGATCAACCCCATCCACAAATAGGCCCAAAGCAATCAAGACTTTACAAAAGAAGGGTTCACAGAACACACATAGTGACATTCCAGGAGTACCTAACTGAGGTGATCAGAAAGATTGTGCCAATGAGATTCAAAGAAACCTAATACATAAGGCCATTATACCAAGACTACGATGCAAAGCAGATCTACCTAATATACAGAAACAAATAGTAAGAGGCAGCTAAAATGGGGAGTCAAACATGCCCTAAATGAAAGAACAGAAGAAATTCCAAGAAAAAAAGAACTAAAGGAAATGGAGGGAAAATATGCATTAGATACAGAGTTCAAGAACATGGTTACAAAGATGCTCAAGGAACATAGTAATAACTTCAACAAAGAGATAGAAAGTATAAAAAAGGACAAAGAAACCACATAAAATAACCACTCAGAAATGAAGAATACAATATCTGAAATGAAGAATACGCTAGAAGGAATCAACAGCATATTCAATGAAGCAAAGAATAGGATATTTGATTTAGAAGACAAGATAGCAGGAAGCACCCAATTAAAGCATATATATATATATATATATACATATATATATATATATATATATATATATATATATATATTTAATGAGCTAGTTTCAATGACTTCAGGGGCAACACAAACCATAGTAACATTCACATTGTAGGGGTGTGAGAAGGAGGAGAGAGAGTACGAGAAATTGAGAACCTATTTGAAGAAATAATGACTGAAAACTTCCCTGACCTGGTGAAAACCAAGGACCACAAGTGCAGGACACAGAGTCCCATACAAGAGGAATTCAAAGAGACCCACTCCAAGACACTTCATAATTAAAACGGCAATGGTTAAAGACAAACAGAGGATCTTAAAGGCTAAAAGAGAAAAAATAGATAGTTAACTACAAAGGAGCCTCCAAAAGACTTTCAGATGCTTTCTCAGCAGAAACATTTCAGACCAGTAGGGATTGACATAAAATATTCAAAATGTTGAAAAAGAAGGACCTACAACCAATACCACTCTACCCAGCAGGGCTATTATTAAAAATTGAAGGAGAAATAAAGAGCTTCCCTGGTAAGCTAGAGGAGTTCATCATCAAAAAACCAGCATTGAAGGGAATATTAAAGGGACTTCTACAGAAAGAAAAAGAAAAAAAGGGGGGGGGAACATAATTATAAAGAATAAAATGGTAAAAAGTATGTACCTACCAATAATTACTTTAATTGTAAATGGCTTAAATGCTCCAATCAAAAGACATAGAATAGATTAATGGATTAGAAAATAAGACCCCTACACGTGCTATCTACAACAGACCAACCTTAGTGAAAGATACACACAGACTGAAAGCAAAGGAATGGAAAAATATGTTTCTTGAAAATGCAAACTAAAAAGGCCCTGGCATGGTAACTCAGTTGGTTAGAGCATTGTCCCGATACACGAAGTTTGGAAGTTCAAGCTCTGATCAAGGCATAACAAGGAGCAACCAACGAATGCATATTGAGAGGAACAACAAATCAATGTTTCTCTCTCTCTCTCTCACTCTCTCTCAAATCAGTAAGTAAAAATAAATTAAAATTTTTTCAAATGTAAACTAAAAAAAAAGGCAGGATAGCAATAATTATATCAGATAAAATGGAATTTAAAAATAAGGCTATAACAAGAGACAAAGAAGACCATTATATAATAGTAATGGGATCAATCCAAAAACAAGAAATAACTTTTGTAAACATAAGAGCACCTAATTATATACAGCAAATATTGATATAATAATAGTTGGGAGTTCAATACCCCTTTGACACCAATGGATAGATCTTACAAAAGAAATAAAAAAGATAACAGCACCTGAAAGGACACATTTTACCAGACAAATTTCAGTTATTTTTTCAGAGAATTACACTGTAACACTGCAGAATATACATTTTCTTCAGGTACACATGGAACATTTTCCAGGATAGACCACATGTTAGACCATTAAAAAAGCCTTAGAAAATTTAAAAAGATTAAAATCATTTCACACATCTTCTCCATCCACATTTGTAGTGTTATCAAACTACAAATCAATTACACACACACACACACACACACACAAATAAAAAACACCTGAAAACACACAAACACATGGAGGCTCAATAACCTGTTACTAAACAGTGAATGGGTTAACAATGAGATCAAGGAAGAATTCAAAAGATACCTTGAAACAAATGAAATGAGAACATGACAACCCAAAATCTATGGAACAATTAAAGCAGTCCTAAGAGGGAAATTCACAGCAATGCAGGCCTACCTCAAGAAACAAGAAAAGTCTCAAATAACAGTGTAACCTCTCACCAGAAAACCTGTTTTAAATGAGCCTATGGAATAGTTTTTAAAGGTGTAACATGATCTTAATTCAACCAATTGATTAATTATTATTATGAGAGTATTCTTTTTGTAGTGAGTATAGTTCACCAAACATAAAATAAACCATTTTAAACTGAAAAATTCAGTAGCATTTGGTACATTTACAATATTGTACAATGATGACCTCTATCTAGTTCCAAAACGTTTCGTCACTCCAGAAGGGAACCTCATTCCCACGATATTGAGACTCCCCATCCCCCTACCGCAGTCTCTGGCAAGCATTTGTCTGATTTCTGTCTCTGGACTCACTTATTGTGAAAATTACATACAAAAGGAATCACACAGTAAAATAAACATATGTTCTGGCCTGGCCTATGTGGTTGAGTTGGTTGGAGGGTCGTCCCAAGCACCAAAGGGTTCAATTCTCAGTCAGGGCACATACACAGGTTGTCAGTTCAATCCCAGTTGGGGCTCATGGGGAAGGAAACCAATCCATGTTTCTCTCTCTCGTCAATGATTCTCTTTCTCTCTCTCTCTTTCTCTCTCTCTCTTTCTCTCTCTCTTTTCCTCTAACCCTTCCTCTCTCTCTCTAAAATCAATTTTAAAGAGGCATATCTCTGTTGAGAATGTAACAATAAAAAGACTAATTTTGCATTACAAACATAGATCAATGCTGGGTAGGCCGCTACAAAATTATAAGAGCAAGTGCCACACAAAATTAAACTGGTGGCAGGAAAATTAATTTCACAAGAGAGCAATTTACCTTCAAGTCTTCATTGTGTGATGTAGGCCTTGAATCATCAATGCCAGGTTTGCTGCAAAGTCTTTACAGTAAAATATACAACAAAAATGAGTGAGTTCATTTCTTTAAAACAAGCAACAAAAAGTTTAAGTGAAAGATCTGTTATCTGTATATCAAACAAAGATTCTTGATATAATTGGTGCTGGTGCTCTATTTCAAAAAAGGCTTTAGTTATCTATTTCTGCCGCCACCTCTCCCAACCTATGAACTATTTAACTGAAGACACACTCTGCCTGAGACTAATTTGTTTTCACCATTTAATGGCTGACATAACTTTTGTTTCCTGAACTGGCACACATCTGATGACCTAACTCAGTGATGGTGAACCTATGACACTGGTTTATGGTTGATTTTTCTTTGTTAAATGGCATTTAAATATATAAAATAAATATCAAAAATATAAACCTTTGTTTTACTGTGGTTGCAAATATCAAAAAATTTCTATATGTGACACCGCACCAGGGTTAAGTTAGGGTTTTTCAAAATGCTGACAGGCCGAGCTCAAAAGGTTCGCCATCACTGACCTAAATCAAGGTAGGAAGATACACTGTCCTTTCCTCCTTGACTGTCCCTGGTTCAAAGACTACTGGATGTTGGTCAAAACTGGCAGTCTTAGTTCTTTAGCATGGAAACCACTTATTAAGGAGAACTCATTCCTTCCTTTTACCCTAAAGCCATACAGGAAGTTCCCTGAAATGGTGGAAAGTTAAATGTCCAAATGTCAAAGAACAAAGTTATGTCTTGTTAGCCATCCCACTCCCAAATCACCCTCTGCAGGCTCCATGCCAGTCTCCAACATTTAAATCGTCAGCCTATGTGGCACAGACTCCTGAAACAAGGAGAGGCTCAAAGGACCAAGATCAGGAGCTCTCTATTTCCCTGCTCCTGGAAAACAATCTAAAAGGAGTCTCAGAAATCCACGCATAACATAGGCGTGTTACCAACTACCTAACTCCACTACTGATTTGACAGCTTGTCCTGTCCCTGCCCAACTCTCAATGTACTTGGGAAGCACATCAGCTAATTAAATAACGCTCCTAGTTAAGACTACATATCTAAAAACAAAAACAAACAAACAAACAAACAAAAACAGGGGGATTGCCTGGCCAGTGTGTGTCAGTGATTCAGCATCAACCCATGAACCAAGAGGTCACCAGATCAACTCCAAGTCAGGGCACATGCCCAAGTAGCTGGTTCAGTCTTAGTAGGGGGCATGCATGAATGAGGCAGCTGATTGGTGATTCTCTCTCATCATTGATGTTTCTATCCCTCTCTCCATCTCCCTTTCTCTCTTTCTAAAATCAATAAAAACATATTAGAAAGGGGGGAGGATCTTCCTGAGAGCAATTATTAAACAATGCTTCTTGACCCAAACTTCAAAAATAAGTCTCTAAATATTGAATATGAAATAGTTTTCATTTTGAACATAGCTGATGAAAGGCAACTTTTAAACAGAACACATTTGGTTAGCCCTGGCCAGGTGGCTCAGTTGGTTGGAGCTTTGTTCCATACACCTAAATGCAAGTTTGATTCCAAATCAGGACACCTACCCAGGTTTCAGGTTCAATCCCAGGCTGGGGCATCTGTGGGACTCATGCACTCTGAGTGAATCAGGCAATTCAAAGGTATTGACCAGAGGAACAACACAATCTGACTTATATTTTAATAGGCCCACTATGTTTAAAATTGAACAAAAGACTAGAATTGATGGGAAAAAAGAAAATTAGGGGGAAAGGCAAGGAGAGAGGAGTGGGGGGAGAGCAAGAAGAAGGAAGGTGGCAGGAAGGAGGAAGGAAGGAAGGAAGGAAAGAAGGAAGGAAGGAAGGAAAGAAGGAAGGAAGGAAGGAAGGAAGGAAGGAAGGAAGGAAGGAAGGAAGGAAGGAAGGAAGGAAAAAAATCAGTTAATTGGCTATTAAGCTAATCTAGATAGCAGATGATGGTGACTGGGCCTGGAAGATATGACAGGATTTGGGATATGCAGTCAACTCTTGAGTTTGTAGACCTTGAATTAACAGACTTTGGGTTTAATGGATAAAACTTCTGTATGTCATATGTGAAAATTAACACCCCATTAATTTGAAAATGTTTTTAACCAAAATTTGCTTATACTCAACAGGTTATTTTTGTGTGATTATTTCACAGTTATTTTTAACAAATTTTATCAAAAAGCCATATATTGTAAAACCACTGTAGTAATTTCACCAACATAAATACATATTACTTATCAACAACTACAGACTACATATTTAAATCCAAAAATCACTGCTCCTAAACAATGTTTGGCAAATGATTAGGACATGATCACACCACATGGCACATGGGTAATTGGTTCTGTTGTCGAGTGGAGTGACTGTCTGCAGAAGATTTAACATGTGCCGGCCAACGTTCCCATGTGCACTGAGCCGCGCCCCAGCCGTGTGCATTTGCTTATTCTCGGTGACTGGTGAATGCATGCATTATTAGACCTATTCGCTATAAATTTAAAATTATGTATTAAACACATCATTCTAACCCTAGTCTTAAAATATAAACAAAAGGAAAAGAGTTAATTTAACGCTAAGTTGCAAATTAGAAGAGTCAGGAGTGTGTGTGTTCATACATATTAGCAACATGGCATAAAAAAAGCAAAGTGTATTGGACATTAAAAAGAAACAAAGACGGCCCTGGCCATTGTGGCTAAATGGTGAGAGCATCGGCCCGCGCACCGAAAGGATCACGGATTCAATTCCTGATCAAGGGCACATACCTGGGTTTCAGGTTCCGTCCCCAGCCCTGTTCCACTTGATGTTTTTCTCTCACACTGAGGTTTCTGTTTCTCCCTCCCTCGCTTCCAGTTTCTCTAAAAAAATCAATGAAGAAAATATCCTCGAGTAAGGGTTAACAACATTACAGCAAAAACAAAACAAGGACAAATATTTAAAATTTGAGTTAATATTTATATAGGTGCAAACAACAAAAGCAGAAAACATATGAAATTGGCACCAGAAAGCAAATGAACTGGGCACGTGGCACTTCAGTTGAGGAAGCATTGTTGCAGTGCACACACAACAGCGTTCCTGTGGGCCCAGTGCAGGCAGCTGAATTGAACTCTGCGGCAGTTAAGTTTGCAAATCATATGAACACACCATTCAAAGCAAGTGATGGAGGGCTTTGGCCCTTTCCAAAAGGCAAGGAGTTCTGTACGAATGAACTTACGGTGAAGCATTAAGTGCTACAACAGAAGAGACTGAACCATTAAGGCAAAAATAATAGAACCTATAAATAATGAAGTCCTATTATAGTCTCAGATTTAGAATGATGACGAAAGTGCTTTATTCTGGCTTCTGTGCCTGAAAATACACAAGCCCCCAAATATGAAAAACCAGCACTTGGAGGAAAAGTCAGCAAGGACAGGATCTTGGCACTGCTATGCGCCAACACCAATGGATCACACAAACTGATACCCGTAATTGTTGGCAAAACTCATAAACCTGGAGTTTTAAAAAATATAATGAATCATCTGCCTGTTTTGCATTAAAACTCTAAAAAGGCATGGCCCAATGCGGACATTTTCCAAGACTGGTTGTTGAAAGAATTTGTATCAGCAGTCAGGAAGTTTCAAGGTGAAGAGCTTGGAATACCACCAGAGGATGCAAAATGTTTATTGCATTTAGACAATGCCCTTGCTCATCCATCCAAATTCTGTTCAGAAGATGGCAAATTTAGATGTATGTTTTTGCCAAAAAACATAGCATCACGTATCCAGCCCATGAACCTGGGGATAATTCTGGCAACCAAATGAATATACCGCAAAACGTTTTTAGAGGAAGTATTGGTTGCATTGCAGAATGAAGTTAATGATGAACATATAACAGGACAGTGTATCTTACAAAATTTACCGTTTTAAAGAGTTACCGTTTAAAATCAGCAATTTTTAAATTTTGCTGCAGCATGAAAAGAAGTGAAAGTGCAAACATTGGAAACTGGTTGGAAGAATTGGCTTGACGATGAAGAGAGACTGGCATTTAGAAGGGCTGGAGGTTACTGATTACTGTGGGACAACACACAATATTGGTGGACAGGTAGCTGAGGAAGAGGTTTTACAGTGGTTAGAAGAAGATGAAGGTGTCCCTGGGTACCACACTATGACTGAAAGTGAAATTGCAGATGAGGTGATGACCTGGGAAGATGAGGGTGGCAGTGAAGATAAGGAGGAAGAAGGAACAACATGCCCCAAACATAAAGTTATCAGTGGTGGGTTCCCATCTCCACGATCTAACAACATTTATTGACAATCCATCAGATAATGAAATTCCACTTCATTAAACCCATTTTCAAAACATTAGGGAGCTAATTATAAAAAACAGCAGACTTCAAACGTTCAAACTAAATATGATAGTTTTGTCAAAGCAGGATTACCTAAAGCAAGCACCTCAACATTGAACATTATATGTCACATCACAACAGGAGTGTCTGGATATATCATCATCCAAAGACAATTAAATAGGAAAACATTTTTTTCCTGTTCTTATAAAATTTAAATTTTGTTTTGTTTTTAGAACATTGTTCATTTGTTATTAAATATAAAGTGTATTTTCTGAAAAAATGGTTGTTTCTATTAAGATTGCATACTTACTACAGTCTCAAATCTATGGTGAGTATATAAGCAATACCTATAGGAAACTTCTCTGGGAAATTAAACTTTTCATAAATACTTAATTTTAATTACACAAATGTGTCTACAGACATAAAAACAGGAAAACTAACTTGTCAATTTTTTAACATATACATTCAGAAAACCTACTTTATTATATAGAATGGTCTTTCCACTTTGAGGACACCCCCTTTTCCAAACTGTTCCTTTGCTCCAAGGTTTTACTATATTTTGAAGGAATTCTGACAAGATTTGCCCACAGATTAGATGTGAGGTTTAAGACAAAGACAAAGACAGGAGTTGAGGATGACACCAAGTTTTTGGCAGAGCAATTGAAGAACTGTTGTTCACTCAAACAGGAAAGACCACGTGAAGGGCAGGTTTTAATCTATCAGTAGATTAATTTTGAACATTTTAAGTCTGGAACACCCAATAGCTATTAAAAAAAGAGAGAGATCAAGTAGGCAGTTTGATTTATAGGTCTGGCTTTAAGGAGAGAGATCTGGGCTGATCATTAGTATATACAAAGTAGTAAACGTCATGAGAAAAAAGATCAAGGACTGAATCCCCGGACATTTGAATGTGTAAAAGGTGGGAGATGAAGAGAAACAAAATAGAATGAGAAGGACAGACTAGACAAGTGTGAAACCACGTGTGTTCCCCTTCCTCTTCCTAAAAACTCAAAGTCCTAAGAGACAAATGAAAAAAGAGAGTTTTCCATTGGCTCAAATATTGCTGATAGGTTATGTAAAACCAGGTCTAAAACATTGTGTCTAGATTTATAGAGGAAAACAAGTACAAACCTTGAGACAAACAATTTTGGAGATGAGGTGAGACTAAACATTATGAGAGTGTGTTCAAGAGTGCATGGAAGGGGAAGTGGAATCAGTGAGTATAGATCAGGGGTGGGCAACCTTTTTGTAAGTGCGTGCCAAAACCAGCAAAATCTCTGACTCAAAATTCTTCTGCGTGCCAACCCTAATTTTTTGAGAACATGTTACGCCTACTTGATATCTCTTAAGGTGTACATATGTGAAGAACCTTGAAGAAATAATAAAATTCATTACAGCGGCAAAAACACAGTATATGATGATGAAAAATACATTTATTTTTATTTTATTTTTTAATATATTTTATTGATTTTTTACAGAGATGAAGGGAGAGGAATAGAGAGTTAGAAACATCGATGAGAGAGAAACATTGATCAGCTGCCTCCTGCACACTCCCTACTGGGTATGTGCCTGCAACCAAGGTACATGCCCTTGGCCAGAATCGAACCTGGGACCCTTGAATCCGCAGGCAGACGCTCTATCCACTGAGCCAAACCGGTTAGGGCTACATTTATTTTTTAATGTATACATGTACACTGATAGTCCGACAGAAAACTTGGACTCCGTTTGCTATTATCAGTGGGACTTTTGCTGCTGCATCACTGATGACAGAGATTTTACATCAGGTTTATATTTCGTGACCTTCAGAGATATGCACGAGCTACTACTTTCATCCGTCAAGCTACTCCTATTACGAGATTTAACAAAATTCATCACTGAGAACAAAGATGCACAAGCATATGTGGATGAAACCAAAACATTGGTAGGGTCTAGGGAGGCAGGGAGAGTTAAGGCAGAGGCATAGAAATTGCTCTTCCCCTCTCTCGTCAATCCATGTCTATGGTCTTTAAGATAACTTGTTATGTAAAATTATTTATTTATCTAAGATGCACCTATACTGAATTTATCTGAAAAATAAAGAAGTTGATATTAAGAAAAAATTGTAAATGGAAGATTATAAGAGAGAGTTTCGCGTGCCAGCAGAAGTTACTGGTGTGCCATGTTTGGCACGCATGCCAGGGGTTGCCCACCCCTGGTACAGATAGTTCTTTTAAGGACTTTGTAGCTAAATTACATGGGTTTGGATAATCTCATCTTCTTCATGTTTACCTGTAGCTTTTAATCCTTTCATAATGACTCTAAAGAATTTTTGTAATATTTAAAAGTCTTTTCATTACATACCTGTAATATTACATGGTTTAAAACATGCCAGACTAGGTATTACATAATAAATTCACAAATTATACAACTAAAAGACCCCATGAAATTTTTCTAGATCTATAAGATTACATAATCTGATTGTGATGTTTCTCATGCTTAAAAAGACGACAGGATTTCTTGCTGGATGAAAATCATCCAATCCTAGAATATGTTACACTACTCAAATGTACAAAGCACACTGTAATTAGTCATATTAAAATTGTGTAATAGAAATAAAGGGGGAAGCATACAGGTAATATTCTTACTTTATAAACTATTTTTGTTAATTGTGTAATATGAAGTCCCTGTTGAAAAATTGTGTGTGGTGCATACTGAAATGTATTCTCCCAGAAAAGGAAGGATAAAGGCAGGCATGCAGTGTACCCTTCAAAAAGAAGCTTCACTCACTAGGAGCACCTTGGTTTATGACGCAAGGTCAACAAATGAATGCTGCAGGCCAAATCCAGCCCAGAGCCTGTTTTTGTAAATAAAGATTTATTGGAACACAGCCACACCCACTCCTTTACCTAGTGTCTATGACAGATTTCAGAGACCTGATGGTTCACGAAGCCCACAATACTGACTATCTGGCACTTTAGAGAAAAGCTCTGTCAGCCCCTCACCTCGAAGAGTAATCCCCTGATGTTTTTTAATAGGTTTTACACAATATACTGAAATTTGTATATAAGATATGGAATAAATTACCTTGTGAAATCCCTCAGTTTTCAGATTAATTTGAGTGTCCAATATTTGAGCACTCAGGTATTAGGAATAAAACACAAAAATCTAGTAACTAGCAAATTAGGTGGAAACAAAGTAGAGTGACAGTGTAGCATATAACTTCCTTTTATAACTGAATGGATATTAAAAGTATTCTCACCAAATTTGCTTAAATCATGACACTGAACCCAATGCTTTAACTACAAGGGCAACAATCAGTATTCTGTAGACCAGAACTTCCCCCATTTGTTCCAGTGGCTGCGTACTACATTATTTTATGGGTATAATAATGTATTGCCTTATAGATAGGTATTTACACTACCTACAACTTTTCTGTAATGTTGTAATAAATATCTTTATATATGTATACAAGTAACATTTGTATAAATATCCTCAATGTATATACACTATACAATATATACAATATGTACATAAGCAGTCATATTATATATAAACACATGTAATGACCTACTGTATATTTTATATACATCCTATATAATAAAGAGCTAATATGCAAATGGCCACCACGCCCTCACATCATCACGCCCTCACACCATCATGCCTTAACTGCTCAGACACTCAACACTGGGGAGAGAGGAATGGGGACCAGCCAGGCTGTGGCCTGGAAGAGGGACAAGCCGCCTGCCTGCAGTCCCAGGCACCAGTGCCTGTGGCTGTGGCCCAGGAGAGGGACAAGCCACCCACCCTGCTGGTCCCAGGCACCTGAGGTTGTGGCCCAGCCAAGCCGCCTGCCCACAGTCCCCTGCAGCTGTGCCGGGCCTGGGTGAAGCCGGCCCATGTCCTGGGTGCCTGTGGCCGGCCAGAGGGAGGGAAGCCCAGATTCCAGGTTCCTGCAACCAGCCAGAGGAGGGAATCCTGGGTCCCCAGTGATGGGCAAGGCAGAGGCAATTAGGGGTGATCAGACCAGCAGGGGAGCAATTAGGGGCAATCAGGCAGGCAGGCAGAGGTGGTTAGGGGTGATCAGGCAGGCAGGTAGAGGGGTTAGGGATGATTAGGCAGGCAGGCAGGCGAGCTGTTAGGAGCCAGCGGTCCCAGATTGTGAGAGGCAATCTGACATCCCCCGAGGGGTCCCGGATTGGAGAGGGTGCAGGCTGGGCTGAGGGACTAGGAGAGGGACAAGCCGCCTGCCCCATAGTCCAGGGCCCCAGGGGATGGGGCTGTGGCCCAGGAGAGAGAAAACCAGCCCACCCCACAGTCCTGGGCACCAGTGGCTGTGCATGCAACCTGGGAGAGGGACAAGCCACATACCCCACAGTCCCATTTGCCAGCACTGAATTTCATGCACCAGGCCTCTAGTAATAATATATAATTAATGTCCTTACAATCCGTATGTGTGTATGCATCCAAGTCATGTTTTCCTGTAGGATTTAGTTCTGGAAGTGAAGCTATTGGGATAAAGGGATGACATACATGAAATTTTGAAACTAGCTCAATTACCCTTTGAAAAAGATGTGCCAATTTCATGTACCTGTAGTGCACGGGAGTGCCTTTTCCTCCCATGTGCCAATTCTGGTTATTTTTTAAATAAAATATTTATCATTTTAAATTTTTTAAATGGTATCTCATTGTTTGTTGAATTTTCATTTTTCTGATTACCAGGCAAGGATCAATCTCTCTAGTAAAAATATAAAATTTGTTAATCATGAATATTTGCTCAAATTGGAATTTGTTTTATAGGAAAAGAGTAATTACATATTATTAAATACTGCTGTAGGCTTACCTAGCAGAATCTTCTCTCTCCATAACAGGAAGCTGCTGCTTATCAGTTTGTTTAACTTTGCTTTTCTGACTCCGTCCACCACTGTCAGCAGCAGCAGCATTATACATGTTTCCTGACACTTTCCTTTTACTGCTTTTCTGCTTTTTTTCTTCTTTAACCTTTGATGAAAGTTTGATATTAAGGATATTGTTATTACCTTATTCATTAAAAAGACTGTGTTTTCATTAATTTTATCATTTGACTCTTAGTTTAATTGACAGGACTCTAATCAATAAAAATATTTTGTGTGTTTTTCATTATAGGTCATTGAAGCTGTAAATTCTTCTTCATTTCTGTTTCAGTAAAGAAGCAGAATTTTCCAAGATTTGTAAAAGAGCTGCCTTAATTTTGTGCTCCTATTCACATCACATCCACACTTTGTTACCTAACATTCCACCCCTCCCCATTTGTCTAGCAGAGACAGAGAGATAATAGGACAAAAATGCAAAAGGTGTCCTCTTCTGTCTGTCCCACCTGGGTCTTGCATTACAGTCAGATTTAGAGGATGTGACATTGTGCCTCAGAAACAAATAGGAATCTTTCCTGTGTTTGCACGAAGCTATCCCTTCTCCCTTTGCCTTTTACAATTCTTTTTTCTTTAAGATCTTTGAGGGCATCAAAAAAGTGGTGGTATTCATAAAATATATGAACCACAGTTCACCACAGCACTGGAGCAGAGTGGAGCCAATGGATTGTTGGTTAATGTACAATTCTGGAAAATGAGTAATACGATCACTATACAATTTTATAGCTAGAGCACACAGAAGTAGTTATCTACTTACTTTAGCCCCATATTTACTGATAACAGAAATAAAACCAAGGTTAAATGACCTATCCAACCTTCGTAAGGACCCAATTCCTTGCATTTTATGGCACCAAAAGAAAGGATATAATTCTATAATGCTGAATCAAATAAATAAACAGAAAATTTCATCAAATTAAGCAGGCAAATTAAGTATGACTTTCAAAAAGTAATTTAATGCTTTAGTGTAATGAGAGGGCTCATCTGCTTTTTCTTATGAAGGAGCAGCATATCTCAATCTTTTTCCATTTTAAAAGTCAATGCACCTCAAAACTCAGTTTTCTCCTTTAGAAACAAATACTGATCTTATTGCAAATAATTTATGTGACCTACATGATTACATCATACATGTCAAAATGACAATCACCATGCTTTTATATTTGACAGGTATTCTGTAGCTTTTTATGTTTTTTAATCTTTCCATTACAGTTCACAATATTATTTATATTGGTTTCAGTTGTGCCGCATAGTGGTTAGATAATCAAATACTTTACAAAGTGATCCCCTGATATTTTAATACACACCTGACTCCATTCATAATTATTACAATATGATTGAATACATTCTCTATGCTGTACTTGACATTCTGTGACTATTCTATAACTACGAATTGGTACTTGTTGAACCCTTTACTTTTGACCCAATCTACCGACCCCCTTCCCACTGTCATCCATCAGTCAGATCTCTGTCATCTATGAGTCTCAAAATTCTTAGTTCACCTATTTTGCTCTTTACATTCCACATATAAATGAAATCAGATGGGACTTATCTTTATCTGTTTGATGTATTTCACTTAGCATAATACCCACTAGGTCCATCCATACTGTCACAAACAGCAAGGATTCATTTTTTTTATGGCAGTACCACACTTTATTAAACAGCATAATGTAAAGCTTTGATTCAACAAACACATCTGGGAGTGGTGATAAAAAACATACGTGGAAGTATATATGTTTGTTATTAAAATATCTCAATAAAATTGCAATGATGATGTACAGTGCAGGTGGGTACTTGAAATATTGGGGAGGCCAATTTGTAAAGTATATGATTACCTAACCACTATGCTGTACATGTGAAACTAATACAATGTAAACTGTAATGTAAACTGTAACTAAAAATAAACTAAAATAAAAATACCTGGCGGGGGGGGGGGGGGGGGGGAAGAGATCAACAGAAGGACTTGTACGCATGCATATAAGGATAACCAATGAACAGACACTTGCGGGGAGGGCATGTGCCGGGGTTGGGGGAGGAGTGGCTGGGGTGAGGTCAATGGGGGGAAAAGGAGACATATGTACTACTATTTGTAATACTTTAAACAATAAATAAATAGATAAATAAATAAATAAATAAATATCTGGATGCGATCACATTGGAATTCTAAGTTCCAAGGTTTTGAGTAAACCATAGAAGATAGCACACACTATAGCACAAAAATAGATGAGTTTAGCTGGGGATTTTGTTTATATCCCTCCTCTCAGAGTTTCCTTCCATTTTATTGTTTCTGGGATGCAACTTATGGGTATTTTTAAAATTGATTTCAGAGAGAGAGGGAGAGAGAAGGACAGAGAGGAACATTGATGAGGAGAGGCTGTTTCCTGCACACCCGCCACTGGGAATCCAGTCGCAACTAGGGCATGTGCCCTGACTCTGAATTCAACCAGGGACCTCTTGTTTCATGGGTCAACCACTGATCCACATTGACTGGGCCATGAGGTGTAACTTATATTTAAGCTATTGGACTTAAAAAATATATACCTAGTGCTTATTACATCAATGGATAGACCTACCAAATACAACCAAGAAGATAACAGCATCCTTGAAGGACTTATTTTACCAAATGAAGTTCATTGAGATTTTCACAGTATTATATCCTAAAACTGTAGGAAATACATTTGTTTCAAAATGCACAAGGAACATTATCCAGTATAGACCACGTGTTAGACCATAAAAGCCTCAATACATTTAAAAAGATTGCAATCATTTCACACATCTTCTCTAACCACAATGGTATCAAACCACAAATCAATTACAAAAACAAACAAACAAAATAACACACACTGAAATTACACAAACATATGGAGGCTAAATAACCTGTTACTAAAGAGTGAATGGGTTGATAATGATATCAAGGTAGAAATCAAAATATACCTTGAGACAAATGAAATGAAAACATGACAAACCAAAATCTATGGGACACAGTGAAAGCAGTCCTAAGAGGCAAATTCACAGCAATGCAGGCCTACTTCAAGAAACAAGAAGAATCTCAAATTAACAATGTAACCTTTCATCAGAAGACCTGTTTTAAATGAGCCTATTGGATTGTTTTTAAGCGTGTAACATGATCGTAATTCCATCGGTTGATTCATTATTATTATGAGAGTATTCTTTTTGTAGTGAGTAAAGTTCACCCAAAATAAAATAAACCATTTTTAAGTGAAAAATTAGATACATTTACAATGTTGTACAATGATGACCTCTATCTAGTTCCAAAAATTGTCATCACTCCAGAAGGGGACTTCATTCCCATGAAATGGTAACTCCCCCTTCCCCCTACCGCAGCCTCTGATTTCTGTCTCTATGTAGTCACTTACTGTGGAAATTACATATAAAAGGAATCACGCAATAAAATAAACATATTTTCTTTCCTGGCCTGTGTTGTTCAGTTGGTTGGAGTGATGTCCCATGTACTAAAGGGCTATGAATTCAATTCTCAGTCAGGGCACATACACAGGTTGTCAGTTCAATTCCAGTTGGGGCTTATGGGGAAGGAAACCAATCCATGTTTCTCTCTCATGTCAATGATCCTCTCTCTCTCTCTCTCTCTCTCTCTCTCTCTCTCTCCTTCTAACCCTTCCCCCCTCTCTCTCTCTCAAATCAGTTTTTAAAAAGGCATATCTCTGTTGAGAATTTAACAATAAAAAGACTAATTTTGCATTACAAACATAAATCAATGATAGGTAGGCTGCTACAAAATTATAAGAGTAAGTGCCACACGAAATTAAATTGACAGCAGGAAAATTAATTTCCAAAGGGAGCACTTTACCTTCAAGTCTTCATCGTGTGATGTAGGCCTTGAATCATCAATGCCAGGTTTGCTGCAATGTCTTTACAGTAAAATATACAACAAAAATGGGTGAGTTCATTTTTTTAAAACAAGCAACAAAAAATTTAAGTGAAAGATAAGCTATCTGCATATAAAATAATGATTCTTGATATAATTAACAGTGGGGCTCTACTTACAAAAACGTTTTAGTGTTACCCAACTCCATTTCTGATTTGACATCTAGTCCTGCGCCTGGCCAACCCTCCATGTACATGGGAAGCACATCAGCTAATTGGGAACCCAGGTAAAGGGGAGAAGACACCTGCCTTGGGCCATGGATCTATGTAGTTCAGCAATCTCCATTCCCCAGGACTCAAGAGGACGTAAGCCCCACTCTGTGAGCTACAGTTCAGGTAGATGAGACCATAGTCCTTTATGTGATCAAAAGAATCTTTCCAGTGGCTCAAAATCTTTTCATATTTTTCTAAAGAAACCTTGAATGCTGCTAATTCCGCCAATTAAACAACCATGCAAAAGAGCAGCAACCTTTTCAGGACATCCTGAGCCCCATATTTTAATCTGCCTTTCTGGAGAACAACCACATGCAGTTTCCTTCTTCTTAAAACTTATCTTTAACTTCTCATAAACTTCAATATTTTCCTCTCTTTTCCAAAACTCTTATTTCAAACCCAACCCAGTGTTGTTCTGCTTGAAAATGGAACTTCTAGTTCCATTCCTATCCTCTATTAACTATGTTCACAACCTACCCTCTATATTTCTATTATGACAACTCACCTACAGAATGAAAAAAAAAGGAAAGAGCATTGCATTTAGCAACCTGAATTTACATCTCTGTTCCACCACTTATTATTATCTCAATGAGTCACTTTAATGTGCTTCCAATACTCCATGTGAACAACTACTTGGCCAGGTTGTCAAACACAGGTTGAAGTACTAGAGAAGGTTTTGTTTAATTAATTGCTAGGCTTCCTTAAAATTATAATTTTCAATGTGTCTTTAATTCTGCCTATAGAAAAATGGAGAACACTATAGCTGGCAGAATTGGAAAAAATAACACAAAGAAAGAAACACCAATAAAAGTAGAGAATAAACTAATATAAATCAAAAACTCATGCAAGAGGGAAAAAAGAATATAGGAACAAAGAAAAAATCTCAAACAACTAGGCAAAGGTACTACCCTAAAGAGAAAACCAGACTGGGAAGTCAGTAAATAGAGGAATCTATTAGAAATATCCTCTAAATATCCTTAATTTAATTAAGATAACATGATCTACACACAGATATTCTTTACTTAGAGATAAATAATTCATTCCAAGAAGAATAGATAGCATTTTACCTAAAACCCTTGCCTGAGTGGGCCTTGCTTAGGTAAAACCTTTGGTTCTGTAGCCAGAGAGAACCGAGATGGGCCCTAAAAGCTTTGGTGGGAAAAACAAGGTCCTATTTACCACTTCAGTTGTCAAGGAGAGTAAGATAAATGCTTAGACTCACTGGGCCTCTTAGAAAAACTCTAAATCAGAGTTCACACACTATCAGATTAATTTTCTGAGATGATCTTGTTTGCAACTTTATCTCCATAGCAGAGCTACACGGGAACTTATCAGTGTATGTTGAGGGACAACAGAATGATTTGGGAGCCAAGCTGTTTGACAGTCACATCATGGCTCAGCCCCCTGCTTACTATGGAATCCTGGGTCACTTCATCCATCTCCCTGAATCACAGTTGCCTCATTAATAAAAAGTCGGCTACAATACACAGCTACATTGACAGCTATTGTTATCACTATATAACACAGGTTAATTACATAAATAGGCTCTAGCCCACAGTAGAACACTCTAGAAATGTTATTTTCTTTCCTCTGAATTCCCTTAATTAACATATAATTTTGAAAAATCCATAAAATCCTACCTGCTTGAAGAGTCTTCTTCAGAGGTATCAACCACTATTTTAAAAAAAGTAAAATACATTTTAAAGCAATAAAAACACAGGACTTTAAAAGTACTGGGCTAATACATTGTTAGAAAGTATAACTTTGGGGCCACTCCTGAAGACTGTACCGGAGTGAACATTAATTGTATTATTGGTAGCCATTAATACATAAGAACATTTACTTTCTCTTTTTAAATATATCAAACACATACACACAGGAAAATGGGATGTATCAGAGTTTGATACCTTCCCGTGCACTGCTATGTACAATGAACATAATCCTAACCAAAAAAGCATCAGACTGACAGAAAATTATGTCATTACTGGAAGCAGAATCATAGACTAACCAAGTCAAACTTCAATAGCTTGAATTTTCTGGACTCCTCCTATTAGCAGCAGTCAGAAGAGAGTATACTTACTTTGCCGTAACACAATACAAACTGTCTAGCTCTTCAGTGAAGACTAGCTAATTTAAGATCAAACACTCTATCCCAAGGAAGCTTAATCACCAGGCACCATACTTTGCAGCACAGCTACACATAGGAGACATCCATTGTTATAAATATCCCTCTCTGGTGCAGGATGTAAAAAATGAGCAAGGCTGTGTGTTTGGGGCTGTGTGGTTTATGGGCACACACTGTACCTTCCGCTCAATCTGACTGTGCACCTAACATTGCTCTAAAAAATAAGTCTTAGTAATTTTCTTCAAAACAATGTATCCCCTGAATCGTCTATTAGCATATATCAACATATTTATGCTGTTTTCAAGACACAGTCCCCTTAAAAATTAAGATAGAGATCCAAGTATAAGAAAATGGGGATTATCCTCACAATGGAGTGTAGCATATGGAAAGACATAAATAAAGCAAATAGTGTTAAATGTATACATTCTAGGGAAAGAAAATAACTAATAAATATTATTGAATAACTTCCTTTGTAATTATAAACAGGAATTTAGTGAAATATAAATAAAAATTAATCATGCATATAATTAAAGGACACTTTTTATTCTATTAAATCAGAAATCCTTATACTGATTTTATGTAAAAATTATCTTGAAATATTAATTGGATAAAAAAGGAAAGCTGATCATTGCCTAATATTGCCCTAGTCATTTATGTACAAATACCTGTGAAATACTCACCAAGAGTCACAAAAGTGGCCAGCATTGCAAGCAATTATAGATGATGCGACTGAAAGCAGTACCATGTTATATTATCATATTACTTGCTTTAAAAACAAAATTTTAGGCCAAAGCCAAAAATTCAGTCAGGGCTATACCTGCTGTGCAGAAACATTTCATACAGCAGACATAAGACTGCTATCCTTAGAAAGTCCTGCTTGAATGGCTACCCTTCAGTTGGTATCTGAAAACCTGAATCTGGGGAGGGTTTCCCCCTTTCCCTAACTGAGAAGAGTGGCTCCCTGAGCCTAAATACCTTGTACAACCAATGGGGTCCATGCTGAACACTTGCTTTCCTTCTGGGAATCTAGAATTTTGGGACATGTGATGGGGAAGATGCCTATGTGATTAGTATGCCATAGAAACCTTGGTACTGAAGCTAACAAGACCGGTATATGATATATTTCATGTGTGTGGTCAAAACTTGACACTTGAATAACTAAGCACATCCTGGAAACTCCACAGGGTGAGGACTCTTGGAAGCTTGTACCAGATGTCTGCCAACTTTGTCACACGCACCTTTTCTCTTTGCTGATGTTGCTTTAAACCTTTCACTGTAATAAAACTCATGTATGAGCCCACCTATATGCTGAGTCCTGCAAATTTTTTAGTGAATAAACAAACCTAGGGGTGGGTTTAGAAACATCTAACAAAATTGCATTATGTAAAAATATCATCTGGATTGATGTGCTGTACATGATTACAATACAAAAGTTGATTTCACTGAATACCTGTCCTTGATTTTCTTTCGGTCAGTGCTTGTTTTCGAGTTTTCTGTAGATCTATAACAATTAGAATAAAGACATGAAAGGGACAAATGAATCAATGATATCAGAAAGTTATGTGACACTAGCAACATTCCTATTTAGTCAGAATAAGAAATACAGAATCCTAATAATTGACATGTTCTATAGTATCAAAGTTCCAATAAAGGAAAGGAAAGGAAGACATCTCACTGACAAATTTCTCTAACTGAACAGGGTTTAATTCCCTTTTAATACAGTTATGAATCAATCAACTAACTGGGCTAACTGAAAAAAAAATTATTATCTATGATATATAAAAGCCCAGCGACCATTAGGGCAGAACAACTAGAACGACCAGAATGACCGGTGGCTATGATGCACACCATGACAGCCAACCAGCCTGATCTGGGCTGAGATCGCCCCCCCACCCCCACCCCCTTAGCTGTCCCGGCCCCCAATCCACCCGAACTCCCTGATCTGGGGCTTGGTCGGCCCCCAACCACCCACGGCCCCTCCCCACAGCTGGCCCCCACTCCAATCGACTCCCATCATCCCTGATCACTGCCTAGCTCTCTGGTGCATGTACATTTAGTGCAAGCACAAGAAAATAATTATCAGTCCCTTCTGACCCCGACCAGAGTCTCCACAGGGCTCTGCTAATATTGCAGTCAAGGTGTGTAATTCTCCCTCCAGGAAAGGCAGCTCCAGGAGTCCTTCCAAGTTAGCCAAAAAGGTGACCTAAGCATTAACGGGATGGTGGCCCTTTGCAGAGGAATGTAGTGAGGCTGCGTGGGGATTTTGTGACATTGCAGTGCCTTGCAGATTAGGTGAGCTTTCAATCTCTCTTTAAATGGGGTGGCAAAGAAGACCTGCAGGGTGCCAGGAGCAACAGCGAAGGGTAGGCACATTCAAAAACAGAAATACTTTTAAACAAACAGACATGAAGATCATATTGGGAAACAGAGTAGAGCCCCGGGAAGAACGCAAAAATCATTAAAGGGCCATCTTCCATCTTGATATACGTTTGCAAACAACACATAAACAACTTCTCGTGAAATGCAAAACAGTTCTATTGTGGGTTCTCCTTTGGCCATCTTTAAAGTATAATTAGATCCAGCTGGAGGAAAGCTACAGCTTCCAACATTAGACCCCCCGACAGAACCTGCCCCGGATCGACCCTCATCGGAGAGGGCCGGATGGACCCCACCCGTGCACAAATTCCTGCACTAGGCCTCTAGTATATAATTTAAAAAAGTGTTCTAATGATTACAGAGTTCTTTTTGTTCATTACTAATCTTTTAAAAAATTTCTTATTAAACTAATATCATGGCTCATCTACCAAAGGCAGTTGCTGACAGGACAAGTAAAAAGTGAAAGAAATTGTATGCAAAATGTAGGGATATCCATGGATACACCATCAAATTAAACATGTATGGAAAAATACTGGTCTTTCTTAATGAACTGTTACTCTTTCCTGCTGTTCAGTAAAGTCCTAGTCTTTGTGTCCAATCCAAATGCCAGTGCAGGCTCTTCCTGGTTTTGCTCAGTGGATAGAGCTTTGGCCCACAGACTGAAATTTCCCAGGTGTGATTCCAGTCAAGTGCAAGTACCTTGGTTGCAGGTTCCTTGTCCCTGGTCAGGGTGCATGCAGGAGGCAACCAATCGATGTGTCCCTCTCACATCAATGTTTCTGTCTCTCCTTCTCCTTTCCACCTTCTCTAAAAATCAATGGAAAAATACCTTTGTGTGAGGATTAACAACAACAACTGAAAAAATGCCAGTGCACTACCTGGACACCTATGAGTCACCTTAGATTTCTCTCTCCCCACTAACTTACATGCAAGCATCACAAAACCTACCGTCTCTGCTTTATTTTGCTACTGTCAACTGCCCTAACCAAACATGGACTCTTACAGATGGCTCTCACAGGGGGGAAAATACTACCAACTATTATTGTTCTTTCTTAAATTAGTAAGATTTGTTAAAGCAAAACAAATGAGAAAGACGTAAACCTAGAAAAACACTAACATTTTCAATGAAATAAATTGAGCTTCCTGACTCATTTCAGCATGGATGCTTGAAAACTTCATAGTGGACTTATGCTAGTCCAAAGGCAGCATATTTTTTGGTCTCCTATCTCTTTATGTGGTTTCCTTTCATCTATCCTCTACATGAAGGGTCAGCAAAATAGGGCCCAAAGGCTGATACAAGCTGCCATCTGGTTTTGCAAATAGTCTCACTGGAACACAGCCGTGCCTACTCACTTACAGATTCTCTATGACTGCTCTCACACTACAATGGCAGACTTGAGTAGATATGACAGACCACATGGACTAAAATCAGTCCCTTTAACAGAAAAATCTTGCTGATCCATGCTTCACACCACAACCAGAGGACCCTAATCTGCCGGAAGCCGGTCCATCCTTGCTGCTTGACACAGTCGCTGCAGGAAAGAAACATCTGCACAGCATATGTTTCAAAGGACCTGGCATGTATAGCATATTGTTCTTAATATGTTTGCTCTCCTTAGTGTCATGTGTTTTAACCAAGGTCACCTCTCCGAGAAAGGTTGTTTCCCCAGGTGGGGATTTTTCCCTGAGGTTAGGGAAGGGATACAACCCCTTAATTAAGTGCCAGGCGGGTAGTTAAGCTACATAATCTTTACTCCCTGGAATGGAGATAAGAAACGTCCTAACCTTTGTAATAGAAATTGACAGGATTAAAATCGGCTGGTATAAATACGGATGTAACAAGACAATAAACATCAGATCCTCATCAGATCCTAAATAGAACCTGGCTGGAGAACCTAGACAGAACATGGCGGGAGATCCTGGATAGAACCTGGCTGCAGAACCTGACTGGAGATCCGGGCTAGAAGCTGGATGGAGAACCTAGCGAGAGAACATGGCACCAGAACTTGGTTGGAGTTCCTAACCAGAACTTCGCTGGAGATCCTGGAGGGAGAACCTCGCTATGCTGATGAACTGAAATCAGTTTCCATGTCATTCATTCTTCGCCGACTCCATCCTCACCTTTGGGGATCCCTGGACCCGTTGGGGTTGGACCCCAACACTAATCATATGTATTCTTGTTAGTCTTCTGCCAAAAACTCCAATGAATCCCTGTAGTAAGCATTGCTGGCTCCCTACCTTAGTCTTCCTTATTGTTGGAGAACCACAACTGTATTTGGACATTTACTGTTCTGATACACAAAGAAGCTTGTATCTCCCCAGCTCCAGAGAGAGATATGATTATACTAAGCTCATTGAAGTCACTAGTTTACCACTAAAGGATTTATGAATGAACATGGGATATAATCCAAGCCCATCAAAAATTAGGGGAAGTCAACTCCAAGTCTCTCAGTTTTTTCCCTATTTAAAAGAAACGCATAGGCCAGGCCAGTATTGCTAAGTGGATTAAGAGTTGTCCCATGCACCAAGAGGTTCCTGGTTCAATTCCCGGTCAGGACACATGCCCCAGTTGCAGGTTCAACCCCAGCAGTGGCAAGCAGGAGGCAGCCGATGGATGTGATGGTTCTCTCTCTTTGATGATTTTATCTCTTTCTCACTTTCCCTTCCTCTCTCTCTAAAAATAAATAAAAACATGTTTAAAAAATTTCAAGGAAACACATAGCTCAAATCACTAATCATGGAAATGCAAATTAAAGCCATAGAGAAGTACCATCTCACTCTTCTCAGAATGGCTGCTATCAAAATGTAAATAAAAAGTGTTTTCGAGAACATGGGTAAGAGAGAAAGCCTCACACACTGTTCATGTGAATATAAATTGGTGCAGTAATTGTGGCAAATAGCATGGAGATTCCTCAAGAAATTAGAAATGGAACTGCCATTCCTCGTCTGGGTATTTACCCAACAGATATATATATTACACACATTTTGAAAATAAATATCTGTTCACCCCTGTGGAGAGTGGCTACAGTGTTCGGACAGGATCAAGCCTTGGACTCACTTGTGGCAAAGCCACATACAAGTTCCAGTTTTAATGGCAAAGCCCTCCAGCACAATTATAGCCAAAAGGCTATGGTTGTAAGCTTGACCTTATAGTCCGACCCTGCAGTCCTAGGTAGCTAAGGGATGTGGGCTGCAGGTGGTGCAGCAAGTGCTGCCTAAACAAAGCTTGATAGAGTTCAGAGAATGGCAACAACAGGAAAGAAGCAGATTGTCTCAGAAATTCTCAAAAACATTATAAACATCTTGCCCTTGTTTTGCTTTGTGTGATCTGACTATAAAATAAAGATCTTGCTTACAGGCAGGGTCACTGTTTCCTCATCCAGGCACAGTGATTCACCTGGTCCCAACTGTATTCTCCTGTCTGTTGTCTTTAATCCTTCACCACCCCTCCTTCACCATCGGCCATGCTGGACACACTTCACACCCCTATGTTCACTACAGCATCATTCATAATAGCCAGGATATGGAAGCAACCTAGGGTCTTTCCATAGATAAATGAATAAAGAAGATGTGTTATGTACATGTTTTATGTATATATGTTATATATGTATTATATATTATATATATATTTATACATACATACATATACATATATATGTAGAGAGAGAGAGAATATATTACTCAGGCATAAGAAAGAATGGAATCTTGCCATTTACAACAACATGGATGGGAAGAGAGGGTGTTAGGCTATATTAAATAAGTCAGAGAAAGTCAAATGTCATATGATCGCACTTACATGTGCAACTTAAAACAATAAAACAAAACAGAAACAGGCTCCATAGCTACAGAGAACAAACTGATGGGTTTACAGAGGACAGTGACTTGGAGAGATGGATAAAATAGAAGAATATGAATAAGAAGTGCAAACTTCCAGTTATCAAATATATAAGCTACATGGATCTTGTGTGCAAAACAGGCAATGACCCAACGTAGTACTAATGTTGCATGGTGATAGATGGTTACTAGACTTATCATTGTGAACACATCCTAAGGAATGTAGATGTCACATTATAATTTCATACACCAGAACGTAATATATTGTGTGCCAGCTACATTTTAACAAAAAATTATAACAAAAAAAGACCTAGTCTCTGGTGTAGGACTAAAGACTTTCATAAGCCTGTTGCTAGGCACTCACCTCATTCCGAAATACCCCCATGGCACACAATTTGCACCTTGGCAACTGTACTGCTCATGAATCCCACAAAGTTCCCTTGTGTATCCCAGCCCTTGCACTGCTGTTCATTCTGCCAAATGTGTCATCTCAAAACATGTTCTTCTTGCCAAACATCACGGTCTGTCTCTTTACCTGGTAAAGTTCTTCATACTCTGCATACTTACTTTAAATACTACACAATTTTTTTTCAATTTTAATAAATTGATTAGAAAGTGAGTATGGGTAAGGGAGACACACAGAGAGAAAACATTGCTTTCTTGTTTCACATATTTATGCATTCACTGGGTTACTCTGGTATGTGCCCTGACCAGGCATCAAACTCACAACCTTGGCATATCCGGGACAAAGCCTGAAGCAAATGAGAAACCCAGCCAATGCCTCACCCACATTTTTAAAACTCTAATTCTCATCATGGATTCAAAGTGGCTGGCACACACTGTGACCCAATAAAAAGGAAAAAAGTAACTATATTTGTAAGCACCTAGTGCGATCTGGCGCCTAATAAGCACTGAATAAAGTATAGTAAATCACTACAATAATAAATGGCAATGATAATAACAAGCTCTTGGAGGCAGGGACGGTATTTGAATTCTGCAACATCACAGTAACAAGTACCTAAAAGACGCCTGAGAGTTAAAGGCAGATCATTAAGCCGAAAAATGAAGAACTGAACTTTGATATTTTCTGTGAAAATTATGTTTAAAAAAACAAAAGAGAAATAAGCCCAGGAAAGCTCTCCCATGTTATGCATACCTTCAAGGTCAAAACACTGTTTCATCTCTGTGTTTCCTATAACCTGCAAAACCAGCCTACACAAGTCCTCTGATAAACGTCCACTAAGTCCAAGGTGTCTCACACAATTCAGATTGCACAATGAACAGGTAACAGAGCCGGCATTTTTGTTATGGAGAAACATTTTTGTATGTTTATTGTAATTTACTGAGTCCCAGGTTGGGCTATTTGAATATTTATTAGATTATTTTTTCACCAATGGCAACATAGCATCTTGTTCTACAGAGATTCCAGTGTCCTGATAATTATCAAATTAATAAAGTCAACATATCTCCTTCTGTTTTGTCTTCTGAAGATTGAAGTTGATATCATGAGACCTTGTTGGTATAATGTGAAAAATACACTATGCTTCTCAACAGGCATTGTTTTTCTGACTTCTGAACTATGGGTAGATATCTTTAAGACACAATGTCATTGAGATTCTTGCACACTGGCTAAGTGGTGTACTTCTTATTGTTTGCCATATGCTTGTGCTACCAGGAAAGTATTGTTGAGTTCCTAGTTTTAGTTATTTTTTTGTTGTTGTTAGTGAGACAAATCACTATGCAATAACAAGTACTCACTTACTAAATATAATCCACTCACAGTTAAAACTAAACAAAGATCCATTTTTAGAACAAATACAATTTTTTATAATGTGAATATAGAGGAAATGTACACAATCCTACCATAAAATCTTTTTTTTTTTTTTTTTACATAAAGATATCTTACGGGATTGTAGGGATCAGGACTAAATAAATGAATTTCTTTTCAAACGATATTGTCCCAGATTTTAACTTTGTTATTAATACTGAATACTATGCTATTAAGAAAGAGATTAAGAAAAACGATACATGCAACTTACACATTGTTTGGTATTTTTTTACTGCTCTTTCATTATCAAACTTTCTTACTCTTACTTCATCTATGGTAGGAGCACCAAGAGGAATTCACTATCAGAAGTCTTACCAAGAGTGCCACTTTCTGATCTTTGGGGTCTCCTTTCTTCTTTATATTTAGAAGTTAGTTGTTGCTTGCTGTGTATAAAAATGGTGATAAATAGCATTACTCTCTTACTATTAATATAAAAAAATTTTCCAAATATAGTAAATTCTTAGGATATTTCAGATAATATCAGAGCTAATATTACAATGTTAATGATACCATACACTTCAAATTTTTGTAAGTTCCACAACTGTTTTAGGAAGTAAAATTTTTTTAAAATGTAACTTTCATGACTTGAGAGCAGTATAATTCAGTGAATTAATTAGAGTTAGCTTAATTAGACATAATCACACATTTCTAGAACTCAGACACCCTAGTTCTATAACCAACTGCTATTTGTTATCAAACAAGTCACTTATCTTTGGCTCAGTTCTCCTTTACAAAATAAGAAACTTACTGCCTTATTTTAGAAGTTTGTTAGGAGGATTAAAAGAGATGAGACAGCAAAAAGATATGCTCAGAAAATCATAAACCAAAGAAAAAATCTAGTCATGACATTTATTTCTTGAGTATTCCCAAATAAATACCAATGTGAATTTTTCATAGTTTCTCATATTCAAATGTTGCAGTTTTTTGAAAATGTTATGAATTTTACTTATAACCTGTACTTACGTTGTGGTTTGTAATTCAGGGCATCTCAGCTATTATGTAAGTGGCAACTAAATTTATGTACAAATAGATTACCCCATGAAGTCAGATAACACAATGCTCCCTTCTTTATGTAGCAAATCAAACAAACCACAGAAAACTAATAGAAGCCAGGACCTGGCCTGGGCTAATACTATCCCTTTTCTACCTACTCAAACTGTGATCCAGCAGATCTTTATGAAAATGATGCTTAATCTCCCCGTTCACCCCCAATTGGCTTGGAAGACAGAACCCTACTGGTCACACATGGACACTTGAGTCTTGGATGCGACCTAAGCAATTTTAAGTCCCAATAACCTACTTTTGAATATATTTTATTGATTTTTTACAGCGAGGAAGGGAGAGGAATAGAGAGTTAGAAACATCGATAAGAGAGGAACATCAATCAGCTGCCTCCTGCACATCCCCCACTGGGGATATGCCCGAAACCAAAGTACATGCCCTTGACTGGAATCAAACGCAGGTCAACGCTCTATCCACTGAGCCAAACCGGTCAGGGCCCAATAACCTACTTTTGATTCAGAGCTTTCTGTTGACTGGCTTCTATATGAGGCATAATTTAAAATTCTCTGAAACCTAAGGTAAATTTAAGTCACCTGGGAAACTTTCATTATTATGGCAAAGAGATCACTTGAGGGACCAACTTTAATTATGGGACCTCGGGCAAGTTGGTGCCTACTGCTCTGCGGGAGTGATGTGGGACCTTCCACTACCTAAAGAAAGGTGCGCTACAGAATAGAAAGTGACCTTGGGGTACAGATCTGGAAACAAAGGAGAAAGGAACATCTGGTCCTTTCCTGCAGCATTATTTGAATATCCCTGGCAGCTCAGAATGGTTCCAACTAACACTTTCTAGCAGGAAAAAAACCCAAGAAGCTCAAAGAGTAACTAGTCTGAAAAGATCTGGGCTAAGAAGTAAGCTCCACATAAGCTTTCCAGTGTGGGTGGTGCAGCGGGGGGTGGGTAGAGGGGGGCTGTGGGTGGCTAGAGCTGGAAGGCCCAGCTGCCTGAATAGGGAGCTGGTAATTGTAATAGTGGCTAAGCATACAAAGCATATGTGTATAAGCTGGAAAAAAAAAAGCTGTAACTCTCAAGTGCAAGTGTGAATCAACATGAAGACTCAGGAATCTGAATCAGCAAGGCCAACCAGGGAGCAAAGATCAATCATGACTATATGATGGGTTTCAATGGCAACTCAACAGCAATAGAATCAATGGAAATAACAGAAAATTTAGAATGTCCCTTTTTCACCTCTCCATCTGACTTGTGAGAGAAGATTGTCTCCCTTGAACTCAGAGAATCCTTATATTCCTGAAGAATTCAAGGGGGAATGGATAGGAGATAGCCCCAGACACTACAGATTTTTCTGCTACAGTGAACACTTCAAGACCAAAAATAACTAGTTGGAAAAACCAGAGATGAGACTTTATTTATAATCTTATGCATAGGAGTTAGATTGGAATGAAATGGGTAAAAATCTCAAAAGTTTTAAGATAAAGAATCTGGCCCATTGCTCCTTCTAACTAGTTGAGCCTTGGTTTCTGGCTGATGACCTAGATTGACTGGCATTCCCAAACTACCTGACCCAAACTATGAAATCTCACCTGTCACAAAAAAAGTAACAGTGAAATGATTTTAAACCTCATTTAGTGATAACTAGTACTTCAAAACAAACACAAATTAAAACCACCAACAAAAGCATATTCTTCTGCAGTCCACTCACAGTCAACTTGAGAAAAGCCATCAGTACCTTGCTAAAAAAGAAGCCTGACTGTATTTGTGGACTCATTATTTCCTGTAAGCATGCGGGCTGTGTATATAACACAGAAGTCACTTCACCCTCGGCATCTTCTATTATGTTATTGAAACAGCTAACTTGATATACTTCCAAGTTAATACCCTCTTTGTCTGTCTAGAGTTGACCATTTACATGCTGAAGTGTTCATCGTGTAAATTACCTCCAAGGCTAAAATGAAGGAGAAAAACGGCCACCTCTTATCCCACTTGGGTATTGCTAATTTGAAGTCCTCTAACAGATAAGAAACTATGCTGAGGTCACTAATCTGAAGCAGGGGAAGATTTAAATGAGGAACCACCACTTGGCCAAGATGTAAACACAGGTTGAAGTTACTAGAGGATGTTTTGACTAATTAATTGCTAGGCTTCCTTAAACTCCTGAAATTCTACCTGCCTTTCATTCTGTCCACAGAAAAATGGAGAACACTGGAGAGGCCAGAAGAGCAAATAAATAACACAACGAAAGAAACACCAGAAAAATCTAGACAATAAAGTAAAAGAATCAAGGAAAGCAATGGAAGATGAAAAAAGGACTCTAGGAAAAAAGAAAAAACCTTCATACAACTAGGCAAAGGTGCAAGCCTGAGGGGGAAAGCCAGACTGGGAAGTCAGTAAATAGAGAAATCTATTAGAAATATCCTCTAATTAGATGCTGGATGTAATGAATATAACATGGTGTATACATAGATATTCTTTACTCACAGATAATTCCTCCCAAGAAGAATAGATATCATTTTAACTAAAACCACTTGCCTGTATAGGCCTTGTTTAGGTAAAATCTTTGGTTCTGTCGCAATATCTAACTGAGATGTGCCCTAAAAGCATTGGTGGGAAGAACAAGGTCCTATTTATCACCACATTTGTCAAGGAGAGTAAGATAAATGCTTAGACTAACTGGGCTTCTAAGGAAAAGTCTAAATCAGAGTTAACACACAGATTTGACTTTCTGGGATGAACTTGTTTGCATCCTTATCTCCATGGCAGAGCTACACAGGAACTTATCAGTGTATGTTGAGGGACAACAGAATAATTTGGTAGCCAAAATGGTTGACAGTCAAATCATGGCTCAGCCCCTTGCTAACTATGGAATCCTGGGTCAATTCATCCACCTCCCTAAACCGCAGTTGCCTCATTAATAAAACGTAGGCTATAATAGCACAGTTACTTTACAGAGTTATTGTGATGACTGTATAACACAGGTTAATTAGGCTCTAGCCCACAGTAGAACTCTCTAGAAATGTTATTTTCTTTCCTCTGAATTCCCTTAATTAACATATAATTTTGAAAAATCCATAAAATCCTACCTGCTTAAGGAGTCTTCTTCAGAGGTATCAACCACTATTTTTTAAAAAAAAGTAAAATACATTTTAAAGCAGTAAAAATATAGGACTCTAAAGTACCAGATTAATGCATTGTTAGAAAGTATAACTTTGGAACCACACCTGAAGACTACACTAGAGTTACTATTATTGGTAGACCATTAATGCATTAAGAACATTTACTTTCTCTTTTTAAATATATTAAGTGCAAAAAAAGAATGGGATATATCAAATTTTGATACTTACCTGTGAACTGCTATGTACAATGAACATAATCCTAACCAAACCCCGTCAGACTGACAGAAAATTGTATCGTTAGTAGAAGCAGAATCATAGACTAACCATGTCAAACTTAAATATCATGGGTTTTCTGGACTCCTTCCATTAACAGCAGTAAGAAGAGAGTTATTTTCCCGTTACGCAATACATCTCCAGCTCTTGAGTGAAGACTAGCCAGTTTAGGATGAAACACTCTACCACAAGGAAGCTTGATGCCTAGGCAATACATTTTCTTTCAAAGCAAACCATAGAAAACAGACACTTTCTGTCCCCATTTCCAATAGCAAATAAGTGAGATTCCAGTTGTATAAAGTAGAATCCCTTGAGACTGTCTCCTTTCAACGCTAGCTTGTAACTGTTCCCACATCATAGAGCAGGGGGATCCAGACAGGGAGGGCTCTGCAGTAGTGCATAGGTCATTTTTCTCAACCCTGCCCAGCAGGTGACAAAAGCCTGTAAAAATCAAGCTTGTTCTGCTTGTATGGCATATGTCATCAGAGCCTATGCTGACGAACAACAAGCCACAATAATTATGACATGTCATGTAGTAGTGTTCTAGTGCTTACAGAGTTCTTCCTATTTCCACATAATACTTTTCTTAATTTCTTATAAAACTGAAAGCATGGCTTGCCCATTAAAGGCAGTTGTTGGCAAGTCAAAAAGTCAAAGAAATATTACCCAGAATTTAGGGATATCCATGGACATTCCACCAAACTCAACATGCATGGAAACATACTGGTCTTTTCAGTTGAACTATTGCTCTTTCCTGCTCATCTCACAAAGTCCTATTCTTCATGTCCAATCTAAATGCCAGTGCACTGCCTGGACACCTACAAAACACCTTGCATTTCTCTCTCCCCGCCAATGTTTTACATTGATTTTTCACAAAAATATATGAACTAGACCTCTTCATTGTATCTGCTTTGTTCTGTTACTGTCAACTGCCCTAGTCAAACAATGGCTCTGAACAGATGGCTCTCACAGGGGAAAATCCCACCAACTATTATTGTTTCCTCTTAAATTAATAAGACTTTTTGAGCAAAAACAATGGGAAAGACATAGACCTAGAAAAACAATGACATTTTAAATGGAATAAATTGAGCTTTCTTATTCATCTCTGCATGGACAGGTGAAACTGCATAATAGGCTAATGCTAGCCCAAGGAGGAAAAATCTTCCATTGTTTCCCAGTCTCTTTATGTGATTTCCTATCATCTGTCACTTTATGGTGGTGGCGGGGAGGGGGCAGGCCTCAGCTAATGAAGGAACACAGGCCAAATGCAAGCTGCCATTAGGTTTCATAAAGAAATGTCAAACTGGAACACAGTCCTGCCTGTTCAATTAAAGGTTGTCTAGGATGGCTCTCACAGTACAATGGCAGACTTGAGTAGATATGACAGACCACATGGCCTAAAATCAGGCCCTTTACAGGCAAATCTTGCTGATACCTACTTCATATCACAACCAGAGGGCCTTAATCAAACCCAATCTCGTTCCACTTCTGCTCAAAACTCCTGAGTCCCTGCGGTAAATATTGCTGGCTGCCTAACTCAGTCTCCACTCTTGCTGGAGAACCAAAACTCTGTTTGGACATTCTCTGTCATGAAACACAATGAAGGTGTTATCTCCCAAGCTCCAAGAAGAGAAATAATTATGAAGAGAAATAATTATACTGAGCTCATCAACGGGACTAATTTACCACTAACTGGTTTAGGAATGATTATGTGATGTAACCCACACCTATAATATGTTAGGCAAAGTCAAATGCAAGGCAACCAGTTTCTTTCCATTTAAAAGGAACAAATAGGCCACACCAGTGTGATTCAGTGGATTGAGAATCGTCCCATGCACCAAGAGATGGCCGGTAGGATTCCCATTTAGGGCATATGGCCAGGTTACAGGCTTGATGCCCAGTATTGGTGGGCAAGAGGCAGCCAAGCAATGTGATGGTTTCCTTGTTACTTCCATCTCTCTCTCCCTTCCCCCTCTTCTCTCACTCAATATCAATAAAAACTCATTTTTTTAAAAAATTAAAGGAAGCACATATCTCAATATCGCTAATCAGGAAATGCAAATGAAAGCCATAATGAAGTGCCAGCTCACTACTCTCAGAAATTCTGTTATCAAAATATCTACACTAATAAAAGGAAACATTCAAATTGGTGTCACTCCACTATGCCCAACAGTCAATCGATGAGTATGCAAATGAATCCAACAAAGATGGTGTTTAATTTGCTTACACAGGCACCAAGCAGAGAATGAAGGCTCTGGCCAAAGTGAAGCTTGAAGACTGCTAAGACTGAAGACTGAAGACTGAAGAGGCTTGGCCGCGGAGAAGACAAGGCTTGCTGCAGTCGAACCAAAGGCCAGGATTCTGGGTGCCAGAGGAAAACCTTGAGTGGTGGCCATGAAGCTGGAGGCTTGGGTTACACCAGGCAATGGAGGAAGCCAAGCTTCCAGCCGGCCCTGGTCTTTGCTCAAGGGAGAGAACAACATGCACGCATGGCCAGGAGTTTGAGAGATCAAAACGGGGGGGCTCCTGCTGCAAGTTTCCATGGTGTGGCTGGGGGCAGGCCCTCAGGGGACATACACACACACACCAACACACACACACATATGGGGTGCCTTCTCTGAGCCTCCGATGTGGCTGGGGCAGGCCCCCAGTGAGGACAAACACACACACACACGGGATGACTGCTACTAGTCTTCGACCTGGCTGCTGGCAGGGCCCAGAGGACACACACACACACACACACACACACACACACACACACACGACACTGGCTCCAAGTCTCTGTTGCCAGACTGTGGCTTAGGCCTGCTCCCCTAAGCCATCAGTAGGACATCCACTGCAGGCTCCTGGACTGTGAGAAGGGGCAGAATGGGCTGAGGGACCCCCCAACCCCGGTGCAGTAATTTCATGCACCAGGTCTCTCATAAATAAATAAAAAGTGTTGGTGAGTGCAGGCAACCATTTACTGTCTTCGCTAGCTGAGTATAGACAGAGACCCCCCAAAAGCTAGTCACCTTTGAAAGTCCTAGCAAAGGTCAGGGCTGTGCACCACCCAGTTAATTTAGACACCACCCAGTTAATCTAGATGATGCTAGGTAAAGCAATATGCCCACCTTAGCTCACTGAATTCCTTAGATACTTGTGTAGATCCTTGTTGATTATTGTTGATCAGATACCCTGCCTATTCTAGGAAATTGTCTACTGAGAGCTAATCAGATACTCTGTCTATTCCCAGAAACTGTCTGCTGATCTGTGTGTCATTGAAATCTCCTTACGTAAGGCTACAAGCTCAATAAAAGATTGGAGTGGCCTGAGCATCAGTGGAAGTCCCTCTCCTGGAGTTGGACTTGCCCGCCTGGTCCTCCAATATTGCAAAATTATCTCATGTCTTTTTTCTCATTTGTGTGTGGCCCCTCTTTCAGATACTGAACCCTACTCCATGCAGGATGTGGAGCGAGTCTTACACTACAGGTGAGGATATGAAGAAAAAGAAAACTGGGGAGAAACCAAGATGGCGGCATAGGTTAACGCCGGAGTTTGCTGCCTCGAACAACCACTTCAAAATACAACTAAAAGATGGAACGGACATCATCCAGAACCACAGGAAGGCTGGCTGAGTGGAAGTTCTACAACTAGGAGAAACTGAGAATAAGAGGAGGCACAGTGCTGAAGTGAAATACTAAGGTGTGGAGTGCACGTGGCGTGGGCTGGTGGCTGAGGGCGCGGTTGTCTGTTTCAATCCGGAGGGAGCCTCAGACTCTGAGCTCCAGTTCCGGGCGAGTCTCTAGGGACCCAGAATCAAACGGGAGAAGCAGGACTGTCTGGCTACGGTCCCTCCGAGGTTTGCAGCGGTTGCTGGGACAGAGAGACAGAGCCACTGGGGACGGACTGAGAGCAGCCATAACTGCTCCCTCCTCCACCCTGTTGATCCCGTGGGACCCGTCCCGCCCAAGCCCTGCCCAGAGGCATTTGCCAGATAGCCTCAGGCAAAGGCTAGATTAGCACCTCCCTAGAGGACACAAGTTCTTCCACTGCAGACACAGCTGATTATCACAGCCAGTCGGCCTGGAGGTCAAATCCTTCTAGTATTAACTACAACAATCAAGGCTTAACTACAACAAGACTGCACACAAAGACCACTAGGGGGTGTACCAAGAAAGCGTAAAAAATGCGGAGACAAAGAAACAGGACAAAACTATTAAGGGAGGATATTGAGTTCAGAACCACACTTTTGAGGTCTCTCAAGAGGCTTCTAGAGTCTGTCGATAAACTTGATGAGATGTACAGGAAATCGAATGAGACCCTAGATGGTGTGATAAAGGACCATCTAGAAAGTAAGATTACATTGACTGAAATAAAGAATATTATACAGACTCCCAACAGCAGACCAGAGGAGCGCAAGAATCAAGTCAAAGATTTGAAATGGGAAGAAGCGAGGAACACCCAACCGGAAAAGCAAAATGAAAAAAGAACCCAAAAATACGAAGATAGTGTAAGGAGCCTCTGGGACAGCTTCAAACGTACCAACATCAGAATTATAGGGGCACCAGAAGATGAGAGAGAGCAAGATATTGAAAACCTATTTGAAGAAATAATGACAGAAAACTTCCCCCACCTGGTGAAAGAAATAGACTTACAGGTCCAGGAAGCGCAGAGAACCCCAAACAAAAGGAATCCAAAGAGGACCACACCAAGACACATCATAATTAAAATGCCAAGAGCAAAAGACAAAGAGAGAATCTTAAAAGCAGCAAGAGAAAGAAACTCAGTTACCTACAAGGGAATACCCATATGACTGTCAGCTGATTTCTCAACAGAAACTTTGCAGGCCATAAGGGAGTGGCAAGAAATATTCAAAGTGATGAATAGCAAGAACCTACAACCAAGATTACTTTATCCAGCAAAGCTATCATTCAGAATTGAAGGTCATATAAAGAGCTTCACAGATAAGGAAAAGCTAAAGGAGTTCATCACCACCAAACCAGTATTATATGAAATGCTGAAAGGTATCCTTTAAGAAGAGGAAGAAGAAGAAAAAGGTACAGATACAAATTATGAACAACAAATATGCATCTATCAACAAAGTGAATCTAAGAATCAAGTGAATAAATAACGTGATGTACAGAATGAACTGGTGATTATAATAAAATCAGGGACATAGAAAGGGAATGGACTGACTATTCTTGGGGGGAAAAGGGGTGTGGAAGATGCGGGAAGAGACTGGACAAAAATTGTGCACCTATGGATGAGGACAGTGGGTGGGGAGTGAGGGCGGAGGCTGGGGTAGGAGCTGGAAGGAGGGGAGTTATGGGGGGAAAAAAAGAGGAACAAATGTAAAAATCTGAACAATAAAGATTTAATAAAAAATAAAAAAAGAAAAAGAAAAAGAAAACTTTTGTGTACTATTCATATGATTGTAAATTCCTAGAGTCATTGTAGAAAACAACATGGAATGTTCTCAAAAATTTGGAAATAGAACTGCCATTTCACTTCTGCATATTTATACAACAAATACATGAACAGGAATTTGAAAAGATATCCACACCCCTATCTTCACTGCACCATTATTTACAATAGCCAAGATATATAAGCACTGTATGTGTCCTTACATACAGAAATGAATAAAGAAGATGCAATATATATAATATTACTCAGACGTAAAAAAGAACAAAATTTTGCCACTTAGTGCAACATCCATGGACTGAGTGGAGGTTATGGTAAGTGAAATAAAACTTAGAAATACAAATACCTTATCTCACTTACATGTGGAATATAAAACCACAAAGCAAACAAAACAAAAACACACCCATAGCTACAAAGAACAAACTGATGTTTGCCAGAGGGTAGTGAGTTGAGGAGATGGTTGAAATAGAAGAATATGAATGAGAAGTGCAGAATTCTAGTGATAAAATATATAAGCAACAGACATCTACTGTACAGCAAAGGGAATGTGTCAATCCTATTTAATAAAAGGGTAATATGCAAATTGACCATCACTCCAACACACAAAATGGCTGCACTCATGTGGACACAAAATAGCCGGCAAGGGAGGAGGGCTGTTGGCGATCAGTCCAGTATGAGAGGGCAATTGGGTGGTACCAGGCCTGAAAGGGAGGGCAGTTGGGGGAGACCCAGGCAAGCAGGGAAGGGCAGTTGTGGGGGACCTAGGCCAGCACGGGAGGGTAGTTGGGGGAGACCTGCACAGGAGGACATAAGGGCGACCAGGCTGGCAGGGTAAAGCAGTTAGGAGTCACCAGGCTGGCAGAGGAGCAGTTAGGCATTGAACAGGCTGGCAAGGGAGTGGTTTGGGGCAATGAAGCAGGCAGGCAGGCGAGCAATTGGGAACCAGCAGTCCTGGATTGTGAGAGGGATGTCCAACTGCCCATTTAGGCCCCATCCCAGGAGGCCCGATGCTCCTGGGATCGGGCCAAAACGGGCAGTCAGAAGTTTCTTGAGGGGTCCCAGATTGGAAAGAGTGCAGGCTGGGTTGAGGGACAAGCCCCCTCCCCCATGCATGAATTTCATGCACCCGGCCTCTAGTATTGTAACAACATGGTATGGTGATTGGTGGTTACTAGACTTATCATGGTGAACCCATCATAACATATGTAAATGTCAAACCTCTATGTCATACACATGAAAGTAATATACTCTGTGCCAACTAGACTTTAATAAAAAATTTAAAATTGACCAAAGCAGTCCTTTGGCCGTCTCATACTGTCACGTGAGAATAGGATGCTTTGCAACCATCACTAATTAGTCCACCAGGAAAGCACTCATAAGCACTGTCAACCTCACAGCTGAATAAGGGACAACACCTAGGATCCTAATGCCATCACTGAACCACCAAAACAATCCTGGTTCCTATTGTTTCAGCCTCTTAATTAGGCCACCCATACTAACCTGAAGCTAAAAGCATTCTGTCTGATGAATTTCCCAAGGCCACAGGCTAAGATCTAGTCCTCTCTGTAGTACTAAAGCCTTTCATAAGCTTGCTTTATAGCTAGGCACTCACCTCATTCCCACCCATTCCCACAGCACACATTTTGCACATTGAACGGTACAGCTCAAAAATCCTCCAAAGTTACAGTGCACATCATAGCCCTTGGAATGATGTTCCTCTTGCCAAACATCACCCTCCTGCCCCTTTAACCTGGCAAACTTCTCCATCTGCAGGCTTAATTTAAATCTCACCCACATTTTTATTTTTTATTCTTTATTTTATTTGTGTGTAGGTGAATTTTAGAGAACATTTATTATTGAAGGTGGGGATAGTGAAACAAGAAAGGGCTGGGGAAATGAGCCCAGGTTCACTAAGAAGTCAGGATTAGAGGGTTTTCCCAGGATGAATTGCTACTGACCATTGTTGCTCTGGTTGGAAGCCTCCTGGGGTACCTTAGTGTCTATGTGACTCATCCCTGTGGGGAAAGAAAATGGGGAAGTCTTGGGTGTGCAAGCATGTCTTTAATTTTCTTTAATTTTTAGCACCTTTTAAACATTGATTTCAGAAAAAGAGAGGTTGAGAGAACATTGCTTTTTTGTGCAACTTATTTAAGTATTCATTGGTTGATTCTGGTATGGACGATGACCAGGGATCAAACCCACAACCTTGGCCTATTGGTACAATACTTTAAGCAAGTGACCTACCCGCCAAAGCTTCCCCATATTTTTAAAACTCTAATTCTCATCATGGACTTAAAGTTGCTGGCACATGCTACACACCAATAAAAAAGAATAAATAATGATAATGATAAGCTCCTAGTATGTTCTACCACCCAGCAAGCACTGAATAAAGTATAGTAACTAATAAAAATGGCAGTAACAAGCTCTTGGAGAGCAGAGACTGTGTTTTTAAAACATTTCAATTCTGCAACATCAGAATAGCATTCAGGACATAAATGGCACCTGAGAGTTAAATAGTACACCAGTAAGCAGACAAATTAATAACTGAATTTTGACATTTTCTTTGAAAATTCTGATGAGATAAACAAAAAATAAAAGAGTGACAGCTCACATATTATGAGATCAAGGTCAAAATGATATTTCATCTTTGTATTTCCTATAAGTTACAAAATCAACATACACAAATCCTCTGGTTGAAGTCTACTAAGCTGTCCTCATACAGTTCCGGTTCAGATTGCAAAATGCAGTGGTGCCACATCTGGGTAGCACATTGGCATCTTTGTCAGTGTGAAACACTTTTGCACTTTATTATAATATATTGAGTCCCGAGTTGGGGTATTTATATACAGTATTTATTATGATTATCTTTTGATCAATGCCAAGAGAGCTTCTTGTTCTAAGGAAATTGCAGTGTCCTGACAATTTCCCAACAAACAGGACGAAACATCTTGTTCTAATGCATCAACATATCTCATTCTGTTCTGACTTCTGAGGAATGAAGTTGATGATAGTGAGGCCTTTTTGGCATAATATGTAAAGTATCCTATGATTCTCAACAGGTATTGCCCTTCTGACTTCTGTGCTACTGGTAGGTGTCTAAAAAAAAACACCTCAAAGGTCCCAGGCAGTGCTGTTCATTGATTGAGGGTAGACCTTTGAATCAGGAGGTCAAGGTTCCATTAGCAATTAAAGCACATGCCCCCTTAATGGGCTAGATCCCTAGTGTGGGGAATGTAGGAAGCAGATCATCAATGATTACCTCTCATCTTTGATGTTTCTCTCTCTCTCTCCCTCGCCCTTTCTCTCTGAAATCAATAAAAGTATTATTTAAAAAAAAATTTCATTGGGATAGTTGCACACCAGGTGTTGTAGTTCTTATTGTTTGCCATTTGTTTGTGGTACCAGGAAAGTATTGTTGAGTTCCCACTTTTAACTACTTTTTTAGTGAGACAAATCACTCTGTAAAAACAGGTTTTCAGCTCTAGCCAGTTTGGCTCAGTGAAAGAGCATCAGCCTGTGAACTGAAGGGTCCTGGGTTCGATTCTGTTCAAGGCCACATGCCTGAGTTGACTGCTTAGTCCAAGGTGGGAGGCATGCAGGAGGCAGCTGATCAATGATTCTCTCTCATCATTGATGTTTCTACCTCTCTCTCCCTATCTCTTCCTCTCTCAAATAAATAAAAATATTTTTTTTAAAAATTAAAATAAACTACAGGTTTTCATTCATTAAATGTAATCCATTGCCTGTAAAAACTAAACAAAATGTCCATTTTGTATAACAAGTCCAATCTTTTACAATGTGAAAATAGAGAAAACATACAACATCCTAACTTAAAATCTTTTTTCTTTTTTACATAAAGATATCATATAGGATTTGAGGGATCAATACTAAATAAATGAACTTCTTTTCAAACAATATTGACCCAGATTTTAAAATTGCCTACAATTAATTTTTTAAATAATACTGAATACAATAAACATTCACATGCAACTTACACATTGTTTGTTTTTATTGCACCTTCGTTATCAAAATTTCCTTACTCTTAATTCATCTATGGTAGGAGCACCAAGAGTAATTCACTATCAGAAGTCTTACCAAGATTGTCACTGTCAGAAGATTTCATAGGTCTTATTTCTTCTTTTTTTTCAGGAGTTGATTGTTGGTTGCTGTGAATAAAAAAATGGTGCTAAATGATATTCCCATTGAAATACAAATATAAAAATATTTCCCAAATATTGTAAATTCTTAGCCTATTTCAGAGAATATCAGAGTTAATAGTAAAACATTAATTATACAACACACTTCAAATTTGTAAGTTCTACAAACTTCTTATGAACATGTAATTTTTAAAGAAATGTAGCATAAAAGAGTCCTGATGTAAAGGCAATCTAGTTCAGTGAACTAATTAGAGTTAGCTTGCAATAATGGCAAGTCTCTTTAACACAGACTTCCCAGCTCTATAAACATGGCTATTTGTTCTCAAACAAGTCACTTTTCTGTGACTCAAGGTCCTCCTCTACAAAATAAAAATCTAACTGCCTTACTTTAGAAGGTTGCTAGGAGATTGAAATGAAAAAACACGTTAAAAGGAGATGCTCAGGAAACAGTAAGGCAAAGGAAAAATCTGTTATTGAACTTGAGTTGTTGAAACTGTTGGAATCCCAAAGAAACACTAACATGGGTTTTTCATAGCTTCTACAATTCAAATGTCACCGTTTTCAGAAAATGCTATTAATTTTGGTTGTTACCTGTCCTTTCTTTGTGGTTTGTAATTCGGGATGTCTCAGTTACTGTATAACTTGCAACTAAACCTATGTACAAATATATTATCTCATGAACTCAGATAGCAAAATGCTCCCTAAGTTTTGTTTTGAGTCATGTGAATTGTAGAAAACTAATTGAAGTTAGGACTTGGCCTGGACTACTAGTATCAATTCTCTTCCTCCTCAAAGTGTGAATCAGCATATCTTTATGATATGAAAATGATGCTTTTCTCCCTGTCCACTCCCAATTGGCTTGGAAGGTAGAATCCTACTTGTCACACATGGACACTGATGGGTGATGCACCCATAGCATTGGTAAGGACCAATAACCTACTTTTGAATCAGAGCTTTCTGCTGATTGGATTCCATGTGAGACACAATTTAAAATATTTTGAGACCTGAGGAAATTCAACTCACTTGGGAATGTCTCATAGTTATGGCAAAGAGATCACTTGAGGGGCCAACCCCAATTTTGGAGTCTCAGGCAAGCTGGTGCCTACTACACTGGGAAAGGCAATATGGGACCTTCCACTTTCTAAACAAAAATGCTCTATAGGATTTAAAGGGAACCGGGGAACAGAACTGGTAACAAAGGAGGAAGGAATGTCTGGTCTTTTCCTGCAGCATTATTTGAACCTCTCTAACAGCTTCGAATGGTTCCAACTAACACTTGTTTCTTCTATCCTAAGGCCTTCCTTGTTTCACTGTCCCCAGCTTTAACAAATGCGCTCTCTGAATAAAAAACAAAAGAATGAACAATTGTACCCTTCCATTGGATGATCTTTCGAACCTCTAGTTAGTAAAAATTCCACCATTTTCTCCTTGTTTTCAGATTTGGCAAGTGAAAGTGGTGTGAAGTCATCCTGTAGAGCAGAAGAAACTATTTATAATTCATAGAATGACATGTATCCAAACTGAATATTCGAATTTAAATAGATCCTCTGAACTTAAACATATACAATAGAAAGCAAATAAACAGCATCCATCCCCTTTTGCCCTGACTCATGTTCTCACTGGTTACCAGGGGTGGGAAAACTTTTTGACTCGAGGGCCACAATTGGTTCTTAAACTGGACCGGAGGGCCAGAACAAAAGCATGGATGGAGTGTTTGTGTGAACTAATATAAATTCAAAGTAAACAGCATTACATAAAATGGTACCATCTTTTTTTTGTTTGTTTGTTTTATTCATTTCTAATGGGCCGGATCCGGCCCGCTGGCCGTAGTTTGCCCACGGCTGGGTTAGACCATTGGACAGCACATTTAAGGGTCTAGGTTTAATTCCCATTCAAGAGCACATACCCAGATAGCAGGTTTGATCCCAGACCGTGGCCTGGGCCTATGGGGAGGCACCCACACATAGGTGTTCCTCTCTGTCTCTCTCTCTTTCTCTCTCTCTCTTTGTCTCTCTCTTTCTCTCCTTCTCTCCCTTCAATTTTCTCAAAAAACAATGGGAAAAAATATGCGTTGATGTCGATGAAAAAAAAATAGTAGCAGCCCTTTTCTTCTCACCTCTGAACAGTCACTGACTGCTTCTTCCCTTTAAAATGTCCTCCACTCCCTCTTCAGCAGATTAACTGTAACATCATTCCCCAAAACTCACCTCAAAGATTTACAGTGTGAGTTCCAAGATTCTATGTTCCTGTCTTACTATCTATCCTGGTACACTGTCGTCATTATGTTGCCTGTGCACTGGGACCTCTCCTCACTTGCACTCACCCAGCTCCCCTTGCTGGGTATTAGGTCTCCTCTCCCCACCCATCCCCAGCAGCTGCCATTTCCTTAGCCCCAGTCAGCATGGCAACCAGTCCCCACCATCACGTCACTCCCCCGGCCTTCAGTCCTTAGTGGGATCTGAGCCTATCTCCCACTCCCAGGCACTAACAGGAAGTTCTTCCTTCTGGGTGGAAGGGTAGCTGGGAGGGAGAGCTTCGCCCCTTCCATGGACACTACATTTCTCCAGCCCTCCCTGCATGGGCTTTCGAGTTGTTTCCATGGTGACAGGGCCTGATCTATTGTATTCAGTGTATGTATGTGAGAAAGAAAATGCTTGTTCCCAGCTGGGGTGGCTCAGCAGTTGAGTGTTGACTCTTGAACCAGGAGGCACATGTGGGGCTTGTGAGCTGGATCCCCCAATGGGGGTGTGCAGGAGGCAGCCAATGGATGACTCTCTGTCATCATTGATATTTCTATCTAACCCTCCCTTGCTTTCTCCTTAAAGTCAGTAAAACACAGTTTTTTTAAAAAAGGCTTGCAACTGAAATAAAAACATGTATTTCAAACATTTTGTAAATAAAGTTACTTGATCTATACCTTGTTTCTCACTTCCAGATTTGCCATACAGGAAACTAGCTTTTCCGCTATAGTTGTGTTTTGACTAAGGACAGCATAGTGAAGAGCAGTGTTGCCGTGGATGTCCACTACATTTGGATCGGCACCGTGCTCTAGTAGAATAGCAGCACATTCTTCTTGCTCATATTCAATAGCCTGTCAGTATTATGGCAAAAAATAGATAAGTGTTAGGAATGCAAAGTAACATTCCACAACTTTCACCAATGGCTTCTAGTTAAATGAGATAAACACATTGTTATTCTAAGTAATTAAATTCAAACCCATCTCATGTTGACCTGGTTGGCTAATACATACGTGAATTAGAGCTGTTTTATTGTCAGTATCACAGAGATTCAATAGACGACGTCTGCTTGCTAGCTGACTCACCACTCGTTTATGGCCCTTGTAACAGGCCACCTTCAGAGCATGCCTATGAAAGGGAGAGGATCCTTAGGAACTTAGAGTGCACTAGATGAAAGCATACACTTGTCCATGTTCTTGTAAACATTCTCCCTATGCCTTCAAAACAAATATTTAATTTTCTTCAGGAGGCAGTACAGTGTTTATTAGTTCTTGTTACTCACCACATTAGTGAAGGAGAAGCCTATTTGAATGGAGAGAGGATGACCTGGGGACTCAGCTCAACTTGGTTCTGATCCTATTTTAACTGTCACATATCAGATATCACTTGGCCTCTCTGTGCCTCAATTTTCTCATCAACAGAATGGGGATAAAAATAATAGGTATCTCACGGGACACCAGAATCTATGCAAAGTGTTTAGTACAGTTCTTAGCCCAGAAAAAAATAACTCAATAATTGTTAGATAATATCAGTATCTTCATTATTATTATTACTCCCAATTTACAAAAACAACATTTCAATGAAGTAAAATGATATCATCATACCTACTTTGAGAACTTATAAGCATCAGAAAGAACATAGTATTTCAATGCTTCTAAAATGCTTATTTACAAAGAATTTAACATCTCTGACATTGGAGTCCAATTTTTAATTCAGAATGCCTTACAACCATTATGGGCAGCATTTAAAAAATTAATTAATACAAAAAATACTGACAATCTGACATCCATGGTACGCTACATTAAGTTAAATATTGCTAACTATAACATTCCTCTTGCAGTTTTGTCAAATGTTTGGCATTGAAATACATATTAATTATTTATAGCTTTATGGGGGTAAAGAGGGCACAAAAGGAAATCAAGAAAATTTTAAAGGTAATTCTTACTTTGATTTTCAAGAAAATTTAAATCAAAGGAAGGTCAGAATTCAAATATTTAAGATGGCTCAATTTGTTCAATATTTAGATTTTTAGATTGTAGGGAAAACGGACGTTCCCAATGAGCAATATTAGTATTCATTACTATTATACGTCATCAAAAGGCCAGTTAAAGGTTATCTTTTACAGTTTCCTACTTTCAGAAATACTTTGGTTTGGAAGCAGATAGAAAAAAGCTTCAACATGATGATGCCCTAATATTTCAATTATGAAATTCTCCTTTTGCTCATATTGGGCAACATGAAATTGTAAGGATGAAAGGGCCTGAGATTTGGAGGGAAAAGGCCCAGAGAAGAATATGTCTGCTACATAATAATAGGTATTCAGGTTATATTTCATGTAAACAGGGATTGAGAGAATGCATACACATAGTGGAAGAGTTCAATATTTTTAAATAAATCTTTATAGATTAAAAAAACACTTCAGCATTAATAATAATCTTTTACATCTTCTCTCTTTATTAAAAAAGTTCATGGTTGAGAGTATTACAGATGTCCTACATTTTTCCCTCATCGTCACCCTCCACCTGGTTCCTGCCCTAACCCTGGCCTTCAACACCCTATTGTCTGTGTCCATAGGTAAAATCTTAGGTTAATCTCTTCCTGCCCCTCTGTTCCCCTTGCCTCTGTGATACAAAAGTCTATTCCATGTTTCCATGACTCTGGTACTATTTTATTCATTGTTTTGTTGTTGCTGTTGTTGTTCATTAGATTTCTTCTTCATTTATTTTGATTTTTGGATTCAATTGTCGACTTATAATAATAAAAGCATAATATGCTAATTAGGCAAAATGTCCTTCTGGACATCCTTCTGGAAAACCTTCCAGATGAAGACGGGCTGTAGCCACAGGATCCAGGCAGACTCCAAGGCTGCAAGGGAGGGATCCAGGAAGCTGCCATGGCTGAGAAGGCCTACTCTTGCACAAATTTCGTGCATTGGACCTCTAGTAGATATATATTTATAGACATATTATATTTTATATTTTTCAACTTTTCTTCTTCTTCTTCTTCTTCTTACCCACTCCCCATATTTGTATTATGAAACTCAGACGCAGAAAAATAAAGAAGGAAGACTATTACACTCATCAACCTGAATTTATAAATGAATTCCACCATTTACTATAACCCAATAGGTCATATTAAACTCTTTGAATTTCTAACACTCCATGCAATCAACCACTTAGCCAGAACATTAAACACTGGTTGAAGAGCTCAAGGGAATTGTGTTTAATTAATTTCTAGGCTTTCTTAAATTCCTGAACTTCTATGTGCCCTTGATTCTGTATAGAAAAAAGGAGAACACCATAGCTGGCAGAATTGGAAAAAAAATTACACAAAGAAAGAAACACCGAAAAAAGTAGAGAATAAAAATTTTTAAAGTCAATAAGTCATGAAAGAGGAAAGAAAGAGTATAGCAACAAAGAAAAAAAACCCTCACACAAGTAGGCAAAGGTAGTAGCCTGAAAAGAAAACCAGACTGGGAAGACAATAAATAGAGAAATTAATTAGAGATATCCTCTAAGTACCTGCTGAATTTAATTAAGATAACAGGGTAAATACATAGACATTCTTTACTTTCAGATAAATAATTCATTCCAAGAAGAATAAATATCATTTTAACATAACCAGGCCTTGATTAGGTAAATGCTTTGGTTGTCTGACCATAGCTAACTGATATGGGCCTTAAAACTTCAGTGGGAAGAAGAAGATTCTATTGACTGCTACCACTACAATTGTCAAGAATAATAAGTTAAGAGCTTGGACTAACTAGGACTCTTAGAAAAACTCTAAATCAGAATTAACACACAATCAGGTTTACTTTCTGAGTTGATCTGATTCGCATCTGTATCTCACGCCAATGCTACAAAGGAATTCATCAGAGATGTTGAGGGACAATGGAATAGATTTGGAAGTTAAACAGGTGGCCACTCGCTAACTATAGAATCAGGTGTCAATTTCTCCACCTCCCTGAACCACAGTTGTCTCATTACTAAAAAGTTGCCTAATGAATACAATAGCACAGCTACTTTGAAAGTTATTGTGATGAATATTTAACACACGATAGTTACATAAAATAGGGTCTCTAGCGGATAGTAGACTACTCTAGAACATTTAGTTTCCTTTCTCTGCATTCCTGTAGGTTATATATTGTTTTTAAAAATCCACAAAATCCTACCTGAATAAAGCCTCTTGTTCAGCTAACTCACGTGCTATTAAGGAAAAAAGTAAAATACATTGTAAAACAATAATATATAAATATAGGACATTAAAAGTACCTGAGTAATGCTTTGTTAGAAAGTATTCCTTTGGGACCACACACCACATACAGAGGATAAATGTTAATCATATTATTGGTAGGCCATTAATACATTAAGAACACTTAATTTCTCTCTTTAAAAATATCAAATGCAAGATAGAAAGAAAAGGATCTGATATTTACAATGAACATAATCCCAAACAAACCGCATTCGGCTGACAGAAAATGGTATGGATAGTAGAAGCGGAATCATAAACTAAAAGTATCAAACTTATATAGCATGAATTTTCTGGACTCCTTTCACTAAGAAGGTTTAGAAGAGAGTGTACTTATTTTTTCCAAAACACAATTTAACTTCTCCAGTTCTTCAGTGAAGACTCACTAGTTTAGGATGAAACACACTATCACAAAAAAGCTTGGTCTTTGCTAGGCACTACACTATCCAGCCTAGCAAAACATAGGAAACGGATACTTTATGGCAAATTTGTAATTGCAAAAATAAGTAGAAAAGACTTTGTGATTCCAGTTGTATAAAGTAGAATCCCTTGAGACTGTCTCCTTCCAATGCTAGCTTGTATCTGTTCCTACCTCATAGAGCAGGGGGGTCCAGACAGGGAGGGCGCTAGTAGTGCATAAGGTCATTTTTCTCAACCCTGCCCAGCAGGTGGCAAAAGCCTGTAGAAATCAAGCTTGTTCTGCTTGTATGGCTTATGTCATCAGAGCCTATGCTGATGAACAACAACAAGACACAAAGGAGAAAGAACGTCTTGGAAAGCTACAGCCAATTTCCTTGACATTTTAATGTTTTAAACATGCAAAAAGATACCCACTGTATGATTCCAACTATACAACACTCAGGAAAGGCAAAACTACGGAGACAGTAAGAAGATCGGTGGGTTCCAGGCCAAGAGAGACGGGAGAGGATAAATAAGCAGAGCACAGAGGCTCTTTAGGCGATGAAATGATTCTATATGATAATCTTAATGGTGGATTCATGCCATCATACATTTGTCAAAATCCCTAGAATGTACACCAAGAGTGAATCTTTATGTAAAATATGGACTTTGGTTGATAATGAGGGGTCAAAGCAGGTTCATCCAAAGTACCTCTATTGCAGGATGACAAAAATGAGCAGGGCTGTGTGTAGGGGATGTGGGGCTTGTGAGAAGTCTCCACACTTTCCCCTCCTTTATGCTGTGCACCTAAACCCGCTCTAAAACTGTCTTATTAAATTTTTACAGCATCTGAGGAACATGCTATTAACATTTGTCAACATATTTATGCTACCTTCAAGACACAGTCAACTTGTAAATTAATATAAAGATCCAAGTATCTGAATACGGCGATTATCCTCAGATTTGATTTAGCCATTTGAAAAGACATAAATAAAGCCAATAATTTTAACCGTATAGTAGAGAAAGAAAATAACTGATAAATATGATTGAATATCTTGCTTTAAAATTACAACCAGGGATTAAGTGCAACATAAACCAAAACTGAATCATCCATGTAATTGAAAGACACGTTTTATTATAATTTAAAATCAGAAATCATTATGATAATTTTATCTAAAAATTATTTTGAAACATTAATTGGTTAAAAAAAGCATATAATTGCCTAATATTGCCCTAGTAATTTATGTACAAATACCTGTTAAATACTCAAAAAGAGTCAGAAAAATAACCAGAAATGCAAGCAATTATGGATGATGCAACAGAAACCAGTACCATGTTATATTATTATATTACCGGCTCTAAAAAAAAAAAAAGTACGTCAATGCCAAAAATTCAGTGAGGGCCATACATTGTGCTGAAACATGTCATGCAGCAGGCCTAGGACTGTTATCCTTTGAAAGTCCTGCTGAAATGGCTGCCCTTTATTTGGTGTCTGAAAACTTGAATCTGGGGAGGGGGTTCCCATCTTTCCCTATCTGATAACAGTGGCCCCCAGTGCCCAAAGAGTGGCACAAGCAATGAGGTTCATGCAGAACACTTGCTTTCCTTCTGGGAATCTAGAATTTTGGTACATGCTATAGGGAAGATGGTTATGTGAGTAGCGTGCCATGAAAACCTTGCCACTGAGTCTAAGAAGACTTGTAGATAACATATCTCATGTGTGTGGTCAAAATTTGACGCTGGAATAATTCAGCACATCCTGGTAACTCTACAGAGAGAGGACCCTTGGAAACTTGTTCCTGGTCTCCCTCACACTTTGTCACACAAACCTTTCACTTGGCTGATTTTGCTTTTGTCCTTTCACTGCAATAAATCTCAGGTAGGAGCATAACTATATGCTGAGTCCCGTGAATCATTCTAGTGCAAAGCAAACTTAGGTGAGGGTTTAGGAACTTCTATCTCAATTTCATTATGTGAATTTTTTATAATTTGGTTGATACATGATTACAGTCAGAACTTGATTTCATAGAATACCTTTCTTTGATTTTCTTTTGCTCCAAGCTTGTTTTAGAGATTTCTGTAGATCAGTAACTATTGAAATAAAGGCATGAAAGGGATAAATAAAACATAAATGTCAGAAAACAATGTTAAACAAGCAGCAATCCTATTTACTCAGAATAGAAGATACAGAATCCAAATGATTGACAACATATTCCGTAACATAGAAGTTCCTCTAAAAAAAATTGCCCCCATACTGACAATTTTCTCCAAAGAAGCAGGCTTTAATCCTTTTTGCAATAGTAGTTATGAGTCAATCAAATAACTGGGATAGCTACAGAAAAACAATAATTATCACATGTCGTGTAATAGTGTTTTAGTGCTTGCAGAGTTCTTTCTATTTCCTCCTAATCCTTTTCTTGATTTCCTATAAAACTGAAAGCATGGCTTGCCCACTAAAGGCAGTTGTTGGGAGGACAAGTCAAAAAGTCAAAGAAATATTACTAAGAACTTAGGGATATCCATGGATATTCCACCAAACTCAACATGTATGGGTACATACTGTTTTTTCCAGTTGAACTGTTGCTCTTTCCTGCTCATCTCACAAAGTCCTATTCTTCATGTCCAATCTAAATGCCAGTGCACTGCCTGGAAACCTACAAATCACCTTGTATTTCTCTCTCCCGACCAACATTTTACATTGATCCATCATAAAATTATATGAACTCGACCTCTTCTCTGTCTCTGCTTTACTTTGCTACTGTCAACTGCCCTAGTCAAACAAAGGCTCTTAACAGAGATGGCTCTCACAGGGGAAAATTCCCACCAGCTATTCTTGTTTCCTCTTGAATTAATAAGATTTTTGGAGCAGAAAAATGAGAAAGGCATACACCTAGAAAACAATATTTTTAGACACAATAAATTGAGCTTTCTGACTTATGGATAGATGATACTTCATAATAGACTAATGCTAGCCCAAGGAGGCAAAATCTTCCTTTGTTTCCCAGTCTCTTTATGTGCTTTCCTATCATCTGTCACTTATATGGTGGGGGGGCGGGTAGGCCTCAGCAAATGAAGGACCACAGGCCAAATGCAAGCTGCCATTAGGTTTAGTAAATAAATGGCTCACTGGAACACAGTCCTGCCTGTTCAATTAAAGATTGTCTAGGATGGCTCTCATAGTACAATGGCAGACTTGAGTAGATATGACAGACCACCTGGCCTAAAATCAAGCCCTGTACAGGCAAATCTTGCTGATACCTACTTCATATCACAACCAGAGGGCCTTAATCAAATCCAATCTTGTTACACTTCTGCTCAAAACTCCAGTGAATCCCTGCAGTGAATATGCTGGCTCCCTACCTCAGTCTCCACACTTGCTGGAGAACCACAACTCTATTTGGACAGTCACTGTCGTGATACATAACGATTGTGGTATCTCCCTAGCTCCAAAAAGAGAAAAAATTATACTGAGCTCATCACAGTAACTGGTTTAGGAACAATCGTGTGATGTAACCCAATCTTATAATATGTTAGATAGGGGAGGTCAATTGCAAGGCAATCTGTTTTCTTCCGATTTAAAAGAAACATATAGGCCAAGCCAGTGTGATTCAGTGGATTGAGAGTCGTCCCATGCACCAGGAGATGGCTGGCAGGATTCCCATTTAGGGAACATGCCCAGGTTTTAGGCTGGATGCCCAGTATGGGTGGTCTGGAGGCAGCCGAGCAATATGATTGTTTCCTTGCTATTTCCATCTCTCTCTCTCTTTCCCCTCTTCTCTCACTAAATATCAATAAAAACAAATTTTTTTAAAAAATTAAAGGAAGCACATATCTCAACATCACTAATCAGGAAATGCAAGTGAAAGCCATAATGAAGTGCCAGCTCACTCCTCTCAGAACGGCTGTCATTAAAATATAAATAAATAACGAGTGTTGGCGAGGATATAAAGAAAAAGGAAACCTTTCTGTACTATTCATATGATTGTAAAGCGGTACAGTCATTGTAGAATGCAGCATGGAAATTCCTCAAAAAAGTTGGAAATGGAACTGGGTAGTCCACTGGCATCTTTGTCACTGTAAGACACTTTTGTACTTTTATTATAATTTATTGAGTCCCGAGTTGGGGTATTTGTATATTTATTATGATTATCTTTTGATCAATGGCAATATTGCTTCCTGTTCTAAAAAATTGCACTGTCCTGACTATTCCACAACAAACAGGAGGAAACATCTTGTGCTAATGCATCAACATATCTCTTTCTGTTCTGACTTCTGAGGAATGAAGTTGATTGTAGTGAGGCCTTTTTGGCATAATATGTAAAGTATACTATGATTCTCAACAGGTATTGCCTTTATGACTTCTGTGCTATTGGTAGGTATCTTAAAAAACAGCCTCAGTATTCACAGACTGTGGGGCTCATTGGTTGAGACTTGACCTATGAAGCAGGAGGTCAAGGTTCCATTAGTGATCAAGGCACATGCCCCCTTTGTGGACTAGATCTCCAGTGTGGGGCATGCAGGAGGCAGATAGTCAATGATTATCTCTCATCTTTGATGTTTCTCTGTCTTTCTCACTGTTCCTCTCTGAAATCAATATAAATGTATTTAAGAAAAACAGCAACACAATTTCACTGGGATAATTGCACACTAAGTGGTGTAGTTCTTATTGTTTGCCATTTGTTTGTGGTACCAGGAAAGTATTGGTGAGTTCTCACTTTTAGCTACTTTTTTAGTGAGACAAATCACTCTGTAAAACAGGTTTTCAGCCCTAGCAAGTTTGGCTCAGTGGATAGAGTGTCAGCCTGCTGACTGAAGGTTCCTGGGTTTGATTCTGGCCAAGGGCACATTCCTGGGTCCAGGCTCAATCCCTGGAGGTGGGCATGCAGGAGGCAGCTAATCAATGATTCTCTCTCATCGTTGATTTTTCTATCTCTTTCTCCTTCTCCCTTCCTCTCTCAAATAAGTTAAAATATGTTTAAAAAAAGATTTTTATAATAACCAAGTTCTCATTTACAAAATGTAATCCATGGCCTGTAAACACTAAACAAAAGGTCCATTTTGTATAACAAGTCCTATAGTTTACATGTGAAAATAGAGAAAACATACAACCGCCTAACTTAAAATCTTTATTTACATAAAGATATCATATAGAATTTTAGGGATCAATAATAAATAAATGAACTTCTTTTCAACCAATATTGATCCAGATTTTAAAATTATCTACAATTAATTTTTTAAATAATACTGAATACTAATCTATTAACAAAGAGATTAAGAAAACATTCACGTGCAACTTACACATTGTTTGTTTTTTCTTGCTCCTTAATTATCAAAATTTCCTTACTCTTAATTCATCTATGGTAGGAGCACCAAGAGTAATTCACTATCAGAAGTCTTACCAAGATTGTTACTTCCAAAAGATTTCAAAAGTCTTCTTTTTTCTTTTTTTTCAGAAGTTGCTTGTTGGTTGCTGTGAATAAAAAATGGTGATAAATGATATTACCATCTTAATACACATACAAAAAATATTTTCCAACTATTATAAATTCTCAGCATATGTCAGATAATATCAGAGTTAATATTAAAACATTAGTTGTATTACACACTTCAAATTTGTAAGTTCCACAAACTTCTGATAAAGCATGTAATCTTTGAGGAAAAGTAGCATAAAAGAGTCATGATTTGCAGGCAATCTAGCTCCGTGAATTAGACTTAGCTTCACTTAATGGCAAGTCTTCTGAACTCAGACTTCCTAGTTTTATAAACAGGGCTATTTGTTCTCAAACAAGTCTCTTTTTCTGTGGCTTGAGGTCCTCCTCTACAAAATAAGAATCTATCGGCCTTACTTTAGAAGGTTGCTAGGAGATTGGAATGAAAGAACACATCAAAAAGAGATGCTCAGAGAAACAGTACGGCAAAGGAAAAATCTTTTATTCAACTTTATTTGTTGAAACTGTGTTGGAATCCCAAAGAAAGCCTCATGTGGGTTTTTGATAGTTTCTAACATTGAAATGTCACAGTTTTCTGAAAATGCTATTAATTTTGGTAATTACCTGTCCTTTCTTTGTGGTTTGTAATTCAGAGGATGTCAGTTACTTTAGAACTTGCAACTAAATTTATATGCAAATATATTATCTCATGAAGTCAGATAGCACAATGTTACCTTAGTTTTGTTTTGAATAATGTGAATTATAGAAAACTAATAGAAGTTAGGACCTGGCCTAGACTACTACTGTCCCTTCTCTACCTCCTCAAACTGTGAACCAGCAGATCTTCATGAGAATGATGCTTATTCTCCCTGTCCACTCCCAATTGGCTTGGAAGATAGAATTCAACTTGTCACACATGGACACTGATGGGTCATGCACCCATAGTAATTGTTAGGGCCGATAATTTATTTTTCAATCAGAGCTTTCTGTTGATTGGCTTTCATGTGAGACACAATTTAAATATTTTCAGACCTGAGGAAATTCAACCCTCTTGGGAATGTCTCATAGTTATGGCAAAGAGATCACTTGAGGGGCCAACCTCAATTTTGGTATCTCAGGCAAGCTGGTGCCTACTACACTGGGAAAGGCAATATGGGACCTTCCACTATCTAAACAAAGATGCTCTATAGGGTTTAAGGCAAACCGGGGGAACAGAAATGGAAACAAAGGAGGAAGGAATGTCTGGTCTTTTCCTGCAGCATTATTTGAACCTCTCTGACAGCTTCGAATGGTTCCAAGTAACACTTGTTTCTTCTATCCTAAGGCCTTCCTTGTTTCCCTGTCCCCAGCTTTAACAAATGTACTCTCTGAATAAAAAACAAAAGAATGAACAATTGTACCCTTCAATTGGATGATCTTTTGAACCTCTAGTTAGTAAAATTTCCACCATTTTCTCCTTGTTTTCAGATTTGGCAAGTGAAAGTGGTGTGAAGTCATCCTGTAGAGCAGAAGAAACTATTTATAATTCATAGAATTACATGAATCCAAACTGAATATTTGAATTTAAATAGATCCTCTGAACTTAAACATATACAATAGAAAGTAAATAAACAGCATCCCCTTTTGCCCTGGCTCATGTTCTCACTGGTTAGACCATTGGACTGCACATTGAAGGGTCTAGGTTTAATTCCCATTCAAGAGCACATACCCAGATAGCAGGTTTGATTCCCAACCCTGGCCTGAGCCTATGGGGAGGCACCCACACATAGGTTTTCCTCTCTCTCTCTCTCTTTCTCTCTCTCTTTCTCTCTCTCATTCTCTCCTTCTCTCCCTTTAATTCTCTCAAAAAGCAATGGAAAAAAATGTGTTGATGTCGATGAAAAAAAAAAAAAAATAGTAGCAGCCCTGTTCTTCTCACCTCTGAACAGTCACTGAATGCTTCTTCCCTTTAAAATGTCCTCCACTCCCTCTTCAACAGATTAACTCTGACATCATTCCCCAAAACTCACCTCAATGATTTACAGTGTGGGTTCCAAGATTCTATGTTCCTGTCTTACTATCTATCCTGGTACACTGTCGTCATTATGTTGCCTGTGGACTGGGACCTCTTCTTCTCACTTGCAATCACCCAGCTCCCCTTGCTGGGTATTAGGTCTCCTCTCCCCACCCATCCCCAGCAGCAGCCATTTCCTTGGCCCCTGTCAGCATGGCAACCAGTCCCCACCATCACTTCACTCCTCCCTGCCTTCAGTCCTTTGTGGGATCTGAGCCTATCAACCACTCCCAGATACTAACAGTCAGTTCTTCCTTCTGGGGTGGAAGGGTAGCTGGGAGGCAGAGCTTTGCCCCTTCCATGGACCCCACATTTCTCCAGCCCTCCCTGCCTGGGCATTGGAGTTGTTTTCATAGTGACAGGGCCTGATTTATTTTATTCAGTGTATGTAAGTGAGAAAGAAAATGCTTGTTCCCAGCTGGGGTGGCTCAGCAGTTGAATGTTGACTCTTGAATCAGGAGGCAAATGTAGGGCTTGTGAGCTGGATCCCCCAATGGGGGTGTGCAGGAGGCAGCCAATGGATGACTCTCTGTCATCATTGATATTTCTATCTAACACTCCCTTCCTTTATCTTTAATATCAACAAAACATACAGTTTTTTTAAAAAGGCTTAAAACTGAAGTAAAAACATGTATTTTAAACATTTTGTAAATAAAGTTACTTGATCTATACCTTGTTTTTCGCTTCCATATTTGCCATACAGGAAAGTAGCTTTTCTACTATTGCTGTGTTTTGACCAAGGACAGCATAGTGAAGAGGAGTGTTTCCATGGATATCCATTTTGTTTGGATCGGCACCGTGGTCTACTAGAATTGCGGCACATTCTTCTTGCTCATTTTGGATGGCCTGTCAGTATTATGGCAAAAAATAGATGATAAATTCTAGTAATGCAAAGTAAACATTCCACAAGTTATTCTAAGTAATTAAATTAAAAGCAATCTCAAGTTCACATAGTTGGCTAATACATACGTAAATTAGAGCTGTTTTGTTGTCAATATCACAAAGGTTCAATAGGCAATGTCTCTGAGCTAGCAGTCTCACCACTCTTGGATGGCCCTTGCCACAGGCCATGTGCAGAGCAGTCCTATGAAAGTGAGAGGACTTATTAGGGACTTAGAGTACACTACATTAAAGCATACAGTTGTCTATGTAATTGTAAACATTTCCCACTATACCTTCAAATTAAATCTGTAGTTTTCTTCTGGAGACAGTACAATATTTATTAGGTCTTGTTACTTACCCTATTTGAAGAGAGGGAGGATGACCTGAGGATGAAGCTCTACTTGGTTCTGTTCCTATATTAACTGTCACTTATTAGATAACACTGGGCCTTTCTGTTCCTCAATTTTCTCATCAACAAAACAAGGATAAAAAAAATAGGTATCTCACAGGATACCATTGTTGGCTTTCATGAGAATTTATGCAAAGTATTTACTACAGTTCTTAACCCAGGGAAAAAGAACTCAATAATTGTTAGAAAATATCAGTATCATTATTATTATTACTAGAGGCCCGGTGCACAAAAATTTGTGCACTCGGGGGGTGGGGAGACGGGGGTCCCCCAGCCCAGCCTGTGCCCTCTCGCAGTCTGGGACCCCTTGGGAGATAACGACCAGCTGGCTTAGGCCTGCTCCCGGGTGGCAGAGGGCAGGCCCAATCCCTAGGTGCAGCCCCTGGTCGGGCTAAGAGCAGGGCCGATTGGGGAGTTGGGGCACCGCCCCATCATGCACACAGCAGGGCGGATTGGGAGGTTGTGATGCTACCCTCAGTCACGCTCAGGGTAGGGCCAATTGGGGGGTTGGGGCACCGCCCCCTGTCACACTCAAGGCAGGGTCGATGGGGAGGTTGCGGCGCCACCCCCTGTCACTCACAGAGCAGGGCCCATCAGGGGGTTGGGGCGCTGCCCCCTATCACTCACAGAGCAGGGCCCATCAGGGGGGTTGGGGCTCCATACCCTGTCACACATAGAGCAGGGTCAATCAGGGGGTTGAGGAGCTCCCCACTATCATGCACAGAGTAGGGCCGATAGGGGAGTTAGGGCTCCACCCCCTGTCACACACAGAGCAGGGCAGATCAGGGGGTTGGGACACTGCACCCTGTCACACTCAGGGCAGGGCCAATGGGGAGGTTATGGCACTATCCCATTACACACAGAGAAAGGCCTGTGGAGGGGGGTTGGGGCACCGCCCTCTATCACCCACAGAGCAGGGCCGATCAGGGGGTTGAGCGCCGCCACTGTCACTCGCAGGGCAGGGCCAATGGAGAGGTTATGGCTCTACCCTGTCACACACAGAGCAGGGCCCGGGGGCGAGGGGAGCGGTTGGGGCGCCACACCCTGTTACACACAGAGTTCAGGGTGACCAGGGGATTGGGGAGCTCCCCCCTATCAGGCACAGAGCAGGGCTGATCAGGGGGTTGGGGTGCCTTCCCCTGTCATGAACAGAGCAGGGCAGATACAGAGGTTGTGTCCCCGCCCCCTGTCACACACAGAGCTGCAGGGTGATCAGGGGGTTTGGGCACTGCCCCCTGTCACACTGATCCTGGTGCCGGGAGGCCTCGCTGCTCTGCTGATCCCGGTGCCGGGAGGCATATTACCCTTTTACTATATAGAACAGAGGCCTGGTGCATGGGTGGGGGTCGGCTGGTTTGCCCTGAAGGGTGTCCTGGATCAGGGTGGGGGTCCCCACTGGGGTGCCTGGCCAGTCTGGCTGAGGGGCTGAGGGCTGTTTTCAGGCTGGTGGGTTGACTGAAGCTCCCAACCTCTCCTTTTTTTTCTTTTTTCTTTTTTTATTCTGGGCCAGCTTTAGCTCTGAGGCCTCGCTTTCGGTTTCTGGCCTTTACCTTCTGTATTTGATACAATGTTGCGGTCTGGCTGGCTGAAGCCTGGGGTCTTGTTTAGCTTCTATATTTGCAACATAGTTCCTTAGAGTTGCAGCTGAGAGGCCAGCAAGTGAGGCGGGGAACGTTGGAGTCCGCCTTCACTGGAGCAAGCAAGCCTCCCTGTTCGCTTCAGTGCATGGCTGCCGGCCGCCATCTTGGCTGACATTTAATTTGCATAAGCATATGCTGATTAGCCATTGGGAAGGGTAGCGGTTGTACGCTAATTACCATGTTTCTCTTTTATTAGTGTAGATTACTACCAATTTACAGGAACCACATTTCAATTAAATAAAATGATATCATCATACCTACTTTGCAGATCTATTATAAGCATCAGAATGTACATAGTATTTCAATGCTTCTAAAATGCTTATTTTCTCACAATTTAAAATCGCTGATATTAGAATCCAGTTTTTAAATCAGAAAGACTTACAAACATTATTGGCAGCATTTAAAAAATTAATTAATACAAAATATACTGACAATTGGACATCCATGGTACCTTACATTAAGGAAAATATTGCTAACTATAACATTGATCTTGCAGTTTTGTCAAATGATTGGCATTTAAATTCATATTAATTCTTAATATCTTTATGGTGGTAAAGAGGACACAAAAAGAAATCAAGAAAATTTTTAAAGGTAATTCTGACTTTGATTTTCAAGAAAATTTAAGTCAAAGGTAGGTCAGGATTCAAATATTTAGGTTGACTCATTTTGTTCAATATTTAGATTTATAGATTGTAGGGAAAACGGATGTTTTCAATGAACAATATTAGTATTTCTTACTATTATACATCGTCAGAAGGCCAGTTTAAGGTTATTTTTTACAATTTCCTACTTTCAGAAATACTTTTTTGGAAACAGGTAGAAAAAGTTTCAACCTGATGATGTCCTAATATTTCAATTATGAACTTCTCATTTTGCTCATGTTGGGCAACATGAAATCATAAAGATGAAAGGGCCTGATTTGGAGGGAAAGGGTCCTGAGTAGAATATGTCTGCTACATAATAGGTATTCAGGTTATATTTCATGTAAAAATGGATTGAGAGAATGCATACACATAGTGGAAGAGTTCAATATTTTTAAATAAATCTTTATAGATTAAAAACACACCTCAGCATTAATAGTAATCTTTTACATTTTCTCTCTTTATTAAAAAAGTTTATGGTTAAGAGTACTATAGATCTCTTACATTTTTCCCTCATCGTCACCCTCCACCTGGTTCCTGCCCCACCCCAGGCCTTCAACATCCTACTGTCTGTGTCCATAGGTAAAATCTTAGGTTAATCTCTTCCTGCTCCTCTGTTCCCCCTTGCCTCTGAGATACAGAAGTCTGTTACAGGTTTCCATGCCTCTGGTACTATTCTATTCATTGGTTGTTGTTGTTGTTGTTCATTAGATTAATTACTTGTTTTGATTTTTACATTCAATTGATGATCTATAATAATGAAAGCATAGTATGCTAATTAGACCAGAGGTCCTTCTGGATATCCTTCGGGACGACTTCCAGATGAAGGCAGGGCTGCAGCCACAGAATCAAGGAAGCCCCTGTAGCTGCAAGGGAGAGATCCAGGTAGAGGCCATGGCTGTGAAGGCCTATCCTTGCACAAATTTCGTGCATTGGGTGTCTAGTAAATACATATGTATTGACATATTATTGTTTCTATTTTTAAACTCTTCTTCTTCTTCTTCTTCTTCTTCTTCTTCTTCTTCATCTCCACCTCCTTCTTCTTCTTCTTCTCCTTCTCCTCCTCCTCCTCCTCCTCCTCCTCCTCCTCCTCCTCCTCCTCCTTCTTCTTCTTCTTCTTCTTCTTCTTCTTCTTCTTCTTCTTCTTCTTTATTTTTCTTTCTCAAGAATACCCATCAACATTTCATTCAACACTGGTTTAGTAATTGTGAACACTTTTAGTTTTTTTTTGTCTGTGAAGCTCTTTATCTGACCTTCAATTCTAAATGATAGCTTTGTTGGATAGAGTAATCTGGATTGTAGGTCCTTGCCATTCATCACTTTGTATAATCCCTGTCACTCGCTACTGGGCTGCAAAGTTTTTCTTGAGAAATCAACTGACAGTCTTACAGGTATTCCTTTGTAGGTAACTAACTGATTTTCTCTAGCTGCTTTTAAATTCTCTTTGTCTTTAGCCATTGGCATTTTAATGATGATATGTCTTGGTGTGGGCCTCTTTGCATTCCTCTTGTTTGGGACTCTCTGTGTTTTCTCCACTTGTAATTCTATTTCCTTTAGCAGGTAGGAAAATTTTTCTGTCATTATTTCTTCAGATACGTTTTCATTATCTTGCTCTCTCCCTTCACCTGCTGGCAGGAACATAATGTAATTGTTGGTATGCTTGAAGTTATCCCAGAAGCTCTTTACACTGTCTTCATATTTTTTTGGATTCATTTTTCTTTTTGCTCTGCTGACTGGGCATTTTCTGTTTCCTTATATTCCAAGTCTTAATTTGATTCTCAGGATCTTCAACTGTACTGCTGAATCCCCAAAATTATTCTTGACTTCAGTTAGTGTGTGCCTAATTTCTGACGGATCCAGGTCCGTTTTTATGTCTTTGGTGTAGTCATTAAATCCTTGTAAGTCTCACTAAGTTCCTTGAAGCTCTCATTAAAGCAACCTCATAACCATTGCTTTGAATGCTGTATCTAGTAATTCGCTTGCTTCCATTTCATTTAGTTCTTTTTCTGATGATTTCTCCTGTTCTTTCATTTGTGATATGTATTTTTGTCACCACATTTTTGGCTGCTTCCCTGTGTTTGTTTCTATGTACTAGGTAGAACCTCTATGTCTCCTGGAATTAGTAGAGTGGCCTTGTATAAGAGGTATCCTGTGGCTCAGTCTCTTTAGGAACCTGAGCTGGGCACTCTAGGTGAACCCCTGTGTGGGCTATGTGCAGAATCATTTATCTGTGCCTTGACTGCTGTTGGTGTCACTAGGTGCAGTTGATCTCCAGGCCAATTGGCTGTGAGGATCAGCTGGGACTACATTGGAAGAGATGTTGTGAAGGAGATACATTTTTTTTGTTTGAGATATTTTAGCAAAGTGTGAAGCCTGACCAAGGACATGTCATTCATATGTTAACGGTCGTACAAAGCGCTTGAGTGGTGTTCAAATTGCATGTGGTTGGGTCTCAGAGAATCACCAGGGTGGAGCGAACAGTTTGAGACAAGCTGATGAAAACTCAGATATGGGTGCCTGTCAGTTCTGGGATGGGGGAAGTCTCAGCACAGGAACAATGACCTCTGTGAGCACCTCTGTCTCTGAGAAAGCTGCCTCTGAGTACTTGCCCTGATGCCAGACAATCCAGTTACTCCCCGATTGTCACAAGTTCCTTTCAAGCTGCCACCACCAGGATGGAGTACAAAGTGTTTCAGTCCTAGTAGGTTCTTGTGGTGGCCCTTTAAAAGGAACTACCTGGGTCTCCCACAGTGTGTGTTCTTGTCAATCAGCCACAATGATTGCTCATTTTCACAGCTTGAAGTTAAAGGGAATTCTCTTCCCCTGCTCTGGAACCCTGGGTTGTGGGTCTCGTGTAAGACTGGGACACCCTTGCTTCTCACAGGAAGCCTCCATAACCACAACATATATCAAGATTAGAAAAAGACGCCACATGTTGTTGTGGGACCAGCCCATTCAGTGCCTCTGCCCTTCCTACCCACCAAAATGTGCTTCTTCTTTACTTCTCTAGCTGTAGGAATTCCATTCAGCAGGATATCAGGTGATTCTGAATGATGGTTATTCTGTATCTGTATTTTAGTTGTAATTTTGATGTGGTTATTGGAGATGGCAAGTACCAGGGTATACTTATGTAGCCATTTTAGTTCTTCTGTACTTTCTATTTTTTAATTATATTTTTTTAAAGAAATAACTCAGTTAGAGAAAGAAAAATTTCAAGTGACCTCACTTAATTGTGGAATCTAAAGATCAAAATGTACTGATGAACAAAATATGTCCAGAGGTAATGGTGCCTAGAATAGAACAACAGATCTAGGGATGGTGGTGGTAGGACAGGAAGAGATTAAACAAAGAGCATATATGCATAACCCATGGACACAGACAATATTATGAGAAAGTTCTGTGGTGGAATGGGGTGTGGTTTAGGTGGAAGGAGGACAAAAAAGGGACAAAATGGGAGAGTTCTGTAATACTGACAAAAACAACAACAAAAATAAAAAATTTTTTAAAAAGTACTTTTAATTGATTTTAAGAGAAAGGAGGGTTAGAGAGAAAAACATTGATGTGAGGGAGATGCATCAATAGGTTTGCTCCCATAGGCACCCCAACCATGGATCAAATCTGAAACCTGGATAGGTCTCTATTACCAGGAACAAACCCCAAGACCTTTCAGAGTACAATAAGGTTAATGGATGGTGCTCCTACCACCTGAGCCATACTGATCAGGGTGCTATTTTGAAATTTTTAGGTTCATAAGCACACTAAGATGTGACTAATCTATAATAACTTACATATTACATGTAATAAAGCTATATAACATAAAACACATATGTGTATAATTATATATATATATATATATATATATATATATATATATATATCTACAGTAATAAAATACAAACATGCAAATTGATCAAACCTTCTCTATGCCTTAACTCAGGCCCCCCAGCCAATCAGAGTGAGTATATGCAAATTAACCCAACCAAGAAGGCAGTCGGCAGCCACAGAGCAGAAGCAAGCAGGAACCTCGGTTCCCCAGTGATGGAAGAAGCCAAGCTTCCCACCAGCCATGGCCAACTCTGAGCTTCACTGAAGGCAACTAAATTTCAATTATAGCAGATAAATAAACCCCAGATACCTGCTTTCAGCCGGCTGTGGCCACGGAGCTGAAGCAAGCAGGAGGCTTGGGTTGCCCCTGGTGATGGAGGAAGCCAAGCTTCCCAGCAACCATGACCTGCTCTGAGGTCCAATCAAGGTACATAATTTCAATTATAGAAGGTAAATAAATGCCAGAATAAAAAAAAAAAAAGAAAAAAAGGAGAGGCTGGGAGCTTCCATCGCTGGCGGGGCTTGGCCAGCCTGAAAACAGCCCTCAACCCCTCACCCAGACTGGCCAGGCACCCCATTGGGGACCCCCACACTGAAGGGGTGTGACCAGCTTTTAACAGCCATCAGGTCCTCACCCAGGCTGGCCAGGCACCATAGTGGGAACCCCCACCATGAAGGGCATGTGAGCAGCCTGCAAACACCCATCAGCCCCTCACCCAGGCTGGCCACACACCCCAGCAGGAGCCCTACCCTTATCCAGGACACCCTTCAGGGCAAACCAGCCAGCCCTCACCTGTGCAGCAGGCCTCTACCCTTTATAATAAAAGGATAATATGCAAACTGACCCTAACAGCACGACGACTGGGAATGACTGGTCACTATGACACACACTGACCACTAGGGGTCAAACACTCAATGCAGGAGCTGCCCCTTGGTGCTAAGTGCGCTCCTACAGTGGGTGCTCCACTCAGCCACAAGCCAGGTTGATGGCTGCCAGCACAGTGGTGGTGGCGGGAGCCTCTCCCACCACCTCAGGCAGTACTGAGGATGTCCAATTGCAGCTTAGGTCTGTTCCCTGCTGGTATGTGGACATCCCCTGAGGGCTGCCGGGCTGCCAGAGGGATGTCTGCCTGCCAGCTTTGGCCCAACACCTCATGGAGTGTGCCTAAGCCAGCAGGTGGACATCCTCCAAGGGGCCCCAAATTGCAAGAGGGCATAGGCTGGTCTGAGAGACCCCCCCCGAGTACACAAATATTTGTGCACCGGACCTCTAGTGTGTTTGTGTGTGTGTGTGTGTGTGTGTGTGTGTGTGTGTGTATTAGCGGCCCAGTGCACGAAATTGTGTGCAGGTAGGGTCCCTGCCAGGGTTCTTGTTCCAGTATTATGAAGGGTTCAGGAAATCTGGAGAAGGCTGTGCGTAGATTAAATAACAATCCAGAGATGATGCATAATTTTGAAAGGCATTTGGGGGTCAGAGGAACCTAGGTTAAAGGAAACTAAGATCTCCTTGTCTCAGGACCCCGTGCTTTTGATTAACACAATTGGTCCTGAGGCAAGGCAGAGATATATCCTTCAAAGGGTCAGGGTTTCCTATACAGAGGCATTGTCAGATTTGGGGAATTAGCCTACAGCTATTCAGGTGTTTGGCCAGTAGGAGGCAATTACATGTAGATTAAGATGCCCTGAGCTGTCTGGCAGCAAACTATCAGTCAATCCCTTTTGAGGTTTGGGGAAAGGCCATCAGCCATTCCCAGATTCAGCCCTGCTGTCATGCTGGGATTGGCTTCTGGCAGGGCCCTAGGCCTAGTCTGTGATCAGGTCCATCTTCTGCCTGCTCACCAGTCCCTAGTCCTGCCCCGCCGCCGCCACCAACCCAGTTCCCCTCGCCATTCCCCAGTCCCACCACACTTCTGCCTCCTACCCTGTTCACCTCACCAGTCCCCAGTCCGAAGCACTGAGACCCGCCCTGGTTCTCCATTCACCAGCTGATGATCAGAGCCTGCGAGCTTGCGGGGAGGGTCCAAGAGGTGGTTGATGCACCTCATAGTGACTGGTAGAGCAATCATTCTGGTCTTTACACCATTATGGTCACTGGTCTTTTATTTTACAGGACTAGTGTCCCCGTAAATTAAATTTGTGCATGGTGGGGGCGGGGGGGGGGTGTCCCTCAGCCAGGCCTGCACCCTCTCCAAACTTACACCCCTTGAGGGATGTCTGACTGCTGGTTTAAGGATCAGGCATAAAATGGCAGTCGGATATCTCTCCCGCAATCTGGGACTTCTGGCACCTAACCGCCCACCTCCTGCCTGACTGCCTGATAACCCCTAGCTACCTTGTCTGCTGGCCTATTTGCCTCCAACTTCCCCCTCCCCCGGCCAGCCTTCTTGCCCCCAACAGCTCCCCTGCCAGCCTGATTGCCCCTAAGTACCCTCTACTCCTGGCCTGATCACCCCTAACTGCCTCTGCCTCAGCCCTGACACAATGGCTTTGTCTGGAAGAAAATCCAAAAAAGTCTCCCAAAGGTCTCCCGGCCTAAATAGCACATTACCCTTTTATTAGTATAGATAGAGGCCTGATGCATGGGTGGGGGCCAGCTTGTCTTCCCTGAAGGGGTTTCCTGATCAGGGTGGGGGTCCCCATGGGAGCATTGCTGGCCTGGGTAAGGGGCAGGGGCAGTTTGCAGGCTTGCCATGCCCCCATCTGGGTGGGGGTCCCTGCTGTGGTGCATGCCCAGCCTGGGTGAGAGGCTGGGGGCTCTTTTCAGGCCAGTCACACACCCTTTGGGGTGAGGATCCCTGCTGGGGGTGTGGCCAGCCTGGGTGAGGGCTGATAGCTGCTTGCAGGCTGGCCAAGCCCCCATTGGGATGAGGGTTTCCGCTGGGGGCGGGGTTGGCCTGGGCAAGGGGCTAATGGCCTTTTGGAGGCTGGCCACATCCCCATGGGGTTAGGGTCCCCACTGCAGTTAAGGGGACCTGGGCAAAGGGCTGTAGTTTGGGGGTAGTTTGCAGGCTGGCCAAGCTCCAGGCTTTGTCCAGAAGGACATCTAGAAGGTCTCTGGAAGGACTCCCAATCAAATTACCATATTCCTTTTTTATCAGTATAGATATATATATACTTTACAGGCACAGTCATAAAACAGCTCAAGTGCCCATCAGTAGAAGAGTAGATGAAAAATGTGTAGTACATTTACACAATGATATATTATGCTACTGTAGAAAAGAAGGCACTCTTATACCCTTTGCGACAGCATAGACAGATCTGGAGATTGTTATGCTAAATGAAATCAGCCAGTCAGAGAAAGGCAAATGCCATATAATCTCACTTACACATGGAATATAATGAAGAAAATAAACTGACAAACAAAATAGGACCAGAGGCCTGGATTCCTGGGCCAGACTCACAGATCTCAGAGGAAGGGGTGTGGGGAAAGGGAAGTGACTAGCCAAAGAACATATATGCACATATGCATAGCCCTTGGACACAGACAACAATGTGTGAAGCCTGAAGACTGTGTGGAGAGACACTAAAGTGTTGAGATGGGAGACATCTCTGACAGTGTCAACAATAAAAATAAAACATTTTCAAAAGAAGTCCAAAAGGCAGAAAGTGAGAAATGAATTTTAGTGAGCACGATTCATATGATTGCTCTTCCTGAGGATGCTTTTATTCATAATAATATTTACTAGAATTTCCGTACATGTTCAAACATGAAATCAGATTTTTTAAAAAGGAAATGTTCATTTTTAATACAAATGCTCAGAAATAAATTTTATCACATTTTGCATCTATTTTTCACTAATTAAGATCATAGTCTGTTTGTGTGTATGTATAATCAAAATGAGTTTTTCTTATTAAGACATTGTTATTTTCAGAAGTACTGAGTGAAACAAACTATAAAAATTAGATTTTAGTATAAATAGAATTGATGGGTACTGGGAATATATCTATACTAGAGGCCCAATGTAAGAAATTTGTCCGGGGGTGGGTATGTCCCTCAGCCTGGATTGCACCCTCTTGCAATCCAGAATCCCTCGAGGGATGTCTGACTGCTGGTTTAGGCCCGGTCCCTCAGTGGATATCCCTCTCACATTCTAAGACCACTGGCTCCTAACCATTTGCCTGCCACCCTGCCTGCTCTGACTGCCTGCCTGATCGCCTCAAACTGCATCTGCCTCGTCTCCCACACCCGGGACCTCCGCTTTTCTCCTCCAGCTGGCTGCAGGCACCTGGTACCCAGGCTTTCCTCCCTCTAGCCAGCTGCAGGCACCTGGGCCCCTGCTCTGTCAGAAAGGTCATACAGAAGGATGTCTGGAAGATGTCTGGTCTATCCAGTATATTTAGTATATTACCCCTTTATTAGTCTACTAGCAGATTTTTAAATGTGGTGCTCAGGGCCAAATTGCCTACTGCAAATGTCAAAAACAATGTAAAATTTAAACAGCAGTATAAGGACAATCTTCAAAAACTGGATGGATGGAAAATATTATATTATTCTTTTACCTTATTCCCTTTTTTCCAGGGACACTAAATATTTTCTCAGTTGTCCATTGGTCACTTATACTTATGCAAAAAAATACTGTGTTCATTTTCAAGTTATAGTTTTTTGTTGTTGATCTCAAAGACTTCTCTGTAAAAGGAAGACATACCTTTCCTCTGATACACATATACTGCAAATATTTTGCAAGAACGTTTTCTTTCTTTTGCTAAAATTATTTTCTGATAGACAGAGTGTTTGAAACATTTTAAATATATTTTCATTGATGAATAAAATATATTTTATTCAATGTTGAGAGAGAATCATTGATTGGCTGCCCCCTGCACACTCCTACAAAGGATAGAACCTGCAACACAGATGTATACCCAGACCAGGAATCGAGCCATGACCTCCTGTTTCTTAGGTCAACACTCAAACACTAAGTCATGCAGCCGGACTTGAACTTTTTATATTGCTCAATCAACCTCCAGAAATCTGGTGCTTCAAGTCTTTGTCAACATTAAAAAACAACAACAAAGTATAAACAGACATTTGTGTATTCTCCTGGTACTTTTCTCATTTTGCATATTTAAAACTTTTCATCTGAGATTTATTTGGAGTAATCAAAATATAGCTAGTTTTATACAAACACTTAACATAGAATCCTCCACCATTTTTCATTGACCTTTTCCTACAAATATGAAACGTCACCAGTATCTACTTCTAAAGTGTTACATATATTTGGAGGTTTGGGCACTTTCCATTCTGTTCTTATCATTTATCTGTCTTTTCAGCTAATAGTAAACTAATACTTTGTGGAAATGTATAGCACACATTAATAGCTAGAAGGGTAAACTTGTGTCTACTATGCAAAATTTGTCTTAATTTCATTCCAATGATGGGAGATAACATGTAACTCAAAAATTTTAAAGTATATTGAATTGGTTGGTAAAACTAATAAACAGGACAAGCACACATTTTGAGAAACTCAGTCGTCATAATCAGGACCACAGCCACCTTCCCGTTTCAAAGTTGCTTCTGAGTTCCCTCCATAAAGAACATAGGTTATTAGATTTTATCCAAGGAATTTTTAGCCCAGAAGTGGATCTATTATGGGAATTATCTCTCTCATTGTGCACTTTTCTATAGTATGTAACATCATGGTATAAAAATGTGTATGGTATAAAATCCTATATAAGAAAAACCTAATATGCTAAGTGTCGGTTATCAGTTACCTGTTCAACCAATCAAAGAGTAATATGTTTATGATAAGCTAAGGCCACTTACCCACTCGCTATGAAGTGCACTGACCACCAGGGAGCAGACACTCGGACCAGTAGGTTTGCTTACTGCTGAGGTCAAGCTGATCAGCACTGAGCGAGATGGGCCAGACATGCCCTGGAGCCCTCCCATGGTCCCTCTGCAGCTGGCCAACCTCTCCTGTCACTCCCTGGCCCCGAATGTGCATCAGTAGGGGCCCTTGGCCTGGCCTGCACCCTCTCACCATCCAGGACCCCTCAGGAGATGTTGGAAAGCCGGTTTTGGCCCAGTCCTGCAGGCCAGGCCAAGGAACTCCACTGGTGCATGGCTTCATTATTGATATGTAGTTAAATCACTTAAAAATTGTTAGTAAAGTGTTCTGTAAGAAGAATTCTGTGTGAGTCCATGTGTTTTTATTTTTTGCTGCTCATAAATTTGGTCTGAGCACTTGCCCCAGGTCCGGTGTCCACCAAGGAGTTGCTGCTGGGCCTTGCAAGGGTGCGCCTCTCCCCGTCCACCCACCTCCTCCCAGTGGACCCCAGGCTGCCAGCCTCCCAGACCCTATTACCTGCTCATCCTGTCCCTATCATTCAGGCTACTTTTCCTGAACAATAGGATTTGCCTCACTCTCCACAGGTTTCCCACGCTGGCAGCTTTGTGGATGGCGCCCATATCTTCATCTCCATAGTGGGGCATTCTGGCTCCCAGGCCACTGCTCCCAGGACTGGTGGGGGAATCCATGACTCCCACTCTGGAACTTCTCAGAAAAGGAAAACGGTTTCCCACGCTGGCAGCTTTGTGGATGGCGCCCATATCTTCATCACCATAGTGGGGCATTCTGGCTCCCAGGCCACTGCTCCCAGGACTGGTGGGGGAATCCATGACTCCCACTCTGGAACTTCTCAGAAAAGGAAAACGGTTCTGCATGGCAGAGAGTCTAGGGCTTCAGAGAAGCCCCAACTTCTCTCTGCTTTTTGAACCTCCTGAGCCGAACACGAGCTCTCTAGCCAACCACCTTATGCCACAGCATTCAAGCAGGGCAGTTTGGCAGTTAACCATCTCCTCTCGGAATCATAGTAACCAAGCAACGGCCTCTGACATCACTACCCCTGCACATAGAGCCTTGAGGTCAAAGGTAGCCAGAGCACATGTGCAAAGCCCAAATATCTGAAATCTCAGAGACTACCCTGGTGGGTGTGTCTCCCTGGTACAAGCTCCCACACCAGCACCAGAGGGTGGCGGTCCCATAAGTGGTCAAGAGCATGAACTAAAATTGCAGATTAGATCCCTGGTCCCAAGTTAGGGGCATGCATGCTAGTGGCAGTCAATTCAAGTCTCTCTCATGTGTATGTTTCTCTCTCTCTCTCTCTCTCTCTCTCTCTCTCTCTCTCTCTCTTTCCTCCCTCTCTCCTAAACCTGCTCCCTCCAGTACTTTCCTTCCACAAAGTAATGAATAAATATTTAAAAATTTAAAAAATGGGGAAAATATCCTCAGTGAGGATTAAGAAAAATAAAAATTAAAAGAAATATATCAGTGATTTCCTGTGGGAAGGTCTGGGTTCTGCTCAAACATCCCTGGGAGTTGGCCAAGTATTTCCAGAGGCTTGTAACAGTTACTCACCCAGTGAAAAAGCAGTCTTTGCCTAAGAACAGAGCTAGGGTGGTGTGAAACTCCAGGATACACAAGGAATTATGTCCTAGGAAACTTCCCTTAAAAAAAAAACTCTGCAACCAAAGCACTTGTATGCATGCATAGAAGCATTACAAATATACACAGCCATTGGGACGGGGGGGTGAGAGCATGTGCTGGGGGGTGGGAGTGGCCAGGGAGAAGCTAATGGGGGAAAAATAATATTGTAATAGCTATGTACAGTCCAGGGGGGGTGGGTACTTAAAATATCAGGGGAACCACTCTGTAAAGTACAAGATTGTCTAACCACTATGTTGTACACATGAAACTAATGCTATATAATAAAATGTTAATATGCAGATAGACTGACTGACAGAACAACCGCACAACCAGTCACTATGACATGCAGTCACCACCAGGGGGCATGGCCGCAGGCAGCAAAATTCAGAACATGGGTGTGTCAGCCACGGTGGGATGGTGGAACAGGTTAGTGGGGCACCAGACCAAGGCAGGGTGCTGGTCACTGTCATCAGGGTGAGCCTCTGGTACTTATTGAAAATTCTTTGCTCCCACACATTGTGGTCCTACCCAGCACTCACACCTGCTGTTGGCACTGGCCCCACTCACACCTGCTGCTGGCACCCGGCACTGGCCCAATTGCTTGGCGCCGTCAGCGGGTGTGTGTGGCAGCTGCTGGCCCCAATTGCCCCTGAGGGGTTCACACCTCCCCCTGCCCCTGAGGGGCAATCCGGGCAGCAGCTGCCACTCACACCCACTAATAGTGCCGGCCCTGATCGCACCCACTGCTGGAATGAGCTCCAATCACTCCGTGCCATCAGCGGGTGCAAGTGGGGCTGGCGCTGTCAGCACATGGGAGTGGTGGTGGCAGAAGCAGGGCTTCTGGCAGACAGGGGACGGTGGGGCCATGGCAGTAGGGGTTGGGCAGTGACTCAGAGGATGGGCCAAGACCTGCTCCTGTGCCCACCTCAGCCTCGAGGTCCACAGTTTCTTTCAAGGTTCACAAATTCATGCACTGGGCCACTAGTACAGAATAATATTGAAAAAAAAAAAGATGGAGAATACCTCCTCTCTAGTCTCAGGTGTGTCACCCAAGACCCACAGCTGCCAAGTCACTGCAGCTTGGCATCTCCTGCATTGAGCGTCTGCTCCCTGGTTGTCAGTGCCTGTCATAGCTACCAGTTGGAAAGTTGGACATTCAGCCATTTACTTAGGTTTTTATATAGAGAGATTTATGTATTTATTTATTTTTTTATTTAGAGAGAAAGAAACATCGATTTCTTGTTCCACTTATGTATGCTTTCCTTGGATGCTTCTTCTATGAGCCCTGACTTGGGGATCAACCCACAACCTTAGCGTTTCCTGACAATGCTCTAACCAACTGAGCTTCCCAGCCAGAATGGTATTTTTATTTTTGCTTTTGAAATTATTTTTGTTGTTGTTGACATTATTATGGATGTGGTATTTCTTTTTCTTATGTAAATTTTGCCCACTTCTAGACATATCAGGGATTTTTCATTTTTTATTGTGACAGACTATTTTGCCATTATCATTATGTTTATTGCATTAATATCTGTACATTTGATAATCAGACTGAAGAAAGCTGTAATTTCATAACTGGTGAAGGAGTTGAGAGTTTATGGCAGTTTTTCAGGAAAGGCAAACTGCATGGTAAAGATTTCACCAGAAAGATATTGAGGAATGTTATGATGCAGATGGAAAAACAAATAAAGTAAAATGCAAGCAAGAGGGGTCGTTTTTATTGAAGAATAAGATAATCGCTAAAAATAAAATTATATAAAATGGCTATTTTTCCCACAAATCACATTAGCCAAATTTTTCAGTAACTCGTTTACTGACCTTATCTTCACCATCATGAAGCCTCTTGTACTCCATAAGTGTTCTATATTCTTTAAGATTAACAAACTTAAAGTCTAAATACTCATTTCCCCTTGCTTCCTTCTTTCTCTACCAGCAACTTCTGTCTTTCCATCTTTATACCATGTCTTAGGAAGGTAAAATAGGTTGACTCCATATTCCATAGAAACTGGTATAAACATGTGAGTACATACAGAGACTCCTTTTAGTGTAGTTCTTGATCCAGCAACTCCAAATGGACTACACCTGCTACGGTGGGTGAACCACACAGGAGCAGGAGCTGCCCCACAGCAACAGCTAATACAAACCCAGCTAACTCAGAACTCACCACATTCCCACTGCATTTGTTAATGATTTCAAGTGCTAACCAAAATGAAAAGTAACAGAAACCAACACTGCACAAAATGCACCAGAAAAATGTGAAAGTTTGGCAAACACATCTTACAGCAAGACAAATACATAGGTTTTAACTTATTCTTCTGAGACCATTTACTGCCATTTTGTTCTTTGTTGCTTGAGTAGTTCACAAAATTGCTTGGAAATGGAAGCTCAGAAGTTGAGTGCCTGGGCCTTCAGCAGACATTGCTGCTGGTGACAGATTCCCCACTGAGGGATGAGTGCCTTCATTGGGAAAGGAACAACTATCAAAACCAACAACAAATTCTGAGGCCAAACATGTGTCAGTCAGCAGAGCTAGACCAACTGGTTTTGGTGTGTGTGAATGGTGTAAACGATGATCACCAAGCAGTTGCCTCCTACATCAGCTCAACTAGAAGTTATCTATTGTCCCTTATTTGCTCCTCAAATTTACAGGAGAGGCTCTCTGTAGTGACATGTGGCAAGAAGGGTCTGATATTTCCTGTGCAGCCTACAATGAGGATCAAAGACATGACCCGGCTACAGAGAGGTCGGAAACACACACCAGGACTCCAGGTCAGTTGACCCTAGTGTTTTTCCATGGATCAGGGATACTCAGAGTATAGGTTATGCCAGCTCTGAGTTTCTGTGTTTCCTTGGTCAAAGAGCAACTGGAATTTAAAATTTCCCATTCCCACATCTCTGTGGAAACTAATTGTAGACCCAGAGCAGATGCCCTGTAGAAAGGTATTTCTTGGAACTCTTGTGCTTATCTAAGACTCAAATAATGCCCTGGTTCAGCTTTCCTGCACACTCATTTAAGTTATGCTACTGGAATTCATAATGTGTTGACAAATATTTCTTTTGTGATGAAAAACAACTGAGAGATGGTTGCCTTACCAAATCTCTTAGCAAAGGTTTTCCAAATCCGGTTGAAATGCTGTCATTAATGTTTTTCCTAGTAAGAGTAACCAAGAAACATGTGGAACACTTTTCCACAACTGATTCATTTGTTCTCTGTGATGTGCAAAACCAGGGAAGACTTGAAAATATTCTGAACATTGAATGTACTTGTGAGTCAACCCACAGATCCATCAGCAGAGTGGAAGTCCTGACTGATGTGGTGTGTAGAGAACCTTGGTCCAATCACTGGCTAAATGGTAAGCAATCCAAACACAGCAATAACCCTTAGGAAGCAAGATTCAAATTCTTTTAAATGAACAGAGACATGAATGGCTGCACACTCCAGTAGAGACAAACTTCACAAATTGCACAACATCTGGAGGCAACTTACTAAACAAAACAAGAACAACCTCTACAAAGAATATCGATTCTTTCTCATCATTGATGTTTCTATCTCTCTCTTCCTCTCCTTTCCTCTCTGAAATCAATAAAAATATATTTTTATTTTTGCAACACTAGCTGAAATTCAATGAGAATAGAAAGAAAATAAGTAAGAAAATGTGACCTGTACTAAGAAAGAAAATAGAAATTGCTTATCTCCTCCAGATGCTGGATTTCGTATAGACTTTAAAACAGCTATTATGAACATGTTCTAAGAACTGGTGGAAGCCATGTTGAAAGAATTAATGAAAATTATGATGAAAATAATGCAATGCATGGAGAATCTCAATTAAGATAGAGAGTATATGATAGACCAAATAGAATTCCAAATAGGATTTGGAGCTGAAAAATACAATGATCTAAAATGAAAAATTCATTGGGATGAATGATTTGAGATGGTAGAAGAAAGAATTCAGTGACCTTGAAAAATCAAATGAAATTATTCAGTCTAAAGAGGAGAGAGAAGGCAATGAAGAACAGTAACAAAGCTCAAGAGACCGGATCAACATCAAGTATTGACAATCCCAGAAGGAGCAGAGAGACACTAAAGGATGGATAAGTATATTTGAAGAAATAATTGTTAAAAACTTCTCAAATGTGTTGTGGCCGGGTGGCTCAAAATGTTGTAGGTTGTATTCCTGGTAAGGACACATACCTAGGTTGGAGGCTTGACTCATGGTTGGGGTGCACCGGAATCAACCCATCGATGATTCCCTCTCACATTGATGTTAATCTCTCTCCCTCTCTCTCTCTCTCTCTCTCTCTCTCTCTCTCTCTCTCTCTCTTTCTCTCATCAATAGATACATATCCTCAGATGAAGATTTAAAAAAAGAAAACTTCTCATCTTTAATGAAAAACATTAATGTACAGATCCAAGAAACTCAACAAATCCAAGCATGAAACACACAAGGACATACACACCTAAAGGTCAAAACTGAGAAAAGCATCTTGAAAATGAGAAATAAACAACCTATCACCAAAGGAGAGAAACATTTTGATGAATTGCTGGCTTCTCACCAAAATACTGGAAGTCAAGGATCTGTGGGATAACATATTCAAAGTTATTAAAGAAAAAAAACGGCCTGGATGGTGTTGCTCAATGGTTGAGCATCAACTTATGAACCAGGAGGTTATGGTTCCATTCACGGTCAGAACACATGTCCAGTGTATAGGCTCAATCCTCAGTAGTGGGTGTGCAGGAGGCAGGTGGTCAATTATTCTCTCTCATCATTGATGTTTCTATCTCCCTCTTCCTCCCCTTTCCTCTCTCTGAAATCAATAAAAATATATTTTTTAAACAACAAGGAAAACTTTAAAAAAGAAAAAAGCTGTCTGACCATGTATTATTCTATATCCAGCTAAAATATTCTTTAAAAAAATGCATATTAAAGACATTCCCAACAAAGACTGAAAATGATTATATAAAGTGCAGTTATAGCACTGTATTTTTGAGTTGTAACATATACGCATACTACATATGACAGTAATAGCAGAAACAGAAGAACAGAAGTTACTAGAATAAAGGTAATGTATTTTACCAGAATTAAATTTGTAGTATTTTGAAGTATACTAGGATAAGTTGATGTGTATTATCTTCACTAAAATGTAACTTAAATTTAAAAAATGAACATAGGGACATTTTTATCTATGGGAAAAACAGAAAACACAAAGAGAAATAGCAGATATTAAAAACAACTTTATGAATATTAAATATGAAGGAACCATACCCAGAACTCAAATAACATAACAGATTGCCAGACTGGGTTTTAAAAGGCAAGATTCAGCTGATAAAGGACTTGTATTCATAATATGTGATTTCTTAAAATGAATAAGACAAACAACCCCCAAAAGGGTTGGGAGTCATATATTTGAATATATATCTCTCCAAAGATACACAAATGGTAAACAGCATAGGAGAGAACACTCATTATCACTTGTGCTAGGGAAATGTAAATTAAATCCACGATGTGATACTGCTTCATATCCACTAGACGGGGCCTCAGCAAAAAGACAGACTAAAAGGGGTGAGGTGAAGTAGATGAATGATGATGGAAGGCAACCTGACTTGGGGTGGTGAACACACAGTACGATATACAGATGATGATCTGCTGTGGAACTGTATACCAGAAACCTATATAATTTCACTGGTCAATGTCACTGCAATACATTCAAATTTAAAAAAAAAAAAAGACAGACTATAAGAAGCACTACTGTACAAGATGCAGAGACACTGGAACCCTCAAACACAGATGGTTGGAGTACAGTATTATATAGTTAGTTTGGAAATAATTCCTCAGGTTCATAAAAATTACCACATGACTCGTCAACTTTTACCCTAGAAGTCTACTAAGAGAAATGAAACACAAATCCACACAAAGACGTGTACACACACATTAATATACACACACAAAGAGGGAGAGGGGGGAAAGGGACCTTCATACCTATTGGCACATGAATGATGAATAGATCTACACGGTCCAGCTGAAGTTTCTTCAGTGATGTTTCCAGGGCATGTCGAACCAATTATGGTCAAAATGAAGTAGACCAATGCTGCAATAACCAAAACATTATTTTAAAAGATGGTTTGTGATGTCACACATTTGGGAACTGAAATTCAACATCATGGTTAAGAGACTGAGAAGCGAGTAACCAACCACTGTGATGGTCTCAAAATAGGAAGTCCCAAGGCTAAATTCATGTTACTTACTGTAAATGAGGCTTTCAATGGGATACTGAGATTTATTTCAGTGACTGTAAGAAAACTGTCAATAAAATGTAGGTGGGCCAGGAAAAGCAACCTAAATGTTTCAAGCATTAGCAAACTCATTTCTGAAAGGAGAGTCAGAAATTTCAGGCCAGGGGAAATGGAATCTACTGCCCTACATAGGAAATGCCTGGAAGCAGGACTGCTCAGAGGTCCACATTCGGAAAACAAATCATCATTGATGTGGACACACATAGGACCATTCTGTAGAGACCTCAGCTCTCTTTGTGTTGGAAGCAGGCTTTTCCACTTAAGAAAAATTTTACAAATTTCAGTAAATTCAATGCTGACTTGAAAACAGTCTTTCCTAGTAGGGCTCCCCTCTGGGAATAATATGTCACCCTCACTTGGATATGTGCTGAGAGAATTTGCTGAAGAATGAAAGGAGTGGATCCATTTGCAGTGGCTCAGTCAATCCACAAGCAGATGGAGAAGCTAATGAGCAAGTGGTAGTTAGAATCCCTTTCATATATGAAGGTCAAACAGCCATAACTGATATACTGATATGATTTAGGTTCTTCGGCCACTCAAAGTAAGATATTGTAACGCCGTCCCCCCACCCTCCGCCCCGCCCCAGCATTCAGGTAGAGATATGGAATAACCATGATGTTTCTCTCCAGGAAAATCTTATCTGCTTCTAGAGTTGTTGGCCCATGGGCACCTTCAGCAATGATCTTGGCTTTGAATCTGGGTGTACTGGACTTGGTCAGCTGCTTTTCACTGGCAGCAGGGATCAGTATGTCACAGTCGGCCTCTAAGATGCCCCCTTCATAAAGCTCTGCCTCAGAGAAATCTGGGATTGATCCATGCTGCAATTTGAAGTCTTCCAGTTCCTTTGGGTCAATACCATCTGGATTCCATAGACTCCCATCAGATGCACCAACACCAACACATTTAGCACCAAAGCGATGCAAATATCTCATAGAGTGAAGGCCCACATTACCAAATCCCTGAACAACAAATGTTTTATCTCCAAACCCTGGTGTCATTTCTAAAATGCTCATATAAGAAGCTTCATTGATGAAGTTTTTGATTCCAAGGAAAACTCTCCAGCCAGTAGCAGAGATCCATCTCTGGACTGATGGGCTTGCCAGTGCCACAGGCATGGGCATTAATAGCATAGTGCCCAATGGTGCTAGCACAGGTGTCCGAAATCCAGGACACCTCTCGCTCCCCGTGCTCATGTCTGGGGCAGGCACAATGCCCAGACCAATGAAGCCCTTCTTTGCCAGTTCCATGGTAAACCTCCTTGTGATCTTTCCCAACTCATTATCGGTATAGTTCTTGGGGTTGATCATAACACCAGCTTTGGCACCCCCAAATGGCACATGAACATGTCCTCAGAGAAGCCAAAGCTTTCACTTCATCTACACTCACCTCAGTGCTGTCAGGAATAGCTACCTCCCTGGCATGGCGTGCGGTGCTGGCGGTGCTGGACCTGGTAGCCCTGGATGACCTCCCAGGAACTGTCCTGGCGCCAGATGGGGAAGGACAGGCTCAGCACATGGTTGCAGGGCTTGATGATCCGCATGATGCCGCGCACCCGCTTCGGCTACTCCCTCGCTCTTCCTCCAGGGTCTTGAGGTCCTCTACCAGCTTGTCCTCCATGATGCTGGCGCATAGTGGAAGAAGCCCTCCACCCTCCTGAAGAAGTCAGGTCGTCCTGGCAGTCAGCCGCTGCCTGGCTGTAGTGTCACCAGGAAGGTGGAGGGAGCTCCGGCTGCAGGGTGGCGGCTGCGGGCTGCCTGCAGGCCAGGTCGGCCCAGCCGCGCAGCCAAATCAGCTGCAGCGGAGCCCAGGGCTGCAGCCCGATGCCTTGCCCAGGCAGTGGGACATGGTGGGGGCGGACGAGAAGTTCTCTGAGAGGCTCGGGACCATGGGAGGGAGGGATGGCCCTGCAAGGGCTGCCCTTTTAAGCCGCAGCTTCCTGTCCTCAGGAGCGGTCCCTCCCCTTGGCGCACACTGCCTACCTGGGAGGAAGGACTTTGGGCTCCGGGCCAAGGTGGCCTGTGAATGGCAGGGGGTGGGGCGGGGGGCCCTGGCCTCCCTGGAGCCTTACCTCCTCCTTCTCCTCCTGCTCCTCCTCCTCCTCCTCCTCCTCCATGGTCTCCCAGGCCTCCCTGGCGATGGCGCATGCAGGTCAGGCTGCAGGACCCCAGATTTTTATTTTGTTTCCTCTTCAACATTTTTGACACTGTTCTAATAGTTTTATTCAGTATTGAAAGCTTTTTAGGAAATTTTGACAGTATTTTTGTACAAAACATTTTTTTGAAAAAAACACTTGTTAACTTATTCTATTTTAACTTGCCAAATTCTATAAAAAGTTAAGAAATAAAAAAAAAAGAAAGAAAATGACAAGCCTCACTGCATGGCCCACGTGACTGTGCAAGCCCCATGCGGACCCAAGCACATTGCCGGGCATGCGCACTTGAGCCTCCTCAGTTGCTGCGCATGCGCCTTGCTGCCAGCATCCTGGGAGGAGAAGGAAGGGAGGCGGCCTTCTGCCTGCATTGCATCCTTTCTCCCATTAAGACTGAACTGGTGGATGCAGAGAGCAGCGCCCCCAGGACTCTAGTGAGCATGGGAGAGTGGGAGGAGGAGCCCGGGCTTGGTAGGGGCGGGTGCGGGTTCTGTGGCCTCCTAGGGGGAGGGCCCGAGGTCAGCGCCTTTCTCCTCTCAGGCATCATGGCCGCCGGGGCCCTGGGAGTGCCCGCGTGACCTGGACAAGGAGGGTGGTGCGCCCACGTGGACAGGGATCAGCAAGAGTCTGGGGTATTATTTCAGGTGCCTGGGTCCTGTGGGCACCAGGAAAGGGAGCATAGGATCCAGAGTCGTCCTTGGAGCCCTGGGCAGGGGGTGGGGCGGCGGTAAAGGAAAGGCCTAGAAAGGGGAAGGCCCAGGGACCTCAGCAGCGCCCTGGGGTTTGCAGTGCGCCAAGCAGAGGCCAAGGGAGAGGCGGGCACCCCCGCTGCACCCCCACTGGCCAGCTCTCCCTCCCTGCCCACAGCACAGGCAGCCTGCAGAGCCTCGGGCCTGTCTGTGGTCCAGCTGAGCTCTATTTAAGGGGAAATGGGCCTCTTCACCCGGAGGGCGGCAAGAGCAACCATCTCGCAAGTGTCTCTCAAGCAGCATTTTCCTAAATGTCTTCATACCGGGGATCCAGTCCTCGCCTTTGTCACCCGCTTGAGGGGATGACCCTGCCAGAGGGTCATGACATGATGTCTTCGCAAGCCCATGTGCTTGGTATAACCAGAAAGCCTGCGCACATATATTTAAATTACTTTCAAAGTTAAAATAAAAAAAAGAAATCATTTAACCAAGAAAGTAGTATAGCTATTCTTTTAAGTACATTATCCTAAACCAAAATGTTCTACTTCCAGTGTGAAATATGAGTTGGCGTGTAAGTGCAAGATCCTTGTGGAAAAGAATACTAGGAGAAGATGAAGAGTCTCCCCAGTCTCCCCAGCCAGTTGAACCCGTGCTTGTGAGTCCTCCAGTGTCTATTACCAAACATTTATTTTTCTGAAAGTTCTGTTTAAAGAAAGTAGATAAAGTGGGAAAAGCTTCAGTTCTGGTAAGGAGAAGGAAGCATTGATCCAGGATAATTCCATAGGAAGGTTTCATTGTTTTAGGAAGATTCCATTCTGTAGTTGCCTATAGAAATATGCCCTATGACTCCTTTCTCCTGCCCTTTTTCTTAAATTTAAATTCTTTATTGTTGAAATTATTACATATGTCTCCTTTCTCCCCTATTGTCCCCTCTCTGGCTATTCCTGCCCTGCGCCCTCCCCCCCACATGTCCTGCCCCCTACTGTCTGTGTCCATTGGTTATGCTTATATGCATGCATTCAAGTCCTTTGATTGACTTCTTACCCATCCCCACTTCCCCCCTCCCCTGCCTTCCCTCCATGGCTAGTGTGTCTGTTCATGCTTCTGTGTCTCTGGGCCTATTTTTGTTCATTAGTTTACACTGTTCATTACATTCCACAAATGAATGAGATCATGTGATATTTATCTTTCACTGACTGGCTTGTTTCACTTAGGATAATGCTTTCCAGTTCCATCCGTGCTGGTGTAAAAGTTCCTTCTTTTTTACAACAGCATAATATTCCATTGTGTAGATGTGCCACAGTTTTCTAATCCTCTCATCTGCTGATGGACACTTAGGCTGCTACCAAATCTTAGCTATGGTGAATTGTGCTGCTATGAACATAGGGATGCATATATTCTTTCTGATTGGTGTTTCTGGCTTCTTGGGATAGTGTCCTAGAAGTGGGATCACTGAGTCAAATAGGAGTTCCATTTTTAGTTTTTTGAGGAAACTTCATACTGTTTTCCACAGTGGCTGCACCAGTCTGCATTCCCACCAGCAGTGTATAAGGGTTCTTTTTTCTCCGCATCCTCACCAGCACTGGTCATTTGTTGATTTGTTGATGATAGTCATCCTGACAGGGGTGAGATGGTACCTCATTGTTGTTTTGGTTTGCATCCCTCGGATGATTAGTGACTTTGAGCATGCTTTCATATGCCTCTTGGCCTTCTGTATGTCCACTCTCGGTAAGTGTCTATTAGGTCCTTTGCCCATTTTTTGAATGGATTGTTTATCTTCCTTTTGTTAAGTTGTAGGAGTTCCCTGTAACTTTTGGAGATTAAAACCTTATCAGATATAAAATTGGCAAATAACGTTCTCCCAGACAGTGGGCTCTCTTGTTATTTTGTTGATGGTTTCTTTTGCTGTGCAGAAGCTTTTTATTTTGATGTATTCCTATTTGTTTATGTTATTCTCAATTTCCATTGACTTAGTAAACATATTGCGATGAGATATGTCTGATATTTTGTGCCTATGGATTCTTGTTAGATTTTTATGACTTCCTGTCTTACATTTAAGTCTTTGATCCATTTTTGAGTTTATTTTTATGTATGGTGTAAATTGGTGGTCTAGTTTCATTTTTTGCATGTATCTGTCCAATTTTCCCAATACCATTTACTGTAGAGACTGTCTTGACTCCATTGTATACTCTTGCTTCCTTTGTCAAATATTAATTGAGCATAGTGGCTTAGGTCGATTTCTGGGTCCTCTGTTCTATTCTATTGATCTATATATCTGTTCTTGTGCCAGTACCAGGCAGTTTTGAGAACAGTGGCTTTGTAATATAACTTGGTATCTGGTCCTGTGATCCCTCTAACTTTGTTTGTTCTCAGGATTGCTGCAGCTATTTCAGGGTCCTTTTTTATTCCATATAAATTTTTGGAGTGTTTGTTCTAGGTCTGTGAAATATGCTGTTGGTATTTTAAAAAATATTTTTATTGATTTTAGAGAGGGGGAGAGGGAGGGAGAGATAGAAACATCAATGATGAGAGAGAATAGTTGCTTGGCTGCGTCCTGCACGCCCCCTACTGAGGATTGAGCCCACAACCCGAGCATTTGCCCTTGACCAGAATCGAACCCAGGGTCCTTCAGTCTGCATGCTGATGCTCTATCTACTGAGCCAAACCAGCTAGGGCTGCCGTTGATATTTTAATGGGGATTGCGTTGAATCTATAGATTGCTTTAGGTAGTATTGACATTTTAATGATGTTGATTCTACCAATCCATGAACAGGGTATATTCTGTCACTTGTTTATATCTTCCTCTGTCTCTCTTTTTCAATGTCCTGTAGTTTTCTGAATACAGGTCTTTTATCTCCTTAGTTAAGTTTATTCCTACGTATTTTAATTTCTTTTGTTGCCATGGTAAAAGGAATTCTTTGTTGTTTTGTTTGTTTGTTTGTTTGTTTTTAGTATCTCTTCCTGTGAGTTCATTATTGGTGTATAAAAATGCCATAGGTTTCTGGGTGTTAATTTTGAATCCTGCTATGTTGCCAAATTTATTTATTAAATCTAGTATTTTTTTGATGGAGTCTTTAGGGTTTTATATACAATATCATGTCATCTGTGAAAGACAGTTTTACTTTTTCCTTTTTGATTAGGATGCCATTTATTTATTCTTCTTGTCTGATTTGGCTAGCACTTTCCAGTACTGTGTTGAACAGGAGTGGTGAAAGTGGGCATCCCTGTCTTGTTCCTGTTCTTAGAGGTAATGACACAGTCTTTTAAATGAATAAGGTAATAACAATATCCTTCATATAAAACTTTCATCAAAGGTTGAAGGAAAGAAGGAACAGAAATGTAGTAAAAGGGAAGTGTCAGGAAACATGTATGATGGTGCTCATGATGACACTGACAGTGATGGATTGAGTCAGTAAAGTAACAGTGAACAAACTGATAACCAGCGACCAAATGATAAAATTAATGAAAAAAAAACACAATCTTTTTAATGAAAAAGGTAATAATATCCTTAATTTCAAACTTTCATCAAAGGTTGAAGAAAGAAAGGAGCAGAAAAGTAGTAAAAGGGAAGTCTCAGAAAACGTGTATGATTGTGCTAATGATGATAGTGATAGTGATGGATTGAGGCAGCAAAGCAACAGTGAACAAACTGATAAGCAGCAGCTTCCTGTTATGGAGAATGCAGATTCTGATAGGTAAGCCTATAGTAGTATATTACAACTTTAGCTGATATTCATGATTAACAAATTTAATATTTTTTTTTAAATATTTTAATAATTTTTATTTCTTAAAGTATTACAAAGAGTATTACATATGTCTCCTTTTTTCCCTCCCTTGACATTCCCCAGGCCCCTACCCCCCGCCCCCCCCCCCGCCCCGTGTCTTGTGTCCATTGGTTAATCTTATATGCATGCATATAAGTCCTTCAGTTGGTCTCTTAATCCCCCCCCCAACCCTCCCCAGGCTTCCCACTGTAGTTTAACATTCTGTTCAATGTTGCTCTGCTTCTGTATCTACCCCTGTTCATCAGTCCATACTGGTCCCCTTTATTTGTCCCAACTTCACTGGAGTAATCTCAACCTCACCAGGGCCGTCTGAGCCTCACCAGGGCCGTTTCAACCTCACCGGGGCTGTCCCTACCTCACCGGGGCCATTTCAACCTCACCGGGGTCGTCCCTACCTCACGGGGGCCGTTTCAACCTCACCGGGGTCGTCCCTACCACACCGGGGCCGTTTCAACCTGACCGGGGTTGTCCCTACCACACCGGGGCCGTTTCGACCTGACCAAGGTTGTCCCTACCAGACTGGGGTCGTCCCTACCTCACGGGGGCCGTTTCAACCTCACCGGGGTTGTCCCTACCACACCGGGGCCGTTTCAACCTCACCGGGGTTGTCCCTACCACACCGGGGCCGTTTCAACCTGACCAGGGTCGTCCCTACCTCACAGGGGCCGTTTCAACCTCACCGGGGTCGTCCCTACCTCACGGGGGCCGTTTCAACCTGACCGGGGTTGTCCCTACCACACCGGGGCCGTTTCGACCTGACCAGGGTCGTCCCTACCTCACGGGGGCCGTTTCAACCTCACCAGGGTCGTCCCTACCACACCGGGGCCGTTTCAACCTGACCGGGGTTGTCCCTACCACACCGGGGCCGTGTCGACCTGACCAGGGTTGTCCCTACCAGACTGGGGTCGTCCCTACCTCTCGGGGGCCGTTTCAACCTGACCGGGGTTGTCCCTACCACACCGTGGCCGTTTCGACCTGACCAGTGTCGTCCCTACCTTACGGGGGCCGTTTCAACCTCACCGGGGTCGTCCCTACCTCACGGGGGCCGTTTCAACCTGACCGGGGTTGTCCCTACCACACCGGGGCTGTTTCGACCTGACTTGGGTCGTCCCTACCTCACGGGGGCTGTTTCAACCTCACCGGGGTCGTCCCTACCTCACGGGGGCCGTTTCAACCTCACCGGGGTTGTCCCTACCACACCGGGGCTGTTTCAACCTGACCGGGGTTGTCCCTACCACACCGGGGCCGTTTCGACCTGACCGGGGTCGTCCCTACCTCACGGGGGCCGTTTCAACCTCACTGGGGTCGTCCCTACCTCACGGGGGCCGTTTCAACCTCACCGGGGTTGTCCCTACCACACTGGGGCTGTTTCAACCTGACTGGGGTTGTCCCTACCACACCGGGGCCGTTTCGACCTGACCGGGGCCATCCCTACCTCACGGGGGCCGTTTCAACCTCTCCGGGGTCGTCCCTACCACACCGGGGCCGTTTCAACCTGACCGGGGTTGTCCCTACCACACCGGGGCCGTTTCGACCTGACCGGGGTCGTCCCTACCTCACGGGGGCCGTTTCAACCTCACTGGGGTCGTCCCTACCTCACGGGGGCCGTTTCAACCTCACCGGGGTTGTCCCTACCACACCGGGGCCGTTTCGACCTGACCAGGGTCGTCCCTACCTCACAGGGGCCGTTTCAACCTCACCGGGGTCGTCCCTACCTCACGGGGGCCGTTTCAACCTGACCGGGGTTGTCCCTACCACACCGGGGCCGTTTCGACCTGACCAGGGTCGTCCCTACCTCACGGGGGCCGTTTCAACCTCACCAGGGTCGTCCCTACCACACCGGGGCCGTTTCAACCTGACCGGGGTTGTCCCTACCACACCGGGGCCGTGTCGACCTGACCCGGGTTGTCCCTACCAGACTGGGGTCGTCCCTACCTCACGGGGGCCGTTTCAACCTGACCGGGGTTGTCCCTACCACACCGGGGCCGTTTCGACCTGACCAGGGTCGTCCCTACCTTACGGGGGCCGTTTCAACCTCACCGGGGTTGTCCCTACCACACTGGGGCTGTTTCGACCTGACTGGGGTCGTCCCTACCTCACGGGGGCCGTTTCAACCTCACCGGGGTCGTCCCTACCTCACGGGGGCCGTTTCAACCTCATCGGGGTTGTCCCAACCACACCGGGGCTGTTTCAACCTGACCGGGGTTGTCCCTACCACACCGGGGCCGTTTCGACCTGACCAGGGTCGTCCCTACCTCACAGGGGCCGTTTCAACCTCACCGGGGTCGTCCCTACCTCACGGGGGCCGTTTCAACCTCACCGGGGTTGTCCCTACCACACCGGGGCTGTTTCAACCTGACTGGGGTTGTCCCTACCACACCGGGGCCGTTTCGACCTGACCGGGGTTGTTCCTACCACACCGGGGCCGTTTCGACCTGACTGGGGTCGTCCCTACCTCACGGGGGCCGTTTCAACCTGACCGGGGTTGTCCCTACCACACCGGGGCTGTTTCAACCTGACTGGGGTTGTTCCTACCACACCGGGGCCGTTTCGACCTGACTGGGGTCGTCCCTACCTCACGGGGGCCGTTTCAACCTCACCGGGGTTGTCCCTACCACACCGGGGCTGTTTCAACCTGACTGGGGTTGTCCATACCACACCGGGGCCGTTTCAACCTCACCGGGGCCATCCCGACCTCACCTGGGCCATCCCAGCCTTACCGGGGAAACAGGAAGTTTGGCCCTCTGTCCCCTGCCGGCGGCTCCCCACCAGACAAAATCTCCAGGCGTTCCTGGTGGTTGAACATCCAGCACTCCTGCCCTCCACCAAGTTCACAGACTGCCTGTCTCCTGTCCCCCAGCGCCCCACAAGAGACTGGGACCAGTGGGCATGTTTGTGCGCTTGCTGGTACAGCAGTTCCACAGTGCTGGCCGAGTCAGGCCCAGCCCTGGCCGGCCCCGGACCCGACTCTGCCCCCCGATTGCGTCCCTCCCAGATGCAAGGAGCTGAAATCTGCAGCCTGCTGGGATGGGCTCTGTACTTGGTGCCTCTGCACATCCTACTCAGTCTTAATGCGCTTCTTTCTATGCGAGGAGTTGAAATCTGCAGTTTGTTGGGTTGGGCTCTGTACTTGGTGTCACATCCTACTCAGTCTCAATGTTCTTTCTCTCCTTCCAGTTGTGGAGCTTCCACTGGGCCAACTTTCCCATGGTTCTGTATGATAGGTGTTTGTCTGATATTTGGTAGTTTCAATGTTGTTGTGTGAGGTAGCACGCACAGGTCTCTTCCTTATGCCGCCATCCTGGTTCTCCTGGGTCTGCTTCTTGAGTGTGTCTCCCATGGCTGCGAGCAGTTGAAGTCTGCAATTTGTTGGGATAGGCTGCAAAAGCGCAGGTGGGTCTTTTTGTGCACCTGGCACAGCTTGGATGGGGATGTAAATTGATTAGGGCTGAGACTCAGGGAGTCGCCATGGCGGAGCAAATAGCACTGGCTGAGTCTCCGCGGCCCCTTGAATCTCTGCCAGGGCTTTGTGTCCCCCAGTGCCGGCGAGCAGCTGTGCAACAGAGTCTCCCTCGCTTTCTGATGGCTGCAAGGCCGTGCTGCCTCTCCCCGTAGGGTCTGGTGCCTCATGATCCCGTCTGAACTCGCTCAGTGGATTTGAAAGTTTGCAGAAGCAAAGGCGTTTCTACTTGTGAGTCTGGCACAGCCCAGATGGGAATGTAAATTGCATAGGGCGGGGTCACAGGGAGTCGCTGGGGCGGAGACTCAGCGGCCCCTTGCCTATCCAGGACACCAGGACTTTGCGTCCCCCAGTGCTGGCGAGCAGCCGAGCGCCAGATCCTCCCTCGCTTTCTGACCGCTGGAAGGCCGTGCAGTCTCTCGCCTTGGGGCTTGGGGCCTGGGGCCTCAGAGACCCGCCTGAACCAGCTCAGTGGATTTGAGAGTTTGTAAAAGCACAGTCATTCCCTCTTGTGCCTCTGGCACAGCCCTGAGGGTAGGGCGGGGTCACAGGGAGTCGCCAGCGTGGAGGAAATAGCGATGGCGGGGTCTCCGCGCCCCTCGCCTCCCCGGGACACCAGGACTTCTTGTCCCTCAGTGCCTGCGAGCAGCCGCGTGTCAGAGCTTCCCTCGCTCTCCAACCACTGCAAGGCCGTGGCCGCCTCTCCCTGTGGGATCTGGGGCCTCAGAGACCCGCCCGAGCAAGCCCAGAGGATTCGAGGGTTCGTAAAAAACCGAGAATCCATTTGCAGCCCGCGTGGCGTGTGACTGCGTACCTCTGGTTTTGGTGCCTCCGTAGCTCCCACTCAGTCTCACTGCGCTTCTTTCTTTTCCTCCAGTTGTAGATCTCCCACTGGGCCAACTTCCCCATGGTTCTGAGTGGCGGTTGTTTACTTCATAGATGATAGTTTCAATGATGCTGTGAGAGAGCAGCACACACAGGTCCGCTCCCTACGCCGCCATCTTGGTTTTCCCAACAAATTTAATATTTTTACTAGCAAGATTTAACCTTGCTTGGTAATCAGAAAAATGCAAATCAACAAACAATGACATACCATTTTTTTGAACTTATAATGATAAATATTGCATTTAAAAAAAATTGGCATTCTCATGTGCTCTTTGTTGATGACATTGGCAAAACTTTTTTGAAAGGAAATTGAGCTGGTTTCAAGATTTCAAGTATGTTATTCTTTTATCCCAATAGCTTCACTTCCAGAACGAGATCCTACATGAAAACATGACTTGTATAAACACACATACACAGTCTAAGGACATTAATTATATATTATTATGTGTATACAACATAAAGTAGAGCATTATGTGTATTATGTATATACCAGAGGCCTGATGAAGGAGTTTGTACTTGGGTGGGGTCTGGCCAGCCGGCCCCGATTGGGGCCAATAGGGCCTGGCCAGCTGGGGGGAGGGGCCATGGGGGGTTGGCCGGCTGGCTGGCTGGCTGGCTGGCTGGCTCCCGCCCCCTGGTCCAACTCCTGGTTGAACTCCCTGTCAAACATATGTATGTTAAGGATATTTATTACAACATTGCATACCAAAATGTTGGAAGTAATGTAAATACCTATCTATAGGAAATACTTTATTAAGCCCATAAAATAATGGAGTATGCAACCACTGAAACTGTAGGCCTAGTCTACAGTATACTGATTGTCTCACGATTGACGTGTATTTAAAGCATTGGATTTAATCTCATGTCTTAAGCAAATTTTGTACGAATACTTTTAATATCTGCTCATTTATAAAAGGAGCATAATGCTACACTGGCACTTTACTTTGTTTCCACTGAAATTGATAGTTATTAGCTTTTTGTGTTTTGTTCCTAATACCTGAGTACTCAAATATTGGACCCTCAATTTAACCTGAAAGCTGAGGGATTTCACAAGGCAATTTGTCCTATATTTTATATACAGATTTCAGTATATTGAGTAAAACCTATTAAAACCCATCAGGGGATTAATCTATTAGATCAGGGGCTGACAGGCCTTTTCTGTAAAGGGCAGATAGTATTGTAGGCTTTGTGAACCATCGAGTCTCTGAAATCTGTCATAGACACTAGGTAAAGGAATGGGTGTAACTGTGTTCCAATAAAACTATTGACAAAAACAGGCTCTGGGCTGGATTTAGCCTGTAGGCATTCATTTGCTGACCCTTGCATTGTAAACCAAGGTGTTCCTAATATAGGGACTTTTCTTTTTGAAAGGTACCTTGCATGCATGCCTTTATCCTTCCTTTTTAAGGAGAATACATTTCAGTATGCACCACCCAATTTTTCAGAAGGGACTTCATATTACACAACCTACAAAAATTCAGTTTATAAAGTAAGAATACTACCTACATGGTTGCCCCTTTATTTCTGTTACACAATTTTAATATTACTAATTACAGTGTACTTTGTATACTTGAGTCATGTAAAATATTCTAGAGTTGGATGATATTCATCTAGCAAGAAATCCTCCCGTTGTCTTTGTAAGCACATGAAACGAGGTAATCAGGTTACATAATATTATATATCTAGAAAAATTTCATGGAGGTCTTTTAGTTGTATAATAGTGTGAATTTATTATTTACTACCAAGTATGGCAGGTTTAAAACCACATAGTGCCACAGATAGGTAATTAAAAACATTTAAGTATTACAAAAATACTTCATAGTCATTATGAAAGGATTGAAAGTTACAACTAAACATGAAACACATGAGATGATCCAAGGTCATGCCATTGAGCTACAGAGTCCTTAAAGGAACGATCTGTTCCCCATGATTCTACTTTCCCTTCCATGCACGCTTGAACCCACTCAAGTAATGTTCAGTCCCATCTTTTCTCCAAAATTGTTTTTTCTTAAGGTTAGTAATTGTTTTCCCTTTAATAAATCTAAACATAATTTTAACTTCGCTTTACATGCCTTATCAGCAATATTTGACCTGATGGAAAACTTTTTTTTTCCATTTTTTGGCTTTCAGGACTGAATTTTCAGAGAGGAAACATGTTTACTGGGTTTCCTCCTTGCCTGCTTAGTCTGTCCTTCTCAGTCTGTTTTGTTTTTCCTCATCTCCCACCTTTTCTACATCCAAGTGTTCTGTTTCTCCTCATTTCCGACCTTTTACACATTCAAGTGTCCTGGCATTCATTTTTTTTATCATCACTTTAATAACTTGTATAGTCTAATGATCTTCAAATTTATATCGCCAGCCCAGATTTCTCTCCTTAATTCCATACTTTACATGAAACTGCCTGCATGATATATTTTTTAAATAGTTATTGGGTGTTGCCGACTTCAGATGTCCAAAATTGAACTACTGTTAGTCTTTCTCATACCTGCCTTTAAGTGGTCTTTCCTGTTTGAGTTAATGACAGCTCTTCAATTGCTCTGCCAAAATGTTGGTATCATCCTGTCTCTTTGTCTTAAACCTCACATCTAATCAGTCAGCAAATCTTGTCAGGTTACCTTCAAAATACAATAAAACCTTGAAGTAATGGACTAGTTCGAGAGAGTGGTTGTCCCTTAAAGTGCAATGTCCATTATACTTAATGAGGTAGGTTTTCCAAATGTGTATGTTTAAAATTGACACGTTAGTTTACCTGTTTTTACATATGTAGACACATTCGTGTAAGTATATATGAAGTATATATGAAAAGTTTAACTTCACAGAAAAGTTTTCTACATGTATGATTGCTTATGTACTAACCATAATTTTGAGACTGTAATAAACAAATATGCAATCTAAATCTAAGTAAACATTTTTCTGAAAATCCACTTTAATTATATTTAACTAAATGAATAAACAATATTCTTAAAAACAAAACAAAATTAAAATTTTTAAGAACACAAAATATTTTTCCTATTTAATGGTGTTTGGATGATGATATATCCAGACACTCCCATTGTAGTGTGATATTAATGTCCCATGTCAAGGTGTTTGCTTTAGGTAATCCTGCTTTGAATACTATAAAATGTCAAGTTTTGTTTGAACTTTTATAGTGTGCAATTTTTTTTGGAATTCATAAAATTTTAAAAATGGGTGTAATAAAGCTGCTTTTCATTATCTGATGAATTGTCAATAAGTGTTATGAGATAATCCAGATGGGACTAATCACTAATAACTTTATTTTTAGGGTGCATTGTTTCTTCTTCCTCCTCATCTTCACTCCCATCCTCATCTTCCAAGGTCATCACCTCATCTGCTATTTTACTTTCAGTCATAATGAGATACCAAGGGTCACCTTCATCTTCGTCTAACGACTCTAAAGTACCTTCCTCAGCTACTACTTCTCCATCAATATTCTGCGTTGTCCTACAGTAATCAGTAACCTCCAGCCCTTCGAATTCCAAGTCTGCCTTCATGGTCCAGCAAATTCTTCCAAACTTTTTGGACTTTTACTTCTTTTCACGCTCCAGCAAAATTTAAAAGTTGCTGATTTTAATCTATAACTATTTAAGTTTTGTATGGTACATGGTCCTCTTGTATCTTAATCATTATCTTCATCCTGCAATACAACCATTACTTCTAAAAACTTTTTGAGGTATATTCATTTGGTTGCTAGGATTATCTCCAGGTCCATGGTCTGGATGAGTGATACTGTATTTTTTTGGCAAAAACATACATCTACATTTGCCATCTTCTTGCAATTCTGGTACAATTTTTGCAAATCAATAAACATACATTACATAAACAAATTGAAAGACAAAAATCACACGATCATATCAATAGACATAGAAAAATCATTTGAGAAAATCCAACATCCATTTGTTTATAAACACTCTCAGCAAATTGGAATAGTGGGAATAGAGAGATAAAGGGAGGGAAGGAGGGAGGGAGGAAGGACGGAGGGAGGGAGGGAGAGAGACAGGGAGACAGACATGGATGTGAGAGGGAAACATTAATCAGTTGCCTCCCACAGGCACACCAATAGGTCAGACAGGAAACCTGGGTGCCCTGACTTGGAATCAAACTCACATTTTGGTGTCTGGAACGATGCTCCAACCAACTGAGGTACCCAGCCCAGGCTAACCAGATGTTTGCTGTTTAACAGTTGCCTCCCAGCCCTGCCAGTTTGACTCAGTGGTTGATTGTCAACATATGAACCAGATGGTCATGGTTCATTGCCATGGGGGGCCATGCAGGAGGCAGCTGATCAATGATTCTCTCTCTTCACTGATGTTTCTATTTTTCTCTCCCTCTCCCTTCTTCTCTGAAATTAATAAAAAGTATTTTTAAAACTTTGCTTTCCATCAGCTATGTTCAAAAATAAAAACTATTTCCTATTCTATAATTAGAGACTTACTTTTGAAGTTTGGGTCAAGAGGAATTCTTTAATAATTGCTCTTAGGAAGAGTTCTCCTCCCCTCTTCAGTATGGTTTCATTGTGTTTGGAAAGAGAAGAAGGGAGTGGGGAAAAGAGATAGAAACATCAATAATGAGAGAGAATCATCATTAGGCCACCTCATGCACTCCCCCTACTGAGGATTGAGCCAGCAACCAGGGCATGTGCCCTGACTGGGAATTGTTCAGATGACCTCTTGGTTCATGGATTGAAGCTCAACCACTGTGTGACCCCAGCCAGGCAATCTCCACACCCCCCACCCCTTTTTTTAGATGTTTAATGTTAACCAGGAGAGTTACTTGCATTGATAGTTAGAAAATGAAAAGAAACCTATTTATTTACTTAATTATATATATATATATATATATATATATATATATATATATATATATATATATATTAGAGCCCTGATGTGTGAAATTCGTGCAAGGGGCTCGGTGCTCGCAGCAGGGGTGGCTTGCCTCGGCCCAAGGCAACTGTGGTGGCTGCCTCAGCACTCGCAGCCCCAGCTTCACCGGGAAGGTCGTCTGGGAGGACATTCAGAAGGGCATCTGGTCTAATTAGCATATTATGCTTTTATTATTATAGACTAGGGGCCCAGTGCATGAATTAGTGCACCTTGAAAGGAACTGTGGGCTGCAAGGCTGTGGAAGGCACAGAGGTGGGTCTTGGCCCATCTTCCACATCCTTGCCTGGCCCTTCCCACTGTAGCCCCTGGTCCCCTGTCTGCTAGGAGCCCCACTCCTGCTGCCATTGCTCCCATGTGCTGACAGTGGCCCGCCCTGCTCGCACCACCTGAAGGTGTGGAGCAATTGGGGCTGGCGCCAGCAGTGGGTGTGAGCAGGGCTGGCACTGTCAGCATGTGCAAGCAGCAGCTGCTTCCCCAGTCCCCCCTTAGGAGCAAGGGGAGGTGGAGAAGCCCTCTGGTGATCAGGGCCAGCAGCCACCACTCTCACCTGCTAATGGTGCCAAGCAATCTTGACCAGTGCCGGGCCCTGGCAGCAGGTGTGAGAGGCGGCTCTGGCGCTGGCTGCAGGTGCGAGTGGGGCCGTCACTAACAGTGGACATGAGCAGCAGCTCCAGCTCTGGCAGCGGGTGCAAGTGGGGTGCTCACCGGCAGTGGATGCAAGAGGCAGTTACTGGCCCCGATCTCTCCTCAGGAGCCAGGGAGGTGGAGAAGATCTGAGGAATGATCAGGGTTGGCAGCCACCACTTGCACCCGCTGACAGCGCCAAGCGGTCAGGGCCAGTGCCAGGCACTGGTAGTGGATGTGAGTGGTGCCGGCGCTGGCAGCAGGTGTGACTGCCGGGTAGGACTGCGTTGCACGGGAGCAAAGAATTTTCAGTAACCACCAGAGGCTTACCCAGATGATAGCAACTGGCGTCCCGCCTTGGTCTGGGGCCCCCCCTCATCTGCTACACTATCGTGCTGCAGCCAATGCCGGCCATGTTCCATTCAGGCCCCCTGGTGGTCAGCACACATCATAGCAACCAGTTGTTTAGATGTTACAGTTGTTATACCATTCAGTCTATTTGCATATTAGCCTTTTATTATATAGTATGGAGATATATATATATATATATATATATATATACACATTCTCACCGAGGATATGTTCTTATTGATTTTAGAGAGAGAGAGTAACATTGATGTGAGAGGGAAATATCTATTGGTTGCCTCCTGCTATTTGCCCCATCCAGGAATTTAACCAGAAACCCAAGTATGTGCCTTGATGGGGAATCAAACTGTCAACCTATTGGTATACAGGATGATGCTGCAATCTACTGAGCTACCCTCACAGGTTATTTTTCTACATTTTTGAAGATATATATAATTGTGATATTCTTATGCATGCACTTACTCCATGAAAATGTAATTATACTTTTCTTTTGGTACATCTAGATTTTTATATTAAGAGTAGAAGCCAGGTGCATGGAATATATGTATGGGTAGGATCCCTAGGCTTGGCCAGTGATCAGAGCAGATTGGGTCCTTCTGGCTGCCAGCTGGGGCCTTTCTTTATTCTGTGCCGCCCAATGGTGATCAGCGCATTTCATAGCAAGTGATTGAACTCGTAGTCTCCCAGTCAAACTCCAGAGTGGACAATTTGCATATTCAGCTTTTATATATATAGATTAGATACTAGGCTAAACGTATATAAAAGTTACCAAATACCTTGATTTTCAAAGAAAATCAGAACTAATTGGTTTCTTGTCATTTTCTAACTATATATAGAGTGACATGTGGGTATTTTATTTTTTCAAATTTCTAATTTTTCCTGGCTTTATTGAGATATATTTGACATGTAACATTGCATATGTTGAAGGTATACAGTGTATTCATTTGGCACACTTTTTTGTTGTTAAATGATCAGCAAGGGAGTGTTTGTTCACATTCCCATTAGATCACATAATTACAAAAATCTTTTCTGTGGTGAGAATACTCCCTTAGCAACTTTCAAGTATACAGTACAGTACTGTTAACTATAATTACCATGCTGTACATCAGATCCCCAGAAATTATCATCTTATAACTTAAAGCTTATACCTTTGATTAACAGCTCCCCAATTTCTCCATAACCTCAGCCCCTGTCTACCACCACTGTATTCTCTAACTTTATGAGTTCAGATACTTTAGATTCCACATGTAAGTTAGATCATGCAGTATTTGTCTTTCTCTGTCTGACTTAATTTTACTCAGTCTGGTATGTATGTATACTCTACAGTCAAGGTTCACCCATGTGGGCACGAAAGGCAGTGAAACCTAACAACAAATGGGTCCAGGCTGCCTGTCACTACTTAAGCCAATTGAGCAGAGACAGGGTTGAATCATATATAATAAAGAGGAAATATGCAAGTTGACCATCACACCCTTGCACAAAATGGCCACCCCCATGTGGGCACAAGATGGCTGCCACATATTGGCTGGCAGAGGAGGGCAGTTGTGGGTGATCAGGCCAGCAGGGGAGGGCAGTTGGAGACAACCAGGCTTACAGGGGAGGGAGGGCAGTTGCGGGGGACCAGGCCTGAGGGGAGGGCAGTTAGGGGAGACCAGGCCTGAAGGGGAGGGAAGTTAGGGGCAACCAGGCCTGCAGGGGAGGGCAGTTAGGGGCAACCAGGCCAGCAGGGGAGGGCAGTTGGGAGCAACCAGGCTGGCAGGGGAGGGCAGTTGGGGGTGATCAGGCCTGCAGGGGAGGGCAGTTGAGGGCAATTGGGCCAGCAGGGGAGCAGTAAGACATTGATCAGGCGGGCAGGGGAGTGGTTAGGGGGAGATCAGGCTGGCAGGCAGAAGAAGTTAGGGGCAATCAGGCAGGCAGGTGAGCGGTTGGGAGCCAGCAGTCCCAGATTGTGAGAGGGATGTCTGACTGCCGGTTCAGGCCCGATCCCTGTGGGACCTAAATGGCCAGTTGGACATCTGCCAAGGGGTCCCAGATTGGAGAGGGTGCAGGCTGGGCTAAGGGACACCTCCACCCTCAGCATTCAAGCACCAAGCATCTAGTCATATATGAGCATTTATTCCATTAATGCTGGCAGTATGGAAGAGCAGCAGGTCATCCAAGAATATTTGCTCCATACAACCCCACCCCAATAAACCACCTGCTTGTATGGGGTAGAAGGTCAAAAGATTACATGGGGAAGTAGGCAAAATGAATAAGAATGTGTATGCAAAAGGAATAAAAATGGGTATTACAGGCATAGAGAAGTAGGCAAAAGGAATAAAGATGGGTATAATGTTTACAGATTACAGATAATGCAAGCTGGGGGATTGCAAAGGCTGGGCACCTCTGTGACTCCATTGTTGCACCAAGAAGGTTGTTAACCTTTCGATGATAATAGGCAGCCAAGGAGGATGGCCACATTTTCAGGTTAACTCCAAGGTCTGAAGGAGGTGGGGGTGCTCCCAGCCAGATCAGATTATACTTTCTTTAATCAGAAAAAAACAATCACAGTTAAGAGAACATGATTAATATTTCTCATAACTGTAGCCAGTCTCTATTATTCTATTTCTTTCTCATGCCTGAGGAAATACCATTGTATATGTATGTGCTTGTGTGTGTGTATGTATGTATGTATGTATATATATATGTGTGTGTGTTTGTATACATACATGGTATCTACACTAATAAAAGAGAAACATAGTAATTAGCGTACGACCGCTACCCTTTTCATTGGCTAATCAGTGAGTATATGCAAATTAACTGTCAGCCAAGAAGGCGGCCAGCAGCCAGGGACTGAAGCGAGCATGAGGCTTGCTTGCTGCAGACTCCAATGTTCCCCACCTCACTTGCCAGCCTCTCAACTGCAACTCTAAGCAACTATGTACTATGTTGCAAATAAGAAGGTAAACAAAAACCCAGAAACCTGCGGAATGAAACCCAGCCGGACCGAAAAATTATATCCATGTTTTCAGCAGCGAGGCCTCAGAGCTAAAGCTGGCCAGAATAAAAAGAAAAAAGAAAAGAAAACAAGGAGCAGTTGGGAGCTTTAGTCACTCACCACCCGGAAAACAGCCCTCAACCCCTCACCCAGACTGGCCAGGCACCCCAGTGGGGACCCCCACCCTGATCCAGGATACCCTTCAGGGCAAACCAGCCAGCCCCCACCCATGCACCAGGCCTCTGTCCTATATAGTAAAAGGGTAATATGCCTCCCGGCACCGGGATCAGCGGAGCAGCGAGGCTCCCGGCACCAGGATCAGCGTGACAGGAGGCAGCACCCAAAACCCCTGATCGCCCTGCGGCTCTGTGTGTGACAGGGGGCGGGGCCACAACCTCCCTATCTGCCCTGCTCTGTTCGTGACAGGGGAAGGCACCCCAACCCCCTGATCAGGCCTGCTTTGTGCCTGATAGGGGGAGCTACCCAATCCCCTGATTGCCCTGGGGCTCTGTGCTTGACAGGGTGCAGCGCCCCAACCCACCCCCCCCCCCCCCACAGGCCCTGCTCTGTGCCTGATAGGGGGGAGCTCCCCAACCCCCTGATCGGCCCTGCTCTGTGTGTGACAGGGTGCGGCGCCCCCGCCCCCCACGCCCCCATGGGCCCTGCTCTGTGTGTGACAGGGTAGAGCCATAACCTCCCCATTGGCCCTGCCCTAAGTGTGACAGGGTGCAGCGCCCCAACCTCCTGATCCGCCCTGCTCTGTGTGTGACGGGGCGGTGCCCCAACTCCCCTATCAGCCCTACTCTGTGAGTGACAGGGGGGAGCTCCTCAACCCCCTGATCGGCCCTGCTCTGTGTGTGACACGGGGGAGCTCCCCAACCCCTTGATGGGCCCTGCTCTGTGAGTGACAGGGGGCAGCGCCCCAACCCCCTGATTGGCCCTGCTCTGTGAGTGACAGGGGACAGCACCCCAACCCCTTGATCGGCCCTGCTCTGTGCATCACAGGGGGTGGCGCCGCAACCTCCCCATTGACCCTGCCTTGAGTGTGATAGGGGGTGGTGCCCCAACCCCCCAATCAGCCCTACCCTGAGTGTGACTGAAGGTGGCATCGCAACCTCCCAATCCACCCTGCTCTGTGCATGACAGGGGGCGGCGCCCCAATTGCCCAATCAGCCCTGCTCTGAGCCCGACCAGGGGCTGCACCTATGGATTGGGCCTGCCCTCTGCTACCCAGGAACAGGCCTAAGCCAGCAGGTCGTTATCTCCTGAGGGGTCCCAGACTGTGAGAGGGCACAGGTCAGGCTGAGGGACCCCCCCTGCCCCCCCGAGTGCACAAATTTTTGTGCACCGGGCCTCTAGTATATATATATACATATACATACACATGCACATTCATATAGGTAATAAATACATATAAACATGCATGCAAACATACATACCACATCCTCTCTATCCATCTATTGGTGAACACTTTGTTTATATATCTTGGCTATTGTGAATAATGCTGCAGTGAATATGGGAATGCAGCTATCTCTTTGAGGTGGTGACAAAAAATGTATGACTGCTCTCTAAATGTTGTTATGTCCATTTGGTCTAATGTTTGGTTCAAGTTTAATATTTCCTTATTGATATTTTGTCTAGATGATCTATTCATTGCTGAAAGTAGGGGTATTGATGCCCCCTGCTATTATAGTATTGTTGTCTATTTCTACTTCTGTTAGTATTTGTTCAATATTTTTAGGGGAACCAATGCTGGGTTCATACCTATTTACAATTGTTATATCTTCTCTATGAAGTGATCTCCTTATATCTCTAATAAAAGAGTGATATATAAATTAACTGTCACTCTGTGAAAAAGATGGTGGCGCCCATAGTGGCTGGGGCAGGATGCTGGTGGCGTCAACCCAGCAATGCGAGCCCAGCATCCACGCCCCGGGCGCACAGAGGGAGGGGAGGGCAGGGGCCCTGGCTAAATGGAGGGTAGGGAGGGAAGGGGCCTTGGGCTGGAGGCCCTGGCAGCGGGGAGGGAGGGGAGTGGAGGGTACTCGGGCTGGAAGTGGGAGCCCTAGAGCAGGGGCAGCACCAGGAATGCTGGGAATTGTAGTTCTGGTGCAGGCCCTTGGACTGGAAGTGGAAGCCAAGAGCATGGGGAGCACCAGGAATGTTGGGAATCCTGGTTCTGGTGGCAGACACTTTGTGAGATCTCCTAGAACAGTGATGGCAAACCTTCTGAGCTCGGTGTGTCAGCATTTTGAAAAACCGTAACTTAACTCTGGTGCCGTGTCACATATAGAAATTTTTGGATATTTGCAACCATAGTAAGAAAAAGATTTATATTTTTGATATTTATTTTATATACTTAAGTGCCATTTAACAAAGAAAAATCAACCAAAAAAATGAGTTCGCGTGTCACCTCTGACACGAGTGTCATAGGTTCGCCATCACTGTCCTAGACACTCGAGCGAAGTGAACCTGGAGCAAGTTACTGTTGCGGGTCAGGGATGGAGGGAAAGCAAAGGTGAGAGACATAAGTCGTAGTGTCGAGGAAAAATTAAAAGGAAGATATCCTGCAACTTCTAGGAAATCTCCATTAAAACTGAATCATTACGGAAACTAGGGAGAGGTTTAGAATGGTTTTTTAAAAAAAACAAAAACAAAAAACAGAAACATAAAAACACTTTTACACCGGCGCGCACCACATTTATACCACAAAATACCACCAAATCAGTTTCAATTGTGCAGAGATACAGAACAAGTTCCTGAACAGAGGCAGTAGAAAACTGCCTAGGAACTCTTCTACCGTTTTAAAAGACAGGCCAGCCTCAAACCCTTTGCCAGTCTGAGTTTTGGCTCCCCTCCCGGAAGTCCCAGAGACAGTGAATACCGTCTAGAAACCATTCCTCCAGATACAGGACAAGTCCCTAATATACAAACATAGACAGAAATCCTCACTAATTGGGCTAATTCCTCCCATGACAGACAGCAAATGTCTCCGAGAAAACCAACTCAGCAGCGCTGCCCAAGGCCTTCGCAGACCATCACAGGTTCAGCTTCCAGCAAATCAAACATTTTAATCAGATGAGCAAACAAAATCAAAGTAGCTTTCACTTTCACACAGATCAGTTAATCACAGGTAATACATCCGCACTCACACTCTTTCAGTAGACTAGCCCAGACTGGAGCTGAGCAGAAAATACCCAACTCCCCAGATGGGCATGGGGGCACTCTCCCAGCACCCAACCCGCAGACCAGAATTCTCGACCAAGGTCTCGGTGAGAACCTACCGGAGGAGTTAAGGCTGCGTCCAGCCCCTACCCGCTTCTCGGTAGCAAATTGGCTAGTCCCCCACAAGCAAACAGAAGTGTGAACCCATAATTCCTTAATAGAATCTGAATTCCCTCACCTCCGAGTCCTGATTCCTGAATACCTGACGAAGTCCTATGACTTCTGGGGAGGTGATCAAGCTCCCCCTTCCACTAACTTGTAGTTGGCCTGACTGACTGGGACCCCTACCTTACAGATTCTATCGACTGGTTCAGAGGTGTCTGTCTACTTTCTCCAGATGCCGGACAGGTCCTGGGCTGAGGTCCAGAAGCGCCTGGAGTTCCCCCAGATTCAATTCTGCTAAAATCAGCAGCAGGCACCTTCCGGAGGCCTGTCCCGCACCCCCAGACCTCAAACCCCGTCCACTCACCAGAGGCAAGAGCCAAACTCTGTTAGCTTCCTGGTTCTGGGAACCAAATGTTACAGAAGAGCAAAGAAAAACCGAGCACGCTTCCTAGAGAAAGGGAGGGACCCATTTATTAACACTAGTGACTACTGGACTCCTGGAAGTAATTTCCAAATCAGAGTGTGAAGTAACATACAGAGGCTTTGCTTTTTATAATCTTACTAGAGGCCGGGTGCAAAAAATATGTGCACTCCAGAGGGGGGCGTCCCCCAGCCGGGCCTGTGCCCTCTCGCAGTCTAGGACCCCGCGGGAGATAACGACCTGCTGGCTTAGGCGTGCTTCCGGGTGGCAGAGGGCAGGCCCAATTCCTAAGTGCAGCCCCTGGTCAGGCTCAGAGCAGGGCCAGTTGGGGAGTTGGGACGCAGCCCCTTCATGCACAGAGCAGGGCGGATCGGGAGGTTGCAATGCCACCCTCAGTCACGCTCAGGGTAGGGCCGATAGGGGAGTTGGGGCACCGCCCCCTGTCACACTCAAGGCAGGATCGATGGGGAGGTTGCTGCGCCTGTCATACACAGAGCAGGGCCGATCAGGGGGTTGGGGCGCTGCCTCCTGTCACGCACAGAGCAGGGCTCATCAGGGGTGTTGGGGCTCCGTACCCTGTCACACACACAGCAGGGCGGATCAGGGGGTTGGGGCACCGCCACTGTCACACTCGGGGCAGGGCCGATGGAGAGGTTATGGCTCTACCCTCTCACACACAGAGCAAGGCCTGTGGGGGCAGGGGGGCGTTGGGGCGCCGCACCCTGTCACACACAGAGCTGTGGGGCAATCAGAGGATTGGGGAGCTCCGCCCTATAGGCACAGAGCAGGGCAGATAGGGAGGTTGTGACCCCGCCCTCTGTCACACACAGAGGGCGATCAGGGGGTTTGGGCGCTGCCCCCTGTCACGCTGATCCCGGTGCCGGGAGCTTCACTGCTCCACTGATCCCGGTGCCAGGAGGCATATTACCCTTTTACTATATAGGATAGAGGCCTGGTGCATGGGTGGGGGCCGGCTGGTTTGCCCTGAAGGGTGTCCTGGATCAGGGTGGGGGTCCCCACTGGGGTGCCTGGCCAGTCTGGGTGAGGAGCTGAGGGCTGTTTTCCGGAAGCAAGTGACTGAAGCTTCCAACCGCTCCTTGTTTCCTTTTTTTTTTCTTTTTTTTTATTCTGGGCCAGCTTTAGCTCTGAGGCCTCACTGCTGAAAACATCGATACAATGTTGCTAAACCCCGGCTGAATGAAAGCCCGTTTCTGGTGTTTTGTTTAGCTTATTTGCAACATAGTACATAGTTGCTTAGAGTTGCAGTTGAGAGGCCGGCAAGTGAGGCAGGGAACGTTGGAGTCCGTAGCAAGCAAGCCTCATGCTCACTTCAGTGCCTGGCTGCTGGCCGCCATCTTGGCTGAAAGTTAATTTGCATATACTCACTGATTAGCCAATGAAAAGGGTAGCGGTCGTACGCTAATTACCATGTTTCTCTTTTATTAGTGTAGATGGTTTTAGTGGGGAGCTCCCTATTCATTTATCTAAAAGGGGGACTTCAGGATGTTTGCAGCTGGATCAGGGTGGGGGTCCCCAATGGGGTGCCTGGCCAGCCTGGGTGAGGGTCTGAGGGCTGTTTTCCGGAAGCGAGTGACTGAAGCTTCCAACCGCTCCTTGTTTTCTTTTTTTTCTTTTTATTCTGGGCCAGCTTTAGCTCTGAGGCCTCGCCTCTGAAAACATCGTTACAGTGTTGCTAAAGCCCAGCTGACTGAAAGCCGGTTTCTGGGGTTTTGTTTATCTTCTATGTTTGCAACATAGTACATAGTTGCTTAGAATTGTAGCTCAGAGGCCAGCAGTGCAGGCGGGGAACGTTGGAGTCCTCCTTCACTGCAGTAAGCAAGCCCCATGTTCGCTTCCAGCTGCCTGGCTGCCAGCCACCATCTTGGCTGACAGTTAATTTGCATATACTCACTGATTAGCCAATGAAAAGGGTAGCAGTCATACGCTAATTACCATGTTTCTCTTTTATTAGTGTAGATGGGGGTCTTTGTCTTGCAGATATGGTTCCGCCCCCTGTGGGCTTACAGGAAGGCCCCCAGGTGTTGGGGTTCCCAGGTCGTATCAGATGATCTTCCTGGGGTCAGTGATAAAGACCTGGCCCCCCTCCCCCCCAGGGCAGTGCATTGTTCAGTTTTTATGACCTGACATGCCTTGCAAGACCAGTTTCCTCCTCAGTTGGAAACCCTCACAGGCCATGCCAGCACTAACTTTTTTCAAGAGCTGGTTCCACCACCAGGAAATCTGGACCCTTACATCAACTTAAGGTCTTTTGAAAGTTGCATAAAATCTCAAATCCTTGTGAAAGGAAAAAACTCCTTTCCTCCTCACTCTGGATAAAGTCACAGAAGAACTTAGGACTCATTTTTCTTTTTCTGGATATTAAATGGTAAGATTTTTTGAAGTGATGATTAGATGAGAAAAGTAATATATTTATTTCCATCTTCAATTATGTATTGAGAGGTAGAAAAATTACATTATATAAATCTTAAATGAGTCAAATTAAATATTTTTAAATTGAAAATATATTTGGTATTAAAATGTTTAAAAAATAGTAGAAATCCTTATTTATACTTTCTGATAAGTGTCAGTCTTCAGTCTCAATATTTTTTCCAGATGTTATAGAAGTAGAATAAAATATCTTAGGCCTGACACACAATTAAATACACATGCATAGAACATGAGAAGTCACAGATATCTACAAAATCTACATGAATCTTTGACCTAAGGAAAAATCACAGTGAATTATGTGGGTTTTTGTGGGGATGGGAAGGGTTGAGAATGGAGTGAAAGGTCAGGCCTGGTGTGTCCAATGTTCACTATTTTTTGCAATGCTAAAGAGTAGTGTTGCCACTAGATGGCAGGATTGGATTAGAAATTAAAGAGCAGTAACCATACAATTCCTTGCAAACAAAAATAGATATTTTCCCAATAATATACATCCAGTTATATCATTAATACACAAATTGAGCTTCACCTCTGATCTTAATTTGGTCTTTGTCTTTATAAGTTTTGGTTGATGTCCATAACATCTAGTAATCCAAAGATCTGGTCCCATCAACCACCTGTGACTTTATGAAGCAGGTGCAATTTCTTTAGGCAGCCTATTCCTCTTTTCTGTCTGATACTATCTCTTACTTGGCCCTCTTGCCTTTTCTATTCAGTGATAGTCACATTCAATCAAGAAATGATTCTTTGAGCTGTTACCATGAGCCCTACACTTTAGGGTACCGTCCTTCTCGGGCTTAATCAACAGTGTTCCTCCACAACACACCCAGGGCCTCCTGTGTTAGTCCTGAAAATCCCTACCTGCTTCCTATTATTATCCATTTCTTCCACCTGAAACCTATACTCTCTAAATTTATTCTATCCTAGAGGCCTAGTGCACAAAATTTGTGCTCAGGTAGGGTCCCTAGGCCTGGCCAGTGATCAGGGCCGATCCGGGCCTTCCTTACCTTGCCTGCCAGCTGCTGGCCAGGGCCTTCCTTTGTTCTTCACCACCCCCTGGTGGTCAGCGCATGTCACAGCAAGCGGTCGAACTCCCAAAGGGGCAATTTGCATATTAGCCTTTTATTATATAGGTTGGATTGCTAGGAAATTGATATGCTTATATATAACTTTAACAATAAGGGCTAAAATGAAAATACAGTGCTATCTAATCCTTCTTAAAATAAATTTCAAGTTAGAATTTATTCTGATGATGACTAATAATAATATTTATTTAGTATTTGTATTTTATATGACCATTTTTCATTAACCTGATATTTATGTATGTTTTTCATTTGGCTTGTACTATAAGTTCAAAGTAATCCTGAATGTAATCATACAATATAGATATTACAGTTATTACAATTGAGATTTGGGCTAAAGATGTATTTTTAACCATTTAGATGGTTAAGAAATGTGAGGATCTAGACCAGGGGTGGGCAAACTTTTTGACTCGAGGGCCACAATGGGTTCTTAAACTGGACCGGAGGGCCGGAACAAAAGTATGGATGGAGTGTTCGTGTGAACTAATATAAATTCAAAGTAAACATCTTTACATAAAAGGGTATGGTCTTTTTTTTTTTTTTAGTTTTATTCATTTCAAACGGGCCGGATCTGGCCCGCGGGCCGTAGTTTGCCCACGGCTGATCTAGACTGTGGCTTATTTGAGATCACCAGCATGTACGTGACAAAAGTAGTTTTTCTGACACTAGCTAATACCTGCCTCTCAGGTGTGTGTGTGTGCGGTTTTTTATAAACACCAATTTGTCATCCAAATTAAACTTCAAATTAAAATTGAGGTGCTAAGCAGATGTTATTAGATTTACTAAAATTTAAATGTAAAGCCCTATATTTATATTCTTATGTTCACTAGAATAATTAACCCACCAAATATGGAACGTGCTGATAGGACCTAAATTCACAATAATGATTAAACTTGACTCATCAAGGAATGTTAATGACCCATGGAAAGTAAATGTAGAGACTGTCTTTTTTGTGATGATCTTAAATAGAGATACAACAAAGTAACAGTCACACACATCAAATATCTGTTTACACAAGGTCTGATTTAGAAGGCAGAAGCTGTACTAACCCCAGACATGTTACTTTCGTCAAAAGCTCATGCAGGACAGTCCCAGGCGCAGACATGAGCAGTGGCTATAGTGGGGACGCATCTTGTAGTCTAGGGCGTGTTTGAAACCAGACTTAGTTCTCTGATGTTTCCCACAATAAGCATCACATTGAGGACACAACCCAGCCTGTCCATGTTTCCTAGCTTACAGAGGGTACAGTGAGAAGATGACCTAAGAGAGAAAGTGGAGTTCATTGCGCCACATCCCTACAGGTTGGGAGACTTTGAATTAGTACCTGTGTGGGATCTAAACTAATGTATGAGCCATCCAGAAAGACCTGATAGTTTCTGGGCCTCATAGCAGGTGCTCACAGAAGTTTCTTTGGATTGCAGTCTGGTCTGGAAACAAAGTTTCTGAGAAGCTAAAGGTCAGTCTTCTAGACTGCCAGTGAGTGAGGTTCCACACACTTGCCTTTCTGCCTACTCCTGAATTTTTCTTCAAAACCAAGAAAAGCCCTGACCGGTTTGGCTCAGTGGATAGAGCGTCAGCCTGCGGACTCAAGGGTCCCGGGTTCGATTCCGGTCAAGGGCATGTGCCTTGGTTGCGGGCACATCCCCAGTGGGGAGTGTGCAGGAGGCAGCTGATCGATGTTTCTCTCTCACTGATGTTTCTAGCTCTCTATCCCTCTCCCTTCCTCCCTGTAAAAAAAAAACAAACAAACAAAAAAACAAAACAAAAAAAAAAAAAAACAAGAAAAGTATTTTAATATTCACTAATGAAAACAAATCTGGAAGTATTAATAAACTTTTACTACCCAGGGAACAACTGTCAACTTCAAATATAGTTTAGAGTTATTTTTAGATGCACTTTTTTTGCTTGTTTGCTTATTTGAGACCTACCTTTTATAGTGCATAAATATGAAATGAAATAAGCAGATGTCTAATAAATGTCTGGTGAACTGAAAATAACACTTTTCAAAAATATTTATGTTTGGAAGTTGAGTCAGAAAAACTCAAGATTCAGTTTTAATTTAAATTATAATTCATTTATCTCAAGCTAAGAAGAAAGTAGATTGTGGTCATTAACACTTGGCATTTCATTTAAGGTAAATTTGTATACTTGGCATCAGCAATGAAAATTACACTATTTCACAATTTTTTAATTTTTTAATTTTTCTCACAATAATACTTAGGATCTTTTCCAGCCTTACTGAGTTATAATTTGTTTACAAAAAAAATTGTACATAAGTTATGTAGGAATTTGGTGAGTTTTGATATATGAATGCCCCCATGTTAGCACCACCACTAAGGTAATAAAGATATCCGTAACCTCCAAAAAACTTAGAACTTAGACTTAAATATATTGTCTCAATGTTTAGACAATGTTTGTTGTTGTTGTTTGTTTACTTTTATTTCAGCAAATTGCCTCAGCTCACCACAGGAGGGAAACCAGGCATCTAGCAGATGGTGTCTTTCAGCCTCTGCCATGAAGTGCTACCAGAAGACCACCAGGGGGAGCCTGGATCCCACACTGGAAAATTCACTCAGAAGGGATGGACTCCTCAGAGGACAACCTGCATGTTGGCCAGATGAACTGTCCCTCCATTCCTGACAGGCTTATTTCAAAGCGTTCAAATATGCACTTAGTGTTGAGTGTAGAGTTTAATCTCTGAATGGTAAAATCCATATCCTTTTCAGTCTGAAATAGTATCTCTTATGTCTCCTAATGAGAGGACTTTTTTTCCCCCATTTTAATTTTTTCTTTATTGGTTAAGGTATTACATATGTGTCCTTATCCCCCCATTACCACCCCACTCCCCACCCCAACTGGTGTCTGTGTATAATGGTTAGGCTTATATGCATGCATACCAGTCCTTTGGTTGATCTCGCCTCCTTGCCCCCACCCTCCCCTATCTTCCCTCTGAGTTTTGACAGTCTGATCGATGCTTCTCTGAGAGGACTTTTGTTGCAAATATGTATAGAAGAAAGCCAAAAATTTTTTTACAAATTTCTTATACAGAATGTAAAATGATTTTTAAATAACTGCATTCCAGAACAACTCTGGACCTTAAAATTTACAAAGTCTGGTATTCAATCAAATATCACCAAGTATTCAAAGAAGAAAATAATTTCATAAGGAGGAAAATCAATCAATAGGAAAGGGCCCAGAAATGACAAAGTCTTATAAATAATGATATTTAAAAGTTATAATAACTCCACTTCCATATGTTTAAGAGCCAGGGAAAAGATTGAGCATGTTAGGTAGTGATATGGCGAATACAAAAGGACTCAACTATGAGATAAAAATTACTTAAAGCAGATATAATGCTGCAGTGTAACAGATTAGTAAAATAGAAAACAGAGCATTAGGAACTGTCCAAAATGAAAAGCAGGAAAGAGGACTAAAACAATAAAAATTTGATCATAGCATTAATAAACTGAGGACAAATTCAAGTGGCCTAATAAATGTGTAATGGGTTGTTGGGTTAGGAGGGAGAACATAATAGAAAATGATTTGAATAAATAATGGTTGAAAAAAATACTCAAACTTGGTAAATGCTACAAACCCACAGATCTAAACAGATTCATGAACCCCAAGACAGAAGAAATTATAAAGACAAACCAAAGCAAATGATAGTCAAAGGGCTAAAAAAAAAAAAAAAAAAAAAAAAAAAACAGAGATAAATTTAAAAGCATCCAGTGGAAAATAACACAGCATATAGATAAGAACGCAATAACCATGACAGCAGCCTTTTTGGTGGAAACAATGCACACCAGAAGATATTCTTACCAGAAAAAAAAAAAAAAATCCTATAATGCTGTAATTTAAAAACAAGACAAACAAAAATACAGTTAGCATGGATTTCTAAACTAAATAACAAAGTTTTTCAAAAATGAAAGTGAAGTAAAGCTTTTTTAAGCCTAGTATAAAAATCTGTCATTTACAGCTTTAAAAATTCATAATGCCAATAAATTCTTGACCAAAGAATTAAGCAGTAGAGTTGCAAAATAAATTTCAAATTATCTTAAGACTAGAGGCCTGGTGCACAGATTCACCCTTTTGCAATCCAGGACCCCTCAGGGGATGTCAAAGAGCCAGTTTTGGCCTGATACCCATAGGCCAGGCCGAGGGACCCCACTGGTGCATGAATCTATGCACCAGGCCTCTAGTATGCATATAAGATCTTTGGTTAATCTCTTCCCACCTTCCCCCTCCTTCCCTCTGAGATTCATCAGTTTGTTCCATGCTTCCATGTCTGTGGTGTCTGCTCCTGCATCGAGCGTCTGCCTCCTGGTGGTCAGTTCATGTTATAGCTACTGGCTGGCCAGTGAGTCACTTAGATATATATATTGTTATGTCTGACAAATCTTGTCTTAGATATAGTTAACAAATCTGTATCATTTCATTCTATTACCATATTTTTTAAATAAAAAGTTTGCTGACTATTTTCAAGAACATTCTGAACTGGCAAGATGGCCTTAAAAAATGTTTCTCATAATTTCCTTCAGTGGCTATTCCCTGAGGACACAAAGCAGGGTATTGTGAGTAGGTGGAGCCCTAGTGGAGGAAAGGTGGGAGGGATAAGGCATATTTTCCTGGAACAAATTTTTTGTTTTTGGTGGTATATTTTCTTGGCATAGAGTTACATTCCTCGGGTTCCAATGTCTCATTTCCCACAGCCAGTCCTGAAAGAGGGGCAGCTGGGAGTTCAGCAGAGCCAGAAAGAGGACCAGTGTCCAGGGTTTCCGTTCCACATTGCAGCCGGGCGTGGTTCAGAATCCAGGCCAGATTCAAGTCCTTCAGTCCACGTGTGGGCCCAACACGGCCATGCACCATGCGGCCACAGTGCAGTCCCCTGCAGCCGGAGCCCCAAGAGGTCACGCGTGAGGCCCAGAGAGGGAACTTCGTTTGTTTGGAAGTTTGTTTATTTATTTATTTATTTATTATTTATTTATTTATTTTCTCAAGATAATACATATAATTAATTTTAAAGGGCCAGAAAGTACCAAAAAAGGTCTGTAATACAAAGGAGAAACCCTTTCTCCAGTCCTACTAAACCCTAAGTTCCCTCTCCAGCACCACAAGCTACCACTATCAAGACTTTTAATTGTTTTTGCTATTCCTAGATTTTTAGCATATGGAATGTTCTTTATCTGTGGATTCTGTACCAGTAGAAACGATGATTTAGTTGGCTTTCTTACAATATGAGCTTGCACATGTGCTCACGCACACACCTCTCTCCCTCACCCTATTTTTCCATTATGTCTGTGTCTCCACTTTTTTTTTATTGCCTAAAGTTTTACATTTGTCTTCTTTTTCCCCAATTGACCCTCTCCCCCATCCCTTCCCAGCCAGGGCAAGCCCCCACTGCCCCAGTGTCTATGTCCATTGGTAATGCTAGTATGCATGCATATAAGTCCTTTGGTTGCTCTCTAACTCCCCTCCCCTACCATTTGTCTCTAGATCAGTGGTTCTCAACCTGTGGGTCTCGACCCCTTTGGGGGTCAAACGACCCTTTCACAGGGGTTGCCTAAGACCATTGGAAAACACATATATAATTACATAATGTTTTTGTGATTAATCACTATGCTTTAATTATGTTCAATTTGTAACAATGAATATACATCCTGCACATCAGATATTTACATTACAATTCATAACAGTACTAAAATTACAGTTATGAAGTAGCAACAAGAATAATTTTATGGTTTGGGGTCACCACAACATGAGGAACTCTATTAAAGGGTCTCGGCATTAGGAAGGTTGAGAACCACTGCTCTAGATCAATCTATCTTTGTTCATCAGACTATGATGATCATTATATCTCACATATGAGTGAGAACATGTGATATTTATTTTTCTCCAATTGGCTTATTTCACTTAGTGTAATGTTCTCCAGTTCCATCCATGCTGTTGCAAATGGTAAAAGTAAAGAAATTTTTTTTTAGAAAACTGAGACTAAAATAGAGCAGGCACCCTATTCTATGTATAACAATGTCAGGAAGTAGCTTATAAATTCACATTACTTTTTAAGAATACACAAGATAGATAAGTTTCACTAATGGTGCCTTTCCACCTCTCCTCAACCTTCTCATCAACCCCTCCTCCATCCCCACTAAGAACTCACACTTTGCCTCAGGATGCACCTCAATGAAAAAGTTCATAGAAAATATCTATATTAATGGCATTTTGTACATAATGGTATAATATATCCGCATATCCAGGTATCTATATATATAAAAAGCCAGCGACCAGAACGCTGTAACAACTGGAACAACTGGTCACTATGACACCCTCTGTGGCCAGCAAACTGGCTCGATTGTGGGTGGGGCCAGTGGCCAACCTCCCACAGCCCCTTCCCCGGGCCCGCCCCACCCCCAATCAGCCCCCCACCCCAATAGGGGGCAGAACTGGCCAGCCAACCTCCTGTAGCCCCTCCCCCAGCCAACTCCTCCCTCGATCAGCCCTCCAACCTCTGGTCAGGGGCAGGACTGGCCGGCCACTGCCCGGGCACCTACCCCCAGCCACTGCCCTCCCCACACCAATTGGGGGTGGGGCAAGCCAGCCAACCACCCACAGGCCCGTCCCCCGGCCCCCAGTCGGTCTCCCCCATCCCATCAGGGATAGGGTCAGTTGGCCCACTGCCCACAGCCCCTCCCCACAGCTGAGTCCACCCCCAATCAGCCCCCACCACCCTGATTGACCCAGCTCCACCCCCAATTGGCCCCCCACACTCTGATCAGGGGCAAGTCCAGTGGTTACAGCCCATGGCCCCTCCCCCCAGTTGGTCCCGCCCCCAATAGTCTCCCCTGCAAGCCAATCGCCTATGGCCCTCCCTCCCATCCCAGCTCTAATTGGGCCCTGATCGATGTGGGCTGCTGGCCAAACTCCTGTGGTTTCCTCCTCCCAGTAGGCCCAGCCCTGATCTGCCCCAATCGGGGCTGGGCTGGCTGGACCCCACCCATGCACGAATTCGTGCACTGGGCCTCTGGTGTTAAATAATCCTGCTCAAGTCATTCAGCATTTTTACTTCTCAGCCACCTCATTTCTTAAATGAGAAAATACACAAAATAAGCCACTAAATTGTTATTAAAATGTATCTAAAGACTTGGTAACTCCTCATGTCTTACAAAGAAATAGAAATTAGAAGGAAGATTTAGAGAGAGCATTTCTTAGAGCTCAATAAGCTGAGAATGTTGCAACAATCCAAATGAAAAGGAAAAAAGAACATAACATCTCACCAGTCTTATATCAGGCTTGCATTATGTGTTCACGTACCAAAATAAAAATTAGACCAAATTGGGAACTGAATGAAAATAAAAACACCACACAACAAAAATAGTGGGATGCTAAACCATTAGTTACATAAAATTTTATAGCATTAAATACCAGGATTAGAAATAAAAAAACATATAAAATCAATGAACTCACCATCCTTCTAAAAAAGTGAGGGTGCTAAAGAACAAATAAAGCTATTAAAAGCATTAGAAAGGAAAAAGTGGAAAATCAGTGAAAGAGAAGACAGAAAGAAAATTAGTGAAACCAAGAGCTGCTTCTCTGAGAGAAAACAATAAAATTGGTAAACCTTTGCAATGCTGCTCTGGAAAAAAGATAGAAAAACAAATTACCAGTATCAGTGATCCTATATATACTAGAGATATCAAAATGATAACAAAAATGTTAAATAATTAAAATATTACAAAAAGACATTATGCCAATAAATTTGGTAGTTGAGGAAAAGGAAAAAATCTTCAAAAGATACAAACTGCCAAAGTGCATTAAAGAAGTGGAGAATTTGAATACCTTGTACCTAGTCTTAAAATTTTGAATTTTTAAGTTACAAATATTAAAATATTAAATCATTTGGTAACAGCTGCCTCACTGTATTAGTTTGCTAGGGTGGTTATTACAAAGTAATACAAAAGGGGTGACTTAACAAAAATTTGTTATCTCACAGTTCTGGATGCTAGTAGTACAAAACCAAGGTGTTTGAATAGATAAACAATGCAATAAAAAATGGGCAAAATACAATAACAGACATTTTTTTTCAAAAACAATTTACAAATGAAAAATATGCACAAGAAAAGAAGTTCAACATCATTAGTCATTGTAGAAATGCTAAATAAAACCACAATTTAAAATCACTACGGTGGGCATTAAAATGGTACAGCCATTCTGGAAGTTGGTTTGGCATTTTCTTAAAAACGAAATACACACACACACACACACACACACACACACACACACACTGAACCTAGGGTGCCCCTGTAGTCTGAGAGTACACCCTCTTTCTACAGTTCTTTTTCTCCTGTGTTCCCAGATGCCTCTTGCTCTGTTTTCTTCATTCACAGTCTGATCTCATTTATAATTTCCAGAAATATACATGGCACTTTTATTATTGGCATACCCCCAGTGATCTCAATAGTACATCCTATCTGCTTTAACTGTTGCACCCTTTATCTTGAGAATCAAATGAAAGGACAGTGTTCCCTTTGAAAGCACATATAATAAAACTTGAATGACACAGAGATTAATATGTACTCTGTGCAAAATTGATATGTACATGTTTTACATATTCCACATTTACAAATCAATATGTACATGTATTACATATTGTGGGAAGAGCTCAGGAGATTTATCTCAGTGCTGCGGCAGATGCAATGGCGTGAGCACACTCTGCCTGCACAAGCTTCCTCGGCACACCAGGAAGTGGCATCGCCCGCCTGAGCTGACCTCCTAGAGCCCCTACATGGTACCCTGATCTTTCCTACTATTGGTTGCCCTATGGATGTTGTAAACTTCTGATTGGTCTGGAATGTTATATATACTGCTGCACTCACACAATAAAGTTGGATCTGCGTCACTGAACCTTCCCCGGAGTCGGGCATGCTTTGTTAGGACTCCATTCGGCCTCACCCCCGCAGGACCTCCTGCTTCAGCTGGCGCCCGAACAGGGACAGGGACCCCAGAAATAAAAGTCAAGAAAGTCGGCAGGCAAGCCTAAGGTCGGGTGAGTGCCCCTCTGTAACTATGGGAAACTTTCGGGCGCTCCATGCGTCGTTACAGAGCAGGCGAGTAAAGGTAACAGAAAGGGAGCTACAAAAGCTCTGGGCTATCCTAATAGCATTTAACCCCTGGCTCTCCGCCACCGGCGGTGCGGACGGGGGAACAGAAGACCCTTTACCTCCCTATTCCCCTCCAGAGTCTTCTGCACCCACAGATTACTGCGCTGTTTTCGATAAGACAAAAGTAGTTTCTCAAAGTTCAAGGAAGGCTGAAACTGAGAGAGAAAAAACCTCTAGCGAGGTGAAAGCAGGGAAGTCTCACCAGGAGGCTTCCTGCAGGAGTCACTCCCCTGCTCCCCTAGCAGAGCAAACAAAAAGTTTAACTGCCCAGCAACCCCCAAGTAACCCTTTCGTGGGAGACACGGATGATAATCCATGGACGGGAATATATCAATCCTTGTGTAGCCAGAGAGATAGAGAAAAGAAGTCTTTAGGGCTAGAGACCCCTAGACTCTTTCCTGTGAATGTTAACCCCAAAGCTGCAGCAAATGCCACAGTATCTGCTACAATATTCCCGATATCCAAATGGTTAATGCAGAGAAAAAAAGGGGGGGGGGGCGTTGCCATGGAGAGCAGGGAGAGAGAGTTCTTTGTTGATTTTTGCTTATCTAAGGTATGCGAGGACCCTAGCTGCTAGCAGACAAACTTATCTGTCCAGTTTTCTTCTCTTTAACCCTTCCAATACTAAATTAGACTAATACAATATACTTAAGATTACACAAGAAAGGAAGCACCTACTTTTATTAATCTAAAGAAATGCTGAATGTTTAACTTGCCAACTAAAAGTTTAAAGTTCTAGTTAAATTAAATTGGGAAAAATTATAATTGTGGTAACTAAATGTCTAAAATATAGAAAGAAAATCTTGTCAGTTTTAATTTAATTCATATCTCTTAATAATTATAAAAATTACTATAACCAAGGAATGACTTTAAGACATTTCATGGGCCCTGAAATGTTTTCAAAAGTTTATTCTCTCTTCTTAAAGGATTTTTTAATAAAGCCAATTTAATGTGCTTGAAATCACATGGAAAGCTTTATCAAATAAAAATTAATAAGTATATATCTTGAGTTTTTGCCTCTAAGAAAGGGCAAAACAAGTTATTTTATATAATATTTCTTAAAATACAGCAGTATAATTTTAAGATATAATTTAAAATAACAGAAGCTCATTAATAATTTTTAATATTTTATAACAGCATATTATACATTTATTCCAAACAAGCTTACAAACTAATTCTTTAAATGTTTGGAAATTAGGATTGTTATCAGCAATTTAATAAGAACATGAAAGGATTTAATCCCTTCCACTGTGTGGAAGGGCCCCTGGGAAGGCACTTAAGCATTCTATATTGACCTCTCTTGCCCTTTTTGCCAAGGGGTCCCTCTTCCAATTGCCCACAGCTGTTATCTGAGCTCTTCGTTCAAACTGGGATCATGAAAAGCTGGTACCATGGATCTGTCTCTTGCCCAATGGCATAAGCTGGGCCCTAAGGAACCTGGGTTCCCTATGATCAATGCCAGGGCCCCACCAGCAGGCGAGGGGATCCAAAGGCAGTTGCTGGGCATGAAGGCCAGAGGGACATAGGCTACCAAGGAGACAGAACTGAACTTCACATCACCCTACTTGGCCCAGAGATGGCTGGTAGTCAAAGACGGGTAAGACCCCACAGGGTGGGGCAACCTAAGACAGGCACAGCCGGGGGCCAGTAGGAGAGAACTTGGGGTTCAACAGAGGTGGGGCACAGATCCTTACCCCCCCCAATGGTGCAAGGGCTTGAACACTCGCCCATTCTGAGGAAGGTCTCCTGTCCCCATGGCTGCTTCTTGCTTCCCATGCCCAGCCCAGATCAGGAACCAAATAACAAAAGAGACTTGGTCCAGCTGAAAATGGTACCCAGAAAAATGAACACTTAGTTAACAGACCCTAAATTTAAATCTAGCCTAAGAGGAATGCTTAAGCCTCCTCAAGGACGTAAAATAATCCTTTCCATTAATATTTACAGTGTAAACTAAGATTGTTGTTAAAATATTAAATTTGACAATAAAATAGTAGTCAAGTTTTCAGATGAATTAAAAGTGGCTCAAGAAGTATTAACCAAAATTTTCATTTCATGGAAAAATTTGCTTAACACATAATGAACCTAAAGTAGTCATATTTTTATGCAAAAAATTAAAATTTAAAGTTATCTAAACTGCATTATAAATTTTCCAAAAATTCTCCTAATAATTAAATAAAAAAAAAGAAGGAAGAATAGTGGAAAAATACCATGTAAGGAAAAATATCCTGTAACTAATTTACATCTAGAAAAATTTTTTCATTTGTAATGCTAACAGCAAGACACCCATGAAAAACCTATGTGGTGTCAAAATAAGCCAAAGGAAATTCATCTAAGCAAAAATAAATAGAACCCCAAGTAAAGTTTCCTTTATTAACCTTTGGTCGAGAATACATTTATATATTTTCAGAAAACAACTCCAAGGCCATATGGATTCCTGCAACAGAGAGGAATCATCAGGAATGCTCCAGCCATGAAGACAAGAGGAAAAACAATCCAGAGATAGAGGCAGTTAGCTTGCACAAGCTATTTCCACATTTAACCCTCTCTAGCTGCAAGCGTCTCATACGGGCATGCAAAACATGTGGCCCCCTATTGCCTTTAGGCCCCCTCTAGCCACAAGAGGTCAACCCCTGGGAGCTCCAACCCAATGCCTTATGGACAGAACAAAGAACTAAAAACCCAGATTCAAAAAGAAAAAGAAGGGGGAAATACAGGCACGCCCCAACAACTATTACAACAGGCCTTATTAATTCTCAATTATTTTCATTTTGCCCCCGACGGTCTTCCTCCCATTTTCAAACATTGGGGAGGTCTCAGGGACGTACCAACACCTCTCCCCTTGGCCTGGTGGAGAGATCCACTAACCAGGGCTTGGAAGGGCCCCGATCCACTCTTAACCCAAGGGAGAGGGTTTGCTTGTATTTTTCCAGAAGGTGAGAAAAACCCCGCATGGATTCCTGCCCATAACATCAAACCCTGCACCACCAGTGATGAGACGTAGACCACCACCACCATCACCCCCGGTAGAGGAAATGGAGGACCTGACCATAGAGGACAGCCAGCCCTGACAGCAGAGGCAACCAAGACACCGATGGGCCCTCAAGAACCTACAGGACCAAGCTGCACGCATGGCAGCAGAAGGCAATCCGTCAGAAGGGACATTATTCCTATTAATGTGTGCCATCATAACAGTGAACTCTCAGGCTCAAGCACAACATGTATGGGTGGCCATACCTCATCTAGGGGTGCTCATGCCTGTCAGCGCCAACAGCCTACAATTCCCCTCTGTCCAAGTGTCTGACTGCTCTGTGGACTTACACTGTGATGGAGCGGAACCGGTCTCATTGCCATAGAACGGCACTGTATGGGCTGATAGCAGTAGCCCTAACCTCCTTAAGTGGACTCTAGATAATGGGACTGCCCCGGGACAAGAGTGGATATACCTAGCACCTCAAGCAATAATACCCGAGTGAAACCCGTTGAGTTTAGTTTCTTAAGTGATGCCCTCAGCCGTCTAACCTCCTGGTTAAACCCAGCCAACCTCCTCATTTGGGGAGTCATGATAGTAGGATTCGTCGTAGGAGTAGTATTATTTCGCTGTTTATACAACATGTTCAATAAGCTAAGTGCTCAGCAAGCCATGATCATACACACCCAGCAGGCGCTAATAAGAAAAGAAGGGGGAGATGTGGGAAGAGCTCAGGAGATTTATCTCAGTGCTGCGGCAGATGCAATGGCGTGAGCACACTCCGCCTGCACAAGCTTCCTTGGCACACCAGGAAGTGGCATCGCCCGCCTGAGCTGACCTCCTAGAGCCCCTACATGGTACCCTGATCTTTCCTACTATTGGTTGCCCTATGGATGTTGTAAACTTCTGATTGGTCTGGAATGTTATATATACTGCTGCACTCACACAATAAAGTTGGATCTGCGTCACTGAACCTTCCCCGGAGTCGGGCATGCTTTGTTAGGACTCCGTTCGGCCTCACCCCCGCGGGACCTCCTGCTTCAACATATTTCACATTTATCAATAAACTTATGAAAAGATGTTCAACATCATACATCATTAGAAAACTGCAAAGTAAAATCAGATACCACTACACATACATTAGAATGACTGAAATCCAAAACATTGACAGCATCCAATGCTGGTGGGCATGTGGAGCAACAGGGCAAATGCAACATGTATGCGAGTGAGAATGCAGAATGGCACAACCTCCTTGAAAGATTGTTTGGCAGTTTCTGACAAAGTTAAATATATCCCTACCATATGGTACAGCAATCACACTGCTTGGTATTTGCCCAAATGAGTAGAAAACTTATGTCCACACAAAATCCTACACATGATGTTTATAGCAGATTTATTCATAACTGCCCAAACTTGGAGGCAAACAAGATGTGTCTTTAGTAGGTAAATGGGTAAATAAACTGTGGTTCATTCAGACAATGGAATAGTATTCATGCTAAAAAAGAAAAAAAGAGAGAGAGAAATGTTATGCCATGAAAAAGAGTGGAGAAATCTTACACACATATTACTAAAAAAAGTGAGCCAACCTGAGAAGCTACAAAAGGTTTGATTCCAACTATGTGACATTCTAGGAAGACAGTAAAAAAAAAAAAAAAAAAAAAAAAAATCAGTTGTTACCAAAGTATCAAAGGAGAAAGGGATAAATAGGTGGAGCACAGAGGATTTTTAGGGCTTTGAAACTATTCTTTATATACCACTAGAGGCCTGGTGCACGAATTCCTGCACAGGTGGGCTCCCTCGGCCTGGCCAGCGATCAAGGCCTATCCGGGGGCCATGGGAGATTGGCTGGCCATGGCTGGTTGGCCGGCCGTGGAAGGTTGGCTGTGGGAGTGCACTGACCACCAGGGGGCAGCTCCTGAGTTGACTGTCTGCTCCCTGGTGGTCAGTGCATGTCATAGCGACTGGTTGACTGGTAGTTCCAGTCATTTCAGTCATTCGGTCATAACGGTTGCTTAGGCTTTTAAATATATAGATAATAGTGGATAAATGTCATTGTACATTTATAAAAATCCATAGAGTACACAACACCAACAGTGAACCCTAATGTAAACTATGGGTTTTGAATAATAATGGTGTATTAATGTTGTTTCAGTAATTATAGGATGGCGGGGAAGGCTGTGAGTGCGTGTGGGGGGGGGAGGGAGGATAGAGGAACACTGTACTTCTCATTAAATTCTGCTGCTAAGACAAAACTGCTCTAAAAAAAATTAAGTCTTTTTTTAAAAAGTATTTTTTTAAAAAAGCACAGAGAAATAAATTTTTAAAATTGGACTTCTTGAACCAGACACAGTTTGATGATAGCACCTTTAAATAATACCTTTGTGCTGCAACCTTTTTCAGCGAGGATTCAGGATCTGGATAAGGCACCGTGCACAAACGAATGCACTAGACAAGAAATATGAATTTAGAAGGCATGGGGGGCCAGGCGGAAACCTTCCTCTAGTGGAGAGGCTCTCTGACTTCTGGGTCCCGTTTTCTTTCATTCACTTGAATACACATTTACCCTTTAGGAATCTGTATGGGCATATCAAAGGTAAAGTTTGGTAAACAGTAAAAGGATTATCACGTTAGGGAATTGCCTTCAGTCATTTGGCCAACAGCAGGGTAATAGTATGCTGCATTTTCAGCGGAATATCACATTAATATATTAACTACTGTTGGTCTTAGCCTCTGGTACCTTTGTATAAAGAAACCTCAAATTTGCTAAATTAAAAAGGTCTGTTTTCAAAATTGGTTTTCTATATTTTTAAAAGAATAATTTGTATATCCGTTATAACCAGACGACACAAACAACATGAACACAACATGAACAGAATATATGTGCAGCTGTCAAATCAACCTATATATAATATGGAGCATTTTTAACACTAGTCACATATAAAGCATGCTAAAAAAAATTTAAGATGCCACAACCTACACTTAGAATGAGAAACATCATTATAAGTGATTTATATTAAAAGATCATACATTGCAGCTAAGCCACAAAGGTCATTGAAAAATTTATCACAAGACAATAATCTACAGTAAAAAATGTGTGATTCATGGGCAAAATTATGCTTGCTTATTTGTTTGTTTATTTCTACAGATATATTTTTTTCAGTAAACTTCAAATTTTTGACATGAGACATGTTCTTTAGCTCGTCAACAACCCTTTCACTCCTTACCATCCTCCATCCAGCCTACCTTGCACTTAACAAATTACCTGGCTTTTGAAAGAACTTGATTTAGTAGCATCTCCTCACCTAATATATTTTGTAATGGTCATGTTCAGAACTATTAAAAAAACCAAGGTGTTCTAAATCTTTGGAAACCAAAGTCAATTAAAAATAAAAACAATTACATTTTTTTAGTGAATGACATGTGGCATGGGAAACTCCAAATACTATCTTTCTATAAAAGGTATGAAGAAACTGGAAAAACTGTCCAAATCAACTTACCAATCCTCAAAATTAATGTACTGGTGCCTGTTACAGCATGGACAGTTTTTCAAGGATATTCCAGACAGGGCAAAAGAAACAGTCACAGTTCTCTGAGAATATGGCCTCTTCTGCTCCTTAAGGTGCTAGAAACCTATAGTGGGAATGTGAGCTGCAGTCTTCAAGATCTCTGCAGAGCTTGGGTGTGGGGGGTTAGTCAGGGTAAGGTAGTAAATACATCACAAACCTCTCCTACTGAAATTTAGGCTTTTTTTCCCTTTGGTTAGCACTCATCTGGTTAGTGTAAACTATTAGTTTCTGCACAGAAAACATATATTGTTCAATTACATTTATATTAAATGCCCAAAATAGGCAATTTTATAAACACAGGTGAAAATGTTCTGGAATTAGGTAGTAGTGATAGTTGCACAACATTTTGAGTGTACTAAAAGCCACTGAATTGTATGCCTGAAGGTGGTTAAGATGATCATTTTTATGTTATGTGAGTGCCATCTCAATAAGAGAACGTGTGCTTGCTTCAGCAGCACATATCCTATACAATAAAAGCATAGTATGAAAATTATCCCCTTGCTTGGGAGTTCATCCAGGGGTTTGACCAGGGGGCAGGCTGGCTGGGGACCCAATCAGTGCACACATTTTATGCACTGGGCCTCTAGTACTATAATAAGAGAATGTGATTCTTTAAATCTTGGAAAATATAATTGTTACAATCTTTTCTTTAGAAGCTACATGTCATTTGTTCCCCTATACTTATCTTAAATTGCCTTTTAATATAGACTGTCCCTTATTCATTTATTTCATTAATAAACAGATACTTAGGAAGTACCTTTTATTTGACAGCTACCATTCTATTTAATGGGATTACAGCAGTGACATATACTGAGTCCTCTCTTCATGGACTTTGGATCCTAATGGGAGAAGAAAATCAATAAATCAATAAAAATGTAATAAAAAATTAAATTATGTGCATAAGGTGTATTTTATTTTTCCTTTTTATACCAATATTTTTTTCTTATTCTCTCTCTTCTTTGCACACACACAAATGCATGCACACAAACACACAAGAGAACAAACACACAAGCATGCATATATTAACAGGCCTTCCGATAGGCATCACATTCTGGTTGATTTATCCCAGAAAAATAATGATATCTATGGACACAGTCTGTGCTCCTTTATGCCATGGGTAATTCCTTCCTAAGTGACTAATTTTCCCTTGAGATTCTTTGGAGTGCATTCCTTCTTGGAAACACAAATATTTTGTAACTAGAGGTCCAGTGCACAAAAATTTGTGCACTCAGGGGAGAGGGGGGTCCCTCAGCCCGACCTGTGCCCACTCACAGTCTGGGATTCCTTGGGGGATGACCACCTGCTGGCTTAGTCCCGCTCCCCGGGGAATTGGGCCTAAGCTAGGAATCAGAAATACATCTGGCAGCCCAGGAGCCCCCGGGGGATTTCCACTTGCCAGCGGGAAGCAGGCCTAAGCTGCATTCGGACATCCTTAGCGCTGCTGAGGAGGCGGGAGAGGCTCCCACCACCACCACTGTACTGGCAGCCATCAGCTTGGCTTGTGGCTGAGCAGAGCTCCCTGTGTGGGAGTGCACTGACCACCAGAGGGCAGCTCCTGCATTGAGCGTCTGGCCCATGTTGGTCAGTGTGTGTCATAGTGGCCAGTCATTCCAAGTCATTCTGCTGTTAGGGTCAGTTTGCATATTACCCTTATATTATATAGGATAGAGGCCTGGTGCACTGGTGGGGGCCGGCTGGTTTGCCCTGAAGGGTGTCCCGGATCAGGGTGCCTGGCCAGCCTGTGTGAGGGGATAATGGCTGTTTGCAGGCTGGTCAAGCCTCCCCAGTGGGGACCCTCGCCCCATGGAGGTTTGGCCAGCCTGGGTGAGGGGCTGATGGCTGTTTTCAGGCTGTCCACACGCCCTTTTAGGGTGGGGGTGTCCCCACTGGGGTGCCCGGTCTGTCTGGGTGAGGGGTTGAGGGCCGTTTTCAGGCTGGCCAAGCCCACCGGTGATGGAAGCTCCAGGCCTCTCATTTTTTTTTTCTTTTATTGGATTTTTTTACCTTCTATAATTGAAACTTTGTAGCCTTGAGAGGAGCTCAGAGCTGGCCAGGGTGGCAGGGGGCGGGGGCGGGGGGAACTTTGCTTCCTCCATTGCCAGGGGCAACCCAGCCTCCTGCTTGCTCCAGCTCTATGGCCACAGCTGGCTGAAAGCAGGTATCTGGGGTTTATTTACCTTCCATAATTGAAACTTTGTTTCTTTGAGTGGAGCTCAGAGCTGGCCACGGCAGGAGCGAAGCTTGACTACCTCCATCATTGGGATAACCAAGCCTACAGCTTGCTCCAGCTCCGTGGCTGCTGGTTGTCATCTTGGTTGGGTTAATTTGCTTATAGTCACTCTGATTGGCTGGTGGGCATGGCTTAAGGCATAGCGAATATACGGTCAATTTGCATGTTTGTCTTTTATTAGTGTAGATGGATGAATGAACAGGAGCATATGAACTGAGAAGGTGAATTGGTGGACTATTTTCTGTGACTTGTTCCAACTTGGAACGTGTAAACTACAATTTATAATGTCATAGATAAAAATATTATTGGTATAATTTCTTTAACATTACAATGTCATTAAATTTCATCGTGTTCTTGAAGGGATAAACTTTAAGATCTTTGTCATTTGTGAAAATATGTATATGAACTATTATGCCAGCAAAATCAATAAATGTTTAATTTCTTAGCAGTGTGAATTATTATCATGATAAGTATAATAATCTATGTTCTAACTTTTGTGGTTTTGTGTTTTTTAATGAATTTTTTGGAGGCCAGTTATAAATTGTGTATTGAAACATGTCAGAAATCTTGAAAAAAAAATTGCAAAAATCTCACCATTTTAGCAGACTGACCTGAAAATGTTTTCCTGATCTATGCTGATACAATGTTCTTTGGGGGCAGAGTGGTAAGCCCCAGCCTGAAGAGAGGGCTGTGAGCAGCAATTAGAAAAGATGGTGATGAGGAAGTCAAGAAACCCTGTTTTTTTCTCCACTTTCCTTTCATCAAGAGATAGACCTATAAGTTGAGAACTACCTGCCATTTCCACTTCAGAGTGACCTTAAAGGTTGAACATAATTGCTATGATGCTCCTCAACTCTACTCCCAGGGGAGAAACAGTCTTATGTGCCAGACTCACTTTCTTAATGGTTAGGGCTAAGAATATTCAATCACCTGCCTTCAATCTCAGCCAAGATAAATTGACTTATATAACAAACAAAACACACACAGAAAAAATTCTGTAGATAAGAATGAGCCTTCTTAGTTCCAATTTCACTTCTACCTTTTCTCAAAGTCTCCTTTTCTTTTTTTTTTTTTTTTTTTTTTTAAATATATTTTATTGATTTTTTACAGAGAGGAAGGGAGAGAGATAGAGAGTCAGAAACATCAATGAGAGAGAAACACCGATCAGCTGCCTCCTGCACATCTCCTACTGGGGATGTGCCCGCAACCCAGGTACATGCCCTTGACCGGAATCGAACCTGGGACCTTTCAGTCCGCAGGCCGACGCTCTATCCACTGAGCCAAACCGGTTTCGGCTCAAAGTCTCCTTTTCATTTTTATTCCTATGTTCACCTTATTTATATTTTAAGATTATTTTTAGGATATCATGATAAAATGTTATCATTCCTGTTAAAACAAATATTTTAATATGTTGGCTGTTTCCTTTTATCCCTCCCACAAAAACTTAAGAAAATTGGTAAATATAAAAATTATACCAGAGTATTTTTTAAATGCCAGAATTACTAATTTCCCAAAGAATTAGGTGAACACATTTCTAGAAAATAAGATGGGACTGGAGCTAAAGTTAGATCTCCATCCAATTCTCAGCTGATTGTCTCTTTTTCTACTACCATGGTCTTTTTTTCCCCCCTAATCGATAGCAGTGACTACTTGCTGCAGTTCAGAGTGGAAGAAATCAATTTTCCTTTCTAATAGGAAGGGCACTGTAGCATTTATAAATACAGTTTATCTAGTATAATGTCTTCTCTTTTATTCAGCCATAAAGTAACTGCAGTACCACTTGGCTATTCCTTAAAACACCAGAAAAATCAAGATATTCTATGGGGAACAGAAGTGAATATCCTGATTCAAACCAAACATCCAAACATTTTCTCATCCAGTAAAAGTTGCTGAGGATTTACTTTTGTATTAGTTTCATAGGGCTGGCTTAACAAATTACCAAAAAATGAGTGATATGAAACAATAGACATTCATTCTATCACAGTCTGTAAGCTACAACTTAAAATTCAGGAGCCATCAGGGCAAAATTCCCTCTGAAAGTTCTAGGGGAGAATTCTTCCCTTCCTCTTTCCAGCTTCTCGAGGCTCCAAGCAATCCTTGCTGTTCCCTGGCTTGTAGCTGCACCCCCTTTAATCTCTGCCTCTGTCTTCACATGGCCTTCTTCCTGTGCGACTGTGTATTACTCTCCTCTTCTTATTGATGTGGAATTTTTGGACTGGAACCTGGATTCTTTGTCCGCTGGAGGAGAAGAATGAATCCATGGACAGAAGATCGTATTGCAAAGGTGGAAATTTATTAAAGAACAAGTACAGACTCCCACGTAGGGAGGGGGAAGAGTCCCATAGAATGGAGAGGGAAAGGGTCCCACTGAGTTCCTTTTTCCTATGGCTTATATAGGCTGCAGATCTTGGTGCCCTGATATCCCCTCTGATTGGTCACTATTCCCTTAGACTGGTTACTATGGTAACTCCTGAGCTCAAAGGTCAAACCTCACATGGGACATATGAGTTCTCAGCAGCCCCCTCCACCCGCCACCCACTTCCTTATTGTTTTCCTATTCCTTTTAGGCTTTCCTCTTCTCTTCTGGATGCTAGGCTTCCTTCCCTTTATTTTGTAAATAGAGACCTTTTGCTGTTCCCAGCTTCCTCATTCTATGGTAATGGACCTGTTGCAGCTTTTCAGCTCCCCTATTCTATAGAAATATTGAAAGGGCAAGGGCTATGCCCTCCATCTTGCCCGTATCCTCCATGTTGGGGTAGGAGCCATGTGCTCAGGCCCCTTTCTTCCTGGAAGCCCAGGCCTCTGCTGGCCACGCCCGGGATTTTAAACTAACCAATGACAATCCAGGGACATGCGCACCATAGAAATGACCACATCCTATGTAACAGGACCCGGCTTGCGCCTGGCCAATCGGCAGGGCCCACAGTCCCCTCACTCCACCCCCTATTAAAACCCTGTTTTTCCCAGGCGGTTTCACTCTGCTTCAGGTCACTGCGTTGGCCTGAAGCAGGAGTCGGGCCGGCTAGCCCAATAAAAGGACCTTCTGCTTTTGCATCGAACTGGCTCCTAGTGTGGACTTTTGGGGATCTTGAGATCTGGGCATAACAAATATATCTTCTGCTGCTCTGTAGCCCTGTGCTTCTTCCATGGTCCCCTTAATTTCTAAAATTTCCTAAAACCTGTCTTTCTCATCCCGCAAAATTCCTGTTTCATTATAACTACACCAGTCACTGGATTTAGGAGCCTCATTAATCCAGCATGGAGGAACCTGGAAAGTATGAAGTTAAGTGAAATAAGCCAGTCAGAGAAAGACCAGTATCACATGATCTCACTCATATACGAAATCAAAATTGTTTTGGAGACATTGAAGCATGAAACAGACTGATGAATTTCAGAGGGAAAGGGGGATTTATCAAAGAACTTATATGTATACTAGAGGCCGGACGCATGAAATTCATGCAAGAGTAGACCTTCCTTCCCCTGGCTGCAGGCACTGTCTTCCCTCTGATACCTGGGACCCGGGGTTCCCTCCAGCCACCAGCATCCAGGACCCAGGCTTTCCTCTGGCTGCCGGCAGGCACACAGGACCTGGGCTTCCCTTGCAGCCCTGGCTTCACCTGGAAGTTTGTCTGGAAGGTCTAATTAGCATATTAAACTCATTAGTATAGACTAGAGGCAGACACAAGCAGGGCATATTTTGAGAGAAAAAATTTAAAAAACAACCAAAAAAAAAATAAACTAGTGGCAAAGGAGTTATTGGAACTTGGTTTTAGAAATACTTAGAAGTTTTCTTCTAATATTTTATTCTTTCACCTTTTTCTCCAGCTTTAAGTCCTGTTTATACAAAGGTAAGGAAATTAAATTTTAAAGTATGAAAAAACAGTGGGACTCCACATTTATTAAAAAAATATTTACTATTGCATGGGTGGGGAATTAAAGAACTGGAAAACTGATAAATATTTATCTAGTCAGCATAACCATCAAAACATGATTCATACAGATGTGTCAAATCCACTTCACAATAAATCAATAATAGCAAGAGGGTACCATTATGTTAGGCTTACTGACTCATGCTCCAAATTACTAATTCACAGGGAATGTATAACAATCTAATCTTTCCTATATTATCATTAACTTTCACCTTAGGAAAAAGAAAGAAAATGAGTAAGTGATGGTTCACTCAAAAACAAAATCAGTATCTGCTATTGATAGAGGCAATTATTGAAATGCATGATTACGATACATGTGCGCTGTATAAATGCATACATTTTATGTCACAGTTTCAAAAGGTCAGAAGTTTCTTGTCAGGCGAAATTACTGATTAATAGTTAATTCTTGCTAAAGTATGCATTCTCAATTGTCTTGGATTTCATTGTTGAATCTTTAAAATGTTTTCCTATCCATAGGCTGATTATATCATGAATTGATTAGTATAAAGCATATGGAAAAACCAGTGAAGACTTGATGGGATGGTGAACACACAATACAGTGTATAGATGATGTGTTTTGGACTTGTGCACCTGAAACATATATAATTTTGTTAACCAGTGTCACCCCAATAAATTAAATAAAAATAAAAAAATAAAATTTTTTAAAAAGAAAAAAGAGTAAGAGTACTGCTAACCAGATAAAAGTAACAATTATTTAATGAGCTAGTATATTATTACTATGACTAGAGGCCCAGTGCATGAAATTTGTGCATGGGGGGTGTCCCTCAGCCTGGCCTGCACTCTCTCCAATCTGAAACCCCTCTGGGGATGTCCGACGGCCAGTTTAGGGCCGATCCCTGTGGCAGTCAGACATCCCTCTCACAATCCTGGACTGCTGGCTCCTAACCACTGGCCTGCCTGCCTGCCTGATTGCTCCCAACTGCCCTCCCCTGCCTACTCGATCACCCCCAACTGCTTTCCCTGCTGGCCCGATCACCCCCAGCTGCCCTCCCCTGCAGGCCTGGTCACCCAGAACTTCCCTCCCCTGACTGCCATTTTGTGGTGGCCATCTTGTGGAGGCCATCTTGTGACAACGTTGCAGTGGTCATCTTGTGATGATGTCATGCGAGGGCATCAGGCGACACAACCTAGGCTTTTATTATATAGGATGGGAAATAAGTGGTAAGAGGAACCATTTGAATTAAAGTTCATTGTAAGCCAACATTTTGCTATGTCTTTAGCATAGTGCCCATGCAAAATATTTTTTTCATGTTTATTACTGCCATTAGAAATATTTCTCTAAAGATACAAGAATGTGTTCTGCAGGTATAAGTTTCTATAAGAGATAAAAATGCATTCAGTAGCAGCAAAAGTTTCAGTTTAATTTTCAAATTCAATTATTTCCCTTTACTATGTCTGGGCTCTCCTAGGCTTTTCAGCTCTTTCCAAGCTAGTGCCCATCTTAATCTAATCCAAATTTCTGATTAAGTTTCAAAGATAATATGAAAGTTAGATTTCAGTGAGAAAGTGCAGTTAGCCTTAACTCACTTGGGGACATTTCTTCATCATTCAGTCAGGTCAGGATAACTGGGTGCAGTTCTGTGAATACAAGCAGAGAGCTCACTCTGTAAAGAGCCACAGTGAATCCTCACAAAATCAAAGTCTATGAGTATATTAAGATCGCCATTATTAATGATAAGAAGGAGAAAATAAAATTAATATTTGAAAAGAATCTGCATTTTATAAAATATTCTCAAATTCAACATGCTCTGTAATGAGCCAAGCTGTGAAGCATCATCCTATATAATAAAAGCCTAATATACTAAGTGTTCGGTAGTCCGGTCGTCCGTTCAACCACTCAGAACATAATATGCTAACGATATGCGAAGGCCACTCAACCTCTCACTATGACATGCACTGACCACCAGGGGGTAGATGCTCCTACTGGAAGGTTAGCTTGCTGCTGGGGTTCGAGCTATCGGGACTGAGTGAGAAAGGCTGCACATGCCCTGGAGCCCTCCTGCAGTCATTCCCTAGCTGGCCAACCTCCTGCACTCCTTCTAGGTTCTGATCATGCACCAGTGGGGTTCCTCAGCCTGGCCTGCACCCTCTTGTAACCTGGGACCCCTTGGGGGATGTTGGAGAGCTGATTACAGCCTGATGGCAGAATGACCGTTGGCTATGATGTGCACTGACCACCAGGGGGCAGATGCTCAATGCAGGAGCTGCCCCCTGGTGGTCAGTGTGCTCCCACAGTGGGAGTACCGATTAGCCAGAAGCCAGGCTCATGGTTGGCAAGCACAGCAGTGGTGGCGGGAGCCTCTCCTGCCTCCATGGCAGAGCTAAGGATGTCTGACTGATGGTCCACTCCCTCCAGGGAGTGGGCCTAAGACATCAGTCGGACATACCCCGAGGCACCCAGACTGTGAAAGGGTGCAGGTGGGCTGAAGGTGCCCCCCTCCCCCGCCCCCCCCATGAGTGGATGAATTTTATGCACCAGGCCTCTAGTTATTATATATTTAGATAAATTAAATGGTGGTAACATCTGAATCTGAAATTTAGAAGTAAATAACTTTATTTTACTTTTTTGTTTGTTTTTATCTTTATTGTTGAAAGTATTACTACTGTACCCCTCTTTTTCCCCCAGAAGTAAATAATCTGTCTATCTATATAAAACCTAATATGCAAATAGACCAAATGGTGGAACAACCTAACAACTGGTCATTATGACGTGCGCTGACTACCAGGGGGTGTGCGCAAAACGTGGTGAGCGTTGGCCACGGTGGGATGGTGGAGCAGGTGAGCAGGGGTGCCAGACAAAGGCAGGACACCGGTCACTGTCATTGGGGCAAGACTCTGGTGGTTACTGAAAATTCTTTGCTACCACATGCTGCAGTCCTGCCCAGCACTCACGCTTGCTGCTGGCACCGGCCCCACTTGTACCAGTTGCCATCATCCAGTACCAGTCAGTGGCTGCTGACCCTGATTGCCCCTGAGGGCTTCTCTATCTCCCCCTGCTTCTGAGGGGTGACTGGGGCAGCAGCCTACACTCCCACCCGCTGTCAGCGCCAGCCCTGCTTGCACCCGCTACTGGCGCCAGACCCAATTGCTCTGCACTGTCAGTGGGTGCGAGAGGGGCCGGGGCCATCAGCGCATGAGAGCAACAGCAGCAGGAGTGAGGCTGCCATCAGACAGGGGACAGGCCATGGCAGGAGTGGTTGGGTAGGGGGACGGACGATGGGCTAAGACCCACCCCTGTGCCCAATGCAACCTCGTGGCCCACAATTCCTTTCAAGGTTCACAAGTTTGTGCCCTGGGCCCCTAGTATATAATAATAAAAGCATGATATGCTGATTAGACCAGATGACCAAACAGTGGGATGACCTCTGGACAAAGCCAGGCTGCAAGGGCCGAGGCAGCTGGGGTTGCAAGGGCTGAGCCCCTTGCACAAATTTCATGCATTGGGCCTCTAGTGTGTATATATCCTAGGCAACCGAACAATTGGACAACCAAATGACCAAACAACTGAATGACTGGTCAACTGGTCACTATGATGTACACACTCAATGCAGGAGCAGCTTCCTGATGGTCAGTGTACTCGCACAGCCAACCTCTCATGGCTGGCCAACCTCCCGTGGTCCCTCGTCCTGGCTGACCAAACCTCCTGTGGTCCCTCCCCCCAGCAGGCCTGCCCCATTGGCCCAGATTGGGCTGGCTGGCCAACCTCCCACAGCCCATCCCCCCAGCCGGCCACCCTCCCTCAGTCCCGATCGCCAGCCAGACTGAGGGACCCCACCCATGCATGAACTCATGCACTGGGTCTCTAGTTTTATATAATGATTCCAATTTATTGAGTTAGAATACATTAAAAATTATATGCTGTTTTAAAAGGATGGAGCCACATTAATATTTATGAACTTTGGCATCTCATAAATTGAAAAAATAGGAGAACCAAGATGGCGGTGTAGGGAGTGGACCTGTGCATGCTGCTCTCTCACAGCATCATTGAAACTACCAACTATGAGGCAAAGAACCACCACTCAGAACCATGGGGAAGTTGGCCCAGTGGGAGATCTACAACTGGAAGAAAAGAAAGAAGCGCAGTGAGACTGAGTGGGAGCTATGGAGGCACCAAAACCAGAGGAACGCAGTCACACACCAGGTGGGCTGCAAATGGATTCGAGGTTTTTTTTCAATCGGAAGCGGTTACAAACCCTCGAATCCCCTGGGCTTGCTCGGGGTGGGTCTCTGAGTCCCCAGATCCCACAGGGAGAGGCGGCCATGGCCTTGCAGTGGTCAGAGAGCAAGAGAAGCTCTGACGCACAGCTGCTTGCAGGCACTGAGGGACAAGAAGTCCTGGTGTCCCAGGGAGGCGCGGGGCGCGGAGATGCTGCCATTGCTATTTCCTCCCCCCTGGCGACACCCTGAGACCCCGCCCTATCATCCGGGCTATACCAGAGGCACAAGAGGCAATGACTGTGCTTTTACAAACTCTCAAATCCACTGAGCTGGTTCGGGCGGGTCTCTGAGGCCCCAGGCCCAAAGGCAAGAGATGGCACAGCCTTCCAGGGGTCAGAAAGCAAGGGAGGCTCTGGCTCGCAGCTGCTCGCCAGCACTGGGGGACGCAAAGTCCTGGTGTCCTCCATAGGCAAGGGGCTGCTGAGTCTCTGCCCCTGCGACTCCCTGTGACCCCGCCCTACGCAATTTACATTCCCATCTGGGCTGTGCCAGACTCACAAGTAGAAACGCCTTTGCTTTTGCAAACTTTCAAATCCACTGAACTGGTTTGGGCGGGATCATGAGGCACCAGACCCTATGGGGAGAGGCAGCACGGCCTTGCAGCCATTAAAAAGCGAGGGAGGCTCTGTCGCACAGCCGCTCGCCGGCACTGGGGGACACAAAGCCCTGGCGGAGAGGCAAGGGGCCGTGGAGACTCAGCCAGTGCTATTTGCTCTGCCATGGCGACTCCCTGAGACTCAGCCCTAATCAATTTACATCCCCATCCAGGCTGTGCTAGGTGCACAAAAAGACCCACCTGTGCTTTTGCAGCCTAACCCAACAAATTACAGACTTCAACTGCTCGCAGCCATGGAAGACACACTCAAGAAGCAGACCCAGGAGAACCAAGATGGCAGCCTAAGGAAGAGACCTGTGCGTGCTGCCTCACACAACAACATCGAAATTACCAACTATCGGACAAACACCTATCATACAGAACCATGGGAAAGTTGGCCCAGTGAAAGCTCTACAACTGGAAGGAGAGAAAGAACATTGAGACTGAGTAGGATGTGCAGAGACACCAAGTACAGAGCCCAACCCAACAAACTGCAGATTTCAACTCCTTGCATAGAAAGAAGCGCATTAAGACTGAGTAGGATGTGCAGAGGCACCAAGTACAGAGCCCATCCCAGCAGGCTGCAGATTTCAGCTCCTTGTATCGGGGAGGGATGCAATCAGGGGGTGGAGTCGGGTCCAGGGCAGGCTGGGGCTGGGCCTGGCTGGGCCGGCGATGTGGAACCGCTGTACCAGCAGGCGCACAAACATGCCCACCGGTTCCAGTCTCGCGTCGAGCGCTGGGGGATGGCAGACAGGCAGTCTGTGCACTTGCTGGAGGGCATGATCCGAGCAGGAGTGCTGGATGTTCAGCCACCAGGAACACCTGGAGATTTTGTCTGGTGGCGAGCCGTCGGCAGGGGACAGAGGGCGAAACTTCCTGTTTCCCCGGTAAGGCTGGGATGGCCTCGGTGAGGTCGGGACAGCCCCGGTGAGAACGATACGGCCCCGGTGATGTTGAAAAGGCCCTGGTGAGGTCAGGATGGCCCCGGTGAGGTTGAAACGGCCCCAGTGTGGTCGGGACGGACCCGGTGAGGTCGGGACGGACCTAGTGAGGTTGAAACGGCCCCCGTGAGGTAGGGACGGCCCTAGTGAGGCTCAGACGGCCCTGGTGAGGTTGAGACTACTCCAGTGAGGTTGGGACAAATAAATGGGACCAGTATAGACTGATGAACAGGGGTAGATACAGAGGCAGAGCAACATTGAACAGAATGTCAAACTACAGTGGGAAGCCTGGGGAGGGTTGGGGGGGATTAAGAGATCAACTGAAGGACTTATATGCATGCATATAAGATTAACCAATAGACACAAGACACGGGGCGGGTGGGGGGGGCGGTGGGTAGGGGCCTGGGGAATGTCAAGGGGGGAAAAAAGGAGACATATGTAATACTCTTTGGAATACTTTAAGAAATAAAAATTGTTTAAAAAAGAAAAAAAAGAAAAAAAATTGAAAAAATAATTATCAGTATATCTACACTAATTAAATAGAAACATGCAAATTGGTATCACTCTGCTATGCCCACCAGTAATCAGGCAAGTATGCAAATTAACCCAACAAAGATGGAAGTTAATTTGCATACACAGGCTCGAAGGAAAGACGGAAGTCTCTGGTGCAGCAAAGACTGAAGGCTGAAAATGACTGAAGAGGCTTGGCTTCTCTGCTGTGGATGGAGCAAAGGCCTGGGTCCTGGAGCCGGAGGAAAACTGGTGCTGGCAGCCAAGGGAAGGATGGCCTATTGCATGAATCTCTTCATGCAAGGGGCCTCTAGTATGTGTATATTGTTAAACTTCTTTTCTATTAGTGAACAAAGATCACTGCTCCTAAAATAAGGGCCACAGTCTTGTCAGAATCTCTTTTCTACTAATTGCTTTTTACCAATGTGTGTTGAGCTAGATAATCTTAATATTTTCTTGTTGATAAAGTTGAAAAGAGTATTTCCTTTGGATAAAGGATGGTTCAAAATATGCAAAATAAAGTTATTTAGGTGAGTAGATCAGATGCCTGAAAGTTGAAATTATAAAATCCATGCATAAAGTCTACAGCAAAACGGAAATGAAAACCTAGTGTAGCGAAAAGTTAGTTAGCAAAGGTTTAGAGAGCACAAAGCCATGATATTAAAAAGTAATACAGAATAAAATAGATTATCAGTGACTAGAATAATTATATCTGCTACTCAAAACACCACCTTCTTTTTTTAAGTATTTTTATTGATTTCAGAGAGGAAAGAGAGACAGAGAGAGAGAGAGAGAGAGAGACATCAATGATGAGAATAATTTATTGGCTGCCTCCTGCATGCCCCCTGTTGGGGATCAACACACCACCTGCTTAAGATGATTTTTAAGTTAAAATCACAAAGAATAAGTGAAATTTTCCCTTTGAAATTGTCATTTGGCTTTGAAGAAAACTAAGTAGTTTATTTTAGCTTCACTTCATATTATTATTGGTACTAAAATATCTCTTTGCTCTTACTAAAATAAACCATAACTCATCTCCTTCAACAGGTATCATCAAGTATTTTTTTAAAAATTCTTTATTGTTAAAAAAATAAAAAAATACAATAAAATTCTTTATTGTTTAAAGTATTGCATATGTCTCCTTTTTTCCCCCATTGACATCTCCCCAGCCACTCCCACCCACAAGTCTCCCCTGCCTTCCCTATCATCAAGTATTATTAGATTCTGTTAATCTATTAATTTATTAACTATGTCATGGTGCAAATACTAAAACATTGTTCTCCATAAGCTTACATGATGTATATTTTTCTGATAATATTTTAAAAGAAAATTTGAGGGAACATGACAAGTTTGGAGAAACAGATCATCTACTTAACATTGCAATACATTTTAAAATCAAATAATTATATCACTTTATATTTATTTGTGGTGGCATATTTTAACATATTTTGATACCTTATCTCACAGAGATATGCTCAACCCTGGCCTGTGGGTCTCATTATATAGTCTATATATCACTAATCTTATTTTTAAATTATTTAATTACAAAGTAAAAGCCACATTTCAAACTTTTCTCTAAGATAATGTTGTTTGACCAATTTAATAGAGTGTTGATAAAATCCTAACTGATTGTGCTTATTCTTATTATTTGGAACAGTGTCTCAAAGTTCATCTGTATAACATGGCTGTTCTGATATCTGCATTTCTATTATGTCTTTTTTGGGTTTTGCCATTAGCTTCTTGAAAAGGGAAACTATGTCTCTAGTATTATCCATAATTCACATCCTGATAGATCAAAAGCATTACTAACTTGGTCTATTTTCAAGCTTCATTGAGTTATAGCTTATTCATGTATAACTTATACACAATAAAATATATCTATTTAAAATTCACAGTTAAAAGGGTTTTGATAAATGTATACAAACATGTAATTATGACTAAAATCCAGTTTTGGAAAACTTCCATCACCTCAAAAAGTTCTTTGTGGCCCTTTGAAGTTTTTCTCAAAAACTTCCCTGCTCCCGGGCTTTGACTAATGTATTTTTGGTCACTATAATCTTGTGTATTCTAAACGTTCATAGGAATAGACTCAAAAGTAGTCTTTTGTGGTAGACTCCCATTCCTTAGAGTGAAGGTTTTGGGATTTTTCCTGATGTTGTATGCATCAGATGTTGGTTGGTTTTTATTGCTGAGTAGTATTCTATTCCATGGATGAACCACATTTTGTTTACCCATTCAAAATGAATGGCCATCTAGGTTACCATTTGTTGACTAATATAAATAAGGCTCCAATGCACACTTGAATATAAGTTTTTGTGTGGACACACGTCTTTCATGTCTTTATTCTTTTGGAAAGGTACCTATTAGACCCCTCTCTTTCCTTATGGACTCTGAATCCATTGAGTGGAAGAGAGAAATAGCAGATAAAAATCAAAACAACCCCTTTATTGGCTAAAAAAGTTATTGGAGAATCTGACTTAGGGTTGTAGAAAACTGGGTTTTCCAGTGTTGCACTCCAGAATTATACAAACTTATCCATTCTGTCACAGGCAGCTAGATCACTATAGGTTTCCTAGTCAGCAAATTCTGTTTACATGCAGGGATTCTTGTCCCAGCATCAAGAAGGGTTCAGGAATCTGGAAAAGGCTGTGCGCAGATGACATAGGAATCCAGAGACTAATAAAGAGTCCGAAGACGAGATATAATTTTGAAAGGCATTGGGGGTCAGAGGACCTTCAGCTAAAGGAGCTGAAGATGCCCTCCTTGTCTAGCACCTTTGCTTTTATTAACACAATTTGTCCTAAGGCAAGGTGGAGATAATACACTTCAAAGGGTAAGGTTTCAAAAGGTACAGAAGCATTGTCAGTTTGGGGAATAGCCTACTGCTCTTCAGGTGTTTGGCCAGTAGGAGGCAATAACATGTAGATTAAGATGCCCTTTAACTGTCTGGCAGCCACAATCAGTTTCCTATTCAGGTTTGGGGAAATGCCTTTAGCCATTCCCAACAGGTGACTACATGTGTGACTCAGCCCTGTGGAGTCCCCAAGTCTCATCAACCTTTTGATGAAACTCTTAAAATTATGACATGCTGGAATTGGTCTACAGCATGTTTATAAGATGGAGAGCAGGGCACGAAGGAGTGCTGTGATATAGGATGTTTGTTCACATAGAAATCAAGGTAGTAAAGTCAGCATCTTGAATCTCTAGCTATTTGTTTTCTTAACCCCTCATGTTAAGCCTCTAGTTAACCAGATGGTGGCTCTATCTGTCAGAGAAAGCCCACAATATGCTAGGTAGTCCTGTTCCTCCCTATATTGAAAGCCAGAACTGTCTTATTCAAATCAACTCCAAGGTTACTGCGTGCTCAGAAGGGACCCTTTCATTCCTTATCTTATTTCCAACCATAAATTATTTCCTTCACTATTTTCTAGCAGCCTCAGAAGTTCTGCAATTAAATCAAATGACATGATAAAGATATTCTACAAATAAAACATCAATAAGATGTCCCATATTTGAAATAAAATCCCTTACAATTTAAAATGTTGAAGAAGAAATTAAAGTTCCAAAATTAAAATGTATTTTAAGTTCAAGTGCAAAGATCTTAAAGTCAAAATCTTCTGCCCTTATAGATTAAAACACAAAAATATTAGAATCCCAAATCCACATGATGTATCTTTGTAAAGAATAAAATAAGAATATTAGTAATTATTTGAAAAAATATAAAAATACTAATATCTCCTATGCTTTCCATTTTCATAACTGTGTGAGCTTGGGTTTCCTTCATATAATTCAAACCAACACAATAGATTTATTGCAAGAAATTGAAATGCGGAATCAGGTACAAGAAAACAATTCTATATTATTAAGCCAGATGTTTAAGTGTTTACAAAAATGTAGGCAATGCCACTTTTTGTACTGCACTTATCTTTGCTTTAGGGAATAGAGTTACTTTTCATAAAAATGTGTTATTTATGACTATCAGTGAAGGAATACATATTGAGACATAGCCACTCCCATACTTTCAAAATACCAGTTTAATGTAAAATAACCATTGACCTTTTAAACCACATAATCAAATGCTTGTACTCTTAATACATTTTTAGTTTAATTTGGATTATTTTTGGTTGTGTTTTATTTTGTTTTTTAATTGATTATAGAATCAAAGTAGTCTGAAGAAAAAATTGCAAGAACTACGAGGCTAATATATATGTAACTCAAAACATTGAAATGAGGTCCATGAATCCTGGCTAGGTTCAGCCTTAAAAAAACCAATCTGCTTTACTCTTATATTTTGCATTTATTTTGTTGTTCTTATTCCTTTATAAAGCTGGTTAAAGCTTGAGCTGAATAAATGAGTTCCAGGTGAAGTACAGTGTCTATGATAAAGCTACAGTTTTGAAAGTCTTCCTTGTAGTGAGAGTTTGACAGTTATATTTGGGATGAAAGAGCCTTGGGAAAAGATAAAACTCAGGAGATGTGTTGGGGACTGCTTAGTTCAGATTTCCATCTGCCCAATTAGTTTTTTGATTTTAAGATTTTGATCTTAAATAAGGAATTCATGTTGCTACAAATTCAGCTGTTAGTATGTCACTTTTCGTAATAACTTTTATTAACCTTTAAAAATATATTTTCATTAATTTCAGAGAGAGAGGAAAGGAGGATAGATAGAAACATCGTTGAGAAAGAACCATCAATCGATCAGCTGGGGATTGAGCTCATAACCTGGATATGTGTCCTGACTGGGAATAAAATGGAGACCTCTTGGTTCATATTTGATGCTCAACCACTGAGCCACACATACCAGGCATAACTGTTATTAATCCTATATAATAAAGAACTAATATGCAAATGGTCATCATGCCTTCACACCATCATGCTGTAATGGCTCAGACACTTAACACTGGGGAGAGAGGAATGGGGACCATCCAGGCACAAATGAGCTCATGAGAGAGGAATAGGGACTAGCCAGGCTGCGGTCCAGGAGAGGAACAAGCTGCCCGCCCTGCAGTCCTGGGCACCAGTAGCTGTGCCTGTGCCTGAGGCCTGGGAGAGGGTCAAGCTACCCACCACGCAGTCTAGGGTTCCTGCGGCTGTGGCCCAGGCCAAGTCACCTACCCATGGTTCCCTGCAGCTGAAGCCAGCTTGGGTGGAGCCAGCCTGGGTCCTGGGTGCCTGCAGCAGTCCAGAGGGAGGGAAGCCCAGGTCCCAGGTGCTGGGCGAGGCAGAGGCAGTTAAAGGTGATCAGGCCAGCAGGGGAGCAGTTAGGAGCAATCACGCCAGTAGGGGAGCAGTTAGGGGCCATCAGGCAGGCAGGCAGAGATGGTTAGGGGTTATCAGGCAGGCAGAGGTGGTTAGAGGTGATCAGGCAGGCAGGCAGAGGTCAAAAGCCAGCAGTCCTGGATTGTGAGAAGCAGTTTGATATCCCCCGAGAGGTCCTGGATTAGAGAGGGTGCAGGCTGGGCTGAGGGACCCCGCCCCTCCCCCCCATTGCATGAATTTTATCCACTGGGCCTCTAGTCCTTAATAAAATACATAAAATATATAAAAGAAAACATTTTATATATTTTTCTGTGAGGGACACCCACCAATCTCCACCTTGATACTTAATCTGATAACTGCTTGTACAGGAATTGGTCCAATAGCTTTTTGTCATTAGAAGGAAGTAGCACATTATCAAATAAAAATGTAACAATAGCTTTCACTGGGGGTAAGCTAGTACTCAAGGCTAATGTTTTTATCTAGTGGTGTACTGCTTTATAAGGAAATAAATATATATGTTAGAGTCCTGGTGCACAAAAATTTGTGCACTCATTGGGGGGGAGGGTCCCTCAGCCCAGCCTGTACCCTCTCGCAGTCTTGGAACCCTTGGGGGATGGACACCTGCTGGCTTAGGCCTCCTTCTCAGGGGGATTGGGCCTAAGCTGGAAATCAGACATTCTTCTGGCAGCCCGGCAGCCCTCAGGGGATGTCCACTTGCCAGGAGGGAGAAGACCTAAGCTGCAGTTAGACATCCTTAGCACTTCTGAGGAAGCAGGAGAGGGTCCCACCACCACCGCTGTAATGGCAGCCATCAGCCTGGTTTGTAGCTGAGCAGAGCTCCCCCATGTAGGAGAGCATTGACCATGGAGGGCAGCTCCTGCATTGAGCATCTGCCCCCTGGTGGTCAGTGTGTGTGTCTTAGTGTCCAGTCATTCCAAGTCGTTCTGCTGTTAGGGTCAGTTTGCATATTACCCTTTTATTATATAGGATAGAGGCCTGTAGCACGAGTGGGGGCCTGCTGGTTTGCCCTGAAGGGTGCCTCGGATCAGGGTGGGGGTGCCGCTTGGGTGCCTGGAAAGCCTGGGTGAGGGGCTGATGGCTGGCTGCAGCTGGACACACCCCCTTGCCTGGATGAGGGGCTGATGGCTGTTTTCAGGCTGGCCACACCCCCTTTAGTGTGGGGGTCCCCAAAGGGGTGCCTGACCAGTCTGGGTGAGGGGCTGAGGGCTGTTTTTAGGCTGGCCTGGTACTGAAGCTCCCAGCCTCTCCTTTTTTTCTTTTTTTTTTTCTGGGATTTATTTACCTTCCTTAATTGAAACTTTGTTGCTGTCACTGGAGCTGAGAGCAGGCTCCTACTCACTTCAGCTCTGAGGCCATGGCCTGCTAGAAAGCAGGCATCTGGGTGTTTTTTAGCTTCTATAATCGAAACTTTTTGGCTGTCACTGGAGCTGGGAGCCGGCTCCTACTCATTCCAGCTCCGTGGCCAGGGCTGGCTGAATGCAGGTATCTGGGGTTAGTTTAGGTTCTATAATTAAAACATTGTTGCTTTCGGAGGTCAGAACCAGGCCGTTGCAGTCAGGAAACTTTGGCTTCCTCCATTACTGGAGAAAGCAAGCCTCCTGCTTGCTTCATCTGTGTGGCTGCTGGCCGCCATCTTGGTTGGGTTAATTTGCATATCATGCTGATTAGCCAATGGGAGGTATAGCGTAGGTATGGTTAATTACCATGTTTGTCTATTATTGGATAACATATATATTTTTCCATGAAAATATATAGTTTTTTTTGCATAAAGTAAAACCTGAAAAATCTCAAGGAAGAGAATACTTAGAATGTTTAGCATATTCAAAATAAAATAAATATGACTTTCTGGCAAAAGAAATTACATAAATTTAGAAATCTTCAGATATTTATTTTCAAAATGTTTGTTAAGTTCCCAAAATACTTTATTCTCCTCACATCTGATAATATTATAGAAATCAGCTACTTATGAATGAGCATGAGATGCAAAGAGAAAGGCCTTGACATAGTAGACTGTTAATTAGTTTGATTTAGTTGAACACCATCACCATCAACTAAATTAATGGCAATAACAAATTGAGAGAAAGAAATGAGTAGATAGGAAGTCACCATCTGCCCATGCCACACTCTTAATTGGTAATAATTAAGTAATTATAGAATGAGAGAAAATTAAATTCAAACATCTAAGGCAGGGGTGGGCAAACTTTTTAACTCGAGGGCCACAATGGGTTCTTAAACTGGACCGGAGGGCTGGAACAAAAGCATGGATGGAGTGTCAGTGTGAACTAATATAAATTCAAAGTAAACATCATTACATAAAAGGGTACAGTCTTTATTTTTTTTAGTTTTATTCATTTCAAATGGGCCGGATCCGGCCCGCGGGCTGTAGTTTGCCCATGGCTGGTCTAAGGCATTTGACATGCCTGCTTATAACTCCGTGTCATTTAGAATGGATATTGTTTCACTTAGTCCCTGAGTTAGCTAGAAGTATAAAATGCTAAGGAAAGAAATCACTTCAGTGTTGTCTAATCCATCTTCATGCAACAAACACCTTTATTAAATTTTTTTTGATATATAGGCTCAACGAACATAACAGGGATTCATAAACAAACTTTACCTGTATTTTCTTACTGTGGTCCCAAGACAACACGATATTGTTATTGTCATGAGGCATTAACTATGGGAAGGCTGTGGATGATGATGGGTGTGATGCCATAGCACCTTTTGGAATATGGCTTGATTACTTTGGGTCCTCAGTTTTTAGTTGTAGTTCAAACAGGGAAGCTTAGGGATTAGGTCTGGTTTCCAAACATCATTCACACTCAAGCGAGATGTGAACAATAGGTTCTGACCAGAGGTTAGACTTGTTTCTTTCCCCTGCCCCAGCCTACTCTCCCATTATTATATGTACATTAGACAGCTATTTCCTTTTGATTTATTCATCCTAGAGGTGTATGATTAAAAATATGAGCTTATTCCTTGTCTCAACTAGTTTTCTTCATATAGTGAAAAGCAAATGAAAAAAGAAGCCAGTGGTATTTGTTTGATTTATCTACTGGTTCTGTGGTGTTCTCTCTCTCTCTCCCTCTCTCTCTCTTTCTCCCTCTCTCTCTTTCTCTCTCTCTTAGATATCATTTGTACTCTTTTCTCTCCCCTAATTCTCTTTTCTCAGGTGGTCACTTATATTGGGGTTATTGGTGTCATGAGTACATTTATGCTTTGTTCCCCTTGAGTCATCTCGTGCTAAGGTGAATTTTATCCTGTCTGGCTAAAGTGCTAGAGAGCAAGACACATAACCAGACACCTGGAGAGGAACAGCAGCGACGGGTGCAGCTCAATCCTATCCAAAGAGCAGCAGCCGTGCAAGTAGCCCCCCTCCATCCAAGGAGCAGTAGACTTGCAATCAACCTGTCCAAGTCCAAAGAGCAGTAGCCCCACAAGCAGCCCACCACATCAGAGGAGCAATAGCAGCGTGCAGCCAGCCCACATACAAGGAAGAGCAACCACATGAGCAATCTGCCCCAGTTCAAGGAGTAGCAGCTACATGTGTAGCCCGCCACGATCCAAGGAACAGCAGCTTCGTGATCAGCACACGCTCTATCTGAGGACCAGCAGCTGTATGAGAAGCTTCCCCCCACCACCAGAGGAGCCACCACGGCTGTGAACAGCACTCAACAGAGGAGCTGCTGCCAACTGTGGAGCAACTGCTACCACAACTGCCCAAGGAGCAACCGTAGCACGAGGAGCCACAGCCATCCAAGGAGTAGCCCCTGAATGACTCAACATCTAGGTATGTAGATGAGATCAACTATGGGTAGACAAAGTAACCCCCAAAGGAAAGAAAAGCAGCTAAGTGAAACAGAGGCATACAAAATGTCAGAAAAAGATTTCAGATTAAGGGTCCTAGAGTGCATAAACCGGATGGAGGAAAAAAATCAACAACTTATGTAAGAATAAAGAAGAAATGGATGGAAAAAATCACTAACTTATGTAAGAACCAAGAAGAAATGAAGAGTTGTATAGCTGCAATAAAAAAGACCATTGAAAGTTTCACCAGTAGCCTAGGAGAAGCAGAGAGCCGAATTAGCAAATTAGAAGACAGGGGAAAAAAACACACCCAAACTGAACTGCAATTGGAGAAAAAAATTAAAAGACAGGAGGAGAGCCTAGTGAGCCATGGGACAACATGAAATGAAACAACATATGGATAATAGGGGTGTCAGAAGAACAGAAAAAGGAGCAAGGTTTAGAAAATCTATTGGAAGAAATATTATCAGAAAACTTCCCTGAGATGGGGAAGAAAAAAGTCACACAAACAAGATGAACCCGAAAAGACCCATGCCAAGACACATCATAATTACCATGGCAAATGTTCAGGACAAAAAGAGAATGTTAAAGGCTCCAAGAGAGAGACGGAAAGTTCCATACAGGGAATCTCCCATTAGAATATCAAATGATTTCTCAACAGAAACACATCAGGCCAGAAAAGAATGGACGGAAACTAACAAAGAGATGCAAAGCAAAGGACTGCATCCAAGAATACTCTATCCAGCAAGGCTATCATTCAAAATTGAAGGGGAAATAAGAAGCTTCACAGACAAAAAAAAAAGGCTAAGGGAGTTCATCACCACCAAGCCAGCCATGCAAGAAATGCTAAAGGGAATGGTGTAAAAAGAGGAAAGAAAAAGCTAAGAAAGAAAACAGCCACAAAAAATAGAAATGGCTACAAACATATACCTTTCAATAATGACTTTAAAAGTAAATGCACTAAATGCTCCAATCAAAAGACATCCAGTGGCTGAATGGATAAAACAACATGATCCATACATTTGCTGTCTACAAGAGACCCACCTCAGAAGATGAGACTCACACAGACTGAAAGTGAAGGGATGGAAAAATAACTTTCAGGCAAATGGAAATGAAAAAAAAGCTGTGGTAGCAATACTTAGACAAAATAGACCTCAAAGTGAAGGCCATCACAAGAGATAAGGAAGGCCACTTCATAATACTAAAGGGATCCATACCACAAGAAAATATGGTACATGTATGCACCCAGTGCAGGGGCACCCAAATATGTAAAAAAACTCCTGGAAGATATCAAGGGAGAGATCGACAACAATACAATCACAGTAGGGGACTTTAATACACCACTGACATCACTGGATAAATCATCTAGACAAAAATTCAGCAAAGAAACAGCAATCCTAAATGACTCACTAGATCAGATGGACTTAATTGACATCTTCAGAATATTTCACCTCAAAGCAACGGAATATACATTCTTCTCAAGTGCTCATGGGACATTTTCAAAAATAGAACACATATTGGGTCACAAGCAAAGTCTCCCCAAATTTAAGAAGATTGAAATCATACCGAGCATCTTCTCAGACCACAATGACAGAATATTAGAAATAAACTACAATAAAAACAACCCAAATCACTCAAACACTTGGAAGCCGAATAGCATGTTATTAAATATTGATTGGGTTACCAATGAGATCAAAGAAGAAATTAAAAACACCCTGGAAAGTAATGACAATGAGAACACAACAATCCAAAACCTATGGGACACAATGAAAGCAGTCCTGAGAGGGAAGTTTATAACCCTACAGGCCTACCTTAACAAACCAAAAAATTGGTAGTAAATCATCTAACTCTACATCTCAAAGAATTAGAAAGAGAGCAACAATTAAAGCCCAGAGTGAGCACAAGGAAAGAGATAAAAAAGATCAGAGCAGAAATAAATGACATAGAGACCAAAAAAAAAAAACAATACAGAAAATCAATGAAAACAAGAGCTGGTTCTTTCAAAGGATAAACAAGATTGATGAACCTCTAGCCAGGATCACCAAGAAGCAAAGAGAGAGTACTCAAATAAACAAAATCAGAAATGATAGATGTGAAATAACAACAAAACCCCACAGAAATACAAATGATTGTTAAAAAATACTATGGACAATTCTACTCCAACAAACTTGACAACCTGGAGGAAATGGACAAATTCCTAGAAAAATACAATATTCCAAAACTCAATCAGGAAGAATCTAAAAATCTCAATAGGCCAATAACTATGGAAGAAATTAAAGCAGTCATCAAAAAGCTTCCAGCAAACAAAAGCCCAGGACCAGACGGCTTCACAGGGGAGTTTTACCAAACATTCAAGGAAGAACTAAAACCTTTCCTCCTCAGACTACTACAAAAAATTCAAGAGGAAGGAACACTTCCAAGCTCATTCTATGAAGCCAGCATCACCCTAATACCAAAACCAGGCAAAGACAACACAATGAAAGAGAATTACAGGCCAATATCCCTCATGAACATAGATGCCAAAATCCTCAACAAAATCTTAGCAAATTGGATCCAGCAGTACATCAGAAAGATCATACAGCATGACCAAGTAGGATTTATCCCAGAAATGCAAGGATGATACAATATCCACAAATCAATTAACGTGATACATCACATAAACAAATTGAAGGAAAAAAACCACATAGTCATATCAATTGATGCAGAAAAAGCATTTGACAGAATTCAACACCCATTTTTGATAAAAACTCTCAGCAAGGTGGGAATAGAAGGATCATTCCTCAACATAATAAAAGCCATATATGACAAACCCACAGCCATCATCATACTCAATGGACATAAACTAAAATCATTTCCCCTATGAACAGTAACAAGACAGGGATGCCCACTCTCACTATTCTGTTCGACATAGTACTGGAAGTATTAGCCACTGCAATTAGACAAGAAGAAGAAATAAAAGACATCCAAATTGGAAAAAAATAAAACTGTCTGTATTTGCTGATGACATGATATTATACATGAAAAACCCTAAAGACTCCATCAAAAAGCTATTAGCCAGAGGAAGGGGTCCCCAAGGGGCCTCAGATGGAGGGAGGGCACAGGCCGGGCTGAGGGACCCACCCGAGTGCACAAATTTTTGTTCACCAGGCCTCTAGTTGTATAGTATTTTAATCATGACTTTTATATTTTCCTACTAGTCTCGTTTTTCATCAATGACCTTGAAAATAAAAAGATCCCCTAGTAAAAATCATTCTATAAGCTCAACTCAGTGATGGGAATGATGGAAACTAACATACTGAAAGGCGAAATTTGCCACCTTTCTTCCTGAAATCTAAAGAACAAGCTGCTATTAGGGGAAGAAGGGAAAACACATACACTGCCTGTATCCAGTGTTTAATTTGCAGTAAAATGAAGTAAAGCATATTAAAGGGGGAAAAAATCCTGGTAAAATTGCCTGACTTGTTCTCTTCTGTATTCTATGTCAGGTCTTGCACATTCTCCAATTTTGTCTAGCCGCTGTAATTCTTGAAGGTGTTTTGCCCTATTAATTTCCCTTTGTCTTTGGACTCTTATTATTTCTTGTTTCCACGACGCTCTTCTAGACGTCATTTGATCACACTTCTTTTGAAGTTCTTTCATTTCTTCCTCCAACTGATCAGTATTATCTTCAGGGCTATGATTACATGTTGAAGCGGCTATAAACTCCTCAGTCTGCATGAATAAAAGAATAGAGTTTGGTTATGAAGATATGGACACCGGTCTGAAATTTTTTTTATTTAAGTTCTTTATAGTTTAACAACACAAAATTCTGAAACAAATCCAATAGCAATAAATTTTATCTGCACTTTAGTAGAGTCTTAAAATGTGGAAACCTTGAGTTACTCAGAATCAAGGCCAAAGTGAAAATGACCAGGAAGCCCAGAAATAGATTTACTATCCTTGTCTTTGCCACATAACGTCTGCACTTGATTTTAGACTCTTTCTTTTCTATGACTTTTTCATGTCTCTCCTCCACAAAATGAATATACATTGCCTCTTAGTAGAAAGTCCCATTCCTCTTCCCCCATCTTAACACTTCACAATTTAAAAAACATTTTTAGGGATATCATATTGAAGTATTCAGGACTGATTCACTAAATGCCTCCAAAAATTGCACTTCCAAAATAGATTAATTAATGAATCTTATATATTTGGACTCTAGTGCCATAATTCTTTTACGAACTACAAACTTTTGATGCTAATTTGAATTGCATTCCATGATGAGATGATTGCCTGGTTTACTGAGAAATTGCATTTCTCCCTGTACAACTTTAGCAAGATGAGCCCTACATTTTTCAGAACCAATCAAATGGGGGAGGGGGCTTGATTCAATAGTGCTATCTTGAAATTCTTTGTTACATCCCACAAGATAAGGGAGCAGACTAAACAAAAACAACGCCATCAATAACAACAAACTTGCTGGAATGTCAACGACAACAACTTGGGAAGAACTACTTTCCTTTGCATACAATGATTCTTTGGTAAGACAAGGTGAGTGATGCCGAGTTTTTGAAGCATGTCTCCAGATTGTTTGGCACTTGTCCATGAAATAGGTGCTGGCCTGAGTGCTCACTGGGTTGTGGTGAATAGGATATGGTGACTGTTGTGTGACTGCTATGTCGGGGTGCCATCTGACTTTCTCCCTAGGGGAGCTCACCCTGGAACCTAGCCGCCATGTTGAGCAGAACGAAACAGCCCAGGCTATATGGCCAGTCCTCACACAGGTATCCAGCTGAGACTGCCCCAGTGAATGTCACAGCCAAAAGCCTTCTGCAACTGTCTAACCAGAGAGTGAACCAGCCTCAAGATGATTCCATTTCTCAGCTTCATGTCATACCAGCTGGTGGAAAGGAAATGAGGTGGCCTCACTGCAGATTTGTGAACAAAGTAAATGCTATGTAAAGATAGGAGGTTTGGAAATGTTTTATTAAACAGAAATAAATAACTGGCACAGATATTGATAGAACAATAGAGTGCTGACGCTAAGGAAGAAACACACACTCATGGGAATGCCTCTGAACAGGAGGTAGGTGGAACCCGACATAATGTATTGAAGTGTGAAAATGAACACCAGGAGGGCCTCCAAGAAACACTGAGAAAAGCCCTCATGGCTCCTGAGGAGGCTAACAGCAAGGGTTTCTGGGCAAGTGAAAAAAGTGACACTGAATGAAGATGACAGGGATTCTCTCTAGGAAGCTGCTGAAATTGAAATCAATGAGAAAGATAAGCTAAAGAAAGACAATCTACACTAGTACAAAAGAAACATGCAAATTGGTGTCAAACCGCTACCCTTCCCATTGGCTAATCAGGGCGATATGCAGATTAACTACCAGCCAAGATGGCGGCCAGCAGCCAGGCAGCTTGAAGCGAACATGAGGCTTGCTTGCTTCAGTGATGGAGGAAGCCAACGTTCCCCGCCTCTGCCGGCCTCTAAGCTTGCAGTTTGAAACATTGTTACATATATAGAAGCTAAACAAAACCCCAGAAACCTGCTTTCTGCCAGGCAGGAACTCAGAGCTGGAGTTGAAACAGTGTTTTGATTATAGAACCCAAACAAACCAGATACCTGCTTTCAGCAGCTGTGGCCTAAGAGTTAGAGCCAAGCCCCAGAGCTAAAGCTGGCCCAGAATAAAAAATAAAATAAAAAAAAGAGCGATTGGGGGCTTCAGTCACCCGCCAGCCTGAAAACAGCCCTCAGTCCTTCACCCAGACTGGCCAGGCACTCCAGTCGGGACCCCCAGCATGATCCAGGACACCCTTCAGGGCAAACCAGCCGGCCCCATAGGTAAAGGGTAATATGCCTCCTAGCACCGCAATCAGCGGAGCCACGAGGCCTCCCCGCACCATTATCAGCGTGACAGGGGGCAGTGCCCAAACCTCCTGATCGCCCCTGTGGCTCTGTGTGTGACAGGGGATGGGGCCACAACCTCCCTATCCGCCCTGCTCTGTTCGGGACAGGGTAAGGCACCCCAACCCCCTGATCAGCCCTGCTCTGTGCCTGATAAGGGGGAGCTCCCCAACCTCCTGATTGGCCCTGCTCTGTGTGTGACAGGGTGCAGCGCCCCCCCCCCCCATAGGCCCTGCTTTGTGTGTGAAGGGGTAGAGCCATAACCTCCCCATTGGCTCTGCCCTGAGTGTGACAGAGTGTGGTGCCCCAACCCCCTGATCCTCCCTGCTCTGTGCATGACAGGGGGTGGTGTCGCAACCTCCCCATCGACCCTGCCTTGAGTGTGACAGGGGGTGGCACCCCAACCTCCCAATCGGCTCTACACTGAGCGTGACTGAGGGTGGCATCGCAACCTCCCGATCCGCCCTGCTCTGTGCATGACAGGGGGCGGCGTCCCAACTCCCCAATCCGCCCTGTTCTGAGTCCGACCAGGGAGTGAACCTAGGGATTGGGCCTGCCCTCTGCCACCCGGGAGCAGGCCTAAGCCAGCAGGTCGTTATCTCCCGAGGGCTCCCAGACTGCGAGAGTGCACAGGCTGGGCTGAGGAACCCCCTTTTCCCCCCTAGTGCACGAATTTTTGTGCACCAGGCCTCTAGTTATCTATAAAAGAACCTGGATTTATGGCTTTCAAGTACCCACTTCCCATTTATAGCTCTTCCTTCATGTCCATTTGTCAAATAATATGAAAGCAAAGAAATGGCTTTCAGGGCTAACATCAAATCCAGGAAAACAGGGTCTAAGAATGAAGCCATGACATATGAAAGTCCTTAAGATCTCAGAAACATTAACGTGGTGCCTCAAATTCCGTCAAGGATTTTCAGAATGTAAGAATTTTAAGGGCACTGTCCTACAACACCTCCAGGAAGCCCCAGGTGAAGAGCTTATCTGAAAACTATTTGTAAGGTGGCTTTTCTAATGCCATGAACCCCAATTAAATTCACAGGAAACTCAAAGCTCCTAAGAGAATTGTAGTAGCACAAACCCTGCCTGCTAGCTCCTGAAGGGAGACCAACACAGTACACAATTAAAGGAGGCCTGAGGGTTTCAGATGTTCTACAGGGAGGAAGCAGGCTGAGACAAGAGCTGTAAGCACAGGTCATTTCTTATGAAAAGGACAGAGCAAAGACTCAGAGGGCACAGCCAAGGTCCACAGAGAAGCATTTCATGGTTAGGAATACGTTTTCCTTTCCTCAGTGAGGAAACAGACAACACTGTGGAATCACTTTAAATCTCAGTGGGAAAACCAATGCAACGTCCTTTGGCACCATTGAAATACAAGTTCTCCTCTAGCTTCCTTCAAGCTTGCTTGTATTTTATTCCACAATGTTTCTCCACAGAAAAAAAACAACTGGCTGTAAAATTCTGAGATTTCATATTGAGCCATTTATTTTTTCTTTTAATATTTTTAAATCCTCGCCCAAGGATAGTTTTCCATTAATTTGTTTTAGGGAGAGTGAAAGAGAGAAGGAAAGAAACATCAATAGCCAGGGAGGAGCCCTCAACCTGATCAAGGTATGTGTCCTTGATCAGAATCAAACCCCACTCTATCCACTGAGCCAAACCAGCTAGTGCTCAAATTGAGACATTTCTGAAGAGGAATGGTGACAGTCCAGATTGGAATCTTTTCCTCCCCAGGCATTGAGTCTATGAACTATGAGTTAGACACAATGAAGAAAATGGCTAATTCAGCAGATCCTGTGACCAGGATTCCATGGAATTGAATTGAAATGGGAGTCACTAGGTTAGAGGTTAAAGGTTTGAATGGAGAAAAAAAGTAATGGGTGTCATCCCATCATGTTAGAGTGTCAGCAAAACATAAGCTGGCCGCAGGCTTTATCAAGATACAAAACATCTCAAAAAACATTCCACTACACTGACTTTTTTATTGTTACATAAAACAAGTGTTAATATGCAAGACAACTGGGAAAGAGTACTCATAAAATTTGATTTGGTACTGGCATAAGGACAGACTTTTCCATCCATGAAGTAGAAGGGAGAATTCCAGCATTAACCCTCACCTTTATGGCCAAGTGCTCTTTGTCAAGAGTGCCAAGTTAAATCAGATATGAGTAGTCTTTTTAACAATTTGTACTGAGGCAACTTAATATCCACATGCAAATGAATAAAATTATACCTGTCCATCATACCACATATCAAAATTAACTCAAAATGTAAAAGCTATAACTATGAAACTCTTACAAGAAAACATACATGTATATCTTCAAGACTGGATTTGAGTATTTTTTAGATGTGAAAGCAAAAAGACAAAAATAGATAAACTGAACTTCATCAAAATAAAAAACTTCTGTGCTTTAAAAGACAGCATCAGGAAAAAAGAAAAGGTGAGCTACTGAATGGGAAAAATATTTGAAAATTCTTTGTCTAAGGGGTTTGTATCTCTAGAATTAAGAACTCTTAAAATTCAACAATAAAATACAATCCACATCCTCCCCAGCACTTGGCATTTGTGGATTTGTTGATGATAGCCCTACAGACAGGTGTGAGATGGTTCCTCACTGTTGTTTTGATTGGCATTTCTTAGATGATTAGTGACGATGAGCATGCAATAATATGTCTCTTGGCCTTCTGTGTGTCCTCCTTCTAAAAGTGTCTATTTAGGTCCTTTGCCCGTATTTTGAATGGACTCTTTATCTTCCTTTTGTTAAGTTGTGTGAGTTCCTTGTAAATTTTGGAGTTTAAACCCTTATCGGAAATAGCATTGCCAAATATGTCCCCCTAGGCAGGGGCTTTCTTGTTGTTTTGATGACGGTTTCTTTTGCTGTGCAGAAGCTTTTTTATTTTGATGTAGTCCCATTTGTTTATTTTATCCTTAGTGTATATTGTCCTAGGAGATGTATTGGTAAAGATATTACTACAACATATGTCTGATATTTTGATGCCTCTGGAGTCTTCTAAGATTTTAATGGTTTACATTTAAGACCTTTAACCATTTTGAGTTTGTTTTTGTGTATGGTGTAAGCTGGTGATATAGTTTCATTTTTTGCATGTGTCTGACCAAATGTCCCAGCTCCATTTATTGAAGGGACTGTCTTGACTAAAAGGAACCCTCCTGCACTGCTCGTGGGAATGCAGACTGGTGCAGCCAGTGTGGCAAACAGTATGGGGTTGCCTCAAATAGTTAAAATGGAACTCCTATTTACCCCAGTAATCCCACTTCTAGGAATATATTCCAATAAACCAGAAACACCAACCAGAAAGGATATATGGACTCCTATGTTCACAGCAGCACAATTTACAATAGCTAAGATTTAGACACAGCCTAAGTGCTGATAAACACATGAATGAATTGAAAATCGTGGTACATCTACTCAATGGAAAACTACACTGCTATAAAAAAGAAGGAACTTTTACCATTTGCAACAGTATGGATGCAACGGGGGGAGCATTGTGCTAAGTGACACAAGCCAGTCCCAGAATGATGACTATGATATATCACTCAGATGTACGGCATAATGATCAACAGAAACTGATGCACAAATATAGATCCAGAAACAAGGGACAGGAAGGTGGGGTTAGAGATCAACCAAAGGATTTGTATCCATGCATATTAGCATAACCAACAAACAAAGACACTGTGGCAGTGGAGGCGAGCCCTGGAGGGAGGCGAGTAGCCTGGGGCAGGAACAGTTAATCTGGGAAAAAGGAGACATGTAATACTTTAAACGATTAAAAAAAAAAGATAATCCAATTTAAAATGGGCAAAGGAATTGAGTAGACATATATTCAAAGAAAATATACAAATGGATATTAAGCATGTGAAAAGGTGGTCAACATCATTAGTCAATAGAAAATTGCAAATCAAATCCAACACTAAGATGCCACTGCATACCCACTGGGATGGCAACAATCAAAAGACAAGTAATGGCACATTTACAAGAATGTGGAGAAACTGGAACCCTCACACACTGTCAATGAAAATGCAAAATGGTGCAGCCACTGTCGAAAACAGTCTGGAAATTTCCCGAAGGTTAAAGATATGCACCAGCGATTCCATTTATATCTATACTAGAGGCCCTGTGCAAAAAAAATGTGTGCATTCCGAAGGGAGACGGGTCCCTCAGCACATCCTGTGCCCTCTTGCAGTCTGGACCCCTCAGGAGATAATGACCTGCTGGCTTTGGCCTGCTCCCAGGTGGCAGAGGGCAGGTCCAATCCCTAGGTGCAGCCCCTGGTCGGGCTCAGAGCAGGGCTGATTGGGGAGCTGGGGTGCTGCCCCTTGTCATACACAGAGCAGGGTGGATCGAGGGGTTGCGATGCCACCCCTAATCATGCTCAGGGTACAGCTGATTGGGGGTTTGGGGCACCGCCCCCTGTCACACTCAAGGCAGGGTCGACAGGAAAGTTCCAGAGCAACTCTCTGTCACGCACAGAGCAGGGCTGATAAGGCGGTTGGGGCGTTGCCCCCTGTCATGCAGAGAGCAGGGCCCATTAGAGTGGTTGGACTCCATAAACTGTCACACACAGTGCAGGGCCGATCAGGGGGTTGGGGAGCTCTCCCCTGTCATGCACAGAGCAGGGCCTGTCAGGAGGTTGGGGCACTGCCCCCTGTCACACACAGAGCTGCAGGGAGATCAGGGGGTTGTGGAGCTCCCCCCATCAGGCACAGAGCAGGGCTGATCAGGGGGTTAGTTGCCTTCCCCTATTACGAACAGAGCAGGGTGAATAAGGAGGTTGTGGCCCCACCCCCTGTCACACACAGAGCCTCATGGCGATCAGGGGGTTTGGGCGCTGCTGATCCTGGTGCCAGGAGGCCTCGTGGCTCTGCTGAAACCAGTGCTGGGAGGCATATTACATATTTACTATATAGAATAGAGGCCTTGTGCATGGGTGGTTGCTGGCTGGTGTGCCCTGAAGGGTGTCCTGGATCAGGGTGGGGGTCCCCGGCCAGCCTGGGTTAGGGGCTGAAGGTTGTTTTCAGGCTGGCAGGTGACTGAAGCTCCCAACCACTCCTTTTTTTCTTTTATATTCTGGGCCAGCTGTAGCTCTGAGGCTTCGGCTGCTGAAAGCAGGTTTCGGGCCTTTGTTTATCTTCTATATTTGATACAATGTTGTGGTCCAGCTGGCTGAAGCCCGGCTGACTAAAGCAGGTTTCTAGGGTTTTGTTTAGCTTCTATATTTGCAACATAGTTGCTTAGAGTTGCAGCTGAGTAGCCAGCAAGTCAGGCGGAGAACGTTAGAGTCCTCCGTCACTGAAGCAAGCAAGCCTCCTGTTAGCTTTAGGCTGTCAGCTGCCGGCCGCCATCTTGGCTGGCAGTTAATTTGCAGATCTCCCTGATTAGCTAATGGGAGGGTAGCAGCCGTACAGCTAATTACCATGTTTCTCTTTTATTAGATAGGATTCCAAGGGAATGAAAACATATGTGCACATAAAAACTTGGACATGAATGCTCATTGCAGCATTTTTAACAAACCAGAAGTGGAAATAACCCAAAGGTTCATCAAATGATGAGTAAATTTAGAAATATGTAATCACTTCATACAATGAAATGTTCTTCAGCAATAAACAGAAATGAGGTACCGGTGATACCTGCTACAAGAAAGCAGTACCTTGACAACATTATGCTTCATAAAATAGCAGTCCTGATGGAGCACATGTTATATCATTCCACTGATAAAAATGTGCAGAATAGACAACTCTAGGGAGACTGAGAGGACAGTAGTGGTCCCCTAGGGCTAGGAAGAGTGAGGAAGTGGAAGCTGGCACAGGGTGGTTGCTAAAGGGCACAGGGCTACTTTTTAGGGGGATGAAAATATCCTCAAGGTGATTGTGATGATGACTGTGGAACTCTTTGAATGCAGACAAAGCCACTGAATTGTACACTTAAATGAGTGACCTTCATGGTATGTTCATTATGTCTCAATAAAGCTGCTTCCAAAAGCTTTGTGATTTGGTGCCGGTGGCAGGGCTTAAGACATGGAGAGTTAACAGTAGGCCCTTTTTTATGGAAAAGTGGTAAGGAAAATGCTGCCTTTTCCCCTGATGACAAGTCTTTAAAATAAATAGAAAAAATCTATATTTCACTGTTCAAAACATTGAATGATATCTATTTCCCCAAATTAGGTATTTTGGGGCCCCAAAACTGAATTATAATTACCTCCTGTATTAACCTGTCAGTCTTCATTTTCATTTCTATTAAACTTGGATTTAAATCTCTGTCGAAACTTTGCTCTTTGTTGAGATTCCTTTTTGAAATGTTTAAAGGTTCCTGAAATCTGCAGAAATGTACAAAAAAAAAGTGTCAAATTCTTTCAGAGTAAATATTTAATAATTAAACAGATATTATGTTCCTTCATTTAAAATAAATAAATCTATAAATTATGATCCTCTTATTTGTCCCAATCTAATTTGTTTGAAAACATACTAGCTAAATTATAATCTTATATGAATAAGATGAAAGACAAGTCATGACATGTGTGATATAGAGTTAATATAGTAACTGTATAGAGCTCTTATAAGTAAGTTATTATTAATATTCATTTTACTATGTTAATATAAAACATGGACCTGTTACCAAATATCAACTAAAACCCAGAGATAAGTATCTAAGGGGAAGAAGTAAAGCATAATGATATGTGAATATTTTGAAAAGACACAAAATACCTTTTGGTACCTACTGACAACAACCTACAAGAAGGAAAGAAAAGTACCAACATCAACCAGATCATACAAAATAGGAGGAGAAGCAGGAAACAAAACTCTTTGAAGTCTGAGTGTAAGGGGAAATGGGGAAGGAGAAGGGCTTTAGAAGAAGGGAAGTCAGAGAGATGTTGTGTAACAGTGTCCTCAAGTCTGCTTTAAGAAGAGATCTTTGCTGGCACAAAGTTAAAATGAAAGGACTATGAAACAAAAAAAAAAAAAGAACAGTTAAGTGAGAAGAAAAGCACTGATGATGCGAATCAGAGAACAAACTTAAGAACTCAGCCATTAAACTGAAAGGAATCCATGTGGGGCTTCCCAGATATGGGAAAGATGCTGTTGTGTTTCTATGAGTGGTAAAAACAGGATTTCCCCACTTCTTCTTTAGGTCATACGGACATTTTTGTATGTATGATATCTTTTAAAACTAAAAAAAGAGAGAGAGAAAGATAAGCCGAACCAAGATATTAGCCTATTTGAATGCTGAAGGGACGCACACTAGGAAAGAAGATCAGCAGACAGAGAAGATATTTTGCAGAAATAAACATTCAAGATAGACGTGGAACTTGCAGTTGACAGGATATGCAAAAGCCATCCTCATTATGGTTTTAGGAATCATTAAATTACAACTATAATATTATAGCCCTCAAAACAGTTTCATATTGTGCTGTTTCTGCAGACAATTTTTAATTAGGATAATTGGTTTAATTATGAAAATTACAGATAGGAAATAATATTTTATTTTGGTTTTAATAAAGTAAATGATCTGAGCTATAATTTTACCTGGCCATTGGTTTTTGTAGATCACTCTTTTTCTTCATTTCTTCATGTAATCTCTGTTGCAGAAATATGTTTAAATCAATGCATTTCTTTATTTCTTCCTTTTGACGCTGACACTTTGAAAAAAAATTAAAGAAAATTATTTTTGGGAATCTAGACATTTACTTTTCTTTCTTAAAAATGTGATTTCTCCTGGGTTCAGAAATAATATGTGTGGACAAGTTTAGGAAATGTAGTAGATGGGTTTATAAACTAGATGCCAATCAGTACAGATTTCAAGAAAAATGACTTCTTACAGCAGCTTAAATTGACTTTACATTTCCACAACTTTCTTTCTGGAAATAAAATTGCCAAAATTTGTTAAAACAGATGTTTGGTATATAAAATAGTAAGTGCTAAAATACTATTTAAGGCTACGTTGACCATTCAGTTTCTAAAGGTGCCCTAGATACATTTTCATCAATAGGTCAAGATATTCCAGGTTGTATTCAATCACATCTTACTAAGGTCATCTTTGAAAAATTCCTATCACTTCCCATTACCTTATGATGATAATCTGACTTAGAATGAGATAAAGTCTCTCATTCTCTGCAAGTTTTCTTCCATAGGTTTCAGTTTCTCCTTTTTTATTAAATACTTTTCTCTTTCAATAAAGCGTCTTTTCTATATTATATAGTAAACATAACTTTTACTTGATTTGTGTAGCTTTTTCTATAGTCCTATGGTCCCCTTCCATTAAACTCTAACATTTTTACTACAAGGTCTCATCCGCATATTCATATTTTACCCACTCATCGGCCCTGCTCTGTGGGTGATAGAGAGTGGCGCCCAAACCACCCTCCATGGGCCTTGCTCTGTGTGTGACAAGGTAGAGCCATAACCTCTCCATTGGCCCTGCCCTGAGTGTGACAGGGTGCAGCGCCCCAACTCCCTCAAGATTTCTGCAGACTTCAGGAATTCTTTTCTTTTGTATTAGAATCAGAATTTCAATCCTATAATTGCACTAAAAAAATTTGAGGATCATCTTTTGTAGTCCTTTAATGCTTTACTTCTCAGCAGAAACTGATAACAATGACCACATACACTCTCTTGGTCTGGTTCTCCAACCACAGTGCATTTCTAAACAGTGACGACGATGTACAGTCCTCAAATCTTTCAATTCCGTCTTTATTTATCTTTATCTTTATTTTTGCTTGTTTTGAGGGATATGAAGTGGTAGCATGGTTATTTGGCTATTTTTCTTCACCTGTTGAAAGCCATGGACTAGAACTACATTGCAGTTGAGGATAAGAAGTAACAAGTTTAAGATACTCCATACCTTGTTTTATAATCTGACTAGAGGTCCAGTGCACAAAAATTTGTGCACTGGGGGGCGTCCCCCAGCCCGGTCTGACACCCCTCAGGAGATAACGACCTGCTGGCTTAGGCCTGCTCCCAGGTGGCAGAGGGCACGTCCAATCCCTAGGTGCAGCCCCTGGTCAGGCTCAGAGCAGGGCTGATTGGGGAGTTGGGTCGCCGCCCTGTCACACCCAGAGCAGGGGCAATCAGGAGGTTAAGGAGCTCCCCCCTGTCACTCACAGAGTAGGGCTGATAGGGGAGTTGGGACGCTGCACCCTGTCACACTCAGGGCAGAGCCAATGGGGAGGTTATGGCTCTACTCCGTCACACACAGAGCAAGGCCCGTGGAGGGTGGTTTGGGTGCCACCCTCTATCACCCACAGAGTATGGCCAGTCAGGTGGTTGAGGAGCTCCCCCCTGTCATGCACAGAGCAGGGCCGATCATGGGGTTGAGGAGCTCCCCCTTGTCACTCACAGAGTAGGGCCAATAGGGGAGTTGGGGCACCGCCCCCTGTCACACACAGAGCAGGGTGGATCAGGGGCTGGGGTGCTGCACCCTGTCACACTCAGGGCAGGGCCAATGGGGAGGTTATGGCTCTACCCTGTCACACACAGAGCAAGGCCTGTGGAGGGGGGTTGGGGGCGCCACCCTCTATCACCCACAGAGCAGGGCCGATCAGGGTGTTGGGGCGCCGCCACTGTCACCCTCAGGGCAGGGCTGATGGAGAGGTGATGGCTCTACCCTGTCACACACAGAGCAGGGCCGATCAGGGGGTTGGTGCGCCACACCCTGTCAAACACAGAGCCGCAGGGCGATCAGGGGATTGGGGAGCTCCCCCCTATCAGGCACAGAGCAGGGCTGATCAGGGGGTTGGGGTGCCTTCCCCTGTTACTAACAGAGCAGGGCGGATAGGGAGGTTGTGGCCCCGCCCCCTGTCACTCACAGAGCCGCAGGGAGATCAGGGGATTTGGACGCTGCCCCTTGTCACACTGATCCCAGTGACGGGAGCCTTGCTGCTCTGCTGATCCTGGTGCTGGGAGGCATATTACCCTTTTACTATATAGAATAGAGGCCAGGTGCATGGGTGGGGACCAACTGGTTTACCATGAGAGGTTTCCAGGATCAGGGTGGGCGTCCCCACTGGGGTGCCTGCCCAGCCTGGGTGAGGGGCTGAGGGTCGTTTTCCGGCTGGTGGGTGACTGAAGCTCCCAACCACTCCTTTTTTCTTTTCTTTTTTTATATTCTGGGCCAGCTTTAGCTCTGAGGCTTCGGCTGCTGAAAGCAGGTTTCTGGCCTATACCTTCTGTATTTGATACAATGTTGCGGTCGGCTGCCTGATGTCCGCTGACTGAAAGCCGGTTTCTGGGGTTTTGTTTAGCTTCTATATTTGCAACATAGATGCTTAAAGTTGCAGCTCAGAGGCCGGCAAGTAAGGCGGGGAACGTTGGAGTCTGCAGTCACTGGAGCAAGCAAGCCTCATGTTCTCTTCCAGCTGCCTGGCTGCTGGCCGCCATCTTGGCTGACAGTTAATTTGCATAAGGATATGCTGATTAGGCAATGGGAAGGGTAGCTGTCCTACGCCAGTTACCATGTTTCTCTTTTTTTTTTTAATATATATTTTATTGATTTTTTTACAGAGAGGAAGGGAGAGAGATAGAGAGTTAGAAACATCGATGAGAGAGAAACATCGATCAGCTGCTTCCTGCACATCTCCTACTGGGGATGTGCCCGCAACCAAGGTACATGCCCTTGACCGGAATCAAACCTGGGACCTTTCAGTCTGCAGGCCGATGCTCTATTCACTGAGCCAAACCGGTTTCAGCACCATGTTTCTCTTTTATTAGTGTAGATTGTCTTTGAATATTTAAGTTAATAACTTAAATCTGATGTTTTGAATATTTAAGTTAAAGATATGGCTAGAGATTATATACTTGTCATATGAACATAAGTATATAATCAATACAACAGAAATTATGAGGACTATCTAATGACAGGAAGATAATAGCATCAACCTGAGAATCCCTAAAATTCAGAAAGCTGATAAGATCAAAACTGATAATATCAAATTCAGACAGATGTAGAAGAGGAATACTATGCAAACATGAATTAGGGGAACTCCAGTCTAGCAGCAGACACAGACAGTGTTAATCTAAGAGGATCCTTTTAACCTTTTATTATAGAGATTATCTAACCAGAAGCAGAAGCAGATAGAATATTGTATTGATCCTCCATAGTTCATCATCCAGGTTCACAATTTTCTTTTTTTTCCTATAGCACTTCTCTTTTTTTTTTCTTTCTATCCACCTGTATCCCTTCTATGGTCTCTTCCATTGCCACACAAACTCTCACATTACACAAATCACCACAATGTTGTCAATGTTCATGGGTTTTCTCTATTATTTTTTCCTTTTTCACTTCACCCCTGCACCACACCCCAACACCATCAACACAACCAACAGACAAGTACCATATGATTTCACTCAGATGTGGCATTTAATGAACAAGCTGAACTACCAAGCAAAATAGAGACAGAATTATAGAGATCAGTCTATTTCTTTTTAAAAATCCAATCAGAGATCCATAAAGCTCAGCAGATCAAACCAGGTTCCTTAATCAATATTTCAAGCCTTGACCCCTGTACTAAGGTCACCTGTACTTTTTATTTCTTTCTCCCTTCTCGCTTTCATAGACAATATCTTCAGCCACATACTCATAAGCCATGAGTGATACGGACCACCTTTGGAGATAGCTGGTCTGGTACATTTTATGTTGATTCTTATTGGTTCTACTTTGAGTGTATGACCGTTATGTTCTGAATTTGGGGGCGCCTTTACCCTTTGGATGTTGACCAACTTTCTGTGTCTTGTTTTTCTCTTATAATACAAATGCTTTTTACAAGCAATAGATTATCAATTATTGGCCTTTAAAAAATAATAATAGTTTCCTATTCCATAGAGACCTGACCTATGGAAGTCTCCTGAAGTTCTTTTCACTGGCTTACTCAACTATATACTTTGAAGTCTTGAAAAATCTAGAGCTATCTTCTTGCTAATTTTGACTCCTCAGCTCATCATTGTGTTGTTCAAATATGTTGGTTTGAATCCCAAGAGCACCAGTGATATAAAAGCATTTAATTGTATCCTAACAATAGTTAACCTGAAATATTTTCAATGTACACAAACACAGGCACCCTCATATCAAATAATAGCCTCCACAGACTAATTATATTCAGAAAGACAAGATTCTCCTTCAAGAAGAAAATCAAAACCATGTGAAATTAGGCGCTAACATATTATCACAGATTAGATGACAAGTTCTGGAAGAAAATGAGTTCAGTGAGAGTTCCAACAGTGAGAGTACGCTTCATGGAGAAGGAAAGATTGGGAGCCAGGTCTGAATAGATGAAGCATTAGTCACCGGGAACAGAACCTGAAAAGACAAAATAGACAGCAAGAGTAAAGGTGGAGAGTTGCTGAAATCATCCCAGTTATTGGCCAGAGTTAAAATCCAATGGACAGGATACGAAAACCTATGTTCACACAATGACTTGTATACTCATGATCATAGTACAATTATGAATAGCCTAAAAGTGAAAGCAACACAAAGGTGCCTCAACTGATGAATGGATAAAGGGTTGAGCAGCACAATGAAATATTGTTCAGCAATAAAAATAAATGAATAAAATATTTATATATGTTATAGTGTGGATGAACCTTTAAAATGTGACATCAAATGAAAAGAGCCCATCACAAAGAACTGCAATTTGTGTGATTACATATATATATATATATATATATATATATATATATATATACATATACATATAATATTCAGAATAAGCAAATCATTGGAGACAGAATTCGGCTGATTGTTGCCTGGTGCAGGGCAAGATGATAAGCTGGTGGCAACTGCTAAGAGGTGTATAGTTGGTGTTTGGAGAGATAAAAATATTCTATAATTGATTGAGGTGACAGATGCACAAATATATATGTTTCAAAATATTAAATCATACAATTTAAATTTGCCAATTATATGTGGCTATGTGAATTGTATCGATAGTTTTTTTTAAATATTAGTAGGAGATCTAGATTTAATGTCCTTAACTGACTGTTGTGGTTATACATATTACAATGATCTGAATATTTCCAAGCTTTCATTTCTAAGTGAGTGAGAATGAAGGACATGCCTACTTCTATTGGTTACTATAATGACCTCCTGTACAACTTATTTTGAAATCTATGGAATATGGATTCACCAAAGTGAAGATAAGACATAAAACAATTTTCTGGAACATTTCCTTCAGCACTATCCTCTTATTTGATCTGGCTGCCTCATCAAGATAATGGAAATATCACTGAAAATATTGTTTTGTAGGGGAAGAAAAGCCTTTTGCCTTCTATGAAGAATGATGCATAATTGTGAATATTCCTAAAGGTAAATATTATAATAAAAGAGCATAAAATACAAATGGCAGAATAAAAGCCAGGGTTTAAGAAATAAGTGCACTATAAAGATAATAAAATTATAATAAATTAATCACAATGAAAATACAAAAGAAAGCTGCCCATGAATAGTTGTATCCTAAAACACTTCATATTATTTAACCAGCTATAGATGAACGATGACATGTTAAATTTCATACATACTTGACTTCTGCTTTCATCTAATTCCTTCTGCAACTCTTGTATTTGATATTGTGAACACATACAATGATGTGTTTCAACCTTCAGTGAAGCCTCTGTCATAGATAGTTTCCTTTGGGTATCAGCCAGTTCTCCTTGAAGTTGTCTCAGTTTTCTTTGGGTATCAACCAGTTCTCCTTGAAGTTGTCTCAGTTTTCTTTGGGTATCAGCCAGTTCTCCTTGAAGCTGTCTCACGACTCCCTAGTAAGTAAGATATTTCTGTCACTGATTTTATAAATCACATTATTATTAAATTATGTTAATGATAGATAAATCCACATACAGGATTGGGCAAAAGGAGGTTTACAGTTTTGAGAAGGTTACTTACTACTTAGAATATTCCTCTCCATATGAAACAACTATAAATTTACTTTTGCCCACCCTAGATGTATTTTGCTAGAGTCATATATTATTAACATAAAATGTAACTTTCAAAGTATCATTAGCTGACTCAATTCACCTTCTTTTCCTCATATGGACAGGTTCTTGTTTGCTAAATCAGGTAAAAGTCACAGAAAATGTAATCCTCCTGCCTAATCAGTACTAGGTTGCTTAGACAGCTGACTCAGCCCCATTCTCAATCCCTCCTCCTCCCCTCATGAATCTCAAAGCTTTACAATCTACTGACATCGCAAAGAAAAATGGGTATGTAAGTGGATCCAGTGGTAGTAACTTCAATATTATGAAACATTTTCTCTCTTTATTTCTTTCTAACCAGAGGTTTCAATTAATTTCAGAGTTCCTGGAACTTTCAATCCCCTGCTCAAATCCTTCCAATAGGTTCCTATCTGAAAAGAAAAGTGAAGTCATTCCAAGGGTCTTTAAGACCCTAGGTAGCCTGGCCTTGACCTCCCTCCCTGCTACACATAAATCCTGCCACCCCTCAGCAGTCTGAAATGGAGATCCAATGCCAAATTAGTAAATCACAGAGACCTACAATGCTCTCTGTCTTGGACAAACAGCTCCAAATGATAGTAATTAGGCCTTAACATGAGAAATAAGACCACATTATTTGTAAAAATATTCAAACAAAATTGTAAATCGTATTTGAAAGTGTATTCAGGTATGCATTTGCTAAAACTCATCACATTTGTTCCAAGTTATGATTGAATGAAAATTAGATGCCTTTAAAAGATCAAGAGGTCATATGAACATATTCCTTGAGACTAAATATTTCCAAATTTAATTCAAATTGGCATGAATAAAACTAGCATGTCAACCTAAATGGACAAGGAGCCAGGGGAGGAAAGGTACTATGACATACGACATCTACACTTCAGTTCATATGGGAAATCTGAACTTGATTGTCAAGAAAACCCACTTAATTAAATCTTAATTTAAAAATACTCATTTGAGGCAAGAACATTTCCATTTATCTGCTTCCTAACAATATTAAAATTCGGTGACAGAAAGACTAAAATTATTATTCTATCAATATAAGACTTCAGTATTATCAACCTACATCTAATACCAATCCGGAACTTAACCTCTTAAAATTTCATGGGCAACACAATGTCTCTACTCAAACAAAGCACTTCTCAGGTCTAATGTTCATTTGATGGATAGAATGTCTACTTCTAAGATGATAGAACAAACTGCTTTATAATCTATACATTTTTAATATTCACCTGGATTCAACATTTAGCCATCCTCAAATATTGCTATGAATTCTCTTTGAGGAAATTTGAAAATATTTATCTGTCTGGATACTTACATCACTTTCTGCTTTATCATTTTCATACTGAAGTCTGCTTTCTTTTAAAAGATGGCATTCGTGGATTAATTCCTCACATGTTTCATTCAGCCTAAGACCTTGCTTTTTACTGTTGGCTGGCAACATTTTTATGGTATCCACAATCTGATCTTGAATTCTAATGACTGTCTCTCCTTTCTTCTCAGATTTGTAGTGAGCCCGTTCCAGTTGCTGTTGAAGCAACTTATTTTCACGCTGCAGGTGAGATAGCCTCTCCTGTAAAGATTCCTGCTTTCCAATGTCTGCATTCACTTTCCCTTGTTCCTTTTGAGACACATTTTCAATTTCCTTCTTTTGACACTGCGTTTGGCTTTGGTCTCTTTCTCCATCTTCTAAAACTACTGCCCTTTCTCTGAGAGCAACTCTTGTGTGATGCAACTCAATTTCTAGGCGATTGACTTTATTTTTCAATATAGAAAATTTTTGAGAAAAAATCTCCATTATGTCACGTTTTAGATTAGACATATCAGATTTATTTTTGTCCTGGGAACAAATCAGTTCTTCTTTTTCTTTCTTGAAATCAACTTGTAGATCTCCTTTTGAAGTCTGACAATGCTCATGATCCTGTACAACAGTAGCCCGTCTAGACCTGTGTGAGTCCCCTTCTGCTTCCAGTCTTCTTCTGTTTTGTTGTTCATCCTCCAGTTTAGAGCTTAGCATTGTAAGCTCAGCTCTCAGAACTTCAAGCTGTGCATTGGGTTGAAGAAATAGTGTTTCTGTTATTGTCTTTTGAAGATGGTCAATCTTTTCTTTGACAGTCACAATGTCCACTGAATCATTTTTTCCATCCATTTCCGGGTTCTGATTTTTCACTGTGTCTAGTTCCAGTGTTAGCTTGGCAATTTTATTCTTCAACCTGCGATTTTCACGTAACAGTCGTTGTTCTTTTTCATCACTATCAGAAACCTAAGTAAAACCAAGGAGACTTTAGCGAACTCATTGAAATGCTATATCATGATAGCCTCTGAAATAAAGAAAACTTTATGTTTTTAAGTGTAGCTAGAGTTATTCATCTTTTACCTTATAAAAAGGTTCCAATAGGTGGATATCCCTCATAAAAATATAGAATTGCACTAAACCTCTAACTTGGTACAAGCCTACATTCTCCAAAGTTCAAAAATTTAATGTAAGTTGATGGATTTTTTAAAATGAAATGCAAACCACAAGGTACTTTCTAAGAATCTCAGAATTGGAAAGGGCTTTTTCTGAATCACTACCAACCCAGGATACATTAAGTAAAAGATGAATAACTCTAACTACACTTAAAAATTGAGCTTATAGACTGAACTTACAGCTACCTCACAGTGAGAGTATTAACCCTGCATATACTGGGAGAAACTAAATTTCCTAAAAAATATTTTTCAAAGATTATCTCATAGATAGTCTACTTTTTTAGTACTTTCAGTCATAAAAACTACCTCTACTAATAACTGATCATCTAGGCATTGTCCTAAGCTCTTCTACATCCATCAATGAACCCATTCGTTAACACAATCTGGAATGGAGGGGTTAAAAAGATAAGCAACTTCTGGATTTTCCCCAGGTCTCCAGACTCAAAAATTGTTGCTCTTATGAGCTCTTTCTATCCCCTTTGGCTTGCAAAGGTGTTTGGTCAGAATTCCATCTTGTAATATAGTGGCATTCTGTTCTTGAGAAAGTCGCCTCTGAGTGTAATTTAGTTCTTCAACAACCTAGGGACATGTTTCATTGAGTTTTTGATCTCATACCTTTAACAAAAAGTTCAAAGCTTAAGAACAGCTCCTTAAAAAACTGTTAAAAAGAAGTAGCATTTTTAAGCATAAGGATCTTTCATCTTCATGAAAAACTCAAATTTTAACTTAACGGATAGCTAAATTTGTCATAGAGCAAAAATGCAGTATTGTGAAAGAAAATTTATTTATGAACTTTTGAGTAATTCCATCACAGTGTCAAGGCAATTTATCCTGTATGTTAACATTTTTTAAACCCAAAATTAACATTGATGTGAATGGTTAAACTTAATTTATTGTCCCTTTCTTCATTTAGAAAACATATACAGAGTATCTACTACCTGCCAAGGATAGTAATAAATTAATAATTTTAGTCATAAATGTCACAGTTCATTTTTTGAATGAGATAACATTTTGGGCTTGTTTAAAATGTCTTAATGTACATTAAATAAAAAAGATACAATTATTGATAAAATACTGTTAGATATAGGAAATTTTTACCAAAGATAAATTTACCTTATTCCTTCTTACTGTCTTCAATGCCATCACTTGTGTTCTAGTGGTGTTTTCAACTTTGGGGCTCATTTCAACATTTTTAATAGATTGCTTTTCTTTTTTCCTTGTCTGCCCTGTATTCTTTTTACTTAACAGATCAGCTTTTTGTCTCTTCTCTTCTTCTTCTTGTGAGATCAATCTGCAGTTAAACACAATCAAAGCTGTGATCAACATAAAATGTACTGTTATATTTATATGATATCTTATGTAAACCTCATGGTAACCACAAAACATAAATCTCCAGCAGATTCACAAAAGATAAAGAGCAGGAATCCAAAGCCCATTACGGAAAATCTTCAATTCAAAAAGGAAGGCAGCAAGAGATAAAGAATGTAACGATGGAACTACGAAACAGCCAGAGAACAACAAGATAGCATTAGTAATCCTTTACCTGTCAATAATTTCTTTGTAAATGGATTGAATTTTCCAATCAAAAGGCCTGGAACGACCAGGGGTGGAGAACACACAATATGGCAGGCAGACGCTGTGTTGTAGAAATGTGCACCTGAAACCTGTAGTCTTTTGATAACCAGAGTCACCTCAATAAATTCAATGAAAAGGAAAAGAGGCATACAGTGTTTGATGGATTAAGTAATAAGACCCCACTACTTGTTGCCTTCAAGAGACTCCAATCATTTTCTTAACTTTCCAAAAAAAAAAATCCTCACCAGGGGATGTGCTCAAGGATTTTAGAGAGAGGGGAATGGATAGAGATACAGACAGACAGATAGAGAAACATCAGTGTGAGAGAGAACATCAGTTGGTTTTTTTCTCCTATGTACCCAGACCAGAGATGGAATCCACAATCTAGGTATATGCCTTAACCTGGAATCAAACCTACACCCTTTCGGTATATTGGTTGGTGCTCCAACCAAGAAAGCCACACTAGCCAGGATTCAAGTCATTATTAAAGACTAAAAGCTCAGAGAGAGAAAAGATATCCCTTGCAAGGGCAAACCAAAGAGAATTCGTAGATATACTTATATTAGACAAAACAGAATTTAAGCCACAAACTGTAACAAGGCACAAGCAAGGCCTTCACATAACAATAAGGGGATCACTTCATAACATATATAACAATTGTAAATAGGTATGCACCCAACATTTGTTCCCCTAAAAATATTAAACAAATTTTAACAGAACTAAAAGGTTTAAATATCCAACAACACAATAATAGCAGGGAGCATCAATACCCCACTTTCAGCAATGATTTGATCATCTAGACACAATATCAACAAGGATATGTTAAACTTGAACCAAACATTAGAACAAGTGGACCTAATGGACATTTAGAGAGCAGTCATACATTTTTTTTTGAGAAATAGTGGAATGCTTTTCATTTGTTTTTTTAATTCATTAAGGTATTACAGGTGTGTCCTTATCCCTACATTACCCCCCATCCCCCCACTCATGCCCTCACCCCCCTGTTGTCTGTATCCATTGCTTAGGCCTATATGCTAGCATATAATCCTTTGGTTGATCTCTCCCCCTTACCCCCACCCTCCCCTACCTTCTCTTTGAGTTTTGACGGTCTGATTGATGCTTCTCTGTCTCTGGATCTGTTTTTGTTCATTAGTTTATGTTGTTCATTATATTCCACAAATGAGTGAGATCATGTGATAGTTATCTGGCTTATTCCACTCTGCATAATCATACATTTTTTACACCACCTCAAAGAGATAGCTATACTCCCATGTATATGGCAGCCTTATTCACAATAGCCAAGATATATGAACTAAGTGTTCACCAATAGATGAACAGATAAAGATATGTGGTATGTATGAATGTTTGTAGGTATGTGTATACTATGTATATAATTATGTGTGTCTATGTATACACACACACACACATACATACATAGACAATAGATTTTTCTCTTGCATGAGAAAGAAATAGAATGATAGAGACTGGCTATTGTTATAAGAAATGTTAATCACGCTCTATTAACCATGATTATTTTGTTCTGATTAAAGAAAGAATGTTCTGATCTGGCTGGGTGCTCTCCCCACACCTCTGGGACATGGAAGTTTACCTGGAAATGTGGTCCATCCTCCTTAACTCCCTAATATCATGGAAAGATTAATTACCTTGTTGGAGCAACAATGGAGTCCCAGAGGTGCCCACACTTTGCAACCTCTCAGCTTGCATTGCCTGTGATCTGTAAACAATATACCCGTCTCTTTCCTTTTGCCTATTTTCCCATGCCTGTAATACCCGTTTTTGTTACTTTTACATAACCATTCTTATTTCATTTGCCTACTTCCCCATGTCATCTTTATCATTCTACCCCATCTAAGCAGCCACTTTATTGGGGTCAGGGGTGGATGGTGTGCAGAGCAAATATTCTTGGATGACCTGCTGCTCTCCCATACTGCCAGCATTGTTGGAATCAATGCTCATACAGGAATCAAACCTGTCTCTGCTTCATTGGCTCAAGTAGTGACAGGCAGACTGGACTTCCTTGTTGTCAGGTTTCACTACCAATCGTACCCACATAGGTGAACCTTGAGAGCATTAGACTAGTAAACATAAGTCAGACAATGACAAATACTGCATGATCTCTCTTGCATGTGGAATCTAAAGTACCTAAACTCACAAAATCAGAGAGTACAGTGGTGGTAGCCAGAGGCTGAGGGTATGAGTAAAGGCGAGGAGATTTTGGTCAAAGGTACAAACTTCAGTTATAAGTCGATCACTTGTGGGGGTCTGATGTACAGCATGGTGATTATAGTTAACAATACTATACTATGTGCTCGATGGTTGCTAAATGATTAGATCTAAATGTTCTCATCACTAAAAGAGAATTGGTAATTATGTGCTGTAATGGAAATGTGAACAAACCCTCCTGTGCTGATCACTTACCACCATAAAAGCGTATCAAATGAACACACTATATACCTTCAAAATATGCAAGGTTACATGTCAATTATGACTCAATAAAGTTCGGGGAAAAATAGAAATTTGAAATTTGAAAAAGTAAACTATCCACATGGCAATCTACACTAATTAAAGAGAAATAAGTAAATTGGTTGTCACTCTGTCATGCCCACTCACCAATCAGGATGAGTATGCAAATTAACCCAACAAAGATGGAGGGTTAATTTGCATATGCAGGTGCAGAGCGAAAACAGAAGGCTCAGGCCCGAGTGTAGATTGAGGACAACTGAAGACTGAAGCCTGAAGAGGCTTGGCTTCTCCGCTGTGGCCAGAGTGGAGAAGCCTAGCCTCAAGGCTTGGCTTCTCTGCTGCAGCCAGACCAAAGGCCTGGGTCCCAGGTGCTGAGGGAAAATTGGTGCTGGCAGTCAGGGAAAGGAAGGCCAATTGTGTGAATCTTCATGAAACTGGCCTCTAGTGTGTGTATATATATATATATATATATATATATGCATTAATATATAGAGATATATCTAGAAAATGGCAGCAAACCAATTACTTATGATTTTCTTACAAAGTAAAATATTTGGTAACTTTTGTATACTCTAGCGTAGGATCTAGTCCTATATAATCAAAGCCTAATATGCAAATTGACCAAATTCGAGAATAACTGGTTGCTATGATGCACAGTGACCACCATTAGGCTGATGCTCAATGCAGGAGCTTCCCCCTGGTGGTCAGTGCCTTCCCACAGGGAGAGCATTGCTCAGTCAGAAGCCAGGCTCACAGCTGGTGAGCAGAGAGGCAGTGGCTGGAGCCTCTCCAGCCTGTGCAGCAGTGCTAAGGAGCAGAGAGCCAAGCAGTAAGGAGCAGCCAGCACACGGGCAGTAAGGAGCTAGGAGTCCCAGACTGTGAGAGGATGCAAGCCAGACTGAGGGAAACCCACCCCCCTGCCCCAGAGCATGAATTTCATACACTAGGCCTCTAGTATTATATACATAATGACCTACTCTATGTTTTGTATACATAATAACATATAATAAATGTCCTTAGACTGTGTATGTGTGTGTTTATACTAGTTATGTTTTTATGAAAGATCTAGCCCTGGAAGTGAAGTTATTGGGATAAAAGAATGACATACATGACATTTTGAAAAAAGCTCAATTACCCTTTGAAAAAGATGTGCTAATTTCACCTACCAATAGTGCATGTGGATGCCTTTTCCTCCAATGCGAAAATTCTGGTTTTATTTGTTAAATACAATAGTTATTATAAGTTCAAAAAAATGGTATCTCATTTTTTGTTGATTAGCATTTTCTAATTAGAAAGCAAGGGTCAATCTGGTATAAATTCAAAATTTTTAATCATGAATATTAGCTCAACTTGGAATTTGTTTGATAGGAAAAGAATAATTACCTACTGTTAAATACTGCTATAGGCTTACCTCTCAGAATCATCATTCTCCACAATAGGAAACTGGTGCTTATCACTTTGTTCACTCTTGCTTATCTGTCTCCCTCCAGCACGGTCAGTGTCATCATTAGCCCCGTCACACATGTTTCCTGACTCTTCCCTTTTACTATTTTTCTGCTCCTTCTTTTCTTCAACCTTTGATGAAAGTTTGATATTAAGGATATTGTTATTACCTCATTCATTAAGAACACTGTGTTTTCATTACCTTTTTCATGTGGCTTTATGACTTAGTTTTGCTATTACCTTATTCATTAAATAAACTGTGTTTTCATTAATTTTATCATTTGACTGCTGGGTATCAGTTTCTTGACTGTTGCCTTGATGTCTCAATCCATTTCTGTCACTGTCATCATCAGCACCATCAGATATGTTTCCTGATACTTCCTTTATACTGCTTTTCTGCTTAGTTTCTCCTTCAACCTTTGATGCATGTTTGATAGTAAAGATATTGTTATTACCTTATTCATCAAAAGATAGTGTTTTCATTAATTTAATGATATTAATGAAACTGCTATGACTTGAATCAATGAAAATATTTTGAGTGTTTTATTTGATCATAAAAGGTCATTGAAATTGCTGTAATTCTGCTTTGTTTCTGCTTCTATATAGAAGCCAAATTTTCCAAGACTTCTAAGAGTGATTTCTTAATTTTGTGCTCCTATTCACACAAAATCCACCCTTTGCTACCTAATATTCCCCATACTCACCCCATCCCATTTATCTCACAGAGACAATAAAATCAATGACAAAAAATGCAAATATCCTTCTTTTGTCTTTCCCACCTCTGACTTGCATTACACAGATTTAGAGGATGTGACATTGTGCCTCAGTAACAAATAGGAAGCTTTCCTCTTTCTTCACGAAGCTATTGTTTCCTATATTGCCTTTTACATTTTCCAAGGTCTTTAAAGGTACCAAAAAGTGTGGCATTTATAAAATATATGAGCCTAAGTTTACTACAATATAGGGGCATTGTGAAGCCAATGAATTGTTAGTTAAAGTACAATTAGAGAAAGTGTGTAATGCTCCCCTAATGTCACACTGCCAAGTCTTCGTCTTTAGGGCCTGATGAATTCTGCTGGCCTTACATTAGTGACTCTCTGAGATGCCCCCCAACCATAAGGTTCATGGGTACCCAGTGGGTGATCGCTGCTATTTGCATAGCCTGTGACTTTTGCTGAGTGGCCTCACACCCAGAACTGAAGCTGAGTTGGAGTCTGTATCAACATGGGAAGCACCATTCACACCTACCTGGTGACTCACTTACCTCATGGGACTCACATACCAAAGGGAGCTCTTTCAGTGATTGACCCCAACACAAAGCTGGTAGGCAGAGATGAGACTCAGAGTGACTTGGGCTTGTTCTTAGCTGCCTCACAGGCTCGGTGCTGCTGGAAGGAGGCATTGCTGTGCAGCTTGGCCCCTCGCTGGTGCACCTAGGCCTAGCAGAGGCAGTCACAAACACTGCATCTCGTTGTAGCTCCACACAGGTTACCCAGCGGAAGTCACAGGCAGAGACTGACATTGACTTATAACAGAGTGCTCTAGCAAGAGGCTCCAGTGGGGAGCTACAGAACATGAATCAATGACTCCACAATCAGACACCCAAATGAAGATCTCGACAGGTACCACAGCATACTGGAGTGTATTAATTGACATGGGGTCAGCCTTCACATAGCATCTCATACACTGCGGTCAGCCAGCGTGAGCATCAACCCCATCCACAAATACGTCAGCATTAAGACTCTACAAAGGAGGGCACACACACAAGTGACATTCCTGGAGTGCCCAGCTCTGGTGATCTGAAAGAATGATGCCAATGAGCCTGACAAAACACCGAACACATAAGTCCATTTTACTAAGACTGGGAGACATAGTAGATCAATCCAATTCATAGAAACAAATACAAAGAGGCAGCTTAAATGGGGAGAAGAAGAACGATGCCAAAATGAAAACACACACAAAAACAATACAAAACAAAACAATACAGGATAAATCCCCAAAAATAAAGAGCTAAATGTCATGCTGCGACTCCTTAAAACAGTTCCTCATGTTGTGGTGACCCCCAACCATTAAATTATTTTTGTTTATACTTCATAACTGTAATTTGCTACTGTTCTAAAGTGCAATATAAATATCTGACATGCAGGATGTATTTTCAGGGTTACAAATTTAACATAATTAAAGCGTAGTGATTAATCACAAAAACAATATGTAATTATATGTGTGTTATCCGATGGTCTTAGGTGATTCCTGTGAAAGGGGCGTTTGACCCCCAAAGCGGTCCAACTGACAGGTTGGTGACCCACGTGTTGAGAACCAATGGCCTAGAGGCTTTTTCAGTCATGGGACGGCCCCTAGAGGTAAAAACAGATAATGGGCCTGCCTATACTAGCTTCTCCTTTCAGCAGTTTTGCAAGCAATACCAAATAATACATAATACAGGAATTCCCTTTAATCCTCAGGGAAAGGCAATTGTAGAAAGAGCTAATCAAACCTTAAAAACTCAGTTACAAAAACAGAAAGGGGGAGAGGGGTATTATCCTACTTCACAGAATCAGTTAAATCATGCCCTTTACACTTTAAATTTTGACAATAGGGTCACACAGCAGCCGAGAGGAGGCATCAACCTCCTGGTCCCGTGGCATCTGCCGATATGGCACGATGGAAGGATTTACAAACCGGGCAGTGGAGAGAGCCAGACCCAGTAATAATATGGGGAAGAGGCCATGTTTGTATCTTTCCAGCAGGTGCTTCTAACCCCATCTGGGTGCCAGAGCAAGCGGTGTGTCACGACCATGGATCCTGGGAGAACAACTCATCCCACCATTCAAGAAGCTGAAGATCACACCTCTGGTGATGATGCCAGCTCAGCCACAGGCCCCAAAGAAGGAGAATAGCAGAAGGCAGCTTGCTAAGGCCACCCAAGAAGCTAGTGTCCCTACATTGGGTCAACTGAAGAAGCTGACCACCGATACTCAGCAAGTGGTGAAAGAAGAGGCGGTTCAGGTAACACCCTCCAACCTTTTTGTTGCTATGCTGGCGCTTGTCAGCTGTCAGGTAGGTATGGCTGCAGCTGACACTTACTGGACTTATGTTCCAGACACCCCTATGGTCAATCCAGCCTCCTGGACCGGAGAATCAGTGCCAGCATTTACTGACAACACTAATATGGTCCGGGGTATCTCCAACAAGCATATAACTCCTTCTTCCCAAGGTGATTATACTTATAATGGTTTTAGTGGGGAGCTCCCTATTTATTTATCTAAAAGGGGGACTTCAGGATGTTTGCAGCTTGGCCAAGAAAATAAGACGTCTTATGGAGGCACAAACATTGCTAACATTGCAGGCTCTTGGGATATGGCAAAATATATTCAGACAGTTACTAAACTTGGATTTCCTAAGGCCACCTGATGGCTGTCTGATAAGCATCCCCTGCCCCCCTCCTGCCCTAATAGCACCACTACTGAGTTGGGAGCATGTCCTCAATGGCAAGATTGTGCCAGTCCTGTACCACTGAGACATATTATTTTTGGCTCTGACTTGTATGTATTGGATTGGTCCCACAGGCTTGATGATAAATATCCCATCATGAGCCTATGTCACCAGGAGGTTTTGTAAGTAATGACCTGACCATGAAAACAGGAAATTTACAGAAAGATCTGTGGCTTTTAGCTGCTGCCCTTGACTTTCTTAATTTTACTGGCTCTTTCTTAGCTAATACTAACGGAGCTGTTCATCGAGCCCTTGCTATGGCTATGAGCTTGTGGCCAGCCCCCATATGTATTGGTAACTGGAAATGTGAACATCAACAGATTGGACACCCATTATGCTGTCCAATGCCATCACAGTAACATTACCAGCTGTGTTTCTAGGCATAACCTGAAGGAGGACATATTAATTTTAAAGCAGACTTCTTTTATTACGCTTCCTACCAACAGGAAAATGGAATCATGATGCGGGCCCTCAGGCATTGCAGGAATTACACTATTGTCCCAGGAAAAGCATGCTTTGGGACTTATTATTTTTGGTATTGTTACCCTAGTTACTGTTATTGCATCTGCTATAACTGCTTCTCTTGCATTGACCCAAAGCATCGAGAATGCGAAGCTGTCAATGAATTGGCTCAGAACACCTCAACTACATTTCAGGATCAAGAAGATATAGAAAAAAGGCCAGAAACAAACTTAAATGCTTTGGAAGCTGAGCTGTAGTGATAGGACTAGGTAATCAATTAGAAAGTATCGAGATTAGATAGCAGCTTCAATGTCTTGCTGCTTTTACATATATTTGTGTGACTTCAGCCCGTTATAACAGTTCTCTGTGGGATTCAAATAAAATCAAGATGCACCTACAGTGAATATGGTCTCATAATAATATCAGTATAGTCCTAGTGCGGCAAGCCAAACATGTGCAAATCATTCAAAATAGTCATGATGATATTATATCTCCAGCAAAACTAGCAAAAGAATTGCTGGATGATTTAAAAGAATTTAATCCGTGGAATATGTTAAAAAACATGACCTGGTACCTAATTGGATTCCTTTGTGTACTACTAATCTTATCCTGCCTTTTTTCAGTCATCAGCAAGCTCCTGTGATCTCACGTCTGAAGTCTCCAAGTAGATGTCCACAAGATACATTTAAAAATAAAAATGAGGGAGATGTAGAGGGCCCCTGGGAAGGCACATGGGCATTTATACTTAATAACTGCCACCTGAACCCAAGGTGACAGGCAGAACCAGGTCCTGGATACACATCTTACCAAAAAGGCACAAGTGTTCTCAGCTTGACTTTCATTTTTGCCCAGGTGTCTGGGAGTGGGTTTTGTTATGTAAATCCAGTCTAACACCAGGAATGAATAGGACTCTGGCCCACCCAAGCCCCTTTATGTTGAATTTTAGTGAAACCTACTGGTATTTGGGGTATAAAATAAACACACTGCTTTGGTGCTGGGTCCCTGTCTGTCCCTCAGAAGAGGACGGTGGTCCCACCCGGTCCCAGCTTTTTTCTTCCAGCTTTGAGTTTTGTCTCTTTCTTTCATTTCTCAAATCCCCAGCAGCCTCTACTCAAATAACCAGACCACTCTCTTTCCAAGCTGCACACAGAAAAGAGAGACCCCTCCACACTAATATGAGGAGACGCGAGAAGATTTGACTTTGGGTGGTGGGCACATGGTCCTATATGCAGATTTCGTAAATTAGAAATCCACACACAAGAAACCTATGTGCTCATATTGTCTAATGTCACCCCAATGAAATTTAAATAAATAAATAAATGAATGAATGAATAAATAAATAAAATGCAAACCACAAAAAAGCTGGGAAAGCTATATTTATGTCAGACAAAATAGAAGTTAAATGTAAGGCTATAAAAAGAGACAAAGAAGGTCATTACATAACGATATGGAACCCATCCAACAAGAAGAAATAACCTTTATGAACATATATGCACTCACAAGAGGAGCACTATAATATATAAAGCAAATATCTATACAATCATAATTAGGAAGTACAGTACCCCTTTGACATTGATAGATCTTTCAAAAAAAAAAAAGCAAGAAGGTAAATGTATATATTTTAAAAGCTCCAAACAAAACTCAAATGAATTTCGTTGATACGTTCAGAGCATTATTAACCTAAAAATGCAGGGTATAAATTTTCTTCAAGTGCAAGAAAAGTTTCCTAGGTAGGCCACATGTAAGGCTATAAAATAAGTCTCAGTAAATTTCAGAAGACTCCAATCATTCCTCACATCTTCTCCAACCACAGTGGTGTCAAACTAGAAATCAATTACACACAAACACATGAAGGGTAAATAAGCTGCTACTAAACAGTGAATGGGTTAACAATGAGATCAAGGCAAAAATCAAAAAATACCTTGAAACGAATGAAATGGGAACATGATAATTCAAAATCTATGGGACAACGTGGAAGCTGTCCTAAGAGGGAAATTCACAGCAATACAGGCCTACCTCAAGAATGAAAAAAAGTCACAAATGAACAATGTAACCTTTACCAGAAGACATGTTTTAAATGAGCCTATTGGATTGCTTTAAAAGGTGTGTAATATGATCTTAATTTTGTTGATTGATTATGACAGTATTCTTTTCTTAGTGATTAAACTTCACCAAATATAAAATATACCATTTTAAAGTATAAAATTCAGTATCATTTGGCACATGTACCATGTTGTGCAGTGATCGCCTCTATTTAGTTCCAAAACCTTTCACCAATCCAGAAGGGAACCTTATTCCCATGAAATAGGAACTCCCATTCCCCCTACCCAGTCTCTGGCAAACACTTGTCTGATTTCTCTCTCTATTGACTCACTTATTGTGGAAATTGCATATAAAAGGAATCATGCAATAAAGTAAATACATTTTCTCCTTTGGACAGTGGGGCTCAATGGATGGAGCATCCTCCCATCCACTGAAGGGTCATAGGTTCAATTTCCAGTCAGGGCATATATAGAGGTGGTCAGATCAATCCCTGTCAGAGACCATCCTCCTTGCAGGTGGCTTCCAATCAATGTCTTTCTCTCTCATCAATGTCTCTCTCTCTCTCTCTCTCTCTCTCTCTCTCTTTATTTTTATTCAAAAATAAAACATTTCCCAATTTGAGGATTTAACTATAAAAAGACTAATTTTGAATTACGAACATAAAACAATGATAGGTAGGCCACTAGGAAATTTTACGGGTAAGTGTTACACAAAATTCAATTGAGTACAAGAAAGTTAATGTTACAGGAGACCACTTTACCTTGAAGACTACATTGTCTGATGTAGGACATGCAACAGCAATGCGACGTTTGCTGTACAATCCACAGCTCCAATGAGGGAATCCATGTCTTTAAAAAAGGCAACAAAATTTTCAGTGAAATATCAGCTTTCTGTATATCAAATAAAGATTCTTGATATAATTAACTCTAGGCCTATGTTTAAAAAAAGCTTTTAGTTTTTTATTTCTGTTGTCACCTCTCCCAGCCTATGAACTATTTCATGAACACACTCTGACTAGGATTAATTTGTTTTCACCACTTACTGGTTGACATAATTTTTATTTCCTGAACTGGAACACATATGATGACGTAAATCAAGGCAGGAAGATACATTGTTCCTTCCTCATCATCTGTCCCTGGTTCAAAGACTAATTGATTTCTGTCAAAAATGACAGTCTTGCTTTTTTTGCATGCAAACCACTTATTAAGGAGATCCCACTCCTTCCTTTTGTCCTCAAAACACACAGTAATTTCCCTGAAATTCTGGGAAGTTAAATGTCCAAATGTCAAAGAACAAATGCATATTTTATTAGCCTATGTAACTACATATATGTGTATATATATATACATGTATATATATAGTTACATACATATAACTATATATATATTTATTGACATGTGCTGACCTACTGTATGTTTTATACACATATTAACATAAAATAAATGTCCTTAAACTCCATATGTGTATTTTTACACAAGTCATGTTTTCATGTAGAATCTAGTTCTGGAACTGAAGCTATTGAGAAATGAATGACATACTTGAATTTTTGAAACAAGTTCAATTACCCTTCTAAAAAGATGTGCTAATTTCGTCTACCAATAGTGCAGGAAAATGCCTTTTTCCTCTCATGGGACAATTCTGGCTTTTATTTTTTACAGATAATAATTATCATTATAACTTGAAAAAATGGTATCTCATTGTTGATATGCATTTGTTTCTGATCAGCAAGCAAGGTTCTATCTAGTAAAAATGTAAATTTGCTAATTATGAATATGAGCTCAAATTGGGATTGGTTTTATAGGAAAAGAATAATTACCTACTGCTAAATACTGCTATAGGCTTACCTATCAGTATTTACATTCTCCTTAATAGGAACCTGCTTCTTCTCACTTTGTTCCATGTTGCCTTTCTTCCTCACACCAACACTGTCACTGTTGTCTTCAGCGCCATCATGCATGTTACCTGACACTTCCCTTTTACTACTTGTCTTCTTCTCTTGTTCTTCAACCTTTGATGAAAGTTTGATATTTTTATTACCTTATTCAATAAAGGACTGAGTTTTCATTAATTTTGTCATTTGGCTTTTATCATTTCAGTTTGTTATTACCTTATTCATTAAAATGACTGCATTTTCATTAATGGTATCATTTGGCTGCTGGTTATCAGTTTGTTCCCTGTTGCTGTGCTGACTCAATCCATCATTGTTACTATCACCACCAGCACCATCATACATGTTTGCTGACTCTTCCCTTTTTCTACTTTTCGGTTTCTTTTTTTCTTTAACCTTTAATGAATATTTGATTTTAAGGATATTGTTGTCACCTTATTCATTAAAACAAGTGTGTTTTTATTGATTTTGTCATTTGGATTTATCAGTTGTGTTTGTTATTACCTTATCCACTAAGAAGGCTGTGTTTTCATTAATTTTATCATTTGGAAGCTGGGAATCAGTTTGTTCACTGTTGATTTGCTGTCTCAATCCACTTCTGTCATTGTCATCATTAGCACCATTATACATGTTTTCTGACACTTCCCTTTTACTGTTTATCTGCTTATTTTTTTCTTCAACCTTAAAGTTTGATATTGTGGTTATCATTATTACCTTATTCATTCAAAAGTTATATTTTCATTAATTTTATTACAGTAACTAAATTGCTATGACTCGAATCAATAAAAATATTTTGAATGTTTAATTTTATCATAACAGGTCATTGAAATTATAAATTCTGCTTCATTTCTGTTTCTGTATAGGAGCCCGATTTTCCAAGATTTCTAAAGGAGCTTTCTTAATTTTGTGCTCCTATTCACATTATATCCACTCTTTGCTGCCTAACATTTTCGCTCCTCATCCCCATCCCATTTATCTATCAGAGACAATGAAATAAAAAGACAAGCATGCAAAATTTCCCACTTTTGTCTTTCCTAGCTGTTCTTGCCTGACACAGATAGATTTTGAGCATGTGACATTGTGCCACAGTAACAAATAGGAAGGTTTCCTCTTTTTTCAAGAAGCTATTGTTTCCCACATTGCCTTACATTTATTTCAAGGTCTTTAAAGGTATCAAAAGTGATGGCATTTATAAAATATATGAATCAACATACTTCAACAATCCAGCAGAGTGATGCCAATGAATTGTTACTTAAAATACAATTTTGGAAAGTTAGTAATGCTCTCCTAATTCACAAAGCTAGTCTTGGTCTTTGGGGCCTAATGAATTCTGCTGGCCTTGCAGTATTGACTTTTTGATGTGCCTCCCAACCATAGGCCCTTGGGTACCCAGTTTGTGACAGCTGCTATTTGCATAGCCTGGGACTTTTGCTGAGTGGCCCCAGAGCCAGAAATGAAGCTGAGGTTTAATCTGTATCAACATAGTAAACACCATTCACACCTACCTGGTGACTCACTAACCTCATGGGACTCACGTACCAATGGGAGCTCTTTCAGTGATTGACCCCAACAGAAAGCTAGTAGGCAGAGGTGGATCTCAGAGAGATTTGGGCTTTGTTCTTAGCTGCCTCCAGGGCTTGGTGCTGGTGGAAGGAGGCATTGCTGTGCAGCGTGGCCCCTCCCTGGTGCACCTAGGCCTAGCAGAGGCAGTCACAAACACTGCATTGCTTTGTAGCTCCACACAGGTCTCCCAGGGAAAATCACAGACAAAGACTGACATCGACTTACAACAGAGTGCCCACCACCACCATCTCAAGAGGTTCCAGTGGGGAGTTACAGAACATGAAGCAATTACTCCACAATCAGTACACCCAAATGAAGATTGCACAAGGCACCACAACATACTGGAGTGTATTACTTGACATGGTGTCAGCCTTCACATAGCATCTCATACACTGTGGTCAGCCAGCGTGAGCATCAACCCCATCCACAAATAGGCCAGCATCAAGACTCTACAAAAGAAGAGCTCACATAACACACACAAGTGACATTCCTGGAGCACCCAGCTCTGATGGTCTGAGAGATTGTGCCAATGAGCTTGACAAGACAACTAACACATAAGTCCATTGTTCCAAGACTGGAAGGCATAGTAGATCTACCCATATTCCTAGAAACAAATACAGAGAAAAAGCTTAAATGAGAAGAACACAAGAGATGCCCCAAATGAAACACACACACACACACACACACACACACACACACACACAACAAACAAACAAACAAACAAACAAACAAAAAACCATAGGATAAATCCCCTGAAAAAAGAGCTAAATGAAATGGAGGGGAGAAATGCACCAGATTCAAGGTTGAAGAATACGGTTACAAAGATGCTAAAGGAATATACTGAGAACTTCGACAATGTCAAAACAAGTAAAAAAGGATAAATGAATCATAAAACATCCACTCAGAAATGAAGAGTACAATACTTGAAATGAACAATACAAAAGAAGGAATCAACAGCAGATAGATGAAGTATATATTCAAATCTTTCACTTATAAGACAGGTAGCAGGAAACACCGAATTAGAGCAAATATATATATATTTGCAAGCAAAGGCTTGCCTATCAGTAGTATATATATATACACTTTCTTTTTTTTTTAAAGTTAATACTTTAATTTTATAGATAATTCTGGAATATCTATTAAATATTTTTAGTAGTATTTTGGGTAGACAGTAAGAACAAAATCAATGGAATTCTTTTTTTTTCTTTTTTTTTCATTTTCTTTTTTTTTTTAATTTTTCGATAAAAGTATTACAAAGGGTATTACATAAGTGTCCTTCCCCCCTCACCCACCCTTGACAAACCCCTGCCCTCCCTTACCCCCCAGTGTCTTATGTCCATTAGTTATGCTTATAAGGATGCATACAAGTCCTTCGGTTGATCTCTTACTCCCCTCCCTCCTGTCCCTCAACCCTCCCTGGCCTTCCCACTGCAGTTTGACAATCAGTTTGAGGCAGCTCTGCCTCTGTATCTATTATTGTTCAAAAGTTTGTAATGGTCTTTATTATCCATGAATGGGTGAGATCATGTGGTATTTTTCCTTCATTGACTGGCTTGTTTCACTTAGCATAATGCTCTCCAGTTCCATCCATGCTGTTGCAAATCCTAAGAGTTCCTTCTTTTTTACAGCAGCATAGTATTCCACCATGTAGATGTACCACAGTTTTCTAATCCATTCATCTACTGATGGGCACTTTGGCTGTTTCCAGATCTTAGCTATGGTGAATTGTGCTGCTATGAACATAGGGGTGCATATATCCTTTCTGATTGGTGTTTCTGGTTTCTTGGGATATATTCCTAGAAGTGGGATCACAGGGTCAAATGGGAGTTCCATTTCCAATTTTTTGAGGAAACTCCATACTGTCTTCCATAGTGGCTGCACCAGTCTGCATTCCCACCAGCAGTGCACAAGTGTTCCTTTTTCTCCACATCCTCTCCAGCACTTGTCGTTTGTTGATTTGTTGATGATGGCCATTCTGACAGGTGTGAGATGGTACCTCATTGTTGTTTTGATTTGCATCTCTCGGATGATTAGTGACTTTGAGCATGTTTTCATATGTCTCTTGGCTTTCTGAATGTCCTCTTTTGAAAGGTGTCTATTTAGATCCTTTGCCCATTTTTTGATTGGATTGTTTATCTTCTTTTTGTTAAGTTGTATGAGTTCCCTATAAATTTTGGAGATTAAGCCCTTATCAGATATGAAGTTGGCAAATATGTTTTCCCACGCAGTGGGTTTTCTTGTTGTTTTGTTGATGGTTTCTTTTGCTGTGCAGAAGCTTTTATTTTGATGTAGTCCCATTTGTTCATTTTCTCTTTAGTTTCAACTGTCCTAGGAGCTGTATCAGTGAAGAAATTGCTTTGGCATATGTCTGAGATTTTGTTGCCTTTGTATTCTTCTAGAATTTTTATGGTTTCCTGTCGTACATTTAAGTCCTTTATTCATTTTGAGTTTATTCTTGTGTATGGTGTAAGTTGGTGGTCTAGTTTCATTTTCTTGCATATATCTGTCCAATTTTCCCAACACCATTTATTGAAGAGACTATCTTGGCTCCATTGTATGTTCATGCCTCCTTTGTCAAAAATTAATTGAGCATATTGGTTCGGGCTAATTTCTGGACTCTCTATTCTATTCCACTGATCTATATGTCTGTTCTTGTGCCAGTACCAGGCAGTTTTGAGAACAGTGGCTTTGTAATACAGCTTGATATCTGGCATTGAGATCCCACCTACTTTGTTTTTTCTCAGGATCGCTGCAGCTATTCGGGGTCTTTTTTTATTCCAGATGATTTTTTGGAGAGTTCGTTCTAGATCTTTGAAGAAGGCCATTGGTATTTTAATGGGAAGTGCGTTGAATTTATAGATTGCTTTGGGTAGTATGGACATTTTAATGATGTTGATTCTACCAATCCAAGAACATGGTATGTTCTTCCATCTCTTTATGTCTTCCTCTATCTCTTTTTTCAACGTCCTGTAGTTTTCCGAGTAGAGGTCTTTTACCTCTTTAGTTAAGTTTATTCCTAGGTATCTTAATTTTTTTGGTGCGATGGTAAATGGGATTGTTTTTATAATCTCTCTTTCTGAAAGTTTACTATTGGTGTATAGAAATGCCTCAGATTTCTTGGGGTTAATTTTGTATATATACACTTTCTTTAATGAGAGTAGTTTAAGGGACTTCTGGGATAACAGAAATCATAGCCACATCCACATTAGAGGGGTACCAGAAGGAGAAGTTTGAGAGCAAAAATTAAGAATCTATTTAAAGAAATAAAATAACTGAGACATCCCTGACCTGGGCAAGAAAAATACATAGAAGTGCACAAAAAGGGAGTCCCAAACAAGATGAACTGAAAGAGGCGTAGACCAAGCCACTTCATAATTAAAATGGCAACAGTTAAACACAAAGAGAGGATCTTAGAAGCAGAAATTAAAAACAAATAGTTACCTACAAGGGAGACCCAATAAGTCTGTTAGATGCTTTTTCAACAGACACATTTCAGACTGGTAAGAATTAGTACAAAATATTCAAAGTGATGAAAAAGAAGGACCTACATCCAAGACTACTCCACATGGCAAAGCTGATATTTAATATTGAAAAAGAGATAAAGAACTTTCTAGGTAACCTAAAGGAGTTGATAACACAAAAAGAAGACAGTATTAGAGGAATTTTTAAAGAGATTTATATAAAAAGTAAAACTAAGAGGCAGTAGACTTAATTATAAAGAACAAAATAGCAATAAGCAAGTAGCTATCAATAATCCCTCTAAATGTACATATCTTTTTTTAAATATAGATTTTATTGATTTTTTACAGAGAGGAAGGGAGAGAGATAGTTAGAAACTGTGATGAGAGAGAAACATATATCAGCCACCTCTTGCACACCTCTTACTGGGAATTTGCCCCGCAACCAAGGTACATGCCCTTGACCGGAATTGAACCTGGGACCTTTCAGTTTGCAGGCCGATGCTCTATCCACTGAGCCAAACCGGTTATGGCAAATGTATACATCTTAAAAGCTCCAATCAAAAGACATAGAGTAGATAGGTGGATAAGAAAACAAATTCCCCACATGTGCTGTCTTCCAGAGAACAACATCAGCAAAACATACATACATACTGATAGTAAAAGGATAGAAAAAGATATTTTCTGAAAATACAACCAAAAAGGCCCGATCTGGTGGCTCAACTGGCTAGTGTTGTTCCTAGACAGCAAGTTTGCTGGTTCAAACTCTCATTAGGACATATACAAGAAGCAAGCAATGAATGCATAAGTAAGTGGAACAACAAATTAATGGTTGTCTCTCTATCTCTCTCTCTGTCTGTCTCTCTTGCTTTATCTTTTTCTCTCTAAAAATCAATCAGTAAAAATTCAACTGAAAAGATGTTCACCCGGCCAGTGTTGCTCAGTGGTCAAGTGTTTACAAAGGAAACAAGAGGTGACAGTCTGATATCTGGTCAGGGCACATGGGGGCATGCAGAAAGCAGAGGATGGATATTTCTCTCTCATCAATGTTTTTATCTGTATATCCCTCTCCCTTCCTCTCCCTGAAATAAATAAAAATATAAAAATGAAATCAATAAAACATATTTTAAAAAAACTTAAAATGCAAACAACTAGGGGTTGTGGGAAGAAAGGGGTCCTAATATGAGGTGACAGGAGAAGAGTTGAATTTGGGTGGTGGGCACATGGTCCTATTCACAGATTTGGTAAATTAGTAATCCACACATGGAACCTATATGTTCATGTAGACTAATGTCACGCCAATAAAATGTAATCAAATAAATAAATTAATAAAATGCAAACCACAAAAAAAGCTGGGAAAGTAATACTTATGTTGGGAAAAAATAGAAGTTAAATGTTAGGCTATAAAAAGAGACAAAGAAGGTCAATACATAATGATATGGGATCAATCCAACAAGAAGAAATAAACCTTATCAATATATATCCACCAACCAGAGGAGCACTTCAATGTATAAAGCAAATATCAATATCATCATAGTTAGGGAGTTCAATACCCCATTGACATTAGTAGATAGATCTTTCCAAAAAAATCAAGAAGGTAAATGTATATATCTTAAAAGTTCCAACCAAAACTCCAATGAATTTTATTGATATGTTCAGAGCATTATTAACCTAAAAATGCAGGGTATAAATTTTCTTCAAGTGCACATGGAACAGTTCCTAGGTAGGCCATGGAACTGGTAAGGCTATAAAACAAGCCTCAGTAAATTTCAGAAGACTGCAATCATTCCTCACCTCTGCTCCAACCACAGTGGTGTCAAACTAGAAATCAATTACACACAAACACATGGAGGGTAAATGACCTGTTACTAAAAAGTGAATGAATTAACAATGAGATCAAGGAAAAAAATCAAAAAATACCTTGAGACGAATGAAATGAGAACATGATAATTCAAAATCTATGGAACAACATGGAAGCTGTCCTAAGAGGGAAATTCATAGCAATACAGGCCTACCTCAAGAAATAAGAAAAGTCTCAAATGAACAATGTAACTTTTACCAGAAGACATGTTTTAAATGAACCTATTGGATTGCTTTAAAAGGTGTGTAACATGATCTTAATTTGATTGATTGATTATGACAGTATTCTTTTCTTAGTGATTAAACTTCACCAAATATAAAATATACCATTTTAAAGTATAAAATTCAGTATCATTTGGCACATGTACCATGTTGTGCAATGATCACCTCTATTTAGTTCCAAAACCTTTCACCAATCCAGAAGGGAACCTTATTCCCATGAAATAGGAACTCCCATTCCCCCTACCCAGTCTCTGGCAAACACTTGTATGATTTCTGTCTCTATTGACTCACTTATTGTGGAAATGGCATATAAAAGGAACAATGCAATAAAGTAAATATATTTTCGCCTTTGAACTGTGGGGCTCAGTGGATGGGAGCATCACCCCATGCACTGAGGGTCATAGGTTCAATTGCCAGTCAGGGCATATATAGAGGTTGTCAGATCAATCTCTGTCGGGGACCATCCTCCTTGCAGTCAGCAGCCAATCAATGTCTTTCCCTCACATCAATGTTTCTCTCTCTCTCTCTCTCTCTCTCTCTCTCTCTCTCTCCCCATCCCTCTACTCTCTCTAAAATCAATATAACAAAAATAAAACATTTTCCACCTTGAGGATTTAACTATAAAAAGACTAATTTTGCATTATAAACATAAAACAATGATAGGTGGGCCACTAGGAAATTTAAGGGTGTTATACAAAATTCAATTGAGAGCAAGAAAGTTAATTTCACAAGAGAGCACTTTACCTTGAAGACTACATTGTCTGATGTAGGACATGCAACAGCAATGCGACGTTTGCTGTACAATCCACAGCTCCAATGAGGGAATCCATGTCTTTAAAAAAGGCAACAAAATTTTCAGTGAAATATCAGCTTTCTGTGTATCAAATAAAGATTCCTTATATAATTAACATTGGGCATATTTTAGACACAATGATGAGAGAGAAACATTTATCAGCTGCCTACTGCACACGCCCTACGGGGGATGTGCCCACAAACAAAATACATGCCCTTGACTGGACTCGAAACTGGGACCCTTGACCCTGTAGGCTGACGCTCTATCCAATGAGCCAAATCGCTTAGAGCAAGGGCCTATGTTTTAAAAAAGCTTTTCGTTATATACTTCTGCTGTCACCTCTCCCAGCCTATGAAGTATTTAATGAAAACACTCTGATTAGGATTAATTTGTTTTCACTACTTACTGGCTGACATAACTATTATTCCTTGAACTAGAACATATCTGATGACCTAAATCAAGGCAGGAAGATACATTGTTCCTTCCTCATCACCTGTCACTGGTTAAAAGATTAGTTGATTTCAGTCAAAAAAGGCTTTCTTGCTTTTTTTGCATGCAAACCACTTATTAGGGAGATCCCACTCCTTCCTTTTGCCATCAAACACACAGTAATTTCCCTGAAATGGTGGAAAGTTAAATGTCCAAATGTCAAAGAACAAAAGTATATGTTGTTAGACTCTATAATATTATATATATATATATATATATATATATATATATATATATATACATATGTACTGACCTACTGTATGGTTTATACACATAATAACATAAAATAAATGTCCTTAGACGGCATATGTGTATGTATATACAAGTCATGTTTTCATGTAGGATCTAGTTCTGGAAGTGAAGCTATTGGGAAAGGAATGACATACTTGAATTTTTGAAACAAGCTCAATTACCCTTCTAAAAAGATGTGCTAATTTCATCTACCAATAGTGCAGGAGAATGCCCTTTTCCTCTCATGGCCATTCTGTTTTTTATTTTTTACAGATAATAATTATCATTATAAGTTCAAAAAATGGTATCTCATTGTTTGTTGATATGCTTTTTTTCTGATTAGCAAGCAAGGTTCTATCTAGTAAAAATGTAAATTTGCTAATCATGAATATTAGCTCAAATTGGAATTTGTTTTATAGGAAAAGAATAATTACCTACTGCTAAGTACTGCTATAGGCTTACCTATGAGAATTTTCTTTCTCCTTAATAGGAACCTGCTGCTTCTCACTTTGTTCCATGTTGCCTTTCGGCCTCACACCAACACTTTCACTGTTGTCTTCAGCACCATCATGCATGTTACCTGACACTTCCCTTTTACTACTTGTCATCTTCTCTTGTTCTTCAATCTTTGATGAAAGTTGGATATTGAGGATATTGTTATTACCTTATTCGTTAAAAGGAGTGTGTTGTCATTAGTTCTGTCATTTGGCTTTTATCATTTGGGTTTGTCATTACCGTATTCATTAAAATGACTGCGTCTTCATTAATGTCATCTTTTGGCTGCTGGTTATCAGTTTGTTCCCTGTTGCTGTGCTGACTCAATCCATCATCATCACTGTCATCATCAGCACCATCATACATGCCTCTTGACACTTCCCTTTTACTACTTTTCTCTTCCTCCTCTTCTTCAACCTTTGGTGAAAGTTTGATATTATGGTTATTGTTATTACCTTATTCATTCAAAAGTTATATTTTCATTAATTTTATTACCGTAATGAAATTGCTATGACTTGAATCAATAAAAATACTTTGAATGTTTAATTTTATCATAACAGGTCATTGAAATTGTAAATTCGGTTTCCTGTCTGTTTCTGTATAGGAGAGGGATTTTCCAAGATTTCTAAAAGGGCTTTCTTAGTTTTGTGCTCCTATTCACATTACATCCACTCTTTGCAACATGACATTTCCCCTTCTCACCATCATCCCATTTATCTACCACAGACAATGAAATAAAAAGACAAAGATGCAAAATTTCCCACTTTGGTCTTTCCTACCTGGGTCTTGCATTACACAGATTGGTTTAGAAGATGTGAATTTGTGCCTCAGTAACAAATAGGAAACTTTGTTTTTCTTCATGAAGATATTGTTTCCCATATTGCCTTTTACAATTTTTTCAAGATCTTTAAATGTATCAAAAGTGGTAGAAGTTAAAAATATATGAACCAATATACTACAGCATTGGAGCAGAGTGAAGCCAATGAATTGTTAGTTAAAGTGCAAGTTTGGAAAGTGAGTAATGTTCCCCTAATTTCAGACCAAATATTGGTATTTTGGGCCTGATGAATTCTGCTGGCCTTACCCCAAAGAGTCTCTTAGGTGCCAACAAACCATCAAGTCCATGGGTACCCAGTGGGTGATGGCTGGTATTTATGTATGCTGGGACTTTTGCTGAGTGGCCTCACACTCAGAAATGAAATTGAGTTTCAAACTGTCAACATGGTAAGTACCATTCACACCTACCTGGTGACTCACTTATCTCTTGGGACTCATATACCAATGGGAGCTCTTTCAGTGATTGACCACAACAGAAAACTGGTAGGCAGAAGAGGAACTCAGAGTGACTTGGGCTTTGTTCTCAGTTGTCAGGAGGGCTTGGTGCTGATAGAAGCAGGCATTACTGTGCAGCTTGGCCCCTCCCTGGTGAACCTAGGCCTAGCAGAGGCTGTCACAAACACTGCATCACTTTGTATCTCCACACAGGTCGTTCAGGAAAAATCACAGGCAAAGACTGACATTGACTTACAACAGAGTGCCCACCACCCCCATCTCAAAAGGCTCCAGTGGGCAGCTACAAAGCATGAACCATTATCTCCACAAGCCAAAAACTGAAAGGAAGATCTAGGCAGGCACCATACCACACTGGTGTGAATTACTCAACATGGGGTCAGCCATCACACAGCAGCTTGTATACTGTGGTCAGCCATCCTGAGCAGCAACACCATCCACTAATAGATAAACATCAACAGTCTACAAAAAGAGGGCTCACATCACACACAAGTGACATTCCTGGAGCACTTAGCTCTGGTGATCAGAAAGAATGTTCCAATGAGCCTGACAAACACTTAATACAGAAGGCCATTTTTCCAAGACTTGGAGGCAACATATGTCTACCCATATTCAAGGAAACAAATATAGAAGGAAAGCTTAAATGGGAAGAAAAAGAAATGTGCTCTAACTAAGAAACAGGAAAAAATCCCCAGAAAAAGCAAATAAATGAAATAGAGGCAAGATACGCACCAGATACAAAGTTCAAAAGCATGGGTACAAAGATGATCAAGGAACATAGTGAGAACTTCAACAAAGAGACAGTATGTATGAAAAAGGATAAATAAATCATATAAAATACCCAGTCAGAAATGAAGAAATAATACCTGAAATGAAGAATACACAAGAAAGAATCATAGCAGAGAAGATGAAGCATAGAATAGAATCTTTGACTTAGAAGAGAATATAGCAGGAAGCAACCAATCAGAGGAGCAACATATATCCTATCTAATAATAGAGAAACATGGTAATTAGCCATACCTCCGCTACCCTTCCCATTGGCTAATCAGGGCGATATACCAATTAACTGCCAGCCAAGATGGCGGCTGGGAGCCAGGCAGCTTGAAGCAAACATGAGCGTTGCTTGCTTCAGTGACAGAGGAAGCCAACGTTTCCCGCCTGCCTTTCCGGCCTCTGAACTTGCAGTTTAAGAAACATGGTTACAAGTATAGAAGCTAAACAAAACCCCAGAAACCTGCTTTCAGCCAGCCGGGCTTCAGCCAGAAGGACCACAACATTGTTTCAATTATAGAACAAAAGCAGATCCCTGCTTTCAGCCAGCCGGGATCTTAGAGCGGGAGTGAGCAGGACCACAACAGTGTTACAATTATAGAACCCAAACAAACCAGATACCTGCTTTCAGCAGCTGAGGCCTCAGAGCTGGAGGCAAGTCTCAGAGCAAAAGCTGGCCCAGAATAAAAAAAAAGAAAAAAAGGACAGGTTGGGAGCTTCAGTCACCCGCCAGCCTGAAAATGGCCCTCAGCCCCTCACCCAGACTTGCCAGGCACCCCAGTGGGGAACCCCACTTTGAAGGGGGTGTGACCAGCTGCAAAGAGCCATCATCCTCTCATTCAGGCTGGCCAGGCTCCCCAGTGGGGACCCTCACCCTGATCCAGGACATCCTTCAGGGCAAACCAGCCGGCCCCCACCCGTGTACCAGGCCTCTATCCTATATAGTAAAAGGGTAATATGCCTCCCAGCACCGGGATCAGCAGAGCAGCAAGACCTCCCAGCACCAGGATCATCATGACAGGGGGCAGCGACCAAAACCCCTGATGGCCTTGCTGCTCTGTGTGTGAAAGGGGGAGGGGCCACAACCTCCCTATCCGCCCTGCTCTGTTTGTGACAGTGGAAGGCGCCCCAACCCCCTGATCATCTCTGCTCTGTGCCTGATAGGGGAAAGCTCCCCAAACCTCTGATTGCCCTGTGGCTCTGTGTGTGACAGGGTGCAGTGCCCCAACGCCCTGATTGGCCCTGCTCTGTGTGTGACAGGGTGCGGCACCCCCCCCCCCCCCATGGACCCTGCTCTGTAGAGCCATAACCTCCCCATCGGCCTTGCCATGAGTGTGACAGTGGCGGTGCCCCGACCCCCTGATCCACCCTGCTCCGTGTGTGACGGGGGGCGAGGCCTCAACTCCACAATCGGCCCTGCTCTGTGCATGACAGGGGGGAACTCCCGAACCCCCTGATGGGCCCTGCTCTGTCCGTGATAGGAGGGAGCTCCTCAACCCCTTGATCGGCCCTGCTCTGTGCGTGACAGGGGCTGGTGCCACATCTTCCCCATAGACCCTGCCTTGAGTGTGACAGGGGGCGGTGCCCCAACACCCCAATCGGCCCTACCCTGAGCATGACTAGGGGTGGCATCACAACCTCCAGATCCGCCCTGCTCTGTGCATGACAGGGGGCGGTGCCCCAACTCCCCAATTGGCCCTGCTCTTAGCCCGACCAGGGGCTGCACCTAGGGATTGGGCCTGCCCTCTGCCACCCGGGAGCAGGCCTAAGCCAGCAGGTCATTATTTCCCGAGGGGTCCCAGACTGCGAGAGGGCACAGGATGGGCTGAGGGACCCCCCTCTCCCCCCCTAGTGCACAAATTTTTGTGTACCGGGCCTCTAGTACTTTTATAAAAGTACACATACTTTTATAAAAGTATATGTAAAGAAGAGATACTTGCCGAAGCCGGTTTGGCTCAGTGGATAGAGCGTCGGCCTGTGGACTGAGAGGTCCCAGGTTCGATTCCGGTCAAGGGCATGTACCTGGGTTGCGGGCACATCCCCGGTGGGGGATGTGCAGGAGGCGGCTGATCGATGTTTCTCTCTCATCGATGTTTCTGACTCTCTATCTCTCTCCCTTCCTCTCTGTGAAAAATCAATAAAATATATATTTAAAAAAAAAAAAAAAGAAGAGATACTTTTATAAAAGTGTCTATACTAATAAAAGGATAATATGGTAATGAGACTGGATAGACTGGACATCTTCTGGACATCCTTTTGGATGTCCTTCTGGACAAAGCCTCAGTGGTGGGGGCCAGGGCAGAGGGGGTTATTAGGCAAGCGGGAGAGAGTAGTTTGGGGCGATCAGGATGGCAGGGGAGTGAGGTTAGGGGCACCAGGCAGGAAGGCAAAGGGGTTAGAAATGATCAGGCAGGCAGGCAGGCAGAGTGGTTAGGGCCAATCAGGTAGGCAGGCTGGTTAGTGGTTAGGAGTCAGCTGTCCTGGATTGCGAGAGGAAAGTCCACCTGCAGAATCGGACCTAAACTGGCAGTAAGACATCCCCTGAGGGGTCCCGGATAGGAGAGGGTGCAGGTCAGGATGAAGGAACCACCTCCAGTGCGTTAATTTTGTGCACTGGGACTCTAGTATATATATAATTTTTCTTAATAAGACTAGTTAAGAAATTTCTTGGATAACAGAAAACATAGCAATGTCCTTAGGCACACCAGAAGGAAAAGAACAAGAGCAAACATTAAGAACCTACTTGAGGAAATAATGATTGAAAACTTCCTTAGCCTGGTGAAGAAAAAGACACACAAGTGCAGGATGCAAAGAGAGTCCCAAACAAGAAACTATATAATTAAGATGGAAAAGCTTAAAGAAAAGGAGATCTTAGAAGCAGAGAGGGAAAACCAGATAGCACCCAATAAGGGAATCCCCATAAGTCTATTAGATGCTTCCTCAACAGAAACATTTCAGACTAGAGTTATTGGTACAAAATATTCAACATGATAAAACAGAAGGACCTAAAACCAAGACTACTCTACTCATCAAAAGTATTATTTATAATTGAGAAGGAGATAAAGAGCTTCCTAAGTAACCTAAAGAAGTTCATCACACACTCACACAAAGAAACAGTGTAATGGGAAATATTAAAGTGGCTTCTATATAAAAAGCAAAAGAAAAAGGCAGGGGACATAATTTTAAAGAATAAAATAGTGCTAAAACCAGTTTGGCTCAGTGGATAGAGCGTCGGCCTGCGGACTGAAAGGTGCCGGGTTCGGTTCTGGTCAAGGGCATGTACCTGGGTTGCAGGCACATCTCCAGTAGGAGATGTGCAGGAGGCAGCTAATGGATGTTTCTCTCTCATCGATGTTTCTAACTCCCTATCTCTTTCCTTCCCCTCTGTAAAAAATCAATAAAATATATTTTTTAAAAAAGAATAAAATAGCAATAATCCTGTACCCATCAATAATCCCTGTAAATGCCCAGCAGGGGGCATATATGTCTTAAAAGCTCCAATCAAAAGACAGCGTTAAATGGATGGCTAAGAAATCTAGATCCTTATATCTGCTATCTACAAAAGAACAGCTTCAGAAAAAGATACACACATACTGAAAGTAAAAAGAAGGAAAACGATATTTCCTGATAATACAAACAAAAAGGGCCCTAGTCTGGTGTCACACTTGATTAGAGTGTTGGCCCCATATGCCAACTTTGTGGGATATACAAGAAGCAACCAATGAATGCATAAATAAGTGGAGCAACAAATCGATGTGTCTTTCTTTTTCTGTCTATCCTTTTCTCTCTCTCTCAAATCAATAAATAAAAATTCACTTAAAAAATATTCCCATGGCCAGTGTTGCTCAATAGTCAAGTGTCTGCCTAAGAAACAAGAGGTCACCAGCCTGGTCAGGGCACATGCCCAGGATACAGGCCAAATCCTCAGAGGGTGGCATTCAGAAGGCAGAGGATGGATGTTTCTCTCTTATTGATGTTTATACCTCTTTATCCCTCTCCCTTCCTCTCCCTGAAATCAATAAAAATGTATTTAAAAAATAAAATAAAATACATTTCTTAAATATTTTTAAATGCAAACCACAAAAGCTGGGATAGCAATACTTATTTCAGACAAAATAGAAGTTAAATCTAAGACTATGGAAAGAGACAAAGGAGGCCATGACATAATGATATGGGATCAATCCAACAAGAAGAAATAACATTTATGAACAGGAGCACTTTAATCCATAAAGCAAATATTGATACAATCACAACTAAAATATTAAATACTCCATTGACATCAGAGAATAGATCTTACAAAAATAATCATGAAGATAACAGCACCCTTAAAGGACACATTTTACCTGATGCATTTCATTTTTATTTTCAGAGTATTATTACCCTAAAATTCAGGGTATAAATTTTGTTGAAGTGCACAAGGAATAATTTCCAAACTAGACCAGGAGTAAAGCCATAAAACAAGCCGCAGTAAATTTAAAGAGATTGAAATCATTTTACACATCTTCTCCAACCACAATGGTATCCAACAAGAAATCAATTGGAGGAAAATAAGAAAAAAGAAAACCCTACAAACACACAAACCCTTGGAGAGTACAGAGCAGTGAAGGGGTTAACAATGAGATCAAGGAAGAAATCAAAAGATACCTTGACACAAATGAAATGAGAACTTGACAACTAAAACTCTGTGGGACCTCATGAAAGCAGTTCTGAGAGGGAAACTCACAGCAATACAGGCCGATCTCAAGAAATAAGAAAAATCTCAAATTAACAATGTAACCTTTACCAAAAGACATGTATTAAATGAGCCTATTGAAGTGGTCAGCAAACTTGAGGCTCAGCAAACCACAGCTCATGAGCCATATGTGGCTCTTTGGCCCATTGAGTGTGGCGGTATTTTGTGGAAGACCCACACTCAAGGGTCCAAAGAGCAGCATGTAGCTCGCGAACCACCGTTTGCCGCCAAAGTGCCTATTGGATTGTTTTAAAAGGTGTGTAACATGATCTTAATTCTAGTGATTGATTATGACAGTATTCTTTTCTTAGTGATTCAACTTCAACGAACATCAACCATTTTAAAGTGAAAAATTCAGAAGCATTTGACACATGTTCCATGTTGTGCAATGATCACCTCTATTTAGTTCCAAAACCTTTCATCACTCCAGAAGGGAACCTCATTCTCATGAAATAGGAAATCTCCGTTCCCCTACCCAGTTTCTGGCAAACACTTGTCTGATGTCTGTCTCAATGGACTCACTTATTGGGGCAATAGCATGTAAAAGGAATCATACAATAAGGTAAATATATTTTGCACTGTGGCCTGTGGGTCACAGTGGTTGGAGCGTCCACCCATACACCGAAGGGTCATGGGTTCAATTTGCATTTCAATATTCCCATGTTATCAGTTCTATCCCTATTGTGGAAGATGCAGGAGGCAGCTAATCAATGTTTGTTTCTCACATAAAATCTCTCTCTCTCTGTTTCTCTCTCTGTCTCTCTGTCAATCTCTCTCTCTCTCTCTCTCTCTCTCTCTCTCTCTCTCTCTCTTTCTCTTTCTCTCCACCCTACCCCTTCTACTCTTTCTAAAATCAATAAAACAAACAAATATTTCCTTACTTGAGGATTTAACTACAAAAAGACAAATTTTGCATTACAAACTTAAAGCATAAAACAACGATAGGTAGGCCACTAGGAAATTTTAAGAGTAAGTGTTACACAAAATTCAATTGAGAGCAAGAAAATCAATTTCACAAGAGAGCACTTTACCTTGAAGACTACATTGTCTGATGTAGGACATGAAACAGCAATGCGATGTTTGCTGTAAAATCCACAGCACCAATGAAGAAATTCATTTAAAAAAAACAACAACAAAATTATAAGTGAAAGATCAGCTTTTTGTATATTAAATAAAGATTCTTTATATAATTAACACTGTGCCAATGTTTAAAAAACCTTTTAGTTATCTATTTCTGCTGTCACCTCTCCCAGCCTATGAACTATTTAACGGACACACTCTGCCTAGGATTAATTTGCTTTCACCACTTACTGGATGACATAACTTTTATTCCCTGAACTGGAACACATCTGATGACCCAAATTAAGGCAGGAAGATAGGTTGTTCCTTCCTCATCATCTATCCCTGGTTCAAAGACTGAGCGATGTCAGTCAAAAATGCATTCTTGCTTCTTTAGAATGGAAACCACTTATTAAGGAGATCCCATTCCTTCCATTTACCCTTAAACCATACAGGACATTCTGAAATGGTGGGAAGCTAAATATTCAAATGTATATATATATGCTGGTAGCCTTCCCACTCCCACATCACACTTTGGCAGGCTTCATGCAGTATCCAACATTTAAATCTTCAGCTTATGAAGGCACAGACTCATGAAACAAGCATGGGCTCAAATGACCAAGAATAAGAGCTCATGTTTCCCTTGCTCTTGGAAAACAAAATAAATGGAGTCTGAGTGATCAACTCATAACACAGGTGTGTGACCCAACTCCATTAGTGATTTGAAATCTAGTCTTACTCCTACTCAACCTTCTGTGTACATGGGAGTCACATCAGCTAATTGGAAAACAGGTAGAGGGCAGAAGACACCTGCCTTGGGCCATAGATCTATGTAGTTCAGCAATCTCCCATCCCCTAGGACTCCAGGGAACCTAAGCTCCACTCTGTGAGTCAGAGTTCAGGTTGACGAGACCATAGTTGTATTTGTGATCAAAAGAATCTTTCCAGTGCCTCCAAATTTTTTTAAAATATTTTTCTAAAGAAACCTTGAATGTTCCTACTTCCTCCAATTAAACAAATAACAGAAAAACAGCAACCTCTTCAGGACATCCTTGAGCCCAACATCTTAATCTGCCAAATCTTGTGGCCTTCCTTCTTAAAATGTATCTTTAACTTGTCTTAAACCCCAATGTCTCCATCTGTTTTCTAAAACTCTATTCCAATCCCAACCCAGTGTTGTTCCTCTCGAAACCTGGGATCCCCTTCTAAATCCATTCTTATCTTCTATTGACTGCATTTGCTGCCCACTCCTCATATTTGTATTATGAACCTCACCTGCAGAATGATAAAGAAGGAAGAGTATTACACTCATCAACGTGAATTTACAAGTCAGCTCCACCCTTTACTATACCCCAATAAGTCAGTTTAAAATCTTTGATTTTCCAGAACTCCATGCATACAACCATTGGCCAGGACATTAAACACTGGTTGAAGAGCTGGAGGGAATTGTGTTTAATTAATTTCTATGCTTTCTTAAATGCCTGATATTCTATGTGCCCTTGATTCTGTCTATAAAAAATGGAGAACACCATAGCTGGCAGAATTGGAAAAAAAAAAATTACACAATGAAAGAAACGCCCAAAAAAGTAGAGAATAAAACATTTTAAAGTCAAGAAGTCATGTGAGAATTAAGTAAGAATATGGGAACAAAGAAGAAAACCTCATACAACTAGACAAATGTACTAGCCTAAAAAGAAAACCAGACTGGGAAGACAATAAATAAAGAAATCAATTAGAGATATCCTCTAAGTACCTGCTGAATTTAATTAAGATAACAGGCTTTATACATAGACATTCTCTACTTACAGATAAATAATTCATTCCAAGATTAATAAATATCATTTTAACCTAAGCAGGCCTTGCTTAGGTAAACCTTTTGGTTCTGTGGCCATAGCTAACTGCTATAAACCCTAATAGCTTTGGCGGGAAAAAAAGGTTCTATTTACTGGTACCACTATAATTGTCAAGAATAGTAAGGTAAGCCCTATCGGATTTGGCTCAGTGGATAGAGCGTCATCCTGTGGACTCAAGGTGCCATGTTCAATTCCGGTCAAGGGAATGTACCTTGGTTAAGGGCACATCCCCAGTAGGGAGTGTGCAGGAGGCAGTTGATTGATGTCTCTCTCACATCAATGTTTCTAATTCTCTATCTCTCTCCCTTCCTCTCTGTAAAAAAAAAAAAAAATCAATAAAATATATTAAAAAAAGAATAGTAAGGTAAGTGCTTATACTAACTAGGCCTCTTAGAGAAACTCTAAATCAGAGTTAACACACAATCAGATTTACTTTCTGAATTGATCTGATTCGCATCTATATCTCAAGCCAGTGCTACACAGGAATTTATCAGAGAAGTTGAGGAAAAATGGAATAGATTTGCAAGTCAAACAGGTGGACACTCATTAACTATAGAATCAGGTGTCAATTCCTCCACCTCCTTGAACCACAGTTGTCTCATTACTAAAAAGTTGCCTAATGAATACAATAGCACAGCTACTTTGAAAGTTATTGTGATGACTAAATAACACAGGTTAGTTACATAATATAGGGTCTACTCTAGCCAATAGTGGACTACTCTACAACTGTTAGTTTCTTTTCTTAATATTCCTGTAGGTAATATATTGTTTCTAAAAATCCACAAAATCCTACCTGGATAAAGACTCTTCTTCAGATATCTCACGTACTATTAAGGTAAAAGGAAAATACATTTTAAAACAATAACATAAAAATACAGGACATTAAAATTACCTGAGTAATTCTTAGTTAGAAAGTATTCCTTTGGGACCACACACCACATACCAGGATAAATATTAATCATAGTGTTGATAGGCCATTAATACATTAAGAATTCTTACTTTACTTTTTAAATATATCAAATGAAAGAATGAAAAGAAGGGATCTGATATGTACAATGGACATAAACTCAAACAAAAACCATTAGACTGACAGAAAATGGTATGGATAGTAAAAGCAGAATCATAAACTAACAATATCAAACTTATATAGCATGAATTTTCTGGACTCTTTTCACTAAGAAAGTTTAGAGGACTGTACTTATTTTTCCATAACATAATACAACTTCTCCAGTTCTTTATTGAAGACTCGCTAGTTTAGGATAAAACACTCTATCACAAAAAAGGTTGGTCGCCAAGCACTACACTTTGCAGCATAGCATAACATAGGAGACAGACTCTTTCTAGCAACATTTCCAATTGCATCATAAGTAGAAAAGACTTTGTGATTCCAGTTGTATAAAGTAGAATCCCTTGATACTGTCTCCTTCCAACGCTAGCTTGTATCTGTTCCCACATCATAGAGCAGGGGTGTCCAGACAGGGAGGGCTCTGTAGTAGTGCATGAGGTCATTTTTCTCAATCCTGCCCAGCAGGTGGCAAAAGCCTGTAGAAATCAAGCTTGTTCTGCTTGTATGGCTTATGTCATCAGAGCCTATGCTGATGAACAACAAAGCACAATAATTATCACATGTCATGTAATAGTGTTCTAGTGCTTACAGAGTTCTTCCTATTTCCTCATAATCCTTTTCTTAATTTCTTATAAACCTGAAAGCATGGCTTGCCCATTAAAGGCAGTTGTTGGCAAGTCGAAAAGTCAAAGAAATATTACCCAGAATGTGGGGATATCCATGGATATTCCACCAAACTCAACATGTATGGAAACATACTGGTCTTTTCAGTTGTACTCTTGCTCTTTCCTGCTCATTTCACAAAGTCCTATTCTTCATGTCCAATCTAAACACTAGTGCACTGCCTGGACACCTACAAAATACCTTGCATTTCTCTCTCCCCGCCAATGTTTTACATTGATTTTTCACAAAATTATATGAACTAGACCTCTTCATTGTATCTGCTTTGTTCTGTTACTGTCAACTGCCCTAGTCAAACAATGGCTCTGAACAGATGGCTCTCTCAGGGGGAAAATCCCACCAACTATTATTGTTTCCTCTTAAATTAATAAGATTTTTGGAGCAAAAACAATGAGAAAGACATAGACCTAGAAAAACAATGACATTTTAAATGGAATAAATTGAGCTTTCTTATTCATCTCTGCATGAATAGGTGAAACTACATAATAGACAAATGCTAGCCCAAGGAGGAAAAATCTTCCTTTGTTTCCCAGTCTCTTTATGTGCTTTCCTATCATCTGTCATTTATAGGGGGTGGAGGGGTTGACTAGGAAATGCGAAACTACAGGTCAAATACAAGCTGTCATCAGGTTTTGTAAAAAATGTCTCACTGGAACACAGTCCTGCCTGTTCAATTAAAGATTGTCTAGGATGGCTCTCACAGTACAATGGCAGACTTGAGTAGATATGACAGACCACACGGCCTAAAATCAGGCCCTTTACAGGCAAATCTTGCTGATACCTCCTTCATATCACAACCAGAAGGCAGTAAGCAAACCTAATCTTGTTCCACTTCTGCTCAAAACTCTTGAGTCCCTGTGGTAAATATTGCTGGCTCCCTACCCCAGTCTCCACTCTTGCTGGAGAACCAAAACTCTGTTTGGACATTCACTGGTATGAAACACAATGATGGTGTTATCTCCCATGCTCCAAGAAGAGAAATAATTATACTGAGCTCATCACAGTGATTAATTTACCACTAACTGGTTTAGGAACGGTTATGTGATGTAACCCACACCTATAATATGTTAGGCAAAGTCAAATGCAAGGCAACCAGTTTCTTTCCATTTAAAAGGAACACATAGGCCACACCAGTGTGATTCAGAGGATTGAGATTCGTCCCATGCACCAAGAGAGGGCCGGTAGGATTCCCATTTAGGGCATATGCCCAGGATACAGGCTTGATACCCAGTATTGGTGGGCAAGAGGTAGCCGAGCAATGTGATTGTTTCCTTGCTATTTCCATCTCTCTCTCCCTTTCCCCTCTTCTCTCACTCAATAAATATAAAAACTTATTTTTTTAAAAAATTAAAGGAAGCATGTATCTCAATATCACTAATCAGGAAATGCAAATGAAAGCCATAATGAAGTGCCAGCTCACTACTCTCAGAAATTCTGTCATCAAAATATCTACACTAATAAAAGGAAACATTCAAATTGGTGTCACTCCGCTATGCCCAACAGCCAATTGGATAAGTATGCAAATTAATCCAACAAAGATTGTGTATTTAATTTGCATACGCAGGCACCGAGCAGAGAATGAAGGCTCTGGCCAAAGTGAAGCCTGAAGACTGTGAAGACTGAAGTCTGAAGAGGCTTGGTTGCGGAGAAGCCAAGGCTTGCTGCGGTCGAACCAAAGGCAAGGATTCTGGGTGCCTGAGGAAAACCTTAAGTGATGGCCATGAAGCTGGAGGCTTGAGTTGCACCAGATGATAGAGGAAGCCAAGCTTCCAGCTGGCCCTGGCCTTTGCTCAAGGGAGAGAACAACATGCACCCATGGCCAGGAGTTTGAGAGGTCAACACAGGGGGGCCCGTGCTACAAGTTTCCATGGTGTGGCTGGGGGCAGGCCCTCAGTGGACACACACACATACACACACACACACACAAAACAAACAAACAAAAAAAACACACACACATGAGGTGCCTGCTCTGAGCCTCCATAGTGTAGATGGGGGAAGGTTCCCAGAGGACACAAACACACACACACACATATGGGGTGCCTTCTCCGAGCCTCCGCTGAGGCTGGGGGCAGGTCCCCAGAGGGCACAAACACATACATTACACAAACAATTACAGAGTAAACTGGTGAATATAATAAAATCAGGGGCATAGAAAGAGAGTGGACTGACAATTCTCAGGGAGGAAAGGGGTGTGGGGTACTGGAAGAGACTGGACAAAAATCCTACACCGATGGATGAGGATAGTGGGGGTGGGTAAGGGCAGAGGGTGGGGTGGGAACTGGATGGAGGGGAGTTACGGGGGAGGAAAAGAGGAACAACTGTAATAATCTGAACAATAAAGATTTATTAAAAAAACACGTGATACATCACATAAACAAATTGAGAGAAAGAAAACACATAGTCATCATTTGATGCCGAAAAAGCATTTGACAAAGTCCAACACCCATTTTTGATAAAAACTCTCAGCAAGGTGGGAATAGAAGGATCATACCTCAACATAATAAAAGCCATATATGACAAACCCACAGCCAACATCATACTCAATGGGAAAAAACTAAAACCACTTTCCTTAAGAACAGGAAAAGACAGGGATGCCCACTCTCACCACTCCTGTTCAACATAGTCCTGGAAGTATTAGCCATTGCTATTAGACAAGAAGAAGAAATAAAAGGCAACCAAGTTGAAAAAGAAGAAGTAAAACTGTCCTTATTTGCAGATGACATGACATTGTACATAAAAAACCCTAAAGACTCCATCAAAAAACTATTAGACTTAATAAATGAAATTGGCAATGTAGCAGGATACAAAATTAAAGCCAAGAAATCTGTGGCATTTCTATACACCAATAGTGAACTTACAGAAATAGAGACTAAAAAAGCAATCCCATTTACCGTCACACCAAAAAAATTAAGATACCTAGGAATAAACTTAACAAAAGAGGTAAAAGACCTCTACTCAGAAAACTTCAGGACATTGAAAAAAAAAGATAGAAGAAGACATAAACAGATGGAAGAACATACCATGTTCATGGACTGATAGAATCAACATCATTAAAATGTCCATAGTACCCAAAGCAATCTATAAATTCAACGCACTTCCCATTAAAATACCAACAGCATATTTCACAGACCTAGAACGAACTCTCCAAAAATTCATCTGGAATAAAAAAAGACCACGAATAGCTGCAGCAATTCTGAGAAAGAAGAACAAAGTAGGTGGGATCTCAATACCAGATATCAAGCTGTATTACAAAGCCACTGTTCTCAAAACTGCCTGGTACTGGCACAAGAACAGACATATAGATCAATGGAATAGAATAGAAAACCCAGAAATCAACCTGAACCAATATGCTCAATTAATATCTGACAATGGAGGCAAGAATATACAATGGAGTCAAGACAGTCTCTTCAATAAATGGTGTTGGGAAAATTGGACAGATACATGCAAAAAAATGAAACTAGACCACCAACTTACACCATACACAAAAATAAACTCAAAATGGATAAAGGACTTAAACGTAAGACGGGAAACCATAAAAATACTAGAGGAATCCAAAGGCAACAAAATCTCAGACATATGCCAAAGCAATTTCTTCACTGATACTGCTCCTAGGGCATTGGAAACTAAAGAGAAAATAAACAAGTGGAACTACATCAAAATAAAAAGCTTCTGCACTGCAAAAGAAACCATCAACAAAACAACAAGAAAACCCACTGCATGGGAGAACATATTTGCCAATGTTATCACTGATAAGGATTTAATCTCCAACATTTATAGGGAACTCACACAACTTAACAAAAGGAAGATAAAGAATCCAATCAATAAATGGGCAATGGACCTAAATAGACACTTTTCAAAAGAGGACATTCAGAAAGCCAAGAGACATATGAAAACATGCTCAAAGTCACTAATCATCTGAGTGATGCAAATCAAAACAACAATGAGGTACCATCTCACACCTGTCAGAATGACTATCATCAACAAATAAGCAAAGGACAAGTGCTGGAGAGGATGTGGAGAAAAAGGAACACTCCGGCACTGCTGGTGGGAATGCAGACTGGTGCACCCACTATGGAAGACAGTATGGAGTTTCCTCAAAAAACTAAGAATGGAACTCCCATTTGACCCTGTGATCCCACTTCTAGGAATATATCCCAAGATAACAGAAACACCAATCAGAAAGGATATATGCACCCCTATGTTCATAGCAGCACAATTTACCATAGCTAAGATTTGGAAACAGCCTAAGTGCCCATCAGCAGATGAATGGATTAGAAAACTGTAATACATCTACATGATGGAATACTATGCTGCTGTGAAAAAGAAGCAATTCTTACCATACGCAACAGCATGGATGGAACTGGAGAGCATTATGCTAAGTGAAATAAGCCAGCCAATGAAAGAAAAGTACCACATGATCTCAATCATTTACGGACAATTAAGACCATTATAAACTGATGAACAAAAATAGATACAGAGGCAGAGCAACATCGAACAGACTGTCAAACTACAGTGGGAAGGCCGGGGAGGGTTGAGGGTTGGGGGTGGGTAAGAGATCAACTGAAGGACTTGTATGCATGCATATAAGCATAACCAATGGACACAAGACACTGGGGGGTATGGGAGGCCAGGGGAAGGTCAAGGGGAGAAAAAAAAGTAGACATATATAATACTCTTTGTAATTTTTTAAGCAATAAAACAAAATTTTAAAAAAAAAATTGTTGAGTCCCAGGTTGGACTGTTTGAATATTTATTATCATTATCGTTACCAATGACAACAGAGAGTCTTGTTCTAAAGAAATCCCAGTGTCCTGACAATTATCCAGCTAATGAAGTCAACATATCTCATTCTGTTTTGACTTCTGATGAATGAAGTTGATAATAGTGAGACTTTGTTGGTATAATATGAAAAATTTGCTATGCTTCTCAACAAGCATTGCCTTTCTGACTTCAGTACTATGGGTAGATATCTTAAAAAAAAAAATCTCATTGGGTTTCTTGCACACTGGTTAAGTGTTGTAGCTCTTATAGTTTGCCATTTGTTTGTGCTGCCAGAAAAGTATTGCTGAGTTTCTAGTTGTAGTTATTTTAGTGAGACAAATCACTATGTAATAATAAGTATTCATTTGCTAAATGTAATTCATTCACATTTAAAACTAAACAAAAGATCTGTTTTTAGAACAAGTACAATTTGGTATAATATGCATATAGAGGAAACATACACCATCCTAACTTAAAATCTTTTTTCTTTTTTACATAAAGATACCATATGAGATTTTAGGCGTCAGGACTAAATAAATGAACTTCCTTTCAAGTGATGTTGCCCCCGATGTTAAATTGCCTACAATTAACTTTGTTAATAACACTGATTACTATTCTATTAAGAAAGAGATTAAGAAAAACTATACATGCAACTTAAACATTGTTTGGTATTTTTCCCCTGCTCTTTCATTATTAAAACTTCCTTATCCTTACTTCATCAATGGTAGGACCATTAAGAGTAATTCACTATTTGAAGTCTTACCAGCAATGCAACCTTCAGATTTTTGGGGTCCCCTTTCTTCTTTATATTTACCAGTAGAAGTTAGTGGTTGTTTACTGTGTACAAAAAAAGGTGTTAAATAATATTACTTTTTAATATTAATATAAAAATATTTTCCAAATGTAATAAGTTCTTAGAATATTTCAGATAATGTCAGAACTAATATTAAAACTTTAATTATCCCATACACTTTAAATTTGTAAGTTGTATAACTATTTTATGAAGTATGTAATGGAAAAAAAAGATATCACAGTCATGATTTGAGGAAAGTATAGCTCAGTGGATTAATTAGAGTCAGCTTAACATAATGGCAAATGTCACACATCCTAGTTCTATAAGCAACAGCTCTTTGTTATCAAAAAAATCACATTTTTGGCTCAAGGTCCTCTACAAAATATGAATATTACTACCTTAATTCAGAGAGGAAGATTAAATGAGATAATAGAGCAAAAACATATGCTCAGAAAACAGTGAAGAAAAGGAAAAATTGAGTTATGAACTTCATTTGTTGAAACTATTTTTGGTTCCCAAATAAACCCCAATGTGGGCCTTTCATGGTTTCTAACATTCAAATGTTGCAGTTTTCAGAAAATGTTATGAATTTTGGTTATTACCTGTACTTATGTTGTGGTTTGTAATTCAGGGCATCTCAGCTATTATGTAACTGGCAATTAAATTTATGTACAAATAGATTACAGAGATCACTTCGCCCTGAGCATATTCTATTGTTATTTAATATAACATAATGAAGTCAGATAGCACTATGCTCCCTTCTTTATGTAGCAAATCATACAAACCACAGAAAACTAATAGAAGCCAGGACCTGGCCTGGGTTAATACTATCCCTTCTCTACCTACTCAAACTGTGAGCCAGCAGATCTTTATGAGAATAATGCTTAATCTCCCTGTTCACCCCCAATTGACTTGGAAGATACAATCCTACTGGTCACCCATGGATACTGATGAGTTATGCCTGGGGCTTTAGCAATTGTAAGAACCACTAACCTACTTATGATTCAGAGCTTCCTGTTGACTGGCTTCCATGTGAGGCATAACTTAAATATTTTAAAACCTGAGGCAAATTCCAGTCACCTGGGAAATTTCATTGTTATGGCAAAGAGATCACTTGTAGGTCCAATCTAAATTATGGAACCTCAGGCAAGCTGGTGCTTACTACACTTGGTGAGGAGATATGGGACCTCCCACTACCTTAACAAAGATGTTTCATAGGATATAAAGTGACCTTAGGGTATAGAGATGGTAAAATAGATAGATAGATAGATAGATAGATAGATAGATAGATAGATAAGAAAGGAACATCTGGTCTTTTCCTGCAGCATTATTTGAATCTTTCTGTCAGTTTAGAATTGTTCTAAGTAACACCTGCTAGCAGAAAAAAACAAACATGAAGCTCAAAGGATAACCATCCCCACAGACATGGGCTAAGACGTGAGCTCCCTATAAGCTTTCCAGTGTGTGAGGGAGGCTGTGGGTGGCTAGAGCTAGGAGGCCCAGCTGTCAGAATAGGGTGCTGGTAATTGGCATAGTGGCTAAGCACACAAGCATATGTATGTAAAGTAAATGTAGGTGTGACCCTGAAGTCCAAATGTGAGTCAACATGAAGACTCAGGAATCTGGAATAGCAAGGCCAACCCGGGAGTAAAGATCAAGTGTGACTATAGGAAGGGTTTAGATGGCAACTCAACAGCAATAGAATCAATGGATTCAACAGAAAATTTAGAATGTACTTTTTGACATCTTCATCTGACTTATGAAAGAAGATTGTCTCCCTTGGCCTTAGGGAATCCTTTATGTTCCTGAAAAATTCAAGGGGGAGGGTATAATAGGAGATAGTCCCCAGAAACTACAGGTGTTTCTGCTACAGTGAACACTTCAAGACCCCGAATAACTAGTTAGAAAAATCAGAGCTGAGATTTTATTTGTGACCCCATGCATAGGAGTTTTACTTGGAATGTAATGGGTAAAAATATTAAAAGTTCTGAGATAAGAAATATGGCTCATTGTTTCTTCAAAGTAGGTGAGCCTTTGCTTGTTTTGGGCTAATTAGCTATTCTAACTGACTGGCATTCCCAAAGTGCCAGAACCAAACTATGAAATCTCACCTGGTACATAAAAAGGAACAGTAAAATGATTTTAAACCTCATTTTAGTAATAACTAGCTTTTTAAAACAAACACAAACTAAAACCACTCAAAAAGCATATTCATCAGCAGTCCACCCATAGTTATCTTGAGAAAATACATCAGTACCTTGCTGGAAAAGTAGCCAGACTGTATTTGTGGACGCATCATTTCCAGCAAGCATGAGGGCTATATATATAATACAGAGATCGCTTCACTCTCAGCATCTTCTATTACGTTATTTAACTTGATATACTCCCCAAGTTAATACCCTGTTTGTGTGTCTCAAATTGACCATTTACATGCTGAAGTGTTCATCTGTGTAAATTACCTCCAAGGCTAAAATGAATGGAACAGAAGGGCTACTCTTGTCCCACTTAGGTACTGCTAACTTACAGTCCTCTCACCGATAAGAAACTATGCTGAACTCACTAATCTGAATTAGGGGAAGATTTAAATGGAGAACCGCCACTTGGCCAGGATGTTAAACTCAGCTTGAAGTAATAGAGTGTTTTGATTAATTAATTGCTAGGCTTACTTAAATCCTGAAATTTTACCTGGCTTTCATTCTGTCTATAGAAAAATGGAGAACACTGGAGATGGCAGAAATGGAGAAAATATAACACAATGAAAGAAACACACAAAAAAAGTAGAGAAGAAAGTAAAACAATCAAGAAAAATCATAGAAAAGGGGAAAATGACTCTAGGGAAAAAGACAAAACTTCATACAACTTGGCAAAAATGCCAGCCTGGAGGGAAAACCAGACTGGGAAATCAGCAAATAGAGTAACATAACATGAACTACACATAGATATTCTTTTCTTACAGATAAGCAATTCATTTCAGGAAGATTTCATATCATTTAACCTAAAAACACTTGCCTGATTAAGACTTGCTGAGGTAAAACATTTCGTTCTTTGGCCATAGCTAACTGAGTGGTGCCCTAAAAACTTTTGTGGGAAAAACAAGGCCCTATTTACCACTACAATTGTTAAGGGGAGTAAGATAAATGTTAGGACTAACTGGACCTCTTAGCAAACTCGAAATCAGATTTAACACACAATCAGATTTGATTTTCTGAGTTGATCGGATTCCCATCTATATCTAGTTGCCTGAGCTACCCAGGAACTTATCAGTGTATGTTGGGGGACAACAGAATCATTTGGAAGTCGGGCTGATTGAAAGTCAAATCAGTCAGTCAGTCCCTTGCTGACAATGGAATCATGAGTCAATTCATCCACCTCCCAGAACCACATTTGCCTCATTAATAAAAAAGTAGGTTACATTAGCACACCTACTTTACAAAACTATTATGACTATGATGTAACACAGGTAATGACATAGGGTCTAGCCCACAGTAGAACACTCTAGAAATGTTAGTTTCTTTTTTCTGTATTCCGGTAGTTATCATAAAATTTTTAGAAATCCATAAAATCCTACCTGCTTAAAGAGTCTTCTTCAGAGACATCAATCACTATTTCTTAAAAAAAGTAAAATACATTTTAAATCAATAAGAATACAGGGCTTTAAAAGTGCCAGCTTAATGCATTGTTAGAAAGTATTACTTCAAGACCACATCTGAAGACTATATTAGAGTGAACAATAATCCTATTATTGGTAGGTCAGTAATACATTAGGAACATTTACTTTCTCTTTTTAAACATATAAAATGCAAAAAAAAGAGAGAATGGGGTCTATCAAAATTTATACTTCCCTGTGAAATGCTACGTGCAATGAACATAATCCTAACCAAACCCCAACAGACTGACAGAAAATTGCACTTTGGGTGGAAGCAGAATCATGCACTAACCATGTCAAATTTAAATAACATGAGTTTTCTGGCTTCTTCCGTTAAGAGCAGTCAGAAGAGAGTACACTTATTTTACTGTAACTCAAACAACATCTCCTGCTCTTGAGTAAAGACTAGCTGGTTGAGGATTAAACACTCTTATCATAAGGAAGCTTGGGCGTTAGGCAAAGCAAAACATAGGAAAGAGATTCCTTCTGACCCCATTTCCAATTGCAAGATAAGTAGGAAAGACATTGTGACTCCAGTTGTATGAAGTAGAACCCCTTGAGACTGTCTCCTTCCATTGCTAGAGTGTATCTGTTCCCATCTCAGAGAGCAGGGTGGTTCATACAGTTAGTAGTGTGTGAGGTCATTTTTCTCAACTCTGCGTTAGGTGTCAAATGCCTATAGAAATCATTCTCTTTCAGCTTGTACAGCATATGTCATCAGATCCTACGCTTATGAAGAACAACAAACCTCTAAAGCCAAAGAACATCTTGGATGACTACATCCAATTACCTTGGAATTCATTTTTTAAACATTCAAAAAGATATCAACTGTATGATTCCAACTATACAACATTCAAGAAAAGACAAATCTCAGGAGACATAAAAAAGATCAGTGGTGAGTTTGGGGAGGAAAAATGGCGACCAGCAGGAAGGTAGGGAGGGAGAGAGTGTGAGAGTGCAAGGAAGAGTGTGGACGTGTGTGGTGAGTGTATATGAGCTAGGGACAGTTAGACTCTGCAGGTCTTCTAAGGGGCTGCTAAACCCGGCAGTCTTAGGCGGCGGAGTCCCACTCCTGGCGCGGACACTCCTGGGAGGCCAGCAAAGGCACAGCGACCACGCCATCTTGGGAAACAGAGCTGCTTGAGACTAGGATCCTGGCCTCAGCACCACCCAGTCTGATCTCAGAAGCATACCAGGACCCTGCAGCTACTGGGGACAGAGACCTGCGACCACAGCTACAGACCTTAGGACACCAAAAGTTCAGAAATCCCTGCGGCAGATCCTTGAGTACCAGAGCCCATCCCCCCTTCCCCCAGGCTCATGGGCAGCTCCAGAGTAACTAACTGATAGACCTACCCCTTGCCTGGGGCCTCAGCGCTGCAGGAACTTTGGCCTGGAAGTGTGCGAGTACCTTGGAACTGATCCTACGCGCACTGCGGGCTTCAGAGCCCTGGGCTGGGAGCAATGGCACGAACAGGAGTTTGTCCGCCTAGCACAGGCCCAGGGACCCTGTTTCTCAGGGCAGGAGGCAGCACCAAGCACCAGTGACTTGACTGTGTTTCTTATCACCTGCGCCTGAGATCCTGATTTCCTGTGCATTCATACTAAGAGCCAATGAATCCAATTCCTGGTGCAAGGGCACACAGGGACCCTGATTCTCAAGGTGAGGTCGCGTGAAGCAACAGAGACTCTGATACTGGACTCTTGGGGAACTCTGACTCCTGGCGCAAGCTAGGGGGCTCTGCTCTGGTTTTCAACACGCTCCAGGGGGGCCTCTATTTCAGCACAGTGCAGGCAGGGTCCCTAATTCTAAGGGCACGTGCGAGGCCACATTGAGTGTTGGCAACACTGACACAGAGCGAGCCTGGTTCCCACCAACCAACAACAACCACACATCTTAGTGTCAGAGCTCTTCAGTGACACTAGGGTGGTGGGAGCCTCCCACTGCACACGGCCCAGGCCCATGCAACTCGACCTTTGAACCATCAGGAAATAATCAGAATGAAGAGACAACACAACACCCAGAGGAAAGACAATGAGGAATCACCAAGAAAGGAAATTAATGAAGTTGAAGCATGCAACATGACAGAAAAAGAATTCAGAATAATGGTTGTACAATTCATTCACCGGATGGATGAGAAAATCAATAACCTATGCAAGAATCAGGAAGAAATGAAAAGTGATATAGCTACAATCAAAAACACCATGGAAAGTTTCAACAGCAGACTAGAAGAAGCAGAAGACTGAATTAGTGAGTTAGAAGATAAGGCAGAGAAACAAGCTCAATCTGAACAGCAACTGGAGAAAAAAATTAAAAAACAGGAGGAGAGCCTAAGGGAGCTTCGGGACAGCATGAAACGAAGTAACATACGCATAATAGGGCTGCAAGAAGGACAAGAAGAGCAGCAAGGATTAGAAAATCTATTTGAAGAAATAATGACAGAAAACTTCCCAGATATGGGGAAGAAAAAAGTTACACAAGTACAGAGAGTCCCAGGCAAGATGAACCCCAAAAGACCGACACCAAGACGCGTCATAATAACGATGGCAAATGTACAAGACAAAGAGAGAATCTTAAAGGCTGCAAGAGAGAAACAGAGAGTTACCTACAAAGGATCCCCCATCAGATTATCAAACGATTTCTCAACAGAAACACATCAGGCCAGAAAAGAATGGACGGAAATTTACAAAGTGATGCAAAGCAAAGGACTGAATCCAAGAATACTCTATCCAGCAAGGCTATCATTCAAAATTGAAGGGAAAATAAGAAGCTTCACAGACAAAAAAAGGCTAAGGGAGTTCATTACCAACAAGCCAGCAATGCAAGAAATGCTAAAGGGTCTGGTGTAAAAAGAAGAAATAAAAAGCCCAGAAAGAAAGCAGCCACAAAAAAATAGAAATGGCTACAAACAAGTACCTTTCAATAATAACTTTAAATGTAAATGGACTAAATGGTCCAATCAAAAGACATCGAGTGGCTGAATGGATAAAAAAACATGACCCATACATTTGCTGTCTACAAGAGACCCACCTCATTAGAAGGGACTCACACAGACTGAAAGTGAAGGGATGGAAAAATATCTTTCAGGCAAATGGAAATGAAAAAAAAGCTGGGGTAGCAATACTTATATCCGACAAAATAGACCTCAAAGTGAAGGCCATAACAAGAGATAAGGAAGGCCACTTCATAATACTAAAGGGATCAATACAACAAGAGGATATAACCCTGATAAACAAATATGCGCCCAATGCAGGAGCACCCACATACATAAGAAAACTCCTGGAAGATATCAGGAGAGAGATCGACAACAATACAATCATAGTAGGGGACTTTAATACACCACTGACATCACTGGATAAATCATCTAGACAAAAACTCAGCAAAGAAACAGCAATCCTAAATGACTCACTAGATCAGATGGACTTAAATGACATCTTCAGAACACTTCACCCCAAAGCCATGGAATATACATTCCTCTCAGGTGCTCATGGGACATATTCAAAAATAGACCACATATTGGGTCACAAGCAAAGTCTCCACAAATTCAAGAAGATTGAAATCATAAAAAGCATCTTCTCAGACCACGATGGCATAATGTTAGAAATAAACTACAATAAAAACAACCCAAAATACTCAAACACTTGGAAGCTGAATAGCATGTTATTAAATATTGATTGGGTTACCAATGACATCAAAGAAGAAATTAAAAACATCCTGGACACTAATGACAATGAAAACACAACAATCCAAAACCTATGGGACACAATGAAAGCAAAAAACAAGAAAAAATGGTAGTAAATCATCTAACTCTACAACTCAAAGAATTAGAAAGAGAGCAACAAGAAAACCCCAGAGTGAGCAGAAGGAAGGAGATAATAAAGATTGGAGCAGAAATCAATGAAATAGAGACCAAAAAAAAATACAGAAAATCAATGAAACCAAGAGCTGGTTCTTTGAAAGGATAAACAAGATTGACAAACCCCTAGCCAGGCTCACCAAGAAGCAAAGAGAGAGGTCCCAAATAAACCAACTCAGAAACGATAGAGGCGAAATAACAACAGACCCCACAGAAATACAAATGATTGTTAAACAATACTACGGAAAACTGAACTCCAACAAACTAGACAACCTGGAGGAAATGGACAAATTCCTAGAAAAATACAACATTCCAAAACTCAATCAGGAAGAATCTAAAAATCTCAATAGGCCAATAACTATGGAAGAAATTGAAGCAGTCATCAGAAAGCTTCCAGCAAACAAAAGCCCAGGACCAGACGGCTTCTCAGGGGAGTTTTACCAAACTTTCAAGGAAGAACTAAAACCTATCCTCCTCAGATTACTACAAAAAATTCAAGAGAATGGAACACTTCCAAACACATTCTATGAAGCTAGCATCACCCTAATACCAAAACCAGGTAAAGACAACACAATGAAAGAGAATTACAGGCCAATATCCCTCATGAACATAGATGCCAAAATCCTCAACAAAATCTTAGCAAATCGGATCCAGCAGTACATCAGAAGGATCATACACCATGACCAAGTAGGATTTATCCCAGGGATGCAAGGATGGTACAACATCCATAAATCAATAAACGTGATACATCACATAAACAAATTGAAAGAAAAAAACCACATGGTCATATCAATTGATGCAGAAAAAGCATTCGACAAAACCCAACACCCATTTTTGATAGAAACTCTCAGCAAGGTGGGAATAGAAGGATCATAACTCAACATAATAAAAGCCATAGGAGAGAACCAAGATGGCAGCGTAGGGAGCAGACCTGTGTGTGCTGCTCTCTCACAGCATCATTGAAACTATCAACTATGAAGTAAACAACCGCCACTCAGAACCATGGGGAAGTTGGCCCAGTGGGAGATCTACAACTGGAAGAAAAGAAAGAAGCGCAGTGAGACTGAGTGGGAGCTACGGAGGCACCAAAACCAGAGGTACGCAGTCACACGCCACGCGGGCTGCAAATGGATTCTCGGTTTTTTATGAACCCTCGAATCCTCTGGGCTTGCTCGGGGCAGGTCTCTGAGGCCCCAGATCCCACAGGGAGAGGCGGCCACGGCCTTGCAGTGGTCGGAGAGCGAGGGAAGCTCTGACACGTGGCTGCTCGCCGGCACTGAGGGACAAGAAGTCCTGGTGTCCCGGGGAGGCGAGGGGCGCGGAGACACTGCCATCGCTATTTCCTCCACGCTGGCGACTCCCTGTGACCCCGCCCTACCCTCAGGGCTGTGCCAGAGGCACAAGAGGGAATGACTGTGCTTTTACAAACTCTCAAATCCACTGAGCTGGTTCGGGCGGGTCTCTGAGGCCCCAGGCCCCAAGGCGAGAGACAGCACGGCCTTCCAGCGGTCAGAAAGCGAGGGAGGCTCTGGTGCTCGGCTACTCGCCGGCACTGGGGGACGCAAAGTCCTGGTGTCCTGGATAGGCAAGGGGCCGCTGAGTCTCCGCCCTGGCGACTCCCTGTGACCCCGCCCTACGCAATTTACATTCCCATCTGGGCTGTGCCAGACTCACAAGTAGAAACGCCTTTGCTTCTGCAAACTTTCAAATCCACTGAGCTGGTTCAGGCGGGATCATGAGGCACCAGACCCTACGGGGAGAGGCAGCACGGCCTTGCAGCCATCAGAAAGCGAGGGAGGCTCTGTTGCACAGCTGCTCGCCGGCACTGGGGGACACAAAGCCCTGGCAGAGATTCAAGGGGCCGCGGAGACTCAGCCAGTGCTATTTGCTCCGCCATGGCGACTCCCTGAGACTCAGCCCTAATCAATTTACATCCCCATCCAAGCTGTGCCAGGTACACAAAAAGACCCACCTGCATTTTTGCAGCCTATCCCAACAAATTGCAGACTTCAACTGCTCGCAGCCATGGGAGACACACTCAAGAAGCAGACCCAGGAGAACCAGGATGGCGGCATAAGGAAGAGACCTGTGCGTGCTACCTCACACAACAACATCGAAACTACCAAATATCAGACAAACACCTATCATACAGAACCATGGGAAAGCTGGCCCAGTGGAAGCTCTACAACTGGAAGGAGAAAAAGAACATTGAGTCTGAGTAGGATGTGACACCAAGTACAGAGCCCAACCCAACAAACTGCAGATTTCAACTCCTCGCATAGAAAGAAGCGCATTGAGACTGAGTAGGATGTGCAGAGGCACCAAGTACAGAGCCCATCCCAGCAGGCTGCAGATTTCAGCTCCTTGCATCTGGGAGGGACGCAATCGGGGGGCAGAGTCGGGTCCGGGGCCGGCCAGGGCTGGGCCTGACTGGGCCGGCACTGTGAAACCGCTGTACCAGCAAGCACAAAAACATGCCCACTGGTCCCAGTCTCTTGTGGGGCGCTGGGGGACAGCAGACAGGCAGTCTGTGCACTTGGTGGAGGGCAGGAGAGCTGGATGTTCAACCACCAGGAACGCCTGGAGATTTTGTCTGGTGGGGAGCCACCGGCAGGGGACAGAGGGCCAAACTTCCTGTTTCCCCAGTAAGGCTGGGATGGCCCCGGTGAGGTTTAAACGGCCTCGGTGTGGTAGGGACGACCCCGGTCAGGTCGAAACGGACCCGGTGTGGTAGGGACAACCCCGGTCAGGTTGAAATGGCCCCCGTGAGGTAGGGACGACCCCGGTGAGGTTGAAACGGCCCCGGTGAGGTTGAAACGGCCCCCGTGAGGTAGGGACGACCCCAGTGAGGTCGAAACGGCCCCGGTGTGGTAGGGACAACCCCGGTCAGGTTGAAACGGCCCCCGTGAGGTAGGGACGACCCCGGTGAGGTTGAAACGGCCCCCGTGAGGTAGGGACGACCCCGGTCAGTTCGAAACGGCCCCGGTGTGGTAGGGACAACCCCGGTCAGGTTGAAACGGCCCCGGTGTGGTAGGGACAACCCCGGTCAGGTTGAAACGGCCCCGGTGTGGTAGGGACGACCCTGGTGATGTTAAAACGGCCCCCGTGAGGTAGGGACGAGCCCGGTGAGGTTGAAACGGCCCCCGTAAGGTAGGGACGACCCCAGTCAGGTCAAAACGGCCCCGGTGTGGTAGAGACGACCCCGGTGAGGTTGAAACGGCCCCCGTGAGGTAGGGACGACCATGGTCAGGTCGAAACGGCCCCGGTGTGGTAGGGACAACCCCGGTCAGGTTGAATCGGCCCCGGTGTGGTAGGGACAACCCCAGTGAGGTTGAAACGGCCACCGTGAGGTAGGGACGACCCCAGTCAGGTCGAAACGGCCCCGGTGTGGTAGGGACAACCCCGGTCAGGTCGAAACGGCCCCGGTGTGGTAGGGACAACCCCGGTCAGGTTGAAACGGCCCCCGTGAGGTAGGGACGACCCCGGTGAGGTTGAAACGGCCCCTGTGAGGTAGGGACGACCCCAGTCAGGTCGAAACGGCCCCGGTGTGGTAGGGACGACCCCGGTGAGGTTGAAACGGCCCCCGTGAGGCAGGGACGACCCCGGTGAGGTTGAAACGGCCCCCGTGAGGTAGGGACGACCCCGGTCAGGTCGAAACGGCCCCGGTGTGGTAGGGACAACCCCGGTGAGGTTGAAACGGCCCCCGTGAGGTAGGGACGACCCCGGTGAGGTTGAAACGGCCCCCGTGAGGTAGGGACAGCCCCGGTGTGGTAGGGACAACCCCGGTGAGGTTGAAACGGCCCCGGTGTGGTAGGGACAACCCCGGTCAGGTTGAAACGGCCCCGGTGTGGTAGGGACGACCCTGGTGAGGTTAAAACGGCCCCCATGAGGTAGGGACGAGCCCGGTGAGGTTGAAATGGCCCCCGTAAGGTAGGGACGACCCCAGTCAGGTCAAAACGGCCCCGGTGTGGTAGGGACAACCCCGGTCAGGTTGAATCGGCCCCGGTGTGGTAGGGACAACCCCGGTGAGGTTGAAACGGCCCCCGTGAGGTAGGGACGACCCCGGTGAGGTTGAAACGGCCCCCGTGAGGTAGGGACAACCCCAGTCAGGTCGAAACGGCCCCGGTGTGGTAGGGACGACCCCGGTGAGGTTAAAACAGCCCCCGTGAGGTAGGGACAACCCCAGTCAGGTCGAAACGGCCCCGGTGTGGTAGGGACGACCCCGGTGAGGTTGAAACGGCCCCCGTGAGGTAGGGACGACCCCGGTGAGGTTGAAACAGCCCCCGTGAGGTAGGGACGACCCCAGTCAGGTGGAAACGGCCCCGGTGTGGTAGGGACAACCCCGGTCAGGTTGAAACAGCCCCGGTGTGGTAGGGACAACCCCGGTGAGGTTGAAACGGCCCCCGTGAGGTAGGGACGACCCCGGTCAGGTTGAAACGGCCCCCGTGAGGTAGGGCCGACCCTGGTCTGGTAGGGACAACCCCGGTCAGGTTGAAACGGCCCCGGTGTGGTAGGGACGACCCCGGTTAGGTTGAATGGCCCCCGTGAGGTAAGGACGGCCCCTGTGAGGTTGAAATGGCCCTGGTGTGGCTCAGACGGCCCTGGTGAGGTTGAGACTACTCCAGTGAGGTTGGGACAAATAAAGGGGACCAGTATGGACTGATGAACAGGGGTAGATACAAAAGCAGAGCAACATTGAACAGAATGTTAAACTACAGTGGGAAGCCTGGGGAGGGTTGGGGGGGGGGATTAAGAGACCAACTGAAGGACTTATATGCATGCATATAAGATTAACCAATGGACACAAGACACGGGGCGGGGGGCGGGGGGTAAGGGCCGGGGGAATGTCAAGGGGGGGAAAAAAGGAGACATATGTAATACTCTTTGTAATACTTTAAGAAATAAAAGTTATTAAAATATTAAATAAATAAATAAATAAATAAATAAAATAAAAGCCATATATGACAGGCCCACAGCCAACATCATACTCAATGGACAAAAACTAACACCATTTCCCCTAAGAACAGGAACAAGACAGGGATGCCCACTCTCACCACTCCTGTTCAACATCGTCCTGGAAGTATTAGCCATTGAAATTAGACAAGAAGAAGAAATAAAAGGCATCCAAATTGGAAAAGAGGAAGTAAAACTGTCCTTATTTGCAGACGACATGATATTATACATACAAAACCCTAGAGACTCCATCAAAAAACTACTAGACTTAATACACAAATTTGGCAATGTAGCAGGATACAAAATTAACCCCAAGAAATCCGAGGCATTTCTATACACCAATAGTGAACTTTCAGAAAGAGAGATTATAAAAACAATCCCATTTACCATCGCACCAAAAAAATTAATATACCTAGGAATAAACTTAACTAAAGAGGTAAAAGACCTCTGCTCAGAAAACTACAGGACGTTGAAAAAAGAGATAGAGGAAGACATAAAGAGATGGAAGAACATACCATGTTCTTGGATTGGTAGAATCAACATCATTAAAATGTCCATACTACCCAAAGCAATCTATAAATTCAACGCACTTCCCATTAAAATACCAATGGCCTTCTTCAAAGATCTAGAACGAACTCTCCAAAAATTCATCTGGAATAAAAAAAGACCCCGAATAGCTGCAGCGATCCTGAGAAAAAACAAAGTAGGTGGGATCTCAATGCCAGATATCAAGCTGTATTACAAAGCCACTGTTCTCAAAACTGCCTGGTACTGGCACAAGAACAGACATATAGATCAGTGGAATAGAATAGAGAGTCCAGAAATTAGCCCGAACCGATATGCTCAATTTATTTTTTGACAAAGGAGGCATGAACATACAATGGAGCCAAGATAGTCTCTTCAATAAATGGTGTTGGGAAAATTGGACGGATATATGCAAGAAAATGAAACTAGACCACCAACTTACACCATACACAAGAATAAACTCAAAATGGATAAAGGACTTAAATGTACGACAGGAAACCATAAAAATTCTAGAAGAATACAAAGGGAACAAAATCTCAGACATATGCCAAAGCAATTTCTTCACTGATACAGCTCCTAGGGCAGTTGAAACTAAAGAGAAAATGAACAAATGGGACTACATCAAAATAAAAAGCTTCTGCACAGCAAAAGAAACCATCAACAAAACAACAAGAAAACCCACTGCGTGGGAAAACATATTTGCCAACGTCATATCTGATAAGGGCCTAATCTCCAAAATTTATAGGGAACTCATACAACTTAACAAAAAGAAGATAAACAATCCAATCAAAAAATGGGCAAAGTTGCCGGAACCGGTTTGGCTCAGTGGATAGAGCGTCGGCCTGCGGACTGAAAGGACCCAGGTTCGATTCTGGTCAAGGGCATGTACCTGGGTTGCGGGCACATCCCCAGTGGGACGTGTGCAGGAGGCAGCTGATCGATGTTTCTCTCTCATCAATGTTTCTAACTCTCTATCTCTCTCCCTTCCTCTCTGTAAAAAATCAATAAAATATATTTAAAAAAAATGGGCAAAGGATCTAAATAGACACCTTTCAAAAGAGGACATTCAGAAAGCCAAGAGACATATGAAAACATGCTCAAAGTCACTAATCATCTGAGTGATGCAAATCAAAACAACAATGGGGTACCATCTCACACCTGTCAGAATGGCTATCATCAACAAATAAGCAACGGACAAGTGCTGGAGAGGATGTGGAGAAAAAGGAACACTCCGGCACTGCTGGTGGGAATGCAGACTGGTGCAGCCACTATGGAAGACAGTATGGAGTTTCCTCAAAAAATTGGAAATGGAACTCCCATTTGACCCTGTGATCCCACTTCTAGGAATATATCCCAAGATAACATAAACACCAATCAGAAAGGATATATGCACCCCTATGTTTATAGCAGCACAATTCACCATAGCTAAGATCTGGAAACAGCCTAAGTGCCCATCAGTAGATGAATGGATTAGAAAACTGTGGTACATCTACACGATGGAATACTATGCTGCTGTAAAAAAGAAGAAACTCTTACCATTTGCAACAGCATGGATGGAACTGGAGAGCATTATGCTGAGTGAAACAAGCCAGTCAATGAAGGAAAAATACCACATGATCTCACTCATTCATGGACAATAAAGACCATTACAAACTTTTGAACAATAATAGATACAGAGGCAGAGCTGCCTCAAACTGATTGTCAAACTGCAGTGGGAAGGCCAGGGAGGGTTGGGGGACAGGAGGGAGGGGAGTAAGAGATCAACCGAAGGACTTGTATGCATCCATATAAGCATAACTAATGGACATAAGACACTGGGGGGTAAGGGAGGGCAGGGGTTTGTCAAGGGCGGGGGGGAAAAAAGGACACTTATGTAATACCCTTTGTAATACTTTTAGCGAACAATAAAAAATAAAAAAATAAAAATAAATAAAAAATAATAAAAAGATCAGTGGTTTCCAGAATTTAGGGGGAAGGGAAGGATTAATAATCTGAACATGGAGGATTTTTAAGGTAGTGAATGGATTCTATATGATACTGTAATGGTAAGTATGTGCCATCATACATTTGTCCAAACCCATAGAATGTTCAACACCACGGTGAACCTTAATGTAAAATATGGAATTGGGTTGATAATGATGAGTCAATGCACATCCATCCATTGTAAAAAATATACTTCACTGTTACTGGGGGGGTCAAAAATGAGCAAGGCAGCAGGCCTGCAAGGCTCAGTGGTTGAGCATCCAGTTAGGAGCCAGAAGATCAATGTTTGATTTCGGGTGGGGGTACATACCCCACTTGTGGGCTTGATCCCTAATGTGGGGTGTACAGGAGGCAGCAGAACAATGATTACCTCTCACCATTGATGTTTCTATCTTTGTCTCCCTATCCCTTCCTCTCTGAAACCAATAAAAATAAATTTAAAAAATGAGTAAGGCTGTGTGTATCTGAGTTTATGTGGCTTATGGGAGATCTCTCTACTTTCCATTCAATTTTACTGTGCACCAAAAACTGCTCTAAAAAATAAGTCTTAAAATGACAAAATAAAAAAGGCTTATTAGTTTTTATTTTAAAAAGGTATTTCCTCCAGGGATGCAAGGCTGGTACAATATCCACAAATCAATAAACATGATACATCACATAAACAAATTGAAAAACAAAAATCACATAATCATATCAATTGATACAGAAAAAGCATTTGACAATATCCAACACCATTTTCTGATAAAAACTCTCAGGAAAGTGGGAATAGATGGATCATACTTCAATATAATAAAAGCCTTATATGACAAACCTATAGCCAACATCATACTCAATGGGCAAAAAATAAAACCATTTTCCCTAAGAACAGGAACAAGAGAGGTATGCCCTCTTTCACTACTCCTGATCAACATAGTACTGGAAGTGCTAGCCATAGTGATCAGACAAGAAGAAGAAATAAAAGGTATCCAAATTGGAAAAGAAGAAGTAAAATTGTCTTTATTTGCTGATGACATGATATTGTACATTGAAAACCTTAAAGACTCCATAAAAAACTACTATACTTAATAAATGAATTTGGCAATGTAGCAGGATACAAAACTAACACCCAGAAACCTTTGGCTTTTTTATACACCAATAATGAACTCACAGAAAGAGAAACTAAAAAAACAATCCATTTACTATTGCAATAAAAAAAATAAGATATTGAGGAATAAATTTAACCAAAGAGGTAAAAGACCTGTACTCAGAAAATTACAGGATGCTGAAAAAAGTAATAGAGGAAGACCTAACTAAATGGAAGAATATACTATCTTCATGGATTGGTAGAATCAAGATCATTAAAATGTCCATACCACCCAAAGCAATTTATAGATTCTAAGCAATCCCCATTAACATACAATGGCATATTTCAAAGACCTAGAACAAACTCTCCAAAAATTCATCTGAAATAAAAAAAAGACCTCGATTAACTGCAGCAATATGAAGAAAGAAGAACAATGTTGGAGGGATGACAATACCAGATATCAAGCTATATTACAAAGCCACTGTTCTCAAAACTTCCTGGTACTGCCACAAGAATAGACAAATAGACCAATGGAATAGAACAGAGAACCCGGAGATCAACCAAAGCCATTATGCTCAATTAATATTTGACAAAGGAGGCAAGAACATACAATGGAGTCAAGACAGTCTCTTCAATAAATAGTGTTGGAAAAATTGGACAGATACTCGCAAAAAAATGAAACTAGACCCCCAACTTACACCATACACAAAAATAAACTCAAAATGGATAAAGGACTTAAACATAAGACAAGAAACCATAAAAATCTTAGAAGACTCCATAGGCAGCAAAATAGCAGACATATTTTGTAGCAATATCTTTACCAATACAGCTCCCTAGGGCAATGGAAACTAAGAAGAAAATAAACAAATGGGACTACCTCAAAAGAAAAAGCTTCTGCACAGCAAAAAAAAAAAAAAAAAAATCAACAAAACAGTAAGAAATTCACTGCATGGGAGAACATATTTGCCAATGTTACCTCTGATAAGGATTTAATCTCCAAAATTTGCAGGGAACTCCAACAACTTAACAAAAGGAAGATAAACAATCCAATCAAAAAATGGGTAAAGGACCTAAATAGACACTTTTCTAAAGAGGACATACAGAAGGCCAAGAAACATATGAAAACATTAGAGGCCTGGTGCACGAGATTCATGCACTCAGGGGGGGTCCCTCAGCTCAACCTGCACCCTCTCGCAGTGTGGGAGCCCTCAGGGGTTGCCCAACTGCCAACTTAGGCCCACTCCCCATGGGCCTAAGCTATCAGTGGGACATTCTTTTTTTTAAAAAAAAATTTTATTTTATTGTTTAAGGTATTACAAATAGTAGTATATATATCTCCCTTTTTTTCCCCCATTGACTTTCCCCCAGCCTCCCCTACCCCCTAGCACATGGCCTTACCTCACCACCCAGTGCATTGTGTCCATTGGTTATGCTTATATGCATGCATACAAGTACTTCAGTTGATCTCTTACCTTCCCCCTCCCAACCCTCCCCAGCCTTCCCACTGTAATTTGACAGTCTGTTTGATGCTTCTCTGCCTCTGTATCTATCTTTTTTTTCATCAAGTTATAATGTTCTTTATTATCCATAAATGAGTGAGATCATGTGGTATTTTTATTTCACTAACTGGCTTATTTCACTTAGCCATGGAGGAGGGAGAGGTTCCTGCCACCGCCACTGTTCTCTCCAGCTGTGAGCCCGGCTTCTGGAAGAGCAGTGCTCCCCCTGTGGGAGGGCACTGACCACCAGGGGGCAGCTCTTGTGTTGAGCTGCCTTCCCCCTGGTGGTCAGTGCATGTCATAGCGACTGGTTGTTCCACTGTTTGGTCGATTTGCATATTAGCCTTTTATTAGATAGGATGTTCAAAGTCACTAATCATATGAGAGATGCAAATCAAAACAACAATGAGGTACCATCTCACACCTGTCAGAATGGCTATCGTCAACAAATCAACAAATGACACGTGCTGGCGAGATGTGGAGAAAAAGGAACCCTTGTGCATTGCTGGTGGGAATGCAGACTGGTGGAAAACAGTATAGTGTTTCCTCAAAAAATTAAAAATGGAACTCCCATTTGACATAGTGATCCCACTTCTAGGAATTTATCCCAAGAAAACAGAAACACCAGTCAGAAAGGATATATGCACCCCTATGTTCATTGCAGCACAATTCACCATAGCTAAGATTTGGAAACAGCCTAAGTCCCCATCAGCAGACGAGTGGATTAGAAAACTGTGCTACATTTACACAATGGAATTCTATGACGCTGTAAAGAAGAAGGAATTCTTACCATTGGCAACAGCATGGATGGAACTAGATAGCATTATGCCTAGGAAATAATCCAGTCAGAGAAAAAAAAAAAATTACATGATCTCACTCATTTGTGGAATATAATGAGCAACATAAACTGATGAACAAAAATAGAACCAGAGACATAGAAGCATCAAACAGACTGTACAACCTATGAGGGAAGGTGGGAGGTGAGGAGGTAAGAGATCAACCAAAGGACTTGTATGCATGCAGATGAGCATAACCAAGGGACACACACAGTAAGGGGGTAAGGGCTTGTGGGGAGGGGGTAGTGGGGGAGAAGTCAATGGGGAAAAAAGGAGACTCATGTAATACTTTAAACAATAAAGAATTTTTAAAAATGTATTTCCTGAATCTGCTATTAACATACATCAACATATTAATGCTATTTTCAAGAAACAGTCACCTTGGAAATGAAGATAAATAGCCAAGTATCAGAATATGGGTGTTATCCCCACTATTGAGTGAAGCATATGGAAAGATAAATAAAGCAAATAATTTCCATTGTATACTAAGACAGGAAAATAACTAATAAATACGATTGAAAACCTTGCTTTATAATTATAAACAGGGTTTAGTGCAATATAAATCAAAACTGAATCATCCATATAATTAAAAGTCACGTTTCCTTCTAATTGTAAATCAGAAATCTATGCTGATTTTATCTAAATATTACCTTAAAGCATTAATTGGATAAAAAGTAAAGCTTGCCAGAACCGGTTTGGCTCAGTGGATAGAGTGTCGGCCTGCGGACTGAAAGGTCCCAGGTTCGATTCCAGTCAAGGGCATGTACCTGGGTTGCGGGCACATCCCCAGTTGGAGATGTGCAGGAGGCAGCTGATCGATGTTTCTCTCTCATCAATATTTCTAACTCTCTATCTCTCTCCCTTCCTCTCTGTAAAAAATCAATAAAATATATTTTCAAAAAAAATAAAAAATAAATTTAAAAAGTAAAGCTTATAATTGCCCAATATTGCCCTAGTAATTTATGTACAAATACCTGTGAAATACTCACCAAGGGTCACAAATGTAACCAGCATTGCAAGCAATTATGGATGATGTGACTGAAACCAGTACCATGTTATGTTAAATATTATTTGCTCTTAAAATAAATTCTTAGATGAAGACTAAAAGGTCAGTCAGTTTTGCTGTGCAAAAGTATTTCATGCAGCAGGCCTAAGACTGCTATCCTTAGAAAGTCCTGCTTAAATGGCTGCCCTTCCATTGGTGTCTGAAAACCTGAATCTGGGGAGGGTTTCCCCCTTTCCCTAACTGAGAAGAGGGGGTCCCTGAGCCTAAATACTTTGTACAACCAATGGGGTTCATGCTGAACACCTGCTTTCTTTCTGGGAATCTAAAATTTTGGTACATGCTATGGGGAAGACGCCTATGTGGCTAGCATGCCATAAAAACCTCTCATTGAGACTAACAAAATTGGAAGATAACATAGTTCACCTGTGTTGTCATAATTATACACTGAATCACTAAGCACCCAGGTAACTTCACAGAGAGGGGGCTCTTGGAAGCTTGTGCCTGGTGTCCTCCACCCTTTGTCACACACAGCTCTTCTCCTTGCTGATTTTACTGTGGTCTTTCACTATAATAAATCTCAGGTATGAACACAACTATATGCTGAGTCCTATAAATTTTCTAGTGAATAAAAAAACCTAGGGATGGATTTAGGAACCTCTAACAAAATTGCATTATGTGAAAACATTATTTGAATTGATTTCAAAAAGTACCTGTCATTGATTTTGTTTTGGTCCATGCTTCTTGAGTTTTCCGTAGATCTGTAACTATTGGAATAAAGACATGAAAGGGATAAATCAAACATTGATGTCAGAAAATAATGTGAAATAAGCAACATTCCTATTTAGTCACAATAGAAAATACAGAATTCTAATGATTGACAACATGTTCTTTAGTATCAAAGTTTCTATAAAGGAAATGAAGACATCACACTGACACTTTTCTCCAACTAAACAAGGTTTAATTCCTTTGTACAACAGTTGTGAATCAACCAAGTAACTGGGATAACTGCAGAAGAACAGTAGTTATCATATACTAGAGACCCGATGCGTGAAATTCGTGCAAGGGTAGACCTTCGCAGCCCCAGTTGCCGGGCCTCTCCAGCCCCGGCTGTCTCGTGGCCTGGGCTGCCTCAGGGCCATGCCCCCCACCCATGTCCACCACCCACACACCCCAAATTCCCTGGCTCCCCAGGGCCCCCTGATTGATCATCCCACAGACACTAGCCTGGTCCTCCCTCTTTGGGATGATTGCGGAGCCCTCCGATTGATCGCCCCTCTGACTGGTTGCCTGGGCCTCCTTCTGAGGGGCGATTGTGGGGTGACAGCGGGCCCTCTGACCAATTGCATTGCACCCTCCTTGGTTGGCCTGGCGTCAGTGCGTGCCATAGCATGTTCGTCCTATTCTTTATGTCCAATCTAAATGCCAGTGCACTACCTGGAAACCTATCAATCACCTTAGATTTCTCTCTCCTCACCAGCTCTTTACATGCAATCATCACCATAGTCATATGAACTAGACCTCTCTACTTTCTCTGCTTTATTTGGCTACTGTCAACTGCACTAGTCAAACATAAGCTCTTAAAAGATGGCTCTCTGAGTGTGGGGGAATACCAACAAATATTATTGTTCCTTCTTAAATGAATAAGATTTGTTTAAGCAAAAGAAATGAGAAAGACATAGGCCTAGAAAACAACATTTCAAATGGAATAAATTTAGCTTCCTATCTCATTTGACCATGGAAGCATACAACTTTCAAATTGAACTGATGCTCATCCAAGGAGGCAAAATGTTCCTTTGTCTTCCAGGCCCTTTATAAGGTTTCTGTACCCTCTATTCTCTACAGGAGGGGTCAGCAAACTAGGGCCCAAAAGCCAACACAAGCTGCCAGCTGGTTTTGCAAATAGTTTCACTGGAATACATCTGTGCCTATTAACTTACAGATTCTCTAAGACTGCTCTCACACTACAATGGCAGACTTGAGTAGATATGACAGACCACATGGACTAAAATCAGGCCCTTTGCAGAGAAAGGTTGGTGATCCCTGCTTCACACCACAATCAGAGGGCCCTTATCGAATCTAATCTTGTTCCTCTTCTGCTCAAAACTCCAATGAATCCCTGCAGTAAATATTTCTGGCTTTCGACCTTAGTCTTCATTCTTGCTGGAGAACCACAACTCTATTTGTACATTCACTGTCCTGATACACAAAGAAGTAGGTATCTTCTTTGTGTATCAGTTCCAAAAGGAGAAATGATTATAATAAGCTCATCAGAGTCACTAGTTTACCTCTAATTGGTTTAAGTATGAGCATGCGATTAACCGAAGCCTATAAAAAGCTAGGGAAGTCAACTGCAAGCCTCTCAGTTTCTTCCTATTTAAAAGAAAGTCATAGGCCCAGCCAGTGTGGTGCAGTAGATGGAGCCCACTGTCCCAGGCACCAAGAGGTCGCTGGTGATATTCCAGGGCAGGGCAGATTCCAGGGTGGCAGGGTTAGTCCCCAGGAGGGGGTGTGCAGGAGGCACCTCGTGGATGTGATGGCTCTCTCTCATTGATGTTTCAGTCTCTCTCTCCCTTTTCTTTCTCTCTAATGTCAATTAAAACATATTATTTTAAAAAATTAAGGAAACACATAGCTCAACATCACTAATCTTGGAAATGCAAATGAAATTCGTAAGGAAGTACCCTCCTCACTCCTCTCAGAATGGATGTCATCAAAATATAAGTAAATAAGTGTTGGCAAGGATATGGAGAAAAGAGAAAGCCTCATGCAATGTTCCTGTGATTGTAAATTGGTACAGTCACTGTGGAAAGCAGCATGGACATTCCTCAAAAAAATAAAAATAGAACTGCCATTCTACTTCTGGGTATTTATCCAACAGAAACATGAACACGAATTTACAAAGTTACTTGCACCCCTATGTTCACTACAGCATTATTTACAATAGCCAAGGTATGGAAGCAACATAGGTGTCCTTCAATAGATAAGTAAATAAAAAGATGCGAAATTTATAAACACACACTCACACTCATTATGCATATGCATAATGAAAAACTCCTCAGACATAAAAAACAATAAATTCTGGCCTTTTATGGAAACATGGATGGACCAGGAGGATCTTATGCTAAGGGAAATAAGACAAAGAAAACAAATACCATAGGGCAGTGAGGGCGAACCTTTTGAGCTCGGCGTGTCAGCATTTTGAAAAACCCTAACTTAACTCTGGTGCTATGTCACATATAGAAATTTTTTGATATTTGCAACCATAGTAAAACAAAGATTTATATTTTTGATATTTATTTTATATATTTAAATGCCATTTAACAAAGAAAAATCAACCAAAAAATGAGTTCCCGTGTCACCTCTGACTCGCGTGTCATAGGTTTGCCATCACTGCCATAGGGTCTCACTTATAGGTTCAATCTAAAACAACAAAACAGAAACAGACCCCATGGCTACAGAGAACAAACTGCTGGTTGCTAGAGCACAGTAAGCAGAGGTGATGGGTGAAATAAAAGAATATGAAATGCAAAATTCCAGTTATAAATTACATAAGCCAGAGGGATGCAGTGTACTGTGCAGCACAGGAAATGGGTCAATATCACAATAACTTTGCTCGGTGATAGATGGTTACTAGACATATCATTGTGAAACAAGGATAATTATAAAATCCTAATGCGATCTGGCACCCAGTAAGCACTAAATAAAGTATAGCAAACCATGGAAATTAAAATGAACTTAACATGCTCTTAAAGAGCAATGACTGTTTTTAAAATGTTTCAATTCTGCAACATCAGAGTAACACTTAGTACCTGAAAGACACCTGAAAGTTAAATGGCAGACCATTCAGCTGAAAAATGAGTAACTGAATTTTGACACTTTCTTTGAAAATTCTGTTCAGAAAAACAGAGAAATAAACCAGCGACACCTCTCCCACATTATGAGTACCTTCAAGATCAAAATGCTATTTCATTTATTTCCTATAACTTGCAAAGCCAATCTATACAAACCCTCTGATGAAGGTCTACCAAGTCCAAGGTGTCCTCATACAGTTTAGATTGTACAAAAAACCAGGTGCCACATCTGGCATTTTTGTTATTGGGAAATATTTTTGTACGTTTATTATAATTTGCTGAGTCTCGGGATGTGCTATTTGAATATTTATTATCATTTTCTTCTGATTATTGGCAACAGAGCATCTTGTTCTAAAGAAATTCCAGTTTCCTGATAATTACCAAAGTAATGAAGTCAACATATATCATTCTGTTTTGACTTCTGAGTAATAAAGTTGACAATAGTGAGACCTTGTTGGTAGAATATGAAAAATACCCTACGTTTCTCAAGAAGCATTGCCTTTCTGAGTTCTGAACTATGGGCAGATGTCTTTATAAAACAATGTTGTCAGGGTTCTTGTACACTGGCTAAGTGTGGCAGCTCTTATTGTTTGCCATCTGTTTGTGATACCAGGAAAGTATTGTTGAGTTCCTAATTATAGTTACTTTTTTGGTGAGACGAATCACTATGCAATAACAAATATTCATTTACTAAATATAATCCATTCACAGTTAAAACTAAAGATTCATTTTTAGAACAAATCAAGTTTGGTATAATGTGACACATAGAGGAAACATTCACCATCCTAACTTAAAGTCTTTTTTCTTCTTAACATAAAGATAGAGTGTGGGATTTTAGGGGTCAGAACTAAATAAATGAACTTCTTTTCAAATGATATTGCCCCAGACTTCAAATTACCTACAATTAACTTTGTTAATAATACTAGACTACTATTCTATTAAGAAGGAGTTTAAGAAAAACTATACATGCAACTTCCACATTGTTGGTATTTTTTCCCTCTCTTTCATTAACAAAACTTCCTTATTCTTACTTCATCTATGGTAGCAACACCAAGAGGAATTCACTATCAGAAGTCTTACCAGGAGTACAACTTTCAGAGGTTTGGGGTCCCTTTTTTTCTTTAGTTTTAGAGGTTATTTTTTGCTGGCTGTGTACCAAAAAAAAAGAAAAAAATGGTGATAAGTAATATTACTTTCTTAATATTAACATAAAATATTTTTGAAATATAGTAAGTTATTAGAATATATCAGAACTAAAACTAAAATTTTAATTGTACCACACATTTTAAATTTGTAAGTTCTACAACTGCTTTATGAAGTATGTAATTTCTAACAAAATAAGGTATAATAGTCATGATATGAGGGCAGTCTAGTTCAGTGAATTAGAGTTAGCTAGACATAATCACAAATGTGTTAAACTCACACCTCCTATTTCTATAACCCACAGCTATTTCTTCTCACACAGTCACTTTTCTTGGCTCAAGGTCCTCCTCTACAAAATAAGAATCTTATTACTTTATTTCAGAAGGTTGTAAGGAGGATGGAAGGAGATAATACAGCAAGAGATATGCTCAGATAAATAGTAAAGCAAAGAAAAAATCTAGTTATGAACTTTATTTGTTGAAACTATTTTTGAATTCCAAGTACTATAAATCCCAATGTGAACTTTTCATAGTTTCTAACATTCAAATGTTGCAGATTTCAGAAAATGTTATTAATTCTGGTTATTACCTCTACTCAGGTTGTGGTCTGTATTTCAGGGCATCTCAGCTGTTGTGTAACTGGCAACTGAATTTATGTACAAATATATTACCTCATGAAGTCAGATAACACCATGCTCCCTTCTTTTTGTAGCAAATCACACCAACCACAGAAAACTAATAGAAATCAAGACCTGGCCTGGACTAAGACTATGCCTTCTCTACCTACTCAAACTGTGAACCAGCACATCTTTATGAGAATGATGCTTAATCTCCCTGACCACCCCAACTGTCTTGGAAGATACAATCCTACTGGTCACCTACCCATGCTGATGAGTCAGGGATGTGCCCTTAGCAATTGTAATTACCAATAACCTACTTTTGATTCAGAGCTTTCTGTTGACTGGCTTCCATGTGAAGCATAATTTTAAATATTTTGAAACCTGGGGTAAATTCAAATCACTCAGGGAAGTTTCATTATTATGGCAAAGAGATCACTTGAGGGGCCAACCTCAATTATGGACCCTCAGGAAATCTGGTGCTTACTACTCTGAGAAAGCAGTATGGGGCCTTCCACTACCTAAACAAAGATGCTCCATAGGATATAAAGTGAGCTTGGGGTATAGATACAGTAACAAAGGAGAAAGAACTTCTGATCTTTTCCTGTGTCATTATTTGAATCTCTGTGGCAGCTTAGTATTGTTTGTAAGTAACACCTGCTAGCAGAAAAACAAAACAAAAACCCATGAAGCTCAAAGGATAACTCAGCCCCAAAGGTCTGGGCTAAGAAGTGAGCTCCATATAAGCTTTCCCGTGTGGGAGGGTGGCTGTGGGTGGCTAGAGCTAGGAGGCCCAGCAGCCAGAATAGGGTGCTGGTAATTGGCATAGTGGCTAAACATACAGAGTACATGTATGTAAACTAAAAAAAAAGGTGTGACCCCCAAGTCCAAGGGTGAGTCAACACGAAGACTCAAGAATCTGGATCAGGAAGGCCAACCTGGAAGCAAAGATCCATCATGATTATATGATGGGTTTCAATGGCAACTCAACAGCTATAGAATCAATGGAAAAAACATAAAAGTTAGACTGTCCTTTTTTACATCTCCATCTGACTTGTGAGAGAAGATTGTCTTCCTGGACTTAGGGAATCCTTTATGTGCCTGAAAAATTCAAGGCCGGGGGGGTGGGGGGAGCTAGGGGGATATAGGAGATAGTCCCCAGAAACTACAGATGTTTCTGCTACAGTCAACACTTCAAGACCCCAAATAAGTAGTTAGAAAAATCAGAGCTGAGATTTTAACCCCATGCATAGTGGTCCTAGGTGGAATGAAATGGGTAAAATCTTAAAAGTTCTGAGATAAAGAATTTGACCCAGTGCTTCTTCTAACTAGCTGAGCCTTTGCTTGTTTTCTGGCTGATGACCTAGACCAGTGGTCGGCAAACTGCGGCTCGCGACCCACATGTGGCTCTTTGGCCCCTTGAGTGTGGCTCTTCCACAAAATACCGACTTCCGTGCATGGGCCACGAAGTTTCAATTGCACTGTATGTGCATGCCTGCACGTGGTATTTTGTGGAAGAGCCACACTATAGGGGCCAAAGAGCCGCACGTGGCTCACGAGCCACAGTTTGCCAACCACTGGTATAGGGTATAGCCCACAGAGGGGCACGCTAGAAATATTAGTTTCTTTTCTCTGCATTTTCTTAGCGAGCATATAATTTTTAAATTTTCATAAAATCCTACCTGCTTAAAGAGTCTTTTTCAGAGACATCCATCACTATTTTTAAAAAAAAGCAAAATACATTTTAAATCAACAAGAATATAGGGCTTTAAAAGTACTGAATTAATGCATTGTTAGAAAGTGTAACTTTGGGACCACACCTGAAAACTGTACTAGAGTAAATATTATTGGTAGGCCATTAATGCATTAAGAACATTTACTTTCTCTTTTTAAACATATAAAACTAAAAAAAAAAAAAGAAAGAAAAATGGGATCTATCAAAATTTGATACTTACCTGTGAACTGCTATGTACAAGGAAAAATAATGCTAACCAAACCCCATCGGACTGACAGAAAGTTTTATTGTTAGTGGAAACAGAATTATAGACTAACCATGTCAAACTTAAGTAGCATGAGCTTTCTGGCTTCTTCCATTAAGAGCAGTTAGAGGAGAGTATACTTACTTTGCCATAACACAATACAAATGTTCCACCTCTTAGATGCAGACTAGCTAGTCTAGGATGAAACACCCGTATCATAAGGAAACTTTGTCACTAGGCACTACACTTTGCTGCACAGTAAAATAGAGGAAACAAATTCTTTCTGGCTCCATTTCCAATTGGAAGATAAGTAGGAAAGACTTTGTGATCCCAGTTGTATAAAGTTGAACTACTTGAGGCTGTCTCCTTCAGTTGGGAGAGTCTCTCTGAACACCCCTCATAGAGCAAGGTGGTCCAATAGTTAGTGCTCTGCAATAGTGTGTGAGGTCATCTTTCTTAACCTTCCCATTAGGTGAATATGCCTATAGAAATCATTCTCTTTCAGCTTGTATGGCATATGTCATCAGATCCTATGCTAATGAAAAACAACAACAAACAACTAAGGCCCTCGAACATCTTAGATAACTACATCCAATTACCTTGGAATTCATTTTTCAAATATTCAAACAGATACCCACTGTGTGATTCCAACTATACAATGTTCAGGAAAAGGCAAATCTAGGGAGACGTAAAAGAGATCAGACGTTTCCAGGGCTTAGGGAGAAATGAAAGATGAATAAGCAGAGCACAGAAGATTTTTAGGGCAGTGAAACCATACTATATATGATATGATGATATGGTGGGTATGTGCTTTCATGCATTTGTCACAATCCCTAGCATGTACAACACCCAGAGTGAACCTCAATGTAAACTAAGGACTTTGGTTGATAATGATGAGTCAGTGCATGTCCATCCACTGTAATAAGTATACTTCACTGTTACTGGAGGTCAAAAATGAGCAAGGAACCAGGCCTGCGTGGCTCAGTGGTTGAGCATTGACCTAGGAACCAGGAAGTTAAGGTTTGATTCCCAGTAGAGTCACATGCCTGGGTTGTGGGCTCGATACCCAGTGTGGGGTGTGCAGGAGGCAACCTATCAATAATTCTATCTCATAATTGCTGTTTCTATGTATGTCTCTTTATCCCTTTCTCTCTGAAATCAATAAAAAATAAATTAATAAAAACGAGTAAGGTTGTATATATTTGCATTTGTGGTTTATGGGCACTCTCTATACTTTCCACTCAATTATACTGTGCACCTAAGACTGCTCTAAAAAATATGGTTTAGCCAGCACCGGTTTGGCTCAGTGGATAGAGCATCGGCCTGCAGACTGAAGGGTCCCATGTTCGATTCCGGTCAAGGGCATGTACCTTGGCTGCGGGCACATCCCCGGTGGGACATGTGCAGGAGGCAGCTGATCAATGTTTCTTTCTCATTGATGTTTCTAGCTCTCTATCCCTCTCCCTCCCTCTCTGCAAAAAATCAATAAAATATATTTTAAAAAACATATATGGTTTATAAATTTTTGTTTAAAATAATGTATTCCCTGTATCTACTACTAACATATGGTATATCAACATATCAATGCAATTTTCAAGATACAGTAACCTTGGAAATTAAGATAAAAACCCCAGTATCAGAATGTAGGTATTATTCCTGCCATTGAGTGAAGGATATGAAAAGACATAAATACAGCAAATACTTTTAAATATATACTAGTGCAAGAAAATAACTGATAAATATGATTGAATACCTTGCATTGTATTTATAAACAGGGATTTAGTACAATAAAAATCATCCATATAATTAAAAGACACTTTTTCTTCTAACTTTAAATCAGAAATCATTATGCTGAGTTTATCTAAAAATTATCTAGAAGCATTAATTGGATAAGAAGGAGAGCTTATAATTGCCTAATATTGTCATAGTAATTTATGTACAAATACCTGCGAAATACTCACCAAGAGTCACAAAAGAAACCCTCATTGCAAGCAATTATGGATGATGCAACTGAAACCAGTACCATGTTATGTTAAATATCACTTGCTCTTAAAATAAATTTTTAGATCAAGGCCAGATAGTCAGGGCTATACCTGCTGTGCAGAGAAATTTCATACATCAGGCCTAAGACTGCTATCCTTAGAAAGTCCTGCTTAAATGGCTACCCTTTGGTGGGTGTCTGAAAACCTGAATCTGGGAAGGGTTTCCCCCTTCCCCCCACTGAGAAGAGTGGCCCCGTGTGTCTAAACACCTTGTACAACCAATGGGGTTCATGCTGAACACTTGCTTTCCTTCTGGGAATCTAGAATTTGGGGACATGCGATGGAGAAGATGCCTTAAAAACCTTTCACTGAGTCTAACAAGACTGGTAGATGACATATTTCACATGAGTTGTCAGAATTAGACACTGGAATATCTCAGCACATCCTGGTAACTTCACAGGGAGGGGGCTCTTGGAAGCTTGTGCCTGGTGTCCTCCACCCTTTGTCACACACACCTCTTCTCTTTGCTGATTTTACTGTGGTCTTTCACTATAATAAATCTCAGGTATGAGCAGAACTATATGCTGAGTCCTGTAAAGTTTTCTAATAAATAAGCAAACCTAAGGGTGGGTTTAAGAACCTCTAATAAAATTGCATTAGGTGAAAACATTATTTGGACAGATGTGTTATTCATGATTACATTACAGAAGTTGATTTCTCAGAATACCTATCATTGGTTTTGTTTTGGTCCAGGCTTCTTTTCGAGTTTTCTGTGGTTCCATAACTATTGGAATAAAGACATGAAAGAGATAAATCAAACATTGATGTTAGAAAATAATGTGAAATAAGCAACATTCCTATTTAGTCACCATAGGAAATACAGAATCCTAATGATTGACAACATGTTCTATAGTATCAAAGTTTCTATAAAGGAAAGGAAAACATCACTCTGACAATTTTCTCCAACTAAACAAGGTTTAATTCCATTGTACAACAGTGTGACTTAATCAAGTAACTGGGATAATTGCAGAAGAACAGTAATTATCATATATACTAAACAAGTGTTCTAATGATTATAGAGTTCTTTTTATTTATGACTAATCTTTTTTATTTCTTATTAAACTAAAATCATGGCTCACCTATTGAAGGCAGTTGTTGATAGGATAAGTCAAAAAGTAAAAGAAATTGTATCCAAAATGTAGGGATATCCATAAATATTCCATTAAACTCTACCTGTATGGAAAAATACTGTTCTTTCCTGTTGAACCTTTGCCCTTTTCTGCTCATCTGATGAAGTCCTAGTCTTCATGTCCAACCTAAATGTCAGTGAACTACCTGGAAACCTATAAATCGCCTTAGAATTCTCTCTCACCACTAACTCTCTATGTGCAAACATCACAAAAGTCTTATGAATTAGACCTCTCTACTGTCTCTGCTTTATTTTGTTTCTGTCAACTGCCCCAGTCAAACATGGGCTCTTAACGGATGGCTCTCACGGGGGAGGGGGGATACCACCAAATATTAATGTTCCCTCTTAAATTAATAAGTTATCATTAATCAAAACAAATGAGAGAGAAATAGACCTAGAAAACACCAACACTTTAAGTGGAATATCTTGAGCTTCCTGACTCATTTCAGAATGATTGAAAACTTCATGATGGATTAATGCTAGTCCAAGGAGGCAAAATGTTCCTTTGTCTCCCAGGTTCTTTATGTGGTTTCCTTCTATCTATCCTCTACATGAGGGGTCAGCAAACTAGGGCCCACAGACCGATACAAGCTGCCATCTGGTTTTGCAAATAAAGTCTCACTGGAATACAGCCGTGCCTGTTCACTTACAGATTCCCTATGACTGTTCTCACAACTACAAGGGCAGACTTGAGTAGATATGACACACCACGGGACTAAAATCAGGTCCTTTGCAGAGAAAACTTGTTGATGCCTGCTTAATACCACAACCACAGGGCTCTTATCAAATCTGATCTTGTTCCTCTTCTGCTCAAAACTATAATGAGCCCTAACCAGTTTGGCTCAGTGGATAGAGTGTTGGCCTGTGGACTGAAAGGTCCTAGGTTCAATTCCAGTCAAGGGCATGTACCTTGGTTACGGGAACACCCCCAGTACAAGGTGTGCAGGAGGCAGCTGATCAATGTTTCTCTCTCATCGATGTTTCTAACTCTCTATCCCTCTCCCTCCCTCTCTGCAAAAAATCAATAAAATATATTTTTCAGAGAGAAACCAAGATGGCGGCAGAGGTAAACACCTGAAATTGCTGCCTCACACAACCACTTCAAAAATACAACTAAAAGACAAAACGGACACCATCCAGAACCACAGGAAGGCAGGCTGAGTGGAAATTATACAACTAGAAGAAAAGAGAAGCGCACACTGAAACTCAGAAAAGGTGGGGAAGTAAGTGCAGAGGTACACAGGCGCATGTGGAAAGGGCTGGCAACTGAGGACGAGGTTGTCTTTTTCAATTGGGAGGGAGTCACAAGCTCCCAACTGCTCTGAACTCCAGTTCCGGGCGAGTCTCCAGGGACCCAGACTCACGGGGAGAAATTGGACTGTATGGCATGGGGTGGAACTCGAGGGCGGCTTTCTCTCAGAGGTGCTTGCAGACATTACCTCGGGACACTGAGACCCGGGGCCTCTTAGGGCAGGGCTGAGGATCAGCCATAGTTGTTTGTTCCACCCTGTTGATTCCCTGAGACCCCACCCCACCCAAGCTGTGTGCAGAGGCTTTTGCATATGAATGGCCTGGCCCTTGGCTATCTGAAAATTACCTAACAAACTGCAGCTGGGCCAGAGAGACCCAGAACATCCAAAAGAAGGCCCAAGTCCCCAAAGCAGCTTGCATTCCTTCACAGCTGGGCCTCATTTGAGCACCTCCAAACCCCAAACAAAGAAGAGGAATCTGCATATCTCTCCTTAGCTCTTGCTAGGTAGCCTCAGGCAGAGGCTAAATTAGCACCTCATTAGAGATCCAAGAGCCAGTGTACCCAGTGGTCAGAGTGGGACCATCCAAATTACAACTCCTCAGATCCATAAGGGACACACTCAGGGGCCAGACTCAGTGAACACCAAAGCCCCACTGAAGCAAGTCTTGCCCCATAAGGGTGTCTTCAGCACAGCAGTTCTCCCACCATAGACACAGCTGATTCTCACAGCCAATTGGCCTGGAGGTCAATTCCTCCCACTGATACCAACAACCATCAAGGCTTAACTACAACAAGACTGTGCACAAAGCCCACAAAGGGGTGCACCAAGAGTTTCCACCTCAGGTAATTGGGGAGGCTGAGCCACTGGGCCCTATAGGACACCTAGCACACAAAGCCACTCTACCAACACAGGAAAGCAGCCAAGATGCCGAGACAAAAAAACAGGTCACAAATGACAGAAATGGAGGAAAGCAAATGACTGGCTATAGAGTTCAAAACCATGGTTATAAGGTTTTTCAAGAATTTTCTAGAAACCGTGAATAAATTTAGTGAGACCTTCAATAAATCTAGTGAGACCCTCAAGGATATGGAAAAGGACCAAGTAGAAATTAAGCACACACTGACTGAAATAAAGAATATTATATAGAGATCCAACAGCTGCCTAGAGGATCGCAAGAATCAAGTCAAATATTTGAAATACGAAGAAGCAAAAAACACCCAACCGGAAAAGCAAAAAGAAAATAGAATCCAAAAATATGAAGATAGTGTAAGGAGCCTCTGGTACAAATTCAAGCATACCAATATCTGAATTATGGGGGTGCCAGAAGAAGAGAGGGAACAAGATATTGAAAACCTATTTGACGAAATAATGACTGAAAACTTCCCCTACCTGGTGAAAGAAATACACTTACAAGTCCAGGAAGCGCAGAGAACCCCAAACAAAAGGAATCCAAAGAGGACCACACCAAGACATATCAGAGTTAAAATGCCAAGAGCAAAAGACAAAGAGAGACTCTTAAAAGCAGCAAGAGAAAAACAGTTAGGTACCTACAAGGGAATACCCATATGATTGTCAGCTGATTTCTCAACAGAAACTGTGCAGGCCAGAAGGGAGTGGCAAGAAATATTCAAAGTAGCTGAAGCCAATTTGGCTTGTGGATAGAGCATCGGCCTGAGGACTGAAAGGTCCCAAGTTCGATTCCAGTCAAGGGCATGTACCTGGGTTGCGGGCACATCCCCAGTAGGAGATGTGCAGGAGGCAGCTGATCGATGTTTCTAGCTCTCTATCTCTCTCCCTTCCTCTCTGTAATAAATCAATAAAATATATTTTTTTAAAAATAAGAAATATTCAAAGTAATGAATAGCAAGAACCTACAACCAAGATTACTTTACCCAGCAAAGCTATCATTCAGAATTGAAGGTCAGATTAAGAGCTTCACAGATAAGAAAAAGCTAAAGGAGTTCATCACCACCAGTATTATATGAAATGCTGAAAGGTATTCTTTAAGAAGAGGAAGAAGAAGAAAAAGGTAAAGATAAAAATTATGAACAACAAATACATATCTATCAACAAGTGAATCTAAAAATCAAGTGAATAAAAAATCTGAAGAACAGAATAAACTGGTGAATATAATAGAATCAGGGGCATAGAAAGGGAGTGGACTGACAATTCTCTGGGGGGGGGAGGAAAGGGGTGTGGGGGGTGTGGGAAGGGACTGGATACAAATCGTACACCTATGGATGAGGACAGTGTGGGGGGGGAGGGGTAAGGGCAGAGGTTGTGGTGGGAACCGGGTGGAGGGGAGCTATGGGGGGGGGGGGAAGAGGAACAACTGCAATAATCTGAACAACAAATATTTAATTTAAAAAATTAAATTAAATTATATATATTTAAAAATAAAAACTACAATGAATCCCTGCAGTAAATATTCCTGGATCCCTACCTTAGTCTTCATCCTTGCTGGACAACCACAACTCTATTTGGATATTTACTGTCCTAATATACAAAGAAGGTGGTATCTCCCCAACTTCAAAAAGAGAAATCATTAAACTAAGCTCATCAGAGTCACTAGTTTACCATTAACTGGTTTAGGAATGAGCATGGGATTAACCCAAGCCTATAAAATGTTAGTGGAAGTCACATGCAAGCCTCTCAGGTCTCTTCCTATTTAAAGAAACACATAGGCCCAGCCAGTGTGGTTCAGTAGGTTCAGGCAATTGTCCCATGCACCAAGAGGTCACTGGTTATATTCAAAGTCAGGGCAGATGCCAGGGTGGCAGGGCTAATGCCTGGGAGGGAGCCTGAATGAGGCAGCCCATGGATGTGATGGCTCTCTCTCATTGATGTTTCAATCTCTCTCTCCCTTTTCTTTCCTTTCCTTCTAAAGTCAATAAAAACATTTTTTTTAAAAAAAATAAGGAAACACATAGTTCAATATCACTTACCAGGGAAATACAAATGAAAGCCATAAAGTACCACCTTACTCCTCTCAGATTGGCTGTCATCAAAATATAAATAATGAACAAGTGTTGACGAGGATGTGGAGAAAAGAGAAAGCCTTGTGCACTGTTCATGTGATTGTAAATTGGTACAGTCACTGTGGAAAGCAGCATGGACATCCTCAAAAAATTGGAAATAGAACTGCTATTCCACTTCTGGGTATTTACCCAACAGAAACATGAACAGGAATTTGAAAAGATATCTGCACCCCTATGTGCACTACAGCATTACTTACAATAGCCAAGATATGACAGCAATGTAGAAGTTCTTCAATGGAAAAGTAAAGAAAGATGTAGAATGTATACACACACACACACACACACACACACATCATGAAGAATTACTCAACACACAAGCAATGAATTCTTGCCATTTATGGAACCATGGATTGACCAAGAGGGTCTTATACTAAGTGAAATTAGACAGAGAAAATTAAATACCATGTGGTTTGACTTAGAGATGCCATGTAAAACAACAAAACAGAAACAGACCGCATAGCTACAAAGGACAAATTGACAATTGCCAGAGGGTAGTTAGCTGAAGAGACAGGTGAGATAGAAGAATATTAATGAGAAGTGCAAACTTCCCATATAAAATATATAAGCCATAAGACATAGTGTGCATTAAAGGGAATGTGTCAATATCTTAAAAACTTTGTTCAGTGATAGATAGTTACTAGGCATATCATTGTGAACACGTCATAAGGTACATAAACGTCAATCCACTGTGGCTGCACACCTGAAAGCAATATAATGGGTGCCAACTCTACTTTAACAAAATGTTAAAAAGGAACATTAACAAAAGGAAAAAGAAACATCTAAGGAAAAGCAGTCCTTTTGGCCTTCACATATTGACATGTGAGAATAGGATGCTTTGGAGCCTTTGCTAATTACTAACCAGGAAAGCTGACATACCATAAGCACTGAGAGCCTCACAGCTGAATAAGGTATAACAGCTGGAACCCTGATATCACCACTGAACTACCTGCTTCCTATTATTTTGGCCTCTGATAATTAGGGCACCTAGTATCTGAAGCTGAAAGCATTCTATCTGATACATTTCCCAAGGTCATAGGATAAGATCTAGTCCTTTCTGTAGCACTAAAGACTTTCATAAGCCTGCCTTAGCTAGGCCCTCACCTCATTCCCAACCATTCCCATAGCACACATTTTGCACCTTTGAAACTCTACTGCTCATAATTCTCACAAAGTTCACGTGTACATCTTGGCCCTTGCCCTGTTGTTCCTGCTACCAAACATGTAATCTCTATAGATGTTCCTACTGCCAAACATCACCCTTCTGCCCCTTTCCCTGGAAAACTTCTTTGTGGTCTGCATGCTTACTTTAAAACTCATCCACATTTTTATTTTTAAACTTCTTAAAAATTAATTAACGATAGAGAAACAGAGACAGAGAGAAACACTGGTTTGTTGTTCCACTTATTTATGCATTCATTGTGTGAGTCTGACCAGGCATCAAATCCACATCCTTGGCACATCAGGGACAATGCTTTAAGTAACTGAGAAACCCGACCAAAGTCTCAGACACATTTTTAAAACTCTAATTCTCACTATGGACGTAAAGGGTCTGATACATACTAAACACCAATAAAATGAATAAATAGGGATAATTATAAGATGCTAATGAGCTCTGGCACCTAATAAGCACTAAATAAAGTACAGTAAGTAATAGAAATGACAATGATATTAACAAGCTCTTAGAGGGCAATGACTGTTTTTAAAATGTTTCAATTCTGCAACATCAGAATAACACTTAGTACCTGAAAGACACCTGAAAGGTAAATGGCAGACAATTCAGCTGAAAAATGAATAACTGAATTTTGACACTTTCTTTGAAAATTCTGTTTAAAAAAACAGAGAAATAAACCAGGGACACCTCTTCCATATTATGAGCATCTTCAAGGTCAAAATGCTCTTTCATCCTTGTATTTCCTATCACTTGCAAAACCAAACTACACCAAGTCCTCTGATAACGGTCTATTACGTCCAAGGTGTCCTCATACAGTTCAGATTGTACAATGAACTAGGTCCCACATCTGGCATTTTTGTTATTAGGAAACATTTTTGTACATTTATTATAATTTGTTGAGTCCCGGGTTGGGCCATTTGAATATTTATTATCATTATATTTTGACCAATGGCAACAGAGTATCTTGTTCTAAAGAAATTCCAATTTCCTGATAATTATCAAATTAATGAAGTCAACATATCTCCTTCTGTTTTGACTTCTGGGGAATGAATTTGATCATAGTGAGACCTTGTTGGTATAATATAAAAAATACTGGTACGCTATGCTTCTCAACAGGATTGCCTTTCTGTCTTCAGTACTATAGGTAGATATCTTTAAAAAACAATCTCACTGGGATTCTTGCACACTGGCTAAGTGTTGTAGCTCTTATCATTTGCCATTTCTTTGTGCTACCAGGAAAGTTCTGTTGAGTTCCTAGTTTTATTTACAGTTTTAGTGAGACAGATCATTATGCAATAACAAATATTCATTTACTAAATGTAATCCATTCACAGCTAAAACTAAAGATCTGTTTTAGAACAAGTCCAATTTGTTATTGTGAATATAGAGGAAACATACACCATCCTAACTTAAATTTATTTTTTCTTTTTTACATAAAAATCTCATGTGGGATTTTAGAGGTCGGGACTAAATAAATGAACTTCTTTCAAAGGATATTGCCCCAGATTTTAAATTACCTACAATGAACTTTGTTAACCATACTGAATACTATGCTATTAAGAAAGAGATTAAGAAAATCTATACATGCAACTTCCACATTGTTTGGTATTTTTCCCTGCTCTTTCATTATCAAGACTTCCTTACTCTTACTTCACCTATGTTGGACCATCAAGGGAAATTCTCTATCAGAAATCTTACCAGGAGTGCAACTCTCAGATTTTTGGGGTCCCTTTTCTTCAGAAGTTAGTTGTTGTTTGCTGTGTACAAAAAAAATGGTGATAAATAATATTACTCTCTAAATATTAACATAAAAATAGTTTACAAATACTGTAAATTCTTAGAATATTTCAGATAATATCAGCACTAATATTAAAACTTTACACCATCTACTTTAAATTTGTAAGTTATACAACTGTTTTATGAAGTATGTAATTTAAAAAAATTATAACAAGTCATGATATGAGGGCAGTATAGTTCAGTGAATTAATTACAGTTAGCTTGACATTATCACAAATGTCTTGAACTAACACCTCCTAATTCTATAACCCACAGCTATTTCTTCTCAAACAAGTCACTTTTCTTTGGCTCAAGGTCCTCCTCTAGAAAAGAAGAATCTTACTACCTTATTTCAGAAGGTTGTTAGGAGGATTAAATGAGATGACAGAGCAAAAGTGCATGTTCAGAAAAATAGTAAAACAAAGAAAAAATAACCTTTATTTGTTGAAACTATTTTTTAATCCAAAATAAATCCCAGTGTGAAATTGTCATGGTTTCTAACATCCAAATGTTGCAGTTTTCAGACAATGTTATTAATTTTGGTTATTACCTGTACTTACACTGTGGTTTGTAATTCAGGGCATCTCGGCTATTATGTAACTGGCAACTAAATGTATATACAAATATATTACCTCATGCAGCCAGATAGCACCATGCTCCCTACTTTTTGTAGCGAATCTTGCCAACTTCAGAAAACTAATAGAAGCCAGGACCTGGCCTAGACTCCTACTACCCTTCTCTACCTACTCGCACTGTGAGCCAGCAGGTCTTCATGAGAATGACGCTTAATCTCTCTGTCCACCCCAATAGGCTTGGAAGATGCAATCCTGCTGGTCACCCATGGATACTGATGAGTCATGGGTGGGCCCTTAGCAATTTTAAGGACCAACAACCTACTTTTGATTCAGAGCTTTCTGCTCACTGGCTTCCATGTGAGGCATAATTTAAATTTTGAAACCTGAGGTAAAGTTTCATGGTTATGGCAAAGAGATCATTTGAGAGGACAACCTCAATTATGGAACCTCAGGCAAGCTGGTGCTTACAATTCTGGAAAGGCCTGTGTGACCTTCCACTCCCTAAACAAAGATGCAGCACGGGATAGAGAGTGGCCTTGGAGTACAGATCTGGTAGCACAGGAGAAAGGAACGTCTGGTCTTCTCCTGCGGCATTATTTGAATCTCTCTGGCAGGTGAGGATGGTTCCAACTAATACCCGCTTCTATCCGAAGCTCTTCCTGTCTCACTGTCCCCAGCTTTAATAAATGTACTCTCCAAATAAAATTTTAAAAAGAACAAAATACTGTACCTTTTCATTTGATCATCTTTTGCTCCTCTGGCTACTAAAAATTTCACCATTTCATCATTGTTTGCAAGTTTAGCAAGTGCAAGTGGTGTGAGGTCACTCTGTAAAGCAGCAAAAACAATTTATAATTTAAGAAATTACATATATCCAAATTGAATATTAAAAATTATGAAAGATACTCTGAACTTGCACATAGAATATAGATAGTAAATAAAAAGTAGCCCCTTTTGCCCTGGCCAGTGTTACGCAGTGGCTGGAGTGTCAGCCTGCACATGGAAGGGTTGCGAGTTAGATTCCCATTCAAAGGCAAGTCCCTGGGTTTCAGGTTGGATCCCCATCCCTGGTCAGAGCCTATGGGGGAGGCACCCAATCCATGTGTCTCTCTCACATACATGTTTCTCTCTCTTTCTCTATCTCTCTCTCTCTTATCTCCCTCCCCTCCTTCCCCTCTCTCTAAAACCAATGGGGAAAACTATCCTCTGGTGAGGATTAAAAAAAGAGGAGCCCCTTTCTCCTCATCCCTGTGCAGTCACTGGCTGTTCTTCCCTTTAAAATGCCCTCCACTGCCTCTTCAACAGATTAACTGCAGCATCCTTCTCCAAATCTCACTTCCAACATTTACAGTACGGGTTCCCAGAATCTGTGTTCCTATTGTGGTATCCTGTTGTTATTTTGTTGCCTGTGGACTGGGGCTTCCTCTTCCCTCTTGCACTCACCCAGCTCCCCTTGCTGGGTACTAGGCCTCCTCCTCCCACCCATCCCCAGCAGCACCATTTCCTAAGCCCCTGCCAGCACAGCAGCCAGGACCCAGCATCACTTCACTCCCCCCGGCCTTCATCCTTAGTGAACTCTGAGCCCCTCTCCCACTCCCAGGCACTAACAGGAAGTTCTTCCTTCTGGGGTGGAAGGGAGGCAGAGTGTTGCCCCTTCCATTAACACTACATTTCCTCAGTCCCCTGACTGGGCTTTGGAGTTGTTTCCATGGTAACAGGGCCTGATATATTATATTCGGTATATGTATGTGAGAAAGAAAATGCTTGTGCCCAGCTGGTGTGGACCCATGAACCTAGAGGACATGGCTGATGACAGGTCAGGGCGCATGCTGGATTTGTGGGTTCGATCTTCAGTAGGGGGCAAGCAGGAGGCAACCAATGGATGATTCTCATCATTGATGTTTCTCCCTCTTCCTCTCTCAATACAAACATTTTTTTAATGCTTGTAACTAAACTAAAAACATGTGTTTCAAATACTTTATAAATAAGGTTACTTGAGCTATACCTTGTTTCTCGCTTCAATATTTGCCTTTCGCGCAAGCAGCCTGTGAACGATAGCTGTATTGCCATCAAGGACAGCATAGTGCAGAGCAGTGTTGCCGTCGTTGTCCTTTATATTTAGGTCGGGACCATAGTCTAGCAGAACATTTGCACATTCCGTATTCTTGTATTGTATGGCCTGTCAGTATTATGCCAAGAAATAGATTATAAGTTCTAGGAATTCAAAGGAAACATTCCACAAATTTCACCAATGGCTTAGGTAAATGAGATATATTCATTTTTATTCTAAGTCATTAAATCAATCCCATCTCATGTCTTTCACCAATGACTTACAGTCAACGAGATAAACTCATTTTTATTCTAGGTAATTAAAGCAAACCCAACTCATGTTGACATAGTTGGCGAGCACATACGTAAATCAGAGCTGTCTTTTCCTCAATGTCACAGAGGTTCAACAGGCACGGTCTCTTTATCAGGCGTTTCACCATTCTTGGATGGCCATAGGCACAGGCCACATGGAGAGCTGTCCTATGGGAGTCAGAGGACTTGTTAGGAACTTAGAGGGCACTATCTCAAAACATAAATTATCCACGTAATTGTAAACATTTATCCCTATGACTTCAAAACAAATATTTCATTTTCTTCTGGAAACAATACAATATTTATTAGTTCTAGTTACTCACCACATTAATGAGGGAGAAGCCTATTTGAATAGAGAGAGGATGACCTGGGAATTCAGCTCAACTTTGGTATGATCTTATTTTAACTGTCACTTATTAGCTATCACTTGGCTTTTCTGTGCCTCAATTTTCTCATCAACAAAATGGAGATAAAAATAGTAATTATCTCCCAGGATACCACTGTTTGCTTAAATGAGAACTATGCAAAGTGTTTACTACAGTTCCTAGCACACACAAAAAACTGGCTCAATAATTGTTAGATAATATTAGTATCATTATTACTGCCACTTTATAAAGACATTTCAATTAAATAAAATGATATCATTATACCTACTCTGCAGACCTGTTTTAAGGTTCAGAAAGAACATAGTATTTCAATGATTCTAAAATCCTTATCATCTCACACTTCAACATCTCTGACATTGGAATCCAGTTTTTAATTCAGAATGCATTACAACTATTATTGGCAGCGTTTAAAAATTTTAGTGATACATAAAATACTGGCATCATGCCATCCATGGTGCCTTACATTAAGTGAAATAATGGTGAGTAAAACAGAGCTCTTGCAGTTCTAATCAATGGTTGGCATTTAAATAAATTTTAGTTCTTAAAAGCCTTATGGGGGAAAGAGGACTAAAAAAACAAAGAGGAAATTTTTTTAAGTAATTTTTACTTTGATTTTCAAAAAAACTTAAGCCAAAGGAAAGTCAGGATTCAAATGATTAGGATGACTCATTTTGTCCAATATTTAGATTTATAAATTGTATGGAAATCAGATGTTACCAATGATCAATATTGTTTAATACTATTATACATTTACAAAAGGGCAGGTAAAGGTTATCTTTTATAATTTTCTACCTTCAGAAATACTTTTGTTTGGAAACAGGGAGAAAAAAACTTCAACTGTGATTAGGTCCTACTTCTTCAATTTTTAATTTCTCATTTTGCTCATATTGGGCAACAGGAAGATTTTAAGGATGAAAAAAGGGTCTGGGAGATAGATTGAAAGAGTCCTGAGTAGAATATGTCTGCTACATAATAGATATTCAGGTTATATTTCATGTACAAATGGATTGAAAGAATGGATAAACATAGTGGGAGAGTTCAATATTTTTGAAGAAAACTTTTATAAGTTAAAATGATAGTTCTGGAATAGGAATAATCACTTCTTTTTTCTATTTTTTTAAAAGAAATAAGCCAGTTAGAGAAAGACAAATATCACATTATCTCACTTATGTGTGGAATCTAATGAACAAAATAAACTAATGAACAGAGGTATGGATGTATGGAACAGAATATCAGATCTCAGGGTGGGGATGGAGGAACAGGAAAAGATTAACCAAAGAACATATATACATATATGTATAACCCATGGACACAGACAATAGTATGGGAAAGGCCTGTGGTGGGGTGGAGGCTGGGTTGAGGGGGGACAAAAATGGAACACATCTGTCATACTGTCAAAAACAAGACAAAAAGAAATGATTTAACTTTAAAAAAACTTATCTGTGCAAGACTCATATTACTGCTCTTCCCCAGGATTATTTCATTCATAATAATATTTACTAGAATTTTTATACACGTTCATTGCAGAAATCAGATTTTTTAAGAACTGCTCATTTTAATACAAATGCTCAGAAATAAATTTTATCACATTTTGCACCTATTTTTGGCTAATACAAGATCATAGTCTGCTTGTGGGTATGTATAAACAAACTGACCTTTTCTTCTTAATATATTGCTATTTTAAGCAGTGCTGAATAAAACAAACTATGTAAGTTATCTAATTCATAAAGATATTTTAGTATAAATAGAATTGATGGGTATAGGGGATCCTATATAATAAAATAAATATGTAAATTAACCATCCCTACGCTCTCACCAGCCAATCAGAGTGAGTGTGCAAATTAACCTCATTGCCTCCGTGTAGACTGATAGCAGATAGGAGGCAGCTTCAGGCACAGCCCTCTTGGCCATCACCGCGGTGACCCAGGATCAGGGAAGCACAGGCCCACAGGCAGCTCCCAGCACCACCCACTTGGGCGTCGCCACGGTGACCCAGGAGCAGGCAAAGCTGCCTGCAGGCAGCACCCAGCATGGCCTGCTTGGCCATTGCTGTTGCTACCAGGGAGCAGGCAAGTGTGGCCCGCAGGCAGCACCCAGGACGGCCTGTTTGGCAGTCACTGTGGTGTGGAGCAGGCAGGCCCTGCAGAGAGCAGAGAACCATGGGGAGCGGGCCCAAGTCATCAGTAGGACATCCCCTGAGGGCTCCCAGATTGGAGAGGGTGCAGGTCAGGCTGAGGGACACCTCCCCCCCCCCCCCGCACAAATTTCGTGCACCGGGCCCCTAGTATAAGTACATTTTTAAATGTGGTACTCAGCACCAAATTGCTCAAAAGCAATGTAAACTTTAAGCAACAGTATAAGGATAATCACTGGTCTTGTGGATGGAAAATATTATTTTCCTCTTTTAACTTAAACTCCTTTTCCTACCAGGAATGCTAAATATTTTTTATTCATCGGTCACTTGTACATATGCAAAAAGTACTTTGTCCACTTTCAAATTACAGTTTTTTCTTGTTGATTTCAAAAACTTCTCTGTAAAATGAAGACATTTTCTCTCTGATACACATACAGTACAAATATTTTGCTAGTACTTTTTCTCTTACCCTACTAATATTATTTTCTAACAGAGTTTGAATTTTTTATATTGCTTAATCAACCTTGAGAAACCTTGCTTTTGAAGTGTTTGTAATCATAAAAAAAAAGTATAAGTAGGCATTTGTGTTTTCTTCTGGTACATTTCTCATTTTGATTATTTAAAATTTTTAATCTGGAATGTATTTGGAAGAGATCAAAATCTAGCTAGTTTTCTCCAAATACTCAACAGATACTTCTTCACCATTTGTCATTGACCTTTTCCTACAAACATGAAATGTCACCAGCATCAAGTTGTAAAGTCTTACATATATTTGAGTGCTTGGGCATTTTTCATTCTGTTCCAATCATTTATCTGTCTTTTCAGGTACTAGGAAACAACTACTTTGTAGAAATATATAGCATATGTTGATATATAGAGGGGTAAACCTGTGCCTACTATACAAAAATTTTTTTTAATCCCATCACAATGATAAAACATGTAATTTATAAAATTAAAACCATATTAATTTGGTTGTAAAATTGACACACATAGGGAGAGCACACATTTTCAGAAATGGGATCATCCTAATCAGGACCACAGCCATCTTCCCACTTCAAATTCCTTCTGAGGCCCCACAATAAAGAACATAGGTGAGCCCTGATGTAGCTCAGTAGGTGAGCATCGACCTATGAACCAGGAGGTCACGGTTTGATTCAGGACAGGGCACATGTCTGGGTAGTGGGCTCAATCCCCAGTGTGGGCATGCAGGAGGTAGCCGATGAATGATTCTCTCTCAACATTGATGTTTCTCTCTCTCTCTCTCTGTGAAATCAATAAAAGTGTTTTTTAATAAAGAACATAGGTGCACACTGATATAAGTGGTTATTGGATTTTATCAAAAGAACTTTTATCCCAGAAATTGATCTACAATGGGAATTATCTCTCTCATTATGCAATTTTCTGTAATATGTAACATTATGGTATAAAAATGTGTACATCACATATAAAATGCTGTATATTCTTAATTTCATGTCTATTATTGATATGTAGTTAAATCACTTAAAAGACAGCAGTAAAGTGTTCTGTAAGAGAATAATGAGTAGGTCTTTATGGTTTTCTTTTTGCTCATAAAGTTGGTCTGAGCACTAAACCCCAGGTCAGGTGTCCACCAGAGAGGAGCTGCGGGGCCCGGGAGGGAAGTCAGCCCAGCGCCCTCGCTGACAGGAGGCTGCTCTCCAGCTGCTGAGCCAGGCAAGGGCGCGCCTCTCCCAGACCCAACCGCCTCCTCCTAGTGGAGCCGGGCCCCCAGCCTTGCAGTCCCTATTACCTGCGCTTCTTATCTCTTTCATTCACATCACTTATGTTGAAAAAGAAGATTTGCTGCACTCTCCAGTGGTTGTCATCTCTGGCAGCTTTGTGGATCGCATTCATATCATTTTTGTCAAAGTTAGGCCTTCTGGCTCCTATGCTACTGCTCCGCTGGCTGGTAGGGGAGACCTTGGCCCCGCTGGTAGGGGAGACCTTGGCCCCGCCAATAGGGGAGACCTTGGCCCCGCCGGTAGGGGAGACCTTGGCCCCGCCTGTAAGGGAGACCTTGGCCCCGCCAATAGGGGAGACCTTGGCGTTGCCGGTAGGGGAGACCTTGGCGTTGCCGGTAGGGGAGACCTTGGCGTTGCCGGTAGGGGAGACCTTGGCGTTGCTGGCAGAGGAGACCACGGCCCCACTGGCAGGGAAGGCCGCGGCCACCATGCTGGCACTCTTCCAAAAAAACCTCAACTTCTTCATGGCGGAGAGTCCAGGCTTCAGAGAAGCTTTACCTTCCCTCCGCTTGTCACACCTCCTGAGCCCAAAACTAGCTCTCTAGCCAACCACCTCAGGCCACAGCATTCAAGCAGAGCCGTTTGGCAGTTTGGCAGTTTGGAATCTCGCAGCGCGGAATCACAGTAACCAAGCAACAGCCTCTGACGTAACTGCCCATGTGCACAGAGCTGTGGTCAAGGGCAGCCAGAGCCCATGCCCAAGGCCCAAACCTCACAAATCTCAGGAACTGCCTGTGGGCAGGTGTGGCTTCTGTTCAAACATCCCTGGGAATTGGCCAAGTGTTTCCAGATGCTTACAATGGTTACTCGCCCAGTGAAAAAGCAGTCTTTGCCTCCGACCAGGGCTAGGGTGGTGTGAAACTTGAGGATGCTCAAGGTCTGGTCCCCCAGAAAAGTCCCCTTAAAAACATCTCTAAATCTCCCAGTGCCCTAGTTTATGTCTGTTCCACATCACTCTGGGCCCCAGCCAACCTCCAGGGATGGTAGGGGATGCAAAAACAGAAGGATGTTTTCATGGTTTCAGAGATGATGGCAATATGTGTCTGCAAGTGCAAATTTGTGGGAAACCAGTGCCTGTTCTCCAGATGAGATAAAACCTCTTTCCACATGCCTCTTAATCTTCCCTTTGGCCCACCGCTTACACTTACATTTTATTTCTTCCAAATAAATGTTTAATCAATCCAAGATTTATTTTGGAGCATGGTGTTTACCTGTACAAACCACCTTTTCTCACCTAGTTTAAAATGTCTCTTGACTGTGCATTAAAATCTCAGGTTATATTTTTGGTTTTGAGGATTTCTGTTCTCATCCATAAATGGACGGCTTCTTTTGCATCAGTGATACCACTATAATAAACCCAGTTAAAGTAACTGGAGAGGAGTGTTATGCCCAGATTTCAAGATCCCCAATAGACCAACAGGGTACCAGCCAAGTCTGATGCAAAAGCAGAGAGTTCTTTATTATTAGTACAGACCCGGGTCTGGCTCCCAGCCCCCTCTGACCCACGGGCAAGAAGTGGGGGGAGGGGGGAGGGAGGGAGACAGCTGTGAGAAAAAACAGGGTTTTAATAGGGTGTGGAGTGAGGGGACTGTGGGCCCTGCTGATTGGCCAGGCGCAAGCTGGGTCTTGTTACAGAGGATGCGGTAATTTTTATGGTGCGCACATCCCTCGACTGTCATTGGTTAGTTTAAAGAAATCCCAGGCATAGCCAGCAGAGGCCTGGGCTTCCAGGAAGAAGGGGGGTCTGAGCACATGTCTCCTGCCCCAACATGGAGGATACGGGGTAAGATGGAGGGCATAGCCCTCACCCTTTCAGGAGTAAGGGGAAGGCCAAATTTTATAGGCATGTCATTTGTGCAGCTTTGCCAGGAAACTGCAATTTAACACTCCCCAGGGCTATTCCCTGCAGACAGCAGGGGGGAAGGGACTGGACAGAGGAGGAATAGATTCATGCCCAGTCAAGTCTCCCTGAAATAGGGAAGGTGCTTGACTGTCAGTAACACCTGGGAAAGGGTCATTAACTAAATGGCTAGAAAAGGTGTGGCCACTGCAAGTGTGAGAAGATTAGAGACACTTACCTCCTAAACAAAGGAGTTCTCTCTCTTGCTAGGCCACGCTCCTGGCCTGCGGGACTCTCATGCTCCTGCATTTGCCCGCATAGGCCCAGGCCATGTGGCCCCCACACACCATGGACTAATGGACTGCAAGTAGCCTGATGTTGTGCAGGACCCAGCTCCACCGTGGAAAGGAAACTCTGGACACTGGCTCTGCTTCAAGCTCTGCCGAGTCCCCAGCTGCACATTTTTCAGGCCTGGATGGAGGGAAATGGGACTTTGCAAACCCAGGGATGTAAATCCTCCTCCTCCTGTGTGAGTCTCAGAAATTTCTTTTTCTCCAGATGTTGGAAGGACCCAACTCCAAGCACTCGTGGGGGAGGGGACTGATAACGCTGGGTGGTAACTTTAGGTCTCTGAGTTTGTAAGGCCTGCCATGCACCTCCCCTGAGCTTGTCAGCTTTAATATGTGTTTGTTTACACTTGACCTGTTAAATATTTGTTTACTGTCTACTTTCTCCCAACTAGAATTTGCCATCCATGATAAAAGTAATTATTTTCTTTACTATTTATTTTCATTGCTCTTAGAAGAGTAGGTGCTTAATAGTTTCTCATTAACTAAATGATTGACCTATGAAATTACCTAACTTATATGTCTAATTTATATCTTTATGTCTCCACCACCTCTCCACATGGGAATACTTGAAGACAGCTGTGGAGGGGAAGAGGTGGTTCATACAACCCTATTTACAAATCGTAATGGATTTTAACTGCTGTATTTTCAAATCTCCCGACGTTCTCTCAGAAGACTCCCCTCCCCAAGGCCACTGGGGTTATTCCACTCAGTCCTTGGCTGTTAATAATAGGAGGTCCTGTGCATATGCATTACTTCTCTTCATCACTGAATCTTAGTAATACATTCTTAGAAGTGTGATCTCTGGGTCAAAGGGTAATTCCATATGTAAATTAAAAAGCTATTACCTAACACCATACTCACCCCCACCCCAAGGGCTTATACCGTTACCATTTAGGATTTCCACCAGCAGTGTGTGGATTGTCTTATCACTTTCTTGATGATATCATTTGTAGCAAACACTTTTAATATTTAATGAAATTTAATTTACATATTTTTTATTTTTTTCCTTGTGCAGTTGGAGCCATACCTAGATTTTACCTAACCTAAGGTCAAAAAATTCATTCCTATGTTCCCCTTTCATTCTAATTCTTTTGACCAGAATGCTTTCAAAACATTAACTTCTGAATAAGAAACATTTTTTATTTAAACACTTTTTATTTTTTTTTAATTAAATTTTTATTGTTTAGATTACATTTGTTCATCTTTCCCCCCCCCCCCGCCACCCATAACCCCCCTCCTTCCAGTTCCCGCCCCACCCTCCGCCCTCACTCCCCACCCACTGTCCTCATCCATAGGTGCACGATTTTTGTCCAGTCTCTTCCCGCATCTCCCATTCCCCTTTCCCCCCCAAGAATAGTCAGTCCATTCCCTTTCTATGTCCCTGTTTCATTATAATCACCAGTTCATTCTGTACATCAGATTATTTATTCACTTGATTCTTACATTCACTTGTTGATAGATGCATGTTTGTTGTTCATAATTTGTATCTTTACCTTTTTCTTCTTCCTCTTCTTAAAGGATACCTTTCAGTACTTCGTGTAATACTGGTTTAGTGGTGATGAACTCCTTTAGCTTTTCCTTATCTGTGAAGCTCTTTATCTGACCTTCAATTCTGAATGATAGCTTTGCTGGATAAAGTAATCTTGGTTGTAGGTTCTTGGTATTCAGCACTTTGAATATTTCTTGCCATTCCCTTCTGGCCTGCAAAGTTTCTGTTGAGAAATCAGCTGACAGTCGTATGGGTATTCCCTTGTAGGTAATTGAGTCTCTTTCTCTTGCTGCTTTTAAGATTCTCTCTTTGTCTTTAGCTCTTGGCATTTTAATGATGATGTGTCTTGGTGTGGTCCTCTTTGGATTCCTTTTGTTTGGGGTTCTCTGCGCTTCTTGGACCTGTAAGTCCATTTCTTTCACCAGGTGGGGGAAGTTTTCTGTCATTATTTCTTCAAATAGGTTTTCAATATCTTGCTGTCTCTCATCTTCTGGCACTCCTATAATTCTGATATTAGTCCGCTTGAAGCTGTCCCAGAGGCTCCTTACACTATCTTCACACTTTCGGATTCTTTTTCAATTTGCTTTTCCAGTTGGGTGTTTTTTGCTTCTTCGCATTTCAAATCTTTGACTTGATTCTTGCACTCCTCTGTTCTGCTATTGGGTGTCTGTATAATATTCTTTATTTCAGTCAGTGTATGCTTAATTTCTAGTTGGTTCTTTATCATAGCATCAAGGGTCTCATTAGTTTTTGTGAGGCTCTCCACAAGTTTATTGTAAGCCCTCAAAATTGCGATTTTTAGCTCCATATCCTCCATTTCTGTCATGTTTTTTTGTCTCTGCATCTTTTATGCTTTCTTGGTGCACCCTCTTGTTCTAGTTAAGCCTTAATTGTTGTAGTTAATACTAGAGGGATTTGACCACCAGGCCGACTGGCTGTGGGAATCAGCTGTGTGGAAAACTTCAGTCCTCTGAAGTTTTTATTAGTGATCATCCATTAAGCAAAGCAATAATGAAAGATTTTCATTTTTACTCTCATCTTTTTGTGAAAAACAATTGAAATAGTATCAAGTGTTTATAGTGATAATTTTATTTTGTTCATTACTATTCTTATGCATATTATTAAGAGGTAAAATATAGTGTTGCTAGTCACTTACTATGGCTTTTTACAACAGCTTTGGTCAGTGTGGACAGTCACTGTTTAGAAAAGACAGAAAAATGAATGAATGTAGAACTGTGGATGTTATGCTAATTCATAGGAAAACCAGCCTCAAACTTAAGTTGCCCTAAATAAATAGCTCAGGACTCCTTCTCTGTCATCATCATATAGTATGTATGACTGAGGGTAAACACTAGCTGCTAAATGCAGTGACAATTAGCAAAATGTAGAATCTGTTATTCATTAGATCAAAATAAAATACTCCAATTTATTGATTTAAGAAAATATAAAGGTTTGTGGACCTCATATAATTTCTTTCCAATCAAAGTATGAAGCTGTAAAACTATTTAATTTGCTTACAGCCATGAATAACCTAACATAAGGCACATTTACTAAAGGCTATCAAAATTTTAAATCCAACATATGACATGATCTTGTATGTAGAAAATCCTGTGGAATACACACACACACACACACACACACACACACACACAAATACTAGAAGTAATAAGAGTTTAACAAAATTATAGGCTATAAGATCAAAATACAAAAATCAATTTTATTTCCATATGCTAATAATAATCAATCAAATATAAAATTAAAAAATAGTTTTAATCATGTGAGAAATGCAAATCGAAATGACAATGAAGTATCACCTCAGAGCTACCAGAATGGCTATCATCAACAAATTAACAGGGGCTGGAAAAAATGGCGGAGGTTTAGACGGACGTGTTGGTGCTTTGTCCCGGAGCAGATAAGGGCGAGCAGCTGAAACGGGTAACAATCAGCCTGAACAAGCAGAGGAGATTCAGCTGAGAGACAGTCTGCAGCCAGGAAAGACAGAGAACTCCTAGAAAATGGGGATGCTTAGAGATTGAGGCTGAAACCTCCCCCTGGGCGCCAGCTCAGCCGCGAGACCGAGCCATCTTGAGTAGCTGATATCTGCATCCAGAGATCGGCTACTAACCTGGACGCAATGGCTCTCAAGCAGTGCGACTACATGAACTCAGAGGAGACCTGCTTCCCCCCACAGAAAGGTTAGACTTCCCCCAAAGGTGCGGTTTGCAATTCAGATTGGAGCAAAGAACGCGCATGCGCGGGGTTGGGGGCGGGGAATCTGCGCCCCACAAAGTCTGCGCCCATTGAGGCCAGCGTGACCCGCAAGTGGGGAGGGCTCCCACAGGGCTGCTGGCAGAAGGTAACACTATAAATAAGCTCTTAGTTGGACTGGATGCAAAGGGGCAGCCTTAGATTTTCCCAACCGGCCGGCTACTTGGTGCCAGGGGCCAGAGTGTGTGCCAGAACAACAGAAAGATGAACGTGGATTAGAAAACCTATTCGAAGAAATAACATCAGAAAACTTCTCTGAGGTGGGGAAGAAAAAAGTCACATAAGCCCAGAGAGTCCCAAACAAGGTGAACCCGAAAAGACCCACACCAAGATACATCATAATTATCATGGCAAATGTTCAGGACAAATAGAGAATCTTAGAGGATGCAAGAGAGAAACGGAAAGTTACATACAAGGGATCTCCCATTAGATTATCAAATGATTTCTCAACAGAAACACATCAGGCCAGAAAAGAATGGATGGAAATCTACAAAGTGATGCAAAGCAAAGGACTGAATCCAAGAATAATCTATCCAGCAAGGCTATCATTCAAAATTGAAGGGGAAATAAGAAGCTTCACAGACAAAAAAAGGCTAAGGGAGTTTATCACCACCAAGCCAGCCATGCAAGAAATGCTAAAGGGACTGGTGTGAAAAGAAGAAATAACAAGCTCAGAAAGAAAACAGCCACACACAAAAAAAGAACTGGCTACAAACAAGTACCTTTCAATAATAACTTTAAATGTAAACGGACTAAATGCTCCAACCAAAAGACATAGAGTGGCTGAATGGATAAAAAAACATGACCCATACATCTGCTGTCTACAAGAGACCCACCTCATTAGAAGGGACTCACACGGACTGAAAGTGAAGGAATGGAAAAAATATCTTCCAGGCAAATGGAAAGGAAAAGAAAGCTGGGGTAGCAATACTTATATCAGACAAAATACATCTCAAAGTGAAGGCCATAACAAAAGATAAGGAAGGCCACTTCATAATACTAAAGGGATCAATACAACAAGAAGATATAACCATAGTAAACATATATGCACCCAATGCAGGAGCACCCAAATACATAAAAAAACTCCTGGAAGATATCAAGGGAGAGAACAACAATAATACAATCATAGTAGGGGACTTTAATACACCACTGACATCACTGGATAAGTCCACTAGACAAACAATCAGCAAAGAAACAGCAATCCTAAATGACTCACTAGATCAGATGGACTTAATTGACATCTTCAGAACACTTCACCCCAAAGCCATGGAATATACATTCCTCTCAGGTGCTCATGTGACATATTCAAAAATAGGCCACATATAGGGTCACAAGCAAAGTCTCCCCAAATTCAAGAAGATTGAAATCATAAAAAGCTTCTTCTCAGACCACGATGGCATAATGTTAGAAATAAACTACAATAAAAACAACCCAAAATACTCAAACATTTGGAAGCTGAATAGCATGTTATTAAATATTGATTGGGTTACCAATGACATCAAAGAAGAAATTAAAAGCATCCTGGACACTAAGGACAATGAAAACACAACAATCCAAAACCTATGGGACACAATGAAAGCAGTCCTGAGAGGGAAGTTTATAGCTCTACAGGCCTATCTCAAAAAACAAGAAAAAATGGTAGTCAATCATCTAACTCTACAACTCAAAGAATTAGAAAGAGAGCAACAAGAAAACCCCAGAGTGAGCAGAAGGAAGGAGATAATAAAGATTAGAGCAGAAATCAATGACATAGAGACCAAAAAAACAATACAGAAAATCAATGAAACCAAGAGCTGGTTCTTTGAAAGGATAAACAAGATTGACAAACCCCTAGCCAGGCTCACCAGGAAGCAAAGAGAGAGGTCCCAAGAAACCAAATCAGAAACGATAGAGGCGAAATAACAACAGACCCCACAGAAATACAAATGATTATTAAACAATACTATGGACAACTCTACTCCAACAAACTAGACAACCTGGAGGAAATGGACAAATTCCTAGAAAAATACAACATTCCAAAAGTGAATCAGGAAGAATCTAAAAATCTCAATAGGCCAATAACTAGGAAAGAAATTGAAGCAGCCATCAGAAAGCTTCCAGCAAACAAAAGCCCAGGACCAGGCGGCTTCTCAGGGGAGTTTTACCAAACATTCAAGGAAGAACTAAAACCTATCCTCCTCAGGCTACTACAAAAAGTTCAAGAGGAAGGAACACTTCCAAGCACATTCTATGAAGCTGGCATCACCCTAATACCAAAACCAGGTAAAGACAACACAATGAAAGAGAATTACAGGCCAATATCCCTCATGAACATAGATACCAAAATCCTCAACAAAAACTTAGCAAATCAGATCCAGCAGTACATCAGAAGGATCATACACCATGACCAAGTAGGATTTATCCCAGGGATGCAAGGATGGTACAACATCCGTAAATCAATAAACGTGATACATCACATAAACAAATTGAAAGAAAAAAACCACATGGTCATATCAATTGATGCAGAAAAAGCATTCGACAAAACCCAACACCCATTTTTGATAAAAACTCTCAGCAAGGTGGGAATAGAAGGATCATACCTCAACATAATAAAAGCCATATATGACAGACCCACAGCCAAGATCATACTCAATGGACAAAAACTAACACCATTTCCCCTAAGAACAGGAACAAGACAGGGATGCCCACTCTCACCACTCCTGTTCAACATAGTCCTGGAAGTATTAGCCATTGAAATTAGACAAGAAGAAGAAATAAAAGGCATCCAAACTGGAAAAGAAGAAGTAAAACTGTCCTTATTTGCAGATGACATGATATTATACATAAAAAACCCTAAAGACTCCATCAAAAAGCTACTAGACTTAATACATGAATTTGGCAATGTAGCAGGATACAAAATTAACCCCAAGAAATCTGAGGCATTTCTATACACCAATAGTGAACTTGCAGAAAGAGAGATTATAAAAACAATCCCATTTACCATCGCACCAAAAAAATTAATATACCTAGGAATAAACTTAACAAAAGAGGTAAAAGACCTCTACTCAGAAAACTACAGGACGTTGAAAAAAGAGATAGAGGAAGACATAAAGAGATGGAAGAACATACCAGGTTCATGGATTGGTAGAATCAACATCATTAAAATGTCCATACTACCCAAAGCAATCTATAAATTCAACGCACTTCCCATTGAAATACCAATGGCCTACTTCAAAGATCTAGAACGAACTCTCCAAACATTCATCTGGAATAAATAAAGACCCCGAATAGCTGCAGCGATCCTGAGAAAAAACAAAGTAGGTGGGATCTCAATGCCAGATATCAAGCTGTATTACAAAGCCACTGTTCTCAAAACTGCCTGGTACTGGCACAAGAACAGTCATATAGATCAGTGGAATAGAATAGAGAGTCCAGAAATTAGCCCGAAACAATATGGTCAATTAATATTTGACAAAGGAGGCAAGAACATACAATGGAGCCAAGATAGTCTCTTCAATAAATGGTGTTGGGAAAATTGGACAGATATATGCAAGAAAATGAAACTAGACCACCAACTTACACCATACACAAGAATAAACTCAAAATGGATAAAGGACTTAAATGTACGACAGGAAACCATAAAAATTCTAAAAGAATCCAAAGGCAACAAAATCTCAGACATATGCCAAAGCAATTTCTTCACTGATACAGCTGCTAGGGCAGTTGAAACTAAAGAGAAAATGAACAAATGGGACTACATCAAAATAAAAAGCTTCTGCACAGCAAAAGAAACCATCAACAAAACAACAAGAAAACCCACTGCGTGGGAAAACATATTTGCCAGTGCCATATCTGATAAGGGCCTAATCTCCAAAATTTATAGGGAACTCATACAACTTAACAAAAAGAAGATAAACAATCCAATCAAAAAATGGGCAAAGGACCTAAATAGACACCTTTCAAAAGGGGACATTCAGAAAGCCAAGAGACATATGAAAACATGCTCAAAGTTGCTAATCACCTGAGAGATGCAAATCAAAACAGCAATGAGGTACCATCTCACACCTGTCAGAATGACTATCATCATCAAATGAACAAAGGACAAGTGCTGGAGAGGATGTGGAGAAAAAGGAACACTCCAGCACTGCTGGTGGGAATGCAGACTGGTGCAGCCACTATGGAAGACAGTATGGAGTTTCCTCAAAAAACAAAAAATGGAACTCCCATTTGACCCTGTGATCCCACTTCTAGGAATATATCCCAAGAAACCAGAAACACCAATCAGAAAGGATATGTGCACCCCTATGTTCATAGCAGCACAATTCACCATAGCTAAGATCTGGAAACAACCTAAGTGCCCGTCAGTAAATGAATGGATTAGAAAACGGTGGTACATCTACATGATGGAATACTATGCTGCTATAAAAAAGAAGGAATCCTTGCCATTTGCAACAGCATGGATGGAACTGGAGAGCATTATGCTAAGTGAAATAAGCCAGTCAATGAAGGAAAAATACCACATGATCTCACTCATTCATGGATAATAAAGACCATTATAAACTTATGAACAATAATAGATACAGAGGCAGAGCTGCCTCAAACTGATTGTCAAACTGCAGTGGGAAGGCCAGAGAGGGTTGGGGGGCAGGAGGGAGGGGAGTAAGAGATCAACTGAAGGACTTGTATGCATGCATATAAGCATAACTAATGGACATAAGACACTGGGGGGTAAGGGAGGGCAGGGGATTGTCAAGGGCCAGGCGGGGGGGGGGGGGGGGGACACATATCTAATACCCTTTGTAATACTTTTAGCAAAAAAAAGAAAATTAACAAACAACTAGTTCTGGCAAGGATGTGGAGAAAAAGGAACCTTCATACACTTGTTGGTGGATATGCAGACTGGTACAGCCACTGTACAAAACAGTGTGGAGTTTCCTCAAAAAAATTAAAAATGAAGCTCCTATTTTACCCAATGATCCCACTTCTAGGAATATATAAAAAAAAAACAGAAACACCAATCAGAAAGGATATATGTAGAGATTCCAAGATGGCAGCCAGCAGGACAGATGTGAGGGAGAGAGTGTGAGGAAGAGAGGGAGTGAAAGGGGAGTGTGTGAAAGTGTGGTGTGTGTGTGTGTGTGTGTGTGTGTGTCTAAGAGAGGGACAGCTAGATCTCACAGGATTTTCAGGGTCTGGCAGAGTGGGCTCGCATAGCCAGACAGCCTCTGCTACTGCTGTAATCTCCCCCAGAGCACTGGCTCTCCCACAGAAGCCTCCCCATGTTGAAGAGGAGAGCAGTTCTGACTAGGAACCCAACTTCACCTACACCCATGTGCTCTCAGATACCACCTGGGGTCCTACAACCACTCCAGCCAGGGACCTGCTGCCTCAGCTGTTGACCCACAAACACCAGGACTCCAGCCTCCCTAGCTGAAGGCTCCTGTGAGGACACTCCTCTCCCCCCAGCCAAATGCCTTAGCCCCAGACACCACGAGCACACACACACACACACACACACACACACACACGTGAACAGCCAAGCCTTACGCAGGAGCCCTGGGCTCCATGACTGAGCACCTGAACAGCTGAGCCTTGCACAGCAGCCCCAGGGTTCATCACATGTGCACACAACCAAGCCTTAAGCAGTAGCCACAGCCTACACGACCAAGTGCACGAATAGCCAAGCCTTATGCAGCAGGCCTGGGCACCATGACTGCTCCAGCAGCCATGCCACCAGCCCCATGAGGAGCAGCTCCCTCCTGTGACTGCGTGAGGAACAGCCAACCCATGACCATATGAAAAGCAGCAGTTCTATACCCATGCGAGGAGTAGCTGCTGCCTGCGACCACCTGAAAAGCAGCCACCCAGCAAGCAGCCACCTCCAGCAACAACACAAGAAACAGCCACCCTGCAACCCCCCAAGGAGCAGCCTCCTCCCACGAGCATGGGAGGAGAGGCTGCCCCACGACCACGCAAGGATCAGCAGCCACTCACGACTGCCCAAGGGGCAAGCTCTGCCTACAACAACTTGAGGAGCAGCCACCGCCAGCGACTGCACAACCCACCACCAAGCCCACAGATGCAGCCACAGGCCCCACATGACTCCAGACCTAGATCCCCTGGTGAGAGAAAAAATGGGGAGACACGAGAACAACCCCCAAAAGAAAGTAAAGGAGGAATCTCCAGAAAAGAAACTAAATTAAACAGAGGCATGCAATATGACAGAAAAAGAATTCAGAATAAAGGTCATACAGTTGGTAATCCAGATGGATGAGAAAATCAACAACCTGTGTAAGAATCAGGAGGAAATAAAGAGTGATATAGCTACAATAAAAAACACTATGGAAGCTTTCAACAGTAGACTAGGAGAAATGGAGAGCTGAATTAGCAAATTAGAAGACAGGGAAGTAAAACACACCCAATCTGAACTGCTTTTGGGGAAAAAAATCAAAAGACATGAGGAGAGCCTGAGGGAGCTTTAGGACAACATGAAATGAAACAACATACGTATAACAGGGGTGCGAGAAAGACAAGAAGAGCAGCAAGGGTTAGAAAACCTATTTGAAGAAATAATGTCAGCAAATTTCCCTGATGTGGGGAAGAAAAAAGGCACACTAGCAGAGTGCCAACAAGATGAACCCCAAACACCCACACCAAGACACCTTGTCATTACAATGGCAAATGATAATGACAAAGAGAATCTTAAAGGCTGCAAGAGAGAGACAGAGAGTTACCTACAAGGGATCTCCCATTAGATTATCAAATAATTTCTCAACAGAAACACATCAGGCCAGAAAGTGATGGAAGGAAGTATACAAAGTGATGCAAAGCAAGGGACTGAATCCAAGAATACTCTATCCAGCAAGGCTATCATTAAAAATTGAAGGGGAAATCAGGAGTATGTAGCTTTTAAGATGGGTTTTTTAATTTCGTGTGTTTGGGTAGTTCTTAACACTTTGATTTCATCTGAAAACGATTTAAGTTACATTGAAATATAGATACTGTTAAATGGATAGTTAAAAAGTCCGCAACCAATAGAAAAAAGAATAAAACCAATGTTTAGATAAACTCCATATAATTCAGAGTTTTTTGTAATATGGGGGATTTCTACCATGTGAGTCAGCATGGAGATGAGACGTCTGTCAGCACCCTGGCAGTAGGAATTGGTAACTTTGTATGGTGTGAGGTCGGTAGTCCAGTGCCAAGGGAAGTCCAGGGTACCAGTAAGAATAAAACTAATTTAGGATGCAGGTCTGACAGAATGACCAATTAAGCCATTTGTGATGAGAGCAAAAAGAAAATCCTATAGGAATTAACAAAAGAAAGGATGAGTAATTTCAGAGTTAGTTATCCTTCAATGTAAAAGACAGTATTGATTGCTATTCCCCTCAATGCAGGAGCTTCCCCCTGGTGGTCAGTACATTCCCACAGGGGGAGCACTGCTCAGCCAGAAGCCGGGTTCACAGCGCAGCGGTGGTGGCGGGGGCCTCTCCCCTCTCTGTAGCAGCACTAAGAACCCCTAAGGGGATGTCCACCGAGGGGTTCTGAACTGCAAGAGGGCATCGGCTGGGCTGAGGGACCCCCGTGCCCCAGTGCATTAATGTTGTGCACCAGGCCTCTAGTGTTTTACAAATAAATATAATCCTCTCCAGTCCTTAGCCTTTTTTTATTCTCCTCAACATCCAACATCATCTAAAATGTTAGGAACCAATGCAAACCACAAAGAATGTTTATAGCCCTGGCCAGTGTTGCTCAGTTGATTGTGCATCATCCCATGCACTGAAAGGTCACCACTGGTTCGATTCCTGCTCAGGGTACATGCCCAGGTTGGGAGTTTGATCCCCAGTTGGGGTGTGGGCGGGAGGCAGTCGATGAATACTAGGCTCTCATATCAATGTCTCTCTCTCCCTCTCTCACTCTCCCTCTCCCCCTCCCTTCCTCTCCCTCTATCTTTTTCTCTCTCTAAAATCAATAAAAATATTAAAAATAAAAAAGAACATTTACATTCTTTTATGTTCTTCACAAACTGTTCTAGAATGTTTGGAAAATGAATTTCAACATATACTAGTATCTTGTCCTAGAATTCTAATATTTTTCATAGGGTTTTTTTCTTTTAAGTATGTAATTCACTTTAGAGTTATAATGGTATTTTTACTATTCAATAGGCTATAGTGAATGAATCAACAGAATTTGAGGAAAGAAATGCTACTTTAGCCAAAGAATGGGAACTTGACCTGAAATCAATGAAAGAGGAAAATGAAAAACTGTTTAAAAACTACCAAACTTTGAAGATCTCTCAGACACCTGGTGCCCTTGCTAATCCTACTACACAAGACAATAAGAATCTTCATGTTACATCGAGAGACACACAGCCCACCACAGAGGTATGTTAATTTTTTATATTTTTCAATTTGCAGCTTCATCACAAAGTTAAAGATGTATCTCATACAACATTTCAGAGCATAATTATACTATTGAATATATTAATTAAGGAACATGGACCAGTCTGTGTGTGTGTGTGTGTGTGTGTGTGTGTGTGTGTGTGAGAGAGAGAGAGATAGGCTTATTTGATTTATTGATGATAACCATTCTGTGATAGACATGAGGTTTTAATTTACATCACTCTGATGATTAGTGACATTGAACACTTTTTCATATGTCTATCAGCCATCTGTATGTCCTCTTTGGAGAGGTGTCTATTTGTTTCCTTTGCCCATTTTTTCATTGGATTGTCTTCTTGGTGTTGGGTTGTATAAGTTTATATATATTTAATTGATTTCAGAGAGGAAGGGAGAGGGAGAGAAAGATAAAAACATCAATAATGAGAATCATTGATTGGCTGCCTCCTGCATGCCCCACACTGGGGAACACACAACCCGGGCATGTGCCCTGACTGGAATGAACTGTGACTTCCTCATTCACAGGTCAACACTCAACCACTGAGCCAGCCAGCCAGGCAAGTTGTAGAAGTTCTTTATATATTTGGGGAATTAACCCCTTATCAGATGTATCATTGGCAAATATGTTCACCCATACAGTGGATTCCCTTTTCATTTTGTTGCTGTTTTTTTATGGATTTTTTTTGTTTTTGCTTTTTGTTCTTTTGCTGTGTGGAACCTTTTTAGTTTGATGTAGTGCCATTTGTTTGTTTTTTTCTTTGTTCCCTTTGCCCTATGAGATATATCAACAAAAATATTATTACTCAAGATATCTAAGATTTTATTGTCTATGTTTCCTTCTAGGCTTTTTGTGGTTTCATGGCTTACATTTAAGTCTTTTATTCATTTTGAGTTTATTGTGTTTAGTGTGAGTTTGTGGTCTAGTTTCAGGTTTGCGCATGTACCTGTCCAATTTTCCCATATGTGTCTTTTTTTTATAGAAAATTAAAGAGCTGGAAGCTTCACTGCATGAAGCTAAAGAAAGTGCTATGCATAAGGAAGGCAAGATTATAAACATGCAGAAAGAACTTCAGATGACTTATGATGTAATATCAAAACTTCAAGCACAAGTTAATGAATCAAATAAATGCCTTGAGAAAACAAAAGAAATGACCCAAGAACTTCAGGTAACTTCACAAATTCATAAATAAGAGGGGTTGTTTTTTTCCTTTTACTGTTGAATTTGGCAGATCATTTGGGAACCCAGGCTTTTACTTCAACTTCCTATTAGCTAGGTATGTCTCAAATTCAATACTCAGGCTTTGAAAAAGCAAGTAACAACTTAGAAATGAAATACAAGAATATAATAATGATTATTTATATCTTTCTAGAAAAAATTTTAAAAGAAATAGATATTTTTAATAATTTAAGATGTGCGTTCATTTTTCAAAAATGCTTCTTAATATTTAACCCTCCTTATAAGTACATTTTGAAAAATTATTTTTTCTATTTTAATGCCCTACTTATTGAGTCCACCTATTAGCCAGTAGCCTACGGGCTGAATCTGACCTATGTTCTTTAGAAATAATAGTCATTTCAGTGTTTTTTAACTTGAATGCCATTACACAGCACATCCTCATTTATCACATCCTTAACCCACTCCCTTTTGTTTTAGCTCCAGCCACTTCTCACACTTCTGCTACTTGAGTCTGGCGCTAATAGACATTTAAGTTTGCTATTCTGGCTCCAGTGTCTTGTCAGTCCAGTTAATTAGAAAGAAGTAAAAAATGTGTGCTCTTCTCTAGTTGGTTTGGCTCAGTGGAAAGAACATTGGCCCATGGACTGAAGGGTCCTGGATTCAATTCTGGCCAAGGGCACATAACTCAGGTGCAGGCTCTATCCCAGCCCTGGTTGGGGCACATTCGGGAGGCAACCAATTGATCTGTCTCTCTCAAATGGATATTTCTCTCTCTGTCTCCCTCCCTCCCTTCCACTCTCTCTAAAAATCAATGGAAAAATATCCTCAGGTGAGGATTAACAACAACAAAAAAGAATGTGTACTCTTTTTATTACTTAGCATTTACTCAATGAGACATTCATTAAAAAAAAAGAATTCTATATGTATGTATTTTTATATGAGCTAGAGTCCAGGTGCACGAAATTCGTGCATGGGGGGGGGGGTGTCCCTCAGCCCAGCCTGCACCCTCTCCAATCTAGGACCCCTCGAGGGATGTCCAACTGCCTGTTTAGGCCCGATCCCACTGGGCCTAAATGGGCAGTCAGACATATCTCTCACAATCCAGGACTGCTGGCTCCCAACCACTCACCTGCCGGCCTGCCTGATTGCCCCTAACCACTTCTGCTTGCCAGTCTGATCACCCCCTAACCACTCCCCTGCCAGCCTGATAGACGCCTAACTGCTCCCCTGCTGGCCCAGTCACCCCTTTCTGCCCTCCTCTGCCATCCTGGTCACCCCCAACTTTTAGGCCTCCCTTTCAGGCCTGGTCCCTCCCAACTGCCCTCCCCTGCTGACCTGATAGCCCACAACTGCCCTCCCCTGCTGGCCATCTTGTGTGTTGGAGTGATGGTCAGTTTGCATATTGCCTCTTTATTAGATAGGATAATTTGTTTCTGAGTGGAAAGTAGATACATTTATGTCACTGGATTGAACCATCTTTGAATACAATGCAATATAATACTTTGTGCCTTGAATTCAGTTTTATTTTTATAATTTCTGATGTCTTTTTTTGTTTCATTTTCCTAACTTTGTTTCATTTGTTTACCCATTTCTTTATTTTCAACTTTTATGTTTTATTTTGTAGTTACTGTTTTTTAATTGGGGAAATAATTTGTTTTAAGAAATAAAATTCTTCATATGTTCTCTACATACTAGTTTCCAATAGCTTCAAATATACTTCACATCAAATATCTATTTGTTATTCATTTTAGGGTTCAAATTTGTGCCTTCCCCATTTTTCATATATGTAGAGTTTGCTGTTTGAAAATGTTTCTACCAATAAAGTGAAACTGCTCTAAACTTATATCTTTCTTTTCTCTAAAAAAGGACAAAGTTGCTTTAGGAGCCAAACCCTATAAAGAAGAAATTGAAGATTTCAAAATGAAGCTGGTGAAAACAGATCTAGAGAATATGAAAATTGTCAAGGAGCTTGAAAAGGAGTATGTCCTTGCCTTAATTGAACATGATTTTAATATCTTAAATTTTCTTTCCAAATGATATATTTCTTTTCATTAGTTAACTTTTGAAAATACTGTTGTTATAGCTTTTTTTAAATGAATACAAACAACCCCAGGGTTTTAATTTGTTAAATTCTCATTATATATGCAAAGATTTTGAAAAGGAAGCACAATTCTGATCAATTACTAACACACTATGTCTTTGGATGCTTCCTGCTTAATCACATATAAATAGCTTAAAATGGCCTTTTTATGCTTGAAAGTGAATGTTAAGAGGTGCATGTGTGGCCTTGGCAGGTTGCTAAGTTGGTTGGAGCACCATCCCATACAACCCAAGTATTTCAGATTCGATTCTGGTCAGGGCACCATGTTTGCTCAGCTAGTTTGCTGAGCAGGCAATTGATTGAGATAACTGATTGATGTTTCTACCTCTCTTCTCTCTTCTCCTCTCCTCTCCTCTCCTCTCCCCTCCCCTCCCCTCTCCTCCCCTTCCCTCCTCTCCTCTCCTCTCCCCTCCCCTCCCCTCCCCTCCCCTCCCCTCCCCTCCCCTCTTCTCTCTCTCTCTCTCTCTCTCTCTCTCTCTCTCTCTCTCTATCTCTCTCTCTCTCTCCCCACCACCCCCACCCGGCCTTTCTCCCTTCCTCTCAGAATCAATTAAAAAAAATCCTGCCTAGCCAGTGTGGGTCAGTGATTGAGCGTGGACCTATGAACCGGGAGGACACGATTCCTTTCCTGGTCAGGGCACATGCCCAAGTTGAGAGCTTGTTCCCCAGTGTGGAGCATGCAGGAGGCAGCCAATCAAATGATTCTTTCTCATCATTGATGTTTCTATCTCTCCCTTTCCCTTCCTCTCTGAAATCAATAAAAATATATTTTTTTAAACCCTCAGGTGAGGATTTTTTTAAAAAATGTGTATGTGTATATAAATGTGTATTTAGCAGTTTGACTAAGGTCTCTGTTGCTTCTCAGTTTCATTTGTTCTTCCTATTGTGTTTTTATGTAAAGGTTGTATAGGGTGGGGCAAAAGTAGGTTCACAGTTTCTCATATGGAAAATAATACAATAATTAATATTACAAGAATAAACTGTTTCCCATATTCACAACTATAAACCTACTTTTACCACACCCTGTAATTCCTTTGAAATTATAGTATCTAGTGCTCAAATGCATGTCCTCTTGTTGCTTTATCTATGTATGATACTGCACATACTAGCATGCCTCAAGTTCATTGTGGTATAGCATGATGAAGATAACATTAAAAGAAAGTTGGGTAACCTGAATTAGAAATATAATGTTGCCATTTATTAATATATCAATATGCAAGTTGTTTAATCTCTCTGCTCCTCAGTAATAATCAATAAAAGGATAGATTTGTATTAGAAGATTTCAAGATCCCTTCTGATTTCTAACACTTTATTCTTCCTATAAATCTTTAATAAATATTTAATGATAATATATATAAATTTATGCCAAAAGATAGCACCCTGAATCTTTATGCATTCTAATCATCCTTCCATTGATAACACTACTGGTTTTAATGAAACTAATATCCAATTAATAGCTATTGAGCTTCCACAAATTTAAAAGGTTGGTTTCTCAATGTTAAATCATTGCCCCTGAAAGCAAACAGGATACTTCCAATTTGATGGTATTATAGCTACAAAGTGCATGATACCAGGGTATTATGTCAGTGTGATATACCTTAATAGAAAATTCTTGTCAGCAGGTCTGTGTATTCTTCTATTAAAAGTTAGTTGCTGGGTTCTTACATATATCTATTGTTTTCATTAGAATTGCTTCTACAAAAGCCACTGTAGAATATCAAAAAGAAGCTATAAGGGTATTGAGAGAAAATCTTAGAAGAAATCAACAAGCCCAAGATACCTCAAGTAAGTAGAAACTGCTGGTATTTCCAGGTCCTTTCCATTTTACTTCTCAATACACTTATACATTTTGAGAACTACTATTATATATGTGATAGTCAAGAACAAATCACTAATTTAGAAAGAACTGCTTTTAAAATGAATTTATTGCAATTATATTTCTCTTGTGACATCTCCTATAATGTCAGCTGTTTACCCAGTATAGGTTCTTGAAAAATATTAATTTTACCATTGCATTATCAGATCTTTACAAATTAGGGAAGATATTCAGTACTATAAAAGAATGACTTAACTATCAAGATAGAAGTACCTTCCCAATAAAAATCCAAACATATCTTAATAGATTTTAATATTATACATAGTAAAATATAATCAGTGCATAATACAAATAAGTAAATATCCTACTTGTTCTTAATACTGAAAATACAGGGTTTGTGCTTACTTGTAAACTCTTTAAAATTTATCTTAGGTATAGTTATCAAATCTAATAATCAAATTTCTGCATATACATTCCTCAAACTATACTTTATTCCATATCCCTATCTCTTGTGTTTCATCTTCCAAGAGAGAATGCTGAACAGTACTTAGGGCAGCTTCATATAATATACCAAGCAATGAACTAAAAGTCAGGGGCAGGTCTCTCAACTGATTGCCCTCACTTAATGGCTGTGAGAAATCGAGGGGACCACATCTGACCTTCTAGCATACGTGTGTACACATGTTATGAGGATCACGCTAAAAGTGGTGTATGAAAGCACACTGAATATTCTAAATGTTAAGCAAATGTAAGGTGGTATTTGTGTGTATTGTCTGTTTACTTAAAAAAGAAATTAGAGATAGTGTTAAAGATGTTGTCTAGAACATAATTTAGTTGAATGTCCCTACTGCCTATTGCAGCTCCTACATGGGAAACTTCAATGGGTAAAAATAGAACGAGGACTCTTTGTTGTTACATTAGGGTCAGGATAATGGTTCTTGAATAGTAAGTGATTTTTAGGTATACCTTGTGCCTGAAATCAAAATAATTCAAAACAAAATGGACATTGAGTATCTTCACACATTAACCCCTTTATAATTATCAGTGATTATTTCTAATTATTTAGTGGACTCTTCTAAGCTACTCACATTTTTATGCAGTTTTACCTAAAATTTACAAAACAATTCCTCATACCACTTTTTTTATACATATAGTGTAGAATACAGGATAATATATGCTTTAACATAATTCTAAGGTTTGTTTAGTTAACAAGTATGTGTTGAGTATTTACAGTGCACTGAGTGGCTGGGGTGGGCCCCACACACACATTCTGTGTTGGAAGAAGCCCTTCAGGTGATTCCTCTGATGCAAGAGATAGATCAGCGGAGGACAACTCTAATTAGAGAGGGTTGCTGCTGTGCAGTCATGGGGAAAGGCTTCAGCAGGATTATGGTAGCAAAATTGGTGGATGGAGAACAGCGGGAAGAATTCTAGAGATATTTAGAATTCATGATGGAACAGGCATTGGAAGTCAGAAAGAAGAAGGAATTCAAGGATGATTTCCAGGGAGATGGTGGTTGAGATGTGTTGGGTTTTAGAATGACTTATTGCATTTAGTAATGTTTCCTTTATTTGCCTCCCACAGTTGTACTAGAAGTTAATGATTCTAAACCTTCCAATAAACCCCTCACATGTGGGGGTGGCAGTGGCATTGTACGAAGCACAAAAGCTCTTATTTTGAAAAGTGAAAATGTAAGACTAAAAAAGGAAATTTCTAAATTGAAGCAGCAAAATGAACAGCTAATACACCAAAAGAATGAACCATTAAGGTAAGAGCTGCTTACATGGTACAGAAATTATGTTTATGGCTGTTACATGTTGGGGAGGAAAGTATATATCCATACATATATGTTTTTTGCAATTAGCAACCCTTCGAACAAGGGGAAAGTAATTTGTAGAGTTCATGTAATGTGTCTTCTTTAAAAGGAATAAGAATATGGTAACACTAGTCCAGATGTTTACTATCAGTCAACTGACCTCTTTTTGACTAAGCCAAGAACCAAGATGTGAACAGAGATCTTTGAGGGGTTAGCTTAAATATACTACATGTCCATATACCAAAGTCATAAGTCCTTACTCAATAGAGGACTCCTTAGGGCCATTTTTGTAACCTGCTTCCTTTTACTTTACAAGCAGTTTTAACAAACTTATTTGGCTTCTACCAAAGATTAGAATCCTGTGCTAATCCTATATATTAAAACCCTAATATGCAAATAGACCAAACGACGGAACGACCAGTCACTATGACACACACCACCAGGGGGCAGACACTCAATGCAGGAGCTGCCCCCTGGTGGTCAGTGCACTCCCACAGGGGGAGTGCCGCTCAGCCAGAAGCCGGGCTCACAGCTGGCAAGTGCAGTGGTGGTGGTGAGAGCCTCTCCCGCCTCCACTGAAGGTGGGCAGTAAGGAGCGAGGAGTCCCAGACTGTGAGAGGGTGCAGGCCAAGCTGAGGAGACACCCCCATCCCCAGTGCACAAAATTTCATGCACTGGGCCTCTAGTCTACTAATGATATAGTAGAAGAAAAATAGGCATCAAATAATTACACAAATAACTAATTCTTTCTAATGAGTGTTGCTAAACAAATGAAAGAGTTTACCAGAGGATCAAACTTTAAGTGATAAAGAAAGCTGGTGATCAAGAGACTAATCTATGAATAAATCTGGATAATGAGTACAAGTTGAGCTGGATGAAAGGAGAGATCGGTAAGCCTCCTGGGCCCACAGAACAGCATGTGCACAAGCTGTGAGTGAGAAAGAATAACCAGTTAGGTGGAACTGAAAGACATCCACTGTGGCCAGAGCATAGAGAATGAGACAAATGCAAGATGAGGTGCCATAGGTGCTAGATTCCACAGACCCTCATAGATCTTTCTGAGGAAGTTTGGGTGGTATCCTAGATGTAATAGGAGGATGACCTCCACTGCAGGATTTGAAGCTGGGTCCTGGTGAGATCAGGTAGCATCTCTGGCTACTCGAGGTCTATAAGGAAACCCAATTTAGGAATCTTGTTTGTTGTAGTCTTAAAGTCTTCTTTATCTTCCTCTCCCCCCCCCCATTTAAGCAATAATCATCATCTTTCCAATGAGGCTCTCAAATATGTAACTTGTGAGAATTCTCCAAAGACTCCAAAAAGAAAAGCTTCTGAAAAGAGACACCGAACACCTTCTCAGTGCAAGGAGCAGAATTTACAAGACCCTCTGCCAAAGGAATCACCAAAATCTCGGTTTTTTGACAGCCGGTCGAAGTCCTTTCCAGTACCCCATCCAGTTCGCTATTTTGATAACTCAGGTTTAGGCCTTTGTCCAGGTGGGTAAATATGTACTGGTTCCTTGGGAATCAGGGGTAACAGTTGGGACTTAACTGTACTATGTGGCCCCAAAGGGCAAGTTTTGACGAGAAGGAGGAGGTGAGCCGGTGGTGTGACAGCCTTCATTTGCTGTCTTTGTGAGAGTTTCTCCAAAGCCCAGCACTGAGGTCCAGTCACTCCAAGTGAAGACTTTATTCTGCCTCTTAAACCCTCAAGCTTTTCCCAAAGATAGACAAAGCAACTCTCTCAAGGACGTAAAGACACTACCCTATATACAAAACTTTTACTGAAAAAGACTTTCTCATCCATTCAGTGGGCCAGTAGTCCCAATAGCATTATATTCATTGGCTTGTATCATTTACTTACTAATTCATTCAGTAAACAATATTTTGACCAACTATGTGCCACACATTAGACCCTGATGGTACATAAATGAGCAAAACCAGACATGGTCCCTGCGCACTGGAGTTTGCAGTATAGTTGGGAATCAAGTAGTCCACAAAGGGTAAAATTCTAAGGGTGCACCAGACTCTAAGGCTTATCATAGGTTTTTGTTCCATGAATGTTAAGGCAGTCTTCCTTTAAGAAGGGAACTGAGATCTAAGAGGTTAATGTGAGTTAGCTTAACAAAGAGGAGAGGGAAAGGCATTCAGGCAGATGGAACAGCGACAGCCCCAGGGTAATGTTACCAGGAAACCCCAGTTGGGCTTGGGCTGCCTGTGGCTGTGTCCGATAATGAAGGAAGGGTTGAATCATATTAGGCGTTTATTGAAAAGGCCAGCCAACCCAGAAGACAGGGCGCTTACAAGCATCAAATCCTGCCTTCCCAGCAAGGTACAGGGGACAGGATTATAAAGGGGAAGGGGCTAGTGCTATCTGCAGCCCTGGGGGTCCAAACACGTCAGCTATTGTAGACATCAGGCGATGAGATGATGTTGCTGAGATGATGTTTTGACTCCTGGTCTGACCACGCTTATTGGTTCTGCTTGCTGGATTCACAGCCGAGTCACCTCCTCAATTGCTTCGCACAGGCCTTGGAAAGGAAACTCTAAGAAAAACGTAACGCCCTATTCACATAAATATATGAGTTCTAAGATTTAAAATAATGTGATTATTTTTCAGATTAATTCAGGTGCTCTATCAGATATGGGTCCCCTATCAGTAGGAGGGACCACAACAGGGAAGGTTGGTAAGACACTGGTGGCCAGAGCACAGTGAGCACTGGCCTGTGGGGATGAAGTCAGGGAAGCGGGAGAGAGAAGAGCCAAGCTGTGGGGCTTTTTAGAGCACACAGAGGGAGTTTTACTCCTTCCTGAAAGCATGTAGAGAAAGCCTTTGAAAGATTTTAAATAGTGGCAGGGAACATAGTGAGTCACACATTTTGAAAACATTACCTCTGCTGTGAGGTAACCAGCAAAGAATAAGAGCAAGACTCTGACAGTTGCCTCAGCAAGAGTGACAGTAGTGTGGACTTGGGCAAGTGCACCAGCGGTGGAGAGAAGTAGGCAGATGGGAGAGGTCTGGAAGTAAAGTCAGCAGTGCTGGGGGCCTGGTGGGAGGGAGTGGGGCGGTGTCAAGGCTCACTCCCAGCTCTGCAGGGGTGCTGCACTAGGTGGGTCATGGCAAGGGAAGCTCTGTAATGTGTTGCTTGTAGTCTTTCTCACCACATGGCATTCAGCGTGCCCAGGTGTGCGGGGCTGAGCCCTGTGTGACAGTGTGTCTGCCCGTCTGAAACACCCTATTACACAGCTGTAGACATCTAAAGCAACAAAATCGTACACCAAGAAAGGCACCTGCCAAATCATCTAGTCAGGGTTTATGAGAGCTCTGCTTTGTGATGAAGAAATCTTACCTAGTCTAAGAAACCGATTCTCATTGACCACACATCCAAATTCTGTCATCAGCAGTCTGAACATGCTCTTGGGGGTATTGTAAGACACAGAACATTCCAATTTTTTTTTAAACTATTCACTTCATGGAGTAGTATTTAACAACCATTTAAGACCTTCCATTAGTTAACACTTATATGGAACTTTTGCTGTATACATACACACTATTTTAGAAGAGTTTGGAAAAATAGAAATTTTTATAACCACCCTTCTCTCTTTAGCTGACAATGCCTGAAGCACAGGCATAGTAGGAATTAATCCAACCACAAATAAATCTGTTTCAGTCTATTTATCAATAACAGATCTCTCTGGTACTATTTTTCAGTGAAATTAACAAAAGAGTAGGCTGGAGGAATATACAAATCAAAAAAACTTACCGATTCAGAATTAAAAGACATAGTCCCACTTAAATTAGTAAAATGACAGTCTAAAAAATTTTGTCAGTTTTTAACTATAAAAGGGAATCTAAATTATCTCAAGAACTTGAGATGACTGGCCAGAGCAGTTAAGCTAGATTTACAGTGGATCCTTGAACAATGTGAGGGTTTAGAAGTGCTGACCATCCTGCACATTCGAAAATCCAAGTAACTTTTGACTCCTGTAGAAACAGCTACTAATAACCTAGTGTTAACTGGAAGTCTAACTGGTAACATAGTCAATTACCACCTATTTTGTATGTTATATGTATTATATACTGTATTCTTATAATAAAGTAAGCTAGAAAAAATGAAATGTTAATAAACTCATAAAGAAGAGGAAATAATTTATAGTTATTCACTGAAAAAATCCACATGTAGCCCAGCCAGTGAGGCTCAGTGCCGAGTTGGGGGCTCGATCCCCAGCAAGGGAGTACAGGAGGCAGCCAATTGATGATGTTTCTCTCTCATCGATGTTTCTATCCTCCCTTTCTCTCAAAAGTCAATAAAAACTTTTTTTAAAAATCCTCATATAAGTTTTCCGGTGCAGTTCAAACCTGTTGTTCAAGGGTTGGCTGTACTGTATACGGTTCATAAACAAATAGATGCAGCTGAAGTGCTTTTAAAGGCTCAGAGTTTTCCAAAGATGTCTCAATATTCTCTAAACTACTATTTTAAGACACCATTTTTTTTTCTAAAATTAGGACAAAAGAAAACCAAACTTAATCCATGTTTGATTCACTTTTTATCTCAAATTTATGAAATCAAATAAGACTTTATCACTCCTTGGTTTTATATACAGCATGGTTTTTCTCACAATTCATTGTATGGGAAAAATGGAGAATAAACTTCTCTGTCTCTGATGAAGTGAAATGCACCTTTTTTCATGACTGGACATGAGGATGTTAATGATCATGTTGCCATGTTTCATTTTTCATATCTCCACTGTCTTAACATCCTTTGCATTTCCAGTTGTACTTGAGTTTTGTGTATTTTTTAAATAAGGTTGGTTCTGTTTTTTATTTTCTTTCCTTAGAAGAGCCAGCTGCTGGAGGGGAGAATGTGGATCCTCAGTCAGCTGCTTGTCAGGCCTTCTCAGAAAAGGACCTGCCGGAGTGCAAGATGCAGTAGTCACCTGGCACTTTTCCGGGCCCCGCATTCCTCCGCTGTTACTTCATGTGTCTATGCCTGGCGATTATGTCACAGTCCAACTTAATTTCAGTTCTGTTTTAGTTTTGCCACTAGATTGAAAGGTGAAGGAACAGGAGATTGAGGCATTCTAGTAGTTTAGGGGATAGCAATGTCGTCGTCTTGAATGTCATACTAAGAAGTGGAACTGTCTTATTTATTTATATATTTTTAAAGAATAAAGTTATTGAAGGAAACTTTAACTTATATCCATTTTTATTACTGTAGCATTATCCACATGGAACTTAACAAAATTATAAATTTTTTGTTTAGTACCTTGAATATTCAGTCAGTAATTAGTACTGAATCCAACTCCTATAATATTAACTAATGCTTTTCTGGTAGGATATTTAGGATATCTTTGGTTCTCCTGTCTCATTTGTTAATATTTAGAATTTTGCTAATGAACAAAATGAATCGACCAACAAAATAAGATCCGAAGCATGGAGGCATGGAACAGACTGACATGCCTCGGTGAGGGGGTAGAGAGATGAAGAGATACACCAAAGAACTGATATCCCGTGGACACTGGCAATAGGGAAGTGAAGGCATGGATGGGGAGGGGCTGGCCTGAGGAAGGTAGAGGAGGGGAGGATGGGGGACATCTGTAATACTATCAATAATAAAAATAGTTTTAAGTGATGTAATTGCTAAGGAAAAATGCACATGCTTTCTGGATTTCAATTGTTATGGGATAGTAAATGCTATGACCATTTTTTTATTTTCTAGTCTTAATCTTCCTTTTACTGTAGTAACTACAAAACTTTTCTGTTACCCACCCAGCCCATTTCCTATATAAGCACTCTAAATTGGTTTGTTTGTTCCTGAATTATGTACTCTATTGCTCTTTACTCCCAGGTGAAAGGATTACTATGTCATTCTACCCTTTATTTTAGAGACGAGGAAACGGCACCAGAGTTTCTATCTAAATACCGTGTTCTAAACCTGAGACCCCACATATTCAAGGCATCTGTGAATGAGCTTCATGCAGGCTATAAAACCTGAAAAATGGTTAGCTTGTGTGCGGATTCATTTTTCTAGGATACTTGGGTTTATACTTTCTTTTATCATCTTCTCAAAGGGCTCTATGACTCTCTAAGAGGTCAAGGACTATGATTTCAGAGAGTATCCGATATTTTGTATCACAAGACTGGAAAAGCACAAAACAAGTTACATAAAGTTCAGAACAGAGTTAGTCATTTCAAGGCCTTTTTGGCCTTTTTGGTAAGATTCATTTCCAGGAAAGAAATTATGAAGTACATCATAGCTGTCATTTTTAGTCAATGTATTGCATGGTTTTGCTTAACATACTATCATAGCAATTTCTGGGGCTAAGGAGAAATTGTCCCTCAAATCCTCTCTTCTCCCCCAGGTCTGTACCCTGGGAGTGTTGTTTCTCCTTTCCACACTTACCCAAACAAGACACTATAACAGAGCTGCAGATTTGATTCTTTGCAATATCTGCTCCTCTACTGAATAAAAATAATGCAAATTATTAGGTAAGCACACCTGGGTAATAAAACTACCTTGAGGCCATTAAAAACACAGTCCATCTTCAGGTGTCCAGTCTAGTAGAATGTTGCTTGACTCTGAATTTGGATGTCCATTGCCTTCCTCAGATTTGGGAAGTGTTTTACCATTATCTTCTGGCAGTACCACTGTGCATATATTGGTCCACTTGCTGATGTCTCACAAGTACCTTAGGCTCTTCACTTTTTTTTTCTTTTTTGCTTCTCTGAAGGAATAACTTCCAATGACCTGTCTTCAACTTTGTTGATTCTTCTGCTGCTTGATCAAGTCTGCTGTTGAGCCCCTCTAGTGTATTTTTCAATCTCCTCAGCTTCAGAATTTGTTTGGTTCTTTTTTTTATAGTTTCTCTCTCTTTGTTAATATTCTTATTTTAAAGATTTTTAAAGGACAATTTTTGCTATCCATTATTTCATTTCTAATAATAACATTAAGTTCAAATGGAACACTTTGTGCTGGTGGTTTTACATTCTTTCCTTCCCTGAGGTAGGTGCTATAGTTAACTTCATTTCACAGGTGAGAAAAGCAGGTTTGGGAGTTAAGTGACTTAACTACTGGGGAAGAGATAGGAACCTACCTTCATCTTTCTGACTCCACAATGTTCTCAAGCACTATGACTGTTATGAACACACTTAGCTCCAAGAACAAAAAACCTAAAGGAAAAAGGGAATCTAAAGAAGTTTATTTTTCTCACATGAAAACTCCAGAGGAGTTAGTCTAGGGCTCTTACCTTGAGGTCAACTTCAAGGAATCAGGTCCCTTTTCTTACCTTGCTGTCTTTACTGTGTGCCTCTGACCTCACACCAAGTCACAAAGTGACTGCTGTGTCCCAAGGCATCATAGCTGCATTCCAAGAGAAAGGAGTCGGGAGAGCAAAAATCAAAAGCCTTTCAGAGAAGCCTCACCTCTCTAAGAGAGAAGCCCTCAGAAATTCCAGACTACATTTCATTGGCCAGCCAACTCTAGCAGGAATTGAGAGTTTTGCTTTCTGGCCTTTCGAAAGTAACAGGCATGGAAAAGGGGTGAGTGTTGAGTAAGCCAACTTCTATATTACATGCACAAATAACCTACACAATCATTCTGCCCAATGAAATGCCAGATAAAATGCCAGTTATTAAGCCTAGCATAGAGGGCCCACTTGACCTAGTCCCTTCTTTTTGATCTGATATCTGTTCTCTTCTGCCTAACTTAATTTTTCTCACCCAACGTGTACTTCTACTGAAGATCCCCAGCCCCCTCCCTTAGTGTAGTCAGGATGGCTGCCTTCTGCCACTAAACACGTATTAGTGATTAGAATAAACTGAGTGTGACAGAATAACCACAACTATACCTTAACCACTAGACAATTTTTATTTCCCTCCCTCAAAACCATCTAGGGTCTTGCCGGCATGGCTTAGTAGTTGAGCATCGACCTATGAACCAGGAGGTCACGGTTTGATTCCCAGTCAGGGCACATACCCGGGGTGTGGGCTCAAGCTAGATCCCCAGTGTGAGGTGTGCAGGAGGCAGTCAATCAATGATTTTCTCTCATCATTGATGTTTCTATTTCTCCTCCCTTCCTCTGAAATCAATAAAAAATCAATCTACTTGGTGGAAGGCCCCAGCATCTTCAGTGACCTGGATTCCTTCTATTTTGTTGCTGCTATCTTCCACAGGCAATTTCTGGCTCAATATTTTTGTTAATCCTCACCAAGGATATTTTTCCCATTGATTTTTAGATAGTGAAAGGGAGGGAGAGAGGGGTGAGAGAAATACCAATGTGAGAGAGACACATTGATTGGTTGCCTCCCACGCAAGCCCTGAACCACCCGTGGATGGAACCTGCAACCCATCTGCTACTCTTGACTGGGAATCGAACCCGAGACCCTTAGGTGATTGGGCCGAGGCTCTAACCACTGTGCACACTGTCCAGGGCCTGGCTTATTCTATCTTGTGAACCTCAGAACAGTACATAGTAGGTGCAAACAAACGACAAGGACTTAGAGAGAGATTAAACTTAAAGTGAAGGAAATGAGTGCCACATCCTAAGTAAGCTGTAAAATGCTTTCCACTTTTCACCTTCTACTTGGACTTAACAGTTCCAACCGAGCTCCACTAGGAGGCAGCACGTACACAGATACAGTATGAACATGAGACTCCTCTTCAAAACGGAAGCGACCTGAACTAGGAATCCCAGCATGCACAGTTAAGCGCCTGGCTTGCTTCTGCCCAAAGGTCTTAGGTTTGTTAGTAGCTGAGTGACCCGAGATGCCATTCATTTGCTGCTCTAAAGAAAGATTTCCCAATGTATTTTAAATGAAACTTTGGAGTGGGGAGAGGGGAGGTGGAATTTTTAGATGTTGCTTTTTTTCTGCACATTACCTATTTCAGGATTGATGTTAGCAGTTAGATCAGGATAAGGGTGGGTTTTTTTTAGCGAATTTGAAACTCTGGTATTTTAGTAAGTTTTTCAAAATAGCCAAAGAAAAGAGCATTTTACTTGTCTTAAGTGAACATTTTTCTTCCTGGCTCATGAAGATAGAGTTCGTCAAAATGCTCTGTGTCTGTGCTCGTCGGAAATTAACATTTTGATTCCAATGTTTCAAGTAAGAAAGACATCGTGTGTGGTTCTCACGTTGGACGTATTGAAAGTTGCCTCGTTTCACCATTTCAGGCTATGTTGGCACTCATTTTCCATAATAAATCCGTTTTCGTTTGTTAGTCCAGGTGTATCTAAGTAAGCCTTTGGATCCAAAATCTGGCCCCAGGAAGTCAGGGCAGGCAGCGAGAGGCAGGTTCTCAGAGGGCTTGAACGGGCTGCTCTGTGCTTCAGCAGTTGTTCAGCCCCTGCTTCTCAGCGTGTCACGGGGAAACCTGTGGCTGTGCCACGTGTCAGATGTCACCAATGGCAAGAGTGTGAACTAACAGCTTTGTAATACACCCTGCTCAGGGTTGGAGGAGGATACAGACTGTTGGGATCTCTGACCCCTTCACCTAAAGATGTTATTTCAGGACTGATTTCAGGTTGTTAGTACTTCTGGAAGGTCTCTGGTTTCATAAGTATAATATTCCATAATGTACTGCAGAAACTTTATTCTTCGAAATAATTTGAAGACTCTACTCCCTACTTCCCCAAATTCCCACATCACTGAGTCAATAACTCAGCGGCTATCCCTCCAACAACCTCTTTAATCTTATTATATTTGTATTCCTTCATTTTTTTTCTACCTCTCTCCTCAGCTGGTTCAGAATTAGTGGATAGGTAGCAGAGAAATCATCAGAAGCCAGGTGTTAGGGGAAAATGTCCTTACCCTACGCAGCAGGTTCAGCACCAAGGACAGGGGCACCCGTGCTGCCCAAACTGACGTGTCCCATTCATGTTTTCGTCATGCCATGATTGCGTTCCTTAGGCTAAGAGCTCCCCCTCGTTGCTGAATTTATCTCAGTCATAGCTGTCACCTTACATTGAAATCGTTTCTTATTTATCGTCCCTACCACACTTAAGGGTACCCTCCTTAGCCTAGGACAATTCCTAGGACTTAGTAGACTCAGTAAATTATACATGAACTAATAAATGAATCAATGACTCAATAAATAAATACATTTCAGGAAAAGAAACAGTAAAGTCTTAGGACACACTTAGAAAAAACAAGTATGCAAGGATTCAAAAATCATACATTTGTTACCAGCCCTTCAGACATCAGTTCTCAACCCTGGCTGTTCATCAGAATGTTCTTTAGAGATTATTAAAAATGCAAAATCCGAGTTGCTGCCTCAGAAATGTAGAACACGAATCCTGAGGGTGGGGGTGTGGCATGTGTAAGGGAGTGGGGGACAGGTGATATCTGGGGCATGAAATAATTATTCCACATATAGCTTTAAGTGCTGCTATCCTAGAGGGGGAAGTAGCCATTTTGGAGGGGAGGAAGCTCCAGCTGTGTTTCTCTGAGCGACAGGCAGGACCCAATCTTTTCAGCTAGGTTAAAGGGAAATCAAGGGAAAGTGTGGCTTTATACTGACATCTGCTGATCTCCCACTCCTGCTGGTAAAGTTATTCTTTCTGGTCCTCCCCTTCCTATCTGCAACCTACAGGCACACAGTCCTCAGAACCACTTCGCTTCCCAGGTGGTGCCAGTAGCACAGGGAAGGTCCACCCTGCTTCAGTTAGGAAAGCAAAGAAATGCCCAAACCAGCACAGTGCACATGATAGAAAATCCCTTTCAGCTTTTGATTTCCTTCCTTTTATCGAACTTCACCTTTCAGGCTATCTTTGTAGAACTTGCTGCAAAAAGTTCTTATCAAAATGTGAGTGCTAAACGTGTTTCATTAAAACTTGAAAGCTCCTATATCTATAAATAATTTGAACTTCCAGGCACATTTCAATTATTTCAATTAAGGTGGTCTGTTGTGTTTTTCTTTTTGTCCAGGAAGAGTAAATTTTAATTTTAAACACTTATGGAAAGGGATTTCTGCCACATTTTTCACAGATCTGAAGGTATTTATTAACTGGACTTCATTATTCAATGCAATTCAGAAAAATCATTCCTGGGTCTTTAATTGTGCCCATTGTTATAACAGTTGACCCAGTCCTTTCCTTAAGTAGCTTATGGTCTGGTTAAAGTACGCAGGGCTGGCCTCAAATGATGTGAACCCATCCTCTTCATCATGACTTTTATGACATAACTATGCTGACCAAGAACAATTTACCTGACAAATCTACAAGGTGACTTCATTTTTAAATTGAATTTTAAAACCTTGATTTATTAACTGTTATTTAAAACTTGTGTTTTATTATTTCTAAATTCCATATTAATATGGTATGAGAGTTGTTCCTTTGCAGGAGAATATTCGAACTCTAAAAATTATGATCAGTTTTAAAAGATAACATTTAGCCCAACCCTGTTTGGCTCAGTGGATAGAGTGTTGCCCATGGACTGAAGGGTTTCTGGTTTGATTCAGGTCAAAGGCACATACCTCAGTTGCAGACTTGATCCCTGGCCCCAGTTGGGGTATAAGCTGGAGACAACCAACAATTGTCTTTCTCACATTGATGTTTATCTCTCCATCTCTCCCCCTCCCTTTCACTCTCTCTAAAATCAATGGAAAAATATCCTCAGATGAGGATTAACAACAAAAAAAGAAAATATTTGATGAAAGGTTAAACTCTTCAGTGTATTTGAAACCATTTATCTACACTAATAAAAGAGAAACATGGTAATTAGCGTACGACCGCTACCCTTCCCATTGGCTAATCAGCATATCCTTATGCAAATTAACTGTCAGCCAAGATGGAGGCTGGCAGCCATGCACTGAAGTGAGCAGGGAGGCTTGCTTTCTCTAGTGACTGCGGACTCCAACGTTCCCCACCTAACTTGCCGGCCTCTCAGCTGCAACTCTAAGCAACTATGTACTATGTTGCAAATAAGAAGCTGAAACCAGCTTTCAGCCAGCCGGGATCTCAGAGCTGAAGTTATACATTGTTTCGATTATAGAACGGCAAACAAACCAGATAGGAAGCCTCAGAGCTAGAGCGAGAGCTAAAGCTGGCCCAGAATAAAATTTAAAAAGAGAAAAAAAAGGGAGTGGTTGGGAGCTTCAGTCAGCCTGAAAGCAGCCCTCAGCCCCTCACCCAGACTGGCCAGGCACCCCAGTGGGGACACCCACCCTTATCCAGGACACCCTTCAGGGCAAACCAGCCGATCCCCAGGCCTCTATCCTATATAGTAAAAGGATAATATGCCTCCCAGCACCGGGATCAGCGTGACAGGGGGCAGCGTCCAAACCCCCTGATCCCCCTGCAGCTCTGTGTGTGACAGGGGGCAGGGCCACAACCTCCCTATCCGCCCTGCTCTGTTCATGACAGGGGAAGGCGCCCCAACCCCCTGATGGGCCAAGCTCTGTGTATGACAGGGTGCGGCGCCCCAACCCCACCCCCCCAATGGGCCCTGCTCTGTGTGTGACGGGGTAGAGCCATAACCTCCCCATTGGCCCTGCCCTGAGTGTGACAGTGGTGGCGCCCCAACCCTCTGATCCACTCTGCTGTGTGTGTGACAGGGGGCGGTGCCCGAACTCCCCTATCAGCCCTGCTCTGTGCGTGACAGGGGGGAGCTCCTCAACCCCCTGATGGGCCCTGCTCTGTGAGTGACAGGGGACAGCGCCCCAACCCCCTGATGGGCCCTGCTCTGTGCGTGACAGGGGGTGGCGCCACAACCTCCCCATTGACCCTGCCTTGAGTGTGACAGGGGGCGGTGCCCCAACCCCCCAATTGGCCCCACCCTGAGCGTGACTGAGGGTGTCATTGCAACCTCCCGATCCGCTCTGCTCTGTGCATGACAGAGGGTGGCGCCCCAACTCCCCAATCAGCACTGCTCTGAGCCTGACCAGGGGCTGCACCTAGGGATTGGGCCTGCCCTCTGCCACCCAGGAGCAGGCTTAAGCCAGCAGGTCGTTATCTCCTGAGGGGTCCCAGACTGCAAGAGGGCACAGGCCGGGCTGAGGGACCCCCCTCCCCTGCCCCAAGTGCACAAATTTTTGTGCACCGGACCTCTAGTAATTATATAAAAATGTATATCTCTTTGTTAATATAATATATATTATATAAATATATATGTATATATTTCCATTCTTTAAAATAAAAAATCTGCATTCCTAATCTTTTCAGAAAGACCAACTATTAAAATATAACAAAAACTTTGTTATCGTATTTCTGTTGTTCAAGGAAGGAAAAGCTTTCTTTAAGTACAATTAAAATCAATGTACTTATACTAGAGGCCTGGTGCACAAAATGCGTGAACTGGAAGGTGGGGTCCCCTCAGCCGGCCTGTGCCCTCTCGCACTCCAGGATCCTTGCTCTTTACTGCCCGCCTACTCACTGCTCCTTACTGCTTGGCTCGCTGTTCCTTAGTGCTGTGATGGAGGTGGGAGAGGCTCCCTCCACCACCGCTGTGCTTGTCAGCCATGAACCTGGCTTCTGGCTGAGCGGCACTCCCCCTGTGAGAGTGCACTGACCACCAGGGGGAAGCTCCTGCATTGATCATCTACCTCCTGGTGGTCAGTGCACATCATAGTGACTGGTCATTCTGCCATTCAGTTGATTTGCATATTAGGCTTTTATTATATAGGATTACTACAGTACCTGCCACATGGCTTCCATCTCCTGGTCTGTCAAAATAGAAGTGATAGAAAGAGAAGAAGAAAGAGACAGTGCTAAAGATACAATGAAAATGAGGAAACCGTTAAAATCACTACAGATGAACATAAACTTTATAATAAATACTCTTGTGAATTGTCATACAGAGAAAGCTATTTAAAGCATGATTCAAAATTGTGTCTGTATTGATTTATGTTCTTGGAAGCTTAAAATGTAAGATACTACAAGTGTTGTCATTTAAGAAGTGTTTTGAAGAGTTCTGGTCAAGATGGCAGCATAGGTAAACACCATACTCAGAACCTCCAACAACGACATCAAAACTATGAATAAACTGCCTGAAAACTAGCTGAACAGAATTTCTATCACTAAGGATATACAGAAGAAGCTACATTGACACTGGTAGGAAGGGTGAAGACACACAATGGGCTGGTCCCACACCCATGTGTGATGAGTAAAAATCAGGAGGGATATCTTGCCTGCAGTGGTCCCCCCTAAGAAGTGAGGATCCCAGCCCCACACAAGGCCTGCCATCACTGGGTTCCAGTATCAGGAGAAGTCCCGAACCTCTGGATGTGGAAATCAGCAGGGATTGTGGCTGAGTGAGACAGAGAGCTGCTGGAGTCTCAGGCAGTTCCTCTTAAAAGGCCCATGCACAGTCTCACTCAGACTCACTCTCTCTGAGCTCCAGCACTGGGGCACCAGGCACACACAAGGAGGAACTGAGTTGTCTGGCATTAGGGTAAGAGCTGGAGGAGCAGCTTTCTGCCAGAAAAAAAAAGTGCTGGCAAAGGCCATTGTTCATTTGCTGAGCCCTCCCCACACGGAGCCTGCAGGTGAGCCCCATAACTGAGTCAACCTGGCTAGCACTGTTTGCCCCATACCTGTGATTCCCTGGCACGCAGCCTCACCAAACTTGTGGGCCCAGCCAAGCTGTTTCTAGGGACTTTTCCATACAAATGGGCTGTGTTGTGTCATCCTTCAAACATTATTAAAATTTCTCAAACAAGTAGCATCTGACCTAGCAAGCCCCATACATCTTCCTAAGTGGCCTCAGGCCTGGTACTAGCAACAGTCAGCCTCAGTTTAGAGCTTGGCCTCTCCCCAGCAGGGCATAGGCAGTGGCTCACCTTGTACCTCCTCAGAGGCCGTAGAGCCAGTGAACATAGTGGTGAGCCTCAGACCATGCCAGATTACAACCCAAGCACCTCCACAAGCAACACACTAAAAGGGCAGACTTGGCAGGCACCAAACCCTCACTGAAGCAGGTCCTGCTCTGTGGGATCAACCCCTGCCCAGCAGATCCTAAGCTATAGTTGAAGCCAGTCCTCACAGCCAATTGGCCTGGGGGTCAGTCCTTCCCAGTGACTTGCCAACAACAATCAAGACTCAACTACAATAGGACAGTGCACACAGCCCACACACAAGGTGCACACCAGCTCAGTGACTGGGGTAGCTGCACCACTAGCTCCTATAGGAAACCTACTGCATTAGGCCACTATACCAAGATCTAATACATGGAAACACACACACAGGAAAGCAGCCAAAAATGAGAAGAAAAAAAGAGATCCCAAATTAAAGAACAGGAGAAGTCTTCAGAAAAAAAGAACTAAATGAAAGAGAGGTAGCAGATACAGAGTTAAAAGCAATTGTTAAAAGGATGTTCAAAGAACTTAGTGAGAAATTCAACAGCATAAAAACAGTATGTGCAAAACTAAAACAACAACGACAATAGCAACAACAACAAAAAAGAAACAGTCAGAAATGAAGAATACATTTATTAAAATGAAGAGTATATTACAGGGAATCAACAGTAGAGTAGATGAAACTAAGAGTCAAACCAGCGTTTTGGAATATATGGAAGCAGAAAACAATCAGAACAGCAAAAATAAAAGAACAAAAAGAATGAAGGTAGTTTAAGATGTGCTGGGACAACTTCAAGTGGTTATAATGTGACCAACTTTCACATCATAGGGTGCCTCAAGGAGAAGACAGAGGAAGGAAGGAAGAACCTATGTGAAAAAATAATGAAGAAAAATTCCCTAATATGGTGAAGGAAATGGACATACAAGTGCAGTAACTGCAGAGAGCCCCAAATAAGATGAATCCAAAGAGGCCTACACCAGGACATATCATAATAAAAATGCAAAAGGTTAAAAACAAAGAGAGAATCTTAAAAGCAGCAATAGAAAAGCAATTAGTTACCTACACCAGAGCTCTCATAAGACTATTAGCCGATTTATCAACAAAAACTTTACAGAACAGAAGGGACTGGCACAAAATTTTCAATGTGATGAAAAACATGGACCTACAACCAAGATTATTTTGCCAAGCAAAGCTATCGTTTAGAATTGAAGAACATAAAAGAGATTCCCAGACAAGATAAAGCTAAAGGAGCTCACCACCACCAAACCAGCATTCCAAGAAAAGTTAAAGCATCTTCTTTAAGAAGAAGAAAGGGGCGGGAGGAATAAAAATATGAATAATATAATGACAATAAGTACATATCTATCAACAATTGCTTTAAATGAAAATGGATTAAATGCTCCAACCAAAAGACATGTGGTGACTGAATGGATAACAAAACAAGACCCTTACTTATGATGTCTACAAGATACTCATTTCAGATAGAAAGTAAAGGGATGGGAAAAGATAGTTCATGAAAATGGAAGCAAAACAGAAAAGCTGGGATAGCAATAATTATACCAGACAAAATAGGCTTTAAAACAAAGGCTATCTAGCGAAAGACAAGGAAGGACCTGGCACTGCCACTTCTGGGTATTTATACAAATAAATGTAAAAGGCTAAATCGAAAAGACATAAACATCCATATGTTCATCAAAGCATTATTTACAATAGCCAAATACGGAAGCAACCTATGTGTCCATAAATACATGAATGGATATAGAAGTGGTGCATGGAATATGACTCTGCCATAATAAAGAATGAAATCTTCATATTACTCTGGGCAAAATAGGTCACACAGGGACAAATGCTAGTTGATTTCACTTATATGTGGAACCTAAAGAACAAAATAAATGAGCAAGCAGAACATAAACAGACTCATAGAGAACATTTTGAGGGTTGCCAGTATGGGGTGGCAGGGAAGAGACGAAGGATGGGTTAAAAAAAGTTGGAGATTCAGAAGTACAAATTGGTAGTTACAAAATACTCCCAGGGATGTAAAATGCAACACAGGGAATGTAGTCAATAGTCCTATATAATAAAAGCCTAAGCAACCATTCAACTGCTTGACCAATCGACTAGTAGCTATAATGTGCACTGATCATCAGGGGGCAGACACTCGGACTGGTAGGTTAGCTTGCTGCTGGAGTCAGGCCAATGGGGACTGGGTGAGACAGGACGGACATGCCCTGGAGCCCTCCCACGGTCCCTCCCATGCCCTGATCATGCACGGGTGGGTCCCTCGGCCTGGTCTGTGCCCTCTTGCAATCTGGACCCCTCAGGGGATGTCCGCAGGCCAAGCCAAGGCACCCCATCAGTGCACGAATCCATGCACAGAGCCTCTATTATTATAATAACTATGTATGGTGTCAGATGGGTACTAGATTGGGTGGTCACTAGATGTGGTTGTACACCTGAAACAAATATAATATTGTACCATCAACTGTAATTTAAAATATTAAAATTAAGAAAAACAAAATAGGATCTTTATAATATCTTTATTAAGCTGTAATTCATATACCCTATAATACATCACTAAATTATACAATGTTTAAAAGGTTTTTTTCTCTTGTATTGTGTCCAAAGACCAATGTGGCCGCACATATGAACCTCATCCTCCAATTCATTATGGCATGTTAGTAACCAAGCTAGTGATTTTACCTCCATCTGCCTGACTCCTAGGTTCTAATAACAGAAGGGAAAGAAGGCAGTCATTTGCCACCTACCCCACCACAGCTCCAACAAGAAAGATGACTACACAACACTTACAGAAATGTTTCTTCTTCCTTGATTTTATAATGATGTACATTGTCCAAAACAACCCCCACTATAAAGAGGGGGAAAGTTACATTTTAGAAAGGATTATAATGAAGCCAATACCAACCAAAGCACAACAAATACAAGTAGATGTTCATTCATTCAACACTAATTTATTGATAAGCTACCATTAAATTATATCTGAGGTTATGGGTTAGAAAATAATGTTGCATTCTCTCTCTGAGACCAATTTGATAAACATATACAAACCAGACACATGTGCACATTTTCAAATTTAATATATTTTCAGTAACTGTTGAGACTTTTACGTTAAATTTTGATATTATTTTAAATGGTATAGAAATAAATGTAATATAAAATGTAATAAAATCAAGTCCATTTGCCCATTTAAAGTATTGCAATTCATTATCCAACTGTGAATAGATTAATGTGCAAAAGGAAATACACTAGGCAGTTTGTAAATATTAAAAGCATGTATTTCGCTGCAAAAAAAAAATGAGGAAAAATTTATTGACCAAGAACTAAAAAGTTAAGTACAGAGAAAATGAGTGAAAAAAAAAATAGGAATAAGTTGAGCAAATATCTGTATCCTTCAAAAGATAAAATGACTATGGGACAATTATCTAAGTGAGCAAAGAGAAGTGAGGCCATGAGCAATTGCATAGAGCAATATAAAAACAAGTTGATTCAACTCATCTCTGCCTTCTGAGAAACTAGCCTAACTACTGTGATAGTTTGAATAGAGTTAAAATTCAGAGTAGAAAGGCACTTCCTTGGTGATGTAAACGTGAGGCCTGTGTTTAGTCAGGAAGATATCTGACTCAACATTCTGTTGAGACACAATGTTCTGTCTGCCATGTACAAAGTTAAAGTCTTAGGAATAGTAAATGTTTTAGCTTCCATATATTTGTATACAGAGTGGCTAAACTATTGAACACACATTTGAGGAATGGAAAAACTTTAATAAATCATTAGCATTCTAATATTTTATGACAGTGTCACAAGTGGACCAAAAGTCTAAAATCAATCAATGTAAAATTGAGCCTCCCTATTTAACACAGGTTTAAAGAATAATGAGTGAGGAACTGTCATGCCATGAATTGTGTTAGAAACACAAATACTGAAAAACACTTGCACATAAAATATTTTGAAACCAGAGAAATTTCATCTGTTAAAAAATTTCCTGGAATAAATTGTTAAGTTTTCAGTTATTAGTAAAATATTTCAGGTGCAAGAAAATCTAACTAGTCCCTGGCAGGGTGGCTCAGCTGGTCAGAGTGTCATCCAGTACCCCAAAGGCTGCAGCTGCCATCACCAGCAGGGCACATATCTAGGTTGCTGATTTGATCACTTGCTGGGAAGCAACTGATCCATGTTGCTCTCTCACATCTCTCTCTCTCTCTCTCTCTCTCTCTCTCTCTCTCTCTCTCTAAAACAATTGAAAAAACATTCTTGGGTAAAGATTAAAGAAAAAACATAAAAGAAAATCTAACTAGTGATATATTGTCCTAATTTTATCTCTTGTATTTTATATCATCATCAAAGAACACTGAAATTACTTCTGACATACAGAATAAACATCCCAGAATTAAACTAGAATGTAAATACCAAAGGTAAAAATCATCAAAACAGACGGGCCGTCATCTATACACCTAAATGGAATCAAGTGGACAAGGCTAACCATGTCATGGTGAGAGAAGCAACACATCTAAATCTTCTGAAAGTGGAGAAAACTGAAAGCACCGATTAGTGATACTTCATTATAATTATTGTGCTTAAAGTTGGGAAAACAAGGTAGGAATATTTCAAAATGTTAAAACCTTGCCAATAAAGGGGATTGAAAAACAAATTCAATATTAAGGCATTTTTAACATTTTACTCTCCAGAGTCACAGCTTAAAAAACTGTAGGAATATGTTGTTTTGTAATGGCCCATCCCAGAACCCACCCCACTCTTTCAATTTAGACGGCATGTTAGCACCTCTCCTAGGATTGGATTACTTTATGTTTTCCTAGTGGCAATAATTAAACTCCCAGCAGCTCTAGAAGGCACCTCTGTCTGTAAGTCTCAGGACTCTGTAAACAACAGCTGTACAACAAGTCTTTCCAGGCATTCTGCGGGGATTTGTGGCTGATCTCTGTACCTGGATAAAGTGGCGTTTTTTAATCTCTATAAAGTCTAGCATGTTTTGGTGAACCAATACCACACAAGGAAACTATTCACACCTTGGAACCAACATTAAGTTTAAACTATTTTATTTCAAATTATCTAGAAATAATTAAAAAAAACAAAAACACCTTTTTCTTTCCAAAAGATTAAAGACTAAATTTTTCACAAATATCTTCTCTTGTATTGCTTCTGCAGCTACACACTCTTTCATCTTCATCTTCTAAAATGAGACATTCTCTGATTTTCCTGGTGAGAACGAACAAGAACATTTTAGGTTTGCCTCATGCTTACCAATTTACAGAAGTATTTGCCATTCATTTTCTTTTTGTACCCAATAGTCCAGTTTCACAACTTTGAAGCACTTAGACCATATTTGCCCAAAAGGTGATCTAAAAATCCTCAGCTTTGCTCTTCTATGATGTGATCCGATGAAGCCAAATGGAAAAACAAGGTTGAAGCCTCATTAGCACAGGCCTATGCTGTTTTTCTCTGCATTAGGACCATAAAAGCACCATCAAAACCATCAGCCACGTGCACTGATTGAAATGGGTATTTTAGTGAGTGACAGCATCATGGTGGAGACCTCCTTTGCATGTCCCCTGAAATCCACAACTAGTCAGATATCCAGAACCCAACAAAGGTTCCTGTGCGCCACACACTGAAAAGTCCATGGCCAGTACTTCCGAAGGTGGGTATATTGGAATGTGTAGGAGAGGCAGGATGGGAGGGGGGAGAGGGGATGACAGGGACAGACCCATCACTGCAGCAAGGCTGAACCTACGGGTCCAGCAAACACAGAAGCAGTGGTTGAGTCGGGGTGCAGCTTCCACACCACAAACCAGTGCAAGGCAACTGCCAGCAGCATTCCTAACTCTCCCTCCCACAAGTCCAGATCCCTCCCCAGTTGCAGCTCTGCTCACACCTTCACAGACCAGCAGCAGCAGCAAAGCCAAGCCTCCATCTTCCAGGCCGCAGTACCTTGCTGCCAGTGGCCATAGGGAATGAGGTAGCAGCTCAGTGGGCTCACACACTGGCTCCCCTCAACTGACCACATCCCTGTCAGGGGGGTGGTGCTGAGACCCAGGAAACCCGGATCCAACACCAGAACCCACTACCCTGGTCACCCCACCTGCACTCCCAAGTCCAAGGCAAAGCCTCCTACACCTTTACTCACAAGCATCCCCTGCCCCAAGTTTAAGTAGTCCAGGTAAGAGAAAACAAAAACTGCGCTATACTACCATCTACTGGATAACAAAAGAAAGACCAAATTATCAACCTGCTGAACTGTGGAAAGGAAAATGTTCCCAGATAAGAAAAGTGTTCACCACTTCAAATGTGCCCGCAGAGGAACGGCCCATCCAGCAGCCTGGACGACCCAGGTAACAATTACACGGGAGGACAAGGACAATTCTCCAGAAAGGATCTCAAAATAATGGATGACTGTGATCTAAAGGAGAGAGAAGCCAGAACAGCAGTCATGAAGAACCTCAATGAGATACAAGAAGGCAGTTCAATGAGCTCAGGAATAAAATCAATGAACAAAAGAAGTACTTTACCAAAGAGATGAAAACTATAAAAAAAGAACCAAACTAATTATGGAACTAGAAAGCCCAATGAATGAGATAATGAATGGATATATTGATAACTGATACACAATGAAAACTAGTTGCTATGTCAACATGGCCTGACACTGCCATCTTAGTCATCAGTCATTCAAGGGTTGGCAAGATACAGACATAAGTGAACTTCATTTAAAAATGCAAATATATAAAATAAAAATTCAAATATTTCCTTCATTTCACTATTTAGAAAATGTACAACTGCTCAGCAAGACATTTTATAAAAACTGAAATAAAAATGCTCTAAGTAAAGTAGCAATTAAGAATGTTCTCTACGTAAGATGACAAAAATTCACACTTAAACACAGAAATTAATCAGTTTAGTATTACATGTTTATTTAATTCATAAGAAAAGATTCTCAGCGGAGGAATCACCAAGTTTCCTATTTCATGCGAAACTATTAGGATTTCCAGCACAAGGTGTCTCCAGGACTGGCCTCGTATTAGTAGTGTTCAGTCATCTGTTTTGTTGTTTCTACAAGAAGGAGAACTTCAGTGCTGACCTCTGCTAGCTGCTTCTGAGCCCTGTAAAGATGGTAAACAACAGGTGCTTAGTATTTTATTTTTCCCTAAGTGACTTGCATTTTTATAAGTATCCAGGATAGTAAATGGAATTTCCCATTAAATAGCATTTTAACAATGAAAATGTGTCAGAGCAAAGCTACTCTATTCAAGTATAGGTTCTAAACTGTTCTAAAAAGTACTTATGTTTCTAGGGAGTGAGGAGAGATGGTCCCAGCTAAGTAATCCAAAGGAAGAAGGCTGTCAGTGATGCAGACAGCTTATCAGGTAATACTTGCTGCCTCTGGAAGGGCTGTACTTACGAGATCCTTAAAGATGCCCTTGGACATATTTAGCAGCCACTTTAGAGATTAAAAAAAAAATCCCTCAAAGACATTGTCAAGCATTTGCCTTCGCCACCCTTATACAATACACTCCTTACCTTGGAGATATTAATAATTTGACACCCAGGCATAATTTAGAGCAACAACCTCTAAGGGAGAACAGGATAGCCTGGCTGGTGATCAAATGAACAAAAACAGCTCCAGAGGCCATTGCTTATAACATTGTGACCAAGGCGTTGGAGGTGGCATCTGCCCTTTCTGTCTTCCCCACACCCTCCTCCTGCAGATCACATTATTTTTAGCCACTTTGTCAATTATACTGCCCCTCACCCTTATGTTAATCTTTGCCTATTTAACATGTATGGCTCTATGTGGAGTAGAAAAACTATAAAGGATAGTTTCTCTAAAGGCTCCCTCTAGTGATAATAAAAAATATCACAATAAAGAAAATAAATTTACCAAGTACCAGATTGTGTTGGAGGAACTTAACCCTTTGTGTTTAAGTTGTCTTAAATGTTTCTATTTAGGGGAATTCTGACACGTGATTTTATAATAATATTGATAACTTTTAGAGCTTCAAGACATTCATCTTAAAGACTAGTAGATTAGTTTAACTACATGGAAACATTAAGGGGGAAAAAAACTAAAGGCACGTAAAACCAAAAAAGGAGGAGAGATGAAACTGTCTTGAAGGAACATTTGAAAGGTAAGTTTATTTACTAACATCATTTGCCAAAGTTATACTATTTAGTTAGCTTTCATGCCCTACTAATCTCATGAACCTGGCACAATAGTAATTATGTTTTAAGTTTAGAGGCTAATTGATGAGTTAAATTTATTTTCTCTGATTCTGCAGTTGACGTATAAAGTTCATTTCTTTCCCAATAATTTTCTGGGTTCCAATTCTTCTTGGTAGAGTCGGACATATTTTTCTGATTCTCTTTCTGCTGTCATCTTGAGAAGTTTGCAAAGAGGAGTTCTGAGTTCCAAATGACTTCTTATTGAAGCACTATGAATACATATTAACTCCTCTGAGGTTTCTTGAGATTATCTTTGTGTCTAAAGCAAATAAAAAGGATACATTTTCAAATTAAGTATAACCTGAACAGTTTATAATGGTTTTCTTTAGTTTTGAGTCAACGACTCAGAGATCAGCTTTAAGTGTGGAAAAAAAGCTGACATTTAAAATATTTTTCATCAATGTCCATTGAATTAAATCTGAGTTATAAAGTTAATCATTCTTCTATTAGTACTCATGTAATCTGATAATTCAAAGAATAATAGAATCAGTTTAAACATTTTAAAGTAGAATGACATAACTTAATTCAAGAGTATGGAACCATTTCTAAATCACATTTTTCCCTTTGCTTTCAAATAGTCTTGTTTAACATCAACTGGTCTTAAAAATAAAATGATCCTCTAATTAGAATCATTTGGAAAGATCAATTCAGTGATAATAATGATGGAAACTGAAATACTAAAAAGGAAAAACAAATGCCACCTTCCTTCCAGAAATCTACAAAATAAATTGCTATTAAAGGAAGTAGAAGAAAGGCAAAACACTATACAAAATGTAATTTGCAGTGAAGTGAATTAAAGCACATTAAATCAATAAATTAACCTGTAAAAATAAATCGAGTTGTGTCACTTGGTCTGCTAGATCCTTTGCAGTTACTTTATGCTTCTCTCCTACACAGTCTTCTGTGATACGTGTTCTGAGTTTCACTGGTCTTTGTTTCCACTTCTCTTGTTTAGGCTTTAGTTCTTCACGTCTCTTTAGAAGTGCTCCCATTGCTAACTCCTGTTGAGGCGTCTTTTCTTCATCCAGGCGTAAACATTTTGAAGATGATGGTTGCAGTTTTGCCTTAAGATCATCATTCTGCATGAATAAAAGGATATAGTTTGGTTATGAAGGTGTGGACACCAGTATGAAATTTTGAAATGAGTTCAGTTGCAATAAAATGTTATCTGTACAGTGGTAGGGTCTTCGGATGTGGAACCTTGAATAACTCAGAATCAAAACCAAAGTTAAAACTACCAGGAGACAAAAATATATTTACTGTTGTCGTCTTTGCCACACGTCTGCATTTGACATTATACTCCTTTTCCTATGACTGTTTCATGTCTTTCCTCCACAAAATGACTACACGTTGGCCCTTAGTAGAAAGTCTCTTACCTCTTCCCCCATGTTAACTCTTCATAATCTTTAAAAAAGTTTTAGAGATATCATATTGTGGTATTCAGAACTGTCACCAAATGCTTCCCAAGATAAGACTTTCAAAATGAGACTAATTAATCGATCTTATGAATATGGCTTCTAATGGCATAGGTCTTTTACTGAACCAGAAACATTTTATGCTAATTTGAATTGCATTCCAAGAAGAAATGATTGCCTGGATTTCAGAGAAATTAAAACTTTTACTGTTAAAGTTTAGCGACATAAGCCCTACATTTTTTAGAACCAAAAAAAGTGGGGGTGGGAGACTGAATTCAATAATGCTATCTTGAAATTCTTTGTTACTTCCCACAAAATAAGGGAAGATACTAAACAAAACAACGTTATCATCAACAATAACAAACTTGCTGGAATGTCAGTGATAATGGTGAGTGCTGTGTGACTGCTCTGTCTGGTGCCCTCTGACTCTCTCCCCAGGGAGCTCACCCTGAGAACCCACCACCGTGTTGTGAAGAACGAAGCCGCCCAGGCCACATGGTCAGTCCTCACACAGGTGTCCAGCTGAGACTGCCCCAGCGAGCGTCCCAGCCAAAAGCCCGCTGCACCTGACAAACCTGTGAATGAACAAGCCTTTAGAGCAGCGGTTCTCAACCTGTGGGTCTTGACCCCTTTGGTGGTCGAACGACCCTTTCACAGGGGTTGCCTAAGACCATCGGAAAACACATATATAATTACATATTGTTTTTGTGATTAATCACTATGCTTTAATTACGTTCAATTTGTAACAATGAAAATACATCCTGCATATCAGATATTTACATTACGATTCATAACAGTAGCAAAATTACAGTTATGAAGTAGCAACGAAAATAATTTTATGGGAGAAACCAAGATGGCAGCATAGGTAAACACGGAAGTTTGCTCCCTCGACCAATCACTTCAAAAATACAACTAAAAGATGAAACGGACATCATCCAGAACCACAGGAAGGCTGGCTGAGTGGAAGTTCTACAACTAGGAGGAAAGAGAAAAGCATACCGAGGCTCAGAGGAGGCACAGTGCTGAAGTAAAATACTAAGGTGCGGAGTGCATGCTGAGCGGGCTGGAGGCTGAGGGCGAGGTTGTTGTTTTCAATCGGGAGGGAGTCTCAGGCTCTGAGCTCCAGTACCGGGCGAGTCTCTAAGGACCCAGACTCATACAGGAGAAGCGGGACTGTCTGGCATCGCTCAGAACCCTAGGGCAGCTTTCTCTCCGTGGTGATTGCAGTGATTACTGGGACACTGAGAAGCAGAGCCTCTGAGGGCAAGACTGAGAGCAGCCATAATTGCTAACCCTGCCCTGTTGATCCCGTGGGACCCACCCAGCCCAAGCCCTGCAGGGAGGCTTTTGCTGGATAGCCTCAGGCAAAGGCTAGATTAGCACCTCCCTAGAGATCCAGGAGCCAGGAAGCCCAGAGGTGAGAGTGGGACCATCCAGTTTGCAGCTCCGTGGAACCATAAAAGACACACTCAGGGGGCAGACTCAGTGAGCACCAAAGCCCCATCGAAGCAAGTCTAGCCCCAGAGGGGTGTCTCCAGCACAGAAGTTCTCCCACTGCAGACACAGCTGATTCTCACAGCCAATTGTCCTGGAGGTCAATTCCTCACAGTGATAACTACAACAATCAAGGCTTAACTACAACAAGACTGTGCACAAAGCCCACAAGGGGGTGCACCAAGAGTGTCTACCTCAGGTAATTGGGACACTTAGCATAGAAAGGCACTCTATCGACACAGCGAAGCATAAGAAATGCCAAGACAAAGAAACAGGACACAAACGACAGAATTGGAGGAAAGCAAACTGTTGGATATAGAGTTCAAAACCACACTTTTAAGGTCTTTAAAGAACTGTTTAGAAGCCGCTGATAAATTGAGTAAGGCCCTCGAAAAGACTGGAGAGACCGCCGATAAATGTAGTGAGATCCTCAAGAAATCTAATGAGACCCTCGATGTTGTGATAAAGGACCAACTAGAAATTAGGCATACACTGACTGAAATAAAGAATATTATACAGACTCCCAACAGCAGACCAGAGGGTCGAAAGGATCAAGTCAAAGATTTGAAATACGAAGAAGCAAAAAACACCCAACCGGAAAAGCAAAATGAAAAAAGAATCCAAAAAAACGAAGATAGTGTAAGGAACCTCTGGGACAGCTTCAAGCGTACCAACATCCGAATTATAGGGGTGCCAGAAGATGAGAGAGGGCAAGATACTGAAAACCTATTTGAAGAAATAATGACAGAAAACTTCCCCTACCTGGTGAAAGGAATAGACTTACAAGTCCAGGAAGCGCAGAGAGCCCCAAACAAAAGGAATCCAAAGAGGACCACACCAAGACACATCATAATTCAAATGCCAAGAGCAAAAGACAAAGAGAGAATCCTAAAAGCAGCAAGAGAAAGAAAATCAGTTACCTACAAGGGAGTACCCATACGACTGTCAGTTGATTTCTCAACAGAAACTTTGCAGGCCAGAAGGGAGTGGCAAGAAATATTCAAAGTGATGAATACCGAGAACCTACAACCAAGACTACTTTATCCAGCAAAGCTATCATTTAGAAGTGAAGGCCAGATAAAGAGCTTCACAGATAAGAAAAAGCTAAAGGAGTTCACCACCACCAAAACAGTATTATATGAAATGCTAAAAGGTATCCTTTAAAAAGAGGAAGAAGAAGAAAAAGGTAAAGATACAAATTATGAACAGCAAATACACATCTATCAACAAGTGAATCTAAAAATCAAGTGAATAAATAATCTGATGAACAGGTGATTGTAATAGAATCAGGGACATAGAAAGGGAATGGACTGACTATTCTTGTGGGGGGAGGGGGAGAAAGGGGTGTGGGGATGAGTGAAGAGAATAGACAATAATTGTGCACCTATGGTTGAGGACAGTGGGTGGGGAGTGAGGGCAGAAGGTGGGGTTGGAACTGGGTGGAGGGGAGTTATGGTGGGAAAAAAGAGTAACTAATGTAATAATCTGAACAATAAAGATTTAATTTAAAAAAAAAAGAAAATAATTTTATGGTTGGGGGGTCTCCCCGACATGAGGAACTTTATTAAATGGTCACAGCATTAGGAAGGTTGAGAAGCACTGCCTTAAGACCTCAGAAACATTTACGTGGTGCCTCAAAGGATTTTCAGAATGTAAGAGTTTTAAAGGCACTGTCCTACAACACCTCCAGGAAGCCCAAGGTGAAGAGCTGATCTGAAAACAATTTGTGAGGTTGCTTTTCCAATGGCATGAACTGCAATGTTATTTAGTAGAAAACAAAGCCTCTTGACTTCTATGAAGAATGATGCATAATTCTCAACTTTCCTAAGGGTAAATATTAAAAAATATATACAAATGGCAGAATAAAAGCCAGGGTTTAAGATATAAGTGCACTATAGAGATAATACAATTATAATACAGTGGGGCCTTGACTTACGAATTTAATTCGTTCTGTGACAGAGGTCGTAACTCAAATTACTCGTATGTCAAATCAATTTTCACCATTACAATGAATTGAAATGCCATTAATATGTTGTGGCATTCACTGTGACGTTTGCTGCGACAACTAGCAGTGGGGTATCTGAAGCTAGCTCGTAACCCGAACTTTAGCTCGCAACTCAAAGCAAAAATCAGCCAAGAGACAGCTCGTATCTCAAAAAACTCGTTAGTCGGGACACTCGTAAGTCAAGGCCCCACTGTAAATTAATCACAATGAAATACATAAGAAAAGTAGTATCCTAAAATACTTTGTATTATTTAACCAGCTATAGTTTAACTGATGACAGGTGAAATTTCATACATACTTGACTTCTACTTTGATCTAGTTTGTTCTTGAAATCTTGTTTCTTATCTTCTAAATGCATACGATGACGTGATTCAATCTCCCGATAAAGCTCTGTCATACATAGTTTTGTTTTGGTATCAGCCAGTTCTTGTTGAAATTGTCTCACAATGGCCTAGTAAGATATTTCTGTTACTCATTTTATAAATCACATTATTATGAAATTATATTAATAATACATAACTTCACATAAAGGATGGGGCAAAAGGTTTACAGTTGTGAGTACACAAAACACAGAGTTTACTCTTATATAGTTATTGACTAATTATTGTATTATTCTCCATACAAACAACTATAAAAAGTTTAAACCTACTTTTGTCCCACCCTGGATATACCTTGTTATAGTCATATATTATTATCATAATGTTATTACGATAATCTATGACTGGAAAAATATCATCAGCTACATCAATTCACCTTCTTTTCCTCATATGGACATGTTCCTCTTTGCTTAATCAGGTTAAAGTCACAAAAAATGTAACACTCCTGCCAAATCAGACAGCTGACTCAGCCCCACTCTTATCCCCCTCCCCCATAAATCTCAAAGCTATACAATCTTCTGACATCTCAAAGAGAAATGGTGCATCAAGTGGTAGTAAAATCAATATTATTGAAAATTTTCTCTTTTTATTTATTTTTTTAACCAGAGGCTTCAATTAACTTCAGAGTTCCTCACACATTCAATCCCCTGCTCAAATTCTCCCAATAGGTTCCTAAATTAGAACAAAAATGAAGTCATTCCAATGGCCTTCAAGGCCCTAGCTAACCAGGTCTTCACCTCCCCCTCTGCTACACATAAATCCTGCCACCCCTCACTAATCTGAAATGGATATCCAATGCCAAGTTAATAAATCACAGAGGGCTACAATTCTCTCTATCTTGGACAAACTTATTTCCAAATGATAGTAATTAGGCCTCAAAATGAGAAACGAGCACATTATTTGAAAAAATATTCAAATAAAATTTTAAATAGTAGTGGAAAGATTAAATCAAGTATAGGTTTGCTAAAACACATCACATTTGTCCCAAATTATGATTTAATGAAAAGTAGATGCCTTTAAAAGAGTTGAGAGGTCATATGAATATATTACTCGAGACTAAAATATTTCCAAATGTAATTCAAATTGGCATGAATAAGAAAAACTTTATACCAACTAAAATGTATAAGAAGCTATTGACGGAAAGGTAGTATATATGATAAAGCATCTACATTTCAGTTCATCTGGGAAATCTGAACTTAGCTTTCAAATTAATCCACTGAATTGAATCTTAATTTCAAAATACTCATTCTAGGTAGAGCATTTCCATTTACCTATTTCATAATGGTTTTCAATTTGGTGACAGAAAGATTAAAATCATTATTTTATTAATATAAGACTAAATATAAATCTACATCTATTAATAATCTATAAGAAACCAAGATGGCGACAAAGGTAAACACCGGAAATTGCTGCCTCACCCAACCACTTCAAAAATTCAACTAAAAGACAAAACAGACATCATCCAGAACCACAGGAAGGCTGGCTGAGTAGAAATTCTACAACTAGAAGGAAAGAGAAAAACACATTGAGACTCGGAGGAGGTGCAGAAGTAAGTGCAGAGATATGGAGGCACACTCGGAAAGTGCTGGCAACTGAGGATGCAGTTGTCTTTTTCAATTGGGAGGGAGACACAAACTCCCGACTGCTCTGAATTCCAGTTCCAGACGAGTCTCTGGGGACCCAGACTCACTCGGAGAGAAACTGGACTGTCTGGCAGCAGGTAGAACTTGAGGGCAGCTTTCTCTCAGAGGTGCTTGCAGAGATTACCACAGGCCACTGAGACCAGGGGCCTCTTAGGGCAAGGCTGAGGATCAAGCCATAGCTGTTTGCTCTGCCTTGTTGATTCCATGAGACCCCGCCCCACCCAAGCTGTGCACAGAGGCTTTTGCATATGAATGACCTGGCCCTTTGCAATCTAAAATTACCTAACAAACTGCAGCTGGGTCAGAGAGACCCAGAACATCCAAAAGAAGGCCCAAGGTCCCACAGCAGCTTGCATTGCTTCACAGCTGGGCCTCATCTGGGCACCTCCAAATCCCAAACAAAGAAGAGGAATCTGCAGATCTCTCCATAGCTCCTGCTAGGTAGCCTCAGGCAGAGGCTAAATTAGCACCTCCTTAGAGATCCAAGAGCCAGTGCACCCAGTGGTCAGAGTGGGACCATCCAGATTACTACTCCTCAGATCCATAAGGGACACACTCAGGGGGCAGATTCAGTGAGCACCAAAGCCCCACTGAAGCAAGTCTTGCCCCATAAGGGTGTCTCCAGCACAGAAGTTCTCCCACCGTAGATACAGCTGATTCTCTCAGACAATTAGCCTGGAGGTCAATTCCTCCCACTGATACCAACTACAATCAAGGCTTAACTACAACAAGACTGTGCACAAAGCCCACAAAGGGGTGCACCAAGAGTGTCCACCTCAGATAATTGGGGAGGCTGAGCCACTGGGCCCTATAGAATACCTAGCACAGAAAACCACTCTATCAACACAGGAAAGCAGCCAAAATGCAAAGACAAAGAAACAGGTCACAAATGACAGAAATGGAGGAAAGCAAACTACTGGATACAGAGTTCAAAACCACGGTTATAAGGTTTTTCAGGAATTTTCTAGAAACTGCTGATAAATTTAGTAAGACCCTCAATAAGTCTAGTGAGACCCTCAAGGATATGAAAAAGGACCAACTAGAAAATAATCATACACTAACTGAAATAAAGAATATTATATAGAGATCCAATAGCTGACTAGAGGATCACAAGAATCAAGTCAAAAATTTGAAGTACAAAGAAGTAAAAAACACCCAACCAGAAAAGCAAAAAGCAAAAAGAATCCAAAAATATGAAGATAGTGTAAGGAGCCTCTGGGACAACTTCAAGCGTACCAACATCCGAATTATGGGGGTGCCAGAAGAAGAGAGAGAGCAAGATATTGAAAACCTATTTGAAGAAATAATGACAGAAAACTTCCTCTACCTGGTGAAAGAAATAGACTTACAAGTCCAGGAAATGAAGAGAACCCCAAACAAAAGGAATCCAAAGAGGACCACACCAAGACACATCATAATTAAATGCCAAGAGCAAAAGACAAAGAATCTTAAAAGCAGCAAAAGAAAAACAGCTAGTTACCTACAAGGGAGTACCCATACGATTGTCAGCTGATTTCTCAACAGAAACTATGCAGGCCAGAGGGAATGGCAAGAAATATTCAAAGTGATGAATAGCAAGAACCTACAACCAAGATTACTTTACCCAGCAAAGCTATCATTCAGAATTGAAGGTCAGATAAAGAGTCTCACAGGTAAGAAAAAGCTAAAGGAGCTCATCACCACCAAACCAGTATTATATGAAATGCTGAAAGTTATTCTTTAAGAAGAGGAAGAAGAAGAAAAAGGTAAAGATAAAAATTATGAACAAAAACATATCTATCAACAAGTGAATCTAAAAATCAAATGAATAAAAAATCTGATCAACAGAATAAACTGGTGAATATAATAGAATCAGGGGCATAGAAAGGGAGTGGACTGACTATTCTAAGGGGGGCCAGGAAGGGGTGTGGGAAGAGACTGGACAAAAATCGTACACCTATGGATGAGGACAGTGGGTGGGGGGAGGTAAGGGCAGAGGGTGGGGTGGGAACCAGGTGGAGGGGAACTATGGGGGGAAAAAAGAGGAACAACTATAATAATCTGAACAATAAAGATTTTAAAAAAATAAAAAATAAACATTAAAAAAATAATAATCTATAACATAACCTCTTAAAATTTCATGGGCAGCACAATGTCTTTACACAAAACAAAGCACCTCTCAGGTTTAATGTTCATCTATGGGATACAACATCTGCTTTAAAGCTGATAGAGCAAACACATTTATAAACTGAATATATATATATATATATATATATATATATATATATATATATATTGTTTATTTCAGAGAAGAAGGGAGAGGGAGGGAGAGATAGAAGCATCAATGATGAGAGAGAATTATTGATTGACTGTCCCCTGCACACTTCTACTGGGGACTGAGGCTGCAACCGGGCTTGTACCCTTGACCGGAATTGAACCTGGGACCATTCAGTCCTCAGACCAATGTTCTATCCACTGAGCCAAACCAGTGAGGGCCATAATCTCTACATTTTTAATATTCAACTAGATTCAACATTTAGCCATCATCAAATATTACTCTGAATTTTCTCTTAGAAAATTTGAAAAACACTTATCTATCTGGATACTTACATCTTTTTCTACACCATCATTTTCATACCGTTGTATTCTTTCTTTAAAATGATGCCAATCATTGGTTAAGTCCTCAATTATTTTCTTCAGCGTAAGAACATAATTTTCATTTTTACCATCAAATATTTTTATGATAGCTGGAATCTGATCTTGGATGTTAATTACTCTATCAACTTTGTTGTGAGTCTGACCCAGTTGCTGTTGAAGCAACATAATTTCACTCTGTAAGTGAGAAAACTTCTCCTGTAAGGATTCCTGCTTTCCATTGTCTTTATCCACTTTACCTTGTTCCTCCTGATACATGTGTTCAGTTTCCTCCTTTTGACACTGTTTTTGACTGAGGTCTCTTTCTAAAACCGTCCTTTCATTGAGAGCATCTCTTGTGTGATGAAGCTCAACTTCTAAGCTATTGGTTTTACTTTCTGCTTTCGAAAGTTGTTGAGAAAGAATCTCATTGTTATGTTTTAGGTTAGACATATCAGAATTCATTTTGTCCCATAAACAAAGCCATTCATCTCTTGTTCTCTGTAAAGTAAGTTGTAGGTCTCTTTTTGATGTCTGACAGTGCTCATGATCCTGTACAGCGGTAGCCAGTCTAGACCGGTATGATTCAACTTCTGCTTCCAACCTTCCTCTGTTTTGTTGTTCATCCTCCAGTTTACTGTTTAGCATTATAAGCTCAGCTCTCAGGACCTCAAGCTGCGCATTGTGTTGAAATACTTCTTCTCTTATTGTCTTTCGAAGATGGTCATTCTTTTCTCTAGCAATTGCAATTTCCTCAGAATATCCTTTTCCCATTTCCTGGGTCTTTTCTATTGTGCCCATTTTCAGTCTTAGCTTGGCAATTTCATCCCACATCATGTGATTTTCATGCAATCGACGTTTTTCTTTTTCAGAACTCTCAGAAACCTAAATAACACAAAGGAGAGTTTTAGCTAAAACACTGAAATGACATGTCATGATAGCCTCTGAAATTAAAGAATAACCTAGGTTTATAATAAAAAGTTGCAATAAGTGGATATCCCACTGGAAAAAAATAGAGTTGGATCCAAACCTCTAACCTTATACAAGCATAAATTCTCCAAAGTTCAAAAATGTAATATAGTATGATGAATTTTTTAAGTGAAAAAATCACAACAGAATTTTAAGAGTCTCAGAATTAGAAAGGGTTTTTTTTTAAATCATCACAAACCGACAATGCATTTAACTAAAAGACTAATAACTCTACACTTACAAGTTGATATTATCGTCTGAACATAGAGCTACCCCACAATAAGAGTATTAACCACGCATATATTAGGACAAACTAAATTTCCTAAAATTCTTTTTTCCCCAATATTATCCCATAGATATTCTACTTTTCTAATACTTTCATAGTCAGTTATAAAAACAACTTCTATTAGTAACTGATAATCAAGAATTTTGCTAAGCCCTTTTATATCCATCAATGAACTCAACTCAGTTATCACAATCTGGAATGGAGGGTTTAAAAAGATAAGCAAGTTCAGGATTTCCCCCAGGTTTTCAGACTCCACAATTCGTGTTCTTGCACCAATCCATAGTTCTTCTCCAGTGTAGATATAGAAACACAAAAGAAGCCTATGTTTCCAAAAACAAATGGTGACTAAGTTAAAATTTACCAAGTCTTCTTAGAAAATCATGAGATTATTTGTTGTGTCAATAACTTTTATTTCTCATTCATGATGCTTAAACTAGTATTAAATGTGAAATTGGAGGGAATACACTAAAATACTTACCAATAAATTATCACGAAGTATATATTATGGCTTGCATTCTCTTCAGAAGTCACTTGTATTAAAATGGGATACTACTTAGAACCAATTGTTACTTTTCTCAAAAGTAGAAGAATGACATCTAAAATGTGATCTCTGAACCTGCTATACTTTCCTCCATTCCATCACTGGAAGTGAAAACTAACCTACCTCTATATTAATATATCAAGGAAATGAAATCACTGACAAAATCTGACACATCTGTTGTTAGTAGCAATACCTTTGAGATCATGGACAACACATCAGTTCTTATGGAAAATATTAAAAACCTTCTCTTTGGATGAAGCCATTGTGAATGTCACTACTTGAGACAAATGAATTTGAATTAACAATATCATTTTATCCAATGGACCCAAAAGCCATCTCTCTCTCTCTCTCTCTTTCTCTTTCTCTCTCTCTCTCTCTCATATGCTTTTTAAATCCTCCACAGTTTCCATTGTACAGTATTGTTTTTTTAAATATATACAAACTTACACATATTCACATGCTGATACATTTGAAAATGACTAAATAAACTACCTCAGAATTCATTTTCTTATGAGCTATTCCTATCAACTTTGGTTTGCAAAAGTGTTTGGTCAGAATTTTATCTTGTAATATTCTGGTGTTCTGTTCTGGAGAAGGTTGCCTATGAGTGTAATTTTGCTCTTTTATAACCTAGGGACACATTTCATTTCGTTTTTGATCTCATTCCATTAAAAAAAGAAAGGTCAAAGCTTAAGAGCAGTATCTTAAACAAACTGTGAAAAGGAAGTAGCCTGTTTAAGCACAAGGATCATTCCTTTCCATGAAAAACTAAAATTGTAAGTGATTGCTACATTTGTCATAGAGCAAAAATACAGTATTCTGAAATAAAATTTATTTATGAACATTTGACTAGTTCCATCACAGTCTCAAGGAAATGTAGCCTGTATTTTAACATTTTTTATGAGCCAGAGTTAACATTTATGTTAATGGGTAGGATCAATTTATTTTCCATTTCTTCATTTAGAAAATATTCACTGCCGAAACCGGTTTGGCTCAGTGGATAGAGCGTCGGCCTGCGGACTGAAAGGTCCCAGGTTCAATTCCGGTCAAGGGCATGTACCTGGGTTGCAGGCACATCCCCAGTAGGAGATGTGCAGGAGGCAACTGGTCGATGTTTCTCTCTCATCGATGTTTCTAACTCTCTATCTCTCTCCCTTCCTCTCTGCAAAAAATCAATAAAAATATATTTAAAAAACAACAACAACCATTTAAAAAAAAAAAGAAAATATTCACAAGCATCTATTAGATGCCAAGGATAGTAATAAATTAATAATAATTTAAATCATAAATGCCACAGTTCACATTTAGAATGATAAAATCTTTTGATTTGTTTTAAATGTCATAACATACGTTAAATGACAGGGATATAAATATTGATGAAGTACTGTTAGAAATAAGAGATTTATCCCAAAGATAAATTTACCTCATTCTCTCCTATAATCTTCAGTGCGATGGCTTGTGTTTTAATGGTGGTTTCAAGTTGTGGGTTCATTTCAACTACTTTAATAGAGTCCTTTTCTTTCTTTCTTAACTGCACCCTGTTTTTTTCACATAACAGATCAGCTTTTTGTCTCTTCTCTTTTTCTCCTCTTAAGGTAGATCTGTAGTTAAATATAACCAAAGATGTGATCAACATAAGATAAACTGTTATATTGTAAGATGTCTTATGTAAACCTCATGGTAACCACAAAGCAAAAACCATTAGCAAATTCACAAAAGATAAAGAGTAGGAATCAAAGCACACTATGGAAAATCTTCAATTCACAAAGGAAGGCAGCAAGAGAGGAAGAATGGAACAATGAAACTACAAAACAATCAGAGAACAACTAGATAGCATTAGTAAGTCATTACCTGCCAATAGTTACTTTGTAAATGGATTGAATTCTCCAATCAAAAGGCATAGGATGATTGGGGTGGTGAGCACAGGATGCAGTGTATAGATGACGTGTTGTAGAATGTGCACCTGAAACCTGTATAATTTTGTTATCCAGAGGCACCTCAATAAATTCAATAAAAAGAAAAAAAAAGTAGAGAAAAAAAGATGACAGCTGGCAGGATGGAGGTGAGGGAGAGGATGTGAGTGAGTGAAGGTATGAAAGGAGAGTGTGTGGGTGGGTGTGGTGTGTGTGTGAGTGAGTGAGGGACAGTTAAATCTGGCAGGAGCAGCAGTGGCTGGCAGACCAGGCTCCCTTGGACAGGGAGAGACTACCACCGCTGCGGGCACTCCCCAAACTGCAGGACTCGAGGCGCGGAGCCCATGCCACCTTGAAGGGGAGAGTAGCCTCTTCTAGGAACTCATCAGCACCACCACCCAGACAGGCCTTGGACACTGCGTGCAACCCAGCAGCCCCTCCAGCCAAAATCCTGCTGCCCCGCCCGCAAACCCGCAGACCCTGGGACCACCAGCTCCAAAGGTGCACTGCTCCCACTGCAGTAAGTGCAACTTCCCCCCTCCCCAGCCATATTCGCAGGTTTCTAACATTCGCGTGTTTCCAGCTCGCAGACTTCCAGGGCACATCACTCCATGGGCAGCGTTTGGGAGCTACTGTGAGCCCCTGCTGGATGTGATTTTGTACAGACACAGGTGTGCTGTCCCACAGTAGAAATTCTGAATTACCTCTCCCTGAATAACTGCCCACAGACAACCCAGCACCAGGGCCCCTCAGAGTGCATCAGAACTCTGCACTGGCAAGGGCACTGCCACAGTTGCACATTTCCAAGGAGCAGGCACCCTGAGCCCATCTATCCACAGGACGCTCTTGGGAGCTGCTGAGAGCCCCAGCTGGGTGTGATCTTGGACAAACAGGGACGCACTCCCCCGGCAGTAGAAATTCTGAATTCACTCATCCTGGACACCTGCCCACAGATGCCTCCATTAATGCGACTTCAGTGCCAGGGGCCTTCAGAGTGCTTCAGTGCACCGCCACACTGGCAAAGGCACCACAGGTGCCCCTGAAAGCCATCACTGGGAGCACGCACCTATCCACCACAGGTGCAGCAGCAAAAACTGAGTCTTCCCACCCTCTAACTGCAGAACTCTGGACACTACAGGCACACGCTTTTCCAGCATGCAGGCCTCCCAAGCCCACCCATTCACAGGCAGCCTTTGGGCACTGCTGTGAGCCCCTGTGGGGTATGCACATATACAAAACAGGGCACACTCCTGGGCTGTAGAAATGCTGAATTTCCTCTTCTGGGATACCTGCCCACAGATACCACAATTCTGTGGCTTCAGAACCAGGGCCTTCAGAATCTGTCAGTACACCCTGCTAGCAAATGCACTGTAGGTGCCCCTGTGAGCTGCCACTGGGGGTGCATGTATCCAACCATGGTGGGAGCAGCAAAAGCTGAGTCTGCCCACCCAAAACTACAGAACTCTGGACACCACTGTCACGCCTTTCCAAAGCGCAGGCCACCTGAGCCCCACAACAGATGGTTCTTGGGTACCACTGTGAATCTCCGCTGGGCACGCACTATTCCAACCAAGGGCGCAAGACAGCAAAAATTGGGACACTCACCCTCCACAGCTGCTAACTTCTAGACACCACAGTTGTGTCTTTCCAGATCACAAGCCTACATCAAGAGAACCCAAATAGCTCAAGTAGGGAGCTATGCTAGATTACCAAGCCTAGGAGACTTGAGAGATCACACCAGTAGCACCATCCCCAAAAGAACCTGGGTAGCAAAGCAAATGGATCTACAATTAAAACATTACGGCAAAACATGAGAAGACAAAGAAAGCAATCCCCAAAGGAAAGAAAAAGAGAAATCACCAGAAAGGGAGTGAAATGAAATTGAGGCTAGTAACATATCAGAGAACAAATTTAGAGTAATGTTATAAGGATGCTCAAAAGGCTGGCTGACAAGTACACACAACTCAATGACAAATACACACAACTCAATGAAAATTATTAAGAGCTGAATGAAAATGTTACCAACATGAAAAGGAACCAAGAATAAATGAAGAATGACATAACTGCAATAAAGAACACAATGGAAGGCTTAAACACTAGTCTGGAAGAGGCTGAGTACCACATCAGTGAATCAGAAGACAAGGTAGGAAAAAACACACAAACACAGCAGCAACTGGAAAGAAAATTTAAAAAGCATGAGGAGAGCCTAAGGGAGCTTTGGGACAACATAAAGTGAAACAACATTCGCATAATAGGGATACCAGGAGGAGAGGAAGAGGAGCAAGGAATAGAAAACCTGCTTGAAGAAATAATGACAGAAAACTTCCCTGATATTGGCAAGAAAGAAACTACACAAGTCCAAGAGGTACATAGAGTCCCAAACAAGATGAACTGCAAAAGTCTGACACACCAAGACACATCATAATTAAATTGGCAAACACCAACGACAAAGTAAAAATCTTAAAGGCTGCCAGAGAGAGACAGAAAGTTACCTACAAGGGATCTCCTATTAGATTATCAACTGATTTCTCAACAGAAACACACCAGGCCAGAAGGGAATGGAATGAAATATACAAAGTTATGCAAAGCAAGGGACTGAACCCAAGAATACTATACCCAGTAAGGCTATCATTCAAAATTGAAGGTGGAATCAGGAGCTTCACAGACAAAAAAGGGGCTAAGAGAGTTTATTGCCATCAAGCCAGCAATGCAAGAAATGCTAAAGAGACTGCTGTAAAAAGAAGAAACACAAACATTAAGAATAAAAATGAAGACAAACAAGTACTTATCAATAATAACATTAAACGTAATGGATTAAGTGCTCCAATCAAAAGACACAGGGTAGCTGAATGGATAAGAAAACATGAACCATATATCTGCTGTCTGCAAGAGACCCACCTCAGAATAAAAGATTCACACAGACTGAGAGTGAAGGGACGGAAAAAAATTTTCAGGCAAATGGAAATGAGAAAAAAGCTGGGGTTGCAATACTTATATCTGACAAAGGAGACCTCAAAGTAAAGGCCATAACAAGCGATAAGGAAGGCCACCACATAATACTAGAGGGAGCCATTCAACAAGATATACTTTTGGTAAACATATAGGCATCCAATACAGGAGCACCCAAACACCTACACCAACAACATCTAGAAGATATCAAGGGATAGATCAATAGCAATACAGTAATAGTAGGGGACTTTAATACTCCACTGACACCACAGGATAACTTCTCTAAACAAAAAAATCAACAAAGAAACAGCAATCCTAAATGACTCACTAGATCAGATGGACTTACTTGACATCTTCAGAATATTTCACCCCAAATCTGTAGAATATACACACTTCTCCAGTGCAAATGAGACATTTTCAAAGATAGACTACATATTAGGACACAGGCAAAGTCTTTTCAAATTCAAGAGGATAGAAATCATAAGAAGCATCTTCTCAGATCACAATGGCATAAAACCAGAAATCAACTACAATAAAAACATTGAAAAAAATCAAACACTTGGAGGCTAAATAGCATGCTATTAAACAATGATTGGGTTACCAAAAAGATCAAAGAAGAAATAAAAAAACATCCTGGAAACAAATGACAATGAAACAAAACAATCCAAAATCTATGGGACATAATGAAAGCAGTCCTGAGAGGGAAGTTCATAGCTTAACAGGCCTACCTCAAAAAACAAGAAAAACTGGTAATAAATTATTTAACCTTGCAACTTAAAGAATTAGAAAGAGAGCAACAAGAAAATCCCAATGTGAGCAGGAGGAAGGAGATAATAAAGATCAGAGCAAAAATAAATGACATACAAAAAGAATATACAAAAGATTAATGAAACCAAGAGCTGGTTCTTTGAAAGGATAAACAAGATTGGTGAACCTCTAGTCAGGCTCGCCAAGAAGCAAAGAGAGAGGACCCAAATAAACAAAATCAGAAATGAAAGAGGCAAATAGCAATAGACCCCACAGAAATACAAAGGATTGTGAAAAAATACTATGAACAATTCTATTCCAACAAACTAGACACCCTGGAGGAAATGGACATATTCCTAAAAAAATGTAACCTTCTAAAACTCAATCAGGAAAATTCTAAAAACCTAAATAGGCCAATAACTATGGAAGAAATTGAAACAGTCATAAAAAAAAACTTCCAGCAAACAAAACCCCAGGCCAGACAGCTTCACAGGGGAGTTTTACCAAATATTCAAGGAAGAACTTAAACCTATCCTCCTTAAATTATTACAAAAAATTCAAGAAGAAGTAACATTTCCAAACTCATTCTATGAAGCCAGCATTACCCTAATACCAAAACCAGATAAAGACAACACAATGAAAGAGAATTAAAAGCCAATATCTCTGATGAATATAGATGCCAAAATCCTCAACAAAATTCTAGCAAATTGGATCCAGCAGTACATCAGAAAGATCATACACCATGACCAAGTAGGATTTATCCTGAGGATGCAAGGATGGTATAATATCTACAAATCAATAAATGTGATACATCACATAAACAAATTGAGAGATAAAAATCACATAGTCATATCAATTGATGCAGAAAAAGCATTTGACAAAATTCAGCACAGTTTCTTGATAAAAAAAAAAAAAAACTCTCAGCAAGTTGGGAATAGAAGGATCATACTTCAACATAATGAAAGTCCTATTGACAAACCCACAGCCAACATAGTACTCAATGGGCAAAACCTAAAACCATTTCCCCTAAGAACAGGAACAATACAGGGATGCCCACTCTCACCACTCCTGTTTGATATAGTACTGGAGGTACTAAGCCATTGCAATCAGACAAGAAGAAATAATAAAAGGCATCCAACTTGGAAAAGAAGAAGTAAAACTGTCCTTATTCGCAGATGACATGATATTATACATAAAAAACCCTAAAGAGTCCATCAAAAAATTACTAGACTTAATAAATGAATTTGGCAATGTAGCAGAATACAAAATCAATGCCAAGAAATCTATGGCATTTCTATACACCAATAGTAAACTTACAGAAAGAGAGACTAAAAAAGCAGTCCCATTTACCATCACACCAAAAAAATTAAGATACCTAGGAATAAACTTAACTAAGGAGGTAAAAGACCTGTATGAGGAAAACTACAGGATGTTGAAAAAAGAGATAGAGGAATACAAGCAGATGGAAGCACATACCGTGTTCATGGATTGGTAGAATCAACATCATTAAAATGTCCATACTACCCAAAGCAATCTATAGATTCAATGCACTTCCCATTAAAATACCAACATCAGCCGAAACCGGTTTGGCTCAGTGGATAGAGCGTCGGCCTGCGGACTGAAGGGTCCCAGGTTCGATTCCGGTCAAGGGCATGTACCTGGGTTGCGGGCACATCCCCAGTAGGAGATGTGCAGGAGGCAGCTGATCGATGTTTCTCTCTCATCAATGTTTCTAACTCTCTATCTCTCTCCCTTCCTCTCTGTAAAAAATCAATAAAATATATTTTTTAAAAATACTAACATCATATTACACAGATCTGGAAAAAACTCTCCAAAAATTCATCTGGAATAAAAACAAAACAACAACAACAACAACAACAAAACAAACAAACAAACAGAAAACGAATAGCTGCAGTGATCCTGAGAAAGAAGAACAAAGTAGGTGGGATCTCAATACCAGATTATCAGGATATATTACAAAGTCACTATTCTCAAAACTGACTGGTACTGGCACAAGAACAGATATATAGATCAATGGAATAGAATAAAGAATCCAGAAATCAACCCAAACCACTATGCTCAATTAATATTTGACAAATGAGGCGAGAACATACAATGGAGTCAAGACAGTTTCTTCAATAAATGGTGTTGGGAAATTTGGTCAGACACATGCAAAAAAATGAAACTAGACTACCAACTTACACCATACACAAAGATTAACTCAAAATGGATAAAGGACTTAAATGTAAGGTGGGAAACCATAAAAATACTAGAGGAATCCAAAGGCAACAAAATCTCAGACATATGCTGAAGCAATTTCTTCACTGATATCGCTCCTAGCGCAATGGAAACTAAAGGGAAAATAAACAAATGGGACTACATCAAAATAAAAAGCTTCTGTACAGCAAAAGAAACCATCAACAAAACAACAAGAAAATCCACTGCATGGGAGGACATATTTGTCAACGATATTTCTGATAAGGGTTTAATCTCCAACATTTATAGGGACCTCATACAACTTAACAAAAGGAAGACAAACAATCCACTAAAAAAATGGGCAAAGAATCTCAATAGATACTTTTCAAAAGAAGACATAAAGAAGGCCAAGAGACATATGAAAACATGCTCAAAGTCACTAATCATCTGAGAGATGCAAATCAAAACGACAATGAGGTAAAATATCACTCCTGTCAGAATAGCTATCATCAACAAATCAACAAATGACAAGTGCTGGAGAGGATGCGGAGAAAAAGGAACCCTCATGTGCTGCTGGTGGGATTGCAGACTGGTGCAGCCACAGTGGAGAACAGTATGGAGTTTCCTCAAAAAACTAATAATGGAAATTCCATTTGACCCAGTGATCCCACTTCTAGGAATATACCCCATGAAAACAGAAACACCAATCAGAAAGGATATATGCATCCCTATGTTCATAGCAGCACAATTTACAATGGCTAAGATTTGGAAACAACCTAAGTGCCCAACAGCAGATGAGTGGATTAAAAACCTTTGGCACATCTACACAATGGAATACTGTGCTGCTTTAAAAAGGAAGGATCTCCTACTATTTGCAACAGCATGGATGGAGTTGGAGAGCATTATATTAAGTGAAATAAGTCAGTCAGAGAAATATAAATATCACATGATCTCACTCATTTGTGATTATAATGAACAACATAAACTGATGAACATAAACAGATCTAGAGACAGAGAAGCATTGATCAGATGCTCAAACCTCAGAGGGAAGGCAGGGAGGGTGGGGCTAAGGGGGAGAGATCAACCAAAGGATTATATGCATGCATATAAGCATAACCAATGGATACAGACACTGGGGGGTGAGGGCATGAGTGGGGGGAATGGAGGCACAGTAGGCGGATAAGGACACACTTGTAATATCTTAATCAATAAAGGGAAAAAAATCAACCAAAAAAAGTAGAGAATGTCTTGACACATTAGAATAAGACCTAACTATATGCTGCCTTCAAGAGACTCAATTCATTCATTTTCTTAATTTTTTAAATCCTCCCCTGAGGATATGCTCATTGGTCTTAGAAAGAGGGGAATGGAAAGAGAGACAGACAGACAGGCAGACAGGCAGACAGGCAGACAGATAGACAGAAACATCAATTTGAGAGTGAACATGGATTGCTTGCCTCCCATACATACCCAAACCAGAGATCAAACCCACAATCTAGGTATATGTCTTGACTGGGAATCAAACCAATAAACTTTTAGTATAAGAGATGGTGCTCCAACCAACTGAGCCACAAAGGCCAGGGTTCAATTCATTCTTAAACACACTTAAAGGCTCAGTGTGAAGAGCTGGAAATGTTAAACTTGAACCAAACATTAGACCAATGGATATAACAAATATTTAGAGAGCAGTTTACATTTTTCATCACCACCTCAAAGAGATAGCTGCACTCCCATGTTCACTGCAGCCTTATTCACAATAGCCAAGATGTATAAACTAAGTGGTCACCAATAAATGAACAGATAAGAGGATGTGGTATGTATGCATGTCTGTTTGTATGTATGGGTGTGTATATTAAGTATGTGAATGTACATGTATATGTGTGTTTATATAGTAAACTAGAGGCCCAGTGCACAAAAATTTTTGCACTTGGGAGGGGGGAGTCCCTCAGCCTGGCCTATGCCCTCTTGCAGTCTGGGAACCCTCTTGGGATGAACACCTGCTGGCTTAGGTCCGTTCCCTGGGGGATTGGGCCTAAGCTGGCAGTCAGACATCCTTCTGGCAGCCTGGGAGCCCTCAGGGGATGTCCATTTGCCAGTGGAGAGCAGGCCTAAGCTGCTGAGGAGGCAGGAGAGGTTCCCACCACCGTCGCTGTACTGGCAGTCGTCAGCCTGGCTTATGGCTGAGCAGAGCACCCACTGTGGGGGCACACTGACCATCAGAGGGCAGCTCCTGCATTGAGCATCTGCCCCCTGGTGGTCAGTGTGTGTCATAGTAATCAGTCATTCCCAGTCCTTCTGCTGTTAGGGTCAATTTGTATATTACCCTTTTATTATATAGGAGTGTCTGGCCAGCCTGGTTGAGGGGCTGATGGCTGTTTGCAGGCTGGCCACGACCCCTGCACTGTGGGGGTCCCCACTGGGGTGCCTGGCCAGCCTGGGTGAGGGGCTGATGGCTGTTTGCAAGCTGGCTAAGCCCCCAAGCGGGGACCCTTATCCCGTGAGGGTGTGGCCAGCCTGGGTGAGAGGCTGATGGCTGTTTGCAGGCTGGCCACAACCCTCAGCCACCCAAGGTCCCAGTGGAGGCTGGCTAGAAGCAGGTATCTGGGATTTATTTGACTTCTATAATTGAAACTTGGTTGCCATGAGCGGAGGCCACAGCTGGCTCAGAGCAGGTGGGAAGCTTGGCTTCCTCCATCGCTGGGGCAACCAAGCCTTCTGCTTGCTCTAGCTCTGTGGCTGCCGGCCGCCATCTTGGTTGGGTTAATTTGCATATAGTCACTCTGATTGGCTGGTGGGCGTGGCTTAGGGCATAGCAAAGGTACAGTCAATTAGCATCTTTGTCTTCTAATAGTGTAGATGTGTGTACACATACATATACACACACACACATACACACACACATACACACACACACATACAGTGGAATTTTGCCAGGGAAAAGAGAAAGAAGGAAATCCTACTGCTAGGGGAAGAAATAGAGTAGTAGAGACTAGCTATAGTTATAACAAATATTAATCATGCTCTGTTAACCATGACTGTTTTGTTCTGATTAAAGAAATCATATTCTCATCTGGCTGGGAGTTCCCCCCACTCCACTTGCGCTTGGGAGTTAACCTGGAAATGTGGTCCATCCTCAACTACCTGTTATCAGGGAAAGATTAACAACTTTGCTGATGAAACAATGGAGTCCCAGCCTTCATTGGTGTAATCTTTACCATTATACCCATTTTTATTCCATTTGCCTCTTTCCCCATGCCTGTAATACCCATTTCTGTTGCATTTGCATCATGCCCATTCTTATTTCTTCTGCCTACTTCCCCATGTAATCTTTGTCTTTCTACCCCATATAAGCAGCTGGCATATGGTGTGGGGGTGCAGAATAGATTTTCTTGGATGACCTGCTGCTCTTTCATATTGCCAGCATTATTTAAATAAATGTCATATATGTTCATATAAGATCCAATCCTGTCTGATGTACAGCATGTTGATTATAGTGAACAATACTATATTATATACTGAAAGTTGCTAAGGGAGTAGATCTAAATGTTCTCACCACAAAGAAAGAATTGGTAACTATCTGATGTAATGGAAATGTGAACAAAGAATCCTGAGGTAATCATTTAACAACATAAAAGTGTACCGAATAAACACACTGTATCCCTTCAAAATATACAATGTTACATGTCAATTATAGCTCAATAAAACTGGAAAAAAATTAGAAAAAATAAAATACCTGCATATCATTACATACATAGTTAGAAAATGGCAATAATCCAATTAGTTATGGTTTTCTTTGAAAATGAAATTATTTGGTAACTTTTGCATCTAACCTTAGATAAAAAGCTAGATTTACCAACAGGAAAGTATAGATAGTTCTTTTAAGGACTTTGTAGCTAAAAGGCATGGGCTTGGATAATCTCATCTTCTTCCTGTTTACCTGTAGCTTTTAACCCTTTCATAATAACTCTAAAAAATTTTGTAATACTTTTCATTACATACCTGTAATATTACATGGTTTAAAACATGCCAGACTAGGTATTACATAATAAATTCACAAATTATACAACTAAAAGACCCCATGAAATTTTTCTAGATCTATAAGATTACATAATCTGATTGTGATGTTTCTTATGCTTAAAAAGACGACAGGATTTCTTGCTGGATGAAAATCATCCAATCCTGGAATAGGTTACACTACTCAAATGTACAAAGCACACTGTAATTAGTCATATTAAAAGTGTGTAACAGAAATAAAGGGGGAAGCATACAGGTAATATTCTTACTTTATAAATTGAATTTTTGTCAATTGTGTTGAAAAATTGTGTGTGGTGCAAATGAATGCCTGCAGGCCAAATTCAACCCAGAGCCTGTTTTTGTAAATAAAGATTTATTAGAACACAGCCACACCCACTCCTTTACCTAGTGTCTATGACAGATTTCAGAGACCTGGTGGTTCACGAAGCCCACAATACTGGCATCGGGCACTTTAGAGAAAAGCTCTGTCAGCCCCTCACCTCGCAGAGTAATCCCCTGATGTGTTTTAATAGGTTTTTCACAATATGCTGAAATTTGTATATAAGATATGGAATAAATTGCCTTGTAAAATCCCTCAGCTTTCAGATTAATTTGAGTGTCCAACATTTGAGCACTCAGGTATTAGGAACAAAACACAAAAATCTAGTAACTAGCAAATTAGGTGGAAACAAAGTAGAGTGACAGTGTAGTATGTAACTTCCTTTTATAACTGAACGGGATATTAAAAGTATTCTCACCAAATTTGCTTAAGACATGACATTAAACCCAATGCTTTAAATACAAGTCAATTGTGAAACAATCAGTATACTGTAGATCAGAACTACCCCCATTTTTCCAGTGGTTGCATACTACATTATTTTATGTGAATAATAATGTATAACCTTATAGGTAAGTATTTACACTACCTACAACTTTTTTGTAAGCAATCCTATATAATAAAAGAGAAACATGTAAATTGACCATTCCTCTGCTACACTCACCAGCCAATCAGGTGTGAGTATGCAAATTAACCCACCGGGTGGAGAGCAGAGCGGGAGAGCCAGTGGCTTGGGGGGATGTGGATCCCTCAGTCACTCCCCCCAAGCCACCGGGTGGAGAGCAGAGCGGGAGAGCCGGCAGAGAGTGGAGCAGTTTGTGGAACTTGGCTCGCCAGGCCGCCAGATGAAGAGCAGAGAGGGAGAACTGGTGGCTTGGAGGGCTTGGCAGAGTGGGAGGCCATGGGATGGAGACTGAGCAGAAAGGGAAAACCAAGAGTGTGGGGAGCACCAGGAATTCTGGGAATAGTCGTTTTGGTGGCAGCCCCAGGACCAGAAGCAGAAGCCCAGAGAGCAGGGAGCACCAGGAATGCTGGGAATCATAGTTTTGGTGGCAGATGGATCTCCTAGACACTAGAGCGGTGATGGTGAACCTTTTGAGCTCCACGTGTCAGCATTTTGAAAAACCCTAACTTAACTCTGGTTCCATGTCACATATAGAAATTTTTTTGATATTGCAACCATAGTAAAACAAAGATTTATATTTTGATTTATATTTTTGATATTTATTTTATATATTTAAATGCCATTTAACAAAGTAAAATCAAACAAAAATATGAGTTTCACGTGTCACCTCTGACACGCGTGTCATAGGTTCCCCATCACTGCACTAGAGAAAAGTGAGCCTGGAGCAAGTTACTGTCGCAGTGGGGGATAGAGGGAAAGCAAAGGTGAGAGACATAAGTAAAATCAGAGTTTCTTGGAAAAATTAAAGGGAAGATATCCCTAAAACTTCCAGGAAATCTCCACCAATGAAGCAAAGAAAAAAAATGCCTCCATTATTCTGTGAGCAACAAACCAAACTGAGTTGGGGTCTCAGACAATTCATTCATATGATTGCAAAGACAGACAGAAACTCCCGGATTGGAGAGGGCTCCCCTGAGGGCTCCCAGATCGGAGAGGGTGCAGGTCGGGCTGAGGGACCCCCCACACCAACCCCCCCAATGCATGAATGTTGTGCACTGGGCCTCTAGTGTTATAATAAATGTACTTATACATATGTATATATGTAACATTTATATTAGTATCCTTAATGCATAAATGTATATTATATATCCTTAACATCTGCCATAATATATATAAAATACATATAATGACCTACTGTATGTTTTATATACATAATAATATGTAATTGACATCCTTAGAATGTGTACATGAGTGTATATCCAAGTCATGTTTTCCTGTAGGATCTAGTTCTGGAAGTGAAGCTATTGGGATAAAGGAATGACATATTTGAAATTTCAAAACCAGCTCAATTATCCTTTGAAAAAGATGTGCCAATTTCACGTACCTGTAGTGCACAAGAATGCCTTTTCCTCCCATGTGCCAATTCTGGTTGTTATTTTTTAAATAAAATATTTATAATTTTAAATTTAAAAAATGGTATCTCATTGTTTGTTTACATTTTTCTGATTACCAGGCAAGGATTAATCTCCCTTGTAAAAATATAAAATTTGTTAATCATGAATATTTGCTCAAATTGGCATTTGTTTTATAGGAAAAGAATAATTACCTACTATTAAATACTGCTGAAGGCTTACCGATCAGAATCTTCACTCTCCGTAATAGAAAGCTGTTGCTTATCAGTTTGTTCCACTTGGCTCTGCTGACTCCGTCCATCACTGTCATCAGCAGCAGCAGCAGCATTATACATGTTTCCTGACACTTTCCTTTTACTGCCTTTCAGCTTCTTTTTTTCTTCTTCAACCTTTGATGAAAGTTTTATGTTAAGGATATTGTTACTACCTTATTCATTAAAAAGACTGTTTTCTTTAATTTTATCATTTGGCTTTTAGATTAATTGCCATGACTTTAATCAATAAAAATATTTTGTGTGTTTAATTTTTTCATTACAGGTCATTGAAATTGTTGAAAATTCTGCTTCCTTTCTGTTTCAGTAAAGAAGCAGAATTTTCCAACATTTTTAAAAGAGCTGTCATAATTTTGTGCTCTTATTCACATCACATCCATTCTTTGCTACCTAACATTCCTCTTACCCGCCCCACCCCATTTATCTAGCAGAGACAGAGAAGAAAAGGATAAAAAATTCATAATGTGTCCTCTTCTGTCTTTCCCACCAGGGTCTTACACTACCCACCAGACTTAGAGAATGTGACATTGTGCGTCAGTAACGAATAGGAAGCTATCCTCTTTCTGCAGGAAGCTATTCCTTCCCCTCTTGCCTTTTACAATTCTTTTTTCTTTAAGATCTTTGAGGGCATCAAAAAAGTGGTGGTATTCATAAAATATATGAACCACAGTTCACCACAACACTGGAGTAGAGTGAAGCCAATGAATTGTTAGTTAATGTACAATTCTGGAAAATGAGTAATGCGTCCCTAATGTCACATACAATCACTATAAAATCTTATAGCTAGAGGACATAGAAGTAGTTATCTACTTACTTTAGCCCATATTTACTAATAACAGAAATAAAACCAAGGTTTAATGATCTGTCCAAAGTTCCTAAAGATGCATTACCTAGCATTTTATGGCACCAAAAGAAAGGATATCCTGTATAATAAAAACCTAATATGCTAAGTGTCCAGTCATCTGGTTGACTGTTCAACCAATCAAAGTGTAATATGCGAATGGTATGCTAAAGCTGCTCAACTATTTCATTGACCACCAGGGGGCAGACAGATGACCAGTTGACCAGTCTCTATGACATGCACTGACCACAGGGGGCAGATGCTCTGACTGGTAGGTTAGCTTGCTGCTGGGGTCCCGCTGATTGGGACTGAATGGGATGGGCCGGACACACCCTGGAGCCCTCCTGCAGTTCCTCCCCAGCTGGCCAACCTCCCGTGTCCCTCCCTGGCACCAGTCATAAATCAGTGAGGTCCCTCAGCCTGGCCTGCACCCTCTCGCAATCTGGGACCCCTCAGAATCTGTCAGAGAGCCGGTTTTGGCCCAATCCCACAGGCCAGACAAAGGGACACCACTGTTGCACGAATTTGTGCACTGGGCCTCTAGTAATTCTATAATGCTAGATCATATAAATAAACAGAAAATTTCATCAAATCAACCAGGTAAATTAAGTATGACTTTTGAAAAGTAATTTAATGCCTTAGTGTAATGAGAAGGCTCATCCACTTTTTCTTATAAAGGAGCATAATATCTCAATTTTTCCCCCCTCAAAACTCAGGTTCTCTTTTAGAGACAAATATTGAGTTTATGGCAAATAATTTATGTGACCTATATGATACATACATGTCAAAATGATAATTGCCATGCTTTTATTTTTGGAAGGTATTCTACGTTTCTATATTTTTAATCTTTCAATTGCAGTTCACATTCAACATTATTTGTATTAGTTTCAATTGTGCCACACTGTGGTTAGACAATCAGATACTTTACAAAGTGATCCTCCTGATATTCCAAGTGCCCACCTGGCAGCATACATACTTATTACAATATGATTGACTACATTCTCCATGCTGTACTTGACATCCCTGTGACTATTCTGTAACTACCATTTTGTATTTCTTAATTTCTATATTTTTTGCCCAGTCTACTGACCCCCTTTTCTCTCGCATCCATCAGTCAGATCTCGGTCATCTATGAGTCGCTCTTAAATTTCCTAGTTCACCTATTTTGCTCTTTACATTCCACATATAAGTGAAATCATATGGGACTTCTCTTTTTCTGTCTGGCTTATTTCACTTAGCATAATGCCCTCTAGGTCCATCCATGCTGTCACAAACGGCAAGGTTTCATTTTTTTTTATGGCAGTACCACACTTTATTAAACAGCATAATGTAAAGCTTTGACTCAACAAACACATCTGAGAGTGGTGATAAAAAATAAATGTGGAAGTATATATGTTTGTTATTAAAATATCTCAATAAAATTGCAATGATGATGTACAGTGCAGGTGGGTACTTGAAATATTGGGGAGACCAATTTGTAAAGTATATGATTACCTAACCACTATCCTGTACATGTGAAACTAATACAAAATAATATTGAATGTAAACTGTAACAAAAATGAAATAAAAATATCTTGAAGCAATCATATTAGAATTCTAAGTTCCAAGGTTTTGAGTAAACCATAGAAGATAGCACACAATATAGCACAAAATAGATGAGTTTAGCTGGGGATATATGTTTATATCCTTTCTCCCACTCATAGCTTCCTTCCATTTTATTGTTTCTGGGATGCAATTTATGGTTTTTTAAATTGATTTTAGGAAGAGAGCATGGGAGTGAGATAGAGAGTTAACAACATCGATGAGAGAGAAACATGGATTGGATTCCTCCTGCACATCCCCTACTATAGATCCAGCCACAACACTGTGCCCTGACCCTGAATCCAATCAGGGACATCTTGGTTCATGGGTCAATGCTCTACCACTGAACCACATGCCCTGAGCTGTAAGATGTAATGTATATTTAAGCCAATGGACTTAAAAAGCAACAGCATAGTACTTATTACATATTTTTAAAAATTTCCTTTATACTTTTCACTGGTTCATAGTACATAGGTCACATGGTACATAGCTAAATTAATTGCCCAATTCAGAGGGAAGACTGACAGAGAGACTTAAGTCAATTAAAGAACAGGAGAATATTTTCCTAAACTCCTATTATTTAGTTGAAGGAATCTAATTATATACACAATTACATGTTTAGACAACCTCATTTTACGTACAGTATATTTTTCAGAAGTGGAAAATCAGAATGGATCAGAGAATTGATAAAGAGAAAAAACAAACAGTTGCAGCAAGTGAAATTCTACCTCTTTTTGAAGTGGAACTTTCTCTTTTTTTGACTCATCTTTGCCCTCTACTTTGAACATGTCTACCTCATTCTTAAGACTTTGTACATCTTGCCGTAGTTCTTCAATTACATATACTCCAGGTGTTCTGTCATTGTGCAGTGCAGAGGAACGCTCATCTTTTAATTTAGAGTCCATGCTTTTACAATAGTTAGCACTGCAATGATCTGCACATAATGGCTTCTGGAACAAGTCTTGATTTGGCTTTGTTTCGTTATAAGTATTTGTAACAGCAGGTATATATTGGCTTTTTGTGTCAATGCTGAGTTTGATTTCATTGCAGCAGGGACGCTGCCATTCAAGACGGCTTTCTGGATCACGGGACTGAGGTGTAGGTCCGATGCCTAATTTCCAATCCGTGGTATTTGGGTTCATATTTTTTGTCATCTGCATAGCAAACTCTTGGTCTTCTTTCACTTCAGACGTAACTACTGGGTGTCTTACTTTTTTATTTTCTGTATCATTATGAAAACTCTCCTCATTTTTGTTTAAAACATGTTCAGCGTCAGGTTTGTGATCATTTTCAGGGTGTAATTCCTTTTCTCTTAAACAAAGCTCAGAAGAAGATGACCAGGGAGAGTCTATCGGAGACCCAGGGTCTACATGAGATGGAGAAACAATTTTGAGAGTCGGTTTCTCTCGTCCAGGAAATGTTTGTAATGCTGCAGAGGCAGACTTTCCAAATGCATCTTTTCCCTCACAATCAAGCATTTTACTTGTCAAATTAGAAGGCATTTGTCTTAAGCTTGCTCCTTCTTTAGAGTGATTACGTAGTGGCTCTTCCTCAGGATAATCAGTCATTTTGAATTTTACAGAAGATTCATGTGACTTCTGCTTTGACTCATCTTTGCGAAGTTGTAAATTCTTCCTCTGTTTTAATGTGCCTTGTTTGATGCACATTTGCTCCTTCTTTTGCATAGAAGGGTGTCCTGAATCTGCAGATGTATCCTCTTTGTCACAGGCCCTATTTATTTGTGATTCTCGAGTCATTTTTCCCAGATGCAAAAGTGGAAGACGGATATGCTTGCTTTGATTTTTAGATGTCTTTGCTGTCGGGGTATGTGTTTCTGAAACAACTTTATCCTTAAGTAATCAAGTATGGACAAAGAAAAATTAGAATATAATTTAAAATTAACTGTTAGAATTCTTAATCTATGACTACCTATTCCCAAAATCAATGAATTGTAACTGAGAAGTTAAAAAAAAAAAAGAAAAAGAAAAGAAAAGAAAAAAAGAAAAACTTGCCTTCGTCTAAATTAAAATAAAAACCTGTGCCCTCAAACCTAATTGTAACACTATTGGAATCAATGAATTCATTAGATGTTAAATCTATCAGAAATAAATTAATAGCTGAATTTTAACATTATAAAACCTTCCTCACTTTTCACCTCACTATATCCTAAATAGTGACCTTTTGCAGTGCATTTCAGAATTTTTTAGGGTGATCTGAGATGGAGGCAAAGGAGGTGAAAGTTACATTCACTTCCTCCGTGGACCAGATTGGAATTACAACTCAATTATGTAACTACTAATCTGAATAACCAACTGAAGACTAGCTGAATATCATTCTTATACCCAAGAACCCTCAGCTAGACTAGCAGAAAGGACAGAGATTTCAAAAGGCTATCCCCGCATCCACTTGTGGTGGTTGAGAAACAGAGGCATGTCTCAGTGTAACGATCCCCCTGAGGAGTATGTTGACTCAACCCCACGCTGGGCTCCCAGCCCTGAGAACCAGAGCCTGGAAGAGGAGACCACAGGACATCTGGCTGTGAAATCAGAAAGGATTATGCCCTCCAGGAAGAGGTGGGAGTCTGCTAGAAAAACAGGAGCCCTTGTAAAAGGCCAGCACACAAGTATCCTTCCCACCACCTACCCTGGGCCTATGAAGAAGGGGTGGCTCAGAGTGGCCTGGGAGTCCTGTGAGGAGACTGTTTCCTGTGGCTCTGGGAGAGAGCTGAGGGGATGGCCTCTGGGTGCCCTCCCTGTGCTGAGTCCCTCTCCCACAATGCCCACCGATGCCATCACCCCTGGGTCAAGCCCTCCCCTTCCTTATGGCCTCAGCCTGGGGAATGTACTAGCCCATCGTCCTGAATCCTTGTTCCCAACCCTGTGGAGCTACACACTGCAAAGGAGTGTGGGCCCATGGTGTTTCGTGGAGGTCTCTTAAGCAGGTCTGGGTGGACTCAGGGGGAGTCAGAGACTGAGTTGTGTGACTTTGGGTTGTGGGTCTTTATTCTCTTGCTGGTCTAACCAAAGCCACCATTCCATTGCTGAGCCCTCCCTCCATACGGCCAAATCTTGGTCTTTGGGCCCTGATGAATTCTGATGGCCTTCCCCTAATGTCTCCCTGAGGCCCCACCCAACCACAACAGTCCACGGGTACCTGGTGGGTGAGAAGTGGCATTTGTGTACCCTGGGACTTGTGCTGAGTGGCCTCACACCCAGAAATGAAACCATGTTTGGATCCGTATCAGCATGGTAAACACCACTGGCACCTACCTGGTGACTCACTTACCTCATGGGACTCACATACCAATGGGAGCTCTTTCAGTGACTGGCCCCAACAGAAAGCTGGTGGGTGGAGGTAGCCCGAGTGTCCAAGTGACGTGGGCTTTTTGCTCAGCTGTCCCATGGGCTTGGTGCTGGTGGAAGGAGGCGTTGTTGTGCAGCTTGGCCCCTCCCAGGCGTACCCAGGCCCAGCAGAGACAGTCACACATACTGGATCTCTTTATAGCTCCACAGAGGTAGCCCAGGGAAAATCACAGGCAGAGACTGACATTGCCTTTCAGCAGAGTCCCTTCCAAGAGGCCCCAGAACCAATACACCCAGGGGTTGGGTGGGGGGACTTCAGATCATGATCCAATTAGCTCCACAAGCAGAATACCCAAATGAAGATCTGGGCAGACAGCAAACTGAGCTGGCATGAATTAGTCAACATGGGGTCAGTCTTTGCACAGCAGCTTATATACTGTGTGTAGTCAGCCAGCCTGAAGATCAACCCCATCCACAAATAGGCCCAAAGCAATCAAGACTTTACAAAAGAAGGGTTCACAGAACACACATAGTGACATTCCAGGAGTACCTAACTGAGGTGATCAGAAAGATTGTGCCAATGAGATTCAAAGAAACCTAATACATAAGGCCATTATACCAAGACTACGATGCAAAGCAGATCTACCTAATATACAGAAACAAATAGTAAGAGGCAGCTAAAATGGGGAGTCAAACATGCCCTAAATGAAAGAACAGAAGAAATTCCAAGAAAAAAAGAACTAAAGGAAATGGAGGGAAAATATGCATAAGATACAGAGTTCAAGAACATGGTTACAAAGATGCTCAAGGAACATAGTAATAACTTCAACAAAGAGATAGAAAGTATAAAAAAGGACAAAGAAACCACATAAAATAACCACTCAGAAATGAAGAATACAATATCTGAAATGAAGAATACGCTAGAAGGAATCAACAGCATATTCAATGAAGCAAAGAATAGGATATTTGATTTAGAAGACAAGATAGCAGGAAGCACCCAATTAAAGCATATATATATATATATATATATATATATATATATATATATATATATTTAATGAGCTAGTTTCAATGACTTCAGGGGCAACACAAACCATAGTAACATTCACATTGTAGGGGTGTGAGAAGGAGGAGAGAGAGTACGAGAAATTGAGAACCTATTTGAAGAAATAATGACTGAAAACTTCCCTGACCTGGTGAAAACCAAGGACCACAAGTGCAGGACACAGAGTCCCATACAAGAGGAATTCAAAGAGACCCACTCCAAGACACTTCATAATTAAAACGGCAATGGTTAAAGACAAAGAGAGGATCTTAAAGGCTAAAAGAGAAAAAATAGATAGTTAACTACAAAGGAGCCTCCAAAAGACTTTCAGATGCTTTCTCAGCAGAAACATTTCAGACCAGTAGGGATTGACATAAAATATTCAAAATGTTGAAAAAGAAGGACCTACAACCAATACCACTCTACCCAGCAGGGCTATTATTAAAAATTGAAGGAGAAATAAAGAGCTTCCCTGGTAAGCTAGAGGAGTTCATCATCAAAAAACCAGCATTGAAGGGAATATTAAAGGGACTTCTACAGAAAGAAAAAGAAAAAAAGGGGGGGGAACATAATTATAAAGAATAAAATGGTAAAAAGTATGTACCTACCAATAATTACTTTAATTGTAAATGGCTTAAATGCTCCAATCAAAAGACATAGAATAGATTAATGGATTAGAAAATAAGACCCCTACACGTGCTATCTACAACAGACCAACCTTAGTGAAAGATACACACAGACTGAAAGCAAAGGAATGGAAAAATATGTTTCTTGAAAATGCAAACTAAAAAGGCCCTGGCATGGTAACTCAGTTGGTTAGAGCATTGTCCCGATACACGAAGTTTGGAAGTTCAAGCTCTCATCAAGGCATAACAAGCAGCAACCAACGAATGCATATTGAGAGGAACAACAAATCAATGTTTCTCTCTCTCTCTCTCTCTCTCTCTCACTCTCTCTCAAATCAGTAAGTAAAAATAAATTAAAATTTTTTCAAATGTAAACTAAAAAAAAGCCAGGATAGCAATAATTATATCAGATAAAATGGAATTTAAAAATAAGGCTATAACAAGAGACAAAGAAGACCATTATATAATAGTAATGGGATCAATCCAAAAACAAGAAATAACTTTTGTAAACATAAGAGCACCTAATTATATACAGCAAATATTGATATAATAATAGTTGGGAGTTCAATACCCCTTTGACATCAATGGATAGATCTTACAAAAGAAATAAAAAAGATAACAGCACCTGAAAGGACACATTTTACCAGACAAATTTCAGTTATTTTTTCAGAGAATTACACTGTAACACTGCAGAATATACATTTTCTTCAGGTACACATGGAACATTTTCCAGGATAGACCACATGTTAGACCATTAAAAAAGCCTTAGAAAATTTAAAAAGATTAAAATCATTTCACACATCTTCTCCATCCACATTTGTAGTGTTATCAAACTACAAATCAATTACACACACACACACAAATAAAAAACACCTGAAAACACACAAACACATGGAGGCTCAATAACCTGTTACTAAACAGTGAATGGGTTAACAATGAGATCAAGGAAGAATTCAAAAGATACCTTGAAACAAATGAAATGAGAACATGACAACCCAAAATCTATGGAACAATTAAAGCAGTCCTAAGAGGGAAATTCACAGCAATGCAGGCCTACCTCAAGAAACAAGAAAAGTCTCAAATAACAGTGTAACCTCTCACCAGAAAACCTGTTTTAAATGAGCCTATTGAATAGTTTTTAAAGGTGTAACATGATCTTAATTCAACCAATTGATTAATTATTATTATGAGAGTATTCTTTTTGTAGTGAGTATAGTTCACCAAACATAAAATAAACCATTTTAAACTGAAAAATTCAGTAGCATTTGGTACATTTACAATATTGTACAATGATGACCTCTATCTAGTTCCAAAACGTTTCGTCACTCCAGAAGGGAACCTCATTCCCACGATATTGAGACTCCCCATCCCCCTACCGCAGTCTCTGGCAAGCACTTGTCTGATTTCTGTCTCTGGACTCACTTGTTGTGAAAATTACATATAAAAGGAATCACACAGTAAAGTAAACATATGTTCTGGCCTGGCCTATGTGGTTGAGTTGGTTGGAGGGTTGTCCCAAGCACCAAAGGGTTCAATTCTCAGTCAGGGCACATACACAGGTTGTCAGTTCAATCCCAGTTGGGGCTCATGGGGAAGGAAACCAATCCATGTTTCTCTCTCTCGTCAATGATTCTCTTTCTCTCTCTCTCTTTCTCTCTCTCTTTTCCTCTAACCCTTCCTCTCTCTCTCTAAAATCAATTTTAAAGAGGCATATCTCTGTTGACAATGTAACAATAAAAAGACTAATTTTGCATTAAAACATAGATCAATGCTGGGTAGGCCGCTATAAGAGCAAGTGCCACACAAAATTAAACTGGTGGCAGGAAAATTAATTTCACAAGAGAGCAATTTACCTTCAAGTCTTCATTGTGTGATGTAGGCCTTGAATCATCAATGCCAGGTTTGCTGCAAAGTCTTTACAGTAAAATATACAACAAAAATGAGTGAGTTCATTTCTTTAAAACAAGCAACAAAAAGTTTAAGTGAAAGATCTGTTATCTGTATAACAAACAAAGATTCTTGATATAATTGGTGCTGGTGCTCTGTTTCAAAAAAGGCTTTAGTTATCTATTTCTGCCGCCACCTCTCCCAACCTATGAACTATTTAACTGAAGACACACTCTGCCTGAGACTACTTTGTTTTCACCATTTAATGGCTGACATAACTTTTGTTTCCTGAACTGGCACACATCTGATGACCTAACTCAGTGATGGTGAACCTATGACACTGGTTTATGGTTGATTTTTCTTTGTTAAATGGCATTTAAATATATAAAATAAATATCAAAAATATAAACCTTTGTTTTACTGTGGTTGCAAATATCAAAAAATTTCTATATGTGACACGGCACCAGGGTTAAGTTAGGGTTTTTCAAATGCTGACACGCCGAGCTCAAAAGGTTCGCCATCACTGACCTAAATCAAGGTAGGAAGATACACTGTCCTTTCCTCCTTGACTGTCCCTGGTTCAAAGACTACTGGATGTTGGTCAAAACTGGCAGTCTTAGTTCTTTAGCATGGAAACCACTTATTAAGGAGAACTCATTCCTTCCTTTTACCCTAAAGCCATACAGGAAGTTCCCTGAAATGGTGGAAAGTTAAATGTCCAAATGTCAAAGAACAAAGTTATGTCTTGTTAGCCATCCCACTCCCAAATCACCCTCTGCAGGCTCCATGCCAGTCTCCAACATTTAAATCGTCAGCCTATGTGGCACAGACTCCTGAAACAAGGAGAGGCTCAAAGGACCAAGATCAGGAGCTCTCTATTTCCCTGCTCCTGGAAAACAATCTAAAAGGAGTCTCAGAAATCCACGCATAACATAGGCGTGTTACCAACTACCTAACTCCACTACTGATTTGACAGCTTGTCCTGTCCCTGCCCAACTCTCAATGTACTTGGGAAGCACATCAGCTAATTAAATAACTCTCCTAGTTAAGACTACATATCTAAAAACAAAAACAAACAAACAAAAACAGGGGGATTGCCTGGCCAGTGTGTGTCAGTGATTCAGCATCAACCCATGAACCAAGAGGTCACCAGATCAACTCCAAGTCAGGGCACATGCCCAAGTAGCTGGTTCAGTCTTAGTAGGGGGCATGCATGAATGAGGCAGCTGATTGGTAATTCTCTCTCATCATTGATGTTTCTATCCCTCTCTCCATCTCCCTTTCTCTCTTTCTAAAATCAATAAAAACATATTAGAAAGGGGGGAGGATCTTCCTGAGAGCAATTATTAAACAATGCCTCTTGACCCAAACTTCAAAAATAAGTCTCTAAATATTGAATATGAAATAGTTTTCATTTTGAACATAGCTGATGAAAGGCAACTTTTAAACAGAACACATTTGGTTAGCCCTGGCCAGGTGGCTCAGTTGGTTGGAGCTTTGTTCCATACACCTAAATGCAAGTTTGATTCCAAATCAGGACACCTACCCAGGTTTCAGGTTCAATCCCAGGCTGGGGCATCTGTGGGACTCATGCACTCTGAGTGAATCAGGCAATTCAAAGGTATTGACCAGAGGAACAACACAATCTGACTTATATTTTAATAGGCCCACTATGTTTAAAATTGAACAAAAGACTAGAATTGATGGGAAAAAAGAAAATTAGGGGGAAAGGCAAGGAGAGAGAAGTGGGGGGAGAGCAAGAAGAAGGAAGGTGGCAGGAAGGAGGAAGGAAGGAAGGAAAAAAGGAAAGAAGGAAGGAAGGAAGGAAGGAAGGAAGGAAGGAAGGAAGGAAGGGAGGGAGGGAGGGAGGGAGGGAGGGAGGGAGGGAGGAAGGAAGGAAGGAAGGAAGGAAGGAAGGAAGGAAGGAAGGAAAAAAAATCAGTTAATTGGCTATTAAGCTAATCTAGATAGCAGATGATGGTGACTGGGCCTGGAAGATATGACAGGATTTGGGCTATGCAGTCAACTCTTGAGTTTGTAGACCTTGAATTAACAGACTTTGGGTTTAATGGATAAAACTTCTGTATGTCCTATGTGAAAATTAACACCCCATTAATTTGAAAATGTTTTTAACCAAAATTTGCTTATACTCAACAGGTTATTTTTGTGTGATTAATTCACAGTTATTTTTAACAAATTTTATCAAAAAGCCATATGTTGTAAAACCACTGTAGTAATTTCACCAACATAAATACATATTACTTATCAACAACTATAGACTACATATTTAAATCCAAAAATCACTGCTCCTAAACAATGTTTGGCAAATGATTAGGACATGATCAAACCACATGGCACATGGGTAATTGGTTCTGTTGTCGAGTGGAGTGACTGTCTGCAGAAGATTTAACATGTGCCGGCCAACGTTCCCATGTGCACTGAGCCGCACTCCAGCCGTGTGCATTTGCTTATTCTCGGTGACTGGTGAATGCATGCATTATTAGACCTATTCGCTATAAATTTAAAATTATGTATTAAACACATCATTCTAACCCTAGTCTTAAAATATAAAGAAAAGGAAAAGAGTTAATTTAACGCTAAATTGCAAATTAGAAGAGTCAGGAGTGTGTGTGTTCATACATATTAGCAACATGGCATAAAAAAAGCAAAGTGTAGTGGACATTAAAAAGAAACAAAGACGGCCCTGGCCATTGTTGCTAAATGGTGAGAGCATCGGCCCGCGCACCGAAAGGATCACGGATTCAATTCCTGATCAAGGGCACATACCTGGGTTTCAGGTTCCATCCCCAGCCCTGTTCCACTTGATGTTTTTCTCTCACACTGAGGTTTCTGTTTCTCCCTCCCTCGCTTCCAGTTTCTCTAAAAAAATCAATGAAGAAAATATCCTCGAGTAAGGGTTAACAACATTACAGCAAAAACAAAACAAGGACAAATATTTAAAATTTGAGTTAATATTTATATAGGTGCAAACAACAAAAGCAGAAAACATATGAAATTGGCACCAGAAAGCAAATGAACTGGGCACGTGGCACTTCAGTTGAGGAAGCATTGTTGCAGTGCGCACACAACAGCGTTCCTGTGGGCCCAGTGCAGGCAGCTGAATTGAACTCTGCGGCAGTTAAGGTTGCAAATCATATGAACACACCATTCAAAGCAAGTGATGGGTGGCTTTGGCCCTTTCCAAGAGGCACGGAGTTCTGTACAAATGAACTTACGGTGAAGCATTAAGTGCTACAACAGAAGAGACTGAACCATTAAGGCAAAAATAATAGAACCTATAAATAATGAAGTCCTATTATAGTCTCAGATTTAGAATGATGACGAAAGTGCTTTATTCTGGCTTCTGTGCCTGAAAATACACAAGCCCCCAAATATGAAAAACCAGCACTTGGAGGAAAAGTCAGCAAGGACAGGATCTTGGCACTGCTATGCGCCAACACCAATGGATCACACAAACTAATACCCCTAATTGTTGGCAAAACTCATAAACCTGGAGTTTTAAAAAAATATAATGAATCATCTGCCTGTTTTGCATTAAAACTCTAAAAAGGCATGGCCCAATGCGGACATTTTCCAAGACTGGTTGTTGAAAGAATTTGTATCAGCAGTCAGGAAGTTTCAAGGTGAAGAGCTTGGAATACCACCAGAGGATGCAAAATGTTTATTGCATTTAGACAATGCCCTTGCTCATCCATCCAAATTATGTTCAGAAGATGGCAAATTTAGATGTATGTTTTTGCCAAAAAACATAGCATCACGTATCCAGCCCATGAACCTGGGGATAATTCTGGCAACCAAATGAATATACCGCAAAACGTTTTTAGAGGAAGTATTGGTTGTATTGCAGAATGAAGTTAATGGTGAACATACAACAGGACAGTATATCTTACAAAATTTACCGTTTTAAAGAGTTACCGTTTAAAATCAGCAATTTTTAAACTTTGCTGCAGCATGAAAAGAAGTGAAAGTGCAAACATTGGAAACTGGTTGGAAGAATTGGCTTGACGATGAAGAGAGACTTGTGTTTAGAAGGTCTGGAGGTTACTGATTACTGTGGGACAACACACAATATTGGTGGACAAGTAGCTGAGGAAGATGTTTTACAGTGGTTAGAAGAAGATGAAGGTGACCCTGGGTACCACACTATGACTGAAAGTGAAATTGCAGATGAGGTGATGACCTGGGAAGATGAGGGTGGCAGTGAAGATAAGGAGGAAGAAGGAACAACATGCCCCAAACATAAAGTTATTAGTGGTGGGATCCCATCTCCACGATCTAATAACATTTATTGACAATCCATCAGATAATGAAATTCCACTTCATTAAACCCATTTTCAAAACATTAGGGAGCTAATTATAAAAAACAGCAGACTTCAAACGTTCAAACTAAATATGATAGTTTTGTCAAAGCAGGATTACCTAAAGCAAGCACCTCAACATTGAACATTATATGTCACATCACAACAGGAGTGTCTGGATATATCATCATCCAAAGACAATTAAATAGGAAAACATTTTTTTCCTGTTCTTATAAAATTTAAATTTTGTTTTGTTTTTAGAACATTGTTCATTTGTTATTAAATATAAAGTGTATTTTCTGAAAAAATGGTTGTTTCTATTAAGATTGCATACTTACTACAGTCTCAAATCTATGGTGAGTATATAAGCAATACCTATAGGAAACTTCTCTGGGAAATTAAACTTTTCATAAATACTTAATTTTAATTACACAAATGTGTCTACAGACATAAAAACAGGAAAACTAACTTGTCAATTTTTTAACATATACATTCAGAAAACCTACTTTATTATATAGAATGGTCTTTCCACTTTGAGGACACCCCCTTTTCCAAACTGTTCCTTTGCTCCAAGGTTTTACTATATTTTGAAGGAATTCTGACAAGATTTGCCCACAGATTAGATGTGAGGTTTAAGACAAAGAGAAAGACAGGAGTTGAGGATGACACCAAGTTTTTGGCAGAGCAATTGAAGAACTGTTGTTCACTCAAACAGGAAAGACCATGTGAAGGGCAGGTTTTAATCTATCAGTAGATTAATTTTGAACATCTTAAGTCTGGAACACCCAATAGCTATTAAAAAAAGAGAGAGATCAAGTAGGCAGTTTGATTTATAGGTCTGGCTTTAAGGAGAGAGATCTGGGCTGATCATTAGTATATACAAAGTAGTAAACGTCATGAGAAAAAAGATCAAGGACTGAATCCCCGGACATTTGAATGTGTAAAAGTTGGGAGATGAAGAGAAACAAAATAGAATGAGAAGGACAGACTAGACAAGGGTGAAACCACGTGTGTTCCCCTTCCTCTTCCTAAAAACTCAAAGTCCTAAGAGACAAATGAAAAAAGAGAGTTTTCCAATGGCTCAAATATTGCTGATAGGTTATGTAAAACCAGGTCTAAAACATTGTGTCTAGATTTATAGAGGAAAACAAGTACAAACCTTGAGAAAAACAATTTTGGAGATGAGGTGAGACTAAACATTATGAGAGTGTGTTCAAGAGTGCATGGAAGGGGAAGTGGAATCAGTGAGTATAGATCAGGGGTGGGCAACCTTTTTGTAAGTGCGTGCCAAAACCAGCAAAATCTCTGACTCAAAATTCTTCTGCGTGCCAACCCTAATTTTTTGAGAACATGTTACGCCTACTTGATATCTCTTAAGGTGTACATATGTGAAGAACCTTGAAGAAATAATAAAATTCATTACAGCGGCAAAAACACAGTATATGATGATGAAAAATACATTTATTTTTATTTTATTTTTTTAATATAATTATTGATTTTTTACAGAGATGAAGGGAGAGAAATAGAGAGTTAGAAACATCGATGAGAGAGAAACATTGATCAGCTGCCTCCTGCACACTCCCTACTGGGTATGTGCCTGCAACAAAGGTACATGCCCTTGGCCAGAATCGAACCTGGGACCCTTGAATCCGCAGGCCGACGCTCTATCCACTGAGCCAAACCGGTTAGGGTTACATTTATTTTTTAATGTATACATGTACACTGATAGTCCGACAGAAAACTTTATGACTCCGTTTGCTATTATCAGTGGGACTTTTGCTGCTGCATCACTGATGACAGAGATTTTACATCAGGTTTATATTTCGTGACCTTCAGAGATATGCACGAGCTACTACTTTCATCCGTCAAGCTACTCCTATTACAAGACTTAACAAAATTCATCACTGAGAACAAATATTCACAAGCATATGTGGATGAAATCAAAACATTGGTAGGGTCTAGGGAGGCAGGGAGAGTTAAGGCAGAGGCATAGAAATTGCTCTTCCCCTCTCTCGTCAATCCATGTCTATGGTCTTTAAGATAACTTGTTATGTAAAATTATTTATTTATCTAAGATGCACCTATACTGAATTTATCTGAAAAATAAAGAAGTTGATATTAAGAAAAAATTGTAAATGGAAGATTATAAGAGAGAGTTTCGCCTGCCAGCAGAAGTTACTGGTGTGCCATGTTTGGCACGCATGCCAGGGGTTGCCCACCCCGGTACAGATAGTTCTTTTAAGGACTTTGTAGCTAAATTACATGGGCTTGGATAATCTCATCTTCTTCATGTTTACCTGTAGCTTTTAATCCTTTCATAATGACTCTAAAGAATTTTTGTAATACTTAAAAGTCTTTTCATTACATACCTGTAATATTACATGGTTTAAAACATGCCAGACTAGCTATTACATAACAAATTCACAAATTATACAACTAAAAGACCCCATGAAATTTTTCTAGATCTATAAGATTACATAATCTGATTGTGATGTTTCTCATGCTTAAAAAGACGACAGGATTTCTTGCTGGATGAAAATCATCCAATCCTAGAATATGTTACACTACTCAAATGTACAAAGCACACTGTAATTAGTCATATTAAAATTGTGTAACAGAAATAAAGGGGGAAGCATACAGGTAATATTCTTACTTTATAAACTATTTTTGTTAATTGTGTAATATGAAGTCCCTGTTGAAAAATTGTGTGTGGTGCATACTGAAATGTATTCTCCCAAAAAAGGAAGGATAAAGGCAGGCATGCAGTGTACCCTTCAAAAAGAAGATTCACTCACTAGGAGCACCTTGTTTTATGACGCAAGGTCAACAAATGAATGCTGCAGGCCAAATCCAGCCCGGAGCCTGTTTTTGTAAATAAAGATTTATTGGAACACAGCCACACCCACTCCTTTACCTAGTGTCTATGACAGATTTCAGAGACCTGATGGTTCACGAAGCCCACAATACTGACTATCTGGCACTTTAGAGAAAAGCTCTGTCAGCCCCTCACCTCGAAGAGTAATCCCCTGATGTTTTTTAATAGGTTTTACACAATATACTGAAATTTGTATATAAAATATGGACTAAATTACCTTGTGAAATCCCTCAGTTTTCAGATTAATTTGAGTGCCCAATATTTGAGCACTCAGGTATTAGGAATAAAACACAAAAATCTAGTAACTAGCAAATTAGGTGGAAACAAATAGAGTGACAGTGTAGCATGTAACTTCCTTTTATAACTGAATGGATATTAAAAATATTCTCACCAAATTTGCTTAAATCATGACACTAAACCCAATGCTTTAACTACAAGGGTAACAATCAGTATTCTGTAGACCAGAACTTCCCCCATTTGTTCCAGTGGCTGCATACTACATTATTTTATGGGTATAATAATGTATTACCTTATAGATAGGTATTTACACTACCTACAACTTTTCTGTAATGTTGTAATAAATATCTTTATATATGTATACAAGTAACATTTGTATAAATATCCTTAATGTATATACACTATACAATATATACAATATATACATAAGCAGTCATATTATATATAAACACATGTAATGACCTACTGTATATTTTATATACATCCTATATAATAAAGAGCTAATATGCAAATGGCCACCACACCCTCACATCATCACGCCCTCACACCATCATGCCTTAACTGTTCAGACACTCAACACTGGGGAGAGAGGAATGGGGACCAGCCAGGCTGTGACCTGGGAGAGGGACAAGCCGCCTGCCTGCAGTCCCGGGCACCAGTGCCTGTGGCTGTGGCCCATGAGAGGGACAAGCCACCCACCCTGTTGGTCCCAGGCACCTGAGGTTGTGGCCCAGCCAAGCCGCCTGCCCATAGTCTCCTGCAGCTGTGCCGGGCCTGGGTGAAGCCGGCCCATGTCCTGGGTGCCTGTGGCCGGCCAGAGGGAGGGAAGCCCAGATTCCAGGTTCCTGCAACCAGCCAGAGGAGGGAATCCTGGGTCCCGGGTGATGGGCAAGGCAGAGGCAATTGGGGTGATCAGACCAGCAGGGGAGCAATTAGGGACGATCAGGCAGGCAGGCAGAGGTGGTTAGATGTGCCAATTTCATGTACCTGTAGTGCACGGGAGTGCCTTTTCCTCCCATGTGCCAATTCTGGTTATTTTTTAAATAAAATATTTATCATTTTAAATTTTTTAAATGGTATCTCATTGTTTGTTGATTTTTAATTTTTCTGATTACCAGGCAAGGATCAATCTCTCTAGTAAAAATATAAAATTTGTTAATCATGAATATTTGCTCAAATTGGAATTTGTTTTATAGGAAAAGAGTAATTACATATTATTAAATACTGCTGTAGGCTTACCTAGCAGAATCTTCACTCTCCATAACAGGAAGCTGCTGCTTATCAGCTTGTTTAACTTTGCTTTTCTGACTCCGTCCACCACTGTCAGCAGCAGCAGCATTATACATGTTTCCTGACACTTTCCTTTTACTGCTTTTCTGCTTTTTTTCTTCTTTAACCTTTGATGAAAGTTTGATATTAAGGATATTGTTATTACCTTATTCATTAAAAAGACTGTGTTTTCATTAATTTTATCATTTGACTCTTAGTTTAATTGACAGGACTCTAATCAATAAAAATATTTTGTGTGTTTTTCATTATAGGTCATTGAAGCTGTAAATTCTTCTTCATTTCTGTTTCAGTAAAGAAGCAGAATTTTCCAAGATTTGTAAAAGAGCTGCCTTAATTTTGTGCTCCTATTCACATCACATCCACACTTTGTTACCTAACATTCCACCCCTCCCCATTTGTCTAGCAGAGACAGAGAAATAATAGGACAAAAATGCAAAAGGTGTCCTCTTCTGTCTGTCCCACCTGGGTCTTGCATTACAGTCAGATTTAGAGGATGTGACATTGTGCCTCAGAAACAAATAGGAAGCTTTCCTGTGTTTGCACGAAGCTATCCCTTCCCCCTTTGCCTTTTACAATTCTTTTTTCTTTAAAATCTTTGAGGGCATCAAAAAAGTGGTGGTATTCATAAAATATATGAACCACAGTTCACCACAGCACTGGAGCAGAGTGGAGCCAATGGATTGTTGGTTAATGTACAATTCTGGAAAATGAGTAATACGATCACTATACAATTTTATAGCTAGAGCACACAGAAGTAGTTATCTACTTACTTTAGCCCCATATTTACTGATAACAGAAATAAAACCAAGGTTAAATGACCTATCCAACCTTCGTAAGGACCCAATTCCTTGCATTTTATGGCACCAAAAGAAAGGATATAATCCTATAATGCTGAATCAAATAAATAAACAGAAAATTTCATCAAATTAAGCAGGCAAATTAAGCATGACTTTCAAAAAGTAATTTAATGCCTTAGTGTAATGAGAGGGCTCATCTGCTTTTTCTTATGAAGGAGCAGCATATCTCAATCTTTTTCCATTTTAAAAGTCAATGCACCTCAAAACTCAGTTTTCTCCTTTAGAAACAAATACTGATCTTATTGCAAATAATTTATGTGACCTACATGATTACATCATACATGTCAAAATGACAATCACCATGCTTTTATATTTGACAGGTATTCTGTAGCTTTTTATGTTTTTTAATCTTTCCATTACAGTTCACAATATTATTTATATTGGTTTCAGTTGTGCCGCACACTGGTTAGATAATCAAATACTTTACAAAGTGATCCCCTGATATTTTAATACACACCTGACTCCATTCATAATTATTACAATATGATTGAATACATTCTCTATGCTGTACTTGACATTCTGTGACTATTCTATAACTACGAATTGGTACTTGTTGAACCCTTTACTTTTGACCCAATCTACCGACCCCCTTCCCACTGTCATCCATCAGTCAGATCTCTGTCATCTATGAGTCTCAAAATTCTTAGTTCACCTATTTTGCTCTTTACATTCCACATATAAATGAAATCAGATGGGACTTATCTTTATCTGTTTGATGTATTTCACTTAGCATAATACCCACTAGGTCCATCCATACTGTCACAAACAGCAAGGATTCATTTTTTTTATGGCAGTACCACACTTTATTAAACAGCATAATGTAAAGCTTTGATTCAACAAACACATCTGAGAGTGGTGATAAAAAACATATGTGGAAGTATATATGTTTGTTATTAAAATATCTCAATAAAATTGCAATGATGATGTACAGTGCAGGTGGGTACTTGAAATATTGGGGAGACCAATTTGTAAAGTTTATGATTACCTAACCACTATGCTGTACATGTGAAACTAATACAATGTAAACTGTAATGTAAACTGTAACTAAAAATAAACTAAAATAAAAATACCTGGGGGGTAAGAGATCAACAGAAGGACTTGTACGCATGCATATATGAATAACCAATGAACACAGACACTTGTGGGGAGGGCATGTGCCGGGGTTGGGGAAGAAGTGGCTGGGGTGAGGTCAATGGGGGGAAAAGGAGACATATGTACTACTATTTGTAATACTTTAAACAATAAATAAATAAATAGATAAATAAATAAATAAATAAATATCTGGATGCGATCACATTGGAATTCTAAGTTCCAAGGTTTTGAGTAAACCATAGAAGATGGCACACACTATAGCACAAAAATAGATGAGTTTAGCTGGGGATTTTGTTTATATCCCTCCTCTCAGAGTTTCCTTCCATTTTATTGTTTCTGGGATGCAACTTATGGGTATTTTTAAAATTGATTTCAGAGAGAGAGGGAGAGAGAAGGACAGAGAGGAACATTGATGAGGAGAGGCTGTTTCCTGCACACCCGCCAATGGGAATCCAGTCGCAACTAGGGCATGTGCCCTGACTCTGAATTCAACCAGGGACCTCTTGTTTCATGGGTCAACCACTGATCCACATTAGGTGGGCCATGAGGTGTAACTTATATTTAAGCTATTGGACTTAAAAAATATATACCTAGTGCTTATTACATCAATGGATAGACCTACCAAATACAACCAAGAAGATAACAGCATCCTTGAAGGACTTATTTTACCAAATAAAGTTCATTGAGATTTTCACAGTATTATATCCTAAAACTGTAGGAAATGCATTTGTTTCAAGATGCACAAGGAACATTATCCAGTATAGACCACGTGTTAGACCATGAAAGCCTCAATACATTTAAAAAGATTGCAATCATTTCACATATCTTCTCTAACCACAATGGTATCAAACCACAAATCAATTACAAAAACAAACAAACAAAATAACACACACTGAAATTACACAAACATATGGAGGCTAAATAACCTGTTACTAAAGAGTGAATGGGTTGATAATGATATCAAGGTAGAAATCAAAATATACCTTGAGACAAATGAAATGAAAACATGACAAACCAAAATCTATGGGACACAGTGAAAGCAGTCCTAAGAGGGAAATTCACAGCAATGCAGGCCTACTTCAAGAAACAAGAAGAATCTCAAATTAACAATGTAACCTTTCATCAGAAGACCTGTTTTAAATGAGCCTATTGGATTGTTTTTAAGCGTGTAACATGATCGTAATTCGATCGGTTGATTCATTATTATTATGAGAGTATTCTTTTTGTAGTGAGTAAAGTTCACCAAAAATAAAATAAACCATTTTTAAGTGAAAAATTAGATGCATTTACAATGTTGTACAATGATGACCTCTATCTAGTTCCAAAAATTGTCATCACTCCAGAAGGGGACTTCATTCCCATGAAATGGTAACTCCCCCTTCCCCCTACCGCAGCCTCTGATTTCTGTCTCTATGTAGTCACTTACTGTGGAAATTACATATAAAAGGAATCACGCAATAAAATAAACATATTTTCTTTCCTGGCCTGTGTTGTTCAGTTGGTTGGAGTGATGTCCCATGTACTAAAAGGCTATGAATTCAATTCTCAGTCAGGGCACATACACAGGTTGTCAGTTCAATTCCAGTTGGGGCTTATGGGGAAGGAAACCAATCCATGTTTCTCTCTCATTCAATGATCCTCTCTCTCTCTCTCTCTCTCTCTCTCTCTCTCTCTCTCTCCTTCTAACCCTTCCCCCTCCTCTCTCTCTCAAATCAGTTTTTAAAAAGGCATATCTCGCCGAAACCGGTTTGGCTCAGTGGATAGAGCGTCGGCTTGGGGACTGGGGGGTCCCGGGTTCGATTCCGGTCAGGGGCATGTACCTGGGTTGCGGGCACATCCCCAGTGGGGAGTGTGCAGGAGGCAGCTGATCGATGTTTCTCTCTCATCGATGTTTCTAACTCTCTATCTCTCCCCCTTCCTCTCTGTGGAAAATCAATAAAATATATTAAAAAAAAAAAGGGCATATCTCTGTTGAGAATTTAACAATAAAAAGACTAATTTTGCATTACAAACATAAATCAATGATAGGTAGGCTGCTACAAAATTATAAGAGTAAGTGCCACACGAAATTAAATTGACAGCAGGAAAATTAATTTCCAAAGGGAGCACTTTACCTTCAAGTCTTCATCGTGTGATGTAGGCCTTGAATCATCAATGCCAGGTTTGCTGCAATGTCTTTACAGTAAAATATACAACAAAAATGAGTGAGTTCATTTTTTTAAAACAAGCAACAAAAAATTTAAGTGAAAGATAAGCTATCTGCATATAAAATAATGATTCTTGATATAATTAACGGTGGGGCTCTACTTACAAAAACGTTTTAGTGTTACCCAACTCCATTTCTGATTTGACATCTAGTCCTGCGCCTGGCCAACCCTCCATGTACATGGGAAGCACATCAGCTAATTGGGAACCCAGGTAAAGGGGAGAAGACACCTGCCTTGGGCCATGGATCTATGTAGTTCAGCAATCTCCATTCCCCAGGACTCAAGAGGACATAAGCCCCACTCTGTGAGCTACAGTTCAGGTAGATGAGACCATAGTCCTTTATGTGATCAAAAGAATCTTTCCAGTGGCTCAAAATCTTTTCATATTTTTCTAAAGAAACCTTGAATGCTGCTAATTCCGCCAATTGAACAACCATGCAAAAGAGCAGCAACCTTTTCAGGACATCCTGAGCCCCATATTTTAATCTGCCTTTCTGGAGAACAACCACATGCAGTGTCCTTCTTCTTAAAACTTATCTTTAACTTCTCATAAACTTCAATATTTTCCTCTCTTTTCCAAAACTCTTATTTCAAACCCAACCCAGTGTTGTTCTGCTTGAAAATGGAACTTCTAGTTCCATTCCTATCCTCTATTAACTATGTTCACAACCTACCCTCTATATTTCTATTATGAAAACTCACCTACAGAATGAAAAAAAAAGGAAAGAGCATTGCATTTAGCAACCTGAATTTACATCTCTGTTCCACCACTTATTATTATCTCAATGAGTCACTTTAATGTGCTTCCAATACTCCATGTGAACAACTACTTGGCCAGATTGTCAAACACAGGTTGAAGTACTAGAGAAGGTTTTGTTTAATTAATTGCTAGGCTTCCTTAAAATTATAATTTTCAATGTGTCTATTATTCTGTCTATAGAAAAATGGAGAACACTATAGCTGGCAGAATTGGAAAAAATAACACAAAGAAAGAAATACCAAGAAAAGTAGAGAATAAACTAATATAAATCAAAAACTCATGCAAGAGGGAAAAAAGAATATAGGAACAAAGAAAAAACCTCAAACAACTAGGCAAAGGTACTACCCTAAAGAGAAAACCAGACTGGGAAGTCAGTAAATAGAGGAATCTATTAGAAATATCCTCTAAATATCCTTAATTTAATTAAGATAACATGATCTACACATAGATATTCTTTACTTAGAGATAAATAATTCATTCCAAGAAGAATAGATAGCATTTTACCTCAAACCCTTGCCTGAGTGGGCCTTGCTTAGGTAAAACCTTTGGTTCTGTAGCCAGAGAGAACTGAGATGGGCCCTAAAAGCTTTGGTGGGAAAAACAAGGTCCTATTTACCACTTCAGTTGTCAAGGAGAGTAAGATAAATGCTTAGACTAACTGGGCCTCTTAGAAAAACTCTAAATCAGAGTTCACACACAATCAGATTAATTTTCTGAGATGATCTTGTTTGCAACTTTATCTCCATAGCAGAGCTACACGGGAACTTATCAGTGTATGTTGAGGGACAACAGAATGATTTGGGAGCCAAGCTGTTTGACAGTCACATCATGGCTCAGCCCCCTGCTTACTATGGAATCCTGGGTCAATTCATCCATCTCCCTGAATCACAGTTGCCTCATTAATAAAAAGTCGGCTACAATACACAGCTACATTGACAGCTATTGTTATGACTATATAACACAGGTTAATTACATAAATAGGCTCTAGCCCACAGTAGAACACTCTAGAAATGTTATTTTCTTTCCTCTGAATTCCCTTAATTAACATATAATTTTGAAAAATCCATAAAATCCTACCTGCTTGAAGAGTCTTCTTCAGAGGTATCAACCACTATTTTTAAAAAAGTAAAATACATTTTAAAGCAATAAAAACACAGGACTTTAAAAGTACTGGGCTAATACATTGTTAGAAAGTATAACTTTGGGGCCACACCTGAAGACTGTACCGGAGTGAACATTAATTGTATTATTGGTAGCCATTAATACATAAGAACATTTACTTTCTCTTTTTAAATATATCAAACACACACACACAGGAAAATGGGATGTATCAGAGTTTGATACCTTCCTGTGCACTGCTATGTACAATGAACATAATCCTAACCGAAAAACCATCAGACTGACAGAAAATTATGTCATTACTGGAAGCAGAATCATAGACTAACCAAGTCAAACTTCAATAGCTTGAATTTTCTGGACTCCTCCTATTAGCAGCAGTCAGAAGAGAGTATACTTATTTTGCCGTAACACAATACAAACTGTCTAGCTCTTCAGTGAAGACTAGCTAATTTAAGATGAAACACTCTATCCCAAGGAAGCTTAATCACCAGGCACCATACTTTGCAGCACAGCTACACATAGGAGACATCCATTGTTATAAATATCCCTCTCTGGTGCAGGATGTAAAAAATGAGCAAGGCTGTGTGTTTGGGGCTGTGTGGTTTATGGGCACACACTGTACCTTCCGCTCAATCTGACTGTGCACCTAACATTGCTCTAAAAAATAAGTCTTAGTAATTTTCTTCAAAACAATGTATCCCCTGAATCGTCTATTAGCATATATCAACATATTTATGCTGTTTTCAAGACACAGTCACCTTAAAAATTAAGATAGAGATCCAAGTATAAGAAAATGGGGATTATCCTCGCAATGGAGTGTAGCATATGGAAAGACATAAATAAAGCAAATAGTGTTAAATGTATACATTCTAGGGAAAGAAAATAACTAATAAATATTATTGAATAACTTCCTTTGTAATTATAAACAGGAACTTAGTGAAATATAAATAAAAATGAATCATGCATATAATTAAAGGACACTTTTTATTCTATTAAATCAGAAATCATTATACTGATTTTATGTAAAAATTATCTTGAAATATTAATTGGATAAAAAAGGAAAGCTGATCATTGCCTAATATTGCCCTAGTCATTTATGTACAAATACCTGTGAAATACTCACCAAGAGTCACAAAAGTGGCCAGCATTGCAAGCAATTATAGATGATGCGACTGAAAGCAGTACCATGTTATATTATCATATTACTTGCTTTAAAAACAAAATTTTAGACCAAAGCCAAAAATTCAGTCAGGGCTATACCTGCTGGGCAGAAACATTTCATACAGCAGGCCTAAGACTGCTATCCTTAGAAAGTCCTGCTTGAATGGCTACCCTTCAGTTGGTATCTGAAAACCTGAATCTGGGGAGGGTTTCCCCCTTTCCCTAACTGAGAAGAGTGGCTCCCTGAGCCTAAATACCTTGTACAACCAATGGGGTCCATGCTGAACACTTGCTTTCCTTCTGGGAATCTAGAATTTTGGGACATGTGATGGGGAAGATGCCTATGTGATTAGTATGCCATAGAAACCTTGGTACTGAAGCTAACAAGACCGGTATATGATATATTTCATGTGTGTGGTCAAAACTTGACACTTGAATAACTAAGCACATCCTGGAAACTCCACAGGGTGAGGACTCTTGGAAGCTGTACCAGATGTCTGCCAACTTTGTCACACGCACCTTTTCTCTTTGCTGATGTTGCTTTAAACCTTTCACTGTAATAAAACTCATGTATGAGCCCACCTATATGCTGAGTCCTGCAAATTTTTTAGTGAATAAACAAACCTAGGGGTGGGTTTAGAAACATCTAACAAAATTGCATTATGTAAAAATATCATCTGGATTGATGTGTTATACATGATTACAATACAAAAGTTGATTTAACTGAATACCTGTCCTTGATTTTCTTCCGGTCAGTGCTTGTTTTCGAGTTTTCTGTAGATCTATAACAATTAGAATAAAGACATGAAAGGGACAAATGAATCAATGATGTCAGAAAGTTATGTGACATTAGCAACATTCCTATTTAGTCAGAATAAGAAATAAAGAATCCTAATAATTGACATGTTCTATAGAATCAAAGTTCCAATAACGGAAAGGAAAGGAAGACATCTCACTGACAAATTTCTCTAACTGAACAGGGTTTAATACCCTTTTAATACAGTTATGAATCAATCAACTAACTGGGCTAACTGAAAAAAAATTATTATCTATAATATATAAAAGCCCAGCGACCATTAGGGCAGAACAACTAGAACGACCAGAATGACCGGTGGCTATGATGCACACCATGGCAGCCAACCAGCCTGATCTGGGCCGAGATCGCCCCCCTACCCCCACCCCCTTAGCTGTCCCGGCCCCCAATCCACCCGAACTCCCTGATCTGGGGCTTGGCCGGCCCCCAACCACCCACGGCCCCTCCCCACAGCTGGCCCCCACCCCAATCGACTCCCATCACCCCTGATCACTGCCTAGCTCTCTGGTGCATGTACATTTAGTGCAAGCACAAGAAAATAATTATCAGTCCCTTCTGACCCCGACCAGAGTCTCCACAGGCCTCTGCTAATATTGCAGTCAAGGTGTGTAATTCTCCCTCCAGGAAAGGCAGCTCCAGGAGTCCTTCCAAGTTAGCCAAAAAGGTGACCTAAGCATTAACGGGATGGTGGCCCTTTGCAGAGGAATGTAGTGAGGCTGTGTGGGGATTTTGTGACATTGCAGTGCCTTGCAGATTAGGTGAGCTTTCAATCTCTCTTTAAATGGGGTGGCAAAGAAGACCTGCAGGCTGCCAGGAGCAACAGCGAAGGGTAGGCACATTCAAAAACAGAAATACTTTTAAACAAATAGACATGAAGATCATATTGGGAAACAGAGTAGAGCCCCGGGAAGAACGTAAAAATCATTAAAGGGCCATCTTCCATCTTGATATACGTTTGCAAACAACACATAAACAACTTCACGTGAAATGCAAAACAGTTCTGTTGTGGGTTCTCTTTTGGCCATCTTTAAAGTATAATTAGATCCAGCTGGAGGAAAGCTACAGCTTCCAGCATTAGACCCCCCGACAGAACCTGCCCCCGATCGACCCTCATCGGGGAGGGCCGGATGGACCCCACCCGTGCACAAATTCCTGCACTAGGCCTCTAGTATATAATTTTAAAAAGTGTTCTAATGATTACAGAGTTCTTTTTGTTCATTACTAATCTTTTAAAAAATTTCTTATTAAACTAATATCATGGCTCATCTACCAAAGGCAGTTGCTGACAGGACAAGTAAAAAGTGAAAGAAATTGTATGCAAAATGTAGGGATATCCATGGATATACCATCAAATTAAACATGTATGGAAAAATACTGGTCTTTCTTGATGAACTGTTGCTCTTTCCTGCTGTTCAGTAAAGTCCTAGTCTTTGTGTCCAATCCAAATGCCAGTGCAGGCTCTAGCTGGTTTTGCTCAGTGGATAGAGCTTTGGCCCACAGACTGAAATTTCCCAGGTGTGATTCCAGTCAAGCGCAAGTACCTTGGTTGCAGGTTCCTTGTCCCTGGTCAGGGTGCATGCAAGAGGCAACCAATCGATGTGTCCCTCTCACATCAATGTTTCTGTCTCTCCTTCTCCCTTCCACCTTCTCTAAAAATCAATGGAAAAATACCTTCGTGTGAGGATTAACAACAACAACTGAAAAAATGCCAGTGCACTACCTGGGCACCTATGAGTCACCTTAGATTTCTCTCTCCCCACTAACTCTTACATGCAATCATCACAAAACCTACCGTCTCTGCTTTATTTTGCTACTGTCAACTGCCCTAACCAAACATGGACTCTTACAGATGGCTCTCACAGGGGGGAAAATACTACCAACTATTATTGTTCTTTCTTAAACTAGTAAGATTTGTTAAAGCAAAACAAATGAGAAAGACGTAAACCTAGAAAAACACTAACATTTTCAATGAAATAAATTGAGCTTCCTGACTCATTTCAGCATGGATGCTTGAAAACTTCATAGTGGACTTATGCTAGTCCAAAGGCAACATATTTTTTGGTCTCCTATCTCTTTATGTGGTTTCCTTTCATCTATCCTCTACATGAAGGGTCAGCAAAATAGGGCCCAAAGGCTGATACAAGCTGCCATCTGGTTTTGCAAATAGTCTCACTGGAACACAGCCGTGCCTACCCACTTACAGATTCTCTATGACTGCTCTCACACTACAATGGCAGACTTGAGTAGATATGACAGGCCACATGGACTAAAATCAGTCCCTTTAGCAGAAAAATCTTGCTGATCCATGCTTCACACCACAACCAGAGGACCCTAATCATATGTATTCTTGTTAGTCTTCTGCCAAAAACTCCAGTGAATCCCTGTAGTAAGCATTGCTGGCTCCCTACCTTAGTCTTCCTTATTGTTGGAGAACCACAACTGTATTTGGACATTTACTGTTCTGATACACAAAGAAGCTTGTATCTCCCCAGCTCCAAAGAAAGATATGATTATACTAAGCTCATTGAAGTCACTAGTTTACCACTAAAGGATTTACGAATGAACATGGGATATAATCCAAGCCCATCAAAAATTAGGGGAAGTCAACTCCAAGTCTCTCAGTTTTTTCCCTATTTAAAAGAAACCCATAGGCCAGGCCAGTATTGCTAAGTGGATTAAGAGTTGTCCCATGCACCAAGAGGTTCCTGGTTCAATTCCCGGTCAGGCCACATGCCCCAGTTGCAGGTTCGACCCCAGCAGTGGCAAGCAGGAGGCAGCCGATGGATGTGATGGTTCTCTCTCTTTGATGATTTTATCTCTTTCTCACTTTCCCTTCCTCTCTCTCTAAAAATAAATAAAAACACGTTTAAAAATTTTCAAGGAAACACATAGCTCAAATCACTAATCATGGAAATGCAAATTAAAGCCATAGAGAAGTACCATCTCACTCTTCTCAGAATGGCTGCTATCAAAATATAAATAGAAAGTGTTTTCGAGAACATGGGTAAGAGAGAAAGCCTCACACACTGTTCATGTGAATATAAATTGCTGCAGTAATTGCGGCAAATAGCATGGAGATTCCTCAAGAAATTAGAAATGGAACTGCCATTCCTCGTCTGGGTATTTACCCAACAGATATATATATTACACAAATTTTGAAAATAAATATCTGTGCACCCCTGTGGAGAGTGGCTACAGTGTTCAGACAGGATCAAGCCTTGGACTCACTTGTGGCAAAGCCACATACAAGTTTCAGCTTTAAGGGCAAAGCCCTCCAGCACAATTATAGCCAAAAGGCTATGGTTGTAAGCTTGACCTTATAGTCCAACCCTACAGTCCTAGGTAGCTAAGGGATGTGGGCTGCAGGGGGTGCAGCAAGTGCTGCCTAAACAAAGCTTGATAGAGTTCAGAGAATGGCAACAACAGGAAAAAAGCCAATTGTCTTAGAAATTCTCAAAAACATTATAAACATCTTGCCCTTGTTTTGCTTTGTGTGATCTGACTATAAAATAAAGATCTTGCTTACAGGCAGGGTCACTGTTTACAATCTTAGAAATTCTCAAAAACATTATAAACATCTTGCCCTTGTTTTGCTTTGTGTGATCTGACTATAAAATAAAGATCTTGCTTACAGGCAGGGTCACTGTTTCCTCATCCAGGCACAGTGATTCACCTGGTCCCAACTGTATTCTCCTGTCCGTTGTCTTTAATCCTTCACCACCCCTCCTTCACCATCGGCCATGCTGGACACACTTCACACCCCTATGTTCACTACAGCATCATTCATAATAGCCAGGATATGGAAGCAACCTAGGGTCTTTCCATAGATAAATGAATAAAGAAGATGTGTTATGTACATGTTTTATGTATATATGTTATATATGTATTATATATTATATATATATATTTATACATACATACATATACATATATATGTAGAGAGAGAGAGAATATATTACTCAGGCATAAGAAAGAATGGAATCTTGCCATTTACAACAACATGGATGGGAAGAGAGGGTGTTAGGCTAAATTAAATAAGTCAGAGAAAGTCAAATGTCATATGATCGCACTTACATGTGCAATTTAAAACAATAAAACAAAATAGAAACAGGCTCCATAGCTACAGAGAACAAACTGATGGGTTTACAGAGGACAGTGACTTGGAGAGACGGATAAAATAGAAGAATATGAATAAGAAGTGCAAACTTCCAGTTATCAAATATATAAGCTACATGGATCTTGTGTGCAAAACAGGCAATGACCCAATGTAGTACTAATGTTGCATGGTGATAGATGGTTACTAGACTTATCATTGTGAACACATCCTAAGGAATGTAGATGTCACATTATAATTTCATACACCAGAACGTAATATATTATGTGTCAGCTACATTTTAACAAAAAATTGTAACAAAAAAAGATCTAGTCTCTGGTGTAGGACTAAAGACTTTCATAAGCCTGTTGCTAGGCACTCACCTCATTCCGAAATACCCCCATGGCACACAATTTGCACCTTGGCAACTGTACTGCTCATGAATCCCACAAAGTTCCCTTGTGTATCCCAGCCCTTGCACTGCTGTTCATTCTGCCAAATGTGTCATCTCAAAACATGTTCTTCCTGTCAAACATCACGGTCTGTCTCTTTACCTGGTAAAGTTCTTCATACTCTGCATACTTACCTTAAATACTACACAATTTTTTTTCAATTTTAATAAATTGATTAGAAAGTGAGAACGGGTAAGGGAGACACACAGAGAGAAAACATTGCTTTCTTGTTTCACATATTTATGCTTTCACTGGGTTACTCTGGTATGTGCCCTGACCAGGCATCAAACTCACAACCTTGGCATATCCGGGACAGAGCCTGAAGCAAACGAGAAACCCAGCCAATGCCTCACCCACATTTTTAAAACTCTAATTCTCATCATGGATTTAAAGTGGCTGGCACACACTGTGACCCAGTAAAAAGGAAAAAAGTAACTATATTTGTAAGCACCTAGTGTGATCTGGTGCCTAATAAGCACTGAATAAAGTATAGTAAATCACTACAATAATAAATGGCAATGATAATAAGAAGCTCTTGGAGGCAGGGACGGTATTTGAATTCTGCAACATCACCGTAACAAGTACCTAAAAGACGCCTGAGAGTTAAAAGGCAGATCATTAAGCCGAAAAATGAATAACTGAACTTTGATATTTTCTGTGAAAATTCTGTTTAAAAAAACAAAGAGAAATAAGCCCAGGAAAGCTCTCCCATGTTATGCATACCTTCAAGGTCAAAACACTGTTTCATCTCTGTGTTTCCTATAACCTGCAAAACCAACCTACACAAGTCCTCTGATAAACGTCTACTAAGTCCAAGGTGTCTCACACAATTCAGATTGCACAATGAACAGGTAACAGAGCCGGCATTTTTGTTATGGAGAAACATTTTTGTATGTTTATTGTAATTTACTGAGTCCCAGGTTGGGCTATTTGAATATTTATTAGATTATTTTTTCACCAATGGCAACATAGCATCTTGTTCTACAGAGATTCCAGTGTCCTGATAATTATCAAATTAATAAAGTCAAGATATCTCCTTCTGTTTTGTCTTCTGAAGATTGAAGTTGATGTCATGAGACCTTGTTGGTATAATGTGAAAAATACACTATGCTTCTCAACAGGCATTGTTTTTCTGACTTCTGAACTATGGGTAGATATCTTTAAGACACAATGTCATTGAGATTCTTGCACACTGGCTAAGTGGTGTACTTCTTATTGTTTGCCATATGCTTGTGCTACCAGGAAAGTATTGTTGAGTTCCTAGTTTTAGTTATTTTTTTATTTTTATTTTTTAGTGAGACAAATCACTATGCAATAACAAGTACTCACTTACTAAATATAATCCACTCACAGTTAAAACTAAACAAAAGATCCATTTTTAGAACAAATACAATTTTGTATAATGTGAATATAGAGGAAATGTACACAATCGTATCATAAAATCTTTTTTTTTTTTTACATAAAGATATCTTATGGGATTGTAGGGATCAGGACTAAATAAATGAATTTCTTTTCAAAGGATATTGTCCCAGATTTTAACTTTGTTATTAATACTGAATACTATGCTATTAAGAAAGAGATTAAGAAGAACTATACATGCAACTTACACATTGTTTGGTATTTTTTTACTGCTCTTTAATTATCAAACTTTCTTACTCTTACTTCATCTATGGTAGGAGCACCAAGAGGAATTCACTATCAGAAGTCTTACCAAGAGTGCCACTTTCTGATCTTTGGGGTCTCCTTTCTTCTTTATATTTAGAAGTTAGTTGTTGCTTGCTGTGTATAAAAATGGTGATAAATAGCATTACTCTCTTAATATTAATATAAAAAAATTTTCCAAATACAGTAAATTCTTAGGATATTTCAGATAATATCAGAGCTAATATTACAATATTAATGATACCATACACTTCAAATTTTTGTAAGTTCCACAACTGTTTTGGGAAGTAAAATTTTTTTAAAAATGTAACTTTCATGACTTGAGAGCAGTATAATTCAGTGAATTAATTAGAGTTAGCTTAATTAGACATAATCACACATTTCTAGAACTCAGACACCCTAGTTCTATAACCAACTGCTATTTGTTATCAAACAAGTCACTTATCTTTGGCTCAGTTCTCCTTTACAAAATAAGAAACTTACTGCCTTATTTTAGAAGTTTGTTAGGAGGATTAAAAGAGATGAGACAGCAAAAAGATATGCTCAGAAAATCATAAACCAAAGAAAAAATCTAGTCATGACATTTATTTCTTGAGTATTCCCAAATAAATACCAATGTGAATTTTTCATAGTTTCTCATATTCAAATGTTGCAGTTTTTTGAAAATGTTATGAATTTTAGTTATAACCTGTACTTACGTTGTGGTTTGTGATTCAGGGCATCTCAGCTATTATGTAAGTGGCAACTAAATTTATGTACAAATAGATTACCCCATGAAGTCAGATAACACAATGCTCCCTTCTTTATGTAGCAAATCAAACAAACCACAGAAAACTAATAGAAGCCAGGACCTGGCCTGGGCTAATACTATCCCTTCTCTACCTACTCAAACTGTGATCCAGCAGATCTTTATGAAAATGATGCTTAATCTCCCCATCCACCCCCAATTGGCTTGGAAGACAGAACCCTACTGGTCACACATGGAAACTTGAGTCATGGATGCGGCCTAAGCAATTTTAAGTCCCAATAACCTACTTTTGAATATATTTTATTGATTTTTTACAGCGTGGAAGGGAGAGGGATAGAGAGTTAGAAACATCGATAAGAGAGGAACATCAATCAGCTGCCTCCTGCACATCCCCCCACTGGGGATATGCCTGAAACCAAAGTACATGCCCTTGACTGGAATCAAACGCAGGTCAACGCTCTATCCACTGAGCCAAACCGGTCAGGGCTCAATAACCTACTTTTGATTCAGAGCTTTCTGTTGACTGGCTTCTATATGAGGCATAATTTAAAATTCTCTGAAACCTAAGGTAAATTTAAGTCACCTGGGAAACTTTCATTATTATGGCAAAAAGATCACTTGAGGGACCAACTTTAATTATGGGACCTCAGGCAAGTTGGTGCCTACCGCTCTGCGGGAGTGATGTGGGACCTTCCACTACCTAAAGAAAGGTGCGCTACAGAATAGAAAGTGACCTTGGGGTACAGATCTGGAAACAAAGGAGAAAGGAACATCTGGTCCTTTCCTGCAGCATTCTTTGAATATCCCTGGCAGCTCAGAATGGTTCCAACTAACACTTTCTAGCAGGAAAAAAACCCAAGAAGCTCAAAGAGTAACTAGTCTGAAAAGATCTGGGCTAAGAAGTAAGCTCCACATAAGCTTTCCAGTGTGGGTGGTGGAGCGGGGAGTGGGTAGAGGGGGGCTGTGGGTGGCTAGAGCTGGGAGGCCCAGCTGCCTGAATAGGGAGCTGGTAATTGTAATAGTGGCTAAGCATACAAAGCATATGTGTATAAGCTGAAAAAAAAAAAGCTGTAACTCTCAAGTGCAAGTGTGAATCAACATGAAGACTCAGGAATCTGAATCAGCAAGGCCAACCAGGGAGCAAAGATCAATCATGACTATATGATGGGTTTCAATGGCAACTCAACAGCAATAGAATCAATGGAAACAACAGAAAATTTAGAATGTCCCTTTTTCACCTCTCCATCTGACTTGTGAGAGAAGATTGTCTCCCTTGAACTCAGAGAATCCTTATATTCCTGAAGAATTCAAGGGGGAATGGATAGGAGATAGCCCCAGACACTACAGATTTTCTGCTACAGTGAACACTTCAAGACCAAAAATAACTAGTTAGAAAAACCAGAGATGAGACTTTATTTATAATCTTATGCATAGGAGTTAGATTGGAATGAAATGGGTAAAAATCTCAAAAGTTTTAAGATAAAGAATCTGGCCCATTGCTCCTTCTAACTAGTTGAGCCTTGGTTTCTGGCTGATGACCTAGATTGACTGGCATTCCCAAACTACCTGACCCAAACTATGAAATCTCACCTGTCACAAAAAAAGTAACAGTGAAATGATTTTAAACCTCATTTAGTGATAACTAGTACTTCAAAACAAACACAAATTAAAACCACCAACAAACGCACATTCTTCTGCAGTCCACTCACAGTCAACTTGAGAAAAGCCATCAGTACCTTGCTAAAAAAGAAGCCTTACTGTATTTCCTGTAAGCATGCGGGCTGTGTATATAACACAGAAGTCACTTCACCCTTGGCATATTCTATTATGTTATTGAAACAGCTAACTTGATATACTTCCAAGTTAATACCCTGTTTGTCTGTCTAGAGTTGACCATTTACATGCTGAAGTGTTCATCGTGTAAATTACCTCCAAGGCTAAAATGAAGGAGAAAAACGGCCACCTCTTATCCCACTTGGGTATTGCTAATTTGAAGTCCTCTAACAGATAAGAAACTATGCTGAGGTCACTAATCTGAAGCAGGGGAAGATTTAAATGAGGAACCACCACTTGGCCAAGATGTAAACACAGGTTGAAGTTACTAGAGGAGGTTTTGATTAATTAATTGCTAGGCTTCCTTAAACTCCTGAAATTCTACCTGCCTTTCATTCTGTCCACAGAAAAATGGAGAACACTGGAGAGGCCAGAAGAGCAAATAAATAACACAACCAAAGAAACACCAGAAAAATCTAGACAATAAAGTAAAAGAATCAAGGAAAGCAATGGAAGATGAAAAAAGGACTCTAGGAAAAAAGAAAAAACCTTCATACAACTAGGCAAAGGTACAAGCCTGAGGGGGAAAGCCAGACTGGGAAGTCAGTAAATAGAGAAATCTATTAGAAATATCCTCTAATTAGATGCTGGATGTAATGAATATAACATGGTCTATACATAGATATTCTTTACTCACAGATAATTCCTCCCAAGAAGAATAGATATCATTTTAACTAAAACCACTTGCCTGTATAGGCCTTGTTTAGGTAAAATCTTTGGTTCTGTCGCAATATCTAACTGAGATGTGCCCTAAAAGCATTGGTGGGAAGAACAAGGTCCTATTTATCACCACATTTGTCAAGGAGAGTAAGATAAATGCTTAGACTAACTGGGCTTCTAAGGAAAAGTCTAAATCAGAGTTAACACACAGATTTGACTTTCTGGGATGAACTTGTTTGCATCTTTATCTCCATGGCAGAGCTACACAGGAACTTATCAGTGTATGTTGAGGGATAACAGAATAATTTGGTAGCCAAAATGGTTGACAGTCAAATCATGGCTCAGCCCCTTGCTAACTATGGAATCCTGGGTCAATTCATCCATCTCCCTGAACCGCAGTTGCCTCATTAATAAAACGTAGGCTATAATAGCACAGTTACTTTACAGAGTTATTGTGATGACTGTATAACACAGGTTAATTAGGCTCTAGCCCACAGTAGAACTCTCTAGAAATGTTATTTTCTTTCCTCTGAATTCCCTTAATTAACATATAATTTTGAAAAATCCATAAAATCCTACCTGCTTGAAGAGTCTTCTTCAGAGGTATCAACCACTATTTTTAAAAAAAGGAAAATACATTTTAAAGCAGTAAAAATATAGGACTCTAAAGTACCAGATTAATGCATTGTTAGAAAGTATAACTTTGGAACCACACCTGAAGACTACACTAGAGTTACTATTATTGGTGGACCATTAATGCATTAAGAACATTTACTTTCTCTTTTTAAATATATTAAATGCAAAAAAAGAATGGGATATATCAAATTTTGATACTTACCTGTGAACTGCTATGTACAATGAACATAATCCTAACCAAACCCCATCAGACTGACAGAAAATTGTATCATTAGTAGAAGCAGAATCATAGACTAACCATGTCAAACTTAAATATCATGGGTTTTCTGGACTCCTTCCATTAACAGCAGTAAGAAGAGAGTTATTTTCCCGTTACACAATACATCTCCAGCTCTTGAGTGAAGACTAGGCAGTTTAAGATGAAACACTCTACCACAAGGAAGCTTGATGCCTAGTCAATACATTTTCTTTCAAAGCAAACCATAGAAAACAGACACTTTCTGTCCCCATTTCCAATAGCAAATAAGTGAGATTCCAGTTGTATAAAGTAGAATCCCTTGAGACTGTCTCCTTTCAACGCTAGCTTGTAACTGTTCCCACATCATAGAGCAGGGGGGTCCAGACAGGGAGGGCTCTAGTAGTGCATGAGGTCATTTTTCTCAACCCTGCCCAGCAGGTGACAAAAGCCTGTAAAAATCAAGCTTGTTCTGCTTGTATGGCATATGTCATCAGAGCCTATGCTGACGAACAACAAGCCACAATAATTATGACATGTCATGTAGTAGTGTTCTAGTGCTTACAGAGTTCTTCCTATTTCCACATAATACTTTTCTTAATTTCTTATAAAACTGAAAGCATGGCTTGCCCATTAAAGGCAGTTGTTGGCAAGTCAAAAAGTCAAAGAAATATTACCCAGAATGTGGGGATATCCATGGACATTCCACCAAACTCAACATGTATGGAAACATACTGGTCTTTTCAGTTGAACTATTGCTCTTTCCTGCTCATCTCACAAAGTCCTATTCTTCATGTCCAATCTAAATGCCAGTGCACTGCCTGGAAACCTACAAAACACCTTGCATTTCTCTCTCCCCGCCAATGTTTTACATTGATTTTTCACAAAAATATAGACCTCTTCTCTGTATCTGCTTTGTTTTGTTACAGTCAACTGCCCTAGTCAAACAATGGCTCTGAACAGATGGCTCTCACAGGGGAAAATCCCACCAACTATTATTGTTTCCTCTTAAATTGATAAGACTTTTTGAGCAAAAACAATGGGAAAGACATAGACCTAGAAAAACAATGACATTTTAAATGGAATAAATTGAGCTTTCTTATTCATCACACATCATTTGGTGTGTATAGACAGAGACCCCCCAAAAGCTAGTAACCTTTGAAAGTCCTAGCAAAGGTCAGGGCTGTGCACTACCCAGTTAATTTAGACACCACCCAGTTAATCTAGATGATGCTAGGTAAAGCAATATGCCCACCTTAGCTCACTGAATTCCTTAGATACTTGTGTAGATCCTTGTTGATTATTGTTGATCAGATACCCTGCCTATTCTAGGAAAGTGTCTACTGAGAGCTAATGAGATACTCTGTCTATTCCCAGAAACTGTCTGCTGATCTGTGTGTCATTGAAATCTCCTTATGTACGGCTACAAGCTCAATAAAAGATTGGAGCGGCCTGAGCATCAGTGGAAGTCCCTCTCCTGGAGTTGGACTTGCCCGCCTGGTCCTCCAATATTGCAAAATTATCTCATGTCTTTTTTCTCATTTGTGTGTGGCCCCTCTTTCAGATACTGAACTCTACTCCATGTGGGATGTGGAGCGAGTCTTACACGACAGGTGAGGATATGAAGAAAAAGAAAACTGGGGAAAAACCAAGATGGCGGCATAGGTTAACGCCGGAGTTTGCTGCTTCGAACAACCACTTCAAAATACAACTAAAAGACGGAATGGACATCATCCAGAACCACAGGAAGGCTGGCTGAGTGGAAGTTCTACAACTAGGAGAAACTGAGAATCAGAGGAGGCGCAGTGCTGAAGTGAAATACTAAGGTGCAGAGTGCGCATGGAGCGGGCTGGTGGCTGAGGGCGCAGTTGTCTGTTTCAATCCGTAGGGAGCCTCAGACTCTGAGCTCCAGTTCCGGGTGAGTCTCTAGGGACCCAGACTCAAATGGGAGAAGCAGGACTGTCTGGCTATGGTCCCTCCGAGGTTTGCAGCGGTTGCTGGGACAGAGAGACAGAGCCACTGGGGATGGACTGAGAGCAGCCATAACTGCTCCCTCCTCCACCCTGTTGATCCCGTGGGACCCGCCCCGCCCAAGCCCTGCCCAGAGGCATTTGCCGGATAACCTCAGGCAAAGGCTAGATTAGCACCTCCCTAGAGGACACAAGTTCTTCCACTGCAGACACAGCTGATTATCACAGCCAGTCGGCCCGGAGGTCAAATCCCTCTAGTATTAACTACAACAATCAAGGCTTAACTACAACAAGACTGCACACAAAGACCACTAGGGGGTGTACCAAGAAAGCATAAAAAATGCGGAGACAAAGAAACAGGACAAAACTATCAAGGGAGGATATTGAGTTCAGAACCACACTTTTGAGGTCTCTCAAGAGGCTTCTAGAGTCTGTCGATAAACTTGATGAGATGTACAGGAAATCTAATGAGACCCTCGATGGTGTGATAAAGGACCATCTAGAAAGTAAGCATACACTGACTGAAATAAAGAATATTATACAGACTCCCAACAGCAGACCAGAGGAGGGCAAGAATCAAGTCAAAGATTTGAAATGGGAAGAAGCGAGGAACACCCAACCAGAAAAGCAAAATGAAAAAAGAACCCAAAAATACGAAGATAGTGTAAGGAGCCTCTGGGACAGCTTCAAACGTACCAACATCAGAATTATAGGGGCACCAGAAGATGAGAGAGAGCAAGATATTGAAAACTTATTTGAAGAAATAATGACAGAAAACTTCCCCCACCTGGTGAAAGAAATAAACTTACAGGTCCAGGAAGCGCAGAGAACCCCAAACAAAAGGAATCCAAAGAAGACCACACCAAGACACATCATAATTAAAATGCCAACAGCAAAAGACAAAGAGAGAATCTTAAAAGCAGCAAGAGAAAGAAACTCAGTTACCTACAAGGGAATACCCATATGACTGTCAGCTGATTTCTCAACAGAAACTTTGCAAGCCAGAAGGGAGTGGCAAGAAATATTCAAAGTGATGAATAGCAAGAACCTACAGCCAAGATTACTTTATCCAGCAAAGCTATCATTCAGAATTGAAGGTCAGATAAAGAGCTTCACAGATAAGGAAAAGCTAAAGGAGTTCATCACCACCAAACCAGTATTATATGAAATGCTGAAAGGTATCCTTTAAGAAGAGGAAGAAGAAGAAAAAGGTACAGATACAAATTATGAACAACAAATATGCATCTATCAACAAGTGAATCTAAGAATCAAGTGAATAAATAACCTGATGTACAGAATGAACTGGTGATTATAATAAAATCAGGGACATAGAAAGGGAATGGACTGACTATTCTTGCGGGGAAAAGGGCTATGGAAGATGCGGGAAGTGACTGGACAAAAATCGTGCACCTATGGATGAGGACAGTGGGTGGGGAGTGAGGGCGGAGGGTGGGGTGGGAGCTGGAAGGAGGGGAGTTATGGGGGGGAAGAAAGAGGAACAAATGTAATAATCTGAACAATAAAGATTTAATAAAAAATAAAAAAAAAGAAAAAGAAAAAGAAAACTTTTGTGTACTATTCATATGATTGTAAATTACTAGAGTCATTGTAGAAAACAACATGGAATGTTCTCAAAAATTTGGAAATAGAACTGCCATTTCACTTCTGCATATTTATACAACAAATACATGAACAGGAATTTGAAAAGATATCCACACCCCTATCTTCACTGCACCATTATTTACAATAGCCAAGATATATAAGCACTGTATGTGTCCTTACATAGAGAAATGAATAAAGAAGATGCAATATATATAATATTACTCAGACGTAAAAAAGAACAAAATTTTGCCACTTAGTGCAACATCCATGGACTGAGTGGAGGTTATGCTAAGTGAAATAAGACTTAGAAATACAAATACCTTATCTCACTTACATGTAAAATCTAAAACCACAAAGCAAACAAAACAAAAACACACCCATAGCTACAGAGAACAAACTGATGTTTGCCAGAGGGTAGTGAGTTGAGGAGATGGCTGAAATAGAAGAATATGAATGAGAAGTGCAGAATTCTAATGATAAAATATATAAGCAACAGACATCTACTGTACAGCAAAGGGAATGTGTCAATCCTATTTAATAAAAGAGTAATATGCAAATTGACCATCACTCCAACACACAAAATGGCTGCACCCATGTGGACACAAGATAGCCGGCAATGGAGGAGGGCTGTTGGCGATCAGTCCAGTATGAGAGGGCAGTTGGGTGGTACCAGGCCTGAAAGGGAGGGCAGTTGGGGGAGACCCAGGCAAGCAGGGAAGGGCAGTTGTGGGGGACCTAGGCCAGCAGGGGAGGGCAGTTGGGGGCGACCTGCACAGGAGGACATAAGGGCGACCAGGCTGGTAGAGTAAAGCAGTTAGGAGTCACCAGGCTGGCAGAGGAGCAGTTAAGCATCGAACAGGCTGGCACGGGAGTGGTTTGGGGCAATGAAGCAGGCAGGCAGGCTAGCAATTGGGAACCAGCAGTCCTGGATTGTGAGAGGGATGTCCAACTGCCTGTTTAGGCCCCATCCCAGGAGGCCCGATGCTCCTGGGATCGGGCCAAAATGGGCAGTCAGAAGTTTCTTGAGGGGTCCCAGATTGGAAAGAGTGCAGGCTGGGTTGAGGGACATGCCCCCTCCCCCGTGCAGGAATTTCATGCACCCGGCCTCTAGTATTGTAACAACATGGTATGGTGATTGGTGGTTACTAGACTTATCATGGTGAACCCATCATAACATATGTAAATGTCAAACCTCTATGTCATACACATGAAAGTAATATACTCTGTGCCAACTAGACTTTAATAAAAAATTTAAAATTGACCAAAGCAGTCCTTTGGCCTTCTCATACTGTCACGTGAGAATAGGATGCTTTGGAGCCATCACTAATTAGTCCACCAGGAAATCAGTCATAAGCACTGTCAACCTCACAGCTGAATAAGAGACAACACCTGGGATCCTAATGCCATCACTGAACCACCAAAACAATCCTGGCTCCTATTGTTTCAGCCTTTTAATTAGGCCACCCATTATAACCTGAAGCTAAAAACATTCTGTCTGATGAATTTCCCAAGGCCACAGGCTAAGATGTAGTCCTCTCTGTAGTACTAAAGCCTTTCATAAGCTTGCTTTAGCTAGGCACTACCTCATTCCCACCCGTTCCCACAGCGCACATTTTGCACATTGAAAATGTACAGCTCAAAAATCCTCCAAAGTTACAGTGCACATCATAGCCCTTGGAATGATGTTCCTCTTGCCAAACATCACCCTGCTGCCCCTTTAACCTGGCAAACTTCTCCATCTGCAGGCTTAATTTAAATCTCACCCACATTTTTATTTTATATTCTTTATTTTATTTGTGTGTAGGTGAATTTTAGAGGACATTTATTATTGAAGGTGGGGATAGTGAGACAAGAAAGGGCTGGGGAAATGAGCCCAGGTTCACTAAGAAGTCAGGTTTAGAGGGTTTTCCCAGGATTAATTGCTACTGACCATTGTTGCTCTGGTTGTAAGCCTCCTGGGGTACCTTAGTGTCTATGTGAATCATCCCTGTGGGGAAAGAAAATGGGTAAGTCTTGGGTGTGCAAGCATGTCTTTAATTTTCTTTAATTTTTAGCACCTTTTAAACATTGATTTAAGAAAAAGAGATGTTGAGAGAACATTGCTTTTTTGTGCAACTTATTGGTTGAATCTGGCATGGACGATGACCAGGGATCAAACCCAAAACCTTGGCCTATTGGGACAATACTTTAAGCAAGTGACCTACCCGCCAAAGCTTCACCATATTTTTAAAACTCCCATTCTCATCATGGACTTAAAGTTGCTGGCACATGCTACACACCAATAAAAAAGAATAAATAATGATAATGATAAGCTCCTAGTATGTTCTACCACCCAGCAAGCACTGAATAAAGTATAGTAACTAATAAAAATGGCAGTAACAAGCTCTTGGAGAGCAGAGACTGTGTTTTTAAAACATTTCAATTCTGCAACATCAGAATAGCATTCAGGACGTAAATGGCACCTGAGAGTTAAATAGTACACCAGTAAGCAGACAAATTAATAACTGAATTTTGACATTTTCTTTGAAAATTCTGATGAGATAAACAAAAAATAAAAGAGTGACAGCTCACATATTATGAGATCAAGGTCAAAATGACATTTCATCTTGTATTTCCTATAAGTTACAAAATCAACATACACAAATCCTCTGGTTGAAGTCTACTAAGCTGTCCTCATACAGTTCCGGTTCAGATTGCAAAATGCAGTAGGTGCCACATCTGGGTAGCACATTGGGATCTTTGTCACTGTGAAACACTTTTGCACTTTATTATAATATATTGAGTCCCGAGTTGGGGTATTTATATACAGTATTTATTATGATTATCTTTTGATCAATGCCAAGAGAGCTTCTTGTTCTAAGGAAATTGCAGTGTCCTGACAATTTTCCAACAAACAGGACGAAACATCTTGTTATAATGCATAAACATATCTCATTCTGTTCTGACTTCTGAGGAATGAAGTTGATGATAGTGAGGCCTTTTTGGCATAATATGTAAAGTATCCTATGATTCTCAACAGGTATTGCCCTTCTGACTTCTGTGCTATTGGTAGGTATCTTAAAAAAAAAAAAAAAAAAAAAAAAAAAAAAAAAACACCTCAAAGGTCCCAGGCAGTGCTGTTCATTGATTGAGGGTAGACCTTTGAATCAGGAGGTCAAGGTTCCATTAGCAATTAAAGCACATGCCCCCTTAATGGGCTAGGTCCCTAGTGTGGGGAATGCAGGAAGCAGATAATCAATGATTACCTCTCATCTTTGATGTTTCTCTCTCTCTCTCTCCCTCGCCCTTTCTCTCTGAAATCAATAAAAGTATTATTTAAAAAAAAATTTCATTGGGATAGTTGCACACCAGGTGTTGTAGTTCTTATCATTTGCCATATGTTTGTGGTACCAGGAAGGGATTGTTGAGTTCCCACTTTTAACTACTTTTTTAGTGAGACAAATCACTCTGTAAAAACAGGTTTTCAGCCGAAACCGGTTTGGCTCGGTGGATAGAGCCTCGGCCTGCGGACTGAAAGGTCCCAGGTTCGATTCCGGTCAAGGGCATGTACCTGGGTTGTGGGCACATCCCCAGTGGGAAGTGTGCAGGAGGCAGCTGATCGATGTTTCTCTCTCATCGATGTTTCTAACTCTCTATCCCTCTCCCTTCCTCTCTGTAAAAAATCAATAAAATATATTTAAAAAAAAACAAAAAACAAACAAACAGGTTTTCAGCCCTAGCCAGTTTGGCTCAGTGAAAGAGCATCAGCCTGTGAACTGAAGGGTCCTGGGTTCAATTCTGTTCAAGGCCACATGCCTGAGTTGACTGCTCAGTCCAAGGTGGGAGGCATGCAGGAGGCAGCTGATCAATAATTCTCTCTCATCATTGATGTTTCTACCTTTCTCTCCCGCTCTCTTCCTCTCTCAAATAAATAAAAATATTTTTTAAAAGATTAAAATAAACTACAGGTTTTCATGCACTAAATGTAATCCATTGTCTGTAAAAACTAAACAAAATGTCCATTTTGTATAACAAGTCCAATCTTTTACAATGTGAAAATAGAGAAAACATACAACATCCTAACTTAAAATCTTTTTTTCTTTTTTACATAAAGATATCATGTAGGATTTGAGGGATCAATACTAAATAAATGAACTTCTTTTCAAACAATATTGACCCAGATTTTAAAATTACCTACAATTAATTTTTAAATAATATTGAATACAATAAACATTCACATGCAACTTACACATTGTTTGTTTTTATTGCACCTTCGTTATCAAAATTTCCTTACTCTTAATTCATTTATGGTAGGAGCACCAAGAGTAATTCACTATCAGAAGTCTTACCAAGATTGTCACTGTCAGAAGATTTCATAGGTCTTATTTCTTCTTTTTTTTCAGAAGTTGATTTTTGGTTGCTGTGAATAAAGAAATGGTGCTAAATGATATTCCCATCAAAATGCAAATATAAAAATATTTCCCAAATATTGTAAATTCTTAGCCTATTTCAGAGAATATCAGAGTTAATAGTAAAACATTAATTATACAACACACTTCAAATTTGTAAGTTCTACAAACTTCTTATGAACATGTGATTTTTAAAGAAATGTAGCATAAAATAGTCCTGATGTAAAGGCAATCTAGTTCGGTGAATTAATTAGAGTTAGCTTAAAATAATGGCAAGTCTCTTTAACACAGACTTCCCAGCTCTATAAACATGGCTTTTTGTTCTCAAACAAGTCACTTTTCTGTGACTCAAGGTCCTCCTCTACAAAATAAAAACCTAACTGCCTTACTTTAGAAGGTTGCTAGGAGATTGAAATGAAAGAACACGTTAAAAGGAGATGCTCAGGAAACAGTAGGGCAAAGGAAAAATCAGTTATGGAACTAGATATGTTGAAACTGTGCTGGAATCCCAAAGAAACACTAATACAGGTTTTTCATAGTTTCTAAAATTCAAATGTCGCCGTTTTGAGAAAATACTATTAATTTTGTTTATTACCTGTCCTTTCTTTGTGGTTTTTAATTCAGGATGTCTCAGTTACTGTATAACTTGCAACTAAATCTATGTACAAATATATATTATCTCATGAACTCAGATATCAAAATGCTCCCTAAGTTTTGTTTTGAATCATGTGAATTGTAGAAAACTAATTGAACTACTACTGCTATCCCTTCTCTTCTTCCTCAAAGAGTGAACCAGCATATCTTTATGATGTGACAATGATGCTCAATCTCCCTGTGCTCTCCCCATTGGCTTGGAAGATAGAATCCTACTTGTCAACATGGACACTGATGGGGCATGCACCCATAGCATTGTAAGGAACAATAACCTACTTTTGAATCAGAGCTTTCTGCTGAATGGTTTCAATGTGAGACACAATTTAAAATATTTTGAGACCTGAGGAAATTCAACTCTCTTGGGAATGTCTCATAGTTATGGCAAAGAGATCACTTGAGGGGCCAACCACAATTCTGGAGTTCCAGGCAAGCTGGTGCCTACTACACTGGAAAAGGCAATATGGGACCTTCCATTATCTAAACAAAAATGCTCTATAGGGTTTAAGGGGAACCGGGGGAATAGAACTGGTAACAAAGGAGGAAGGAATGTCTGGTCTTTTCCTGCAGCATTATTTGAACCTCTCTAACAGCTTCGAATGGTTCCAAGTAACACTTGTTTCTTCTATCCTAAGGCCTTCCTTGTTTCACTGTCCCCAGCTTTAACAAATGTACTCTCTGAATAAAAAACAAAAGAATGAACAATTGTACCCTTCCAGTGGATGATCTTTTGAACCTTTAGTTAGTAAAAATTCCACCATTTTCTCCTTGTTTTCAGATTTGGCAAGTGAAAGTGGTGTGAAGTCATCCTGTAGAGCAGAAGAAACTATTTATAATTCATAGAATTACATGTATCCAAACTGAATATTCGAATTTAAATAGATCCTCTGAACTTAAACATATACAATAGAAAGTAAATAAACAGCATCCCCTTTTGCCCTGGCTCATGTTCTCACTGGTTAGACCATTGGACTGCACATTGAAGGGTCTAGGTTTAATTCCCATTCAAGAGCACATACCCAGATAGCAGGTTTGATCCCCAACCCTGGCCTGAGCCTATGGGGAGGCACCCACACATAGGTTTTCCTCTCTCTCTCTCTCTTTCTCTCTCTCTCTCTCTCATTCTCTCCTTCTCTCCCTTTAATTCTCGCAAAAAACAATGGAAAAAAATGTGTTGATGTCGATGAAAAAAAAATAGTAGCAGCCCTGTTCTTCTTACCTCTGAACAGTCACTGAATGCTTCTTCCCTTTAAAATGTCCTCCACTCCCTCTTCAACAGATTAACTCTGACATCATTCCCCAAAACCCATCTCAAAGATTTACAGTGTGGGTTCCAAGATTCTATGTTCCTGTCTTACTATCTGCCCTGGTACACTGTCGTCATTATGTTGCCTGTGGACTGGGACCTCTTCTTCTCACTTGCACTCACCCAGCTCCCCTTGCTGGGTATTAGGTCTCCTCTCCCCACCCATCGCCAGCAGCACCATTTCCTTGGCCCCTGTCAGCATGGCAACCAGTCCCCACCATCACTTCACTCCTCCCTGCCTTCAGTCCTTTGTGGGATCTGAGCCTATCAACCACTCCCAGATACTAACAGTCAGTTCTTCATTCTGGGGTGGAAGGGTAGCTGGGAGGCAGAGCTTTGCCCCTTCCATGGACCCCACATTTCTCCAGCCCTCCCTGCCTGGGTTTTTGAGTTGTTTCCATAGTGACATGGCCTGATCTATTGTATTCAGTGTATGTATGTGAGAAAGAAAATGCTTGTTCCCAGCTGGGGTGGCTCAGCAGTTGAGTGTTGACTCTTGAACCAGGAGGCACATGTGGGGCTTCTGAGCTGGATCCCCCAACGGGGATGTGCAGGAAGCAACCCATGGACGACTCTCTGTCATCATTGATATTTCTATCTAACCCTCCCATGCTTTCTCCTTAAAGTCAGTAAAACATAGTTTGTTTGTTTTTTAAAAAAAAGCTTGAAACTGAAGTAAAAACATGTATTTCAAACATTTTGTAAATAAAGTTACTTGATCTATACCTTGTTTCTCACTTCCAGATTTGCCATACAGGAAACTAGCTTTTCCGCTATAGTTGTGTTTTGACTAAGGACAGCATAGTGAAGAGCAGTGTTGCCGTGGATGTCCACTACATTTGGATCGGCACCGTGCTCTAGTAGAATAGCAGCACATTCTTCTTGCTCATATTCAATAGCCTGTCAGTATTATGGCAAAAAATAGATAAGTGTTAGGAAAGCAAAGTAACATTCCACAACTTTCACCAATGGCTTCTAGTTAAATGAGATAAACACATTGTTATTCTAAGTAATTAAATTCAAACCCATCTCATGTTGACCTGGTTGGCTAATACATACGTGAATTAGAGCTGTTTTATTGTCAGTATCACAGAGATTCAATAGGCGACGTCTGCTTGCTAGCTGACTCACCACTCGTTTATGGCCCTTGTAACAGGCCACCTTCAGAGCATGCCTATGAAAGGGAGAGGATCCTTAGGAACTTAGAGTGCACTAGATGAAAGCATACACTTGTCCATGTTCTTGTAAACATTCTCCCTATGCCTTCAAAACAAATATTTAATTTTCTTCAGGAGGCAGTACAGTGTTTATTAGTTCTTGTTACTCACCACATTAGTGAAGGAGAAGCCTATTTGAATGGAGAGAGGATGACCTGGGGACTCAGCTCAACTTGGTTCTGATCCTATTTTAACTGTCACATATCAGATATCACTTGGCCTCTCTGTGCCTCAATTTTCTCATCAACAGAATGGGGATAAAAATAATAGGTATCTCACGGGACACCAGAATCTATGCAAAGTGTTTAGTATAGTTCTTAGCCCAGAAAAAAATAACTCAATAATTGTTAGATAATATCAGTATCTTCATTATTATTATTACTCCCAATTTACAAAAACAACATTTCAATGAAGTAAAATGATATCGTCATACCTACTTTGAGAACTTATAAGCATCAGAAAGAATATAGTATTTCAATGCTTCTAAAATGCTTATTTACAAAGAATTTAACATCTCTGACATTGGAGTCCAATTTTTAATTCAGAATGCCTTACAACCATTATGGGCAGCATTTAAAAAATTAATTAATACAAAAAATACTGACAATCTGATATCCATGGTACGCTACATTAAGTTAAATATTGCTAACTATAACATTCCTCTTGCAGTTTTGTCAAATGTTTGGCATTGAAATACATATTAATTATTAATAGCTTTATGGGGGTAAAGAGGGCACAAAAGGAAATCAAGAAAATTTTAAAGGTAATTCTTACTTTGATTTTCAAGAAAATTTAAATCAAAGAAAGGTCAGAATTCAAATATTTAAGATGGCTCAATTTGTTCAATATTTAGATTTTTAGATTGTAGGGAAAACGGACGTTCCCAATGAGCAATATTAGTATTCATTACTATTATACGTCATCAAAAGGCCAGTTAAAGGTTATCTTTTACAGTTTCCTACTTTCAGAAATACTTTGGTTTGGAAGCAGGGAGAAAAACCTTCAACCTGATGATGCCCTAATATTTCAATTATGAAATTCTCCTTTTGCTCATATTGGGCAACGTGAAATTGTAAGGATGAAAGGGCCTGAGATTTGGAGGGAAAAGGCCCAGAGAAGAATATGTCTGCTACATAATAATAGGTATTCAGGTTATATTTCATGTAAACAGGGATTAAGAGAATGCATACACATAGTGGAAGAGTTCAATATTTTTAAATAAATCTTTATAGATTAAAAAAACACTTCAGCATTAATAATAATCTTTTACATCTTCTCTCTTTATTAAAAAAGTTCATGGTTGAGAGTATTACAGATGTCCTACATTTTTCCCTCATCGTCACCCTCCACCTGGTTCCTGCCCTAACCCTGGCCTTCAACACCCTATTGTCTGTGTCCATAGGTAAAATCTTAGGTTAATCTCTTCCTGCCCCTCTGTTCCCCTTGCCTCTGTGATACAAAAGTCTATTCCATGTTTCCATGACTCTGGTACTATTTTATTCATTGTTTTGTTGTTGCTGTTGTTGTTCATTAGATTTCTTCTTCATTTATTTTGATTTTTGGATTCAATTGTCGACTTATAATAATAAAAGCATAATATGCTAATTAGGCAAAATGTCCTTCTGGACATCCTTCTGGAAAACCTTCCAGATGAAGACGGGCTGTAGCCACAGGATCCAGGCAGACTCCAAGGCTGCAAGGGAGGGATCCAGGAAGCTGCCATGGCTGAGAAGGCCTACTCTTGCACAAATTTCGTGCATTGGACCTCTAGTAGATATATATTTATAGACATATTATATTTTATATTTTTCAACTTTTCTTCTTCTTCTTCTTCTTACCCACTCCCCATATTTGTATTATGAAACTCAGACGCAGAAAAATAAAGAAGGAAGACTATTACACTCATCAACCTGAATTTATAAATGAATTCCACCATTTACTATAACCCAATAGGTCATATTAAACTCTTTGAATTTCTAATACTCCATGCAATCAACCACTTAGCCAGAACATTAAACACTGGTTGAAGAGCTCAAGGGAATTGTGTTTAATTAATTTCTAGGCTTTCTTAAATTCCTGAACTTCTATGTGCCCTTGATTCTGTATAGAAAAAAGGAGAACACCATAGCTGGCAGAATTGGAAAAAAAATTACACAAAGAAAGAAACACCAAAAAAGGAGAGAATAAAAATTTTTAAAGTCAATAAGTCATGAAAGAGGAAAGAAAGAGTATAGCAACAAAGAAAAAAAAAACCCTCACACAAGTAGGCAAAGGTAGTAGCCTGAAAAGAAAACCAGACTGGGAAGACAATAAATAGAGAAATTAATTAGAGATATCCTCTAAGTACCTGCTGAATTTAATTAAGATAACAGGGTAAATACATAGACATTCTTTACTTTCAGATAAATAATTCATTCCAAGAAGAATAAATATCATTTTAACATAACCAGGCCTTGATTAGGTAAATGCCTTGGTTGTCTGACCATAGCTAACTGATATGGGCCTTAAAACTTCAGTGGGAAGAAGAAGATTCTATTGACTGCTACCACTACAATTGTCAAGAATAATAAGTTAAGAGCTTGGACTAACTAGGACTCTTAGAAAAACTCTAAATCAGAATTAACACACAATCAGGTTTACTTTCTGAGTTGATCTGATTCGCATCTGTATCTCACGCCAATGCTACAAAGGAATTCATCAGAGATGTTGAGGGACAATGGAATAGATTTGGAAGTTAAACAGGTGGCCACTCGCTAACTATAGAATCAGGTGTCAATTTCTCCACCTCCCTGAACCACAGTTGTCTCATTACTAAAAAGTTGCCTAATGAATACAATAGCACAGCTACTTTGAAAGTTATTGTGATGAATATTTAACACACGATAGTTACATAAAATAGGGTCTCTAGCGGATAGTAGACTACTCTAGAACATTTAGTTTCCTTTCTCTGCATTCCTGTAGGTTATATATTGTTTTTAAAAATCCACAAAATCCTACCTGAATAAAGCCTCTTGTTCAGCTAACTCACGTGCTATTAAGGAAAAAAGTAAAATACATTGTAAAACAATAATATATAAATATAGGACATTAAAAGTACCTGAGTAATGCTTTGTTAGAAAGTATTCCTTTGGGACCACACACCACATACAGAGGATAAATGTTAATCATATTATTGGTAGGCCATTAATACATTAAGAACACTTAATTTCTCTCTTTAAAAATATCAAATGCAAGATAGAAAGAAAAGGATCTGATATTTACAATGAACATAATCCCAAACAAACCGCATTCGGCTGACAGAAAATGGTATGGATAGTAGAAGCGGAATCATAAACTAAAAGTATCAAACTTATATAGCATGAATTTTCTGGACTCCTTTCACTAAGAAGGTTTAGAAGAGAGTGTACTTATTTTTTCCAAAACACAATTTAACTTCTCCAGTTCTTCAGTGAAGACTCACTAGTTTAGGATGAAACACACTATCACAAAAAAGCTTGGTCTTTGCTAGGCACTACACTATCCAGCCTAGCAAAACATAGGAAATGGAAACTTTATGGCAAATTTGTAATTGCAAAAATAAGTAGAAAAGACTTTGTGATTCCAGTTGTATAAAGTAGAATCCCTTGAGACTGTCTCCTTCCAATGCTAGCTTGTATCTGTTCCTACCTCATAGAGCAGGGGGGTCCAGACAGGGAGGGCGCTAGTAGTGCATAAGGTCATTTTTCTCAACCCTGCCCAGCAGGTGGCAAAAGCCTGTAGAAATCAAGCTTGTTCTGCTTGTATGGCTTATGTCATCAGAGCCTATGCTGATGAACAACAACAAGACACAAAGGAGAAAGAACGTCTTGGAAAGCTACAGCCAATTTCCTTGACATTTTAATGTTTTAAACATGCAAAAAGATACCCACTGTATGATTCCAACTATACAACACTCAGGAAAGGCAAAACTACGGAGACAGTAAGAAGATCGGTGGGTTCCAGGCCAAGAGAGACGGGAGAGGATAAATAAGCAGAGCACAGAGGCTCTTTAGGCGATGAAATGATTCTATATGATAATCTTAATGGTGGATTCATGCCATCATACATTTGTCAAAATCCCTAGAATGTACACCAAGAGTGAATCTTTATGTAAAATACGGACTTTGGTTGATAATGAGGGGTCAAAGCAGGTTCATCCAAAGTACCTCTATTGCAGGATGACAAAAATGAGCAGGGCTGTGTGTAGGGGATGTGGGGCTTGTGAGAAGTCTCCACACTTTCCCCTCCTTTATGCTGTGCACCTAAACCCGCTCTAAAACTGTCTTATTAAATTTTTACAGCATCTGAGGAACATGCTATTAACATTTGTCAACATATTTATGCTATCTTCAAGACACAGTCAACTTGTAAATTAATATAAAGATCCAAGTATCTGAATACGGCGATTATCCTCAGATTTGATTTAGCCATTTGAAAAGACATAAATAAAGCCAATAATTTTAACCGTATAGTAGAGAAAGAAAATAACTGATAAATATGATTGAATATCTTGCTTTAAAATTACAACCAGGGATTAAGTGCAACATAAACCAAAACTGAATCATCCATGTAATTGAAAGACACGTTTTATTATAATTTAAAATCAGAAATCATTATGATAATTTTATCTAAAAATTATTTTGAAACATTAATTGGTTAAAAAAAGCATATAATTGCCTAATATTGCCCTAGTAATTTATGTACAAATACCTGTTAAATACTCAAAAAGAGTCAGAAAAATAACCAGAAATGCAAGCAATTATGGATGATGCAACAGAAACCAGTACCATGTTATATTATTATATTACCGGCTCTAAAAAAAAAAAAAAAGTACGTCAATGCCAAAAATTCAGTGAGGGCCATACATTGTGCTGAAACATGTCATGCAGCAGGCCTAGGACTGTTATCCTTTGAAAGTCCTGCTGAAATGGCTGCCCTTTATTTGGTGTCTGAAAACTTGAATCTGGGGAGGGGGTTCCCATCTTTCCCTATCTGATAACAGTGGCCCCCAGTGCCCAAAGAGTGGCACAAGCAATGAGGTTCATGCAGAACACTTGCTTTCCTTCTGGGAATCTAGAATTTTGGTACATGCTATAGGGAAGATGGTTATGTGAGTAGCGTGCCATGAAAACCTTGCCACTGAGTCTAAGAAGACTTGTAGATAACATATCTCATGTGTGTGGTCAAAATTTGACGCTGGAATAATTCAGCACATCCTGGTAACTCTACAGAGAGAGGACCCTTGGAAGCTTGTTCCTGGTCTCCCTCACACTTTGTCACACAAACCTTTCACTTGGCTGATTTTGCTTTTGTCCTTTCACTGCAATAAATCTCAGGTAGGAGCATAACTATATGCTGAGTCCCGTGAATCATTCTAGTGCAAAGCAAACTTAGGTGAGGGTTTAGGAACTTCTATCTCAATTTCATTATGTGAATTTTTTATAATTTGGTTGATACATGATTACAGTCAGAACTTGATTTCATAGAATACCTTTCTTTGATTTTCTTTTGCTCCAAGCTTGTTTTAGAGATTTCTGTAGATCAGTAACTATTGAAATAAAGGCATAAAAGGGATAAATAAAACATAAATGTCAGAAAACAATGTTAAACAAGCAGCAATCCTATTTACTCAGAATAGAAGATACAGAATCCAAATGATTGACAACATATTCCGTAACATAGAAGTTCCTCTAAAAACAATTGCCCCCATACTGACAATTTTCTCCAAAGAAGCAGGCTTTAATCCTTTTTGCAATAGTAGTTATGAGTCAATCAAATAACTGGGATAGCTACAGAAAAACAATAATTATCACATGTCGTGTAATAGTGTTTTAGTGCTTGCAGAGTTCTTTCTATTTCCTCCTAATCCTTTTCTTGATTTCCTATAAAACTGAAAGCATGGCTTGCCCACTAAAGGCAGTTGTTGGGAGGACAAGTCAAAAAGTCAAAGAAATATTACTAAGAACTTAGGGATATCCATGGATATTCCACCAAACTCAACATGTATGGGTACATACTGTTTTTTCCAGTTGAACTGTTGCTCTTTCCTGCTCATCTCACAAAGTCCTATTCTTCATGTCCAATCTAAATGCCAGTGCACTGCCTGGAAACCTACAAATCACCTTGTATTTCTCTCTCCCGACCAACATTTTACATTGATCCATCATAAAATTATATGAACTCGACCTCTTCTCTGTCTCTGCTTTACTTTGCTACTGTCAACTGCCCTAGTCAAACAAAGGCTCTTAACAGAGATGGCTCTCACAGGGGAAAATTCCCACCAGCTATTCTTGTTTCCTCTTGAATTAATAAGATTTTTGGAGCAGAAAAATGAGAAAGGCATACACCTAGAAAACAACATTTTTAGACACAATAAATTGAGCTTTCTGACTTATGGATAGATGATACTTCATAATAGACTAATGCTAGCCCAAGGAGGCAAAATCTTCCTTTGTTTCCCAGTCTCTTTATGTGCTTTCCTATCATCTGTCACTTATATGGTGGGGGGGCGGGTAGGCCTCAGCAAATGAAGGACCACAGGCCAAATGCAAGCTGCCATTAGGTTTAGTAAAGAAATGGCTCACTGGAACACAGTCCTGCCTGTTGAATTAAAGATTGTCTAGGATGGCTCTGACAGTACAATGGCAGACTTGAGTAGATATGACAGACCACCTGGCCTAAAATCAAGCCCTTTACAGGCAAATCTTGCTGATACCTACTTCATATCACAACCAGAGGGCCTTAATCAAATCCAATCTTGTTACACTTCTGCTCAAAACTCCAGTGAATCCCTGCAGTGAATATGCTGGCTCCCTACCTCAGTCTCCACACTTGCTGGAGAACCACAACTCTATTTGGACAGTCACTGTCGTGATACATAACGATTGTGGTATCTCCCTAGCTCCAAAAAGAGAAAAAATTATACTGAGCTCATCACAGTAACTGATTTAGGAACAATCGTGTGATGTAACCCAATCTTATAATATGTTAGATAGGGGACGTCAATTGCAAGGCAATCTGTTTTCTTCCGATTTAAAAGAAACATATAGGCCAAGCCAGTGTGATTCAGTGGATTGAGAGTCGTCCCATGCACCAGGAGATGGCTGGCAGGATTCCCATTTAGGGAACATGCCCAGGTTTTAGGCTGGATGCCCAGTATGGGTGGTCTGGAGGCAGCCGAGCAATATGATTGTTTCCTTGCCATTTCCATCTCTCTCTCTCTCTTTCCCCTCTTCTCTCACTAAATATCAATAAAAACAAATTTTTTTAAAAAATTAAAGGAAGCACATATCTCAACATCACTAATCAGGAAATGCAAGTGAAAGCCATAATGAAGTGCCAGCTCACTCCTCTCAGAACGGCTGTCATTAAAATATAAATAAATAATGAGTGTTGGCGAGGATATAAAGAAAAAGGAAACCTTTCTGTACTATTCATATGATTGTAAAGCGGTACAGTCATTGTAGAATGCAGCATGGAAATTCCTCAAAAAAGTTGGAAATGGAACTGGGTAGTCCACTGGCATCTTTGTCACTGTAAGACACTTTTGTACTTTTATTATAATTTATTGAGTCCCGAGTTGGGGTATTTGTATATTTATTATGATTATCTTTTGATCAATGGCAATATTGCTTCCTGTTCTAAAAAATTGCACTGTCCTGACTATTCCGCAACAAACAGGAGGAAACATCTTGTGCTAATGCATCAACATATCTCTTTCTGTTCTGACTTCTGAGGAATGAAGTTGATTGTAGTGAGGTCTTTTTGGAATAATATGTAAAGTATACTATGATTCTCAACAGGTATTGCCTTTATGACTTCTGTGCTATTGGTAGGTATCTTAAAAAACAACCTCAGTATTCACAGACTGTGGGGCTCATTGGTTGAGACTTGACCTATGAAGCAGGAGGTCAAGGTTCCATTAGTGATCAAGGCACATGCCCCCTTTGTGGACTAGATCTCCAGTGTGGGGCATGCAGGAGGCAGATAGTCAATGATTATCTCTCATCTTTGATGTTTCTCTGTCTTTCTCACTGTTCCTCTCTGAAATCAATATAAATGTATTTAAGAAAAACAGCAACACAATTTCATTGGGATAATTGCACACTAAGTGGTGTAGTTCTTATTGTTTGCCATTTGTTTGTGGTACCAGGAAAGTATTGGTGAGTTCTCACTTTTAGCTACTTTTTTAGTGAGACAAATCACTCTGTAAAACAGGTTTTCAGCCCTAGCAAGTTTGGCTCAGTGGATAGAGTGTCAGCCTGCTGACTGAAGGTTCCTGGGTTTGATTCTGGCCAAGGGCACATTCCTGGGTCCAGGCTCAATCCCTGGAGGTGGGCGTGCAGGAGGCAGCTAATCAATGATTCTCTCTCATCGTTGATGTTTCTATCTCTTTCTCCTTCTCCCTTCCTCTCTCAAATAAGTTAAAATATGTTTAAAAAAAGATTTTTATAATAACCAAGTTCTCATTTACAAAATGTAATCCATGGCCTGTAAACACTAAACAAAAGGTCCATTTTGTATAACAAGTCCTATAGTTTACATGTGAAAATAGAGAAAACATACAACATCCTAACTTAAAATCTTTATTTACATAAAGATATCATATAGAATTTTAGGGATCAATAATAAATAAATGAACTTCTTTTCAACCAATATTGATCCAGATTTTAAAATTATCTACAATTAATTTTTTAAATAATACTGAATACTAATCTATTAACAAAGAGATTAAGAAAACATTCACGTGCAACTTACACATTGTTTGTTTTTTCTTGCTCCTTAATTATCAAAATTTCCTTACTCTTAATTCATCTATGGTAGGAGCACCAAGAGTAATTCACTATCAGAAGTCTTACCAAGATTGTTACTTCCAAAAGATTTCAAAAGTCTTCTTTTTTCTTTTTTTTCAGAAGTTGCTTGTTGGTTGCTGTGAATAAAAAATGGTGATAAATGATATTACCATCTTAATACACATACAAAAAATATTTTCCAACTATTATAAATTCTCAGCATATGTCAGATAATATCAGAGTTAATATTAAAACATTAGTTGTATTACACACTTCAAATTTGTAAGTTCCACAAACTTCTGATAAAGCATGTAATCTTTGAGGAAAAGTAGCATAAAAGAGTCATGATTTGCAGGCAATCTAGCTCCGTGAATTAATTAGACTTAGCTTCACTTAATGGCAAGTCTTCTGAACTCAGACTTCCTAGTTTTATAAACAGGGCTATTTGTTCTCAAACAAGACTCTTTTTCTGTGGCTTGAGGTCCTCCTCTACAAAATAAGAATCTATCGGCCTTACTTTAGAAGGTTGCTAGGAGATTGGAATGAAAGAACACATCAAAAAGAGATGCTCAGAGAAACAGTACGGCAAAGGAAAAATCTTTTATTCAACTTTATTTGTTGAAACTGTGTTGGAATCCCAAAGAAAGCCTCATGTGGGTTTTTGATAGTTTCTAACATTGAAATGTCACAGTTTTCTGAAAATGCTATTAATTTTGGTAATTACCTGTCCTTTCTTTGTGGTTTGTAATTCAGAGGATGTCAGTTACTTTAGAACTTGCAACTAAATTTATATGCAAATATATTATCTCATGAAGTGAGATAGCACAATGTTACCTTAGTTTTGTTTTGAATAATGTGAATTATAGAAAACTAATAGAAGTTAGGACCTGGCCTAGACTACTACTGTCCCTTCTCTACCTCCTCAAACTGTGAACCAGCAGATCTTCATGAGAATGATGCTTATTCTCCCTGTCCACTCCCAATTGGCTTGGAAGATAGAATTCAACTTGTCACACATGGACACTGATGGGTCATGCACCCATAGTAATTGTTAGGGCCGATAATTTATTTTTCAATCAGAGCTTTCTGTTGATTGGCTTTCATGTGAGACACAATTTAAATATTTTCAGACCTGAGGAAATTCAACCCTCTTGGGAATGTCTCATAGTTATGGCAAAGAGATCACTTGAGGGGCCAACCTCAATTTTGGTATCTCAGGCAAGCTGGTGCCTACTACACTGGGAAAGGCAATATGGGACCTTCCACTATCTAAACAAAGATGCTCTATAGGGTTTAAGGCAAACCGGGGGAACAGAAATGGAAACAAAGGAGGAAGGAATGTCTGGTCTTTTCCTGCAGCATTATTTGAACCTCTCTGACAGCTTCGAATGGTTCCAAGTAACACTTGTTTCTTCTATCCTAAGGCCTTCCTTGTTTCCCTGTCCCCAGCTTTAACAAATGTACTCTCTGAATAAAAAACAAAAGAATGAACAATTGTACCCTTCCAGTGGATGATCTTTTGAACCTCTAGTTAGTAAAATTTCCACCATTTTCTCCTTGTTTTCAGATTTGGCAAGTGAAAGTGGTGTGAAGTCATCCTGTAGAGCAGAAGAAACTATTTATAATTCATAGAATTAAATGAATCCAAACTCAATATTTGAATTTAAATAGATCCTCTGAACTTAAACATATACAATAGAAAGTAAATAAACAGCATCCCCTTTTGCCCTGGCTCATGTTCTCACTGGTTAGACCATTGGAGGGCACATTGAAGGGTCTAGGTTTAATTCCCATTCAAGAGCAAATACCCAGATAGCAGGTTTGATCCCCAACCCTGGCCTGAGCCTATGGGGAGGCACCCACACATAGGTTTTCCTCTCTCTCTCTCTCTTTCTCTCTCTCTTTCTCTCTCTCATTCTCTCCTTCTCTCCCTTCAATTCTCTCAAAAAGCAATGGAAAAAAATGTGTTGATGTCGATGAAAAAAAAAAAAAATAGTAGCAGCCCTGTTCTTCTCACCTCTGAACAGTCACTGAATGCTTCTTCCCTTTAAAATGTCCTCCACTCCCTCTTCAACAGATTAACTCTGACATCATTCCCCAAAACTCACCTCAATGATTTACAGTGTGGGTTCCAAGATTCTATGTTCCTGTCTTACTATCTATCCTGGTACACTGTCGTCATTATGTTGCCTGTGGACTGGGACCTCTTCTTCTCACTTGCACTCACCCAGCTCCCCTTGCTGGGTATTAGGTCTCCTCTCCCCACCCATGGCCAGCAGCAGCCATTTCCTTGGCCCCTGTCAGCATGGCAACCAGTCCCCACCATCACTTCACTCCTCCCTGCCTTCAGTCCTTTGTGGGATCTGAGCCTATCAACCACTCCCAGATACTAACAGTCAGTTCTTCCTTCTGGGGTGGAAGGGTAGCTGGGAAGCAGAGCTTTGCCCCTTCCATGGACCCCACATTTCTCCAGCCCTCCCTGCCTGGGCATTGGAGTTGTTTTCATAGTGACAGGGCCTGATTTATTTTATTCAGTGTATGTAAGTGAGAAAGAAAATGCTTGTTCCCAGCTGGGGTGGCTCAGCAGTTGAATGTTGACTCTTGAATCAGGAGGCAAATGTAGGGCTTGTGAGCTGGATCCCCCAATGGGGGTGTGCAGGAGGCAGCCAATGGATGACTCTCTGTCATCATTGATATTTCTATCTAACGCTCCCTTCCTTTATCTTTAATATCAACAAAACATACAGTTTTTTTAAAAAGGCTTAAAACTGAAGTAAAAACATGTATTTTAAACATTTTGTAAATAAAGTTACTTGATCTATACCTTGTTTTTCGCTTCCATATTTGCCATACAGGAAAGTAGCTTTTCCACTATTGCTGTGTTTTGACCAAGGACAGCATAGTGAAGAGGAGTGTTTCCATGGATATCCATTTTGTTTGGATCGGCACCGTGGTCTAGTAGAATTGCGGCACATTCTTCTTGCTCATTTTGGATGGCCTGTCAGTATTATGGCAAAAAATAGATGATAAATTCTAGTAATGCAAAGTAAACATTCCACAAGTTATTCTAAGTAATTAAATTAAAAGCAATCTCAAGTTCACATAGTTGGCTAATACATACGTAAATTAGAGCTGTTTTGTTGTCAATATCACAAAGGTTCAATAGGCAATGTCTCTGAGCTAGCAGTCTCACCACTCTTGGATGGCCCTTGCCACAGGCCATGTGCAGAGCAGTCCTATGAAAGTGAGAGGACTTATTAGGGACTTAGAGTACACTACATTAAAGCATACAGTTGTCTATGTAATTGTAAACATTTCCCACTATACCTTCAAATTAAATCTGTAGTTTTCTTCTGGAGACAGTACAATATTTATTAGGTCTTGTTACTTACCCTATTTGAATAGAGGGAGGATGACCTGAGGATGAAGCTCTACTTGGTTCTGTTCCTATATTAACTGTCACTTATTAGATAACACTGGGTCTTTCTGTTCCTCAATTTTCTCATCAACAAAACAAGGATAAAAAAAATAGGTATCTCACAGGATACCATTGTTGGCTTTCATGAGAATTTATGCAAAGTATTTACTACAGTTCTTAACCCAGGGAAAAATAACTCAATAATTGTTAGAAAATATCAGTATCATTATTATTATTACTAGAGGCCCAGTGCACAAAAATTTGTGCACTCGGGGGGCGGGGAGACGGGGGTCCCCCAGCCCAGCCTGTGCCCTCTCGCAGTCTGGGACCCCTTGGGAGATAACGACCAGCTGGCTTAGGCCTGCTCCCGGGTGGCAGAGGGCAGGCCCAATCCCTAGGTGCAGCCCCTGGTCGGGCTAAGAGCAGGGCCGATTGGGGAGTTGGGGCACCGCCCCATCATGCACACAGCAGGGCGGATTGGGAGGTTGTGATGCTACCCTCAGTCACGCTCAGGGTAGGGCCAATTGGGGGGTTGGGGCACCGCCCCCTGTCACACTCAAGGCAGGGTCGATGGGGAGGTTGCAGCGCCACCCCCTGTCACTCACAGAGCAGGGCCCATCAGGGGGGTTGGGGCTCCATACCCTGTCACACATAGAGCAGGGTCAATCAGGGGGTTGAGGAGCTCCCCACTATCATGCACAGAGTAGGGCCGATAGGGGAGTTAGGGCTCCACCCCCTGTCACACACAGAGCAGGGCAGATCAGGGGGTTGGGACACTGCACCCTGTCACACTCAGGGCAGGGCCAATGGGGAGGTTATGGCACTATCCCATTACACACAGAGAAAGGCCTGTGGAGGGGGGTTGGGGCACCGCCCTCTATCACCCACAGAGCAGGGCTGATCAGGGGGTTGAGCGCCGCCACTGTCACTCGCAGGGCAGGGCCAATGGAGAGGTTATGGCTCTACCCTGTCACACACAGAGCAGGGCCCGGGGGCGAGGGGGGCGGTTGGTGCGCCACACCCTGTTACACACAGAGTTCAGGGTGACCAGGGGATTGGGGAGCTCCCCCCTATCAGGCACAGAGCAGGGCTGATCAGGGGGTTGGGGTGCCTTCCCCTGTCACGAACAGAGCAGGGCAGATAGGGAGGTTGTGGCCCCGCCCCCTGTCACACACAGAGCTGCAGGGTGATCAGGGGGTTTGGGCACTGCCCCCTGTCACACTGATCCTGGTGCCGGGAGGCCTCACTGCTCTGCTGATCCCGGTGCCGGGAGGCATATTACCCTTTTACTATATAGAATAGAGGCCTGGTGCATGGGTGGGGGTCGGCTGGTTTGCCCTGAAGGGTGTCCTGGATCAGGGTGGGGGTCCCCACGGGGGTGCCTGGCCAGTCTGGCTGAGGGGCTGAGGGCTGTTTTCAGGCTGGTGGGTTGACTGAAGCTCCCAACCTCTCCTTTTTTTTCTTTTTTCTTTTTTTATTCTGGGCCAGCTTTAGCTCTGAGGCCTCGCTTTCGGTTTCTGGCCTTTACCTTCTGTATTTGATACAATGTTGCGGTCTGGCTGGCTGAAGCCTGGCTGACTAACGCAGGTTTCTGGGGTCTTGTTTAGCTTCTATATTTGCAACATAGTTCCTTAGAGTTGCAGCTGAGAGGCCAGCAAGTGAGGCGGGGAACGTTGGAGTCCGCCTTCACTGGAGCAAGCAAGCCTCCCTGTTCGCTTCAGTGCATGGCTGCCGGCCGCCATCTTGGCTGACATTTAATTTGCATAAGCATATGCTGATTAGCCATTGGGAAGGGTAGCGGTTGTACGCTAATTACCATGTTTCTCTTTTATTAGTGTAGATTACTACCAATTTACAGGAACCACATTTCAATTAAATAAAATGATATCATCATACCTACTTTGCAGATCTATTATAAGCATCAGAATGTACATAGTATTTCAATGCTTCTAAAATGCTTATTTTCTCACAATTTAAAATCGCTGATATTAGAATCCAGTTTTTAAATCAGAAAGACTTACAAACATTATTGGCAGCATTTAAAAAATTAATTAATACAAAATATACTGACAATTGGACATCCATGGTACCTTACATTAAGGAAAATATGGCTAACTATAACATTGATCTTGCAGTTTTGTCAAATGATTGGCATTTAAATTCATATTAATTCTTAATATCTTTATGGTGGTAAAGAGGACACAAAAAGAAATCAAGAAAATTTTTAAAGGTAATTCTGACTTTGATTTTCAAGAAAATTTAAGTCAAAGGTAGGTCAGGATTCAAATATTTAGGTTGACTCATTTTGTTCAATATTTAGATTTATAGATTGTAGGGAAAACGGATGTTTTCAATGAACAATATTAGTATTTCTTACTATTATACATCGTCAAAAGGCCAGTTTAAGGTTATTTTTTACAATTTCCTACTTTCAGAAATACTTTTTTGGAAACAGGTAGAAAAAGTTTCAACCTGATGATGTCCTAATATTTCAATTATGAACTTCTCATTTTGCTCATGTTGGGCAACATGAAATCATAAAGATGAAAGGGCCTGATTTGGAGGGAAAGGGTCCTGAGTAGAATATGTCTGCTACATAATAGGTACTCAGGTTATTTTTCATGTAAAAATGGATTGAGAGAATGCATACACATAGTGGAAGAGTTCAATATTTTTAAATAAATCTTTATAGATTAAAAACACACCTCAGCATTAATAGTAATCTTTTACATTTTCTCTCTTTATTAAAAAAGTTTATGGTTAAGAGTACTATAGATCTCTTACATTTTTCCCTCATCGTCACCCTCCACCTGGTTCCTGCCCCACCCCAGGCCTTCAACATCCTACTGTCTGTGTCCATAGGTAAAATCTTAGGTTAATCTCTTCCTGCTCCTCTGTTCCCCCTTGCCTCTGAGATACAGAAGTCTGTTACAGGTTTCCATGCCTCTGGTACTATTCTATTCATTGGTTGTTGTTGTTGTTGTTCATTAGATTAATTACTTGTTTTGATTTTTACATTCAATTGATGATCTATAATAATGAAAGCATAGTATGCTAATTAGACCAGAGGTCCTTCTGGATATCCTTCGGGACGACTTCCAGATGAAGGCAGGGCTGCAGCCACAGAATCAAGGAAGCCCCTGTAGCTGCAAGGGAGAGATCCAGGTAGAGGCCATGGCTGTGAAGGCCTATCCTTGCACAAATTTCGTGCATTGGGTGTCTAGTAAATACATATGTATTGACATATTATTGTTTCTATTTTTAAACTCTTCTTCTTCTTCTTCTTCTTCTTCTTCTTCTTCTTCTTCTTCTTCTTCTTCTTCTTCTTCTTAATCTCCACCTCCTTCTTCTTCTTCTTCTCCTTCTTCTCCTCCTCCTCCTCCTCCTCCTCCTCCTCCTCCTCCTCCTCCTCCTCCTCCTCCTCCTTCTTCTTCTTCTTCTTCTTCTTCTTCTTCTTCTTCTTCTTCTTCTTTATTTTTCTTTCTCAAGAATACCCATCAACATTTCATTCAACACTGGTTTAGTAATTGTGAACACTTTTAGTTTTTTTTTGTCTGTGAAGCTCTTTATCTGACCTTCAATTCTAAATGATAGCTTTGTTGGGTAGAGTAATCTGGATTGTAGGTCCTTGCCATTCATCACTTTGTATAATCCCTGTCACTCGCTACTGGGCTGCAAAGTTTTTCTTGAGAAATCAACTGACAGTCTTACAGGTATTCCTTTGTAGGTAACTAACTGATTTTCTCTAGCTGCTTTTAAATTCTCTTTGTCTTTAGCCATTGGCATTTTAATGATGATATGTCTTGGTGTGGGCCTCTTTGCATTCCTCTTGTTTGGGACTCTCTGTGTTTTCTCCACTTGTAATTCTATTTCCTTTAGCAGGTAGGAAAATTTTTCTGTCATTATTTCTTCAGATAGGTTTTCATTATCTTGCTCTCTCCCTTCACCTGCTGGCAGGAACATAATGTAATTGTTGGTATGCTTGAAGTTATCCCAGAAGATCTTTACACTGTCTTCATATTTTTTGGATTCATTTTTCTTTTTGCTCTGCTGACTGGGCATTTTCTGTTTCCTCATATTCCAAGTCTTAATTTGATTCTCAGGATCTTCAACTGTACTGCTGAATCCCCAAAATTATTCTTGACTTCAGTTAGTGTGTGCCTAATTTCTGACGGATCCAGGTCCGTTTTTATGTCTTTGGTGTAGTCATTAAATCCTTGTAAGTCTCACTAAGTTCCTTGAAGCTCTCATTAAAGCAACCTCATAACCATTGCTTTGAATGCTGTATCTAGTAATTCGCTTGCTTCCATTTCATTTAGTTCTTTTTCTGATGATTTCTCCTGTTCTTTCATTTGTGATATGTATTTTTGTCACCACATTTTTGGCTGCTTCCCTGTGTTTGTTTCTATGTACTAGGTAGAACCTCTATGTCTCCTGGAATTAGTAGAGTGGCCTTGTATAAGAGGTATCCTGTGGCTCAGTCTCTTTAGGAACCTGAGCTGGGCACTCTAGGTGAACCCCTGTGTGGGCTATGTGCAGAATCATTTATCTGTGCCTTGACTGCTGTCGGTGTCACTAGGTGCAGTTGATCTCCAGGCCAATTGGCTGTGAGGATCAGCTGGGACTACATTGGAAGAGATGTTGTGAAGGAGATACATTTTTTTTGTTTGAGATATTTTAGCAAAGTGTGAAGCCTGACCCAGGACATGCCATTCATATGTTAACGGTGGTACAAAGCGCTTGAGTGGTATTCAAATTGCATGTGGTTGGGTCTCAGAGAATCACCAGGGTGGAGCGAACAGTTTGAGACAAGCTGATGAAAACTCAGATATGGGTGCCTGTCAGTTCTGGGATGGGGGAAGTCTCAGCACAGGAACAATGACCTCTGTGAGCACCTCTGTCTCTGAGAAAGCTGCCTCTGAGTACTTGCCCTGATGCCAGACAATCCAGTTACTCCCCGATTGTCACAAGTTCCTTTCAAGCTGCCACCACCAGGATGGAGTACAAAGTGTTTCAGTCCTAGTAGGTTCTTGTGGTGGCCCTTTAAAAGGAACTACCTGGGTCTCCCACAGTGTGTGTTCTTGTCAATCAGCCACAATGATTGCTCATTTTCACAGCTTGAAGTTAAAGGGAATTCTCTTCCCCTGCTCTGGAACCCTGGGTTGTGGGTCTCGTGTAAGACTGGGACACCCTTGCTTCTCACAGGAAGCCTCCATAACCACAACATATATCAAGATTAGAAAAAGACGCCACATGTTGTTGTGGGACCAGCCCATTCAGTGCCTCTGCCCTTCCTACCCACCAAAATGTGCTTCTTCTTTACTTCTCTAGCTGTAGGAATTCCATTCACCCAGATGTCAGGTGATTCTGAATGATGGTTATTCTGTATCTGTATTTTAGTTGTAATTTTGATGTGGTTATTGGAGGTGGCAAGTACCAGGGTATACTTGTGTAACCATTTTAGTTCTTCTGTGCTTTCTATTTTTTAATTATATTTTTTTAAAGAAATAACTCAGTTAGAGAAAGAAAAATTTCAAGTGACCTCACTTAATTGTGGAATCTAAAGATCAAAATGTACTGATGAACAAAATATGTCCAGAGGTAATGGTGCCTAGAATAGAACAACAGATCTAGGGATGGTGGTGGTAGGACAGGAAGAGATTAAACAAAGAGCATATATGCATAACCCATGGACACAGACAATATTATGAGAAAGTTCTGTGGTGGAATGGGGTGTGGTTTAGGTGGTAGGAGGACAAAAAAGGGACAAAATGGGAGAGTTCTGTAATACTGACAAAAACAACAACAAAAAATAAAAAAATTTTTAAAAAGTACTTTTAATTGATTTTAAGAGAAAGGAGGGTTAGAGAGAAAAACATTGATGTGAGGGAGATGCATCAATAGGTTTGCTCCCATAGGCACCCCAAATCTGAAACCTGGATAGGTCTCTATTACCAGGAACAAACCCCAAGACCTTTCAGAGTACAATAAGGTTAATGGATGGTGCTCCTACCACCTGAGCCATACTGATCAGGGTGCTATTTTGAAATTTTTAGGTTCATAAGCACACTAAGATGTGACTAATCTATAATAACTTACATATTACATGTAATAAAGCTATATAACATAAAACACATATGTGTATAATTATATATATATATATATATATATCTACAGTAATAAAATACAAACATGCAAATTGATCAAACCTTCTCTATGCCTTAACTCAGGCCCCCCAGCCAATCAGAGTGAGTATATGCAAATTAACCCAACCAAGAAGGCAGTCGGCAGCCACAGAGCAGGAGCAAGCAGGAACCTCGGTTCCCCAGTGATGGAAGAAGCCAAGCTTCCCACCAGCCATGGCCAACTCTGAGCTTCACTGAAGGCAACTAAATTTCAATTATAGCAGATAAATAAACCCCAGATACCTGCTTTCAGTCGGCCGTGGCCACGGAGCTGAAGCAAGCAGGAGGCTTGGGTTGCCCCTGGTGATGGAGGAAGCCAAGCTTCCCAGCAACCATGACCTGCTCTGAGGTCCAATCAAGGTACATAATTTCAATTATAGAAGGTAAATAAATGCCAGAATAAAAAAAAAAGAAAAAAAGGAGAGGCTGGGAGCTTCCATCGCTGGCGGGGCTTGGCCAGCCTGAAAACAGCCCTCAACCCCTCACCCAGACTGGCCAGGCACCCCATTGGGGACCCCCACACTGAAGGGGTGTGACCAGCTTTTAACAGCCATCAGGTCCTCACCCAGGCTGGCCAGGCACCATAGTGGGAACCCCCACCATGAAGGGCATGTGAGCAGCCTGCAAACACCCATCAGCCCCTCACCCAGGCTGGCCACACACCCCAGCAGGAGCCCTACCCTTATCCAGGACACCCTTCAGGGCAAACCAGCCAGCCCTCACCTGTGCAGCAGGCCTCTACCCTTTATAATAAAAGGATAATATGCAAACTGACCCTAACAGCACAACAACTGGGAATGACTGGTCACTATGACACACACTGACCACCAGGGGGCAAACACTCAATGCAGGAGCTGCCCCTTGGTGCTAAGTGCGCTCCTACAGTGGGTGCTCCACTCAGCCACAAGCCAGGTTGATGGCTGCCAGCACAGTGGTGGTGGCGGGAGCCTCTCCCACCACCTCAGGCAGTACTGAGGATGTCCAACTGCAGCTTAGGTCTGTTCCCTGCTGGTATGTGGACATCCCCTGAGGGCTGCCGGGCTGCCAGAGGGATGTCTGCCTGCCAGCTTTGGCCCAACACCTCATGGAGTGTGCCTAAGCCAGCAGGTGGACATCCTCCAAGGGGCCCCAAATTGCAAGAGGGCATAGGCTGGTCTGAGAGACCCCCCGAGTACACAAATATTTGTGCACCGGACCTCTAGTGTGTTTGTGTGTGTGTGTGTGTGTGTGTGTGTGTGTGTATTAGCGGCCCAGTGCACGAAATTGTGTGCAGGTAGGGTCCCTGCCAGGGTTCTTGTTCCAGTATTACGAAGGGTTCAGGAAATCTGGAGAAGGTTGTGCGTAGATTAAATAACAATCCAGAGATGATGCATAATTTTGAAAGGCATTTGGGGGTCAGAGGAACCTAGGTTAAAGGAAACTAAGATCTCCTTGTCTCAGGACCCCATGCTTTTGATTAACACAATTGGTCCTGAGGCAAGGCAGAGATATATCCTTCAAAGGGTCAGGGTTTCCTATACAGAGGCATTGTCAGATTTGGGGAATTAGCCTACAGCTATTCAGGTGTTTGGCCAGTAGGAGGCAATTACATGTAGATTAAGATGCCCTGAGCTGTCTGGCAGCAAACTATCAGTCAATCCCTTTTGAGGTTTGGGGAAAGGCCATCAGCCATTCCCAGATTCAGCCCTGCTGTCATGCTGGGATTGGCTTCTGGCAGGGCCCTAGGCCTAGTCTGTGATCAGGTCCATCTTCTGCCTGCTCACCAGTCCCTAGTCCTGCCCCGCCGCCGCCACCAACCCAGTTCCCCTCGCCATTCCCCAGTCCCACCACACTTCTGCCTCCTACCCTGTTCACCTCACCAGTCCCCAGTCCGCAGCACTGAGACCCGCCCTGGTTCTCCATTCACCAGCTGATGATCAGAGCCTGCGAACTTGCGGGGAGGGTCCAAGAGGTGGTTGATGCACCTCATAGTGACTGGTAGAGCAATCATTCTGGTCTTTACACCATTATGGTCACTGGTCTTTTATTTTACAGGACTAGTGTCCCCGTAAATTAAATTTGTGCATGGTGGGGGCGGGGGGGGAGGGGGGTGTCCCTCAGCCAGGCCTGCACCCTCTCCAAACTTACACCCCTTGAGGGATGTCTGACTGCTGGTTTAAGGATCAGGCATAAAATGGCAGTCGGATATCTCTCCCGCAATCTGGGACTTCTGGCACCTAACCGCCCACCTCCTGCCTGACTGCCTGATAACCCCTAGCTACCTTGTCTGCTGGCCTATTTGCCTCCAACTTCCCCCTCCCCCGGCCAGCCTTCTTGCCCCCAACAGCTCCCCTGCCAGCCTGATTGCCCCTAAGTACCCTCTACTCCTGGCCTGATCACCCCTAACTGCCTCTGCCTCAGCCCTGACACCATGGCTTTGTCTGGAAGAAAATCCAAAAAAGTCTCCCAAAGGTCTCCCGGCCTAAATAGCACATTACCCTTTTATTAGTATAGATAGAGGCCTGATGCATGGGTGGGGGCCAGCTTGTCTTCCCTGAAGGGGTTTCCTGATCAGGGTGGGGGTCCCCATGGGAGCATTGCTGGCCTGGGTAAGGGGCAGGGGCAGTTTGCAGGCTTGCCATGCCCCCATCTGGGTGGGGGTCCCTGCTGTGGTGCATGCCCAGCCTGGGTGAGAGGCTGGGGGCTCTTTTCAGGCCAGTCACACACCCTTTGGGGTGAGGATCCCTGCTGGGGGTGTGGCCAGCCTGGGTGAGGGCTGATAGCTGCTTGCAGGCTGGCCAAGCCCCCATTGGGATGAGGGTTTCCGCTGGGGGCGGGGTTGGCCTGGGCAAGGGGCTAATGGCCTTTTGGAGGCTGGCCACATCCCCATGGGGTTAGGGTCCCCACTGCAGTTAAGGGGACCTGGGCAAAGGGCTGTAGTTTGGGGGTAGTTTTCAGGCTGGCCAAGCTCCAGGCTTTGTCCAGAAGGACATCTAGAAGGTCTCTGGAAGGACTCCCAATCTAATTACCATATTCCTTTTTTATCAGTATAGATATATATATACTTTACAGGCACTGTTATAAAACAGCTCAAGTGCCCATCAGTAGATGAGTAGATGAAAAATGTGTAGTACATTTACACAATGATATATTATGCTACTGTAGAAAAGAAGGCACTCTTATACCCTTTGCGACAGCATAGACAGATCTGGAGATTGTTATGCTAAATGAAATCAGCCAGTCAGAGAAAGGCAAATGCCATATAATCTCACTTACACATGGAATATAATGAAGAAAATAAACTGACAAACAAAATAGGACCAGAGGCCTGGATTCCTGGGCCAGACTCACAGATCTCAGAGGAAGGGGTGTGGGGAAAGGGAAGTGACTAGCCAAAGAACATATATGCACATATGCATAGCCCTTGGACACAGACAACAATGTGTGAAGCCTGAAGACTGTGTGGAGAGACACTAAAGTGTTGAGGTGGGAGACATCTCTGACAGTGTCAACAATAAAAATAAAACATTTTCAAAAGAAGTCCAAAAGGCAGAAAGTGAGAAATGAATTTTAGTGAGCACGATTCATATGATTGCTCTTCCTGAGGATGCTTTTATTCATAATAATATTTACTAGAATTTCCGTACATGTTCAAACATGAAATCAGATTTTTTAAAAAGGAAATGTTCATTTTTAATACAAATGCTCAGAAATAAATTTTATCACATTTTGCATCTATTTTTCACTAATTAAGATCATAGTCTGTTTGTGTGTATGTATAATCAAAATGAGTTTTTCTTATTAAGACATTGTTATTTTCAGAAGTACTGAGTGAAACAAACTATAAAAATTAGATTTTAGTATAAATAGAATTGATGGGTACTGGGAATATATCTATACTAGAGGCCCAATGTAAGAAATTTGTCCGGGGGTGGGTATGTCCCTCAGCCTGGATTGCACCCTCTTGCAATCCAGAATCCCTCAAGGGATGTCTGACTGCTGGTTTAGGCCCAGTCCCTCAGTGGATATCCCTCTCACATTCTAAGACCACTGGCTCCAAACCACTTGCCTGCCACCCTGCCTGCTCTGACTGCCTGCCTGATCGCCTCAAACTGCATCTGCCTCGTCTCCCACACCCGGGACCTCCGCTTTTCTCCTCCAGCTGGCTGCAGGCACCTGGTACCCAGGCTTTCCTCCCTCTAGCCAGCTGCAGGCACCTGGGCCCCTGCTCTGTCAGAAAGGTCATACAGAAGGATGTCTGGAAGCTGTCTGGTCTATCCAGTATATTTAGTATATTACCCCTTTATTAGTCTACTAGCAGATTTTTAAATGTGGTGCTCAGGGCCAAATTGCCTACTGCAAATGTCAAAAACAATGTAAAATTTAAACAGCAGTATAAGGACAATCTTCAAAAACTGGATGGATGGAAAATATTATATTATTCTTTTACCTTATTCCCTTTTTTCCAGGGACACTAAATATTTTCTCAGTTGTCCATTGGTCACTTATACTTATGCAAAAAAATACTGTGTTCATTTTCAAGTTATAGTTTTTTGTTGTTGATCTCAAAGACTTCTCTGTAAAAGGAAGACATACCTTTCCTCTGATACACATATACTGCAAATATTTTGCAAGAACGTTTTCTTTCTTTTGCTAAAATTATTTTCTGATAGACAGAGTGTTTGAAACATTTTAAATATATTTTCATTGATGAATAAAATATATTTTATTCAATGTTGAGAGAGAATCATTGATTGGCTGCCCCCTGCACACTCCTACAAAGGATAGAACCTGCAACACAGATGTATACCCAGACCAGGAATCGAGCCATGACCTCCTGTTTCTTAGGTCAACACTCAAACACTAAGTCATGCAGCCGGACTTGAACTTTTTATATTGCTCAATCAACCTCCAGAAATCTGGTGCTTCAAGTCTTTGTCAACATTAAAAAACAACAACAAAGTATAAACAGACATTTGTGTATTCTCCTGGTACTTTTCTCATTTTGCATATTTAAAATTTTCATCTGAGATTTATTTGGAGTAATCAAAATATAGCTAGTTTTATACAAACACTTAACATAGAATCCTCCACCATTTTTCATTGACCTTTTCCTACAAATATGAAACGTCACCAGTATCTACTTCTAAAGTGTTACATATATTTGGAGGTTTGGGCACTTTCCATTCTGTTCTTATCATTTATCTGTCTTTTCAGCTAATAGTAAACTAATACTTTGTGGAAATGTATAGCACACATTAATAGCTAGAAGGGTAAACTTGTGTCTACTATGCAAAATTTGTCTTAATTTCATTCCAATGATGGGAGATAACATGTAACTCAAAAATTTTAAAGTATATTGAATTGGTTGGTAAAACTAATAAACAGGACAAGCACACATTTTGAGAAACTCAGTCATCATAATCAGGACCACAGCCACCTTCCCGTTTCAAAGTTGCTTCTGAGTTCCCTCCATAAAGAACATAGGTTATTAGATTTTATCCAAGGAATTTTTAGCCCAGAAGTGGATCTATTATGGGAATTATCTCTCTCATTGTGCACTTTTCTATAGTATGTAACATCATGGTATAAAAATGTGTATGGTATAAAATCCTATATAAGAAAAACCTAATATGCTAAGTGTCGGTTATCAGTTACCTGTTCAACCAATCAAAGAGTAATATGTTTATGATAAGCTAAGGCCACTTACCCACTCGCTATGAAGTGCACTGACCACCAGGGAGCAGACACTCGGACCAGTAGGTTTGCTTACTGCTGAGGTCAAGCTGATCAGCACTGAGCGAGATGGGCCAGACATGCCCTGGAGCCCTCCCATGGTCCCTCTGCAGCTGGCCAACCTCTCGTGTCACTCCCTGGCCCCGAATGTGCATCAGTAGGGGCCCTTGGCCTGGCCTGCACCCTCTCACCATCCAGGACCCCTCAGGAGATGTTGGAAAGCCGGTTTGGGCCCAGTCCTGCAGGCCAGGCCAAGGAACTCCACTGGTGCATGGCTTCATTATTGATATGTAGTTAAATCACTTAAAAATTGTTAGTAAAGTGTTCTGTAAGAAGAATTCTGTGTGAGTCCATGTGTTTTTATTTTTTGCTGCTCATAAATTTGGTCTGAGCACTTGCCCCAGGTCCGGTGTCCACCAAGGAGTTGCTGCTGGGCCTTGCAAGGGTGCGCCTCTCCCCGTCCACCCACCTCCTCCCAGTGGACCCCAGGCTGCCAGCCTCCCAGACCCTATTACCTGCTCATCCTGTCCCTATCATTCAGGCTACTTTTCCTGAACAATAGGATTTGCCTCACTCTCCACAGGTTTCCCACGCTGGCAGCTTTGTGGATGGCGCCCATATCTTCATCTCCATAGTGGGGCATTCTGGCTCCCAGGCCACTGCTCCCAGGACTGGTGGGGGAATCCATGACTCCCACTCTGGAACTTCTCAGAAAAGGAAAACGGTTTCCCACGCTGGCAGCTTTGTGGATGGCGCCCATATCTTCATCACCATAGTGGGGCATTCTGGCTCCCAGGCCACTGCTCCCAGGACTGGTGGGGGAATCCATGACTCCCACTCTGGAACTTCTCAGAAAAGGAAAACGGTTCTGCATGGCAGAGAGTCTAGGGCTTCAGAGAAGCCCTAACTTCCCTCTGCTTTTTGAACCTCCTGAGCCGAACACGAGCTCTCTAGCCAACCACCTTATGCCACAGCATTCAAGCAGGGCAGTTTGGCAGTTAACCATCTCCTCTCGGAATCATAGTAACCAAGCAACGGCCTCTGACATCACTACCCCTGCACATAGAGCCTTGAGGTCAAAGGTAGCCAGAGCACATGTGCAAAGCCCAAATATCTGAAATCTCAGAGACTACCCTGGTGGGTGTGTCTCCCTGGTACAAGCTCCCACACCAGCACCAGAGGGTGGCGGTCCCATAAGTGGTCAAGAGCATGAACTAAAGTTGCAGATTAGATCCCTGGTCCCAAGTTAGGGGCATGCATGCTAGTGGCAGTCAATTCAAGTCTCTCTCATGTGTATGTTTCTCTCTCTCTCTCTCTCTCTCTCTCTCTCTCTCTCTCTCTCTCTCTTTCCCTCCCTCTCTCCTAAACCTGCTCCCTCCAGTACTTTCCTTCCACAAAGTAATGAATAAATATTTAAAAATTTAAAAAATGGGGAAAATATCCTCAGTGAGGATTAAGAAAAATAAAAATTAAAAGAAATATATCAGTGATTTCCTGTGGGAAGGTCTGGGTTCTGCTCAAACATCCCTGGGAGTTGGCCAAGTATTTCCAGAGGCTTGTAACAGTTACTCACCCAGTGAAAAAGCAGTCTTTGCCTAAGAACAGAGCTAGGGTGGTGTGAAACTCCAGGATACACAAGGAATTATGTCCTAGGAAACTTCCCTTAAAAAAAAAACTCTGCAACCAAAGCACTTGTATGCATGCATAGAAGCATTACAAATATACACAGCCATTGGGACGGGGGGTGAGAGCATGTGCTGGGGGGTGGGAGTGGCCAGGGAGAAGCTAATGGGGGAAAAATAATATTGTAATAGCTATGTACAGTCCAGGGGGGGTGGGTACTTAAAATATCAGGGGAACCACTCTGTAAAGTACAAGATTGTCTAACCACTATGTTGTACACATGAAACTAATGCTATATAATAAAATGTTAATATGCAGATAGACTGACTGACAGAACAACCGCACAACCAGTCACTATGACATGCAGTCACCACCAGGGGGCATGGCCACAGGCAGCAAAATTCAGAACATGGGTGTGTCAGCCACGGTGGGATGGTGGAACAGGTTAGTGGGGCACCAGACCAAGGCAGGGTGCTGGTCACTGTCATCAGGGTGAGCCTCTGGTACTTATTGAAAATTCTTTGCTCCCACACATTGTGGTCATACCCAGCACTCACACCTGCTGTTGGCACTGGCCCCACTCACACCTGCTGCTGGCACCCGGCAGTGGCCCAATTGCTTGGCGCCGTCAGCAGGTGTGTGTGGCAGCTGCTGGCCCCAATTGCCCCTGAGGGCTTCACACCTCCCCCTGCCCCTGAGGGGCGATCCGGGCAGCAGCTGCCACTCACACCCACTAATAGTGCCGGCCCTGATCACACCCACTGCTGGAATGAGCCCCAATCACTCCGTGCCATCAGCGGGTGCAAGTGGGGCTGGCGCTGTCAGCACATGGGAGTGGTGGTGGCAGAAGCAGGGCTTCTGGCAGACAGGGGACGGTGGGGGCATGGCAGTAGGGGTTGGGCAGTGACTCAGAGGATGGGCCAAGACCTGCTCCTGTGCCCACCTCAGCCTCGAGGTCCACAGTTTCTTTCAAGGTTCACAAATTCATGCAGTGTGCCACTAGTACAGAATAATATTGAAAAAAAAAAAGATGGAGAATACCTCCTCTCTAGTCTCAGGTGTGTCACCCAAGACCCACAGCTGCCAAGTCACTGCAGCTTGGCATCTCCTGCATTGAGCGTCTGCTCCCTGGTTGTCAGTGCCTGTCATAGCTACCAGTTGGAAAGTTGGACATTCAGCCATTTACTTAGGTTTTTATATAGAGAGATTTATGTATTTATTTATTTTTTTATTTAGAGAGAAAGAAACATCGATTTCTTGTTCCACTTATGTATGCTTTCCTTGGATGCTTCTTCTATGAGCCCTGACTTGGGGATCAACCCACAACCTTAGCGTTTCCTGACAATGCTCTAACCAACTGAGCTTCCCAGCCAGAATGGTATTTTTATTTTTGCTTTTGAAATTATTTTTGTTGTTGTTGACATTATTATGGATGTGGTATTTCTTTTTCTTATGTAAATTTTGCCCACTTCTAGACATATCAGGGATTTTTCATTTTTTATTGTGACAGACTATTTTGCCATTATCATTATGTTTATTGCATTAATATCTGTACATTTGATAATCAGACTGAAGAAAGCTGTAATTTCATAACTGGTGAAGGAGTTGAGAGTTTATGGCAGTTTTTCAGGAAAGGCAAACTGCATGGTAAAGATTTCACCAGAAAGATATTGAGGAATGTTATGATGCAGATGGAAAAACAAATAAAGTAAAATGCAAGCAAGAGGGGTCGTTTTTATTGAAGAATAAGATAATCGCTAAAAATAAAATTATATAAAATGGCTATTTTTCCCACAAATCACATTAGCCAAATTTTTCAGTAACTCATTTACTGACCTTATCTTCACCATCATGAAGCCTCTTGTACTCCATAAGTGTTCCATATTCTTTAAGATTAACAAACTTAAAGTCTAAATACTCATTTCCCCTTGCTTCCTTCTTTCTCTACCAGCAACTTCTGTCTTTCCATCTTTATACCATGTGTTAGGAAGGTAAAATAGGTTGACTCCATATTCCATAGAAACTGGTATAAACATGTGAGTACATACAGAGACTCCTTTTAGTGTAGTTCTTGATCCAGCAACTCCAAATGGACTACACCTGCTACGGTGGGTGAAACACACAGGAGCAGGAGCAGCCCCACAGCAACGGCTAATACAAACCCAGCTAACTCAGAACTCACCACATTCCCACTGCATTTGTTAATGATTTCAAGTGCTAACCAAAATGAAAAGTAACAGAAACCAACACTGCACAAAATGCACCAGAAAAATGTGAAAGTTTGGCAAACACATCTTACAGCAAGACAAATACATAGGTTTTAACTTATTCTTCTGAGACCATTTACTGCCATTTGGTTCTTTGTTGCTTGAGTAGTTCACAAAATTGCTTGGAAATGGAAGCTCAGAAGTTGAGTGCCTGGGCCTTCAGCAGACATTGCTGCTGGTGACAGATTCCCCACTGAGGGATGAGTGCCTTCATTGGGAAAGGAACAACTATCAAAACCAACAACAAATTCTGAGGCCAAACATGTGTCACTCAGCAGAGGTAGACCAACTGGTTTTGGTGTGTGTGAATGGTGTAAACGATGATCACCAAGCAGTTGCCTCCTACATCAGCCCAACTAGAAGTTATCTATTGTCCCTTATTTGCTCCTCAAATTTACAGGAGAGGCTCTCTGTAGTGACATGTGGCAAGAAGGGTCTGATATTTCCTGTGCAGCCTACAATGAGGATCAAAGACATGACCCGGCTACAGAGAGGTCGGAAACACACACCAGGACTCCAGGTCAGTTGACCCTAGTGTTTCTCCATGGATCAGGGATACTCAGAGTATAGGTTATGCCAGCTCTGAGTTTCTGTGTTTCCTTGGTCAAAGAGCAACTGGAATTTAAAATTTCCCATTCCCACATCTCTGTGGAAACTAATTGTAGACCCAGAGCAGATGCCCTGTAGAAAGGTATTTCTTGGAACTCTTGTGCTTATCTAAGACTCAAATAATGCCCTGGTTCAGCTTTCCTGCACACTCATTTAAGTTATGCTACTGGAATTCATAATGTGTTGACAAATATTTCTTTTGTGATGAAAAACAACTGAGAGATGGTTGCCTTACCAAATCTCTTAGCAAAGGTTTTCCAAATCCGGTTGAAATGCTGTCATTAATGTTTTTCCTAGTAAGAGTAACCAAGAAACATGTGGAACACTTTTCCACAACTGATTCATTTGTTCTCTGTGATGTGCAAAACCAGGGAAGACTTGAAAATATTCTGAACATTGAATGTACTTGTGAGTCAACCCACAGATCCATCAGCAGAGTGGAAGTCCTGACTGATGTGGTGTGTAGAGAACCTTGGTCCAATCACTGGCTAAATGGTAAGCAATCCAAACACAGCAATAACCCTTAGGAAGCAAGATTCAAATTCTTTTAAATGAACAGAGACATGAATGGCTGCACACTCCAGTAGAGACAAACTTCACAAATTGCACAACATCTGGAGGCAACTTACTAAACAAAACAAGAACAACCTCTACAAAGAATATCGATTCTTTCTCATCATTGATGTTTCTATCTCTCTCTTCCTCTCCTTTCCTCTCTGAAATCAATAAAAATATATTTTTATTTTTGCAACACTAGCTGAAATTCAATGAGAATAGAAAGAAAATAAGTAAGAAAATGTGACCTGTACTAAGAAAGAAAATAGAAATTGCTTATCTCCTCCAGATGCTGGATTTCGTATAGACTTTAAAACAGCTATTATGAACATGTTCTAAGAACTGGTGGAAGCCATGTTGAAAGAATTAATGAAAATTATGATGAAAATAATGCAATGCATGGAGAATCTCAATTAAGATAGAGAGTATATGATAGACCAAATAGAATTCCAAATAGGATTTGGAGCTGAAAAATACAATGATCTAAAATGAAAAATTCATTGGGATGAATGATTTGAGATGGTAGAAGAAAGAATTCAGTGACCTTGAAAAATCAAATGAAATTATTCAGTCTAAAGAGGAGAGAGAAGGCAATGAAGAACAGTAACAAAGCTCAAGAGACCGGATCAACATCAAGTATTGACAATCCCAGAAGGAGCAGAGAGACACTAAAGGATGGATAAGTATATTTGAAGAAATAATTGTTAAAAACTTCTCAAATGTGTTGTGGCCGGGTGGCTCAAAATGTTGTAGGTTGTATTCCTGGTAAGGACACATACCTAGGTTGGAGGCTTGACTCATGTTTGGGGTGCACCGGAATCAACCCATCGATGATTCCCTCTCACATTGATGTTAATCTCTCTCTCTCTCTCTCTCTCTCTCTCTCTCTCTCTCTCTCTCTTTCTCTCATCAATAGATACATATCCTCAGATGAAGATTTAAAAAAAGAAAACTTCTCATCTTTAATGAAAAACATTAATGTACAGATCCAAGAAACTCAACAAATCCAAGCATGAAACACACAAGGACATACACACCTAAAGGTCAAAACTGAGAAAAGCATCTTGAAAATGAGAAATAAACAACCTATCACCAAAGGAGAGAAACATTTTGATGAATTGCTGGCTTCTCACCAAAATACTGGAAGTCAAGGATCTGTGGGATAACATATTCAAAGTTATTAAAGAAAAAAAACGGCCTGGATGGTGTTGCTCAATGGTTGAGCATCAACTTATGAACCAGGAGGTTATGGTTCCATTCACGGTCAGAACACATGTCCAGTGTATAGGCTCAATCCTCAGTAGTGGGTGTGCAGGAGGCAGGTGGTCAATTATTCTCTCTCATCATTGATGTTTCTATCTCCCTCTTCCTCCCCTTTCCTCTCTCTGAAATCAATAAAAATATATTTTTTAAACAACAAGGAAAACTTTAAAAAAGAAAAAAGCTGTCTGACCATGTATTATTCTATATCCAGCTAAAATATTCTTTTAAAAAATGCATATTAAAGACATTCCCAACAAAGACTGAAAATGATTATATAAAGTGCAGTTATAGCACTGTATTTTTGAGTTGTAACATATACGCATACTACATATGACAGTAATAGCAGAAACAGAAGAACAGAAGTTACTAGAATAAAGGTAATGTATTTTACCAGAATTAAATTTGTAGTATTTTGAAGTATACTAGGATAAGTTGATGTGTATTATCTTCACTAAAATGTAACTTAAATTAAAAAAATGAACATAGGGACATTTTTATCTATGGGAAAAACAGAAAACACAAAGAGAAATAGCAGATATTAAAAACAACTTTATGAATATTAACTATGAAGGAACCATACCCAGAACTCAAATAACATAAGAGATTGCCAGACTGGGTTTTAAAAGGCAAGATTCAGCTGATAAAGGACTTGTATTCATAATATGTGATTTCTTAAAATGAATAAGACAAACAACCCCCAAAAGGGTTGGGAGTCATATATTTGAATATATATCTCTCCAAAGATACACAAATGGTAAACAGCATAGGAGAGAACACTCATTATCACTTGTGCTAGGGAAATGTAAATTAAATCCACGATGTGATACTGCTTCATATCCACTAGACGGGGCCTCAGCAAAAAGATAGACTAAAAGGGGTGAGGTGAAGTAGATGAATGATGATGGAAGGCAACCTGACTTGGGGTGGTGAACACACAGTACGATATACAGATGATGATCTGCTGTGGAACTGTATACCAGAAACCTATATAATTTCACTGGTCAATGTCACTGCAATACATTCAAATTTAAAAAAAAAAGACAGACTATAAGAAGTACTACTGTACAAGATGCAGAGACACTGGAACCCTCAAACACAGATGGTTGGAGTACAGTATTATAAGGTTAGTTTGGAAATAATTCCTCAGGTTCATAAAAATTACCACATGACTCGTCAACTTTTACCCTAGAAGTCTACTAAGAGAAATGAAACACAAATCCACACAAAGACGTGTACACACACATTAATATACACACACAAAGAGGGAGAGGGGGGAAAGGGAGGAGAAGAAAAATAGGGAAGAGGCAATCAAAAAATTAGGCAAATGAACAAAACTGATGAATCTCTGTCAAGGGTATATGGAAGGTCCTCCTATTATTCTGGTAAATTTCTGTAAACGTGAAATTACATCAAAACTTAAAATTACCTTTAAATACTCGGGATAACAAGGAAAACAAAGGCTGACCTTCATACCTATTGGCACATGAATGATGAATAGATCTACACGGTCCAGCTGAAGTTTCTTCAGTGATGTTTCCAGGGCATGTCGAACCAATTATGGTCAAAATGAAGTAGACCAATGCTGCAATAACCAAAACATTATTTTAAAAGATGGTTTGTGATGTCACACATTTGGGAACTGAAATTCAACATCATGGTTAAGAGACTGAGAAGCGAGTAACCAACCACTGTGATGGTCTCAAAATAGGAAGTCCCAAGGCTAAATTCATGTTACTTACTGTAAATGAGGCTTTCAATGGGATACTGAGATTTATTTCAGTGACTGTAAGAAAACTGTCAATAAAATGTAGGTGGGCCAGGAAAAGCAACCTAAATGTTTCAAGCATTAGCAAACTCATTTCTGAAAGGAGAGTCAGAAATGTCAGGCCAGGGGAAATGGAATCTACTGCCCTACATAGGAAATGCCAGGAAGCAGGACTGCTCAGAGGTCCACATTCGGAAAACAAATCATCATTGATGTGGACACACATAGGACCATTCTGTAGAGACCTCAGCTCTCTTTGTGTTGGAAGCAGGCTTTTCCACTTAAGAAAAATTTTACAAATTTCAGTAAATTCAATGCTGACTTGAAAACAGTCTTTCCTAGTAGGGCTCCCCTCTGGGAATAATATGTCACCCTCACTTGGATATGTGCTGAGAGAATTTGCTGAAGAATGAAAGGAGTGGATCCATTTGCAGTGGCTCAGTCAATCCACAAGCAGATGGAGAAGCTAATGAGCAAGTGGTAGTTAGAATCCCTTTCATATATGAAGGTCAAACAGCCATAACTGATATACTGATATGATTTAGGTTCTTCGGCCACTCAAAGTAAGATATTGTAACGCCGTCCCCCCACCCTCCGCCCCGCCCCAGCATTCAGGTAGAGATATGGAATAACCATGATGTTTCTCTCCAGGAAAATCTTATCTGCTTCTAGAGTTGTTGGCCCATGGGCACCTTCAGCAATGATCTTGGCTTTGAATCTGGGTGTACTGGACTTGGTCAGCTGCTTTTCACTGGCAGCAGGGATCAGTATGTCACAGTCGGCCTCTAAGATGCCCCCTTCATAAAGCTCTGCCTCAGAGAAATCTGGGATTGATCCATGCTGCAATTTGAAGTCTTCCAGTTCCTTTGGGTCAATACCATCTGGATTCCATAGACTCCCATCAGATGCACCAACACCAACACATTTAGCACCAAAGCGATGCAAATATCTCATAGAGTGAAGGCCCACATTACCAAATCCCTGAACAACAAATGTTTTATCTCCAAACCCTGGTGTCATTTCTAAAATGCTCATATAAGAAGCTTCATTGATGAAGTTTTTGATTCCATGGAAAACTCTCCAGCCAGTAGCAGAGATCCATCTCTGGACTGATGGGCTTGCCAGTGCCACAGGCAAGGGCATTAATAGCATAGTGCCCGATGGTGCTAGCACAGGTGTCCGAAATCCAGGACACCTCTCGCTCCCCGTGCTCATGTCTGGGGCAGGCACAATGCCCAGACCAATGAAGCCCTTCTTTGCCAGTTCCATGGTAAACCTCCTTGTGATCTTTCCCAACTCATTATCGGTATAGTTCTTGGGGTTGATCATAACACCAGCTTTGGCACCCCCAAATGGCACATGAACATGTCCTCAGAGAAGCCAAAGCTTTCACTTCATCTACACTCACCTCAGTGCTGTCAGGAATAGCTACCTCCCTGGCATGGCGTGCGGTGCTGGCGGTGCTGGACCTGGTAGCCCTGGATGACCTCCCAGGAACTGTCCTGGCGCCAGATGGTGAAGGACAGGCTCAGCACATGGTTGCAGGGCTTGATGATCCGCATGATGCCGCGCACCCGCTTCGGCTCCTCCCTCGCTCTTCCTCCAGGGTCTTGAGGTCCTCTACCAGCTTGTCCTCCATGATGCTGGCGCACAGTGGAAGAAGCCCTCCACCCTCCTGAAGAAGTCAGGTAGTCCTGGCAGTCAGCCGCTGCCTGGCTGTAGTGTCACCAGGAAGGTGGAGGGAGCTCCGGCTGCAGGGTGGCGGCTGCGGGCTGCCTGCAGGCCAGGCCGGCCCAGCAGCGCAGCCAAATCAGCTGCAGCGGAGCCCAGGGCTGCAGCCCGATGCCTTGCCCAGGCAGTGGGACATGGTGGGGGCGGACGAGAAGTTCTCTGAGAGGCTCGGGACCATGGGAGGGAGGGATGGCCCTGCAAGGGCTGCCCTTTTAAGCAGCAGCTTCCTGTCCTCAGGAGCGGTCCCTCCCCTTGGCGCCCACTGCCTACCCGGGAGGAAGGACTTTGGGCTCCGGGCCAAGGTGGCCTGTGAATGGCAGGGGGTGGGGCGGGGGGCCCTGGCCTCCCTGGAGCCTTACCTCCTCCTTCTCCTCCTGCTCCTCCTCCTCCTCCTCCTCCTCCATGGTCTCCCAGGCCTCCCTGGCGATGGCGCATGCAGGTCAGGCTGCAGGACCCCAGATTTTTATTTTGTTTCCTCTTCAACATTTTTGACACTGTTCTAATAGTTTTATTCAGTATTGAAAGCTTTTTAGGAAATTTTGACAGTATTTTTGTACAAAACATTTTTTTGAAAAAAACACTTGTTAACTTATTCTATTTTAACTTGCCAAATTCTATAAAAAGTTAAGAAATAAAAAAAAAAGAAAGAAAATGACAAGCTTCACTGCATGGCCCACGTGACTGTGCAAGCCCCAAGCGGACCCAAGCGCATTGCCGGGCATGCGCACTTGAGCCTCCTCAGTTGCTGCGCATGCGCCTTGCTGCCAGCATCCTGGGAGGAGAAGGAAGGGAGGCGGCTGTCTTCCTGCATCGCATCCTTTCTCCCATTAAGACTGAACTGGTGGATGCAGGGAGCAGCGCCCCCAGGACTCTAGTGAGCATGGGAGAGTGGGAGGAGGAGCCCGTGGCCTCCTAGGGGGAGGGCCCGAGGTCAGCGCCTTTCTCCTCTCAGGCATCATGGCCGCCGGGGCCCTGGGAGTGCCCACGTGACCTGGACAAGGAGGGTGGTGCGCCCACGTGGACAGGGATCAGCAAGAGTCTGGGGTATTATTTCAGGTGCCTGGGTCCTGTGGGCACCAGGAAAGGGAGCATAGGATCCAGAGTCCTCCTTGGAGCCCTGGGCAGGGGGTGGGGCGGCGGTAAAGGAAAGGCCTAGAAAGGGGAAGGCCCAGGGACCTCAGCAGCGCCCTGGGGTTTGCAGTGCGCCAAGCAGAGGCCAAGGGAGAGGCAGGCACCCCCACTGCACCCCCACTGGCCAGCTCTCCCTCCCTGCCCACAGCACAGGCAGCCTGCAGAGCCTCGGGCCTGTCTGTGGTCCAGCTGAGCTCTATTTAAGGGGAAATGGGCCTCTTCACCCGGAGGGCAGCAAGAGCAACCATCTCACAAGTGTCTCTCAAGCAGCATTTTCCTAAATGTCTTCATACCGGGAATCCAGTCCTCGCCTTTGTCACCCGCTTGAGGGGATGACCCTGCCAGAGGGTCATGACATGATGTCTTCGCAAGCCCATGTGCTTGGTATAACCAGAAAGCCTGCGCACATATATTTAAAGTACTTTCAAAGTTAAAATAAAAGAAAGAAATCATTTAACCAAGAAAGTAGTATAGCTATTCTTTTAAGTACATTATCCAAACCAAAATGTTCTACTTCCAGTGTGAAATATGAGTTGGCGTGTAAGTGCAAGATCCTTGTGGAAAAGAATACTAGGAGAAGATGAAGAGTCTCCCCAGTCTCCCCAGCCAGTTGAACCCGTGCTTGTGAGTCCTCCAGTGTCTATTACCAAACATTTATTTTTCTGAAAGTTCTGTTTAAAGAAAGTAGATAAAGTGGGAAAAGTTTCAGTTCTGGTAAGGAGAAGGAAGCATTGATCCAGGATAATTCCATAGGAAGGTTTCATTGTTTTAGGAAGATTCCATTCTGTAGTTGCCTATAGAAATATGCCCTATGACTCCTTTCTCCTGCCCTTTTTCTTAAATTTAAATTCTTTATTGTTGAAATTATTACATATGTCTCCTTTCTCCCCTATTGTCCCCTCTCTGGCTATTCCTGCCCTGCGCCCTCCCCCCCACATGTCCTGCCCCCTACTGTCCGTGTCCATTGGTTATGCTTATATGCATGCATTCAAGTCCTTTGATTGACTTCTTACCCATCCCCACTTCCCCCCTCCCCTGCCTTCCCTCCATGGCTAGTGTGTCTGTTCATGCTTCTGTGTCTCTGGGCCTATTTTTGTTCATTAGTTTACACTGTTCATTACATTCCACAAATGAATGAGATCATGTGATATTTATCTTTCACTGACTGGCTTGTTTCACTTAGGATAATGCTTTCCAGTTCCATCCGTGCTGCTGTAAAAGTTCCTTCTTTTTTACAACAGCATAATATTCCATTGTGTAGATGTGCCACAGTTTTCTAATCCTCTCATCTGCTGATGGACACTTAGGCTGCTACCAAATCTTAGCTATGGTGAATTGTGCTGCTATGAACATAGGGATGCATATATTCTTTCTGATTGGTGTTTCTGGCTTCTTGGGATAGTGTCCTAGAAGTGGGATCACTGAGTCAAATAGGAGTTCCATTTTTAGTTTTTTGAGGAAACTTCATACTGTTTTCCACAGTGGCTGCACCAGTCTGCATTCCCACCAGCAGTGTATAAGGGTTCTTTTTTCTCCGCATCCTCACCAGCACTGGTCATTTGTTGATTTGTTGATGATAGTCATCCTGACAGGGGTGAGATGGTACCTCATTGTTGTTTTGGTTTGCATCCCTCGGATGATTAGTGACTTTGAGCATGCTTTCATATGCCTCTTGGCCTTCTGTATGTCCACTCTCGGTAAGTGTCTATTAGGTCCTTTGCCCATTTTTTGAATGGATTGTTTATCTTCCTTTTGTTAAGTTGTAGGAGTTCCCTGTAACTTTTGGAGATTAAAACCTTATCAGATATAAAATTGGCAAATAACGTTCTCCCAGACAGTGGGCTCTCTTGTTATTTTGTTGATGGTTTCTTTTGCTGTGCAGAAGCTTTTTATTTTGATGTATTCCTATTTGTTTATGTTATTCTCAATTTCCATTGACTTAGTAAACATATTGCGATGAGATATGTCTGATATTTTGTGCCTATGGATTCTTGTTGGATTTTTATGACTTCCTGTCTTACATTTAAGTCTTTGATCCATTTTTGAGTTTATTTTTATGTATGGTGTAAATTGGTGGTCTAGTTTCATTTTTTGCATGTATCTGTCCAATTTTCCCCATACCATTTACTGTAGAGACTGTCTTGACTCCATTGTATACTCTTGCTTCCTTTGTCAAATATTAATTGAGCATAGTGGCTTAGGTCGATTTCTGGGTCCTCTGTTCTATTCTATTGATCTATATATCTGTTCTTGTGCCAGTACCAGGCAGTTTTGAGAACAGTGGCTTTGTAATATAACTTGGTATCTGGTCCTGTGATCCCTCTAACTTTGTTCGTTCTCAGGATTGCTGCAGCTATTTCAGGGTCCTTTTTTATTCCATATAAATTTTTGGAGTGTTTGTTCTAGGTCTGTGAAATATGCTGTTGGTATTTTAAAAAATATTTTTATTGATTTTAGAGAGGGGGAGAGAGAGGAAGAGATAGAAACATCAATGATGAGAGAGAATAGTTGCTTGGCTGCGTCCTGCACGCCCCCTACTGAGGATTGAGCCCACAACCCGAGCATTTGCCCTTGACCAGAATCGAACCCAGGGTCCTTCAGTCTGCATGCTGATGCTCTATCTACTGAGCCAAACCAGCTAGGGCTGCCGTTGATATTTTAATGGGGATTGCGTTGAATCTATAGATTGCTTTAGGTAGTATTGACATTTTAATGATGTTGATTCTACCAATCCATGAACAGGGTATATTCTGTCACTTGTTTATATCTTCCTCTGTCTCTCTTTTTCAATGTCCTGTAGTTTTCTGAATACAGGTCTTTTATCTCCTTAGTTAAGTTTATTCCTACGTATTTTAATTTCTTTTGTTGCCATGGTAAAAGGAATTGTTTGTTCTTTTGTTTGTTTGTTTGTTTGTTTTTAGTATCTCTTCCTGTGAGTTCATTATTGGTGTATAAAAATGCCATAGGTTTCTGGGTGTTAATTTTGAATCCTGCTATGTTGCCAAATTTATTTATTAAATCTAGTATTTTTTTGATGGAGTCTTTAGGGTTTTATATACAATATCATGTCATCTGTGAAAGACAGTTTTACTTTTTCCTTTTTGATTAGGATGCCATTTATTTATTCTTCTTGTCTGATTTGGCTAGCACTTTCCAGTACTGTGTTGAACAGGAGTGGTGAAAGTGGGCATCCCTGTCTTGTTCCTGTTCTTAGAGGTAATGACACAGTCTTTTAAATGAATAAGGTAATAACAATATCCTTCATATAAAACTTTCATCAAAGGTTGAAGGAAAGAAGGAACAGAAATGTAGTAAAAGGGAAGTGTCAGGAAACATGTATGATGGTGCTCATGATGACACTGACAGTGATGGATTGAGTCAGTAAAGTAACAGTGAACAAACTGATAACCAGCGACCAAATGATAAAATTAATGAAAAAAAACACAATCTTTTTAATGAAAAAGGTAATAATATCCTTAATTTCAAACTTTCATCAAAGGTTGAAGAAAGAAAGGAGCAGAAAAGTAGTAAAAGGGAAGTCTCAGAAAACGTGTATGATTGTGCTAATGATGATAGTGATAGTGATGGATTGAGGCAGCAAAGCAACAGTGAACAAACTGATAAGCAGCAGCTTCCTGTTATGGAGAATGCAGATTCTGATAGGTAAGCCTATAGTAGTATATTACAACTTTAGCTGATATTCATGATTAACAAATTTAATATTTTTACTAGCAAGATTTAACCTTGCTTGGTAATCAGAAAAATGCAAATCAACAAACAATGACATACCATTTTTTTGAACTTATAATGATAAATATTGCATTTAAAAAAAATTGGCATTCTCATGTGCTCTTTGTTGATGACATTGGCAAAACTTTTTTGAAAGGAAATTGAGCTGGTTTCAAGATTTCAAGTATGTTATTCTTTTATCCCAATAGCTTCACTTCCAGAACGAGATCCTACATGAAAACATGACTTGTATAAACACACATACACAGTCTAAGGACATTAATTATATATTATTATGTGTATACAACATAAAGTAGGGCATTATGTGTATTATGTATATACCAGAGGCCTGATGAAGGAGTTTGTACTTGGGTGGGGTCTGGCCAGCCGGCCCCGATTGGGGCCAATAGGGCCTGGCCAGCTGGGGGGAGGGGCCATGGGGGGTTGGCCGGCTGGCTGGCTGGCTGGCTGGCTGGCTCCCGCCCCCTGGTCCAACTCCTGGTTGAACTCCCTGTCAAACATATGTATGTTAAGGATATTTATTACAACATTGCATTCCAAAATGTTGGAAGTAATGTAAATACCTATCTATAGGAAATACTTTATTAAGCCCATAAAATAATGGAGTATGCAACCACTGAAACTGTAGGCCTAGTCTACAGTATACTGATTGTCTCACGATTGACGTGTATTTAAAGCATTGGATTTAATCTCATGTCTTAAGCAAATTTTGTACGAATACTTTTAATATCTGCTCATTTATAAAAGGAGCATAAGCCTACACTGGCACTTTACTTTGTTTCCATTGAAATTGATAGTTATTAGCTTTTTGTGTTTTGTTCCTAATACCTGAGTACTCAAATATTGGACCCTCAATTTAACCTGAAAGCTGAGGGATTTCACAAGGCAATTTGTCCTATATTTTATATACAGATTTCAGTATATTGAGTAAAACCTATTAAAACCCATCAGGGGATTAATCTATTAGATCAGGGGCTGACAGGCCTTTTCTGTAAAGGGCAGATAGTATTGTAGGCTTTGTGAACCATCGAGTCTCTGAAATCTGTCATAGACACTAGGTAAAGGAATGGGTGTAACTGTGTTCCAATAAAACTATTGACAAAAACAGGCTCTGGGCTGGATTTAGCCTGTAGGCATTCATTTGCTGACCCTTGCATTGTAAACCAAGGTGTTCCTAATATAGGGACTTTTCTTTTTGAAAGGTACCTTGCATGCATGCCTTTATCCTTCCTTTTTAAGGAGAATACATTTCAGTATGCACCACCCAATTTTTCAGAAGGGACTTCATATTACACAACCTACAAAAATTCAGTTTATAAAGTAAGAATACTACCTACATGGTTGTCCCTTTATTTCTGTTACACAATTTTAATATTACTAATTACAGTGTACTTTGTATACTTGAGTCATGTAAAATATTCTAGAGTTGGATGATATTCATCTAGCAAGAAATCCTCCCGTTGTCTTTGTAAGCACATGAAACGAGGTAATCAGGTTACATAATATTATATATCTAGAAAAATTTCATGGAGGTCTTTTAGTTGTATAATAGTGTGAATTTATTATTTACTACCAAGTATGGCAGGTTTAAAACCACATAGTGCCACAGATAGGTAATTAAAAACATTTAAGTATTACAAAAATACTTCATAGTCATTATGAAAGGATTGAAAGTTACAACTAAACATGAAACACATGAGATGATCCAAGGTCATGCCACTGAGCTACAGAGTCCTTAAAGGAACGATCTGTTCTCCATGATTCTACTTTCCCTTCCATGCACGCTTGAACCCACTCAAGTAATGTTCAGTCCCATCTTTTCTCCAAAATTGTTTTTTCTTAAGGTTAGTAATTGTTTTCCCTTTAATAAATCTAAACATAATTTTAACTTCGCTTTACATGCCTTATCAGCAATATTTGACCTGATGGAAAACTTTTTTTTTCCATTTTTTGGCTTTCAGGACTGAATTTTCAGAGAGGAAACACGTTTACTGGGTTTCCTCCTTGCCTGCTTAGTCTGTCCTTCTCAGTCTGTTTTGTTTTTCCTCATCTCCCACCTTTTCTACATCCAAGTGTTCTGTTTCTCCTCATTTCCGACCTTTTACACATTCAAGTGTCCTGGCATTCATTTTTTTTATCATCACTTTAATAACTTGTATAGTCTAATGATCTTCAAATTTATATCGCCAGCCCAGATTTCTCTCCTTAATTCCATACTTTACAGGAAACTGCCTGCATGATATATTTTTTAAATAGTTATTGGGTGTTGCCGACTTCAGATGTCCAAAATTGAACTACTGTTAGTCTTTCTCATACCTGCCTTTAAGTGGTCTTTCCTGTTTGAGTTAATGACAGCTCTTCAATTGCTCTGCCAAAATGTTGGTATCATCCTGTCTCTTTGTCTTAAACCTCACATCTAATCAGTCAGCAAATCTTGTCAGGTTACCTTCAAAATACAATAAAACCTTGAAGTAATGGACTAGTTCGAGAGAGTGGTTGTCCCTTAAAGTGCAATGTCCATTATACTTAATGAGGTAGGTTTTCCAAATGTGTATGTTTAAAATTGACACGTTAGTTTACCTGTTTTTACATATGTAGACACATTCGTGTAAGTATATATGAAGTATATATGAAAAGTTTAACTTCACAGAAAAGTTTTCTACATGTATGATTGCTTATGTACTAACCATAATTTTGAGACTGTAATAAACAAATATGCAATCTAAATCTAAGTAAACATTTTTCTGAAAATCCACTTTAATTATATTTAACTAAATGAATAAACAATATTCTTAAAAACAAAACAAAATTAAAATTTTTAAGAACACAAAATATTTTTCCTATTTAATGGTGTTTGGATGATGATATATCCAGACACTCCCATTGTAGTGTGATATTAATGTCCCATGTCAAGGTGCTTGCTTTAGGTAATCCTGCTTTGAATACTATAAAATGTCAAGTTTTGTTTGAACTTTTATAGTGTGCAATTTTTTTTGGAATTCATAAAATTTTAAAAATGGGTGTAATAAAGCTGCTTTTCATTATCTGATGAATTGTCAATAAGTGTTATGAGATAATCCAGATGGGACTAATCACTAATAACTTTATTTTTAGGGTGCATTGTTTCTTCTTCCTCCTCATCTTCACTCCCATCCTCATCTTCCAAGGTCATCACCTCATCTGCTATTTTACTTTCAGTCATAATGAGATACCAAGGGTCACCTTCATCTTCGTCTAACGACTCTAAAGTACCTTCCTCAGCTACTACTTCTCCATCAATATTCTGCGTTGTCCTACAGTAATCAGTAACCTCCAGCCCTTCGAATTCCAAGTCTGCCTTCATGGTCCAGCAAATTCTTCCAAACTTTTTGGACTTTTACTTCTTTTCACGCTCCAGCAAAATTTAAAAGTTGCTGATTTTAATCTATAACTATTTAAGTTTTGTATGGTACATGGTCCTCTTGTATCTTAATCATTATCTTCATCCTGCAATACAACCATTACTTCTAAAAACTTTTTGAGGTATATTCATTTGGTTGCTAGGATTATCTCCAGGTCCATGGTCTGGATGAGTGATACTGTATTTTTTTGGCAAAAACATACATCTACATTTGCCATCTTCTTGCAATTCTGGTACAATTTTTGCAAATCAATAAACATACATTACATAAACAAATTGAAAGACAAAAATCACACGATCATATCAATAGACATAGAAAAATCATTTGAGAAAATCCAACATCCATTTGTTTATAAACACTCTCAGCAAATTGGAATAGTGGGAATAGAGAGATAAAGGGAGGGAAGGAGGGAGGGAGGAAGGACGGAGGGAGGGAGGGAGAGAGACAGGGAGACAGACATGGATGTGAGAGGGAAACATTAATCAGTTGCCTCCCACAGGCACACCAATAGGTCAGACAGGAAACCTGGGTACCCTGACTTGGAATCAAACTCACATTTTGGTGTCTGGAACGATGCTCCAACCAACTGAGGTACCCAGCCCAGGCTAACCAGATGTTTGCTGTTTAACAGTTGCCTCCCAGCCCTGCCAGTTTGACTCAGTGGTTGATTGTCAACATATGAACCAGATGGTCATGGTTCATTGCCATGGGGGGCCATGCAGGAGGCAGCTGATCAATGATTCTCTCTCTTCACTGATGTTTCTATTTTTCTCTCCCTCTCCCTTCTTCTCTGAAATTAATAAAAAGTATTTTTAAAACTTTGCTTTCCATCAGCTATGTTCAAAAATAAAAACTATTTCCTATTCTATAATTAGAGACTTATTTTTGAAGTTTGGGTCAAGAGGAATTCTTTAATAATTGCTCTTAGGAAGAGTTCTCCTCCCCTCTTCAGTATGGTTTTATTGTGTTTGGAAAGAGAAGAAGGGAGTGGGGAAAAGAGATAGAAACATCAATAATGAGAGAGAATCATCATTAGGCCACCTCATGCACTCCCCCTACTGAGGATTGAGCCAGCAACCAGGGCATGTGCCCTGACTGGGAATTTTCAGATGACCTCTTGGTTCATGGATTGAAGCTCAACCACTGTGTGACCCCAGCCAGGCAATCTCCACACCCCCCACCCCTTTTTTTAGATGTTTAATGTTAACCAGGAGAGTTACTTGCATTGATAGTTAGAAAATGACAAGAAACCAATTTATTTATTTACTTAATTATATATATATATATATATATATATATATATATATATATATATATATATTAGAGCCCTGATGTGTGAAATTCGTGCAAGGGGCTCGGTGCTCGCAGCAGGGGTGGCTTGCCTCGGCCCAAGGCAACTGTGGTGGCTGCCTCAGCGCTTGCAGCCCCAGCTTCACCGGGAAGGTCGTCTGGGAGGACATTCAGAAGGGCATCTGGTCTAATTAGCATATTATGCTTTTATTATTATACACTAGGGGCCCAGTGCATGAATTAGTGCACCTTGAAAGGAACTGTGGGCTGCAAGGCTGTGGACGGCACAGAGGTGGGTCTTGGCCCATCTTCCACATCCCTGCCTGGCCCTTCCCACTGTAGCCCCTGGTCCCCTGTCTGCTAGGAGCCCCACTCCTGCTGCCATTGCTCCCATGTGCTGACAGTGGCTGGCCCTGCTCGCACCACCTGAAGGTGTGGAGCAATTGGGGCTGGCGCCAGTAGTGGGTGTGAGCAGGGCTGGCACTGTCAGCATGTGCAAGCAGCAGCTGCTTCCCCAGTCCCCCCTTAGGAGCAAGGGGAGGTGGAGAAGCCCTCTGGTGATCAGGGCCAGCAGCCACCACTCGCACCTGCTAATGGTGCCAAGCAATCTTGACCAGTGCCGGGCCCTGGCAGCAGGTGTGAGAGGCGGCTCTGGCGCTGGCTGCAGGTGCGAGTGGGGCCGTCACTAACAGTGGACATGAGCAGCAGCTCCAGCTCTGGCAGCGGGTGCAAGTGGGGTGCTCACTGGCAGTGGATGCAAGAGGCAGTTACTGGCCCCGATCTCTCCTCAGGAGCCGGGGAGGTGGAGAAGATCTGAGGAATGATCAGGGTTGGCAGCCACCACTTGCACCCGCTGACAGCGCCAAGCGGTCAGGGCCAGTGCCAGGCACTGGTAGTGGATGTGAGTGGTGCCGGCGCTGGCAGCAGGTGTGACTGCCGGGTAGGACTGCGTTGCACGGGAGCAAAGAATTTTCAGTAACCACCAGAGGCTTACCCAGATGATAGCAACTGGCGTCCCGCCTTGGTCTGGGGCCCCCCCTCATCGGCTACACTATCGTGCCGCAGCCAATGCCAACCATGTTCCATTCAGGCCCCCTGGTGGTCAGCACACATCATAGCAACCAGTTGTTTAGATGTTACAGTTGTTATACCATTCAGTCTATTTGCATATTAGCCTTTTATTATATAGTATGGAGATATATATATATATATATATATATATATATATATACACACACACACACATTCTCACCGAGGATATGTTCTTATTGATTTTAGAGAGAGAGAGTAACATTGATGTGAGAGGGAAATATCTATTGGTTGCCTCCTGCTATTTGCCCCATCCAGGAATTTAACCAGAAACCCAAGTATGTGCCTTGATGGGGAATCAAACTGTCAACCTATTGGTATACAGGATGATGCTGCAATCTACTGAGCTACCCTCACAGGTTATTTTTCTACATTTTTGAAGATATATATAATTGTGATATTCTTATGCATGCACTTACTCCATGAAAATGTAATTATACTTTTCTTTTGGTACATCTAGACTTTTATATTAAGAGTAGAAGCCAGGTGCATGGAATATATGTATGGGTAGGATCCCTAGGCTTGGCCAGTGATCAGAGCAGATCGGGTCCTTCTGGCTGCCAGCTGGGGCCTTTCTTTAATCTGTGCCGCCCAATGGTGATCAGCGCATTTCATAGCAAGTGATTGAACTCGTAGTCTCCCAGTCAAACTCCAGAGTGGACAATTTGCATATTCAGCTTTTATATATATAGATTAGATACTAGGCTAAACGTATATAAAAGTTACCAAATACCTTGATTTTCAAAGAAAATCACAACTAATTGGTTTCTTGTCATTTTCTAACTATATATAGAGTGACATGTGGGTATTTTATTTTTTCAAATTTCTAATTTTTCCTGGCTTTATTGAGATATATTTGACATGTAACATTGCATATGTTGAAGGTATACAGTGTATTCATTTGGCACACTTTTTTGTTGTTAAATGATCAGCAAGGGAGTGTTTGTTCACATTCCCATTAGATCACATAATTACAAAAATCTTTTCTGTGGTGAGAATACTCCCTTAGCAACTTTCAAGTATACAGTACAGTACTGTTAACTATAATTACCATGCTGTACATCAGATCCCCAGAAATTATCATCTTATAACTGAAAGCTTATACCTTTGATTAACAGCTCCCCAATTTCTCCATAACCTCAGCCCCTGTCTACCACCACTGTATTCTCTAACTTTATGAGTTCAGCTACTTTAGATTCCACATGTAAGTTAGATCATGCAGTATTTGTCTTTCTCTGTCTGACTTAATTTTACTCAGTCTGGTATGTATGTATACTCTACAGTCAAGGTTCACCCATGTGGGCACGAAAGGCAGTGAAACCTAACAACAAATGGGTCCAGGCTGCCTGTCACTACTTAAGCCAATTGAGCAGAGACAGGGTTGAATCATATATAATAAAGAGGAAATATGCAAGTTGACCATCACACCCTTGCACAAAATGGCCACCCCCATGTGGGCACAAGATGGCTGCCACATATTGGCTGGCAGAGGAGGGCAGTTGTGGGTGATCAGGCCAGCAGGGGAGGGCAGTTGGAGACAACCGGGCTTACAGGGGAGGGAGGGCAGTTGCGGGGGACCAGGTCTGAGGGGAGGGCAGTTAGGGGAGACCAGGCCTGCAGGGGAGGGAAGTTAGGGGCAACCAGGCCTGCAGGGGAGGGCAGTTAGGGGCAACCAGGCCAGCAGGGGAGGGCAGTTGGGAGCAACCAGGCTGGCAGGGGAGGGCAGTTGGGGGTGATCAGGCCTGCAGGGGAGGGCAGTTGAGGGCAATTGGGCCAGCAGGGGAGCAGTAAGACATTGATCAGGCGGGCAGGGGAGTGGTTAGGGGGAGATCAGGCTGGCAGGCAGAAGCAGTTAGGGGCAATCAGGCAGGCAGGTGAGCGGTTGGGAGCCAGCAGTCCCAGATTGTGAGAGGGATGTCTGACTGCCGGTTCAGGCCCGATCCCTGTGGGACCTAAATGGCCAGTTGGACATCTGCCAAGGGGTCCCAGATTGGAGAGGGTGCAGGCTGGGCTAAGGGACACCTCCACCCTCAGCATTCAAGCACCAAGCATCTAGTCATATATGAGCATTTATTCCATTAATGCTGGCAGTATGGAAGAGCAGCAGGTCATCCAAGAATATTTGCTCCATACAACCCCACCCCAATAAACCACCTGCTTGTATGGGGTAGAAGGTCAAAAGATTACATGGGGAAGTAGGCAAAATGAATAAGAATGTGTATGCAAAAGGAATAAAAATGGGTATTACAGGCATAGAGAAGTAGGCAAAAGGAATAAAGATGGGTATAATGTTTACAGATTACAGATAATGCAAGCTGGGGGATTGCAAAGGCTGGGCACCTCTGTGACTCCATTGTTGCACCAAGAAGGTTGTTAACCTTTCGATGATAATAGGCAGCCAAGGAGGATGGCCACATTTTCAGGTTAACTCCAAGGTCTGAAGGAGGTGGGGGTGCTCCCAGCCAGATCAGATTATACTTTCTTTAATCAGAAAAAAACAATCACAGTTAAGAGAACATGATTAATATTTCTCATAACTGTAGCCAGTCTCTATTATTCTATTTCTTTCTCATGCCTGAGGAAATACCATTGTATATGTATGTGCTTGTGTGTGTGTATGTATGTATGTATGTATATATATGTGTGTGTGTTTGTATACATACATGGTATCTACACTAATAAAAGAGAAACATAGTAATTAGCGTACAACCGCTACCCTTTTCATTGGCTAATCAGTGAGTATATGCAAATTAACTGTCAGCCAAGAAGGCGGCCAGCAGCCAGGGACTAAAGCGAGCATGAGGCTTGCTTGCTGCAGACTCCAATGTTCCCCACCTCACTTGCCAGCCTCTCAACTGCAACTCTAAGCAACTATGTACTATGTTGCAAATAAGAAGGTAAACAAAAACCCAGAAACCTGCGGAATGAAACCCAGCCGGACCGAAAAATTATATCCATGTTTTCAGCAGCGAGGCCTCAGAGCTAAAGCTGGCCAGAATAAAAAAAAAAAAGAAAAGAAAACAAGGAGCAGTTGGGAGCTTTAGTCACTCACCACCCGGAAAACAGCCCTCAACCCCTCACCCAGACTGGCCAGGCACCCCAGTGGGGACCCCCACCCTGATCCAGGATACCCTTCAGGGCAAACCAGCCAGCCCCCACCCATGCACCAGGCCTCTGTCCTATATAGTAAAAGGGTAATATGCCTCCCGGCACCGGGATCAGCGGAGCAGTGAGGCTCCCGGCACCAGGATCAGCGTGACAGGAGGCAGCACCCAAAACCCCTGATCGCCCTGCGGCTCTGTGTGTGACAGGGGGCGGGGCCACAACCTCTGTATCTGCCCTGCTCTGTTCGTGACAGGGGAAGGCACCCCAACCCCCTGATCAGGCCTGCTCTGTGCCTGATAGGGGGGAGCTACCCAATCCCCTGATTGCCCTGGGGCTCTGTGCTTGACAGGGTGCAGCGCCCCAACCCACCCCCCCCCCCACAGGCCCTGCTCTGTGCCTGATAGGGGGGAGCTCCCCAACCCCCTGATCGGCCCTGCTCTGTGTGTGACAGGGTGCGGCGCCCCCGCCCCCCACGGCCCCATGGGCCCTGCTCTGTGTGTGACAGGGTAGAGCCATAACCTCCCCATTGGCCCTGCCCTGAGTGTGACAGGGTGCAGCGCCCCAACCTCCTGATCCGCCCTGCTCTGTGTGTGACAGGGGGGAGCTCCTCAACCCCCTGATCAGCCCTGCTCTGTGCGTGACAGGGGGGAGCTCCCCAACCCCCTGATGGGCCCTGCTCTGTGAGTGACAGGGGGCAGCGCCCCAACCCCCTGATTGGCCCTGCTCTGTGAGTGACAGGGGACAGCACCCCAACCCCCTGATCGGCCCTGCTCTGTGCATCACGGGGGGTGGCGCCGCAACCTCCCCATTGACCCTGCCTTGAGTGTGATAGGGGGCGGTGCCCCAACCCCCCAATCAGCCCTACCCTGAGTGTGACTGAGGGTGGCATCGCAACCTCCCAATCCGCCCTGCTCTGTGCATGACAGGGGGCGGCGCCCCAATTGCCCAATCAGCCCTGCTCTGAGCCCGACCAGGGGCTGCACCTAGGGATTGGGCCTGCCCTCTGCTACCCAGGAGCAGGCCTAAGCCAGCAGGTCGTTATCTCCTGAGGGGTCCCAGACTGTGAGAGGGCACAGGTCAGGCTGAGGGGCCCCCCCTGCCCCCCCGAGTGCACAAATTTTTGTGCACCGGGCCTCTAGTATATATATATACATATACATACACATGCACATTCATATAGGTAATAAATACATATAAACATGCATGCAAACATACATACCACATCCTCTCTATCCATCTATTGGTGAACACTTTGTTTATATATCTTGGCTATTGTGAATAATGCTGCAGTGAATATGGGAATGCAGCTATCTCTTTGAGGTGGTGACAAAAAATGTATGACTGCTCTCTAAATGTTGTTATGTCCATTTGGTCTAATGTTTGGTTCAAGTTTAACATTTCCTTATTGATATTTTGTCTAGATGATCTATTCATTGCTGAAAGTAGGGGTATTGATGCCCCCTGCTATTATAGTATTGTTGTCTATTTCTACTTCTGTTAGTATTTGTTCAATATTTTTAGGGGAACCAATGCTGGGTTCATACCTATTTACAATTGTTATATCTTCTCTATGAAGTGATCTCCTTATATCTCTAATAAAAGAGTGATATATAAATTAACTGTCACTCTGTGAAAAAGATGGTGGCGCCCATAGTGGCTGGGGCAGGATGCTGGTGACGTCAACCCAGCAATGCGAGCCCAGCATCCACGCCCCGGGCGCACAGAGGGAGGGGAGGGCAGGGGCCCTGGCTAAATGGAGGGTAGGGAGGGAAGGGGCCTTGGGCTGGAGGCCCTGGCAGCGGGGAGGGAGGGGAGTGGAGGGTACTCGGGCTGGAAGTGGGAGCCCTAGAGCAGGGGCAGCACCAGGAATGCTGGGAATTGTAGTTCTGGTGCAGGCCCTTGGACTGGAAGTGGAAGCCAAGAGCATGGGGAGCACCAGGAATGTTGGGAATCCTGGTTCTGGTGGCAGACACTTTGCGAGATCTCCTAGAACAGTGATGGCAAACCTTCTGAGCTCGGTGTGTCAGCATTTTGAAAAACCGTAACTTAACTCTGGTGCCGTGTCACATATAGAAATTTTTGGATATTTGCAACCATAGTAAGAAAAAGATTTATATTTTTGATATTTATTTTATATACTTAAGTGCCATTTAACAAAGAAAAATCAACCAAAAAAATGAGTTCGCGTGTCACCTCTGACACGAGTGTCATAGGTTCGCCATCACTGTCCTAGACACTCGAGCGAAGTGAACCTGGAGCAAGTTACTGTTGCGGGTCAGGGATGGAGGGAAAGCAAAGGTGAGAGACATAAGTCGTAGTGTCGAAAAATTAAAAGGAAGATATCCTGCAACTTCTAGGAAATCTCCATTAAAACTGAATCATTACGGAAACTAGAGAGAGGTTTAGAATGGTTTTTTTAAAAAAACAAAAACAAAAAACAGAAACATAAAAACACTTTTACACCGGCGCGCACCACATTTATACCACAAAATACCACCAAATCAGTTTCAATTGTGCAGAGATACAGAACAAGTCCCTGAACAGAGGCAGTAGAAAACTGCCTAGGGACTCTTCTACCTTTTTAAAAGACAGGCCAGCCTCAAACCCTTTGCCAGTCTGAGTTTTGGCTCCCCTCCCGGAAGTCCCAGAGACAGTGAATACCGTCTAGAAACCATTCCTCCAGATACAGGACAAGTCCCTAATATACAAACATAGACAGAAATCCTCACTAATTGGGCTAATTCCTCCCATGACAGACAGCAAATGTCTCCGAGAAAACCAACTCAGCAGCGCTGCCCAAGGCCTTCCCAGACCATCACAGGTTCAGCTTCCAGCAAATCAAACATTTTAATCAGATGAGCAAACAAAATCAAAGTAGCTTTCATTTTCACACAGACCAGTTAATCACAGGTAATACATCCGCACTCACACTCTTTCAGTAGACTAGCCCAGACTGGAGCTGAGCAGATAATACCCAACTCCCCAGATGGGCATGGGGGCACTCTCCCAGCACCCAACCCGCAGACCAGAATTCTCGACCAAGGTCTCGGTGAGAACCTACCGGAGGAGTTAAGGCTGCGTCCAGCCCCTACCTGCTTCTCGGTAGCAAATTGGCTAGTCCCCCACAAGCAAACAGAAGTGTGAACCCATAATTCCTTAATAGAATCTGAATTCCCTCACCTCCGAGTCCTGATTCCTGAATACCTGACAAAGTCCTATGACTTCTGGGGAGGTGATCAAGCTCCCCCTTCCACTAACTTGTAGTTGGCCTGACTGACTGGGACCCCTACCTTACAGATTCTATCGACTGGTTCAGAGGTGTCTGTCTACTTTCTCCAGATGCCGGACAGGTCCTGGGCTGAGGTCCAGAAGCGCCTGGAGTTCCCCCAGATTCAATTCTGCTAAAATCAGCAGCAGGCACCTTCCGGAGGCCTGTCCCGCGCCCCCAGACCTCAAACCCCGTCCACTCACCAGAGGCAAGAGCCAAACTCTGTTAGCTTCCTGGTTCTGGGAACCAAATGTTACAGAAGAGCAAAGAAAAACCGAGCACGCTTCCTAGAGAAAGGGAGGGACCCATTTATTAACACTAGTGACTACTGGACTCCTGGAAGTAATTTCCAAATCAGAGTGTGAAGTAACATACAGAGGCTTTGCTTTTTATAATCTTACTAGAGGCCGGGTGCAAAAAATATGTGCACTCCGGAGGGTGGCGTCCCCCAGCCGGGCCTGTGCCCTCTCGCAGTCTAGGACCCCGCGGGAGATAACGACCTGCTGGCTTAGGCGTGCTTCCGGGTGGCAGAGGGCAGGCCCAATTCCTAAGTGCAGCCCCTGGTCAGGCTCAGAGCAGGGCCAGTTGGGGAGTTGGGACGCAGCCCCTTCATGCACAGAGCAGGGCGGATCGGGAGATTGCAATGCCACCCTCAGTCACGCTCAGCGTAGGGCCGATAGGGGAGTTGGGGCACCGCCCCCTGTCACACTCAAGGCAGGATCGATGGGGAGGTTGCTGCGCCTGTCATACACAGAGCAGGGCCGATCAGGGGGTTGGGGCGCTCCCTCCTGTCACGCACAGAGCAGGCCTCATCAGGGGTGTTGGGGCTCCGTACCCTGTCACACACACAGCAGGGCGGATCAGGGGGTTGGGGTGCCGCCACTGTCACACTCGGGGCAGGGCCGATGGAGAGGTTATGGCTCTACCCTATCACACACAGAGCAAGGCCTGTGGGGACAGGGGGGCGTTGGGGCGCCGCACCCTGTCACACACAGAGCTGTGGGGCAATCAGAGGATTGGGGAGCTCCCCCCTATCAGGCACAGAGCAGGGCAGATAGGGAGGTTGTGACCCCGCCCTCTGTCACACACAGAGGGCGATCAGGGGGTTTGGGCGCTGCCCCCTTTCACGCTGATCCCGGTGCCGGGAGCTTCACTGCTCCACTGATCCCGGTGCCAGGAGGCATATTACCCTTTTACTATATAGGATAGAGGCCTGGTGCATGGGTGGGGGCCGGCTGGTTTGCCCTGAAGGATGTCCTGGATCAGGGTGGGGGTCCCCACTGGGGTGCCTGGCCAGTCTGGGTGAGGAGCTGAGGGCTGTTTTCCGGAAGCAAGTGACTGAAGCTTCCAACCGCTCCTTGTTTCATTTTTTTTTTCTTTTTTTTTATTCTGGGCCAGCTTTAGCTCTGAGGCCTCACTGCTGAAAACATCGATACAATGTTGCTAAACCCCGGCTGAATGAAAGCCCGTTTCTGGTGTTTTGTTTAGCTTATTTGCAACATAGTACATAGTTGCTTAGAGTTGCAGTTGAGAGGCCGGCAAGTGAGGCAGGGAACGTTGGAGTCCGTAGCAAGCAAGCCTCATGCTCACTTCAGTGCCTGGCTGCTGGCCGCTATCTTGGCTGAAAGTTAATTTGCATATACTCACTGATTAGCCAATGAAAAGGGTAGCGGTCGTACGCTAATTACCATGTTTCTCTTTTATTAGTGTAGATGGTTTTAGTGGGGAGCTCCCTATTCATTTATCTAAAAGGGGGACTTCAGGATGTTTGCAGCTGGATCAGGGTGGGGGTCCCCACTGGGGTGCCTGGCCAGCCTGGGTGAGGGGCTGAGGGCTGTTTTCCCGAAGCGAGTGACTGAAGCTTCCAACCGCTCCTTGTTTTCTTTTTTTTTTTTTTTTTAATTCTGGGCCAGCTTTAGCTCTGAGGCCTCGCCTCTGAAAACATCGTTACAATGTTGCTAAAGCCCAGCTGACTGAAAGCCGGTTTCTGGGGTTTTGTTTATCTTCTATGTTTGCAACATAGTACATAGTTGCTTAAAGTTGTAGCTCAGAGGCCAGCAGTGCAGGCGGGGAACGTTGGAGTCCTCCTTCACTGCAGTAAGCAAGCCTCATGTTCGCTTCCAGCTGCCTGGCTGCCAGCCACCATCTTGGCTGACAGTTAATTTGCATATACTCACTGATTAGCCAATGAAAAGGGTAGCAGTCATACGCTAATTACCATGTTTCTCTTTTATTAGTGTAGATGGGGGTCTTTGTCTTGCAGATATGGTTCCGCCCCCTGTGGGCTTACAGGAAGGCCCCCAGGTGTTGGGGTTCCCAGGTCGTATCAGATGATCTTCCTGGGGTCAGTGATAAAGACCTGGCCCCCCCTGCCCCCCAGGGCAGTGCATTGTTCAGTTTTTATGACCTGACATGCCTTGCAAGACCAGTTTCCTCCTCAATTGGAAACCCTCACAGGCCATGCCAGCACTAACTTTTTTCAAGAGCTGGTTCCACCACCAGGAAATCTGGACCCTTACATCAACTTAAGGTCTTTTGAAAGTTGCATAAAATCTCAAATCCTTGTGAAAGGAAAAAACTCCTTTCCTCCTCACTCTGGATAAAGTCACAGAAGAACTTAGGACTCATTTTTCTTTTTCTGCATATTAAATGGTAAGATTTTTTGAAGTGATGATTAGATGAGAAAAGTAATATATTTATTTCCATCTTCAATTATGTATTGAGAGGTAGAAAAATTACATTATATATTTTTTTAAAATATATTTTATTGATTTTTTACAGAGAGGAAGGGAGAGAGATAGAGAGTTAGAAACATCGATGAGAGAGAAACATCGATCAGCTGCCTCCTGCACACCTCCTACTAGGGATGTGCCCGAAACCCAGGTACATGCCCTTGACCGGAATCGAACCTGGGACCTTTCAGTCCGCAGGCCGACGCTCTATCCACTGAGCCAAACCGGTTTCGGCGAAAAATTACATTATATAAATCTTAAATGAGTCAAATTAAATATTTTTAAATTGAAAATATATTTGGTATTAAAATGTTTAAAAAATAGTAGAAATCCTTATTTATACTTTCTGATAAGTGTCAGTCTTCAGTCTCAATATTTTTTCCAGATGTTATAGAAGTAGAATAAAATATCTTAGGCCTGACACACAATTAAATACACATGCATAGAACATGAGAAGTCACAGATATCTACAAAATCTACATGAATCTTTGACCTAAGGAAAAATCACAGTGAATTATGTGGGTTTTTGTGGGGATGGGAAGGGTTGAGAATGGAGTGAAAGGTCAGGCCTGGTGTGTCCAATGTTCACTATTTTTTGCAATGCTAAAGAGTAGTGTTGCCACTAGATGGCAGGATTGGATTAGAAATTAAAGAGCAGTAACCATACAATTCCTTGCAAACAAAAATAGATATTTTCCCAATAATATACATCCAGTTATATCATTAATACACAAATTGAGCTTCACCTCTGATCTTAATTTGGTCTTTGTCTTTATAAGTTTTGGTTGATGTCCATAACATCTAGTAATCCAAAGATCTGGTCCCATCAACCACCTGTGACTTTATGAAGCAGGTGCAATTTCTTTAGGCAGCCTATTCCTCTTTTCTGTCTGATACTATCTCTTACTTGGCCCTCTTGCCTTTTCTATTCAGTGATAGTCACATTCAATCAAGAAATGATTCTTTGAGCTGTTACCATGAGCCCTACACTTTAGGGTACCGTCCTTCTCGGGCTTAATCAACAGTGTTCCTCCACAACACACCCAGGGCCTCCTGTGTTAGTCCTGAAAATCCCTACCTGCTTCCTATTATTATCCATTTCTTCCACCTGAAACCTATACTCTCTAAATTTATTCTATCCTAGAGGCCTAGTGCACAAAATTTGTGCTCAGGTAGGGTCCCTAGGCCTGGCCAGTGATCAGGGCCGATGGGGGCCTTCCTTACCTTGCCTGCCAGCTGCTGGCCAGGGCCTTCCTTTGTTCTTCACCACCCCCTGGTGGTCAGCGCATGTCACAGCAAGCGGTCGAACTCCCAAAGGGGCAATTTGCATATTAGCCTTTTATTATATAGGTTGGATTGCTAGGAAATTGATATGCTTATATATAACTTTAACAATAAGGGCTAAAATGAAAATACAGTGCTATCTAATCCTTCTTAAAATAAATTTCAAGTTAGAATTTATTCTGATGATGACTAATAATAATATTTATTTAGTATTTGTATTTTATATGACCATTTTTCATTAACCTGATATTTATGTATGTTTTTCATTTGGCTTGTACTATAAGTTCAAAGTAATCCTGAATGTAATCATACAATATAGATATTACAGTTATTACAATTGAGATTTGGGCTAAAGATGTATTTTTAACCATTTAGATGGTTAAGAAATGTGAGGATCTAGACCAGGGGTGGGCAAACTTTTTGACTCGAGGGCCACAATGGGTTCTTAAACTGGACCGGAGGGCCGGAACAAAAGTATGGATGGAGTGTTCGTGTGAACTAATATAAATTCAAAGTAAACATCATTACATAAAAGGGTATGGTCTTTTTTTTTTTTTAGTTTTATTCATTTCAAACGGGCCGGATCTGGCCCGCAGGCCGTAGTTTGCCCACGGCTGATCTAGACTGTGGCTTATTTGAGATCACCAGCATGTACGTGACAAAAGTAGTTTTTCTGACACTAGCTAATACCTGCCTCTCAGGTGTGTGTGTGTGTGTGGTTTTTTATAAACACCAATTTGTCATCCAAATTAAACTTCAAATTAAAATTGAGGTGCTAAGCAGATGTTATTAGATTTACTAAAATTTAAATGTAAAGCCCTATATTTATATTCTTATGTTCACTAGAATAATTAACCCACCAAATATGGAACGTGCTGATAGGACCTAAATTCACAATAATGATTAAACTTGACTCATCAAGGAATGTTAATGACCCATGGAAAGTAAATGTAGAGACTGTCTTTTTTGTGATGATCTTAAATAGAGATACAACAAAGTAACAGTCACACACATCAAATATCTGTTTACACAAGGTCTGATTTAGAAGGCAGAAGCTGTACTAACCCCAGACATGTTACTTTCGTCAAAAGCTCATGCAGGACAGTCCCAGGCGCAGACATGAGCAGTGGCTATAGTGGGGACGCATCTTGTAGTCTAGGGCGTGTTTGAAACCAGACTTAGTTCTCTGATGTTTCCTACAACAAGCATCACATTGAGGACACAACCCAGCCTGTCCACGTTTCCTAGCTTACAGAGGGTACAGTGAGAAGATGACCTAAGAGAGAAAGTGGAGTTCATTGCGCCACATCCCTACAGGTTGGGAGACTTTGAATTAGTACCTGCGTGGGATCTAAACTAATGTATGAGCCATCCAGAAAGACCTGATAGTTTCTGGATCTCATAGCAGGTGCTCACAGAAGTTTCTTTGGATTGCAGACTGGTCTGGAAACAAAGTTTCTGAGAAGCTAAAGGTCAGTCTTCTAGACTGCCAGTGAGTGAGGTACCACACACTTGCCTTTCTGCCTACTCCTGAATTTTTCTTCAAAACCAAGAAAAGCCCTGACCGGTTTGGCTCAGTGGATAGAGCTTCAGCCTGCGGACTCAAGGGTCCCGGGTTCGATTCCGGTCAAGGGCATGTGCGTTGGTTGCGGGCACATCCCCAGTGGAGAGTGTGCAGGAGGTAGCTGATCGATGTTTCTCTCTCACTGATGTTTCTAGCTCTCTATCCCTCTCCCTTCCTCCCTGGAAAAAAAAACCAAAAAAAGTATTTTAATATTCACTAATGAAAACAAATCTGGAAGTATTAATAAACTTTTACTACCCAGGGAACAACTGTCAACTTCAAATATAGTTTAGAGTTAGTTTTAGGTGCACTTTTTTTTGCTTGTTTGCTTATTTGAGACCTACCTTTTACAATGCATAAATATGAAATGAAATAAGCAGATGTCTAATAAATGTCTGGTGAACTGAAAATAACACTTTTCAAAAATATCTATGTTTGGGAGTTGAGTCAGAAAAACTCAAGATTCAGTTTTAATTTAAATTATAATTCATTTATCTCAAGCTAAGAAGAAAGTAGATTGTGGTCATTAACACTTGGCATTTCATTTAAGGTAAATTTGTATACTTGGCATCAGCAATGAAAATTACACTATTTCACAATTTTTTAATTTTTTAATTTTTCTCACAATAATACTTAGGATCCTTTCCAGCCTTATTGAGTTATAATTTGTTTACCAAAAAAATTGTACATAAGTGATGTAGGAATTTGGTGAGTTTTGATATATGAATGCCCCCATGTTAGCACCACCACTAAGGTAATAAAGATATCCGTAACCTCCAAAAAACTTAGAACTTAGACTTAAATATATTGTCTCAATGTTTAGACAATGTTTGTTGTTGTTGTTGTTGTTTGTTTACTTTTATTTCAGCAAATTGCCTCAGCTCACCACAGGAGGGAAACCAGGCATCTAGTAGATGGTGTCTTTCGGCCTCTGCCATGAAGTACTACCAGAAGACCACCAGGCGGAGCCTGGATCCCACACTGGAAAATTCACTCAGAAGGGATGGACTCCTCAGAGGACAACCTGCATGTTGGTCAGATGAACTGTCCCTCCATTCCTGACAGGCTTATTTCAAAGCGTTCAAATATGCACTTAGTGTTGAGTGTAGAGTTTAATCTCTGAATGGTAAAATCCATATCCTTTTCAGTCTGAAATAGTATCTCTTATGTCTCCTAATGAGAGGACTTTTTTTCCCCCCATTTTAATTTTTTCTTTATTGGTTAAGGTATTACATATGTGTCCTTATCCCCCCATTACCACCCCACTCCCCACCCCAACTGGTGTCTGTGTATAATGGTTAGGCTTATATGCATGCATACCAGTCCTTTGGTTGATCTCGCCTCCTTGCCCCCACCCTTCCCTATCTTCCCTCTGAGTTTTGACAGTCTGATCGATGCTTCTCTGAGAGGACTTTTGTTGCAAATATGTATAGAAGAAAGCCAAAAATTTTTTTACAAATTTCTTATACAGAATGTAAAATGATTTTTAAATAACTGCATTCCAGAACAACTCTGGACCTTAAAATTTACAAAGTCTGGTATTCAATCAAATATCACCAAGTATTCAAAGAAGAAAATAATTTCATAAGGAGGAAAATCAATCAATAGGAAAGGGCCCAGAAATGACAAAGTCTTATAAATAATGATATTTAAAAGTTATAATAACTCCACTTCCATATGTTTAAGAGCCAGGGGAAAGATTGAGCATGTTAGGTAGTGATATGGCGAATATAAAAGGACTCAACTATGAGATAAAAATTACTTAAAGCAGATATAATGCTGCAGTGAAACAGATTAGTAAAATAGAAAACAGAGCATTAGGAACTGTCCAAAATGAAAAGCAGGAAAGAGGACTAAAACAATAAAAATTTGATCATAGCATTAATAAACTGAGGACAAATTCAAGTGGCCTAATAAATGTGTAATGGGTTGTTGGGTTAGGAGGGAGAACATAATAGAAAATGATTTGAATAAATAATGGTTGAAAAAAATACTCAAACTTTGTAAATGCTACAATCCCACAGATCTAAACAGATTAATGAACCCCAAGACAGAAGAAATTATAAAGACAAACCAAAGCAAATGATAGTCAAAGGGCTAAAAAAAAAAACCAAAAAAAAAAACAGATAAATTTAAAAGCATCCAGTGGAAAATAACACAGCATATAGATAAGAACGCAATAACCATGACAGCAGCCTTTTTGGTGGAAACAATGCACACCAGAAGATATTCTTACCAGAAAAAAAAAAAAAAAAAATCCTATAATGCTGTAATTTAAAAACAAGACAAACAAAAATACAGTTAGCATGGATTTCTAAACTAAATAACAAAGTTTTTCAAAAATGAAAGTGAAGTAAAGCTTTTTTAAGCCTAGTATAAAAATCTGTCATTTACAGCTTTAAAAATTCATAATGCCAATAAATTCTTGACCAAAGAATTAAGCAGTAGAGTTGCAAAATAAATTTCAAATTATCTTAAGACTAGAGGCCTGGTGCACAGATTCACCCTTTTGCAATCCAGGACCCCTCAGGGGATGTCAAAGAGCCAGTTTTGGCCTGATACCCATAGGCCAGGCCGAGGGACCCCACTGGTGCATGAATCTATGCACCAGGCCTCTAGTATGCATATAATATCTTTGGTTAATCTCTTCCCACCTTCCCCCTCCTTCCCTCTGAGATTCATCAGTTTGTTCCATGCTTCCATGTCTGTGGTGTCTGCTCCTGCATTGAGCGTCTGCCTCCTGGTGGTCAGTTCATGTTATAGCTACTGGCTGGCCAGTGAGTCACTTAGATATATATATTGTTATGTCTGACAAATCTTGTCTTAGATATAGTTAACAAATCTGTATCATTTCATTCTATTACCATATTTTTTAAATAAAAAGTTTGCTGACTATTTTCAAGAACATTCTGAACTGGCAAGATGGCCTTAAAAAATGTTTCTCATAATTGCCTTCAGTGGCTATTCCCTGAGGACACAAAGCAGGGTATTGTGAGTAGGTGGAGCCCTAGTGGAGGAAAGGTGGGAGGGATAAGGCATATTTTCCTGGAACAAATTTTTTGGTGGTATATTTTCTTGGCATAGAGTTACATTCCTCGGGTTCCAATGTCTCATTTCCCACAGCCAGTCCTGAAAGAGGGGCAGCTGGGAGTTCAGCAGAGCCAGAAAGAGGACCAGTGTCCAGGGTTTCTGTTCCACATTGCAGCCGGGCGTGGTTCAGCATCCAGGCCAGATTCAAGTCCTTCAGTCCACGTGTGGGCCCAACACGGCCATGCACCATGCGGCCACAGTGCAGTCCCCTGCAGCCGGAGCCCCAAGAGGTCACGCGTGAGGCCCAGAGAGGGAACTTCGTTTGTTTGGAAGTTTGTTTATTTATTTATTTATTTATTTATTTATTATTTATTTATTTATTTTCTCAAGATAATACATATAATTAATTTTAAAGGGCCAGAAAGTACCAAAAAAGGTCTGTAATACAAAGGAGAAACCCTTTCTCCAGTCCTACTAAACCCTAAGTTCCCTCTCCAGCACCACAAGCTACCACTATCAAGACTTTTAATTGTTTTTGCTATTTCTAGATTTTTAGCATATGGAATGTTCTTTATCTGTGGACTCTGTACCAGTAGAAACGATGATTTAGTTGGCTTTCTTACAATATGAGCTTGCACATGTGCTCACGCACACACCTCTCTCCTTCACCCTATTTTTCCATTATGTCTGTGTCTCCACTTTTTTTTTATTGCCTAAAGTTTTACATTTGTCTTCTTTTTCCCCAATTGACCCTCTCCCCCATCCCTTCCCAGCCAGGGCAAGCCCCCACTGCCCCAGTGTCTATGTCCATTGGTAATGCTAGTATGCATGCATATAATCCTTTGGTTGCTCTCTAACCCCCTTCCCCTACCATTTGTCTCTAGATCAGTGGTTCTCAACCTGTGGGTCTCGACCCCTTTGGGGGTCAAACGACCCTTTCACAGGGGTTGCCTAAGACCATTGGAAAACACATATATAATTACATAATGTTTTTGTGATTAATCACTATGCTTTAATTATGTTCAATTTGTAACAATGAATATACATCCTGCATATCAGATATTTACATTACGATTCATAACAGTAGCAAAATTACAGTTATGAAGTAGCAACAAAAATAATTTTATGGTTTGGGGTCACCACAACATGAGGAACTCTATTAAAGGGTCTCGGCATTAGGAAGGTTGAGAACCACTGCTCTAGATCAATCTATCTTTGTTCATCAGACTATGATGATCATTATATCTCACATATGAGTGAGATCATGTGATATTTATTTTTCTCCAATTGGCTTATTTCACTTAGTGTAATGTTCTCCAGTTCCATCCATGCTGTTGCAAATGGTAAAAGTAAAGAAATTTTTTTTTAGAAAACTGAGACTAGACAGAGCAGGCACCCTATTCTATGTATAACAATGTCAGGAAGTAGCTTATAAATTCACATTACTTTTTAAGAATACACAAGATAGATAAGTTTCACTAATGGTGCCTTTCCACCTCTCCTCAACCTTCTCATCAACCCCTCCTCCATCCCCACTAAGAACTCACACTTTGCCTCAGGATGCACCTCAATGAAAAAGTTCATAGAAAATATCTATATTAATGGCATTTTGTACATAATGGTATAATATATCCGCATATCCATGTATCTATATATATAAAAAGCCAGCGACCAGAACGCTGTAACAACTGGAACAACTGGTCACTATGACACCCTCTGTGGCCAGCAAACTGGCTCGATTGTGGGTGGGGCCAGTGGCCAACCTCCCACAGCCCCTTCCCCGGGCCCGCCCCACCCCCAATCGGCCCCCCACCCCAATAGGGGGCAGAACAGGCCAGCCAACCTCCTGTAGCCCCTCCCCCAGCCAACTCCTCCCTCGATCAGCCCTCCAACCTCTGGTCAGGGGCAGGGCTGGCCGGCCAACAGCCCGGGCACCTACCCCCAGCCACTGCCCTCCCCACACCAATTGGGGGTGGGGCAAGCCAGCCAACCACCCACAGGCCCGTCCCCCGGCCCCCAGTCGGTCTCCCCCATCCCATCAGGGATAGGGTCAGTTGGCCCACTGCCCACAGCCCCTCCCCACAGCTGAGTCCACCCCCAATCAGCCCCCACCACCCTGATTGACCCAGCTCCACCCCCAATTGGCCCCCCACACTCTGATCAGGGGCAAGTCCAGTGGTTATAGCCCATGGCCCCTCCCCCCAGATGGTCCCGCCCCCAATCGTCTCCCCTGCAAGCCAATCGCCTATGGCCCCTCCCTCCCATCCCAGCTCTAATTGGGCCCTGATCGATGTGGGCTGCTGGCCAAACTCCTGTGGTTTCCTCCTCCCAGTAGGCCCAGCCCTGATCTGCCCCAATCGGGGCTGGGCTGGCTGGACCCCACCCATGCACGAATTCGTGCACTGGGCCTCTGGTGTTAAATAATCCTGCTCAAGTCATTCAGCATTTTTACTTCTCAGCTACCTCATTTCTTAAATGAGAAAATACACAAAATAAGTCACTAAATTGTTATTAAAATGTATCTAAAGACAACTGTCTTGGTAACTCCTCATGTCTTACAAAGAAATAGAAATTAGAAGGAAGATTTAGAGAGAGCATTTCTTAGAGCTCAATAAGCTGAGAATGTTGCAACAATCCAAATGAAAAGGAAAAAAGAACATAACATCTCACCAGTCTTATATCAGGCTTGCATTATGTGTTCACGTACCAAAATAAAAATTAGACCAAATTGGGAACTGAATGAAAATAAAAACACCACACAACAAAAATAGTGGGATGCTAAACCATTAGTTACATAAAATTTTATAGCCTTAAATACCAGGATTAGAAATAAAAAAACATATAAAATCAATGAACTCATCATCCTTCTAAAAAAATGAGGGTGCTAAAGAACAAATAAAGCCATTAAAAGCATTAGAAAGGAAAAAGTGGAAAATCAGTGAAATAGAAGACAGAAAGAAAATTAGTGAAACCAAGAGCTGCTTCTCTGAGAAAAAACAATAAAATTGGTAAACCTCTGCAATGCTGCTCTGGAAAAAAGATAGAAAAACAAATTACCAGCATCAGTGGTCCTAGATATACTAGAGATATCAAAATGATAACAAAAATATTAAATAATTAAAATATTACAAAAAGACATTATGCCAATAAATTTGGTAGTTGAGGAAAAGGAAAAAATCCTCAAAAGATACAAACTGCCAAAGTGCATTAAAGAAGTGGAGAATTTGAATACCTTGTACCTAGTCTTAAAATTTTGAATTTTTAAGTTACAAATATTAAAATACTAAATCATTTGGTAACAGCTGCCTCACTGTATTAGTTTGCTAGGGTGGTTATTACAAAGTAATACAGAAGGGGTGACTTAAACAACAAAAATTTGTTATCTCGCAGTTCTGGATGCTAGTAGTACAAAACCAAGGTGTTTAAATAGATAAACAATGCAATAAAAAATGGGCAAAATACAATAACAGACATTTTTTTCAAAAACAATATACAAATGAAAAATATGCACAAGAAAAGAAGTTCAACATCATTAGTCATTGTCGAAATGCTAAATAAAACCACAATTTAAAATCACTACGGTGGGCATTAAAATGGTACAGCCATTCTGGAAGTTGGTTTGGCATTTTCTTAAAAACGAAATACACACACACACACACACACTGAACCTCGGGTGCCTCTGTAGTCTGAGAGTACACCCTCTTTCTATAGTTCTTTTTCTCCTGTGTTCCCAGATGCCTCTTGCTCTGTTTTCTTCATTCACAGTCTGATCTCATTTGTAATTTCCAGAGATATACATGGCACTTTTATTATTGGCACACCCCCAATGATCTCAATAGTACATCTTATCTGCTTTAACTGTTGCACCCTTTATCTTGAGAATCATATGAAAGGACAGTGTTCCCTTTGAAAACACATATAATAAAACTTGAATGATGCAGAGATTAATATGTACTCTGTGCAAAATTGATATGTACATGTTTTACATATTCCACATTTACAAATCAATATGTACATGTGTTACATATTTCACATTTATCAATAAACTTATGAAAAGTTGTTCAACATCATACATCATTAGAAAACTGCACAGTAAAATCAGATACCACTACACATACATTAGAATGACTGGAATCCAAAACATTGACAGCATCCAATGCTGGTGGGCATGTGGAGCAACAGGGAAAATGCAACATGTATGCGAGTGGGAATGCAGAATGGCACAACCTCCTTGAAAGATTGTTTGGCAGTTTCTGACAAAGTTAAATATATCCCTACCATATGGTACAGCAATCACACTGCTTGGTATTTGCCCAAATGAGTAGAAAACTTATGTCCACACAAAATCCTGCACATGATGTTTATAGCAGATTTATTCATAACTGCCCAAACTTGGAGGCAACCAAGATGTGTCTTTAGTAGGTAAATGGTTAAATAAACTGTGGTTCATTCAGACAATGGAATATTATTCATGCTAAAAAAGAAAAAAAAAGAGAGAGAACTATTATGCCATGAAAAAGAGTGGAGAAATCTTACATGCATATTACTAAAAAAAGTGAGCCAACCTGAGAAGCTACAAAAGGTTTGATTCCAACTATGTGACATTCTAGGAAGACAGTAAAAAAAAAAAAAAAATCAGTTGTTACCAAAGTATCAAAGGAGAAAGGGATAAATAGGTGGAGCACAGAGCATTTTTAGGGCTTTGAAACTATTCTTTATATACCACTAGAGGCCTGGTGCACGAATTCCTGCACAGGTGGGCTCCCTCGGCCTGGCCAGACATCAAGGCCTATCTGGGGGCCATGGGAGATTGGCTGGCCATGGCTGGTTGGCCGGCCCTGGAAGGTTGGCTGTGGGAGTGCACTGACCTCCAGGGGGCAGCTCCTGAGTTGACTGTCTGCCCCCTGGTGGTCAGTGCATGTCATAGCAACTGGTTGACTGGTAGTTCCAGTCATTTCAGTCATTCGGTCATAACGGTTGCTTAGGCTTTTAAATATATAGACAATAGTAGATAAATGTCATTGTCCATTTATAAAAATCCATAGAGTACACAACACCAACAGTGAACCCTAATGTAAACTATGGGTTTTGAATAATAATAGTGTATTAATGTTGTTTCATTAATTATAGGATGGCGGGGAAGGCTGTGAGTGTGTGTGTGTGTGTGTGTGTGTGGGGAGGGAGGATAGAGGGACACTGTACTTCTCATTAAATTCTGCTGCTAAGACAAAACTGCTCTAAAAAAATTAAGTCTTTTTTAAAAAGTATTTTTTAAAAAAGCACAGAGAAATAAATTTTTTAAATTGGACTTCTTGAACCAGACACAGTTTGATGATAGCACCTTTAAATAATACCTTTGTGCCGCAACCTTTTTCAGCGATGATTCAGGATCTGGATAAGGCACCATGCACAAACGAATGCACTAGACAAGAAATATGAATTTAGAAGGCATGGGGGGTCAGGCGCAAACCTTCCTCTAGTGGAGAGGCTCTCTGACTTCTGGGTCCCGTTTTCTTTCATTCACTTGAATACACATTTGCCCTTTAGGAATCTGTATGGGCATATCAAAGGTAAAGTTTGGTAAACAGTTAAAGGATTATCACGTTAGGGAATTGCTTTCAGCCATTTGGCCAACAGCAGGGTAATAGTATGCTGCATTTTCAGCAGAATATCACATTAATATATTAACTACTGTTGGTCTTAGCCTCTGGTACCTTTGTATAAAGAAACTTCAAATTTGCTAAATTAAAAAGGTCTGTTTTCAAAATTGGTTTTCTATATTTTTAGAAGAATAATTTGTATATCCATTATAACCAGAGAACACAAACAACATGAACACAACATGAACAGAATATATGTGCAGCTGTCAAATCAACCTATATATAATATGGAGCATTTTTAACACTAGTCACATATAAAGTATGCTAAAAAAAATTTAAGATGCCACAACCTACACTTAGAATGAGAAACATCATTATAAGTAATTTATATTAAAAGATCATACATTGCAGCTAAGCCTCAAAGGTCATTGAAAAATTTATCACAAGACAATAATCTACAGTAAAAAATGTGTGATTCATGGACAAAATTCTGCTTGCTTATTTGTTTGTTTGTTTATTTCTACAGATATATTTTTTTCAGTAAACTTCAAATTTTTGACATGAGACATGTTCTCTAGCTCATCAACAACCCTTTCACTCCTTACCATCCTGTATCCAGCCTACCTTGCACTTAACGAATTACCTGGCTTTTGAAAGAACTTGATTTAGTAGCATCTCCTCACCTAATATATTTTGTAATGGTCATGTTCAGAACTATTAAAAAAAACAAGGTGTTCTAAATCTTTAGAAACCAAAGTCAATTAAAAATAAAAACAATTACATTTTTTTAGTGAATGACATGTGGCATGGGAAACTCCAAATACTATAATTCTATAAAAGGTATGAAGAAACTGGAAAAACTGTCCAAATCAACTTACCAGTCCTCAAAATTAATGTACTGGTGCCTGTTACAGCACCAGTTTTTCAAGGATATTCCAGACAGGGCAAAAGAAACAGTCACAGTTCTCTGAGAATATGGCCTGTTCTGCTCCTTAAGGTGCTAGAAACCTATAGTGGGAATGTGAGCTGCAATCTTCAAGATCTCTGCAGAGCTTAGGTGTGGGTGGTTAGTCAGGGTAAGGTAGTAAATACATCACAAACCTCTCCTACTGAAATTTAGGCTTTTTTCCCCATTTTATTAGCATTCATCTGGTTAGTGTAAACTATTAGTTTCTGCACAGAAAACATATATTGTTCAATTACATTTATATTAAATGCCCAAAATAGGCAATTTTATAAACACAGGTGAAAATGTTCTGGAATTAGGTAGTAGTGATAGTTGCACAACATTTTGAGTGTACTAAAAGCCACTGAATTGTATGCCTGAAGGTGGTTAAGATGATCATTTTTATGTTATGTGAGTGCCATCTCAATAAGAGAATGTGTGCTTGCTTCAGCAGCACATATCCTATACAATAAAAGCATAGTATGAAAATTATCCCCTTGCTTGGGAGTTCATCCAGGAGTTTGACCAGGGGGCAGGGCTGGCTGGGGACCCAATCAATGCACAAATTTTATGCACTGGGCCTCTAGTACTGTAATAAGAGAATGTGATTTTTTAAATCTTGGGAAATATAATTGTTACAATCTTTTCTTTAGAAGCTACATGTCATTTGTTCCCCTATACTTATCTTAAGTTGCCTTTAAATATAGACTGTCCCTTATTCATTTATTTCATTAATAAACAGATACTTAGGAAGTACCTTTTATTTGACAGCTACCATTCTATTTAATGGGATTACAGCAGTGACATATACTGAGTCCTCTCTTCATGGACTTTGGATCCTAATGGGAGAAGAAAATCAATAAATCAATAAAAATGTAATAAAAAATTAAATTATGTGCATAAGGTGTATTTTATTTTTCCTTTTTATACCAATATTTTTTTCTTATTCTCTCTCTTCTTTGCACACACACAAATGCATGCACACAAACACACAAGAGAACAAACACACAAGCATGCATATATTAACAGGCCTTCCGATAGGCATCACATTCTGGTTGATTTATCCCAGAAAAATAATGATATCTAGGGACACAGTCTGTGCTCCTTTATGCCATGGGTAATTCTGTCCTAAGTGACTTATTTTCCCTTGAGATTCTTTGGAGTGCATTCCTTCTTGGAAACACAAATATTTTGTAACTAGAGGTCCAGTGCACAAAAATTTGTGCACTCAGGGGAGAGGAGGGTCCCTCAGCCCGACCTGTGCCCACTCACAGTCTGGGATTCCTTGGGGGATGACCACCTGCTGGCTTAGTCCCGCTCCCCGGGGAATTGGGCCTAAGCTAGAAATCAGAAATACATCTGGCAGCCCAGGAGCCCCCGGGGGATTTCCACTTGCCAGGGGGAAGCAGGCCTAAGCTGCATTCGGACATCCTTAGCGCTGCTAAGGAGGCGGGAGAGGCTCCCACCACCACCACTGTACTGGCAGCCATCAGCTTGGCTTGTGGCTGAGCAGAGCTCCCTGTGTGGGAGTGCACTGACCACCAGAGGGCAGCTCCTGCATTGAGCGTCTGGCCCATGTTGGTCAGTGCGTGTCATAGTGGCCAGTCATTCCAAGTCATTCTACTGTTAGGGTCAGTTTGCATATTACCCTTATATTATATAGGATAGAGGCCTGGTGCACTGGTGGGGGCCGGCTGGTTTTCCCTGAAGGGTGTCCCGGATCAGGGTGCCTGGCCAGCCTGTGTGAGGGGATAATGGCTGTTTGCAGGCTGGTCAAGCCTCCCCAGTGGGGACCCTCGCCCCATGGAGGTTTGGCCAGCCTGGGTGAGGGGCTGATGGCTGTTTTCAGGCTGTCCACACCCCCTTTAGGGTGGGGGTGTCCCCACTGGGGTGCCCGGTCAGTCTGGGTGAGGGGTTGAGGGCCGTTTTCAGGCTGGCCAAGCCCACCGGTGATGGAAGCTCCAGGCCTCTCATTTTTTTTCTTTTATTGGATTTATTTACCTTCTATAATTGAAACTTTGTAGCCTTGAGAGGAGCTCAGAGCTGGCCAGGGTGGCGGGGGGCGGGGGCGGGGGGAACTTTGCTTCCTCCATTGCCAGGGGCAACCCAGCCTCCTGCTTGCTCCAGCTCTATGGCCACAGCTGGCTGAAAGCAGGTATCTGGGGTTTATTTACCTTCCATAATTGAAACTTTGTTTCTTTGAGTGGAGCTCAGAGCTGGCCACGGCAGGAGCGAAGCTTGACTACCTCCATCATTGGGGCAACCAAGCCTACTGCTTGCTCCAGCTCCGTGGCTGCTGGTTGTCATCTTGGTTGGGTTAATTTGCTTATAGTCACTCTGATTGGCTGGTGGGCATGGCTTAAGGCATAGCGAATATACGGTCAATTTGCATGTTTGTCTTTTATTAGTGTAGATGGATGAATGAACAGGAGCATATGAACTGAGAAGGTGAATTGGTGGACTATTTTCTGTGACTTGTTCCAACTTGGAACGTGTAAACTACAATTTATAATGTCATAGATAAAAATATTATTGGTATAATTTCTTTAACATTACAATGTCATTAAATTTCATCGTGTTCTTGAAGGGATAAACTTTAAGATCTTTGTCATTTGTGAAAATATGTATATGAACTATTATGCCAGCAAAATCAATAAATGTTTAATTTCTTAGCAGTGTGAATTATTATCATGATAAGTATAATAATCTATGTTCTAACTTTTGTGGTTTTGTGTTTTTTAATGAATTTTTTGGAGGCCAGTTATAAATTGTGTATTGAAACATGTCAGAAATCTTGAAAAAAAAATTGCAAAAATCTCACCATTTTAGCAGACTGACCTGAAAATGTTTTCCTGATCTATGCTGATACTATGTTCTTTTGGGGCAGAGTGTTAAGCCCCAGCCTGAAGAGAGGGCTGTGAGCAGCAATTAGAAAAGATGGTGATGAGGAAGTCAAGAAACCCTGTTTTTTTCTCCACTTTCCTTTCATCAAGAGATAGACCTATAAGTTGAGAACTACCTGCCATTTCCACTTCAGAGTGACCTTAAAGGTTGAACATAATTGCTATGATGCTCCTCAACTCTACTCCCAGGGGAGAAACAGTCTTATGTGCCAGACTCACTTTCTTAATGGTTAGGGCTAAGAATATTCAATCGCCTGCCTTCATTCTCAGCCAAGATAAATTGACTTATATAACAAACAAAACACACACAGAAAAAATTCTGTAGATAAGAATGAGCCTTCTTAGTTCCAATTTCACTTCTACCTTTTCTCAAAGTCTCCTTTTCTTTTTTTTTTTTTTTTTTTTTTAAATATATTTTATTGATTTTTTACAGAGAGGAAGGGAGAGAGATAGAGAGTCAGAAACATCAATGAGAGAGAAACACCGATCAGCTGCCTCCTGCACATCTCCTACTGGGGATGTGCCCGCAACCCAGGTACATGCCCTTGACCGGAATCGAACCTGGGACCTTTCAGTCCGCAGGCCGACGCTCTATCCACTGAGCCAAACCGGTTTCGGCTCAAAGTCTCCTTTTCATTTTTATTCCTATGTTCACCTTATTTATATTTTAAGATTATTTTTAGGATATCATGATAAAATGTTATCATTCCTGTTAAAACAAATATTTTAATATGTTGGCTGTTTCCTTTTATCCCTCCCACAAAAACTTAAGAAAATTGGTAAATATAAAAATTATACCAGAGTATTTTTTAAATGCCAGAATTACTAATTTCCCAAAGAATTAGGTGAACACATTTCTAGAAAATAAGATGGGACTGGAGCTAAAGTTAGATCTCCATCCAATTCTCAGCTGATTGTCTCTTTTTCTACTACCATGGTCTTTTTTCCCCCCCTAATCGATAGCAGTGACTACTTGCTGCAGTTCAGAGTGGAAGAAATCAATTTTCCTTTCTAATAGGAAGGTCACTGTAGCATTTATAAATACAGTTTATCTAGTATAATGTCTTCTCTTTTATTCAGCCATAAAGTAACTGCAGTACCACTTGGCTATTCCTTAAAACACCAGAAAAATCAAGATATTCTATGGGGAACAGAAGTGAATATCCTGATTCAAACCAAACATCCAAACATTTTCTCATCCAGTAAAAGTTGCTGAGGATTTACTTTTGTATTAGTTTCATAGGGCTGGCTTAACAAATTACCAAAAAATGAGTGATATGAAACAATAGACATTCATTCTATCACAGTCTGTAAGCTACAACTTAAAATTCAGGAGCCATCAGGGCAAAATTCCCTCTGAAAGTTCTAGGGGAGAATTCTTCCCTTCCTCTTTCCAGCTTCTCGAGGCTCCAAGCAATCCTTGCTGTTCCCTGGCTTGTAGCTGCACCCCCTTTAATCTCTGCCTCTGTCTTCACATGGCCTTCTTCCTGTGCGACTGTGTATTACTCTCCTCTTCTTATTGATGTGGAATTTTTGGACTGGAACCTGGATTCTTTGTCCGCTGGAGGAGAAGAATGAATCCATGGACAGAAGATCGTATTGCAAAGGTGGAAATTTATTAAAGAACAAGTACAGACTCCCACGTAGGGAGGGGGAAGAGTCCCATAGAATGGAGAGGGAAAGGGTCCCACTGAGTTCCTTTTTCCTATGGCTTATATAGGCTGCAGATCTTGGTGCCCTGATATCCCCTCTGATTGGTCACTATTCCCTTAGACTGGTTACTATGGTAACTCCTGAGCTCAAAGGTCAAACCTCACATGGGACATATGAGTTCTCAGCAGCCCCCTCCACCCGCCACCCACTTCCTTATTGTTTTCCTATTCCTTTTAGGCTTTCCTCTTCTCTTCTGGATGCTAGGCTTCCTTCCCTTTATTTTGTAAATAGAGACCTTTTGCTGTTCCCAGCTTCCTCATTCTATGGTAATGGACCTGTTGCAGCTTTTCAGCTCCCCTATTCTATAGAAATATTGAAAGGGCAAGGGCTATGCCCTCCATCTTGCCCGTATCCTCCATGTTGGGGTAGGAGCCATGTGCTCAGGCCCCTTTCTTCCTGGAAGCCCAGGCCTCTGCTGGCCACGCCCGGGATTTTAAACTAACCAATGACAATCCAGGGACATGTGCACCATAGAAATGACCACATCCTATGTAACAGGACCCGGCTTGCGCCTGGCCAATCGGCAGGGCCCACAGTCCCCTCACTCCACCCCCTATTAAAACCCTGTTTTTCCCAGGCGGTTTCACTCTGCTTCAGGTCACTGCGTTGGCCTGAAGCAGGAGTCGGGCCGGCTAGCCCAATAAAAGGACCTTCTGCTTTTGCATCGAACTGGCTCCTAGTGTGGACTTTTGGGGATCTTGAGATCTGGGCATAACAAATATATCTTCTGCTGCTCTGTAGCCCTGTGCTTCTTCCATGGTCCCCTTAATTTCTAAAATTTCCTAAAACCTGTCTTTCTCATCCCGCAAAATTCCTGTTTCATTATAACTACACCAGTCACTGGATTTAGGAGCCTCATTAATCCAGCATGGAGGAACCTGGAAAGTATGAAGTTAAGTGAAATAAGCCAGTCAGAGAAAGACCAGTATCACATGATCTCACTCATATACGAAATCAAAATTGTTTTGGAGACATTGAAGCATGAAACAGACTGATGAATTTCAGAGGGAAAGGGGGATTTATCAAAGAACTTATATGTATACTAGAGGCCGGACGCATGAAATTCATGCAAGAGTAGACCTTCCTTCCCCTGGCTGCAGGCACTGTCTTCCCTCTGATACCTGGGACCCGGGGTTCCCTCCAGCCACCAGCATCCAGGACCCAGGCTTTCCTCTGGCTGCCAGCAGGCACACAGGACCTGGGCTTCCCTTGCAGCCCTGGCTTCACCTGGAAGTTTGTCTGGAAGGTCTAATTAGCATATTAAACTCATTAGTATAGACTAGAGGCAGACACAAGCAGGGCATATTTTGAGAGAAAAAATTTAAAAAACAACCAAAAAAAAATAAACTAGTGGCAAAGGAGTTATTGGAACTTGGTTTTAGAAATACTTAGAAGTTTTCTTCTAATATTTTATTCTTTCACCTTTTTCTCCAGCTTTAAGTCCTGTTTATACAAAGGTAAGGAAATTAAATTTTAAAGTATGAAAAAACAGTGGGACTCCACATTTATTAAAAAAGTATTTACTATTGCATGGGTGGGGAATTAAAGAACTGGAAAACTGATAAATATTTATCTAGTCAGCATAACCATCAAAACATGATTCATACAGATGTGTCAAATCCACTTCACAATAAATCAATAATAGCAAGAGGGTACCATTATGTTAGGCTTACTGACTCATGCTCCAAATTACTAATTCACAGGGAATGTATAACAATCTAATCTTTCCTATATTATCATTAACTTTCACCTTAGGAAAAAGAAAGAAAATGAGTAAGTGATGGTTCACTCAAAAACAAAATCAGTATCTGCTATTGATAGAGGCAATTATTGAAATGCATGATTACGATACATGTGCGCTGTATAAATGCATACATTTTATGTCACAGTTTCAAAAGGTCAGAAGTTTCTTGTCAGGCGAAATTACTGATTAATAGTTAATTCTTGCTAAAGTATGCATTCTCAATTGTCTTGGATTTCATTGTTGAATCTTTAAAATGTTTTCCTATCCATAGGCTGATTATATAATGAATTGATTAGTATAAAGCATATGGAAAAACCAGTGAAGACTTGATGGGATGGTGAACACACAATACAGTGTATAGATGATGTGTTTTGGACTTGTGCACCTGAAACATATATAATTTTGTTAACCAGTGTCACCCCAATAAATTAAATAAAAATAAAAAAATAAAATTTTTTAAAAAGAAAAAAGAGTAAGAGTACTGCTTACCAGATAAAAGTAACAATTATTTAATGAGCTAGTATATTATTACTATGACTAGAGGCCCAGTGCATGAAATTTGTGCATGGGGGGTGTCCCTCAGCCTGGCCTGCACTCTCTCCAATCTGAAACCCCTCTGGGGATGTCCGACGGCCAGTTTAGGGCCGATCCCTGTGGCAGTCAGACATCCCTCTCACAATCCTGGACTGCTGGCTCCTAACCACTGGCCTGCCTGCCTGCCTGATTGCTCCCAACTGCCCTCCCCTGCCTACTCGATCACCCCCAACTGCTTTCCCTGCTGGCCCGATCACCCCCAGCTGCCCTCCCCTGCAGGCCTGGTCACCCAGAACTTCCCTCCCCTGACTGCCATTTTGTGGTGGCCATCTTGTGGAGGCCATCTTGTGACAACGTTGCAGTGGTCATCTTGTGATGATGTCATGCGAGGGCATCAGGCGACACAACCTAGGCTTTTATTATATAGGATGGGAAATAAGTGGTAAGAGGAACCATTTGAATTAAAGTTCATTGTAAGCCAACATTTTGCTATGTCTTTAGCATAGTGCCCATGCAAAATATTTTTTTCATGTTTATTACTGCCATTAGAAATATTTCTCTAAAGATACAAGAATGTGTTCTGCAGGTATAAGTTTCTATAAGAGATAAAAATGCATTCAGTAGCAGCAAAAGTTTCAGTTTAATTTTCAAATTCAATTATTTCCCTTTACTATGTCTGGGCTCTCCTAGGCTTTTCAGCTCTTTCCAAGCTAGTGCCCATCTTAATCTAATCCAAATTTCTGATTAAGTTTCAAAGATAATATGAAAGTTAGATTTCAGTGAGAAAGTGCAGTTAGCCTTAACTCACTTGGGGACATTTCTTCATCATTCAGTCAGGTCAGGATAACTGGGTGCAGTTCTGTGAATACAAGCAGAGAGCTCACTCTGTAAAGAGCCACAGTGAATCCTCACAAAATCAAAGTCTATGAGTATATTAAGATCGCCATTATTAATGATAAGAAGGAGAAAATAAAATTAATATTTGAAAAGAATCTGCATTTTATAAAATATTCTCAAATTCAACATGCTCTGTAATGAGCCAAGCTGTGAAGCATCATCCTATATAATAAAAGCCTAATATACTAAGTGTTCGGTAGTCCGGTCGTCCGTTCAACCACTCAGAACATAATATGCTAACGATATGCGAAGGCCACTCAACCTCTCACTATGACATGCACTGACCACCAGGGGGTAGATGCTCCTACTGGAAGGTTAGCTTGCTGCTGGGGTTCGAGCTATCGGGACTGAGTGAGAAAGGCTGCACATGCCCTGGAGCCCTCCTGCAGTCATTCCCTAGCTGGCCAACCTCCTGCACTCCTTCTAGGTTCTGATCATGCACCAGTGGGGTTCCTCAGCCTGGCCTGCACCCTCTTGTAACCTGGGACCCCTTGGGGGATGTTGGAGAGCTGATTACAGCCTGATGGCAGAATGACCGTTGGCTATGATGTGCACTGACCACCAGGGGGCAGATGCTCAATGCAGGAGCTGCCCCCTGGTGGTCAGTGTGCTCCCACAGTGGGAGTACCGATTAGCCAGAAGCCAGGCTCATGGTTGGCAAGCACAGCAGTGGTGGCGGGAGCCTCTCCTGCCTCCATGGCAGAGCTAAGGATGTCTGACTGATGGTCCACTCCCTCCAGGGAGTGGGCCTAAGACATCAGTCGGACATACCCCAAGGCTCCCAGACTGTGAAAGGGTGCAGGTGGGCTGAAGGTGCCCCCCTCCCCCGCCCCCCCCATGAGTGGATGAATTTTATGCACCAGGCCTCTAGTTATTATATATTTAGATAAATTAAATGGTGGTAACATCTGAATCTGAAATTTAGAAGTAAATAACTTTATTTTACTTTTTTGTTTGTTTTTATCTTTATTGTTGAAAGTATTACTACTGTACCCCTCTTTTTCCCCCAGAAGTAAATAATCTGTCTATCTATATAAAACCTAATATGCAAATAGACCAAATGGTGGAACAACCTAACAACTGGTCATTATGACGTGCGCTGACTACCAGGGGGTGTGCGCAAAACGTGGTGAGCGTTGGCCACGGTGGGATGGTGGAGCAGGTGAGCAGGGGTGCCAGACAAAGGCAGGACACCGGTCACTGTTATTGGGGCAAGACTCTGGTGGTTACTGAAAATTCTTTGCTACCACATGCTGCAGTCCTGCCCAGCACTCACGCTTGCTGCTGGCACCGGCCCCACTTGTACCAGTTGCCATCATCCAGTACCAGTCAGTGGCTGCTGACCCTGATTGCCCCTGAGGGCTTCTCTATCTCCCCCTGCTTCTGAGGGGTGACTGGGGCAGCAGCCTACACTCCCACCCGCTGTCAGCGCCAGCCCTGCTTGCACCCACTACTGGCGCCAGACCCAATTGCTCTGCACTGTCAGTGGGTGCGAGAGGGGCCGGGGCCATCAGCGCATGAGAGCAACAGCAGCAGGAGTGAGGCTGCCATCAGACAGGGGACAGGCCATGGCAGGAGTGGTTGGGTAGGGGGACGGACGATGGGCTAAGACCCACCCCTGTGCCCAATGCAACCTCGTGGCCCACAATTCCTTTCAAGGTGCACAAGTTTGTGCCCTAGGCCCCTAGTATATAATAATAAAAGCATGATATGCTGATTACACCAGATGACCAAACAGTGGGATGACCTCTGGACAAAGCCAGGCTGCAAGGGCCGAGGCAGCTGGGGTTGCAAGGGCTGAGCCCCTTGCACAAATTTCATGCATTGGGCCTCTAGTGTGTATATATCCTAGGCAACCGAACAATTGGACAACCAAATGACCAAACAACTGAATGACTGGTCAACTGGTCACTATGATGTACACACTCAATGCAGGAGCAGCTTCCTGATGGTCAGTGTACTCGCACAGCCAACCTCTCATGGCTGGCCAACCTCCCGTGGTCCCTCGTCCTGGCTGACCAAACCTCCTGTGGTCCCTCCCCCCAGCAGGCCTGCCCCATTGGCCCAGATTGGGCTGGCTGGCCAACCTCCCACAGCCCATCCCCCCAGCCGGCCACCCTCCCTCAGTCCCGATCGCCAGCCAGACTGAGGGACCCCACCCATGCATGAACTCATGCACTGGGTCTCTAGTTTTATATAATGATTCCAATTTATTGAGTTAGAATACATTAAAAATTATATGCTGTTTTAAAAGGATGGAGCCACATTAATATTTATGAACTTTGGCATCTCATAAATTGAAAAAATAGGAGAACCAAGATGGCGGTGTAGGGAGTGGACCTGTGCATGCTGCTCTCTCACAGCATCATTGAAACTACCAACTATGAGGCAAAGAACCACCACTCAGAACCATGGGGAAGTTGGCCCAGTGGGAGATCTACAACTGGAAGAAAAGAAAGAAGCGCAGTGAGACTGAGTGGGAGCTATGGAGGCACCAAAACCAGAGGAACGCAGTCACACACCAGGTGGGCTGCAAATGGATTCGAGGTTTTTTTTCAATCGGAAGCGGTTACAAACCCTCGAATCCCCTGGGCTTGCTCGGGGTGGGTCTCTGAGTCCCCAGATCCCACAGGGAGAGGCGGCCATGGCCTTGCAGTGGTCAGAGAGCAAGAGAAGCTCTGACGCACAGCTGCTTGCAGGCACTGAGGGACAAGAAGTCCTGGTGTCCCAGGGAGGCGCGGGGCGTGGAGATGCTGCCATTGCTATTTCCTCCCCCCTGGCGACACCCTGAGACCCCGCCCTATCATCCGGGCTATACCAGAGGCACAAGAGGCAATGACTGTGCTTTTACAAACTCTCAAATCCACTGAGCTGGTTCGGGCGGGTCTCTGAGGCCCCAGGCCCAAAGGCAAGAGATGGCACAGCCTTCCAGGGGTCAGAAAGCAAGGGAGGCTCTGGCTCGCAGCTGCTCGCCAGCACTGGGGGACGCAAAGTCCTGGTGTCCTGGATAGGCAAGGGGCTGCTGAGTCTCTGCCCCTGCGACTCCCTGTGACCCCGCCCTACGCAATTTACATTCCCATCTGGGCTGTGCCAGACTCACAAGTAGAAACGCCTTTGCTTTTGCAAACTTTCAAATCCACTGAACTGGTTTGGGCGGGATCATGAGGCACCAGACCCTATGGGGAGAGGCAGCACGGCCTTGCAGCCATTAAAAAGCGAGGGAGGCTCTGTCGCACAGCCGCTCGCCGGCACTGGGGGACACAAAGCCCTGGCGGAGAGGCAAGGGGCCGTGGAGACTCAGCCAGTGCTATTTGCTCTGCCATGGCGACTCCCTGAGACTCAGCCCTAATCAATTTACATCCCCATCCAGGCTGTGCTAGGTGCACAAAAAGACCCGCCTGTGCTTTTGCAGCCTAACCCAACAAATTACAGACTTCAACTGCTCGCAGCCATGGAAGACACACTCAAGAAGCAGACCCAGGAGAACCAAGATGGCAGCCTAAGGAAGAGACCTGTGCGTGCTGCCTCACACAACAACATCGAAATTACCAACTATCGGACAAACACCTATCATACAGAACCATGGGAAAGTTGGCCCAGTGAAAGCTCTACAACTGGAAGGAGAGAAAGAACATTGAGACTGAGTAGGATGTGCAGAGACACCAAGTACAGAGCCCAACCCAACAAACTGCAGATTTCAACTCCTTGCATAGAAAGAAGCGCATTAAGACTGAGTAGGATGTGCAGAGGCACCAAGTACAGAGCCCATCCCAGCAGGCTGCAGATTTCAGCTCCTTGTATCGGGGAGGGATGCAATCGGGGGGTGGAGTCGGGTCCAGGGCAGGCTGGGGCTGGGCCTGGCTGGGCCGGCGATGTGGAACCGCTGTACCAGCAGGTGCACAAACATGCCCACCGGTTCCAGTCTCTCGTCGAGCGCTGGGGGATGGCAGACAGGCAGTCTGTGCACTTGCTGGAGGGCATGATCCGAGCAGGAGTGCTGGATGTTCAGCCACCAGGAACACCTGGAGATTTTGTCTGGTGGCGAGCCGTCGGCAGGGGACAGAGGGCGAAACTTCCTGTTTCCCCGGTAAGGCTGGGATGGCCCCGGTGAGGTCGGGACAGCCCCGGTGAGAACGATACGGCCCCGGTGATGTTGAAAAGGCCCTGGTGAGGTCAGGATGGCCCCGGTGAGGTTGAAACGGCCCCAGTGTGGTCGGGACGGACCCGGTGAGGTCGGGACGGACCTAGTGAGGCTCAGACGGCCCTGGTGAGGTTGAGACTACTCCAGTGAGGTTGGGACAAATAAATGGGACCAGTATAGACTGATGAACAGGGGTAGATACAGAGGCAGAGCAACATTGAACAGAATGTCAAACTACAGTGGGAAGCCTGGGGAGGGTTGGGGGGGATTAAGAGATCAACTGAAGGACTTATATGCATGCATATAAGATTAACCAATAGACACAAGACACGGGGCGGGTGGGGGGGCGGTGGGTAGGGGCCTGGGGAATGTCAAGGGGGGAAAAAAGGAGACATATGTAATACTCTTTGGAATACTTTAAGAAATAAAAATTGTTTAAAAAAGAAAAAAAAGAAAAAAAATTGAAAAAATAATTATCAGTATATCTACACTAATTAAATAGAAACATGCAAATTGGTATCACTCTGCTATGCCCACCAGTAATCAGGCAAGTATGCAAATTAACCCAACAAAGATGGAAGTTAATTTGCATACACAGGCTCGAAGGAAAGACGGAAGTCTCTGGTGCAGCAAAGACTGAAGGCTGAAAATGACTGAAGAGGCTTGGCTTCTCTGCTGTGGATGGAGCAAAGGCCTGGGTCCTGGAGCCGGAGGAAAACTGGTGCTGGCAGCCAAGGGAAGGATGGCCTATTGCATGAATCTCTTCATGCAAGGGGCCTCTAGTATGTGTATATTGTTAAACTTCTTTTCTATTAGTGAACAAAGATCACTGCTCCTAAAATAAGGGCCACAGTCTTGTCAGAATCTCTTTTCTACTAATTGCTTTTTACCAATGTGTGTTGAGCTAGATAATCTTAATATTTTCTTGTTGATAAAGTTGAAAAGAGTATTTCCTTTGGATAAAGGATGGTTCAAAATATGCAAAATAAAGTTATTTAGGTGAGTAGATCAGATGCCTGAAAGTTGAAATTATAAAATCCATGCATAAAGTCTACAGCAAAACGGAAATGAAAACCTAGTGTAGCGAAAAGTTAGTTAGCAAAGGTTTAGAGAGCACAAAGCCATGATATTAAAAAGTAATACAGAATAAAATAGATTATCAGTGACTAGAATAATTATATCTGCTACTCAAAACACCACCTTCTTTTTTTAAGTATTTTTATTGATTTCAGAGAGGAAAGAGAGACAGAGAGAGAGAGAGAGAGAGAGAGAGAGACATCAATGATGAGAATAATTTATTGGCTGCCTCCTGCATGCCCCCTATTGGGGATCAACACACCACCTGCTTAAGATGATTTTTAAGTTAAAATCACAAAGAATAAGTGAAATTTTCCCTTTGAAATTGTCATTTGGCTTTGAAGAAAACTAAGTAGTTTATTTTAGCTTCACTTCATATTATTATTGGTACTAAAATATCTCTTTGCTCTTACTAAAATAAACCATAACTCATCTCCTTCAACAGGTATCATCAAGTATTTTTTTAAAAATTCTTTATTGTTAAAAAAATAAAAAAATACAATAAAATTCTTTATTGTTTAAAGTATTGCATATGTCTCCTTTTTTCCCCCATTGACATCTCCCCAGCCACTCCCACCCACAAGTCTCCCCTGCCTTCCCTATCATCAAGTATTATTAGATTCTGTTAATCTATTAATTTATTAACTATGTCATGGTGCAAATACTAAAACATTGTTCTCCATAAGCTTACATGATGTATATTTTTCTGATAATATTTTAAAAGAAAATTTGAGGGAACATGACAAGTTTGGAGAAACAGATCATCTACTTAACATTGCAATACATTTTAAAATCAAATAATTATATCACTTTATATTTATTTGTGGTGGCATATTTTAACATATTTTGATACCTTATCTCACAGAGATATGCTCAACCCTGGCCTGTGGGTCTCATTATATAGTCTATATATCACTAATCTTATTTTTAAATTATTTAATTACAAAGTAAAAGCCACATTTCAAACTTTTCTCTAAGATAATGTTGTTTGACCAATTTAATAGAGTGTTGATAAAATCCTAACTGATTGTGCTTATTCTTATTATTTGGAACAGTGTCTCAAAGTTCATCTGTATAACATGGCTGTTCTGATATCTGCATTTCTATTATGTCTTTTTTGGGTTTTGCCATTAGCTTCTTGAAAAGGGAAACTATGTCTCTAGTATTATCCATAATTCACATCCTGATAGATCAAAAGCATTACTAACTTGGTCTATTTTCAAGCTTCATTGAGTTATAGCTTATTCATGTATAACTTATACACAATAAAATATATCTATTTAAAATTCACAGTTAAAAGGGTTTTGATAAATGTATACAAACATGTAATTATGACTAAAATCCAGTTTTGGAAAACTTCCATCACCTCAAAAAGTTCTTTGTGGCCCTTTGAAGTTTTTCTCAAAAACTTCCCTGCTCCCGGGCTTTGACTAATGTATTTTTGGTCACTATAATCTTGTGTATTCTAAACGTTCATAGGAATAGACTCAAAAGTAGTCTTTTGTGGTAGACTCCCATTCCTTAGAGTGAAGGTTTTGGGATTTTTCCTGATGTTGTATGCATCAGATGTTGGTTGGTTTTTATTGCTGAGTAGTATTCTATTCCATGGATGAACCACATTTTGTTTACCCATTCAAAATGAATGGCCATCTAGGTTACCATTTGTTGACTAATATAAATAAGGCTCCAATGCACACTTGAATATAAGTTTTTGTGTGGACACACGTCTTTCATGTCTTTATTCTTTTGGAAAGGTACCTATTAGACCCCTCTCTTTCCTTATGGACTCTGAATCCATTGAGTGGAAGAGAGAAATAGCAGATAAAAATCAAAACAACCCCTTTATTGGCTAAAAAAGTTATTGGAGAATCTGACTTAGGGTTGTAGAAAACTGGGTTTTCCAGTGTTGCACTCCAGAATTATACAAACTTATCCATTCTGTCACAGGCAGCTAGATCACTATAGGTTTCCTAGTCAGCAAATTCTGTTTACATGCAGGGATTCTTGTCCCAGCATCAAGAAGGGTTCAGGAATCTGGAAAAGGCTGTGCGCAGATGACATAGGAATCCAGAGACTAATAAAGAGTCCGAAGACGAGATATAATTTTGAAAGGCATTGGGGGTCAGAGGACCTTCAGCTAAAGGAGCTGAAGATGCCCTCCTTGTCTAGCACCTTTGCTTTTATTAACACAATTTGTCCTAAGGCAAGGTGGAGATAATACACTTCAAAGGGTAAGGTTTCAAAAGGTACAGAAGCATTGTCAGTTTGGGGAATAGCCTACTGCTCTTCAGGTGTTTGGCCAGTAGGAGGCAATAACATGTAGATTAAGATGCCCTTTAACTGTCTGGCAGCCACAATCAGTTTCCTATTCAGGTTTGGGGAAATGCCTTTAGCCATTCCCAACAGGTGACTACATGTGTGACTCAGCCCTGTGGAGTCCCCAAGTCTCATCAACCTTTTGATGAAACTCTTAAAATTATGACATGCTGGAATTGGTCTACAGCATGTTTATAAGATGGAGAGCAGGGCACGAAGGAGTGCTGTGATATAGGATGTTTGTTCACATAGAAATCAAGGTAGTAAAGTCAGCATCTTGAATCTCTAGCTATTTGTTTTCTTAACCCCTCATGTTAAGCCTCTAGTTAACCAGATGGTGGCTCTATCTGTCAGAGAAAGCCCACAATATGCTAGGTAGTCCTGTTCCTCCCTATATTGAAAGCCAGAACTGTCTTATTCAAATCAACTCCAAGGTTACTGCGTGCTCAGAAGGGACCCTTTCATTCCTTATCTTATTTCCAACCATAAATTATTTCCTTCACTATTTTCTAGCAGCCTCAGAAGTTCTGCAATTAAATCAAATGACATGATAAAGATATTCTACAAATAAAACATCAATAAGATGTCCCATATTTGAAATAAAATCCCTTACAATTTAAAATGTTGAAGAAGAAATTAAAGTTCCAAAATTAAAATGTATTTTAAGTTCAAGTGCAAAGATCTTAAAGTCAAAATCTTCTGCCCTTATAGATTAAAACACAAAAATATTAGAATCCCAAATCCACATGATGTATCTTTGTAAAGAATAAAATAAGAATATTAGTAATTATTTGAAAAAATATAAAAATACTAATATCTCCTATGCTTTCCATTTTCATAACTGTGTGAGCTTGGGTTTCCTTCATATAATTCAAACCAACACAATAGATTTATTGCAAGAAATTGAAATGCGGAATCAGGTACAAGAAAACAATTCTATATTATTAAGCCAGATGTTTAAGTGTTTACAAAAATGTAGGCAATGCCACTTTTTGTACTGCACTTATCTTTGCTTTAGGGAATAGAGTTACTTTTCATAAAAATGTGTTATTTATGACTATCAGTGAAGGAATACATATTGAGACATAGCCACTCCCATACTTTCAAAATACCAGTTTAATGTAAAATAACCATTGACCTTTTAAACCACATAATCAAATGCTTGTACTCTTAATACATTTTTAGTTTAATTTGGATTATTTTTGGTTGTGTTTTATTTTGTTTTTTAATTGATTATAGAATCAAAGTAGTCTGAAGAAAAAATTGCAAGAACTACGAGGCTAATATATATGTAACTCAAAACATTGAAATGAGGTCCATGAATCCTGGCTAGGTTCAGCCTTAAAAAAACCAATCTGCTTTACTCTTATATTTTGCATTTATTTTGTTGTTCTTATTCCTTTATAAAGCTGGTTAAAGCTTGAGCTGAATAAATGAGTTCCAGGTGAAGTACAGTGTCTATGATAAAGCTACAGTTTTGAAAGTCTTCCTTGTAGTGAGAGTTTGACAGTTATATTTGGGATGAAAGAGCCTTGGGAAAAGATAAAACTCAGGAGATGTGTTGGGGACTGCTTAGTTCAGATTTCCATCTGCCCAATTAGTTTTTTGATTTTAAGATTTTGATCTTAAATAAGGAATTCATGTTGCTACAAATTCAGCTGTTAGTATGTCACTTTTCGTAATAACTTTTATTAACCTTTAAAAATATATTTTCATTAATTTCAGAGAGAGAGGAAAGGAGGATAGATAGAAACATCGTTGAGAAAGAACCATCAATCGATCAGCTGGGGATTGAGCTCATAACCTGGATATGTGTCCTGACTGGGAATAAAATGGAGACCTCTTGGTTCATATTTGATGCTCAACCACTGAGCCACACATACCAGGCATAACTGTTATTAATCCTATATAATAAAGAACTAATATGCAAATGGTCATCATGCCTTCACACCATCATGCTGTAATGGCTCAGACACTTAACACTGGGGAGAGAGGAATGGGGACCATCCAGGCACAAATGAGCTCATGAGAGAGGAATAGGGACTAGCCAGGCTGCGGTCCAGGAGAGGAACAAGCTGCCCGCCCTGCAGTCCTGGGCACCAGTAGCTGTGCCTGTGCCTGAGGCCTGGGAGAGGGTCAAGCTACCCACCACGCAGTCTAGGGTTCCTGCGGCTGTGGCCCAGGCCAAGTCACCTACCCATGGTTCCCTGCAGCTGAAGCCAGCTTGGGTGGAGCCAGCCTGGGTCCTGGGTGCCTGCAGCAGTCCAGAGGGAGGGAAGCCCAGGTCCCAGGTGCTGGGCGAGGCAGAGGCAGTTAAAGGTGATCAGGCCAGCAGGGGAGCAGTTAGGAGCAATCACGCCAGTAGGGGAGCAGTTAGGGGCCATCAGGCAGGCAGGCAGAGATGGTTAGGGGTTATCAGGCAGGCAGAGGTGGTTAGAGGTGATCAGGCAGGCAGGCAGAGGTCAAAAGCCAGCAGTCCTGGATTGTGAGAAGCAGTTTGATATCCCCCGAGAGGTCCTGGATTAGAGAGGGTGCAGGCTGGGCTGAGGGACCCCGCCCCTCCCCCCCATTGCATGAATTTTATCCACTGGGCCTCTAGTCCTTAATAAAATACATAAAATATATAAAAGAAAACATTTTATATATTTTTCTGTGAGGGACACCCACCAATCTCCACCTTGATACTTAATCTGATAACTGCTTGTACAGGAATTGGTCCAACAGCTTTTTGTCATTAGAAGGAAGTAGCACATTATCAAATAAAAATGTAACAATAGCTTTCACTGGGGGTAAGCTAGTACTCAAGGCTAATGTTTTTATCTAGTGGTGTACTGCTTTATAAGGAAATAAATATATATGTTAGAGTCCTGGTGCACAAAAATTTGTGCACTCATTGGGGGGGAGGGTCCCTCAGCCCAGCCTGTACCCTCTCGCAGTCTTGGAACCCTTGGGGGATGGACACCTGCTGGCTTAGGCCTCCTTCTCAGGGGGATTGGGCCTAAGCTGGAAATCAGACATTCTTCTGGCAGCCCGGCAGCCCTCAGGGGATGTCCACTTGCCAGGAGGGAGAAGACCTAAGCTGCAGTTAGACATCCTTAGCACTTCTGAGGAAGCAGGAGAGGGTCCCACCACCACCGCTGTAATGGCAGCCATCAGCCTGGTTTGTAGCTGAGCAGAGCTCCCCCATGTAGGAGAGCATTGACCATGGAGGGCAGCTCCTGCATTGAGCATCTGCCCCCTGGTGGTCAGTGTGTGTGTCTTAGTGTCCAGTCATTCCAAGTCGTTCTGCTGTTAGGGTCAGTTTGCATATTACCCTTTTATTATATAGGATAGAGGCCTGTAGCACGAGTGGGGGCCTGCTGGTTTGCCCTGAAGGGTGCCTCGGATCAGGGTGGGGGTGCCGCTTGGGTGCCTGGAAAGCCTGGGTGAGGGGCTGATGGCTGGCTGCAGCTGGTCACACCCCCTTGCCTGGATGAGGGGCTGATGGCTGTTTTCAGGCTGGCCACACCCCCTTTAGTGTGGGGGTCCCCAAAGGGGTGCCTGACCAGTCTGGGTGAGGGGCTGAGGGCTGTTTTTAGGCTGGCCTGGTACTGAAGCTCCCAGCCTCTCCTTTTTTTCTTTTTTTTTTTCTGGGATTTATTTACCTTCCTTAATTGAAACTTTGTTGCTGTCACTGGAGCTGAGAGCAGGCTCCTACTCACTTCAGCTCTGAGGCCATGGCCTGCCAGAAAGCAGGCATCTGGGTGTTTTTTAGCTTCTATAATCGAAACTTTTTGGCTGTCACTGGAGCTGGGAGCCGGCTCCTACTCATTCCAGCTCCGTGGCCAGGGCTGGCTGAATGCAGGTATCTGGGGTTAGTTTAGGTTCTATAATTAAAACATTGTTGCTTTCGGAGGTCAGAACCAGGCCGTTGCAGTCAGGAAACTTTGGCTTCCTCCATTACTGGAGAAAGCAAGCCTCCTGCTTGCTTCATCTGTGTGGCTGCTGGCCGCCATCTTGGTTGGGTTAATTTGCATATCATGCTGATTAGCCAATGGGAGGTATAGCGTAGGTATGGTTAATTACCATGTTTGTCTATTATTGGATAACATATATATTTTTCCATGAAAATATATAGTTTTTTTTGCATAAAGTAAAACCTGAAAAATCTCAAGGAAGAGAATACTTAGAATGTTTAGCATATTCAAAATAAAATAAATATGACTTTCTGGCAAACGAAATTACATAAATTTAGAAATCTTCAGATATTTATTTTCAAAATGTTTGTTAAGTTCCCAAAATACTTTATTCTCCTCACATCTGATAATATTATAGAAATCAGCTACTTATGAATGAGCATGAGATGCAAAGAGAAAGGCCTTGACATAGTAGACTGTTAATTAGTTTGATTTAGTTGAACACCATCACCATCAACTAAATTAATGGCAATAACAAATTGAGAGAAAGAAATGAGTAGATAGGAAGTCACCATCTGCCCATGCCACACTCTTAATTGATAATAATTAAGTAATTATAGAATGAGAGAAAATTAAATTCAAACATCTAAGGCAGGGGTGGGCAAACTTTTTAACTCGAGGGCCACAATGGGTTCTTAAACTGGACCGGAGGGCCGGAACAAAAGCATGGATGGAGTGTCTGTGTGAACTAATATAAATTCAAAGTAAACATCATTACATAAAAGGGTACAGTCTTTATTTTTTTTAGTTTTATTCATTTCAAATGGGCCGGATCCGGCCCGCGGGCTGTAGTTTGCCCATGGCTGGTCTAAGGCATTTGACATGCCTGCTTATAACTCCGTGTCATTTAGAATGGATATTGTTTCACTTAGTCCCTGAGTTAGCTAGAAGTATAAAATGCTAAGGAAAGAAATCACTTCAGTGTTGTCTAATCCATCTTCATGCAACAAACACCTTTATTAAATTTTTTTTGATATATAGGCTCAACGAACATAACAGGGATTCATAAACAAACTTTACCTGTATTTTCTTACTGTGGTCCCAAGACAACACGATATTGTTATTGTCATGAGGCATTAACTATGGGAAGGCTGTGGATGATGATGGGTGTGATGCCATAGCACCTTTTGGAATATGGCTTGATTACTTTGGGTCCTCAGTTTTTAGTTGTAGTTCAAACAGGGAAGCTTAGGGATTAGGTCTGGTTTCCAAACATCATTCACACTCAAGCGAGATGTGAACAATAGGTTCTGACCAGAGGTTAGACTTGTTTCTTTCCCCTGCCCCAGCCTACTCTCCCATTATTATATGTACATTAGACAGCTATTTCCTTTTGATTTATTCATCCTAGAGGTCTATGATTAAAAATATGAGCTTATTCCTTGTCTCAACTAGTTTTCTTCATATAGTGAAAAGCAAATGAAAAAAGAAGCCAGTGGTATTTGTTTGATTTATCTACTGGTTCTGTGGTGTTCTCTCTCTCTCTCCCTCTCTCTCTCTTTCTCCCTCTCTCTCTTTCTCTCTCTCTTAGATATCATTTGTACTCTTTTCTCTCCCCTAATTCTCTTTTCTCAGGTGGTCACTTATATTGGGGTTATTGGTGTCATGAGTACATTTATGCTTTGTTCCCCTTGAGTCATCTCGTGCTAAGGTGAATTTTATCCTGTCTGGCTAAAGTGCTAGAGAGCAAGACACATAACCAGACACCTGGAGAGGAACAGCAGCGACGGGTGCAGCTCAATCCTATCCAAAGAGCAGCAGCCGTGCAAGTAGCCCCCCTCCATCCAAGGAGCAGTAGACTTGCAATCAACCTGTCCAAGTCCAAAGAGCAGTAGCCCCACAAGCAGCCCACCACATCAGAGGAGCAATAGCAGCGTGCAGCCAGCCCACATACAAGGAAGAGCAACCACATGAGCAATCTGCCCCAGTTCAAGGAGTAGCAGCTACATGTGTAGCCCGCCACGATCCAAGGAACAGCAGCTTCGTGATCAGCACACGCTCTATCTGAGGACCAGCAGCTGTATGAGAAGCTTCCCCCCACCACCAGAGGAGCCACCACGGCTGTGAACAGCACTCAACAGAGGAGCTGCTGCCAACTGTAGAGCAACTGCTACCACAACTGCCCAAGGAGCAACCGTAGCACGAGGAGCCACAGCCATCCAAGGAGTAGCCCCTGAATGACTCAACATCTAGGTATGTAGATGAGATCAACTATGGGTAGACAAAGTAACCCCCAAAGGAAAGAAAAGCAGCTAAGTGAAACAGAGGCATACAAAATGTCAGAAAAAGATTTCAGATTAAGGGTCCTAGAGTGCATAAACCGGATGGAGGAAAAAAATCAACAACTTATGTAAGAATAAAGAAGAAATGGATGGAAAAAATCACTAACTTATGTAAGAACCAAGAAGAAATGAAGAGTTGTATAGCTGCAATAAAAAAGACCATTGAAAGTTTCACCAGTAGCCTAGGAGAAGCAGAGAGCCGAATTAGCAAATTAGAAGACAGGGGAAAAAAACACACCCAAACTGAACTGCAATTGGAGAAAAAAATTAAAAGACAGGAGGAGAGCCTAGTGAGCCATGGGACAACATGAAATGAAACAACATATGGATAATAGGGGTGTCAGAAGAACAGAAAAAGGAGCAAGGTTTAGAAAATCTATTGGAAGAAATATTATCAGAAAACTTCCCTGAGATGGGGAAGAAAAAAGTCACACAAACAAGATGAACCCGAAAAGACCCATGCCAAGACACATCATAATTACCATGGCAAATGTTCAGGACAAAAAGAGAATGTTAAAGGCTCCAAGAGAGAGACGGAAAGTTCCATACAGGGAATCTCCCATTAGAATATCAAATGATTTCTCAACAGAAACACATCAGGCCAGAAAAGAATGGACGGAAACTAAAAAAGAGATGCAAAGCAAAGGACTGCATCCAAGAATACTCTATCCAGCAAGGCTATCATTCAAAATTGAAGGGGAAATAAGAAGCTTCACAGACAAAAAAAAAAGGCTAAGGGAGTTCATCACCACCAAGCCAGCCATGCAAGAAATGCTAAAGGGAATGGTGTAAAAAGAGGAAAGAAAAAGCTAAGAAAGAAAACAGCCACAAAAAATAGAAATGGCTACAAACATATACCTTTCAATAATGACTTTAAAAGTAAATGCACTAAATGCTCCAATCAAAAGACATCCAGTGGCTGAATGGATAAAACAACATGATCCATACATTTGCTGTCTACAAGAGACCCACCTCAGAAGATGAGACTCACACAGACTGAAAGTGAAGGGATGGAAAAATAACTTTCAGGCAAATGGAAATGAAAAAAAAGCTGTGGTAGCAATACTTAGACAAAATAGACCTCAAAGTGAAGGCCATCACAAGAGATAAGGAAGGCCACTTCATAATACTAAAGGGATCCATACCACAAGAAAATATGGTACATGTATGCACCCAGTGCAGGGGCACCCAAATATGTAAAAAAACTCCTGGAAGATATCAAGGGAGAGATCGACAACAATACAATCACAGTAGGGGACTTTAATACACCACTGACATCACTGGATAAATCATCTAGACAAAAATTCAGCAAAGAAACAGCAATCCTAAATGACTCACTAGATCAGATGGACTTAATTGACATCTTCAGAATATTTCACCTCAAAGCAACGGAATATACATTCTTCTCAAGTGCTCATGGGACATTTTCAAAAATAGAACACATATTGGGTCACAAGCAAAGTCTCCCCAAATTTAAGAAGATTGAAATCATACCGAGCATCTTCTCAGACCACAATGACAGAATATTAGAAATAAACTACAATAAAAACAACCCAAATCACTCAAACACTTGGAAGCCGAATAGCATGTTATTAAATATTGATTGGGTTACCAATGAGATCAAAGAAGAAATTAAAAACACCCTGGAAAGTAATGACAATGAGAACACAACAATCCAAAACCTATGGGACACAATGAAAGCAGTCCTGAGAGGGAAGTTTATAACCCTACAGGCCTACCTTAACAAACCAAAAAATTGGTAGTAAATCATCTAACTCTACATCTCAAAGAATTAGAAAGAGAGCAACAATTAAAGCCCAGAGTGAGCACAAGGAAAGAGATAAAAAAGATCAGAGCAGAAATAAATGACATAGAGACCAAAAAAAAAAAACAATACAGAAAATCAATGAAAACAAGAGCTGGTTCTTTCAAAGGATAAACAAGATTGATGAACCTCTAGCCAGGATCACCAAGAAGCAAAGAGAGAGTACTCAAATAAACAAAATCAGAAATGATAGATGTGAAATAACAACAAAACCCCACAGAAATACAAATGATTGTTAAAAAATACTATGGACAATTCTACTCCAACAAACTTGACAACCTGGAGGAAATGGACAAATTCCTAGAAAAATACAATATTCCAAAACTCAATCAGGAAGAATCTAAAAATCTCAATAGGCCAATAACTATGGAAGAAATTAAAGCAGTCATCAAAAAGCTTCCAGCAAACAAAAGCCCAGGACCAGACGGCTTCACAGGGGAGTTTTACCAAACATTCAAGGAAGAACTAAAACCTTTCCTCCTCAGACTACTACAAAAAATTCAAGAGGAAGGAACACTTCCAAGCTCATTCTATGAAGCCAGCATCACCCTAATACCAAAACCAGGCAAAGACAACACAATGAAAGAGAATTACAGGCCAATATCCCTCATGAACATAGATGCCAAAATCCTCAACAAAATCTTAGCAAATTGGATCCAGCAGTACATCAGAAAGATCATACAGCATGACCAAGTAGGATTTATCCCAGAAATGCAAGGATGATACAATATCCACAAATCAATTAACGTGATACATCACATAAACAAATTGAAGGAAAAAAACCACATAGTCATATCAATTGATGCAGAAAAAGCATTTGACAGAATTCAACACCCATTTTTGATAAAAACTCTCAGCAAGGTGGGAATAGAAGGATCATTCCTCAACATAATAAAAGCCATATATGACAAACCCACAGCCATCATCATACTCAATGGACATAAACTAAAATCATTTCCCCTATGAACAGTAACAAGACAGGGATGCCCACTCTCACTATTCTGTTCGACATAGTACTGGAAGTATTAGCCACTGCAATTAGACAAGAAGAAGAAATAAAAGACATCCAAATTGGAAAAAAATAAAACTGTCTGTATTTGCTGATGACATGATATTATACATGAAAAACCCTAAAGACTCCATCAAAAAGCTATTAGCCAGAGGAAGGGGTCCCCAAGGGGCCTCAGATGGAGGGAGGGCACAGGCCGGGCTGAGGGACCCACCCGAGTGCACAAATTTTTGTTCACCAGGCCTCTAGTTGTATAGTATTTTAATCATGACTTTTATATTTTCCTACTAGTCTCGTTTTTCATCAATGACCTTGAAAATAAAAAGATCCCCTAGTAAAAATCATTCTATAAGCTCAACTCAGTGATGGGAATGATGGAAACTAACATACTGAAAGGCGAAATTTGCCACCTTTCTTCCTGAAATCTAAAGAACAAGCTGCTATTAGGGGAAGAAGGGAAAACACATACACTGCCTGTATCCAGTGTTTAATTTGCAGTAAAATGAAGTAAAGCATATTAAAGGGGGAAAAAATCCTGGTAAAATTGCCTGACTTGTTCTCTTCTGTATTCTATGTCAGGTCTTGCACATTCTCCAATTTTGTCTAGCCGCTGTAATTCTTGAAGGTGTTTTGCCCTATTAATTTCCCTTTGTCTTTGGACTCTTATTATTTCTTGTTTCCACGACGCTCTTCTAGACGTCATTTGATCACACTTCTTTTGAAGTTCTTTCATTTCTTCCTCCAACTGATCAGTATTATCTTCAGGGCTATGATTACATGTTGAAGCGGCTATAAACTCCTCAGTCTGCATGAATAAAAGAATAGAGTTTGGTTATGAAGATATGGACACCGGTCTGAAATTTTTTTTATTTAAGTTCTTTATAGTTTAACAACACAAAATTCTGAAACAAATCCAATAGCAATAAATTTTATCTGCACTTTAGTAGAGTCTTAAAATGTGGAAACCTTGAGTTACTCAGAATCAAGGCCAAAGTGAAAATGACCAGGAAGCCCAGAAATAGATTTACTATCCTTGTCTTTGCCACATAACGTCTGCACTTGATTTTAGACTCTTTCTTTTCTATGACTTTTTCATGTCTCTCCTCCACAAAATGAATATACATTGCCTCTTAGTAGAAAGTCCCATTCCTCTTCCCCCATCTTAACACTTCACAATTTAAAAAACATTTTTAGGGATATCATATTGAAGTATTCAGGACTGATTCACTGAATGCCTCCAAAAATTGCACTTCCAAAATAGATTAATTAATGAATCTGATATATTTGGACTCTAGTGCCATAATTCTTTTACGAACTACAAACTTTTGATGCTAATTTGAATTGCATTCCATGATGAGATGATTGCCTGGTTTACTGAGAAATTGCATCTCTCCCTGTACAACTTTAGCAAGATGAGCCCTACATTTTTCAGAACCAATCAAATGGGGGAGGGGGCTTGATTCAATAGTGCTATCTTGAAATTCTTTGTTACATCCCACAAGATAAGGGAGCAGACTAAACAAAAACAACGCCATCAATAACAACAAACTTGCTGGAATGTCAACGACAACAACTTGGGAAGAACTACTTTCCTTTGCATACAATGATTCTTTGGTAAGACAAGGTGAGTGATGCCGAGTTTTTGAAGCATGTCTCCAGATTGTTTGGCACTTGTCCATGAAATAGGTGCTGGCCTGAGTGCTCACTGGGTTGTGGTGAATAGGATATGGTGACTGTTGTGTGACTGCTATGTCGGGGTGCCATCTGACTTTCTCCCTAGGGGAGCTCACCCTGGAACCTAGCCGCCATGTTGAGCAGAACGAAACAGCCCAGGCTATATGGCCAGTCCTCACACAGGTATCCAGCTGAGACTGCCCCAGTGAATGTCACAGCCAAAAGCCTTCTGCAACTGTCTAACCAGAGAGTGAACCAGCCTCAAGATGATTCCATTTCTCAGCTTCATGTCATACCAGCTGGTGGAAAGGAAATGAGGTGGCCTCACTGCAGATTTGTGAACAAAGTAAATGCTATGTAAAGATAGGAGGTTTGGAAATGTTTTATTAAACAGAAATAAATAACTGGCACAGATATTGATAGAACAATAGAGTGCTGACGCTAAGGAAGAAACACAAACTCATGGGAATGCCTCTGAACAGGAGGTAGGTGGAACCCGACATAATGTATTGAAGTGTGAAAATGAACACCAGGAGGGCCTCCAAGAAACACTGAGAAAAGCCCTCATGGCTCCTGAGGAGGCTAACAGCAAGGGTTTCTGGGCAAGTGAAAAAAGTGACACTGAATGAAGATGACAGGGATTCTCTCTAGGAAGCTGCTGAAATTGAAATCAATGAGAAAGATAAGCTAAAGAAAGACAATCTACACTAGTACAAAAGAAACATGCAAATTGGTGTCAAACCGCTACCCTTCCCATTGGCTAATCAGGGCGATATGCAGATTAACTACCAGCCAAGATGGCGGCCAGCAGCCAGGCAGCTTGAAGCGAACATGAGGCTTGCTTGCTTCAGTGATGGAGGAAGCCAACGTTCCCCGCCTCTGCCGGCCTCTAAGCTTGCAGTTTGAAACATTGTTACATATATAGAAGCTAAACAAAACCCCAGAAACCTGCTTTCTGCCAGGCAGGAACTCAGAGCTGGAGTTGAAACAGTGTTTTGATTATAGAACCCAAACAAACCAGATACCTGCTTTCAGCAGCTGTGGCCTAAGAGTTAGAGCCAAGCCCCAGAGCTAAAGCTGGCCCAGAATAAAAAATAAAATAAAAAAAAGAGCGATTGGGGGCTTCAGTCACCCGCCAGCCTGAAAACAGCCCTCAGTCCTTCACCCAGACTGGCCAGGCACTCCAGTCGGGACCCCCAGCATGATCCAGGACACCCTTCAGGGCAAACCAGCCGGCCCCATAGGTAAAGGGTAATATGCCTCCTAGCACCGCAATCAGCGGAGCCACGAGGCCTCCCCGCACCATTATCAGCGTGACAGGGGGCAGTGCCCAAACCTCCTGATCGCCCCTGTGGCTCTGTGTGTGACAGGGGATGGGGCCACAACCTCCCTATCCGCCCTGCTCTGTTCGGGACAGGGTAAGGCACCCCAACCCCCTGATCAGCCCTGCTCTGTGCCTGATAAGGGGGAGCTCCCCAACCTCCTGATTGGCCCTGCTCTGTGTGTGACAGGGTGCAGCGCCCCCCCCCCATAGGCCCTGCTTTGTGTGTGAAGGGGTAGAGCCATAACCTCCCCATTGGCTCTGCCCTGAGTGTGACAGAGTGTGGTGCCCCAACCCCCTGATCCTCCCTGCTCTGTGCATGACAGGGGGTGGTGTCGCAACCTCCCCATCGACCCTGCCTTGAGTGTGACAGGGGGTGGCACCCCAACCTCCCAATCGGCTCTACACTGAGCATGACTGAGGGTGGCATCGCAACCTCCAGATCCGCCCTGCTCTGTGCATGACAGGGGGCGGCGTCCCAACTCCCCAATCCGCCCTGTTCTGAGTCCGACCAGGGAGTGAACCTAGGGATTGGGCCTGCCCTCTGCCACCCGGGAGCAGGCCTAAGCCAGCAGGTCGTTATCTCCCGAGGGCTCCCAGACTGCGAGAGTGCACAGGCTGGGCTGAGGAACCCCCTTTTCCCCCCTAGTGCACGAATTTTTGTGCACCAGGCCTCTAGTTATCTATAAAAGAACCTGGATTTATGGCTTTCAAGTACCCACTTCCCATTTATAGCTCTTCCTTCATGTCCATTTGTCAAATAATATGAAAGCAAAGAAATGGCTTTCAGGGCTAACATCAAATCCAGGAAAACAGGGTCTAAGAATGAAGCCATGACATATGAAAGTCCTTAAGATCTCAGAAACATTAACGTGGTGCCTCAAATTCCGTCAAGGATTTTCAGAATGTAAGAATTTTAAGGGCACTGTCCTACAACACCTCCAGGAAGCCCCAGGTGAAGAGCTTATCTGAAAACTATTTGTAAGGTGGCTTTTCTAATGCCATGAACCCCAATTAAATTCACAGGAAACTCAAAGCTCCTAAGAGAATTGTAGTAGCACAAACCCTGCCTGCTAGCTCCTGAAGGGAGACCAACACAGTACACAATTAAAGGAGGCCTGAGGGTTTCAGATGTTCTACAGGGAGGAAGCAGGCTGAGACAAGAGCTGTAAGCACAGGTCATTTCTTATGAAAAGGACAGAGCAAAGACTCAGAGGGCACAGCCAAGGTCCACAGAGAAGCATTTCATGGTTAGGAATACGTTTTCCTTTCCTCAGTGAGGAAACAGACAACACTGTGGAATCACTTTAAATCTCAGTGGGAAAACCAATGCAACTTCCTTTGGCACCATTGAAATACAAGTTCTCCTCTAGCTTCCTTCAAGCTTGCTTGTATTTTATTCCACAATGTTTCTCCACAGAAAAAAAACAACTGGCTGTAAAATTCTGAGATTTCATATTGAGCCATTTATTTTTTCTTTTAATATTTTTAAATCCTCGCCCAAGGATAGTTTTCCATTAATTTGTTTTAGGGAGAGTGAAAGAGAGAAGGAAAGAAACATCAATAGCCAGGGAGGAGCCCTCAACCTGATCAAGGTATGTGTCCTTGATCAGAATCAAACCCCACTCTATCCACTGAGCCAAACCAGCTAGTGCTCAAATTGAGACATTTCTGAAGAGGAATGGTGACAGTCCAGATTGGAATCTTTTCCTCCCCAGGCATTGAGTCTATGAACTATGAGTTAGACACAATGAAGAAAATGGCTAATTCAGCAGATCCTGTGACCAGGATTCCATGGAATTGAATTGAAATGGGAGTCACTAGGTTAGAGGTTAAAGGTTTGAATGGAGAAAAAAAGTAATGGGTGTCATCCCATCATGTTAGAGTGTCAGCAAAACATAAGCTGGCCGCAGGCTTTATCAAGATACAAAACATCTCAAAAAACATTCCACTACACTGACTTTTTTATTGTTACATAAAACAAGTGTTAATATGCAAGACAACTGGGAAAGAGTACTCATAAAATTTGATTTGGTACTGGCATAAGGACAGACTTTTCCATCCATGAAGTAGAAGGGAGAATTCCAGCATTAACCCTCACCTTTATGGCCAAGTGCTCTTTGTCAAGAGTGCCAAGTTAAATCAGATATGAGTAGTCTTTTTAACAATTTGTACTGAGGCAACTTAATATCCACATGCAAATGAATAAAATTATACCTGTCCATCATACCACATATCAAAATTAACTCAAAATGTAAAAGCTATAACTATGAAACTCTTACAAGAAAACATACATGTATATCTTCAAGACTGGATTTGAGTATTTTTTAGATGTGAAAGCAAAAAGACAAAAATAGATAAACTGAACTTCATCAAAATAAAAAACTTCTGTGCTTTAAAAGACAGCATCAGGAAAAAAGAAAAGGTGAGCTACTGAATGGGAAAAATATTTGAAAATTCTTTGTCTAAGGGGTTTGTATCTCTAGAATTAAGAACTCTTAAAATTCAACAATAAAATACAATCCACATCCTCCCCAGCACTTGGCATTTGTGGATTTGTTGATGATAGCCCTACAGACAGGTGTGAGATGGTTCCTCACTGTTGTTTTGATTGGCATTTCTTAGATGATTAGTGACGATGAGCATGCAATAATATGTCTCTTGGCCTTCTGTGTGTCCTCCTTCTAAAAGTGTCTATTTAGGTCCTTTGCCCGTATTTTGAATGGACTCTTTATCTTCCTTTTGTTAAGTTGTGTGAGTTCCTTGTAAATTTTGGAGTTTAAACCCTTATCGGAAATAGCATTGCCAAATATGTCCCCCTAGGCAGGGGCTTTCTTGTTGTTTTGATGACGGTTTCTTTTGCTGTGCAGAAGCTTTTTTATTTTGATGTAGTCCCATTTGTTTATTTTATCCTTAGTGTATATTGTCCTAGGAGATGTATTGGTAAAGATATTACTACAACATATGTCTGATATTTTGATGCCTCTGGAGTCTTCTAAGATTTTAATGGTTTACATTTAAGACCTTTAACCATTTTGAGTTTGTTTTTGTGTATGGTGTAAGCTGGTGATATAGTTTCATTTTTTGCATGTGTCTGACCAAATGTCCCAGCTCCATTTATTGAAGGGACTGTCTTGACTAAAAGGAACCCTCCTGCACTGCTCGTGGGAATGCAGACTGGTGCAGCCAGTGTGGCAAACAGTATGGGGTTGCCTCAAATAGTTAAAATGGAACTCCTATTTACCCCAGTAATCCCACTTCTAGGAATATATTCCAATAAACCAGAAACACCAACCAGAAAGGATATATGGACTCCTATGTTCACAGCAGCACAATTTACAATAGCTAAGATTTAGACACAGCCTAAGTGCTGATAAACACATGAATGAATTGAAAATCGTGGTACATCTACTCAATGGAAAACTACACTGCTATAAAAAAGAAGGAACTTTTACCATTTGCAACAGTATGGATGCAACGGGGGGAGCATTGTGCTAAGTGACACAAGCCAGTCCCAGAATGATGACTATGATATATCACTCAGATGTACGGCATAATGATCAACAGAAACTGATGCACAAATATAGATCCAGAAACAAGGGACAGGAAGGTGGGGTTAGAGATCAACCAAAGGATTTGTATCCATGCATATTAGCATAACCAACAAACAAAGACACTGTGGCAGTGGAGGCGAGCCCTGGAGGGAGGCGAGTAGCCTGGGGCAGGAACAGTTAATCTGGGAAAAAGGAGACATGTAATACTTTAAACGATTAAAAAAAAAAGATAATCCAATTTAAAATGGGCAAAGGAATTGAGTAGACATATATTCAAAGAAAATATACAAATGGATATTAAGCATGTGAAAAGGTGGTCAACATCATTAGTCAATAGAAAATTGCAAATCAAATCCAACACTAAGATGCCACTGCATACCCACTGGGATGGCAACAATCAAAAGACAAGTAATGGCACATTTACAAGAATGTGGAGAAACTGGAACCCTCACACACTGTCAATGAAAATGCAAAATGGTGCAGCCACTGTCGAAAACAGTCTGGAAATTTCCCGAAGGTTAAAGATATGCACCAGCGATTCCATTTATATCTATACTAGAGGCCCGGTGCAAAAAAAATGTGTGCACTCCGGAGGGAGACGGGTCCCTCAGCACATCCTGTGCCCTCTTGCAGTCTGGACCCCTCAGGAGATAATGACCTGCTGGCTTTGGCCTGCTCCCAGGTGGCAGAGGGCAGGTCCAATCCCTAGGTGCAGCCCCTGGTCGGGCTCAGAGCAGGGCTGATTGGGGAGCTGGGGTGCTGCCCCTTGTCATGCACAGAGCAGGGTGGATCGAGGGGTTGCGATGCCACCCCTAATCATGCTCAGGGTACAGCTGATTGGGGGTTTGGGGCACCGCCCCCTGTCACACTCAAGGCAGGGTCGATAGGAAAGTTCCAGAGCAACTCTCTGTCACGCACAGAGCAGGGCTGATAAGGCGGTTGGGGCGTTGCCCCCTGTCATGCAGAGAGCAGGGCCCATTAGAGTGGTTGGACTCCATAAACTGTCACACACAGTGCAGGGCCGATCAGGGGGTTGGGGAGCTCTCCCCTGTCACGCACAGAGCAGGGCCTGTCAGGAGGTTGGGGCACTGCCCCCTGTCACACACAGAGCTGCAGGGCGATCAGGGGGTTGTGGAGCTCCCCCCATCAGGCACAGAGCAGGGCTGATCAGGGGGTTAGTTGCCTTCCCCTATTACGAACAGAGCAGGGTGAATAAGGAGGTTGTGGCCCCACCCCCTGTCACACACAGAGCCTCATGGCGATCAGGGGGTTTGGGCGCTGCTGATCCTGGTGCCAGGAGGCCTCGTGGCTCTGCTGATCCCAGTGCTGGGAGGCATATTACCTATTTACTATATAGAATAGAGGCCTTGTGCATGGGTGGTTGCTGGCTGGTGTGCCCTGAAGGGTGTCCTGGATCAGGGTGGGGGTCCCCGGCCAGCCTGGGTTAGGGGCTGAAGGTTGTTTTCAGGCTGGCAGGTGACTGAAGCTCCCAACCGCTCCTTTTTTTCTTTTATATTCTGGGCCAGCTGTAGCTCTGAGGCTTCGGCTGCTGAAAGCAGGTTTCGGGCCTTTGTTTATCTTCTATATTTGATACAATGTTGTGGTCCAGCTGGCTGAAGCCCGGCTGACTAAAGCAGGTTTCTAGGGTTTTGTTTAGCTTCTATATTTGCAACATAGTTGCTTAGAGTTGCAGCTGAGTAGCCAGCAAGTCAGGCGGAGAACGTTAGAGTCCTCCGTCACTGAAGCAAGCAAGCCTCCTGTTAGCTTTAGGCTGTCAGCTGCCGGCCGCCATCTTGGCTGGCAGTTAATTTGCAGATCTCCCTGATTAGCTAATGGGAGGGTAGCAGCCGTACAGCTAATTACCATGTTTCTCTTTTATTAGATAGGATTCCAAGGGAATGAAAACATATGTGCACATAAAAACTTGGACATGAATGCTCATTGCAGCATTTTTAACAAACCAGAAGTGGAAATAACCCAAAGGTTCATCAAATGATGAGTAAATTTAGGAATATGTAATCACTTCATACAATGAAATGTTCTTCAGCAATAAACAGAAATGAGGTACCGGTGATACCTGCTACAAGAAAGCAGTACCTTGACAACATTATGCTTCATAAAATAGCAGTCCTGATGGAGCACATATTATATCATTCCACTGATAAAAATGTGCAGAATAGACAACTCGAGGGAGACTGAGAGGACAGTAGTGGTCCCCTAGGGCTAGGAAGAGTGAGGAAGTGGAAGCTGGCACAGGGTGGTTGCTAAAGGGCACAGGGCTACTTTTTAGGGGGATGAAAATATCCTCAAGGTGATTGTGATGATGACTGTGGAACTCTTTGAATGCAGACAAAGCCACTGAATTGTACACTTAAATGAGTGACCTTCATGGTATGTTCATTATGTCTCAATAAAGCTGCTTCCAAAAGCTTTGTGATTTGGTGCCGGTGGCAGGGCTTAAGACATGGAGAGTTAACAGTAGGCCCTTTTTATGGAAAAGTGGTAAGGAAAATGCTGCCTTTTCCCCTGATGACAAGTCTTTAAAATAAATAGAAAAAATCTATATTTCACTGTTCAAAACATTGAATGATATCTATTTCCCCAAATTAGGTATTTTGGGGCCCCAAAACTGAATTATAATTACCTCCTGTATTAACCTGTCAGTCTTCATTTTCATTTCTATTAAACTTGGATTTAAATCTCTGTCGAAACTTTGCTCTTTGTTGAGATTCCTTTTTGAAATGTTTAAAGGTTCCTGAAATCTGCAGAAATGTACAAAAAAAAAGTGTCAAATTCTTTCAGAGTAAATATTTAATAATTAAACAGATATTATGTTCCTTCATTTAAAATAAATAAATCTATAAATTATGATCCTCTTATTTGTCCCAATCTAATTTGTTTGAAAACATACTAGCTAAATTATAATCTTATATGAATAAGATGAAAGACAAGTCATGACATGTGTGATATAGAGTTAATATAGTAACTGTATAGAGCTCTTATAAGTAAGTTATTATTAATATTCATTTTACTATGTTAATATAAAACATGGACCTGTTACCAAATATCAACTAAAACCCAGAGATAAGTATCTAAGGGGAAGAAGTAAAGCATAATGATATGTGAATATTTTGAAAAGACACAAAATACCTTTTGGTACCTACTGACAACAACCTACAAGAAGGAAAGAAAAGTACCAACATCAACCAGATCATACAAAATAGGAGGAGAAGCAGGAAACAAAACTCTTTGAAGTCTGAGTGTAAGGGGAAATGGGGAAGGAGAAGGGCTTTAGAAGAAGGGAAGTCAGAGAGATGTTGTGTAACAGTGTCCTCAAGTCTGCTTTAAGAAGAGATCTTTGCTGGCACAAAGTTAAAATGAAAGGACTATGAAACAAAAAAAAAAAAGAACAGTTAAGTGAGAAGAAAAGCACTGATGATGCGAATCAGAGAACAAACTTAAGAACTCAGCCATTAAACTGAAAGGAATCCATGTGGGGCTTCCCAGATATGGGAAAGATGCTGTTGTGTTTCTATGAGTGGTAAAAACAGGATTTCCCCACTTCTTCTTTAGGTCATACGGACATTTTTGTATGTATGATATCTTTTAAAACTAAAAAAAGAGAGAGAGAAAGATAAGCCGAACCAAGATATTAGCCTATTTGAATGCTGAAGGGACGCACACTAGGAAAGAAGATCAGCAGACAGAGAAGATATTTTGCAGAAATAAACATTCAAGATAGACGTGGAACTTGCAGTTGACAGGATATGCAAAAGCCATCCTCATTATGGTTTTAGGAATCATTAAATTACAACTATAATATTATAGCCCTCAAAACAGTTTCATATTGTGCTGTTTCTGCAGACAATTTTTAATTAGGATAATTGGTTTAATTATGAAAATTACAGATAGGAAATAATATTTTATTTTGGTTTTAATAAAGTAAATGATCTGAGCTATAATTTTACCTGGCCATTGGTTTTTGTAGATCACTCTTTTTCTTCATTTCTTCATGTAATCTCTGTTGCAGAAATATGTTTAAATCAATGCATTTCTTTGATTCTTCCTTTTGACGCTGACACTTTGAAAAAAAATTAAAGAAAATTATTTTTGGGAATCTAGACATTTACTTTTCTTTCTTAAAAATGTGATTTCTCCTGGGTTCAGAAATAATATGTGTGGACAAGTTTAGGAAATGTAGTAGACGGGTTTATAAACTAGATGCCAATCAGTACAGATTTCAAGAAAAATGACTTCTTACAGCAGCTTAAATTGACTTTACATTTCCACAACTTTCTTTCTGGAAATAAAATTGCCAAAATTTGTTAAAACAGATGTTTGGTATATAAAATAGTAAGTGCTAAAATACTATTTAAGGCTACGTTGACCATTCAGTTTCTAAAGGTGCCCTAGATACATTTTCATCAATAGGTCAAGATATTCCAGGTTGTATTCAATCACATCTTACTAAGGTCATCTTTGAAAAATTCCTATCACTTCCCATTACCTTATGATGATAATCTGACTTAGAATGAGATAAAGTCTCTCATTCTCTGCAAGTTTTCTTCCATAGGTTTCAGTTTCTCCTTTTTTATTAAATACTTTTCTCTTTCAATAAAGCGTCTTTTCTATATTATATAGTAAACATAACTTTTACTTGATTTGTGTAGCTTTTTCTATAGTCCTATGGTCCCCTTCCATTAAACTCTAACATTTTTACTACAAGGTCTCATCCGCATATTCATATTTTACCCACTCATCGGCCCTGCTCTGTGGGTGATAGAGAGTGGCGCCCAAACCACCCTCCATGGGCCTTGCTCTGTGTGTGACAAGGTAGAGCCATAACCTCCCCATTGGCCCTGCCCTGAGTGTGACAGGGTGCAGCGCCCCAACTCCCTCAAGATTTCTGCAGACTTCAGGAATTCTTTTCTTTTGTATTAGAATCAGAATTTCAATCCTATAATTGCACTAAAAAAATTTGAGGATCATCTTTTGTAGTCCTTTAATGCTTTACTTCTCAGCAGAAACTGATAACAATGACCACATACACTCTCTTGGTCTGGTTCTCCAACCACAGTGCATTTCTAAACAGTGACGACGATGTACAGTCCTCAAATCTTTCAATTCCGTCTTTATTTATCTTTATCTTTATTTTTGCTTGTTTTGAGGGATATGAAGTGATAGCATGGTTATTTGGCTATTTTTCTTCACCTGTTGAAAGCCATGGACTAGAACTACATTGCAGTTGAGGATAAGAAGTAACAAGTTTAAGATACTCCATACCTTGTTTTATAATCTGACTAGAGGTCCAGTGCACAAAAATTTGTGCACTGGGGGGCGTCCCCCAGCCCGGTCTGACACCCCTCAGGAGATAACGACCTGCTGGCTTAGGCCTGCTCCCAGGTGGCAGAGGGCACGTCCAATCCCTAGGTGCAGCCCCTGGTCAGGCTCAGAGCAGGGCTGATTGGGGAGTTGGGTCGCCGCCCTGTCACACCCAGAGCAGGGGCAATCAGGAGGTTAAGGAGCTCCCCCCTGTCACTCACAGAGTAGGGCTGATAGGGGAGTTGGGACGCTGCACCCTGTCACACTCAGGGCAGAGCCAATGGGGAGGTTATGGCTCTACTCCGTCACACACAGAGCAAGGCCCGTGGAGGGTGGTTTGGGTGCCACCCTCTATCACCCACAGAGTATGGCCAGTCAGGTGGTTGAGGAGCTCCCCCCTGTCATGCACAGAGCAGGGCCGATCATGGGGTTGAGGAGCTCCCCCTTGTCACTCACAGAGTAGGGCCAATAGGGGAGTTGGGGCACCGCCCCCTGTCACACACAGAGCAGGGTGGATCAGGGGCTGGGGTGCTGCACCCTGTCACACTCAGGGCAGGGCCAATGGGGAGGTTATGGCTCTACCCTGTCACACACAGAGCAAGGCCTGTGGAGGGGGGTTGGGGGCGCCACCCTCTATCACCCACAGAGCAGGGCCGATCAGGGTGTTGGGGCGCCGCCACTGTCACCCTCAGGGCAGGGCTGATGGAGAGGTGATGGCTCTACCCTGTCACACACAGAGCAGGGCCGATCAGGGGGTTGGTGCGCCACACCCTGTCAAACACAGAGCCGCAGGGCGATCAGGGGATTGGGGAGCTCCCCCCTATCAGGCACAGAGCAGGGCTGATCAGGGGGTTGGGGTGCCTTCCCCTGTTACTAACAGAGCAGGGCGGATAGGGAGGTTGTGGCCCCGCCCCCTGTCACTCACAGAGCCGCAGGGAGATCAGGGGATTTGGACGCTGCCCCTTGTCACACTGATCCCAGTGACGGGAGCCTTGCTGCTCTGCTGATCCTGGTGCTGGGAGGCATATTACCCTTTTACTATATAGAATAGAGGCCAGGTGCATGGGTGGGGACCAACTGGTTTACCATGAGAGGTTTCCAGGATCAGGGTGGGCGTCCCCACTGGGGTGCCTGCCCAGCCTGGGTGAGGGGCTGAGGGTCGTTTTCCGGCTGGTGGGTGACTGAAGCTCCCAACCACTCCTTTTTTCTTTTCTTTTTTTATATTCTGGGCCAGCTTTAGCTCTGAGGCTTCGGCTGCTGAAAGCAGGTTTCTGGCCTATACCTTCTGTATTTGATACAATGTTGCGGTCGGCTGCCTGATGTCCGCTGACTGAAAGCCGGTTTCTGGGGTTTTGTTTAGCTTCTATATTTGCAACATAGATGCTTAGAGTTGCAGCTCAGAGGCCGGCAAGTAAGGCGGGGAACGTTGGAGTCTGCAGTCACGGGAGCAAGCAAGCCTCATGTTCTCTTCTAGCTGCCTGGCTGCTGGCCGCCATCTTGGCTGACAGTTAATTTGCATAAGGATATGCTGATTAGGCAATGGGAAGGGTAGCTGTCCTACGCCACTTACCATGTTTCTCTTTTTTTTTTTAATATATATTTTATTGATTTTTTTACAGAGAGGAAGGGAGAGAGATAGAGAGTTAGAAACATCGATGAGAGAGAAACATCGATCAGCTGCTTCCTGCACATCTCCTACTGGGGATGTGCCCGCAACCAAGGTACATGCCCTTGACTGGAATCAAACCTGGGACCTTTCAGTCTGCAGGCCGATGCTCTATTCACTGAGCCAAACCGGTTTCAGCACCATGTTTCTCTTTTATTAGTGTAGATTGTCTTTGAATATTTAAGTTAATAACTTAAATCTGATGTTTTGAATATTTAAGTTAAAGATATGGCTAGAGATTATATACTTGTCATATGAACATAAGTATATAATTAATACAACAGAAATTATGAGGACTTTCTAATGACAGGAAGATAATAGCATCAACCTGAGAATCCCTAAAATTCAGAAAGCTGATAAGATCAAAACTGATAATATCAAATTCAGACAGATGTAGAAGAGGAATACTATGCAAACATGAATTAGGGGAACTCCAGTCTAGCAGCAGACACAGACAGTGTTAATCTAAGAGGATCCTTTTAACCTTTTATTATAGAGATTATCTAACCAGAAGCAGAAGCAGATAGAATATTGTATTGATCCTCCATAGTTCATCATCCAGGTTCACAATTTTCTTTTTTTTCCTATAGCACTTCTCTTTTTTTTTTCTTTCTATCCACCTGTATCCCTTCTATGGTCTCTTCCATTGCCACACAAACTCTCACATTACACAAATCACCACAATGTTGTCAATGTTCATGGGTTTTCTCTATTATTTTTTCCTTTTTCACTTCACCCCTGCACCACACCCCAACACCATCAACACAACCAACAGACAAGTACCATATGATTTCACTCAGATGTGGCATTTAATGAACAAGCTGAACTACCAAGCAAAATAGAGACAGAATTATAGAGATCAGTCTATTTCTTTTTAAAAATCCAATCAGAGATCCATAAAGCTCAGCAGATCAAACCAGGTTCCTTAATCAATATTTCAAGCCTTGACCCCTGTACTAAGGTCACCTGTACTTTTTATTTCTTTCTCCCTTCTCGCTTTCATAGACAATATCTTCAGCCACATACTCATAAGCCATGAGTGATACGGACCACCTTTGGAGATAGCTGGTCTGGTACATCTTATGTTGATTCTTATTGGTTCTACTTTGAGTGTATGACCGTTATGTTCTGAATTTGGGGGCGCCTTTACCCTTTGGATGTTGACCAACTTTCTGTGTCTTGTTTTTCTCTTATAATACAAATGCTTTTTACAAGCAATAGATTATCAATTATTGGCCTTTAAAAAATAATAATAGTTTCCTATTCCATACAGACCTGACCTATGGAAGTCTCCTGAAGTTCTTTTCACTGGCTTACTCAACTATATACTTTGAAGTCTTGAAAAATCTAGAGCTATCTTCTTGCTAATTTTGACTCCTCAGCTCATCATTGTGTTGTTCAAATATGTTGGTTTGAATCCCAAGAGCACCAGTGATATAAAAGCATTTAATTGTATCCTAACAATAGTTAACCTGAAATATTTTCAATGTACACAAACACAGGCACCCTCATATCAAATAATAGCCTCCACAGACTAATTATATTCAGAAAGACAAGATTCTCCTTCAAGAAGAAAATCAAAACCATGTGAAATTAGGCGCTAACATATTATCACAGATTAGATGACAAGTTCTGGAAGAAAATGAGTTCAGTGAGAGTTCCAACAGTGAGAGTACGCTTCATGGAGAAGGAAAGATTGGGAGCCAGGTCTGAATAGATGAAGCATTAGTCACCGGGAACAGAACCTGAAAAGACAAAATAGACAGCAAGAGTAAAGGTGGAGAGTTGCTGAAATCATCCCAGTTATTGGCCAGAGTTAAAATCCAATGGACAGGATACGAAAACCTATGTTCACACAATGACTTGTATACTCATGATCATAGTACAATTATGAATAGCCTAAAAGTGAAAGCAACACAAAGGTGCCTCAACTGATGAATGGATAAAGGGTTGAGCAGCACAATGAAATATTGTTCAGCAATAAAAATAAATGAATAAAATATTTATATATGTTATAATGTGGATGAACCTTTAAAATGTGACATCAAATGAAAAGAGCCCATCACAAAGAACTGCAATTTGTGTGATTACATATATATATATATATATATATATATATATATATATATACATATACATATAATATTCAGAATAAGCAAATCATTGGAGACAGAATTCGGCTGATTGTTGCCTGGTGCAGGGCAAGATGATAAGCTGGTGGCAACTGCTAAGAGGTGTATAGTTGGTGTTTGGAGAGATAAAAATATTCTATAATTGATTGAGGTGACAGATGCACAAATATATATGTTTCAAAATATTAAATCATACAATTTAAATTTGCCAATTATATGTGGCTATGTGAATTGTATCGATAGTTTTTTTTAAATATTAGTAGGAGATCTAGATTTAATGTCCTTAACTGACTGTTGTGGTTATACATATTACAATGATCTGAATATTTCCAAGCTTTCATTTCTAAGTGAGTGAGAATGAAGGACATGCCTACTTCTATTGGTTACTATAATGACCTCCTGTACAACTTATTTTGAAATCTATGGAATATGGATTCACCAAAGTGAAGATAAGACATAAAACAATTTTCTGGAACATTTCCTTCAGCACTATCCTCTTATTTGATCTGGCTGCCTCATCAAGATAATGGAAATATCACTGAAAATATTGTTTTGTAGGGGAAGAAAAGCCTTTTGCCTTCTATGAAGAATGATGCATAATTGTGAATATTCCTAAAGGTAAATATTATAATAAAAGAGCATAAAATACAAATGGCAGAATAAAAGCCAGGGTTTAAGAAATAAGTGCACTATAAAGATAATAAAATTATAATAAATTAATCACAATGAAAATACAAAAGAAAGCTGCCCATGAATAGTTGTATCCTAAAACACTTCATATTATTTAACCAGCTATAGATGAACGATGACATGTTAAATTTCATACATACTTGACTTCTGCTTTCATCTAATTCCTTCTGCAACTCTTGTATTTGATATTGTGAACACATACAATGATGTGTTTCAACCTTCAGTGAAGCCTCTGTCATAGATAGTTTCCTTTGGGTATCAGCCAGTTCTCCTTGAAGTTGTCTCAGTTTTCTTTGGGTATCAACCAGTTCTCCTTGAAGTTGTCTCAGTTTTCTTTGGGTATCAGCCAGTTCTCCTTGAAGCTGTCTCACGACTCCCTAGTAAGTAAGATATTTCTGTCACTGATTTTATAAATCACATTATTATTAAATTATGTTAATGATAGATAAATCCACATACAGGATTGGGCAAAAGGAGGTTTACAGTTTTGAGAAGGTTACTTACTACTTAGAATATTCCTCTCCATATGAAACAACTATAAATTTACTTTTGCCCACCCTAGATGTATTTTGCTAGAGTCATATATTATTAACATAAAATGTAACTTTCAAAGTATCATTAGCTGACTCAATTCACCTTCTTTTCCTCATATGGACAGGTTCTTGTTTGCTAAATCAGGTAAAAGTCACAGAAAATGTAATCCTCCTGCCTAATCAGTACTAGATTGCTTAGACAGCTGACTCAGCCCCATTCTCAATCCCTCCTCCTCCCCTCATGAATCTCAAAGCTTTACAATCTACTGACATCGCAAAGAAAAATGGGTATGTAAGTGGATCCAGTGGTAGTAACTTCAATATTATGAAACATTTTCTCTCTTTATTTCTTTCTAACCAGAGGTTTCAATTAATTTCAGAGTTCCTGGAACTTTTAATCCCCTGCTCAAATCCTTCCAATAGGTTCCTATCTGAAAAGAAAAGTGAAGTCATTCCAAGGGTCTTTAAGACCCTAGGTAGCCTGGCCTTGACCTCCCTCCCTGCTACACATAAATCCTGCCACCCCTCAGCAGTCTGAAATGGAGATCCAATGCCAAATTAGTAAATCACAGAGACCTACAATGCTCTCTGTCTTGGACAAACAGCTCCAAATGATAGTAATTAGGCCTTAACATGAGAAATAAGACCACATTATTTGTAAAAATATTCAAACAAAATTGTAAATCGTATTTGAAAGTGTATTCAGGTATGCATTTGCTAAAACTCATCACATTTGTTCCAAGTTATGATTGAATGAAAATTAGATGCCTTTAAAAGATCAAGAGGTCATATGAACATATTCCTTGAGACTAAATATTTCCAAATTTAATTCAAATTGGCATGAATAAAACTAGCATGTCAACCTAAATGGACAAGGAGCCAGGGGAGGAAAGGTACTATGACATACGACATCTACACTTCAGTTCATATGGGAAATCTGAACTTGATTGTCAAGAAAACCCACTTAATTAAATCTTAATTTAAAAATACTCATTTGAGGCAAGAACATTTCCATTTATCTGCTTCCTAACAATATTAAAATTCGGTGACAGAAAGACTAAAATTATTATTCTATCAATATAAGACTTCAGTATTATCAACCTACATCTAATACCAATCTGGAACTTAACCTCTTAAAATTTCATGGGCAACACAATGTCTCTACTCAAACAAAGCACTTCTCAGGTCTAATGTTCATTTGATGGATAGAATGTCTACTTCTAAGATGATAGAACAAACTGCTTTATAATCTATACATTTTTAATATTCACCTGGATTCAACATTTAGCCATCCTCAAATATTGCTATGAATTCTCTTTGAGGAAATTTGAAAATATTTATCTGTCTGGATACTTACATCACTTTCTGCTTTATCATTTTCATACTGAAGTCTGCTTTCTTTTAAAAGATGGCATTCGTGGATTAATTCCTCACATGTTTCATTCAGCCTAAGACCTTGCTTTTTACTGTTGGCTGGCAACATTTTTATGGTATCCACAATCTGATCTTGAATTCTAATGACTGTCTCTCCTTTCTTCTCAGATTTGTAGTGAGCCCGTTCCAGTTGCTGTTGAAGCAACTTATTTTCACGCTGCAGGTGAGATAGCCTCTCCTGTAAAGATTCCTGCTTTCCAATGTCTGCATTCACTTTCCCTTGTTCCTTTTGAGACACATTTTCAATTTCCTTCTTTTGACACTGCGTTTGGCTTTGGTCTCTTTCTCCATCTTCTAAAACTACTGCCCTTTCTCTGAGAGCAACTCTTGTGTGATGCAACTCAATTTCTAGGCGATTGACTTTATTTTTCAATATAGAAAATTTTTGAGAAAAAATCTCCATTATGTCACGTTTTAGATTAGACATATCAGATTTATTTTTGTCCTGGGAACAAATCAGTTCTTCTTTTTCTTTCTTGAAATCAACTTGTAGATCTCCTTTTGAAGTCTGACAATGCTCATGATCCTGTACAACAGTAGCCCGTCTAGACCTGTGTGAGTCCCCTTCTGCTTCCAGTCTTCTTCTGTTTTGTTGTTCATCCTCCAGTTTAGAGCTTAGCATTGTAAGCTCAGCTCTCAGAACTTCAAGCTGTGCATTGGGTTGAAGAAATAGTGTTTCTGTTATTGTCTTTTGAAGATGGTCAATCTTTTCTTTGACAGTCACAATGTCCACTGAATCATTTTTTCCATCCATTTCCGGGTTCTGATTTTTCACTGTGTCTAGTTCCAGTGTTAGCTTGGCAATTTTATTCTTCAACCTGCGATTTTCACGTAACAGTCGTTGTTCTTTTTCATCACTATCAGAAACCTAAGTAAAACCAAGGAGACTTTAGCGAACTCATTGAAATGCTATATCATGATAGCCTCTGAAATAAAGAAAACTTTATGTTTTTAAGTGTAGCTAGAGTTATTCATCTTTTACCTTATAAAAAGGTTCCAATAGGTGGATATCCCTCATAAAAATATAGAATTGCACTAAACCTCTAACTTGGTACAAGCCTACATTCTCCAAAGTTCAAAAATTTAATGTAAGTTGATGGATTTTTTTAAATGAAATGCAAACCACAAGGTACTTTCTAAGAATCTCAGAATTGGAAAGGGCTTTTTCTGAATCACTACCAACCCAGGATACATTAAGTAAAAGATGAATAACTCTAACTACACTTAAAAATTGAGCTTATAGACTGAACTTACAGCTACCTCACAGTGAGAGTATTAACCCTGCATATACTGGGAGAAACTAAATTTCCTAAAAAATATTTTTCAAAGATTATCTCATAGATAGTCTACTTTTTTAGTACTTTCAGTCATAAAAACTACCTCTACTAATAACTGATCATCTAGGCATTGTCCTAAGCTCTTCTACATCCATCAATGAACCCATTCGTTAACACAATCTGGAATGGAGGGGTTAAAAAGATAAGCAACTTCTGGATTTTCCCCAGGTCTCCAGACTCAAAAATTGTTGCTCTTATGAGCTCTTTCTATCCCCTTTGGCTTGCAAAGGTGTTTGGTCAGAATTCCATCTTGTAATATAGTGGCATTCTGTTCTTGAGAAAGTCGCCTCTGAGTGTAATTTAGTTCTTCAACAACCTAGGGACATGTTTCATTGAGTTTTTGATCTCATACCTTTAACAAAAAGTTCAAAGCTTAAGAACAGCTCCTTAAAAAACTGTTAAAAAGAAGTAGCATTTTTAAGCATAAGGATCTTTCATCTTCATGAAAAACTCAAATTTTAACTTAACGGATAGCTAAATTTGTCATAGAGCAAAAATGCAGTATTGTGAAAGAAAATTTATTTATGAACTTTTGAGTAATTCCATCACAGTGTCAAGGCAATTTATCCTGTATGTTAACATTTTTTAAACCCAAAATTAACATTGATGTGAATGGTTAAACTTAATTTATTGTCCCTTTCTTCATTTAGAAAACATATACAGAGTATCTACTACCTGCCAAGGATAGTAATAAATTAATAATTTTAGTCATAAATGTCACAGTTCATTTTTTGAATGAGATAACATTTTGGGCTTGTTTAAAATGTCTTAATGTACATTAAATAAAAAAGATACAATTATTGATAAAATACTGTTAGATATAGGAAATTTTTACCAAAGATAAATTTACCTTATTCCTTCTTACTGTCTTCAATGCCATCACTTGTGTTCTAGTGGTGTTTTCAACTTTGGGGCTCATTTCAACATTTTTAATAGATTGCTTTTCTTTTTTCCTTGTCTGCCCTGTATTCTTTTTACTTAACAGATCAGCTTTTTGTCTCTTCTCTTCTTCTTCTTGTGAGATCAATCTGCAGTTAAACACAATCAAAGCTGTGATCAACATAAAATGTACTGTTATATTTATATGATATCTTATGTAAACCTCATGGTAACCACAAAACATAAATCTCCAGCAGATTCACAAAAGATAAAGAGCAGGAATCCAAAGCCCATTACGGAAAATCTTCAATTCAAAAAGGAAGGCAGCAAGAGATAAAGAATGTAACAATGGAACTACGAAACAGCCAGAGAACAACAAGATAGCATTAGTAATCCTTTACCTGTCAATAATTTCTTTGTAAATGGATTGAATTTTCCAATCAAAAGGCCTGGAACGACCAGGGGTGGAGAACACACAATATGGCAGGCAGACGCTGTGTTGTAGAAATGTGCACCTGAAACCTGTAGTCTTTTGATAACCAGAGTCACCTCAATAAATTCAATGAAAAGGAAAAGAGGCATACAGTGTTTGATGGATTAAGTAATAAGACCCCACTACTTGTTGCCTTCAAGAGACTCCAATCATTTTCTTAACTTTCCAAAAAAAAAAATCCTCACCAGGGGATGTGCTCAAGGATTTTAGAGAGAGGGGAATGGATAGAGATACAGACAGACAGATAGAGAAACATCAGTGTGAGAGAGAACATCAGTTGGTTTTTTTCTCCTATGTACCCAGACCAGAGATGGAATCCACAATCTAGGTATATGCCTTAACCTGGAATCAAACCTACAACCTTTCGGTATATTGGTTGGTGCTCCAACCAAGAAAGCCACACTAGCCAGGATTCAAGTCATTATTAAAGACTAAAAGCTCAGAGAGAGAAAAGATATCCCTTGCAAGGGCAAACCAAAGAGAATTCGTAGATATACTTATATTAGACAAAACAGAATTTAAGCCACAAACTGTAACAAGGCACAAGCAAGGCCTTCACATAACAATAAGGGGATCACTTCATAACATATATAACAATTGTAAATAGGTATGCACCCAACATTTGTTCCCCTAAAAATATTAAACAAATTTTAACAGAACTAAAAGGTTTAAATATCCAACAACACAATAATAGCAGGGAGCATCAATACCCCACTTTCAGCAATGATTTGATCATCTAGACACAATATCAACAAGGATATGTTAAACTTGAACCAAACATTAGAACAAGTGGACCTAATGGACATTTAGAGAGCAGTCATACATTTTTTTTTGAGAAATAGTGGAATGCTTTTCATTTGTTTTTTTAATTCATTAAGGTATTACAGGTGTGTCCTTATCCCTACATTACCCCCCATCCCCCCACTCATGCCCTCACCCCCCTGTTGTCTGTATCCATTGCTTAGGCCTATATGCTAGCATATAATCCTTTGGTTGATCTCTCCCCCTTACCCCCACCCTCCCCTACCTTCTCTTTGAGTTTTGACGGTCTGATTGATGCTTCTCTGTCTCTGGATCTGTTTTTGTTCATTAGTTTATGTTGTTCATTATATTCCACAAATGAGTGAGATCATGTGATAGTTATCTGGCTTATTCCACTCTGCATAATCATACATTTTTTACACCACCTCAAAGAGATAGCTATACTCCCATGTATATGGCAGCCTTATTCACAATAGCCAAGATATATGAACTAAGTGTTCACCAATAGATGAACAGATAAAGATATGTGGTATGTATGAATGTTTGTAGGTATGTGTATACTATGTATATAATTATGTGTGTCTATGTATACACACACACACACACACACATACATACATAGACAATAGATTTTTCTCTTGCATGAGAAAGAAATAGAATGATAGAGACTGGCTATTGTTATAAGAAATGTTAATCACGCTCTATTAACCATGATTATTTTGTTCTGATTAAAGAAAGAATGTTCTGATCTGGCTGGGTGCTCTCCCCACACCTCTGGGACATGGAAGTTTACCTGGAAATGTGGTCCATCTTCCTTAACTCCCTAATATCATGGAAAGATTAATTACCTTGTTGGAGCAACAATGGAGTCCCAGAGGTGCCCACACTTTGCAACCTCTCAGCTTGCATTGCCTGTGATCTGTAAACAATATACCCGTCTATTTCCTTTTGCCTATTTTCCCATGCCTGTAATACCCGTTTTTGTTACTTTTACATAACCATTCTTATTTCATTTGCCTACTTCCCCATGTCATCTTTATCATTCTACCCCATCTAAGCAGCCACTTTATTGGGGTCGGGGGTGGATGGTGTGCAGAGCAAATATTCTTGGATGACCTGCTGCTCTCCCATACTGCCAGCATTGTTGGAATCAATGCTCATACAGGAATCAAACCTGTCTCTGCTTCATTGGCTCAAGTAGTGACAGGCAGACTGGACTTCCTTGTTGTCAGGTTTCACTACCAATCGTACCCACATAGGTGAACCTTGAGAGCATTAGACTAGTAAACATAAGTCAGACAATGACAAATACTGCATGATCTCTCTTGCATGTGGAATCTAAAGTACCTAAACTCACAAAATCAGAGAGTACAGTGGTGGTAGCCAGAGGCTGAGGGTATGAGTAAAGGCGAGGAGATTTTGGTCAAAGGTACAAACTTCAGTTATAAGTCGATCACTTGTGGGGGTCTGATGTACAGCATGGTGATTATAGTTAACAATACTGTACTATGTGCTCGATGGTTGCTAAATGATTAGATCTAAATGTTCTCATCACTAAAAGAGAATTGGTAATTATGTGCTGTAATGGAAATGTGAACAAACCCTCCTGTGCTGATCACTTACCACCATAAAAGCGTATCAAATGAACACACTATATACCTTCAAAATATGCAAGGTTACATGTCAATTATGACTCAATAAAGTTCGGGGAAAAATAGAAATTTGAAATTTGAAAAAGTAAACTATCCACATGGCAATCTACACTAATTAAAGAGAAATAAGTAAATTGGTTGTCACTCTGTCATGCCCACTCACCAATCAGGATGAGTATGCAAATTAACCCAACAAAGATGGAGGGTTAATTTGCATATGCAGGTGCAGAGCGAAAACAGAAGGCTCAGGCCCGAGTGTAGATTGAGGACAACTGAAGACTGAAGCCTGAAGAGGCTTGGCTTCTCCGCTGTGGCCAGAGTGGAGAAGCCTAGCCTCAAGGCTTGGCTTCTCTGCTGCAGCCAGACCAAAGGCCTGGGTCCCAGGTGCTGAGGGAAAATTGGTGCTGGCAGTCAGGGAAAGGAAGGCCTATTGTGTGAATATTCATGAAACTGGCCTCTAGTGTGTGTATATATATATATATATATATATGCATTAATATATAGAGATATATCTAGAAAATGGCAGCAAACCAATTACTTATGATTTTCTTACAAAGTAAAATATTTGGTAACTTTTGTATACTCTAGCGTAGGATCTAGTCCTATACAATCAAAGCCTAATATGCAAATTGACCAAATTCGAGAATAACTGGTTGCTATGATGCACAGTGACCACCATTAGGCTGATGCTCAATGCAGGAGCTTCCCCCTGGTGGTCAGTGCCTTCCCACAGGGAGAGCATTGCTCAGTCAGAAGCCAGGCTCACAGCTGGTGAGCAGAGAGGCAGTGGCTGGAGCCTCTCCAGCCTGTGCAGCAGTGCTAAGGAGCAGAGAGCCAAGCAGTAAGGAGCAGCCAGCACACGGGCAGTAAGGAGCTAGGAGTCCCAGACTGTGAGAGGATGCAAGCCAGACTGAGGGAAACCCACCCCCCTGCCCCAGAGCATGAATTTCATACACTAGGCCTCTAGTATTATATACATAATGACCTACTCTATGTTTTGTATACATAATAACATATAATAAATGTCCTTAGACTGTGTATGTGTGTGTTTATACTAGTTATGTTTTTATGAAAGATCTAGCCCTGGAAGTGAAGTTATTGGGATAAAAGAATGACATACATGACATTTTGAAAAAAGCTCAATTACCCTTTGAAAAAGATGTGCTAATTTCACCTACCAATAGTGCATGTGGATGCCTTTTCCTCCAATGCGAAAATTCTGGTTTTATTTGTTAAATACAATAGTTATTATAAGTTCAAAAAAATGGTATCTCATTTTTTGTTGATTAGCATTTTCTAATTAGAAAGCAAGGGTCAATCTGGTATAAATTCAAAATTTTTAATCATGAATATTAGCTCAACTTGGAATTTGTTTGATAGGAAAAGAATAATTACCTACTGTTAAATACTGCTATAGGCTTACCTCTCAGAATCATCATTCTCCACAATAGGAAACTGGTGCTTATCACTTTGTTCACTCTTGCTTATCTGTCTCCCTCCAGCACGGTCAGTGTCATCATTAGCCCCATCACACATGTTTCCTGACTCTTCCCTTTTACTATTTTTCTGCTCCTTCTTTTCTTCAACCTTTGATGAAAGTTTGATATTAAGGATATTGTTATTACCTCATTCATTAAGAACACTGTGTTTTCATTACCTTTTTCATGTGGCTTTATGACTTAGTTTTGCTATTACCTTATTCATTAAATAAACTGTGTTTTCATTAATTTTATCATTTGACTGCTGGGTATCAGTTTCTTGACTGTTGCCTTGATGTCTCAATCCATTTCTGTCACTGTCATCATCAGCACCATCAGATATGTTTCCTGATACTTCCTTTATACTGCTTCTCTGCTTAGTTTCTCCTTCAACCTTTGATGCATGTTTGATAGTAAAGATATTGTTATTACCTTATTCATCAAAAGATAGTGTTTTCATTAATTTAATGATATTAATGAAACTGCTATGACTTGAATCAATGAAAATATTTTGAGTGTTTTATTTGATCATAAAAGGTCATTGAAATTGCTGTAATTCTGCTTTGTTTCTGCTTCTATATAGAAGCCAAATTTTCCAAGACTTCTAAGAGTGATTTCTTAATTTTGTGCTCCTATTCACACAAAATCCACCCTTTGCTACCTAATATTCCCCATACTCACCCCATCCCATTTATCTCACAGAGACAATAAAATCAATGACAAAAAATGCAAATATCCTTCTTTTGTCTTTCCCACCTCTGACTTGCATTACACAGATTTAGAGGATGTGACATTGTGCCTCAGTAACAAATAGGAAGCTTTCCTCTTTCTTCACGAAGCTATTGTTTCCTATATTGCCTTTTACATTTTCCAAGGTCTTTAAAGGTACCAAAAAGTGTGGCATTTATAAAATATATGAGCCTAAGTTTACTACAATATAGGGGCATTGTGAAGCCAATGAATTGTTAGTTAAAGTACAATTAGAGAAAGTGTGTAATGCTCCCCTAATGTCACACTGCCAAGTCTTCGTCTTTAGGGCCTGATGAATTCTGCTGGCCTTACATTAATGACTCTCTGAGATGCCCCTCAACCATAAGGTTCATGGGTACCCAGTGGGTGATCACTGCTATTTGCATAGCCTGTGACTTTTGCTGAGTGGCCTCACACCCAGAACTGAAGCTGAGTTGGAGTCTGTATCAACATGGGAAGCACCATTCACACCTACCTGGTGACTCACTTACCTCATGGGACTCACATACCAAAGGGAGCTCTTTCAGTGATTGACCCCAACACAAAGCTGGTAGGCAGAGATGAGACTCAGAGTGACTTGGGCTTGTTCTTAGCTGCCTCACAGGCTCGGTGCTGCTGGAAGGAGGCATTGCTGTGCAGCTTGGCCCCTCGCTGGTGCACCTAGGCCTAGCAGAGGCAGTCACAAACACTGCATCTCGTTGTAGCTCCACACAGGTTACCCAGCGGAAGTCACAGGCAGAGACTGACATTGACTTATAACAGAGTGCTCTAGCAAGAGGCTCCAGTGGGGAGCTACAGAACATGAATCAATGACTCCACAATCAGACACCCAAATGAAGATCTCGACAGGTACCACAGCATACTGGAGTGTATTAATTGACATGGGGTCAGCCTTCACATAGCATCTCATACACTGCGGTCAGCCAGCGTGAGCATCAACCCCATCCACAAATACGTCAGCATTAAGACTCTACAAAGGAGGGCACACACACAAGTGACATTCCTGGAGTGCCCAGCTCTGGTGATCTGAAAGAATGATGCCAATGAGCCTGACAAAACACCGAACACATAAGTCCATTTTACTAAGACTGGGAGACATAGTAGATCAATCCAATTCATAGAAACAAATACAAAGAGGCAGCTTAAATGGGGAGAAGAAGAACGATGCCAAAATGAAAACACACACAAAAACAATACAAAACAAAACAATACAGGATAAATCCCCAAAAATAAAGAGCTAAATGTCATGCTGCGACTCCTTAAAACAGTTCCTCATGTTGTGGTGACCCCCAACCATTAAATTATTTTTGTTTATACTTCATAACTGTAATTTGCTACTGTTCTAAAGTGCAATATAAATATCTGACATGCAGGATGTATTTTCAGGGTTACAAATTTAACATAATTAAAGCGTAGTGATTAATCACAAAAACAATATGTAATTATATGTGTGTTATCCGATGGTCTTAGGTGATTCCTGTGAAAGGGGCGTTTGACCCCCAAAGCGGTCCAACTGACAGGTTGGTGACCCACGTGTTGAGAACCAATGGCCTAGAGGCTTTTTCAGTCATGGGACGGCCCCTAGAGGTAAAAACAGATAATGGGCCTGCCTATACTAGCTTCTCCTTTCAGCAGTTTTGCAAGCAATACCAAATAATACATAATACAGGAATTCCCTTTAATCCTCAGGGAAAGGCAATTGTAGAAAGAGCTAATCAAACCTTAAAAACTCAGTTACAAAAACAGAAAGGGGGAGAGGGGTATTATCCTACTTCACAGAATCAGTTAAATCATGCCCTTTACACTTTAAATTTTGACAATAGGGTCACACAGCAGCCAAGAGGAGGCATCAACCTCCTGGTCCCGTGGCATCTGCCGATATGGCACGATGGAAGGATTTACAAACCGGGCAGTGGAGAGAGCCAGACCCAGTAATAATATGGGGAAGAGGCCATGTTTGTATCTTTCCAGCAGGTGCTTCTAACCCCATCTGGGTGCCAGAGCAAGCGGTGTGTCACGACCATGGATCCTGGGAGAACAACTCATCCCACCATTCAAGAAGCTGAAGATCACACCTCTGGTGATGATGCCAGCTCAGCCACAGGCCCCAAAGAAGGAGAATAGCAGAAGGCAGCTTGCTAAGGCCACCCAAGAAGCTAGTGTCCCTACATTGGGTCAACTGAAGAAGCTGACCACCGATACTCAGCAAGTGGTGAAAGAAGAGGCGGTTCAGGTAACACCCTCCAACCTTTTTGTTGCTATGCTGGCGCTTGTCAGCTGTCAGGTAGGTATGGCTGCAGCTGACACTTACTGGACTTATGTTCCAGACACCCCTATGGTCAATCCAGCCTCCTGGACCGGAGAATCAGTGCCAGCATTTACTGACAACACTAATATGGTCCGGGGTATCTCCAACAAGCATATAACTCCTTCTTCCCAAGGTGATTATACTTATAATGGTTTTAGTGGGGAGCTCCCTATTTATTTATCTAAAAGGGGGACTTCAGGATGTTTGCAGCTTGGCCAAGAAAATAAGACGTCTTATGGAGGCACAAACATTGCTAACATTGCAGGCTCTTGGGATATGGCAAAATATATTCAGACAGTTACTAAACTTGGATTTCCTAAGGCCACCTGATGGCTGTCTGATAAGCATCCCCTGCCCCCCTCCTGCCCTAATAGCACCACTACTGAGTTGGGAGCATGTCCTCAATGGCAAGATTGTGCCAGTCCTGTACCACTGAGACATATTATTTTTGGCTCTGACTTGTATGTATTGGATTGGTCCCACAGGCTTGATGATAAATATCCCATCATGAGCCTATGTCACCAGGAGGTTTTGTAAGTAATGACCTGACCATGAAAACAGGAAATTTACAGAAAGATCTGTGGCTTTTAGCTGCTGCCCTTGACTTTCTTAATTTTACTGGCTCTTTCTTAGCTAATACTAACGGAGCTGTTCATCGAGCCCTTGCTATGGCTATGAGCTTGTGGCCAGCCCCCATATGTATTGGTAACTGGAAATGTGAACATCAACAGATTGGACACCCATTATGCTGTCCAATGCCATCACAGTAACATTACCAGCTGTGTTTCTAGGCATAACCTGAAGGAGGACATATTAATTTTAAAGCAGACTTCTTTTATTACGCTTCCTACCAACAGGAAAATGGAATCATGATGCGGGCCCTCAGGCATTGCAGGAATTACACTATTGTCCCAGGAAAAGCATGCTTTGGGACTTATTATTTTTGGTATTGTTACCCTAGTTACTGTTATTGCATCTGCTATAACTGCTTCTCTTGCATTGACCCAAAGCATCGAGAATGCGAAGCTGTCAATGAATTGGCTCAGAACACCTCAACTACATTTCAGGATCAAGAAGATATAGAAAAAAGGCCAGAAACAAACTTAAATGCTTTGGAAGCTGAGCTGTAGTGATAGGACTAGGTAATCAATTAGAAAGTATCGAGATTAGATAGCAGCTTCAATGTCTTGCTGCTTTTACATATATTTGTGTGACTTCAGCCCGTTATAACAGTTCTCTATGGGATTCAAATAAAATCAAGATGCACCTACAGTGAATATGGTCTCATAATAATATCAGTATAGTCCTAGTGCGGCAAGCCAAACATGTGCAAATCATTCAAAATAGTCATGATGATATTATATCTCCAGCAAAACTAGCAAAAGAATTGCTGGATGATTTAAAAGAATTTAATCCGTGGAATATGTTAAAAAACATGACCTGGTACCTAATTGGATTCCTTTGTGTACTACTAATCTTATCCTGCCTTTTTTCAGTCATCAGCAAGCTCCTGTGATCTCACGTCTGAAGTCTCCAAGTAGATGTCCACAAGATACATTTAAAAATAAAAATGAGGGAGATGTAGAGGGCCCCTGGGAAGGCACATGGGCATTTATACTTAATAACTGCCACCTGAACCCAAGGTGACAGGCAGAACCAGGTCCTGGATACACATCTTACCAAAAAGGCACAAGTGTTCTCAGCTTGACTTTCATTTTTGCCCAGGTGTCTGGGAGTGGGTTTTGTTATGTAAATCCAGTCTAACACCAGGAATGAATAGGACTCTGGCCCACCCAAGCCCCTTTATGTTGAATTTTAGTGAAACCTACTGGTATTTGGGGTATAAAATAAACACACTGCTTTGGTGCTGGGTCCCTGTCTGTCCCTCAGAAGAGGACGGTGGTCCCACCCGGTCCCAGCTTTTTTCTTCCAGCTTTGAGTCTTGTCTCTTTCTTTCATTTCTCAAATCCCCAGCAGCCTCTACTCAAATAACCAGACCACTCTCTTTCCAAGCTGCACACAGAAAAGAGAGACCCCTCCACACTAATATGAGGAGACGCGAGAAGATTTGACTTTGGGTGGTGGGCACATGGTCCTATATGCAGATTTCGTAAATTAGAAATCCACACACAAGAAACCTATGTGCTCATATTGTCTAATGTCACCCCAATGAAATTTAAATAAATAAATAAATGAATGAATGAATAAATAAATAAAATGCAAACCACAAAAAAGCTGGGAAAGCTATATTTATGTCAGACAAAATAGAAGTTAAATGTAAGGCTATAAAAAGAGACAAAGAAGGTCATTACATAACGATATGGAACCCATCCAACAAGAAGAAATAACCTTTATGAACATATATGCACTCACAAGAGGAGCACTATAATATATAAAGCAAATATCTATACAATCATAATTAGGAAGTACAGTACCCCTTTGACATTGATAGATCTTTCAAAAAAAAAAAAGCAAGAAGGTAAATGTATATATTTTAAAAGCTCCAAACAAAACTCAAATGAATTTCGTTGATACGTTCAGAGCATTATTAACCTAAAAATGCAGGGTATAAATTTTCTTCAAGTGCAAGAAAAGTTTCCTAGGTAGGCCACATGTAAGGCTATAAAATAAGTCTCAGTAAATTTCAGAAGACTCCAATCATTCCTCACATCTTCTCCAACCATAGTGGTGTCAAACTAGAAATCAATTACACACAAACACATGAAGGGTAAATAAGCTGCTACTAAACAGTGAATGGGTTAACAATGAGATCAAGGCAAAAATCAAAAAATACCTTGAAACGAATGAAATGGGAACATGATAATTCAAAATCTATGGGACAACGTGGAAGCTGTCCTAAGAGGGAAATTCACAGCAATACAGGCCTACCTCAAGAATGAAAAAAAGTCACAAATGAACAATGTAACCTTTACCAGAAGACATGTTTTAAATGAGCCTATTGGATTGCTTTAAAAGGTGTGTAATATGATCTTAATTTTGTTGATTGATTATGACAGTATTCTTTTCTTAGTGATTAAACTTCACCAAATATAAAATATACCATTTTAAAGTATAAAATTCAGTATCATTTGGCACATGTACCATGTTGTGCAGTGATCGCCTCTATTTAGTTCCAAAACCTTTCACCAATCCAGAAGGGAACCTTATTCCCATGAAATAGGAACTCCCATTCCCCCTACCCAGTCTCTGGCAAACACTTGTCTGATTTCTCTCTCTATTGACTCACTTATTGTGGAAATTGCATATAAAAGGAATCATGCAATAAAGTAAATACATTTTCTCCTTTGGACAGTGGGGCTCAATGGATGGAGCATCCTCCCATCCACTGAAGGGTCATAGGTTCAATTTCCAGTCAGGGCATATATAGAGGTGGTCAGATCAATCCCTGTCAGAGACCATCCTCCTTGCAGGTGGCTTCCAATCAATGTCTTTCTCTCTCATCAATGTCTGTCTCTCTCTCTCTCTCTCTCTCTCTCTCTCTCTCTCTCTTTATTTTTATTCAAAAATAAAACATTTCCCAATTTGAGGATTTAACTATAAAAAGACTAATTTTGAATTACGAACATAAAACAATGATAGGTAGGCCACTAGGAAATTTTACGGGTAAGTGTTACACAAAATTCAATTGAGTACAAGAAAGTTAATGTTACAGGAGACCACTTTACCTTGAAGACTACATTGTCTGATGTAGGACATGCAACAGCAATGCGACGTTTGCTGTACAATCCACAGCTCCAATGAGGGAATCCATGTCTTTAAAAAAGGCAACAAAATTTTCAGTGAAATATCAGCTTTCTGTATATCAAATAAAGATTCTTGATATAATTAACTCTAGGCCTATGTTTAAAAAAAGCTTTTAGTTTTTTATTTCTGTTGTCACCTCTCCCAGCCTATGAACTATTTCATGAACACACTCTGACTAGGATTAATTTGTTTTCACCACTTACTGGTTGACATAATTTTTATTTCCTGAACTGGAACACATATGATGACGTAAATCAAGGCAGGAAGATACATTGTTCCTTCCTCATCATCTGTCCCTGGTTCAAAGACTAATTGATTTCTGTCAAAAATGACAGTCTTGCTTTTTTTGCATGCAAACCACTTATTAAGGAGATCCCACTCCTTCCTTTTGTCCTCAAAACACACAGTAATTTCCCTGAAATTCTGGGAAGTTAAATGTCCAAATGTCAAAGAACAAATGCATATTTTATTAGCCTATGTAACTACATATATGTGTATATATATATACATGTATATATATAGTTACATACATATAACTATATATATATTTATTGACATGTGCTGACCTACTGTATGTTTTATACACATATTAACATAAAATAAATGTCCTTAAACTCCATATGTGTATTTTTACACAAGTCATGTTTTCATGTAGAATCTAGTTCTGGAACTGAAGCTATTGAGAAATGAATGACATACTTGAATTTTTGAAACAAGTTCAATTACCCTTCTAAAAAGATGTGCTAATTTCGTCTACCAATAGTGCAGGAAAATGCCTTTTTCCTCTCATGGGACAATTCTGGCTTTTATTTTTTACAGATAATAATTATCATTATAACTTGAAAAAATGGTATCTCATTGTTGATATGCATTTGTTTCTGATCAGCAAGCAAGGTTCTATCTAGTAAAAATGTAAATTTGCTAATTATGAATATGAGCTCAAATTGGGATTGGTTTTATAGGAAAAGAATAATTACCTACTGCTAAATACTGCTATAGGCTTACCTATCAGTATTTACATTCTCCTTAATAGGAACCTGCTTCTTCTCACTTTGTTCCATGTTGCCTTTCTTCCTCACACCAACACTGTCACTGTTGTCTTCAGCGCCATCATGCATGTTACCTGACACTTCCCTTTTACTACTTGTCTTCTTCTCTTGTTCTTCAACCTTTGATGAAAGTTTGATATTTTTATTACCTTATTCAATAAAGGACTGAGTTTTCATTAATTTTGTCATTTGGCTTTTATCATTTCAGTTTGTTATTACCTTATTCATTAAAATGACTGCATTTTCATTAATGGTATCATTTGGCTGCTGGTTATCAGTTTGTTCCCTGTTGCTGTGCTGACTCAATCCATCATTGTTACTATCACCACCAGCACCATCATACATGTTTGCTGACTCTTCCCTTTTTCTACTTTTCGGTTTCTTTTTTTCTTTAACCTTTAATGAATATTTGATTTTAAGGATATTGTTGTCACCTTATTCATTAAAACAAGTGTGTTTTTATTGATTTTGTCATTTGGATTTATCAGTTGTGTTTGTTATTACCTTATCCACTAAGAAGGCTGTGTTTTCATTAATTTTATCATTTGGAAGCTGGGAATCAGTTTGTTCACTGTTGATTTGCTGTCTCAATCCACTTCTGTCATTGTCATCATTAGCACCATTATACATGTTTTCTGACACTTCCCTTTTACTGTTTATCTGCTTATTTTTTTCTTCAACCTTAAAGTTTGATATTGTGGTTATCATTATTACCTTATTCATTCAAAAGTTATATTTTCATTAATTTTATTACAGTAACTAAATTGCTATGACTCGAATCAATAAAAATATTTTGAATGTTTAATTTTATCATAACAGGTCATTGAAATTATAAATTCTGCTTCATTTCTGTTTCTGTATAGGAGCCCGATTTTCCAAGATTTCTAAAGGAGCTTTCTTAATTTTGTGCTCCTATTCACATTATATCCACTCTTTGCTGCCTAACATTTTCGCTCCTCATCCCCATCCCATTTATCTATCAGAGACAATGAAATAAAAAGACAAGCATGCAAAATTTCCCACTTTTGTCTTTCCTAGCTGTTCTTGCCTGACACAGATAGATTTAGAGCATGTGACATTGTGCCACAGTAACAAATAGGAAGGTTTCCTCTTTTTTCAAGAAGCTATTGTTTCCCACATTGCCTTACATTTATTTCAAGGTCTTTAAAGGTATCAAAAGTGATGGCATTTATAAAATATATGAATCAACATACTTCAACAATCCAGCAGAGTGATGCCAATGAATTGTTACTTAAAATACAATTTTGGAAAGTTAGTAATGCTCTCCTAATTCACAAAGCTAGTCTTGGTCTTTGGGGCCTAATGAATTCTGCTGGCCTTGCAGTATTGACTTTTTGATGTGCCTCCCAACCATAGGCCCTTGGGTACCCAGTTTGTGACAGCTGCTATTTGCATAGCCTGGGACTTTTGCTGAGTGGCCCCAGAGCCAGAAATGAAGCTGAGGTTTAATCTGTATCAACATAGTAAACACCATTCACACCTACCTGGTGACTCACTAACCTCATGGGACTCACGTACCAATGGGAGCTCTTTCAGTGATTGACCCCAACAGAAAGCTAGTAGGCAGAGGTGGATCTCAGAGAGATTTGGGCTTTGTTCTTAGCTGCCTCCAGGGCTTGGTGCTGGTGGAAGGAGGCATTGCTGTGCAGCGTGGCCCCTCCCTGGTGCACCTAGGCCTAGCAGAGGCAGTCACAAACACTGCATTGCTTTGTAGCTCCACACAGGTCTCCCAGGGAAAATCACAGACAAAGACTGACATCGACTTACAACAGAGTGCCCACCACCACCATCTCAAGAGGTTCCAGTGGGGAGTTACAGAACATGAAGCAATTACTCCACAATCAGTACACCCAAATGAAGATTGCACAAGGCACCACAACATACTGGAGTGTATTACTTGACATGGTGTCAGCCTTCACATAGCATCTCATACACTGTGGTCAGCCAGCGTGAGCATCAACCCCATCCACAAATAGGCCAGCATCAAGACTCTACAAAAGAAGAGCTCACATAACACACACAAGTGACATTCCTGGAGCACCCAGCTCTGATGGTCTGAAAGATTGTGCCAATGAGCTTGACAAGACAACTAACACATAAGTCCATTGTTCCAAGACTGGAAGGCATAGTAGATCTACCCATATTCCTAGAAACAAATACAGAGAAAAAGCTTAAATGAGAAGAACACAAGAGATGCCCCAAATGAAACACACACACACACACACACACACACACACACACACACACAACAAACAAACAAACAAACAAACAAAAAACCATAGGATAAATCCCCTGAAAAAAGAGCTAAATGAAATGGAGGGGAGAAATGCACCAGATTCAAGGTTGAAGAATACGGTTACAAAGATGCTAAAGGAATATACTGAGAACTTCGACAATGTCAAAACAAGTAAAAAAGGATAAATGAATCATAAAACATCCACTCAGAAATGAAGAGTACAATACTTGAAATGAACAATACAAAAGAAGGAATCAACAGCAGATAGATGAAGTATATATTCGAATCTTTCACTTATAAGACAGGTAGCAGGAAACACCGAATTAGAGCAAATATATATATATTTGCAAGCAAAGGCTTGCCTATCAGTAGTATATATATATACACTTTCTTTTTTTTTTTAAAGTTAAAACTTTAATTTTATAGATAATTCTGGAATATCTATTAAATATTTTTAGTAGTATTTTGGGTAGACAGTAAGAACAAAATCAATGGAATTCTTTTTTTTTCTTTTTTTTCATTTTCTTTTTTTTTTTTTAATTTTTCGATAAAAGTATTACAAAGGGTATTACATAAGTGTCCTTCCCCCCTCACCCACCCTTGACAAACCCCTGCCCTCCCTTACCCCCCAGTGTCTTATGTCCATTAGTTATGCTTATAAGGATGTATACAAGTCCTTTGGTTGATCTCTTACTCCCCTCCCTCCTGTCCCTCAACCCTCCCTGGCCTTCCCACTGCAGTTTGACAATCAGTTTGAGGCAGCTCTGCCTCTGTATCTATTATTGTTCAAAAGTTTGTAATGGTCTTTATTATCCATGAATGGGTGAGATCATGTGGTATTTTTCCTTCATTGACTGGCTTGTTTCACTTAGCATAATGCTCTCCAGTTCCATCCATGCTGTTGCAAATCCTAAGAGTTCCTTCTTTTTTACAGCAGCATAGTATTCCACCATGTAGATGTACCACAGTTTTCTAATCCATTCATCTACTGATGGGCACTTTGGCTGTTTCCAGATCTTAGCTATGGTGAATTGTGCTGCTATGAACATCGGGGTGCATATATCCTTTCTGATTGGTGTTTCTGGTTTCTTGGGATATATTCCTAGAAGTGGGATCACAGGGTCAAATGGGAGTTCCATTTCCAATTTTTTGAGGAAACTCCATACTGTCTTCCATAGTGGCTGCACCAGTCTGCATTCCCACCAGCAGTGCACAAGTGTTCCTTTTTCTCCACATCCTCTCCAGCACTTGTCGTTTGTTGATTTGTTGATGATGGCCATTCTGACAGGTGTGAGATGGTACCTCATTGTTGTTTTGATTTGCATCTCTCGGATGATTAGTGACTTTGAGCATGTTTTCATATGTCTCTTGGCTTTCTGAATGTCCTCTTTTGAAAGGTGTCTATTTAGATCCTTTGCCCATTTTTTGATTGGATTGTTTATCTTCTTTTTGTTAAGTTGTATGAGTTCCCTATAAATTTTGGAGATTAAGCCCTTATCAGATATGAAGTTGGCAAATATGTTTTCCCACGCAGTGGGTTTTCTTGTTGTTTTGTTGATGGTTTCTTTTGCTGTGCAGAAGCTTTTATTTTGATGTAGTCCCATTTGTTCATTTTCTCTTTAGTTTCAACTGCCCTAGGAGCTGTATCAGTGAAGAAATTGCTTTGGCATATGTCTGAGATTTTGTTGCCTTTGTATTCTTCTAGAATTTTTATGGTTTCCTGTCGTACATTTAAGTCCTTTATTCATTTTGAGTTTATTCTTGTGTATGGTGTAAGTTGGTGGTCTAGTTTCATTTTCTTGCATATATCTGTCCAATTTTCCCAACACCATTTATTGAAGAGACTATCTTGGCTCCATTGTATGTTCATGCCTCCTTTGTCAAAAATTAATTGAGCATATTGGTTCGGGCTAATTTCTGGACTCTCTATTCTATTCCACTGATCTATATGTCTGTTCTTGTGCCAGTACCAGGCAGTTTTGAGAACAGTGGCTTTGTAATACAGCTTGATATCTGCCATTGAGATCCCACCTACTTTGTTTTTTCTCAGGATCGCTGCAGCTATTCGGGGTCTTTTTTTATTCCAGATGAATTTTTGGAGAGTTCGTTCTAGATCTTTGAAGAAGGCCATTGGTATTTTAATGGGAAGTGCGTTGAATTTATAGATTGCTTTGGGTAGTATGGACATTTTAATGATGTTGATTCTACCAATCCAAGAACATGGTATGTTCTTCCATCTCTTTATGTCTTCCTCTATCTCTTTTTTCAACGTCCTGTAGTTTTCCGAGTAGAGGTCTTTTACCTCTTTAGTTAAGTTTATTCCTAGGTATCTTAATTTTTTTGGTGCGATGGTAAATGGGATTGTTTTTATAATCTCTCTTTCTGAAAGTTTACTATTGGTGTATAGAAATGCCTCAGATTTCTTGGGGTTAATTTTGTATATATACACTTTCTTTAATGAGAGTAGTTTAAGGGACTTCTGGGATAACAGAAATCATAGCCACATCCACATTAGAGGGGTACCAGAAGGAGAAGTTTGAGAGCAAAAATTAAGAATCTATTTAAAGAAATAAAATAACTGAGACATCCTTGACCTGGGCAAGAAAAATACATAGAAGTGCACAAAAAGGGAGTCCCAAACAAGATGAACTGAAAGAGGCGTAGACCAAGCCACTTCATAATTAAAATGGCAACAGTTAAACACAAAGAGAGGATCTTAGAAGCAGAAATTAAAAACAAATAGTTACCTACAAGGGAGACCCAATAAGTCTGTTAGATGCTTTTTCAACAGACACATTTCAGACTGGTAAGAATTAGTACAAAATATTCAAAGTGATGAAAAAGAAGGACCTACATCCAAGACTACTCCACATGGCAAAGCTGATATTTAATATTGAAAAAGAGATAAAGAACTTTCTAGGTAACCTAAAGCAGTTGATAACACAAAAAGAAGACAGTATTAGAGGAATTTTTAAAGAGATTTATATAAAAAGTAAAACTAAGAGGCAGTAGACTTAATTATAAAGAACAAAATAGCAATAAGCAAGTAGCTATCAATAATCCCTCTAAATGTACATATCTTTTTTTAAATATAGATTTTATTGATTTTTTACAGAGAGGAAGGGAGAGAGATAGAGAGTTAGAAACTGTGATGATAGAGAAACATATATCAGCCACCTCTTGCACACCTCTTACTGGGAATTTGCCCCGCAACCAAGGTACATGCCCTTGACCGGAATTGAACCTGGGACCTTTCAGTTTGCAGGCCGATGCTCTATCCACTGAGCCAAACCGGTTATGGCAAATGTATACATCTTAAAAGCTCCAATCAAAAGACATAGAGTAGATAGGTGGATAAGAAAACAAATTCCCCACATGTGCTGTCTTCCAGAGAACAACATCAGCAAAACATACATACATACTGATAGTAAAAGGATAGAAAAAGATATTTTCTGAAAATACAACCAAAAAGGCCCGATCTGGTGGCTCAACTGGCTAGTGTTGTTCCTAGACAGCAAGTTTGCTGGTTCAAACTCTCATTAGGACATATACAAGAAGCAAGCAATGAATGCATAAGTAAGTGGAACAACAAATTAATGGTTGTCTCTCTATCTCTCTCTCTGTCTGTCTCTCTTGCTTTATCTTTTTCTCTCTAAAAATCAATCAGTAAAAATTCAACTGAAAAGATGTTCACCCGGCCAGTGTTGCTCAGTGGTCAAGTGTTTACAAAGGAAACAAGAGGTGACAGTCTGATATCTGGTCAGGGCACATGGGGGCATGCAGAAAGCAGAGGATGGATATTTCTCTCTCATCAATGTTTTTATCTGTATATCCCTCTCCCTTCCTCTCCCTGAAATAAATAAAAATATAAAAATGAAATCAATAAAACATATTTTTAAAAAACTTAAAATGCAAACAACGAGGGGTTGTGGGAAGAAAGGGGTCCTAATATGAGGTGACAGGAGAAGAGTTGAATTTGGGTGGTGGGCACATGGTCCTATTCACAGATTTGGTAAATTAGTAATCCACACATGGAACCTATATGTTCATGTAGACTAATGTCACGCCAATAAAATGTAATCAAATAAATAAATTAATAAAATGCAAACCACAAAAAAAGCTGGGAAAGTAATACTTATGTTGGGAAAAAATAGAAGTTAAATGTTAGGCTATAAAAAGAGACAAAGAAGGTCAATACATAATGATATGGGATCAATCCAACAAGAAGAAATAAACCTTATCAATATATATCCACCAACCAGAGGAGCACTTCAATGTATAAAGCAAATATCAATATCATCATAGTTAGGGAGTTCAATACCCCATTGACATTAGTAGATAGATCTTTCCAAAAAAATCAAGAAGGTAAATGTATATATCTTAAAAGTTCCAACCAAAACTCCAATGAATTTTATTGATATGTTCAGAGCATTATTAACCTAAAAATGCAGGGTATAAATTTTCTTCAAGTGCACATGGAACAGTTCCTAGGTAGGCCATGGAACTGGTAAGGCTATAAAACAAGCCTCAGTAAATTTCAGAAGACTGCAATCATTCCTCACCTCTGCTCCAACCACAGTGGTGTCAAACTAGAAATCAATTACACACAAACACATGGAGGGTAAATGACCTGTTACTAAAAAGTGAATGAATTAACAATGAGATCAAGGAAAAAAATCAAAAAATACCTTGAGACGAATGAAATGAGAACATGATAATTCAAAATCTATGGAACAACATGGAAGCTGTCCTAAGAGGGAAATTCATAGCAATACAGGCCTACCTCAAGAAATAAGAAAAGTCTCAAATGAACAATGTAACTTTTACCAGAAGACATGTTTTAAATGAACCTATTGGATTGCTTTAAAAGGTGTGTAACATGATCTTAATTTGATTGATTGATTATGACAGTATTCTTTTCTTAGTGATTAAACTTCACCAAATATAAAATATACCATTTTAAAGTATAAAATTCAGTATCATTTGGCACATGTACCATGTTGTGCAATGATCACCTCTATTTAGTTCCAAAACCTTTCACCAATCCAGAAGGGAACCTTATTCCCATGAAATAGGAACTCCCATTCCCCCTACCCAGTCTCTGGCAAACACTTGTATGATTTCTGTCTCTATTGACTCACTTATTGTGGAAATGGCATATAAAAGGAACAATGCAATAAAGTAAATATATTTTCGCCTTTGAACTGTGGGGCTCAGTGGATGGGAGCATCATCCCATGCACTGAGGGTCATAGGTTCAATTGCCAGTCAGGGCATATATAGAGGTTGTCAGATCAATCTCTGTCGGGGACCATCCTCCTTGCAGTCAGCAGCCAATCAATGTCTTTCCCTCACATCAATGTTTCTCTCTCTCTCTCTCTCTCTCTCTCTCTCTCCCCATCCCTCTACTCTCTCTAAAATCAATATAACAAAAATAAAACATTTTCCACCTTGAGGATTTAACTATAAAAAGACTAATTTTGCATTATAAACATAAAACAATGATAGGTGGGCCACTAGGAAATTTAAGGGTGTTATACAAAATTCAATTGAGAGCAAGAAAGTTAATTTCACAAGAGAGCACTTTACCTTGAAGACTACATTGTCTGATGTAGGACATGCAACAGCAATGCGACGTTTGCTGTACAATCCACAGCTCCAATGAGGGAATCCATGTCTTTAAAAAAGGCAACAAAATTTTCAGTGAAATATCAGCTTTCTGTGTATCAAATAAAGATTCCTTATATAATTAACATTGGGCATATTTTAGACACAATGATGAGAGAGAAACATTTATCAGCTGCCTACTGCACACGCCCTACGGGGGATGTGCCCACAAACAAAATACATGCCCTTGACTGGACTCGAAACTGGGACCCTTGACCCTGTAGGCTGACGCTCTATCCAATGAGCCAAATCGCTTAGAGCAAGGGCCTATGTTTTAAAAAAGCTTTTCGTTATATACTTCTGCTGTCACCTCTCCCAGCCTATGAAGTATTTAATGAAAACACTCTGATTAGGATTAATTTGTTTTCACTACTTACTGGCTGACATAACTATTATTCCTTGAACTAGAACATATCTGATGACCTAAATCAAGGCAGGAAGATACATTGTTCCTTCCTCATCACCTGTCACTGGTTAAAAGATTAGTTGATTTCAGTCAAAAAAGGCTTTCTTGCTTTTTTTGCATGCAAACCACTTATTAGGGAGATCCCACTCCTTCCTTTTGCCATCAAACACACAGTAATTTCCCTGAAATGGTGGAAAGTTAAATGTCCAAATGTCAAAGAACAAAAGTATATGTTGTTAGACTCTATAATATTATATATATATATATATATATATATATATATATATATATACATATGTACTGACCTACTGTATGGTTTATACACATAATAACATAAAATAAATGTCCTTAGACGGCATATGTGTATGTATATACAAGTCATGTTTTCATGTAGGATCTAGTTCTGGAAGTGAAGCTATTGGGAAAGGAATGACATACTTGAATTTTTGAAACAAGCTCAATTACCCTTCTAAAAAGATGTGCTAATTTCATCTACCAATAGTGCAGGAGAATGCCCTTTTCCTCTCATGGCCATTCTGTTTTTTATTTTTTACAGATAATAATTATCATTATAAGTTCAAAAAATGGTATCTCATTGTTTGTTGATATGCTTTTTTTCTGATTAGCAAGCTAGGTTCTATCTAGTAAAAATGTAAATTTGCTAATCATGAATATTAGCTCAAATTGGAATTTGTTTTATAGGAAAAGAATAATTACCTACTGCTAAGTACTGCTATAGGCTTACCTATGAGAATTTTCTTTCTCCTTAATAGGAACCTGCTGCTTCTCACTTTGTTCCATGTTGCCTTTCGGCCTCACACCAACACTTTCACTGTTGTCTTCAGCACCATCATGCATGTTACCTGACACTTCCCTTTTACTACTTGTCATCTTCTCTTGTTCTTCAATCTTTGATGAAAGTTGGATATTGAGGATATTGTTATTACCTTATTCGTTAAAAGGAGTGTGTTGTCATTAGTTCTGTCATTTGGCTTTTACCATTTGGGTTTGTCATTACCGTATTCATTAAAATGACTGCGTCTTCATTAATGTCATCTTTTGGCTGCTGGTTATCAGTTTGTTCCCTGTTGCTGTGCTGACTCAATCCATCATCATCACTGTCATCATCAGTACCATCATACATGCCTCTTGACACTTCCCTTTTACTACTTTTCTCTTCCTCCTCTTCTTCAACCTTTGGTGAAAGTTTGATATTATGGTTATTGTTATTACCTTATTCATTCAAAAGTTATATTTTCATTAATTTTATTACCGTAATGAAATTGCTATGACTTGAATCAATAAAAATACTTTGAATGTTTAATTTTATCATAACAGGTCATTGAAATTGTAAATTCGGTTTCCTGTCTGTTTCTGTATAGGAGAGGGATTTTCCAAGATTTCTAAAAGGGCTTTCTTAGTTTTGTGCTCCTATTCACATTACATCCACTCTTTGCAACATGACATTTCCCCTTCTCACCATCATCCCATTTATCTACCACAGACAATGAAATAAAAAGACAAAGATGCAAAATTTCCCACTTTGGTCTTTCCTACCTGGGTCTTGCATTACACAGATTGGTTTAGAAGATGTGAATTTGTGCCTCAGTAACAAATAGGAAACTTTGTTTTTCTTCATGAAGATATTGTTTCCCATATTGCCTTTTACAATTTTTTCAAGATCTTTAAATGTATCAAAAGTGGTAGAAGTTAAAAATATATGAACCAATATACTACAGCATTGGAGCAGAGTGAAGCCAATGAATTGTTAGTTAAAGTGCAAGTTTGGAAAGTGAGTAATGTTCCCCTAATTTCAGACCAAATATTGGTATTTTGGGCCTGATGAATTCTGCTGGCCTTACCCCAAAGAGTCTCTTAGGTGCCAACAAACCATCAAGTCCATGGGTACCCAGTGGGTGATGGCTGGTATTTATGTATGCTGGGACTTTTGCTGAGTGGCCTCACACTCAGAAATGAAATTGAGTTTCAAACTGTCAACATGGTAAGTACCATTCACACCTACCTGGTGACTCACTTATCTCTTGGGACTCATATACCAATGGGAGCTCTTTCAGTGATTGACCACAACAGAAAACTGGTAGGCAGAAGAGGAACTCAGAGTGACTTGGGCTTTGTTCTCAGTTGTCAGGAGGGCTTGGTGCTGATAGAAGCAGGCATTACTGTGCAGCTTGGCCCCTCCCTGGTGAACCTAGGCCTAGCAGAGGCTGTCACAAACACTGCATCACTTTGTATCTCCACACAGGTCGTTCAGGAAAAATCACAGGCAAAGACTGACATTGACTTACAACAGAGTGCCCACCACCCCCATCTCAAAAGGCTCCAGTGGGCAGCTACAAAGCATGAACCATTATCTCCACAAGCCAAAAACTGAAAGGAAGATCTAGGCAGGCACCATACCACACTGGTGTGAATTACTCAACATGGGGTCAGCCATCACACAGCAGCTTGTATACTGTGGTCAGCCATCCTGAGCAGCAACACCATCCACTAATAGATAAACATCAACAGTCTACAAAAAGAGGGCTCACATCACACACAAGTGACATTCCTGGAGCACTTAGCTCTGGTGATCAGAAAGAATGTTCCAATGAGCCTGACAAACACTTAATACAGAAGGCCATTTTTCCAAGACTTGGAGGCAACATATGTCTACCCATATTCAAGGAAACAAATATAGAAGGAAAGCTTAAATGGGAAGAAAAAGAAATGTGCTCTAACTAAGAAACAGGAAAAAATCCCCAGAAAAAGCAAATAAATGAAATAGAGGCAAGATACGCACCAGATACAAAGTTCAAAAGCATGGGTACAAAGATGATCAAGGAACATAGTGAGAACTTCAACAAAGAGACAGTATGTATGAAAAAGGATAAATAAATCATATAAAATACCCAGTCAGAAATGAAGAAATAATACCTGAAATGAAGAATACACAAGAAAGAATCATAGCAGAGAAGATGAAGCATAGAATAGAATCTTTGACTTAGAAGAGAATATAGCAGGAAGCAACCAATCAGAGGAGCAACATATATCCTATCTAATAATAGAGAAACATGGTAATTAGCCATACCTCCGCTACCCTTCCCATTGGCTAATCAGGGCGATATACCAATTAACTGCCAGCCAAGATGGCGGCTGGGAGCCAGGCAGCTTGAAGCAAACATGAGCGTTGCTTGCTTCAGTGACAGAGGAATCCAACGTTCCCCGCCTGCCTTTCCGGTCTCTGAACTTGCAGTTTAAGAAACATGGTTACAAGTATAGAAGCTAAACAAAACCCCAGAAACCTGCTTTCAGCCAGCCGGGCTTCAGCCAGAAGGACCACAACATTGTTTCAATTATAGAACAAAAGCAGATCCCTGCTTTCAGCCAGCCGGGATCTTAGAGCGGGAGTGAGCAGGACCACAACAGTGTTACAATTATAGAACCCAAACAAACCAGATACCTGCTTTCAGCAGCTGAGGCCTCAGAGCTGGAGGCAAGTCTCAGAGCAAAAGCTGGCCCAGAATAAAAAAAAAGAAAAAAAGGACAGGTTGGGAGCTTCAGTCACCCGCCAGCCTGAAAATGGCCCTCAGCCCCTCACCCAGACTTGCCAGGCACCCCAGTGGGGAACCCCACTTTGAAGGGGGTGTGACCAGCTGCAAAGAGCCATCATCCTCTCATTCAGGCTGGCCAGGCTCCCCAGTGGGGACCCTCACCCTGATCCAGGACATCCTTCAGGGCAAACCAGCCGGCCCCCACCCGTGTACCAGGCCTCTATCCTATATAGTAAAAGGGTAATATGCCTCCCGGCACCGGGATCAGCAGAGCAGCAAGACCTCCCAGCACCAGGATCATCATGACAGGGGGCAGCGACCAAAACCCCTGATGGCCTTGCTGCTCTGTGTGTGAAAGGGGGAGGGGCCACAACCTCCCTATCCGCCCTGCTCTGTTTGTGACAGTGGAAGGCGCCCCAACCCCCTGATCATCTCTGCTCTGTGCCTGATAGGGGAAAGCTCCCCAAACCTCTGATTGCCCTGTGGCTCTGTGTGTGACAGGGTGCAGTGCCCCAACGCCCTGATTGGCCCTGCTCTGTGTGTGACAGGGTGCGGCACCCCCCCCCCCCATGGACCCTGCTCTGTAGAGCCATAACCTCCCCATCGGCCTTGCCATGAGTGTGACAGTGGCGGTGCCCCGACCCCCTGATCGGCCCTGCTCTGTGGGTGATAGAGGTTGGCAACCCAACCCCCTGATCCACCCTGCTCCGTGTGTGACGGGGGGCGAGGCCTCAACTCCACAATCGGCCCTGCTCTGTGCATGACAGGGGGGAACTCCCGAACCCCCTGATGGGCCCTGCTCTGTCCGTGATAGGAGGGAGCTCCTCAACCCCTTGATCGGCCCTGCTCTGTGCGTGACAGGGGCTGGTGCCACATCTTCCCCATAGACCCTGCCTTGAGTGTGACAGGGGGCGGTGCCCCAACACCCCAATCGGCCCTACCCTGAGCATGACTAGGGGTGGCATCACAACCTCCAGATCCGCCCTGCTCTGTGCATGACAGGGGGCGGTGCCCCAACTCCCCAATTGGCCCTGCTCTTAGCCCGACCAGGGGCTGCATTGGGCCTGCCCTCTGCCACCCGGGAGCAGGCCTAAGCCAGCAGGTCATTATTTCCCGAGGGGTCCCAGACTGCGAGAGGGCACAGGATGGGCTGAGGGACCCCCCTCTCCCCCCCTAGTGCACAAATTTTTGTGTACCGGGCCTCTAGTACTTTTATAAAAGTACACATACTTTTATAAAAGTATATGTAAAGAAGAGATACTTGCCGAAGCCGGTTTGGCTCAGTGGATAGAGCGTCGGCCTGTGGACTGAGAGGTCCCAGGTTCGATTCCGGTCAAGGGCATGTACCTGGGTTGCGGGCACATCCCCGGTGGGGGATGTGCAGGAGGCGGCTGATCTATGTTTCTCTCTCATCGATGTTTCTGACTCTCTATCTCTCTCCCTTCCTCTCTGTGAAAAATCAATAAAATATATATTTTAAAAAAAAAAAAAGAAGAGATACTTTTATAAAAGTGTCTATACTAATAAAAGGATAATATGGTAATGAGACTGGATAGACTGGACATCTTCTGGACATCCTTTTGGATGTCCTTCTGGACAAAGCCTCAGTGGTGGGGGCCAGGGTAGAGGGGGTTATTAGGCAAGCGGGAGAGAGTAGTTTGGGGTGATCAGGATGGCAGGGGAGTGAGGTTAGGGGCACCAGGCAGGAAGGCAAAGGGGTTAGAAATGATCAGGCAGGCAGGCAGGCAGAGTGGTTAGGGGCAATCAGGTAGGCAGGCTGGTTAGTGGTTAGGAGTCAGCTGTCCTGGATTGCGAGAGGAAAGTCCACCTGCAGAATCGGACCTAAACTGGCAGTAAGACATCCCCTGAGGGGTCCCGGATAGGAGAGGGTGCAGGTCAGGATGAAGGAACCACCTCCAGTGCGTTAATTTTGTGCACTGGGACTCTAGTATATATATAATTTTTCTTAATAAGACTAGTTAAGAAATTTCTTGGATAACAGAAAACATAGCAATGTCCTTAGGCACACCAGAAGGAAAAGAACAAGAGCAAACATTAAGAACCTACTTGAGGAAATAATGATTGAAAACTTCCTTAGCCTGGTGAAGAAAAAGACACACAAGTGCAGGATGCAAAGAGAGTCCCAAACAAGAAACTATATAATTAAGATGGAAAAGCTTAAAGAAAAGGAGATCTTAGAAGCAGAGAGGGAAAACCAGATAGCACCCAATAAGGGAATCCCCATAAGTCTATTAGATGCTTCCTCAACAGAAACATTTCAGACTAGAGTTATTGGTACAAAATATTCAACATGATAAAACAGAAGGACCTAAAACCAAGACTACTCTACTCATCAAAAGTATTATTTATAATTGAGAAGGAGATAAAGAGCTTCCTAAGTAACCTAAAGAAGTTCATCACACACTCACACAAAGAAACAGTGTAATGGGAAATATTAAAGTGGCTTCTATATAAAAAGCAAAAGAAAAAGGCAGGGGACATAATTTTAAAGAATAAAATAGTGCTAAAACCAGTTTGGCTCAGTGGATAGAGCGTCGGCCTGCGGACTGAAAGGTGCCGGGTTCGGTTCTGGTCAAGGGCATGTACCTGGGTTGCAGGCACATCTCCAGTAGGAGATGTGCAGGAGGCAGCTAATGGATGTTTCTCTCTCATCGATGTTTCTAACTCCCTATCTCTTTCCTTCCCCTCTGTAAAAAATCAGTAAAATATATTTTTTAAAAAAGAATAAAATAGCAATAATCCTGTACCCATCAATAATCCCTGTAAATGCCCAGCAGGGGGCATATATGTCTTAAAAGCTCCAATCAAAAGACAGCGTTAAATGGATGGCTAAGAAATCTAGATCCTTATATCTGCTATCTACAAAAGAACAGCTTCAGAAAAAGATACACACATACTGAAAGTAAAAAGAAGGAAAACGATATTTCCTGATAATACAAACAAAAAGGGCCCTAGTCTGGTGTCACACTTGATTAGAGTGTTGGCCCCATATGCCAACTTTGTGGGATATACAAGAAGCAACCAATGAATGCATAAATAAGTGGAGCAACAAATCGATGTGTCTTTCTTTTTCTGTCTATCCTTTTCTCTCTCTCTCAAATCAATAAATAAAAATTCACTTAAAAAATATTCCCATGGCCAGTGTTGCTCAATAGTCAAGTGTCTGCCTAAGAAACAAGAGGTCACCAGCCTGGTCAGGGCACATGCCCAGGATACAGGCCAAATCCTCAGAGGGTGGCATTCAGAAGGCAGAGGATGGATGTTTCTCTCTTATTGATGTTTATACCTCTTTATCCCTCTCCCTTCCTCTCCCTGAAATCAATAAAAATGTATTTAAAAAATAAAATAAAATACATTTCTTAAATATTTTTAAATGCAAACCACAAAAGCTGGGATAGCAATACTTATTTCAGACAAAATAGAAGTTAAATCTAAGACTATGGAAAGAGACAAAGGAGGCCATGACATAATGATATAGGATCAATCCAACAAGAAGAAATAACATTTATGAACAGGAGCACTTTAATCCATAAAGCAAATATTGATACAATCACAACTAAAATATTAAATACTCCATTGACATCAGAGAATAGATCTTACAAAAATAATCATGAAGATAACAGCACCCTTAAAGGACACATTTTACCTGATGCATTTCATTTTTATTTTCAGAGTATTATTACCCTAAAATTCAGGGTATAAATTTTGTTGAAGTGCACAAGGAATAATTTCCAAACTAGACCAGGAGTAAAGCCATAAAACAAGCCGCAGTAAATTTAAAGAGATTGAAATCATTTTACACATCTTCTCCAACCACAATGGTATCCAACAAGAAATCAATTGGAGGAAAATAAGAAAAAAGAAAACCCTACAAACACACAAACCCTTGGAGAGTACAGAGCAGTGAAGGGGTTAACAATGAGATCAAGGAAGAAATCAAAAGATACCTTGACACAAATGAAATGAGAACTTGACAACTAAAACTCTGTGGGACCTCATGAAAGCAGTTCTGAGAGGGAAACTCAGCAATACAGGCCGATCTCAAGAAATAAGAAAAATCTCAAATTAACAATGTAACCTTTTCCCGAAGACATGTATTAAATGAGCCTATTGAAGTGGTCAGCAAACTTGTGGCTCAGCAAACCGCAGCTCATGAGCCATATGTGGCTCTTTGGCCCCTTGAGTGTGGGGGTATTTTGTGGAAGACCCACACTCAAGGGTCCAAAGAGCAGCATGTAGCTCGCGAACCACCGTTTGCCGCCAAAGTGCCTATTGGATTGTTTTAAAAGGTGTGTAACATGATCTTAATTCTAGTGATTGATTATGACAGTATTCTTTTCTTAGTGATTCAACTTCAACGAACATCAACCATTTTGAAGTGAAAAATTCAGAAGCATTTGACACATGTTCCATGTTGTGCAATGATCACCTCTATTTAGTTCCAAAACCTTTCATCACTCCAGAAGGGAACCTCATTCTCATGAAATAGGAAATCTCCATTCCCCTACCCAGTTTCTGGCAAACACTTGTCTGATGTCTGTCTCAATGGACTCACTTATTGGGGCAATAGCATGTAAAAGGAATCATACAATAAGGTAAATATATTTTGCACTGTGGCCTGTGGGTCACAGTGGTTGGAGCGTCCACCCATACACCGAAGGGTCATGGGTTCAATTTGCATTTCAATATTCCCATGTTATCAGTTCTATCCCTATTGTGGAAGATGCAGGAGGCAGCTAATCAATGTTTCTTTCTCACATAAAATCTCTCTCTCTCTGTTTCTCTCTCTGTCTCTCTGTCAATCTCTCTCTCTCTCTCTCTCTCTCTCTCTCTCTCTCTCTTTCTCTTTCTCTCCACCCTACCCCTTCTACTCTTTCTAAAATCAATAAAACAAACAAATATTTCCTTACTTGAGGATTTAACTACAAAAAGACAAATTTTGCATTACAAACATAAAACAACGATAGGTAGGCCACTAGGAAATTTTAAGAGTAAGTGTTACACAAAATTCAATTGAGAGCAAGAAAATCAATTTCATAAGAGAGCACTTTACCTTGAAGACTACATTGTCTGATGTAGGACATGCAACAGCAATGCGACGTTTGCTGTACAATCCACAGCTCCAATGAGGGAATCCATGTCTTTAAAAAGGCAACAAAATTTTCAGTGAAATATCAGCTTTCTGTATATCAAATAAAGATTCTTGATATAATTAACTCTAGGCCTATGTTTAAAAAAAGCTTTTAGTTTTTTATTTCTGTTGTCACCTCTCCCAGCCTATGAACTATTTAATGGACACACTCTGCCTAGGATTAATTTGCTTTCACCACTTACTGAATGACATAACTTTTATTCCCTGAACTGGAACACATCTGATGACCCAAATTAAGGCAGGAAGATAGGTTGTTCCTTCCTCATCATCTGTCCCTGGTTCAAAGACTAAGTGATATCAGTCAAAAATGCAGCCTTGCTTCTTTGGCATGGAAACCACTTATTAAGGAGATCCCATTCCTTCCATTTAACCTTAAACCATATAGGACTTTCTCTGAAATGGTGCGAAGTTAAATATTCAAATGTATATATATGTGCTGGTAGCCTTCCCACTCCCACATCACACATTTGTAGGCTCCATGCAGTCTCCAACATTTAAATCTTCAGCTTATGAAGGCACAGACTCATGAAACAAGCATGGGCTCAAATGACCAAGAATAGGAGCTCATGTTTCTCTTGCTCTTGGAAAACAAAATAAATGGAGTGTGAGTGATCAACTCATAACACAGGTGTGTCACCCGACTCCATTAGTGATTTGACATCTAGTCTTACTCCTACTCAACCCTCTGTGTACATGGGAGTCACATCAGCTAATTGGAAAACAGGTAGAGGGCAGAAGACACCTGCCTTGGGCCATAGATCTATGTAGTTCAGCAATCTCCCATCCCCTAGGACTCCAGGGAACCTAAGCTCCACTCTGTGAGTCAGAGTTCAGGTTGATGAGACCATAGTTGTATTTGTGATCAAAGGAATCTTTCCAGTGCCTCCAAATTTTTTTTAAATATCTTTCTAAAGAAACCTTGAATGTTCCTACTTCCTCCAATTAAACAAATAACAGAAAAACAGCAACCTCTTCAGGACATCCTTGAGCCCAATATCTTAATCTGCCAAATCTTGTGGCCTTCCTTCTTAAAATGTATCTTTAACTTGTCTTAAACCCCAATATCTCCATCTGTTTTCTAAAACTCTATTCCAATCCCAACCCAGTGTTGTTCCTCTCGAAACCTGGGATTCCCCTTCTAAATCCATTCTTATCTTCTATTGACTGCATTTGTTGCCCACTCCCCATATTGGTATTATGAACCTCACCTGCAGAATGATAAAGAAGGAAGAGTATTACACTCATCAACGTGAATTTATAAGTCAGTTCCACCCTTTACTATATCCCAATAAGTCATTTTAAAATCTTTGAATTTCCAGAACTCCATGCATACAACCACTTGGCCAGGACATTAAACACTGGTTGAAGAGCTGGAGGGAATTGTGTTTAATTAATTTTTAGGCTGTCTTAAATTCCTGAAATTCTATGTGCCTTTGATTCTGTCTATAGAAAAATGGAGAACACCACAGCTGGCAGAATTGGGAAAAAAAATTACACAATGAAAGAAACGCCCAAAAAAGTAGAGAATAAAAAATTTTAAAGTCAAGAAGTCATGTGAGAATTAAGTAAGAATATGGGAACAAAGAAGAAAACCTCATACAACTAGGCAAATGTAGTAGCCTGAAAAGAAAACCAGACTGGGAAGACAATAAATAAAGAAATCAATTAGAGTACCTGCTGAATTTAATTAAGTACCTGCTGAATTTAATTAAGACAACAGGCTTTATACGTAGACATTCTCTACTTACAGATAAGTAATTCATTCCAAGATGTATAAATATCATTTTAACCTAAGCAGGCCTTGCTTAGGTAAACCTTTTGGTTCTGTGGCCATAGCTAACTGCTATAAACCCTAATAGCTTTGGCGGGAAAAATAAAGGTTCTATTTACTGGTACCACTACAATTGTCAAGAATAGTAAGGTAAGCCCTAGCCGATGTGGCTCAGTGGATAGAGCGTCATCCTGTGGACTCAAGGTTCCATGTTCAATTCCGGTCAAGGGAATGTACCTTGGTTGCAGGCATATCTCCAGTAGGGAGTGTGCAGGAGGCAGCTGATCGATGTTTCTCTCACATCAATGTTTCTAACTCTCTATCTCTCTCCCTTCCTCTCTTTAAAAAAAGATCAAGAAAATAAATTAAAAAAAAGAATAGTAAGGTAAGTGCTTGTACTAACTAGGTCTTTTAGAAAAACTCTAAATCAGAGTTAACACACAATCAGATTTACTTTCTGAGTTGATCTGATTCGCATCTGTATCTGAAGCCAGTGCTACACAGGAATTTATCAGGGATGTTGAGGAACAACAGAATAGATTTGGAAGTCAAACAGGTGGACACTCGCTAACTATAGAATCAGGTGTCAATTCCTCCACCTCCCTGAACCACAGTTGTTTCATTACTAAAAAGTTGCCGAATGAATACAATAGCACAGCTACTTTGAAAGTTATTGTGATGACTAAATAACACAGGTTAGTTACATAATATAGGGTCTACTCTAGCCAATAGTAGACTACTCTAGAACTGTTAGTTTCTTTTCTTAATATTCCTGTAGGTAATATATTGTTTCTAAAAATCCACAAAATCCTACCTGTGTGAAGGCTCTTCTTCAGAGATCTCATGTACTATTAAGGAAAAAAGTAAAATACATTTTAAAACAATAATATAAAAATACAGGACATTAAAATTACCTGAGTAATTCTTAGAAAGTATTCCTTTGGGACCACACACCACATACCAGGATAAATATTAATCATAGTGTTGGTAGGCCATTAATACATTAATAATTCTTACTTTATCTTTTTAAATATATCAAATGCAAGATAGAAAGAATAGAATCTGATATTTACGATGAACATAATCCCAAACAAACCGCATTCGGCTGACAGAAAATGGTATGGATAGTAGAAGCAGAATCATAAACTAAAAGTATCAAACTTATATAGTATAAATTTTCTGGACTCCTTTCATTAAGAAGGTTTAGAAGAGAGTGTACTTATTTTTCCATAGCACAATTAAACTTCTCCAGTTCTTCAGTGAAGACTCACTAGTTTAGGATGAAACACTCTATCACAAAAAAGCTTGGTCTTTGCCAGGCACTACACTATCCAGCCTAGCAAAACATAGGAAACCAATACTTTCTGGCAAATTTTGTTATTGCAAAATAAGTAGAAAAGACTTTGTGATTCCAGTTGTATAAAGTAGAATCCCTTGAGACTGTCTCCTTCCAATGCTAGCTTGTATCTGTTCCTACCTCATAGAGCAGGGGAGTCCAGACAGGGAGGGCTCTGTAGTAGTGCTAGAGGTCATTTTTCTCAACCCTGCCCAGCAGGTGGCAAAAGCCTGTAGAAATCAAGCTTGTTCTGCTTGTATGGCTTATGTCATCAGAGCCTATGCTGATGAACAACAACAAGCCACAAAGGAGAAAGAACGACTTGGAAAGCTACAGCCAATTTCCTTGACATTTTAATGTTTTAAACACGCAAAAAGATACCCACTGTATGATTCCAACTATACAACACTCAGGAAAGGCAAAACTAGGGAGACAGTAAGAAGATCGGTGGTTTCCAGGGCCAAGAGAGACGGGAGAGGATAAATAAGCAGAGCACAGAGGCTCTTTAGGGCGATGAAATGAATCTCTATGATAATCTTAATGGTGGATTCATGCCATCATACATTAGTCAAAATCCCTAGAATGTACACCAAGAGTGAATCTTACTGTAAACTACGGACTTTGGTTGATAATGATGGGTCAATGCAGGTTCATCCAAAGTACCTCTATTGCAGGATGACAAAAATGAGCAGGGCTGTGCAGGGGATGTGGGGTTCGTGGGAAGTCTCCACACGTTGCCTTCCTTTATGCTGTGCACCTAAACCCGCTCTAAAACTGTCCTTTTAATTTTTACAGCTTCTGAGGAACATGCTATTAACATTTGTCAACATATTTATGTTATTTTCAAGACACACTCACCTTGTAAATTAATATAAAGACCCAAGTATCAGAATATGGGGATTATCCTCAGAATTGATTTAGCCATTTGAAAAGACATAAATAAAGCCAATAATTTTAACTATATAGTAGGAAAGAAAATAATGGATAAATATGATTGAATAACTTGCTTTATATTTACAAACAGGGATTAAGTGCAACATACACCAAAACTGAATCATCCATGTAATTGAAAGACACGTTTTATTATAATTTCAAATCAGCAATCATTATGATAATTTTATCTAAAAATTATTTTGAAACATTAATTGGTTTTAAAAAAGCATATAATTCCCTAATATTGGCCTAGTAATTTATGTACAAATACCTGTTAAATACTCAACAAGAGTCAGAAAAATAACCAGCAATACAAGCAATTATGGATGATGCGACAGAAACCAGTACCATGTTATATTATTATATTACCGGCTCTAAAAAAACAAGTACGACAATGCCAAAAACTCAGCGAGGGCCATACATTGTGCTGAAACATGTCATGCAGCAGGCCTCAGATTGTTATTTTTAGAAAGTCCTGCTTAAAACGCTACCCTTTATTTGGGGTCTGAAAACTTGAATCTGGGGAGGGGGCTCCCACCTTTCCCTATCTGATAAGAGTGGCCCCAGTGCCCAAAGAGTGGCACAAGCAATGAGGGTCATGCTGAACACTTGCTTTTTTTCTGGGAATCTAGAATTTTGGTACATGCTATAGGGAAGATGCTTATGTGAGTAGCGTGCCATGAAAACCTTGCCACTGAATCTAAGAAGACTTGTAGATGACATATTTCATGTGTGTGGTCAAAATTTGACGCTGGAATAATTCAGCACATCCTGGTAACAACACAGAGAGAGGACTCTTGGTAGCTTGTGCCTGGCCTCCCTCACACTTTGTCACACAAACCTTTCACTTGGCTGATTTTGCTTTTGTCCTTTCACTGCAATAAATCTCAGGTAGGTGCATAACTATATGCTGAGTCCCATGAATCATTCTAGTGCAAAGCAAACTTAGGTGAGGGTTTAGGAACTTCTAACACAATTTCATTATGTGAATTTTTTATAATTTTGGTTGATACATGATTACAGTCAGAACTTGATTTCATAGAATACCTTTCTTTGATTTTCTTTTGCTCCAAGGTTGTTTTAGAGATTTCTGTAGACCAGTGACTATTGAAATAAAGGAATGAAAGGGATAAATAAAACATTAATGTCAGAAAACAATGTTAAACAAGCAGCAATCCTATTTACTCAGAATAGAAGATACAGAATCCAAATGATTGACAACATATTCCATAATATAGATGTTCCTGTAAAAAAATTGCCCCCATACTGACAATTTCCTCCAACTAAGTAGGCTTTAATCCTTTCTGCAATAGTAGTTATGAGACAATCAAATAACTGGGATAGCTACAGAAAAACAATAATTATGACATGTCGTGTAATAGTGTTTTAGTGCTTGCAGAGTTCTTTCTATTTCCTCCTAATCCTTTTCTTAATTTCTTATAAACCTGCAAGCATGGCTCGCCCATTAAAGGCAGTTGTTGGGAGGACAAGTCAAAAAGTCAAAGAAATATATTATGCAATGTAGTGATATCCATGGATATTCCACCAAACTCAACATGTATGGGAACATACTGTTTTTTCCAGATGAACTGTGGCTCTTTCCTGCTCGTCTCACAAATTCCTATTCTTCACGTCCAATCTAAATGCCAGTGCACTGCCTGGAAACCTACAAATCACCTTGTATTTCTCTCTCCCGACCAACATTTTACATTGATTCATCACAAAATTATATGAACTTGACCTCTTCTCTGTCTCTGCTTTATTTTGATACTGTCAACTGCTCTAATCAAACAAAGGCTCTTAACAGAGATGGCTCTCACAGGGGAAAATTCCAAACAACTATTCTTGTTTCCTCTTGAATTTATAAGATTTTTTGAGCAGAAAAAATGAGAAAGGCATACACCTAGAAAGCAACAACATTTTTAAACACAATAAATTGAGCTTTATGACTTATGGATAGGTGATACTTCATAATAGACTAATGCTAGCCCAAGGAGCCAAAATCTCCCTTTGTTTCCCAGTATCTTTATGTGCTTTCCTATCATCTGTCATTTACATGGTGGTTGTGGGAGGGTGGGAGGCAGTGGGCCTCAGCAAATGAAGGACCACAGGCCAAATACAAGCTACCATTAGGTTTAGTAAAGAAATGTCTCACTGGAACACAGTCCTGCCTGTTCAATTAAAGATTGTCTAGGATGGCTCTCACAGTACAATGGCAGACTTGAGTAGATATGACAGACCACCTGGCCTAAAATCAGGCTCTTTACAGGCAAGCCTTGCTGATACCTACTTCATATCACAACCAGAGGGCCTTAATCAAATCCAATCTTGTTACACTTCTGCTCAAAACTCCAATGAATCCCTGCAGTGAATATGCTGGCTCCCTACCTCAGGCTCCACACTTGCTGGAAAACCACAACTCTGTTTGGACATTCACTGTCATGATACATAATGAAGGTGGTATCTCCCAAGCTCCAAAAAGAGAAAAAATTATACTGAGCTCATCACAGTAATTGGTTTAGGAACAATCATGTGATGTAACCCAATCTTATAATATGTTAGAAAGGGTAAGTCAAATGCAAGGCAATCAGGTTTCTTCCGATTTAAAAGAAACATATAGGCCAAGCCAGTGTGATTCAGTGGATGGAGAGTCGTCCCATGCACCAAGAGATGGCTGGTAGGATTCCCTTTTGGGCACATGCCCAGGTTGTAGGCTGGATGCCCAGTATGGGTGGTCTGGAGGCAACTGAGCAGTATGATTGTTTCCTTGCCATTTCCATCTCTCTCTCTCCCTTTCCCCTCTTCTCTCACTAAATATCAATAAAAACAAATTTTTTTTAAAAATTAAAGGAAGCACATATCTCAAAATCACTAATCAGGAAATGCAAATGAAAGCCATAATGAAGTGCCAGGTCCGTGCTCTCAGAATGGCTGTCATCAAAATATAAATAAATAACGAGTGTTGGCGAGGATATGAAGAAAAAGGAAACCTTTCTCTACTATTCATATGATTGTAAAGTGGTTCAGTCATTGTAGAATGCAGCATGGAAATGCCTCAAAAAAGTTGGAATTGGAACTGCTATTCCACTTCTGTATATTCACCCAACAAATACATCAACAGGAATTTGAGAAGATATCCACACCCCTTTGTTCACTGCATCATTATTTACAATAGCCAAGATATATAAGCAAACTATGTGTCCTTATATAGATAAATGAATAAAGAAGATGCTATATATAATATTACTTCGACATAAAAAGAATGAAGCCTTCCTATTTAGAGTAACACCTATGGACCCAGAGGAGGGTTATGCTAAGTGAAATAAGACTGAGAAAGACAAATACCTAATCATCTCACTGACATGTGCAATCTAAAAGCACAAAGCAAATAAAAGAAAAGCACACTCCATAGCTACAAAGAACAAAGTGATATTTGCCAGAGGTTACAGAGTTGAGGAGATGGATGAAATAGAAGAATATGAATAAGAAGTGCAAAATTCTAGTTATAAAATACATAGTGCAGGAGAAACCAAGATGGCGGCATAGGTAAACACTAGAAATTGCTGCCTCGTATAACCACTTCAAAAATACAACTAAAGACAAAATGCACCTCATCCAGAACCACAGGAAGGCTGGCCGACTGGAAATTCTACAACTAGAAGGAAAGAGAAAAGCACACTGAGACTCAGAGGAGGTGCAGTGTGGAAGTAAAGTGCAGAGATACGGAGCCGCACATGGAAAGGGCTGGCAACTGAGGACACGGTTCTCTTTTTCAATTGGGATGGAGACAAGAGCTCCCAACTTCTCTGAACGCCAGTTCTGGGTGAGTCTCTGGGGATCCAGACTCATACGGGGAGAAACTGCACTCTCTGGCATCGGGCAGAACTCGAGGACAGCTTTCTCTCAAAGGTGCTTTCAGCAATTACTGCAGAATTGTGAAAACAGAAACTTCTAGAACAGGGCTGAGGATCAGCCATAGCTGTTTGCTCCGCCGGTTTATTCCCTGAGACCCTGCCTCACCTAAACTGTGTGCAAAGGTTTTGTATATGAAAGCCGAGGCCCTTTGTAATCTAAAATTACCTAACTAACTGCAGCTGGGTCAGAGAGACACTGAACATCCAAAAGAAGGCCCAAGGCCCCACAGCAGCTTGCATTACTTCACAGCTAAGCCACATCTGGGCAGCTCCAAACCCCAAAGAAAGAAAAGGAATCTGCAGATCTCTCAGTAGCTCCTGCTGGGTAGCCTCAGGCAGAGGCTAAATGAGCACCACCTCAGAGATCCTAGAGCCAGTGTACTCAGTGGTCAGAGTGGCACCATCCAGATTACGACTCTTCAGATCCATAAGAGACAAACTCAGGGGGCAGATTCAGTGAGCACCAAAGCCCCACTGAAGCAAGTCTTGCCCCATAAGGGTGTCTCCAGCAAAAAATTCTCCCACTGCAGAAATAGCTGCTTCTCACAGCCCATTGGCCTGGAGTTCAATTCCTCCCTGTGATACCTACAACAATCAAGGCTTAACTACAACAAGACTGTGCACACAGCCCACAAAGGGGTGCACCAAGAGTGTCCACCTCAGGTAATTGGGGAGGAGGAGGCACTGGGCCCTATAGGACACCTAGCACACAAAGCCACTCTATCAACACAGGGAAGCAGCCAAAATGCGAAGACAAAGAAACAGGTCACAAATGGCAGAAATGGAGGAAAGCAAACTCTAGATATAGAGTTCAGAACCATGGTTATAAGGTTTTTCAAGAGTTTTTTAGAAACTGCCAATAAATTTAGTGAGACCCTCAAGGACTTAAAAAAGGACCAACTAGAAATTAAGCATACACTGACTGAAATAAAAAATATTATACAGAGACCCAATAGCAGACTAGAGGATCCCAAAAATCAAGTCAAAGATTTAAAATACGAAGAAGCAAAAAAATGCCCAAACAGGAGAACAAAAAGAAAAAAGAATCCAAAAATATGAAGATAGAGTAAGGAGCCTCTGGGACAACTTCAAGCATACCAACATCCAAATTATAGAGGTGCCAGAAGGAGAGAGAGAGCAAGATATTGAAAACCTCTTTGAAGAAATAATGACAGAAAACTTCCCCTACCTGGTGAGAGAAATAGACTTACAAGTCCATTATGCTCATGGAACACCAAACAAAAGGAATCCAAAGGGGACCACACCAAGACACATCATAATTATATGCCAAGAGCAAAAGATAAAGAGAGAATCTTAAAAGTAGCTAGAGGAAAACAGTTAGTTACCTACAAGGGAGTACCCATAGGACTGTGAACTGATTCCTCAATAGAAACTATGCAGGCCAGAAGGGAGTGGCAAGAAATATTCAAAGTGATGAATAGCAAGAACCTACAACCAAGATTACTTTATCCAGCAAAGCTATCATTCAGAATTGAAGGTCAGATAAAGAGCTTCACATATAAGAAAAAGCTAAAAGAGTTCATCACCACCAAACCAGCATTATATGAAATGCTGAAAGGTATCCTTGAAGAAGAAGAAGAAGAAGAAAAAGGTAAAGATAAAAATTATGAACAACAAATACATATCTATCAGCAAGTGAATCTAAAAACCAAGTGAATAAATAATTTGATGAACAGAATAAACTGGTGAATATAATAGAATCAGGGGCATGGAAAGGGAGTGGACTGACAATTCTCAGGGGGAAGGAATGTGGGGGTTGAGGGAAGAAACTGGACAAGAAACATACACCTATGGATGAGGACAATGGCAGCGGGGGGGCCGATAAGGGCAGAGTGTGGGTGGAGGAATCGGGTAGAGGGGAGCTATGGGGGGAAAAAGAGGAACAACTGTAATAATCTGAACAATAAAAATTCAATTAAAAAGTAAAATAAAATATGTAGGCCACAGACATCTACTGTAGAGCAAAGGGAATGTGTCAATATCTTAATATCATGGCATGGTGATAGATGGTTACTAGACTTATCAGGATGAACACATTGTAAGATATGTGAATGTCAAACCATTATGTCATACACCTGAAAGTAATATATTCTTTGCCAACTAGACTTTAACAAAATAATTGAAATTGAACAAAGCAGTCCTTTGGCCTTCACATATTGTCAGGTGAAAATAGGATGCTTTGGAGCCATCGCTAATTAGCTCACCAGGAAAGCAGACATAAGCACTGACAACCTCACAGCTGAATAAGGGACAGCACCTGGGATCCTGATGACATCACTGAACCACCAAAACAATCCTGGCTCCTATTGTTTCAGCCTCTTAATTAGGCCACCCATTATAACCTGAAGCTAAAAGCATTCTGTCTGATAAATTTCCCAAGGTCATAGGATAAGATCTAGTGCTCTCTGCAGTCCTAAAGACTTTCATAAGCTTACCTTAGCTAGGCACTGACCTCATTCCAAACCATTCCCACAGCACACATTTTGCACATTGAACGGTACAGCTGAAAAACCCTCCAAAGTTAAGGTGCACATCATAGCGCTTGGACTCATGTTCCTGTTGCCAAACATCACCCTTCTGCCCCTTTAACCTGTAAAACTTTTTTATCTGCAGGCTTAATTTAAATCCCACCCACATTTTCATTTTTTTTATTTACTTTATTTGTGTGTAGGTGAATTTTAGAGGACATTTATTATTAAAGTTGGGGGTAGTCCAACAAGAAGAGCCTGGAGAAATGAGCTTAAGCTCACTAAGGAATCAGGTTTAGAGGGTTTGTCCAGGCTGAATTGCTAGTGACTTTTGTTGCTCTGTTTGTAAGCCTCCTGGGGACCATATGAGTTTAGGTGCATCCTCCCTTTGAGGAAAGAAATTGAGGAAGGCTTGGGTGTGCAGGCATGTCTTTATTTTTCTTTAATTGTTAACACCTTTTAAACATTGATTTAAGAAAAAGAGAGTGAGAGAACATTGGTTTTTTTGTTCCACTTATTTAAGTATTCATTGTTTGATTCTGGTATGGACGATGACCAGGGATCAAACCCACAACCTTGGCCTATTGGTACAATACTTTAAGCAACTGACCTACTGGCCACGGCTTCACCACATTTTTAAAACTCTAATTCTCATCATGGACTTAAAGTTGCTGGCACATGCTACACACCAATAAAAAAGAATAATGATAAGCTCCTAGTGTGTTCTACCACCCAGCAAGCACTGAATAAAGTATAGTAACTAATAGAAATGGCAATAACAAGCTCCTGGAGGCCAAAGGCAGTGTTTTAAAACATTTCAATTCTGCAACATCAGAATAGCATTCAGTACTGAAAAGGCACCTGGCAGTTAAATAGTACACCAGCAAGCAGACAAATTAATAACTGAATTTTGACATTTTCTTTGAGAATTCTGATGTGATAAACACAGAAATCAGAGACAGCTGTCATATTATGAGCTCAAGGGCAAAATGATATTTCATCTTTGTATTTCCTATAAGTTGCAAAATCAACATACACAAGTCCTCCGGAAAAAGTCTACTGAGGTGTCCTCACACAGTTCAGGTTCAGATTGCACACTGAAGTAGGTGCCACACCTGGGTAGTCCACTGGCATTTTTGTCACTGTTAAGCACTTTTGTACTTTTATTATAACTTATTGAGTCCCAAGTTGGGGTATTTGTATATTTATTATGATTATCTTTTGATCAATGGCAATAGAGCTTCCTGTTCTAAAGAAATTGCAGTGTCCTGACTATTACCCAACAAACAGGAGGAAACATCTTGTTCTAATGCATCAACATATCTCATTCTGTTCTGACTTCTAAGGAATGAAGTTGATTATAGTGAGGCCTTTTTGGCATAATATGTAAATAATCCTATGATTCTCAACAGGTATTGCCTTTATGACTTCTGTGCTATTGGTAGGTCCTCAAAAAACAACCTCAGTATACACAGACTGTGGGGCTCATTGGTTGAGGCTTGACATTGAAGCAGGAGGTCAAGGTTCCATTAGTGATCAAGGCACATGCCCCCTTTGTGGACTAGATCTCCAGTGTGGGGGATGCAGGAGGCACATAGTCAATGATTATCTCTCATCTTTGATGTTTCTCTGTCTCTCTCACTGTTCCTCTCTGAAATCAATATAAATGTATTTAAGAAAAACAACAACACAATTTCATTGGGATAGTTGCACACTAAGTGGTATAGTTCTTATTGTTTGCCATTTGTATGTGGTACCAGGAAAGTATTGGTGAGTTCTCACTTTTAGCTACTTTTTTAGTGAGACAAGTCACTATGTAAAAACAGGTTTTCAGCCCTACCAAGTTTGGCTCAGTGGGTAGAGCATCGGCCTGCTGACTGAAGGGTCCTGGGTTTGATTCTGGCCAAGGGCACATGCCCAGGTTGCGGGCTCAATCCCTGGTGGTGGGCATGCAGGAAGCAGCTGATCAATGATTCTCTCTCATCATTGATGTTTCTATCTCTTTCTCCTTCTCCCTTCCTCTCTGAAATAAGTAAAAATATATTTTAAAAAAAGATTTTTAAAATAACCAAGTTTTCATGTACTAAATATAATCCATTGCCTGGAAACACTAAACAAAAGGTCCATTTTGTATATCAAGTCGTATAGTTTACATGTGCAAATAGAGAAAAGATACAACATCCTAACTTAATATCTTGTTTTTTACATAAAGATATCATATAGAATTTTAGGGATTAATAGTAAATAAATGAACTTCTTTTCAACCAATATTGACCCAGATTTTAAAATTACCTACAATTAATTTTTTAAATAATACTGAATACTAATCTATTAACAAAGAGGTTAAGAAAACCTTCACGTGCAACTTACACATTGTTTGTTTTTTATTGCTCCTCCATTAGCAAAACTTCCTTACTCTTCATTCATCTATGGTAGGAGCATCAAGAGTAATTTACTATCAGAAGTCTTACCAAGATTGTTAATTCCAGAATATTTCAAAAGTCTTCTTTTTTCTTTTTTTTCAGAGGTTGCTTGTTGCTTGCTGTGAATAAAAAATGGTAATAAATGATATTACCATCTTAATACAAACACAAAAATTATTTCCAACTGTTATAAATTCTCACCATATGTCAGATAATATCAGAGTTAATATTAAAACATTAGTTGTACTACACACTTCAAATTTGTAAGTTCCACAAACTTCTGATGAAGCATGTTATCTTTAAAGAAAAGCAGCATAAAAGAGTCAGGCTTTGCAGGCAATCTAGCTCCGTGAATTAATTAGACTTACCTTGACTTAATGGCAAGTCTTTTGAACACAGACTTCTTAGTTGTATGAACACGGCTATTTGTTTCCAAACAAGTCTCTTTTTCTGTGGCTTGAGGTCCTCCTCTACAAAATAAGAATCTAACGGCATTACTTTAGAAGGTTGCTAGGAGATTGGAATGAAAGAACACATCAAAAAGAGATGCTCAGAGAAAGAGTACGGCAAAGGAAAAATCTTTTCTTGAACTTTATTTGTTGAAACTGTGTTGGAATCCCAAAGAAAGCCTCATGTGGGTTTTTGATAGTTTCTAACATTGAAATGTCACAGTTTTCTGAAAATGCTATTAATTTTGGTAATTACCTGTCCTTTCTTTGTGGTTTGTAATTCAGGGGATGTCCGTTACTTTATAACTTGCAACTAAATTTATATGCAAATATATTATCTCATGAAATCAGATAGCACAATGTTACCTTAGTTTTGTTTTGAATAATGTGAATTATAGAAAACTAATAGAAGTTTTAAAGAATTATAGAAAACTAAGAGAAAGGACTACTACTATCCCTTCGCTACCTCCTCACACTGTGAACCAGCAGATCTTCATGAGAATGATGCTTATTCTCTCTGTCCACTCCCAATTGGCTTGGAAGGTAGAATCCTACTTGTCACACATGGACACTGATGGGTCATGCACCCATAGCAATTGCTAGGACTGATAATTTACTTTTGAATCAGAGCTTCCTGTTGATTGGATTCCATGTGAGACACAATTTAAAATATTTTGAAACCAAAGGAAATTCAACTCACTTGCGAATGTTTTATTGTTATGGCAAAAAGATCACCTGAGGGGCCAACCTCAATTTTAGAATCTCAGGCAAGCTGGTGCCTACTACACTGGGAAAGGCAATATGGAACCTTCCAATATCTAAACAAAGATGCTCTATAGGATTTAAGGGGAACCCGGGGAACAGAACTGGTGACAAAGGAGGAAGGAATGTCTGGTCTTTTCCTGCAGCATTATTTGAACCTCTCTGACAGCTTAGAATGGTTCCAACTAACACTTGTTTCTTCTATCCTAAGGCCTTCCTTGTTTCTCTGTCCCCAGCTTTAACAAATGTACTCTCTGAAAATAAACAAAGAACGAACAATTGTACCCTTCCGTCTGATGAACTTTCGAAACTCTTGTTACCAAAAATTCCACCATTTTTTCATTGTTTATGTATTTGGCAAGTGAAAGTGGTGTGAATTTATCCTGTAGAGCAGAAGAAACAATTTGTAATTTATAAAATTATATATATCCAAACTGAATATAAGAACTTATAAAGATCATCTGAACTTAAACATACAATATATAGAAAGTAAATAAAAAGCAGTCCCTTTTGCCCTGACTCCTGTTCTTACTGGTTGAGCATTGGACTGCACATTGAAGGGTCTATGTTTGATTCTCATTCAAGAACATATACCCAGGTTGCAGCCTTGATCCCCAACCCTGGTCTGGGCCTATGGGGAAGGACCCACATATAGGTGTTTCTCTCTCTCTCTCTCTCTCTCTCTCTCTCTTTTTCTCATCTCTCCCTTCAATTCTCTCAAAAACAATGGATAAAAATATGCGTTGATGTCGATGAAAAAAAACATAGTAGCAGCCCTTCTCTCCTCACCTCTGAACAGTCACTGACTGCTTCTTCCCTTTAAAATGTCCTCCACTCCCTCTTCAACAGATTAACTCTGACATCATTCCCCAAAACTCACCTCAAAGATTTACAGTGTGGGTTCCAAGATTCTATGTTCCTGTCTTACTATCTGCCCTGGTACACTGTCGTCATTATGTTGCCTGTGGACTGGGACCTCTTCTCACTTGCACTCACACAGCTCCCCTTGCTGGGTTTAGGTCTCCTCTCCCCACCCATCCCCAGCAGCACCATTTCCTTGGCCCCTGTCAGCATGGCAACCAGTCCCCACCATCACTTCACTCCTCCCTGCCTTCAGTCCTTTGTGGGATCTGAGCCTATCACCTACTCCCAGATACTAACAGTCAGTTTTTCCTTCTGGGGTGGAAGGGTAGCTGGGAGGCAGAGCTTTGCCCCTTCCATGGACCCCACATTTCTCCAGCCCTCCCTGCCTGGGCTTTGGAGTTGTTTCCATGGTGACTGGGCCTGATTTATTGTACTCAGTATATGTAAGTGAGAAACAAAATGCTTGTTCCCAGCTGAGGTGGCTCAGCAGTTGAGTGCTGACTCTTGAACCAGGAGCCAATGTAGGGCTTGTATGCTGGATCGTCCAATGGGGGTCTGCAGGAGGCAGCCAATGGATGATTCTCTGTCATCATTGATATTTCTATCTAACGCTCCCTTCCTTTATCTTTAATAACAATAAAACTACAGTATTTTTGAAAAAGGCTTGAAATTGAAGTAAAAACATGTATTTCAAATATTTTGTAAATAAAGTTACTTGATCTATACCTCATTTCTCACTTCCACATTTGCCATACAGGAAAGTAGCTTTTCCACTATTGCCGTGTTTTGACCAAGGACAGCATAGTGAAGAGGAGTGTTTCCGTGGATGTCCATTACGTTGGGATCGGCACCGTGGTCTAGTAGAGTAATGGCAAATTCTTCTTGCTCATTTTGAATGGCCTGTCAGTATTATGGAAAAAAATAGGTGATAAATTCTAGTAATGCAAAGTAAACATTGAACAAATTATTCTAAGTAATTAAATTAAAACCAATCTCAAATTCACATAGTTGGCTAATACATACATAAATTAGAGCTGTTTTAGTGTCAATATCAAAGAGATCCAATGGGCAATGTCTGCGAGCTATCCTTCTCACCACTCTTCGATGGCCCTTGCCACAGTCCATGTGCAGAGCAGTCCTATGAAAGTGAGAGGACTCCTTAGGAACTTAGAGTGCACTACATGCAAGCATACAATTGTCCACGTAATTGTAAACATTTCTCTCTATACCTTCAAATTAAATCTTGGGTTTTCTTCTGGAGACAGTACAATATTTATTAGGTCTTGTTACTTACCCTATTTGAATAGAGAGAGGATGACCTGAGGATGCAGCTCAACTTGGTTCTGTTCCTATCATAATTGTCACTTATTAGATATCACTCGGCCTTTCTGTTCCTCAATTTTCTCAACAACAAAATAGGGATAAAAATAATAGGTATCTCATAGGACACCATTGTTGGCTTTCATGAGAATCTATGCAAAGTATTTACTACAGTTCTTAGCCCAGGGAAAAATAACTCAATAGTTGTTAGAAAATATCAGTATCATTATTATTACTACCAATTTACAGGAACCACATTTCAATTAAATAAAATGATATCATCATATACCTGCTTTGCAGATCTATTATAAGCATCAGAAAGAACATAGTATTTCAATGCTTCTAAAATGCTTATTTTCTCACAATTTAAAATCTCTGATATTGGAATCCAATTTTTAACTCAGAAAGTCTTACAACCATTACTGGCAGCATTTAAAAAATTAATTAATACAAAATATACTGTCAATTGTACATCCATGGTACCTTACATTAAGGGAAATATTGCTAACTATAACATTCATCTTGCAGTTTTGTCAAATGGTTGGCATTTAAATTCATATTAATTCCTAATATCTTTATGGTGGTAAAGAGGACACAAAAGGAAATCAAGAAAATTTTCAAAGGTATTTTTGACTTTGATTTTCAAGAAAATTTAAGTCAAAGGTAGGTCAGGATTCAAATATTTAGGATGGCTCATTTTGTTCAATATTTAGATTTATAGATTGTAGGTAAATCAGATGTTCCCAATGAACAATACTAGTATTTCTTACTATTATACATCGTCAAAAGGCCAGTTAAAGGTTATCTTTTACAGTTTCCTACTTTCAGAAATACTTTTGTTTGGAAACAGATAGAAAAATCTTCAACCTGATGATGCCCTAATATTTCAATTATGAGCTTCTCATTTCGCTCATGTTGGGCAACATGAAATTGTAAGAATGAAAGGGCCTGATTTGGAGGGAAAGGATCCTGAGTAGAATATGTCCGCTACATAATAGCTACTCATGTTATATTTCATTTAAAAATGGATTGAGAGAATGCATACACATAGAGGAAGAGTTCAGTATTTTTAAAGAAATCTTTATAGATTAAAAAAAACACTTCAGCATTAATAATAATCTTTTACATTTTCGCTCTTTATTAAAAAAGTTTATGGTTAAGAGTATTACAGATCTCCTACATTTTTCCCTCATCGTCACCCTCCACCTGGTTCCTGCCTCACCCCAGTCCTTTAACACCCTATTGTCTGTGTCCATAGGTAAAATCTTAGGTTAATCTCATCCTGCTCCTCTGTTCCCCCTTGTCACTGAGATACAGAAGTCCGTTACATGTTTCCATGCCTCTGGTTCTATTCCATTAATTGGTTGTTGTTTTTGTTGTTTTTTTCATTAGATTTATTGTTTATTTATTTTGATTTTTACATTCAATTGATGATCTATAATAAGGAAAGCATAATATGCTAATTAGACCAGAGGTCTTTCTGGATATCCTTCGGACGAGTTTGAGATGAAGCCAGGGCTGCAGCCACAGGATCAAGGAAGCTTCCATGACTACCAGGGAGGAATCCAGGCTGCCCCTGAAGCTGCAAGGAAGGGATCCATGTAGCTGCCATGGCTGTGAAGGCTTATCCTTGCACAAATTTCGTGCATTGGGTCTCTAGTAGATACATATATATTGACATATTACTGTTTCTATTTTTAAATTTTTGCCTTATTCTTCTTCTGCTGCTTCTTCTGCTTCTTCTTCTTCTTCTTCTTCTTCTTCTTCTTCTTCTTCTTCTCCTTCTTCTCCTTCTTCTTCTCCTCCTTCTTCTTCTCCTCCTCCTCCTCCTCCTCCTCCTCCTCCTCCTCCTCCTCCTCCTTCTTCTTCTTCTTCTTCTTCTTCTTCTTCTTCTTCTTCTTTTTCATTTTTCTTTCTCAAGAATACCCATCAACATTTCATTTAACACTGGTTTAGTAATTGTGAACTCTTTTAGTTTTTTGTTGTTTTTTTTGTCTGTGAAGCTCTTTGTCTGACCTTCAATTCTAAATGATATCTTTGTTGAGTAGAGTAATCTGGATTGTAGGTCCTTGCCATCCATCACTTTTTATAATTCCTGCCACTCGCTACTGGGCTGCAAAGTTTTTCTTGAAAAATCAACTGGCAGTCTTACAGGTATTCTTTGTAGGTAACTAATTTTCTCTAGCTGCTTTTAAATTCTCTCTTTGTCTTTAACCATTGGCATTTTAATGATGATGTGTCTTGGTGTGTGCCTCTTTGCCTTCCTCTTGTTTGGGACTCTCTGTGTTTTCTACACTTGTAAGTCTATTTCCATTAGCAGGTAGGAAAATTTTTTCTGTCATTATTTCTTCAGATAGGTTTTCAATATCTGACTCTCTCCCTTCACCTGCTGGCAGGAACATAATGTAATTGTTGGTATGCTTGAAGTTATCCCAGAAGCTCTTTATACTGTCTTCATATTTTTGGATTCATTTTTCTTTTTGCTCTGCTGACTGGGCATTTTCTGTTTCCTCATATTTCAAGTCTTAATTTGATTCTCAGGATCTTCAACTGTACTGCTGAATCCCCCAAAATTATTCTTGACTTCAGTTATTGTGTGCCTAATTTCTGATGGATCCAGGTCCTTTTTTATGTCTTTGGTGTAGTCATTAAATCCTTGAAAGTCTCACTAAGTCCTTTGAAGCTCCATTAAAGGTCCTTGAGCAACCTCATAACCATTGCTTTGAACTCTGTATCTAGTAATTTGCTTGCTTCCATTTCATTTAGTTCTTTTTCTGATGATTTCTCTGGTTCTTTCATTTTTGATAGGTTTCTTTGTTGCCAAATTTTTGGCTGCTACCCTGTGTTTGTTTCTATGTACTAGGTAGAACCTCTATGTCTCCTGGAATTAGTAGAGTGGCCTTGTATAATAGGTATCCTGTGGCTCAGTCTCTTTAGGAACCTGAGCTGGGCACTCTAGGTGAACCCCTGTGTTGGCTATGTGCAGAATCTTTTTCTGTGCCTTGACTGCTGTTGGTGTCACTAGGTGCAGTTGACCTCCAGGCCAAATCGGTGTGAGGATCAGCTGGGACTACATTGAAAGAGATGTTGTGCAGGAGATACATTTTTCTTGTTTGAGATATTTTAGCAAAGTGTGAAGCCTGACCCAAGACATGCTATTCATATGTTAAAGGTGGTACAAAGCATGTGAGTGGTATTCAAATTGCATGTGGTGGGGTCTCAGAGAATCACCAGGGTAGAGCGAACAGTTTGAGACAAGCTGATGAAAACTCAGATATGGGTGCCTGTCAGTTCTGGGATGGGGGAAGTCTCAGCACAGGAACAATGACCTCTGTGAGCACCTCTGTCTCTGAGAAAGCTGCCTCTGAGTACTTGCCCTGATGCCAGACAATCCAGTTACTCCCCGATTGTCACAAGTTCCTTTCAAGCTGCCACCACCAGGATGGAGTACAAAGTGTTTCAGTCCAAGTAAGTTCTTGTGCTGGCCCTTTAAAAGGAACTACCTGGGTCTCCCACAATGTGTGTTCTTGTCAATCAGCCACAATGCTTGCTCATTTTCACAGCTTGAAGTTAAAGGGAATTCTCTCCCCTGCTCTGGAACCCTGGGTTGTGGGCCTCATGTAAGACTGGGACACCCTTGCTTCTCACAGGAAGCCTCCATAACCACAACATATATCAAGATTAGAAAAAGACACCACATGTTGTTGTGGGACCAGCCCATTCAGTGCCTCTGCCCTTCCTACCCACCAAAATGTGCTTCTTCTTTACTTCTCTAGCTGTAGGAATTCCATTCACCCGGATGTCAGGTGATTCTGAATGATGGTTAATCTGTATCTGTATTTTAGTTGTAATTTTGATGTGGTTATTGGAGGTGGCAAGTACCAGGGTATACTTATGTAGCCATTTTAGTTCTTCTGTGCTTTCTATTTTTAATTATATTTTTTAAAAAAATAACTCAGAGAAAGAAAAATTTCAAGTGACCTCACTTAATTGTGGAATCTAAAGATCAAAATATACTGATGAACAAAATACGTCCAGAGGTAATGATGAATAGAATAGAACAACAGATCTAGGGATGGTGGTGATAGGACAGAAGAGATTAAACAAAGAGCATATATGTATAACCCATGGACACAAACAATATTATGAGAAATTTCCTGTGGTGGAATGGGGTGTGGTTTAGGTGGAAGAAGGACAAAAAAGTGACAAAATGGGAGAGTTCTGTAATACTGCAAAAACAACAAAAAAATATATACTTTTTAAAAAAAATTATTTTTAATTGATTTTAAAGAGAGAGGAGGGTGAGAGAGAAAAACATTGATGTGACGGAGATGCATCAATAGGTTTGCTTCCATAAGCACCTCAATCATGGATCAAATCTGAAACCTGGATAGTTCTCTATTACCAGGGACAAAACCCAAGACCTTTCAGTGTACAATAAGGTTAATGGATGATGCTCCTACCACCTTAGCCATACTGATCAGGGTGCTATTTTGAAATTTTTAGGTTCATAAGCACACTAAGATGTGACTAATCTATAATAACTTTCATATTATATGTAATAAAGCTATATAACATAAAACACATGTGTATAATTATATATACATAAGTGTATATATGTATATATATATATATATATATATATATATATATATACAGTAATAAAAGACAAACATGCAAATTGACCAAACCTTTGCCATGCCTTAAGTCATGCCCACCATCCAATCAGAGTGACTATGTGCAAATTAATCCAACCAATATGGCAGCTGGCAGCCACAGGGCTGGAGCAAGCAGGAAAATTCGTTCCCCAGTGATGGAAGAAGCCAAGCTTCCCACCAGCTATGGCCAACTCTGAGCTCCACTGAAGGCATCAAAGTTTCAATTATAGAAGATAAATAAACCCCAGATACCTGCTTTCAGCCGGCCCTGGCCAGGGAGCTGGAGCGAGCAGAAGGCTTGGGTCGATCCTAGTGTTGGTGGAAGCCAAGCTTCCTGGCATCATGGCCTGCTCTGAGTTCCATTCAAGGCTACAAAGTTTCAGTTATAGAAGATAAATAAATCCCAGGAAAAAAAAGAGGCTGGGAGCTTCCATCGCTGGCGGGGCTTGGCCAGCCTGAAAACAGTCCTCAGCCCATCGCCCAAACTGTCCAGGCACCCCAGTGGGGACCCCCACCATGAAGGGGGTGTGACCAGCTTTTAACAGCCATCAGCACCTCACCCAGGCTGGCCACGCACCCTAGTGGGGACCCCCACCCTGAAGAGGCATGTGAGCAGCCTGCAAACACACATCATCTACTCACCCAGGCTGGCCACACACCCCAGCGGGAGCCCCACCCTTATATAAGACACCGTTCAGGGCAAACCAGCCAGCCCCCACCTGTGCAGCAGGCCTCTATCCTCTTTAACAAAAGGGTAATATGCAAACTGACCCTAACAGCAGAATGACTGGGTATGACTGGTCACTATGACACACACTGACCACCAGGGGGCAGACACTCAATGCAGGAGCTGCCCCCTGGTGGTAAGTGCACTCCCACAGTGGGAGCTCTGCTCAGCCACAAGCAAGGTAGATGGCTGCCAGCACAGTGGTGTTGGCAGGAGCCTCTCCCACCACCTCAGGCAGTACTGAGGATGTCCAACTGCAGCTTAGGTCTGCTCTCTGCTAGTAAGTGGACATCCCCTGAGTGCTGCCAGGCTGCCGGAGGGATGTCTGCCTGCCAGCTTGGGCCCAACACCCCAGGGAGCATTCCTAAGCTAGCAGGTGGACATCCTCCAAGGGGTCCCAAATTGCAAGAGGGCATAGGCCCAGCTGAGAGACCCCCCCCGAGTGCACTAATTTTTTTTCACTGGACCTCTGTTGTGTGTGTGTGTGTGTGTGTGTGTATGTGTGTGTGTGTGTATATATATACATTAGCGGCCCAGTGCTCAAAATTGTGCGCAGGTAGGATCCCTGCCTGTGTTCTTGTTCCAGTATTACAAAGGCTTCAGAAAATCTGGAGAAGGCTTTGCACACATTATATAGCAGTCCAGAGATCCAACATAATTTTGAAAGGCATTTGGGGGTCAGTGGAACCTAGGTTAAAGGAAACTAAGATCTCCTTGTCTCAGGACCCCATGCTTTTGATTAACACAATTGGTCCTGAGGCAAGGCAGAGATATATACTTCCAAGGGTCAGGGTTTCCTATACAGAGGCATTGTCAGATTTAGGGGAATTAAACTACAGCTATTCAGGTGTTTGGCCAGTAGGAGGCAATTACATGTAGATTAAGATGCCCTGAGCTGTCTGGCAGCAAACTATCAGACAGTCCCTTTTGGGGTTTGGGGAAATGCCATCAGCCATTCCCAGACTCAGCCCTGCTGTCATGCTGGGATTGGCTTCTGGCAGGGCCCTAGGCCTAGTCTGTGATCAGGTCCATCTTCTCCCTGCTCACCAGTCCCCAGTCCTGCCTGCCACCGCCACCAATCCAGTTCCCCTCACCATTCCCCAGTCCTACTATGCTGCCGCCACCCACCCAGTAACCTGACGAGTCCCCAGTCCCGCAGAACTGACACCCACCCTGGTTCCCCATTCACCATCTGATGATCAGAGCCTGCGAGCTTGGGGGAAGGGTCCAAGAGGTCGTTGATGCACCTCATAGCGACTGGTAGAGCAATCGTTCTGGTCGTTACGCCATTATGGTCACTGGGCTTTTATTTTACAGGGCTAGTGTCCCAGTAACTTAAATTTGTGCATGAGGGGTGGGTGTCCCTCAGCCCCGCCTCTGCCCTATCCAATCTTGGACCCCTTGAGGGATGTCCAACTGCTGGTTTAAAGATCAGGCATAAAATGGCAGTCGGATATCTCTCTCGCAATCTGGGACTTCTGGCACCTAACCGCTCACCTGCCTGACTGCCTGATCACCCCAGGCTACCGTGATTGCTGGCCTATATGCCCCTAACTACCCTCCCGGCCAGCGTTCTTGCCCTCAACTGCCTTCCTGCCAGCCTGATTGCCCCAACTATCCCCCTTGACAGCCTGCTCACCCCCAAGTACCCTCTCCTCCTGGCTTGATCACCCCTAACTGCCTCTGCCTCAGCCCTGACACAATGGCTTTGTCTGGAAGAAAATCCACAAGGCCTCCCAAAGGTCTCCCGGCCTAAATAGTATATTACCCTTTTATTAGTATAGATAGAGGCCTGGTGCATGGCTGGGGCCAAGCTCATATTCCCTGAAGGGGTTTCCTGATCAGGAAGGGGGTCCCCACTGGGGGCATTGCTGACCTGGACAAGGGACTCAGGCAGATTGCAAGCTAGCCATGCTCCCATCAGGGTGGGGGTCCCCGTTGCGGGGCATGCCCAGCCTAGGTGAGAGTTGAGGGCTCTTTTCAGGCCAGTCACACACGCTTTGGTGTGGGGGTCCCTGCTGGGGGTGTGGCCAGCCTGGGTGAGGGGCTAGTAGCTGCTTGCAGGCTGGCCATGCCCACATTGGGATGAGGTTTTCTGCTGGGGGCGGGGTTGGCCTGGGCAAGGGGCTAATGGTCTTTTGCAGGCTGGCCACAACCCCATGGGGTGAGGGTCCCCACTGAGGCTAAGGGGGCCTGGGCAAAGGGCTGAGGGCCATTTGGGGGTACTTTGCAGGCTGGCCAAGCTCCTGGCTTTGTCCAGAAGGACATCTAGTGAGCGCGATTCTTATGATTGCCCTTCCTGAGGATGCTTTTATTCATAATAATATTTCCTAGAATTTCCGTACATGTTCAAACATGAAATCAGATTTTTTGAAAAGGAAATGTTCATTTTTAATACAAATGCTCAGAAATAAATTTTATCACATTTTGCATCTATTTTTCACTAATTAAGATCATAGTCTGTTTGTGTGTATGTATAACCAAAATGAGTTTTTCTTATTAAGACATTATTTTCAGAAGTACTCAGTGAAACAAACTATAAAACTTAGATTTTAGTATGAATAGAATTGATGGGTACTGGGAATATATCTATACTAGAGGCTCAATGTAAGAAATTTGTCCTGGGGGTGGGTATGTCCCTCAGCCTGGATTGCACCCTCTTGCAATCCAGGATCCCTCGAGGAATGTCCGACTGCTGGTTTAGGCCCGGTCCCTCAGTGATTTCCCTCTCACATTCTAAGACCACTGGCTCCTAACCACTTGCCTGCCACCCTGCCTGCTCTGACTGCCTGTTGGATTGCTCCAAACAGCATCTGCCTCGTCTCTCACACCCGGGACCTCCGCTTTTCTCCTCCAGCTGGCTGCAGGCACGTGGTACCCAGGCTTTCTTCCCTTTGGCCAGCTACAGGCACCTGGGACCCCGTGCAGCTCACACGTGGGCTGGCCTGAGGCACCCAGAACCCCCAGCAGCTTCGCCCAGGCTGGCCACAGGCACCCTGGGCCTGAAAGGCTTCGCCTGGGCCCCTGCTCTGTCAGAAAGGTCATCCAGAAGGATGTCTGGAAAATGTCTGGTCTATCCAGTCTATTTAGTATATTACTCCTTTATTAGTATACTAGCAGATTTTTAAATGTGGTGCTCAGGGCCGAATTTCTTATTGCAAATGTCAAAAACAACCTAAATTTGAAACAGCAGCATAAGGACAATCTTCAAAAACTGGGTGGATGGAAAATATTATTTTACTCTTTCACCTTATTCCCTTTTTCCCAGGGACACTAAATATATTCTCATTTGTCCATCGGTCACTTATACTTATGCAAAAAAATACTGTGTTCATTTTCAAGTTATAGTTTTTTGTTGTTGATCTCAAAGACTTCTCTGTAAAAGGAAGACATACCTTTCCTCTGATACACATATACCGCAAATATTTTGCAAGAACGTTTTCTTTCTTTTGCTGAAATTATTTTATGGTAGACAGAGTGTATGAAACATTTTAAAATATATTTTCATTGATGAATACAATATATTTTATTCAATATTGAGAGAGAATCATTGATTGGCTGCCCCCTCCACACTCCTACAAAGGATAGAACCCTCAACACAGACATATACCCAGACTAGGAATGGAACCATGACCTCCTAGTTCTTAGGTCGGCACTCAACCACTAAGTCATGCAGCCGGAATAGAACTTTTTATATTGCTCAATCAACCTCCAGAAATCCTGTGCTTCAAGTCTTTGTCAACATTAAAAAACAACAACAAAGTATAAACAGACATTTGTGTATTCTCCTGGTACTTTTCTCATTTTGCATATTTAAAACTTTTAATCTGAGATTTATTTGGAGTAATCAAAATATAGCTAGTTTTATACAAACACTTAACATGGAATCCTCCACCATTTTTCACTGACCTTTTCCTACAAATATGAAACGTCACCAGTATCTAGTTCTAAAGTGTTACATATTTTTGGAGGTTTGGGCACTTTCTATTCTGTTCCAATCATTTATCTGTCCTTTCAGCTATTAGTAAACTGATACTTTGTGGAAATTTATAGCAAACAGTAATAGCCAGAAGGGTAAACCTGTGTCTACTATGCAAAATTTGTCTTCATTTCATTCCAATGATGGGAGATAACATGTAACTCAAAAAATTTTAAAGTGTATTGAATTGGTTGGTAAAACTAATAAACAGGACAAGCACACATTTTGAGAAACTCAGTCATCATAATCAGGACCACAGCCACCTTCCCGTTTCAAAGTTGCATCTGAGTTCCCTCCATAAAGAACATAGGTTATTAGATTTTATCCAAGGAATTTTTACCCCAGAAGTGGATCTATTATGGGAATTATCTCTCTCATTGTGCACTTTTCTATAGTATGTAACATCATGGTATAAAAATGTGTGTGGTATCCAATGAACACACTCTGATTAGGATTAATTTGTTGTCACTACTTCCTAGCTGACATAACTTTTATTCCCTGAACTAGAACTCATCAGATGACCTAAATCAAGGCAGGAAGATACATTGTTCCTTCCTCATCACTTGTCACTGGTTCAAAGATTAATTGATTTCATTCAAAAAAGGCTTTCTTGCTTTTTTTGCAAGCAAACCACTTATTAGGGAGATCCCACTCCTTCCTTTTGTTCTCAAACCACAAGGTAATTGCCCTGAAATGGTGGAAAGTTAAATGTCCAAATGTCAAAGAACAAAATGTATATGTTGTTAGCCGATGTAATAATATATATATATATATACTGACCTACTGTATGTTTTATACACATAATAACACAAAGTAAATGTCCTTAGACTGCATATGTTTATGTTTATACAAGTCATGTTTTCATGTAGGATCTAGTTCTGGAAGTGAAGCTATTGGGAAAGGAATGACATACTTGAATTTTTGAAAAAAGCTCAATTACCCCTCTAAGAAGATGTGCTAATTTCATCTACCAATAGTGCAGGAGAATGCCCCTTTCCTCTCATGGGACAATCCTGGTTTTTATTTTTTACAGACAATAATTATCAATATAACTTAAAAAAATGGTATCTCATTATTTGTTGATATGCATTTGTTTCTGATCAGCAAGCAAGGTTCTATCTAGTAAAAATGTAAATTTGCTAATCATGAATATTAGCTCAAATTGGAATTGGTTTTATAGGAAAAGAATAATTACCTACTGCTAAATACTGCTATAGGCTTACCTATCAGTATTTACATTCTTCTTAATAGGAACCTGCTGCTTCTCACTTTGTTCCATGTTGCCTTTCGGCCTCACACCAACACTGTCACTGTTGTCTTCAGGGCCATCATGCATGTTACCTGACACTTCCCTTTTACTACTTCTCTTCTTCTGTTGTTCTTCAACCTTTGATGAAAGTTTGATACTGTTATTAACTTATTCTTTAAAAAGGAGTGTTTATTCATTAATTTAGTCATTTGGATTTATCAGTTGTGTTTGTTACTACCTTATCCACTAAGAAGGCTGCGTTTTCATTAATTGTATCATTTGGCTGCTGGGAATCAGTTTGTTCACTGATGATTTGCTGTTGCAATCCACTTCTTTCACTGTCATCGTTAGCACCATCATGCACATTTTCTGACACTCCCCTTTTACTACTTTTCTCTTCCACCCCTTCTTCAACCTTTGATGAAAGTTTGATACTATGGTTATTGTTATTACCTTATTCATTCAAAAGTTATATTTTTATTAATTTTATTACAGAAATGAAATTGCTATAACTTGAATCAATAAATATATTTTGAATGTTTAATTTTATCATAACAGGTCATTGAAATTGTAAACACTGTTTCGTATCTGTTTCTGTATAGGAGCCGGATAGTCCAAGATTTCTAAAAGGCTTTCTTAATTTTGTGCTCCTATTCACATTACATCCATTCTTTGCTACCTGACATTTCCCCTTCTCACCCTCATCCCATTTATCTACTAGAGACAATGAGATCAAAAGACAAAGATGCAAAATTTCCCCCTTTTGTCTTTTTTACCTGAGTGTTGCATTGCACAGATTGATTTAGAAGATGTGAATTTGTGCCTCAGTAACAAATAGAAAACTTTGTCTTTCTTCATGAAGCTATTGTTCCCACATTGCCTTTTACAATTTTTTCAAGATCTTTAAATGTTTCAAAAGTGGTGGTATTTAAAAAAATATCAACCAATATATTACAACATTGGATCAGAGTGAAGGCAATGAATTGTTAGTTAAAGTACTATTTTGGAAAGTGAGTAATGTTCTCCTAATTTCAGACCAAATCTTGGTATTTTGGGCCTGATGAATTCTGCTGGCCTTACCCCAAAGAGTCTCTTAGGTGCCATCAAACCATCAAGTCCATGGGTACCCAGTGGGTGATGGCTGGTATTTATGTATGCTGGGACTTTTGCTGAGTGGCCTCACACTCAGAAATGAAATTGAGTTTCAAACTGTCAACATGGTAAGTACCATTCACACCTACCTGGTGACTCACTTAACTCTTGGGACTCATATACCAATGGGGGTTCTTTCAGTGATTGACCCCAACAGAAAACTGGTAGGCAGAAGAGGAACTCAGAGTGACCTGGGCTTTGTTCTCAGTTGTCATGAGGGCTTGGTGCTGGTAGAAGCAGGCATTGCTGTGCAGCTTGGCCCCTCCCTTGCACACCTAGGCCTAGCAGAGGCTGTCACAAACACTGCATCACTTTGTCTCTCCACACAGGTTGCTCAGGAAAAATCACAGGCAAAGACTAACATTGACTTACAACAGAGTGCCCACCACCCCCATCTCAAGGGGCTTCAGTGGGCAGCTACAGAGCATGAACCATTATCTCCACAAGCCAAACACTGAAAGGAAGATCTTGGCAGGCACCATACCACACTGGTGTGAATTACTGTACATGGGGTCAGCCATCACACAACAGCTTGTATACTGTGGTCAGCCAGCCTGAGCAGCAATACCGTCCACTAATAGATAAACATCAACAGTCTACAAAAAGAGGGCTCACATCATACACAAGTGACATTCCTGGAGCACTTAGCTCTGGTGATCAGAAAGTATGTTCCAATGAGCCTGACCAACACCTAATACAGAAGGCCATTTTTCCAAGACTTGGAGGCAACATACGTCTACCCATATTCAAGGAAACAAATATAGAAGGAAAGCTGAAATGGGAAGAAAAATAAATATGCTCTAAATTAAGAAACAGGTAAAATATCCAGAAAAAAACACACACAAATAAATGAAATAGAGGCAAGATAAGCACCAGATACAGAGTTCAAAAACATGGGTACAAAAATTCTCAAGGAACATAGTGAGAACTTCAACAAAGAGACAGTATGTATGAAAAAGGATAAATAAATCATATGAAATAGCCACGCAGAAATGAAGAATACCTGAAATGAAGAATACACAAGAAAGAATCATAGCAGAGAAGATGAAGCATAGAATAGGATCTTTGACTTAGAAGAGAATATAGCAGGATGTAACCAATTAGAGCAGCAATATATATACTTTTATAAAAGTACACATCCTTTTATAAAAGTATATATAAAGAAGAGATACTTTTATAAAAGTATCTATACTAATAAAAGAATAATATGGTAATTAGACTGGATAGACTGGACATATTCTGGACAAAGCCACAGTGGTGGGGGCCAAGACAGAGGGGGTTAATAGGCAAACGGGAGAGAGTAGTTTGGGGAGATCAGGATGGCAGGGGAGTGAAGTTAGGGGCATCAGGCAGGAAGGCAAAGGGCTTATAAATGATCAGGGAGGCAGAGTGTTTAGGGGTAATCACTCAGGCAGGCAGGTGAGTGGTTAGGAGTCAGCTGTCCTGGATTGCGAGAGGAAAGTCCAACTGCAGAATCAGGCCTAAACTGGCAGGAAGACATCACCTGAGGGGTCGCGGATTGGAGAGGGTACAGTCCAGGCTGAAGGAACCCCCTCCAGTGGGTGAATTTTGTGCACTGGGACTCTAGTATATATGTATATATTTGTTCTTAATGAGACTAGTTTAAAAAATTTCTTGGGTAACAGAAAACATAGCAGTGTCCATAGGAGCACCAGAAGGAGGAGAAGAAGAGCAAAAATTAAGAACCTATTTGAGAAAATAATGATTGAAAACTTCCTTAGCCTGGTGAAGAAAGAAGACACACAAGTGCAGGGTGCAATGAGAGTCCCAAAAAAGACACTTTATAATTAAGATGGAAAAGCTTAAAGAAAAAGAGATCTTAGAAGCAGACAGGGAAAACTGGATAGCACCAAATAACAGAGTCTCCGTAAGTCTATTAGATGCTTTCTCAACAGAAACATTTCAGTCTGATAGTTACTGGTACAAAATATTCAAAGTGATAAAACAAAAGGACCTACAACCAAGACTACTCTACTCATCAAAGGTATCATTTATAATTGAGGAGGAAATAAAGAGCATCCTTGTAACCTAAGGAAGTTCATCACACACACACAAAAAGAGACAGTGTTATGGGAAATATTAAAGTGGCTTCTAATAAAATAAAAAAGAAAAAAAAATAAAGTGGCTTCTATATAAAAAGCAAAAAGGCAGGGGACATAATTTTAAAGAATAAAATAGCAATAATCCAGTACCTATCAGTAATCCCTGTTAATGCCCAGCAGGGGGCATATATGTCTTAAAAGCTACAATCAAAAGACCGAGTTAAATGGATGGCTAAGAAAACCAGATCCTTATATGTGCCATCTACAAAAGAACAACTTCAGAAAAAGATACACACATACTGAAAGTAAAAAGAAGGAAAATGATATTTCCTGAAAATACAAACAAAAAGGGCCCTATTCTGGTGTCACACGTGGTTAGAGTGTTGACCAAATATGCCAACTTTGTGGGTTTAATCTCTCATCAGGGATATACAAGTAGCAACCAATGAATGCATAAATAAGTGGAGCAACAAATCAATGGGTCTTTCTTTTTCTGTCTATCCTTTTTTCTCTCTCTCAAATCAATAAATAAAAATTCACTTAAAAAATATTCCCATGGCCAGTGTTGCTCAACAGTCAGGTGTCTACCTAAGAAACAAGAGGTCACCAGCCTGGTCAGAGCACATGGCCAGGATACAGGCCAAAATCTCAGAGGGGGGCATGCAGAAGGCAGAGGATGGGTGTTTCTCTCTTATTGATGTTTATACCTCTTTATCCCTCTGGCTTCCTCTCCCTGAAATCAGTAAAAACGTATTTAAAAAATAAAAGAGCAAACAACAACAAAAGCTGGGATAGCAATACTTATTTCAGACAAAATAGAAGTTAAATCTGAGACTATAGAAAGAGACAAAGGAGGCCATTACATTATGACATGGGATCAATCCAACAAGAAGAAATAACATTTATGAACACGAGCACTTCAATCTATAAAGCAAATATTGATAAAATCATTGTTAAAATATTAAATACTCCATTGACTTCAAAGAAGCAATTCCCATTTCAATATTCCCAAGTTATCAGTTCAACCCCTATTGTGGACCATGCAGGAGGCAGCTAATCAATGTTTGTTTCTCACATCAAAGTCTCTCTCTCTCTCTCTCTCTCTCTATCTCTCTTTCTCTCACTCTCTCTCTCTCTCTCGTACCCCTTCCACTCTCTCTAAAATCAATAAAACAAACAAATATTTCTTTGCTTGAGGATTTAACTACAAAAAGACTAATTTTGCATTACAAACTTAAAGCATAAAACAATGATAGGTAGGCCACTAGGAAATTTTAAGAGAAAGTGTTACACAAAATTCAATTGAGAGCAAGAAAATCAATTTCACAAGAGAGCACTTTACCTTGAAGACTACATTGTCTGATGTAGGACATGAAACAGCAATGCGATGTTTGCTGTAAAATCCACAGCACCAATGAAGAAATTCATTTAAAAAAAACAACAACAAAATTATAAGTGAAAGATCAGCTTTTTGTATATTAAATAAAGATTCTTTATATAATTAACACTGTGCCAATGTTTAAAAAACCTTTTAGTTATCTATTTCTGCTGTCACCTCTCCCAGCCTATGAACTATTTAACGGACACACTCTGCCTAGGATTAATTTGCTTTCACCACTTACTGGATGACATAACTTTTATTCCCTGAACTGGAACACATCTGATGACCCAAATTAAGGCAGGAAGATAGGTTGTTCCTTCCTCATCATCTATCCCTGGTTCAAAGACTGAGCGATGTCAGTCAAAAATGCATTCTTGCTTCTTTAGAATGGAAACCACTTATTAAGGAGATCCCATTCCTTCCATTTACCCTTAAACCATACAGGACAGTCTGAAATGGTGGGAAGCTAAATATTCAAATGTATATATATGTGCTGGTAGCCTTCCCACTCCCACATCACACTTTGGCAGGCTTCATGCAGTATCCAACATTTAAATCTTCAGCTTATGAAGGCACAGACTCATGAAACAAGCATGGGCTCAAATGACCAAGAATAAGAGCTCATGTTTCCCTTGCTCTTGGAAAACAAAATAAATGGAGTGTGAGTGATCAACTCATAACACAGGTGTGTGACCCAACTCCATTAGTGATTTGAAATCTAGTCTTACTCCTACTCAACCTTCTGTGTACATGGGAGTCACATCAGCTAATTGGAAAACAGGTAGAGGGCAGAAGACACCTGCCTTGGGCCATAGATCTATGTAGTTCAGCAATCTCCCATCCCCTAGGACTCCAGGGAACCTAACCTCCACTCTGTGAGTCAGAGTTCAGGTTGACGAGACCATAGTTGTATTTGTGATCAAAAGAATCTTCCCAGTGCCTCCAAATTTTTTTAAAATATTTTTCTAAAGAAACCTTGAATGTTCCTAGTTCCTCCAATTAAACAAATAACAGAAAAACAGCAACCTCTTCAGGACATCCTTGAGCCCAATATCTTAATCTGCCAAATCTTGTGGCCTTCCTTCTTAAAATGTATCTTTAACTTGTCTTAAACCCCAATGTCTCCATCTGTTTTCTAAAACTCTATTCCAATCCCAACCCAGTGTTGTTCCTCTCGAAACCTGGGATCCCCTTCTAAATCCATTCTTATCTTCTATTGACTGCATTTGCTGCCCACTCCCCATATTTGTATTATGAACCTCACCTGCAGAATGATAAAGAAGGAAGAGTATTACACTCATCAACGTGAATTTACAAGTCAGTTCCACCCTTTACTATACCCCAATAAGTCAGTTTAAAATCTTTGAATTTCCAGAACTCCATGCATACAACCACTTGGCCAAGACATTAAACACTGGTTGAAGAGCTAGAGGGAATTGTGTTTAATTAATTTTTATGCTTTCTTAAATTCCTGATATTCTATGTGCCCTTGGTTCTGTCTATAAAAAATGGAGAACCCCATAGCTGGCAGAATTGGAAAAAAAAATTACACAATGAAAGAAACGCCCAAAAAAGTAGAGAATAAAACATTTTAAAGTCAAGAAGTCATGTGAGAATTAAATAAGAGTATGGGAACAAAGAAGAAAACCTCATACAACTAGACAAATGTACTAGCCTAAAAAGAAAACCAGACTGGGAAGACAATAAATAAAGAAATCAATTAGAGATATCCTCTAAGTACCTGCTGAATTTAATTAAGACAACAGGCTTTATACATAGACATTCTCTACTTACAGATAAATAATTCATTCCAAGATGTATAAATATCATTTTAACCTAAGCAGGCCTTGCTTAGGTAAACCTTTTGGTTCTGTGGCCATAGCTAACTGCTATAAACCCTAATAGCTTTGGCGGGAAAAAAAGGTTCTATTTACTGGTACCACTATAATTGTCAAGAATAGTAAGGTAAGCCCTAGCGGATTTGGCTCAGTGGATAGAGCGTCATCCTGTGGACTCAAGGTGCCATGTTCAATTCCGGTCAAGGGAATGTACCTTGGTTAAGGGCACATCCCCAGTAGGGAGTGTGCAGGAGGCAGTTGATTGATGTCTCTCTCACATCAATGTTTCTAACTCTCTATCTCTCTCCCTTCCTCTCTGTAAAAAAAAAAAAAATCAATAAAATATATTAAAAAAAGAATAGTAAGGTAAGTGCTTATACTAACTAGGCCTCTTAGAGAAACTCTAAATCAGAGTTAACACACAATAAGATTTACTTTCTGAATTGATCTGATTCGCATCTATATCTCAAGCCAGTGCTACACAGGAATTTATCAGAGAAGTTGAGGAAAAATGGAATAGATTTGCAAGTCAAACAGGTGGACACTCATTAACTATAGAATCAGGTGTCAATTCCTCCACCTCCTTGAACCACAGTTGTCTCATTACTAAAAAGTTGCCTAATGAATACAATAGCACAGCTACTTTGAAAGTTATTGTGATGACTAAATAACACAGGTTAGTTACATAATATAGGGTCTACTCTAGCCAATAGTAGACTACTCTAGAACTGTTAGTTTCTTTTCTTAATATTCCTGTAGGTAATATATTGTTTCTAAAAATCCACAAAATCCTACCTGGATAAAGACTCTTCTTCAGATATCTCATGTACTATTAAGGTAAAAGGAAAATACATTTTAAAACAATAACATAAAAATACAGGACATTAAAATTACCTGAGTAATTCTTAGTTAGAAAGTATTCCTTTGGGACCACACACCACATACCAGGATAAATATTAATCATAGTGTTGATAGGCCGTTAATACATTAAGAATTCTTACTTTACTTTTTAAATATATCAAATGAAAGAACGAAAAGAAGGGATCTGATATGTACAATGGACATAAACTCAAACAAAAACCATTAGACTGACAGAAAATGGTATGGATAGTAAAAGCAGAATCATAAACTAACAATATCAAACTTATATAGCATGAATTTTCTGGACTCTTTTCACTAAGAAAGTTTAGAGGACTGTACTTATTTTTCCATAACATAATACAACTTCTCCAGTTCTTTATTGAAGACTCGCTAGTTTAGGATAAAACACTCTATCACAAAAAAGGTTGGTCGCCAAGCACTACACTTTGCAGCATAGCATAACATAGGAGACAGACTCTTTCTAGCAACATTTCCAATTGCATCATAAGTAGAAAAGACTTTGTGATTCCAGTTGTATAAAGTAGAATCCCTTGATACTGTCTCCTTCCAACGCTAGCTTGTATCTGTTCCCACATCATAGAGCAGGGGTGTCCAGAAAGGGAGGGCTCTGTAGTAGTGCATGAGGTCATTTTTCTCAATCCTGCCCAGCAGGTGGCAAAAGCCTGTAGAAATCAAGCTTGTTCTGCTTGTATGGCTTATGTCATCAGAGCCTATGCTGATGAACAACAAAGCACAATAATTATCACATGTCATGTAATAGTGTTCTAGTGCTTACAGAGTTCTTCCTATTTCCTCATAATCCTTTTCTTAATTTCTTATAAACCTGAAAGCATGGCTTGCCCATTAAAGGCAGTTGTTGGCAAGTCGAAAAGTCAAAGAAATATTACCCAGAATGTGGGGATATCCATGGATATTCCACCAAACTCAACATGTATGGAAACATACTGGTCTTTTCAGTTGTACTCTTGCTCTTTCCTGCTCATTTCACAAAGTCCTATTCTTCATGTCCAATCTAAACGCTAGTGCACTGCCTGGACACCTACAAAATACCTTGCATTTCTCTCTCCCCGCCAATGTTTTACATTGATTTTTCACAAAATTATATGAACTAGACCTCTTCATTGTATCTGCTTTGTTCTGTTACTGTCAACTGCCCTAGTCAAACAATGGCTCTGAACAGATGGCTCTCACAGGGGGAAAATCCCACCAACTATTATTGTTTCCTCTTAAATTAATAAGATTTTTGGAGCAAAAACAATGAGAAAGACATAGACCTAGAAAAACAATGACATTTTAAATGGAATAAATTGAGCTTTCTTATTCATCTCTGCATGAATAGGTGAAACTACATAATAGACAAATGCTAGCCCAAGGAGGAAAAATCTTCCTTTGTTTCCCAGTCTCTTTATGTGCTTTCCTATCATCTGTCATTTATAGGGGGTGGAGGGGTTGACTAGGAAATGCGAAACTACAGGTCAAATACAAGCTGTCATCAGGTTTTGTAAAAAATGTCTCACTGGAACACAGTCCTGCCTGTTCAATTAAAGATTGTCTAGGATGGCTCTCACAGTACAATGGCAGACTTGAGTAGATATGACAGACCACACGGCCTAAAATCAGGCCCTTTACAGGCAAATCTTGCTGATACCTCCTTCATATCACAACCAGAAGGCAGTAAGCAAACCTAATCTTGTTCCACTTCTGCTCAAAACTCTTGAGTCCCTGTGGTAAATATTGCTGGCTCCCTACCCCAGTCTCCACTCTTGCTGGAGAACCAAAACTCTGTTTGGACATTCACTGGTATGAAACACAATGATGGTGTTATCTCCCATGCTCCAAGAAGAGAAATAATTATACTGAGCTCATCACAGTGATTAATTTACCACTAACTGGTTTAGGAACGGTTATGTGATGTAACCCACACCTATAATATGTTAGGCAAAGTCAAATGCAAGGCAACCAGTTTCTTTCCATTTAAAAGGAACACATAGGCCACACCAGTGTGATTCAGAGGATTGAGATTCGTCCCATGCACCAAGAGAGGGCCGGTAGGATTCCCATTTAGGGCATTTGCCCAGGATACAGGCTTGATACCCAGTATTGGTGGGCAAGAGGTAGCCGAGCAATGTGATTGTTTCCTTGCTATTTCCATCTCTCTCTCCCTTTCCCCTCTTCTCTCACTCAATAAATATAAAAACTTATTTTTTTAAAAAATTAAAGGAAGCATGTATCTCAATATCACTAATCAGGAAATGCAAATGAAAGCCATAATGAAGTGCCAGCTCACTACTCTCAGAAATTCTGTTATCAAAATATCTACACTAATATAAGGAAACATTCAAATTGGTGTCACTCCGCTATGCCCAACAGCCAATCGGATAAGTATGCAAATTAATCCAACAAAGATTGTGTATTTAATTTGCATACGCAGGCACCGAGCAGAGAATGAAGGCTCTGGCCAAAGTGAAGCCTGAAGACTGTGAAGACTGAAGACTGAAGAGGCTTGGTTGCGGAGAAGCCAAGGCTTGCTGCGGTCGAACCAAAGGCAAGGATTCTGGGTGCCTGAGGAAAACCTTAAGTGGTGGCCATGAAGCTGGAGGCTTGGGTTGCACCAGATGATAGAGGAAGCCAAGCTTCCAGCTGGCCCTGGCCTTTGCTCAAGGGAGAGAACAACATGCACCCATGGCCAGGAGTTTGAGAGGTCAACACAGGGGGGCCCGTGCTACAAGTTTCCATGGTGTGGCTGGGGGCAGGCCCTCAGTGGACACACACACACACACACACAAAAAAAAAACAAACAAACAAAAAAAAACACACACACATGAGGTGCCTGCTGTGAGCCTCCATAGTGTAGATGGGGGAAGGTCCCCAGAGGACACAAACACACACACACACATATGGGGTGCCTTCTCCGAGCCTCCGCTGAGGCTGGGGGCAGGTCCCCAGAGGGCACAAACACATACATTACACAAACAATTACAGAGTAAACTGGTGAATATAATAAAATCAGGGGCATAGAAAGAGAGTGGACTGACAATTCTCAGGGAGGAAAGGGGTGTGGGGTACTGGAAGAGACTGGACAAAAATCCTACACCTATGGATGAGGATAGTGGGGGTGGGTAAGGGCAGAGGGTGGGGTGGGAACTGGATGGAGGGGAGTTACGGGGGAGGAAAAGAGGAACAACTGTAATAATCTGAACAATAAAGATTTATTTTAAAAAAACAGGTGATACATCACATAAACAAATTGAGAGAAAGAAAACACATAGTCATCATTTGATGCCGAAAAAGCATTTGACAAAGTCCAACACCCATTTTTGATAAAAACTCTCAGCAAGGTGGGAATAGAAGGATCATACCTCAACATAATAAAAGCCATATATGACAAACCCACAGCCAACATCATACTCAATGGGAAAAAACTAAAACCACTTTCCTTAAGAACAGGAAAAGACAGGGATGTCCACTCTCACCACTCCTGTTTGACATAGTACTGGAAGTATTAGCCATTGCTATTAGACAAGAAGAAGAAATAAAAGGCAACCAAGTTGAAAAAGAAGAAGTAAAACTGTCCTTATTCGCAGATGACATGACATTGTACATAAAAAACCCTAAAGACTCCATCAAAAAACTATTAGACTTAATAAATGAAATTGGCAATGTAGCAGGATACAAAATTAAAGCCAAGAAATCTGTGGCATTTCTATACACCAATAGTGAACTTACAGAAATAGAGACTAAAAAAGCAATCCCATTTACCGTCACACCAAAAAAATTAAGATACCTAGGAATAAACTTAACAAAAGAGGTAAAAGACCTCTACTCAGAAAACTTCAGGACATTGAAAAAAAAGATAGAAGAAGACATAAACAGATGGAAGAACATACCATGTTCATGGACTGATAGAATCAACATCATTAAAATGTCCATAGTACCCAAAGCAATCTATAAATTCAACGCACTTCCCATTAAAATACCAACAGCATATTTCACAGACCTAGAACGAACTCTCCAAAAATTCATCTGGAATAAAAAAAGACCACGAATAGCTGCAGCAATTCTGAGAAAGAAGAACAAAGTAGGTGGGATCTCAATACCAGATATCAAGCTGTATTACAAAGCCACAGTTCTCAAAACTGCCTGGTACTGGCACAAGAACAGACATATAGATCAATGGAATAGAATAGAAAACCCAGAAATCAACCTGAACCAATATGCTCAATTAATATCTGACAATGGAGGCAAGAATATACAATGGAGTCAAGACAGTCTCTTCAATAAATGGTGTTGGGAAAATTGGACAGATACATGCAAAAAAATGAAACTAGACCACCAACTTACACCATACACAAAAATAAACTCAAAATGGATAAAGGACTTAAACGTAAGCGGGAAACCATAAAAATACTAGAGGAATCCAAAGGCAACAAAATCTCAGACATATGCCAAAGCAATTTCTTCACTGATACTGCTCCTAGGGCATTGGAAACTAAAGAGAAAATAAACAAGTGGGACTACATCAAAATAAAAAGCTTCTGCACTGCAAAAGAAACCATCAACAAAACAACAAGAAAACCCACTGCATGGGAGAACATATTTGCCAATGTTATCACTGATAAGGATTTAATCTCCAACATTTATAGGGAACTCACACAACTTAACAAAAGGAAGATAAACAATCCAATCAAAAAATGGGCAAAGGACCTAAATAGACACCTTTCAAAAGAGGACATTCAGAAAGCCAAGAGACATATGAAAACATGCTCAAAGTCACTAATCATCTGAAAGATGCAAATCAAAACAACCACCATCTCTCACCTGTCAGAATGGCTATCATCAACAAATCAACAAACGACAAGTGCTGGAGAAGATGTGGAGAAAAAGGAACACTCCGGCACTGCTGGTGGGAATGCAGACTGGTGTAGCCACTATGGAAGACAGTATGGAGTTTCCTCAAAAAACTAAGAATGGAACTCCCATTTGACCCTGTGATCCCACTTCTAGGAATATATCCCAAGATAACAGAAACACCAATCAGAAAGGATATATGCACCCCGATGTTCATAGCAGCACAATTTACCATAGCTAAGATTTGGAAACAGCCTAAGTGCCCATCAGCAGATGAATGGATTAGAAAACTGTAATACATCTACATGATGGAATACTATGCTGCTGTGAAAAAGAAGCAATTCTTACCATTCGCAACAGCATGGATGGAACTGGAGAGCATTATGCTAAGTGAAATAAGCCAGCCAATGAAAGAAAAGTACCACATGATCTCACTCATTTACGGACAATTAAGACCATTATAAACTGATGAACAAAAATAGATACAGAGGCAGAGCAACATCGAACAGACTGTCAAACTACAGTGGGAAGGCCGGGGAGGGTTGGGGGTGGGGGGTGGGTAAGAGATCAACTGAAGGACTTGTATGCATGCATATAAGCATAACCAATGGACACAAGACACTGGGGGGTATGGGAGGCCAGGGGAAGGTCAAGGGGAGAAAAAAAAAGTAGACATATATAATACTCTTTGTAATTTTTTAAGCAATAAAACAAAATTTAAAAAAAAAATTGTTGAGTCCCAGGTTGGACTGTTTGAATATTTATTATCATTATCGTTACGAATGACAACAGAGAGTCTTGTTCTAAAGAAATCCCAGTGTCCTGACAATTATCCAGCTAATGATGTCAACATATCTCATTCTGTTTTGACTTCTGATGAATGAAGTTGATAATAGTGAGACTTTGTTGGTATAATATGAAAAATTTGCTATGCTTCTCAACAAGCATTGCCTTTCTGACTTCAGTACTATGGGTAGATATCTTAAAAAAAAATCTCATTGGGTTTCTTGCACACTGGTTAAGTGTTGTAGCTCTTATAGTTTGCCATTTGTTTGTGCTGCCAGAAAAGTATTGCTGAGTTTCTAGTTGTAGTTATTTTAGTGAGACAAATCACTATGTAATAATAAGTACTCATTTGCTAAATGTAATTCATTCACATTTAAAACTAAACAAAAGATCTGTTTTTAGAACAAGTACAATTTGGTATAATATGCATATAGAGGAAACATACACCATCCTAACTTAAAATCTTTTTTCTTTTTTACATAAAGATACCATATGAGATTTTAGGGATCAGGACTAAATAAATGAACTTCCTTTCAAGTGATGTTGCCCCCGATGTTAAATTGCCTACAATTAACTTTGTTAATAACACTGATTACTATTCTATTAAGAAAGAGATTAAGAAAAACTATACATGCAACTTAAACATTGTTTGGTATTTTTCCCCTGCTCTTTCATTATTAAAACTTCCTTATCCTTACTTCATCAATGATAGGACCATTAAGAGTAATTCACTATTTGAAGTCTTACCAGCAATGCAACCTTCAGATTTTTGGGGTCCCCTTTCTTCTTTATATTTACCAGTAGAAGTTAGTGGTTGTTTACTGTGTACAAAAAAAGGTGTTAAATAATATTACTTTTTAATATTAATATAAAAATATTTTCCAAATGTAATAAGTTCTTAGAATATTTCAGATAATGTCAGAACTAATATTAAAACTTTAATTATCCCATACACTTTAAATTTGTAAGTTGTATAACTATTTTATGAAGTATGTAATGGAAAAAAAAGATATCACAGTCACGATTTGAGGAAAGTATAGCTCAGTGGATTAATTAGAGTCAGCTTAACATAATGGCAAATGTCACACATCCTAGTTCTATAAGCAACAGCTCTTTGTTATCAAAAAATCACATTTTTGGCTCAAGGTCCTCTACAAAATATGAATATTACTACCTTAATTCAGAGAGGAAGATTAAATGAGATAATAGAGCAAAAACATATGCTCAGAAAACAGTGAAGAAAAGGAAAAATTGAGTTATGAACTTCATTTTTTGAAACTATTTTTGGTTCCCAAATAAACCCCAATGTGGGCCTTTCATGGTTTCTAACATTCAAATGTTGCAGTTTTCAGAAAATGTTATGAATTTTGGTTATTACCTGTACTTATGTTGTGGTTTGTAATTCAGGGCATCTCAGCTATTATGTAACTGGCAATTAAATTTATGTACAAATAGATTACAGAGATCACTTCGCCCTGAGCATATTCTATTGTTATTTAATATAACATAATGAAGTCAGATAGCACTATGCTCCCTTCTTTATGTAGCAAATCATACAAACCACAAAAAACTAATAGAAGCCAGGACCTGGCCTGGGTTAATACTATCCCTTCTCTACCTACTCAAACTGTGAGCCAGCAGATCTTTATGAGAATAATGCTTAATCTCCCTGTTCACCCCCAATTGACTTGGAAGATACAATCCTACTGGTCACCCATGGATACTGATGAGTTATGCCTGGGGCTTTAGCAATTGTAAGAACCACTAACCTACTTATGATTCAGAGCTTCCTGTTGACTGGCTTCCATGTGAGGCATAACTTAAATATTTTAAAACCTGAGGCAAATTCCAGTCACCTGGGAAATTTCATTGTTATGGCAAAGAGATCACTTGTAGGTCCAATCTAAATTATGGAACCTCAGGCAAGCTGGTGCTTACTACACTTGGTGAGGAGATATGGGACCTCCCACTACCTTAACAAAGATGTTTCATAGGATATAAAGTGACCTTAGGGTATAGAGATGGTAAAATAGATAGATAGATAGATAGATAGATAGATAGATAGATAGATAGATAAGAAAGGAACATCTGGTCTTTTCCTGCAGCATTATTTGAATCTTTCTGTCAGTTTAGAATTGTTCTAAGTAACACCTGCTAGCAGAAAAAAACAAACATGAAGCTCAAAGGATAACCATCCCCACAGACATGGGCTAAGACGTGAGCTCCCTATAAGCTTTCCAGTGTGTGAGGGAGGCTGTGGGTGGCTAGAGCTAGGAGGCCCAGCTGTCAGAATAGGGTGCTGGTAATTGGCATAGTGGCTAAGCACACAAGCATATGTATGTAAAGTAAATGTAGGTGTGACCCTGAAGTCCAAATGTGAGTCAACATGAAGACTCAGGAATCTGGAATAGCAAGGCCAACCCGGGAGTAAAGATCAAGTGTGACTATAGGAAGGGTTTAGATGGCAACTCAACAGCAATAGAATCAATGGATTCAACAGAAAATTTAGAATGTACTTTTTGACATCTTCATCTGACTTATGAAAGAAGATTGTCTCCCTTGGCCTTAGGGAATCCTTTATGTTCCTGAAAAATTCAAGGGGGAGGGTATAATAGGAGATAGTCCCCAGAAACTACAGGTGTTTCTGCTACAGTGAACACTTCAAGACCCCGAATAACTAGTTAGAAAAATCAGAGCTGAGATTTTATTTGTGACCCCATGCATAGGAGTTTTACTTGGAATGTAATGGGTAAAAATATTAAAAGTTCTGAGTTAAGAAATATGGCTCATTGTTTCTTCAAAGTAGGTGAGCCTTTGCTTGTTTTGGGCTAATTAGCTATTCTAACTGACTGGCATTCCCAAAGTGCCAGAACCAAACTATGAAATCTCACCTGGTACATAAAAAGGAACAGTAAAATGATTTTAAACCTCATTTTAGTAATAACTAGCTTTTTAAAACAAACACAAACTAAAACCACTCAAAAAGCATATTCATCAGCAGTCCACCCATAGTTATCTTGAGAAAATACATCAGTACCTTGCTGGAAAAGTAGCCAGACTGTATTTGTGGACGCATCATTTCCAGCAAGCATGAGGGCTATATATATAATACAGAGATCGCTTCACTCTCAGCATCTTCTATTACGTTATTTAACTTGATATACTCCCCAAGTTAATACCCTGTTTGTGTGTCTCAAATTGACCATTTACATGCTGAAGTGTTCATCTGTGTAAATTACCTCCAAGGCTAAAATGAATGGAACAGAAGGGCTACTCTTGTCCCACTTAGGTACTGCTAACTTACAGTCCTCTCACAGATAAGAAACTATGCTGAACTCACTAATCTGAATTAGGGGAAGATTTAAATGGAGAACCGCCACTTGGCCAGGATGTTAAACTCAGCTTGAAGTAATAGAGTGTTTTGATTAATTAATTGCTAGGCTTACTTAAATCCTGAAATTTTACCTGGCTTTCATTCTGTCTATAGAAAAATGGAGAACACTGGAGATGGCAGAAATGGAGAAAATATAACACAATGAAAGAAACACACAAAAAAAGTAGAGAAGAAAGTAAAACAATCAAGAAAAATCATAGAAAAGGGGAAAATGACTCTAGGAAAAAAGATAAAACTTCATACAACTTGGCAAAAATACCAGCCTGGAGGGAAAACCAGACTGGGAAATCAGCAAATAGAGTAACATAACATGAACTACACATAGATATTCTTTTCTTACAGATAAGCAATTCATTTCAGGAAGATTTCATATCATTTAACCTAAAAACACTTGCCTGATTAAGACTTGCTGAGGTAAAACATTTCGTTCTTTGGCCATAGCTAACTGAGTGGTGCCCTAAAAACTTTTGTGGGAAAAACAAGGCCATATTTACCACTACAATTGTCAAGGGGAGTAAGATAAATGTTAGGACTAACTGGACCTCTTAGCAAACTCGAAATCAGATTTAACACACAATCAGATTTGATTTTCTGAGTTGATCGGATTCCCATCTATATCTAGTTGCCTGAGCTACCCAGGAACTTATCAGTGTATGTTGGGGGACAACAGAATCATTTGGAAGTCGGGCTGATTGAAAGTCAAATCATCAGTCATTCCCTTGCTGACAATGGAATCATGAGTCAATTCATCCACCTCCCAGAACCACATTTGCCTCATTAATAAAAAAGTAGGTTACATTAGCACACCTACTTTACAAAACTATTATGACTATGATGTAACACAGGTAATGACATAGGGTCTAGCCCACAGTAGAACACTCTAGAAATGTTAGTTTCTTTTTTCTGTATTCCGGTAGTTATCATAAAATTTTTAGAAATCCATAAAATCCTACCTGCTTAAAGAGTCTTCTTCAGAGACATCAATCACTATTTCTTAAAAAAAGTAAAATACATTTTAAATCAATAAGAATACAGGGCTTTAAAAGTGCCAGCTTAATGCATTGTTAGAAAGTATTACTTCAAGACCACATCTGAAGACTATATTAGAGTGAACAATAATCCTATTATTGGTAGGTCAGTAATACATTAGGAACATTTACTTTCTCTTTTTAAACATATAAAATGCAAAAAAAAAGAGAGAATGGGGTCTATCAAAATTTATACTTCCCTGTGAAATGCTACGTGCAATGAACATAATCCTAACCAAACCCCAACAGACTGACAGAAAATTGCACTTTGGGTGGAAGCAGAATCATGCACTAACCATGTCAAATTTAAATAACATGAGTTTTCTGGCTTCTTCCGTTAAGAGCAGTCAGAAGAGAGTACACTTATTTTACTGTAACTCAAACAACATCTCCTGCTCTTGAGTAAAGACTAGCTGGTTGAGGATTAAACACTCTTATCATAAGGAAGCTTGGGCATTAGGCAAAGCAAAACATAGGAAAGAGATTCCTTCTGACCCCATTTCCAATTGCAAGATAAGTAGGAAAGACATTGTGACTCCAGTTGTATGAAGTAGAACCCCTTGAGACTGTCTCCTTCCATTGCTAGAGTGTATCTGTTCCCATCTCAGAGAGCAGGGTGGCTCATACAGTTAGTAGTGTGTGAGGTCATTTTTCTCAACTCTGCGTTAGGTGTCAAATGCCTATAGAAATCATTCTCTTTCAGCTTGTACAGCATATGTCATCAGATCCTACACTTATGAAGAACAACAAACCTCTAAAGCCAAAGAACATCTTGGATGACTACATCCAATTACCTTGGAATTCATTTTTTAAACATTCAAAAAGATATCAACTGTATGGTTCCAACTATACAACATTCAAGAAAAGACAAATCTCAGGAGACATAAAAAAGTTCAGTGGTGAGTTTGGGGAGGAAAAATGGCGACCAGCAGGAAGGTAGGGAGGGAGAGAGTGTGAGAGTGCAAGGAAGAGTGTGGACGTGTGTGGTGAGTGTATATGAGCTAGGGACAGTTAGACTCTGCAGGTCTTCTAAGGGGCTGCTAAACCCGGCAGTCTTAGGCGGCGGAGTCCCGCTCCTGGCGTGGACACTCCTGGGCGGCCAGCAAAGGCACAGCGACCACGCCATCTTGGGAAACAGCGCTGCTTGAGACTAGGATCCTGGCCTCAGCACCACCCAGTCTGATCTCAGAAGCATACCAGGACCCTGCAGCTACTGGGGACAGAGCTACAGACCACAGCTACAGACCTTCGGACACCAAAAGTTCAGAAATCCCTGGGGCAGATCCTTGAGTACCAGAGCCCATCCCCCCTTCCCCCAGGCTCTCGGGCAGCGCCAGAGTAACTAACTGATAGACCTACCCCTTGCCGGGGCCTCAGCGCTGCAGGAACTTTGGCCTGGAAGTGCGTGAGTACCTTGGAACTGATCCTACACGCACTGCGGGCTTCAGAGCCCTGGGCTGGGAGCAATCGCGCGAACGGGAGTTTGTCCGCCTAGCACAGGCCCAGGGACCCTGTTTCTCAGGGCAGGAGGCAGCACCAAGCACCAGTGACTTGACTGTGTTTCTTATCACCTGCGCCTGAGATCCTGATTTCCTGTGCATTCATACTAAGAGCCAGTGAATCCAATTCCTGGTGCAAGGGCACACAGGGACCCTGATTCTCAAGGTGAGGTCACGCGAAGCAACAGAGACTCTGATACTGGACTCTTGGGGAACTCTGACTCCTGGCGCAAGCTAGGGGGCTCTGCTCTGGTTTTCAACACGCTCCAGGGGGGCCTCTATTTCAGCACAGTGCAGGCAGGGTCCCTATTTCTAAGGGCACGTGAGAGGCCACATTGAGTGTTGGCAACACTGACACAGAGTGAGCCTGGTTTCCACCAACCAACAACAACCACACATCTTAGTGTCAGAGCTCTTCAGTGACACTAGGGTGGTGGGAGCCTCCCACTGCACACGGCCCAGGCCCACGCAACTCGACCTTTGAACCATCAGGAGATAATCAGAATGAAGAGACGACACAACACCCAGAGGAAAGACAATGAGGAATCACCAAGAAAGGAAATTAATGAAGTTGAAGCATGCAACATGACAGAAAAAGAATTCAGAATAATGGTTGTACAATTCATTCACCGGATGGATGAGAAAATCAACAACCTAGAATCAGGAAGAAATGAAAAGTGATATAGCTACAATCAAAAACACCATGGAAAGTTTCAACAGCAGACTAGAAGAAGCAGAAGACCGAATTAGTGAGTTAGAAGATAAGGCAGAGAAACAAGCTCAATCTGAACAGCAACTGGAGAAAAAAATTAAAAAACAGGAGGAGAGCCTAAGGGAGCTTCGGGACAACATGAAACGAAGTAACATACGCATAATAGGGCTGCAAGAAGGACAAGAAGAGCAGCAAGGATTAGAAAATCTATTTGAAGAAATAATGACAGAAAACTTCCCAGATATGGGGAAGAAAAAAGTTACACAAGTACAGAGAGTCCCAGGCAAGATGAACCCCAAAAGACCGACACCAAGACGCGTCATAATAACGATGGCAAATGTACAAGACAAAGAGAGAATCTTAAAGGCTGCAAGAGAGAAACAGAGAGTTACCTACAAAGGATCCCCCATCAGATTATCAAACGATTTCTCAACAGAAACACATCAGGCCAGAAAAGAATGGACGGAAATTTACAAAGTGATGCAAAGCAAAGGACTGCATCCAAGAATACTCTATCCAGCAAGGCTATCATTCAAAATTGAAGGGGAAATAAGAAGCTTCACAGACAAAAAAAGGCTAAGGGAGTTCATCGCCACCAAGCCAGCAATGCAAGAAATGCTAAAGGGACTGGTGTAAAAAGAAGAAATCAAAAGCCCAGAAAGAAAGCAGCCACAAAAAAATAGAAATGGCTACAAACAAGTACCTTTCAATAATAACTTTAAATGTAAATGGACTAAATGGTCCAATCAAAAGACATCAAGTGGCTGAATGGATAAAAAAACATGACCCATACATTTGCTGTCTACAAGAGACCCACCTCATTAGAAGGGACTCACACAGACTGAAAGTGAAGGGATGGAAAAATATCTTTCAGGCAAATGGAAATGAAAAAAAAGCTGGGGTAGCAATACTTATATCTGACAAAATAGACCTCAAAGTGAAGGCCATAACAAGAGATAAGGAAGGCCACTTCATAATACTAAAGGGATCAATACAACAAGAGGATATAACCCTGATAAACATATATGTGCCCAATGCAGGAGCACCCACATACATAAGAAAACTCCTGGAAGATATCAGGGGAGAGATCGACAACAATACAATCATAGTAGGGGACTTTAATACACCACTGACATCACTGGATAAATCCGCTAGACAAAAACTCAGCAAAGAAACAGCAATCCTAAATGACTCACTAGATCAGATGGACTTAATTGACATCTTCAGAACACTTCACCCCAAAGCCATGGAATATACATTCCTCTCAGGTGCTCATGGGACATATTCAAAAATAGGCCACATATAGGGTCACAAGCAAAGTCTCCCCAAATTCAAGAAGATTGAAATCATAAAAAGCATCTTCTCAGACCACGATGGCATAATGTTAGAAATAAACTACAATAAAAACAACCCAAAATACTCAAACACTTGGAAGCTGAATAGCATGTTATTAAATATTGATTGGGTTACCAATGACATCAAAGAAGAAATTAAAAACATCCTGGACACTAATGACAATGAAAACACAACAATCCAAAACCTACGGGACACAATGAAAGCAGTCCTGAGAGGGAAGTTTATAGCTCTACAGGCCTATCTCAAAAAACAAGAAAAAATGGTAGTTAATCATCTAACTCTACATCTCAAAGAATTAGAAAGAGAGCAACAAGAAAACCCCAGAGTGAGCACAAGGAAGGAGATAATAAAGATTGGAGCAGAAATCAATGAAATAGAGACCAAAAAAACAATACAGAAAATCAATGAAACCAAGAGCTGGTTCTTTGAAAGGATAAACAAGATTGACAAAGCCCTAGCAAGGCTCACCAAGAAGCAAAGAGAGAGGTCCCAAATAAACCAAATCAGAAACGATAGAGGCAAAATAACAGCAGACCCCACAGAAATACAAATGATTGTTAAACAATACTACGGACAACTCTACTCCAACAAACTAGACAACCTGGAGGAAATGGACAAATTCCTAGAAAAATACAACATTCCAAAACTCAATCAGGAAGAATCTAAAAATCTGAATAGGCCAATAACTATGGAAGAAATTGAAGCAGTCATCAGAAAGCTTCCAGCAAACAAAAGCCCAGGACCAGACGGCTTCTCAGGGGAGTTTTACCAAACTTTCAAGGAAGAACTAAAACCTATCCTCCTCAGATTACTACAAAAAGTTCAAGAGAATGGAACACTTCCAAACACATTCTATGAAGCTAGCATCACCCTAATACCAAAACCAGGTAAAGACAACACAATGAAAGAGAATTACAGGCCAATATCCCTCATGAACATAGATACCAAAATCCTCAACAAAATCTTAGCAAATCGGATCCAGCAGTACATCTGAAGGATCATACACCATGACCAAGTAGGATTTATCCCAAGGATGCAAGGATGGTAAAACATCCGTAAATCAATAAACGTGATACATCACATAAACAAATTGAAAGAAAAAAACCACATGGTCATATCAATTGATGCAGAAAAAGCATTCGACAAAATCCAACACCCATTTTTGATAAAAACTCTCAGCAAGGTGGGAATAGAAGGATCATACCTCAACATAATAAAAGCCATATATGACAGGCCCACAGCCAACATCATACTCAATGGACAAAAACTAACACCATTTCCCCTAAGAACAGGAACAAGACAGGGATGCCCACTCTCACCACTCCTGTTCAACATCGTCCTGGAAGTATTAGCCATTGCAATTAGACAAGAAGAAGAAATAAAAGGCATCCAAATTGGAAAAGAGGAAGTAAAACTGTCCTTATTTGCAGATGACATGATATTATACATACAAAACCCTAGAGACTCCATCAAAAAACTACTAGACTTAATACATGAATTTGGCAATGTGGCAGGATACAAAATTAACCCCAAGAAATCCGAGGCATTTCTATACACCAATAGTGAACTTTCAGAAAGAGAGATTATAAAAACAATCCCATTTACCATCGCACCAAAAAAATTAAGATACCTAGGAATAAACTTAACTAAAGAGGTAAAAGACCTCTACTCAGAAAACTACAGGACGTTGCAAAAAGAGATAGAGGAAGACATAAAGAGATGGAAGAACATACCATGTTCATGGATTGGTAGAATCAACATCATTAAAATGTCCGTACTACCCAAAGCAATCTATAAATTCAAGGCACTTCCCATTAAAATACCAATGGCCTTCTTCAAAGATCTAGAACGAACTCTCCAAAAATTCATCTGGAATAAAAAAAGACCCCGAATAGCTGCAGCGATCCTGAGAAAAAACAAAGTAGGTGAGATCTCAATGCCAGATATCAAGCTGTATTACAAAGCCACTGTTCTCAAAACTGCCTGGTACTGGCACAAGAACAGACATATAGATCAGTGGAATAGAATAGAGAGTCCAGAAATTAGCCCGAACCAATATGCTCAATTAATTTTTGACAAAGGAGGCATGAACATACAATGGAGCCAAGATAGTCTCTTCAATAAATGGTGTTGGGAAAATTGGACGGATATATGCAAGAAAATGAAACTAGACCACCAACTTACACCATACACAAGAATAAACTCAAAATGGATAAAGGACTTAAATGTACGACAGGAAACCATAAAAATTCTAGAAGAATACAAAGGCAACAAAATCTCAGACATATGCCAAAGCAATTTCTTCACTGATACAGCTCCTAGGGCAGTTGAAACTAAAGACAAAATGAACAAATGGGACTACATCAAAATAAAAAGCTTCTGCACAGCAAAAGAAATCATCAACAAAACAACAAGAAAACCCACTGCGTGGGAAAACATATTTGCCAACATCATATCTGAAAAGGGCCTAATCTCCAAAATTTATAGGGAACTCATACAACTTAACAAAAAGAAGATAAACAATCCAATCAAAAAATGGGCAAAGGACCTAAATAGACACCTTTCAAAAGAGGACATTCAGAAAGCCAAGAGACATATGAAAACATGCTCAAAGTCACTAATAATCCGAGAGATGCAAATCAAAACAACAATGAGGTACCATCTCACACCTGTCAGACTGGCTATCATCAACAAATCAACAAACGACAAGTGCTGGAGAGGATGTGGAGAAAAAGGAACACTCATGCACTGCTGGTGGGAATGCAGACTGGTGTAGCCACTGTGGAAGACAGTATGGAGTTTCCTCAAAAAATTGGAAATGGAACTCCAATTTGACCCAGTGATCCCACTTCTAGAAATATATCCCAAGAAACCAGAAACACCAATCAGAAAGGATATATGCACCCCGATGTTCATAGCAGCACAATTCACCATAGCTAAGATCTGGAAACAGCCTAAGTGCCCATCAGTAGATGAATGGATTAGAAAACGGTGGTACATCTACACGATGGAATACTATGCTGCTGTAAAAAAGAAGGAACTCTTACCATTTGCAACAGCATGGATGGAACTGGAGAGCATTATGCTAAGTGAAACAAGCCAGTCAATGAAGGAAAATTACCACATGATCTCACTCATTCATGGACAATAAAGACCATTACAAACTTTTGAACAATAATAGATACAGAGGCAGAGCTGCCTCAAAATGATTGCCAAACTGCAGTGGGAAGGCCAGGGAGGGTTGGGGGACAGGAGGGAGGGGAGTAAGAGATCAACCGAAGGACTTGTATGCATCCTTATAAGCATAACTAATGGACATAAGACACTGGGGGGTAAGGGAGGGCAGGGGTTTGTCAAGTGCGGGGGGGAAAAAAGGACACTTATGTAATACCCTTTGTAATACTTTTAGCGAAAAATAAAAAATTAAAAAATAAAAAAAAAAGATCAGTGGTTTCCAGAATTTAGGGGGAAGGGAAGGATTAATAAGCTGAACATGGAGGATTTTTAAGGCAGTGAATGGATTCTATATGATACTGTAATGGTAAGTATGTGCCATCATACATTTGTCCAAACCCATAGGATGTTCAACACCACGGTGAACCTTAATGTAAAATTTGGAATTTGGTTGATAATGATGAGTCAATGCGCATCCATCCATTGTAAAAAATATACTTCACTGTTACTGGGGGGGTCAAAAATGAGCAAGGCACCAGACCTGCAAGGCTCAGTGGTTGAGCATCCAGTTAGGAGCCAGAAGATCAATGTTTGATTTCGGGTGGGGGTACATACCCCAGTTGTGGGCTTGATCCCTAATGTGGGGTGTACAGGAGGCAGCAGAACAATGATTACCTCTCACCATTGATGTTTCTATCTCTGTCTCCCTATCCCTTCCTCTCTGAAACCAATAAAAATAAATTAAAAAAATGAGTAAGGCTGTGTGTATCTGAGTTTATGTGGCTTATGGGAGATCTCTCTACTTTCCATTCAATTTTACTGTGCACCAAAAACTGCTCTAAAAAATAAGTCTTAAAATGACAAAATAAAAAAGGCTTATTAGTTTTTATTTTAAAAAGGTATTCCTCCAGGGATGCAAGGCTGGTACAATATCCACAAATCAATAAACATGATACATCACATAAACAAATTGAAAAACAAAAATCACATAATCATATCAATTGATACAGAAAAAGCATTTGACAATATCCAACACCATTTTCTGATAAAAACTCTCAGGAAAGTGGGAATAGATGGATCATACTTCAATATAATAAAAGCCTTATATGACAAACCTATAGCCAACATCATACTCAATGGGCAAAAAATAAAACCATTTTCCCTAAGAACAGGAACAAGAGAGGGATGCCCTCTTTCACTACTCCTGATCAACATAGTACTGGAAGTGCTAGCCATAGTGATCAGACAAGAAGAAGAAATAAAATGTATCCAAATTGGAAAAGAAGAAGTAAAATTGTCTTTATTTGCTGATGACATGATATTGTACATCGAAAACCTTAAAGACTCCATAAAAAACTACTATACTTAATAAATGAATTTGGCAATGTAGCAGGATACAAAACTAACACCCAGAAACCTTTGGCTTTTTTATACACCAATAATGAACTCACAGAAAGAGAAACTAAAAAAACAATCCATTTACTATTGCAATAAAAAAATAAGATATTGAGGAATAAATTTAACCAAAGAGGTAAAAGACCTGTACTCAGAAAATTACAGGATGCTGAAAAAAGTAATAGAGGAAGACCTAAATAAATGGAAGAATATACTATCTTCATGGATTGGTAGAATCAAGATCATTAAAATGTCCATACCACCCAAAGCAATTTATAGATTCTAAGCAATCCCCATTAACATACAACAGCATATTTCAAAGACCTAGAACAAACTCTCCAAAAATTCATCTGAAATAAAAAAAAAGACCTCGATTAACTGCAGCAATATGAAGAAAGAAGAACAATGTTGGAGGGATGACAATACCAGATATCAAGCTATATTACAAAGCCACTGTTCTCAAAACTTCCTGGTACTGCCACAAGAATAGACAAATAGACCAATGGAATAGAACAGAGAACCCAGAGATCAACCAAAGCCATTATGCTCAATTAACATTTGACAAAGGAGGCAAGAACATACAATGGAGTCAAGACAGTCTCTTCAATAAATAGTGTTGGAAAAATTGGACAGATACTCGCAAAAAAATGAAACTAGACCACCAACTTACACCATACACAAAAATAAACTCAAAATGGATAAAGGACTTCAACATAAGACAGGAAACCATAAAAATCTTAGAAGACTCCATAGGCAGCAAAATAGCAGACATATTTTGTAGCAATATCTTTACCAATACAGCTCCCTAGGGCAATGGAAACTAAGAAGAAAATAAACAAATGGGACTACCTCAAAAGAAAAAGCTTCTGCACAGCAAAAAAAAAAAAAAAAAAAAAAAAAAAATCAACAAAACAGTAAGAAATTCACTGCATGGGAGAACATATTTGCCAGTGTTATCTCTGATAAGGATTTAATCTCCAAAATTTGCAGGGAACTCCAACAACTTAACAAAAGGAAGATAAACAATCCAATCAAAAAATGGGCAAAGGACCTAAATAGACACTTTTCTAAAGAGGACATACAGAAGGCCAAGAAACATATGAAAACATTAGAGGCCTGGTGCACGAGATTCATGCACTCAGGGGGGGTCCCTCAGCCCAACCTGCACCCTCTCGCAGTGTGGGAGCCCTCAGGGGTTGCCCAACTGCCAACTTAGGCCCACTCCCCATGGGCCTAAGCTATCAGTGGGACATTCTTTTTTTAAAAAAAAAAATTTATTTTATTGTTTAAAGTATTACAAATAGTAGTATATATATCTCCCTTTTTTTCCCCCATTGACTTTGCCCCAGCCTCCCCTACCCCCTAGCACATGGCCTTACCTCACCACCCAGTGCATTGTGTCCATTGGTTATGCTTATATGCATGCATACAAGTACTTCAGTTGATCTCTTACCTTCCCCCTCCCAACCTTCCCCAGCCTTCCCACTGTAATTTGACAGTCTGTTTGATGCTTCTCTGCCTCTGTATCTATCTTTTTTTTCATCAAGTTATAATGTTCTTTATTATCCATAAATGAGTGAGATCATGTGGTATTTTTCTTTCACTGACTGGCTTATTTCACTTAGCCATGGAGGAGGGAGAGGTTCCTGCCACCGCCACTGTTCTCTCCAGCTGTGAGCCCGGCTTCTGGAAGAGCAGTGCTCCCCCTGTGGGAGGGCACTGACCACCAGGGGGCAGCTCTTGTGTTGAGCTGCCTTCCCCCTGGTGGTCAGTGCATGTCATAGCGACTGGATGTTCCACTGTTTGGTCGATTTGCATATTAGCCTTTTATTAGATAGGATGTTCAAAGTCACTAATCATATGAGAGATGCAAATCAAAACAACAATGAGGTACCATCTCACACCTGTCAGAATGGCTATCGTCAACAAATCAACAAATGACACGTGCTGGCGAGATGTGGAGAAAAAGGAACCCTTGTGCATTGCTGGTGGGAATGCAGACTGGTGGAAAACAGTATAGTGTTTCCTCAAAAAATTAAAAATGGAACTCCCATTTGACATAGTGATCCCACTTCTAGGAATGTATCCCAAGAAAACAGAAGCACCAGTCAGAAAGGATATATGCACCCCTATGTTCATTGCAGCACAATTCACCATAGCTAAGATTTGGAAACAGCCTAAGTCCCCATCAGCAGACGAGTGGGTTAGAAAACTGTGCTACATTTACACAATGGAATTCTATGACACTGTAAAGAAGAAGGAATTCTTACCATTGGCAACAGCATGGATGGAACTAGATAGCATTATGCCTAGGAAATAATCCAGTCAGAGAAAAAAAAAAATTACATGATCTCACTCATTTGTGGAATATAATGAGCAACATAAACTGATGAACAAAAATAGAACCAGAGACATAGAAGCATCAAACAGACTGTACAACCTATGAGGGAAGGTGGGAGGTGAGGAGGTAAGAGATCAACCAAAGGACTTGTATGCATGCAGATGAGCATAACCAAGGGACACACACAGTAAGGGGGTAAGGGCTTGTGGGGAAGGGGTAGTGGGGGAGAAGCCAATGGGGAAAAAAGGAGACTCATGTAATACTTTAAACAATAAAGAATTTTTAAAAATGTATTTCCTGAATCTGCTATTAACATACATCAACATATTAATGCTATTTTCAAGAAACAGTCACCTTGGAAATGAAGATAAATAGCCAAGTATCAGAATATGGGTGTTATCCCCACTATTGAGTGAAGCATATGGAAAGATAAATAAAGCAAATAATTTCCATTGTATACTAAGACAGGAAAATAACTAACAAATACGATTGAAAACCTTGCTTTATAATTATAAACAGGGTTTAGTGCAATATAAATCAAAACTGAATCATCCATATAATTAAAAGTCACGTTTTCTTCTAATTGTAAATCAGAAATCTATGCTGATTTTATCTAAATATTACCTTAAAGCATTAATTGGATAAAAAGTAAAGCTTGCCAGAACCGGTTTGGCTCAGTGGATAGAGCGTCGGCCTGCGGACTGAAAGGTCCCAGGTTCGATTCCAGTCAAGGGCATGTACCTGGGTTGCGGGCACATCCCCAGTAGGAGATGTGCAGGAGGCAGCTGATCGATGTTTCTCTCTCATCGATGTTTCTAACTCTCTATCTCTCTCCCTTCCTCTCTGTAAAAAATCAATAAAATATATTTTCAAAAAAAATAAAAAATAAATTAAAAAAGTAAAGCTTATAATTGCCCAATATTGCCCTAGTAATTTATGTACAAATACCTGTGAAATACTCACCAAGGGTCACAAATGTAACCAGCATTGTAAGCAATTATGGATGATGTGACTGAAACCAGTACCATGTTATGTTAAATATTATTTGCTCTTAAAATAAATTCTTAGATCAAGACTAAAAGGTCAGTCAGTTTTGATGTGCAAAAGTATTTCATGCAGCAGGCCTAAGACTGCTATCCTTAGAAAGTCCTGCTTAAATGGCTGCCCTTCAGTTGGTGTCTGAAAACCTGAATCTGGGGAGGGTTTCCCCCTTTCCCTAACTGAGAAGAGGGGCTCCCTGAGCCTAAATACTTTGTACAACCAATGGGGTTCATGCTGAACACCTGCTTTCTTTCTGGGAATCTAAAATTTTGGTACATGCTATGGGGAAGATGCCTATGTGGCTAGCATGCCATAAAAACCTCTCATTGAGACTAACAAAATTGGAAGATAACATAGTTCACGTGTGTTGTCATAATTATACACTGAATCACTAAGCACCCAGGTAATTTCACAGGGAGAGGGCTCTTGGAAGCTTGTGCCTGGTGTCCTCCACCCTTTGTCACACACAGCTCTTCTCTTTGCTGATTTTACTGTGGTCTTTCACTATAATAAATCTCAGGTATGAGCACAACTATATGCTGAGTCCTATAAATTTTCTAGTGAATAAACAAACCTAGGGGTGGATTTAGGATCCTCTAACAAAATTGCATTATGTGAAAACATTATTTGAATTGATTTCAAAAAGTACCTGTCATTGATTTTGTTTTGGTCCATGCTTCTTGAGTTTTCCGTAGATCTGTAACTATTGGAATAAAGACATGAAAGGGATAAATCAAACATTGATGTCAGAAAATAATGTGAAATAAGCAACATTCCTATTTAGTCACAATAGAAAATACAGAATTCTAATGATTGACAACATGTTCTTTAGTATCAAAGTTTCTATAAAGGACATGAAGACATCACACTGACAATTTTCTCCAACTAAACAAGGTTTAATTCCTTTGTACAACAGTTGTGAATCAACCAAGTAACTGGGATAACTGCAGAAGAACAGTAGTTATCATATACTAGAGACCTGATGCATGAAATTCGTGCAAGGGTAGGCCTTCGCAGCCCCGGTTGCCGGGCCTCTCCAGCCCCGGCTGTCTCGTGGCCTGGGCTGCCTCAGGGCCATGCCCCCCACCCATGTCCACCACCCACACACCCCAAATTCCCTGGCTCCCCAGGGCCCCCTGATTGATCATCCCACAGACACTAGCCTGGTCCTCCCTCTTTGGGATGATTGCGGAGCCCTCCGATTGATCGCCCCTCTGACTGGTTGCCTGGGCCTCCTTCTGAGGGGCGATTGTGGGGTGACAGCGGGCCCTCTGACCAATTGCATTGCTCCCTCCTTGGTTGGCCTGGCGTCAGTGCGTGCCATAGCATGTTCGTCCTATTCTTTATGTCCAATCTAAATGCCAGTGCACTACCTGGAAACCTATCAATCACCTTAGATTTCTCTCTCCGCACCAGCTCTTTACATGCAATCATCACCATAGTCATATGAACTAGACCTCTCTACATTCTCTGCTTTATTTGGCTACTGTCAACTGCACTAGTCAAACATAAGCTCTTAAAAGATGGCTCTCTGAGTGTTGGGGAATACCAACAAATATTATTGTTCCTTCTTAAATGAATAAGATTTGTTTAAGCAAAAGAAATGAGAAAGACATAGGCCTAGAAAACAACATTTCAAATGGAATAAATTTAGCTTCCTATCTCATTTGACCATGGAAGCATACAACTTTCAAATTGAACTGATGCTCATCCAAGGAGGCAAAATGTTCCTTTGTCTTCCAGGCCCTTTATAAGGTTTCTGTACCCTCTATTCTCTACAGGAGGGGTCAGCAAACTAGGGCCCAAAGGCCAACACAAGCTGCCAGCTGGTTTTGCAAATAGTTTCACTGGAATACATCTGTGCCTATTAACTTACAGATTCTCTAAGACTGCTCTCACACTACAATGGCAGACTTGAGTAGATATGACAGACCACATGGGCTAAAATCAGGCCCTTTGCAGAGAAAGGTTGGTGATCCCTGCTTCACACCACAATCAGAGGGCCCTTATCGAATCTAATCTTGTTCCTCTTCTGCTCAAAACTCCAATGAATCCCTGCAGTAAATATTTCTGGCTTTCGACCTTAGTCTTCATTCTTGCTGGAGAACCACAACTCTATTTGTACATTCACTGTCCTGATACACAAAGAAGTAGGTATCTTCTTTGTGTATCAGTTCCAAAAGGAGAAATGATTATAATAAGCTCATCAGAGTCACTAGTTTACCTCTAATTGGTTTAAGTATGAGCATGCGATTAACCGAAGCCTATAAAAAGCTAGGGAAGTCAACTGCAAGCCTCTCAGTTTCTTCCTATTTAAAAGAAAGTCATAGGCCCAGCCAGTGTGGTGCAGTAGATGGAGCCCACTGTCCCAGGCACCAAGAGGTCGCTGGTGATATTCCAGGGCAGGGCAGATGCCAGGGTGGCAGGGTTAGTCCCCAGGAGGGGGTGTGCAGGAGGCACCTCGTGGATGTGATGGCTCTCTCTCATTGATGTTTCAGTCTCTCTCTCCCTTTTCTTTCTCTCTAATGTCAATTAAAACATATTATTTTAAAAAATTAAGGAAACACATAGCTCAACATCACTAATCTTGGAAATGCAAATGAAATTCATAAGGAAGTACCCTCCTCACTCCTCTCAGAATGGATGTCATCAAAATATAAGTAAATAAGTGTTGGCAAGGATATGGAGAAAAGAGAAAGCCTCATGCAATGTTCCTGTGATTGTAAATTGGTACAGTCACTGTGGAAAGCAGCATGGACATTCCTCAAAAAAATAAAAATAGAACTGCCATTCTACTTCTGGGTATTTATCCAACAGAAACATGAACACGAATTTACAAAGTTACTTGCACCCCTATGTTCACTACAGCATTATTTACAATAGCCAAGGTATGGAAGCAACATAGGTGTCCTTCAATAGATAAGTAAATAAAAAGATGCGAAATTTATAAACACACACTCACACTCATTATGCATATGCATAATGAAAAACTCCTCAGACATAAAAAACAATAAATTCTGGCCTTTTATGGAAACATGGATGGACCAGGAGGATCTTATGCTAAGTGAAATAAGACAAAGAAAACAAATACCATAGGGCAGTGAGGGCGAACCTTTTGAGCTCGGCGTGTCAGCATTTTGAAAAACCCTAACTTAACTCTGGTGCTATGTCACATATAGAATTTTTTTGATATTTGCAACCATAGTAAAACAAAGACTTATATTTTTGATATTTATTTTATATATTTAAATGCCATTTAACAAAGAAAAATCAACCAAAAAATGAGTTCCCGTGTCACCTCTGACTCGCGTGTCATAGGTTTGCCATCACTGCCATAGGGTCTCACTTGTAGGTTCAATCTAAAACAACAAAACAGAAACAGACCCCATGGCTACAGAGAACAAACTGCTGGTTGCTAGAGCACAGTAAGCAGAGGTGATGGGTGAAATAAAAGAATATGAAATGCAAAATTCCAGTTATAAATTACATAAGCCAGAGGGATGTAGTGTACTGTGCAGCACAGGAAATGTGTCAATATCACAATAATTTTGCTCGGTGATAGATGGTTACTAGACATATCATTGTGAAACAAGGATAATTATAAAATCCTAATGCAATCTGGCACCCAGTAAGCACTAAATAAACTATAGCAAACCATGGAAATTAAAATGAGCTTAACATGCTCTTAAAGAGCGATGACTGTTTTTAAAATGTTTCAATTCTGCAACATCAGAATAACACTTAGTACCTGAAAGACACCTGAAAGTTAAATGGCAGACCATTCAGCTGAAAAATGAGTAACTGAATTTTGACATTTTCTTTGAAAATTCTGTTCAGAAAAACAGAGAAATAAACCAGCAACACCTCTCCCACATTATGAGTACCTTCAAGATCAAAATGCTATTTCATTTATTTCCTATAACTTGCAAAGCCAATCTATACAAACCCTCTGATGAAGGTCTACCAAGTCCAAGGTGTCCTCATACAGTTCAGATTGTACAAAAAACCAGGTGCCACATCTGGCATTTTTGTTATTGGGAAATATTTTTGTACATTTATTATAATTTGTAGAGTCCCGGGATGTGCTGTTTGAATATTTATTATCATTTTCTTCTGATTATTGGCAACAGAGCATCTTGTTCTAAAGAAATTCCAGTTTCCTGATAATTACCAAAGTAATGAAGTCAACATATATCATTCTGTTTTGACTTCTGAGTAATAAAGTTGACAATAGTGAGACCTTGTTGGTAGAATATGAAAAATACCCTACGTTTCTCAAGAAGCATTGCCTTTCTGAGTTCTGAACTATGGGCAGATGTCTTTATAAAACAATGTTGTCAGGATTCTTGTACACTGGCTAAGTGTGGCAGCTCTTATTGTTTGCCATCTGTTTGTGATACCAGGAAAGTATTGTTGAGTTCCTAATTATAGTTACTTTTTTGGTGAGACGAATCACTATGCAATAACAAATATTCATTTACTAAATATAATCCATTCACAGTTAAAACTAAAGATTCATTTTTAGAACAAATCAAGTTTGGTATAATGTGACACATAGAGGAAACATTCACCATCCTAACTTAAAGTCTTTTTTCTTCTTAACATAAAGATACAGTGTGGGATTTTAGGGGTCAGAACTAAATAAATGAACTTCTTTTCAAATGATATTGCCCCAGACTTCAAATTACCTACAATTAACTTTGTTAATAATACTAGACTACTATTCTATTAAGAAGGAGTTTAAGAAAAACTATACATGCAACTTCCACATGGTTGGTATTTTTTCCCTCTCTTTCATTAACAAAACTTCCTTATTCTTACTTCATCTATGGTAGCAACACCAAGAGGAATTCACTATCAGAAGTCTTACCAGGAGTACAACTTTCAGAGGTTTGGGGTCCCTTTTTTTCTTTAGTTTTAGAGGTTATTTTTTGCTGGCTGTGTACCAAAAAAAAAGAAAAAAATGGTGATAAGTAATATTACTTTCTTAATATTAACATAAAATATTTTTGAAATATAGTAAGTTATTAGAATATATCAGAACTAAAACTAAAATTTTAATTGTACCACACATTTTAAATTTGTAAGTTCTACAACTGCTTTATGAAGTATGTAATTTCTAACAAAATAAGGTATGATAGTCATGATATGAGGGCAGTCTAGTTCAGTGAATTAATTAGAGTTAGCTAGACATAATCACAAATGTGTTAAACTCACACCTCCTATTTCTATAACCCACAGCTATTTCTTCTCACACAGTCACTTTTCTTGGCTCAAGGTCCTCCTCTACAAAATAAGAATCTTATTACTTTATTTCAGAAGGTTGTAAGGCGGATGGAATGAGATAATACAGCAAAAGATATGCTCAGATAAATAGTAAAGCAAAGAAAAAATCTAGTTATGAACTTTATTTGTTGAAACTATTTTTGAATTCCAAGTACTATAAATCCCAATGTGAACTTTTCATAGTTTCTAACATTCAAATGTTGCAGATTTCAGAAAATGTTATTAATCTGGTTATTACCTCTACTCAGGTTGTGGTCTGTATTTCAGGGCATCTCAGCCGTTGTGTAACTGGCAACTGAATTTATGTACAAATATATTACCTCATGAAGTCAGATAACACCATGCTCCCTTCTTTTTGTAGCAAATCACACCAACCACAGAAAACTAATAGAAATCAAGACCTGGCCTGGACTAAGACTATGCCTTCTCTACCTACTCAAACTGTGAACCAGCACATCTTTATGAGAATGATGCTTAATCTCCCTGACCACCCCAACTGTCTTGGAAGATACAATCCTACTGGTCACCTACCCATGCTGATGAGTCAGGGATGTGCCCTTAGCAATTGTAATTACCAATAACCTACTTTTGATTCAGAGCTTTCTGTTGACTGGCTTCCATGTGAGGCATAATTTTAAATATTTTGAAACCTGGGGTAAATTCAAATCACTCAGGGAAGTTTCATTATTATGGCAAAAAGATCACTTGAGGGGCCAACCTCAATTATGGACCCTCAGGAAATCTGGTGCTTACTACTCTGAGAAAGCAATATGGGGCCTTCCACTACCTAAACAAAGATGCTCCATAGGATATAAAGTGACCTTGGGGTATAGATACAGTAACAAAGGAGAAAGAACTTCTGATCTTTTCCTGTGTCATTATTTGAATCTCTGTGGCAGCTTAGTATTGTTTGTAAGTAACACCTGCTAGCAGAAAAACAAAACAAAAACCCATGAAGCTCAAAGGATAACTCAGCCCCAAAGGTCTGGGCTAAGAAGTGAGCTCAATATAAGCTTTCCCGTGTGGGAGGGGGGCTGTGGGTGGCTAGAGCTAGGAGGCCCAGCAGCCAGAATAGGGTGCTGGTAATTGGCATAGTGGCTAAACATACAGAGTACATGTATGTAAACTAAAAAAAAAGGTGTGACCCCCAAGTCCAAGGGTGAGTCAACACGAAGACTCAAGAATCTGGATCAGGAAGGCCAACCTGGAAGCAAAGATCAATCATGACTATATGATGGGTTTCAATGGCAACTCAACAGCTATAGGATCAATGGAAAAAACATAAAAGTTAGACTGTCCTTTTTTACATCTCCATCTGACTTGTCAGAGAAGATTGTCTTCCTGGACTTAGGGAATTCTTTATATGCCTGAAAAATTCAAGGCCGGGGGGGAGGGGGGGGCTAGGGGGATATAGGAGATAGTCCCCAGAAACTACAGATGTTTCTGCTACAGTCAACACTTCAAGACCCCAAATAAGTAGTTAGAAAAATCAGAGCTGAGATTTTAACCCCATGCATAGTGGTCCTAGGTGGAATGAAATGGGTAAAATCTTAAAAGTTCTGAGATAAAGAATTTGACCCAGTGCTTCTTCTAACTAGCTGAGCCTTTGATTGTTTTCTGGCTGATGACCTAGACCAGTGGTCGGCAAACTGCGGCTCGCGAGCCACATGCGGCTCTTTGGCCCCTTGAGTGTGGCTCTTCCACAAAATACCGACTTCCGTGCATGGGCCACGAAGTTTCAATTGCACTGTACGTGCATGCCCGCACGTGGTATTTTGTGGAAGAGCCACACTATAGGGGCCAAAGAGCCGCACGTGGCTTACGAGCCACAGTTTGCCAGCCACTGGTACAGGGTATAGCCCACAGAAGGGCACTCTAGAAATATTAGTTTCTTTTCTCTGCATTTTCTTAGCGAGCATATAATTTTTAAATTTTCATAAAATCCTACCTGCTTAAAGAGTCTTTTTCAGAGACATCCATCACTATTTTTAAAAAAAAGCAAAATACATTTTAAATCAACAAGAATATAGGGCTTTAAAATTACTGAATTAATGCATTGTTAGAAAGTGTAACTTTGGGACCACACCTGAAAACTGTACTAGAGTATATATTATTGGTAGGCCATTAATGCATTAAGAACATTTCCTTTCTCTTTTTAAACATATAAAACTAAAAAAAAAAAAGAAAGAAAAATGGGATCTATCAAAATTTGATACTTACCTGTGAACTGCTATGTACAAGGAAAAATAATGCTAACCAAACCCCATCGGACTGACAGAAAGTTTTATTGTTAGTGGAAACAGAATTATAGACTAACCATGTCAAACTTAAGTAGCATGAGCTTTCTGGCTTCTTCCATTAAGAGCAGTTAGAGGAGAGTATACTTACTTTGCCATAACACAATACAAATGTTCCAGCTCTTAGGTGCAGACTAGCTAGTCTAGGATGAAACACCCTTATCATAAGGAAACTTTGTCACTAGGCACTACACTTTGCTGCACAGTAAAATAGAGGAAACAAATTCATTCTGGCTCCATTTCCAATTAGAAGATAAGTAGGAAAGACTTTGTGATCCCAGTTGTATAAAGTCGAACTACTTGAGGCTGTCTCCTTCAGTTGGGAGAGTCTCTCTGAACACCCGTCATAGAGCAAGGTGGTCCAATAGTTAGTGCTCTGCAATAGTGTGTGAGGTCATCTTTCTTAACCTTCCCATTAGGTGAATATGCCTATAGAAATCATTCTCTTTCAGCTTGTATGGCATATGTCATCAGATCCTATGCTAATGAAAAACAACAACAAACAACTAAGGCCCTCGAACATCTTAGATAACTACATCCAATTACCTTGGAATTCATTTTTCAAATATTCAAACAGATACCCACTGTGTGATTCCAACTATACAATGTTCAGGAAAAGGCAAATCTAGGGAGACGTAAAAGAGATCAGACGTTTCCAGGGCTTAGGGAGAAATGAAAGATGAATAAGCAGAGCACAGAAGATTTTTAGGGCAGTGAAGCGATACTATATATGATATGATGATATGGTGGGTATGTGCTTTCATGCATTTGTCACAATCCATAGCATGTACAACACCCAGAGTGAACCTCACTGTAAACTAAGGACTTTGGTTGATAATGATGAGTCAGTGCATGTCCATCCACTGTAATAAGTATACTTCACTGTTACTGGAGGTCAAAAATGAGCAAGGAACCAGGCCTGTGTGGCTCAGTGGTTGAGCATTGACCTAGGAACCAGGAGGTTAAGGTTTGATTCCCAGTAGAGTCACATGCCTGGGTTGTGGGCTCGATACCCAGTGTGGGGTGTGCAGGAGGCAACCTATCAATAATTCTATCTCATAATTGATGTTTCTATGTATGTCTCTTTATCCCTTTCTCTCTGAAATCAATAAAAAATAAATTAATAAAAACGAGTAAGGTTGTATATATTTGCATTTGTGGTTTATGGGCACTCTCTATACTTTCCACTCAATTATACTGTGCACCTAAAACTGCTCTAAAAAATATGGTTTAGCCAGCACCGGTTTGGCTCAGTGGATAGAGCATCGGCCTGCGGACTGAAGGGTCCCATGTTCGATTCCGGTCAAGGGCATGTACCTTGGCTGCGGGCACATCCCCGGTGGGACATGTGCAGGAGGCAGCTGATCAATGTTTCTTTCTCATTGATGTTTCTAGCTCTCTATCCCTCTCCCTCCCTCTCTGCAAAAAATCAATAAAATATATTTTAAAAAACATATATGGTTTATAAATTTTTGTTTAAAATAATGTATTCCCTGTATCTACTACTAACATATGGTATATCAACATATCAATGCAATTTTCAAGATACAGTAACCTTGGAAATTAAGATAAAAACCCCAGTATCAGAATATAGGTATTATTCCTGCCATTGAGTGAAGGATATGAAAAGACATAAATACAGCAAATACTTTTAAATATATACTAGTCCAAGAAAATAACTGATAAATATGATTGAATACCTTGCATTGTATTTATAAACAGGGATTTAGTACAATAAAAATCATCCATATAATTAAAAGACACTTTTTCTTCTAACTTTAAATCAGAAATCATTATGCTGAGTTTATCTAAAAATTATCTAGAAGCATTAATTGGATAAGAAGGAGAGCTTATAATTGCCTAATATTGTCATAGTAATTTATGTACAAATAGCTGCGAAATACTCACCAAGAGTCACAAAAGAAACCCTCATTGCAAGCAATTATGGATGATGCAACTGAAACCAGTACCATGTTATGTTAAATATCACTTGCTCTTAAAATAAATTTTTAGATCAAGGCCAGATAGTCAGGGCTATACCTGCTGTGCAGAGAAATTTCATACATCAGGCCTAAGACTGCTATCCTTAGAAAGTCCTGCTTAAATGGCTACCCTTTGGTGGGTGTCTGAAAACCTGAATCTGGGAAGGGTTTCCCCCTTTCCCTAACTGAGAAGAGTGGCCCCGTGTGTCTAAACACCTTGTACAACCAATGGGGTTCATGCTGAACACTTGCTTTCCTTCTGGGAATCTAGAATTTGGGGACATGCGATGGAGAAGATGCCTTAAAAACCTTTCACTGAGTCTAACAAGACTGGTAGATGACATATTTCACATGAGTTGTCAGAATTTGACACTGGAATATCTCAGCACATCCTGGTAACTTCACAGGGAGGGGGCTCTTGGAAGCTTGTGCCTGGTGTCCTCCACCCTTTGTCACACACACCTCTTCTCTTTGCTGATTTTACTGTGGTCTTTCACTATAATAAATCTCAGGTATGAGCACAACTATATGCTGAGTCCTGTAAAGTTTTCTAGTAAATAAGCAAACCTAAGGGTAGGTTTAGGAACTTCTAATAAAATTGCATTATGTGAAAACATTATTTGGATTGATGTGTTATTCATGATTACATTACAGAAGTTGATTTCTCAGAATACCTATCATTGGTTTTGTTTTGGTCCAGGCTTCTTTTCGAGTTTTCAGTGGTTCCATAACTATTGGAATAAAGACATGAAAGAGATAAATCAAACATTGATGTTAGAAAATAATGTGAAATAAGCAACATTCCTATATAGTCACAATAGGAAATACAGAATCCTAATGATTGACAACATGTTCTATAGTATCAAAGTTTCTATAAAGGAAAGGAAAACATCACACTGACAATTTTCTCCAACTAAACAAGGTTTAATTCCATTGTACAACAGTGTGACTTAATCAAGTAACTGGGATAATTGCAGAAGAACAGTAATTATGATATATACTAAACAAGTGTTCTAATGATTATAAAGTTCTTTTTATTTATGACTAATCTTTTTTATTTCTTATTAAACTAAAATCATGGCTCACCTATTGAAGGCAGTTGTTGATAGGATAAGTCAAAAAGTAAAAGAAATTGTATCCAAAATGTAGGGATATCCATAAATATTCCATTAAACTCTACCTGTATGGAAAAATACTATTCTTTCCTGTTGAACCTTTGCCCTTTTCTGCTCATCTGATGAAGTCCTAGTCTTCATGTCCAAACTAAATGTCAGTGAACTACCTGGAAACCTATAAATCGCCTTAGAATTCTCTCTCACCACTAACTCTCTATGTGCAAACATCACAAAAGTCTTATGAATTAGACGTCTCTACTGTCTCTGCTTTATTTTCTTTCTGTCAACTGCCCCAGTCAAACATGGGCTCTTAACAGATGGCTCTCACGGGGGGGGGGGGGGGGGGGGGGGAACGGGGGGGGGCCCGGATACCACCAAATATTATTGTTCCCTCTTAAATTAATATGTTATCATTAATCAAAACAAATGAGAGAGAAATAGACCTAGAAAACACCAACACTTTAAGTGGAATATCTTGAGCTTCCTGACTCATTTCAGAATGAATGAAAGCTTCATGATGGATTAATGCTAGTCCAAGGAGGCAAAATGTTCCTTTGTCTCCCAGGTTCTTTATGTGGTTTCCTTCTATCTATCCTCTACATGAGGGGTCAGCAAACTAGGGCCCACAGACCGATACAAGCTGCCATTTGGTTTTGCAAATAAAGTCTCACTGGAATACAGCCGTGCCTGTTCACTTACAGATTCCCTATGACTGTTCTCACAACCACAAGGGCAGACTTGAGTAGATATGACACACCACGGGACTAAAATCAGGTCCTTTGCAGAGAAAACTTGTTGATGCCTGCTTAATACCACAACCACAGGGCTCTTATCAAATCTGATCTTGTTCCTCTTCTGCTCAAAACTATAATGAGCCCTAACCAGTTTGGCTCAGTGGATAGAGTGTTCGCCTGTGGACTGAAAGGTCCTAGGTTCAATTCCAGTCAAGGGCATGTACCTTGGTTACGGGAACACCCCCAGTACGAGGTGTGCAGGAGGCAGCTGATCAATGTTTCTCTCTCATTGATGTTTCTAACTCTCTATCCCTCTCCCTCCCTCTCTGCAAAAAATCAATAAAATATATTTTTCAGAGAGAAACCAAGATGGCGGCAGAGGTAAACACCTGAAATTGCTGCCTCCCACAACCACTTCAAAAATACAACTAAAAGACAAAACGGACACCATCCAGAACCACAGGAAGGCAGGCTGAGTGGAAATCCTACAACTTGAAGGAAAGAGAAAAGCACACTGAGACTCAGAAAAAGGTGGGGAAGTAAGTGCAGAGGTACAGAGGTGCACGCGGCAAGGGATGGCAACTGAGGACGAGGTTGTCTTTTTCAATCGGGAGGGAGTCACAAGCTCCCAACTGCTCTGAACTCCAGTTCTGGGCGAGTCTCCGGGGACCCAGACTCACAGGGAGAAATTGGACTGTATGGCATCGGGCGGAACTCAAGGGCGGCTTTCTCTCAGAGGTGCTTGCAACGATTACCTCGGGACACTGAGACCCGGGGCCTCTTAGGGCAGGGCTGAGGATCAGCCATAGTTGTTTGCTCCACCCTGTTGATTCCCTGAGACCCCATCCCACCCAAGCTGTGCACAGAGGCTTTTGCATATGAATGGCCTGGCCCTTGGCTATCTGAAAATTACCTAACAAACTGCAGCTGGGCCAGAGAGACCCAGAACATCCAAAAGAAGGCCCAAATCCCAAAGCAGCTTGCATTGCTTCACAGCTGGGCCTCATTTGAGCACCTCCAAACCCCAAACAAAGAAGAGGAATCTGCATATCTCTCCTTAGCTCTTGCTAGGTAGCCTCAGGCAGAGGCTAAATTAGCACCTCATTAGAGATCCAAGAGCCAGTGCACCCAGTGGTCAGAGTGGGACCATCCAGATTACAACTCCTCAGATCCATAAGGGACACACTCAGGGGGCAGACTCAGTGAGCACCAAAGCCCCACTGAAGCAAGTCTTGCCCCATAAGGGTGTCTCCAGCACAGAAGGTCTTCCACCGTAGACATAGCTGAAACTCACAGCCAATTGGCCTGGAGGTCAATTTCTCCCACTGATACCAACAACCATCAAGGCTTAACTACAACAAGACTGTGCTCAAGGCCCACAAAGGGGTGCACCAATAGTTTCCACCTCAGGTAATTGCGAGGCTGAGCCACTGGGCCCTATAGGACACCTAGCACACAAAGCCACTCTACCAACACAGGGAAGCAGCCAAGATGCCGAGACAAAAAAAAACAGGTCACAAATGACAGAAATGGAGGAAAGCAAACTACTGGATACAGAGTTCAAAACCATGGTTATAAGGTTTTTCAAGAATTTTCTAGAAACCGCGAATAAATTTAGTGAGACCCTCAATAAATCTAGTGAGACCCTCGAGGATATGGAAAAGGACCAACTAGAAATTAAGCATACACTGACTGAAATAAATAATATTATATAGAGATCCAACAGCTGACTAGAGGATCGCAAGAATCAAGTCAAATATTTGAAATACGAAGAAGCAAAAAACACCCAACCGGAAAAGCAAAATGAAAATAGAATCCAAAAATATGAAGATAGTGTAAGGAGCCTCTGGTACAAATTCAAGCGTACCAATATCTGAATTATGGGGGTGCCAGAAGAAGAGAGGGAACAAGATATTGAAAACCTATTTGAAGAAATAATGACTGAAAACTTCCCCTACCTGGTGAAAGAAATACACTTAAAGTCCAGGAAGCACAGAGAACCCCAAACAAAAGGAATCCAAAGAGGACCACACCAAGACATATCATAATTAAAATGCCAAGAGCAAAAGACAAAGAGAGAATCTTAAAAGCAGCAAGAGAAAAACAGTCAGTTACCTACAAGGGAGTACCCATATGATTGTCAGCTGATTTCTCAACAGAAATTGTGCAGGCCAGAAGGGAGTGGCAAGAAATATTCAAAGTAGCTGAAGCCAGTTTGGCTTGTGGATAGAGTGTCAGCCTGCGGACTGAAAGGTCCCGAGTTCGATTCCGGTCAAGGGCATGTACCTGGGTTGCAGGCACATCCCCAGTAGGAGATGTGCAGGAGGCAGCTGATCGATGTTTCTAGCTCTCTATCTCTCTCCCTTCCCCTCTGTAATAAATCAATAAAATATACTTTTTTAAAAAAATAAGAAATATTCAAAGTAATGAATAGCAAGAACCTACAACCAAGATTACTTTACCCAGCAAAGCTATCATTCAGAATTGAAGGTCAGATTAAGAGCTTCACAGATAAGAAAAAGCTAAAGGAGTTCATCACCACCAAACCAGTATTATATGAAATGCTGAAAGGTATTCTTTAAGAAGAGGGAGAAGAAGAAAAAGGTAAAGATAAAAATTATGAACAAATACATATCTATCAACAAGTGAATCTAAAAATCAAGTGAATAAAAAATCTGAAGAACAGAATAAACTGGTGAATATAATAGAATCAGGGGCATAGAAAGGGAGTGGACTGATAATTTTCTGGGGGGGGAAAGGGGTGTGGGAAGAGACTGGATACAAATCGTACACCTATGGATGAGGACAGTGTGGGGGTGGGGGGTGAGTAAGGGCAGAAGTTGTGGTGGGAACTGGATGGAGGGGAGCTATGGGGGGAAAAAGAGGAACAACTGCAATAATCTGAACAACAAAGATTTAATTTAAAATCATATATATATATATATATATATATATATATATATATGTAAATAAAAACTACAGTGAATCCCTGCAGTAAATATTCCTGGATCCCTACCTTAGTCTTCATTCTTGCTGGACAACCACAACTCTATTTGGATATTTACTGTCCTAATACACAAAGAAGGTGGTATCTCCCCAACTTCAAAAAGAGAAATCATTAAACTAAGCTCATCAGAGTCACTAGTTTACCATTAACTGGTTTTGGAATGAGCATGGGATTAACCCAAGCCTACAAAATGTTAGTGGAAGTCACATGCAAGCCTCTCAGGTTTCTCCCTATTTAAAGAAACACATAGGCCCAGCCAGTGTGGTTCAGTAGGTTCAGGCAATTGTCCCATGCAACAAGAGGTCACTGGTTATATTCCAGGTCAGGGCAGATGCCAGGGTGGCAGGGCTGATCCCTGGGAGGGAGCCTGAATGAGGCAGCCCATGGATGTGATGGCTCTCTCTCATCGATGTTTCAATCTCTCTCTCCCTTTTCTTTCCTCTCCTTCTAAAGTCAATAAAAACATATATTTTTTTAAAAAATAAGGAAACACATAGTCCAATATCACTTACCAGGGAAATACAAATGAAAGCCATAAAGCACCACCTTACGCCTCTCAGATTGGCTGTCATCAAAATATAAATAATGAACAAGTGTTGACGAGGATGTGGAGAAAAGAGAAAGCCTTGTGCACTGTTCATGTGATTGTAAATTGGTACAGTCACTGTGGAAATCAGCATGGACATCCTCAAAAAATTGGAAATAGAACTGCTATTCCACTTCTGGGTATTTACCCAAAAGAAACATGAACAGGAATTTGAAAAGATATCTACACCCCCATGTTCACTACAGCATTACTTACAATAGCCAAGATATGACAGCAATGTAGAAGTTCTTCAATGGAAAAGTAAAGAAAGATGTAGAATGTATACACACACACACACACACACACACACACATCATGAAGAATTATTCAACATACAAACAATGAATTCTTGCCATTTATGGAACCATGGATTGACCAAGAGGGTCTTATACTAAGTGAAATTAGACAGAGAAAATTAAATAACATGTGGTTTGACTTAGAGATGCCATGTAAAACAACAAAACAGAAACAGACCACATAGCTACAAAGAACAAATTGACAATTGCCAGAGGGTAGTTAGCTGAAGAGACAGGTGAAATAGAAGAATATTAATGAGAAGTGCAAACTTCCCATATAAAATATATAAGCCATAAGACATAGTGTGCATTAAAGGGAATGTGTCAATATCTTAAAAACTTTGCTCAGTGATAGTTACTAGGCATATCATTTTGAACACATCATAAGGTATATAAACGCCAAACCACTGTGGTTGCACACCTGAAAGCAATATAATGGGTGCCAACTCTAACAAAATGTTAAAAAGGAACATTAACAAAAGGAAAAAGAAACATCTAAGGAAAAGCAGTCCTTTTGGCCTTCACATATTGACATGTGAGAATAGGATTCTTTGGAGCCTTTGCTAATTACTAACCAGGAAAGCTGACATACCATAAGCACTGAGAGCCTCACAGCTGAATAAGGTATAACAGCTGGAACCCTGATATCACCACTGAACTACCTGCTTCCTATTATTTTGGCCTCTGATAATTAGAGCACCTAGTATCTGAAGCTGAAAGCATTCTATCTGATAAATTTCCCAAGGTCATAGGATAAGATCTAGTCCTTTCTGTAGCACTGAAGACTTTCACAAGCCTGCCTTAGCCAGGCCCTCACCTCATTCCCAACCATTCCCATAGCACACATTTTGCACCTTTGAAACTCTACTGTTCATAATTCTCACAAAGTTCACATGTACATCTTGGCCCTTGCCCTGTTGTTCCTGCTACCAAACATGTAATCTCTATAGATGTTCCTACTGCCAAACATCACCCTTCTGCCCCTTTCCCTGGAAAACTTCTTTGTGGTCTGCATGCTTACTTTAAAACTCATCCACATTTTTATTTTTAAACTTCTTAAAAATTAATTAACGATAGAGAAACAGAGACAGAGAGAAACACTGGTTTGTTGTTCCACTTATTTATGCATTCATTGTGTGAGTCTGACCAGGCATCAAATCCACATCCTTGGCACATCAGGGACAATGCTTTAAATAACTGAGAAACCCGGCCAAAGTCTCAGCCACATTTTTAAAACTCTAATTCTCACTATGGACGTAAAGTGTCTGATACATACTAAACACCAATAAAATGAATAAATAGGGATAATTATAAGATGCTAATGAGCTCTGGCACCTAATAAGCACTAAATAAAGTACAGTAAGTAATAGAAATGACAATGATATTAACAAGCTCTTAGAGGGCAATGACTGTTTTTAAAATGTTTCAATTCTGCAACATCAGAATAACACTTAGTACCTGAAAGACACCTGAAAGTTAAATGGCAGACCATTCAGCTGCAAAATGAATAACTGAATTTTGACATTTTCTTTGAAAATTCTGTTCAGAAAAACAGAGAAATAAACCAGCAACACCTCTCCCACATTATGAGTACCTTCAAGATCAAAATGCTATTTCATTTATTTCCTATAACTTGCAAAGCCAATCTATACAAACCCTCTGATGAAGGTCTACCAAGTCCAAGGTGTCCTCATACAGTTCAGATTGTACAAAAAACCAGGTGCCACATCTGGCATTTTTGTTATTGGGAAACATTTTTGTACATTTATTATAATTTGCTGAGTCTCGGGATGTGCTATTTGAATATTTATTATCATTTTCTTCTGATTATTGGCAACAGAGCATCTTGTTCTAAAGAAATTCCAGTTTCCTGATAATTACCAAATTAATGAAGTCAACATATATCATTCTGTTTTGACTTCTGAGTAATAAAGTTGACAATAGTGAGACCTTGTTGGTAGAATACGAAAAATACCCTGTGCTTCTCAACAAGCATTGCCTTTCTGAGTTCTGAACTATGGGCAGATGTCTTTATAAAACAATGTTGTCAGGATTCTTGTACACTGGCTAAGTGTGGTAGCTCTTATTGTTTGCCATCTGTTTGTGATACCAAGAAAGTATTGTTGAGTTCCTAATTATAGTTACTTTTTTGGTGAGACGAATCACTATGCAATAACAAATATTCATTTACTAAATATAATCCATTCACAGTTAAAACTAAAGATTCATTTTTAGAACAAATCAAGTTTGGTATAATGTGACACATAGAGGAAACATTCACCATCCTAACTTAAAGTCTTTTTTCTTCTTAACATAAAGATACAGTGTGGGATTTTAGGGGTCAGAACTAAATAAATGAACTTCTTTTCAAATGATATTGCCCCAGACTTCAAATTACCTACAATTAACTTTGTTAATAATACTAGACTACTATTCTATTAAGAAGGAGTTTAAGAAAAACTATACATGCAACTTCCACATGGTTGGTATTTTTTCCCTCTCTTTCATTAACAAAACTTCCTTATTCTTACTTCATCTATGGTAGCAACACCAAGAGGAATTCACTATCAGAAGTCTTACCAGGAGTACAACTTTCAGATGTTTGGGGTCCCCTTTTTTCTTTAGTTTTAGAGGTTATTTTTTGCTGGCTGTGTACCAAAAAAAAAAAAAAAAATGGTGATAAGTAATATTACTTTCTTAATATTAACATAAAATATTTTTGAAATATAGTAAGTTATTAGAATATATCAGAACTAAAACTAAAATTTTAATTGTACCACACATTTTAAATTTGTAAGTTCTACAACTGCTTTATGAAGTATGTAATTTCTAACAAAATAAGGTATGATAGTCATGATATGAGGGCAGTCTAGTTCAGTGAATTAATTAGAGTTAGCTAGACATAATCACAAATGTGTTAAACTCACACCTCCTATTTCTATAACCCACAGCTATTTCTTCTCACACAGTCACTTTTCTTGGCTCAAGGTCCTCCTCTACAAAATAAGAATCTTATTACTTTATTTCAGAAGGTTGTAAGGAGGATGGAATGAGATAATACAGCAAAAGATATGCTCAGATAAATAGTAAAGCAAAGAAAAAATCTAGTTATGAACTTTATTTGTTGAAACTATTTTTGAATTCCAAGTACTATAAATCCCAATGTGAACTTTTCATAGTTTCTAACATTCAAATGTTGCAGATTTCAGAAAATGTTATTAATCTGGTTATTACCTCTACTCAGGTTGTGGTCTGTATTTCAGGGCATCTCAGCCGTTGTGTAACTGGCAACTGAATTTATGTACAAATATATTACCTCATGAAGTCAGATAACACCATGCTCCCTTCTTTTTGTAGCAAATCACACCAACCACAGAAAACTAATAGAAATCAAGACCTGGCCTGGACTAAGACTATGCCTTCTCTACCTACTCAAACTGAGAACCAGCACATCTTTATGAGAACGATGCTTAATCTCCCTGACCACCCCAACTGTCTTGGAAGATACAATCCTACTAGTCACCTACCCATGCTGATGAGTCAGGGATGTGCCCTTAGCAATTGTAATTATCAATAACCTACTTTTGATTCCGAGCTTTCTGTTGACTGGCTTCCATGTGAGGCATAATTTTAAATATTTTGAAACCTGGGGTAACTTCAAATCACTCAGGGAAGTTTCATTATTATGGCAAAGAGATCACTTGAGGGGCCAACCTCAATTATGGACCCTCAGGAAATCTGGTGCTTACTACTCTGAGAAAGCAATATGGGGCCTTCCACTACCTAAACAAAGATGCTCCACAGGATATAAAGTGACCTTGGGGTATAGATATAGTAACAAAGGAGAAAGAACTTCTGATCTTTTCCTGTGTCATTATTTGAATCTCTGTGGCAGCTTAGTATTGTTTGTAAGTAACACCTGCTAGCAGAAAAACAAAACAAAAACCCATGAAGCTCAAAGGATAACTCAGCCCCAAAGGTCTGGGCTAAGAAGTGAGCTCCCTGTAAGCTTTCCCGTGTGGGAGGGTGGCTGTGGGTGGCTAGAGCTAGGAGGCCCAGCAGCCAGAGTAGGGTGCTGGTAATTGGCCTAGTGGCTAAGCATACAGAGTACATGTATGTAAACTAAAAAAAAGGTGTGACCCCCAAGTCCAAGGGTGAGTCAACACGAAGACTCAAGAATCTGGATCAGGAAGGTCAACCTGGAAGCAAAGATCAATCATAAAAGTTAGAATGTCCTTTTTTACATCTCCATCTGACTTGTCAGAGAAGATTGTCTTCCTGGACTTAGGGAATCCTTTATATGCCTGAAAAATTCAAGGCCGGTGGGGGGGGGGGGGGGGGGCGGGATAGGGGGATATAGGAGATAGTCCCCAGAAACTACAGATGTTTCTGCTACAGTCAACACTTCAAGACCCCAAATAACTAGTTAGAAAAATCAGAGCTGAGATTTTAACCCCATGCAGAGTGGTCCTAGGTGGAATGAAATGGGTAAAAATCTTAAAAGTTCTGAGATAAAGAATTTGACCCAGTGCTTCTTCTAACTAGCTGAGCCTTTGTTTGTTTTCTGGCTGATGACCTAGACCAGTGGTCGTCAAACTGCGGCTCTTTGGCCCCTTGAGTGTGGCTCTTCCACAAAATACTGACTTCTGTGCATGGGCCACGAAGTTTCAATCACACTGTACGTGCATGCCCGCACGTGGTATTTTGTGGAAGAGCCACACTCAAGGGGCCAAAGAGCCGCATGTGGCTCACGAGCCACAGTTTGCCAGCCACTGGTATAGGGTATAGCCCACAGAAGGGCACTCTAGAAATATTAGTTTCTTTTCTCTGCATTTTCTTAGCGAGCATATAATTTTTAAATTTCCATAAAATCTTACCTGCTTAAAGAGTCTTTTTCAGAGACATCCATCACTATTTAAAAAAAAAAAAGCAAAATACAGTTTAAATCAATAAGAATATAGGGCTTTAAAATTACTGAATTAATGCATTGTTAGAAAGTGTAACTTTGGGACCACACCTGAAAACTGTACTAGAGTGAATATTATTGGTAGGCCATTAATGCATTAAGAACATTTGCTTTCTCTTTTTAAACATATAAAACTAAAAAAAAAGAAAGAAAGAAAAATGGGATCTATCGAAATTTGATACTTACCATTGAACTGCTATGTACAAGGAAAAATAATGCTAACCAAACCCCATCGGACTGACAGAAAGTTCTATTGTTAGTGGAAACAGAATTATAGACTAACCATGTCAAATTTAAGTAGCATGAGCTTTCTGACTTCTTCCATTAAGAGCAGTTAGAGGAGAGTATACTTACTTTGCCGTAACACAATACAAATGTTCCAGCTCTTAGGTGCAGACTAGCTAGTCTAGGATGAAACACCCGTATCATAAGGAAACTTTGTCACTAGGCACTACACTTTGCTGCACAGTAAAATAGAGGAAACAAATTCATTCTGGCTCCATTTCCAATTGGAAGATAAGTAGGAACGACTTTGTGATCCCAGTTGTACCAAGTCGAGCTACGTGACGCCGTCTCCTTAAATTGGGAGAGTCTCTCTGAACACCCCTCATAGAGCAAGGTGGTCCAATAGTTAGTGCTCTGCAATAGTGTGTGAGGTCATCTTTCTTAACCTTCCCATTAGGAGGAACATGCCTATAGAAATCATTCTCTTTCAGCTTGTATGGCATATGTCATCAGATCCTATGCTAATGAAAAACAACAACAAACAACTAAGGCCCTGGAACATCTTAGATAACTACATCCAATTTCCTTGGAATTCATTTTTTAAATATTCAAACAGATACCCACTGTGTGATTCCAACTATACAATGTTCAGGAAAAGGCAAATTTAGGGAGATGTAAAAGAAATCAGACGTTTCCAGGGCTTAGGGAGAAATGAGGGATGAATAAACAGAGCACAGAAGATTTTTAGGGCAGTGAAGCAATACTGTATGATATGATTCTATATTCTAATGGTGGGTATGTGCTTTCATGCATTTGTCACAATTCATAGCATGTACAACACCCAGAGTGAACCTCACTGTAAACTAAGGACTTTGGTTGATAATGATGAGTCAGTGCATGTCCATCCACTGTAATAAGTACACTTCACTGTTACTGGAGGTCAAAAATGAGCAAGGAACCAGGCCTGCGTGGCTCAGTGGTTGAGCATTGACCTAGGAACCAGGAAGTTAAGGTTTGATTCCCAGTAGAGTCACATGCCTGGGTTGTGGGCTCGATACCCAGTGTGGGGTGTGCAGGAGGCAGCCTATCAATAATTCTATCTCATAATTAATGTTTCTATCTATGTCTCTTTATCCCTTTCTCTCTGAAATCAATAAAAATAAATTAATAAAAACGAGTAAGGCTGTATATATTTGCATTTGTGGTTTATGGGCACTCTCTATACTTTCCACTCAATTATACTGTGCACCTAAAACTGCTCTAAAAAATATGGTTTAGCCAGCACCGGTTTGGCTCAGTGGATAGAGCATCGGCCTGCGGACTGAAGGGCCCCACGTTCTAATCCGGTCAAGCGCATGTACCTTGGCTGCGGGCACATCCCCGGTGGGACATGTGCAGGAGGCAGCTGATCAATGTTTCCCTCTCATTGATGTTTCTAGCTCTCTATCCCTCTCCCTCCCTCTCTGCAAAAAATCAATAAAATATATTTTTAAAAACATATATGGTTTATAAATTTTTGTTTAAAATAATGTATTCCCTGTATCTACTACTAACATATGGTATATCAACATATTAATGCAATTTTCAAGATACAGTAACCTTGGAAATTAAGATAAAAACCCCAGTATCAGAATATAGGTATTATTCCTGCCATTGAGTGAAGGATATGAAAAGACATAAATACAGCAAATACTTTTAAATATATACTAGTCCAAGAAAATAACTGATAAATATGATTGAATACCTTGCATTGTATTTATAAACAGGGATTTATTACAATATAAATCATCCATATAAATAAAGACACTTTTTCTTCTAACTTTAAATCAGAAATCATTATGCTGAGTTTATCTAAAAGTTATCTGGAAGCATTAATTGGATAAGAAGGAGAGCTTATAATTGCCTAATATTGTCATAGTAATTTATGTACAAATAGCTGCGAAATACTCACCAAGGGTCACAAAAGTAACCCTCATTGCAAGCAATTATGGATGATGCAACTGAAACCAGTACCATGTTATGTTAAATATCACTTGCTCTTAAAATAAATTTTTAGATCAAGGCCAGATAGTCAGGGCTATACCTGCTGTGCAGAGAAATTTCATACATCAGGCCTAAGACTGCTATCCTTAGAAAGTCCTGCTTAAATGGCTACCCTTTGGTGGGTGTCTGAAAACCTGAATCTGGGAAGGGTTTCCCCCTTTCCCTAACTGAGAAGAGTGGCCCCGTGTGTCTAAACACCTTGTACAACCAATGGGGTTCATGCTGAACACTTGCTTTCCTCCTGGGAATCTAGAATTTGGGGACATGCGAAGGAGAAGATGCCTTAAAAACCTCTCACTGAGTCTAACAAGACTGGTAGATGACATATTTCACATGAGTTGTCAGAATTTGACACTGGAATATCTCAGCACATCCTGGTAACTTCACAGAGAGGGGGCTCTTGGAAGCTTGTGCCTGGTGTCCTCCACCCTTTGTCACACACACCTCTTCTCTTTGCTGATTTTACTGTGGTCTTTCACTATAATAAATCTCAGGTATGAGCACAACTATATGCTGAGTCCTGTAAAGTTTTCTAGTAAATAAGCAAACCTAAGGGTAGGTTTAGGAACTTCTAATAAAATTGCATTATGTGAAAACATTATTTGGATTGATGTGTTATTCATGATTACATTACAGAAGTTGATTTCTCAGAATACCTATCATTGGTTTTGTTTTGGTCCAGGCTTCTTTTCGAGTTTTTAGTGGTTCCATAACTATTGGAATAAAGACATGAAAGAGATAAATCAAACATTGATGTTAGAAAATAATGTGAAATAAGCAACATTCCTATATAGTCACAATAGGAAATACAGAATCCTAATGATTGACAACATGTTCTATAGTATCAAAGTTTCTATAAAGGAAAGGAAAACATCACACTGACAATTTTCTCCAACTAAACAAGGTTTAATTCCATTGTACAACAGTGTGACTTAATCAAGTAACTGGGATAATTGCAGAAGAACAGTAATTATCATATATACTAAACAAGTGTTCTAATGATTATAAAGTTCTTTTTGTTTATGACTAATCTTTTTTATTTCTTATTAAACTAAAATCATGGCTCACCTATTGAAGGCAGTTGTTGATAGGATAAGTCAAAAAGTAAAAGAAATTGTATCCAAAATGTAGGGATATTCATAAATATTCCATTAAACTCTACCTGTATGGAAAAATACTATTCTTTCCTGTTGAACCTTTGCCCTTTTCTGCTCATCTGATGAAGTCCTAGTCTTCATGTCCAAACTAAATGTCAGTGAACTACCTGGAAACCTATAAATCGCCTTAGAATTCTCTCTCACCACTAACTCTCTATGTGCAAACATCACAAAAGTCTTATGAATTAGACGTCTCTACTGTCTCTGCTTTATTTTCTTTCTGTCAACTGCCCCAGTCAAACATGGGCTCTTAACAGATGGCTCTCACGGGGGGGGGGGGGGGGGGGGAACAGGGGGGCCCGGATACCACCAAATATTATTGTTCCCTCTTAAATTAATATGTTATCATTAATCAAAACAAATGAGAGAGAAATAGACCTAGAAAACACCAACACTTTAAGTGGAATATCTTGAGCTTCCTGACTCATTTCAGAATGAATGAAAGCTTCATGATGGATTAATGCTAGTCCAAGGAGGCAAAATGTTCCTTTGTCTCCCAGGTTCTTTATGTGGTTTCCTTCTATCTATCCTCTACATGAGGGGTCAGCAAACTAGGGCCCACAGACCGATACAAGCTGCCATTTGGTTTTGCAAATAAAGTCTCACTGGAATACAGCCGTGCCTCTTCACTTACAGATTCCCTATGACTGTTCTCACAACTACAAGGGCAGACTTGAGTAGATATGACACACCACGGGACTAAAATCAGGTCCTTTGCAGAGAAAACTTGTTGATGCCTGCTTAATACCACAACCACAGGGCTCTTATCAAATCTGATCTTGTTCCTCTTCTGCTCAAAACTATAATGAGCCCTAACCAGTTTGGCTCAGTGGATAGAGTGTTGGCCTATGGACTGAAAGGTCCTAGGTTCAATTCCAGTCAAGGGCATGTACCTTGGTTACGGGAACACCCCCAGTACGAGGTGTGCAGGATGCAGCTGATCAATGTTTCTCTCTCATTGATGTTTCTAACTCTCTATCCCTCTCCCTCCCTCTCTGCAAAAAATCAATAAAATATATTTTTCAGAGAGTAACCAAGATGGCGGCAGAGGTAAACACCTGAAATTGCTGCCTCGCACAACCACTTCAAAAATACAACTAAAAGACAAAACAGACACCATCCAGAACCACAGGAAAGCAGGCTGAGTGGAAATTCTACAACTAGAAGAAAAGAGAAAAGCACACTGAGACTCAGAAAAGGTGGGGAAGTAAGTGCAGTGGTACACAGGCGCATGTGGAAAGGGCTGGCAACTGAGGACGAGGTTGTCTTTTTCAATCGGGAGGGGGTCACAAGCTCCCAACTGCTCTGAACTCCAGTTCAGGGCGAGTCTCCAGGGACCCAGACTCACGGGGAGAAATTGGACTGTATGGCATGGGGCGGAACTCGAGGGCGGCTTTCTCTCAGAGGTGCTTGCAACGATTACCTCGGGACCCTGAGACCCAGGGCCTCTTAGGGCAGGGCTGAGGATCAGCCATAATTGTTTCCTCCACCCTGTTGATTCCCTGGGACCCCACCCCACCCAAGCTGTGTGCAGAGGCTTTTGCATATGAATGGCCTGGCCCTTGGCTATCTGAAAATTACCTAACAAACTGCAGCTGGGCCAGAGAGACCCAGAACATCCAAAAGAAGGCCCAAATCCCAAAGCAGCTTGCATTGCTTCACAGCTGGGCCTCATTTGAGCACCTCCAAACCCCAAACAAAGAAGAGGAATCTGCATATCTCTCCTTAGCTCTTGCTAGGTAGCCTCAGGCAGAGGCTAAATTAGCACCTCATTAGAGATCCAAGAGCCAGTGCACCCAGTGGTCAGAGTGGGACCATCCAGATTACAACTCCTCAGATCCATAAGGGACACACTCAGGGGCCAGACTCAGTGAACACCAAAGCCCCACTGAAGCAAGTCTTGCCCCATAAGGGTGTCTCCAGCACAGAAGTTCTTCCACCGTAGACACAGCTGAAACTCACAGCCAATTGGCCTGGAGGTCAATTCCTCCCACTGATACCAACAACCATCAAGGCTTAACAACAACAAGACTGTGCACAAAGCCCACAAAGGGGTGCACCAAGAGTTTCCACCTCAGGTAATTGGGGAGGCTGAGCCACTGGGCCCTATAGGACACCTAGCACACAAAGCCACTCTATCAACACAGGGAAGCAGCCAAGATGCCGAGACAAAAAAAAACAGGTCACAAATGACAGAAATGGAGGAAAGCAAATGACTGGCTATAGAGTTCAAAACCATGGTTATAAGGTTTTTCAAGAATTTTCTAGAAACCGTGAATAAATTTAGTGAGACCCTCAATAAATCTAGTGAGACCCTCGAGGATATGGAAAAGGACCAAGTAGAAGTTAAGCATACACTGACTGAAATAAAGAATATTATATAGAGATCCAACAGCTGCCTAGAGGATCGCAAGAATCAAGTCAAATATTTGAAATACGAAGAAGCAAAAAACACCCAACCGGAAAAACAAATAGAAAAAAGAATCCAAAAATACGAAGATAGTGGAAGGAGCCTCTGGTACAAATTCAAGCGTACCAATATCTGAATTATGGGGGTGCCAGAAGAAGAGAGGGAACAAGATATTGAAAACCTATTTGAAGAAATAATGACTGAAAACTTCCCCTACCTGGTGAAAGAAATACACTTACAAGTCCAGGAAGCACAGAGAACCCCAAACAAAAGGAATCCAAAGAGGACCACACCAAGACATAACATAATTAAAATGCCAAGAACAAAAGACAAAGAGAGAATCTTAAAAGCAGCAAGAGAAAAACAGTTAGGTACCTACAAGGGAGTACCCATATGATTGTCAGCTGATTTCTCAACAGAAATTGTGCAGGCCAGAAGGGAGTGGCAAGAAATATTCAAAGTAGCCGAAGCCAGTTTGGCTTGTGGATAGAGCGTCAGCCTGCGGACTGAAAGGTCCCGAGTTCGATTCCGGTCAAGGGCATGTACCTGGGTTGCAGGCACATCCCCAGTAGGAGATGTGCAGGAGGCAGCTGATCGATGTTTCTAGCTCTCTATCTCTCTCCCTTCCCCTCTGTAATAAATCAATAAAATATATTTTTTTAAAAAATAAGAAATATTCAAAGTAATGAATAGCAAGAACCTACAACCAAGATTACTTTACCCAGCAAAGCTATCATTCAGAATTGAAGGTCAGATTAAGAGCTTCACAGATAAGAAAAAGCTAAAGGAGTTCATCACCACCAGTATTATATGAAATGCTGAAAGGTATTCTTTAAGAAGAGGAAGAAGAAGAAAAAGGTAAAGATAAAAATTATGAACAACAAATACATATCTATCAACAAGTGAATCTAAAAATCAAGTGAATAAAAAATCTGAAGAACAGAATAAACTGGTGAATATAATAGAATCAGGGGCATAGAAAGGGAGTGGACTGACAATTCTCTGGGGGGGGAGGAAAGGGGTGTGGGGGGTGTGGGAAGGGACTGGATACAAATCGTACACCTATGGATGAGGACAGTGTGGGGGGGGAGGGGTAAGGGCAGAGGTTGTGGTGGGAACCGGGTGGAGGGGAGCTATGGGGGGGGGGGAAGAGGAACAACTGCAATAATCTGAACAACAAAGATTTAATTTAAAAAATTAAATTAAATTATATATATTTAAAAATAAAAACTACAATGAATCCCTGAAGTAAATATTCCTGGATCCCTACCTTAGTCTTCATCCTTGCTGGACAACCACAACTCTATTTGGATATTTACTGTCCTAATATACAAAGAAGGTGGTATCTCCCCAACTTCAAAAAGAGAAATCATTAAACTAAGCTCATCAGAGTCACTAGTTTACCATTAACTGGTTTAGGAATGAGCATGGGATTAACCCAAGCCTATAAAATGTTAGTGGAAGTCACATGCAAGCCTCTCAGGTCTCTTCCTATTTAAAGAAACACATAGGCCCAGCCAGTGTGGTTCAGTAGGTTCAGGCAATTGTCCCATGCACCAAGAGGTCACTGGTTATATTCAAAGTCAGGGCAGATGCCAGGGTGGCAGGGCTAATGCCTGGGAGGGAGCCTGAATGAGGCAGCCCATGGATGTGATGGCTCTCTCTCATTGATGTTTCAATCTCTCTCTCCCTTTTCTTTCCTTTCCTTCTAAAGTCAATAAAAACATTTTTTTTTAAAAAAATAAGGAAACACATAGTTCAATATCACTTACCAGGGAAATACAAATGAAAGCCATAAAGTACCACCTTACTCCTCTCAGATTGGCTGTCATCAAAATATAAATAATGAACAAGTGTTGGCGAGGATGTGGAGAAAAGAGAAAGCCTTGTGCACTGTTCATGTGATTGTAAATTGGTACAGTCACTGTGGAAAGCAGCATGGACATCCTCAAAAAATTGGAAATAGAACTGCTATTCCACTTCTGGGTATTTACCCAACAGAAACATGAACAGGAATTTGAAAAGATATCTGCACCCCCATGTTCACTACAGCATTACTTACAATAGCCAAGATATGACAGCAATGTAGAAGTTCTTCAATGGAAAAGTAAAGAAAGATGTAGAATGTATACACACACACACACACACACACACACACACACACACATCATGAAGAATTACTCAACACACAAGCAATGAATTCTTGCCATTTATGGAACCATGGATTGACCAAGAGGGTCTTATACTAAGTGAAATTAGACAGAGAAAACTAAATACCATGTGGTTTGACTTAGAGATGCCATGTAAAACAACAAAACAGAAACAGACCGCATAGCTACAAAGGACAAATTGACAATTGCCAGAGGGTAGTTAGCTGAAGAGACAGGTGAGATAGAAGAATATTAATGAGAAGTGCAAACTTCCCATATAAAATATATAAGCCATAAGACATAGTGTGCATTAAAGGGAATGTGTCAATATCTTAAAAACTTTGTTCAGTGATAGATAGTTACTAGGCATATCATTGTGAACACGTCATAAGGTACATAAACGTCAATCCACTGTGGCTGCACACCTGAAAGCAATATAATGGGTGCCAACTCTACTTTAACAAAATGTTAAAAAGGAACATTAACAAAAGGAAAAAGAAACATCTAAGGAAAAGCAGTCCTTTTGGCCTTCACATATTGACATGTGAGAATAGGATTCTTTGGAGCCTTTGCTAATTACTAACCAGGAAAGCTGACATACCATAAGCACTGAGAGCCTCACAGCTGAATAAGGTATAACAGCTGGAACCCTGATATCACCACTGAACTACCTGCTTCCTATTATTTTGGCCTCTGATAATTAGGGCACCTAGTATCTGAAGCTGAAAGCATTCTATCTGATACATTTCCCAAGGTCATAGGATAAGATCTAGTCCTTTCTGTAGCACTAAAGACTTTCATAAGCCTGCCTTAGCTAGGCCCTCACCTCATTCCCAACCATTCCCATAGCACACATTTTGCACCTTTGAAACTCTACTGCTCATAATTCTCACAAAGTTCACGTGTACATCTTGGCCCTTGCCCTGTTGTTCCTGCTACCAAACATGTAATCTCTATAGATGTTCCTACTGCCAAACATCACCCTTCTGCCCCTTTCCCTGGAAAACTTCTTTGTGGTCTGCATGCTTACTTTAAAACTCATCCACATTTTTATTTTTAAACTTCTTAAAAATTAATTAACGATAGAGAAACAGAGACAGAGAGAAACACTGGTTTGTTGTTCCACTTATTTATGCATTCATTGTGTGAGTCTGACCAGGCATCAAATCCACATCCTTGGCACATCAGGGACAATGCTTTAAGTAACTGAGAAACCCGACCAAAGTCTCAGACACATTTTTAAAACTCTAATTCTCACTATGGACGTAAAGTGTCTGATACATACTAAACACCAATAAAATGAATAAATAGGGATAATTATAAGATGCTAATGAGCTCTGGCACCTAATAAGCACTAAATAAAGTACAGTAAGTAATAGAAATGACAATGATATTAACAAGCTCTTAGAGGGCAATGACTGTTTTTAAAATGTTTCAATTCTGCAACATCAGAGTAACACTTAGTACCTGAAAGACACCTGAAAGGTAAATGGCAGACAATTCAGCTGAAAAATGAATAACTGAATTTTGACACTTTCTTTGAAAATTCTGTTTAAAAAAACAGAGAAATAAACCAGGGACACCTCTTCCATATTATGAGCATCTTCAAGGTCAAAATGCTATTTCATCCTTGTATTTCCTATCACTTGCAAAACCAAACTACACCAAGTCCTCTGATAACGGTCTATTACGTCCAAGGTGTCCTCATACAGTTCAGATTGTACAATGAACTAGGTCCCACATCTGGCATTTTTGTTATTGGGAAACATTTTTGTACATTTATTATAATTTGTTGAGTCCCGGGTTGGGCCATTTGAATATTTATTATCATTATATTTTGACCAATGGCAACAGAGTATCTTGTTCTAAAGAAATTCCAATTTCCTGATAATTATCAAATTAATGAAGTCAACATATCTCCTTCTGTTTTGACTTCTGGGGAATGAATTTGATCATAGTGAGACCTTGTTGGTATAATATAAAAAATACTGGTACGCTATGCTTCTCAACAGGCATTGCCTTTCTGTCTTCAGTACTATAGGTAGATATCTTTAAAAAACAATCTCACTGGGATTCTTGCACACTGGCTAAGTGTTGTAGCTCTTATCATTTGCCATTTCTTTGTGCTACCAGGAAAGTTCTGTTGAGTTCCTAGTTTTATTTACAGTTTTAGTGAGACAGATCATTATGCAATAACAAATATTCATTTACTAAATGTAATCCATTCACAGCTAAAACTAAAGATGTGTTTTAGAACAAGTCCAATTTGTTATTGTGAATATAGAGGAAACATACACCATCCTAACTTAAATATTTTTTCTTTTTTACATAAAAATCTCATGTGGGATTTTAGAGGTCGGGACTAAATAAATGAACTTCTTTCAAAGGATATTGCCCCAGATTTTAAATTACCTACAATGAACTTTGTTAACCATACTGAATACTATGCTATTAAGAAAGAGATTAAGAAAATCTATACATGCAACTTCCACATTGTTTGGTATTTTTCCCTGCTCTTTCATTATCAAGACTTCCTTACTCTTACTTCACCTATGTTGGACCATCAAGGGAAATTCTCTATCAGAAATCTTACCAGGAGTGCAACTCTCAGATTTTTGGGGTCCCTTTTCTTCAGAAGTTAGTTGTTGTTTGCTGTGTACAAAAAAAATGGTGATAAATAATATTACTCTCTAAATATTAACATAAAAATAGTTTACAAATACTGTAAATTCTTAGAATATTTCAGATAATATCAGCACTAATATTAAAACTTTACACCATCTACTTTAAATTTGTAAGTTATACAACTGTTTTATGAAGTATGTAATTTAAAAAAATTATAACAAGTCATGATATGAGGGCAGTATAGTTCAGTGAATTAATTACAGTTAGCTTGACATTATCACAAATGTCTTGAACTAACACCTCCTAATTCTATAACCCACAGCTATTTCTTCTCAAACAAGTCACTTTTCTTTGGCTCAAGGTCCTCCTCTAGAAAAGAAGAATCTTACTACCTTATTTCAGAAGGTTGTTAGGAGGATTAAATGAGATGACAGAGCAAAAGTGCATGTTCAGAAAAATAGTAAAACAAAGAAAAAATAACCTTTATTTGTTGAAACTATTTTTTAATCCAAAATAAATCCCAGTGTGAAATTGTCATGGTTTCTAACATCCAAATGTTGCAGTTTTCAGACAATGTTATTAATTTTGGTTATTACATGTACTTACACTGTGGTTTGTAATTCAGGGCATCTCAGCTATTATGTAACTGGCAACTAAATGTATATACAAATATATTACCTCATGCAGCCAGATAGCACCATGCTCCCTACTTTTTGTAGCGAATCTTGCCAACTTCAGAAAACTAATAGAAGCCAGGACCTGGCCTAGACTCCTACTACCCTTCTCTACCTACTCGCACTGTGAGCCAGCAGGTCTTCATGAGAATGACGCTTAATCTCTCTGTCCACCCCAATAGGCTTGGAAGATGCAATCCTGCTGGTCACCCATGGATACTGATGAGTCATGGGTGGGCCCTTAGCAATTTTAAGGACCAACAACCTACTTTTGATTCAGAGCTTTCTGCTCACTGGCTTCCATGTGAGGCATAATTTAAATTTTGAAACCTGAGGTAAAGTTTCATTGTTATGGCAAAGAGATCATTTGAGAGGACAACCTCAATTATGGAACCTCAGGCAAGCTGGTGCTTACAATTCTGGAAAGGCCTATGGGACCTTCCACTCCCTAAACAAAGATGCAGCACGGGATAGAGAGTGGCCTTGGAGTACAGATCTGGTAGCACAGGAGAAAGGAACGTCTGGTCTTCTCCTGCGGCATTATTTGAATCTCTCTGGCAGGTGAGGATGGTTCCAACTAATACCCGCTTCTATCCGAAGCTCTTCCTGTCTCACTGTCCCCAGCTTTAATAAATGTACTCTCCAAATAAAATTTTAAAAAGAACAAAATACTGTACCTTTTCATTTGATCATCTTTTGCTCCTCTGGCTACTAAAAATTTCACCATTTCATCATTGTTTGCAAGTTTAGCAAGTGCAAGTGGTGTGAGGTCACTCTGTAAAGCAGCAAAAACAATTTATAATTTAAGAAATTGCATATATCCAAATTGAATATTAAAAATTATGAAAGATACTCTGAACTTGCACATAGAATATAGATAGTAAATAAAAAGTAGCCCCTTTTGCCCTGGCCAGTGTTACGCAGTGGCTGGAGTGTCAGCCTGCACATGGAAGGGTTGCGAGTTAGATTCCCATTCAAAGGCAAGTCCCTGGGTTTCAGGTTGGATCCCCATCCCTGGTCAGAGCCTATGGGGGAGGCACCCAATCCATGTGTCTCTCTCACATACATGTTTCTCTCTCTTTCTCTCTCTCTCTCTCTCTTATCTCCCTCCCCTCCTTCCCCTCTCTCTAAAACCAATGGGGAAAACTATCCTCTGGTGAGGATTAAAAAAAGAGGAGCCCCTTTCTTCTCATCCCTGTGCAGTCACTGGCTGTTCTTCCCTTTAAAATGCCCTCCACTGCCTCTTCAACAGATTAACTGCAGCATCCTTCTCCAAATCTCACTTCCAACATTTACAGTACGGGTTCCCAGAATCTGTGTTCCTATTGTGGTATCCTTTGTTATTTTGTTGCCTGTGGACTGGGGCTTCCTCTTCCCTCTTGCACTCACCCAGCTCCCCTTGCTGGGTACTAGGCCTCCTCCTCCCACCCATCCCCAGCAGCACCATTTCCTAAGCCCCTGCCAGCACAGCAGCCAGGACCCAGCATCACTTCACTCCCCCCGGCCTTCATCCTTAGTGAACTCTGAGCCCCTCTCCCACTCCCAGGCACTAACAGGAAGTTCTTCCTTCTGGGGTGGAAGGGAGGCAGAGTGTTGCCCCTTCCATTAACACTACATTTCCTCAGTCCCCTGACTGGGCTTTGGAGTTGTTTCCATGGTAACAGGGCCTGATATATTCGGTATATGTATGTGAGAAAGAAAATGCTTGTGCCCAGCTGGTGTGGACCCATGAACCTAGAGGACATGGCTGATGACAGGTCAGGGCGCATGCTGGATTTGTGGGTTCGATCTTCAGTAGGGGGCAAGCAGGAGGCAACCAATGGATGATTCTCATCATTGATGTTTCTCCCTCTTCCTCTCTCAATACAAACATTTTTTTAATGCTTGTAACTAAACTAAAAACATGTGTTTCAAATACTTTATAAATAAGGTTACTTGAGCTATACCTTGTTTCTCGCTTCAATATTTGCCTTTCGCGCAAGCAGCCTGTGAACTATAGCTGTATTGCCATCAAGGACAGCATAGTGCAGAGCAGTGTTGCCGTCGTTGTCCTTTATATTTAGGTCGGGACCATAGTCTAGCAGCACATTTGCACATTCCGTATTCTTGTATTGTATGGCCTGTCAGTATTATGCCAAGAAATAGATTATAAGTTCTAGGAATTCAAAGGAAACATTCCACAAATTTCACCAATGGCTTAGGTAAATGAGATGTATTCATTTTTATTCTAAGTCATTAAATCAATCCCATCTCATGTCTTTCACCAATGACTTACAGTCAATGAGATAAATTCATTTTTATTCTAGGTAATTAAAGCAAACCCAACTCATGTTGACATAGTTGGCGAGCACATACGTAAATCAGAGCTGTCTTTTCCTCAATGTCACAGAGGTTCAACAGGCACGGTCTCTTTATCAGGCGTTTCACCATTCTTGGATGGCCATAGGCACAGGCCACATGGAGAGCTGTCCTATGGGAGTCAGAGGACTTGTTAGGAACTTAGAGGGCACTATCTCAAAACATAAATTATCCACGGAATTGTAAACATTTATCCCTATGACTTCAAAACAAATATTTCATTTTCTTCTGGAAACAGTACAATATTTATTAGTTCTAGTTACTCATCACATTAATGAGGGAGAAGCCTATTTGAATAGAGAGAGGATGACCTGGGAATTCAGCTCAACTTTGGTATGATCTTATTCTAACTGTCACTTATTAGCTATCACTTGGCTTTTCTGTGCCTCAATTTTCTCATCAACAAAATGGAGATAAAAATAGTAATTATCTCCCAGGACACCACTGTTTGCTTAAATGAGAACTATGCAAAGTGTTTACTACAGTTCCTAGCACACACAAAAAAACTGGCTCAATAATTGTTAGATAATATTAGTATTATTATTACTACCACTTTATAAAGACATTTCAATTAAATAAAATGATATCATTATACCTACTCTGCAGACCTGTTTTAAGGTTCAGAAAGAACATAGTATTTCAATGATTCTAAAATCCTTATCATCTCACACTTCAACATCTCTGACATTGGAATCCAGTTTTTAATTCAGAATGCGTTACAACTATTATTGGCAGCGTTTAAAAATTTTAGTGATACATAAAATACTGGCATCATGCCATCCATGGTGCCTTACATTAAGTGAAATAATGGTGAGTAAAACAGAGCTCTTGCAGTTCTAATCAATGGTTGGCATTTAAATAAATTTTAGTTCTTAAAAGCCTTATGGGGGAAAGAGGACTAAAAAAACAAAGAGGAAATTTTTTTAAGTAATTTTTACTTTGATTTTCAAGAAAACTTAAGCCAAAGGAAAGTCAGGATTCAAATGAATAGGATGACTCATTTTGTCCAATATTTAGATTTATAAATTGTATGGAAATCAGATGTTACCAATGATCAATATTATTTAATACTATTATACATTTACAAAAGGGCAGGTAAACGTTATCTTTTATAATTTTCTACCTTCAGAAATACTTTTGTTTGGAAACAGGGAGAAAAAACTTCAACTGTGATTAGGTCCTACTTCTTCAATTTTTAATTTCTCATTTTGCTCATATTGGGCAACAGGAAGATTTTAAGGATGAAAAAAGGGTCTGGGAGATAGATTGAAAGAGTCCTGAGTAGAATATGTCTGCTACATAATAGATATTCAGGTTATATTTCATGTACAAATGGATTGAAAGAATGGATAAACATAGTGGGAGAGTTCAATATTTTTGAAGAAAACTTTTATAAGTTAAAATGATAGTTCTGGAATAGGAATAATCATTTCTTTTTTCTATTTTTTTTAAAGAAATAAGCCAGTTAGAGAAAGACAAATATCGCATTATCTCACTTATGTGTGGAATCTAATGAACAAAATAATGAACAGAGGTATGGATGTATGGAACAGAATATCAGATCTCAGGGTGGGGATGGGGGAACAGGAAAAGATTAACCAAAGAACATATATACATATATGTATAACCCATGGACACAGACAATAGTATGGGAAAGGCCTGTGGTGGGGTGGAGGCTGGATTGAGGGGGGACAAAAATGGAACACATCTGTCATACTGTCAAAAACAAGACAAAAAGAAATGATTTAACTTTAAAAAAATTATTTTATCTGTGCAAGACTCATATTACTGCTCTTCCCCAGGATTATTTCATTCATAATAATATTTACTAGACTTTTTATACATGTTCATTGCAGAAATCAGATTTTTTAAGAACTGCTCATTTTAATACAAATGCTCAGAAATAAATTTTATCACATTTTGCACCTATTTTTGGCTAATACAAGATCATAGTCTGCTTGTGGGTATGTATAAACAAACTGACCTTTTTCTTCTTAATATATTGCTATTTTAAGCAGTGCTGAATAAAACAAACTATGTAAGTTATCTAATTCATAAAGATATTTTAGTATAAATAGAATTGATGGGTATAGGGGATCTTATATAATAAAATAAATATGTAAATTAACCATCCCTACGCTCTCACCAGCCAATCAGAGTGAGTGTGCAAATTAACCTCATTGCCTCCGTGTAGACTGACAGCAGATAGGAGGTAGCTTCAGGCACAGCCCTCTTGGCCATCACCGCGGTGACCCAGGATCAGGGAAGCATGGCCCACAGGCAGCTCCCAGAACCACCCACTTGGCCGTCGCCACGGTGACCCAGGAGCAGGCAAACGCTGCCTGCAGGCAGCACCCAGCATGGCCTGCTTGGCTGTTGCTGTGGCTACCAGGGAGCAGGCAAGTGTGGCCCGCAGGCAGCACCCAGGACGGCCTGTTTGGCAGTCACTGTGGTGTGGAGCAGGCAGGCCCTGCAGAGAGCAGAGAACCATGGGGAGTGGGCCCAAGTCATCAGTAGGACATCCCCTGAGGGCTCCCAGATTGGAGAGGGTGCAGTTCAGGCTGAGGGACACCTCCCCCACCCCTGCACAAATTTCGTGCACCGGGCCCCTAGTATAAGTACATTTTTAAATGTGGTACTCAGCACCAAATTGCTCAAAAGCAATGTAAACTTTAAGCAACAGTATAAGGATAATCACTGGTCTTGTGGATGGAAAATATTATTTTCCTCTTTTAACTTAAAGTCCTTTTCCTACCAGGAATGCTAAATATTTTTTATTCATTGCTCACTTGTACATATGCAAAAAGTACTTTGTCCACTTTCAAATTACAGTTTTTTCTTGTTGATTTCAAAAACTTCTCTGTAAAATGAAGACATTTTCTCTCTGATACACATACAGTACAAATATTTTGCTAGTACTTTTTCTCTTACCCTACTAATATTATTTTCTAACAGAGTTTGAATTTTTTATATTGCTTAATCAACCTTGAGAAATCTTGCTTTTGAAGTGTTTGTAATCATAAAAAAAAGTATAAGTAGGTATTTGTGTTTTCTTCTGGTACATTTCTCATTTTGATTATTTAAAATTTTTAATCTGGAATTTATTTGGAAGAGATCAAAATCTAGCTAGTTTTCTCCAAATACTCAACAGATACTTCTTCACCATTTGTCATTGACCTTTTCCTACAAACATAAAATGTCACCAGCATCAAGTTGTAAAGTCTTACATATATTTGGGTGCTTGGGCATTTTTCATTCTGTTCCAATCATTTATCTGTCTTTTCAGGTACTAGGAAACAACTACTTTGTAGAAATATATAGCATATGTTGATATATAGAGGGGTAAACCTGTGCCTACTATACAAAAAATTTTTTTAATCCCATCACAATGATAAAACATGTAATTTATAAAATTAAAACCATATTAATTTGGTTGTAAAATTGACACACATAGGGAGAGCACACATTTTCAGAAATGGGATCGTCCTAATCAGGACCACAGCCATCTTCCCACTTCAAATTCCTTCTGAGGCCCCACAATAAAGAACATAGGTGAGCCCTGATGTAGCTCAGTAGGTGAGCATCGACCTATGAACCAGGAGGTCACGGTTTGATTCAGGACAGGGCACATGTCTGGGTAGTGGGCTCAATCCCCAGTGTGGGCATGCAGGAGGCAGCCGATGAATGATTCTCTCTCAACATTGATGTTTCTCTCTCTCTCTCTGTCTGTGAAATCAATAAAAGTGTTTTTTAATAAAGAACATAGGTGCACACTGATATAAGTGGTTATTGGATTTTATCAAAAGAACTTTTATCCCAGAAATTGATCTACAATGGGAATTATCTCTCTCATTATGCAATTTTCTGTAATATGTAACATTATGGTATAAAAATGTGTACATCACATATAAAATGCTGTATATTCTTAATTTCATGTCTATTATTGATATGTAGTTAAATCACTTAAAAGACAGCAGTAAAGTGTTCTGTAAGAGAATAATGAGTAGGTCTTTATGGTTTTCTTTTTGCTCATAAAGTTGGTCTGAACACTAAACCCCAGGTCAGGTGTCCACCAGAGAGGAGCTGGGGGGCCCGGGAGGGAAGTCAGCTCAGCGCCCTCGCTGACAGGAGGCTGCTCTCCAGCTGCTGAGCCAGGCAAGGGCGCGCCTCTCCCAGACCCAACCGCCTCCTCCCAGTGGACCCGGGCCCCCAGCCTTGCAGTCACTATTACCTGCGCTTCTTATCTCTTTCATTCACATCACTTATGTTGAAAAAGAAGATTTGCTGCACTCTCCAGTGGTTGTCATCTCTGGCAGCTTTGTGGATCGCATTCATATCATTTTTGTCAAAGTTGGGCCTTCTGGCTCCTATGCTACTGCTCCGCTGGCTGGTAGGGGAGACCTTGGCCCCGCTGGTAGGGGAGACCTTGGCCCCGCCGGTAAGGGAGACCTTGGCGTTGCTGGTAGGGGAGACCTTGGCCCCGCCAATAGGGGAGACCTTGGCCGCGCCAATAGGGGAGACCTTGGCCCCGCCAATAGGGGAGACCTTGGCCCCGCCAATAGGGGAGACCTTGGCCCCGCTGGTAGGGGACACCTTGGCCCCGCCGGTAGGGGAGACCTTGGCCCCGCCAATAGGGGAGACCTTGGCGTTGCCGGTAGGGGAGACCTTGGCGTTGCTGGCAGAGGAGACCACGGCCCCACTGGCAGGGAAGGCCGTGGCCACCATGCTGGCACTCTTCCAAAAAAACCTCAACTTCTTCATGGCGGAGAGTCCAGGCTTCAGAGAAGCTTTACCTTCCCTCCGCTTGTCACAGCTCCTGAGCCCAAAACTAGCTCTCTAGCCAACCACCTCAGGCCACAGCATTCAAGCAGAGCCGTTTGGCAGTTTGGCAGTTTGGAATCTCGCAGCGCAGAATCACAGTAACCAAGCAACAGCCTCTGACGTAACTGCCCATGTGCACAGAGCTGTGGTCAAGGGCAGCCAGAGCCCATGCCCAAGGCCCAAACCTCACAAATCTCAGGAACTGCCTGTGGGCAGGTGTGGCTTCTGTTCAAACATCCCTGGGAATTGGCCAAGTGTTTCCAGATGCTTACAATGGTTACTCGCCCAGTGAAAAAGCAGTCTTTGCCTCCGACCAGGGCTAGGGTGGTGTGAAACTTGAGGATGCTCAAGGTCTGGTCCCCCAGAAAAGTCCCCTTAAAAACATCTCTAAATCTCCCAGTGCCCTAGTTTATGTCTGTTCCACATCACTCTGGGCCCCAGCCAACCTCCAGGGATGGTAGGGGATGCAAAAACAGAAGGATGTTTTCATGGTTTCAGAGATGATGGCAATATGTGTCTGCAAGTGCAAATTTGTGGGAAACCAGTGCCTGTTCTCCAGATGAAATAAAACCTCTTTCCACATGCCTCTTAATCTCCCCTTTGGCCCACCGCTTACACTTACATTTTATTTCTTCCAAATAAATGTTTAATCAATCCAAGATTTATTTTGGAGCATGGTGTTTACCTGTACAAACCACCTTTTCTCACCTAGTTTAAAATGTCTCTTGACTGTGCATTAAAATCTCAGGTTATATTTTTGGTTTTGAGGATTTCTGTTCTCATCCATAAATGGACGGCTTCTTTTGCATCAGTGATACCACTATAATAAACCCAGTTAAAGTAACTGGAGAGGAGTGTTATGCCCAGATTTCAAGATCCCCAATAGACCAACAGGGTGCCAGCCAAGTCTGATGCAAAAGCAGAGTCCTTTATTATTAGTACAGACCCGGGTCTGGCTCCCAGCCCCCTCTGACCCAACGGCAAGAAGGGGGGTGGGGGGGAGACAGCTGTGAGAAAAAACAGGGTTTTAATAGGGTGTGGAGTGAGGGGACTGTGGGCCCTGCTGATTGGCCAGGCGCAAGCTGGGTCTTGTTACAGAGGATGCGGTAATTTTTATGGTGCGCACATCCCTCGACTGTCATTGGTTAGTTTAAAGAAATCCCAGGCATAGCCAGCAGAGGCCTGGGCTTCCGGGAAGAAGGGGGGTCTGAGCACATGGCTCCTGCCCCAACATGGAGGATACGGGGTAAGATGGAGGGCATAGCCCTCACCCTTTCAGGAGTAAGGGGAAGGCCAAATTTTATAGGCATGTCATTTGTGCAGCTTTGCCAGGAAACTGCAATTTAACACTCCCCAGGGCTATTCCCTGCAGACAGCAGGGGGGAAGGGACTGGACAGAGGAGGAATAGATTCATGCCCAGTCAAGTCTCCCTGAAATAGGGAAGGTGCTTGACTGTCAGTAACACCTGGGAAAGGGTCATTAACTAAATGGCTAGAAAAGGTGTGGCCACTGCAAGTGTGAGAAGATTAGAGACACTTACCTCCTAAACAAAGGAGTTCTCTCTCTTGCTAGGCCCATGCTCCTGGCCTGCGGGACTCTCATGCTCCTGCATTTGCCCGCATAGGCCCAGGCCATGTGGCCCCCACACACCATGCACTACTGGACTGCAAGTAGCCTGATGTTGTGCAGGACCCAGCTCCACCGTGGAAAGGAAACTCTGGACACTGGCTCTGCTTCAAGCTCTGCCGAGTCCCCAGCTGCACATTTTTCAGGCCTGGATGGAGGGAAATGGGACTTTGCAAACCCAGGGATGTAAATCCTCCTCCTCCTGTGTGAGTCTCAGAAATTTCTTTTTCTCCAGATGTTGGAAGGACCCAACTCCAAGCACTCGGGGGGGAGGGGACTGATAACGCTGGGTGGTAACTTTAGGTCTCTGAGTTTGTAAGGCCTGCCATGCACCTCCCCTGAGCTTGTCAGGTTTAGTATGTGTTTGTTTACACTTGACCTGTTAAATATTTGTTTACTGTCTACTTTCTCCCAACTAGAATTTGCCATCCATGAGAAAAGTAATTATTTTCTTTACTATTTATTTTCATTGCTCTTAGAAGAGTAGGTGCTTAATAGTTTCTCATTAACTAAATGACTGACCTATGAAATTACCTAACTTATATGTCTAATTTATATCTTTATGTCTCCACCACCTCTCCACATGGGAATACTTGAAGACAGCTGTGGAGGGGAAGAGGTGGTTCATACAACCCTATTTACAAATCGTAATGGATTTTAACTGCTGTATTTTCAAATCTCCCGACGTTCTCTCAGGAGACTCCCCTCCCCAAGGCCACTGGGGTTATTCCACTCAGTCCTTGGCTGTTAATAATAGGAGGTCCTGTGCATATGCATTACTTCTCTTCATCACTGAATCTTAGTAATACATTCTTAGAAGTGTGATCTCTGGGTCAAAGGGTAATTCCATATGTAAATTAAAAAGCTATTACCTAACACCATACTCACCCCCACCCCAAGGGCTTATACCATTACCATTTAGGATTTCCACCAGCAGTGTGTGGATTGTCTTATCACTTTCTTGATGATATCATTTGTAGCAAACACTTTTAATATTTAATGAAATTTAATTTACATATTTTTTATTTTTTTCCTTGTGCAGTTGGAGCCATACCTAGATTTTACCTAACCTAAGGTCAAAAAATTCATTCCTATGTTCCCCTTTCATTCTAATTCTTTTGACCAGAATGCTTTCAAAACATTAACTTCTGAATAAGAAACATTTTTTATTTAAACAGTTTTTATTTTTTTTTAATTAAATTTTTATTGTTTAGATTACATTTGTTCCTCTTTCCCCGCCCCCGCCACCCATAACCCCCCTCCTTCCAGTTCCCGCCCCACCCTCCGCCCTCACTCCCCACCCACTGTCCTCATCCATAGGTGCACGATTTTTGTCCAGTCTCTTCCCGCATCTCCCATTCCCCTTTCCCCCCCAAGAATAGTCAGTCCATTCCCTTTCTATGTCCCTGTTTCATTATAATCACCAGTTCATTCTGTACATCAGATTATTTATTCACTTGATTCTTACATTCACTTGTTGATAGATGCATGTTTGTTGTTCATAATTTGTATCTTTACCTTTTTCTTCTTCCTCTTCTTAAAGGATACCTTTCAGTATTTCGTGTAATACTGGTTTAGTGGTGATGAACTCCTTTAGCTTTTCCTTATCTGTGAAGCTCTTTATCTGACCTTCAATTCTGAATGATAGCTTTGCTGGATAAAGTAATCTTGGTTGTAGGTTCTTGGTATTCAGCACTTTGAATATTTCTTGCCATTCCCTTCTGGCCTGCAAAGTTTCTGTTGAGAAATCAGCTGACAGTCGTATGGGTATTCCCTTGTAGGTAATTGAGTCTCTTTCTCTTGCTGCTTTTAAGATTCTCTCTTTGTCTTTAGCTCTTGGCATTTTAATGATGATGTGTCTTGGTGTGGTCCTCTTTGGATTTCTTTTGTTTGGGGTTCTCTGCGCTTCTTGGACCTGTAAGTCCATTTCTTTCACCAGGTGGGGGAAGTTTTCTGTCATTATTTCTTCAAATAGGTTTTCAATATCTTGCTGTCTCTCATCTTCTGGCACTCCTATAATTCTGATATTAGCCCGCTTGAAGCTGTCCCAGAGGCTCCTTACACTATCTTCACACTTTCGGATTCTTTTTCAATTTGCTTTTCCAGTTAGGTGTTTTTTGCTTCTTCGCATTTCAAATCTTTGACTTGATTCTTGCGCTCCTCTGTTCTGCTATTGGGTGTCTGTATAATATTCTTTATTTCAGTCAGTGTATGCTTAATTTCTACTTGGTTCTTTATCATAGCATCAAGGGTCTCATTAGTTTTTGTGAGGCTCTCCACAAGTTTATTGTAAGCCCTCAAAATTGCGATTTTTAGCTCCATATCCTCCATTTCTGTCATGTTTTTTTGTCTCCGCATCTTTTATGCTTTCTTGGTGCACCCTCTTGTTCTAGTTAAGCCTTAATTGTTGTAGTTAATACTAGAGGGATTTGACCACCAGGCCGACTGGCTGTGGGAATCAGCTGTGTGGAAAACTTCAGTCCTCTGAAGTTTTTATTAGTGATCATCCATTAAGCAAAGCAATAATGAAAGATTTTCATTTTTCCTCTCATCTTTTTGTGAAAAACAATTGAAATAGTATCAAGTGTTTATAGTGATAATTTTATTTTGTTCATTACTATTCTTATGCATATTATTAAGAGGTAAAATATAGTGTTGCTAGTCACTTACTATGGCTTTTTACAACAGCTTTGGTCAGTGTGGACAGTCACTGTTTAGAAAAGACAGAAAAATGAATGAATGTAGAACTGTGGATGTTATGCTAATTCATAGGAAAACCAGCCTCAAACTTAAGTTGCCCTAAATAAATAGCTCAGGACTCCTTCTCTGTCATCATCATATAGTATGTATGACTGAGGGTAAACACTAGCTGCTAAATGCAGTGACAATTAGCAAAATGTAGAATCTGTTATTCATTAGATCAAAATAAAATACTCCAATTTATTGATTTAAGAAAATATAAAGGTTTGTGGACCTCATATAATTTCTTTCCAATCAAAGTATGAAGCTGTAAAACTATTTAATTTGCTTACAGCCATGAATAACCTAACATAAGGCACATTTACTAAAGGCTATCAAAATTTTAAATCCAACATATGACATGATCTTGTATGTAGAAAATCCTGTGGAATACACACACACACACACACACACACACACACACAAATACTAGAAGTAATAAGAGTTTAACAAAATTATAGGCTATAAGATCAAAATACAAAAATCAATTTTATTTCCATATGCTAATAATAATCAATCAAATATAAAATTAAAAAATAGTTTTAATCATGTGAGAAATGCAAATCGAAATGACAATGAAGTATCACCTCAGAGCTACCAGAATGGCTATCATCAACAAATTAACAGGGGCTGGAAAAAATGGCGGAGGTTTAGACGGACGTGTTGGTGCTTTGTCCCAGAGCAGATAAGGGCGAGCAGCTGAAACGGGTAACAATCAGCCTGAACAAGCAGAGGAGATTCAGCTGAGAGACAGTCTGCAGCCAGGAAAGACAGAGAACTCCTAGAAAATGGGGATGCTTAGAGATTGAGGCTGAAACCTCCCCCTGGGCGCCAGCTCAGCCGCGAGACCGAGCCATCTTGAGTAGCTGATATCTGCATCCAGAGATCAGCTACTAACCTGGACGCAATGGCTCTCAAGCAGTGCGACTACATGAACTCAGAGGAGACCTGCTTCCCCCCACAGAAAGGTTAGACTTCCCCCAAAGGTGCGGTTTGCAATTCAGATTGGAGCGAAGAACGCGCATGCGCGGGGTTGGGGGCGGGGAATCTGCGCCCCACAAAGTCCGCGCACATTGAGGCCAGCGTGACCCGCAAGTGGGGAGGGCTCCCACAGGGCTGCTGGCAGAAGGTAACACTATAAATAAGCTCTTAGTTGGACTGGATGCAAAGGGGCAGCCTTAGATTTTCCCAACCGGCCGGCTACTTGGTGCCAGGGGCCAGAGTGTGTGCCAGAACAACAGAAAGATGAACATGGATTAGAAAACCTATTCGAAGAAATAACATCAGAAAACTTCTCTGAGGTGGGGAAGAAAAAAGTCACACAAGCCCAGAGAGTCCCAAACAAGGTGAACCCGAAAAGACCCACACCAAGACACATCATAATTATCATGGCAAATGTTCAGGACAAATAGAGAATCTTAGAGGATGCAAGAGAGAAACGGAAAGTTACATACAAGGGATCTCCCATTAGATTATCAAATGATTTCTCAACAGAAACACATAAGGCCAGAAAAGAATGGATGGAAATCTACAAAGTGATGCAAAGCAAAGGACTGAATCCAAGAATAATCTATCCAGCAAGGCTATCATTCAAAATTGAAGGGGAAATAAGAAGCTTCACAGACAAAAAAAGGCTAAGGGAGTTTATCACCACCAAGCCAGCCATGCAAGAAATGCTAAAGGGACTGGTGTGAAAAGAAGAAATAACAAGCTCAGAAAGAAAACAGCCACACACAAAAAAAGAAATGGCTACAAACAAGTACCTTTCAATAATAACTTTAAATGTAAACGGACTAAATGCTCCAACCAAAAGACATCGAGTGGCTGAATGGATAAAAAAACATGACCCATACATCTGCTGTCTACAAGAGACCCACCTCATTAGAAGGGACTCACACGGACTGAAAGTGAAGGAATGGAAAAAATATCTTCCAGGCAAATGGAAAGGAAAAGAAAGCTGGGGTAGCAATACTTATATCAGACAAAATACATCTCAAAGTGAAGGCCATAACAAAAGATAAGGAAGGCCACTTCATAATACTAAAGGGATCAATACAACAAGAAGATATAACCATAGTAAACATATATGCACCCAATGCAGGAGCACCCAAATACATAAAAAAACTCCTGGAAGATATCAAGGGAGAGATCAACAATAATACAATCATAGTAGGGGACTTTAATACACCACTGACATCACTGGATAAGTCCACTAGACAAACAATCAGCAAAGAAACAGCAATCCTAAATGACTCACTAGATCAGATGGACTTAATTGACATCTTCAGAACACTTCACCCCAAAGCCATGGAATATACATTCCTCTCAGGTGCTCATGGGACATATTCAAAAATAGGCCACATATAGGGTCACAAGCAAAGTCTCCCCAAATTCAAGAAGATTGAAATCATAAAAAGCATCTTCTCAGACCACGATGGCATAATGTTAGAAATAAACTACAATAAAAACAACCCAAAATACTCAAACATTTGGAAGCTGAATAGCATGTTATTAAATATTGATTGGGTTACCAATGACATCAAAGAAGAAATTAAAAACATCCTGGACACTAATGACAATGAAAACACAACAATCCAAAACCTATGGGACACAATGAAAGCAGTCCTGAGAGGGAAGTTTATAGCTCTACAGGCCTATCTCAAAAAACAAGAAAAAATGGTAGTAAATCATCTAACTCTTCAACTCAAAGAATTAGAAAGAGAGCAACAAGAAAACCCCAGAGTGAGCAGAAGGAAGGAGATAATAAAGATTAGAGCAGAAATCAATGACATAGAGACCAAAAAAACAATACAGAAAATCAATGAAACCAAGAGCTGGTTCTTTGAAAGGATAAACAAGATTGAGAAACCCCTAGGCAGGCTCACCAAGAAGCAAAGAGAGAGGTCCCAAATAAACCAAATCAGAAATGATAGAGGCGAAATAACAACAGACCCCACAGAAATACAAATGATTATTAAACAATACTATGGACAACTCTACTCCAACAAACTAGACAACCTGGAGGAAATAGACAAATTCCTAGAAAAATACAATATTCCAAAAGTGAATCAGGAAGAATCAAAAAATCTCAATAGGCCAATAACTAGGAAAGAAATTGAAGCAGTCATCAGAAAGCTTCCAGCAAACAAAAGCCCAGGACCAGGCGGCTTCTCAGGGGAGTTTTACCAAACATTCAAGGAAGAACTAAAACCTATCCTCCTCAGGCTACTACAAAAAGTTCAAGAGGAAGGAACACTTCCAAGCACATTCTATGAAGCCGGCATCACCCTAATACCAAAACCAGGTAAAGACAACACAATGAAAGAGAATTACAGGCCAATATCCCTCATGAACATAGATACCAAAATCCTCAACAAAAACTTAGCAAATCAGATCCAGCAGTACATCAGAAGGATCATACACCATGACCAAGTAGGATTTATCCCAGGGATGCAAGGATGGTACAACATCCGTAAATCAATAAATGTGATACATCACATAAACAAATTGAAAGAAAAAAACCACATGGTCATATCAATTGATGCAGAAAAAGCATTCGACAAAACCCAACACCCATTTTTGATAAAAACTCTCAGCAAGGTGGGAATAGAAGGATCATACCTCAACATAATAAAAGCCATATATGACAGACCCACAGCCAACATCATACTCAATGGACAAAAACTAACACCATTTCCCCTAAGAACAGGAACAAGACAGGGATGCCCACTCTCACCACTCCTGTTCAACATAGTCCTGGAAGTATTAGCCATTGAAATTAGACAAGAAGAAGAAATAAAAGGCATCCAAATTGGAAAAGAGGAAGTAAAACTGTCCTTATTTGCAGATGACATGATATTATACATAAAAAACCCTAAAGACTCCATCAAAAAGCTACTAGACTTAATACATGAATTTGGCAATGTAGCAGGATACAAAATTAACCCCAAGAAATCTGAGGCATTTCTATACACCAATAGTGAACTTGCAGAAAGAGAGATTATAAAAACAATCCCATTTACCATCGCACCAAAAAAATTAATATACCTAGGAATAAACTTAACTAAAGAGGTAAAAGACCTCTACTCAGAAAACTACAGGATGTTGAAAAAAGAGATAGAGGAATACATAAAGAGATGGAAGAACATACCATGTTCTTGGATTGGTAGAATCAACATCATTAAAATGTCCATACTACCCAAAGCAATCTATAAATTCAACGCACTTCCCATTGAAATACCAATGGCCTACTTCAAAGATCTAGAACGAACTCTCCAAAAATTCATCTGGAATAAATAAAGACCACGAATAGCTGCAGCGATCCTGAGAAAAATCAAAGTAGGTGGGATCTCAATGCCAGATATCAAGCTGTATTACAAAGCCACTGTTCTCAAAACTGCCTGGTACTGGCACAAGAACAGTCATATAGATCAGTGGAATAGAATAGAGAGTCCAGAAATTAGCCCGAACCAATATGGTCAATTAATATTTGACAAAGGAGGCAAGAACATACAATGGAGCCAAGATAGTCTCTTCAATAAATGGTGTTGTGAAAATTGGACAGATATATGCAAGAAAATGAAACTAGACCACCAACTTACACCATACACAAGAATAAACTCAAAATGGATAAAGGACTTAAATGTACGACAGGAAACCATAAAAATTCTAAAAGAATCCAAAGGCAACAAAATCTCAGACATATGCCAAAGCAATTTCTTCACTGATACAGCTGCTAGGGCAGTTGAAACTAAAGAGGAAATGAACAAATGGGACTACATCAAAATAAAAAGCTTCTGCACAGCAAAAGAAACCATCAACAAAACAACAAGAAAACCCACTGCGTGGGAAAACATATTTGCCAGTGCCATATCTGATAAGGGCCTAATCTCCAAAATTTATAGGGAACTCATACAACTTAACAAAAAGAAGATAAACAATCCAATCAAAAAATGGGCAAAGGACCTAAATAGACACCTTTCAAAAGAGGACATTCAGAAAGCCAAGAGACATATGAAAACATGCTCAAAGTCGCTAATCATCTGAGAGATGCAAATCAAAACAGCAATGAGGTACCATCTCACACCTGTCAGAATGACTATCATCATCAAATGAACAAAGGACAAGTGCTGGAGAGGATGTGGAGAAAAAGGAACACTCCAGCACTGCTGGTGGGAATGCAGACTGGTGCAGCCACTATGGAAGACAGTATGGAGTTTCCTCAAAAAACAAAAAATGGAACTCCCATTTGACCCTGTGATCCCACTTCTAGGAATATATCCCAAGAAACCAGAAACACCAATCAGAAAGGATATGTGCACCCCTATGTTCATAGCAGCACAATTCACCATAGCTAAGATCTGGAAACAACCTAAGTGCCCATCAGTAGATGAATGGATTAGAAAACAGTGGTACATCTACACGATGGAATACTATGCTGCTATAAAAAAGAAGGAATCCTTGCCATTTGCAACAGCATGGATGGAACTGGAGAGCATTATGCTAAGTGAAACAAGCCAGTCAATGAAGGAAAAATACCACATGATCTCACTCATTCATGGATAATAAAGACCATTATAAACTTATGAACAATAATAGATACAGAGGCAGAGCTGCCTCAAACTGATTGTCAAACTGCAGTGGGAAGGCCAGAGAGGGTTGGGGGGCAGGAGGGAGGGGAGTAAGAGATCAACTGAAGGACTTGTATGCATGCATATAAGCATAACTAATGGACATAAGACACTGGGGGGTAAGGGAGGGCAGGGGATTGTCAAGGGCCGGGCGGGGGGGGGGGACGACACATATCTAATACCCTTTGTAATACTTTTAGCAAAAAAAAGAAAATTAACAAACAACTAGTTCTGGCAAGGATGTGGAGAAAAAGGAACCTTCATACACTTGTTGGTGGATATGCAGACTGGTACAGCCACTGTACAAAACAGTGTGGATTTTCCTCAAAAAATTAAAAATGAAGCTCCTATTTTACCCAATGATCCCACTTCTAGGAATATATCCAAAAAAAACAGAAACACCAATCAGAAAGGATATATGTAGAGATTCCAAGATGGCAGCCAGCAGGACAGATGTGAGGGAGAGAGTGTGAGGAAGAGAGGGAGTGAAAGGGGAGTGTGTGAAAGTGTGGTGTGTGTGTGTGTGTGTGTCTAAGAGAGGGACAGCTAGATCTCACAGGATTTTCAGGGTCTGGCAGAGTGGGCTCGCATAGCCAGACAGCCTCTGCTACTGCTGTAATCTCCCCCAGAGCACTGGCTCTCCCACAGAAGCCTCCCCATGTTGAAGGGGAGAGCAGTTCTGACTAGGAACCCAACTTCACCTACACCCATGTGCTCTCAGATACCACCTGGGGTCCTACAACCACTCCAGCCAGGGACCTGCTGCCTCAGCTGTTGACCCACAAACACCAGGACTCCAGCCTCCCTAGCTGAAGGCTCCTGTGAGGACACTCCTCTCCCCCCAGCCAAATGCCTTAGCCCCAGACACCACGAGCACACACACACACACACACACACACACACAAGTGAACAGCCAAGCCTTACGCAGGAGCCCTGGGCTCCATGACTGAGCACCTGAACAGCTGAGCCTTGCACAGCAGCCCCAGGGTTCATCACATGTGCACACAACCAAGCCTTAAGCAGTAGCCACAGCCTACACGACCAAGTGCACGAATAGCCAAGCCTTATGCAGCAGGCCTGGGCACCATGACTGCTCCAGCAGCCATGCCACCAGCCCCATGAGGAGCAGCTCCCTCCTGTGACTGCGTGAGGAACAGCCAACCCATGACCATATGAAAAGCAGCAGTTCTATACCCATGTGAGGAGTAGCTGCTGCCTGCGACCACCTGAAAAGCAGCCACCCAGCAAGCAGCCACCTCCAGCAACAACACAAGGAACAGCCACCCTGCAACCCCCCAAGGAGCAGCCTCCTCCCACGACCATGGGAGGAGAGGCTGCCCCACGACCACACAAGGATCAGCAGCCACTCACGACTGCCCAAGGGGCAAGCTCTGCCTACAACAACTTGAGGAGCAGCCACCGCCAGCGACTGCACAACCCACCACCAAGCCCACAGATGCAGCCACAGGCCCCACATGACTCCAGACCTAGATCCCCTGGTGAGAGAAAAAATGGGGAGACACGAGAACAACCCCCAAAAGAAAGTAAAGGAGGAATCTCCAGAAAAGAAACTAAATTAAACAGAGGCATGCAATATGACAGAAAAAGAATTCAGAATAAAGGTCATACAGTTGGTAATCCAGATGGATGAGAAAATCAACAACCTGTGTAAGAATCAGGAGGAAATAAAGAGTGATATAGCTACAATAAAAAACACTATGGAAGCTTTCAACAGTAGACTAGGAGAAATGGAGAGCTGAATTAGCAAATTAGAAGACAGGGAAGTAAAACACACCCAATCTGAACTGCTTTTGGGGAAAAAAATCAAAAGACATGAGGAGAGCCTGAGGGAGCTTTAGGACAACATGAAATGAAACAACATACGTATAACAGGGGTGCGAGAAAGACAAGAAGAGCAGCAAGGGTTAGAAAACCTATTTGAAGAAATAATGTCAGCAAATTTCCCTGATGTGGGGAAGAAAAAAGGCACACTAGCAGAGTGCCAACAAGATGAACCCCAAACACCCACACCAAGACACCTTGTCATTACAATGGCAAATGATAATGACAAAGAGAATCTTAAAGGCTGCAAGAGAGAGACAGAGAGTTACCTACAAGGGATCTCCCATTAGATTATCAAATAATTTCTCAACAGAAACACATCAGGCCAGAAAGTGATGGAAGGAAGTATACAAAGTGATGCAAAGCAAGGTACTGAATCCAAGAATACTCTATCCAGCAAGGCTATCATTAAAAATTGAAGGGGAAATCAGGAGTATGTAGCTTTTAAGATGGGTTTTTTAATTTCGTGTGTTTGGGTAGTTCTTAATACTTTGATTTCATCTGAAAATGATTTAAGTTACATTGAAATATAGATACTGTTAAATGGATAGTTAAAAAGTCCGCAACCAATAGAGAAAAGAATAAAACCAATGTTTAGATAAACTCCATATAATTCAGAGTTTTTTGTAATATGGGGGATTTCTACCATGTGAGTCAGCATGGAGATGAGACGTCTGTCAGCACCCTGGCAGTAGGAATTGGTAACTTTGTATGGTGTGAGGTCAGTAGTCCAGTGCCAAGGGAAGTCCAGGGTACCAGTAAGAATAAAACTAATTTAGGATGCAGGTCTGACAGAATGACCAATTAAGCCATTTGTGATGAGAGCAAAAAGAAAATCCTATAGGAATTAACAAAAGAAAGGATGAGTAATTTCAGAGTTAGTTATCCTTCAATGTAAAAGACAGTATTGATTGCTATTCCCCTCAATGCAGGAGCTTCCCCCTGGTGGTCAGTACATTCCCACAGGGGGAGCACTGCTCAGCCAGAAGCCGGGTTCACAGCGCAGCAGTGGTGGCGGGAGCCTCTCCCCTCTCTGTAGCAGCACTAAGAACCCCTAAGGGGATGTCCACCGAGGGGTTCTGAACTGCAAGAGGGCATAGGCTGGGCTGAGGGACCCCTGCGCCCCAGTGCATTAATGTTGTGCACCAGGCCTCTAGTGTTTTACAAATAAATATAATCCTCTCCAGTCCTTAGCCTTTTTTTATTCTCCTCAACATCCAACATCATCTAAAATGTTAGGAACCAATGCAAACCACAAAGAATGTTTATAGCCCTGGCCAGTGTGGCTCAGTTGATTGTGCATCATCCCATGCACTGAAAGGTCACCACTGGTTCGATTCCCGCTCAGGGCACATGCCCAGGCCGGGAGTTTGATCCCCAGTTGGGGTGTGGGCGGGAGGCAGTCGATGAATACTAGGCTCTCATATCAATGTCTCTCTCTCCCTCTCTCACTCTCCCTCTCCCCCTCCCTTCCTCTCCCTCTATCTTTTTCTCTCTCTAAAATCAATAAAAATATTAAAAATAAAAAAGAACATTTACATTCTTTTATGTTCTTCACAAACTGTTCTAGAATGTTTGGAAAATGAATTTCAACATATACTAGTATCTTGTCCTAGAATTCTAATATTTTTCATAGGGTTTTTTTCTTTTAAGTATGTAATTCACTTTAGAGTTATAATGGTATTTTTACTATTCAATAGGCTATAGTGAATGAATCAACAGAATTTGAGGAAAGAAATGCTACTTTAGCCAAAGAATGGGAACTTGACCTGAAATCAATGAAAGAGGAAAATGAAAAACTGTTTAAAAACTACCAAACTTTGAAGATCTCTCAGACACCTGGTGCCCTTGCTAATCCTACTACACAAGACAATAAGAATCTTCATGTTACATCGAGAGACACACAGCCCATCACAGAGGTATGTTAATTTTTTATATTTTTCAATTTGCAGCTTCATCACAAAGTTAAAGATGTATCTCATACAACATTTCAGAGCATAATTATACTATTGAATACATTAATTAAGGAACATGGACCAGTCTTTGTGTGTGTGTGTGTGTGTGTGTGTGTGTGTGTGTGTGTGTGTGATAGGCTTGTTTGATTTATTGATGATAACCATTCTGTGATAGGCATGAGGTTTTAATTTACATCACTCTGATGATTAGTGACATTGAACACTTTTTCATATGTCTATCAGCCATCTGTATGTCCTCTTTGGAGAGGTGTCTATTTGTTTCCTTTGCCCATTTTTTCATTGGATTGTCTTCTTGGTGTTGGGTTGTATAAGTTTATATATATTTAATTGATTTCAGAGAGGAAGGGAGAGGGAGAGAAAGATAAAAACATCAATAATGAGAATCATTGATTGGCTGCCTCCTGCATGCCCCACACTGGGGAACACGCAACCCGGGCATGTGCCCTGACTGGAATGAACTGTGACTTCCTCATTCACAGGTCAACACTCAACCGCTGAGCCAGCCAGCCAGGCGAGTTGTAGAAGTTCTTTATATATTTGGGGAATTAACCCCTTATCAGATGTATCATTGGCAAATATGTTCACCCATACAGTGGATTCCCTTTTCATTTTGTTGCTGTTTTTTTTATGGATTTTTTTTGTTTTTGCTTTTTGTTCTTTTGCTGTGTGGAACCTTTTTAGTTTGATGTAGTGCCATTTGTTTGTTTTTTTCTTTGTTCCCTTTGCCCTATGAGATATATCAACAAAAATATTATTACTCAAGATATCTAAGATTTTATTGTCTATGTTTCCTTCTAGGCTTTTTGTGGTTTCATGGCTTACATTTAAGTCTTTTATTCATTTTGAGTTTATTGTGTTTAGTGTGAGTTTGTGGTCTAGTTTCAGGTTTGCGCATGTACCTGTCCAATTTTCCCATATGTGTCTTTTTTTTATAGAAAATTAAAGAGCTGGAAGCTTCACTGCATGAAGCTAAAGAAAGTGCTATGCATAAGGAAGGCAAGATTATAAACATGCAGAAAGAACTTCAGATGACTTATGATGTAATATCAAAACTTCAAGCACAAGTTAATGAATCAAATAAATGCCTTGAGAAAACAAAAGAAATGACCCAAGAACTTCAGGTAACTTCACAAATTCATAAATAAGAGGGGTTGTTTTTTTCCTTTTACTGTTGAATTTGGCAGATCATTTGGGAACCCAGGCTTTTACTTCAACTTCCTATTAGCTAGGTATGTCTCAAATTCAATACTCAGGCTTTGAAAAAGCAAGTAACAACTTAGAAATGAAATACAACAATATAATAATGATTATTTATATCTTTATAGAAAAAATTTTAAAAGAAATAGATATTTTTAATAATTTAAGATGTGCGTTCATTTTTCAAAAATGCTTCTTAATATTTAACCCTCCTTATAAGTACATTTTGAAAAATTATTTTTTCTATTTTAATGCCCTACTTATTGAGTCCACCTATTAGCCAGTAGCCTAAGGGCTGAATCTGACGTATGTTCTTTAGAAATAATAGTCATTTCAGTGTTTTTTAACTTGAATGCCATTACACAGCACATCTTCATTTATCACATCCTTAACCCACTCCCTTTTGTTTTAGCTCCTGCCACTTCTCACACTTCTGCTACTTGAGTCTGGCCCTAATAGACATTTAAGTTTGCTATTCTGGCTCCAGTGTCTTGTCAGTCCAGTTAATTAGAAAGAAGTAAAAAATGTGTGCTCTTCCCTAGTTGGTTTGGCTCAGTGGAAAGAACATTGGCCCATGGACTGAAGGGTCCTGGATTCAATTCTGGCCAAGGGCACATAACTCAGGTGCAGGCTCTATCCCAGCCCTGGTTGGGGCACATTCGGGAGGCAACCAATTGATCTGTCTCTCTCAAATGGATATTTCTCTCTCTGTCTCCCTCCCTCCCTTCCACTCTCTCTAAAAATCAATGGGAAAATATCCTCAGGTGAGGATTAACAACAACAAAAAAGAATGTGTACTCTTTTTATTACTTAGCATTTATTCAATGAGACATTCATTAAAAAAAGAATTCTATATGTATGTATTTTTATATGAGCTAGAGTCCCGGTGCACGAAATTCGTGCATGGGGGGGGGGGTGTCCCTCAGCCCAGCCTGCACCCTCTCCAATCTAGGACCCCTCGAGGGATGTCCAACTGCCTGTGTAGGCCCGATCCCACTGGGCCTAAATGGGCAGTCGGACATATCTCTCACAATCCAGGACTGCTGGCTCCCAACCACTCACCTGCCGGCCTGCCTGATTGCCCCTAACCACTTCTGCTTGCCAGTCTGATCACCCCCTAACCACTCCCCTGCCAGCCTGATAGACGCCTAACTGCTCCCCTGCTGGCCCAGTCACCCCTTACTGCCCTCCTCTGCCATCCTGGTCACCCCCAACTTTTAGGCCTCCCTTTCAGGCCTGGTCCCTCCCAACTGCCCTCCCCTGCTGACCTGATAGCCCACAACTGCCCTCCCCTGCTGGCCATCTTGTGGTGGCCATCTTGTGTGTTGGAGTGATGGTCAGTTTGCATATTGCCTCTTTATTAGATAGGATAATTTGTTTCTGAGTGGAAAGTAGATACATTTATGTCACTGGATTGAACCATCTTTGAATACAATGCTATATAATACTTTGTGCCTTGAATTCAGTTTTATTTTTATAATTTCTGATGTCTGTTTTTGTTTCATTTTCCTAACTTTGTTTCATTTGTTTACCCATTTCTTTATTTTCAACTTTTATGTTTTATTTTGTAGTTACTGTTTTTTAATTGGGGAAATAATTTGTTTTAAGAAATAAAATTCTTCATATGTTCTCTACATACTAGTTTCCAATAGCTTCAAATATACTTCACATCAAATATCTATTTGTTATTCATTTTAGGGTTCAAATTTGTGCCTTCCCCATTTTTCATATATGTAGAGTTTGCTGTTTGAAAATGTTTCTACCAATAAAGGGAAACTACTCTAAACTTATATCTTTCTTTTCTCTAAAAAAGGACAAAGTTGCTTTAGGAGCCAAACCCTATAAAGAAGAAATTGAAGATTTCAAAATGAAGCTGGTGAAAACAGATCTAGAGAATATGAAAATTGTCAAGGAGCTTGAAAAGGAGTATGTCCTTGCCTTAATTGAACATGATTTTAATATCTTAAATTTTCTTTCCAAATGATATATTTCTTTTCATTAGTTAACTTTTGAAAATACTGTTGTTATAGCTTTTTTAAAATGAATACAAACAACCCCAGGGTTTTAATTTGTTAAATTCTCATTATATATGCAAAGATTTTAAAAAGGAAGCACAATTCTGATCAATTACTAACACACTATGTCTTTGGATGCTTCCTGCTTAATCATATATAGATAGCTTAAAATGGCCTTTTTATGCTTGAAAGTGAATGTTAAGAGGTGCATGTGTGGCCTTGGCAGGTTGCTAAGTTGGTTGGAGCACCATCCCATACAACCCAAGGGTTTCAGATTCGATTCTGGTCAGGGCACCATGTTTTCTCAGCTAGTTTGCTGAGCAGGCAATTGATTGAGATAACTGATTGATGTTTCTACCTCTCTTCTCTCTTCTCCTCTCCTCTCCTCTCCTCTCTTCTCCTCTCCTCTCCTCTCCCCTCCCCTCCCCTCCCCTCCCCTCCCCTCCCCTCCCCTCCTCTCCTCTCCTCTCCCCCCCTCCCCTCCCCTCTTCTCTCTCTCTCTCTCTCTCTCTCTCTCTCTCTCTCTCTCTCTCTCTCCCCACCACCCCCACCCGGCCTTTCTCCCTTCCTCTCAGAATCAATTTAAAAAAATCCTGCCTAGCCAGTGTGGGTCAGTGATTGAGCGTGGACCTATGAACCGGGAGGACACGATTCTATTCCTGGTCAGGGCACATGCCCAAGTTGAGAGCTTGTTCCCCAGTGTGGAGCATGCAGGAGGCAGCCAATCAAATGATTCTTTCTCATCATTGATGTTTCTATCTCTCCCTTTCCCTTCCTCTCTGAAATCAATAAAAATATATTTTTTTAAACCCTCAGGTGAGGATTTTTTTAAAAAATGTGTATGTGTATATAAATGTGTATTTAGCAGTTTGACTAAGGTCTCTGTTGCTTCTCAGTTTCATTTGTTCTTCCTATTGTGTTTTTATGTAAAGGTTGTATAGGGTGGGGCAAAAGTAGGTTCACAGTTTTTCATATGGAAAATAATACAATAATTAATATTACAAGAATAAACTGTTTCCCATATTCACAACTATAAACCTACTTTTACCACACCCTGTAATTCCTTTGAAATTATAGTATCTAGTGCTCAAATGCATGTCCTCTTGTTGCTTTATCTATGTATGATACTGCACATTCTAGCATGCCTCAAGTTCATTGTGGTATAGCATGATGAAGATAACATTAAAAGAAAGTTGGGTAACCTGAATTAGAAATATAATGTTGCCATTTATTAATATATCAATATGCAAGTTGTTTAATCTCTCTGCTCCTCAGTAATAATCAATAAAAGGATAGATTTGTATTAGAAGATTTCAAGATCCCTTCTGATTTCTAACACTTTATTCTTCCTATAAATCTTTAATAAATATTTAATGATAATATATATAAATTTATGCCAAAAGATAGCACCCTGAATCTTTATGCATTCTAATCATCCTTCCATTGATAACACTACTGGTTTTAATGAAACTAATATCCAATTAATAGCTATTGAGCTTCCACAAATTTAAAAGGTTGGTTTCTCAATGTTAAATCATTGCCCCTGAAAGCAAACAGGATACTTCCAATTTGATGGTATTATAGCTACAAAGTGCATGATACCAGGGTATTATGTCAGTGTGATATACCTTAATAGAAAATTCTTGTCAGCAGGTCTGTGTATTCTTCTATTAAAAGTTAGTTGCTGGGTTCTTATATATCTATTGTTTTCATTAGAATTGCTTCTACAAAAGCCACTGTAGAATATCAAAAAGAAGCTATAAGGGTATTGAGAGAAAATCGTAGAAGAAATCAACAAGCCCAAGATACCTCAAGTAAGTAGAAACTGCTGGTATTTCCAGGTCCTTTCCATTTTACTTCTCAATACACTTATACATTTTGAGAACTACTATTATATATGTGATAGTCAAGAACAAATCACTAATTTAGAAAGAACTGCTTTTATTTATTTTTTTTTAATTTTTCGCTTAAAGTATTACAAAGGGTATTACATAAGTGTCCTTTTTTCCCCCCCGCCCTTGACAAACCCCTACCCTCCCTTACCCCTCAGTGTCTTATGTCCATTAGTTATGCTTATATGCATGCATACAAGTCCTTCGGTTGATCTCTTACTCCCCTCCCTCCTGCCCCCCAACTCTCTCTGGCCTTCCCACTGCAGTTTGACAATCAGTTTGAGGCAGCTCTGCCTCTGTATCTATTATTGTTCAAAAGTTTGTAATGGTCTTTATTATCCATGAATGAGTGAGATCATGTGGTATTTTTCCTTCATTGACTGGCTTGTTTCACTTAGCATAATGCTCTCCAGTTCCATCCATGATGTTGCAAATGGTAGGAGTTCCTTCTTTTTAACAGCAGCATAGTATTCCATCGTGTAGATGTACCACCGTTTTCTAATCCATTCATCTACTGATGGGCACTTAGGCTGTTTCCAGATCTTAGCTATGGTGAATTGTGCTGCTATGAACATCTGGGTGCATATATCCTTTCTGATTGGTGTTTCTGGTTTCTTGGGATATATTCCTAGAAGTAGGATCACAGGGTCAAATGGGAGTTCCATTTCCAATTTTTTGAGGAAACTCCATACTGCCTTCCATAGTGGCTGGACCAGTCTGCATTCCCACCAGCAGTGCACAAGTGTTCCTTTTTCTCCACATCCTCTCCAGCACTTGTCGTTTGTTGATTTGTTGATGATGGCCATTCTGACAGGTGTGAGATGGTACCTCATTGTTGTTTTGATTTGCATCTCTCGGATTATTAGTGACTTTGAGCATGTTTTCATATGTCTCTTGGCTTTCTGAATGTCCTCTTTTGAAAGGTGTCTATTTAGATCCTTTGCCCATTTTTTGATTGGATTGTTTATCTTCTTTTTGTTAAGTTGTATGAGTTCCCTATAAATTTTGGAGATTAAGCCCTTATCAGATATGACTTTGGCAAATATGTTTTCCCACGAGGTGGGTTTTCTTGTTGTTTTGTTGATGGTTTCTTTTGCTGTGCAGAAGCTTTTTATTTTGATGTAGTCCCATTTGTTCATTTTCTCTTTAGTTTCAACTGCCCTAGGAGCTGTATCAGTGAAGAAATTGTTTTGGCATATGTCTGAGATTTTGTTGCCTTTGTATTCTTCTAGAATTTTTATGGTTTCCTGTCGTACATTTAAGTCCTTTATCCATTTTGAGTTTATTCTTGTGTATGGTGTAAGTTGGTGGTCTAGTTTCATTTTCTTGCATATGTCTGTCCAATTTTCCCAACACCATTTATTGAAGAGACTATCTTGGCTCCATTGTATGTTCATGCCTCCTTTGTCAAAAATTAATTGAGCATATTGGTTCGGGCTAATTTCTGGACTCTCTATTCTATTCCACTGATCTATATGTCTGTTCTTGTGCCAGTACCAGGCAGTTTTGAGAACAGTGGCTTTGTAATACAGCTTGATATCTGGCATTGAGATCCCACCTACTTTGTTCTTTCTCAGGATCGTTGCAGCTATTCGGGGTCTTTTTTTATTCCAGATGAATTTTTGGAGAGTTCGTTCTAGATCTTTGAAGAAGGCCATTGGTATTTTAATGGGAAGTGCGTTGAATGTATAGATTGCTTTGGGTAGTATGGACATTTTAATGATGTTGATTCTACCAATCCAAGAACATGGTATGTTCTTCCATCTGTTTATGTCTTCCTCTATCTCTTTTTGCAACGTCCTGTAGTTTTCTGAGTAGAGGTCTTTAACCTCTTTAGTTAAGTTTATTCCTAGGTATCTTAATTTTTTTGGTGCGATGGTAAATGGGATTGTTTTTCTGATCTCCCTTTCTGAAAGTTCACTATTGGTGTATAGAAATGCCTCAGATTTCTTGGGGTTAATTTTGTATCCTGCTACATTGCCAAATTCATGTATTAAGTCTAGTAGCTTTTTGATGGAGTCTCTAGGGTTTTATATGTATAATATCATGTCATCTGCAAATAAGGACAGTTTTACTCCCTCTTTTCCAATTTGGATGCCTTTTATTTCTTCTTCTTGCCTAATTGCAATGGCTAATACTTCCAGGACTATGTTGAACAGGAGTGGTGAGAGTGGGCATCCCTGTCTTGTTCCTGTTAAAGAACTGCTTTTAAAACAAATTTATTGCAATTATATTTCTCTGGTGACATCTCCTATAATGTCAGCTGTTTACCCAGTATAGGTTCTTGAAAAATATTAATTTTACCATTGCATTATCAGATCTTTACAAATTAGGGAAGATATTCAGTACTATAAAAGAATGACTTAACTATCAAGATAGAAGTACCTTCCCAATAAAAATCCAAACATATCTTAATAGATTTTAATATTATACATAGTAAAATATAATCAGTGCATAATACAAATAAGTAAATATCCTACTTGTTCTTAATACTGAAAATACAGGGTTTGGGCTTACTTGTAAACTCTTTAAAATTTATCTTAGGTATAGTTATCAAATCTAATAATCAAATTTCTGCATATACATTCCTCAAACTATACTTTATTCCATATCCCTATCTCTTGTGTTTCATCTTCCAAGAGAGAATGCTGAACAGTACTTAGGGCAGCTTCATATAATATACCAAGCAATGAACTAAAAGTCAGGGGCAGGTCTCTCAACTGATTGCCCTCACTTAATGGCTGTGAGAAATCGAGGGGACCACATCTGACCTTCTAGCATACATGTGTACACATGTTATGAGGATCACGCTAAAAGTGGTGTATGAAAGCACACTGAATATTCTAAATGTTAAGCAAATGTAAGGTGGTATTTGTGTGTATTGTCTGTTTACTTAAAAAAGAAATTAGAGATAGTGTTAAAGATGTTGTCTAGAACATAATTTAGTTGAATGTCCCTACTGCCTATTGCAGCTCCTACATGGGAAACTTCAATGGGTAAAAATAGAACGAGGACTCTTTGTTGTTACATTAGGGTCAGGATAATGGTTCTTGGATAGTAAGTGATTTTTAGGTATACCTTGTGCCTGAAATCAAAATAATTCAAAACAAAATGGACATTGAGTATCTTCACACTTTAACCCCTTTATAATTATCAGTGATTATTTCTAATTATTTAGTGGACTCTTCTAAGCTACTCACATTTTTATGCAGTTTTACCTAAAATTTACAAAACAATTCCTCATACCACTTTTTTTATACATATAGTGTAGAATACAGGATAATATATGCTTTAACATAATTCTAAGGTTTGTTTAGTTAACAAGTATGTGTTGAGTAATTACAGTGCACTGAGTGGCTGGGGTGGGCCCCACACACACATTCTGTGTTGGAAGAAGCCCTTCAGGTGATTCCTCTGATGCAAGAGATAGATCAGCGGAGGACAACTCTAATTAGAGAGGGTTGCTGCTGTGCAGTCATGGGGAAAGGCTTCAGCAGGATTATGGTAGCAAAATTGGTGGATGGAGAACAGCGGGAAGAATTCTAGAGATATTTAGAATTCATGATGGAACAGGCATTGGAAGTCAGAAAGAAGAAGGAATTCAAGGATGATTTCCAGGGAGATGGTGGTTGAGATGTGTTGGGTTTTAGAATGACTTATTGCATTTAGTAATGTTTCCTTTATTTGCCTCCCACAGTTGTACTAGAAGTTAATGATTCTAAACCTTCCAATAAACCCCCCACATGTGGGGGTGGCAGTGGCATTGTACAAAGCACAAAAGCTCTTATTTTGAAAAGTGAAAATGTAAGAATAAAAAAGGAAATTTCTAAATTGAAGCAGCAAAATGAGCAGCTAATACACCAAAAGAATGAACCATTAAGGTAAGAGCTGCTTACATGGTACAGAAATTATGTTTATGGCTGTTACATGTTGGGGAGGAAAGTATATATCCATACATATATGTTTTTTGCAATTAGCAACCCTTCGAACAAGGGGAAAGTAATTTTTAGAGTTCATGTAATGTGTCTTCTTTAAAAGGAATAAGAATATGGTAACACTAGTCCAGATGTTTACTATCAGTCAACTGACCTCTTTTTGACTAAGCCAAGAACCAAGATGTGAACAGAGATCTTTGAGGGGTTAGCTTAAATATACTCCATGTCCATATACCAAAGTCATAAGTCCTTACTCAATAGAGGACTCCTTAGAGCCATTTTTGTAACCTGCTTCCTTTTACTTTACAAGCAGTTTTAACAAACTTATTTGGCTTCTACCAAAGATTAGAATCCTGTGCTAATCCTATATATTAAAACCCTAATATGCAAATAGACCAAACGACGGAACGACCAGTCACTATGACACACACCACCAGGGGGCAGACACTCAATGCAGGAGCTGCCCCCTGGTGGTCAGTGCACTCCCACAGGGGGAGTGCCGCTCAGCCAGAAGCCGGGCTCACAGCTGGCAAGTGCAGTGGTGGTGGTGAGAGCCTCTCCCGCCTCCACTGAAGGTGGGCAGTAAGGAGCGAGGAGTCCCAGACTGTGAGAGGGTGCAGGCCAAGCTGAGGAGACACCCCCATCCCCAGTGCACAAAATTTCATGCACCGGGCCTCTAGTCTACTAATGATATAGTAGAAGAAAAATAGGCATCAAATAATTACACAAATAACTAATTCTTTCTAATGAGTGTTGCTAAACAAATGAAAGAGTTTACCAGAGGATCAAACTTTAAGTGATAAAGAAAGCTGGTGATCAAGAGACTAATCTATGAATAAATCTGGATAATGAGTACAAGTTGAGCTGGATGAAAGGAGAGATCAGTAAGCCTTCTGGGCCCACAGAACAGCATGTGCACAAGCTGTGAATGAGAAAGAATAACCACTTAGGTGGAACTGGAAGACATCCACTGTGGCCAGAGCATAGAGAATGAGACAAATGCAAGATGAGGTGCCATAGGTGCTAGATTCCACAGGCCCTCATAGATCTTTCTGAGGAAGTTTGGGTGGTATCCTAGATGTAATAGGAGGATGACCTCCACTGCAGGATTTGAAGCTGGGTCCTGGTGAGATCAGGTAGCATCTCTGGCTACTCGAGGTCTATAAGGAAACCCAATTTAGGAATCTTGTTTGTTGTAGTCTTACAGTCTTCTTTATCTTCCTCTTCCTCCCCGCCCCCATTTAAACAATAATCATCATCTTTCCAATGAGGCTCTCAAATATGTAACTTGTGAGAATTCTCCAAAGACTCCAAAAAGAACAGCTTCTGAAAAGAGACACCGAACACCTTCTCAGTGCAAGGAGCAGAATTTACAAGACCCTCTGCCAAAGGAATCACCAAAATCTCGGTTTTTTGACAGCCGGTCGAAGTCCTTTCCAGTACCCCATCCAGTTTGCTATTTTGATAACTCAGGTTTAGGCCTTTGTCCAGGTGGGTAAATATGTACTGGTTCCTTGGGAATCAGGGGTAACAGTTGGGACTTAACTGTACTATGTGGCCCCAAAGGGCAAGTTTTGACGAGAAGGAGGAGGTGAGCCGGTGGTGTGACAGCCTTCATTTGCTGTCTTTGTGAGAGTTTCTCCAAAGCCCAGCACTGAGGTCCAGTTACTCCAAGTGAAGACTTTATTCTGCCTCTTAAACCCTCAAGCTTTTCCCAAAGATAGACAAAGCAACTCTCTCAAGGACGTAAAGACACTACCCTATATACAAAACTTTTACTGAAAAAGACTTTCTCATCCATTCAGTGGGCCAGTAGTCCCAATAGCATTATATTCATTGGCTTGTATCATTTACTTATTAATTCATTCAGTAAACAATATTTTGACCAACTATGTGCCACACATTAGACCCTGATGGTACATAGATGAGCAAAACCAGACATGGTCCCTGCGCACTGGAGTTTGCAGTATAGTTGGGAATCAAGTAGTCCACAAAGGGTAAAATTCTAAGGGTGCACCAGACTCTAAGGCTTATCATAGGTTTTTGTTCCATGAATGTTAAGGCAGTCTTCCTTTAAGAAGGGAACTGAGATCTAAGAGGTTAATGTGAGTTAGCTTAACAAAGAGGAGAGGGAAAGGCATTCAGGCAGATGGAACAGCGACAGCCCCAGGGTAATGTTACCAGGAAACCCCAGTTGGGCTTGGGCTGCCTGTCGCTGTGTCCGATAATGAAGGAAGGGTTGAATCATATTAGGCGTTTATTGAAAAGGCCAGCCAACCAAGAAGACAGGGCGCTTACAAGCATCAAATCCTGCCTTCCCAGCAAGGTACAGGGGACAGGATTATAAAGGGGAAGGGGCTAGTGCTACCTGCAGCCCTGGGGGTCCACACACGTCAGCTATTGTAGACATCAGGCGATGACATGATGTTGCTGAGATGATGTTTTGACTCCTGGTCTGACCACGCTTATTGGTTCTGCTTGCTGGATTCACAGCTGAGTCACCTCCTCAATCGCTTTGCACAGGCCTTGGAAAGGAAACTCTAAGAAAAACGTAACACCCTATTCACATAAATATATGAGTTCTAAGATTTAAAATAATGTGATTATTTTTCAGATTAATTCAGGTGCTCTATCAGATATGGGTCCCCTATCAGTAGGAGGGACCACAACAGGGAAGGTTGGTAAGACACTGGTGGCCAGAGCACAGTGAGCACTGGCCTGTGGGGATGAAGTCAGGGAAGCGGGAGAGAGAAGAGCCAAGCTGTGGGGCTTTTTAGAGCACACAGAGGGAGTTTTACTCCTTCATGAAAGCATGTAGAGAAAGCCTTTGAAAGATTTTAAATAATGGCAGGGAACATAGTGAGTCACACATTTTGAAAACATTACCTCTGCTGTGAGGTAACCAGCAAAGAATAAGAGCAAGACTCTGACAGTTGCCTCAGCAAGAATGACAGTAGTGTGGACTTGGGCAAGTGCACCAGCGGTGGAGAGAAGTAGGCAGATGGGAGAGATCTGGAAGTAAAGTCAGCAGTGCTGGGGGCCTGGTGGGAGGGAGTGGGGCAGTGTCAAGGCTCATTCCCAGCTCTGCAGGGGTGCTGCACTAGGTGGGTCATGGCAAGGGAAGCTCTGTAATGTGTTGCTTGTAGTCTTTCTCACCACATGGCATTCAGCGTGCCCAGGTGTGCGGGGCTGAGCCCTGTGTGACAGTGTGTCTGCCCGTCTGAAACACCCTATTACACAGCTGTAGACATCTAAAGCAACAAAATCGTACACCAAGAAAGGCACCTGCCAAATCATCTAGTCAGGGTTTATGAGAGCTCTGCTTTGTGATGAAGAAATCTTACCTATTCTAAGAAACCGATTCTCATTGACCACACATCCAAATTCTCTCATCAGCAGTCTGAACATGCTCTTGGGGGTATTGTAAGACACAGAACATTCCGAATTTTTTTTTAAACTATTCACTTCATGGAGTAGTATTTAACAACCGTTTAAGACCTTCCATTAGTTAACACTTATATGGAACTTTTGCTGTATACATACACACTATTTTAGAAGAGTTTGGAAAAATAGAAATTTTTATAACCACCCTTCTCTCTTTATCTGACAATGCCTGAAGCACAGGCATAGTAGGAATTAATCCAACCACAAATAAATCTGTTTCAGTCTATTTATCAATAACAGATCTCTCTGGTACTATTTTTCAGTGAAATTAACAAAAGAGTAGGCTGGAGGAATATACAAATCAAAAAAACTTACCGATTCAGAATTAAAAGACATAGTCCCACTTAAATTAGTAAAATGACAGTCTAAAAAATTTTGTCAGTTTTTAATTATAAAAGGGAATCTAAATTATCTCAAGAACTTGAGATGACTGGCCAGAGCAGTTAAGCTAGATTTACAGTGGATCCTTGAACAATGTGAGGGTTTAGAAGTGCTGACCATCCTGCACATTCGAAAATCCAAGTAACTTTTGACTCCTGTAGAAACAGCTACTAATAACCTAGTGTTAACTGGAAGTCTTACTGGTAACATAGTCAATTACCACCTATTTTGTACGTTATATGTATTATATACGGTATTCTTATAATAAAGTAAGCTAGAAAAAATGAAATGTTAATAAACTCATAAAGAAGAGAAAATAATTTATAGTTATTCACTGAAAAAATCCACATGTAGCCCAGCCAGTGAGGCTCAGTGCCAAGTTGGGGGCTCGATCCCCAGCAAGGGAGTACAGGAGGCAGCCAATTGATGATGTTTCTCTCTCATCGATGTTTCTATCCTCCCTTTCTCTCAAAAATCAATAAAAACTTTTTTTAAAAATCCACATATAAGTTTTCCGGTGCAGTTCAAACCTGTTGTTCAAGGGTTGGCTGTACTGTATACGGTTCATAAACAAATAGATGCAGCTGAAGTGCTTTTAAAGGCTCAGAGTTTTCCAAAGATGTCTCAATATTCTCTAAACTACTATTTTAACACACCATTTTTTTTTCTAAAATTAGGACAAAAGAAAACCAAACTTAATCCATGTTTGATTCACTTTTTATCTCAAATTTATGAAATCAAATAAGACTTTATCACTCCTTGGTTTTATATACAGCATGGTTTTTCTCACAATTCATTGTATGGGAAAAATGGAGAATAAACTTCTCTGTCTCTGATGAAGTGAAATACACCTTTTATCATGACTGGACATGAGGATGTTAATGATCATGTTGCCATGTTTCATTTTTCATATCTCCACTGTCTTAACATCCTTTGCATTTCCAGTTGTACTTGAGTTTTGTGTATTTTTTAAATAAGGTTGGTTCTGTTTTTTATTTTCTTTCCTTAGAAGAGCCAGCTGCTGGAGGGGAGAATGTGGATCCTCAGTCAGCTGCTTGTCAGGCCTTCTCAGAAAAGGACCTGCCGGAGTGCAAGATGCAGTAGTCACCTGGCACTTTTCCAGGCCCCGCATTCCTCCGCTGTTACTTCATGTGTCTATGCCTGGCGATGATGTCACAGTCCAACTTAATTTCAGTTCTGTTTTAGTTTTGCCACTAGATTGAAAGGTGAAGGAACAGGAGATTGAGGCATTCTAGTAGTTTAGGTGATAGCAATGTCGTCGTCTTGAATGTCATACTAAGAAGTGGAACTGTCTTATTTATTTATATATTTTTAAAGAATAAAGTTATTGAAGGAAACTTTAACTTATATCCATTTTTATTACTGTAGCATTATCCACATGGAACTTAACAAAATTATAAATTTTTTGTTTAGTGCCTTGAACATTCAGTCAGTAATTAGTACTGAATCCAACTCCTATAATATTAACTAATGCTTTTCTGGTAGGATATTTAGGATATCTTTGGTTCTCCTGTCTCATTTGTTAATATTTAGAATTTTGCTAATGAACAAAATGAATCGACCAACAAAATAAGATCCGAAGCATGGAGGCATGGAACAGACTGACATGCCTCGGTGAGGGGGTAGGGGGACGAAGAGATACACCAAAGAACTGATATCCCGTGGACACTGGCAATAGGGAAGTGAAGGCCTGGATGGGGAGGGGCTGGCCTGAGGAAGGTAGAGGAGGGGAGGATGGGGGACATCTGTAATACTATCAATAATAAAAATATTTTAAGTGATGTAATTGCTAAGGAAAAATGCACATGCTTTCTGGATTTCAATTGTTATGGGATAGTAAATGCTATGACCATTTTTTTATTTTCTAGTCTTAATCTTCCTTTTACTGTAGTAACTACAAAACTTTTCTGTTACCCACCCAGCCCATTTCCTATATAAGCACTCTAAATTGGTTTGTTTGTTCCTGAATTATGTACTCTATTACTCTTTACTCCCAGGTGAAAGGATTACTATGTCATTCTACCCTTTATTTTAGAGACGAGGAAACGGCACCAGAGTTTCTATCTAAATGCCGTGTTCTAAACCTGAGACCCCACATATTCAAGGCATCTGTGAATGAGCTTCATGCAGGCTATAAAACCTGAAAAATGGTTAGCTTGTGTGCGGATTCATTTTTCTAGGATACTTGGGTTTATACTTTCTTTTATCATCTTCTCAAAGGGCTCCATGACTCTCTAAGAGGTCAAGGACTATGATTTCAGAGAGTATCCGATATTTTGTATCACAAGACTGGAAAAGCACAAAACAAGTTACATAAAGTTCAGAACAGAGTTAGTCATTTCAAGGCCTTTTTGGCCTTTTTGGTAAGATTCATTTCCAGGAAAGAAATTATGAAGTACATCATAGCTGTCATTTTTAGTCAATGTATTGCATGTTTTTGCTTAACATACTATCATAGCAATTTCTGGGGCTAAGGAGAAATTGTCCCTCAAATCCTCTCTTCTCCCCCAGGTCTGTACCCTGGGAGTGTTGTTTCTCCTTTCCACACTTACCCAAACAAGACACTATAACAGAGCTGCAGATTTGATTCTTTGCAATATCTGCTCCTCTACTGAATAAAAATAATGCAAATTAGTAGGTAAGCACACCTGGGTAATAAAACTACCTTGAGGCCATTAAAAACACAGTCCGTCTTCAGGTGTCCAGTCTAGTAGAATGTTGCTTGACTCTGAATTTGGATGTCCATTGCCTTCCTCAGATTTGGGAAGTGTTTTACCATTATCTTCTGGCAGTACCACTGTGCATATATTGGTCCACTTGCTGATGTCTCACAAGTACCTTAGGCTCTTCACTTTTTTTTTCTTTTTTGCTTCTCTGAAGGAATAACTTCCAATGACCTGTCTTCAACTTTGTTGATTCTTCTCCTGCTTGATCAAGTCTGCTGTTGAGCCCCTCTAGTGTATTTTTCAATCTCCTCAGCTTCAGAATTTGTTTGGTTCTTTTTTTTATAGTTTCTCTCTCTTTGTTAATATTCTTATTTTAAAGATTTTTAAAGGACAATTTTTGCTATCCATTATTTCATTTCTAATAATAACATTAAGTTCAAATGGAACACTTTGTGCTGGTGGTTTTACATTCTTTCCTTCCCTGAGGTAGGTGCTATAGTTAACTTCATTTCACAGGTGAGAAAAGCAGGTTTGGGAGTTAAGTGACTTAACTACTGGGGAAGAGATAGGAACCTACCTTCATCTTTCTGACTCCACAATGTTCTCAAGCGCTATGACTGTTATGAACACACTTAGCTCCAAGAACAAAAAACCTAAAGGAAAAAGGGAATCTAAAGAAGTTTATTTTTCTCACATGAAAACTCCAGAGGAGTTAGTCTAGGGCTCTTACCTTGAGGTCGACTTCAAGGAATCAGGCCCCTTTTCTTACCTTGCTGTCTTTACTGTGTGCCTCTGACCTCACACCAAGTCACAAAGTGACTGCTGTGTCCCAAGGCATCATAGCTGCATTCCAGGAGAAAGGAGCCGGGAGAGCAAAAATCAAAAGCCTTTCAGAGAAGCCTCACCTCTCTAAGAGAGAAGCCCTCAGAAATTCCAGACTACATTTCATTGGCCAGCCAACTCTAGCAGGAATTGAGAGTTTTGCTTTCTGGCCTTTCGAAAGTAACAGGCATGGAAAAGGGGTGAGTGTTGAGTAAGCCAACTTCTATATTACACGCACAAATAACCTACACAATCATTCTGCCCAATGAAATGCCAGATAAAATGCCAGTTATTAAGCCTAGCATAGAGGGCCCACTTGACCTAGTCCCTTCTTTTTGATCTGATATCTGTTCTCTTCTGCCTAACTTAATTTTTCTCACCCAACGTGTACTTCTACTGAAGATCCCCAGCCCCCTCCCTTAGTGTAGTCAGGATGGCTGCCTTCTGCCACTAAACACGTATTAGTGATTAGAATAAACTGAGTGTGACAGAATAACCACAACTATACCTTAACCACTAGACAATTTTTATTTCCCTAACTCAAAACAATCTAGGGTCTCGCCGGCATGGCTCAGTGGTTGAGCATCGACCTATGAACCAGGAGGTCACGGTTTGATTCCCAGTCAGGGCACATACCCAGGGTGTGGGCTCGAGCTAGATCCCCAGTGTGAGGTGTGCAGGAGGCAGTCAATCAATGATTTTCTCTCATCATTGATGTTTCTATTTCTCCTCCCTTCCTCTGAAATCAATAAAAAATCAATCTACTTGGTGGAAGGCCCCAGCATCTTCAGTGACCTGGATTCCTTCTATTTTGTTGCTGCTATCTTCCACAGGCAATTTCTGGCTCAATATTTTTGTTAATCCTCACCAAGGATATTTTTCCCATTGATTTTTACATAGTGAAAGGGAGGGAGAGAGGGGTGAGAGAAATATCAATGTGAGAGAGACACATTGATTGGTTGCCTCCCACGTAAGCCCTGAACCACCCGTGGATGGAACCTGCAACCCATCTGCTACTCTTGACTGGGAATCGAACCCGAGACCCTTAGGTGATTGGGCCGAGGCTCTAACCACTGTGCACACTGTCCAGGGCCTGGCTTATTCTATCTTGTGAACCTCAGAACAGCACATAGTAGGTGCAAACAAACGACAAGGACTTAGAGAGAGATTAAACTTAAAGTGAAGGAAATGAGTGCCACATCCTAAGTAAGCTGTAAAATGCTTTCCACTTTTCACCTTCTACTTGGACTTAACAGTTCCAACCGAGCTCCACTAGGAGGCAGCACGTACACAGATACAGTATGAACATGAGACTCCTCTTCAAAACGGAAGCGACCTGAACTAGGAATCCCAGCATGCACAGTTAAGCGCCTGGCTTGCTTCTGCCCAAAGGTCTTAGGTTTGTTAGTAGCTGAGTGACCCGAGATGCCATTCATTTGCTGCTCTAAAGAAAGATTTCCCAATGTATTTTAAATGAAACTTTGGAGTGGGGAGAGGGGAGGTGGAATTTTTAGATGTTGCTTTTTTTCTGCACATTACCTATTTCAGGATTGATGTTAGCAGTTAGATCAGGATAAGGGTGGGTTTTTTTTAGCGAATTTGAAACTCTGGTATTTTAGTAAGTTTTTCAAAATAGCCAAAGAAAAGAGCATTTTACTTGTCTTAAGTGAACATTTTTCTTCCTGGCTCATGAAGATAGAGTTCGTCAAAATGCTCTGTGTCTGTGCTCGTCGGAAATTAACATTTTGATTCCAATGTTTCAAGTAAGAAAGACATCGTGTGTGGTTCTCACGTTGGACGTATTGAAAGTTGCCTCGTTTCACCATTTCAGGCTATGTTGGCACTCATTTTCCATAATAAATCCGTTTTCGTTTGTTAGTCCAGGTGTATCTAAGTAAGCCTTTGGATCCAAAATCTGGCCCCAGAAAGGCAGGGCAGGCAGCGAGAGGCAGGTTCTCAGAGGGCGTGAACGGGCTGCTCTGTGCTTCAGCAGTTGTTCAGCCCCTGCTTCTCAGCGTGTCACGGGGAAACCTGTGGCTGTGCCACGTGTCAGATGTCACCAATGGCAAGAGTGTGAACTAACAGCTTTGTAATACACCCTGCTCAGGGTTGGAGGAGGATACAGACTGTTGGGATCTCTGACCCCTTCACCTAAAGATGTTATTTCAGGACTGATTTTTGGTTGTTAGTACTTCTGGCAGGTCTCTGGTTTCATAAGTATAATATTCCATAATGAATTGCAGAAACTTTATTCTTCGAAATAATTTGAAGACTCTACTCCCTACTTCCCCAAATTCCCACATCACTGAGTCAATAACTCAGCGGCTATCCCTCCAACAACCTCTTTAATCTGATTATGTCTGTATTCCTTCATTTTTTTTCTACCTCTCTCCTCAGCTGGTTCAGAATTAGTGGATAGGTAGCAGAGAAATCATCAGAAGCCAGGTGTTAGGGGAAAAGGTCCTTACCCTACGCAGCAGGTTCAGCACCAAGGACAGGGGCACCCGTGCTGCCCAAACTGACGTGTCCCATTCATGTTTTCGTCATGCCATGATTGCGTTCCTTAGGCTAAGAGCTCCCCCTCGTTGCTGAATTTATCTCAGTCATAGCTGTCACCTTACATTGAAATCGTTTCTTATTTATCGTCCCTACCACACTTAAGGGTACCCTCCTTAGCCTCACTTAGGACAATTCCTAGGACTTAGTAGACTCAGTAAATTATACATGAACTAATAAATGAATCAATGACTCAATAAATAAATACATTTCAGGAAAAGAAACAGTAAAGTCTTAGGACACACTTAGAAAAAACAAGTATGCAAGGATTCAAAAATCATACATTTGTTACCATCCCTTCAGACATCAGTTCTCAACCCTGGCTGTTCATCAGAATGTTCTTTAGAGATTATTAAAAATGCAAAATCCGAGTTGCTGCCTCAGAAATGTAGAACACGAATCCTGAGGGTGGGGGTGTGGCATGTGTAAGGGAGTGGGGGACAGGTGATATCTGGGGCATGAAATAATTATTCCACATATAGCTTTAAGTGCTGCTATCCTAGAGGGGGAAGTAGGCATTTTGGAGGGGAGGAAGCTCCAGCTGTGTTTCTCTGAGCGACAGGCAGGACCCAATCTTTTCAGCTAGGTTAAAGGGAAATCAAGGGAAAGTGTGGCTTTATACTGACATCTGCTGATCTCCCACTCCTGCTGGTAAAGTTATTCTTTCTGGTCCTCCCCTTCCTATCTGCAACCTACAGGCACACAGTCCTCAGAACCACTTCGCTTCCCAGGTGGTGCCAGTAGCACAGGGAAGGTCCACCCTGCTTCAACAAGGGAAGCAAAGAAATGCCCAAACCAGCACAGTGCACATGACAGAAAATCCCTTTCAGCTTTTGATTTCCTTCCTTTTATCGAACTTCACCTTTCAGGCTATCTTTGTAGAACTTGCTGCAAAAAGTTCTTATCAAAATGTGAGTGCTAAACGTGTTTCATTAAAACTTGAAAGCTCCTATATCTATAAATAATTTGAACTTCCAGGCACATTTCAATTATTTCAATTAAGGTGGCCTGTTGTGTTTTTCTTTTTGTCCAGGAAGAGTAAATTTTAATTTTAAACACTTATGGAAAGGGATTTCTGCCACATTTTTCACAGATCTGAAGGTATTTATTAACTGGACTTCATTATTCAATGCAATTCAGAAAAATCATTCCTGGGTCTTTAATTGTGCCCATTGTTATAACAGTTGACCCAGTCCTTTCCTTAAGTAGCTTATGGTCTGGTTAAAGTAAGGAGGGCTGGCCTCAAATGATGTGAACCCATCCTCTTCATCATGACTTTTATGACATAACTATGCTGACCAAGAACAATTTACTTGACAAATCTACAAGGTGACTTCATTTTTAAATTGAATTTTAAAACCTTGATTTATTAACTGTTATTTAAAACTTGTGTTTTATTATTTCTAAATTCCATATTAATATGGTATGAGAGTTGTTCCTTTGCAGGAGAATATTCGAACTCTAAAAATTATGATCAGTTTTAAAAGATAACATTTAGCCCAACCCTGTTTGGCTCAGTGGATAGAGTGTTGCCCATGGACTGAAGGGTTTCTGGTTTGATTCAGGTCAAAGGCACATACCTCAGTTGCAGACTTGATCCCTGGCCCCAGTTGGGGTATAAGCTGGAGACAACCAACAATTGTCTTTCTCACATTGATGTTTATCTCTCCATCTCTCCCCCTCCCTTTCACTCTCTGTAAAATCAATGGAAAAATATCCTCAGATGAGGATTAACAACAAAAAAAGAAAATATTTGATGAAAGGTTAAACTCTTCAGTGTATTTGAAACCATTTATCTACACTAATAAAAGAGAAACATGGTAATTAGCGTACGACCGCTACCCTTCCCATTGGCTAATCAGCATATCCTTATGCAAATTAACTGTCAGCCAATATGGAGGCTGGCAGCCATGCACTGAAGCGAGCAGGGAGGCTTGCTTGCTCCAGTGACTGCGGACTCCAACGTTCCCCGCCTAACTTGCCGGCCTCTCAGCTGCAACTCTAAGCAACTATGTACTATGTTGCAAATAAGAAGCTGAAACCAGCTTTCAGCCAGCCGGGATCTCAGAGCTGAAGTTATACATTGTTTCGATTATAGAATGGCAAACAAACCAGATAGGAAGCCTCAGAGCTAGAGCCAGAGCTAAAGCTGGCCCAGAATAAAATTAAAAAAGAGAAAAAAAAGGGAGCGGTTGGGAGCTTCAGTCAGCCTGAAAGCAGCCCTCAGCCCCTCACCCAGACTGGCCAGGCACCCCAGTGGGGACACCCACCCTGAAGGGTGTGTGACCAGCTGCAAACAGCCATCATCCCCTCATCCAGGCTGGCCAGGCACCCCAGTGGGGACCCCCACCCTGATCCAGGACACCCTTCAGGGCAAACCAGCCGGTCCCCAGGCCTCTATCCTATATAGTAAAAGGATAATATGCCTCCCAGCACCGGGATCAGCATGACAGGGGGCAGCGTCCAAACCCCCTGATCGCCCTGCAGCTCTGTGTGTGACAGGGGGCAGGGCCACAACCTCCCTATCCGCCCTGCTCTGTTCATGACAGGGGAAGGCGCCCCAACCCCCTGATGGGCCAAGCTCTGTGTATGACAGGGTGCGGCGCCCCAACCCCCCCGCCCAATGGGCCCTGCTCTGTGTGTGACGGGGTAGAGCCATAACCTCCCCATTGGCCCTGCCCTGAGTGTGACAGTGGTGGCGCCCCAACCCCCTGATCCACTCTGCTGTGTGTGTGACAGGGGGCAGTGCCCGAACTCCCCTATCAGCCCTGCTCTGTGCGTGACAGGGGGGAGCTCCTCAACCCCCTGATGGGCCCTGCTCTGTGAGTGACAGGGGACAGCGCCCCAACCCCCTGATGGGCCCTGCTCTGTGCGTGACAGGGGGTGGCGCCGCAACCTCCCCATTGACCCTGCCTTGAGTGTGACAGGGGGCGGTGCCCCAACCCCCCAATCGGCCCCACCCTGAGCGTGACTGAGGGTGTCATTGCAACCTCCCGATCCGCTCTGCTCTGTGCATGACAGAGGGCGGCGCCCCAACTCCCCAATCAGCCCTGCTCTGAGCCTGACCAGGAGCTGCACCTAGGGATTGGGCCTGCCCTCTGCCACCCAGGAGCAGGCCTAAGCCAGCAGGTCGTTATCTCCTGAGGGGTCCCAGACTGCAAGAGGGCACAGGCCGGGCTGAGGGACCCCCCTCCTCTGCCCCAAGTGCACAAATTTTTGTGCACCGGACCTCTAGTAATTATATAAAAATGTATATCTCCTTGTTAATATAATATATATTATATAAATATATATGTATATACTTCCATTCTTTAAAATAAAAAATCTGCATTCCTAATCTTTTCAGAAAGACCAACTATTAAAATATAACAAAAACTTTGTTATCGTATTTCTGTTGTTCAAGGAAGGAAAAGCTTTCTTTAAGTACAATTAAAATCAATGTACTTATACTAGAGGCCTGGTGCACAAAATGCGTGAACTGGAAGGTGGGGTCCCCTCAGCCGGCCTGTGCCCTCTCGCACTCCAGGATCCTTGCTCTTTACTGCCCGCCTACTCACTGCTCCTTACTGCTTGGCTCGCTGTTCCTTAGTGCTGTGATGGAGGTGGGAGAGGCTCCCTCCACCACCGCTGTGCTTGTCAGCCATGAACCTGGCTTCTGGCTGAGCGGCACTCCCCCTGTGAGAGTGCACTGACCACCAGGGGGAAGCTCCTGCATTGATCATCTACCTCCTGGTGGTCAGTGCACATCATAGTGACTGGTCATTCCGCCATTCAGTTGATTTGCATATTAGGCTTTTATTATATAGGATTACTACAGTACCTGCCACATGGCTTCCATCTCCTGGTCTGTCAAAATAGAAGTGATAGAAAGAGAAGAAGAAAGAGACAGTGCTAAAGATACAATGAAAATGAGGAAACCGTTAAAATCACTACAGATGAACATAAACTTTATAATAAATACTCTTGTGAATTGTCATACAGAGAAAGCTATTTAAAGCATGATTCAAAATTGTGTCTGTATTGATTTATGTTCTTGGAAGCTTAAAATGTAAGATACTACAAGTGTTGTCATTTAAGAAGTGTTTTGAAGAGTTCTGGTCAAGATGGCAGCATAGGTAAACACCATAGTTAGAACCTCCAACAACGACATCAAAACTATGAATAAACTGCCTGAAAACTAGCTGAACAGAATTTCTATCACTAAGGATATACAGAAGAAGCTACATTGACACTGGTAGGAAGGGTGAAGACACACAATCGGCTGGTCCCACACCCATGTGTGATGAGTAAAAATCAGGAGGGATATCTTGCCTGCAGTGGTCCCCCCTAAGAAGTGAGGATCCCAGCCCCACACAAGGCCTGCCATCACTGGGTTCCAGTATCAGGAGAAGTCCCGAACCTCTGGATGTGGAAATCAGCAGGGATTGTGGCTGAGTGAGACAGAGAGCTGCTGGAGTCTCAGGCAGTTCCTCTTAAAAGGCCCATGCACAGTCTCACTCAGACTCACTCTCTCTGAGCTCCAGCACTGAGGCACCAGGCACACACAAGGAGGAACTGAGTTGTCTGGCATTAGGGTAAGAGCTGGAGGAGCAGCTTTCTGCCAGAAAAAAAAAGTGCTGGCAAAGGCCATTGTTCGTTTGCTGAGCCCTCCCCACACGGAGCCTGCAGGTGAGCCCCATAACTGAGTCAACCTGGCTAGCACTGTTTGCCCCATACCTGTGATTCCCTGGCACGCAGCCTCACCAAACTTGTGGGCCCAGCCAAGCTGTTTCTAGGGACTTTTCTATACAAATGGGCTGTGTTGTGTCATCCTTCAAACATTATTAAAATTTCTCAAACAAGTAGCATCTGACCTAGCAAGCCCCATACATCTTCCTAAGTGGCCTCAGGCCTGGTACTAGCAACAGTCAGCCTCAGTTTAGAGCTTGGCCTCTCCCCAGCAGGGCATAGGCAGTGGCTCACCTTGTACCTCCTCGGAGGCCGTAGAGCCAGTGAACATAGTGGTGAGCCTCAGACCATGCCAGATTACAACCCAAGCACCTCCACAAGCAACACACTAAAAGGGCAGACTTGGCAGGCACCAAACCCTCACTGAAGCAGGTCCTGCTCTGTGGGATCAACCCCTGCCCAGCAGATCCTAAGCTATAGTTGAAGCCAGTCCTCACAGCCAATTGGCCTGGGGGTCAGTCCTTCCCAGTGACTTGCCAACAACAATCAAGACTCAACTACAATAGGACAGTGCACACAGCCCACACACAAGGTGCACACCAGCTCAGTGACTGGGGTAGCTGCACCACTAGCTCCTATAGGAAACCTACTGCATTAGGCCACTATACCAAGATCTAATACATGGAAACACACACACAGGAAAGCAGCCAAAAATGAGAAGAAAAAAAGAGATCCCAAATTAAAGAACAGGAGAAGTCTTCAGAAAAAAAGAACTAAATGAAAGAGAGGTAGCAGATACAGAGTTAAAAGCAATTGTTAAAAGGATGTTCAAAGAACTTAGTGAGAAATTCAACAGCATAAAAACAGTATGTGCAAAACTAAAACAACAACGACAATAGCAACAACAACAAAAAAGAAACAGTCAGAAATGAAGAATACATTTATTAAAATGAAGAGTATATTACAGGGAATCAACAGTAGAGTAGATGAAACTAAGAGTCAAACCAGCGTTTTGGAATATATGGAAGCAGAAAACAATCAGAACAGCAAAAATAAAAGAACAAAAAGAATGAAGGTAGTTTAAGATGTGCTGGGACAACTTCAAGTGGTTATAATGTGACCAACTTTCACATCATAGGGTGCCTCAAGGAGAAGACAGAGGAAGGAAGGAAGAACCTATGTGAAAAAATAATGAAGAAAAATTCCCTAATATGGTGAAGGAAATGGACATACAAGTGCAGTAACTGCAGAGAGCCCCAAATAAGATGAATCCAAAGAGGCCTACACCAGGACATATCATAATAAAAATGCAAAAGGTTAAAAACAAAGAGAGAATCTTAAAAGCAGCAATAGAAAAGCAATTAGTTACCTACACCAGAGCTCTCATAAGACTATTAGCCGATTTATCAACAAAAACTTTACAGAACAGAAGGGACTGGCACAAAATTTTCAATGTGATGAAAAACATGGACCTACAACCAAGATTATTTTGCCAAGCAAAGCTATCGTTTAGAATTGAAGAACATAAAAGAGATTCCCAGACAAGATAAAGCTAAAGGAGCTCACCACCACCAAACCAGCATTCCAAGAAAAGTTAAAGCATCTTCTTTAAGAAGAAGAAAGGGGCGGGAGGAATAAAAATATGAATAATATAATGACAATAAGTACATATCTATCAACAATTGCTTTAAATGAAAATGGATTAAATGCTCCAACCAAAAGACATGTGGTGACTGAATGGATAACAAAACAAGACCCTTACTTATGATGTCTACAAGATACTCATTTCAGATAGAAAGTAAAGGGATGGGAAAAGATAGTTCATGAAAATGGAAGCAAAACAGAAAAGCTGGGATAGCAATAATTATACCAGACAAAATAGGCTTTAAAACAAAGGCTATCTAGCGAAAGACAAGGAAGGACCTGGCACTGCCACTTCTGGGTATTTATACAAATAAATGTAAAAGGCTAAATCGAAAAGACATAAACATCCATATGTTCATCAAAGCATTATTTACAATAGCCAAATACGGAAGTAACCTATGTGTCCATAAATACATGAATGGATATAGAAGTGGTGCATGGAATATGACTCTGCCATAATAAAGAATGAAATCTTCATATTACTCTGGGCAAAATAGGTCAGACAGGGACAAATGCTAGTTGATTTCACTTATATGTGGAACCTAAAGAACAAAATAAATGAGCAAGCAGAACATAAACAGACTCATAGAGAACATTTTGAGGGTTGCCAGTATGGGGTGGCAGGGAGGAGACGAAGGATGGGTTAAAAAAAGTTGGAGATTCAGAAGTACAAATTGGTAGTTACAAAATACTCCCAGGGATGTAAAATTCAACACAGGGAATGTAGTCAATAGTCCTATATAATAAAAGCCTAAGCAACCATTCAACTGCTTGACCAATCGACTAGTAGCTATAATGTGCACTGATCATCAGGGGGCAGACACTCGGACTGGTAGGTTAGCTTGCTGCTGGAGTCAGGCCAATGGGGACTGGGTGAGACAGGACGGACATGCCCTGGAGCCCTCCCACGGTCCCTCCCATGCCCTGATCATGCACGGGTGGGTCCCTCGGCCTGGTCTGTGCCCTCTTGCAATCTGGACCCCTCAGGGGATGTCCGCAGGCCAAGCCAAGGCACCCCATCAGTGCACGAATCCATGCACAGAGCCTCTATTATTATAATAACTATGTATGGTGTCAGATGGGTACTAGATTGGGTGGTCACTAGATGTGGTTGTACACCTGAAACAAATATAATATTGTACCATCAACTGTAATTTAAAATATTAAAATTAAGAAAAACAAAATAGGATCTTTATAATATCTTTATTAAGCTGTAATTCATATACCCTATAATACATCACTAAATTATACAATGTTTAAAAGGTTTTTTTCTCTTGTATTGTGTCCAAAGACCAATGTGGCCGCACATATGAACCTCATCCTCCAATTCATTATGGCATGTTAGTAACCAAGCTAGTGATTTTACCTCCATCTGCCTGACTCCTAGGTTCTAATAACAGAAGGGAAAGAAGGCAGTCATTTGCCACCTACCCCACCACAGCTCCAACAAGAAAGATGACTACACAACACTTACAGAAATGTTTCTTCTTCCTTGATTTTATAATGATGTACATTGTCCAAAACAACCCCCACTATAAAGAGGGGGAAAGTTACATTTTAGAAAGGATTATAATGAAGCCAATACCAACCAAAGCACAACAAATACAAGTAGATGTTCATTCATTCAACACTAATTTATTGATAAGCTACCATTAAATTATATCTGAGGTTATGGGTTAGAAAATAATGTTGCATTCTCTCTCTGAGACCAATTTGATAAACATATACAAACCAGACACATGTGCACATTTTCAAATTTAATATATTTTCAGTAACTGTTGAGACTTTTACGTTAAATTTTGATATTATTTTAAATGGTATAGAAATAAATGTAATATAAAATGTAATAAAATCAAGTCCATTTGCCCATTTAAAGTATTGCAATTCATTATCCAACTGTGAATAGATTAATGTGCAAAAGGAAATACACTAGGCAGTTTGTAAATATTAAAAGCATGTATTTCGCTGCAAAAAAAAATGAGGAAAAATTTATTGACCAAGAACTAAAAAGTTAAGTACAGAGAAAATGAGTGAAAAAAAAAATAGGAATAAGTTGAGCAAATATCTGTATCCTTCAAAAGATAAAATGACTATGGGACAATTATCTAAGTGAGCAAAGAGAAGTGAGGCCATGAGCAATTGCATAGAGCAATATAAAAACAAGTTGATTCAACTCATCTCTGCCTTCTGAGAAACTAGCCTAACTACTGTGATAGTTTGAATAGAGTTAAAATTCAGAGTAGAAAGGCACTTCCTTGGTGATGTAAACGTGAGGCCTGTGTTTAGTCAGGAAGATATCTGACTCAACATTCTGTTGAGACACAATGTTCTGTCTGCCATGTACAAAGTTAAAGTCTTAGGAATAGTAAATGTTTTAGCTTCCATATATTTGTATACAGAATGGCTAAACTATTGAACACACATTTGAGGAATGGAAAAACTTTAATAAATCATTAGCATTCTAATATTTTATGACAGTGTCACAAGTGGACCAAAAGTCTAAAATCAATCAATGTAAAATTGAGCCTCCCTATTTAACACAGGTTTAAAGAATAATGAGTGAGGAACTGTCATGCCATGAATTGTGTTAGAAACACAAATACTGAAAAACACTTGCACATAAAATATTTTGAAACCAGAGAAATTTCATCTGTTAAAAAATTTCCTGGAATAAATTGTTAAGTTTTCAGTTATTAGTAAAATATTTCAGGTGCAAGAAAATCTAACTAGTCCCTGGCAGGGTGGCTCAGCTGGTCAGAGTGTCATCCAGTACCCCAAAGGCTGCAGCTGCCATCACCAGCAGGGCACATATCTAGGTTGCTGATTTGATCAATTGCTGGGAAGCAACTAATCCATGTTGCTCTCTCACATTCTCTCTCTCTCTCTCTTTCTCTCTCTCTCTAAAACAATTGAAAAAACATTCTTGGGTAAAGATTAAAGAAAAAACATAAAAGAAAATCTAACTAGTGATATATTGTCCTAATTTTATCTCTTGTATTTTATATCATCATCAAAGAACACTGAAATTACTTCTGACATACAGAATAAACATCCCAGAATTAAACTAGAATGTAAATACCAAAGGTAAAAATCATCAAAACAGACAGGCCGTCATCTATACCACTAAATGGAATCAAGTGGACAAGGCTAACCATGTCATGGTGAGAGAAGCAACACATCTAAATCTTCTGAAAGTGGAGAAAACTGAAAGCACCGATTAGTGATACTTCATTATAATTATTGTGCTTAAAGTTGGGAAAACAAGGTAGGAATATTTCAAAATGTTAAAACCTTGCCAATAAAGGGGATTGAAAAACAAATTCAATATTAAGGCGTTTTTAACATTTTACTCTCCAGAGTCACAGCTTAAAAAACTGTAGGAATGTGTTGTTTTGTAATGGCCCATCCCAGAACCCACCCCACTCTTTCAATTTAGACGGCATGTTAGCACCTCTCCTAGGATTACTTTATGTTTTCCTAGTGGCAATAATTAAACTCCCAGCAGCTCTAGAAGGCACCTCTGTCTGTAAGTCTCAGGACTCTGTAAACAACAGCTGTACAACAAGTCTTTCCAGGCATTCTGCGGGGATTTGTGGCTGATCTCTGTACCTGGATAAAGTGGCGTTTTTTAATCTCTATAAAGTCTAGCATGTTTTGGTGAACCAATACCACAAAGGAAACTATTCACACCTTGGAACCAACATTAAGTTTAAACTATTTTATTTCAAATTATCTAGAAATAATTAAAAAAAAACAAAAACACCTTTTTCTTTCCAAAAGATTAAAGACTAAATTTTTCACAAATATCTTCTCTTGTATTGCTTCTGCAGCTACACACTCTTTCATCTTCATCTTCTAAAATGAGACATTCTCTGATTTTCCTGGTGAGAACGAACAAGAACATTTTAGGTTTGCCTCATGCTTACCAATTTACAGAAGTATTTGCCATTCATTTTCTTTTCGTACCCAATAGTCCAGTTTCACAACTTTGAAGCACTTAGACCATATTTGCCCAAAAGGTGATCTAAAAATCCTCAGCTTTGCTCTTCTATGATGTGATCCGATGAAGCCAAATGGAAAAACAAGGTTGAAGCCTCATTAGCACAGGCCTATGCTGTTTTTCTCTGCATTAGGACCATAAAAGCACCATCAAAACCATCAGCCACGTGCACTGATTGAAATGGGTATTTTAGTGAGTGACAGCATCATGGTGGAGACCTCCTTTGCATGTCCCCTGAAATCCACAACTAGTCAGATATCCAGAACCCAACAAAGGTTCCTGTGCGCCACACACTGAAAAGTCCATGGCCAGTACTTCCGAAGGTGGGTATATTGGAATGTGTAGGAGAGGCAGGATGGGAGGGGGGAGAGGGGATGACAGGGACAGACCCATCACTGCAGCAAGGCGGAACCTACGGGTCCAGCAAACACAGAAGCAGTGGTTGAGTCGGGGTGCAGCTTCCACACCACAAACCAGTGCAAGGCAACTGCCAGCAGCATTCCTAACTCTCCCTCCCACAAGTCCAGATCCCTCCCCAGTTGCAGCTCTGCTCACACCTTCACAGACCAGCAGCAGCAGCAAAGCAAAGCCTCCAGCCTCCAGGCCGCAGTACCTTGCTGCAATGGCCATAGGGAATGAGGCAGCAGCTCAGTGGGCTCACACACTGGCTCCCCTCAACTGGCCACATCCCTGTCAGGGGGGTGGTGCTGACCCAGGCCACCCGGATCCAACACCAGAACCCAGTATCCTGGTCACCCCACCTGCACTCCCATGTCCAAGGCAAAGCCTCCTACACCTTTACTCACAAGCATCCCCTGCCCCAAGTTTAAGTAGTCCAGGTAAGAGAAAACAAAAACTGCGCTATACTACCATCTACTGGATAACAAAAGAAAGACCTCAAATTATCAACCTGCTGAACTGTGGAAAGAAAAATGTTCCCAGATAAGAAAAGTGTTCACCACTTCAAATGTGCCCGCAGAGGAACGGCCCATCCAGCAGCCTGGACAACCCAGGTAACAATTACACGGGAGGACAAGGACAATTCTCCAGAAAGGATCTCAAAATAATGGATGACTGTGATCTAAAGGAGAGAGAAGCCAGAACAGCAGTCATGAAGAACCTCAATGAGATACAAGAAGGCAGTTCAATGAGCTCAGGAATAAAATCAATGAACAAAAGAAGTACTTTACCAAAGAGATGAAAACTATAAAAAAAGAACCAAACTAATTATGGAACTAGAAAGCCCAATGAATGAGATAATGAATGGATATATTGATAACTGATACACAATGAAAACTAGTTGCTATGTCAAGATGGCCTGACACTGCCATCTTAGTCATCAGTCATTCAAGGGTTGGCAAGATACAGACATAAGTGAACTTCATTTAAAAATGCAAATATATAAAATAAAAATTCAAATATTTCCTTCATTTCACTATTTAGAAAATGTACAACTGCTCAGCAAGACATTTTATAAAAACTGAAATAAAAATGCTCTAAGTAAAGTAGCAATTAAGAATGTTCTCTACGTAAGATGACAAAAATTCACACTTAAACACAGAAATTAATCAGTTTAGTATTACATGTTTATTTAATTCATAAGAAAAGATTCTCAGCGGAGGAATCACCAAGTTTCCTATTTCATGCGAAACTATTAGGATTTCCAGCACAAGGTGTCTCCAGGACTGGCCTCGTATTAGTAGTGTTCAGTCATCTGTTTTGTTGTTTCTACAAGAAGGAGAACTTCAGTGCTGACCTCTGCTAGCTGCTTCTGAGCCCTGTAAAGATGGTAAACAACAGGTGCTTAGTATTTTATTTTTCCCTAAGTGACTTGCATTTTTATAAGTATCCAGGATAGTAAATGGAATTTCCCATTAAATAGCATTTTAACAATGAAAATGTGTCAGAGCAAAGCTACTCTATTCAAGTATAGGTTCTAAACTGTTCTAAAAAGTACTTATGTTTCTAGGGAGTGAGGAGAGATGGTCCCAGCTAAGTAATCCAAAGGAAGAAGGCTGTCAGTGATGCAGACAGCTTATCAGGTAATACTTGCTGCCTCTGGAAGGGCTGTACTTACGAGATCCTTAAAGATGCCCTTGGACATATTTAGCAGCCACTTTAGAGATTAAAAAAAAAATCCCTCAAAGACATTGTCAAGCATTTGCCTTCGCCACCCTTATACAATACACTCCTTACCTTGGAGATATTAATAATTTGACACCCAGGCATAATTTAGAGCAACAACCTCTAAGGGAGAACAGGATAGCCTGGCTGGTGATCAAATGAACAAAAACAGCTCCAGAGGCCATTGCTTATAACATTGTGACCAAGGCGTTGGAGGTGGCATCTGCCCTTTCTGTCTTCCCCACACCCTCCTCCTGCAGATCACATTATTTTTAGCCACTTTGTCAATTATACTGCCCCTCACCCTTATGTTAATCTTTGCCTATTTAACATGTATGGCTCTATGTGGAGTAGAAAAACTATAAAGGATAGTTTCTCTAAAGGCTCCCTCTAGTGATAATAAAAAATATCACAATAAAGAAAATAAATTTACCAAGTACCAGATTGTGTTGGAGGAACTTAACCCTTTGTGTTTAAGTTGTCTTAAATGTTTCTATTTAGGGGAATTCTGACACGTGATTTTATAATAATATTGATAACTTTTAGAGCTTCAAGACATTCATCTTAAAGACTAGTAGATTAGTTTAACTACATGGAAACATTAAGGGGGAAAAAAACTAAAGGCACGTAAAACCAAAAAAGGAGGAGAGATGAAACTGTCTTGAAGGAACATTTGAAAGGTAAGTTTATTTACTAACATCATTTGCCAAAGTTATACTATTTAGTTAGCTTTCATGCCCTACTAATCTCATGAACCTGGCACAATAGTAATTATGTTTTAAGTTTAGAGGCTAATTGATGAGTTAAATTTATTTTCTCTGATTCTGCAGTTGACGTATAAAGTTCATTTCTTTCCCAATAATTTTCTGGGTTCCAATTCTTCTTGGTAGAGTCGGACATATTTTTCTGATTCTCTTTCTGCTGTCATCTTGAGAAGTTTGCAAAGAGGAGTTCTGAGTTCCAAATGACTTCTTATTGAAGCACTATGAATACATATTAACTCCTCTGAGGTTTCTTGAGATTATCTTTGTGTCTAAAGCAAATAAAAAGGATACATTTTCAAATTAAGTATAACCTGAACAGTTTATAATGGTTTTCTTTAGTTTTGAGTCAACGACTCAGAGATCAGCTTTAAGTGTGGAAAAAAAGCTGACATTTAAAATATTTTTCATCAATGTCCATTGAATTAAATCTGAGTTATAAAGTTAATCATTCTTCTATTAGTACTCATGTAATCTGATAATTCAAAGAATAATAGAATCAGTTTAAACATTTTAAAGTAGAATGACATAATTTAATTCAAGAGTATGGAACCATTTCTAAATCACATTTTTCCCTTTGCTTTCAAATAGTCTTGTTTAACATCAACTGGTCTTAAAAATAAAATGATCCTCTAATTAGAATCATTTGGAAAGATCAATTCAGTGATAATAATGATGGAAACTGAAATACTAAAAAGGAAAAACAAATGCCACCTTCCTTCCAGAAATCTACAAAATAAATTGCTATTAAAGGAAGTAGAAGAAAGGCAAAACACTATACAAAATGTAATTTGCAGTGAAGTGAATTAAAGCACATTAAATCAATAAATTAACCTGTAAAAATAAATCGAGTTGTGTCACTTGGTCTGCTAGATCCTTTGCAGTTACTTTATGCTTCTCTCCTACACAGTCTTCTGTGATACGTGTTCTGAGTTTCACTGGTCTTTGTTTCCACTTCTCTTGTTTAGGCTTTAGTTCTTCACGTCTCTTTAGAAGTGCTCCCATTGCTAACTCCTGTTGAGGCGTCTTTTCTTCATCCAGGCATAAACATTTTGAAGATGATGGTTGCAGTTTTGCCTTAAGATCATCATTCTGCATGAATAAAAGGATATAGTTTGGTTATGAAGGTGTGGACACCAGTATGAAATTTTGAAATGAGTTCAGTTGCAATAAAATGTTATCTGTACAGTGGTAGGGTCTTCGGATGTGGAACCTTGAATAACTCAGAATCAAAACCAAAGTTAAAACTACCAGGAGACAAAAATATATTTACTGTTGTCGTCTTTGCCACACGTCTGCATTTGACATTATACTCCTTTTCCTATGACTGTTTCATGTCTTTCCTCCACAAAATGACTACACGTTGCCCCTTAGTAGAAAGTCTCTTACCTCTTCCCCCATGTTAACTCTTCATAATCTTTAAAAAAGTTTTAGAGATATCATATTGTGGTATTCAGAACTGTCACCAAATGCTTCCCAAGATAAGACTTTCAAAATGAGACTAATTAATCGATCTTATGAATATGGCTTCTAATGGCATAGGTCTTTTACTGAACCAGAAACATTTTATGCTAATTTGAATTGCATTCCAAGAAGAAATGATTGCCTGGATTTCAGAGAAATTAAAACTTTTACTGTTAAAGTTTAGCGACATAAGCCCTACATTTTTTAGAACCAAAAAAAGTGGGGGTGGGAGACTGAATTCAATAATGCTATCTTGAAATTCTTTGTTACTTCCCACAAAATAAGGGAAGATACTAAACAAAACAACGTTATCATCAACAATAACAAACTTGCTGGAATGTCAGTGATAATGGTGAGTGCTGTGTGACTGCTCTGTCTGGTGCCCTCTGACTCTCTCCCCAGGGAGCTCACCCTGAGAACCCACCACCGTGTTGTGAAGAACGAAGCCGCCCAGGCCACATGGTCAGTCCTCACACAGGTGTCCAGCTGAGACTGCCCCAGCGAGCGTCCCAGCCAAAAGCCCGCTGCACCTGACAAACCTGTGAATGAACAAGCCTTTAGAGCAGCAGTTCTCAACCTGTGGGTCTTGACCCCTTTGGTGGTCGAACGACCCTTTCACAGGGGTTGCCTAAGACCATCGGAAAACACATATATAATTACATATTGTTTTTGTGATTAATCACTATGCTTTAATTACGTTCAATTTGTAACAATGAAAATACATCCTGCATATCAGATATTTACATTACGATTCATAACAGTAGCAAAATTACAGTTATGAAGTAGCAACGAAAATAATTTTATGGGAGAAACCAAGATGGCGGCATAGGTAAACACGGAAGTTTGCTCCCTCGACCAATCACTTCAAAAATACAACTAAAAGATGAAACGGACATCATCCAGAACCACAGGAAGGCTGGCTGAGTGGAAGTTCTACAACTAGGAGGAAAGAGAAAAGCATACCGAGGCTCAGAGGAGGCGCAGTGCTGAAGTAAAATACTAAGGTGCGGAGTGCATGCTGAGCGGGCTGGAGGCTGAGGGCGAGGTTGTTGTTTTCAATCGGGAGGGAGTCTCAGGCTCTGAGCTCCAGTACCGGGCGAGTCTCTAAGGACCCAGACTCATACAGGAGAAGCGGGACTGTCTGGCATCGCTCAGAACCCTAGGGCAGCTTTCTCTCCGTGGTGATTGCAGTGATTACTGGGACACTGAGAAGCAGAGCCTCTGAGGGCAAGACTGAGAGCAGCCATAATTGCTAACCCTGCCCTGTTGATCCCGTGGGACCCACCCAGCCCAAGCCCTGCAGGGAGGCTTTTGCTGGATAGCCTCAGGCAAAGGCTAGATTAGCACCTCCCTAGAGATCCAGGAGCCAGGAAGCCCAGAGGTGAGAGTGGGACCATCCAGTTTGCAGCTCCGTGGAACCATAAAAGACACACTCAGGGGGCAGACTCAGTGAGCACCAAAGCCCCATCGAAGCAAGTCTAGCCCCAGAGGGGTGTCTCCAGCACAGAAGTTCTCCCACTGCAGACACAGCTGATTCTCACAGCCAATTGTCCTGGAGGTCAATTCCTCACAGTGATAACTACAACAATCAAGGCTTAACCACAACAAGACTGTGCACAAAGCCCACAAGGGGGTGCACCAAGAGTGTCTACCTCAGGTAATTGGGACACTTAGCATAGAAAGGCACTCTATCGACACAGCGAAGCATAAAAAATGCCAAGACAAAGAAACAGGACACAAACGACAGAATTGGAGGAAAGCAAACTGTTGGATATAGAGTTCAAAACCACACTTTTAAGGTCTTTAAAGAACTGTTTAGAAGCCGCTGATAAATTGAGTAAGGCCCTCGAAAAGACTGGAGAGACCGCCGATAAATGTAGTGAGATCCTCAAGAAATCTAATGAGACCCTCGATGTTGTGATAAAGGACCAACTAGAAATTAGGCATACACTGACTGAAATAAAGAATATTATACAGACTCCCAACAGCAGACCAGAGGGTCGAAAGGATCAAGTCAAAGATTTGAAATACGAAGAAGCAAAAAACACCCAACCGGAAAAGCAAAATGAAAAAAGAATCCAAAAAAACGAAGATAGTGTAAGGAGCCTCTGGGACAGCTTCAAGCGTACCAACATCCGAATTATAGGGGTGCCAGAAGATGAGAGAGGGCAAGATACTGAAAACCTATTTGAAGAAATAATGACAGAAAACTTCCCCTACCTGGTGAAAGGAATAGACTTCCAAGTCCAGGAAGCGCAGAGAGCCCCAAACAAAAGGAATCCAAAGAGGACCACACCAAGACACATCATAATTAAAATGCCAAGAGCAAAAGACAAAGAGAGAATCCTAAAAGCAGCAAGAGAAAGAAAATCAGTTACCTACAAGGGAGTACCCATACGACTGTCAGTTGATTTCTCAACAGAAACTTTGCAGGCCAGAAGGGAGTGGCAAGAAATATTCAAAGTGATGAATACCGAGAACCTACAACCAAGACTACTTTATCCAGCAAAGCTATCATTTAGAAGTGAAGGCCAGATAAAGAGCTTCACAGATAAGAAAAAGCTAAAGGAGTTCACCACCACCAAAACAGTATTATATGAAATGCTAAAAGGTATCCTTTAAAAAGAGGAAGAAGAAGAAAAAGGTAAAGATACAAATTATGAACAACAAATACACATCTATCAACAAGTGAATCTAAAAATCAAGTGAATAAATAATCTGATGAACAGGTGATTGTAATAGAATCAGGGACATAGAAAGGGAATGGACTGACTATTCTTGTGGGGGGAGGGGGAGAAAGGGGTGTGGGGATGAGTGAAGAGAATAGACAATAATTGTGCACCTATGGATGAGGACAGTGGGTGGGGAGTGAGGGCAGAAGGTGGGGTTGGAACTGGGTGGAGGGGAGTTATGGTGGGAAAAAAGAGTAACTAATGTAATAATCTGAACAATAAAGATTTAATTTAAAAAAAAAAGAAAATAATTTTATGGTTGGGGGGTCTCCCCGACATGAGGAACTTTATTAAATGGTCACAGCATTAGGAAGGTTGAGAAGCACTGCCTTAAGACCTCAGAAACATTTACGTGGTGCCTCAAAGGATTTTCAGAATGTAAGAGTTTTAAAGGCACTGTCCTACAACACCTCCAGGAAGCCCAAGGTGAAGAGCTGATCTGAAAACAATTTGTGAGGTTGCTTTTCCAATGGCATGAACTGCAATGTTATTTAGTAGAAAACAAAGCCTCTTGACTTCTATGAAGAATGATGCATAATTCTCAACTTTCCTAAGGGTAAATATTAAAAAATATATACAAATGGCAGAATAAAAGCCAGGGTTTAAGATATAAGTGCACTATAGAGATAATACAATTATAATACAGTGGGGCCTTGACTTACGAATTTAATTCGTTCTGTGACAGAGGTCGTAACTCAAATTACTCGTATGTCAAATCAATTTTCACCATTACAATGAATTGAAATGCCATTAATATGTTGTGGCATTCACTGTGACGTTTGCTGCGACAACTAGCAGTGGGGTATCTGAAGCTGGCTCGTAACCCGAACTTTAGCTCGCAACTCAAAAGCAAAAATCAGCCAAGAGACAGCTCGTATCTCAAAAAACTCGTTAGTCGGGACACTCGTAAGTCAAGGCCCCACTGTAAATTAATCACAATGAAATACATAAGAAAAGTAGTATCCTAAAATACTTTGTATTATTTAACCAGCTATAGTTTAACTGATGACAGGTGAAATTTCATACATACTTGACTTCTACTTTGATCTAGTTTGTTCTTGAAATCTTGTTTCTTATCTTCTAAATGCATACGATGACGTGATTCAATCTCCCGATAAAGCTCTGTCATACATAGTTTTGTTTTGGTATCAGCCAGTTCTTGTTGAAATTGTCTCACAATGGCCTAGTAAGATATTTCTGTTACTCATTTTATAAATCACATTATTATGAAATTATATTAATAATACATAACTTCACATAAAGGATGGGGCAAAAGGTTTACAGTTGTGAGTACACAAAACACAGAGTTTACTCTTATATAGTTATTGACTAATTATTGTATTATTCTCCATACAAACAACTATAAAAAGTTTAAACCTACTTTTGTCCCACCCTGGATATACCTTGTTATAGTCATATATTATTATCATAATGTTATTACGATAATCTATGACTGGAAAAATATCATCAGCTACATCAATTCACCTTCTTTTCCTCATATGGACATGTTCCCCTTTGCTTAATCAGGTTAAAGTCACAAAAAATGTAACACTCCTGCCAAATCAGACAGCTGACTCAGCCCCACTCTCATCCACCTCCCCCATAAATCTCAAAGCTATACAATCTTCTGACATCTCAAAGAGAAATGGTGCATCAAGTGGTAGTAAAATCAATATTATTGAAAATTTTCTCTTTTTATTTATTTTTTTAACCAGAGGCTTCAATTAACTTCAGAGTTCCTCACACATTCAATCCCCTGCTCAAATTCTCCCAATAGGTTCCTAAATTAGAACAAAAATGAAGTCATTCCAATGGCCTTCAAGGCCCTAGCTAACCAGGTCTTCACCTCCCCCTCTGCTACACATAAATCCTGCCACCCCTCACTAATCTGAAATGGATATCCAATGCCAAGCTAATAAATCACAGAGGGCTACAATTCTCTCTATCTTGGACAAACTTATTTCCAAATGATAGTAATTAGGCCTCAAAATGAGAAATGAGCACATTATTTGAAAAAATATTCAAATAAAATTTTAAATAGTAGTGGAAAGATTAAATCAAGTATAGGTTTGCTAAAACACATCACATTTGTCCCAAATTATGATTTAATGAAAAGTAGATGCCTTTAAAAGAGTTGAGAGGTCATATGAATATATTACTCGAGACTAAAATATTTCCAAATGTAATTCAAATTGGCATGAATAAGAAAAACTTTATACCAACTAAAATGTATAAGAAGCTATTGACGGAAAGGTAGTATATATGATAAAGCATCTACATTTCAGTTCATCTGGGAAATCTGAACTTAGCTTTCAAATTAATCCACTGAATTGAATCTTAATTTCAAAATATTCATTCTAGGTAGAGCATTTCCATTTACCTATTTCATAATGGTTTTCAATTTGGTGACAGAAAGATTAAAATCATTATTTTATTAATATAAGACTAAATATAAATCTACATCTATTAATAATCTATAAGAAACCAAGATGGCGACAAAGGTAAACACCGGAAATTGCTGCCTCACCCAACCACTTCAAAAATTCAACTAAAAGACAAAACAGACATCATCCAGAACCACAGGAAGGCTGGCTGAGTAGAAATTCTACAACTAGAAGGAAAGAGAAAAACACATTGAGACTCGGAGGAGGTGCAGAAGTAAGTGCAGAGATATGGAGGCACACTCGGAAAGTGCTGGCAACTGAGGATGCAGTTGTCTTTTTCAATTGGGAGGGAGACACAAACTCCCGACTGCTCTGAATTCCAGTTCCAGACGAGTCTCTGGGGACCCAGACTCACTCGGAGAGAAACTGGACTGTCTGGCAGCAGGTAGAACTTGAGGGCAGCTTTCTCTCAGAGGTGCTTGCAGAGATTACCACAGGCCACTGAGACCAGGGGCCTCTTAGGGCAAGGCTGAGGATCAAGCCATAGCTGTTTGCTCTGCCTTGTTGATTCCATGAGACCCCGCCCCACCCAAGCTGTGCACAGAGGCTTTTGCATATGAATGACCTGGCCCTTTGCAATCTAAAATTACCTAACAAACTGCAGCTGGGTCAGAGAGACCCAGAACATCCAAAAGAAGGCCCAAGGTCCCACAGCAGCTTGCATTGCTTCACAGCTGGGCCTCATCTGGGCACCTCCAAATCCCAAACAAAGAAGAGGAATCTGCAGATCTCTCCATAGCTCCTGCTAGGTAGCCTCAGGCAGAGGCTAAATTAGCACCTCCTTAGAGATCCAAGAGCCAGTGCACCCAGTGGTCAGAGTGGGACCATCCAGATTACTACTCCTCAGATCCATAAGGGACACACTCAGGGGGCAGATTCAGTGAGCACCAAAGCCCCACTGAAGCAAGTCTTGCCCCATAAGGGTGTCTCCAGCACAGAAGTTCTCCCACCGTAGATACAGCTGATTCTCTCAGACAATTAGCCTGGAGGTCAATTCCTCCCACTGATACCAACTACAATCAAGGCTTAACTACATCAAGACTGTGCACAAAGCCCACAAAGGGGTGCACCAAGAGTGTCCACCTCAGATAATTGGGGAGGCTGAGCCACTGGGCCCTATAGAATACCTAGCACAGAAAACCACTCTATCAACACAGGAAAGCAGGCAAAATGCAAAGACAAAGAAACAGGTCACAAATGACAGAAATGGAGGAAAGCAAACTACTGGATACAGAGTTCAAAACCACGGTTATAAGGTTTTTCAGGAATTTTCTAGAAACTGCTGATAAATTTAGTAAGACCCTCAATAAGTCTAGTGAGACCCTCAAGGATATGAAAAAGGACCAACTAGAAAATAATCATACACTAACTGAAATAAAGAATATTATATAGAGATCCAACAGCTGACTAGAGGATCACAAGAATCAAGTCAAAGATTTGAAGTACAAAGAAGTAAAAAACACCCAACCAGAAAAGCAAAAAGCAAAAAGAATCCAAAAATAGAAGATAGTGTAAGGAGCCTCTGGGACAACTTCAAGCGTACCAACATCCGAATTATGGGGGTGCCAGAAGAAGAGAGAGAGCAAGATATTGAAAACCTATTTGAAGAAATAATGACAGAAAACTTCCTCTACCTGGTGAAAGAAATAGACTTACAAGTCCAGGAAATGAAGAGAACCCCAAACAAAAGGAATCCAAAGAGGACCACACCAAGACACATCATAATTAAATGCCAAGAGCAAAAGACAAAGAATCTTAAAAGCAGCAAAAGAAAAACAGCTAGTTACCTACAAGGGAGTACCCATACGATTGTCAGCTGATTTCTCAACAGAAACTATGCAGGCCAGAGGGAGTGGCAAGAAATATTCAAAGTGATGAATAGCAAGAACCTACAACCAAGATTACTTTACCCAGCAAAGCTATCATTCAGAATTGAAGGTCAGATAAAGAGTCTCACAGGTAAGAAAAAGCTAAAGGAGCTCATCACCACCAAACCAGTATTATATGAAATGCTGAAAGTTATTCTTTAAGAAGAGGAAGAAGAAGAAAAAGGTAAAGATAAAAATTATGAACAAAAACATATCTATCAACAAGTGGATCTAAAAATCAAATGAATAAAAAATCTGATCAACAGAATAAACTGGTGAATATAATAGAATCAGGGGCATAGAAAGGGAGTGGACTGACTATTCTAAGGGGGGCCAGGAAGGAGTGTGGGAAGAGACTGGACAAAAATCGTACACCTATGGATGAGGACAGTGGGTGGGGGGAGGTAAGGGCAGAGGGTGGGGTGGGAACCAGGTGGAGGGGAACTATGGGGGGAAAAAAGAGGAACAACTATAATAATCTGAACAATAAAGATTTTAAAAAAATAAAAAATAAACATTAAAAAAATAATAATCTATAACATAACCTCTTAAAATTTCATGGGCAGCACAATGTCTTTACACAAAACAAAGCACCTCTCAGGTTTAATGTTCATCTATGGGATACAACATCTGCTTTAAAGCTGATAGAGCAAACACATTTATAAACTGAATATATATATATATATATATATATATTGTTTATTTCAGAGAAGAAGGGAGAGGGAGGGAGAGATAGAAGCATCAATGATGAGAGAGAATTATTGATTGACTGTCCCCTGCACACTTCTACTGGGGACTGAGGCTGCAACCGGGCATGTACCCTTGACCGGAATTGAACCTGGGACCATTCAGTCCTCAGACCAATGTTCTATCCACTGAGCCAAACCAGTGAGGGCCATAATCTCTACATTTTTAATATTCAACTAGATTCAACATTTAGCCATCATCAAATATTACTCTGAATTTTCTCTTAGAAAATTTGAAAAACACTTATCTATCTGGATACTTACATCTTTTTCTACACCATCATTTTCATACCGTTGTATTCTTTCTTTAAAATGATGCCAATCATTGGTTAAGTCCTCAATTATTTTCTTCAGCGTAAGAACATAATTTTCATTTTTACCATCAAATATTTTTATGATAGCTGGAATCTGATCTTGGATGTTAATTACTCTATCAACTTTGTTGTGAGTCTGACCCAGTTGCTGTTGAAGCAACATAATTTCACTCTGTAAGTGAGAAAACTTCTCCTGTAAGGATTCCTGCTTTCCATTGTCTTTATCCACTTTACCTTGTTCCTCCTGATACATGTGTTCAGTTTCCTCCTTTTGACACTGTTTTTGACTGAGGTCTCTTTCTAAAACCGTCCTTTCATTGAGAGCATCTCTTGTGTGATGAAGCTCAACTTCTAAGCTATTGGTTTTACTTTCTGCTTTCGAAAGTTGTTGAGAAAGAATCTCATTGTTATGTTTTAGGTTAGACATATCAGAATTCATTTTGTCCCATAAACAAAGCCATTCATCTCTTGTTCTCTGTAAAGTAAGTTGTAGGTCTCTTTTTGATGTCTGACAGTGCTCATGATCCTGTACAGCGGTAGCCAGTCTAGACCGGTATGATTCAACTTCTGCTTCCAACCTTCCTCTGTTTTGTTGTTCATCCTCCAGTTTACTGTTTAGCATTATAAGCTCAGCTCTCAGGACCTCAAGCTGCGCATTGTGTTGAAATACTTCTTCTCTTATTGTCTTTCGAAGATGGTCATTCTTTTCTCTAGCAATTGCAATTTCCTCAGAATATTCTTTTCCCATTTCCTGGGTCTTTTCTATTGTGCCCATTTTCAGTCTTAGCTTGGCAATTTCATCCCACATCATGTGATTTTCATGCAATCGACGTTTTTCTTTTTCAGAACTCTCAGAAACCTAAATAACACAAAGGAGAGTTTTAGCTAAAACACTGAAATGACATGTCATGATAGCCTCTGAAATTAAAGAATAACCTAGGTTTATAATAAAAAGTTGCAATAAGTGGATATCCCACTGGAAAAAAATAGAGTTGGATCCAAACCTCTAACCTTATACAAGCATAAATTCTCCAAAGTTCAAAAATGTAATATAGTATGATGAATTTTTTAAGTGAAAAAATCACAACAGAATTTTAAGAGTCTCAGAATTAGAAAGGGTTTTTTTTTTAAATCATCACAAACCCACAATGCATTTAACTAAAAGACTAATAACTCTACACTTACAAGTTGATATTATCGTCTGAACATATAGCTACCCCACAATAAGAGTATTAACCACGCATATATTAGGACAAACTAAATTTCCTAAAATTCTTTTTTCCCCAATATTATCCCATAGATATTCTACTTTTCTAATACTTTCATAGTCAGTTATAAAAACAACTTCTATTAGTAACTGATAATCAAGCATTTTGCTAAGCCCTTTTATATCCATCAATGAACTCAACTCAGTTATCACAATCTGGAATGGAGGGTTTAAAAAGATAAGCAAGTTCAGGATTTCCCCCAGGTTTTCAGACTCCACAATTCGTGTTCTTGCACCAATCCATAGTTCTTCTCCAGTGTAGATATAGAAACACAAAAGAAGCCTATGTTTCCAAAAACAAATGGTGACTAAGTTAAAATTTACCAAGTCTTCTTAGAAAATCATGAGATTATTTGTTGTGTCAATAACTTTTATTTCTCATTCATGATGCTTAAACTAGTATTAAATGTGAAATTGGAGGGAATACACTAAAATACTTACCAATAAATTATCACGAAGTATATATTATGGCTTGCATTCTCTTCAGAAGTCACTTGTATTAAAATGGGATACTACTTAGAACCAATTGTTACTTTTCTCAAAAGTAGAAGAATGACATCTAAAATGTGATCTCTGAACCTGCTATACTTTCCTCCATTCCATCACTGGAAGTGAAAACTAACCTACCTCTATATTAATATATCAAGGAAATGAAATCACTGACAAAATCTGACACATCTGTTGTTAGTAGCAATACCTTTGAGATCATGGACAACACATCAGTTCTTATGGAAAATATTAAAAACCTTCTCTTTGGATGAAGCCATTGTGAATGTCACTACTTGAGACAAATGAATTTGAATTAACAATATCATTTTATCCAATGGACCCAAAAGCCATCTCTCTCTCTCTCTCTCTTTCTCTTTCTCTCTCTCTCTCTCATATGCTTTTTAAATCCTCCACAGTTTCCATTGTACAGTATTGTTTTTTTAAATATATACAAACTTACACATATTCACATGCTGATACATTTGAAAATGACTAAATAAACTACCTCAGAATTCATTTTCTTATGAGCTATTCCTATCAACTTTGGTTTGCAAAAGTGTTTGGTCAGAATTTTATCTTGTAATATTCTGGTGTTCTGTTCTGGAGAAGGTTGCCTATGAGTGTAATTTTGCTCTTTTATAACCTAGGGACACATTTCATTTCGTTTTTGATCTCATTCCATTAAAAAAAGAAAGGCCAAAGCTTAAGAGCAGTATCTTAAACAAACTGTGAAAAGGAAGTAGCCTGTTTAAGCACAAGGATCATTCCTTTCCATGAAAAACTAAAATTGTAAGTGATTGCTACATTTGTCATAGAGCAAAAATACAGTATTCTGAAATAAAATTTATTTATGAACATTTGACTAGGTCCATCACAGTCTCAAGGAAATGTAGCCTGTATTTTAACATTTTTTATGAGCCAGAGTTAACATTTATGTTAATGGGTAGGATCAATTTATTTTCCATTTCTTCATTTAGAAAATATTCACTGCCGAAACCGGTTTGGCTCAGTGGATAGAGCGTCGGCCTGCGGACTGAAAGGTCCCAGGTTCAATTCCGGTCAAGGGCATGTACCTGGGTTGCAGGCACATCCCCAGTAGGAGATGTGCAGGAGGCAACTGGTCGATGTTTCTCTCTCATCGATGTTTCTAACTCTCTATCTCTCTCCCTTCCTCTCTGCAAAAAATCAATAAAAATATATTTAAAAAACAACAACAACCATTTAAAAAAAAAAAGAAAATATTCACAAGCATCTATTAGATGCCAAGGATAGTAATAAATTAATAATAATTTAAATCATAAATGCCACAGTTCACATTTAGAATGATAAAATCTTTTGATTTGTTTTAAATGTCATAACATACGTTAAATGACAGGGATATAAATATTGATGTAGTACTGTTAGAAATAAGAGATTTATCCCAAAGATAAATTTACCTCATTCTCTCCTATAATCTTCAGTGCGATGGCTTGTGTTTTAATGGTGGTTTCAAGTTGTGGGTTCATTTCAACTACTTTAATAGAGTCCTTTTCTTTCTTTCTTAACTGCACCCTGTTTTTTTCACATAACAGATCAGCTTTTTGTCTCTTCTCTTTTTCTCCTCTTAAGGTAGATCTGTAGTTAAATATAACCAAAGATGTGATCAACATAAGATAAACTGTTATATTGTAAGATGTCTTATGTAAACCTCATGGTAACCACAAAGCAAAAACCATTAGCAAATTCACAAAAGATAAAGAGTAGGAATCAAAGCACACTATGGAAAATCTTCAATTCACAAAGGAAGGCAGCAAGAGAGGAAGAATGGAACAATGAAACTACAAAACAATCAGAGAACAACTAGATAGCATTAGTAAGTCATTACCTGCCAATAGTTACTTTGTAAATGGATTGAATTCTCCAATCAAAAGGCATAGGATGATTGGGGTGGTGAGCACAGGATGCAGTGTATAGATGATGTGTTGTAGAATGTGCACCTGAAACCTGTATAATTTTGTTATCCAGAGGCACCTCAATAAATTCAATAAAAAGAAAAAAAAAGTAGAGAAAAAAAGATGACAGCTGGCAGGATGGAGGTGAGGGAGAGGATGTGAGTGAGTGAAGGTATGAAAGGAGAGTGTGTGGGTGGGTGTGGTGTGTGTGTGAGTGAGTGAGGGACAGTTAAATCTGGCAGGAGCAGCAGTGGCTGGCAGACCAGGCTCCCTTGGACAGGGAGAGACTACCACCGCTGCGGGCACTCCCCAAACTGCAGGACTCGAGGCGCGGAGCCCATGCCACCTTGAAGGGGAGAGTAGCCTCTTCTAGGAACTCATCAGCACCACCACCCAGACAGGCCTTGGACACTGCGTGCAACCCAGCAGCCCCTCCAGCCAAAATCCTGCTGCCCCGCCCGCAAACCCGCAGACCCTGGGACCACCAGCTCCAAAGGTGCACTGCTCCCACTGCAGTAAGTGCAACTTCCCCCCTCCCCAGCCATATTCGCAGGTTTCTAACATTCGCGTGTTTCCAGCTCGCAGACTTCCAGGGCACATCACTCCATGGGCAGCGTTTGGGAGCTACTGTGAGCCCCTGCTGGATGTGATTTTGTACAGACACAGGTGTGCTGTCCCACAGTAGAAATTCTGAATTACCTCTCCCTGAATAACTGCCCACAGACAACCCAGCACCAGGGCCCCTCAGAGTGCATCAGAACTCTGCACTGGCAAGGGCACTGCCACAGTTGCACATTTCCAAGGAGCAGGCACCCTGAGCCCATCTATCCACAGGACGCTCTTGGGAGCTGCTGAGAGCCCCAGCTGGGTGTGATCTTGGACAAACAGGGACGCACTCCCCCGGCAGTAGAAATTCTGAATTCACTCATCCTGGACACCTGCCCACAGATGCCTCCATTAATGCGACTTCAGTGCCAGGGGCCTTCAGAGTGCTTCAGTGCACCGCCACACTGGCAAAGGCACCACAGGTGCCCCTGTAAGCCATCACTGGGAGCACGCACCTATCCACCACAGGTGCAGCAGCAAAAACTGAGTCTTCCCACCCTCTAACTGCAGAACTCTGGACACTACAGGCACACGCTTTTCCAGCATGCAGGCCTCCCAAGCCCACCCATTCACAGGCAGCCTTTGGGCGCTGCTGTGAGCCCCTGTGGGGTATGCACATATACAAACAGGGCACACTCCTGGGCTGTAGAAATGCTGAATTTCCTCTTCTGGGATACCTGCCCACAGATACCACAATTCTGTGGCTTCAGAACCAGGGCCTTCAGAATCTGTCAGTACACCCTGCTAGCAAATGCACTGTAGGTGCCCCTGTGAGCTGCCACTGGGGGTGCATGTATCCAACCATGGTGGGAGCAGCAAAAGCTGAGTCTGCCCACCCAAAACTACAGAACTCTGGACACCACTGTCACGCCTTTCCAAAGCGCAGGCCACCTGAGCCCCACAACAGATGGTTCTTGGGTACCACTGTGAATCTCCGCTGGGCACGCACTATTCCAACCAAGGGCGCAAGACAGCAAAAATTGGGACACTCACCCTCCACAGCTGCTAACTTCTAGACACCACAGTTGTGTCTTTCCAGATCACAAGCCTACATCAAGAGAACCCAAATAGCTCAAGTAGGGAGCTATGCTAGATTACCAAGCCTAGGAGACTTGAGAGATCACACCAGTAGCACCATCCCCAAAAGAACCTGGGTAGCAAAGCAAATGGATCTACAATTAAAACATTACGGCAAAACATGAGAAGACAAAGAAAGCAATCCCCAAAGGAAAGAAAAAGAGAAATCACCAGAAAGGGAGTGAAATGAAATTGAGGCTATCAGAGAACAAATTTAGAGTAATGTTATAAGGATGCTCAAAAGGCTGGCTGACAAGTACACACAACTCAATGACAAATACACACAACTCAATGAAAATTATTAAGAGCTGAATGAAAATGTTACCAACATGAAAAGGAACCAAGAATAAATGAAGAATGACATAACTGCAATAAAGAACACAATGGAAGGCTTAAACACTAGTCTGGAAGAGGCTGAGTACCACATCAGTGAATCAGAAGACAAGGTAGGAAAAAACACACAAACACAGCAGCAACTGGAAAGAAAATTTAAAAAGCATGAGGAGAGCCTAAGGGAGCTTTGGGACAACACAAAGTGAAACAACATTCGCATAATAGGGATACCAGGAGGAGAGGAAGAGGAGCAAGGAATAGAAAACCTGCTTGAAGAAATAATGACAGAAAACTTCCCTGATATTGGCAAGAAAGAAACTACACAAGTCCAAGAGGTACATAGAGTCCCAAACAAGATGAACTGCAAAAGTCTGACACACCAAGACACATCATAATTAAATTGGCAAACACCAACGACAAAGTAAAAATCTTAAAGGCTGCCAGAGAGAGACAGAAAGTTACCTACAAGGGATCTCCTATTAGATTATCAACTGATTTCTCAACAGAAACACACCAGGCCAGAAGGGAATGGAATGAAATATACAAAGTTATGCAAAGCAAGGGACTGAACCCAAGAATACTATACCCAGTAAGGCTATCATTCAAAATTGAAGGTGGAATCAGGAGCTTCACAGACAAAAAAAGGGCTAAGAGAGTTTATTGCCATCAAGCCAGCAATGCAAGAAATGCTAAAGAGACTGCTGTAAAAAGAAGAAACACAAACATTAAGAATAAAAATGAAGACAAACAAGTACTTATCAATAATAACATTAAACGTAATGGATTAAGTGCTCCAATCAAAAGACACAGGGTAGCTGAATGGATAAGAAAACATGAACCATATATCTGCTGTCTGCAAGAGACCCACCTCAGAATAAAAGATTCACACAGACTGAGAGTGAAGGGACGGAAAAAAATTTTCAGGCAAATGGAAATGAGAAAAAAGCTGGGGTTGCAATACTTATATCTGACAAAGGAGACCTCAAAGTAAAGGCCATAACAAGCGATAAGGAAGGCCACCACATAATACTAGAGGGAGCCATTCAACAAGATATACCTTTGGTAAACATATAGGCATCCAATACAGGAGCACCCAAACACCTACACCAACAACATCTAGAAGATATCAAGGGATAGATCAATAGCAATACAGTAATAGTAGGGGACTTTAATACTCCACTGACACCACAGGATAACTTCTCTAAACAAAAAAATCAACAAAGAAACAGCAATCCTAAATGACTCACTAGATCAGATGGACTTACTTGACATCTTCAGAATATTTCACCCCAAATCTGTAGAATATACACACTTCTCCAGTGCAAATGAGACATTTTCAAAGATAGACTACATATTAGGACACAGGCAAAGTCTTTTCAAATTCAAGAGGATAGAAATCATAAGAAGCATCTTCTCAGATCACAATGGCATAAAACCAGAAATCAACTACAATAAAAACATTGAAAAAAATCAAACACTTGGAGGCTAAATAGCATGCTATTAAACAATGATTGGGTTACCAAAAAGATCAAAGAAGAAATAAAAAAACATCCTGGAAACAAATGACAATGAAAACAAAACAATCCAAAATCTATGGGACATAATGAAAGCAGTCCTGAGAGGGAAGTTCATAGCTTAACAGGCCTACCTCAAAAAACAAGAAAAACTGGTAATAAATTATTTAACCTTGCAACTTAAAGAATTAGAAAGAGAGCAACAAGAAAATCCCAATGTGAGCAGGAGGAAGGAGATAATAAAGATCAGAGCAGAAATAAATGACATACAAAAAGAATATACAAAAGATTAATGAAACCAAGAGCTGGTTCTTTGAAAGGATAAACAAGATTGGTGAACCTCTAGTCAGGCTCGCCAAGAAGCAAAGAGAGAGGACCCAAATAAACAAAATCAGAAATGAAAGAGGCAAATAGCAATAGACCCCACAGAAATACAAAGGATTGTGAAAAAATACTATGAACAACTCTATTCCAACAAACTAGACACCCTGGAGGAAATGGACATATTCCTAAAAAAATGTAACCTTCTAAAACTCAATCAGGAAAATTCTAAAAACCTAAATAGGCCAATAACTATGGAAGAAATTGAAACAGTCATAAAAAAAAACTTCCAGCAAACAAAACCCCAGGCCAGACAGCTTCACAGGGGAGTTTTACCAAATATTCAAGGAAGAACTTAAACCTATCCTCCTTAAATTATTACAAAAAATTCAAGAAGAAGTAACATTTCCAAACTCATTCTATGAAGCCAGCATTACCCTAATACCAAAACCAGATAAAGACAACACAATGAAAGAGAATTAAAAGCCAATATCTCTGATGAATATAGATGCCAAAATCCTCAACAAAATTCTAGCAAATTGGATCCAGCAGTACATCAGAAAGATCATACACCATGACCAAGTAGGATTTATCCTGAGGATGCAAGGATGGTATAATATCAACAAATCAATAAATGTGATACATCACATAAACAAATTGAGAGATAAAAATCACATAGTCATATCAATTGATGCAGAAAAAGCATTTGACAAAATTCAGCACAGTTTCTTGATAAAAAAAAAAAAAAAACTCTCAGCAAGTTGGGAATAGAAGGATCATACTTCAACATAATGAAAGTCCTATTGACAAACCCACAGCCAACATAGTACTCAATGGGCAAAACCTAAAACCATTTCCCCTAAGAACAGGAACAATACAGGGATGCCCACTCTCACCACTCCTGTTTGATATAGTACTGGAGGTACTAAGCCATTGCAATCAGACAAGAAGAAATAATAAAAGGCATCCAACTTGGAAAAGAAGAAGTAAAACTGTCCTTATTCGCAGATGACATGATATTATACATAAAAAACCCTAAAGAGTCCATCAAAAAATTACTAGACTTAATAAATGAATTTGGCAATGTAGCAGAATACAAAATCAATGCCAAGAAATCTATGGCATTTCTATACACCAATAGTAAACTTACAGAAAAAGAGACTAAAAAAGCAGTCCCATTTACCATCACACCAAAAAAATTAAGATACCTAGGAATAAACTTAACTAAGGAGGTAAAAGACCTGTATGAGGAAAACTACAGGATGTTGAAAAAAGAGATAGAGGAATACAAGCAGATGGAAGCACATACCGTGTTCATGGATTGGTAGAATCAACATCATTAAAATGTCCATACTACCCAAAGCAATCTATAGATTCAATGCACTTCCCATTAAAATACCAACATCAGCCGAAACCGGTTTGGCTCAGTGGATAGAGCGTCGGCCTGCGGACTGAAGGGTCCCAGGTTCGATTCCGGTCAAGGGCATGTACCTGGGTTGCGGGCACATCCCCAGTAGGAGATGTGCAGGAGGCAGCTGATCGATGTTTCTCTCTCATCAATGTTTCTAACTCTCTATCTCTCTCCCTTCCTCTCTGTAAAAAATCAATAAAATATATCTTTTAAAAATACTAACATCATATTACACAGATCTGGAAAAAACTCTCCAAAAATTCATCTGGAATAAAAACAAAACAACAACAACAACAACAACAAAACAAACAAACAAACAGAAAACGAATAGCTGCAGTGATCCTGAGAAAGAAGAACAAAGTAGGTGGGATCTCAATACCAGATATCAGGATATATTACAAAGTCACTATTCTCAAAACTGACTGGTACTGGCACAAGAACAGATATATAGATCAATGGAATAGAATAAAGAATCCAGAAATCAACCCAAACCACTATGCTCAATTAATATTTGACAAATGAGGCGAGAACATACAATGGAGTCAAGACAGTTTCTTCAATAAATGGTGTTGGGAAATTTGGTCAGACACATGCAAAAAAATGAAACTAGACTACCAACTTACACCATACACAAAGATTAACTCAAAATGGATAAAGGACTTAAATGTAAGGTGGGAAACCATAAAAATACTAGAGGAATCCAAAGGCAACAAAATCTCAGACATATGCTGAAGCAATTTCTTCACTGATATCGCTCCTAGCGCAATGGAAACTAAAGGGAAAATAAACAAATGGGACTACATCAAAATAAAAAGCTTCTGTACAGCAAAAGAAACCGTCAACAAAACAACAAGAAAATCCACTGCATGGGAGGACATATTTGTCAACGATATTTCTGATAAGGGTTTAATCTCCAACATTTATAGGGACCTCATACAACTTAACAAAAGGAAGACAAACAATCCACTAAAAAAATGGGCAAAGAATCTCAATAGATACTTTTCAAAAGAAGACATAAAGAAGGCCAAGAGACATATGAAAACATGCTCAAAGTCACTAATCATCTGAGAGATGCAAATCAAAACGACAATGAGGTAAAATATCACTCCTGTCAGAATAGCTATCATCAACAAATCAACAAATGACAAGTGCTGGAGAGGATGCGGAGAAAAAGGAACCCTCATGTGCTGCTGGTGGGATTGCAGACTGGTGCAGCCACAGTGGAGAACAGTATGGAGTTTCCTCAAAAAACTAATAATGGAAATTCCATTTGACCCAGTGATCCCACTTCTAGGAATATACCCCATGAAAACAGAAACACCAATCAGAAAGGATATATGCATCCCTATGTTCATAGCAGCACAATTTACAATGGCTAAGATTTGGAAACAACCTAAGTGCCCAACAGCAGATGAGTGGATTAAAAACCTTTGGCACATCTACACAATGGAATACTGTGCTGCTTTAAAAAGGAAGGATCTCCTACTATTTGCAACAGCATGGATGGAGTTGGAGAGCATTATATTAAGTGAAATAAGTCAGTCAGAGAAATATAAATATCACATGATCTCACTCATTTGTGATTATAATGAACAACATAAACTGATGAACATAAACAGATCTAGAGACAGAGAAGCATTGATCAGATGCTCAAACCTCAGAGGGAAGGCAGGGAGGGTGGGGCTAAGGGGGAGAGATCAACCAAAGGATTATATGCATGCATATAAGCATAACCAATGGATACAGACACTGGGGGGTGAGGGCATGAGTGGGGGGAATGGAGGCACAGTAGGCGGATAAGGACACACTTGTAATATCTTAATCAATAAAGGGAAAAAAATCAACCAAAAAAAGTAGAGAATGTCTTGACACATTAGAATAAGACCTAACTATATGCTGCCTTCAAGAGACTCAATTCATTCATTTTCTTAATTTTTTAAATCCTCACCTGAGGATATGCTCATTGGTCTTAGAAAGAGGGGAATGGAAAGAGAGACAGACAGGCAGACAGGCAGACAGGCAGACAGATAGACAGAAACATCAATTTGAGAGTGAACATGGATTGCTTGCCTCCCATACATACCCAAACCAGAGATCAAACCCACAATCTAGGTATATGCCTTGACTGGGAATCAAACCAATAAACTTTTAGTATAAGGGATGGTGCTCCAACCAACTGAGCCACAAAGGCCAGGGTTCAATTCATTCTTAAACACACTTAAAGGCTCAGTGTGAAGAGCTGGAAATGTTAAACTTGAACCAAACATTAGACCAATGGATATAACAAATATTTAGAGAGCAGTTTACATTTTTCATCACCACCTCAAAGAGATAGCTGCACTCCCTTGTTCACTGCAGCCTTATTCACAATAGCCAAGATGTATAAACTAAGTGGCCACTAATAAATGAACAGATAAGAGGATGTGGTATGTATGCATGTCTGTTTGTATGTATGGGTGTGTATATTAAGTATGTGAATGTACATGTATATGTGTGTTTATATAGTAAACTAGAGGCCCGGTGCACAAAAATTTTTGCACTTGGGGTGGGGGGGTCCCTCAGCCTGGCCTATGCCCTCTTGCAGTCTGGGAACCCTCTTGGGATGACCACCTGCTGGCTTAGGTCCGTTCCCTGGGGGATTGGGCCTAAGCTGGCAGTCAGACATCCTTCTGGCAGCCTGGGAGCCCTCAGGGGATGTCCATTTGCCAGTGGAGAGCAGGCCTAAGCTGCTGAGGAGGCAGGAGAGGCTCCCACCACCATCGCTGTACTGGCAGTCTTCAGCCTGGCTTATGGCTGAGCAGAGCACCCACTGTGGGGGCACACTGACCATCAGAGGGCAGCTCCTGCATTGAGCATCTGCCCCCTGGTGGTCAGTGTGTGTCATAGTAACCAGTCATTCCCAGTCCTTCTGCTGTTAGGGTCAATTTGCATATTACCCTTTTATTATATAGGAGTGTCTGGCCAGCCTGGTTGAGGGGCTGATGGCTGTTTGCAGGCTGGCCACGACCCCTGCAGTGTGGGGGTCCCCACTGGGGTGCCTGGCCAGCCTGGGTGAGGGGCTGATGGCTGTTTGCAAGCTGGCTAAGCCCCCCAGTGGGGACCCTTATCCCGTGAGGGTGTGGCCAGCCTGGGTGAGAGGCTGATGGCTGTTTGCAGGCTGGCCACAACCCTCAGCCACCCAAGGTCCCAGTGGAGGCTGGCTAGAGGCAGGTATCTGGGATTTATTTGACTTCTATAATTGAAACTTTGTTGCCATGAGCGGAGGCCACAGCTGGCTCAGAGCAGGTGGGAAGCTTGGCTTCCTCCATCGCTGGGGCAACCAAGCCTTCTGCTTGCTCTAGCTCTGTGGCTGCCGGCCGCCATCTTGGTTGGGTTAATTTGCATATAGTCACTCTGATTGGCTGGTGGGTGTGGCTTAGGGCATAGCAAAGGTACAGTTAATTAGCATCTTTGTCTTCTAATAGTGTAGATGTGTGTACACATACATATATATGTACACACACACACATACACACACACACACACATACAGTGGAATTTTGCCAGGGAAAAGAGAAAGAAGGAAATCCTACTGCTAGGGGAAGAAATAGAGTAGTAGAGACTAGCTATAGTTATAACAAATATTAATCATGCTCTGTTAACCGTGACTGTTTTGTTCTGATTAAAGAAATCATATTCTCATCTGGCTGGGAGTTCCCCCCACTCCACTTGCGCTTGGGAGTTAACCTGGAAATGTGGTCCATCCTCAACTACCTGTTATCAGGGAAAGATTAACAACTTTGCTGATGAAACAATGGAGTCCCAGCCTTCATTGGTGTAATCTTTACCATTATACCCATTTTTATTCCATTTGCCTCTTTCCCCATGCCTGTAATACCCATTTCTGTTGCATTTGCATCATGCCCATTCTTATTTCTTCTGCCTACTTCCCCATGTAATCTTTGTCTTTCTACCCCATATAAGCAGCTGGCATATGGTGTGGGGGTGCAGAATAGATTTTCTTGGATGACCTGCTGCTCTTTCATATTGCCAGCATTATTTAAATAAATGTCATATATGTTCGTATAAGATCCAACCCTGTCTGATGTACAGCATGTTGATTATAGTGAACAATACTATATTATATACTGAAAGTTGCTAAGGGAGTAGATCTAAATGTTCTCACCACAAAGAAAGAATTGGTAACTATCTGATGTAATGGAAATGTGAACAAAGAATCCTGAGGTAATCATTTAACAACATAAAAGTGTACCGAATAAACACACTGTATCCCTTCAAAATATACAATGTTACATGTCAATTATAGCTCAATAAAACTGGAAAAAAATTAGAAAAAATAAAATACCTGCATATCATTACATACATAGTTAGAAAATGGCAATAATCCAATTAGTTATGGTTTTCTTTGAAAATGAAATTATTTGGTAACTTTTGCATCTAACCTTAGATAAAAAGCTAGATATACCAACAGGAAAGTATAGATAGTTCTTTTAAGGACTTTGTAGCTAAAAGGCATGGGCTTGGATAATCTCATCTTCTTCCTGTTTAGCTGTAGCTTTTAATCCTTTCATAATAACTCTAAAAAATTTTGTAATACTTTTCATTACATACCTGTAATATTACATGGTTTAAAACATGCCACACTAGGTATTACATAATAAATTCACAAATTATACAACTAAAAGACCCCATGAAATTTTTCTAGATCTATAAGATTACATAATCTAATTGTGATGTTTCTCATGCTTAAAAAGACGACAGGATTTCTTGCTGGATGAAAATCATCCAATCCTGGAATAGGTTACACTACTCAAATGTACAAAGCACACTGTAATTAGTCATATTAAAAGTGTGTAACAGAAATAAAGGGGGAAGCATACAGGTAATATTCTTACTTTATAAATTGAATTTTTGTCAATTGTGTTGAAAAATTGTGTGTGGTGCAAATGAATGCCTGCAGGCCAAATTCAACCCAGAGCCTGTTTTTGTAAGTAAAGATTTATTAGAACACAGCCACACCCACTCCTTTACCTAGTGTCTATGACAGATTTCAGAGACCTGGTGGTTCACGAAGCCCACAATACTGGCATCGGGCACTTTAGAGAAAAGCTCTGTCAGCCCCTCACCTCGCAGAGTAATCCCCTGATGTGTTTTGATAGGTTTTTCACAATATGCTGAAATTTATATATAAGATATGGAATAAATTGCCTTGTAAAATCCCTCAGCTTTCAGATTAATTTGAGTGTCCAACATTTGAGCACTCAGGTATTAGGAACAAAACACAAAAATCTAGTAACTAGCAAATTAGGTGGAAACAAAGTAGAGTGACAGTGTAGTATGTAACTTCCTTTTATAACTGAACGGGATATTAAAAGTATTCTCACCAAATTTGCTTAAGACATGACATTAAACCCAATGCTTTAAATACAAGTCAATTGTGAAACAATCAGTATACTGTAGATCAGAACTACCCCCGTTTTTCCAGTGGTTGCATACTACATTATTTTATGTGAATAATAATGTATAACCTTATAGATAGGTATTTACACTACCTACAACTTTTTTGTAAGCAATCCTATATAATAAAAGAGAAACATGTAAATTGACCATCCCTCTGCTACACTCACCAGCCAATCAGGTGTGAGTATGCAAATTAACCCACCGGGTGGAGAGCAGAGCGGGAGAGCCGGTGGCTTGCGGGGATGTGGATCCCTCAGTCACTCCCCCCAAGCCACCGGGTGGAGAGCAGAGCGGGAGAGCCGGCAGAGAGTGGAGCAGTTTGTGGAACTTGGCTCGCCAGGCCGCCAGATGAAGAGCAGAGAGGGAGAACTGGCGGCTTGGAGGACTTGGCAGAGTGGGAGGCCATGGGATGGAGACTGAGCAGAAAGGGAAAACCAAGAGTGTGGGGAGCACCAGGAATTCTGGGAATAGTCGTTTTGGTGGCAGCCCCAAGACCAGAAGCAGAAGCCCAGAGCGCAGGGAGCACCAGGAATGCTGGGAATCATAGTTTTGATGGCAGATGGATCTCCTAGACACTAGAGCGGTGATGGTGAACCTTTTGAGCTCCACGTGTCAGCATTTTGAAAAACCCTAACTTAACTCTGGTGCCGTGTCACATATAGAAATTTTTTTGATATTGCAACCATAGTAAAACAAAGATTTATATTTTGATTTATATTTTTGATATTTATTTTATATATTTAAATGCCATTTAACAAAGTAAAATCAAACAAAAATATGAGGTTCACGTGTCACCTCTGACACGCGTGTCATAGGTTCCCCATCACTGCACTAGAGAAAAGTGAGCCTGGAGCAAGTTACTGTCGCAGTGGGGGATGGAGGGAAAGCAAAGGTGAGAGACATAAGTAAAATCAGAGTTTCTTGGAAAAATTAAAGGGAAGATATCCCTAAAACTTCCAGGAAATCTCCACCAATGAAGCAAAGAAAAAAAATGCCTCCATTATTCTGTGAGCAACAAACCAAACTGAGTTGGGGTCTCAGACAATTCGTTCATATGATTGCAAAGACAGACAGAAACTCCCGGATTGGAGAGGGCTCACCTGAGGGCTCCCAGATCCGAGAGGGTGCAGGTTGGGCTGAGGGACCCCCACACCACCCCCCCCCCCCAGTGCATGAATGTTGTGCACTGGGACTCTAGTGTTATAATAAATGTACTTATACATATGTATATATGTAACATTTATATTAGTATCCTTAATGCATAAATGTATATTATATATCCTTAACATCTGCCATAATATATATAAAATACATATAATGACCTACTGTATGTTTTATATACATAATAATATGTAATTGACATCCTTAGAATGTGTACATGAGTGTATATCCAAGTCATGTTTTCCTGTAGGATCTAGTTCTGGAAGTGAAGCTATTGGGATAAAGGAATGACATATTTGAAATTTCAGAACTAGCTCAATTATCCTTTGAAAAAGATGTGCCAATTTCACGTACCTGTAGTGCACAAGAATGCCTTTTCCTCCCATGTGCCAATTCTGGTTGTTATTTTTTAAATAAAATATTTATAATTTTAAATTTAAAAAATGGTATCTCATTGTTTGTTTACATTTTTCTGATTACCAGGCAAGGATTAATCTCCCTTGTAAAAATATAAAATTTGTTAATCATGAATATTTGCTCAAATTGGCATTTGTGTTATAGGAAAAGAATAATTACCTACTATTAAATACTGCTGAAGGCTTACCGATCAGAATCTTCACTCTCCATAATAGAAAGCTGTTGCTTATCAGTTTGTTCCACTTGGCTCTGCTGACTCCGTCCATCACTGTCATCAGCAGCAGCAGCAGCATTATGCATGTTTCCTGACACTTTCCTTTTACTGCCTTTCAGCTTCTTTTTTTCTTCTTCAACCTTTGATGAAAGTTTTATGTTAAGGATATTGTTACTACCTTATTCATTAAAAAGACTGTTTTCTTTAATTTTATCATTTGGCTTTTAGTTTAATTGCCATGACTTTAATCAATAAAAATATTTTGTGTGTTTAATTTTTTCATTACAGGTCATTGAAATTGTTGAAAATTCTGCTTCCTTTCTGTTTCAGTAAAGAAGCAGAATTTTCCAACATTTTTAAAAGAGCTGTCATAATTTTGTGCTCTTATTCACATCACATCCATTCTTTGCTACCTAACATTCCTCTTACCCGCCCCACCCCATTTATCTAGCAGAGACAGAGAAGAAAAGGATAAAAAATTCAAAATGTGTCCTCTTCTGTCTTTCCCACCAGGGTCTTACACTACCCACCAGACTTAGAGAATGTGACATTGTGCGTCAGTAACGAATAGGAAGCTATCCTCTTTCTGCAGGAAGCTATTCCTTCCCCTCTTGCCTTTTACAATTCTTTTTTCTTTAAGATCTTTGAGGGCATCAAAAAAGTGGTGGTATTCATAAAATATATGAACCACAGTTCACCACAACACTGGAGTAGAGTGAAGCCAATGAATTGTTAGTTAATGTACAATTCTGGAAAATGAGTAATGCGTCCCTAATGTCACATACAATCACTATAAAATCTTATAGCTAGAGGACATAGAAGTAGTTATCTACTTACTTTAGCCCATATTTACTAATAACAGAAATAAAACCAAGGTTTAATGATCTGTCCAAAGTTCCTAAAGATGCATTACCTAGCATTTTATGGCACCAAAAGAAAGGATATCCTGTATAATAAAAACCTACTATGCTAAGTGTCCAGTCATCTGGTTGACTGTTCAACCAATCAAAGTGTAATATGCGAATGGTATGCTAAAGCTGCTCAACTATTTCATTGACCACTAGGGGGCAGACAGATGACCAGTTGACCAGTCTCTATGACATGCACTGACCACAGGGGGCAGATGCTCTGACTGGTAGGTTAGCTTGCTGCTGGGGTCCCGCTGATTGGGACTGAATGGGATGGGCTGGACACACTCTGGAGCCCTCCTGCAGTTCCTCCCCAGCTGGCCAACCTCCCGTGTCCCTCCCCGGCACCAGTCATAAATCAGTGAGGTCCCTCAGCCTGGCCTGCACCCTCTCGCAATCTGGGACCCCTCAGAATCTGTCAGAGAGCCGGTTTTGGCCCAATCCCACAGGCCAGACAAAGGGACACCACTGTTGCACGAATTTGTGCACTGGGCCTCTAGTAATTCTATAATGCTAGATCATATAAATAAACAGAAAATTTCATCAAATCAACCAGGTAAATTAAGTATGACTTTTGAAAAGTAATTTAATGCCTTAGTGTAATGAGAAGGCTCATCCACTTTTTCTTATAAAGGAGCATAATATCTCAATTTTTCCCCCCTCAAAACTCAGGTTCTCTTTTAGAGACAAATATTGAGTTTATGGCAAATAATTTATGTGACCTATATGATACATACATGTCAAAATGATAATTGCCATGCTTTTATTTTTGGAAGGTATTCTACGTTTCTATATTTTTAATCTTTCAATTACAGTTCACATTCAACATTATTTGTATTAGTTTAATTGTGCCACACTGTGGTTAGACAATCAGATACTTTACAAAGTGATCCTCCTGATATTCCAAGTGCCCACCTGGCAGCATACATACTTATTACAATATGATTGACTACATTCTCCATGCTGTACTTGACATCCCTGTGACTATTCTGTAACTACCATTTTGTATTTCTTAATTTCTATATTTTTTGCCCAGTCTACTGACCCCCTTTTCTCTCGCATCCATCAGTCAGATCTCGGTCATCTATGAGTCGCTCTTAAATTTCCTAGTTCACCTATTTTGCTCTTTACATTCCACATATAAGTGAAATCATATGGGACTTCTCTTTTTCTGTCTGGCTTATTTCACTTAGCATAATGCCCTCTAGGTCCATCCATGCTGTCACAAACGGCAAGGTTTCATTTTTTTTTATGGCAGTACCACACTTTATTAAACAGCATAATGTAAAGCTTTGACTCAACAAACACATCTGAGAGTGGTGATAAAAAATAAATGTGGAAGTATATATGTTTGTTATTAAAATATCTCAATAAAATTGCAATGATGATGTACAGTGCAGGTGGGTACTTGAAATATTGGGGAGACCAATTTGTAAAGTATATGATTACCTAACCACTATCCTGTACATGTGAAACTAATACAAAATAATATTGAATGTAAACTGTAACAAAAATGAAATAAAAATATCTTGAAGCAATCATATTAGAATTCTAAGTTCCAAGGTTTTGAGTAAACCATAGAAGATAGCACACAATATAGCACAAAATAGATGAGTTTAGCTGGGGATATATGTTTATATCCTTTCTCCCACTCATAGCTTCATTCCATTTTATTGTTTCTGGGATGCAATTTATGGTTTTTTAAATTGATTTTAGGAAGAGAGCATGGGAGTGAGATAGAGAGTTAACAACATCGATGAGAGAGAAACATGGATTGGATTCCTCCTGCACATCCCCTACTATAGATCCAGCCACAACACTGTGCCCTGACCCTGAATCCAATCAGGGACATCTTGGTTCATGGGTCAATGCTCTACCACTGAACCACATGCCCTGAGCTGTAAGATGTAATGTATATTTAAGCCAATGGACTTAAAAAGCAACAGCATAGTACTTATTACATATTTTTAAAAATTTCCTTTATACTTTTCACTGGTTCATAGTACATAGGTCACATGGTACATAGCTAAATTAATTGCCCAATTCAGAGGGAAGACTGACAGAGAGACTTAAGTCAATTAAAGAACAGGAGAATATTTTCCTAAACTCCTATTATTTAGTTGAAGGAATCTAATTATATACACAATTACATGTTTAGACAACCTCATTTTACGTACAGTATATTTTTCAGAAGTGGAAAATCAGAATGGATCAGAGAATTGATAAAGAGAAAAAACAAACAGTAGCAGCAAGTGAAATTCTACCTCTTTTTGAAGTTGAACTTTCTCTTTTTTTGACTCATCTTTGCCCTCTACTTTGAACATGTCTACCTCATTCTTAAGACTTTGTACATCTTGCCGTAGTTCTTCAATTACATATACTCCAGGTGTTCTGTCATTGTGCAGTGCAGAGGAACGCTCATCTTTTAATTTAGAGTCCATGCTTTTACAATAGTTAGCACTGCAATGATCTGCACATAATGGCTTCTGGAACAAGTCTTGATTTGGCTTTGTTTCGTTATAAGTATTTGTAACAGCAGGTATATATTGGCTTTTTGTGTCAATGCTGAGTTTGATTTCATTGCAGCAGGGACGCTGCCATTCAAGACGGCTTTCTGGATCACGGGACTGAGGTGTAGGTCCGATGCCTAATTTCCAATCCGTGGTATTTGGGTTCATATTTTTTGTCATCTGCATAGCAAACTCTTGGTCTTCTTTCACTTCAGACGTAACTACTGGGTGTCTTACTTTTTTATTTTCTGTATCATTATGAAAACTCTCCTCATTTTTGTTTAAAACATGTTCAGCGTCAGGTTTGTGATCATTTTCAGGGTGTAATTCCTTTTCTCTTAAACAAAGCTCAGAAGAAGATGACCAGGGAGAGTCTATCGGAGACCCAGGGTCTACATGAGATGGAGAAACAATTTTGAGAGTCGGTTTCTCTCGTCCAGGAAATGTTTGTAATGCTGCAGAGGCAGACTTTCCAAATGCATCTTTTCCCTCACAATCAAGCATTTTACTTGTCAAATTAGAAGGCATTTGTCTTAAGCTTGCTCCTTCTTTAGAGTGATTACGTAGTGGCTCTTCCTCAGGATAATCAGTCATTTTGAATTTTACAGAAGATTCATGTGACTTCTGCTTTGACTCATCTTTGCGAAGTTGTAAATTCTTCCTCTGTTTTAATGTGCCTTGTTTGATGCACATTTGCTCCTTCTTTTGCATAGAAGGGTGTCCTGAATCTGCAGATGTATCCTCTTTGTCACAGGCCCTATTTATTTGTGATTCTCGAGTCATTTTTCCCAGATGCAAAAGTGGAAGACGGATATGCTTGCTTTGATTTTTAGATGTCTTTGCTGTCGGGGTATGTGTTTCTGAAACAACTTTATCCTTAAGTAATCAAGTATGGACAAAGAAAAATTAGAATATAATTTAAAATTAACTGTTAGAATTCTTAATCTATGACTACCTATTCCCAAAATCAATGAATTGTAACTGAGAAGTTAAAAAAAAAAAGAAAAAGAAAAGAAAAGAAAAAAAGAAAAACTTGCCTTCGTCTAAATTAAAATAAAAACCTGTGCCCTCAAACCTAATTGTAACACTATTGGAATCAATGAATTCATTAGATGTTAAATCTATCAGAAATAAATTAATAGCTGAATTTTAACATTATAAAACCTTCCTCACTTTTCACCTCACTATATCCTAAATAGTGACCTTTTGCAGTGCATTTCAGAATTTTTTAGGGTGATCTGAGATGGAGGCAAAGGAGGTGAAAGTTACATTCACTTCCTCCGTGGACCAGATTGGAATTACAACTCAATTATATAACTACTAATCTGAATAACCAACTGAAGACTAGCTGAATATCATTCTTATACCCAAGAACCCTCAGCTAGACTAGCAGAAAGGACAGAGATTTCAAAAGGCTATCCCCGCATCCACTTGTGGTGGTTGAGAAACAGAGGCATGTCTCAGTGTAACGATCCCCCTGAGGAGTATGTGGTCTCAACCCCACGCTGGGCTCCCAGCCCTGAGAACCAGAGCCTGGAAGAGGAGACCACAGGACATCTGGCTGTGAAATCAGAAGGGATTATGCCCTCCAGGAAGAGGTGGGAGTCTGCTAGAAAAACAGGAGCCCTTGTAAAAGGCCAGCACACAAGTATCCTTCCCACCACCTACCCTGGGCCTATGAAGAAGGGGTGGCTCAGAGTGGCCTGGGAGTCCTGTGAGGAGACTGTTTCCTGTGGCTCTGGGAGAGAGCTGAGGGGATGGCCTCTGGGTGCCCTCCCTGTGCTGAGTCCCTCTCCCACAATGCCCACCGATGCCATCACCCCTGGGTCAAGCCCTCACCTTCCTTATGGCCTCAGCCTGGGGAATGTACTAGCCCATCGTCCTGAATCCTTGTTCCCAACCCTGTGGAGCTACACACTGCAAAGGAGTGTGGGCCCATGGTGTTTCGTGGAGGTCTCTTAAGCAGGTCTGGGTGGACTCAGGGGGAGTCAGAGACTGAGTTGTGTGACTTTGGGTTGTGGGTCTTTATTCTCTTGCTGGTCTAACCAAAGCCACCATTCCATTGCTGAGCCCTCCCTCCATACAGCCAAATCTTGGTCTTTGGGCCCTGATGAATTCTGATGGCCTTCCCCTAATGTCTCCCTGAGGCCCCACCCAACCACAACAGTCCACGGGTACCTGGTGGGTGAGAAGTGGCATTTGTATACCCTGGGACTTGTGCTGAGTGGCCTCACACCCAGAAATGAAACCATGTTTGGATCCGTATCAGCATGGTAAACACCACTGGCACCTACCTGGTGACTCACTTACCTCATGGGACTCACATACCAATGGGAGCTCTTTCAGTGACTGGCCCCAACAGAAAGCTGGTGGGTGGAGGTAGCCCGAGTGTCCAAGTGACGTGGGCTTTTTGCTCAGCTGTCCCATGGGCTTGGTGCTGGTGGAAGGAGGCATTGTTGTGCAGCTTGGCCCCTCCCAGGCATACCCAGGCCCAGCAAAGACAGTCACACATACTGGATCTCTTTATAGCTCCACACAGGTAGCCCAGGGAAAATCACAGGCAGAGACTGACATTGCCTTTCAGCAGAGTCCCTTCCAAGAGGCCCCAGAACCAATACACCCAGGGGTTGGGTGGGGGGACTTCAGATCATGATCCAATTAGCTCCACAAGCAGAATACCCAAATGAAGATCTGGGCAGACAGCAAACTGAGCTGGCATGAATTAGTCAACATGGGGTCAGTCTTTGCACAGCAGCTTATATACTGTGTGTAGTCAGCCAGCCTGAAGATCAACCCCATCCACAAATAGGCCCAAAGCAATCAAGACTTTACAAAAGAAGGGTTCACAGAACACACATAGTGACATTCCAGGAGTACCTAACTGAGGTGATCAGATTGTGCCAAAGAGATTCAAAGAAACCTAATACATAAGGCCATTATACCAAGACTACGATGCAAAGCAGATCTACCTAATATACAGAAACAAATAGTAAAAGGCAGCTAAAATGGGGAGTCAAACATGCCCCAAATGAAAGAACAGAAGAAATTCCAAGAAAAAAGGAACTAAAGGAAATGGAGGGAAAATATGCATAAGATACAGAGTTCAAGAACATGGTTACAAAGATGCTCAAGGAACATAGTAATAACTTCAACAAAGAGATAGAAAGTATAAAAAAGGACAAAGAAACCACATAAAATAACCACTCAGAAATGAAGAATACAATATCTGAAATGAAGAATACGCTAGAAGGAATCAACAGCATATTCAATGAAGCAAAGAATAGGATATTTGATTTAGAAGACAAGATAGCAGGAAGCACCCAATTAAAGCATATATATATATATATATATATATACATATATATATATATATATTTAATGAGCTAGTTTCAATGACTTCAGGGGCAACACAAACCATAGTAACATTCACATTGTAGGGGTGTGAGAAGGAGGAGAGAGAGTACGAGAAATTGAGAACCTATTTGAAGAAATAATGACTGAAAACTTCCCTGACCTGGTGAAAACCAAGGACCACAAGTGCAGGACACAGAGTCCCATACAAGAGGAATTCAAAGAGACCCACTCCAAGACACTTCATAATTAAAACGGCAATGGTTAAAGACAAACAGAGGATCTTAAAGGCTAAAAGAGAAAAAATAGATAGTTAACTACAAAGGAGCCTCCAAAAGACTTTCAGATGCTTTCTCAGCAGAAACATTTCAGACCAGTAGGGATTGACATAAAATATTCAAAATGTTGAAAAAGAAGGACCTACAACCAATACCACTCTACCCAGCAGGGCTATTATTAAAAATTGAAGGAGAAATAAAGAGCTTCCCTGGTAAGCTAGAGGAGATCATCATCAAAAAACCAGCATTGAAGGGAATATTAAAGGGACTTCTACAGAAAGAAAAAGAAAAAAAGGGGGGGGAACATAATTATAAAGAATAAAATGGTAAAAAGTATGTACCTACCAATAATTACTTTAATTGTAAATGGCTTAAATGCTCCAATCAAAAGACATAGAATAGATTAATGGATTAGAAAATAAGACCCCTACACGTGCTATCTACAACAGACCAACCTTAGTGAAAGATACACACAGACTGAAAGCAAAGGAATGGAAAAATATGTTTCTTGAAAATGCAAACTAAAAAGGCCCTGGCATGGTAACTCAGTTGGTTAGAGCATTGTCCCGATACACGAAGTTTGGAAGTTCAAGCTCTCATCAAGGCATAACAAGCAGCAACCAACGAATGCATATTGAGAGGAACAACAAATCAATGTTTCTCTCTCTCTCTCTCTCTCTCTCTCTCTCTCACTCTCTCTCAAATCAGTAAGTAAAAATAAATTAAAATTTTTTCAAATGTAAACTAAAAAAAAAGCCAGGATAGCAATAATTATATCAGATAAAATGGAATTTAAAAATAAGGCTATAACAAGAGACAAAGAAGACCATTATATAATAGTAATGGGATCAATCCAAAAACAAGAAATAACTTTTGTAAACATAAGAGCACCTAATTATATACAGCAAATATTGATATAATAATAGTTGGGAGTTTAATACCCCTTTGACATCAATGGATAGATCTTACAAAAGAAATAAAAAAGATAACAGCACCTGAAAGGACACATTTTACCAGACAAATTTCAGTTATTTTTTCAGAGAATTACACTGTAACACTGCAGAATATACATTTTCTTCAGGTACACATGGAACATTTTCCAGGATAGACCACATGTTAGACCATTAAAAAAGCCTTAGAAAATTTAAAAAGATTAAAATCATTTCACACATCTTCTCCATCCACATTTGTAGTGTTATCAAACTACAAATCAATTACACACACACACACACACACACACACACACACACACACACACAAATAAAAAACACCTGAAAACACACAAACACATGGAGGCTCAATAACCTGTTACTAAACAGTGAATGGGTTAACAATGAGATCAAGGAAGAATTCAAAAGTTACCTTGAAACAAATGAAATGAGAACATGACAACCCAAAATCTATGGAACAATTAAAGCAGTCCTAAGAGGGAAATTCACAGCAATGCAGGCCTACCTCAAGAAACAAGAAAAGTCTCAAATAACAGTGTAACCTCTCACCAGAAAACCTGTTTTAAATGAGCCTATGGAATAGTTTTTAAAGGTGTAACATGATCTTAATTCAACCAATTGATTAATTATTATTATGAGAGTATTCTTTTTGTAGTGAGTATAGTTCACCAAACATAAAATAAACCATTTTAAACTGAAAAATTCAGTAGCATTTGGTACATTTACAATATTGTGCAATGATGACCTCTATCTAGTTCCAAAACGTTTCGTCACTCCAGAAGGGAACCTCATTCCCACGATATTGAGACTCCCCATCCCCCCACCGCAGTCTCTGGCAAGCACTTGTCTGATTTCTGTCTCTGGACTCACTTATTGTGAAAATTACATATAAAAGGAATCACACAGTAAACATATGTTCTGGCCTGGCCTATGTGGTTGAGTTGGTTGGAGGGTCGTCCCAATCACCAAAGGGTTCAATTCTCAGTCAGGGCACATACACAGGTTGTCAGTTCAATCCCAGTTGGGGCTCATGGGGAAGGAAACCAATCCATGTTTCTCTCTCTCGTCAATGATTCTCTTTCTCTCTCTCTCTTTCTCTCTCTCTTTTCCTCTAACCCTTCCTCTCTCTCTCTAAAATCAATTTTAAAGAGGCATATCTCTGTTGACAATGTAACAATAAAAAGACTAATTTTGCATTAAAACATAGATCAATGCTGGGTAGGCCGCTATAAGAGCAAGTGCCACACAAAATTAAACTGGTGGCAGGAAAATTAATTTCACAAGAGAGCAATTTACCTTCAAGTCTTCATTGTGTGATGTAGGCCTTGAATCATCAATGCCAGGTTTGCTGCAAAGTCTTTACAGTAAAATATACAACAAAAATGAGTGAGTTCATTTCTTTAAAACAAGCAACAAAAAGTTTAAGTGAAAGATCTGTTATCTGTATAACAAACAAAGATTCTTGATATAATTGGTGCTGGTGCTCTGTTTCAAAAAAGGCTTTAGTTATCTATTTCTGCCGCCACCTCTCCCAACCTATGAACTATTTAACTGAAGACACACTCTGCCTGAGACTACTTTGTTTTCACCATTTAATGGCTGACATAACTTTTGTTTCCTGAACTGGCACACATCTGATGACCTAACTCAGTGATGGTGAACCTATGACACTGGTTTATGGTTGATTTTTCTTTGTTAAATGGCATTTAAATATATAAAATAAATATCAAAAATATAAACCTTTGTTTTACTGTGGTTGCAAATATCAAAAAATTTCTATATGTGACACGGCACCAGGGTTAAGTTAGGGTTTTTCAAATGCTGACACGCCGAGCTCAAAAGGTTCGCCATCACTGACCTAAATCAAGGTAGGAAGATACACTGTCCTTTCCTCCTTGACTGTCCCTGGTTCAAAGACTACTGGATGTTGGTCAAAACTGGCAGTCTTAGTTCTTTAGCATGGAAACCACTTATTAAGGAGAACTCATTCCTTCCTTTTACCCTAAAGCCATACAGGAAGTTCCCTGAAATGGTGGAAAGTTAAATGTCCAAATGTCAAAGAACAAAGTTATGTCTTGTTAGCCATCCCACTCCCAAATCACCCTCTGCAGGCTCCATGCCAGTCTCCAACATTTAAATCGTCAGCCTATGTGGCACAGACTCCTGAAACAAGGAGAGGCTCAAAGGACCAAGATCAGGAGCTCTCTATTTCCCTGCTCCTGGAAAACAATCTAAAAGGAGTCTCAGAAATCCACGCATAACATAGGCGTGTTACCAACTACCTAACTCCACTACTGATTTGACAGCTTGTCCTGTCCCTGCCCAACTCTCAATGTACTTGGGAAGCACATCAGCTAATTAAATAACTCTCCTAGTTAAGACTACATATCTAAAAACAAAAACAAACAAACAAACAAAAACAGGGGGATTGCCTGGCCAGTGTGTGTCAGTGATTCAGCATCAACCCATGAACCAAGAGGTCACCAGATCAACTCCAAGTCAGGGCACATGCCCAAGCAGCTGGCTCAGTCTTAGTAGGGGGCATGCATGAATGAGGCAGCTGATTGGTGATTCTCTCTCATCATTGATGTTTCTATCCCTCTCTCCATCTCCCTTTCTCTCTTTCTAAAATCAATAAAAACATATTAGAAAGGGGGGAGGATCTTCCTGAGAGCAATTATTAAACAATGCCTCTTGACCCAAACTTCAAAAATAAGTCTCTAAATATTGAATATGAAATAGTTTTCATTTTGAACATAGCTGATGAAAGGCAACTTTTAAACAGAACACATTTGGTTAGCCCTGGCCAGGTGACTCAGTTGGTTGGAGCTTTGTTCCATACACCTAAATGCAAGTTTGATTCCAAATCAGGACACCTACCCAGGTTTCAGGTTCAATCCCAGGCTGGGGCATCTGTGGGACTCATGCACTCTGAGTGAATCAGGCAATTCAAAGGTATTGACCAGAGGAACAACACAATCTGACTTATATTTTAATAGGCCCACTATGTTTAAAATTGAACAAAAGACTAGAATTGATGGGAAAAAAGAAAATTAGGGGGAAAGGCAAGGAGAGAGGAGTGGGGGGAGAGCAAGAAGAAGGAAGGTGGCAGGAAGGAGGAAGGAAGGAAGGAAGAAAGGAAAGAAGGAAGGAAGGAAGGAAGGTAGGAAGGAAGGAAGCAAGGAAGGAAGGGATAAAGGAAGGATGGGAAAAAATCAGTTAATTGGCTATTAAGCTAATCTAGATAGCAGATGATGGTGACTGGGCCTGGAAGATATGACAGGATTTGGGATATGCAGTCAACTCTTGAGTTTGTAGACCTTGAATTAACAGACTTTGGGTTTAATGGATAAAACTTCTGTATGTCATATGTGAAAATTAACACCCCATTAATTTGAAAATGTTTTTAACCAAAATTTGCTTATACTCAACAGGTTACTTTTGTGTGATTAATTCACAATTATTTTTAACAAATTTTATCAAAAAGCCATATGTTGTAAAACCACTGTAGTAATTTCACCAACATAAACACATATTACTTATCAACAACTATAGACTACATATTTAAATCCAAAAATCACTGCTCCTAAACAATGTTTGGCAAATGATTAGGACATGATCACACCACATGGCACATGGGTAATTGGTTCTGTTGTCGAGTGGAGTGACTGTCTGCAGAAGATTTAACATGTGCGGGCCAACGTTCCCATGTGCACTGAGCCGCACTCCAGCCATGTGCATTTGCTTATTCTCGGTGACTGGTGAATGCATGCATTATTAGACCTATTCACTATAAATTTAAAATTATGTATTAAACACATCATTCTAACCCTAGTCTTAAAATATAAAGAAAAGGAAAAGAGTTAATTTCACGCTAAATTGCAAATTAGAAGAGTCAGGAGTATGTGTGTTCATACATATTAGCAACATGGCATAAAAAAAGCAAACTGTAGTGGACATTAAAAAGAAACAAAGACGGCCCTGGCCATTGTTGCTAAATGGTGAGAGCATCGGCCCGCGCACCGAAAGGATCACGGATTCAATTCCTGATCAAGGGCACATACCTGGGTTTCAGGTTCTGTCCCCAGCCCTGTTCCACTTGATGTTTTTCTCTCACACTGAGGTTTCTGTTTCTCCCTCCCTCGCTTCCAGTTTCTCTAAAAAATCAATGAAGAAAATATCCTCGAGTAAGGGTTAACAACATTACAGCAAAAACAAAACAAGGACAAATATTTAAAACTTGAGTTAATATTTATATAGGTGCAAACAACAAAAGCAGAAAACATATGAAATTGGCACCAGAAAGCAAATGAACTGGGCACGTGGCACTTCAGTTGAGGAAGCATTGTTGCAGTGCGCACACAACAGCGTTCCTGTGGGCCCAGTGCAGGCAGCTGAATTGAACTCTGCGGCAGTTAAGTTTGCAAATCATATGAACACACCATTCAAAGCAAGTGATGGGGGGCTTTGGCCCTTTCCAAAAGGCACGGAGTTCTGTACGAATGAACTTACGGTGAAGCATGAAGTGCTACAACAGAATAGACTGAACCATTAAGGCAAAAATAATAGAACCTATAAATAATGAAGTGCTATTATAGTCTCAGATTTAGAATGATGACGAAAGTGCTTTATTCTGGCTTCTGTGCCTGAAAATACACAAGCCCCAAATATGAAAAACCAGCACTTGGAGGAAAAGTCAGCAAGGACAGGATCTTGGCACTGCTATGCGCCAACACCAATGGATCACACAAACTGATACCCGTAATTGTTGGCAAAACTCATAAACCTGGAGTTTTAAAAAATATAATGAATCATCTGCCTGTTTTGCATTAAAACTCTAAAAAGGCATGGCCCAATGCGGACATTTTCCAAGACTGGTTGTTGAAAGAATTTGTATCAGCAGTCAGGAAGTTTCAAGGTGAAGAGCTTGGAATACCACCAGAGGATGCAAAATGTTTATTGCATTTAGACAATGCCCTTGCTCATCCATCCAAATTATGTTCAGAAGATGGCAAATTTAGATGTATGTTTTTGCCAAAAAACATAGCATCACGTATCCAGCCCATGAACCTGGGGATAATTCTGGCAACCAAATGAATATACTGCAAAACGTTTTTAGAGGAAGTATTGGTTGCATTGCAGAATGAAGTTAATGATGAACATATAACAGGACAGTGTATCTTACAAAATTTACCGTTTTAAAGAGTTACCGTTTAAAATCAGCAATTTTTAAATTTTGCTGCAGCGTGAAAAGAAGTGAAAGTGCAAACATTGGAAACTGGTTGGAAGAATTGGCTTGACGATGAAGAGAGACTTGCATTTAGAAGGGCTGGAGGTTACTGATTACTGTCGGACAACACACAATATTGGTGGACAAGTAGCTGAGGAAGATGTTTTACAGTGGTTAGAAGAAGATGAAGGTGACCCTGGGTACCACACTATGACTGAAAGTGAAATTGCAGATGAGGTGATGACCTGGGAAGATGAGGGTGGCAGTGAAGATAAGGAGGAAGAAGGAACAACATGCCCCAAACATAAAGTTATCAGTGGTGGGATCCCATCTCCACGATCTAACAACATTTATTGACAATCCATCAGATAATGAAATTCCACTTCATTAAACCCATTTTCAAAACATTAGGGAGCTAATTATAAAAAACAGCAGACTTCAAACGTTCAAACTAAATATGATAGTTTTGTCAAAGCAGGATTACCTAAAGCAAGCACCTCAACATTGAACATTATATGTCACATCACAACAGGAGTGTCTGGATATATCATCATCCAAAGACAATGAAATAGGAAAACATTTTTTTCCTGTTCTTATAAAATTTAAATTTTGTTTCGTTTTTAGAACATTGTTCATTTGTTTAGTTAAATATAAAGTGTATTTTCTGAAAAATGGTTGTTTCTATTAAGATTGCATACTTACTACAGTCTCAAATCTATGGTGAGTATATAAGCAATACCTATAGGAAACTTCTCTGGGAAATTAAACTTTTCATAAGTACTTAATTTTAATTACACAAATGTGTCTACAGACATAAAAACAGGAAAACTAACTTGTCAATTTTTTAACATATACATTCAGAAAACCTACTTTATTATATAGAATGGTCTTTCCACTTTGAGGACACCCCCTTTTCCAAACTGTTCCTTTGCTCCAAGGTTTTACTGTATTTTGAAGGAATTCTGACAAGATTTGCCCACAGATTAGATGTGAGGTTTAAGACAAAGAGAAAGACAGGAGTTGAGGATGACACCAAGTTTTTGGCAGAGCAATTGTAGAACTGTTGTTCACTCAAACAGGAAAGACCACGTGAAGGGCAGGTTTTAATCTATCAGTAGATTAATTTTGAACATTTTAAGTCTGGAACACCCAATAGCTATTAAAAAAAGAGAGAGATCAAGTAGGCAGTTTGATTTATAGGTCTGGCTTTAAGGAGAGAGATCTGGGCTGATCATTAGTATATACAAAGTAGTAAACGTCATGAGAAAAAAGATCAAGGACTGAATCCCCGGACATTTGAATGTGTAAAAGGTGGGAGATGAAGAGAAACAAAATAGAATGAGAAGGACAGACTACACAAGTGTGAAACCACGTGTGTTCCCCTTCCTCTTCCTAAAAACTCAAAGTCCTAAGAGACAAATGAAAAAAGAGAGTTTTCCATTGGCTCAAATATTGCTGATAGGTTATGTAAAACCAGGTCTAAAACATTGTGTTTAGATTTATAGAGGAAAACAAGTACAAACCTTGAGACAAACAATTTTGGAGATGAGGTGAGACTAACCATTATGAGAGTGTTTTCAAGAGTGCATGGAAGGGGAAGTGGAATCAGTGAGTATAGATCAGGGGTGGGCAACCTTTTTGTAAGTGCGTGCCAAAACCAGCAAAATCTCTGACTCAAAATTCTTCTGCGTGCCAACCCTAATTTTTTGAGAACATGTTACGCCTACTTGATATCTCTTAAGGTGTACATATGTGAAGAACCTTGAAGAAATAATAAAATTCATTACAGCGGCAAAAACACAGTATATGATGATGAAAAATACATTTATTTTTATTTTATTTTTTTAATATATTTTATTGATTTTTTACAGAGATGAAGGGAGAGGAATAGAGAGTTAGAAACATCGATGAGAGAGAAACATTGATCAGCTGCCTCCTGCACACTCCCTACTGGGTATGTGCCTGCAACCAAGGTACATGCCCTTGGCCAGAATCGAACCTGGGACCCTTGAATCCGCAGGCCAACGTTCTATCCACTGAGCCAAACCGGTTAGGGCTACATTTATTTTTTAATGTATACATGTACACTGATAGTCCGACAGAAAACTTTGACTCTGTTTGCTATTATCAGTGGGACTTTTGCTGTTGCATCACTGATGACAGAGATTTTACATCAGGTTTATATTTCGTGACCTTCAGAGATATGCACGAGCTACTACTTTCATCCGTCAAGCTACTCCTATTACGAGACTTAACAAAATTCACCACTGAGAACAAAGATTCACAAGCATATGTGGATGAAACCAAAACATTGGTAGGGTCTAGGGAGGCAGGGAGAGTTAAGGCAGAGGCATAGAAATTGCTCTTCCCCTCTCTCGTCAATCCATGTCTATGGTCTTTAAAGATAACTTGTTATGTAAAATTATTTATTTATCTAAGATGCACCTATACTGAATTTATCTGAAAAATAAAGAAGTTGATATTAAGAAAAAATTGTAAATGGAAGATTATAAGAGAGGGTTTCGCCTGCCAGCAGAAGTTACTGGTGTGCCATGTTTGGCACGCGTGCCAGGGGTTGCCCACCCCTGGTACAGATAGTTCTTTTAAGGACTTTGTAGCTAAATTACATGGGCTTGGATAATCTCATCTTCTTCATGTTTACCTGTAGCTTTTAATCCTTTCATAATGACTCTAAAGAATTTTTGTAATACTTAAAAGTCTTTTCATTACATACCTGTAATATTACATGGTTTAAAACATGCCAGACTAGGTATTAGATAATAAATTCACAAATTATACAACTAAAAGACCCCATGAAATTTTTCTAGATCTATAAGATTACATAATCTGATTGTGATGTTTCTCATGCTTAAAAAGACGACAGGATTTCTTGCTGGATGAAAATCATCCAATCCTAGAATATGTTACACTACTCAAATGTACAAAGCACACTGTAATTAGTCATATTAAAATTGTGTAATAGAAATAAAGGGGGAAGCATACAGGTAATATTCTTACTTTATAAACTATTTTTGTTAATTGTGTAATATGAAGTCCCTGTTGAAAAATTGTGTGTGGTGCAAACTGAAATGTATTCTCCCAAAAAAGAAAGGATAAAGGCAGGCATGCAGTGGACCCTTCAAAAAGAAGATTCACTCACTAGGAGCACCTTGTTTTATAACGCAAGGTCAACAAATGAATGCTGCAGGCCAAATCCAGCCCAGAGCCTGTTTTTGTAAATAAAGATTTATTGGAACACAGCCACACCCACTCCTTTACCTAGTGTCTATGACAGATTTCAGAGACCTGATGGTTCACGAAGCCCACAATACTGACTATCTGGCACTTTAGAGAAAAGCTCTGTCAGCCCCTCACCTCGAAGAGTAATCCCCTGATGTTTTTAAATAGGTTTTACACAATATACTGAAATTTGTATATAAGATATGGAATAAATTACCTTGTGAAATCCCTCAGTTTTCAGATTAATTTGAGTGTCCAATATTTGAGCACTCAGGTATTAGGAATAAAACACAAAAATCTAGTAACTAGCAAATTAGGTGGAAACAAAGTAGAGTGACAGTGTAGCATATAACTTCCTTTTATAACTGAATGGATATTAAAAGTATTCTCACCAAATTTGCTTAAATCATGACACTAAACCCAATGCTTTAACTACAAGGGCAACAATCAGTATTCTGTAGACCAGAACTTCCCCCATTTGTTCCAGTGGCTGCATACTACATTATTTTATGGGTATAATAATGTATTACCTTATAGATAGGTATTTACACTACCTACAACTTTTCTGTAATGTTGTAATAAATATCTTTATATATGTATACAAGTAACATTTGTATAAATATCCTCAATGTATATACACTATACAATATATACAATATGTACATAAGCAGTCATATTATATATAAACACATGTAATGACCTACTGTATATTTTATATACATCCTATATAATAAAGAGCTAATATGCAAATGGCCACCATGCCCTCACATCATCACACCCTCACACCATCATGCCTTAACTGCTCAGACACTCAACACTGGGGAGAGAGGAATGGGGACCAGCCAGGCTGTGGCCTGGAAGAGGGACAAGCCGCCTGCCTGCAGTCCCGGGCACCAGTGCCTGTGGCTGTGGCCCAGGAGAGGGACAAGCCACCCACCCTGTTGGTCCCAGGCACCTGAGGTTGTGGCCCAGCCAAGCCGCCTGCCCATAGTCTCCTGCAGCTGTGCCAGGCCTGGGTGAAGTCGGCCCATGTCCTGGGTGCCTGTGGCCGGCCAGAGGGAGGGAAGCCCAGATTCCAGGTTCCTGCAACCAGCCAGAGGAGGGAATCCTGGGTCCCGGGTGATGGGCAAGGCAGAGGCAATTAGGGGTGATCAGACCATCAGGGGAGCAATTAGGGGCGATCAGGCAGGCAGGCAGAGGTGGTTAGGGGTGATCAGGCAGGCAGGTAGAGGGGTTAGGGATGATTAGGCAGGCAGGCAGGCGAGCTGTTAGGAGCCAGCGGTCCCAGATTGTGAGAGGCAATCTGACATCCCCCGAGGGGTCCCGGATTGGAGAGGGTGCAGGCTGGGCTGAGGGACTAGGGAGAGGGACAAGCCGCCTGCCCCACAGTCCAGGGCCCCAGAGGATGGAGCTGTGGCCCAGGAGAGAGAAAACCAGCCCACCCCACAGTCCGGGGCACCAGTGGCTGTGCATGCAGCCTGGGAGAGGGACTAGCCACATACCCCACAGTCCCATTTGCCAGCACTGAATTTCATGCACCAGGCCTCTAGTAATAATATATAATTAATGTCCTTACAATCCGTATGTGTGTATGCATCCAAGTCATGTTTTCCTGTAGGATCTAGTTCTGGAAGTGAAGCTATTGGGATAAAGGGATGACATACTTGAAATTTTGAAACTAGCTCAATTACCCTTTGAAAAAGATGTGCCAATTTCATGTACCTGTAGTGCACGGGAGTGCCTTTCCCTCCCATGTGCCAATTCTGGTTATTTTTTAAATAAAATATTTATCATTTTAAATTTTTTAAATGGTATCTCATTGTTTGTTGATTTTTCATTTTTCTGATTACCAGGCAAGGATCAATCTCTCTAGTAAAAATATAAAATTTGTTAATCATGAATATTTGCTCAAATTGGAATTTGTTTTATAGGAAAAGAGTAATTACATATTATTAAATACTGCTGTAGGCTTACCTAGCAGAATCTTCACTCTCCATAACAGGAAGCTGCTGCTTATCAGCTTGTTTAACTTTGCTTTTCTGACTCCGTCCACCACTGTCAGCAGCAGCAGCATTATACATGTTTCCTGACACTTTCCTTTTACTGCTTTTCTGCTTTTTTTCTTCTTTAACCTTTGATGAAAGTTTGATATTAAGGATATTGTTATTACCTTATTCATTAAAAAGACTGTGTTTTCATTAATTTTATCATTTGACTCTTAGTTTAATTGACATGACTCTAATCAATAAAAATATTTTGTGTGTTTTTCATTATAGGTCATTGAAGCTGTAAATTCTTCTTCATTTCTGTTTCAGTAAAGAAGCAGAATTTTCCAAGATTTGTAAAAGAGCTGCCTTAATTTTGTGCTCCTATTCACATCACATCCACACTTTGTTACCTAACATTCCACCCCTCCCCATTTGTCTAGCAGAGACAGAGAAATAATAGGACAAAAATGCAAAATGTGTCCTCTTCTGTCTGTCCCACCTGGGTCTTGCATTACAGTCAGATTTAGAGGATGTGACTTTGTGCCTCAGAAACAAATAGGAAGCTTTCCTGTGTTTGCACAAAGCTATCCCTTCCCCCTTTGCCTTTTACAATTCTTTTTTCTTTAAGATCTTTGAGGGCATCAAAAAAGTGGTGGTATTCATAAAATATATGAACCACAGTTCACCACAGCACTGGAGCAGAGTGGAGCCAATGGATTGTTGGTTAATGTACAATTCTGGAAAATGAGAGTAATACGATCACTATACAATTTTATAGCTAGAGCACACAGAAGTAGTTATCTACTTACTTTAGCCCCATATTTACTGATAACAGAAATAAAACCAAGGTTAAATGACCTATCCAACCTTCGTAAGGACCCAATTCCTTGCATTTTATGGCACCAAAAGAAAGGATATAATTCTATAATGCTGAATCAAATAAATAAACAGAAAATTTCATCAAATTAAGCAGGCAAATTAAGCATGATTTTCAAAAAGTAATTTAATGCCTTAGTGTAATGAGAGGGCTCATCTGCTTTTTCTTATGAAGGAGCAGCATATCTCAATCTTTTTCCATTTTAAAAGTCAATGCACCTCAAAACTCAGTTTTCTCCTTTAGAAACAAATACTGATCTTATTGCAAATAATTTATGTGACCTACATGATTACATCATACATGTCAAAATGACAATCACCATGCTTTTATATTTGACAGGTATTCTGTAGCTTTTTATGTTTTTTAATCTTTCCATTACAGTTCACAATATTATTTATATTGGTTTCAGTTGTGCCGCACACTGGTTAGATAATCAAATACTTTACAAAGTGATCCCCTGATATTTTAATACACACCTGACTCCATTCATAATTATTACAATATGATTGAATACATTCTCTATGCTGTACTTGACATTCTGTGACTATTCTATAACTACGAATTGGTACTTGTTGAACCCTTTACTTTTGACCCAATCTACCGACCCCCTTCCCACTGTCATCCATCAGTCAGATCTCTGTCATCTATGAGTCTCAAAATTCTTAGTTCACCTATTTTGCTCTTTACATTCCACATATAAATGAAATCAGATGGGACTTATCTTTATCTGTTTGATGTATTTCACTTAGCATAATACCCACTAGGTCCATCCATGCTGTCACAAACAGCAAGGATTCATTTTTTTTATGGCAGTACCACACTTTATTAAACAGCATAATGTAAAGCTTTGATTCAACAAACACATCTGAGAGTGGTGATAAAAAACATACGTGGAAGTATATATGTTTGTTATTAAAATATCTCAATAAAATTGCAATGATGATGTACAATGCAGGTGGGTACTTGAAATATTGGAGAGGCCAATTTGTAAAGTATATGATTACCTAACCACTATGCTGTACATGTGAAACTAATACAATGTAAACTGTAATGTAAACTGTAACTAAAAATAAACTAAAATAAAAATACCTGGGGGGTAAGAGATCAACAGAAGGACTTGTACGCATGCATATAAGGATAACCAATGAACACAGACACTTGCGGGGAGGGCATGTGCCAGGGTTGGGGGAGGAGTGGCTGGGGTGAGGTCAATGGGGGGAAAAGGAGACATATGTACTACTATTTGTAATACTTTAAACAATAAATAAATAGATAAATAAATAAATAAATAAATATCTGGATGCGATCACATTGGAATTCTAAGTTCCAAGGTTTTGAGTAAACCATAGAAGATGGCACACACTATAGCACAAAAATAGATGAGTTTAGCTGGGGATTTTGTTTATATCCCTCCTCTCAGAGTTTCCTTCCATTTTATTGTTTCTGGGATGCAACTTATGGGTATTTTTAAAATTGATTTCAGAGAGAGAGGGAGAGAGAAGGACAGAGAGGAACATTGATGAGGAGAGGCTGTTTCCTGCACACCCACCACTGGGAATCCAGTCTCAACTAGGGCATGTGCCCTGACTCTGAATTCAACCAGGGACCTCTTGTTTCATGGGTCAACCACTGATCCACATTGACTGGGCCATGAGGTGTAACTTATATTTAAGCTATTGGACTTAAAAAATATATACCTAGTGCTTATTACATCAATGGATAGACCTACCAAATACAACCAAGAAGATAACAGCATCCTTGAAGGACTTATTTTACCAAATAAAGTTCATTGAGATTTTCACAGTATTATATCCTAAAACTGTAGGAAATACATTTGTTTCAAGATGCACAAGGAACATTATCCAGTATAGACCACGTGTCAGACCATAAAAGCCTCAATACATTTAAAAAGATTGCAATCATTTCACACATCTTCTCTAACCACAATGGTATCAAACCACAAATCAATTACAAAAAACAAACAAACAAAATAACACACACTGAAATTACACAAACATATGGAGGCTAAATAACCTGTTACTAAAGAGTGAATGGGTTGATAATGATATCAAGGTAGAAATCAAAATATACCTTGAGACAAATGAACTGAAAACATGACAACCCAAAATCTATGGGACATAGTGAAAGCAGTCCTAAGAGGCAAATTCACAGCAATGCAGGCCTACTTCAAGAAACAAGAAGAATCTCAAATTAACAATGTAACCTTTCATCAGAAGACCTGTTTTAAATGAGCCTATTGGATTGTTTTTAAGCGTGTAACATGATCGTAATTCGATCGGTTGATTCATTATTATTATGAGAGTATTCTTTTTGTAGTGAGTAAAGTTCACCAAAAATAAAATAAACCATTTTTAAGTGAAAAATTAGATACATTTACAATGTTGTACAATGATGACCTCTATCTAGTTCCAAAAATTGTCATCACTCCAGAAGGGGACTTCATTCCCATGAAATGGTAACTCCCCCTTCCCCCTACCGCAGCCTCTGATTTCTGTCTCTATGTAGTCACTTACTGTGGAAATTACATATAAAAGGAATCACGCAATAAAATAAACATATTTTCTTTCCTGGCCTGTGTTGTTCAGTTGGTTGGAGTGATGTCCCATGTACTAAAGGGCTATGAATTCAATTCTCAGTCAGGGCACATACACAGGTTGTCAGTTCAATCCCAGGTGGGGCTTATGGGGAAGGAAACCAATCCATGTTTCTCTCTCATGTCAATGATCCTCTCTCTCTCTCTCTCTCTCTCTCTCTCTCTCTCTCCTTCTAACCCTTCCCCCTTCTCTCTCTCTCAAATCAGTTTTTAAAAAGGCATATCTCTGTTGAGAATTTAACAATAAAAAGACTAGTTTTGCATTACAAACATAAATCAATGATAGGTAGGCTGCTACAAAATTATAAGAGTAAGTGCCACACTAAATTAAATTGATAGCAGGAAAATTAATTTCCAAAGGGAGCACTTTACCTTCAAGTCGTCATCGTGTGATGTAGGCCTTGAATCATCAATGCCAGGTTTGCTGCAACGTCTTTACAGTAAAATATACAACAAAAATGAGTGAGTTCATTTTTTTAAAACAAGCAACAAAAAATTTAAGTGAAAGATAAGCTATCTGCATATAAAATAATGATTCTTGATATAATTAACGGTGGGGCTCTACTTACAAAAACGTTTTAGTGTTACCCAACTCCATTTCTGATTTGACATCTAGTCCTGCGCCTGGCCAACCCTCCATGTACATGGGAAGCACATCAGCTAATTGGGAACCCAGGTAAAAGGGAGAAGACACCTGCCTTGGGCCATGGATCTATGTAGTTCAGCAATCTCCATTCCCCAGGACTCAAGAGGACGTAAGCCCCACTCTGTGAGCTACAGTTCAGGTAGATGAGACCATAGTCCTTTATGTGATCAAAAGAATCTTTCCAGTGGCTCAAAATCTTTTCATATTTTTCTAAAGAAACCTTGAATGCTGCTAATTCCGCCAATTAAACAACCATGCAAAAGAGCAGCAACCTTTTCAGGACATCCTGAGCCCCATATTTTAATCTGCCTTTCTGGAGAACAACCACATGCAGTTTCCTTCTTCTTAAAACTTATCTTTAACTTCTCATAAACTTCAATATTTTCCTCTCTTTTCCAAAACTCTTATTTCAAACCCAACCCAGTGTTGTTCTGCTTGAAAATGGAACTTCTAGTTCCATTCCTATCCTCTATTAACTATGTTCACAACCTACCCTCTATATTTCTATTATGAAAACTCACCTACAGAATGAAAAAAAAAGGAAAGAGCATTGCATTTAGCAACCTGAATTTACATCTCTGTTCCACCACTTATTATTATCTCAATGAGTCACTTTAATGTGCTTCCAATACTCCATGTGAACAACTACTTGGCCAGGTTGTCAAACACAGGTTGAAGTACTAGAGAAGGTTTTGTTTAATTAATTGCTAGGCTTCCTTAAAATTATAATTTTCAATGTGTCTTTAATTCTGCCTATAGAAAAATGGAGAACACTATAGCTGGCAGAATTGGAAAAAATAACACAAAGAAAGAAACACCAATAAAAGTAGAGAATAAACTAATATAAATCAAAAACTCATGCAAGAGGGAAAAAAGAATATAGGAACAAAGAAAAAATCTCAAACAACTAGGCAAAGGTACTACCCTAAAGAGAAAACCAGACTGGGAAGTCAGTAAATAGAGGAATCTATTAGAAATATCCTCTAAATATCCTTAATTTAATTAAGATAACATGATCTACACATAGATATTCTTTACTTAGAGATAAATAATTCATTCCAAGAAGAATAGATAGCATTTTACCTAAAACCCTTGCCTGAGTGGGCCTTGCTTAGGTAAAACCTTTGGTTCTGTAGCCAGAGAGAACCGAGATGGGCCCTAAAAGCTTTGGTGGGAAAAACAAGGTCCTATTTACCACTTCAGTTGTCAAGGAGAGTAAGATAAATGCTTAGACTCACTGGGCCTCTTAGAAAAACTCTAAATCAGAGTTCACACACTATCAGATTAATTTTCTGAGATGATCTTGTTTGCAACTTTATCTCCATAGCAGAGCTACACGGGAACTTATCAGTGTATGTTGAGGGACAACAGAATGATTTGGGAGCCAAGCTGTTTGACAGTCACATCATGGCTCAGCCCCCTGCTTACTATGGAATCCTGGGTCACTTCATCCATCTCCCTGAATCACAGTTGCCTCATTAATAAAAAGTCGGCTACAATACACAGCTACATTGACAGCTATTGTTATCACTATATAACACAGGTTAATTACATAAATAGGCTCTAGCCCACAGTAGAACACTCTAGAAATGTTATTTTCTTTCCTCTGAATTCCCTTAATTAACATCTAATTTTGAAAAATCCATAAAATCCTACCTGCTTGAAGAGTCTTCTTCAGAGGTATCAACCACTATTTTAAAAAAAGTAAAATACATTTTAAAGCAATAAAAACACAGGACTTTAAAAGTACTGGGCTAATACATTGTTAGAAAGTATAACTTTGGGGCCACTCCTGAAGACTGTACCGGAGTGAACATTAATTGTATTATTGGTAGCCATTAATACATAAGAACATTTACTTTCTCTTTTTAAATATATCAAACACATACACACAGGAAAATGGGATGTATCAGAGTTTGATACCTTCCCGTGCACTGCTATGTACAATGAACATAATCCTAACCAAAAAAGCATCAGACTGACAGAAAATTATGTCATTACTGGAAGCAGAATCATAGACTAACCAAGTCAAACTTCAATAGCTTGAATTTTCTGGACTCCTCCTATTAGCAGCAGTCAGAAGAGAGTATACTTATTTTGCCGTAACACAATACAAACTGTCTAGCTCTTCAGTGAAGACTAGCTAATTTAAGATGAAACACTCTATCCCAAGGAAGCTTAATCACCAGGCACCATACTTTGCAGCACAGCTACACATAGGAGACATCCATTGTTATAAATATCCCTCTCTGGTGCAGGATGTAAAAAATGAGCAAGGCTGTGTGTTTGGGGCTGTGTGGTTTATGGACACACACTGTACCTTCCGCTGTGCACCTAACGCTGCTCTAAAAAAGAAGTCTTAGTAATTTTCTTCAAAACAATGTATCCCCTGAATCGTCTATTAGCATATATCAACATATTTATGCTGTTTTCAAGACACAGTCACCTTAAAAATTAAGATAGAGATCCAAGTATAAGAAAATGGGGATTATCCTCGCAATGGCGTGAAGCATATGGAAAGACATAAATAAAGCAAATAGTGTTAAATGTATACATACTAGGGAAAGAAAATAACTAATAAATATTATTGAATAACTTCCTTTGTAATTATAAACAGGAATTTAGTGAAATATAAATAAAAATGAATCATGCATATAATTAAAGGACACTTTTTATTCTATTAAATCAGAAATCATTATACTGATTTTATGTAAAAATTATCTTGAAATATTAATTGGATAAAAAAGGAAAGCTGATCATTGCCTAATATTGCCCTAGTCATTTATGTACAAATACCTGTGAAATACTCACCAAGAGTCACAAAAGTGGCCAGCATTGCAAGCAATTATAGATGATGCGACTGAAAGCAGTACCATGTTATATTATCATATTACTTGCTTTAAAAACAAAATTTTAGGCCAAAGCCAAAAATTCAGTCAGGGCTATACCTGCTGTGCAGAAACATTTCATACAGCAGGCCTAAGACTGCTATCCTTAGAAAGTCCTGCTTGAATGGCTACCCTTCAGTTGGTGTCTGAAAACCTGAATCTGGGGAGGGTTTCCCCCTTTCCCTAACTGAGAAGAGTGGCTCCCTGAGCCTAAATACCTTGTACAACCAATGGGGTCCATGCTGAACACTTGCTTTCCTTCTGGGAATCTAGAATTTTGGGACATGTGATGGGGAAGATGCCTATGTGATTAGTATGCCATAGAAACCTTGGTACTGAAGCTAACAAGACCGGTATATGATATATTTCATGTGTGTGGTCAAAACTTGACACTTGAATAACTAAGCACATCCTGGAAACTCCACAGGGTGAGGACTCTTGGAAGCTTGTACCAGATGTCTGCCAACTTTGTCACACGCACCTTTTCTCTTTGCTGATGTTGCTTTAAACCTTTCACTGTAATAAAACTCATGTATGAGCCCACCTATATGCTGAGTCCTGCAAATTTTTTAGTGAATAAACAAACCTAGGGGTGGGTTTAGAAACATCTAACAAAATTGCATTATGTAAAAATATCATCTGGATTGATGTGTTGTACATGATTACAATACAAAAGTTGATTTCACTGAATACCTGTCCTTGATTTTCTTTCGGTCAGTGCTTGTTTTCGAGGTTTCTGTAGATCTATAACAATTAGAATAAAGACATGAAAGGGACAAATGAATCAATGATGTCAGAAAATTATGTGACACTAACAACATTCCTATTTAGTCAGAATAAGAAATACAGAATCCTAATAATTGACATGTTCTATAGTATCAAAGTTCCAATAAAGGAAAGGAAAGGAAGACATCTCACTGACAAATTTCTCTAACTGAACAGGGTTTAATTCCCTTTTAATACAGTTATGAATCAATCAACTAACTGGGATAACTGAAAAAAAATTATTATCTATAATATATAAAAGCCCAGCAACCATTAGGGCAGAACAACTAGAACGACCAGAATGACCGGTGGCTATGATGCACACCATGACAGCCAACCAGCCTGATCTGGGCTGAGATCGCCCCCCCACCCCCACCCCCTTAGCTGTCCCGGCCCCCAATCCACCCGAACTCCCTGATCTGGGGCTTGGCTGGCCCCCAACCACCCACGGCCCCTCCCCACAGCTGGCCCCCACTCCAATCGACTCCCATCACCCCTGATCACTGCCTAGCTCTCTGGTGCATGTACATTTAGTGCAAGCACAAGAAAATAATTATCAGTCCCTTCTGACCCCGACCAGAGTCTCCACAGGGCTCTGCTAATATTGCAGTCAAGGTGTGTAATTCTCCCTCCAGGAAAGGCAGCTCCAGGAGTCCTTCCAAGTTAGCCAAAAAGGTGACCTAAGCATTAACGGGATGGTGGCCCTTTGCAGAGGAATGTAGTGAGGCTGCGTGGGGATTTTGTGACATTGCAGTGCCTTGCAGATTAGGTGAGCTTTCAATCTCTCTTTAAATGGGGTGGCAAAGAAGACCTGCAGGCTGCCAGGAGCAACAGCGAAGGGTAGGCACATTCAAAAACAGAAATACTTTTAAACAAACAGACATGAAGATCATATTGGGAAACAGAGTAGAGCCCCGGGAAGAACGCAAAAATCATTAAAGGGCCATCTTCCATCTTGATATACGTTTGCAAACAACACATAAACAACTTCTCGTGAAATGCAAAACAGTTCTATTGTGGGTTCTCCTTTGGCCATCTTTAAAGTATAATTAGATCCAGCTGGAGGAAAGCTACAGCTTCCAACATTAGACCCCCCAACAGAACCTGCCCCCGATCGACCCTCATCGGGGAGGGCCGGATGGACTCCACCCGTGCACAAATTCCTGCACTAGGCCTCTAGTATATAATTTAAAAAAGTGTTCTAATGATTACAGAGTTCTTTTTGTTCATTACTAATCTTTTAAAAAATTTCTTATTAAACTAATATCATGGCTCATCTACCAAAGGCAGTTGCTGACAGGACAAGTAAAAAGTGAAAGAAATTGTATGCAAAATGTAGGGATATCCATGGATACACCATCAAATTAAACATGTATGGAAAAATACTGGTCTTTCTTAATGAACTGTTGCTCTTTCCTGCTGTTCAGTAAAGTCCTAGTCTTTGTGTCCAATCCAAATGCCAGTGCAGGCTCTTGCTGGTTTTGCTCAGTGGATAGAGCTTTGGCCCACAGACTGAAATTTCCCAGGTGTGATTCCAGTCAAGTGCAAGTACCTTGGTTGCAGGTTCCTTGTCCCTGGTCAGGGTGCATGCAGGAGGCAACCAATCGATGTGTCCCTCTCACATCAATGTTTCTGTCTCTCCTTCTCCTTTCCACCTTCTCTAAAAATCAATGGAAAAATACCTTTGTGTGAGGATTAACAACAACAACTGAAAAAATGCCAGTGCACTACCTGGACACCTATGAGTCACCTTAGATTTCTCTCTCCCCACTAACTTACATGCAAGCATCACAAAACCTACCGTCTCTGCTTTATTTTGCTACTGTCAACTGCCCTAACCAAACATGGACTCTTACAGATGGCTCTCACAGGGGGGAAAATACTACCAACTATTATTGTTCTTTCTTAAATTAGTAAGATTTGTTAAAGCAAAACAAATGAGAAAGACGTAAACCTAGAAAAACACTAACATTTTCATTGAAATAAATTGAGCTTCCTGACTCATTTCAGCATGGATGCTTGAAAACTTCATAGTGGACTTATGCTAGTCCAAAGGCAACATATTTTTTGGTCTCCTATCTCTTTATGTGGTTTCCTTTCATCTATCCTCTACATGAAGGGTCAGCAAAATAGGGCCCAAAGGCTGATACAAGCTGCCATCTGGTTTTGCAAATAGTCTCACTGGAACACAGCCGTGCCTACTCACTCACAGATTCTCTATGACTGCTCTCACACTACAATGGCAGACTTGAGTAGATATGACAGGCCACATGGACTAAAATCAGTCCCTTTAACAGAAAAATCTTGCTGATCCATGCTTCACACCACAACCAGAGGACCCTAATCTGCCGGAAGCCGGTCCATCCTTGCTGCTTGACACAGTCGCTGCAGGAAAGAAACATCTGCACAGCATATGTTTCAAAGGACCTGGCATGTATAGCATATTGTTCTTAATATGTTTGCTCTCCTTAGTGTCATGTGTTTTAACCAAGGTCACCTCTCCGAGAAAGGTTGTTTCCCCAGGTGGGGATTTTTCCCTGAGGTTAGGGAAGGGATACAACCCCTTAATTAAGTGCCAGGCGGGTAGTTAAGCTACATAATCTTTACTCCCTGGAATGGAGATAAGAAACGTCCTAACCTTTGTAATAGAAATTGACAGGATTAAAATCGGCTGGTATAAATACGGATGTAACAAGACAATAAACATCAGATCCTCATCAGATCCTAAATAGAACCTGGCTGGAGAACCTAGACAGAACATGGCGGGAGATCCTGGATAGAACCTGGCGGCAGAACCTGACTGGAGATCCGGGCTAGAAGCTGGATGGAGAACCTAGCGAGAGAACATGGCACCAGAACTTGGTTGGAGTTCCTAACCAGAACTTCGCTGGAGATCCTGGAGGGAGAACCTCGCTATGCTGATGAACTGAAATCAGTTTCCATGTCATTCATTCTTCGCCGACTCCATCCTCACCTTTGGGGATCCCTGGACCCGTTGGGGTTGGACCCCAACACTAATCATATGTATTCTTGTTAGTCTTCTGCCAAAAACTCCAATGAATCCCTGTAGTAAGCATTGCTGGCTCCCTACCTTAGTCTTCCTTATTGTTGGAGAACCACAACTGTATTTGGACATTTACTGTTCTGATACACAAAGAAGCTTGTATCTCCCCAGCTCCAGAGAGAGATATGATTATACTAAGCTCATTGAAGTCACTAGTTTACCACTAAAGGATTTATGAATGAACATGGGATATAATCCAAGCCCATCAAAAATTAGGGGAAGTCAACTCCAAGTCTCTCAGTTTTTTCCCTATTTAAAAGAAACGCATAGGCCAGGCCAGTATTGCTAAGTGGATTAAGAGTTGTCCCATGCACCAAGAGGTTCCTGGTTCAATTCCCGGTCAGGACACATGCCCCAGTTGCAGGTTCAACCCCAGCAGTGGCAAGCAGGAGGCAGCCGATGGATGTGATGGTTCTCTCTCTTTGATGATTTTATCTCTTTCTCACTTTCCCTTCCTCTCTCTCTAAAAATAAATAAAAACATGTTTAAAAAATTTCAAGGAAACACATAGCTCAAATCACTAATCATGGAAATGCAAATTAAAGCCATAGAGAAGTACCATCTCACTCTTCTCAGAATGGCTGCTATCAAAATGTAAATAGAAAGTGTTTTCGAGAACATGGGTAAGAGAGAAAGCCTCACACACTGTTCATGTGAATATAAATTGGTGCAGTAATTGTGGCAAATAGCATGGAGATTCCTCAAGAAATTAGAAATGGAACTGCCATTCCTCGTCTGGGTATTTACCCAACAGATATATATATTACACACATTTTGAAAATAAATATCTGTTCACCCCTGTGGAGAGTGGCTACAGTGTTCGGACAGGATCAAGCCTTGGACTCACTTGTGGCAAAGCCACATACAAGTTCCAGTTTTAATGGCAAAGCCCTCCAGCACAATTATAGCCAAAAGGCTATGGTTGTAAGCTTGACCTTATAGTCCGACCCTGCAGTCCTAGGTAGCTAAGGGATGTGGGCTGCAGGGGGTGCAGCAAGTGCTGCCTAAACAAAGCTTGATAGAGTTCAGAGAATGGCAACAACAGGAAAGAAGCAGATTGTCTCAGAAATTCTCAAAAACATTATAAACATCTTGCCCTTGTTTTGCTTTGTGTGATCTGACTATAAAATAAAGATCTTGCTTACAGGCAGGGTCACTGTTTCCTCATCCAGGCACAGTGATTCACCTGGTCCCAACTGTATTCTCCTGTCTGTTGTCTTTAATCCTTCACCACCCCTCCTTCACCATCGGCCATGCTGGACACACTTCACACCCCTATGTTCACTACAGCATCATTCATAATAGCCAGGATATGGAAGCAACCTAGGATCTTTCCATAGATAAATGAATAAAGAAGATGTGTTATGTACATGTTTTATGTATATATGTTATATATGTATTATATATTATATATATATTTATACATACATACATATACATATATATGTAGAGAGAGAGAGAATATATTACTCAGGCATAAGAAAGAATGGAATCTTGCCATTTACAACAACATGGATGGGAAGAGAGGGTGTTAGGCTATATTAAATAAGTCAGAGAAAGTCAAATGTCATATGATCGCACTTACATGTGCAACTTAAAACAATAAAACAAAACAGAAACAGGCTCCATAGCTACAGAGAACAAACTGATGGGTTTACAGAGGACAGTGACTTGGAGAGACGGATAAAATAGAAGAATATGAATAAGAAGTGCAAACTTCCAGTTATCAAATATATAAGCTACATGGATCTTGTGTGCAAAACAGGCAATGACCCAACGTAGTACTAATGTTGCATGGTGATAGATGGTTACTAGACTTATCATTGTGAACACATCCTAAGGAATGTAGATGTCACATTATAATTTCATACACCAGAACGTAATATATTGTGTGCCAGCTACATTTTAACAAAAAATTATAACAAAAAAAGACCTAGTCTCTGGTGTAGGACTAAAGACTTTCATAAGCCTGTTGCTAGGCACTCACCTCATTCCGAAATACCCCCATGGCACACAATTTGCACCTTGGCAACTGTACTGCTCATGAATCCCACAAAGTTCCCTTGTGTATCCCAGCCCTTGCACTGCTGTTCATTCTGCCAAATGTGTCATCTCAAAACATGTTCTTCTTGCCAAACATCACGGTCTGTCTCTTTACCTGGTAAAGTTCTTCATACTCTGCATACTTACTTTAAATACTACACAATTTTTTTTCAATTTTAATAAATTGATTAGAAAGTGAGTATGGGTAAGGGAGACACACAGAGAGAAAACATTGCTTTCTTGTTTCACATATTTATGCATTCACTGGGTTACTCTGGTATGTGCCCTGACCAGGCATCAAACTCACAACCTTGGCATATCCGGGACAAAGCCTGAAGCAAATGAGAAACCCAGCCAATGCCTCACCCACATTTTTAAAACTCTAATTCTCATCATGGATTCAAAGTGGCTGGCACACACTGTGACCCAATAAAAAGGAAAAAAGTAACTATATTTGTAAGCACCTAGTGCGATCTGGCGCCTAATAAGCACTGAATAAAGTATAGTAAATCACTACAATAATAAATGGCAATGATAATAACAAGCTCTTGGAGGCAGGGACGGTATTTGAATTCTGCAACATCACAGTAACAAGTACCTAAAAGACGCCTGAGAGTTAAAGGCAGATCATTAAGCCGAAAAATGAAGAACTGAACTTTGATATTTTCTGTGAAAATTATGTTTAAAAAAACAAAAGAGAAATAAGCCCAGGAAAGCTCTCCCATGTTATGCATACCTTCAAGGTCAAAACACTGTTTCATCTCTGTGTTTCCTATAACCTGCAAAACCAGCCTACACAAGTCCTCTGATAAACGTCCACTAAGTCCAAGGTATCTCACACAATTCAGATTGCACAATGAACAGGTAACAGAGCCGGCATTTTTGTTATGGAGAAACATTTTTGTATGTTTATTGTAATTTACTGAGTCCCAGGTTGGGCTATTTGAATATTTATTAGATTATTTTTTCACCAATGGCAACATAGCATCTTGTTCTACAGAGATTCCAGTGTCCTGATAATTATCAAATTAATAAAGTCAACATATCTCCTTCTGTTTTGTCTTCTGAAGATTGAAGTTGATATCATGAGACCTTGTTGGTATAATGTGAAAAATACACTATGCTTCTCAACAGGCATTGTTTTTCTGACTTCTGAACTATGGGTAGATATCTTTAAGACACAATGTCATTGAGATTCTTGCACACTGGCTAAGTGGTGTACTTCTTATTGTTTGCCATATGCTTGTGCTACCAGGAAAGTATTGTTCAGTTCCTAGTTTTAGTTATTTTTTTGTTGTTAGTGAGACAAATCACTATGCAATAACAAGTACTCACTTACTAAATATAATCCACTCACAGTTAAAACTAAACAAAGATCCATTTTTAGAACAAATACAATTTTTTATAATGTGAATATAGAGGAAATGTACACAATCGTATCATAAAATCTTTTTTTTTTTTTTTACATAAAGATATCTTACGGGATTGTAGGGATCAGGACTAAATAAATGAATTTCTTTTCAAAGGATATTGTCCCAGATTTTAACTTTGTTATTAATACTGAATACTATGCTATTAAGAAAGAGATTAAGAAGAACTATACATGCAACTTACACATTGTTTGGTATTTTTTTACTGCTCTTTCATTATCAAACTTTCTTACTCTTACTTCATCTATGGTAGGAGCACCAAGAGGAATTCACTATCAGAAGTCTTACCAAGAGTGCCACTTTCTGATCTTTGGGGTCTCCTTTCTTCTTTATATTTAGAAGTTAGTTGTTGCTTGCTGTGTATAAAAATGGTGATAAATAGCATTACTCTCTTAATATTAATATAAAAAAATTTTCCAAATACAGTAAATTCTTAGGATATTTCAGATAATATCAGAGCTAATATTACAATGTTAATGATACCATACACTTCAAATTTTTGTAAGTTCCACAACTGTTTTAGGAAGTAAAATTTTTTTAAAAATGTAACTTTCATGACTTGAGAGCAGTATAATTCAGTGAATTAATTAGAGTTAGCTTAATTAGACATAATCACACATTTCTAGAACTCAGACACCCTAGTTCTATAACCAACTGCTATTTGTTATCAAACAAGTCACTTATCTTTGGCTCAGTTCTCCTTTACAAAATAAGAAACTTACTGCCTTATTTTAGAAGTTTGTTAGGAGGATTAAAAGAGATGAGACAGCAAAAAGATATGCTCAGAAAATCATAAACCAAAGAAAAAATCTAGTCATGACATTTATTTCTTGAGTATTCCCAAATAAATACCAATGTGAATTTTTCATAGTTTCTCATATTCAAATGTTGCAGTTTTTTGAAAATGTTATGAATTTTAGTTATTACCTGTACTTACGTTGTGGTTTGTAATTCAGGGCATCTCAGCTATTATGTAAGTGGCAACTAAATTTATGTACAAATAGATTACCCCATGAAGTCAGATAACACAATGCTCCCTTCTTTATGTAGCAAATCAAACAAACCACAGAAAACTAATAGAAGCCAGGACCTGGCCTGGGCTAATACTATCCCTTCTCTACCTACTCAAACTGTGATCCAGCAGATCTTTATGAAAATGATGCTTAATCTCCCCATCCACCCCCAATTGGCTTGGAAGACAGAACCCTACTGGTCACACATGGACACTTGAGTCATGGATGCGGCCTAAGCAATTTTAAGTCCCAATAACCTACTTTTAAATATATTTTATTGATTTTTTACAGCGTGGAAGGGAGAGGGATAGAGAGTTAGAAACATCGATAAGAGAGGAACATCAATCAGCTGCCTCCTGCACATCCCCCACTGGGGATATGCCTGAAACCAAAGTACATGCCCTTGACTGGAATCAAACGCAGGTCAACGCTCTATCCACTGAGCCAAACCGGTCAGGGCTCAATAACCTACTTTTGATTCAGAGCTTTCTGTTGACTGGCTTCTATATGAGGCATAATTTAAAATACTCTGAAACCTAAGGTAAATTTAAGTCACCTGGGAAACTTTCATTATTATAGCAAAAAGATCACTTGAGGGACCAACTTTAATTATGGGACCTCAGGCAAGTTGGTGCCTACTGCTCTGCGGGAGTGATGTGGGACCTTCCACTACCTAAAGAAAGGTGCGCTACAGAATAGAAAGTGACCTTGGGGTACAGATCTGGAAACAAAGGAGAAAGGAACATCTGGTCCTTTCCTGCAGCATTCTTTGAATATCCCTGGCAGCTCAGAATGGTTCCAACTAACACTTTCTAGCAGGAAAAAAACCCAAGAAGCTCAAAGAGTAACTAGTCTGAAAAGATCTGGGCTAAGAAGTAAGCTCCACATAAGCTTTCCAGTGTGGGTGGTGGAGCGGGGAGTGGGTAGAGGGGGGCTGTGGGTGGCTAGAGCTGGGAGGCCCAGCTGCCTGAATAGGGAGCTGGTAATTGTAATAGTGGCTAAGCATACAAAGCATATGTGTATAAGCTGAAAAAAAAAAAAGCTGTAACTCTCAAGTGCAAGTGTGAATCAACATGAAGACTCAGGAATCTGAATCAGCAAGGCCAACCAGGGAGCAAAGATCAATCATGACTATATGATGGGTTTCAATGGCAACTCAACAGCAATAGAATCAATGGAAACAACAGAAAATTTAGAATGTCCCTTTTTCACCTCTCCATCTGACTTGTGAGAGAAGATTGTCTCCCTTGAACTCAGAGAATCCTTATATTCCTGAAGAATTCAAGGGGGAATGGATAGGAGATAGCCCCAGACACTACAGATTTTTCTGCTACAGTGAACACTTCAAGACCAAAAATAACTAGTTAGAAAAACCAGAGATGAGACTTTATTTATAATCTTATGCATAGGAGTTAGATTGGAATGAAATGGGTAAAAATCTCAAAAGTTTTAAGATAAAGAATCTGGCCCATTGCTCCTTCTAACTAGTTGAGCCTTGGTTTCTGGCTGATGACCTAGATTGACTGGCATTCCCAAACTACCTGACCCAAACTATGAAATCTCACCTGTCACAAAAAAAGTAACAGTGAAATGATTTTAAACCTCATTTAGTGATAACTAGTACTTCAAAACAAACACAAATTAAAACCACCAACAAAAGCACATTCTTCTGCAGTCCACTCACAGTCAACTTGAGAAAAGCCATCAGTACCTTGCTAAAAAAGAAGCCTGACTGTATTTCCTGTAAGCATGCGGGCTGTGTATATAACACAGAAGTCACTTCACCCTTGGCATCTTCTATTATGTTATTGAAACAGCTAACTTGATATACTTCCAAGTTAATACCCTGTTTGTCTGTCTAGAGTTGACCATTTACATGCTGAAGTGTTCATCGTGTAAATTACCTCCAAGGCTAAAATGAAGGAGAAAAACGGCCACCTCTTATCCCACTTGGGTATTGCTAATTTGAAGTCCTCTAACAGATAAGAAACTATGCTGAGGTCACTAATCTGAAGCAGGGGAAGATTTAAATGAGGAACCACCACTTGGCCAAGATGTAAACACAGGTTGAAGTTACTAGAGGAGGTTTTGATTAATTAATTGCTAGGCTTCCTTAAACTCCTGAAATTCTACCTGCCTTTCATTCTGTCCACAGAAAAATGGAGAACACTGGAGAGGCCAGAAGAGCAAATAAATAACACAACCAAAGAAACACCAGAAAAATCTAGACAATAAAGTAAAAGAATCAAGGAAAGCAATGGAAGATGAAAAAAGGACTCTAGGAAAAAAGAAAAAACCTTCATACAACTAGGCAAAGGTACAAGCCTGAGGGGGAAAGCCAGACTGGGAAGTCAGTAAATAGAGAAATCTATTAGAAATATCCTCTAATTAGATGCTGGATGTAATGAATATAACATGGTCTATACATAGATATTCTTTACTCACAGATAATTCCTCCCAAGAAGAATAGATATCATTTTAACTAAAACCACTTGCCTGTATAGGCCTTGTTTAGGTAAAATCTTTGGTTCTGTCGCAATATCTAACTGAGATGTGCCCTAAAAGCATTGGTGGGAAGAACAAGGTCCTATTTATCACCACATTTGTCAAGGAGAGTAAGATAAATGCTTAGACTAACTGGGCTTCTAAGGAAAAGTCTAAATCAGAGTTAACACACAGATTTGACTTTCTGGGATGAACTTGTTTGCATCTTTATCTCCATGGCAGAGCTACACAGGAACTTATCAGTGTATGTTGAGGGATAACAGAATAATTTGGTAGCCAAAATGGTTGACAGTCAAATCATGGCTCAGCCCCTTGCTAACTATGGAATCCTGGGTCAATTCATCCATCTCCCTGAACCGCAGTTGCCTCATTAATAAAACGTAGGCTATAATAGCACAGTTACTTTACAGAGTTATTGTGATGACTGTATAACACAGGTTAATTAGGCTCTAGCCCACAGTAGAACTCTCTAGAAATGTTATTTTCTTTCCTCTGAATTCCCTTAATTAACATATAATTTTGAAAAATCCATAAAATCCTACCTGCTTGAAGAGTCTTCTTCAGAGGTATCAACCACTATTTTTAAAAAAAGGAAAATACATTTTAAAGCAGTAAAAATATAGGACTCTAAAGTACCAGATTAATGCATTGTTAGAAAGTATAACTTTGGAACCACACCTGAAGACTACACTAGAGTTACTATTATTGGTGGACCATTAATGCATTAAGAACATTTACTTTCTCTTTTTAAATATATTAAATGCAAAAAAAGAATGGGATATATCAAATTTTGATACTTACCTGTGAACTGCTATGTACAATGAACATAATCCTAACCAAACCCCATCAGACTGACAGAAAATTGTATCATTAGTAGAAGCAGAATCATAGACTAACCATGTCAAACTTAAATATCATGGGTTTTCTGGACTCCTTCCATTAACAGCAGTAAGAAGAGAGTTATTTTCCCGTTACACAATACATCTCCAGCTCTTGAGTGAAGACTAGGCAGTTTAAGATGAAACACTCTACCACAAGGAAGCTTGATGCCTAGTCAATACATTTTCTTTCAAAGCAAACCATAGAAAACAGACACTTTCTGTCCCCATTTCCAATAGCAAATAAGTGAGATTCCAGTTGTATAAAGTAGAATCCCTTGAGACTGTCTCCTTTCAACGCTAGCTTGTAACTGTTCCCACATCATAGAGCAGGGGGGTCCAGACAGGGAGGGCTCTAGTAGTGCATGAGGTCATTTTTCTCAACCCTGCCCAGCAGGTGACAAAAGCCTGTAAAAATCAAGCTTGTTCTGCTTGTATGGCATATGTCATCAGAGCCTATGCTGACGAACAACAAGCCACAATAATTATGACATGTCATGTAGTAGTGTTCTAGTGCTTACAGAGTTCTTCCTATTTCCACATAATACTTTTCTTAATTTCTTATAAAACTGAAAGCATGGCTTGCCCATTAAAGGCAGTTGTTGGAAAGTCAAAAAGTCAAAGAAATATTACCCAGAATGTGGGGATATCCATGGACATTCCACCAAACTCAACATGTATGGAAACATACTGGTCTTTTCAGTTGAACTATTGCTCTTTCCTGCTCATCTCACAAAGTCCTATTCTTCATGTCCAATCTAAATGCCAGTGCACTGCCTGGAAACCTACAAAACACCTTGCATTTCTCTCTCCCCGCCAATGTTTTACATTGATTTTTCACAAAAATATAGACCTCTTCTCTGTATCTGCTTTGTTTTGTTACAGTCAACTGCCCTAGTCAAACAATGGCTCTGAACAGATGGCTCTCACAGGGGAAAATCCCACCAACTATTATTGTTTCCTCTTAAATTGATAAGACTTTTTGAGCAAAAACAATGGGAAAGACATAGACCTAGAAAAACAATGACATTTTAAATGGAATAAATTGAGCTTTCTTATTCATCACACATCATTTGGTGTGTATAGACAGAGACCCCCCAAAAGCTAGTAACCTTTGAAAGTCCTAGCAAAGGTCAGGGCTGTGCACTACCCAGTTAATTTAGACACCACCCAGTTAATCTAGATGATGCTAGGTAAAGCAATATGCCCACCTTAGCTCACTGAATTCCTTAGATACTTGTGTAGATCCTTGTTGATTATTGTTGATCAGATACCCTGCCTATTCTAGGAAAGTGTCTACTGAGAGCTAATCAGATACTCTGTCTATTCCCAGAAACTGTCTGCTGATCTGTGTGTCATTGAAATCTCCTTATGTACGGCTACAAGCTCAATAAAAGATTGGAGCGGCCTGAGCATCAGTGGAAGTCCCTCTCCTGGAGTTGGACTTGCCCACCTGGTCCTCCAATATTGCAAAATTATCTCATGTCTTTTTTCTCATTTGTGTGTGGCCCCTCTTTCAGATACTGAACTCTACTCCATGTGGGATGTGGAGCGAGTCTTACACGACAGGTGAGGATATGAAGAAAAAGAAAACTGGGGAAAAACCAAGATGGCGGCATAGGTTAACGCCGGAGTTTGCTGCTTCGAACAACCACTTCAAAATACAACTAAAAGACGGAATGGACATCATCCAGAACCACAGGAAGGCTGGCTGAGTGGAAGTTCTACAACTAGGAGAAACTGAGAATCAGAGGAGGCGCAGTGCTGAAGTGAAATACTAAGGTGCAGAGTGCGCATGGAGCGGGCTGGTGGCTGAGGGCGCAGTTGTCTGTTTCAATCCGTAGGGAGCCTCAGAATCTGAGCTCCAGTTCCGGGTGAGTCTCTAGGGACCCAGACTCAAATGAGAGAAGCAGGACTGTCTGGCTATGGTCCCTCCGAGGTTTGCAGCGGTTGCTGGGACAGAGAGACAGAGCCACTGGGGATGGACTGAGAGCAGCCATAACTGCTCCCTCCTCCGCCCTGTTGATCCCGTGGGACCCGCCCCGCCCAAGCCCTGCCCAGAGGCATTTGCCAGATAGCCTCAGGCAAAGGCTAGATTAGCACCTCCCTAGAGGACACAAGTTCTTCCACTGCAGACACAGCTGATTATCACAGCCAGTCGGCCCGGAGGTCAAATCCCTCTAGTATTAACTACAACAATCAAGGCTTAACTACAACAAGACTGCACACAAAGACCACTAGGGGGTGTACCAAGAAAGCATAAAAAATGCGGAGACAAAGAAACAGGACAAAACTATCAAGGGAGGATATTGAGTTCAGAACCACACTTTTGAGGTCTCTCAAGAGGCTTCTAGAGTCTGTCGATAAACTTGATGAGATGTACAGGAAATCTAATGAGACCCTCGATGGTGTGATAAAGGACCATCTAGAAAGTAAGCATACACTGACTGAAATAAAGAATATTATACAGACTCCCAACAGCAGACCAGAGGAGGGCAAGAATCAAGTCAAAGATTTGAAATGGGAAGAAGCGAGGAACACCCAACCAGAAAAGCAAAATGAAAAAAGAACCCAAAAATACGAAGATAGTGTAAGGAGCCTCTGGGACAGCTTCAAACGTACCAACATCAGAATTATAGGGGCACCAGAAGATGAGAGAGAGCAAGATATTGAAAACTTATTTGAAGAAATAATGACAGAAAACTTCCCCCACCTGGTGAAAGAAATAAACTTACAGGTCCAGGAAGCGCAGAGAACCCCAAACAAAAGGAATCCAAAGAGGACCACACCAAGACACATCATAATTAAAATGCCAACAGCAAAAGACAAAGAGAGAATCTTAAAAGCAGCAAGAGAAAGAAACTCAGTTACCTACAAGGGAATACCCATACGACTGTCAGCTGATTTCTCAACAGAAACTGTGCAGGCCAGAAGGGAGTGGCAAGAAATATTCAAAGTGATGAATACCAAGAACCTACAACCAAGATTACTTTATCCAGCAAAGCTATCATTCAGAATTGAAGGTCAGATAAAGAGCTTCACAGATAAGGAAAAGCTAAAGGAGTTCATCACCACCAAACCAGTATTATATGAAATGCTGAAAGGTATCCTTTAAGAAGAGGAAGAAGAAGAAAAAGGTACAGATACAAATTATGAACAACAAATATGCATCTATCAACAAGTGAATCTAAGAATCAAGTGAATAAACAACCTGATGTACAGAATGAACTGTTGATTATAATAAAATCAGGGACATAGAAAGGGAATGGACTGACTATTCTTGCGGGGAAAAGGGCTGTGGAAGATGCGGGAAGTGACTGGACAAAAATCGTGCACCTATGGATGAGGACAGTGGGTGGGGAGTGAGGGCGGAGGGTGGGGTGGGAGCTGGAAGGAGGGGAGTTATGGGGGGGAAGAAAGAGGAACAAATGTAATAATCTGAACAATAAAGATTTAATAAAAAATAAAAAAAAAGAAAAAGAAAAAGAAAACTTTTGTGTACTATTCATATAATTGTAAATTACTAGAGTCATTGTAGAAAACAACATGGAATGTTCTCAAAAATTTGGAAATAGAACTGCCATTTCACTTCTGCATATTTATACAACAAATACATGAACAGGAATTTGAAAAGATATCCACACCCCTATCTTCACTGCACCATTATTTACAATAGCCAAGATATATAAGCACTGTATGTGTCCTTACATAGAGAAATGAATAAAGAAGATGCAATATATATAATATTACTCAGACGTAAAAAAGAACAAAATTTTGCCACTTAGTGCAACATCCATGGACTGAGTGGAGGTTATGCTAAGTGAAATAAGACTTAGAAATACAAATACCTTATCTCACTTACATGTAAAATCTAAAACCACAAAGCAAACAAAACAAAAACACACCCATAGCTACAGAGAACAAACTGATGTTTGCCAGAGGGTAGTGAGTTGAGGAGATGGCTGAAATAGAAGAATATGAATGAGAAGTGCAGAATTCTAATGATAAAATATATAAGCAACAGACATCTACTGTACAGCAAAGGGAATGTGTCAATCCTATTTAATAAAAGGGTAATATGCAAATTGACCATCACTCCAACACACAAAATGGCTGCACCCATGTGGACACAAGATAGCCGGCAATGGAGGAGGGCTGTTGGCGATCAGTCCAGTATGAGAGGGCAGTTGGGTGGTACCAGGCCTGAAAGGGAGGGCAGTTGGGGGAGACCCAGGCAAGCAGGGAAGGGCAGTTGTGGGGGACCTAGGCCAGCAGGGGAGGGCAGTTGGGGGCGACCTGCACAGGAGGACATAAGGGCGACCAGGCTGGTAGAGTAAAGCAGTTAGGAGTCACCAGGCTGGCAGAGGAGCAGTTAAGCATCGAACAGGCTGGCACGGGAGTGGTTTGGGGCAATGAAGCAGGCAGGCAGGCGAGCAATTGGGAACCAGCAGTCCTGGATTGTGAGAGGGATGTCCAACTGCCTGTTTAGGCCCCATCCCAGGAGGCCCGATGCTCCTGGGATCGGGCCAAAATGGGCAGTCAGAAGTTTCTTGAGGGGTCCCAGATTGGAAAGAGTGCAGGCTGGGTTGAGGGACATGCCCCCTCCCCCGTGCAGGAATTTCATGCACCCGGCCTCTAGTATTGTAACAACATGGTATGGTGATTGGTGGTTACTAGACTTATCATGGTGAACCCATCATAACATATGTAAATGTCAAACCTCTATGTCATACACATGAAAGTAATATACTCTGTGCCAACTAGACTTTAATAAAAAATTTAAAATTGACCAAAGCAGTCCTTTGGCCTTCTCATACTGTCACGTGAGAATAGGATGCTTTGGAACCATCACTAATTAGTCCACCAGGAAATCAGTCATAAGCACTGTCAACCTCACAGCTGAATAAGGGACAACACCTGGGATCCTAATGCCATCACTGAACCACCAAAACAATCCTGGCTCCTATTGTTTCAGCCTCTTAATTAGGCCACCCATTATAACCTGAAGCTAAAAACATTCTGTCTGATGAATTTCCCAAGGCCACAGGCTAAGATGTAGTCCTCTCTGTAGTACTAAAGCCTTTCATAAGCTTGCTTTAGCTAGGCACTACCTCATTCCCACCCGTTCCCATAGCGCACATTTTGCACATTGAAAATGTACAGCTCAAAAATCCTCCAAAGTTACAGTGCACATCATAGCCCTTGGAATGATGTTCCTCTTGCCAAACATCACCCTGCTGCCCCTTTAACCTGGCAAACTTCTCCATCTGCAGGCTGAATTTAAATCTCACCCACATTTTTATTTTATATTCTTTATTTTATTTGTGTGTAGGTGAATTTTAGAGGACATTTATTATTGAAGGTGGGGATAGTGAGACAAGAAAGGGCTGGGGAAATGAGCCCAGGTTCACTAAGAAGTCAGGTTTAGAGGGTTTTCCCAGGATTAATTGCTACTGACCATTGTTGCTCTGGTTGTAAGCCTCCTGGGGTACCTTAGTGTCTATGTGAATCATCCCTGTGGGAAAAGAAAATGGGTAAGTCTTGGGTGTGCAAGCATGTCTTTATTTTTCTTTAATTTTTAGCACCTTTTAAACATTGATTTAAGAAAAAGAGATGTTGAGAGAACATTGCTTTTTTGTGCAACTTATTGGTTGAATCTGGCATGGACGATGACCAGGGATCAAACCCAAAACCTTGGCCTATTGGGACAATACTTTAAGCAAGTGACCTACCCGCCAAAGCTTCACCATATTTTTAAAACTCTAATTCTCATCATGGACTTAAAGTTGCTGGCACATGCTACACACCAATAAAAAAGAATAAATAATGATGATAATAAGCTCCTAGTGTGTTCTACCACCTAGCAAGCACTGAATAAAGTATAGTAACTAATAAAAATGGCAGTAACAAGCTCTTGGAGAGCAGAGACTGTGTTTTTAAAACATTTCAATTCTGCAACATCAGAATAGCATTCAGTACGTAAATAGCACCTGAGAGTTAAATAGTACACCAGTAAGCAGACAAATTAATAACTGAATTTTGATATTTTCTTTGAAAATTCTGATGAGATAAACAAAAAATAAAAGAGTGACAGCTCACATATTATGAGATCAAGGTCAAAATGACATTTCATCTTGTATTTCCTATAAGTTACAAAATCAACATACACAAATCCTCTGGTTGAAGTCTACTAAGCTGTCCTCATACAGTTCCGGTTCAGATTGCAAAATGCAGTGGTGCCACATCTGGGCAGCACATAGGCATCTTTGTCACTGTGAAACACTTTTGCACTTTATTATAATATACTGAGTCCCGAGTTGGGGTATTTATATACAGTATTTATTATGATTATCTTTTGATCAATGCCAAGAGAGCTTCTTGTTCTAAGGAAATTGCAGTGTCCTGACAATTATCCAACAAACAGGAGGAAACGTCTTGTTCTAATGCATCAACATATCTCATTCTCATCTGACTTCTGAGGAATGAAGTTGATGATAGTGAGGCCTTTTTGGCATAATATGTAAAGTATCCTATGATTCTCAACAGGTATTGCCCTTCTGACTTCTGTGCTATTGGTAGGTGTCTTACAAAAAAAAAAAAAAAAAAAAAAAAACACCTCAAAGGTCCCAGGCAGTGCTGTTCATTGATTGAGGGTAGACCTTTGAATCAGGAGGTCAAGGTTCCATTAGCAATTAAAGCACATGCCTCCTTAATGGGCTAGATCCCTAGTGTGGGGAATGCAGGAAGCAGATCATCAATGATTACCTCTCATCTCTGATGTTTCTCTCTCTCCCTCGCCCTTTCTCTCTGAAATCAATAAAAGTATTATTTAAAAAAAATTTCATTGGGATAGTTGCACACCAGGTGTTGTAGTTCTTATTGTTTGCCATTTGTTTGTGGTACCAGGAAAGTATTGTTGAGTTCCCACTTTTAACTACTTTTTTAGTGAGACAAACCACTCTGTAAAAACAGGTTTTCAGCCCTAGCCAGTTTGGCTCAGTGAAAGAGCGTCAGCCTGTGAACTGAAGGGTCCTGGGTTCGATTCTGTTCAAGGTCACATGCCTCAGTTGACTGCTCAGTCCAAGGTGGGAGGCATGCAGGAGGCAGCTGATCAATAATTGTCTCTCATCATTGATGTTTCTACCTTTCTCTCCCGCTCTCTTCCTCTCTCAAATAAATAAAAATATTTTTTAAAAAGATTAAAATAAACTACAGGTCAAGGGCGGGGGGGGGAAAAGGACACTTATGTAATACCCTTTCTAATACTTTAAGCGAAAAAAAAAATAATAATAAAATAAAATAAACTACAGGTTTTCATTCACTAAATGTAATCCATTGCCTGTAAAAACTAAACAAAATGTCCATTTTGTATAACAGGTCCAATCTTTTACAGTGTGAAAATAGAGAAAACATACAACATCCTAACTTAAAATCTTTTTTTCTTTTTTACATAAAGATATCATATAGGATTTGAGGGATCAATACTAAATAAATGAACTTCTTTTCAAACAATATTGACCCAGATTTTAAAATTACCTACAATTAATTTTTTAAATAATACTGAATACAATAAACATTCACATGCAACTTACACATTGTTTGTTTTTATTGCACCTTCGTTATCAAAATTTCCTTACTCTTAATTCATCTATGGTAGGAGCACCAAGAGTAATTCACTATCAGAAGTCTTACCAAGATTGTCACTGTCAGAAGATTTCATAGGTCTTCTTTCTTCTTTTTTTTCAGAAGTTGATTGTTGGTTGCTGTGAATAAAAAAATGGTGCTAAATGATATTCCCATCAAAATACAAATATAAAAATATTTCCCAAATATTGTAAATTCTTAGCATATTTCAGAGAATATCATAGTTAATAGTAAAACATTAATTATACAACACACTTCAAATTTGTAAGTTCTACAAACTTCTTATGAACATGTAATTTTTAAAGAAATGTAGCATAAAAGAGTGCTGATGTAAAGGCAATCTAGTTCGGTGAATTAATTAGAGTTAGCTTGAAATAATGGCAAGTCTCTTTAACACAGACTTCCCAGCTCTATAAACATGGCTATTTGTTCTCAAACAAGTCACTTTTCTGTGACTCAAGGTCCTCCTCTACAAAATAAAAATCTAACTGCCTTACTTTAGAAGGTTGCTAGGAGATTGAAATGAAAGAACACGTTAAAAGGAGATGCTCAGGAAACAGTAAGGCAAAGGAAAAATCTGTTATTGAACTCGAGTTGTTGAAACTGTTGGAATCCCAAAGAAACACTAACATGGGTTTTTCATAGCTTCTAAAATTCAAATGTCACCGTTTTCAGAAAATGCTATTAATTTTGGTTGTTACCTGTCCTATCTTTGTGGTTTGTAATTCAGGATATCTCAGTTACTGTATAACTTGCAACTAAATCTATGTACAAATATATTACCTCATGAACTCAGATAGCAAAATGCTCCCTAAGTTTTGTTTTGAATCATGTGAATTGTAGAAAACAAATAGAAGTTAGGACCTGGCCTGGACTACTACTACCAATTCTCTCCCTACTCAAAGTGTGAACCAGCATATCTTTATGATATGAAAAGGATGCTTATTCTCCCTGTCCACTCCCAATTGGCTTGGAAGGTAGAATCCTACTTGTCACACATGGACACTGATGGGTGATGCACCCATAGCATTGTAAGGACCAATAACCTACTTTTGAATCAGAGCTTTCTGCTGATTGGATTCCATGTGAGACACAATTTAAAATATTTTGAGACCTGAGGAAATTCAACTCACTTGGGAATGTCTCATAGTTATGGCAAAGAGATCACTTGAGGGGCCAACCTCAATTTTGGAGTTCCAGGCAAGCTGGTGCCTACTACACTGGGAAAGGCAATATGGGACCTTCCACTATCTAAACAAAGATGCTCTATAGGATTTAAGGGGAACCGGGGGAACAGAACTGGTAACAAAGGAGGAAGGAATGTCTGGTCTTTTCCTGCAGCATTATTTGAACCTCTCTGACAGCTTTGAATGGTTCCAAGTAACACTTGTTTCTTCTATCCGAAGGCCTTCCTTGTTTCACTGTCCCCAGCTTTAACAAATGTAGTCTCCGAATAAAAAACAAAAGAATGAACAATTGTACCCTTCCATCGGATGATCTTTTGAACCTTTAGTTAGTAAAAATTCCACCATTTTCTCCTTGTTTTCAGATTTGGCAAGTGAAAGTGGTGTGAAGTCATCCTGTAGAGCAGAAGAAACTATTTATAATTCATAGAATTACATGTATCCAAAATGAATATTCGAATTTAAATAGATCCTCTGAACTTAAACACATACAATAGAAAGTAAATAAACAGCATCCATCCCCTTTTGCCCTGGCTCATGTTCTCACTGTTTACCAGGGGTGGGCAAACTTTTTAACTGGAGGGCCACAATGGGTTCTTAAACTGGACCCGAGGGCCGGAACAAAAGCATGGATGGAGTGTTTGTGTGCACTAACATAAATTCAAAGTAAACAGCATTACATAAAATGGTACCATCTTTTTTTTGTTTGTTTGTTTTATTCATTTCTAATGGGCCGGATCCGGCCCGCTGGCCGTAGTTTGCCCACGGCTGGGTTAGACCATTGGACAGCACATTTAAGGGTCTAGGTTTAATTCCCATTCAAGAGCACATACCCAGATAGCAGGTTTGATCCCAGACCGTGGCCTGGGCCTATGGGGAGGCACCCACACATAGGTGTTCCTCTCTGTCTCTCTCTCTTTCTCTCTCTCTTTCTCTCTCTCTTTCTCTCCTTCTCTCCCTTCAATTTTCTCAAAAAACAATGGGAAAAAATATGCGTTGATGTCGATGAAAAAAAAATAGTAGCAGCCCTTTTCTTCTCACCTCTGAACAGTCACTGACTCCTTCTTCCCTTTAAAATGTCCTCCACTCTCTCTTCAGCAGATTAACTGTAACATCATTCCCCAAAACTCACCTCAAAGATTTACAGTGTGGGTTCCAAGATTCTATGTTCCTATCTTACTATCTGCCCTGGTACACTGTCGTCATTATGTTGCCTGTGGACTGGGACCTCTTCTTCTCACTTGCATTCACCCTGCTCCCCTTGCTGGGTATTAGGTCTCCTCTCCCCACCCATCCCCAGCAGCTGTCATTTCCTTAGCCCCTGTCAGCATGGCAACCAGTCCCCACCATCACGTCACTCCCCCCGGCCTTCAGTCCTTAGTGGGATCTGAGCCTATCTCCCATTCCCAGGCACTAACAGGAAGTTCTTCCTTCTGGATGGAAGGGTAGCTGGGAGGGAGAGCTTCGCCCCTTCCATGGACACTACATTTCTCCAGCCCTCCCTGCATGGGCTTTCGAGTTGTTTCCATGGTGACAGGGCCTGATCTATTGTATTCAGTGTATGTATGTGAGAAAGAAAATGCTTGTTCCCAGCAGGGGTGGCTCAGCAGTTGAGTGTTGACTCTTGAACCAGGAGGCACATGTGGGGCTTGTGAGCTGGATCCCCCAACGGGGGTGTGCAGGAGGCAGCCAATGGATGACTCTCTGTCATCATTGATATTTCTATCTAACCCTCCCATGCTTTCTCCTTAAAGTCAGTAAAACATAGTTTTTTTTAAAAAGGCTTTCAACTGAAATAAAAACATGTATTTCAAACATTTTGTAAATAAAGTTACTTGATCTATACCTTGTTTCTCACTTCCAGATTTGCCATACAGGAAACTAGCTTTTCCGCTTTAGTTGTGTTTATGTTTTTTTTTAAATATATTTTATTGATTTTTTACAGAGAGGAAGGGAGAGAGACAGAGAGTTAGAAACATCGATGAGAGAGAAACATCGATCAGCTGTCTCCTGCACACCTCCCACTGGGGATGTGCCCACAACCCAGGTACATGCCCTTGACCGGAATCGAACCTGGGACCTTTCAGTCCGCAGGCCGACGCTCTATCCAGTGAGCCAAACCGGTTTTGGCTAATTGTGTTTTGACTAAGGACAGCATAGTGAAGAGCAGTGTTGCCGTGGATGTCCACTACATTTGGATCGGCACCATGCTCTAGTAGAATAGCAGCACATTCTTCTTGCTCATATTCAATAGCCTGTCAGTATTATGGCAAAAAATAGATAAGTTTTAGGAATGCAAAGTAACATTCCACAACTTTCACCAATGGCTTCTAGTTAAATGAGATAAACACATTGTTATTCTAAGTAATTAAATTCAAACCCATCTCATGTTGACATGGTTGGCTAATACATACGTGAATTAGAGCTGTTTTATTGTCAGTATCACAGAGATCCAATAGGCGACGTCTGCGTGCTAGCTGACTCACCACTCGTTTATGGCCCTTGTAACAGGCCACCTTCAGAGCATGCCTATGAAAGGGAGAGGATCCTTAGCAACTTAGAGTGCACTAGATGAAAGCATACACTTGTCCATGTTCTTGTAAACATTCTCCCTATGCCTTCAAAAAAAATATTTAATTTTCTTCAGGAGGCAGTACAGTGTTTATTAGTTCTTGTTACTCACCACATTAGTGAAGGAGAAGCCTATTTGAATGGAGAGAGGATGACCTGGGGATTCAGCTCAACTTGGTTCTGATCCTATTTTAACTGTCACATATCAGATATCACTTGGCCTCTCTGTGCCTCAATTTTCTCATCAACAGAATGGGGATAAAAATAATAGGTATCTCACGGGACACCAGAATCTATGCAAAGTGTTTAGTACAGTTCTTAGCCCAGAAAAAAATAACTCAATAATTGTTAGATAATATCAGTATCATCATTATTATTATTACTCCCAATTTACAAAAACAACATTTCAATTAAGTAAAATGATATCATCATACCTACTTTGAGAACTTATTATAAGCATCAGAAAGAACATAGTATTTCAATGCTTCTAAAATACTTATTTACAAAGAATTTAACATCTCTGACATTGGAGTCCAATTTTTAATTCAGAATGCCTTACAACCATTATTGGGAGCTTTTAAAAAATTAATTAACACAAAAAATACTGACAATCTGACATCCATGGTACCTTACATTAAGTGAAATATTGCTAACTATAACATTCCTCTTGCAGTTTTGTCAAATGTTTGGCATTGAAATACATATTAATTATTTATAGCTTTGTGGGGGTAAAGAGGGCACAAAAGGAAATCAAGAAAATTTTAAAGGTAATTCTTACTTTGATTTTCAAGAAAATTTAACTCAAAGGAAGGTCAGAATTCAAATATTTAAGGTGGCTCAATTTGTTCAATATTTAGATTTTTAGATTGTAGGGAAAACGGACGTTCCCAATGAGCAATACTAGTATTCATTACTATTATACATCATCAAAAGGCCAGTCAAAGGTTATCTTTTACAGTTTCCTACTTTCTGAAATACTTTGGTTTGGAAGCAGATAGAAAAGAGCTTCAACCTGATGATGCCCTAATATTTCAATTATGAAATTCTCCTTTTGCTCATATTGGGCAACATGAAATTGTAAGGATGAAAGGGCCTGAGATTTGGAGGGAAAGGGTCCAGAGAAGAATATGTCTGCTACATAATAATAGGTATTCAGGTTATATTTCATGTAAACAGGGATTGAGAGAATGCATACACATAGTGGAAGAGTTCAATATTTTTAAATAAATCTTTATAGATTAAAAAAACACTTCAGCATTAATAATAATCTTTCACATTTTCTCTCTTTATTAAAAAAGTTTATGGTTAAGAGTATTACAGATCTCCTACATTTTTCCCTCATCATCACCGTCCACCTGGTTCCTGCCTCACCCCAGTCCTTTAACACCCTATTGTCTGTGTCCATAGGTAAAATCTTAGGTTAATCTCGTCCTGCTCCTCTGTTCCCTCTTGCCACTGAGATACAGAAGTCTGTTACATGTTTCCATGCCTCTGGTTCTATTCCATCCATTGGTTGTTTTTGTTTTTTTCTTTAGATTTATTGTTTATTTATTTTGATTTTTACATTCAATTGATGATCTATAATAAGGAAAGCATAATATGCTAATTAGACCAGAGGTCTTTCTGGATATCCTTCAGACGAGTTCGAGATGAAGCCAGGGCTGCAGCCACAGGATCAAAGAAGCCTCCATGACTACCAGGAAGGAATCCAGGCTGCCCCTGCAGCCTGCAAGAAAGGCATCCAGGTAGCTGCCATGGCTGTGAAGGCCTATCCTTGCACAAATTTCATGCATTGTGTCTCTAGTAGATATATATGTATTGACATATTATTGTTTCTATTTTTAAATTTTTGCTCTCTTCTTCTTCTTCTTCTTCTTCTTCTTCTTCTTCTTCTTCTTCTTCTTCTTCTTCTTCATTTTTCTTTCTCAAGAATACCCATCAACATTTCATTCAACACTGGTATAGTAATTGTGAACACTTTTTTTTTTTTTGTCTGTGAAGCTTTTTGTCTGACCTTCAATTCTAAATGATATCTTTGTTGGGTAGAGTAATCTGGATTGTAGGTCCTTGCCATCCATCACTTTTTATAATTCCTGCCACTCGCTACTGGGCTGCAAAGTTTTTCTTGAAAAATCAACTGGCAGTCTTACAGGTATTCCTTTGAAGGTAACTAACTAATTTTCTTTAGCTGCTTTTAAATTCTCTGTCTTTAACCATTGGCATTTTAATGATGATGTGTCTTGGTGTGTGCCTCTTTGCTTTCCTCTTGTTTGGGACTCTCTGTGTTTTCTACACTTGTAAGTCCATTTCCTTTAGCAGGTAGGAAAATTTTTTCTTTCATTATTTCTTCAGATAGGTTTTCAATATCTTGCTCTCTCCCTTCACCTGATGACAGGAACATAATGTGATTGTTGGTATACTTGAAGTTATCCCAGAAGCTCTTTACACTGTCTTCATATTTTTGGATTCATTTTTCTTTTTATTCTGCTGACTGGGCATTTTCTGTTTCCTCATATTCCAAGTCTTAATTTGATTCTCAAGATCTTCAACTGTACTGCTGAATCCCCCAAAATTATTCTTGACTTCACTTAGTGTGTGCCTAAGTTCTGACAGATCCAGGTCTTTTTTATGTCTTTGATGTTGTCATTAAATCCTTGAAAGTCTCACTAAGTCCTTTGAAGCTCTCATTAAAGATCCTTGAGCAACCTCATAACCATTGCTTTGAACTCTGTATCTAGTAATTTGCTTGCTTCCATTTCATTTAGTTCTTTTTCTGATGATTTCTCCTGTTCTTTCATTTTTGATAGGTTTCTTTGTTGCCGAATTTTTGGCTGCTTCCCTGTGTCTGTTTCCATGTACTAGGTAGAACCTCTATGTCTCCTGGAATTAGTAGAATGGCCTTGTATAATAGGTATCCTGTGGCTCAGTCTCTTTAGGAACCTGAGCTGGGCACTCTAGGTGAACCCCTGTGTGGGCTATGTGCAGAATCTTTTATCTGTGCCTTGACTGCTGTTGGTGTCACTAGGTGCAGTTGACCTCCAGGCCAATTAGGTGTGAGAATCACCTGAGACTACATTGGAAGAGATGCTGTGCAGGCAAAACACTTTCTTGTTTGAGATATTTTTGCAAAGTGTGAAGCCTGACCCAGGACATGCCATTCATATGTTAACGGTGGTACAAAGCGCTTGAGTGGTGTTCAAATTGCATTTGGTTGGGTCTCAGAGAATCACCAGGGGAGAGCGAACAGTTTGAAACAAGCTGATGAAAACTCAGATATGGGTGCCTGTCAGTTCTGGGATGGGGGAAGTCTCAGCACAGGAACAATGACCTCTGTGAGCACCTCTGTCTCTGAAAAAGCAGCCTTTGATTTCTTGCCCTGATGCCAGACAATCCAGTTACTCCCTGATTGTCACAAGTTCCTTTCAAGCTGCCACCACCAGGCTGGAGCCCTAACTGTTTCAGTCCTAGTAAGTTCTTGTGCTGGCCCTTTAAAAGGAACTACCTGGGTCTCCCACAGTGTGTGTTCTTGTCAATCAGCCAAAATGCTTGCCCATTTTCATAGCTTGAAGTTAAAGGGAATTCTCTACCCTGCTCTGGAACCCTGGGTTGTGGGCCTCGTGTAAGACTGGGGCACCCTTGCTTCTCACAGGAAGCCTCCATAACCACAACATATATCAAGATTAGAAAAAGACGCCACATGTTGTTGTGGGACCAGCCCATTCAGTGCCTCTGCCCTTCCTACCCACCAAAATGTGCTTCTTCTTTACTTCTCTAGCTGTAGGAATTCCATTCACCCAGATGTCAGGTGATTCTGAATGATGGTTATTCTGTATCTGTATTTTAGTTGTAATTTTGATGTGGTTATTGGAGGTGGCAAGTACCAGGGTATACTTGTGTAACCATTTTAGTTCTTCTGTGCTTTCTATTTTTTAATTATATTTTTTTAAAGAAATAACTCAGTTAGAGAAAGAAAAATTTCAAGTGACCTCACTTAATTGTGGAATCTAAAGATCAAAATGTACTGATGAACAAAATATGTCCAGAGGTAATGGTGCATAGAATAGAACAACAGATCTAGGGATGGTGGTGGTAGGACAGGAAGAGATTAAACAAAGAGCATATATTTATAACCCATGGACACAAACAATATTATGAGAAATTTCCTGTGGTGGAATGGCGTGTGGTTTAGGTGGAAGAAGGACAAAAAAGGGACAAATTGGGAGAGTTCTGTAATACTGTAAAAACAAAAAAAAATTAAACTTTTAAAAAAATATATTTTTAATTGATTTTAAAGACAGAGGAGGTTGAGAGAGAAAAACATTGATGTGAGGGAGATGCATCAATAGGTTTGCTTCCATAAGCACCTCAATCATGGATCAAATCTGAAACCTGGATAGTTCTCTATTACCAGGAACAAACCCCAAGACCTTTCAGTGTACAATAAGGTTAATGGATGATGCTCCTACCACCTGAGCCATACTGATCAGGGTGCTATTTTGAAATGTTTAGGTTCATAAGCACATCAAGATGTGAGTAATCTATAATAACTTTCATATTATATGTAATAAAGCTATATAACATAAAACACATATGTGTATAATTATATATACATAAGTGCATATACATATATATATATATATATATATATACAGTAATAAAAGACAAACATGCAAATTGACCAAACCTTTGCCATGCCTTAAGTCATGCCCACCATCCAATCAGAGTGACTATATGCAAATTAATCCAACCAATATGGCATCTGGGAGCCACAGGACTTGAGCAAGCAGGAAACTTCGTTCCCCAGTGATGGAAGAAGCCAAGCTTCCCACCAGCTATGGCCAACTCTGAGCTCCACTGAAGGCAACAAAGTTTCAATTATAGAAGATAAATAAACCCCAGATACCTGCTTTCACCCCGCCCTGGCCAGGGAGCTGGAGCGAGCAGGAGCAAACTTGGGTTGCTCCTAGTGTTGGAGGAAGCCAAGCTTCCTGGCCATCATGGCCTGCTCTGAGTTCCATTCAAGGCTACAAAGTTTCAATTAAAGAAGGTAAAAAAATACCAGGGAAAAAAAAGAGGCTCAGAGCTTCCATCGCTGGCGGGGCTTGGCCAGCCTGAAAAGGGCCCTCAGCCCATCGGCCAAAGTGTCCAGACACCAAAGTGGGGACCCCCACCCTGAAGGGGGTGTAACCAGCTTTTAACAGCCATCAGCCCCTCACCCAGTCTGGCCACGCACCCTAGTGGGGACCCCCACCCTGAAGAGCATGTGAGCAGCCTGCAAACACACATCATCTCCTCACCCAGGCTGGCCACACACCCCAGCGGGAGCCCCACCCTTATCCAGGACACCCTTCAGGGCAAACCAGCCAGCCCCCACCTGTGCAGCACGCCTCTATTCTCTTTAATAAAAGGGTAATATGCAAACTGACCCTAACAGCAGAATGACTGGGTATGACTGGTCACTATGACACACACTGACCACCAGGGGGCAGACACTCAATGCAGGAGCTGCCCCCTGGTGGTAAGTGCACTCCCACAGTGGGAGCTCTGCTCAGCCACAAGCAAGGTAGATGGCTGCCAGCACAGTGGTGTTGGCAGGAGCCTCTCCCACCACCTCAGGCAGTACTGAGGATGTCCAACTGCAGCTTAGGTCTGCTCTCTGCTGGTAAGTGGACATCCCCTGAGTGCTGCCAGGCTGCCAGAGGGATGTCTGCCTGCCAGCTTTGGCCCAACACCCCAGGGAGCATTCCTAAGCTAGCAGGTGGACATCCTCCAAGGGGTCCCAAATTGCAAGAGGGCATAGGCCCAGCTGAGAGACCCCCCCGAGTGCACTAATTTTTTTTGCACCCGACCTCTATTTGTGTGTGTGTGTGTGTGTGTGTGTATATATATATATATATATATATATATATATTAGCGGCCCAGTGCTCAAAATTGTGCGCTGGTAGGATCCCTGCCTGTGTTCTTGTTCCAGTATTATGAAGGCTTCAGGAAATCTGGAGAATGCTTTGCGTACATTATATAGCAGTCCAGAGATGCAGCATGATTTTGAAAGGCATTTGGGGATCAGAGGAACCTAGGTTAAAGGAAACTAAGATCTCCTTGTCTCAGGACCCCATGCTTTTGATTAACACAATTGGTCCTGAGGCAAGGCAGAGATATGTACTTCCAAGGGTCAGGGTTTCCTATACAGAGGCATTGTCAGATTTGGGGGAATTAAACTACAGCTATTCAGGTGTTTGGCCAGTAGGAGGCAATTACATGTAGATTAAGATGCCCTGAGCTGTCTGGCAGCAAACTATCAGTCAGTCCTTTTTGGGGTTTGGGGAAATAACATCAGCCATTCCCAGATTCAGTCCTGCTGTCATGCTGGGATTGGCTTCTGGCAGGGCCCTATGCCTAGTCTGTGATCAGGTCCATCTTCTGCCTGCTCACCAGTCCCCAGTCCTGCCCCACCGCCGCCACCAAACCAGTTCCCCTCGCCATTCCCCAGTCCTACTATACTGCCGCCACCCACCCAGTAACCTGACCCAGTCCCCAGTCCCGCAGCACTGACACCCACCCTGGTTCCCCATTCACCATCTGATGATCAGAGCCTACGATTGCTCTACTCACAGCGACTGGTAGAGCAATCGTTCTGGTCGTTACGCCATTATGGTCCCTGGGCTTTTATTTTACAGGGTTAGTGTCCCAGTAACTTAAATTTGTGCATGAGGGGTGGGTGTCCCTCAGCCCTGCCTCCGCCCTCTCCAATCTTGGACCCCTTTAGGGATGTCCAACTGCTGGTTTAAAGATCAGGCATAAAATGGCAGTCGGATATCTCTCTCGAAATCTGGGACTTCTGGCACCTAACCGCTCACCTGCCTGACTGCCTGATCACCCCAGGCTACCCTGTCTGCTGGCCTATTTGCCCCCAACTGCCCCCCCCCCCCGGCCAGCCTTCTTGCCCCCAACTGCCCCCCTGCCAGCCTGATTGCCCCAACTGTCCCCCTTGACAGCCTGCTCACCACCAAGTACCCTCTCCTCCTGGCTTGATCACCCCTAACTGCCTCTGCTTCAGCCCTGACACAATGGCTTTGTCTGGAAGAAAATCCACAAGGCCTCCCAAAGGTCTCCCGGCCTAAATAGTATATTACTCTTTTATTAGTATAGATAGAGGCCTGGTGCATGGCTGGGGCCAAACTCATATTCCCTGAAGGGGTTTCCTGATCAGGAAGGGGGTCTCCACTGGGGGCATTGCTGACCTGAACAAGGGACTCGGGCAGATTGTAGGCTGGCCATGCTTCCATCAGGGTGGGGGTCCCCGTTGCGGGGCACGCCCAGCCTAGGTGAGAGTTGAGAGCTCTTTTCAGGCCAGTCACACACCCTTTGGGGTGGGAGTCCCTGCTGGGGGTGTGGCCAGCCTGGGTGAGGGGCTAGTAGCTGCTTGCAGGCTGGCCATGCCCACATTGGGATGAGGTTTTCTGCTGGGGGCGGGGTTGGCCTTGGCTTGGAGCTAATGGCCTTTTGCAGGCTGGCTACACCCCCATGGGGTGAGGGTCCCCACTCTGGCTAAGGGGGCCTAGGCAAAGGGCTGAGGGCCATTTGGGGGTACTTTGCAGGCTGGCCAAGATCCTGGCTTTGTCCAGAAGGACATCTAGTGAGCGTGATTCATATGATTGCCCTTCCTGAGGATGCTTTTATTCATAATAATATTTCCTAGAATTTCCTTACATGTTCAAACATGAAATCATATTTTTTTAAAAGCAAATGTTCATTTTTAATACAAATGCTCAGAAATAAATTTTATCACATTTTGCATCTATTTTTCACTAATTAAGATCATAGTCTGTTTGTGTGTATGTATAACCAAAATGAGTTTTTCTTATTAAGACATTGTTATTTTCAGAAGTACTGAGTGAAACAAACTATATAACTTAGATTTTAGTATAAATAGAATTGATGGGTACTGGGAATATATCTATACTAGAGGCTCAATGTAAGAAATTTGTCAGGGGGGTGAGTATGTCCCTCAGCCTGGATTGCACCCTCTTGCAATCCAGGATCCCTCGAGGATGTCCGACTGCTGGTTTAGGCCCAGTCCCTCAGTGGATATCCCTCTCACATTCTAAGACCACTGACTCCTAACCTCTTGCCTGCCACCCTGCCTGCTCTGACTGCCTGCCAGATTGCCCCAAACAGCATCTGCCTCGTCTCTCACACCCGGGACCTCCGCTTTTCTCCTCCAGCTGGCTGCAGGCATGTGGTACCCAGGCTTTCCTCCCTTTGGCCAGCTACAGGCACCTGGGACCCCGTGCAGCTCACACGTGGGCTGGCCTGAGGCACCCAGAACCCCCAGCAGCTTCGCCCAGGCTGGCCACAGGCACCCTGGGCCTGAAAGGCTTCGCCTGGGCCCCTGCTCTGTCAGAAAGGTCATCCAGAAGGATGTCTGGAAGATGTCTGGTCTATCCAGTCTATTTAGTATATTACCCCTTTATTAGTATACTAGCAGATTTTTAAATGTGCTGCTCAGGGCCAAATTTCTTATTGCAAATGTCAAAAACAATCTAAATTTGAAACAGCAGCAAAAGGACAATCTTCAAAAACTGGATGGATGGAAAATATTATTTTACTCTTTTACCTTATTCCCTTTTTCCCAGGGACACTAAATATATTCTCAGTTGTCCATTGGTCACTTATACTTATGCAAAAAAAATACTGTGTTCATTTTCAAGTTATAGTTTTTTGTTGTTGATCTCAAAGACTTCTCTGTAAAAGGAAGACATACCTTTCCTCTGATACACATATACCGCCAATATTTTGCAAGAACGTTTTCTTTCTTTTGCTAAAATTATTTTATGGTAGACAGAGTGTATGAAACATTTTAAAATATATTTTCATTGATGAATACAATATATTTTATTCAATATTGAGAGAGAATCATTGATTGGCTGCCCCCTGCACACTCCTACAAAGGATAGAACCCGCAACACAGACATATACCCAGACTAGGAATCAAACCATGACCTCCTAGTTCTTAGGTCGGCACCCAACCACTAAGTCATGCAGCTGGAATAGAACTTTTTATATTGCTCAATCAACCTCCAGAAATCCTGTGCTTCAAGTCTTTGTCAACATGAAAAAACAACAACAAAGTATAAACAGACATTTGTGTATTCTCCTGGTACTTTTCTCATTTTGCATATTTAAAACTTTTAATCTGAGATTTATTTGGAGTAATAAAAATCTAGCTAGTTTTATACAAACACTTAACATGGAATCCTCCACCATTTTTCACTGACCTTTTCCTACAAATATGAAATGTCACCAGTATCTAGTTCTAAAGTGTTACATATTTTTGGAGGTTTGGGCACTTTCCATTCTGTTCCAATCATTTATCTGTCCTTTCAGCTATTAGTAAACTGATACTTTGTGGAAATTTATAGCACACATTAATAGCTAGAAGGGTAAACCTGTGTCTACTATGCAAAATTTGTCTTCATTTCATTCCAATGATGGGAGATAACATGTAACTCAAAAAATTTTAAAGTGTATTGAATTGGTTGGTAAAACTAATAAACAGGACAAGCACACATTTTGAGAAACTCAGTCATCATAATCAGGACCACAGCCACCTTCCCATTTCAAAGTTGCATCTGAGTTCCCTCCATAAAGAACATAGGTTATTAGATTTTATCCAAGGAATTTTTAGCCCAGAAGTGGATCTATTATGAGAATTATCTCTCTCATTGTGCACTTTTCGATAGTATGTAACATCATGCTATAAAAATGTGTATGGTATCCAATGAAAACACTCTGATTAGGATTAATTTGTTGTCACTACTTCCTGGCTGACATAACTTTTAATCCCTGAACTAGAACTCATCAGATCACCTAAATCAAGGCAGGAAGATACATTGTTCCTTCCTCATCACCTGTCACTGGTTCAAAGACTAATTGATTTCAGTCAAAAAAGGCTTTCTTGCTTTTTTTGCATGTAAACCACTTATTAGGGAGATCCCACTCCTTCCTTTTGTTCTCAAACCACAAGGTAATTGCCCTGAAATGGTGGAAAGTTAAATGTCCAAACGTCAAAGAACAAAATGTATATGTTGTTAGCCGATGTAATATTATATATATATACTGACCTACTGTATGTTTTATACACATAATAACACAAAGTAAATGTCCTTAGACTGCATATGTTTATGTTTATACAAGTCATGTTTTCATGTAGGATCTAGTTCTGGAAGTGAAGCTATTGGGAAAGGAATGACATACTTGAATTTTTGAAACAAGCTCAATTACCCCTCTAAGAAGATGTGCTAATTTCATCTACCAATAGTGCAGGAGAATGCCCCTTTCCTCTCATGGGACAATCCTGGTTTTTATTTTTTACAGACAATAATTATCCATATAACTTAAAAAAATGGTATCTCATTATTTGTTGATATGCATTTGTTTCTGATCAGCAAGGAAGTTTCTATCTAATAAAAATGTAAATTTGCTAATCATGAATATTAGCTCAAATTGGAATTTGTTTTATAGGAAAAGAATAATTACCTACTGCTAAATACTGCTATAGGCTTACCTATCAGTATTTACATTCTCCTTAATAGGAACCTGCTGCTTCTCACTTTGTTCCATGTTGCCTTTCTTCCTCACACCAACACTGTCACTGTTGTCTTCAGCGCCATCATGCATGTTACCTGACACTTCCCTTTTACTACTTCTCTTCTTCTGTTGTTCTTCAACCTTTGATGAAAGTTTGATACTGTTATTAACTTATTCTTTAAAAAGGAGTGTTTATTCATTAATTTAGTCATTTGGATTTATCAGTTGTGTTTGTTACTACCTTATCCACTAAGAAGGCTGCGTTTTCATTAATTCTATCATTTGGCTGCTGGGAATCAGTTTGTTCACTGTTGATTTGCTGTTGCAATCCACTTCTGTCACTGTCATCATTAGCGCCATCATGCATGTTACCTGACACTTCCCTTTCACTACTTTTCTCTTCCACCTCTTCTTCAACCTTTGATGAAAGTTTGATACTGTTATTAACTTATTCTTTAAAAAGAGTGTTTATTCATTATTTTTGTCATTTGGATTTATCAGTTGTGTTTGTTATTACCTTATCCACTAAGAAGGCTGCATTTTCATTAATTTTATCATTTGGTTGCTGGGAATCAGTTTGTTCACTGTTGATTTGCTGTTGCAATCCACTTCTGTCACTGTCATCATTAGCACCATCATGCACATTTTCTGACACTTCCCTTTTACTACTTTTCTCTTCCACCCCTTCTTCAACCTTTGATGAAAGTTTGATATTATGGTTATTGTTATTACCTTATTCATTCAAAAGTTATATTTTTATTAATTTTATTACAGAAATGAAATTGCTATAACTTGAATCAATAAATATATTTTGAATGTTTAATTTTATCATAACAGGTCATTGAAATTATAAACACTGTTTCATATCTGTTTCTGTATACGAGCCGGATAGTCCAAGATTTCTAAAAGGCTTTCTTAATTTTGTGCTCCTATTCACATTACATCCACTCTTTGCTACCTGACATTTCCCCTTCTCACCCTCATCCCATTTATCTACTAGAGACAATGAGATAAAAAGACAAAGATGCAAAATTTCCCCCTTTTGTCTTTCCTACCTGAGTCTTGCATTGCACAGATTGATTTAGAAGATGTGAATTTGTGCCTCAGTAACAAATAGGAAACTTTGTCTTTCTTCATGAAGCTATTGTTTCCCACATTGCCTTTTACAATTTTTTCAAGATCTTTAAATGTTTCAAAAGTGGTGGTATTTAAAAAAATATCAACCAATATATTACAACATTGGATCAGAGTGAAGCCAATGAATTGTTAGTTAAAGTACTATTTTGGAAAGTGAGTAATGTTCCCCTAATTTCAGACCAAATCTTGGTATTTTGGGCCTGATGAATTCTGCTGGCCTTACCCCAAAGAGTCTCTTAGGTGCCATCAAACCATCAAGTCCATGGGTACCCAGTGGGTGATGACTGGTATTTGTGTATGCTGGGACTTTTGCTGAGTGGCCTCACACTCAGAAATGAAATTGAGTTTCAAACTGTCAACATGGTAAGTACCATTCACACCTACCTGGTGACTCACTTATCTCTTGGGACTCATATACCAATGGGAGTTCTTTCAGTGATTGACCCCAACAGAAAGCTGGTAGGCAGAAGAGGAACTCAGAGTGACTTGGGCTTTGTACTCAGTTGTCATGAGGGCTTGGTGCTGGTAGAAGCAGGCATTGCTGTGCAGCTTGACACCTCCCTTGCACACCTAGGCCTAGCAGAGACTGTCACAAACACTGCATCACTTTGTATCTCCACACAGATCACTCAGGAAAAATCACAGGCAAAGACTGACATTGACTTACAACAGAGTGCCCACCACCCCCATCTCAAGAGGCTCCAGTGGGCAGCTACAGAGCATGAACCATTATCTCCACAAGCCAAACACTGAAAGGAAGATCTAGGCAGGCACCATACGACACTGGTGTGAATTACTCTACATGGGGTCAGCCATCACACAGCAGCTTGTATACTGTGGTCAGCCAGCCTGAGCAGCAACACCGTCCACTAATAGATAAACATCAACAGTCTACAAAAAGAGGGCTCACATCACACACAAGTGACATTCCTGGAGCACTTAGCTCTGGTGATCAGAAAGTATGTTCCAATGAGCCTGACCAACACCTAATACAGAAGGCCATTTCTCCAAGACTTGGAGGCAACATACGTCTACCCATATTCAAGGAAACAAATATAGAAGGAAAGCTGAAATGGGAAGAAAAATAAATATGCTCTAAATTAAGAAACAGGTAAAATCTCCAGAAAAAAACACACACAAATAAATGAAATAGAGGCAAGATAAGCACCAGATACAGAGTTCAAAAACATGGGTACAAAAATTCTCAAGGAACATAGTGAGAACTTCAACAAAGAGACAGTATGTATGAAAAAGGATAAATAAATCATATGAAATATTCACGCAGAAATGAAGAAATAATACCTTAAATGAAGAAAACACAAGAAAGAATCATAGCAGAGAAGATGAAGCATAGAATAGAGTCTTTGACTTAGAAGAGAATATAGCAGGATGTAACCAATTAGAGCAGCAATATATATACTTTTATAAAAGTACACATCCTTTTATAAAAGTATATATAAAGAAGAGATACTTTTATAAAAGTATCTATACTAATAAAAGAATAATATGGTAATTAGACTGGATAGACTGGACATCTTCTGGACAAAGCCACAGTGGTGGGGCCAAGACAGAGGGGGTTATTAGGCAAACGGGAGAGAGTAGTTTGGGGCGATCAGGATGGCAGGGGAGTGAAGTTAGGGGCATCAGGCAGGAAGGCAAAGGGGTTATAAATGATCAGGGAGGCAGAGTGTTTAGGGGTAATCACTCAGGCAGGCAGGTGAGTGGTTAGGAGTTAGCTGTCCTGGATTGCGAGAGGAAAGTCCAACTGCAGAATCAGGCCTAAACTGGCAGGAAGACATCACCTGAGGGGTCGCGGATTGGAGAGGGTACAGGCCAGGCTGAAGGAATCCCCTCCAGTGCGTGAATTTTGTGCACTGGGACTCTAGTATATATATATATATTTGTTCTTAATGAGACTAGTTTAAAAAATTTCTTGGGTAACAGAAAACATAGCAGTGTCCATAGGAGCACCAGAAGGAGGAGAAGAAGAGCAAAAATTAAGAACCTATTTGAGAAAATAATGATTGAAAACTTCCTTAGCCTGGTGAAGAAAGAAGACACACAAATGCAGGGTGCAACGAGAGTCCCAAACAAGACACTTTATAATTAAGATGGAAAAGCTTAAAGAAAAAGAGATCTTAGAAGCAGACAGGGAAAACTAGATAGCACCAAATAACGGAGTCTCAGTAAGTCTATTAGATGCTTTCTCAACAGAAACACTTCAGTCTGATAGTTACTGGTACAAAATATTCAAAGTGATAAAACAAAAGGACCTACAACCAAGACTACTCTACTCATCAAAGGTATCATTTATAATTGAGGAGGAAATAAAGAGCATCCTAGGTAACCTAAAGAAGTTCATCACACACACACAAAGAGACAGTGTTATGGGAAATATTAAAGTGGCTTCTATATAAAAAGCAAAAAGGCAGGGGACATAATTTTAAAGAAAAAAATAGCAATAATCCAGTACCTATCAGTAATCCCTGTTAATGCCCAGCAGGGGGCATATATGTCTTAAAAGCTCCAATCAAAAGACCGAGTTAAATGGATGGCTAAGAAAACCAGATCCTTATATGTGCCATCTACAAAATAACAGATTCAGAAAAAGATACACACATACTGAAAGCAAAAAGGAGGAAAATGATATTTCCTGAAAATACAAACAAAAAGGGCCCTATTCTGGTGTCACACGTGGTTAGAGTATTGACCAAATATGCCAACTTTGTGGGTTTAATCTCTCATCAGGGATATACAAGTAGCAACCAGTGAATGCATAAATAAGTGGAGCAACAAATCAATGTGTCTTTCTTTTTCTGTCTATCCTTTTCTCTCTCTCTCAAATCAATAAATAAAAATTCACTTAAAAAATATTCCCATGGCCAGTGTTGCTCAACAGTCAGGTGTCTACCTAAGAAACAAGAGGTCACCAGCCTGGTCAGAGCACATGGCCAGGATACAGGCCAAAATCTCAGAGGGGGGCATGCAGAAGGCAGAGGATGGATGTTTCTCTCTTATTGATGTTTTTACCTCTTTATCCCTCTAGCTTCCTCTCCCTGAAATCAGTAAAAACGTATTTAAAAAATAAAAGAGCAAACAACAACAAAAGCTGGGATAGCAATACTTATTTCAGACAAAATAGAAGTTAAATCTGAGACTATAGAAAGAGACAAAGGAGGCCATTACATAATGACATGGGATCAATCCAACAAGAAGAAATAACATTAATGAACACGAGCACTTCAATCTATAAAGCAAATATTGATAAAATCATGGTTAAAATATTAAATACTCCATTGACTTCAAAGAAGTAATTCCCATTTCAATATTCCCAAGTTATCAGTTCAACCCCTATTGTGGACCATGCAGGAGGCAGCTAATCAATGTTTGTTTCTCACATCAAAGTCTCTCTCTCTCTCTCTCTCTCTCTCTCTCTCACTCTCTCTCTCTCTCTCTCTCTCTCGAACCCCTTCCACTCTCTCTAAAATCAATAAAACAAACAAATATTTCTTTGCTTGAGGATTTAACTACAAAAAGACTAATTTTGCATTACAAACTTAAAGCATAAAACAATGACAGGTAGGCCACTAGGAAATTTTAAGAGAAAGTATTACACAAAATTCAATTGAGAGCAAGAAAATAAATTTCACAAGAGAGCACTTTACCTTGAAGACTACATTGTCTGATGTAGGACATGAAACAGCAATGTGATGTTTGCTGTAAAATCCACAGCACCAATGAAGAAATTCATTTAAAAAAACAACAACAAAATTTTAAGTGAAAGATCAGCTTTTTGTATATTAAATAAAGATTCTTTATATGATTAACACTGGGCCAATGTTTAAAAAACCTTTTAGTTATCTATTTCCGCTGTCACCTCTCCCAGCCTATGAACTATTTAACGGACACACTCTGCCTAGGATTAATTTGCTTTCACCACTTACTGGATGACATAACTTTTATTCCCTGAACTGGAACACATCTGATGACCCAAATTAAGGCAGGAAGATAGGTTTTTCCTTCCTCATCATCTATCCCTGGTTCAAAGACTAAGCGATGTCAGTCAAAAATGCATTCTTGCTTCTTTAGAATGGAAACCACTTATTAAGGAGATCCCATTCCTTCCATTTACCCTTAAACCATACAGGACGTTCTGAAATGGTGGGAAGTTATATATTCAAATGTATATATATGTGCTGGTAGCCTTCCCACTCCCACATCACACTTTGGCAGGCTCCATGCAGTCTCCAACATTTAAATCTTCAGCTTATGAAGGCACAGACTCATGAAACAACCCTGGGCTCAAATGACCAAGAATAGGAGCTCATGTTTCCCTTGCTCTTGGAAAACAAAATAAATGGAGTCTGAGTGATCAACTCATAACACAGGTGTGTGACCCAACTCCATTAGTGATTTGAAATCTAGTCTTACTCTTACTCAACCCTCTGTGTACATGGGAGTCACATCAGCTAATTGGAAAACAGGTAGAGGGCAGAAGACACCTGCCTTGGGCCATAGGTCTATGTAGTTCAGCAATCTCCCATCCCGTAGGACTCCAGGGAACCTAAGCTCCACTCTGTGAGTCAGAGTTCAGGTTGATGAGACCATAGTTGTATTTGTGATCAAAAGAATCTTTCCAGTGCCTCCAAATTTTTTTAAAATATCTTTCTAAAGAAACCTTGAATGTTCCTAGTTCCTCCAATTAAACAAATAACAGAAAAACAGCAACCTCTTCAGGACATCCTTGAGCCCAATATCTTAATCTGCCAAATCTTGTGGCCTTCCTTCTTAAAATGTATCTTTAACTTGTCTTAAACCCCAATATCTCCATCTGTTTTCTAAAACTCTATTCCAATCCCAACCCAGTGTTGTTCCTCTCGAAACCTGGGATCCCCTTCTAAATCCGTTCTTATCTTCTATTGACTACATTTGCTGCCCACTCCCCATATTTGTATTATGAACCTCACCTGCAGAATGATAAAGAAGGAAGAGTATTACACTCATCAACGTGAATTTACAAGTCAGTTCCACCCTTTACTATATCCCAATAAGTCATTTTAAAATCTTTGAATTTCCAGAACTCCATGCATACAACCATTGGCCAGGACATTAAACACTGGTTGAAGAGCTGGAGGGAATTGTGTTTAATTAATTTCTATGCTTTCTTAAATTCCTGAAATTCTATGTGCCCTTGATTCTGTCTATAAAAAATGGAGAACACCATAGCTGGCAGAATTGGAAAAAAAAAATTACACAATGAAAGAACCGCCCAAAACAGTAGAGAATAAAAAATTTTAAAGTCAAGAAGTCATGTGAGAATTAAGTAAGAATATGGGAACAAAGAAGAAAACCTCATACAACTAGACAAATGTACTAGCCTAAAAAGAAAACCAGACTGGGAAGACAATAAATAAAGAAATCAATTAGAGATATCCTCTAAGTACCTGCTGAATTTAATTAAGATAACAGGCTTTATACATAGACATTCTCTACTTACAGATAAATAATTCATTCCAAGATGTATAAATATCATTTTAACCTAAGCAGGCCTTGCTTAGGTAAACCTTTTGGTTCTGTGGCCATAGCTAACTGCTATAAACCCTAATAGCTTTGGCGGGAAAAAAAAGGTTCTATTTACTGGTACTACTAAAATTGTCAAGAATAGTAAGTTAAGCCCTAACGGATTTGGCTCAGTGGATAGAGCGTCATCCTGTGGACTCAAGGTGCCATGTTCGATTCCGGTCAAGGGAATGTACCTTGGTTAAGGGCACATCCCCAGTAGGGAGTGTGCAGGAGGCAGTTGATTGATGTTTCTCTCACATCAATGTTTCTAACTCTCTATCTCTCTCCCTTCCTCTCTGAAAAAAAAAATCAATAAAATAAATTAAAAAAAGAATAGTAAGGTAAGTGCTTATACTAACTAGGCCTCTTAGAGAAACTCTAAATCAGAGTTAACACACAATCAGATTTACTTTCTGAGTTGAGCTGATTCGCATCTGTATCTCAAGCCAGTGCTACACAGGAATTTATCAGAGAAGTTGAGGAAAAATGGAATAGATTTGCAAGTCAAACAGGTGGACACTCATTAACTATAGAATCAGGTGTCAATTCCTCCACCTCCTTGAACCACAGTTGTCTCATTACTAAAAAGTTGCCTAATGAATACAATAGCACAGCTACTTTGAAAGTTATTGTGATGACTAAATAACACAGGTTAGTTACATAATATAGGGTCTACTCTAGCCAATAGTAGACTACTCTAGAACTGTTAGTTTCTTTTCTTAATATTCCTGTAGGTAATATGTTGTTTCTAAAAATCCACAAAATCCTACCTGTATGAAGGCTCTTCTTCAGATATCTCACGTACTATTAAGGAAAAAAGTAAAATACATTTTAAAACAATAATATAAAAATACAGGACATTAAAATTACCTGAGTAATTCTTAGTTAGAAAGTATTCCTTTGGGACCACACACCACATACCAGGATAAATATTAATCATAGTGTTGGTAGGCCATTAATACATTAAGAATTCTTACTTTACTTTTTAAATATATCAAATGAAAGAACGAAAAGAAGGGATCTGATATGTACAATGGACATAAACTCAAACAAAAACCATTAGACTGACAGAAAATGGTATGGATAGTAAAAGCAGAATCATAAACTAACAATATCAAACTTATATAGCATGAATTTTCTGGACTCTTTTCACTAAGAAAGTTTAGAAGACTGTACTTATTTTTCCATAACATAATACAACTTCTCCAGTTCTTTATTGAAGACTCGCTAGTTTAGGATAAAACACTCTATCACAAAAAAGGTTGGTCGCCAAGCACTACACTTTGCAGCATAGCATAACATAGGAGACAGACTCTTTCTAGCAACATTTCCAATTGCAACATAAGTAGAAAAGACTTTGTGATTCCAGTTGTATAAAGTAGAATCCCTTGAGACTCTCTCCTTCCAACGCTAGCTTGTATCTGTTCCCACATCATAGAGCAGGGGGGTCCAGACAGGAGGGCTCTGTAGTAGTGCATGAGGTCATTTTTCTCAATCCTGCCCAGCAGGTGGCAAAAGCCTGTAGAAATCAAGCTTGTTCTGCTTGTATGGCTTATGTCATCAGAGCCTATGCTGATGAACAACAAGCCACAATAATTATCACATGTCATGTAATAGTGTTCTAGTGCTTACAGAGTTCTTCCTATTTCCTCATAATCCTTTTCTTAATTTCTTATAAACCTGAAAGCATGGCTTGCCCACTAAAGGCAGTTGTTGGCAAGTCGAAAAGTCAAAGAAATATTACCCAGAATGTGGGGATATCCATGGATATTCCACCAACTCAACATGTATGAAAACATACTGGTCTTTTCAGTTGTACTCTTGCTCTTTCCTGCTCATCTCACGAAGTCCTATGCTTCATGTCCAATCTAAATGCTAGTGCACTGCCTGGACACCTACAAAACACCTTGCATTTCTCTCTCACCGCCAATGTTTTACATTGATTTTTCACAAAATTATATGAACTAGACCTCTTCATTGTATCTGCTTTGTTCTGTTACTGTCAACTGCCCTAGTCAAACAATGGCTCTTAACAGATGGCTCTCACAGGGGGAAAATCCCACCAACTATTATTGTTTCCTCTTAAATTAATAAGATTTTTGGAGCAAAAACAATGAGAAAGACATAGACCTAGAAAAACAATGACATTTTAAATGGAATAAATTGAGCTTTCTTATTCATCTCTGCATGAATAGGTGAAACTACATAATAGACAAATGCTAGCCCAAGGAGGAAAAATCTTCCTTTGTTTCCCAGTCTCTTTATGTGCTTTCCTATCATCTGTCATTTATAGGGGGTGGAGGGGTTGACTAGGAAATGAGAAACTACAGGCCAAATACAAGCTGTCATCAGGTTTTGTAAAGAAATGTCTCACTGGAACACAGTCCTGCCTGTTCAATTAAAGATTGTCTAGGATGGCTCTCACAGTACAATGGCAGACTTGAGTAGATGTGACAGACCACACGGCCTAAAATCAGGCCCTTTACAGGCAAATCTTGCTGATACCTCCTTCATATCACAACCAGAAGGCAGTAAGCAAACCCAATCTTGTTCCACTTCTGCTCAAAACTCTTGAGTCCCTGTGGTAAATATTGCTGGCTCCCTACCCCAGTCTCCACTCTTGCTGGAGAACCAAAACTCTGTTTGGACATTCACTGGTATGAAACACAATGAAGGTGTTATCTCCCGTGCTCCAAGAAGAGAAATAATTATACTGAGCTCATCACAGTGATTAATTTACCACTAACTGGTTTAGGAACGGTTATGTGATGTAACCCACACCTATAATATGTTAGGCAAAGTCAAATGCAAGGCAACCAGTTTCTTTCCATTTAAAAGGAACACATAGGCCACACCAGTGTGATTCAGAGGATTGAGATTCGTCCCATGCACCAAGAGAGGGCCGGTAGGATTCCCATTTAGGGCATTTGCCCAGGATACAGGCTTGATACCCAGTATTGGTGGGCAAGAGGTAGCCGAGCAATGTGATTGTTTCCTTGCTATTTCCATCTCTCTCTCCCTTTCCCCTCTTCTCTCACTCAATAAATATAAAAACTTATTTTTTTAAAAGATTAAAGGAAGGACGTATCTCAATATCACTAATCAGGAAATGCAAATGAAAGCCATAATGAAGTGCCAGCTCACTACTCTCAGAAATTCTGTCATCAAAATATCTACACTAATAAAAGGAAACATTCAAATTGGTGTCACTCCGCTATGCCCAACAGCTAATTGGATACGTATGCAAATTAATCCAACAAAGATTGTGTTTAATTTGCATACGCAGGCACCGAGCAGAGAATGAAGGCTCTGGCCAAAGTGAAGCCTGAAGACTGTGAAGACTGAAGTCTGAAGAGGCTTGGTTGCGGAGAAGCCAAGGCTTGCTGCGGTCGAACCAAAGGCAAGGATTCTGGGTGCCAGAGGAAAACCTTAAGTGGTGGCCATGAAGCTGGAGGCTTGGGTTGCACCAGATGATAGAGGAAGCCAAGCTTCCAGCTGGCCCTGGCCTTTGCTCAAGGGAGAGAACAACATGCACCCATGGCCAGGAGTTTGAGAGGTCAACACAGGGGGGCCCGTGCTACAAGTTTCCATGGTGTGGCTGGGGGCAGGCCCTCAGTGAACACACACACACACACACACACACACAGACACACACACACACACACAAAAACACACACACACGAGGTGCCTGCTCTGAGCCTCCATAGTGCAGATGGGGGAAAGTCCCCAGAGGACACAAACACACACACACACACACACACATGAGGTGCCTGCTCTGAGCCTCCATAGTGCAGATGGGGGAAGGTCCCCAGAGGACACAAACACACACACACACACACACACACATGAGGTGCCTGCTCTGAGCCTCCATAGTGCAGATGGGGGAAGGTCCCCAGAGGACACAAACACACACACACACACACACATATGGGGTGCCTTCTCCGAGCCTCCGATGAGGCTGGGGGCAGGTCCTCAGAGGGGACAAACACATACACACACACACACGGGACAACTGCTACGAGGCTTCGACGTGGCTGCTGGCAGGGCCCAGAGGACACACACACACACACACACACACACACACACACACACAGGACACTGGCTCCAAACCTCTGTTGCCAGACTGTGGCTTAGACTTGCTCCCCTAAGCCATCAGTAGGACATCCACTGCAGGCTCCTGGACTGTGAGAGGGGGCAGACTGTGCTGAGGGACCCCCCCCCGCCCCCTGCCCCCCGACCCCGGTGCAGTAATTTCATGCACCAGGTCTCTAGTAAATAAATAAAAAGTGTTGGTGAGTACAGGCAACCATTTACTGTCTTCACTAGCTGAGTATAGACAGAGACCCCCCAAAAGCTAGTAACCTTTGAAAGTCCTAGCAAAGGTCAGGGCTGTTCACCACCCAGTTAATTTAGACACCACCCAGTTAATCTAGTCGATGGTTCGTAAAGCATTATCCACACCTTACCTCACTGAATTCCTTAGATACTTGTGTAGATCCTTGTTTATTATTGTTGATCAGATACCCTGCCTATTCTTGGAAATTGTCTACTGAGAGCTAATCAGATACTCCGTCTATTCCCAGAACCTGTCTGCTGATCTGTGTGTCATTGAAATCTCCTTACGTAAGGCTACTCCAAGCTCAATAAAAGATTGGAGCGGCCTGAGCATCAGTGGAAGTCCCTCTCCTTGAGTTGGACTTGCCCACCTGGTCCTCCAATATTGCAAAATTATCTCATGTCTTTTTTCTCATTTGTGTGTGGCCCCTCTTTCAGATACTGAACCCTACTCAATGCGGGACGTGGAGCGAGTCTTACAAGACAGGTGTGGATATGAAGAAAAAGAAAACTTTTGTGTACTATTCATATGATAGTAAATTACTAGAGTCATTGTAGAAAACAACTGGAGTTTTCTCAAAAATTTGGAAATAGAACTGCCATTTCACTTCTGCATATTTATACAACAAATACATGAACAGGAATTTGAAAAGATATCCACACGCCTATCTTCACTGCACCATTATTTACAATATCCAAGATATATAAGCACTCTATGTGTCCTTACATTGAGAAATGAATAAAGAAGATGCAATATATATAATGTTACTCAGACGTAAAAAAGAACAAAATTTTGCCACTTAGTGCAACATCCATAGACTGAGTGGAGGTTATGCTAAGTGAAATAAGACTTAGAAATACAAATACCTTATCTCACTTACATGTACAATCTAAAACCACAAAGCAAACAAAACAAAAACACACCCATAGCTACAAAGAACAAACTGATGTTTGTCAGAGGGTAGTGAGTTGAGGAGATGGCTGGAATAGAAGAATATAAATGAGAAGTGCAGAATTCTAGTGATAAAATATATAAGCAACAGACATCTACTGTACAGCAAAGGGAATGTGTCAATTCTATTTAATAAAAGAGTAATATGCAAATTGACCGTAACTCCAACACACACAAATGGCTGCACCCATGTGGACACAAGATAGCCGGCAGGGGAGGGCAGCTGTTGGCGATCAGGCCAGCATGAGAGGGCAGTTGAGTGGCACCAGGCCTGAAAGGGAGGGCAGTTGGGGGAGACCCAGGCAAGCAGGGAAGGGCAGTTGTGGGGGACCCAGGCCAGAAGGGGAGGGCAGTTGAGGGCGACCTGTCCTGCACAGGAGGACATAAGGGCGACCAAGCTGGCAGGGTAAAGCAGTTAGGAGTCACCAGGCCAGCAAAGGAGCAGTTAGGCATTGAACAGGCTGGCACGGGTGTGGTTTGGGGCAACGAAGCAGGCTGGCAGGCAAGCAATTGGGAACCAGCAGTCTTGGATTGTGAGAGGGATATACAACTGCCCATTTAGGCCCCATCCCAGGAGGCCCGATGCTCCTGGAATCGGGCCTAAATGGGCAGTCAGTAGTCTGTTGAGGGGTCCCAGATTGGAGAGAGTGCAGGCTGGGTTGAGGGACACGCCCCCTCCCCCGTGCAGGAATTTAATGCACCCGGCCTCTAGTATTGTAATAACATGGTATGGTGATAGATGGTTACTAGACTTATCATGGTGAACCCATCATAACATATGTAAATGTCAAACCGCTGTGTCATACACATGAAAGTAATATATTCTGTGCCAACTAGACTTTAATAAAAAATTTAAAATTGACCAAAGCAGTCCTTTGGCCTTCTCATACTGTCACATGAGAATAGGATGCTTTGGAGCCATCACTAATTAGCTCACCAGGAAATCAGTCATAAGCACTGACAACCTCACAGCTGAATAAGGGACAACACCTGGGATCCTAATGCCATCACTGAACCACCAAAACAATCCTGGTTCCCATTGTTTCAGCCTCTTAATTAGGCCACCCATTATAACCTGAAGCTAAAAGCATTCTGTCTGATAAATTTCCCAAGGCCACAGGCTAAGATCTAGTCCTCTCTGTAGTACTAAAGACTTTCACAAGCTTGCTTTATAGCTAGGCACTCACCTCATTCCCACCCATTCCCACAGCAAACATTTTGCACATTGAAACGGTACAGCTCAAAAACCCTCCAAAGTTACAGTGCACATCATAGCCCTTAGAATGATGTTCCTCTTGCCAAACATCACCCTTCTGCCCCTTTAACCTGGCAAACTTCTCCATCTGCAGGCTTAATTTAAATCTCACCCACATTTTTATTTTATATTCTTTATTTTATTTGTGTGTAGGTGAATTTTAGAGGACATTTATTATTAAATGTGGGTACAGTGAAACAAGAAAGAGCTGGGAAAATGAGCCCAGGTTTACTAAGAAGTCAGGTTTAGAGGGTTTGCCCAGGATTAATTGCTACTGACCATTGTTGCTCTGGTTGTAAGCCTCCTGGGGTACCTTAGAGTTTAGGTGACTCATCCCTGTGGGGAAAGAAAATGGGTAAGTCTTGGGTGTGCAAGCATGTCTTTAATTTTCTTTAATTTTTAGCACCTTTTAAACATTGATTTCAGAAAAAGAGAGGTTGAGAGAACATTGTTTTTTTGTTCCAGTTATTTAAGTATTCATTGGTTGATTCTAGTATGGACGATGACCAGGGATCAAACCCACAACCTTGGCCTATTGGTACAATACTTTAAGCAAGTGACCTACCAGCCAAGGCTTAACCACATTTTTAAAACTCCCATTCTCATCATGGACTTAAAGTTGCTGGCACATGCTACACACCAATAAAAAAGAATAAATAATGATAATGATAAGCTCCTAGTATGTTCTACCACCCAGCAAGCACTGAATAAAGTATAGTAACTAATAAAACTGGCAGTAACAAGCTCTTGGAGAGCAGAGACTGTGTTTTTAAAACATTTCAATTCTGCAACATCAGAATAGCATTCAGTACATAAATGGCACCTGAGAGTTAAATAGTACACCAGTAAGCAGACAAATTAATAACTGAATTTTGACATTTTCTTTGAAAATTCTGATGAGATAAACAAAAAATAAGAGTGACAGCTCACATATTATGAGATCAAGATCAAAATGACATTTCATTTTGTATTTCCTATAAGTTACAAAATCAACATACACAAATCCTCTGGTTGAAGTCTACTAAGCTGTCCTCATACAGTTCCGGTTCAGATTGCAAAATGCAGTGGTGCCACATCTGGGCAGCACATAGGCATCTTTGTCACTGTGAAACACTTTTGCACTTTATTATAATATATTGAGTCCCGAGTTGGGGTATTTATATACAGTATTTATTATGATTATCTTTTGATCAACGCCAAGAGAGCTTCTTGTTCTAAGGGAATTGCAGTGTCCTGACAATTTTCCAACAAACAGGAGGAAACGTCTTGTTCTAATGCATCAACATATCTCATTCTCATCTGACTTCTGAGGAATGAAGTTGATGATAGTGAGGCCTTTTTGGCATAATATGTAAAGTATCCTATGATTCTCAACAGGTATTGCCCTTCTTACTTCTGTGCTATTGGTAGGTGTCTTAAAAAAAAAACCAAAAAAAAAAACACCTCAAAGGTCCCAAGCAGTGCTGTTCATTGATTGAGGGTAGACCATTGAATCAGGAGGTCAAGGTTCCATTAGCAATTAAAGCACATGCCCCCTTAATGGGCTAGGTCCCTAGTGTGGGGAATGCAGGAAGCAGATAATCAATGATTACCTCTCATCTTTGATGTTTCTCTCTCTCCCTCACCCTTTCTCTCTGAAATCAATAAAAGTATTATTTTAAAAAATTATTTCATTGGGATAGTTGCACACCAGGTGTTATAGTTCTTATTGTTTGCCATTTGTTTGTGGTACCAGGAAAGTATTGTTGAGTTCCCACTTTTAACTACTTTTTTAGTGAGACAAATCACTCTGTAAAAACAGGTTTTCAGTTCTAGCCAGTTTGGCTCAGTGAAAGAGCATCAGCCTGTGAACTGAAGGGTCCTGGGTTTGATTCTGTTCAAGGTCACATGCCTCAGTTGACTGCTCAGTCCAAGGTGGGAGGCATGCAGGAGGCAGCTGATCAATGATTCTCTCTCATCATTGATGTTTCTACCTCTCTCTCCCTATCTCTTCCTCTCTCAAATAAATAAAAATATTTTTTAAAAGATTAAAATAAACTACAGGTTTTCATGCACTAAATGTAATCCATTGTCTGTAAAAACTAAACAAAATGTCCATTTTGTATAACAAGTCCAATCTTTTACAATGTGAAAATAGAGAAAACATACAACATCCTAACTTAAAATCTTTTTTTCTTTTTACATAAAGATATCATGTAGGATTTGAGGGATCAATACTAAATAAATGAACTTCTTTTCAAACAATATTGACCCAGATTTTAAAATTACCTACAATTAATTTTTAAATAATATTGAATACAATAAACATTCACATGCAACTTACACATTGTTTGTTTTTATTGCACCTTCGTTATCAAAATTTCCTTACTCTTAATTCATCTATGGTAGGAGCACCAAGAGTAATTCACTATCAGAAGTCTTACCAAGATTGTCACTGTCAGAAGATTTCATAGGTCTTCTTTCTTCTTTTTTTTCAGAAGTTGATTTTTGGTTGCTGTGAATAAAGAAATGGTGCTAAATGATATTCCCATCAAACTGCAAATATAAAAATATTTCCCAAATATTGTAAATTCTTAGCCTATTTCAGAGAATATCAGAGTTAATAGTAAAACATTAATTATACAACACACTTCAAATTTGTAAGTTCTACAAACTTCTTATGAACATGTGATTTTTAAAGAAATGTAGCATAAAAGAGTGCTGATGTAAAGGCAATCTAGTTCGGTGAATTAATTAGAGTTAGCTTGAAATAATGGCAAGTCTCTTTAACACAGACTTCCCAGCTCTATAAACATGGCTTTTTGTTCTCAAACAAGTCACTTTTCTGTGACTCAAGGTCCTCCTCTACAAAATAAAAACCTAACTGCCTTACTTTAGAAGGTTGCTAGGAGAATGAAATGAAAGAACACGTTAAAAGGAGATGCTCAGGAAACAGTAGGGCAAAGGAAAAATCAGTTATGGAACTAGATATGTTGAAACTGTGCTGGAATCCCAAAGAAACACTAATACAGGTTTTTCATAGTTTCTAAAATTCAAATGTCGCCGTTTTGAGAAAATACTATTAATTTTGTTTATTACCTGTCCTTTCTTTGTGGTTTTTAATTCAGGATGTCTCAGTTACTGTATAACTTGCAACTAAATCTATGTACAAATATATATTATCTCATGAACTCAGATATCAAAATGCTCCCTAAGTTTTGTTTTGAATCATGTGAATTGTAGAAAACTAATTGAACTACTACTGCTATCCCTTCTCTTCTTCCTCAAAGAGTGAACCAGCATATCTTTATGATGTGACAATGATGCTCAATCTCCCTGTGCTCTCCCCATTGGCTTGGAAGATAGAATCCTACTTGTCAACATGGACACTGATGGGGCATGCACCCATAGCATTGTAAGGAACAATAACCTACTTTTGAATCAGAGCTTTCTGCTGAATGGTTTCAATGTGAGACACAATTTAAAATATTTTGAGACCTGAGGAAATTCAACTCTCTTGGGAATGTCTCATAGTTATGGCAAAGAGATCACTTGAGGGGCCAACCACAATTCTGGAGTTCCAGGCAAGCTGGTGCCTACTACACTGGAAAAGGCAATATGGGACCTTCCATTATCTAAACAAAAATGCTCTATAGGGTTTAAGGCGAACCGGGGGAACAGAACTGGTAACAAAGGAGGAAGGAATGTCTGGTCTTTTCCTGCAGCATTATTTGAACCTCTCTGACAGCTTCGAATGGTTCCAAGTAACACTTGTTTCTTCTATCCTGAGGCCTTCCTTGTTTCACTGTCCCCAGCTTTAACAAATGTACTCTCTGAATAAAAAACAAAAGAATGAACAATTGTACCCTTCCATCGGATGATCTTTTGAACCTTTAGTTAGTAAAAATTCCACCATTTTCTCCTTGTTTTCAGATTTGGCAAGTGAAAGTGGTGTGAAGTCATCCTGTAGAGCAGAAGAAACTATTTATAATTCATAGAAATACATGTATCCAAACTGAATATTCGAATTTAAATAGATCCTCTGAACTTAAACATATACAATAGAAAGTAAATAAACAGCATCCCCTTTTGCCCTGGCTCATGTTCTCACTGGTTAGACCATTGGACTGGACATTGAAGGGTCTAGGTTTAATTCCCATTCAAGAGCACATACCCAGATAGCAGGTTTGATCCCCAACCCTGGCCTGAGCCTATGGGGAGGCACCCACACATAGGTTTTCCTCTCTCTCTCTCTCTTTCTCTCTCTCTTTCTCTCTCTCATTCTCTCCTTCTCTCCCTTTAATTCTCGCAAAAAACAATGGAAAAAAATGTGTTGATGTCGATGAAAAAAAAATAGTAGCAGCCCTGTTCTCACCTCTGAACAGTCACTGAATGCTTCTTCCCTTTAAAATGTCCTCCACTCCCTCTTCAACAGATTAACTCTGACATCATTCCCCAAAACCCATCTCAAAGATTTACAGTGTGGGTTCCAAGATTCTATGTTCCTGTCTTACTATCTGCCCTGGTACACTGTCGTCATTATGTTGCCTGTGGACTGGGACCTCTTCTTCTCACTTGCACTCACCCAGCTCCCCTTGCTGGGTATTAGGTCTCCTCTCCCCACCCATGGCCAGCAGCAGCCATTTCCTTGGCCCCTGTCAGCATGGCAACCAGTCCCCACCATCACTTCACTCCTCCCTGCCTTCAGTCCTTTGTGGGATCTGAGCCTATCAACCACTCCCAGATACTAACAGTCAGTTCTTCCTTCTGGGGTGGAAGGGTAGCTGGGAGGCAGAGCTTTGCCCCTTCCATGGACCCCACATTTCTCCAGCCCTCCCTGCCTGGGTTTTTGAGTTGTTTCCATAGTGACATGGCCTGATCTATTGTATTCAGTGTATGTATGTGAGAAAGAAAATGCTTGTTCCCAGCTGGGGTGGCTCAGCAGTTGAGTGTTGACTCTTGAACCAGGAGGCACATGTGGGGCTTCTGAGCTGGATCCCCCAACGGGGATGTGCAGGAAGCAACCCATGGACGACTCTCTGTCATCATTGATATTTCTATCTAACCCTCCCATGCTTTCTCCTTAAAGTCAGTAAAACATAGTTTGTTTGTTTTTTTAAAAAAAGCTTGAAACTGAAGTAAAAACATGTATTTCAAACATTTTGTAAATAAAGTTACTTGATCTATACCTTGTTTCTCACTTCCAGATTTGCCATACAGGAAACTAGCTTTTCCGCTATAGTTGTGTTTTGACTAAGGACAGCATAGTGAAGAGCAGTGTTGCCGTGGATGTCCACTACATTTGGATCGGCACCGTGCTCTAGTAGAATAGCAGCACATTCTTCTTGCTCATATTCAATAGCCTGTCAGTATTATGGCAAAAAATAGATAAGTGTTAGGAATGCAAAGTAACATTCCACAACTTTCACCAATGGCTTCTAGTTAAATGAGATAAACACATTGTTATTCTAAGTAATTAAATTCAAACCCATCTCATGTTGACCTGGTTGGCTAATACATACGTGAATTAGAGCTGTTTTATTGTCAGTATCACAGAGATTCAATAGGCGACGTCTGCTTGCTAGCTGACTCACCACTCGTTTATGGCCCTTGTAACAGGCCACCTTCAGAGCATGCCTATGAAAGGGAGAGGATCCTTAGGAACTTAGAGTGCACTAGATGAAAGCGTACACTTGTCCGTGTTCTTGTAAACATTCTCCCTATGCCTTCAAAACAAATATTTAATTTTCTTCAGGAGACAGTACAGTGTTTATTAGTTCTTGTTACCACATTAGTGAAGGAGAAGCCTATTTGAATGGAGAGAGGATGACCTGGGGACTCAGCTCAACTTGGTTCTGATCCTATTTTAACTGTCACATATCAGATATCACTTGGCCTCTCTGTGCCTCAATTTTCTCATCAACAGAATGGGGATAAAAATAATAGGTATCTCCCGGGACACCAGAATCTATGCAAAGTGTTTAGTACAGTTCTTAGCCCAGAAAAAAATAACTCAATAATTGTTAGATAATATCAGTATCTTCATTATTATTATTACTCCCAATTTACAAAAACAACATTTCAATGAAGTAAAATGATATCATCATACCTACTTTGAGAACTTATAAGCATCAGAAAGAACATAGTATTTCAATGCTTCTAAAATGCTTATTTACAAAGAATTTAACATCTCTGACATTGGAGTCCAATTTTTAATTCAGAATGCCTTACAACCATTATGGGCAGCATTTAAAAAATTAATTAATACAAAAAATACTGACAATCTGACATCCATGGTACGCTACATTAAGTTAAATATTGCTAACTATAACATTCCTCTTGCAGTTTTGTCAAATGTTTGGCATTGAAATACATATTAATTATTAATAGCTTTATCGGGGTAAAGAGGGCACAAAAGGAAATCAAGAAAATTTTAAAGGTAATTCTTACTTTGATTTTCAAGAAAATTTAACTCAAAGGAAGGTCAGAATTCAAATATTTAAGATGGCTCAATTTGTTCAATATTTAGATTTTTAGATTGTAGGGAAAACGGACGTTCCCAATGAGCAATATTAGTATTCATTACTATTATACGTCATCAAAAGGCCAGTTAAAGGTTATCTTTTACAGTTTCCTACTTTCAGAAATACTTTGGTTTGGAAGCAGGGAGAAAAACCTTCAACCTGATGATGCCCTAATATTTCAATTATGAAATTCTCCTTTGGCTCATATTGGGCAACGTGAAATTGTAAGGATGAAAGGGCCTGAGATTTGGAGGGAAAAGGCCCAGAGAAGAATATGTCTGCTACATAATAATAGGTATTCAGGTTATATTTCATGTAAACAGGGATTGAGAGAATGCATACACATAGTGGAAGAGTTCAATATTTTTAAATAAATCTTTATAGATTAAAAAAACACTTCAGCATTAATAATAATCTTTTACATCTTCTCTCTTTATTAAAAAAGTTCATGGTTGAGAGTATTACAGATGTCCTACATTTTTCCCTCATCGTCACCCTCCACCTGGTTCCTGCCCTAACCCTGGCCTTCAACACCCTATTGTCTGTGTCCATAGGTAAAATCTTAGGTTAATCTCTTCCTGCCCCTCTGTTCCCCTTGCCTCTGTGATACAAAAGTCTATTCCATGTTTCCATGACTCTGGTACTATTTTATTCATTGTTTTGTTGTTGCTGTTGTTGTTCATTAGATTTCTTCTTCATTTATTTTGATTTTTGGATTCAATTGTCGACTTATAATAATAAAAGCATAATATGCTAATTAGACAAAATGTCCTTCTGGACATCCTTCTGGAAAACCTTCCAGATGAAGACGGGCTGTAGCCACAGGATCCAGGCAGACTCCAAGGCTGCAAGGGAGGGATCTAGGAAGCTGCCATGGCTGAGAAGGCCTACTCTTGCACAAATTTCGTGCATTGGACCTCTAGTAGATATATATTTATAGACATATTATATTTTATATTTTTCAACTTTTCTTCTTCTTCTTCTTCTTCTTACCCACTCCCCATATTTGTATTATGAAACTCAGACGCAGAAAAATAAAGAAGGAAGACTATTACACTCATCAACCTGAATTTATAAATGAATTCCACCATTTACTATAACCCAATAGGTCATATTAAACTCTTTGAATTTCTAATACTCCATGCAATCAACCACTTAGCCAGAACATTAAACACTGGTTGAAGAGCTCAAGGGAATTGTATTTAATTAATTTCTAGGCTTTCTTAAATTCCTGAACTTCTATGTGCCCTTGATTCTGTATAGAAAAAAGGAGAACACCATAGCTGGCAGAATTGGAAAAAAAATTACACAAAGAAAGAAACACCGAAAAAAGTAGAGAATAAAAATTTTTAAAGTCAATAAGTCATGAAAGAGGAAAGAAAGAGTATAGCAACAAAGAAAAAAAACCCTCACACAAGTAGGCAAAGGTAGTAGCCTGAAAAGAAAACCAGACTGGGAAGACAATAAATAGAGAAATTAATTAGAGATATCCTCTAAGTACCTGCTGAATTTAATTAAGATAACAGGGTAAATACATAGACATTCTTTACTTTCAGATAAATAATTCATTCCAAGAAGAATAAATATCATTTTAACATAACCAGGCCTTGATTAGGTAAATGCTTTGGTTGTCTGACCATAGCTAACTGATATGGGCCTTAAAACTTCAGTGGGAAGAAGAAGATTCTATTGACTGCTACCACTACAATTGTCAAGAATAATAAGTTAAGAGCTTGGACTAACTAGGACTCTTAGAAAAACTCTAAATCAGAATTAACACACAATCAGGTTTACTTTCTGAGTTGATCTGATTCGCATCTGTATCTCACGCCAATGCTACAAAGGAATTCATCAGAGATGTTGAGGGACAATGGAATAGATTTGGAAGTTAAACAGGTGGCCACTCGCTAACTATAGAATCAGGTGTCAATTTCTCCACCTCCCTGAACCACAGTTGTCTCATTACTAAAAAGTTGCCTAATGAATACAATAGCACAGCTACTTTGAAAGTTATTGTGATGAATATTTAACACACGATAGTTACATAAAATAGGGTCTCTAGCGGATAGTAGACTACTCTAGAACATTTAGTTTCCTTTCTCTGCATTCCTGTAGGTTATATATTGTTTTTAAAAATCCACAAAATCCTACCTGAATAAAGCCTCTTGTTCAGCTAACTCACGTGCTATTAAGGAAAAAAGTAAAATACATTGTAAAACAATAATATATAAATATAGGACATTAAAAGTACCTGAGTAATGCTTTGTTAGAAAGTATTCCTTTGGGACCACACACCACATACAGAGGATAAATGTTAATCATATTATTGGTAGGCCATTAATACATTAAGAACACTTAATTTCTCTCTTTAAAAATATCAAATGCAAGATAGAAAGAAAAGGATCTGATATTTACAATGAACATAATCCCAAACAAACCGCATTCGGCTGACAGAAAATGGTATGGATAGTAGAAGCGGAATCATAAACTAAAAGTATCAAACTTATATAGCATGAATTTTCTGGACTCCTTTCACTAAGAAGGTTTAGAAGAGAGTGTACTTATTTTTTCCAAAACACAATTTAACTTCTCCAGTTCTTCAGTGAAGACTCACTAGTTTAGGATGAAACACACTATCACAAAAAAGCTTGGTCTTTGCTAGGCACTACACTATCCAGCCTAGCAAAACATAGGAAACGGATACTTTATGGCAAATTTGTAATTGCAAAAATAAGTAGAAAAGACTTTGTGATTCCAGTTGTATAAAGTAGAATCCCTTGAGACTGTCTCCTTCCAATGCTAGCTTGTATCTGTTCCTACCTCATAGAGCAGGGGGGTCCAGACAGGGAGGGCGCTAGTAGTGCATAAGGTCATTTTTCTCAACCCTGCCCAGCAGGTGGCAAAAGCCTGTAGAAATCAAGCTTGTTCTGCTTGTATGGCTTATGTCATCAGAGCCTATGCTGATGAACAACAACAAGCCACAAAGGAGAAAGAACGACTTGGAAAGCTACAGCCAATTTCCTTGACATTTTAATGTTTTAAACATGCAAAAAGATACCCACTGTATGATTCCAACTATACAACACTCAGGAAAGGCAAAACTACGGAGACAGTAAGAAGATCGGTGGGTTCCAGGCCAAGAGAGACGGGAGAGGATAAATAAGCAGAGCACAGAGGCTCTTTAGGCGATGAAATGATTCTATATGATAATCTTAATGGTGGATTCATGCCATCATACATTTGTCAAAATCCCTAGAATGTACACCAAGAGTGAATCTTTATGTAAAATACGGACTTTGGTTGATAATGAGGGGTCAAAGCAGGTTCATCCAAAGTACCTCTATTGCAGGATGACAAAAATGAGCAGGGCTGTGTGTAGGGGATGTGGGGCTTGTGAGAAGTCTCCACACTTTCCCCTCCTTTATGCTGTGCACCTAAACCCGCTCTAAAACTGTCTTATTAAATTTTTACAGCATCTGAGGAACATGCTATTAACATTTGTCAACATATTTATGCTATCTTCAAGACACAGTCAACTTGTAAATTAATATAAAGATCCAAGTATCTGAATACGGCGATTATCCTCAGATTTGATTTAGCCATTTGAAAAGACATAAATAAAGCCAATAATTTTAACCGTATAGTAGAGAAAGAAAATAACTGATAAATATGATTGAATATCTTGCTTTAAAATTACAACCAGGGATTAAGTGCAACATAAACCAAAACTGAATCATCCATGTAATTGAAAGACACGTTTTATTATAATTTAAAATCAGAAATCATTATGATAATTTTATCTAAAAATTATTTTGAAACATTAATTGGTTAAAAAAAGCATATAATTGCCTAATATTGCCCTAGTAATTTATGTACAAATACCTGTTAAATACTCAAAAAGAGTCAGAAAAATAACCAGAAATGCAAGCAATTATGGATGATGCAACAGAAACCAGTACCATGTTATATTATTATATTACCGGCTCTAAAAAAAAAAAAAGTACGTCAATGCCAAAAATTCAGTGAGGGCCATACATTGTGCTGAAACATGTCATGCAGCAGGCCTAGGACTGTTATCCTTTGAAAGTCCTGCTGAAATGGCTGCCCTTTATTTGGTGTCTGAAAACTTGAATCTGGGGAGGGGGTTCCCATCTTTCCCTATCTGATAACAGTGGCCCCCAGTGCCCAAAGAGTGGCACAAGCAATGAGGTTCATGCAGAACACTTGATTTCCTTCTGGGAATCTAGAATTTTGGTACATGCTATAGGGAAAATGGTTATGTGAGTAGCGTGCCATGAAAACCTTGCCACTGAGTCTAAGAAGACTTGTAGATAACATATCTCATGTGTGTGGTCAAAATTTGACGCTGGAATAATTCAGCACATCCTGGTAACTCTACAGAGAGAGGACCCTTGGAAGCTTGTTCCTGGTCTCCCTCACACTTTGTCACACAAACCTTTCACTTGGCTGATTTTGCTTTTGTCCTTTCACTGCAATAAATCTCAGGTAGGAGCATAACTATATGCTGAGTCCCGTGAATCATTCTAGTGCAAAGCAAACTTAGGTGAGGGTTTAGGAACTTCTATCTCAATTTCATTATGTGAATTTTTTATAATTTGGTTGATACATGATTACAGTCAGAACTTGATTTCATAGAATACCTTTCTTTGATTTTCTTTTGCTCCAAGCTTGTTTTAGAGATTTCTGTAGATCAGTAACTATTGAAATAAAGGCATAAAAGGGATAAATAAAACATAAATGTCAGAAAACAATGTTAAACAAGCAGCAATCCTATTTACTCAGAATAGAAGATACAGAATCCAAATGATTGACAACATATTCCGTAACATAGAAGTTCCTCTAAAAACAATTGCCCCCATACTGACAATTTTCTCCAAAGAAGCAGGCTTTAATCCTTTTTGCAATAGTAGTTATGAGTCAATCAAATAACTGGGATAGCTACAGAAAAACAATAATTATCACATGTCGTGTAATAGTGTTTTAGTGCTTGCAGAGTTCTTTCTATTTCCTCCTAAACCTTTTCTTGATTTCCTATAAAACTGAAAGCATGGCTTGCCCACTAAAGGCAGTTGTTGGGAGGACAAGTCAAAAAGTCAAAGAAATATTACTAAGAACTTAGGGATATCCATGGATATTCCACCAAACTCAACATGTATGGGTACATACTGTTTTTTCCAGTTGAACTGTTGCTCTTTCCTGCTCATCTCACAAAGTCCTATTCTTCATGTCCAATCTAAATGCCAGTGCACTGCCTGGAAACCTACAAATCACCTTGTATTTCTCTCTCCCGACCAACATTTTACATTGATCCATCATAAAATTATATGAACTCGACCTCTTCTCTGTCTCTGCTTTACTTTGCTACTGTCAACTGCCCTAGTCAAACAAAGGCTCTTAACAGAGATGGCTCTCACAGGGGAAAATTCCCACCAGCTATTCTTGTTCCCTCTTGAATTAATAAGATTTTTGGAGCAGAAAAATGAGAAAGGCATACACCTAGAAAACAACATTTTTAGACACAATAAATTGAGCTTTCTGACTTATGGATAGATGATACTTCATAATAGACTAATGCTAGCCCAAGGAGGCAAAATCTTCCTTTGTTTCCCAGTCTCTTTATGTGCTTTCCTATCATCTGTCACTTATATGGTGGGGGGGCGGGTAGGCCTCAGCAAATGAAGGACCACAGGCCAAATGCAAGCTGCCATTAGGTTTAGTAAAGAAATGGCTCACTGGAACACAGTCCTGCCTGTTGAATTAAAGATTGTCTAGGATGGCTCTGACAGTACAATGGCAGACTTGAGTAGATATGACAGACCACCTGGCCTAAAATCAAGCCCTTTACAGGCAAATCTTGCTGATACCTACTTCATATCACAACCAGAGGGCCTTAATCAAATCCAATCTTGTTACACTTCTGCTCAAAACTCCAGTGAATCCCTGCAGTGAATATGCTGGCTCCCTACCTCAGTCTCCACACTTGCTGGAGAACCACAACTCTATTTGGACAGTCACTGTCGTGATACATAACGATTGTGGTATCTCCCTAGCTCCAAAAAGAGAAAAAATTATACTGAGCTCATCACAGTAACTGGTTTAGGAACAATCGTGTGATGTAACCCAATCTTATAATATGTTAGATAGGGGAGGTCAATTGCAAGGCAATCTGTTTTCTTCCGATTTAAAAGAAACATATAGGCCAAGCCAGTGTGATTCAGTGGATTGAGAGTCGTCCCATGCACCAGGAGATGGCTGGCAGGATTCCCATTTAGGGAACATGCCCAGGTTTTAGGCTGGATGCCCAGTATGGGTGGTCTGGAGGCAGCCGAGCAATATGATTGTTTCCTTGCCATTTCCATCTCTCTCTCTCTTTCCCCTCTTCTCTCACTAAATATCAATAAAAACAAATTTTTTTAAAAAATTAAAGGAAGCACATATCTCAACATCACTAATCAGGAAATGCAAGTGAAAGCCATAATGAAGTGCCAGCTCACTCCTCTCAGAACGGCTGTCATTAAAATATAAATAAATAACGAGTGTTGGCGAGGATATAAAGAAAAAGGAAACCTTTCTGTACTATTCATATGATTGTAAAGCGGTACAGTCATTGTAGAATGCAGCATGGAAATTCCTCAAAAAAGTTGGAAATGTAACTGGGTAGTCCACTGGCATCTTTGTCACTGTAAGACACTTTTGTACTTTTATTATAATTTATTGAGTCCCGAGTTGGGGTATTTGTATATTTATTATGATTATCTTTTGATCAATGGCAATATTGCTTCCTGTTCTAAAAAATTGCACTGTCCTGACTATTCCACAACAAACAGGAGGAAACATCTTGTGCTAATGCATCAACATATCTCTTTCTGTTCTGACTTCTGAGGAATGAAGTTGATTGTAGTGAGGCCTTTTTGGCATAATATGTAAAGTATACTATGATTCTCAACAGGTATTGCCTTTATGACTCCTGTGCTATTGGTAGGTATCTTAAAAAACAACCTCAGTATTCACAGACTGTGGGGCTCATTGGTTGAGACTTGACCTATGAAGCAGGAGGTCAAGGTTCCATTAGTGATCAAGGCACATGCCCCCTTTGTGGACTAGATCTCCAGTGTGGGGCATGCAGGAGGCAGATAGTCAATGATTATCTCTCATCTTTGATGTTTCTCTGTCTTTCTCACTGTTCCTCTCTGAAATCAATATAAATGTATTTAAGAAAAACAGCAACACAATTTCATTGGGATAATTGCACACTAAGTGGTGTAGTTCTTATTGTTTGCCATTTGTTTGTGGTACCAGGAAAGTATTGGTGAGTTCTCACTTTTAGCTACTTTTTTAGTGAGACAAATCACTCTGTAAAACAGGTTTTCAGCCCTAGCAAGTTTGGCTCAGTGGGTAGAGTGTCAGCCTGCTGACTGAAGGTTCCTGGGTTTGATTCTGGCCAAGGGCACATTCCTGGGTCCAGGCTCAATCCCTGGAGGTGGGCGTGCAGGAGGCAGCTAATCAATGATTCTCTCTCATCGTTGATTTTTCTATCTCTTTCTCCTTCTCCCTTCCTCTCTCAAATAAGTTAAAATATGTTTAAAAAAAGATTTTTATAATAACCAAGTTCTCATTTACAAAATGTAATCCATGGCCTGTAAACACTAAACAAAAGGTCCATTTTGTATAACAAGTCCTATAGTTTACATGTGAAAATAGAGAAAACATACAACATCCTAACTTAAAATCTTTATTTACATAAAGATATCATATAGAATTTTAGGGATCAATAATAAATAAATGAACTTCTTTTCAACCAATATTGATCCAGATTTTAAAATTATCTACAATTAATTTTTTAAATAATACTGAATACTAATCTATTAACAAAGAGATTAAGAAAACATTCACATGCAACTTACACATTGTTTGTTTTTTCTTGCTCCTTAATTATCAAAATTTCCTTACTCTTAATTCATCTATGGTAGGAGCACCAAGAGTAATTCACTATCAGAAGTCTTACCAAGATTGTTACTTCCAAAAGATTTCAAAAGTCTTCTTTTTTCTTTTTTTTCAGAAGTTGCTTGTTGGTTGCTGTGAATAAAAAATGGTGATAAATGATATTACCATCTTAATACACATACAAAAAATATTTTCCAACTATTATAAATTCTCAGCATATGTCAGATAATATCAGAGTTAATATTAAAACATTAGTTGTATTACACACTTCAAATTTGTAAGTTCCACAAACTTCTGATAAAGCATGTAATCTTTGAGGAAAAGTAGCATAAAAGAGTCATGATTTGCAGGCAATCTAGCTCCGTGAATTAATTAGACTTAGCTTCACTTAATGGCAAGTCTTCTGAACTCAGACTTCCTAGTTTTATAAACAGGGCTATTTGTTCTCAAACAAGACTCTTTTTCTGTGGCTTGAGGTCCTCCTCTACAAAATAAGAATCTATCGGCCTTACTTTAGAAGGTTGCTAGGAGATTGGAATGAAAGAACACATCAAAAAGAGATGCTCAGAGAAACAGTACGGCAAAGGAAAAATCTTTTCTTGAACTTTATTTGTTGAAACTGTGTTGGAATCCCAAAGAAAGCCTCATGTGGGTTTTTGATAGTTTCTAACATTGAAATGTCACAGTTTTCTGAAAATGCTATTAATTTTGGTAATTACCTGTCCTTTCTTTGTGGTTTGTAATTCAGAGGATGTCAGTTACTTTAGAACTTGCAACTAAATTTATATGCAAATATATTATCTCATGAAGTGAGATAGCACAATGTTACCTTAGTTTTGTTTTGAATAATGTGAATTATAGAAAACTAATAGAAGTTAGGACCTGGCCTAGACTACTACTGTCCCTTCTCTACCTCCTCAAACTGTGAACCAGCAGATCTTCATGAGAATGATGCTTATTCTCCCTGTCCACTCCCAATTGGCTTGGAAGATAGAATTCAACTTGTCACACATGGACACTGATGGGTCATGCACCCATAGTAATTGTTAGGGCCGATAATTTATTTTTCAATCAGAGCTTTCTGTTGATTGGCTTTCATGTGAGACACAATTTAAATATTTTCAGACCTGAGGAAATTCAACCCTCTTGGGAATGTCTCATAGTTATGGCAAAGAGATCACTTGAGGGGCCAACCTCAATTTTGGTATCTCAGGCAAGCTGGTGCCTACTACACTGGGAAAGGCAATATGGGACCTTCCACTATCTAAACAAAGATGCTCTATAGGGTTTAAGGCAAACCGGGGGAACAGAAATGGAAACAAAGGAGGAAGGAATGTCTGGTCTTTTCCTGCAGCATTATTTGAACCTCTCTGACAGCTTCGAATGGTTCCAAGTAACACTTGTTTCTTCTATCCTAAGGCCTTCCTTGTTTCCCTGTCCCCAGCTTTAACAAATGTACTCTCTGAATAAAAAACAAAAGAATGAACAATTGTACCCTTCCAGTGGATGATCTTTTGAACCTCTAGTTAGTAAAATTTCCACCATTTTCTCCTTGTTTTCAGATTTGGCAAGTGAAAGTGGTGTGAAGTCATCCTGTAGAGCAGAAGAAACTATTTATAATTCATAGAATTACATGAATCCAAACTGAATATTTGAATTTAAATAGATCCTCTGAACTTAAACATATACAATAGAAAGTAAATAAACAGCATCCCCTTTTGCCCTGGCTCATGTTCTCACTGGTTAGACCATTGGACTGCACATTGAAGGGTCTAGGTTTAATTCCCATTCAAGAGCACATACCCAGATAGCAGGTTTGATCCCCAACCCTGGCCTGAGCCTATGGGGAGGCACCCACACATAGGTTTTCCTCTCTCTCTCTCTCTTTCTCTCTCTCTTTCTCTCTCTCATTCTCTCCTTCTCTCCCTTCAATTCTCTCAAAAAGCAATGGAAAAAAATGTGTTGATGTCGATGAAAAAAAAAAAAAATAGTAGCAGCCCTGTTCTTCTCACCTCTGAACAGTCACTGAATGCTTCTTCCCTTTAAAATGTCCTCCACTCCCTCTTCAACAGATTAACTCTGACATCATTCCCCAAAACTCACCTCAATGATTTACAGTGTGGGTTCCAAGATTCTATGTTCCTGTCTTACTATCTGCCCTGGTACACTGTCGTCATTATGTTGCCTGTGGACTGGGACCTCTTCTTCTCACTTGCACTCACCCAGCTCCCCTTGCTGGGTATTAGGTCTCCTCTCCCCACCCATGGCCAGCAGCAGCCATTTCCTTGGCCCCTGTCAGCATGGCAACCAGTCCCCACCATCACTTCACTCCTCCCTGCCTTCAGTCCTTTGTGGGATCTGAGCCTATCAACCACTCCCAGATACTAACAGTCAGTTCTTCCTTCTGGGGTGGAAGGGTAGCTGGGAAGCAGAGCTTTGCCCCTTCCATGGACCCCACATTTCTCCAGCCCTCCCTGCCTGGGCATTGGAGTTGTTTTCATAGTGACAGGGCCTGATTTATTTTATTCAGTGTATGTAAGTGAGAAAGAAAATGCTTGTTCCCAGCTGGGGTGGCTCAGCAGTTGAATGTTGACTCTTGAATCAGGAGGCAAATGTAGGGCTTGTGAGCTGGATCCCCCAATGGGGGTGTGCAGGAGGCAGCCAATGGATGACTCTCTGTCATCATTGATATTTCTATCTAACGCTCCCTTCCTTTATCTTTAATATCAACAAAACATACAGTTTTTTTAAAAAGGCTTAAAACTGAAGTAAAAACATGTATTTTAAACATTTTGTAAATAAAGTTACTTGATCTATACCTTGTTTTTCGCTTCCATATTTGCCATACAGGAAAGTAGCTTTTCCACTATTGCTGTGTTTTGACCAAGGACAGCATAGTGAAGAGGAGTGTTTCCATGGATATCCATTTTGTTTGGATCGGCACCGTGGTCTAGTAGAATTGCGGCACATTCTTCTTGCTCATTTTGGATGGCCTGTCAGTATTATGGCAAAAAATAGATGATAAATTCTAGTAATGCAAAGTAAACATTCCACAAGTTATTCTAAGTAATTAAATTAAAAGCAATCTCAAGTTCACATAGTTGGCTAATACATACGTAAATTAGAGCTGTTTTGTTGTCAATATCACAAAGGTTCAATAGGCAATGTCTCTGAGCTAGCAGTCTCACCACTCTTGGATGGCCCTTGCCACAGGCCATGTGCAGAGCAGTCCTATGAAAGTGAGAGGACTTATTAGGGACTTAGAGTACACTACATTAAAGCATACAGTTGTCTATGTAATTGTAAACATTTCCCACTATACCTTCAAATTAAATCTGTAGTTTTCTTCTGGAGACAGTACAATATTTATTAGGTCTTGTTACTTACCCTATTTGAAGAGAGGGAGGATGACCTGAGGATGAAGCTCTACTTGGTTCTGTTCCTATATTAACTGTCACTTATTAGATAACACTGGGCCTTTCTGTTCCTCAATTTTCTCATCAACAAAACAAGGATAAAAAAAATAGGTATCTCACAGGATACCATTGTTGGCTTTCATGAGAATTTATGCAAAGTATTTACTACAGTTCTTAACCCAGGGAAAAATAACTCAATAATTGTTAGAAAATATCAGTATCATTATTATTATTACTAGAGGCCCGGTGCACAAAAATTTGTGCACTCGGGGGGCGGGGAGACGGGGGTCCCCCAGCCCAGCCTGTGCCCTCTCGCAGTCTGGGACCCCTTGGGAGATAACGACCAGCTGGCTTAGGCCTGCTCCCGGGTGGCAGAGGGCAGGCCCAATCCCTAGGTGCAGCCCCTGGTCGGGCTAAGAGCAGGGCCGATTGGGGAGTTGGGGCACCGCCCCATTATGCACACAGCAGGGCGGATTGGGAGGTTGTGATGCTACCCTCAGTCACGCTCAGGGTAGGGCCAATTGGGGGGTTGGGGCACCGCCCCCTGTCACACTCAAGGCAGGGTCGATGGGGAGGTTGCGGCGCCACCCCCTGTCACTCACAGAGCAGGGCCCATCAGGGGGTTGGGGCGCTGCCCCCTATCACTCACAGAGCAGGGCCCATCAGGGGGGTTGGGGCTCCATACCCTGTCACACATAGAGCAGGGTCAATCAGGGGGTTGAGGAGCTCCCCACTATCATGCACAGAGTAGGGCCGATAGGGGAGTTAGGGCTCCACCCCCTGTCACACACAGAGCAGGGCAGATCAGGGGGTTGGGACACTGCACCCTGTCACACTCAGGGCAGGGCCAATGGGGAGGTTATGGCACTATCCCATTACACACAGAGAAAGGCCTGTGGAGGGGGGTTGGGGCACCGCCCTCTATCACCCACAGAGCAGGGCCGATCAGGGGGTTGAGCGCCGCCACTGTCACTCGCAGGGCAGGGCCAATGGAGAGGTTATGGCTCTACCCTGTCACACACAGAGCAGGGCCCGGGGGCGAGGGGGGCGGTTGGGGCGCCACACCCTGTTACACACAGAGTTCAGGGTGACCAGGGGATTGGGGAGCTCCCCCCTATCAGGCACAGAGCAGGGCTGATCAGGGGGTTGGGGTGCCTTCCCCTGTCACGAACAGAGCAGGGCAGATAGGGAGGTTGTGGCCCCGCCCCCTGTCACACACAGAGCTGCAGGGTGATCAGGGGGTTTGGGCACTGCCCCCTGTCACACTGATCCTGGTGCCGGGAGGCCTCGCTGCTCTGCTGATCCCGGTGCCGGGAGGCATATTACCCTTTTACTATATAGAATAGAGGCCTGGTGCATGGGTGGGGGTCGGCTGGTTTGCCCTGAAGGGTGTCCTGGATCAGGGTGGGGGTCCCCACGGGGGTGCCTGGCCAGTCTGGCTGAGGGGCTGAGGGCTGTTTTCAGGCTGGTGGGTTGACTGAAGCTCCCAACCTCTCCTTTTTTTTCTTTTTTCTTTTTTTATTCAGGGCCAGCTTTAGCTCTGAGGCCTCGCTTTCGGTTTCTGGCCTTTACCTTCTGTATTTGATACAATGTTGCGGTCTGGCTGGCTGAAGCCTGGCTGACTAACGCAGGTTTCTGGGGTCTTGTTTAGCTTCTATATTTGCAACATAGTTCCTTAGAGTTGCAGCTGAGAGGCCAGCAAGTGAGGCGGGGAACGTTGGAGTCCGCCTTCACTGGAGCAAGCAAGCCTCCCTGTTCGCTTCAGTGCATGGCTGCCGGCCGCCATCTTGGCTGACATTTAATTTGCATAAGCATATGCTGATTAGCCATTGGGAAGGGTAGCGGTTGTACGCTAATTACCATGTTTCTCTTTTATTAGTGTAGATTACTACCAATTTACAGGAACCACATTTCAATTAAATAAAATGATATCATCATACCTACTTTGCAGATCTATTATAAGCATCAGAATGTACATAGTATTTCAATGCTTCTAAAATGCTTATTTTCTCACAATTTAAAATCGCTGATATTAGAATCTAGTTTTTAAATCAGAAAGACTTACAAACATTATTGGCAGCATTTAAAAAATTAATTAATACAAAATATACTGACAATTGGACATCCATGGTACCTTACATTAAGGAAAATATGGCTAACTATAACATTGATCTTGCAGTTTTGTCAAATGATTGGCATTTAAATTCATATTAATTCTTAATATCTTTATGGTGGTAAAGAGGACACAAAAAGAAATCAAGAAAATTTTTAAAGGTAATTCTGACTTTGATTTTCAAGAAAATTTAAGTCAAAGGTAGGTCAGGATTCAAATATTTAGGTTGACTCATTTTGTTCAATATTTAGATTTATAGATTGTAGGGAAAACGGATGTTTTCAATGAACAATATTAGTATTTCTTACTATTATACATCGTCAAAAGGCCAGTTTAAGGTTATTTTTTACAATTTCCTACTTTCAGAAATACTTTTTTGGAAACAGGTAGAAAAAGTTTCAACCTGATGATGTCCTAATATTTCAATTATGAACTTCTCATTTTGCTCATGTTGGGCAACATGAAATCATAAAGATGAAAGGGCCTGATTTGGAGGGAAAGGGTCCTGAGTAGAATATGTCTGGTACATAATAGGTATTCAGGTTATATTTCATGTAAAAATGGATTGAGAGAATGCATACACATAGTGGAAGAGTTCAATATTTTTAAATAAATCTTTATAGATTAAAAACACACCTCAGCATTAATAGTAATCTTTTACATTTTCTCTCTTTATTAAAAAAGTTTATGGTTAAGAGTACTATAGATCTCTTACATTTTTCCCTCATCGTCACCCTCCACCTGGTTCCTGCCCCACCCCAGGCCTTCAACATCCTACTGTCTGTGTCCATAGGTAAAATCTTAGGTTAATCTCTTCCTGCTCCTCTGTTCCCCCTTGCCTCTGAGATACAGAAGTCTGTTACAGGTTTCCATGCCTCTGGTACTATTCTATTCATTGGTTGTTGTTGTTGTTGTTCATTAGATTAATTACTTGTTTTGATTTTTACATTCAATTGATGATCTATAATAATGAAAGCATAGTATGCTAATTAGACCAGAGGTCCTTCTGGATATCCTTCGGGACGACTTCCAGATGAAGGCAGGGCTGCAGCCACAGAATCAAGGAAGCCCCTGTAGCTGCAAGGGAGAGATCCAGGTAGAGGCCATGGCTGTGAAGGCCTATCCTTGCACAAATTTCGTGCATTGGGTGTCTAGTAAATACATATGTATTGACATATTATTGTTTCTATTTTTAAACTCTTCTTCTTCTTCTTCTTCTTCTTCTTCTTCTTCTTCTTCTTCTTCTTCATCTCCACCTCCTTCTTCTTCTTCTTCTCCTTCTTCTCCTCCTCCTCCTCCTCCTCCTCCTCCTCCTCCTCCTCCTTCTTCTTCTTCTTTTTCTTCTTCTTTATTTTTCTTTCTCAAGAATACCCATCAACATTTCATTCAACACTGGTTTAGTAATTGTGAACACTTTTAGTTTTTTTTTGTCTGTGAAGCTCTTTATCTGACCTTCAATTCTAAATGATAGCTTTGTTGGGTAGAGTAATCTGGATTGTAGGTCCTTGCCATTCATCACTTTGTATAATCCCTGTCACTCGCTACTGGGCTGCAAAGTTTTTCTTGAGAAATCAACTGACAGTCTTACAGGTATTCCTTTGTAGGTAACTAACTGATTTTCTCTAGCTGCTTTTAAATTCTCTTTGTCTTTAGCCATTGGCATTTTAATGATGATATGTCTTGGTGTGGGCCTCTTTGCATTCCTCTTGTTTGGGACTCTCTGTGTTTTCTCCACTGGTAATTCTATTTCCTTTAGCAGGTAGGAAAATTTTTCTGTCATTATTTCTTCAGATAGGTTTTCATTATCTTGCTCTCTCCCTTCACCTGCTGGCAGGAACATAATGTAATTGTTGGTATGCTTGAAGTTATCCCAGAAGCTCTTTACACTGTCTTCATATTTTTTGGATTCATTTTTCTTTTTGCTCTGCTGACTGGGCATTTTCTGTTTCCTCATATTCCAAGTCTTAATTTGATTCTCAGGATCTTCAACTGTACTGCTGAATCCCCAAAATTATTCTTGACTTCAGTTAGTGTGTGCCTAATTTCTGACGGATCCAGGTCCGTTTTTATGTCTTTGGTGTAGTCATTAAATCCTTGTAAGTCTCACTAAGTTCCTTGAAGCTCTCATTAAAGCAACCTCATAACCATTGCTTTGAATGCTGTATCTAGTAATTCGCTTGCTTCCATTTCATTTAGTTCTTTTTCTGATGATTTCTCCTGTTCTTTCATTTGTGATATGTATTTTTGTCACCACATTTTTGGCTGCTTCCCTGTGTTTGTTTCTATGTACTAGGTAGAACCTCTATGTCTCCTGGAATTAGTAGAGTGGCCTTGTATAAGAGGTATCCTGTGGCTCAGTCTCTTTAGGAACCTGAGCTGGGCACTCTAGGTGAACCCCTGTGTGGGCTATGTGCAGAATCATTTATCTGTGCCTTGACTGCTGTCGGTGTCACTAGGTGCAGTTGATCTCCAGGCCAATTGGCTGTGAGGATCAGCTGGGACTACATTGGAAGAGATGTTGTGCAGGAGATACATTTTTTTTGTTTGAGATATTTTTGCAAAGTGTGAAGCCTGACCAAGGACATGTCATTCATATGTTAACGGTGGTACAAAGCGCTTGAGTGGTATTCAAATTGCATGTGGTTGGGTCTCAGAGAATCACCAGGGTGGAGCGAACAGTTTGAGACAAGCTGATGAAAACTCAGATATGGGTGCCTGTCAGTTCTGGGATGGGGGAAGTCTCAGCACAGGAACAATGACCTCTGTGAGCACCTCTGTCTCTGAGAAAGCTGCCTCTGAGTACTTGCCCTGATGCCAGACAATCCAGTTACTCCCCGATTGTCACAAGTTCCTTTCAAGCTGCCACCACCAGGATGGAGTACAAAGTGTTTCAGTCCTAGTAGGTTCTTGTGGTGGCCCTTTAAAAGGAACTACCTGGGTCTCCCACAGTGTGTGTTCTTGTCAATCAGCCACAATGATTGCTCATTTTCACAGCTTGAAGTTAAAGGGAATTCTCTTCCCCTGCTCTGGAACCCTGGGTTGTGGGTCTCGTGTAAGACTGGGACACCCTTGCTTCTCACAGGAAGCCTCCATAACCACAACATATATCAAGATTAGAAAAAGACGCCACATGTTGTTGTGGGACCAGCCCATTCAGTGCCTCTGCCCTTCCTACCCACCAAAATGTGCTTCTTCTTTACTTCTCTAGCTGTAGGAATTCCATTCACCCAGATGTCAGGTGATTCTGAATGATGGTTATTCTGTATCTGTATTTTAGTTGTAATTTTGATGTGGTTATTGGAGGTGGCAAGTACCAGGGTATACTTGTGTAACCATTTTAGTTCTTCTGTGCTTTCTATTTTTTAATTATATTTTTTTAAAGAAATAACTCAGTTAGAGAAAGAAAAATTTCAAGTGACCTCACTTAATTGTGGAATCTAAAGATCAAAATGTACTGATGAACAAAATATGTCCAGAGGTAATGGTGCCTAGAATATAACAACAGATCTAGGGATGGTGGTGGTAGGACAGGAAGAGATTAAACAAAGAGCATATATGCATAACCCATGGACACAGACAATATTATGAGAAAGTTCTGTGGTGGAATGGGGTGTGGTTTAGGTGGAAGGAGGACAAAAAAGGGACAAAATGGGAGAGTTCTGTAATACTGACAAAAACAACAACAAAAAATAAAAAATTTTTTAAAAAGTACTTTTAATTGATTTTAAGAGAAAGGAGGGTTAGAGAGAAAAACATTGATGTGAGGGAGATGCATCAATAGGTTTGCTCCCATAGGCACCCCAAATCTGAAACCTGGATAGGTCTCTATTACCAGGAACAAACCCCAAGACCTTTCAGAGTACAATAAGGTTAATGGATGGTGCTCCTACCACCTGAGCCATACTGATCAGGGTGCTATTTTGAAATTTTTAGGTTCATAAGCACACTAAGATGTGACTAATCTATAATAACTTACATATTACATGTAATAAAGCTATATAACATAAAACACATATGTGTATAATTATATATATATATATATATATATATATATATATATATATATCTACAGTAATAAAATACAAACATGCAAATTGATCAAACCTTCTCTATGCCTTAACTCAGGCCCCCCAGCCAATCAGAGTGAGTATATGCAAATTAACCCAACCAAGAAGGCAGTCGGCAGCCACAGAGCAGGAGCAAGCAGGAACCTCGGTTCCCCAGTGATGGAAGAAGCCAAGCTTCCCACCAGCCATGGCCAACTCTGAGCTTCACTGAAGGCAACTAAATTTCAATTATAGCAGATAAATAAACCCCAGATACCTGCTTTCAGTCGGCCGTGGCCACAGAGCTGAAGCAAGCAGGAGGCTTGGGTTGCCCCTGGTGATGGAGGAAGCCAAGCTTCCCAGCAACCATGACCTGCTCTGAGGTCCAATCAAGGTACATAATTTCAATTATAGAAGGTAAATAAATGCCAGAATAAAAAAAAAAAAGAAAAAAAGGAGAGGCTGGGAGCTTCCATCGCTGGCGGGGCTTGGCCAGCCTGAAAACAGCCCTCAACCCCTCACCCAGACTGGCCAGGCACCCCATTGGGGACCCCCACACTGAAGGGGTGTGACCAGCTTTTAACAGCCATCAGGTCCTCACCCAGGCTGGCCAGGCACCATAGTGGGAACCCCCACCATGAAGGGCATGTGAGCAGCCTGCAAACACCCATCAGCCCCTCACCCAGGCTGGCCACACACCCCAGCAGGAGCCCTACCCTTATCCAGGACACCCTTCAGGGCAAACCAGCCAGCCCTCACCTGTGCAGCAGGCCTCTACCCTTTATAATAAAAGGATAATATGCAAACTGACCCTAACAGCACAACGACTGGGAATGACTGGTCACTATGACACACACTGACCACCAGGGGGCAAACACTCAATGCAGGAGCTGCCCCCTGGTGGTAAGTGCACTCCTACAGTGGGTGCTCCACTCAGCCACAAGCCAGGTTGATGGCTGCCAGCACAGTGGTGGTGGCGGGAGCCTCTCCCACCACCTCAGGCAGTACTGAGGATGTCCAACTGCAGCTTAGGTCTGTTCCCTGCTGGTATGTGGACATCCCCTGAGGGCTGCCGGGCTGCCAGAGGGATGTCTGCCTGCCAGCTTTGGCCCAACACCTCATGGAGTGTGCCTAAGCCAGCAGGTGGACATCCTCCAAGGGGCCCCAAATTGCAAGAGGGCATAGGCTGGTCTGAGAGACCCCCCCGAGTACACAAATATTTGTGCACCGGACCTCTAGTGTGTTTGTGTGTGTGTGTGTGTGTGTGTGTATTAGCGGCCCAGTGCACGAAATTGTGTGCAGGTAGGGTCCCTGCCAGGGTTCTTGTTCCAGTATTACGAAGGGTTCAGGAAATCTGGAGAAGGTTGTGCGTAGATTAAATAACAATCCAGAGATGATGCATAATTTTGAAAGGCATTTGGGGGTCAGAGGAACCTAGGTTAAAGGAAACTAAGATCTCCTTGTCTCAGGACCCCATGCTTTTGATTAACACAATTGGTCCTGAGGCAAGGCAGAGATATATCCTTCAAAGGGTCAGGGTTTCCTATACAGAGGCATTGTCAGATTTGGGGAATTAGCCTACAGCTATTCAGGTGTTTGGCCAGTAGGAGGCAATTACATGTAGATTAAGATGCCCTGAGCTGTCTGGCAGCAAACTATCAGTCAATCCCTTTTGAGGTTTGGGGAAAGGCCATCAGCCATTCCCAGATTCAGCCCTGCTGTCATGCTGGGATTGGCTTCTGGCAGGGCCCTAGGCCTAGTCTGTGATCAGGTCCATCTTCTGCCTGCTCACCAGTCCCTAGTCCTGCCCCGCCGCCGCCACCAACCCAGTTCCCCTCGCCATTCCCCAGTCCCACCACACTTCTGCCTCCTACCCTGTTCACCTCACCAGTCCCCAGTCCGAAGCACTGAGACCCGCCCTGGTTCTCCATTCACCAGCTGATGATCAGAGCCTGCGAGCTTGCGGGGAGGGTCCAAGAGGTGGTTGATGCACCTCATAGTGACTGGTAGAGCAATCATTCTGGTCTTTACACCATTATGGTCACTGGTCTTTTATTTTACAGGACTAGTGTCCCCGTAAATTAAATTTGTGCATGGTGGGGGCGGGGGGGGGGGGGTGTCCCTCAGCCAGGCCTGCACCCTCTCCAAACTTACACCCCTTGAGGGATGTCTGACTGCTGGTTTAAGGATCAGGCATAAAATGGCAGTCGGATATCTCTCCCGCAATCTGGGACTTCTGGCACCTAACCGCCCACCTCCTGCCTGACTGCCTGATAACCCCTAGCTACCTTGTCTGCTGGCCTATTTGCCTCCAACTTCCCCCTCCCCCGGCCAGCCTTCTTGCCCCCAACAGCTCCCCTGCCAGCCTGATTGCCCCTAAGTACCCTCTACTCCTGGCCTGATCACCCCTAACTGCCTCTGCCTCAGCCCTGACACCATGGCTTTGTCTGGAAGAAAATCCAAAAAAGTCTCCCAAAGGTCTCCCGGCCTAAATAGCACATTACCCTTTTATTAGTATAGATAGAGGCCTGATGCATGGGTGGGGGCCAGCTTGTCTTCCCTGAAGGGGTTTCCTGATCAGGGTGGGGGTCCCCATGGGAGCATTGCTGGCCTGGGTAAGGGGCAGGGGCAGTTTGCAGGCTTGCCATGCCCCCATCTGGGTGGGGGTCCCTGCTGTGGTGCATGCCCAGCCTGGGTGAGAGGCTGGGGGCTCTTTTCAGGCCAGTCACACACCCTTTGGGGTGAGGATCCCTGCTGGGGGTGTGGCCAGCCTGGGTGAGGGCTGATAGCTGCTTGCAGGCTGGCCAAGCCCCCATTGGGATGAGGGTTTCCGCTGGGGGCGGGGTTGGCCTGGGCAAGGGGCTAATGGCCTTTTGGAGGCTGGCCACATCCCCATGGGGTTAGGGTCCCCACTGCAGTTAAGGGGACCTGGGCAAAGGGCTGTAGTTTGGGGGTAGTTTTCAGGCTGGCCAAGCTCCAGGCTTTGTCCAGAAGGACATCTAGAAGGTCTCTGGAAGGACTCCCAATCTAATTACCATATTCCTTTTTTATCAGTATAGATATATATATACTTTACAGGCACTGTTATAAAACAGCTCAAGTGCCCATCAGTAGATGAGTAGATGAAAAATGTGTAGTACATTTACACAATGATATATTATGCTACTGTAGAAAAGAAGGCACTCTTATACCCTTTGTGACAGCATAGACAGATCTGGAGATTGTTATGCTAAATGAAATCAGCCAGTCAGAGAAAGGCAAATGCCATATAATCTCACTTACACATGGAATATAATGAAGAAAATAAACTGACAAACAAAATAGGACCAGAGGCCTGGATTCCTGGGCCAGACTCACAGATCTCAGAGGAAGGGGTGTGGGGAAAGGGAAGTGACTAGCCAAAGAACATATATGCACATATGCATAGCCCTTGGACACAGACAACAATGTGTGAAGCCTGAAGACTGTGTGGAGAGACACTAAAGTGTTGAGGTGGGAGACATCTCTGACAGTGTCAACAATAAAAATAAAACATTTTCAAAAGAAGTCCAAAAGGCAGAAAGTGAGAAATGAATTTTAGTGAGCACGATTCATATGATTGCTCTTCCTGAGGATGCTTTTATTCATAATAATATTTACTAGAATTTCCGTACATGTTCAAACATGAAATCAGATTTTTTAAAAAGGAAATGTTCATTTTTAATACAAATGCTCAGAAATAAATTTTATCACATTTTGCATCTATTTTTCACTAATTAAGATCATAGTCTGTTTGTGTGTATGTATAATCAAAATGAGTTTTTCTTATTAAGACATTGTTATTTTCAGAAGTACTGAGTGAAACAAACTATAAAAATTAGATTTTAGTATAAATAGAATTGATGGGTACTGGGAATATATCTATACTAGAGGCCCAATGTAAGAAATTTGTCCAGGGGTGGGTATGTGCCTCAGCCTGGATTGCACCCTCTTGCAATCCAGAATCCCTCAAGGGATGTCTGACTGCTGGTTTAGGCCCAGTCCCTCAGTGGATATCCCTCTCACATTCTAAGACCACTGGCTCCTAACCACTTGCCTGCCACCCTGCCTGCTCTGACTGCCTGCCTGATCGCCTCAAACTGCATCTGCCTCGTCTCCCACACCCGGGACCTCCGCTTTTCTCCTCCAGCTGGCTGCAGGCACCTGGTACCCAGGCTTTCCTCCCTCTAGCCAGCTGCAGGCACCTGGGCCCCTGCTCTGTCAGAAAGGTCATACAGAAGGATGTCTGGAAGATGTCTGGTCTATCCAGTATATTTAGTATATTACCCCTTTATTAGTCTACTAGCAGATTTTTAAATGTGGTGCTCAGGGCCAAATTGCCTACTGCAAATGTCAAAAACAATGTAAAATTTAAACAGCAGTATAAGGACAATCTTCAAAAACTGGATGGATGGAAAATATTATATTATTCTTTTACCTTATTCCCTTTTTTCCAGGGACACTAAATATTTTCTCAGTTGTCCATTGGTCACTTATACTTATGCAAAAAAATACTGTGTTCATTTTCAAGTTATAGTTTTTTGTTGTTGATCTCAAAGACTTCTCTGTAAAAGGAAGACATACCTTTCCTCTGATACACATATACTGCAAATATTTTGCAAGAACGTTTTCTTTCTTTTGCTAAAATTATTTTCTGATAGACAGAGTGTTTGAAACATTTTAAATATATTTTCATTGATGAATAAAATATATTTTATTCAATGTTGAGAGAGAATCATTGATTGGCTGCCCCCTGCACACTCCTACAAAGGATAGAACCTGCAACACAGATGTATACCCAGACCAGGAATCGAGCCATGACCTCCTGTTTCTTAGGTCAACACTCAAACACTAAGTCATGCAGCCGGACTTGAACTTTTTATATTGCTCAATCAACCTCCAGAAATCTGGTGCTTCAAGTCTTTGTCAACATTAAAAAACAACAACAAAGTATAAACAGACATTTGTGTATTCTCCTGGTACTTTTCTCATTTTGCATATTTAAAATTTTCATCTGAGATTTATTTGGAGTAATCAAAATATAGCTAGTTTTATACAAACACTTAACATAGAATCCTCCACCATTTTTCATTGACCTTTTCCTACAAATATGAAACGTCACCAGTATCTACTTCTAAAGTGTTACATATATTTGGAGGTTTGGGCACTTTCCATTCTGTTCTTATCATTTATCTGTCTTTTCAGCTAATAGTAAACTAATACTTTGTGGAAATGTATAGCACACATTAATAGCTAGAAGGGTAAACTTGTGTCTACTATGCAAAATTTGTCTTAATTTCATTCCAATGATGGGAGATAACATGTAACTCAAAAATTTTAAAGTGTATTGAATTGGTTGGTAAAACTAATAAACAGGACAAGCACACATTTTGAGAAACTCAGTCATCATAATCAGGACCACAGCCACCTTCCCGTTTCAAAGTTGCTTCTGAGTTCCCTCCATAAAGAACATAGGTTATTAGATTTTATCCAAGGAATTTTTAGCCCAGAAGTGGATCTATTATGGGAATTATCTCTCTCATTGTGCACTTTTCTATAGTATGTAACATCATGGTATAAAAATGTGTATGGTATAAAATCCTATATAAGAAAAACCTAATATGCTAAGTGTCGGTTATCAGTTACCTGTTCAACCAATCAAAGAGTAATATGTTTATGATAAGCTAAGGCCACTTACCCACTCGCTATGAAGTGCACTGACCACCAGGGAGCAGACACTCGGACCAGTAGGTTTGCTTACTGCTGAGGTCAAGCTGATCAGCACTGAGCGAGATGGGCCAGACATGCCCTGGAGCCCTCCCATGGTCCCTCTGCAGCTGGCCAACCTCTCGTGTCACTCCCTGGCCCCGAATGTGCATCAGTAGGGGCCCTTGGCCTGGCCTGCACCCTCTCACCATCCAGGACCCCTCAGGAGATGTTGGAAAGCCGGTTTGGGCCCAGTCCTGCAGGCCAGGCCAAGGAACTCCACTGGTGCATGCCTTCATTATTGATATGTAGTTAAATCACTTAAAAATTGTTAGTAAAGTGTTCTGTAAGAAGAATTCTGTGTGAGTCCATGTGTTTTTATTTTTTGCTGCTCATAAATTTGGTCTGAGCACTTGCCCCAGGTCCGGTGTCCACCAAGGAGTTGCTGCTGGGCCTTGCAAGGGTGCGCCTCTCCCAGTCCACCCACCTCCTCCCAGTGGACCCCAGGCTGCCAGCCTCCCAGACCCTATTACCTGCTCATCCTGTCCCTATCATTCAGGCTACTTTTCCTGAACAATAGGATTTGCCTCACTCTCCACAGGTTTCCCACGCTGGCAGCTTTGTGGATGGCGCCCATATCTTCATCTCCATAGTGGGGCATTCTGGCTCCCAGGCCACTGCTCCCAGGACTGGTGGGGGAATCCATGACTCCCACTCTGGAACTTCTCAGAAAAGGAAAACGGTTTCCCACGCTGGCAGCTTTGTGGATGGCGCCCATATCTTCATCACCATAGTGGGGCATTCTGGCTCCCAGGCCACTGCTCCCAGGACTGGTGGGGGAATCCATGACTCCCACTCTGGAACTTCTCAGAAAAGGAAAACGGTTCTGCATGGCAGAGAGTCTAGGGCTTCAGAGAAGCCCTAACTTCCCTCTGCTTTTTGAACCTCCTGAGCCGAACACGAGCTCTCTAGCCAACCACCTTATGCCACAGCATTCAAGCAGGGCAGTTTGGCAGTTAACCATCTCCTCTCGGAATCATAGTAACCAAGCAACGGCCTCTGACATCGCTACCCCTGCACATAGAGCTTTGAGGTCAAAGGTAGCCAGAGCACATGTGCAAAGCCCAAATATCTGAAATCTCAGAGACTACCCTGGTGGGTGTGCCTCCCTGGTACAAGCTCCCACACCAGCACCAGAGGGTGGCGGTCCCATAAGTGGTCAAGAGCATGAACTGAAGTTGCAGATTAGATCCCTGGTCCCAAGTTAGGGGCATGCATGCTAGTGGCAGTCAATTCAAGTCTCTCTCATGTGTATGTTTCTCTCTCTCTCTCTCTCTCTCTCTCTCTCTCTCTCTCTCTCTCTTTCTCTCTCCTCTCTCTCTCTCTCTCTTTCCCTCCCTCTCTCCTAAACCTGCTCCCTCCAGTACTTTCCTTCCACAAAGTAATGAATAAATATTTAAAAATTTAAAAAATGGGGAAAATATCCTCAGTGAGGATTAAGAAAAATAAAAATTAAAAGAAATATATCAGTGATTTCCTGTGGGAAGGTCTGGGTTCTGCTCAAACATCCCTGGGAGTTGGCCAAGTATTTCCAGAGGCTTGTAACAGTTACTCACCCAGTGAAAAAGCAGTCTTTGCCTAAGAACAGAGCTAGGGTGGTGTGAAACTCCAGGATACACAAGGAATTATGTCCTAGGAAACTTCCCTTAAAAAAAAAACTCTGCAACCAAAGCACTTGTATGCATGCATAGAAGCATTACAAATATACACAGCCATTGGGACGGGGGGGTGAGAGCATGTGCTGGGGGGTGGGAGTGGCCAGGGAGAAGCTAATGGGGGAAAAATAATATTGTAATAGCTATGTACAGTCCAGGGGGGGTGGGTACTTAAAATATCAGGGGAACCACTATGTAAAGTACAAGATTGTCTAACCACTATGTTGTACACATGAAACTAATGCTATATAATAAAATGTTAATATGCAGATAGACTGACTGACAGAACAACCGCACAACCAGTCACTATGACATGCAGTCACCACCAGGGGGCATGGCCGCAGGCAGCAAAATTCAGAACATGGGTGTGTCAGCCACGGTGGGATGGTGGAACAGGTTAGTGGGGCACCAGACCAAGGCAGGGTGCTGGTCACTGTCATCAGGGTGAGCCTCTGGTACTTATTGAAAATTCTTTGCTCCCACACATTGTGGTCCTACCCAGCACTCACACCTGCTGTTGGCACTGGCCCCACTCACACCTGCTGCTGGCACCCGGCACTGGCCCAATTGCTTGGCGCCGTCAGCGGGTGTGTGTGGCAGCTGCTGGCCCCAATTGCCCCTGAGGGGTTCACACCTCCCCCTGCCCCTGAGGGGCGATCCGGGCAGCAGCTGCCACTCACACCCACTAATAGTGCCGGCCCTGATCGCACCCACTGCTGGAATGAGCCCCAATCACTCCGTGCCATCAGCAGGTGCAAGTGGGGCTGGCGCTGTCAGCACATGGGAGTGGTGGTGGCAGAAGCAGGGCTTCTGGCAGACAGGGGACGGTGGGGCCATGGCAGTAGGGGTTGGGCAGTGACTCAGAGGATGGGCCAAGACCTGCTCCTGTGCCCACCTCAGCCTCGAGGTCCACAGTTTCTTTCAAGGTTCACAAATTCATGCACTGGGCCACTAGTACAGAATAATATTGAAAAAAAAAAAGATGGAGAATACCTCCTCTCTAGTCTCAGGTGTGTCACCCAAGACCCACAGCTGCCAAGTCACTGCAGCTTGGCATCTCCTGCATTGATCGTCTGCTCCCTGGTTGTCAGTGCCTGTCATAGCTACCAGTTGGAAAGTTGGACATTCAGCCATTTACTTAGGTTTTTATATAGAGAGATTTATGTATTTATTTATTTTTTTATTTAGAGAGAAAGAAACATCGATTTCTTGTTCCACTTATGTATGCTTTCCTTGGATGCTTCTTCTATGAGCCCTGACTTGGGGATCAACCCACAACCTTAGCGTTTCCTGACAATGCTCTAACCAACTGAGCTTCCCAGCCAGAATGGTATTTTTATTTTTGCTTTTGAAATTATTTTTGTTGTTGTTGACATTATTATGGATGTGGTATTTCTTTTTCTTATGTAAATTTTGCCCACTTCTAGACATATCAGGGATTTTTCATTTTTTATTGTGACAGACTATTTTGCCATTATCATTATGTTTATTGCATTAATATCTGTACATTTGATAATCAGACTGAAGAAAGCTGTAATTTCATAACTGGTGAAGGAGTTGAGAGTTTATGGCAGTTTTTCAGGAAAGGCAAACTGCATGGTAAAGATTTCACCAGAAAGATATTGAGGAATGTTATGATGCAGATGGAAAAACAAATAAAGTAAAATGCAAGCAAGAGGGGTCGTTTTTATTGAAGAATAAGATAATCGCTAAAAATAAAATTATATAAAATGGCTATTTTTCCCACAAATCACATTAACCAAATTTTTCAGTAACTCGTTTACTGACCTTATCTTCACCATCATGAAGCCTCTTGTACTCCATAAGTGTTCTATATTCTTTAAGATTAACAAACTTAAAGTCTAAATACTCATTTCCCCTTGCTTCCTTCTTTCTCTACCAGCAACTTCTGTCTTTCCATCTTTATACCATGTGTTAGGAAGGTAAAATAGGTTGACTCCATATTCCATAGAAACTGGTATAAACATGTGAGTACATACAGAGACTCCTTTTAGTGTAGTTCTTGATCCAGCAACTCCAAATGGACTACACCTGCTACGGTGGGTGAACCACACAGGAGCAGGAGCTGCCCCACAGCAACAGCTAATACAAACCCAGCTAACTCAGAACTCACCACATTCCCACTGCATTTGTTAATGATTTCAAGTGCTAACCAAAATGAAAAGTAACAGAAACCAACACTGCACAAAATGCACCAGAAAAATGTGAAAGTTTGGCAAACACATCTTACAGCAAGACAAATACATAGGTTTTAACTTATTCTTCTGAGACCATTTACTGCCATTTTGTTCTTTGTTGCTTGAGTAGTTCACAAAATTGCTTGGAAATGGAAGCTCAGAAGTTGAGTGCCTGGGCCTTCAGCAGACATTGCTGCTGGTGACAGATTCCCCACTGAGGGATGAGTGCCTTCATTGGGAAAGGAACAACTATCAAAACCAACAACAAATTCTGAGGCCAAACATGTGTCAGTCAGCAGAGCTAGACCAACTGGTTTTGGTGTGTGTGAATGGTGTAAACGATGATCACCAAGCAGTTGCCTCCTACATCAGCCCAACTAGAAGTTATCTATTGTCCCTTATTTACTCCTCAAATTTACAGGAGAGGCTCTCTGTAGTGACATGTGGCAAGAAGGGTCTGATATTTCCTGTGCAGCCTACAATGAGGATCAAAGACATGACCCGGCTACAGAGAGGTCGGAAACACACACCAGGACTCCAGGTCAGTTGACCCTAGTGTTTTTCCATGGATCAGGGATACTCAGAGTATAGGTTATGCCAGCTCTGAGTTTCTGTGTTTCCTTGGTCAAAGAGCAACTGGAATTTAAAATTTCCCATTCCCACATCTCTGTGGAAACTAATTGTAGACCCAGAGCAGATGCCCTGTAGAAAGGTATTTCTTGGAACTCTTGTGCTTATCTAAGACTCAAATAATGCCCTGGTTCAGCTTTCCTGCACACTCATTTAAGTTATGCTACTGGAATTCATAATGTGTTGACAAATATTTCTTTTGTGATGAAAAACAACTGAGAGATGGTTGCCTTACCAAATCTCTTAGCAAAGGTTTTCCAAATCCGGTTGAAATGCTGTCATTAATGTTTTTCCTAGTAAGAGTAACCAAGAAACATGTGGAACACTTTTCCACAACTGATTCATTTGTTCTCTGTGATGTGCAAAACCAGGGAAGACTTGAAAATATTCTGAACATTGAATGTACTTGTGAGTCAACCCACAGATCCATCAGCAGAGTGGAAGTCCTGACTGATGTGGTGTGTAGAGAACCTTGGTCCAATCACTGGCTAAATGGTAAGCAATCCAAACACAGCAATAACCCTTAGGAAGCAAGATTCAAATTCTTTTAAATGAACAGAGACATGAATGGCTGCACACTCCAGTAGAGACAAACTTCACAAATTGCACAACATCTGGAGGCAACTTACTAAACAAAACAAGAACAACCTCTACAAAGAATATCGATTCTTTCTCATCATTGATGTTTCTATCTCTCTCTTCCTCTCCTTTCCTCTCTGAAATCAATAAAAATATATTTTTATTTTTGCAACACTAGCTGAAATTCAATGAGAATAGAAAGAAAATAAGTAAGAAAATGTGACCTGTACTAAGAAAGAAAATAGAAATTGCTTATCTCCTCCAGATGCTGGATTTCGTATAGACTTTAAAACAGCTATTATGAACATGTTCTAAGAACTGGTGGAAGCCATGTTGAAAGAATTAATGAAAATTATGATGAAAATAATGCAATGCATGGAGAATCTCAATTAAGATAGAGAGTATATGATAGACCAAATAGAATTCCAAATAGGATTTGGAGCTGAAAAATACAATGATCTAAAATGAAAAATTCATTGGGATGAATGATTTGAGATGGTAGAAGAAAGAATTCAGTGACCTTGAAAAATCAAATGAAATTATTCAGTCTAAAGAGGAGAGAGAAGGCAATGAAGAACAGTAACAAAGCTCAAGAGACCGGATCAACATCAAGTATTGACAATCCCAGAAGGAGCAGAGAGACACTAAAGGATGGATAAGTATATTTGAAGAAATAATTGTTAAAAACTTCTCAAATGTGTTGTGGCCGGGTGGCTCAAAATGTTGTAGGTTGTATTCCTGGTAAGGACACATACCTAGGTTGGAGGCTTGACTCATGGTTGGGGTGCACCGGAATCAACCCATCGATGATTCCCTCTCACATTGATGTTAATCTCTCTCTCTCTCTCTCTCTCTCTCTCTCTCTCTCTTTCTCTCATCAATAGATACATATCCTCAGATGAAGATTTAAAAAAAGAAAACTTCTCATCTTTAATGAAAAACATTAATGTACAGATCCAAGAAACTCAACAAATCCAAGCATGAAACACACAAGGACATACACACCTAAAGGTCAAAACTGAGAAAAGCATCTTGAAAATGAGAAATAAACAACCTATCACCAAAGGAGAGAAACATTTTGATGAATTGCTGGCTTCTCACCAAAATACTGGAAGTCAAGGATCTGTGGGATAACATATTCAAAGTTATTAAAGAAAAAAAACGGCCTGGATGGTGTTGCTCAATGGTTGAGCATCAACTTATGAACCAGGAGGTTATGGTTCCATTCACGGTCAGAACACATGTCCAGTGTATAGGCTCAATCCTCAGTAGTGGGTGTGCAGGAGGCAGGTGGTCAATTATTCTCTCTCATCATTGATGTTTCTATCTCCCTCTTCCTCCCCTTTCCTCTCTCTGAAATCAATAAAAATATATTTTTTAAACAACAAGGAAAACTTTAAAAAAGAAAAAAGCTGTCTGACCATGTATTATTCTATATCCAGCTAAAATATTCTTTTAAAAAATGCATATTAAAGACATTCCCAACAAAGACTGAAAATGATTATATAAAGTGCAGTTATAGCACTGTATTTTTGAGTTGTAACATATACGCATACTACATATGACAGTAATAGCAGAAACAGAAGAACAGAAGTTACTAGAATAAAGGTAATGTATTTTACCAGAATTAAATTTGTAGTATTTTGAAGTATACTAGGATAAGTTGATGTGTATTATCTTCACTAAAATGTAACTTAAATTAAAAAAATGAACATAGGGACATTTTTATCTATGGGAAAAACAGAAAACACAAAGAGAAATAGCAGATATTAAAAACAACTTTATGAATATTAAATATGAAGGAACCATACCCAGAACTCAAATAACATAAGAGATTGCCAGACTGGGTTTTAAAAGGCAAGATTCAGCTGATAAAGGACTTGTATTCATAATATGTGATTTCTTAAAATGAATAAGACAAACAACCCCCAAAAGGGTTGGGAGTCATATATTTGAATATATATCTCTCCAAAGATACACAAATGGTAAACAGCATAGGAGAGAACACTCATTATCACTTGTGCTAGGGAAATGTAAATTAAATCCACGATGTGATACTGCTTCATATCCACTAGACGGGGCCTCAGCAAAAAGACAGACTAAAAGGGGTGAGGTGAAGTAGATGAATGATGATGGAAGGCAACCTGACTTGGGGTGGTGAACACACAGTACGATATACAGATGATGATCTGCTGTGGAACTGTATACCAGAAACCTATATAATTTCACTGGTCAATGTCACTGCAATACATTCAAATTTAAAAAAAAAAAGACTATAAGAAGTACTACTGTACAAGATGCAGAGACACTGGAACCCTCAAACACAGATGGTTGGAGCACAGTATTATATAGTTAGTTTGGAAATAATTCCTCAGGTTCATAAAAATTACCACATGACTCGTCAACTTTTACCCTAGAAGTCTACTAAGAGAAATGAAACACAAATCCACACAAAGACGTGTACACACACATTAATATACACACACAAAGAGGGAGAGGGGGGAAAGGGAGGAGAAGAAAAATAGGGAAGAGGCAATCAAAAAATTAGGCAAATGAACAAAACTGATGAATCTCTGTCAAGGGTATATGGAAAGTCCTCCTATTATTCTGGTAAATTTCTGTAAACGTGAAATTACATCAAAACTTAAAATTACCTTTAAATACTCGGGATAACAAGGAAAACAAAAGCTGACCTTCATACCTATTGGCACATGAATGATGAATAGATCTACACGGTCCAGCTGAAGTTTCTTCAGTGATGTTTCCAGGGCATGTCGAACCAATTATGGTCAAAATGAAGTAGACCAATGCTGCAATAACCAAAACATTATTTTAAAAGATGGTTTGTGATGTCACACATTTGGGAACTGAAATTCAACATCATGGTTAAGAGACTGAGAAGCGAGTAACCAACCACTGTGATGGTCTCAAAATAGGAAGTCCCAAGGCTAAATTCATGTTACTTACTGTAAATGAGGCTTTCAATGGGATACTGAGATTTATTTCAGTGACTGTAAGAAAACTGTCAATAAAATGTAGGTGGGCCAGGAAAAGCAACCTAAATGTTTCAAGCATTAGCAAACTCATTTCTGAAAGGAGAGTCAGAAATGTCAGGCCAGGGGAAATGGAATCTACTGCCCTACATAGGAAATGCCAGGAAGCAGGACTGCTCAGAGGTCCACATTCGGAAAACAAATCATCATTGATGTGGACACACATAGGACCATTCTGTAGAGACCTCAGCTCTCTTTGTGTTGGAAGCAGGCTTTTCCACTTAAGAAAAATTTTACAAATTTCAGTAAATTCAATGCTGACTTGAAAACAGTCTTTCCTAGTAGGGCTCCCCTCTGGGAATAATATGTCACCCTCACTTGGATATGTGCTGAGAGAATTTGCTGAAGAATGAAAGGAGTGGATCCATTTGCAGTGGCTCAGTCAATCCACAAGCAGATGGAGAAGCTAATGAGCAAGTGGTAGTTAGAATCCCTTTCATATATGAAGGTCAAACAGCCATAACTGATATACTGATATGATTTAGGTTCTTCGGCCACTCAAAGTAAGATATTGTAACGCCGTCCCCCCACCCCCCGCCCCGCCCCAGCATTCAGGTAGAGATATGGAATAACCATGATGTTTCTCTCCAGGAAAATCTTATCTGCTTCTAGAGTTGTTGGCCCATGGGCACCTTCAGCAATGATCTTGGCTTTGAATCTGGGTGTACTGGACTTGGTCAGCTGCTTTTCACTGGCAGCAGGGATCAGTATGTCACAGTCGGCCTCTAAGATGCCCCCTTCATAAAGCTCTGCCTCAGAGAAATCTGGGATTGATCCATGCTGCAATTTGAAGTCTTCCAGTTCCTTTGGGTCAATACCATCTGGATTCCATAGACTCCCATCAGATGCACCAACACCAACACATTTAGCACCAAAGCGATGCAAATATCTCATAGAGTGAAGGCCCACATTACCAAATCCCTGAACAACAAATGTTTTATCTCCAAACCCTGGTGTCATTTCTAAAATGCTCATATAAGAAGCTTCATTGATGAAGTTTTTGATTCCATGGAAAACTCTCCAGCCAGTAGCAGAGATCCATCTCTGGACTGATGGGCTTGCCAGTGCCACAGGCAAGGGCATTAATAGCATAGTGCCCGATGGTGCTAGCACAGGTGTCCGAAATCCAGGACATCTCTCGCTCCCCGTGCTCATGTCTGGGGCAGGCACAATGCCCAGACCAATGAAGCCCTTCTTTGCCAGTTCCATGGTAAACCTCCTTGTGATCTTTCCCAACTCATTATCGGTATAGTTCTTGGGGTTGATCATAACACCAGCTTTGGCACCCCCAAATGGCACATGAACATGTCCTCAGAGAAGCCAAAGCTTTCACTTCATCTACACTCACCTCAGTGCTGTCAGGAATAGCTACCTCCCTGGCATGGCGTGCGGTGCTGGCGGTGCTGGACCTGGTAGCCCTGGATGACCTCCCAGGAACTGTCCTGGCGCCAGATGGTGAAGGACAGGCTCAGCACATGGTTGCAGGGCTTGATGATCCGCATGATGCCGCGCACCCGCTTCGGCTCCTCCCTCGCTCTTCCTCCAGGGTCTTGAGGTCCTCTACCAGCTTGTCCTCCATGATGCTGGCGCACAGTGGAAGAAGCCCTCCACCCTCCTGAAGAAGTCAGGTCGTCCTGGCAGTCAGCCGCTGCCTGGCTGTAGTGTCACCAGGAAGGTGGAGGGAGCTCCGGCTGCAGGGTGGCGGCTGCGGGCTGCCTGCAGGCCAGGCCGGCCCAGCAGCGCAGCCAAATCAGCTGCAGGGGAGCCCAGGGCTGCAGCCCGATGCCTCGCCCAGGCAGTGGGACATGGTGGGGGCGGACGAGAAGTTCTCTGAGAGGCTCGGGACCATGGGAGGGAGGGATGGCCCTGCAAGGGCTGCCCTTTTAAGCAGCAGCTTCCTGTCCTCAGGAGCAGTCCCTCCCCTTGGCGCCCACTGCCTACCCGGGAGGAAGGACTTTGGGCTCCGGGCCAAGGTGGCCTGTGAGTGGCAGGGGGTGGGGCGGGGGGCCCTGGCCTCCCTGGAGCCTTACCTCCTCCTTCTCCTCCTGCTCCTCCTCCTCCTCCTCCTCCTCCATGGTCTCCCAGGCCTCCCTGGCGATGGCGCATGCAGGTCAGGCTGCAGGACCCCAGATTTTTATTTTGTTTCCTCTTCAACATTTTTGACACTGTTCTAATAGTTTTATTCAGTATTGAAAGCTTTTTAGGAAATTTTGACAGTATTTTTGTACAAAACATTTTTTTGAAAAAAACACTTGTTAACTTATTCTATTTTAACTTGCCAAATTCTATAAAAAGTTAAGAAATAAAAAAAAAAGAAAGAAAATGACAAGCTTCACTGCATGGCCCACGTGACTGTGCAAGCCCCAAGCGGACCCAAGCACATTGCCGGGCATGCGCACTTGAGCCTCCTCAGTTGCTGCGCATGCGCCTTGCTGCCAGCATCCTGGGAGGAGAAGGAAGGGAGGCGGCTGTCTTCCTGCATCGCATCCTTTCTCCCATTAAGACTGAACTGGTGGATACAGAGAGCAGCGCCCCCAGGACTCTAGTGAGCATGGGAGAGTGGGAGGAGGAGCCCGTGGCCTCCTAGGGGGAGGGCCCGAGGTCAGCGCCTTTCTCCTCTCAGGCATCATGGCCGCCGGGGCCCTGGGAGTGCCCACGTGACCTGGACAAGGAGGGTGGTGCGCCCACGTGGACAGGGATCAGCAAGAGTCTGGGGTATTATTTCAGGTGCCTGGGTCCTGTGGGCACCAGGAAAGGGAGCATAGGATCCAGAGTCCTCCTTGGAGCCCTGGGCAGGGGGTGGGGCGGCGGTAAAGGAAAGGCCTAGAAAGGGGAAGGCCCAGGGACCTCAGCAGCGCCCTGGGGTTTGCAGTGCGCCAAGCAGAGGCCAAGGGAGAGGCAGGCACCCCCACTGCACCCCCACTGGCCAGCTCTCCCTCCCTGCCCACAGCACAGGCAGCCTGCAGAGCCTCGGGCCTGTCTGTGGTCCAGCTGAGCTCTATTTAAGGGGAAATGGGCCTCTTCACCCGGAGGGCAGCAAGAGCAACCATCTCACAAGTGTCTCTCAAGCAGCATTTTCCTAAATGTCTTCATACCGGGAATCCAGTCCTCGCCTTTGTCACCCGCTTGAGGGGATGACCCTGCCAGAGGGTCATGACATGATGTCTTCGCAAGCCCATGTGCTTGGTATAACCAGAAAGCCTGCGCACATATATTTAAAGTACTTTCAAAGTTAAAATAAAAGAAAGAAATCATTTAACCAAGAAAGTAGTATAGCTATTCTTTTAAGTACATTATCCAAACCAAAATGTTCTACTTCCAGTGTGAAATATGAGTTGGCGTGTAAGTGCAAGATCCTTGTGGAAAAGAATACTAGGAGAAGATGAAGAGTCTCCCCAGTCTCCCCAGCCAGTTGAACCCGTGCTTGTGAGTCCTCCAGTGTCTATTACCAAACATTTATTTTTCTGAAAGTTCTGTTTAAAGAAAGTAGATAAAGTGGGAAAAGTTTCAGTTCTGGTAAGGAGAAGGAAGCATTGATCCAGGATAATTCCATAGGAAGGTTTCATTGTTTTAGGAAGATTCCATTCTGTAGTTGCCTATAGAAATATGCCCTATGACTCCTTTCTCCTGCCCTTTTTCTTAAATTTAAATTCTTTATTGTTGAAATTATTACATATGTCTCCTTTCTCCCCTATTGTCCCCTCTCTGGCTATTCCTGCCCTGCGCCCTCCCCCCCACATGTCCTGCCCCCTACTGTCCGTGTCCATTGGTTATGCTTATATGCATGCATTCAAGTCCTTTGATTGACTTCTTACCCATCCCCACTTCCCCCCTCCCCTGCCTTCCCTCCATGGCTAGTGTGTCTGTTCATGCTTCTGTGTCTCTGGGCCTATTTTTGTTCATTAGTTTACACTGTTCATTACATTCCACAAATGAATGAGATCATGTGATATTTATCTTTCACTGACTGGCTTGTTTCACTTAGGATAATGCTTTCCAGTTCCATCCGTGCTGCTGTAAAAGTTCCTTCTTTTTTACAACAGCATAATATTCCATTGTGTAGATGTGCCACAGTTTTCTAATCCTCTCATCTGCTGATGGACACTTAGGCTGCTACCAAATCTTAGCTATGGTGAATTGTGCTGCTATGAACATAGGGATGCATATATTCTTTCTGATTGGTGTTTCTGGCTTCTTGGGATAGTGTCCTAGAAGTGGGATCACTGAGTCAAATAGGAGTTCCATTTTTAGTTTTTTGAGGAAACTTCATACTGTTTTCCACAGTGGCTGCACCAGTCTGCATTCCCACCAGCAGTGTATAAGGGTTCTTTTTTCTCCGCATCCTCACCAGCACTGGTCATTTGTTGATTTGTTGATGATAGTCATCCTGACAGGGGTGAGATGGTACCTCATTGTTGTTTTGGTTTGCATCCCTCGGATGATTAGTGACTTTGAGCATGCTTTCATATGCCTCTTGGCCTTCTGTATGTCCACTCTCGGTAAGTGTCTATTAGGTCCTTTGCCCATTTTTTGAATGGATTGTTTATCTTCCTTTTGTTAAGTTGTAGGAGTTCCCTGTAACTTTTGGAGATTAAAACCTTATCAGATATAAAATTGGCAAATAACGTTCTCCCAGACAGTGGGCTCTCTTGTTATTTTGTTGATGGTTTCTTTTGCTGTGCAGAAGCTTTTTATTTTGATGTATTCCTATTTGTTTATGTTATTCTCAATTTCCATTGACTTAGTAAACATATTGCGATGAGATATGTCTGATATTTTGTGCCTATGGATTCTTGTTGGATTTTTATGACTTCCTGTCTTACATTTAAGTCTTTGATCCATTTTTGAGTTTATTTTTATGTATGGTGTAAATTGGTGGTCTAGTTTCATTTTTTGCATGTATCTGTCCAATTTTCCCCATACCATTTACTGTAGAGACTGTCTTGACTCCATTGTATACTCTTGCTTCCTTTGTCAAATATTAATTGAGCATAGTGGCTTAGGTCGATTTCTGGGTCCTCTGTTCTATTCTATTGATCTATATATCTGTTCTTGTGCCAGTACCAGGCAGTTTTGAGAACAGTGGCTTTGTAATATAACTTGGTATCTGGTCCTGTGATCCCTCTAACTTTTTTCGTTCTCAGGATTGCTGCAGCTATTTCAGGGTCCTTTTTTATTCCATATAAATTTTTGGAGTGTTTGTTCTAGGTCTGTGAAATATGCTGTTGGTATTTTTAAAAATATTTTTATTGATTTTAGAGAGGGGGAGAGAGAGGGAGAGATAGAAACATCAATGATGAGAGAGAATAGTTGCTTGGCTGCGTCCTGCACGCCCCCTACTGAGGATTGAGCCCACAACCCGAGCATTTGCCCTTGACCAGAATCGAACCCAGGGTCCTTCAGTCTGCATGCTGATGCTCTATCTACTGAGCCAAACCAGCTAGGGCTGCCGTTGATATTTTAATGGGGATTGCGTTGAATCTATAGATTGCTTTAGGTAGTATTGACATTTTAATGATGTTGATTCTACCAATCCATGAACAGGGTATATTCTGTCACTTGTTTATATCTTCCTCTGTCTCTCTTTTTCAATGTCCTGTAGTTTTCTGAATACAGGTCTTTTATCTCCTTAGTTAAGTTTATTCCTACGTATTTTAATTTCTTTTGTTGCCATGGTAAAAGGAATTGTTTGTTGTTTTGTTTGTTTGTTTGTTTGTTTGTTTTTAGTATCTCTTCCTGTGAGTTCATTATTGGTGTATAAAAATGCCATAGGTTTCTGGGTGTTAATTTTGAATCCTGCTATGTTGCCAAATTTATTTATTAAATCTAGTATTTTTTTGATGGAGTCTTTAGGGTTTTATATACAATATCATGTCATCTGTGAAAGACAGTTTTACTTTTTCCTTTTTGATTAGGATGCCATTTATTTATTCTTCTTGTCTGATTTGGCTAGCACTTTCCAGTACTGTGTTGAACAGGAGTGGTGAAAGTGGGCATCCCTGTCTTGTTCCTGTTCTTAGAGGTAATGACACAGTCTTTTAAATGAATAAGGTAATAACAATATCCTTCATATAAAACTTTCATCAAAGGTTGAAGGAAAGAAGGAACAGAAATGTAGTAAAAGGGAAGTGTCAGGAAACATGTATGATGGTGCTCATGATGACACTGACAGTGATGGATTGAGTCAGTAAAGTAACAGTGAACAAACTGATAACCAGCGACCAAATGATAAAATGAATGAAAAAAAACACAATCTTTTTAATGAAAAAGGTAATAATATCCTTAATTTCAAACTTTCATCAAAGGTTGAAGAAAGAAAGGAGCAGAAAAGTAGTAAAAGGGAAGTCTCAGAAAACGTGTATGATTGTGCTAATGATGATAGTGATAGTGATGGATTGAGGCAGCAAAGCAACAGTGAACAAACTGATAAGCAGCAGCTTCCTGTTATGGAGAATGCAGATTCTGATAGGTAAGCCTATAGTAGTATATTACAACTTTAGCTGATATTCATGATTAACAAATTTAATATTTTTACTAGCAAGATTTAACCTTGCTTGGTAATCAGAAAAATGCAAATCAACAAACAATGACATACCATTTTTTTGAACTTATGATAAATATTGCATTTAAAAAAAATTGGCATTCTCATGTGCTCTTTGTTGATGACATTGGCAAAACTTTTTTGAAAGGAAATTGAGCTGGTTTCAAGATTTCAAGTATGTTATTCTTTTATCCCAATAGCTTCACTTCCAGAACGAGATCCTACATGAAAACATGACTTGTATAAACACACATACACAGTCTAAGGACATTAATTATATATTATTATGTGTATACAACATAAAGTAGGGCATTATGTGTATTATGTATATACCAGAGGCCTGATGAAGGAGTTTGTACTTGGGTGGGGTCTGGCCAGCCGGCCCCGATTGGGGCCAATAGGGCCTGGCCAGCTGGGGGGAGGGGCCATGGGGGGTTGGCCGGCTGGCTGGCTGGCTGGCTGGCTGGCTGGCTCCCGCCCCCTGGTCCAACTCCTGGTTGAACTCCCTGTCAAACATATGTATGTTAAGGATATTTATTACAACATTGCATACCAAAATGTTGGAAGTAATGTAAATACCTATCTATAGGAAATACTTTATTAAGCCCATAAAATAATGGAGTATGCAACCACTGAAACTGTAGGCCTAGTCTACAGTATACTGATTGTCTCACGATTGACGTGTATTTAAAGCATTGGATTTAATCTCATGTCTTAAGCAAATTTTGTACGAATACTTTTAATATCTGCTCATTTATAAAAGGAGCATAAGCCTACACTGGCACTTTACTTTGTTTCCATTGAAATTGATAGTTATTAGCTTTTTGTGTTTTGTTCCTAATACCTGAGTACTCAAATATTGGACCCTCAATTTAACCTGAAAGCTGAGGGATTTCACAAGGCAATTTGTCCTATATTTTATATACAGATTTCAGTATATTGAGTAAAACCTATTAAAACCCATCAGGGGATTAATCTATTAGATCAGGGGCTGACAGGCCTTTTCTGTAAAGGGCAGATAGTATTGTAGGCTTTGTGAACCATCGAGTCTCTGAAATCTGTCATAGACACTAGGTAAAGGAATGGGTGTAACTGTGTTCCAATAAAACTATTGACAAAAACAGGCTCTGGGCTGGATTTAGCCTGTAGGCATTCATTTGCTGACCCTTGCATTGTAAACCAAGGTGTTCCTAATATAGGGACTTTTCTTTTTGAAAGGTACCTTGCATGCATGCCTTTATCCTTCCTTTTTAAGGAGAATACATTTCAGTATGCACCACCCAATTTTTCAGAAGGGACTTCATATTACACAACCTACAAAAATTCAGTTTATAAAGTAAGAATACTACCTACATGGTTGCCCCTTTATTTCTGTTACACAATTTTAATATTACTAATTACAGTGTACTTTGTATACTTGAGTCATGTAAAATATTCTAGAGTTGGATGATATTCATCTAGCAAGAAATCCTCCCGTTGTCTTTGTAAGCACATGAAACGAGGTAATCAGGTTACATAATATTATATATCTAGAAAAATTTCATGGAGGTCTTTTAGTTGTATAATAGTGTGAATTTATTATTTACTACCAAGTATGGCAGGTTTAAAACCACATAGTGCCACAGATAGGTAATTAAAAACATTTAAGTATTACAAAAATATTTCATAGTCATTATGAAAGGATTGAAAGTTACAACTAAACATGAAACACATGAGATGATCCAAGGTCATGCCATTGAGCTACAGAGTCCTTAAAGGAACGATCTGTTCTCCATGATTCTACTTTCCCTTCCATGCACGCTTGAACCCACTCAAGTAATGTTCAGTCCCATCTTTTCTCCAAAATTGTTTTTTCTTAAGGTTAGTAATTGTTTTCCCTTTAATAAATCTAAACATAATTTTAACTCCGCTTTACATGCCTTATCAGCAATATTTGACCTGATGGAAAACTTTTTTTTTCCATTTTTTGGCTTTCAGGACTGAATTTTCAGAGAGGAAACATGTTTACTGGGTTTCCTCCTTGCCTGCTTAGTCTGTCCTTCTCAGTCTGTTTTGTTTTTCCTCATCTCCCACCTTTTCTACATCCAAGTGTTCTGTTTCTCCTCATATCCGACCTTTTACACATTCAAGTGTCCTGGCATTCATTTTTTTTATCATCACTTTAATAACTTGTATAGTCTAATGATCTTCAAATTTATATCGCCAGCCCAGATTTCTCTCCTTAATTCCATACTTTACATGAAACTGCCTGCATGATATATTTTTTAAATAGTTATTGGGTGTTGCCGACTTCAGATGTCCAAAATTGAACTACTGTTAGTCTTTCTCATACCTGCCTTTAAGTGGTCTTTCCTGTTTGAGTTAATGACAGCTCTTCAATTGCTCTGCCAAAATGTTGGTATCATCCTGTCTCTTTGTCTTAAACCTCACATCTAATCAGTCAGCAAATCTTGTCAGGTTACCTTCAAAATACAATAAAACCTTGAAGTAATGGACTAGTTCGAGAGAGTGGTTGTCCCTTAAAGTGCAATGTCCATTATATTTAATGAGGTAGGTTTTCCAAATGTGTATGTTTAAAATTGACACGTTAGTTTACCTGTTTTTACATATGTAGACACATTCGTGTAAGTATATATGAAGTATATATGAAAAGTTTAACTTCACAGAAAAGTTTTCTACATGTATGATTGCTTATGTACTAACCATAACTTTGAGACTGTAATAAACAAATATGCAATCTAAATCTAAGTAAACATTTTTCTGAAAATCCACTTTAATTATATTTAACTAAATGAATAAACAATATTCTTAAAAACAAAACAAAATTAAAATTTTTAAGAACACAAAATGTTTTTCCTATTTAATGGTGTTTGGATGATGATATATCCAGACACTCCCATTGTAGTGTGACATTAATGTCCCATGTCAAGGTGCTTGCTTTAGGTAATCCTGCTTTGAATACTATAAAATGTCAAGTTTTGTTTGAACTTTTGTAGTGTGCAATTTTTTTTGGAATTCATAAAATTTTTAAAATGGGTGTAATAAAGCTGCTTTTCATTATCTGATGAATTGTCAATAAGTGTTATGAGATAATCCAGATGGGACTAATCACTAATAACTTTATTTTTAGGGTGCATTGTTTCTTCTTCCTCCTCATCTTCACTCCCATCCTCATCTTCCAAGGTCATCAACTCTGCTATTTTACTTTCAGTCATAATGAGATACCAAGGGTCACCTTCATCTTCGTCTAACGACTCTAAAGTACCTTCCTCAGCTACTACTTCTCCATCAATATTCTGTGTTGTCCTACAGTAATCAGTAACCTCCAGCCCTTCGAATTCCAAGTCTGCCTTCATGGTCCAGCAAATTCTTCCAAACTTTTTGGACTTTTACTTCTTTTCATGCTCCAGCAAAATTTAAAAGTTGCTGATTTTAATCTATAACTATTTAAGTTTTGTATGGTACATGGTCCTCTTGTATCTTAATCATTATCTTCATCCTGCAATACAACCATTACTTCTAAAAACTTTTTGAGGTATATTCATTTGGTTGCTAGGATTATCTCCAGGTCCATGGTCTGGATGAGTGATACTGTATTTTTTTGGCAAAAACATACATCTACATTTGCCATCTTCTTGCAATTCTGGTACAATTTTTGCAAATCAATAAACATACATTACATAAACAAATTGAAAGACAAAAATCACACGATCATATCAATAGACATAGAAAAATCATTTGAGAAAATCCAACATCCATTTGTTTATAAACACTCTCAGCAAATTGGAATAGTGGGAATAGAGAGATAAAGGGAGGGAAGGAGGGAGGGAGGAAGGACGGAGGGAGGGAGGGAGAGAGACAGGGAGACAGACATGGATGTGAGAGGGAAACATTAATCAGTTGCCTCCCACAGGCACACCAATAGGTCAGACAGGAAACCTGGGTGCCCTGACTTGGAATCAAACTCACATTTTGGTGTCTGGAACGATGCTCCAACCAACTGAGGTACCCAGCCCAGGCTAACCAGATGTTTGCTGTTTAACAGTTGCCTCCCAGCCCTGCCAGTTTGACTCAGTGGTTGATTGTCAACATATGAACCAGATGGTCATGGTTCATTGCCATGGGGGGCCATGCAGGAGGCAGCTGATCAATGATTCTCTCTCTTCACTGATGTTTCTATTTTTCTCTCCCTCTCCCTTCTTCTCTGAAATTAATAAAAAGTATTTTTAAAACTTTGCTTTCCATCAGCTATGTTCAAAAATAAAAACTATTTCCTATTCTATAATTAGAGACTTACTTTTGAAGTTTGGGTCAAGAGGAATTCTTTAATAATTGCTCTTAGGAAGAGTTCTCCTCCCCTCTTCAGTATGGTTTTATTGTGTTTGGAAAGAGAAGAAGGGAGTGGGGAAAAGAGATAGAAACATCAATAATGAGAGAGAATCATCATTAGGCCACCTCATGCACTCCCCCTACTGAGGATTGAGCCAGCAACCAGGGCATGTGCCCTGACTGGGAATTGTTCAGATGACCTCTTGGTTCATGGATTGAAGCTCAACCACTGTGTGACCCCAGCCAGGCAATCTCCACACCCCCCACCCCTTTTTTTAGATGTTTAATGTTAACCAGGAGAGTTACTTGCATTGATAGTTAGAAAATGAAAAGAAACCTATTTATTTACTTAATTTTATATATATATATATATATATATATATATATATATATATATATATATATATATATTAGAGCCCTGATGTGTGAAATTCGTGCAAGGGGCTCGGTGCTCGCAGCAGGGGTGGCTTGCCTCGGCCCAAGGCAACTGTGGTGGCTGCCTCAGCACTCGCAGCCCCAGCTTCACCGGGAAGGTCGTCTGGGAGGACATTCAGAAGGGCATCTGGTCTAATTAGCATATTATGCTTTTATTATTATAGTCTAGGGACCCAGTGCATGAATTAGTGCACCTTGAAAGGAACTGTGGGCTGCAAGGCTGTGGAAGGCACAGAGGTGGGTCTTGGCCCATCTTCCACATCCCTGCCTGGCCCTTCCCACTGTAGCCCCTGGTCCCCTGTCTGCTAGGAGCCCCACTCCTGCTGCCATTGCTCCCATGTGCTGATAGTGGCCCGCCCTGCTCGCACCACCTGAAGGTGTGGAGCAATTGGGGCTGGCGCCAGTAGTGGGTGTGAGCAGGGCTGGCACTGTCAGCATGTGCAAGCAGCAGCTGCTTCCCCAGTCCCCCCTTAGGAGCAAGGGGAGGTGGAGAAGCCCTCTGGTGATCAGGGCCAGCAGCCACCACTCGCACCTGCTAATGGTGCCAAGCAATCTTGACCAGTGCCGGGCCCTGGCAGCAGGTGTGAGAGGCGGCTCTGGCGCTGGCTGCAGGTGCGAGTGGGGCCGTCACTAACAGTGGACATGAGCAGCAGCTCCAGCTCTGGCAGCGGGTGCAAGTGGGGTGCTCACCGGCAGTGGATGCAAGAGGCAGTTACTGGCCCCGATCTCTCCTCAGGAGCCGGGGAGGTGGAGAAGATCTGAGGAATGATCAGGGTTGGCAGCCACCACTTGCACCCGCTGACAGCGCCAAGCGGTCAGGGCCAGTGCCAGGCACTGGTAGTGGATGTGAGTGGTGCCGGCGCTGGCAGCAGGTGTGACTGCCGGGTAGGACTGCGTTGCACGGGAGCAAAGAATTTTCAGTAACCACCAGAGGCTTACCCAGATGATAGCAACTGGCGTCCCGCCTTGGTCTGGGGCCCCCCCTCATCTGCTACACTATCGTGCCGCAGCCAATGCCGGCCATGTTCCATTCAGGCCCCCTGGTGGTCAGCACACATCATAGCAACCAGTTGTTTAGATGTTACAGTTGTTATACCATTCAGTCTATTTGCATATTAGCCTTTTATTATATAGTATGGAGATATATATATATATATATATATATATATATATATACACATTCTCACCGAGGATATGTTCTTATTGATTTTAGAGAGAGAGAGTAACATTGATGTGAGAGGGAAATATCTATTGGTTGCCTCCTGCTATTTGCCCCATCCAGGAATTTAACCAGAAACCCAAGTATGTGCCTTGATGGGGAATCAAACTGTCAACCTATTGGTATACAGGATGATGCTGCAATCTACTGAGCTACCCTCACAGGTTATTTTTCTACATTTTTGAAGATATATATAATTGTGATATTCTTATGCATGCACTTACTCCATGAAAATGTAATTATACTTTTCTTTTGGTACATCTAGATTTTTATATTAAGAGTAGAAGCCAGGTGCATGGAATATATGTATGGGTAGGATCCCTAGGCTTGGCCAGTGATCAGAGCAGATTGGGTCCTTCTGGCTGCCAGCTGGGGCCTTTCTTTATTCTGTGCCGCCCAATGGTGATCAGCGCATTTCATAGCAAGTGATTGAACTCGTAGTCTCCCAGTCAAACTCCAGAGTGGACAATTTGCATATTCAGCTTCTTTATATATAGATTAGATACTAGGCTAAACGTATATAAAAGTTACCAAATACCTTGATTTTCAAAGAAAATCAGAACTAATTGGTTTCTTGTCATTTTCTAACTATATATAGAGTGACATGTGGGTATTTTATTTTTTCAAATTTCTAATTTTTCCTGGCTTTATTGAGATATATTTGACATGTAACATTGCATATGTTGAAGGTATACAGTGTATTCATTTGGCACACTTTTTTGTTGTTAAATGATCAGCAAGGGAGTGTTTGTTCACATTCCCATTAGATCACATAATTACAAAAATCTTTTCTGTGGTGAGAATACTCCCTTAGCAACTTTCAAGTATACAGTACAGTACTGTTAACTATAATTACCATGCTGTACATCAGATCCCCAGAAATTATCATCTTATAACTGAAAGCTTATACCTTTGATTAACAGCTCCCCAATTTCTCCATAACCTCAGCCCCTGTCTACCACCACTGTATTCTCTAACTTTATGAGTTCAGATACTTTAGATTCCACATGTAAGTTAGATCATGCAGTATTTGTCTTTCTCTGTCTGACTTAATTTTACTCAGTCTGGTATGTATGTATACTCTACAGTCAAGGTTCACCCATGTGGGCACGAAAGGCAGTGAAACCTAACAACAAATGGGTCCAGGCTGCCTGTCACTACTTAAGCCAATTGAGCAGAGACAGGGTTGAATCATATATAATAAAGAGGAAATATGCAAGTTGACCATCACACCCTTGCACAAAATGGCCACCCCATGTGGGCACAAGATGGCTGCCACATATTGGCTGGCAGAGGAGGGCAGTTGTGGGTGATCAGGCCAGCAGGGGAGGGCAGTTGGAGACAACCAGGCTTACAGGGGAGGGAGGGCAGTTGCGGGGGACCAGGCCTGAGGGGAGGGCAGTTAGGGGAGACCAGGCCTGAAGGGGAGGGAAGTTAGGGGCAACCAGGCCTGCAGGGGAGGGCAGTTAGGGGCAACCAGGCCAGCAGGGGAGGGCAGTTGGGAGCAACCAGGCTGGCAGGGGAGGGCAGTTGGGGGTGATCAGGCCTGCAGGGGAGGGCAGTTGAGGGCAATTGGGCCAGCAGGGGAGCAGTAAGACATTGATCAGGCGGGCAGGGGAGTGGTTAGGGGGAGATCAGGCTGGCAGGCAGAAGAAGTTAGGGGCAATCAGGCAGGCAGGTGAGCGGTTGGGAGCCAGCAGTCCCAGATTGTGAGAGGGATGTCTGACTGCCGGTTCAGGCCCGATCCCTGTGGGACCTAAATCGCCAGTTGGACATCTGCCAAGGGGTCCCAGATTGGAGAGGGTGCAGGCTGGGCTAAGGGACAACTCCACCCTCAGCATTCAAGCACCAAGCATCTAGTCATATATGAGCATTTATTCCATTAATGCTGGCAGTATGGAAGAGCAGCAGGTCATCCAAGAATATTTGCTCCATACAACCCCACCCCAATAAACCACCTGCTTGTATGGGGTAGAAGGTCAAAAGATTACATGGGGAAGTAGGCAAAATGAATAAGAATGTGTATGCAAAAGGAATAAAAATGGGTATTACAGGCATAGAGAAGTAGGCAAAAGGAATAAAGATGGGTATAATGTTTACAGATTACAGATAATGCAAGCTGGGGGATTGCAAAGGCTGGGCACCTCTGTGACTCCATTGTTGCACCAAGAAGGTTGTTAACCTTTCGATGATAATAGGCAGCCAAGAAGGATGGCCACATTTTCAGGTTAACTCCAAGGTCTGAAGGAGGTGGGGGTGCTCCCAGCCAGATCAGATTATACTTTCTTTAATCAGAAAAAAACAATCACAGTTAAGAGAACATGATTAATATTTCTCATAACTGTAGCCAGTCTCTATTATTCTATTTCTTTCTCATGCCTGAGGAAATACCATTGTATATGTATGTGCTTGTGTGTGTGTATGTATGTATGTATGTATATATATGTGTGTGTGTGTTTGTATACATACATGGTATCTACACTAATAAAAGAGAAACATAGTAATTAGCGTACGACCGCTACCCTTTTCATTGGCTAATCAGTGAGTATATGCAAATTAACTGTCAGCCAAGAAGGCGGCCAGCAGCCAGGGACTGAAGCGAGCATGAGGCTTGCTTGCTGCAGACTCCAATGTTCCCCACCTCACTTGCCAGCCTCTCAACTGCAACTCTAAGCAACTATGTACTATGTTGCAAATAAGAAGGTAAACAAAAACCCAGAAACCTGCGGAATGAAACCCAGCCGGACCGAAAAATTATATCCATGTTTTCAGCAGCGAGGCCTCAGAGCTAAAGCTGGCCAGAATAAAAAGAAAAAAGAAAAGAAAACAAGGAGCAGTTGGGAGCTTTAGTCACTCACCACCCGGAAAACAGCCCTCAACCCCTCACCCAGACTGGCCAGGCACCCCAGTGGGGACCCCCACCCTGATCCAGGATACCCTTCAGGGCAAACCAGCCAGCCCCCACCCATGCACCAGGCCTCTGTCCTATATAGTAAAAGGGTAATATGCCTCCCGGCACCGGGATCAGCGGAGCAGCGAGGCTCCCGGCACCAGGATCAGCGTGACAGGAGGCAGCACCCAAAACCCCTGATCGCCCTGCGGCTCTGTGTGTGACAGGGGGCGGGGCCACAACCTCTGTATCTGCCCTGCTCTGTTCGTGACAGGGGAAGGCACCCCAACCCCCTGATCAGGCCTGCTTTGTGCCTGATAGGGGGAGCTCCCCAATCCCCTGATTGCCCTGGGGCTCTGTGCTTGACAGGGTGCAGCGCCCCAACCCACCCCCCCCCCCACAGGCCCTGCTCTGTGCCTGATAGGGGGGAGCTCCCCAACCCCCTGATCGGCCCTGCTCTGTGTGTGACAGGGTGCGGCGCCCCCGCCCCCCACGCCCCCATGGGCCCTGCTCTGTGTGTGACAGGGTAGAGCCATAACCTCCCCATTGGCCCTGCCCTGAGTGTGACAGGGTGCAGCGCCCCAACCCCCTGATCAGCCCTGCTCTGTGCCTGATAGGGGGGAGCTCCCCAATCCCCCGATTGCCCTGCGGCTCTGTGTGTGACAGGGTGCGGCCCCCCAACCCCCCGCTCCCCCATGGGCCTTGCTCTGTGTGTGACAGGGTAGAGCCATAACCTCCCCATTGGCCCTGCCCTGAGTGTGACAGGGTGCAGCGCCCCAACCTCCTGATCCGCCCTGCTCTGTGTGTGACAGGGGGCGGTGCCCCAACTCCCCTATCAGCCCTACTCTGTGAGTGACAGGGGGGAGCTCCTCAACCCCCTGATCGGCCCTGCTCTGTGCGTGACAGGGGGGAGCTCCCCAACCCCCTGATGGGCCCTGCTCTGTGAGTGACAGGGGGCAGCGCCCCAACCCCCTGATTGGCCCTGCTCTGTGAGTGACAGGGGACAGCACCCCAACCCCTTGATCGGCCCTGCTCTGTGCATCACAGGGGGTGGCGCCGCAACCTCCCCATTGACCCTGCCTTGAGTGTGATAGGGGGTGGTGCCCCAACCCCCCAATCAGCCCTACCCTGAGTGTGACTGAAGGTGGCATCGCAACCTCCCAATCCACCCTGCTCTGTGCATGACAGGGGGCGGCGCCCCAATTGCCCAATCAGCCCTGCTCTGAGCCCGACCAGGGGCTGCACCTATGGATTGGGCCTGCCCTCTGCTACCCAGGAACAGGCCTAAGCCAGCAGGTCGTTATCTCCTGAGGGGTCCCAGACTGTGAGAGGGCACAGGTCAGGCTGAGGGACCCCTCCTGCCCCCCCGAGTGCACAAATTTTTGTGCACCGGGCCTCTAGTATATATATATACATATACATACACATGCACATTCATATAGGTAATAAATACATATAAACATGCATGCAAACATACATACCACATCCTCTCTATCCATCTATTGGTGAACACTTTGTTTATATATCTTGGCTATTGTGAATAATGCTGCAGTGAATATGGGAATGCAGCTATCTCTTTGAGGTGGTGACAAAAAATGTATGACTGCTCTCTAAATGTTGTTATGTCCATTTGGTCTAATGTTTGGTTCAAGTTTAATATTTCCTTATTGATATTTTGTCTAGATGATCTATTCATTGCTGAAAGTAGGGGTATTGATGCCCCCTGCTATTATAGTATTGTTGTCTATTTCTACTTCTGTTAGTATTTGTTCAATATTTTTAGGGGAACCAATGCTGGGTTCATACCTATTTACAATTGTTATATCTTCTCTATGAAGTGATCTCCTTATATCTCTAATAAAAGAGTGATATATAAATTAACTGTCACTCTGTGAAAAAGATGGTGGCGCCCATAGTGGCTGGGGCAGGATGCTGGTGGCGTCAACCCAGCAATGCGAGCCCAGCATCCACGCCCCAGGCGCACAGAGGGAGGGGAGGGCAGGGGCCCTGGCTAAATGGAGGGTAGGGAGGGAAGGGGCCTTGGGCTGGAGGCCCTGGCAGCGGGGAGGGAGGGGAGTGGAGGGTACTCGGGCTGGAAGTGGGAGCCCTAGAGCAGGGGCAGCACCAGGAATGCTGGGAATTGTAGTTCTGGTGCAGGCCCTTGGACTGGAAGTGGAAGCCAAGAGCATGGGGAGCACCAGGAATGTTGGGAATCCTGGTTCTGGTGGCAGACACTTTGCGAGATCTCCTAGAACAGTGATGGCAAACCTTCTGAGCTCGGTGTGTCAGCATTTTGAAAAACCGTAACTTAACTCTGGTGCCGTGTCACATATAGAAATTTTTGGATATTTGCAACCATAGTAAGAAAAAGATTTATATTTTTGATATTTATTTTATATACTTAAGTGCCATTTAACAAAGAAAAATCAACCAAAAAAATGAGTTCGCGTGTCACCTCTGACACGAGTGTCATAGGTTCGCCATCACTGTCCTAGACACTCGAGCGAAGTGAACCTGGAGCAAGTTACTGTTGCGGGTCAGGGATGGAGGGAAAGCAAAGGTGAGAGACATAAGTCGTAGTGTCGAGGAAAAATTAAAAGGAAGATATCCTGCAACTTCTAGGAAATCTCCATTAAAACTGAATCATTACGGAAACTAGGGAGAGGTTTAGAATGGTTTTTTAAAAAAAACAAAAACAAAAAACAGAAACATAAAAACACTTTTACACCGGCGCGCACCACATTTATACCACAAAATACCACCAAATCAGTTTCAATTGTGCAGAGATACAGAACAAGTTCCTGAACAGAGGCAGTAGAAAACTGCCTAGGAACTCTTCTACCATTTTAAAAGACAGGCCAGCCTCAAACCCTTTGCCAGTCTGAGTTTTGGCTCCCCTCCCGGAAGTCCCAGAGACAGTGAATACCGTCTAGAAACCATTCCTCCAGATACAGGACAAGTCCCTAATATACAAACATAGACAGAAATCCTCACTAATTGGGCTAATTCCTCCCATGACAGACAGCAAATGTCTCCGAGAAAACCAACTCAGCAGCGCTGCCCAAGGCCTTCGCAGACCATCACAGGTTCAGCTTCCAGCAAATCAAACATTTTAATCAGATGAGCAAACAAAATCAAAGTAGCTTTCACTTTCACACAGATCAGTTAATCACAGGTAATACATCCGCACTCACACTCTTTCAGTAGACTAGCCCAGACTGGAACTGAGCAGAAAATACCCAACTCCCCAGATGGGCATGGGGGCACTCTCCCAGCACCCAACCCGCAGACCAGAATTCTCGACCAAGGTCTCGGTGAGAACCTACCAGAGGAGTTAAGGCTGCGTCCAGCCCCTACCCGCTTCTTGGTAGCAAATTGGCTAGTCCCACACAAGCAAACAGAAGTGTGAACCCATAATTCCTTAATAGAATCTGAATTCCCTCACCTCCGAGTCCTGATTCCTGAATACCTGACGAAGTCCTATGACTTCTGGGGAGGTGATCAAGCTCCCCCTTCCACTAACTTGTAGTTGGCCTGACTGACTGGGACCCCTACCTTACAGATTCTACCGACTGGTTCAGAGGTGTCTGTCTACTTTCTCCAGATGCCGGACAGGTCCTGGGCTGAGGTCCAGAAGCGCCTGGAGTTCCCCCAGATTCAATTCTGCTAAAATCAGCAGCAGGCACCTTCCGGAGGCCTGTCCCGCACCCCCAGACCTCAAACCCCGTCCACTCACCAGAGGCAAGAGCCAAACTCTGTTAGCTTCCTGGTTCTGGGAACCAAATGTTACAGAAGAGCAAAGAAAAACCGAGCACGCTTCCTAGAGAAAGGGAGGGACCCATTTATTAACACTAGTGACTACTGGACTCCTGGAAGTAATTTCCAAATCAGAGTGTGAAGTAACATACAGAGGCTTTGCTTTTTATAATCTTACTAGAGGCCGGGTGCAAAAAATATGTGCACTCCAGAGGGGGGCGTCCCCCAGCCGGGCCTGTGCCCTCTCGCAGTCTAGGACCCCGCGGGAGATAACGACCTGCTGGCTTAGGCGTGCTTCCGGGTGGCAGAGGGCAGGCCCAATTCCTAAGTGCAGCCCCTGGTCAGGCTCAGAGCAGGGCCAGTTGGGGAGTTGGGACGCAGCCCCTTCATGCACAGAGCAGGGCGGATCGGGAGGTTGCAATGCCACCCTCAGTCATGCTCAGGGTAGGGCCGATAGGGGAGTTGGGGCACCGCCCCCTGTCACACTCAAGGCAGGATCGATGGGGAGGTTGCTGCGCCTGTCATACACAGAGCAGGGCCGATCAGGGGGTTGGGGCTCCGTACCCTGTCACACACACAGCAGGGCGGATCAGGGGGTTGGGGCACCGCCACTGTCACACTCGGGGCAGGGCCGATGGAGAGGTTATGGCTCTACCCTCTCACACACAGAGCAAGGCCTGTGGGGGCAGGGGGGCGTTGGGGCGCCGCACCCTGTCACACACAGAGCTGTGGGGCAATCAGAGGATTGGGGAGCTCCGCCCTATAGGCACAGAGCAGGGCAGATAGGGAGGTTGTGACCCCGCCCTCTGTCACACACAGAGGGCGATCAGGGGGTTTGGGCGCTGCCCCCTGTCACGCTGATCCCGGTGCCGGGAGCTTCACTGCTCCACTGATCCCGGTGCCAGGAGGCATATTACCCTTTTACTATATAGGATAGAGGCCTGGTGCATGGGTGGGGGCCGGCTGGTTTGCCCTGAAGGGTGTCCTGGATCAGGGTGGGGGTCCCCACTGGGGTGCCTGGCCAGTCTGGGTGAGGAGCTGAGGGCTGTTTTCCGGAAGCAAGTGACTGAAGCTTCCAACCGCTCCTTGTTTCCTTTTTTTTTTCTTTTTTTTTATTCTGGGCCAGCTTTAGCTCTGAGGCCTCACTGCTGAAAACATCGATACAATGTTGCTAAACCCCGGCTGAATGAAAGCCCGTTTCTGGTGTTTTGTTTAGCTTATTTGCAACATAGTACATAGTTGCTTAGAGTTGCAGTTGAGAGGCCGGCAAGTGAGGCAGGGAACGTTGGAGTCCGTAGCAAGCAAGCCTCATGCTCACTTCAGTGCCTGGCTGCTGGCCGCCATCTTGGCTGAAAGTTAATTTGCATATACTCACTGATTAGCCAATGAAAAGGGTAGCGGTCGTACGCTAATTACCATGTTTCTCTTTTATTAGTGTAGATGGTTTTAGTGGGGAGCTCCCTATTCATTTATCTAAAAGGGGGACTTCAGGATGTTTGCAGCTGGATCAGGGTGGGGGTCCCCAATGGGGTGCCTGGCCAGCCTGGGTGAGGGTCTGAGGGCTGTTTTCCGGAAGCGAGTGACTGAAGCTTCCAACCGCTCCTTGTTTTCTTTTTTTTCTTTTTATTCTGGGCCAGCTTTAGCTCTGAGGCCTCGCCTCTGAAAACATCGTTACAGTGTTGCTAAAGCCCAGCTGACTGAAAGCCGGTTTCTGGGGTTTTGTTTATCTTCTATGTTTGCAACATAGTACATAGTTGCTTAGAATTGTAGCTCAGAGGCCAGCAGTGCAGGCGGGGAACGTTGGAGTCCTCCTTCACTGCAGTAAGCAAGCCCCATGTTCGCTTCCAGCTGCCTGGCTGCCAGCCACCATCTTAGCTGACAGTTAATTTGCATATACTCACTGATTAGCCAATGAAAAGGGTAGCAGTCATACGCTAATTACCATGTTTCTCTTTTATTAGTGTAGATGGGGGTCTTTGTCTTGCAGATATGGTTCCGCCCCCTGTGGGCTTACAGGAAGGCCCCCAGGTGTTGGGGTTCCCAGGTCGTATCAGATGATCTTCCTGGGGTCAGTGATAAAGACCTGGCCCCCCTCCCCCCTAGGGCAGTGCATTGTTCAGTTTTTATGACCTGACATGCCTTGCAAGACCAGTTTCCTCCTCAGTTGGAAACCCTCACAGGCCATGCCAGCACTAACTTTTTTCAAGAGCTGGTTCCACCACCAGGAAATCTGGACCCTTACATCAACTTAAGGTCTTTTGAAAGTTGCATAAAATCTCAAATCCTTGTGAAAGGAAAAAACTCCTTTCCTCCTCACTCTGGATAAAGTCACAGAAGAACTTAGGACTCATTTTTCTTTTTCTGGATATTAAATGGTAAGATTTTTTGAAGTGATGATTAGATGAGAAAAGTAATATATTTATTTCCATCTTCAATTATGTATTGAGAGGTAGAAAAATTACATTATATAAATCTTAAATGAGTCAAATTAAATATTTTTAAATTGAAAATATATTTGGTATTAAAATGTTTAAAAAATAGTAGAAATCCTTATTTATACTTTCTGATAAGTGTCAGTCTTCAGTCTCAATATTTTTTCCAGATGTTATAGAAGTAGAATAAAATATCTTAGGCCTGACACACAATTAAATACACATGCATAGAACATGAGAAGTCACAGATATCTACAAAATCTACATGAATCTTTGACCTAAGGAAAAATCACAGTGAATTATGTGGGTTTTTGTGGGGATGGGAAGGGTTGAGAATGGAGTGAAAGGTCAGGCCTGGTGTGTCCAATGTTCACTATTTTTTGCAATGCTAAAGAGTAGTGTTGCCACTAGATGGCAGGATTGGATTAGAAATTAAAGAGCAGTAACCATACAATTCCTTGCAAACAAAAATAGATATTTTCCCAATAATATACATCCAGTTATATCATTAATACACAAATTGAGCTTCACCTCTGATCTTAATTTGGTCTTTGTCTTTATAAGTTTTGGTTGATGTCCATAACATCTAGTAATCCAAAGATCTGGTCCCATCAACCACCTGTGACTTTATGAAGCAGGTGCAATTTCTTTAGGCAGCCTATTCCTCTTTTCTGTCTGATACTATCTCTTACTTGGCCCTCTTGCCTTTTCTATTCAGTGATAGTCACATTCAATCAAGAAATGATTCTTTGAGCTGTTACCATGAGCCCTACACTTTAGGGTACCGTCCTTCTCGGGCTTAATCAACAGTGTTCCTCCACAACACACCCAGGGCCTCCTGTGTTAGTCCTGAAAATCCCTACCTGCTTCCTATTATTATCCATTTCTTCCACCTGAAACCTATACTCTCTAAATTTATTCTATCCTAGAGGCCTAGTGCACAAAATTTGTGCTCAGGTAGGGTCCCTAGGCCTGGCCAGTGATCAGGGCCGATGGGGGCCTTCCTTACCTTGCCTGCCAGCTGCTGGCCAGGGCCTTCCTTTGTTCTTCACCACCCCCTGGTGGTCAGCGCATGTCACAGCAAGCGGTCGAACTCCCAAAGGGGCAATTTGCATATTAGCCTTTTATTATATAGGTTGGATTGCTAGGAAATTGATATGCTTATATATAACTTTAACAATAAGGGCTAAAATGAAAATACAGTGCTATCTAATCCTTCTTAAAATAAATTTCAAGTTAGAATTTATTCTGATGATGACTAATAATAATATTTATTTAGTATTTGTATTTTATATGACCATTTTTCATTAACCTGATATTTATGTATGTTTTTCATTTGGCTTGTACTATAAGTTCAAAGTAATCCTGAATGTAATCATACAATATAGATATTACAGTTATTACAATTGAGATTTGGGCTAAAGATGTATTTTTAACCATTTAGATGGTTAAGAAATGTGAGGATCTAGACCAGGGGTGGGCAAACTTTTTGACTCGAGGGCCACAATGGGTTCTTAAACTGGACCGGAGGGCCGGAACAAAAGTATGGATGGAGTGTTCGTGTGAACTAATATAAATTCAAAGTAAACATCTTTACATAAAAGGGTATGGTCTTTTTTTTTTTTTTAGTTTTATTCATTTCAAACGGGCCGGATCTGGCCCGCGGGCTGTAGTTTGCCCATGGCTGATCTAGACTGTGGCTTATTTGAGATCACCAGCATGTACGTGACAAAAGTAGTTTTTCTGACACTAGCTAATACCTGCCTCTCAGGTGTGTGTGTGTGCGGTTTTTTATAAACACCAATTTGTCATCCAAATTAAACTTCAAATTAAAATTGAGGTGCTAAGCAGATGTTATTAGATTTACTAAAATTTAAATGTAAAGCCCTATATTTATATTCTTATGTTCACTAGAATAATTAACCCACCAAATATGGAACGTGCTGATAGGACCTAAATTCACAATAATGATTAAACTTGACTCATCAAGGAATGTTAATGACCCATGGAAAGTAAATGTAGAGACTGTCTTTTTTGTGATGATCTTAAATAGAGATACAACAAAGTAACAGTCACACACATCAAATATCTGTTTACACAAGGTCTGATTTAGAAGGCAGAAGCTGTACTAACCCCAGACATGTTACTTTCGTCAAAAGCTCATGCAGGACAGTCCCAGGCGCAGACATGAGCAGTGGCTATAGTGGGGACGCATCTTGTAGTCTAGGGCGTGTTTGAAACCAGACTTAGTTCTCTGATGTTTCCTACAATAAGCATCACATTGAGGACACAACCCAGCCTGTCCATGTTTCCTAGCTTACAGAGGGTACAGTGAGAAGATGACCTAAGAGAGAAAGTGGAGTTCATTGCGCCACATCCCTACAGGTTGGGAGACTTTGAATTAGTACCTGTGTGGGATCTAAACTAATGTATGAGCCATCCAGAAAGACCTGATAGTTTCTGGGCCTCATAGCAGGTGCTCACAGAAGTTTCTTTGGATTGCAGTCTGGTCTGGAAACAAAGTTTCTGAGAAGCTAAAGGTCAGTCTTCTAGACTGCCAGTGAGTGAGGTTCCACACACTTGCCTTTCTGCCTACTCCTGAATTTTTCTTCAAAACCAAGAAAAGCCCTGACCGGTTTGGCTCAGTGGATAGAGCGTCAGCCTGCGGACTCAAGGGTCCCGGGTTCGATTCCGGTCAAGGGCATGTGCCTTGGTTGCGGGCACATCCCCAGTGGGGAGTGTGCAGGAGGCAGCTGATCGATGTTTCTCTCTCACTGATGTTTCTAGCTCTCTATCCCTCTCCCTTCCTCCCTGTAAAAAAAAAAAAAAAAAAAAAACAAAAAAAAAAAACAAGAAAAGTATTTTAATATTCACTAATGAAAACAAATCTGGAAGTATTAATAAACTTTTACTACCCAGGGAACAACTGTCAACTTCAAATATAGTTTAGAGTTATTTTTAGATGCACTTTTTTTGCTTGTTTGCTTATTTGAGACCTACCTTTTATAGTGCATAAATATGAAATGAAATAAGCAGATGTCTAATAAATGTCTGGTGAACTGAAAATAACACTTTTCAAAAATATTTATGTTTGGAAGTTGAGTCAGAAAAACTCAAGATTCAGTTTTAATTTAAATTATAATTCATTTATCTCAAGCTAAGAAGAAAGTAGATTGTGGTCATTAACACTTGGCATTTCATTTAAGGTAAATTTGTATACTTGGCATCAGCAATGAAAATTACACTATTTCACAATTTTTTAATTTTTTAATTTTTCTCACAATAATACTTAGGATCTTTTCCAGCCTTACTGAGTTATAATTTGTTTACAAAAAAAATTGTACATAAGTTATGTAGGAATTTGGTGAGTTTTGATATATGAATGCCCCCATGTTAGCACCACCACTAAGGTAATAAAGATATCCGTAACCTCCAAAAAACTTAGAACTTAGACTTAAATATATTGTCTCAATGTTTAGACAATGTTTGTTGTTGTTGTTTGTTTACTTTTATTTCAGCAAATTGCCTCAGCTCACCACAGGAGGGAAACCAGGCATCTAGCAGATGGTGTCTTTCAGCCTCTGCCATGAAGTGCTACCAGAAGACCACCAGGGGGAGCCTGGATCCCACACTGGAAAATTCACTCAGAAGGGATGGACTCCTCAGAGGACAACCTGCATGTTGGCCAGATGAACTGTCCCTCCATTCCTGACAGGCTTATTTCAAAGCATTCAAATATGCACTTAGTGTTGAGTGTAGAGTTTAATCTCTGAATGGTAAAATCCATATCCTTTTCAGTCTGAAATAGTATCTCTTATGTCTCCTAATGAGAGGACTTTTTTTCCCCCCATTTTAATTTTTTCTTTATTGGTTAAGGTATTACATATGTGTCCTTATCCCCCCATTACCACCCCACTCCCCACCCCAACTGGTGTCTGTGTATAATGGTTAGGCTTATATGCATGCATACCAGTCCTTTGGTTGATCTCGCCTCCTTGCCCCCATCCTCCCCTATCTTCCCTCTGAGTTTTGACAGTCTGATCGATGCTTCTCTGAGAGGACTTTTGTTGCAAATATGTATAGAAGAAAGCCAAAAATTTTTTTACAAATTTCTTATACAGAATGTAAAATGATTTTTAAATAACTGCATTCCAGAACAACTCTGGACCTTAAAATTTACAAAGTCTGGTATTCAATCAAATATCACCAAGTATTCAAAGAAGAAAATAATTTCATAAGGAGGAAAATCAATCAATAGGAAAGGGCCCAGAAATGACAAAGTCTTATAAATAATGATATTTAAAAGTTATAATAACTCCACTTCCATATGTTTAAGAGCCAGGGAAAAGATTGAGCATGTTAGGTAGTGATATGGCGAATACAAAAGGACTCAACTATGAGATAAAAATTACTTAAAGCAGATATAATGCTGCAGTGAAACAGATTAGTAAAATAGAAAACAGAGCATTAGGAACTGTCCAAAATGAAAAGCAGGAAAGAGGACTAAAACAATAAAAATTTGATCATAGCATTAATAAACTGAGGACAAATTCAAGTGGCCTAATAAATGTGTAATGGGTTGTTGGGTTAGGAGGGAGAACATAATAGAAAATGATTTGAATAAATAATGGTTGAAAAAAATACTCAAACTTGGTAAATGCTACAAACCCACAGATCTAAACAGATTAATGAACCCCAAGACAGAAGAAATTATAAAGACAAACCAAAGCAAATGATAGTCAAAGGGCTAAAAAAAAAAAAAAAAAAAAAAAAAACAGAGATAAATTTAAAAGCATCCAGTGGAAAATAACACAGCATATAGATAAGAACACAATAACCATGACAGCAGCCTTTATGGTGGAAACAATGCACACCAGAAGATATTCTTACCAGAAAAAAAAAAAAAATCCTGTAATGCTGTAATTTAAAAACAAGACAAACAAAAATACAGTTAGCATGAATTTCTAAACTAAATAACAAAGTTTTTCAAAAATGAAAGTGAAGTAAAGCTTTTTTAAGCCTAGTATAAAAATCTGTCATTTACAGCTTTAAAAATTCATAATGCCAATAAATTCTTGACCAAAGAATTAAGCAGTAGAGTTGCAAAATAAATTTCAAATTATCTTAAGACTAGAGGCCTGGTGCACAGATTCACCCTTTTGCAATCCAGGACCCCTCAGGGGATGTCAAAGAGCCAGTTTTGGCCTGATACCCATAGGCCAGGCCGAGGGACCCCACTGGTGCATGAATCTATGCACCAGGCCTCTAGTATGCATATAAGATCTTTGGTTAATCTCTTCCCACCTTCCCCCTCCTTCCCTCTGAGATTCATCAGTTTGTTCCATGCTTCCATGTCTGTGGTGTCTGCTCCTGCATCGAGCGTCTGCCTCCTGGTGGTCAGTTCATGTTATAGCTACTGGCTGGCCAGTGAGTCACTTAGATATATATATTGTTATGTCTGACAAATCTTGTCTTAGATATAGTTAACAAATCTGTATCATTTCATTCTATTACCATATTTTTTAAATAAAAAGTTTGCTGACTATTTTCAAGAACATTCTGAACTGGCAAGATGGCCTTAAAAAATGTTTCTCATAATTTCCTTCAGTGGCTATTCCCTGAGGACACAAAGCAGGGTATTGTGAGTAGGTGGAGCCCTAGTGGAGGAAAGGTGGGAGGGATAAGGCATATTTTCCTGGAACAAATTTTTTGTTTTTGGTGGTATATTTTCTTGGCATAGAGTTACATTCCTCGGGTTCCAATGTCTCATTTCCCACAGCCAGTCCTGAAAGAGGGGCAGCTGGGAGTTCAGCAGAGCCAGAAAGAGGACCAGTGTCCAGGGTTTCCATTCCACATTGCAGCCGGGCGTGGTTCAGAATCCAGGCCAGATTCAAGTCCTTCAGTCCACGTGTGGGCCCAACACGGCCATGCACCATGCGGCCACAGTGCAGTCCCCTGCAGCCGGAGCCCCAAGAGGTCACGCGTGAGGCCCAGAGAGGGAACTTCGTTTGTTTGGAAGTTTGTTTATTTATTTATTTATTTATTATTTATTTATTTATTTTCTCAAGATAATACATATAATTAATTTTAAAGGGCCAGAAAGTACCAAAAAAGGTCTGTAATACAAAGGAGAAACCCTTTCTCCAGTCCTACTAAACCCTAAGTTCCCTCTCCAGCACCACAAGCTACCACTATCAAGACTTTTAATTGTTTTTGCTATTCCTAGATTTTTAGCATATGGAATGTTCTTTATCTGTGGACTCTGTACCAGTAGAAACGATGATTTAGTTGGCTTTCTTACAATATGAGCTTGCACATGTGCTCACGCACACACCTCTCTCCCTCACCCTATTTTTCCATTATGTCTGTGTCTCCACTTTTTTTTTATTGCCTAAAGTTTTACATTTGTCTTCTTTTTCCCCAATTGACCCTCTCCCCCATCCCTTCCCAGCCAGGGCAAGCCCCCACTGCCCCAGTGTCTATGTCCATTGGTAATGCTAGTATGCATGCATATAAGTCCTTTGGTTGCTCTCTAACTCCCCTCCCCTACCATTTGTCTCTAGATCAGTGGTTCTCAACCTGTGGGTCTCGACCCCTTTGGGGGTCAAACGACCCTTTCACAGGGGTTGCCTAAGACCATTGGAAAACACATATATAATTACATAATGTTTTTGTGATTAATCACTATGCTTTAATTATGTTCAATTTGTAACAATGAATATACATCCTGCACATCAGATATTTACATTACAATTCATAACAGTACTAAAATTACAGTTATGAAGTAGCAACAAGAATAATTTTATGGTTTGGGGTCACCACAACATGAGGAACTCTATTAAAGGGTCTCGGCATTAGGAAGGTTGAGAACCACTGCTCTAGATCAATCTATCTTTGTTCATCAGACTATGATGATCATTATATCTCACATATGAGTGAGATCATGTGATATTTATTTTTCTCCAATTGGCTTATTTCACTTAGTGTAATGTTCTCCAGTTCCATCCATGCTGTTGCAAATGGTAAAAGTAAAGAAATTTTTTTTTAGAAAACTGAGACTAAAATAGAGCAGGCACCCTATTCTATGTATAACAATGTCAGGAAGTAGCTTATAAATTCACATTACTTTTTAAGAATACACAAGATAGATAAGTTTCACTAATGGTGCCTTTCCACCTCTCCTCAACCTTCTCATCAACCCCTCCTCCATCCCCACTAAGAACTCACACTTTGCCTCAGGATGCACCTCAATGAAAAAGTTCATAGAAAATATCTATATTAATGGCATTTTGTACATAATGGTATAATATATCCGCATATCCAGGTATCTATATATATAAAAAGCCAGCGACCAGAACGCTGTAACAACTGGAACAACTGGTCACTATGACACCCTCTGTGGCCAGCAAACTGGCTCGATTGTGGGTGGGGCCAGTGGCCAACCTCCCACAGCCCCTTCCCCGGGCCCGCCCCACCCCCAATCAGCCCCCCACCCCAATAGGGGGCAGAACTGGCCAGCCAACCTCCTGTAGCCCCTCCCCCAGCCAACTCCTCCCTCGATCAGCCCTCCAACCTCTGGTCAGGGGCAGGGCTGGCCAGCCAACAGCCCGGGCACCTACCCCCAGCCACTGCCCTCCCCACACCAATCAGGGGTGGGGCAAGCCAGCCAACCACCCACAGGCCCGTCCCCCGGCCCCCAGTCGGTCTCCCCCATCCCATCAGGGATAGGGTCAGTTGGCCCACTGCCCACAGCCCCTCCCCACAGCTGAGTCCACCCCCAATCAGCCCCCACCACCCTGATTGACCCAGCTCCACCCCCAATTGGCCCCCCACACTCTGATCAGGGGCAAGTCCAGTGGTTATAGCCCATGGCCCCTCCCCCCAGTTGGTCCCGCCCCCAATCGTCTCCCCTGCAAGCCAATCGCCTATGGCCCCTCCCTCCCATCCCAGCTCTAATTGGGCCCTGATCGATGTGGGCTGCTGGCCAAACTCCTGTGGTTTCCTCCTCCCAGTAGGCCCAGCCCTGATCTGCCCCAATCGGGGCTGGGCTGGCTGGACCCCACCCATGCACGAATTCGTGCACTGGGCCTCTGGTGTTAAATAATCCTGCTCAAGTCATTCAGCATTTTTACTTCTCAGCTACCTCATTTCTTAAATGAGAAAATACACAAAATAAGTCACTAAATTGTTATTAAAATGTATCTAAAGACAACTGTCCTGGTAACTCCTCATGTCTTACAAAGAAATAGAAATTAGAAGGAAGATTTAGAGAGAGCATTTCTTAGAGCTCAATAAGCTGAGAATGTTGCAACAATCCAAATGAAAAGGAAAAAAGAACATAACATCTCACCAGTCTTATATCAGGCTTGCATTATGTGTTCACGTACCAAAATAAAAATTAGACCAAATTGGGAACTGAATGAAAATAAAAACACCACACAACAAAAATAGTGGGATGCTAAACCATTAGTTACATAAAATTTTATAGCATTAAATACCAGGATTAGAAATAAAAAAACATATAAAATCAATGAACTCATCATCCTTCTAAAAAAGTGAGGGTGCTAAAGAACAAATAAAGCTATTAAAAGCATTAAAAAGGAAAAAGTGGAAAATCAGTGAAAGAGAAGACAGAAAGAAAATTAGTGAAACCAAGAGCTGCTTCTCTGAGAGAAAACAATAAAATTGGTAAACCTTTGCAATGCTGCTCTGGAAAAAAGATAGAAAAACAAATTACCAGTATCAGTGATCCTATATATACTAGAGATATCAAAATGATAACAAAAATGTTAAATAATTAAAATATTACAAAAATCATTATGCCAATAAATTTGGTAGTTGAGGAAAAGGAAAAAATCTTCAAAAGATACAAACTGCCAAAGTGCATTAAAGAAGTGGAGAATTTGAATACCTTGTACCTAGTCTTAAAATTTTGAATTTTTAAGTTACAAATATTAAAATATTAAATCATTTGGTAACAGCTGCCTCACTGTATTAGTTTGCTAGGGTGGTTATTACAAAGTAATACAAAAGGGGTGACTTAACAAAAATTTGTTATCTCACAGTTCTGGATGCTAGTAGTACAAAACCAAGGTGTTTGAATAGATAAACAATGCAATAAAAAATGGGCAAAATACAATAACAGACATTTTTTTTCAAAAACAATTTACAAATGAAAAATATGCACAAGAAAAGAAGTTCAACATCATTAGTCATTGTAGAAATGCTAAATAAAACCACAATTTAAAATCACTACGGTGGGCATTAAAATGGTACAGCCATTCTGGAAGTTGGTTTGGCATTTTCTTAAAAACGAAATACACACACACACACACACACACACACACACACACACACACTGAACCTAGGGTGCCCCTGTAGTCTGAGAGTACACCCTCTTTCTACAGTTCTTTTTCTCCTGTGTTCCCAGATGCCTCTTGCTCTGTTTTCTTCATTCACAGTCTGATCTCATTTATAATTTCCAGAAATATACATGGCACTTTTATTATTGGCATACCCCCAGTGATCTCAATAGTACATCTTATCTGCTTTAACTGTTGCACCCTTTATCTTGAGAATCAAATGAAAGGACAGTGTTCCCTTTCAAAGCACATATAATAAAACTTGAATGATGCAGAGATTAATATGTACTCTGTGCAAAATTGATATGTACATGTTTTACATATTCCACATTTACAAATCAATATGTACATGTATTACATATTGTGGGAAGAGCTCAGGAGATTTATCTCAGTGCTGCGGCAGATGCAATGGCGTGAGCACACTCTGCCTGCACAAGCTTCCTCGGCACACCAGGAAGTGGCATCGCCCGCCTGAGCTGACCTCCTAGAGCCCCTACATGGTACCCTGATCTTTCCTACTATTGGTTGCCCTATGGATGTTGTAAACTTCTGATTGGTCTGGAATGTTATATATACTGCTGCACTCACACAATAAAGTTGGATCTGCGTCACTGAACCTTCCCCGGAGTCGGGCATGCTTTGTTAGGACTCCATTCGGCCTCACCCCCGCAGGACCTCCTGCTTCAGCTGGCGCCCGAACAGGGACAGGGACCCCAGAAATAAAAGTCAAGAAAGTCGGCAGGCAAGCCTAAGGTCGGGTGAGTGCCCCTCTGTAACTATGGGAAACTTTCGGGCGCTCCATGCGTCGTTACAGAGCAGGCGAGTAAAGGTAACAGAAAGGGAGCTACAAAAGCTCTGGGCTATCCTAATAGCATTTAACCCCTGGCTCTCCGCCACCGGCGGTGCGGACGGGGGAACAGAAGACCCTTTACCTCCCTATTCCCCTCCAGAGTCTTCTGCACCCACAGATTACTGCGCTGTTTTCGATAAGACAAAAGTAGTTTCTCAAAGTTCAAGGAAGGCTGAAACTGAGAGAGAAAAAACCTCTAGCGAGGTGAAAGCAGGGAAGTCTCACCAGGAGGCTTCCTGCAGGAGTCACTCCCCTGCTCCCCTAGCAGAGCAAACAAAAAGTTTAACTGCCCAGCAACCCCCAAGTAACCCTTTCGTGGGAGACACGGATGATAATCCATGGACGGGAATATATCAATCCTTGTGTAGCCAGAGAGATAGAGAAAAGAAGTCTTTAGGGCTAGAGACCCCTAGACTCTTTCCTGTGAATGTTAACCCCAAAGCTGCAGCAAATGCCACAGTATCTGCAACAATATTCCCGATATCCAAATGGTTAATGCAGAGAAAAAAAGGGGGGGGGGGCGTTGCCATGGAGAGCAGGGAGAGAGAGTTCTTTGTTGATTTTTGCTTATCTAAGGTATGCGAGGACCCTAGCTGCTAGCAGACAAACTTATCTGTCCAGTTTTCTTCTCTTTAACCCTTCCAATACTAAATTAGACTAATACAATATACTTAAGATTACACAAGAAAGGAAGCACCTACTTTTATTAATCTAAAGAAATGCTGAATGTTTAACTTGCCAACTAAAAGTTTAAAGTTCTAGTTAAATTAAATTGGGAAAAATTATAATTGTGGTAACTAAATGTCTAAAATATAGAAAGAAAATCTTGTCAGTTTTAATTTAATTCATATCTCTTAATAATTATAAAAATTACTATAACCAAGGAATGACTTTAAGACATTTCATGGGCCCTGAAATGTTTTCAAAAGTTTATTCTCTCTTCTTAAAGGATTTTTTAATAAAGCCAATTTAATGTGCTTGAAATCACATGGAAAGCTTTATCAAATAAAAATTAATAAGTATATATCTTGAGTTTTTGCCTCTAAGAAAGGGCAAAACAAGTTATTTTATATATTTCTTAAAATACAGCAGTATAATTTTAAGATATAATTTAAAATAACAGAAGCTCATTAATAATTTTTAATATTTTATAACAGCATATTATACATTTATTCCAAACAAGCTTACAAACTAATTCTTTAAATGTTTGGAAATTAGGATTGTTATCAGCAATTTAATAAGAACATGAAAGGATTTAATCCCTTCCACTGTGTGGAAGGGCCCCTGGGAAGGCACTTAAGCATTTTATATTGACCTCTCTTGCCCTTTTTGCCAAGGGGTCCCTCTTCCAATTGCCCACAGCTGTTATCTGAGCTCTTCGTTCAAACTGGGATCATGAAAAGCTGGTACCATGGATCTGTCTCTTGCCCAATGGCATAAGCTGGGCCCTAAGGAACCTGGGTTCCCTATGATCAATGCCAGGGCCCCGCCAGCAGGCGAGGGGATCCAAAGGCAGTTGCTGGGCATGAAGGCCAGAGGGACATAGGCTACCAAGGAGACAGAACTGAACTTCACATCACCCTACTTGGCCCAGAGATGGCTGGTAGTCAAAGACGGGTAAGACCCCACAGGGTGGGGCAACCTAAGACAGGCACAGCCGGGGGCCAGTAGGAGAGAACTTGGGGTTCAACAGAGGTGGGGCACAGATCCTTACCCCCCCCCAATGGTGCAAGGGCTTGAACACTCGCCCCTTCTGAGGAAGGTCTCCTGTCCCCATGGCTGCTTCTTGCTTCCCATGCCCAGCCCAGATCAGGAACCAAATAACAAAAGAGACTTGGTCCAGCTGAAAATGGTACCCAGAAAAATGAACACTTAGTTAACAGACCCTAAATTTAAATCTAGCCTAAGAGGAATGCTTAAGCCTCCTCAAGGACGTAAAATAATCCTTTCCATTAATATTTACAGTGTAAACTAAGATTGTTGTTAAAATATTAAATTTGACAATAAAATAGTAGTCAAGTTTTCAGATGAATTAAAAGTGGCTCAAGAAGTATTAACCAAAATTTTCATTTCATGGAAAAATTTGCTTAACACATAATGAACCTAAAGTAGTCATATTTTTATGCAAAAAATTAAAATTTAAAGTTATCTAAACTGCATTATAAATTTTCCAAAAATTCTCCTAATAATTAAATAAAAAAAAAGAAGGAAGAATAGTGGAAAAATACCATGTAAGGAAAAATATCCTGTAACTAATTTACATCTAGAAAAATTTTTTCATTTGTAATGCTAACAGCAAGACACCCATGAAAAACCTATGTGGTGTCAAAATAAGCCAAAGGAAATTCATCTAAGCAAAAATAAATAGAACCCCAAGTAAAGTTTCCTTTATTAACCTTTGGTCGAGAATACATTTATATATTTTCAGAAAACAACTCCAAGGCCATATGGATTCCTGCAACAGAGAGGAATCATCAGGAATGCTCCAGCCATGAAGACAAGAGGAAAAACAATCCAGAGATAGAGGCAGTTAGCTTGCACAAGCTATTTCCACATTTAACCCTCTCTAGCTGCAAGCATCTCATACGGGCATGCAAAACATGTGGCCCCCTATTGCCTTTAGGCCCCCTCTAGCCACAAGAGGTCAACCCCTGGGAGCTCCAACCCAATGCCTTATGGACAGAACAAAGAACTAAAAACCCAGATTCAAAAAGAAAAAGAAGGGGGAAATACAGGCACGCCCCAACAACTATTACAACAGGCCTTATTAATTCTCAATTATTTTCATTTTGCCCCCGACGGTCTTCCTCCCATTTTCAAACATTGGGGAGGTCTCAGGGACGTACCAACACCTCTCCCCTTGGCCTGGTGGAGAGATCCACTAACCAGGGCTTGGAAGGGCCCCGATCCACTCTTAACCCAAGGGAGAGGGTTTGCTTGTATTTTTCCAGAAGGTGAGAAAAACCCCGCATGGATTCCTGCCCATAACATCAAACCCTGCACCACCAGTGATGAGACGTAGACCACCACCACCATCACCCCCGGTAGAGGAAATGGAGGACCTGACCATAGAGGACAACCAGCCCTGACAGCAGAGGCAACCAAGACACCGATGGGCCCTCAAGAACCTACAGGACCAAGCTGCACGCATGGCAGCAGAAGGCAATCCGTCAGAAGGGACATTATTCCTATTAATGTGTGCCATCATAACAGTGAACTCTCAGGCTCAAGCACAACATGTATGGGTGGCCATACCTCATCTAGGGGTGCTCATGCCTGTCAGCGCCAACAGCCTACAATTCCCCTCTGTCCAAGTGTCTGACTGCTCTGTGGACTTACACTGTGATGGAGCGGAACCGGTCTCATTGCCATAGAACGGCACTGTATGGGCTGATAGCAGTAGCCCTAACCTCCTTAAGTGGACTCTAGATAATGGGACTGCCCCGGGACAAGAGTGGATATACCTAGCACCTCAAGCAATAATACCCGAGTGAAACCCGTTGAGTTTAGTTTCTTAAGTGATGCCCTCAGCCGTCTAACCTCCTGGTTAAACCCAGCCAACCTCCTCATTTGGGGAGTCATGATAGTAGGATTCATCGTAGGAGTAGTATTATTTCGCTGTTTATACAACATGTTCAATAAGCTAAGTGCTCAGCAAGCCATGATCATACACACCCAGCAGGCGCTAATAAGAAAAGAAGGGGGAGATGTGGGAAGAGCTCAGGAGATTTATCTCAGTGCTGCGGCAGATGCAATGGCGTGAGCACACTCCGCCTGCACAAGCTTCCTCGGCACACCAGGAAGTGGCATCGCCCGCCTGAGCTGACCTCCTAGAGCCCCTACATGGTACCCTGATCTTTCCTACTATTGGTTGCCCTATGGATGTTGTAAACTTCTGATTGGTCTGGAATGTTATATATACTGCTGCACTCACACAATAAAGTTGGATCTGCGTCACTGAACCTTCCCCGGAGTCGGGCATGCTTTGTTAGGACTCCGTTCGGCCTCACCCCCGCGGGACCTCCTGCTTCAACATATTTCACATTTATCAATAAACTTATGAAAAGATGTTCAACATCATACATCATTAGAAAACTGCAAAGTAAAATCAGATACCACTACACATACATTAGAATGACTGAAATCCAAAACATTGACAGCATCCAATGCTGGTGGGCATGTGGAGCAACAGGGCAAATGCAACATGTATGCGAGTGAGAATGCAGAATGGCACAACCTCCTTGAAAGATTGTTTGGCAGTTTCTGACAAAGTTAAATATATCCCTACCATATGGTACAGCAATCACACTGCTTGGTATTTGCCCAAATGAGTAGAAAACTTATGTCCACACAAAATCCTACACATGATGTTTATAGCAGATTTATTCATAACTGCCCAAACTTGGAGGCAAACAAGATGTGTCTTTAGTAGGTAAATGGGTAAATAAACTGTGGTTCATTCAGACAATGGAATAGTATTCATGCTAAAAAAGAAAAAAAGAGAGAGAGAAATGTTATGCCATGAAAAAGAGTGGAGAAATCTTACACACATATTACTAAAAAAAGTGAGCCAACCTGAGAAGCTACAAAAGGTTTGATTCCAACTATGTGACATTCTAGGAAGACAGTAAAAAAAAAAAAAAAAAAAAAAAAAAATCAGTTGTTACCAAAGTATCAAAGGAGAAAGGGATAAATAGGTGGAGCACAGAGGATTTTTAGGGCTTTGAAACTATTCTTTATATACCACTAGAGGCCTGGTGCACGAATTCCTGCACAGGTGGGCTCCCTCGGCCTGGCCAGCGATCAAGGCCTATCCGGGGGCCATGGGAGATTGGCTGGCCATGGCTGGTTGGCCGGCCGTGGAAGGTTGGCTGTGGGAGTGCACTGACCACCAGGGGGCAGCTCCTGAGTTGACTGTCTGCTCCCTGGTGGTCAGTGCATGTCATAGCGACTGGTTGACTGGTAGTTCCAGTCATTTCAGTCATTCGGTCATAACGGTTGCTTAGGCTTTTAAATATATAGATAATAGTGGATAAATGTCATTGTACATTTATAAAAATCCATAGAGTACACAACACCAACAGTGAACCCTAATGTAAACTATGGGTTTTGAATAATAATGGTGTATTAATGTTGTTTCAGTAATTATAGGATGGCGGGGAAGGCTGTGAGTGCGTGTGGGGGGGGGAGGGAGGATAGAGGAACACTGTACTTCTCATTAAATTCTGCTGCTAAGACAAAACTGCTCTAAAAAAAATTAAGTCTTTTTTAAAAAGTATTTTTTTAAAAAAGCACAGAGAAATAAATTTTTAAAATTGGACTTCTTGAACCAGACACAGTTTGATGATAGCACCTTTAAATAATACCTTTGTGCTGCAACCTTTTTCAGCGAGGATTCAGGATCTGGATAAGGCACCGTGCACAAACGAATGCACTAGACAAGAAATATGAATTTAGAAGGCATGGGGGGCCAGGCGGAAACCTTCCTCTAGTGGAGAGGCTCTCTGACTTCTGGGTCCCGATTTCTTTCATTCACTTGAATACACATTTACCCTTTAGGAATCTGTATGGGCATATCAAAGGTAAAGTTTGGTAAACAGTAAAAGGATTATCACGTTAGGGAATTGCCTTCAGTCATTTGGCCAACAGCAGGGTAATAGTATGCTGCATTTTCAGCGGAATATCACATTAATATATTAACTACTGTTGGTCTTAGCCTCTGGTACCTTTGTATAAAGAAACCTCAAATTTGCTAAATTAAAAAGGTCTGTTTTCAAAATTGGTTTTCTATATTTTTAAAAGAATAATTTGTATATCCGTTATAACCAGACGACACAAACAACATGAACACAACATGAACAGAATATATGTGCAGCTGTCAAATCAACCTATATATAATATGGAGCATTTTTAACACTAGTCACATATAAAGCATGCTAAAAAAAATTTAAGATGCCACAACCTACACTTAGAATGAGAAACATCATTATAAGTGATTTATATTAAAAGATCATACATTGCAGCTAAGCCACAAAGGTCATTGAAAAATTTATCACAAGACAATAATCTACAGTAAAAAATGTGTGATTCATGGGCAAAATTATGCTTGCTTATTTGTTTGTTTGTTTATTTCTACAGATATATTTTTTTCAGTAAACTTCAAATTTTTGACATGAGACATGTTCTTTAGCTCGTCAACAACCCTTTCACTCCTTACCATCCTCCATCCAGCCTACCTTGCACTTAACAAATTACCTGGCTTTTGAAAGAACTTGATTTAGTAGCATCTCCTCACCTAATATATTTTGTAATGGTCATGTTCAGAACTATTAAAAAAACCAAGGTGTTCTAAATCTTTGGAAACCAAAGTCAATTAAAAATAAAACAATTACATTTTTTTAGTGAATGACATGTGGCATGGGAAACTCCAAATACTATCTTTCTATAAAAGGTATGAAGAAACTGGAAAAACTGTCCAAATCAACTTACCAATCCTCAAAATTAATGTACTGGTGCCTGTTACAGCATGGACAGTTTTTCAAGGATATTCCAGACAGGGCAAAAGAAACAGTCACAGTTCTCTGAGAATATGGCCTCTTCTGCTCCTTAAGGTGCTAGAAACCTATAGTGGGAATGTGAGCTGCAGTCTTCAAGATCTCTGCAGAGCTTGGGTGTGGGGGGTTAGTCAGGGTAAGGTAGTAAATACATCACAAACCTCTCCTACTGAAATTTAGGCTTTTTTTCCCTTTGGTTAGCACTCATCTGGTTAGTGTAAACTATTAGTTTCTGCACAGAAAACATATATTGTTCAATTACATTTATATTAAATGCCCAAAATAGGCAATTTTATAAACACAGGTGAAAATGTTCTGGAATTAGGTAGTAGTGATAGTTGCACAACATTTTGAGTGTACTAAAAGCCACTGAATTGTATGCCTGAAGGTGGTTAAGATGATCATTTTTATGTTATGTGAGTGCCATCTCAATAAGAGAACGTGTGCTTGCTTCAGCAGCACATATCCTATACAATAAAAGCATAGTATGAAAATTATCCCCTTGCTTGGGAGTTCATCCAGGGGTTTGACCAGGGGGCAGGCTGGCTGGGGACCCAATCAGTGCACACATTTTATGCACTGGGCCTCTAGTACTATAATAAGAGAATGTGATTCTTTAAATCTTGGAAAATATAATTGTTACAATCTTTTCTTTAGAAGCTACATGTCATTTGTTCCCCTATACTTATCTTAAATTGCCTTTTAATATAGACTGTCCCTTATTCATTTATTTCATTAATAAACAGATACTTAGGAAGTACCTTTTATTTGACAGCTACCATTCTATTTAATGGGATTACAGCAGTGACATATACTGAGTCCTCTCTTCATGGACTTTGGATCCTAATGGGAGAAGAAAATCAATAAATCAATAAAAATGTAATAAAAAATTAAATTATGTGCATAAGGTGTATTTTATTTTTCCTTTTTATACCAATATTTTTTTCTTATTCTCTCTCTTCTTTGCACACACACAAATGCATGCACACAAACACACAAGAGAACAAACACACAAGCATGCATATATTAACAGGCCTTCCGATAGGCATCACATTCTGGTTGATTTATCCCAGAAAAATAATGATATCTATGGACACAGTCTGTGCTCCTTTATGCCATGGGTAATTCCTTCCTAAGTGACTAATTTTCCCTTGAGATTCTTTGGAGTGCATTCCTTCTTGGAAACACAAATATTTTGTAACTAGAGGTCCAGTGCACAAAAATTTGTGCACTCAGGGGAGAGGGGGGTCCCTCAGCCCGACCTGTGCCCACTCACAGCCTGGGATTCCTTGGGGGATGACCACCTGCTGGCTTAGTCCCGCTCCCCGGGGAATTGGGCCTAAGCTAGGAATCAGAAATACATCTGGCAGCCCAGGAGCCCCCGGGGGATTTCCACTTGCCAGCGGGAAGCAGGCCTAAGCTGCATTCGGACATCCTTAGCGCTGCTGAGGAGGCGGGAGAGGCTCCCACCACCACCACTGTACTGGCAGCCATCAGCTTGGCTTGTGGCTGAGCAGAGCTCCCTGTGTGGGAGTGCACTGACCACCAGAGGGCAGCTCCTGCATTGAGCGTCTGGCCCATGTTGGTCAGTGTGTGTCATAGTGGCCAGTCATTCCAAGTCATTCTGCTGTTAGGGTCAGTTTGCATATTACCCTTATATTATATAGGATAGAGGCCTGGTGCACTGGTGGGGGCCGGCTGGTTTGCCCTGAAGGGTGTCCCGGATCAGGGTGCCTGGCCAGCCTGTGTGAGGGGATAATGGCTGTTTGCAGGCTGGTCAAGCCTCCCCAGTGGGGACCCTCGCCCCATGGAGGTTTGGCCAGCCTGGGTGAGGGGCTGATGGCTGTTTTCAGGCTGTCCACACGCCCTTTTAGGGTGGGGGTGTCCCCACTGGGGTGCCCGGTCAGTCTGGGTGAGGGGTTGAGGGCCGTTTTCAGGCTGGCCAAGCCCACCGGTGATGGAAGCTCCAGGCCTCTCATTTTTTTTTTCTTTTATTGGATTTTTTTACCTTCTATAATTGAAACTTTGTAGCCTTGAGAGGAGCTCAGAGCTGGCCAGGGTGGCAGGGGGCGGGGGCGGGGGGAACTTTGCTTCCTCCATTGCCAGGGGCAACCCAGCCTCCTGCTTGCTCCAGCTCTATGGCCACAGCTGGCTGAAAGCAGGTATCTGGGGTTTATTTACCTTCCATAATTGAAACTTTGTTTCTTTGAGTGGAGCTCAGAGCTGGCCACGGCAGGAGCGAAGCTTGACTACCTCCATCATTGGGATAACCAAGCCTACAGCTTGCTCCAGCTCCGTGGCTGCTGGTTGTCATCTTGGTTGGGTTAATTTGCTTATAGTCACTCTGATTGGCTGGTGGGCATGGCTTAAGGCATAGCGAATATACGGTCGATTTGCATGTTTGTCTTTTATTAGTGTAGATGGATGAATGAACAGGAGCATATGAACTGAGAAGGTGAATTGGTGGACTATTTTCTGTGACTTGTTCCAACTTGGAACGTGTAAACTACAATTTATAATGTCATAGATAAAAATATTATTGGTATAATTTCTTTAACATTACAATGTCATTAAATTTCATCGTGTTCTTGAAGGGATAAACTTTAAGATCTTTGTCATTTGTGAAAATATGTATATGAACTATTATGCCAGCAAAATCAATAAATGTTTAATTTCTTAGCAGTGTGAATTATTATCATGATAAGTATAATAATCTATGTTCTAACTTTTGTGGTTTTGTGTTTTTTAATGAATTTTTTGGAGGCCAGTTATAAATTGTGTATTGAAACATGTCAGAAATCTTGAAAAAAAAATTGCAAAAATCTCACCATTTTAGCAGACTGACCTGAAAATGTTTTCCTGATCTATGCTGATACTATGTTCTTTTGGGGCAGAGTGGTAAGCCCCAGCCTGAAGAGAGGGCTGTGAGCAGCAATTAGAAAAGATGGTGATGAGGAAGTCAAGAAACCCTGTTTTTTTCTCCACGTTCCTTTCATCAAGAGATAGACCTATAAGTTGAGAACTACCTGCCATTTCCACTTCAGAGTGACCTTAAAGGTTGAACATAATTGCTATGATGCTCCTCAACTCTACTCCCAGGGGAGAAACAGTCTTATGTGCCAGACTCACTTTCTTAATGGTTAGGGCTAAGAATATTCAATCACCTGCCTTCATTCTCAGCCAAGATAAATTGACTTATATAACAAACAAAACACACACAGAAAAAATTCTGTAGATAAGAATGAGCCTTCTTAGTTCCAATTTCACTTCTACCTTTTCTCAAAGTCTCCTTTTCTTTTTTTTTTTTTTTTTTAATATATTTTATTGATTTTTTACAGAGAGGAAGGGAGAGAGATAGAGAGTCAGAAACATCAATGAGAGAGAAACACCGATCAGCTGCCTCCTGCACATCTCCTACTGGGGATGTGCCCGCAACCCAGGTACATGCCCTTGACCGGAATCGAACCTGGGACCTTTCAGTCCGCAGGCCGACGCTCTATCCACTGAGCCAAACCGGTTTCGGCTCAAAGTCTCCTTTTCATTTTTATTCCTATGTTCACCTTATTTATATTTTAAGATTATTTTTAGGATATCATGATAAAATGTTATCATTCCTGTTAAAACAAATATTTTAATATGTTGGCTGTTTCCTTTTATCCCTCCCACAAAAACTTAAGAAAATTGGTAAATATAAAAATTATACCAGAGTATTTTTTAAATGCCAGAATTACTAATTTCCCAAAGAATTAGGTGAACACATTTCTAGAAAATAAGATGGGACTGGAGCTAAAGTTAGATCTCCATCCAATTCTCAGCTGATTGTCTCTTTTTCTACTACCATGGTCTTTTTTCCCCCCCTAATCGGTAGCAGTGACTACTTGCTGCAGTTCAGAGTGGAAGAAATCAATTTTCCTTTCTAATAGGAAGGTCACTGTAGCATTTATAAATACAGTTTATCTAGTATAATGTCTTCTCTTTTATTCAGCCATAAAGTAACTGCAGTACCACTTGGCTATTCCTTAAAACACCAGAAAAATCAAGATATTCTATGGGGAACAGAAGTGAATATCCTGATTCAAACCAAACATCCAAACATTTTCTCATCCAGTAAAAGTTGCTGAGGATTTACTTTTGTATTAGTTTCATAGGGCTGGCTTAACAAATTACCAAAAAATGAGTGATATGAAACAATAGACATTCATTCTATCACAGTCTGTAAGCTACAACTTAAAATTCAGGAGCCATCAGGGCAAAATTCCCTCTGAAAGTTCTAGGGGAGAATTCTTCCCTTCCTCTTTCCAGCTTCTCGAGGCTCCAAGCAATCCTTGCTGTTCCCTGGCTTGTAGCTGCACCCCCTTTAATCTCTGCCTCTGTCTTCACATGGCCTTCTTCCTGTGCGACTGTGTATTACTCTCCTCTTCTTATTGATGTGGAATTTTTGGACTGGAACCTGGATTCTTTGTCCGCTGGAGGAGAAGAATGAATCCATGGACAGAAGATCGTATTGCAAAGGTGGAAATTTATTAAAGAACAAGTACAGACTCCCACGTAGGGAGGGGGAAGAGTCCCATAGAATGGAGAGGGAAAGGGTCCCACTGAGTTCCTTTTTCCTATGGCTTATATAGGCTGCAGATCTTGGTGCCCTGATATCCCCTCTGATTGGTCACTATTCCCTTAGACTGGTTACTATGGTAACTCCTGAGCTCAAAGGTCAAACCTCACATGGGACATATGAGTTCTCAGCAGCCCCCTCCACCCGCCACCCACTTCCTTATTGTTTTCCTATTCCTTTTAGGCTTTCCTCTTCTCTTCTGGATGCTAGGCTTCCTTCCCTTTATTTTGTAAATAGAGACCTTTTGCTGTTCCCAGCTTCCTCATTCTATGGTAATGGACCTGTTGCAGCTTTTCAGCTCCCCTATTCTATAGAAATATTGAAAGGGCAAGGGCTATGCCCTCCATCTTGCCCGTATCCTCCATGTTGGGGTAGGAGCCATGTGCTCAGGCCCCTTTCTTCCTGGAAGCCCAGGCCTCTGCTGGCCACGCCCGGGATTTTAAACTAACCAATGACAATCCAGGGACATGTGCACCATAGAAATGACCACATCCTATGTAACAGGACCCGGCTTGCGCCTGGCCAATCGGCAGGGCCCACAGTCCCCTCACTCCACCCCCTATTAAAACCCTGTTTTTCCCAGGCGGTTTCACTCTGCTTCAGGTCACTGCGTTGGCCTGAAGCAGGAGTCGGGCCGGCTAGCCCAATAAAAGGACCTTCTGCTTTTGCATCGAACTGGCTCCTAGTGTGGACTTTTGGGGATCTTGAGATCTGGGCATAACAAATATATCTTCTGCTGCTCTGTAGCCCTGTGCTTCTTCCATGGTCCCCTTAATTTCTAAAATTTCCTAAAACCTGTCTTTCTCATCCCGCAAAATTCCTGTTTCATTATAACTACACCAGTCACTGGATTTAGGAGCCTCATTAATCCAGCATGGAGGAACCTGGAAAGTATGAAGTTAAGTGAAATAAGCCAGTCAGAGAAAGACCAGTATCACATGATCTCACTCATATACGAAATCAAAATTGTTTTGGAGACATTGAAGCATGAAACAGACTGATGAATTTCAGAGGGAAAGGGGGATTTATCAAAGAACTTATATGTATACTAGAGGCCGGACGCATGAAATTCATGCAAGAGTAGACCTTCCTTCCCCTGGCTGCAGGCACTGTCTTCCCTCTGATACCTGGGACCCGGGGTTCCCTCCAGCCACCAGCATCCAGGACCCAGGCTTTCCTCTGGCTGCCGGCAGGCACACAGGACCTGGGCTTCCCTTGCAGCCCTGGCTTCACCTGGAAGTTTGTCTGGAAGGTCTAATTAGCATATTAAACTCATTAGTATAGACTAGAGGCAGACACAAGCAGGGCATATTTTGAGAGAAAAAATTTAAAAAACAACCAAAAAAAAAATAAACTAGTGGCAAAGGAGTTATTGGAACTTGGTTTTAGAAATACTTAGAAGTTTTCTTCTAATATTTTATTCTTTCACCTTTTTCTCCAGCTTTAAGTCCTGTTTATACAAAGGTAAGGAAATTAAATTTTAAAGTATGAAAAAACAGTGGGACTCCACATTTATAAAAAAAATATTTACTATTGCATGGGTGGGGAATTAAAGAACTGGAAAACTGATAAATATTTATCTAGTCAGCATAACCATCAAAACATGATTCATACAGATGTGTCAAATCCACTTCACAATAAATCAATAATAGCAAGAGGGTACCATTATGTTAGGCTTACTGACTCATGCTCCAAATTACTAATTCACAGGGAATGTATAACAATCTAATCTTTCCTATATTATCATTAACTTTCACCTTAGGAAAAAGAAAGAAAATGAGTAAGTGATGGTTCACTCAAAAACAAAATCAGTATCTGCTATTGATAGAGGCAATTATTGAAATGCATGATTACGATACATGTGCGCTGTATAAATGCATACATTTTATGTCACAGTTTCAAAAGGTCAGAAGTTTCTTGTCAGGCGAAATTACTGATTAATAGTTAATTCTTGCTAAAGTATGCATTCTCAATTGTCTTGGATTTCATTGTTGAATCTTTAAAATGTTTTCCTATCCATAGGCTGATTATATCATGAATTGATTAGTATAAAGCATATGGAAAAACCAGTGAAGACTTGATGGGATGGTGAACACACAATACAGTGTATAGATGATGTGTTTTGGACTTGTGCACCTGAAACATATATAATTTTGTTAACCAGTGTCACCCCAATAAATTAAATAAAAATAAAAAAATAAAATTTTTTAAAAAGAAAAAAGAGTAAGAGTACTGCTTACCAGATAAAAGTAACAATTATTTAATGAGCTAGTATATTATTACTATGACTAGAGGCCCAGTGCATGAAATTTGTGCATGGGGGGTGTCCCTCAGCCTGGCCTGCACTCTCTCCAATCTGAAACCCCTCTGGGGATGTCCGACGGCCAGTTTAGGGCCGATCCCTGTGGCAGTCAGACATCCCTCTCACAATCCTGGACTGCTGGCTCCTAACCACTGGCCTGCCTGCCTGCCTGATTGCTCCCAACTGCCCTCCCCTGCCTACTCGATCACCCCCAACTGCTTTCCCTGCTGGCCCGATCACCCCCAGCTGCCCTCCCCTGCAGGCCTGGTCACCCAGAACTTCCCTCCCCTGACTGCCATTTTGTGGTGGCCATCTTGTGGAGGCCATCTTGTGACAACGTTGCAGTGGTCATCTTGTGATGATGTCATGCGAGGGCATCAGGCGACACAACCTAGGCTTTTATTATATAGGATGGGAAATAAGTGGTAAGAGGAACCATTTGAATTAAAGTTCATTGTAAGCCAACATTTTGCTATGTCTTTAGCATACTGCCCATGCAAAATATTTTTTTCATGTTTATTACTGCCATTAGAAATATTTCTCTAAAGATACAAGAATGTGTTCTGCAGGTATAAGTTTCTATAAGAGATAAAAATGCATTCAGTAGCAGCAAAAGTTTCAGTTTAATTTTCAAATTCAATTATTTCCCTTTACTATGTCTGGGCTCTCCTAGGCTTTTCAGCTCTTTCCAAGCTAGTGCCCATCTTAATCTAATCCAAATTTCTGATTAAGTTTCAAAGATAATATGAAAGTTAGATTTCAGTGAGAAAGTGCAGTTAGCCTTAACTCACTTGGGGACATTTCTTCATCATTCAGTCAGGTCAGGATAACTGGGTGCAGTTCTGTGAATACAAGCAGAGAGCTCACTCTGTAAAGAGCCACAGTGAATCCTCACAAAATCAAAGTCTATGAGTATATTAAGATCGCCATTATTAATGATAAGAAGGAGAAAATAAAATTAATATTTGAAAAGAATCTGCATTTTATAAAATATTCTCAAATTCAACATGCTCTGTAATGAGCCAAGCTGTGAAGCATCATCCTATATAATAAAAGCCTAATATACTAAGTGTTCGGTAGTCCGGTCGTCCGTTCAACCACTCAGAACATAATATGCTAACGATATGCGAAGGCCACTCAACCTCTCACTATGACATGCACTGACCACCAGGGGGTAGATGCTCCTACTGGAAGGTTAGCTTGCTGCTGGGGTTCGAGCTATCGGGACTGAGTGAGAAAGGCTGCACATGCCCTGGAGCCCTCCTGCAGTCATTCCCTAGCTGGCCAACCTCCTGCACTCCTTCTAGGTTCTGATCATGCACCAGTGGGGTTCCTCAGCCTGGCCTGCACCCTCTTGTAACCTGGGACCCCTTGGGGGATGTTGGAGAGCTGATTACAGCCTGATGGCAGAATGACCGTTGGCTATGATGTGCACTGACCACCAGGGGGCAGATGCTCAATGCAGGAGCTGCCCCCTGGTGGTCAGTGTGCTCCCACAGTGGGAGTACCGATTAGCCAGAAGCCAGGCTCATGGTTGGCAAGCACAGCAGTGGTGGCGGGAGCCTCTCCTGCCTCCATGGCAGCGCCAAGGATGTCTGACTGATGGTCCACTCCCTCCAGGGAGTGGGCCTAAGACATCAGTCGGACATACCCCGAGGCACCCAGACTGTGAAAGGGTGCAGGTGGGCTGAAGGTGCCCCCCTCCCCCGCCCCCCCCATGAGTGGATGAATTTTATGCACCAGGCCTCTAGTTATTATATATTTAGATAAATTAAATGGTGGTAACATCTGAATCTGAAATTTAGAAGTAAATAACTTTATTTTACTTTTTTGTTTGTTTTTATCTTTATTGTTGAAAGTATTACTACTGTACCCCTCTTTTTCCCCCAGAAGTAAATAATCTGTCTATCTATATAAAACCTAATATGCAAATAGACCAAATGGTGGAACAACCTAACAACTGGTCATTATGACGTGCGCTGACTACCAGGGGGTGTGCGCAAAACGTGGTGAGCGTTGGCCACGGTGGGATGGTGGAGCAGGTGAGCAGGGGTGCCAGACAAAGGCAGGACACCGGTCACTGTCATTGGGGCAAGACTCTGGTGGTTACTGAAAATTCTTTGCTACCACATGCTGCAGTCCTGCCCAGCACTCACGCTTGCTGCTGGCACCGGCCCCACTTGTACCAGTTGCCATCATCCAGTACCAGTCAGTGGCTGCTGACCCTGATTGCCCCTGAGGGCTTCTCTATCTCCCCCTGCTTCTGAGGGGTGACTGGGGCAGCAGCCTACACTCCCACCCGCTGTCAGCGCCAGCCCTGCTTGCACCCGCTACTGGCGCCAGACCCAATTGCTCTGCACTGTCAGTGGGTGCGAGAGGGGCCGGGGCCATCAGCGCATGAGAGCAACAGCAGCAGGAGTGAGGCTGCCATCAGACAGGGGACAGGCCATGGCAGGAGTGGTTGGGTAGGGGGACGGACGATGGGCTAAGACCCACCCCTGTGCCCAATGCAACCTCGTGGCCCACAATTCCTTTCAAGGTTCACAAGTTTGTGCCCTGGGCCCCTAGTATATAATAATAAAAGCATGATATGCTGATTAGACCAGATGACCAAACAGTGGGATGACCTCTGGACAAAGCCAGGCTGCAAGGGCCGAGGCAGCTGGGGTTGCAAGGGCTGAGCCCCTTGCACAAATTTCATGCATTGGGCCTCTAGTGTGTATATATCCTAGGCAACCGAACAATTGGACAACCAAATGACCAAACAACTGAATGACTGGTCAACTGGTCACTATGATGTACACACTCAATGCAGGAGCAGCTTCCTGATGGTCAGTGTACTCGCACAGCCAACCTCTCATGGCTGGCCAACCTCCCGTGGTCCCTCGTCCTGGCTGACCAAACCTCCTGTGGTCCCTCCCCCCAGCAGGCCTGCCCCATTGGCCCAGATTGGGCTGGCTGGCCAACCTCCCACAGCCCATCCCCCCAGCCGGCCACCCTCCCTCAGTCCCGATCGCCAGCCAGACTGAGGGACCCCACCCATGCATGAACTCATGCACTGGGTCTCTAGTTTTATATAATGATTCCAATTTATTGAGTTAGAATACATTAAAAATTATATGCTGTTTTAAAAGGATGGAGCCACATTAATATTTATGAACTTTGGCATCTCATAAATTGAAAAAATAGGAGAACCAAGATGGCGGTGTAGGGAGTGGACCTGTGCATGCTGCTCTCTCACAGCATCATTGAAACTACCAACTATGAGGCAAAGAACCACCACTCAGAACCATGGGGAAGTTGGCCCAGTGGGAGATCTACAACTGGAAGAAAAGAAAGAAGCGCAGTGAGACTGAGTGGGAGCTATGGAGGCACCAAAACCAGAGGAACGCAGTCACACACCAGGTGGGCTGCAAATGGATTCGAGGTTTTTTTTCAATCGGAAGCGGTTACAAACCCTCGAATCCCCTGGGCTTGCTCGGGGTGGGTCTCTGAGTCCCCAGATCCCACAGGGAGAGGCGGCCATGGCCTTGCAGTGGTCAGAGAGCAAGAGAAGCTCTGACGCACAGCTGCTTGCAGGCACTGAGGGACAAGAAGTCCTGGTGTCCCAGGGAGGCGCGGGGCGCGGAGATGCTGCCATTGCTATTTCCTCCCCCCTGGCGACACCCTGAGACCCCGCCCTATCATCCGGGCTATACCAGAGGCACAAGAGGCAATGACTGTGCTTTTACAAACTCTCAAATCCACTGAGCTGGTTCGGGCGGGTCTCTGAGGCCCCAGGCCCAAAGGCAAGAGATGGCACAGCCTTCCAGGGGTCAGAAAGCAAGGGAGGCTCTGGCTCGCAGCTGCTCGCCAGCACTGGGGGACGCAAAGTCCTGGTGTCCTGGATAGGCAAGGGGCTGCTGAGTCTCTGCCCCTGCGACTCCCTGTGACCCCGCCCTACGCAATTTACATTCCCATCTGGGCTGTGCCAGACTCACAAGTAGAAACACCTTTGCTTTTGCAAACTTTCAAATCCACTGAACTGGTTTGGGCGGGATCATGAGGCACCAGACCCTATGGGGAGAGGCAGCACGGCCTTGCAGCCATTAAAAAGCGAGGGAGGCTCTGTCGCACAGCCGCATGCCGGCACTGGGGGACACAAAGCCCTGGCGGAGAGGCAAGGGGCCGTGGAGACTCAGCCAGTGCTATTTGCTCTGCCATGGCGACTCCCTGAGACTCAGCCCTAATCAATTTACATCCCCATCCAGGCTGTGCTAGGTGCACAAAAAGACCCACCTGTGCTTTTGCAGCCTAACCCAACAAATTACAGACTTCAACTGCTCGCAGCCATGGAAGACACACTCAAGAAGCAGACCCAGGAGAACCAAGATGGCAGCCTAAGGAAGAGACCTGTGCGTGCTGCCTCACACAACAACATCGAAATTACCAACTATCGGACAAACACCTATCATACAGAACCATGGGAAAGTTGGCCCAGTGAAAGCTCTACAACTGGAAGGAGAGAAAGAACATTGAGACTGAGTAGGATGTGCAGAGACACCAAGTACAGAGCCCAACCCAACAAACTGCAGATTTCAACTCCTTGCATAGAAAGAAGCGCATTAAGACTGAGTAGGATGTGCAGAGGCACCAGGTACAGAGCCCATCCCAGCAGGCTGCAGATTTCAGCTCCTTGTATCGGGGAGGGATGCAATCGGGGGGTGGAGTCGGGTCCAGGGCAGGCTGGGGCTGGGCCTGGCTGGGCCGGCGATGTGGAACCGCTGTACCAGCAGGCGCACAAACATGCCCACCGGTTCCAGTCTCGCGTCGAGCGCTGGGGGATGGCAGACAGGCAGTCTGTGCACTTGCTGGAGGGCATGATCCGAGCAGGAGTGCTGGATGTTCAGCCACCAGGAACACCTGGAGATTTTGTCTGGTGGCGAGCCGTCGGCAGGGGACAGAGGGCGAAACTTCCTGTTTCCCCGGTAAGGCTGGGATGGCCCCGGTGAGGTCGGGACAGCCCCGGTGAGAACGATACGGCCCCGGTGATGTTGAAAAGGCCCTGGTGAGGTCAGGATGGCCCCGGTGAGGTTGAAACGGCCCCAGTGTGGTCAGGACGGACCCGGTGAGGTCGGGACGGACCTAGTGAGGTTGAAACGGCCCCCGTGAGGTAGGGACGGCCCTAGTGAGGCTCAGATGGCCCTGGTGAGGTTGAGACTACTCCAGTGAGGTTGGGACAAATAAATGGGACCAGTATAGACTGATGAACAGGGGTAGATACAGAGGCAGAGCAACATTGAACAGAATGTCAAACTACAGTGGGAAGCCTGGGGAGGGTTGGGGGGGATTAAGAGATCAACTGAAGGACTTATATGCATGCATATAAGATTAACCAATAGACACAAGACACGGGGCGGGTGGGGGGGCGGTGGGTAGGGGCCTGGGGAATGTCAAGGGGGGAAAAAAGGAGACATATGTAATACTCTTTGGAATACTTTAAGAAATAAAAATTGTTTAAAAAAGAAAAAAAATTGAAAAAATAATTATCAGTATATCTACACTAATTAAATAGAAACATGCAAATTGGTATCACTCTGCTATGCCCACCAGTAATCAGGCAAGTATGCAAATTAACCCAACAAAGATGGAAGTTAATTTGCATACACAGGCTCGAAGGAAAGACGGAAGTCTCTGGTGCAGCAAAGACTGAAGGCTGAAAATGACTGAAGAGGCTTGGCTTCTCTGCTGTGGATGGAGCAAAGGCCTGGGTCCTGGAGCCGGAGGAAAACTGGTGCTGGCAGCCAAGGGAAGGATGGCCTATTGCATGAATCTCTTCATGCAAGGGGCCTCTAGTATGTGTATATTGTTAAACTTCTTTTCTATTAGTGAACAAAGATCACTGCTCCTAAAATAAGGGCCACAGTCTTGTCAGAATCTCTTTTCTATTAATTGCTTTTTACCAATGTGTGTTGAGCTAGATAATCTTAATATTTTCTTGTTGATAAAGTTGAAAAGAGTATTTCCTTTGGATAAAGGATGGTTCAAAATATGCAAAATAAAGTTATTTAGGTGAGTAGATCAGATGCCTGAAAGTTGAAATTATAAAATCCATGCATAAAGTCTACAGCAAAACGGAAATGAAAACCTAGTGTAGCGAAAAGTTAGTTAGCAAAGGTTTAGAGAGCACAAAGCCATGATATTAAAAAGTAATACAGAATAAAATAGATTATCAGTGACTAGAATAATTATATCTGCTACTCAAAACACCACCTTCTTTTTTTAAGTATTTTTATTGATTTCAGAGAGGAAAGAGAGACAGAGAGAGAGAGAGAGAGAGAGACATCAATGATGAGAATAATTTATTGGCTGCCTCCTGCATGCCCCCTATTGGGGATCAACACACCACCTGCTTAAGATGATTTTTAAGTTAAAATCACAAAGAATAAGTGAAATTTTCCCTTTGAAATTGTCATTTGGCTTTGAAGAAAACTAAGTAGTTTATTTTAGCTTCACTTCATATTATTATTGGTACTAAAATATCTCTTTGCTCTTACTAAAATAAACCATAACTCATCTCCTTCAACAGGTATCATCAAGTATTTTTTTAAAAATTCTTTATTGTTAAAAAAATAAAAAAATACAATAAAATTCTTTATTGTTTAAAGTATTGCATATGTCTCCTTTTTTCCCCCATTGACATCTCCCCAGCCACTCCCACCCACAAGTCTCCCCTGCCTTCCCTATCATCAAGTATTATTAGATTCTGTTAATCTATTAATTTATTAACTATGTCATGGTGCAAATACTAAAACATTGTTCTCCATAAGCTTACATGATGTATATTTTTCTGATAATATTTTAAAAGAAAATTTGAGGGAACATGACAAGTTTGGAGAAACAGATCATCTACTTAACATTGCAATACATTTTAAAATCAAATAATTATATCACTTTATATTTATTTGTGGTGGCATATTTTAACATATTTTGATACCTTATCTCACAGAGATATGCTCAACCCTGGCCTGTGGGTCTCATTATATAGTCTATATATCACTAATCTTATTTTTAAATTATTTAATTACAAAGTAAAAGCCACATTTCAAACTTTTCTCTAAGATAATGTTGTTTGACCAATTTAATAGAGTGTTGATAAAATCCTATCTGATTGTGCTTATTCTTATTATTTGGAACAGTGTCTCAAAGTTCATCTGTATAACATGGCTGTTCTGATATCTGCATTTCTATTATGTCTTTTTTGGGTTTTGCCATTAGCTTCTTGAAAAGGGAAACTATGTCTCTAGTATTATCCATAATTCACATCCTGATAGATCAAAAGCATTACTAACTTGGTCTATTTTCAAGCTTCATTGAGTTATAGCTTATTCATGTATAACTTATACACAATAAAATATATCTATTTAAAATTCACAGTTAAAAGGGTTTTGATAAATGTATACAAACATGTAATTATGACTAAAATCCAGTTTTGGAAAACTTCCATCACCTCAAAAAGTTCTTTGTGGCCCTTTGAAGTTTTTCTCAAAAACTTCCCTGCTCCCGGGCTTTGACTAATGTATTTTTGGTCACTATAATCTTGTGTATTCTAAACGTTCATAGGAATAGACTCAAAAGTAGTCTTTTGTGGTAGACTCCCATTCCTTAGAGTGAAGGTTTTGGGATTTTTCCTGATGTTGTATGCATCAGATGTTGGTTGGTTTTTATTGCTGAGTAGTATTCTATTCCATGGATGAACCACATTTTGTTTACCCATTCAAAATGAATGGCCATCTAGGTTACCATTTGTTGACTAATATAAATAAGGCTCCAATGCACACTTGAATATAAGTTTTTGTGTGGACACACGTCTTTCATGTCTTTATTCTTTTGGAAAGGTACCTATTAGACCCCTCTCTTTCCTTATGGACTCTGAATCCATTGAGTGGAAGAGAGAAATAGCAGATAAAAATCAAAACAACCCCTTTATTGGCTAAAAAAGTTATTGGAGAATCTGACTTAGGGTTGTAGAAAACTGGGTTTTCCAGTGTTGCACTCCAGAATTATACAAACTTATCCATTCTGTCACAGGCAGCTAGATCACTATAGGTTTCCTAGTCAGCAAATTCTGTTTACATGCAGGGATTCTTGTCCCAGCATCAAGAAGGGTTCAGGAATCTGGAAAAGGCTGTGCGCAGATGACATAGGAATCCAGAGACTAATAAAGAGTCCGAAGACGAGATATAATTTTGAAAGGCATTGGGGGTCAGAGGACCTTCAGCTAAAGGAGCTGAAGATGCCCTCCTTGTCTAGCACCTTTGCTTTTATTAACACAATTTGTCCTAAGGCAAGGTGGAGATAATACACTTCAAAGGGTAAGGTTTCAAAAGGTACAGAAGCATTGTCAGTTTGGGGAATAGCCTACTGCTCTTCAGGTGTTTGGCCAGTAGGAGGCAATAACATGTAGATTAAGATGCCCTTTAACTGTCTGGCAGCCACAATCAGTTTCCTATTCAGGTTTGGGGAAATGTCTTTAGCCATTCCCAACAGGTGACTACATGTGTGACTCAGCCCTGTGGAGTCCCCAAGTCTCATCAACCTTTTGATGAAACTCTTAAAATTATGACATGCTGGAATTGGTCTACAGCATGTTTATAAGATGGAGAGCAGGGCACGAAGGAGTGCTGTGATATAGGATGTTTGTTCACATAGAAATCAAGGTAGTAAAGTCAGCATCTTGAATCTCTAGCTATTTGTTTTCTTAACCCCTCATGTTAAGCCTCTAGTTAACCAGATGGTGGCTCTATCTGTCAGAGAAAGCCCACAATATGCTAGGTAGTCCTGTTCCTCCCTATATTGAAAGCCAGAACTGTCTTATTCAAATCAACTCCAAGGTTACTGCGTGCTCAGAAGGGACCCTTTCATTCCTTATCTTATTTCCAACCATAAATTATTTCCTTCACTATTTTCTAGCAGCCTCAGAAGTTCTGCAATTAAATCAAATGACATGATAAAGATATTCTACAAATAAAACATCAATAAGATGTCCCATATTTGAAATAAAATCCCTTACAATTTAAAATGTTGAAGAAGAAATTAAAGTTCCAAAATTAAAATGTATTTTAAGTTCAAGTGCAAAGATCTTAAAGTCAAAATCTTCTGCCCTTATAGATTAAAACACAAAAATATTAGAATCCCAAATCCACATGATGTATCTTTGTAAAGAATAAAATAAGAATATTAGTAATTATTTGAAAAAATATAAAAATACTAATATCTCCTATGCTTTCCATTTTCATAACTGTGTGAGCTTGGGTTTCCTTCATATAATTCAAACCAACACAATAGATTTATTGCAAGAAATTGAAATGCGGAATCAGGTACAAGAAAACAATTCTATATTATTAAGCCAGATGTTTAAGTGTTTACAAAAATGTAGGCAATGCCACTTTTTGTACTGCACTTATCTTTGCTTTAGGGAATAGAGTTACTTTTCATAAAAATGTGTTATTTATGACTATCAGTGAAGGAATACATATTGAGACATAGCCACTCCCATACTTTCAAAATACCAGTTTAATGTAAAATAACCATTGACCTTTTAAACCACATAATCAAATGCTTGTACTCTTAATACATTTTTAGTTTAATTTGGATTATTTTTGGTTGTGTTTTATTTTGTTTTTTAATTGATTATAGAATCAAAGTAGTCTGAAGAAAAAATTGCAAGAACTACGAGGCTAATATATATGTAACTCAAAACATTGAAATGAGGTCCATGAATCCTGGCTAGGTTCAGCCTTAAAAAAACCAATCTGCTTTACTCTTATATTTTGCATTTATTTTGTTGTTCTTATTCCTTTATAAAGCTGGTTAAAGCTTGAGCTGAATAAATGAGTTCCAGGTGAAGTACAGTGTCTATGATAAAGCTACAGTTTTGAAAGTCTTCCTTGTAGTGAGAGTTTGACAGTTATATTTGGGATGAAAGAGCCTTGGGAAAAGATAAAACTCAGGAGATGTGTTGGGGACTGCTTAGTTCAGATTTCCATCTGCCCAATTAGTTTTTTGATTTTAAGATTTTGATCTTAAATAAGGAATTCATGTTGCTACAAATTCAGCTGTTAGTATGTCACTTTTCGTAATAACTTTTATTAACCTTTAAAAATATATTTTCATTAATTTCAGAGAGAGAGGAAAGGAGGATAGATAGAAACATCGTTGAGAAAGAACCATCAATCGATCAGCTGGGGATTGAGCTCATAACCTGGATATGTGTCCTGACTGGGAATAAAATGGAGACCTCTTGGTTCATATTTGATGCTCAACCACTGAGCCACACATACCAGGCATAACTGTTATTAATCCTATATAATAAAGAACTAATATGCAAATGGTCATCATGCCTTCACACCATCATGCTGTAATGGCTCAGACACTTAACACTGGGGAGAGAGGAATGGGGACCATCCAGGCACAAATGAGCTCATGAGAGAGGAATAGGGACTAGCCAGGCTGCGGTCCAGGAGAGGAACAAGCTGCCCGCCCTGCAGTCCTGGGCACCAGTAGCTGTGCCTGTGCCTGAGGCCTGGGAGAGGGTCAAGCTACCCACCACGCAGTCTAGGGTTCCTGCGGCTGTGGCCCAGGCCAAGTCACCTACCCATGGTTCCCTGCAGCTGAAGCCAGCTTGGGTGGAGCCAGCCTGGGTCCTGGGTGCCTGCAGCAGTCCAGAGGGAGGGAAGCCCAGGTCCCAGGTGCTGGGCGAGGCAGAGGCAGTTAAAGGTGATCAGGCCAGCAGGGGAGCAGTTAGGAGCAATCACGCCAGTAGGGGAGCAGTTAGGGGCCATCAGGCAGGCAGGCAGAGATGGTTAGGGGTTATCAGGCAGGCAGAGGTGGTTAGAGGTGATCAGGCAGGCAGGCAGAGGTCAAAAGCCAGCAGTCCTGGATTGTGAGAAGCAGTTTGATATCCCCCGAGAGGTCCTGGATTAGAGAGGGTGCAGGCTGGGCTGAGGGACCCCGCCCCTCCCCCCCATTGCATGAATTTTATCCACTGGGCCTCTAGTCCTTAATAAAATACATAAAATATATAAAAGAAAACATTTTATATATTTTTCTGTGAGGGACACCCACCAATCTCCACCTTGATACTTAATCTGATAACTGCTTGTACAGGAATTGGTCCAATAGCTTTTTGTCATTAGAAGGAAGTAGCACATTATCAAATAAAAATGTAACAATAGCTTTCACTGGGGGTAAGCTAGTACTCAAGGCTAATGTTTTTATCTAGTGGTGTACTGCTTTATAAGGAAATAAATATATATGTTAGAGTCCTGGTGCACAAAAATTTGTGCACTCATTGGGGGGGAGGGTCCCTCAGCCCAGCCTGTACCCTCTCGCAGTCTTGGAACCCTTGGGGGATGGACACCTGCTGGCTTAGGCCTCCTTCTCAGGGGGATTGGGCCTAAGCTGGAAATCAGACATTCTTCTGGCAGCCCGGCAGCCCTCAGGGGATGTCCACTTGCCAGGAGGGAGAAGACCTAAGCTGCAGTTAGACATCCTTAGCACTTCTGAGGAAGCAGGAGAGGGTCCCACCACCACCGCTGTAATGGCAGCCATCAGCCTGGTTTGTAGCTGAGCAGAGCTCCCCCATGTAGGAGAGCATTGACCGTGGAGGGCAGCTCCTGCATTGAGCATCTGCCCCCTGGTGGTCAGTGTGTGTGTCTTAGTGTCCAGTCATTCCAAGTCGTTCTGCTGTTAGGGTCAGTTTGCATATTACCCTTTTATTATATAGGATAGAGGCCTGTAGCACGAGTGGGGGCCTGCTGGTTTGCCCTGAAGGGTGCCTCGGATCAGGGTGGGGGTGCCGCTTGGGTGCCTGGAAAGCCTGGGGGAGGGGCTGATGGCTGGCTGCAGCTGGTCACACCCCCTTGCCTGGATGAGGGGCTGATGGCTGTTTTCAGGCTGGCCACACCCCCTTTAGTGTGGGGGTCCCCAAAGGGGTGCCTGACCAGTCTGGGTGAGGGGCTGAGGGCTGTTTTTAGGCTGGCCTGGTACTGAAGCTCCCAGCCTCTCCTTTTTTTCTTTTTTTTTTTCTGGGATTTATTTACCTTCCTTAATTGAAACTTTGTTGCTGTCACTGGAGCTGAGAGCAGGCTCCTACTCACTTCAGCTCTGAGGCCATGGCCTGCTAGAAAGCAGGCATCTGGGTGTTTTTTAGCTTCTATAATCGAAACTTTTTGGCTGTCACTGGAGCTGGGAGCCGGCTCCTACTCATTCCAGCTCCGTGGCCAGGGCTGGCTGAATGCAGGTATCTGGGGTTAGTTTAGGTTCTATAATTAAAACATTGTTGCTTTCGGAGGTCAGAACCAGGCCGTTGCAGTCAGGAAACTTTGGCTTCCTCCATTACTGGAGAAAGCAAGCCTCCTGCTTGCTTCATCTGTGTGGCTGCTGGCCGCCATCTTGGTTGGGTTAATTTGCATATCATGCTGATTAGCCAATGGGAGGTATAGCGTAGGTATGGTTAATTACCATGTTTGTCTATTATTGGATAACATATATATTTTTCCATGAAAATATATAGTTTTTTTTGCATAAAGTAAAACCTGAAAAATCTCAAGGAAGAGAATACTTAGAATGTTTAGCATATTCAAAATAAAATAAATATGACTTTCTGGCAAAAGAAATTGCATAAATTTAGAAATCTTCAGATATTTATTTTCAAAATGTTTGTTAAGTTCCCAAAATACTTTATTCTCCTCACATCTGATAATATTATAGAAATCAGCTACTTATGAATGAGCATGAGATGCAAAGAGAAAGGCCTTGACATAGTAGACTGTTAATTAGTTTGATTTAGTTGAACACCATCACCATCAACTAAATTAATGGCAATAACAAATTGAGAGAAAGAAATGAGTAGATAGGAAGTCACCATCTGCCCATGCCACACTCTTAATTGATAATAATTAAGTAATTATAGAATGAGAGAAAATTAAATTCAAACATCTAAGGCAGGGGTGGGCAAACTTTTTAACTCGAGGGCCACAATGGGTTCTTAAACTGGACCGGAGGGCCGGAACAAAAGCATGGATGGAGTGTCAGTGTGAACTAATATAAATTCAAAGTAAACATCATTACATAAAAGGGTACAGTCTTTATTTTTTTTAGTTTTATTCATTTCAAATGGGCCGGATCCGGCCCGCGGGCTGTAGTTTGCCCATGGCTGGTCTAAGGCATTTGACATGCCTGCTTATAACTCCGTGTCATTTAGAATGGATATTGTTTCACTTAGTCCCTGAGTTAGCTAGAAGTATAAAATGCTAAGGAAAGAAATCACTTCAGTGTTGTCTAATCCATCTTCATGCAACAAACACCTTTATTAAATTTTTTTTGATATATAGGCTCAACGAACATAACAGGGATTCATAAACAAACTTTACCTGTATTTTCTTACTGTGGTCCCAAGACAACACGATATTGTTATTGTCATGAGGCATTAACTATGGGAAGGCTGTGGATGATGATGGGTGTGATGCCATAGCACCTTTTGGAATATGGCTTGATTACTTTGGGTCCTCAGTTTTTAGTTGTAGTTCAAACAGGGAAGCTTAGGGATTAGGTCTGGTTTCCAAACATCATTCACACTCAAGCGAGATGTGAACAATAGGTTCTGACCAGAGGTTAGACTTGTTTCTTTCCCCTGCCCCAGCCTACTCTCCCATTATTATATGTACATTAGACAGCTATTTCCTTTTGATTTATTCATCCTAGAGGTGTATGATTAAAAATATGAGCTTATTCCTTGTCTCAACTAGTTTTCTTCATATAGTGAAAAGCAAATGAAAAAAGAAGCCAGTGGTATTTGTTTGATTTATCTACTGGTTCTGTGGTGTTCTCTCTCTCTCTCCCTCTCTCTCTCTTTCTCCCTCTCTCTCTTTCTCTCTCTCTTAGATATCATTTGTACTCTTTTCTCTCCCCTAATTCTCTTTTCTCAGGTGGTCACTTATATTGGGGTTATTGGTGTCATGAGTACATTTATGCTTTGTTCCCCTTGAGTCATCTCGTGCTAAGGTGAATTTTATCCTGTCTGGCTAAAGTGCTAGAGAGCAAGACACATAACCAGACACCTGGAGAGGAACAGCAGCGACGGGTGCAGCTCAATCCTATCCAAAGAGCAGCAGCCGTGCAAGTAGCCCCCCTCCATCCAAGGAGCAGTAGACTTGCAATCAACCTGTCCAAGTCCAAAGAGCAGTAGCCCCACAAGCAGCCCACCACATCAGAGGAGCAATAGCAGCGTGCAGCCAGCCCACATACAAGGAAGAGCAACCACATGAGCAATCTGCCCCAGTTCAAGGAGTAGCAGCTACATGTGTAGCCCGCCACGATCCAAGGAACAGCAGCTTCGTGATCAGCACACGCTCTATCTGAGGACCAGCAGCTGTATGAGAAGCTTCCCCCCACCACCAGAGGAGCCACCACGGCTGTGAACAGCACTCAACAGAGGAGCTGCTGCCAACTGTGGAGCAACTGCTACCACAACTGCCCAAGGAGCAACCGTAGCACGAGGAGCCACAGCCATCCAAGGAGTAGCCCCTGAATGACTCAACATCTAGGTATGTAGATGAGATCAACTATGGGTAGACAAAGTAACCCCCAAAGGAAAGAAAAGCAGCTAAGTGAAACAGAGGCATACAAAATGTCAGAAAAAGATTTCAGATTAAGGGTCCTAGAGTGCATAAACCGGATGGAGGAAAAAAATCAACAACTTATGTAAGAATAAAGAAGAAATGGATGGAAAAAATCACTAACTTATGTAAGAACCAAGAAGAAATGAAGAGTTGTATAGCTGCAATAAAAAAGACCATTGAAAGTTTCACCAGTAGCCTAGGAGAAGCAGAGAGCCGAATTAGCAAATTAGAAGACAGGGGAAAAAAACACACCCAAACTGAACTGCAATTGGAGAAAAAAATTAAAAGACAGGAGGAGAGCCTAGTGAGCCATGGGACAACATGAAATGAAACAACATATGGATAATAGGGGTGTCAGAAGAACAGAAAAAGGAGCAAGGTTTAGAAAATCTATTGGAAGAAATATTATCAGAAAACTTCCCTGAGATGGGGAAGAAAAAAGTCACACAAACAAGATGAACCCGAAAAGACCCATGCCAAGACACATCATAATTACCATGGCAAATGTTCAGGACAAAAAGAGAATGTTAAAGGCTCCAAGAGAGAGACGGAAAGTTCCATACAGGGAATCTCCCATTAGAATATCAAATGATTTCTCAACAGAAACACATCAGGCCAGAAAAGAATGGACGGAAACTAACAAAGAGATGCAAAGCAAAGGACTGCATCCAAGAATACTCTATCCAGCAAGGCTATCATTCAAAATTGAAGGGGAAATAAGAAGCTTCACAGACAAAAAAAAAAGGCTAAGGGAGTTCATCACCACCAAGCCAGCAATGCAAGAAATGCTAAAGGGAATGGTGTAAAAAGAGGAAAGAAAAAGCTAAGAAAGAAAACAGCCACAAAAAATAGAAATGGCTACAAACATATACCTTTCAATAATGACTTTAAAAGTAAATGCACTAAATGCTCCAATCAAAAGACATCCAGTGGCTGAATGGATAAAACAACATGATCCATACATTTGCTGTCTACAAGAGACCCACCTCAGAAGATGAGACTCACACAGACTGAAAGTGAAGGGATGGAAAAATAACTTTCAGGCAAATGGAAATGAAAAAAAAGCTGTGGTAGCAATACTTAGACAAAATAGACCTCAAAGTGAAGGCCATCACAAGAGATAAGGAAGGCCACTTCATAATACTAAAGGGATCCATACCACAAGAAAATATGGTACATGTATGCACCCAGTGCAGGGGCACCCAAATATGTAAAAAAACTCCTGGAAGATATCAAGGGAGAGATCGACAACAATACAATCACAGTAGGGGACTTTAATACACCACTGACATCACTGGATAAATCATCTAGACAAAAATTCAGCAAAGAAACAGCAATCCTAAATGACTCACTAGATCAGATGGACTTAATTGACATCTTCAGAATATTTCACCTCAAAGCAACGGAATATACATTCTTCTCAAGTGCTCATGGGACATTTTCAAAAATAGAACACATATTGGGTCACAAGCAAAGTCTCCCCAAATTTAAGAAGATTGAAATCATACCGAGCATCTTCTCAGACCACAATGACAGAATATTAGAAATAAACTACAATAAAAACAACCCAAATCACTCAAACACTTGGAAGCCGAATAGCATGTTATTAAATATTGATTGGGTTACCAATGAGATCAAAGAAGAAATTAAAAACACCCTGGAAAGTAATGACAATGAGAACACAACAATCCAAAACCTATGGGACACAATGAAAGCAGTCCTGAGAGGGAAGTTTATAACCCTACAGGCCTACCTTAACAAACCAAAAAATTGGTAGTAAATCATCTAACTCTACATCTCAAAGAATTAGAAAGAGAGCAACAATTAAAGCCCAGAGTGAGCACAAGGAAAGAGATAAAAAAGATCAGAGCAGAAATAAATGACATAGAGACCAAAAAAAAAAAACAATACAGAAAATCAATGAAAACAAGAGCTGGTTCTTTCAAAGGATAAACAAGATTGATGAACCTCTAGCCAGGATCACCAAGAAGCAAAGAGAGAGTACTCAAATAAACAAAATCAGAAATGATAGATGTGAAATAACAACAAAACCCCACAGAAATACAAATGATTGTTAAAAAATACTATGGACAATTCTACTCCAACAAACTTGACAACCTGGAGGAAATGGACAAATTCCTAGAAAAATACAATATTCCAAAACTCAATCAGGAAGAATCTAAAAATCTCAATAGGCCAATAACTATGGAAGAAATTAAAGCAGTCATCAAAAAGCTTCCAGCAAACAAAAGCCCAGGACCAGACGGCTTCACAGGGGAGTTTTACCAAACATTCAAGGAAGAACTAAAACCTTTCCTCCTCAGACTACTACAAAAAATTCAAGAGGAAGGAACACTTCCAAGCTCATTCTATGAAGCCAGCATCACCCTAATACCAAAACCAGGCAAAGACAACACAATGAAAGAGAATTACAGGCCAATATCCCTCATGAACATAGATGCCAAAATCCTCAACAAAATCTTAGCAAATTGGATCCAGCAGTACATCAGAAAGATCATACAGCATGACCAAGTAGGATTTATCCCAGAAATGCAAGGATGATACAATATCCACAAATCAATTAACGTGATACATCACATAAACAAATTGAAGGAAAAAAACCACATAGTCATATCAATTGATGCAGAAAAAGCATTTGACAGAATTCAACACCCATTTTTGATAAAAACTCTCAGCAAGGTGGGAATAGAAGGATCATTCCTCAACATAATAAAAGCCATATATGACAAACCCACAGCCATCATCATACTCAATGGACATAAACTAAAATCATTTCCCCTATGAACAGTAACAAGACAGGGATGCCCACTCTCACTATTCTGTTCGACATAGTACTGGAAGTATTAGCCACTGCAATTAGACAAGAAGAAGAAATAAAAGACATCCAAATTGGAAAAAAATAAAACTGTCTGTATTTGCTGATGACATGATATTATACATGAAAAACCCTAAAGACTCCATCAAAAAGCTATTAGCCAGAGGAAGGGGTCCCCAAGGGGCCTCAGATGGAGGGAGGGCACAGGCCAGGCTGAGGGACCCACCCGAGTGCACAAATTTTTGTTCACCAGGCCTCTAGTTGTATAGTATTTTAATCATGACTTTTATATTTTCCTACTAGTCTCGTTTTTCATCAATGACCTTGAAAATAAAAAGATCTCCTAGTAAAAATCATTCTATAAGCTCAACTCAGTGATGGGAATGATGGAAACTAACATACTGAAAGGCGAAATTTGCCACCTTTCTTCCTGAAATCTAAAGAACAAGCTGCTATTAGGGGAAGAAGGGAAAACACATACACTGCCTGTATCCAGTGTTTAATTTGCAGTAAAATGAAGTAAAGCATATTAAAGGGGGAAAAAATCCTGGTAAAATTGCCTGACTTGTTCTCTTCTGTATTCTATGTCAGGTCTTGCACATTCTCCAATTTTGTCTAGCCGCTGTAATTCTTGAAGGTGTTTTGCCCTATTAATTTCCCTTTGTCTTTGGACTCTTATTATTTCTTGTTTCCACGACGCTCTTCTAGACGTCATTTGATCACACTTCTTTTGAAGTTCTTTCATTTCTTCCTCCAACTGATCAGTATTATCTTCAGGGCTATGATTACATGTTGAAGCGGCTATAAACTCCTCAGTCTGCATGAATAAAAGAATAGAGTTTGGTTATGAAGATATGGACACCGGTCTGAAATTTTTTTTATTTAAGTTCTTTATAGTTTAACAACACAAAATTCTGAAACAAATCCAATAGCAATAAATTTTATCTGCACTTTAGTAGAGTCTTAAAATGTGGAAACCTTGAGTTACTCAGAATCAAGGCCAAAGTGAAAATGACCAGGAAGCCCAGAAATAGATTTACTATCCTTGTCTTTGCCACATAACGTCTGCACTTGATTTTAGACTCTTTCTTTTCTATGACTTTTTCATGTCTCTCCTCCACAAAATGAATATACATTGCCTCTTAGTAGAAAGTCCCATTCCTCTTCCCCCATCTTAACACTTCACAATTTAAAAAACATTTTTAGGGATATCATATTGAAGTATTCAGGACTGATTCACTAAATGCCTCCAAAAATTGCACTTCCAAAATAGATTAATTAATGAATCTTATATATTTGGACTCTAGTGCCATAATTCTTTTACGAACTACAAACTTTTGATGCTAATTTGAATTGCATTCCATGATGAGATGATTGCCTGGTTTACTGAGAAATTGCATCTCTCCCTGTACAACTTTAGCAAGATGAGCCCTACATTTTTCAGAACCAATCAAATGGGGGAGGGGGCTTGATTCAATAGTGCTATCTTGAAATTCTTTGTTACATCCCACAAGATAAGGGAGCAGACTAAACAAAAACAACGCCATCAATAACAACAAACTTGCTGGAATGTCAACGACAACAACTTGGGAAGAACTACTTTCCTTTGCATACAATGATTCTTTGGTAAGACAAGGTGAGTGATGCCGAGTTTTTGAAGCATGTCTCCAGATTGTTTGGCACTTGTCCATGAAATAGGTGCTGGCCTGAGTGCTCACTGGGTTGTGGTGAATAGGATATGGTGACTGTTGTGTGACTGCTATGTCGGGGTGCCATCTGACTTTCTCCCTAGGGGAGCTCACTCTGGAACCTAGCCGCCATGTTGAGCAGAACGAAACAGCCCAGGCTATATGGCCAGTCCTCACACAGGTATCCAGCTGAGACTGCCCCAGTGAATGTCACAGCCAAAAGCCTTCTGCAACTGTCTAACCAGAGAGTGAACCAGCCTCAAGATGATTCCATTTCTCAGCTTCATGTCATACCAGCTGGTGGAAAGGAAATGAGGTGGCCTCACTGCAGATTTGTGAACAAAGTAAATGCTATGTAAAGATAGGAGGTTTGGAAATGTTTTATTAAACAGAAATAAATAACTGGCACAGATATTGATAGAACAATAGAGTGCTGACACTAAGGAAGAAACACAAACTCATGGGAATGCCTCTGAACAGGAGGTAGGTGGAACCCGACATAATGTATTGAAGTGTGAAAATGAACACCAGGAGGGCCTCCAAGAAACACTGAGAAAAGCCCTCATGGCTCCTGAGGAGGCTAACAGCAAGGGTTTCTGGGCAAGTGAAAAAAGTGACACTGAATGAAGATGACAGGGATTCTCTCTAGGAAGCTGCTGAAATTGAAATCAATGAGAAAGATAAGCTAAAGAAAGACAATCTACACTAGTACAAAAGAAACATGCAAATTGGTGTCAAACCGCTACCCTTCCCATTGGCTAATCAGGGCGATATGCAGATTAACTACCAGCCAAGATGGCGGCCAGCAGCCAGGCAGCTTGAAGCGAACATGAGGCTTGCTTGCTTCAGTGATGGAGGAAGCCAACGTTCCCCGCCTCTGCCGGCCTCTAAGCTTGCAGTTTGAAACATTGTTACATATATAGAAGCTAAACAAAACCCCAGAAACCTGCTTTCTGCCAGGCAGGAACTCAGAGCTGGAGTTGAAACAGTGTTTTGATTATAGAACCCAAACAAACCAGATACCTGCTTTCAGCAGCTGTGGCCTAAGAGTTAGAGCCAAGCCCCAGAGCTAAAGCTGGCCCAGAATAAAAAATAAAATAAAAAAAAGAGCGATTGGGGGCTTCAGTCACCCGCCAGCCTGAAAACAGCCCTCAGTCCTTCACCCAGACTGGCCAGGCACTCCAGTCGGGACCCCCAGCATGATCCAGGACACCCTTCAGGGCAAACCAGCCGGCCCCATAGGTAAAGGGTAATATGCCTCCTAGCACCGCAATCAGCGGAGCCACGAGGCCTCCCCGCACCATTATCAGCGTGACAGGGGGCAGTGCCCAAACCTCCTGATCGCCCCTGTGGCTCTGTGTGTGACAGGGGATGGGGCCACAACCTCCCTATCCGCCCTGCTCTGTTCGGGACAGGGTAAGGCACCCCAACCCCCTGATCAGCCCTGCTCTGTGCCTGATAAGGGGGAGCTCCCCAACCTCCTGATTGGCCCTGCTCTGTGTGTGACAGGGTGCAGCGCCCCCCCCCCCCATAGGCCCTGCTTTGTGTGTGAAGGGGTAGAGCCATAACCTCCCCATTGGCTCTGCCCTGAGTGTGACAGAGTGTGGTGCCCCAACCCCCTGATCCTCCCTGCTCTGTGCATGACAGGGGGTGGTGTCGCAACCTCCCCATCGACCCTGCCTTGAGTGTGACAGGGGGTGGCACCCCAACCTCCCAATCGGCTCTACACTGAGCATGACTGAGGGTGGCATCGCAACCTCCAGATCCGCCCTGCTCTGTGCATGACAGGGGGCGGCGTCCCAACTCCCCAATCCGCCCTGTTCTGAGTCCGACCAGGGAGTGAACCTAGGGATTGGGCCTGCCCTCTGCCACCCGGGAGCAGGCCTAAGCCAGCAGGTCGTTATCTCCCGAGGGCTCCCAGACTGCGAGAGTGCACAGGCTGGGCTGAGGAACCCCCTTTTCCCCCCTAGTGCACGAATTTTTGTGCACCAGGCCTCTAGTTATCTATAAAAGAACCTGGATTTATGGCTTTCAAGTACCCACTTCCCATTTATAGCTCTTCCTTCATGTCCATTTGTCAAATAATATGAAAGCAAAGAAATGGCTTTCAGGGCTAACATCAAATCCAGGAAAACAGGGTCTAAGAATGAAGCCATGACATATGAAAGTCCTTAAGATCTCAGAAACATTAACGTGGTGCCTCAAATTCCGTCAAGGATTTTCAGAATGTAAGAATTTTAAGGGCACTGTCCTACAACACCTCCAGGAAGCCCCAGGTGAAGAGCTTATCTGAAAACTATTTGTAAGGTGGCTTTTCTAATGCCATGAACCCCAATTAAATTCACAGGAAACTCAAAGCTCCTAAGAGAATTGTAGTAGCACAAACCCTGCCTGCTAGCTCCTGAAGGGAGACCAACACAGTACACAATTAAAGGAGGCCTGAGGGTTTCAGATGTTCTACAGGGAGGAAGCAGGCTGAGACAAGAGCTGTAAGCACAGGTCATTTCTTATGAAAAGGACAGAGCAAAGACTCAGAGGGCACAGCCAAGGTCCACAGAGAAGCATTTCATGGTTAGGAATACGTTTTCCTTTCCTCAGTGAGGAAACAGACAACACTGTGGAATCACTTTAAATCTCAGTGGGAAAACCAATGCAACGTCCTTTGGCACCATTGAAATACAAGTTCTCCTCTAGCTTCCTTCAAGCTTGCTTGTATTTTATTCCACAATGTTTCTCCACAGAAAAAAAACAACTGGCTGTAAAATTCTGAGATTTCATATTGAGCCATTTATTTTTTCTTTTAATATTTTTAAATCCTCGCCCAAGGATAGTTTTCCATTAATTTGTTTTAGGGAGAGTGAAAGAGAGAAGGAAAGAAACATCAATAGCCAGGGAGGAGCCCTCAACCTGATCAAGGTATGTGTCCTTGATCAGAATCAAACCCCACTCTATCCACTGAGCCAAACCAGCTAGTGCTCAAATTGAGACATTTCTGAAGAGGAATGGTGACAGTCCAGATTGGAATCTTTTCCTCCCCAGGCATTGAGTCTATGAACTATGAGTTAGACACAATGAAGAAAATGGCTAATTCAGCAGATCCTGTGACCAGGATTCCATGGAATTGAATTGAAATGGGAGTCACTAGGTTAGAGGTTAAAGGTTTGAATGGAGAAAAAAAGTAATGGGTGTCATCCCATCATGTTAGAGTGTCAGCAAAACATAAGCTGGCCGCAGGCTTTATCAAGATACAAAACATCTCAAAAAACATTCCACTACACTGACTTTTTTATTGTTACATAAAACAAGTGTTAATATGCAAGACAACTGGGAAAGAGTACTCATAAAATTTGATTTGGTACTGGCATAAGGACAGACTTTTCCATCCATGAAGTAGAAGGGAGAATTCCAGCATTAACCCTCACCTTTATGGCCAAGTGCTCTTTGTCAAGAGTGCCAAGTTAAATCAGATATGAGTAGTCTTTTTAACAATTTGTACTGAGGCAACTTAATATCCACATGCAAATGAATAAAATTATACCTGTCCATCATACCACATATCAAAATTAACTCAAAATGTAAAAGCTATAACTATGAAACTCTTACAAGAAAACATACATGTATATCTTCAAGACTGGATTTGAGTATTTTTTAGATGTGAAAGCAAAAAGACAAAAATAGATAAACTGAACTTCATCAAAATAAAAAACTTCTGTGCTTTAAAAGACAGCATCAGGAAAAAAGAAAAGGTGAGCTACTGAATGGGAAAAATATTTGAAAATTCTTTGTCTAAGGGGTTTGTATCTCTAGAATTAAGAACTCTTAAAATTCAACAATAAAATACAATCCACATCCTCCCCAGCACTTGGCATTTGTGGATTTGTTGATGATAGCCCTACAGACAGGTGTGAGATGGTTCCTCACTGTTGTTTTGATTGGCATTTCTTAGATGATTAGTGACGATGAGCATGCAATAATATGTCTCTTGGCCTTCTGTGTGTCCTCCTTCTAAAAGTGTCTATTTAGGTCCTTTGCCCGTATTTTGAATGGACTCTTTATCTTCCTTTTGTTAAGTTGTGTGAGTTCCTTGTAAATTTTGGAGTTTAAACCCTTATCGGAAATAGCATTGCCAAATATGTCCCCCTAGGCAGGGGCTTTCTTGTTGTTTTGATGACGGTTTCTTTTGCTGTGCAGAAGCTTTTTTATTTTGATGTAGTCCCATTTGTTTATTTTATCCTTAGTGTATATTGTCCTAGGAGATGTATTGGTAAAGATATTACTACAACATATGTCTGATATTTTGATGCCTCTGGAGTCTTCTAAGATTTTAATGGTTTACATTTAAGACCTTTAACCATTTTGAGTTTGTTTTTGTGTATGGTGTAAGCTGGTGATATAGTTTCATTTTTTGCATGTGTCTGACCAAATGTCCCAGCTCCATTTATTGAAGGGACTGTCTTGACTAAAAGGAACCCTCCTGCACTGCTCGTGGGAATGCAGACTGGTGCAGCCAGTGTGGCAAACAGTATGGGGTTGCCTCAAATAGTTAAAATGGAACTCCTATTTACCCCAGTAATCCCACTTCTAGGAATATATTCCAATAAACCAGAAACACCAACCAGAAAGGATATATGGACTCCTATGTTCACAGCAGCACAATTTACAATAGCTAAGATTTAGACACAGCCTAAGTGCTGATAAACACATGAATGAATTGAAAATCGTGGTACATCTACTCAATGGAAAACTACACTGCTATAAAAAAGAAGGAACTTTTACCATTTGCAACAGTATGGATGCAACGGGGGGAGCATTGTGCTAAGTGACACAAGCCAGTCCCAGAATGATGACTATGATATATCACTCAGATGTACGGCATAATGATCAACAGAAACTGATGCACAAATATAGATCCAGAAACAAGGGACAGGAAGGTGGGGTTAGAGATCAACCAAAGGATTTGTATCCATGCATATTAGCATAACCAACAAACAAAGACACTGTGGCAGTGGAGGCGAGCCCTGGAGGGAGGCGAGTAGCCTGGGGCAGGAACAGTTAATCTGGGAAAAAGGAGACATGTAATACTTTAAACGATTAAAAAAAAAAAGATAATCCAATTTAAAATGGGCAAAGGAATTGAGTAGACATATATTCAAAGAAAATATACAAATGGATATTAAGCATGTGAAAAGGTGGTCAACATCATTAGTCAATAGAAAATTGCAAATCAAATCCAACACTAAGATGCCACTGCATACCCACTGGGATGGCAACAATCAAAAGACAAGTAATGGCACATTTACAAGAATGTGGAGAAACTGGAACCCTCACACACTGTCAATGAAAATGCAAAATGGTGCAGCCACTGTCGAAAACAGTCTGGAAATTTCCCGAAGGTTAAAGATATGCACCAGCGATTCCATTTATATCTATACTAGAGGCCCGGTGCAAAAAAAATGTGTGCACTCCGGAGGGAGACGGGTCCCTCAGCACATCCTGTGCCCTCTTGCAGTCTGGACCCCTCAGGAGATAATGACCTGCTGGCTTTGGCCTGCTCCCAGGTGGCAGAGGGCAGGTCCAATCCCTAGGTGCAGCCCCTGGTCGGGCTCAGAGCAGGGCTGATTGGGGAGCTGGGGTGCTGCCCCTTGTCATGCACAGAGCAGGGTGGATCGAGGGGTTGCGATGCCACCCCTAATCATGCTCAGGGTACAGCTGATTGGGGGTTTGGGGCACCGCCCCCTGTCACACTCAAGGCAGGGTCGATAGGAAAGTTCCAGAGCAACTCTCTGTCACGCACAGAGCAGGGCTGATAAGGCGGTTGGGGCGTTGCCCCCTGTCATGCAGAGAGCAGGGCCCATTAGAGTGGTTGGACTCCATAAACTGTCACACACAGTGCAGGGCCGATCAGGGGGTTGGGGAGCTCTCCCCTGTCACGCACAGAGCAGGGCCTGTCAGGAGGTTGGGGCACTGCCCCCTGTCACACACAGAGCTGCAGGGCGATCAGGGGGTTGTGGAGCTCCCCCCATCAGGCACAGAGCAGGGCTGATCAGGGGGTTAGTTGCCTTCCCCTATTACGAACAGAGCAGGGTGAATAAGGAGGTTGTGGCCCCACCCCCTGTCACACACAGAGCCTCATGGCGATCAGGGGGTTTGGGCGCTGCTGATCCTGGTGCCAGGAGGCCTCGTGGCTCTGCTGAAACCAGTGCTGGGAGGCATATTACCTATTTACTATATAGAATAGAGGCCTTGTGCATGGGTGGTTGCTGGCTGGTGTGCCCTGAAGGGTGTCCTGGATCAGGGTGGGGGTCCCCGGCCAGCCTGGGTTAGGGGCTGAAGGTTGTTTTCAGGCTGGCAGGTGACTGAAGCTCCCAACCGCTCCTTTTTTTCTTTTATATTCTGGGCCAGCTGTAGCTCTGAGGCTTCGGCTGCTGAAAGCAGGTTTCGGGCCTTTGTTTATCTTCTATATTTGATACAATGTTGTGGTCCAGCTGGCTGAAGCCCGGCTGACTAAAGCAGGTTTCTAGGGTTTTGTTTAGCTTCTATATTTGCAACATAGTTGCTTAGAGTTGCAGCTGAGTAGCCAGCAAGTCAGGCGGAGAACGTTAGAGTCCTCCGTCACTGAAGCAAGCAAGCCTCCTGTTAGCTTTAGGCTGTCAGCTGCCGGCCGCCATCTTGGCTGGCAGTTAATTTGCAGATCTCCCTGATTAGCTAATGGGAGGGTAGCAGCCGTACAGCTAATTACCATGTTTCTCTTTTATTAGATAGGATTCCAAGGGAATGAAAACATATGTGCACATAAAAACTTGGACATGAATGCTCATTGCAGCATTTTTAACAAACCAGAAGTGGAAATAACCCAAAGGTTCATCAAATGATGAGTAAATTTAGAAATATGTAATCACTTCATACAATGAAATGTTCTTCAGCAATAAACAGAAATGAGGTACCGGTGATACCTGCTACAAGAAAGCAGTACCTTGACAACATTATGCTTCATAAAATAGCAGTCCTGATGGAGCACATATTATATCATTCCACTGATAAAAATGTGCAGAATAGACAACTCTAGGGAGACTGAGAGGACAGTAGTGGTCCCCTAGGGCTAGGAAGAGTGAGGAAGTGGAAGCTGGCACAGGGTGGTTGCTAAAGGGCACAGGGCTACTTTTTAGGGGGATGAAAATATCCTCAAGGTGATTGTGATGATGACTGTGGAACTCTTTGAATGCAGACAAAGCCACTGAATTGTACACTTAAATGAGTGACCTTCATGGTATGTTCATTATGTCTCAATAAAGCTGCTTCCAAAAGCTTTGTGATTTGGTGCCGGTGGCAGGGCTTAAGACATGGAGAGTTAACAGTAGGCCCTTTTTATGGAAAAGTGGTAAGGAAAATGCTGCCTTTTCCCCTGATGACAAGTCTTTAAAATAAATAGAAAAAATCTATATTTCACTGTTCAAAACATTGAATGATATCTATTTCCCCAAATTAGGTATTTTGGGGCCCCAAAACTGAATTATAATTACCTCCTGTATTAACCTGTCAGTCTTCATTTTCATTTCTATTAAACTTGGATTTAAATCTCTGTCGAAACTTTGCTCTTTGTTGAGATTCCTTTTTGAAATGTTTAAAGGTTCCTGAAATCTGCAGAAATGTACAAAAAAAAAGTGTCAAATTCTTTCAGAGTAAATATTTAATAATTAAACAGATATTATGTTCCTTCATTTAAAATAAATAAATCTATAAATTATGATCCTCTTATTTGTCCCAATCTAATTTGTTTGAAAACATACTAGCTAAATTATAATCTTATATGAATAAGATGAAAGACAAGTCATGACATGTGTGATATAGAGTTAATATAGTAACTGTATAGAGCTCTTATAAGTAAGTTATTATTAATATTCATTTTACTATGTTAATATAAAACATGGACCTGTTACCAAATATCAACTAAAACCCAGAGATAAGTATCTAAGGGGAAGAAGTAAAGCATAATGATATGTGAATATTTTGAAAAGACACAAAATACCTTTTGGTACCTACTGACAACAACCTACAAGAAGGAAAGAAAAGTACCAACATCAACCAGATCATACAAAATAGGAGGAGAAGCAGGAAACAAAACTCTTTGAAGTCTGAGTGTAAGGGGAAATGGGGAAGGAGAAGGGCTTTAGAAGAAGGGAAGTCAGAGAGATGTTGTGTAACAGTGTCCTCAAGTCTGCTTTAAGAAGAGATCTTTGCTGGCACAAAGTTAAAATGAAAGGACTATGAAACAAAAAAAAAAAAGAACAGTTAAGTGAGAAGAAAAGCACTGATGATGCGAATCAGAGAACAAACTTAAGAACTCAGCCATTAAACTGAAAGGAATCCATGTGGGGCTTCCCAGATATGGGAAAGATGCTGTTGTGTTTCTATGAGTGGTAAAAACAGGATTTCCCCACTTCTTCTTTAGGTCATACGGACATTTTTGTATGTATGATATCTTTTAAAACTAAAAAAAGAGAGAGAGAAAGATAAGCCGAACCAAGATATTAGCCTATTTGAATGCTGAAGGGACGCACACTAGGAAAGAAGATCAGCAGACAGAGAAGATATTTTGCAGAAATAAACATTCAAGATAGACGTGGAACTTGCAGTTGACAGGATATGCAAAAGCCATCCTCATTATGGTTTTAGGAATCATTAAATTACAACTATAATATTATAGCCCTCAAAACAGTTTCATATTGTGCTGTTTCTGCAGACAATTTTTAATTAGGATAATTGGTTTAATTATGAAAATTACAGATAGGAAATAATATTTTATTTTGGTTTTAATAAAGTAAATGATCTGAGCTATAATTTTACCTGGCCATTGGTTTTTGTAGATCACTCTTTTTCTTCATTTCTTCATGTAATCTCTGTTGCAGAAATATGTTTAAATCAATGCATTTCTTTGATTCTTCCTTTTGACGCTGACACTTTGAAAAAAAATTAAAGAAAATTATTTTTGGGAATCTAGACATTTACTTTTCTTTCTTAAAAATGTGATTTCTCCTGGGTTCAGAAATAATATGTGTGGACAAGTTTAGGAAATGTAGTAGACGGGTTTATAAACTAGATGCCAATCAGTACAGATTTCAAGAAAAATGACTTCTTACAGCAGCTTAAATTGACTTTACATTTCCACAACTTTCTTTCTGGAAATAAAATTGCCAAAATTTGTTAAAACAGATGTTTGGTATATAAAATAGTAAGTGCTAAAATACTATTTAAGGCTACGTTGACCATTCAGTTTCTAAAGGTGCCCTAGATACATTTTCATCAATAGGTCAAGATATTCCAGGTTGTATTCAATCACATCTTACTAAGGTCATCTTTGAAAAATTCCTATCACTTCCCATTACCTTATGATGATAATCTGACTTAGAATGAGATAAAGTCTCTCATTCTCTGCAAGTTTTCTTCCATAGGTTTCAGTTTCTCCTTTTTTATTAAATACTTTTCTCTTTCAATAAAGCGTCTTTTCTATATTATATAGTAAACATAACTTTTACTTGATTTGTGTAGCTTTTTCTATAGTCCTATGGTCCCCTTCCATTAAACTCTAACATTTTTACTACAAGGTCTCATCCGCATATTCATATTTTACCCACTCATCGGCCCTGCTCTGTGGGTGATAGAGAGTGGCGCCCAAACCACCCTCCATGGGCCTTGCTCTGTGTGTGACAAGGTAGAGCCATAACCTCCCCATTGGCCCTGCCCTGAGTGTGACAGGGTGCAGCGCCCCAACTCCCTCAAGATTTCTGCAGACTTCAGGAATTCTTTTCTTTTGTATTAGAATCAGAATTTCAATCCTATAATTGCACTAAAAAAATTTGAGGATCATCTTTTGTAGTCCTTTAATGCTTTACTTCTCAGCAGAAACTGATAACAATGACCACATACACTCTCTTGGTCTGGTTCTCCAACCACAGTGCATTTCTAAACAGTGACGACGATGTACAGTCCTCAAATCTTTCAATTCCGTCTTTATTTATCTTTATCTTTATTTTTGCTTGTTTTGAGGGATATGAAGTGGTAGCATGGTTATTTGGCTATTTTTCTTCACCTGTTGAAAGCCATGGACTAGAACTACATTGCAGTTGAGGATAAGAAGTAACAAGTTTAAGATACTCCATACCTTGTTTTATAATCTGACTAGAGGTCCAGTGCACAAAAATTTGTGCACTGGGGGGCGTCCCCCAGCCCGGTCTGACACCCCTCAGGAGATAACGACCTGCTGGCTTAGGCCTGCTCCCAGGTGGCAGAGGGCACGTCCAATCCCTAGGTGCAGCCCCTGGTCAGGCTCAGAGCAGGGCTGATTGGGGAGTTGGGTCGCCGCCCTGTCACACCCAGAGCAGGGGCAATCAGGAGGTTAAGGAGCTCCCCCCTGTCACTCACAGAGTAGGGCTGATAGGGGAGTTGGGACGCTGCACCCTGTCACACTCAGGGCAGAGCCAATGGGGAGGTTATGGCTCTACTCCGTCACACACAGAGCAAGGCCCGTGGAGGGTGGTTTGGGTGCCACCCTCTATCACCCACAGAGTATGGCCAGTCAGGTGGTTGAGGAGCTCCCCCCTGTCATGCACAGAGCAGGGCCGATCATGGGGTTGAGGAGCTCCCCCTTGTCACTCACAGAGTAGGGCCAATAGGGGAGTTGGGGCACCGCCCCCTGTCACACACAGAGCAGGGTGGATCAGGGGCTGGGGTGCTGCACCCTGTCACACTCAGGGCAGGGCCAATGGGGAGGTTATGGCTCTACCCTGTCACACACAGAGCAAGGCCTGTGGAGGGGGGTTGGGGGCGCCACCCTCTATCACCCACAGAGCAGGGCCGATCAGGGTGTTGGGGCGCCGCCACTGTCACCCTCAGGGCAGGGCTGATGGAGAGGTGATGGCTCTACCCTGTCACACACAGAGCAGGGCCGATCAGGGGGTTGGTGCGCCACACCCTGTCAAACACAGAGCCGCAGGGCGATCAGGGGATTGGGGAGCTCCCCCCTATCAGGCACAGAGCAGGGCTGATCAGGGGGTTGGGGTGCCTTCCCCTGTTACTAACAGAGCAGGGCGGATAGGGAGGTTGTGGCCCCGCCCCCTGTCACTCACAGAGCCGCAGGGAGATCAGGGGATTTGGACGCTGCCCCTTGTCACACTGATCCCAGTGACGGGAGCCTTGCTGCTCTGCTGATCCTGGTGCTGGGAGGCATATTACCCTTTTACTATATAGAATAGAGGCCAGGTGCATGGGTGGGGACCAACTGGTTTACCATGAGAGGTTTCCAGGATCAGGGTGGGCGTCCCCACTGGGGTGCCTGCCCAGCCTGGGTGAGGGGCTGAGGGTCGTTTTCCGGCTGGTGGGTGACTGAAGCTCCCAACCACTCCTTTTTTCTTTTCTTTTTTTATATTCTGGGCCAGCTTTAGCTCTGAGGCTTCGGCTGCTGAAAGCAGGTTTCTGGCCTATACCTTCTGTATTTGATACAATGTTGCGGTCGGCTGCCTGATGTCCGCTGACTGAAAGCCGGTTTCTGGGGTTTTGTTTAGCTTCTATATTTGCAACATAGATGCTTAAAGTTGCAGCTCAGAGGCCGGCAAGTAAGGCGGGGAACGTTGGAGTCTGCAGTCACTGGAGCAAGCAAGCCTCATGTTCTCTTCCAGCTGCCTGGCTGCTGGCCGCCATCTTGGCTGACAGTTAATTTGCATAAGGATATGCTGATTAGGCAATGGGAAGGGTAGCTGTCCTACGCCAGTTACCATGTTTCTCTTTTTTTTTTTAATATATATTTTATTGATTTTTTTACAGAGAGGAAGGGAGAGAGATAGAGAGTTAGAAACATCGATGAGAGAGAAACATTGATCAGCTGCTTCCTGCACATCTCCTACTGGGGATGTGCCCGCAACCAAGGTACATGCCCTTGACCGGAATCAAACCTGGGACCTTTCAGTCTGCAGGCCGATGCTCTATTCACTGAGCCAAACCGGTTTCAGCACCATGTTTCTCTTTTATTAGTGTAGATTGTCTTTGAATATTTAAGTTAATAACTTAAATCTGATGTTTTGAATATTTAAGTTAAAGATATGGCTAGAGATTATATACTTGTCATATGAACATAAGTATATAATTAATACAACAGAAATTATGAGGACTTTCTAATGACAGGAAGATAATAGCATCAACCTGAGAATCCCTAAAATTCAGAAAGCTGATAAGATCAAAACTGATAATATCAAATTCAGACAGATGTAGAAGAGGAATACTATGCAAACATGAATTAGGGGAACTCCAGTCTAGCAGCAGACACAGACAGTGTTAATCTAAGAGGATCCTTTTAACCTTTTATTATAGAGATTATCTAACCAGAAGCAGAAGCAGATAGAATATTGTATTGATCCTCCATAGTTCATCATCCAGGTTCACAATTTTCTTTTTTTTCCTATAGCACTTCTCTTTTTTTTTTCTTTCTATCCACCTGTATCCCTTCTATGGTCTCTTCCATTGCCACACAAACTCTCACATTACACAAATCACCACAATGTTGTCAATGTTCATGGGTTTTCTCTATTATTTTTTCCTTTTTCACTTCACCCCTGCACCACACCCCAACACCATCAACACAACCAACAGACAAGTACCATATGATTTCACTCAGATGTGGCATTTAATGAACAAGCTGAACTACCAAGCAAAATAGAGACAGAATTATAGAGATCAGTCTATTTCTTTTTAAAAATCCAATCAGAGATCCATAAAGCTCAGCAGATCAAACCAGGTTCCTTAATCAATATTTCAAGCCTTGACCCCTGTACTAAGGTCACCTGTACTTTTTATTTCTTTCTCCCTTCTCGCTTTCATAGACAATATCTTCAGCCACATACTCATAAGCCATGAGTGATACGGACCACCTTTGGAGATAGCTGGTCTGGTACATTTTATGTTGATTCTTATTGGTTCTACTTTGAGTGTATGACCGTTATGTTCTGAATTTGGGGGCGCCTTTACCCTTTGGATGTTGACCAACTTTCTGTGTCTTGTTTTTCTCTTATAATACAAATGCTTTTTACAAGCAATAGATTATCAATTATTGGCCTTTAAAAAATAATAATAGTTTCCTATTCCATAGAGACCTGACCTATGGAAGTCTCCTGAAGTTCTTTTCACTGGCTTACTCAACTATATACTTTGAAGTCTTGAAAAATCTAGAGCTATCTTCTTGCTAATTTTGACTCCTCAGCTCATCATTGTGTTGTTCAAATATGTTGGTTTGAATCCCAAGAGCACCAGTGATATAAAAGCATTTAATTGTATCCTAACAATAGTTAACCTGAAATATTTTCAATGTACACAAACACAGGCACCCTCATATCAAATAATAGCCTCCACAGACTAATTATATTCAGAAAGACAAGATTCTCCTTCAAGAAGAAAATCAAAACCATGTGAAATTAGGCGCTAACATATTATCACAGATTAGATGACAAGTTCTGGAAGAAAATGAGTTCAGTGAGAGTTCCAACAGTGAGAGTACGCTTCATGGAGAAGGAAAGATTGGGAGCCAGGTCTGAATAGATGAAGCATTAGTCACCGGGAACAGAACCTGAAAAGACAAAATAGACAGCAAGAGTAAAGGTGGAGAGTTGCTGAAATCATCCCAGTTATTGGCCAGAGTTAAAATCCAATGGACAGGATACGAAAACCTATGTTCACACAATGACTTGTATACTCATGATCATAGTACAATTATGAATAGCCTAAAAGTGAAAGCAACACAAAGGTGCCTCAACTGATGAATGGATAAAGGGTTGAGCAGCACAATGAAATATTGTTCAGCAATAAAAATAAATGAATAAAATATTTATATATGTTATAATGTGGATGAACCTTTAAAATGTGACATCAAATGAAAAGAGCCCATCACAAAGAACTGCAATTTGTGTGATTACATATATATATATATATATATATATATATATATATACATATAATATTCAGAATAAGCAAATCATTGGAGACAGAATTCGGCTGATTGTTGCCTGGTGCAGGGCAAGATGATAAGCTGGTGGCAACTGCTAAGAGGTGTATAGTTGGTGTTTGGAGAGATAAAAATATTCTATAATTGATTGAGGTGACAGATGCACAAATATATATGTTTCAAAATATTAAATCATACAATTTAAATTTGCCAATTATATGTGGCTATGTGAATTGTATCGATAGTTTTTTTTTAAATATTAGTAGGAGATCTAGATTTAATGTCCTTAACTGACTGTTGTGGTTATACATATTACAATGATCTGAATATTTCCAAGCTTTCATTTCTAAGTGAGTGAGAATGAAGGACATGCCTACTTCTATTGGTTACTATAATGACCTCCTGTACAACTTATTTTGAAATCTATGGAATATGGATTCACCAAAGTGAAGATAAGACATAAAACAATTTTCTGGAACATTTCCTTCAGCACTATCCTCTTATTTGATCTGGCTGCCTCATCAAGATAATGGAAATATCACTGAAAATATTGTTTTGTAGGGGAAGAAAAGCCTTTTGCCTTCTATGAAGAATGATGCATAATTGTGAATATTCCTAAAGGTAAATATTATAATAAAAGAGCATAAAATACAAATGGCAGAATAAAAGCCAGGGTTTAAGAAATAAGTGCACTATAAAGATAATAAAATTATAATAAATTAATCACAATGAAAATACAAAAGAAAGCTGCCCATGAATAGTTGTATCCTAAAACACTTCATATTATTTAACCAGCTATAGATGAACGATGACATGTTAAATTTCATACATACTTGACTTCTGCTTTCATCTAATTCCTTCTGCAACTCTTGTATTTGATATTGTGAACACATACAATGATGTGTTTCAACCTTCAGTGAAGCCTCTGTCATAGATAGTTTCCTTTGGGTATCAGCCAGTTCTCCTTGAAGTTGTCTCAGTTTTCTTTGGGTATCAACCAGTTCTCCTTGAAGTTGTCTCAGTTTTCTTTGGGTATCAGCCAGTTCTCCTTGAAGCTGTCTCACGACTCCCTAGTAAGTAAGATATTTCTGTCACTGATTTTATAAATCACATTATTATTAAATTATGTTAATGATAGATAAATCCACATACAGGATTGGGCAAAAGGAGGTTTACAGTTTTGAGAAGGTTACTTACTACTTAGAATATTCCTCTCCATATGAAACAACTATAAATTTACTTTTGCCCACCCTAGATGTATTTTGCTAGAGTCATATATTATTAACATAAAATGTAACTTTCAAAGTATCATTAGCTGACTCAATTCACCTTCTTTTCCTCATATGGACAGGTTCTTGTTTGCTAAATCAGGTAAAAGTCACAGAAAATGTAATCCTCCTGCCTAATCAGTACTAGGTTGCTTAGACAGCTGACTCAGCCCCATTCTCAATCCCTCCTCCTCCCCTCATGAATCTCAAAGCTTTACAATCTACTGACATCGCAAAGAAAAATGGGTATGTAAGTGGATCCAGTGGTAGTAACTTCAATATTATGAAACATTTTCTCTCTTTATTTCTTTCTAACCAGAGGTTTCAATTAATTTCAGAGTTCCTGGAACTTTCAATCCCCTGCTCAAATCCTTCCAATAGGTTCCTATCTGAAAAGAAAAGTGAAGTCATTCCAAGGGTCTTTAAGACCCTAGGTAGCCTGGCCTTGACCTCCCTCCCTGCTACACATAAATCCTGCCACCCCTCAGCAGTCTGAAATGGAGATCCAATGCCAAATTAGTAAATCACAGAGACCTACAATGCTCTCTGTCTTGGACAAACAGCTCCAAATGATAGTAATTAGGCCTTAACATGAGAAATAAGACCACATTATTTGTAAAAATATTCAAACAAAATTGTAAATCGTATTTGAAAGTGTATTCAGGTATGCATTTGCTAAAACTCATCACATTTGTTCCAAGTTATGATTGAATGAAAATTAGATGCCTTTAAAAGATCAAGAGGTCATATGAACATATTCCTTGAGACTAAATATTTCCAAATTTAATTCAAATTGGCATGAATAAAACTAGCATGTCAACCTAAATGGACAAGGAGCCAGGGGAGGAAAGGTACTATGACATACGACATCTACACTTCAGTTCATATGGGAAATCTGAACTTGATTGTCAAGAAAACCCACTTAATTAAATCTTAATTTAAAAATACTCATTTGAGGCAAGAACATTTCCATTTATCTGCTTCCTAACAATATTAAAATTCGGTGACAGAAAGACTAAAATTATTATTCTATCAATATAAGACTTCAGTATTATCAACCTACATCTAATACCAATCTGGAACTTAACCTCTTAAAATTTCATGGGCAACACAATGTCTCTACTCAAACAAAGCACTTCTCAGGTCTAATGTTCATTTGATGGATAGAATGTCTACTTCTAAGATGATAGAACAAACTGCTTTATAATCTATACATTTTTAATATTCACCTGGATTCAACATTTAGCCATCCTCAAATATTGCTATGAATTCTCTTTGAGGAAATTTGAAAATATTTATCTGTCTGGATACTTACATCACTTTCTGCTTTATCATTTTCATACTGAAGTCTGCTTTCTTTTAAAAGATGGCATTCGTGGATTAATTCCTCACATGTTTCATTCAGCCTAAGACCTTGCTTTTTACTGTTGGCTGGCAACATTTTTATGGTATCCACAATCTGATCTTGAATTCTAATGACTGTCTCTCCTTTCTTCTCAGATTTGTAGTGAGCCCGTTCCAGTTGCTGTTGAAGCAACTTATTTTCACGCTGCAGGTGAGATAGCCTCTCCTGTAAAGATTCCTGCTTTCCAATGTCTGCATTCACTTTCCCTTGTTCCTTTTGAGACACATTTTCAATTTCCTTCTTTTGACACTGCGTTTGGCTTTGGTCTCTTTCTCCATCTTCTAAAACTACTGCCCTTTCTCTGAGAGCAACTCTTGTGTGATGCAACTCAATTTCTAGGCGATTGACTTTATTTTTCAATATAGAAAATTTTTGAGAAAAAATCTCCATTATGTCACGTTTTAGATTAGACATATCAGATTTATTTTTGTCCTGGGAACAAATCAGTTCTTCTTTTTCTTTCTTGAAATCAACTTGTAGATCTCCTTTTGAAGTCTGACAATGCTCATGATCCTGTACAACAGTAGCCCGTCTAGACCTGTGTGAGTCCCCTTCTGCTTCCAGTCTTCTTCTGTTTTGTTGTTCATCCTCCAGTTTAGAGCTTAGCATTGTAAGCTCAGCTCTCAGAACTTCAAGCTGTGCATTGGGTTGAAGAAATAGTGTTTCTGTTATTGTCTTTTGAAGATGGTCAATCTTTTCTTTGACAGTCACAATGTCCACTGAATCATTTTTTCCATCCATTTCCGGGTTCTGATTTTTCACTGTGTCTAGTTCCAGTGTTAGCTTGGCAATTTTATTCTTCAACCTGCGATTTTCACGTAACAGTCGTTGTTCTTTTTCATCACTATCAGAAACCTAAGTAAAACCAAGGAGACTTTAGCGAACTCATTGAAATGCTATATCATGATAGCCTCTGAAATAAAGAAAACTTTATGTTTTTAAGTGTAGCTAGAGTTATTCATCTTTTACCTTATAAAAAGGTTCCAATAGGTGGATATCCCTCATAAAAATATAGAATTGCACTAAACCTCTAACTTGGTACAAGCCTACATTCTCCAAAGTTCAAAAATTTAATGTAAGTTGATGGATTTTTTAAAATGAAATGCAAACCACAAGGTACTTTCTAAGAATCTCAGAATTGGAAAGGGCTTTTTCTGAATCACTACCAACCCAGGATACATTAAGTAAAAGATGAATAACTCTAACTACACTTAAAAATTGAGCTTATAGACTGAACTTACAGCTACCTCACAGTGAGAGTATTAACCCTGCATATACTGGGAGAAACTAAATTTCCTAAAAAATATTTTTCAAAGATTATCTCATAGATAGTCTACTTTTTTAGTACTTTCAGTCATAAAAACTACCTCTACTAATAACTGATCATCTAGGCATTGTCCTAAGCTCTTCTACATCCATCAATGAACCCATTCGTTAACACAATCTGGAATGGAGGGGTTAAAAAGATAAGCAACTTCTGGATTTTCCCCAGGTCTCCAGACTCAAAAATTGTTGCTCTTATGAGCTCTTTCTATGCCCTTTGGCTTGCAAAGGTGTTTGGTCAGAATTCCATCTTGTAATATAGTGGCATTCTGTTCTTGAGAAAGTCGCCTCTGAGTGTAATTTAGTTCTTCAACAACCTAGGGACATGTTTCATTGAGTTTTTGATCTCATACCTTTAACAAAAAGTTCAAAGCTTAAGAACAGCTCCTTAAAAAACTGTTAAAAAGAAGTAGCATTTTTAAGCATAAGGATCTTTCATCTTCATGAAAAACTCAAATTTTAACTTAACGGATAGCTAAATTTGTCATAGAGCAAAAATGCAGTATTGTGAAAGAAAATTTATTTATGAACTTTTGAGTAATTCCATCACAGTGTCAAGGCAATTTATCCTGTATGTTAACATTTTTTAAACCCAAAATTAACATTGATATGAATGGTTAAACTTAATTTATTGTCCCTTTCTTCATTTAGAAAACATATACAGAGTATCTACTACCTGCCAAGGATAGTAATAAATTAATAATTTTAGTCATAAATGTCACAGTTCATTTTTTGAATGAGATAACATTTTGGGCTTGTTTAAAATGTCTTAATGTACATTAAATAAAAAAGATACAATTATTGATAAAATACTGTTAGATATAGGAAATTTTTACCAAAGATAAATTTACCTTATTCCTTCTTACTGTCTTCAATGCCATCACTTGTGTTCTAGTGGTGTTTTCAACTTTGGGGCTCATTTCAACATTTTTAATAGATTGCTTTTCTTTTTTCCTTGTCTGCCCTGTATTCTTTTTACTTAACAGATCAGCTTTTTGTCTCTTCTCTTCTTCTTCTTGTGAGATCAATCTGCAGTTAAACACAATCAAAGCTGTGATCAACATAAAATGTACTGTTATATTTATATGATATCTTATGTAAACCTCATGGTAACCACAAAACATAAATCTCCAGCAGATTCACAAAAGATAAAGAGCAGGAATCCAAAGCCCATTACGGAAAATCTTCAATTCAAAAAGGAAGGCAGCAAGAGATAAAGAATGTAACGATGGAACTACGAAACAGCCAGAGAACAACAAGATAGCATTAGTAATCCTTTACCTGTCAATAATTTCTTTGTAAATGGATTGAATTTTCCAATCAAAAGGCCTGGAACGACCAGGGGTGGAGAACACACAATATGGCAGGCAGACGCTGTGTTGTAGAAATGTGCACCTGAAACCTGTAGTCTTTTGATAACCAGAGTCACCTCAATAAATTCAATGAAAAGGAAAAGAGGCATACAGTGTTTGATGGATTAAGTAATAAGACCCCACTACTTGTTGCCTTCAAGAGACTCCAATCATTTTCTTAACTTTCCAAAAAAATAAATCCTCACCAGGGGATGTGCTCAAGGATTTTAGAGAGAGGGGAATGGATAGAGATACAGACAGACAGATAGAGAAACATCAGTGTGAGAGAGAACATCAGTTGGTTTTTTTCTCCTATGTACCCAGACCAGAGATGGAATCCACAATCTAGGTATATGCCTTAACCTGGAATCAAACCTACAACCTTTCGGTATATTGGTTGGTGCTCCAACCAAGAAAGCCACACTAGCCAGGATTCAAGTCATTATTAAAGACTAAAAGCTCAGAGAGAGAAAAGATATCCCTTGCAAGGGCAAACCAAAGAGAATTCGTAGATATACTTATATTAGACAAAACAGAATTTAAGCCACAAACTGTAACAAGGCACAAGCAAGGCCTTCACATAACAATAAGGGGATCACTTCATAACATATATAACAATTGTAAATAGGTATGCACCCAACATTTGTTCCCCTAAAAATATTAAACAAATTTTAACAGAACTAAAAGGTTTAAATATCCAACAACACAATAATAGCAGGGAGCATCAATACCCCACTTTCAGCAATGATTTGATCATCTAGACACAATATCAACAAGGATATGTTAAACTTGAACCAAACATTAGAACAAGTGGACCTAATGGACATTTAGAGAGCAGTCATACATTTTTTTTTGAGAAATAGTGGAATGCTTTTCATTTGTTTTTTTAATTCATTAAGGTATTACAGGTGTGTCCTTATCCCTACATTACCCCCCATCCCCCCACTCATGCCCTCACCCCCCTGTTGTCTGTATCCATTGCTTAGGCCTATATGCTAGCATATAATCCTTTGGTTGATCTCTCCCCCTTACCCCCACCCTCCCCTACCTTCTCTTTGAGTTTTGACGGTCTGATTGATGCTTCTCTGTCTCTGGATCTGTTTTTGTTCATTAGTTTATGTTGTTCATTATATTCCACAAATGAGTGAGATCATGTGATAGTTATCTGGCTTATTCCACTCTGCATAATCATACATTTTTTACACCACCTCAAAGAGATAGCTATACTCCCATGTATATGGCAGCCTTATTCACAATAGCCAAGATATATGAACTAAGTGTTCACTAATAGATGAACAGATAAAGATATGTGGTATGTATGAATGTTTGTAGGTATGTGTATACTATGTATATAATTATGTGTGTCTATGTATACACACACACACACACACACATACATACATAGACAATAGATTTTTCTCTTGCATGAGAAAGAAATAGAATGATAGAGACTGGCTATTGTTATAAGAAATGTTAATCACGCTCTATTAACCATGATTATTTTGTTCTGATTAAAGAAAGAATGTTCTGATCTGGCTGGGTGTTCTCCCCACACCTCTGGGACATGGAAGTTTACCTGGAAATGTGGTCCATCTTCCTTAACTCCCTAATATCATGGAAAGATTAATTACCTTGTTGGAGCAACAATGGAGTCCCAGAGGTGCCCACACTTTGCAACCTCTCAGCTTGCATTGCCTGTGATCTGTAAACAATATACCCGTCTATTTCCTTTTGCCTATTTTCCCATGCCTGTAATACCCGTTTTTGTTACTTTTACATAACCATTCTTATTTCATTTGCCTACTTCCCCATGTCATCTTTATCATTCTACCCCATCTAAGCAGCCACTTTATTGGGGTCGGGGGTGGATGGTGTGCAGAGCAAATATTCTTGGATGACCTGCTGCTCTCCCATACTGCCAGCATTGTTGGAATCAATGCTCATACAGGAATCAAACCTGTCTCTGCTTCATTGGCTCAAGTAGTGACAGGCAGACTGGACTTCCTTGTTGTCAGGTTTCACTACCAATCGTACCCACATAGGTGAACCTTGAGAGCATTAGACTAGTAAACATAAGTCAGACAATGACAAATACTGCATGATCTCTCTTGCATGTGGAATCTAAAGTACCTAAACTCACAAAATCAGAGAGTACAGTGGTGGTAGCCAGAGGCTGAGGGTATGAGTAAAGGCGAGGAGATTTTGGTCAAAGGTACAAACTTCAGTTATAAGTCGATCACTTGTGGGGGTCTGATGTACAGCATGGTGATTATAGTTAACAATACTGTACTATGTGCTCGATGGTTGCTAAATGATTAGATCTAAATGTTCTCATCACTAAAAGAGAATTGGTAATTATGTGCTGTAATGGAAATGTGAACAAACCCTCCTGTGCTGATCACTTACCACCATAAAAGCGTATCAAATGAACACACTATATACCTTCAAAATATGCAAGGTTACATGTCAATTATGACTCAATAAAGTTCGGGGAAAAATAGAAATTTGAAATTTGAAAAAGTAAACTATCCACATGGCAATCTACACTAATTAAAGAGAAATAAGTAAATTGGTTGTCACTCTGTCATGCCCACTCACCAATCAGGATGAGTATGCAAATTAACCCAACAAAGATGGAGGGTTAATTTGCATATGCAGGTGCAGAGCGAAAACAGAAGGCTCAGGCCCGAGTGTAGATTGAGGACAACTGAAGACTGAAGCCTGAAGAGGCTTGGCTTCTCTGCTGCAGCCAGACCAAAGGCCTGGGTCCCAGGTGCTGAGGGAAAATTGGTGCTGGCGGTCAGGGAAAGGAAGGCCTATTGTGTGAATCTTCATGAAACTGGCCTCTAGTGTGTGTATATATATATATATATATATATATGCATTAATATATAGAGATATATCTAGAAAATGGCAGCAAACCAATTACTTATGATTTTCTTACAAAGTAAAATATTTGGCAACTTTTGTATACTCTAGCGTAGGATCTAGTCCTATATAATCAAAGCCTAATATGCAAATTGACCAAATTCGAGAATAACTGGTTGCTATGATGCACAGTGACCACCATTAGGCTGATGCTCAATGCAGGAGCTTCCCCCTGGTGGTCAGTGCCTTCCCACAGGGAGAGCATTGCTCAGTCAGAAGCCAGGCTCACAGCTGGTGAGCAGAGAGGCAGTGGCTGGAGCCTCTCCAGCCTGTGCAGCAGTGCTAAGGAGCAGAGAGCCAAGCAGTAAGGAGCAGCCAGCACACGGGCAGTAAGGAGCTAGGAGTCCCAGACTGTGAGAGGATGCAAGCCAGACTGAGGGAAACCCACCCCCCTGCCCCAGAGCATGAATTTCATACACTAGGCCTCTAGTATTATATACATAATGACCTACTCTATGTTTTGTATACATAATAACATATAATAAATGTCCTTAGACTGTGTATGTGTGTGTTTATACTAGTTATGTTTTTATGAAAGATCTAGCCCTGGAAGTGAAGTTATTGGGATAAAAGAATGACATACATGACATTTTGAAAAAAGCTCAATTACCCTTTGAAAAAGATGTGCTAATTTCACCTACCAATAGTGCATGTGGATGCCTTTTCCTCCAATGCGAAAATTCTGGTTTTATTTGTTAAATACAATAGTTATTATAAGTTCAAAAAAATGGTATCTCATTTTTTGTTGATTAGCATTTTCTAATTAGAAAGCAAGGGTCAATCTGGTATAAATTCAAAATTTTTAATCATGAATATTAGCTCAACTTGGAATTTGTTTGATAGGAAAAGAATAATTACCTACTGTTAAATACTGCTATAGGCTTACCTCTCAGAATCATCATTCTCCACAATAGGAAACTGGTGCTTATCACTTTGTTCACTCTTGCTTATCTGTCTCCCTCCAGCACGGTCAGTGTCATCATTAGCCCCGTCACACATGTTTCCTGACTCTTCCCTTTTACTATTTTTCTGCTCCTTCTTTTCTTCAACCTTTGATGAAAGTTTGATATTAAGGATATTGTTATTACCTCATTCATTAAGAACACTGTGTTTTCATTACCTTTTTCATGTGGCTTTATGACTTAGTTTTGCTATTACCTTATTCATTAAATAAACTGTGTTTTCATTAATTTTCTCATTTGACTGCTGGGTATCAGTTTCTTGACTGTTGCCTTGATGTCTCAATCCATTTCTGTCACTGTCATCATCAGCACCATCAGATATGTTTCCTGATACTTCCTTTATACTGCTTCTCTGCTTAGTTTCTCCTTCAACCTTTGATGCATGTTTGATAGTAAAGATATTGTTATTACCTTATTCATCAAAAGATAGTGTTTTCATTAATTTAATGATATTAATGAAACTGCTATGACTTGAATCAATGAAAATATTTTGAGTGTTTTATTTGATCATAAAAGGTCATTGAAATTGCTGTAATTCTGCTTTGTTTCTGCTTCTATATAGAAGCCAAATTTTCCAAGACTTCTAAGAGTGATTTCTTAATTTTGTGCTCCTATTCACACAAAATCCACCCTTTGCTACCTAATATTCCCCATACTCACCCCATCCCATTTATCTCACAGAGACAATAAAATCAATGACAAAAAATGCAAATATCCTTCTTTTGTCTTTCCCACCTCTGACTTGCATTACACAGATTTAGAGGATGTGACATTGTGCCTCAGTAACAAATAGGAAGCTTTCCTCTTTCTTCACGAAGCTATTGTTTCCTATATTGCCTTTTACATTTTCCAAGGTCTTTAAAGGTACCAAAAAGTGTGGCATTTATAAAATATATGAGCCTAAGTTTACTACAATATAGGGGCATTGTGAAGCCAATGAATTGTTAGTTAAAGTACAATTAGAGAAAGTGTGTAATGCTCCCCTAATGTCACACTGCCAAGTCTTCGTCTTTAGGGCCTGATGAATTCTGCTGGCCTTACATTAATGACTCTCTGAGATGCCCCCCAACCATAAGGTTCATGGGTACCCAGTGGGTGATCGCTGCTATTTGCATAGCCTGTGACTTTTGCTGAGTGGCCTCACACCCAGAACTGAAGCTGAGTTGGAGTCTGTATCAACATGGGAAGCACCATTCACACCTACCTGGTGACTCACTTACCTCATGGGACTCACATACCAAAGGGAGCTCTTTCAGTGATTGACCCCAACACAAAGCTGGTAGGCAGAGATCAGACTCAGAGTGACTTGGGCTTGTTCTTAGCTGCCTCACAGGCTCGGTGCTGCTGGAAGGAGGCATTGCTGTGCAGCTTGGCCCCTCGCTGGTGCACCTAGGCCTAGCAGAGGCAGTCACAAACACTGCATCTCGTTGTAGCTCCACACAGGTTACCCAGCGGAAGTCACAGGCAGAGACTGACATTGACTTATAACAGAGTGCTCTAGCAAGAGGCTCCAGTGGGGAGCTACAGAACATGAATCAATGACTCCACAATCAGACACCCAAATGAAGATCTCAACAGGTACCACAGCATACTGGAGTGTATTAATTGACATGGGGTCAGCCTTCACATAGCATCTCATACACTGCGGTCAGCCAGCGTGAGCATCAACCCCATCCACAAATACGTCAGCATTAAGACTCTACAAAGGAGGGCACACACACAAGTGACATTCCTGGAGTGCCCAGCTCTGGTGATCTGAAAGAATGATGCCAATGAGCCTGACAAAACACCGAACACATAAGTCCATTTTACTAAGACTGGGAGACATAGTAGATCAATCCAATTCATAGAAACAAATACAAAGAGGCAGCTTAAATGGGGAGAAGAAGAACGATGCCAAAATGAAAACACACACAAAAACAATACAAAACAAAACAATACAGGATAAATCCCCAAAAATAAAGAGCTAAATGTCATGCTGCGACTCCTTAAAACAGTTCCTCATGTTGTGGTGACCCCCAACCATTAAATTATTTTTGTTTATACTTCATAACTGTAATTTGCTACTGTTCTAAAGTGCAATATAAATATCTGACATGCAGGATGTATTTTCAGGGTTACAAATTTAACATAATTAAAGCGTAGTGATTAATCACAAAAACAATATGTAATTATATGTGTGTTATCCGATGGTCTTAGGTGATTCCTGTGAAAGGGGCGTTTGACCCCCAAAGCGGTCCAACTGACAGGTTGGCGACCCACGTGTTGAGAACCAATGGCCTAGAGGCTTTTTCAGTCATGGGACGGCCCCTAGAGGTAAAAACAGATAATGGGCCTGCCTATACTAGCTTCTCCTTTCAGCAGTTTTGCAAGCAATACCAAATAATACATAATACAGGAATTCCCTTTAATCCTCAGGGAAAGGCAACTGTAGAAAGAGCTAATCAAACCTTAAAAACTCAGTTACAAAAACAGAAAGGGGGAGAGGGGTATTATCCTACTTCACAGAATCAGTTAAATCATGCCCTTTACACTTTAAATTTTGACAATAGGGTCACACAGCAGCCAAGAGGAGGCATCAACCTCCTGGTCCCGTGGCATCTGCCGATATGGCACGATGGAAGGATTTACAAACCGGGCAGTGGAGAGAGCCAGACCCAGTAATAATATGGGGAAGAGGCCATGTTTGTATCTTTCCAGCAGGTGCTTCTAACCCCATCTGGGTGCCAGAGCAAGCGGTGTGTCACGACCATGGATCCTGGGAGAACAACTCATCCCACCATTCAAGAAGCTGAAGATCACACCTCTGGTGATGATGCCAGCTCAGCCACAGGCCCCAAAGAAGGAGAATAGCAGAAGGCAGCTTGCTAAGGCCACCCAAGAAGCTAGTGTCCCTACATTGGGTCAACTGAAGAAGCTGACCACCGATACTCAGCAAGTGGTGAAAGAAGAGGCGGTTCAGGTAACACCCTCCAACCTTTTTGTTGCTGTGCTGGCGCTTGTCAGCTGTCAGGTAGGTATGGCTGCAGCTGACACTTACTGGACTTATGTTCCAGACACCCCTATGGTCAATCCAGCCTCCTGGACCGGAGAATCAGTGCCAGCATTTACTGACAACACTAATATGGTCCGGGGTATCTCCAACAAGCATATAACTCCTTCTTCCCAAGGTGATTATACTTATAATGGTTTTAGTGGGGAGCTCCCTATTTATTTATCTAAAAGGGGGACTTCAGGATGTTTGCAGCTTGGCCAAGAAAATAAGACGTCTTATGGAGGCACAAACATTGCTAACATTGCAGGCTCTTGGGATATGGCAAAATATATTCAGACAGTTACTAAACTTGGATTTCCTAAGGCCACCTGATGGCTGTCTGATAAGCATCCCCTGCCCCCCTCCTGCCCTAATAGCACCACTACTGAGTTGGGAGCATGTCCTCAATGGCAAGATTGTGCCAGTCCTGTACCACTGAGACATATTATTTTTGGCTCTGACTTGTATGTATTGGATTGGTCCCACAGGCTTGATGATAAATATCCCATCATGAGCCTATGTCACCAGGAGGTTTTGTAAGTAATGACCTGACCATGAAAACAGGAAATTTACAGAAAGATCTGTGGCTTTTAGCTGCTGCCCTTGACTTTCTTAATTTTACTGGCTCTTTCTTAGCTAATACTAACGGAGCTGTTCATCGAGCCCTTGCTATGGCTATGAGCTTGTGGCCAGCCCCCATATGTATTGGTAACTGGAAATGTGAACATCAACAGATTGGACACCCATTATGCTGTCCAATGCCATCACAGTAACATTACCAGCTGTGTTTCTAGGCATAACCTGAAGGAGGACATATTAATTTTAAAGCAGACTTCTTTTATTACGCTTCCTACCAACAGGAAAATGGAATCATGATGCGGGCCCTCAGGCATTGCAGGAATTACACTATTGTCCCAGGAAAAGCATGCTTTGGGACTTATTATTTTTGGTATTGTTACCCTAGTTACTGTTATTGCATCTGCTATAACTGCTTCTCTTGCATTGACCCAAAGCATCGAGAATGCGAAGCTGTCAATGAATTGGCTCAGAACACCTCAACTACATTTCAGGATCAAGAAGATATAGAAAAAAGGCCAGAAACAAACTTAAATGCTTTGGAAGCTGAGCTGTAGTGATAGGACTAGGTAATCAATTAGAAAGTATCGAGATTAGATAGCAGCTTCAATGTCTTGCTGCTTTTACATATATTTGTGTGACTTCAGCCCGTTATAACAGTTCTCTATGGGATTCAAATAAAATCAAGATGCACCTACAGTGAATATGGTCTCATAATAATATCAGTATAGTCCTAGTGCGGCAAGCCAAACATGTGCAAATCATTCAAAATAGTCATGATGATATTATATCTCCAGCAAAACTAGCAAAAGAATTGCTGGATGATTTAAAAGAATTTAATCCGTGGAATATGTTAAAAAACATGACCTGGTACCTAATTGGATTCCTTTGTGTACTACTAATCTTATCCTGCCTTTTTTCAGTCATCAGCAAGCTCCTGTGATCTCACGTCTGAAGTCTCCAAGTAGATGTCCACAAGATACATTTAAAAATAAAAATGAGGGAGATGTAGAGGGCCCCTGGGAAGGCACATGGGCATTTATACTTAATAACTGCCACCTGAACCCAAGGTGACAGGCAGAACCAGGTCCTGGATACACATCTTACCAAAAAGGCACAAGTGTTCTCAGCTTGACTTTCATTTTTGCCCAGGTGTCTGGGAGTGGGTTTTGTTATGTAAATCCAGTCTAACACCAGGAATGAATAGGACTCTGGCCCACCCAAGCCCCTTTATGTTGAATTTTAGTGAAACCTACTGGTATTTGGGGTATAAAATAAACACACTGCTTTGGTGCTGGGTCCCTGTCTGTCCCTCAGAAGAGGACGGTGGTCCCACCCGGTCCCAGCTTTTTTCTTCCAGCTTTGAGTCTTGTCTCTTTCTTTCATTTCTCAAATCCCCAGCAGCCTCTACTCAAATAACCAGACCACTCTCTTTCCAAGCTGCACACAGAAAAGAGAGACCCCTCCACACTAATATGAGGAGACGCGAGAAGATTTGACTTTGGGTGGTGGGCACATGGTCCTATATGCAGATTTCGTAAATTAGAAATCCACACACAAGAAACCTATGTGCTCATATTGTCTAATGTCACCCCAATGAAATTTAAATAAATAAATAAATGAATGAATGAATAAATAAATAAAATGCAAACCACAAAAAAGCTGGGAAAGCTATATTTATGTCAGACAAAATAGAAGTTAAATGTAAGGCTATAAAAAGAGACAAAGAAGGTCATTACATAACGATATGGAACCCATCCAACAAGAAGAAATAACCTTTATGAACATATATGCACTCACAAGAGGAGCACTATAATATATAAAGCAAATATCTATACAATCATAATTAGGAAGTACAGTACCCCTTTGACATTGATAGATCTTTCAAAAAAAAAAAAGCAAGAAGGTAAATGTATATATTTTAAAAGCTCCAAACAAAACTCAAATGAATTTCGTTGATACGTTCAGAGCATTATTAACCTAAAAATGCAGGGTATAAATTTTCTTCAAGTGCAAGAAAAGTTTCCTAGGTAGGCCACATGTAAGGCTATAAAATAAGTCTCAGTAAATTTCAGAAGACTCCAATCATTCCTCACATCTTCTCCAACCATAGTGGTGTCAAACTAGAAATCAATTACACACAAACACATGAAGGGTAAATAAGCTGCTACTAAACAGTGAATGGGTTAACAATGAGATCAAGGCAAAAATCAAAAAATACCTTGAAACGAATGAAATGGGAACATGATAATTCAAAATCTATGGGACAACGTGGAAGCTGTCCTAAGAGGGAAATTCACAGCAATACAGGCCTACCTCAAGAATGAAAAAAAGTCACAAATGAACAATGTAACCTTTACCAGAAGACATGTTTTAAATGAGCCTATTGGATTGCTTTAAAAGGTGTGTAATATGATCTTAATTTTGTTGATTGATTATGACAGTATTCTTTTCTTAGTGATTAAACTTCACCAAATATAAAATATACCATTTTAAAGTATAAAATTCAGTATCATTTGGCACATGTACCATGTTGTGCAGTGATCGCCTCTATTTAGTTCCAAAACCTTTCACCAATCCAGAAGGGAACCTTATTCCCATGAAATAGGAACTCCCATTCCCCCTACCCAGTCTCTGGCAAACACTTGTCTGATTTCTCTCTCTATTGACTCACTTATTGTGGAAATTGCATATAAAAGGAATCATGCAATAAAGTAAATACATTTTCTCCTTTGGACAGTGGGGCTCAATGGATGGAGCATCCTCCCATCCACTGAAGGGTCATAGGTTCAATTTCCAGTCAGGGCATATATAGAGGTGGTCAGATCAATCCCTGTCAGAGACCATCCTCCTTGCAGGTGGCTTCCAATCAATGTCTTTCTCTCTCATCAATGTCTCTCTCTCTCTCTCTCTCTCTCTCTCTCTCTCTCTTTATTTTTATTCAAAAATAAAACATTTCCCAATTTGAGGATTTAACTATAAAAAGACTAATTTTGAATTACGAACATAAAACAATGATAGGTAGGCCACTAGGAAATTTTACGGGTAAGTGTTACACAAAATTCAATTGAGTACAAGAAAGTTAATGTTACAGGAGACCACTTTACCTTGAAGACTACATTGTCTGATGTAGGACATGCAACAGCAATGCGACGTTTGCTGTACAATCCACAGCTCCAATGAGGGAATCCATGTCTTTAAAAAAGGCAACAAAATTTTCAGTGAAATATCAGCTTTCTGTATATCAAATAAAGATTCTTGATATAATTAACTCTAGGCCTATGTTTAAAAAAAGCTTTTAGTTTTTTATTTCTGTTGTCACCTCTCCCAGCCTATGAACTATTTCATGAACACACTCTGACTAGGATTAATTTGTTTTCACCACTTACTGGTTGACATAATTTTTATTTCCTGAACTGGAACACATATGATGACGTAAATCAAGGCAGGAAGATACATTGTTCCTTCCTCATCATCTGTCCCTGGTTCAAAGACTAATTGATTTCTGTCAAAAATGACAGTCTTGCTTTTTTTGCATGCAAACCACTTATTAAGGAGATCCCACTCCTTCCTTTTGTCCTCAAAACACACAGTAATTTCCCTGAAATTCTGGGAAGTTAAATGTCCAAATGTCAAAGAACAAATGCATATTTTATTAGCCTATGTAACTACATATATGTGTATATATATATACATGTATATATATAGTTACATACATATAACTATATATATATTTATTGACATGTGCTGACCTACTGTATGTTTTATACACATATTAACATAAAATAAATGTCCTTAAACTCCATATGTGTATTTTTACACAAGTCATGTTTTCATGTAGAATCTAGTTCTGGAACTGAAGCTATTGAGAAATGAATGACATACTTGAATTTTTGAAACAAGTTCAATTACCCTTCTAAAAAGATGTGCTAATTTCGTCTACCAATAGTGCAGGAAAATGCCTTTTTCCTCTCATGGGACAATTCTGGCTTTTATTTTTTACAGATAATAATTATCATTATAACTTGAAAAAATGGTATCTCATTGTTGATATGCATTTGTTTCTGATCAGCAAGCAAGGTTCTATCTAGTAAAAATGTAAATTTGCTAATTATGAATATGAGCTCAAATTGGGATTGGTTTTATAGGAAAAGAATAATTACCTACTGCTAAATACTGCTATAGGCTTACCTATCAGTATTTACATTCTCCTTAATAGGAACCTGCTTCTTCTCACTTTGTTCCATGTTGCCTTTCTTCCTCACACCAACACTGTCACTGTTGTCTTCAGCGCCATCATGCATGTTACCTGACACTTCCCTTTTACTACTTGTCTTCTTCTCTTGTTCTTCAACCTTTGATGAAAGTTTGATATTTTTATTACCTTATTCAATAAAGGACTGAGTTTTCATTAATTTTGTCATTTGGCTTTTATCATTTCAGTTTGTTATTACCTTATTCATTAAAATGACTGCATTTTCATTAATGGTATCATTTGGCTGCTGGTTATCAGTTTGTTCCCTGTTGCTGTGCTGACTCAATCCATCATTGTTACTATCACCACCAGCACCATCATACATGTTTGCTGACTCTTCCCTTTTTCTACTTTTCGGTTTCTTTTTTTCTTTAACCTTTAATGAATATTTGATTTTAAGGATATTGTTGTCACCTTATTCATTAAAACAAGTGTGTTTTTATTGATTTTGTCATTTGGATTTATCAGTTGTGTTTGTTATTACCTTATCCACTAAGAAGGCTGTGTTTTCATTAATTTTATCATTTGGAAGCTGGGAATCAGTTTGTTCACTGTTGATTTGCTGTCTCAATCCACTTCTGTCATTGTCATCATTAGCACCATTATACATGTTTTCTGACACTTCCCTTTTACTGTTTATCTGCTTATTTTTTTCTTCAACCTTAAAGTTTGATATTGTGGTTATCATTATTACCTTATTCATTCAAAAGTTATATTTTCATTAATTTTATTACAGTAACTAAATTGCTATGACTCGAATCAATAAAAATATTTTGAATGTTTAATTTTATCATAACAGGTCATTGAAATTATAAATTCTGCTTCATTTCTGTTTCTGTATAGGAGCCCGATTTTCCAAGATTTCTAAAGGAGCTTTCTTAATTTTGTGCTCCTATTCACATTATATCCACTCTTTGCTGCCTAACATTTTCGCTCCTCATCCCCATCCCATTTATCTATCAGAGACAATGAAATAAAAAGACAAGCATGCAAAATTTCCCACTTTTGTCTTTCCTAGCTGTTCTTGCCTGACACAGATAGATTTAGAGCATGTGACATTGTGCCACAGTAACAAATAGGAAGGTTTCCTCTTTTTTCAAGAAGCTATTGTTTCCCACATTGCCTTACATTTATTTCAAGGTCTTTAAAGGTATCAGAAGTGATGGCATTTATAAAATATATGAATCAACATACTTCAACAATCCAGCAGAGTGATGCCAATGAATTGTTACTTAAAATACAATTTTGGAAAGTTAGTAATGCTCTCCTAATTCACAAAGCTAGTCTTGGTCTTTGGGGCCTAATGAATTCTGCTGGCCTTGCAGTATTGACTTTTTGATGTGCCTCCCAACCATAGGCCCTTGGGTACCCAGTTTGTGACAGCTGCTATTTGCATAGCCTGGGACTTTTGCTGAGTGGCCCCAGAGCCAGAAATGAAGCTGAGGTTTAATCTGTATCAACATAGTAAACACCATTCACACCTACCTGGTGACTCACTAACCTCATGGGACTCACGTACCAATGGGAGCTCTTTCAGTGATTGACCCCAACAGAAAGCTAGTAGGCAGAGGTGGATCTCAGAGAGATTTGGGCTTTGTTCTTAGCTGCCTCCAGGGCTTGGTGCTGGTGGAAGGAGGCATTGCTGTGCAGCGTGGCCCCTCCCTGGTGCACCTAGGCCTAGCAGAGGCAGTCACAAACACTGCATTGCTTTGTAGCTCCACACAGGTCTCCCAGGGAAAATCACAGACAAAGACTGACATCGACTTACAACAGAGTGCCCACCACCACCATCTCAAGAGGTTCCAGTGGGGAGTTACAGAACATGAAGCAATTACTCCACAATCAGTACACCCAAATGAAGATTGCACAAGGCACCACAACATACTGGAGTGTATTACTTGACATGGTGTCAGCCTTCACATAGCATCTCATACACTGTGGTCAGCCAGCGTGAGCATCAACCCCATCCACAAATAGGCCAGCATCAAGACTCTACAAAAGAAGAGCTCACATAACACACACAAGTGACATTCCTGGAGCACCCAGCTCTGATGGTCTGAAAGATTGTGCCAATGAGCTTGACAAGACAACTAACACATAAGTCCATTGTTCCAAGACTGGAAGGCATAGTAGATCTACCCATATTCCTAGAAACAAATACAGAGAAAAAGCTTAAATGAGAAGAACACAAGAGATGCCCCAAATGAAACACACACACACACACACACACACACACACACAACAAACAAACAAACAAACAAACAAAAAACCATAGGATAAATCCCCTGAAAAAAGAGCTAAATGAAATGGAGGGGAGAAATGCACCAGATTCAAGGTTGAAGAATACGGTTACAAAGATGCTAAAGGAATATACTGAGAACTTCGACAATGTCAAAACAAGTAAAAAAGGATAAATGAATCATAAAACATCCACTCAGAAATGAAGAGTACAATACTTGAAATGAACAATACAAAAGAAGGAATCAACAGCAGATAGATGAAGTATATATTCGAATCTTTCACTTATAAGACAGGTAGCAGGAAACACCGAATTAGAGCAAATATATATATATTTGCAAGCAAAGGCTTGCCTATCAGTAGTATATATATATACACTTTCTTTTTTTTTTAAAGTTAAAACTTTAATTTTATAGATAATTCTGGAATATCTATTAAATATTTTTAGTAGTATTTTGGGTAGACAGTAAGAACAAAATCAATGGAATTCTTTTTTTTTCTTTTTTTTCATTTTCTTTTTTTTTTTTTAATTTTTCGATAAAAGTATTACAAAGGGTATTACATAAGTGTCCTTCCCCCCTCACCCACCCTTGACAAACCCCTGCCCTCCCTTACCCCCCAGTGTCTTATGTCCATTAGTTATGCTTATAAGGATGCATACAAGTCCTTTGGTTGATCTCTTACTCCCCTCCCTCCTGTCCCTCAACCCTCCCTGGCCTTCCCACTGCAGTTTGACAATCAGTTTGAGGCAGCTCTGCCTCTGTATCTATTATTGTTCAAAAGTTTGTAATGGTCTTTATTATCCATGAATGGGTGAGATCATGTGGTATTTTTCCTTCATTGACTGGCTTGTTTCACTTAGCATAATGCTCTCCAGTTCCATCCATGCTGTTGCAAATCCTAAGAGTTCCTTCTTTTTTACAGCAGCATAGTATTCCACCATGTAGATGTACCACAGTTTTCTAATCCATTCATCTACTGATGGGCACTTTGGCTGTTTCCAGATCTTAGCTATGGTGAATTGTGCTGCTATGAACATCGGGGTGCATATATCCTTTCTGATTGGTGTTTCTGGTTTCTTGGGATATATTCCTAGAAGTGGGATCACAGGGTCAAATGGGAGTTCCATTTCCAATTTTTTGAGGAAACTCCATACTGTCTTCCATAGTGGCTGCACCAGTCTGCATTCCCACCAGCAGTGCACAAGTGTTCCTTTTTCTCCACATCCTCTCCAGCACTTGTCGTTTGTTGATTTGTTGATGATGGCCATTCTGACAGGTGTGAGATGGTACCTCATTGTTGTTTTGATTTGCATCTCTCGGATGATTAGTGACTTTGAGCATGTTTTCATATGTCTCTTGGCTTTCTGAATGTCCTCTTTTGAAAGGTGTCTATTTAGATCCTTTGCCCATTTTTTGATTGGATTGTTTATCTTCTTTTTGTTAAGTTGTATGAGTTCCCTATAAATTTTGGAGATTAAGCCCTTATCAGATATGAAGTTGGCAAATATGTTTTCCCACGCAGTGGGTTTTCTTGTTGTTTTGTTGATGGTTTCTTTTGCTGTGCAGAAGCTTTTATTTTGATGTAGTCCCATTTGTTCATTTTCTCTTTAGTTTCAACTGCCCTAGGAGCTGTATCAGTGAAGAAATTGCTTTGGCATATGTCTGAGATTTTGTTGCCTTTGTATTCTTCTAGAATTTTTATGGTTTCCTGTCGTACATTTAAGTCCTTTATTCATTTTGAGTTTATTCTTGTGTATGGTGTAAGTTGGTGGTCTAGTTTCATTTTCTTGCATATATCTGTCCAATTTTCCCAACACCATTTATTGAAGAGACTATCTTGGCTCCATTGTATGTTCATGCCTCCTTTGTCAAAAATTAATTGAGCATATTGGTTCGGGCTAATTTCTGGACTCTCTATTCTATTCCACTGATCTATATGTCTGTTCTTGTGCCAGTACCAGGCAGTTTTGAGAACAGTGGCTTTGTAATACAGCTTGATATCTGGCATTGAGATCCCACCTACTTTGTTTTTTCTCAGGATCGCTGCAGCTATTCGGGGTCTTTTTTTATTCCAGATGAATTTTTGGAGAGTTCGTTCTAGATCTTTGAAGAAGGCCATTGGTATTTTAATGGGAAGTGCGTTGAATTTATAGATTGCTTTGGGTAGTATGGACATTTTAATGATGTTGATTCTACCAATCCAAGAACATGGTATGTTCTTCCATCTCTTTATGTCTTCCTCTATCTCTTTTTTCAACGTCCTGTAGTTTTCCGAGTAGAGGTCTTTTACCTCTTTAGTTAAGTTTATTCCTAGGTATCTTAATTTTTTTGGTGCGATGGTAAATGGGATTGTTTTTATAATCTCTCTTTCTGAAAGTTTACTATTGGTGTATAGAAATGCCTCAGATTTCTTGGGGTTAATTTTGTATATATACACTTTCTTTAATGAGAGTAGTTTAAGGGACTTCTGGGATAACAGAAATCATAGCCACATCCACATTAGAGGGGTACCAGAAGGAGAAGTTTGAGAGCAAAAATTAAGAATCTATTTAAAGAAATAAAATAACTGAGACATCCTTGACCTGGGCAAGAAAAATACATAGAAGTGCACAAAAAGGGAGTCCCAAACAAGATGAACTGAAAGAGGCGTAGACCAAGCCACTTCATAATTAAAATGGCAACAGTTAAACACAAAGAGAGGATCTTAGAAGCAGAAATTAAAAACAAATAGTTACCTACAAGGGAGACCCAATAAGTCTGTTAGATGCTTTTTCAACAGACACATTTCAGACTGGTAAGAATTAGTACAAAATATTCAAAGTGATGAAAAAGAAGGACCTACATCCAAGACTACTCCACATGGCAAAGCTGATATTTAATATTGAAAAAGAGATAAAGAACTTTCTAGGTAACCTAAAGCAGTTGATAACACAAAAAGAAGACAGTATTAGAGGAATTTTTAAAGAGATTTATATAAAAAGTAAAACTAAGAGGCAGTAGACTTAATTATAAAGAACAAAATAGCAATAAGCAAGTAGCTATCAATAATCCCTCTAAATGTACATATCTTTTTTTAAATATAGATTTTATTGATTTTTTACAGAGAGGAAGGGAGAGAGATAGAGAGTTAGAAACTGTGATGATAGAGAAACATATATCAGCCACCTCTTGCACACCTCTTACTGGGAATTTGCCCCGCAACCAAGGTACATGCCCTTGACCGGAATTGAACCTGGGACCTTTCAGTTTGCAGGCCGATGCTCTATCCACTGAGCCAAACCGGTTATGGCAAATGTATACATCTTAAAAGCTCCAATCAAAAGACATAGAGTAGATAGGTGGATAAGAAAACAAATTCCCCACATGTGCTGTCTTCCAGAGAACAACATCAGCAAAACATACATACATACTGATAGTAAAAGGATAGAAAAAGATATTTTCTGAAAATACAACCAAAAAGGCCCGATCTGGTGGCTCAACTGGCTAGTGTTGTTCCTAGACAGCAAGTTTGCTGGTTCAAACTCTCATTAGGACATATACAAGAAGCAAGCAATGAATGCATAAGTAAGTGGAACAACAAATTAATGGTTGTCTCTCTATCTCTCTCTCTGTCTGTCTCTCTTGCTTTATCTTTTTCTCTCTAAAAATCAATCAGTAAAAATTCAACTGAAAAGATGTTCACCGGGCCAGTGTTGCTCAGTGGTCAAGTGTTTACAAAGGAAACAAGAGGTGACAGTCTGATATCTGGTCAGGGCACATGGGGGCATGCAGAAAGCAGAGGATGGATATTTCTCTCTCATCAATGTTTTTATCTGTATATCCCTCTCCCTTCCTCTCCCTGAAATAAATAAAAATATAAAAATGAAATCAATAAAACATATTTTAAAAAAACTTAAAATGCAAACAACGAGGGGTTGTGGGAAGAAAGGGGTCCTAATATGAGGTGACAGGAGAAGAGTTGAATTTGGGTGGTGGGCACATGGTCCTATTCACAGATTTGGTAAATTAGTAATCCACACATGGAACCTATATGTTCATGTAGACTAATGTCACGCCAATAAAATGTAATCAAATAAATAAATTAATAAAATGCAAACCACAAAAAAAGCTGGGAAAGTAATACTTATGTTGGGAAAAAATAGAAGTTAAATGTTAGGCTATAAAAAGAGACAAAGAAGGTCAATACATAATGATATGGGATCAATCCAACAAGAAGAAATAAACCTTATCAATATATATCCACCAACCAGAGGAGCACTTCAATGTATAAAGCAAATATCAATATCATCATAGTTAGGGAGTTCAATACCCCATTGACATTAGTAGATAGATCTTTCCAAAAAAATCAAGAAGGTAAATGTATATATCTTAAAAGTTCCAACCAAAACTCCAATGAATTTTATTGATATGTTCAGAGCATTATTAACCTAAAAATGCAGGGTATAAATTTTCTTCAAGTGCACATGGAACAGTTCCTAGGTAGGCCATGGAACTGGTAAGGCTATAAAACAAGCCTCAGTAAATTTCAGAAGACTGCAATCATTCCTCACCTCTGCTCCAACCACAGTGGTGTCAAACTAGAAATCAATTACACACAAACACATGGAGGGTAAATGACCTGTTACTAAAAAGTGAATGAATTAACAATGAGATCAAGGAAAAAAATCAAAAAATACCTTGAGACGAATGAAATGAGAACATGATAATTCAAAATCTATGGAACAACATGGAAGCTGTCCTAAGAGGGAAATTCATAGCAATACAGGCCTACCTCAAGAAATAAGAAAAGTCTCAAATGAACAATGTAACTTTTACCAGAAGACATGTTTTAAATGAACCTATTGGATTGCTTTAAAAGGTGTGTAACATGATCTTAATTTGATTGATTGATTATGACAGTATTCTTTTCTTAGTGATTAAACTTCACCAAATATAAAATATACCATTTTAAAGTATAAAATTCAGTATCATTTGGCACATGTACCATGTTGTGCAATGATCACCTCTATTTAGTTCCAAAACCTTTCACCAATCCAGAAGGGAACCTTATTCCCATGAAATAGGAACTCCCATTCCCCCTACCCAGTCTCTGGCAAACACTTGTATGATTTCTGTCTCTATTGACTCACTTATTGTGGAAATGGCATATAAAAGGAACAATGCAATAAAGTAAATATATTTTCGCCTTTGAACTGTGGGGCTCAGTGGATGGGAGCATCATCCCATGCACTGAGGGTCATAGGTTCAATTGCCAGTCAGGGCATATATAGAGGTTGTCAGATCAATCTCTGTCGGGGACCATCCTCCTTGCAGTCAGCAGCCAATCAATGTCTTTCCCTCACATCAATGTTTCTCTCTCTCTCTCTCTCTCTCTCTCTCTCTCCCCATCCCTCTACTCTCTCTAAAATCAATATAACAAAAATAAAACATTTTCCACCTTGAGGATTTAACTATAAAAAGACTAATTTTGCATTATAAACATAAAACAATGATAGGTGGGCCACTAGGAAATTTAAGGGTGTTATACAAAATTCAATTGAGAGCAAGAAAGTTAATTTCACAAGAGAGCACTTTACCTTGAAGACTACATTGTCTGATGTAGGACATGCAACAGCAATGCGACGTTTGCTGTACAATCCACAGCTCCAATGAGGGAATCCATGTCTTTAAAAAAGGCAACAAAATTTTCAGTGAAATATCAGCTTTCTGTGTATCAAATAAAGATTCCTTATATAATTAACATTGGGCATATTTTAGACACAATGATGAGAGAGAAACATTTATCAGCTGCCTACTGCACACGCCCTACGGGGGATGTGCCCACAAACAAAATACATGCCCTTGACTGGACTCGAAACTGGGACCCTTGACCCTGTAGGCTGACGCTCTATCCAATGAGCCAAATCGCTTAGAGCAAGGGCCTATGTTTTAAAAAAGCTTTTCGTTATATACTTCTGCTGTCACCTCTCCCAGCCTATGAAGTATTTCATGAAAACACTCTGATTAGGATTAATTTGTTTTCACTACTTACTGGCTGACATAACTATTATTCCTTGAACTAGAACATATCTGATGACCTAAATCAAGGCAGGAAGATACATTGTTCCTTCCTCATCACCTGTCACTGGTTAAAAGATTAGTTGATTTCAGTCAAAAAAGGCTTTCTTGCTTTTTTTGCATGCAAACCACTTATTAGGGAGATCCCACTCCTTCCTTTTGCCATCAAACACACAGTAATTTCCCTGAAATGGTGGAAAGTTAAATGTCCAAATGTCAAAGAACAAAAGTATATGTTGTTAGACTCTATAATATTATATATATATATATATATATATATATATATATATGTACTGACCTACTGTATGGTTTATACACATAATAACATAAAATAAATGTCCTTAGACGGCATATGTGTATGTATATACAAGTCATGTTTTCATGTAGGATCTAGTTCTGGAAGTGAAGCTATTGGGAAAGGAATGACATACTTGAATTTTTGAAAAAAGCTCAATTACCCTTCTAAAAAGATGTGCTAATTTCATCTACCAATAGTGCAGGAGAATGCCCTTTTCCTCTCATGGCCATTCTGTTTTTTATTTTTTACAGATAATAATTATCATTATAAGTTCAAAAAATGGTATCTCATTGTTTGTTGATATGCTTTTTTTCTGATTAGCAAGCAAGGTTCTATCTAGTAAAAATGTAAATTTGCTAATCATGAATATTAGCTCAAATTGGAATTTGTTTTATAGGAAAAGAATAATTACCTACTGCTAAGTACTGCTATAGGCTTACCTATGAGAATTTTCTTTCTCCTTAATAGGAACCTGCTGCTTCTCACTTTGTTCCATGTTGCCTTTCGGCCTCACACCAACACTTTCACTGTTGTCTTCAGCACCATCATGCATGTTACCTGACACTTCCCTTTTACTACTTGTCATCTTCTCTTGTTCTTCAATCTTTGATGAAAGTTGGATATTGAGGATATTGTTATTACCTTATTCGTTAAAAGGAGTGTGTTGTCATTAGTTCTGTCATTTGGCTTTTACCATTTGGGTTTGTCATTACCGTATTCATTAAAATGACTGCGTCTTCATTAATGTCATCTTTTGGCTGCTGGTTATCAGTTTGTTCCCTGTTGCTGTGCTGACTCAATCCATCATCATCACTGTCATCATCAGTACCATCATACATGCCTCTTGACACTTCCCTTTTACTACTTTTCTCTTCCTCCTCTTCTTCAACCTTTGGTGAAAGTTTGATATTATGGTTATTGTTATTACCTTATTCATTCAAAAGTTATATTTTCATTAATTTTATTACCGTAATGAAATTGCTATGACTTGAATCAATAAAAATACTTTGAATGTTTAATTTTATCATAACAGGTCATTGAAATTGTAAATTCGGTTTCCTGTCTGTTTCTGTATAGGAGAGGGATTTTCCAAGATTTCTAAAAGGGCTTTCTTAGTTTTGTGCTCCTATTCACATTACATCCACTCTTTGCAACATGACATTTCCCCTTCTCACCATCATCCCATTTATCTACCACAGACAATGAAATAAAAAGACAAAGATGCAAAATTTCCCACTTTGGTCTTTCCTACCTGGGTCTTGCATTACACAGATTGGTTTAGATGATGTGAATTTGTGCCTCAGTAACAAATAGGAAACTTTGTTTTTCTTCATGAAGATATTGTTTCCCATATTGCCTTTTACAATTTTTTCAAGATCTTTAAATGTATCAAAAGTGGTAGAAGTTAAAAATATATGAACCAATATACTACAGCATTGGAGCAGAGTGAAGCCAATGAATTGTTAGTTAAAGTGCAAGTTTGGAAAGTGAGTAATGTTCCCCTAATTTCAGACCAAATATTGGTATTTTGGGCCTGATGAATTCTGCTGGCCTTACCCCAAAGAGTCTCTTAGGTGCCAACAAACCATCAAGTCCATGGGTACCCAGTGGGTGATGGCTGGTATTTATGTATGCTGGGACTTTTGCTGAGTGGCCTCACACTCAGAAATGAAATTGAGTTTCAAACTGTCAACATGGTAAGTACCATTCACACCTACCTGGTGACTCACTTATCTCTTGGGACTCATATACCAATGGGAGCTCTTTCAGTGATTGACCACAACAGAAAACTGGTAGGCAGAAGAGGAACTCAGAGTGACTTGGGCTTTGTTCTCAGTTGTCAGGAGGGCTTGGTGCTGATAGAAGCAGGCATTACTGTGCAGCTTGGCCCCTCCCTGGTGAACCTAGGCCTAGCAGAGGCTGTCACAAACACTGCATCACTTTGTATCTCCACACAGGTCGTTCAGGAAAAATCACAGGCAAAGACTGACATTGACTTACAACAGAGTGCCCACCACCCCCATCTCAAAAGGCTCCAGTGGGCAGCTACAGAGCATGAACCATTATCTCCACAAGCCAAACACTGAAAGGAAGATCTAGGCAGGCACCATACCACACTGGTGTGAATTACTCAACATGGGGTCAGCCATCACACAGCAGCTTGTATACTGTGGTCAGCCATCCTGAGCAGCAACACCATCCACTAATAGATAAACATCAACAGTCTACAAAAAGAGGGCTCACATCACACACAAGTGACATTCCTGGAGCACTTAGCTCTGGTGATCAGAAAGAATGTTCCAATGAGCCTGACAAACACTTAATACAGAAGGCCATTTTTCCAAGACTTGGAGGCAACATATGTCTACCCATATTCAAGGAAACAAATATAGAAGGAAAGCTTAAATGGGAAGAAAAAGAAATGTGCTCTAACTAAGAAACAGGAAAAAATCCCCAGAAAAAGCAAATAAATGAAATAGAGGCAAGATACGCACCAGATACAAAGTTCAAAAGCATGGGTACAAAGATGATCAAGGAACATAGTGAGAACTTCAACAAAGAGACAGTATGTATGAAAAAGGATAAATAAATCATATAAAATACCCAGTCAGAAATGAAGAAATAATACCTGAAATGAAGAATACACAAGAAAGAATCATAGCAGAGAAGATGAAGCATAGAATAGAATCTTTGACTTAGAAGAGAATATAGCAGGAAGCAACCAATCAGAGGAGCAACATATATCCTATCTAATAATAGAGAAACATGGTAATTAGCCATACCTCCGCTACCCTTCCCATTGGCTAATCAGGGCGATATACCAATTAACTGCCAGCCAAGATGGCGGCTGGGAGCCAGGCAGCTTGAAGCAAACATGAGCGTTGCTTGCTTCAGTGACAGAGGAATCCAACGTTCCCCGCCTGCCTTTCCGGCCTCTGAACTTGCAGTTTAAGAAACATGGTTACAAGTATAGAAGCTAAACAAAACCCCAGAAACCTGCTTTCAGCCAGCCGGGCTTCAGCCAGAAGGACCACAACATTGTTTCAATTATAGAACAAAAGCAGATCCCTGCTTTCAGCCAGCCGGGATCTTAGAGCGGGAGTGAGCAGGACCACAACAGTGTTACAATTATAGAACCCAAACAAACCAGATACCTGCTTTCAGCAGCTGAGGCCTCAGAGCTGGAGGCAAGTCTCAGAGCAAAAGCTGGCCCAGAATAAAAAAAAAGAAAAAAAGGACAGGTTGGGAGCTTCAGTCACCCGCCAGCCTGAAAATGGCCCTCAGCCCCTCACCCAGACTTGCCAGGCACCCCAGTGGGGAACCCCACTTTGAAGGGGGTGTGACCAGCTGCAAAGAGCCATCATCCTCTCATTCAGGCTGGCCAGGCTCCCCAGTGGGGACCCTCACCCTGATCCAGGACATCCTTCAGGGCAAACCAGCCGGCCCCCACCCGTGTACCAGGCCTCTATCCTATATAGTAAAAGGGTAATATGCCTCCTGGCACCGGGATCAGCAGAGCAGCAAGACCTCCCAGCACCAGGATCATCATGACAGGGGGCAGCGACCAAAACCCCTGATGGCCTTGCTGCTCTGTGTGTGAAAGGGGGAGGGGCCACAACCTCCCTATCCGCCCTGCTCTGTTTGTGACAGTGGAAGGCGCCCCAACCCCCTGATCATCTCTGCTCTGTGCCTGATAGGGGAAAGCTCCCCAAACCTCTGATTGCCCTGTGGCTCTGTGTGTGACAGGGTGCAGTGCCCCAACGCCCTGATTGGCCCTGCTCTGTGTGTGACAGGGTGCGGCACCCCCCCCCCCCCCCCATGGACCCTGCTCTGTAGAGCCATAACCTCCCCATCGGCCTTGCCATGAGTGTGACAGTGGCGGTGCCCCGACCCCCTGATCGGCCCTGCTCTGTGGGTGATAGAGGTTGGCACCCCAACCCCCTGATCCACCCTGCTCCGTGTGTGACGGGGGGCGAGGCCTCAACTCCACAATCGGCCCTGCTCTGTGCATGACAGGGGGGAACTCCCGAACCCCCTGATGGGCCCTGCTCTGTCCGTGATAGGAGGGAGCTCCTCAACCCCTTGATCGGCCCTGCTCTGTGCGTGACAGGGGCTGGTGCCACATCTTCCCCATAGACCCTGCCTTGAGTGTGACAGGGGGCGGTGCCCCAACACCCCAATCGGCCCTACCCTGAGCATGACTAGGGGTGGCATCACAACCTCCAGATCCGCCCTGCTCTGTGCATGACAGGGGGCGGTGCCCCAACTCCCCAATTGGCCCTGCTCTTAGCCCGACCAGGGGCTGCACCTAGGGATTGGGCCTGCCCTCTGCCACCCGGGAGCAGGCCTAAGCCAGCAGGTCATTATTTCCCGAGGGGTCCCAGACTGCGAGAGGGCACAGGATGGGCTGAGGGACCCCCCTCTCCCCCCCTAGTGCACAAATTTTTGTGTACCGGGCCTCTAGTACTTTTATAAAAGTACACATACTTTTATAAAAGTATATGTAAAGAAGAGATACTTGCCGAAGCCGGTTTGGCTCAGTGGATAGAGCGTCGGCCTGTGGACTGAGAGGTCCCAGGTTCGATTCCGGTCAAGGGCATGTACCTGGGTTGCGGGCACATCCCCGGTGGGGGATGTGCAGGAGGCGGCTGATCTATGTTTCTCTCTCATCGATGTTTCTGACTCTCTATCTCTCTCCCTTCCTCTCTGTGAAAAATCAATAAAATATATATTTAAAAAAAAAAAAAAGAAGAGATACTTTTATAAAAGTGTCTATACTAATAAAAGGATAATATGGTAATGAGACTGGATAGACTGGACATCTTCTGGACATCCTTTTGGATGTCCTTCTGGACAAAGCCTCAGTGGTGGGGGCCAGGGCAGAGGGGGTTATTAGGCAAGCGGGAGAGAGTAGTTTGGGGTGATCAGGATGGCAGGGGAGTGAGGTTAGGGGCACCAGGCAGGAAGGCAAAGGGGTTAGAAATGATCAGGCAGGCAGGCAGGCAGAGTGGTTAGGGCCAATCAGGTAGGCAGGCTGGTTAGTGGTTAGGAGTCAGCTGTCCTGGATTGCGAGAGGAAAGTCCACCTGCAGAATCGGACCTAAACTGGCAGTAAGACATCCCCTGAGGGGTCCCGGATAGGAGAGGGTGCAGGTCAGGATGAAGGAACCACCTCCAGTGCGTTAATTTTGTGCACTGGGACTCTAGTATATATATAATTTTTCTTAATAAGACTAGTTAAGAAATTTCTTGGATAACAGAAAACATAGCAATGTCCTTAGGCACACCAGAAGGAAAAGAACAAGAGCAAACATTAAGAACCTACTTGAGGAAATAATGATTGAAAACTTCCTTAGCCTGGTGAAGAAAAAGACACACAAGTGCAGGATGCAAAGAGAGTCCCAAACAAGAAACTATATAATTAAGATGGAAAAGCTTAAAGAAAAGGAGATCTTAGAAGCAGAGAGGGAAAACCAGATAGCACCCAATAAGGGAATCCCCATAAGTCTATTAGATGCTTCCTCAACAGAAACATTTCAGACTAGAGTTATTGGTACAAAATATTCAACATGATAAAACAGAAGGACCTAAAACCAAGACTACTCTACTCATCAAAAGTATTATTTATAATTGAGGAGGAGATAAAGAGCTTCCTAGGTAACCTAAAGAAGTTCATCACACACTCACACAAAGAAACAGTGTAATGGGAAATATTAAAGTGGCTTCTATATAAAAAGCAAAAGAAAAAGGCAGGGGACATAATTTTAAAGAATAAAATAGCGCTAAAACCAGTTTGGCTCAGTGGATAGAGCGTCGGCCTGCGGACTGAAAGGTGCCGGGTTCGGTTCCGGTCAAGGGCATGTACCTGGGTTGCAGGCACATCTCCAGTAGGAGATGTGCAGGAGGCAGCTAATGGATGTTTCTCTCTCATCGATGTTTCTAACTCCCTATCTCTTTCCTTCCCCTCTGTAAAAAATCAATAAAATATATTTTTTAAAAAAGAATAAAATAGCAATAATCCTGTACCCATCAATAATCCCTGTAAATGCCCAGCAGGGGGCATATATGTCTTAAAAGCTCCAATCAAAAGACAGCGTTAAATGGATGGCTAAGAAATCTAGATCCTTATATCTGCTATCTACAAAAGAACAGCTTCAGAAAAAGATACACACATACTGAAAGTAAAAAGAAGGAAAACGATATTTCCTGATAATACAAACAAAAAGGGCCCTAGTCTGGTGTCACACTTGATTAGAGTGTTGGCCCCATATGCCAACTTTGTGGGATATACAAGAAGCAACCAATGAATGCATAAATAAGTGGAGCAACAAATCGATGTGTCTTTCTTTTTCTGTCTATCCTTTTCTCTCTCTCTCAAATCAATAAATAAAAATTCACTTAAAAAATATTCCCATGGCCAGTGTTGCTCAATAGTCAAGTGTCTGCCTAAGAAACAAGAGGTCACCAGCCTGGTCAGGGCACATGCCCAGGATACAGGCCAAATCCTCAGAGGGTGGCATTCAGAAGGCAGAGGATGGATGTTTCTCTCTTATTGATGTTTATACCTCTTTATCCCTCTCCCTTCCTCTCCCTGAAATCAATAAAAATGTATTTAAAAAATAAAATAAAAGACATTTCTTAAATATTTTTAAATGCAAACCACAAAAGCTGGGATAGCAATACTTATTTCAGACAAAATAGAAGTTAAATCTAAGACTATGGAAAGAGACAAAGGAGGCCATGACATAATGATATGGGATCAATCCAACAAGAAGAAATAACATTTATGAACAGGAGCACTTTAATCCATAAAGCAAATATTGATACAATCACAACTAAAATATTAAATACTCCATTGACATCAGAGAATAGATCTTACAAAAATAATCATGAAGATAACAGCACCCTTAAAGGACACATTTTACCTGATGCATTTCATTTTTATTTTCAGAGTATTATTACCCTAAAATTCAGGGTATAAATTTTGTTGAAGTGCACAAGGAATAATTTCCAAACTAGACCAGGAGTAAAGCCATAAAACAAGCCGCAGTAAATTTAAAGAGATTGAAATCATTTTACACATCTTCTCCAACCACAATGGTATCCAACAAGAAATCAATTGGAGGAAAATAAGAATAAAGAAAACCCTACAAACACACAAACCCTTGGAGAGTACAGAGCAGTGAAGGGGTTAACAATGAGATCAAGGAAGAAATCAAAAGATACCTTGACACAAATGAAATGAGAACTTGACAACTAAAACTCTGTGGGACCTCATGAAAGCAGTTCTGAGAGGGAAACTCAGCAATACAGGCCGATCTCAAGAAATAAGAAAAATCTCAAATTAACAATGTAACCTTTTCCCGAAGACATGTATTAAATGAGCCTATTGAAGTGGTCAGCAAACTTGTGGCTCAGCAAACCGCAGCTCATGAGCCATATGTGGCTCTTTGGCCCCTTGAGTGTGGGGGTATTTTGTGGAAGACCCACACTCAAGGGTCCAAAGAGCAGCATGTAGCTCGCGAACCACCGTTTGCCGCCAAAGTGCCTATTGGATTGTTTTAAAAGGTGTGTAACATGATCTTAATTCTAGTGATTGATTATGACAGTATTCTTTTCTTAGTGATTCAACTTCAACGAACATCAACCATTTTGAAGTGAAAAATTCAGAAGCATTTGACACATGTTCCATGTTGTGCAATGATCACCTCTATTTAGTTCCAAAACCTTTCATCACTCCAGAAGGGAACCTCATTCTCATGAAATAGGAAATCTCCATTCCCCTACCCAGTTTCTGGCAAACACTTGTCTGATGTCTGTCTCAATGGACTCACTTATTGGGGCAATAGCATGTAAAAGGAATCATACAATAAGGTAAATATATTTTGCACTGTGGCCTGTGGGTCACAGTGGTTGGAGCGTCCACCCATACACCGAAGGGTCATGGGTTCAATTTGCATTTCAATATTCCCATGTTATCAGTTCTATCCCTATTGTGGAAGATGCAGGAGGCAGCTAATCAATGTTTCTTTCTCACATAAAATCTCTCTCTCTCTGTTTCTCTCTCTGTCTCTCTGTCAATCTCTCTCTCTCTCTCTCTCTCTCTCTCTCTCTCTTTCTCTTTCTCTCCACCCTACCCCTTCTACTCTTTCTAAAATCAATAAAACAAACAAATATTTCCTTACTTGAGGATTTAACTACAAAAAGACAAATTTTGCATTACAAACATAAAACAACGATAGGTAGGCCACTAGGAAATTTTAAGAGTAAGTGTTACACAAAATTCAATTGAGAGCAAGAAAATCAATTTCATAAGAGAGCACTTTACCTTGAAGACTACATTGTCTGATGTAGGACATGCAACAGCAATGCGACGTTTGCTGTACAATCCACAGCTCCAATGAGGGAATCCATGTCTTTAAAAAGGCAACAAAATTTTCAGTGAAATATCAGCTTTCTGTATATCAAATAAAGATTCTTGATATAATTAACTCTAGGCCTATGTTTAAAAAAAGCTTTTAGTTTTTTATTTCTGTTGTCACCTCTCCCAGCCTATGAACTATTTAATGGACACACTCTGCCTAGGATTAATTTGCTTTCACCACTTACTGAATGACATAACTTTTATTCCCTGAACTGGAACACATCTGATGACCCAAATTAAGGCAGGAAGATAGGTTGTTCCTTCCTCATCATCTGTCCCTGGTTCAAAGACTAAGTGATATCAGTCAAAAATGCAGCCTTGCTTCTTTGGCATGGAAACCACTTATTAAGGAGATCCCATTCCTTCCATTTAACCTTAAACCATATAGGACTTTCTCTGAAATGGTGCGAAGTTAAATATTCAAATGTATATATATGTGCTGGTAGCCTTCCCACTCCCACATCACACATTTGTAGGCTCCATGCAGTCTCCAACATTTAAATCTTCAGCTTATGAAGGCACAGACTCATGAAACAAGCATGGGCTCAAATGACCAAGAATAGGAGCTCATGTTTCTCTTGCTCTTGGAAAACAAAATAAATGGAGTGTGAGTGATCAACTCATAACACAGGTGTGTCACCCGACTCCATTAGTGATTTGACATCTAGTCTTACTCCTACTCAACCCTCTGTGTACATGGGAGTCACATCAGCTAATTGGAAAACAGGTAGAGGGCAGAAGACACCTGCCTTGGGCCATAGATCTATGTAGTTCAGCAATCTCCCATCCCCTAGGACTCCAGGGAACCTAAGCTCCACTCTGTGAGTCAGAGTTCAGGTTGATGAGACCATAGTTGTATTTGTGATCAAAGGAATCTTTCCAGTGCCTCCAAATTTTTTTTAAATATCTTTCTAAAGAAATCTTGAATGTTCCTACTTCCTCCAATTAAACAAATAACAGAAAAACAGCAACCTCTTCAGGACATCCTTGAGCCCAATATCTTAATCTGCCAAATCTTGTGGCCTTCCTTCTTAAAATGTATCTTTAACTTGTCTTAAACCCCAATATCTCCATCTGTTTTCTAAAACTCTATTCCAATCCCAACCCAGTGTTGTTCCTCTCGAAACCTGGGATTCCCCTTCTAAATCCATTCTTATCTTCTATTGACTGCATTTGTTGCCCACTCCCCATATTGGTATTATGAACCTCACCTGCAGAATGATAAAGAAGGAAGAGTATTACACTCATCAACGTGAATTTATAAGTCAGTTCCACCCTTTACTATATCCCAATAAGTCATTTTAAAATCTTTGAATTTCCAGAACTCCATGCATACAACCACTTGGCCAGGACATTAAACACTGGTTGAAGAGCTGGAGGGAATTGTGTTTAATTAATTTTTAGGCTGTCTTAAATTCCTGAAATTCTATGTGCCTTTGATTCTGTCTATAGAAAAATGGAGAACACCACAGCTGGCAGAATTGGGAAAAAAAATTACACAATGAAAGAAACGCCCAAAAAAGTAGAGAATAAAAAATTTTAAAGTCAAGAAGTCATGTGAGAATTAAGTAAGAATATGGGAACAAAGAAGAAAACCTCATACAACTAGGCAAATGTAGTAGCCTGAAAAGAAAACCAGACTGGGAAGACAATAAATAAAGAAATCAATTAGAGATATCCTCTAAGTACCTGCTGAATTTAATTAAGACAACAGGCTTTATACGTAGACATTCTCTACTTACAGATAAGTAATTCATTCCAAGATGTATAAATATCATTTTAACCTAACCAGTCCTTGCTTAGGTAAACCTTTTGGTTCTGTGGCCATAGCTAACTGCTATAAACCCTAATAGCTTTGGCGGGAAAAATAAAGGTTCTATTTACTGGTACCACTACAATTGTCAAGAATAGTAAGGTAAGCCCTAGCCGATTTGGCTCAGTGGATAGAGCGTCATCCTGTGGACTCAAGGTTCCATGTTCAATTCCGGTCAAGGGAATGTACCTTGGTTGCAGGCATATCTCCAGTAGGGAGTGTGCAGGAGGCAGCTGATCGATGTTTCTCTCACATCAATGTTTCTAACTCTCTATCTCTCTCCCTTCCTCTCTTTAAAAAAAGATCAAGAAAATAAATTAAAAAAAAGAATAGTAAGGTAAGTGCTTGTACTAACTAGGTCTTTTAGAAAAACTCTAAATCAGAGTTAACACACAATCAGATTTACTTTCTGAGTTGATCTGATTCGCATCTGTATCTGAAGCCAGTGCTACACAGGAATTTATCAGGGATGTTGAGGAACAACAGAATAGATTTGGAAGTCAAACAGGTGGACACTCGCTAACTATAGAATCAGGTGTCAATTCCTCCACCTCCCTGAACCACAGTTGTTTCATTACTAAAAAGTTGCCGAATGAATACAATAGCACAGCTACTTTGAAAGTTATTGTGATGACTAAATAACACAGGTTAGTTACATAATATAGGGTCTACTCTAGCCAATAGTAGACTACTCTAGAACTGTTAGTTTCTTTTCTTAATATTCCTGTAGGTAATATATTGTTTCTAAAAATCCACAAAATCCTACCTGTGTGAAGGCTCTTCTTCAGAGATCTCATGTACTATTAAGGAAAAAAGTAAAATACATTTTAAAACAATAATATAAAAATACAGGACATTAAAATTACCTGAGTAATTCTTAGAAAGTATTCCTTTGGGACCACACACCACATACCAGGATAAATATTAATCATAGTGTTGGTAGGCCATTAATACATTAATAATTCTTACTTTATCTTTTTAAATATATCAAATGCAAGATAGAAAGAATAGAATCTGATATTTACGATGAACATAATCCCAAACAAACCGCATTCGGCTGACAGAAAATGGTATGGATAGTAGAAGCAGAATCATAAACTAAAAGTATCAAACTTATATAGTATAAATTTTCTGGACTCCTTTCATTAAGAAGGTTTAGAAGAGAGTGTACTTATTTTTCCATAGCACAATTAAACTTCTCCAGTTCTTCAGTGAAGACTCACTAGTTTAGGATGAAACACTCTATCACAAAAAAGCTTGGTCTTTGCCAGGCACTACACTATCCAGCCTAGCAAAACATAGGAAACCAATACTTTCTGGCAAATTTTGTTATTGCAAAATAAGTAGAAAAGACTTTGTGATTCCAGTTGTATAAAGTAGAATCCCTTGAGACTGTCTCCTTCCAATGCTAGCTTGTATCTGTTCCTACCTCATAGAGCAGGGGAGTCCAGACAGGGAGGGCTCTGTAGTAGTGCTAGAGGTCATTTTTCTCAACCCTGCCCAGCAGGTGGCAAAAGCCTGTAGAAATCAAGCTTGTTCTGCTTGTATGGCTTATGTCATCAGAGCCTATGCTGATGAACAACAACAAGCCACAAAGGAGAAAGAACGACTTGGAAAGCTACAGCCAATTTCCTTGACATTTTAATGTTTTAAACACGCAAAAAGATACCCACTGTATGATTCCAACTATACAACACTCAGGAAAGGCAAAACTACGGAGACAGTAAGAAGATCGGTGGTTTCCAGGGCCAAGAGAGACGGGAGAGGATAAATAAGCAGAGCACAGAGGCTCTTTTTTTTTTTTTTTTTTTTTTTTTTATTATTTTTTTTTATTTTTCGCTTAAAGTATTACAAAGGGTATTACATAAGTGTCCTTTTTTCCCCCCCCCGCCCCCCGCCCTTGACAAACCCCTACCTTCCCTTACCCCCCAGTGTCTTATGTCCATTAGTTATGCTTATATGCATGCATACAAGTCCTTCGGTTGATCTCTTACTCCCCTCCCTCCTGCCCCCCAACTCTCTCTGGCCTTCCCACTGCAGTTTGACAATCAGTTTGAGGCAGCTCTGCCTCTGTATCTATTATTGTTCAAAAGTTTGTAATGGTCTTTATTATCCATGAATGAGTGAGATCATGTGGTATTTTTCCTTCATTGACTGGCTTGTTTCACTTAGCATTATGCTCTCCAGTTCCATCCATGATGTTGCAAATGGTAGGAGTTCCTTCTTTTTAACAGCAGCATAGTATTCCATCGTGTAGATGTACCACAGTTTTCTAATCCATTCATCTACTGATGGGCACTTAGGCTGTTTCCAGATCTTAGCTATGGTGAATTGTGCTGCTATGAACATCTGGTTACATATATCCTTTCTGATAGGTGTTTCTGGTTTCTTGGGATATATTCCTAGTAGTGGGATCACAGGGTCAAATGGGAGTTCCATTTCCAATTTTTTGAGGAACCTCCATACTGCCTTCCATAGTGGCTGCACCAGTCTGCATTCCCACCAGCAGTGCACAAGTGTTCCTTTTTCTCCACATCCTCTCCAGCACTTGTCGTTTGTTGATTTGTTGATGATGGCCATTCTGACAGGTGTGAGATGGTACCTCATTGTTGTTTTGATTTGCATCTCTCGGATGATTAGTGACTTTGAGCATGTTTTCATATGCCTCTTGGCTTTCTGAATGTCCTCTTTTGAAAGGTGTCTATTTAGATCCTTTGCCCATTTTTTGATTGGATTGTTTATCTTCTTTTTGTTAAGTTGTATGAGTTCCCTATAAATTTTGGAGATTAAGCCCTTATCAGATATGACGTTGGCAAATATGTTTTCCCAAGAGGTGGGTTTTCTTGTTGTTTTGTTGATGGTTTCTTTTGCTGTGCAGAAGCTTTTTATTTTGATGTAGTCCCATTTGTTCAGTTTCTCTTTAGTTTCAACTGCCCTAGGAGCTGTATCAGTGAAGAAATTGTTTTGGCATAAGTCTGAGATTTTGTTGCCTTTGTATTCTTCTAGAATTTTTATGGTTTCCTGTCGTACATTTAAGTCCTTTATCCATTTTGAGTTTATTCTTGTGTATGGTGTAAGTTGGTGGTCTAGTTTCATTTTCTTGCATATATCTATCCAATTTTCCCAACACCATTTATTGAAGAGACTATCTTGGCTCCATTGTATGTTCATGCCTCCTTTGTCAAAAATTAATTGAGCATATTGGTTCGGGCTAATTTCTGGACTCTCTATTCTATTCCACTGGTCTATATGTCTGTTCTTGTGCCAGTACCAGGCAGTTTTGAGAACAGTGGCTTTGTAATACAGTTTGATATCTGGCATTGAGATCCCACCTACTTTGTTCTTTCTCAGGATCGCTGCAGCTATTCGGGGTCTTTTTTTATTCCAGATGAATTTTTGGAGAGTTCGTTCTAGATCTTTGAAGAAGGCCATTGGTATTTTAATGGGAAGTGCGTTGAATGTATAGATTGCTTTGGGTAGTATGGACATTTTAATGATGTTGATTCTACCAATCCAAGAACATGGTATGTTCTTCCATCTGTTTATGTCTTCCTCTATCTCTTTTTTCAACGTCCTGTAGTTTTCTGAGTAGAGGTCTTTAACCTCTTTAGTTAAGTTTATTCCTAGGTATCTTAATTTTTTTGGTGCGATGCTAAATGGGATTGTTTTTCTAATCTCTCTTTCTGAAAGTTCACTATTGGTGTATAGAAATGCCTCAGATTTCTTGGGGTTAATTTTGTATCCTGCTACATTGCCAAATTCATGTATTAAGTCTAGTAGCTTTTTGATGGAGTCTCTAGGGTTTTGTATGTATAATATCATGTCATCTGCAAATAAGGACAGTTTTACTTCCTCTTTTCCAATTTGGATGCCTTTTATTTCTTCTTCTTGCCTAATTGCAATGGCTAATACTTCCAGTACTATGTTGAACAGGAGTGGTGAGAGTGGGCATCCCTGTCTTGTTCCTGTTCTTAGGGGAAATGGTGTTAGTTTTTGTCCATTGAGTATGATGTTGGCTGTGGGCTTGTCATATATGGCTTTTATTATGTTGAGGTATGATCCTTCTATTCCCACCTTTCTGAGAGTTTTTATCAAAAATGGGTGTTGGATTTTGTCGAATGCTTTTTCTGCATCAATTGATATGACCATGTGGTTTTTTTCTTTCAATTTGTTTATGTGATGTATCACATTTATTGATTTACGGATGTTGTACCATCCTTGCATCTCTGGGATAAATCCTACTTGGTCATGGTGTATGATCCTTCTGATGTACTGCTGGATCCGATTTGCTAAGATTTTGTTGAGGATTTTGGCATCTATGTTCATGAGGGATATTGGCCTGTAATTCTCTTTCATTGTGATGTCTTTACCTGGTTTTGGTATTAGGGTGATGCTGGCTTCATAGAATGAGCTTGGAAGTGTTCCTTCCTCTTGAATTTTTTGTAGTAGTCTGAGGAGGGTAGGTTTTAGTTCTTCCTTGAATGTTTGGTAGAACTCCCCTGTGAAGCCGTCTGGCCCTGGGCTTTTGTTTGCTGGGAGCTTTCTGATGACTGCTTCAATTTCTTCCATAGTTATTGGCCTATTGAGGTTTTTAGATTCTTCCTGATTGAGTTGGAATGTTGTATTTTTCTAGGAATTTGTCCATTTCCTCCAGGTTGTCTAGTTTGTTGGAGTAGAGTTGCCCGTAGTATTGTTTAACAATCATTTGTATTTCTGTGGGGTCTGTTGTTATTTCGCCTCTATCATTTCTGATTTGGTTTATTTGGGACCTTTCTCTTTGCTTCTTGGTGAGCCTGGCGAGGGGTTTGTCAATCTTGTTTATCCTTTCAAAGAACCAGCTCTTGGTTTCATTGATTTTCTGTATTGTTTTTTTGGTCTCTATTTCATTGATTTCTGCTCTAATCTTTATTATCTCCTTCCTTCTGCTCACTCTGGGGTTTTCTTGTTGCTCTCTTTCTAATTCTTTGAGTTGTAGAGTTAGATGATTAACTACCATTTTTTCTTGTTTTTTGAGATAGGCCTGTAGAGCTATAAACTTCCCTCTCAGGACTGCTTTCATTGTGTCCCAGAGGTTTTGGATTGTTGTGTTTTCATTGTCATTAGTGTCCAGGATGTTTTTAATTTCTTCTTTGATGTCATCGGTAACCCAATCAATATTTAATAACATGCTATTCAGCTTCCAAGTGTTTGAGTATTTTGGGTTGTTTTTATTGTAGTTTATTTCTAACATTATGCCATCGTGGTCTGTGAAGAAGCTTTTTATGATCTCAATCTTCTTGAATTTGTGGAGACTTTGCTTGTGACCCAATATGTGGTCTATTTTTGAATATGTCCCATGAGCACCTGAGAGGAATGTATATTCCGCAGCTGTGGGGTGTAGAGTTCTGAAGATGTCAATTAAGTCCATCTGATCTAGTGAGTCATTTAGGATTGCTGTTTCTTTGCTGATTGTTTGTCTAGGGGATTTATCCAGTGATGTCAGTGGTGTATTAAAGTCCCCTACTATGATTGTGTTATTGTCGATATCTCCCCTGATATCTTCCAGAAGTTTTCTTATGTATGTGGGTGCTCCTGCATTGGGTGCATATATGTTTACCAGGGTTATATCTTCTTGTTGTATTGATCCCTTTAGTATTATGAAGTGGCCTTCCTTATCTCTGGTTATGGCCTTCACTTTGAGATGTATTTTGTCAGATATAAGTATTGCTACCCCAGCTTTCTTTTCCTTTCCATTTGCGTGAAAGATATTTTTCCATCCCTTCACTTTCAGTCTGTGTGAGTCCTTTCCAATGAGGTGGGTCTCTTGTAGACAGCAGATGTATGGGTCATGTTTTTTTATCCATTCAGCCACTCGATGTCTTTTATTTGGAGCATTTAGTCCATTTACATTTAAAGTTATTATTGAAAGGTACTTGTTTGTAGCCATTTCTTTTTTTGTGTGTGTGTGTGGCTGATTTCTTTCTGAGCTTGATATTTCTTCTTTTACACCAGTCCCTTTAGCATTTCTTGCATGGCTGGCTTGGTGGTGATAAACTCCCTTAGCCCTTTTTTGTCTGTGAAGCTTCTTATTTCCCCTTCAATTTTGAATGATAGCCTTGCTGGATAGAGTATTCTTGGATTCAGTCCTTTGCTTTGCATCACTTTGTAGATTTCCGTCCATTCTTTTCTGGCCTGATGTGTTTCTGTTGAGAAATCATTTGATAATCGAATGGGAGATCCCTTGTATGTTACTTTCCGCCTCTCTCTTGCAGCCTGTAAGATTCTCTCTTTATCCTGAACATTTGCCATGGTAATTATGATGTGTCTTGGTGTGGGTCTTTTCGGGTTCACCTTGTTTGGGACTCTCTGGGCTTGTGTGACTTTTTTCTTCCCCACCTCAGGGAAGTTTTCTGATATTATTTCTTCGAATAGGTTTTCTAATCCATGTTCATCTTTCTGTTGTTCTGGCACCCCTATTATTCGTATGTTGCTTCGTTTCATGTTGTCCCAAAGTTCCCTTAGGCTCTCCTCCTGTCTTTTAATTTTTTTCTCCATTTGCAGTACAGTTTGAGTGTGTTTTGCTTCCTTGTCTTCTAATTCACTGATTCGGTCCTCCGCTTCTCCCAGTCTACTGTTGATACTTTCAATGGTGTTTTTTATTGCAGCTATGTCGCTCTTCATTTCTTCTTGGGACTTACTTAAGTTGTTGATTTTTTCATCTGTTTCTTCTAGCTTCTTGCATACGTAGTTGAGTTTTTCATCTGTTTCTTCTTGCTTCTTGAACATCCGGTGCATGTACTCTAGGAACCTTATTCTGAATTCTTTTTCCGTCATGTTGCATATCTCTGTCTCACTTAGCTGCTTTTCTGGCGAGTCCTCCTTTTCTTTCCTTTGGGGGTTTCTTTGTCTACCCATGTTTGATCTCACTGACATTACTTGTTGTTGAATCGTTCAGTGGCTGGACCCTGGGTGGCAGTGGCTGCTCCCTGGGTGGCAGTGGCTCCTCGGTCTGTGGTTGCTCCTTGGGCGGTTGTGATAGCAGCGGCTCCTCTGTTGATAGCAGAGCCTCTGATGGGTGCTGTTCACAGTTGTGGTGGCTCTTCTGGCTGGTGGAGGGTGGCTTCAGACTCAGCAACTGTTCCCCAGGCAGAGCGTGTGGTGATCAGGAGGCCGCTGTTGCTTGAATCTTTCCGTGGAGGGGTGCAGGTCTCCCCTTGGCTCTTGCAGTCGCGCTGTTTGCGAATCGTTGCCTCCGGGTCAGTAGCCGATCTCTGGATGCCGGTGAACGCTGCCTGAGATGGCGCGGTCTCGCCGCTGCGCTGGCGCCCAGGGGGAGGTTTCAGCCTCAATCTCTAACCATCCGCATTTTTTAGGAGTTTTCTGTCTTTCCTGGCTGCAGACTGTCTCTCAGCTGAACCTCCCCAGCTTGATCGGGCCGATTGTTACCCGTTTCAGCTGCTCGCCCCTATCTGGTCCGGGACAAAGCACCAACACGTCTGTCTAAGCCTCCGCCATTTTCTCTCTCTAGCACAGAGGCTCTTTAGGGCGATGAAATGAATCTCTATGATAATCTTAATGGTGGATTCATGCCATCATACATTAGTCAAAATCCCTAGAATGTACACCAAGAGTGAATCTTACTGTAAACTACGGACTTTGGTTGATAATGATGGGTCAATGCAGGTTCATCCAAAGTACCTCTATTGCAGGATGACAAAAATGAGCAGGGCTGTGCAGGGGATGTGAGGTTCGTGGGAAGTCTCCACACGTTGCCTTCCTTTATGCTGTGCACCTAAACCCGCTCTAAAACTGTCCTTTTAATTTTTACAGCTTCTGAGGAACATGCTATTAACATTTGTCAACATATTTATGTTATTTTCAAGACACACTCACCTTGTAAATTAATATAAAGACCCAAGTATCAGAATATGGGGATTATCCTCAGAATTGATTTAGCCATTTGAAAAGACATAAATAAAGCCAATAATTTTAACTATATAGTAGGAAAGAAAATAATGGATAAATATGATTGAATAACTTGCTTTATATTTACAAACAGGGATTAAGTGCAACATACACCAAAACTGAATCATCCATGTAATTGAAAGACACGTTTTATTATAATTTCAAATCAGCAATCATTATGATAATTTTATCTAAAAATTATTTTGAAACATTAATTGGTTTTAAAAGAGCATATAATTCCCTAATATTGGCCTAGTAATTTATGTACAAATACCTGTTAAATACTCAACAAGAGTCAGAAAAATAACCAGCAATACAAGCAATTATGGATGATGCGACAGAAACCAGTACCATGTTATATTATTATATTACCGGCTCTAAAAAAACAAGTACGACAATGCCAAAAACTCAGCGAGGGCCATACATTGTGCTGAAACATGTCATGCAGCAGGCCTCAGATTGTTATTTTTAGAAAGTCCTGCTTAAAACGCTACCCTTTATTTGGGGTCTGAAAACTTGAATCTGGGGAGGGGGCTCCCACCTTTCCCTATTTGATAAGAGTGGCCCCAGTGCCCAAAGAGTGGCACAAGCAATGAGGGTCATGCTGAACACTTGCTTTTTTTCTGGGAATCTAGAATTTTGGTACATGCTATAGGGAAGATGCTTATGTGAGTAGCGTGCCATGAAAACCTTGCCACTGAATCTAAGAAGACTTGTAGATGACATATTTCATGTGTGTGGTCAAAATTTGACGCTGGAATAATTCAGCACATCCTGGTAACAACACAGAGAGAGGACTCTTGGTAGCTTGTGCCTGGCCTCCCTCACACTTTGTCACACAAACCTTTCACTTGGCTGATTTTGCTTTTGTCCTTTCACTGCAATAAATCTCAGGTAGGTGCATAACTATATGCTGAGTCCCATGAATCATTCTAGTGCAAAGCAAACTTAGGTGAGGGTTTAGGAACTTCTAACACAATTTCATTATGTGAATTTTTTATAATTTTGGTTGATACATGATTACAGTCAGAACTTGATTTCATAGAATACCTTTCTTTGATTTTCTTTTGCTCCAAGGTTGTTTTAGAGATTTCTGTAGACCAGTGACTATTGAAATAAAGGAATGAAAGGGATAAATAAAACATTAATGTCAGAAAACAATGTTAAACAAGCAGCAATCCTATTTACTCAGAATAGAAGATACAGAATCCAAATGATTGACAACATATTCCATAATATAGATGTTCCTGTAAAAAAATTGCCCCCATACTGACAATTTCCTCCAACTAAGTAGGCTTTAATCCTTTCTGCAATAGTAGTTATGAGACAATCAAATAACTGGGATAGCTACAGAAAAACAATAATTATGACATGTCGTGTAATAGTGTTTTAGTGCTTGCAGAGTTCTTTCTATTTCCTCCTAATCCTTTTCTTAATTTCTTATAAACCTGCAAGCATGGCTCGCCCATTAAAGGCAGTTGTTGGGAGGACAAGTCAAAAAGTCAAAGAAATATATTATGCAATGTAGTGATATCCATGGATATTCCACCAAACTCAACATGTATGGGAACATACTGTTTTTTCCAGATGAACTGTGGCTCTTTCCTGCTCGTCTCACAAATTCCTATTCTTCACGTCCAATCTAAATGCCAGTGCACTGCCTGGAAACCTACAAATCACCTTGTATTTCTCTCTCCCGACCAACATTTTACATTGATTCATCACAAAATTATATGAACTTGACCTCTTCTCTGTCTCTGCTTTATTTTGATACTGTCAACTGCTCTAATCAAACAAAGGCTCTTAACAGAGATGGCTCTCACAGGGGAAAATTCCAAACAACTATTCTTGTTTCCTCTTGAATTTATAAGATTTTTTGAGCAGAAAAAATGAGAAAGGCATACACCTAGAAAGCAACAACATTTTTAAACACAATAAATTGAGCTTTATGACTTATGGATAGGTGATACTTCATAATAGACTAATGCTAGCCCAAGGAGCCAAAATCTCCCTTTGTTTCCCAGTATCTTTATGTGCTTTCCTATCATCTGTCATTTACATGGTGGTTGTGGGAGGGTGGGAGGCAGTGGGCCTCAGCAAATGAAGGACCACAGGCCAAATACAAGCTACCATTAGGTTTAGTAAAGAAATGTCTCACTGGAACACAGTCCTGCCTGTTCAATTAAAGATTGTCTAGGATGGCTCTCACAGTACAATGGCAGACTTGAGTAGATATGACAGACCACCTGGCCTAAAATCAGGCTCTTTACAGGCAAGCCTTGCTGATACCTACTTCATATCACAACCAGAGGGCCTTAATCAAATCCAATCTTGTTACACTTCTGCTCAAAACTCCAATGAATCCCTGCAGTGAATATGCTGGCTCCCTACCTCAGGCTCCACACTTGCTGGAAAACCACAACTCTGTTTGGACATTCACTGTCATGATACATAATGAAGGTGGTATCTCCCAAGCTCCAAAAAGAGAAAAAATTATACTGAGCTCATCACAGTAATTGGTTTAGGAACAATCATGTGATGTAACCCAATCTTATAATATGTTAGAAAGGGTAAGTCAAATGCAAGGCAATCAGGTTTCTTCCGATTTAAAAGAAACATATAGGCCAAGCCAGTGTGATTCAGTGGATGGAGAGTCGTCCCATGCACCAAGAGATGGCTGGTAGGATTCCCTTTTGGGCACATGCCCAGGTTGTAGGCTGGATGCCCAGTATGGGTGGTCTGGAGGCAACTGAGCAGTATGATTGTTTCCTTGCCATTTCCATCTCTCTCTCTCCCTTTCCCCTCTTCTCTCACTAAATATCAATAAAAACAAATTTTTTTTAAAAATTAAAGGAAGCACATATCTCAAAATCACTAATCAGGAAATGCAAATGAAAGCCATAATGAAGTGCCAGGTCCGTGCTCTCAGAATGGCTGTCATCAAAATATAAATAAATAACGAGTGTTGGCGAGGATATGAAGAAAAAGGAAACCTTTCTCTACTATTCATATGATTGTAAAGTGGTTCAGTCATTGTAGAATGCAGCATGGAAATTCCTCAAAAAAGTTGGAATTGGAACTGCTATTCCACTTCTGTATATTCACCCAACAAATACATCAACAGGAATTTGAGAAGATATCCACACCCCTTTGTTCACTGCATCATTATTTACAATAGCCAAGATATATAAGCAAACTATGTGTCCTTATATAGATAAATGAATAAAGAAGATGCTATATATAATATTACTTCGACATAAAAAGAATGAAGCCTTCCTATTTAGAGTAACACCTATGGACCCAGAGGAGGGTTATGCTAAGTGAAATAAGACTGAGAAAGACAAATACCTAATCATCTCACTGACATGTGCAATCTAAAAGCACAAAGCAAATAAAAGAAAAGCACACTCCATAGCTACAAAGAACAAAGTGATATTTGCCAGAGGTTACAGAGTTGAGGAGATGGATGAAATAGAAGAATATGAATAAGAAGTGCAAAATTCTAGTTATAAAATACATAGTGCAGGAGAAACCAAGATGGCGGCATAGGTAAACACTAGAAATTGCTGCCTCGTATAACCACTTCAAAAATACAACTAAAGACAAAATGCACCTCATCCAGAACCACAGGAAGGCTGGCCGACTGGAAATTCTACAACTAGAAGGAAAGAGAAAAGCACACTGAGACTCAGAGGAGGTGCAGTGTGGAAGTAAAGTGCAGAGAAACGGAGCCGCACATGGAAAGGGCTGGCAACTGAGGACACGGTTCTCTTTTTCAATTGGGATGGAGACAAAAGCTCCCAACTTCTCTGAACGCCAGTTCTGGGTGAGTCTCTGGGGATCCAGACTCATACGGGGAGAAACTGCACTCTCTGGCATCGGGCAGAACTCGAGGACAGTTTTCTCTCAAAGGTGCTTTCTGCAATTACTGCAGAATTGTGAAAACAGAAACTTCTAGAACAGGGCTGAGGATCAGCCATAGCTGTTTGCTCCGCCGGTTTATTCCCTGAGACCCTGCCTCACCTAAACTGTGTGCAAAGGTTTTGTATATGAAAGCCGAGGCCCTTTGTAATCTAAAATTACCTAACTAACTGCAGCTGGGTCAGAGAGACACTGAACATCCAAAAGAAGGCCCAAGGCCCCACAGCAGCTTGCATTACTTCACAGCTAAGCCACATCTGGGCAGCTCCAAACCCCAAAGAAAGAAAAGGAATCTGCAGATCTCTCAGTAGCTCCTGCTGGGTAGCCTCAGGCAGAGGCTAAATGAGCACCACCTCAGAGATCCTAGAGCCAGTGTACTCAGTGGTCAGAGTGGCACCATCCAGATTACGACTCTTCAGATCCATAAGAGACAAACTCAGGGGGCAGATTCAGTGAGCACCAAAGCCCCACTGAAGCAAGTCTTGCCCCATAAGGGTGTCTCCAGCAAAAAATTCTCCCACTGCAGAAATAGCTGCTTCTCACAGCCCATTGGCCTGGAGTTCAATTCCTCCCTGTGATACCTACAACAATCAAGGCTTAACTACAACAAGACTGTGCACACAGCCCACAAAGGGGTGCACCAAGAGTGTCCACCTCAGGTAATTGGGGAGGAGGAGGCACTGGGCCCTATAGGACACCTAGCACACAAAGCCACTCTATCAACACAGGGAAGCAGCCAAAATGCGAAGACAAAGAAACAGGTCACAAATGGCAGAAATGGAGGAAAGCAAACTCTAGATATAGAGTTCAGAACCATGGTTATAAGGTTTTTCAAGAGTTTTTTAGAAACTGCCAATAAATTTAGTGAGACCCTCAAGGACTTAAAAAAGGACCAACTAGAAATTAAGCATACACTGACTGAAATAAAAAATATTATACAGAGACCCAATAGCAGACTAGAGGATCCCAAAAATCAAGTCAAAGATTTAAAATACGAAGAAGCAAAAAAATGCCCAAACAGGAGAACAAAAAGAAAAAAGAATCCAAAAATATGAAGATAGAGTAAGGAGCCTCTGGGACAACTTCAAGCATACCAACATCCAAATTATAGAGGTGCCAGAAGGAGAGAGAGAGCAAGATATTGAAAACCTCTTTGAAGAAATAATGACAGAAAACTTCCCCTACCTGGTGAGAGAAATAGACTTACAAGTCCATTATGCTCATGGAACACCAAACAAAAGGAATCCAAAGGGGACCACACCAAGACACATCATAATTATATGCCAAGAGCAAAAGATAAAGAGAGAATCTTAAAAGTAGCTAGAGGAAAACAGTTAGTTACCTACAAGGGAGTACCCATAGGACTGTGAACTGATTCCTCAATAGAAACTCTGCAGGCCAGAAGGGAGTGGCAAGAAATATTCAAAGTGATGAATAGCAAGAACCTACAACCAAGATTACTTTATCCAGCAAAGCTATCATTCAGAATTGAAGGTCAGATAAAGAGCTTCACATATAAGAAAAAGCTAAAAGAGTTCATCACCACCAAACCAGCATTATATGAAATGCTGAAAGGTATCCTTGAAGAAGAAGAAGAAGAAGAGAAAGGTAAAGATAAAAATTATGAACAACAAATACATATCTATCAGCAAGTGAATCTAAAAACCAAGTGAATAAATAATTTGATGAACAGAATAAACTGGTGAATATAATAGAATCAGGGGCATGGAAAGGGAGTGGACTGACAATTCTCAGGGGGAAGGAATGTGGGGGTTGAGGGAAGAAACTGGACAAGAAACATACACCTATGGATGAGGACAATGGCAGCGGGGGGGCCGATAAGGGCAGAGTGTGGGTGGAGGAATCGGGTAGAGGGGAGCTATGGGGGGAAAAAGAGGAACAACTGTAATAATCTGAACAATAAAAATTCAATTAAAAAGTAAAATAAAATATGTAGGCCACAGACATCTACTGTAGAGCAAAGGGAATGTGTCAATATCTTAATATCATGGCATGGTGATAGATGGTTACTAGACTTATCAGGATGAACACATTGTAAGATATGTGAATGTCAAACCATTATGTCATACACCTGAAAGTAATATATTCTTTGCCAACTAGACTTTAACAAAATAATTGAAATTGAACAAAGCAGTCCTTTGGCCTTCACATATTGTCAGGTGAAAATAGGATGCTTTGGAGCCATCGCTAATTAGCTCACCAGGAAAGCAGACATAAGCACTGACAACCTCACAGCTGAATAAGGGACAGCACCTGGGATCCTGATGACATCACTGAACCACCAAAACAATCCTGGCTCCTATTGTTTCAGCCTCTTAATTAGGCCACCCATTATAACCTGAAGCTAAAAGCATTCTGTCTGATAAATTTCCCAAGGTCATAGGATAAGATCTAGTGCTCTCTGCAGTCCTAAAGACTTTCATAAGCTTACCTTAGCTAGGCACTGACCTCATTCCAAACCATTCCCACAGCACACATTTTGCACATTGAACGGTACAGCTGAAAAACCCTCCAAAGTTAAGGTGCACATCATAGCGCTTGGACTCATGTTCCTGTTGCCAAACATCACCCTTCTGCCCCTTTAACCTGTAAAACTTTTTTATCTGCAGGCTTAATTTAAATCCCACCCACATTTTCATTTTTTTTATTTACTTTATTTGTGTGTAGGTGAATTTTAGAGGACATTTATTATTAAAGTTGGGGGTAGTCCAACAAGAAGAGCCTGGAGAAATGAGCTTAAGCTCACTAAGGAATCAGGTTTAGAGGGTTTGTCCAGGCTGAATTGCTAGTGACTTTTGTTGCTCTGTTTGTAAGCCTCCTGGGGACCATATGAGTTTAGGTGCATCCTCCCTTTGAGGAAAGAAATTGAGGAAGGCTTGGGTGTGCAGGCATGTCTTTATTTTTCTTTAATTGTTAACACCTTTTAAACATTGATTTAAGAAAAAGAGAGTGAGAGAACATTGGTTTTTTTGTTCCACTTATTTAAGTATTCATTGTTTGATTCTGGTATGGACGATGACCAGGGATCAAACCCACAACCTTGGCCTATTGGTACAATACTTTAAGCAACTGACCTACTGGCCACGGCTTCACCACATTTTTAAAACTCTAATTCTCATCATGGACTTAAAGTTGCTGGCACATGCTACACACCAATAAAAAAGAATAATGATAAGCTCCTAGTGTGTTCTACCACCCAGCAAGCACTGAATAAAGTATAGTAACTAATAGAAATGGCAATAACAAGCTCCTGGAGGCCAAAGGCAGTGTTTTAAAACATTTCAATTCTGCAACATCAGAATAGCATTCAGTACTGAAAAGGCACCTGGCAGTTAAATAGTACACCAGCAAGCAGACAAATTAATAACTGAATTTTGACATTTTCTTTGAGAATTCTGATGTGATAAACACAGAAATCAGAGACAGCTGTCATATTATGAGCTCAAGGGCAAAATGATATTTCATCTTTGTATTTCCTATAAGTTGCAAAATCAACATACACAAGTCCTCCGGAAAAAGTCTACTGAGGTGTCCTCACACAGTTCAGGTTCAGATTGCACACTGAAGTAGGTGCCACACCTGGGTAGTCCACTGGCATTTTTGTCACTGTTAAACACTTTTGTACTTTTATTATAACTTATTGAGTCCCAAGTTGGGGTATTTGTATATTTATTATGATTATCTTTTGATCAATGGCAATAGAGCTTCCTGTTCTAAAGAAATTGCAGTGTCCTGACTATTACCCAACAAACAGGAGGAAACATCTTGTTCTAATGCATCAACATATCTCATTCTGTTCTGACTTCTAAGGAATGAAGTTGATTATAGTGAGGCCTTTTTGGCATAATATGTAAATAATCCTATGATTCTCAACAGGTATTGCCTTTATGACTTCTGTGCTATTGGTAGGTCCTCAAAAAACAGCCTCAGTATACACAGACTGTGGGGCTCATTGGTTGAGGCTTGACATTGAAGCAGGAGGTCAAGGTTCCATTAGTGATCAAGGCACATGCCCCCTTTGTGGACTAGATCTCCAGTGTGGGGGATGCAGGAGGCACATAGTCAATGATTATCTCTCATCTTTGATGTTTCTCTGTCTCTCTCACTGTTCCTCTCTGAAATCAATATAAATGTATTTAAGAAAAACAACAACACAATTTCATTGGGATAGTTGCACACTAAGTGGTATAGTTCTTATTGTTTGCCATTTGTATGTGGTACCAGGAAAGTATTGGTGAGTTCTCACTTTTAGCTACTTTTTTAGTGAGACAAGTCACTATGTAAAAACAGGTTTTCAGCCCTACCAAGTTTGGCTCAGTGGGTAGAGCATCGGCCTGCTGACTGAAGGGTCCTGGGTTTGATTCTGGCCAAGGGCACATTCCTGGGTCCAGGCTCAATCCCTGGAGGTGGGCGTGCAGGAGGCAGCTAATCAATGATTCTCTCTCATCGTTGATTTTTCTATCTCTTTCTCCTTCTCCCTTCCTCTCTGAAATAAGTAAAAATATATTTTAAAAAAAGATTTTTAAAATAACCAAGTTTTCATGTACTAAATATAATCCATTGCCTGGAAACACTAAACAAAAGGTCCATTTTGTATATCAAGTCGTATAGTTTACATGTGCAAATAGAGAAAAGATACAACATCCTAACTTAATATCTTGTTTTTTACATAAAGATATCATATAGAATTTTAGGGATTAATAGTAAATAAATGAACTTCTTTTCAACCAATATTGACCCAGATTTTAAAATTACCTACAATTAATTTTTTAAATAATACTGAATACTAATCTATTAACAAAGAGGTTAAGAAAACCTTCACGTGCAACTTACACATTGTTTGTTTTTTATTGCTCCTCCATTAGCAAAACTTCCTTACTCTTCATTCATCTATGGTAGGAGCATCAAGAGTAATTTACTATCAGAAGTCTTACCAAGATTGTTAATTCCAGAATATTTCAAAAGTCTTCTTTTTTCTTTTTTTTCAGAGGTTGCTTGTTGCTTGCTGTGAATAAAAAATGGTAATAAATGATATTACCATCTTAATACAAACACAAAAATTATTTCCAACTGTTATAAATTCTCACCATATGTCAGATAATATCAGAGTTAATATTAAAACATTAGTTGTACTACACACTTCAAATTTGTAAGTTCCACAAACTTCTGATGAAGCATGTTATCTTTAAAGAAAAGCAGCATAAAAGAGTCAGGCTTTGCAGGCAATCTAGCTCCGTGAATTAATTAGACTTACCTTGACTTAATGGCAAGTCTTTTGAACACAGACTTCTTAGTTGTATGAACACGGCTATTTGTTTCCAAACAAGTCTCTTTTTCTGTGGCTTGAGGTCCTCCTCTACAAAATAAGAATCTAACGGCATTACTTTAGAAGGTTGCTAGGAGATTGGAATGAAAGAACACATCAAAAAGAGATGCTCAGAGAAAGAGTACGGCAAAGGAAAAATCTTTTCTTGAACTTTATTTGTTGAAACTGTGTTGGAATCCAAAAGAAAGCCTCATGTGGGTTTTTGATAGTTTCTAACATTGAAATGTCACAGTTTTCTGAAAATGCTATTAATTTTGGTAATTACCTGTCCTTTCTTTGTGGTTTGTAATTCAGGGGATGTCCGTTACTTTATAACTTGCAACTAAATTTATATGCAAATATATTATCTCATGAAATCAGATAGCACAATGTTACCTTAGTTTTGTTTTGAATAATGTGAATTATAGAAAACTAATAGAAGTTTTAAAGAATTATAGAAAACTAAGAGAAGGGACTACTACTATCCCTTCGCTACCTCCTCACACTGTGAACCAGCAGATCTTCATGAGAATGATGCTTATTCTCTCTGTCCACTCCCAATTGGCTTGGAAGGTAGAATCCTACTTGTCACACATGGACACTGATGGGTCATGCACCCATAGCAATTGTTAGGACTGATAATTTACTTTTGAATCAGAGCTTCCTGTTGATTGGATTCCATGTGAGACACAATTTAAAATATTTTGAAACCAAAGGAAATTCAACTCACTTGCGAATGTTTTATTGTTATGGCAAAAAGATCACCTGAGGGGCCAACCTCAATTTTAGAATCTCAGGCAAGCTGGTGCCTACTACACTGGGAAAGGCAATATGGAACCTTCCAATATCTAAACAAAGATGCTCTATAGGATTTAAGGGGAACCCGGGGAACAGAACTGGTGACAAAGGAGGAAGGAATGTCTGGTCTTTTCCTGCAGCATTATTTGAACCTCTCTGACAGCTTAGAATGGTTCCAACTAACACTTGTTTCTTCTATCCTAAGGCCTTCCTTGTTTCTCTGTCCCCAGCTTTAACAAATGTACTCTCCGAAAATAAACAAAGAACGAACAATTGTACCCTTCCGTCTGATGAACTTTCGAAACTCTTGTTACCAAAAATTCCACCATTTTTTCATTGTTTACGTATTTGGCAAGTGAAAGTGGTGTGAATTTATCCTGTAGAGCAGAAGAAACAATTTGTAATTTATAAAATTATATATATCCAAACTGAATATAAGAACTTATAAAGATCATCTGAACTTAAACATACAATATATAGAAAGTAAATAAAAAGCAGTCCCTTTTGCCCTGACTCCTGTTCTTACTGGTTGAGCATTGGACTGCACATTGAAGGGTCTATGTTTGATTCTCATTCAAGAACATATACCCAGGTTGCAGCCTTGATCCCCAACCCTGGTCTGGGCCTATGGGGAAGGACCCACATATAGGTGTTTCTCTCTCTCTCTCTCTCTCTCTCTCTCTCTCTTTTTCTCATCTCTCCCTTCAATTCTCTCAAAAACAATGGATAAAAATATGCGTTGATGTCGATGAAAAAAAACATAGTAGCAGCCCTTCTCTCCTCACCTCTGAACAGTCACTGACTGCTTCTTCCCTTTAAAATGTCCTCCACTCCCTCTTCAACAGATTAACTCTGACATCATTCCCCAAAACTCACCTCAAAGATTTACAGTGTGGGTTCCAAGATTCTATGTTCCTGTCTTACTATCTGCCCTGGTACACTGTCGTCATTATGTTGCCTGTTGACTGGGACCTCTTCTCACTTGCACTCACACAGCTCCCCTTGCTGGGTTTAGGTCTCCTCTCCCCACCCATCCCCAGCAGCACCATTTCCTTGGCCCCTGTCAGCATGGCAACCAGTCCCCACCATCACTTCACTCCTCCCTGCCTTCAGTCCTTTGTGGGATCTGAGCCTATCACCTACTCCCAGATACTAACAGTCAGTTTTTCCTTCTGGGGTGGAAGGGTAGCTGGGAGGCAGAGCTTTGCCCCTTCCATGGACCCCACATTTCTCCAGCCCTCCCTGCCTGGGCTTTGGAGTTGTTTCCATGGTGACTGGGCCTGATTTATTGTACTCAGTATATGTAAGTGAGAAACAAAATGCTTGTTCCCAGCTGAGGTGGCTCAGCAGTTGAGTGCTGACTCTTGAACCAGGAGCCAATGTAGGGCTTGTATGCTGGATCGTCCAATGGGGGTCTGCAGGAGGCAGCCAATGGATGATTCTCTGTCATCATTGATATTTCTATCTAACGCTCCCTTCCTTTATCTTTAATAACAATAAAACTACAGTATTTTTGAAAAAGGCTTGAAACTGAAGTAAAAACATGTATTTCAAATATTTTGTAAATAAAGTTACTTGATCTATACCTCATTTCTCACTTCCACATTTGCCATACAGGAAAGTAGCTTTTCCACTATTGCCGTGTTTTGACCAAGGACAGCATAGTGAAGAGGAGTGTTTCCATGGATGTCCATTACGTTGGGATCGGCACCGTGGTCTAGTAGAGTAATGGCAAATTCTTCTTGCTCATTTTGAATGGCCTGTCAGTATTATGGAAAAAAATAGGTGATAAATTCTAGTAATGCAAAGTAAACATTGAACAAATTATTCTAAGTAATTAAATTAAAACCAATCTCAAATTCACATAGTTGGCTAATACATACATAAATTAGAGCTGTTTTAGTGTCAATATCAAAGAGATCCAATGGGCAATGTCTGCGAGCTATCCTTCTCACCACTCTTCGATGGCCCTTGCCACAGTCCATGTGCAGAGCAGTCCTATGAAAGTGAGAGGACTCCTTAGGAACTTAGAGTGCACTACATGCAAGCATACAATTGTCCACGTAATTGTAAACATTTCTCTCTATACCTTCAAATTAAATCTTGGGTTTTCTTCTGGAGACAGTACAATATTTATTAGGTCTTGTTACTTACCCTATTTGAATAGAGAGAGGATGACCTGAGGATGCAGGTCAACTCGGTTCTGTTCCTATCATAATTGTCACTTATTAGATATCACTCGGCCTTTCTGTTCCTCAATTTTCTCAACAACAAAATAGGGATAAAAATAATAGGTATCTCATAGGACACCATTGTTGGCTTTCATGAGAATCTATGCAAAGTATTTACTACAGTTCTTAGCCCAGGGAAAAATAACTCAATAGTTGTTAGAAAATATCAGTATCATTATTATTACTACCAATTTACAGGAACCACATTTCAATTAAATAAAATGATCTCATCATATACCTGCTTTGCAGATCTATTATAAGCATCAGAAAGAACATAGTATTTCAATGCTTCTAAAATGCTTATTTTCTCACAATTTAAAATCTCTGATATTGGAATCCAATTTTTAACTCAGAAAGTCTTACAACCATTACTGGCAGCATTTAAAAAATTAATTAATACAAAATATACTGTCAATTGTACATCCATGGTACCTTACATTAAGGGAAATATTGCTAAATATAACATTCATCTTGCAGTTTTGTCAAATGGTTGGCATTTAAATTCATATTAATTCCTAATATCTTTATGGTGGTAAAGAGGACACAAAAGGAAATCAAGAAAATTTTCAAAGGTATTTTTGACTTTGATTTTCAAGAAAATTTAAGTCAAAGGTAAGTCAGGATTCAAATATTTAGGATGGCTCATTTTGTTCAATATTTAGATTTATAGATTGTAGGTAAATCAGATGTTCCCAATGAACAATACTAGTATTTCTTACTATTATACATCGTCAAAAGGCCAGTTAAAGGTTATCTTTTACAGTTTCCTACTTTCAGAAATACTTTTGTTTGGAAACAGAAAAATCTTCAACCTGATGATGCCCTAATATTTCAATTATGAGCTTCTCATTTCGATCATGTTGGGCAACATGAAATTGTAAGAATGAAAGGGCCTGATTTGGAGGGAAAGGATCCTGAGTAGAATATGTCCGCTACATAATAGCTACTCATGTTATATTTCATTTAAAAATGGATTGAGAGAATGCATACACATAGAGGAAGAGTTCAGTATTTTTAAAGAAATCTTTATAGATTAAAAAAAACACTTCAGCATTAATAATAATCTTTTACATTTTCGCTCTTTATTAAAAAAGTTTATGGTTAAGAGTATTACAGATCTCTACATTTTTCCCTCATCGTCACCCTCCACCTGGTTCCTGCCTCACCCCAGTCCTTTAACACCCTATTGTCTGTGTCCATAGGTAAAATCTTAGGTTAATCTCATCCTGCTCCTCTGTTCCCCCTTGTCACTGAGATACAGAAGTCCGTTACATGTTTCCATGCCTCTGGTTCTATTCCATTAATTGGTTGTTGTTTTTGTTGTTTTTTTCATTAGATTTATTGTTTATTTATTTTGATTTTTACATTCAATTGATGATCTATAATAAGGAAAGCATAATATGCTAATTAGACCAGAGGTCTTTCTGGGTATCCTTCGGACGAGTTTGAGATGAAGCCAGGGCTGCAGCCACAGGATCAAGGAAGCTTCCATGACTACCAGGGAGGAATCCAGGCTGCCCCTGAAGCTGCAAGGAAGGGATCCATGTAGCTGCCATGGCTGTGAAGGCTTATCCTTGCACAAATTTCGTGCATTGGGTCTCTAGTAGATACATATATATTGACATATTACTGTTTCTATTTTTAAATTTTTGCCTTATTCTTCTTCTGCTGCTTCTTCTGCTTCTTCTTCTTCTTCTTCTTCTTCTTCTTCTTCTTCTTCTTCTCCTTCTTCTCCTTCTTCTCCTCCTCCTTCTTCTCCTCCTCCTCCTCCTCCTCCTCCTCCTCCTCCTCCATCTTTTTCTTCTTCTTCTTCTTCTTCTTCTTCTTCTTCTTCTTCTTCTTCTTCTTCTTCTTCTTTTTCATTTTTCTTTCTCAAGAATATCCATCAACATTTCATTTAACACTGGTTTAGTAATTGTGAACTCTTTTAGTTTTTTGTTGTTTTTTTTGTCTGTGAAGCTCTTTGTCTGACCTTCAATTCTAAATGATATCTTTGTTGGGTAGAGTAATCTGGATTGTAGGTCCTTGCCATCCATCACTTTTTATAATTCCTGCCACTCGCTACTGGGCTGCAAAGTTTTTCTTGAAAAATCAACTGGCAGTCTTACAGGTATTCTTTGTAGGTAACTAATTTTCTCTAGCTGCTTTTAAATTCTCTCTTTGTCTTTAACCATTGGCATTTTAATGATGATGTGTCTTGGTGTGTGCCTCTTTGCCTTCCTCTTGTTTGGGACTCTCTGTGTTTTCTACACTTGTAAGTCTATTTCCATTAGCAGGTAGGAAAATTTTTTCTGTCATTATTTCTTCAGATAGGTTTTCAATATCTTACTCTCTCCCTTCACCTGCTGGCAGGAACATAATGTAATTGTTGGTATGCTTGAAGTTATCCCAGAAGCTCTTTACACTGTCTTCATATTTTTGGATTCATTTTTCTTTTTGCTCTGCTGACTGGGCATTTTCTGTTTCCTCATATTTCAAGTCTTAATTTGATTCTCAGGATCTTCAACTGTACTGCTGAATCCCCCAAAATTATTCTTGACTTCAGTTAGTGTGTGCCTAATTTCTGATGGATCCAGGTCCTTTTTTATGTCTTTGGTGTAGTCATTAAATCCTTGAAAGTCTCACTAAGTCCTTTGAAGCTCCATTAAAGGTCCTTGAGCAACCTCATAACCATTGCTTTGAACTCTGTATCTAGTAATTTGCTTGCTTCCATTTCATTTAGTTCTTTTTCTGATGATTTCTCTGGTTCTTTCATTTTTGATAGGTTTCTTTGTTGCCAAATTTTTGGCTGCTACCCTGTGTTTGTTTCTATGTACTAGGTAGAACCTCTATGTCTCCTGGAATTAGTAGAGTGGCCTTGTATAAGAGGTATCCTGTGGCTCAGTCTCTTTAGGAACCTGAGCTGGGCACTCTAGGTGAACCCCTGTGTGGGCTATGTGCAGAATCTTTTTCTGTGCCTTGACTGCTGTTGGTGTCACTAGGTGCAGTTGACCTTCAGGCCAAATCGGTGTGAGGATCAGCTGGGACTACATTGAAAGAGATGTTGTGCAGGAGATACATTTTTCTTGTTTGAGATATTTTAGCAAAGTGTGAAGCCTGACCCAAGACATGCTATTCATATGTTAAAGGTGGTACAAAGCATGTGAGTGGTATTCAAATTGCATGTGGTGGGGTCTCAGAGAATCACCAGGGTAGAGCGAACAGTTTGAGACAAGCTGATGAAAACTCAGATATGGGTGCCTGTCAGTTCTGGGATGGGGGAAGTCTCAGCACAGGAACAATGACCTCTGTGAGCACCTCTGTCTCTGAGAAAGCTGCCTCTGAGTACTTTCCCTGATGCCAGACAATCCAGTTACTCCCCGATTGTCACAAGTTCCTTTCAAGCTGCCACCACCAGGATGGAGTACAAAGTGTTTCACTCCAAGTAAGTTATTGTGCTGGCCCTTTAAAAGGAACTACCTGGGTCTCCCACAATGTGTGTTCTTGTCAATCAGCCAAAATGCTTGCTCATTTTCACAGCTTGAAGTTAAAGGGAATTCTCTCCCCTGCTCTGGAACCCTGGGTTGTGGGCCTCATGTAAGACTGGGACACCCTTGCTTCTCACAGGAAGTCACCATAAACACAACATATATCAAGATTAGAAAAAGACACCACATGTTGTTGTGGGACCAGCCCATTCAGTGCCTCTGCCCTTCCTACCCACCAAAATGTGCTTCTTCTTTACTTCTCTAGCTGTAGGAATTCCATTCACCCGGATGTCAGGTGATTCTGAATGATGGTTAATCTGTATCTGTATTTTAGTTGTAATTTTGATGTGGTTATTGGAGGTGGCAAGTACCAGGGTATACTTATGTAGCCATTTTAGTTCTTCTGTGCTTTCTATTTTTAATTATATTTTTTAAAAAAATAACTCAGAGAAAGAAAAATTTCAAGTGACCTCACTTAATTGTGGAATCTAAAGATCAAAATATACTGATGAACAAAATACGTCCAGAGGTAATGATGAATAGAATAGAACAACAGATCTAGGGATGGTGGTGATAGGACAGAAGAGATTAAACAAAGAGCATATATGTATAACCCATGGACACAAACAATATTATGAGAAATTTCCTGTGGTGGAATGGGGTGTGGTTTAGGTGGAAGAAGGACAAAAAAGTGACAAAATGGGAGAGTTCTGTAATACTGCAAAAACAACAAAAAAATATATACTTTTTAAAAAAAATTATTTTTAATTGATTTTAAAGAGAGAGGAGGGTGAGAGAGAAAAACATTGATGTGACGGAGATGCATCAATAGGTTTGCTTCCATAAGCACCTCAATCATGGATCAAATCTGAAACCTGGATAGTTCTCTATTACCAGGGACAAAACCCAAGACCTTTCAGTGTACAATAAGGTTAATGGATGATGCTCCTACCACCTTAGCCATACTGATCAGGGTGCTATTTTGAAATTTTTAGGTTCATAAGCACACTAAGATGTGACTAATCTATAATAACTTTCATATTATATGTAATAAAGCTATATAACATAAAACACATGTGTATAATTATATATACATAAGTGTATATATGTATATATATATATATATATATATATATATATATATACAGTAATAAAAGACAAACATGCAAATTGACCAAACCTTTGCCATGCCTTAAGTCATGCCCACCATCCAATCAGAGTGACTATGTGCAAATTAATCCAACCAATATGGCAGCTGGCAGCCACAGGGCTGGAGCAAGCAGGAAAATTCGTTCCCCAGTGATGGAAGAAGCCAAGCTTCCCACCAGCTATGGCCAACTCTGAGCTCCACTGAAGGCATCAAAGTTTCAATTATAGAAGATAAATAAACCCCAGATACCTGCTTTCAGCCGGCCCTGGCCAGGGAGCTGGAGCGAGCAGAAGGCTTGGGTCGCTCCTAGTGTTGGTGGAAGCCAAGCTTCCTGGCATCATGGCCTGCTCTGAGTTCCATTCAAGGCTACAAAGTTTCAGTTATAGAAGATAAATAAATCCCAGGAAAAAAAAGAGGCTGGGAGCTTCCATCGCTGGCGGGGCTTGGCCAGCCTGAAAACAGTCCTCAGCCCATCGCCCAAACTGTCCAGGCACCCCAGTGGGGACCCCCACCATGAAGGGGGTGTGACCAGCTTTTAACAGCCATCAGCACCTCACCCAGGCTGGCCACGCACCCTAGTGGGGACCCCCACCCTGAAGAGGCATGTGAGCAGCCTGCAAACACACATCATCTACTCACCCAGGCTGGCCACACACCCCAGCGGGAGCCCCACCCTTATATAAGACACCGTTCAGGGCAAACCAGCCAGCCCCCACCTGTGCAGCAGGCCTCTATCCTCTTTAACAAAAGGGTAATATGCAAACTGACCCTAACAGCAGAATGACTGGGTATGACTGGTCACTATGACACACACTGACCACCAGGGGGCAGACACTCAATGCAGGAGCTGCCCCCTGGTGGTAAGTGCACTCCCACAGTGGGAGCTCTGCTCAGCCACAAGCAAGGTAGATGGCTGCCAGCACAGTGGTGTTGGCAGGAGCCTCTCCCACCACCTCAGGCAGTACTGAGGATGTCCAACTGCAGCTTAGGTCTGCTCTCTGCTAGTAAGTGGACATCCCCTGAGTGCTGCCAGGCTGCCGGAGGGATGTTTGCCTGCCAGCTTGGGCCCAACACCCCAGGGAGCATTCCTAAGCTAGCAGGTGGACATCCTCCAAGGGGTCCCAAATTGCAAGAGGGCATAGGCCCAGCTGAGAGACCCCCCCCGAGTGCACTAATTTTTTTTCACTGGACCTCTGTTGTGTGTGTGTGTGTGTGTGTGTGTGTATGTGTGTGTGTGTATATATATATACATTAGCGGCCCAGTGCTCAAAATTGTGCGCAGGTAGGATCCCTGCCTGTGTTCTTGTTCCAGTATTACAAAGGCTTCAGAAAATCTGGAGAAGGCTTTGCACACATTATATAGCAGTCCAGAGATCCAACATAATTTTGAAAGGCATTTGGGGGTCAGTGGAACCTAGGTTAAAGGAAACTAAGATCTCCTTGTCTCAGGACCCCATGCTTTTGATTAACACAATTGGTCCTGAGGCAAGGCAGAGATATATACTTCCAAGGGTCAGGGTTTCCTATACAGAGGCATTGTCAGATTTAGGGGAATTAAACTACAGCTATTCAGGTGTTTGGCCAGTAGGAGGCAATTACATGTAGATTAAGATGCCCTGAGCTGTCTGGCAGCAAACTATCAGACAGTCCCTTTTGGGGTTTGGGGAAATGCCATCAGCCATTCCCAGACTCAGCCCTGCTGTCATGCTGGGATTGGCTTCTGGCAGGGCCCTAGGCCTAGTCTGTGATCAGGTCCATCTTCTCCCTGCTCACCAGTCCCCAGTCCTGCCTGCCACCGCCACCAATCCAGTTCCCCTCACCATTCCCCAGTCCTACTATGCTGCCGCCACCCACCCAGTAACCTGACGAGTCCCCAGTCCCGCAGAACTGACACCCACCCTGGTTCCCCATTCACCATCTGATGATCAGAGCCTGCGAGCTTGGGGGAAGGGTCCAAGAGGTCGTTGATGCACCTCATAGCGACTGGTAGAGCAATCGTTCTGGTCGTTACGCCATTATGGTCACTGGGCTTTTATTTTACAGGGCTAGTGTCCCAGTAACTTAAATTTGTGCATGAGGGGTGGGTGTCCCTCAGCCCCGCCTCTGCCCTATCCAATCTTGGACCCCTTGAGGGATGTCCAACTGCTGGTTTAAAGATCAGGCATAAAATGGCAGTCGGATATCTCTCTCGCAATCTGGGACTTCTGGCACCTAACCGCTCACCTGCCTGACTGCCTGATCACCCCAGGCTACCGTGATTGCTGGCCTATATGCCCCTAACTACCCTCCCGGCCAGCGTTCTTGCCCTCAACTGCCTTCCTGCCAGCCTGATTGCCCCAACTATCCCCCTTGACAGCCTGCTCACCCCCAAGTACCCTCTCCTCCTGGCTTGATCACCCCTAACTGCCTCTGCCTCAGCCCTGACACAATGGCTTTGTCTGGAAGAAAATCCACAAGGCCTCCCAAAGGTCTCCCGGCCTAAATAGTATATTACCCTTTTATTAGTATAGATAGAGGCCTGGTGCATGGCTGGGGCCAAGCTCATATTCCCTGAAGGGGTTTCCTGATCAGGAAGGGGGTCCCCACTGGGGGCATTGCTGACCTGGACAAGGGACTCAGGCAGATTGCAAGCTAGCCATGCTCCCATCAGGGTGGGGGTCCCCGTTGCGGGGCATGCCCAGCCTAGGTGAGAGTTGAGGGCTCTTTTCAGGCCAGTCACACACGCTTTGGTGTGGGGGTCCCTGCTGGGGGTGTGGCCAGCCTGGGTGAGGGGCTAGTAGCTGCTTGTAGGCTGGCCATGCCCACATTGGAATGAGGTTTTCTGCTGGGGGCGGGGTTGGCCTGGGCAAGGGGCTAATGGTCTTTTGCAGGCTGGCCACAACCCCATGGGGTGAGGGTCCCCACTGAGGCTAAGGGGGCCTGGGCAAAGGGCTGAGGGCCATTTGGGGGTACTTTGCAGGCTGGCCAAGCTCCTGGCTTTGTCCAGAAGGACATCTAGTGAGCGCGATTCTTATGATTGCCCTTCCTGAGGATGCTTTTATTCATAATAATATTTCCTAGAATTTCCGTACATGTTCAAACATGAAATCAGATTTTTTGAAAAGGAAATGTTCATTTTTAATACAAATGCTCAGAAATAAATTTTATCACATTTTGCATCTATTTTTCACTAATTAAGATCATAGTCTGTTTGTGTGTATGTATAACCAAAATGAGTTTTTCTTATTAAGACATTATTTTCAGAAGTACTCAGTGAAACAAACTATAAAACTTAGATTTTAGTATGAATAGAATTGATGGGTACTGGGAATATATCTATACTAGAGGCTCAATGTAAGAAATTTGTCCTGGGGGTGGGTATGTCCCTCAGCCTGGATTGCACCCTCTTGCAATCCAGGATCCCTCGAGGAATGTCCGACTGCTGGTTTAGGCCCGGTCCCTCAGTGATTTCCCTCTCACATTCTAAGACCACTGGCTCCTAACCACTTGCCTGCCACCCTGCCTGCTCTGACTGCCTGTTGGATTGCTCCAAACAGCATCTGCCTCATCTCTCACACCCGGGACCTCCGCTTTTCTCCTCCAGCTGGCTGCAGGCACGTGGTACCCAGGCTTTCTTCCCTTTGGCCAGCTACAGGCACCTGGGACCCCGTGCAGCTCACACGTGGGCTGGCCTGAGGCACCCAGAACCCCCAGCAGCTTCGCCCAGGCTGGCCACAGGCACCCTGGGCCTGAAAGGCTTCGCCTGGGCCCCTGCTCTGTCAGAAAGGTCATCCAGAAGGATGTCTGGAAGATGTCTGGTCTATCCAGTCTATTTAGTATATTACCCCTTTATTAGTATACTAGCAGATTTTTAAATGTGGTGCTCAGGGCCGAATTTCTTATTGCAAATGTCAAAAACAACCTAAATTTGAAACAGCAGCATAAGGACAATCTTCAAAAACTGGGTGGATGGAAAATATTATTTTACTCTTTCACCTTATTCCCTTTTTCCCAGGGACACTAAATATATTCTCATTTGTCCATCAGTCACTTATACTTATGCAAAAAAATACTGTGTTCATTTTCAAGTTATAGTTTTTTGTTGTTGATCTCAAAGACTTCTCTGTAAAAGGAAGACATACCTTTCCTCTGATACACATATACCGCAAATATTTTGCAAGAACGTTTTCTTTCTTTTGCTGAAATTATTTTATGGTAGACAGAGTGTATGAAACATTTTAAAATATATTTTCATTGATGAATACAATATATTTTATTCAATATTGAGAGAGAATCATTGATTGGCTGCCCCCTCCACACTCCTACAAAGGATAGAACCCTCAACACAGACATATACCCAGACTAGGAATGGAACCATGACCTCCTAGTTCTTAGGTCGGCACTCAACCACTAAGTCATGCAGCCGGAATAGAACTTTTTATATTGCTCAATCAACCTCCAGAAATCCTGTGCTTCAAGTCTTTGTCAACATTAAAAAACAACAACAAAGTATAAACAGACATTTGTGTATTCTCCTGGTACTTTTCTCATTTTGCATATTTAAAACTTTTAATCTGAGATTTATTTGGAGTAATCAAAATATAGCTAGTTTTATACAAACACTTAACATGGAATCCTCCACCATTTTTCACTGACCTTTTCCTACAAATATGAAACGTCACCAGTATCTAGTTCTAAAGTGTTACATATTTTTGGAGGTTTGGGCACTTTCCATTCTGTTCCAATCATTTATCTGTCCTTTCAGCTATTAGTAAACTGATACTTTGTGGAAATTTATAGCAAACAGTAATAGCCAGAAGGGTAAACCTGTGTCTACTATGCAAAATTTGTCTTCATTTCATTCCAATGATGGGAGATAACATGTAACTCAAAAAATTTTAAAGTGTATTGAATTGGTTGGTAAAACTAATAAACAGGACAAGCACACATTTTGAGAAACTCAGTCATCATAATCAGGACCACAGCCACCTTCCCGTTTCAAAGTTGCATCTGAGTTCCCTCCATAAAGAACATAGGTTATTAGATTTTATCCAAGGAATTTTTACCCCAGAAGTGGATCTATTATGGGAATTATCTCTCTCATTGTGCACTTTTCTATAGTATGTAACATCATGGTATAAAAATGTGTGTGGTATCCAATGAACACACTCTGATTAGGATTAATTTGTTGTCACTACTTCCTAGCTGACATAACTTTTATTCCCTGAACTAGAACTCATCAGATGACCTAAATCAAGGCAGGAAGATACATTGTTCCTTCCTCATCACTTGTCACTGGTTCAAAGATTAATTGATTTCATTCAAAAAAGGCTTTCTTGCTTTTTTTGCAAGCAAACCACTTATTAGGGAGATCCCACTCCTTCCTTTTGTTCTCAAACCACAAGGTAATTGCCCTGAAATGGTGGAAAGTTAAATGTCCAAATGTCAAAGAACAAAATGTATATGTTGTTAGCCGATGTAATAATATATATATATATATATACTGACCTACTGTATGTTTTATACACATAATAACACAAAGTAAATGTCCTTAGACTGCATATGTTTATGTTTATACAAGTCATGTTTTCATGTAGGATCTAGTTCTGGAAGTGAAGCTATTGGGAAAGGAATGACATACTTGAATTTTTGAAACAAGCTCAATTACCCCTCTAAGAAGATGTGCTAATTTCATCTACCAATAGTGCAGGAGAATGCCCCTTTCCTCTCATGGGACAATCCTGGTTTTTATTTTTTACAGACAATAATTATCAATATAACTTAAAAAAATGGTATCTCATTATTTGTTGATATGCATTTGTTTCTGATCAGCAAGCAAGGTTCTATCTAGTAAAAATGTAAATTTGCTAATCATGAATATTAGCTCAAATTGGAATTGGTTTTATAGGAAAAGAATAATTACCTACTGCTAAATACTGCTATAGGCTTACCTATCAGTATTTACATTCTTCTTAATAGGAACCTGCTGCTTCTCACTTTGTTCCATGTTGCCTTTCGGCCTCACACCAACACTGTCACTGTTGTCTTCAGCGCCATCATGCATGTTACCTGACACTTCCCTTTTACTACTTCTCTTCTTCTGTTGTTCTTCAACCTTTGATGAAAGTTTGATACTGTTATTAACTTATTCTTTAAAAAGGAGTGTTTATTCATTAATTTAGTCATTTGGATTTATCAGTTGTGTTTGTTACTACCTTATCCACTAAGAAGGCTGCGTTTTCATTAATTGTATCATTTGGCTGCTGGGAATCAGTTTGTTCACTGATGATTTGCTGTTGCAATCCACTTCTTTCACTGTCATCGTTAGCACCATCATGCACATTTTCTGACACTCCCCTTTTACTACTTTTCTCTTCCACCCCTTCTTCAACCTTTGATGAAAGTTTGATACTATGGTTATTGTTATTACCTTATTCATTCAAAAGTTATATTTTTATTAATTTTATTACAGAAATGAAATTGCTATAACTTGAATCAATAAATATATTTTGAATGTTTAATTTTATCATAACAGGTCATTGAAATTGTAAACACTGTTTCGTATCTGTTTCTGTATAGGAGCCGGATAGTCCAAGATTTCTAAAAGGCTTTCTTAATTTTGTGCTCCTATTCACATTACATCCATTCTTTGCTACCTGACATTTCCCCTTCTCACCCTCATCCCATTTATCTACTAGAGACAATGAGATCAAAAGACAAAGATGCAAAATTTCCCCCTTTTGTCTTTTTTACCTGAGTGTTGCATTGCACAGATTGATTTAGAAGATGTGAATTTGTGCCTCAGTAACAAATAGAAAACTTTGTCTTTCTTCATGAAGCTATTGTTCCCACATTGCCTTTTACAATTTTTTCAAGATCTTTAAATGTTTCAAAAGTGGTGGTATTTAAAAAAATATCAACCAATATATTACAACATTGGATCAGAGTGAAGGCAATGAATTGTTAGTTAAAGTACTATTTTGGAAAGTGAGTAATGTTCTCCTAATTTCAGACCAAATCTTGGTATTTTGGGCCTGATGAATTCTGCTGGCCTTACCCCAAAGAGTCTCTTAGGTGCCAACAAACCATCAAGTCCATGGGTACCCAGTGGGTGATGGCTGGTATTTATGTATGCTGGGACTTTTGCTGAGTGGCCTCACACTCAGAAATGAAATTGAGTTTCAAACTGTCAACATGGTAAGTACCATTCACACCTACCTGGTGACTCACTTATCTCTTGGGACTCATATACCAATGGGGGTTCTTTCAGTGATTGACCCCAACAGAAAACTGGTAGGCAGAAGAGGAACTCAGAGTGACCTGGGCTTTGTTCTCAGTTGTCATGAGGGCTTGGTGCTGGTAGAAGCAGGCATTGCTGTGCAGCTTGGCCCCTCCCTTGCACACCTAGGCCTAGCAGAGGCTGTCACAAACACTGCATCACTTTGTCTCTCCACACAGGTTGCTCAGGAAAAATCACAGGCAAAGACTAACATTGACTTACAACAGAGTGCCCACCACCCCCATCTCAAGGGGCTTCAGTGGGCAGCTACAGAGCATGAACCATTATCTCCACAAGCCAAACACTGAAAGGAAGATCTTGGCAGGCACCATACCACACTGGTGTGAATTACTGTACATGGGGTCAGCCATCACACAACAGCTTGTATACTGTGGTCAGCCAGCCTGAGCAGCAATACCGTCCACTAATAGATAAACATCAACAGTCTACAAAAAGAGGGCTCACATCATACACAAGTGACATTCCTGGAGCACTTAGCTCTGGTGATCAGAAAGTATGTTCCAATGAGCCTGACCAACACCTAATACAGAAGGCCATTTTTCCAAGACTTGGAGGCAACATACGTCTACCCATATTCAAGGAAACAAATATAGAAGGAAAGCTGAAATGGGAAGAAAAATAAATATGCTCTAAATTAAGAAACAGGTAAAATATCCAGAAAAAAACACACACAAATAAATGAAATAGAGGCAAGATAAGCACCAGATACAGAGTTCAAAAACATGGGTACAAAAATTCTCAAGGAACATAGTGAGAACTTCAACAAAGAGACAGTATGTATGAAAAAGGATAAATAAATCATATGAAATAGCCACGCAGAAATGAAGAATACCTGAAATGAAGAATACACAAGAAAGAATCATAGCAGAGAAGATGAAGCATAGAATAGGATCTTTGACTTAGAAGAGAATATAGCAGGATGTAACCAATTAGAGCAGCAATATATATACTTTTATAAAAGTACACATCCTTTTATAAAAGTATATATAAAGAAGAGATACTTTTATAAAAGTATCTATACTAATAAAAGAATAATATGGTAATTAGACTGGATAGACTGGACATATTCTGGACAAAGCCACAGTGGTGGGGGCCAAGACAGAGGGGGTTAATAGGCAAACGGGAGAGAGTAGTTTGGGGAGATCAGGATGGCAGGGGAGTGAAGTTAGGGGCATCAGGCAGGAAGGCAAAGGGCTTATAAATGATCAGGGAGGCAGAGTGTTTAGGGGTAATCACTCAGGCAGGCAGGTGAGTGGTTAGGAGTCAGCTGTCCTGGATTGCGAGAGGAAAGTCCAACTGCAGAATCAGGCCTAAACTGGCAGGAAGACATCACCTGAGGGGTCGCGGATTGGAGAGGGTACAGTCCAGGCTGAAGGAACCCCCTCCAGTGGGTGAATTTTGTGCACTGGGACTCTAGTATATATGTATATATTTGTTCTTAATGAGACTAGTTTAAAAAATTTCTTGGGTAACAGAAAACATAGCAGTGTCCATAGGAGCACCAGAAGGAGGAGAAGAAGAGCAAAAATTAAGAACCTATTTGAGAAAATAATGATTGAAAACTTCCTTAGCCTGGTGAAGAAAGAAGACACACAAGTGCAGGGTGCAATGAGAATCCCAAAAAAGACACTTTATAATTAAGATGGAAAAGCTTAAAGAAAAAGAGATCTTAGAAGCAGACAGGGAAAACTGGATAGCACCAAATAACAGAGTCTCCGTAAGTCTATTAGATGCTTTCTCAACAGAAACATTTCAGTCTGATAGTTACTGGTACAAAATATTCAAAGTGATAAAACAAAAGGACCTACAACCAAGACTACTCTACTCATCAAAGGTATCATTTATAATTGAGGAGGAAATAAAGAGCATCCTTGTAACCTAAGGAAGTTCATCACACACACACAAAAAGAGACAGTGTTATGGGAAATATTAAAGTGGCTTCTATATAAAAAGCAAAAAGGCAGGGGACATAATTTTAAAGAATAAAATAGCAATAATCCAGTACCTATCAGTAATCCCTGTTAATGCCCAGCAGGGGGCATATATGTCTTAAAAGCTCCAATCAAAAGACCGAGTTAAATGGATGGCTAAGAAAACCAGATCCTTATATGTGCCATCTACAAAAGAACAACTTCAGAAAAAGATACACACATACTGAAAGTAAAAAGAAGGAAAATGATATTTCCTGAAAATACAAACAAAAAGGGCCCTATTCTGGTGTCACACGTGGTTAGAGTGTTGACCAAATATGCCAACTTTGTGGGTTTAATCTCTCATCAGGGATATACAAGAAGCAACCAATGAATGCATAAATAAGTGGAGCAACAAATCAATGGGTCTTTCTTTTTCTGTCTATCCTTTTTTCTCTCTCTCAAATCAATAAATAAAAATTCACTTAAAAAATATTCCCATGGCCAGTGTTGCTCAACAGTCAGGTGTCTACCTAAGAAACAAGAGGTCACCAGCCTGGTCAGAGCACATGGCCAGGATACAGGCCAAAATCTCAGAGGGGGGCATGCAGAAGGCAGAGGATGGGTGTTTCTCTCTTATTGATGTTTATACCTCTTTATCCCTCTGGCTTCCTCTCCCTGAAATCAGTAAAAACGTATTTAAAAAATAAAAGAGCAAACAACAACAAAAGCTGGGATAGCAATACTTATTTCAGGCAAAATAGAAGTTAAATCTGAGACTATAGAAAGAGACAAAGGAGGCCATTACATTATGACATGGGATCAATCCAACAAGAAGAAATAACATTTATGAACACGAGCACTTCAATCTATAAAGCAAATATTGATAAAATCATTGTTAAAATATTAAATACTCCATTGACTTCAAAGAAGCAATTCCCATTTCAATATTCCCAAGTTATCAGTTCAACCCCTATTGTGGACCATGCAGGAGGCAGCTAATCAATGTTTGTTTCTCACATCAAAGTCTCTCTCTCTCTCTCTCTCTATCTCTCTTTCTCTCACTCTCTCTCTCTCTCTCGTACCCCTTCCACTCTCTCTAAAATCAATAAAACAAACAAATATTTCTTTGCTTGAGGATTTAACTACAAAAAGACTAATTTTGCATTACAAACTTAAAGCATAAAACAATGATAGGTAGGCCACTAGGAAATTTTAAGAGAAAGTGTTACACAAAATTCAATTGAGAGCAAGAAAATCAATTTCACAAGAGAGCACTTTACCTTGAAGACTACATTGTCTGATGTAGGACATGAAACAGCAATGCGATGTTTGCTGTAAAATCCACAGCACCAATGAAGAAATTCATTTAAAAAAAACAACAACAAAATTATAAGTGAAAGATCAGCTTTTTGTATATTAAATAAAGATTCTTTATATAATTAACACTGTGCCAATGTTTAAAAAACCTTTTAGTTATCTATTTCTGCTGTCACCTCTCCCAGCCTATGAACTATTTAACGGACACACTCTGCCTAGGATTAATTTGCTTTCACCACTTACTGGATGACATAACTTTTATTCCCTGAACTGGAACACATCTGATGACCCAAATTAAGGCAGGAAGATAGGTTGTTCCTTCCTCATCATCTATCCCTGGTTCAAAGACTGAGCGATGTCAGTCAAAAATGCATTCTTGCTTCTTTAGAATGGAAACCACTTATTAAGGAGATCCCATTCCTTCCATTTACCCTTAAACCATACAGGACATTCTGAAATGGTGGGAAGCTAAATATTCAAATGTATATATATGTGCTGGTAGCCTTCCCACTCCCACATCACACTTTGGCAGGCTTCATGCAGTATCCAACATTTAAATCTTCAGCTTATGAAGGCACAGACTCATGAAACAAGCATGGGCTCAAATGACCAAGAATAAGAGCTCATGTTTCCCTTGCTCTTGGAAAACAAAATAAATGGAGTGTGAGTGATCAACTCATAACACAGGTGTGTGACCCAAATCCATTAGTGATTTGAAATCTAGTCTTACTCCTACTCAACCTTCTGTGTACATGGGAGTCACATCAGCTAATTGGAAAACAGGTAGAGGGCAGAAGACACCTGCCTTGGGCCATAGATCTATGTAGTTCAGCAATCTCCCATCCCCTAGGACTCCAGGGAACCTAACCTCCACTCTGTGAGTCAGAGTTCAGGTTGACGAGACCATAGTTGTATTTGTGATCAAAAGAATCTTCCCAGTGCCTCCAAATTTTTTTAAAATATTTTTCTAAAGAAACCTTGAATGTTCCTAGTTCCTCCAATTAAACAAATAACAGAAAAACAGCAACCTCTTCAGGACATCCTTGAGCCCAATATCTTAATCTGCCAAATCTTGTGGCCTTCCTTCTTAAAATGTATCTTTAACTTGTCTTAAACCCCAATGTCTCCATCTGTTTTCTAAAACTCTATTCCAATCCCAACCCAGTGTTGTTCCTCTCGAAACCTGGGATCCCCTTCTAAATCCATTCTTATCTTCTATTGACTGCATTTGCTGCCCACTCCCCATATTTGTATTATGAACCTCACCTGCAGAATGATAAAGAAGGAAGAGTATTACACTCATCAACGTGAATTTACAAGTCAGTTCCACCCTTTACTATACCCCAATAAGTCAGTTTAAAATCTTTGAATTTCCAGAACTCCATGCATACAACCACTTGGCCAAGACATTAAACACTGGTTGAAGAGCTAGAGGGAATTGTGTTTAATTAATTTTTATGCTTTCTTAAATTCCTGATATTCTATGTGCCCTTGGTTCTGTCTATAAAAAATGGAGAACCCCATAGCTGGCAGAATTGGAAAAAAAAATTACACAATGAAAGAAACGCCCAAAAAAGTAGAGAATAAAACATTTTAAAGTCAAGAAGTCATGTGAGAATTAAATAAGAGTATGGGAACAAAGAAGAAAACCTCATACAACTAGACAAATGTACTAGCCTAAAAAGAAAACCAGACTGGGAAGACAATAAATAAAGAAATCAATTAGAGATATCCTCTAAGTACCTGCTGAATTTAATTAAGACAACAGGCTTTATACATAGACATTCTCTACTTACAGATAAATAATTCATTCCAAGATGTATAAATATCATTTTAACCTAACCAGTCCTTGCTTAGGTAAACCTTTTGGTTCTGTGGCCATAGCTAACTGCTATAAACCCTAATAGCTTTGGCGGGAAAAAAAGGTTCTATTTACTGGTACCACTATAATTGTCAAGAATAGTAAGGTAAGCCCTAGCGGATTTGGCTCAGTGGATAGAGCGTCATCCTGTGGACTCAAGGTGCCATGTTCAATTCCGGTCAAGGGAATGTACCTTGGTTAAGGGCACATCCCCAGTAGGGAGTGTGCAGGAGGCAGTTGATTGATGTCTCTCTCACATCAATGTTTCTAACTCTCTATCTCTCTCCCTTCCTCTCTGTAAAAAAAAAAAAAATCAATAAAATATATTAAAAAAAGAATAGTAAGGTAAGTGCTTATACTAACTAGGCCTCTTAGAGAAACTCTAAATCAGAGTTAACACACAATAAGATTTACTTTCTGAATTGATCTGATTCGCATCTATATCTCAAGCCAGTGCTACACAGGAATTTATCAGAGAAGTTGAGGAAAAATGGAATAGATTTGCAAGTCAAACAGGTGGACACTCATTAACTATAGAATCAGGTGTCAATTCCTCCACCTCCTTGAACCACAGTTGTCTCATTACTAAAAAGTTGCCTAATGAATACAATAGCACAGCTACGTTGAAAGTTATTGTGATGACTAAATAACACAGGTTAGTTACATAATATAGGGTCTACTCTAGCCAATAGTAGACTACTCTAGAACTGTTAGTTTCTTTTCTTAATATTCCTGTAGGTAATATATTGTTTCTAAAAATCCACAAAATCCTACCTGGATAAAGACTCTTCTTCAGATATCTCACGTACTATTAAGGTAAAAGGAAAATACATTTTAAAACAATAACATAAAAATACAGGACATTAAAATTACCTGAGTAATTCTTAGTTAGAAGGTATTCCTTTGGGACCACACACCACATACCAGGATAAATATTAATCATAGTGTTGATAGGCCATTAATACATTAAGAATTCTTACTTTACTTTTTAAATATATCAAATGAAAGAACGAAAAGAAGGGATCTGATATGTACAATGGACATAAACTCAAACAAAAACCATTAGACTGACAGAAAATGGTATGGATAGTAAAAGCAGAATCATAAACTAACAATATCAAACTTATATAGCATGAATTTTCTGGACTCTTTTCACTAAGAAAGTTTAGAGGACTGTACTTATTTTTCCATAACATAATACAACTTCTCCAGTTCTTTATTGAAGACTCGCTAGTTTTAGGATAAAACACTCTATCACAAAAAAGGTTGGTCGCCAAGCACTACACTTTGCAGCATAGCATAACATAGGAGACAGACTCTTTCTAGCAACATTTCCAATTGCATCATAAGTAGAAAAGACTTTGTGATTCCAGTTGTATAAAGTAGAATCCCTTGATACTGTCTCCTTCCAACGCTAGCTTGTATCTGTTCCCACATCATAGAGCAGGGGTGTCCAGTAAGGGAGGGCTCTGTAGTAGTGCATGAGGTCATTTTTCTCAATCCTGCCCAGCAGGTGGCAAAAGCCTGTAGAAATCAAGCTTGTTCTGCTTGTATGGCTTATGTCATCAGAGCCTATGCTGATGAACAACAAAGCACAATAATTATCACATGTCATGTAATAGTGTTCTAGTGCTTACAGAGTTCTTCCTATTTCCTCATAATCCTTTTCTTAATTTCTTATAAACCTGAAAGCATGGCTTGCCCATTAAAGGCAGTTGTTGGCAAGTCGAAAAGTCAAAGAAATATTACCCAGAATGTGGGGATATCCATGGATATTCCACCAAACTCAACATGTATGGAAACATACTGGTCTTTTCAGTTGTACTCTTGCTCTTTCCTGCTCATTTCACAAAGTCCTATTCTTCATGTCCAATCTAAACGCTAGTGCACTGCCTGGACACCTACAAAATACCTTGCATTTCTCTCTCCCCGCCAATGTTTTACATTGATTTTTCACAAAATTATATGAACTAGACCTCTTCATTGTATCTGCTTTGTTCTGTTACTGTCAACTGCCCTAGTCAAACAATGGCTCTGAACAGATGGCTCTCACAGGGGGAAAATCCCACCAACTATTATTGTTTCCTCTTAAATTAATAAGATTTTTGGAGCAAAAACAATGAGAAAGACATAGACCTAGAAAAACAATGACATTTTAAATGGAATAAATTGAGCTTTCTTATTCATCTCTGCATGAATAGGTGAAACTACATAATAGACAAATGCTAGCCCAAGGAGGAAAAATCTTCCTTTGTTTCCCAGTCTCTTTATGTGCTTTCCTATCATCTGTCATTTATAGGGGGTGGAGGGGTTGACTAGGAAATGTGAAACTACAGGTCAAATACAAGCTGTCATCAGGTTTTGTAAAAAATGTCTCACTGGAACACAGTCCTGCCTGTTCAATTAAAGATTGTCTAGGATGGCTCTCACAGTACAATGGCAGACTTGAGTAGATATGACAGACCACACGGCCTAAAATCAGGCCCTTTACAGGCAAATCTTGCTGATACCTCCTTCATATCACAACCAGAAGGCAGTAAGCAAACCTAATCTTGTTCCACTTCTGCTCAAAACTCTTGAGTCCCTGTGGTAAATATTGCTGGCTCCCTACCCCAGTCTCCACTCTTGCTGGAGAACCAAAACTCTGTTTGGACATTCACTGGTATGAAACACAATGATGGTGTTATCTCCCATGCTCCAAGAAGAGAAATAATTACACTGAGCTCATCACAGTGATTAATTTACCACTAACTGGTTTAGGAACGGTTATGTGATGTAACCCACACCTATAATATGTTAGGCAAAGTCAAATGCAAGGCAACCAGTTTCTTTCCATTTAAAAGGAACACATAGGCCACACCAGTGTGATTCAGAGGATTGAGATTCGTCCCATGCACCAAGAGAGGGCCGGTAGGATTCCCATTTAGGGCATTTGCCCAGGATACAGGCTTGATACCCAGTATTGGTGGGCAAGAGGTAGCCGAGCAATGTGATTGTTTCCTTGCTATTTCCATCTCTCTCTCCCTTTCCCCTCTTCTCTCACTCAATAAATATAAAAACTTATTTTTTTAAAAAAACTAAAGGAAGCATGTATCTCAATATCACTAATCAGGAAATGCAAATGAAAGCCATAATGAAGTGCCAGCTCACTACTCTCAGAAATTCTGTCATCAAAATATCTACACTAATAAAAGGAAACATTCAAATTGGTGTCACTCCGCTATGCCCAACAGCCAATCGGATAAGTATGCAAATTAATCCAACAAAGATTGTGTATTTAATTTGCATACGCAGGCACCGAGCAGAGAATGAAGGCTCTGGCCAAAGTGAAGCCTGAAGACTGTGAAGACTGAAGACTGAAGAGGCTTGGTTGCGGAGAAGCCAAGGCTTGCTGCGGTCGAACCAAAGGCAAGGATTCTGGGTGCCTGAGGAAAACCTTAAGTGGTGGCCATGAAGCTGGAGGCTTGGGTTGCACCAGATGATAGAGGAAGCCAAGCTTCCAGCTGGCCCTGGCCTTTGCTCAAGGGAGAGAACAACATGCACCCATGGCCAGGAGTTTGAGAGGTCAACACAGGGGGGCCCGTGCTACAAGTTTCCATGGTGTGGCTGGGGGCAGGCCCTCAGTGGACACACACACACACACACACAAAAAAAAAACAAACAAACAAAAAAAAACACACACACATGAGGTGCCTGCTGTGAGCCTCCATAGTGTAGATGGGGGAAGGTCCCCAGAGGACACAAACACACACACACACATATGGGGTGCCTTCTCCGAGCCTCCGCTGAGGCTGGGGGCAGGTCCCCAGAGGGCACAAACACATACATTACACAAACAATTACAGAGTAAACTGGTGAATATAATAAAATCAGGGGCATAGAAAGAGAGTGGACTGACAATTCTCAGGGAGGAAAGGGGTGTGGGGTACTGGAAGAGACTGGACAAAAATCCTACACCTATGGATGAGGATAGTGGGGGTGGGTAAGGGCAGAGGGTGGGGTGGGAACTGGATGGAGGGGAGTTACGGGGGAGGAAAAGAGGAACAACTGTAATAATCTGAACAATAAAGATTTATTTTAAAAAAACAGGTGATACATCACATAAACAAATTGAGAGAAAGAAAACACATAGTCATCATTTGATGCTGAAAAAGCATTTGACAAAGTCCAACACCCATTTTTGATAAAAACTCTCAGCAAGGTGGGAATAGAAGGATCATACCTCAACATAATAAAAGCCATATATGACAAACCCACAGCCAACATCATACTCAATGGGAAAAAACTAAAACCACTTTCCTTAAGAACAGGAAAAGACAGGGATGTCCACTCTCACCACTCCTGTTTGACATAGTACTGGAAGTATTAGCCATTGCTATTAGACAAGAAGAAGAAATAAAAGGCAACCAAGTTGAAAAAGAAGAAGTAAAACTGTCCTTATTCGCAGATGACATGACATTGTACATAAAAAACCCTAAAGACTCCATCAAAAAACTATTAGACTTAATAAATGAAATTGGCAATGTAGCAGGATACAAAATTAAAGCCAAGAAATCTGTGGCATTTCTATACACCAATAGTGAACTTACAGAAATAGAGACTAAAAAAGCAATCCCATTTACCGTCACACCAAAAAAATTAAGATACCTAGGAATAAACTTAACAAAAGAGGTAAAAGACCTCTACTCAGAAAACTTCAGGACATTGAAAAAAAAGATAGAAGAAGACATAAACAGATGGAAGAACATACCATGTTCATGGACTGATAGAATCAACATCATTAAAATGTCCATAGTACCCAAAGCAATCTATAAATTCAACGCACTTCCCATTAAAATACCAACAGCATATTTCACAGACCTAGAACGAACTCTCCAAAAATTCATCTGGAATAAAAAAAGACCACGAATAGCTGCAGCAATTCTGAGAAAGAAGAACAAAGTAGGTGGGATCTCAATACCAGATATCAAGCTGTATTACAAAGCCACAGTTCTCAAAACTGCCTGGTACTGGCACAAGAACAGACATATAGATCAATGGAATAGAATAGAAAACCCAGAAATCAACCTGAACCAATATGCTCAATTAATATCTGACAATGGAGGCAAGAATATACAATGGAGTCAAGACAGTCTCTTCAATAAATGGTGTTGGGAAAATTGGACAGATACATGCAAAAAAATGAAACTAGACCACCAACTTACACCATACACAAAAATAAACTCAAAATGGATAAAGGACTTAAACGTAAGCGGGAAACCATAAAAATACTAGAGGAATCCAAAGGCAACAAAATCTCAGACATATGCCAAAGCAATTTCTTCACTGATACTGCTCCTAGGGCATTGGAAACTAAAGAGAAAATAAACAAGTGGGACTACATCAAAATAAAAAGCTTCTGCACTGCAAAAGAAACCATCAACAAAACAACAAGAAAACCCACTGCATGGGAGAACATATTTGCCAATGTTATCACTGATAAGGATTTAATCTCCAACATTTATAGGGAACTCACACAACTTAACAAAAGGAAGATAAACAATCCAATCAAAAAATGGGCAAAGGACCTAAATAGACACCTTTCAAAAGAGGACATTCAGAAAGCCAAGAGACATATGAAAACATGCTCAAAGTCACTAATCATCTGAAAGATGCAAATCAAAACAACCACCATCTCTCACCTGTCAGAATGGCTATCATCAACAAATCAGCAAACGACAAGTGCTGGAGAAGATGTGGAGAAAAAGGAACACTCCGGCACTGCTGGTGGGAATGCAGACTGGTGTAGCCACTATGGAAGACAGTATGGAGTTTCCTCAAAAAACTAAGAATGGAACTCCCATTTGACCCTGTGATCCCACTTCTAGGAATATATCCCAAGATAACAGAAACACCAATCAGAAAGGATATATGCACCCCGATGTTCATAGCAGCACAATTTACCATAGCTAAGATTTGGAAACAGCCTAAGTGCCCATCAGCAGATGAATGGATTAGAAAACTGTAATACATCTACATGATGGAATACTATGCTGCTGTGAAAAAGAAGCAATTCTTACCATTCGCAACAGCATGGATGGAACTGGAGAGCATTATGCTAAGTGAAATAAGCCAGCCAATGAAAGAAAAGTACCACATGATCTCACTCATTTACGGACAATTAAGACCATTATAAACTGATGAACAAAAATAGATACAGAGGCAGAGCAACATCGAACAGACTGTCAAACTACAGTGGGAAGGCCGGGGAGGGTTGGGGGTGGGGGGTGGGTAAGAGATCAACTGAAGGACTTGTATGCATGCATATAAGCATAACCAATGGACACAAGACACTGGGGGGTATGGGAGGCCAGGGGAAGGTCAAGGGGAGAAAAAAAAGTAGACATATATAATACTCTTTGTAATTTTTTAAGCAATAAAACAAAATTTAAAAAAAAATTGTTGAGTCCCAGGTTGGACTGTTTGAATATTTATTATCATTATCGTTACGAATGACAACAGAGAGTCTTGTTCTAAAGAAATCCCAGTGTCCTGACAATTATCCAGCTAATGATGTCAACATATCTCATTCTGTTTTGACTTCTGATGAATGAAGTTGATAATAGTGAGACTTTGTTGGTATAATATGAAAAATTTGCTATGCTTCTCAACAAGCATTGCCTTTCTGACTTCAGTACTATGGGTAGATATCTTAAAAAAAAATCTCATTGGGTTTCTTGCACACTGGTTAAGTGTTGTAGCTCTTATAGTTTGCCATTTGTTTGTGCTGCCAGAAAAGTATTGCTGAGTTTCTAGTTGTAGTTATTTTAGTGAGACAAATCACTATGTAATAATAAGTACTCATTTGCTAAATGTAATTCATTCACATTTAAAACTAAACAAAAGATCTGTTTTTAGAACAAGTACAATTTGGTATAATATGCATATAGAGGAAACATACACCATCCTAACTTAAAATCTTTTTTCTTTTTTACATAAAGATACCATATGAGATTTTAGGGATCAGGACTAAATAAATGAACTTCCTTTCAAGTGATGTTGCCCCCGATGTTAAATTGCCTACAATTAACTTTGTTAATAACACTGATTACTATTCTATTAAGAAAGAGATTAAGAAAAACTATACATGCAACTTAAACATTGTTTGGTATTTTTCCCCTGCTCTTTCATTATTAAAACTTCCTTATCCTTACTTCATCAATGATAGGACCATTAAGAGTAATTCACTATTTGAAGTCTTACCAGCAATGCAACCTTCAGATTTTTGGGGTCCCCTTTCTTCTTTATATTTACCAGTAGAAGTTAGTGGTTGTTTACTGTGTACAAAAAAAGGTGTTAAATAATATTACTTTTTAATATTAATATAAAAATATTTTCCAAATGTAATAAGTTCTTAGAATATTTCAGATAATGTCAGAACTAATATTAAAACTTTAATTATCCCATACACTTTAAATTTGTAAGTTGTATAACTATTTTATGAAGTATGTAATGGAAAAAAAAGATATCACAGTCATGATTTGAGGAAAGTATAGCTCAGTGGATTAATTAGAGTCAGCTTAACATAATGGCAAATGTCACACATCCTAGTTCTATAAGCAACAGCTCTTTGTTATCAAAAAATCACATTTTTGGCTCAAGGTCCTCTACAAAATATGAATATTACTACCTTAATTCAGAGAGGAAGATTAAATGAGATAATAGAGCAAAAACATATGCTCAGAAAACAGTGAAGAAAAGGAAAAATTGAGTTATGAACTTCATTTTTTGAAACTATTTTTGGTTCCCAAATAAACCCCAATGTGGGCCTTTCATGGTTTCTAACATTCAAATGTTGCAGTTTTCAGAAAATGTTATGAATTTTGGTTATTACCTGTACTTATGTTGTGGTTTGTAATTCAGGGCATCTCAGCTATTATGTAACTGGCAATTAAATTTATGTACAAATAGATTACAGAGATCACTTCGCCCTGAGCATATTCTATTGTTATTTAATATAACATAATGAAGTCAGATAGCACTATGCTCCCTTCTTTATGTAGCAAATCATACAAACCACAAAAAACTAATAGAAGCCAGGACCTGGCCTGGGTTAATACTATCCCTTCTCTACCTACTCAAACTGTGAGCCAGCAGATCTTTATGAGAATAATGCTTAATCTCCCTGTTCACCCCCAATTGACTTGGAAGATACAATCCTACTGGTCACCCATGGATACTGATGAGTTATGCCTGGGGCTTTAGCAATTGTAAGAACCACTAACCTACTTATGATTCAGAGCTTCCTGTTGACTGGCTTCCATGTGAGGCATAACTTAAATATTTTAAAACCTGAGGCAAATTCCAGTCACCTGGGAAATTTCATTGTTATGGCAAAGAGATCACTTGTAGGTCCAATCTAAATTATGGAACCTCAGGCAAGCTGGTGCTTACTACACTTGGTGAGGAGATATGGGACCTCCCACTACCTTAACAAAGATGTTTCATAGGATATAAAGTGACCTTAGGGTATAGAGATGGTAAAATAGATAGATAGATAGATAGATAGATAGATAGATAGATAGATAGATAAGAAAGGAACATCTGGTCTTTTCCTGCAGCATTATTTGAATCTTTCTGTCAGTTTAGAATTGTTCTAAGTAACACCTGCTAGCAGAAAAAAACAAACATGAAGCTCAAAGGATAACCATCCCCACAGACATGGGCTAAGACGTGAGCTCCCTATAAGCTTTCCAGTGTGTGAGGGAGGCTGTGGGTGGCTAGAGCTAGGAGGCCCAGCTGTCACAATAGGGTGCTGGTAATTGGCATAGTGGCTAAGCACACAAGCATATGTATGTAAAGTAAATGTAGGTGTGACCCTGAAGTCCAAATGTGAGTCAACATGAAGACTCAGGAATCTGGAATAGCAAGGCCAACCCGGGAGTAAAGATCAAGTGTGACTATAGGAAGGGTTTAGATGGCAACTCAACAGCAATAGAATCAATGGATTCAACAGAAAATTTAGAATGTACTTTTTGACATCTTCATCTGACTTATGAAAGAAGATTGTCTCCCTTGGCCTTAGGGAATCCTTTATGTTCCTGAAAAATTCAAGGGGGAGGGTATAATAGGAGATAGTCCCCAGAAACTACAGGTGTTTCTGCTACAGTGAACACTTCAAGACCCCGAATAACTAGTTAGAAAAATCAGAGCTGAGATTTTATTTGTGACCCCATGCATAGGAGTTTTACTTGGAATGTAATGGGTAAAAATATTAAAAGTTCTGAGATAAGAAATATGGCTCATTGTTTCTTCAAAGTAGGTGAGCCTTTGCTTGTTTTGGGCTAATTAGCTATTCTAACTGACTGGCATTCCCAAAGTGCCAGAACCAAACTATGAAATCTCACCTGGTACATAAAAAGGAACAGTAAAATGATTTTAAACCTCATTTTAGTAATAACTAGCTTTTTAAAACAAACACAAACTAAAACCACTCAAAAAGCATATTCATCAGCAGTCCACCCATAGTTATCTTGAGAAAATACATCAGTACCTTGCTGGAAAAGTAGCCAGACTGTATTTGTGGACGCATCATTTCCAGCAAGCATGAGGGCTATATATATAATACAGAGATCGCTTCACTCTCAGCATCTTCTATTACGTTATTTAACTTGATATACTCCCCAAGTTAATACCCTGTTTGTGTGTCTCAAATTGACCATTTACATGCTGAAGTGTTCATCTGTGTAAATTACCTCCAAGGCTAAAATGAATGGAACAGAAGGGCTACTCTTGTCCCACTTAGGTACTGCTAACTTACAGTCCTCTCACAGATAAGAAACTATGCTGAACTCACTAATCTGAATTAGGGGAAGATTTAAATGGAGAACCGCCACTTGGCCAGGATGTTAAACTCAGCTTGAAGTAATAGAGTGTTTTGATTAATTAATTGCTAGGCTTACTTAAATCCTGAAATTTTACCTGGCTTTCATTCTGTCTATAGAAAAATGGAGAACACTGGAGATGGCAGAAATGGAGAAAATATAACACAATGAAAGAAACACACAAAAAAAGTAGAGAAGAAAGTAAAACAATCAAGAAAAATCATAGAAAAGGGGAAAATGACTCTAGGAAAAAAGATAAAACTTCATACAACTTGGCAAAAATACCAGCCTGGAGGGAAAACCAGACTGGGAAATCAGCAAATAGAGTAACATAACATGAACTACACATAGATATTCTTTTCTTACAGATAAGCAATTCATTTCAGGAAGATTTCATATCATTTAACCTAAAAACACTTGCCTGATTAAGACTTGCTGAGGTAAAACATTTCGTTCTTTGGCCATAGCTAACTGAGTGGTGCCCTAAAAACTTTTGTGGGAAAAACAAGGCCCTATTTACCACTACAATTGTCAAGGGGAGTAAGATAAATGTTAGGACTAACTGGACCTCTTAGCAAACTCGAAATCAGATTTAACACACAATCAGATTTGATTTTCTGAGTTGATCGGATTCCCATCTATATCTAGTTGCCTGAGCTACCCAGGAACTTATCAGTGTATGTTGGGGGACAACAGAATCATTTGGAAGTCGGGCTGATTGAAAGTCAAATCATCAGTCATTCCCTTGCTGACAATGGAATCATGAGTCAATTCATCCACCTCCCAGAACCACATTTGCCTCATTAATAAAAAAGTAGGTTACATTAGCACACCTACTTTACAAAACTATTATGACTATGATGTAACACAGGTAATGACATAGGGTCTAGCCCACAGTAGAACACTCTAGAAATGTTAGTTTCTTTTTTCTGTATTCCGGTAGTTATCATAAAATTTTTAGAAATCCATAAAATCCTACCTGCTTAAAGAGTCTTCTTCAGAGACATCAATCACTATTTCTTAAAAAAAGTAAAATACATTTTAAATCAATAAGAATACAGGGCTTTAAAAGTGCCAGCTTAATGCATTGTTAGAAAGTATTACTTCAAGACCACATCTGAAGACTATATTAGAGTGAACAATAATCCTATTATTGGTAGGTCAGTAATACATTAGGAACATTTACTTTCTCTTTTTAAACATATAAAATGCAAAAAAAAAGAGAGAATGGGGTCTATCAAAATTTATACTTCCCTGTGAAATGCTACGTGCAATGAACATAATCCTAACCAAACCCCAACAGACTGACAGAAAATTGCACTTTGGGTGGAAGCAGAATCATGCACTAACCATGTCAAATTTAAATAACATGAGTTTTCTGGCTTCTTCCGTTAAGAGCAGTCAGAAGAGAGTACACTTATTTTACTGTAACTCAAACAACATCTCCTGCTCTTGAGTAAAGACTAGCTGGTTGAGGATTAAACACTCTTATCATAAAAAAGCTTGGGCATTAGGCAAAGCAAAACATAGGAAAGAGATTCCTTCTGACCCCATTTCCAATTGCAAGATAAGTAGGAAAGACATTGTGACTCCAGTTGTATGAAGTAGAACCCCTTGAGACTGTCTCCTTCCATTGCTAGAGTGTATCTGTTCCCATCTCAGAGAGCAGGGTGGCTCATACAGTTAGTAGTGTGTGAGGTCATTTTTCTCAACTCTGCGTTAGGTGTCAAATGCCTATAGAAATCATTCTCTTTCAGCTTGTACAGCATATGTCATCAGATCCTACACTTATGAAGAACAACAAACCTCTAAAGCCAAAGAACATCTTGGATGACTACATCCAATTACCTTGGAATTCATTTTTTAAACATTCAAAAAGATATCAACTGTATGGTTCCAACTATACAACATTCAAGAAAAGACAAATCTCAGGAGACATAAAAAAGTTCAGTGGTGAGTTTGGGGAGGAAAAATGGCGACCAGCAGGAAGGTAGGGAGGGAGAGAGTGTGAGAGTGCAAGGAAGAGTGTGGACGTGTGTGGTGAGTGTATATGAGCTAGGGACAGTTAGACTCTGCAGGTCTTCTAAGGGGCTGCTAAACCCGGCAGTCTTAGGTGGCGGAGTCCCGCTCCTGGCGTGGACACTCCTGGGCGGCCAGCAAAGGCACAGCGACCACGCCATCTTGGGAAACAGCGCTGCTTGAGACTAGGATCCTGGCCTCAGCACCACCCAGTCTGATCTCAGAAGCATACCAGGACCCTGCAGCTACTGGGGACAGAGCTACAGACCACAGCTACAGACCTTCGGACACCAAAAGTTCAGAAATCCCTGCGGCAGATCCTTGAGTACCAGAGCCCATCCCCCCTTCCCCCAGGCTCTCGGGCAGCGCCAGAGTAACTAACTGATAGACCTACCCCTTGCCGGGGCCTCAGCGCTGCAGGAACTTTGGCCTGGAAGTGCGTGAGTACCTTGGAACTGATCCTACACGCACTGCGGGCTTCAGAGCCCTGGGCTGGGAGCAATCGCGCGAACGGGAGTTTGTCCGCCTAGCACAGGCCCAGGGACCCTGTTTCTCAGGGCAGGAGGCAGCACCAAGCACCAGTGACTTGACTGTGTTTCTTATCACCTGCGCCTGAGATCCTGATTTCCTGTGCATTCATACTAAGAGCCAGTGAATCCAATTCCTGGTGCAAGGGCACACAGGGACCCTGATTCTCAAGGTGAGGTCACGCGAAGCAACAGAGACTCTGATACTGGACTCTTGGGGAACTCTGACTCCTGGCGCAAGCTAGGGGGCTCTGCTCTGGTTTTCAACACGCTCCAGGGGGGCCTCTATTTCAGCACAGTGCAGGCAGGGTCCCTAATTCTAAGGGCACGTGAGAGGCCACATTGAGTGTTGGCAACACTGACACAGAGTGAGCCTGGTTTCCACCAACCAACAACAACCACACATCTTAGTGTCAGAGCTCTTCAGTGACACTAGGGTGGTGGGAGCCTCCCACTGCACACGGCCCAGGCCCACGCAACTCGACCTTTGAACCATCAGGAGATAATCAGAATGAAGAGACGACACAACACCCAGAGGAAAGACAATGAGGAATCACCAAGAAAGGAAATTAATGAAGTTGAAGCATGCAACATGACAGAAAAAGAATTCAGAATAATGGTTGTACAATTCATTCACCGGATGGATGAGAAAATCAACAACATAGAATCAGGAAGAAATGAAAAGTGATATAGCTACAATCAAAAACACCATGGAAAGTTTCAACAGCAGACTAGAAGAAGCAGAAGACCGAATTAGTGAGTTAGAAGATAAGGCAGAGAAACAAGCTCAATCTGAACAGCAACTGGAGAAAAAAATTAAAAAACAGGAGGAGAGCCTAAGGGAGCTTCGGGACAACATGAAACGAAGTAACATACGCATAATAGGGCTGCAAGAAGGACAAGAAGAGCAGCAAGGATTAGAAAATCTATTTGAAGAAATAATGACAGAAAACTTCCCAGATATGGGGAAGAAAAAAGTTACACAAGTACAGAGAGTCCCAGGCAAGATGAACCCCAAAAGACCGACACCAAGACACATCATAATAACGATGGCAAATGTACAAGACAAAGAGAGAATCTTAAAGGCTGCAAGAGAGAAACAGAGAGTTACCTACAAAGGATCCCCCATCAGATTATCAAACGATTTCTCAACAGAAACACATCAGGCCAGAAAAGAATGGACGGAAATTTACAAAGTGATGCAAAGCAAAGGACTGCATCCAAGAATACTCTATCCAGCAAGGCTATCATTCAAAATTGAAGGGGAAATAAGAAGCTTCACAGACAAAAAAAGGCTAAGGGAGTTCATCGCCACCAAGCCAGCAATGCAAGAAATGCTAAAGGGACTGGTGTAAAAAGAAGAAATCAAAAGCCCAGAAAGAAAGCAGCCACAAAAAAATAGAAATGGCTACAAACAAGTACCTTTCAATAATAACTTTAAATGTAAATGGACTAAATGGTCCAATCAAAAGACATCAAGTGGCTGAATGGATAAAAAAACATGACCCATACATTTGCTGTCTACAAGAGACCCACCTCATTAGAAGGGACTCACACAGACTGAAAGTGAAGGGATGGAAAAATATCTTTCAGGCAAATGGAAATGAAAAAAAAGCTGGGGTAGCAATACTTATATCTGACAAAATAGACCTCAAAGTGAAGGCCATAACAAGAGATAAGGAAGGCCACTTCATAATACTAAAGGGATCAATACAACAAGAGGATATAACCCTGATAAACATATATGTGCCCAATGCAGGAGCACCCACATACATAAGAAAACTCCTGGAAGATATCAGGGGAGAGATCGACAACAATACAATCATAGTAGGGGACTTTAATACACCACTGACATCACTGGATAAATCCGCTAGACAAAAACTCAGCAAAGAAACAGCAATCCTAAATGACTCACTAGATCAGATGGACTTAATTGACATCTTCAGAACACTTCACCCCACAGCTGCAGAATATACATTCCTCTCAGGTGCTCATGGGACATATTCAAAAATAGACCACATATTGGGTCACAAGAAAAGTCTCCACAAATTCAAGAAGATTGAAATCATAAAAAGCATCTTCTCAGACCACGATGGCATAATGTTAGAAATAAACTACAATAAAAACAACCCAAAATACTCAAACACTTGGAAGCTGAATAGCATGTTATTAAATATTGATTGGGTTACCAATGACATCAAAGAAGAAATTAAAAACATCCTGGACACTAATGACAATGAAAACACAACAATCCAAAACCTACGGGACACAATGAAAGCAGTCCTGAGAGGGAAGTTTATAGCTCTACAGGCCTATCTCAAAAAACAAGAAAAAATGGTAGTTAATCATCTAACTCTACATCTCAAAGAATTAGAAAGAGAGCAACAAGAAAACCCCAGAGTGAGCACAAGGAAGGAGATAATAAAGATTGGAGCAGAAATCAATGAAATAGAGACCAAAAAAACAATACAGAAAATCAATGAAACCAAGAGCTGGTTCTTTGAAAGGATAAACAAGATTGACAAAGCCCTAGCAAGGCTCACCAAGAAGCAAAGAGAGAGGTCCCAAATAAACCAAATCAGAAACGATAGAGGCAAAATAACAGCAGACCCCACAGAAATACAAATGATTGTTAAACAATACTACGGACAACTCTACTCCAACAAACTAGACAACCTGGAGGAAATGGACAAATTCCTAGAAAAATACAACATTCCAAAACTCAATCAGGAAGAATCTAAAAATCTGAATAGGCCAATAACTATGGAAGAAATTGAAGCAGTCATCAGAAAGCTTCCAGCAAACAAAAGCCCAGGACCAGACGGCTTCTCAGGGGAGTTTTACCAAACTTTCAAGGAAGAACTAAAACCTATCCTCCTCAGATTACTACAAAAAGTTCAAGAGAATGGAACACTTCCAAACACATTCTATGAAGCTAGCATCACCCTAATACCAAAACCAGGTAAAGACAACACAGTGAAAGAGAATTACAGGCCAATATCCCTCATGAACATAGATACCAAAATCCTCAACAAAATCTTAGCAAATCGGATCCAGCAGTACATCTGAAGGATCATACACCATGACCAAGTAGGATTTATCCCAAGGATGCAAGGATGGTAAAACATCCGTAAATCAATAAACGTGATACATCACATAAACAAATTGAAAGAAAAAAACCACATGGTCATATCAATTGATGCAGAAAAAGCATTCGACAAAATCCAACACCCATTTTTGATAAAAACTCTCAGCAAGGTGGGAATAGAAGGATCATACCTCAACATAATAAAAGCCATATATGACAGGCCCACAGCCAACATCATACTCAATGGACAAAAACTAACACCATTTCCCCTAAGAACAGGAACAAGACAGGGATGCCCACTCTCACCACTCCTGTTCAACATCGTCCTGGAAGTATTAGCCATTGCAATTAGACCAGAAGAAGAAATAAAAGGCATCCAAATTGGAAAAGAGGAAGTAAAACTGTCCTTATTTGCAGATGACATGATATTATACATACAAAACCCTAGAGACTCCATCAAAAAACTACTAGACTTAATACATGAATTTGGCAATGTGGCAGGATACAAAATTAACCCCAAGAAATCCGAGGCATTTCTATACACCAATAGTGAACTTTCAGAAAGAGAGATTATAAAAACAATCCCATTTACCATCGCACCAAAAAAATTAAGATACCTAGGAATAAACTTAACTAAAGAGGTAAAAGACCTCTACTCAGAAAACTACAGGACGTTGCAAAAAGAGATAGAGGAAGACATAAAGAGATGGAAGAACATACCATGTTCATGGATTGGTAGAATCAACATCATTAAAATGTCCGTACTACCCAAAGCAATCTATAAATTCAAGGCACTTCCCATTAAAATACCAATGGCCTTCTTCAAAGATCTAGAACGAACTCTCCAAAAATTCATCTGGAATAAAAAAAGACCCCGAATAGCTGCAGCGATCCTGAGAAAAAACAAAGTAGGTGAGATCTCAATGCCAGATATCAAGCTGTATTACAAAGCCACTGTTCTCAAAACTGCCTGGTACTGGCACAAGAACAGACATATAGATCAGTGGAATAGAATAGAGAGTCCAGAAATTAGCCCGAACCAATATGCTCAATTAATTTTTGACAAAGGAGGCATGAACATACAATGGAGCCAAGATAGTCTCTTCAATAAATGGTGTTGGGAAAATTGGACGGATATATGCAAGAAAATGAAACTAGACCACCAACTTACACCATACACAAGAATAAACTCAAAATGGATAAAGGACTTAAATGTACGACAGGAAACCATAAAAATTCTAGAAGAATACAAAGGCAACAAAATCTCAGACATATGCCAAAGCAATTTCTTCACTGATACAGCTCCTAGGGCAGTTGAAACTAAAGACAAAATGAACAAATGGGACTACATCAAAATAAAAAGCTTCTGCACAGCAAAAGAAATCATCAACAAAACAACAAGAAAACCCACTGCGTGGGAAAACATATTTGCCAACATCATATCTGAAAAGGGCCTAATCTCCAAAATTTATAGGGAACTCATACAACTTAACAAAAAGAAGATAAACAATCCAATCAAAAAATGGGCAAAGGACCTAAATAGACACCTTTCAAAAGAGGACATTCAGAAAGCCAAGAGACATATGAAAACATGCTCAAAGTCACTAATCATCCGAGAGATGCAAATCAAAACAACAATGAGGTACCATCTCACACCTGTCAGACTGGCTATCATCAACAAATCAACAAACGACAAGTGCTGGAGAGGATGTGGAGAAAAAGGAACACTCATGCACTGCTGGTGGGAATGCAGACTGGTGTAGCCACTGTGGAAGACAGTATGGAGTTTCCTCAAAAAATTGGAAATGGAACTCCAATTTGACCCAGTGATCCCACTTCTAGAAATATATCCCAAGAAACCAGAAACACCAATCAGAAAGGATATATGCACCCCGATGTTCATAGCAGCACAATTCACCATAGCTAAGATCTGGAAACAGCCTAAGTGCCCATCAGTAGATGAATGGATTAGAAAACGGTGGTACATCTACACGATGGAATACTATGCTGCTGTAAAAAAGAAGGAACTCTTACCATTTGCAACAGCATGGATGGAACTGGAGAGCATTATGCTAAGTGAAACAAGCCAGTCAATGAAGGAAAATTACCACATGATCTCACTCATTCATGGACAATAAAGACCATTACAAACTTTTGAACAATAATAGATACAGAGGCAGAGCTGCCTCAAAATGATTGCCAAACTGCAGTGGGAAGGCCAGGGAGGGTTGGGGGACAGGAGGGAGGGGAGTAAGAGATCAACCGAAGGACTTGTATGCATCCTTATAAGCATAACTAATGGACATAAGACACTGGGGGGTAAGGGAGGGCAGGGGTTTGTCAAGTGCGGGGGGGAAAAAAGGACACTTATGTAATACCCTTTGTAATACTTTTAGCGAAAAATAAAAAATTAAAAAATAAAAAAAAAAAAGATCAGTGGTTTCCAGAATTTAGGGGGAAGGGAAGGATTAATAAGCTGAACATGGAGGATTTTTAAGGCAGTGAATGGATTCTATATGATACTGTAATGGTAAGTATGTGCCATCATACATTTGTCCAAACCCATAGGATGTTCAACACCACGGTGAACCTTAATGTAAAATTTGGAATTTGGTTGATAATGATGAGTCAATGCGCATCCATCCATTGTAAAAAATATACTTCACTGTTACTGGGGGGGTCAAAAATGAGCAAGGCACCAGACCTGCAAGGCTCAGTGGTTGAGCATCCAGTTAGGAGCCAGAAGATCAATGTTTGATTTCGGGTGGGGGTACATACCCCAGTTGTGGGCTTGATCCCTAATGTGGGGTGTACAGGAGGCAGCAGAACAATGATTACCTCTCACCATTGATGTTTCTATCTCTGTCTCCCTATCCCTTCCTCTCTGAAACCAATAAAAATAAATTAAAAAAATGAGTAAGGCTGTGTGTATCTGAGTTTATGTGGCTTATGGGAGATCTCTCTACTTTCCATTCAATTTTACTGTGCACCAAAAACTGCTCTAAAAAATAAGTCTTAAAATGACAAAATAAAAAAGGCTTATTAGTTTTTATTTTAAAAAGGTATTCCTCCAGGGATGCAAGGCTGGTACAATATCCACAAATCAATAAACATGATACATCACATAAACAAATTGAAAAACAAAAATCACATAATCATATCAATTGATACAGAAAAAGCATTTGACAATATCCAACACCATTTTCTGATAAAAACTCTCAGGAAAGTGGGAATAGATGGATCATACTTCAATATAATAAAAGCCTTATATGACAAACCTATAGCCAACATCATACTCAATGGGCAAAAAATAAAACCATTTTCCCTAAGAACAGGAACAAGAGAGGGATGCCCTCTTTCACTACTCCTGATCAACATAGTACTGGAAGTGCTAGCCATAGTGATCAGACAAGAAGAAGAAATAAAATGTATCCAAATTGGAAAAGAAGAAGTAAAATTGTCTTTATTTGCTGATGACATGATATTGTACATCGAAAACCTTAAAGACTCCATAAAAAACTACTATACTTAATAAATGAATTTGGCAATGTAGCAGGATACAAAACTAACACCCAGAAACCTTTGGCTTTTTTATACACCAATAATGAACTCACAGAAAGAGAAACTAAAAAAACAATCCATTTACTATTGCAATAAAAAAATAAGATATTGAGGAATAAATTTAACCAAAGAGGTAAAAGACCTGTACTCAGAAAATTACAGGATGCTGAAAAAAGTAATAGAGGAAGACCTAAATAAATGGAAGAATATACTATCTTCATGGATTGGTAGAATCAAGATCATTAAAATGTCCATACCACCCAAAGCAATTTATAGATTCTAAGCAATCCCCATTAACATACAACAGCATATTTCAAAGACCTAGAACAAACTCTCCAAAAATTCATCTGAAATAAAAAAAAGACCTCGATTAACTGCAGCGATATGAAGAAAGAAGAACAATGTTGGCGGGATGACAATACCAGATATCAAGCTATATTACAAAGCCACTGTTCTCAAAACTTCCTGGTACTGCCACAAGAATAGACAAATAGACCAATGGAATAGAACAGAGAACCCAGAGATCAACCAAAGCCATTATGCTCAATTAACATTTGACAAAGGAGGCAAGAACATACAATGGAGTCAAGACAGTCTCTTCAATAAATAGTGTTGGAAAAATTGGACAGATACTCGCAAAAAAATGAAACTAGACCACCAACTTACACCATACACAAAAATAAACTCAAAATGGATAAAGGACTTCAACATAAGACAGGAAACCATAAAAATCTTAGAAGACTCCATAGGCAGCAAAATAGCAGACATATTTTGTAGCAATATCTTTACCAATACAGCTCCCTAGGGCAATGGAAACTAAGAAGAAAATAAACAAATGGGACTACCTCAAAAGAAAAAGCTTCTGCACAGCAAAAAAAAAAAAAAAAAAAAAAAAAAAAAAAATCAACAAAACAGTAAGAAATTCACTGCACGGGAGAACATATTTGCCAGTGTTATCTCTGATAAGGATTTAATCTCCAAAATTTGCAGGGAACTCCAACAACTTAACAAAAGGAAGATAAACAATCCAATCAAAAAATGGGCAAAGGACCTAAATAGACACTTTTCTAAAGAGGACATACAGAAGGCCAAGAAACATATGAAAACATTAGAGGCCTGGTGCACGAGATTCATGCACTCAGGGGGGGTCCCTCAGCCCAACCTGCACCCTCTCGCAGTGTGGGAGCCCTCAGGGGTTGCCCAACTGCCAACTTAGGCCCACTCCCCATGGGCCTAAGCTATCAGTGGGACATTCTTTTTTTAAAAAAAAAATTTTATTTTATTGTTTAAAGTATTACAAATAGTAGTATATATATCTCCCTTTTTTTCCCCCATTGACTTTCCCCCAGCCTCCCCTAGCCCCTAGCACATGGCCTTACCTCACCACCCAGTGCATTGTGTCCATTGGTTATGCTTATATGCATGCATACAAGTACTTCAGTTGATCTCTTACCTTCCCCCTCCCAACCTTCCCCAGCCTTCCCACTGTAATTTGACAGTCTGTTTGATGCTTCTCTGCCTCTGTATCTATCTTTTTTTTTCATCAAGTTATAATGTTCTTTATTATCCATAAATGAGTGAGATCATGTGGTATTTTTCTTTCACTGACTGGCTTATTTCACTTAGCCATGGAGGAGGGAGAGGTTCCTGCCACCGCCACTGTTCTCTCCAGCTGTGAGCCCGGCTTCTGGAAGAGCAGTGCTCCCCCTGTGGGAGGGCACTGACCACCAGGGGGCAGCTCTTGTGTTGAGCTGCCTTCCCCCTGGTGGTCAGTGCATGTCATAGCGACTGGATGTTCCACTGTTTGGTCGATTTGCATATTAGCCTTTTATTAGATAGGATGTTCAAAGTCACTAATCATATGAGAGATGCAAATCAAAACAACAATGAGGTACCATCTCACACCTGTCAGAATGGCTATCGTCAACAAATCAACAAATGACACGTGCTGGCGAGATGTGGAGAAAAAGGAACCCTTGTGCATTGCTGGTGGGAATGCAGACTGGTGGAAAACAGTATAGTGTTTCCTCAAAAAATTAAAAATGGAACTCCCATTTGACATAGTGATCCCACTTCTAGGAATGTATCCCAAGAAAACAGAAGCACCAGTCAGAAAGGATATATGCACCCCTATGTTCATTGCAGCACAATTCACCATAGCTAAGATTTGGAAACAGCCTAAGTCCCCATCAGCAGACGAGTGGGTTAGAAAACTGTGCTACATTTACACAATGGAATTCTATGACACTGTAAAGAAGAAGGAATTCTTACCATTGGCAACAGCATGGATGGAACTAGATAGCATTATGCCTAGGAAATAATCCAGTCAGAGAAAAAAAAAAATTACATGATCTCACTCATTTGTGGAATATAATGAGCAACATAAACTGATGAACAAAAATAGAACCAGAGACATAGAAGCATCAAACAGACTGTACAACCTATGAGGGAAGGTGGGAGGTGAGGAGGTAAGAGATCAACCAAAGGACTTGTATGCATGCAGATGAGCATAACCAAGGGACACACACAGTAAGGGGGTAAGGGCTTGTGGGGAGGGGGTAGTGGGGGAGAAGCCAATGGGGAAAAAAGGAGACTCATGTAATACTTTAAACAATAAAGAATTTTTAAAAATGTATTTCCTGAATCTGCTATTAACATACATCAACATGTTAATGCTATTTTCAAGAAACAGTCACCTTGGAAATGAAGATAAATAGCCAAGTATCAGAATATGGGTGTTATCCCCACTATTGAGTGAAGCATATGGAAAGATAAATAAAGCAAATAATTTCCATTGTATACTAAGACAGGAAAATAACTAATAAATACGATTGAAAACCTTGCTTTATAATTATAAACAGGGTTTAGTGCAATATAAATCAAAACTGAATCATCCATATAATTAAAAGTCACGTTTTCTTCTAATTGTAAATCAGAAATCTATGCTGATTTTATCTAAATATTACCTTAAAGCATTAATTGGATAAAAAGTAAAGCTTGCCAGAACCGGTTTGGCTCAGTGGATAGAGCGTCGGCCTGCGGACTGAAAGGTCCCAGGTTCGATTCCAGTCAAGGGCATGTACCTGGGTTGCGGGCACATCCCCAGTAGGAGATGTGCAGGAGGCAGCTGATCGATGTTTCTCTCTCATCGATGTTTCTAACTCTCTATCTCTCTCCCTTCCTCTCTGTAAAAAATCAATAAAATATATTTTCAAAAAAAATAAAAAATAAATTAAAAAAGTAAAGCTTATAATTGCCCAATATTGCCCTAGTAATTTATGTACAAATACCTGTGAAATACTCACCAAGGGTCACAAATGTAACCAGCATTGTAAGCAATTATGGATGATGTGACTGAAACCAGTACCATGTTATGTTAAATATTATTTGCTCTTAAAATAAATTCTTAGATCAAGACTAAAAGGTCAGTCAGTTTTGCTGTGCAAAAGTATTTCATGCAGCAGGCCTAAGACTGCTATCCTTAGAAAGTCCTGCTTAAATGGCTGCCCTTCAGTTGGTGTCTGAAAACCTGAATCTGGGGAGGGTTTCCCCCTTTCCCTAACTGAGAAGAGGGGCTCCCTGAGCCTAAATACTTTGTACAACCAATGGGGTTCATGCTGAACACCTGCTTTCTTTCTGGGAATCTAAAATTTTGGTACATGCTATGGGGAAGATGCCTATGTGGCTAGCATGCCATAAAAAACTCTCATTGAGACTAACAAAATTGGAAGATAACATAGTTCACGTGTGTTGTCATAATTATACACTGAATCACTAAGCACCCAGGTAATTTCACAGGGAGAGGGCTCTTGGAAGCTTGTGCCTGGTGTCCTCCACCCTTTGTCACACACAGCTCTTCTCTTTGCTGATTTTACTGTGGTCTTTCACTATAATAAATCTCAGGTATGAGCACAACTATATGCTGAGTCCTATAAATTTTCTAGTGAATAAACAAACCTAGGGGTGGATTTAGGATCCTCTAACAAAATTGCATTATGTGAAAACATTATTTGAATTGATTTCAAAAAGTACCTGTCATTGATTTTGTTTTGGTCCATGCTTCTTGAGTTTTCCGTAGATCTGTAACTATTGGAATAAAGACATGAAAGGGATAAATCAAACATTGATGTCAGAAAATAATGTGAAATAAGCAACATTCCTATTTAGTCACAATAGAAAATACAGAATTCTAATGATTGACAACATGTTCTTTAGTATCAAAGTTTCTATAAAGGAAATGAAGACATCACACTGACACTTTTCTCCAACTAAACAAGGTTTAATTCCTTTGTACAACAGTTGTGAATCAACCAAGTAACTGGGATAACTGCAGAAGAACAGTAGTTATCATATACTAGAGACCCGATGCATGAAATTCGTGCAAGGGTAGGCCTTCGCAGCCCCGGTTGCCGGGCCTCTCCAGCCCCGGCTGTCTCGTGGCCTGGGCTGCCTCAGGGCCATGCCCCCCACCCATGTCCACCACCCACACACCCCAAATTCCCTGGCTCCCCAGGGCCCCCTGATTGATCATCCCACAGACACTAGCCTGGTCCTCCCTCTTTGGGATGATTGCGGAGCCCTCCGATTGATCGCCCCTCTGACTGGTTGCCTGGGCCTCCTTCTGAGGGGCGATTGTGGGGTGACAGCGGGCCCTCTGACCAATTGCATTGCTCCCTCCTTGGTTGGCCTGGCGTCAGTGCGTGCCATAGCATGTTCGTCCTATTCTTTATGTCCAATCTAAATGCCAGTGCACTACCTGGAAACCTATCAATCACCTTAGATTTCTCTCTCCGCACCAGCTCTTTACATGCAATCATCACCATAGTCATATGAACTAGACCTCTCTACATTCTCTGCTTTATTTGGCTACTGTCAACTGCACTAGTCAAACATAAGCTCTTAAAAGATGGCTCTCTGAGTGTTGGGGAATACCAACAAATATTATTGTTCCTTCTTAAATGAATAAGATTTGTTTAAGCAAAAGAAATGAGAAAGACATAGGCCTAGAAAACAACATTTCAAATGGAATAAATTTAGCTTCCTATCTCATTTGACCATGGAAGCATACAACTTTCAAATTGAACTGATGCTCATCCAAGGAGGCAAAATGTTCCTTTGTCTTCCAGGCCCTTTATAAGGTTTCTGTACCCTCTATTCTCTACAGGAGGGGTCAGCAAACTAGGGCCCAAAGGCCAACACAAGCTGCCAGCTGGTTTTGCAAATAGTTTCACTGGAATACATCTGTGCCTATTAACTTACAGATTCTCTAAGACTGCTCTCACACTACAATGGCAGACTTGAGTAGATATGACAGACCACATGGACTAAAATCAGGCCCTTTGCAGAGAAAGGTTGGTGATCCCTGCTTCACACCACAATCAGAGGGCCCTTATCGAATCTAATCTTGTTCCTCTTCTGCTCAAAACTCCAATGAATCCCTGCAGTAAATATTTCTGGCTTTCGACCTTAGTCTTCATTCTTGCTGGAGAACCACAACTCTATTTGTACATTCACTGTCCTGATACACAAAGAAGTAGGTATCTTCTTTGTGTATCAGTTCCAAAAGGAGAAATGATTATAATAAGCTCATCAGAGTCACTAGTTTACCTCTAATTGGTTTAAGTATGAGCATGCGATTAACCGAAGCCTATAAAAAGCTAGGGAAGTCAACTGCAAGCCTCTCAGTTTCTTCCTATTTAAAAGAAAGTCATAGGCCCAGCCAGTGTGGTGCAGTAGATGGAGCCCACTGTCCCAGGCACCAAGAGGTCGCTGGTGATATTCCAGGGCAGGGCAGATTCCAGGGTGGCAGGGTTAGTCCCCAGGAGGGGGTGTGCAGGAGGCACCTCGTGGATGTGATGGCTCTCTCTCATTGATGTTTCAGTCTCTCTCTCCCTTTTCTTTCTCTCTAATGTCAATTAAAACATATTATTTTAAAAAATTAAGGAAACACATAGCTCAACATCACTAATCTTGGAAATGCAAATGAAATTCATAAGGAAGTACCCTCCTCACTCCTCTCAGAATGGATGTCATCAAAATATAAGTAAATAAGTGTTGGCAAGGATATGGAGAAAAGAGAAAGCCTCATGCAATGTTCCTGTGATTGTAAATTGGTACAGTCACTGTGGAAAGCAGCATGGACATTCCTCAAAAAAATAAAAATAGAACTGCCATTCTACTTCTGGGTATTTATCCAACAGAAACATGAACACGAATTTACAAAGTTACTTGCACCCCTATGTTCACTACAGCATTATTTACAATAGCCAAGGTATGGAAGCAACATAGGTGTCCTTCAATAGATAAGTAAATAAAAAGATGCGAAATTTATAAACACACACTCACACTCATTATGCATATGCATAATGAAAAACTCCTCAGACATAAAAAACAATAAATTCTGGCCTTTTATGGAAACATGGATGGACCAGGAGGATCTTATGCTAAGTGAAATAAGACAAAGAAAACAAATACCATAGGGCAGTGAGGGCGAACCTTTTGAGCTCGGCGTGTCAGCATTTTGAAAAACCCTAACTTAACTCTGGTGCTATGTCACATATAGAAATTTTTTGATATTTGCAACCATAGTAAAACAAAGACTTATATTTTTGATATTTATTTTATATATTTAAATGCCATTTAACAAAGAAAAATCAACCAAAAAATGAGTTCCCGTGTCACCTCTGACTCGCGTGTCATAGGTTTGCCATCACTGCCATAGGGTCTCACTTGTAGGTTCAATCTAAAACAACAAAACAGAAACAGACCCCATGGCTACAGAGAACAAACTGCTGGTTGCTAGAGCACAGTAAGCAGAGGTGATGGGTGAAATAAAAGAATATGAAATGCAAAATTCCAGTTATAAATTACATAAGCCAGAGGGATGTAGTGTACTGTGCAGCACAGGAAATGTGTCAATATCACGATAACTTTGCTCGGTGATAGATGGTTACTAGACATATCATTGTGAAACAAGGATAATTATAAAATCCTAATGCAATCTGGCACCCAGTAAGCACTAAATAAACTATAGCAAACCATGGAAATTAAAATGAGCTTAACATGCTCTTAAAGAGCGATGACTGTTTTTAAAATGTTTCAATTCTGCAACATCAGAGTAACACTTAGTACCTGAAAGACACCTGAAAGTTAAATGGCAGACCATTCAGCTGAAAAATGAGTAACTGAATTTTGACATTTTCTTTGAAAATTCTGTTCAGAAAAACAGAGAAATAAACCAGCGACACCTCTCCCACATTATGAGTACCTTCAAGATCAAAATGCTATTTCATTTATTTCCTATAACTTGCAAAGCCAATCTATACAAACCCTCTGATGAAGGTCTACCAAGTCCAAGGTGTCCTCATACAGTTCAGATTGTACAAAAAACCAGGTGCCACATCTGGCATTTTTGTTATTGGGAAATATTTTTGTACATTTATTATAATTTGTAGAGTCCCGGGATGTGCTGTTTGAATATTTATTATCATTTTCTTCTGATTATTGGCAACAGAGCATCTTGTTCTAAAGAAATTCCAGTTTCCTGATAATTACCAAATTAATGAAGTCAACATATATCATTCTGTTTTGACTTCTGAGTAATAAAGTTGACAATAGTGAGACCTTGTTGGTAGAATATGAAAAATACCCTACGTTTCTCAAGAAGCATTGCCTTTCTGAGTTCTGAACTATGGGCAGATGTCTTTATAAAACAATGTTGTCAGGATTCTTGTACACTGGCTAAGTGTGGCAGCTCTTATTGTTTGCCATCTGTTTGTGATACCAGGAAAGTATTGTTGAGTTCCTAATTATAGTTACTTTTTTGGTGAGACGAATCACTATGCAATAACAAATATTCATTTACTAAATATAATCCATTCACAGTTAAAACTAAAGATTCATTTTTAGAACAAATCAAGTTTGGTATAATGTGACACATAGAGGAAACATTCACCATCCTAACTTAAAGTCTTTTTTCTTCTTAACATAAAGATACAGTGTGGGATTTTAGGGGTCAGAACTAAATAAATGAACTTCTTTTCAAATGATATTGCCCCAGACTTCAAATTAGCTACAATTAACTTTGTTAATAATACTAGACTACTATTCTATTAAGAAGGAGTTTAAGAAAAACTATACATGCAACTTCCACATGGTTGGTATTTTTTCCCTCTCTTTCATTAACAAAACTTCCTTATTCTTACTTCATCTATGGTAGCAACACCAAGAGGAATTCACTATCAGAAGTCTTACCAGGAGTACAACTTTCAGAGGTTTGGGGTCCCTTTATTTCTTTAGTTTTAGAGGTTATTTTTTGCTGGCTGTGTACCAAAAAAAAAGAAAAAAATGGTGATAAGTAATATTACTTTCTTAATATTAACATAAAATATTTTTGAAATATAGTAAGTTATTAGAATATATCAGAACTAAAACTAAAATTTTAATTGTACCACACATTTTAAATTTGTAAGTTCTACAACTGCTTTATGAAGTATGTAATTTCTAACAAAATAAGGTATCATAGTCATGATATGAGGGCAGTCTAGTTCAGTGAATTAATTAGAGTTAGCTAGACATAATCACAAATGTGTTAAACTCACACCTCCTATTTCTATAACCCACAGCTATTTCTTCTCACACAGTCACTTTTCTTGGCTCAAGGTCCTCCTCTACAAAATAAGAATCTTATTACTTTATTTCAGAAGGTTGTAAGGAGGATGGAATGAGATAATACAGCAAAAGATATGCTCAGATAAATAGTAAAGCAAAGAAAAAATCTAGTTATGAACTTTATTTGTTGAAACTATTTTTGAATTCCAAGTACTATAAATCCCAATGTGAACTTTTCATAGTTTCTAACATTCAAATGTTGCATATTTCAGAAAATGTTATTAATCTGGTTATTACCTCTACTCAGGTTGTGGTCTGTATTTCAGGGCATCTCAGCCGTTGTGTAACTGGCAACTGAATTTATGTACAAATATATTACCTCATGAAGTCAGATAACACCATGCTCCCTTCTTTTTGTAGCAAATCACACCAACCACAGAAAACTAATAGAAATCAAGACCTGGCCTGGACTAAGACTATGCCTTCTCTACCTACTCAAACTGTGAACCAGCACATCTTTATGAGAATGATGCTTAATCTCCCTGACCACCCCAACTGTCTTGGAAGATACAATCCTACTGGTCACCTACCCATGCTGATGAGTCAGGGATGTGCCCTTAGCAATTGTAATTACCAATAACCTACTTTTGATTCAGAGCTTTCTGTTGACTGGCTTCCATGTGAGGCATAATTTTAAATATTTTGAAACCTGGGGTAAATTCAAATCACTCAGGGAAGTTTCATTATTATGGCAAAAAGATCACTTGAGGGGCCAACCTCAATTATGGACCCTCAGGAAATCTGGTGCTTACTACTCTGAGAAAGCAATATGGGGCCTTCCACTACCTAAACAAAGATGCTCCATAGGATATAAAGTGACCTTGGGGTATAGATATAGTAACAAAGGAGAAAGAACTTCTGATCTTTTCCTGTGTCATTATTTGAATCTCTGTGGCAGCTTAGTATTGTTTGTAAGTAACACCTGCTAGCAGAAAAACAAAACAAAAACCCATGAAGCTCAAAGGATAACTCATCCCCAAAGGTCTGGGCTAAGAAGTGAGCTCCATATAAGCTTTCCCGTGTGGGAGGGTGGCTGTGGGTGGCTAGAGCTAGGAGGCCCAGCAGCCAGAGTAGGGTGCTGGTAATTGGAATAGTGGCTAAACATACAGAGTACATGTATGTAAACTAAAAAAAAAGGTGTGACCCCCAAGTCCAAGGGTGAGTCAACACGAAGACTCAAGAATCTGGATCAGGAAGGCCAACCTGGAAGCAAAGATCAATCATGATTATATGATGGGTTTCAATGGCAACTCAACAGCTATAGGATCAATGGAAAAAACATAAAAGTTAGACTGTCCTTTTTTACATCTCCATCTGACTTGTCAGAGAAGATTGTCTTCCTGGACTTAGGGAATTCTTTATATGCCTGAAAAATTCAAGGCCGGGGGGGCGGGGGGGGCTAGGGGGATATAGGAGATAGTCCCCAGAAACTACAGATGTTTCTGCTACAGTCAACACTTCAAGACCCCAAATAAGTAGTTAGAAAAATCAGAGCTGAGATTTTAACCCCATGCAGAGTGGTCCTAGGTGGAATGAAATGGGTAAAATCTTAAAAGTTCTGAGATAAAGAATTTGACCCAGTGCTTCTTCTAACTAGCTGAGCCTTTGTTTGTTTTCTGGCTGATGACCTAGACCAGTGGTCGGCAAACTGCGGCTCGCGAGCCACATGCGGCTCTTTGGCCCCTTGAGTGTGGCTCTTCCACAAAATACCGACTTCCGTGCATGGGCCACGAAGTTTCAATTGCACTGTACGTGCATGCCCGCACGTGGCATTTTGTGGAAGAGCCACACTCAAGGGGCCAAAGAGCCGCACGTGGCTCACGAGCCACAGTTTGCCAGCCACTGGTACAGGGTATAGCCCACAGAAGGGCACTCTAGAAATATTAGTTTCTTTTCTCTGCATTTTCTTAGCGAGCATATAATTTTTAAATTTTCATAAAATCCTACCTGCTTAAAGAGTCTTTTTCAGAGACATCCATCACTATTTAAAAAAAAAAGCAAAATACATTTTAAATCAACAAGAATATAGGGCTTTAAAAGTACTGAATTAATGCATTGTTAGAAAGTGTAACTTTGGGACCACACCTGAAAACTGTACTAGAGTAAATATTATTGGTAGGCCATTAATGCATTAAGAACATTTACTTTCTCTTTTTAAACATATAAAACTAAAAAAAAAAAAGAAAGAAAAATGGGATCTATCAAAATTTGATACTTAACTGTGAACTGCTATGTACAAGGAAAAATAATGCTAACCAAACCCCATCGGACTGACAGAAAGTTTTATTGTTAGTGGAAACAGAATTATAGACTAACCATGTCAAACTTAAGTAGCATGAGCTTTATGGCTTCTTCCATTAAGAGCAGTTAGAGGAGAGTATACTTACTTTGCCATAACACAATACAAATGTTCCAGCTCTTAGGTGCAGACTAGCTAGTCTAGGATGAAACACCCTTATCATAAGGAAACTTTGTCACTAGCCACTACACTTTGCTGCACAGTAAAATAGAGGAAACAAATTCATTCTGGCTCCATTTCCAATTAGAAGATAAGTAGGAAAGACTTTGTGATCCCAGTTGTATAAAGTCGAACTACTTGAGGCTGTCTCCTTCAGTTGGGAGAGTCTCTCTGAACACCCCTCATAGAGCAAGGTGGTCCAATAGTTAGTGCTCTGCAATAGTGTGTGAGGTCATCTTTCTTAACCTTCCCATTAGGTGAATATGCCTATAGAAATCATTCTCTTTCAGCTTGTATGGCATATGTCATCAGATCCTATGCTAATGAAAAACAACAACAAACAACTAAGGCCCTCGAACATCTTAGATAACTACATCCAATTACCTTGGAATTCATTTTTCAAATATTCAAACAGATACCCACTGTGTGATTCCAACTATACAATGTTCAGGAAAAGGCAAATCTAGGGAGACGTAAAAGAGATCAGACGTTTCCAGGGCTTAGGGAGAAATGAAAGATGAATAAGCAGAGCACAGAAGATTTTTAGGGCAGTGAAGCGATACTATATATGATATGATGATATGGTGGGTATGTGCTTTCATGCATTTGTCACAATCCATAGCATGTACAACACCCAGAGTGAACCTCACTGTAAACTAAGGACTTTGGTTGATAATGATGAGTCAGTGCATGTCCATCCACTGTAATAAGTATACTTCACTGTTACTGGAGGTCAAAAATGAGCAAGGAACCAGGCCTGCGTGGCTCAGTGGTTGAGCATTGACCTAGGAACCAGGAAGTTAAGGTTTGATTCCCAGTAGAGTCACATGCCTGGGTTGTGGGCTCGATACCCAGTGTGGGGTGTGCAGGAGGCAACCTATCAATAATTCTATCTCATAATTGATGTTTCTATCTATGTCTCTTTATCCCTTTCTCTCTGAAATCAATAAAAAATAAATTAATAAAAACGAGTAAGGTTGTATATATTTGCATTTGTGGTTTATGGGCACTCTCTATACTTTCCACTCAATTATACTGTGCACCTAAAACTGCACTAAAAAATATGGTTTAGCCAGCACCGGTTTGGCTCAGTGGATAGAGCATCGGCCTGCGGACTGAAGGGTCCCATGTTCGAATCCGGTCAAGGGCATGTACCTTGGCTGCGGGCACATCCCCGGTGGGACATGTGCAGGAGGCAGCTGATCAATGTTTCTTTCTCATTGATGTTTCTAGCTCTCTATCCCTCTCCCTCCCTCTCTGCAAAAAATCAATAAAATATATTTTAAAAAACATATATGGTTTATAAATTTTTGTTTAAAATAATGTATTCCCTGTATCTACTACTAACATATGGTATATCAACATATCAATGCAATTTTCAAGATACAGTAACCTTGGAAATTAAGATAAAAACCCCAGTATCAGAATGTAGGTATTATTCCTGCCATTGAGTGAAGGATATGAAAAGACATAAATACAGCAAATACTTTTAAATATATACTAGTGCAAGAAAATAACTGATAAATATGATTGAATACCTTGCATTGTATTTATAAACAGGGATTTAGTACAATAAAAATCATCCATATAATTAAAAGACACTTTTTCTTCTAACTTTAAATCAGAAATCATTATGCTGAGTTCATCTAAAAATTATCTAGAAGCATTAATTGGATAAGAAGGAGAGCTTATAATTGCCTAATATTGTCATAGTAATTTATGTACAAATAGCTGCGAAATACTCACCAAGAGTCACAAAAGAAACCCTCATTGCAAGCAATTATGGATGATGCAACTGAAACCAGTACCATGTTATGTTAAATATCACTTGCTCTTAAAATAAATTTTTAGATCAAGGCCAGATAGTCAGGGCTATACCTGCTGTGCAGAGAAATTTCATACATCAGGCCTAAGATTGCTATCCTTAGAAAGTCCTGCTTAAATGGCTACCCTTTGGTGGGTGTCTGAAAACCTGAATCTGGGAAGGGTTTCCCCCTTTCCCTAACTGAGAAGAGTGGCCCCGTGTGTCTAAACACCTTGTACAACCAATGGGGTTCATGCTGAACACTTGCTTTCCTTCTGGGAATCTAGAATTTGGGGACATGCGATGGAGAAGATGCCTTAAAAACCTTTCACTGAGTCTAACAAGACTGGTAGATGACATATTTCACATGAGTTGTCAGAATTTGACACTGGAATATCTCAGCACATCCTGGTAACTTCACAGGGAGGGGGCTCTTGGAAGCTTGTGCCTGGTGTCCTCCACCCTTTGTCACACACACCTCTTCTCTTTGCTGATTTTACTGTGGTCTTTCACTATAATAAATCTCAGGTATGAGCACAACTATATGCTGAGTCCTGTAAAGTTTTCTAGTAAATAAGCAAACCTAAGGGTAGGTTTAGGAACTTCTAATAAAATTGCATTATGTGAAAACATTATTTGGATTGATGTGTTATTCATGATTACATTACAGAAGTTGATTTCTCAGAATACCTATCATTGGTTTTGTTTTGGTCCAGGCTTCTTTTCGAGTTTTCAGTGGTTCCATAACTATTAGAATAAAGACATGAAAGAGATAAATCAAACATTGATGTTAGAAAATAATGTGAAATAAGCAACATTCCTATATAGTCACAATAGGAAATACAGAATCCTAATGATTGACAACATGTTCTATAGTATCAAAGTTTCTATAAAGGAAAGGAAAACATCACACTGACAATTTTCTCCAACTAAACAAGGTTTAATTCCATTGTACAACAGTGTGACTTAATCAAGTAACTGGGATAATTGCAGAAGAACAGTAATTATCATATATACTAAACAAGTGTTCTAATGATTATAAAGTTCTTTTTATTTATGACTAATCTTTTTTATTTCTTATTAAACTAAAATCATGGCTCACCTATTGAAGGCAGTTGTTGATAGGATAAGTCAAAAAGTAAAAGAAATTGTATCCAAAATGTAGGGATATCCATAAATATTCCATTAAACTCTACCTGTATGGAAAAATACTATTCTTTCCTGTTGAACCTTTGCCCTTTTCTGCTCATCTGATGAAGTCCTAGTCTTCATGTCCAAACTAAATGTCAGTGAACTACCTGGAAACCTATAAATCGCCTTAGAATTCTCTCTCACCACTAACTCTCTATGTGCAAACATCACAAAAGTCTTATGAATTAGACCTCTCTACTGTCTCTGCTTTATTTTCTTTCTGTCAACTGCCCCAGTCAAACATGGGCTCTTAACAGATGGCTCTCACGGGGGGGGGGGGGGGGGGGGGGGGAGCGGGGGGGGGCGCGGATACCACCAAATATTATTGTTCCCTCTTAAATTAATATGTTATCATTAATCAAAACAAATGAGAGAGAAATAGACCTAGAAAACACCAACACTTTAAGTGGAATATCTTGAGCTTCCTGACTCATTTCAGAATGAATGAAAGCTTCATGATGGATTAATGCTAGTCCAAGGAGGCAAAATGTTCCTTTGTCTCCCAGGTTCTTTATGTGGTTTCCTTCTATCTATCCTCTACATGAGGGGTCAGCAAACTAGGGCCCACAGACCGATACAAGCTGCCATTTGGTTTTGCAAATAAAGTCTCACTGGAATACAGCCGTGCCTCTTCACTTACAGATTCCCTATGACTGTTCTCACAACTACAAGGGCAGACTTGAGTAGATATGACACACCACGGGACTAAAATCAGGTCCTTTGCAGAGAAAACTTGTTGATGCCTGCTTAATACCACAACCACAGGGCTCTTATCAAATCTGATCTTGTTCCTCTTCTGCTCAAAACTATAATGAGCCCTAACCAGTTTGGCTCAGTGGATAGAGTGTTGGCCTATGGACTGAAAGGTCCTAGGTTCAATTCCAGTCAAGGGCATGTACCTTGGTTACGGGAACACCCCCAGTACGAGGTGTGCAGGAGGCAGCTGATCAATGTTTCTCTCTCATTGATGTTTCTAACTCTCTATCCCTCTCCCTCCCTCTCTGCAAAAAATCAATAAAATATATTTTTCAGAGAGTAACCAAGATGGCGGCAGAGGTAAACACCTGAAATTGCTGCCTCGCACAACCACTTCAAAAATACAACTAAAAGACAAAACAGACACCATCCAGAACCACAGGAAAGCAGGCTGAGTGGAAATTCTACAACTAGAAGAAAAGAGAAAAGCACACTGAGACTCAGAAAAGGTGGGGAAGTAAGTGCAGAGGTACACAGGCGCATGTGGAAAGGGCTGGCAACTGAGGACGAGGTTGTCTTTTTCAATCGGGAGGGGGTCACAAGCTCCCAACTGCTCTGAACTCCAGTTCAGGGCGAGTCTCCAGGGACCCAGACTCACGGGGAGAAATTGGACTGTATGGCATGGGGCGGAACTCGAGGGCGGCTTTCTCTCAGAGGTGCTTGCAACGATTACCTCGGGACCCTGAGACCCAGGGCCTCTTAGGGCAGGGCTGAGGATCAGCCATAATTGTTTCCTCCACCCTGTTGATTCCCTGGGACCCCACCCCACCCAAGCTGTGTGCAGAGGCTTTTGCATATGAATGGCCTGGCCCTTGGCTATCTGAAAATTACCTAACAAACTGCAGCTGGGCCAGAGAGACCCAGAACATCCAAAAGAAGGCCCAAATCCCAAAGCAGCTTGCATTGCTTCACAGCTGGGCCTCATTTGAGCACCTCCAAACCCCAAACAAAGAAGAGGAATCTGCATATCTCTCCTTAGCTCTTGCTAGGTAGCCTCAGGCAGAGGCTAAATTAGCACCTCATTAGAGATCCAAGAGCCAGTGCACCCAGTGGTCAGAGTGGGACCATCCAGATTACAACTCCTCAGATCCATAAGGGACACACTCAGGGGCCAGACTCAGTGAACACCAAAGCCCCACTGAAGCAAGTCTTGCCCCATAAGGGTGTCTCCAGCACAGAAGTTCTTCCACCGTAGACACAGCTGAAACTCACAGCCAATTGGCCTGGAGGTCAATTCCTCCCACTGATACCAACAACCATCAAGGCTTAACTACAACAAGACTGTGCACAAAGCCCACAAAGGGGTGCACCAAGAGTTTCCACCTCAGGTAATTGGGGAGGCTGAGCCACTGGGCCCTATAGGACACCTAGCACACAAAGCCACTCTATCAACACAGGGAAGCAGCCAAGATGCCGAGACAAAAAAACAGGTCACAAATAACAGAAATGGAGGAAAGCAAATGACTGGCTATAGAGTTCAAAACCATGGTTATAAGGTTTTTCAAGAATTTTCTAGAAACCGTGAATAAATTTAGTGAGACCCTCAATAAATCTAGTGAGACCCTCGAGGATATGGAAAAGGACCAAGTAGAAGTTAAGCATACACTGACTGAAATAAAGAATATTATATAGAGATCCAACAGCTGCCTAGAGGATCGCAAGAATCAAGTCAAATATTTGAAATACGAAGAAGCAAAAAACACCCAACCGGAAAAACAAATAGAAAAAAGAATCCAAAAATACGAAGATAGTGGAAGGAGCCTCTGGTACAAATTCAAGCGTACCAATATCTGAATTATGGGGGTGCCAGAAGAAGAGAGGGAACAAGATATTGAAAACCTATTTGAAGAAATAATGACTGAAAACTTCCCCTACCTGGTGAAAGAAATACACTTACAAGTCCAGGAAGCACAGAGAACCCCAAACAAAAGGAATCCAAAGAGGACCACACCAAGACATAACATAATTAAAATGCCAAGAACAAAAGACAAAGAGAGAATCTTAAAAGCAGCAAGAGAAAAACAGTTAGGTACCTACAAGGGAGTACCCATATGATTGTCAGCTGATTTCTCAACAGAAATTGTGCAGGCCAGAAGGGAGTGGCAAGAAATATTCAAAGTAGCCGAAGCCAGTTTGGCTTGTGGATAGAGCGTCAGCCTGCGGACTGAAAGGTCCCGAGTTCGATTCCGGTCAAGGGCATGTACCTGGGTTGCAGGCACATCCCCAGTAGGAGATGTGCAGGAGGCAGCTGATCGATGTTTCTAGCTCTCTATCTCTCTCCCTTCCCCTCTGTAATAAATCAATAAAATATATTTTTTTAAAAAATAAGAAATATTCAAAGTAATGAATAGCAAGAACCTACAACCAAGATTACTTTACCCAGCAAAGCTATCATTCAGAATTGAAGGTCAGATTAAGAGCTTCACAGATAAGAAAAAGCTAAAGGAGTTCATCACCACCAGTATTATATGAAATGCTGAAAGGTATTCTTTAAGAAGAGGAAGAAGAAGAAAAAGGTAAAGATAAAAATTATGAACAACAAATACATATCTATCAACAAGTGAATCTAAAAATCAAGTGAATAAAAAATCTGAAGAACAGAATAAACTGGTGAATATAATAGAATCAGGGGCATAGAAAGGGAGTGGACTGACAATTCTCTGGGGGGGGAGGAAAGGGGTGTGGGGGGTGTGGGAAGGGACTGGATACAAATCGTACACCTATGGATGAGGACAGTGTGGGGGGGGAGGGGTAAGGGCAGAGGTTGTGGTGGGAACCGGGTGGAGGGGAGCTATGGGCGGGGGGGGGAAGAGGAACAACTGCAATAATCTGAACAACAAAGATTTAATTTAAAAAATTAAATTAAATTATATATATTTAAAAATAAAAACTACAATGAATCCCTGCAGTAAATATTCCTGGATCCCTACCTTAGTCTTCATCCTTGCTGGACAACCACAACTCTATTTGGATATTTACTGTCCTATTATACAAAGAAGGTGGTATCTCCCCAACTTCAAAAAGAGAAATCATTAAACTAAGCTCATCAGAGTCACTAGTTTACCATTAACTGGTTTAGGAATGAGCATGGGATTAACCCAAGCCTATAAAATGTTAGTGGAAGTCACATGCAAGCCTCTCAGGTCTCTTCCTATTTAAAGAAACACATAGGCCCAGCCAGTGTGGTTCAGTAGGTTCAGGCAATTGTCCCATGCACCAAGAGGTCACTGGTTATATTCAAAGTCAGGGCAGATGCCAGGGTGGCAGGGCTAATGCCTGGGAGGGAGCCTGAATGAGGCAGCCCATGGATGTGATGGCTCTCTCTCATTGATGTTTCAATCTCTCTCTCCCTTTTCTTTCCTTTCCTTCTAAAGTCAATAAAAACATTTTTTTTTAAAAAATAAGGAAACACATAGTTCAATATCACTTACCAGGGAAATACAAATGAAAGCCATAAAGTACCACCTTACTCCTCTCAGATTGGCTGTCATCAAAATATAAATAATGAACAAGTGTTGGCGAGGATGTGGAGAAAAGAGAAAGCCTTGTGCACTGTTCATGTGATTGTAAATTGGTACAGTCACTGTGGAAAGCAGCATGGACATCCTCAAAAAATTGGAAATAGAACTGCTATTCCACTTCTGGGTATTTACCCAACAGAAACATGAACAGGAATTTGAAAAGATATCTGCACCCCTATGTGCACTACAGCATTACTTACAATAGCCAAGATATGACAGCAATGTAGAAGTTCTTCAATGGAAAAGTAAAGAAAGATGTAGAATGTATACACACACACACACACACACACACACACATCATGAAGAATTACTCAACACACAAGCAATGAATTCTTGCCATTTATGGAACCATGGATTGACCAAGAGGGTCTTATACTAAGTGAAATTAGACAGAGAAAATTAAATACCATGTGGTTTGACTTAGAGATGCCATGTAAAACAACAAAACAGAAACAGACCGCATAGCTACAAAGGACAAATTGACAATTGCCAGAGGGTAGTTAGCTGAAGAGACAGGTGAGATAGAAGAATATTAATGAGAAGTGCAAACTTCCCATATAAAATATATAAGCCATAAGACATAGTGTGCATTAAAGGGAATGTGTCAATATCTTAAAAACTTTGTTCAGTGATAGATAGTTACTAGGCATATCATTGTGAACACGTCATAAGGTACATAAACGTCAATCCACTGTGGCTGCACACCTGAAAGCAATATAATGGGTGCCAACTCTACTTTAACAAAATGTTAAAAAGGAACATTAACAAAAGGAAAAAGAAACATCTAAGGAAAAGCAGTCCTTTTGGCCTTCACATATTGACATGTGAGAATAGGATGCTTTGGAGCCTTTGCTAATTACTAACCAGGAAAGCTGACATACCATAAGCACTGAGAGCCTCACAGCTGAATAAGGTATAACAGCTGGAACCCTGATATCACCACTGAACTACCTGCTTCCTATTATTTTGGCCTCTGATAATTAGGGCACCTAGTATCTGAAGCTGAAAGCATTCTATCTGATACATTTCCCAAGGTCATAGGATAAGATCTAGTCCTTTCTGTAGCACTAAAGACTTTCATAAGCCTGCCTTAGCTAGGCCCTCACCTCATTCCCAACCATTCCCATAGCACACATTTTGCACCTTTGAAACTCTACTGCTCATAATTCTCACAAAGTTCACGTGTACATCTTGGCCCTTGCCCTGTTGTTCCTGCTACCAAACATGTAATCTCTATAGATGTTCCTACTGCCAAACATCACCCTTCTGCCCCTTTCCCTGGAAAACTTCTTTGTGGTCTGCATGCTTACTTTAAAACTCATCCACATTTTTATTTTTAAACTTCTTAAAAATTAATTAACGATAGAGAAACAGAGACAGAGAGAAACACTGGTTTGTTGTTCCACTTATTTATGCATTCATTGTGTGAGTCTGACCAGGCATCAAATCCACATCCTTGGCACATCAGGGACAATGCTTTAAGTAACTGAGAAACCAGGCCAAAGTCTCAGCCACATTTTTAAAACTCTAATTCTCACTATGGACGTAAAGTGTCTGATACATACTAAACACCAATAAAATGAATAAATAGGGATAATTATAAGATGCTAATGAGCTCTGGCACCTAGTAAGCACTAAATAAAGTACAGTAAGTAATAGAAATGACAATGATATTAACAAGCTCTTAGAGGGCAATGACTGTTTTTAAAATGTTTCAATTCTGCAACATCAGAATAACACTTAGTACCTGAAAGACACCTGAAAGGTAAATGGCAGACAATTCAGCTGAAAAATGAATAACTGAATTTTGACACTTTCTTTGAAAATTCTGTTTAAAAAAACAGAGAAATAAACCAGGGACACCTCTTCCATATTATGAGCATCTTCAAGGTCAAAATGCTATTTCATCCTTGTATTTCCTATCACTTGCAAAACCAAACTACACCAAGTCCTCTGATAGAGGTCTATTAAGTCCAAGGTGTCCTCATACAGTTCAGATTGTACAATGAACTAGGTCCCACATCTGGCATTTTTGTTATTGGGAAACATTTTTGTACATTTATTATAATTTGTTGAGTCCCAGGATGGGCTATTTGAATATTTATTATCATTTTCTTCTGATTATTGGCAACAGAGCATCTTGTTCTAAAGAAATTCCAGTTTCCTGATAATTACCAAATTAATGAAGTCAACATATATCATTCTGTTTTGACTTCTGAGTAATAAAGTTAACAATAGTGAGACCTTGTTGGTAGAATATGAAAAATACCCTGTGCTTCTCAACAAGCATTGCCTTTCTGAGTTCTGAACTATGGGCAGATGTCTTTATAAAACAATGTCGTCAGGATTCTTGTACACTGGCTAAGTGTGGCAGCTCTTATTGTTTGCCATCTGTTTGTGATACCAGGAAAGTATTGTTGAGTTCCTAATTATAGTTACTTTTTTGGTGAGACGAATCACTATGCAATAACAAATATTCATTTACTAAATACAATCCATTAACAGTTAGAACTAAACAAAAGATTCATTTTTAGAACAAATCAAGTTTGGTATAATGTGACACAGAGGAAACATTCACCATCCTAACTTAACGTCTTTTTTCTTCTTAACATAAAGATACAGTGTGGGATTTTAGGGGTCAGAACTAAATGAATGAACTTCTTTTCAAATGATATTGCCCCAGACTTCAAATTACCTATAATTAACTTTGTTAATAATACTAGACTACTATTCTATTAAGAAGGAGTTTAAGAAAAACTATACATGCAACTTCCACATTGTTGGTATTTTTTCCCTCTCTTTCATTAACAAAACTTCCTTATTCTTACTTCATCTATGGTAGCAACACCAAGAGGAATTCACTATCAGAAGTCTTACCAGGAGTACAACTTTCAGAGGTTTGGGGTCCCTTTTTTTCTTTAGTTTTAGAGGTTGTATTTTGCTGGCTGTGTACCAAAAAAAAAGAAAAAAATGGTGATAAGTAATATTACTTTCTTAATATTAACATAAAATATTTTTGAAATATAGTAAGTTATTAGAATATATCAGAACTAAAACTAAAATTTTAATTGTACCACACATTTTAAATTTGTAAGTTCTACAACTGCTTTATGAAGTATGTAATTTCTAACAAAATAAGGTATCATAGTCATGATATGAGGGCAGTCTAGTTCAGTGAATTAATTAGAGTTAGCTAGACATAATCACAAATGTGTTAAACTCACACCTCCTATTTCTATAACCCACAGCTATTTCTTCTCACACAGTCACTTTTCTTGGCTCAAGGTCCTCCTCTACAAAATAAGAATCTTATTACTTTATTTCAGAAGGTTGTAAGGAGGATGGAATGAGATAATACAGCAAAAGATATGCTCAGATAAATAGTAAAGCAAAGAAAAAATCTAGTTATGAACTTTATTTGTTGAAACTATTTTTGAATTCCAAGTACTATAAATCCCAATGTGAACTTTTCATAGTTTCTAACATTCAAATGTTGCAGATTTCAGAAAATGTTATTAATTCTGGTTATTACCTCTACTCAGGTTGTGGTCTGTATTTCAGGGCATCTCAGCCATTGTGTAACTGGCAACTGAATTTATGTACAAATATATTACCTCATGAAGTCAGATAACACCATGCTCCCTTCTTTTTGTAGCAAATCATACCAACCACAGAAAACTAATAGAAATTAAGACCTGGCCTGGACTAAGACTATGCCTTCTCTACCTACTCAAACTGTGAACCAGCACATCTTCATGAGAACGATGCTTAATCTCCCTGTCCACCCCAATTGGCTTGGAAGTTACAATCCTACTGGTCACCTACCCATGCTGATGAGTCAGGGATGTGCCCTTAGCAATAGTAATTACCAATAACCTACTTTTGATTCAGAGCTTTCTGTTGACTGGCTTCCATGTGAGGCATAATTTTAAATATTTTGAAACCTGAGGTAAATTCAAATCACTCAGGGAAGTTTCATTATTATGGCAAAGAGATCACTTGAGGGGCCAACCTCAATTATGGACCCTCAGGAAATCTGGTGCTTACTACTCTGAGAAAGCAATATGGGGCCTTCTACTACCTAAACAAAGATGCTCCATAGGATATAAAGTGACCCTGTGGTATAGATATAGTAACAAAGGAGAAAGAACTTCTGATCTTTTCCTGTGTCATTATTTGAATCTCTGTGGCAGCTTAGTATTGTTGTAAGTAACACCTGCTAGCAGAAAAACAAAACAAAAACCCATGAAGCTCAAAAGATAACTCAGCCCCAAAGGTCTGGGCTAAGAAGTGAGCTCCATATAAGCTTTCCCGTGTTGGAGGGGGGCTGTGGGTGGCTAGAGCTAGGAGGCCCAGCAGCCAGAGTAGGGTGCTGGTAATTGGCATAGTGGCTAAGCATACAGAGTACATGTATGTAAACTAAAAAAAAAAGGTGTGACCCCCAAGTCCAAGGGTGAGTCAACACGAAGACTCAAGAATCTGGATCAGGAAGGCCAACCTGGAAGCAAAGATCAATCATGATTATATGATGGGTTTCAATGGCAACTCAACAGCAATAGAATCAATGGAAAAAACATAAAAGTGAGACTGTCCTTTTTTACATCTCCATCTGACTTGTGAGAGAAGATTGTCTTCCTGGACTTAGGGAATCCTTTATATGCCTGAAAAATTCAAGGGCAGGGGGGTGGGGGGATAGGAGGACATAGGAGATAGTCCCCAGAAACTACAGATGTTTCTGCTACAGTCAACACTTCAAGACCCCAAATAACTAGTTAGAAAAATCAGAGCTGAGATTTTAACCCCATGCATAGTGGTCCTAGGTGGAATGAAATGGGTAAAATCTTAAAAGTTCTGAGATAAAGAATTTGACCCAGTGCTTCTTCTAACTAGCTGAGCCTTTGTTTGTTTTCTGGCTGATGACCTAGACCAGTGGTCGGCAAACTGCGGCTCGCGAGCCACATGCGGCTCTTTGGCCCCTTGAGTGTGGCTCTTCCACAAAATACCGACTTCTGTGCATGGCCCACGAAGTTTCAATCACACTGTAGGTGCATGCCCGCACGTGGTATTTTGTGGAAGAGCCACACTCAAGGGGCCAAAGAGCCACATGTGGCTCACGAGCCACAGTTTGCCAACCACTGGTATAGGGTATAGCCCACAGAAGGGCACTCTAGAAACATTAGTTTCTTTTCTCTGCATTTTCTTAGGGAGCATATAATTTTTAAATTTCCATAAAATCTTACCTGCTTAAAGTGTCTTTTTCAGAGACATCCATCACTATTTAAAAAAAAAAAGCAAAATACAGTTTAAATCAATAAGAATATAGGGCTTTAAAATTACTGAATTAATGCATTGTTAGAAAGTGTAACTTTGGGACCACACCTGAAAACTGTACTAGAGTGAATATTATTGGTAGGCCATTAATGCATTAAGAACATTTGCTTTCTCTTTTTAAACATATAAAACTAAAAAAAAGAAAGAAAGAAAAATGGGATCTATCAAAATTTGATACTTACCATTGAACTGCTATGTACAAGGAAAAATAATGCTAACCAAACCCCATCGGACTGACAGAAAGTTCTATTGTTAGTGGAAACAGAATTATAGACTAACCATGTCAAATTTAAGTAGCATGAGCTTTCTGACTTCTTCCATTAAGAGCAGTTAGAGGAGAGTATACTTACTTTGCCGTAACACAATACAAATGTTCCAGCTCTTAGGTGCAGACTAGCTAGTCTAGGATGAAACACCCGTATCATAAGGAAACTTTGTCACTAGGCACTACACTTTGCTGCACAGTAAAATAGAGGAAACAAATTCATTCTGGCTCCATTTCCAATTGGAAGATAAGTAGGAACGACTTTGTGATCCCAGTTGTACAAAGTCGAGCTACGTGACGCCGTCTCCTTCAGTTGGGAGAGTCTCTCTGAACACCCCTCATAGAGCAAGGTGGTCCAATAGTTAGTGCTCTGCAATAGTGTGTGAGGTCATCTTTCTTAACCTTCCCATTAGGAGGAACATGCCTATAGAAATCATTCTCTTTCAGCTTGTATGGCATATGTCATCAGATCCTATGCTAATGAAAAACAACAACAAACAACTAAGGCCCTCGAACATCTTAGATAACTACATCCAATTTCCTTGGAATTCATTTTTTAAATATTCAAACAGATACCCACTGTGTGATTCCAACTATACAATGTTCAGGAAAAGGCAAATTTAGGGAGATGTAAAAGAGATCAGACGTTTCCAGGGCTTAGGGAGAAATGAGGGATGAATAAACAGAGCACAGAAGATTTTTAGGGCAGTGAAGCAATACTGTATGATATGATTCTATATTCTAATGGTGGGTATGTGCTTTCATGCATTTGTCACAATCCATAGCATGTACAATACCCAGAGTGAACCTCACTGTAAACTAAGGACTTTGGTTGATAATGATGAGTCAGTGCATGTCCATCCACTGTAATAAGTATACTTCACTGTTACTGGAGGTCAAAAATGAGCAAGGCACCAGGCCTGTGTGCTCAGTGGTTGAGCATTGACCTAGGAACCAGGAGGTTAAGGGTTGATTCCTAGTAGAATCGAATGCCTGGGTTGTGGGCTCGATACCCAGTGTGGGGTGTGCAGGAGGCAGCCTATCAATAATTCTATCTCATAATTGATGTTTCTATCTATGTCTCTTTATCCCTTTCTCTCTGAAATCAATAAAAATAAATTAATAAAAATGAGTAAGGCTGTATATATTTGCATTTGTGGTTTATGGGCACTCTCTATACTTTCCACTCAATTATACTGTGCACCTAAAACTGCTCTAAAAAATATGGTTTAGCCAGCACCGGTTTGGCTCAGTGGATAGAGCATCAGCCTGCGGACTGAAGGGTCCCACTTTCAATTCCGGTCAAGTGCATGTACCTTGGCTGCGGGCACATCCCCTATGGAACATGTGCAGGAGGCAGCTGATCGATGTTTCTCTCTCATTGATGTTTCTAACTCTCTATCCCTCTCCCGCCCTCTCTGCAAAAAATCAATAAAATGTATTTTAAAAAACATATATGGTTTACAAATTTTTGTTTAAAATAATGTATTCCCTGTATCTACTACTAACATACAGTATATCAACATATTAATGCAATTTTCAAGGTACAGTAACCTTGGAAATTAAGATAAAAACCCCAGTATCAGAATGTAGGTATTATTCCTGCCATTGAGTGAAGGATATGAAAAGACATAAATACAGCAAATACTTTTAAATATATACTAGTGCAAGAAAATAACTGATAAATATGATTGAATACCTTGCATTGTATTTATAAACAGAAATTTAGTACAATATAAATCATCCATATAAATAAAGACACTTTTTCTTCTAACTTTAAATCAGAAATCATTATGCTGAGTTTATCTAAAAGTTATCTGGAAGCATTAATTGGATAAGAAGGAGAGCTTATAATTGCCTAATATTGTCATAGTAATTTATGTACAAATAGCTGCGAAATACTCACCAAGAGTCACAAAAGTAACCCTCATTGCAAGCAATTATGGATGATGCAACTGAAACCAGTACCATGTTATGTTAAAATAAATTTTTAGATCAAGGCCAGATAGGGCTATACCTGCTGTGCAGAGAAATTTCATACAGCAGGCCTAAGACTGCTATCCTTAGAAAGTCCTGCTTAAATGGCTACCCTTTTTTGGGTGTCTGAAAACCTGAATCTTGGGAGTGTTTCCCCCTTTCCCTAACTGAGAAGAGTGGCCCCTTGTGTCTAAACACCTTGTACAACCAATGGGGTTCATGGTGAACACTTGCTTTCCTTCTGGGAATCTAGAATTTTGGGACATGCGATGGAGAAGATGCCGTAAAAACCTCTCACTGAGTCTAACAAGAATGGTAGATGACATATTTCACATGAGTTGTCAGAATTTGACACTGGAATATCTCAGCACATCCTGGTAACTTCACAGAGAGGGGGCTCTTGGAAGCTTGTGCCTGGTGTCCTCCACCCTTTGTCACACACACCTCTTCTCTTTGCTGATTTTACTGTGGTCTTTCACTATAATAAATCTCAGGTATGAGCACAACTATATGCTGAGTCCTATAAAGTTTTCTAGTAAATAAGCAAACCTAAGGGTAGGTTTAGGAACCTCTAATAAAATTGCATTATGTGAAAACATTATTTGGATTGATGTGTTATTCATGATTACATTACAGAAGTTGATTTCTCAGAATACCTATCATTGGTTTTGTTTTGGTCCAGGCTTCTTTTCGAGTTGTCTGTGGTTCCATAACTATTGGAATAAAGACATGAAAGAGATAAATCAAACATTGATGTTAGAAAATAATGTGAAATAAGCAACATTCCTATTTAGTCACAATAGGAAATACAGAATCCTAATGATTGACAACATGTTCTATAGTATCAAAGTTTCTATAAAGGAAAGGAAAACATCACACTGACAATTTTCTTCAACTAAACAAGGTTTAATTCCTTTGTAAAACAGTGTGACTTAATCAAGTAACTGGGATAATTGCAGAAGAACAGTAATTATCATATATACTAAACAAGTGTTCTAATGATTATAGAGTTCTTTTTATTTATGACTAATCTTTTTTATTTCTTATTAAACTAAAATCATGGCTCACCTATTGAAGGCAGTTGTTGATAGGATAAGTCAAAAAGTAAAAGAAATTGTATCCAAAATGTAGGGATATCCATAAATATTCCATTAAACTCTACCTGTATGGAAAAATACTGTTCTTTCCTGTTGAACCTTTGCCCTTTTCTGCTCATCTGATGAAGTCCTAGTCTTCATGTCCAACCTAAATGTCAGTGAACTACCTGGAAACCTATAAATCGCCTTAGAATTCTCTCTCACCACTAACTCTCTATGTGCAAACATCACAAAAGTCTTATGAATTAGACCTCTCTACTGTCTCTGCTTTATTTTGTTTCTGTCAACTGCCCCAGTCAAACATGGGCTCTTAACAGATGGCTCTCACGGGAGGGGGGGGGGGGGGGGAATACCACCAAATATTATTGTTCCCTCTTAAATTAATAAGTTATCTAATAAGTTATCATTAATCAAAACAAATGAGAGAGAAATAGACCTAGAAAACACCAACACTTTAAGTGGAATATCTTGAGCTTCCTGACTCATTTCAGAATGCATGAAAACTTCATGATGGATTAATGCTAGTCCAAGGAGGCAAAATGTTCCTTTGTCTCCCAGGTTCTTTATGTGGTTTCCTTCTATCTATCCTCTACATGAGGGGTCAGCAAACTAGGGCCCACAGACCGATACAAGCTGCCATTTGGTTTTGCAAATAAAGTCTCACTGGAATACAGCCGTGCCTGTTCACTTACAGATTCCCTATGACTGTTCTCACAACTACAAGGGCGGACTTGAGTAGATATGACACACCACGGGACTAAAATCAGGTCCTTTGCAGAGAAAACTTGCTGATGCCTGCTTAATACCACAACCACAGGGCTCTTATCAAATCTGATCTTGTTCCTCTTCTGCTCAAAACTATAATGAGCCCTAACCAGTTTGGCTCAGTGGATAGAGTGTTGGCCTGTGGACTGAAAGGTCCTAGGTTCAATTCCAGTCAAGGGCATGTACCTAGGTTACAGGAACACCCCCAGTAGGAGGTGTGCAGGAGGCAGCTGATCAATGTTTCTCTCTCATTGATGTTTCTAACTCTCTATCCCTCTCTCTCCCTCTCTGCAAAAAATCAATAAAATATATTTTTCAGAGAGAAACCAAGATGGCGGCAGAGGTAAACACCTGAAATTGCTGCCTCACACAACCACTTCAAAAATACAACTAAAAGACAAAACAGACACCATCCAGAACCACAGGAAGGCAGGCTGAGTGGAAATTCTACAACTTGAAGGAAAGAGAAAAGCACACTGAGACTCAGAAAAAGGTGGGGAAGTAAGTGCAGAGGTACAGAGGTGCACGCGGCAAGGGATGGCAACTGAGGACGAGGTTGTCTTTTTCAATCAGGAGGGAGTCACAAGCTCCCAACTGCTCTGAACTCCAGTTCTGGGCGAGTCTCCGGGGACCCAGACTCACAGGGAGAAATTGGACTGTATGGCATCGGGCGGAACTCAAGGGCGGCTTTCTCTAAGAGGTGCTTGCAGAGATTACCTCGGGACATTGAGACCCGGGGCCTCTTAGGGCAGGGCTGAGGATCAGCCATAGTTGTTTGCTCCACCCTGTTGATTCCCTGAGACCCCATCCCACCCAAGCTGTGCACAGAGGCTTTTGCATATGAATGGCCTGACCCTTGGCTATCTGAAAATTACCTAACAAACTGCAGCTGGGCCAGAGAGACCCAGAACATCCAAAAGAAGGCCCAAATCCCAAAGCAGCTTGCATTGCTTCACAGCTGGGCCTCATTTGAGCACCTCCAAACCCCAAACAAAGAAGAGGAATCTGCATATCTCTCCTTAGCTCTTGCTAGGTAGCCTCAGGCAGAGGCTAAATTAGCACCTCATTAGAGATCCAAGAGCCAGTGCACCCAGTGGTCAGAGTGGGACCATCCAGATTACAACTCCTCAGATCCATAAGGGACACACTCAGGGGGCAGACTCAGTGAGCACCAAAGCCCCACTGAAGCAAGTCTTGCCCCATAAGGGTGTCTCCAGCACAGAAGTTCTTCCACCGTAGACATAGCTGAAACTCACAGCCAATTGGCCTGGAGGTCAATTTCTCCCACTGATACCAACAACCATCAAGGCTTAACTACAACAAGACTGTGCACAAGGCCCACAAAGGGGTGCACCAAGAGTTTCCACCTCAGGTAATTGCGAGGCTGAGCCACTGGGCCCTATAGGACACCTAGCACACAAAGCCACTCTACCAACACAGGGAAGCAGCCAAGATGCCGAGACAAAAAAAAACAGGTCACAAATGACAGAAATGGAGGAAAGCAAATTACTGGCTATAGAGTTCAAAACCATGGTTATAAGGTTTTTCAAGAATTTTCTAGAAACCGCGAATAAATTTAGTGAGACCCTCAATAAATCTAGTGAGACCCTCGAGGATATGGAAAAGGACCAACTAGAAATTAAGCATACACTGACTGAAATAAATAATATTATATAGAGATCCAACAGCTGCCTAGAGGATCGCAAGAATCAAGTCAAATATTTGAAATACGAAGAAGCAAAAAACACCCAACCGGAAAAGCAAAATGAAAATAGAATCCAAAAATATGAAGATAGTGTAAGGAGCTTCTGGTACAAATTCAAGCGCACCAATATCTGAATTATGGGGGTGCCAGAAGAAGAGAGGGAACAAGATATTGAAAACCAATTTGAAGAAATAATGACTGAAAACTTCCCCTACCTGGTGAAAGAAATACACTTACAAGTCCAGGAAGCACAGAGAACCCCAAACAAAAGGAATCCAAAGAGGACCACACCAAGACATATCATAATTAAAATGCCAAGAGCAAAAGACAAAGAGAGAATCTTAAAAGCAGCAAGAGAAAAACAGTTAGGTACCTACAAGGGAGTGCCCATACGACTGTCAGCTGATTTCTCAACAGAAATTGTGCAGGCCAGAAGGGAGTGGCAAGAAATATTCAAAGTGAAGATGGCGGCATAGGTAAACACGGGAGTTTGCTGCCTCGAACAACCACTTCAAAAATACAACTAAAAGACGGAACGGACATCATCCAGAACCACAGGAAAGCTGGCTGAGTGGATGTTCTACAACTAGGAGGAAAGAGAAAAGCATACCGAGGCTCAGAGGAGGTGCAGTGCTGAAGTAAAATACTAAGGTTCGGAGTGCATGTGGAGCGGGCTGGAGGCTGAGGGCGCGGTTGTTTTCAATCGGGAGGGAGTCTCAGGCTCTGAGCTCCAGTTCCGGGCGAGTCTCTAAGGACCCAGACTCATACGGGAGAAGCGGGACTGTCTGGCATCGCTCAGAACCCTAGGGCAGCTTTCTCTCCGTGGGGCTTGCAGCGACTACTGGGACACTGAGAAGCAGAGCCTCTGAGGGCAAGACTGAGAGCAGCCATAATTGCTAACCCCGCCCTGTTGATCCCGTGGGACCCGCCCCGCCCAAGCCCTGCAGGGAGGCTTTTGCTGGATAGCCTCAGGCAAAGGCTAGATTAGCACCTCCCTAGAGATCCAGGAGCCAGGAAGCCCAGAGGTCAGAGTGGGACCATCCAGCTTTATGCTCCGTGGAACCATAAAAGACACACTCAGGAGGCAGACTCAGTGAGCACCAAAGCCCCATCGAAGCAAGTCTAGCCCCAGAGGGGTGTCTCCAGCACAGAAGTTCTCCCACCGCAGACACAGCTGATTCTCACAGCCAATTGACCTGGAGGTCAATTCCTCACAGTGATAACTACAACAATCAAGGCTTAACCACAACAAGACTGTGCACAAAGCCCACAAGGGGGTGCACCAAGAGTGTCTACCTTAGGTAATTGGGACACTTGGCACAGAAAGGCACTCTATCGACACAGCGAAGCATAAAAAAATGCCGAGACAAAGAAACAGGACACAAACGACAGAATTGGAGGAAAGCAAACTGTTGGATATAGAGTTCAAAACCACACTTTTAAGGTCTTTAAAGAACTGTTTAGAAGCCCTCGAAAAGACTGGTAAGACCGCCGATAAATGTAGTGAGATCCTCAAGAAATCTAATGAGACCCTCGATGTTGTGATAAAGGACCAACTAGAAATTAAGCATACACTGACTGAAATAAAGAATATTATACAGACTCCCAACAGCAGACCAGAGGGTCGCAAGGATCAAGTCAAAGATTTGAAATACGAAGAAGCAAAAAACACCCAACCGGAAAAGCAAAATGAAAAAAGAATCCGAAAATATGAAGATAGTGTAAGGAGCCTCTGGGACAACTTCAAGCGTACCAACATCCGAATTATAGGGGTGCCAGAAGATGAGAGAGAGCAAGATATTGAAAACCTATTTGAAGAAATAATGACAGAAAACTTCCCCTACCTGGTGAAAGAAATAGACTTCCAAGTCCAGGAAGCGCAGAGAACCCCAAACAAAAGGAATCCAAAGAGGACCACACCAAGACACATCATAATTAAAATGCCAAGAGCAAAAGACAAAGAGAGAATCCTAAAAGCAGCAAGAGAAAGAAAATCAGTTACCTACAAGGGAGTACCCATACGACTGTCAGCTGATTTCTCAACAGAAACTTTGCAGGCCAGAAGGGAATGGCAAGAAATATTCAAAGTGATGAATACCAAGAACCTACAACCAAGACTACTTTATCCAGCAAAGCTATCATTCAGAAGTGAAGGCCAGATAAAGAGCTTCACAGATAAGAAAAAGCTAAAGGAGATCATCACCACCAAACCAGTATTATATGAAATGCTGAAAGGTATCCTGTAAAAAGAGGAAGAAGAAGAAAAAGGTAAAGATACAAATTATGAACAACAAATACACATCTATCAACAAGTGAATCTAAAAATCAAGTGAATAAATAATCTGATGAACTGGTGATTGTAATAGAATCAGGGACATAGAAAGGGAATGGACTGACTATTCTTGGGGGGTGGGGGAGAAAGGGGTGTGGGGGTGAGTGAAGAGATTAGACAACAATCGTGCACCTATGGATGAGGACAGTGGGTGGGGAGTGAGGGCAGAGGGTGGGGTTGGAACTGGGTGGAGGGGAGTTATGGTGGGAAAAAAGAGTAACTAATGTAATAATCTGAACAATAAAGATTTAATTAAAAAAAAAAAAAAAAAAGAAATATTCAAAGTAGCTGAAGCCAGTTTGGCTTGTGGATAGAACGTCGGCCTGCGGACTGAAAGGTCCCGAGTTCGATTCCGGGCAAGGGCATGTACCTGGGTTGCAGGCACATCCCCAGTAGGAGATGTGCAGGAGGCAGCTGATCGATGTTTCTAGCTCTCTATCTCTCTCCCTTCCCCTCTGTAATAAATCAATAAAATATACTTTTTTAAAAAAATAAGAAATATTCAAAGTAATGAATAGCAAGAACCTACAACCAAGATTACTTTACCCAGCAAAGCTATCATTCAGAATTGAAGGTCAGATTAAGAGCTTCACAGATAAGAAAAAGCTAAAGGAGTTCATCACCACCAAACCAGTATTATATGAAATGCTAAAAGGTATTCTTTAAGAAGAGGGAGAAGAAGAAAAAGGTAACGATAAAAATTATGAACAAATACATATCTATCAACAAGTGAATCTAAAAATCAAGTGAATAAAAAATCTGAAGAACAGAATAAACTGGTGAATATAATAGAATCAGGGGCATAGAAAGGGAGTGGACTGATAATTTTCTGGGGGGGGAAAGGGGTGTGGGAAGAGACTGGATACAAATCGTACACCTATGGATGAGGACAGTGTGGGGGTGGGGGGTGAGTAAGGGCAGAAGTTGTGGTGGGAACCGGATGGAGGGGAGCTATGGGGGGAAAAAGAGGAACAACTGCAATAATCTGAACAACAAAGATTTAATTTAAAATCATATATATATATATATATATATATATATATATATATATATATATATAAACTACAGTGAATCCCTGCAGTAAATATTCCTGGATCCCTACCTTAGTCTTCATTCTTGCTGGACAACCACAACTCTATTTGGATATTTACTGTCCTAATACACAAAGAAGGTGGTATCTCCCCAACTTCAAAAAGAGAAATCATTAAACTAAGCTCATCGGAGTCACTAGTTTACCATTAACTGGTTTAGGAATGAGCATGGGATTAACCCAAGCCTATAAAATGTTAGTGGAAGTCACATGCAAGCCTCTCAGGTCTCTTCCTATTTAAAGAAACGCATAGGCCCAGCCAGTGTGGTTCAGTAGGTTCAGGCAATTGTCCCATGCACCAAGAGGTCACTGGTTATATTCCAGGTCAGGGCAGATGCCAGGGTGGCAGGGCTGATCCCTGGGAGGGAGCCTGAATGAGGCAGCCCATGGATGTGATGGCTCTCTCTCATTGATGTTTCAATCTCTCTCTCCCTTTTCTTTCCTCTCCTTCTAAAGTCAATAAAAACATATATTTTTTAAAAAAATTAGGAAACACATAGTCCAATATCACTTACCAGGGAAATACAAATGAAAGCCATAAAGCACCACCTTACGCCTCTCAGATTGGCTGTCATCAAAATATAAATAATGAACAAGTGTTGACGAGGATGTGGAGAAAAGAGAAAGCCTTGTGCACTGTTCATGTGATTGTAAATTGGTACAGTCACTGTGGAAAGCAGCATGGACATCCTCAAAAAATTGGAAATAGAACTGCTATTCCACTTCTGGGTATTTACCCAACAGAAACATGAACAGGAATTTGAAAAGATATCTACACCCCCATGTTCACTACAGCATTACTTACAATAGCCAAGATATGACAGCAATGTAGAAGTTCTTCAATGGAAAAGTAAAGAAAGATGTAGAATGTATACACACACACACACACACACACATCATGAAGAATTACCCAACACACAAGCAATGAATTCTTGCCATTTATGGAACCATGGATTGACCAAGAGGGTCTTATACTAAGTGAAATTAGACAGAGAAAATTAAATACCATGTGGTTTGACTTAGAGATGCCATGTAAAACAACAAAACAGAAACAGACCGCATAGCTACAAAGGACAAATTGACAATTGCCAGAGGGTAGTTAGCTGAAGAGACAGGTGAGATAGAAGAATATTAATGAGAAGTGCAAACTTCCCATATAAAATATATAAGCCATAAGACATAGTGTGCATTAAAGGGAATGTGTCAATATCTTAAAAACTTTGCTCAGTGATAGTTACTAGGCATATCATTTTGAACACATCATAAGGTATATAAACGTCAAACCACTGTGGTTGCACACCTGAAAGCAATATAATGGGTGCCAACTCTAACAAAATGTTAAAAAGGAACATTAACAAAAGGAAAAAGAAACATCTAAGGAAAAGCAGTCCTTTTGGCCTTCACATATTGACATGTGAGAATAGGATGCTTTGGAGCCTTTGCTAATTACTAACCAGGAAAGCTGACATACCATAAGCACTGAGAGCCTCACAGCTGAATAAGGTATAACAGCTGGAACCCTGATATCACCACTGAACTACCTGCTTCCTATTATTTTGGCCTCTGATAATTAGAGCACCTAGTATCTGAAGCTGAAAGCATTCTATCTGATACATTTCCCAAGGTCATAGGATAAGATCTAGTCCTTTCTGTAGCACTGAAGACTTTCACAAGCCTGCCTTAGCCAGGCCCTCACCTCATTCCCAACCATTCCCATAGCACACATTTTGCACCTTTGAAACTCTACTGCTCATAATTCTCACAAAGTTCACGTGTACATCTTGGCCCTTGCCCTGTTGTTCCTGCTACCAAACATGTAATCTCTATAGATGTTCCTACTGCCAAACATCACCCTTCTGGCCCTTTCCCTGGAAAACTTCTTTGTGGTCTGCATGCTTACTTTAAAACTCATCCACATTTTTATTTTTAAACTTCTTAAAAATTAATTAACAATAGAGAAATAGAGACAGAGAGAAACACTGGTTTGTTGTTCCACTTATTTATGCATTCATTGTGTGAGTCTGACCAGGCATCAAATCCACATCCTTGGCACATCAGGGACAATGCTTTAAGTAACTGAGAAACCCGGCCAAAGTCTCAGCCACATTTTTAAAACTCTAATTCTCACTATGGACGTAAAGTGTCTGATACATACTAAACACCAATAAAATGAATAAATAGGGATAATTATAAGATGCTAATGAGCTCTGGCACCTAATAAGCACTAAATAAAGTACAGTAAGTAATAGAAATGACAATGATATTAACAAGCTCTTAGAGGGCAATGACTGTTTTTAAAATGTTTCAATTCTGCAACATCAGAATAACACTTAGTACCTGAAAGACACCTGAAAGTTAAATGGCAGATCATTCAGCTGCAAAATGAATAACTGAATTTTGACATTTTCTTTGAAAATTCTGTTTAGAAAAACAGAGAAATAAACCAGCGACACCTCTCCCACATTATGAGTACCTTCAAGATCGAAATGCTATTTCATTTATTTCCTATAACTTGCAAAGCCAATCTATACAAACCCTCTGATGAAGGTCTACCAAGTCCAAGGTGTCCTCATACAGTTAGATTGTACAAAAAACCAGGTGCCACATCTGGCATTTTTGTTATTGGGAAATATTTTTGTACATTTATTATAATTTGCTGAGTCTCGGGATGTGCTATTTGAATATTTATTATCATTTTCTTCTGATTATTGGCAACAGAGCATCTTGTTCTAAAGAAATTCCAGTTTCCTGATAATTACCAAATTAATGAAGTCAACATATATCATTCTGTTTTGACTTCTGAGTAATAAAGTTGACAATAGTGAGACCTTGTTGGTAGAATATGAAAAATACCCTGTGCTTCTCAACAAGCATTGCCTTTCTGAGTTCTGAACTATGGGCAGATGTCTTTATTAAACAATGTCGTCAGGATTCTTGTACACTGGCTAAGTGTGGTAGCTCTTATTGTTTGCCATCTGTTTGTGATACCAAGAAAGTATTGTTGAGTTCCTAATTATAGTTACTTTTTTGGTGAGACGAATCACTATGCAATAACAAATATTCATTTACTAAATATAATCCATTCACAGTTAGAACTAAACAAAAGATTCATTTTTAGAACAAATTAAGTTTGGTATAATGTGACACATAGAGGAAACATTCACCATCCTAACTTAACATCTTTTTTCTTCTTAACATAAAGATACAGTGTGGGATTTTAGGGGTCAGAACTAAATAAATGAACTTCTTTTCAAATGATATTGCCCCAGACTTCAAATTAGCTACAATTAACTTTGTTAATAATACTAGACTACTATTCTATTAAGAAGGAGTTTAAGAAAAACTATACATGCAACTTCCACATGGTTGGTATTTTTTCCCTCTCTTTCATTAACAAAACTTCCTTATTCTTACTTCATCTATGGTAGCAACACCAAGAGGAATTCACTATCAGAAGTCTTACCAGGAGTACAACTTTCAGATGTTTGGGGTCCCTTTTTTTCTTTAGTTTTAGAGGTTATTTTTTGCTGGCTGTGTACCAAAAAAAAAAAGAAAAAAATGGTGATAAGTAATATTACTTTCTTAATATTAACATAAAATATTTTTGAAATATAGTAAGTTATTAGAATATATCAGAACTAAAACTAAAATTTTAATTGTACCACACATTTTAAATTTGTAAGTTCTACAACTGCTTTATGAAGTATGTAATTTCTAACAAAATAAGGTATCATAGTCATGATATGAGGGCAGTCTAGTTCAGTGAATTAATTAGAGTTAGCTAGACATAATCACAAATGTGTTAAACTCACACCTCCTATTTCTATAACCCACAGCTATTTCTTCTCAAACAGTCACTTTTCTTGGCTCAAGGTCCTCCTCTACAAAATAAGAATCTTATTACTTTATTTCAGAAGGTTGTAAGGAGGATGGAATGAGATAATACAGCAAAAGATATGGTCAGATAAATAGTAAAGCAAAGAAAAAATCTAGTTATGAACTTTATTTGTTGAAACTATTTTTGAATTCCAAGTACTATAAATCCCAATGTGAACTTTTCATAGTTTCTAACATTCAAATGTTGCAGATTTCAGAAAATGTTATTAATTCTGGTTATTACCTCTACTCAGGTTGTGGTCTGTATTTCAGGGCATCTCAGCCGTTGTGTAACTGGCAACTGAATTTATGTACAAATATATTACCTCATGAAGTCAGATAACACCGTGCTCCCTTCTTTTTGTAGCAAATCATACCAACCACAGAAAACTAATAGAAATCAAGACCTGGCCTGGACTAAGACTATGCCTTCTCTACCTACTCAAACTGTGAACCAGCACATCTTTATGAGAACGATGCTTAATCTCCCTGACCACCCCAATTGGCTTGGAAGATACAATCCTACTGGTCACCTACCCATGCTGATGAGTCAGGGATGTGCCCTTAGCAATTGTAATTATCAATAACCTACTTTTGATTCAGAGCTTTCTGTTGACTGGCTTCCATGTGAGGCATAATTTTAAATATTTTGAAACCTGGGGTAAATTCAAATCACTCAGGGAAGTTTCATTATTATGGCAAAGAGATCACTTGAGGGGCCAACCTCAATTATGGACCCTCAGGAAATCTGGTGCTTACTACTCTGAGAAAGCAATATGGGGCCTTCCACTACCTAAACAAAGATGCTCCATAGGATATAAAGTGACCTTGGGGAATAGATATAGTAACAAAGGAGAAAGAACTTCTGATCTTTTCCTGTGTCATTATTTGAATCTCTGTGGCAGCTTAGTATTGTTTGTAAGTAACACCTGCTAGCAGAAAAACAAAACAAAAACCCACGAAGCTCAAAGGATAACTCAGCCCCAAAGGTCTGGGCTAAGAAGTGAGCTCCATATAAGCTTTCCCGTGTGGGAGGGGGGCTGTGGGTGGCTAGAGCTAGGAGGCCCAGCAGCCAGAGTAGGGTGCTGGTAATTGGCCTAGTGGCTAAGCATACAGAGTACATGTATGTAAACTAAAAAAAAGGTGTGACCCCAGAGTCCAAGGGTGAGTCAACACGAAGACTCAAGAATCTGGATCAGGAAGGCCAACCTGGAAGCAAAGATCAATCATAAAAGTTAGAATGTCCTTTTTTACATCTCCATCTGACTTGTGAGAGAAGATTGTCTTCCTGGACTTAGGGAATCCTTTATATGCCTGAAAAATTCAAGGCCGGTGGGGGGGGGGGGGGGGGAGGGGGCGGGATAGGGGGATATAGGAGATAGTCCCCAGAAACTACAGATGTTTCTGCTACAGTCAACACTTCAAGACCCCAAATAACTAGTTAGAAAAATCAGAGCTGAGATTTTAACCCCATGCATAGTGGTCCTAGGTGGAATGAAATGGGTAAAAATCTTAAAAGTTCTGAGATAAAGAATTTGACCCAGTGCTTCTTCTAACTAGCTGAGCCTTTGTTTGTTTTCTGGCTGATGACCTAGACCAGTGGTCGGCAAACTGCGGCTCGCGAGCCACATGCGGCTCTTTGGCCCCTTGAGTGTGGCTCTTCCACAAAATACTGACTTCTGTGCATGGGCCATGAAGTTTCAATCACACTGTAGGTGCATGCCTGCACGTGGTATTTTGTGGAAGAGCCACACTCAAGGGGCCAAAGAGCCGCATGTGGCCCACGAGCCACAGTTTGCCAACCACTGGTACAGGGTATAGCCCACAGAAGGGCACTCTAGAAATATTAGTTTCTTTTCTCTGCATTTTCTTAGGGAGCATATAATTTTTAAATTTCCATAAAATCTTACCTGCTTAAAGTGTCTTTTTCAGAGACATCCATCACTATTTAAAAAAAAAAAGCAAAATACAGTTTAAATCAATAAGAATATAGGGCTTTAAAATTACTGAATTAATGCATTGTTAGAAAGTGTAACTTTGGGACCACACCTGAAAACTGTACTAGAGTGAATATTATTGGTAGGCCATTAATGCATTAAGAACATTTGCTTTCTCTTTTTAAACATATAAAACTAAAAAAAAGAAAGAAAGAAAAATGGGATCTATCAAAATTTGATACTTACCATTGAACTGCTATGTACAAGGAAAAATAATGCTAACCAAACCCCATCGGACTGACAGAAAGTTCTATTGTTAGTGGAAACAGAATTATAAACTAACCATGTCAAATTTAAGTAGCATGAGCTTTCTGACTTCTTCCATTAAGAGCAGTTAGAGGAGAGTATACTTACTTTGCCGTAACACAATACAAATGTTCCAGCTCTTAGGTGCAGACTAGCTAGTCTAGGATGAAACACCCGTATCATAAGGAAACTTTGTCACTAGGCACTACACTTTGCTGCACAGTAAAATAGAGGAAACAAATTCATTCTGGCTCCATTTCCAATTGGAAGATAAGTAGGAACGACTTTGTGATCCCAGTTGTACAAAGTCGAGCTACGTGACGCCGTCTCCTTCAGTTGGGAGAGTCTCTCTGAACACCCCTCATAGAGCAAGGTGGTCCAATAGTTAGTGCTCTGCAATAGTGTGTGAGGTCATCTTTCTTAACCTTCCCATTAGGAGGAACATGCCTATAGAAATCATTCTCTTTCAGCTTGTATGGCATATGTCATCAGATCCTATGCTAATGAAAAACAACAACAAACAACTAAGGCCCTCGAACATCTTAGATAACTACATCCAATTTCCTTGGAATTCATTTTTTAAATATTCAAACAGATACCCACTGTGTGATTCCAACTATACAATGTTCAGGAAAAGGCAAATCTAGGGAGATGTAAAAGAGATCAGACGTTTCCAGGGCTTAGGGAGAAATGAGGGATGAATAAGCAGAGCACAGAAGATTTTTAGGGCAGTGAAGCAATACTGTATGATATGATTCTATATTCTAATGGTGGGTATGTGCTTTCATGCATTTGTCACAATCCATAGCATGTACAATACCCAGAGTGAACCTCACTGTAAACTAAGGACTTTGGTTGATAATGATGAGTCAGTGCATGTCCATCCACTGTAATAAGTACACTTCACTGTTACTGGAGGTCAAAAATGAGCAAGGAACCAGGCCTGCCTGGCTCAGTGGTTGAGCATTGACCTAGGAACCAGGAAGTTAAGGTTTGATTCCCAGTAGAGTCACATGCCTGGGTTGTGGGCTCGATACCCAGTGTGGGGTGTGCAGGAGGCAGCCTATCAATAATTCTATCTCATAATTGATGTTTCTATCTATGTCTCTTTATCCCTTTCTCTCTGAAATCAATAAAAAATAAATTAATAAAAACGAGTAAGCCTGTATATATTTGCATTTGTGGTTTATGGGCACTCTCTATACTTTCCACTCAATTATACTGTGCACCTAAAACTGCTCTAAAAAATATGGTTTAGCCAGCACCGGTTTGGCTCAGTGGATAGAGCATCAGCCTGCGGACTGAAGGGTCCCACGTTCTAATCCGGTCAAGCGCATGTACCTTGGCTGCGGGTACATCCCCGGTGGGACATGTGCAGGAGGCAGCTGATCAATGTTTCCCTCTCATTGATGTTTCTAGCTCTCTATCCCTCTCCCTCCCTCTCTGCAAAAAATCAATAAAATATATTTTAAAAAACATATATGGTTTACAAATTTTTGTTTAAAATAATGTATTCCCTGTATCTACTACTAACATATGGTATATCAACATATTAATGCAATTTTCAAGATACAGTAACCTTGGAAATTAAGATAAAAACCCCAGTATCAGAATATAGGTATTATTCCTGACATTGAGTGAAGGATATGAAAAGACATAAATACAGCAAATACTTTTAAATATATACTAGTGCAAGAAAATAACTGATAAATATGATTGAATACCTTGCATTGTATTTATAAACAGGGATTTATTACAATATAAATCATCCATATAAATAAAGACACTTTTTTTTCTAACTTTAAATCAGAAATCATTATGCTGAGTTTATCTAAAAGTTATCTGGAAGCATTAATTGGATAAGAAGGAGAGCTTATAATTGCCTAATATTGTCATAGTAATTTATGTACAAATAGCTGCGAAATACTCACCAAGAGTCACAAAAGTAACCCTCATTGCAAGCAATTATGGATGATGCAACTGAAACCAGTACCATGTTATGTTAAAATAAATTTTTAGATCAAGGCCAGATAGGGCTATACCTGCTGTGCAGAGAAATTTCATACAGCAGGCCTAAGACTGCTATCCTTAGAAAGTCCTGCTTAAATGGCTACCCTTTGGTGGGTGTCTGAAAACCTGAATCTGGGAAGGGTTTCCTCCTTTCCCCAACTGAGAAGAGTGGCCCCGTGTGTCTAAACACCTTGAACAACCAATGGGGTTCATGCTGAACACTTGCTTTCCTCCTGGGAATCTAGAATTTTGGGACATGCGATGGAGAAGATGCCTTAAAAACCTCTCACTGAGTCTAACAAGACTGGTAGATGACATATTTCACATGAGTTGTCAGAATTTGACACTGGAATATCTCAGCACATCCTGGTAACTTCACAGAGAGGGGGCTCTTGGAAGCTTGTGCCTGGTGTCCTCCACCCTTTGTCACACACACCTCTTCTCTTTGCTGATTTTACTGTGGTCTTTCACTATAATAAATCTCAGGTATGAGCACAACTATATGCTGAGTCCTGTAAAGTTTTCTAGTAAATAAGCAAACCTAAGGGTAGGTTTAGGAACTTCTAATAAAATTGCATTATGTGAAAACATTATTTGGATTGATGTGTTATTCATGATTACATTACAGAAGTTGATTTCTCAGAATACCTATCATTGGTTTTGTTTTGGTCCAGGCTTCTTTTCGAGTTTTCTGTGGTTCCATAACTATTGGAATAAAGACAAGAAAGAGATAAATCAAACATTGATGTTAGAAAATAATGTGAAATAAGCAACATTCCTATATAGTCACAATAGGAAATACAGAATCCTAATGATTGACAACATGTTCTATAGTATCAAAGTTTCTATAAAGGAAAGGAAAACATCACACTGACAATTTTCTCCAACTAAACAAGGTTTAATTCCATTGTACAACAGTGTGACTTAATCAAGTAACTGGGATAATTGCAGAAGAACAGTAATTATCATATATACTAAACAAGTGTTCTAATGATTATAAAGTTCTTTTTATTTATGACTAATCTTTTTTATTTCTTATTAAACTAAAATCATGGCTCACCTATTGAAGGCAGTTGTTGATAGGATAAGTCAAAAAGTAAAAGAAATTGTATCCAAAATGTAGGGATATCCATAAATATTCCATTAAACTCTACCTGTATGGAAAAATACTATTCTTTCCTGTTGAACCTTTGCCCTTTTCTGCTCATCTGATGAAGTCCTAGTCTTCATGTCCAAACTAAATGTCAGTGAACAACCTGGAAACCTATAAATCGCCTTAGAATTCTCTCTCACCACTAACTCTCTACGTGCAAACATCACAAAAGTCTTATGAATTAGACCTCTCTACTGTCTCTGCTTTATTTTCTTTCTGTCAACTGCCCCAGTCAAACATGGGCTCTTAACAGATAGCTCTCACGGGGGGGGGGGGGGGGGGGGGGCGCGGATACCACCAAATATTATTGTTCCCTCTTAAATTAATATGTTATCATTAATCAAAACAAATGAGAGAGAAATAGACCTAGAAAACACCAACACTTTAAGTGGAATATCTTGAGCTTCCTGACTCATTTCAGAATGAATGAAAGCTTCATGATGGATTAATGCTAGTCCAAGGAGGCAAAATGTTCCTTTGTCTCCCAGGTTCTTTATGTGGTTTCCTTCTATCTATCCTCTACATGAGGGGTCAGCAAACTAGGGCCCACAGACCGATACAAGCTGCCATTTGGTTTTGCAAATAAAGTCTCACTGGAATACAGCCGTGCCTGTTCACTTACAGATTCCCTATGACTGTTCTCACAACTACAAGGGCAGACTTGAGTAGATATGACACACCACGGGACTAAAATCAGGTCCTTTGCAGAGAAAACTTGTTGATGCCTGCTTAATACCACAACCACAGGGCTCTTATCAAATCTGATCTTGTTCCTCTTCTGCTCAAAACTATAATGAGCCCTAACCAGTTTGGCTCAGTGGATAGAGTGTTGGCCTGTGGACTGAAAGGTCCTAGGTTCAATTCCAGTCAAGGGCATGTACCTTGGTTACGGGAACACCCCCAGTACGAGGTGTGCAGGAGGCAGCTGATCAATGTTTCTCTCTCATTGATGTTTCTAACTCTCTATCCCTCTCCCTCCCTCTCTGCAAAAAATCAATAAAATATATTTTTCAGAGAGTAACCAAGATGGCGGCAGAGGTAAACACCTGAAATTGCTGCCTCGCACAACCACTTCAAAAATACAACTAAAAGACAAAACAGACACCATCCAGAACCACAGGAAAGCAGGCTGAGTGGAAATTCTACAACTAGAAGAAAAGAGAAAAGCACACTGAGACTCAGAAAAGGTGGGGAAGTAAGTGCAGAGGTACACAGGCGCATGTGGAAAGGGCTGGCAACTGAGGACGAGGTTGTCTTTTTCAATCGGGAGGGGGGTCACAAGCTCCCAACTGCTCTGAACTCCAGTTCAGGGCGAGTCTCCAGGGACCCAGACTCACGGGGAGAAATTGGACTGTATGGCATGGGGCGGAACTCGAGGGCGGCTTTCTCTCAGAGGTGCTTGCAACGATTACCTCGGGACCCTGAGACCCAGGGCCTCTTAGGGCAGGGCTGAGGATCAGCCATAGTTGTTTGCTCCACCCTGTTGATTCCCTGGGACCCCACCCCACCCAAGCTGTGTGCAGAGGCTTTTGCATATGAATGGCCTGGCCCTTGGCTATCTGAAAATTACCTAACAAACTGCAGCTGGGCCAGAGAGACCCAGAACATCCAAAAGAAGGCCCAAATCCCAAAGCAGCTTGCATTGCTTCACAGCTGGGCCTCATTTGAGCACCTCCAAACCCCAAACAAAGAAGAGGAATCTGCATATCTCTCCTTAGCTCTTGCTAGGTAGCCTCAGGCAGAGGCTAAATTAGCACCTCATTAGAGATCCAAGAGCCAGTGTACCCAGTGGTCAGAGTGGGACCATCCAGATTACAACTCCTCAGATCCATAAGGGACACACTCAGGGGCCAGACTCAGTGAACACCAAAGCCCCACTAGAGCAAGTATTGCCCCATAAGGGTGTCTCCAGCACAGAAGTTCTTCCACCGTAGACACAGCTGAAACTCACAGCCAATTGGCCTGGAGGTCAATTTCTCCCACTGATACCAACAACCATCAAGGCTTAACTACAACAAGACTGTGCACAAAGCCCACAAAGGGGTGCACCAAGAGTTTCCACCTCAGGTAATTGGGGAGGCTGAGCCACTGGGCCCTATAGGACACCTAGCACACAAAGCCCCTCTATCAACACAGGGAAGCAGCCAAGATGCTGAGACAAAAAAACAGGTCACAAATGACAGAAATGGAGGAAAGCAAATGACTGGCTATAGAGTTCAAAACCATGGTTATAAGGTTTTTCAAGAATTTTCTAGAAACCGTGAATAAATTTAGTGAGACCCTCAATAAATCTAGTGAGACCCTCGAGGATATGGAAAAGGACCAAGTAGAAGTTAAGCATACACTGACTGAAATAAAGAATATTATATAGAGATCCAACAGCTGCCTAGAGGATCGCAAGAATCAAGTCAAATATTTGAAATACGAAGAAGCAAAAAACACCCAACTGGAAAAACAAATAGAAAAAAGAATCCAAAAATATGAAGATAGTGTAAGGAGCCTCTGGTACAAATTCAAGCGTACGAATATCTGAATGATGGGGGTGCCAGAAGAAGAGAGGGAACAAGATATTGAAAACCTATTTGAAGAAATAATGACTGAAAACTTCCCCTACCTGGTGAAAGAAATACACTTACAAGTCCAGGAAGCACAGAGAACCCCAAACAAAAGGAATCCAAAGAGAACCACACCAAGACATATCATAATTAAAATGCCAAGAACAAAAGACAAAGAGAGAATCTTAAAAGCAGCAAGAGAAAAACAGTTAGGTACCTACAAGGGAGTACCCATATGATTGTCAGCTGATTTCTCAACAGAAATTGTGCAGGCCAGAAGGGAGTGGCAAGAAATATTCAAAGTAGCCGAAGCCGGTTTGGCTTGTGGATAGAGCGTCAGCCTGCGGACTGAAAGGTCCCGAGTTCGATTCCGGGCAAGGGCATGTACCTGGGTTGCAGGCACATCCCCAGTAGGAGATGTGCAGGAGGCAGCTGATCGATGTTTCTAGCTCTCTATCTCTCTCCCTTCCCCTCTGTAATAAATCAATAAAATATATTTTTTTAAAAAAATAAGAAATATTCAAAGTAATGAATAGCAAGAACCTACAACCAAGATTACTTTACCCAGCAAAGCTATCATTCAGAATTGAAGGTCAGATTAAGAGCTTCACAGATAAGAAAAAGCTAAAGGAGTTCATCACCACCAGTATTATATGAAATGCTGAAAGGTATTCTTTAAGAAGAGGAAGAAGAAGAAAAAGGTAAAGATAAAAATTATGAACAACAAATACATATCTATCAACAAGTGAATCTAAAAATCAAGTGAATAAAAAATCTGAAGAACAGAATAAACTGGTGAATATAATAGAATCAGGGGCATAGAAAGGGAGTGGACTGACAATTCTCTGGGGGGGGGGGGAAAGGGGTGTGGGGGGTGTGGGAAGGGACTGGATACAAATCGTACACCTATGGATGAGGACAGTGTGGGGGGGAGGGGTAAGGGCAGAGGTTGTGGTGGGAACCGGGTGGAGGGGAGCTATGGGGGGGGGGGGGGGAAAGAGGAACAACTGCAATAATCTGAACAACAAAGATTTAATTTAAAAAATTAAATTAAATTATATATATTTAAAAATAAAAACTACAATGAATCCCTGCAGTAAATATTCCTGGATCCCTACCTTAGTCTTCATCCTTGCTGGACAACCACAACTCTATTTGGATATTTACTGTCCTAATATACAAAGAAGGTGGTATCTCCCCAACTTCAAAAAGAGAAATCATTAAACTAAGCTCATCAGAGTCACTAGTTTACCATTAACTGGTTTAGGAATGAGCATGGGATTAACCCAAGCCTATAAAATGTTAGTGGAAGTCACATGCAAGCCTCTCAGGTCTCTTCCTATTTAAAGAAACACATAGGCCCAGCCAGTGTGGTTCAGTAGGTTCAGGCAATTGTCCCATGCACCAAGAGGTCACTGGTTATATTCAAAGTCAGGGCAGATGCCAGGGTGGCAGGGCTAATGCCTGGGAGGGAGCCTGAATGAGGCAGCCCATGGATGTGATGGCTCTCTCTCATTGATGTTTCAATCTCTCTCTCCCTTTTCTTTCCTTTCCTTCTAAAGTCAATAAAAACATTTTTTTTAAAAAAATAAGGAAACACATAGTTCAATATCACTTACCAGGGAAATACAAATGAAAGCCATAAAGTACCACCTTACTCCTCTCAGATTGGCTGTCATCAAAATATAAATAATGAACAAGTGTTGACGAGGATGTGGAGAAAAGAGAAAGCCTTGTGCACTGTTCATGTGATTGTAAATTGGTACAGTCACTGTGGAAAGCAGCATGGACATCCTCAAAAAATTGGAAATAGAACTGCTATTCCACTTCTGGGTATTTACCCAACAGAAACATGAACAGGAATTTGAAAAGATATCTGCACCCCTATGTGCACTACAGCATTACTTACAATAGCCAAGATATGACAGCAATGTAGAAGTTCTTCAATGGAAAAGTAAAGAAAGATGTAGAATGTATACACACACACACACACACACACATCATGAAGAATTACCCAACACACAAGCAATGAATTCTTGCCATTTATGGAACCATGGATTGACCAAGAGGGTCTTATACTAAGTGAAATTAGACAGAGAAAATTAAATACCATGTGGTTTGACTTAGAGATGCCATGTAAAACAACAAAACAGAAACAGACCGCATAGCTACAAAGGACAAATTGACAATTGCCAGAGGGTAGTTAGCTGAAGAGACAGGTGAGATAGAAGAATATTAATGAGAAGTGCAAACTTCCCATATAAAATATATAAGCCATAAGACATAGTGTGCATTAAAGGGAATGTGTCAATATCTTAAAAACTTTGTTCAGTGATAGATAGTTACTAGGCATATCATTGTGAACACGTCATAAGGTACATAAACGTCAATCCACTGTGGCTGCACACCTGAAAGCAATATAATGGGTGCCAACTCTACTTTAACAAAATGTTAAAAAGGAACATTAACAAAAGGAAAAAGAAACATCTAAGGAAAAGCAGTCCTTTTGGCCTTCACATATTGACATGTGAGAATAGGATGCTTTGGAGCCTTTGCTAATTACTAACCAGGAAAGCTGACATACCATAAGCACTGAGAGCCTCACAGCTGAATAAGGTATAACAGCTGGAACCCTGATATCACCACTGAACTACCTGCTTCCTATTATTTTGGCCTCTGATAATTAGGGCACCTAGTATCTGAAGCTGAAAGCATTCTATCTGATACATTTCCCAAGGTCATAGGATAAGATCTAGTCCTTTCTGTAGCACTAAAGACTTTCATAAGCCTGCCTTAGCTAGGCCCTCACCTCATTCCCAACCATTCCCATAGCACACATTTTGCACCTTTGAAACTCTACTGCTCATAATTCTCACAAAGTTCACGTGTACATCTTGGCCCTTGCCCTGTTGTTCCTGCTACCAAACATGTAATCTCTATAGATGTTCCTACTGCCAAACATCACCCTTCTGCCCCTTTCCCTGGAAAACTTCTTTGTGGTCTGCATGCTTACTTTAAAACTCATCCACATTTTTATTTTTAAACTTCTTAAAAATTAATTAACAATAGAGAAACAGAGACAGAGAGAAACACTGGTTTGTTGTTCCACTTATTTATGCATTCATTGTGTGAGTCTGACCAGGCATCAAATCCACATCCTTGGCACATCAGGGACAATGCTTTAAGTAACTGAGAAACCCGGCCAAAGTCTCAGCCACATTTTTAAAACTCTAATTCTCACTATGGACGTAAAGTGTCTGATACATACTAAACACCAATAAAATGAATAAATAGGGATAATTATAAGATGCTAATGAGCTCTGGCACCTAATAAGCACTAAATAAAGTACAGTAAGTAATAGAAATGACAATGATATTAACAAGCTCTTAGAGGGCAATGACTGTTTTTAAAATGTTTCAATTCTGCAACATCAGAATAACACTTAGTACCTGAAAGACACCTGAAAGTTAAATGGCAGATCATTCAGCTGCAAAATGAATAACTGAATTTTGACATTTTCTTTGAAAATTCTGTTTAGAAAAACAGAGAAATAAACCAGCGACACCTCTCCCACATTATGAGTACCTTCAAGATCGAAATGCTATTTCATTTATTTCCTATAACTTGCAAAGCCAATCTATACAAACCCTCTGATGAAGGTCTACCAAGTCCAAGGTGTCCTCATACAGTTCAGATTGTACAAAAAACCAGGTGCCACATCTGGCATTTTTGTTATTGGGAAATATTTTTGTATATTTATTATAATTTGTTGAGTCCCAGGTTGGGCCATTTGAATATTATCATTATATTTTGACCAATGGCAACAGAGTATCTTGTTCTAAAGAAATTCCAATTTCCTGATAATTATCAAATTAATGAAGTCGACATATCTCCTTCTGTTTTGACTTCTGGGGAATGAATTTGATCATAGTGAGACCTTGTTGGTATAATATAAAAAATACTGGTACGCTATGCTTCTCAACAGGCATTGCCTTTCTGTCTTCAGTACTATAAGTAGATATCTTTAAAAAACAATCTTACTGGGATACTTGCACACTGGCTAAGTGTTGTAGCTCTTATCATTTGCCATTTCTTTGTGCTACCAGGAAAGTTCTGTTGAGTTCCTAGTTTTATTTACAGTTTTAGTGAGACAAATCATTATGTAACAACAAGTATTCATTTACTAAATGTAATCCATTCACAGCTAAAACTAAAGATCCGTTTTAGAACAAGTCCAATTTGTTATTGTGAATATAGAGGAAACATACACCATCCTAACCTAAATATTTTTTCTTTTTTACATAAAAATCTCATGTGGGATTTTAGAGGTCGGGACTACATAAATGAACTTCTTTCAAAGGATATTGCCCCAGATTTTAAATTACCTACAATTAACTTTGTTAACCATACTGAATACTATGCTATTAAGAAAGAGATTAAGAAAAACTATACATGCAACATCCACATTGTTTGGTATTTTTCCCTGCTCTTTGATTATCAAGACTTCCTTACTCTTTTCACCTATGTTGGACCACCAAGGGAAATTCTCTATCAGAAATCTTACCAGGAGTGCAACTTTCAGATTTTTGGGGTCCCTTTTCTTCAGAAGTTAGTTGTTGTTTGCTGTGTACAAAAAAAATGGTGATAAATAATATTACTCTCTAAATATTAACATAAAAATAGTTTACAAATACTGTAAATTCTTAGCATATTTCAGATAATATCAGCACTAATATTAAAACTTTACACCATCTACTTTAAATTTGTAAGTTATACAACTGTTTTATGAAGTATGTAATTTTAAAAAATTATAACAAGTCATGATATGAGGGCAGTATAGTTCAGTGAATTAATTACAGTTAGCTTGACATTATCACAAATGTCTTGAACTAACACCTCCTAATTCTATAACCCACAGCTATTTCTTCTCAAACAAGTCACTTTTCTTTGGCTCAAGGTCCTCCTCTAGAAAAGAAGAATCTTACTACCTTATTTCAGAAGGTTGTTAGGAGGATTAAATGAGATGACAGAGCAAAAGTGCATGTTCAGAAAAATAGTAAAACAAAGAAAAAATAACCTTTATTTGTTGAAACTATTTTTTAATCCAAAATAAATCCCAGTGTGAAATTTTCATGGTTTCTAACATCCAAATGTTGCAGTTTCCAGACAATGTTATTAATTTTGGTTATTACCTGTACTTACACTGTGGTTTGTAATTCAGGGCATCTCAGCTATTATGTAACTGGCTACTAAATGTATATACAAATATATTACCTCATGCAGCCAGATAGCACCATGCTCCCTACTTTTTGTAGCGAATCTTGCCAACTTCAGAAAACTAATAGAAGCCAGGACCTGGCCTAGACTCCTACTACCCTTCTCTACCTACTCGCACTGTGAGCCAGCAGGTCTTCATGAGAATGACGCTTAATCTCTCTGTCCACCCCAATAGGCTTGGAAGATGCAATCCTGCTGGTCACCCATGGATACTGATGAGTCATGGATGGGCCCTTAGCAATTTTAAGGACCAACAACCTACTTTTGATTCAGAGCTTTCTGCTCACTGGCTTCCATGTGAGGCATAATTTAAATTTTGAAACCTGAGGTAAAGTTTCATGGTTATGGCAAAGAGATCACTTGAGGGGACAACCTCAATTATGGAACCTCAGGCAAGCTGGTGCTTACAATTCTGGAAAGGCCTATGGGACCTTCCACTCCCTAAACAAAGATGCAGCACGGGATAGAGAGTGGCCTTGGAGTACAGATCTGGTAGCACAGGAGAAAGGAACGTCTGGTCTTCTCCTGCGGCATTATTTGAATCTCTCTGGCAGGTGAGGATGGTTCTAACTAATACCCGCTTCTATCCGAAGCTCTTCCTGTCTCACTGTCCCCAGCTTTAATAAATGTACTCTCCAAATAAAATTTTAAAAAGAACAAAATACTGTACCTTTTCATTTGATCATCTTTTGCTCCTCTGGCTACTAAAAATTTCACCATTTCATCATTGTTTGCAAGTTTAGCAAGTGCAAGTGGTGTGAGGTCACTCTGTAAAGCAGCAAAAACAATTTATAATTTAAGAAATTACATATATCCAAATTGAATATTAAAAATTATGAAAGATACTCTGAACTTGCACATAGAATATAGATAGTAAATAAAAGTAGCCCCTTTTGCCCTGGCCAGTGTTACGCAGTGGCTGGAGTGTCAGCCTGCACATGGAAGGGTTGCGAGTTAGATTCCCATTCAAAGGCAAGTCCCTGGGTTTCAGGTTGGATCCCCATCCCTGGTCAGAGCCTATGGGGGAGGCACCCAATCCATGTGTCTCTCTCACATACATGTTTCTCTCTCTTTCTCTCTCTCTCTCTCTCTTATCTCCCTCCCCTCTTTCCCCCCTCTCTAAAACCAATGGGGAAAACTATCCTCTGGTGAGGATTAAAAAAAGAGGAGCCCCTTTCTTCTCACCCCTGTGCAGTCACTGGCTGTTCTTCCCTTTAAAATGCCCTCCACTGCCTCTTCAACAGATTAACTGCAGCATCCTTCTCCAAATCTCACTTCCAACATTTACAGTACGGGTTCCCAGAACCTGTGTTCCTATTGTGGTATCCTGTTGCTATTTTGTTGCCTGTGGACTGGGGCTTCCTCTTCCCTCTTGCACTCACCCAGCTCCCCTTGCTGGGTACTAGGCCTCCTCCTCCCACCCATCCCCAGCAGCACCATTTCCTAAGCCCCTGCCAGCACAGCAGCCAGGCCCCAGCATCACTTCACTCCCCCCGGCCTTCAGTCCTTAGTGAACTCTGAGCCCCTCTCCCACTCCCAGGCACTAACGGGAAGTTCTTCCTTCTGGGGTGGAAGGGAGGCAGAGTGTTGCCCCTTCCATTAACACTACATTTCCTCAGTCCCCTGACTGGGCTTTGGAGTTGTTTCCATGGTAACAGGGCCTGATATATTATATTCGGTATATGTATGTGAGAAAGAAAATGCTTGTGCCCAGCTGGTGTGGACCCATGAACCTAGAGGTCATGGTTGATGACAGGTCAGGGCGCATGCTGGATTTGTGGGTTCGATCTTCAGTAGGGGGCAAGCAGGAGGCAACCAATGGATGATTCTCATCATTGATGTTTCTCCCTCTTCCTCTCTCAATACAAACATTTTTTTAATGCTTGTAACTAAACTAAAAACATGTGTTTCAAATACTTTACAAATAAGGTTACTTGAGCTATACCTTGTTTCTCGCTTCAATATTTGCCTTTCGCGCAAGCAGCCTGTGAACGATAGCTGTATTGCCATCAAGGACAGCATAGTGCAGAGCAGTGTTGCCGTCGTTGTCCTTTATATTTAGGTCGGGACCATAGTCTAGCAGCACATTTGCACATTCCGTATTCTTGTATTGTATGGCCTGTCAGTATTATGCCAAGAAATAGATTATAAGTTCTAGGAATTCAAAGGAAACATTCCACAAATTTCACCAATGGCTTAGGTAAATGAGATGTATTCATTTTTATTCTAAGTCATTAAATCAATCCCATCTCATGTCTTTCACCAATGACTTACAGTCAACGAGATAAATTCATTTTTATTCTAGGTAATTAAAGCAAACCCAACTCATGTTGACATAGTTGGCGAGCACATACGTAAATCAGAGCTGTCTTTTCCTCAATGTCACAGAGGTTCAACAGGCACGGTCTCTTTATCAGGCGTTTCACCATTCTTGGATGGCCATAGGCACAGGCCACATGGAGAGCTGTCCTATGGGAGTCAGAGGTCTTGTTAGGAACTTAGAGGGCACTATCTCAAAACATAAATTATCCACGTAATTGTAAACATTTATCCCTATGACTTCAAAACAAATATTTCATTTTCTTCTGGAAACAGTACAATATTTATTAGTTCTAGTTACTCACCACATTAATGAGGGAGAAGCCTATTTGAATAGAGAGAGGATGACCTGGGAATTCAGCTCAACTTTGGTATGATCTTATTCTAACTGTCACTTATTAGCTATCACTTGGCTTTTCTGTGCCTCAATTTTCTCATCAACAAAATGGAGATAAAAATAGTAATTATCTCCCAGGACACCACTGTTTGCTTAAATGAGAACTATGCAAAGTGTTTACTACAGTTCCTAGCACACACAAAAAACTGGCTCAATAATTGTTAGATAATATTAGTATTATTATTACTACCACTTTATAAAGACATTTCAATTAAATAAAATGATATCATTATACCTACTCTGCAGACCTATTTTAAGGTTCAGAAAGAACATAGTATTTCAATGATTCTAAAATCCTTATCATCTCACACTTCAACATCTCTGACATTGGAATCCAGTTTTTAATTCAGAATGCGTTACAACTATTATTGGCAGCGTTTAAAAATTTTAGTGATACATAAAATACTGGCATCATGCCATCCATGGTGCCTTACATTAAGTGAAATAATGGTGAGTGCAACAGAGCTCTTGCAGTTCTAATCAATGGTTGGCATTTAAATAAATTTTAGTTCTTAAAAGCCTTATGGGGGAAAGAGGACTAAAAAAACAAAGAGGAAATTTTTTTAAGTAATTTTTACTTTGATTTTCAAGAAAACTTAAGCCAAAGGAAAGTCAGGATTCAAATGAATAGGATGACTCATTTTGTCCAATATTTAGATTTATAAATTGTATGGAAATCAGATGTTACCAATGATCAATATTATTTAATACTATTATACATTTACAAAAGGGCAGGTAAAGGTTATCTTTTATAATTTTCTACCTTCAGAAATACTTTTGTTTGGAAACAGGGAGAAAAAACTTCAACTGTGATTAGGTCCTACTTCTTCAATTTTTAATTTCTCATTTTGCTCATATTGGGCAACAGGAAGATTTTAAGGATGAAAAAAGGGTCTGGGAGATAGATTGAAAGAGTCCTGAGTAGAATATGTCTGCTACATAATAGATATTCAGGTTATATTTCATGTACAAATGGATTGAAAGAATGGATAAACATAGTGGGAGAGTTCAATATTTTTGAAGAAAACTTTTATAAGTTAAAATGATAGTTCTGGAATAGGAATAATCACTTCTTTTTTCTATTTTTTTTAAAAGAAATAAGCCAGTTAGAGAAAGACAAATATCGCATTATCTCACTTATGTGTGGAATCTAATGAACAAAATAAACTAATGAACAGAGGTATGGATGTATGGAACAGAATATCAGATCTCAGGGTGGGGATGGAGGAACAGGAAAAGATTAACCAAAGAACATATATACATATATGTATAACCCATGGACACAGACAATAGTATGGGAAAGGCCTGTGGTGGGGTGGAAGCTGGGTTGAGGGGGGACAAAAATGGAACACATCTGTCATACTGTCAAAAACAAGACAAAAAGAAATGATTTAACTTTAAAAAAATTATTTTATCTGTGCAAGACTCATATTACTGCTCTTCCCCAGGATTATTTCATTCATAATAATATTTACTAGAATTTTTATACATGTTCATTGCAGAAATCAGATTTTTTAAGAACTGCTCATTTTAATACAAATGCTCAGAAATAAATTTTATCACATTTTGCACCTATTTTTGGCTAATACAAGATCATAGTCTGCTTGTGGGTATGTATAAACAAACTGACCTTTTTCTTCTTAATATATTGCTATTTTAAGCAGTGCTGAATAAAACAAACTATGTAAGTTATCTAATTCATAAAGATATTTTAGTATAAATAGAATTGATGGGTATAGGGGATCCTTTATAATAAAATAAATATGTAAATTAACCATCCCTACGCTCTCACCAGCCAATCAGAGTGAGTGTGCAAATTAACCTCATTGCCTCCGTGTAGACTGACAGCAGATAGGAGGCAGCTCCCAGCACCACCCACTTGGCCATCGCCACGGTGACCCAGGAGCAGGCAAACGCTGCCTGCAGGCAGCACCCAGCAAGGCCTGCTTGGCCGTTGCTGTGGCTACCAGGGAGCTGGCAAGTGTGGCCCGCAGGCAGCACCCAGGACGGCCTGTTTGGCAGTCACTGTGGTGTGGAGCAGGCAGGCCCTGCAGAGAGCAGAGAACCACGGGGAGCGGGCCCAAGTCATCAGTAGGACATCCCCTGAGGGCTCCCAGATTGGAGAGGGTGCAGGTCAGGCTGAGGGACACCTCCCCCCCTGCACAAATTTCGTGCACCAGGCCCCTAGTATAAGTACATTTTTAAATGTGGTACTCAGCACCAAATTGCTCAAAAGCAATGTAAACTTTAAGCAACAGTGTAAGGATAATCACTGGTCTTGTGGATGGAAAATATTATTTTCCTCTTTTAACTTAAACTCCTTTTCCTACCAGGAATGCTAAATATTTTTTATTCATCGCTCACTTGTACATATGCAAAAAGTACTTTGTCCACTTTCAAATTACAGTTTTTTCTTGTTGATTTCAAAAACTTCTCTGTAAAATGAAGACATTTTCTCTCTGATACACATACAGTACAAATATTTTGCTAGTACTTTTTCTCTTACCCTACTAATATTATTTTCTAACAGAGTTTGAATTTTTTATATTGCTTAATCAAGCTTGAGAAATCTTGCTTTTGAAGTGTTTGTAATCATAAAAAAAAGTATAAGTAGGTATTTGTGTTTTCTTCTGGTACATTTCTCATTTTGATTATTTAAAATTTTTAATCTGGAATTTATTTGGAAGAGATCAAAATCTAGCTAGTTTTCTCCAAATACTCAACAGATACTTCTTCACCATTTGTCATTGACCTTTTCCTACAAACATGAAATGTCACCAGCATCAAGTTGTAAAGTCTTACATATATTTGGGTGCTTGGGCATTTTTCATTCTGTTCCAATCATTTATCTGTCTTTTCAGGTACTAGGAAACAACTACTTTGTAGAAATATATAGCATATGTTGATATATAGAGGGATAAACCTGTGCCTACTATACAAAATTTTTTTTAATCCCATCACAATGATAAAACATGTAATTTATAAAATTAAAACCATATTAATTTGGTTGTAAAATTGACACACATAGGGAGAGCACACATTTTCAGAAATGGGATCTTCCTAATCAGGAACACAGCCATCTTCCCACTTCAAATTCCTTCTGAGGCCCCACAATAAAGAACATAGGTGAGCCCTGATGTAGCTCAGTAGGTGAGCATCGACCTATGAACCAGGAGGTCACGGTTTGATTCAGGACAGGGCACATGTCTGGGTAGTGGGCTCAATCCCCAGTGTGGGCATTCAGGAGGCAGCCGATGAATGATTCTCTCTCAACATTGATGTTTCTCTCTCTCTCTGTGAAATCAATAAAAGTGTTTTTTAATAAAGAACATAGGTGCACACTGATATAAGTGGTTATTGGATTTTATCAAAAGAACTTTTAACCCAGAAATTGATCTACAATGGGAATTGTCTCTCTCATTATGCAATTTTCTGTAATATGTAACATTATGGTATAAAAATGTGTACATCACATATAAAATGCTGTATATTCTTAATTTCATGTCTATTATTGATATGTAGTTAAATCACTTAAAAGACAGCAGTAAAGTGTTCTGTAAGAAAATAATGAGTAGGTCTTTATGGTTTTCTTTTTGCTCATAAAGTTGGTCTGAGCACTAAACCCCAGGTCAGGTGTCCACCAGAGAGGAGCTGCGGGGCCCGGGAGGGAAGTCAGCCCAGCCCCCTCGCTGACAGGAGGCTGCTCTCCAGCTTCTGAGCCAGGCAAGGGCGCGCCTCTCCCAGACGCAACCGCCTCCTCCTAGTGGACCCGGGCCCCCAGCCTTGCAGTCCCCTATTACCTGCGCTTCTTATCTCTTTCATTCACATCACTTATGTTGAAAAAGAAGATTTGCTGCACTCTCCAGTGGTTGTCATCTCTGGCAGCTTTGTGGATCGCATTCATATCATTTTTGTCAAAGTTGGGCCTTCTGGCTCCTATGACACTGCTCTGCTGGCTGGTAGGGGAGACCTTGGCCCCGCCGGTAGGGGAGACCTTGGCCCCGCCTGTAGGGGAGACCTTGGCCCCGCCGGTAGGGAGACCTTGGCCCCGCCTGTAAGGGAGACCTTGGCCCCGCCAATAGGGGAGACCTTGGCGTTTGCCGGTAGGGGAGACCTTGGCCCCGCCGGTAGGGGAGACCTTGGCGTTGCTGGCAGAGGAGGACCACGGCCCCACTGGCAGGGAAAGGCCGTGGCCACCATGCTGGCACTCTTCCAAAAAAACCTCAACTTCTTCATGGCGGAGAGTCCAGGCTTCAGAGAAGCTTTACCTTCCCTCCGCTTGTCACACCTCCTGAGCCCAAAACTAGCTCTCTAGCCAACCACCTCAGGCCACAGCATTCAAGCAGAGCCGTTTGGCAGTTTGGCAGTTTGGAATCTCGCAGCGCGGAATCACAGTAACCAAGCAAACAGCCTCTGACGTAACTGCCCATGTGCACAGAGCTGTGGTCAAGGGCAGCCAGAGCCCATGCCCAAGGCCCAAACCTCACAAATCTCAGGAACTGCCTGTGGGCAGGTGTGGCTTCTGTTCAAACATCCCTGGGAATTGGCCAAGTGTTCCAGATGCTTACAATGGTTACTCGCCCAGTGAAAAAGCAGTCTTTGCCTCCGACCAGGGCTAGGGTGGGTGTGAAACTTGAGGATGCTCAAGGTCTGGTCCCCCAGAAAAGTCCCCTTAAAAACATCTCTAAATCTCCCAGTGCCCTAGTTTATGTCTGTTCCACATCACTCTGGGCCCCAGCCAACCTCCAGGGATGGTAGGGGATGCAAAAACAGAAGGATGTTTTCATGGTTTCAGAGATGATGGCAATATGTGTCTGCAAGTGCAAATTTGTGGAAACCAGTGCCCTGTTCTCCAGATGAAATAAAACCTCTTTCCACATGCCTCTAAATCTCCCCTTTGGCCCACCTCTTACACTTACATTTTATTTCTTCCAAATAAATGTTTAATCAATCCAAGATTTATTTTGGAGCATGGTGTTAACCTGTACAAACCACCTTTTCTCACCTAGTTTAAAATGTCTCTTGACTGTGCATTAAAATCTCAGGTTATATTTTTGGTTTTGAGGATTTCTGTTCTCATCCATAAATGGACAGCTTCTTTTGCATCAGTGATACCACTGTAATAACCCAGTTAAAGTAACTGGAGAGGAGTGTTATGCCCAGATTTCAAGATCCCCAATAGACCAACAGGGTGCCAGCCAAGTCTGATGCAAAAGCAGAGAGTCCTTTATTATTAGTACAGACCCAGGTCTGGCTCCCAGCCCCCTCTGACCCAACGGCAAGAAGCGCGGGGGGGGGGGGGGGGGGGGGGGGGGGGGGGGCAGGGAGACAGCTGTGAGAAAAAACAGGGTTTTAATAGGGTGTGGAGTGAGGGGACTGTGGGCCCTGCTGATTGGCCAGGCGCAAGCCGGGTCTTGTTACAGAGGATGCGGTAATTTTTATGGTGCGCACATCCCTCGACTATCATTGGTTAGTTTAAAGAAATCCCAGGCATAGCCAGCAGAGGCCTGGGCTTCCGGGAAGAAGGGGGGTCTGAGCACATGGCTCCTGCCCCAACATGGAGGATACGGGGTAAGATGGAGGGCATAGCCCTCACCCTTTCAGGAGTAAGGGGAAGGCCAAATTTTATAGGCATGTCATTTGTGCAGCTTTGCCAGGAAACTGCAATTTAACACTCCCCAGGGCTATTCCCTGCAGACAGCAGGGGGGAAGGGACTGGACAGAGGAGGAATAGATTCATGCCCAGTCAAGTCTCCCTGAAATAGGGAAGGTGCTTGACTCTCAGTAACACCTGGGAAAGGGTCATTAACTAAATGGCTAGAAAAGGTGTGGCCACTGCAAGTGTGAGAAGATTAGAGACACTTACCTCCTAAAGAAAGGAGTTCTCTCTCTTGCTAAGCCCATGCTCCTGGCCTGCGGGACTCTCATGCTCCTGCATTTGCCCACATAGGCACAGGCCATGTGGCCCCCACACACCATGGACTACTGGACTGCAAGTGGCCTGATGTTGTGCAGGACCCAGCTCCACCGTGGAAAGGAAACTCTGGACACTGGCTCTGCTTCAAGCTCTGCCGAGTCCCCAGCTGCACATTTTTCAGGCCTGGATGGAGGGAAATGGGACTTTGCAAACCCAGGGATGTAAATCCTCCTCCTCCTGTGTGAGTCTCAGAAATTTCTTTTTCTCCAGATGTTGGAAGGACCCAACTCCAAGCACCCGGGGGGCAGGGGACTGATAACGCTGGGTGGTAACTTTAGGTCTCTGAGTTTGTAAGGCCTGCCATGCACCTCCCCTGAGCTTGTCAGGTTTAGTATGTGTTTGTTTACACTTGACCTGTTAAATATTTGTTTACTGTCTACTTTCTCCCAACTAGAATTTGCCATCCATGAGAAAAGTAATTATTTTCTTTACTATTTATTTTCATTGCTCTTAGAAGAGTAGGTGCTTAATAGTTACTCATTAACTAAATGACTGACCTATGAAATTACCTAACTTATATGTCTAATTTATATCTTTATGTCTCCACCACCTCCCCACATGGAAATACTTGAAGACAGCTGTGGAGGGGAAGAGGTGGTTCATACAACCCTATTTACAAATCGTAATGGATTTTAACTGCTGTATTTTCAAATCTCCCCACGTTCTCTCAGGAGACTCCCTTCCCCAGGGCCACTGGGGTTATTCCACTCAGTCCTTGGCTGTTAATAATAGGAGGTCCTGTGCATATGCATACTTCTCTTCATCACTGAATCTTAGTAATACATTCTTAGAAGTGTGATCTCTGAGTCAAAGGGTAATTCCATATGTAAATTAAAAAGCTATTACCTAACACCATACTCACCCCCACCCCAAGGGCTTATATCATTACCATTTAGGATTTCCACCAGCAGTGTGTGGATTGTCTTATCACTTTCTTGATGATATCATTTGTAGCAAACACTTTTAATATTTAATGAAATTTAATTTACATATTTTTTATTTTTTTCCTTGTGCAGTTGGAGCCATACCTAGATTTTACCTAACCTAAGGTCAAAAAATTCATTCCTATGTTCCCCTTTCATTCTAATTCTTTTGACCAGAATGCTTTCAAAACATTAACTTCTGAATAAGAAACATTTTTTTATTTAAACAGTTTTTATTAATGATCATCCATTAAGCAAAGCAATAATGAAAGATTTTCATTTTTCCTCTCATCTTTTTGTGAAAAACAATTGAAATAGTATCAAGTGTTTATATTGATAATTTTATTTTGTTCATTACTATTCTTATGCATATTATTAAGAGGTAAAATATAGTGTTGCTAGTCACTTACTATGGCTTTTTACAACAGCTTTGGTCAGTGTGGACAGTCACTGTTTAGAAAAGACAGAAAAATGAATGAATGTAGAACTGTGGATGTTGTGCTAATTCATAGGAAAACCAGCCTCAAATTAAGTTGCCCTAAATAAATAGCTCAGGACTCCTTCTCTGTCATCATCATATAGTATGTATGACTGAGGGTAAACACTAGCTGCTAAATGCAGTGACAATTAGCAAAATGTAGAATCTTTTATTCATTAGATCAAAATAAAATACTCCAATTTATTGATTTAAGAAAATATAAAGGTTTGTGGACCTCATATAATTTCTTTCCAATCAAAGTATGAAGCTGTAAAACTATTTTATTTGCTTACAGCCATGAATAACCTAACATAAGGCACATTTACTAAAGGTTATCAAAATTTTAAATCCAACATATGACATGATCTTGTATGTAGAAAATCCTGTGGAATACACACACACACACACACACACACACACACACACAAATACTAGAAGTAATAAGAGTTTAACAAAATTATAGGCTATAAGATCAAAATACAAAAATCAATTTTATTTCCATATGCTAATAATAATCAATCAAATATAAAATTAAAAAATAGTTTTAATCATGTGAGAAATGCAAATCGAAATGACAATGAAGTATCACCTCAGAGCTACCAGAATGGCTATCATCAACAAATTAACAGGGGCTGGGAAAAATGGCGGAGGTTTAGACGGACGTGTTGGTGCTTTGTCCCGGAGCAGATAAGGGCAAGCAGCTGAAACGGGTAACAATCAGCCCGAACAAACAGAGGAGATTCAGCTGAGAGACAGTCTGCAGCCAGAAAAGACAGAGAACTCCTAGAAAATGGGGATGGTTAGAGATTGAGGCTGAAACCTCCCCCTGGGCGCCAGCTCAGCCGCAAGACCGAGCCATCTTGAGTAGCTGATATCTGCATCCAGAGATCGGCTACTAACCCTGGACGCAACGGCTCTCAAGCAGCGTGACTACATGAACTCAGAGGAGACCTGCTTCCCCCCACAGAAAGGTTAGACTTCCCCCAAAGGTGCGGTTTGCAATTCAGGTTGGAGCGAAGAACACGCATGCGCGGGGTTGGGGGGGGAATCTGCGCCCCACAAAGTCCGCGCCCATTGAGGCCAGCGTGACCCGCAAGTGGGGAGGGCTCCCACAGGGCTGCTGGCAGAAGGTAACACTATAAATAAGCTCTTAGTTGGACTGGATGCAAAGGGGCAGCCTTAGATTTTCCCAACCAGCCGGCTACTTGGTGCCAGGGGCCAGAGCGTGCGCAGAGACTCCACGCAGATCTGGAAGGTGGAGCCCTGCAAGTTCACACAGCTTCCCAGGCTCTTGTTTACACACTTCCTCTTAAATCTGTGAGTTTGATTGTTGAACCCAGTGCATGGGATTGCCCAGTTGGGTTCGCTAGCGGAGCCTGTAGGGGAAGATTGTTTTTGGGGAGCCTGGGAAACAGAGCTGGGAGTGGAGCCTGGGGAACCAGCTCTGGACGGAGCTGATTCAGGTACAATAGAGAACTCCTGGTCAGAGAGGACTTATAGCCTCGGAGGTCAATCCAGACACACTGCCACCCAGAGGCAGAGACACGAACTGACTCTTCTGTAAATACAGATAAGGCACTATGGGGAACCAATACGGCCTGCCTTAAAATCAGGACTGTGGCTTACAACACGGAGGAACAGTGTATCAGAGGGAAATTCAATATTCTCCTGAATTCCGGGCGTGCCAAAAGAAGAGTTGAAGATCTGAAGCACCTGCATTATTGCACATTTTTATTTTTATTTTTTTTAATTACTTTTTCACCTTTTAACTAAGAAAACCCTTTTTTTCTTTTTTTTCCTTTTTTCTTTTTCTTCACCTGATTTTACCCTTTCAATTACTACATTTTTATTTTTAACTAGTATTATTACTGCTACCATTTTACCATTTTTTAAAGTGTCATTTTATTTTGTCTTTATTTTATTTTGGGACTAATGTTCTCCATTCTATTTTCATCGTTCCTTTAGCAACATTTTTCTCTACCTCAATTTTGCCTCTGTGCTAAACCCTCTTCCCCACTTTTTCCCTTTTGTTGTCCTGTTTCTCTTACCATACTCCAGCTTTAGATTTTCCCTATTCTTTTTACCCCCTGTCAAAATTTCACCCTACTTATATATCCTATGTCCAATCCCCTGCTCTAAATCCTTATACACCTTTCCCTTATCTTCTTTCACTATCTAAATTTTTTCTTCTTCTTCTTCTTTTCTCTCTCTTTTGTTTTATTGTTGTTTGCTTGATTGACAAGTATATTGGGGGGGGGTTTAGGATTGTTTGTGAGGTTACTCGGCTTATTCTTTTTATTTTTCTGTCCCCCTCCCCCCCGCCCCCCCCCCACCCACCCACCCCGCCCCCCCCCCCCCCCGGTTATTTCTGTGCTTCTGTTCTCCCTTGCGTCACTTGATATTATTGGTTGTTTGTAGTTTGTATTCATCTCCAGGAATCTGTTGCTGTAATTTGTTGGGATTAGTGGCGGTTCTATAAGAGTTTTCTCCTCATATAAATAGTCTCTTCCCCTCTTATACTTCATTCTCTTTTCTCTCTTTTTTTTTCCTCTTCTTTTTTTCCTTCCCTTTTACCAATTTCATTTTTGCACTCCTTTTTTTTATTGCTTTCTTTTTTCTCTTCTATCTTTCTCTCTTCTTTCTTCCTTATCTCCGAACTCTCTTAGCTCGGAGGGCCACCTTTATTTGGGGTTATTAATATCGTAAATACATTCGTATTCAGTGCCTGGTACATTGTGCCTTGTTGTGTTGTATTTTGTGCCTTTAAATCAATGCAGCAGATTCAAGCAACAGCGGCCTCTTGATCACCACATGCTCTGTCTGGGGAACAGTTACTGCATGTGAAGCCTCCCTCCACCAGCCAGAAGAGCCACCACAGCTGTGAACAGCACCCACCAGAGGCCCTGGTACCAACGGAGGAGCCGCTGCTACCACAACTGCCCAAGGAGCAACCACAGCCCGAGGAGCCACTGCCACCCAGGGAGCAGCCACTGCCACCCAGGGAGCAGCCACTGAATGACTCAACAACTAGATATGTCAGTGAGATCAAACATGGGTACACAAAGAAACCCCCAAAGGAAAGAAAAGGAGGACTCGCCAGAAAAGCAGCTAAGTGAGACAGAGGCATGCAACATGATGGAAAAAGAATTCAGAATAAGGGTCCTAGAGTACATGCACCGGATATGCAAGAAGCAAGAAGAAACAGATGAAAAAATCAACTACTTATGCAAGAAGCTAGAAGAAACAGATGAAAGAATCAACAACTTAAGTAAGTCCCAAGAAGAAATGAAGAGCGACATAGCTGCAATAAAAAACACCATTGCAGAAACCGGTTTGGCTCAGTGGATAGAGCGTCGGCCTGCGGACTGAAAGGTCCCAGGTTCGATTCCGGTCAAGGGCATGTACCTGGGTTGCGGGCACATCCCCAGTGGGAGGTGTGCAGGAGGCAGCTGATCGATGTTTCTCTCCCATCGATGTTTCTAACTATCTATCTCTCTCCCTTCCTCTCTGTAAAAAACCAACAAAATATATTAAAAAAAAAAAAAAAACACCATTGAAAGGATCAACAGTAGACTAGGAGAAGTGGAGGACCGAATTAGTGAATTAGAAGACAAGGAAGCAAAACACACTCAAACTGTACTGCAACTGGAGAAAAAAATTAAAACACAGGAGGAGAGCCTAAGGGAACTTTGGGACAACATGAAACGAAACAACATACGAATAATAGGGGTGCCAGAACAACAGAAAGATGAACATGGATTAGAAAACCTATTCGAAGAAATAACATCAGACAACTTCCCTGAGGTGGGGAAGAAAAAAGTCACACAAGCACAGAGAGTCCCAAACAAGGTGAACCCAAAAAGACCCACACCAAGACACATCATAATTATCATGGCAAATGTTCAGGACAAAGAGAGAATCTTAGAAGATGCAAGAGAGAGACGGAAAGTTACATACAAGGGATCTCCCATTAGATTATCAAATGATTTCTCAACAGAAACACATCAGGCCAGAAAAGAATGGATGGAAATCTACAAAGTGATGCAAAGCAAAGGACTGAATCCAAGAATAATCTATCCAGCAAGGCTATCATTCAAAATTGAAGGGGAAATAAGAAGCTTCACAGACAAAAAAAGGCTAAGGGAGTTCATCACCACCAAGCCAGCCATGCAAGAAATGCTAAAGGGACTGGTGTGAAAATAAGAAATAACAAGCTCAGAAAGAAAACAGCCACACACAAAAAAAGAAATGGCTACAAACAAGTACCTTTCAGTAATAACTTTAAATGTAAACGGACTAAATGCTCCAACCAAAAGACATCGAGTGGCTGAATGGATAAAAAAACATGACCCATACATCTGCTGTCTACAAGAGACCCACCTCATTAGAAGGGACTCACACGGACTGAAAGTGAAGGAATGGAAAAATATCTTTCACGCAAATGGAAAGGAAAAGAAAGCTGGGGTAGCAATACTTATATCCGACAAAATACATCTCAAAGTGAAGGCCATAACAAAAGATAAGAAAGGCCACTTCATAATACTAAAGGGATCAATACAACAAGAAGATAAAACCCTGGTAAACATATATGCACCCAATGCAGGAGCACCCAAATACATAAAAAAACTCCTGGAAGATATCAAAGGAGAGATCGACAACAATACAATCATACTAGGGGACTTTTTTTTTTTTTTAATATATTTTATTGATTTTTTTACAGAGAGGAAGGGAGAGAGATAGAGAGTTAGAAACATCGATGAGAGAGAAACATCAACCAGCTGCCTCCTGCACACCTCCCATCAGGGATGTGCCCGCAACCCAGGTACATGCCCTTGACCGGAATCGAACCTGGGACCTTTCAGTCCGCAGGCCGACGCTCTATCCACTGAGCCAAACCGGTTTCGGCCATAGTAGGGGACTTTAATACACCACTGACATCACTGGATAAGTCCACTAGACAAACAATCAGCAAAGAAACAGCAATCCTAAATGACTCACTAGATCAGATGGACTTAATTGACATCTTCAGAACACTTCACCCCAAAGCCACGGAATATACATTCCTCTCAGGTGCTCATGGGACATATTCAAAAATAGATCACATATTGGGTCACAAGCAAAGTCTCCACAAATTCAAGAAGATTGAAATCATAAAAAGCATCTTCTCAGACCACGATGGCATAATGTTAGAAATAAACCACAATAAAAACAACCCAAAATACTCAAACACGTGGAAGCTGAATAGCATGTTAAATATTGATTGGGTTACCAATGACATCAAAGAAGAAATTAAAAACATCCTGGACACTAATGACAGTGAAAACACAACAATCCAAAACCTCTGGGACACAATGAAAGCAGTCCTGAGAGGGAAGTTTATAGCTCTACAGGCCTATCTCAAAAAACAAGAAAAAATGGTAGTAAATCATCTAACTCTTCAACTCAAAGAATTAGAAAGAGAGCAACAAGAAAACCCCAGAGTGAGCAGAAGGAAAGAGATAATAAAGATTAGAGCAGAAATCAATGAAATAGAGACCAAAAAAACAATACAGAAAATCAATGAAACCAAGAGCTGGTTCTTTGAAAGGATAAACAAGATTGACAAACCCCTAGCCAGGCTCACCAAGAAGCAAAGAGAGAGGTCCCAAATAAACCAAATCAGAAACGATAGAGGCGAAATAACAACAGACCCCACAGAAATACAAATGATTGTTAAACAATACTACGGACAACTCTACTCCAACAAACTAGACAACCTGGAGGAAATGTACAAATTCCTAGAAAAATACAACATTCCAAAACTCAATCAGGAAGAATCTAAAAATCTCAATAGGCCAATAACTATGGAAGAAATTGAAGCAGTCATCAGAAAGTTTCCAGCAAACAAAAGCCCAGGACCAGACGGCTTCTCAGGGGAGTTTTACCAAACATTTAAGGAAGAACTAAAACCTATCCTCCTCAGACTACTACAAAAAATTCAAGAGGAAGGAACACTTCCAAGCTCATTCTATGAAGCCAGCATCACCCTAATACCAAAACCAGGTAAAGACATCACAATGAAAGAGAATTACAGGCCAATATCCCTCATGAACACAGATGCCAAAATCCTCAACAAAATCTTAGCAAATTGGATCCAGCAGTACATCAGAAGGATCATACACCATGACCAAGTAGGATTTATCCCAGAGATGCAAGGATGGTACAACATCCGTAAATCAATAAATGTGATACATCACATAAACAAATTGAAAGAAAAAAACCACATGGTCATATCAATTGATGCAGAAAAAGCATTCGACAAAGTCCAACACCCATTTTTGATAAAAACTCTCAGCAAGGTGGGAATAGAAGGATCATACCTCAACATAATAAAAGCCATATATGACAGGCCCGCAGCCAACATCATACTCAATGGTCAAAAACTAACACCATTTCCCCTAAGAACAGGAACAAGACAGGGATGCCCACTCTCACCACTCCTGTTCAACATAGTTCTGGAAGTATTAGCCATTGCAATTAGGCAAGAAGAAGAAATAAAAGGCATCCAAATTGGAAAAGAGGAAGTAAAACTGTCCTTATTTGCAGATGACATGATATTATACATACAAAACCCTAGAGACTCCATCAAAAAGCTACTAGACTTAATACATGAATTTGGCAATGTAGCAGGATACAAAATTAACCCCAAGAAATCTGAGGCATTTCTATACACCAATAGTGAACTTTCAGAAAGAGAGATTATAAAAACAATCCCATTTAGCATCGCACCAAAAAAATTAAGATACCTAGGAATAAACTTAACTAAAGAGGTTAAAGACCTCTACTCAGAAAACTACAGGACGTTGAAAAAAGAGATAGAGGAAGACATAAACAGATGGAAGAACATACCATGTTCTTGGATTGGTAGAATCAACATCATTAAAATGTCCATACTACCCAAAGCAATCTATAAATTTCAACGCACTTCCCATTAAAATACCAATGGCCTTCTTCAAAGATCTAGAACGAACTCTCCAAAAATTCATCTGGAATAAAAAAAGACCCCGAATAGCTGCAGCGATCCTGAGAAAGAACAAAGTAGGTGGGATCTCAATGCCAGATATCAAACTGTATTACAAAGCCACTGTTCTCAAAACTGCCTGGTACTGGCACAAGAACAGACATATAGACCAGTGGAATAGAATAGAGAGTCCAGAAATTAGCCCGAACCAATATGGTCAATTAATTTTTGACAAAGGAGGCATGAACATACAATGGAGCCAAGATAGTCTCTTCAATAAATGGTGTTGGGAAAATTGGACAGATATATGCAAGAAAATGAAACTAGACCACCAACTTACACCATACACAAGAATAAACTCAAAATGGATAAAGGACTTAAATGTACGACAGGAAACCATAAAAATTCTAGAAGAATACAAAGGCAACAAAATCTCAGACTTATGCCAAAACAATTTCTTCACTGATACAGCTCCTAGGGCAGTTGAAACTAAAGAGAAACTGAACAAATGGGACTACATCAAAATAAAAAGCTTCTGCACAGCAAAAGAAACCATCAACAAAACAACAAGAAAACCCACCTCTTAGGAAAACATATTTGCCAACATCATATCTGATAAGGGCTTAATCTCCAAAATTTATAGGGAACTCATACAACTTAACAAAAAGAAGATAAACAATCCAATCAAAAAATGGGCAAAGGATCTAAATAGACACCTTTCAAAAGAGGACATTCAGAAAGCCAAGAGACATATGAAAACATGCTCAAAGTCACTAATCATCCGAGAGATGCAAATCAAAACAACAATGAGGTACCATCTCACACCTGTCAGAATGGCCATCATCAACAAACGACAAGTGCTGGAGAGGATGTGGAGAAAAAGGAACACTTGTGCACTGCTGGTGGGAATGCAGACTGGTGCAGCCACTATGGAAGGCAGTATGGAGGTTCCTCAAAAAATTGGAAATGGAACTCCCATTTGACCCTGTGATCCCACTTCTAGGAATATATCCCAAGAAACCAGAAACACCAATCAGAAAGGATATATGTACCCAGATGTTCATAGCAGCACAATTCACCATAGCTAAGATCTGGAAACAGCCTAAGTGCCCATCAGTAGATGAATGAATTAGAAAACTTTGGTACATCTACACGATGGAATACTATGCTGCTGTTAAAAAGAAGGAACTCCTACCATTTTCAACAGCATGGATGGAACTGGAGAGCATTATGCTAAGTGAAACAAGCCAGTCAATGAAGGAAAAATACCACATGATCTCACTCTTTCATGGATAATTAAGACCATTACAAACTTTTGAACAATAATAAATACAGTGGCAGAGCTGCCTCAAACTGATTGTCGGACTGCAGTGGGAAGGCCAGGGAGGGTTGGGGGACAGGAGGGAGGGGAGTAAGAGATCAACCGAAGGACTTGTATGCACCCATATAACCATAACTAATGGACATAAGACACTGGGGGGTAAGGGAGGGCAGGGGCTTGTCAAGGGCGGGGGGGAAAAAAGGACACTTATGTAATACCCTTTGTAATACTTTAAGCGAAAAATAAAAATAAAAAATAAAAATAAAAATAAAAAATAATAATAAAAAAGAAATAGATATTTTTAATAATTTAAGATGTGTGTTCATTTTTCAAAAATGCTTCTTAATATTTAACCCTCCTTATAAGCACATTTTGAAAAATTATTTTTTCTATTTTAATGCCCTACTTATTGAGTCCACCTATTAGCCAGTAGCCTACGGGCTGAATCTGACCTATGTTCTTTAGAAATAATAGTCATTTCAGTGTTTTTTAACTTGGATGCCATTACACAGCACATCCTCATTTATCACATCCTTAACCCACTCCCTTTTGTTTTAGCTCCAGCCACTTCTCACACTTCTGGTACTTGAGTCTGGCCCTAATAGACATTTAAGTTTGCTATTCTGGCTCCAGTGTCTTGTCATTCCAGTTAATTAGAAAGAAGTAAAAAATGTGTGCTCTTCCCTAGTTGGTTTGGCTCAGTGGAAAGAACATTGGCCCATGGACTGAAGGGTCCTGGATTCAATTCTGGCCAAGGGCACATAACTCAGGTGCAGGCTCTATCCCAGCCCTGGTTGGGGCACATTCGGGAGGCAACCAATTGATCTGTCTCTCTCAAATGGATATTTCTCTCTCTGTCTCCCTCCCTCCCTTCCACTCTCTCTAAAAATCAATGGAAAAATATCCTCAGGTGAGGATTAACAACAACAAAAAAGAAAGTGTACTCTTTTTATTAGCATTTATTCAATGAGACATTCATTAAAAAAAGAATTCTATATGTATGTATTTTTATATGAGCTAGAGTCCCGGTGCACGAAATTCGTGCATGGGGGGGGGGTGTCCCTCAGCCCAGCCTGCACCCTCTCCAATCTAGGACCCCTCGAGGGATGTCCAACTGCCTGTTTAGGCCCGATCCCACTGGATCTAAACGGGCAGTCGGACATATCTCTCACAATCCAGGACTGCTGGCTCCCAACCACTCACCTGCCGGCCTGCCTGATTGCCCCTAACCACTTCTGCTTGCCAGTCTGATCACCCCCTAACCACTCCCCTGCCAGCCTGATAGACGCCTAACTGCTCCCCTGCTGGGCCCAGTCACCCCTTACTGCCCTCCTCTGCCATCCTGGTCACCCCCAACTTTTAGGCCTCCCTTTCAGGCCTGGTCCCTCCCAACTGCCTTCCCCTGCTGACCTGATAGCCCACAACTGCCCTCCCCTGCTGGCCATCTTGTGGTGGCCATCTTGTGTGTTGGAGTGATGGTCAGTTTGCACATTGCCTCTTTATTAGATAGGATAATTTGTTTCTGAGTGGAAAGTAGATACATTTATGTCACTGGATTGAACCATCTTTGAATACAATGCTATATAATACTTTGTGCCTTGAATTCAGTTCTATTTTTATAATTTCTGATGTCTGTTTTTGTTTCATTTTCCTAACTTTGTTTCATTTGTTTACCCATTTCTTTATTTTCAACTTTTATGTTTTATTTTGTAGTTACTGTTTTTTAATTGGGGAAATAATTTGTTTTAAGAAATAAAATTCTTCATATGTTCTCTACATACTAGTTTCCAATAGCTTCAAATATACTTCACATCAAATATATATTTGTTATTCATTTTAGGGTTCAACATAATAACTAATTCATGCAAGGATAATCAATGGATGCTAAATCTATACATATAATTTTAAGGAGTAACAAAATATTTACAGACACTCAGAGTACCTCCATACAAGATATTTGTGACATACAAAAGTTAAATAGTACCTTTACTGTGGACACACCTGGCAGACACTTCGTAACCACATGATCACAGTCAACACTGGCAGTAATGGAGCCGAGCACGTGCCTACAGATTTGCTGCATGGGAAGAAGTCAGCATCGCTGACATTCCTGCCCACATGGCATAATTTGAAGCTACATGAAGAAACTTCAGACAGACCTAAGTGGAAAGTCTACAAATAACTGACCTATACTCTTCAAACTGTAAATGTCATGAAAAGCAAAGGAAGCCTAAAGAACTGTCCGAGCCCTGGCCGGTTTGGCTCAGTGGATAGGGCATCAGCCTGCAGACTGAAGGGTCCCAGGTTCGATTCCGGTCAAGGGCATGTACCTTGGTTGTGGGCACATCCCCAGTAGGGGGTGTGCTGGAGGCAGCTGACTGATGTTTCTCTCTCATTGATGTTTCTAACTCTCTATCCCTCTCCCTTCCTCTCTGTAAAAATCAATAAAATATATTAAAAAAATAAAGAAAGAAAGGAAGAAAGAACTGTCTGATATTAAAAGAGACTAAAAGAACAGGACATTGGACATAACACATCATCTTGGATTTACTTGGACCATAAATGATATTATTCAGATAATAAAAAATATCTAAATAAGATCCAAGATTAAATATTAATACTGACCCAATTTTAATTCCCTGATTTTGATAATTCTACTACAATTATGTAAGATCATTCCTTTTTCTTAGGAAATGCACACTAAAGTATTTAGGAGTAAAGAGGTATCATGTCTGGAACTTACAAATCGTTCATATATTATATCTAACAAACTACATTTAAATTTATTTAGGTAATAGACAAGAAGGGAGAAAAGATAAAGTAAATGCAGTAAAATGTTAACATTTGGGGAATGGTTTTAGGAATTCTTTGTACTATTCTTGTAACTTTCCTATAAGACTGAAATTTCCAATACAGAATATTTTTAAAAGAAAAATTCTAAAAATAATTTTAACAAATTATAACCCATTAAATGAAATGAACCGTGAGTTCATATTGATAAATGAATAAATCAAAAGTTCAATGAAGAAGAGATACTTACACTGACTCTAAAAACTTCCCTATAAAGCAATAATTGTGAAGTGAAAAAAGAAACATTACAGAGGAGAAACCCAGCAGATACTGCCTTCACTGATCAACATTAACATCCCCAGGAATGGCAAATCCAAATTGTAGGCCCCATCACAGGATGCAATGAGAAGAGTATAGGACTACTTCTGTGATGCTCTTGCTAAAAATGTCTGAACTAAATATTATCATAAGGAAACATCAGAAAAATCCATGATCTGAAATTGAATTACATTCTACATACATGAGTGGAACTTCCTCTTCAAAAGATTCAAGGTCATGAAAGTCAAGGAAACACTAAGGACCTGTTCCAGACTGAAGGAGAAGAATAGACACCACAGCTCAGTGTAACCCCTGGATCCGAACAGGGTCTTTATGCTGTAACAGAAGCTACAGACAAGTGGCAAAATTTGAAAAGAATGAGAGGATGAAATTATGGAATGGATTAGTGTGAATTTTCTGATTGTGAAGGTAGTATGGTAGACAAGTGGAATGTACTAAAGGAATAAGGCATGGTGGCACAGTGTCAACAATTTACTCTCAAATGGTTCAGGGCAACAGAGTTCTTTGTACTAAAACTTGGATCTTTCTGTAATTTTAAGACTCTTTCTAAAAAAAAATCAATCAATAAATGGAAAAGTAGAAAAGCCTTAGGCAAACTTCATTTCCCACACGAGGGAAGATTTTTAAATCAGTGTTTAAAATTACATCAGTACAATGGCACTACAACAATTTTTATACAGGTAACTAGAAGCCATAGCAGCAGATATCAAAATTATGTCTGTCTAAATCTTTAGGATCAAATATGGTGATAAAATTGGAATGTGTAAAAAAAAAATCTATCAACTAGCATCACTAAAGTATGAATGACAAGTTGTTTGTTTGGATTTTGTTTGAACAGTTGGTATTTGGGCAATTTGAGTAAGTATAACTCAATAGTGCTAGCTTTCATTTATAAAATCTGCTTAAAACTTGGTCAGATGCCCCCAAAATACCCCAATTTAAAATACTATATAAATTTTCATCAGACATATGATCAAAAAATTTTTTCTTTAATAAAAAGTTCATGTCATGTGTCTAATGGAAAACAAAATGTTATGTAAACAGTCCAGTAAATAATTTTTTACTGATTATGTTTCAGATCATGTAATTTTTCAGCAAAATCTCTTTATATTCTTGTTGCATTTTCAAAAGTAGATCTTGACATGAACTTGACTGACTGATTGATCCTTCAGGACAAACTCTATAGGATTGAGCTTCAAATTTAGCAGCATCTGGAAAGGAAAAGAATTATATTCATTAAACTACAACTAAGTATAAGTGTTAAGAAGAATAAAGACATCTGTATCTGGATACAATACACAACACAAGAATACTATGAAACATAATTTTTAATTCAGTGGTTGCACACTGTATTAATTGGTATCATGGCTAAGTATCAGAGCTTCTGGTTTCCCCATCCTTCATTCATTTATTCAACACCATGCACTAAGGTGGTATGACAAGCACTGGAGTTACAAGATGAAGATGACACAGCCCAACCCTGAACAATCATCTATATATATAAATGGCCAATATGCAAAGTGTCCCCTCAGGAGTTCGACCGAGAGACTGGGAATTCAATCGCTCACTATGACATGTGCTGACCACCAGCGGACAGCACGGAATAAAGGAAGGCCCTGGCCGGGACCTGGAAGGCCCCAATCAGCCCTGATCCCCAGCCAGACCTAGAGACCTTACCTTTGCATGAATTTCATGCACCGGGCCTCTAGTTTACTATAAACTGAAAAAACACAACAACAAATGAACAGGCAATTTCTACTCAGAGTCATAGATACCACCAACCAATATAACACAAGGCACTATTGGAGCACTCAGAGGAGACATGTCAGTTTTGTGTCAATATTGTCGGCTTTTTGGTGGAGGTGATATATAAGTTGATACCTGATGGACAAAAAAAAAAAGTATGCCAGAAAGAGAAATGAAGCAGATTCCAGGACTAAAAATGAGGAAGAACATTTGTGGAACTAGAAATAGTCTAGTTTAGCTAGCTGCTAGAGCAAAGGGGCAGAGTAGCAAATATAAGGCTGCATTATTTGGCAAGAACTAAGTGGATTTCACTGTTTTTACTCCGTGCAAAGGAATTTGGAGTTTTTCATGAGGGTAAAAGAATGCCAAGTCAATGACTGGAGTTTTGAATATTGCCCTTCAGCTGTCAGTTATGTGAACTGTAACTGCCTGACTCAGTATTACTAGATGAGTCTGGTTATTTGGCCTTATATCACTAGTAAAAACATGAGAAGTGATGAAGCCAGTTTTCTGACCATAGTTTCAGTGTGCAGGTCGACAGTCCACAGCAGAGGGAAGGAAGAGAATAGCCAGAAATGAAGAAAGATGCATACTGGTAGACTTCTGAGGTCTTTAAAGAGCTGTAGAACATGATGATTACATGTGGAATAAGTATAGTCTTCCTTATGACTGTTTATATTTCACATTTTTCATTTGCATGGATAAGAAAATATTTAATGCAGTATATATTACTCAAAGATGGAAACAGATGACATTTCCTAGTCTCAGTTAATTTACAAAATCAATGATATCTAAAATCATTAATAAATTTTGGCAACTTACCTTCTTTTAGTTTCTCCATACCCCTGCCACATCTGAAATAAATAAAATATTATTTTTAGTATTTAAGTTAAATAAGTGACATTATTAGAGGAATGATATATAGCTTATGAAATCTGTCCTTTATATACTACTTTTAGAGACTGGAGCACCGGGGATTGCACAAATAAAAAGATAATCACATAAATAAAATTAATTCAGACTCATTTTAATTTTAGATAATAGAGAGCAGGCATATATAATGCTATTTAGATTAATCTGATAAAAATACAATTATTATTGGTCCATTGAATAACCATAACTTCAGAAAAGTAATATTTGACACCATTGGTTTAAAGAAGTTTAAACATATTTCACACTGAATGCATTACTTTGCAATTCTAAGAAAAAGTGCTATTTATAAAAATTTAGTGCTTTTTGTTTTGTTTTGTTTTGTTTTTACTTAAATTCATTTTTCTTAAAAATGAGCTTTCCAGCCCCCTTCAGGCCGGGTGCTGCTAGCCTCCAGCCCCCCTGAGTTGCGTTTCCCTGCTGGGGAAGGGTTGGAGGGGGTTGGCCCAAGAGGGCCACACTGGGTTCTGTGCCTCGCGGACGTGTTGCTGGATAAGGGGACTGCTCCTTGTGGCGCTTCAGCTTCTCCTGCCCCGCTTGCCACTCCTTCCTGATCCCCAGGTCCCAGCCCACTGGTCAGTCCTGGCTCAGCCCAGGCCAAAGCAATGGGGACCCTTCAGCGGTGTACCTGGAGCAGAGGCCTTTGGTGGGGAAGAGACCGTGTCTTCGAGGAAACCGGAGCCCGTGGTGACCCCTGGTGACCCTGTTCCCAACGCTGGGGATCCAAACGCAGCCTGACTCGGGCTGTCATGGATATGCTGGTGGAAGATGGTGTCTGCATTCTAAATCATGAAAAAACCCATAGGAGAGATAAGTGACTCCGGTCTAAATATATTCAGATGAGTCTGTTGCTTCACATTTTGCCCTTGTCACTGTTTTTTGATGAAGACATCAAAAAATGCCTCAAGGATTCAGAGAGAAAAAATCTTTCCTAAAGAAAAGAGTAAGATTTTTGGAAGAAAAGCTTACAGGTGCTCTATTGGATGAAGAAACACGTTCTGTGGCCCAAGAACAAGTAAATAAGGCCTATCATGCCTGCCAAGAGGTTTGCGTTGATAGAGATAATTTAAAGAGAAAATTGGGTAAATGAACAAAGACAACCTGAATGTTTGAAAGTATTGAATGAACAGCAGCATTCTAAAGAAATAGAACTCCTCAGGCTAAGAACAGAGGTGGAAACACAGCAGGTGATAAGGGACTTAAATCCACTTCATCAAACTGGGAGGTGGAAAAGCTGAGTTGTGACCTGAAGATCCATGGCTTGGAACAAGAACTAGAACCGATGAAAAAAGAATGTAACTCTCTCAGAATAGAGCCTCAAAAAGCCAAACAAACACATCCATCTCAGGAAGACAATCTGCAGAGTAGAGCTCTTAAAGACTAAGTATTTCAGGTGATGATATGCAAAATGTATACTGGGAGCTAGAGAAATGTCTAATTTACATCTGGTGACTCAAGTAAGGTTGAACTGAAAACCCCAACTGCCATCAAGAAAGCCTGTGCCCCTGTAGGATTCCTGTAAGACCTTGGCAAAGACAGCACAAAACTTCACTTGACGAATTTCACTGCAACAAACAAAAGACACCCCCCTCTCTCACCAAATGGCAAAACTCTTTGTCATACCACAGCTTCCCCTTTACCAGGAGATGGAAAGGTTTTATGAGAGAAAACAATTCCCCATCATGCACAGATAATGAGAGACCCATTCCTCATGACTGCACAAACTTTTAGGAACATTACTCACATGGCAGAAATTCGCTGGAAGATAATTCTTGGGGACTCCCAAGCCCTCCTAAATCAAGTGAGACAGCATGTGATGTAACTCAGGCCTATAAAACTTTAGAGGAAGTCAACTGAAAGTCTGTCTGTTTTCTCCCTATTTAAAAGAAACACATAGGCCAGGCCAGTGTGGTTCAGAGGCTTGAGCATTGTCCCATGCACCAAGAGGTCGCTGGTTCTATTCCCAGTCAGGCCACATGGGTTGCAGGCTTGATACCCAGTAAGGGTGGGCAGGAGGCATCCGATCAATGTGATGGTTCTCATTGCTATTTCCATCTCTCTCTCCCTTTTCTGTCCTCTCTCACTAAATATCAATAAAACCATATTTTTTTAAAGTTAAAGAAAGCGAGAGAAACCAAGATGGCGGCATAGGTAAACACGGGAGTTTGCTGCCTCGAACAACCACTTCAAAAATACAACTAAAAGACGGAACGGACATCATCCAGAACCACAGGAAGGCTGGCTGAGTGGAAGTTCTACAACTAGGAGGAAAGAGAAAAGCATACCGAGTCTCAGAGGAGGCTCAGTGCTGAAGTAAAATACTAAGGTGCGGAGTGCATGCGGAGCGAGCTGGAGGCTGAGGGCGCGGTTGTCGTTTTCAATTGGGAGGGAGTCTCAGGCTCTGAGCTCCAGTTCCGGGCGAGTCTCTAAGGACCCACACTCATACGGGAGAAGCGGGACTGTCTGGCATCGCTCAGAACCCTAGGGCAGCTTTCTCTCCGTGGGGCTTGCAGCGACTACTGGGACACTGAGAAGCAGAGCCTCTGAGGGCAAGACTGAGAGCAGCCATAATTGCTAACCCCGCCCTGTTGATCCTGTGGGACCCGTCCCGCCCAAGCCCTGCAGGGAGGCTTTTGCTGGATAGCCTCAGGCAAAGGCTAGATTAGCACCTCCCTAGAGATCCAGGAGCCAGGAAGCCCAGAGGTCAGAGTGGGGCCATCAGTTTGCAGCTCCCTGGAACCATAAAAGACACACTCAGGGGGCAGACTCAGTGAGCACCAAAGCCCCATCGAAGCAAGTCTAGCCCCAGAGGGGTGTCTCCAGCACAGAAGTTCTCCCACTGCAGACACAGCTGATTCTCACAGCCAATTGGCCTGGAGGTCAATTCCTCACAGTGATAACTACAACAATCAAGGCTTAACCACAACAAGACTGTGCACAAAGCCCACAAGGGGGTGCACCAAGAGTGTCTACCTCAGGTAATTGGGACACTTAGCACAGAAAGGCACTCTATCGACACAGCGAAGCATAGAAAATGCCGAGACAAAGAAACAGGACACAAACGACAGAATTGGAGAAAAGCAAACTGTTGGATATAGAGTTCAAAACCACACTTTTAAGGTCTTTAAAGAACTGTTTAGAAGCCGCTGATAAATTGAGTAAGGCCCTCAAAAAGACTGGTGAGACCGCCGATAAATGTAGTGAGATCCTCAAGAAATCTAATAAGACCCTCGATGTTGTGATAAAGGACCAACTAGAAATTAAGCATACACTGACTGAAATAAAGAATATTATACAGACTCCCAAAAGCAGACCAGAGGATCGCAAGAATCAAGTCAACGATTTGAAATATGAAGAAGCAAAAAACACCCAACCAGAAAAGCAAAATGAAAAAAGAATCCGAAAATATGAAGATAGTGTAAGGAGCCTCTGGGACAACTTCAAGCGTACCAACATCCGAATTATAGGGGTGCCAGAAGATGAGAGAGGGCAAGATATTGAAAACCTATTTGAAGAAATAATGACAGAAAACTTCCTCTACCTGGTGAAAGAAATAGACTTACAAGTCCAGGAAGTGCAGAGAACCCCAAACAAAAGGAATCCAAAGAGGACCACACCAAGACACATCATAATTAAAATGCCAAGAGCAAAAGACAAAGAGAGAATCCTAAAAGCAGCAAGAGAAAGAAAATCAGTTACCTACAAGGGAGTACCCATACGACTGTCAGCTGATTTCTCAACAGAAACTTTGCAGGCCAGAAGGGAATGGCAAGAAATATTCAAAGTGATGAATACCAAGAACCTACAACCAAGACTACTTTATTCAGCAAAGCTATCATTCAGAAGTGAAGGCCAGATAAAGAGCTTCACAGATAAGAAAAAGCTAAAGGAGTTCATCACCACCAAACCAGTATTATATGAAATGCTGAAAGGTAACCTGTAAGAAGAGGAAGAAGAAGAAAAAGGTAAAGATACAAATTATGAACAACAAATACACATCTATCAACAAGTGAATCTAAAAATCAAGTGAATAAATAATCTGATGAACTGGTGATTGTAATAGAATCAGGGACATAGAAAGGGAATGGACTGACTATTCTTGGCGGGGGGAGAAAGGGGTGTGAGGGTGAGTGAAGAGATTAGACAATAATCGTGCACCTATGGATGAGGACAGTGGGTGGGGAGTGAGGGCAGAGGGTGGGGTTGGAACTGGGTGGAGGGGAGTTGTGGTGGGAAAGAAGAGTAACTAATGTAATAATCTGAACAATAAAGATTTTTTAAAAAAAGAAAGAAAAATAAATAAATAAATAAATAAAGTTAAAGAAAGCACTGTTCACATGATTGTAAATTGGTACAGTCACTGTGGAAAGTAGCATGGAAACCCCCCAAAAATTGGAAATATAACTGCCATTCCACTTCTGGGTATTTACCCAACAGAAACATGAACACGAATTTGAAAAAATATTCACACCCCTATTCACTGCAGCAAGATTTACAATAGCCAGGATATGGAAGCAGCATAGATGTTCTTCCATAGATAAATGAATAAAGAAGGTGAAGTATACATATATATATTATTATATATATAAGATTATATGTGTGTGTGTGTGTGTATACATATATACTATTACTCAGACATAAAAAAGAATGAAATCTTGCCATTTAGGACAACATGCATGGACCAAAAGGGTATTATGCTAAGTGAATAAGATAAAGTCAAATACTGTTTGATCTCACTTACATGTGCAATCTAAAGCAACAAAACAAACAAAACAGAAACACACCCTGTAGCCTCAGAGAACACAACCTGACCGTTGCCAGAGGGAAATTGAGGAGAGGGATGAAATAAAGAATATGAATAAGAAGTGCAAACTTCCAGTTATAAAATATGTAAGCCACAGGGATCTACTGCACAGCACAGGGAATGTGTTAATTATTGTAATAACTTTGCTTGGTGACAGATGGTTACTAGACTTTTCATTGTGAACCCATCATAAGGTATGTAAATGTCAAACCACTATGTCATACACCTGAAAGTAATATATTGTGTGCCAACTAGACTTTAACAAAACATTTAAAAATGAACAAAGCAGTCCTTTGGCCTTCACATATTGCCATATGGAATAGGATGCTTTGGAGCCATAGCTGATTACTGACCAGGAAAGCAGACATAATCACTGACAACCTCACAGCTGAATAAGGGACAACACCTGGGATACTTATGTCATCACCAAGCCACCAAAACAATCCCAGTTCCTATTGTTTCAGCCTCTTAATTAGGCCACCTATTATCTGAAGCTAACAACATTCTACCTGATAAGTTCCCAAGGTCTACAACAGTGGTTCTCAACCTTCTGGCCCTTTAAATACAGTTCCTCATGTTGTGACCCAACCATAAAATTATTTTTGTTGCTACTTCATAACTGTAATGTTGCTACTGTTATGAATCGTAATGTAAATATTTGATATGCAGGATGGTCTTAGGTGACCCCTGTGAAAGGGTCGTTCGACCGCCAAAGCGGTCGCGATCCACAGGTTGAGAACCACTGGTCTACAAGATAAGATCTAGTCCTTTCTGTAGTACTAAAGGTTTTCGTAAACCTGCCTTAGCTAAGCACTCACCTCATTCCCAACCATTCCCGTAGCGCACATTTTCACATTGAAACGGTACTACTCGTGAATCCCATAAACTTCACGTGTACATCTTAGCTCTTGCCATGCTGTTCCTGCTGCCTAACGTGTAATTGCAATACCTGTTCCCCTTGCCAAACATAACCCTTCTTCCCCTTTACCTGGCAAACTTCTCCTCCATCTGCTTGCTTACTTTAAATCCCACCCACATTTTAGTTTTTTAATTTTTTTCAGTGTGTGTGTGTGTGTGTGTGTGTGTGTGTGAATTTTCAAGGACATTTACTAAAGTTGGGGATAATGAAACAAGAAAGGAAAGGTGAAATGAACGCAGGCTCACTAAGAAGTGTGACAAAAGAGGGTCTTAGGGACAGGTTGAGAGGGTTTGCCCAGGATAAATTGCCACTGACCATTGTTGCTCTGGTTGTAAGCCTCCTGGGGTCCCTCAGAGTTTGGGAGATGCATCCCTGTGGGAAAAGAAAGGGAGGAAGGCTTGGGTGTGCAAGCATGCCTTTATTTTATTTAATTTTTAACTACTTTAAAAAAAATTGATTAGAGAGAGAAAAGGAGTGAACTTTGGCTTGTTGTTCCACTTATTTATGCATTCATTGGTTGGTTCTGGTATGTACCATGACCAGGGATGAAACTCACAACTTTGGCATATTGGTAACAATGTTTTAAGAACTGACCCACAGGGCCAAGGCTTCACCCACATTTTTAAAACTCTAATTCTCATCATGGACTTAAAGTGGCTGGCACATACTACAATCAATAAAAAAGAATACATAATGATAATTATAAGGTCCTAGTGCATTCTACCACCTGGTAAGCACTGAATAAAGTATAGTAAGTAATAGGAATGACAATGACAATAACAAGCTCTTAGAGGGCAGGGACTGTGTTTTTAAAATATTTCCATTCTGCAACATCAGAATAGCATTCAGTACCTAAAAGGCACCTGAGCCCTAGCCAGTTTGGCTCAGTGGATAGAGCGTTGGCCTGGGGACTGAAGAGTCCCAGGTTCGATTCTGGTCAAGGGCATGTACCTTGGCTGCAGGCATATCCCCAGTAGGGGGTGTGCAGGAGGCAGATGATCCATGCTTCTCTCTCATCGATGTTTCTGTCTATCCCTCTCCCTTTCTCTCTGTAAAAAATCAATAAAATATATTTTAAAAAATAAAAGGCACCTGAGAGTTAAATAGTAGACCACGCTTGAGCGTTGTCCCATGCTACTGTGGGACAACACATCCCTCTCTCTTCCTCTCTGTAGAAAATCAATAAAATATATTTAAAAAACAAAAATTTAAAATCCTGATTTCTGGGCCTCATCCTCCGGAAATTCTGTTTCTTTGTTACTAATGTTGTGGCCCCACCCCATAACAAAGAAACAGAATTTCCGGAGGATGAAGCCCAGAAATAAGGATTTTTTAAAAAAACACAAAACCTTGGCACTGAGTCTAACCAGACTGGTAGATGACATAGTTCACGTGTGTTGTCAGAATTTGACACTGGAATAATGAAGACCTCCTGGAAACTTCACAGGGAGAGGATAAAGTTGCTCTAGTGTCCTTGGGGTGCAGATCTGGTAACAAAGGAGAAAGTCTGGTCTTTTCCTACAGTTTTATTTCAATCTCTCTGACAGCTTAGAATAGTTACAAATTAATAATTATTAATTTTGTAAAATATATTGAAAATTCTGATTAAAAAAAAACACACACACACAAAGAAATAAGCCAGGGACAGCGCTCTCATAATATGAGAATCTTCAAGGTCAAAACACCATTTCATCCTTGTATTTCCTACAAGTTGCAAAACCAGCCTACACAAGTCCTCTGATGAAGGTCTACCAAGTCCAATGAACTAGGAGCCACATCTGGGTAGCACTATGGCATTTTTGTCATTTTGAAACTCTTTTGTACTTTTATTGTAATTTGTAGAGTCCTGAATGGGGTTATTTGAATACTTATTATGATTACCTACTGATCAATGGTAACAGAGCATCTTGTTCTAAAGAAATTACAATGTCCTAACAATTATCCAACAAACAGAAGGAAACATCTTGTTCTAATGAATCAACATATCTCATTCTGCTTTGACCTCTGAGGAAAAAAGTTGATAATAGTGAGATCTTGTTGGCATTATATATAAAATACTCCATGATTCTCAACAGGTTTTGCCTTTCCGACTTCTGTGCTATTTGGTAGTTATCTTTGAAAAACAACCTCATTGGGCCCTGCCAGCACAGCTCAGTGGTTGAGCATCGACCTATGAAACTGAAGGTCAAAGTTCGATTCATGGTCAGGGCACAGGCTCAATCCCCAGTGTGGGGTGTGCAGGAGGCAGACAATCAATAAGTCTCTCTCATCAATGATGTTCCTATGCCTCTCCCTTGCCCTTCCTCTCTGAAATCAAGAAAAACAATCTCATTGAGATTGTTGCTCACTAAGCGTTGTCGTTCTTATTGTTTGCCATTTGTTTGTGGTACCAGGAAAGTATTGTTGAGTTCCCAGTTTTAGTGACTTTTTTTAGTGAGACAATTCACTATGTAAAAACAGGTTTTCAGCCCTAACCGGTTTGGCTCAGTGGATAGAGCGTTGGCCTGGGGACTGAAGAGTCCCAGGTTCGATTCCGGTCAAGGGCATATACCTCAGTTGTGGGCACATACCCAGTAGGGAGTGTGCAGGAGGCAGCTGATCGATGTTTCTCTCTCATTGATGTTTCTAACTCTCTATCCCTCTCACTTCTTCTCTGTGAAAAATCAATAAAATATATTTTTTTTAAAGTTAAAAAAAAAACAGGTTTGCATTTACTAAATGTAATCCACTGGCTTTAAAAACTAAACAAAAGATCCATTTTTAGAACAAGTCCAATTTGTTACAATGTGAATATAGAGGAAACATACAACATCCTAACTTAAAGTCAATTTTCTTTTTTACATAAAGATATCATATAGGATTTTAGGGGTCAGGACTTAATAAATGAACCTCTTTTTAAACAATATTGCCCCAGATTTTTAAATTACCTATAATTAACTGTTTTAATAATAGTGAATACTTTTCTATTAAGAAAGAGATTAAGAAAAACTATACATGCAACTTACACATTGTTTGGTGAGTTTTTATTGCTCTTTCATTAGCAAAACTTTCTCTTAATTCATCTATGGTAGGACCACCAAGAGTAATTCATTATCAGAAGTCTTACCAAGATTGCTACCTTCAGAAGATCTTATAGGTCTTTCTTCTTTATATTCCAAAGTTAGTTGTTGCTTGCTATCAATTAAAAAAAATGGTGATAAATAATATTACTATGTTAATACAAACATAAAAATATTTCACAAATATTGTAAATTCTTAGAATATTTCAGATAATATGAGTCAATATTAAAACTTTAATTCTACTATACACTTCAAATTTGTAAGTTCTACACACTTCTTATGAAGCTATGTAATTTTTTAAAACAAAACACAAAACAGTCATGATTTGAGGGCAATATAGTTTGGTGAATTAATTAGAGTTAGTTTGACATAATGGCAAGTCTCTTGAACTCAGACATCCTTGTTCTATAATCAACAGCTATTTGTTCTCAAACAAGTCATTTGTCTGTGGCTCAAGGTCCTCCTCTACAAAATAATGGTCTTACTGCCTTACTTTAAAGGTTGTTTGGAGAATTAAATGAGATAATACAGCAAAAAGAGATGCTTGGAGAAACAGCAAGGCAAAGGAAAAATCTCTTCGTGAGCTTTATTTTTTGAAACTATTTTAGAATACCAATGAAATCCCAATGTGGGTTTTTCATAGTTTCTAACATTCAAATGTTGCAGTTCTCAGAAAATATTAACTAGAGGCCCAGTGTACAAAATTCATGCACTCGTGGGGCTGGTGGAGGGGGGGGGGGACGGTGGCCTCAGTCCATCCAGTGCCCTATCGCAGTTCAGGAGCCCTTGGGGGATGTCCGACTATCTACTCACACTGTGAACCAGCAGATCTTTAAGGATGGCAGTCAGACATCCTTAGTGCTGCCAGGGAGGTGGGAGAGGCTCCTGCCACTGCCACTGTGCTTGTTAGCTGTGAGCCCAGCTCAGAGCTTCTGGCTGAGTGGTGCTCCCCGTGTGGGAGCGCACTGACCACCAGGAAAAAGCTCCTGTGTTAAGCTTCTGCACCCTGGTGGTCAGTGTGCGTCATAGTGATCGGTCATTCCACCATTTGGTTGATTTGCATATTAGCCTTTTATTATATAGGATGGAACTGACAGTCAATGTGCCCCACTGAGGGGTCCTGGATTGAGGGAGGGCACAGGCCAGGCTGAGGGACCCCACTGGTGCACAATCGGAGCTGGGGAGGGAAGCGGGAGGTTGGCCAGCTGGGGAGGGACCGCAGGAAAGCTCCAGGGCATGTCCGGCCCATCTCGTTCAGTCCCAATCAGCTGAACCCCAGCAGCAAGCTAACCTACCAGTCAGAGTGTCTGCCCCCTGGTGGTCAGTGTACATCATAGTGAACAGTTTGAGCAGCCTTAGCATATTATGCTTTGATTGGTTGAACAGGCGACTGGACAACCAGACACTTAGCATATTAGGCTTTTATTATATAGGATTTTGGTTATTACCTATTCTTTCGTTGTGGTTTGTAATTCAGGGTGTCTTAGCTACTATATAACTTGCAACTAAATGTATGTACAAATACATTACCTCATGAAGTCAGATAACACAATGCTCCCTTATTTTTGTTGTGAATCATACCAACCACAGAAAACTAATAGAAGTCAGGACCTGGCCTGGACCACTAATATCTATTCACACTGTGAACCAGCAGATCTTTATGAGAATGATGCTTAATATCACTGTCCACACCCAATTGGCTTGGATGGTAGAATCCTACTTGTCACTCATGGATACTGATGAGTCATGAATGGGGCCTTAGCAATTGTAAGGACCAATAACCTACTTTTGAATCAGAGCTTTCTAACTGGCTTCCATGTGAGACATAATTTAAAATATTTTGAAACCTGAGGTAAAATTAACTCACTTGGGAATCTTTCATTCTTACAGCAAAGAGATCCTTTGCAGGGCCAACCTCAGTTATGGAGTCTCAGGCAGGTTGCTGCCTACTTCTCTGGGAAAGGCGACATGGGACCTTCCATTACCTGAACAAAGATGTTCTAGTGTCCTTGGGGGGCAGGTCTGGTAACAAAGGAGAAAGTCTGGTCTTTTCCTGCAGCTTTATTTCAGTCTCTCTGACAGCTTAGGATAGTTCCAACTCAGCCCTTCATTGTTTCACTGGCCCCAGCTTTAATAAATGTACCCTCCAAATATAAAACAAGGAATGAACAATTATACCTTTCCATGTGATCGACTTTTGAAGCTCTAGTTACTAAAAATTCCACCATTTTCTCTTTGTTTTCATATTTAGCAAGTGAAAGTGGTGTGAAGTCATCCTGTATAAACAGAAAAAGTTTATAATTTATTAAATTATATATATACAAACTGAATAACAAAACTTATAAAAGGTCCTCTGAACTTACACATATAATATAGAAAGTAAATAAAAAGTAGCCCCTTTTGCCCTGGCTAGTGTTCTCACTGGTTAGAGCATTGGCCTGCTCATGGAAGGGTCCAGGTTTGATTCCCATTCAAGAGATTGTACCTGGGTTGCAGATTTGGTCCCCAGCCCTGGTTTGGGCCTATGCAGGAGCCACCCACACATTAATGTTTCTCTCTCTCACCCCTCATCCTTCCCTCCCTTCCACTTTCTCTAAAATCAATGGGGGGGGGAAATCCTCTGGTGAGGAGGAAAAATAAATAAAAGGATCCCCTATCTTCTCACCCCTGTGCAGTCACTGGCTGTTCTTCCCTTTAAAATGCCCTCCACTGCCTCTTCAACAGATTAACTGCAGCATCCTTCTCCAAATCTCACTTCCAACATTTATAGTACGGGTTCCCAGAATCTGTGTTCCTATCGTGGTATCCTGTTGTTATTTTGTTGCCTGTGGACTTGGGTTTCCTCTTCCCTCTTGCACTCACCCAGCTCCCCTTGCTGGGTACTAGGCCTCCTCCTCCCACCCATCCCCAGCAGCACCATTTCCTAAGCCCCAGTCAGCACGGCAACCAGTCCCCACCATCACTTCACTCCCCCCGGCCTTCAGTCCTTTGTGGGCTCTGAGCCTATCTCCCACTCCCAGACACTAACAGGAAGTTCTTCCTTCTGGGGTGGAAGGGTAGCTGGGAGGCAGAGCTTTGCCCCTTCCATTAACACTACATTTCTCCAGCCCTCCCTGCATGGGCTTTCGAGTTGTTTCCATGGTGACAGGGCCTGAACTATTGTATTTAGTGTATGCATGTGAGAAAGAAAATGCTTGTGCAAAAGAAAGAAAGAGAGAGAGAGAGAGAGGAAGGAAGGAAGGAAGGAAGGAAGGAAGGAAGGAAGGAAGGAAGGAAGGAAGGAAGGAAATGCTTATGCCCGGCTGGTGTTGCTCAGTGGTTGAGTGTTGACCCTTGAACCAGGAGGTCAGGGCACATGTTCAGTTTGCGAGCTGAATCCCCAGACAGTGATGTGCAGGAGGCTGCCAATGGATAATTCTTTCTCATCATTGATGTTTCTATCTCTCTCTCCCTCTCCTTTCCTTTCTCTTTAAAATTAATAGAACATACAATTTTTTAAAAGGTTTGAAACTAGCCGAAACCGGTTTGGCTCAGAGGATAGAGCCTCGGCCTGCAGACTGAAAGGTCCCAGGTTTGATTCCGGTCAAGGGCATGTACCTGGGTTGCAGGCACATCCCCACTAGGAGATGTGCAGGAGGCAGCTGATCAATGTTTCTCTCTCATTAATGTTTCTGACTCTCTATCTCTCTCCCTTCCTCTCTGTAAAAAATCAATAAAATATATATTTTTTTAAAAAGGCTTGAAACTAAAGTAAAAACATGTATTTCAAATATTTTGTAAATAAAGTTACTTGATCTATACCTTATTTCTTGCTTCCATATTTGCCATACAGGAAAGTAGCTTTTCCACTATAGCTGTATTATGACCAAGGACAGCATAGTGAAGAGGAGTGTTGCCATGGATGTCTATTACATTTGGATCGGTGCCACGGTCTAGAAGAATGGTTGCACATTCCTCTTGCTCATATTGTATGGCCTGTCAGTATTATGCCAAGAAATAGATTATAAATTCTGGGAATTCAAAGTAAACATTCCACAAGTTTCACCAATGTCTTCTAGTTAAATGAGATAAACTCATTGTTAATCTAAGTAATTCAATTAAACCCCTCTCAAGTTCACATAGTTGGCTAATACATACGTGAATGAGAGCTGTTTTGTTGTCAATATCACAGAGGTTCAATAGGCAATGTCTACGTGTTAGCAGTCTCACCACTCTTGGACAGCCCTTGCCACAGGCCACATGCAGAGCAGTCCTATGAAAGTGAGAGGACTGCTTAGGAACTTAGAGGGCACTAGATGAAAGCGTACAATATCCAAGTAATTGTAAACATTGCTCCCTATGCCTTCAAAGCATAATTTTCTTCTGGAGATAGTACAATATTTATTAGTTCTTGTCACTCACCCCATTAGTGAAGGAGAAGCCTATTTGAATACAGAGAGGATGACCTGAGAATTCAGCTCAACTTAGTTCTGATCTTATTTTAACTGTCACTTATTAGCTGTCTCTTGGCCTTTCTGGCCTCAATTTCCTCATCAACAAAATGGGGATAAAAATAATAGGTATCTCACAGGATACCACTGTTTGTTTTAATGAGAATCTATGCAAAGTGTTTACTACAGTACCTTGCACATAAAACAGCTTAATAATTGTGATAATATTAGTATCTGTTGGGAGCCATTATAAATCACATATACATCTCCAGTTTACAGCATAATAGGTTTATGGCCCCTCCAAGCCAACTCCCGGTTTGGCCTGGAGTTAAAGGATAACATACCCTCACCCTTAGCACAAACCTGCTACATCTCAGCTGATAAGCTGCTACATCTCCGCTGATAAGCGCATAGCTGTGACATTCCAGAGCCTTTGTTACATCCTTAATGAGAGGCTTATCCCATGGACCCCCCTTTGCCCACCAACATAAATACTACCCGCTGTAAGAATAAAATTGAGGCTTGATCAGAACTTTGTCTTGCCTCCACTTCTTCGCGTCTCCTATCCTCTCATTCCTTTGCAGGATTTGGTGCGGTGTACCCACGATGCGTGCCCTGCAGGTCGGGGCAAGTATCATTATTACTATTACTACCACTTTACAAAGATATCATTTCAATTAAGTAAACTGATAAAAGTATACATACTTCGCAGATGTGTTTTAAGGATTAGAAAGAACACAGTATTTCAATTATTCTAAAATGCTTATATTCTCTCATTTTAACATCTCTGACATCGGAATTCAATTTTTACTTCAGAATGTCTTACAACCATTATGGGCAGCATTTAAAAAGTTTTATTGATACAGAAAATACTGACATCATGCCATTCATGGTTCCTTACATTAAGTGAAGTAATGGTAACTACAACAGACCTCTTGCAATTCTAGTCAAATGGTTGGCATTTAAATAAATTTTAATTCTTAAAAGCCTTATGGGGGAAAGAGGACTAAAAAAGCAAACCACGAATTTTCTTTTTAAGTAATTCTTACTCTGATTTTCAAAGAAAACAAGCCAGAGGAGAATCAGGATTCAAATATATAGGATGGCTCATTTTGTTCAATATTTAGATTTATAGATTGTATGGAAAGCATAAGTTCCCAATGATCAATATTCACATTTCATATTATTATTATACATCTCAAAAGGGCAGGCAAAGGTTAGCTTTTACAATTTCCTACATTCAGAAATACTTTTGTTTGAAAGCAGGGAGAAAAAACTTCAACCTGGTGAGGTCCTAGTACTTCAATTATGAATTTTTCATTTTGCTCATATTGGGCAACATGAAGATTATAAGGATGAAAAAGGCCTGAGAGGGTTTAATCACCAAAATTTATAGGGAACTCATACAACTTAATAATAAACAATCCAATCAAAAAATGGGCAAAGGATCTAAATAGACACTTCTTGAAAGTGAACATAGAAAAGGCCAAGAGACATATGTAAACATGCTCAAAGTCACTAATCATCCAAGAGATGCAAATCAAAATGACAATCAGGTACCATCTCGCACCTGTCAGAATGGCTATCATCAACAAATCAACAAACAACAAGTGCTGGTGAGGATGTGTTCACTGCTGGTGGGAATGCAGACTGGTGCAGCCACTGTGGAAGACAGCATGGAGTTTCCTCAAAAAACTAAAAATGGCCGAAACCGGTTTGGCTCAGAGGATAGAGCGTCGGCCTGCAGACTGAAAGGTCCCGGGTTCGACTCCGGTCAAGGGCATGTACCTTGGTTGCGGGCCCATCCCCAGTGAGGAGTGTGCAGGAGGCAGCTGGTCGATGTTTCCCTCTCATCGATGTTTCTAACTCTCTATCTCTCTCCCTTCCTCTCTGTAAAAAATCAATAAAATATATTTAAAAAAACAAACAAACAAAAAAACAAACTAAAAATGGAACTCCCATTTGACCCAGTGATCCCAATTCTGGGAATATATCCCAAGAAACCAGAAACACCAATCAGAAAGGATATATGCACCCCCATGTTCATAGCAGCACAATTTACAATAGCTAAGATTTGGAAACAGCCTAAGTATCCAGCAGCAGATGAGTGAATTAAAAACCTGTGGTATATATAGAGAATGGAATACTATCTATACTAATAAAAGGTTAATATGCTAATTAGACCAGATAGACCAGACATCTTCTAGATGTCCTTCTGGACGTCCTTCCAGACAAAGCCATGGTGCCAGGGGCTGAGACAGATGTGGTTAGGGGTGATCAGGCCAGCAGGGGAGAGCAGTTAGGAATTGCCAGCGACCAGTTCCAGCATGTCATAATTTCAAGAGTTTCATCAAAAGGTTGATGAGACTTGGGGACTCAACAGGGTTGAATCATACATGTAGTCACCTGTTGGGAATGGCTAAAGGCATTTCCCCAAACCTGAATAGGAAACTGATTGTGGCTGCCAGACAGTTAAAGGGCATCTTAATCTACATGTTATTGCCTCCTACTGACCAAACACCTGAACAGCCGTAGGCTAAGTCCCCCATTCTAACAATGGACTCTGTACCACACCCTGACCCTTTGATGTGTATATCTTTGCCTCTCCTCAGAACAAGTTGTGTTAATAAAAAGCATGGGGTCCTGGGGATGGAAAGAACCTAAGACCTTAGACTTAAGACCTTAGATCTTAGCTCCTTTAGCTAAGCTCCTCTGACCCCCAATGCCTTTCAAAATTTTATCTCATCTCCAGACTCTTTATTAGTCTCTGGATTCCTATGTCATCTACACACAGCCCCTTCTCCAGATTCCTGAACCCTTCTTGATGCTGGGACAAGAACCCTGGCAAGGAATGATCAGGCCGGCAGAGGAGAGCAGTTAGAGACGATCAGGCAGGCATGCAGAGGCAGTGAGGGGTGATCAGGCTGGTGGTGGGAGGAAGTTAGGAGAGACCAGGCAGGCAGGCAGGTGAGCAATTAGGAGCCAGCGGTCCAGAATTGTGAGAGGGATATCCGACGGCCTGGGGATCGGGCCTAAATCAGCAGTCGGACATCCCCCAAGGGGTCCCGGGTTAGAGAGGGTACAGGCTGGGCTGAGGGGATCCCCCCGCCCCCGTGCACGAATTTCATGCACTGGGCCTCTAGTGTATAAATAAGCATTTGTGCTTTCTTCTGGTACTTTTCTCATTTTCTATATTTACATTTTTAAACTGGAATTTATTTTAATCTAGTTACTTTTCTCCAAATACTTAACAGAAAATTTCTACCATTTTTATCCTCTAGAGTGTCGGGGAACGCGATCGCACTCCTCCTGTCTTTCCCCAAAAGTGCCGGGAGTGCTATCGTGCTCCTCCAGCAGTGTCACTATTAGATCCTAGTAGTTCACTCTTTATTGACAGATGGCACCTAAGTGCAGATTACTTATGATGCCGAATGTTTGTAGTTCTAAAATTGACCACTGGCATTTATCTGCCTAATTTTCATAATTTTTTTCCTAAACTGCTGTAAAATCAGCAAAAATACCTTGGCAATTTTAGCATAGTTTCTAGCATATTGGTTGGCACTCAAAGGGTTAATTGACCTTTTCCTACAAACATGAAATGTCACCAGTATCAATTTTTAAAGTCTTACATATATTTGGGGTGTGTGGGCATTTTCCACTCTGTTCCAATCACTTATCTGTAAATAAATACTTAGTGAAAGTTTATAGCACCTGTTGATAGCTAGAAGGGTAAACCTGTGTCTACTATACAAAATTTTATTTATTTCATCACAACAATGAAAGCATGTAACTGAAAATATTTTTTTAATATATTTTATTGATTTTTTACAGAGAGGAAGGGAGAGGGAGAGAGAGTTAGAAACATAGATGAGAGAGAAACATCTATCAGCTGCCTCCCACACGCCCCCCATTGGGGATGCGCCCGCAACCAAGGTACATGCCCTTGACTGGAATCAAGTCCGGGACCCTTCAGTCTGCAGGCTGATGCTCTATCCACTGAGCCAAACCGGTTAGGGCTGAAAATATTTTAAAACATATTTATTTGGTTGTAAAATTGATAAACATAGGAAGAGCACACATTTTGAGAAAGTGAATCTTCCTAATCAGGACCACAGCCATCTTCCCACCTCAAAGTTCCTTCTGAGGTCCCTCCATAAAGAACACAGGTGCACACTGATATAAAATGGTTATTGGATTTTATCCAAAGAACTTTTAGCCCAGAAGTGGATCAATTATGGGAAGTATTTCTCTCATTATGCATTTTTCTATAGTATGTAACATTACAGTGTAAAAATGTGTACATCCTATATAATAGAAGCCTTATATGCAAATCAACCGAACAGCAGAATGACCAGTCAGTATGATGGCACTGACCACCAGGGGGCAGATGCTCAATGCAGGAGCTGCCCCCTGGTGGTCAGTGTGCTCCCACAGGGACAGCGCTGTTCAGCCAGAAGCCAGGCTCATGGCTGGCGAGAGCAGCAGGGGTGGCAGAAGCACTAAGGAGCAATTAGCAGGTGGGTCATAAGGAGCAAGGGGTCCTGGACTGTGAGAGGGCACAGGCCAGGCTGAAGAATCTCTCCCCCGCCCCCTACCCAGTGCTCAAATGTGGTGCACCAGGCCTCTGGTCTGATATAAAATGCTGTATATACTTAATTTTGTTTCCATTATTGATATGCAGTTACATCACTTAAAAGTTGTCAGTAAAATGTTCTGTAAGAGGCATTGTGAGAGGGTCCTTATGTTGTTGTCTTTGCTCATAAAGTTGGTCAGAGCGCTAGACCCCAGGTCAGGTGCCCACCAGGGAGGAGCTGTGAGGCCCCAGGAGGGAAGTCAGCCCAGGGCTCTGGCTGACAGAAGGCTGCTCCCACCTGCTGAGACTTGCAAGGGTGCATCTCTCCTAGGTCCACTCACCACCTCCCAGTGGACCCCAGGCCCCCAGCCTCCCAGTCCCCATTACCTGCTCATCCTGTCCCTATCATTCAGGCCACTTTCCTGAAAAATAGGATTTGCTTCACTTTCTGCACGTTGCCCACGCTGGCAGCTTTGTGGATCGCTCCCATATCTGTGTCTCGAGAGGCCTTGGGGCTCCCACGCCACTGCTCCCAGGATTGGTTGGGGGAGTCCATGGCAGCCATGCTGGGACTTTTCAGAAAAGAAAACACCTTCTTCATGGCGGAGAGTCAGGGCTTCAGAGAAGCCTCACCTTCCCTCCACTTTTCACACCTCCTGAGCCCAATACTAGCTCTCTAGCCAACCACCTCACGCCACAGCATTCAAGCAGGGCAGTTTGGCATTTTAGCATCTCTACCCTAGGAATCACAGTAACCAAGCAACGGCCTCTGACATCACTAGGCATTCGCATAGGGCCTTGTGGTCAAGGGCAGCCAGAGCCCGTGTGCAAAGCCCAAGTAACTTAAATCGCAGAGACTGCCTGGTGGATGTGTCTCCCTGGTTAGAGCTTCCGCCCGAGCATCAGAGGGTGGCGGGTTCCATAACTGGTCAAGGGCAAGAACCTAGGTTGCCGATTAGATCCCTGGTCCCATCAGGTGCATTCGGGAGACAGTCAACCAAAGTCTCCCTCACATCGGTGTTTCTCTCTCTGCCACCCCCCACCCCTCCTCCTTCCCTTCCCTCCACAAAGAAACAATTAATGGAAATAATATACTCAGTGAGGATTAACAAAATTTTTTTTAAAACTCAGTGATTGCCTGTGGGCAGGTGTGGGTTCTATTCAAACATCCCTGGGAATTGGCCAGGTGTGTCCAGAGGCTTGCAATAGTTATCCCAGTGAAAAAGAAGTCTTTGCCTCAGACCAGGGCTAGGGTGGTGTGGAACTTCAGGACGCTCAAGGTCTGGTCCTCCAGAAAACTCCCCATAAAAACATCTCTAAATCTCCTTGTGCCCTAGTTTATATCTGTTCCACATCCCTCTAGCCCCAGCCAATCTCCAAGGAATTTAGCGGATGCAACAGAAGGATGTTTTCATGGTTTCAGAGATTGTGGCAATATGTGTCTGCAAGTGCAAATTTATGAGAAACCAGTGCCCATTCTCCAGATGAAAGCACCTTTCCGCAGGCCTCTTAATCCTCCCCCTTTGGCCCACCTCTTACATTTTAATTTGTGTAAGAGGTGGGCCAAATAAATCTTTAATGAATCCAAGATTTATTTTGGAGCATGGTGTTCACATTTAAGAACTATCTTATAAAATGGTTATTCACCTGTCCCAAACCACCTTTTCTTGCCTAGTTTTAAATGTCACTTTACTGTGCATTAAACTTTCAGGTTATGTTTTTTGTTTTTGGGTGGTCTGTTTTATCCATTGAACTGTCTGCTTCTTTTTGCATCAGCACTGCACTATTTTAACTTCTTTATAAGTATTGTAGTATTTTACAGTTTCAATGTTCCCCCTCCTTATTATTCTTTTTCTGTCTTCTCCCAGCAATGTGTACCTTGAAATTATTTGAAATGAAGTTTTAATCAGTATTCCAAGTTTTAAAAAAATCTTAGTTAGATTTTAATTAGCTTGAGAATTTTAACTGAATCTCTTGAATCAGTATATCCAGATACATATGATGTCTCTCAATTTATTTAAGTCCTACTAATATGTTCCTCTTAGCTTTTAGTTTTTTTAAAAAAATAAATCTTTTAAAAATATTATTTCGAGAAAAAGAAACATGTTGTCCCACTTATTTATGCTTTCATTGGTTGCTTCTTATATGTGCCCAGACTGGGATTCAAACCCACAACCTTGGCACACCTGGACCATGCTCTAACCCAGTGGTCGGCAAACTGCAGCTGGCGAGCCACATGCGGCTCTTTGGCCCCTTGAGTGTGGCTCTTCCACAAAATAACACATGCAGGCGCACACGTACAGTGTGATTGAAACTTCGTGGCCCATGCGCAGAAGTCGGTATTTTGTGGAAGAGCCACACTCAAGGGGCCAAAGAGCCGCGTGTGGCTCGCGAGCCGCAGTTTGCCAACCACTGCTCTAACCAACTGAGCTCCCAGGCAGGGTGATACTTTCATTTTTGGATTTTGGGTTTGTTTTTGTTGTTGACACTATTAGCGTAGTGATGTGGTAGTTTTTTTCCTTATGTGAATCCTGTCCACTTTAGACATATTTGGGATTTTTCATTTTTTATTGTGATGGAATATTTTTCCATTATCATTATAAGTGATTATTATATTAATATCTGTACAGTTGACAATCAGACTGAAGTTCTCAAGCTGTACTTTTGTAACTGGTGAAGGAGTTGACAGTTTATGGCAGGTTCACAGGGAAGGCAAACTGGATGGTAAAGATTTCACCAGAAAGATGTAATATTGAGGAATTTTTTGATGCAGATGAAAAAACAAAGTAAAATGCAAGCAAGAGGGGTTGTTTTTATTGAAGGGTAAGATAATTGTTTTTTAAAATGACATAAAATACCTATTTTTTCCTCAAATCCCATTAGCCAAATTTTTCAGTAATTCACTTACTGAGCTTATCATCTTCACCATTATGAAGTCTCTTCTGCTCCATACATGTTCCATATTCTTTACGATTTACAAACTTAAAGTCTAAATACTCATTTCCCCTTGCTTTTGTCTTTCTCTATCAGCAACTCCTGTCTTTCCATCTTTATTCCATTTCTTAGGAAGGTAAAATAGGTTGACTCCATATTCAACAGTAACTGCTATAAACATGTGAGTGCCAACAGAGACTCCTTTTAGTGTAGTTCTTGATCCAGCAATTCCAATAGGACTGCACCTGCTATGGTGGGTGAAACGCACAGGAACAGGAGCAGGCCCACAGCAACAGCTAATGCAAACCCAGCTCACCACATTCCTACAACATTTGCTAATGATTTCAGGAGCTAGCCAAAATGAAAAGTAACAGCAACCAACACTGCATAAAACGCACCAGGAAAATGTGTAAGTTTGGTAAACACATCTTACAGCCAGACAGACACACAGATTTTAATTTAGGGAGTTATTCTTCTGAGGCCACTTATTGCCATTTTGTTCTTTGGTTCAATAGTTCGCAAAATTGCTTGGAAATGGAAACCCAGAAGCTGAGTGCCTGGACCTTTCGCAAAAATTGCTGCTGGTGAAGGGGTCCCTGCTGAGGGACGAGTGCCTTCACTGGTAAAAGAATTAACCAAATCAACAAAAAAATTCTCAGGACAACTCAGCTAAGCTAGACCAAATGGTTTTTGTGTGTGTGAATGGTTTAAACAATGATCACCAAGCATTTGCCTCCTTCAGCAGCCCAATTAGAAAATGACCTATTGTACCCTATTTGCTCCTCAGATTTACAGGAGAGGCTCTCTGTAGTGACAGGTGACGAGAAGGCTCTGACAGTCCTGATTCAGCCTGCATTGAAGATCAAAGACATGACCCGGCTGCAGAGAGGTAGGAACCAGTCACCAGGACTCCAGGTCAGTGGACCCTAGAGTTTCTCTATGGACCAGAGATAGACGTTAGGCCAACTCTGAGTTTCTGCGTTTCCTTGGACAAACGAGCAATTGGAATTTAAAATTTCCCATTCCTAAATTTTTGTGGAACTAATTTTGGACCCAGAGCAGATGCCCTGTAGAAAGGTATTGCTTGGAATCCTCATGCCTATCTAAGACTCAAATAATGCCCTGGTTCAGCTTTCCCTGCACACTCACTTAAGTTATGCTAACGGAATTCATAATGTGTAGACTAGTATTTGTTTTGTGATGAAAAATGACTGAGAGATGGATGTCTTACCAAATCCCTTAGCAAACGTTTTCCAATTCCAGTTCAAAGGCTGTCATTAATGTGTTTTCCCTCTAAGAGTAACCAAGAAACATGTGGAACACTTTTCCACAACCGATTCATTTGTTCTCTGGGATGTGCAAAACCAGGGCAGACTTGAAAATGTTCTGAACATTGAATGTCCTGTGAGCCAACACACAGATCGATCAGCAGGTGGGAGTCCTGACTGATGGGACGTGAAGAGAACCTCGGTCTAATCTTTGGCTAAATGCTATGCAATGCAAACATAGCAACAAACCTTAGGAAGCAAGATTTAAACATTTTATAAATGAACAGACATGAATGGCTACACACTCCAGCAGGGACAAACTTCACAAATTTGCTGGAGGCAACTTATTAAACAAAACAAGGACAACCCTCTATAAAGAAAATCGACTCCATATTGCAACACTAGCTGAAATTCAATAAGATTAGAAAGCAAAAAAAAAAAAAAAAAAATTAGAAAACAAAGAAATAAGAAAATGTGACCCTTACTAAAGAAGAAATAGAAACTATCTTCTCGAGATGTTAAATTTATCATAGACTTAAAAGCATCTGTTGTGAACATGTTCAAAGAACTAGTGCAAGTCATATTTAAAGAATTAATGAAAACTATGATAAAAATGATGCAATGCATGGAGAATCTCTATTAAGATAGAGAGTATATGAAAGGCCAAATAGAATTTGGAGATGAAGAATACAATGATCTGAAACTCATTGATATGACATGGTAGAAGAAAGAATTCATTGACCCTGAAGAATCAAAAGAAATTATTCAATCTGAAGAGAAGAGAGAAAACAATGAAGAAAAGTAACAAAGCATGAGAGACCAGATCAATATCAAGTGTTTCAGCACATTTGCAAGAACAATCCCAGAAGAGAGACAATAAAGGACAGATAAGTATATTTGAAAAAATAATTGTCAAAAAAATTCTCAAATTTGCCGTGGCCAGGTGGCTCAGTTGGTTGGAACATTATCCCATACACCAAAACACTGTGGGTTCAATTCCTGTAAGGGCACATACCTAAGTTGTGGTTCTGATCCCTAGTCAGGGTGTGTATGGAGGCAACACTTCGATGGTTCTCTCTCACAATGGTGTTTCTCTCTCTAAAATCAATAAACATATCCTCAGATGAAGATTAAAAAACAAACTCATGTTTGATGAAAAACATAATGTACATATCACAGTCCAACTATTAAAAGTCAAGGCTGAGAAAAACTTCTTAAAAATATGAAATAATCAACCTATCACCAAAGGAGACCAAAATTTTGATTAATAGCTAATTTCTCTCCAAAAATAATGGAAGTGTCTCTGGGGTAATATATTCAAAGTTATTTAATAAAAACAAAACTGCCAGTCCAGTATGGCTCATTGGTTGAGCGTTGACCTATGGAACCAGGAAGTCACAGTTCAATTCTCAGTCAGGGCGCATGCCAGGGTTGCTGGCTTGATTTCCAGTAGATGGCATGCAGGAGGCAGCCAATCAATGATTCTCTTTCATCATTGATGTTTCTCTCACTCTCCCTTCCTCTCTGAAATCAATAAAAAATATATTTTTTAAAAAGAAAATCTTTAAAAAAGAAAAAAAAAGTCAGTCCATGTATTATGCTATACCCAGCAAAACTATTCTTTAAAAAAGGCAAATTAAAGATATTCCCAACAAGGACTGAAAATATAAGATAGCAGTATAGTATTGTATTGTTGAGTTGTAATATATAAAGATATTACAAATGACAATAATAGCACAAAGAGAAGAAAATGCTAAAATATAGTTAATCCATGTTACCAGAATTAAATTTGTATTATTTTGAAGTATACTATGATAAGTTGATGTGTATTATCATCCCTAGAGCAACCACTAAAATGTAACTTAAATAAGAGAGGAACACAGGGGACTTCTTTAGCTATGAGAAAAACAGAAAACAAAAAGTGATATAGCAGATATTATAAACAACTATATCAATATTAAACATGAATGAACCATACCCAACTGAAATAACAGAAGAGATTGCCAGACTGGATTTTAAAAAAGCAAGATCCGGCTGATAAAGGACTTGCCGTCACAATATGTGATTTCTTAAAATGAATAAGACAAACAGTGCAATATACAGATGATGATGTACTGTAGAACTGTATACCAGAAACCTACATAATTTTACTGACCGATGTCACCCCAATACATTCAAATTTTTAAAAAAAGAAGAAGCCAAATACCGGTTTGGCTCAGTGGATAGAGCGTCGGCCTGCGGACTGAAAGGTCCCAGGTTCGATTCCGGTCAAGGGCATGTACCTGGGTTGCGGGCACATCCCCAGTGGGAGATGTGCAGCAGGCAGCTGATCGATGTTTCTCTCTCATCAATGTTTCTAAGTCTCTATCTCTCTCCCTTCCTCTCTGTAAAAAATCAATAAAATATATTTAAAAAAAAAAAAAAAAAAAAAAAAAAGAAGAAGAAGACTATAAGAAGTATTGTACAAGATGTGGAGACACTGGAACCCTCAAACACTGGTGGTTGGAATATAATATTGTTGTATAGTTATTTTGGAAACAATTCCTCAGGTTCATAAAAGTTACCACATGACTCATCAACTTTAATCCTAGAAGTCTACCAGGAGAAATGAAACACAAATCCACATAGACATGTACACACATATACATATACACACACAAAGAGGGAGAGGGTGGAAGGGAAGAGCAAAAGGGAGGCGGCAATAGAAAATTAGGCAAATGAACACAACTAATGAACCTCTGTCAAAAGTAAAGGGAAGTGGGAGGAGACCAAGATGGCGGCGTAGGTAAACACCGGAGACCGCTGCCGCAAACAACCATTTCAAAAATACAACTAAAAGACTGAACGGACATCACCCAGAACCACAGGAAAGCTGGCTGAAGAGAGACTCTACAACTAGAAGGAAAGAGAACAGCAAATCGAGGCTCAGAGGCGGCGCAGTGTGGAAAATACAAAGGTACCGAGGTGCGCGCGCAAAGCGGGCTGGTGGCTGAGGGCGCGGTTGTCGTTTTCTGTCGGGAGTGAGTCTCAGACTCTGGGCTCCAGATCCGGGCGAGTCTCTAGGGACCCAGACTCAAACGGGAGAAGCGGGATTATCTGGCATCAGTTGGAACCTGAGGGCAGCTTTCTCTCCGAAGTTTGCAGCGGCTGCCGGGGTTCTGAGAAGCAGAGCCTCTGGGAACAGGACTGAGCGTGGCCATAACTGCTTTCTCCGCCCGCCCTGTTGATCCCGCCCCGCCCCGCCCAAACCCTGCGCACAGCCATTTGCCGATCGCCTCAGGCAAAGGCTGGATTAGCGCCTCCCCAGAAGGCAGACGTTTTCCATACAGCTGATTCCTATAGCCAGTCAGCCTGGTGGTCAAACCCCTCTAGTGTTAACTACAACAATTAAGGCTTGGCTAGAACAAGACTGCGCACAGAGACCACAAGGGGGTGCACCAAGAAAGCATAAAAGATGCGGAGACAAAAAAACATGACAGAAATGGAGGATATGGAGCTAAGAATCGCAATTTTGAGGGCTTGCCATAAATTTGTGCAGAACCTCACGAAAACTAATGAGACCCTCGATGCTACGATAAAGAAATTAGAAAGTAAGCATACACGGACTGAAATAAAGAATATTATACCCAATAGCAGACCAGAGGAGCACAATAATCAAACCAAAGATTCGACAAAAAACACCCAATTGGAAAAGCAAAATGAAAAAAGAATCCGAAAGTGTGAAGATAGTGTAAGGAGCCTCTGGGACAGCTTTAAGCGGTCTAATATCAGAATTATTGGAGTGCCAGAAGATGAGAGACAGCAAGATATTGAAAACCTATTTCAAGAAATAATGGCAGAAAACTTCCCCCATCTGGAGAAAGAAATGGACTTACAGGTCCAAGAAGCGCAGAGAACCCCAAACAAAAGGAATCCAAAGAGGACCACACCAAGACACATCATCATTAAAATGCCAAGAGCAAAAGACAAAGAGAAAATCTTAAAAGCAGCAAGAGAAAGAGGCTCAATTACCTACAAGGGAATACCCATACGACTGTCAGCTGATTTCTCAACAGAAACTTTGCAGGCCAGAAGGGAATGGCAAGAAATATTCAAAGTGCTGAATACCAAGAACCTACAACCAAGATTACTTTATCCAGCAAAGCTATCATTCAGAATTGAAGGTCAGATAAAGAGCTTCACAGTTAAGGAAAAGCTAAAGGAGTTCATCACCACCAAACCAGTATTATATGAAATGCTGAAAGGTATCCTTTAAGAAGAGGAAGAAGAAGAAAAAGGTAAAGATACAAATTATGAACAACAAACATGCATCTATCAACAAATGAATCTAAGAATCAAGTGAATAAATAACCTGATGTACAGAATGAACTGGTGATTATAATAGAATCAGGGACATAGAAAGGGAATAGACTGACTATTCTTGGGGGGAAAAGGGGTGTGGGAGATGCGGGAAGTGACTGGACAAAAATCATGCACCTATGGATGAACACAGTGGGTGGGGAGTGAGGGTGGAGGGTGGGGTGGGAGCTGGAAGGAGGGGAGTTATGGGGGGAAAAAAGAGGAACAATTGTAATAATCTGAACAATAAAGATTTAATTAAAAAAAAAAAAAAAAAAAGTAAAGGGAAGTTACTTCTATTATTCTGTTAACATTTCTGTAAGTTTGAAATTACATCAAATTTAAAATTATTTTTAAAAGGGGCACAAATATCATGTGGCAAGTTCCTGCAATCAACATCCTCAATGAAGACTATATACAGCTTAAAAGTTATTAGAAAACTACAGGTAATTTTAATAAAATCACTTCAAGAATATAATTTGGTTAAATATAAAAAGCAATAAAATATACTCTAATTTTTCTATTGAGTTAAATAAATTTGTAAATCCTGTAACAGCATGTTCATATTCACAAAATCTGAATGAAAAACAAACACAATTTCCCATTTCTGATACAGTGTAATTCAAAAGTTCATTTTGAAGGGGACCGAGTTTTTGATCTAATTTTACTTTCAGTATCAAGCATCATTATATACTTATTCAAAAGACTGCAGTCCTGAAATAAATTTCATTAGTGACCATGATAATGTTAAAAAAAACCCACAAAAATGCATGGTACATTTTTAAAAGTTTATAATCACTTAATTCTGATTGTACCTTTACATTTACAATTCACTATTTTTAAGATTTTTTTTTAAACACAATTTTATATGTGGACAATCTGGAGCATAATTTAGTGTATCTAATGAAGTTTCCACAGATGTATGTAGAAATATGGTGTACCAGCAGCCAAATAGCATCATTTCTTTATCAAAGATCAATGGTACTACCTAGAAATGAGGACAATTCTTCAACAATTTCATTTTTTCTAAGTAAAAAGACTTCCAAGGAGCTCAAGGCACAATTTTATTTACATCTAGTAGAGTAACCCAGCATAAAATCATTATATGTGCAACTTAATAACTGATGGACATTTCTCAAACAAGCTGTTTCAATCCTGATAGTTCTTTATTTTCTTTAACATAGTTGCTATGGATTGCTAATTTGCAATAGGTGTCATCATGAGAATAACCAAAAGTAGATAAATGTGACAAAAGGTTGACAAAGTGTTTCACACACTTGAGTGATACCAGGTCAAAAATGGTAGAGAAGTGTTGCAAAAGGAGAGTACTGAAATGCTACTTATATTCTTGCAATAAAACCAGCAACGGACCCATTTCAAGAGAGATCACCTCAATTCCAATTTCTTCCCCTCAAGAACAATTTGAATCTCTTTGGCATCCAAAGTCTCATAGGTCAATAAAGCTTCTGCTAGATTCTTATGCTCTTTTGCATGAGTCTTCAAGATATGTTTTGCTCGTTCATATGAGTCCTAAAATAGAAAAGCAGATCTATAAGAGGCAAGAAAAAATCTATGTACCCTAAAAACGTGAAATCAATTTATTTCTATTTATAAAGATAAAAGCATTTAAACATTTTTTATTGATTTTAGAGAGGAGAGAAACATCAATTTGTTGTTCCACTTATTGATGTATTTATTCAGTGGTTAATTCTTTTTTTCTTATTTAATCCTCACCCGAGGACAAGCATAGAGAGAGGAAGGGAGAAAGACAGAACCATGGATGTGTGAGAGAAACATCAATTGGTGGCCCTCCTTATGTGCCATGACCAAGAATTGAACCAGCAACCTTTGGTGCACAGGACCATGCTCAACCATGGAGCCACTCCAGCCTGGCCATTGGCTGACTCTCATACGTGCCCTGTCCAGGGATCAAATCTATAAACTCAACTTATCTGGACAAAGCAACTAAGCTACCCAGCCAAGGCAAATAAAAACATATAAAAGCTTGGTTCCCAAAGATAATACTTTTGTACTTTCCAAATGTTTTATTTTTTACCTCAAAATCTATCACATAGAAAAATGATTACCTCGATCAAAAGGTACTTTAAAAAATTAAAGTATACTTTGTATTTATCTGCTTTTTAAATAAGGCCTCTGAACATAGAAATCTATTTATCTATTCAGTATGTATGTTTAAAAAGAAGGAAATTTGCTCCTTTTGCGTCTTCATTTCACTGATTTATTTAACAACCAGAAAAGACCTACTATTTCCGTTATTCACTTGTATAATATACTTACTTGTTAATCTGTGACAACTATCACAGTATTATTACAGCTGATCCCTGATTTTCATACATTTTTCTTTGCAACCCACCTTGAATTTGTCACTTAAGTCCTTCAATTGTCTTTCCAAAAGTGAGTTTGGGTTGAGTTTATTAGGTAGTAAGATAATGACACTACTAACAATTCATTTGTGGCAGCGTCACATTTGTCTGTACAATGTTTTTGCCAATATTTTTATATTTAGTCATATTTTTGCCCTTATAAAAATGGGTGGAAAAGAACTTGGGCCAGTATTGACTGGCCCCCAGGCCTCCCGGCCATTCTAGCCAGCTGGCACAGCAGGGGTGGCTATCGTTTCTGACCACAAGACCATGCCTGGGATTGGGCCCAGGGATAGAGGTGAGCCCCACCTGCTGCTCTGCCTGAGATTCTGAGGTTGATCTGAGGATTCCTCTCAAGCCAAAAAGCCAGGACCTTTGCACATCCATTGATTCTGGCTGGTCCCAGTCTTTGGGGACCCACGCCACGATCACAAGTAGCAGAAGAGGATTTCTGGGCTGATCCTTACCAACACAGATGATGTAAACACTCTAAACTGTGATGTTTTTGTATCAATGTTTGTGCAATGATGAATGTACTCCCTCTTCTATCAAGCTCTACTCCTTTCAAGTTCATGCTATTTGACTACAGCCTTACCCAACAGCCTTCACTGTGCTACCTAAGTCCACATTCACTAAAGACTTCTGGCTCTTGGCTCAGTCTTCTTCTCCATTCCAAGACCTACCTTCATGCAAACCCAAATAGAACCATATCCAACCTCTGAATTAGCTCCACACCCATGAATCTTTCCCAACTTTTAATCTTCACTACACTACCTCCAATTCAACAAGTATGAAACTGACCTTATGACCTACATCCTTGCCAGCCTTAGGCCATCACCAGTGTTTACTCAGTAAATGATACAACTGAGTTGCATGAGGCAGAAATCTAAAATATTGTTTTTAGATTCATAGCTGCTCTCTCAACCAAAATATCACAAAGGCATTTGATTCCACTACATCAGTATCTCTTGAACCCACATGTTTCTCAATTTCTACATTTCACCACCCTAACCCGAGCATCCATTATACCATGACTAGATGACCACAGTACCTACCAACGATCTCACTGAATCTACTCTTACACATTCTTTTATCCTAATCTGTATTGAGCCCTGCAGTCAAAATGTCCTTTGTTTTGCTTATTCAGTATTCTGAGCATATGCACACTGCTAGGCACAAGCAAATAACACATGCTGAATATATGTCAGAATGGGAAAACAATAAATAATCAATAATCAATATAGTTCATTCTAATAACTCTTATGGTTTTATAAATAAAAGAAAATTAAATATTTATAATCACTAATATAAACTGTTCTTAGTCTACAGTCAGAATAAAATAAAGATCCAGTCTATGACCAAAGGTCTCTAACAACATATTTAAATCAAGGTTGCCCCCTGGCCAGTGTGGCTCAATGATTAGAGCATCGGTCTGTGCACCAAAGGAGTGTGGATTCAATTCCCAGTCAAGACTCATCAAAGGCACATTCCTGGGTTCCAGGTTTGATTCCCAGCCCTGGTAGGGGCCTGTGTGGGAGGCAATTAATCAATGTGTCTCTCTCACATCAATGTCTGTCTGTCTGCCTGCCTGCCTGCCTATCTGCCTGTCTGTCTCTCTCTCTCTCTCTCTCTCTCCTCTCACACACACACCTCCGCCCCAGCCCCATCCCTTCCAATCTTTCTAAAAAATCAATGAAAAAAATATCCTCAGGTGAGGATTAACAAATAAATAAATAAATCATGGTTGAAATAGTGCACCTATTATCTTTATTATCTTTATTTCTAAAGAACAAAAGGGTTTAATCCAACTATTTAGGCACATTATGACTAAATAAATAAATGTAGAAAAATATGATCATTACCTTCAGAAGGATTCTGATTTCTTGTTCAATAGCTGATTGCGTTTCTGGACTTAGTTTCCCCGTATCACTGTAGGTCATAACTCCAAGCTAAAACAAATGGGAAGAAATTGAACAGAAAACAAAACAAAACAAAAAAACTCCACAAATAAAATATAACAGAGGAAGTACCATCCTATACATAAGAAAACCAATTTCATGCAGGGAAATTAAGAAATTCAATATAAAATGGCCTTAAGGGCAAAGAAATTTTATCATTTTTCTGAAAGTATAACACTAAAACTAAAGTGTGAGCAAGACAGAAAATTTAAAATCATAAGTATGCTAGTGAGTGCCTTCTTAGAAAATCTTGGCAGCTATTCCAAGTCCAGAAATCCACAATTCAGAGTATTAGAGTAGCTTCATGGAACCACAGCGATAATGCAAGAAAGTGAAAAGGGTAAAGTATGGCAGGCTCAGCAAGAAGATTTTTTATGTCATATGAATAGAAACTGCTAAAGAATTTGTCTTATCATTTTGTTAACTCATGAACGAATAATTATTAGTGTTCAAGTAGCTAAAATGGAAACAGAATACTAAATTACTCAGAAAATAAGGTTTAGTTTAGAATAAGCAAAGACAACTCCATTTGGAATGAGACAGAGGAAAGTAAATGTTATCAATTTAAAATGAAAACCCTCTCTCAAGAGACACTTGGCACATATCATTGGAGACATGAGGAATAATAAAATTAGCCAATACCTTTTCACTCATTCCAAATTTGGTAACCATCCACTTTGCTATTTTAGTTGCATTATCGAAATCACTGGAAGCACCTAAAATTTTAAAATAAACATAGAACTCATTTAAAAAAAAATATCTTTAAACCAACAAACACAATTTGAACTAACGCCATTCTTTACAGCCAACCTGTTGTTATATGGTCAGTTCCAAATATAAGCTCCTCTGCCACTCTTCCTCCCATACTAACATCCATTTGTGCAAGCAGCTGAGCTCTGGTTTCATTCCACCTGTCATTCTCAGGCAACAGGGAAACCTAGACAATTGAAAAACCGAAAAAAATTCAGAGAGTTTTGGAACACCTACACTAACCAGAATTATCATCTGGCCCTCTCACCTTACTTAATACCATGATGATGAAAGCCCAAAGACATTTAGTAGAGATGACCATCAGGTGACTGATGACAAAACCAGCAATTTATAAAATAAGGAAAACTTTTTTATAAGTAACAGGTAGATAATGCTGATATAGGACTCTTTTATCCTCTGTTGCACAAAAATGCTTAAAATCTCTACAATTAGAAAGATATGAGAACAAAATTTGTACTCAATAAGAAAAATCTTAGAAAAACTACTGAGCTAGTACATTTCTTTTGTGGGGGGAAATGCAATTACATAACTAAGAATTATAATTTGCTGTTATTCCAGAATTAAATTTCATATTGTAATATGTAATATCTGGAATATTAAGGATATTCTTTATTAAAAGATAAATTTCACAAGGATCTCTAATTTCAAGATGGTTCAGGAAGTTAAAGAAAATATCAACAGCCCTAGCTGGTTTGGCTCAGTAGATAGAGCATCAGCCTGTGGACCGAAGAGTCCCGGGTTTGATTCTGGTCAAGGGCACATTCCTGGATTGTGGGCTCAATCTCCAGTAGGGGATGTGCAGGAGGCAACCAATCAATGATTCTCTGTCATCATTGATGTTTCTATCTCCCTCTCCCTTCCTCTCTGAAATCAATAAAAATACTTAAGAAAAAAAGAAAAGAAAAGAAAGAAAGAAAATATCAACAGCCCTAGCTGATTTGGCTCAGTGGATAGAAGGGTCCTGGATTCGATTTCAGTCAAGGGCACATGCCAGGTTGCGGGCTCAATCCCCAGTGGGAGGCGTGCAGGAGGCAGCCGATCAATGATTCTCTCTCATCATTGATGTTTCTCTCTCTCTATCCCTCTTCCTTCCTCTCTGAAATCAATAAAAATATATATTAAAAACATATGAGAAAACATCAACAAATGTAGCAAGTAACTGAATGTTGTCTTAAAGGGATTTTATCAGCAATTTCATGCATATCCTTCTGGAAAGTGCTAAAAGCAAAGAAAAACTGCAAGATACTTACATGTCCAAGTGTTGGCCCTCGAGGCATGATTGTAGCTTTGTTGATAGGCATTGCATCTTTAGTGTAATATGCAATAATAGCATGGCCAGATTCATGATATGCAGTGATGGTTTTGTTTTTGTTATCAATTTCCACACTTCTACGTTCAGGCCCTAAAAGCAAAAAATTAATCAGGTTAAATGCTCCATTAGAGAGATATATTTAAAGGAATGAAACCCATCTGCTTCAAAGTTGTTCTCAGAGTAACATGATTTAATTTCATTAAGAAATATTTTAAACAAAGAAAAAGCTTAAAGATAAGTACATATTAACTACAACAATGTCAACTGAAAACCAAAATTGTTAGAACTATCATCTTACTCTCATAGCCAAAGGGAAAGCTTAATTATATTTCTAGAAATTAAACTTTCAATTTAAAAGGAATGTCTTATCTAACTTGTTCTGAAGCCAATTCATGAGTTATAGTAAAAAATACTAAGAAGAGTAAAATTAACTATCCTTTCATCAGCAATATTAGACAAGAGTAAAAACATAGGCACCCATGATCTACATTTGTCTGTGAGAGGCCAAATTGTTTTTCTACATTCAAATATATATTTTCATGTCCCTATACATTTGTTTTTATTATTATTTGTTGTTGTTAATCCTCACCTGAGGATATTTTTTCCATTGATTTTTAGAAAGTGTAGAAAGGAGCAAGGTGGGGAAAGGGAGAGAGGGAAAGAGGGAAGGAGGAAAGGAAGGAGGGAGGAAGAAGAAAAAGAGAGAAAAACATTGCCGAAACCGGTTTGGCTCAGTGGATAGAGCGTCGGCTTGCGGACTGAAAGGTCCCAGGTTCGATTCCGGTCAAGGGCATGTACCTGGGTTGCGAGCACATCCCCAGTGGGAGATGTGCAGGAGGCAGCTGATCGGTGTTTCTCTCTCATCGATGTTTCTAACTATCTATCTCTCTCCCTTCCTCTCTGTAAAAAATCAATAAAATATATTTAAAAAAAAAAAAAAAAAGAGAGAAAAACATTGATGTCAGAGAGGCACATCAATTGGTTGCCTCCCACACCTGCCCCGATTGGGGCCTGTGATCTAACCTGCAACCCAAGTGCATGCCCTTGACTGGTAATCAAACCCTCAGCCCTTCAATACTCAAGCCAAGATTCTAACCACAGAAAAACACTGGCAGGGCTACCTTTGTTTTTTTAATAACCTCTCAAAATGAAGAATTTATTCTCTAACATTATGAATAGTATAAGACAGGAAAATAAAGAAAACCTACCCATTAGAATTTTATCTTTGGAAAACTCAAGTTCTTTCATGGTAACCATTTCTTTTCCATCAACAGCTGCCTTTAAAGCAGCTTGGTTCACAAGATTCTCCAACTCTGCTCCAGAGAAGCCAACAGTACCTCGAGCTATGATTTCTGGATCAACAGCTGTGTAGATATAACACAATATATTAAAGTTCCAAAACAGCCAAAAGAAAGTTTGCCAGAAACAACCCAAATTCCAAAAGAAAAAAACCAAACAGCCATCGTGAACTATAATTTAAAATATTTATCTTAATTAAACTAAAAAATTTATTTTACTAACTTCTAAGGGAAAAAAGTTAAAATTGTTATAAATATGACATTAAAACTGCCATTGGGACAAATAACAAAAGCTCTTAAATTTAAATAACTGTGTGAAAAATACAAAGAAATGTAGAGTTATCTGATCATTTAAAAACCTTCAGTTATGACCTACGTCATTAGTGGCCTAATGACAAATCGAAAAAGCATACTCATAGACATTTTTTTTTCCTAAAATTTCATTTTAAAATATTTTGGACATAAAAGCTCCCTTTATTATGGAAAACTTATTTGGTTTTTTGTTGTTTTTTTTTTTCTTTTTTTTTCTTGATTCAGCTATCTTGAAAATACTGCAGCTTTAATAGCTGCTTTTATTACTCAAGGTTGGTCCATGATATTTCCTTTCCGTGTGTTTTGTTTCACAGGTGATTTTCCCCTCCTTTGACACCAAAGGGACTATATCATGAGATACTGTGCTCATAATATGCAGGTGTTTTCTCTATTGTTTCATACTTTACATTTATTTTTAAAAAGATACATACATTCATCTTTAAGTATTATCTATCTGAATACTCAAAAGAAAACCTTCATTCGAATCAGAATTCAAAATGATAAAATCTACTGGATATGCATTAAGTATGAAATGGATTTTTTTTTAAATGACATAAAATGATGTATAAAGGAACTCGTCTTTTAAAACATTGCTCAAGTAAGAACCACAAACAGGATGGATTGACATATTACCATTTTATGGAGTTAACAATGTTTGTATCATGGAATAAGACTTACACTGATCAAACTTTATTTTATTGAGATACCATTTCAAAATTTCTGTTCGACCTCTTACATCTGGCCTTGGAACTGTAACCTGCATGTCAAAACGACCAGGACGAATTAAGGCACTAAAGAGAATACAAAAAGAAAATGAAAATTAGTAAGCTGACTATGCTGAAGGTCAAGTTAAATAGGACCACCACACTAACGAGAGGTTGGAAAGACAATGCAACCAGGGGTTAGATGGAATTCTGAAGGTAAGTATTCAGATAGTTCCTTATAAAACATGGCTCAAATAAGTTTTAATAACCAGAAGACAGAGCAAAGGTATACATTGATAAATGTGTACCTACAGACAGCAGACACCCCTCAGAAACAAAAATGTGCAGGTCAATCAGCCAGGGAACAGATAATTCTATACCAGTCTATTAGAGTCTCAGGCAAAGACAAACTATTAGATGAAACAAAAATATGAATAACTTTTATAATAACATCAATTAAAATTATACTAAATTTTATTTTAAAAGTGCTCTCCAGCCCTAACCGGTTTGGCTCAGTCGATAGAGCATCGGCCTGCGGACCAAAAGGTCCCAGGTTCGATTCCAGTCAAGGGCATGCACCTTGGTTGCGGGCACATCCCCAGTGGGGAGTGTGTAGGAGGCAGCTGGTCGATGTGTCTCTCTCGTCGATGTTTCTAGCTCTCTATCTCTCTCCCTTCCTCTCTGTAAAAAAATCAATAAAATATATTTTTAAAAAATAAAAGTGCTCTCCACCCAAAAACGTTTTTGTGATATATAAGTTGTCAGAAGGCCTTTAAACAGCTTTACTGAGATAATTTACATATTACCATATTTAAAGTAGATAATCCAGCATGCTCTTCCTCTCTCTTGAGCAATTTCCCTTCCTCCGGGCTCCTTCTCTCAGCATTTCTTTTTCCTAAACTCCAAGTGCCCTTCTTTTGCCTCTGACTCCTTTGCTGTGCCCACACAGCCCAGCTGGCTTACCTTTTCTATTTCTGTGACTTTCTAAATAAAGTTTCTCTTATAATTTAAAAAATAAGTGGATAATTCAAAGCTCTTTAATATATTCAGAATTCTGTAACCATCACCACAATCTAATTTTAGAATGTTTTCACCACCCCTCAAAAATAAAACACAAAAAAACCAAATCCACTGGTAGTCACTCCTCATTCTCCCCAGCCTCTGGCAACCATTAATCTACCTATTTTTTGTTGCTCTGGATTTACTTATATTGGACATTTCATATAAAGGGAACCACATAATATATGTTTTGTGATGGGCTTCCTCCCCTTAGCATCACATTTTTAAAGTTCATCCATGTTTCAACATGTATCAGTACTTCACAAAAATTTTCTTTTAATACTTACTTATCTAATGCCTCTGGGAAGTTTGTGGCTCCAATGATGATAACTCCTTCATTGGGTTTAAAACTATTTTAAAAAAAAAAGTACTTTTTCACTAAAAATTAAAACAGCACACATATATAAATGCTCTACATAAAACTGTTTATCATTAATAACAGCAAAGAAAAAGGATTGGTATTTTTATGCCCCAAATAATATCTCTATTTTTTAAAAGAAACAAATATTAGCACAGTGTACTTCACTACAACTGCTAATATATAATCACCAAATCATCTGTGATTATATACCTGCACAATATTTGTTTTACTTAGGAAGAGATGACCTGACACAAGAAGCTTGGGCACCTGACTAAATTTTTGAAAAATTATTTTCAAGTTTACCAATTCAAATTATGTGCTCCTAAACTTTCTGTTTGGTTCCAGAATGTGTTATAAGAAATATTTTTGCTTCTTTCCAAGCTACCCCACCTCTGGCTTTTTATATTATGAAAACTGATGCAAGCTTTTAATCTGTCGCAACACTAAAATCTGGTCACAAATTGTGTAGGGACCAGCATACTCTCCCTTTACATCTCCAAATAGTGTCAGCAGGAATCACTGCTTCCCTGTCATAATAAATAAAAAAGGTGCAACTATCACCAGCCTAAATGAGTTGATAAATTAACTACGCTATTAGAATTAGAAACAATGCAATCCTAAAAATAGCTTGTCTTGACCTTCTGCATGAAGGACTACTGTTGCCTACAAACATAAGATTTTTCTCTCTCTAGAATGTTACCAAATACAGTCCAAAGACAGAAGATCCAATTACCCATCCATTTCAGCAAGAAGTTGATTTATAGTCTGCCTTGAATATGGATGCATTGGAGATTCAATTCGCTTCCCACCAACAGAATCTAATTCATCGATGAATATAACACAAGGAGCATTCGCTTTTGCTTCCCCTAGGAAAACAGAAAAGATTCAAATTTTATTTTATTTTTTATTTTTTTTTTTTTAAATATATTTTATTGATTTTTTACAGAGAGGAAGAGAGAGAGATAGAGAGTTAGAAACATCGATGAGAGAGAAACATCGATCAGCTGCCTCCTGCACATCTCCTACTGGGGATGCGCCCGCAACCCAGGTACATGCCCTTGACCGGAATCGAACCTGGGACCTTTCAGTCCACAGACCGACGCTCTATCCACTGAGCCAAACCGGTTTCGGCAAGATTCAAATTTTAATGAAAAATCATATAAATATTAAACACCTGCAAAATTGTCAAAAGCCAACAAAAAGTATTAGGGAGAAAATACACCAAAATGGATTTCGTTGTGTTCTTTTTTTTTTTTTCACTGATGAAGAACAATAGCCTCAGGGGACTCTTTTCCCCTCCCCATGTGGGAATCTGTATGGTGAGGTTCTTTCCCCTTCCCCACGTGGCTAAAAAAAAAAAAAAACAAAAAAAAACAATAACCTCAGAAGGAAAAAAATAATTATACCACAAAGAATGATATATATTAAAAACAGCCATAGCCCACATGGCTAAGTGGTTAGAGCATCGGCCTATGTACCAGAGGATCAAGGGTTCGATTCCCAGTCAAGAGCATGTACCTGGGTTGCAGGTTCGATCCCCAGCCCCAGTCAGGGTATGTGTGGGAGGCAACCACACATAGATGTGTCTTTCTCTCTTCTCTCTCCCCCTAACACTCCCTTTCACCCTCTCTAAAAATTGATGGAAAGCCCTAGCCAGTTTGGCTCAGTGACTAGAGCGTCCGCCTGTGGACCAAGGGGTTCTGGGTTCAATTCCGGTCAAGGGCATGTACCTCGGTTGCAGGCTCCTCCCTGGCCCAGGCCCTGGTCGGGGCACATTCAGGAGGCAACCAATCGATGTGTTTCTCTCACATCAATATTTCTCTCTGTCTTTCCCTCTCCTCTTCCACTCTCTCTAAAAATCAATGGAAAAATTTCCTCGAGTGAGGATTAAAAAATAATAATAATAAATAAAAATAAAAATCGATGGAAAGAATATCCTCCGGTGATGATCAACAAACAAGTAAATAGAAACAACTGTGTATTCACTCATTCTTCCTACTTGTTTCAACTATATACAATCAGGTTTGAGGTTAATTACATACTATAGAAATGATGAACTAAATAAAAAACAAAACAGAAAGACCCAGCTTTTCTGCAGCGCCCAACTACATCTAACACTTCCATTAGCTACTCTGACTGTATCTGGGAAAAAAATACAGTTCTGTTCTAGCTCACATATGAGATCCCCTGAAACCAGCCTGGCCAGCATGGCTCAGAAGTTGAGTATCAACCAATGTACTGGGTGGTCACGGTTCAATTCCTGGTCAGGGCACATGCCCAGGTTGCAGGCTCAATCTCCAGTAGGGGGTGTGCAGGAGGCAGCCGATCAATTCTCTCACAACATCATCTCTCTCTCTCCTTCTCCCTTCCTCTCTGAAATCAATAAAAAAAATTTTTTTTTTTTAATTATCTGAAACCAGAACCCCCAAATAGCTTTGTTCAGCTGAGTAACAATCTTAAGTAGAAAGAAAGGGTAAAAAAAACCTCTTCCCCTGAAATTTTTTTAAAAAAAATTAGTATTGTATAAAAGATACATTTAAACATACTAAAAAGATTTCTTATGCGGCTGGCTCCCACACCCACAAACATCTCATCAAATTCTGATCCAGAAGCATAATAAAAAGGAACATCAGCTTCTCCAGCTACAGCCCGGGCAAGAAGGGTTTTTCCTGTTCCTGGTGGTCCAACTAAAAGAATTCCTATTAAAAAAAAGTATACAAGAATTGAAATTAAAAACAAAAACAAATTCTGATATAAATCTTAAAAATGAATAATTAATTTATAATGTTGAGGTTACAAGCACATCAATGACCAATATTTTGAAACATAGCAAAATATATTTCTCTATACTAATAATTCACCTGCAGGATCTTCTCCATAACTCATTATCTTGTATCATCTAAATACTGTTTACATATCAGCCATAGACAGGACAAAATCTTGGGGGAAAGGAATATAAACTTATGACTAAGCAAATAAGATTCACATAAAACAGTTTAAGAGACTAAACAACAAATGTAATGCATGAACCTTGAACTGATGCACCTCCATAAAAAAGCACATCATTTAGGCCCGGCCAGCATGGTTCAGTGGTTGAGCATTGACCTATGAACCAGAAGGTCATGGCTCAATTCCTGGTCAGAGCACATGCCCAGGTTGTGGGCTCAATCCCCATGTGGGGCATGTAGGAGGCAGCCAATCAATGATCCTCTCTCATCATTTATGTTTATCTCTCTCTCTCTCCCTCCATTTCTCTCTGAAATCAATAAAAATGTATGTATTTTTAAAAATTCTAGGGGCATCTGTTGAAAATTTGAAAAATACTGGTGAGTTCATGATATTAAGAAAATAGTGTTTAGTTTTATTTGGTAGAATAAATTATTATTTTTATTTAGGACAATGTCCTTATTCTTACGTGATGCACAACAAAATATTTAGATGTAAACAAAGTAGTTAATGTCTAAAGCTTTCTAATTTTTCTGTATGTTTGAAAATTTTCATAACAAGTTTTTCATGTTAGGATAATAGAATTCCCTGGTTTACATAACTTTTTCATTTTTCAGACATTTCAAAAAGCAACAAAATTGTATTAATGCTATATATTAATATTAAAAATACTTTTTTAAAATATACTAGTATTTTTCTATTGATTTCAGAGAGAAAGGGAAAGAGAGAGAGAAATAGAAACATCAGTGATAAGAGAGAATCATTGATCAGCTGCCTCCTGCATGGCCCCTACTAGGGATCGAGCCCATAATCCAGGCATGTGGCCTTAACTGGACTTGAACCTGGGACCCTTCAGTCCACAGGCCCTTGCTCTATCTACTGAGCCAAATCAGTGAGGGCTAAAAAACTCTCTTTAAGAAAAACTCCAAAATATCCTGCAGACTATACTTGTATTCTCATGTTATTGTTGTTCCAAAATGGTTTAAATCATCCTCATATCAATTTCTGTAGAGTATATCTTGGTACCTGAGAATTTTCCCACAAATTTATAAAATATTACTTTGATCAGAAAGAAAAATAATTTTTGTTTTAAACATGTTCCTTATGATGTTACAGTACTGATTTAATAAGTGAACTCTACATTAAGAAAGATTCATGCATAAAAGAGAAAAAAAAGATTCATGCAGATATTTTTATATACTAGTGAACAGTCTCTATAGAGTATAACAACAAGCCTTATATAGTAGTGCCTCTTGAACTTACTAACTCCATTTCTAGCACTGGAATCTACAATAATTTACAGATAGCAAATGAATAAATCTAGAATTTGTTCAAAGGAAATAATTAAGCATGTAGGCAAAGCCTTAAGATATTAAGATAGTCACAACAGTGCTAGTTTAAATAGTAAAAGATAAGAAATAATTTAAAAGTTCAATATAAATGGTTGAAGTATCTGGAAGGACACTATAAAGTCATTACAATTCTGTACCTACGTCCAATATTGGGTTTTTCCCTCATGTCAACAAGCAATTTTAATATCAGCTGTTTATCCTACAATTCAATTCAATTCTGATACTACCTACCTGGAGAAAACATTAGATTCTCACAAGTTAAGAACTCAGTACCGTAACACTGTCCCCCACTCCCTCTTGAGAGCTTTCCCAAAGGCAAGACCAGGTTATTTCCTATGCTTTTTAGCTGGTCAAAGGTTCTAATGTCTTCCTCCTTGGGTACTGTTAATTTGCTAGAGTAATTCACAGAACTCAGAGAAACATTTACTTAGTAGATTACTAGTTTATTATAGCATGTATACTTGTAGCAACCATATGGTGGGGCAAGCAAATCCCATCCTTCTGGGTTTCTATGGAGACCTCATTACATAGACATGATTAACTCAATCACTGGATATTGAACATGGATTCAACCTCAAGCCCTTCTCACTCCCCAGAGGTGGGGAAATGTGTGTGTGTTGGGGGGGGGGGGGGGGGGGGGGCGGGGGGGTGGTACTAAATGTTCCAACCTTCTAAGCACAGAATAAGTTCTCCTGGCAACCTGCCCCCATCTTCAGGTGTTTTCTAAGTTACCTTATTAACACAACAAAACACACCTTTATTTTAATATATATATTTATTGATTTCAGAGAGGAAGGGAGAGGAAAGAGAGATAGAAACATCAATGATGAGAGAGAATCACCGATCGGCTGCCCCTTGCACACCCCCCTACCGGTGATCAAGCAACCTGGGCATGTGCCCTTGACTGGAATCGAACCTGGGTCCTTTCAGTCCACAGGCCGATGCTCTATCCATTGAGACAAACCAGGTAGGGTGAAAACATACCTTTAATTGCTCTCTTCACTAAGAAATTTCAGGTTTTAAGAGCTCTGTATTAGTAACAGGGACTAAGCCCAAATATGTTTTTTATTGTAAATCACAATATCACACAGTAATTAAAATTCATATTGAGCGTGGCCAGTATTGCTCAGTGGTTGAGCATAGACCCATGAACCAAGAGGTCCCTGGCTCAATTCCTGGTCAGGGCACATGACCAGGTTTTGGGCTTGATCCCCAGTGGGAGGCGTGCAGGAGACAGCCGATTAATGATGTTTCTCTCTCATCAATGTTTCTATCTATCCATTCCCCTTCTTCTCTCTCTAAAAACTCAATTAAATATATTTTTAAAAATAAAAATAAAAAATCATATTGAGTAATAACTGTGAGAAAACATCAGACAAAACCAAACTGAGAGTCATTCTACAAATTTATGTGTACTCTATACAATTTTGAAGATCATAAGAAAATCCACCCTTATCCCTGTTTAAAAAAAAAAAAGCTGAGGAATTTTTTCAGATTAAAGAAAATCTAAATGTTATATGTGAACATGAATTGGGTCCTCAACCTGGGTTGAGAGTGCAATGAGGGAACTTAACTAAAAAGGTTATTATTGGGACAAATACTGAAATTTGAATTTGATAAATTTTAGATCATTGTTAAGTTTCCTGATTTTAATAACTGTACTGGAGTTATGTAAAGAAAATATCCTTATTCTTAAGAAATATATAATGAGCTATTTAGGAATAAAGAAGCATACATGATGTAATATTTAGAACTTCCTCTCAACTGTTCAAAAAATACATGTATGTAAAGAAAGTGAATGAGCAAGTAACCCAAAATGTTGTGTATGGGTTGAGTAGCGTTCTTTGTCAGATTCTTGCAAACTGACTTAAAGTTTATATGATAAAATTTAAAATTACACAAAAAAGGTTTATAGAAAGGTATGTTCAGAATGAGCAGTTATTTATGAAATAGTAATTAAGAACTAAACTTTAACCAGTTAAATCTGATAACAATTAAGTTAGTAATATATTACACTATTTTTTTTATCGCAAATCTGGTAAAGGGAAAATATCTTACCTTTCGGAAGTTTGCCCCCAAGCACAGTAAATTTTTGTGGATTTTTCAAGAATTCCACAACTTCCTGTAACTCTTGTTTAGCTTCCTCCACCTAAAATGACACAATTTACCAAACAATTTAAAATAAAGATTTGATTATCAAGGCCTGCTCCTTGGAAATTGGAAATTTAATTGGAATTTTTTTTTTGTTTCAGTAAAAGGAGTATACAAAAAATATCCCTTTATAAATATACAAAGAGTTTTTTCCTGGCCCTTACTGCCAATTATGCAAAGTCTCCTTATATATCTCAACAAAATACATTTTAAACTTCTTACATTTTTAAAAAATACTGCTTCCTCCAGTTAACAAAAACTATTATATTAAAAACTCTATTCAAATGTGTCAGTGGTATTTGATCAAGTTTAAAATCCAGAATTTTTTTTGGACCTGGTTATAAGCTTCAAGGGCAAATTATGTGGACTTACTATATTTTTTTAATGATAAGTATACTACTGTATGATATGTTACTAACGGTATATTGCCATGCTATATTAATGATAAGGGATCTGTGTTTAACTTAAAACATTAATTTGTGATTATGAGGCTGTTTTCATTATAAGGAATTTCTACTAGATTATAAATTATTCAGTTCCTCATAAACACCAAAGGGCATTAACTAGAACTGCGCTATGATGTAATGATTTATTTTTAATCTTTACTGTTGAAAGTATTAAATAGGTCTTCCTTTTTGTAATGATATTTTGTAAAGGGATATGGCAAAAAAAAGTTTAGAATATTTAAATCCCAAAATATTGTTTGCAGAACTGTCATTTTTAGCACGAATGAAGCCCAATCTCGCTAACAAAAATAGTAAGTAGAGCATTAGCTCAATTTTTAAAACTCTGATGTAAGATTACAAAAGCTGCCTATCAGAAATGGTGAGACATTTTCCTAGTTAGCATACTAGAAAAGTCACAAATGCAAATGATATCAAAAGTCACTACTGCCAGAATGATACCAAAAATTAGTGCAGAAGGCCAGATGTTAAACAACATAGGTGCCCTAGCCAATGTGGCTCAAAGGTTGGAGCATCGGTCCACACACCAAAGCATCACAAGTTCGATTCCCAGTCAAGGGAATGTACCTGGGTTGCAGGTTCGATCCCCAGCCCAGGTCAGAGTGCCTTTGGGAAGCAACCAATGGATGTGTCTCTCTCACACTGATGTTTCTCTCTCTCTCTCTCTCTCTCTCTCTCTCTCTCTAATAGCTCCATGAACAAATAATGAACATTAATTCTTTAGGTCCTTTATTCTCTCTTCCTCTAGCAAAAATTGTTCTTTGTTCAAATACATGTATGGCTTTCCCCATCTTCTTCAAATCTTCACTTATGTGTCACCATCTCAGTTAATCATTCCCTGAACACCCCAATTAAAATTGTGCCCTAGCCGGTTTGGCTCAGTGAATAGAGTGTTGACCTGGGGACTGAAGGGTCCTGGGTTTGATTCTGGTCAAGAGCACATTGCCCGAGTTGTGGCTCAATCCCCATCAGGGGGCGTGCAGGAGGAAGCCGATCAATGGTTCTCTCTCATCATTGATGTTTCTATCTCTCTCTCCCTCTCCTTCCTCTCTGAAATCAGTAAAAGAAAAAAAAAAGTCACCTTTAGAAATTTTGAAAATGGCAGCAGAATAGATGGAAGTTACACTCACCTCTTCCCAGGACCATATCAGAGTGGTGACTAAAGTACGGAACAATCAACTTGAATAATCATCTGTCCACTAGCTGAACAGAAGGCTTATAACTAAGAATTTACAGAGGAACCCGCATCGAAACAGGTAGGAAGGGCATGTGCGGTGGGTGAGAATCCTTTGGGCTATTTTGGGTGAGAGTTCCCTTAGAGAAGCATCAGCCCCATGCCAGGTTACCTAGCCCAAAGCACTAGAGCCCACACAGTCTGTGGCTGCGAAAATCAGCAGGATTCCACACACCATGGTGAGCAGTGGGAACGCTCTCTTAAAGGGTCAGTGCACAAACATGGCAATCACCTTGGTCTCTACCAGAGAACAGCTGCTGGGGGTGGACTGGAGTCATAAAGGGAAACAGAAAATCTGAACAGACCAATTGAACCAATGAAATCAAAGAAGTAATCGAAAAACTTCCAACACTCTCTTTGTGCATCTACTATGAGGATGAAGACCATTGTCAGCAATCTGACTGTTGATATTCCAGAAAATGTCCACATCACTCTCAAGAGACTGTGAAAAGCCCCAGAGGCACTCTGTGAGGAACTTCAACCATATCAATCTAGAATACAGTCTCCTTGGGAAGAAAAAGAAGAGGCTCCAGGCTGACAGATGGTGGAAAATAGAAAGGAACTGGCCACCATTCACACAATCTGCAGTCATGTACAGAATATGATCAAGGATATCACAATGGGTTTCCATTACAAGGGTGAGGTTTGTGTATGTTCACTTCTCCATCAATGTCGTTATTCAGGAGAATGGTTCTCTTATTGGAATCAGAAATTTCTGGGGCTAAAAATATATCCACAGGTTTCAGATGAGGTCAGGTGTTGCTTGTTCAGTAACTCAAGTCCAGAAAAATGAGTTAATTTTTTAATAGACATGACAATGAATTTGTATCAAATTCAGCTGCTTTGATTCAGCAAGTCACAACAGTTAAAAACAAGGATATCAGAAAATTTGGGATGATATCTATTTCTGAAAAAGTAACAGTTAAGCAGGCTGATGAATAAGACCTGCGTTGTCCAGCTATAGAAACAGCAAGATGCCCAGTCATTCTTCAGACTTATTTGTGACATTTTAAATATGCAAAAAAAAAGCCATGTTTTGATTTGGAGGGAAAGAAGACTCTCCAAGAAAACAAAGGTTCTAGGCCTGACTGGTCAGAGCATCAAGCAGATATTCCAAGGTTGTAAGTTCAATCCTCAGTCAGGGCACATAGAAGAATCAACCAATGGCCCTGGCTGGTTGGCTCAGTGCTTGGAGGTCAGGCCTTAGACCAGCCGTGGGCAAACTACGGCCCGCCGGCCGGATCCGGCCCGTTTGAAATGAATAAAACTAAAGAAAAAAAAAAAAGACCGTACCCTTTTATGTAATGATGTTTACTTTGAATTTATATCAGTTCACACAAACACTCCATCCAGGCTTTTGTTCCGGCCCTCCGGTCCAGTTTAAGAACCCATTGTGGCCCTCGAGTCAAAAAGTTTGCCCACCCCTGCCTTAGACTGAAGGGTCCTGGTTTCCATTCTTGTGAAGGGCGCATGTGGGAGGCAAGCAATAGATGTGTCTCTCTCACATCAATGTTTTTCCTCTCTGTCTCTCCCCTTCCCTTCCACTCTCTCTAAAAATCAATAGAAAAATATCCTTGGGTGAGGATTAACAAAACAAAAATAAGAATCAACCAATGAATACATGAGTAAGTGTAAAAACAAATCAATGTTTCTGTCTCTCTCTCCCTTCCTTCCCCCCCACCCCCATCTCTCTCTCTCAACTCTCAAATCAATAAATTAAGAAAAAAAAAGGATCTTAACCAGATGTCTTCAAAGGTAAATTTTACTAAACATTCAAAGAAGAACTAACACCTATCCTCCTCAAACTATTCTAAAATTTTCAGGAGGAGGAAAGACTCTCATGCCATCTAATGAGGTCAGCATTATTCTGATTCCAAAACCAGAAAAAGACATTACAAAAAAATAAAGTGATAGGCCAATATCCCTGATGAACATAGATGCAGAAATCCTCAGCAAAATATTAGTAAACCAAATTCAGCAATACATAAAAAGATTATACATCATGATCAAGTGAGATTTATTCCTGGGGTGCAAGGTTCATACAGTATCCCCAAATCAATTAATGTGATACATCTCATAAATAAAATGGGTAAGAATCATAAGATCATATCCATAAATGCAGAATAAGTATATTGACAAAATCCAGAACCCATTTATAACAAAATCTATCAGAAAGGTAAGAATAGAGGGAACATACCTCAACATAATAATAATATGACATACCCACAACTAACATCATATTCAACAGGGAAATACTGAGAGTTTGCTTTAAGATCAGTAACAAGAGAGGAGTGTCCACTTTCACCATTCTTACTCAACATAGCCACAGCAATCAAAAAGAAGAAATAAAAGGTATCTAAATTGGAAAGGAAGAAGTAAAAATGTCATTTTTTGCAGATGGCATGATATTGTATATAGAGAAACCTAAAGATAAATGAATTCAGTAAAGCAGCAAGATACAAAGTAAGTATTCAGTAATTGGTTGCATTTTTTAAAAAGATATGCTTTTATTGATTTCAGGAAAGGAAGAGAGAGGGAGAGAGAGATAGAAATATCAATGATGAGAATCATAAATCGGCTGCCTCCTGCACTCCTCCTGCACAACCCAAGTATATGCGCTGGCTGGGAATCAAATGGTGACCTCTTGGTTCATAGGTCGATGCTCAACAACTGAGCTGGTTTGGTTCAGTGATTACAGCACCATCCTGAGCACTCAAGAGTCGCAGGTTCAATTCACAGTCAACGGCACATGCCTGAGCTGCAGATTTGATTCCCGGCTCCAGTTGGGCACATGTGGGAGGCAACCAATTGATGTGTCTCTCTCACATCTATATTTTGCTCTCTCTCCCCCGCCCCCCCCGCCCCACTTCTTTCCTTCCACTTTCTCTAAAAATCAATGGAAAAAATATCCTCAGGTGAGAATTTAAAAAAAAAAGAATAAAACAATCCCCCATTTAGAACTCCATAAAAAAAAAAATACTTACAAATAAATTTAACCAAGGACGTAAAAGAGGGAGAGACCAAGATGGCGGCGTAGGTAAACACCGGAGACCGCTGCCGCAAACAACCACTTCAAAAATACAACTAAAAGACGGAACAGACATCACCCAGAACCACAGGAAAGCTGGCTGAAGAGAGACTCTACAACTAGAAGGAAAGAGAACAGCAAACCGAGGCTCAGAGGCGGCGCAGTGTGGAAAATACAAAGGTACTGAGGTGCGCGCGCAAAGCGGGCTGGTGGCTGAGGGCGCGGTTGTCGTTTTCGGTCGGGAGTGAGTCTCAGACTCTGGGCTCCAGATCTGGGCGAGTCTCTAGGGACCCAGACTCAAACGGGAGAAGCGGGATTATCCGGCATCAGTTGGAACCTGAGGGCAGCTTTCTCTCCAAGGTTTGCAGTGGCTGCCGGGGTTCTGAGAAGCAGAGCCTCTGGGAACGGGACTGAGAGCGGCCATAACTGCTCCCTCCGCCCGCCCTGTTGATCCCACCCCGCCCAAACCCTGCGCACAGCCATTTGCCGAGCGCCTCAGGCAAAGGCTGGATTAGCGCCTCCCCAGAAGGCAGACGTTTTCCACACAGCTGTTTCCTGCAGCCAGCCGGCCTGGTGGTCAAATCCCTCTAGTGTTAACTACAACAATTAAGGCTTGGCTAGAACAAGACTGTGCACAAAGACCACAAGGGGGTGCACCAAGAAAGCATAAAAGATGCGGAGACAAAAAAACATGACAGAAATGGAGGATATGGAGCTAAGAATTGCAATTTTGAGGGCTTGCTATAAACTTGAGCAGAGCCTCACGAAAACTAATGAGACCCTCGATGCTACGATAAAGAAATTAGAAAGTAAGCATACACGGACTGAAATAAAGAATATTATACCCAATAGCAGTCCAGAGGAGCACAAGAATCAAACCAAAGATTCGACAAAAAACACCCAACTGGAAAAGCAAAATGAAAAAAGAATCCGAAAGTGTGAAGATAGTGTAAGGAGCCTCTGGGACAGCTTCAAGCGCACTAATATCAGAATAATAGGGGTGCCAGAAGATGAGAGACAGCAAGATATTGAAAACCTATTTGAAGAAATAATGGCAGAAAACTTCCCCCACCTGGTGAAAGAAATGGACTTACAGGTCCAAGAAGCGAAGAGAGCCCCAAACAAAAGGAATCCAAAGAGGACCACACCAAGACACATCATCATTAAAATGCCAACAGCAAAAGACAAAGAGAGAATCTTAAAAGCAGCAAGAGAAAGAGACTCAATTACCTACAAGGGAATACCCATACGACTGTCAGCTGATTTCTCAACAGAAACTTTGCAGGCCAGAAGGGAATGGCGAGAAATATTCAAAGTACTGAATACCAAGAACCTACAACCAAGATTACTTTATCCAGCAAAGCTATCATTCAGAATTGAAGGTCAGATAAAGAGCTTCACAGATAAGGAAAAGCTAAAGGACTTCATCACCACTAAACCAGTATTATACGAAATGTTGAAAGGTTTCCTTTAAGAAGAGGAAGAAGAAAAAGGTAAAGATACAAATTGTGAACAACAAACATGCATCTATCAACAAGTGAATCTAAGAATCAAGTGAATAAATAATCTGATGTACAAAATGAACTGGTGATTACAATGAATCAGGGACATAGAAGGGGAATGGACTGACTATTCTTGGGGGGGGGGGGGGAATGGGAGATGCGGGAAGAGAATGGACAAAAATCGTGCACCTATGGATGAGGACAGTGGGTGGGGAGTGAGGGCGGAGGGTGGGGCGGGAACTGGGAGAAGGGGAGTTATGGGAAAAAAAGAGGAACAAATGTAATCAGAACGATAAAGATTTAATTAAAAAATAAAATAAAATAAAATAAAATAAATGGGAAAAAAAAGGACGTAAAAGACCTGTATTTGGAAAATTATAAGATACTAAAGAAAGGCCAAAACCGGTTTGGCTCAGTGGATAGAGCGTCGGCCTGCGGATTGAAGGGTCCCGGGTTCGATTCCGGTCAAGGGCATGTAACTGGGTTGCGAGCACATCCCCAGTAGGAGATGTGCAGGAGGCGGCTGGTCAATGTTTCTCTCTCATCGATGTTTCTAACTATCTCTCTCCCTTCCTCTCTGTAAGAAATCAATAAAATATATTTAAAAAAAAAAAAAGATACTAAAGAAAGAATCTGCCCTGGTCTGTGTGGCTTAGGTGGTTGGAGTATTCTGCCCTGGACCAAAGGGTCGTGGAATTGATTCCCAGTCAGGATACACACCCAGGGTGCAGTTTCAATCCTCATTTGGGATATGTATGGGAGGCAACCAATTGATGTTTTTCTCTCTCACAATAATGTTTCTCTCTCTCCCTTTCCCTGTCTTAAAAAAATAAAAAAGAAATTAAAAAAAAAAAAGAAATTGAAGAAGAGACAATTAAATGGAAGCATATACCAGGCTCATGGATAGGAAAAATTAACATCAATAAAATGTCCAACTACCCAAAATAATCTATAGATTCAACACAATTCCTATCAGTGGCATATTTCACAGAACTAGAATACTCCAAAAATTTATATAGAACCACAAAAGACCCTGAACAGCCACAGCAATCTTAAGAAGAACAAAATTGGAGATATCACACTACCTGATATCAAATTATACAAGGCTACAGTAATCAAAACATCATGATAAAGACTTAAAAACAGGAGAAACCAAGATGGCGGCAGAGGTAAACACCGGAAATTGCTGCCTCGCACAACCACTTCAAAAATACAAGTAAAAGACAAAACGGACATCATCCAGAATCACAGGAAGGCTGGCTGAGTGGAAATTCTACAACTAGAAGGAAAGAGAAAAGCACACTGAGACTCAGAGGAAGTGCGGAAGTAAAGTGCAGAGGTACGGAGGCGCAGGTGGAAAGGGCTGGCAACTGAGGACACAGTTGTCTTTTTCAATCGGGAGGGAGTCTCAAGCTACCGACTGCTCTGAACTCCAGTTCTGGGTGAGTCTCTGGGGACCCAGACTCATACAGGGAGAAACTGGACTGTCTCGCATCGGTCGGAACTCGAGGGAGGCTTTCTCTCAGAGGTGCTTGCAGCGATTACCTCGGGACACTGAGACTCAGGGCCTCTTAGGGTACAACTGAGGAGCAGCCATAGCTGCTTGCTCTGCCCTGTTGATCCCCTGAGACCCCACCCCACCCAAGCTGTGCACAGAGGCTTTTGCATATGAAAGGCCTGGCCCTTTGCAATCTGAAAATTACCTAACAAACTGCAGTTGGGTCAGAGAGACCCAGAACATCCAAAAGAAGGCCCAAGGCCCCACAGCAGCTTGCATTGCTTCACAGCTGAGCCTCATCTGGGCACCTCAAAACCCCAAACAAAGAAAAGGAATCTGCAGATCTCTCTGTAGCTCCTGCTGGGTAACCTCAGGCAGAGGCTAAATTAGCACCTTCTTAGAGATCCAAGTGCCAGTGTACCCAGTGGTCAGAGTGGGACCATCCAGATTACAACTCCTCAGATCCATAAGGGACACACTCAGGGGGCAGACTCAGTGAGCACCAAAGCCCCACTGAAGCAAGTCTTGCCTCATAAGGGTGCCTCCAGTACAGAAGTTCTCCCACTGCAGACACAGCTGATTCTCACAGCCAATTGGCCTGGAGGTCAATTCCTCCCAGTGATACCAACTACAATCAAGGCTTAACTACAACAAGACTGTGCACACAGCCCACAAAGGGGTGCACCAAGAGTGTCCACCTCAGGTAATTGGGGAGGCTGAGCCACTGGGCCCTATAGGACACCAAGCACAGAAAGCCACTCTATCAACACAGGGAAGCAGCCAAAATGAGGAGACAAAAAAACAGGTCACAAATGACAGAAATGGAGGAAAGCAAACTACTGGATACAAAGTTCAAAACCATGGTTATAAGGTTTTTCAAGAATCTTCTAGAAACCGCTGATAAATTTAGTGGGACCCTCAATTAATTTGTGAGACCCTCGAGGATATGAAAAAGGACCAACTAGAAATTAAGCATATACTGACTGAAATAAAGAATATTATGCAGAGATCCAACAGCAGACTAGAGGATCCCAAGAATCAAGTCAAAGATTTGAAATACAAAGAAGCAAAAAACACCCAACCAGAAAAGCAAAAAGAAAAAAAGAATCCAAAAATACGAAGATAGTGTAAGGAGCCTTTGGGACAACTTCAATCGTACCAACATCCGAATTATGGGGGTGCCAGAAGGAGAGCGAGAGCAAGATATTGAAAACCTATTTGAAGAAATAATGACAGAAAACTTCCCCTACCTGGTGAAAGAAATAGACTTACAAGTCCAGGAAGCGCAGAGAACCCCAAACAAAAGGAATCCAAAGAGGACCACACCAAGACACATCATAATTAAAATGCCAAGAGCAAAAGACAAAGAGAGAATCTTAAAAGCAGCAAGAGAAAAACAGTTAGGTACCTACAAGGGAGTACCCATACGACTGTCAGCTGATTTCTCAAAAGAAATTATGCAGGCCAGAAGGGAGTGGCAAAAAATATTCAAAGTGATGAACAGCAAGAACCTACAGCAAAGATCACTTTACCCAGCAAAGCTATCATTCAGAATTGAAGGTCAGATAAAGAGCTTCACAGACAAGAAAAAGCTAAAGGAGTTCATGACCACCAAACCAGTATTATATGAAATGCTGAAAGGTATCCTTTAAGAAGAGGAAGAAGAATAAAAAGGTAAAGATACAAATTATGAACAAATACACATATATCAGCAAGTGAATCTAAAAACCAAGTGAATAAATAATCTGATTAACAGAATAAACTGGTGAATATAATAGAATCGGGGGCATAGAAAGGAAGTGGACTGACAATTCTCGAGGGGGGGGGTGTGGGGGGTGCGGGAAGAGACTGGACAAAAATCGTACACCTATGGATGAGGACAGTTGAGGGGGGCAGTAAGGGCAGAGGGTGGGTGGGAACTGGGTTGAGGGGAGCTATGGGGGGAAAAAAGAGGAACTGTAATAATCTGAACAATAAAGATTTAATTTTTTTAAAAAAAGACTTAAAAATAAACATAAAGATCAATGGAACAGAATGAAGAACCCAGAAATAAACTCTAGCCTCTATGGGCAAGTAATATTTGACAAAGACTAGAAAATACAAAACTAAACTCTCTGACATTTCTCACAGCAAAGTTTTTTTCTACTTTATTGCCTCTGAAAAGGGAAACAAAAGAAAAAGTAAACAAATGGGATTACATCAAACTGAAAGGTTTTTTGAGCAGCAAAGGAAACATCAAAGAACGAAAAGACAATCTACTGAATAGAAGAAGAACATTCAATTCCATAATAAATGGTTACTCTCAAAAATTTACTATAAACTCATAAAACTCAACACCAGAAAAACAATCAAATTTTAAAATGCGCAGAGGACCTAAATAGATGCTTCTCCAAAGAGGATATACAGATGGCCAACAGGTATATAAAAAGATGCTCAATGTCACTAATTATTGAAATACAAATTAACCGACAATGAGGTATCACTTCACACCTATCAGAATGGCTGTCAACAATAAATCAACAAACAGGTGACAGTGAGAATGTGGAGAAAAGTGAACCTCTGGTACTGTTGGTGGAAATGCTGATTGATGCAGCCACTATGGAAAACAGTATGGAGTTTCCTCAAAAAGTTAAAAATGGCCCTAACTGGTTTGGCTCAGTGGATAGAGCATCGGCCTGCAGACTCAAGGGTCCCAGGTTCGACTCTGGCCAAGGGCATTTACCTTGGTTGCGGGCACATACCCAGCAGGGAGTGTGCAGGAGGCAGCTAATTGATGTTTCTCTCTCATTGATGTTTCTAACTCTCTATCCTTCTCACTTCCTCTCTGTAAAAAAAAAATCAATAAAATATATATTTTTTTTAAAAAGTTAAAAATGTGCCCGGCCAGTGATTGAGCATTGGCCCATGAACCAGGAAGTCACGGTTCAATTTCCAGTTAGGGTACATGCCCAGGTTGCAGGCTTGATCACCAGTAGGGGTCATACAGGAGGCAGCTGATGTTTTTCACTGATGTTTCTATCTCTCTATCCTTCTCCCTTCCTCTCTCTAAAACCAATAAAATTTAAATATATATAAAGGCAACTTGGGTAGAATCCATGCTCTTTGAAAAACTAAAAATTAAAAATGGAACTGCCCCTCCTTCCTGGCTGAGAAGGCTAGAGATTTTGCTTTTTTTAAAAAAACATAGTATATCTTAGACACTGGAAATCATTTCAAGTTTATATATATAAATCTTTTACAGAGGAAGCCAAGCAGAGAGAGGTTTAGGTTAATTTAAAATGGGGGTGGAGTAAGTGTATGCTACATGGAATTACAAATAAAATACAGAAAAACTTCCTGAATAATCAACTGAAGACTGGCTGGAGAGAACCCTGATAACTGAGAATGGAAAGTGAGACTACATAAAGACTGGTAGGATGAGCTGAGGTGCGAAAGGGCTGGTGGGGCTCCCACAGTCAACAACTGAAGTACCAGAGAGATATCTCAGTTGTGGGGGATTGACATTGAGAACTCTGGGGTCTAATCCCCAAGATGGACCCCCAAGTAGAGAGCACCAGAACTGAAAAGGGTGCCTACATAATATCTGACTGTGAAAAGCAGCAGGTTTGTTGCCTGCAAGAGAGAGACAGCTGGAAAAGCCAGCACCCTCTTAAGGGACAACACACAAATTTCCATGTATAGTCAGTCACTCACCCTGTGCTCCAGCAGAGGGACTGGAGTGGACTGGAGCTGTGTGAGCAGAAGCCAGGGTTGGGGGATCTGGGATTAGAGCTCAGAAGGCAGACACCACGGTTTCCTGTGCTAAATCATTTCCTCATACTGCAGTGGTCATCTTTCTCACACAGATAATTGCGATAGTCAGTCTTGCCCTTGAGGGGAAAACAGTTTACCCACCCTATTGGAAAACACCTTGCCCCACGGTGTGCAATTTCTGAAGCCCATTAAGAGACTGAGAATATAAGGCGGGAAACCATAAATCCATAAGCAGCAAAATATCAGACAGATGTCGTAGCAATATCTTTACCGATAGAGCTCCTAGGGCAGTGATGGCACCCGAACTCATTTTTTTGGTTGATTTTTCTTTGTTAAATGGCATTTAAATATATAAAATAAATATCAAAAATATAAATCTTTGTTTTACTATGGTTGCAAATATCAAAAAATTTCTCTATGTGACACGGCACCAGAGTTAAGTTAGGGTTTTTCAAAATGCTGACACGCTGAGCTCAAAAAGTTCACCATCACTGATCTAGAGGGTATTATGCTAAGTGAAATAAGTCAGATAGAGAAAGATAAATACCATATAATTTCACTTATGTGTGGAATCTAAAGAAAAAAATAAATGAACAAACAAAACTGAAAGAGACTCATAGACACAGAGAAAAAAATGGCTGGTTGCCACAGGCTAGTAGAGTTGGGAAATAGATGAAAAAGGTAAAGGAATTAAGAAGTACAAATTGGTAGTCACAAAATAGTCATGGGGATATACAGTACAACATAGGGAATTGCTGGGGTCCAACCCCAGCGGGTCCAGGGATCCCCAAAGGTATGGACGGAGTCGGCGAAGAATGAATGACATGGAAACTGGTTTCAGTTCACCAGGTTCTTTAGCCAGGTTCTATCCAGGTTCCTTTGCCATGTTCTGTCTAGGTTCTCCAGTGAAGTTCTGTAGCCAGGTTCTGTCCAGGATCTTTTGCCATGTTCTCTGGCTAGGTTCTGGTTAGGATCTGACGATTATTGTCTTGTTACATCCGTATTTATACCAGCCGATTTTAATCCTGTCAATTTCTATTACAAAGGTTAGGGCGTTTCTTATCTCCATTCCAGGGAGTAAAGATTATGTAGCTTAACTACCCGCCTGGCACTTAATTAAGGGGTTGTATCCCCTCCCTAACCTCAGGGAAAAATTCCTACCTGGGGAAACAACCTTTCTCGGAGAGGTGACTTTGGTTAAAACACATAGCACCAAGAAGGGGAGCTAACATATTAAGAACAGTATGCCATATACGCCAGGTCCCTTGAAACAGCAAGGATGGACCGGCTCCCGGCAGGGAATATAGTCAACAATGTTCTAATTACTATGTATGGTGTCGAGTAGGTGTTGAAAATATCAAGAGTTTGGTCTAACCCAGTGATGGCGAACCTTTTGAGCTTGGCGTGTCAGCATTTTGAAAAACCCTAACTTAACTCTGGTGCCGTGTCACACAGAGAAATTTTTTGATATTTGCAACCATAGTAAAACAAAGATTTATATTTTTGATATTTATTTTATATATTTAAATGCCATTTAACAAAGAAAAACCAACCAAAAAAATGAGTTCGGGTGTCACCTCTGACACACGTGTCAGAGGTTCGCCATCACTGGTCTAACCACTATACTGTATACCAGAAACTAGTACAAAATAATACTGAATATAAGCTGTCATTTGAAAAATAAAATTTTAAAAATAATAAAACTGTGACCTTTATCCCAGAACTCCTCATCCTCTTTACACCTTGCTCTATTTTCCACCATCATCCTTTATCACTTAACATCTATTATTTCCTTATATACCATACGAGAGGCCCGGTGCACAAAAATTTGTGCACTGGGGGGAGGGGGGGTCCCCCAGCCCGACCTGTGCCCTCTTGCAGTCTGGGACCCCTCGGGAGATAACAACCTGCTGGCTTAGGCCTGCTCCTGGGTGGCAGAGGGCAGGACCAATCCCTAGGTGCAGCCCCTGGTCGGGCTCAGAGCAGGGCTGATTGGGGAGTTGGGGCGCCACCCCCTGTCATGCACAGAGCAGGGCAGATTGGGAGGTTGCGATGCCACCCTCAGTCACACTCAGGGTGGGGCCGATTGAGGGGTTGGGGCACCGCCCCCTGTCACACTCAAGGCAGGTTCGATGGGGAGGTTGCGGCGTCACCCCATCACGCACAGAGCAGGGCCAATCAGGGGGTTGGGGCGCTGCCCCCATCACGCACAGAGCAGGGACCATCAGGGGGATTGGGGTTCCGTACCCCGTCACACACAGAGCAGGGCCGTTCAGGGGGTTGGGGCGCAGCCACTGTCACACTCAGGGCAGGGCTGATGGGGAGGTTATGGCTCTACCCCGTCACACATAGAGCAGGGCCTGTGGAGGGGGGGGTTGGGGCGCCGCACCCTGTCACACACAGAGCAGGGCCAATCAGGGGGTTGGGACGCCGCCCCCTGTCACGCTGATCCGGTGACAGGAGGCCTCGCTGCTCCGTTGATCACGGTGCTGGGAGGCATATTACCCTTTTACTATATAGGATAGAGGCCTGGGGGCCGGCTGGTTTGCCCTGAAGGGTGTTCTGGATCAGGGTGGGGGTCCCCACTGGGGTGCCTGGCCAGCCTGGATGAGGGGATGATGGCTGTTTGCAGCTGGTCACACACCCTTCAGGGTGGGGGTCCCCACTGGGGTGCCTGGCCAGTCTGGGTGAGGGGCTGAGGGCTGCTTTCAGGCTGGCGATTGTTGACTGAAGCTCCCATCTGCTCCTTTTTTTTCTCTTTTTTAAATTTTATTCTGGGCCAGCTTTAGCTCTGGCTCTAGCTCTGAGGCTTCCACTGCTGAGCGTTCTATAATCGAAACAATGTATAGCTCCAGCTCTGAGATCCTGGCCTATATTTGTTAGAATGTTTCAAACTGCCAGCTGTGAAGCCGGCAGCACAGGCGGGGAACGTTGGAGTCTGCAGTCACAGGAGCAAGCCTCATGTTCGCTTCCAGCTGCCTGGCTGCCGGCCGCCATCTTGGCTGACAGTTAATTTGCATAAGGATATGCTGATTAGCCAATGGGAAGGGTAGCGGTCGTACGCCAATTACCATGTTTCTCTTTTATTAGTGTAGATATCCTTGTCCAATTCCTGTTAGAATTAAAACTCCATGACAGCAGAGATTTTTTTCAGTTCTTCTATCCCAGTACGTAAAATGGACTGGCACTTAAAAGACACCATTAATTATTTGTCAAACCAATGATTTAATTAATTGCCTATGAACTAGCAGTGAACCATTCTATTCACTCAAGGATTAGATCTATGCACTCCAAGCTTCTAATGATGGCTTGGTCTTTCAAGTAACCAGCCCTCATCGCCCACCAATAGACACCTCATTAGGACAGAAGACGCTCCTTAGCATCCAAGAAATCCCAAGGGATTTAGAAGCTCTGTGTCAGGAATAGTGCTCTAATGCCAAATAGTTGAACAAAAGATGCTTCCAGTTCTCTCATCACATAGGAAATTATGAGTGTTTTAGGAGCTCTGCTCCAGGTCCTGGGTGCAGAGACCAATATATATATTTTCTATTATTCACACCTTTAAAATAAAATATTGACCTTATACAGTTAATGTTTAAAGAGGTGAAGATACACTTTTTAACTTACTCCTTTAACATGCTCAAAGGTGACATTTTTCATCTGGACAGGATCTACTGCAGAATCAAGCCCCGTTGTTGTCCGGAAGCGTACTAAAAGAAAGAAAATGTTCATATGTTTAAAAGATTCATATAATTCCAACCACCTTATTTTTTCCTAAGCAAGAAAGCAAAGCCCAGCCAAAACCGGTTTGGCTCAGTGGATAGAGCGTCGGCCTGCGGACTGAAGGGTCCCAGGTTCGATTCCGGTCAAGGGCATGTACCTGGGTTGCGGGCACATCCCCAGTGGGGGATGTGCAGGAGGCAGGTGGTCGATGTTTCTCTCTCATCGATGTTTCTGGCTCTCTATCTCTCTCTCCCTTCCTCTCTGTAAAAAATCAATAAAATATATTTTAAAAAAAAAAAGAAAGCAAAGCCCAGACAAATTATATATCTAACTTCAAATACACTAAATTAGAGTGAGGAGTAAACACTAGGTTTTTTGGATTTCTGGACCATATTCAAGGAATAAATGACTCACGTTGAAATTACATCATTGTATTTTCCAATTAAAATTAAGGACTATATTCCTCTTCTCCTTGTAATAGCCAATGACAGAAATCTTAAATCAATGGTTCTCAAACTCCAGAATGCATAAACATCACTTGAAGTATGTTAATGCAGGTTTTCAGGCCATGGCACAGAAGTTCTGGTTTGTAGATTTAGGAAAAGGGCACTGTAGAGTTTGCATTTTTAACAATCATCTTCAGTTATCGTGATACAACCAGTCAGGGATCTACACTTTGAAATATTTTGCCATAACATAGCATACCAATCTAGGCATTTAAAAATAAAAAAGTGAAACTTAACACTTGCACTTTTTAAACAACCTTCTTCCTCTGACAACTGTTATTATATGCTGTTAGATGACTTATCAATAATGATATCATTAAGAATAAGAAAGGTAGTAAAAGCCCTAGCTGGTTCGGCTCAGTGCATCCGCCAACGGACTAAAGGGTCCTGGGTTCGATTAAGATCAAGGGCACATGCCCGGAGTTGCAGGCTTGATCCCCAGTAGGGGACATGCAGGAGGCAGCCAAGCAATGATTTTCTCTCACCATTGATGTTTCTATCTCTCTCTCCCTCTCCTTTCCTCTCTGAAATCAATAAAAATATATTTTTAAAAAACAGATAGTAGCCCTAACCGGTTTGGCTCAGTGGATAGTGCATCGGCCTGCGGACTCAGGGGTCCCAGGTTCGATTCTGGTCAAGGGCATGTACCTTGGTTGCGGGCACATCCCCAGTGGGGAGTGTGCAGGAGGCAGTTGATCGATGTTTCTCTCTCATCGATGTTTCTAAATCTCTATCCCTCTCCCTTCCGCTCTGTAAAAAATCAATAAAATATATATTTTAAAAAAAACAGATAGTAAAAGTTTGATAGAATAGTAAAATATCTGGGATCAACTATGGGGAACAAACAAATCAACTAGGCAACAAAAAGCTTTCTTAAACCTCTCCCCCTTTGGTAAACTTCCAGACTAGACAGATATAAATGAGTAAACTAAGCAATTTCTAATTTCCTCAAAATAAGTTACAAATATTATCTTTAGGATACTGAAATATAAAAGCCAAAAGTGAACAGGCAAAAACTTAGAATTAACAAGAAATACTTAGCAAATCAAGAGCATACAAGTCGGGAGAGCAGATTTAAAATAGTAATTCTAGAATACACATAATTAGTTTACCCCCACTAAATTACTTTTTAAAACTTTAATAAATTTGCAGCAGAAACAGCTGGACTTAATAAAAACTTAGAGTTATTACCCTAAGGCAGCACATTTCATACTGTAACATGTTTTGCTTAATGTAAGCCATTAATTAAAAAAAAAAAAAAATCAGAGGTTAAGCCATCCCTCCCTCTAACAACCCACTCTATTATCCTATACTGGGTTTTTAAAAAAATATTCCTGTATATTTTTTTATTGATTTCAGAGAGGAAGGGAGAGGGAGACAGAGAGAGAGATAGAACCCGCAACCCAGGCTTGTGACCTGACTGGGAATCAAACCTCAACCTCCTGGTTCATAGGTCAACGTTCAACCACTGGTCGATGTTTCTCTCTCATCAATGTTTCTGGCTCAACCACTGAGCCACACCAGCCGGACACTGGTTCTTTTTTTAAAACAGAAGGAAGCATGAGATGATGAATCTAGATGTAAAAGCGATTTCTGGATGTTAAAAACCCTGTCTCAGGTTTCATGTCACACAAAAACTTTAAAAATATCTCAGGCTACATGCAAGTTCTAGGATGAAGTCCTGATCCAAATCAACTGATGTTCTTAATAACACATCAGTTTTTTTCCTCTCAAGGTAATCATGAAGAAAGTAAAAATAGTAGTTGAAAAAGCAATTAGAGCCACTTAAACCTCACATTATTACTTCATTTTAGATTGGGAAACTAAAAAACTATAGGACACATTTAATTTTATATAAAGCAATTTTTAATTCATTCAACTTATTAATTTGTCTTTAAAATAACTGTATCACTTTGTACTGCTATTATAAAATTCTGCTACATGTTTTTTTAACTTAACAATTGGACCGGTATAGATATCCCTGGCCAGGTGGCTCAGTTGGTTGGAGCGTCATCCCATACACCAAAAAGTTTAGGGTTATTTCCCGGTAAAGGCACATACCTAGGTTGCAATTTCAATCCCTGGTAGAGGTGTGTATACACAGGAGGGAACTGATCGATGTTTTCTCTCTCTCCCTCTCTCTCTCTCTCTCTCTCTCTCTCTTTCTCTCAGTCTCCCTTCTTCCTCTCTTTAAAAAAAAACCCAAAACAATAGTGAACCTCTGAGGATTAAAATCTAGGAAACCAACCACTATCACTACTAGAAGTTGAAATAACATTTTCACTCTAACACAATCCTTGGAACTTTCACAAAACATTATTTTCTCAAAATGCGCAAAACTTGAATTTGTACAGTGCCTAAAGAAACTTTTCTTGTAATCCACAAATCAATGTAAAGTTTTCTTTCTTTAAGTCTTAAATATTAAATAGACTATGAAAAAGAAATGAGTATGTGAAATATTTTTAAGATTAAATTAGTACATCAGATAAATAAAAAGAAACTTTACCAGATAAAAATGGGTTTTTTAAAAGTCCATAAATGCCTAATAGCAGCAGAACAAAGAGAATCAGACGAGTTCGTCTTAGAGAATCTGGAGAAGAAAGAAAAAGCCGTAAATCAAATGATATCAATGAGAAATGACAGCTCAATGAGATGCAAACATTAGGTTACTGATGGTAATCATATTTCATCACACACAATTTTGGGACCTGGTATTCTTTTGCATAATTGCCATAATTTCCTTTTAGCACCTTGCTACCAAAAACTTCATAAAGCCTTGACTTTGGTTTCTCAGTTGAGAAAGGGAAAATACTAGCAAATATTTCCATTTCTGCACAACTTCAGTTATAAACATAATACAATATAAACAATTAAAAACTGGATTAGTAGAAAAGTTATTCATAATCACTTGAAGGGAGAACTTTGACTTCCTTTCATATACTCTCTTCAAACATGAATGTCAAATTAGCTTACCATTGGTTTTTTGTGTTAGTGCTTGAGCTTTCAGAAAACCCTCTGCAAAACCAGTTTTAAATGCATCTTGGTGAGCTTCAGGTATGTTTTTGGTTTTCATGAGTTTGTCCAAAGTCTCAACATCTGATCCCCTGTCCCGCAAAAGAAATCCCTAAATACACAAGCAATTCATTAGTATTAACTAACTGTAAAAGGTAGTAACACTCCCCAGAAATATTCTGACCATTCACACATTCAAAAATTTATTGAAATTCTAGAATTTTTTAATCTTATTGTTAGTGTGACAAATTTTATAAAAACTCAGTAATAAATTACTTAGCAATGGCTAGGAAACTAACAGTGGATCCTATACCTATGTCAATCAAGAAATTCTCTGTAAAAACACTATACTTAAAATAGGCTGACTTAGGGTTCTAATTGCTTGATGTTCAAACTCCTTTGATGAATAAACAATTATCTGAATGCTTTCCATCTATTGGGGAGAGATATACAAAGTTTTGGCATTATATTAGAAGTACTAGGTATGGTGGTAAACTAAATGCTACCTAAGGAAGTCAAGAAAGGCCTTTCAGAGAATGGGATATCTTAGCCACAGAGAACAAACAGCATGGACAATCTAAAAAGGCATAAAACAACAGTCTTTAGAGCTGAAGAACTACAAGATTATGTGACAGGACTTCAAAATGCCAAAAGAGGAAGGTGGGGGTATGAGGGGGTTACACATTGAGAGATGAGAACAAAAAATGTAAGCAAGAGAACAAACAATAACATGCCTTGTGTATCATGGCAGGTAACAATAAAGCAGGGGAATACAATTATGACATGTAATAAATTTTAGACGGACTGGTGGGTGGCAGTCTGGAGGCTAAACTGAAGGTAGTAAAACTAAAGGCATAGAGACTACGTGAGTGCCTGTAACCATTTCTTGCCTAGATTACTGTAATAATCTATGCAACAGAACTGGGAGGGGATAAAAAAGAGATTTAAGAGGCTGGGTTGGATCAACAGGATTTTAATGATCAATAGTACTTAGTGATTAATGGATGTGGGAGATAAAAGATGGACACATCAAAGTTGATCAGCAGGCTACTAGCTTGAGTGGATGCTACTCATAAGCAGGAATAGGTTGGTAGGGAGAAGAAATAGAGTGAGATGTCTAAAAAGCCAGTGGAGAGATAAGTCTGACACCCAGAAGAGTTGTAGTTAGGATTACACAGGATATTCATCCTTTATCATAAGTAGAAAAATGGAGAAAATTAATAAGCCTGCAAAAGAACTCAGATATTGAAGGTTCTCATTTTAATAACTTGAAAATTATTGCTCTTTCAAACAAACAAACAAACAAACAAACAAAAATGGTCTAATTACCTTCACAAATGATGGTGCTATGTACTGTGTTTCTGCTAATCTTTCAGAGGTGGACTGCAGACGTCGTGTCCTTGATTTTAACGTTTTAAAACTCCGAGACTGTATGAAAACTGAATGAAACAGTGTCACATTTACTTCTCACTGTACATTTTGTACAAGAAGAGAATTATGCCTAAGATTCAAAATGCTGACACCAGACCTGTACATCCTAGGTCTTCATCTTGTTTTTTAATAGTTCTTTCCCTGACACTTCAACACACTTATCATTAAAATGGATTGATCTATGTAATCGACTGTACTTTTATTTTGGTAATTTAAAAATGTAAAAGACAAAACACAGATGCGTATCAAATAAAAATCAGTGTCTCCTAATTCCTCAAATCCCACTCCTACTTCCTATATTTAACCAGTTTTGATTAACAATTCCATGACTATACTTCTATGTGTTTAAACACATGTTCTTTCTATAAAAATAGTACATACCTTTCTGCCATTGTTTTCTTTCACTTAATATATCATGGACATTTTCAAAATAGGTCAGACAATACATTCAGCTTAATGGCTGTTTATAGTTTTCCAATTTTTTATCTGGGTAAAGCAATTTATTTAACCATTTCTCTACTCCAGACATTAGTTGCTTCCTTTTTTTTTTTTTGTCCTTATTTATTTATTTATTTATTTATTTATTTATTTATTTATCCAGTCTCTTCCCGCATCTCCCATTCCCCCCCAAGAATAGTCAGTCCATTCCCTTTCTATGTCCCTGATTCATTGTAATCACCAGTTCATTCTGTACATATTTTTATTGATTTCAGACAGGAAGGGAGAGGGAGAGAAAGATAGAAACATCAATGATGAGCGAGAACCACTGACTGGCTGCCTCCTGCCTACTCCCTACTGGGGATCCAGCCTGAAATCTGGGCATGTACCCTTGACTGGAATTGAACCCAGGACCCTTCAGTCTGCAGGCCAACGCTCTATCCACTGAGCAAACTAGCTAAGGCGCTTCCTATTTCTTATTGCTAAAAATAATGCTGCAGTAAAATTCTTATGCCTATTTTCTTACAGTACATGCAGACTAAAATCCTAAAAGTAAAACTGTAAGATTTACATGGTTTAACACTTAAGAAATTGCCCTCTAGAAAGCTATTATCAATTTATACACCCACCAATGAATATGATTATCCTTTTCTCCACAGCCTTTGCAACAATGGGTAATATAAATCTTGTTAATTTGTACAAATCTGATGGACAAAAAGTAGTATTTTATTTTAATTTGCATCTTGGAATAGAAGTGAGAGTAAAATTTGAAAAAAAAATTTTTTATTATTATTTTTATTTCTTTAGTAATTGACTACTCATGCATGACCTGTGCACATATTTTCATTTGCAGAATATGGACGTCATGTATACTACCCTTCATTTATATTTATTTCATACATTTATTTTAATGTCTTTGTCTCTTAATTGATACAGTAATTTATAAAATTAATGTAGCCCTATCTTTTAATCTGTAGTTTTTTTGCATTGAACTTTTTACTAATTTCAGAGAGGAAGGAAGACAAGAGAGGTAGAAACATGAGTAGTGAGATAGAATCATTGATTGGCTGCCTCCTGCATGCCCCCCACAGGCTATGAAGCCCACAACCTGGACATGTGCCCTGACTAGGAACTGAACCATGACCTCCTGGTTCACAGGTCAATGCTCAATCACGAAGCTATGCTAGCAGAGCTTCTGTACTGTGCTTTATCATAAGTAGAAAAATGGAGAAAATTAGTAAGCCCACAAAAGAAATCAGATATTGAAGGTTCTCACTTTAATAACTTGAAAATTATTGCTCTTTCAAACACCAAAACTATGATTTTAAAGGTAGTCTACTGACTTCATCTAATACTTTGACTTTTTTTGTCAGACCTCTACCTACTTGGAACTTTTGTTTTAATGTAAGAAAAAACTCAGCCCTAACTGGTTTGGCTCAGTGGATAGAGCGTCGGCCTGTGGACTGAAAGGTCCCAGGTTCGATTCCGGTCAAGGGCATGTACCTTGGTTGCGGGCAACATCCCCAGTAGAGGGTGTACAGGAGGCAGCAGCTGATTGATGTTTCTCTCTCTCTCTCATCGATGTTTTTAACTCTCTATCCCTCTCCCTTCCTCTCTGTAAAAAACTCAATAAAATATATTTTTTTTAAAAAAGAAAAAAATCAGATTCTGTTTTGTTTAGTTTTACATCCAAGCTTAAAATCAACTTAATTTTCATAACAAGTCTTTACTAGAATTGTACTGAATTGATAAATTTAGGTGTGAATTGATATTGTTATAATACTAAGTCCTTCTATAAAGGATTATGGTATTTTTCTTTGTATTTTACTCAGCTCTTCCTTTACTTCTTTCAGTGAAGTTTTCTATGCACACACACACACACATATATAATGTGTGTATACATTATGTTGCATGTTTCTTGTCAGGATAAAATATTTAATGGGTTTTGAAAAAACTGTAAATAAACTCTATTGCTAAAATAACTACTGATATTTATGCATTTATCTTACATGGTATCTACGTAATGAGATCTTACTACTTGAGCAGCCTTTCAGTTGATTTTCTTGAATATCCTGATAAACAAGCATCTTACCTAAAATTATAATTCTGCTCCCCCTTTTTTTAAATCCTCAGCTGAGGATATTTTTCCATTGATTTTTAGAGAGAGGGGAAGAGAGAGGGAAAGACAGAGAGAAATAATGATGTGAGAGAAACACATCAATTGATTGCCTCCTGCATGCGCCCTGACCAGGACCGGGGCCAGCGAGGAGCCTGAAACCGAGGTACATGCCCTTGACCAGAATCGAACCCAGGACCCTTTTGGTCAGCAGGCAGACGCTTCATCCACTGAACCAAAGCGGCTAGGGCCCCCTTCTTTTAGCTTATATATAATTCCATTCTTTTTCTTTTTTTTTTTAAATATATTTTATTGATTTCTTACAGAGAGGAAGGGAGAGGGATAGAGAGTTAGAAACATTGACCAGCTGCCTCCTGCACACCTCCCTATTGGGTATGTGCCTGCAACCAAGGTACATGCCCTTGACCAGAATCGAACCTGGGACCCTTGAGTCCCCAGGCCGACGCTCTATCCATTGAGCCAAACCAGTTAGGGCGCATTCTTTTTCTTTTTAATAACATTGCTCAGAACCTCCAAATTACTGCTGCACACAGGATATTACATACCTTGTTTCTAATAATAATGAGATCCAAGGGCTATCCTTAAGAAATTAAAATTTATACTCTTTTTAAGAATCTTTAGGAAACACAACAATTAAAATATATCACACAGCTTTTTATCATACACTGAAATAACATTGCTTTTCTTCTCTCTTTTACTCCTTAATCATAATTTTTAGCACATTGTAAACTCGCTTTTTCAGATTTTAGGGTTTCCGTATCTATATTATTAAGCTAAATCGATCCTTTGTATTTTTTTGTTGCTAATATTTTAGTATCAGTCATTTCATAAAATAAACAGGGAAGCCTATTTTATCTTTTCCTTATTAATAAAATAGTTTTAAATAACAGGAGACTGCTAATCCTGGAAAACAGAATATAACCATAAAGCCATCCCAGCCTAGTGTTTTGGGGCAAAGGAATTGTACTTCAAAACTGTTACTTTTCCATTTTTACGGTATTGTCTTATCTCTTATTGTGTCAATTTTGCTAATTTATAGCTTGAATAATTATGTTCAAACACATTTTTATTTACAATATAAAACTATACACAGCATCTTGTAACTTTTTTATTTTTTATTATATAAATTTCAGGTGCACATTATAATTTGACTTCTGTACATACTATAAAATTATCAGCCCCCAAAACCTAGTTACTATCTATCACCATGCAATTGACCCTCTTCACCATTTTTTGCCTATTTCCCAATTCCCTTCCTCTATGTTCCCTTCCTTATCTGCTCTGTATCTGAGTTTTTGCATTGTTTGTTTTTCAAGATTCCACATGAGTGAAATCATAAGGTATTTGTCTTTATCTTTCTGAACAATCTTATAATTTTATCATCTTCACTAGAGGCCCGGTGCATGAAATTCATGCACTGGGGGGTCGGGGGGTCCCCTCAGTCCAGCCTGTGCCCTCTCACAGTCTGGGAGCCCTAGGGGGATGTCCGACTGATAGGGAGGCAGGCTTCAGGCTGAGCGGTGCTGCCCCTGTGGGAGCGCACTGACCACCAGGGAGCAACTCCTGTGTTGACCACCTGACCCCTGGTGGTCAGTGCATGTCACAGCCACCAGTTGTTCCACCATCTGGTTGATTTGTATATTAGCCTTTTATTATACAGGATTATCTGTGGCAGGTCTCACTTTTCAGTTCTAATATTGTTTGTATTTCCTTACTGTTTCTTAGTCAGATTTGTCTGTTCTATTTTCTTAAATTTTTTTCAAAGTAAATTTGTTTTTGACTCATTCGTTTGTTCATTCATTCTTTCAATCATTCATTCATTGTTTTAATCTTTACTCAAGGGAAGATATTTTTCCATTGATTTTTAGAGAGAATGGAAGGGGGGAGAAAAGAGAGAGAGAGACAGACAGACAGACAGACAGACATTGATGTGAGAGAGACACATTGATTGGTTGCTAGCCAAACATATCCTGACCAGGGCCAAGATTCAAACCCGGGACCCTTCAGTCCACAGGTGAGCCAACACTCTGACCACTGAGCAAAACTAGCTAGGGCTGTTCTTGATTTCATTAAGTAAAATGTTCTTGCTGTTATATTCACTTAATTTCATGTCTGTTTTGTCCATATTAATTTCTCATATTTAAAACATTCTCAAAATGATTGTCAATCGATTTATTTCCCATCCTCATTTCCTAATAGCTTATACAATAGCTCGATACATCAGTATGTCACCAACCCAAACATTTTGATATGCAGATTTTCATTGTGGTTCATTATTAATTGTCTGTCATTTCAGTTTTGATTTTGATATTTCCCTTCAGTCACAAGAAACTCAGAAAAGTATCTTTAAATTTCCACATATTTAGGTTATTTTTTAACTATCCTTTCTGTTATTTGATTTCAGGTTTGTTGTATGATCAGAGACCCTACCTCTGAGTTATGTTTTGAAAATGAAGATATACTTCATACCCTAATACAGTTATAAATGTTTTGAAAATGAAGATATACTTCATAACCTAATAATTTTGGTCTCCATGAATATTTAAAAATATATCATTCTTAAGTATATTTCTGTCTTATACATTAACAATTTTTTCAGAGGATTATTGATCTTGTTACTCAACTTCATGCATCTCTTTCATGCTGCAAGCCTTCCTCAAATATGTGGAGAGTCCTGCTAATTCATTGATAGGTTTCTTCAAACCTACCAAGGTGGTAAATGCATTTAGACTATAAGATATAGACTTATGGTGAATGAGCAGGATACCTTCAGTGTATGATTCAAGTCCAAAAGCAATCTGGAGTACAACTGTTGTTTGTTGTTTCTCTCTTCAACATCAGAGTTCAAACCAGGAGTCTTCAGAGACAAACTCTTCTCAACACACACACACACACACACACACACACACAGACCCATATTGCAAAGGTGTTTCTTGCCAATTGTAGCCTAAAATTTAAAAGCTGTATCTGCTCTGCGATTGGCCCATTTCTTGATATCTTTCAAATGTTTACTATATCAACCATCCGAGAGCCCATTATACTTTTTAGAACTTTGGGGCTTTTACTAAGTTCCACTGTAAATAGTATAGACCTCTTATATCAATCTGAGTTCCATAAAGGTAGATAGCATATGTCATTTTTATTTATCACTGTGACCTAAAACCCATCACTAGTGCCTGATATAATGTTATCATATGATAACCAATAAATATGAATAAATGCATATTTGATTTTGCTAGCAATTTGATGCCATCTACTTTATAAACTACTAGAGGCCCAATGCACAAAATTCATACAAGGGGCTTGGCCCTTGCACCCCAGCTTCATCTGGAAGATCGTTCAGGCATCTGGTCTAATTAGCATATTATGCTTTTATTATTATTATAGATGTACGTAAAGCCCTCAAATTTCTGACACATTTATGAAATCCCTCTTCTTGCCCTTCTTTCTCATTTTTCTATTTTTTTCTGTCTTGCATTAGTATTTTGAAAATGAGGGAAAGTAAGCAAATGTGCTTAGTCATTTTGAAGCAAGGGTACCCTAGACTATGATTTACTATGGCATTTATCACATTCAAAATTTAGCTCCTACTTTATATTTTCCATAGATATACCCAAACTAAATAACAAATACTCTATAAGTTTTACTGTGTGCTACAAATTAATGTTTTCAATAGTTAGCATCATTAAGAAAAACAAATCAGAATTTATTAAATACATCTATTTTTTCCAAAATAAATAAAGTCATTGCTTCATACCTGGCCAGTACTGAAGATCTGAACAAATGCTCTTCAGAGTTCTTGAATGTTGTCTGTACAAGCAAGAGGAACGTAAAGTACTAAATACATCGATATGACCTAGAGGGGAAATGAAAAAAATTAAATGTTTTAATTACAAAACCATAAAAAAAAATTCATATAAAACAGTTTTACCAAGTATTAGAAAAATCAAAATGTTTTGCCTTTCATTTGTACATACTTTTATATATATCTAAAAGCACTGCTAATCTATACTAATAAAAGGGTAATATGCTAATTAGACCGGGAGACCTTCCGGGAGACATTCCGGACATCCTTCCAGACAAAGCCATTGTGGCAGAGCTGAGGCAGAGGCGGTTAGGGGTGATCAGGCCAGGAGGGGAGGGCAGCTGGGGGTGAGCAGGCCGGCAGGGGTGAGCAGTTGGAGGTGAGCAGGCCAGCAATGGGGCAGTTAGGGGCAATCAGGCCAGCAGGGAGGGCAGCTGAGGGTGATCCGGCCAGCAGGAGGGGGCAGTTGGGGGCAAACAGGCCAGCATGGGAGGCCAGTTGGGGGTGATCAGGCCGGCAGTAGGGGCAGTTAGGCACAATCAGGTTGGCGGGGGGGGGGGGGGGGGGGCAGTTGGGGCGAGCAGGCTGGTGAGGAGGCAGTTGGGGGTGATCAAGCCAGTGGGGGGATAGTTGGAGGTGAGCAGGCAAGCAAGGGGGGGGGGCAGTTGGGGGCAAGGCCAGCAGAGGGGGCAGTTGGGGGCAAGTAGGCCAGCAGGCAGAGTGGTTAGGGGCGATCAGGCAGGCAGGCAGGTGAGCGGTTAGGAGCCAGCAGTCCCAGATTGCGGGGTCCCAAATTGGAGAGGGTGCAGGCCGGGCTAAGGGACACCCTCCTCCCCCTGCACAAATTTCGTGCACCGGGCCACTAGTCCAAATATACTTCTTCACCACTTTACTATCCATCACTTGTCAATCATGTTATCTGATATACAAATATAGCAGCCAATTAATTTGAAATTAAATTCAAATTAAGTGGTAAAGACATATATGTTTAGCTAAAGTTACTTTTTTAAAATATATTTTTATTGATTTCAGAGAGGAAGGGAGAGGGAGAGAAACATCAATAATGAGAATCATTGATCGGCTGCCTCCTGTACGCGCCCCCACTGGGGATCGAGCCCACAACCCAGGCATATGCCCTTGACAGGAATTGAACCAGGATACTTTCAGTCTGCAGGCCAACGCTCTATCCACTAAGTCAAACCAGCTAAAGCTAGCTGGTTTGGTTACTTAAGAACATAAAAAGATAAAGAATCATTATTTCCTAGAGACAATTTAAAATCCTCTAATGAACAATTTGATAAAACCAGATATACTGCGATCTTTCTCTCTCAAGGCTTCCACAGTCATTTGGAACAAAGAATGTTTCTTCTATAGCTATAAGCCATGAATACTTTGGGGTTCCTTCCTAAGTCCTATTTTTAACTAATGGGCCCATCCTACTTTATTTACATGAGCCTAGAGAAAAGCAATGAAGAAACAACAAAAACAGTGGTTCTCATCTGTCCTTGTATCCCAGTAAGGATTCAATAATTCTTTTAAGAACCCTTAGAGTAAAGTCAGAAAACACTTCCTAATACCTCTGTCTGCCTAAGCCTAGAAAATGGCTGGCAGTAAGGATACACAAGTAAGAAAACTAGGAGGGCATAATAGTAAAAATATGACAAAAATAATAATAAAAATTTTACTCTACTGAATACTTACTATGGGCCACAAGGACTTTAAATTATTTCATCTGGTCCTCTAAAGTGAAATAGTTAGAAACCATCAACAAAACAACAAGAAAGCACGGGAGAAGATACTTGCCAATGCTATCTCAAATAAGGGTTTAATCTCCCAAGTTTACAGGGAACTCATACAAATTAACAAAAAATAAACAATCCAATCAAAAAATGGGCAAAGGACCTAAACAGACACTTTTCACTCAAAAGAGGACATATAGAAGGCCGAGAAACATGAAAACATGCTCAAAGCCACTAATCATCTGAGAGATGCAAATCAAAACAACAATGAGGTACCATCTCACACCTATCAGAATGCTATCATCAACTAACGACAAGTGCTGGAGAGGATGTGGAGAAAAGGAAACCCTTGTGCATTGCTGGTGGGAATGCAGACTGGTGCAGCCACTGTGGAGAACAGTATGGAGTTTCCTCAAAAAATTAAAAATGGAACTGGCATTCGATCCAGTAATTCCACTTCTGGGAATATATCCCAAGAAGCCAGAAACACCAATCAGAAAGGATATATGCACCCCTATGTTCATAGCAGCACAACTTATAATAGCTAAGATTTGGAAACAGCCTAAGTGCCCAACAGCAGATGAGCGGATTAAAAACCTGTGGTACATCTACACAATGGAATACTACGCTGCTATAAAAAAGGAACTTTTACCACTTGCAACAGCATGGATAGACCTGTAGAGCATTATGCCATGAGAAATAAGCCAGTTGGAGAAAGATAAATATCACATGATCTCACTCATATGTGGGATATAATGAACAATATAAACTGATGACCAAAAATAGATCCAGAGACTAAGAAACACTGAACAGACAGTCCAACCTCAGAGAGAAGGCAGGGGCGGGTAAGAGAGTAACCAAAGGACTTGTATTCATGCATATAGTAAGCATAACCAATGGACACAGACACCAAGGGGGTGAGGGCATGAGTGGGAGGCTGCGGGGGGGGAGAGGGGGGGGCAATGGGGGACACATATGTAATACCTTAATCAATTAAAAAAAGTTTTTTTAAAAAAAAAAATAAAGTCTGTGATTCTAAATCAATCAATCAATCAATCAATAAAAATCTCCAGGTCCATCCATACTACTGCAAAGGGTAAGAGTTCTTTCTTTTTTATAGCCAAGTGGTATTTCATTGTGAAAATGCACCACAGCACTCTTATCCACTCATCTACTGATGGGCATTTGGGCTGTTTCTAGGTCTTAGCTATTGATAACACTGTCATGAACATAGAGGTTGCAGATTCAATTCCCAGCCAGGGCACATACCTAGGATGAGGTTTCAATCTCCAGTCGGGGTGCTTGTACTAATTTTAAAAATCTGTTCTTGCCCGGATGGTGTAGCTCATTGATTGAGTGTGGACCTATGAACCAGGAGGTCACGGTTCGATTCCAAGTCAGGGCATATGTCCAGGCTCAATCCCCAGTAGGGGATCATCATTGATGTTTTTCTCTCTCTCTCCCTCTCCCTTACTCTCTCTGGAATCAATAAAAATATATGTTTGTTTTTTTTTAATCTGTTCTTTTATCAATATAGAACAAGTATTTTGACAAGCTTCTAACATTCCTTGTTTAAGCATCATCCAAAAAGAATTCATAAAGCTGACATCTCTTCCAACAAAATACCCACTTATTATAATTCCAGATTGTTACAAGACTCAAGAAAATATGTAGACATTCTATAAAAAAAAGGGAAAAGGGACTGTGACAGTTTCTTCAATATATTCTGAGATTAGTAGTATGTTACATGGAATGCAATATATGTAGTATAATGTATTAGATCCTGGAACAGAAAATGAATCCTAGTGGAAAAACTAGTGATTTGCAAAATTAAACTTTTATTTGGTAAAAATCTATATTAAGTCTATAATAATAGAAGTCTATAGTATAGAACTTTGTACTACCTTTACAACTTCTTTGTAAATCTAAAATTATTCCAATTTAGCCCTGGCCAGTGTGACTCAGTTGATTGGATGTTGCCGGGAGCCGGTCCATCCTTGCTGCTTGACACAGTCGCTGCAGAGAAGAAACATCTGCACAGCATATGTTTCAAGGAACCTGGCGTATATGGCATACTGTTCTTAATATGTTTGCTCCCCTTAGTGCTATGTGTTTTAACCAAGGTCACCTCTCTGAGAAAGGTTGTTTTCCCAGGTAGGGATTTTTCCCTGAAGTTAGGGAGGGAATAAAACCCCTTAACTAAGTGCCAGGTGGGTAGTTAATCACTTTAACTAAGAACAATCACGCTTAAGCTACATAATCTTTACTCCCTGGAATAAGAAACGCCCTAACCTTTGGAATAGAAATTGATAGGATTAAAATCAACTGGTATAAATACAGATGTAACAAGACAATAAAACACAGAACCTAGACTCAGAACCTAGACACAGAACCTAGAGAGAGACAGAACCTAGAGACAGGACTTGGCTGGAGATCCTACACAGAACCTAGAGACAAGACTTGGCTGGAGATCCTACACAGAACCTAGAGACAGGACTTGGCTGGAGATCCTAGACAGAACCTAGAAACAGAACCTAGAGACAGAACCTAGCAAAAGAACATGGCAAAAGATCCTGGACAGAACCTGGCTACAGAACTTTGCTGGAGAACCTAGACAGAACATGGCAAAAGAACCTGGATAGAACCTGACTGGAGAACCTGGCGACCGAACCTGGCTGGAGAACCTAGCGAGAGAACATGGCACCAGAACTTGGCTGGAGATCCTGGCTAGAGAACCTGGCTAGGCTGCTGATCAACTGAACGCTGCCTCCGTGTCATTCCTTCTTCGCTGACTCCGTCCACACCTTGGGGGACCCCTGGACCCGCTGGGGTTGGACCCCAGCAGGATGTCATCCTGTGTACCAAAAGGTCACTGATTTGATTCCTGGTCAGGGCACAAGCCCGGGTTGTGGGCTTGATCCCCGATGGGGGGACGGCCAGGGCGTGCAGGAGGTAGCCAATCAATGTTTCACTCTCACATCAATGTTTCTCTCTCTCTCTCTAAAATCAATAAAAATATCTTTTAAAAATAATATAAAATAGCCCAGCTGGATTGAGCATCGAGGTTCGATTTCCTGGTCAGGGCACATGCTCAGGTTTAGAGCTTGATCTCCAGTGCGGGGCATGAAGGAGGCAGTCGATCAATAATTCTCTCTCATCACTGATGTTTCTATCTCTCTCAACCTCTCCTTTCCTCTCTGAAATCAATAAAAATATATTAAAAAATAACAAAATAAAATAATTCCAATATAAAAAGTTGGGAAGGAAAGGAAAAAGAAAGGAAAGAAGGGAGGAAGGAAGAAAGGAATAAAACAAGTAGCAAAGAATCTGGTACACAGTGATTGTGATAATCACTACTATAATTATTAATAGTACTAAAATTAATTAGAACAAAAAATATATTAACTTACCATATTTATTTTCAAAGAAGGACTGTGCAGAGACATGAGATGTATGCCAATGGGAAGAAATGTTTTTGCCTTTACAAATTCCAGGAAGTAGACTGTCTACCAATTGATCAATCTGTCCAATTTTTAATTCAGATAATCCAAGGTCCCTTAAGTTAAGCACAGGCTGTAAAACATTAAGTCAACAAAGTAAACATTAATGCTATCAAGATATTTAATTTATAGAGTACTCATCAGTTGAAGCAATATGGGTTTTTAAAAATCTAACAAATATACTGGTTTCCTTTTTCTTTCTAATATATAATTGGTGAAAATATTTTCATAGTTCTTGTTTTCTTAAGGTCAGTCATGTGAGTTTTGACAGAAGTTGAAAAAACTTATCTTCTCAATGGTATCATCACTAGTCTTTGGAGCTTTAAAGAACCCTCCAATCTCTAATGCCCATAAACAAAAGCCCATCTATATTCTATATATATAAAAGCCTAAGCGGCCAGTCGACCAAACAACCAGTCGCTATGGCGCGCACTGACCACCAGGGGACAGATGCTCAACACACAAGATTGGGCGCCCTCCTGTCTGGATTGGGCCTGTGGGGACTGGGCCAAAACTGGCTATCCGACATCCCCCGAGGGGTCCCAGACTGCAAGAGGGCACAGACCAGGCTGAGGAGCCCCACCGATGTATGAATCAGTGCACCGGGCCTCTAGTTTGATAAATAAAGTGTATGCTCTGCTACCACAGGATATCTCACTCCTCTGGCCTTATTGCTGAGATCCTTCTTTGAACTGACAGGTTCTGTAGTTACCCATATCTATCTTCTAATGAGGAAAACTAAACAAAGTAAAAAATATGCGAAAACTATGCAATATACCTATCTAAAATAGTTCTAACGTAACAAATAGATAGGAGTTATTTTTTTTGCCCATGTGAGCTGACTGAGAGACACTAAAGACAACAATTACAAGCCCCAAACAGTTAGAACTTCAAGTAAGAGAGCAAAAATAAACAAAACAAGTGTCAAATTTTTATAATATAGCTTTAGATTGATGTCCAGGAGTTTATCACTTATTAGCTTTGTAAGAAGTCATTCATATTCTTAGAATCCATTTCCTTGTTAATAAAATGACTATGAAATATGTCCTGCCTATTTCATGAGATAGTACAGATCAAAAGAAGAGATCATGCTGTGCTCATCTACCTATCTTATCCCACACATAGTAAGATAAAGGCATCATGACATAATTTTTTTTTCATTTTCACATTTACTCTTTATTATGTGGTATGTAATGCAAGTATGTACTATACTAAAATACTTATATTTCCAAAGTACATTTTACATGGTACAGCCCATAGCCTCTGCAGAAGCATTATGAGTAACCTGTGCCTTTATACTTTATAATCCATTGTTGGTTGCTGTGAAAAGTTTAACAGATGAAGAAAACATAAAACAAAGCCAAATAGGAATACACTTTTCTAAATATACACATATACAGCTTACAATGGACTGCAATAAAAACAAGTCAAATAGCATTTGATGTAGTATCTATAAAATGCAGACTGTAAAAATAGTCAAAGGAACATGAAATATATTTTAACTTTAAAAATAACTTAGAGCCGAAACCGGTTTGGCTCAGTGGATAGAGCGTCGGCCTGCGGACTGAAAGGTCCCGGGTTCAATTCCGGTCAAGGGCATGTACGTTGGTTGCGGGCACACCCCCAGTAGGAGATGTGCAGGAGGCAGCTGGTCGATGTTTCTCTCTCATTGATGTTTCTAACTCTCTATCCCTCTCTCTTCCTCTCTGTAAAAAATCAATAAAATATATATTAAAAAATAAATAAATAAAAAAAATAAAAATAACTTAGAAAAAGGACTTAACAATGAAGAATCTGATATGGTGAATCTGAACAATATTATATAGAAAAGAATCTAGAAAAAGGCTTAGGTGTTAAATGTTTATTTCCGCTTGCTCAGAAAATGAGGAGTATAAGATTCCTCAGTGTGACTTGTGCAGCCCTTCATAGGTAGTGCCCATCTTGGCCCAGCCAGATTTCTTATGTCTACAAACAAAGCGTGAGCTAACATCATCCATGCCTGTGAAAATGGCTTCTGACTCCCTCTTTTTCCTAGGACAAGTTTTTTTCTGGGTTTTTGTTTGGTTTGATTTTTAAAACTGTTTCTACAAAGAGGGCATAAGAGATTAAAAAAAAAAACACAAAACTTTGTAAGAACATTATTTTAGAAAACCACCACAAATAGAGCCGGTGAAGCTCTTCTCTTTCACCTCTTTTACTGAGGTTCATTGTTTGGTGGTATATGTTTTGCGGTTGTTGGCTTTTTGTTGTGGATTTTTTTGGTTTTGTTTTTTGTTTTGGTGCGGGGGGCGGGGTGGGGGGGGGGGACTTTTACCTCAAAGGAATTGCTGAAAAATTCATTACTTATTTTTATCCCTAACATTCAGCACCTCATCCAGAAATAAGGGCCCAAGATCAAGCTTCATGGAGAGGCAGAAACTTGCCAGATCAGAGAGGGACTCCTCTGATTCAGTCTTTTCCTTGCCAACCTTGCACAAGGGTGGAATGGTCAAACATGTCCTTGGCACGGGTACTGTTCTGAAAGGCTAGAGGAGTAGCTCTCCCTACCCTAACTGTACTACCACGCAGACCCACTGGAACCACATGAGACATCTCCCTGGTGGACTGTCCCATTCTCCAACAGACTGCTTTTCTCCTGAGCCTTTTCCTCCATGACAGTCTCACAGTTAAGCCTGAGCAGCTTTGTTGGCCCAAAGGTCTCCTGTTTGGAATTAAATGTCACTAGTGACAATAAGGACAACATGAGTGCTTGTGACCCACCATGGTTAGGAGGGAGATGGCATTTTAGAGCACAGGGGAGGGCATTTCTGGTTCTGTTGGCTCAGAAGGACTCATTATGCCCAGGGAACTCACTCTGTTTCCAGGTAAAAAGGTCACAGGTTCCTTGAAGTAAGAAAATGTCTCCAAAGACGTCATGCTGGCCCTCTGCCAATGTGAATAGTGTGGCAAAAGTCTCCAAGGGGATGACTAACATGTCAGGAGACAAAATGTTCTTCAGCCCCGGCATGTGTAGTTCAGTGGTTAGAGTGTCAGCCTGCACACTGGAGGATCACAGGTTCAATTCCCAGTCGAGGGCATATACCTGGGTTGCAGGTTCAATCCCTTCCCCGGTCTATCAGTGAGTGTGGAAAGAAACTAATAGATGTCTCTCTTTCACATCAATGTTTTTCTCTCTCACTCCCCCTCCTTCCCTCTTTTCTACTCTCTCTCTAAAAAAAATTTAATCAATGGAGAAAATATTCTTGAGGGTTAATTAAGGGTCTTGGCATTTTGAGAATGTCTCTTTTGCAAAAGGGAAAAAGAGTCACTTTCTTCACAGAGGTTTTATGTTTTCAACAATCCTTTCGATAGGACCTGTCTCAACACTTGTGTCAGGTATCTTCAGAAGTGGCTATGAAAGGAGACAGAGGTCAAAAAGACCTTCCTGGCAGTATGGAGGTTCCTCAAAAAATTGGAAATGGAACTCCCATTTGACCCTGTGATCCCACTTCTAGGAATATATCCCAAGAAACCAGAAACACCAATCAGAAAGGATATATGCACCCCGATGTTCATAGCAGCACAATTCACCATAGCTAAGATCTGGAAACAGCCTAAGTGCCCATCAGTAGATGAATGGATTAGAAAGCTGTGGTACATCTACACGATGGAATACTATGCTGCTGTAAAAAAGAAGGAATTCTTACCATTTGCAACAGCATGGATGGAACTGGAGAGCATTATGCTAAGTGAAATAAGCCAGTCAATGAAGGAAAAATACCACATGATCTCACTCATTCATGGATAGTAAAGACCATTACAAACTTTTGAACAATAATAGATACAGAGGCAGAGCTGCCTCAAACTGATTGTCAAACTGCAGTGGGAAGGCCAGGGAGGGTTGGGGGGGAGGAGGGAGGGGATTAAGAGATCAACCGAAGGACTGGTATGCATCCATATAACCATAACTAATGGACATAAGACACTGGGGGGTAAGGGAGGGCAGGGGTCTGTCAAGGGCGGGGGGGAAAAAAAGGACACTTATGTAATACACTTTGTAATACTTTTAGCGAAAAAAAAAAAAAAAAAAAAAGACCTTCCTAAAGTTTCAGCAAAGCGGGGCTTTCTGAAGAGCCAGTTACAACATCCAATCCCTTTCACAACATGGAGAAATCAGCAGCACCTGAGGATCTCAGCTGCCACCCCAGCTGCTGCCTGGAGGCTCGTATACAGTCCCTCCCTGCTAGTGCAAACACAGCCTCACAGCCCAAGGCTGCTGACCTCCAGGCACCTCTGCCGCTGGGGACAGCCTGCTGGAGGGAAAGTGCGAGCAGAAATAAGATATTTAAAAGTGTCTTTTAAACTGTTAAAAACTATCTATACTAATAAAAGGGTAATATGCTAATTAGACTAGACATCTTCCGGACATCTTTCTGAACAAAGCCACAGTGGCAGAGGCCGAGGCAGAGGTGGTGGGGGAGAGCAGTTAGTGGGATCAGGCCGGCAGGGGAGAGCAGTTAGGGAGATCAGGCAGGCAGGGGTCCCAGATTGGAGAGGGTGCAGGCTGGGCTGAGAGACAACCCCTACCCCCATGCACGAATTTCGTGCACCGGGCCTCTAGTACAATATAAAACACATTATCATAATGGAAACAAAAGACTACAGTATTCAAGAGCTTTTTTTAAAAAAATATATCTTTATTGATTTCAGAGAGGAAGAGAGAGGGAAAGAGAGAGAGAAACATCAATGATGAGAGAGAATCATTGATTGGCTGCCTCCTGCACGCCCCCTACTGGGGACTGAGCCCAAAATCCAGGCATGTGCCCTTGACGGGAATTGAACCCAGGACCCTTTAGTCCACAGGCTGACGCTCTATCCACTGAGCCAAACTAGCTAGGGCAAGAGCTACTTTTCAAAAGTTATCTTGTAAAATGGGAAGCCCAAAAGTCTATTTATAATGCATAGAATTCAAAAGGAAAACAAAGACTCTTAATGAAGACAGAAAATTATTCCCCTTACTCAGAGTGTCATCAGGTCTTAGGAACATAAGAGAAACAGAGTACATATAAACATGGCAATTTTCATGCAACATGTTAACTGCTACTAAAGAGATGACTTCTAAAAATGGTGAGAGAGCCCTAACCTTGGTTGTGGGCACATCCCCATTAGGGGGTGTGCAGGAGGCAGCTGATCGATGTTTCTAACTCTCTATCCCTCTCTCTTCCTCTCTGTAAAAAAAAAATCAATAAAATATATTTTTTTTTAAAAAGAATTGGTCTGTGAAGCAATAACAAGCACTCATTAAAGACAAAACAATAGAACTAATGAAGGTATCATCAAAGGTTAAGAATACCAATTCTACATTTGAGACCATTAGTCTTAACTTCAACATTGGCTTCTAGAATTTAGTTACCTTTCAAGCCCCCAAAAATGTACCTTCATTACTGACCTAGCAATTTCACTTAATGAGTCAAAGATTTAGCAACCTGGATAGTAAAATGGTGTTGTTTATAACAACAAAAATTTAGAAACAATATCCAACAACAGGACATCATACGATGAAGACTTTGAAGACATTAAAAAATTGGTAAATGTATGACATAACAAGTTCATAGGACTATTAAATGAAGAAAGCAGAATCCAAATCAGCACTGCAATGTTATTCAATTATCTATATTTATAAAAGGCTAAGGGACCGGCCAACTTGGCTGGTAAGTATGAAGTGCAATGACCACCAGAGGGCAGACGTTCAATGCAGGAGATGCCCAGCTATAGCAACTCTCACATTCCAGGACACCCTTCGAGCCAGCCAGGAAGGGACTGCGGGAGGTTGGTTCCAGGGCGTGTCCAGCCCTTCTCGCCAGTCCTGCCCTGTCGGCCACCTTCTAATCAATTTCCTTTCAATGTGCAACGAATCCGTGCACTGAGCCACTAGTAAAATATAAAAGTGCTAGAGGCCTGATGCACAGATTCGTGCACCAGTGAGGTCCCTCAGCCTGGCCTGCACCCTCTTGTAATCTGGGACCCCTTGGGGGATGTCAGATAGCTGACATCCAGACAGGAGGGAGCCCAATCCCTGCAGGCCTGATCCAGACAGGAGGGAGCCTGATCCTGTGCATTGAGCGTCTGTCCCCTGGTGGTCAGTGGGCGTCATAGCAACCGGTCGACGGGTCATTTGGTTCCTTAGGCTTTTATATATATAGATAACAGGGGAAAAAAAGAGCCCTAACCAGTTTGGCTAAGTGGATAGAGCGTCGGCCTATGGACTCAAGGGTCCCAGGTTCGATTCCGGTCAAGGGCACCAAAAAAAACAGGAAAAAAAGAGGCATGAAATATAAACACAAAATGTTGGCATTATATCTGAGGAATAATAGGTTCATAGGTGAATTTCATTTCTCCCATATACATATTTTCCAAAATTTCTAAAATGAATATAATTTCACTCCATGTATCATATTTAAAACACATAGTATTTTTCCTTAGGAAAGCTCTCTTTGCCTGTAATTTAGAAGAAGGGTATCAGGATGTAGAAAAACAATGGAATGCCTACAGAAAGAGGCAATAGGAATTGGGCAAACAGTATAAAAGGAAAGCATAAAGATGATGCAAACAAAGTTTCAACTAATTAAAATTTTATCTTAAAACTGACCTAACAACTTCCTTCAACTCTTCCTCGACTGTCCTTTGCCGTAGGCCCTGATATCAGAACTAAGTACGTAATCTATTTATTGGTTAAAGAGGCTTTTAAAACTTACTTAAAGATTATAATGTTTTCTATTTAAAAAATGTATTCTGAACTATAATAAGCACCTCTTATTAATGAGCTTTATAAACCCAAGGGTTCCCAAGGTAGGAATTTCCTATATCCTAGGCAACATTGATTTTATAATTCTCTAAAATACTGAAAGTACAGTTTCATAGCTTATACATTTCACTTGCAGGTACCTACATTTTAGTTGTTCAATTACACTATTCTATCCTCCGTGAGACTTGGCAGGTAAATATGGTCAGTTAACTATGGGTTCACTGCTACTACTGGAACAACACAAAATAAAATCTGCATAGTATCACACAAGTAGTAACCTAGAAGTGAATACCAAGTTTACTTCCACATAAAATTTTTATAAAAATGAAATAAAGTAACTTTTCTAACTGTACAATAAAGCCAGGATTAGACATCTTTAATCACAAAGGGGATTAAAGATTAAGCTGATGACAAAAATCACCTTACAAATGTCTAAACATAGAAAAATGCTTCAAAGATGTTTACAATGTACTAAATCAAAATGCTTTCTCACACAACCAGGGTAAAAACCATTACCTCATTGCTGGGAGCCTCATGTTCAGGAATCACATCTCGATGCTGGTTTTGAGAAACTGATGCACTGACAGAAGATGATGTGCTTTTTGGAGAATGGAAGGCATTGATGAGATGACTCAAAGGAACTGTAACCTAGAAAATGATTTAAGTTGATATTTAGCATGTACCACCACAAAATGAAATATTTCAAAGCATATATCCACAATTTGATACTTCTCAACTTCTCCCCTACACCATCCTGTTCTAAGTCACCATCACGTATATGTAGGTTTTTATAATAACCTCCTAACTGCTCTCCCTGTGTGTGCTCTAGCAAAACTAAAGTCAGATCCATCACACCTGCTCAAAACCCTCCAATGGCTTCTCTTCTCACTAAGATAAAAGCCAAAGTCATAAATACTATGATGCACACAGCCCTCCTTGGGTCTTTACTACCTCTCTAAATTTATTCACTACTATGCTCCCCCCACCCCGCTTCATTCTCTCTGCTCCAGCCCCACTGGGCTCCTTGCTGTTCCCAAAACACACCTGGCAGGTTCTCACTTCAAGGTCTGCACATTATTTATTCCCTCTTGTCAGTTAGTAACATAGCTTGCCCTTATACACTCTTGAGTTCTTAACTCAAAAGTTCATCAACAGATCCTGAGTGTACCACTCTCCTGCACTGTGAATCTCTGCATTGAATTTCACTGTAAAGTTTTCAGAGCTCAAACTCCAGGCCAAACCAGAGGCTAGGAGGCTATGCTTGCGAGTTCCCACTTTCTAATCACTAGATCTTACTGATAACCAGCCCAGCCCTGATGCTATCTAGTATATAAGCTATTTATTGGTTAAAGAGGCTTCAGAAAATCTGAAGTCACTTTATTGACAGAAATCACCTTATTCACTTTATTAGCATATATCACTTTATTAGCATAAATCCAGGAGTGATCCAAAAGGACTTCTTATAAATAATTACACTCCCATAGCTCATAAAATTCCAAAGATTTTTTTGCCCTGGCTAGGTAGCTCAGTTGGATAACCATCATCCAGATACACCAAGATTGCGGATTCAATCCCAGGTCATACAGGGCACATAAAAGAATCAACAAGTGAATGCATAAATAAGTGGTATAACAAAATCAATGTTTCTCTCTCTCTCTAAAATCAATAAGTAAAAATTCAAGAAGAAAAAAAAGAAAGGAATTCCAAGGGATTTAGAAACTCTGCTAAAAGTGGGGAACACAAACGAAATCTTTATTCTTTATTATACCACACTAAAATATAAATTCCATGTGGCAAGGGATTTGTTTCCTTATATTACCTTATTTTTCTCTATTTTATTTATATAATTAATATAAAATGTTTCATAAATTACATTTTGTTTTTCTTTATTTTATTCATAACTTACATATTTTATTTTTATGTTATTCAATACCACAGCTCAGTGCAGCAACAATGCACAAAGTAGATGATAGATAAATATTTGTTGAATAAATGAATTAAATAGGTTCTTCCTATGCCAGGTTTTGTACTATGTGCTTTACTTACATTATCATTTAACAGCCATAAATTTGTTACTATTACACTTCCTATTTAATTAAAACAGCAAGAATTTAGATAGGTTCATTGGCATGTTCAAAGTCACACAGCTAGTAAGTACAGGAGCAAGAATTCTAACACAGACCATCTGAATCCAGGTTCCAAGTAAAGAATTTTCATTTCAGTTATTGATACAAAAATAAATTTATTATGTTAATTGAAACAGGCTGTAAAACTATCTATAAATCTGTTCTTAACTATGCAAACACATATTTGTGTAGAGATAAAAAAATATAGAAGAATTTATTTTAAAAAGTGATCTCTTTGAATAGATTACAGGGTCATCTTGATTTCATTATTTATATTTTTCTTTTCAGCATTTTTGGCAATGAGCTGTATTATTTTTAGAACCAGAGTGAAACAGTTAGTTCTTTTAAAACTAGGGAAATAGCCCTGGCTGATGTGACTCCCATGGTTAGAGTGCCAGCCCGAGCACCAAAGGGTTGTGGGTGGGCCTGAAAGTTGGATGGGGCTGGGTAAATAGTGTTATCCAGACTGATGGAGACTCAAATATGGTACCCATCTGCCAGCTGGGGGATGGGGGGGAGGGGCAGGTGAGGGCTCAGCCAAAGAACAATATGCCAGAGTGAACTACAAAAAATGTAAATCTGATCATGTTACTCCCTGCTTAAAAGCATTCAATGGTTTTCAACACAAATGAAATCTAAAGTCCCTTATTGTAACTCCCTATACGGTCTGTTTCAAGGCTTCTCCCCAACCTCATTTCTGTCATTGTGCCTCTAGCCCAGGAGTGGGCAAACTTTTTGACTCGAGGGCCACAATGGATTCTTAAACTGGACCGGAGGGCCGGAACAAAAGTATGGATGGAGTGTTTGTGTGAACTAATATAAATTCAAAGTAAACATCATTACATAAAAGGGGGGGGGGGTCTTTTTTTAATTTTTTTTTTAAGTTTTATTCATTTCAAACGGGCCAGATCCCCGTAGTTTGCCCACAGCTGCGAGTCTAGCCACACTGTTCTTATTTTTGTTTCTTCAGTCTGCTAAGCTCTTTCCCATATCAGGACCTCCAGATGTCCTTTCATCCTTTTGAGATACCATTCATTCTTTTTTTTAATATATATATATATATATATATATATTGATATATGTTTTTATTGATTTTAGAGTGAGAGGAAGGGAGAGGGCTAGAGAGAATGAAACACCTATCTGCTGCCTCCTGTACTCCCCCTACTGGAGACCAAGCGGGAAACCCAGGCATGTGTCCTGACCAGGAATCCAACCTGAGACCACCTCTGGGTGCATGCTCAACCAACTGAACGCACCAGCCAGGGCTCCATTCATTCTTCACTTGACTGACTTCTATTCATCTTCTATTTCATATCAGCATCAAGATTCCACATTTTCTTTCTTTACCTGGCACATTACTGACACCCAGTTAATAATCACTTCTATTTTCTATTATCCAGCAAAACAAACAACAAAAAACCCAAGGGTGTTTGAGTTACACAATTATGTTTTTCTGTCTTTTTAAATATTTTTTATTGATTTTTGAGAAGGGAGGAGGGAGGAAGGAGGAGGGAGGAGGGAGGAGGGAGGAGGGAGGAGGGAGAGAAAGATAGAGAAAGAGAAACATCATGTGAGATAGAAACGTGATTGTAGTGGTACACACTCCAAGCGGGATCGACCAGCAACTCGGGTATGTGCCCTGACCAGGAACCAAACCATAACCTTTCAGTTCACTGGATGACACAACACAGGGCATAATTACGTTTAAACCAAGAAACTAAAGAGCATTCAAAAAAACATTTTAACATCTGAATGTTTTCAAAACCCATTTGCAAAACTTTAAGAACTCTCAAGAAAAAATAAAAAACCTTCAATATGACACAGAGAAAAGACCATGTGAAAAACATGTGAAGATGCGTGGCCAACAAAAAGCCAAGGGGAAAATGTTATCATCAAAAGAGATTTTTAAATGAACCCAGAACAAAACTTTGTGACAAGTGTTTAGTGCTTACGAGGAGATAATTGAAAACTCTTGGAATCATTTTTCTCTGCCCCACCTTTTGCTTTAAGAAAAGATGGGGAAGAAGCTGAATCAAAACGTTAACTGCAGGCAGTCAATAACCTGAAAATATCTGACATTTCTGGTCCAATAAAAAAGAAAGAAAGAGCTTTCGTGGCAGATTATCCAATTACAGCACGTTTCGGGGCAATTCCATTTAAAGGGAAAGAGAATAGGGGATCGGAGGCAGGAAAACGGGAAGCAACTATTTACTTGCTTCCTTCACATCGATGGCAAGGAGGTCTCCTGTCCTCCCCCTATGGCGTCGATGGCAAGGAGGTCCCCCCCACCCAACCTCTACCCCCGAATGTCCGGCACTAAACAATGCCTGATGGATTCCCCAACAAAAATTCCACGCAGTCAACTCAACAAGCCAAGATCCCCATCACGCTTATGTCACGGCCCTGCTTCACCGTCAGCCCTTTACCCTGAGCGATGCCCCTCATCCATTCTCGCCCCCAGAACTCATGTTGGTCTAATCGCTTCCCTCCAACGATCCCTTAGGTAGGAGAAACTGCTTCTAAGAAAAGCAAATGGCAAACAGACGCGGGCGGAGGGGGGCTGGGGGATGGGCTGGATGCCGGGACTCACCTGGGGCTGCACCGTGCTCGACAGGGAAAACATCGCCTTCGGGCCCTCAGCGACCTCAGCAGCTGGCTGAAACTGCCCGTCCGTCCACGCAAGGAAGGGGCGCAGCCCTTTTTCACCCTCCCCTTACCCGCACTCTCCCAAAGAACGGAAAATGGCCTCCCCTCCCTACAGCTGCGGCACCGATCACCTGCCCCGGAAGCAAAGCTCTAACGCAACAGTACTTCCGGGGCAGGGGAGCACCGCCCCCGCCAGGCCTGTGGCAGCCCTCCGCCTCCCAGTGGCGTCTCTGCCGGTGCTGCTGGCCCCCGAAAGCAGTTGATGATCATATGGAATAGTACATTGGCTAACCCCGAAAGCTTCTTTGGCTGTATTTTCCTGTTTCTGAGGGACCGGCATGCACCCCGTTAAACCTTTCTGCAGCTTCCTTATGCAATGCATTGTGTCCCGACTGGAACAGAATGAGCTGTAAGGTCTTTTGTTACAAGTTTTTTGTTGTTGTTTTTTGTTTTTCTTTCCAAGAGGTAACAGATGCTGTGCAATCCATGATCAATGGGTGACCCCCTGTGCCAGGCCTCCTCGGGGCACAGGTAGGCTCTGAGGGCAGGTGGTGTGGTCAAGCTCCATGTGAGAAGCCCCGGCCCAGATGAGGGGACCACCTGACGCAGACCCCGCCCCCCTTTCTGACCACAGGGAAATCCAAGCCCAAGTGCAGGGATGCCAGTCGCCCCAGAACCTGCAGTCTGAAGACGCCCAGGTCCCCAAGGGCTCAGGGCCCGTTTCCTGGAACTGGCCACACCCACGGGTGAAGCCGTGGAGGGCGTCTCTGTTACAAGTTGTTTTTTTTTATGTCTTCACAATAAGTAGAAAATTCTGACTCTTGATCCTAATCTGTTTCAATCAGGCACGTTACATCCGGTTAAAATGTCAGATTACACCACCCGATTCCTGCTCTTCCAGTTTCTCGACGTCTACGATTTCACTAGCCACCATTTTCCAGAACAAACCCAACCGGTTTACATTTCAGGGGGGAGCAGGGGGAACCGGGGAAGGTCGCGAAGGAGTTTTTTTTTTAAATGCAGGAAGTCGGGATCCCAACAGCCTCCTCTGAAGGTCGAGAGTTAACTCTTCAAACCCCGCGATTCCGCTTCAGGGACCCGCTGTCCCTTTCCGTGTTTGCAGCACCGCCTCCCTACCCCCTCTGATTACAAATAAAGTGGGCCGTGGCCACTGCTCCGGAGTCGCGTGTGGTTGGTTGGAGAAATTCCCAGCGTCCCCGCCCTCACGCCCATTGGATCCTGCGGCGTCTACAAAGGGGAAATGACTGAGATGGGGCTGCGCGGGGCTGGACCAGGCGAGCGCGGCGGCGTGGTGACGTCACGGCTGCGGGCGGCGTGGGCGGGGCCTTGCTTTGAACCCAGTTGGCGGGAGCGGCGGCTGGGACCGGGGCTCTGGCGGCTTCTGCAGGCTTCAGTCTGGGGTGGCCCGCAATGGAGTCCACCGCGGGGAGCGAGAAGGAGAGCGGAGGAGGTGCAGCCACAGGGAAATGCGTGAATAGTATCTCGGTGCCAAGACCTCCCTCCATCGAGGAGTTCACCATAGTGAAGCCCATTAGCCGGGGCGCCTTTGGGAAGGTGTATCTGGGACAGAAAGGCGGCAAGTTGTATGCAGTCAAGGTAAGAAGCCCTTATTTCTGCCCCCTGGATGAGGCAGGCCCCGGGGGCGCTGCAGCGACTAGATTGGGTGGCCCGGTTTGCTGGCGCCTGCACGCACCGCGGCGGCTGACTTCTCACCAGGGTGACATCAGCCCAGGGCAAGTTGGTTGTCTCAACTCTGCCCCACCCTTCCCTTCTCGCCGCGATTGCTTAGGAGACACCAGAACTTCTGAATCCTTTATACCAGCGGTTCTCAACCTGTGGGTCGTGACCCCTTTGGGGGTCGCCTAAGACCATCGGAAAACACATATATAATTACATATTGTTTTTGTGATTAATCACTATGCTTTAATTATGTTCAACTTGTAACAATGAAAATACATTCTGCATATCAGATATTTACATTACGATTCATAACAGTAGCAAAATTACAGTTATGAAGTAGCAACGAAAATAATTTTATGGTTGGGGGTCACCACGACATGAGGAACTGTATTAAAGGGTCGCGGCATTAAGAAGGTTGAGAACCACTGCTTTATACTGATTTGGCCTTTACAAGGATTAAGTTTGAAACTTTAAATGTGAAAGTTATTTTCCAAATTATGTTTTGATTCTATCCGTTCGATATAGATTAATGTCTGACCTGCTATATAGCGAGAAGATCTCATTAAACAACCTCATTTTTTACCATCAAACCTTCCATTTTAAGTCTAGAATGTATTTTTATTTAAAGACTAAACAGAAATATGTCCTAAATCAGCCTTTTATCCTTGCAGCGGTATATAGCCTTCCAAAAGCATTCAAGAGCTTTCAATGTGTTTGAAGTTGTTCCGGTCATTCTTGCTTGTCCAGTATCATAGTTTCAGATGACTCACATTTCAGCAGTCAGTGTCCATGATAAAGGGAAGGGGAGAGCCGTCTGACCAGCAGGAGAAAGTTTCGACTTTCTGTTGGACATTGCTATATAAATGTCTAGCAGGCATCTCCCTGTTGTACTTGCCTAACCTTGACCACTCCTCTCCACTAACTGCCTGAACTCTGAACCTCCTGTATTCCCTCTCCATTTAATACCAACCACCACCATTATCCCTGTCATAACCTTGTGTCATTTAACTTTCCTCTATTTCAACTGTGTATCCTGTCTTCTCAAGAAGTCTTGTCAATTTTGTCTAACATTCTTATTACCCCTTCCATTCCAATTCCCAAGTCTGCCCTTCATTCTGTCTTCCTCCTTTAATTCATTCTCTTTCTTTATTCCTTCCTTCTTAAAGTAGAATTTGGCTTTTAAGTAAATTAAAGATTGGGTAACTATCACCACAATGCAATTTTAGAACATTTCTATCACCCCAAAAAGCTCTCTCCAGCCCATCTGCAGTGCCTCCACCTTTTACCCTCCTCCCAGGTAACCAACAATCTACTTTCTATCTTATAGGTTTGTCTTTTCTAGACATTGCATATAAGTAGAATCATACAATATACGGTCTTTGGTTTCTGTTCACTTGACATGATATTTTTTGAGTTTCAACAGTCCTTCATTTCCATACCTAGTCTACTAGAATAGCCCGCTAACTGGAATAACTTTTTTTTTCATCTGTTCCGTAGGCCGTGGCATACAAGCTAAAGTCCGCACCCCTTAGAAAAGCATTCATTTTAAAAAAGAAAGAAAGAAAAGAAAAAACATTTCTGCTTCATTCTGGCTCTAAACTTCCACCTGTATCTTCCTCATATCCTGTGTTCTAGCCACTGCAGACAGTTGACTAGTCCCTGAATTTTGCATTTTGTCTTCCTTCTGAGCTTATCTTTATTCTGGTCCCTCCGTAAGTGCTCTTCTACCCTTTTCTGCTCTTCGCCACCTACGTTATTTATGTATTAAGGTTCATCTTAGCCTCCCCTTCAAACCTTCCCTGACCTTTCAGATCCATCCCATTAAAATGAACTCTTCCTTGCTTCCTATGTTCCCAAGATGCTTTGCTTTTCCTTCTACTGTACTTTCTAAACAATCATTATCCATTGTTAAAATGAAAACCAATGAAGCCAATTCATTTTTCAGTATTTATTGAGCATCTCTTCATTTGTAAGATCTGGGCTACAGTGGTGATCCAAACAAACCTGCATTCATGGAATTTCCAATCTCATGGAATGATAGGTTACAAACTGGCTTTGTCAGTTTCCCATAGTTTTCTTATGGTAAGGATCTAAGGTTGGAATTGACAGTGTACTCATGATTTTATTAAATACCTCATCTTCTTTTCCTTGAGATTGTCCTGAAACTTGATCTCAATGTTACTATTTAGTTAGCGCTCTGCATTTAACGTAGATTATAGTTTTGTCTCTCTACTAGTTACCTTGATACTTGAAAAAAGTAGTGTTTGTTGTTGTTTTTTGGTAAGGCAGCATTTGAGACTAAGTTTCAGTAGTTGTAACCATTATTAAGATTTTATTTTCTAGGCAAACTTCCTACATTCTTTCTCTTTCTGATTCTATTTCCATCCATCAAAGAATCAGAAAGTAAAAAATATATACACATACTTTTGAATAAGCAGTGTTTATTAAGATACATTTTATTTTCAAAATTGAGCTCTTAGCTGTTAAAGTGTGTATACATTTTTTGGGGGGGTGGGGAGACACCCTGTAATAAGGTAAGTTACTATTTCTCTGTGCCTAAGTTCCTGGTTATCTGGGAGCTATTAGGAACATTACTACCTTTTGATTTTGTTATAAGAAGAGCAGACCTACCTTGAGCTAGTGCACAGACCCTGTTGGAGCCCAGTGCAGAGGGTCAGGGTGATTACTTCTTCGCCAACATGCTGGGCATGTCCCTCTTCCTGCTTGTGGTTCTCTATCACTACGTGGCCGTGGCCGTCAACAATTCCAAGAAGCAGAATGAAAGTGGCGCCTTCTCCGCCCCAGGGTTCCAGGACATGGTCTGAGGCAAGATGGACGGTGTGAGGGGCCTTCACATTTTACTTCATCCCTTCTACCCATCACAGCATATAAAGCAATTACACCTGGATTTTTCCAAACAACTTTTATTTCCTCAAAGTCTTCCTTAACCCTATGGAACAAGAAGCTGCCACTGAGTAGAGGCTGCTTTCTTTTCTCCTCCCTTCCTCTGATATAAAAATATAGATATTTTTTTTAGATTAAAAAAAAAAAAAAAAAAAGAGCAGAACATGCCCTCGCCAGTGTGACTCCGTGGTTAGAGCGTCAGCCACACACCAAAGGTTCAATTCCTGGTCAAGGGCACATACCTGGGTTGCAAGTTCTGTCTTTGGTCCAGTTGGGCACGTGCAATGATGCAGGAGGCAACCAATGGATGTAAGACACATTGATGTTTCTCTCTTTCTCTTTCCCCTCTCTCCCTCCCTTTTACTGTCTCTAATAATTTATGGGGGAAAAAAATATCCTCCAGTTAGGATTAAAAGAAAAAAGAAGAGCTGAACAGAAACTCTTTTCCCTCCTAAAATGCAGGGCAGTCAAAGACCATTTGTTTACTCTTTTTCCTTCTTAAAAGGGATGTGATACTTTTGACACTAGATATCAAGATAAGCAATTCTCTGTTGGAAAAGTTCTGCTTTTGTTTTTTTCCCCCATATTAGCTGTTTTTCTGGCATTTTCCTGGTGGCAATCCAAGGTCCAAATGACATCTATGCATTTTCTCTCTCTGGTTGTTTCATGGTGGTAATTTCAACCCTGAGAACAATTTGTAATTAAAAATGAATGTCTATTGTCATGTTATCTACTATAGGTTGTCAAAAAAGCAGACATGATCAACAAAAATATGACTGATCAGGTACAAGCTGAGAGGGATGCACTGGCCCTAAGCAAAAGTCCTTTCATTGTCCACTTGTACTATTCACTGCAGTCAGCAAACAATGTCTACTTGGTGAGTAAACAGTTTTACTTTTTTGTCTTCAATCAGCAATCACAGTGACTTAAGGCTAAGGTCTCTGGACTCAGAGTACCTCGGTTTAAAATCCAGCTCTTGCACTTACAGTGAAACATCAGTTCTCTAACTTCTCCCATCTCCAACAATTGGGTTCTCTACCAAGTTATTTACTGAAAAAAATGTCTCTCATTGTGGAACAACCCTTTCATGCTGACCTGAAATAATAATACTCTGTGAGGGTATGATGTAGAGCTAGGTGCCTATGTTCCCCTTTTATATCAGAGATATCTACTGAAAAGCGGGAATCCATAAAAGTACTAGAAGAAAATTGATATCAGTATTTTTATAATCATAGAATGGCACAAGATTTACTATGTACAACATAAAACTTGCTTAAATTTTAAAAACATGTGACACAAAATACCATATACATGGTCAAATGACATGTTTGGATAAAATAGTTATTGTCCAGAAGAAAAAAGGGCTAATTTTACTACTATGTAAAGAGATTTGCCAAGCTGGTATAGCTCAGTGGTTGAGCATCAACCTATGAACTAGGAGGTCATGGTTCAAGTCCCAGTCAGAGCATATGCCCAGGTTGCAGGCTTTATCCCCAGTGGGGGGCATGCAGGAGTCAGCCGATCAATGATTCTCTCTCATCATTGATGTTTCTCTCTCTCTCTCCCTCTCCCTTCCACTCTGAAATCAATAAAAAATATTTTTTTAATAAAGAGATTTTACAAAGCAATAAAAAAAGGATAAGTACCCCAATAGAAAGTGGGCAAAGAATAGAAGTGGTTCAAAGAAGAAATATAAAATGCCAAAAATAATATGTAAAGATACTATATCTCCCTGAAAATAAATAAACATTTAAACTGGTCTGTCTTTTCTTTCTTAGATTAACAAAGATGAAAAGGATTGGTAATCACTGTTGATGAGAATATATTTCCAGTACTAGTAGGGCATATAGCACAGATTCTGTGCTTAACAAATGTTTTTAATTATTAATTTCATCAATAAATATTGACTAACTTCTATGTACCAGGGAAACTACTAACCTAAGGAGGAAAGAAATGACCTTGTTTTATTAAGTTCTTAGTAGGCAGTATTTTATAGCTTAATATTATAGAAAATTTTGAAATAATAACCAGTATGTATACAAGAAATAATAGAACTTTGCAACCACACACAGCAATAATGAAATCATCTGTAGTTGCATAATGCTAAAATCACTGAATGAAAGTTTGTTGAGAAACAGGTTATTTAAGTAGTTTCAAAGTATCTCCCCCAGATTAATTATTAATTGCAAAGGGGGGGGAAAAGTACTTCTTCAGTGAAGAAATCTGGAAGTCACAATTTTAAGTGATCAAAGTTAACATCACCAGTAAAAGAACACACTGATGTTAGTTGAGTGTCTCACCTGGTTGGAGTCACGGAGAAGGACTCAATATTGCTAATGTAGTATTCCTGCCCAAAATGCATAACTTGAATTGAATAGTGAAAAAATAATAAGATGTCATAAAAGACTGCTTCCCACTATCCCCTTTAAAAAGCTAATAACTGTTTCAGATTAAAGAATACTAAAAAAGACATGACAACTAAATCCCATTCATGATTCTGGCTTAGGCATGAGGTATGGGGAGAAATGCTCTCAAGGACAATATTGAAATCAGAGAAATGTGAATATAGACAATATGTTAGATAATAGCATTATATTAGTGTGTTAAGTTCTCAGAATTATATTATGCCATAGTTATGTGAGAACATCCTTTTTTAAAAATATATATTTTTATTGATTTCAGAGAGGAAAAGAGAGGGAGAAAGATAGAAACATCAATGATGAGAGACTCATTGATAGGCTGCCTCCTGCACGTCCCACACTGGGGTTGTAGCCTGCAACCCAGGCATGTGCCCTGACCAGGAATCAAACTGTGACCTGGTTCATAGGTCGATGCTCAACCACTGAGCCAGGCCAGCTCGGCTGAGAACATGCTTGTTAGCAGATACATGATGAATTTAGTAGTGATGGGTCATCATATCTTCAACTTATTCTTGATTATTTAGCAAAGATTTAAAATTATACATTAATATTTGCTAATGCTGCCATATAGTTTTTTCAATTAAACTCTTTTATCTGAAAAAAAACCTGCTTTTATGTGTGTTAATGTTAATAATTGTTATTTTGAAACGTAATTATCTTAAAGGTTCACATAAATATTTGTTTTATAGTCATATATGTGGAGAGGAAAAAAGTGACTTTGGCAAACTTTTTAAAAAACTATATGGTTACCTTGCTCACCAGAATATTGACTGAATCAACCAAACTTTTTGTACAAAAGTTGCAAATAAGATTCCTAAGGAATTTACAATGAAGAAGGAAGACAAGTGTAACACACAGGAAATAATTAAGGAGTAATATAAATGTATATAATTAAGAGTAGTCAGAAGGCAACTTTATGAGGGATGAGGAGAGTGGAAGGCCAAGGATCAATGTCATGGAGGTGGGATATATACGACACATGGAAGGCTTATTAAGGTTGGAATAAGTACAAGGGCAAGGAAAAAGGGAGAAGAGAGACCATTTGCTAACCAGTTATGATCCTTTGTTATTGTACTTTGTTAATTCTAAGACAATAAAGACTCAAAAATTCAAAAAACAACAACTATATGGTAGCCCTAGCCAGTGTGGCTCAATGGGTAGAGTGTCGGCCTGTGGACTGAAGGGTCCCAGGTTCGATTTCCGTCAAGGACACATGCCCAGGTTGCAGGGCTTAATCCCCAGTTGGGGGGCATGCAGGAGGCAGCCAATCAATGATTGTCTCTCATCATTGATGTTTCTATCTCTCCCTCTTCCTTCCTCTCTGAAATCAATAAAAAAAATATTGAAAAAAACAACAACTATATGGTAACATGGCCAAACCTGGTATTAATGCAGACTGAGTGGTACCGAGAAAATGTGCTTCATAGAGAACCATGCTAAAAATATGTAACTGTGATGCTCAGATAATATAAATTTTAATGTAATCATATTGATTTTATTTTCCAACATTTATGTTCCTTTCTGATAGCTAATGGAATATCTTATTGGTGGAGATGTCAAATCTCTCCTACATATATATGGTTATTTTGATGAAAAGATGGCTGTGAAATATATTTCTGAAGTGGCACTGGCTCTAGATTACCTTCATAGACATGGAATCATTCACAGGTAAAAACTGACTTTTCTCTGGACTATTACTTAAAAACACAAATAATCAAATTATGTTTTAAATATTTGCATAATCATTTGCCCATATATCCAGGTTATCTGAAGTCTATGACTGACGTGTGTAAATTAACGGGTTCCATCAGTTCTTCCTTCGACTCCTTGTATTTTTAATATGTTGCTTTGACCATGAGTGTACCACTTTATTTTAATAAATATTGAAGCATTTTTTTTCAATCCTTTACCACCATACAAAATTACCATATTTTATAATTCCAGCTGATTTATGGTGTGCAAAGAAATTCGAGTTTAGTGGCTCTGCTCTATGAAAGCTTGATCTTAACCTCCTTGAAAGAAGTAAACAGGATTTTGACCTAGCTTGAGATTTATTTTATCCAATGACATTGATTTCATTTAATGAGCTATCTAATGAATGATGCAGAAGATAACCATTAAATTAGTTTTCTTTGTTTTAGATTCATATATACAAAAGGTTGTTTGCTTTTAGACTTTTCTGTAGTTTCAAAGCCACCAATGAGTGCCTTATTTTAAAGAAAATAAATAGGGTTTGAGACTTCTGTAACTTTTTTCCCCTCAAGAAAACTCTAACATCAATACTAGCTCTCTTTTAATCATAGCCTATTTATTTTCTGTATGTGCAGGGATTTGAAACCAGACAATATGCTTATTTCTAATGAAGGTCATATTAAATTAACTGATTTTGGCCTTTCCAAAGTTACTTTGAATAGAGGTAAGAAAAATGGGAGGTAAGTACCTGTTTTAAAATCTGGCCAGGTAGCTCAGTTGGTTGAAGCATCGTCCCATATACCAAAATGTTGCGGGTTCAATTCCCAGTCAGGACATATACCTAGGTTCGGGATTGATCCCCGGTTAGGACCCCTACAGGAGGCCACCTATTGATACTCCTTTCTCTCTTCCTCTTTCTCTTTCTCTCCTTCCCTCCTTCCCTCTCCTTCCCTCTCTCTAAAATGAATAAAAAACATATCCTTGCCCTAGCTAGTTTGGCTCAGTGGATAGAGCATCGGCCTGCAAACTGAAGGGTCCCGGGTTTGATTCCAGTCAAGGGCACATGCTCGGGTTGCAGGCTCAATCCCCAGTTGGGGGTGTACAGGAGGCAGCATATCAATGATTCTCTCTCATCATTGATTTTTCTATCTCTCCTTCTCTCTTCCTCTCTGAAATAAATACAAATATATTTTTTTAAAAAACACATATCCTCAGGTGAGGATTAAAAAGAAAATCCAACAAATTTTAGACACCACATTTCATTAACTTATGCTGTCTTTTGATAATTATTTGTTCTGAAATAGACTGGAAAGGTGTAATGGTTCCTTTCTTTCAATTAAAGATGAAAAATAGAAATAATTATTTTTTTATATAAAATATATTTTATTGATCCTTCACAGAGAGGAAGGGAGAGGGACAGAGAGTCAGAAACATCGATGAGAGAGAAACGTCGATCAACTGCCTCCTGCACGCCCCCCACTGGGGATGCGCCTGCAGCCAAGGCACATGCCCTCGACCAGAATCGAACCTGGGACCCTTGAGTCCGCAGGCCGACGCTCTAGCCACTGAGCCAAACCGGTCAGGGCGAAATAATTATTTTTAAATCCTCAAAGGTCCTTGAAGATCTTTTTTTTTTTTTTAATATATTTTATTGATTTTTTTTTACAGAGAAGAAGGGAGAGGGATAGAGAGTTAGAAACATCGATGAGAGAGAAGCATCAATCAGTTGCCTCCTGCACGCCCCCCACTGGGGATGTGCCTGCAACCAGGGTACATGCCCTTGACCGGAATCGAACCCGGGACCCTTGGGTCCGCAGGCTGACGCTCTATCCACTGAGCCAAACCGGTTCGGCCTTGAAGATCTTTAGATCTTCAAAGAGGAACTCACAATTTCTGGGAGTTTTTTTTACTTTTTACCCCTACTGAAACTGGTTGTGACCAATTAAACATTAGTAAATTCCTAAAATAACTATAACACGGTGAACAGTTAATAGCTAAAAAACTTATTCAAATATATTTGACCAACAATAAGATCTTATTAAACAAAGGGTAAAGAAAATGAAAATGCAATTCACACACACATATTAAAAATAATAAATGAATCATTTTACACTACTAAACTAGCAAAAAAAAGAACTTATTGCTTTATCAATATGAGGTGTAAATGGCCCTAGCCAGTTTTGCTCAGTGGCTAGAGCATCAGATCCTGGAGTGAAGGGTCCCGGGTTCAATTCCAGTTAAGGTCATGTACCTCAGTTGCAGAGAGCATGCAATGTTTCTTTCTCCTCTCTTTCACTCTCTCTAAAAATCAATAGAAAAATATCCTTGGGTGAGGATTAACAAATATACATATACTAAGGAAATTAATTAGAAGAAATATTTTAATATCGCTATTCGCCCTTTCTCTATAATAGGAGTATCAACCAAATTCACAATCGATAATGACAGATTGAAACACATGCATGTGATTGGTACCAGTGAGAGGTTTATATGTATCATGCATGCACGAGTCAACAGCCTTTTATGTATATAGATAAACTTGCTTAATAGACCTGCTTTCTTATTTAGCTAAACTTTAGCACCCCAACTTCACTTTCAGGTAATTGTCAGCAACACAGCAGTAAATATCAACACAAAGCATATTGTTATTGTAGATCATGCAGGGAGAACAAAGGGTAAAATATTTAGCTGCAGCAGTGTTTGACTGTATTCTGCGCAGTGAGAAAACCTGAAGTCATTTTCAAGTTCCACCATTTCTTACTTCTTTTCAGTCAGGTCAACTTTCTAAACTTTCTAAATTGCCATTGTCTTGCTAATGAAAAGAAAATAGGATTCCACCAAGTCTCCTATCTATCTTCCCCAGTACTTCTGTGAGGATCAAATAAGATGAGGCATAGGAAAATGCTTCACAAACATTTGGTTGAACTGTGAAATGTTTGCACCCAGCTGTAAAGCAAGTCGGCTTCCTGGGCTGAAGACACTTCAAGGAGGCTAATCGCTAGGGAGAGGAAGCCGGGCGTTGCTATGTGATGTCATTACCTGGCACCCACAGCTACTGTTTCTGGGCTGGGCTGGGCTGTGGGCCGCATTTCGTGCTATGGGGTCTTGGCAGTGTTGGCTGCAATTTGGTGGGGTGTCGCTCTGGGGTGGTGGTGGGCCTGTGTCCCACTTAGGGGAAGCCAAATGTTGTTTTGTCAGCGCCAGATCTGTGGTGCCGTTTATTTTTAAATGGCCAATGCGCATCATGGCAGGTCCTGCATTGAGCGTCTGCCCCCTGGTGGTCATTTCGCGTCATAGCTACTGGTCAGAGGGAAGGACCGACACTTAACCTTTTATATACTGGTGTACAGATGACATATAAATGGAATTTGTTACATTCAAATTTTCAGTCTATTTTTAAAAGTCTTATATCCTCTGCAAAGTTACATCCTTTACTTCTCTTACCATTTTTGACATATCCTATATAATAAAAGCCTACTATGCAAATCGACCAAATGGTGGAACGACCAGTCACTATGATGCGCACTGACCACCAGGGGGCAGACGCTCAACACAGGATCTGCCCTGAGCCCACAGGCCCCAGGCTAGTCAAGATGGGTGCCAGTGGGGGCCCCTGATCGCCCTGCTGGTCACTCCACAGATTGGCCCTGGTCGCCGGCCAGGCCTAGGGACCCTACCCATGCACGAATTTCATGCACTGGTCCTTAGTCAAGAAATATATTATGTGTGGATGTTGAATTATTTTATTTTACAATGTTATGCACTGAAATCTATAAAGATCTGTGTTAATTTTATCTTGACCTATATTTGCATATTTTAATTAACATGAAAGGCCCATAATTTGTATTAATTCCTTAAATAGATTCTGATATTAAAATTTAATTTATATTCCTACTATCTTTTGATATCTTTCTTAGTTTTGCTTACCACCACCTTTTCTAACATTTTATTTACCAAGAATTATTTTGTTTCCAGTTAGATAACACTCTTGTTTAGTGACTGAGAACTCCCTGAAAAGCTAAGAATTTTTGTCATTACACTGAATTTTAGTCATTCCAGAGCAAGACTGTTTTATCAGACTAATGATTGCAATCAGTTGCTTAGTTTTTATGTTTGCTCTATGGCATCTGGCTTTCCTATGTATATTTGTTTGGCACAAGCCAATTGGTAGATAATTTAATGTGGAAAGAGGGGCAAAGTTCAGGACAGATGATTATAGACTTAGTCAATGACAATTAAAGTTTTTAAAGATTTCATATACTTTTCTTTCCATAGATATCAATATGATGGATATCCTTATAACACCATCAATGGCTAAACCTAAGCAAGATTATTCAAGAACCCCAGGACAAATACTATCTCTCATCAGTTCTTTGGGATTTGTAAGTACTTGATAAGGAAAAATTCACATAACATGGTCTTTCATGATTACCATTTAAAATGTAAATATTTGCCCTGATCGGTTTGGCTCAGTGGATAGAGCGTCAGCCTGCGGACTGGAGGGTCCCAGGTTCGATTCCTATCAAGGGCATGTACCTTGGTTGCGGGCGCATCCCCAGTGGGGAGTGTGCAGGAGGCAGCTGAATCGATGTTTCTCTCATCGATGTTTCTACCTCTCTATTCCTCTCTTTCTCCCTTCCTCTCTGTAAAAAATCAATAAAATATATTTTTTAAAAATAAATAAATAATAAAATGTAAATATTTTTCTTTTTAAATAAATTATGAAAATTAATGTAAGTAACCCTAGCAGGTTTGGCTCAATGGATAGAGCATCAGCCTGTGGACTGAAGGGTCCTGGGTTCAATTCCGGTCAGGGGCACATGCCCAGGTGGCAGTAGGGGGCATGCAGGAGGCAGCCAATCAGTGATTTTCTCTTATCATTGATGTTTCTCTCTTCCTCTCCCTTCCTTTCTAAAATCAATAAAAATATGGCTTTTTAGAAATTAATGTAAGTATCAAGCATGTGAGATTACTCTGAGAATTAATCTACTTAGGTATATGCACTTACCAGTAGGTGGTGTTTTTGTGAAGATAAATATTAACATTTATATTTGTCTTTCTCTTTTTAATAGCACCCACCAGTTGAAGAAGAAAGTCAAGACTCTGCAAATATTCTTTCAGCCCATGTATCTGAAACCTCACAGCTTTCTCAAGGACAAATTTGTCCTATGTCTGTGGAACAAATGGACAGTACTCCTTATTCTAGCAAACTACTAAAATCATGTGAGTATAAAAAAAAAAAACAGTTTACTTCTAATATCAGTTTAGCAATAAAAAAATACAAATATTTGAATACTCTGTGGCATGCCTATATTTCATTATGTAGACACTACTTCTGACAGGGATTGTTCCAGATGTTTAAGTCAATAGAACAAAAATTCTAGCTAATGAGATAATCTTCAATTATTTCTAGCATTAGAATGACCATTGGGTAGATATCACTATATTGGGTCTATGGAAATCTTATATAGAGAAGATATAGTACCTGTAATATTGTTATGTGTTTGTAAAATTTCTGAAAGATTTTTTAAATAAAATAGTCAAAGAAAAGTTATAATTTTTTTAAGTAGCAAACAATAAAATACAAAGCCAGCCCTAACCGGTTTGGCTCAATGGATAGAGCATTGGCCCAAGAACTGAAGGGTCCCAGGTTCGATTCCGGTCAAGGGCATATACCTTGGTTGCAGGCTTGGTCCCCGGTAGGGGTTGTGCAGGAGGCAGCTGATCAGAGTTTCTAACTCTCTATCCCTCTCCCTTCCTCTCTGTAAAAATCAATAAAATATGTGTGTGTTTTTTAAATACAAAGCCAAGTTCTAGAAGAGGAGAGTGGGACACTTGACATTTATATGGTACTTAACATCACTCTTTATTACTTGGCAATTTAGTTCTCCACAATCATGTTCTTCATCTTGAGAATGTGAATGACATAGTGTTAGTTGTTTTCATGGATGTTACCTCATTTTGAATTTGGTCCTCGACAAATCTGTACATGTCTAGAACATTTACTGTTACTTCTTTGTGCAAATGAGAAAAGCTAATATTTGAAAACGCTTAGTCACACACTAGTAAATGGGTAAGCTGACTCCTGGTTCCAAATACAATTTTCTGTTCACTTGTACTTTCCTCCAAATTAGTGAATCTTGTTTCTTCTGTCAAAACGCACTGTAAAAATGAAAATGCCTGAAATATATATATATATAGGTTGGATAAACAGAGACTGATAAAATACCAGGTGTGCCGGTTAATAATGTGGATTTTTTTCAATAAGATGGAGTTACACATATGCTGATATATAGGCGATTTGATATGTATGCTATTTTGTTGTATTGACAACAAGCTTCAAAACTTCATATGTCAACTTTTCTGAAGGTGTTAACATCATAGACATTTTTACGCTTAAAAATGTCGAATTTTGTGCCCAAAAAAAAGCATTTGCCAGAAGTTTTAATTCATTATTTTGAATAAAAGTGCTGCTGAAAGTTATCGTATACTTCAGAAAGCTTATGGTAAACATGCTCCATCTCAAGATGCTTGTGAACGCTGGTTTAAACACTTTAAAAGTGATGATTTCGATGTGAAAGACAAAGAACGTCCAGGTCAATTTGAACCATGCTTTGATTGTAAAACAACCAGAATGGGCCGGAAGACACGCAAAGTAATTTTGCTTCATGACAATGCACCATCACACACTTAAAAACCAGTTAAAGACACATTAAAAGATCTTGCCTGGGAAGTATTAACCCACCCGCTATATTCACCAGACCTTGCTCCTTCAGTTTACCATTTATTCTGATCAATGGCACATGCACTTTTTGAGCAGCCCTTCAAAACATACGAAGAAGTGGAAAATTGAGTCTCTGAATGGTTTGCCTCAAAACAAGAAAAGTTCTATTGGGACAGTATCCACAAATTACCTAAAGATGGGGAAATCTGTAGCTAGCGATAGACATTACTTTGAATAAAGCCCTTTTGATGTTTCTCTTGAAATTATCGTGTTTTCTTTGATTACAAAATCCGCATTATTAACCGGTACCCCTGGTATGTAATATGCCAGTGTTATTTTATAGCCTTAGTCTTAAGAAAAAATAATTGTAACTTCCTTAGTCATTCTTTAGTCAGAATCAGATAGCTGCAAGGCACTCTGCTATGGATATAAAGATGGATAAAAGATATCCTTGCCTCAGAAGAAATTATACTTTTGTGGTGATTATAGGTATAAAATGGTAACTAACAATAACAATGAAATAAATGTCACAGAGGCATACTTTTAGGCAAAACAGAAAGTGACAAATACTAACTTGGAAAATCAGGAATGGTTCTAAATAAAGATATAGCAACAGCCAAGCTAGACTCAGAAAGAGGAACTTAACTCCAAGTATAGTAGAAAAGAGCATTTCAGATAGAGGCACTAGCATGAGCAAAGGCATGGACACATGGAAGTATATTCCACCTTCACACCATAGGGACTTACTATATTATATGAGAACTAGAGGCCTGATGCACGAATTCATGCACAGGTGGGGTCCCTCTGCCTGGCTGGTGATTAAGGCCTATTGTGGGGGTCGGCCAGCTGAGGGGGAGGGACTGCGGGAGGTTGGCCAGTGGGAGGGGCTGGGGAGGTGGCTAGGGAACACACCAACCACCAAGGGGTGGCTCCTGCATTGAGTGTCTGCCCCCTGGTGGTCAGTGTGCATCATAGCAACTGGTCAACAAGTTGTTCAGTCGCAATGGTTGTTTAGGATTTTATATAGAGAGATGAGAAGTATGTACAATGGAAAAGAAAGCTTAGCAGATAGAGAAGGGTCAAGATCATTATCAAGAACCTAGAATTTAAGCTGTAGAAAAAGGGGAGACATCAAAAGTTCCAAAGTAAGGAATAGTCTGATCATAGTGATCCAGAAAGAACTCATTAGCAGATACATAGTATGCACATGGCATTGGATTAGACACAAATTCCATATTACCAGAAAAGGCAACTGAACAGTTTGGTCAAATATCAAGGACGGTATCCATTGAGTTTCAGGAATTCCATTGACAGATTTATGTACCAAAAAGAAAGTTGTCTTAGATGGGCTTTGAAATGCTTCTTCCAGATTTAAAGTTCTAACAAGATTTATTAAATTAAAAAACTAAGATTAATAATTTATTTGGAATTAAAGTTATATTCACCCATTTTGGAAAAAGAAAACAAGATAAAGGTATCTTTTTATATAGGTACAAAATCTTTGTAGTTTATGTTTTATGATCTTTGGTAAAAGCATGATTGTCTGTTGTGTCTAATTATAAGTTCAGGAGCAATAGTTTTCGGCATCATTATTTATTTACACAATGAAGGAATATGTATCATGTTAACAGTGCTGCTTTCTTCCACTGGCTCACTCTTAGTCACTTTGTCATTACTTATTTGTTTTACCCAGTGGTTTTAAAAAAAAAATCTCTTATGGATGTGTATAATTCACACTTGTAAGCACATAAACCCCAACATTAAAATAAAGCTATATTTTTTAATTAAATACAAACTGAACTGAGAAAATTTAGTCACATTTGAGCCTCCTGTCACATCTGGATATAGCACATCAATAATGCTCCTTTATCAAACTGGGTAATGAATATTCAAATGGATTTCCTCCTAATTATAAATTAGTTCCCTTGTCCTGATTTTTACTTTACAAATGTTGAAAGTATTTTTTTAACTCAGAACAGTTTTTGTTTTATTTTTTATCATTTATGAGATTTTTTTGTTTGTTTTTAATATATTTTATTGGTTTTTGTTTTTTTTACAGAGAGGAAGGGAGAGGGATAGAGAGTTAGAAACATCGATGAGAGAGAACATCAATAGCTGCCTCCTGCATACCCCCTACTGGAGATGTGCCCGCAACCAAGGTACATGCCCTTGACCGGAATCGAACCTGGGACTCCTGAGTCCGCAGGCCGACGCTCTATCCACTGAGCCAAACCGGTTCGGCAAAAATATATTTTTTTTTTAAAAAAAAGAAAGATGTGTCATAAGCTTCAATATTTTCTCTTCCCTACAGGTCTTGAAACAGTTGCCTCCAACCCCAGAATGCCTGTAAAGTGTCTAACTTCTAATCTACTCCAGTCTAGGAAAAGGCTGGCTACATCCAGTGCCAGTAGTCAGTCCTACACTTTTGTATCCAGTATGGAATCTGAATGCCACAGCAGTCCTACATGGGAAAAAGATTGCCAGGTTAGAATGAAATTTATCTTAACCAAAACCAATTATGTATGTGAAATTAATGATAGGAACACTTTTTACCTTTTCATTTAAATTCTGTATGGAAATGAAGCTGTTACATCAACAGCGGTAAAGATACTCTTCATTTTCCTGTATATCCGGTCAAATTCTTTTGAAATATTGTACTTTTTGCCCTATCAGTGGATAGACATCTGCCTGCAGACTGAAGGGTCCTGGGTCCGATTCTGGTCAGGGGCACATACCCAGGTTGCGGGCTTGATCCCCAGTTGGGGATGTGCAGGAGGCAGCTGACCAATGATTCTCTCTCATCATTGATATTTCTATCTCTCCCCTCCTCCCTGAAATCAATAAAAAATATTTAAAAAGAAAAATACATATATTTTATTTCTTGTTCAAATGTGAAATTACTCACTTTAAATAATGAGATTTCAATTTTTAAAATTTTTGCTGTAAATTGATAGTAAATGTTTGTCTTCTAGGCACCTAAATAGACTTTTTTTAATTTCCTACCTGTGAAACAGATATTAGCTTATTGATTTTTTTTAACCTATATCTCATTTTTAAACTAACACTACCTCTTTCTGTACTGTTTTCTGCCAGTTTCTCATTTAATGGAATGGCAACTCTTCTGGATAAGAAATAACTTTTACCTAAGAGTTTTTTGTTTTTGTGGAGGTTTTTAAATTAAATTTATTGGGGTGGCGTTGGTCAACATGAGCGTATAGATTTCAGGTGTTGGTTTCTATGTTACAAGATCTGTATATTGCACCATGTGCTCACCACCCAAAGTCAAATCTTGTCACCCCCTAGCCCCCAGAAATAACTTTTAGACCACAAAGATAATATATGTGTACCTTTAAAAGCTTCTATTCTAAGAAAATTGCTGCCAAATGAGTGAATTTACTTAATTATTTTACTTAGATTATATATTCTGTTTTTGCTATTTTTAAAAGCTATTAAAACTGAGAGGAACTAAAATTTTAAATTGTAATAAAGTTGCCCTCATAAAATTTCAATAAAATAATGTTAGATTAGCCCTGACCAGTGTGGCTCAGTTGGTTGGATTATCATCCTATACACCAAAAGGTGGCGAGTTTGATTCCTGATCAGGGCATATACTCAGATTCTGGGTTCAATCCCCAGTGGGCGCTAGTATGGCAGGAAACTGATCAATGTTTCTCTCTCACATAAATTTTTATCTCTCTCTCTCTTTACCTTCCTCTATCATATCAGTGGAAACATATCCTCGGGTGAAGATTAAATATAATAATAATAATCTTGATAATAAAAGGCTACTATGCAAATCGACCAAACAGCAGAATGACCGGTCGCTATGATGCACACTGACCACCAGGGAGCAGACGCTCAATGTAGGAGCTGCCCCATGGTGGTCAGTGTGCTCCCGACTGCTGGCTTAGGCCCACTCCTTGCGGGGAGTGGGCCTAAGCCATCAGTTGGACATCCCCCTAGGGCTCCCGGACTGCGAGAGGGCACAGGCCGGGCTGAGGGACCTTCCCACCACCACCACCACCATCATCTCTCCCCCCCCCCCCCCCCCACCCCCAGTGCATGAATTTCATGCACCAAGCCTCTAGTAATAATACTAATGTTCATTAGAATAATGGTAGTACACAAAGAATAAACCTTCTGTTTGATTAAATAATTTGGATTGTATTTATTCCTCATTCTCAGTCATATGATTTTCTTTATTATTGTTGGATATTTGCATTTTAGGAGCAAGGTCAAACTATTTTTTAGTTAAGGCAGGATTTCTCAATTGTTTTTCCTTTTCTCCTTATAGGCTGCTCTGTAGGTGATACGTATATGTTACAGAATAAACCAGATTTGCATTACTAGTACTATTATTTCATTTCTGTCCTATTCAAGGAAAAAATATACTATTTCAACTGTACACAGCTTTGCCTTCTTCCTCTACTTCTGCATCCCTGAGGAATGCAATGATTGGATTATAGAAGGACAAGGGAACCCTGATGAACCCTGTGCTAATCCCCAAATGCATCATTTCTGTGCTTACAGATCAATGAGTTGTAATTCAGGAATTTTCTTTGGTTTATGACTTAAGTGCTCCGAATTAATACTGAGTTAATAAAATTTCATTTTCACATGTCAAAAATAGGTACTATTAAAGATAGTGATTGAAGACTCCCTCTAATTGCATGATCTTGTAAAAATCCTAATGCACCAATTTGCAATATTAGGTACAAAGCTCATATCACCCAAGAACATCTGTAGATGGTTGGAGTTCAGTTTTCAAGAAAAACATTTTGTTATTAATGTATCATTAATTCAACTTATTGAAAATGGATTTAACCCATGTTATTTTTGTTTTTTCATTATAAATTACCACTAATTTAGCCTCATCCTTATCAGCTTGATGTTATTATACTTGTTTGAAGTGATACATGCTTGTATTAATAATATTTTTGACTATTCCCGCCAGCCTGGCTCAATGGTTGAGCATTGATCTATGAACCAGAAGGTCACTGTTTGATTCCCGGTCAGGGCACATACCCGGTTTGCAGGCTCAATCCTGAGGTGTGGGTTGTGCAGGAGGCAGCCCTTCAGTGATTCTCTCATCATTGATGTTTCTTTCTCTCTCCCTTTCTCTCTGAAATCAATAAAAGTATATTTAACAAATAATAATAATAATATTTTAGCTATAATTTACTATTAACTATATTTATATCAAGCCCTGTACTTTTGCAGTTCAAAACAAAATCAATCATATTCCTATTGCAAAGAAGATATATACATAATGCTGCCTTACCCCAAAATTTGTCTAAATATGTTGCCTGTTAATTTTTTCTATTTAAGTAACATGTAATAGAATATCAAATAAGTATTATAAGAGTAATTGATTTACATTTTAGACCCGTGTTTCACTCTAAATAATGTGTATAAATGTATAATATAATTTATGCTGCTTTTTAATTATCTGTTATCATCGTTCTTTTGTTCCATTGGAAAGTAGGAATAGGTAGCATAATAGTTTATGAGGCATTTATTCCACCTAAGTGGACAGAGGTTTAATAGGTTAAAAAAAATCTCAGCTTTATATAACTAAAAAATGGTTCTCCCTCTCCTCTTAGGAAAATGACGATGGATTGGGCTCCCCAATGATGAGCTGGAACACAACTGAAAAGCCTTTATGTACAAAATCTACAAATGACATCGAGACCATAAGTTTCAATAAGAAGAATCTTGAGTTAGCCCTTTCTCCCATCCAGAATAGTAGTGCCGTTCCTGCCAGTGGAAGCTCTTGTGTAAACCTTGCTAAAAAGTGCTTCTCTGGGAAAGATTCTTGGGAAGCAAGAGAACTGGATATAAATAACACTAATATGGCCACTTGCACGAGACAGTCTGGTTTTCATCAGTCAAATCAGGGGACTGTAAATTCTGCTGGGATAACTGAAGAGCACCTTGGGAAAAAAAGTGTTAAGAGACATTTTGAGTTAGTTGACTCCAGTCCTTGTCAGAAAACTATACTGAATAAAAAAAATTGTATAGAGTATAAGCATAGTAATGAAATGAGAGATTGTTATACAAATCAAAGTACAGGCTTAACAACTGAAATTCAGGACCTTAAATTATCAGTATATAGAAGTCAGCAAAATGACTGTACTTATAAGGAGAATATGGTCGATTCTTTTATGGATAAACAACAAACACCAGAAAAAACAAATATCCCAGTGATAGCAAAAAATCTTATGTGCGAACTGGATGAAGATTGTGACAAAAATAACAAGGACAACTTAAGTTCTAGTTTTCTATGTTCTGATGATGATAGAGCTTCTAAAAGTATTTGTATGGACTCTGATTCATCTTTTCCTGGAATTTCTATATTGGAAAGTCCATTAGAAAGGCAGTCCTTAAATCCAAACAAAAGCATCAAAGAATCTTCTTTTGAAGAGTCAAATATTGAAGACTTACTTAGTGTTTCACTCAGCTGCCAAGAAAGTACCTTGCCAAAAGGTGATGAGAATCCTGTTGTCGAAGACAGTAACCAAAAAATGTTAGCTCCTTCTTCAGAGGTGTTGAAAACATTAACCGTCTCTAAAAGAAATGCTGTAGCTTTTCGAAGTTTTAACAGCCATATTAATGTATCCAATAATTCAGAACCATCCAAAATGAGCATTAATTTAGATGCAATGGATATTTCGTGTGCTTATAGTGGTTCATATCCCATGGCCATAACCCCAACTCAAAAAGAAAGATCCTACTTGCCATATCAGGTATGTATAACTTTCGAACACTTTGTTCTTTGGATGGTAGAAAAGTAAACTATGAAGGCCAGACTCTTGCCTCTCAGCTAAACTATATGATATTAAGCATACAGGTTTGTTTTACTTATTGGAAAATTTGTTGGAAGTTTTAATGAAGAAAGGTAAAGCTAGTGGTTGTACTGCTCTATACACTTACACATATTTACGATCATCGATATATATAAAAGCCTAAGTGACCGGCTGGCCGGCCAGTAGCTATGACGTGCACTGACCACCAGGGGGAAGATGCTCAAAGCAGGAGTTGCCGAGCTGTGGTCACTTGGCAGCAGCAGTTCTCAGGTGACGCACCTGGAACCAGAGAGGAGCAAGTCCAATTCCGGGGGGTGTCACCCGAGAACCACCCTCTCCCTATCTGGGACCCCTCAGGGGATGTCGGAGAGGCGGTTTCAGCCCTATCCCCACAGGCCAGGCCGAGGAACCCTACTGGTGCACGAATCCATGCACCGGGCCTCTAGTATATTTATAACTACATATTTTCACTTGACCCCAGAAAATCTGTGAGTTATAAAATTAAAATCTACTCTGCTCTCTTCTAAAGACATATTTAGGTGATCTCTTCTTTACAGAAAAAAAATTGAAAATACATATTCTAAATCTTATTTTGTTTTTGTTTTCTAACCCCTTTTATTTTCCCCTTGGAGAGACATCATAATTTTTAAAAAAGTGGAAACTTGAGAGTTACAAGTTGGGTTTTCTATTCAGAACTTACTGAGTGACTTAGAAGTCCCTTACCCTCAGAGTCTCTGTTTCCCTTCTGTCTGTAGAATATAATGCTCTCTATCCTGCTGAGGTCAGAGTCCTTATGAGACAACAAAATACCTTAAGCACTTAAACTCCAGTTAGCACAAGAGGTTATTTATATTTAGTTCTATCTTACATATTGTCATAATATTTCAGTCATTTGTCAGCCTCAGGCTCCTACAGTGGAGTTTTTTTTTTTGTTAATGTTTTCATTTTTTCTTGCATGTCCACATCTTATTGAAATAGTTGGTGTTACCTAAACTATTGAGTATTATTAGATATGAGGACTTTGTATAATTATAATTCTTTATGAGTCCTTTTTCAAATTTAAGGATATGAGTATGTCCTTTATGCCCAGCTTTTTTGTTTTGGCATTTCTGTTCACTGTAAAAAAAATGAAGATATTTATTGTCTTTTAAAAATTCTTTTTAAATTAGCAGACCCCAAGTCAGGTCAAGTCAGGAACTCCGTATCGAACTCCAAAGAGTGTGAGAAGAGGGGCAGCCCCAGTGGATGATGGGCGAATCCTGGGAACCCCAGACTACCTCGCACCTGAGCTGTTACTAGGCAGGGCCCATGGTAAGGCAGACATGTCTTGAGTTTTTGAAGTGTTACCTATCACACTACATTTTCTTTTGAGGTAATATTGTTTCAAATTTCTTTGGTACTTGGATTACCTGAAGGAGAAGAAAATTAACTCATGCATTACTCTTTCCTCCTGTCTGTGGCATTTGTTACCGGAAAAGAAGAAATGCAGCCGTTTGTTGTTTGCTTCTGGTGTCGTCTCAGTGACCCAGAGAAGCCCCACCTTTCAGCCCTGGTTTCCTTTGCTTTAAACGTCTCCTCAAGTCTGTTGTAGTTTGGGCTCAAAAATACAAAGTTGAGCCAATACCTCTGTTCAGTCTGCAGAAGCCTGTTCCTGTTTAGCAGAGGGTCAAGCCAGAAATGAGCCATTTTTCAAATTGAAATATAGGAAAAAAAGGATGACATTTTCACTTATCCTTTTTTCCCTTCCTACATTCTGAAAATGAGCCGTATTTGTGTCCGAGGGTTACTGTAACAAAGTACTATCGCCTGGGTGGTTCAAAACAACAGAAATTTATGGTCAGACAGTTCTGGAGGCTAGAAGTCTAAAATCAAAGAGTTGACAGGACCATGCTTGGCTTGTAGATGGATCACTCTAATCTTCCCTCTTCATATGTGTTCTCCTTTGTCTCTGTAGTCTCATGGCTGTGTTCTTATAAGGACCCCAGTCATATTAAATTAGGGACCCTCCCGACTCCAGTGTGACTTCATCTTAACCTAGCTAATTATGTCTGCAAGGACCCTATTTCCAAATGTCACATTCAGGGAACCTCAAGGTTAAGACTTCAACTTATCTTTTTTCAGGAGGGCATGATTCAACCCACAACATAACCCTTTCTTCTACATCTTTATATATATTTATTTCAGAGAGAAAGGGAGAGGGGGAGAGAGAGAGAGAAACATCGATGATAAGAGAGAAAATCATTGATTGGCTGCCTCCTGCATGTACCACAATGGGGATGGAGCCTGCAGCCCGGGCATGTGCCCCTGACCGGGAATCGAACCATGACCTCCTGGTTCATATGTCGACGCTCAGCCACTGAGCCATGCCAGCTGGGCCCTTTCTTCTACATCTTTTTTTTTTTTTAATACATTTTATTGATTTTTACAGAGAGGAAGGGAGAGGGATAGAGTGTTAGAAACAACGATGAGAGAGAAACATCGATCAGCTGCCTCCTGCACACCCCCTACTGGGGATGTGCCCGCAACCAAGGTACATGCCCTTGACCGGAATCGAACCTGGGACCCTTCAGTCTGCTGGCCGATGCTCTATCCACTGAACCAAACCGGTTAGGGCTCCATATCCTCTATTTTTGTTTGTTTGTGTTTAATTTTTTTATTGATTAAGTTATTACATATGTGTCCTTATCCCCACGTTACCCCTTATCCCCCCCATTCATGCCCTCATGCCCCTGCTGTCCATGTCCATTGGTTAGGCCTATATGCTTGCATATAAATCCTTTGGTTGATCTCTCCCCCTTACCCCCACCCTCCCCTACCTTCCCTCCGAGGCCCGACGGTCCGATCGATGCCTCTCCATCTCTGGATCTGTCCTTGTTCATCAGTTTATGTTGTTCATTATATTCCACAAATGAGTGAGATCATGTGGTATTTATCCTTCTCTGACTGGCTTATTTTACTTAGCGTAACGCTCTCCAGTTCCATCCATGCTGCTTTCCTCTACATCTTGATAGATGCTTTGAACTCTTGGTGGTCATCTGTCTCATCTTCCCCACCCCACCATCCACAACTTTTATTTCTTTGCTGGATTTTTTTCCTTAGTCTGAAAATTAGTTTCCACCCTTCCACTCACTACCCAACTTCTCAAAGGTGCCTCTTTTGCTTTGGCAATCTGGTTATTATCCCAACTATTTAACTGAAACTTTATTACCAGTCATCTATGATGTCATTATTTACAAATCTGTCAGCCTCTTCTCAGTCTCACTCCTCTTACCTCTATTGCTACTCCTCAGTTCTTCCTTTATCTCTTGTAAATACGGATGTTCTTCCAGATTCTGCCCCTTACCCTTTTTGATGCATGTGCTCCCTGTCAATCTCATCACTCCCATGACTTCGGTTGGGTCTGTGTTGATGTTTCCCAAATATTGATCTCTAATCCTAACTTTCACTAGGCAGCAGACACATGCCTAGTCTCTATTTAGCGTTCTACTGGTCTTTCGAATGCTGCCTGTTAAAACTGGGTTTGTTACCCAGTGTTCTCTTCCTCTGTTCCCTATCTCGGTTTCACCATCTTTGTGGTGATACAGCCATTGTCCCTACATTCAGACATTTAAATCAGGTTAACCATATCTCTGCAGTATTTCTCCTCACCTTTTCATTTCTGCCACTATCTCTGCCTCATCTTTTCCTTTCGTTCATTTAATGGCTTTCTTTCTGGTCTCTTCAACTTCGTTCTGTTATCTATAATCATTGCCACCAGATTTTTCCTCTTCCCCTCTTGTTTACTTTTTTTCTTTAAGACATTTATTTGGAAAACAATAGAAAAATGCACAGATAGCTGAGCTGGTTTGTATTTTTCAGTCTAGAAATTTAAATGATTCTCTTCCCATGACTCTGTACCCTTGCCCACCTTTTAAAAGCTTGGAGCCCATGGTCAGAGAGACCACAGGCATCCCAGAGGGTTGCACAGAAAACACAGGTTTTCCTCTTAAAACGTGACATGGCTCGTGCTGCTTCCCTCCTTGAAAAACTCTGATGACTCTTTAAAAGCCAGGTTAGTGGTCGTAGTGTGTGAGACCCCAAGCTCTCATGGCAGCCACCTCTCAGAGTCACTAACAGGCCTGTATTCCCAGTCCGCTCTTTGAGACACATTCGTTTTCAAATTTTCCACAAGTATTTCCATAAGTAGCTTAGAAAAGCCAGTCCCCAATCATCTTCCTGTCCAATTTTTTCTCATCTATCATCAGTTCACATGTCACCTGTTCCATAAAATGTCCCTTGATCAGTTATGGAGATTTACTTATTCACTGCTGGATTACTTCATTAGAAACTGTTTAAAGCTCATGTCACTCTACCTATGTGATAGTTAGTTGTTATATTTTAGTTACTATATTTTCTCCACTACAAACGCTTAAGAATGTTTCCTAAGACGAGTGTCCGAGGTTTCCCTCGAGATAGCAGTCCAGGAGAGTTCCTGGGCAGCACTCAGTCGCCGTTGAGAAAAATCTCTCCACTGCTGCAAGTGGACGCATTTACTGTTCACCTTTATTCGCCAAAGCAGTAAGCTCCTCGGGCACGTAGCTGGTTTTGTGCAGTGAGCACCCCCTTTGCTAAGTCATGGATTTGCTAACCCGTTTACTGTATTACAATGTGCATGTTCTCTAACTTAGGATAAAGTATGAACGTCAGCTTCAGATGTAAAGATTTACTTTATCAGATCTTGCCACTATTTTAGTGGGGCACCTAGTTACCTCCGCTATCTAGTGACATATTTTTTAAATTTTTATTTTCTATAAAAGTGATTTGATATATCGTTTTTAAAATAACAAGTAATACAAAGCAATTTATAATCAAAAGGAGAAAAAAAACAAAAAACAGCAGTTCCCTGTTCTCTATCTGTTCCCTCATGTCCCCATCCCAGGTCCCAGGGGCAGTCTCTGCTCCTTACTACATGTGTACCTCTCTATTTCCCACTATCATGCTGAGGCACAGCTATGACTCCTCTGATGCCCTCCCTGGTCTTCCCTTCACCATGCAGACATAGGAACTCTGCCAGATTCTCCCGTAGCTTCTTTTTTTTCTTTTTTCTTTTCTTTTTTAATTAATCCTCACCCAAGGATATTTTTTCCAGAGGATGTTATTTTCCATTGCTTTTCAGAGAGAATGAAAGGGAGAGAGTGAGGGGGAGAGAAGGAGAAAGACAGACAGACAGACAGACAGACATTGACATCGATGTGAGACACATGGACTGGTTGCCTCCCAAACACACCCTGACCTGGAACCCAGGTACATGCCCTTGGCTAAGAGTCGAACCCGAGACCCTTCAGTGCGCAGGCTGGTGCTCTAACCAGTGAGCACATCGGCCAGGGCACTCCCATAGCTTCTTGTGCATATTTTTGTTTCAGCTTTCTTAACATTGTGTTAAAATTATCTGTGTTGTCTCTCCCAAAGCAGGCTATTTTCTCCTGAGAAAAAGCTCTTTCTTAATCATCTTTGTACCCCTTATACCGTCACAATTCCTGTTATCTAATTCAATGCATGATGAGAGAATGAACTCAGAATTTTAATACAATGCACCTAACTATTGTTTTCTTACCTGCAGGATTTCTGACTTCCGGTGAGTGAGCTTCTCTTTAAAGCAATACGGCAAAGCACATTAAACAGAAAAGTCAAAGTATAACTAGATCACATTGCAGAAAAAAATTATTTTTCACTTCAGCTCACTTATGAATTATAAACATGAAGTATCTTCTGTCTTCTGAGCAGGAAGACATCCAGGGTTGCTCTGCTCTGTGAAAACAAATGTAGGCATGCAGCATTGTTTATAGTTTTTAAAGGTAGCAGAGACTGAAGATACCACTTTTTTTTTTTTACTGCAACAAAGAAAATAGGCTTGATAAAAACAATAAAATTAGCAGCTACAAAATAGCTGGAATTTTCTAAACCATTTAATTCTGTTATTATTAGAAAATAAAAAGGTATAAACAGTATCAATATACCAATTACAGAAGTGGGCTGTGAATTAGAAAGTCAGTAGTATAAAATCAGTTTGTTCTCTTTCTCAGGCTAATGATATAATTGCTACAATTAATCCCAATATATGATCTTATTAGACTTTGACTCACATATATGGGTATGTGTGACATATCCATGGAGAAAGCATGTATGTTTTTGACATAAGTACATTTGGGCTGAGCTGGTCAAAGGGTCCTAATTTCTAATCTAAGTAAACTAAATAAAATGTATGTTTTTTCCTGATGTCCCCCTACTTTTCTGTTGTTTGGTTATATTCATTATATTATCTAACCTACAGGAATACTTTCTTGGTGCTGCTTTAAAAATCTACTAACTGAGGTGGTTTGTATGTTTTTATAGTGATTACTAAAGACATAAAAGCCTGTAGACTGTTTACATCTTGTGTTCGCAGGGGAAATGGGGTTATGTTGCTTGCAGGTGAAAAGGCATTCTATGTGCATGTGATTATTTTTCCTAATGGCATATTCCACAGTGCTTTCCTATTTTAAAAGGGTGGCAGTTGTTTAAACATTGTAATGGATTTTGTGAAATTGGATTTTAAGAGTGATTTCCAGGCAAATTTAGCACTAGGCTATAGAATCCCTATTCTAAATTTGTACTAAAGTTAACCATTTTGGGACTAAAGTTAATCTTTGGTTAGTAAATACCTTATTCATGAACAGAACTAAACAAAAGCATAAACCAGATTATACGGTCATTTTTAAAAATAATCCTTTAAAACATCTTTGTATATAATTGGTGCTTTCAATAAAAATACTATTTAGAAATCAGTTTTACCTACTTATTAAGACTTAACTCCTAATTACCTCAAGCTGTAGTTTAAATGAATATTACTTGTTAAACTAATTTATCCTTGTATGAATTTAAAAGGAATAAAACACATGAAAACACTTTGTAAGTAAGGCTTTCCATAATTACCAGGCTATCCTCCAATTAGTATAAATGTAGCTACTTCATCTCATACTTTGTGAAGTGCGTGAAACATGAAATCAAAATGTTATTTCCCAATTTGAAATTGAGAGGTACTGTAATTACTTTTAGAGAATAATCTTTAGATTAAATGCATTCCTTGGTTGTGTTTTAGGATTTAGAACATGCAACTATCCATAATATCAGGTTATTAATAAATGACCAAAGTTAGCTTTAACTTTTCTTTAACTAGCTGTATTAAATGCTAATTTTAACTTCTTAGAAAATAGAGAAGGAAAGTAATTGCCATATTGCATAAATGAAGGTCATTTGACTGTTTGTACCTTATGAAGCCAGAAGAAAGCCTTAGGAAATGAATGCTTTGTGCCCAAATATCCATGTATTAATGTTTTAGTTGATCAGACATTTGTAGAAAATTCTTTCAAATTCAACTACTTCCTTTTAAATTCTAGGTCCTGCGGTAGACTGGTGGGCACTTGGAGTTTGCTTGTTTGAGTTTCTAACAGGAATTCCCCCTTTCAATGATGAAACACCACAACAGGTATTCCAGAATATTCTGAAAAGAGGTGATTCTTTTTCTCCTATTAAGATAGATTCATTTATCTCTGTGTATTATATTGAGCAATGATCAATAAGCTTATTCATATTTGTAGATATCCCTTGGCCTGAAGGTGAAGAAAAGTTATCTGATGATGCTCAAAGTGCAGTAGAAATACTTTTAACTATTGATGATACAAAGAGAGCTGGAATGAAAGGTAAGCTTTTGTATTAATAAACTCTTTTACCCTTGATTTGTTTCAGGGGCAGAATGTTAATAATATGAAGTTCACAATACTAAAGATAATTTAACTGTTAAATTTGTTTTAACAGATTTTTAGTTTATTTTCGCCCTCTAGGTATCCATTGATATTTTTGTCTTTATTCTACATTAAAATTTACTGTGGTCAGGTTGTGACAGTCACTCATTGAATTTTATTAATCTCAAGCAGGTACCTGAAACAATTTTATCTTGTCAGTGTCTTAGGTTTATCAGAACCTAATAAATACAAAGAAAAAAAATACAAGAAATACTTTTTTACCAAAACTTTAATTCTATCATTTCATACTGCTTCTTTTCTGATACCATTATTGATTGACAAATGTATCAGGTACCATACTACCTCAAATAAGACTAATTGGTCCATTATGATCCATTCAGTGGTTTTTTTCCACTGCAGGGATATGTTAAACTATAGTTTTGAACTGCTAGTAGATCTCATCAGCTGCCATCAGATCCTTTTTGTAACAGGGTATATAGAGAGACAAATAAGCATTACATTTCCATTTACAGGGTATATTTAGAAAATTTAGCTTTAGTAATATGTCATTTGCATCAGCTTCTGAGTATCCCCTCTAATAAGTTCCATAGTTTGTTTGTTTGCTTGTTTGTTATTTAACAAATCCTACAGAGTGACTTCTAGGTGCCAGACAATGTTGTTTCAGGTGCTAGAGGTACCCATATTCCAGTGGAAAGACGAAGTAAACAAATGCAACCATGACATAATGACATCTAGTTGTAAGGTCTATGGAGAAAGTTAAAGCAGGCCCTGGCAAATGTTGCTCAATGACTAAAGTGTTGTCTTGTGCACTGCAGGGTCATGGATTCAATTCCAGGTCAGGGCATATACCCAGGTTATGGATTCAATCCCCAGTTTGGACACATGCATGAGGCAGCCAATCGATGCTTCTCTCTCTCTCTCCCTCTTTCTCTCTAAAATCAATGAAAAGCATATCTTCGGTTGAGGATTAAAACAAAACAAAAAAAAAGATAAAGCAGGGTGAGAGAATACAAAGTGATGGTAGGAGATATTTTTTAGATGGAGGGGTCAGGAAGACCTCTGTGAAAAGTGGACTTTGAGCAAAAATCTGTATAATGTGAGAGCACAGACATTTGTGTAAACTGAGCTCTAAGACTGACTTTAGAACAAGAGCTCTCAACTGGGGTGACTTTGCTCCCAAAAGGACACTTGGCATTGTCTGGAGACATTTTTGGTTGTCACAGTGTTTGGAGCATTGAGTAGGTAGAGGCCAGGGAGTCTGCTCACCATCCTACAATGCACAGGAGAGTCCCCACAACAAAGAAATATCTGGTCCCAAATTTCAGTTGTGCTGAAGTTGAAAAACCATTGTTCAGCAAATAGCTATAATGTACAGTAATTTGCTCAAAATAAGTGGAGACAGAAGAAAGGCAGTTTTACCAGTGACCTCAGATTTCTGCTTGTTTAATGAACAGTTTAGTTTACATAGGGAAGTCAATGATAGGGGTATTCTTCAGTTACAAAACAGTTGCTTCAACTGTTTTAGTTCCTTTTAACCTAGATTAGAATTCCTTTGTAGATTCAGTTTTGTTTTTGGGGGTTTTTTTTTAATATATTTTATTGATTTTTTTACAGAGAGGAAGGGAGAGAGATAGAGTTAGAAACATCGATGAGAGAGAAACATCGATCAGCTGCCTCCTGCACATCTCCCACTGGGGATGTGCCCGCAACCCAGGTACATGCCCTTGACCGGAACCGAACCTGGGACCCCTCAGTCCGCAGACCGATGCTCTATCCACTGAGCCAAACCGGTTTCGGCTGTAGATTCAGTTTAAGTGAATAGCTATGATGAGAGGGTCATAAAGCACCACATCACATTCAGATATCACAGTTTAAGAATTACTATGGCAAGTAGCTCTAAAGTAATCCATGCTCAGATATTTATTTTGAACAATTAAAAGATAAATAAATTCTCTAAATGAAAGTTGATTTTGCTATGTTATTCCTCTTGCTACCAGTCTTTCAGTTTAGGAAAAAGGCAACATGTAGACATACGGATTTTCCAACCCATTACCCCAATACAGACACATAATTCTTTCCCGTCTGTGTAGTCTTCTCCCAATATTTTCCTCAAATATGATTGCTGCTTTTTTTTAACTGTTTACTGCCTTAATGGCCACTTCATTATTTTGGCAATGCTCTTATTGTTACCTCATGAAGTGAAGGATTGAGAAGGGTGGTATCTAGCAACTAAATATCAGTGTGATCAAAAGAGCACACTTTCATTTTAGTCGGTAGAAGGTAATAGGAAAGATGATCATCCTGCTGGATAGTCAGTGTTTTGTGAAGGTGCAAGTCAGTGATATCAAGGAAGTCAAAGAACCATAATAAAAATGTGTCAGAAGTATCATCCATGTATATGATGAAATCACCATGACAGATAAGGATGGAGCCAGCCCAGACAGTAAGGGAGTGGAGATGAGCTTCTTGCTGAAGTTATCGAGGGCAATAGGTAGTGCTAAGGACTGCAGAGCTGTGAAGAGGTGGCAAAGACTTGGGATGAGAATGGGACATTAATCATGGAAGATGAGTGGTTTGGAAGCTGTATGGGGATCAGGAAGTAGAGCACACTCGCTCTCTTCAAGTCAGGGATTTTGTGAGAAGATGCAGGCAATGAGAAAGACTTCTGTCAAGACAAATCATTCAATCACTCATTTGACAAATACAGATCAGGCACCTGTCCTATACCAAGTGATACACAAAATGACACAGTGTGTGTCGTTGAGAAGAATGTGGGTAAACAGAGAGACAGACAAACAAATGCCTATGAAAGTGACGTAATAAATTAGGGCAAAGTACATGTGAGAATGTCTCTTCTTCATTCCGATAGAACAGTACTTGCTTAGGTAATGGTGTCATATTATTTTCTTTTGTTTTCTATTTTTCCAAAGAGTTGAAACATCATCCTCTCTTCAGCGATGTGGACTGGGAAAATCTACAGCATCAACCTATGCCTTTCATACCCCAACCAGATGGCGAAACAGATACATCATATTTTGAAGCCAGAAATAATGCTCAGCACTTGACCGTATCTGGATTTAGTCTATAGCACATAAATTTGCCCTTTAAGCTAACCTTGTCTTATAGAAAAAGCTACCATAATTATATATTCCTTAATATGAGTTTTATTTAAGGGGGGAAATCATTTTTCCTGGATCAATGAGCTTTTATATATGGTTACAGCTTCCGCAGAGGTAAAAGGCTATCAAGAATATAAGCAATAAGTTATCTTAATCTCAAAGCTTCTTTCATCTTATTTATTTTGTCACTGCACTTTATGAAAATTAATGCATCAATAAAACTAGAATGGCACTACCATTTTAGAGAAAGTGAGCCTTGAGCTTGATTTTCTTTCTCATCTGTTGATTTCAGTCCACCATTCAGTTCGGTGTTAAAATAACAAAACACTATCCAGTTTTATTTTAATGTAATTTATTTGTACATGATTGCCTGCAAAAGCTATAGTCTCCAGGGCAATCCTTTAAAGCTGCATTTGTGACCTCAATATGCAGCTGGAAAATTTCTTCACTCAGTAGTGTAGCTCCTTTTGGGAATGAGGGACAAACAAAAGAACTATGGTTTTGGCTTACTTTCCTATGAATATAGTTTTGCTCCTTTGACTATTTCCTTTGCTTTCTCTACAATGCATATCTGTTTAAAATAGTTATGGAAAGGTTAGCCGTGATATACTGTAGCAATTTTAACAGCTTGTTCAGTTTTAGAAAAAATGTGATGGTTTACATCTTAAAATAATTTGTTTAAAATATATGCAGCATTATCAGCCTGATCCTTTATAAAAAATATACCTTGGCTTAATAAATATAATTGTAACATACTTCAAGTGTATTATTTGTCAACATCATTCTTTCATACACGCACTAAGATTCTGCTTCACAGGTCATATCTTAAACACATTGAGGCTTTCAGCGTACTTACCATTCAAAAGAGCAGAGTTCAAATTGAAGTGTACTGTATGTAAATTTGCTGCTAATCTATTTAATACTGTTGTTCCTTTTGCATTTGGCTTTATGTTTTTACTCTCCATTACCATCCCAGTAAAAGCCTTGCTAATGTAGCTGAGAAAGATAGGACAAGTGTAAAACTTACAGTGAAAGATAGACAGTTATAAGCAGTGCTATATAATTTAATCCATGGCTTAATGTTTTTACTGAGCTTGTTTTGCTAATAGTAATGATTACTTAGATTTAACCCTCCTAATAGTCGTCTCTTCTAATAAAATATTTAAAATAAGTTATTAAAACTTAATTTAATATAAATTATATATTTCCTTAATTAGGTAAAAGAATAAGATTATTTTTTTTAATCCTCACCAAGGTGTTTTTTTTTAATAAAGCAGGAAACTATGTTTTATTATTCATGAAAGAGACCTAAACTAAAAAAATATTGGTGCTCAAAAGAGTAAGATCCAATCCTAGAGGTTTCTTTATGCTCAGCAGGTGGGAATGCACTGACATTTCACTTGCTGGCCACGCCCTGGACCAGGGATATTTTTCTATTTGGGAAATGTACAGTGACCCTATTCCCAAGGAAACAACCATGCCTTTAAGTGAAAAAGTGTGCTGTTATTGACCTAGCATGTGCTGCTATAGTCGCCTGGAACTCTGCATGCTGTAGTGGTGTTTACTGGGAACAAGTGATTTATTATCTAAAATTAACCCTTTAAAGCATCTGTCAGGATGTGGTGGATTCAGATACTGGTTAAAGAAAAACCTGAGGCTTCGGGTCAACGTGGCTGAGTAGGTAACCTCGGCACTTGCATCTTCCCACAAAACTACATCAAATCACAACTAAAATTATAAACAACCATCACAGAGCAACCTGAAGTCCTATAACTAAGCATATACAGAGAACCCACATCTGAGCCTGGTAGGAGAGGTAGAGATAAGGAACAGGCAGATCCGCACCAACACATACAGTTAAAAAACAGAGCTGGATATCTCTGTTGCAGAAGATCCCCTGTGAACCCAGGAGTCCCAGCTCCACACCAGGATCTCCAGCTCAGGGTTCCAGTGCTGGGAAGAGAACTCTCCATAACTTCTGGATGTGAAAACCAGTGGAGATTGTGGCTGAGTGAGACAAGGTGGCTGGAAACCCAGGCGTCCCTCTTAAGGGGCCAGCACACAGACTTACTTAGATTCACTCCCTCTGAGCTCCAGTGCTGGGGCAGCAGCTTGAAAGGCACCAGGGACATAAGGGAGGAACTGAGTTGTCTGGCTTCAAGGCGAGGGTTGGAGGGCAGCTTTCTTCCAGACGGAAGTGCTGACAGAGGCCATTGTTCCTTTGTTGAGCCTTCCCCTTCACAGATCCAGGGCCATATCTGAGTCTCCATCTTCCTGGCTAACATCATTCACCCTGCCCTGGTGGTTCCCCGAGAGCCCAGCCCACCCAACTTGTGGGCCCACCCAAGCTGCTTCCAGTGGCATTTCAATACAAATAGCCTGTCTTGGCTAATGCAGCAGACTTTCCTAAAATCTCTCAAAGGCCCATAAACCCCAACAAGCAGCATGTGGCCTCAGCATGCCCTGTAACTTGTTAAGTACTGCCAAGCCTGGGACTAGCAGCAACTGGTCTCAGCTCACAGCTTGGCCTCTCCCAGACACCTCCAAGGCCAGCACAAGTGGCAGCCACGTGCAGCTCGCTTTGCAGCTCGTGCCAGTTGGCCCTGGGCAGGGCAAAGGCAGTGGCTGATCTTGGTCTGCACCTCCCAGTAGGCCCCTGAGCCAAGGCACCCAATAGACATCTTCAGATTACACTGGAGCTGCCCCCAACGTCCTCTACCAGCAACACACTCAAGGGAAAGACTCAGCTGGCACCAGAGCCTTGCTGAAGGGAGTCCTGCTCTATGAACAAATATAGATACAAAAACATAGAAGCATCGAACAGACTGACAAACCTTAGAAGGAAGGCGGGAGGTGGGGGGGGGAGGTAAGATGCTGGAGGCTAAGTCCAGCGGGTCATAATAAATGCGAGAAGTCCTCGAAAGATTGAATGGACTCTTTCAGCAGGGCTGAAAATCTGCAATTCCCCCAACCTGATGGTCCTTTACTGTTTACCAAACCTTACCTTTGATATATGTATCTGCTTTGCTAGAAGGTAAAATGTGTGAATAAAAAGCCCTGGGTCCAGAGATTCGGGGAGCTTAGTCACTAGAACTAAGTTTCCATCTGGCACCCCAAAATGCCGTCCAAATTCATATTTCTTCTCTAGTCTCTTCATTCATTTATGCACAGCCCCTTCTCCAGATTCCTTGAACCCTTGTAGATGCGGGAAAGACCCCAGCAGTAAGAGATCAACCAAAGGACTTGTATGCATGCATATAAGTATAACCAATGGACACAGGCAGTAGCGGGGTGAGGGTATGTGCTGGGTGGGAACAGGTGGGGAGAGGCCAATGGTGGAAAAAGGAGACATACATAACACATTCAACAATAAAGAATCTTTTTTAAAAGGTACAAAATATTCACAGCACAATTTCCTGAGATGTTAACAGTAAGTAGACTTGCATTTTCTCCTTTGTGGCCTGAGAGATGCTTTTTTGTCATCCTGAAAGCGTTGTCAGGTCAAGAGCTGATGTTTTATTCAAGGCAGCTGATCAATGATCCTCTTTCATTGATGTTTCTATCTCTCCCTCTCCTCTCCCTTCCTCTCTGCAATCAATCTATAATAATTAAAGCATAATATGCTAATTAGACCAGACATCCTTCCAGGCGACCTTCTGGACGAAGCCGGGGTTGCAAGGGAAGCCTGGGTCCTGGGTGCAGGAGGGAAGCCCAGGTCCCGGGTGCCAGAGGGAAGCGGCGCCAGCAGCAAGGGGAAGGAAGGCCTACTCTTGCACGAATTTTGTGCATTGGGTCTCTAGTAAAACTATATTTTAAAACTCCAGTTCCAAGCTTTTGTACTTTAATCCACATGTCCCATCAGTGAACAAGCCTGAAAAATGGTAAATTCAATTGGGAAAAAAATGTTGTATTGATTTTTAGAGAGGAAGGGAGAGAGACATAGAAACATCGATGAAACATTAGTCAGCTGCCTCCTGCACACCCCCTACAGGAGATCAAGCCCACAACCCTGGCATGTGCCCTAACCAGGAATGATCCTGCAACTTCTTGGTTCATGGGTTGACACTCAACCAGTGAGCCACACCGGCCAGGCTAGCAGGCTAATTTTTAAGTTGATAATTTTGTATGTCCCACAAGTGATGTTGTAAATACCCAAATGGTCCTTGACAGAAAAAAGGCTCCCACCCCTGTCCTAAGTGTTAAAGAGCACTTGGGGCATCTTTTGTTCTAATATTTGGTCTTTGATCCCAGTTACTGACACAGGGCTTCTAGATCCCTTGGAATTTCCTGGGTGGTAGGAGTGTCTTGAGGTGACTCCTGGACAGGGCTGGTGACTAGAAAGACCAAGTCATGATTAGAAGCTTGGAATTTTCAGTCCCATTCCTCCATTTTCCAGAAAGGGGAAAGACTGGAAATGGAGTTTATGTTTGATCATGCCTCCATGATGAAGCTACCATAAAAATCCCACTAGTTCAGGGTTCAGAGAGCTTCCAAGTTGGTGAACACGTGGAGGTGCTGGGAGAGTAGTGCACCCAGAGTGCAAAGAGCTCCATGCCCTTTACATATCTCTTCCTTCTGAGTGTTTATCTGTATCCTTTACCATATCCTTTTATAGTAAACTTGTAAGCAGTAAGTTTTCCTGAGTCCTCTGAGCCACTCTAGCAAATTAAATCAACCCAAGGAGGGCACTGTGGGAATCTCCATTTGTAGCTGCTTGGTCAAAAGCACAGGTGACAATCTGGACTTGCAATTGGCATCTAAAATCAGGGGAGAGCAATCTTGTGGGACTGAGCCCTTAACCTGGGGTAATCTGATGCTATCCAGGTAGATAGTGTCGGAATTAATTTATTTATTTAAATATAGATTTTTTATTTTAGTGAGGGAGAGGGAGAGAAAGATAGAAACATCAATGATGAGAGAGAATCATTGATCAGCTGCCTCCTGCACACCCCACACTGGGGATCAAGCCCTCAACCCAGGCAAATGCCCTAACTGTGAATCAAACTGTGACCTCCTGGTTCATAGGTCACTGAGCCACGCCAGCCGGATGTGTCAGAATTTATTTAAATGCTAGGACACCCAGCTGTTATCACAGAAGTGCTTACTGATGTGAGGAGAAAAAAAAAATCCGCACAGCTGGTTTCTGAAGTGTGAGTAGTGTAAGAATAAAAGAAAACACAGGAAGGCTGGACTTTTTTCTATGCAACTGGTTTTTAGAAAGAAGCATCTGACATGTTTTCACACGTAACATTTACAACTGCAAACAAAAAGGCAATGGAGTCTGGCTGATGTGCCTAAATGGTTGAGCATCAACCCATGAACCAAGAGGTACCTGGTTTGATTCCCAGTTGGAGTACATGCCTGGGTTGTGAGCTCCATCCCCTGTGGGGGAGGGTGTGTGCAGGAGGCGGTTAATTGATGTGTCTCTCTCATGGATATTTCTATCTCTCTCCCTTCCTCTCTCTCTAAAATTAATAAAAATAAAAAAAATTTTAAAAGGCAATGGGGCAACATCTTTAAACTTCAGAAAGGAAGAAAGACATTTTTATACATGCAAAGTCCCCAAATACTTCCCTCTTGTGCATCCTTCCTTATTTAAAAAGACACTGCAAACCAGGCTCTATCAAAATAAGAGAGTGAACCAAAAGAAGAATCCATAGAATAAGGGAAGCAGGCTGTCTAATAGAGGAGTTAAAGAGAACCCTCAAGGATGATGATCAAGTATGAGCCTAGGATAAGAGCTGTGTCCCAGTCACAGAGAGCAGCAAGGTCAAAGCAGGTCAAAAGTTTCCAGAAGACTTTGTCAGATATATGAAATTGATAGAATATCAATGAAATTGATATTCTGGTGTATCTGAATGTCTTGATAGGTTATTTAGACAATGGGGGAAGAATTAGACATTGAATTATTGATAAGTAGAAAGAAAAGCTAGCAAATGAAAAAAAGTTAACTGCAGCAACACTGAACAGCTGGGCCCTGGCTGGTGTGGCTCAGTGATTGGAGCATCTGCCTGCACATCAAAGGGTCGCGGGTTTGATTTCTGGTCAAGGTTACGTACCTGGGTTGCATTTCCACCCCCAGCCCCGGTTGGGGCATGGGCAGGAGGTAACCAATTAATGTGTCTGTCACATCGATGTTTCAGTCTCCCTCTCTGTTTTTCTCCCCCTTCTTCCCCCCTTCAACTCACTCTGAAAATCAATGGAAAAATATCCTCAAGTGAGAATTAAAAATAATAATTTTAAAAAGCTGTGCAGGAAAGGAAAATGATCATAGGTTAATAAATTGCTCATCTGTGAAGAGTCTTTGCATGGCCCTAACAATATGAACCCTGAGTACTGATCTAACCTAATACAAATGTGTGAGGAGACAATTCTTCATGGCTCTCTTGCACTTCTGCATGTCCTGTGAGTGAGGCACTTACTGCCCTTCATTCCAGACCATCTTTTCAAGGATGTTTGTACAATGAACAGCGTTGGAAGACAGAGATGATATCTCTTTTTGCATAAATGTCAGGATACTTGCTAATTGAAAGGACAGAAGGGGACTGATAGCTGTGTTCCTAACTCCTCTTCAAGCAAAAGCCATAGAATGTATCAGTTGCAAAAGCCATAGAATGTATCAGTTACTCAGCCAGCCCTTATTCCAGCCAATAGGAATGCAAGAAAACTAGCCCAAGGCCAAAAGCATGCTGAACACCCTCCTGTCTTTGTGTAACCAGACCCTAGCTGCACCCTACCCCTGCGTCACTAGCCCCCGGCCCTCACTCAACCAACTGGAATCAGCCAAATCAGTGGTCAGAGTGTGCCCCCAACCCCCTGACCCCAAGCCCTATAAATTCCTTGTTCTCTTGGAACTCAGGGCTCTCTCTTGCATCCAGTAATGGAGGCGGGGGTGGGGGGACCAAGTCCCGGGCTTGAATAAAAGACCCTTTGCTTTTGCATCGGAAAAGGCTCCCTGGTAGTGGATTATTGGGGACCCCGAACTCTGGGCATAACATTCGGGGGCACGTCCGGGATCCCCAAAATCCACGAGGGACCCCAATCCGGGGAGTCTGCCTGACCGCGGTAAGTGTCTGTGTGTTGTCTATTCTGTTCTGTGTGTTCTGTCCTGTGTGAGCTCACTTCTGAAATCTGTAATGCCTGAAACGGTCTAAGTGGACGCACTGGGGGACCACGGGCAGGAGGAGTTGGGGGACGCCCCGATCCTCCATCTGGAGGGGCGCAGAAACCCCTCAATCTGAGATGAGGTGGGTCGCTCCCGCCAGTTGGCGGGCGCATGGCCATCATCTGTAGTTTTGCTTCCGCGGAGTTGGAAGGTTGTTTTGGTTTTGCTTCCATAGAGTTGGAAGACTGTATTTGTCTGTGTTTGTGGTTGTTTTTTTCTGTTTTCTGTGGACTTACTGGATGGACGTTATGGGACAGACTCAAACTACTCCTTTAAGCATTATGGTCATTTTAAAATCAAGAGCTAGGCCAAACCTGCTTGCCAGCCTCAGGTGTGGTTTTCCAGAACCGCTGGGAACTTGGGACCTTGAAGCTTACTGAATTTGAATGATAAAAAACTTATGTCTTGCATTTTTAAGTTTATTCTTTAAAATGTTACTGATTGAGAAATGCTGAATATTTGACTTGCCAGCTAAAAGTTTAAGGTTCGGATTGAATTGGGAAAAACTGTGTGTTGTGGTAGCTAAATGCCTTTGCTGAATGAATGTCTGGTGAAAGTGTGTGAGTGTGGAGGGAGGGGGCCTGCCCTCTCCTCTCCTTTGTGTGGCTTCACAACTTTGGTCAGGCGGGCATCTGAGTGAGGATCTGTGAAAACAGGTCATTCCCTCCCTTGTCTGTCTCTCGTCACCGATCATCATGGGGTTGGGACAAAGTTTGTTTGTGTGGGACTAGCCAATTTACTACAGAGAAGGGGGACTGGAACTGGTCTGTGTAAAGCGAAAGCTACTTTGTGCTATCTGTTTGTACACATGAGGAAAAACCCTGCTTTAAGGGGAAGACAGTAGAGAACTTTTAATTGCTTTACTCTGAGGTATAATTTTGCTGCATCAGGTTAAAATTTTAAAAATATAGGATTAATTTAAAGGTATAAGGTTGCAACCCAAAGAAGTTTAACAAAGGCTGGCTAGATTACAAGATTGCTTAGTTCTGAGATTGCTTATAAAAAAAAAGCAAGAGAGAAGTCTTTTCAAGTTGACTATTTGCTTAGCAAATTAACAAAGTAGCAAATTTCAAAGAACTTGTTATTCATGGTTTTCTTATCTCTTTGGTAGACAGCTCTGCAGGATGGAGAGATTTACTGCCTGTGACTGTATTTTGTTTAACTTGCCGTTTTCAATTGTTTATTAAAGGACATAACCTGGTCTTTCCCTTCCTCCCTCATCCGGATTCTGAAAGCATCTGTAACTGGATTTCAGATCGTCTCCAGACCGACTCTGTGAGGAAAAGCAGTCGGCCTGGGCTGAGACAAGGGGGGCGGGGGTGTTAACAGACCGCTAGAAAAGCAGAGGAGGAACAAAACTAAAGTCCGCAGCCGCCCTGCTGATTTAGAACTGTTTTGCTAGGCAGACTCAGCCCCTGAGAGCCAGGCCATCAACGCCACCATTGCCGCCCAGCTCCTGAACCCTCTGCTTGAGTCCATACCACTGCGAAAGGGCAGCAGCTTCTGGGATTTGCTGGGGGACGCTCTGGCTGGGCCCCCGGGAGACCCTAGGCAGAGCAGCTGGCTCACAGGAGGGGCTGATATCCCCTTCTAGTGCACTCCCTTGAAAGAGGCCTGGTTGCTGCTCTGCCACAAAGGGAACTGGTAGAAAGGCAAGAAAGCAGGGCCCTAAGGGTTAACAAAAGGACACTCTCCCTGGACCTGGAAGCCATCAGGACTTTGAAATTCTCCAAGAGAGGAGGAGTCTGACTCAGAGACTGGCCAAAACCTCGTTGGGTTAGAAGAATCAGAGGCTGCATATTGAACTTATAGACTGCAGTTTGCTGGGCAGAGGTCCAAGCCCAGTTATATAGGGCTTAAACTACCGGTGTACAGCAAAACAACTTTCTCCTGTGCCAGAATACATTTTAAGAAAATTGAATGCATAATAGACCAGTAAGCTGGGACAAGTAGAATAGAGAAACTGAGCAGAAATCCTACCTTCCTAAACCAATGACACTTGGTAGTAAATGCTTTGCATTTGCCTCCCTAAACAAAGGTTAAATCGTTTATGTCAATCTGATTAGTGTCATTTGTTGTCCACACCCAGGGACAAATGAAGTTAGAAAATAAGCCTTATTTTGATTAGTTCTTTTATTCAGGAGGAGCCAACCCAGTCCCTCCCTGCAACATGAATGATAAAATGTATGTTAAGGAATTTTAAAATTGCTCAAACTTCGCTGCCTTGGGTCCAGTTCTGTGTGTGTAAGAAGGGACAGAGTAAAGTTTAGTAGCAGGCCAGAAGAAGCTGGCAAGGCCATCCAAACCACCCAGCCGCTATTGGCCAGAGCCGCCTGAGGCAGACCTCCTCGGACTGGCAACAGCTGACTCTGACTAGGACAGACTGGGCTTTTTCCAACTGGGCCCCCCATGAGCCGATGGTCGAAATGAAAAATCGGGGGCCAGACTGTGAACTTTATGATTGATACAGCGGCAGAGCACTCAGTAGTTACTCAGAAGGTAGCTCCCCTCTCAGGACAGGAAGTCACCATTATTGGAGCTACCGGTACCACAGCTGCAGACTGTTCTGCCGCCCCCGCCGATGTCAGTTAGGCGGCCATCAGGTGGTTCATGAATTCCTATATTTACCAGTTGACCTGGTCCCTCTAATGGAAGCAGAAACCACTTTTGCCCCAGATGGCTCAGCACAGCCTTGCCTAGGTGAAGAGACCTCTCCAATGATCCTGTCCTTAGCAGTGCCAAGAGAGGAAGAATGGAGACTTTATACCCCCCAGCCAAAGGCCCTCACATCTGTTCTTGTCAGGCCCCCATCAGGGGACTTGGGCAGTGTTCCTGTTATCTGCCAAAATTCCCAAGACTATAAAAGTACTTGTTCACTGAAAAGGTGTAAATATGGAAGTCTATAAGAAAAAAATATATTTAATTTAAAGCTGAATGCTCTGGCCAATAGCAAAACACCCCAAGCGGCCACTGGGTTCTTTTCCCAAAGGCTGTTTGCTCCCTGTCAGAGGTGGAATCGGCCCACCCAACAAAATTTCTGTCTGTTTGTTTACTAGAGACTCTGATATTTCTGTGTTGGGTTAAAATTTTGGAATTCTGGGGTATATTTAAAAATATTTATAGATAAATAGAACCCCCGGTTAGTTTCCTGGTGTATTCTGGAGCAGCCTATTCAGTCTTGACAGAGCCAATGGGACCAGTAACATCTAAGAAGGCACCAGTTCTAAGAGCCACTGGACAAACTGCCTTTTTCCTTGGACATCAAAGAGGACTGTGGACCTCAGAAAGAACACGGTAACTCATTCGTTTCTAGTCATGCCAGAATGCCTGTACCCCTTACTTGGAAGTGATCTCTTACAGAAATTACAAGCCACCCATAAGCTTGTTGGAGATGCCCTGCCAGTGCCACCTTGGACTCTGTACATCCTTTCCAGCCTGGGGACTCGATGTGGGTAAAGAAGTTCACGACCCCAAGACTCACCCCAACTTGTAAAGAACTATACCTGCAGAAAATTGTATAATAGACTCAGATGATGCCTGCATCTTCATAGACATGGCTTCAGAAAGACAAGGACGATTTTACCTTACATAGAAAGGTCAAAGAGTGGACTTTAGTCACCTCCCTAAAATGCTTGTATAGCCCTGCCATATCTCATGTTTAGTAGAGGAGGATTTGGCTGCCTGAAGCGGCCATGATGCCAATATTATGTTTCATTGTATTGATATGTTATATTAACCTTTGATTCTCTTGCAGGTTTGAATGTATGTTGGCTATCCTGGAAGGGGACTGTGTGGGGTGAACCCCACGAGTAGAGGGTGTCTGGCTGCCTAGAGGGCAGGTGCCCAACTGGGCAAAGAAGAATACCCATCAGGTTTTGGTCTCTATTAAGAGACAGCTAACAGTTGGCAGCCTCTACTGTCAGGGGTGGTACAAACCTCGGCTGTAGAGAGCTGGGAAAGGCCTATTTGGAATGGAAGGTCTGAGGCATGGTTGTGCATTTTTAAAGGACATAAAAAGGTTTAAAGGCTAATCTGAAAGTATGAAATTTAGAAAGGTTGTATATATGATAAGAAGGAGAAGAGAATCGTTGAAAGGACTGACAAGAAAAATCAGAAGATCTTAGAGCAGATCAGTATGTTTTTCTCCTTATATAATTCCTCTGAAATATGGCAATGCTTAATAAGTCATGGCAATACATTTCTTTGCATGAAATCAATAAGACCGGTTTTCAATAGTAATTTTATTAACCGGAAACTTTGACTGGAATGTCATGTTTTAAAGAAACCTGTCTGAGCTCTTAAGACTTAAAGCCAATAAGAGTGCCACAGGAAAAGCCTGGTATCCTGCATGGGAGCCCTGAAGATGGCTGGCGCTGGAGCGTCAGACCCATGCCCTACCATCACTGGCGGTTGGTAAGAGTAGAAGGGGAGCAATAAGGATGCCTCTGCATCCCTGTGGAACCCCCACTCACTCTGGGCCGCAACGAGTAGGAGGGCTACTGAGATGGAATTAAAGCCTAGAGCGTGGGCTCAGGTGGAGTTGCTACAGGTGAGGGATTCACCTAACGCAGCAGATACTGCAGGCAGGCCTGATGGCAGCTGGATGGCTTGGCTTCCTGGCCCTACAGGGCACATTAAGATTTAGTCATGAAATTCCAGCAAAGGTAGTCAGTTACCATTCTTGTTGTTTTTATGCAAACATCAGGCCAAATTGAATACAGTAGATAAATTAATCTTGATTTGGCCTTTTGATAGCCATAGAGGAGTTTTAAGAAGAAAAATCCTATTTCAATAGAGGTTGTTAAAACTAAAATGGTTTCTTTCCCTTCCACCGGACCATTTGTTATAGTTTGTCTCTGCCAGGTCACAAGCCCAGCTCCTTCTGTGCCCAGGACAGCAAGGAGCCTGACTGGAAGGTGACCTCTGACTAGATACACCCACTGCAGATCACCCTCAAGAAGACAGCGGACCTCGGCGGACCCCTTGTAATCCTCCTGATGCTGTTGACTTTCGGCCCTTGCATTATTAACAGACTAGTCCAATTTGTCAAGAAGTGTATAAAAGTAGTTCAGTTGATAGTTCAGTCGGTCTCATGATTGAGCCGGAAGTTCCAAGACAAGGGGGGAATGAAAGGACAGAACGGGACTGAGAGCTGTGTTCCTAACTCCTCTTCAAGCAAAAGCCATAGAATGTATCAGTTGCAAAAGCCATAGAATGTATCACTCAGCCAGCCCTTATTCCAGCCAATAGGAATGCAAGAAAACTAGCCCAAGGCCAAAAGCATGCTGAACACCCTCCTGTCTTTGTGTAACCAGACCCTAGCTGCACCCTACCCCTGCGTCACTAGCCCCCGGCCCTCACTCAACCAACTGGAATCAGCCAAATCAGTGGTCAGAGTGTGCCCCCAACCCCCTGACCCCAAGCCCTATAAATTCCTTGTTCTCTTGGAACTCAGGGCTCTCTCTTGCATCCAGTAATGGAGGCGGGGGTGGGGGGACCAAGTCCCGGGCTTGAATAAAAGACCCTTTGCTTTTGCATCGGAAAAGGCTCCCTGGTAGTGGATTATTTGGGACCCCGAACTCTGGACATAACACTAATATAATATAGACGAGAGGCCCATTGCACGAAATCGTGCATGGGTAGGGGCCCTAGGCCTAGCCTGTAATCAGGGCATTCTTACGCCCACTTGCCAGTCCTCAGTCCAGCCCCCCCACTGCCAACCACCCTGATTCCTCTTTCGCCATCCAGCGATCAAAAGGACAGCCCACTCTACCTTAGGTGCCTTGTGCCATCAAAGGGCACCTGGCCTTTTGCTCCCTTTAAAGAAGTAAAATAAACACCCTCTCTCTTCACCTGTCTCTTCTCTCTCTTATGAATCCTTTCACAGCCAGCATCAACAGACAAAACCCTAACAATGACCTGGGAAACTCAACCAGGAAGGACTATGCCTGTGGGAGGAGGTGCAGGGAACCAGGGCTGCCCCCTTGCTCCTGCCCCGCCCTCCCTCACTCTGTCCCTGCACTGGCCCAGCCACCTGGCTCAGCCCTCCCCCATGGCAAACTGCTCAGCTCAAGCTCTGGCCCCGTCCATCCAGGGGGAGGAGCATGCGCAGTTTCTTGCAGATGCAGAAGAGGCTGTGAGTAGGGAGGTGGCGGGTTCTTCCTGAGGAGGGTGTTTGTGCTTTAAAGCTGTTGTTCTCCATCCACCTCCCAGCAGTGAAGGCTGAGGGTCGTTGCAGGTGCTGAAGTCCTTGTTGAAGTCTCCGCTCTGGAGCCTGTCACAGCAGTGAGTCCACATCCCAGGAGGCTGTGCAGTGGAGGCGCCACATTCCTTTTGGAAGAAACTGAGGATTGATCGGAGCCTGCCGGCCAGGGGAGGGGACCAATAGGTCTGCCTTCTGCCTGCTTGCCAGTCCCCAGTCCAGCTCTACCACCACCCAGCCCAGTTCCCCATGGTTCCCTGGTGGCCATCCAGCGATGGGAGCCTGCGGGCTTCGGGGAGGGACCAAGAGGTGGTCAATGCACATCATAGCGACTGGTTGATTGGTCGTTCTGGTCGTGACGCTTGGCTTTTTATATATATAGATAAGGTCTCTCTACTTAGTAAAGTTTTGCCTGCTTACTACCATTAGAAAAGATTCAGGTTCCTAAAGTCAGGGTTACTCTCCTGTAATCCATCTGCAGGTGTTACCTGGCTTCTTGGCATCACTCTGTGGGAACTGGGCCTTGGAGCATCAGTACAAACTTGCTAATACTTCATCTAGCTACTAATGTTGGACCAACACTTCCAGTGTCTATCTCTGTAAAAGGGATTTGGATTAATATGTCTTCTTGCCATGCTTCTATAAAAGTACTGATAGTGAAATAACAAAAATTATTATTACCATCACAATAGCTATTAGTCACAAAGTAGTTAATGCATCCTGAGCTCTGTTCTATGTAATTTGCATATATTAACCCTATGACATATTATTCAAATCTTATAGATGAGGAAACTTAAACACGAAGTGACTTTCCCTTAATTGCACAGAATTCTAACCTAGACAGCCTGGCTCCAGAGCCTGCACTCAATCCTGAGAATTAAGAGCTATCTATACAAGTTAGGATTGTGGTTAAGTGTCAGAAACCTAACTTGAACTACCTTAAATAAGAATGGAAATTTTTTGGCCATTAGGTAGCTTGGTTGGTTAGAGCATCGTCCTAACACTACGAAGTTGTAGGTCCAATCCCTGGCCAGGGCACATACAAGAATCAACCAATGAATTCATAAATAAGTGGGACAACTCTCTCTCTCTCTCTCTCTCTCTCTCTCTCTCTCTCTCCCCCTTCTCCTTTTCTCTAAAATCAATAAAATTTTTAAAAAGAAAAAGATGGAATTTTTAACCCATGTAAACAAAGTGTATAAAGAGAAGGGTAGTAATTCAGAGTTAACTGGATTAAAGGACTTGAACTCACCGTTTCAGACTCTTTTCTAAGTGCCTAGGTCTAGATGTTAGCCTTTTATCTAAGGCAGTGGTTGCTAACCTTTTGGACCTTATGGACCACCAGTTGGTGACTGCTGCTCCAAAGGTTTCCTTAAACCAGTGGTCACCAACCTTTCGGACTTCAGAGACCACCAGTAGTCCGTGGACCTCTGCTTGTTTTGTGAATAAAGCGTTAGTGAAACACAGGCTGATCTAAGGCTCCTCCAAGTGGCAGGATATATGGCCCCAGAATCCCTAGGGTAATAACCTAACAGGCTATCATTCAAAAAGAAAAAATGCAACAATGAGATACCACTACATAATTATCAGAATGCTAAAATTCAAAATATTAACAACACCAAACACTGACAAAGATGTGGAACAACAGGAACTCTCATTCACTGCTGGTGAGAAAACAAAATAGTAAGCCACTTTGTTTTAAACATTTTTTATTTTTATTGATTTCAGAGAGGAAGGGAGAGGAAGAGAGAGATAGAAACATCAATGATGAGAGAGAATCATTGATCAGCTGCCTCCTGCATACACCCTACTGGGGATTGAGTCCACAACCAGGGCCTGTGCCCCAATTTGGGAATCGAACTGTAACCTTCTGGTTTATAGGTTGATGCTCAGCCCCTGAGCCACAGCAGCTGGGTATAGCAGCTTTATTTTTAATTTCTAAAATGTGGAATCAACCAAGATGTCCTTCAATAGTTGAGTGGATAAATAAAGTATGGTATAACTATGCAATGAAACATTATTCGGTGATAAAAGAAATGAGCTTTCTAAATCAGAAGTCAGAAAAAGCTGGCCCTCTGCTTGTTTTGTGAATAGTTAGTGAAACACAGGCATAAAGAATATATAAAAAGAAACAAGATATGAAGCCATGAAATTACATGGAGATATCCTTAAATGCATATTGCTAAGTGAATGAAGCCAATCTGAAAAGGCTACATACAGTATGATTCTAACTATGTAACATTCTGGAAAAGGCAAAAGCTCTCTCCTAGCTTCATGAAATAAACCCAAATAATAACTTGTCTGCCTCACTGATGGCCCTATGCTCATCCTGGGGACCATTCTTGTGCCAGAATGCGATATGCACTGGCCAGGTCTGTGTCATATGCACATTGCTGTGGCTTGGGGCAGAGCCTGAGTAGCGTGGCAGAGGAAGAGCTCTCAAAGGGAAGAAACAGAGGAGAGTGGTGCTCTCATCAGAAGGATAAAAGTGTGCTGGGCAGAAAACACAACAAGGGCGACAACCTCACCTGTATTATCTACACTAATAAAAGACAAAGATGCTAACTGACCATACCTTTACTACGCCAAAGCCATGCCTGCCAGCCAATCAGAGCAACTATATGCAAATTAACCCAACCAAGATGGCGGCCGACAAACCACAGAGCTGAAGCAAGCAGGAGGCTTGGTTGCCCTGGAGATGGAGGAAGCCAAGCTTCCTGCGGCCGGCTGTAGCCTCTGCAAAAGGCAACAAAGTTTCAATTATAGAAGATAAATAAATCCCAGATACCTGCTTCCAGCCAGCCTCCACTGGGAGCTTGGGTGGCTGGAGGCTTTGGCCAGCCTGCAAACAGCCATCAGCCCCTCACCCAGACTGGCCAGGGACCCCAGCAGGGCCCCCACCCTGATCTGGGACACCCTTCAGGGCAAACCAGCCAGCCCCAACCCATGCACCAGGCCTCCATCCTATATAATAAAAGGGTAATATGCAAATTGACCCTAACAGCAGAGCAACTCGGAATGACTGGTCACTATGACACACACTGACCACCAGGGGGCAGAAGCTCAATGCAGGTGCTGCCCCCTGGTGGTCAGTGTGCTCCCACAGGGGGAGCTCTGCTCAGCCACAAGCCAGGCTGACGGCTGCCAGTACAGCAGTGGTGGCGGGAGCCTCTCCCGCCTCCTCAGCAGCGATAAGGATGTCCAACTGCAGCTAGGCCTGCTCCCCGCTGGCAAGTGGACACCCTCCGAGGGCTGCCGGGCTGCCAGAGGGATGTCTGACTGCCAGCTTTGGCCCAATCCCCCGGGGAGTGGGCCTATGCCAGCAGGTGGTCATCCCCCAAGGGATCCCAGACTGAGAGAGGGCACAGGCCAGGCTGAGGGACCCTCCCGAGTGCACAAATTTTTGTGCACTGGGCCTCCAGTGTGTGTGTGTGTGTGTGTGTGTGTGTCAGTGGTTCTCAACCTTCCTAATGCCACGACCCTTTAATACAGTTCCTCATGTTGTGGTGACCCCAATTTGATTGTTACAAATTGAACATAATTAAAGCATAGTGATTAATCACAAAAACAATATGTAATTATATATGTGTTTTCGGATGATCTTAGGTGACCCCTGTGAAAGGGTCGCAATCCACAGGCTGAGAACCACTGATCTATCTATATATAAAATGCTAATATGCAAAGTGTCCCCTTGGGAATTCAACCAGGAGTTTGATCACTCACTATGACATGTGCTGACCACCAGGGGGTGGCGCAGAACATAACAGGCGACCAGTGGCAGCAGCGGGGTGCTGAGGGAGAAAGGGAAGGAGGAGGCAGAGAGGCGGGGTAGAGGGGAACCTGAGCAGCCCTGATCACCGGCCAGGCCTAGGGACCCTACCCATGCACGAATTTTGTGCACCGGGCCTCTAGTAGATATCTATATCTATCTACTAGAGGCCCAGTGAACAAAATTTGTGCAGGGGGTGTCTCTTAGCCCAACCTGCACCCTCTCTAATCCGGGACCCATCAGGGGATGTCTGACTGCCTCTCCCAATACAGGAATGCTGGCTCCTAACCACTCACCTGCCTGCCTGCCTGATTGCCCCTAACCCCTCTGCCTGCCTGATCACCCCTAACTGCCTCTGCCTCCCCACAACCAGGACCCAGAATTCCCTCCTCCAGCCGGTCTCAGGCACCTGGGACCCGGGCTTCCCTCCCTCTGACCAGCCGCAGCTGCAGGGGACTGTGGGTGGGCGGCTTCACCTGGGCTGCAGCCGCAGGCACCCAGGACCACGGGGCAGGTGGCTTGACCCTCTCCCGGGCCACAGGCACTGGCACAGTCGCTGGCGTCCAGGACCACAGGGACCACAGGGTGGGCAGCTTGTCCCTCCCCCAGGCTGCAGCCCCAACCGCTGACACCCAGGACCACGGGGCGGGTGGCTTGTCCCTCTCTTGGCTGCAGGTGCAGGCGCAACCACTGGCGCCCAAAACAGCGGGGACCGTGGGGTGTGTGGATTGTCCCTCTCCCTGGCCGCAGCCTGGCTGGTCCCCATTCCTCTCTTGTGAGCTCATTTGTGCCTGGCTGGTCCCCATTCCTCTCTCCTCAGTGTTGAGTGTCTGAGCCATTACGCCTTGATGGCATGATGGCATGACAACCATTTGCATATTAGCTCTTTATTCTATAGGATATATATATTAAGTGTATATATTTAAAAGATCTCTTACTTGTTTTTTAAAAGGAAAAGGACATTCATCATTTTCCAGCTATGAAATGTGGTACAATTGGGAAGGAGGATTAATGGAAAGCCACTGCAGGTAGACTTCTATAACATGCAGCAGAACATTAATATCTTAAATAACACCAATAGCTAACATCACTTTTATCACTATCTGTAGAAGTTAAAAGTTATGTATTTGTATTAAAAACACAAAACCGTCTCACCATTTTCCACCTAGGAACAACTGTATGTATTTAAGATGTCTGATTTAAGGAGGAATGAGTGGCTATAAGAAGCTATTCGGTATAAGAATTGAAACTAGATTTTTTGACTGGTTCAGTAACATTCTCAACTAAATGAATAAATGAATTAAACTTTATCCCAATTTATGATTTTTATAAAATTATATGTAACAGCATGGCTTTATTTTGAAAAAGTATGATTCCTGCCGAAACCGGTTTGGCTCAGTGGATAGAGCGTCGGCCTGTGGACTGAAGGGTCCCGGGTTCGATTCCGGTCAAGGGCATGTACCTGGGTTGCGGGCACATCCCCAGTGGGAGATGTGCAGGAGGCAGCTGATCGATGTTTCTAACTATCTATCTCTCTCCCTTCCTCTCTGTAAAAAAATCAATAAAATATATTAAAAAAAAAAAAAAAGAAAAAGTATGATTCCTTTCTATGAATTCCTACTATTTATTTTCATTTAATCCTTATTGTATAAAAATCAATGCACTTCTAACAGTAACAAGTAATAAAAACCATATCATTTCTCATTAACTTTTTATTTTTAACTTAGATTTACAATAAACTGAAAAGATCATTAAAAAAATATCATCGCTGTCAATTTAAAAGTTTAAATGAAGTTCATATTAAACAAAGCAGTAACACTATAGCCTATAATAACATCTTTATTCATATATACAAGAACTGTGTGCAAAGTGCTTTTCAAACTATAAAATAAGACTTTGGAATAGGATACAAAGAGTTAACCCTCGGAATTAGTATTCCCTAACTGCTTGTAATGAATCACAACTGCTTACTTTCTTAATTTGCATTTTATTTCTTTATATACTAAGAAAAAAGCCACCATTTTTGATACCAGATTGATATCTAATTTTTAAAAATAATCCATGATTCATGGATCTAAACTTTTTCCCTAAATTGAGGAGTTTTTAAAATATTAGCCCTGGCCGGTGTTCTCAGTGGTTAGAGAATCAGCCCAGGCACCTAAGGGTCTTGGGTTTGATTCCTGGTCAAGGGCACATACTTGGGTTGCAGGTTCGATCCCAGGCCCCAGTTGGGGTGTGTGAGAGAGGCAACCAACCAAGGTGTGTCTTTCACATCAATGTTTTTCTCTCTCTTTCTTTCTCCCTCCCTCCCTCCTTTCTATTCTAAAAACCACTAGGAAAATTATCCTCAAGTGAGGATTAACAAAACAAACAAATAAAAGACACACAATCATAGTAGATCTCTCTCTAGGGACACATTTTAATTTAGATGGGATTAAAAAATAAACATCAAGTTACATGAAAGGAAAAAAAGAGTCTTGGGAAAAGCAAATTGTATTCTTATACATTTTTCTTCAGGCAAACAAAGAACCACCCTCCATAAAAGAGATGTATTATTTTCTCTCTTATTGCAAACACTCTGAACACATGATGCTAAATCCAGTATCATACATATCAAGAATGCTTAAAACATTTGCTACTAAACCTTTAAATCAAAGATACCTTTAAAGTACAAAGTATATCTAAATAAGCTGATAGACAGGAAAAATAAGTCCAACCTAGCTGGTGTGGCTCAGTGGTTGAGTGTTGATGTATGAACCAGGAGGTCATGGTTCGATTCCCGGTCAGGGTATATGTCCCGGTTTCTGTCTCAATCCCTGGTAGAGGGCGTGCAGGAGACAGTGGATCAATGATTCTCTCTCATTATTGATGTTTCTCTCTCTCTCTCCCTCTCCCTTCCTCTTTCTGAAATCAACTAAAAAATTATTTTTTAATTCCAAAGTTGTTAAAGATCTAAATTACAGTCTTCTTTCTAGTTTAAATGTGAGAGGTAGAAGAGAGAAACTTAAATTTGCATTAATTGGGTATGCCTTATTCATATGGAAGTACATAGCCTGTTAGCTTACAAATCCTTTTAATATCCCTATGAAATAGGCATTTATCAAATATTATACCCCTAGGAAAAACTGAGGCACTAAGAGGTTAAGAGTCCAGGCTGGGTAGTTTACCAGTTGCAGAAAAGTAATTTTCATGTGAATCCTTTTTGACCTTTGTAAAAACAGTATAAATAAGGTCTTTCATTTTATATTTCAAAGCACCTGATGAAGCAGAAACAAGATATACTCAGTTAAAGACAAATGATTACAAAGGAATAAATGTATAGGATTTAATAAAAATCTTATTAATGATCTGCAGGCTCAGAATAAACTTTCATACCATTCTTCATCTTTCCCATCAGAAAGTTATGTCTATTCTGTGAATCATTTGTAAAAACTAAGCCTCTTATATAGGGCTCTAGTTTATAATAATGTTGTTTGAACACTAAAGTCAGAGCTGTGAACACCCAACAAAGATCATAGAAGTTTTCCACTTCTTGACATGACAATTCAGTGACTAAGATATAAAGTCAATTTAATCTACTTGAAATTTACTTCTGGTTTGCATTCTTTCTCATATTTAATTTAGAAAATTAAAAATACCCAGTTATAAATCTAATCTCATTATCACAACTGTACCTAAGCAGCTTATATTTCTCTACAGGAGATAATCAGGTAAACATGTTACCAAACAATAATTAATAATTTAATGTCCTTCAAGTTCAAGGGTAGGGGAAATCTATGTATGCTTATAACCTAGTTGAGATTGATTATTCAAGTATCAGCAATATTAGTCCTTAAAATGTTATCATTGTGTAGTGCAAAATATATATGTATATATGTACACAAACCAAAGGATTGGACAACAAAAAGCAATGTAATAATCACAAACTAGGATTTTCTTGTGATTCCACAATCCATTTCCTTCCAAGGTCATCCAGGCCTAGTAGTCTTCTTGAGTAAAATACCATTTTCTTCAGTTCAGTTTTCTTTAAAAAGAAAGTAAAAACCAATTTCCTATGAATAAAAACGCAACCTGAATATGAAACACACCCCATGCCAAAGAATTCTCTAACATAATCCTAACATTCAAATTCAAAATAAAACCATAAACCCACAAATGATCCTTATAAACTTATTTCATGTCACTTATAGTTCAATAGGAAAGATCTAATTGCAAGTGCTGATATTATCAAATGGTTTATAATAAATAATTTAAATATATATTCCTCCTCCCACAGCTTCTAAATTCTCAACCTTTTCTAGTTGGCTATTTCAGTTCAGATTTTTTTACATTATTTAATAATTTATGAAATTGGAAAGGCTGTGAAACAAAATAGCTTAATAAAATGACAACAAGTTGACAGATGTACAATCTGGACTATTAATTTAATTAATATATATTATGTATCTGTTACATTTTGGGCACTGTGCCAGGCACTGGGGATTTAAACATAAATGAGGCAGGCTCTCAACCCTCAAAAGACCTCTTGGTTTAATTGAGGGGGGGGGGGGGGGGAATATATATAAACCAACAATTCAGATATGTATAATGCAATGGTTTTAATGATAGCAGAGTGAATGAGGTATCAGAGAATTGGTGGGCTTATTATCACAAGACACAACAATCACATGTGATCTGAGTTCTGAGAGATTCCCGGAGCTGTAAATAAAATCTCTATACCCTCCCAGCACTCAAGATGCCAAAATGGCTGAAACTGTCTCAGCACAGATTCATTCCTCTCCTCTATGGAAATGTTCATATACAACCCCTTTGGCGGAAGTGATATTTTTTTAAAAATATATTTTATTGACTTTTTACAGAGAGAAAGGGAGAGAGATAGAGAGTTAGAAACATCGATGAGAGAGAAACATCGATCAGCCGCCTCCTGCACATCTCCTACTGGGGATGTGCCCGCAACCCAGGTACATGCCCTTGACCGGAATCGAACCCGGGACCCCTGAGTCCACAGGCCGAAGCTCTATCCACTGAGCCAAACCGGTTTCGGCGGAAGTGATATTTTAAATAATCAGATCATTCCTTATCCTGTGAATAAATCTTCTTAGTTATACCTCCTTGGCAGGAGTGACATTTTAAGTAATCAGATCAACCCTTGCTGGTTTAGCTCAGTGGATAGAGCGACGCCCTGAGGAACGAAAGAGTCCTGGGTTCAATTCCAGTCAAGAGTATGTACCTTGGTTGCGGGCTCCTCCCCAGCCAGGGCCCTAGTGGAGGCACATGCAGGAGGCAACCAATTGATGTGTTCCTCTCACATTGATATTTCTCTCTGTCTTTCCCTCTCTCTTCCATTCTCTCTATAAATCAATAGAAAAATATCCTCGGAGTGAGGATTAAAAATAAATAAAATAATAATAATAGCAATAATCACATCAATTTTCCTATAACTCATGGCATAAAGAAAAAAGGCCCCTGCAGGAATAAAACTGTAGGTGGTTCTAAAGACTCAAGTGCCTGAGCAAGTTTTTAGCAAAAATGTTAGCTGGAAGGTGCTTGAACAGTTAGCAAGATTTATCAAGAACCAGTGTAATGCAGATTACTACACGAAGTCTTTTGCAGCCTGGCTGGTGTGGCTCAGTGGTTGAGTGTGGACCTATGAACCAAGAAGTCACTGGTTCAATTCCCTGTCAGGCACATGCCTTGGTTGCAGGCTCAATCCCCAGTGGGGGCCGTGCAGGAGGCAGCCAATCAATGATTCCCTTTGTTCATTGATGTTTCTATCTCTCCCTCTCCCTTCATCTCTGAAATCACCTCTGAAAACAATTAAAATGTTTTTTTAAAAAATCCTTGGCAGCTCTTCCCTCTTGTGGCCATCGTAGAAGCACCAGCAGTCAAAATGAAGTTCAATCCCTTTGTGACTTCTGACCAGAGCTAGAACCATAAAAGGCATTTCAATGCACCTTCCCACATTTGAAGGAAGATTATGTCTTCTCCTCTTTCCAAAGAGCTGAGAGAGAAGTACAATGTTCAATCCATGCCCATCCAAAAGGATGATGAAGTTCAGGTTGTTCGAGGACATTACAAAGGGCAGCAAATTGGCAAAGTAGTCCAGGTTTATAGGAAGAAATATGTCATCTACATTGAACCAGTGCAACAGGAGAAAGCTAATGGTACAACTTTTCACGTGGGCATTTACCCCAGCGAGGTAGTCATCACTAGACTAAAGCTGGACAAAGACCGCAAAAAGATCTTTGAACGTAAAGCCATATCTCACCAAGTAGGAAAGAAGGGAAAATATAAGGAAGAAACAATTGAGAAGATGCAGGAATAAAGTAATATTATATACAACTTTCATTAAAAACTTAAAATGAAAAAAAAAAGCCTTTGCAGATTTATACAACTTAGTCTATAAATCCTAATCCTCTGCATTATTCTATGACAGTGGGGAAATAGAGTGGACATCACTCTCTTCAGAACTTTAGAATGTTTTTCAGCCTTTTAATGAAATCTCTCTCTCCTTTTTTTTTGAATTAACTTGCAAAATGCAGGGTATGGTGTGATAGGGAAGAAAATATACAAAAAACAACAAATAAGGGAATAGGAATAAAATTCTGCCCTAGCCCATTGAACTCTACTCTGGTTGTACTGCTGAGATTCTTTTTCCTCCTCAGAAGCACGGGCCTGCCTTTTTGGGCCGGTGCCATCTTCACCAGGCCCCACTGAAGAGTGTTTCTCCTGAGATCCTCTCCACCCCTGCCTAATTTTGGGTGATTATTTTTTTAGGAGTACGTTTATTGAAGCTGGGGACAGTGAAACAAGGAAGGGCTTAAGATAAAAGAAGCAACAGGAGAGAGCCTAGGCAGCGCTGCTTTGACTCACCAAGAAGTAAAAGTCACAAGGACAGAAGTGAGCCAAGGTGGGGCTGCTATCGGCTCACTGGAAAGTCAGAGAAAAAGGGGCCGTGAGGACTGGGCCAGGGGGTTAGCCCAGAAGAAGTTGCCAATGCCCATTGCTCCCCTGGTCACAAGTCTCCAAGTCTTCTAGGGACCGGTAGAGTTTTAGGATAAAGAGACTTCACTCAAGCCCTGGCAGGTGTTGTCCAATGGTTAGAATGTTGGCCTGCACATTGAAGGGTTGCCAGTTCGATTCCTCGTCAAGGATGTATACCTGTGGTGCAGGTTTGATTCCCCGGCCCCAAATGGGGGACGTTTTGGAGGCAACCAATCATCTCTTTCTCTTTCTCTCCCTCCCTCCCTTCCTCTCTCTCTAAAAATCAATGGAAAAAAATATCCTTGAGTGAGGATTAACAACAACAAAAAACCACACAAGAAAATTCACTTGAAAAGGAGATTCAAGTGGGTGTGCTACAAGGAGGGCTCGCCTTTCCCAGGTGTGTGTGTGTGTGTGTGTGTGTGTGTATTTTAATATATTTTTATTGATTTCAGAAAGGAAGAGGGAGAGATAGAAACATCATGATGAGAGAGAATCATTGATCAGCTACCTTCTGCATGCCCCTACTAGAGATCGAGCCCACAACCCGAGCATGTGCCCTTGACCAAAATCGCAAAATCGAACCTGGGAACCTTCAGTCCTTAGGTCGATGCTCTATCCACTGAGCCAAACCAGCCAGGGCCCTACTTAGTTTTTAATGACTATATTTCTACTGAAAGCTCAGTATTTCCAAAGAAACTATATGACAGCAAATTTATTAATCTGAGCAGACTGATAAAGAAAAATAGTCAGAAAAAGTAATACATTAAGAGTAGTCATTTGGACTTAACAGGTCTGCTTTTAGTATTTAAGTCATAGATAATTTATTATTATTATCATTATTACTATTATTTTCCCTTTTTCAAATTTTATTTTTTAAAAATATATTTTATTGATTTTTTACAGAGAGGAAGGGAGAGGGATAGAGAGTTAGAAACATCGATCAGCTGCTTCCTGCACACCCACTACTGGGGATGTGCCCGCAACCAAGGTACATGCCCTTAACCGGAATCGAACCTGGGACCCTTGAGTCTGCAGGCCGACGCTCTATCCACTGAGCCAAACCAGTTAGAGCTATTTTTTTTCACATTTTAATTGTATTTCTTTTTTTTCTTTCTTTTTTTTTTTTTTTTTTTTTTTTAATATATTTTATTGATTTTTTACAGAGAAAGGGAGAGAGATAGAGAGTTAGAAACATCAATCAGCTGCCTCCTGCACATCTCCTACTGGGGATGTGCCCGCAACCCAGGTACATGCCCTTGACCGGAATCGAACCTAGGACCTTTCAGTCCGCAGGCCGACGCTCTATCCACTGAGCCAAACCGGTTTCAGCAATTGTATTTCTTTTTACAATATATTTTTATTTATTTCAGAGAGAGGAAGGGAGAGGAAGATAGAGATAGAAACATCAATGATGAGAGAGAATTATCAATTGCCTGACTCCTGCATGGTCCCTACTGGAAATCAAGCCCACAACTCAGGCATGTGCCCTGACCAGGAATCAAAGTGTGGCCTCCTGGTTCATGGATCGACGCTCAACCACTGAGCAACACCAGCTGGGTACATTTTAATTGTACTTTATTTTTTCTATCACCTTTTATCACCTCTATGCTCTCTTCCACCTCCACCCATCACTTTCCATCCCACTCATGGATAATTTTAATAGCAGAATTATGAGGTTAGGTAACTGGGGAGAGGTGGCACTACAGGAGACTGTTCAGGGCCTATTTCTGAACAGGTTTGCAAGTATTCTTCATCTTCATATCACATACAGAAAGAAGATTTTTCTAATCCACTGCAAAGTAATGTGAGAAATCTCTTTTACTTTTAAATTTACATTCTTCTCTCCTAGGGGGTGTGGAGAGGGTTCAAGCAGTGGACCTTATTACTATTAATGTTAAAAAAATGTTTTAAAGCTCACCACAAAATAGCCATTTATGTTCCATATGTATAGGATTATCTCAGTGTGTCTGTTTGAGTCCAGATGCACATTTATTAGATAAAATTAAAGCTTTTTCATATCCTATGGCACTTCAGTTTGCCATCCTGCCAATAGTGAGCTTCAGCACACGGTTCTGAAAGCTTACTACATACCACACACTGTAGTAGGGGATGAGGTACAGGATGGTCCCTATTATGAGTAGGGCAAATCATCTCCTGCTCACACTTTTCCCTTCTTAACAGGATTCTTGATCTTCCTTTTCATCTCCAAAACAGACCTAGCTCCTCCAAACCATACACACTGGTCTCTAATTTTTATTCCTGAAACGTCAGATTAAATATTGTTAAACCCTGCCAGATCAAACCTTGCCTAAATCCCCCTAAGGCAAAAATTTATTTCAAAATCAAACATGGCTCTATCTAGAACACCAGTTAATTTGTTACATATATAAGCAAATAATACATAAAAACACTATATTTCATCCAAATGCAGTTACGCAGTGCTACATGACTTGCAATTTGGAAGAACTAAACACCTAACATACAACAGAAAATTTGATAAAAATTCAATAACAACAAAGTAGAAAATTAAAAATAGGGGAAAATTTCTTCATTCAGAGACATCTATAAATAATGGGATATTTAGGAGAAATTGTGTATACGTCTACTGGTAAAGAATATTTTTTAAATATAATTTTAGAAAAACTGCTATTTTGGGTGACTGCTGAAGCAAAGTATAGTTTGCTTTTTCAGCCTTTAATAAAGTGACAAGATGCCTTAATCTTGGACATAAATTATTAACCAAAGTAAGTTATTTGTCTTATGCCAAATTTCTCTACCCTCCAACTCCCACTTTCTACATAGGAAACATGAAAGGGAACTTTGAAATGCATTGCAAAATATGTAAACACCTGGCTTTAGTGCCACTGTTCCCTGAAGCTTAAATTACTGCATGTTGAAAAGGTTTGGTTCTTTTTTCTTCCTGTTATCAGGGAAATCAGAATTTAAAACACTTTAGCCAACCACTGTAGGAGAAATGTAAAACGTATTAAAGAAGAAAGGATTTAAAGTAAGGTCTATATGTTAACAACTGAAATGACACATACACAAGAGAAGTAGGAAGGGAGTAAATAATATTGGGAAAGCAAATTATGCCTCTGAAATCCTACTAAAGTTTTTCAAGTGGGCAGGTATATAAAAAAGCATATTTGGTTCATTTGGGAACATAAAGCAGAGAACAAAGAAGACTGAAACAATTCACCTAATGTCACAAGCATTTCAGTTTCTCTACTATAAAATATAACGAGCCCTAGCCAGATTGGCTCAGCAGATTGAGCACTGGATTGCGAACTGAAGGGTCCCGGGTTCAATTCCGATCAAGGGCACATGCCAAGATTGTGGATGTGCAGGAGGCAGCTGATCAATGATTCTCTCCCATCACTGATGTTTCTATCTCTCTCTCCCTCTCACTTCCTCTCTGAAATCAATAAAATATCCTCAATAATAAAAGCCTAATATGCAAACTGACCAAACAGCAGAACAACCAGTGGAACAACTGGTTGCTATGATGTGCACTGACCACCAGGGGGCAGATGCTCAATGCAGGAGCTGCCCCAGCCCACAGGCCTCAGGTCAGCCAAGGGAGGTGACTGGCAGCAATGGGGAGCAGGGCTGGTGAGCGTGCAGCATCAGGCCGGCCAAGGCGGGTGCCAGCAGGAGCCCCCTGATCACCTTGTGGGTCGCCCCACAGATCGGTCCTGATCGCCAGCCAGGCCTAAGGACCTTACCCGTGCACGAATTTCATGCACCGGGCCTCTAGTCTATAATAATAAAAGTGTAATATGCTAATTAGACAGGATGTCCTTCCAGACACTCTTCTGGAGTGACCTTCTGGATGAAGCCGGGGCTGTGAGGGAAGCCCAGACCCCAGGTGCATGCTGGCGGCCAGAGGAAGCCCAGGTCCCGTGTGCCAGAGGGAAGCCGGTGCCAGCAGCCAGGGGAAGGAAGACCCACTCTTGCATGAATTTCATGCATCAGGCCTCTAGTATTTAAATACACACACACACACACACACACACACACACACACACACACATATACTAGGGGCCCAGTGCACGAATTCGTGCACCTTAAAAGGAGCTGTGGGCGCACTAGCTGGTTTGGCTCAGCGGATGGAGTGTCGGCCTGCGGACTCAAGGGTCCCAGGTTCGATTCCAGTCAAGGGCATGTACCTGGGTTGCGGGCACATCCCCAGTGGGAGGCGTGCAGAAGGTGGCTGAATCGATGTTTCTAACTTGCTATCCCTCTCCCTCTCCCTTCCTCTCTGTAGGAGAAATCAATAAAATATATTAAAAAAAAAAAAAAAAAAGGAACTGTGGGCCGTGAGGCTGCAATGGGCACAGGGGCAGGTCTCGGCCCATCCTCCACACCCCTGCCCGGCCCCTCCTGCCATGGCCCCTAGCCCCGTCTGCCAGCAGTCTCATTCCCACCACTGCCACTCCCACGCGCTGACAGTGCCAGCCTCGCTTGCATCTGCTGAAGGCATGGAGCAATTGGGGCCAGTGCCAGAAGCAGGTGTGAGTGGGGCCAGCACCATCAGCAGGTGTGAGCAGCACCCGCTTGCATCCACTGATGGCGCCAAGCGATCGGGACCGGTGCCCGGCACCAGCAGTGGGTGCAAGTGGTGGCTCCAGCACCAGCAGTGGGTGCGAGCAGGGCCGGTTCCAGCAGCAAGCGAGAGTACCGGATGGGACCATGGCACATGGGAACAAAGAATTTTCAGTAACCACCAGAGGCTTGCCCCAATGACAGCGACCGGCACCCTGCCTTGGTCTGGCAGTTCCGCTCACCTGCTTCACCATCCTGCTGCAACTGACACCCGCCATGTTCCACGCATACCCCCTGGTGGTCAGCCCACGTCATAGCAACCAGTTGTTCCAACGTTCGGTCTATTTGCATATTAGCCTTTTATTAGATAGGATAACTGGAGCATTTATACTACTGTCTGATAATCCCTCCACAGAGAAGGGCAAATGTTTGGTTTTTGCTTTTGTTATCAAATGTAATAATTAGAAACTTGGGTTCTTTGGTAGAGGAACAACACACCCATTATTATGTAAACCTGCATTTTTTTTTAAATTTATTTCTACTGCACTCAAAATCTTATTATTAAGTTCCCTATTTCTTTTCCCCATCTGTTGTCACTTAATGGGAAATGGTGACAAAATACAAAAACATAATCAGTGAGGCCAGCAGTGAGGTAAGCAATTTTCTATGGGCCCATCCATGGAAAGTAACTCAGTTTATATAGTGCCCAAAAAAGTGTTTTAAGGATTTTCTTGAACCCAAGAGTTTTGGCCTCAGGTATTCCTAACCTAGATAATCTCAGAGCACTTTCAAGAATTGCAATTTCTTATTCTCAGATTTATCTGAGCTACCTCCTAGCATCCCAAACTGGAATTCCTGGCCCTCAAATAAGAATAATCCCTATTTCTAGAGAATGTTCAACTACAAGCTGAGCATTTTCTGAAAATCAATATCTATATTTCAAAGGTATAGAGAGCATGCAGGGTTTTTTTGTTTGTTTGTTTTTTTACCTATACGTTGTCCTTTTTTTTTCTTTAATTCTCACCTGAGGATATTTTTTCCATTGATTTTTAGGGAGAGTAGAAGGGAGGAAGAGAGAAACATTGATGTGAGAGACACATTGATTGGTTGCTTCCTACACCTGCCCTGACTGGTGCAGTGATCGAACCTGCAACCCAGGTATGTGCCCTTTATTGGTCCAAGGGCTGACACTCTAACCCTCAGCAATACTGTCCAGGGCTCCATTGTCCTTTTTATTAGTAAAGGGCCCAAAATAAAGATCAGACTTCAAGAACATTGTTTCTTCATAAGCCATAAAAGTAAGCCTATAACCATTTTGTTATTGTTGCTTAAATCAAAGGTGCATAAATCCACCATATACTCTCAAGTGAAAAAAGGCTTAAGTCCAACAAGTACCTAGAAACCCACTGTGTAGCATTTCCAAAATAATTTCAATCTCAGGATCAGTACAACATTCATTATGGCAATATATCTATGAAATGAGCCTATCCTTTTAACTGCAGCTAAAGGCTCTTCTTTATTAAGAGTTTATGCACCACTTTGAATTATAAAACTATAATATTACCTTCTCCTTCTTTGATAATATAAATACACCAACCACTGGGCAATAAAAGGCCATACGATAGCAAAGGTTAATGCACCCGGAGACATCTCGAAGGGCCACCACGATGATCTCTAACAAAATAAAATAAGCTGGTCAGCAATCTATTACATATTGTATGTATAAACTTAAAAACAATTCATAATTCTGAAAATATATAACTAATAATAAATCACCTGATAAAGAGAGGAGGATAATCTGTATTTCAGACAATAATTTGGCAAATAAACTTTCAGGAGTAGTTCAGACTTAAATAAACACAAAATAAATATATGCTTTTAATTTCAAAGTCCTAAAGGGTAGATGTCATCTGGAATTCTTTAAGGGCTTGATATAATCTAAATTAACTGTAACTTACTTGAAACCCTGGCTCTTAGATTTAAAAAAGATTTCTTACCTGTGAGGGAGGCAGATTACTAGTCTGTAAAGTTGATGATTTTGCCTATAAATACAAATGAAAGTGATTTAGCTTTGATAAATAAGAAAAATACAGTAATTTTTCTTTTTTAAAAATATATTTTTATTGATTTCAGAGAGGAAGGGAGAGAGAGATAGAAACATCAATGATGAGAATCACTGATCAGCTGCCTCCTGCATGCCCCTACTGCGAGTCCACAACTCAGGCATGTGCCCTTGCAGGGAATCAAACCCAGACCCTTCAGTCCACAGACCAACACTCTATCCTCTGAGCCAAACCAGATAGGGCTACAGTAATTTTTCAATTTCCTATCTTAAAAACAAAACTGAAATTAGTTTATTCTCTCTTCTTCTGTTATGATTTGATTATCCTGAAAACCATATTGACCAAATGACAAGGTCCCTAGCATTTTTTAAGGTCCCTGAAATTACTAGCCTAATAAATACTTTTGACGTTTTATATTTTAAATTTTAGAAATCATCAAAATCTTCTATTGCCCGGATGGTATGGCTCAGTAGGTTGACCGTTGAGCTATGAACCAGGAGGTCTCAGTTTGGTTCCCAGTCAGGCTGGATCCCCAGGAGAGGGCATACAGGAGGCAACCAACCGATGATTCTCTTCATCATGGATGTTTCTGTCTCTCTCTCCCTCTCTCTTTCTCTCTGAAATCAATAAAAACGTTTAAAGCAACAACAACAACAAAAAAAACACCTTAAATTAACCTAAACCATTACTTATTTTACATTCTTTTTTAATTACCTAATCAACTTTTCTCATGAATTTATGGATTTTTTTATTTTAAAAATATTTTTATTGACTTAGAGAGAGAGGAAGGAAAAGGGAGAGAGAGAAAAAAAAATATCGATGTGAGCAAAAAAATCCGCTGCCTCCTGCATGCCTCCTACTGAGGATCAAGCCTGCAATTTGGATACATGCCCTAACCGGGAATCGAATCTGCAATCTTAAGGTGCACAGGACAACACCCAACGAACTGAGCCACACCAGCCAGAGCTATTTATTGATTTTTAGAGAGAAAGAGGGAAAGAAAGGGAAGAGAGAAAAAATTATTGATTTGTTGTTACACTTATGCATTCATTGGTTGTTTCTTGTATGTGCCCTGACGGATGATCGAACTCACAACCCTGGTGTATCAGAATGACGTTCTAACCAACTGAGCTATCTGGCCAGTTGGTTAGAAATCTTAATTTCCATACAAACTACAAATTTACAAAAACACTTGAGAACTGCAGTCTTCATCATTAATTAAAAATGTAAAGATTAGCCCTGACGAGTATTGCTAAACAGTTAGAATCGCCCATGGACCAAAGGGTCTCAGGTGTGATTCCCAGTCAAGGGCACGTGCCTAGGTTGCAGGATTGATCCTGGGCCCTGGTCAGGGTGCATGAGGGAGAAAGCAATATATTTCTCACTCACCAATTTTTTTCTATCTCTCTTCCTCCTTCCCTCTTTCCCTTCTACTCTCTCCAAAAAATCAATGGAAAAAGTATATCCACAGGTGAGGATTAAAAATTTAAAAAAATTGTAAAGATTATATAAATGATATCCAAAGATGTGTTTTTGGAACTCCATAATAAGTTATAGCAAAAGAGATATTGATAAATTTGAAAAATGTATTATTAGTGTTATAGGTTTTAACTTTTTTCCAGCTTCATTTAGGTATAATTGACAAATAAAATTATATTTATTTAAAATATACAACTTGAAGATTTGATATACATATACATTAGGACAGGCATGGCAAACTTGCAGCCAGTTGGCCACATGCCTCATATAAATGAGGCATTAGGAAATGATTACCATACTCAAGTTAATTAACACCTCACATAATTACCTTGGGGGGGGGGAGGATTGTAGGTTTTTATTTTTTTCTTATTTTGTAATATATTTTTTATTTCAGTGAGGAAAGGAGAGAGACAGATAGAAATATCAATAATGAGAGAGAGAGAAAAAATAATAATAATGAGAGAGAATCAGTGATTGGCTGCCTCCTGCCCTGGGGATGGAACCTGCAAACCAGACATGTGCCCTGACCAGGAATCAAACTGGTGACCTCCTGGTTCATAGGCTGATGCTCAGCCACTGAGCCATGGTGGTCGGGCATATTGCAGGTTTTTTTAATGAGAAGTATATTAATGAGAAAAATTTGAAACTAATTTAGGAAACAAAGCTCATCCCAAACACAAGTTTCTTTAGGCTAGATGTTAGAAACTTATTATTCCAGTTTCTCCATTAATTATAACTTCAGAGAAATAAAGATTATGAAGATTAATGAGATCATTCATTGATTCATTCAATAAAAATTTACTGAGTGTCTATTATGTAGTAGTCACTATTCTGGGCATTGAGCAAAGTGACAAAAATCGCTGACCTAATGAAGCTTATATTCTAATGGAAGGCTACAGGTAATAACAAATAAATCAGTAAAATATACTGTATGTCAGGTAGTGATAAATGTCATAAAGAAAAATAAAACAGAGAAGGGAGATGAGACATATTGGAGGAGGGAAAGCTTAGAAGCAGGAGTGGCCCAAGAAGGCTTTGCTGAAATTTGAGCAAAGACCTAAACAAAGAACAATTGTAAGCTATGTGGGTAACTTCTGTGCAGAGAGAACAGCAAGTGCTAAGACCCAGGGTGGGAGGGAGCCTGCTGCTGGCAAATGTGTGTGGCCCAGTTTGACTAAACCTTACAGGTAAAACTAAATTAATTTTCTCTGGATGTTGCACTAAGTCTTCAGACCATTAAGGTGTTAAAGAAGTTACAGTTCTAGTATACTCAAGTTGCAAATGTAGAAACAATCCAGAAAAGGTAAAGATTTTTATAACGCTCTTGTAATAGTACCTTGCAGGCATAATAATATCTAACCAAGAAATTCACTTTAATGGCACTTCTCCAGGCTTAAGAAATAGAAGGTATCGCTTCTCGGCCTTTTGGCTAAGATCAAGTGTAGTATCTGTTCTTATCAGTTTAATATCTGATACGAAAAAAAAAAAAAGAATAGAAGGTAGCCCTAACCAGTTTGCATAGAGTGCCAGCCTGTTGACTGAAGGGTCCCAGGTTTGATTCCGGTGAAGGGCATGTCCCTTGGTTGCAGGCACATCCGCAGTAGGGGGTGTGCAGAAGGCAGCTGATCAATGTTTCTCTCTCATCGATGTTTCTAACTCTCTATCCCTCTCCCTTCTTCTTTGTCAAAAATCAATAAAATATATTTTAAAAAATGTTTTTTTAAAAAAGAAATAGAGGGTAGATTTACAAAGTTGAGCTCCCAGGTATCTGATGATTTATCCAAGGTCTCATAAGTCAATATGATTTAGAAAGGAACTCAAGGTGAGCAAATCAGCAACTACTAACAAATACTAAGACAGAATCAGAATAAATGCAACTATAAGTAAATTTTTTTTCTAAGTAACAAATGCTCTGGAAAGGCAAATGAAGATTCCCAAAGGCACTTGCTTACAACTAAAAAGTAACTGGCAATCTATATATATACTAGAGGCCCGGTGCACAAAAATTTGTGCACTCGGGGGACGGGGGGAGGGGGGTCTCCCAGCCCGGCCTGTGCCCTCTCGCAGTCTGGGACCCTCAGGAGATAATGACCTGCTGGCTTAGGCCTGCTCCTGGGTGGCAGAGGGCAGGCCCAATCCCTAAGTGCAGCCCCTGGTCAGGCTCAGAGCAGGGCCGATTGGGGAGTTGGGGTGCCGCCCCCTGTCATGCACAGAGCAGGGCCGATCAGGGGGTTGGGGCGCTGCCCCCTGTCACTCACAGAGCAGTGCCCAACAGGGGGTTGGGGAGCTCCCCCTATCAGGCACAGAGTAGGGCTGATCAGGGGGTTGGGGTGCCTTCCCCTGTCACGAACAGAGCAGGGCCGATAGGGAGGTTGTGGCCCCGCCCCCTGTCACTCACAGAGCCGCAGGGCGATCAGGGGGTTTAGGCGCTGCCCCCTGTCACGCTGATCCCGGTGCCGGGAACCTCACTGCTCCGCTGATCCCGCTGCCGGGAGGCATATTACCCTTTTACTATATAGGATAGAGGCCTGGTGCACGGGTGGGGGCTGGCTGGTTTGCCCTGAAGGGTGTCCTGGATCAGGGTGGGGGTCCCCTGGCCAGGGTGGGGGTCCCCTGGGGTGCCTGGCCAGTCTGGGTGAGGGGCTGAGGGCTTTTTTCCGGGTGGCAAGTGACTGAAGCTCCCAACCGCTCCTTGTTTTCTTCTTTTTTTTTTTTTTTATTCTGGGCCAGCTTTAGCTCTGAGGCCTCGCTGCTGAAAACATCGATACAATGTTTCGGTCCGGCTGGGTTTCAGTCCGGCTGGTTTCTGGGGTTTTGTTTACCTTCTTATTTGCAACATAGTACATAGTTGCTTAGACTTGCAGCTGAGAGGCTGGCAAGTGAGGCGGGGAACGTTGGAGTCCGCAGCAAGCAAGCCTCATGCTCGCTTCAGTGCCTGGCTGCCGGCCGCCATCTTGGCTGACAGTTAATTCGCATATATTAACTGATTAGCCAATGAAAAGGGTAGCGGTCGTATGCTAATTACCATGTTTCTCTTTTATTAGTGTAGATAAAAGCCTAAGCGACCATTACAACGGAATGACCGGTTGCTATGATGCGCACTGACCACTAGGGGGCAGACGCTCAACACAGGAGCTGCTCCCAGCCCGCAGGCTCCGATCGCCAATGGAGCCTGCCTGCCAACCTCCTGGTCCCTCCCCCTGGCAGGCAGTCTCCGATTGCCTGATTGGGCTGGGCCCCCAGGCTGGGACGGGGAACCAATCGGGGGTGGGTGGCGGCAGACGTGGCCCCTTTCCCAGGGTGGCTGAGGGCCAGCTCCCTCCTTGGGGCCAGCAGCCAATCTCCCGGGTCCCTCCCCTCACCCCTCCCCTGGCCAGCAGTCCCCAATCAGCCTGCTGCCCGTCTGCTGCAGTGGTAGTTGGTTCCTCCCCCCAGCCGGCAGGCCGATCACCTGATTGGGGCCTCCAGCAACCTCCCAGTCCCTACCCACCGCGGTAGGTCCTGATCGCCTGATCAGGGCCAGTTCCCGGGAACTGGGGGTGGGTGGCAGCAGACACGGGTGGTGAGGGAAGGAGGGGGGAGATGGGGAGGCTGGGAACCTGATCGGCCCTGATTGCCAACCCGGCCTGGGGACGCCACCTATGCAAGAATTTCGTGCATGGGGCCTCTAGTACTTATATAATAAGCACCATAATTTTTTGCTTTAATGATATTTATCCATATATACTGTTAAAGAAAAAACTCAATGATACTTGTCAAAGAGAGAGAAACATTGATTTGTTGTTCTATTTATTTATGCATTTATTGGTTGCTTCTTGTGTATGCTCTGACCAGAGATTAAATCCCAACTTTGGCATATTAGGACAATGCTCTAATCAACTGAGCTAACTAGCCAGGGCTAAAATTTTATTTTTAATATACTTAAAAGAATAAAATATCTAGAGAATTGCCCTGGCTGGGCTATTTATGCAAATTTTCATTCATACAAATGAATTATGCAAAATTTAAGGGGGAAAGTCCTTAATCTGTCAGAATCTTTTTTAAAAAAGACAAGGACTCCATCCGGCCAGTGTGGTACAATTGATTGAGCATCAGTCAACCAAGAGGTTGACAGTTTGATTCCTGGTCAGGGCATATGCCCAGGTTGTGGGCTCGATCCTCAGTAGAGGGCATGCAGGAGGCAGCTGATCGATTATTCTCTCTTAGCGTTGATGCTTCTATCTCTCTCTCTCCCTCTCCCTTTCTCTCTCAAGTCAATGTAAATGTTTTAAAAAGAAATACAATTAAAATGTGAAATAATAATAAATTATCCATGAGTTAAATACTAAGAGCAGACCTGTTAAGTAAGTCCAAATGACTACTCTTAATGTATTACTTTTTGTGACTATTTTTCTGTATCAAGTTTGCCCAGATTCATAAAGTTGCTGTCATATAGTTTCTTTGGAAATACTGAGCTTTCAGTAGAGAGGTAGTCATTAAAACCTGGGTAGGGGCAGCCCTCCTTGGGGCACACACATTTGAATCTCCTTTTCGAGTGAATTTTCTTTCTTTTTCTGTTTTGTTAATCCTCACTAGAGGCTATTTTTTCCATTGATTTTTAGGGAGAGTGGAAGGGAGGGAGAGAGAGATAGAAACATCAAGGAATGAGAAACATCACTCTAATCAATGTGTCTCTCTCACATTGATGTTTCTCTGTCTTCTCCTCTCTCTTTCACTCTCTCTAAAAAGATCAATGGAAACATATCCTTGGGTAAGGATTAACAACAACAAAAAGAATCAGTAACTTAACATATCTTTACAGCATTTTTTTTTAAAAAGATTTCATTGTTTTATTGATTTTTAGAGAGGAAAGGAGAGGGAGAGAGAGAGAGCAAAACATCGATGCTAGAATGGAACATTGATGGGCTGCTTCCTGCACATGCCCGGCCAGGGATCAGGAATTGAGCCCACAACCCAGGCAAGTACCCTGACTAGAAATTGAACCGTGACCTTCTGGTTCATAGATCAATGCTCAACCACTAAGCCACACCAGTCAGAGCTCTACAGCATTTTTAAAAGAGGTCAAGATAGCCGAAACCGGTTTGGCTCAGTGGATAGAGCGTCGGGCCTACGGACTGAAAGGTCCCGGGTTTGATTCCGGTCAAGGGCATGTACCTGGGTTGCAGGCACATCCCCGGTGGGGGATGTGCAGGGGGCAGCTGATCGGTGTTTCTCTCTCATCGATGTTTCTGACTCTATCTCTCTCCCTTCCTCTCTGTGAAAAATCAATAAGATATATTAAAAAAAAAAAAAAAAAAAAGAGGTCAAGGTAGAGGACAATATTTACTACAAAAGAATGACTCTTTAAGGATGAACTCTAGGGCATTAGGTATGATCTATTTATTAATTACTTAAATTAAATTATTTTTAAAGTTCTTATTCTCCTACCACCAAACAACCTATCCTTCCTCCAAAATGGTACTGCTAATTTTACACTAAAATTTTACTATTATTTTAACTGGCATTTAGCTTTTGGGTCAGTTTGAAGTAATATTTTCGAAAGTAGGTCCTATTTATTTTTTAATCATTAAAATACATTGATTTCTGTAAATCTGATCAATATAGATTATACAGTTTCAAAACATCAACAAGTAGAAGATATACTTGGAAGCTTACCTGCGAAGCTGTTAGTGTTTCCAGTTTATGAAGTCTTTGAAGGACGTTCTGCATGTCCTCCTGCAGTCGCATGAGCACAAGAGCAATTTGCTCATTGAGGCTGCCTCTTGTTCCTCTATCTGAACCCCAGCGTTCCCCATCACCTCCACTTCCCATTTGTCGACCCTTGGTTCCTTCGCTCAAATGTTGCATCCTATGTCCTATTTTAAGAGAGCAAAAGAGGTTAGTTTTAAGTTATTCCTGTAAAAGTAGAAATGGTGTGTTTTATTTATTTTCCTATTATTTAAGATCTAACTCTCCTAAGTGGAGTGGGAGCAATCAGGAACTACACAAAATAAATTACTCGGGTCAAAGAATAGATATGTACACTTCTATTTATATTGATATATTCTTAGATTTTTGTTTAAGGTTTTATAATGTACTTAATATACTAGTACATGACTAAATGCATATAATTCACAAATGATATATACATATTCAGGGTGCATTCTCAAAAATTCTTTACTAAAAGTAACAAGATTGGAAATATTTGAAGACTTTCTTTAGAGTATTAAAAACTATATTAAATAGCTATATTTTCCGTTCTGGTCACTGTAAGTCTCTCAAGTGATTTAAAATGCTTTTCTTGGCACTCGCTGGTTTGACTCAGTGGATAGAGCATCGTCTTGTGGACTAAAGTGCTCCAGGTTCAATTCCAGTCAAGGGCACACGCCTGGAGCGGTTGAGCATTGATCTATTGATCCCCAATAGGGGGCATGCAAGAGGCAGCCGATCAATGATTCTCATTGATGTTTCCATCTCTCTCTCCCTCTCCCTCCTCTCTGAAATCAATAAAAAATATATATTAATAATAATAAAATAAATAGAAACAAAAAATGTTTTAAAAATAATATAAAAATAAAATGCTTTTCTTATTATAAATTCCATTACATTTGTATAAATATTAAAATCTCATTACTATAAAAATGTTACTATATATCCATTTATTTTTTCTATGCATATATTTACAGAATTGGCATTACCCCTTATACATGATTTTGTATCCTACTTTAAAAAAATACTATAAACATTTATAATCATTGAATTTTATTCCAAAAATATTGAAATGGCTGCATAAATTCCCTAGTAAGACATGAAGTAATTTATTCAATCTTATTATCCGCTTTTGGATAGTTACGATCAATTCAAATTTTTGCAATTACAAATAACATTGAAATAAATGTCTTTGTATATAAATTCTTGTCTAGATTTCTGCTGATTTTTTTAGGACAGAAAGATTTGAAGAATTATTGGGTCAAGGGTTAACAACTCTGTGGCAGTTCCTCACGAGTGTTGCCAAGCTATTTTTTAGAAAGGCTGAGATGTTCTGTACTGCAATGTATAAAAGTTACCACCATGCTACCCTACCTTTGCAGAAATGAAATACTTTAAGTTTTTACATTTGCTAATATAATGGGTAAGTTTTGCTTGTTGTTTTTGTTTGTTTGTTTTTAATATATTTTATTGATTTTTTTTACAGAGAGGAAGGGAGTGGGATAGAGAATTAGAAACATCAATGAGAGAGAAACATCGATCAGCTGCCTCCTGCACACTCCCTACTGGGTATGTGCCTGCAACCAAGGTACATGCCCTTGACGGGAATTGAACCTGGGATCCTTGCGTGTGCAGGCCGACGCTGTATCCACTGAGCCAAACCGGCTAGGGCTGCTTGTTTTGTTTTCCACAATAAACTGAAAATTATCTACCTCATTGCCCTTCAGCATCCTGGAACCCTAAAGCAGCAGTATTCACAAAACCATGTCTTAATTTGTTTTATGTAGGTTTTTTTTCAACCAAATTCACGGATAATCCTTTAATGTTTTATGACCTCATAAAATTAAACAGGGATTTTCCTTTTATTTTAGGTGTACAACATAATGATTTGGTATTTGTATATATTGCGAAATGATCACCACAATAAGTCTAGTTAACATCCGTCACCATATGTAGTTACAGATTTGTTTTCTTGTGATAAGAACTTTTAAGATCTATTCTCTTAGTAATTTTCAAATATATAATAAAGAATCATTTAACTATAGTCACATTGTATATTACATCTCCATGACTTATTTATTTTATAACTAAAAGTTTGTACCTTTCAACCACCTTCACCCATTTTGCCCTCTTTCCACCTCTGGGAACCACCCATCTGCAATTTGTTCTCTGTATTTATGAGCTTGTTTTTGTTTGTTTTTTAAATTCCACATAAGTGAGATAACATGGCATTTGTCTTTACATTAATTCTCTTTTTTGACAATACCTATTCATTCCTTACTATGAACAATTATTTACTTTTCTTCCCTATTCAACTCTCTATTACCTCATCACATTCTTCTTCTTTTTTCTTTTTTTTAAAATATATATTTCTTTATGGATTTCAGAGAGGAAGGGAGAAGGAGAGAGAGATAGAAACATCAATGACAAGAGGGAATCACCGATCGGCTGCCTCCTGCACACCCCCCACCGGGGACCAAGCCCACAACCCAGGAACGTGCCCCTAACCAGAATCAAACCTGGGACCCTTCAGTCTGCAGGCCGACGCTTTATCTACTGAGCCAAGCCAGCCAGGGCCACATTATTATTCTTAATGCTTACTTTTTTATTGTTAAATATTCTTTTATTTGTTGTAACATTTTATGTATCTGAGTTGTCAACGTTAAGTGATATCTTTTGACTTAAGTGAAAAAATGTAAAAAAGACAAAGAATTTTAATTTTTATCAAAAGTAAGTAAAATAAGCATCAGCACAGTTGGAGGAACTGCTAAGTGGCTACTCAGGGAGTGAAAGTTGGCTGCTTCAAAAAACTGCATAAAAGATAAAAATATAGAAATGCTTCCTCCCCATATTTTTAGAGAAAACACCACTATGCCTTGTGGAATAGAAGGAGAGAACTAGAAATTTTTAAAAATGGTCAGATGCTATGTACAGATAACTTTTAACATTGTCTTTATAAATTGATAGTTGTAATGTTTTTCCAATCTAGAACCTACCATTTTGCTAATTAGGTTATAAAGACAAGGCAAGACAAGACAAGACAAGACAAGACAAGAAAAGAAAGAAAGAAATAAAGAATACACACCTCTCCCTCTTCTGACGTTAGAGAATTCCTCATTTTCTCCACCCCGTTTCTCAGGGTGTGGCGCTCCACTGTTACTTCTGCCATCTTCTCCTCCATGCTTTACTTCACCTTTTCCTTCAACTGCTGCCACCTGCATCTCCCCAATGTTGCCATTTCCAGGAGAAATTTGAACATCTTCAGGAAAACCAGAATTTTCCAAGGGCTTATTGGGATCACCACCCAAGTAATATCGATATGGTCCATTGTTTGATGTAAAGCTATCTAAAGACTACAAATTTAAAACAAGACTTAATTAAAAAGCTACAAACACAAATTATATACCACAAAGTTTTCTTGTTAATAGATGACCGTTTTTATAAAAAAAAATTTTATGCTATTATGAAAGTATTATTTTTATTTCAAATTCTTCAATTCATATTCTGCCTCCTATATGTAGGAAAAAAATGGGATAGAAATGAATCATCCATGAACAAAGAATTGAGAAATTATGGCAATAAATTGTTCTCATGAGTTGCTCATTCATCCAAGAAACATTTAAATGTCTACTTTAGCCTAGTTACTATGCTAAACTGTAAGAATAAATATGAAAAAAAGAGAATCTCTGCAAGAGGCTTCTACTCTTAGCAAAAGAGAGAATATTATTAAAACATAGTTTGGTAAGTATAATGAAAATGATATACAAAGGCTGTTATAGGAGCTCATACTGGGCTTTGTCAGGACAGCCTTCCTGGAAGAAATGATATGAACTAAAACTTGAAGAACAACATAGGGAAGAGGTAGCCATGTAAAGATGGAGGTCCCAAGTCAGGGAGCCCTTGGGGCCAGGAGAGCTAGATGAAGCACGGAACAGATTGTCCACTGGAGCCTTCAGAGGAGCACAGCTCTGCTGATAACTTGATTTCAGATTTCTAGCCTCCCTATACTTCTAGAACTATAAGATAATAAATTTCTTTTGTTTTCTGTAAAAAAAAAAAAAAAAAAAAAACCCACAAAACTTTAAGAACAGATGAGTATAAGCCAATTCCAAAGTGTGGTAATGGTGGTAATGATGACAGCATATACCAATAACATAGTAGTGGGATAGAGGATGATTTGAGAACGTTTGAGATTACAGAATCTATAGGACTTGAAGACTGAATGTGGGGAGTAAGGGAAAGGAAAAGACTACATGATTTGTGAAACCCATCAAAAGAAATATAGAGGATAAGGAGATTCAGGGGACAAAAAGAGACAATGGTGTGGTTATAGATAAGTAAAAAAAATTGAGATTCCTAAGCAAGATGTCTTATTAGCTTGGAGATATCACTTTGAGAGTATTTAGCATGTAATTGATGGTTAAAACCAAGATAGTAATAATTAGGAATATATGCCTTAAAAAATGGTGTAATGGAAGCCAAGGAAATATTTTCAAGGACAAAGTAGCTAATATTGTTTAATGATATTCAAGTGAGATGGGAAATGTAAAGCATCCATTCAAATTAGCAACAAACAAACAAACAAAAATTAGCAACAAAGGCATGATGATACATATCTGAAGAGAATCAATATCATGAATGAACACAACCAACAAGAAGCCTGACTATAAAGGGGAGGAGGGAGATAAGACAATATTTACAAGGCATCAGAAGGTTCAGAGAGTCTTTTCTTTTAAAGATGGAAGAAGTATAATAGCTTGAGAAAAAAAAAGAACCAAAAGAGAGACATTGGTTGGGAATAGTCTGGAAGGTATAAAAAATGAAGGTTCCCAAAGAGGTGAGAGAAAATATAATACATTTTAGAGAAATTGGCTTGAGGTGGGAAGGTGACAAAGACTGAATGGGTGTAGCTTAGAGTCAGTAAGTCAAAGATGTAAGTGTCCAGGCATGAAGTTGGAGTAACAACCTAAGAGCTTCTATCTTCTCAGTGCAGCAGAAAATAAATTTACTTTATGAAAGCAAGGAAAAGGTGAAATGGGACTAATAAATATCAATCCCCTACCCACACCTCCCATTCTGGTAGAACTCTAGCTCCTTATGCTTTTTTTTTTTTTTTTTAAATATATTTTTTTTTTATTGATTTTTCACAGAGAGGAAGGGAGAGAGATAGATAGTCAGAAACATCGATGGGAGAGAAACATCAATCAGCTGCCTCCTGCACATCTCCCACTGGGGATGTGCCCGCAACCCAGGTACATGCCCTTGACCGGAATCGAACCTGGGACCTTTCAGTCCACAGGCCGACGCTCTATCCACTGAGCCAAACCGGTTTCGGCTCCTTATGCTTTTTTTAAAAAATATATATTTTATTGACGTTTTACAGAGAGGAAGGGAGAGAGATAGAGAGTTAGAAACATCGATGAGAGAGAAACATCGATCAGCTGCCTCCTGCACATTTCCTACTGTGGATGTGTCCGCAACCAAGGTACATGCCCTTGACCGGAATCGAACCTGGGATCTTTCAGTCCACAGGCTGACGCTCTATCCACTGAGCCAAACCGGTTTCGGCTCCTTATGCTTTAGGTGCTACTCAAAGTGTGGTCTGCAGACCTGCAGCATTAGCATCAACTGAAAGCTGATTAGAAATGTAAATTCGTGGGTCCCATCCCAGATCTATGAAATGAGAAAACCTGGGGTTCAGGCCCAAGCATCTGTACTATCACAAGCTCCCCATTAAAATTTGAAAAGTACTGCTTAATAGATAAGGAGAATGTATAAAAGAAAGGGGAAAGAAAAAAATCTAAAATGTTTCTCTCTACCACTGTGTTAGAAGGCTAGCATGCCCTGGCCAGTTTGGCTCAGTGGATGGAGCGTCGGCCTGCGGACTGGAGGATCCCAGGTTCAGTTCCGGTCAAGGGCATGTACCTTGGTTGCGGGCACGTCCCCAGTGGGGAGTGTGCAGGAGGCAGCTTAATCGATGTTTCTCATCGATGTTTCTAGCTCTCTCTCTCCCTTCCTCTCTGTGAAAAATCAATAAAATATATTAAAAAAAAAAAAATGTTTCTCTCTCTTATACTCTTATCTTAGAAATCTAACTCACCTGATAAAATTGCAAATGTTCTACTGGTATGCATTGGTATTCTGGTTTGAAATATCAGAAATATAGATATGTATATTCATTTATTTATTTTTATTTGTTTATTTATATATATAATATTTCATATCTTCAAATATCAATTTCAGTTTCAGAACAGTACTTCCAAACCATTATCTATTCCATTAAGTGGTTATTCTAGAACAGCGGTTCTCAATCTGTGGGTCGCGACCCCTTTGGCGGTCGAAGGACCCTTTCACAGGGGTCGCCTAAGACCATCCTGCATATCAGATATTTACATTACGATTCATAACAGTAGCAACATTACAGTTATGAAGTAGCAACGAAAATAATTTTATGGTTGGGTCACAACATGAGGAACTGTATTTAAAGGGCCAGAAGGTTGAGAACCACTGTTCTAGAACATGGTTTGTTTTCAGCTTCTGTAAAGTAGTAACTGCTAATAATTTGCTCTTTTAAAATCTCAACCTTTGCTCTTGCTGGTTTGGCTCAGTGGATAGAGAATCAGCCTACGGACTGAAAGGTCCCGGGTTTGATTCCAGTCAAGGGCACATACCCAGGTTGTAGGCTTGATCCCCAGTAGGTGGTGTGCAGGAGACAGCCGATCAATGATTCTCATCATTGATGTTTCTATCTCTCTCTCCCTCTCCCTACCTCTCTGAAATCAATAAATATATATATATATATTTAAAAGAATGAGCTTAGCCCTGACCCGTGTTGCTTAGTGGTTACAATGTCAGCCTGTGCACCAAAGAGTCACTGATTCGATTCCCAGTCAAGGGCATGTACCTAGGTTGCAGATTCCATTCCCAGCCCTGGTCAGGCCACATGCGGTAGGCACACAATTGATGTCTCTCACACAGATGTTTCTCTGTCTCTGTCTCTGTCTCTCTTTCCCCTCTTACCTCCCTTCCACTCTCTCTCTCTAAAGATTAATGGGAAAAAAATCCTCAGATGAGGATTAACAAAAACAAATGAACAAACAAACAAAAGAGAATGAGTTTAGATTAAAAATAGATCAGATAATAAAAAAGATTTTAATTATACTAGCAGATTGACTTATACCTCAATGGATAAAAAATAGATGAAGCTTTAGGACAAAATAAATAATGACTCTTCATGTTATTCTAGAAGTCATAAGAAAGTACAGTAAGCGCTAACCGGTTTGGCTCAGTGGATAGAGCATCAGCCTGCGGACTCGAGGGTCCCAGGTTCGATTCCGGTCAAGGGCATGTACCTTGGTTGCAGGCACATCCCCAGTAGGGCACATCTCTCATCGATGTTTCTAACTATCTATCCCTCTCCCTTCCTCTCTGTAAAAAATCAATAAAATATATTTAAAAAAAAAAAAAGTACAGTAAAAGGAACTCATTATAAAGTGATAACTGAACTACAGAGCAATAATAATGATGGTGTAATTGTACATAGAATATAAGTGAATTCAATGTTCTAGTGGAAGAAGGAAAAAAAGGAAAGAAAACTATTACAGAAGCAACATGAGAAACAAACATTCTACAGACTATAATCTTATTTTTAAACTTTTTATTATGGAAAATTTCAAACATACTAGAGTACCAATCACTGTTTCAACAATTGTCACTTCAGAGCCACTCTTTTTTTTAAAAAAAAAATATTTCTTTATTGATTTAAGAGAGGAAGGGAGAGGGAGGAAGAGAGAGAAACATCAACAATGAGAGAGAATCATTGATTGGCTGCCTTCTGCACAGCTGGGATCAAGCATGCAATCCGGGTATGTACCCTTGGCTGGAATCGAACCTGGTACCTTTCAGTCCACAGGCCAACGCTCTATCCATTGAGCCAAACCTGCTAGGGCCAGGGCCACTCTTGTTTTATTTTACCTATGACTCCCATGCTCATCCCCAGTGAATTATTCTGAAACAAATCCTAAATATTATCAGACTAAATGCTTTATTGCAACATGATAAATACAGTAAGTATACAAAATTTTAAAAATATATAATTTACTCTTGTCATGTATATTGGGATAGGAACATGCTTAATTGCTACATTCAAGAGGAAATTATAAATTTTTTAGAAGTACTTTTTAAGTGGAAAATAATAAGAAAAAGAAAATGTTCAAATCATAATAGGCAAAAAATAAATGTGGTATTAGTTGTTCACAAATAGAACTTGGAAAAACAACTTGATTCTTAAGGATTCCAAAATTGATCATAGAAATTACATATATTTTTTAAAGTACCCACCTAAAAAATTGTGGGTGACAACTTATAATTAATCTACTCTTAGTGAGGGTGGGTGATGTGGTAGGGCTGCATCTTATCTAAGAAGGTTCCCTTCAAGAACGGACATCTGCATTAGGGTTTAAAGGATGTGAAGGAGTAAACTCTGTGTATGCGGCAATGAATGGTGGATTATATTCCAGCAAAATGAATGCAAAGATGCTGGTGCTGGAAGAAAGAAGGGGAGACGGGTTGGCATATTAGAGCAGGGGTGGGGAACCTTTTCCTGCCAAAGGCCTCTTGGATATTTATAACATCATTCGCAGGCCATACAAAATAGCAACTTAAAAAAAGCCCGCTATATTTGGTTAAATACTTAAATAAGTCACTCCTAATGCCTTGGCAGGGCCAGACCAAATGATTCTGCGGGCCTTATTAGAGGAACAGAGGGAAGGCTAGGGTAGGTATGAGCAAAGCCCAAATATGAGAGTGATGTGAACAGAGGTCAAAAAGATAAGTAGGAGCCAGATCAGGCAGAGCTCCATGAAGGAGTTTAGTCTATCAACTGACTTATAGAGAAAACTAGAGGCCTGGTGCACGGATTCATGCACCAGTGGGGTTCCTTGGCCTGGCCTGCGGAGATTGGGCCAAAATTGGCTCTCCCAACATCCTCCAAGGGGTCCCAGATTGCAAGAAGGCGCAGGCCAGGCCAAAGGACCCCAACGGTACACAATCGGGGCTGGGGAGGGACCACAGGAGGGCTCCAGGGTGTGCCCAGCCCGTCTCGCCCAGTCCCAGTCAGCCGGACCCCAGCAGCCAGCTAATCTACCGGTTGGAGCATCTGACCCCTGGTGGTCAGTGTGCGTCATAGCGACTGGTTGAACGGTCAAACGAATGGTAGGACACTTAATATATTAGGCTTTTATTAAATAGAATAGGAGCAAACCTAGAATCTAGTAACCAGATATTTACTGATTAATCTCATCTAGTTCTTTATCACCAACCTTCCCCAATGAAATCTTTTTAAAAAGAAAAAAGTAGCCATAGCTGGTTTGGCTCAGTGAATACAGCGTCAGCCTGCAGAATGAAGGATCCCAGGTTCGATTCTGGTCAAGGGCACATGCCCAGGTTGCGGGCTCAATCTCCAGTAGGGGGCATGCAGGAGGCAGCTGATGGATGATTCTCTCTCATCATTAATGTTTCTATTTATCTCTCCCATTCCCTTTCTCTCTGAAATCAATAAAAATATTTAAAAAAAAAAAAAAAGAGAAAGAAAGAAAGAAAAAAGTAGCCTGGCCAGAGTGGCTCAGTTGGTTGAGCATTGTCCCGTGCACCAAAAGGTTGCCGGTTCAATTCCTAATCAGGCATATACCAGGGTTTCAGGTTTGATCCTTGGTAGGGGAGGCAATGGATTGATGTTTCCCTCTCTCTCTCTTTCTCTCAAAATCAATAAAAATATATTTTTTTAATTTTTTGAGAAAGTTAAGAGGTAAATTTAGATGCATTATAACATTTAAAAAAATATATATTTTATTGATTTTTTACAGAGAGGAAGGGAGAGAGAGAGTTAGAAATATCGATAGGAGAGAAACATCGATCAGCTGCCTCTTGCACACCTCCTACTGGGGAAGTGCCCACAACCAAGGTACATGCCCTTGGCCAGAATCGAACCCGGGACCTTTCAGTCCACAGGCTGATGCTCTATCCACTGAGCCAAACCGGTTAGGGCACATTATAACATTTTTAAAAAGGGGAAAAAGAGAAAAAGAGAAAAAATTAAAATCATTACTTCAGGGAGGCAAAAGAGAAATAATTTTCTATAAGGCACCCTGAACTTTTAGAACAAGGGAAGGGAAATAGTGGTAGGATTCAAAGCCACCAAACATAAATACAGCTGTCAAAGCTGCTAGTCATTAACAGAAAAAGTTGTCAAAGAGGGGGAAAAAAAAAACCCATGTAGTTTTGCCCTGGCCAGGCAGCTCAGTTAGTTGGAACATCGTCCCGATACGCCAAGATTGCAATCCATAGTTAGGGCACATACAAGAATCAACCATGAATGCATAAATAAGTGGAGTAACAAATTCATGTCTCTCTCTCTCTCAAATCAATAAAAAATTGTTTTAATTCATGTAGTTTTAATAATTTTTTAAGTGATAGCTTCGAATACTGAATCTTAACTAAAATTTGAAAAGAATTTCAACTCAAACTTTCAGTTCAACATATTAAAGTCAATGTCAAGTACAGATTTGTTTCAAAATTATTTGATTTTCTTAAATGTTAATCAATGTTTCAAACATAGGGACTAGCATAAGTTTACTGTCTGCCGACCCATCCTACCTCTCAGAATATTTACAAATATTATAAAATGTAATAGTTGAATTATTTTGAATATTCAGGAATTTAATATATTTTCTAATACACAAAAGAAAATTTAAAATAGAAATGTTTAAACATTTTAGAGGTAAGTTTTCAAAATGATGAACAGCATGTACATCTGGTATTAACAGAAGTTATGCAGCAAGCCTGGCTGACATAGCTTAGTGGCTGAGCATCAACCCATGAATCAGGAGGTCACTATTTGATTCCCGGTCAGGGCACATGTCTAGGTTGCGGGCTCGATGCCCAGTGTGGGGCATGCAGAAGGCAGCCGATCTATGATTCTTTCTCATCATTAATGTTTCTATGTCTCTCTCCCTCTTCTTTCCTCTCTGAAATAAATAAAAAATATATATTTAAAAACAAAAAGAAGTTATGCATCAAATTCTGATATACCACTTTGAAAACTTGCCAATCAAAAAATGTCATTTTTCACTAATAATGGGGTGGTGAGGGTCTGGGGCAGAGGGCAGGGGTGGGTTGTAGGGGATTAATGGGGGGAAAATGGGGACATATGTAATATTTTCAACAATAAAGAATTTTTTTTAAATGTCATTTTTACCTCTTCCTGGCCAAGTTGTTCCATGGAATCACAGTAAACTTCACTGTCTGAATCACTTGTCAAATGCTGAATTCCTGAAACATCTTCAACATGATCATTATTTATATCTAAAGATGAAAAAATGCCCAGATAGAATAATTATTCTCTAACTGAAGAAAAAATGCATTTATCCTATTTTCAAAATTGATTAGCTCTATGTTATTTTCATACTGGGAGACAAATTTGATTTACCAAGCCACACTTTTTTTTCTTTTAACTTACCAAAACATTAAATTTAGTTGATAATTTTCATATGAAAAGATATCAAAGTATTTTACAATGGAATTATACAAAGATACTGCCCAGATCAAACCTTATAGAATTCAGTAACCTTATAAGGGAAAACTGAATAGCAGCTAGGAAGCCTAAAGTTAGATGACTATTGCAAGTTTGATTGTACCACTTAGAAATTATATTTCTTAGTTACTTGGCTGAATTGCAATAATGTTAATAATTCACCATATATATATTATAGGCTCACCCCTACAGCCCTAAAATATGAAAAGAGTATAGCTTACCTTGCTGATTGAGGATAAAAGTATCCTATAATCAGAGTTTTAAGTTAAAAGAAACATCAGGAATAAGAGTAAAAATTTCACCCTAACCGGTTTGGCTCAGTGGATAGAGCATCGGCCTGCAGACTCAAGGGTCCCAGGTTCGATTCCGGTCAAGGGCATGTACCTTGGTTGCGGGCACATCCCCAGTAGGGAGTGTGCAGGAGGCAGCTGATCGGTGTTTCTCTCTCATCGATGTTTCTAACTCTCTATCCCTCTCCCTTCCTCTTTGTAAAAAAAAAAAAAATCAATAAAATATTTTTAAAAAAAGAGTAAAAATTTCAAAATTTGCCCTGGCCAGTGTGGCTTGGTTGGAGCATCATCCCATACACCAAGAGGCTGTGGGTTTGATTCCTGGTCAGGGCACATACCCAGGTTGTGAGTTCGATACCCGATAGGGGAGTGTACAGGAGGCAACTGTTCCATGTTCCTCTCTGACATCAATGTCTGTCTCTCTTTCTCTCTCTCTCCCCTCCCCCTTTCTGTCTTTCTCTCAAATCAATTGAAAAAATTTCAAAATTTTATTTTAAAATGCTATATAAAAACAAATTAAAAATCTCAATGAAAAACATAAAAACCCTGGTCCTAATTCACTGTCTTTCAAAGATATAAACCCTTATAATATAAATAAACCCTTATATACTATTGAATAAGGGATTTTAAATTCTAAATTGCTCCTAATATCTTGAAATTATTAAAAGAATACCTTATTCATAGGAAACAGACTCAACAAATAAATATGGGAGAATACCTTGGTGAATGCAGACAGCAGGTTTTCCAGTTTGCTCCAAGTTTTGATCTGCAGGTTTTACTTCTTCAGTGCTTCTGCCACTCGGGGAAGAACTGGCATGGATATCATTCTGTACATCCTGAACAAAGCTGTCTTTATCATAGCCATTAGCGACAATGATTTCCAAATTCTTATGCTCTGTGGATTTCTTCATCATTTTCTTATCTTTTATGTGAAATTGGAGAGATTCATAAAAGTTCACGTTAGGTCAACTTCTGCATACTCTGTTCTGATATCAACCTACCCATATCCCTTTGAAGGGTTTCCTACTAGGAGCAGAGAGATGGGGTCCTCCTAGAAAAGGGGTGTTTTATATGCTAAGAACTCACACGAACTGTATTGGTTTCAAAACTGTTTCAGTTCACTGTAAATGTCCCAGAACCTCCTTTGAGAGATAATCTCTCAAGGTCTTCACACTCTCTCAGGAAAAGCAAATTGTTCTATGAGACCCAGCAGTACAAAGGAGTACATATAGCAAATAAAGAGATCCTTCAAAGAAAGTATTACTTGTCTTGTCTTAATGGAACCAGAAGGCAAACTTAAACTGGGCAGTTTGTTTTAGTGTCTTTCTGCCTCCTTTCTAAAACAATCTTCCCAAGAATCACTGGTACTCTTACTAACAAGGATCCTCTAATTCAGGGCCCCATGATTCCAATCTTCCCTCTTTGTCAAAACTTTTACCTGGCCCTGGCCATGTGCTCAGTTGGTTGGAGAGTCAGCCTGTGCACTGAAAAGTTACCAGTTCAATTCCTGGTCAGAGCATATACCTAGATTGTGGAATCAATACCTGGCAAGTATAGGAGGCAACATATCGATGTTTTTCTCATACATCAATGTTCCTCTCTCTCCTTCTCTCTTCCTCTCCCTCTTTTGAAAAAAAAAAATCAGTAAAAAACCATATCCTTGGGTTAAAAAACAAACAAAAAACCTTTTGCTTAAATCCTATTCTCTTGATTCCACTCTATTCTTGACAAGATATTCAGAGTATGATTATCTCCTTCCTTGATAACACATGCATATTCATATTGGAAACAATACACTGAAGGAATATATTTCTAATGCAGCATTTCAGGTATCACATTGGGAAGAGTGGCCTATTCCTGTTAGCCTTCAATGGACATCTGTTCCACCTATGCATAAGCCTGGCTGTTTCTGTAGCCCTTTTGGAACACAAAAACCTGGTTATAGGGTCAACAACTCACATCCCACCACTTCCTACAATGCCAAATCAGCCCAAGCCTCTCCATATCCTTTTATCTTATTTAATGTAAAATTATTATCCCACCATCCAAAGATTACCATTATCACTTTGTTCTGCTCCTTTCACTTCTTCTTGGGCCTCTTCTTCCTCAGACTCAGCTCCACTATCACTGCTTTCAGCTTTACCATTAACAGTTTTGGCATTTGGAGGAGAAGTTAGAACATTACCAAGATCTAAAATATAAAAATGACCATTTAATCTCTAATCATATAAACATACAATAATGCTGTGATCCTATATAATAAAAGGCTAATATGCAAATCGACCGAATGGAGGAATGACTGGTTGCTATGATGCACACTGACTACCAGGGGGCAGATGCTCAACGTAGCAGCTGCCCCCTGGTGGTCAGTGCGCTCCCACAGGGGAGCACTGCTCAGCCAGAAGCCAGGCTCATGGCTGGCAAGTGCAGCAGCAGTGGCAGGAGCCTCTCCTGCCTCCATGGCAGTGCTAAGGACCCCTCAGGGGTCCCAGACTGCGAGAGGGTGCAGGCCTGGCTGAGGGACCCTCTCCCCCTGTGCACAAATGTCATGCATTGGGCCTTTAGTTTACAAATAATAGAATAATTCTGAAGTAAACAGGTTCTGATATATAATTATAGTATTCTTTTCTTTCTTTTTTTAAGATTTCAGAGAGGAAGGGAGAGAGAACAAAAGAGAAACATCAATGATGAGAGAGAATCACTGATCAGTTGCCTTCTCTCTACCCCCTACTAGGGATGGAGCCTGCAACCTGGGCATGTGCCTTGACCAGGAATCAAACCGTGACTTCTTGGTCTATAGGTTGATGTTCAACCACTGAGCCATGTCAGCCAGGCAGTATTCTTCTCTTTGACTATAAATATTACATATATTACATAAATAAATCCCTTCAATTATCAGTTTATAATAAAATGATAAAACAATATTAAAACCTTTCTGAACAAGGTGAGGATAAGTTATTTTTAAGTTAACATCAATCAAAATAGTAAAGCTAGAGATGAATGATCTCCTTTATACATGGTAAATGAAGACAGTTGCTATATACTAACATATTAAAAACGTAAGTATATTATTTTTGGTCCTAATAACAATCATATTATAGTTGGACTACATTAAAAAAATTTTCCTTTTATTACTTTTAGGGCTTCAGGTGCACAACTTTTCTTTTTCTTTTGTACAACTTATATCTTTGTAAACTTAAAAAAAAAAAAAAGTATCAGCCCAGCTAGCATGGCTCAATGGTTGAGTGTCGACCTATGAACCAGGAGGTCACAGTTTGATTCCTGGTTAGGGCACATGCCTGGGTTGTAGGTTCCATCCTGAGTTGGGGGCATGCAAAAAACAGCCAATCAATGTTCCTCTCTGATCATTGATGTTTCTCTCTCTCTCTCTCTCTCTCTCTCCCTCTTTCTGTCTCTCTCTCTCCCCCACTTCCTCTGTGAGATCAATAAAAAATTTTTATAGTATCAGTTAATGTGACCAATCGTTTAAAAAGGCATATAGTCCTATTGCCCAAACTCATACTATGAGAGTAAATACATCAGAGCTTCTCAAATGTTAATATGTACAGTAATCTCCTAAGATCTAGTTAAAATGCAGATTCTGAATCAGTAAATGTGAGCTGATCTAAGATTCTGCATTTCCAAAAGCTCCCATGTGATACCAATGCTGTTGGTTACTGGACCTCATTTTGAGATACAGGGAATTACATTCTCATCAACTCTTTAAGCTACTAAAGACCTCTTAAGTACCTACTGGTCGAAAACAGTGGTCTTTCTCCATAAACTTTTGGGCTTTATTTTCACTTATATGCGCTTTAGATGATTCCCTGCATCATAAATAACATGTTAAATTTCAAAATCTTCATACATCTTAAATAGTCAGACCTATATCCTTTTTTTTAATTTTTATTGAATTTATTGGGGTGACATCAGTTAATAAAATTATGTATGTTTCAGGTGCACAATTCCATAGTACATCATCTGGATATTGTATTGTGTGTTCAACACCCAAAGTCAAGTCTCCTTCCATCACCACTTATCCCCTCCTTTACCCTCTTCTACCTTCCCTCATTCTCTTTCTCTCTGGTAATCACCATAACTTTGTCTGTGTGTAAGGGTTTTTTGTTTTGGTTTGGATTTTTGCTTAATCCCGTCACCTTTCCAGCCATCCTCCCAATGCCCCTCCCCTCTAACAGCTGACAGTCTGTGTTCTGAATCTGATTCTCTTTTTTTCTTTTTCTTTTTTTAATCCTCATCCAAGGATATTTTTTTCATTGATTTAAAAAATATATATTTTATTGATTTTTTACAGAGAGGAAGGGAGAGGGATAGAGAGTTAGAAACATCGATGAGAGAGAAACATCTATCAGCTGCCTTCTACACACCTCCTACTGGGGATGTGCCCACAACCAAGGTACATGCCCTTGACTGGAATCAAACCTGGGACTTTTCAGTCTACAGGCCGACGCTCTATCCACTGAGCCAAACCAGTTAGGGCTCCATTGACTTTTTTAGAGAAAATGGAAGGGAGGGAAAGGAGGGGAAGGGAGAGAGAGAAACATCGATGTGAGAGAGACACAGCAATTGGTTGCCTTCTGCTCTAGCCCCGACCGGGGTCAGGGATTGAACCTGCAACTAAGGTACATGCCCTTGGCCGGGAATCAAACCCAAGACCCTTCAGGCCCCAGGCCGAAGCTCTATCCACTGAAGAACCAGCCAAGGCTGATTTTATTTTGTTCATTAGATTCCACATATAAGTAAAATCATATCATACTTGTCTTTCTCTGACTGTTTTATTTCACTTAGCATAATACTCTCTAGATCCATCCATGCTGTCAGGAAAGGTAAAATATACTTTTTTTTCCACAACCAAGCAGTATTACATTGTGTAAATGTACCACAGCCTTTTTATCTGCTCACCTACTAATGGGCACTTGGGTTGCTTCCAAATCTTGGCTATTATAAATAACGCTGTTGGTGTATATATTCTTTGGAATCAGTGTTTTGGATTTCTTCTGATATAATCCCAGAAGTGGAATTGTTGGGTTCAGATCTATATTCTTATTTAAGTCTACCTAATTAATGAAACTAAAGACTTAAAATTCAAATCTATCAAAGGCATTGTGTTCTAGTCTCACTTAGAAAATCATAGTAGCAGCATAGTTCTTGAATCTCCCTTATTCTCCCAACAACCAAAAAAACAAGAAAAACAACGGCAAAAAGAAAAATACCAAAAGGTTAGAGCATCGAACTGATATGCCAAGGTTGCAGGTTAGATCCCTGATCAGGGCATATACAAGAATCAACCAATGAATACATAAATATGTGGAACAGCAAATCAATGTTTCTCTCCCTACATCTCTCTAAAACTCAATTAAAAAAAACACCCCAAATCCCCATTAAATTAATGACTGTCAAACACTATTTGATAGCAGCAAAAGCAGCAATACAACAGTCCTATAATGTAAGTTGTAGAAAGCAGAGAATTACTAGTGAGCCTTATTCCACACCCCAAAATCAATTAATGTAACATATCACATTAACAGACTAAAGGACAAAAGCCACATTATTATGGCAGCAGATGCAGAAAAAACATTTGACAAAATCCAACCTTCTTTCAAGATAATAATGCTGAAGAAATTAACAATATAAGAGAATTCCTAAATCCGACAAAAAGCATCTATGAAAACTCATAACTAGCATTCATACTTAACATAAAAGGACTGAATTTTGTGGCCCCCAAATAAGGAGCACCACAAAGATGTCTGCTTTTATTATTTCTATTTAATATTGTAGAAGTTCTAGCCAGGGCAGTTAGGCAAGAAAAAAAAGATACAGAGCATTCAGATTGGAAAGAAAGAGGTAGAATAATCTCTTTTTTTTGCAGTTAACTTGCTATTCAATATAGAAAATCCTAAGAAATCTACAAAAAACTATTAGAACTAATAAATAGTTTGATGATGTTGAAGATACAAGGTCAATATACAAAAATCAATTATTGTTCTGTATTTCTATAACCTAACAATAAGCTATCCAAAAATAAAATTAGAAAATGATTCAAATTACAAAAGCCCCAAGAAGAGTAAAATACTTAAGAACACATTTGACAAAAGAAAGTGTAAGAGAGAATTATACACCACAAATGACAAAACAGTGTATAAGAAAAACAGTGTTGTAAGAATTTAAAGATCTGCCCTAACCAGTTTGGCTCAGCGGATAGAGCGTCGGCCTGCGGACTCAAGGGTCCCAGGTTCAATTCCGGTCAAGGGCATGTACCTTGGTTGCCAGCACATCCCCAGTGGGGAGTGTGCAGGAGGCAGCTGATCGATGTTCTCTCTCATCGATGTTTCTAACTCTCTATCCCTCTCCCTTCCTCTCTGTAAAAAATCAATAAAGTATATTTAAAAAAAAAAAAAGAATTTAAAGATCTAAATAAGTGAATTAGAAGGCAATATTGTTGTGATGACAATACTTCCCAAAGTGATCTATAATTCATTGCAATCCCTAGCAAAATCTCAGGGGCACTTTTAGCAAAAATTGACAAACCGATTCTAAAATTCATCTGGAAATGCAAGGGATCCAGAATAGTCAGAACAATCTTGAAAAAGAACAAAGTTGGACAGCTCAAACTTTCTAATTCCAAAATTTATTATCTATATATATAAAAGCCTAATATGCTAAGTGTCTGACTGTTTGACCAGTAGCTACGATGTGCACTGACCACCAGGGGGCAGATGCTCAACGCACAGGCATGGAAACATGGAAGAGACTGATGAATCTCAGAGGGAAGATGGGTGGGGGGAGGGTGGGAAGAGATTAACCAAAGAGCTTATATATATATACACTAGAGGCCCAGTGCACGAATTCGTGCACCAGTGGGGCCCCTCGGCCTGGCCTGCAGGATCGGGGCAAAACAGGCTCTTGGACATCCCCCGTGGGGTTCCGGATTGCGAGAGTGTGCAGGCCAGGCCAAGGGACCCCACCAGTGCACAATTGGGCTGGTAGAGATGCGGGAGGTTGGCCAGCCAGGGAGGGACCGTAGGAGGGCTCCAGGGAGTGTCCGGCCATCTCTCTCAGTCCCAATCAGCCAGACCCCAGCAGCAAGCTAACCTACTTGTTGGACTGTCTGCCCCCTGGTAGCCAGTGCACGTCAAAGCGCGTGGTTGAGCGGCCTTAGCATATCATTAGCATATTATGCTTTGATTGGTTGAACAGATGACCAGACACTTAGCATATTAGGCTTTTATTATATAGGATACTAGGGCCCCAGTGCATGAATTTGAGCACCTTGAAAGGTACTGTGGGCCATGAGGCTGAGGTGGGCACAGAGGCGGGTCTTGGCCCATCCTCTGCGCCCCCACCCAGCCCCTTCCACCACAGCCTCCAGTCCTCTCTCTGCTAGCAGCCCGCTGCCACCGCTCCCACATGCTGATGGTGCCAGTCCCACTCACACCCGCTGACAGCATGAGGCGAATGGGGCCGGTGCCAGCAGTGGATGCAAGCGGGGCAAGCGCCCTCAGCTGCTGGCCTGATCACCCCTCAGGAGCAGGGGGAAGTAGAGAAGCCCTCAGGGGCAATTGAGGCCAGCAGGGCCGCTCACACTCGCTGATGGCACCGAGCGATCGGGACCAGTGCCAGGCACTGCAGCAGGTGTGAGTGGCGGCTCCAGCGCCAGCTGCAGATGCAAGTGGGGCTGGCGCTGGCAGTGGATGCAAGCAGGGCCGTCACTGGCAGCGGGTGCAAAAGGTAGCTGCCAGCCCCAATTGCCCCTGAGGGACGATCAGGGCCAGCAATGGCCGCTCGCACCCACTGACGGCGCCAAGTGACTGGGGCCTGTGCCAGGTGCAAGCAGTGGGTGCGAGCGGGGCTGGCGCCAGCACCAGGTGTGAGTGCCGGGCAGCATGCATGAGCAAAGAAATTTCAGTAACCACCAGAGGCTTGCCCTGATGACAGCGACCGGCACCCCTGCTCACCTGCTCTACCGTTCTGCTGCAGCCGACACCCACCATGTTCTGTGCTCTGCCACCTGCTGCCAACGCCAGCCATGTTCTGTGAGCACCCCCTAGTGGTCAGGGCACGTCATAGGAACTGGTTGTTTGGTTGTTCCACCGTATGGTTTATTTGCACATTAGGGTTTTATATAGATAGACTAGAGGCCTGGTGCACCGTGCACTGCAGGGGTCCCTCGGGCTGGCCTGTGGGGACCGGGCTTCAACCAGCAGTGCAACATCCCCCAAGGGGTCCCGGATTGCAAGAGGGCACAGGCCAGGCCAAGGAACCCCACCAGTGCACAAATCTGTGCACCAGGCTTCTAGTATATGTATATTCTGAAAAAGCCCATGGGGAAAAGATAGATCTGTTCTATTAACCCTACATGGCTATTTTGAATAAAATGCTTTGTTTAAATAAAAAAGTCAACAGGGCAGCCTTAGCTGGTTTGGCTCAGCAGATAGAGCTTTGGTCCAAAGGTTCCCAGGTTCAATTCCAGTCAAGGGCACATACCTTAGTTACATGCTCCTCCCTTGCTCAGCCCCTGGCCAGGGCTCTTGCAGGAGGCAACCAATCAATGTGTTTCTCTTTGTCTTCCCCTCTCTCTTCCACCCTCCTTAAGAATCACTGGAAAATTATCCTCGGGTAAAGATTAGCAACAACAATAAAAAGTCAACAGGCAAACTATCTTGCAATGTGGCAATATTTCACAAAATTGCGAACACCCAACAAACACCCATATCCTTTGATCCAGCAATTATCTTTTAAATATTATTTCTTATTTTATACTTCCACATATATAGAATAACATTTTGACATGGTCAAGTTCAGCAGCATTTGAAGATCGGAAGAAGAAATAATCTAAATGTACATTAGAATGGTACGAATTATGTTACAATGCCCTTACCACACCTAGACTCAGATATGATTCAAAATACAGAGTATTCTAACTTTGTAAAGGTAATACACTATATATACTGTATATTACATAACATAACAGAATATAGGCAGCTCTCACTAAAAAAAAATTAAGCCTTGGCCAGTGTGGATCAATTGGTTGGGCATCATCCTGTATGCTAGAAGAGTACCAGTTTGATTCCCAGTCAGTGTACATGCCTGGGTTTTGGTTCTATCCCCAGTAGGGGGTGTGCAGGAGGCAGCCCATCAATGTTCCATTCTCATATCAATGTTTCTCTCTCTCCCTCTAAAATTTAATAAAAAAATATCTTTTTAAAAATTAAGATTTTTTTTTCCAACAAAATATATGAATAGTTATACTAGATCAGCGGTTCTCAACCTGTGGGTCACGACCCCTTTGGGGGTCGAACAACCCTTTCACAGGGGTCGCCTAAGACCATCGGAAAACACATATATAATTACATATTGTTTTTGTGATTAATCACTATGCTTTAATTATGTTCAATTTGTAACAATGAAAATACATCCTGCATATCAGATATTTACATTACGATTCATAACTGTAGCAAAATTACAGTTATGAAGTAGCAACGAAAATAATTTTATGGTTGGGGATCACCACAACATGAGGAATTGTATTAAAGGGTCGCGGCATTAGGAAGGTTGAGAACCACTGTACTAGATGGAATAAATAAAGACTTCAAATAACTTCATGTCATTTTAAGTTAGGGTTTGCCCCTCAATTAGTTCATGTCAGGACAAGTTTTGCTGCCAAATCTATATATATAAAAGCCTAAGTGACTGAATGACCGAATGACTGGTCACTATGACATGCACTGACCACCAGGCTCAACGCAGGAACTGCCCCCTGGTGGTCAGTGCGCTCCCACAGCAGGAGTGCTGCTCAGATGTCCAATGGGTGCCAAATGCAGGGCTCTCAGCTGGCGAGTACCGCTGCAGCAGCACGAGCCTCTCCCAATTGGAACTGACTGGGCGTGAGCCCGCGGGAGGTGCAGGAGGGCTGGGATGAGCAGAAGCAGCAGGCAGGAGCGGGAGGCGGCATTGAACTGCTGGTTTCTGCCCGATCCAGGCAGGCCACACCGAGGGACCCCACCGGTGCACAAATCCGTGCTCTGAACCTCTAGTGAGTTATAAAAAAAAACAAAACACAGAAAAAAAACCGTGGGTTTATCAAGCTTTTATAATTTTTAAATTAAAACTAAGGAATTGTGGAACTGAACCACTATTATTATTACTATTCACTCTTCCTTATTTTTATAATTAGTTGTTTAAACATCTGTCTCTGAAAAAATAAATAAATAAGCATTTGCCTCTGTCCAGTAGGCATGACACTACTAAAGCAGGTCCAAAGTTATGCCCATCTGCATCCTAAAAACATGCTTCATACAGAGAAAAACACTTAATATTCTTTTGAATTGAATAAGCCTGAGTAAGGAAGAGTATTTTATAATATTTGACTCCTCTAGGCAAATCAGATATAGAAGGTATGGTACAGAGTTATGCCTAGTAAGCAGTCACTATCAGTTATGGCAGACACAAACTGCAGGCCTTATGACAGAACAGGATGATTACTGTCCTGAAACACTGTAATTTCCATCAATTAGTAAAAGATGCCTTATAAATAGGGATGACAAAAAAAAGGGGATACCATATATATTAAAACATATATAATTTTCATTTAAATTGACTCTTATCAGTTCATTTCACTCTGCTTTCTAATAAAATTTCAAGAACAAATGTTTAAAGTTAATGCCAGCAAATGTGCATACTCAACTCCTGCTAATATATAAAAGATACACATCTTTCAATTATTTATGGAGTACACAAAAAGACACAGACACTGGTCGGAAAAAAAGGAGACTTATGTAATACTTTCAACAATAAAGATTTTAAAAGATATATGAATATCTAAAATAAATAAAATCAATCAATAAATAATAAATATAAAAAATAAATTACCATTGATATTTCTATCTCCCCCTCTTCCTTACTTTCTGAAATCAATAAAAAAAATTTAAAAATAAAAATAAATAAAATCAGGAGAATCGAAGATGGCGGCATAGGTAAACACTGGAGACTGCTGCCGCAAACAACCACTTCAAAAATACAACTAAAAGACGGAATGGACATCAACCAGAACCACAGGAAGGCTGGCTGAGGAGAGATTCTTCAACTAGAAGGAAAAACAACAGCATTACGAGGCTCAGAGGAGGCGCAGTGTGGAAAATGTAAAGGTACGGTGGTGCGTGCGCAAAGCGGGCTGGTGGCTGAGGGCGTGGTTGTCGTTTTCAATCAGGAGGGAGTCTCAGACTCTGGGCTCCAGATCCGGGTGAGTCTCTAGGGACTCAGACTCAGACGGGAGAAGCGGGACTGTCTGGCTATGGTCCCTCCGAGGTTTGCAACGGTTGCTGGGACAGAGAGGCAGAGCCCCTGGGGACGGACTGAGAGCAGCCATAGCTGCTCCCTCCCCCCACCCTGTTGAGCCCGCCCTGCCCAAGTCCTGCGCAGAGCCATTTGCCGGATCGCCTCAGGCAAAGGCTAGATTAGCACTTCCCCAGAGGACAGAAGTTTTCCCACAGCTGATGCTCACAGCCAGTCGGCCTGGTGGTCAAATCCCTCTAGTATTAACTACAACAATTAAGGCTTAACTAGAACAAGACTGCGCACAAAGACCACAAGGGGGTGCACCAAGAAAGCATAAAAGATGCGGAGACAAAAAAACATGACAGAAATGGAGGATATGGAGCTAAAAATTGCAATTTTGAGGGCTTGCAATAAACTTGAGCAGAGCCTCACGAAAACTAATGAGACCCTCGATGCTACGGTAAGAAATTAGAAAGTAAGCATACACGGACTGAAATAAAGAATATTATACCCAATAGCAGACCAGAGGAGCACAAGAATCAAACCAAAGATTTGAAATTCGAAGAAGCAAAAAACACCCAACTGGAAAAGCAAAATGAAAAAAGAATCCGAAAGTGTGAAGATAGTGTAAGGAGCCTCTGGGACAGCTTCAAGCGGACTAATATCAGAATTATAGGAGTGCCAGAAGATGAGAGACAGCAAGATATTGAAAACCTATTTGAAGAAATAATGGCAGAAAACTTCCCCCACCTGGTGAAAGAAATGGACTTACAGGTCCAAGAAGCGCAGAGAACCCCAAACAAAAGGAATCCAAAGAGGACCACACCAAGACACATCATCATTAAAATGCCAAGAGCAAAAGACAAAGAGAGAATCTTAAAAGCAGCAAGAGAAAGAGACTCAATTACCTACAAGGGAATACCCATACGACTGTCAGCTGATTTCTCAACAGAAACTTTGCAGGCCAGAAGGGAATGGCAAGAAATATTCAAAGTGATGAATACCAAGAACCTACAACCAAGATTACTTTATCCAGCAAAGCTATCATTCAGAATTGAAGGTCAGATAAAGAGCTTCACAGATAAGGAAAAGCTAAAGGAGTTCATCACCACTAAACCAGTATTATACAAAATTCTGAAAGGTATCCTTTAAGAAGAGGAAGAAGAAAAAGGTAAAGATACAAATTGTGAACAACAAACATGCATCTATCAACAAGTGAATCTAAGAATCAAGTGAATAAATAATCTAATGTACAGAATGAACTGTTGATTATAATGAATCAGGGACATAGAAAGGGAATGGACTGACTATTCTTGGGGGGGAAAGGGGAATGGGAGATGTGGGAAGAGACTGGACAAAAATCATGCACCTATGGATGAGGACAGTGGGTGGGGAGTGAGGGCGGAGGGTGGGGCGGGGAACTGGAAGGAGGGGAGTTATGGGGGGGGAAAGAGGAACAAATGTAATCTGAACAATAAAAATTTAATAAAAATAAATAAATAAATAAATAAAATCAAAGCTAAGTGAATTCACTGATACCTTATTTTAGCTTGCTAAGCTACAGTTAAACCAAGCACTTGCCCTGGCTGCGTGGCTCAGTTGCTGGAGCATCCATCCCATACATCAAAAGATTGTAGGTTCAATTCTTGATCAAGGCACATGCCAGGCTTGTGGGCTTGATCCCCAGTAAGAAGGAGACAGCCGATCAATGTTTCTCTCATCAATGTTTCTCCTCTCTCCCCCTGCCTCCCTCTCTAAGAAGATGAATAAAAACATATTTAAATAATAATTTTAAAAATAAATAAAATCAATAAAAACATATTCTCAGGTGAGGATTAGAAATAACAAACAAAAACAAACACCTAGCACTTTAAAGTAAATACAGCATTTTAAAGTTAGCTAAAAAATGATTTCAGCCATGATATTGATAATAAAGTATATAAAGCAAAATAGAAAATATAATCCATCAAAATAAAACTATGAATTCTGTTATAATTTTATACATACTAAGTGAACTACCTATCATGTTTTAGTAACTTAAGAGTTAAAACTTAAGATTTTATAATATTTTTAGTATATTTTTATTGATTTCAGAGAGAGAGAGAAATATCAGTGATGAGAGAGAACATTGATCAGTTGCCTCCTACACGCCCCCACTGGAAATCAAGCCCACAGTTGGACATGTGCCCTGGCGGGGAATCAAACCATGACCTCCTGGTTCATAGGTCAACACTCAACTTACCAAGCCACACCCACCTAGATATATTTTAGAACTTTATGCAATTTATTTGCTTGGATTTAAAACTCTTGAGTGACAAGCCTGTAAGTTATATAAATTTGTGCAAAATTCTTTAATATGTAAATTTTAAACAAAATTGTACATGGATTTCACTATTCCTACCTTCTAAGTATTTAGAGATTTTCTCCAGTCGGACTAGCATGTGAGAATAAAAAAAAAAATTAGGCATATAAGTATTAATGTATCATAATGTATCAGTTGCTGAGTTAAAAATGACATAAAATAGTCCAACCTGAAGTTAAATCAGAACTTCTGCCACTTTTTTTGTCCTCCACAATTTCATAAAATGGACCTATAACATGCAGCAATTCTTCAACTTTCTCAGTCATTGGCATTGTTTCAAGAATCTGTAATCAAAAGAAACACATCTTGTGAAATCACAAATTATTAAGCTGATCTAAATTACTAACCGATAATATAACATTTTGATAATTTTGAGATATGAGGTTCATTTATAGACTCTCAAAGTATCTATATTAATTATATATTTAATGTACATACCTCCTAGAAAAGTTTCAAATATATTAAAAACTTAAAAATGTTCTCATTTTGCCCTAGCCAGTTTGGCTCAGTGGCTAGAGTGTCAGCCTGCAATATTTTTTATGAGCATGAACGATGTTATAAATATCCTTGATTCCAGTCAAGGGCATATATCTTGCTTGCAGGCTCCTTCCCGGCCCAGGCCCTGGCTCATGCAGGAGGCAACCAATTGATGTGTTTCTCTCACATTGATGTTTCTCTTTGTCTTTCTTTCCCTCTCTCTTCCACTCTCCCTAAAAATCAATGAAAATATGTCATCAGGTGAGGATTAACAACAACAAAAATAGTTCTCATTTTGAAAACTAAGTTTCATGTAAAATTTTATATAACAATTTATAAATTGTGCATTAAAAACTAAGGACACTAATGGTAAATAAAATAGAAAACTGTGGGATTAGTATAAATTATATGTTCTTTGACTCTATGGTATTATTTTTTTTTTAAACATATATTTTTATTGATTTCAGAGAGGAAGGGAGAGAGAGAGAAAGAAATATCAATGGTGAGAATCACTGATTGGCTGGCTCCTGCACACCCCCTACTGGGGATTGAGCCGGAAACCTGTGCATGTGTCCTTGACTGTAATCAAACCTGGGACCCTTCAGTCAGCCGGCCAACACTCTATCCACTGAGCCAAACCGGCTAGAGCTCTATGGTATTATTTTTAATAGGGCACAAAAGTAATGTAGGAAATAACCACTTTTAGTCACCTTTACAACCGTGGGCCAATTTAGAATCATCAAATTTAAACAGCAAGGTATATGAACTAAAAAGGCATTCAAATAAATAACTATCAACTGGTGATTGGTGGCAATGCTATATGTCAAAGAAAAGCCGCAAAGTGCTTCCTTTAAGTCAGGGGTGGGGAATGTCCAACCCCCAGGCCATATGCCCCACGAAATCATTTGGTTTGGCCCTGCAAAGGTATTGGGGATGACTTAATTAAATGTTTGACCAAATATATCAGGGTAATTTTTAAGTTGATAATCTTTTATGACCCATGAATGATGTTATAAATATCCAAATGGCCCTTGGCAGAAAAAAGGCCTCCCACCCTACTTTAAGTGAAAAGGTATGAATATACATATAAAAAGAACACAGTACATACAGATTTCAGTACTATCCTTGATTTCAGGCATCAACTAGGGATCTCAGAACATATACCCCATGGTTAATGGGGGACTAACATACACTGATCTATCTTTAAACTCAACAGACATAATGCAAATTATTCAAATACTGACTGATTTTCTGGAAATCCCCATAATGCAGCCTGTAAAATTGTACAGAAAACAAAATTTTATATTTCTTTCTGATTATAAATCAAAATAAACTATATATAAAAACATAGATTATTTACCCCAAATCACGTTATTCTATTCCCTCAAAGCTAAAATCCTATTAAATTATTTTAAAAGAATTTTTATTCCTGCAACTTTTTGGTGGTATTTCACAAAACAGTTTATAAATCATGAAAATCATAATTTTCATAAAACATTATCTATTATAATATATAAATAAAATTAATAAGGCTCCTTAAAACCTTGAATGCAAAAGCATGGAATAAGATTTATACTAAAAGAGTAATTCTAAAGAGCAACAGTACAGCGATTTGTCAATTCTATTTAAAAACATAATTCAATGACTGCTTCAGTTAAGTAAATTATTGCTATTAGAAAAAATCCTGCCCTAGCTGGTTTGGCTCAGTGGATAGAGCGTCAGCCTGCAGAATGGTCCTGGGTTCAATTCTGGTCAAGGGCACATGCCCAGGTTGTGGGCTTGATCCCCAGTAGGGGACATGTGGGAGGCAGCTGATCAATGATTCTCTCTCATCATTGATGTTTCTATCTCTCTTTCCCTCTCCCTTCCTCTCTGGAATCAATAAAAATATATTTAAATAAATAAAATTTAGTAAAAGAAAAAGTCTCAAATTCAGTTATGAAATCTTTGGGATAATGTACTATCCCCAATGATTATTTGGAGCATGTAATTTTATCTACTGATATCCACAAAGTTAACATCTGAAAATAAATGAAAACGCTAATCAAGTTTTCAACCTATGTACATCTTAAAATTTTTAAATTTACCTCTACAAGTTTTCTATAAACTTTATTATATTCACAGTATAAAATAAAAATTCTAAAGTCTCAGTAAAAATAGCTGGTGTATTCTTTTAATAAGAGAAATAGTTATAAAATTCTACAGGCACAGTGAGAGCATTTTAAAATAGCTAAAAGGCAGCAATATAGCTTTAATCTTTCTAGGGAAAAAAGCAGAATACACATTGTTTCACCACCCTCCCCCCAAATTTAAACTGTGGCTACATTAAGTATTAATAAAATTCAAAAGGAAAAATGAGTAAATTTTCTAAATGTGTCAATCCAGATTTATGTAACTAAGGTGTACCCTAAAAATTATAATGATATTTAAGGTAAAGAAAAGGCATAGTTATCAAACCAAAAAACTTTTAGATTCTCTTTCTCTCTCTGATTTTGAAAGGCTCCTTTGTTGTTGTGTTACTGATACAGTTAGCCAGAAAAACTAAACTCTGCCCTCTGTTATAAACAAAGTTGCTAAAAAAAACTTGTGGAAATGTAACAAAGGGCACAATTTGAGCAGTGTAGATGTGATTAAAACAAAACAAACCCCAAAAACTAGTTTGAATCTACCAAATTGAAATTTACTACATAGATTAATACTGTTAAACCACCTGGCAAAAGAAACCTATTCTTTTTTTTTATAGGTTTTATGTTCAAAGATAATTTATTTAAGATTATAAACAGACCTAAATTTTATAACTTCTGATCCATCTCCAAGATAAAAATGGTCTTTTATAAAAAGGCACCAAGTTCATTTTTTAAATCTAAGATCTCTTCATAAATTTGCTCCTCTAAACAATGCCTTGAACAGACTTAAAAGAGCAAGTTAACAAGGAATGCACTTAAAAAAAAATCTTTATTGTTGAAAGTACTATGTGTGTCCTCTTTTATCCCCCATTGGCCCTTCTAGCCTGCCTCCACCCCTCCCCAGGCCTTCACCACTCTATTTTTCTGTGTGGATGGATTATGCATATATGCATACAAGTTCTTTGGTTGATCTCTTCCTACCCACCCACCCTTGCCTTCCCTCTGAGTTCCACAGTCTGTTCCATGCTTCTATGTCTCTGGATGTATTTTGTTCATCAGTTTATTTTGTTTATTAAAAGGAATGCACTTTTTAGTAATCAGAGAAACTAAATGCATCCTTATTCTGCTACAAAGGATCTTTGCATTGACCAAAAAAATGCTTGTTACTGAGAAATAGTGATGGTAATTTATGTCAAAAGGTGTATAAGACCATTGTGAGGAAGCCTTGTGAATGATTTCACCTAAATAAAAAAATTCCAAAGCAGAAATGCTTTCTAGACAGTCCAGGTACTTCTCAGACTCTAAGGGACATCAATATTTTGAAATATTCATATTTATGCACTTTCTGCAAAAGTGAACTATCCAGGAAGACAGGGAAAAGGAAAAAACACACAAAAAAACAAAATATGATGTCACTCCAATGTGATATATCTAACGAAAAAACACTTAAGATGAACTTTGATGAACTTAGACAGATAAAGCCCTAATAAATCCAATAATCTAGGTTCTATATTCTAACAGAGTATAATCTCCTTGTTCCTTAAAACAAAGCAGCTAATTTGCCTAGTAACAAAAAATTAAATTAGAATAGTTCTAGATTTTTATTTTTTAATATATTTTATTGATTTTTTTACAGAGAGGAAGGGAGAGGGATAGAGAGTTAGAAACATCGATGAGAGAGAAACACCGATCAGCTGCCACCTGCACACTCCCTACTGGGGATGTGCCCGCAACCAAGGTACATGCCCTTGACCAGAATCGAACCTGGGACCCTTGAGTCCGCAGGCCAACGCTCTATCCACTGAGCCAAACTGGTTAGGGCTAGATGTTTTTATTTTCTTCTATGAATTATTTTCCCTACCTTTTTCATTTCTTCAACATATGCAATCATGGCTTCCTCTTTGGTCATATCACCCAATGAACTCCAAGCATCCCTAAAATTGAAAATATGCACATAACAACAAAAAGACACCTGGTTTTTCTTGAAATAATTTTCAATTGTTCTATTTCATTGATGACCATTATATTAGTTTCAGGTGAATAACCCAATGAGTAGACATTTATATTTTAGTATACTAGTATGTACGGTTGAAGTGAGTACTGATTAGACATTTATATAATTTGTGAAGTGATCACCCCGATAAATCTAGTACCCATCTGATACCATACATAGTTACTACAATATTATTGACTATATTCCCTATGTTGTACTTTACATCTCCACAACTATTTTGTAACTACCAGTTTGAAAGACACCTGATTTTCAATTGCTCAGAATATAATTTATAGTTAATAATATAGGGTCATAAGTTTAAAACGAGCTCTACTTAAAGTCATGTTATATTCCCAAAGGATCTCTTTAAATGCACCACCTTGAATAAAAGTATCACAGTGAATAAACTGACAAATTAAACAGTATTTTAAATTAATAAGTATATAACCCATGTATAGACTATAGATTATAGATGCTTTACTATATAAACTATAGATTATTCATAAATATTTGCTACAGAAGTTTTTATATCATTATAAAGAACAATGACAGAAATAAATATTTTAGAAGCTTCTACATGAACTGTCACAGCTATGTTTTAAACCAAATTTTAGTTTAAAGTGCCCATTAACTTAAATAAAAGTCTAACTTTACACATTTGAAAAATGGCAATGATTTCTTCAAAAAGATAAAACTGAGGGACAGGAACATTTTAAACCCCTAGATAATGAGAATAGTCCTTTAAAACTTTTGCCTAAAATGAAAACCTCTCTTCTTATTATTTTTTGTTTGTTTTGCTAATCCTCACCTGAGGATATTTTTTCCATTGATTTTTAGAGAGAGTGGAAGGGAGGGGGAGAGACAGAGAGAGAGAAGCATTGGTGTGAGAGACACATCGTTTGATTGCCTCCTGCAGGCCCCGTGACTAGGGCTGAGGATCGAACCCGCAATAGAGGTACATGTTCTTGACTAGAATTGAACCCGGGACCCTGGGCTGATGCTCTATCAACTGAGCCAAACCAGGTAGGGCAAACACCTCTCTTTTCATATATTTTTTCTGGAAGCAACTTAACTTTACCAAAAGTCAATTCTGAGGAAAAATGGTAAATAAACTTTCTTTAAAAAGATTAAATATGTTGCCATTATACTTAACCTATTATTATTATTTTTAATATATTTTTTAATTGATTTCAGACAGGAAGAGAGAGGGAGAGATAGAAACATCAATGATAAAAGAGAATCATTGATCAGCTACCTCCCCCACACCCCCCACACTGAGGATGAGCCCACAACCTGGGCATGTTGCTGACTGGGAATCTGTGACCTTGTGGTTCAGTTCATAGGTGGATGCTCAAACACTGAGCAACACCAGCTGTGCTTAACCTATTATTTTATGACTATTCATAAAGCTCTCAGAGAAAAGTAGAGAACTAAGAAATCCTCAAAAGAGTTTAAGGACTTACAATTCAGAAAGAAATTTAGCATTCAAAATGTGTGGCTCTTGCCGAAACTGGTTTGGCTCAGTGGATAGAGCGTCAGCCTGGGGACTGAAAGGTCCCAGGTTCGATTCCGGTCAAGGGCATGTACCTACCTGGGTTGCGGGCACATCCCCAGTAGGAGATGTGCAGGAGGCAGCTGGTCGATGTTTCTCTCTCATCGATGTTTCTAACTCTCTATCTCTCTCTCCCTTCCTCTCTGTAAAAAAATCAATAAAATATATTTATAAAAAAAAAAAAAAATGTGTGGCTCTTAAGACATACTTCACCAATTAGCATGCTCTATTCATAATGAACAGTCTAGTTAGACGTTTTGTTAGATATTTGCACAGTCTTCAGGAGTACTTAAAACATCAAATGGTGCCTGACCAGTGTTGCTCAGTGGTTGAAAGTCAACCCAGGAACCAGGAGGTCACCGGTTCAATTCCCAGTCAGGGCACATGCCAGGATTATGGGCTCGATCACTGGTGGGAGGCATGCAGGAGGCAGCCAATTAATGATGTTTCTCTCTCATCAGTGTTTCTATCTCTCTATTCCCTGGCCCTTCCTCTCTCTGAAATCAATAAAAATATATTTAAAAGAAAAAGAAAAATGGCAAAGCTATCTTTGGATTTTCCTATTTTCCATTTATTTGATTGATTTGAGAGAGGGAGAGAAACATCAATTTATTGTTCCACTTATTTTTGCATTCATTGGTTGATTCTTGTATGTGCTCTGACCCGGGATTGAACCCGCAACCTTGGCATATCGGGATGATGCTCTAACCAAATGAGCTACCCAGCCAGGGCGACTCTGGATATTTTATTATTCTTTTAAATATATTAAAGATCAAATTTTAGCCTTGGCCACTTAGCTCAGTTGTTTAGAGCCCTGTCCCAATACACCAAAGTTGGGGTTCAATCTCTGGTCAGGGCACATACAAGAAGCAACCAATAAATGCATAAAGAAGTAGAACAATTCAATGTTTCTCTTCCACTCTTTCTCTCTCGTCCTTCCTCTCTCTAAAACAAAATCAATACATTTCTTTAAAAATCAAATTTTTATTCAAGTACAAGAAATTCATGCACTGGGGGGGGGGGGGGGGGGGGGGGGAGGCCCCTCAGCCTGGCCTGCACCCTGCTGCAGAGGCGGGAAAGGCTCCCACCACCATCACTGCGCTTGCCATCCATGAGCCTGGCTTCTGGCTGAGCGGTGCTCCCTCTGTGGGAGTGCACTGACCACCAGGGGGCAGCTTCTGCGTTGCGCGTCTGCCCCCTGGTGGTCAGTACACATCATAGTGACTGGTCATTCTGGTCGTTCCACCCTAATGATAGCTTAGGCTTTTATTATATAGATAGTGGGACAAGAGTGATGCCTTAGATAAAATGTTAGTAGACAGTACCTGAATCCTGTTCCTAGTTAGTTTTTATCTTAAAGGCTCAAAACAATGTCACTTACAATTCACTATTTTTCATGTCACATAAAACAGGCAGGAAAGTTTATTGCTTAAACTCTGTATGGGAGTTGCTCTTAGCATAATAAAAAACTCCAGAAAAGGAAAGACTAAATGAAAATTCTTTATTATCTCTGGTGCACCTACAGCGTGTGGTTTTATTGTTTCCCTCTCTTCCTCAAGATATTCCTATTTGTGTGAAATTGTGTTAAGAGTACAACAATGAGCCCTAACCGATTTGGCTCAGTGGATAGAGTGTCGGCCTGCGGACTGAAAGGTCCCAGGTTTGATTCCAGTCAAGGGCATGTACCTTGGTTGTGGGCACATCCCCAGTGGGAGGTGTGCAGGAGGCAGCTGATCGGTGTTTCTCTCTCATCGATGTTTCTAACTCTCTATCCCTCTCCCTTCCACTCTGTAAAGAATCAATAAAATATATTTTAAAAAAAGAGTACAACAATGATAAAAATTGTATCCTATACTTAGAACATTTTATGCACAGGATAATATATAATCATATAAATAACTATCATTACAATAAAATTTCCTTCACAGATCTCTATATAAAATTACCATTTATATCTTCCAATAGGATCCCAGAATCCAGGTCTTGATAGTTTACAGGGGCCTTCAGTTGCCTGCTTATAGAAGCTATAGAACTTAAGCATCATTTCATTTGTTGGCTGGAATGAACCTTTTGGAAAAATAACATTAAATAAAGGTCACTTGAAAAAATATAAATAAATAAATAAAGGTCACTTGGAGAATACAATTGATGAGTTAAGGCTACAAAGTCACTGAGCTATACGTATTGTAATTTTCAATAGTTCATTAATAGTTCAAATAATTATTTCTATCCTACAAAAACAAAGTTATGGCTCTGTTAGTTGTTTTACTCTTTCAATTTTAAAAACTCTGAGACTACACTTTAATAACAATGCCTAACACAGTTCAATAGATAAAAAAACAGCTCTGGCCAGGTAGGTCAGTTGGTTAGAGTGTTGGCCCAATACACCAATGTTATAGGTTCTATCCCCAGTCAGGGCACATACAAGAAGCAACCAATGAATGCATAAATATGGAAAACAATAAATCGATAAAAAAAAATATTTATATATACCCAACTTCTCCTCTCAATTCCTCACCCTACCACTAAAGTCCAAGCAATTGTCATTTCCTGTCTGGACTACACCACCTTCCCTGCTGATTGATTCTATTCTTGCCTTCCCTTCAGTATGTGCTATACCCAGTAACGTGAATGATTATTTAAAAAGTAAATCAGGAGAACCAAGATGGCGGCATAGGTAAACACGGGAGTTTGCTGCCTCGAACAACCACTTCAAATATACAACTAAAAGACAGAACGGACATCATCCAGAACCACAGGAAGGCTGGCTGAGTGGAAATCCTACAACTAGAAGGAAAGAGAAAACCATACCGAGACTCAGAGGAGGCGCAATGCGGAAGTAAAATACTGAGGTGCGGAGGTTGCATGTGGAGCGGACTGGCGGCTGAGGGCGCGGTTGTCGTTTTCAATCGGGAGGGAGTCTCAGGCTCTGAGCTCCAGTTCCGGGCGAGTCTCTAGAGACCCAGACTCAAACCGGAGAAGCGGGACTGGCTGGCATCGGTCGGATCTCGAGGGCAGCTTTCTCTGCGAGGGGCTTGCAGCGAATACCGGGACATTGAGAAGCAAACCTCTGAGGGCAGGACTCAGAGGAGCCATAACTGCTAGCCCCGCCCTGTTGATCCCCTGGGACCCGCGCCCCCCAAACCCTGCCGGAGGCTTTTGCTGAATAGACCCAGGCAAAGGCTAGATTAGCACCTCCCTAGAGATCCAGGAGCCAGGAAGCCCAGAGGTCAGAGTGGGACCATCCAGTTGGTAGCTCCATGGAACTATAAAAGACACACTCAGGGGGCAGACTCAGTGAGCACCAAAGCCCCATCGAAGCAAGTCTAGCCCCAGAGGGGTGTCTCCAGCACAGAAGTTCTCCCACTGCAGACACAGCTGATTCTCACAGCCAATTGGCCTGGAGTTCAATTCCTCCCAGTGATAACTACAACAATCAAGGCGTAACTATAACAAGACTGTGCACAAAGCCCACAAGGGGGTGCACCAAGAGTGTCTATCTCAGGTAATTGGAACACTTAGCACAGAAAGGCACTCTATCAACACAGCGAAGCATAAAAAATGTGGAGACAAAGAAACAGGACACAAGTGACAGAAATGGAGGAAAGCAAAATGCTGGATTAGAGTTCAAAACCACACTTTTAAGGTCTTTAAAGAACTGTTTAGAAGCTGCCAATAAATTGAGTAAGGCCCTCGAAAAGACTAGTGAGACCGCTGATAAATGTAGTGAGATCCTCGAAAAGACTGGTAAGACCGCCGATAAATGTAGTGAGATCCTCAAGAAATCTAGTGAGACCCTCGATTTTGTGATAAAGAACCAACTAGAAATTAAGCATACACTGACTGAAATAAAGAATATTATACAGACTCCCAACAGCAGACCAGAGGAGCGCAAGAATCAAGTCAAAGATTTGAAATGTGAAGAAGCAAAAAAACACCCAACCGGAAAAGCAAAATGAAAAAAGAATCCAAAAATACGAAGATAGTGTAAGGAGCCTCTGGGACAGCTTCAAGCATACCAACATCCGAATTAAAGGGGTGCCAGAAGAAGAGAGAGAGCAAGATATTGAAAACCTATTTGAAGAAATAATGACAGAAAACTTCCCCTACCTGGTGAAAGAAATAGACTTCCGAGTCCAGGAAGCGCAGAGAAAACCAAACAAAAGGAATCCAAAGAGGACCACACCAAGACACATCATCATTAAAATGCCAAGAGCAAAAGACAGAGAGTATCCTAAAAGCAGCAAGAGAAAGAAAGTCAGTTACCTACAAGGGAGTACCCATACGACTGTCAGCTGACTTCTCAACAGAAACTTTGCAGGCCAGAAGGGAATAGCAAGAAATATTCAAAGTGCTGAATGCCAAGAACCTACAACCAAGATTACTTTATCCAGCAAAGCTATCATTCAGAATTGAAGGTCAGATAAAGAGCTTCACAGATAAGAAAAAGCTAAAGGAGTTCATCACCACCAAACCAGTATTATATGAAATGCTGAAAGGTATCCCTTAAGAAGAGGAAGAAGAAGAAAAAGGTAAAGATACAAATTATGAACAACAAATACACATCTATCAACAAGTGAATCTAAGAATCAAGTGAATAAATAATCTGATGAACAGAATGAACTGGCGATTATAATAGAATCAGGGGCATAGAAAGGGAATGGACTGACTATTCTTGTGGGGGGAAAAGGGGTATGGGGGATGCAGGAAGAGATTGGACAAAAATCATGCACCTATGGATGAGGACAGTGGGTGGGGAGTGAGGGCTGAAGGTGGGATGGGAACTGGGTGGAGGGGAGTTATGGTGGGAAAAAAGAGGAACCAATGTAATAATATGAACAATAAAGATTTAATTAAAAATAAATAAATAAATTTTTTTTAAAAAGTAAATCAGCCCTAGATGGTTTGGCTCAGTGGATACAGCATTGGCCTATGGACTGAAGGGTCCCAGGTTTGATTCCAGTGAAGAGTATATGCCCAGGTTGCGGGCTCGATCCCCAGTAGGGGGCATGCAGGAGGCAGTGATGAATGATTCTCTTTCATCATTGATGTTTCTATCTCTCTCTCCCTCTTCTTTCCTCTCAGAAATCAATAAAAAAAAAATATATATATATATATATATATATATATATATATTTATATATTAAAAGTATAGTAGAAGAAGACATCAAATAGTTAAAAGAGGATCTCTGGATAGTAGGCATATAGGTTATTTTTACTTTCCTTTTGCTTGTTTGTTTTTAAAATATTTATTGTCAGTATATATTACTTTTATATCAAAAATTATAAATATAGCCCTAACTGGTTTGGCTCAGTGGATAGAGCGTCAGCCTGCAGACTGAAGGGTCCCAGGTTCAATTCTGGTCAAGGGCATGTACCTTGGCTGCAGGCACATCCTCAGTAGGGGGTGTAGAGGAGGTAGCTGATTGATGTTTCTCTCTCGTCAATGTTTCTAAGTCTCTATCCCTCTCCCTTCCTCTCTGTAAAAAATCAATAAAATATATTTTTTAAAAAATTATAAAAATATTAAAACTATAAAAATTTTTATATTTTAAAAACTTTATAGATTGCATTAGTCAGTGTGCTCAGCAGTTAGAGCATCGACCCATGCATTGAAGGGTCCTGGGTTTGATTCCCAGTCAAGGGCAGGTACCTGGATTGAAGGCTTGATACCCAGCCAGGTTGAGGAGTGTTCGGGAGGCAACCAATCAATGTGTCTTTCTCAGATGGATGTTCTCTCTCTCTCTCTCTCTCTCTCTCTCTCTCTCTCTCTCTCTCTTCCTTGCCCTCCATTCCACTCTCTCTAAAAAAAATGGAAAAATATCCTCAGGAGAGGATTAAAAAAAAAAACTTTATAGATTACATAATAAACATGTAGTAATCGAAAGCTAGTAGTATATGAATGTGAAAATTATGGGAGACAAGATGAGAGCTAGTGTTTCAGGTTTGGCCAAGAGTGAATAATTAATTCCAAAATCACAATAATAATTATCTATACAACATATGCTCATTTAAGAGTATCTATTAGATATACTATTTCAATGAAAAGTTCTTCTTTATATAGCAGAGGGAAATTTTTTTTTAAACTACAGTTAAAAATTGTTATCTATTTAAAGTAGACAGATCTAAATTTAAAACATCAAAAGCCTCAACTTACAATATCTTCAGGAAATGAATCAAATAAAGTTTAAAGGTTTTTGGTTAAGGTGGATGACATATACATTAGCATAGGTTACAACCAAAACTGATAACATATAATGAAGGTATTCTGTAAGACACTGAATTAAAGTATAATTTCTGTCCTTAAGGTTCTCACACATGATAAATTTGATATTTATGTGTTTAAAGTATTATCTAAGAATTAAAATTTCTAAAGGTCAAGGGAATACCAGACATGGATGTTATAGGATTCATTATAACCTTAGGCCTTAAGTACAGATTAAGCAAAAAGGAAAAAACAACAAACCCTGGCTGGAAAGCAAAAAGGAAAAAAAAAAACAAACCACCCTGGCTGGTGTGGCTGTTGATTGAAACTCCTATACACCCAAAGGTTGCCAGCTGGATTCCCCGTCAGGGCACATTCCTGGGTTGTGGGTTTGGATTCCTGATCAGGACACATGCCTGGGTTGCAGGTTCAATACAAGTGAGGGTGAGTACAGAAAGCAGCTGATGGATGTTTTTCACATGCATCAATGTTTCTCTCTCTCACTCTCCCTCACTTCCCCTCTCTCTCTAAAAAAAAAAAATTTGTAAAACATCCTCAGTGAGGATTTTTTAATAAAGATATATATATATATATCTACACTAATAAAAGAGAAACATGGTAATTAGCGTACAACCGCTACCCTTTTCATTGGCTAATCAGTGAGTATATGCAAATTAACTGTCAGCCAAGATGGCGGCTGGCAGCCAGGCAGCTGGAAGTGAGCATGAGGCTTGCTTGCTGCAGTGAAGGAGGACTCCAATGTTCCCCGCCTGTGCTGCTGGCCTCTGAGCTACAACTCTAAGCAACTATGTACTATGTTGCAAACATAGAAGATAAACAAAACCCCAGAAACCGGCTTTCAGTCAGCTGGGCTTTAGCAACATTGTATCAATGTTTTCAGCAGCGAGGCCTCAGAGCTAAAGCTGGCCCAGAATAAAAAATAAAAAAGAAAACAAGGAGCGGTTGGAAGCTTCAGTCACTCGCTTCGGGAAAACAGCCCTCAGCCCCTCACCCAGACTGGCCAGGCACCCCAGTGGGGACCCCCACCCTGATCCAGGACACCCTTCAGGGCAAACCAGCCAGCCCCTACCCATGTACCAGGCCTCTATTCTATATAGTAAAAGGGTAATATGCCTCCCGGCACCAGGATCAGCGTGACAGGGGGCAGCGCACAAACCCCCTGATCGCCCTGCGGCTCTGTGTGTGACAGGGAGCAGGGCCACAATCTCCCGATCCACCCTGCTCCGTGCATGACAGGGCGGCGCCCCAACTCCCCAATCGGCCCTGCTCTGAGCCTGACCAGGGGCTGCACTTAGGAATTGGGCCTGCCCTCTGCCACCCGGGAGCAGGCCTAAGCCAGCAGGTCGTTATCTCCCGAGGGGTCCCAGATTGCAAGAGGGCACAGGCCGGGCTGGGGGACCCCTGCCCCGCAGTGCACAAATTTTTGTGCACCGGGCCTCTAGTATGTGTGTGTGTGTATATATATATATATATATATATATATATATATATATATATATGTATGTATAATAAAAGCCTAAGCGACCGTTATGGCAGAATGACCAGAACGACTGGTCGCTATGATGCACACTGACTACCAGGGGGCAGATGTTCAACGCAGGAGCTGCCCCCTGGTGGTCAGTGTGTTCCCACAAGGGAAGTGCTGCTCAGCCAGAAGCCGGGCTCACGGCTGGCGAGTGCAACAGTGGTGGCAGGAGTCTCTCCCACCTCCACACAGCACTAAGGAGCAGCAAGCTGAGCGGTAAGGAGCAGTGAGCAGGTGGGCGGTAAGGTGTGAGGGGTCTTGGACTTCGAGACTTTTGTGTGTGTTTGTGTGTGGAAAAAAAGATTTTATAGTGCGGAAAATACAAAGGTGCTGAGGTACTCGGGGAGCAGGCTGGTGGCTGAGGGCGCGGTTGTCGTTTTCAATCAGGAGGGAGTCTCAGATTCTGAGCTCCAGTTCTGGGCGAGTCTCTAGAGACCCAGACTCAAACAGGAGAAGCGGGACTGTCTGGCATCAGTCGGAACGCGAGGGCAGCTTTCTCTCCGAGGTTTGCAGCGGTTGCTGGGGTTCTGAGAGGCAGAGCCTCTGGGGACGGAACTGAGAGCAGCCAAAACTGCTCCCTCCGCCCGCCCGCCCTGTTGATCCCCTGCGACCTGCTCTGCCCCGCCCCGCCCAAGCCCTGTGCAGAGCCATTTGCCGGACAGCCTCAGGCAAAGGCTAGATTAGCACCTCTCCAGAGGACAGAAGTTTTCCCACTGCAGACACAGCTGATTCTCACAGCCAGTCGGCCTGGTGGTCAAATCCCTCTAGTATTAACTACAACAATCAAGGCTTAACTAGAACAAGACTGGGCACAAAGACCACAAAGGGGTGCACCAAGAAAGCATAAAAAATGCGGAGACAAAAAAACATGACAGAAATGGAGGATATAGAGCTAAAAAACGAACTTTTGAGGGCTTTCAATAATTTGCTAGAAACTGCCGATAAACTTGATGAGAGCCTCAAGAAATGTAATGAGACCCTCGATGTTGTGATAAAGAACCAACTAGAAATTAAGCATACACTGACTGAAATAAAGAATATTATACAGACACCCAACAGCAGATCAGAGGAGCGCAAGAATCAAGTCAAAGATTTGAAATGCGAAGAAGCAAAAAACACCCAACTGGAAAAGCAAAATGAAAAAAGAACCCGAAAATACGAAGATAGTGTAAGGAGCCTCTGGGACAGTTTCAAACGCACCAACATCCGAATTATAGGGGTACCAGAAGATGAGAGCAAGATATTGAAAACCTATTTGAAGAAATAATGACAGAAAACTTCCCCCACCTGGTGAAAGAAATAGACTTACAGGTCCAGGAAGTGCAGAGAACCCCAAACAAAAGGAATCCAAAGAGGACCACACCAAGACACATCATAATTAAAATGCCAAGAGCAAAAGACAAAGAGAGAATCTTAAAAGCAGCAAGAGAAAGAGACTCAGTTACCTACAAGGGAATACCCATACGACTGTCAGCTGACTTCTCAACAGAAACTTTGCAGGCCAGAAGGGAATAGCAAGAAATATTCAAAGTGCTGAATGCCAAGAACCTACAACCAAGATTACTTTATCCAGCAAAGCTATCATTCAGAATTGAAGGTCAGATAAAGAGCTTCACAGACAAGGAAAAGCTAAAGGAGTTCATCACCACCAAACCAGTATTATATGAAATGCTGAAAGGTATCCTTTAAGAAGAGGAAGAAGAAAAAGGTAAAGATACAAATTATGAACAACAAACATGCATCTATCAACAAGTGAATCTAAGAATCAAGTGAATAAATAATCTGATGAACAGAATGAACTGGTGATTATAATAGAATCAGGGACATAGAAAGGGAATGAACTGACTATACTTGGGGGCGGGGGGGGGGGGAAGGCTGTGGGAGATGTGGGAAGAGACTGGACAAAAATCGTGCACCTATGGATGAGGACAGTGGGTGGGGAGTGAGGGTGGACGGTGGGGTGAGAACTGGGAGGAGGGGAGTTAAGGGGGGGAGAGGAACAAATGTAATAATCTGAACAATAAAGATTTAATAAAATAAAAAAGTAGCAAATATATATTTATTAGAACAAATAGTTTTACAAATAACGTAGTTGTTCTTTTTTTAATTTAAAAAATCTTTATTGTTTAAAGTATTGTATATCACACAGGAAATATTTAAACGTTACATTGGCGTTGGTTCTCTTGCACTGACAGAAGTTATGAATAGCTAATTTATAAAGATTTGGGAGGTATTATGTTTGATCTTGTCTGTAAAAACAGTTTCTTTTTTTTTTATTGTCTAAAGTTTTACATGTCTCCTTTCCCCCCAATTAATCCACTCCCCCAGCCCTTCCCGGCCCGTATTTGTTCTTTCATTTCTTTCCCCTCATGTCAAAGTTTTCAAAAGGCTTAAATAGTAGATTTTGTGAGTATGCGCCACCAGGCTCCCAGGCCAGTTTTTTAACATACCAAAATCCGCAGTCATTAAATAACAAAACTTTTGCTTTCAACAACACTATAAGTAAGGTACTCAAAGTCTGGATAACGTATTTGTCTCAGGCTTGAAAAATCAGCAAGGAATTAATTCACATATAATGCCTCCCTTTCGTTACATTGCTTTTAAAGCAGCAAAGAAGTGGGTTAAATAAGCAAGTAATATTAGAAGCAGACAGATTAGAAGAGGTGAGAATCACTGAGGTGAGGTTCAGAAACTGGGGCCTCCAAGGCCTCCGCGGGAGGTCTGTCCACTCGCCCCCCCCCCCCGTCCCTCCCTCCCCCCCTCCTCCCCCCGCAGCCCGTACCATTTTTCGGCAAACTCTGGATCACCTTCACCGCCGCCTCAAACCTGGTTTCATGCACGGATCTCGTGTCTGCCATCTCCAGCCGCCAGAGCCCGCCCCGGTCGCAAGGTGTGTGGGCTGGAATCAGAAAGCAGCAGCACCAGCTTTCCCAGGAGCCTGCATGAAACTGGAACAAGGAGCGCCGGCCGCGGGTCAAACATGCCCAAAGGGAGGTGGCCCCGCAGCCCAGCTGGCCAGCTCCCCTGCCCTATCCAGGGCACCCGGACCGGGCGGCCCCGCTCTTGCCTCCTCCGGGGGCGTGACCAAGCCCAGAAGCCGGCCCGCGGAGGCAGAACTCACCCAGAGGAACACCATCTCTAGCAGGAGGGGGAGGGGCGCGGGCCGACGGCGGCCGCGGAGCCCTTTTCCGCGCCGCGGGACTCTGGCGGAGCGGCCACACCCCCCATCGCGGCGGGGTCTCCGTCCCTCCGCGCCCGCCCCACGGCCCCGCCCAGAGCCAGCAGAGGACCCACTGGCTGTGGCCGCCGCCCCTGCCGCGCAGCAAACTCCACCCACCGCCCCTCGGGCCGAGGCGACGAAGAGCCCGAGACCGGGGAAATGAGTGAAATGGGTGGGCGGGGGACGCGGTGTCCACTTTCGGAACAGACCAGACCCGTGTGTACACACCAGCGCGGCGAGCATGGGAGCAGCACGTGTCCATACTGCTGGCCAAAAAAAAAAAAAAAAAAAAAAAAAGACTGCTCGTCAGCGCCTGCCGTGTTAGGTTAAGGTTAGAGGAAGGTGATGGGACGTAAACAAAGGCTTTAGACCGCGAGAGGCTCGGTGCGAACCTTAAGTTCTTCCAAGTAAGCCCTGGCCGGGGCGGTTCGGTTGGCTGAGCATGGGCCCAGGCACTTGGAGGTCCTGGACCCATTCCCGGCCAGGTTACGCGACCGGGTCGTGGGCTTCATCCCCAATAAGAGGCGTGCAGGAGGCAGCCAATCCATGTTTCTCTCTCCCTTTCCCTTTCTCTTTCTAAAATCAATAAAAACATTTTTTTAAAAATTCTACCATTTAAGTTCTATGACCTAGGTCAAGTTAACTTAGCCTCTCGCGTGGCAACCTTTACACGACCCCGAAGGTGGATGAAAGGTTTTCGGGATAATGCGTGGAGGTGTTTCGCAGTTTTGGGCTCGCAAGTCTCCGACAGCTTTAGCCCCCAGAAGAAAGGACGCTGGTCCCAGCAACAGCGAAAGGAAGGGGGGCAAGTCGCCTGCTGCCAGGCGGCCGGGACAGGGAGCGCAGCCTCCCCGGCCTCTTTAACATGGAGCCCCCAGGAAGCGGAGCCCGGCCTAGCTCCTTCCCGATTTCACAGGCCACGGGGCGCGGGGGAGGGCGGGGGAGGAACTTGTGCGGATCGCCAGCCCTAGAGGGGTACCCGGGCCTTCACCTTTCCTGCACAAGCCCGGCGTCCGGAGGCCCCTAGGAATCGCTCCCAGGCCCACTGTGGGGGGCCGAGATGGGTCGTGGGGGTGGAGCCCGGCGGCCCGGAAACCCCCAAAGTCGCCAGGTCGTTCTTGTCAGTTCGGGATGGGTTAGGAGGTTTACTAGTACAAATCTACTACTACAAACCTATAGTAATTACTCTTCCCTCGAAGCCGCAGCGACGGCGTTGACCTGGGTATTGCCCGGCAAGGCTGGTCCGGTACTGCTCCTGACGCCTGCCCCGAGGACTTGTGGGAAATGTAGTCTTCCTCGGCTTGGCGCTTCCGGACTCCACCTCCGGGCGGCTGGCGTTCCTCCCACCTGTTCCGGTTAGGCTTCTGGGTGCGCAGGCCCCTGAGCGCTCGCGGCGGAAACCCCTCCTTCCTACTGCGCCGCGCCTGGAACAAATTCAGAATACCACATCCGCTTCCGCCAGAGGGACCTGCTGCGGTGTCTATCGCAGGGGTCCTGGTGTGGTCAGACTTCAGTTAGAAAATTGGGATCTCATTTCCTGCTCCTGATGCTTAATAACTTCGAGGTTATGAATAAGAAAGCAAAAGTGCCGTCAGGTAATAAAGACGACGGCCGGGTTTTTGCCAAGCTTATGAGACATATTCCAAAAACAAGCGAGTTTGTGTAGGAATGAGGAAATTGACTCATTACCTGATTTGCCCAAGGCCGCACACCTTAGTAGCGGAGCCTGGGGTCAGTCAACCCAGACAAAAAGAAACGCTTGCTTTAAATCTTGGGCTTTTAACATAACACCAAATTGTAAGAGACTAATGATTTTTCTAATTTACGCAAACTAGGGAGACTTTATATGTTTACTATCTACTGTTTTTTCTACTTTTTTCTTGTTCTTATGCATTCTTTACAGTTCCAATTTAGTCAGTCATGCATAGTTTTAAAAAAGGGTTGGTTGTTTATTTCTAATCTAGGACTTCATTTTTAAAACGTTGTTAAGCTTCTGTAATAAGCTGTTTCACAGTATGTTTATAACAGCACTATTTGGTAAATAGCCCCAAACGTGGAAACAACTCACTGACCAGCAACAGTAGAATAGGTAAATACGAACTACTGAAGAGCAATGGGAGCAAATGAACCACACCTATTCAACGCCGTCACATAAACATAATGTTAAGGAAAAAGAATCTAGATTCTCAAAAATGTAAGATTTCCTTAACATAAAGTTCAAAATCCGGCAAAACCAATGTATGTTCAAATTCAGGCTGGAGGTATAGTGTTTGAAAAGGGGATGAAGGAATTTTAGGGTTCTGTTAATGTTCTGTTTCTTGAATTAGGTGCTTGTTACATGACTATGTTCACTTTGTGGGACTCTGTTGAAATATGTCGGAAAAAATATGTAGCTAAGGTTTGTTTATTTTTCTTTATGTGTGTGAAAATTCAATTAAAATTTATATTAAAAAATTGTAAGTGCCATGAGGACAAGAGATTGATTACCTGGCAAATGTATCTGATGCAGATGGGAAAGATGTCACTGAGGAAGCAACATTTGAACTGTTTTTTTCTGGGATGAAATGGTATTTGCAAACAGAGAAGATGGGAAAGAGCCATTCTAGGGAAAGGTGGGACCGCACACCATATGTGATAAGTAGTAACTTTGTTCATGTGAAGGAACCAAAGATATGAAGGAAGGTGGGACAAGGCATTGGATGAAAAGCTGGTTGAAGGTCATGTATGCCATGCAAAGGAGTTTGTACTTTGTTCATAAGTCTATAGACTATATACTTTTGTATCAGCTACAATTTGATCTGGAAAGCAGGACCACTATGATTGATATGGTATAAGATTAATTACAGGGATTAGACTGTATATTTGTGAGGCTGGTAACAAGGCTTATAGAAGACTACGGCCTCTGTGCCTGGAGGTGAGCCTAAAATTGCTATAAGTCAGAATGTCTTCTACTCAGGAACTGAAGTGAAGTAGGGAAGAGCAAACACAAACTGAAACCCCTAAAGACAAAGTGGAACTAATCAGGACAAATTGAATCCTATATTATCTCACCACCTCTAAACTCAATAACATGGATAACCTTCAGAACAAAATGGTACCAATCTCCATAGAGCTGAACTCATGCCTGACCTAAGACTTAGAGAAACTGTGGGCCACGTTGCTACTCTGTGCCTGGTACCCTTCAGAGCTGCTTCACTTTTTCTGCCAAATCTCGCAGTGATTCTTATGGCCAACCCTAAGTTAGAACAATACAGGGAAGAGAATTCTTGAGATACAGTTCTAGCTTCTCTAAGAATGATGACTCAATACAAAATTCACCACAATTGTTCTAATTGTTGTTCTCAGAGCGACTAAACAAAATTTATTCCAGGAATATATACAAAGGTAAATATTTAAAATCTGCTAACAGAAATAAAAAGAGACAATTAAAACAACCCTTGGCAGTTATGGACTGAATGTTGGTGTCCTCAAAATTCTTAGGTTGCAGCCCTAACCCCCAACATGACTGTACTATGTTAAAGCTTAAATGAGGTCATAAGGGTCAGACTCTTCTCCAATAGGACTGGCACCCTTCTAAGGAGAGGAAGAAACACCAGAGTTCTTTCTCCCCACTGTGTGAGAACACAGCAAGTAGGCAGTCATCTGTAAGCCAGGTAGAGAGCTCTCACCAGAAACCAAATCAGCTGGCACCTTAATCTTGGACCTCCAGAACTGTAAGAAATGAATTTCGGTTGTTTAAGCTACCCAGTCTACAGTATCTTCTTTTTTTTTTAAATTAAATCTTTATTGTTCAGATTATTACATTTGTTCCTCTTTTTTCCCCCCCATAACTCCCCCTCCCTTCCAGCTCCCACCCCACCCTCCGCCCTCACTCCCCACCCACTGTCCTCATCCATAGGTGCACGATTTTTGTCCAGTCTCTTCCCGCATCTCCCACACCCCTTCCCCCACCCCCAAGAATAGTCAGTCCATTCCCTTTCTATGTCCCTGATTCTATTATAATCAACAGTTCATTCTGTTCCTCAGATTATTTATTCACTTGATTCTTAGATTCACTTGTTGATAGATGCATATTTGTTATTCATAATTTGTATCTTTACCTTTTTCTTCTTCTTCCTCTTCTTAAAGGATACCTTTCAGCATTTCATATAATACTTGTTTGGTGGTGATGAACTTCTTTAGCTTTTCCTTATCTGTGAAGCTCTTTATCTGACCTTCAATTCTGAATGATAGCTTTGCTGGATAAAGGAATCTTGGTTGTAGGTTCTTGGCATTCATCACTTTGAATATTTCTTGCCACTCCCTTCTGGCTTGCAAAGTTTCTGTTGAGAAATCAGCTGACAGTCGTATGGGTACTCCCTTGTAGGTAACTGACTTTCTTTCTCTTGCTGCTTTTAAGATTCTCTCTTTGTCTTTTGCTCTTGGCATTTTAATTATGATGTGTCTTGGTGTGGTCCTCTTTGGATTCCTTTTGTTTGGGGTTCTCTGCACTTCCTGGACCTGTAAGTCTATTTCTTTCACCAGGTGGGGGAAGTTTTCTGTCATTATTTCTTCAAATAGGTTTTCAATATCTTGCTCTCATCTTCTGGTACCCCTATAATTCTGATGTTGGTACGTTTGAAACTGTCCCAGAGGCTCCTTACACTATCTTCATATTTTCAGGTTCTTTTTTCATTTTGCTTTTGCGGTTGGGTGGTTTTTGCTTCTTCGCATTTCAAATCTTTGACTTGATTCTTGCGCTCCTCTGGTCTGCTGTTGGGAGTCTGTATAATATTCTTTATTTCAGTTAGTGTACGCTTAATTTCTAGTTGGTTCTTTATCACAACATCGAGGGTCTCATTAGATTTCTTGTAGATCTCAATAAGTTTATCGGCGGCTTCTAGATAGTTCTTGAGGGACCTTAAAAGTGTGGTTCTGAACTCAATGTCCTCCATTGACAGTTTTTTTTTTTTTTTTTTTTTTTTTTTATAAATCTTTATTGTTCAGATTATTACATTTGTTCCTCTTTTTTCCCCCCATAACTCCCCTCCTTCCAGCTCCCACCCCACCCTCCACCCTCACTCCCCACCCACTGAGTTCATCCATAGGTGCATGATTTTTGTCCAGTCACTTCCCGCATCTCCCACACCCCTTTTCCCCCAAGAATAGTCAGTCCATTCCCTTTCTATGTCCCTGATTCATTATAGTCACCAGTTCATTCTGTACATCAGGTTATTTATTCACTTGATTCTTAGATTCATTTGTTGATAGATGCATATTTGTTGTTCATAATTTGTATCTTTACCTTTTTCTTCTTCTTCCTCTTCTTAAAGGATACCTTTCAGCATTTCATATAATACTGGTTTGGCGGTGATGAACTCCTTTAGTTTTTCCTTATCTGTGAAGCTCTTTATCTGACCTTCAATTCTGAATGATAGCTTTGCTGGATAAAGTAATCTTGGTTGTAGGTTCTTGGTATTCAGCACTTTGAATATTTCTTGCCATTCCCTTCTGGCCTGCAAAGTTTCTGTTGAGAAATCAGCTGACAGTCGTATGGGTATTCCCTTGTAGGTAATTGAGCCTCTTTCTCTTGCTGCTTTTAAGATTTTCTCTTTGTCTTTTGCTCTTGGCATTTTAATGATGATGTGTCTTGGTGTGGTCCTCTTTGGATTCCTTTTGTTTGGGGTTCTCTGCGCTTCTTGGACCTGTAAGTCCATTTCTTTCTCCAGGTGGGGGAAGTTTTCTGCCATTATTTCTTGAAATAGGTTTTCAATATCTTGCTGTCTCTCATCTTCTGGGACTCCAATGACTCTGATATTAGTCCGCTTAAAGCTGTCCCAGAGGCTCCTTACACTATCTTCACACTTTCGGATTCTTTTTTCATTTTGCTTTTCCAATTGGGTGTTTTTTGTGGAATCTTTGGTTTGATTCTTGTGCTCCTCTGGTCTGCTATTGGGTATAATATTCTTTATTTCAGTCCGTGTATGCTTACTTTCTAATTTCTTTATCGTAGCATCGAGGGTCTCATTAGTTTTTGTGAGGCTCTGCACAAATTTATGGCAAGCCCTCAAAATTGCGATTCTTAGCTCCATATCCTCCATTTCTGTCATGTTTTTTTGTCTCCGCATCTTTTATGCTTTCTTGGTGCACCCCCTTGTGGTCTCTGTGCGCAGTCTTGTTCTAGCCAAGCCTTAATTGTTGTAGTTAACACTAGAGGGATTTGACCACCAGGCCAACTCCATTGACAGTTTTGTCCTGTTTCTTTGTCTCCACATTTTTTATGCTTTCTTGGTGCACCCCCTAGTGGTATTTGTGTGCAGTCTTGTTGTAGTTAAGCCTTGATTGTTGTAGTTAATACTAGGGGGATTTGACCTCCAGGCCAACTGGCTGTGAGAATCAGCTGTGTCTGCAGTGGGAAAACTTCTCTCCTCTGGGGAGGTGCTAATCTAGCCTTTGCCTGAGGCTATCTGGCAAATGGCTCTGAGCAGGGCTTGGGCGAGGCGGGGTCGGGAGGGGCTGGCGGGTCGCAGGGGATCAACATGGCGGGCGGGCGGAGCGAGCAGTTATGGCTGCTCTCAGTCCCATCCCCAGAGGCTCTGCTTCTCAGAATCCCAGCAACCGCTGCAAACCTTGGAGAGAAAGCTGTCCTCAAGTTCCGACCGATGCCAGACAATCCCGCTTCTCCGGTTTGAGTCTGAGTCCCTAGAGACTCGTCCAGATCTGGAGCTCAGAGCCTGGGACTCCCTCCCGATTGAAAACAACAACAGCGCCCTCAGCCACCAGCCCGCTCCATGCGCACCTCCGTACCTTTGTATTTTCCACACTGCGCCTCCTCTGAGCCTCGGTATGCTGTTCTCTTTCCTCCTAGTTGAAGAATCTCTCCTCAGCCAGCCTTCCTGTGGTTCTGGGTGATGTCCGTTCCGTCTTCTAGTTGTATTTTTGAAGTGGTTGTTCGAGGCAGCAATCTCCGGTGTTTACCTATGTCACCATCTTGGTTTCCTCTACAGTATCTTCTTATAGCAGACAAAGACACCAGCCATGTTTCTGAAAATCATAGCCAATTAAATAAAATAGGAAAAAGAAAAGAAATGAGGTATAAATATTTTAAAAGAAAAAATATACGAAATTATTATTTTTAGATAATACAGTTGTCTATCTAGAAAATAATATTGAGTAGACTGAAGCTCTATTGAAATTAATATGAGTTCAAGAAGATAAATAATTTTAGATGAATACACAAAATCTGCAGTTTCCTATTAGGATATAGGAATAAATATGTCAAGCCCAGGTAGATTAAAGAGTTAAACATAAAAAAGTAAAACTACAAACTTTTATCTTCACTTTCTTTTGAAACTACAGACTTTTAGAGGATAAAGTCTTAATGCCACAAGACAAAAAAGTATGAATAAGATATAAGAATCAGGAAAGAAAAAGTAAATATTTCATTATTTGCATATGATATGTTATCTACATAGAAAATTTAAGGGAAGCTACAATTATTACAACTAGGAAAAGGTTCAGAAGTTTGTTGAACATATGGTTAATAAATAGTGATCTATTAAAGTAATAAATTAGATAATGTTATCAGAAAAATCAATTTATCACAGCAATAAATTCCAAAGTATTAGCAATAAATTCCACTAGAAACAAATAAAAGATGTGTAATACCTTAAAGAAGAAAAATCATAAAATTTATCAATGGGCATAAAAGGACCTAGATAAATGGACATATGATAATTATATTCAAAACTTTAAAGATAAAAAATATTTCCAAATTAATCCATAAATACAATATAACTCCAATTATAATTCCCGCAGGACTCTGAGGAACTTTATAAACTGACTGAAAACCCTAAAGTAAGGCCCAGAACAGGCAAGATGAATCCCAAAAGAACATGAAGGAAAGTTATTAGAGCCATAACTTCCCCATTGGCCTGCCCTGAGTGTGACAGCGTGCAGCGCTCCAACCCCCTGATCCACCCTGCTCTGTGTGTGACAGGGGGCGGTGCCCCAACTCCCCTATCGGCCCTACTCTGTGAGTGATGGGGGGAAGCTCCTCAACCCCCTGATCGGCCCTGCTCTGTGCGTGACAGGGGGGAGCTCCCAAACCCCCTGATTGACCCTGCTCTGTGTGTGACAGGGTACGGAGCCCCAACCCCGATGGGTCCTGCTCTGTGAGTGACAGGGGCAGCGCCCCAACCCCCTGATCGACCCTGCTCTGTGAGTGACAGGGGGCAGCGCCCCAACCCCCTGATTGGCCCTGCTCTGTGTGTGACAGGGGGCAGCGCCCCAACCCCCTGATTGGCCCTGCTCTGTGAGTGACAGGGGGCAGTGCCCCAACCCCCTGATTCGCCTGCTCTGTGCGTGACGGGGTGGCGCCGCAACTGCCCCATTGACCCTGCCTTGAGTGTGATGGGGTGGTGCCCCAACCCCCCAATCGGCTGTACCCTGAGCGTGACTAGGGGTGGCATCGCAACCTCCGGATTCTTCCTGCTCTGTGCATGACAGGGGGCGGTGCCCCAACTCCCCAATTGGCCCTGCTCTGAGCCTGATCAGGGGCTTCACCTAGGGATTGGGCCTGCCCTCTGCCACCCGGGAGCAGGCCTAAGCCAGCAGGTTGTTATCTCCTGAGGGGTCCCAGACTGCGAGAGGGCACAGGCCGGGCTGGGGGATCCCCTCCTCCCCCCGAGTGCACAAATTTTTGTGTACCGGGCCTCTAGTATATATATATATGTATGTATGTATAAGCTGTAGCTGGTTTGCCTCAGTGGATAGAGTGTCAGTCTGTGGACCCATGGTTCCCAGGTTCGATTCCAGTTTAGGGCATGTACTTTGGTTGCAGGCTCCTCCTTGGCTGGTCTCTGGTCAGAGTGTGTTCAGGAGGCAACCAATCGGTAATGTTTCTCTCACATCAATATTTCTCTCTGTCTTTCCCTCTCTCTTTCACTTTCTCTAAAAATCAATGGAAAAATATCCTTGGGTGAGGATTTAAAAAATATATTTGGATCCCCAGGAGTAGGTGTTCAGGAGGCAGCCAATCCATGATTCTCTGTCATCATTGATGTTTCTATCTCTCTCTCACTCTCCCTTTCTCTCTTAAATCAATAAAAATATATTTTAAAAAATTAAATTAAATTTATTGCAGTGATATTGTTTAATGCCATTATATAAGTTTCAGGTGTACAATTCCGTAATTATCATCTGTATATTGCATAGTGTGCTGACCATCCAAAGTCTAATCTTTCACCACCATACTGAGTGGGGCAAAAGTAGGTTTACAGTTGTTAGTACGAGAAACAGTTTATTCTTGTATTATTTATTAATTACTGTATTATTTTTCAAAAAATAACTGTAAACCTACTTTTGCCCCACCCAGTATATTCGCCCCCCTTTGCCCTCTTCATTCTCTCCTCATGCCCCTTCCCTTCTAGTAACAACCACACTGTTGTCTGTGTCTATGAGTTTGTTTCTGACTTGACTCGGAACTCACTCAATGCCAATAGCTTTATCCTCAGGGAATTTATCAAAACCAATCAGTTGCAATTGTTTATTATTGCAGTGACTGTGGCAGCAATAAATGTTGGGGCAAGTAAAAGGCTGAATCAAAAACTTAAAAGGGAAATCTGGAAAATGAGATGTCCACGAAGAACTCAGAAAAGCATATTTTAGAAATCTTGAAGGCCTTGCATGTATGCAGAGTTGTGCATATGCCCAGAAGATACTGAGAAGGCCCTAATTCTGAGGCTCTACAGAACCAGATGTGAAGGCAGAGTTGAAAAACCCCTGCAAGAAAATTAAAGCCCCAGCACACACATACAGCTACTCAGCAAAGGCTAGGACACTTTTCTGTTGAAAGAATTAAGCAGTGGTTCTCAACCTTCTGGCCCTTTAAATACAGTTCCTCATGTTGTGACCCAACTATAAAATTATTTTCGTTGCTACTTTATAACTGTAATGTTGCTACTGTTATGAATCGTAATATAAATATCTGATATGCAGGATGGTCTTAGGCGACTCCTGTGAAAGGGTCGTTTGAATGCCAAAGGGGTCGCGACCCACAGGTTGAGAATCACTGAATTAAAGGATGCCTCTATCTAATATTTGCTTACTATTAAAGTAACTGGGTAGGTATTTTGGTGGCTACGCATGACAAAGAATTCAGATATTACAGAAATAGCACAGATGTCCTAGCTGGCTTGGCTCAGTGGATAGTGAAGGGTCCTGGATTCGATTCCAGTCAAGGGCACATACGGGTACCTTGGTTGCAGGCTGGATCTCAGGCCCTGGTCAGGGCATGTGCGGGAGGCAACCAATGATTGTATATCTCTCTCTCTGTTTCTCACCCTCCCGTCACTCTTTCTAAAATCAATGTAATATGAACTGCCAACCCTCGCTGGTTTGCTCAATGGTTGGAGTGTCAGCCTGCGGAACAAAGAGTTGCAGGTTCGATTCCCAGTCAAGGGCATGTGCCTCAGTTCCAATTTGATGCTTAGCTCTGGTCGGGGCATGTTTGGAAGGCAACCAACCTATGTGTCTCTCATCTCAATGTTTCTCTCTCGCTCTCCCTGCTCGTCCCTTCCTTCCACTCTCTAAAAATCAATGGAAAAAATATCCTCCGGTGAGGATTTAAAAAAATATGTACCGCCAAACCAAATTGATACTTCCAAAGTGATTGTGCCCTTTTATACTTGTATACTCATACTAGAGGCCCGGTGCACAAAAATTTGTGCACTCGGGGGCGGGGGGCCCCTCAGCCCGGCCTGTGCCCTCTCGCAGTCTGGGACCCCTCAGGAGATAACGACCTGCTGGCTTAGGCCTGCTCCCGGGTGGCAGAGGGCAGGCCCAATCCCTAGGTGCAGCCCCTGGTCGGGCTCAGAGCAAGGCCGATTGGGGAGTTGGGGCGCTGCCCCATCATGCACAGAGCAGGGCGGATTGGGAGGTTGCGATGCCACCCTCAGTCATGCTCAGGGTAGGGCCCATTGGGGGGTTGAGGCACCGCCCCCTGTCACACTCAAGGCAGGGTCGTTGGGGAGGTTGCAGCGCCACCCCCTGTCACGCACAGAGCAGGGCCGATCACGGCGTTGGGGCGCTGTCCCCTGTCACTCACAGAGCAGGGCTGATCAGGGGGTTGGGGCGCTGCCCCCTGTCACTCACAGAGCAGGGCCCATCAGGGGGGTTGGGGCTCCGTACCCTGTCACACACAGAGCAGGGTAGATCAGGGGGTTGGGGAGCTCCCCCCTGTCACTCACAGAGTAGGGCCGATAGGGGAGTTGGGGCACCGCCCCCTGTCACACACAGAGCAGGACGGATCAGGGGGTTGGGGCGCTGCACCCTGTCACAGTCAGGGCAGGGCCAATGGGGAGATTATGGCTCTACCCTGTCACACACAGAGCAAGGCCAGTGGAGAGGGGTTGGGTCGCCACCCTCTATCACCCACAGAGCAGGGCCGATCAGGGGGTTGGGGTGCCACCACTGTCACACTCACGGCAGGGCCGATGGAGAGGTTATGGCTCTACCCTGTCACACACAGAGCAGGGCCCGTGCGGGGGGGGAGGGGGGGGAGGGTCGGGGCGCTGCACCCTGTCACACACAGAGCAGGGCTGATCAGGGGGTTGGTGCGCTGCACCCTGTCACACACAGAGCTGCAGGGCAATCAGGGGGTTGGGGAGCTCCCCCCATCAGGCACAGAGCAGGGCTGATCAGGGGGTTGGGGCACCTTCCCCTGTCATGAACAGAGCAGGGCAGATAGGGAGGTTATGGCCCCGCCCCCTGTCACACACAGAGCCGCAGGGCGATCAGGGGGTTTAGGCGCTGCCCCCTGTCACGCTGATCCTGGTGCCGGGAGCCTCGCTGCTCCGCTGATCACGTTGCCAGGAGGCATATTACCCTTTTACTATATAGAATAGAGGCCTGGTGCATGGGTAGGGGCTGGATGGTTTGCCCTGAAAGGTGTCCTGGATCAGGGTGTAGGTCCCCACTGGGGTGCCTGGCCAGTCTGGGTGAGGGGCTGAAGGCTGTTTTCTGGAAGCGGGTGACTGAAGCTCCCAACCGCTCCTTTTTTTCTTTTTTTTTTTTTATTCTGGGCCAGCTTTAGCTCTGAGGCCTTGCTGCTGAAAACATCGATACAATGTTGCGGTCAGGCTGGCTGAAGCCTGGCTGAATGAAAGCCGGTTTCTGGGGTTTTGTTTAGCTTCTTATTTGCAACATAGTACCATAGTTGCTTAGAGTTGCAGCTGAGAGGCCGGCAGCGGCAGGCGGGGAACGTTGGAGTCTGCCATCACTGGAGCAAGCAAGCCTCCCTGCTTGCTTCAGTGCATGGCTGCCGGCCGCCATCTTGGCTGACAGTTAATTTGCATAAGGATTTGCTCATTAGCCAATGGGAAGGGTAGCAGTTGTACGCTAATTACCATGTTTCTCTTTTATTAGTGTAGATATATACCCTACTCTGTGTGTGTGTGTGTGTGTGTGTGTGTGTGTGTGTGTGTTAGATGCAATACATTCTTCTCAACACTAGATATTGTCTGCCTTTTTTGGGATGTGGAGTGGGGTGTCTGGCCTCTTTCACTTAGCAAAATGCATTTGTGATTCATCCATGACTTTGTGTTTATATATAGTTCATTACATTTTATACCTGAATAGTACTCTATTGTTTGGGTATACCGGTTTGTTTATTTTTTTTTATTTTTTTTAAAGTTTTATATTCTTTTTTTTAAAAAATATATTTTATTGATTTTTTACAGAGAGGAAGGGAGAGAGATAGAGAGTTAGAAACAACGATGAGAGAGAAACATCGACCAGCTGCCTCCTGCACATCTCCTACTGGGGATGTGCCCGCAACCCAGGTACATGCCCTTGACCGGAATCGAACCTGGGACCTTTCAGTCTGCAGGCCGACGCTCTATCCACTGAGCCAAACTGGTTTCGGCACCGGTTTGTTTATAGAGTTAAAGGACACATGCATTGTTCCCAGCTTTTTGCGATTATGAGTAAAGTTATTATAAACCTTTATATAATGGACATTGTATGGATATAAATTTTCACATCTCCTGGTAAATATTTAGGAACAGGATGCTGGGTTATATATTAGGTGTATGTTTGGCTTAATAAGACATTAATAAACGTTTCCACTGGGGCTGTAGCAGTTTGTAGCCAGTAATGTTTTTGAGGGTAATTTTTCACATTTCAGTAGCACTTGCTATTATTGGGATTTACATTTTAGCCATTCTAATGGATACCCAATGTAGTCTTTTTAATTTTGCACTGCATCCTTAGAGTGTACTGTTATCTTATTATGGTTTTAATTTGCATATCCTTGATGAGTAATGAGTTGAATGCCTTTTCATATATTTCTTGGCCTCTTGTGAAGTACAGTTGTCTTCTTTTGTCCATTTTTTATTCAATTTTTATCTTTTAATTGATTTGGAGGAGCTTGTTAAGTGTATGTGTTACGGCTTATCTTTTTATTTATTTTTTTAATTGGTTTGAGAGATAGAGAGAGAGAAACATCATTTGGCTGCCTCCCACACATGCCAGACCTGGGATCAAACTTGCAACCTGGGTACGTGCCCTGAGCAGGAATTGAACCAGCCACCTTTTGGAGTATGGGCCACTGTTCCAACCAATTGAGCCACACTGGCCAGGGTTCTTTTTACTTAGTGTCCTTTAATGAACAAAATGTTTTAATTTTAATAATGGCTATAGTAGGCTGAGTATTCTTCCTCCAAATATGTCCATGTCCTTATTCCTGGAAACCGTGAGTATATTACTTTACATGGCAAAAGGGACGTTGTAGATGTAATCAAGATAAGGATTTTGCGATGGGGAGATTATCCTGGGTTATCTAGGTGAAACCTATGCAATCATAGGGTCCTTATAAGAGGGAAGGATGATGGTCAGCGTCAGAGAAAAGGAGATGTGGTGATAGAAGCAGAGTCAGAGAGAGATTCGAGATGCCCTGCTGTTGACTTGAAGATGGAAGAAGGGATTCCTTGAACTAAGGAATGCACATAGGCTCTACAAGCTGAAGAAGGCAAGGAAATGCATTCTCCTTAGCACCTCCAGAGGGAACAAGGCCCTATCAGATAGGCTATCTGCACGTTAATTTTAGCCAACCAAAACTTCGGATTTCCAGATCTGTAAGCTAATAAATTAGTTTTGTCTTGTTGCTAAATTTGTTATCGTAGCAACAGGAAAAAATGAGTTATATTTTCATTTTATTAAAGAGCAATTTATCAATTTTTTCCTTTTTTTTTTGTTAGTACTTATTGTATTTTAGTGAAGAAACTTTTGTCTGCCCAAGCTTGTGAACTTACTGTATGCTTTCCTACAGAAACTTTATTGCTTTACATTTTATATTTAGACCTATGATATATCCTGAATAAATTTTAGGAGTATGGGGTGAGGTAGGTTCCATGTTCAAAGTTCTGCAGTTTCACAGCCTCCTCGGGAAATGTTTTCTTCTCTGGAATCACCCTGGGGCGCCCCCTTCCGGCGCTTTTAGGGAACTCCGCACTTCCCCTCCCCCCCCTCCCCGCCCCCAATGGCCCCCGTTCTCTTTTCCAAGGCTCTCTAGGACGCATGCGCTTTCGATGGGGAGGCTGTGGGAAACTACAATTCCCAGAAGGTCATGTCAAAGGGGAAAAAAAAAAATCCCGTGGTGGGGGAGGAGGAGGGGAAGGCTGAAGGCTCGCGAGAGAACGAGCTGGAGGCGTCGCGCGAAGTGGGTGGAGGGGGTGGAGACGGCAAGGAGGAAGCGGAGGAGGTGCAGTCCCACAATACTGGGCGGGAGGGCGGGCGGGCGAGCGGCTTGTATCCGGGCGGCGAGGTGCTCGGAGTCTCCGCGGACCCTGCCGCCTGTCTCTTTAACGCGAGAGGAAGCGATGCGGAGGGGTGGAAAATGGCAGAGCTGCAGATGTTACTAGAGGAGGAGATCCCGTCCGGCAAGAGGGCGCTGATAGAGAGTTACCAGAACCTGACCCGGGTGGCGGACTACTGTGAGAACAACTACATACAGGTGAGGCGCGGGCGGGCGGGCCGAGGACCCGCCGCCGCCGCCGGGCGCCCAGCCCACACTGGGCGGGGTGGGAAGCTGCCCCGACCTCCGCGGCCGCCGCGGTCCCCGCCGCAAGCCCCCGTCGGGGCGAGTGGCCGGGCTGAGGGAGTCGCGCTGCGATACAGGAAGTGGCTGAGGTGGTGGAAACCCCAGAGCAGGGGAGAGAGAAAATGGGCGAGGGCGTGGGGAACCCGCCGCGGCCCGGAGCCCCGCCGCGGGCTCGGCCCCCGGAGTCGCGCTGGCCCTCGGCAGGCAGCCTGCCCGTCTCGGGGCTCGTGGCCGGAGCCCCAGCTGCAGCCTCGTTGCCTCCGCTCGGAGCGGGGTCCCGGACGGCGTGAGCGGGGAGAGGAAAAGGCCGGGAGGAGGCGCGGGGAGGAGCAGCAGCAGCAGCAGCAGCGAGAGGAGAAGCGGGGTGTGTGTCGGGGGAGGGGAGGGTGCCGTGGGGGCGATTATGTCAGTGCCACCCAGAGGGTGTGTCTTTCATTTATTTATTAAAAAAAAAAAAATTGGTCATGAGTCACAATTACACAGACCTCCCCGCGGAGAGGAGGAAGCGAGTGGGAAACGAGGGAGGGCGTCTAGGAGAAGTTCATCTCAAAATTCCTTTAAATTGAAGGGTTGCGTCTCCGCCTGCCCGTCCGTCTTCACGGCGGGCTTCCCCCCTGGTTTTCACTTCCGCCCCCACCATCATGTGTGTCCAGAGGGTGTTAGGGCTCTTCGTTATTAGAAGACACAAGTGATCTTTGCGTGGAAAGTGTCTTAACTACTCCCTTCCCCAGAAGTTCTTGAACGCTTGGCTTCTTAAATAACTTAAAGTAGGAGGGTGTAGTCGCCGCTTGCTGATTTCCTGAAGGTTTCTCTCTTTCCAACTTAAGTCAATGTATATGATATGCCTCCAAATTGATTGCCGTACCTATGCGGTTTTAGAATCATAGGGTATTAGTTATTGTAGATTTATTAGGAAAAGTTGGAGGCCTTAACTGTGACAGATACTTGTTTTTATTTTAATGATTGAAAGTGAATTATGGTGTGGTAGATTGGTTTGTAGATCTTTTCATAAACCAACAGATTGTGGTTGAAGTAAAAAAAAAAAAAAAGGTAGCAGAATACTTTGTATCAATATAATGGCACCCAAAATTCGCTTGTTAGTGATAAGGCATGACCAAAATATGCTTTGAAAGATTAGGATTATTGCAGTTCAGAGCTAAAGTATTTATAGAAAGCCTCCCACGGGATGATCATTTTTAAGAACCAGTAGTTTCTATGTTGGCAAATGCTTTTCCTCCCCCTATTTTTAGAAGAAGATTCTGTTTTCAGAATATTTTGGATATTTCTCAGTTTCCATATTAGTAACATGGTATCTTCAGTAGCACTATTGGGAGTTTATCTCACAATTTTTTAAAAAAACTTTTACTTGAGGAATTTTACTGATAAACTTGTTGAGTGGCTGCCACATCTACTGTATTTCTTGTTTTTACAAACTTTATATTTAGCCCTTTTAAAATACTCTAAAATCTAGTAGAAGTGTGGATATAGTTTTCAAATAGAAAAGTGATCTTACAGTTTATTGATATTGCAATAACTTTTATTCAACTTGACATGAAAAGCCTTCAAATTGAGGTGAATCTCAGTTTGCTGCAGGTTTTCAGGATTTTGATGGAGTCAAAGGGAGAGGACAGGAAGTTAAATTGCCCTCATTCCAGAAGTAATCTCGTTATAGAAGTCAGAAGATAAGTACTTCACAAAGGTGGCTTTTTTTGTTTGTTTGTTTTGTTTTGCATGTTGGGAAATCTGACAAGTATATGGTGTGGCAACTACTAAGTATTGGCAAATGCAAGCATGTTTTAACCTGTCTGGTGACTATTCTTTCCCAGGTAGTTGTCTGCTGTAAAGCTTTTTCCTCCCCCCCTACCTGACCGCTTTCCTTTTCCCCTCCTGCTACCATCATGTAACTTGGAAGCACTTTTTGACTTATTGGTAATATCCCTAATTAAGATAAGCCATATTATTTCTCATGTAGCTTCTTTTAAACATGTTAGTACTCTTAGTACCATGGTACCAAGAGCCACCATCAGTGGCTCCAATTTTCTTTTCTGTGGTCCTAACCTTTACATCAGTGAGGTATTTTGATCTTACTGGGGGAAAGAGATGTGTTTATCTTAGTAGCCTTTAAACTTTGGACTGCATGATGCATTAGGTGCCATCCTGAGGCTCAGATAGGCTTAGAAGATGATGAAGACTTCATGGAAGTTAATGTGGTAGCTGATTTGTGAGCTCTTGTACTGCTAACTTTGGTGCTGAGTATCGGGAACTAAGAGAACTAAAAATACCCATTTGAAAGTCTTTTTTTGAGATCTTTCTGTATCCTTTGTATACCTGGTTGGGTTATAATCAACACCCTACATAAATATATCTCCTCTCAGGGCAAGTATGTGGTTCTTATGTTTTGAGGATTTTCTTAAGGTTAGTTAAATTATTGCCTAGGTGATTTTTATCCTGAGAATTCAGTTTTCATTTTGTTGTTTTCCTACAGTTTGGAAGTACTGTCCAGTTACACCAAAGTATTTATTTAAAAAAGTAGATTATTAATTTCAGAGAGGAAGGGAGAGAGAGATATATAGAAACATCAATGATGAGAGAGAATCATTGATCGGCTGCCTCTTGCATGCCCCCCACCGGGGATCGGGGATCGGGGATGGGGATCGAGCCCACAACCCAGGCATGTGCCCCTGACCGAAATAGAATCTGGGACCCTTCAGTTCGAATTCTGACGCTCCATCCACTGAGCCAAACCAGCTAAGGCTAGACTAAGGTGTTTAGTTGACAAGTTCTTTTGGCTCTAGTGTGGTTGAGTCCTTGAGTTCATTAGTTTTTTTGTTTCCTATTTTTAAAAAAAAATATATTTTATTGATTCTTTACAGAGAGGAAGGGAGAGAGACAGACAGTTAGAAACATCGATCAGCTGCCTCCTGCACATCTCCCACTGGGGACTCGCCCGAAACCCAGGCACATGCCCCTGACCGGAATCGAACCCGGGACCCCCCAGTCCGCAGGCCGACGCTCCATCCACTGAGCCAAACCGACTTCGGCTTTGTTTCCTATTGACTTTAATTATTAAATTGTATTATTAATAGCAAAACTTTTCCAAAAAGTACATTCTATCAAGCAGGACAGGATTTTTGAAATTGTTTCAGGGAAATAATATTTAAAATAGAAAGTGTTTTTTATACAGAGACAAAGAAAAATCTTTGCCTTTTTTCCATCTTTTGACCAGTTTGAATATTTTTTAGTAGATTATGTCAAGGATAGTTACTCTTCAACTTGAACATACTTATTTGCTCTACTTTAGGGTCTACACTGCCTTTATCATGGGAACTATTTTGGGGGAACAGGAAGTGAGCTAAGCTAAAACGAGTAGAGACTGCTTAAGAAAGGTTTCTCAGAATGCAAATTGCTATGTTGGGTAAAGACAGAAACATCTTAAGTTAATTTAAAATTTTGGCTAGGATTTCCTTCAATAAAAGAGTTTTATTTGGGTTAACAAGTATATCCTAAAGTTTGGGATTGTAAAAGGGATCTCATCAGTGAGCTACTTAGTAGTTTATTTCTTCCTCCTATGACACTAGTTTATGCTAATTTGCTCATTGTGCACACTTGATCTTGGAGGACAGGTATTTTTGAGCAGGAGCAGTTTGGGATAGGTAAAAGCTAAAATTTCTGGTACTGAGCAATTTATGCCAATTTATAAATGAAGTCAATTATTAAAATACTTATTTATCATGAGCAATTTAAGGTTCAGAGAAATTCAATACTTAGTCTAAAGTTCCATATCTCATAAGAGATAATGCCTGGAATTAAATCCAGATTTTCTGATTGTATATTCTAAGTTCTATTTAATGACTACTGAGTTAGGGTGCTTACTTCAGGATAGGGGATAAAAAAAAGATGGTAACAGAGAAGGGATGAGGATACTATACATACTTGCTTCTATTTATTGAGTACTTATTTTGTCATAGATGCTGCTGGTTGATTTGTATTATCTTTACTCCTTGTAAAACCTCTCTATGATAGGCAATATTCTCTTAAAGATCTGGAAATTAGGACTCAAAAAAGTTAAATGAATTTTGTTTGATCAGATAGTTAGTAATTGGCAGCCAGGATTTCTGCCCAACTCTGACAGGTTCCACAGGTTCCACAGCTGTGCTCTTTCTATATCACACTGCCTTCAGCTGTAAATGAGTCTAGAACTCAGACTATGTTTAGAAATGTCATGGAATAGACTCTTGTTGGGCATGTCTGGGAACCTGAAAACTATTTTACCATTGTTTCTTCTGAATTCCAAGTGGCAAATATAAGAACTGGTATGTGTGTAATTTGGGGATGGTTGCTTTGGTACTTGAAGTGTTGAATTATAGGAATCATAGGCTAATTTTTCCCTGAGCTCAGTGGATCCTTTTTCTTTCTGTGTATCCTTACCTGTTTTTTCTATTCTGATTCAGCTTTACTTTGATTAGAAAATTTGTAAAACAATTAGTAGAAGTTAACAAAACAAAATGTTTTGGAACATTTTGCTTTCTACACAAACTAGATTCAGGTAAAGATAGTCAAAGTGACTGAGGAGATTAGGACAGATTGGAAATGGTAGAATTTTTACATTTGCACTTTATTTAATTTTTTAATCCTCATCCGAGGATATTTTTCCATTGATTTTTAGAGAGAGTGGAAGAGAGAGGGAAAGACAGAATTATTGATGTGAAAGAAACACATTGGTTGCGGGCTGGAAAGGAACTGCAACCTAGGTACATGCCTTAACCCAATGGTTGGCAAACTCATTAGTCAGCAGAGCCAAATATCAACAGTACAACGATTGAAATTTCTTTTGAGAGCCAAATTTTTTAAACTTAAACTATATAGGTAGGTACATTGTTATTAACTTAATTAGGATACTCCTATGGCTTAGGGAGAGCCACACTCAAGGGGCCAAAGAGCCACATGTGGCTCGCGAGCTGCAGTTTGCCGACCACTGCCCTAACCTAAAGACTCCCTTGGAATCCTGTATATTTCCTCTGTAACACTTATTACACCTGTTTGACATTTGATGCTGGTCTCTAAGAAAGCAAGTCTAGGCTTTTCTTGTTTTTCTGTATCTCCAGTGCCTGACTAGCACATAAAGCTCTCAAAAGTTTACATGAACTGTATAAGCAGTCTGGAAACTTTTGGTTCTGTTCCTCATTCTATATTTTCACCAGCCTTTAACTGTATTTTATCCTCTATAAAAGGATGAGTTTGAATTAGATTATGTCCAAAGTGACAATTCTGATGATATTTAGTAGAGTTTGTTTCTCACTTCCAGCCCTGCAATTCCCATGTTTTCATTAGTTTATTTTTTAGTTCTTCAGTTTCCTCTGGAAAAAAAAAAAAAAAATCTCTGATTCTCTTCAACAAATGGTGTTGGGAAAATTTGACAGGCACATGCAAACAGATGAAACTAGACCGCCAACTTATACCATACACAAGAATAAACTCAAAATGGATAAAAGACTTGAGTGTAAGCTGTGAAACCATAAAAATCCGAGAAGACAACATAGGCAGCAAAATCTCAAGACATCGTGTGGAACAGAATTTTCGCTGATACATCTAGGGCAAGAGAAACAGGAAAAAATAAACAATTGGTATTGCATTGAACTAAAAAGCTTCTGCACAGCAAAAAAAAACCATCATCTAAATGAAAACGGGACCTGGCAGTGTTGCTCAGTGGTTAGAGTGCCAACCTGCGCATGAAGGGTCTGGGGTTCAATTCCCGTACAAGGGCACATATCTTGATTTCGGGTCGCTCCCTACCCCCCACCCCCATCGAGGTGCCTGGGTGAGGCAACCAGTTGATGTTCTCTGTGGGAACCATGCCAGTGTCCCCAGATAGTCAAGGCGAATGGGAGCATAGAGGCCTTGTTATCAATACACCAGAATGGCCAAGGCCACCCTGAGCCTGAGAATCATTATCAGACTCTGAGCCTGGGAACACTTATTAGCCTTTGATGCTGGTCTCTGGGAATCCTAACTGAATTGCACAGAAGTGCCTTTCTGTAGCAAACGGCTGATGGCAAAGTGCCTCTTTTGTTAGAGCTTGTTTGAGCATGTATATAAGCTGTCACTGACCAGGGGAGAGAGCAGCTGGGCAGAGAGCTCCAAGCAGAGACTTAAGCACAGAGAATGTAGCTCCTATGTGTGTGGGAGAGGGTAGAGAGCTCAGAAGGAGCTGAGAGCTGGTACTGCCATGATACAAGGCTGAGAACTCAGAGAGAGTTCAGATATAGCTGCTAGGTTAAGCAGCCAGTGTGCTGGGAGAGAGAAGCTCAGAGGTAGTTACTATGTGAGGCTACAGAGACCAGCCAGTGTGCTGGGCAGGGGAGACAGGAGAAGCTGCCGAGCTGGAGAGCTCAGGTACCGCTATGATGTAAGGTGGTGAGTCTAGGGGACAGTGTGCGGCTGCTCAGATAATAGCTGTGGGTACAGAGATTAATGCTACTTTTGTGGGGAAGATGTTAACCAGCTGGTGTCTGACTGCCTGCTTGTATGGACTTTGCTGTGGAGAATTGTTTTGTCTGACAGCTATATGGCCACTGACTTCTGCAATAGAGACTCATTCTTATACACCCACAACCTCTCATGGCTTCTCTGTCTGCCCCACTGCCGAGAATTAACCTGTTTTTGATACTTGTTGGACTAAGTTCCCAACAGTTAGTACAGTGGTCAGGGTTCGAGAAGGACCTGCCCTGGCGTAGTCGGGAAGAATTGAGAAGAATACATGGACTCAGAAAAACTCAGAGCAGCAGGGCTGAGCAGTGTTCCTGCGGTCTCTGACAGTTTCTCTCACATCAATTGTTTCTCTTTCTTTTTGCCCCCCCCCCCCGCCCCCCCCCCCCCCCCCCCAACGAAAAGAAATGGGAAAAACAGAAAAATATCCTCAGGTGAGGAATAACAACAACAACAACAAATGAAAAGTGGACCCTAGGAGAACATATTTTCCAATGATACATCTGATATAGGATTAACTTTCCAAAATATGTAAAGAACTCATACAACTAAAAGGAAGTCAATCCAATTAAAAATGGGCAAAGGACCTGAATAGATACTTCTCCAAAGAGGACATACAGATGACCAATAAACATATGAAAAAATGCTCAATGTCACTAATTGCCAGAGAGATGCAAATTAAAACTGCGATGAGGTATCACCTCACACTGGACAGAATGACTACCATCAGTAAATCAACAACAAGTGCTGGTAAGGATGTGGAGAAAAGGTACACTAGTATTCTACTGGTGGGAATGCAGACGGGTGCAGCCATTATGGAAAACAGTATGGAGTTTCCTCCCCCAAAATTTAAAATGCAACTGCCCTTTGACCCAGCAATCCCACTTCTAGGAATATATCCTAAGAACTCTGAAACACCAATCAGAAAGAATATATGCACCCCTATGTTCATAGCAGCACAAATTATAATAGCTAAGATCTGGAAACAGCCCAAGTGCCCATCAGTAGATGAGTGGATAAAAAAGCTGTGGTACATCTGTACCATGGAATTCTATGCAGCTATAATAGGTGTATCAGTTAATAATGCGGATTTTGTAATTAAATAAAACACGACAATTTCAAGAGAAACATCAAAAGTGCTTTATTCAAAGTAATGTCCATCGCTAGCTACACATATCCCCCATCTTTCAGGTAATTTGTGGATATTGTCCCAATAGAACTTTTCTTATTTTGAGGCAAACCATTCAGAGACCCAATTTTCCACTTTGTACGTTTTGAAGTGCTGCTCAGAAAGTGCGTGTACCATCAATCATAACAAGTGGTAATCTGAAGGAGCAAGGTCTTTGTGAATACGGCCGGTGGGTTAATACTTCCCAGGCAAGATCTTTTTTTTTTTTTTTTTAATTTATTGATTTCAGAGAAGAGGGGAGAGGTAGAGAGATCGAAAGAGGTAGAGAGAATCATTGATTAGCTGCCTCCTGCACGCCCCCTACTGGGGATCGAGCCCACAACCTGGGTATGTGCCCTTGGCCGGAATCGAACCTGGGACCCTTCAGTCGGCTGGCTGACGCTCTGTCCACTGAGCCAAACCTGGCTAGAGCCAGGCAAGATCTTTTTTTTTTTTTTTAATGTTTTTTTATTGATTTTTTACAGAGAGGAAGGGAGAGGGATAGAGAGTTAGAAACATTAATGAGAGAGAAACATTGATCAGCTGCCTCCTGCACGCCCCCTACTGGGTATGTGCCCACAACCAAGGTACATGCCCTTGACTGGAATCAAACCTGGGACCTTTGAGTCCGCAGGTTGATGCTCTATCCACTGAGCCAAACCGGTTAAGGCCAGGCAAGATCTTTTAACATGTCTTTAACTGGTTTTGAAGTGTGTGATGGTGTGTTATCATGAAGCAAAATTACTTTGCTGTGTCTTCTGGAACATTCTGGTTGTTTCACAATCAAAGTGTGGTTAAAATTGATTGTTTTCTGTAGCGATTAGTGTTAACCATTTCACCTGGTTTTAGAAACTCGTAATACACCACACCTTCCTGATCCCACCAAATGCAGAACATTGTCTTCCTTCCAAAGCGATTTGGTCTTTGCAGTCCATGTTGATGGTTGACCCGGATCAACCCATGATTTTGTGCATTTGGGATTCTCAAAATAAACCCACTTTTCATCTCCAGTCACCATTCGATGCAAAACAGACTTTCTTTCGTGCCGTTGAAGCAACATTTTACTAATGACTTTGCGGTTTTCCATTTGTCTTTCGTTCAGTTGATGTGGCACCCATTTTCCTTCCTTTAAAATCTTTCCCATTGATTGTAAACGATCGGAAATTGTTTGCTGAGCAACGTTTAATCATTCTGCAAGTTGTTTTTGAGTTTGGCACGCATCTTCATCCAATAATTGTTGGTCTTCAAACTATTTCGGTTGACCTGGATGTTCTTTGTCTTTCACATCGAAATCATCACTTTTAAAGCGTTTAAACCAGCATTCACAAGTATCTTGAGATGGAGCATGTTCACCATAAGCTTCCTGAAGTATACGATAACCTTTTCTTTAAAATAAAGTAATGAATTAAAACTTCCGCAAATGCTCTTTTTTTGGCACGAAATTTGACATTTTTAAGTGTAAAAATATCTATGATGTTTTTTTTTTATATTTTATTGATTTTTTACAGAGAGGAAGGGAGAGAGATAGAGAGCTAGAAACATTGATCAGCTGCCTCCTGCACATCTCCTACTGGGGATGTGCCCGCAACCCAGGTACATGCCCCTGACCGGAATCGAACCCGGGACCGTCCAGTCCGCAGGCCGATGCTCTATCCACTGAGCCAAACCGGTTTCGGAAAAATATCTATGATGTTAACACCTTCTGAAAATTTGACATATGAAGTTTTTAAAAACATATATATTTTATTGATTTTTTACAGAGAGGAAGGGAGAGGGATAGAGAGCTAGAAACATCGATGAGAGAGAAACATCGATCAGCTGCCTCCTGCACACTCCCCACTGGGGATGTGCCCGCAACCAAGGTACATGCCCTTGACTGGAATTGAACCTGGGGCCCTAGAGTCTGCAGGCCGACTCTCTATCCACTGAGCCAAACCAGTCAGGGCGACATATGAAGTTTTGAAGCTTGTTGTCAATACAACAAAATAGCATCCATATCAAATTGCATATATATATATCAACATATGTATAATTCCATCTATTGAAAAAAATCCGCATCATTAACTGGGACACCTAGTAAAAAAGAAGGATCTCTTACCCTTTTAAACAGCCTGGAGGAACCTGGAGAGTATTATGCTAAGCGAAATAAGCCAGTCAGGGAAAGACAAGTATCACATGATCTCACTCATATGTGGAATCTAATGAACAAAATAAACTGACCAACAAAAACGGGTGAGGTATGGAGGCATGGGGCAGATTGACAAATCTCAAGGGAGGGAGGAACAGGAAGAGATTAGTCAAAGAACTTACATACTTATGCATAGCCCATGGACACAGACAATAATGTGGTGAAGGCCTGAGGTGGGGCAGGGGATGGGGGGAGGCAAAGGGGGGGCATGTGGGGACCCTCTGTAATACTGTCAGCAATAAAAATGTATATATTTAAAAAACCTCTGATTTATACCTGTCTATTCCTTTTGTTGTAGTTATGAACTATGCTTCCTACTAAATATTCTTAAAATCTTTATATTAAAATCAATTTTTCTAAGTCTTATTGAAAAGAGAAGATATAGGTGGTGGTGTGTTAAATTAGAATGTCTGTCTTTATCCCTTGAGTAATCTACACTAATAAAAGAGAAACATGGTAATTAGCGTACGACCGCTACCCTTTTCATTGGCTAATCAGTGAGTATATGCAAATTAACTGTCAGCCAAGATGGCGGCCAGCAGCCAGGCAGCTGGAAGTGAGCATGACGCTTGCTTGCTTCAGTAACAGAGGACTCCAACATTCCCCGCCTGCCTTGCCGGCCTCTGAGTTGCAACTCTAAGCAACTATGTACTATGTTGCAAATAAGAAGCTAAACAAAACACCAGAAACCAGCTTTCATTCAGCCGGGCTTTAGCAACATTGTATCGATGTTTTCAGCAGTGAGGCCTCAGAGCTAAAGCTGGCACAGAATAAAAAAAAAAAGAAAACAAGGAGTGGTTGGAAGCTTCAGTCACTTGCTTCAGCCCTCAGCCCCTCACCCAGACTGGCCAGGCACCCCAGTGGAGACCTCCACCCTGATCCAGGACACCCTTCAGGGCAAACCAGCCAGCCCCCACCCATGCACCAGGCCTCTGTTCTATATAGTAAAAGGGTAATATGCCTCCTGGCACTGGGATCAGCGGAGCAGCGAGGCTCCCAGCACCAGGATCAGCGTGACGGGGCAGCGCCCAAACCCCCTGATTGCCCTGTGGCTCTGTGTGTGACAGGGGGAGGGGCCACAACCTCCCTATCTGCCCTGCTCTGTGCCTGATAGGGGGGAGCTCCCCAATCCCCTGATTGCCCTGCGGCTCTATGTTTGACAGGGTGCAGCGCACCAACCCCCTGATCGGCCCTGCTCTGTGTGTGACAGGGTGCGGCGCCCCAACCCGCCCCCCCCACGGGCCCTGCTCTGTGTGTGACAGGGTAGAGCCATAACCTCCCCATTGGCCCTGCCCTGAGTGTGACAGGGTGCAGCGCCCCAACCCCCTGATCGGCCCTGTTCTGTGTGTGACAGGGGGTGGCACCACAACCTCCCCATCGACCCTGCCTTGAGTGTGACAGGGGGCGGTGCCCCAACCCCCCAATCAGCCCTACCCTGAGTGTGACTGAGGGTGGCATCGCAACCTCCCGATCCGCCCTGCTCTGTGCATGATGGGGCAGCGCCCCAACTCCCCAATCGGCCGTGCTCTGAGCCTGACCAGGGGCTGCACTTAGGAATTGGGCCTGCCCTCTGCCACCCAGGAGCAGGCCTAAGCCAGCAGGTCGTTATCTCCCGAGGGGTCCCAGACTGCGAGAGGGCACAGGCCGGGCTGGGGGACCTCCCCCCCCAGTGCACAAATTTTTGTGCACCAGGCCTCTAGTTTTCTATAATATAGATCAACAGTACTGAAGCTTATGATCTCGGGACTCTTTTATTTATTTATTTTTTATTATTATTATTTTTTTACACTTGCAGCATTTGTTTGGTGGTGGTGTCGCGTTGGTTACAGTGTTAATAAAGTCATGAATTAAAAATCCACTAGATATTGGTAAGGAATGGCTCTAAATACTTTTTGTCTTCTGTTTTTATTAAATGTCTAAAAAATGCAGAATCTCGTCAGGACTCTTTTTTTTTTTTTTTTTTTGGGCATAGAAAGGGAGTGGACTGACTATTCTGGGGGTGCGGGAAGGGGTGTGGGGGGTGCGGGAAGAGACTGGACAAAAATTATACACCTATGGATGAGGACAGTGGGGGCGGGGGTAAGGGCAGAGGATGGGGTGGGAACTGGATGGAGGGGAGCTATGAGGGGAAAAAAGAGGAACAACTGTAATAATCTGAATAATAAAGACCTAAAAAAATAAATAAAAAACACACCAAAAATAAAAAGATTAAATGAAATAAAGTGCTCACACCAATGTCTGACACCTAAGTGTCCACAGATGTAAGTTGTTATTATGAAAATATCAATATGAATAAACCTCAAAAATAGTACTGATTGAAAACGGGAAATTGCATATTTGAATATTCATATCAGAACATGACAACAATTGAGTATACTTATTCAGAGATGTATTTATAAATTATTAATATATAAAAATTAACAGTGAATTTAGAAAATCCATTACTACTGGCTCTAACAGTAAAGTGCTCACACCAGTGTCTGGCACATAAAGATCCACAGATGTAAGTTATTATTATGAAAACCAGAAGCCTGGTGCATGAAATTCGTGCACTGGGGGGGGGGGGGGGGGGTGGTCCCTCAGCCAGGCCTGTGCCCTCTCACAGTCCAGGACCCTCAGGGGATGTCTGACTAATGGTTTAGGAGTGGGCCTGAGCTGGCAGTCGGACACCCTTAGCGCTGCTGTGGAGGTGGGAGAGGCTCCTGCCACCGCTGCTGCACTCGCCAGCTGTGAGCCCAGCTTCTGGCTGAGCGAGCGCAATTACCACCAGAGGGCAGCTCCTGCGTTGAGCGTCTGCCCCCTGGGGGTCAGTGTGCATCATAGCGACCGGTTGTTCTGCCAATCGGTCGATTTGCATAATAGCCTTTTATTATATAGGATATCAACATGAATAAACCTCAAAAACAAGACTGATTGAAAAAAGGAAATTAAATACTTGATTATTAATATTAGAACACAAAACAATAGAGTATATTTATTCAGAGATGTATTATCTATTATTAAAACAAAAATTCAGTGAATTCAGAAAATCCGTTATTGCTGGGGGGGGGAGGTGATTCAATAGGAAAAAAGATGTCCGGGCAGCTCTGTAATTTACTTCTTTCTTTATACATATATTTTTCATTGATTTTAGAGGAAGGGGAGGGGGAGGGGAAGGGGGGGGAGAGAGAGAGAAAGAGAGAGATATCAATGATGAGAGAGAATCACCGGCTGTTTCCTTCACGCCCCTACTGTGGATTGAGCCTGCAACCCCGGCATGTGCCCTGACCTCCTGGCTCACAGGTCGAGGCCGGGCTGTAATCTATTTCTTTAGATGGCTGAGTACCGAGATATTCCCTCTGGTTTGATATAATTCATTTTTTTAAAAAAAGTTTAAAGGCCTAGTTCCCCCTGAACGCAGCACTCCAAATTTCTTTATCTCAACGACCCTGAAAACTTTGGGGCCATTCTGCTCTCTCCGAGTACACGGGCGCTACGCACTTGGTGAACGAGGCCTGGGAAGCTGGCGCGTCTGGAGGACGCTGCCTCTCAGTTAAATGTGCCCGTGTTCGCGGGGTGCCCCGCCCGCGCCCTCCTCCGCACACCTTCCACCGGCCGGGGCCCAAGGCTGAAAGACAGCGGCCCGCCTCCATGAGGGGACCGCCGGACGGCGCCCTCAGCCCACCCAGAACGTCTCCCTTCGCGGCAGAAGCCAGGCCGCGGCCCGGTCCTCAGCACCCCCCATCTTTCCCTTCCCGGCGGAGCTCGAAACGAGCCCCTCCTCCCGGGCTCCCCTGCTCCCCTCCCGCTGGATTCCCCTCAGCAGACTCCCCGTTCTCACCCAAGGAGAATTTGTTTTTTTTCTTTCGCCCCACGCCCTGCCGCACGATCAGGATAAGCCCAGCGCTGCCACACCGCTCGCCCTCTCCGTCGGGTACTACTTCCGGGCGAGCCTTCGCCCCGCCTCTTCTGAGAAACGCCACTTCCTACCCGAAAACGGTTGGAGAAACCCTGAGCCCACGCGCCTCAACCGCCATGTTCAGGACTCTTTTATATGCTTCAAAAATATTGAGGATGCCAGAGAACTTTTCTTTTCCTTTTTTTTTTAAAACTATTTTTTAAAAATATATTTATTGATTTCAGAGAGGAAGAGGGGAGAGAGAGATAGAAACATGAATGATGAGAGAGAATCATTGATCGGCTGTCTCCTGCACCCCCCCCCACTGGGGATCTAGCCACAACCCAGGCATGTGCCCTTGGCCGGAATTGAACCTGGGACCCTTCAGTCTGCAGGCTGACCTCTATCCATTGAGCCAAGCCGGCTAGGGCCAGAGAACTTTTCTTTAGGTGGGTTATATCTATCAGTATTAACTATATCAAATATTAAAATGGAGAAGTTTAAAACATTTTTTAGTTCATTTAAAATAACATGTAGCATCTGGCTGGTATGGTTCAGTGGTTGCGCATTGACCCATGCACCAAGAGGTCACTAGTTCAGTTTCTAGTCAGGGCACATACCTGGGTTACGGGCTTAATCCCCATACAGCAGGCAGCCAATCAATGTTGTTTTTCTCTCATCGATGTTTTTATCTCTCCCTCTCCCTCTAAAAAATCAATAAAAACATATTAAAAAATAAAAACAAAACAAAAATAAAATACGTGTAGTCCTGGCCAGTTGGTTGGAACGTCCTCTGTGCACCTGAAGATTGCGGGTTTGATTCCTGGTCAGGGCACATTAATATATTTTTTGAGAAATAACCATAGATTTCCAAAACAAAAACAGTTGAATGAGAAGAATGGCATTGTTTTACATTATTGCAAATTTGTTTAGTGACTGGCTAATAGAAGAAAGCTAGATTCTCATATCTGCTTCTGCATTTAACCTGTTGTGATTTTTTATTTTGGATGAGAATCTTTGGCTTCATACAATTATATAGTTGGAAAGGAAAGTATTTTCCATAGCCTGTGCATTAAATTGTGAATAATTTTCTTTGATACTACAACACAACTTGTCAGATAGTAGTTTCTTAAAGATTGGTCGCAATGTGGACTTTTTTGAAACCATATCAATAAACATTCTGTACTGCAGTACATTAAAAGTTGTTGCATGGGTCATTCAGAAAATATTTGTTCACTGAGTGATGCAGATTTGAATATTGGCACATTTCATTATATGATACTAGAGGCCTGGTGCACAAAAATTGGTGTACTCGGGCGGCGGGTGTCCCTCAGCCCAGCCTGCGTCCTCTTGCAGTCCTGGACCTTTCGGGGGATGTCCATCTGCCAGCTTAGGCCCACTCCCCAGGGGATCAGGCCTAAGTTGGCAGTCAGACATCCCTCTGGCAGCCTGGGAGCCCTCGGGGGATATCCGGGGAGCGGGCCTAAGCTGCAGTTGGACATCCTTAGCGCTGCTGAGGAGGCAGGAGAGGCTCCCACCACCACTGCTGCGCTCACAGCCCTCAACTCGGCTTGTGTCTAAGCGGAGCTCCCCCTGTGGGAGTGCACCGACCACCAGGGGGCAGCTCCTGCGTTGAGCGTCTCCCCCCTGGTGGGTCAGTGCACATCATAGCAACTGGTCGTTCCCGGGCCCGTTAGGGTCAATTTGTATATTACCCTTTTATTATATAGGATGAAAAAAATCATATTTATTAATATCACCACAGATGTTATGAGTCATAATTGAACAGCTTCCCAAGCTCACCTTGATGGATACAAGTTTTCCAAAATTCAAATTTTTCTTGAAAGCTCGAATTGTACTCTTGGCAACAAATCTTTCCAATTATTTTCCTTCAAGTAATGGGCTCAATTAGTACATTTTTAGGAAAATGTTTGCCAAATATCCAATCTGAATAATCAGTTTGTCATTTCTTTTTTGAAGAATAATGAAGTCATTTTTTGGCATTCTATGGCTTGCTTATTTATTTTTATTAATCCTCAACTGAGGATATTTTTTCATTGATTTTTAGGGAGAGTAGAAGAGAGGGAAAGACAGAGAGAAACATTGATGTGAGAGAAACACATTGATTGGTTGCCTCCTGCACGAGCCCCGACCAGGGCCCAGGCCGGGGAGGAGCCCTGCAATCAAGGTATAATATGTGCCCTTGATGGGAATTAAACCCGGGACCCTTGAGCTCTATCCACTGAGCCAGATCAGCTCCAGTGGTTGGCAAACTGTGGCTTGCGAGCCACATGCGACTCTTTGGCCCCTTGAGTGTGGCTCTTCCACAAAATACCAACTTCTGCGCAAGGGCCACGAAATTTCAATCGCACTGTACATGTGCGCCCGCACGTGGTATTTTGTGGAAGAGCCACACTCAAGGAGCCAAAGAGCCACATGTGGCTCGCGAGCTGCAGTTTGCCAACCACTGAGCTAGGCCGTTCTATGGCTTATTTAGCTTGCAAATAAATTGTACAAGTGCTTTTCCCTAAAGGCAACCATCACACTTAGAATGCAGCAGAATTTCTTTGTGTAGACTTCCCATTATGTCACACAGAGCCTTAAAAGGCATCTTAAGGGTCAAGATTGAATAAGATTAGTACTTTTTTCTGCTTTAGTAAGAACATTTAAAAAATACGTTTTTATTGATTTTAGAGAGAGAGGGAGAAAGAGAGAGAAATGTATACGAGATAGAAATGTATTCAGGTCCAATGGTGAGTGAAAGCCCAGTGATTTTAAACATTAATAGACCTTCGTGCGTTAGAGTGTAGTGAACAAAGAAGGGAAGAGTCATTTGTGAGGCGTTAGATAGGAACTAGGTCAAAGAAGGCTTTATTACTATAAAGCAGTGGTTCTCAACCTTCCTAATGCCGCGACCCTTTAAAACAGTTCCTCATGTTGTGGTGACCCCCAATTTCATTGTTACAAATTGAACATAGTTAAAGCATAGTGATTAATCACAAAAACAATATGTAATTATATATGTTTTCCGATGGTCTTAGGCAACCCCTGTGAAAGGGTCGTTCGACCGCCAAAGGGGTCGAAATCCACAGGTTGAGAACCGCTGCTTTATAGGCTATGTTAAGGATGTTGGTCTCTTTTCTGAGGCTGATAAGAAAACATTGAAAGTTTTAAGCAACGTGTTTATTATTGGTGGAAGTGTCGATCTTGGCATGAAGTAAGGGAAAGAATTTTTATTTTTGTTAATCCTCACCTGAGGATATTTTTCCATTGATTTTTAGAGAGAGCTGGAAGGGAGGGGAAAAAAAGAGAGGAACATCTATGTATCTGATTGGTTTCCCCTCGCATGCGCCTTGACCAGGGCTGGGGATTGAGCTTGTAACCAAGTATGTGCTCTTAACCAGAATTGAACCCAGGACTTCCTAGTTTATAAGTCAGTGCTCAACCACTGAGCCATGTTGGTTGGGCTATTTGTTTATTTTGCTCACCAGAGTTTTGTAATATTTCTTAAATAGGTCTTGTACATACTTTGGTAGATGGTTTTCTTTTTAATGCTGTTGTATTCCTTTCAGTGGTTCTCAACCTTCCTAATGCCGCGACTCTTTAATACAGTTCCTCATGTTGTGGTGACCCCCAATTTCATTTTTACAAATTGAACATAATTAAAGCATAGTGATTAATCACAAAAACAATATGTAATTATATATGTGCTTTCCGATGGTCTTAGGCGACCCCTGTGAAAGGGTTGAGACCCACAAATTGAGAACTGCTGCTAACTGGTATTTAGATTTCTTCTTGGTTAAATTATTTGGTTTGGATTCAGTATGTGGTAATTTATTAATAAAGTATTTTCCCTCTTGTTTCTTTCTTTTTTTTTAAAAATATATTTTATTGATTTTTTTTAATTGATATTTTACAGAGAGGAAGGGAGAGAGATAGAGAGTTAGAAACATCGATGAGAGAGAAACATCGATCAGCTGCCTTCTGCACACCTATTGGAGATGTGCCCGCAACCAAAGTACATGCCCTTGACCGGAATCAAACCTGGGACCCTTCAGTCCGCAGGCCAACGCTCTATCCGCTGAGCCAAACTGGTTAGGGCCCTCTTGTTTCTTTCTACTTTATAACTATGTGTATGAACAGAATATCACTCTGTTCACATCTCAGATTTTTTAAAAATATATATTTTTATTGATTTTAGAGAGAAAGGGAGAAGGAGAGAGATTGAAACATTGGTGGTGAGAGAGAATCACCGATCTGCACGCCCCATACTGGGGATCGAGCCCACAACCCAGGCATGTGCCCCTGACTAGAATCAAACCCAGGGCCCTTCAGTCCCTAGGCCAGCAGTTCTCAACCTGTGGGTCACGACCCCGTTGGGGGTCGAATGACCCTTTCACAGGGGTCGCCTAAGAACATCGGAAAACACATATATAATTACATATTGTTTTTGTGATTAATCACTATGCTTTATTTATGTTCAATTTGTAACAATGAAATTGGGGGTCATCACAACATGAGGAACTGTGTTAAAGGGTCGTGGCATTAGGAAGGTTGAGAACCACTGCCCTTGGCCAATGCTCTATCCACTGAATCAAACCAGCTAGGGCTCAGGTGTTTTTTTTTTAAAGAGCTGTGAGAATGACTCTGCATCTTAGATTATTTTGGAATAGCTGTAATTTAGAATTTCAATAAAAATTTATTAATTGATTCTTATACTTTTGTGAGTCCTTTACTTTCATGTAACAGATTAAGAAATTAGGAAAATGTAGTTTATCAGAAAGTATCATACTGGCTCCAATTGTTTTGTTTGCAAAATATGGTTAATGAATCACTAGGATTGAGACAGCTAAGACTGATTTTGTGAGACTATATTGTAAGCTGTGTGAGGAAGTCAATGGTAGGACAAGATACTTTTGTTGGTATTTATAGGACTTTTTTTCTTTTTTTAGCAGAAGTACTTTGTTTTCCTCAAGTCAGTTAATTAAGGGTTATGCTCATTGTGAAAGTATTAATTACCACTTTACCTTGCAGTTTGTGAAACGAAGCATTATACTGCATTCCTTAAGTAATTTCCTGGCAAAGCACACTTATTTGGGTTTGAATTAAGGATGTGAGTTTGTTACTTTGGTGAGGAATACCATAAAAAAGTGTTACATATTTAAGTTTTGTTTTATTTATAGAATCTGTCCGTAGAGTATTAGTTGTTTTGTAGATCAAAAACATTCTTGTAGAGCATCTTCCCGATATGCCAAAATTTCGGGTTCAATTTCCAGTCAGGGCACATATGAGAATCAACCAATGAATGCATAAACAAATGGAACAACAAATTGATGTTTCTCTCTCTTCTCTCTCAAATCAATTAATACATTAAAAAAAAAGTAATTTACAGAAACATTCTCAGCTATCCTGAGAAAGCTGTCTCTATTGTCTTTCCCTTTTGGTTAATTGCAAATTCATGTGGTACATTTAACACACCTTACTAAATAACCCTTTTCTACCATGCAGTTCCTAGTTTCCTTGCCACAATTTACTACACAACTTAACTCCCCCTTTCTTTTGTCTAATCACTTCTCCCCAATTTGTTGCCCTTATGTTAAGATGGTGTTGAGTTACTCCAGTTTTCCCACATATATGCATGTTGTATATATAAATAAAACTTTTTTTCTGTTAAAAAAATTCATGTGATACACCAATTAGATAATGATGACTTGGAGTGGTTTATCTTAGGGAAAATACTTTAGTAGCTTCACTCTGACACATTAGAACTATACTTTGTTCACTCTTAGGATTATAGACTGGGATGAAGTGTGGCATGGTGGAAATACCATGCCTTTCTTTTGGGCAAGGTACTTGAGCTCACCATCCCCGCCCCCCCCACCCCCAGTGTTAAAGTGGGAATTTTTAACATAAAGTTGCCTTTCTTGTGTGTGGTACAGAGTACATATTAAAACAGAATTCCTGTCTCCATTCTTGTCTTCTCTGTATTTTCCAAACCACTTTATAAAACTGCAGCTGAAGTGATCTTTCTAGAGCCAAAAACTGGCCTTGTCTTATCTTCCTAAAAATGCTTCAGTGGTTCCCCTTTAGCCTCAGGAAGTCTAAATTCCCCAAGGGCCTATAGGATTTCTCTAGCCTTGTGTTGTATTTCCCTATTGGGCCTGCTGCCTACTTAAGCTTGTTCACCTCCAAGCTAATGTTCTTGTTCATTTCATTTTGCTTTTGCTCTTTGCCCTTCCCTTTACTGACACCCAAGCTGCTTCTGTTGTTAAGAACATTACTAGTAGGTGAAATAAAATTCCTATTGCTTAAGTGCATATGACAAGATTAAGAGCTTTGTAAAGATCATTGGACTAGGATTCAGATCTGGGTTCTAGTCCTAGCTTCTTTACTTACTAGTTAGAGTATTCTTGGACAAATTAGTATCTCTAAGCTTGATATGTGCCTTTATCTGTGAAACCAGGATGTTTGCTTAGTTTACTCTGTGAAAATATTTTGAGAACTAAATAGTTATATATAACAGTTAAAAGTATTACTGTCGCTGCAGCCAATTAAGCCGACCATGCTCTTTTCCCCATGGAGGCCTGGTGTGCAATGGCTGCAAACAGCAGCATCCTTGGTAGTGTACGCAACCTGTTGCTTAGTATGGGTTGCCTTAAGGGACCTTGGATACAGACCTTTCTGGTGGACACTCATGTCTGAACTCATCCTGTCCCCAATCTAGGCTCCAAACAGGTATACGGGGTGCCTTTGGAAAGCCCCAAGGCACAGTGGCCAGAGTCCACATTGGCCAAGTCATCATGTCCATCCACACCAAGCTGCAGAACAAGGAGCACGTGAGGATGAGTTTGAAGATATGGTGGCCGAGAAGCGCCTCATCCCAGATGGCTGTGGGGTCAAATACATCCCTAATCGTGGTCCCCTGGACAAATTGCGAGCCCTGCACTCGTGAGAGTCTCGGTGCTGCCCCCACCTTACACCCACCAATAAATCAATCTTTCAGCCCTAAGAAAAAAAAACAAAAAAAAGTATTACTGTCAAGCCCTGGCTGGTATTTCTCAGTGGTTAGAGTGTTGGCCCAACCACCCAAGGATTGCAGGTTTGATTCCTGGCCCAGGTGGGGGCATGTGCCTGAGGTAACCAGTCAGAGTGTCTCTCACATTGATGTTTCCCTCCCTCTCTCCCTTCCTCTTTTCCACACTCTATGAAAATCAATGGAAAGCCCTAATGGTTTGGCTCACTGGATAGAGCGTCACCTTATGGACTGAAGGGTCCCAGTTTCGATTCTGGTCAAGGGCACATGTCCAGGTTGCATGCTCTATCCCCAGTAGGGGGTGTGCAGGAGGCAGCCGATCAATGATTCTCTCTCATCATTGTTGTTTCTCTCTCTCCCTTCCTCTCTGAAATCAGTAAAAATATATTTTAAAGAAATCAATGGAAAAAATATCCTCCAGTGAGGATTAACAAAAACAATAACAAAAAAGTATTACTTTCAGTATTCTATTTTGGGTATTTATAAGAAGGGTGTATTTCTTAATGTTTGAGGAAAAATATTAAGCTGTAGATTGAATTATGCCTCCCGCTATTTATATGTTGAAACCCTAACTGCCCATGTTACTGTATTGGAGATAGGGCTTTTAAGGAGGTGATCAAGGGTTAACTAAAGTCATAGGGTAGAGCATCCCTTAGAACTGGTGCCCTTACAAAAGAAGACGAGACATCAGATATCAATTTTTGTTCGCAATGTGAGAGGACACAGCAAGCTAGAAAGAGATCTCTCATAAGAAACAATCCAAAAAAAAAAGAAACAATCCTAATGTTGAATTTTCTAGTTTCTAGAATTTCTGTTGTTTAAATCTCTGTCTGGTATTTTTGTTAATGCCAGTCTGAACAGACTAATATAGATTAAAATATAATTGCCATGTGGGAAGGGCAAACTAGACTGATTTCTCAGATAACATTTTAATGAGTAACACAGTCAGCTGTAAATTAATGGATTACTTTAGAAAATAGCCTTAATTATTTGAGTTACCCTAATAAATTTTTTTTGTCTATTTGACTAGGAGTATTACTACAGATTGTTACTTTTAAGTTTAATCAAGACTCTTTTTTTGAAACTTATTCTTTCTTTTCCTCATATAAAAGTTAAATTATTTAGAATGTATTTGTAGGTAATAAAACTCAATTGGATTTAAATATTAGAGAACATTATTTTCTATCACAAGAAACTCTAAAGTAGGATTGCCCAGGGTTGGCTAATTCTTTTTAGAAAAAAATATTTTTATTGATTTCAGAGAGGAAGGGAGAGGGAGAGAGAGATAGAAACATCAATGATGAGAGAGAATCATTAATTGGCTGCCTCCCGCACGCCCCCTACTGGGGATCAAGCCCACAACCCAGACGTGTGCCTTTGACTGAAATCAACCTGGGACCCTTCAGTCTACAGGCCAATGTTCTATCCACTGAGCCAAACTGGCTAATTCTTTAGCTCAGTGTCATCAAGGATTCTTTTGTTTTCCTCCTCATATTGGCAGGATGGTAGAGGGGTTTTATTAGCCTTATTCTTAATGTCTGCAAGATAGTTGCAGAAAAAATGTTACGTGTTTATCTGGAAATGTCACAAAATGAGAGCACAAATCATTTAAAATCCAACTATTAACATGCTGATTTATCTGGTGAGTTAGTTTGTATAGGTACTTAATTATACCAAAAAAAATTAGAATCTGCTGTATATACAGATATATATTCTGTTGGTTTTTTCTCCATTAAGATTATATGAAGAGAATTTGCTTAGTTAAAATCATTTTTTCTGATTATTGAAAAAACTCGATACAGAAAAACATAAATATTAAATCACCCATATTTGACCACCCAGAGATAACTACTAATATATTGATAAATTTTCTTTTAGATGTTTTTTGTTTGTGTGTACATTCTGCACATTTCTTTTTTAAAAAAAGCAGGTGTATAATTATTTTATAACCTCTTATTATTGAATATTTTATATACCTTGTGGTTCATACTCATGCTTCTTTTCTTCACTCTCAGCCCACACCTGTGGCCTTAAGAGGAGTTCCAGTTGACTGAGGCAGAAAAAACTTAATCCTAGTTTACAAATTGTTCTACATCATATGCTGGTACCATCTGAAGATGGATGTCTGTAGCACTGTCTCCATACGCAGTGGTGACTCAGAAGTGCAGTGTTGAAAGGACATTCTTCCAGTGGGTAGAACTTGGAGCAGTGTTTCTAGTTGTTCATTTTGCCTGGAAAGAGAGATAATTAGAGATGTAGATCCCTTCTGATTTGTGGCTGTAGCTAATTGTTTGGGTAATTCAGTATGGACTTGGAAGGAACATAATTGGAAGTATGTAGATACCTTTTTGAACTAACACTAATATTTGTATTTGGTGTGCATGCCCATCAAAGAGCAACCTCAGCAAAGAAGGACCTTAATAATCAGGTGGATGTCACCTCTGGATTTCATCCTCTCTCCTCATCTATCTCTATCCAGTGGGCTCATGAAAAAAGGACCTACCTCATGGTGGCAGGTATGGAGGTTGTACATATGCTCAGCAAAATGGACTTCCGCTCACCAACACCAACCTGGCTACCTTTACTGCTGAATGACCACTTTGCCAATAGCACAGAGCCAATTTTAACCCCCTGAGATTGCACCATTTTTCTAGGGACAAGCTAGATATCTGGTGGCGGGTGGCTTTTATTGAACTACCTTCATAATGGAAAGGACAACACTTTGTTCTCCCTGAAATAACTACCTACTCTGGGTATGGATTTGCCTTCCCTCCCTGCTCTGTTTCTGTCAAAACTATTTGTGACTTTCAGAATGCCTCAATTATGTCATGGTATTTCATATCACATTATTTCTGACCAGGCAGTTCATTTCGTAGCAAGTGGAATACGGCATTGGGCTCATGTTTGTGGAATCCTGTTCTTACCATGTTCCCCATTGCCACTTTTTGGTGCACAGGATGATCCTCCATCCAACTGAATCATAAAGGCCATGGCTCTGGGTTTTTTTTCCTGTTATAAACAAAGATGGTATGGCCATTCTTGAACATATAGTTTCTTTGATTAGGTCTTTTATTTCTTTGGAGTAAATTCCTAGAAGTGAAGACTATATCTATTTTAAAGAACTGTGATACATACTGTCTAATTGCACCCTTCAGCATTATGTGAAAGTGCTTGTCCAAGCTACACTCTTGATCATCATGGATCTTTCAGTTTAATTCTATTTTTTTTTATGAACTTTATTTCTTTTTATTTATTTTTTAAAAATTTCTTTATTGATTAAGCTATTACATATTAGTTTAATTCTTTTAAGATAATAAGGGAAGATAATTTATTAAATGGAAGTTAATGGGAGGAAGTGAATGCCTTGAACTGAGTATGAAATACTTAAGCTTGTAACTAATTTTGTGTTTAAATTTAGTTGCTCTTTCTAAAATTGGGTTTTTACAAGTTTTGCATTAAGCCTGTTTTTAAAATTATTAGTCTTGTAGTATGGTGCAGGATGGTAAAGAAGTTTGTCTGGGATAAGTGTCATTGACAAAGGTTATAATTATGATAAAACTTAAAATTTCAGAGTCTAATTATCTAGTTATTAGAGATGCCTTATGAATATAAATTGACTTGTAAAGGTTTAAAAACATTTTTATATTAGGGTTGAATTTGGAATTTTATATAATGGGTATATTAGCTATTGATTGTTTGTGTTCTTTAATTAAAGAAAAGACTGTGTTACAACTCCACTTCCTGTCCATTAAAGAAAAAACTGACACAGCCTTGGCCAGGTAGCTCAGTTGGTTAGAGCATTGTCCTGATATGCCAAGTTTGTAGATTCAATCCCCAGTCTCAGGGCACATACAATGAATGCATAAATAAGTGGAACAACACATAGATGTTTCTCTCCATTTCTGTCTCCCCTCTCCCCCCATCCCCTTTCTCTTTTAATAAAAAACAAACACAAAACTGTGACATAGAGAGTCGACCAAGATGGCGGCGTAGGTAAACACCGGAGACCGCTGCCGCAAACAACCATTTCAAAAATACAACTAAAAGACTGAACGGACATCACCCAGAACCACAGGAAGGCTGGCTGAAGAGAGACTCTACAACTAGAAGGAAAGAGAACAGCAAATCGAGGCTCAGAGGCGGCGCAGTGTGGAAAATACAAAGGTACCGAGGTGCGCGCGAAAGCGGGCTGGTGGCTGAGGGCGCGGTTGTCGTTTTCTGTAGGGAGTGAGTCTCAGACTCTGGGCTCCAGATCCGGGCGAGTCTCTAGGGACCCAGACTCAAACGGGAGAAGCGGGATTATCCGGCATCAGTTGGAACCTGAGGGCAGCTTTCTCTCCGAGGTTTGCAGCGGCTGCCGGGGTTCTGAGAAGCAGAGCCTCTGGGAACGGGACTGAGCGTGGCCATAACTGCTCCCTCCGCCCGCCCTGTTGATCCCGCCCCGCCCAAAGCCTGCAGCACAGCCATTTGCCGATCGCCTCAGGCAAAGGCTGGATTAGCGCCTCCCCAGAAGACAGACGTTTTCCGCACAGCTGATTCCTATAGCCAGTCGGCCTGAGGGTCAAATCCCCCTAGTGTTAACTACAACAATTAAGGCTTGGCTAGAACAAGACTGCGCACAGAGACCACAAGGGGGTGCACCAAGAAAGCATAAAAGATGCGGAGACAAAAAAACATGACAGAAATGGAGGATATGGAGCTAAGAATCGCAATTTTGAGGGCTTGCCATAAATTTGTGCAGAACCTCACGAAAACTAATGAGACCCTCGATGCTACGATAAAGAAATTAGAAAGTAAGCATACACGGACTGAAATAAAGAATATTATACCCAATAGCAGACCAGAGGAGTACAATAATCAAACCAAAGATTCGACAAAAAACACCCAATTGGAAAAGCAAAATGAAAAAAGAATCCGAAAGTGTGAAGATAGTGTAAGGAGCCTCTGGGACAGCTTTAAGCGGTCTAATATCAGAGTCATTGGAGTGCCAGAAGATGAGAGACAGCAAGATATTGAAAACCTATTTCAAGAAATAATGGCAGAAAACTTCCCCCACCTGGTGAAAGAAATGGACTTACAGGTCCAAGAAGCGCAGAGAACCCCAAACAAAAGGAATCCAAAGAGGACCACACCAAGACACATCATCATTAAAATGCCAAGAGCAAAAGACAAAGAGAAAATCTTAAAAGCAGCAAGAGAAAGAGGCTCAATTACCTACAAGGGAATACCCATACGACTGTCAGCTGATTTCTCAACAGAAACTTTGCAGGCCAGAAGGGAATGGCAAGAAATTTTCAAAGTGCTGAATACCAAGAACCTACAACCAAGATTACTTTATCCAGCAAAGCTATCATTCAGAATTGAAGGTCAGATAAAGAGCTTCACAGATAAGGAAAAGCTAAAGGAGTTCATCACCGCCAAACCAGTATTATATGAAATGATGAAAGGTATCCTTTAAGAAGAGGAAGAAGAAGAAAAAGGTAAAGATACAAATTATGAACAACAAACATGCATCTATCAACAAATGAATCTAAGAATCAAGTGAATAAATAACCTGATGTACAGAATGAACTGGTGATTATAATAGAATCAGGGACATAGAAAGGGAATAGACTGACTATTCTTGGGGGAAAAAGGGGTGTGGGAGATGCGGGAAGTGACTGGACAAAAATCATGCACCTATGGATGAACACAGTGGGTGGGGAGTGAGGGTGTAGGGTGGGGTGGGAGCTGGAAGGAGGGGAGTTATGGGGGGAAAAAAGAGGAACAAATGTAATAATCTGAACAATAAAGATTTAATTTAAAAAAAAAAAAAAAAAAAAAAAAAAAACTGTGACATAGCAGGCAGCAGAGACATCCCTTAGATTTTGTCTGAAATGAAAGGGTTCATGCTAAGTGGGAGGTGGTAAGGAGGAGCTGTGCTGAAGCTCACAATGACTAGGTTTCAACCTGAGTTGTTAAGAAAAAAAATAGTATTCTTTTTGCTGGATATTTGCCATAACCTGGTGGGGTTTCTTTTTATTTAGTTTTCACTTTTATTGGAATAGGAATTGTGTTGAAGAAAATTAAGTCATTTTAATATTAGCTATTACTAGAGGCCTGTTGCACGAAAAGATTCTTGCAGTAGGCCTTCCCTTCCCCTGTTTGCCTGCACCCATTTTCCTTTGTCACCAGGGACCCAGGCCTTCGCTCCGGCTGGAGCCGCCTTCAAAGCCTTCGCTCCACCAATTCGGCCTACATATGCAAATTAACCGCCATCTTTGTACTCTGATGGAGAGGAAATGTGGTTAAAGGTAGATACATGTATGAGAGAGATTGCTATTGCTTATGGCTAGTAATTTCCACTTTAGATAGTAAAAAGGAAGAGATTACTTTGCTTGTATAGTCAGTCACCTTGAGGGATAAGAAAAGGACTTACAGGAGTTGATATTACTTGAAAAGGTTCTTTACTCCAGCTAGCAGATCCTGACTCAGTGAAGCTTGGTTTCCACAGGTAGATAAGGGAGGAAGAACAGAGAGCTGGTTTTATGTATAGACTTTCATAAAATTCAATTATCTAAGGAATTTCCTGTTTAGTTGTCGGCAACATTGTTTATTTTGAGTTTAGTTCCTTTAAATAGTTAACATTTTCATTTAGAGCTAAATATATTTATTTCCATTGTAATCAAACTTCATCATTGGCATAAGAGGAGTGGCAAATGGATTTCATATCATGTTTAACCTCCTAGTGATTAGTTAAGAGTGTTTAGACTGCTATAATTGATTAACAATGTTTGTTTTAGCTGCTTGGAGAAATTCTGGCTAATTGTCTAGCTTGTAATCCACTTTGTATGATTCTTGGACCATACAAAGGCTGCTTGGTAGTTATACAGTAAAAGTATGAAAGAGTGAGGGAGACCAACTATTGGATACTAAACTTATAAACCTAAAATAAGTGATAACAACCATCCCTGTGCAGATTAACTTTTGACTTTTAGTAGAGGACATTAACTGTGACTATACTATACTCTCCAGTAAGGTAGTCACAATTCACATATGACTGTTGAGCATCCTATCTAATAAAGAGGCAATATGCAAATTAACCCTCACACCATCACAAGATGGCTGCCTATGACCAGGCCGTTAGGGGGGTTAGTGAGGGACAACCAAACAACTGATCAAGCAGGCTGCATGGGGTGACCAGGCCGGCAGGGGGCTTAGTGAGGGACGACCAAATGACTGAACAAGCAGGCTGCATGGGGAGACCAGGCCAGCAGGGGGGAGCAGTTGGGGGTGACCAGGCCGGCAGGGGGGGCAGTTAGGGGTGACTAGGCCAGGGGGGAGGAAGTTGGAGGTGACCAGGCTGGCAGAAGGGGATAGTTGGGGGCGACCAGGCCAGCAGGAAGGGCTGTAAGGGGTGACCAGGCCGGCGGAGGGGGGTGGGGAGTTAGGAGCAACCAGGCCAGGAGGGAAGGGGCAGTTGAGGGCGACCTAGTTGGCAGCGGGGGGCAGCAGTTAGGGGTGACAAGGCCAGCGGGGGGGGGGGGGGGGCAGTTAGGGGCTACCAGACTGGCACGCATAGGCAGTGTGGGGCTATCAGGTTGGCAGGGGGGAGGGCACTTAGGGGCGACCAGGCAGGCAGGCAGGCAGGTGAGCGATTAGGAGCCAGCGGTCCAGGATTGTGAGAGGAGGCCCGATCCCCGGATCGGATGTAAACCAGCAGTCGGATATCCCCCAAGGGGTCCCGGATTGGAGATGGTGCAGGCTGGGCTGAGGGGATCCCAACCCCCTTGCATGAATTTCGTGCACTGAGCCTCTAGTTTTACAGTATGCCTAGTTTGACTGAGAAAATGAACTTAAATTTTATTTAACTATATTTTAAATTTAAATGTGAAATAGAAGCAGTGTAAAATACTATTTTCTGTTAAACATAACTTTATTGTTTTTGTAGGACTACATTTTATATTAACTATTGCATCAGACATGCATGAGAGGTTTTTATTTCTAGGCCTGTAAGTATCACCCATTTCTGCTATCATCCCATTGAGAACACGTAGCAATTAGGGAAGCTGGGAATTAAAGAGTAAGTTTATGTTCTGGTGGAAGGGAGAATACATTTTAGTACAAAGCTAACAGGTTGTCCTCTACTCATGAAGAAAAAAAAATTGTGCAATGTGTAGCCAATACACTGAAAACAAGGAAACAGATAGGTGAAGCTCTAGAATACAATGAATAACTGAAAATACCCAAGTTTCACCCAAGATTAAAGATTACCAAGTCTAGATTGTTAAGCAAACTAATAATAGATATTACTTCCTTAGCCTCATGAAGGGCATGTGCAGAAAAACCTACATTTGATGTTTTAATGACAAAAGATTGAATGTATTCCCTCTAATGTTAGGAACAACTACTTCTATTTAACACTAGAGGTCCTGTGCACGAAATTCGTGCACTTGGGGAGGGGGAGGGGTTCCCCAGGCTGGCCTGTGCCCTCACAGTGTGGGAGCCCTGTGATTGATCTCCCCAAAGAGGTAGGCCCCGCCCAACCATCTGGGGCTCCTCGATGGATTACCCCAAAGAGGTAGGCTGGAGTCGCTGGGACCTGCCTCCGTGCCGCACATGCAGTGTCAAGTCCCTGCCCACCCATGTGCGCCCGCTGCTCATGCAACCTCCTGGTGATTGATTGTTACAGCATGAGGGCATCATGGCGTGAGGGCGTGATGCTCACATAGGATTTTATTAGTATAAATTGAACTGGAGTTTCTAGCCAGTGCAATAGACCAAGAAAAAGAAACCAGGTATACAGATTGGAAAGTAAGAGGTAAAATTGTGTTTATTTACAAGCAGCATGACTTTTTAGGGAAGACTGTTGTAATTGATTTAACTACTGATTGGTATCTACAAAAAGAAGCTACAGTTAATAAGGGAATTCAGCACTGTTGTAGGATTGAAAGATCAATATTCAAAAGTGAGTTGTATTTCTATATGTAATGAATAATTGGCAATTGAAATTATAAAAACAATCTTCATGATACAGTCAAAAATTGTGAAATATAACAAAATGTCTGCAACTGGTACATAAAAACTATAAAGCTTTGTTGAAAAATTTAAGAGACTAGAGTTATTAAATCTAGTAGTTTTAAATGTATGCAGCAGTGAAAAAGAAGAATCTCTTACCCTTTGAGACAGCATGGAGGGACCTGGAGAGTATCAGTCAGTCAGAGAAAGACAAGTATCACATGATCTCACTTGTGTGGAATCCAAGTAAAAAATTAATCTAATGAAAGGAGTGGATCCAGAGACATGGAAGCATGGAACAGAGTGCAGAATCTCAGAGGGAAGGTTGAGGGGGAGGGTGGGCAGGTGGGAGGTAATCAGCCAAAGACCTTTTTGCATATATGTATGGTCTGTGGACACAGACAATGGGGCATGGGGGGGTTGGGGGGGGCAGGCTTGGTCTATTGCACTGTGTAATGCTTTCAACAATAAAGAATTATTTAAGCCGAAACCGGTTTGGCTCAGTGGATAGAGCGTTGGCCTGCGGACTGAAAGGTCCCAGGTTCGATTCCGGTCAAGGGCATGTACCTGGGTTGCAGGCACATCCCCAGTAGGAGATGTGCAGGAGGCAGCTGATCGATGTTTCTCTCTCATCGATGTTTCTAACTCTCTATCTCTCTCCCTTCCTCTCTGTAAAAAATCAATAAAATATATTAAAAAAAAAAAAAAGAATTATTTAAAAAAGTAAAATAATCAGCTATTTCCATACTTTTCTAGGACTCAGAAATTTGATTAAAGGAACAGTATATCAATGTTTGTTTCTAATAACATTTATAAGTTAAAAAATAAATAAAGGATACATGAGTAATAGGAGAGGGTTACTTTGTTCATGGGTTGGAAGATTTAATATTGTTTTTTTTTTTTTTTTAAATTAAATCTTTATTGTTCAGATTATTACATTTGTTCCTCTTTTTTCCCCCCATAACTCCCCTCCTTCCAGCTCCCACCCCACCCTCCACCCTCACTCCCCACCCACTGTGTTCATCCATAGGTGCATGATTTTTGTCCAGTCACTTCCCGCATCTCCCACACCCCTTTTCCCCCCAAGAATAGTCAGTCTATTCCCTTTCTATGTCCCTGATTCTATTATAATCACCAGTTCATTCTGTACATCAGGTTATTTATTCACTTGATTCTTAGATTCATTTGTTGATAGATGCATGTTTGTTGTTCATAATTTGTATCTTTACCTTTTTCTTCTTCTTCCTCTTCTTAAAGGATACCTTTCAGCATTTCATATAATACTGGTTTGGCGGTGATGAACTCCTTTAGCTTTTCCTTATCTGTGAAGCTCTTTATCTGACCTTCAATTCTGAATGATAGCTTTGCTGGATAAAGTAATCTTGGTTGTAGGTTCTTGGTATTCAGCACTTTGAATATTTCTTGCCATTCCCTTCTGGCCTGCAAAGTTTCTGTTGAGAAATCAGCTGACAGTCGTATGGGTATTCCCTTGTAGGTAATTGAGCCTCTTTCTCTTGCTGCTTTTAAGATTTTCTCTTTGTCTTTTGCTCTTGGCATTTTAATGATGATGTGTCTTGGTGTGGTCCTCTTTGGATTCCTTTTGTTTGGGGTTCTCTGCGCTTCTTGGACCTGTAAGTCCATTTCTTTCTCCAGATGGGGGAAGTTTTCTGCCATTATTTCTTGAAATAGGTTTTCAATATCTTGCTGTCTCTCATCTTCTGGCACTCCAATAATTCTGATATTAGACCGCTTAAAGCTGTCCCAGAGGCTCCTTACACTATCTTCACACTTTTGGATTCTTTTTTCATTTTGCTTTTCCAATTGGGTGTTTTTTGTCGAATCTTTGGTTTGATTATTGTACTCCTCTGGTCTGCTATTGGGTATAATATTCTTTATTTCAGTCCGTGTATGCTTACTTTCTAATTTCTTTATCGTAGCATCGAGGGTCTCATTAGTTTTCGTGAGGCTCTGCACAAATTTATGGCAAGCCCTCAAAATTGCGATTCTTAGCTCCATATCCTCCATTTCTGTCATGTTTTTTTGTCTCCGCATCTTTTATGCTTTCTTGGTGCACCCCCTTGTGGTCTCTGTGCGCAGTCTTGTTCTAGCCAAGCCTTAATTGTTGTAGTTAACACTAGAGGGATTTGACCCCCAGGCCGACTGGCTATAGGAATCAGCTGTATGGAAAACGTCTGCCTTCTGGGGAGGCGCTAATCCAGCCTTTGCCTGAGGCGATCGGCAAATGGCTGTGCGCAGGGTTTGGGCGGGGCGGGATCAACAGGGCGGGCGGAGGGAGCAGTTATGGCCACGCTCAGTCCCGTTCCCAGAGGCTCTGCTTCTCAGAACCCCGGCAGCCGCTGCAAACCTCGGAGAGAAAGCTGCCCTCAGGTTCCAACTGATGCCGGATAATCCCGCTTCTCCCGTTTGTGTCTGGGTCCCTAGAGACTCGCCCGGATCTGGAGCCCAGAGTCTGAGACTCACTCCCGACAGAAAACGACAACCGCGCCCTCAGCCACCAGCCCGCTTTGCGCGCGCACCTCGGTACCTTTGTATTTTCCACACTGCGCCGCCTCTGAGCCTCGATTTGCTGTTCTCTTTCCTTCTAGTTGTAGAGTCTCTCTTCAGCCAGCCTTCCTGTGGTTCTGGGTGATGTCCGTTCAGTCTTTTAGTTGTATTTTTGAAATGGTTGTTTGCGGCAGCGGTCTCTGGTGTTTACCTACGCCGCCATCTTGGTCTCCCCATTATGCTGTTTTGAAGTCCTTTTCTGCTAAATCCAACATCTTAGCCCCCTCAGAGAGCATTTCGATCAGCAAGTGTTTTTTCCCCGGTGTATACATGCACACTTATAAGGCACACTTTCCTATTTCTTTGCCTTCGCAAACTCATTCCTCCGCGCCGTGAGGATGTTCACGGCTCGTGCTTCCCTTTTCTCCACAGGCCACGAGCCCTTTCGATTTAATATTGTTAAGATGAAAGTTTTCCTTCCTCAAGTTGATATATAGGTTCAATACAGTCTCAGTCAAAATTTCATCGGGCTCCTTTGTGGAAATTGACAAGCTGATTATAAAGTTTATCCAGAGCAATCTTGAAAAAGAAAAACAAATCTGGGGAACTGACTTAAAGAATTACGAAAGCTGTAGTAATCAATACAGTGTAGTGCTGTATGAGACTTAGCAGATATATCAATGGAACCCAAAAGTGCTCCAAAATAGACCCACACCCATGCAGCCAATTGATTTCCCAGTGAAGAGATAGTTCATTGAAGAAAAGATAATCTTTTCAACAAATGATGGCAGAACACTTGAGTATTTATATGCAAGGAAAGAATTTTGACCATCATCCTAACTTATACCTTATGCAATAAATTAATATGAAATACATCATAGATAAAAGTGCAAGAGCAAAAATTATAAAACTTCTAGGAGAAAGCATGACAGAAAGATTTTAGTGACCTTGATTGAATTTGGAAAATAATTTTTAAAGTAGGACACAAAAATTATAAAATATAAAAGAAAAAAAATGATAAATTAGACGTCATCAACAGAAAAACATTTTCTTTTCAAAAGACTACAGACTGAGAAATATTTGCAAAACCTGACAAAAGATTTGCATAAGGAACTCAATAGGAAGGCAAACAACTTAGTTAAAAAATGGGCAAAAGATTTGAACAGAAACTTTATCAAAGAAGAATTGGATGGTACAAAGGTTTTGAAAAGATACTCAACATTATGATTTGAAGGAGAAATGGAAATGAAAACCAAAATGAGATATCATTATGTACCTACTAGAATGGTTAAAATTAAAAAGACTGACCATAGCAAATGTTGCCAAGGATGTGGAGAAACTAGAACTTACATACATTGCTGGTGGGAATGCCAAATGGGACCACTATCTGGGAAAATAGTTTGGCAGTTTCTTACAATGTTAATTTAAACATGTACAATATTTAACTTACTATGGACTTAGCAGTTCTACTTCTAGATATTTACCTAGGTATCGCCCAAGAGAAATGAAAACATGTCCACAGAAAACTTGAACTCAAATATTCATAGCAGCTTTATTCAGAGTAGCCCCAAACTGGAAGCAGCCCACATGTTTATCAGCTGATGAGTGTATAAGCAAATTGTGCTAAACACATACAATGGAATATTACTTAGTAATAATAAGGATGAATTTTGAGAGCAATATGCTAAGTGAAAGAAGCCAAGCACAGAGCACTATATACTTTTGATTCCATTTATATGATACTCTAGAATAGGCAAAACTGTAGTGTAGAAAGTAAATTAGTGGTTTTCCAAGGTCCACAGGATGGGGAATTGATTGTAAAGGACATGAGGGAAAAGTTCTTTATCATGCTTATGCTGGCGGTTACACTACTGTATGTATTTGTTAAAACACATCGAATTGAATACTTAAATTTTCTTTTTAAGTATTAAGTATATATTTTCTTTAAATATATCCCCTACCTCAGTAGTACATATGGATGAAGTTATTTTCTCTCAAGTAATTGATACTTCATACCCGTGTTTAGTACTTGTAAATAAATATGTAGACACTTACTATAGAGATGATTTTATGTGCAAATAATGTATAGACATTCTATCCATTTGATTTTCCAAAAACAATTACCTTTTTAAAAGAAAAGCACACCACGGGTTTTAAAAGGCTTTGGATTCCTCTGCTTCTACATTGTTGAGCTGGAAAAATAAAGCTTGTTTTACTAGGAAACTCAAGTTAGAATTTTCTCCAAAGTGGAAATGATAGAGCATAGTGCCATTTTAGAAACAGACTGTTCAGCTTTCACCCCAGCATCCACAATTGCCAGGTTAAAATAGTCAAACCAGGTCAAAATAATCCAAGAGAATTGGGCTTCAATGTATGAGGCCACTATGTTCCTTCTAAGATGTTAATAAACCAAAACATGAAATACTGAAATCAAAACAAAGGATATGAGTACTTAAGGCTAATTATCATACTGATTGTTAGTTCCTTGTTATATCCCTCATTCTATAATGTTAGTAAAGGGAATATTTTGACTGCAAAGAAAATTTTATTTATATATCACTAGCCATAAATTTTTGTCATTAGTTATTACATAAATGCTGCCTAGTGCCATTATCCAAGTGGCATAATACTTTTATGTCCATAATTTACTTCTGTATATACAGAATTTTCATGATTTACATAAGTACATCTATCAGTGAAGGTTTAATATTGAAATACAATCTAGCATCTGTAATATCTGATATTTTGCAGATAGCAATGTAGGAGATGTATTTTTTTAAGTGTTAAATACTCTTTATTTGGTATTTATACATAAGCCACTAAAATGCCTTTCATTCAGTAAAAGGCAACAGTTTAGATGCAGGGAATTTTAATTAAATTGGTATTGTTGGGACCAAAGAGATAAAATGGTCACTGCCAGCTTATGTGCAGCCCTTGCCTTTTAACAGGCTAATGAACACAGCTTGAAACAAGCGAGTCTTGCAGGTCTAAGAGACAGTGAAGGGACATCCTTAGAATTTAAACATATTAATACAAGTTATATAAATCTATAAACCAATCTCCTATAGGTTTTGAGATGGCACTCACCACCTCTATGAAAAGTTGAACAGTACCAGTCAAGTCCAATCATATTTTTAGAAGGAGAACCAAATACCATCAAAGCTTAAAAAGCTGACCATATTCATTTTTTAAAAATATATATATTTTATTGATTTTTTACAGAGAGGAAGGGAGAGGGATAGAGAGTTAGAAACATCAATGAGAGAGAAACATCGATCAGCTGCCTCCTGCACGCTCCCTACTGGGGATGTGCCCACAACCAAGGTACATGCCCTTGACCGGAATCGAACCTGGGACCCTTGAGTCTGCAGGCTGACGCTCTGTCCACTGAGCCAAACTGGTTAGGGCCTGACCATATTCATTTAACCACAAGCCAAACTTGTTTAAATCAGGACTGCCCCGAAGAAATGCTCTATCAGTCATTCATGATGTGAATTCTGGTGTATGAGGTTAGTTTAAATATGGTACACATAAAGAAAGTCATGAGACATTTGTAGTAAACAAGGCAGTGGCCAACATTTACTCATTGGTAGCTTTTTTTGAGATAAGCTATAAAGTCTACCCTTTCTGAAGTCTTCTTTTTTAAATTTTATTTATTTATTGTTAATCCTCACCTGAGGATATTTTCCATTGATTATTTTAGAGAGTGGAAGGAAGGAGGAGAGACAGAGAGAAACATCTATGTGAGAGAGACACATTGATCGGTTGCCTCCTGCTCATGTCCCAGCTGGGGCTGAGGATTGAGCCTGCAACTGATGCATTTGCCCTTGACTGTAATCAAACCCAGGACCCTTCAGTCTGTGGGCCAGCACTCTATCCACTGAGCCAAACCAGCTAGGGCTCTGCACTCTTCATAGTGCTAGTGAAGATCATTTTTGTTTCAGGGAAGTACTTCTTGGGATTCTCCAAATATTCCATCAGTGTAACATCTCCCCAGGTAGTACCTTTGTTCTTGTTGGCATCTGTGTAAGAAAATCTAGGGGCCTGAACTGTCTTTCGCCCAAATAGACTGTGGAGATTGCCCAGTCTTGTGCTTGCCTCCCTTTTCCACAGTATGCCACTGGGTACACTTCTGAACAAAAATCTTGGCCTTCTCAAGCTCACCCATTTTTAAATTGCTCTTTGGTCGCACGCAAGGAGACTCGCAACATCCTGCTCTCTTGGAGTTGTATTTTTTAAAAAAATATTTTTATTGATTTCAGAGAGGAAGGGAAAGAGAGAGAGAGTGATAGAAACATCAGTGATGAGAGAGAACTGTTGATTGGCTGCCTCCTGCACACCTCCTATTGGGGATCGAGCCTGCAATCCCGGGCATGTGCCCTTGACTAGAATTGAATCCGGGACCCTTCAGTCCGCAGGCCGATGCTCTATCCACTGAGCCAAACCAGCTAGGGCCTTGGAGTTGTATTTTTAACCATTTTTCCATTTGAGTCATCTTAGGTAAAAATAAATAATTTAGACTTCCTAAGTTTCTAAAGGAGATTTCCCAGCGTGCTTATAGATTTGGTTAGACAGTAAGATTGTCAGAAACAACTTCCATGTCCACATCCTCTTGTAATTTCTGTAACATTTTATCTTCCAGCTGCTTTCCTTTGCATGCAAAGGGGGCCCGGATGAGATCAGTGTTTTGCTTGCTTCTTTGATGTCCTGAACTTTCTGTAGTTCTTTATTTTTCTCCAACATGTTCATTATACATTTAGTTTGGCGTTTCTTTTTGATCTCTTCGACTCTTCATTGCATCAGCCGTTTCATTCCACAGCTTTCACTGGTATTTGACAGGTTCATTTCTACATTTTTCAAATTCAAATTAATTATTCACTGTAAGCTCTTTACCAGCTGTTTTCTGGAATGCTTCAGTCCACCTGACCTTGTGAGGGTTGAGTTTCTTTGTACAATTTTTATGACACTTGGATTTACAAAAACTGAACACCTTGCAATTTTTTCGGAAAATATCATGCTGTGGCAGGGGCATATGGGCCCCAAACAGAAAATAATACTTCTTGATATACATGTTGAACTCGCGTAGATACCCATCACTCAAATACCAAATTTGAAAGGAATCCATACTTAATTGTTTTGTATTGTATGTATTTCATACTTTAATAAGATGGTTCCTAGCATCCTCTAAAACTGACCAATGACTTTTTGTTTTTTTAAATTTTCTAATATTGCTACAAACTCTTAGAAATACTTTATGTATAATTCCGTTATCGTTATCCTCATTGATGTTTACTAATACATTGTCCCATCTTTGGCTCCATAGCAGCTTATTCCAGTTGATTCCTGAGTCCCTAGGGTCTACATGACCCTAGAGTAGTCCTTGGTTCTTCTACATTCTTTGTGATATACATGTTCCAAGTGCGTATTGTACATTTCTTGTCCTGGACCTGAAGCCATCTAGGAGTTTTGGTTCCTTGCTTTGGAGAGTGATATGAGACAATTTGAATAATAAGTGGTGCTTGCGTGGCTGCTAGATAGTTATTGTTTTTAGGCCTTTTTTTTTTCTCTCCTCCCCTCCAGCTTTACTGAGGTATAATTAACCAATAAAATTGTAAGATATTTAAAGTCTATGTCATGATCATTTGATATAGACATACATTATGGAAGGATTTCTCCAATCTGGTTAATTAACACATCACCTCACATATTTATATTTTTTTTTGTGTGAAAACAATTAAGTTCCATTCAGTAAATTTCAGTGATGTAGTATTATCAACTATAGTTATCATGTTTTATACATTTAGGCCTTTTCATTGGATAGAGCTAGGGTATTGATACATGATACAATATGATAAAATACAAATTGGTTTCAAACTAATACTTTCAGTTTAAATCCAGAACTACAGATTTTTTCCTTAACTTTGTCTGACATCAGAATTTCTTTTGAACCATGCCAGAAATCTCAGTTCTCAATGAGAAACATAATTAATGACTTCCTTTATGCCACATTACACAAACAACAGTCTCAGAATAATAATTTCAGAACTACCGTCAGCAGTAAAGTGATTGAAAACCGTTTCAGTTTTTTTTTTCTCATTCATTATTTTTATCCTAAGGATAAATCCCATTAAGAGAATATAATCAGCCTTGGCCAATGGTTCTCAGTGGTTAGAGTGTCGGCCGGAAAACCGAAGGGTCTTGGGTTGGTTCTCAGTCAAGAGCATGTACCTGGGTTGCAGGCTGGATCCTGCACTCCACCATGTGCAGGAGGCAACCAGTCATTCTCTCTCGCTCTCGCTCTCTTGCCCTTGCTCTCTTTCTCCCCCTCCCTCCCACTCTCTAAAAATAAATGGAGCCCTGGCTGGTTTGGCTCAGTGGATAAAGCATCAGCCTGCAGACTGAAGGGTCCCCAGTTCGATTCCTGTCAAGGGCACATGCCAAGGTTGTGGGCTTGATCCCCATTAGGGGGTGTGCGGGAGGTAGCCGATCAGTGATTCTCTCTCATCATTAATGTTTCTATCTCTCCCTCTCCCTTCCTCTCTGAAATTTAAAAAAAAAATTATACACACACACGCACACACACACACTAAAAATAAATGGAAAAAATATTCTCAGGTGCGGATTAACAACAAAAAAGATATACAATTTCAATTTCAATTACTACAAATAAATAATAATAAAAAAGAACATACAATCAGCCTTGGCAGGTGTGGTTCAGGTGGTTGGGCATCGTCCAGTGCACCAAAAGGTTGCTGGTTGGATTCCAGGTCAGGGCACATGCTCAGCTCTGGTAGGGGGCATGCAGGAGGCAGTTGATCAATGTTATGCTCTCACATCAGTCTCTTCCCCTCTCTCTAAAAAACATATACAATCAAATGAATGTGCTTTAAAGTAACTTTTAGAATGTTTCCTTTCTGGTTAAGTCACTAGTTTGAATTACATGAGGCTCCTTGATTAATTTTACATTTAATTTTGGTGAATTTCTTTTTTAAAATTTAATTTTATTTCATCATTGTGTAAATTATTACATAATTTCTAAAACAAATCTACAAATCAAAGTAATGTTTAAAGAATTTTATCCATGTTTCTTTCAACTAACCCACTCAACCATCCTATATAATAAAAGCATAGTATGCAAATTGTCCCCTCAACTGGGAGTTGTCTGGGAGTTTGATCAGGGGGTGGGGTTGGCGGAGAAGGGGGGGGCGGGTGGAAAGGGAGGAAGGCCCTGGCTGCAGCAGCGGCAGGTGGCCAGGGGAAGGGAGGGAGTACCTGGGCAGCAGCTGGCAGCCACTAGGGCCTCTAGTATGTAATAAAAAGTGTTGCCTTGGCTAGTGTGTCTCAGTGGTTACAGTGCTGGCGTGTGCACTGAAGGTTCCATTCCTAGTCAAGGGCACATACCTTAGTTGTGGGTTTGCTTCCTACCCCCGTTCTGGGAGTGCAAAAGGCAACCAATTAGTGTGTCTCTCACATCAATGTCTCTCTCCCTTTCTCTCCTCTCTGCCTCCTTCTCACTGTTTTCTCCCTCCCCCCTCTTTTCTACTCTCTCTGAAAAGCAATGGAAAAAAATGTCCTTGGATGAGGATTAACAACAAAAAACAAACAAATGTTATGATTTACTCAAGCATATATTTTTCTAACTTCCGTTCTAGTGAAATAATAGCATTCTATAAACATATTTTTCCATCTCGTTTTTTTCACCTTAGCAGTATTCTTGGGATCATGGTGTAGTGGTAATAAAGATATTCCTTAACATTACTTATTATAGTAGTCACTACAGGAAATACTCTCCAAGACCCCCTCAGATGATATCCGAAACTGGGGATAGTACCAAATCATTTATTTTTATATATATATATATATATATATATATATATATATATATATATAAATAAAATAGTTTTTCCTATATTTCATATCTATGATAAAGTTTAATTTAGAAAATAGTTATAGCAAGATATTAACAACAATAACTAATAAAATAGAACAATTTAACAATACACTATAATAAAAGTTATGGCAACATGGTCTCTATTCATGTCTTCCATGCAAAATTTAATGCCTTTTCCATCTTAACATAGTACATCATGTACTGTGGCTATAAATTTTATAGTTTGAGGTGCTATAGCAAAACTAACATGAATTTCATTTTCCTTAACAATTTCACGGATGAAAATTCATTCTTACTAGATTTTAGCAGCCTCAGTATACAATTGTTTATTAAGTCAAGAACTTTTACCTTTTCACTTAAAGGAAGCACTTTATGGCTTCTCTTTGGTATATCTGAATTGCGAACATCATTATTGCTCTTTGGGACCATTAAGTAAAATAAGGGTTACTTGAACACAAGTAACTGTTTGTAAACTGTTTGTTAGACTTCTGTTCCATTTTTTTTCTATTGATTCTTGACCTTTCTTCATTTTTAGATGATATAAATTAATGCTATCTAACCCTTTGTGATATAGTAGTAAGTTGCTACCTCCCACCCCCTTCCCCAAAGACAAGTTTATTACTCATCTTTAAACTTCACTCTGAGCTTTGCTTTGAACTTTGCATACCACCTTACTCTGAGGTATAGGAGTTTGGGAAGAACTGGCGGGTAGAGAATTGGGTAATAAGAGTCACAGTAGTTTTTATGGAGATCAGAGACTTGATCATAATGGATAACAGGGAGGTTGGATTTCCAGTGGTAATTAATGTAAACAGGAATATAAGGTGGAATGGATTTAGTCCATATCATTGTTAATGGGTGTTGGTGATTTTTTTTTGGTTACAATTTGTTAAGTGGAACCTCAGGATGTCATCAGATGGTGAGCCAAGGTTCAATAAAAGACTGAAGGGGAAGTGAAATAGAGAAGTTTATTACTGACAGGTCCCGGAGGAGGTACACAGTATTCCTCGAGGATACACATGGAGAAGCCAATGCAGGGGTGCACAGAGAGTGAGCAGCAGGACCTGGGCAGATGCCTTTATTAGAGTCTGTGGGTGGAGTGCTTTGGGGTTCCTAGGCTAAGGCTGGATTGGTCAGTTCAAACCAAAAAGAGTGGGTTTTTTATAATCTCTAATGGGGATGGGGTCTTATCTAAGGGGAACTAAAGAGGAGGGAGCTGGGAGGCAGGGGATACTTTATCATGAAGGGTTTTGGGGGAGTCGTATCAATCACATGTATATATTTACTTGTGATTCTTGAGGGCTATTATCTAGGGCATGTACTTGCTAGAGGAGCTATACTGTCAGTTCAAGAGCCCTTCGGGCCAGTTACCAAGGCAGCAATATTATGGAATAGTTTAAATTCTCAACAAGGGTTGGTGAGCTTGGGCAGACTTAAGGTTCTAAAGATGTAATGTGATAAATTTGTGGTTCAGGAGCTTTAAGCAACTTAGCACCACCTGTTACAGTGTGCCTCTGATGTCAATTGCTTGGTGGCTCCTTTAGTGGACCTCGGTGGATGGGCTACTCAGGAGGGAGTAGTTCACATCGGGCTGATAGAGATTTCTGCTATGGCTTTACAAGTGTCAGACTATCATCAGAATGGCCCATTTTTTTTTTAAATATATTTTATTGATTTTTCACAGAGAGGAAGGGAAAGGGATATAGAGTTAGAAACATCGATCAGCTGCCTCCTGCACATCCCCCACCGGGGATGTGCCCGCAACCCAGGCACATGCCCTTGACCGGAATTGAACCTGGGACCCTACAGTCCGCAGGCCGACGCTCTATCCACTGAGCCAAACCGGTTTCGGCTGGCCCTTTTTTTTTTTTTTATTCAATTGGGTTTTTCTATTACAAAGAACTATAACTCTGCCTTTCTATAGAATATGTGTTTAATGAATGTTAACATAAGTATTGGTTGTTTTTGTTCTTATTTCAGGCTACAGACAAGAGAAAAGCTTTAGAAGAGACCAAAGCCTATACAACCCAATCCCTAGCTAGTGTTGCTTATCAAATAAATGCATTGGCCAACAATGTACTCCAGTTGCTGGACATCCAAGCCTCTCAGCTTCGGAGAATGGAGTCTTCCATCAATCATATCTCACAGGTAACATCTTATAAATAGTTTTAAGCAACCGGCAGCATATGTCAAAGGAGTAGATAGCCTGGATATATGGATTCCTTACTCATTTTCTTACCGACTAACTATAGTTATTATCACTTTCAGTTTTAGCTTTGAGGTCACTAAACCAACTCTTCTTTTTTAAAAGTTTTTGTTTGTGTGGTAAAATATACACAACATAAGATTTATCATTTCAACCATTTTTAAGTGTATAGTTCATTAGCATTAGGTATATTTACATTGTTGGGCAACCGTCACCACTTACCCTATTTCTCTTATAAGATCTTTCTTGAAGTAAAATAAATTGCACACAATTAAAGCATAGTTTTATAAAATTTGATACATACATTATCCATGAGACCATCAGTACATTCAAGATAATGAACATCCTCCCCAAATTTCTTCATACTCCTTTGTTATCCCTCTTCATTTTCTATACCCTGTCCTCACGCTTTCTGTCACTATGGATTAGTTTACATTTTCTGAAATTTTATATAAATGAAATCAAATATTATATACTATTTGTTTGTCAGGCTACTTTCAATCAGCATAATTATTTTGAGATTCATTCATGTTGTATATAAAAATAGTTCACTCCTTTGTACTGCTGAGTATGATTCCATTGTTCCACATTTTGTTTATCCATTTATGGTTCTTTTTTATTTTGGAATATATATTTTATTTTATTTATTTTTTAAAAAAAATATATTTTATTGATTTTTTACAGAGAGGAAGGGAGAGAGATAGAGAGTTAGAAACATCGATGAGAGAGAAACATCGACCAGCTGCCTCCTGCACATCTCCCACTGGGGATATGCCCGCAACCAAGGTACATGCCCCCTGGAATATATATTTTATTTTTATTTTTTAAAAATTTGTGCTTGTGCCATGCACTTTTTTTCTCTCTCTTTCAAATCATTTTAATAATGCGGCAGTCAAAATACGAAAAGCAGACTCAAACTTGTTTTTTTTTAAGGGGGGGTGCTACCATGATTGCTTCACACAAGCATGATCTAAGGTAATGATGACACCGATTCCAAAGAGCAAGAGTGGTAAGAAGGCCTCAAGGCTCACAGACTGAAAAGCTTGGTTTCGGAAAAGTCTCAGAGGGGTCGCAGGTGGCAGGAGAGACATGAAATTTAAGGGACCTTCACAGTACAGGGCGCGGTTGCTGGGTCATCAGTACCTTGAAACGTTTCCTGATTGGTGTCGAGAGTATTTGTCGTCTGGGGAGAACCAAGCAGGATGGGCCGAGCAGGTCTGTTGTCCAATAGGATCAAACTTCTTCAGGGTATAAACCCGGTCTCCCTGTTCATTGAGTTAGTACTGGAGAAGCATGATCTCGCTGAAGCAGGAGGTCCCAATTCCGTCTGCATTTCTTGGTCTCCTGAGGGCCTCACGTGGTCGCCTGCCATGCACTTTTTAAAAAATATATATTTTTATTGTGTCGAACTTAGGACCTTGAATCGAACCTAGGACCCTTCAGTCCGCAGGCTGAAGCTCTATCCACTGAGCCAAACTGGCTAGGGCCGGAATATATTTTTATTGACTTCAGCGAGGAAGGGAAAGGGAGAGATAGAAACATCAATAATGAGAGAAAATCATAGATTGGCTGCCTCCTACAAGCCCCCTACTGCTAGGGATGGCCCACCACTGGGGCCTGTGCCCTGATTGGGAATTGAACAATGACCTCCTGGTTCATAGGTCGATGCTTAACCACTGAGCAACCCAGGCCGCGCTATCTGTTTACATGTTGATGGACATCTGGATTGTTTTCAGGTTTTGCCTATTACAAATAAAACTGTGAATATGTGTATAAGTCTTTATATGGTCATGTGTTTTTATTTCTCTTGGGTAAATTAGCTTCTTCTGAGTGGAATGGCTAGGTCACATGGTAGATGCCTGTTTAACATTATAACCAGATTTATAGCCAAATTGTTTTCCAAAATGATTATACCATTTTACCTTCCCATCAACACTAATGAGAGTTTTAATTGCTTCACATTCTCACCAGTGCTTGCTGTGGTCAATTTTTAAAATTTTAGCCATTCCAATAGTTATGTAGTAGTGTCTTATTGTAGTTTTAATCTCCCTTTCCCTAGTGATTAATGATGTCGAATATCTTTTCATGTGGTTTCTGTAGATTTCAATATTTAAGCCTTGCATTTCTTTTGTCAGATATATTCCAAAGTATATCATATTTGTCACGCTATTTGGTATTTATTTTAAATCTTAACTTGATTTTTTTCTTGCTTATATATACAGAAATACAGTTGATATTGATAAACTTTGTGTGCTTGTTAAAGTCACTTAATAGTTATAGTATTTATTATATAGATTCCATTGGATTTTCTACATAGAATATCATGTTTATAAATAAAAAGTTTTACTTTTTTCCATTTTCTATTTTTCTCGCTTTTTACTTTTATTTATTTTTGTCTTACTGCACTAGTTTGAAGCTTCAAGACCATGTTGAATAGGAGTAGTGAAAGTGGTCATTTTAGTAGAAATGTTGTTGCTATTTTAGTAGAAAGCAGTCTTTTACTATGAGTATGATTGTAGTCTATATGTTTTTCAGAAATACGCTGTATGAAGTTGTTTTCTAGTGCTAGTTTGCTGAGAGTTCTTGTCAAAAATGGGTAATGGATTTTATAAAAAACTTTTTATTTGTCTGTTGAAATGATCATGTATATATTTTTTGGTCTGTTAATATGGTGAATTACATTTTTTTTCTTTTAAATGTTAAATTGCCCTTGCTTTCCTGGGATAAACTACTTGATTGTGATGTATTATCCATTTTATAGATTTTTAGACTTATATTGCTAAAATTTTGTTTCTATGCTCCTGAGAGTTTGTAGTTTTCTTGTAATATCTGGTTTTGGTGTCAGTATAAATGTGGTCTTACAGAATATATTGGACAATATTCCCTTATCTTCAATTTTATGGAAAAAAAAAAAGTGTAGAATTGATATTTGTTCTTCTTTAAACGTTTGGCAGAATTTACCAGTGAAGCCTTCTGGAGCTGGAGTTTCCTTGGCAGGGAGGTTTTTAACTATATATTTAATTACTTTAATAGTTATAAGGCTCTTCTGTTTATCTGTTTCATATTGATTGATCTTTGTATTTTTCCAAGATTATTTGGCCATTTCCCCTAAGTTGTCATTTATTTGCAAAAAGCTGTTAATAATATTCTCTTCTCCTTTTAAAAACTGTGGAAGCTGTAGTGATGTTACAAGACTAATTATAAAAAAAATTTTTTTTAATCCTCACCCGAAGATATTTTTCCGTTGATTTCTTGGAGTGGAAGAGAAAGGGAAAGACAGAGAAATACTGATGTGAGAGAAACACATTGATTAATTGCCTCTTGCGCGTGCCCTGTCAGGGCCAGGCTGGGGAGGATCCTGCAGCTGAAGTATGTACCCTTGACTGGAATTGAACCTGGGACCTTTTGACCTGCAGGCCAACCCTCTATCCACTGAGCCAAACTGGCTAGGGCTCATTACTAATTTTTGATCTTGGTAATTGGTGTCCTCTCTCTCTCTCTTTGTTCTTTAATCTTTACTTGTGGATATTTTTCCCATTGGTTTTCAGAGAGAGTAGAAGGGAGGGAAGGTTGGGGTGGAAGAGAGAAAGCAATTGACAGATTGGTTCTTGTCATCTTTATGATATGGATTAAAATTGTATTTTTAAAGAATATTATAAAGTTGTATAATATTCTTTTTTATTGAATTTATTGGGGGTGACATTGGTTAATGCAATTATATAGGTTTCAGGTATACAATTATATAATACATTAGCTGTATATTGTATTATATGTTTACCACCCAAGTCAAGTCTCCTTCCATTACCATTTATCCCCCCTTTATTCTCTTTGTATAACAATCTTAAAATCATAGGGAGAATGTAAAAATATGAGTTTCCTGCCAAAATCCTATTATGGAATGGTATTTCTTACCTTCAACCTTGCTATGTTAAGACTGATATGCCACCTAAATAGTTGCTAACTTTTCTCTATTTTTCTTGTGAATATGAAGGCCCTCTAAATCAAATGATTTAAGGCAAATTTCCTTTCCTCCTTTAATGAAGCCTTTTGCTTTCATTATAGTTATTAAAAAGGTAAGTTATTGCCCTAACCCAGTGGTCGGCAAACTGCAGCTCGCGAGCCATATGCGGCTCTTTGGCCCCTCGAGTGTGGCTCTTCCACAAAATACCACATGCGGGCGCGCATGTACAGTGCGATTGAAACTTTGTGGCCCATGCGCAGAAGTTGGTATTTTGTGGAAGAGCCACACTCAAGGGGCCAAAGAGCCACATGTGGCTCGCAAGCTGCAGTTTGCCGACCAGTGCCCTAACTGGTTTGGCTCAGTGGATAGAGCGTCGGCCTGCGGACTGAAGGGTCCCAGATTTGATTCTGGTCAAGGGCATGTACCTGGGTTGCGGGCACATCCCCAGTAGGGCGTGTGCAGGAGGCAGCTGAATCGATGTTACTCTCTCATCGATGTTTCTCACTATCCCTCTCTCTTCCTCTCTGTAAAAAAATAAAAAATATATATATTTTTAAAAAGATAAGTTATAGAGGAACAAGCTATAATAAGGTGTACTAATAGAGAATACTAGAGGCCTGGTGAACAAATTCATGCATGGGTGTGGTCCGGTGGGCCTGCCCAGATTGGGGTTGGGGTTGATCAGGGAAGGGGCTGGGGACAGTTGGCCGGCCGGCCCTGCCCCCGATCAGGGTGGGATGGGGCCGATTGGGGGCAGAGCTGGCCAGTGGGAGGGGTTGCAGGCCTTTGGCCAGCTGGTCTCGCCCCCTGGTTGAACTCCTGGTCGAGGGAACAATTTTCATATTAGCCTTTTCTTAAATAGGACAGATTTTTTTCTGAATGTAAATTCATACTACAGAGCATATAAGTGTTTATTTGGGGAAGTTAAGGGGCTAAACATTGTCTTGGCACCAAGCCATATCTTGTTATTATCTAAAATATAATTCTTTTACTGTATGGATAAACATTTGTTTCAAAATTAGTTATTCTTCCAGGGCCTCATAGCACCAGGACTCATAGCACCTACCACAATGCCTGGTGCTTTCAGGTTACATGAGGGAATTTTGAATTTTAATATGTTTTAAACATCTGAAAATTTTGAACTTAGGAAAAAATACTCTAAAGTATAGCTTTGATCCTCTCCTTCTTTTTCCTTCCCATTATTAAAATATACATATATTAACTAACATGATTTATATTATTAAAATATCTATGTATATATATTTACTTTAAATTCAATTTTAAAAATGTATTAATCTTGCCTCTAAGGCTATTATTTATTTGTATGGTCATGCCATCAGATGACTTACATATTTTATGTTTATTTGAATAATTAATCTAGTGCAGGGACCAATAAACTGATTCCTGTGGGCTAAATCCAGCCCCCACTTTTTTTTTTTTTGCAAAATAAAGTTTTATTGGATTATGGCACCATTCCTTTGTTTACATAGTGCTATTGCTGCTTTTACCACTACAGTGATATAGTTTAGTTATGACAGAGACCATATGGCCTGCAAAGCCTAAAATGTTTACCCTTTGGCTCTGTGCAAAACAAGTTTGCCAACCCCTCATGTAGTGTTATACAAACATTTATTTAAAAAAAAATTAAGTGTTCTTGGGATTTGATACCAACTTCTCCAACTACTTTTAGTAAGTGACTTTTTTTCTTTTGAGATAATTTTTCTGGAAGTTGATTTGCTGACATTTCTGAAGAAGCCAGCAATTGTGAGGAATGGGCTTGTACAGATTACATAATGATACAAATTCTGCAAGTTTATGGCTTCATTCCTTCTATATATTCAGCAGGTAGAGGTTAGTTCAGCCGTGGGCAAACTACGGCCCGCGGGCCGGATCCGGCCCGTTTGAAATGAATAAAACTAAAAAAAAAAAAAAAAAGACCGTACCCTTTTATGTAATGATGTTTACTTTGAATTTATATTAGTTCACACAAACACTCCATCCATGCTTTTGTTCCGGCCCTCTGGTCCAGTTTAAGAACCCATTGTGGTCCTCGAGTCAAAAAGTTTGCCCACCCCTGGGTTAGCTTGTGTAAGAAATGATGGCAGAAGCACCCCTAGAGGTTTTGGTATTTTGACACTAGCTGGTATACTGCAGTACTATTCTGACACTAACCACCTGGAATCAAGACTGCCTTCATGCCCTAACCGGTTTGGCTGAGTGGATAGAGCATTGGCCTGTGGACTGGAAGGGTCCCAGGTTCGATTCCGGTCAAGGGCATGTACCTTGGTTGCGGGTACATCCCCGGTGGGGGGTGTGCAGGAGGCAGCTGATCGATGTTTCTCTCTCATCGATGTTTCTAACTCTCTATCCCTCTCCCTTCCTCTCTGTAAAAAATCAATAAAATATATTAAAAATAAATAAATAAAATGCACTTAAAAAAAAAAAAAGACTGCCCTCACCTTAGATGCCAGTGGCGAAGTGGATTGTGAATGTTCCCCGTGTCCCGCGTGGTTCAGGGTTCAGGATCTGGAGGAGGGGCCGCACGAAAATGAAAGAGACAAGACAAGAAATAATAATTTGGAAATATTGGGGGCCAGGCGGGCAAGCCCAATGCAAGAGAAAGGACTTCCACTGGTGCCCAGGCCTCGCCAGCCTTTTATTCAATATTGGATACACATCTAGCTCTTAGGCAGGTAATTGCGGTAACAGACAGACTATCTTAAAGGTCAGTAAATATTAGAAAGATTTACTCTGAGACTGTTTGATCAGGAAATAACTTGAGCCACCATTGTCTGGACTAGAGAATCGGTGCATAACTCTGGCCCTTGCCACGGTTCAAGGTTTACCAGCGTTCCGGGATCCTTGTTTGCTCTTCTCTGATAGTGAAGACAATGAGTGGCTTCCTGCAGTGGATCCTCAATTCTACCCACAGTTTTGACCTTCTGGCCACTAATCCCACACTCCCTCAAGTTTGATAATTTACTAGGATGATTCACAGAATTCAAGAAAACACTGTCCTTATGATTACAGTTTCATTTTAAAGGATACAGATCAGGACCAACCAAATGAAGAAACACATAGGGTGAAGTCTGGGATGGTCCTGAACAGAGGTTTTGTCCTTCTTTCTGTGAAATCAGAGTACATCAACCCCCCCCCCCCCCCCCCCCCCCCCCAAACACACACACAGCACATCATTGTGTTCACCAACCGGGAAGCTCACTACACTTTGGTGTCCAGAGTTTTTATCTGATGTAGTCATTTTTGATCAATTCATTGGCCACATTATTCGACTCAGTCTTGCCTGGCTGGATAGCTCAATTGGTTGTAGTGTGTTCCCAATATGCCAAGGTTGTGGGTTCCATCCCTGGTCAGGGCACATACAAAAATCAACCGATGAATGCATCAGTAAGTGAAACAACAAATCCCCATTTCTCTCTCTCTTTCTCCCTTCCTCTCTCTCTAAAATCAATACTACTACTACTACTACTACTACTGCTAATAAACTCAATCTCTAGTCCTCTCCCACCCAGAGGTTGGGCTGACTCAAAGCCTGGACCCTCTCATTACATGGTTGGTCTTTCTGGTGACCAGTCCCCATCCTGACCTATCTTGTTAGCATATAAGACACCCTTATCACTGGGGAAATTCTAAGGATTAAAAGCTCCCTCCTAGGAACCAGGGACAAAGTCCAGGCAATTTTTTAAAATATACAATAGATACCAAATTTTGAGGTTTTATGACCTGAAATAATAAGAACCGAGGGATAATAATGTATTGGTTTAGTGATTGAGTCTGTGATTTAATTCTGTTCATATTGAAGTTTGTATAAAAGTCATACTGGAGGATTGCTTTGTCAATTTGTTTTATAAACAGTTTTGCTGTCATAGAACATTAGGTCAAAGATGTAGTTTGTTTTTCAAAACAGCTTTTCATATGCTGATACTTGAAGTGCTGTGTATTTGTATAAGTATATTTCTCAAATTGATAATTTTATAGAAGAATATTTAATTTAGATAACTAAAATTTGCTTTTGAAAAATTGTTTATTGATTTGAGAGAGAGAGAGAGAGAGAGAAGCATCAATTGTTGTTCCACTTATTTATTGGTTGCTTCTTGTATGTGCCCTGACTAGATATCAAACCCACAACCTTGGCATATTGGACAGTGCTCTAACCAAGTGAACTACCTGGCCAGGGCCTGAAATATCCTATTTTAATCATATTAATAGAAATCTTCCTAACATATGTGCCTTTTAAAAATATTTACAATTAGGCTATTTTATAATAAAATTTAGAAAGTTTTATTATTTAAATATGTTTTTATAGATTTCAGAAAAAGGGAGGGAGGGAGGGAGAGGGAGAGATAGAAACATCAGGTAGTCCCACTTCCCCACTTCTCCCTGCCCCCCCCCCCCCCCCATGATAGAATTTACAGTTTTTCTAATCATAAAAAAATATCTGGGAAGTGCAGATTTGAGTTAGTAATGAAATGATTAACGAACCTGATTTTGAGGTGAATAACCTCAAAACTTGTTTTCTTCTCATGGTTCTATTCTTTCTTCCTTCCTTTCCTTCCTTTTCTTCCTTTCCTTCCTTTTCTTCCTTCCCTTTCTTCTCTTCCTTCCCTTCTTTCCCTTCCTTCCCTCCTTCCTTCCTTCTTTCCTTACCTACCTACTTACTTGAGGCCCGGTGCACAGATTTGTGCACCAGTGGTGTCCCTCGGCCTGGCCCACACCCTCTCGCAGTCTGGGACCCCTTGGGGGATGTCGGACTGCTGGTTTCAACCCGATTCCCTCAGGCCAGGCCAAGGGACCCCACCAGTGCACGAATATGTGCACCTGGCTTCTAGTATGCATATAAGATCTTTGGTTAATCTCTTCCCGCTCTCCTCAATCCCACCTTCCCTCTGAGATTAATCAGTCTGTTCCATGTTTCCATGCCTGTGCATTGAGCATCTGCCTCCTGGTGGTCAGTGCATGTCATAGGTACTGGTCAAACAGTCAGCCGGTGGCTTAAGCTTTTATATATATAGATTATTTTTGTTAATCCTTACCTGAGGATATTTTTCCATTGATTTTTAGAGACAGTGGGAAGGAGAGAGACACAGAGAGGGAAACGTTGATGTGAGACAGACACATCCATTGGTTGCCTCCTGCACATGTCCATACTAGGGCCAGGAATCGAGCTTGCAACTGAGGTACATATCCTTGATCAGAATCAAACCCGGGACCCTTCAGTCTACTCACCGATAGTCTATCCACTGAACCAAACTGGCTAGGGCCTAGTCTCACTTTTTAGGGCTGATCACATTGGGGTCTGCAGTAATAAGATTGATTTGGGAAAGATGGGTATGAAATCTTTTAAGTTTTTACATTTTCTTTTCCTTCCTGTCTGCACCACAGATATCCCAGAATATTCTTTGTTGATTATTTGTGTCTCGTTGCATTTCCGAGATCAGTACTGTTTTCTCACAATGATTTCTGGTTTGTGAAGAAAGAAAAGGAAGGTAAATCAAGAGTTCATGAATATTATAAGTTGGTGAAATGTCAAGTAGGTTTATATTGAGTCTAAGATTTTTCTTTTATTTATTTATTTATTTAAAATATATTTTATTGATTTTTTATAGAGAGGAAGAGAGAGGGATAGAGAGTTAGAAACATTGATGAGAGAGAAACATCGATCATCTGCCTCCTGCACACCCTCTACTGGGGATTTGCCCGCAACCAAGGTACATGCCCTTGACCGGAATCGAACCTGGGACCCTTGAGTCCGCAGGCCGATGCTCTATCCACTGATCCAAACTGGTCAGGGCTCTTTTTATTTTTTAAATGACAGTTGATGGTAGTATTTTTGTTTGTTAAATTTTGTTACTGGCCAATAAAATTGTTAACAGTAATTTTTCTTCCTCCCTCCCTGTCTTTTTATCTTTCAGTTTCTTCTCTCTTTTCATCTCTTTTTAAGCATTTAATGACCTGTGAAATTCAGTTACAGTAACTCAAGCTGTTCCATATCTGTCATCTTTTTTCGAACAGATGCATACATGCCAATCCACCATCCCATCTCTGAATGAACAAAGAATGAAAGAGACTTGTATCATCCAGCTTAGAGGACCCACCCATGCATGAATTCATGCACCGGGCCTCTAGTGTAATATAAAGTTACTAGAGTTTTCTTATATTCCTTGTGCTGTACATTAATATCTCCATGACTTATTTATTGTATAACTGGAAGTTTGTACCTCATAAACCCCTTCATCTATTTTGTGACACCTCCCCCCCCCACACACAATGTTTTTATTTTAAGAATAATTGTCTGACAGTCTGCAGGTGTTTTGTGTTTTAGATTCTATTCTGATTAGTTAATATCCCCAAATATGATCATTTCTTGTAAGAAGAATTATAGGACAAAAAAATACTCCTATGATGAATGTGAAAGAAATGAGCTTCAGAAAGGGCTATTATTGAGTATAGTCCAAATCCTATCAAAGTGTTGGACATGATTTTTTTCCTGATAATATTGATTTGCACCCCTTGTTACATGCTAATAAAGCTATGAAATCTTAAATGAACGAAGTAACAACTCTTAATTTCTAAGATTGCTTATATGAGGTGTATTTATTATCCACTATAAGCTTTAACTGGTTTAGTGTCATTTAGTAAACTCAGACTTAAGCACTGGAATGCAGATTGGGGAACAGAGAATCCTATATAAAAAAAGGCTAATATGCAAATCGACCGAACAGCAGAACGACTGGTCGCTATGATGTGCACTGACCACCAGGGGGCAGATGCTCAATGCAGGAGCTGCTCCCTGGTGGTCAGTGCGCTCCCACAGGGGGAGCGCTGCTCAGCCAGAAGCCAGGCTCATGGCTGGCAGGCTCAGTGGCGGTGGTGGGAACCTTTCCTGCCTCCGTGGCAGCACTAAGGATGTCCAGCTGCTGGCTTAGATGAGGAGCAGGTCTAAGCCGGCAGTCAGACATACCCTGAGGGCTCCCGAACTGTGAGAGGTCGTAGGCCAGGCTGAGGGACCCCTCCCAAATGCACAAATTTCATGCACCTGACCTCTAGTCTATTTATAGAAAAGGCTAATATGCTAAGTTTCTGACAGTCTGGGTAATGATGTCAAGAAGCAACACCTGGCTTCCTCTCCCTAGCGACTACTAGCCTCAGGTGGAAACACTTTACACTGTAACCAAATGTTTGTGAAGCGTTTTCCCGTGCCTTACCTCATTTGATCCTCAGACATCTGGAGTAGGTAGATAGGAGACGCGATGGAATCCTATTTTCTTTTCATTAGCCAGAAAATGGAGATTTAGAAGGCTTAGAAACTTGACTCAAATGAAAAGAAGTAAGAAATGGTGGACCTTGAACATGACTTCAGGTTTTCTCACTGTGCAGAACAAAGTCAAACACTGCTGCAGTTAAATATTTTACCCTTTGTTCTCCCTGTGTGATTTATAATAATGTGCTTTGTGTTGATTTTTCTGCTATGTTGCTGACAATTACCTGAAAGAGAAGTTGGGGTGCTTCACTGGACTGGAAAAAGTTTAGCTACATCAGAAAGCAGGTCTAATTAAGCAAGTTTGTTCTATATCTATAAAAGGCTAAGTTGACTTGCGCATGCACAATACTTTTAAAGCTCTCACTGGCGCCAATCTCACGCATGTGTTTCCATCTGTCATTGTCGATCGTGAATTTGGTTGTTTTGTTGACATTCTGAAGCTGAAAGAAAGTGGCAGCGTTGCACGGAAGTAACAATGTTGATTAAATATGATCATAATAGTGATTCGGGTAGATATAATTATCCCTGTGTAACCAAAGTTGCCGTCATATTCAGAAACAAAGATGGAGGACCTCCTTTTGAAAGGGACTTGCTCATTCATTGTAAACCAGACCCTAATAATCCGACTGCCACTAAAATGAAACACATCAGCCCTAGCCGGTTTGGCTCAGTGGATCAGCCTGTGGACTCGAGGGGTCCCAGGTTCGATTCCGGTCAAGGGCATGTACCTTGGTTGCGGGCACAATCCCCATTGGGGGGTGTGCAGGAGGCAGCTGATCGATGTTTCTCTCTCATCGATGTTTCTAACTCTCCATCCTCTCCCTTTCTGTAAAAAAATCAATAAAATATATTTAAAAAAATAAAATGAAACACATCAGTATCCTGTTTCCTACATTAGATGCAATGATGTATCCTATTCTTTTCCCACATGCTGAGAAAGGCTGGGGAACGGATATTGCATTAAGACTCAGAGACAACAGTGTAATTGACAATAATACTAGATTCAACATGATGCCGAAAAAGAAAATTTTTCCACCGAATTTCTTAAAAGTATTGCTCCTTTGGGAATGCCAGGTCACAAATTAGAATTGAAAGTAGGTGCAATCATCATGCGACTGAGAAATCTTAATAGTAAATGGGATCTTTGTAATGGTACTAGATTTATTATCAAAAGATAGCGTCCTAACATAATCGAAGCTGAAGTATTAACAGAATCTGCGGAGGAGAGGTTGTTCTGATTCCAAGAACTGATTTGTCCCCATCTGACACTGACCTCAGTGTTGCAATAAGTTTAATCAATTTATCAGTCATTGTTTTGATCAATATTGTTTTTATCTCATCTTTTTGTTGTTTTGATGTTTTTGTTGTTTTTATGTAATGTCTTGTTATATCATGTTATTATTTATTAATTAATTTATATATTATTTTCATGTACATTTTACTAATTTTCTCTTATCTCTAACACATCTATTATAGAGAAAGGGTGAATAGCGTTATTAAGATATTTCTTCAAATTAATTTCCTTTCAATAGGCACAAATTCATGCACCAGGCCACTAGCAATATAATAAAAGCTATTATTTCGTTTTGTTTTTCTGCATGCAAGACACTTAAAAAGCCTTTATACATATTAACTCATTTAATCCTCATAATAACATTGTGAAGTTGATTTAATGTTTTGTTTGTTTTAAAATCTCATCTGTTTTGTAATAAAAATTAGGGCATAGAGTGGTTTAAGTAACTTGCCTAAGGTCATACAGCTAGTAAATGGTAGGTAGTCTTTTAAATCTCTGCAATCTGGTTCCTGAGCCATTATAATACCTGACATTTTTACAGAATTTAAAATATAGTATCTTTTTTTATTTAAAAATGTTTTAAATTATTTTTAGTAGAGGGAGGAAGGGAGAGAGAGAGAGAGAGAGAGAGAAACATTGATTGGCTGCCTCCTGCATACTCCCTATTTGGGATCCGGGCCGGTGCCCTGACTGGGAATTGAACCGTAACCTTGTGGCTCATAGGTTGACACTCAGCCATGAGCTACACTGGTCAGGCTATACTATCTACACTAATAAAAGAGAAACATGGTAATTAGCATACGACCGCTACCCTTCCCATTGGCTAATCAGCATATCCTTATGCAAATTAACTGTCAGCCAAGATGGCGGCCGGCAGCCAGGCAGCTGGAAGCGAACATGAGGCTTGCTTGCTCCAGTGACTGCGGACTCCAAAGTTCCCCGCCTGACTTGCCGGCCTCTGAGCTGCAACTCTAAGAAACTTTGTAACAAATATAGAAGCTAAACAAAACCCCAGAAACCAGCTTTCATCCGGCTGGGATCTCAGAGCTGGAGTTATACATTGTTTCGATTATAGAACGGCAAACAAACCAGATACCTGCTTTCAGCAGCGGAAGCCTCAGAGCTAGAGCCAGAGCTAAAGCTGGCCCAGGATTAAAAAAAAGTAAAAGAAAAAAGGAGCGGTTGGGAGCTTCAGTCAACTGCCAGACTGAAAGCAGCCCTCAGCTCCTCACCCAGACTGGCCAGGCACCCCACTGGGGACCCCCACCCTGAAGGGTGTGTGACCAGCTGCAAACAGCCATCATCACCTCATCCAGGTTGGCCAGGCACCCCAGTGGGGACCCCCACCATGATCCAGGACACCCTTCAGGGCAAACCAGCCGGCCCCCAGGCCTCTATCCTATATAGTAAAAGGGTAATATGCCTCCCAGCACCGGGATCAGCGGAACCGTGAGGCCTACTGGCAGAGGATCAGCGTGACAGGGGGCAGCGCCCAAACCCCCTGATCGCCCTGCGGCTCTGTGTGTGACGGGGCGGGGCCACAACCTCCCTATCCGCCCTGCTCTGTTCGTGACAGGGTGCGACGCCCCAACACCCCCCCCCCCCCCCCTCACAGGCCCTGCTCTGTTTGTAACAGGGTAGAGCCATAACCTCCCCATCAGCCCTGCCCTGAGTGTGACAGTGGCGGTGCCCCAACCCCCTGATCGGCCCTGCTGTGTGTGTGACAGGGGGCGGTGCCCTAACTCCCCTATCGGCCCTACTCTGTGAGTGACGGGGGAGCTCCTCAACCCCCTGATCGGCCCTGCTCTGTGCATGACGGGGGAGCTCCCCAACCCCCTGATGGGCCCTGCTCTGTGCGTGACAGGGGGGAGCTCCTCAACCCCCTGATCGGCCCTGCTCTGTGCATGACGGGGGAGCTCCCCAACCCCCTGATTGGCCCTGCTCTGTGCGTGATAGGGTACAGAGCCCCAATCCCCCTGATGGGCCCTGCTCTGTGCGTGACAGGGGGCAGCGCCCCAACCCCCGGATTGGCCCTGCTCTGTGCGTGACAGGGCCCCAACCCCCTGATTGGCCCTGCTCTGTGCGTGACGGGGTGGTGCTGCAACCTCCCAATTCGCCCTGCTCTGTGCATGACAGGGGGCGGCACCCCAACTCCCCAATCAGCCCTGCTCTGAGCCTGACCAGGGGCTGCACCTAGGGATTGGGCCTGCCCTCTGCCACCCAGGAGCAGGCCTAAGCCAGCAGGTCGTTATCTCCTGAGGGGTCCCAGACTGTGAGAGGGCACAGGCCGGGCTGAGGGATCCCCCCTTACCCCCCGAGTGCACAAATTTTTGTGCACCGGGCCTCTAGTCCTATATAATAAAAGAGAAACATGCAAATTAAGCCATGCCCACCGGCCAATGAGGAGTGGCATGCAAATTAACTCACCAAAGATGGGTTAATTTGCATACACAGGTACTGGGCAGCCTGGGGCGGGGCAGGTATTTCCCAGCATTGCCATAGCACAATGGCAATTTGTGTGCACATGGGCACCGGGGAGCCAGGTGTGGGGCTGGAGCTCGCAGGCGCTGGGAAAACTCCCGCTGGGCTGGCATGTTCGCACAGGCGCCAGGAGCAGGGGTTAGGGCCGCGCGCATGGACACCGAGGGGTGGGGCGGCGCACACCGACACCGGGGAAGCTCCTGCCTGGTTGGCGTGTATAGGCACCGGGGACCCTGGGTTGGGCCGCGCTGACCGTGGAAGCCAGCGGCGGAGCCTGGAGCTTCCTCCGAGTCGCCATGGTGATGCAGGGGAAGCTCCTGCCCTACTGGAGTGTGTGTGCAGGCGCTGGTGGAGGTTCTCGCTCTGTGGCCACTTGCGCGGCGCGCCGGCACCAAAAGGCCTGTGTCCCTGGGACAGGCGTCTTCGGGAGTCAGGCCACCCTGAGCCTGTAGGTCTGTGCCTAGGCCCGGAGCGGCTGGGGTCCCGGAACGTGACAGAGGGTGCATGTCAGGCTGAGGGGACTCTCCTCCCTTCTCCCCCCCTCCCCCGCATGAATTTCATGCACCGGGTCCCTAGTCTTTTTAATAAGAGAGAGACACTCATGAAATATTAAAACAAAAATTATTCTTAGAAAGGAATAGTAGGTTGGGGAATAAGTACAATTCATGACCTGATATTTAAAAGATAAATTGTGATTTAATGTTCTCTTAAAACTTCATATTTACCTTAGATCCTACTTTGGATAAAAAATGGTTATACATAAATTAAGCACAAATTTTTTTTTTCTTTGAGATGTATGTATAGTTATCATCTGGAGTATTCTTATATTCTTAAGAGGTGACAGAAAAGTGTCTTTGGATGGTACTAAAAAATTTCATATGGGTCAAAGTGTTGGTGACAGATCCAATTTTTCCCAGTATTAAATATATATTTCAGAATATATATACACTGATGCCAGTGTTTTATATTATGTTTTCCACCAAAGTCTTATTTTGTAGCTCATCTTTTCTAAATAGAACTATTTTGTAGTGTTTATATAGGTCATTCTGAATCAAGTTAACTTCACAGTTGATTGGGACCTTGTTTCAAGCTTATTGAACAAAGCTCTGTAACTCCACATTTTGGGCATAGGGCCATTTCCAGAGCCTGATCCAAATACGCAGTAACAGACAAAGATTGTCTCTTTCTTGGCTAAAGGCTTTCTCTGTTTGGCTTGTCTCAGGACTCTTACACTTTTTCTACTTGTTTCATACTCCTCTCCTTTTTCTATTCAGATCAGAAGTGTTTCAGTTTTTATTCTGTAGTTCTTATTTTAGCAAACATTTATTGTGCTTTTAAACTCATATAAGGTTCTTTGCTGGAAACCTATAATTCCCGCTCTGAATTGGTAGAGGCATTTGTGAGGCTAGTCAGCCTTCCAATATGATATAGAAAATATGTGCAATATTAAATAGTTTTGCTGTGTCATACTTCTTTCTTGCCTGCTTTTTTTGTCTTTTGATAATTAAGAAAGGATTTTTCTGGAGGATTTTTAAAAGAAGAATGTCCCCTCTGCCCACCCCCAGATTGATAAGGGAAAAGTAAGAGAGCATAATTAAAATAACATTTTTGTACAATAGTTTTAAATAACCATATTTTAAAAGATAACTTGAAAATATTATTTCTTTATGAGATTTAACTTTTTATTTTAACATTTGTTTTAAGAACATATATTTCTTTTTTAAAAAAATATATATTTTATTGATTTTTTACAGAGAGGAAGGGAGAGGGATAGAGAGTTAGAAACATCAATCAGCTGCCTCCTGCACACCTCCCACCGGGGATGCGCCCTCAACCAAGGTACATGCTTCTGGCCGGAATTGAACCCGGAACCGTTCAGTCCTTAGGCCGATGGTCTATCCACCGAGCCAAACTGGTTAGGGCGGAACAGATATTTCTTAATAGAATAACTTGGAATATTTTAATTATTCCTTTAGAACCATATTCCGTTTCTAATTTCATATTGAAAATGGCTGCTCTGTCCTTAAAAAGAAATTGTGAGTTTGGTTTTCAATTTTCTTAGTCTTTCTTTAATAACTCTTTTATTGATTTTTTTAAAAAAGTCATGTGTGGCCGAAACCGATTTGGCTCAGTGGATAGAGCGTTGGCCTGCGGACTGAAGGGTCCCGGGTTCGATTTCAGTCAGGGGCATGTACCTGGGTTGTGGGCACATCCCCAGTAGGAGATGTGCAGGGGGCAGCTAATCGATGTTTTTCTCTCATCGATGTTTCTTACTCTATCTCTCTCCCTTCCTCTCTGTAAAAAATCAATAAAAAAAAAAAAAAGTCATGTGTGATACTGCCAGTCTTTTTTTTTTTTTAAATATATTTCTTTATTGATTTCAGAGAGGATGGGAGAGGGGAGAGAAACATCAATGATGAGAGAGAATCATTGATCGGCTGCCTCCTGCACGCCCCCTACTGGGGATTGAGCCCGCAGCCCAGGCCTGTGCCCTTGGCTGGAATCGAACCTGGGACCCTTCGCTCCGCAGGCTGACGCTCTATCCACTGAGCCAAGCTGGCTAGGGCTCTTTTATTGATTTTTATCTTGCCTGTATACCATAGACAGAGGGGGAGAAAGAGAGAGAGAGAGAGAGAGAGGAGAGAATGGAAAAAACATTAATTTGTTGCTTCACTTATTTATGCATTCATTGGTTGCTTCTTAGAGAGAGAGAGAGAGAGAGAGAGAGAGGGAAAGAAAAAGAGAAAGAGGGAGGGAGAGAGAGGAGAGAATGGAAAAAACATTAATTTGTTGCTTCACTTATTTATGCATTCATTGGTTGCTTCTTGTATGTGGCCTGACTGGGGATCGATCCTGTAACCTTGGCATATCAGGATGCTGTAACCAATTGAGCTTTCTGGCCAGGGTTGTCTTTAATAACTTCTTTAAAAAAATCTTAATTGTTCAGAGTATTACAGATGTCCCCCCCCCCCCCCCATTGTCCCCCTCCACTGGTTCCCGCTCCTCCCCAGGACTTCACCACCCTATTGTCTGTGTCCATAGGTAATGCATATATACATGTAAATTCTTTGTTTACCCCCCTCCCCCCCCATTGAGAGGCATTGTAGATCAGTTTGGGAAGACTTGGCACCAGTAATACTACATTGGATGGGAGTGGGGCAATGAGAGAGATGTATGGTTGTGAGTAGGTAGCGGTGTGTTGTACCTGGCTATGAAAGCCACACAATTTTTTATTTAGGCTAATCTTTCAGATTCCCATTTCATTTTTGTTTTTCCAATTTCTTCCCTTATTTATTATTGGATGGGGGAAGAATTTCATTTTATTGTCATTTGATGTTTGGGCTCTAAACAGAAACACTGTCCTATATTAAGCCGAGTTTTTGGATTTTGTGAGCTTTGAAATATGTATAAGGTCTTCAGGAACATACCTGCGCCATAAAAGGTGATTCCCCCTAAACATGTTCATTTTATCCATTACTTCCAGATCTATCTCATATACATTCTCGTTTGACTTTATCACTTCTCCTTTAGTTGCTGCTGAATCAGCAAGCATGATCTTCATTGATCAGATTTTGCCTTTGGGTTTCTATCTTTTCTTTAGTTTGTCTTACCTTGGAATTATTGAGTTTCAAGCTTCTAGAACCTTAATGCTCAGTAGATTGGCTCTGAGGAGACCTCCAAAATGCTATTATTGCTAGTGGCAAAAACGGAGATTTAAACATAATGCACATTTTTTAAAAATTTATTTTTAAAAATAAAAATTATATATACTAAAGATGTACAGTATCATGATTTAATATACATTACATAGTGAAATAACTACTGTAAAACTAATTAACATATCTTCTTATATAGTTAACTTTTTGGTGATGAGACCACCTGCAATTTACTCTCTCAGCAAATTTTTGCTATATTAAATACTGTCATCATGCTGTACATTAGATCTCTAGACTTATTCATCCTCCATAACTGCAACTTTGTAGCCTTTGCCCAACTCTGGTAACCACCTTCTACTCTGCTTCTGTGTGTTTGAACTTCTTTAGATTTTCCATTTCTCCCAGCTCTGCACCCCTGGTAACCACCTTTTATTTTCCTTCTGTGTTTTCTACTTTTTTAGATTCCACATATAAGTGAGATCATCCAATGTATGTTTTCTTTCTGTGTCTGGCTTAGTTCACTTAATATAATATCCTCCAGATTCCACATTCATATATTTCTAATACACAATGTGATATGTCTGTTTTTGTATTAACATTGAGAAATACTTTACCTTAATTGCCGGTTTGAGATTGGATAGTTTGAAATAAGATTCATAATTGGTTAATTTTTTTAGTGTTTTCGTATTAAGCAATATTATAGATTCTAATAGTACCCTATCCCCATGTTATATAAGCAAAATGGAATCTTAGTGAACTTAAAAACTTGTATAAAATTTCAGAACTAGTAAGTCAAAGAGCCTAGATTTTCTGATTGCATGTTTGTGTGTTGTTTTTTACACCAGTGGTTTTCTGCTGTGCTTCATAGGTCCAGGGATTGCTACAGGATGATCACCTGGGCTTTCTAGTCCCTCTCAACTAGGGTAACTCTTAAGTTTTATCTCCAGTATATTAGAATTGAAAATAAATTTTCTTTATATTGATCTGCTTCTTTTGCTCTCTATAGGTGAAGCAAAAGTGTGAAAGTAAGGGCATTCAAGTATGTGAAGGAATGATCTTCCTGAAAAAGCTAACTTTGTCTTGGTGAACAAAGTTTGTATGCATGCTGTTGTTATATAAATGTTCCAGTCCTGTTCCCCTCCTCCTATCTACTTTATTCACTTGCTCTGCCATATGGAGGGTTGTGTGTTGCCTGATGGATTGTGATTTGGATTTTCATGATTGATTCCTAATTGGGAGACCAGAGAGGGTGTAGACTCGGGTAAATTTTTCAAGTAATTTTTTTTCCTTTTTATTTTTTAAAATGTGTTTTATTGATTTTAGAGAGAGGAAGGGAGAGAAAGAAACATTGATGCAAGAGAGAAACATCAATTTGCCTCCTACTGAGGATAGAGTCCATAGCCAGCAATCTGGGCATGTGCCCTGACTGGAAATCGAACCAGTGACCTCTTGGTGCATGGGACAATGCTCAACCAACTGACCCAACACTGGCCAGGGTTCTTTTTATTCAATTTATTGGTGTGACACTGGTTAACAAAACTATACAGGTTTCAGATGCACAATTCTACAACATACCATCTATACAATGTATTGAGTGTTCACCGCCCCAAGTCTCTGTACATCACCATTTATACCCCATATACCCTCCTCTACTCCTCTCCCTCACCTCCCTCTGGCAATCATCACACTGTTGTACATATCCGTCAGTGTCTGTCTGTCTGTCTGTCTCTCTCTCTTTCTCCTCTATTCTTCCACCCTCCTACCCAGTCAAGTAATTTGAAATAGTGTCCGGAATAGTTCTACAATGATTGAAGTAAATAGGAAGGCCGAACACATGATTTTAAGGAGAATTATGGACAAAACGATGTATGAGAAAAATGTGGAACAAACTTGAGCCATTTTGAATTTTTTTCCCCATGAAGATAGGAACCATGTGGGATGTTCTTTTAATAGGTTTTAAGCCAGTAAGAGATCTTTAAAATTTTTCATTTTGTTTTCTCAAATTTACTGGTATTTGTTTTTTTAAAAGAAAATTAAATGTATTGGGGTAACATTGGTTAATCAGATTACATAGGGTTCAAGTGTACAAATCCATGATACTTCATTTGTATATTACATTATCTGCCCACCAGTCGAAGTCAAACCCTATTTTGTCAGTATATATTTGACCTCCTTTACCTTTTACTACTCCCTCACCCCCTTTCCTTCTGGTAACCACCATACTGTTTTTTTGTGTCTATGAGATTTTGTTTGCTTTTCTTATTTGTTCATTTGTTGCTTTCAGTTTTATATTCCACATATGAATGAAATCACATGGTTCTTAACTTTTTCTGTCTGATTTATTTTGCTTAGAATTATATTTTCAGGGTCTATCCATGTTGTCACAAGTGGCAGTATTTTACCTTTTCTTATGGCTGGGTAGTATTCCACTATATATATGTACCACATCTTGTTTATCTAATCATCTATTGGAGGAAATTTTGGTTGTTTTCATGTCTTGGCCACATGAATAATTCTGCAGTGAACATAGGGGTGCATATATCTTTGCAAACTGTTTTTATAAAGATCACTATGCTTATATCATGGAGAACAGATTGGAAAGAGGCTAGATTGGATGCAAATGATCACTTAGAATGCTACTGTAGTAGCTAGGTTGAGCAATGATAGTAAATTGACTGGGATTAAAGTGTTGGAAGCAGAAGGAAACAAATTTCTATTTTGTATGTATATGTTTTCTCTTAAAAAATAGAGATATAACAATAGACAACACTGTTAATTTCAGGTATACAACATAATCTAATAATAAAAGCATAATATGCTAATTAGACCAGATGTCCTTCCGGATAACCTTCCAGTCGAAGCCGGGGTGGCAGGGGCTGAGGCAGAGGTGGCAGAGGCCCCCTGCCACAGCGGCAGGCGGAGGCTGAGCCCCTTGCATCAATTTTGTGCATCGGACCTCTAGTGATCCAATATTTGTATATAGTGTTAAGTGATCACCACAAAAAGTCTAGTCAACATCTGTCCCCATTCATAATTATAAAATTTCTTTTTCTTGTGATGAGAACTCTTAAAATTTACTCTCTTAGCAATATTCAAATATGCAATATAGACATTTATTTTATAACTGGAAGTTTGTACCTTTTGAACCCTTAGCCCTCCCTTCTGGCAACCACCAACCTGTTCTGTTTGTGAGCTTATTTTTGTTCTTATTAGTTTGTTTTTCAGATTCCACATATAAGTGGCATCATACAGTATTTGTCACAGTATTTGTCTTTCTTTGTTTGACTTACTTCACTTAGCTTAATGCCCTCAAGGTCCATTCTTATTTTGAGCATAGTGGCTGCAATTTTTCTCCTTTCACAGCCAATGTACCGTATTTTAACGTGTATAAGGCACTATTTTTTTCTAAAATCGTTAGACTGAAAATCAAGGGGCGTCTTATACATAGAAGTCAGCCGAGGACGGAGCCCATGGGTGTGTAGCTGCCCATACCTTGTCAAATAGGCTTCCTCCAATCACGAGCCTTATTGTTACTGATGTCAGCTGATGCTGTAATTGGAGGTGGAGGTGGAGAATGCTCAGATGCAACAGGGACCAGAGCATTCTGAGCCCTTAAAGATGTCAAAAAATAAAAAAGATAAATACCAGTAAGCGATTGTCTTACTCTGCAAAATTCAAAGTGAATGTAATCAGCTATGCAGAAGAACATGGAAATAGAGCTGCAGAGAGACAGTTTGAACCTCCTCCCACTGAGTGTATGATCAGACAGTGGAGAAATCAGGAAGAACAACTCCTTGAGAAGCCAAAAAAGAAGAAGGCCTTAAGAGGGAAACCAGCAAAATGTTTAAAATATTGATTTCTTAATTTTGGGTTGGAAAATTGGAGGGCGTCTTATACATGGGGGCATGTTATACATGGAAAAAATACAGTAGTTACCTTTCTCTATGGGGGATAGAACCTTATGTGTTTCTCCCTCTCTCCAACAGACAAATCTTAGTACTAGTTGTTCACAGGGCAGACCTGCTGAGGCTGATTGTCAACTTGATAGAGGGTTGAAGTAAGTGGGGCTACTCTCTTTGAACCTACTACTTACTGGTCCTTAGCCTGAAACTGCCTCCTCAATCCAGCCTCATTAACAGGCAGTGAATTAGAAGACCATTCATTGCTTGGTTGACCATACAAATTTGGTCACCATGTTGACTCACAATTCCCATGGACTTCTCTCAATTCCTATTAACTAGCCTCTCATTCTATTTCTAAAATGATTTTTCTCCGTCAGATTCCATTGTCATTGCCAAAATTATCAAACCTTGTGAAGGGTTTGAGATTTCACTCTTCATGCAAGCTAACCAGTTAGCCTGCCACTGTATCATGGACACTATTAAAGGACACGAGAGTCTTGGATTACAAAAAGGATGTCATAATTCATGGCAGCAGCATTAGCCAGATTGTCAGCATTGGTGCCAGATAACCAGCCCCAGTTTTCATAGAATTCTATAAAGAGAGCTAATTGATGCCTGCCCTCTGAATTAGGTGTATTAAAACAAAGGAACTCTCAGCTTAGGGGACCAGATATTTTATAATGGGCAATAAGCCTTCCTTACCTTTGCTGTGTGTATGTAGACACTGTATCTTCTAAGGCATTTACTATATAAGCTAGAGGCCCAGTGCATGACATTCATGCACAGGTATAGGCACGGGTAGGGTCTCTAGCTGCTGCCGGCCACTGGCTGGGGCCTCCTTCCTCGGCTGTGGGCTGCCGGCCGGGGACTCCCTTCTCCAGCTGTGAGCTGCTGGCCGGGGCCTTCCTTCCTTCCGTGCTGCCCCGTGGTGTTCAGCGCATGTCGTAGCAAGCGATTGAACTCCCGGTTGGTCAAACTCCTGAGGGGACACTTTGCATATTAGACTTTTCTATATATAGACTAGAGGCCCGGTGTACAAAATTTGTGCACTCGGGGGGGTCCCTCAGCCCGGCCTATGCCCTCTTGCAGTCTGGGACCCCTCGGAGGATGTCCACCTGCTGGCTTAGGCCCGCTCCCTGGGGGATCGGGCCCAAGCTGGCAGTCAGACATCCCTCTGGCAGCCCGGCAGCCCTTGGGGGATGTCCACTTGCCAGCGGGGAGCAGGCCTAAGCTGAATTCGGACATCCTTGGTGCTGCTGAGGAGGCGGGAGAGGCTCCCACCATGACCACTGTACTGGCAGCCATCAGCCTGGCTTGTGGCTGAGCAGAGCTCCCCCTGTGGGAGCACACTGACCACCAGGGGGCAGCTCCTGCATTGGCATCTGCCCCCTGGTGGTCAGTGTGTGTCATAGTGACCATTCATTCCCAGTAGTTCTGCTATTAGGGTCAGTTTGCATATTACCCTTTTATTATATAGGATAGAGGCCTGGTGCACGGGTGGGGGCCGGCTGGTTTGCCCTGAAGGGTGTCCCGGATCAGGGTGGGGGTCCTGCTGGGGTGCCTGGCCAGCCTAGGTGAGGGGCTGATGGCTGTTTACAGGCTGGTCAACCCCCCGCCCCCCGTGGCGACCCTCACCCTATGGAGATTTGGCCAGCCTGGGTTAGGGGCTAATGGCTGTTTTCAGGCTGGTCACACCCCCTTTACAGTGGGGGGTCCCCACTGGGGTGCGTGGCCAGTCTGGGTGAGGGGCTGAGGGCTGTTTTCAGGCTGGCCAAGCCCCTGGTGACAGAAGCTCCCAGCCTCTCCTTTTTTTCTTCTTTTTCTGGGATTTATTTACCTTCTATAATTGAAACTTTGTAGCCTTGAGAGGAGCTCAGAGCCGGCCAGGGCGGGCAGGAGGGAAGCCTCCTGCTCACTCCAGCTCCATGGCCACGGCCAGCTGAAAGCAGGTATCTGGGGTTTATTTATCTTCTATAATTGAAACTTTGTTACTTTGAGTGGAGCTCAGAGCCGGCTGCGGCAGCTGAGAAGCTTGTCTTCCTGCATCATTGGGGCAACCAAGCCTCCTGCTTGCTCCAGCTCCGTGGCTGCTGGCCGCCATCTTGGTTGGGTTAATTTGCATATAATTGCTCTGATTGGCTGGTGGGCGTGGCTTAAGGCGTAGTGAAGGTACAGTCAATTTGCATGTTTGTCTTTTATTAGTTTAGATATCCAGAGCAAAGGCACTCGGGTGTCTTTCCTTGTAAGATGTGCAAAAGTGCTGGACACCCAAGGGGAGTTGTCTCCATGTACCTTATTTTGGAGTTGTGAAAACGTTTTTGATAGAGGTTTTTTCCCATTCCATTAAAAAAATTATGGTAAAGCCCTCGCTGGTTTGGCTCACTGGGTAGAGTGTCGGCCTGTAGACTGAAGAGTCCAAGGTTTAATTCCAGTTCAATGCCTGGTTTGCAGGGTTGGTCTCCAGTGGGGGGCATACAGAAGGCAGCTGATCAATGATTATCATCATTGATGTTTCTATCTCTCCCTCTCCCTTCCTCTCTGAAATCAATTTAAAAAGAAAGAAAAGAAATATATCTCAAAAAATTATGGTGAAATGAAATCTTAAATGAACATTAATATTAAACTTGTGGGGTTTTTTCCTAACCATACCCCCATCCCTTTTTTTTTTTTTCAGTTCAGTTTGTGTCCTTGCTTTTTCTTACCTAGATTACCATAATTGCCTAACTGGTCTCACTAGTCAGTAGTCTTCTTCTGTCTGTCATCAATACCTGTGCCAGAGGGATCTTTTAAAATGCAGATCTGATGATGTTACTCAATTTAAATTTTATTGGTTTCTTATTACTATTAGGACAAATTTAAATTGTTGAGCAGTTGTGCAATTTTTCTTATGCTAACTACTATCCAGTTTTTAAGTGTTGACAAGTAAACTTAAAAATAATTTTAAGGCCATAAAAGCCAATATTAGCTAGGCTGTGACATCTGCTCTTAGTTTCTCTTATACTATTGTCTGCAATATGCAGTTCTTTCTGCCTTGAATAATTTCCATTTTGCCTATTCATCCTGAAAAACCTACCTCCTCTATAAAGCCTTTAAGTCAGTGGTTCTCCACCTTCCTAATGTCGCGACCCTTTATTACAGTTCCTCATGTTGTGGTGACCCCCAACCATAAAATTATTTTCGTTGCTACTTCATAACTGTAATTTTGCTACTGTTATGAATCGTAATGTAAATATCTGATATGCAGGATGTATTTTCATTGTTACAAATTGAACATAATTCAAGCATAGTGATTAATCACAAAAACAATATGTAATTATATATGTGTTTTCCGATGGTCTTAGGTGACCCCTGTGAAAGGGTCGTTCGACCCCCAAAGGGGTTGCGACCCACAGGTTGAGAACCGCTACTTTAAGTGAACCCATCTCAATTTAGTTTGGTACCTTGCTCTGAACACCTTTAATTTTTTTCTTTTGTTAATCCTCAGCTGAGGATATTTTTTTTCCATTGCTTTTCAGAGAGAGGGAGGGAAGGCAAGAAAGAGAAAGAGAAACATTGATGTGAGAGAGACACATCTATTGGATGCCTCCCACTTGTGCTGGACCTGGGGGTGGGCAGTGAACCAGCAACTCGGATACATACTCTTGGCTAAGAATCAATCCTGCTACCCCTTGCTGTGCTGGCTGAGACTCTAACCACGGACCTACACCAGCCAGGGCTGAACACCTTTAATTTCTAATAAACTGCATGTGTCACTACTGCACTTATCTCATTGTGTTCTAATTATTGATTTACTTTTTTTTTGCATCCTCACTACATAAAGTGTAAGCTACTTTGAGTATGACTCCAGTCCTTTCACACAAGCACCAAATCTTCAGGAAAGAAAATTGCTTTGGAATCAAATCCATTAAATTCATTTTTTAAATTACTTTTAAGCTATTCCCTGTTTTGAACCTTGAGGATATTAATTTGCTTAATTTTGAAGGGAAAAATATAGTATTCACTGGAAAATAGATGTGATACAGTTATATGGTCCAACCTGTTTATGATCCAAGATATATGGGCGTATTTATTATTTACTATACTATGCCTAATAATAATCTCTTGCATTGTTTATATTAAAATACAGACGGTGGACATTCATAAAGAGAAAGTGGCTCGAAGGGAGATTGGTATTTTGACAACAAATAAGAATACATCAAGAACTCATAAAATAATAGCACCTGCAAATATGGAGCGCCCTGTAAGGTATATTCGGAAACCTATTGACTATACAGTTCTGGATGATGTGGGCCATGGTGTCAAGGTAAGCATTTTTATTGCATTAACTTAAAATAACTTATTTACCCAGTAAATATTTTGGATAGCAAAATGCTGATAAAGATTATTTTCTTGAAGAATTAGTAGACTGTCTTAGTAACTAGCATTACAATTTTCATCGAACACTTATTTAATATTAGCCAGGTATTATACCAAAATGGGGCAGAATTTTGGGATAGGCTATATTCAAGAAGCTGTTAAAACTTGAAGTGGCTATTCATTCATTGAGGTATTTTAATCTTAGACTATATTATAAACTAGCAGCCTGGTGCATGAAATTCGTAGACGGTGAGGGGTGGGGGGTGGTCCCTCAGCCCGGCCTGCACCATCTCCAATCCGGGACCCCTCGGGTGATATCCGACTGCTGGTTTGACAAAAATTCAAATATTTTGTCAAAAACTGGCAGTTGGACGTCCCTCTCGCAATCCGGGACTGCTGGCTCCTAACCGCTCGCCTGTCTGCCTGTCTAATCGCCCCTAACCGCCTCTGCCTGCCAGCCTCATGCCCCTAACTGCTCCCTGCCAGCCTGATCGCCCCTAACTGCCCTTCCCTGCTGACCTGATCGCCCCTAACTGCCTTCCCCTGCCAGCTTGATTGCCTCTAACCACCACTGCCCTGCTGTGTGGGTCCTGGGTATGGGTATCAGGCTCCCTCCTCCCTCCTGTCAGAGTCTGGAGCGTGCCGTGGGATCCAGAGTCCAGTCCCTGCCCACCCGAGTGCGCCTCAAAATCCCGTGAGACCCAGACCAGGCTGGCCCCACCCCCATTGGGTGAGACCCAGACCCGGCTGACCCCACCCCCGTCAAGCCCCACCGGCATGTCAAAGTCCCCGGCCGGCGCTGGGAGGAGACGCAGCGTCAGTCATGTTCTCGGTCAGCATCAGGCAGGGACGCAGGCTCCTGCTGATCAGTCATTACAGCGTGAGGGCATGACGTCCATTTGCATATTAGCATTTTATCATTATAGATTTGTTGTGAATACCATATCTTGTTTTCTCTCTGTTTTTTAAAAAAATATATTTTTATTGATTTCAGAGAGGAAGGGAGAGGGAGAAGGAGAGAGAGAGAGAGAAACATTAATGATGAGAGAGAACCATTGATAGGCTGCCTTCTGCACCCCTCTACTGGAGATCGAGCGTGCAATCCGGGCGTGTGTCCTTGACTGGAAGCGAACCTGGGATCTTTCAGTCCACAGGGTGATGCTCTATCCACTGAGCCAAACTAGCTAGGGCTTGTTTTCTCTTTTTTTAAAATATATTTTTACTGATTTCAGAGAGTAAGGGAGAGGGAGAGAATGATAGAAACATCGATGGGAGAGAACATCAGTTGGTTGCCTCCTACATGTCCTTCACCAGGGATTGAGCCTACAACCCAGGCATGTGCTCAGACCGAGAATCTAACCAGTAACCTCTCGGTGCAGGGGTCGATGCTCAACCATTGGGCCACACCTGCTGGTTTAAATTCAGTTATTTTAGACTAGATTTTTAAGATATTTTTAGACTAGATTGATCTATAGGATTTGGATTTTGAGAGGCTGGAAGAAGTTTTTTGTATTATTTAACTTGTCTTTGGATTAAAATTTATATATATCTTACACATGTATATGTGCAAGTGCACACACACACTCACTCATTTATTCACTCACTTGTTCCGCTTTTGCCCAATCTTGATTTTTCTTCCTACCAAAGCAGTATACACTCATGAATAAAGTTTTATCATCCTCTTAGAATATCTTCTATTGTCCCTTCAGTAATAATTGTTTAATACACAATACTTAGCAGAGTATAAGATGAAACCACATTTTACAAGGAATGGGTGAGAATATTCAACTATTTTATATATGTATAAATGGGAAGTGTAAACACAGCATGATCTATACTGAAAGTATACAGATGTGAGTTTTGGCAGTCTACTTTTTTGTAATACAGGTATTTTAGACTCGGGGGTTTTTTAAACTTTAAAAATATTATGGTAAAATATAATCACATAAAATTTACCACTTGAAGTGTACAGTTCTGTGGCATTAAGCACATTCATATTGTTATGCAGACTTTTTAAAAATGTATTTTTTTCTTTTTAAATTACAGTTTACATACCACATAATATTAGTTTTAGTTATACATCTCAATGATTATATAACTTACTAAGTGATCATCCGGATAAATCTCATACTCATCTGACACCATGTATAGTTATTAGATTATTATTGATTGTATTTCCTATGCCCTACTTTACATCTCCGTGACTAATTGTTACTACCAATTTGTACTTCTTAATCCCTTCACCTTTTTCACCCATCTCCCCAACCCTCCTCCTATCTGGCAACCCTCAAAATGTTTTCTGAGTCTGTTCTGCTTGTTTGTTTAATTTATTTTTAGATTAAATTGTTGATAGGTATGTATTTGTTGTCATTTTATTCTTCATATTTTTTATATTTTTCCCCCTTCTTAAATAAGACCCTCTAATATTTCATGTAATAATGGCTTGGTGGTGATGAGCCCCTTTAGCTTTGTCTTGTCTGGAAAGCTCTTTATCTGTCCTTTCATTCTAATTGATACCTTTGCTGGGTAGAGCAATCATGGTTGTAGGTCCTTGTTTTTCATTACTTTGAATATATTTTGCGAATACCTTCTGGCCTGTCGTTTCTGTTGGGAAATCAGCTGACAGTCTTTTGGGAGCTCCCTTGTTGGTAACTAACTGCTTTTCTCTTATTGCTTTTTGTTGTTGTTAATCCTCACCAAAGGATATTTTTTCCATTGATTTTTATTTAGAAAGAGTGGAAGAGAGGAGGGGAAAGAGTGAGAGGAAAAAACATCAGTGTGAGAGAGACACATTGATTGGTTGCTTCCTGTACATGTCCTGACCTGGGTTGGGGATCAAACCTGAAATCCAGTTACTGCAAACCAGGTAAGGGCCTTTGAATGGGAATTGAATCCGTAACCCATAGGTGTATGGGCCAGTGTTCAAACTACTGAGCACACCAACTAGGGCTCTCTTGCTTTTTTTTTTTTTTTTGTTAATTCTCATCTGAGGCTGTTTTTCACTGATTTTTATTTTTTAAGAGAGAGTGGAAGGGAGAGGGTCGGGGGAGAGAAACATCAATGTGAGAGAGACACATTGATGGGTCTCCTCCCACACACACCCCAGTCAGGGCCAGGGATTGAACCTGCAACCCAGGTACATGCCCTTGACTGGGAATCAAACCTACAATCCTTCTGTGTATGGGCCAAAGCTTTAACCACTGAGTTACACTCGCCAGGGCTCTTGATACTTTTAAAATTCTCTCTTTGTCTTTAACCTTTTGCATTTTAATTATGATGAATCTTGGTATAAGTGTCTTTGGGTTCATCTTGTTTGGGATTCTCTGTGCTTCCTGGAGTTGTATGTCTATTTCCTTCACCATGTTAGGGAAGTTTTCTGTCATTTTTTCAAATAGGTTTTCAATTCCTTGCTCTTTCTCTTCTCCTTTTAGCACCCCCATGATAAGAATGTTGATATGCTTAAAGTTATCCCAGAGGCTCCTTAGATTATCCTTATATTTTTGGATTCTTTTTTTTTCTCTTCTGATTGGGTGTTTTTCGCTTCCTTCTATTCCAAATTGCTGTTTTGATTCTTAGCTTCATCTACTCTACTGTTGATTTCCTGTAAATTATTCTTCATTTTCGTTAGTGTATCCTTCATTTCTGCCTGGTTCTTTTTTTTTTTTTTTAATATATTTTATTGGTTTTTTTTTACAGAGAGGAAGGGAGAGAGATAGAGAGTTAGAAACATCGATGAGAGAGAAACATCGATCAGCTGCTTCCTGCACACCCCCTACTGGGGATATGCCCGCAACCAAGGTACATGCCCCTGACCGGAATCGAACCCGGGACCTTTTAGTCCGCAGGCCGACGCTCTATCCACTGAGCCAAACCGGTTTCGGCTGCCTGGTTCTTTTCTATGGTTTCCATGTATGTTTTTTTTTTTTTTTTTTTTAAAATATATTTTATTGATTTTTTACAGAGAGGAAGGGAGAGAGATAGAGAGTCAGAAACATCGATGAGAGAGAAACATCGACCAGCTGCCTCCTGCACATCTCCCACTGGGGATGTGCCCGCAACCCAGGTACGTGCCCTTGACCGGAATCGAACCTGGGACCTTTCAGTCCGCAGGCCGACGCTCTATCCACTGAGCCAAACCGGTTTCGGCTGCCTGGTTCTTTTCTATGGTTTCCATGTATGTTTTTATGCTGATGAAGTCCTCTCTAAGTTTATCTACTCTTCCCCTAGGTTCTTTGACATCCTTATGAGTAATGTTTTGAACTCTGCATCTAGTAGATTGCTTGAATCCATTTTGTTTAGTTCTTTTTCTGGAATTTTGTTCTGTTCTTCCATATGGGACATATTTCTTTGTCTCCTAATTTTTGCAGCCTCCAGTCTAATGTAGCAGGTATTCTGTAGGGTCCAGTGGCACAGCCTCCCTGTTTAGCTGAGCTGGGCACTCTAGGAGTGCCCCTTATGTGGGCTTTGGTATACCCTCCTGTTGTTGTTGAGTCTTAATTGCTGTTGACACATCAAGGGGAAGGATTTATTCCAAGGTTGATCGGTTGCAAGGACTGGTTGCAAGGACTGGCTGCATCGCGGAGTATCAGCTATGCAGGGTCCCACCCCACAGAGCAGGATTTCATCAGGTCTTTGGTGTCTGCTGAGTCCACCTCTTGTGTGTGTGGCTCGTGGAGGTGATTGGGTGGTGCTTCAACCTGGTCTGAAGCTGTCCAGTGGGTGTGCTTGTTCTGGGGACTACCTGGAGGTATAGGACAAGGTCAGTCACTATTTGTGTTTTGCCTAGGGCAGCGGTTCTCAACCTGTATGTTGCGACCCCTTTGGGGGTCGAATGACCCTTTCACATGGGTTGCCTAAGACCATTGGAAAACACATATATAATTACATATTGTTTTTGTGATTAATCACTATGCTTGAATTATGTTCAATTTGTAACAATGAAAATACATCCTGCATATCAGATATTTACATTACGATTCATAACAGTAGCAAAATTACAGTTATGAAGTAGCAACGAAAATAATTTTATGGTTGGGGGTCACCACAACATGAGGAACTGTAATAAAGGGTCGCAGCATTAGGAAGGTTGAGAACCACTGGCCTAGGGCCATCCAAAATAAGCTACAAAGCAATCTGCAGATGGCTGGTATTTATGCTGAGCTTTGAGGTGAGATGCCCAGGAGAGACCAAGCTATGATCCAAGCCGGGTGCCACTATTGCTGCGCCTGGTACTACTTAGTGAGAGGTGCAGGGCATGCAGAGGCCAGATGCTGCTTGTTTGAGGGATTATTGGAAAGTCTGACACAGGAGCCAAGACTGGCTATTGCTATGTAAAAGCCAGGGAAACAGCTTGGGTGGGCCTGCAAGTTGGGTGGGGTGGGGTGGGGTCTTAGGGCAGGGCATACCCTTTTAGACAGTTGGATGGAGACTTGGATATGTCATTTGTTGGCTCATCAATGGCCTCTGCCAGCACTCCTGTCAGGGAGAAAGCTGCCCCTCCAGCTCTCGCCCTGATGCCATACAGTTCAGTTCCTCTCCATATGTCCCTGATACATTTCAGGCTGCTGTCCCAATGCTGGAACTCAGAGTCCAAGTAAGTCTGTGTGTTCCTTTTTAAGAGGAACATCTGGGTCTCCAGTAGCCCTCTATTTCAGCCACAGTGCTTGCTGTTTGTTTGTTTTTAAAGAGAGAGGAAGGGAGAGGGAGAGAGGGAGAGAGGGAGAGAGGGAGAGAGGGAGAGAGGGAGAGAGAGAGAGAGAGAGAGAGAGAGAGGGAGAGACACATTGATGTGAGAGCAGAACTTCAAGAAGCTGCCTTATGCATGCCCACCACCAGGAATTGAGCCCACCACCAAGGCATGTGCCCTGACTGAGAATTGAACCAGCAACTTTTTGGTGCATGGTCAATGTCCAACCAGCTGAGCCACACCAGCCAGGGCTACTCCCAATTTTTAACCACCACATGTGGTTGTGATACCAGCCTATTCTGAGTATTCACCCCTCCTACCAGTCTCGAAAGTGGTTTCTTCTTTATATCATTAGTTGTAGGACTTCCCTTCAGCTAGATTTTAGGCGGGTCTGAATGATGATTGTTCTGTAGTTTAGATGTAATTTTGATGTGGATATGGGAAGATTCAAGTACCACATTTATCTACTCTGCCATCTTGACAGGAATCCTTAAAATCTATTTTTGACTGGGGTAGGAGGATGAGTGGTCTGTCAGAATAGTGTATCTTAGAAGCTTTTATGTGGCATATTTGTTCATATTTTGTTTGTGTGTTATACAAATGCAAACATTTATTTTTTTCACTAATAGTGTATTGCTGATTTTTTTTATTTCTCCACTTTTCTGATTTTTTAAAAAAGATCATTGTGCCCTGGACAGTTTGCTTAGTGGTTAGAGCATCAGCCTGTGGACCGAAGGGTCTCGGGTTTGATTCCTGGTCATGGGCACATAGCAGGCTTGCAGGTTCAATCCCTGGCTTTCAGTCAGGGTGCATGCAGGAGGCAACCAATCAATGTGTCTCTCTCACATCATTGTTTCTCTATCTCCCTCCCCTACTCTTTCCCTCTCTCCTTCCCTCCAACTTTCCCTTCCACTCTCTAAAAATCAATGGAAAAAATATCCTCAGGTGAGGATTAGAAAAAAAAAAGTCGTTGCTTACTTAATTATTTCTAACACAAGAGGCCCGGTGCACAAAAATTTGTGCACTGGTGGGAGGGGGGTGTACCTCAGCCCCACTTGTGCCCTCTCATTGTCTGGGACCCCGCGGGAGATAACGACCTGCTGGCTTAGGCCCGCTCCCGGGTGGCAGAGGGCAGGCCCAATCCCTAGGTGCAGCCCCTGGTTGGGTTCAGAGCAGGGCCGATTGGGGAGTTGGGGCGCCGCCCCCTGTCATGCACAGAGCAGGGCGGATCGGGAGGTTGCGATGCCACCCCCAGTCACGCTCAGGGTAGGACCGATTGGAGGGTTGGGGCGCCGCCCCCTGTCACATTCAAGGCAGGGTCGATGGGGAGGTTGCGGCGCCACCCCCTGTCACGCACAGAGCAGGGCCCATCAGGGAGGTTGGGGCTCCGTACCCTGTCACACACAGAGCAGGGCCGATCAGGGGGTTGGGGAGCTTCCCCCTGTCATGCACAGAGTAGGGCCGATAGGGGAGTTGGGGCACCTCCCCCTGTCACACACAGAGCAGGGCGGATCAGGGGGTTGGGGCGCCGCCCCCTGTCACCCACAGAGCAGGGCCGATCAGGGGGTTGGGGCACTCCCACCTGTCACACTCAGGGCAGGGCCGATTGGGAAGTTGTGGCTCCACCCTGTCACACACAGAGCAGGGCCCATGGGGGGGTTGGGGCGCCGCACCCTGTCACACACAGAGCAGGACCAATCAGGGGGTTGGGGAGCTCCCTCCTATCAGGCACAGAGCAGGGCCGATCAGGGGGTTGGGGCGCCTTTCCCTGTCACGAACAGAGCAGGGCGGATAGGGAGGTTGTGGCCCCGCCCCCTGTCACACACAGAGCCACAGGGCGATCAGGGGGTTTGGGTGCTGCCCCCTGTCACGCTGCTCCAGGGGCCAGGAGGCCTTGTGCCTCCGCTGATCCCAGTGCTGGGAGGCCTCGTGGCTCTGTTTGACACAGGCAGTGAGTCCTTGCTGCTCCGCTGATCCCGGTGCTGGGAGACCTCGCGGCTCCGCCTCACACTGGGGCAGTGAGGCCTCGCTGCTCTGCTGATCCCAGTGCCAGGAGGCCTCGCTACTCCGCTGATCCCGGTGCCGGGAGGCATATTACCCTTTTACTATATAGGATAGAGGCCTGGTGCACGGTTGGGGGCTGGCTGGTTTGCCCTGAAGTGTGTCCTGGATCAGGGTGGGGGTCCCGCTTGGGTCCCTGGCCAGCCTGGATGAGGGCCGTTTTCAGGCTGGTGGGTGACTGAAGCTCCCAACCTCTCCTTTTTTTTTTTTTTTTTTTTATTCTGGGCTTTATTTACCTTCTATGGCTGTCACTGGAACTGAGAGCCGGCTTTAGCTCTTAGGCTCGGCTCCAGCTCTGAGACCTCGGCTGCTGAAAGCAGGTATCTGGTTTGTTTGGCTTCTATAATTGAAACACTGTTGCAACTCCAGCTCGGCCTGCTGGCTGAAAGCATGGGGTTTGTTTAGCGTCTATAATTGCAACATTGTTTCTTAGAGTGCAAGCTCAGAGCCCAGCAGCGACAGGCGGGGAACCTTGGCTTCCTCCTTCACTGGAGCAAGCAAGCCTCCTGTTCACTTCAGCTGCCTGGCTGCTGGCCGCCATCTTGGTTGGCAGTTAATTTGCATATCGCCCTGATTAGCCAATGGGAAGCGTGTCAGAGGTACGGTTAATTACAATGTTTGTCTATTATTAGATAGGATATCTTATATCCAAGGATAATGTTATTCAGCTTTAATTTCTAAATCCAGGTGTATGTACTGGCTAGGTAGAATTCCAGACATTGTTTTCAGAGAAAAATGAGCAATATCATTCTAAAGACGGGTACATTCCTTTTTAGGATAATATCCTTAATGTTGTCTTTAGGATCACCTAAAAAATGTTAGATATATATTTAGAACAGCACATATTATGGAAAGACCTTGAAACCCCTAAAATCTATAAAAAGTTAGATTCTACAACATGACAGTGTTCTTAAGTGGCATAGCACTTATAGTGATGCCTTAGGACTGTACACATTATTTCATACTAGAGGCCTAATGCACGAAATTTGTGCAAGGGGCTTGGCCCTCGCAGCCGAGGTGGCTTGCCTTGGCCCTCTCCGTCTTGTCTTCCTCTGGAAGGTCGTTCAGCTGTCTGATGTAATTATCCTATTATGCTTTTATTATTATAGATTATTCATATATGTACATGTGTTCATATTAATACATATGTATGTGTTATTTGATATATAGACTAGATGCCCAGTGCACGAAATTTGTGCAAGAGTAGGCTAGCCTTCCCCTGGCTGCCAGCACCGGCTTCACTCTGGCACCTGGGACCTGGGCTTCACTTGCAGCCCCAGCTTCATCCTGAAGGTCGTATGAAAGGACGTCTGGAAGGATGTCCGGTCTAATTAGCATATTACGCTTTTATTATTATAGACTAGTCATGTTTCATAGAAGTAGCCTTTAAGATCAAAGCAGCTTCGCACAGCCTGTGTAGCTCAGTGGTTGAGTGTCGATCTATTAACTCATGGTTTGATTCCCTGTCAGAGCACATGCCTGGGTTGTGGGCTTTTGTGGGATGTGAGGAGGCAGCTGATCTATGATTCTCTCATTATTGATGCTTCTATGTCTTTCTCCCTCTCTCTTCCTCTCTGAAATAAATAAAAATATATTAAAAAAATAAAGTTAAAAAAAGATCAAAGCAGCTTTTCTTCAGTTTTGAATTCGGGCTAAACTGGTTCAGAAGGTATTGGCCTGCTTAAATTTGGATCCATCAAGTTACAAACAGGAGGGTTTCCAGACTCTATTTCGTAGTTAAAATCTGGCTAAGGTATTAACCTGCATAGTGATTTTGTTTTTAGACTTGGAGGTGTTTCGTCATTTTTCTGAATTTGAAGCAACCTGTTATTTTGAATTGTAATATTTTCAGTTTACCACTTTAAAAAATACTATACTATACTACTTTTCAAATAATGAATACTCATATTTATGCATTTGTTATCCAGTAAAGTCTTAGGTCTTGTACACTGATGTATTAAAATAGCCTTACATATTATGTGTTATGGTATTTGTTTTCAAATCGAAGTTTATCATCTGTGATTTATTTGGAATAGTTCCATAGGATAAAATACAGAACTAAGAAATTATTGGGTCTGTATGAGATTGGCATAAATAAGTGGTAGTTTCCTTATGTGAATATATTCTTCTTTTGAAAAATATGTGATACACATTAATATTTCCCAGCTGCTAATGGATATCTTTTTCTTTACAAAATATTTGAAGTAATGGCTGGGTAAAAACTTATTAACAGGAAATGAATAACTGTAAACATAAACCTGTCCTATTAGGTATAACATATTTAGAATTAATTTCTACTTTTTCCCCCCCTTTTTTGCCAACGTAAAGTGGCTAAAAGCCAAGGTAAGAGATATTATTTATCATTTGATACACAGTTTTACCTCTATATTGATAGAGGCTGCAGAGCCACTAAAATTTGAAAACTCTTCCTTCATCTGCCTGCTTTTTCCCCATAGGATTTATATAGATTAAATATACTCAAACTCAATACAAGTAGCTACATTTAGCTTGGATGTGTTAATATATCAAAGATATATTGACATCTGCGTTTATATAGGAACATTAATTTTGCTAACATGAATTGCTCTGCTTATTTTTTGATAGTTGCCTTGCTTTTATTGAAGGTTTCCCAGACATCATATATGACTTTGTTTCTTAGTTTTTAGGATAAAGATGATTTTTTAGATGAATATTTTAGCAAATTGACACTGAGATCTATAGCTTAAACTCATGCACACATTTTTAAAAATTTTAGGAAACTACATATTTGAATGCAGATAAGTTTGATCTCGGTGAACATGTTTAACAATAAAATAATATATAAAATCCAATAATTTCACCTGTATTTTGCCATAGATTGGTATGAATAATAGAAAAAGCCAAGTGCAATTGGTTTCTTGACTTTTTAAAATGTAGAAACAAAGTCTGTTGTTAAAACTGTCTGGGAATCCTTACTTCACATTCTGATATTAAAAAGAATAACTTCGTATCAAAACACCAAGAGAACAATTTGATATAAAAATAAAAGCTTTTTTCCTGCATTATAGCATGGAAATAACCAGCCTGCAAGAACTGGCACACTGTCGAGAACAAATCCTCCTACTCAGAAACCACCAAGTCCTCCCATGTCAGGCCGGGGAACGTTGGGGTAAGAATCCAAGTAAATTTTACTAGAAAATTCATATAGTAAAGGAAAAGATGATTCTGTGACTTAAGTAAATGTAGGGGTTCTTGCTATGGACCCCTCTCAGTGTGACACTACCTTTTACAAATTCATTTTGGTGCTTATTTCCATGAGCAGAATCCAAAATGAATCTACTTGTTTTATAATATTCTCTTCTATGGAAGTCTGTACTAGACAAGTTCTTTTGTATATGTAGAAATGTGCATTATTTATTTATCTTTTTAATTCCTTTAAAAAAAGAGAGAGAGCAATTTGACTTAAGTTTATTTCAAATGAAATGAGCAGTGTATTCATTCTATGTGATGCTTTCGCAAGTATTTACAATATTTATATTACAGAACTTTGAATAAGTGGTCTATTTTGTATAGTTTGGCTTCGTGACCTGCAGCTTTTCTGTTTCCTCTATTACTTTCTACCTAAGATTTAGAGGCTCTTTACCTGGAATATTTCTAACGGTGCTTGTGCTAGGTAATCTTAGGGCCCTTCATATTTTTTATTTTATATATTTTTTTAATCGTTATTGTTGAAAGTATTACATAGATCCTCTTTTTCCCCCCGTTAACCTCTTCCAGCCGGCTCCCATCCCTTGCCAGGCCCTCACCACACCATTGTCTGTGTCCACAGATTTTGCATACTTCATACTTGAGTAGCTTTGTGAGAAGGCCAGTTGAGGAGCAAAAAAGATAACCATTGGTGGTGTCTTCCTTCTCAGTTCTTTGTGCAATAACATTTGTGAATATTTGGTAGGACACTTCTGAAAGATTGTTCACCTTAACATAGAAAATAATATATTAGAGCTCTTTTTTTTTTTTAGTGGAGGGCTGGGAAATAATTATTTCATAGTAATAGGGATCAACAATCAGCCTTTTTTAAATAGACTCTTGGTTTTTATTTTCATTCTGTAAACTCCTTACCCCTGCAAAAAATACATGAAGTTATTAAATAGAAAAGTTAAAATCATTTATTGAAAAATGAATGGTATTACATCTAGAATCAGAATGTGCTATACTTGTCCATTGTCTATAAATTTCCATAATGAGGTAGGAATAAATTGCAGAGGAGATATTTAGTTTTCATAATGTACAAGGACAGTGGCTTATGGATGACTGAACTGGGAATAATGTATATGTCAAAGTTTGATATTATTGAGCATTTCAAAAATTATAACCATTATATTTAGAAGTAGGATTAATACTTTTAAATTACCCTTTCCTATGTTTTTCCTAAAAAAGGTAACACAGTTTTTGTGAAAAGTAACAAAAATTCATTTACTTCAATTAAGAATTTTTTAAAATAACCTTTATTATTAAAAATGTTTTTAAAACTTGTTTTCTAATTCTGGCTGAGTTGCTCACTCAGTTGGTTTGAACGTTGTCCCAATACGCCCAAGTTATGGGTTTGACCTGCCAGGGCATATACAAGAGGCAAGCAATGCATAAATAACAGGTTGACTTTTTTTCTTTTTCTCTCATCAATAAATTAAAAAAAAAAAAAACACAATAAAACACTTGTCTTCTACTTGGTTACAAAGGGACAATCACATTTGGGGGGAAATGCCATTTTATCTTATTCATTATCCCTTTCTTTGACACTTCTTTAGACGGAATACGCCTTACAAAACCCTGGAACCTGTTAAACCTCCAACAGTTCCTAATGACTACATGACCAGTCCGGCTAGGCTTGGAAGTCAGCATAGCCCAGGCAGGACAGCTTCTTTAAACCAGAGACCGAGGACACACAGGTAATCCTTCAGGTTGAGCCTTTGACCATTTGCAAGTTGGGATTATTAACTGGTCAAAAACCCTATACAGTTGCTGAGTAAAGTATTATACTGTTAACACAGAGTATAAAAGTTGAGGTAATAATCCTATATAATAAAAGGGTAATATGCAAATTGACCCTATCGGCAGAACGACTAGGAATGACTGGTCGCTATGACGTGCACTGACCACCAGTGGGCAGACGCTCAATGCAGGAGCTGCCCCCTGTTGGTCAGTGCGCTTCCACAGAGGAAGTGCCGCTCAGCCAGAAGCTGGCTTATGGCTGGCCAGTGCAGCGGTGGTGGCGGGAGCCTTTCCCGCCTCCGTGGCAGTGCTAAGGATGTCCGACTAACGGCTTAGGCCTGCTTCCCAGAGGGATGTCTGACTGCCAACTTAGGCCTGATCCCCCAGGGAGCCGGCCTAAGTCATTAGTCGGACATCCCTCGAGGGGTTCCGGACTGTGAGGGGGCGCAGGCTGGGCTGAGGGACCCCCCCTCTCCTGCCCCCCCCCAGTGCATGAATTTTCATGCACCGGGCCTCTAGTATTGTATAAGTTTCTGTTATAACTTCTGTGTTTTTTTTAGACTTTTAAATATATATTTACTAGAGGCCCGGTGCACAAATATTTGTGCACTGGGGGGCCGGGGGGGAGGGGAGTCCCCCAGCCCGGCCTGTGCCCTCTCGAAGTCTGGGACCCCTCGGGAGATAACGACCTGCTGGCTTAGGCCTGCTCCCGGGTGGCAGAGGGCAGGCCCAATCCCTAAGTACAGCCCCTGGTCAGGCTCAGTGCAGGGCCAATTGGGGAGTTGGGGCGCCGCCCCGTCATGCACAGAGCAGGGCTGATCGGGAGGTTGCGATGCCACCCTCAGTCACGCTTAGGGTAGGGCCGATTGGGGGGTTGAGGCACCGCCCCCTGTCACACTCAAGGCAGGGTCGATGGGGAGGTTGCGGCGCCACCCCCTGTCACGCACAGAGCAGGGCCGATAAGGGAGTTGGGGCACCGCCCCCTGTCACACACAGAGCAGGGAGGATCAGGGGGTTGGGGCAATGCACCCTGTCACACTCAGGGCAGGGCCAATGGGGAGGTTATGGCTCTACCCTGTCACACATAGAGCAAGGCCCGTGGAGGGGGGTTGGGGCGCCACCCTCTATCACCCACAGAGCAGGGCCGATCTCGGGGTTGGGGCGCCACCACTGTCACACTCAGGGCAGGGCTGATGGAGAGGTTATGGCTCTACCCTGTCACACACAGAGCAGGTCCCGTGGTGGGGGGGGCGGTTGGGGTGCCGCACCCTGTCACACACAGGATTGGGGAGCTCCCCCCTATCGGGCACAGAGCAGGGCCCGTGGTGGGTGGTTGGGGCGCCGCACCCTGTCACACACAGAGCCGCAGGGCGATCAGGGGGTTGGGGAGCTCCCCCCTATCAGGCACAGAGCAGGGCTGATCAGGGGGTTGCGGTGCCTTCCCCTGTCACGAACAGAGCAGGGAGGATAGGGAGGTTGTGGCCCCGCCCCCTGTCACACACAGAGCCACAGGGCGATCAGGGGTTTGGGCGCAGCCCCTGTCACGCTGATCCCGGTGCCGGGAGGCATATTACCCTTTTACTATATAGGATAGAGGCCTGGTGCATCGGTAGGGGGCCAGCTGGTTTGCCCTGAAGGGTGTCCTGGATCAGGGTTGGGGTCCCCACTGGGGTTCTTGGCCAGTCTCGGTGAGGGGCTGAGGGCTGTTTTCCAGCTGGCGAGTGACTAAAGCTTCCAACCACTCCTTGTTCTCTTTACTTTCTTTTTTTTTTTATTCTGGGCCAGCTTTAGCTCTGAGGCCTCGCTGCTGAAAACATCGATACAAAGTTTCAGTTCGGCTGGCTTTCAGTCCAGCTGGTTTCTGGGGGTTTGTTTAGCTTCTTATTTGCAACATAGTACATAGTTGCTTAGAGTTGTAGCTGAGAGGCCGGCAAGTGAGGTGGGGAACGTTGGAGTCTGCAGCAAGCAAGCCTCATGCTCACTGCAGTGCCTGGCTGCCGGCCGCCATCTTGGCTGACAGTTAATTTGCATATACTCACTGATTAGCCAATGAAAAGGGTAGCGGTCGTACGCTAATTACCATGTTTCTCTTTTATTAGTGTAGATACTATAAGCAGATTGCTACTATTTCTTCCTTTTGACAGAGGTACAGATATGTATTTGGACGTAAGCTAACAAATGTTTTTTAAAACAGTCTTTTAAAAAAGGTTAAGGTAACTACTCTTAAATATAGGGTGTCCCAAAACAATGAAAATGTATACAAACTGAACAGCTGATAGCTCCATTGATTTTTATTTCTTTTCAGATTTAACCTATTGGAATTAATATTATTCAAAATGTGTGTACATTTTTCGAGGGCATTCTATATTTTGGGATAATAGGTTAAATATCAGGAATTATACAATGTGATTTAAGCTTTAAGAGGTTGGAAAAAGGAAGACCTAGCTTAGATCCAAGAAAGAATTAATAGAGTTGGTATACTCTAGAGCAGCGGTTGCCAACCAATGGTCCGTGAAGTCCGAAAGGTTGGTGACTGCTGTTTTAAGGAAACCTTTGGAGCAGGTTGGCGACCGCTGCTCTAGAATATGTTATTGTATGTACTGTTTTTTAAAATTTCTAGAAATCAACTGCCCAGTGGGTTTTTAAAAACTTGGTTTGGGAACATAACATAAATTTAGAAAAGTATTATTAAGTATGTAACTTAATGGGTTAAGACAATTTGAACACATTGGTGTAACCATCACCCAAGTCAGAAAATGAAACATTACCAACAATCCAAAAGTCCCCCTTAGACCCTTTCCTAACTATCACCTCTACCTTCTCCCCCCAGAAGTAGCCACTCCATTTTTGGGCACTTTATAAAGCCAGACAGATACATTGTATAGTTTAGTTTATTTCATTCTTTAATTTTACCTCCCACTTAACTTGGGGAAGAACCTCTCCTTACCTTGACTTTTGGGTTGGTGTATTAGAGGTAAAACTTAGCAGAATTGCCCAGCCAGCATGGCTCAGTGGTTGAGCATTGACCTATGAACCAGGAGATTGCGGTTCGATTCCTGTTTGGGGCACATCCCTGGGTTGGGGGTTCAGTTCCCATTGTGGGGCGTGCGGGAGGCAGCCAATCAATAGTTCTCTCTCGTCATTGATGTTTCTGTCTCTCTCCCTCTCCCTTCCTCTCTGAAATCAGTAATAATAATATAAAAAACTTAGCAGAATCATTTTTTGGGTTTCAACTAAAGAGGGTATCTGGCTCTTAGATTCTATGTAATTGACATTTGTTGTTATTGCTGCTGTTAGTAAATAAACGCTTACATTGGTATATGAAGTTACTATATCAGGTCAAGTTCAGTGAGTACCACAAGTGTTCTTTTTTATGTTTGTTAGTGAATTTATATTAAAACATGGTTTTTCTCTATCGTTTAGTTATATTCAGCAACCAGTTATTAAGAGTTACTTCATTAGATGCGAGGGATATACCAATATGATATAGTTCTTTTTTTCAGAGGCGCATTCTGTTAAAACAGGGATCAACAAACTTTTATAAAGGGCCAGATTGTCAATATTTCTGGGATTTGTCTCCATTACAGTTACATAGCTCCCCATTGTAGTATGAATGCAGTCATGGACAGCATGTAAATGTTCGAGTGAGCATGCATTCCAATAATATTTCATATATTTTAGTGAAATCTGCCTTTCATGTAATTTTAATGTGTTATAAATATTCGTCTTTTGATTTTTTTTTCAGCTACTGAAAAATGTAAAAAACGTTCTTAGCTCATAGGTCATAAAAATCAGATCATGAGTCAGGTTTGGCTTATATGCTGTAATTTGCCAACCCCCATGTTAGAAAAAAGCCAGTAATTGTAGAAGAGAATAATTAGTGGGGAAATATTCATGTCTGTGATGTATTGGTGTTACAAAGCAGTGTACCTGGCTTGGAGTTAAGGGAGTTCTTCACATTGAAGCTATTTTTGTAATAGAAATAGCTTTCTTTGTTTTTCTTTCATTAACATGTACTGATATAATTATAGAATGATCACATTGGAGAAAAACATTTTTTATCTAGGCTGTACAAGTCTGCCCTGTTGATTTTTTGGGGGGCCTATTAGGCGAATGATGTTGGTTTTAAAGTATAATACGGAGCCTAAGACTACAAATGCACATATGTACATTTGCATACATGTACATACACACATTACTTACTAAAAGTGATTATATAGTGTGAGGTCTTATACCTAAAGGGATAGTAAATCTATAGGAATTCGAAAAGTAGGGAGTTGGTTAAAGTTGAACAGTAATGACTATTCTAGAATGCCTCACACTGAAATCTCACTGCTGCCTTTTTTGTTGTTTTGCTCATTTTCCAGAAAATACTCTAGTTTAGCACCATTTTTTGAGATGAGAGGTTTTTATACTATTTCCAGACTAAAATTGGTTAAACTTTTAATTTCCATAGCATCTGTACATTTTTAAAAAAAGAATAGTTTATTGATTTCTTTTTTAGAAAGAGAGGGAGAGGGAGGTGTAATATCAATCAGCTGCCTCCTGCACACCGCCTACTGGGGATTGAGCCTGAAACCCAGGCATGTGCCCTGACCCAGAATCCAACTGGCAACCCTTTGGTGTACAGGATGACACCCAGCCAACTGAGCTATATTGGCCAGAACAGCATCTTGTTCATTTTCTTTTGTGGCATCTGTCACACTGTTTGTTTATTTTTAAATTGATTTCAGGGAGAGGAAGAGAGAGATAGAAACATCAATGATGAGAGAGATACATTGATTGGCTGCTTCCTACACGCTCCCTACCAGAGATTGAGCCCACAACCTGGGCATTTGCGCTGACCGGGAATCAGAATTTGAGCCCCTGGTTCATAGGTCGATGCTCAACCACTGAACCAAATCAGCCAGGCTTTCACACTGTTTTTTAATGTCTATTTTTTCATTCTTAACTGTGAGCTCCATGACACCATGGTTCATGTCTGCCTTATTTACTACTATTCATAGCAGGCTTTAAATAAATCCTCGTTGGCTTATTGTATATAAGACTTTCATTTCTCAATACGATGATCTCTTCTGATAGTTCTGAGTACTATATTAAGGTTATATTGGTTTCCAATAGATTGAGTAGAGTGAAACACAAGAATCACAGTGGTTAGGATGTCAGTCCACATAGTGAAGGGTCTTGGGTTCGCTTTCCAGTCAAGGGCATGTACCTGGGTTGCAGGCTCAATTCCAGGCCCTATTCAAGGCGAGTGTGGGAGGCAACCAGCCGTTATCTCTTTCACATCTCTCTCTCTCTCTCTCTCTCTCTCTCTCTCTCTCTCTCTCGCCCCGCCCCTCCCCCCCTCCCCTTTCTTTCCTTCCCCTTTTCCCTCCCTCCTCTTTCTCCTCTCTCCCTCCCTCTCTTCTACTCTTTATAAAAGTCAGTGGAAAGTATATCCTTGGGTGAGGATTAACAACAAAATTTTGTATTGAACAGTTTCTAAAATTTTTTTTTACATATCTAAGCAACCATTACGACTGAATGACCGGAACAGCCGGATGATGAGTCGCTATGACATGCACTGGCTGCCCCCTGGTGGTCAGTGCGCTCCCATAGCCAACCACCCGTGGTACCCTCCCCCTGGCTAGCCAACCTCCTGCAGTACCTCCCGTCCTCCCTCCCTCCCCCACCAGCTGGCCCCCATCGGCTCCTGGTGCTAAACCATTCCTAAACTACCTGCTTCTGGGTCAGGGTTTCATACATAGCAGAACAGCTCCCTCACTGCAATCTATTGAAAGTCAACCCTCGACACAAGGGTTTGTCTCACTCCCATCCTCTCCCTTCCTTGGGGGCCGCCGGCCTGCTATGGTGGTGGTGTGGCGGCAAGGGGGCCAGTCAGGGAACCGTGCGGTGGCGGGGTGCCGATGATGGTGGCATCGGCGGCATCCATTCCTTCTGCACCTGGCTTGGCAACTATTGTCTCCTCTCCCTTTAGGCCCTGGACTGGGATGGGGAACTAGGGGTGGGTGGTGGTGGGCACGGCCCCTTTCCCAGGGGCGCCCAGGGCTGGCTCCCACCTTGGGGCCAGTGGCCAGCCTCCTGTGGTGCCTCCCCTGGCAGGCCCTGATCCACCTGGCCCCAATCGGCACAGTCCCTATCGGCCCTGATTGCCGGTCAGGCCTAGGGACCTTAGCCGTGCATGAATTTGTGCACCGGGCCTCTAGTATATCATAAAAGGGAGTAATTAGTGGCTTTGAGTTGATTATTATTATTTTGGGCGGTTAAATCACTAGAATTCCTTTTTTCACAATTTTTTCTTTTCTTTCCAGTGGAAGTAGTGGGGGAAGTGGAAGTCGAGAGAACAGTGGAAGCAGCAGTATTGGCATTCCCATTGCCGTGCCTACACCTTCACCACCCACTATTGGATCAGGTATATTATTTATTAATCTATTTTAATATGTGGTAGTACTTATGAGCTTGGTTATGGAAGCCTGAAATAATTTAGTTATATTAGATCAAATTATTTATTTGTGTGATTGTTGCTAGAACATAAACACAACAATCTGTGTAGTTTTTACACAATCTTAAGTGTGTTTTTTTGTCTGTTTTACCAGCTCTTTCTTCTTACATATAAAGCATATTGGACAGCTTTATTAAATAACTTTTTGGCCATTCTGCTTTAAAAAGAGTTGCCGTGGGCATAGTCAAGAAAGTTTATTATTTGAAGAACAAGCTAATATTCTTGTTTCTCCAACCAAAGGATTAGTGACTATATTGTGAATTATGTATCAGTAAGTTTTGATGTTGCCTTTTAGGCTAGTATCTCAACTTGTGTTAATTTATTTTGTGACTTTACTATATTTATGTATGATATTCAACATATTTATTTCAGTAAAATACCATGAGTAATAAATGGGATTAAAAAAGGAAAAGTTCTTTTACTTTTTAGATTACATAAATGTTTAAGAAATTATTGCAAAGCATTAAATTAGTCCCTTGATTTTTTAGTCAATGCAATGAAGACTTTGTAGGAAAATTCTTATTTATTTGAATATGCTTTACATATGGGGGTGTGTGTCTCTCTTTTTTTCTTCTTACCCAAACATTTTACTTTCTTACTGTTTCAGAATGTTTAGTTCTCTTTCTTGTACTCTGACCTGCATTATAAACTATCTTATTAGAAAACGTTTCTGTCCCTCCTCCTCCTGGAGCTCCAGCCCACCTCTTCTCCCAGTGAGCACTGTGCTAGGTGAGACTGCACAGCCATTGGAGCGATTTAACTTAACTCTGCATAATTCATAACAAACTCCTCTGTTAGACTACTAGCCTTTAAAGTTATTAGGTTATAAGTGGTAATGCAAAGGTTAAAGTGTTAAATCTAATTTGCACTAATTTCTTCTGGTGAGAGGCCTCTGAAGTTACATACAAAACAAATATAAAATAACTCTCTGTAATATAAAATGTTTCTATGCTTAGCTTATATCCAATTTAATGTGGTTTGTATTTGTTGTTTGTTTAGATTTTTCTAGAGAAATTATAGCAGTGATTGTTCAAAACCATTTTTTAAATTAGTAATGTAATCTTTTAAAAAATGAAACTTTATTTGGAACTCCCTGGTATATACAACAGTCAAAGTACTAGAGTGAAGGTGGAGGACAGGAGGAAGAAAAATGAAAAAAAAATAGATGTATGGGATAGGGTGCTCGAGACTTTCCTGTGAATCACAATTTGAAAAATACTGATATAGTTCAGTACTTAAGGCATCTGAGGATGCCATGAAACATTTTTTTTTTCCAGTAAAATACATTTAAATTGTTCCCAAGTTGAGGGTGACTAGATAGAGCATATAAGGAATTCCAAATATAGACTCCATATAAAACCAATAGGCCTAGAAATACACATTATCAGTAATCTGGGTAGAAATGTATAATGACGTGTTTCAGATAATGAGAGCTATGTTTCATATTGTGAAATAAAGCCATCTAGTAGCATCTTTCAAAACATTTGCACTTGTACTCAAAGGAAAAGGGGCAACAGGAGATAATATGAAGATCCCAATAGAAACTGTTTACAGAAAGTTTGTATGAAAAAAAAACTCCCTCAACCTGATTGATAATCAAGAAAATGAAAATTAAAACCACAGTGACATACTGTTTCTTATCTACCAGGTAGTTAAAAATGAATAAGTCCCCTAGTACCAAATGTTGGTGAGGATGTGCAGTAACAAGAAAAAGTACATTGCTGGTCAGAATTTATTAGTTGATACACTCACTGGGGAAAGTAGTTTGTTAGCTAGTCAAGTTGAACGGGTTTTTACCTTAGATTTATCAATTTCATTTCATATTTACCCTAGAGTATTGGTTCTCAAAATATGATTATGGAACTTGTGAGAATTGCCAAGATTCTTTCATGGAGTTTTTGAGGTCAGAACTATATTCATAAGATTTATTTGCCCTTTTCATTCTCATTCTGGTACTGTGGACTTTTCCAGAGGCTAGATAACATATGATAAAATCATTACTTTGACAGCTAACGGAATGTGTATTTGTGTATTCATGTGTTTAAAAACATATCAGTTTTAATTTCTATTACTTTTATTATAACCCATCTCAACCAAGCTTTTTGAGGTTCTTTAATTTTAAAGAATGAAGCCTAAGACCATGAAGTTTAAAACCACTGTCCTAGAGCAGTGGCTTTCAGAGTGTGACACCCAGAATAACAGCATCATCACTGGGGAAATTTGTTAGAAATGTGAATTTTCAGGTCCCATGTAGACTTACTTAGTCAGAAACTCTGAGGACTGGAGCCCAGCAATCTGTATTATAACAAGCTTTCAGGGTGCATTTCTGATCAGTGCTCAAGTTTGAGAACTACTGTTCTAGAAAAATTCAAGAACCGTATTTAGGAATGCTCATAGTAGCGATATTAAGAATAGCAAAACTCTGGATGTAACCAAAATGTCTAGTAATAGAATGGATAAATTGTGGGATGTTTACATGCAAATGTAGCTATAAGAATTAATATATTGATATACTTATCAACATGGGTGAATTTTAAAAAATATCAAAGGAAAAGAGCGAGCCAACAGAATACATAATTATTTTATTATAAGTATTTATAAATTTGCAAAATATCTGTATATTGTTTAAGATTCTATATCTGAAAATTTTTTTAAGCTATATATAGTAAAGAAATAGAATGTTTAACACATACCTTTTGGAGTTGTGGATCCAGAGGGGGCATACAGGAAACTCCAGTGATACTAGTAATATTCTATTTCTTGAAGCAGGGTATTTATCTTATTTTATTAAAAAAATTATATATGTATTTATAAAATAGTTATATATAATCATTACAAATATTATATAACATATTAGCATATAACCATTTGCATTTTTGTATATGTATAATTTATATAACAAAGCTATATATATATGTATGTATATATGTATACACACACACACACACCCTTTGGTATTATGGTTTATTTTATAATAAAATATTAAAATAGATTTTAAAATAGGCATAGTTTGGAACTGCTGAATAAGTTGGTTTTGGGTTTTAAATCACCAAGAAAAACAACTTGGATTTCATACATTTTTATACAGGTAGAGGAATATAAAAATCATTATAGTGAGAATTGTATTAAAAGTAGCTTTAGGCTTACTTCTTAGCTTTCTAGAAAACCTAGCTGTCCAGGGTTACTCATGAAAAGCTTTTAAATCGACTATTATTTTAAAAATGTGTTTCTATTTTGAAAATGACCATGTGGATGATTCAAATAATTAGTGACTGCCTATGGCTTGGGAGTTCCAAAATGTTAAATATTAGCACTTTTAATGAACAACCTCTGCTGAACAGTTTTATCTAATTTTATCACCTCTAGGGGAGGTTAAATTAGACAACTGAATGAAAATAAACTAGGATGCTGTTTTTTTTACATAGTCATGGTTAGATGTTTAGGTCAGGCAAAAAAATAATACTGTTAATCCCAAAGTCACCTTTGGAAAGTATAGTTAACTTTAGAGGCTTTGAACTTTATTAACCTTTTAAGTATTAAACTTTTGAAATGTTGGTCAAGATGACTGAATAAAATATTAAGCATTATTAATACTTTAGTAAGTTTAGATATGCATGATAATTTTATACAAAAGATTGATTTGAGTATAGTATGGAGAAAAAGACCTCCAAGTATGGAGAAAGAGAATGGATTTCTATAAGAGCTTTGAAACCAGAAGTTGTACTTCTCTTAAAAATGATTTTACTATAATATGTGTTGATAACTGCTGATACAATAAACATTCAAATTTTAGTACAATCTGTGGAAAATATGCTGAACTCTTTAAATTTTATAATTAAACCTGGATTTGGCTGGATAGAATCTTATACAGTTTTTTTGAAGATTTGGCAATGGAAAGGAAGAAGTTTGTAAATCAAATATTAATGTATTCACATTTAAAAGCTGACGCTTTCCACTTCAGACTATCCTTTGGTACTTATTTTGTTAGAGAGACACAATTTACATATAAAATCTGTGTGTTCTAAAATAATACAGTAAAAATTTATACATAATATTAGCAGAATATTTGGGATTATGCTAAATTAAATGGCTTAAGAATGTAACTTTATTTACTTTTGCAGCTTCCCCACTATCTGTTTTTCCTTCTTCAGAGATGGAGCTATTTGTGTTTTATCTTTACTTTTCTCTTTATTTTTGCTGTGGGCCTTAAAACTAATAAATACTTCTTACTGTGAGTCTCCCTCTCTTTGTTCTGCTATTGGAGGTGTTATGCAGTGCTCAAATTCTTTGTTGGTTGCCTTTGACTAATGCTTTTCAGCTGCCCCGGGCTCAGCTCCTGGTTCCCAGTATGGCACAATGACCAGGCAGATTTCTCGACACAACTCTACCACTTCCTCGACATCTTCTGGTGGATACAGACGAACTCCCTCTGTGACTGCTCAATTTTCTGCTCAGCCTCATGTTAATGGAGGTCCACTTTATTCTCAGAATTCAAGTAAGCTTGTGCTTTGCAGGCGCACAGCACCATTGAGCTCCTTTAGAGGGAAATTATTTGAAATTGTTATTTTGCTAGTGATAGACAACAATTGAAACCATGCCACTTTATATTTATTTAGTTGTTTCTTCAATCATACTATTTAAAAAATAATTTACCACTTTCGCTCAAATAATTCAGGCTTACTGTACTTTATACTAAAATTTAACTGATGCTTTAAAATGATATTTTTATTACTATAAATAGAACTAGAGAAGAAAAATTGAAATTAATTAAATTGAATTTATTTTTATTGGCATATTTGAGGCTGTTCAATAAGAGAATTTAAAACATTGTGAATATTTTTCTTTAAAATAACATAAAATTGCTGGCTATCACTTTTAAGCTTCCTAAACTATACTGAAATGAATTCAGAACCATTAAAAAAAGTTAGTGATGTTTGCTTATTATGTCTCTGAATAAGGTAACAGTGGGGAGGATTTTTAAAAAGTTTCTTCTTTTTCACCTTGAATTGCACATCTCAGCACTAACTGCAGTCAATGTTTAAAAGCTGATAAGATTAGAAAACCGTTTGGGCATATAATGTCAGGAAGTTTGAATTGCTTGTGGTGGTTATTAATTTCACTTTCCATATCAAGATGCTTAATCCAAAAAGGAAAAACAGATCTGAAATGAGCCAATTGTCCAGTATTTGTTATTGGCTCGAAGGGTGATCACTGGGACTAGACTGAAACACACTTTCCCTGTAAGCTTTTGTAACTACTTTCTAGAACTGCATGTTTTATTGTTGACTTGGAAAACACTGAGTAAAATCGGTAGTTACAGAATAGTCATGGGGGGATGTGAAGCAGATAGAGAATATAGTCAATAATATTGTAATAACTATATATGGTGTTAGATGGGTACTAGATTTATTGGGGTGATAACTTCATAAGTTATATAAATATCTAATGTGGTTGTAAACCTAAAACTCATTTAATATTGTATGTCAACTGTAATAGAATAAAAAAGTATTAAAAGAAAATTTAAAAACACCGAATATTCCATGTTAACATAGGAAGTTGGTTTAAGTTCTTTTTATTTATAGTGCATGTTCTGAACATGTTTTTAAAAAAAATATTTTTTATTGATTTCAGAGAGGAAGGAGAGGGAGAGGGAGATAGAAACCTCAATAATGAGAGAGAATCATTGATCAGCTGCATCCTGCACACCCCGTAATGGGGATCGAGCCTGCAACCCAGGCATGTGCCCTTGACCGGAATCAAACCCGGGACCCTTCAGTCCACAGGCAACACTATCCATGGAGCCAAACCAGCTAGGGCCTGAACATGTATTTTAAAGCAGAGCTGGGGAAAGTTACATTATTGGGGGGTTTTTTTTGTTTGTTTAATTTTTAGAGTTAAAGATTAATTGTATTATAGCAAAAAAAAAAATCTCATATGAATTGAAAACCACTTTAGCAAAAATGTCAGAATTCATAGGTAATCCTAAAATTTATAGTTTTTTTTCTAGACTAACATTTTCATCTAAACGCTAAAAAACATTATCAGTTAGAATTTTACCTTATAGTTTCCCTGGTCTCCTTTGGTAGTGAAAGGTACCTAGCATCTGAATATTCCACAGATTATCTGATTATTAACCTCACTAGTTTTATAAACTTCTTTCATTTTACACTGCACTTTTAGATCCTATCTTTATGTTTATTTTTTTCTTTTCCTCAGTTGGACATTTAAATTTACTCTGCAAATAGAGTTTTTGTTGACTTCACATAATACACGTTTGTGTAGTTTTATTTAACAGTACTTGGGTGGGTTATTTGCAGACAAGACATTTTTATTACTGAATGTCTATCTTTTGGATATTGTAAAGTAAGTTTAGCTTCAAATTTTAAAGATATTATTATGTCTTGTCAAATTAATCATCCTTTAGTCTGAATTACTGTTGGTGTTGTAATAGTAGATGTGAATGTTTTTAGTGTTTTGATGTGCATATTTCCTCTTTTTTCTAAATGTGATGGTAATTATTAGTATCTTCACAGCAAAGCTTTTCTTTTTCTTGACATACTAACCAGCATGGCTAGTTACTAAGGGTTGTTTCTAGAAAAAAGTAAAACACCTGAAAAATATGTGGGAGTTTTTAAAAATAAAAAACTATAACATTTTATTCATTGAAGAGCCTCTATATACAAAGTATCAGATGGAACAAGGCCAAGTCAGTGAATTAAATGCTAGTTTAGCCACACAATGAATATTAATTGCTTTAAATTACTGCTTCTTTAAACACTGAACCTCTCAAATTTTTACACTTACCAACAAAATTTTTAACTTGAATTAATTGAAGTAACTTTTTGATTACGTGATCTTTGGGAACCAATGAATTGTTTTTCTCTGTCAATTTAGTGTCACTTGTTGTGACTACCAGTAAACTGAGTTTTGTTATCCACTCCTATTGACTTTTTTGAGCAATCTTTGGCAATTACTGTCTTGTTATGAGACAAAATGGTAAAAGTATGTATATTTCCTTTTAGTTTGCTAATTTTTAATACATTTGCTGCCCACGTGAACATTTGGTATTTATTTCTTGTAAATTATGTCCTCTCTAGAAAGAAGTTGGAATATTTTTCCAGCTGCTAATGATTTGTTAGAAATTACCTAAATGCAAATAATTGCCTATTTTAAAGTATTGTTAGACCAGGTTTTCTTTGTCAGAACAGTGATAAAAAGAAAGAAGGTCACTTTTGAGAGATATTTTATTCTTTGAAACTCAGCAAACAGTTAGCATGGGATATAGTAAATTTAGGAGTAATGTCTTTAAAAATGTCAACTTAAAGGGTAATATAACCTTATTTTACAAACAAGGGTTTTTCCTGGAGAGCTATGTGTAAATTTATATATAAAATAAGAATTTTTTAAAGGAAAACTGTGATTGATATAGTTACTTATATATGATCTAAACAGCTGTTTCATAGCACATTTGGTTTCTAATATACAACATTCCCCTAAAACTAGAACAGCCTGTTAGGTTATAGAAATATGGCAAAGATGCAATATCCTAGAAACTGCTATCAGTATTTCACTGTTAACTGTTTTTTTAGTCTTTTTAAAAATATATATTTTTTATTGATTTCAGATAGGAAGGGAGAGGGAGAGAGAGAAACAATGATGAGAATCATTGATTGGCTGCCTCCTGCATGCCCCCTACTGGGGATCGAGCCGGGCATGTGCCCTCAATTGGAATCGATCCAGGGACCCTTCAGTCCGCAGGCCGATGCTCTATCCACTGAGCAAAACCGGCTAGGGCTAAAGTCTTTTCTTAGAATTTGAGGTTTTCATTGCATGAAAGTGAATGTGAGGGTAAATTTAAATCTCTCCCAAACAATATAATTAGGATTAAGTTAGAAGTATTTTTTTTCAATAAAATTAACCAATTGGCTAAACACAACTCAGCTTTAGATTTTCTAGTGTGTAATCAACTTGAAGGTTCTGCAGGTTTTTGTTTTGTTTTTGTTTTGTTTTGTTTCATTTGCAAACTGTTCTTTGCATACTTATGTTTGTGGTCCTTGTAACTGACTTCTGCTTTTTGTTTCCTTTTCTTTCCTTTACCTGTTTTACTTCCCCCATACTGTGTTGTTGCTATCAGTTTCTATTGCTCCACCCCCTCCCCCTATGCCTCAGTTGACTCCACAGATACCTCTCACAGGCTTCGTGGCCAGGGTGCAGGAAAACAGTAAGTTTGGAAAAACTGAGCTGTCAAAGGGTAGAGGCTGTCTCCTTATAGCATGCATGGCTGATGAGTCATCATTTTCCTTACTTTTACTGAGAAGCTAATCTTATCTGAAAATAGGTGCAGCTATGTTATTGAAACTGAAGAGCACGATCTTTAGTTTTTTCTCTTGTGTGCATGATTACTGACCTATATAAATTTCAAAATTGCAACTTTCTTATGTATTCATATGATCTAAAACATGAAATCTGATCTTTGCAGATTCTTAAGGAAAGTATAATCAAACACAAAGGAAACTACTAGCTTCCAATAATTACTAGAAGAATTAGTTAGAAAACATTTGGTATTCAAATTCATCTATAGATTGTTTTGTGAGATTTTGTTTATTACATAATTGGGACAGGTCTGTTGTTTTTTTCTTTAGTTACAAAAAATATTTTGGAGAAGACTTGTAGCTTTCCTTAGATTTTGATACATGAGTAATTTTTAATCTATATAAAGATTCATTGTTAGAATAAGAATGAATATGCAAGAATAAGTAAATTACATTCACAATATGTATTCATCTGAGTGATTGTCATTATAGAGCCCTCTTCATGTTTTGGCTAGCTACATGCAGGCCCATGAGGATTATTTATGAATATACAAATCTGTCATCTTTTTTTTTAGGGCTTCTTTGAAGGAAGGTCAGGGAGTTTTGAAAATTCTTTTAAATATATGGATTTAATTAGGGTAGATAGTTTATATTGCTGTCTGATTATTTTAAGGTTTTGGAAGATGTGTAATCATAGTCACATGATCATAGTGAATGTTACTTGACAAAATGAAGAATACCACTATCACAAATTTTATTAGGCCAAAATAGCTATTGAGATTAAGATGGTAAGGTGGTCAAGTAGTAATTTACTTTATTTGGGACCATCACCATCCAAATAAATCTCAGAATGTTGTGAACAAATGTGTAACCCATTTGATCAACCAGTCTTCTAAGATAATACATTGTGGCAAATTTCATTGTTCAGCTTGTGCTGACTCTTTTGTGTTATTCTACCTATTTCCTCCATTCCTCCAGTGAAATATTTGTGAATTTAGTGTTATGTGTTAGTCTTTGGGAAGAATACAAATAGTTTAAGACACAGTCCTTACCTGTAAGAAATGTATGATTTAATGGATATTTTATAAAACATTGTAGTTTCAAAATATTGAAATTTCTGAGTGCAAACCAACTTTGAAATCTGTGTTTAAATATATATAAATAAGTGAATCTTATTTTTAATAATAAGTGAATAAGAGTAAATTGCTGGTCTTTAATGCTGTAAGAGTTTAAAAATGAAGCCAGTTAAACTTTTTGAACTGCCTTACAGCCAAGAATTTTTAGAAACTATTTAAAAATAACCATAATGAACTTCCATTTAGTGTGACCGAAGCTCTTTGGAAACTTTAAATAGAAATTCAGAATTAATGTGCATTATTCTAGGTATGCCTGGCCTTTGCTAAAGAGGCCCATGGTACTAGTTTAGTTCTTTCACCAAACAGATGAACTTGAGTCAGTCATTGTCCTTGTGCAGCAGAATGCCCAACTTTATTTGCCATCTGTTTTCTTTCAAAGCATGCTAGGAAGATTGGTGAGAAACTGTATCATCAGTATCTTAAATTTATTTATTTGTTTGTTTATTTAAATTCAGTCCTCACCTGAGGATATTTTTTCCATTGATCGTTAGAGAGAGAGTGGAATGGAAGGGGGAGGAGAAGGGGAGAGAGAGAGAAAGGAAACATCTATGGAAGAGAGACACATTGATTGGTTGCCTCCCACAATAGTAATAGAAAGATTTAAGGGTTATTTGTGGGCAAAAGTAAAATAGATCCAAGCATTCAGTGGAAAAATAAGTTATAAACATAACAGAATGAGCGTTATCGCACAAGGCTTATTTTCTAGTAGCCTTTTTCATTCCTCAACAGGATAAAATAGAAATTCACAGCATTGAAGTGGAAATAGGGCTATTCAATCTGCAAATGTTTTAAATCTTGAGCCCTTGTTATATTCTCAGCACTTTATTCCAAATAGGGTGGAGTAAACTTTAAAACCTGTATTAAGATAGATTATGACTTTTTTGATCATATAAAAATAGCCTTAGAAATTGGCATTTAAGTTAGTATATTGGTATTCTGAATTTCTTCCCTGTAGCTATTATATAATTCCTGTGTTAATTTGTATCAAAACATTTTCATATGTCTTTAACTTTTAAAGAAATGTGTGCATAAGAAATTTAAATTAAGAATTAGTTGTGTTCCAGTTTTGAGTTCCTTAATGTTGGGAGCATTTGTTACCTGGTGTCATAATAGTTCAGTGAACACAGTTCTAGCCTCTACATTTTACCATTTATACTTTTGATTATTTAAATTACACGCACATACTACAACCATCTAGAATTGGAGGTGTGAGTTGGTTTTATTGTTTTGCATGATATAAGTTACTTTCTGTGTATTTTTTAAAAATTATTACCACAAAACTTTACTTTTAAAATCTTTGTTTGGATGTATTCTTAGAATAGATCTTTAAGATCTTGTCCTCCCCTCATCTATGTTATGTTTTACTAGCAATAAGGCAAAAATCTCAGCTTGCTTTCTACATTTAAAAAGTTGATTATGAGTACAAACATGTTAAAAAATACTCTAAGACATTTTCTACTAGTTGGGGATTTTTTAATTTATTTTTTTCTTGTTAAAATTTACATGAAAGAATAGGAAACCTATACATAGAAGCATACCTAATACCACCGACTTTTCTTTCTCCCTTAAAACAAACAAAATAAATATCTATCCACTGGAAACTTATTTCTGGGCAACTAAAGATATTTAATCTAAAATCAGAGACATGAATATTCACAATGAATAGCTATCAAACCATTAATGTAATATTATTCATAATGTTTACTGTAGTCCAAATGATAAAGGTGACATAAGGCTTATTTAAGGACTTAAATTAATTAAAGAGTGACAGTTGTTTAGACCTGAGCCTTGGAATTAAGGAAACTTCTTTACTCCTATAATCTTTATATAAAGAGATAGTCTCCTAACCTGCATCCATTAATTTGTAGTACTTCCTAATACCTTTATTTTTAGCTCATTTTATTATAGCAAAATTATTCGTGAATAGTGGAAGCTTTAACATACCAAGCTTTTATTTCTAATCTTGCATGTTTTATTATAGTGCATGCTTTATATGAATTAGAGCTTTCTTAAGTTCTTTTAATTTATGAATTTCCATTTAGTCTCTTTTTTTATTCAAATTAATTATCTGAATTTTTTCTAGTTGCTGATAGTCCAACTCCTCCACCACCACCTCCACCAGATGACATTCCCATGTTTGATGACTCTCCACCTCCGCCGCCACCACCTCCAGTGGATTATGAAGATGAGGAGGCTGCAGTAGTTCAGTATAATGACCCATATGCAGATGGGGATCCTGCATGGGCCCCTAAGAATTATATTGAGAAAGGTAAGGTACAATCATCTATTAGAGTAAAGGAAAATAATGTAATTATAGAATTTAGAGCTATGAAGAACATTTAATCCAGTGTTTCACAATCTTTTGAATAACTTTACCAGTCAAGATGATATAGTTAAACCTTATTTCCTATACATTTCCAATTTGAAGAGAGGATTCTTTATATTTTAAATTAAAAATATGTTATAATGTTAGCTGTACATTTTCAAATGACGTAGTGCTTCTAGCTGGAGGTTAACTTGTCTGTCTGCATTTTATAGATGAAGCAACTAAGACACACACAAAAAAGGAGTGAAATGATTTACTAGTACTAGTCATATAATTAGTAATATTTAAAACCAAATTTCTAAGCACTTCTCATAAAAATAGAAATCTTTTATCTCTAAACACTTTAAAATCTATTGGGATTATTATGAGAACAAGCTTTCAATTAAGGTTTTCATTAGTTGATCTTACAAAAGAGAAGATAATCACTAGAATTTTATATCATGAAATAATGTGTAACTCCAACGTCCAAATTTACCTATTTTACCTGACAGTCACCTTAATGATCTTTTCAGAAACAGTATGTAGGAAAGAAAAAGTTCTATTTTTAGAGAGTTTGCTTTTTTAAAATCCAATTATGTGCTATTTAAAAATCTGTATTTGTATAGTGTTCTGAAAAATACTTGTAATTTAGTTGATCACATTTGATTACATTTGAAATGTATTCCCTTCCATTCCCTGGATTAACTGATCTTAAGTAAGTAGCTGTAGCTCTTGAGACCTGTTCCATTCTCCCCTGCCCAAGTTTTAAATACATAGCTAAAAGTAAATTTCCTATTTTCCTTTTTTATAGTTTTTAAGAGTAAATATTCTGCATATAGTTCAGGAAGTCTTGAATATTCTACTTTCTATTAAGATTTTTATGTACCTTCAAGTAGAAATAAGTTGTGGTTATTATGAGGGTGATAAACTTGAATAGTCTTGAATTGTGTTTTTACTCATATTTCTGGCTTGGGAAGCAAATTTAACTTTAAGTATTTATGAAATTGGAACTATTATATTTGAAGAAGTTGAAAAATTGGGAATGATAGAACAGTGAATAACCTAGCACAATTAAAAAGTATCTTCACAAGTTGAAATGATGAGTCTTAAATCAAGGTTATTACATATTTTTTTGTAAAAGACCAAATAAACATTTTTAACTTATTTTATTTATTAAATTTTTAAATATATTTTTACTAGTAGCCCTGCGCATGAATTCATGCGCCAGTAGTTCTCTGTGGGGCCTCACCGCTCCGTGCATGCTGCCCAGGGTGACGACCAAGCGTTCCGTGCCCTGGCCTGGCCAGAGGCCCATCTGCAGCCGGGCACCGAACACTTGTCTCGTTGTGGTGGCGACGAAGCAAGCATTCTGCCGGGTCACTCACGCTGCCTGCTCTCAGCAGCCGCCTCGCCGGGACTGGGGATCTCCGGCTAGGCTGAGAGGACTTTGCTGTGGGTCCTGCCATCTTTGTGGTGGAGTGACAGTTAATTTGCATATTACCCTTTTATTATATAGGATTGATTTCAGAGAGGAGAGGGAGAGAGAGATAGAAACGTCAACGGTGAGAGAGAATCACTGATGGGCTGCCTTCTTCATGCCTCCTACTGGGGATCGAGCCCGCAACTCCAGACATGTGCCCTTGACCGGAATTGAACCTGGGACCCTTCAGTTCGCAGGCTGACGCACTATCCACTGAGCAAAAGCAGCTAGGGCAATAATTTTGTTTTTTTAACCCTTTGTGGTCTAATTTTATTTTTGGAATTCAAACAGTCTGGTCCAAATTAATTGACGGGATTGACTGTTGAACTTACTGACAATGCATATAATCACAGCGGTTTGTGGGGTCGACCTCAGCTCCATGTCGGACCTGCTCCTAGTGCCTGGTTTGTTGAGTCAGCCTGGATGTTGGACCGAAAAGGGTTAAATCTTTATTGTTCAGATTATTACAGATGTTCCTCTTTTTTCCCCCCATAGTTCCCATCCACCTAGTTCTCACCCCCCGCCTCCCAGGTTCTTGCCCCTCCCCACTATCCTTGTTTATCGGTGTAAGCTCTTTGTCCAATTTCTTCCCACACCCCCCACACCCTCTTCCCATCGAGACTTGTCAGCCCGCTCTCTTTCTATGCCCCTGATTCTATTACATTTACCAGTTTGTTCTGTTCATCAGATTTTTTTATTCATTTGATTTTTAGATTCACTTGTTGATAGATATGTATTTGTTGTCACTTTGTTGTTCATAATTTTTTATCTTTACCTTTTTCTTCTTCTTCGTCTTCTTAAATACCTTTCAGCATTTCATACAATACTGGTTTGGTGGTGATGAACTCCTTTAGCTTTTTCTTGTCTGTGAAGCTCTTTATCTGACCTTCAATTCTAAATGATAGCTTTGCTGGGTAGAGGAATCTTGGTTGTAGGTTCTTGCTATTCATCACTTTGTGTATTTCTTGCCACGCCCTTCTGGCCTGCATAGTTTCTGTTGAGAATTCAGCTGACAGTCGTATGGGTACTCCCTTGTAGGTATCTAATTGTTTTTCTCTTGCTGCTTTTAAGATTCTCTCTTTGTCTTTTGCCCTTGGCATTTTAATTATGATGTGTCTTGGTGTGGTCCTCTTTGGATTCCTCTTGTTTGGGGTTCTCTGCGCTTCCTGGACTTGTAAGTCTATTTCTTTCACCAGGTAGGGGAAGTTTTCTGTCATCATTTCTTCAAATAGGTTTTCAATATCTTGCCCTCTCTCTTCTTCTGTCATCCCCATAATTCGGATGTTGATACGCTTGAAGTTGTCCCCGAGGCTCCTTACACTATCTTCGTATTTTTGGATTCTTTTTTCTTTTTGCTCTTCCAGTTGGGTGTATTTTGCTTCCTTGTATTTCAAATCTTTGACTTAATTCTTGGGATCCTCTAGTCTACTCTTGAATCCTGTATGTCATTCTTTATTTCAGTCAGTGTATGCTTAATTTCTGACTGGTCCTTTTCCATTTTTTTGGGCATTCTCACTAAGATCCTTGAAGGTCTCAGTAAGTTCCTCAGAGGTTTCTAGAAGATTCTTGAGTAACCTTATAACTGTGGTTTTGAACTCTATATCCAGTATTTTGCTTTCATCTATTTCTTTCATTTGTCACATGTTTCTTTGTTTCTGCATTTTGGCTGCTTCCCTGTGTTTGTTTCTATGTATTGGGTAGCTGCTGAGTCTCCTTGAGTTGATAGAGTGGCCTTGTGTGGTAGGTGTCCTCTAGGGCCCAGTGGCTCAGTCTCCCCTGTCACCTTAGGTGGACACTTGTGGTGCACCCCTTTGTGGGCTGTTTGCACAGTCTTGTTATAGTTAAGTCTGATTGCTGTTGGTATCACTGGGAGGAATTGATCTCCAGGCCAATTGGCTGTGAGGACCAGCTGTGTCTACAATGGAAGAGCTGCTGGTCTGGAGACACCCTTGTGGGGCAGGGCTTGCTTCAGTGGGGCTTTGGTTCTCACTGAGTCTGCCCCTTGAGTGTGTCGCTTATGGATGTGAAGAGTTGTATTCTGGTATGGTCTCACACTGACCACTGGGTACACTGGCTCTTGGATCTCCAAGGAGGTGCAAAGTCAGCCATTGCCTGGGACCGCCCAGCAGGAGCTACAGAGAGATCTGCAGATTCCTCTTCTTTGTATGGGGTTTGGAAGTTCCCAGACAAGGCCCAGCTGTGTAGCAAGGCAGGCTGCTGCTGCTGGATTGATTGCTTTGGGGCTACCTGACCCAGCTGCTGCCTGTTTGACAGGTTTTAGGCTGAGAAAGGACAGGCCATTCATATGCAAAAGCCGCTGGGCACAGCTTTGTTGGGGTTGTAAATTGGGTGGGGCGGGTTCTCAGGGAATCACCATGGCAGAGCAAACAGCAATGGCTGCCAGTCAGCCCTGCACCAGAGAGGTCCCAGGGTAGGAACATTGGCTGCTGTGAGCATCTCCATTTGAAAGAAAGCCGCCCTCGTGTTCCTGTCCTGATTTCCAGATAGTCCAGTTTCTCCCCATATGTGTCTGGGTCTCCCAGAGTCTTGCCTGGAACTGGAGTTCAGAACAAGCAGGAGCTTGTATCTCCCTTCCAATTAAAAAAGCAGCACACATGGATGCCAGCCTGTTCTGCGCCTCCGCACAGCCTACCAGTCTCAATGCACTTTCTTCTTACCTCTCTAGTTGTAGAACTTCCACTCAGCCAGCTTTCCCGTGGTTCTGGATGATAGTTCTGTCTTTATAATTTGGATGTGGTTGTGAGAGGTAGCAAGTATAGGTCTTTACTTATCTAGGGCAATATTTTTAACTTTTTTAAAAAATTGAGGTTAAATTGACATAACATTATATTAGTTTCAGGTATACAGTGTAGTGATTCATTATTTGTATATATTGCAAAATGAAATATTTAAATCTCTGTTAGCCACTGTTATAGCACAAAACAGCCATAGATGTTGCAATTTTTAAAAATATATATATTTTTATTGATTTCAAAGAGGAAGAGAGAGAGAGGGAGAGAGAGAGAAAAAAAAAAAAACTTCAGTGATGAGAGAGAATCATTGATCGGCTGCTTCCTCTATGCCCCACACCGGGCATCAAGCCCCAACCTGGCCATGTGTCCTGACCAGAAATCGAACTGTGATCTCCAGGTTCATGGGTTGATGCTCAACCACTAAGGCTGGGTGAGAGGAAACATTTTTATTCTGCCAAATGACTTTGAGAATGTCGGGCCTTTGTCATGATTAGCTTAAAAGTCTATAGCATTCAAAATTTAATTCATTATCAATCTGAATACAAAGAAATTAATGTTATCAAAGATAAACCATAAAAAATAAATATTAACTGACTAATTAATAGTTTACTTTTAAATTATTACATTATTTTCTTTACTGTATCTAACAGTCACTCAATTCTTTTGGGTGGCTTCTTAGATAAAAATAATACCAGGATAATAATTTAATATTATTTATTCTTTATGTTTGGGGGTTTTTAAAGACAACTTTATATGCCAGTGAGCTTGTAATCACAATACTATGATTCTGCTGCAGGATTAAAATGGACTTGTTGAGTTTACTTAATACAGTGTTTCGGAAAGGGGAGAGAAGATTGCCTGTTTTAATTTAGCAAATAATATCGATTAGTACTTCAAGCCTCTTATAATTCCCCAGTTCAGAATAATTGTGGGGACTAACCATCTTTTTTGGTGGAAAAGTAAGTTCCAGAACATCTTAAACGTCTTAAGAACTCTGTATTTTAAGAAAAACTACACGAGGCAAATCAATGAAAAAAATCCATATCGCATACCATTTCACATTTACTAGAAAAGTACATATAATTTGAGCATCATTATGCTATGAAGGCAGAATGAAGGAATAATTAAACTTATCAACCAGTAGTTTAGAAAACTAGAATAATTTTTATGCCTTTTTTTCTATGACACTGTGCAAACAAAGTGAATATTTTGAACTCAAAATAATCACTGATACTACAGAATTGCAAATAGTTCTCTCAGTCTTAATTAATGCATCTTTACTCAGTTATTTCCCCTTAAAAAATCCTGTTGATCATTAAAGTGCTCTGTAAAAATATTCTAAATATAGCCCCATAAGTTACATGAATATTTTCCTTGGATGAGATTTATCTCCAGGTATGTATACTTTCAAATTAGATAGTTGGTTTACTGATTGGTTATGCATCTTTGCTGCCCAGTTATTTTGAAAAATTGTTTTGCATACTGTTGGCACTTAGTAGATATTTGAACAAATGAATTGAAATGACTAATCAGCCCTTAAAATTCAGAGATCTTCCCTAAATAGATTGGTAGAAACTATTGTTTTCTCTAGTCTAATCAATTAGTCAGTTTGGCCCCAAGACCAAGTTATTAATTTAGGTACATGGTTAGCCACTGGTCTACCTATATTTATAGATGTAAGAATTACGAATATTCATAAAATAGTTGGTTTTGCTATACTATAGATTTAATTGGCATTACATTTAAAAATTCACATTATGTTGGATATAGTGCACTCACTTGTTATTTCAACTCTTTCTTCCATAGTTGTGGCAATATATGATTATACAAAAGACAAGGATGATGAGCTGTCATTTATGGAGGGTGCAATCATTTATGTAATAAAGAAGAATGATGATGGCTGGTATGAAGGAGTCTGCAATCGAGTGACTGGTTTGTTCCCTGGGAACTATGTTGAATCAATCATGCACTATACTGATTAAAATTTTTGCTTTTAAAGTAGGTTCTTATTATTACTCAGTCATACTGTGGGACTATTAATGGTTAACAAAATTGTCTTAAAATGTGCCCATATTTTCAGGACATGCTGTTTTATTGGTATAATTGAACGTCTACCTTGTAAGCATAAATCTTTGAGGCAGTTTGTGTATTGCTCAACAGCAATTTATACAAGAGGCTGTCTATAACTGATTATGCTTATATACTTACTTACACAATGTTAACTTTATGACCAGCTTAAATATTCTGGGGATCTGGGGTATAATATTTAACAAATCATGATTCAGATTGTACCATTAATGTTTCAGTGCAGCATGGTTACTAATGCTATGTCAGACTAATATTAAAATCAGAAACTTAAATGCTGGTGCTGGTCATACCTTTTGTTTAGACTCTCTCATTCTTGAACTATAACTATTTGTTTAAAGCATGCATACAAATTAATTATTGAAATATACTTCTTAAAAATCCAGGATGCTTCCAATTTGTGTGATATTTTCTTGGAGTACTCGTACTTAGGTCTCTTGAAATGAATTGAGTCTCTAAGGTTTCCATGTGAAATAAAAAAAAACAAAAAAGGGTTATCTATAATGTTGTAATTTGTAACTAAGTTTTTTAATGAGTGAATTTGCATTATAAATTTTTTCCACTCACAAATACTTAAGTGAACCAAAGGTTTTTGTCCTTTCCTTCACTGATTTGTTTTTAAAAAAATAAATAAAAGATACTGATTTATTGCAGAATTATTGTTCTATTTTCTCAGCATATGAACTTCAGCCTTATATCAACCTGTCCCAAAATCAAATGTGACTGATTTTTGAAGATTTAAAATCTGAAAGTTATTTACAAGTCAATCTATTTAGTTGCTTTTCTAAAGTAATTTTTTTTTTCAGAGCTAAGAAAATGTGTAAAATTATTCACTTCTGTGGGTAAAATTCTTAAGGATTGCTGTTATTAGTGCTCCAGTTTTCCAGTGGACTGTTGTTCAGTGAAAGGAAATTATAAGTATCTTTTACATACTGTTTTGTAGAAGTGGATGCAATTGATTTTTGAATAGGCACTATTTAATTCATTAACTGGTACTAGCAACATAAAGAGATTTTTAAAGTAATTAGGGAAAAACTGGGTCATATATCAATCAGTGAACAGGGACATACCTGACCAATAGATTTGTTTTGTCTTTTTGACATAATTGAAATGCAACACATGCACTTTGTGTGTCTCCTCTTAATTTAAGGGAGGTTTAGAAGGATGTTTTATCTTGTGTACAATTCTGTATTGCCTAGGATATTAAAATAGAGCGCTCAAATGTGGGTTTCTGTGTATTGAGGAATTGTCTGGATTTCAAATTGCAGTTTATGTACTGGGCATTACAGACTGTAATAGAATAGTAAATGGTAAGACTAGTGCAAAACATTTATTTCTGAGAGTTAAAGACCATTGCTACCAAATCAATGTGACTGTTGAATATGCATTTTGCCTTGATAATTTTAAACATGATTTCAGTATCACTAGTGATAAGCTACTACATTTTACATTTCATTTTTTCCAAGTGGAATGTTGTCTTAATTTTGTATATAACTCATCTAAATTTTATGTGCAGTCTTTTATAATAAACCATTCTCTTATATGAAATTTTGGATGCTGTTAAAATCTAATGCTGATTGAAATGTAGACTTCACAGTTCTCTGACATTTACTCCTATGGTGAAACAAGATAAACCATTTTAATTTTAACATTGATTATTTATTTGTTTAATGGCTTTACATGTGACTATTAACAGTGTAAACAATACCACATATAACCATCAAGATGCCTCGATTAGAATTTACAGGGCTAAAATAACAGTTTCAGATGATTTAATTATTTTAAAACTTTTCTGAAAAACTTTGCTAATAAAATAATTGCCCATCATTAAGGTGGAAATGATTTTTTAAAATGATTTTTGGTTATGTGCACATGAAGCAAAGTATATTCCATAAAATTCTTTAGGCACAGTCTGGTAAAATAGCTGCCAGGAATAACAGAAAGACTTTGTCATTTATCTCTTGTGAGTACAGTTTCTGAGAGTTGTATGAGGGCATCTCTTTCTGGGGATGGTCGAAGTTTACTGATCTCTCTTACTGCTTCATGGCAGTACCGCTGGGCGAGGTAGGTTGTTTGCTGCACACCATCACTCTATGAAATACAGAAAGAAACAGAACAGATGTGTGTTACCTACTAGATTGGCTCTTAAGTTCATTATAATGAATTAAAAACTATTTTGAGATTAGATTAGTTAATAGCCAAACTATGTTTCTAACATTCTTTCTTGAACTTACAGTTCCAGCTTCCCCTGCCTAGTTCTTTTAGGCCCTTTTCTGTGATTAAAGCAAATTGTTACTCTATTAGCGTACAAAGTAATTAACTCATTAATATCAAGTAGTCATCTATTTTTTTTCATTTTTAAATATATTTTTATTGTTGATAGTACTACAGATTATCTCCCATTCCCACCCTCTTCCTACCAGCCTCTTAGCCATCTATTTTTAAGTACTAGAACTTTTTAAAAAGTTGTTATAAAATATCTATACAATAAATTTTTAAATGAAAAAATCTTAAGTGGAAGTTTAAAAAACATGTACATAATAAAAATACATAAGAGCCAATGATGAAAATGTACACAAGAGCTGAGTTCTCTTCTTCTAAAGGCACCAGCTTTTTTATCCATTGGTTTTTTAAATTTAATTATCAGCATTAGTTATTATCTATTGCCTGTCTGCTAAGAAAGATGAGGATTTAACCTACACATCCTATGACCCAAATTTGATTATACACGATGAGGCAAAAGTAGTTTTTCAGTAGTGAGTACATGAAAGTTTGTTTTATTTATTAATTATTGTATTGTTTTTCATAAAAGCAACTATAAAACTACATTTGCCTCCGCCTTGTATTGCTGTCTTTAGTTCTTCTGTTGTTACTTTTGCCATCTTTTTTTAAATTTATTTTTTTATTTTTAAAAATATATTTTATTGATTTTTTACAGAGAGGAAAGGAGAGGGTTAGCGAGTTAGAAACATTGATGAGAGAGAAACATTGATCAGCTGCCTCCTGCATACTCCCTACTGGGGATGTGCCTGCAACCAAGGTACATGCCCTTGACCGGAATCGAATCTGGGACCTTTGAGTCAGCAGGCTGATGCTCTATCCATTGAGCCAAACCGGTTAGGGCGATTACTTTTGCCATCTTTATCATGTGTGACTTGATCTTGTGTAGATGAGGAAACCAGTGCTCCCATTCTTTCCATTCTTTCAGAGATGAAGGGAGAGGGAGAGTAGAAACATCAGTGATGAGAAAGAATCACTGATCAGCTGCCTCCTGCACACCCCCCATTGGGGATGGAGCCCACAACTCAGGCATGTGCTCTGACCAGGAATCAAACCCTGGTTCATAGGTCAACGCTCAATCAGTGAACCACACTGGCCAGGCCCATTCTTTCCACTTTTAACTGTACTTTAACACTACATACAGGTTTGCATTCTATTTTGTAACTATGTATGTTTGTTTTTTTCTAAAAGCTGAACATTTACATTATCGAAAGCTTACATTTCTGTAATATAAAAATGGGTACTGTATGATCAAGTCAGCAATTTTATTTCCTTCTCCATGGTTCCAAGTTCATGATGCCTCTATCATTGAGTAGAATATTCCTCACATGTTGAAAGGCCTCTGATTTTCTATACTCTACCAACTGACACAAACTGACACATTTTAGTTGGCTATGCCTTACTGTACTACAGAACACACTTTTACATGTAATTGCCTCCTTTTCTTCCTTTTTGGGACAGGAGCTCAAATTCCTAATATTTTTAATTCCTTAATCATTCTATTTGTTACATATATACTAACATATATTTATTAGCTTTTGTACAATTACCATTGCAGGATGACTTTTTATTGAACTCTTGGGTTCATTCCACTGGTTTTAGTATTCATGTCTTCCTCTTGGGGTTTTCACTTTTGCTAAAATACACCCACAAATAACTTACCCAGAAAATGGGTATTGGAAGCCGGTTGTTTAGTCCTTAAGTGTGATAATGACTTGCATTCAGAATTACTGGACTAGATACAGAATTGTAGGTTTAAAATGTTTCATCACCATTTGTTTGGAAGGCCATGTTCACTGCCTGCTAGTACTTATTAGAGGATTGTGCTGATGCTCTTAGGAGCTTTTCTCATTTTCTTCCCTTGCTGTTTTACATCTTGGAAGATTTTCTCAATTCCATGTTCCTACTTTTCTTAGGAGTTAGTTTCCAGTCATTTAAAATTTCTCAGAGCTCATTCTCTTTCATTGTTTAAAGACAATATTCTGTTCTTGTTTTATGAGTGCAGTTATTTTTTGAATCCCCTTAATTATATTTTTCTTCTTTGTTTATCTTAGTCTATTTCATTCAGCAAACTTTAATCAGTTATTTAGTAATCCTACTAAATACTAGTTGTCCATTCATATTTAATGAGGGAATAGTGATTAGCAGCTCTGGGTGGAAAGGGAGCTAGAAGTGGAGAATTTGTTCTGTGGATTTTTTTTTCAGGTGCTTTGATGCATAGGCTTGCTATACAGTGTTTTACAATAAGAACTACAATTAATTTGTCGTCAGTGCCACTTCTCCTGAGCCTTCAGTAATACCGTCATTTCTGAAGCCAGAACCTTTCCCGGCACAGCAACTTTTTTGTCAGCTACAGCCCCCTCTCATATTGAATTTTTACTAGTACTGACAAACTACCCTCCAAAAGGGTGGTAACCCATAGCAAATTATGATGCTTAACAGTATGGAGAGTTAAAAGAGAAACATATCCTTTGGAGGAGTTTTGCTTTTTGGAAATTAAAAAAAATCTAAAAGGTAATTATTTGGAATTCTTCCAAGTGTTGTACTAATCATAGCTCTCGGACCCTATTTGCTTACTAAAAACTGTTTGCTCTCTTATCTCATTAACTAGATCTATTGGGTCCAAGTGACGTTAGATTTAGATATTAGAAAGAGCTCATTCTTAAAATAGTCATCAAAACTTAAAATATACAGAAAGATCTAGCTTAAACAGAAAAGCACTGAGGATATGTGGCAATATATTTGAAATAAACTTATAGCTCCGAAGGTTAAATAGTTCAGTTTGCCTATGTTGGTTTAATTTTTTAAGTTAACATATCTTAAACCATACATTTATGGCAGTTATATAGGATAGAGTAGGAAAAAGCCAATTTTGAGCAGATTGCTATAATATTCTATCCATGTGAGTGCCTGGACTAGGTTGGAGGCAAGTCTGGTGACTGGCAGTATCTTCATGCTGCTGATGGATGTGGGGAGACTGGTTCCAAACCAATGGATCTCAACACATTAGAAACACTTGGGTAGCTTTCAAAAACTGTTAACGTCCAATCCCTTCCCAAGGCCAATTAAATTAGCATCACTGGAAAGAATTCTGGAAGAAAAATGAACTATACAAGTTTTTCCTTCTGAAGAGTTTTTGTCAAATCAAGAATGGACTAAACTTGGTCCTGTTTCTAGAATGTAATGTTATTGTTACTTTGGTTAAAAGAACTTTCCCACATTGTATCTGCTGATACTTTTTTTTTTTTTTTTTAGAATAATCTTACCTGTAGTACATATTGTCGAGCTCTGTCCACATCTCCTGGCAGACTGAACCGTCTCATTATCAAAGCATTCATTTCTGGGAACTAACCATAAAGAAAGAAAAATCTATTTATTGCTCCTGGCAGAATCAAATGTTCTAATATTAGTTTGTAACAATAGGAAACAGTAGGGAAAAACAAAAAGGTGATTTGTTCATGTAGGGGAGCAGTAAATTGTAGCAATTAAAGAAGCAGAACTAAGAAAGATACCCATTTTCCACGCCCAGGGACAGGGCGGGTGCATAGTACTCATTCTGATGTTCTGTTCTATCCATGGCCCACTGCTAAGTAGCAAAATCTCCTAACTTATTTTATGGTTCTCGAACTTTTGATTGCACCAGAATCACCCCAAGTTTTTAATTCAGTAGAGATGGGTGGAGCATGCATTTCTCATAGATTCTAGTGTCTGCTGACTTTTTCAGAATTACTGGGTTAGGATGAGGGTGGGAATTAGGCATTCTACTTTTAGTATTAAATTGAGTGACATTTGGCCCGACTGGTGGTGTTCAGTGGTTTAGTGTCTAACCATGAACCAAGAGGTCACCAGTTCGATTCCTGGTGGAGGCACATGCCCCAGTTGCAGGCTTGGTCCCCAGTAGGTGGCAGGCAGGAAGCAGCCAATTGATGTTACTCTCTCATTGATGTTTCCATCTATCCTTTTTCCTTCCATGCTCGCTCTCTCTTAAAAAAAAAATCAATAGAGTGACACTTAAGCTACTGGGGTTTCTGAGCAGCGGGTATGCAGAGCTCTGCCTTAGCAGCTTGTGGAGTGGACTGGATCAGTGCAGCGGTTCTCACTGCTGACTGCACACTGGAATCACTTGGGGGATTAGAATACTCTTGCCTGGATCTGCTGCCAAAGACTGATTATATTGGCTTGGGTCTGGCCCTGGCATCAGGATTTTAAAGACTCTCCAGGTGTTTTTCTGTGCAGCCAAGGTTGAAAAACCATTGACGTAGAGGAGAGAGAGGTAGAAACCTGGTAAGTCAGGTTACTGTAGTATATTATAAAGACCTGTGTTAAGCTGATGGTAATAAGAGGAAAAGAGAAAATAGGCACAAAAGGCTTTGAAAAAGAAAAACCTATCTTTTATGATACTTAGAACAATTTAGGAGAATTGTCACCATTAATAGAATTAGGAAGCCAGGGCACCGTTTTCCAGATCCAGGCTCTTGTGTTGGTGCTGCCACAGCTAAGTGAGTTCCTCAGTGTCTTGGGTCCTAGCCTCCTCATCTATGTCATGGAGGAGCTGAACTACATGGTCCGAAATCCAGTAGCTCTAACAGCTACGGTTCCACAAAGTAAGAAGTCAAATGGTGTTTGGACTTGGATATGTCAGTGCTTAAAAACCAATTGCCATAGTTTTCCCCTGGCAGTGAGCCTGAAAGGTGAAATAAGTTGTTATACTGAAACCACCACCATGTTGTTAGTAATCCTAGAAACAAAAATAGGACACACAGAAAACCTCAAACAGATGATGGCAGATGAGGCATTAAGAATGTTCCTTTCAGAGCAAAGTATGTGTCAGAACGAGGTTCCAAACAGGTATAGGCTGCTAACTTACTCATAATATTTAAAGAGCCAGCAACTGGTTCTTAAATGAAAACCAGTAATCTGCTTTAGTTACTGGTCTTTTAAGAATAAAATAATTTAAGCTTCACATGAAACAGACTGACTATTTTAGTGGTTAAAATTTTAACCACAGAATTTAGCAGTTAAAAGGCATTTTAAAAAACATTTTTACTGATTTCAGAGAGGACGGGAGAGGGAGAGAGAACATCGATACAGATGCATCGATTGGCTGCCCCCTGCTGGGGATTGAACTGGTGACTTCTTGGGGCATGGGTCAACACACTCAACCACTGAGCCATACCAGCCAGGCTAAAAGGCATTAAAAAAAAATTATTTTGTGTTCATCGGTTATGCATGTATTCATATAAATTCATTGGTTAACCTCTTCTTACTCACCCTCCCCTGCCTTCCATCTGAGATTCCAGTTTGTTCCATGCTTCTATGCCCCTGGATCTATTTTGTTCATCAGCTTATTTTGTTCTTTAGATTCCACATATGAGTGATATAATGTGATACTTGTCTTTCTCTGACTGGTTTATTTCACTTAGCAAAATATTCTCCAGGTCCCTCCATGCTGTCTCAAAGGGTAAGAGATCCCTCTTGTTTGCTGCATAGTATTCCATGGTATAAAAGCATTTTAAAAATTAATACCACATTCCAAAATTGGCTTTCTAGAAGCTTATATTCTCAAAGCTGATGCAGTACTGTCCTGGGCATCTGCTAAAATCACATTGTTTTTGGTTATGAGTTTTTTCTGCAATACCAACAAGTGTGGTAAAATGTGCTGACTACATGGCTTTTTAATTCCTTTTACTATAAAAAGCACTGATAAAGCAAAATTTGAAAAAAATATTTGCATTAAATGTATGTCCTTCCTTTGAAACATGTACTGTGTGCAGTTTTACTATGCAAATGTCAAACTCTTCCCGAGACACTCCTCTGTGCCCTTCATGTGTATTGGAGAAGAAATGAGAAACATAACGGGAAGAACAGTTGCCTGCCTGCAGATTTACTGAGAAATAAAAGTTTTGTTGGCTCGGTCTCTGTTTTTAAGAGTAGGAAAACCGCATTCTAACTCTGTGAAATCTAAGCTATACCATAAACTAAACTACAAAGGATCAATTAACTGGAGTGCACTTAAACAAAACTTAGGTCACTCTTTAAGGCACCAACTAGTCACGATAGCAGAAGCCTGTGCAGCTGGTGCAGGGGCTGGTGATGGTGATGGCAGCTGGAAGTACAGCTACGGTCTGACATTTAGGTTTGGAGACTTAGTAAATAAGAAGCAGAGGAAGAAAGGAAAAGGTCTCTTAAAGGATATTTGAGAACTCACTAATGTAGTCTCACTCACACATATACACACACACACACACCCCACTTCCATTTTGTTTCTGAAGATTTCAGAATCTGAGACCTATATCTTCTTTAAAGATTTAACACAAGGCCCTACCCAGTTTGGCTCAGTGGACAGAGCATTGGCCTGTGGATGGATTTGATTCTGGTTAAGGGCATGTACCTCGGTTTCAGGCTCCTCCTCAGCCTGAGCCCTAGTCGGGGTGTGTGCAGGAGGCAGCCAATTGATGTGTGCCTCTCACATTGATATTTCTCTCTGCCCTTTCCCTCTATCTTCCACTCTCTCTAAAAATCAATGGAAAAATATCCTTGTGTGAGGATAAAAAACGAAACAAAACAAAACACACACACACACAAAAGATTTAACCTGAGGTTTTTGTTCTTACAGAAAGTATGTACATACATACTCATGGAAGGACACTGTCATCACTGGGACCTCTCTAGAAATCTCCAACCTTTTCTTAAATCCCTTGAATCAAATGTTATCAAGAAACCCCTTCAGAGACTGTGGAATCTTAGAGGGAAGGCAGGGAAGGTTGGGTGGGAAGAGATCAACCAAAGAACTTGCATGAATATATGCATAACCCATGGACACAGATAATAGGGTGGTGAAGGTTGGGCTGGGGAGTGGGAGTGGGCTAGAAGATGTCAATGGAGGGAAAAGCGGGACATACGTAATGCTTTCAAAAATAAAGATTAAAAAAAAAATCCCTTCAGAGAGACGTCAAAAATAATGAATTCCAGAGAGAAAGTTTCTATCAAGTTGCTGGATCCAACAAATGCCAAGTTCCCCCTGCTAAGTTAAAAAGGAAAAGCCACTTCCCAAGGTTCATTTTCTTGGTCCAGTGAGACTCAGTGTCACAAATGGAAAAGTTCAAACATGGATTTTTCTAATATACAAACAAAGCTCACCTGCCTATGGACAAAGAGTACAAACAGCTTACAACTAACTTCACTAAATGGGTAGGTTAATCACAAACCATGAAAGCTGACACACAGGCTCTTCTGTGAGTGTTGTCAGTGCATTTTCAGAGCCTTGCCTATTCTGTGGGGAGACCTACTGGAGACCAGCTCACCAGGCCCTAGCTTTTACAGCAGTGGCAGCAATGCTATACTGTGTAATAACATGAACAGTGGTCTTAGAAGACTTGGAGCGTTTAACTGCCTGCTGTGCTCTTTACTTAATGTTTAATTTTGGCCAAGTTTGAGCATCACTTTCTTATTTGTAGGATGAATACAATACCACAAAAGAGGATTTGTTAGATTAGAGATTATGTCTAAAGAATCCTTTGCAAACTATGAAAACAATGTATTTTCATTAAATGGAGATACTGCACATTCTGTTATTTTTTGGGACTTGTTTTACCCCAAAGTTCTGGCCAAAAATCCTTTTCTTTGACAGTGTAATCTTTAGTAGAGCATACACTTGATTTGAAAACAATTTATGAATGCACAAGAGGCCCAGTGCACAGATTTGTGCACCAGTGGATTCCCTCAGCATGGCCTGTAGGGATCTGGGGAGGAGCTGCTCCCACTCATCCCTGTCAGTTGAGCGGCGCTCCCACTGGGGGAGCGCATTGACCACCAGGGGGCAGCTCTCGTATTGAGTGTCTGCCTCCTGGTGGTCAGTGCACATCATAGTGAACAGTCAAATGGTCATTCGGTCACTTAGGCTTTTATATATACTAGTGGTCCAGTGCATGAAATTCATGCATAAGTGGGGGGTTCCCCTTGACCCAGCCTGCACTCTCTCCAATTAGGGAACTCTTGGGGGATGTCCGACTATAGGGATCGGGCCTACACCGGCAGTCGGACATCTCTCTCGAAATCTGGGACCGCTGGCTCCTAACCGCTCACCTGCCTGCCTGCCTGCCTGATCGCCCGTAACTGCCTCTGCCTGCCTGCCTGATTGCCCCCAACTGCCCTCCCCTGCCAGCCTGGTCTCACCCCCAATGGCCCTCCCCTGCAGGCCTGATCTCGCCCCCAACTGCCCTCCCCTGCCGGCCAATTTGGTTCTGATTGGTCAATTTCTATGCCAGTTAGCATCAAAAGCTCCACCTCTTAGGCAGCCATTGGCTCCTCACAGTTCACCCAGATTCGGTTCTGATTGGTCGGTTTCTATGCCAGTCAGCATCTCTGGGCCTGTCAACGGGGCCTGATCAGAGAGGCGAGGCTGTTCGGCAGCCCCCATGGAGGCCCGGAGAGAAACAGGCACGGCTGCTAGCAAAGCCCGGGGAGAAAGAGAGAGGCAATGGCTGATCAACAGCTGCCATGGAGGCTGTGGATCAGACCATGCCTCTCTCCGGGCCTGATCCACAGCCCCCTAAGCAGTCAGTGCTGGGTCGCCACGGCAACCCAGCACTGACCTCAGGACTGACTTCTGGTGTTCGGTCCAGCCTTCGGTTGGTCGTATGGACTCTAGGTTTTTATATTTTAGGGTAGACTAGAGGCCTGGTGCATGAAATTTGTGCACAGGTGGGGTCCCTAGGCCTGGCTGGCAATCAAGGCCTATTGGAGCCTTCTCGCCCAGTCATGATCAGGGCCAGGCCAGCTGGGGCCTGCCAGCCGGCGGGGAGGGACCACAGGAGGTTGGCTGGCCGTGGGAGCACACTGACCACCAGGGGGCAGCTCAACAGGAAAGTGGTCTTGTCCAGAGTTACTTCCTGCTGAGCCTCAGTCTGTGTTCAGTTTTCTGATACTTCAATGTGCCTTTTAACTCCTCCCACTGCGTGATGGGCAGATGGGAAAAGTGCTGTCTGGTGAGGGTGAGTGTGCGCCTTGTTATACTGGATTTTCCAGTGAAGCACATAGAAAAATGTGGTTTGGGGCACTCTGAGATTTGTTCTTTTTCCTAGTTTTTTTTTTTTTTTAGGTTTTTTTTTTTTTTTTTAAACTCGCATTATTGCCGAAACCGGTTTGGCTCAGTGGATAGAGTGTCGGCCTGCGGACTGAAAGGTCCCAGGTTCGATTCCGGTCAAGGGCATGTACCTGGGTTGCGGGCACATCCCCAGTAGGAGATGTGCAGGAGGCAGCTGGTCGATGTTTCTCTCTCATCGATGTTTCTAACTCTCTATCTCTCTCCCTTCCTCGCTGTAAAAATTCAATAAAATATATTTAAACTCGCATTATTGATCTCTTTTAGATTACTGACAAGTCAGTTATGTAGGAGTGGTTCATTTTCCTCCTGACTTTGCCCCACTATATCTGAAGGCAGAATTAGTCATCACTACCATGTAGAAGAAAGCATATTAGTCCCTTTTGAAATATGCCCATAATAAAACAGAATCAGAAAAGGCATCCATTCTCAATCACCTTATGGTTTAAGTAGGACTCAACTATTCATACTGTGGAGCTCATGACGATTATTTACAATTAAGACTGCTTTTTAGTAGACTGTGAGGTGCTTCAGGGAGAGGCCTGTCCCTTAGTCTTCTAGATAACCTCAGAGCATAGCTAAAGGGATACTAACCAAGTAGGTTGAATCTTGGTGCAATCAGTCCATCTTATTCTTCTTTATTCACATTTACTCCCAGGTTCTAAAGAGTAGATTGATTTTTTTAAATTGTGTAGATGGTAACCAGTGACCGATCTTTCTAATGTCAGGCATACCTTCACATGGCTCATGAATCCTCTGTTTTTGTGGCTTAATGGTAAAGAAAACGTTCCTCACTCATGCTTTAAGGTATATAAGGGGATTTTGTAAATTTTTGTCAGAACTTGACAATGTATTAACATTCTTTTTTTAAAATATATTTTATTGATTTTTACAGAGAGGAAGGGAGAGGGATAGAGAGTTAGAAACATCGATGAGAGAGAAACATCGACCAGCTGCCTCCTGCACACCCCCTACTGGGGATGTGCCCGCAACCAAGGTACATGCCCTTGACCGGAATTGAACCTGGGACCCTTGAGTCCGCAGGCTGATGCTCTATCCACTGAGCCAAAATGGTTAGGGCGTATTAACATTCTTGAGTTTTGGGCTGGTGAGTTAGTCTCAATAGGAGAAAAGACCCTTTTATAGCACACCTTTCACTTCTCATCTCTGCCTCAAAATTCTGAGAGGATGGAGCCCAGTACTGAGGACAGATGCTTCCCCAAAGTGCTCCCACATTGCACAGCCCTCATTCCTCAACTGCCTGTTGTCCACTAGTGTGTTACCCAAGGTAACCTGGCCCAGCCCCCCAAGCCATCAACCTCTTCTAAGAAGTGTCCTGTTTTGGCTCTACTAGATTGTGGGGAAAAGATAATTTTTCCTTTTTTTGGTCAGAAGCAGATCAAAAGCAAAGTCTCTGGTTTCTATAATATTCAAATAAAACCACTGAGTTCTATGGAAGGCATGATTTATCTTTGTAAATTTTGGGAAAGTATAGAGGCAAAATCTCTAAAAGACTAAGTTACTAAAATTTCAGACCAAAGAGCTAATTTTTAATTTCATGGCATAGTGGTGAACATCTTACTGCTTTGCAAAATAATGTATTAAATACTACTAAGATGAAATCTATTAAAAGGATGTCCAAATATAAGCCAATGTCCCACTTCTTCCAAACGACATTTGGCACGGCGACAACGTCCAGAGCAGGCCCTGGGACTGTCTGCCCTGCAAGTCACTGCAGGATCTTTAAAGCCTCCTAAGCTCTTCATCTATATTAAGAATATGAAGGCAGCTTTATTTACTTCCTTAATTGACAGCCCCTCACTCTGGAGGAAGAAGGAACTATGTGGTTCTAGCAGTGCATTCCACTGACTTCTTGACATTTTGAGGCAGTGCCCGAGGCTCTCTGAGAGCAGCAAACAGTCCCATTAAACTTCTGGAACTGGAGAATTTCTCAGAATTTCTTAAGCTTGGAGGCCCTTCCTGTGCCTTTGTAAGGGGTTCTGAGGCACACCCAAAGTCCAGCCCTATAATCAAGATGTGGAAACCGCCTTGTCAGTGCTCCAAATACATGGAAATAATCATAATGCTATCTTAAATGCATATAGCACTTAATTTACAAAGTATCTCCATGAATATTATCTGTTAATCCTCACAATTCTAGCATGAAGGTTGTAATCTCAGTTTTATAGAAAAGGAAACAGATAAAGCTTAGATGTGCAATGACTGACCCCAACATCTCAGTCCCAGAGCCAGGATCAAATCCAGATAGAGGTCTCTGACCTAAATGCTTTCCTATATATTCATGATCTAAATTTCCCATTAGCTGTGCCTGGAGGATACTGGTTCTGTAGGGCTGCACAGCAGTGTGTCCAAGGGACTTGTATAAAACCTACCTGCTGACAAGCAAATAAGACAGGGCCAGTGGCTAACCCGAGCTTCAGATCAGCTGATGTTGGCTTGCCCATCTGCTCAGAACATGAGGTGAAGTCCAGTACATCATCTATTAGCTAGTGAAAGGACAAAAGGAATGTCATAAGCACCACCATCCCAACATCACGGCCATGCTTCCCACTGTACTAATAGGACAGTCTTACAAAGCGGACCAACCTGAAAGGCTATTCCCACATTTTTTCCATATTGATAGGCAATCTCATGCACCACTGGGTCAGGGCATCCTAGGACAGAGACCTGGAACAGAATAAGAATTCCGAGATAAGTGGCTGGCAGGCAGGAGCGAGGCAGCCAAACATGCACGGCAGGAGTCAGACATCTGTTCCCTTAAGTAAGAGGCAGTGAGGCTCGATGGTGTACAACAGGGAAATATTGCTATCGGGAGACCAAACACGTGCAAGTACAGCTGACCCTTGAACAATGTGGAGTTATGGGCGCTGACCCCCAGGCAGTAAAAAATCCACATATAACTTTTGTGTTTTTGTTGCTGTTGTTCAATTAATACTCACCCGAGGATATTTTTTCTATTGACTTTTAAAGAGTGGAAGGGAGGGAGCAAAGGGAGAAGGGAAAAGAGAGAGAAACATCGATTGATTGCCTCCTGCACGCAACCCAACTGGGCTGGGCATTGAACCTGCAACCCAGGTACGTGCCCTTAACCAGGAATCATACCTGTGACCTTTTTGTTGCATGGCTCGACTCTCTAACCACTGAACACACTGGCCAGGTTTTAACTCCCCCAAAACTTACCTACTAATAGTCTACTGTTGACTGAAGCCTTAGAAGTAACAGTCAATACATATTTTGCATGTTATGAATATTGTATGTATTGTATTCTTACAATAAAGTTAGAGAAAAGTGTGAAGAAAATCATAAGGAAAATACAGTTAGAACAGCGGTTCTCAGCCTATGGGTCGCAACCCCTTTGGGGGGTCGAACGACCCTTTCACAGGGGTCGCCTAAGACCATAGGAAAGCACATATATAATTACATATTATTTTTGTGATTAATCACTATGCTTTAATTATGTTCAATTTGTAACAATGAAAATACATCCTGCATATCAGATATCTACATTACGATTCAAAACAGTAGCAATATTACAGTTATGAAGTAGCAACGAAAAGAATTTTATGGTTGGGGGTCATCACAACACGAGGAACTGTATTAAAGGGTCTTGGCTTTAGGAAGGTTGAGAACCACTGAGAGTATTTACTGGACAAAATCTGCATGTAAGTGAACTCGCACAGTCTAAACCTGTGTTATTTAAGGGTCAGCTATACCTGTGTTCTTTTTTTTTTTTTTTTTTCCAGAGAGGAAGGGAGAGGGATAGAGAGTTAGAAACATCAATGAGAGAGAAACATCGATCAGCTGCTTCCTGCACACTCCCTACTGGGGATGTGCCCGCAACCAAGGTACACGCCCTTGACTGGAATCGAACCTGGAACCCTTGAGTCCGCAGGCCGACGCTGTATCCACTGAGCCAAACCAGTTAGGGCTATACCTGTGTTCTTAATGAAAGGATTTTAGTCTCTGATAACTTCCTTAAATTCTAAGAAATTTTTTACAATAAGTTTTTAGTGATTCCACTTATTTCTGAAATGTGTGTAATTGCCTAAAGCCTCATGCTTCAGACATAGGTATTGTTCTTTCATTATCAAAGGATCTTCCCTGGTCCTGCGGTCTCCTCCGTATTTGTTTTCCTTTCCAGTGGGGAGAAGTAAGACTTTTAGCTAAATCTTTCTTAAAACTCCAAAAAAACTAGCTGGCACCAGCTACTGAGTGTAGTTCCTACTGCTCTGCTGAGCATGCTGAGCAGGCCGAGGCCCAGTTTTAGGGAACAAATACAGTAAAAACCAAAATGGGGGAAGGGGAGAGGCATCTACTTTACCGGAGAGGGAACATCTACATTGATCCACAAGAAAGCCAGACAGAGCTCCCAGAAACAAAGGTAGTGCTGAAAGAATCATATCCCATTGTGTGGACATACAATGGTTTCCTCAGCCACTCAGGCATTTAGGTTTCCAATAGTTCACAATTACAAATACTAGGGATATGTTCATCGACACAGGAGCGAGGTTAAAGGGCCTTCCCCACTGGTTAAATTTGGGGCAATTGGGCATTAAAATAAATAAGAATAAAGGATTATAATCCAAATAATAAAATAAGAAACCAAGAGTCCATAGACAAAAATCTTCCTTAACATAGCTCTGGTTGGTTTGGCTCAGTAATTAGAACATGGGTCCATAGGTTTGATTCCAGGTCAAGAGCACATACCTGGGTTCAGGCTCGATCCCCAGCCCCTCAGTCAGGGTGCATGTGGGAGGCAACCAATCAATGTGTCTCACATTGATGTTTTTTTTTTTCTCTCTCTCTCTCTCTCAGAATATTTCTATCCATCTATTTCTACATATAGAAACTTTTATTCAGAGAGCCCACTCTGATTTTGTTTTATTATTCTAATAGTGCTGGAATTTAGGAATAAATCCCATGAAAGTGGGTAGTTCTCTCCCTCTTCCCTACTCTCCACTCTCTCTCTCTAAAAAAAAGAAAAATCCATGGAAAAAATGTTCTCATGAACGATTAAAACAAACTTCCTTAGAATAAAATACCAACTCAATGTAAAAATGTGAAGTAGAGGAATAATGGAATTATTCATTTGGCAACCAGCATAGTAATAACTGTCTCAGAAAAGGATTATAAATAGATGCTAAAACCAGAGCCTGGGAGTTTTAACTTGAAAGTGAAGAAACCTGGCAGGCACCACCCTAATCAGGTGATCAAGTGAACCTCACTAGTAGTAAGATAAGAGCTGTTCCAGAACAAAAGAGACTACAGATGCACAACAATTAAATGCAACATGAGAGCGTGGATTGGATCTTGAACCAGAAAAAAATTGTTTCCATTTGTTATAACAGTATTAGGACAATTGGTAAAATCTGAATAAGGTCTATCTGTAGATTAGATAATAATAACATAACCAAAAAACAGTATTCTATAAATAGACCCACATAAAGTTCTGTGGTGGCACTCTGTATCATTGAAAACTAAATAACAGAAAGACAGCTTATTGATTCCAGCCACAAGTATCCACACAAATTCAGAAAACTGAATGTAGGAATACCACATCCTGTTCGTGGTTCAAATCCCAGCTCAGCCACTGTCAGTCGGACTGAATAACACTGGGTGGCAACCAGACCTCTCAGGTCTCATTCCCATCAGATTTTCTGGAGAACAAGTCATACCTTCACTGGAAAGCTACAGGATGTACTCGGCATGACTATGTATATAAATAAATAGCCAATCATTTAAGATTACTTCTACTTTCATTTCAACCAGTGCCACAAAACAACCCTAGACAGCCCTCTCTTAGATTTTATTACTATTTCCACTAAAATACTGTGAGTGGTTAAAAACAGGGTGAAGTAATGGTGTCCTTAGTAGAATGAATAATAAGCTGCTAAATTTCCTTCAAGTTCTATAACATTATGGAATTCCATTAGTTCTCAATAATCCTGATGTTTAAATTCTCTTTATCCCCTCTTTTTGGCATCTGTAATTTGCTTTGCATGCATTCTTTTGGAGTCCACATATAAAAATAGCAATTTTGAAAACAACACCTTTGGAATATATCTACCCATGTGCACTTACATATAGAAACTTTTATCCAAGGAGCCCACACTGATTTTGCTTTGTTATTCTAATAGGCTGGAATTTAGGAATACATCCCATGGAAGTGGGTAGTTCTGGGATGATGCCAGCATGCCTCCTAGTGGACAGAATAACACATTTCATATTTAATAGGGTGAGCCATGTTAACATTCGCATCCACTGTTCACTTGCTAATCTGAAGAACAAGGTGCTCTTTATAAACCAATACATGTGCTATAATGTCTTGGCTTCCTAAGCAGAGGTCTGTGACCACAATTAAGCCTTTCTGGGATGAGTTGGGCCCGTGTCCTTGGCTGCTTCATAGGATTCAATCACTGAGGGCATTCGTTCCTGGGCTGGCTCCACGTGGTGCTGCTGCCACGTGCCTGTGGGATGTCCGCTTTGTATGGACAATGATTCTCAGTGTTTCTAGTTCCAACAGTCCCTCTACCTGCTAGTGCTTCTAACTTCAGGCTCAAGTTGCTGAAACCATCAGCAAGCTTCACTGAACACACCAGGAGCCTTGTAAGGATGGATCTTGATCTTCACAGAAACTTTGGTGATCGAGAGTATGATCAATTAATGGAACAGCTTTATGGCACCCTTTTAAATAGGTCATTCTTTTAGTTGGCATTTGTGTCTGTCATTTTTTCATCAATCTCTCTCTTTTTTAATCCTTAGGATATTTTTCCCATTGATTTTTTTTGGGGAGTGGAGAGGAGGAAAGCGGGGGGTGGGGAGAGAGAGAGGAGAGAAACATTGATGCAAGAGAGACACATCCAATGATTGACTCCCACACGCATCCCGACCAGGGCCCGGGATCAAGCCTGCAACCAGGTATATGCCCTGGACCAGGAATCGAATCCAAGACCCTTTGGTCCATGGGCCAGTGCTCTAACCACTGAGCAAACAGGCCAGGGCACATCTGTCTCTCTTTTTTAAAAAACTTTCAATTCTTCGGAATAAAAATAGCCCCTTTAATACAGGCAAAAGTGGCTGAAATCATGGCCAGCATGTCCTACATAATTTACATTCCTTTGGGTTTCAATTAGGTCTTTTTTAGGAAGAAAATGTTGTCCTTGTTCTTTTCTGGCTCACAATTATCCATTTCTTGACACTTTTCAAAATAGAGACACTGCTGGCAGGGGACTTTTTTACCCAAGAAGCTCGAGGAAAAACTCTTTAACTGTAATTATGTTAAGAGTTTATCATGACAGCAATTGACATTTTCCGCTTACTGGTTTTCTTTCTTGTTGCTTTAATTACAAGGGACTATTACTTGCCCAGGATTCATCTCTATTACATCTGTTAGGCTGGGACATATAACAGGGATAATTCTATGGAGAGAACTCTCACTTTTTATGGGCTAGCAATGGACACCACATGTTTTTAGTCTATATATTAAGGACAATGCTAACTGAGTGGACAGTGGAGGGAAGGCCAGGGAGAATGCTAACTAAAGAAAATGTTATGGCTCACAATTTATATTCTGAAGAAAAATGGCTTGTTTATATTTCACATAAATATAATGGGAGAATCTACTACTCATAAAAAAACACAAAACACTAAAACAATCTAGTACTATAGTTAGACTTTTTTTCCTGGGTAACACAGCACTTCATAACTTTTTAAAGGTACACTATGGGACAGCAATCATGAAAAGAATTACTCATAAGCTGTCCAAAAGATAACATAGTTTGGAAATTAGATTTAGTGACTAAAGCTTATTTGGATTAAACACTTGGGGGGGGGGCGGCGAGATAAAAAGTGAATGCCTGGAGAGAAACCAAGATGGCGGCATAGGTCAACACTGGAAATTGCTGCCTCGCACAACCACTTCAAAAATACAACTAAAAGACAAAATGGACATCATCCAGAACCACAGTAAGCCCGGCTGAGTGGAAATTCTACAACTAGAAGGAAATAGAAAAGCACACTGAGACTCAGAGGAGGTACAGAAGTAAAGTGCAGAGGTACGGAGGCACACGTGGAAAGGGCTGGCAACTGAGGACGTGGTTGTCTTTTTCAATCGGGAGGGAGTCTCAAGCTCCCGACTGCTCTGAACTCCAGTTCTGGGCAAGTCTCTGGGGACCCAGACTCATACAGAGAGAAACTGGACTGTCTGGCATCGGGCGGAACTCGAGGACGGCCTTCTCTCAGAGGTGTTTGCAGCGATTACTGTGGGACACTGAGACCCGGGGCCTCTTAGGGCAGGGCTGAGGATCAGCCATAGCAGTTTGCTCCGCCCTGTTGATTCCCCGAGACCCCGCCCCACCCAAGCTGTGCACAGAGGCTTTTGCATATGAAAGGCCTGGCCCTTTGCAATCTAAAATTACCTAACAAACTGCAGCTGGGTCAGACAGACCCAGAACATCCAAAAGAAGGCCCAAGGCCCCAAAGCAGCTTGCATTGCTTCACAGCTGGGCCTCATCTGGGCACCTCCAAACCCCAAACAAAGAAGAGGAATCTGCAGATCTCTCTGTAGCTCCTGCTGGGTAGCCTCGGGCAGAGGCTAAATTAGCACCTCCTTAGAGATCCAAGTGTACCCAGTGGTCAGAGTGGGACCATCCAGATTACAACTCCTCAGATCCATAAGGGACACACTCAGGGGGCAGACTCAGTGAGCACCAAAGCCCCACTGAAGCAAGTCTTGCCCCATAAAGGTGTCTCCAGGACAGAAGTTCTCCCACTGTAGACACAGCTGATTCTCACAGCCAATTGGCCTGGAGGTCAATTCCTCCCAGTGATACCTACAACAATCAAGGCTTAACTACAACAAGACTGTGCACAAAGCCCACAAAGGGGTGCACCAAGAGTGTCCACCTCAGGTAATTGGGGAGGCTGAGCCACTTGGCCCTATAGGACACCTAGCACACAAAGCCACTCTTATAAACACAGGGAAGCAGCCAAAATGCGGAGGCAAAGAAACAGGTCACAAATGACAGAAATGGAGGAAAGCAAACTACTGGATATAGAGTTCAAAACCATGGTTATAAGGTTTTTCAAGAATTTTCTAGAAACCGCCGATAAATTTAGTGATATTCCTCAAGAAATCTAGTGAGACCCTCGAGGATATGAAAAAGGACCAACTAGAAATTAAGCATACACTGACTGAAATAAAGAATATTATACAGAGCCTTAACGGTTTGGCTCAGTGGATGGAGCGTCTGCCTGCAAACTGAAAGGTCCCAGGTTCGATTCAGGTCAAGGGCATGTACCGTGGTTGCGGGCACATCCTCAGTGGCGGGTGTGCAGGAGGCAGCTGATCGATGTTTCTCTCTCATCGATGTTTCTGACTCTGTCCCTCTCCCTTCCTCTCTGTAAAAAATCAATAAAATATATGAAAAAAAAAAAAAAAGAAACGGCCCCAGTGAGGTCGGGACAGCCCCGGCGAGGTCGGGATGGCCCCGGTGAGGCCGTGACTGCCCCAGCAAGGTCGAGATGGCCCCAGTGAGGTTGGGACGGCCCAGTGAGGCCGAAACAACCCCGGTGAGGTCGGAATGGCCCCAGTGAGGTCGAGGCAGCCCCGGTGAGATTGGGACGGCCCCGGTGAGGTCGGGACGGCCCCGGTGAGGTTGGGATGGCCCTGGCGAGGTCGGGACGGCCCCGATGAGGCCAAAACAGCCCCGGTGAGGTCGGGACGGCCCCGGTGAGGTTGAAACGGCCCTGGTCAGGTCGAAACGGCCCTGGTCAGGTCGAGATTGCTCCGGTGAGGCCGAAACGGCCCCGGTGAGGTCGGGACGGCCCCGGTGAGGTTAAGATGGCCCTGGTGAGGTTGAAACAGCCCCGGTGAGGTCGGGACAGCCCCGGTGAGGTTAAAACGGATAATAAAGACCAATATAAACTGATGAACAAATAATAGATGCAGAGGGAGAGCAGCATTGAACAGACTGTCAAACTACAGTGGGAAGCCTTGGGAGGGTTTCGCGGGGGGCGTTAAGAGATCAACAGGAGGACTTATGTGCATGCATATAAGAATAACCAATGGACACAAGACACTGGGGGGTAGGGGAGGCCGGGGGAATGTCAAGTGGGGGAAAAAAGGAGACATATGTAATACTCTGTAATACTTTAAGAAATAAAAATTATTTAAATAAAAGAAAAAATAAAATAAAGTAACAAAAAAAAAAAATATTATACAGAGATCCAACAGCAGACTAGAGAATCACAAGAATCAAGTCAAAGATTTGAAATGCGAAGAAGCAAAAAACACCCAACTGGAAAAACAAAAAGAAAAAAGAATCCAAAAATATGAAGATAGTGTAAGGAGCCTCTGGGACAACTTCAAACGTACCAACATCCGAATTATCAGGGTGCCAGAAGAAGAGAGAGAGCAAGATACTGAAAGCCTATTTGAAGAAATAATGACTGAAAACTTCCCCTACCTGGTGAAAGAAATACACTTACAAGTCCAGGAAGCGCAGAGAACCCCAAACAAAAGGAATCCAAAGAGGACCACACCAAGACACATCATAATTAAAATGCCAAGAGCAAAAGACAAAGAGAGAATCTTAAAAGCAGCAAGAGAAAAACAGTTCGTTACCTACAACGGAGTACCCATACGACTGTCAGCTGATTTCTCAACAGAAACTATGCAGCCCAGAAGGGAGTGGCAAGAAATATTCAAGGTGATGAATACCAAGAACCTACAACCAAGATTACTTTACCCAGCAAAGTTATCATTCAGAATTGAAGGTCAGATAAAGAGCTTCACAGACAAGAAAAAGCTAAAGGAGTTCATCACCACCAAATCAGTATTGTATGAAATGCTGAAAGGTATTCTTTAAGAAAAGGAAGAAGGAGAAAAAGGTAAAGATAAAAATTATGAATAACAAATACAAATCTATCAACAAGTGAAAATAAAAATCAAGTGAATAAACAATCTGATGAACAGAATAAAATGGTGAATATAATCAGGGGCATAGAAAGGGAGTGGACTGACACTGGGGGTGCGGGAAGAGACGGGAAAAAAATCATACACCTATGGATGAGGACAGTGGGGGGCGGGTAAGGGCAGAGGGTGGGGTGGGAACCGGGTGGAGGGGAGCTATGGAGGGAAAAAAGAGGAACAACTGTAATAATCTGAACAATAAAGATTCAATTAAAAAAAATATATAAAAATAATTTTTTTTTTTTTTTTAAAAAGTGAATGTCTGCCTAGCAAAAGAAGACAAATATGAAAACCGCAGCAGAAGTTCTCCACTGTTTGGGGTTAATTCTTTTCTCAATGACCTCTTGGGGTTTATGGTACTATTTTAAGGTTCTCCAGTGAATTTTTTTCTAGGAGAATTAGCTCCCAAGAAAGAGCTATGAGGCTTTTTTTTTTTTTTTTTAACTTGAAAAAAGACAGAACGTACATACTGCTTTACAACTGTTGGCTATCAGACTTGCAGTCTTCTTGAAGGTCTTTTCAAGGTAGTGTGCAAATCTTTCATTCTCATTCTCTTTTGACCCTAGCTGAAGAAATTCACCTAAAAAGAAGGAAAGGGGTTATTTGAGACATGGTTTTATTGCCCAGCTACATACTAAGAAAGAATAAAAAATAAAAAAATAAAAGTTAGAATTAACCTACCACGCACCAGATCTTCAATAACTTGGGTTAAAATAGATATAACAGTTGTATTTCCAATTCGTGCCAGAGCTATAGATGCTGCAGAAAGAATTAAATCTCCAGCAAGAACAGCCTAGAAAAGAAAAAACCTTTCAGAGAAAAGTGTCAGAGCAAGGGTGCCAACAATGCAGCTGACTTCTCACAAGATAAAAACAGAATGAGAGGAAGGGGTCATCTTAGATTAAGTTTTCCCCTTCCTCTTGCTCAACGGATTTTGTGAAAACAGTTCCAGGTTTGGGACATTGTTTGGACTGGATTGGCTCTCAGAGCTTACCCAGTCTAGCTCTCCACTTCTGAGCTGAAGACATGATGCCAGGACATGGCAAGGATCTTACCCTCCAGCTTCATCCCCTGGCCCCTCCAAGAGCAGCTGCTTTCAGTTTAGTTATGCTGGACCACTCGCTCAAACGACCTTGTTGTGCCTTTGCACTTACTGCTTCTTCTGCCCCCAAGTCCTTCCCCTTCTTCATCTAGCACGCATCTGTGTAATTAGCTCAGATGGCACCTCCAGAAGTCTACTCAGATCCCACTCAGCCTGATCAGATGTCTCTGTTCTGAGGGAGCAGAGCACCCCTCGCACAATGCGTACACAATGCATATGGCGCGCTTTTCCTCAATCGGTGATTCCCTATTTACTAAACTGCTTGAGGGTTCAGACTAATAATTATCCTAGCTAGAACTTAGCCTACCCCAGCACAGGGCACAATACAAAACACACATTTCTCAATGAAAACTAAACCAAGGCACCTGGGCTCCAAGTTCAATACTCTCTGCACTATATTACACTGCCCCTCATTTCGACACAAAATAGTTTTTTCACTGAATATTAGTTAATCAATATTTTTCCAATTTTCTTTAATTGTGAGATGTCCATACAGTATATGCAACTAACCATAAATTAGACATAATTGAATTATATGCTATAATCAAATACAGTAACTTTCATACCAAAAGATATGCCTAAGTGTTATGTTATAGAGTAACTAGTTATAAATGCTAGAGTTCATAGAAATTTTAATTTATAGAATTTTCAACAAACCACATTTTAAGGTTTTATTTATTTTTATTTTTTATTTTTTTTAAGTATATTTTATTGATTTTTTACAGAGAGGAAGGGAGAGGGATAAAGAGTTAGAAACATCGATGAGAGAGAAACACCAATCAGCTGCCTCCTGCACAACCCCCACTGGGGATATGCCCGCAACCAAGGTACATGCCCTTGACCGGAATCGAACCTGGGACCCTTTAGTCCACAGGCTGATGCTCTATCCACTGAGCCAAACCAGTTAGAGCCACATTTTAAGGTTTTATTGTCTACTGCTTCTCTAGTATCTAAAATTAATGATGTTCACTATGTTTATCAATGAATTGTCCTTTTATATAACATATCTTGATATAACTATACACGTATGAAGCCATTTTATAATTATGATATATACGTGTACATATAGATCCGTTCATCTATGCTACATCATTAGCAAATCTCTAAGCTTTTACCTCTTTCCTCTGGCCCTAGGGTTCCTGGAAGCAAAAGTTCTAGCATATGGAACTGAAGCTGCTAGATGGGGCTCCCTGGAGTGAGGGGTTAAAGGAAGGCATATCTGGGAACTCAGGCAGGGAAATGGAGGCTCATAGAGGTGGCACCGTGTGACTTTTTAAATTTTATTTTATCACTATCATAGTAGTGTCGATTGAGGGACAGAAAAGGGGAGATTGGCAGGTGGCTTTGTGAAGGGCAGACCAGTCTCACAGCTCAAGGGAACCACCTTCCTTCACCCACACTCAGAAAGAGGCCCCCAACAATGGAGGCTGTTATAGAGGGGACTGGTCAAGGAGAAGACCTTCATTTGTTCTCTTAATCTTTTTCCCTGACCAAGAGCCCAAATTAGGCTTTAAGAATAGGCCCTGAACACCGACAGCTGACCACCGGGACACATCATAGAGTTACCCACAACCCTTTCAAAACAAAACTCGACCCTCTCTTTACCAATGTTCTGATGAATGGAATTCGGCCAATGAGACACAAAACCTTTAATCTACAATTTAAAATAAAAACCTCACAGCCCTAGCCAGTTTGGCTCAGTGGATAGAGAGTCTGACTACGGACTCAAGGGTCCCAGGTTCTGATAAAAAAAATAAAAAACAAATAGATAAGACATGAATACTATTCTGAAAGTTGGTAGACCACATTTGAAGAAGTGTAATTTTTTAATGAGACAAAAATGAAAAATAAATGTAATCCAAAGAACATTAAAAAACAAATAAAAAACTGTACCTTCTTTTCACCCCAGATCTTATTAACTGTGTGCTTTCCTCTCCGAGAACTGGCATCATCAATGACATCGTCGTGAACGAGACTAGCAGTGTGGATCATCTCTGCAATTAAGGCTATGGAGCGCTGGCTGGCTTGCACATCTCTAGTTAACAGAAAGTAATGCTTTTTAACAGATACCGCCTATAACCTTCTCAGCATTCATCTTGTGAACTCTGGACATCAAATCTAGGACAAAGAATTTTATTTCTCTAAGAGAAACTGTAGAAAACTTTTGGCTTTCCTACAGAGACATTTCTACTACTTGGAGAACATTTGTTTTACGCCAAGATTATGTTTTACTAGAGGCCCAGTGCATGAAATTCATGCATGGGTAAGGTTCCTAGGCCTGGCTGTCGATCAGGATCCATCAGGACCTTCCAGGTGCTGGCCAGGGACTCCCTTCCCCGGCTGCCAGCTGGGGCCTTCCTTTGTTCTGCGCCGCCCCCTGGTGGTCAGTGCATGTCATAGCGAGCGATAGAACTCCTGGTCAAACTCCCACGGGAACACTTTGCATATTAGGCTTTTATATATATACTAGTGGCCCGGAGCACAAAATTTGTGCACGGGGGAGGGTGTGTTCCTCAGCCTGGCCTGCACCCTCTCCAATTTGGGACCCCTCAAAGGATGTCCTACTGCCAGTTTACAGGGATTGGGCCTAAACCAGCAGTCGGACATCCCTCTCGCAATCCGGGACTGCTGGCTCCAAACTGCTCACCGGCCTGCCTGCCTGCCTGATTGCCTCTAACCACTCTGCCTGCCAGCCTGCTTGCCTCCAACTGCCCCCCCCCCCCCCGCTGCCGACCTGCTTGCCCCCAAATGCCCCCCCCGCCAGCCTGATCACCCCAAACTGCCCCTCCAGCTGGCCTGCTCGCCCCTACTTTCCCTCCCCACTGGCCTGCTCATCCCCAACTGTCCCCCTGCTGGCCTGCTCACTCCAAACTGCCCCCCCCCCCCCCCGCTGTCCTGATCACCTCCAACTGACCCCCACTGATGGTCTGCTTGCTCCCAACTGGACCCCTGCTGGTCCGCTTACCCCCAACAGCCCCGCCCCCACCAGCCTGATCACCCACAACTGCCCTCCCCTCTTGGCCTCTAACCGCCTCTACCTCAGCCCCGCCACCATGGCTTTGTCCAGAAGAACATCTGGAAGGTCTCCTGGAAGGTCTCCCAGTCTAATTAGCATATTACTCTTTTATTAATATAGATATATAGATGGACACTGCATTAAGAAGTAGAATTTGTATGATTAACAAAAAGAGGATAAACATTGCAGAAATCTTGCCATCAGGCTGAAGAATCATCTGTCTGTCTTATATTGTGGTCTTGGTCAGCTGATCAAGTTTACAATTAGGTTACAATTAAATTTCAGAGGTGGAGGGGGGAGATAGGTGAGAAGAGTTCTAAAAGAGTGTATTAGAGAACCAACAGTCAAGATGTTCACAGCTTTTAATACTGTCTTAAATGCTTAGTAAGACTATCAATAACCAAAATAGAGTTATTGTAAAAATGTTCTTTCAATTTATATTTAAACTTTACATTAGAAATTTCTACTTTTGTTTCCCAGATTTAACACAAACTACAGGATAAACACTCTCAAGAAGATACACAGATGTTGAGTTTTATAGTTAAAAGAGACTGCACCCCAGTTTCTTTTTAATCATCATTATCACCATCACCATCTATGAGAATTTTTAAAAACTGAATTTAAAGAAAATCAGACTGAGGAAATAGTCAACTGAATTTTCAGAACCTAAAACATATGCCTGACTTAAGCACATGTTTACCAAATGTTTCACTTATCGCAATAGCTTACGTTTCAAATATTATCAGGTTATCTCTTAGGGGAGAGAAAAGTGAGAGGGATACTAAAATATGACTTTTTCTTGAAAACCCTAATCTTGAACATCTGTAAAAGATAGTGCTCATTCTGATTCCTCAAACCTGGCAGAAAAACAATGAAAAATGAAATGTACTTACATTAAAGATGCTGGAATTTAACTACAGACACTAAATCAGCAAGAGGATATCTCTTGATTTTGCTTTAAATACAATTTTATAATGTGATACCTCACTGGCTCCTCTGACCTAAGATGTTAGAACTAAACCTCAGAACCTGCCTTTAGCACTGAAATCCATTGTAAAGTGCTGCTCATTATCTACACTAATAAAAAACAAACATGCAATTTGACCGTACCTTCGCTATGCCATAAGCCACACCCACCAGCCAATCAGAGCGACTATATGCAAATTAACACAACCAAGATGGCGGCTGGCAGCCACAGAGCTGGAGCAAGCAGGAGGCTTGGTTGCCCCAATGATGGAGGAAGCCAAGCTTCCCAACTGCCACGGCTGGCTCTGAGTTCCACTCAAAGCAACAAAGTTTCAATTATAGAACGTAAATAAACCCAGATACCTGCTTTAAGCCAGCCATGGCCACAGAACTGGAACGAGCAGAAGGCTTGCATTGCCCCTGGCGATGGAGGAAGCCAAGCTTCCCTCCTGCCCGCCCTGGCCAGCTCTGAGCTCTTCTCAAGGCTACAAAGTTTCAATTATAGAAGGTAAATAAATCCCAGAATTAAAAAAGAAAAAGAAAAAAAGGAGAGGCTGGGAGCTTCCGTCGCTGGGGGGCTTGGCCAGACTGCAAACAGCCAGCAGCTCCTCACCCAGGCTGGCTAGGCACCCCAGTGGGGACCCCAACCCTGAAGGGGGTGTGACCAGCCTGCAAACACCCATCAGCCCCTCACCCAGGCTGGCCAGGCACCCAGCGGGACCCTCACCCTGATCTGGGACACCCTTCAGGGCAAACCAGCCAGCCCCCACCCATGCACCAGGCCTCTATCCTATATAATAAAAGGGTAATATGCAAACTGACCCTAACAGCAGAACGACTGGGAATGACTGGTCACTATGACACACACTGACCACCAGGGGGCAGATGCTCAATGCAGGAGCTGCCCCCTGGTGGTGAGTGTGCTCCCACATGGGGGAGCTCTGCTCAGCCACAAGCCAGGCTGACGACTGCCAGTACAGCGGTGGTGGTGGGAGCTTCTCCTGCCTCCTTGGCAGCGCTAAGGATGTCCGACTGCAGCTTAGGCCTGCTCCCTGCTGGCATGTGGACATCCCCCGAGGGCTCCTGGGCTGCCAGAGGGATGTCTGATTGCCATCTTAGGCCCAATCCCCCGGGGAGTGGGCCTAAGCCAGCAGGTGGTCATCCCCCGAGGGGTCCCAGACCGAGAGAGGGCACAGGCCGGGCTGAGGGACCCCCTACCCCTGAGTGCACAAATTTTTGTGCACCGGGCCTCCGGTTTATTAATATGTCACAATCAGAACAGTTCTAAATATTCCAGATCACAACACATTCTTTCAAGAGGGAAAAAGTAAAGCAACAGAGAACAGGGACAAGTCATCCTATAAAACCACTTTCTTAAAATATGAACATGGAGGTTCAGATGGCTCCTACAAGCTGTTCTTATTCCCGCAGTGAGACACTCACAGAGGCCACAGTAGGAAGCTTGGACCTTATGTATTCTTCAGGTAAATTTATTGAGCCCTATCTTATTTGAGTTTAATGCATAGAAAATATGTAGAGTTTTACAGTTTTTTTTCATATAAAAAAATACAAAAGGCTAGATTTTAGAATATTTTCTCAGCTGGATTTCTAATACAATATACACTTCCTATTGGTTAGTAGTGGAACTACCTCAAAAAAACTGTTAAGGCCTCTCTCTAGCCTTTCTCATGCATTCATGAGTCGGGTACCACTTTTGTTCCCATAAACCAGCTGTGGGTAAACTACGGCCCGCGGGCCGAATCCGGCCCCTTTGAAATGAATAAAACTAAAAAAAAAAAAAAAAAAAGACCGTACCCTTTTATGTAATGATGTTTACTTTGAATTTATATTAGTTCACACAAACACTCCATCCATGCTTTTGTTCAGGCCCTCCAGTCCAGTTTAAGAACCCATTGTGGCCCTTGAGTCAAAAAGTTTGCCCACCCCTGCCATAAACCATGCCAACAGACAGGGGTTCCTCCTGGGAACCTGCACTACAATGGCAGTGCTCACTGACACTAGAGTTTTTGTGAAGATATTAAAACAATAAAGATTTCTTAAAATATTTTTAAATTTCATAGACGCTATGAGTATGAAAATGGCATTTTGCATGGCTAAATTCTCAACAGATGAAATCAAGATTCTTGCTTAGTATGTTATTTGGCATAGAACAAACACTACATTTTAGATGCTTTATAATTTTATCTAATGCACCTTTCCCTATACAATTAGGTTTTAATGTGTGTCAGCTTCTATCTGGAAAATATTGCCACTGCTTATGCATAGCACAGCATAATGGTGGGGCAGATACCCAAAATTTACAGGATATAGGAAAGTCTCACACTATCTTTAAGATGAAATTTCCAAAGTGCCACACAGCAATGCCTTCAAAAAGCTGGGCACCATGTCTACTTCCTGCGGTGAAACAGCTGCCACACCCTCCCACCCTTTTGGAGAAGAGCTAAGAAAGCCAGACAGGCGAGACAGCATGAGCAGAGGAGGCCCGAGTCTTGAAAGCTGGCTATGTCCTCTGTACATCACACCTGCAAGACTGTGTATGATTCATACCTTCAGGACACTTGTTTTTCCTTCATTAAAATTGAAACAAAAATTTTATAATGAATAATTTTAAGCACAGACAAAAATAGATATCCTATATAATAAAACCCTAATATGCAAATCGACTGAACAGCAGAAAGACTGCCCGTTATGACACACACTGACCACCAGGGGGCAGACGCTCAATGCGGAGCTGCCCCTTGGTGGTCAGTGTGCTCCCACAGGGGGAGTGCCGCTCAGCCAGAAGCTGGGCTGGCTGCTCCTCAGCGCTGCCTCAGAGGCGGAGAGGCTCCCACCACTGCTGCTGCGCTCACCAGCGGAGAGCACCACTCAGCCAGAAGTTGGGCTCATGGCTGGTGAGCACAGCGGAGGTAAGGAACGAGGAGTCCCGGACTGCGAGAGCCCCAGACTGTGAGAGGGATGTCTGAAGACTGGCTTAGGGGGGGATTGGGTCTAAGCTGGCAGGCTGACGTCCCCCAAGGGGTCCCAGACTGTGAGAGGGTGCAAGGGGTCCCAGACTGTGAGAGGGTGCAGGCCAGGCTGAGGAGCCCCGAGTGCATGAATTTCATGCATCAGGCCTCTGGTAATAATGACCTCCCACACACACTCCATCCAGCTTCCTTGTGATCTAAAAAAACTGTTTTCCTCTATTCATACTAATATATAATGTGAAGTCTGAAACAAATTACAAGTAAACCCCCAATGAGGAAAAATTGTCTATAAAAAGAAATATCAAACCTTGGCAATGTATTATGTTGGTTTGGAGCAAAGTAGGGAAGCAAATAAATTAAAGTAGTAAATCTGGTTTCACTTTAACAATAGAGACCTAGAGAGCTGCTATTTCCAAATCTAGAGGCTGTACACAGAGTTCTCAAGTGGCATACAAAAGGCTCTAGTTCTGTTTGAAAATGTTCTTCTCTTTGTCTCTCCTGACAATTCTAAAAATTGGTGTTTCACTTGGCTTGTTAGAACTTTGACAAGCTCACTGTTTCTTAAATATCTATCTCTGGTCCACCATTTGGGAATCAATACTCTTTAAAATGCAGGCAGAGGCCTTAGACACTGAATCACAATCTCTCATGGTGAGGCACAGGAACTGCATTTTTAAAAAGCATGTCAGGAGATTCTGATGCACAAAGTTTGGGGAACACAGGTCTGTCTAGTGCAGCGGTTCTCAACCTGTGGGGTGCGACCCCTTTGGGGGTTGAACGACCCTTTCACAGGGGTCGCCATTGGAAAACACATATAATTACATATTGTTTTTGTGATTAATCACTATGCTTTAATTATGTTCAATTTGTAACAATGAAATTGGGGGTCACCACAACATGAGGAACTGTATTAAAGGGTTGCGGCATTAGGAAGGTTGAGAACCACTGGTCTAGTGGGAGTAATAATTTAATTTTCTGTAAGCCAAATGGAAGCTTTTCTTAAAGGTTTTGGTAGAGGCTCAACCTTTGCTGACCCACTGCAGCACCACCTATAAATTGTGGGAAAGTGGGATGAGAGTCTGTCCTATCCCTATGGGTGACCTGAACCTTGGGGCATCAGTTCAGAGGTCCTGTGCTAAGGACTTCCCAAGTCTCTTCACAGCTCAAGAGCAGAGAGGCTCCTGCTCTGAAAAACAATCATGGGAGGGAGACCCTTCTTTCTTCTCATCCTCTGCGTCACTAGGAGTTTTAAAGATATAATTAGAATCTCATCAGTTTGGTTCTGAACAAACTCACTATTTAAAATGCAAATGAAGTCTCTGTCTTTACACAACTCTCAGGATGTGAACTGCATTTCCTAAATCCTTGATAAAGACACATGTGTTCAAGTTTTCAGTATGCTAATCATATATCCATACAGACTACCTTTATCTGCTACTGAATTGACTTGCTCCAAGTCTGGGTCCTTGAACTACTGAGACTGTGGAACGTGTTCTTTTCCTTCTGGTCCGCTCTGTCAGATCCATCTTTCTCAGCAAGCAAAAGCACACCAGGCCCAGCTCTCCAGTTCTCCCCAAACCCCTCTCTGCTTTAAGTGTCATGGAACTAACAGCTAGATATTGAGCTCAGTAAGAGCCTCATCTACAAGAGTCTTTGGGGGGGGGGGGGGACGACTTTAGGAAGGGTCCTTATTCTCAAGTATTTGGGGCTTGGAAAATAATGTAGCTGGGATACTGTACTATCCAAATGCACGCCTCCCTCATGGCTCACAGCCTAGCGCCAGACGTGGGCCTCTGCCCCGTGCCTTCGGCAAGCCCTGCTCTGATCACCTAAGGGGAGAATGACACTGCAGCTAAGACGTTCCTGGAGAGGGCAGTCTTGAACTTACTTTTTAAACTAGCAATGCCTTCTGTTATGTTCTCCCATGTTTCCTGCAACCAACAGTTTATATAGTTTAGTAAAGGAAGCTGAGAAAACTTTCACCTGCGGGGATAACAGCTGACAGGAGGTAGAGCAGTGCAGACTATTTTCCTGTTCATGTTCTCTCTGAGGGTAATGAACTGTATTGAGTATTAATCTGAGAAATAAAAAATATAAACACACATTTCCCTAGATGAGTTGTTCTCAACCAGGGACGGTTTTGTTCCCCAGGGAACATGTGGCAATGTCTGGAGACACTGTGGGCTGTCCTCAGCTCGGGGGAGGGGCACACTGGCACCTGTGAGTAGAGACCAGGGGTGCCACTGTGTGCTACACCTTAGGTCCATGCACATTGACAACCCCTCCCTCTACAAATAAGGTGGCCCAAAACCCCAGCTGGGCCAATGCTGAGAAACCTGCTCTAGAGTCTAGACCAGGGGTGGGCAAACTTTTTGACTCGAGGGCCACAATGGGTTCTTAAACTGGACCGGAGGGCCGGAACAAAAGCATGGATGGAGTGTTTGTGTGAACTAATATAAATTCAAAGTAAACATCATTACATAAAAGGGTACGGTCTTTTTTTTTAGTTTTATTCATTTCAAACGGGCCGGATCCGGCCCGCGGGCCGTAGTTTGCCCATGGCTGGTCTAGACCACACGCAATGCACTTCGAGTCTGGCTCGGAGGGAGCACTGCTGCGGCTCTGCCTTCTAAATGAATTGGAAATGGGCGGATGATGGTTAAAAGGTCACTGCCAGAGATTTCACTGCTTGTTCAAACCATCCTGGGGGCTCGCCGAAAGTCTCAGGGTGACTGGGAGGCACCCCTGAGCACTGTGCGCTGTGTTGGAGCTGCAAGGGTGCAGCAGCAGGGCACCAAAGCTGTGGTGGGCAGAGGGGAGCACCTGCTAAGAAGCAACATCTGATGCTGACTCTTACAGCATCCTTAAATTTAGTGCTGACAAAGGCATTCTTTAAAATGTATGTTGAACCAATGAACTTGTATGCATACAGGCATAACTTGTGGACACAGACAATGGGGTGGTAAGGGCCTGGGGAGGGAGGATGTGAGCGGGCTGGAAGAGGTTAAGTTAATGGGGGGGAAAAGGAGGATCTATGAAATATTTTCAACATTAAAGATTTTAAAAAATAAAATATAAAAAAGAGAAGGCTGATCCTGGCAACTCACTAACATTAGATACCCCCGCCCCCCCCAACACACACATCCTATATAAGAGCTTGTTTGCAATGAAATGTCAAGAGTGGCATTTTCAGAGTTTTACATCTGCCGTTCTCTCAGATTGCCACCTACCTGATTAATAAATGCACTATAAATATTCAAACAAATAAAAAACAGTTGAAGATGGTAAATTTTACAATGTATGTATTTTACCACAATAAAAAATGTGAAAAAAATCAGAAAAAATACTGTGTTGAGGAAAGGGACTATACTACAAATGTTTGACCCTAGGGAAATGTAGAAGTACATTATGGTCTACTGGAATTTACATCAATAGAATACATGATGTAAAAATAACAACTAAGAAAACACTCCGGCACCATGATGAAGACTTTAAAAAAAGATTGGTAAGGAAACAAAGCAGAACCCAAAATTATTTGCATACTGTGGGACTTACAGGAAGAGGGCGGGCAGAGGGAATGATAAAGACTGCTGCATTTGGTAATATGGGTACATCCTCTTTCCTTTTAATACTAAATGTTGCTGTTGTTTTCATATTTTAAAATCTTAAATATATTCGAAACACGAAAGCTAAGGATCCACAGTCAAAATGCCTTTTTTAAGCCCCAGACAGGCAGGCGCTGCAGGGGGTGTGGTGCCCAGAATCTTGGCAAAGCTTATCACTTCATACCCATCAACCTTTGGACTAACTGGCCCGTGTGGACAATGATTACATGTATGCATACATCCTGGTAGTCTCTACTTCTGAAAAAAGAAAACTAAATTTGAGTTTTAGGCTTCTTCTAAAATGCTTATTTACAGCTGAAGTCGTTCTTCCATGGACATGAAAAAGGTGGAAAAGGAAGGTGCCCAGGCCAGATTCCAGAGTGACTTAGTGGCTCCTAGTCAGAATCGAGTCATCATCAAGTGGATTCTTAGATGCACGGTACACCTTAAACAGGAAGCTAAACGGTGACCTTGGGAAGGAAGACCTGCCAAATATAAGAGGACAGAGCAGCAGAAGTAAAGACTCACCGGGAGTTGTTATAATGGCTATTACACGCTCGGGCCATTAGCACCACGATAACTGGTCGAAAGGCTTTTCCTTTTCCATCGAAGTAGTACTCAGACATCTCCTTAAGTTCTATTGGAGATATGAGCAGTTCCTGAAATAAAGAGTCTGTGTGTCAATATGGCATCATAACTGCATAGAAAGTCAACAGGATTTCTTTTACAAAACTTGGATTTGACTTCTGTGTATTCATCTTAATTGAGAAATTCAACACTCAGTTGGAAAAGGTTCCTCAATGGTATGGCCAAAACCCTGGCTGCCCTGTGACTGGGCAACAAGCAATGCCTGGCTTGACTCCAAGTGGCATAAGTGCGAGAGCAGGCGTTGCTTCCAGTGACTCTGAGAGGCAGCAGGAAGGGGAGGAAAGCTCTGAGTGACCCAGCCCAGCCCAGTGACAGCTGGAGAAGGGGGCAGGGGCTGGCTAGCAGTGTGGAAGAGGGAGAGGAGGGGACAAAGTCAGGGAGTTTGGGAGCCAGTGGCTGTGGGGAGCCATGAAGCAGGTCAGGGCTGTCCTGGGAGGGAGAAGCTGTGCATCGGGCAGAAGGTAAGATGGTGGCCGGGGAGAAGCAGCAGCGGTAAATTCAAAAGGGAAGTGTAAGACGTGGTTTGTCTGATGAGAGGAGCTTACAAATGAGTTGGGGAGACAAAACTTTTTTTTTCTTTTTTAAAACTGATCTTGGAGAGAGAGAACAACATTGATTCATTGTTCCACTTACTTACGCATTCATTGGTTGATTCTTGTATGTGCCCTGACCTGGGATGGAACCCGCAACCTTGGCATATCAGGACATTCTAACCAACTGTTTTTTGTTGTTTGTTTTTGTTAACCCTCACCTGAGTATATTTTTCCATTGAGTGGAAAGGAGGGGGAGAGTCAGAGAGAGAGAAATATCAATGTGAGAGAGACACATCGATTGGTTGCTTCCTGAATGCGCCCCATGCTCAACAACCTGCTGGGAATTGAGACTGCAACCGAGGTACATGCCCTTGACCAGAATTGAACCCATGACCCTTCTCCACGGTCAATGCTCTAACCACTGAGCACCGGCTAGGGCTAACCAACTATTTTAAAAGAGAAATATTCAGTAAATAATGCGGTCATATCTTGAATAATGCTGTACATTAAATACATTATAAGTTCAAAGTAGGAGAGAGCAGTGTAGGCTAAAAAAAACTAAACATTTCCTGGAGGAGATCAGCTTTGACCTGGGATTAAGGATAAGTAGGTCTTTGATTTGTGAAGAGGAGAGCTCCTTCCAAGTGATGGAGGTGTTTGTGTTTTACCTGCTGTGCAAGGGCTTGCTGGAATTAATCACAGCTGATCCCCCAGAGGCAGTGGGAGCTAAAAATGGACCCAGAGTCCTGGCCGGTGTGGTTAAGTGGTTAGAGTGTTGGCTTGTGCACCCAAGGGTTGCAGGTTTGACTCAGGGTCAAGTGCATGTACCTCAGTTGTAGATTCCATCCCTAGTCAAGGCAAGTGTAGGAGGCAACCAATGTGCCTCACATCAATGTTTCCCTTCTTCTTTCCCTCCCATCTACTCTCTCTAAAAATCAATGGAAAAGATATCCTCAGGTGAGGATTAACAAAAACAAAGCAAGCCAGACAGACACACACACACACACACACACACACACACACAAAGGAATGGACCCTCCTAGGCACAGGAGAAACCATACAGCAGGTTAGTCATTAACTCACTAAATTATAGACTGAGTGCCAAGAATGGTAATAAATGTAGAGGTTACAAAGATAAATAAGACAGCCCCTTGCCTATAGGAGCTCAGAGTCTAGATGGGGAGAATAAAACAGTAACTGCAATAAAACACAATAACAGGATGGGTGCTGTCCCTGAGGTAGCAGTTACCCTGGGATCACATAGGAGGCACCTCTGGCCATTATTACACGCTTGGGCCATTAATTAGCATGATGATCATTGTTCAAAAGGCTTTTCCTTTTCCATCAAAGTAATATTCATACATTTCCTTAAATTCTGCTGGAGATATGAGTTCAGGTGGAAATAGGAGTAGATGGAGATATTTAGCAGGCTCTGAGTGAAAGAGGGAGGGGGACAGCAAGGATGATAGCAACAGATGGGGGTGCCTAACCTAAGGCAGTGGGACTGAAGGCAAGAGACAGACCAGGGCAAGCATGTCAAACTCTCGGCCCGCGGGCCACATGTGGTCCACAGTGAATATTTCTGCGGCCCAGTCAATATAATGGGATGTAAGAAATGGTTTACAAAAAAATTCATAACTTTATTTTTACAGTATCCTGCTATACACAATTATTATAACGAACTACAATGTTTGCTAATGACTGGTTACTATAATTGTGTTGCATTCATTTCCCTTTCGCACCTTACACGCAGGCTCACCATTTCTCTCCACTAATACTAGCAGCAAGTATTTTAGCAGCTGATTGCCACATCATTAGTCTGGTACTGACTTGTTTGGTGTGCGCAACAGGAAATATTTCACTTTTGGAGAACAAGAAAAATAGGTTTCTTTGCGTTACGCTTATTAATTTGTGCAGTTATTCAGTGTCTGGTAAGTTAATGTTCAAAAAAAAATATTAATTTTTATTAAAATGTTTTATTGTTTTATGTTAACGATTACTCATTTATTTAAGCCCTTTGTATTCAGCATGTCTCTATCGAAATAAACCTATGTTTCTATGAAAAATGAAGCTTTTGTTTTCTTGCAGCCCACATAAAATTAAACCTTATTTGGCCCGTGTTAGCCTTTGAGTTTGACAGGCTTGGACCAGGGGATGTGGAGGGGGAAAGAGATGGATGAGTGGAGGATCGTTCTGGGGATCCTGGGAAAAACAGGAGAAAAGACAGGAGGGAAAAGTAGAGATTCACATATGTTAAATTTGAGATAGTCATGGACACTACATGGAGCTGCCAGTGAGCAGTTAGATGTTAGATGTACGGGTTTCAAACCAATGATTCAATCTGGAATAGAGGTATTTCTTGGGAGTCGTAAGCAATGGGAACAGGTAGACTGAGGACACAGAGGAGGGGCCAACAGAGGAGGAAGCAGGCTGAAGAATGGTCTAAGAATCAGAACAAGGCCAGGGGAAAAGTGTCATGGAGTGGGAGTGGTCCACAGTGATCAATGTTCAAAAAAGTCAAGGATGATAAAAACGGAAGTGTCCACTGGGTTTATTAGAAGGAAGCGACTGAAGACCCAGGCAAAGGCAGGTTCTGAGAAGAGGCTGGAAAGAAAGCCCTAGTGTGATGGTGGGGTGAATGTGAAGGGGCAAAATAGAGACAGAGGAAGAGCATTCTGTGATGGAAGGGAAGAGCTAGGTCACCGGGTCAAGGAATGGTCCTTTAAAAGACAAACATGAGCCCTAGCTGCTCATCATGGATGTTTCTATCTCTCCCTCACCATCCTTCCTCTCTGAAATCAATAAAAATGTTAAAAACAAAACAAAAAGACAGCCCTAGCTGGTTTGGCTCGGTGGATAGAACGCAGACCTGTTGACTGTAAGGTCCCCAGTTCGATTCCGTTCAAGGGCCACGCCCAGGTTGCGGGCTCAATCCCCTGTAGGGGGCGTGCAGGAGACAGCTGATCAATGATTCTCTCATTGATGTTTCTATCTTTCTTTCCCACTCCCTTCCTCTCTGAAAAAAAAAGAAAAAAAAAAAAAAAAAGACGAACTCGAACAAATTGGAGCCCCTAAAAGGCATAGGAAAGAGACACAAAGAGCGAGAGTCTGCAGGTCAAGGAGAACAGGCTACTGTGGGAGCAGTGCCCCAGGTGCTGGGGATGAAGCTTAACTAGAGGTAAGGGGACTATCCTGGAAAGGAAGGGATGTTCCCGTCAGTCGACGGCACAAAAGAGCTTGTACGGTGACAGAGCAGGCACTGAGGGAGAGCCTCCTTCAGGGGCTCTGCGTGGCCTGTCACGTAGGAAGTGGTGTTGCTGTGAAAACTGCCGAGTGGGGTGGAGCTCGAGGAGGATCGAGAGGGGAAGGAAGCTGACGAGCGGCATGTGGACATTTCTGGCAGCGTTTGGGATACAGTGAGGCTGGGCACCACTGAAACTGTTGGGAGGAGAGCACTTAATGATGAAAGCAGTCCGGCACTGACATTCAGGACCAGATAAGGGAGACGACAGCAGCCACTGAGGCTTCAGTGCTTCAACAGGGGTGGAATAGGGGATAGAATTGGAGAGAAAATGTCAGACAGCCCACTGGACAGGTAGGTGCTACCTGTACCATTTTCTTCAGGTACCAAACTCTGCAACAACCTCTTTCTGGAGGTAATGTGTTCGGTCCTCCATATTGTCCCATGGCTGTTGCTCAAGAAACTTCTGAAACCTGACTTATGAAGTCTGCAATGGCTCTGTACGTATCTGAAACCTGTGTCCTGTTTTCATAATTCTAAAAGCTCAACATACTTCACAGCATCATCAGAACTGTCTTACCTTCCTAATGTCCTCATACAGACCTTTCAAATATCTCCTACCAAGCTGAAACGGATCGGTGTATTTCTCACCGCTCCGAGGTTTACTGTAACAGAACACAGCCGATGTTGTGTGATGGAGCCTGGGACAAGCACAAATGCACAAAATGTAAGTTTGAGTGTTATTTTATAAGAATTATACACACATTTGCATATGCATATATATATAATATTCAGATGATAGAAAACTTAAGCCCAGATACTTGCTAGAAATTAAGCATTAATCTAAAAGGGTCATTGTAATTTAGAAAAACATACAGAATTCTGTTCTTGCTAAACAATAGTACTGTTTATGTTTATTTTTATAACCAGGACCTGGAGAACCCACAAAATCAAAGAAAGACTAAACCATGTTTCTTGTGTTCTGAGTTGAGTTTAAGTTTTATTATATTCCCATTTTTTTTTGAAAAGGGAGAGATCACACAGGGCAGATAGATATTATAGCAGTTATCCAAACAACAAATTCAATTTGTTGGACTAGACCACCAAATTTAGAACAGAAATTTACTAGTAATATGGCTAATAATTTTGGTAGTTGCAATACAAATGATAAACTTACCGTGATATACTGTACATATTTAGACAGGCAGATGTTAAACTCTTCACAAGATAAAAACAGGACATCTGTAAAATAAAAATATGAAGAAACTTGTAAGAATATTCATGAAAAACTTGTTTATTACGCTAGACAAAAATTCTCACAGGACAGACTGATGGTTGTCAGAGGGGCATGGGGTTGGGGAACTGGGTGAAAAAGGTGAAAGGCTTGAGAAGTACAAATTGGTAGTTACAAAATAATCACAGGGATGAAAAGTACATTTGATCTTAGCCAAAAGACTGAGAAGTGATGGGGGATGTAAAATATAGCAAAGAAATATAGTCAATAATCTATACTAATAAAAGGGTAATATGCTAATTAGGCCAGGAGACCTTCCGGACATCCTTCTGGACAAAGCCATGGTGGTGGGGCCGAGGGAGAGGAGGTTAGGGGCAATCAGGCCAGGAGGGGAGGGCAGTTGGGGGTGATCAGGCCGCTGGGGGGGGGGGGGCAGTTGGGGGCGAGCAGGTCAGCAGGGGGGGCCAGTTGGGGGCGATCAATCAGGCCAGAAGGGGGGGCAGTTGGAGGTGAGCAGGCCGGCAGGGTGGGGGCAGTTGGGAGCGAGCAGGCTGGCGGGTGGGAGGCAGTTGGAGGCAATTAGGCCGGCAGAGGGGACACTTGGGGCGATCAGGACGGCAGGGGAGGGCTGTTGGGGGCTATGAGGCTGGCAAGGGGGGACAGTTGGGGGCGAGCAGGCCAGCAGGCAGAGTGGTTAGGGGTGATTAGGCAAGCAGGCGAGCGGTTAGGAGCCAGCGGTCCCGAATTGCGAGAGGGAGTTGGACATCCCCCGAGAGGTCCCAGATCGGAGAGGGTGCAGGCCAGGCTGAGGGACAACTCCCGCCCCCGCGCACAAATTTTGTGCACCGGGCCACTAGTGTTGTAATAACTATGTATGCTGCCAGGTGGGTACTGGAAATATGGGGAGGAACACTTTGTAAAGTATATGATTGTCTAACCACAATGCTGTACACCTGAAACTAATATAAAATAATACTGAATGTAAACTGTAATTGAAAAATAAAAATTTAAGGAGCAAAAAAGAATAAAGAAACTCCCACAATTCATGATAAACATAATCTTTTGTTGTTGTTGTTAATCCTCATCTGAGGATATTTTTCCATTAATTTTTTAGAAACAGTGGAAGGGAGGGAGAGAGACAGAGAGAGAAACATCAATGTGAGAGAGACACATTGACTAGTTGCCTCCAACATGCACCCTGACAAGGGCCGGGATCCAGCCTGCAACAGAGGTACGTGCCCTTGACTGGAATCGAACCCGGACCCTTCAGTCCGTGGGCTAAACCTCTATCCGCTGAGCCAAACCCCCTAGGGCAGTGGTTGGCAAACTGCAGCTCGCGAGCCACATGCAGCTCTTTGGCCCCTTGAGTGTGGTTCTTCCGCAAAATACCAACTTCTGCGCATGGGCCACGAAGATTCAATCACCCTGTACGTGCACGCCCCACATGTGGTATTTTGTGGAAGAGCCACACTCAAGGGGCCAAAGAGCCGCATGTGGCTCGTGAGTCGCAGTGTGCTGACCATAGCACTAGGGCAATATAATCTTTAAAGTTGTCTGTTTATAGGTAGATTGCAAACTTTAGAAAAATTATCATAGACATTTCTCTTCCTTATTACAAAAGCAATATTAGTCATTATAGAAATTACAAATAAGAAAAAACCAGAAAATAAAAGCAGCTATAATCTATCCCTTCCTACAAAGAAAGCTACAGTTTCCATATTCTTATCTATCTTTCCAGATCTGAAAAGTAGTTTTAAAACAATTTCCTTCCATTTAACTAAGATTGGTCAGAGAATAGTAAAGATTAGTATTATTTACATTCTTTTAAATTCTTACACTGATTTAAAACAAAAATAATCAAGATGCCAAAAACATCAGCCCACATGGTGAAAAGGAAAAAAGATTTCAGTGTTAAGGAGGTAATTTACATTTTCACAAACACTGCCTATTTTAAGTTATTGTTCCTAAACATACTTGGAAATGGTACTTTAAAAAAAAAGTTTTTATTGATTTTAGAAAGGAAGAGAGAGGAAGAGAAACATCGATGTGAGAGAGAATCATTAATTAGTTGCCTCCCACACACACTACACCAAAACCTGCAACCTGGGCACGGGAATCAAACTGGTGACCTTTAAGTAAATGGGACTGAGCCACCCCAGCCAGGGTGGTACTTCTTGATATGGCATAAAAACAAACAGCTCAGCAGCACATTCTGATAATCTATAATAATAAAAGGGTAATATGTTAATTAGACCAGACGTCATTCTGGATGAAGCCGGCAGCCAGAGCGAAGCCCGGGTTCGGGTGCCTGCTGGCAGCTGGAGGGAAGGTAGTCCGGGTCCCAGTGCCAGAAGGAAGCCGGTGCCAGCAGCCAGGGGAAGGAAAGCGCACTCTTGCACGAATTTTCATGCATTGGGCCTCTAGTATTAACATAATCAGAGATCAAGAACAACAGAACTTCCAGAAGATTCAGGGGTGGTGATGATGCATATTAGTTACAATAGTTATTGAGCATAATTATGGGAGGAATTGTGGCAGACACTGGGGACCTAAATATACAGACTGCCAATCTCGATGAATTCAGGGACACAGGCATTTCAAAACTTATTAATCTAATATAGTAAGGGTTCTTACAGAGTATTTGAGGATTAAATTTTTTTAAATTTATTTTGAGAGAGAGACAGACAGACAGACAGAAACATTGATTTGTTGTTCCACTTATTTATGCATTCATTGGTTGCTTCTTGTATGTGCCCTGACCGGATCAAACCCACACCTTGGTGTATTGGGACAATGCTCTTTCTGGCCAGGGGTGAAGAAAGCATTTTGACAAAAAGGATAAATTTAGCACAAGAATCACTATATTAGTAATAACATCTTACAGTGTGCTTTTATACCATTTGATCCTCATAACTACTTGCTTTATGGAGAACTTGCAGTTAAGCAAAGTCAAGTCTAAAAACTGGTATATAGATGCTCTTGGACTTACGATAAGGTTACATCTCAATAAACTCATATGAGTTAAAAATATTGTAAGTTGCCAAAACCGGTTTTGCTCAGTGGATAGAGCGTCGCCCTGCGGACTGAAGGGTCCCAGGTTCGATTCCGGTCAAGGGCATGTACCTGGGGTTGCGGGCACATCCCCAGTAGGAGATGTGCAGGAGGCAGCTGATCGATGTTTCTCTCATCGATGTTTCTAACTCTCTATCTCTCTCCCTTCCTCTCTGTAAAAAAAAAAATCAATAAAATATATTAAAAAAAAAATATTGTAAGTTGAAAGGCATTTAATATACCTAACCTACTGAGCCGCATAGCTTAGCTGGTTTCTAGTGAATATGCATGGCTTTGCACCATTGTAAAGTTAAAAAATCTTAAGTCGAACCATTGTAATTCAGGCACCACCTATACAGATGTTTGCAATTCAGTATGGTCATGTGCTGCACATTTTGATCTATGATGGGCTGCATATCTGATGGTGGTCCCCTAAGATTATAATGGAGCTGAAAAATTCCTGTTGTCTACCGTCAACGTAGCACAACATATTACTCACGTTTGTGATGCTGCTGGTATAAACAAACCTCTCTGCTGTCAGTCACATATAAAAACAACAACAACATAGCACCGTAGGCTATACTATCTAGGTCTGTCTAAGTATATTCTGTGATGTTCATACAACATCATCTAACAATGCATTTCTAAGAGTACATCCCCATGGCACATGCCTGCATATTGAAGGGAAGCAGAGTTTGCCAGCCCAAAATATGCCTCTTTGGGGTATTAATTCTTTTTAAGAATCAAAGACTCTAAAACAGGGGTGAGCAAACTTTTTGACTTGAGGGCCACAATGGGCTCTTAAACTGGACCGGAGAGCCAGAACAAAAGCATGGATGGAGTGTTTGTGTGAACTAATATAAATTCAAAGTAAACATCATTACATAAAAGGGTATGGTCTTTTTTTTTTAGTTTTATTCATTTCAAATGGGCTGTAGTTTGCCCACGGCTGCTCTAGAATAACCTTTGACCTTCCCTTAACTGCATAAAAGAGTTTAAACAGAGGACCTGCTCCAGGAAGGGTGCTATCATCACAGATAACTATGATTTAATACAAACTTTATGGTTTATCAAGAACTAGGTGTGATAGACAGAGGGGCACTTAGCAAGACCCATTTGATCAAAGTCCTCTCTGTGTTTCATTGTTAAAGATGGCCAGCAGCCCTAACTGGTTTGGCTCAGTGGATAGAGCGTCGGCCTGCAGACTGAAGGGTCCCAGGTTCGATTCCGGTCAAGGGCATATGCCTTGGTTGCAGGCACCTCCCCTGTGGGGAGTGTGCGGGAGGCAGCTGATCAATGTTTCTCTCTCATCGATGTTTCTAACTCTCTAACCCTCTCCCTTCCTCTCTGTAAAAAATCAATGAAATATATATTAAAAAAAAAAAAAAGAAAGAAACATCGATGAGAGAGAAACATCGATCAGCTGCCTCCTGCACACCCCCTCCCTCCCGCACACTCCCCACAGGGGAGGTGCCTGCAACCAAGGCATATGCCCTTGACCGGAATCGAACCTGGGACCCTTGAGTCCGCAGGCCAATGCTCTATCCACTGAGCCAAACCGGTTAGGGCTCATCAATGTTTCTAACTCTCTATCTCTCTCCCTTCCTCTCTGTAAAAAAATAAAAATCAATAATAAAAAAAAAAGATGGCCAGCAAACATTTGTCAAATAGTTGCTTTTCCATCTCCATAAGAATTGCATTCATCCCCTCTGAAGCTGCAAACCACTACCCTCCCTTTTTTCCTTAGGTCTTCTGGCCCCTTATTCTTATGGAACCCCGTATGTATATATGTAATTGGTTATTTTCTCCTCTTCATATGTTTTATGTCATTTTAATTATTTGATCAGCCAAAAGAACTAGGAAGGGAAATATCAAAAGTAAAAAGCCCCTACAGAACTGTGTACATTATGTGATCCCACTAAAAATTTACACACACACACACACACACACACACACACACACATACACTGCACAGGAGATAGGGTTTGAAAGCATATAAACCAGGGTATTAAAAATAGTTATTTTAGAATTAAGATTGGTTTTTATGGGGGGTGGGGTGGGGGGCATTAATTCCTTATTTGTTTACTAGAGACCTGACTTGCACAAAATTCGTTTAAGAGTAGGCCTTCCTTCCCCCTGCTGCCGGCACCAGGCTTCCCTCTGGCCACTGGCAGCCCCGGCTTTACCCGGAAGGTCAGCAGGTCGAATTAGCATTTTACACTTTTATTATTATAGATACTTTGTGATTTTTCTCTAATGAATATATTTTTCTTTAGACATAGAAAAAAGACAATAAGCCCTGGCCGGTGTGGCGCAGTTGGTTGGAAGGTTGTTCAGTACATCAGAAGGTGGCAGGTTCAATTCCCAGTCAGGGCACATACTCAGGTTGTGGTGTGATCCCTAGTTGGGGTGTGTTTGGGAGGCAACTGATCGACGTTTCTTTCTCACTTCCTCTCTCTAAAATCAATTAAAAAAGAAAAAGACAATAAAGTTTGACTTTTCCAGGAAGGCAGGGCAGAGGAAGATGGTCTAAGTTCTTTCCACCATAGCATTACACATTCACTAAGCCAATAAGAACATTTATGATGTCCCAGGCAATTAAAATATCCCAAGAAAACAAAGTGATAATTTTTTTTGATTTTACCATTATATAACACTTAACCTACTTTTGTCAGTCTTTATACCCAATCAATTCCCATCAATTCAGTATCCTATATAATAAAAAGATAATATGCAAATTGACCACCGCACCCTCACACAAGATGGCTGTCCCTATGTGGTCACAAGATGGCCGGCAGGGGAGGGCAGTTATGGGCGACCAGGCCAGCAGGGAGGGCAGTTGGGGGCGACCGGGCCGGCAGGGGAGGGTAGTTGGGGGCGACTGGGCTGGCAAAGGAGGGTAGTTAGGGATGACCAGGCCAGCAGGAGTTGGGCAGTTGGGGGGACCAGGCCTGCAGAGGAGGACAATTAGGGGTGACCAGGCTAGCAGGGGAGGGCAGTTAGGGGCAATCGGGCCAGCAGTGGAGCAGTTAGGCGTCCGTCAATCAGGCTGGCAGAGGAGTGGTTAGGGGGTGATCAGGCTGGCAGGCAGAAACAGTTAGGGGCAATCAGGCAGGCGAGCGGTTGGGAGCCAGCAGTCCTGGATTGTGAGAGGGATGTCCGACTGCCAGTTCAGGCCCGATCCTTGTGGAACATCCCCCAGGGGGTCCCAGATTGGTGAGGGTGCTGGCTGGGCTGAGGGACACCCCCCCGCTCCCCATGCATGAATTTCGTGCACCAGGCCTCTAGTCTTTATATATAAAACCCTAATATGCAAATAGACCAAACAGTAGAACAACAAAACTACCGATCGCTATGATGTATGCTGACCACGAGGGGGCGCGTGTGGAACATGGCAGGCGTTGGCAGCAGGTGGCAGAGTGCATAACATGGCGGGCATTGGCCGCGGTGGGATGGTGGAGCAGGTGAACGGGGACACCAGACCAAGGCAGGGAGCTGGTCGCTATCATCGGGGTGAGCCTCTGGTGGTTACTGAAAATTCTTTGTTCCTGAGCGCCACGGTTCTACCGAGTGCTTGAACCCACTGCTGGCCCCGATCGCCCCTGAGGGCTTCTCCACCTCCCCCTGCTCCTAAGGGGCGATTGGGGCAACAGCCTGCTGCCAGTGCTGGCCCCTCTCACACTCGCTGCTGGCGCTATCTCCAATAGCTCCGTGCCGTCAGCATGTGGGAGTGGCGGCAGGAGCGGGGCTGCCAGAAGACAGGGGACCGGGGGCCGTGGTGGGAGGGGCTGAGCGGGGGTGCAGAGGATGGGCTGAGACCCACCTCTATGCCCACCGCAGCCTCGGGGCCCACAGTTTCTTTCAAGGTGCACAAATTCGTGCACTGGGTCCCTAGTTTCATTATAATATTTATTCAGTATGAGACCGAACCTTTAACTTGGGGTGAAGAGTTAAAATGACATAGCTAATACAGAGTGCTCTTAACCCCTAGGCAGTGTGACAGTTGTTAAAAGCATGGTCTTTGGAAGATGGATCTTGGTTCAAAATTTAGAGAGTAAAGCTCTGAGTTATTACACTGTATACATCTAATATAGTACCTATTCTATCAAGCTTTTTCTGCTTTAAGACTATCTTAGGGCAATGTTCCAAAGTAGGATTAGAGACATTCAGAAGAGCATTATAGTAGCCCTCCTTATCTGCGGGGGATACATCCTAGACCCCTAGTGGGTACCTGAAATCACAGATATGTCATATTTTTCATTTAAATATATGTATGTGTATGTATGTATATATATATATATATACATATATATATATTTTTTTTTACATGAAAGAAGCACTTTACAGCTTCTCTTTGGCATATCTGAATTGCCAGCATCACTACTCTTATATGTAGGGAACATTTTTAAGTAAAATAAGGGTTACTTGAACACAATCACTGTGATACCATGACAGTCTGATAACTGAGAGGTCTACCCAGTGACAAAGGGGTAGGGTAGTGTATATAGCCTGGAGACATTGCACAAAGGGATGGTTCACATCTGGGTAGGAAAAAAGCAGTACTGGGTAAGAATTCATCAAACTGCTCAGAACAGTGTGCAATTTAAAACTTAGGAATTATTTATTTCTGGAATTTCCTATTTAATATTTTTGGACCACGGTTGACCACAGGTAACTGAAACTGGAACGCAAAACCATGGATAAGGGCGACTACTGTAAAGTATTGAAAGGGAGTGGTGAAACTAGAACTGTGTCACTTAGGTGTACTAATACTAGCACTAGCAACAATCAATTGTCCAATTCTGGTTTTGTTCCCTGATTCCATCACATACTCTCCCTGAAAGTCAACCGTGCCTTCTATAAACTTACTTTTTTTAAAAAGAGAAAACGCTGAGTAAGAATCAAAGACATATTAACAAGTGGTTTGGCTTCATCTAATGCACACTGGCTTTATCTGATTACAAGACTTGTTCACACTATCAACGGAGAAGTCGGGAGAATGTACAGACACCAGGAAGTAGCAGAGCTGTGGTGGAGAGCTAGAGGTGGTTTTATTATTGTTGCTCTTTGTCCCCAAGGACTATCAGGCCCTAAGAGACTTGAGCTTACCAAACACAAGCTTGAGGCAGACACCAAAAGCTAATGTATTAATTAACAGTGAAACACACCATGGACACACAAATCAGAAATACAGGGCATTAGCTTTCTCAGTGCAGTCCCTCCTTGTGATCACTATCTCCTCTCCAGGAAAGCACCCTTTCCATTGCTAAGAAAGTTGCTGGGGGAGGGGAGGAATTAAAAAAAAAAAAAGGGAGCATCAAAGAAAATAAGTATCTATTCAGTGGCATAGATAGGTGTATCCATCTCTCCAAATGATGTCCTCATCTGTTATACCAGAAACATCTGAAGCCTGGCCAGGACAGTACTAAAATGGATGCCAGCAAGGCCCCGAAGCTCTTTTCCCATACTCTCCCTTTACTGTGGACTAGAGGCCTGGTGCATGAAATTCGTGCATGCAAGGGAGGGGGTGTCCTCAGCCCGGCCTGCACCCTCTCCAATCCGGAACCACTCAGGGGATGTCTGACTGCCGGTTTAGGCCTGATCCCACAGGCCTAATTGCTCTCGCAATCCAGGACTGCTGGCTCCTAACTGCTCACCTGCCTGCCAGCCCGATCTCCCTAACTGCTCTCCCCTGCCGGTCCGATCTCCCTAACTCAGTGGTTCTCAACCTTCTGGCCCTTTAAATACAGTTCCTCATGTTGTGACCCAACCATAAAATTATTTTCATTGCTACTTCATAACTGTAACGTTGCTACTGTTATGAATCGTAATGTAAATATCTGTTATTCAGGATGGTCTTAGGTGACCCCTATGAAAGGGTTGTTCGACTGCCAAAGGGATCACGACCCACAGGTTGAGAATCGCTGCCCTAACTGCTCTACCCTGCTGGCCTGATTGCCCCTAAACTCCTCTTCCTCGGCCTACCACCATGGCTTTGTCTGGAAGGACATCTGGGAGATGTCTGGTCTAATTGGCATATTACCCTTTTATTAGTATAGATAATATCTACTAGCCCGCTGCCATTCTCTCACCAAATGTCCCATTTTGGATAAGACGCCATATGTACCCACTTTAACACTATTTCATATTGGTAAATGGTGTTTGATGGGTACATGGGAATATGAAATGTACCAAATTGACTGAAACAGAAAAGTCCTAAATTCAAATATACACACAAAAAGCGCCTCAAGGAGTGAGAGGTGAACACATGCAACTACTATGTGACTACAGAGCCTGTAAAAAGGAGAGCGAACCCATAGATTCTGGGCAGTTATGCTAAATAACATGGGCCTACAGCAGGTTGAAAATTAATCACTAAAAAGTGCAGAAAGGACTCAGAGCCATTGAAACGTGTCAAATTACAAGAGCTACACTGACTGAAAAGGGAGGAAAATGAGACTGGGTCTACAGGCAGTAGGGAAAGAGTCAAAACCATGATTAGTGCTGAGACTGACTCTACTTCAAGAAGTCATAGGTCAAATTAAAGATGACCCCAAGGTTTCTCTACTTGACATCCTCGGGACTTTTCTCCTTGCACCCGGTCCAGGTAAGCTCTCCCCTGGAAGCAGCTACGTACGGCTAAAATCCAGTCCACCCTTAGCATGAGACCTGCATCCTCCACAAGACCTTTTCGGCCTACCGAGGCCACCTGGATCCTCCGTACCTCGGAGGGTTCGGAGTGCCTTTTGCTCTAACATCCCGGTTCAGATCTGCTCTCCCGAAGCCCTGGCTGTGTACCTCAGAAGGAAACTGCTGTAGACAGTCTCCAGCCTTGACTTAGACCGTGCCCTAGGAGACTATATGACCACTCCTCCGGCCTTTCCCCCCGGGGGACCGGGCCCCTCACTGCTCCCTCACCAATCCGCAAATTCTCTGTCCCGGGAAGTCGCTCTGCGATTCCGCGCGGCACGTCCCTGCTTTAGGCAGACAGACGCTGGGAGCCCACCTCCGCGCCCCACCCTGCGGCCCGGCCCAGGGGGCACCCCAGCGCAGCCCCAGCGCGGCGCACGTGCGGCTCGCGCCCATTCATTCCTGCGCGCCGCTGTCATTGGGATGTGACCTCTGCGCCCGCCCGGCGCGCTCCACAGCCTCACCTGCGCACGGACGGCGGCGGCGGGGTGCGGCCCGGGAGGGCCCGTGCGGCCAAGGGAGCCGGGCCCGGGGGTCCGCGCCGCCGGCCTCCAGGAGCAGCCGTGTCTCCACCGCCACCAGCTCGAGGCCATGGTTCGAGTCTGAAAGTCGCGGCGGGCGGCGGCTCCGCCCTCGGGCCGAGGGTCCTCCTCCGGGACCCGGAGCCGGAAACCCGGCACAGGAAGAGCTTCAGCCCCGCTCGGGGCGCCTCCTCTTCCTCCCCTTCCCTTTTCCCCCCCTCTCCTGCCCCACCCGGCGGCGCCGCTAGCGCCTCCCAGCGGCGGCCGCGCACGGCCTCGGGCGCCTTTCTGCGTCTGAGCCACCGGGACCGCTCGGCCTTCGGGGGCGGCAGCAGGAGAAGGGTGCGCGGCGGCTGGGCCCCTTCGCCCCCTGCCGATCGAGGGTCCGGGAAGAGCTAGTCGTGACCCTCTCCCTGGCCAGCCGTCTTTCCCGAACGCTCCCTGGGGTTCACGGGGAGTCAGCAGCTCCCACAGAGCAAACAGTACCTTGGAGTGACCGGCTGTTAGCAGAAATGCCGCCGTGCGCCAGACTTCCAGTCACTAACTTCTGTTCTGCATATTCAGACGGAAAAATGACTCCAAGAATCGGGTTCCCGTTTTGCTGCTTAAGCCGGAGGCTACAGATTCCGCGGCTGCTTCTCGTGTGTGTGACCTGCCACGCCACTGCCATCGGCGCCTTATTGCAACCTGGCCTGGAAGGAAATGCCCGCCTTTTGCAACTTCTCAGTAACAGGTCAAACCAGGAGCAGGGCTATTGTGAAGCAGAAGCTAGATTAGCTTCGTCTCTCGACTTTTGGACTCTCTCCTCTGAAAACCTCATAGGTATACGGTGGCACAGTTGAGCCGTCTTGCTCGCGTCTGGATGTGTGAGCGCTATGTGTGGATGTACTGAGCTGTGGGAGATTGTATCTAGCAATGTTGAACCTACTTGTAGCCAGCTCAGGGGATATGGAGAATGTGCAGGATTAGTACCCGAAATGGGTTAGAATAGTGATTTTCATCCGGTGTGCCACAAGGATTTTTAAAACATTCGATTCCTGCCTATTTAGTCAGAAGCACTCACCTCTTTTCCCTTAGATTGTCAAATAAAAAAAAAAATGGCAACAGCCAACCAAATAGCCAAATCAAAATTATGTCTTATTTTTTGTCAGACCGGAAATATATATATTACATATGCCGCAGAATTAGTTTAAGTGTGCTATGAGCTGAAAAAGTTTGAAAATCTGGGTTAGAAAGACCTTTCCTTAATCCCATTGCCAGATCCTTTCTCGTGGTCATGAGAGCATGTATTTATAACAGAAATCCATGATAGAATTAATCATTCAACACATACATACAAACACAAAGAGCCAGTGAGAGAAAGTGTAAGGTTTAGGGAAGAAACTTAGTCTGTCCTCAAAAAATTCACTCTGAGGAAATAGACCAGCCTAGAGGCAACTGTAATTCTCTGATATTTTCCCTTGTTCTGAACCAGGTTTTTTGCATCACAGTGTAAGTGTCTGTGTAGCTGGGCACATATTTATCTTGAAATATATTGTTTTTTACTGAATAAAATTATAGAATAGAGAAATTTCTCAATCCAGTTTTATGAGCCCCTCCCCCAATCGTGAAGAATATTATTTTTAAAAAAGGTCTCTGATGCTTTACAAATGAAGGTTGTTAATACACACCTGTGGCTTACTAGTATCTTCATAAAGCTTTATATATTAAATATCCAACAGGTAGAATTTGCCAAAGTAAGTATAGCAATAAACACTTGTACTTGCAACAATTTTATTATTTAGATACCATCATTTGCCCTTCTTTACAGGAAACTGAGACAGAGGAATTGAGTGTCTTACACAAGCTCACATAGTTGACAGATAGAGCACAACACAATTCTGTCAGGTCATTTTTATTTAGAAATGGTTTCCCCAGATTAAAACAAAATACCTGGTTCTTAAAAAGATGTAATACGACAAGGGTAACTAGGGAGGGCAGATGAAATCCTTGAAGGCTTCTAACACCATAGTGTAACTAAACTGATGAACAATAACCCACCAATAAAAGAAAAATAACCCACCAATAGGACATGTAAAATACCAACTAATAGTTCTTTTGACCCAATTGGGCCAAGCATGAGTCTAGGAAGTTAAAAGCATAGTCTGAGCTGTGCAAGTAACTGCCAAACAACTGTCCTTTGCATAAGCTCAAAATGACCTTTCTGACTGCACTTATACAAATGAAACAACCAGTACTGACTGATAAAAATGGAATAAGTATAAGTTAAAGCATTTTCAAAGTTATTTCTATGTTGGGGACTTGGCTACACATTGAGAAATTTTCTTTCTGTGATGATGATACTGTTCAAAACATGGTAGGACCAGGTTTTACAGATGATATACATAATATTATATACTTATTAACCATGTCTTGGTTCATAGTACTGCATAAAAGTACATCATCCTGAGGATATAGGAAATGCTCAATTAATTATCAAGGTAACTGTTAAAAGAACATTTATTGAGAGGAGAGATTTCAAACAGTTGCACAAAAAGGCTAGCAGCTTTAGGGGATTTCATATTCTTAGGCAAAATTGAATTCTAAAGAATTTTGGAATTACTGATTACTCTGAAATGTTAAAAAAAAAGGTTAACATTGGAATTTTTGCTGGTATTTTTAGTCTATGACTGATTAGTTGGTTAAACTGTAACAAGGGTGAGGGTTGGGTCTGCTGAAGCAGTTAGCCTTTTTTGTCCCATGGCCAATGACCACAAGGTAGTCAGTGATCAGCTACCTTGCCAAAATGTGAATCAGTGCAAAATCGTAAGTACTAATGGAAATTATATACTGCCCATGCTCTACGAAAATGTCATTTATTTAACAATCTATTTCCACACAGAGGCTTTCCTAAAAGAGAAGAAAACATACTGTTGAGTTTTCCCATTGATTTTTAGAAAGAGTGGAAGGGAGGGAAGGAGAGAAAGAGATACATCAATCTGAGACATATCAGTTGGTTACTTCCCGAAAGCGCCCTTCGGTGCGCGGGCTGACACCAACACAGCCCAGGACTATTAAATAATTTATGACATTGACATGTTGACAACATAACTTCTAATCAGTGACATAGGCTTTTGTGTTCCTTTGTCTTATAGTTTTAGTAATACACCTACCTTTTCTATTTTTTAAATTGCTTTGGATTAGGGAACGATTAGAATTAAGATTTATAATTAAGTTTTTTTAAGAATTTTACTTAAAAGTAAGTATGTTCAGTAGATCTAAAGCCTGTGCAAAGCTCTCTCCTCTACAGTTTTTTAAATAACGCATATGTGCTTTAGTGTCTGGACTGTATGAAGCATACTTTATCTCAAAGGCAATTTAAACTTCCAGCCTTGGGAACAGGTATGTTATCAAAAGTTTTGAATTTTCTGGTGGAATTGGAAGTGGTTTTGTACCTTTAGTAAAGTATCCACATATTTTAATTGATTTTTTCTGAAAGGCAAAAAGAATGTGATTAAATGCCTAATATGTTTTGATCAGATGCCATTGAATTGCCTAATACTATAATTCTAATACTGTAATGATCTCACCTCCACTTTATTTATATATTTTTATTTGTAAATATTGCACATCTTATTGATTTACCATGAGTGAAAATCTTTGAAGACAGGTATATGTCTTGTTTTAAACTTTTTTTCATCTCCTATCTTCTTGGACAGTTCCACATACTATTGTACTATATGAATTTTGGGTAGATAATAGTTGAAAATTATAAAATAACCTGTAAGTAATAAAGTATAAAGAAAATAGTGTTTTAAGTTGATTTTCTTGAAGACCATAGCCTTTTTAAGGAATATTAATATTGTAAATGCAACAAAAGAGAACATTAAGAAGGTTTTGTTTTGTTTTGTTTTATCAGCTGTGTTGCCAGTTGATCCTGTTAAAGAAAATTATGTTCGTAAAGTGAAAAACTGTGTTTTTTCCATTGCTTTCCCTACTCCTTTTAAATCAAGAGTACACCTTGTGGCAGTTTCAAAGGTTAGGTTTTATTTTTTCATAATACAAATATTTAACTCACTACAACTTTTGTCTAAAAATATATTAATATTTTTTCAGAGTTAAATTGTTAGTCTTTGTGTTTAAAATTCAGACACTTGGAGAATGTCGTTCTTAGAAATCAGTTTTTGATACTTATTCCTAGAGCCTCGTACTCAGGTTCATCTTCAAATTATCTTACAAGGTACAGGTAAATGAGTTAAGTTCTTAGAAATGGGTCCTAATAACAAATTCTAAATTGTTCTCGCATGATATAAATGAATTTTGGATAAAAATAGGACATTTAGCTTTTCTAGTTTCTTTAAAAAATACGTGCTAGAAAAATATTATTTATACATCATAAGAAATATATAAAACTTTTAGAACTATAATAGAATACATTTTCCCAAATAATCAGAACATATGGTACAACTCTTATGAAAAAGTATTAATGTATTTTTGGAAGAGATTTAGTCTTTTAATTTTCTTTCTTCCATTAAGTCTCTTTCCTTAAAAATTATTAAAGGATTATTAAAGGATTTTGTAAGGAGTTTTTTGTTTTTTTTCCATTCCTTAGGAAGTTCTAGAAGATATTTTGGACCTTGATTTATCTGTCTCAGAAACAGATGATTTTATCCAGCTTGTAAGTGGCAAAAAGATCGTATTTGGATCCATTCCATTGGCTCACAGATATGGTGGCCATCAGGTAAGAGTAGCATCAGATGCATTGCTTTCCTTATGCAAACATAAACAGTTGGTGGAAATGTTGTATTTTTAAAGAAGTTATTTTGCATTAATTTCTCCAATTGAGAAGGTTAATTCCAATGTAACCCTGATATGGGGGGTGGGGAGGGGGGGAAGCTAGCAATCTGAATCTGTGCCAGCAAACCCAGTGTACAGCCTTGATATCCTATAATTAAGGCATTGCCTCTTTCCCAGAAACTGGTCCTGCAGAACCTGTTATATAAATACTCACATTTCACAGAGGCCATAAACTGTGAACAGTGCACAGCCCTGGAGCGGGGGTTATTAGTGCTGGGGCCAGGCCAGACCATTAGATATGACCTGGAGACCCCCAACACCTGGGGCCTTCTTGCAAAAGCCCACGAAAAGGACCAGAAGCATAATCCATATTTGAGGGACAAGGACACCAGAAAAGATATCAAAGAGAAGCCCCCTGCATGTTACTTTGCTCAGACTTGGGAAGTTATTCCTCTGAGTCAACTGGTGTAAAATAAACAGTGTAACTCCTTTTCTCTAATGCATTGCTTGGTTTTTCTCTGGACTGCAACACACTAATAGCATATTAACAAAATGTATCTAAAAGAATTGTCACCGTAAGATATTTATAGATTAACTACTGTGATTTCTTGCTGTGATAAAGCTAGAGCCTAAATTTCTTTTTTTAAAATTAAATCTTTATTGTTCAGATTATTACAGTTGTTCCTCTTCCCCCCCCACCCCCCAAAGATCCCCTCCACCTGGTTCCCACCCCACCCTCTGCCCTTACCCCTCCCCCCACATCCAAAGGTGTACGATTTTTTCCAGTCTCTTGCCGCACCCCCACACCCTTCTCCCCTCCCCGAGAATTGTCAGTCCACACCCTATCTATGGCCCTGATTCTATTATATTCACCAGTTTATTCTGTTCATCAGATTATTTATTCACTTGATTTTTAGATTCAATTGTTGATAGATATGTATTTGTTGTTCATAATTTGTATCTTTACCTTTTTCTTCTTCTTCTTCCTCTTCTTAAAGGATACCTTTCAGCATTTCATATAATACTGGTTTAGTGGTGATGAACTCCTTTAGCTTTTTCTTATCTGTGAAGCTCTTTATCTGACCTTCAATTCTGAATGATAGCTTTGCTGGATAAAGTAATCTTGGTTGTAGGTTCTTGCTATTCATCACTTTGAATATTTCTTGCCACTCCCTTCTGGGCTGCATAGTTTCTGTTGAGAAATCAGCTGACAGTCGTATGGGTACTCTTTTGTAGGTAACTGACCTTTTTTCTCTTGCTACTTTTAAGATTCTCTCTTTGTCTTTTGCTGTTGGCATTTTAATTATGATGTGTCTTGGTGTGGTCCTCTTTGGATTCCTTTTGTTTGGGGTTCTCTGCGCTTCCTGGACTTATAAGTCTATTTCTTTCACCAGGTAGGGGAAGTTTTCTGTCATTATTTCTTCAAATAGGTTTTCAATATCTTGCTCTCTCTCTTCTTCTGGCACCCCCATAATTCGGATGTTGGTACGCTTGAAGTTGTCCCAGAGGCTCCTTACACTATCATCATATTTTTGGATTCTTTTTTCTTTTTGCTCTTCTGGTTGGGTGTTTTTTGCTTCTTCGTATTTCAAATCTTTGACTTGATTCTTGCGATCCTCTAGTCTGCTGTTGGATCTCTGTATAATATTCTTTATTTCAGTCAGTGTATGCTTAATTTCTAGTTGGTCCTTTTTCATATACTTGAGAGACTGACTAAATTTATCGGCTGTTTCTAGACAATTCTTGAAAAACGTTTTAACTGTAGTTTGCTTTCCTCCATTTCTGTCATTTGTGACCTGTTTCTTTGTCTCCGCATTTTGGCTGCTTCTCTGTGTTGATAGAATGGCTTTGTGTGCTAGGTGTCCTATAGGGCCCAGTGGCTCAGCCTCTCCAATTACCTGAGGTGGACACTCTTGGTGCACCCCTTTGTGGGCTTTGTGCACAGTCTTGTTGTAGTTAAGCCTTGATTGTTGTAGGTATCACTGGGAGGAATTGACCTCCAGGCCAATTGTCTGTGAGAATCAGCTGTGTCTATGGTGGGAGAACTTCTGTGCTGGAGACACCCTTATGGGGCAAGACTTGCTTCAGTGGGGCTTTGGTGCTCACTGAGTCTGCCCCCTGAGTATGTCCCTTATGGATATGAGGAGTTGTAATCTGGATGGTCCCACGCTGACCACTGGGTACACTGGCTCTTGGATCTCCAGGGAGGTGCTAATTTAGCCTCTGCCTGAGGCTACCCAGCAGGAGCTACAGAGAGATCTGCAGATTCCTCTTCTTTGTTTGGGGTTTGGAGGTGCCCAGATGAGGCCCAGCTGTGAAGCAATGCAAGCAGCTGTAGGGCCTTGGGCCTTCTTTTGGATGTTCTGGGTCTGTCTGACCCAGCTGCAGTTTGTTAGGTAATTTCAGATTGCAAAGGGCCAGGCCATTCACATGCAAAAGCCTCTGGGCACAGCTTGGGTGGGGCGGGGTCTTGGGGAATCAACAGGGCGGAGCAAACAGCTATGGCTGATCCTCAGCCCTGCCCTAAGAGGCCCCGGGTCTCAGTGTCCCACAGTAATCTCTGCAAGCACCTCTGAGAGAAAGCCGCCCTCGAGTTCTGCCCGCTGCCACACAGTCCAGTTTCTCCCTGAGTGAGTCTGGGTCCCCAGAGACTCGCCCGGAACTGGAGTTCAGAGCAGTCGGTAGCTTGTGTCTCCCTCCTGATTAAAAAAGACAACCGTGTTCTCAGTTGCCAGCCCTTGCTGCGTGCGCATGCCTCCGTACCTCTGCACTTCCGCACCTCCTCTGAGTCTCAGTGTGCTTTTCTCTTTCCTTTTAGTTGTAGAATTTCCACTCAGCCAGGTTTACTGTGGTTCTGGATGATGTCCATTTTGTCTTTTAGTTGTATTTTTGAAGTGGTTGTGCAAGGCAGCAATTTCAGGTGTTTATGCCGCTATCTTGGTTTCTCGAGCCTAAATTTCTTTAATGGAATTGAGAAAACTGGGCCAGCACAAGTATAGAATTTCTGTGAATTATTGCTACAGGACTCATTTAGTGAAGATATTTAGGCAAAGTCAGGTAGCACAGTTTATCAATATAAAAGCCTTAGAAGGACAAATAGATTTTAACTTTGCTGAGATAGCTGTAGATCAAAGTTTTAGAATTGCTAGAAATTATATCAGGATTAATTGGGGATGTTATAGATGCTGAAACAATTAGGAAGGCACCTTCTAGAAATGAAGCAAGTTCAGGTATGGTCTCTAATAATTTTTTTTAAAAGAAGAAGGAGCCCAGCCAGTGTGGCTCAGTGGTTGAGAGTCAACCCATGAACTAGGAGGTCACAGTTCCATTTCCAGTCAAGACACATGCCTGGGTTGCAGGATCGATCCCCAGTGAGGGGTGTGCAGGAGGCAGCCGATCAATGATTCTCTCTCATTGATGTTTCTATCCCTGTCTCCCTCTCCCTTCCTCTCTCTGAAATCAATAAAAACACATTAAAAAAAGAAAGGAGAAGGAACACAGAACCAATTGTTGAAATTGCTGTGGCTTTCCTTTAAGCTAGAGAAGATTAATTTAACACTGGTTTTTTTGGTGGCTGGTTTACTCAGGAATAGTTTTTAGGACAAATAGCAAAGTATAATAGAGTTGGAGTAAAAATTAAGTTAGGAAATATATGAAAAGGGCTTTCACGATAACTATTTTTATAATTAGTATCAAGCTCTGTTTGTTGTGGTAGTTAATTCCTTTAAGATTTTTATTGCTTCCATTTTTCTACTACCTAAGAAGGAAAATTAACAGAGAAGCTAAGAAGCAAAGTGGCATGACCATTAGAATTGAAAAGGACTCAATGGGTCATCTAGAACAAACATGAACCTCAGTGTCCTGATCAGTAATGTGCCAGGGTTGACCAAGATCCTTGCAGCAGTTGTGAGAAGTGCCATGGGAAAGAAATCTGCTTAATTTTATTTGACTCACCCATTTTCCAAACATATTTGACTGCAGGAGTCTATGATTGCTTTGTTTTTAAGAAATAACTCTCAACATTTTGCTGAACTATGTTTCTCAGTTTAGAATCCTCTGGACTAGATGATCCTTACAGTTTTTCCCATGGTCCAAAAGTCATTTCCATATAGGGTAAATTTATCAGCATTTATACCAGTACTCACATGTGCTGTTAAAGTACAAATGCAAACCTTAAGCCCTGCAGAGTGTTGTTAAGCTATACTTTTTTTGTACTGTTTTGGGTAGTAAATTAGACTATACTTTTATCAATTTCATATTTCTCCTCTTGCTACTCTTCCCTGATTTGAAATTATAAATATTTGTTTATAAGTATGGCTTTGCCATTTTGAACTTAAAATCCAGTAAATGCTTTCTCTCTTTTTTAAAAACGTATTTTTATTGATTTTGAGAGAGAGAGAGAGAGAGAGAGAGAGAGAAGCATCAATGTGAGAATGAAGTATCAATCAGCTGCCTCTTGCATGCCCCCCACTGGGGATCAAGCCTGAAACCCTGGCATGTACCCTGACCTGGAATCGAACGCAGCAACTTTTCTGTGCATGTGATGGCGTCCAACCCACTGAGCTATGTCAGCCAGGGCAATGCTTTCTCTTTTATTAATGGAGAACTACCTTCCTGTTTCCCGATTTCACTCCCAGCTTTGGGTTCACCATTCTTTGTGCTTACCTTTCATGGTGTGGGATATACCTAACATATTGGCAACTTTAGAACTTTCCAGAATATGCTGAGAGCACCTCTCAGACCTGTGCTTTTAGACATATTCCACAGCTAAAATTAATTAATGGTGGCCCAGTCCTAGTTAAGATAAAAAATTAAATTACTGGACACATTTTTTCTTGTCAATTTCATGTTTTTCTTCCACAACTGTAAATATTGTTTAAATATTCCACAGCTGTTTATATAACTCCTTTTAAATGCCAGGAGCTATGATGGTGAATAAGACTTGTCCCCTTTGCTCAAATTGCTAATACTTTAGGGGAAGGGATAGAAAACTAAACAAATTCCAATAACATTAAGTTGTGATATGGGTAAGCATATAATTAGTATCAAGCTCTGTTTGTTGTGGTAGTTAATTCCTTTAAGATTTTTATTGCTTCCATTTTTCTACTACCTAAGAAGGAAAATTAACAGAGAAGCTAAGAAGCAAAGTGGCAATTTATAGGACCTCCCTCCGAGTCCCAGAAATTTAGAAAAAGTTTTCTGGTGGAAGTAACTTCTATGTGGAGGATGGACTGACATCTGAATTAGCAATAATTGTTGGCAATAATAATTAGCATCTTTTGAACACTTGAAAATGTAGGACTTAGTACGTAGCATTTTGCATATACAGAAATGGGTAAAAGTTTACAATTGTATGTGAAACGGAGTTTATTCTTTTTTTGTTTTGTTTTTATTTATTTTTAAATTTTATTTATTGATTAAGGTATTACATATGTGTCCTTATCCCCCCATCCCCCCACAGAGTTTATTCTTGTATTATTATTTATTAATTGTTGTATTATTTTCCATACAAACAATTGTAAACCTACTTTTGCCCATCCCTGTATTAGTGATAATTCTTACAAGGGTTATCCCATTTTACAGAAATGAAAGGTTAGTCTCAGTGAGATTAAGTAACAAACAAATTCTACAACTAGTGGCATAGCTAGGAGTTGAACAACCACGAACAAATTTTAGCAGAAGAGTTTGGAAACAGCTCATCATGCAAGTTCAAAAGCAATTTTTCAGGTACAAGTGTGTTCCTGATTTTATATTGCAAATGTACAGTATAGGAAATTTTTCTGCTAAGAAATTGTTCCTAGTTCATATTATGGAATTAAATAGATCAGTTCTAAGTTTTCTACACCTAACAAATGTAAACTCAGCTCTAAGATGAAAAGAAATTGATTATATGTCATAAGTTTATATTTTTAAAATAAATTTCACTTATGTTTTATTGATCGAATTTTAGTTTCACTTTTATTAGAGTTGTTGACTATTGTAATCTCGAAAATGCAATACCTCATTCTCAAAAAAAATTTTTTTTATTTAACAAAGTTTTATTTTTCAAAATGTACAGCCAGTGAGACCTATTGCTCATGCATCTTCTACAGCAGCTGGGGCATCCCCACCTCTGGTGTTTCTGGTGTAAATTACCTGAGCTCTGTGCCTTGAGGCTGGTTTAATAAGTCCTTTACTAAGGAGCTTCTGAAGGACTGCCCTGGTCAAAGAGCCTCGAATCTTCAGTCTCTCCGAGACCACAGCTGGGGTAATGAGCTTGTCATTGGGAACTTCCTTACAGAGTTTGTCAAACAAGACCAGGTTATTGAGCTTGTCCCAAACTTTGCCTTTGGACCATTTCTTCTATTTGGCCTGCCCCACCCCCTTCATCCCCCCCCCCCCCCCCCCCACACACACACATGGTCTTTGTCTTTCTTGGCTGACTTTCCGGCATCTTTCTTCTTCTTGCCGTCCTTGGGTGGCATTGCGAGACTCGGAGGGCAGGGCACCGCTGCTGCCTCACCAAGATGTCGGCCCGAGAGCTCACTCTCAATTTTGATGAAATAGCCTTGGCTATAAAATTACTATAAAAGCTCATAGGGATTAATAAACACGACTGATTTTCCTTTTTCCCTTTTAGTTTGGAATATGGGCAGATCAGCTTGGGGATGGAAGAGCCCATCTTATTGGAATTTACATGAACAGGTACCATATGTTTTCTTGAATAGCTTTTCTGCTAAATATTTACAGGAATTTTCTAATACTTACATATTTTTTGAAGGCTGGGTGAAAAGTGGGAACTTCAGTTAAAAGGCTCAGGAAAGACCCCATACTCCCGGTACAGTTTTTTTCATTTGTTTGGTTTTTTTTTACTTAACTAAATTAAAATGATGTTGTCTTTATCATTGAAAATCTTTTAATCTTATTTCCTGTAGAAATGGTGATGGCAGAGCTGTACTTCGTTCCTCAGTGAGAGAATTTTTGTGTAGTGAGGCTATGTACTATCTTGGAATCCCAACCAGCAGAGCTGCAAGGTAACTCCTCTTTCCTTGGAGCTAACTTTCAGGACTGGATCATGTTATTTCCAGAAACATTGGTAAATGGAGCAGATAAGTTTCTGCTTATAGTTTCTTATAGTTTTAGGTGTTGTTATTTTTTGTTAATCCTCACCCGAGGATATTTTCCCCATTGATTTTTAGAGAGAGGGGAAAGGAAGGAGGAAGGGGAGAGAAAGAGAGAGAGAGAAAAACAGAGAAACATCGATGTGAGAGAGACACGTGCCTCCTGAACGTGCCCTGATGGGGTGGGGATCAAACCTGAAACCGAGGTACATTCCCTTGACTCAAAATCAAACCCTAGACCAGGGGTGGGCAACCTTTTTGTGAGTGCATGCCAAAACCAGCAAAATCTCTGACTCAAAATTCTTCTGCGTGCCAACCCTAATTTTTTGAGAACATGTTATGCCTACTTGATATCTCTTAAGGTGTACATATGTGAAGAACCTTGAAGAAATAATAAAATTCATTCAAGCGACAAAAACACAGTATATGATGATGAAAAATAGATTTATTTTTTAATGTATACATGTACACTGATAGTCCGACAGAAAACTTTATGACTCCGTTTGATATTATCAGTGGGACTTTTGCTGCTGCATCACTGATGACAGAGATCTTACATCAGGTTTATATTTTGTAACCTTCAGAGATATGCACGAGCTACTACTTTTATCCGTCAGGCTACTCCTATTATGAGACTTAACAAAATTCATCACTGAGAACAAAGATTCACAACTGTAAATGGAAGATTATAAGAGAGGGTTTCACGTGCCAGCAAAAGTTACTGGCGTGCCAGGGGTTGCCCACCCCTGCCCTAGACCCTTTGGTGTGTGGGCTGAGAAACACCAGCCAGGGCAGTTTTAGGTGCTTCTTTGTTTGTTTGTTTGTTTGTTTGTTGTTAATCCTCACTTGAGGATATTTTTTTCCCATTGATTTTTTTCAATTTATGTATTTTATTTATTTATTTATATTTAAAATCTTTACTGTTGAAGGTATTACATAGGTCCTCCTTATTCCCCCATTAATCTCTTCCAGCCTGCCCCCCCTCCCCCAGACCCTCACCACCCCCTTGTCTGTGTCCCCTGGTTATGCATATATGCATACAAGTTCATTGGTTGATCTCTTCCCACCCACCCTCCTCTTCCTTCCTTCTGAGGTTCAACAGTCTGTTCATGCTTCTATGTCTCTGGGGCTATTTTTTTTTAAACAACTACAGCTTTTAAAAAATATATATATTTTATTGATTTTTCACAGAGAGGAAGGGAGAGGGACAGAGAGCTAGAAATATCGATGAGAGAGAAACATTGATCAGCTGCCTCCTGCACACTCCCCACTGAGGATGTGCCCGCAACCAAGGTACATGCCCCTGACCGGAATCGAACCGGGGACCCTTCAGTCCGCAGGCTGTTGCTCTATCCACTGAGCCAAACCGGTTAGGGCTCTGGGGTTATTTTTGATCATCAGTTTATTTGATTCATTAGAGTCCACATATGAGTGAGATCATGTGATACTTACCTTTCTCTGGCTTATTTCGCTTAGCATAATACTCTCCAGGTCCATCCATGCTGTTGCAAATGGTAAGAGTTCTTTCTTTTTTATTGCCGCATAGTATTCCATGGTGTAAATGTACCACAGCTTTATTTTTACCACAGCTTTTTAAAAATATATATATTTTTATTGATTTCAGAGAGGAAGGTAGAGAGATAGAGAGAAACATCAATGATGAGAGAGAATCATTGATTGGCTGCCTCCTGCACAACCCCTACTGGGGATCAAGCCCACAACCTGGGTATGTGCCCTTGATCGGAATCAAACCCGGGATCCTTCAATCCGCAGTCCGATGCTCTATCCACTGAGCCAAACCAGCTAGGGCATACCACAGCTTTTTTTTTTTTTTAATGCTTTCTCTGCATCTGTTGGTATTATCATATGATTTTTATCCTTCATTTTATTTATTTTTATACCACAGCTTTTTAATCCACTCATCTACTGATGGGCACTTAGGCTGTTTCCAAATCTTAGCTATTGTAAATTGCACTGCTATGAACCTAGGGGTGCATATATTCTTTCTGATGAGTGTTTTGGGTTTCCTAGGGTATAATCCTAGAAGTGGGATTACTGGGTCAATGGGAGTTCCATTTTTAATTTTTTGAGGAAACTCCATTCTGTTTTACATAGTGGCTGCATCAGTCTGCATTGCCAGCAGTGCACAAGTGTTCCTTTTTCTCCACAACCTCACCAATATTTGTCGTTTGTTGATTTGTTGATGCTAGCCATTCTGACCGGTGTGAGGTGATATCTCATTGTCTTTTTGATTTGTATTTCTCGGATGATTAGTGACTTTGAGCATTTTTTTATATGTTTCTTGGCTTTCTGTATGTCCACTTTGGGTAAGGGTCTATTTAGATCCTTTGCCCATTTTTTAATTGGATTGTTTGTCTTCCTTTTGTTAAGTTATATGAGTTCCCTATATATTTTGGAGATTAACCTCTTATCCGATGTATCATTGGCAGATATGTTCTCCCATGTAGTGGGTTTTCTTGTTGTTTTGTTGATGGTTCCTTATGCAGTGCAGAAGCTTTTTATTTTGATGTAGTCCCATTTGTTTATTTTCTCCTTAGTTTCCATTGTCCTAGCACCGTGGTTGGCAAACCTCGGCTCGCGAGCCACATGCGGCTCTTTGGCCCCTTGAGTGTGGGTCTTCCACAAAATACCGCCACACTCAAGGGGCCAAAGAGCCGCATGTGGCTCGCGAGCTGCGGTTTGCCGAGCCGCAAGTTTGCCGACCACTGTCCTAGGAGATGTATCAGTAAACATATTGCAATGAGAGATGTCTGAGATTTTGGTGCCTATGGTTTCTTCTAGGGCTTTTATGGTCTCATGACTTACATTTAAGTCCTTTATCCATTTTGAGTTTATTTTTGTGTATGGTGTAAGTTGGTGGTCTAGTTTCATTTTTTTTGCATGTACCTGTCCAATTTTCCCAGTACCATTTATTGAAGAGACTGTCTTGACTCAATTGTGTGCTCTTGCCTCCTTTGTCAAATATTAATTGAGCATAGTGGTTTGGGTAAATTTCTGGGTTCTCTTTTCTGTTCCATTGATTTATCTGCCTGTTCTTGTGCCAGTATCCATTGATTTTTAGAGAGAGTGGAAGGGAGGGGGAGAGACAGAGAGAGAGAAACAGATGTGAGAGAGACACATCGACTAGTTGCCTCCTGCATATGCCCTGACCAGGGCCGGGGATTGAGCCATGGAGCTTGCAACTGAGGTATGTGCCCTTGCCTACAATAGAACCCGTAGCCCTTCAGTCTATGACTGATGCTCTAACCATTGAACAGAACCAGCTAGGGCTTTAGGTGCTTCTTGATAACTTGCTTGCAGTTAAAGTGTAACTTTAATTGTTTGATTCTCTTATGTTCCAGTCTAGTTGTAAGTGATGATGAAGTATGGAGAGATCAGTTCTACAATGGGAACATTGTGAAAGAACGAGGTAATACCAGTTTTTAGATTACTTGTATAAAATTCGACTAAGTTTTTTTTAAACTTTTTTATTGACTTTTGTGCGTGACATTGATTAATAAAATTGTATAGGTTTCAGGTGTACAGTTCTATAATACATCATCTGTATGTTGTAGTGTGTGTTCATTACCAAAAGTCAAGTCTCCTTCCATCACTATTTATCCTCTCTTTACTCTTTTCTACCTCCCCCACCCCTTTACCCCCCTGTTGTCTGCGTCTATGAGTTTTGTTTTTTTCTTAATCCTTTCACCTTTTTAGCCCCACAACCTCCGTTCCCTCTGACAGCTGTCAGTCTGTTTTCTATCTGTTTCTATTTTGTTTGTTAGTTTATTTTGTTCATTAGATTCCACCTATAAGTGAAATCATATGATATTTGTCTTTCTCTGACTGGCTTATTTCACTTGACATAATACTCTCCAGGTCCATCCATGGTGTTGCAAAGGGTAAGATTTCATTCTTTTATACAGCTGAGTAGTATTCCATATGTAAATGTACCACAGCTTTTTTACCCACTCATCTACTGATTGTGCTTGGGCTGCTTCCAGATCTTGGCTATTGTAAATTGCACTGCAGTGAAGAGGGGTACAAGACTAAGTTCTTTAAAAACAATAGATATTGGACATCTTTTCAGTCTTCTTAAAGAATGACCTGTGGTTCTTCCAGATATTTCAGCATTATCTTACCTAATAATAGACAAACATGCAAATTGACCGTACTTTCGCTATGCCTTAAGCCATGCCCACCAGCCAAATCAGAGCGACTATATGCAAATTAACCCAACCAAGATGGCGGCCAGCAGCCACGGAGCTGTAGCAAGCAGGAGGCTTGGTTGCCCCAATAATGGAGGAAGCCAAGCTTCCCGGCCAGCTGCTGCCTCCTCTCAAGGCAACAAAGTTTCAATTATAGAAGGTAAATAAACCTCAGATACCTGCTTCCAGCCGCCATGTCCACAGAACTGGAGCGAGCAGGAGGCTTGGTTGTCCCAATGAGGGAGGAAGCCAAGCTTCCCGGCCGGCTCTGAGCTCCACTCAAAGCAACAAAGTTCCAATTATAGAAGATAAATAAACCCCAGATACCTGCTTCCAGCTGGCTGTGAGCAGGAGGCTTGGTTGCCCTGGTGATGGAAGAAGCCAAGCTTCCTGGCAAGCTGCTGCCTCCTTTCAAGGCAACAAAGTTTCAATTATAGAAGGTAAATAAACCCCAGATACCTGCTTCCAGTTGCCATGGCCACAGAGATGGAGTGAATTAAAAATAAAAACACAAAAAAAGGAAAGGCTGGGAGCTTTGGTTGCCCGGGGGCTTGGTCAGTCTGAAAACAGCCATCAGCCCCTCACCCAGGCTGGCCAGGCACCCCAGTGGGGACCCCCACCCTGAAGGGCATATGGGCAGCCTGAAAACGGCCCTCAGCCCCTCACCCAGGCTGGCCAGGCACCCCAGTGGGGACCCCTACCCTGAAGGGGCTGTGGCCAGCCTGAAACCAGCCAACATCCCCTCACCCAGGCTGGCCAAACCCCCATGGGGTGAGGGTCCCCACTGGGGGGCTTGACCAGCCTGCAAACAGCCATCAGCCTCTCACCCAGGCTGGACAGGCACCCCAGCGGGACCCCACCCTGATCCAGGACACCCTTCAGGGCAAACCAGCTGGCTCCCACCCATGCACCAGGCCTCTATCCTATATAATAAAAGGGTAATATGCAAACTGACCCTAACAGCAGAATGACTGGGAATGACTGGTCACTATGACACACACTGACCACCAGGGGGCAGATGCTCAATGCAGGAGCTGCCCCCTGGTGGTCAGTGTGCTCCCACAGGGGAACTCTGCTGAGCCACAAGCCAGGCTGATGGCTGCCAGCACAGCGGTGGTGGTGGGAGCCTCTCCCGCCTCCTCAGCAGCACTAAGGATGTCCGACTGCAGCTTAGGTCTGCTCCCTGCTTGTAAGTGGACATCCCCTGAGGACTGCTGGGCTGCCAGAGGGATATCTGACTGCCAGCTTGGGCCCGATCCCCCAGGGAGTGGGCCTAAGCCAGCAGGTGGACATCCTCTGAGGGGTCCCAGACTGCAAAAGGACATAGGCCGGGCTGAGGGACCCCCCCAAGTGCACAAATTTTTGTGCACCGGGCCTCTAGTGATATTATAATAGCATTTCCTTTCCCACATTCTTACATCACTAATCCATCCATTTCAAACAGCAAACATCTGGGAAGTGGACAAAAATGTTTATGGACAGTTGACAAAATGTTACAAAGCTAGTACATGAAAGTTCACACACTTTCCTTCTAGGAGAGTGCTCAGACCTTTCCTTAGAGCCTGGCTGCTCTTACTTCATGTTTACTTCCAATAAGTTCTATTAACTTTTCCTCAACCTTAGTAGGTTAGAAAAAAAAATTATAAAGGGGATAAGAAAGTGTGCTGTAGAACAGCAAAAAGGGAGAGAGTAAGAAATTTGACTCTGAATCTTTGGGGAGAAAGGGGACCTAAAAATTGATAATAAACATATTTAACTGCTTAAAAGGCAGAGCTACCAAGCCCTGCTGACAGCCTTCCATGCTTTATTGAGTCACTGCATCACAGGGCAGCATTTTTATTGAGGTTCATAGTGATTCACCAAAGCACATTTAAAAAAAAAAAAAAAAAATATATATAGAAGGTAAATAAACCTCAAAATATATATATAAACCTCAAAAAATATATATAAAAAAAATATATATTTTTTTGATTTCAGAGAGAAAGGGAGAGAGAGTGAAAGATAGAAACACCAATGATGAGAGGGAATCATTGATTGGCTGCCTCCTGCACACCCCACACTGGGGATCGAGCCTGCAACCTGGGCATGTGCCTTTGACTGGATTCGAGCCTGGGACCCTTCAGTCCACAGGCCGACTCTCTATCCACTGAGCAAAACTGACTAGGGCACCAGAGCACATTTTATGTTCTTTATACTTAGTGTATAATATGTTTTGATAGGATTTTCATTAAAAAAAAATCCCCCAAAGTATTTATGCTTAAATGAATTAAGGGTTATATATATATTTAAATATTTTTATTGATTTGAGGGGGGGTGGGAGGGGGATAGAGAGATAAACATCCCTGAGACAGAAACATCTATGTGCTGCCCCTTGCACACCCCCTACTGGGGATCAAACCTGAAGCATGGGCATGTACCCTGACCAGATTTGAACTGGTGACCTCTTGGTTCATGGGCGAATACTCAACCACTGAGCCACACTGACTGGGCAAAGCTTATGTGTTTTTATGGTATCTCTCCCCTTTAATTTCATCTGGATAAAATGGACATTACTGCACACAAGCCTATAACAACTATGCAGGTCTTTTTGTTAATGGTGATTGGAAATGAGAGTCCAACCACAGACTGTTCATATGATGGAAAAAACACTGCTTACTTCTGTGGCTGTGACTTATATATATTGTTAATGTGAATTCCAAACCACAATCTTAATGGTTTCAAATAGTTCCCCATATTTCTCCTTTTTAGGCCATTACTAGAATTTCTATATCTACATGTTCACATATATACAGATATTTCGATTGTGCTTTTATGCTATTTGCCCAGCAGCCACTGTGGTATATTGAGAAAAGTGCTGGACAGAATATGTGACCAGCTCTGTGGGAACTGATTTGTCACTTGGAGCAAGTTACATTCTGGCCCTGTTTCTCTATCTAAAATAAGGCTGTTAGATTAGATGATACATTTTGTGTCTTTTAGTGCTAACATTCAGTGATTCAATGCCTACTCATTAAATAGACATTAGAATAATTTATTGAGCTCTTATGTTTTCTAAGTGACTACATTTTTATTGCTCAAAAAACCCCCACATGAAAATAGATGTCTAGATTAATATTGTGAATACATCCTGACTATATGGTAATTCAGTCAATCCAGAAAATACTTATTGACCCTTTTACTGTCCCTGCCATTGGACTAAACTCTAGGGTGTCCAGGAATAGTGAGTATATATCATAGTCCTTAGTCTCCATAGACAAAAGACTTAGATACATGGAACAGATGAACAATAAAAGATCTGAAGTCAGTAACAGGGGAACATTTTCGCTTTATGGAGGAAGTGGGAATTATCTTTTAAAATATATTTTTTAAATTTATTAATTTTTAGAGAGAGAAACATGGATTTGTTGTTCTACTTATTTATGCATCCATTGGTTGATTCTTGTATGTACCCTGACTGGAGATCAAAACCGCAACCTTGGTGTATCAGATGATGCTCTAACCAACTGGCTACCCGCCCAGGGTTGGGAATTGATCTTGAGTATAAGATTAGGAAAGATTTCAGGATGGGGTGAAGAGGGTGTGAGGCAGGTATAGCCGGGGAGACCAGCACAAAGGCCCAGAGGTAGCAGGAAGTCTACTGAAGAACAGCACCAACAAAGCAGGAGCCCCTCGGATAGACTTCACCTTGATATCTAAACACATGTAAGTACAGCATTTACTAAAAGCAAGAAACATGAATTCTATTTATATTACTAACGTCTATAATCAAAACAGAAGGCAGTTATACAGAATTACAAACAGACCCAAATACAAAATGCATAGATTCACTTTATTTCTTCAGTGTATTCATAGTTAGAACATATGCAAACATTTATTTATTGAAGTTAACTTTCAGTTAGTTACACAAATGAAAGGAACTTGCAGGGACTATGCCATAGGAATCTATACTTATAATAGGACTAGAGGCCCGGTGCACAAAAATTTGTGCACTCGGGGGAGAGGGGGTCCCTCAGCCCATCCTGTGCCCTCTCGCAGTCTGGGACCCCTCGGGAGATAACGACCTGCTGGCTTAGGCCTGCTCCCGGGTGGCAGAGGGCAGGCCCAATCCCTAGGTGTAGCCCCTGGTCGGGCTAAGAGCAGGGCCGATTGGGGAGTTGGGGCGCCGCCCCATCATGCACAGAGCAGGGCGGATTGGGAGGTTGCGATGCCACCCTCAGTCATGCTCAGGGTAGGGCCGATTGGGGGGTTGGGGCACCGCCCCCTGACACACTCAAGGCAGGGTCGATGGGGAGGTTGCGGCGCCACCCTCTGTCACGCACAAAGCAGGGCCAATCAGGGGGTTGGGGCGCTGCCCCCTGTCACTCACAGAGCAGGGCGAATCAGGGGGTTGGGGCGCTGCCCCCTGTCACACACAGAGCAGGGCGGATCAGGGGGTTGGGGTGCCGCACCCTGTCACACACAGAGCAGGGCCGATCAGGGGGTTGGGGCACCGCACCCTGTCACACACAGAGCCGCAGGGCGATCAGGGGGTTGGGGAGCTCCCCCCTATCAGGCACAGAGCAGGGCCGACCAGGGGGTTGGGGCGCCTTCCCCTGTCATGAACAGAGCAGGGCGGATAGGGAGGTTGTGGCCCCGCCCCCTGTCACACACAGAGCCGCAGGGAGATCAGGGGGTTTGGGCGCTGCCCCCTGTCCGCTGATCCCGGTGCTGGGAGGCATATTACCCTTTTACTATATAGGATAGAGGCCTGGTGCATGGGTGGGGGCCCACTGGTTTGCCCTGAAGGGTGTCCCAGGTCAGGGTGGGGGTCCCCACTGGGGCGCCTGGCCAGTCTGGGTGAGGGGCTGAGGGCTGTTTTCAGGCTGGTGGGTGACTGAAGCTCCCAACCACTCCTTTTTTTCTTTTTCTTTTTATTCTGGGCCAGCTTTAGCTCTGAGGCTTGGCTCCAGCTCTTAGGCCTCGGCTGCTGAAAGCAGGTATCTGGTTTGTTTGGGTTCTATAATCGAAACACTGTTTCAACTCTAGCTCTGAGATCCCAGCTGGCTGAAAGGAGGTGTCTGGGGTTTTGTTTAGCTTCTATATTTGTAACAATGTTTCAAACTGCAAGCTCAGAGGCCGGCAGTGGCAGGCGGGGAACGTTGGCTTCCTCCGTCACTGAAGCAAGCAAGCCTCCTGTTAGCTTCAAGCTGCCTGGCTGCCGGCTGCCATCTTGGCTGGCAGTTAATTTGCATATCACCCTGATTAGCCAATGGGAAGGGTAGCGGAGGTACGGCTAATTACCATGTTTCTCTATTATTAGATAGGATACTATGCAAATTGGTCGGGAAGCTGTCACTTAACGACCAATCAGCAGGCTGCGTCCTCACCCCCTGCACTGGCCTGGAGACATGAGGCTCACGTCCCCGACCCCGGCAACACCCCTGGGATGTGAGGCTCGCGTCCCTGACCCCGGCAACAGCCCCAGGATGTGAGGCTCGTGTCCCTGTCCCCGCACTGGCCTGGGGACTTGAGGCTTGTGTCCCCGACCCCGACAACGGGTCCCGGGACGTGAGGCTCGCGTCCCCATCCCCCTGTGCCAGCCCAGGGATGTGAGGCTTGTGTCTCTGCACCCTCTAATTAATTGCCTTTTAATGTGCACGCACCGGGCCACTAGTAACTCAATAATTCACCAACTCACAATTGAGGAGATAATGGGATTTCGATGTTTGGAACCTAATGATTTAACTGAGCGGTCTTTAGCTAGGTCAGAGCCTCGGTATTTCTGAAAGTGTTGTGGCTCCTAACATTCTAACTGATTCAGGCTTAAAGAAATGTAGAAAAAAATCCTTGATCCTTCCGAGGGTATAAGTTAGTTGTTTTTCCAATACAGATACTGAATTCTTTTCCAGTCAGGGTACAAACAAGAATCAACCAATGGATGCATAAATAAGTAGAACAACAAATCAATTTTTCTCAATCTAAAAATTAATAAATTTAAAAAATATATTTTAAATAATATATTTTAAATAAAATTTTAAATAAAATTCTTAATTTTATTTTTTAAGAAAAGCATTTAGATCAGCAGTTCTCAACCTGTGGGTCGCGACCATCGGAAAGCACATATAGCATATCAGATATTTACATTACGATTCATAACAGTAGCAAAAGTATAGTTATGAAGTAACAATGAAAATAATTTTATGGTTGGGGGTCACCACAACATGAGGAACTGTATTAAAGGGTCACGGCATTAGGAAGGTTGAGAACCACTGATTTAGGTTATGTTTGCATAGTTTGAAATAGTTTATGCTGAAATGTTTCTTTTGCAGGTGCAATAGTGCTTCGCGTTGCAAAATCATGGTTTAGAATCGGATCATTAGAAATTTTGACTCATTATGGTGAACTGGATTTACTAAGGTTAGAAAATGACATTTTTTAAGTGGTAGAAGACAATTGAAAAATGCTTATTTATGTGTTGGGAAGTTAACTTGTGTGTGTGGGCCGGGGGCAGTGCGGGGGAGAGAAAAGCAAGCAAGAATTTATTGACTGCAGCAAAAATATACTTAGGACAATGAAAGAAGGAAGGGCACAGGAGAAGCAACAGGAGAGCCTAGGTTGGGGTGCTTTAGCTCACGGGGAAGTCAGAGAAAAGGGGGCCTTGGAGACAGGTTCAGGGGGTTAGCCCAGATGGAGCTGCTGCTGTCCATTGCTCCCCTGATTGCAAGTCTCATGGGGTCCCTTAGAGGTTAGGGGGTACTTGCCTTTGAGGAAAGGAGAGGGGGAAGGGAATGGCATGGGCATGCTCCCTGGAGGGAGAGCACCAAGTTAAATATTTTTGGTTTTCAATAAATAAATATACTTATTTTATTTATTTATTTATTTAATCCTCATTGGAGGATATGTTTTTATTGATTTTAAAGGTGGGGGGGACAGAGAGAGAGAGAGAGGAGAGAGAGAGAGAGAGAAACATTCATTGGTTGCCTGAGAGAGAGAGAGAGAGAGAGAGAGAGACATCAGTTGGCTGCCTTCAGTGTGCTCCCCGACTGGGGATCAAACCTGAAACCCAGGTATGTGGCCTGACCGGGAATTGAACCAGTAGCCCTTTGGTGCATGGGACAGTACTCAACCAACTGAGCCTCTCTGGCGGGGCTGTTCTGTTATTTTTATACTTCGTATATATTTCCATTATTGCATGCATTGTGCTGTAATGTCATTATTTTTTATATGTTATCCTCTAATCAACTATATGCTTTTTGAGGGCTGGGTCTGAGTCTTATCCTTCTTCTTCCTATCACTTGCACAGGGCTTGTAGATATTCCATGGATGTTTATTGAGTTAATCTGAATTTGTAACATAATAAGATGGAATCTAATATGATGTTAGAAACATAGTTTCAATTTTGATTAATATTGAGGAAATATTTCTCTATTGCTGTTTTGGGGGTACAGTCTTATTTTAATTTTTAAAAATTTTAAGTGTGAGCCCTAGCTGGTTTGGCTCAGTGGGTAGAGTGTCGGCCTGCAGACCAAAGGCTCCCAGGTTCCATTCCAGTGAAGAGCATGTACCTTGGTTACAGGCTCCTCCCTGGCCTGGGCCCTGGTCAGGGCTCATGCAGGAGGCTACCAATCAATGTGTTTCTCTCAAATCGATGTTTCTCTCTGTCTTTCTCTCTCTCTTCTATTCTCCTTAAAAATCAATGGAAAAATATCCTCAGGTGAGGATTAACAAAAAAATTTAAAATAAAATTTTAAGTGTGGAATCTAATGAATTAATGAATTGCAAGGGTGGATTTAGGTGATTGGATATTCAATACTGTATTCTGAGGAACACTGATGCTATCTCCTTTTAATTTCCAGGACATTATTAGATTTCATCATACAGGAACATTTCCCCTCAGTAGATATCAAAGAACCTAATAGATATGTGGTAAGTTTTAATTTATTTTTTTAAATATATTTTTTATTGATTTCAGAGAAGAAGGAAGAGGAAAAGAGAGATAGAAGCATCAATGAGGAGAGAATCATTGATCGGCTATCTCCTGCACACCCCCCACTGGGGATCAAGGCCACAACCTAGGCATGTGCCCTGACCAGGAATCAAACCGTGACCTCTTGGTTCATCGGTCAATGCTCAACCCCTGAGCAGCACAGTCTGGGCTGTGGTACGTTTTTAAAGAGAAAGAGCAATACTTTTGCTTTCTCTCATTGGCCTGCCAACATTAGTGGTTACACCTTAGGACTGAAAAAAATTCAGTTAGGCAAGGAAATATAGAGCATTATGAACATTTTAGAGGAACATAAGATGAACCACTTCATAAACAAGGCATAGATAAGAAAGTTGTTCCCTTTGAAAGTTATCTAGAAGAAGAAGAAAAGGATACAACCAAAGTTCGTGCCCTTGATCAGAATCAAACCCAGGACCCTTTGGTCCGCAGGCTGATGCTCTATCCACAGAGCCAAACTGGCTAGGGCTGTATACATTATTTTTTGAGAAGCATTTATAAGTTGATCACATATATTCTTTTCTCACCCATTATATTTCTAAAATAGTAGTTCTAAAGTAAATACAATAGGAAAATGTGATTTTCTATTTTTGTGAAAAAATTTTTATTCTTTTAAGAGTCACAGAGAAGAGAATCCATTATTTTTCTTGGTGACTCATTTTAAAGTTTATTAGTTCACTTCACTTACATTTAACTCCCTTGTGCTGAATTCTGATGCTTTTTCCTTTTTTTGTTAATCCTCACCCAAGGATATTTTTCCTGTTGATCACTAGAGAGAGTGGGGAAGAGAGGAAGGGGAAAAGACAGGGGGGGGGGGGGGAACAATCAATGTAAAAGACATCCATCGGTTGCCTCCTACACCATGGCTGGGGATTGAACCTGCAACCCAAGTACATGCACTTGACTGGGAATTGAACCTGAGACCCTCTGGTGTATGAGCCAGGCTCTAACCACTTAGAAACACCAGCCAGGGCACTTTTTCCTTTTTTTTTCTTGGACATGGAGAAAGCCTGGTCATCATGCTGTTTATGAGCCTTTTATATATTATTTCTAATTGAATAATTTTATATTCTTCCATCTATAATTTCTATTTATTTAGTCATCTGTTGGCTAGCCTTTATAAAATCTGAAATTTTCTTTAGGAATTTTTTTCCATTGTGGTATCTGAGACGGCACAACTGATTGCTCTGTGGATGTCTGTTGGTTTTGCTCATGGTAAGTTATCTATTAATGTTTCACTCTCTGATGAAAAAGTATAATGAATCTGTAGAGGCAGAAGACTTCTTTTTTATGTATTTCAAAATATTCCTGCTGATGGACTTTTTAACATTTATAACATACTAGAGGCCCAGTGCACAAAATTAATGCATGGGGGGTGTGGGGGGCTCCCCTCAGCCTGGCCTGTGCCCTCTCGCAATCCGGGACCCCTCGGGGGATATCAGGCCTAAACCGGCAGTCAGACATGCCTCTTGCAATCCGGAACACTGCATGCACTAGTGACCAGACTTTTCATACAAGTGAAAGGAATCTTGCTGTTGTATAGGCAGCTACATTTTTTTGCCCTGATTATAAAAAGTAGTACATAACATAATCCTATTGAGGCAGTAATACCATTTTCCTCCATCTTATGGGTGGAAAAACTGAAGCAGAGAGAAGTTAGGTAATTGGCTTTGTCACACAGTTACAAGTGTCAGAATCAGGGCTGACCACAAAATGCGCAAGCCAGAGTCCATGCATGTCATCGCTGCATCATCCTCTTTTTTCAGTGTTAAAATAGCCTTGCCAGGTTTTAATTTTTAAATTTTAAGAGACTGTTCCCAATATATAGGGTATGGTCCCTAGGCTTGGTCGGCGATCAGGGCCATCTGTGGGGTGACTGGCAGGCAGGGTGTGGGGGAGGCATTGAGTGTCTGACCCCTGGTGATCAGTGCACATCATAGTGACCGGTTGTTCTGCTGTTCGGTCAATTTGCATACTAGGGTTTTATTATATAGGATGAGTTTGTTTTTAACAACAGAGAAACAATTTTCTCATGTTTAAAGTGGTTTTGAATTAAATAGTGTACATAAAATAGAATAAGAATGACCTTATGAGTATATATTTAGATTTCCTTAAAGGTATTTTTTAAAGTCTTAATTATAAAGTACTAGAGGCCCAGTGCATGAATTTGTGCACCAGTGGGGTCCCTTGGCCTGGCCTGCCTGCAGGATCGGGCCGAAACCTGCTCTCCGACATCCCCCAAAGGGTCCCAGATTGTGAGAGGGCGCAGGCCAGGCCAAGGGACCCCACCGGTGCATGATCAGGCCCAGGGAGGTATGCGGGAAGTTGGCTAGCTGGGGAGGGACCTCAAGAGGGCTCCAGGGCATGTCTGGCCTGTCTCGTTCAGACCTGATCGGCCGGACCCCAGTAGCAAGCTAACCTACCAGTCAGAATGTCTGCTGCCTGGTGGTCAGTGCATGTCATAGCGAGCGGTTGAGCAGTCTTAGCATATCATTAGCATATTATGCTTTGATTGGTTGAATGGATGACTGGATGACCGGATATTTAACATGTTAGGTCTTTATTATATAGGATTACCTGCTTATGGTAAAGAATTTAAAATATAGGTCATTTTAAGTTCCATTCTCTAGGATAATCATTAACAATTTCATATCAAGTTTTCTAGACTATGCTGATGATATTCATATGTCTCCTACAAAAACAGCAAGGTAGCATTGCAAGGAATATCTGCCTGAACTATGAATAACTGAAAAGCAAGTTCTGTATATACTAAGGTCTCTAGATAAATACCAAAGGAGGACTCCACATTGCAGAACTTCTTGAAGTTGGCTTGCAAAATTTCTTGAAACTGGCTTTAATTTTCTCCCACGCTCTGTACCTCTCTTAGGGCTGGATGGGAAACAGGGCAGGTGTTTCAGAGTTTTTGCTATTATGAACTGTGTTGCAGTGACCACCATGAAACTACATATTTGTATTCTCAAAGATGAGTTTTTAAAAAAATTTTAATACATTTTTGTTGATTTCAGAGAGGAAGGGAGAGGGACAAAGAGATAAAAACATCAATGATGAGAGGGAATCATTGGCTGCCCCTCACTAGGGATCAAGCCCACAACCGAGTCATGTGCCCTGATCGGGATTGAATTGTGATCTCCTGGTTTGACGCTCAACGACTGAGTCTCTGAGTCCAGGCTCGAAGATTAGTTTTCTAAGTAAACCCCTAAAAGTGGAATTGCTGGGTTAGAGAGTCTGTACATTTAACATTTTGACAAACAGAACCATCTTCCTCTGAAAAAGGTTGAAACCCTCTCTATTGAATACTGTGCCACCATGCCCAAGAACCTATATTAGGCTGGTGTGTCCATGGCTTCCTCCGAACCCACACTCAGCCCCCGTTCATGAGCCCTGCACCTAAGTGGTCTTTCTCGCTCCACCTCCCACACTGCTTGTGGTCTGCAACTCAGTACTGTTAATGTGGGTAGGTATCCACATTTTCATCTTTTCCCCTTCTCACAGCCTTTGAAAATTTATTCCTTTACTAGTCTCAGTTCCATTCCAAATAACACATATTTTAAACAACTGCTAGAAATTGAGAATAAATAAGAGGAAGTTTTATTTCTTGGGACTAAAGTATTGAAAATCTTTGAGGACAGAGGAGTATAAAACAAAAGGCTACATTTATTTTTAAAATATAGTTGTAATATAGAACTATTTGTCTTCTTTAATTAAACTTTTCAATTGATAATTAAATTTTGCTTCATTTCTAAAAAAAAAAATGCATTTCCATGACCTTTTCCATTCTGGAAAATTTTATACAGTTAAAAAATGCTTTGTTATTTTATCATGTTTTTGGAAATTTTTGTTGTTTTAGGTGTTTGTAATACTGATAACTTCAGTTTGTTATCCATTACAATTGACTATGGTCCATTTGGTTTTATGGAAGCCTATAATCCAGGTATGTATGATTTGTATGTATATATAGATACCTTATTTCACAAGTTTATTTTAGATAAACTGTTATAGCTAATACAATGATGGGGTAGTAAAAGAATTGAGATCATTTGTAGAATGGTAGTTTTGTGTTGTACTCAATCTTCTAGGTGCTATAGGGATACAAAAATGAATTCTTTGTAACTTCTGCCCTTAAAGAATTACACGTTAGTGAAGATGACCTGAAGGACAGTAGGGAATATGTTGTCAGACAGACGTGAGTTTGGTTTCGGGCATCTGACCCTTAAAGGCTCTGTGCCCTTGCACAAGTTAACTTAACCTCTCACTTACTAACCTATAAAATGGAGGTAACACTAATATAATACTTGACAGTGGAAGGATGAGAGAGGGCTTTGTGGACAACATACTACCTGAGTTGGAGTTTGAAGTCTGTATTTGATGACCTGGAAATTCTTGTAGGTTAGAAATGTATTCATCTATTAGGCACATATTCACATTATAAAATATTTTCATGTGTATGGACGTTAAATATTTATATTACTTTTGAGTTAAATGTTTAATGTTAGAAAAAGTTTTACCTAATAAATAGAAATTTATTAAGTTTAAATATAAATTAAAAAATGGAGGAAACAGCTCTTTGTTGTAATTATCCTTACTATATACAGATAGTATTTTTGTGTTAAACAGATTTTGTGCCAAACACATCTGATGATGAAAGAAGATATAAAATAGGAAATCAGGCCAATATTGGGATGTTTAATTTGAATAAGTTGTTACAAGCTCTAAACCCATTACTGGATCCAGGGCAAAAGCAGCTGTGAGTAAATCCTAAACCTACTAATTAAATCTGTGTGAAAATATATTTGTAAAATGATCATTTTTTATTTTTATTGACTTCAGAAAAGAAGGGAGGGGGGAGAGAGATAGAAACATCAATGATGAGAGAGAATCATTGTGTGGCTGCCTCCTGCATGCCCCCTACTGGGGAAAAAATGATCATTTTTGAAAAACAAGAAAGTGACATTTTGAAAACCAGCTTATTATTTAGTCTTTAATAATGACAGCATTTCAAACTCTATATTTTTCTCTAGTTCAGTTTTGGCTTTTCTCCATAGTTACCAGGATAAGTTGTTTTCATATTTATTGCTTTTTAGATATGAAATTTTAATTTATTTCTTCTTTGATCTAAGAGTTACTTATCACTGTTTCTTAATTTCTAAGTAGTTGGACTTAATATGTCCATATTTTTGTGATCAAAGAATGTGTTTGGTAAAATCTGCCATTCAAAATGTGTTAAGGATTCTTTATGGCATAGCCTTGCTTTACCTTAAGAGTGAGGGCCTAAAAAAAAAAAGAGTGAGGGCCTGAAGCAGCCACCGGGTCCCAGATTATGTTAGGATTTTGTTGATCTACCATTGGACATTGCATTTCTTGAGGGGCAGGGACCACATTTTATTCATTTCTGTGTCTCCAATGTATTTGCCAGAAGATAATACATATTTTGTTTTACACTCTCCTCTCTACCTCCAATCAAAAATTTACAGCACAAGATCCCAAGTGGAAGACAAGGCATATAGTTATTTTATTAATCCCAGGTAGCAAAAAATTACTACAATAAAGATTTTTAAAAGTTTATATCCATACATGATTTTCTTAATTAATTAACTAATTAATTAATTAATAACTATATTGGTAATACAGTCACATAATTAAAAATCAAAGTGATATAAAATGATATTCATTAAGCAGCCTTTATCCCACCCTAGTCTCTATTAATTTTATTTCTCTTTAGTTCTACAGAGTTCATTCAGTCATTCAACAAATATTTATTGAGGTGCTCAGTATGTGCCAGACACTGTTGTAAGTGCTAAGGGGATAGCAATGAATAAAACAGACAACAATTGTGCCCTGATAGTGCTTACTTTTGGTGGGAGAGACAGTCAATAAACAGTGTAAATAAGTTATATAGCATGTTAGAAGGAGTTAAATGCTATAGAGAAAAATAAAGCATTAGGTAGAGAGTATAGGGAGGGAAAGAAAGTTTGCAGTTTTAAAGGATGGTCAGCAAAGAACTTGAGTAAAGGCTCAAAGGAGTAACAGGAGCAAACTATGCAGGTATCTACAGGCTAGGGAGTAGCCTGTGAAAGGCCCTGAGGTGGGAGTGTGTGTGTGGGGGGGTGAGATTGGGGGGGATGGTGTTTAAGGAACAGCAAGATGATTGCAGTAGAATGAGCAAGGGGAAGAGCTGTAGATGAGATCAGGAAGGTAAATCAAGCAGAGCTTCAGAATGTGTTGAGTTTTTGTGTAACTGAAAATGCATTTGAGAATGTTAAGACATAGAAACTATTTGTTTAAAGATGGGCTTAAGGTTAAAAACTCTAATTTATATATATATATTGATTTCAGAGAGGAAGGGAGGAGAGAGAGATAGAAACATCAATGATGAGAATTATTGATTGGCTGCCTCCTATACACCCACTACTGGGGATCGAGCCTGCAACCCAGGCATGTGCCCTTGGCCGGAATCGAACCTGGGACCCATCGGTCCGCAGTCTGATGCTCTATCCACTGAGCCAAGCCGGCTAGGGCATCTAATTTTTATATTTTTATGAAAGATTTCACTATATGTTCATACTTTCAGACAAGTAAAACATTGTGTTGGGTGAGTTACTGCTAATGAGTTATTTTTGGTCTAAGATGATTTAAAAAATATACCAAACACACACATTTATATCAACATTTATCCTGTAATATAATTATATAAAGTAGTATTTCAGGAATGATATGGTATGATTTGTACTGTATCCAAATCTTTCAGACAATAAATTTGTATTGATAATTTTCTCTGTGATCTATAATAATAAAAGTGTAATTAGACTGACAGCCAAACCTTCTGGACATCATTCCTGATGAAGCCGTAGTGGCGGGGGCTAAGGCAGAGGCAGTTAGGGGTGATCAAGCAGGCAGGCAAGCAGTTAGGGGCGATCGGGCAGGCAGGCAAGCAGTTACGGGCATCAGGCAGGCAGGCAGAGGTGGTTAGGGGTGATCAGGCAGGCAAGCAGAATGGTTAGGGGTGATAAGACAGGCAGACAAGCAGTTAGGGGCATCAGGCAGGCAGGAAGAGTGGTTAGGGGCAATCAGGCAGACAGACGAGTGGTTAGGGGTCATCAGGCAGGCAGATGAGTACTTAGGGGCGATCAGGCAGGCAGAATGGTTAGGGGTGATCAGGCAAGCAGGCAGGCGAGCAGTTAGGAGCCGAGGTCCCAGATTGCGAGAGGATGCAGGCTGAGCTGAGGGCCCCCCCACCCTCCTCTAATATGATATATAATTAAATCACTAAACAAGAAATCAGCACATAATCTAATGTTATTTAATACTTGAGAAGGTTCGCTTTGTTCTTGTAAAATGTAATTCAGGAATGCTAATTTTAGCCCTGGCTGCTTTGGCTCAGTGGATAGAGCCTCGGCCTGTCGACTATAAGGGTCCTGGGTTTGATTCCAGTCAAGGGCACATCCCCAATGGGGGGCATGCAGGAGGCAGCCAATCAGTGATTCTCTCTCATCATTGATGTTTCAATCTCTCTCTCCCTCTCCTTTCCTCTCTGAAATCAATAGAAAACATATTTTAAAAAAGGTTTAACTGTTCTTTTTTTCTTCCTATAGTGCCGCTCAGATTCTTGAGGGGTATCCTGATCTCTATTACACAAGGTTTGTCCTTTTTGAATGCAGATGTTAAAGCATCCTGGTTGGTTTGAGGACAAGTCTTAAAATAGTGAGAATTTTAATAACATATTAAATTGACATTTCTTCTTTTAGATTTAGAGAATTGTTCAAAGCCAAATTGGGACTACTTGGAGAAAGGAAGGGTGATGATGATTTAATTGCATTTCTCTTACATGTGAGTTTATCATTTAATCCCTTTTTCTGATTAACATTTGAATTATTAATTAGCATCTTCTCAAAGAACTGAGATTGATAAATATACTTATTTTCATTAGCTCATGGAAAACACAGAAGCTGATTTTACAATGACATTTCGGCAGCTCAGTGAGATTACTCAAAGCCAGTTACAGGAGCTCAACATTCCTCAGGTATTCATTAGTGACATTTGGCTTTTTTAACTGGGTTATTGAGGTATAATTTATATTCCATAAAATTTCACTCACCTTAAGTATACAATTCAGTGATTTTTAACTAATTTACACATTTGTGAAGTTATCACAATGCAATTTTGGAACAATTCCAACACACCTGGGTCCTTTGTGCCCTTTTGCACTCAGTCTCTGCTTCTACGCCCAGCTCCCAGCAACTACTGATTGATTTTCTATGTCTCAGGGTTTTCATTTTCTAGACATTTCCTATAAATGGAATCATGCAATATGTGGTCTTTTGCATCTGGCTTCTTCACTTTGCATATTTTGAGGCTCATTCATGTTGTAACCTGTATCAGTAGTTCTTGCCTCTTTATTTCGTTGTATAGACATACCACATTTTACTGATCCATTAGGGTCATTTCCATCTTTGGATATTGTGAATAAACACTGTTCTGAACATTTGTGTACAAGTTTTTGTGTGAACACATGTTTCATTTCCCTCATGTATATTCTAGGAGTGGAATTGCTGGATGGTTCAGTAAATTTGTTTAAATTTTAAATTTTAAACTGTTTCCAAAGTGGCTGCACTTAATTCACTTTTAAAAATATATGTTGCCGCCCTAGCCGGTTTGGGTCAATAAATAGAGCTTTGGCCGGCGGACTGAAGGGTCCTTGGTTTGATTCCAGTCAAGGGCATGTACTTGGTTGGGGCACATGTGGGAGGCAACCAATTGATGTGTCTCTCCACTCTCTAAAAAAAAAAAAAAAACAATGGAAAAATATCAAGTGAGGATTAACAAAAGCGTATATGTTGCCTTTTCATTTCAATTATAATATATTGAATATATTGTTTATGGAATAATATGGGTATTGCCAGAAGATTTCTATTTACTATATATTTTTAGAAACATAGATCTATTTTTAAGGTCTCAGTCGTATATATTGCAGTTATTGTTTTTATCATTGTTGAGATTAAAACCTAGTCTTATTTTTTTCAATTTTAATTTCTTCATCATCTTTCATGACATTCTCTATAATGTTATCTTTTTATAATTCAGAAGATATTGAGCCTCATTTATGCACTCATGCAACACGTACTTATTGAGAACTCCCTGTTGTTGACAGTTTATTCTGGGATAGACATTATAGTAAATGTTTTACAAAATAATAAAAATTTATTAATAATATAGTGACAGTAATAGCTAACATTTGAGTCCTTATTATGTTTTAGACACTATTCTAACCATTTTATATATAAAATCTGTGACATAACATTTAAGGTAATACCATTGTGATATCTATTTTACTGATAAAGAAATGGAGGCATAGAGAGATTAGGTAACTAGCGCCAGGTCACACAGCTAGTGAAAGGCTGGCTGGATTCAAACACAGGCAGCTTTCCCCAGAGTTCATGCTCCTAGTAATTCCCAAGCTCTTTCTCATTTAAAAAAAGGATGGGCCAGCTCTTTCCTCAGTCCTTGATCCAGGCAGTCACCAAAGGAAAGGTATCTTGGGCTAAGTCATAAGGCTTGGAATTAGAGTCCTGTGGAGTTTGTGGAGTTTCCACAGTCGTTTTCATGCGTATGTTTAGGGGGAAGTGTTCTGTGGTGACTGGAGAGAGCTGGCCCTGGCAGCAGATTAGGTGCTTCAAATCCGGGGTTCCCTTTTGACAGGCTGTGTGAGCTTGTACACATTACTGTTTCTCTAACCCTCACTTGTTTCATCTGTAAGATAGAATTAGTAATAATGCCTACCTCATTGGTGCTCAATAATGTTGTCTAGCAGTAGAGATTTCAGACTTCTGTTTTTTCAGCGTGATCTCCACATGGAGTTTAAAGGGAAGGGTGCCATGATCGAAACTATACTACCAGAGGCTTCATTCAGCTCTTACCACTTATTTACAACTATTTTCAAACAAAAATAGCCGTCAGTGTCGGAAATGAGAGTTAAACTAGTGTTCTTTGAAAAAGAAGCATAGTACGTGTTATTGTAAAGATAGGTATGGACCATAGTAATTATAAGAAAAAATATTTTTCTCATGGGCATGGACAGCCTTAAATTACATTTCAGGGAATGATTTCAATTAAAAAATGTCTACCTATTCAGTGGGAAATATAGAAAAATGTTAACCAATAAGAATCTTTGATATAATTGAAAAAATTATTAATGATGAATCTATCAGAACTAATTATCATTTAATGTGTAGAAAACTGAGACAAAGTAATGTTAAAGTGACTTCTTCAAGTCTTTGACAGATATCAATAGTTAAATTACTAAGAGTTGGGAAAATTTAATTGTGAAGAGCTCATTACACTTTTAATCATTTAAATAGTTAATTTCTGTCTTTTGAATATGAAACCTTCTCAACCCCCTGACTTTTAGGTAGAGCTAATTGCTCATTCTTTTGTGTTCCCTTATCCTTTATATATATCCACTAGAGGCCCGGTGCACAAAATTTATGCACAGGAAGGGGGGGGTGTCCCTCAGCCCAGCCTGCACCCTCTCTAATCCGGGATCCCTCTTGAAATCCAGGACCGCTGGCTTGTAACTGCTCGCCTGCCTGCCGGCCTGATCGCCCTAACTGCTCTCCCCTGCCGGCCTGATTTCCCTAACTGCTCTCCTCTGCCGGTCTGAATGCCCTAACTGCTCTCCCCTGTTGGCCCCTAACTGCCTCTGCCTTGGCCCCGCCACCATGGCTTTGTGTGGAAGGATGTCTGATCTAATTAGCATATTACCCTTTCATTAGTATAGATAGAGGCCTGGTGCATGGGTGGGGGCCGGCTGGTCTGCCCTGAAGGGGGTCCAGGATCAGGGTGGGGTCCCCTTGGGGGTTGGGGCTGGCCTGGGCGAGGGGCCTGGGGCAGTTTTCAGGCCGGCCATGCCCCCATCAGGGTGGGAGTCCCCACTGGGGGCAGTGCCGACCTGAGCGAGGGGCTGGGACCGTTTGCAGGCCGGCCATGCTCCCATCGGGCTGGGGGGTTCTTTGTTGGGGGTGGGGCCAGCCTGAGCAAGGGGCTGAAGGTCGTTTGCAGGCCATCTATGCCTCCATCGGGGTAGGGGTTCCTGCTGGGATGGGGCCGGCCTGGGTGAGGGGCCTGGGGTGGTTTGCAGGCCAGCCAAGCCCCCGGCTTTGTCCGGAAGGTCTCCCGGTCTAATTAGCATATTACTCTTTTATTAGTATAGGTACTAGAGGCCCGGTGAACAAAATTTGTGCACGGGTAGGGTTCCTAGGCCTGGCTGATGATCAGGGCTGATTGGGGCCTTTCGGTTGCTGGCCGGGGCCTCCCTTCCCTGGCTGCTGGCTGTCAGCCAGGGCCTTCCTTAGTTCCGCACCGCCTCCTGGTGGTCATTGCACATCATAGTAAGCGATCAGTCTCCTGGTCGAACTCGCGGGGACAATTTGCATATTAAGCTTTTATATGTATAGATTTCTATAGCACTCATCCTATATAATAAAGAGGTAATATGCAAATTGACCATCACTCCAACACACAGGATAGCCGCCCCCATGTGGTCAGAGATGGCCGCCCCATGTGGACGCAAGATGGCCGGCAGGGGAGGGCAGTTGTGGGTGATCAGGCCAGCAGGGGAGGGTAGTTGTGGGTGATCAAGCCTGCAGGGGAGGGCAATTGGGGGGGACCCAGGCCTGCAGGGGAGGGCAGTTAGGGGCAATCGGGCCAGCAGGGGAGCAGTTAGGCTTTGATCAGGCTGGCAGGGGAGTGGTTAGGGGGTGATCAGGCTGGCAGGCAGAAGCGGTTAGGGACAGACAGGCAGGCAGGCAAGCAGTTGGGAGCCAGCAGTCCTGGATTGTGAGAGGGATGTCCCAGATTGGAGAGGGTGCAGACTGGGCTGAGGGACACCCCCCCCCCCCCATGCACGAATTTCATGCACCAGGCCTCTAGTATATACTTATAAATATGTATATTTCTAAAATGGAATTGAATATTTCTTTACACACTTTCCTTAAATACAGGGACCATGTCTTTTGTTTTTGTTAATCTTTGCCAGAGGATATTTTTTCCATTGCTTTTTAGAGAGTGGAAGGGAGGGAGAGAAGGAATGGAGAGAAAGAGAGAGAGAGAGAAGAGAGAGACACAGAGACAGAGAAAGACCTCAATGTGAGAGACACATTGACTGGTTGCCTCCCGCAACCACCTCAACCAAGGGCAGGGAGCAAACCTGCAACCCAGGTGCATGCCCTTGACCAAGAACAAACCTTTGTTTCGCGGGCTGATGCTCTAATCACTGAGCTACACTGGCCAGGGTGGGACATGTCTTATTAATTTTTATATCCTTCCCACCTAATAAAATTCCTAACAATAGTTGATGTTGTATAAGTATTTGTTAAATGAATTAATAGATGACTAAATAAAATGCAGTTGCAGATTCAGTTATTGAAAGTAATTTTAAGGGAGTTCCATATTTAAAGGAAAACTTGGTAATACAAGTATTCATGTGTATATAATCTCTACCGGTAAGAACTTTGTATATTTTTCATTTCTCTTAAACCATGCCATTACATGGATGTCTATGAAATATTATTCCTTTTTAGTACTACTTCTACTTGAAATAGTATACTTGAAAAAATATGGATAGTATGAGAATGTAATTAAAAGAAACACAGTTAAAATAAACTGAACAAACATTAATAGATTAAGCAGTCTATTACTATATTTTCATTTAGCAATTTTGGGCACTGAAGATGATTTCAAAACATGAACTCTTTCCTGCCTGGGTGTCCCAGTACCTTTTGAGACTGAAGAGGTAAGTTAATCTAATTTACAAAAAAGCATGTGACCTATTACTTTAGCATAGTCAATCCATCGGATCCCTCCCTTTCCGTTTTTTACCATTTCCTTTTTACTTCTGGGTACTTTGCACTGGTTGAGGCGTCTGTAATAGCACTTCACCCATGGGGAGCGCACTTATCTGTTCACCTCAGCTCTCTAATACACAGCTCCCCAGGCTTCCCAAGCCCTGTAGCAGGAGAGCTCCTTGGGCTTTTATCCAGTGTTTACTTATTGGTACATCTTGTACACTTGTAAGAAGTTATTTGTTTTGTAACTCAAATGAATTAGAAGCAACAAACAGGAAAGAGTAAAAGAGTATAGGTAGAGGCAACTGAAGGAAAACCACAGGACACACAGGAGCAAATAGCCCGTCACAGTTTAATGGCCACTGAGAGCTGTTTATAAAGATTACCCTGAGTAATCAAGAAAAAGGTAAAATATTTTCAGAAAACTGTTTAAGGTAAGAAAAAGTTTCAGTCAATTTTTACACAAAAATATTTTTAACTTGTAAAAGTAAAAGGTTTGATATTATCTAAAATAACTAAACAAGGTAGTATTTTACATATTTAATCAACTCAGTATTTTCTGTATTCCTTTTAGATACTGATTCAATGTGATTAAATTTTTTTTTTCGATGTTTGTCTTATGAAATAATTCCTACCCTTTTGGGAAAAAAGATATAGTTTGGGAAGATGGTAGATAATTTTGTCTTTTGTTTTATTTATTTTTAGTAACATGAATGATTCGGATATTGAAAGAAGAAAAAGAATGATGAGTAAGTAATCATTTTGATGTTTTAAAAACTTTAAATAATCACATAAAAGCAACATTTTAAAAACCAGAAGTAATTACGTGAGGGAACTGAGTTTGTTTTTTTTAAAACTAGAAGAATTCTAGATGAGTAAATTTTAGTTGAGTTGAAGTATCATATATGAACTTTCTAATTCTAGTGGGTGATTTTGAAAAAAAAAATATTTTTGCTGATTTTTTACAGAGAGGAAGGGAAAGGGATAGAGAGTTAGAAACATCGATGAGAGAGAAACATTGATCAGCTGCCTCCTGCACACCCCCTACTGGGGATCAAGCCTGCAACTCAGGTATGTGCCCTGACTGGGAATCGAACCTGGGACTTTTCAGTCCATGGCCCGACGCTCTGTTCACTGAGCCAAACCGGTCAGGGCTCTAGTGTATAATTTTTAACTCAGAGGATGAAAGCTCTGTTTTTAGTAAGTGTGCATACTGGTCTTAAAGTAATATAGTCTTAAAAGATGGTGGAGAGATAGGAAAATGGCTTGAGTTATGGTGGAAAGAACATGAGTTTTGGAATCTGGCAGATAAATCACATCTTGCCACTTAAAAAAAATCTTTATTGTTGAGAGTATTACAGATATCCCCCTTTTGTCTCCCCATTGCCCCCCTCTACCAGGTTCCCACCCTGCCCTAGGCCTTCACCACCCTATTGTCTGTGTCTCTAGGTAATGCATTTATGCATATAAATTCTTTGGTTAATCTCTTTCCAACCCCCTCCCCCTCTTCCCTCTGAAATTCTTCAGTCTGTTCTTTCCATGCCTCTGGTTCTGTTTTATTCATTAGTTTATTTTGTTCCTTAGATTCCTTATTTGATTGTTTGATTTTTAGATTCAGTTTTTGATAGATACGCATTTATTGTCATTATATTGTTCATATTTTTTATCTTTTTCTTCTTCACTGCTTTTCTCTTGCTGCTTTTAAGATTCTCTCTTTGTTTAACTTTGGCATTTTAATTATGATGTGTCTTGGTGTGGGCCTCCTTGGGTTCTTCTTGTTTGGGACTCCCTGTGTTTCCTAGACTTGTAAGTCTATTTCTTTCACTACATAGGGGAAGTTTTCTGTCATTATTTATTCAAATAGATTTTCAATATCTTGCTCTCTCTCTTCTCCTCTTGGCACCCCATAATGCAAATAATGGTATGCTTAAAGCTGTCCCAGAGGCTCCTTACACTATCTTTGTACTTTGGGATTCTGCATGTTTTATCCTCCCATCCCCCATGACATGGGCTTTATTTGGGGACTGTTGGGGGAAGAGAGAGAGGAGCTGGGACTGGTGGATATGGGGAAAGGGGGCTTTCAACTTGCTTTTTACTTTAGTGCAGGTTGCCTGGAGGCTGGGATGAGTGAGAATGCTGTAGAGGTGAGAGAGGAGGAAAAGGGAAGGTCATGGAATGGACACATTCTTAGGGAAAAAAGCCAGGCCAGGACATTGGGACCATGGGTGGGGAGGGAAGGCACTCTTCATATACTGAGACTCAACCAAGGTCACTGCTCGATGCCAACTTCCCCAGGCCCTCTGCCCCATGCCGGCTCCTGACCCAAATGCCTGCCCTGGGAGCTTCCTCAATTTCCTGTGGAGAGGAGGAGGATGAAGATGTGGGGAATGGTGGAACCTCTGCCTCTGGGTCCCTTTCCTAGGAGAATTGCTCCTAGGCAAGTTCTATTTATAGCTGCAATTCCCAATGTATTTTAACAGTATTTTGTTGGCGGGTTTCTAACAAATGACAAATATGTCAAACTTTTAACTGGATGACTCCACTCTCCCTCTGCCTAGGCTGAGTGCTTCCACAATTTTTATTGCATGTAGTTTTCTTTTTGTTTAAAGATGGCCTATCTATATTTTGTGTACAGGGGTTTTTATTTTAAAGTAGTTGTCTAAGAACTCTTTAAAATTTGAAAAATGCCGACTTGTAAAAAGAATAAAAAAGATCCCTGTATTCCCAAAGATAATTACTATTTACTTTAAAAAAATTTATATAGCCCTAGCTGGTTTGGCTCAGTGGATAGAATGCCTGCCTGCAGACTGAAGGGTCTCAAGTTTGATTCTGGTCAAGGGCACATGCCTCATTGCAGGCTCGATCCACAGTAGGGGGCATGCAGTAGGCAGCTGATCAATGATTCTCTCTCATCATTGATGTTTCTATCTCTCCCTCTCCCTTCCTCTCTGAAATCAATAAAAATATATTTAAAAAATACATATATGTTTTTTTATGGATAAATTAACTCCATAGAAAATTTCTCTTTTATTCTACTCTACTAGAATGGTAATTTCTGCAGGCCTCTAGAACTTCCCTTATATCACCCAGTTGATGAATTATTTTGGAAAGGACTCATCTCAAATAAAGACAGTTTCTGGAATTTTTCTGCATGTACCATTGTTATAATGCATTTTAATATTTTAAAATGCATGGTTATTATAAAAAAAATCAATGTATAAAGAATTTTGCCTGCCGGTAACCCTTTCTGTATGCTCTTGGCAGCATCAGCACTAAGCAGTCCTCCTGAGTCAGACCTTAATTCTGTGATTGAAGATGTTAAAAGCAGCAACTTTCCCCCTCTCCATGTAGAATAAAGGGCCTAATTCAGGTGAACTCACTACTTTCTCCATGCTTTATGAAATGCTTAGCAAACTGAACATAGTGAAGTAGGCAACTTAATGCTGAAACACTGGAAAGAAAACATGTTGCTCATAATGCTCAGAAAGTCTTTTCTGTACCATTAGGTAAAAAATATTGCACATCGACACGAATAAAAGACAAAGATGCTAATTGATTGTACCTTCACTATGCTTATCAGCCAATCAGAAGAGTATGCAAATTAACCCAACAAAGATGGCCATTAAATTTGCATACTGCAGGCAGATTCCGCTGCACCGCCCGCCCCAGTGCAGGATCCGGGCCTGCCATGTGTGGCCCGGGGGAGACGGGGCAGGCACCTCGGGATCAGGCGTGCCATCTGCCACCAGGGGAGCGGGCCTAAGCCAGCAGGTGGTTATCTCCCGAGGGGTCCCAGACTGAGAGAGGGCACAGGTTGGTCTGAGAGACCCCCCCTCCGCCAGTACACAAATTTTTGTGCACCGGGCTTCTAGTCCTATATAATAAAAGGGTAATATGCAAATCGACCGAAAGGCAGAATGACCGGTCGCTATGACATGTACTGACCACCAGGGGGCAGATGCTCAACACAGGAGCTGCCCCCAGCCCCCAGGCCCTGATCCCGATTGCCTGATCGGGGCCTGCCGACCAACCTCTCAGTCCCTTCCCCCGGCCGGGCAGGCTCTGATAGTTTGATGGGGAATGGGGAGCCAGGGGTGGGTGGTGGTGGACGTGGGCAGCACCAGGCCAAGGCCCCCGCCCCGCCAGTCACCCCACAAACAGAGGGCAACCGGTGGCAGGGGATGGGGCCAGCAAGTGGGCAGGAACGGCCAACCTCCTGGCTTTCCCCCCTGGCCAGCAGGCTCTGATTGCCCGATGGTGAACAGGGAACCTGGGGTGGGTGGCGACAAACATGGGTGGTGCTAGGCCAAGGCCCCCGCCCCACCGATCACCCCACATATGGCGTCTGGTGGCGGGGGACGGGGCCACCAAGCAGGTGGGAACGGCCAACCTCTTGGTTCCTTCCCCTAGCCGGCAGGCTCCAATTGCCCGATGATGAATGGGAAACTAGGGGTGGGTGGTGGCAGGGGGCAGGGCTGGCTGCCAGCAACTGGGGAAGATGGCCCTGATTGCAGGCCAGGCCTAGGGACCGTACCTGTGCACGAATTTCATGCACTGGGCCTCTAGTTATTTATAAACAGCCAAAATTGACTAATGCTGGTAATTTTTCTCATTAGAGTCTTCCAGCAAAGTTATTGAATATTATCTAATTTCAGCTGTAATTTCATACAATCTGTGTTGACCTAGTAATTTATGGTTCCAATAAGTGCTTTCCCCTTTTGTTTAAGCTATTAATCCTAGATACGTGCTGAAGAACTGGATGGCAGAGTCTGCAGTGCAAAAAGCAGAAAGGAATGATTTTTCAGAGGTAAGGTGGTTGACTTTTCTGCATATATTTTTATTAATTTTAACTATGTCACATTTAAATTTTTTATTGTTGACAATATTACAGATATCTCCCATTCCTCTGCCCCCCACACCCCTTTAATCTCCCTCTGCCCAGGCCCTGCCTACCACCCAGGTCTTCATCACCCTATTGTTTGTGTCCATGAGCTATGCATATAAGTATGTAAGTTCTTTGGTTTATCTCTCTTCATTGCCCCACCCCCACATGGAGGTATGTCAGTCTGTTCCATGCCTACATGCTTCGAGTTTTATTTTGTTGGTCAATTAGTTATATTCATTAGATTCCACAAATAAGTGAGATCATGTGATATTTGTTATTCTCAGATTAGCTATTTCACCTAGCATAATAGTCTCCAGGTTCATCCATGCTTTTGCAAGAGGCAAGAGATCCATCTTTTCATTGTGGGCCAGCAAGTGGGCAGGAACGGCCAACCTCTTGGTTTTTCGCCCTGGCGGGCAGGCTCTGATTGCCCGATGGCGAACAGGGAACCTGGGGTGGGTGGCGACAAACACGGGTGGTGCTAGGCCAAGGCCCCCGACCGCCGGTCACCCCACACATGGCATCTGGTGGCGGGGGACGGGGCCAGCAAGCAGGTGGTAATGGCCAATATTTTATTGTGTAAATGCCCCACAGCTTTTTTATCCACTCATCTACTGATGGGCACTTGGGCTGTTTTCAAATATTAGCTACTAGTGGCCTGGTGCACAAAATTTGTGCACTTGGGAGGGGGGTCCCTCAGCCCAGCCTTTGCCCTCTTGCAGTCTGGGAGCCCTCAGGGGATGTCCGACTGATGGCTTAGGCCCACTCCCCACGGGCTGTCAGTTGGACATCCTAAGTGCTGCCATGGAGGCGGGAGAGGCTCAGAGCTTCTGGCTGAGCGGCATTCCCCCAATGGGAGTGCTTTGACCACCAGGGAGCAGCTCCTGCATTGAGTATCTGCCCCCTGGTGGCCAGTGTGCATCATAGTGACCAGTTGTTCTGCTCTTCAATTAATTTGCATATTAGCCTTTTATTATATAGGATCTTTTATTTCTAGAAGTTCCACTTTGCTCTTTTCTTTTTTTAAATTTTATATATATTTTATTTATTTCAGAGAGAAAGGGAGAGGGAAAGAGAGATAGAAGCATCAATGATGAGAGAGAACCATTGATTGGCTGCCTCCTGAATGCCCCCCACTAGGGATCAAGCCAGCAACCCAGGCATATGCCTTTGACTGGAATTGAACCTGGGACCCTTCAGTCCATGGGCCAACACTCTATCCACTGAGCCAAACCAGCTAGGGCACACTTTGCTCTTTTCTATATCTTCTATTTATCTCCTTATTATGTTCATGCTTTTCTTTAAGTTCCTCAACATATTTATAATAGCTGTCTAAAATTCTTGTCTGCTTTAGATCATTATTTTTTTTTAGTCTATTTATATTTCCTGATTTTGATTCCCACTTTCCTGCTTCTTCCCAGTAATTGCTAAGTGTCTAAATTTTTTGTTCTTCTTTTAAAGAGCAGCTTTACTTGGAAGACAGTTAAATTGCCTGCAGCTTAGCTTTCAAGACTTGAATTTAAGCTCTGTTGGTATGGACTTTTGGTAGCCTTTAATCTAGGGCTATTTAGCTTTAATATCGTGGGGTGACCAGGCCAGCAGGGGGATTAGTAAGAGCTGACCAAACGACCGAACAGCAGGCTGCATGGGGTGACCAGGCCTGCTGGGGGGCAGTTGGGGATGACCAGGTTGGCATGGGGGGCAGTAAGGGGCGACCAGGCTGGTGGGGGGGGGGGGCAGTTAGGGGTGACCAGGCCGGTGGGAGGTGCAGTTGGGAGCGATCAGGCCAGTGGGGGGGCAGTTAGGGGTGACTAGGCCAGCAGGGGGCAGGGCCATTGGGAGTGACTAGGTGAGCGGGGTGGGGGGAAGTTAGGGGCAATCAGGCAGTAAGGCAGGTGAGCAGTTAGGAGCCAGTGGTCCTGGATTGTGAGAGGGATGTCCGACTGCCGGTTTAGGCCTGATTCCCAGGGATCAAGCCTAAACCGGCAGTCAGACATCCTCCAAGGGGTCCTGGATTGGAGAGGGTGCAGCAGGCTGGGCTGAGGGGACCTCCCCCCGTGCACGAATTTTGTGCACCAGGTCTCTAGTTGTAAATAATGCTGCAATGAACATAGGGGTGCAATATTCTTTCAAATTAGTATTTCTGTTTTCTTCATATATATTCGCAGAGTGGAATCAGTGGGTCATAATACAGTTCCATTTTGAATTTTTTGAGGAAACTCCACACTGCTTTCTCCAGTGTCTGTACCAATTTTCATTCCCAGCAATGGTACACAAGGGTTCCCTTTTCTCTACCTTCGTGCAGCACTTTGATGATAGCAAAGATTTGAAGAAGCCCAAGTGTCTATCAATAGATGAGTGGATAAAAAATAGCTGTGGTACATTTACACAATGGAATATTACTCGGCTGTAAAAACGAAGGAAATGTTACCCTTTGCAACAGCATGGATGGACCTGGAGAGTATTATGCCAAGTGAAACAAGCCAGTCAGAGAAAGATAAGTACCATATTATTTCACTTGTATGTAGAATCTAATGAACTAAATAAACAAAATAGAAACAAACTCATAGATATAGAGAACAGACTAACAGCTGTCAGAGGGAAGGGAGTAGGGTGCTGGGTGATAAGGGTGAAGGGATTAAGCAAAAAACAAACAAACAACTCATAGACGCAGACAAAGTATGGTGATCACCAGAGGGAAAGGGGGTTGGGGGAGGTAGAAAAAGGTAAAGGGGGGATAAAAGGTGATGGAAGAAGAATTGACTTTGAGTGACAATGACACAATACAATATACAGATGATAAGTTATAGAATTGTACATTTGAAACATAATTTTGTGAACCAGTGTCACCCCAATAAATTCAATAAAAATAAAAAAATAAAAAATCAATATCTCTTGTCAGGACCATAGGTGTAGTTTCCAGTGTCCCCACAGGAGACCTGCCTTGAGAGTCACCACACTAAAGAAAGCCCTAGGGATTCTATGGGGGATTTACAGTTCTCCCAAGCCAGAAGCTATTTCTCAGTCAAAAGCAATGTTGTATGGTGATACAGTTGACGTACCACCTCACCTCATCAGGTTGCCAGGGAACAGACCTAGAATGTTAACTAAAGTTTACATTCTCATGCAGGAAAGGAAAAAAAAAGTTTATTTTTTATAAACCTTTTACATGAAATCCTTTACATATACAACTTGTGTTTACCTTCTTGCTTCAAACATTTCTTGAGAATCCACTCTATGTGAGGTGCTGTGGAGAAGTATAAAAATTGATTCAAGGAGCTTTCAAACTAGTAGGTGAGATCAGATAGATTTAAGACTGACTTTAATAAAAGAATGTGTATAGAAAGTACCTGGGGAGAGTTGAAGAAGGGCTGTAACATTGATGACGATGCAGTCTTTCTATTTAAAATATTGGTAGGATAGTAGTATACTCTATTTGATCTCTTGGCTTTACTTTCTTATTATAATCATCCACTGTTTTCTATCAGAACTATGCATCTTCTTAATGCAAGAAAGTGATAAAACCACTGGAAAAATAGTTTAAATTGAGATATAGTTAACATATAATGCTATATTAGCTTCAGGTGTACAACATAATGATTCTATATTTGTACATATTGCAAAATGGTCACCACAATAAGTCTAGTTAATATCAATCACAATACGTGGTTACAAAAATCTTTCTTTTTCCTTGGGATGAAGACTTTTAAAATTTACTCTCAGCAGCTTTCAAATATGCAATATAGTATTAAATATAGCCACCATACTGTACATTACATCTCCATGATTTAATTATTTTATAACTGGATGAAAATATATATTTCCCCTAGAATTATTGTTTAAAGAAGTGTGTTCTTTGATGCCTCAGTTTATAACCATGGGGCAAAATTGTAATATTTGTTACTTAAAATTTCTATTTTTCCACAGAAAATTTCTTAGTACTTGGGGCAAAATGAGGAAGCAGTCTAAGTAGGAATCAGGCCCTTGATTTGTAATGATTGAAAATTGTTGACATTGTTTTATTTTTTCAATATTCCAGAAAATTATAATCCTCTAACTGCTGTGAATTTTAATATTCAGGATATATATGTAGTCTTTATGACACTGTACATATTCACTCTCCTGTTTTAACATAAAACTAGTACTTAAGGAACTTTCTGTGGAACAATAGAAATTTTAAGTAACAACTATAATTGAAGTTTTAATAAAATGTAAAATGTTTAGACATTTTCAAACAAATTTAAAATGTCCCTTGTTAGAAATTTAGAAAACTAATAAGGATCCTAATTGAGAAAATCTATATTTATCTATTTAAATTGTTTACCAGGTCTATCTTCTGCAGCAAGTTCTTCAGCATCCTTTTCAGAAGCATTCTGCAGCTGAGAAAGCAGGCTACTCCTCACCTACTCCTGCTTGGGCTAGAGATCTCAGAGTTAGCTGCTCATCTTGATTTGGAAAAAAGAAATTAAAGAATACTTCTGTCATTGAACTTAACATAGAATAATTAATTTGATAAATTCTTATCTACATTTTGATGAAAATCCTGAATTTCATAATGATTATATATAAAAATATTCTTAACTAGATAAACTGGACCTAATTTTTGTAACATCTTTGTGATCATTCCCCCTCTCCCCCAAAGCTGCTTTATTATATACTTGAGTTACAGGAAGTTACATCAATCTGGGAGGGCCTTTGACATCATGAGATCCATCCCCTTAACACTGGGCGGGAGAGTCAAACTGGGTGGCGTCCAGTCTTTGACTGGCCCCGCCTCCAGGGCGGGGCTTTTGCCCTCACACTGAATCCAGCTGATGTAAATTAAGCCAAGTGTATTCTACTGGCCCTTAACTCCTCCCCCTTTTAAAAAATATTTTTGCAGCTAAAATCAAAAGCAAAACCTTACATCAAGAACAAGGCTTTGACTAAAAACTAATAACAAATTGATATCAATGCAAACACAATAATAATAGAGAAATCAAACTACAGCTACGTCAATATTCTTGCTACTGATTGAAAAGTCTCTTTTGCTGCTGGTGTATATTTACTCAGAGTCCTTAGAGTTGATTGTGCAATGTCTTATAGAAGACTGGCAGCTAACCAATGTCAGCATGGCCAGAAACATGGTTGAGATAGTAAATTCTGCCTTCTGTCGGCTTTAGTAGTTAACTTCATCTGCATCACTGTCATCAGGGCAACTCTCAGTCCCTTGAACGATGGGGCAAGCAGCTTCTCTGGGTCCATCATGGCGACGCACGTAACGCTCTGGCATCCAGATTGGCTGTGCTGTTCCTTCTGGAAAGATAAAAAACACAACCTCTTCCCGACATTATTATTGCATCTGATAAAATTTTTGTCTGGTTTTTGCCTTCTTCAACCAGGCTAACTTGGTGGAGGCTATTGTACAGGAGGCCTGATGCATTTTGGCTGCTGTACACCCCTCTGCATTGCAATTCAAAAAATTTTAAAATATAAAGCAAAAAATTTTTAAGTATAAAATCATGACTGAGTTTGCATTTGAGGTGAGACATAACATCTGTCTCCCCCTTTTTGTTTTAATAATTGCATCTTAATAGTATGGTTGGCTTACTTCAAAATAGCTTGAGAATTAATAAGTGATATTAGTTTTATGATAAATTTGATATTGCTGACAAAAATACTGAAAACAGAATTAGCATACATGAATCCATTGTCTGTTTTTAGCTTTAAGGGAGGTCCTAGTACCGTAAAGGCAATAATTAATTATGTGCTAGGCACTCTTCCCTGTTACTTTTCCTTAATACATCTCGATAAGTGAAAGCTTCTTGAAGGGTTTGAGTCCTTTTAAGACTCTTTAATCCACATTTGCAGATGTACAGCAGATTACTGCTAACATGGAAAGAAGGATGTTCTCAGGTGTTCCTGGGCTCCTGGTCACTTCTGGGCTCCTTGCTGTGCACTTCATCCTCTTCCCACTTCTTATCTTCAGTGGGATGCTTGGGATCAGTGCTATCTGTGGGCCGGGCAATTGATTATCTGCAGCTGTAAGGCATGTCTCCAGGTGTGGACTCCTCTTTAAGTTGGCCAGTTCCTCTCTCGGGTCCATGTTGAAGTTAATATTTCTTGTGGGAATCCACACAAGGTTTAAGAAATTTTCTTTTTTTTTTCCTTTAAAAAATTTTTTTTATTAAATCATTATTCTTCAGATTATTACATTTGTTCCTCTTTTTTCCCCCTATAACTCCCCTCCTTTCAGCTCCCACCCCACCCTCCGCCCTCACTCCCCACCCACTGTCCTCATCCATAGGTGCACGATTTTTGTCCAGTCTCTTCCCGCATCTCCCACACCCCTTTTCCCCCCAAGAATAGTCAGTCCATTCCCTTTCTATGTCCCTGATTCTATTATAATCAACAGTTCATTCTGTACATCAGGTTATTTATTCACTTGATTCTTAGATTCATTTGTTGATAGATGCATATTTGTTGTTCATAATTTGTATCTTTACCCTTTTCTTCTTCTTCCTCTTCTTAAAGGATACCTTTCAGCATTTCATATAATACTGGTTTAGTGGTGATGAACTCCTTTAGCTTTTCCTTATCTGTGAAGCTCTTTATCTGACCTTCAATTCTGAATGATAGCTTTGCTGGATAAAGTAATCTTGGTTGTAGGTTCTTGCTATTCATCACTTTGAATATTTCTTGCCACTCCCTTCTGACCTGCAAAGTTTCTGTTGAGAAATCAGCTGACAGTCGTATGGGTATTCCCTTGTAGGTAACTGAGTTTCTTTCTCTTGCTGCTTTTAAGATTCTCTCTTTGTCTTTTGCTCTTGGCATTTTAATTATGATGTGTCTTGGTGTGGTCCTCTTTGGATTCCTTTTGTTTGGGGTTCTCTGCGCTTCCTGGACCTGTAAGTCTATTTCTTTCACCAGGTGGGGGAAGTTTTCTGTCATTATTTCTTCAAATAGGTTTTCAATATCTTGCTCTCTCTCATCTTCTGGTACCCCTATAATTCTGATGTTGGTACATTTGAAGCTATCCCAGAGGCTCCTTACACTATCTTCGTATTTTTGGGTTCTTTTTTCATTTTGCTTTTCCGGTTGGGTGTTTTTTGCTTCCTCGCATTTCAAATCTTTGACTTGATTCTTGCGCTCCTCTGGTCTGCTGTTGGGAGTCTGTATAATATTCTTTATTTCAGTCAGTGTATGCTTACTTTCTAGATGGTCCTTTATCACACCATCGAGGGTCTCATTAGATTTCCTGTACATCTCATCAAGTTTATCGACAGACTCTAGAAGCCTCTTGAGAGACCTCAAAAGTGTGGTTCTGAACTCAATATCCTCCCTTGATAGTTTTGTCCTGTTTCTTTGTCTCCGCATTTTTTACACTTTCTTGGTACACCCCCTAGTGGTCTTTGTGTGTAGTCTTGTTGTAGTTAAGCCTTGATTGTTATAGTTAATACTAGAGGGATTTGACCTCCAGGCCGACTGGCTGTGATAATCAGCTGTGTCTGCAGTGGAAGAACTTGTGTCCTCTAGGGAGGTGCTAATCTAGCCTTTGCCTGTGGCTATCCGGCAAATGCCTCTGTGCAGGGCTTGGGCGGGGCAGGTCCCACGGGATCAACAGGGCGGAGGAGGGAGCAGTTATGGCTGCTCTCAGTCCATCCCCAGGGGCTCTGCCTCTCTGTCCCAGCAACAGCTGCAAACCTCGGAGGGACCGTAGCCAGACAGTCCTGCTTCTCCCATTTGAGTCTGGGTCCCTAGAGACTCGCCCGGATCTGGAGCTCTGAGTCTGAGGCTCCCTCCGGATTGAAACAGACAACCACGCCCTCAGCCACCAGCCCGCGCCGCGCGCACTCCGCACCTTAGTATTTTACTTCAGCACTGCGCCTCCTCTGATTCTCAGTTCCTCCTAGTTGTAGAACTTCCGTTCAGCCATTCTTGTGGTTCTGGATAATGTCCGTTCCGTCTTTTAATTGTATTTTTGAAGTGGTTGTTCGAGGCAGCAAACTCCGGCGTTAACCTATGCCGCCATCTTGGTTTCTCCCATTTGAGAAATTTTCTTTTCCGTTCTGTGGCGGCCACAATACTCTGGGGCGATCCCTAAAGAAATGCCTAACCTCCTTGCTTTGCCCCCCCGCTGAGCCCCATGTTGGGTGCCAGAATATACCAAGCAGTTTCCTGGGCTGTCTTCTTCCCTCGTCCCGCACGGAGAAGGAGACTTGAACCGGTTTGTGCAATCTAGGAGGCGCTTTCGGGATTGAAGAAATAATGAAAGACAGACATAAAATAGATTAAAAGCTTGGGCTGGGTGTGGTGCCTGCCCTCCGGAGGGACAGGCAAAGAGAGCCTACCGTCTGGAGGAACAGAGCACACAGAGCCATTTTTGTTTTAATTACTAACTTTAGTGGAATAATGAAGTGTTTTTGGTAAATCACGAGTTATCCTCAATAACTGAGAAATCTTGATAATATTTTAATTTGTAAGTATTCATCTAATACTATATAGCCAGTACTTTGGGACACATCTAATAAGTATAATAATTTCACTGTACTCTAGAGCTTTGTTTTGTCTATTATGGTCATTCTCAAACATTAACTAAAGAAAAGAGCATAGTTTAATGAATCTCATTTACCATTCATCCAGCTTATCAATCATCAATGCATGACCAATCTTGCTTCATCTACACCCCTACACACTTCCCTCAAGTTCCTAGTTACTATTTCAATTGAGGTATAATTTATGTATCTCCAAGTATTTTAAAGCCCTGCTGGTTTTTCTCAGTGATTAGAGCATCAGCCCACAGACTGAAGAGTGGTGGGTTTGATTCCAGTCAAGGGCACGTACCTTAGGTGCAGGCCTGATCCTCGGCCCCCATGAGGGCACATGTGGGAGGCAACTAATCGATGGGTCTCACATGGATGATTCGCTTTCTAAAAATCAATGAAAAAAAAAATCCCCAGGTAAGGATTAACACACACACACACACACACACACACACACACACGAATTTCCCAGCCCTGACTTGTTTGGCTCAGTGGATAGAGCGTCAGTCTGCAGACTGAAGGGTCCCAGGTTCGATTCCGGTCAAGGGCATGTACCTTGGTTGTGGGCACATCCCCAGTAGGGGGTGTGCAGGAGGCAGCTGATCGATGTTTCTCTCTCATTGATGTTTCTAACTATCCTCTCCCTTCCTCTCTGTAAAAAATCAATAAAATATATTTTAAAAAAAGAATTTCCCAGACATTGTTTCATTTAGTTTATAGATATTTCTGTATGCATCTCCAAACATTAATTTAAACACATACCCATGATACCATTATCATCTTAAGAGAATTAACAACTAACTCCCTAATGCATGAAACCAAATAGCCAATTTTCAAATTTTTCCCATTATTTTATGTTATCGGCATTATCTTTATATATAAAAGGCTAATAATGCTAAGTGTCCATCTGGGTAATGACATCATGTAGCAACACCCACTTCCTCTCCCTAGCGACTAGCCTCCTTGGAGTTTCTTTAGCCCAACTTGCTTTATAGCCAGGTGGAAACATTTTGAATTTTAAACAAATGTCTGAAGTGTTTTCCCATGCCTCATCTCATTTGATCCTCACAGAAGTCCTGGAGTAGGTAGATAGAAGACTTGGTGGAATACTATTTTCTTTTCATTAGCCGGAAAAATGGAGATTTAGAAAACTTAGAAACTTGACCCGACTGAAAAGAAGTAAGAAATGGTGGACCTTGAAAATGACTTCAGGTTTTCTCACTGCGCAAAATATAGTCAAACACTGCTACAGTTAAATATTTTACCCTTTGTTCTCCCTGTGTGATCTACAATAATAATATGCTTCATGTTGATATTTATTGCTGTGTTGCTGACAATTACCTGAAAGAGAAGTTGGGGTGCTTCACTGGGCTGGAAAAAGTTTAGCTAAATCAGAAAGCAGGTCTAATCAAGTTTATTCTATATCTATAAAAGGCTAAGTTGACTCACGCATACGTGATACATATAAAGCTCTCACTGGCACAAATTGCACATGTGTGTTTTCATCTGTCATTGTTGACCATGAATTTGGTTGACACTTCTATAGAGAAAGGGCAAATAGTGATATTAAAATATTTCTTTTAATCACTTTCCTTTCAATGTGCACGAATTTGCGCACCAGGCCACTAGTTATTTTGTAATTGTTTATTTGAATTGGGATACACATAGGGACTGCACATTAAAATTAGATAATAAAACTTCTTAAGTTTATTTTAAATTTTTAAATTGATTTTAGAGAGAAAGAGGAAGGGAGAGAGAAGGAGAGACAGAAAGAAACATTGATTTGTTGTTCCATTTATTTGTGCATTCATTGATGATTCTTTTACATGCCCTGACTGGGGTTCAGAGCTGCAGCCTTAGCTTTTCAGGACAATGCTCTAATCAACTGAGCTACCCAGATAAGTACTCCTAAGTTTTTTTGTGTGTGTTTTTAAAATCTGGCCATATCTTTTTTTCTTGCAATTTTTTGTTTAGTTTTCAAGAAACCAGATAATTTATTCTGTAGTGTTTCCCAGTCTGTATTTTGCTGATTGCATCTCTGTGGTATTAACATGTTGCTGTGTCCTTTATCTATATATATAAAACCCTAATATGCAAATAGACCAAATGGTGGAACAACCAAATAACTGGTTCGCTATGATGTGTGCTGACCACCAGGGGACACATGTGGAATATGGCGGGCGTCAGCTGTGGCAGGATGGTGGAGCAGGTGAGTGGGGGCACCAGACCAAGGTGGGGTGCTGATTGCTGTCATCTGGGTGAGCCTCTAGTGGTTACTGAAAATTCTTTGCTCCCGAACGCCATGGTTCCGCCCGGCGCTCATAGCTGCTGCCAGTGCCAGCCCCGCTCACACCCTCTGCTGGTGCCTGGTGCCGGCCCTGATCACTTGGCACCATCAGCGAGTGCGAGTGGCAGCTGCTGGCCCCAATTGCCCCTGAGGGCTTCTCCACCTCCCCCTGCTCCTGAGGGGTGATTGGAGCACCAGCTGCTGCTCACACCCACTGACAGTGCTGGCTCCACTCATTCCCCGCTGCTGATGCCGGCCCCAATCACTCCACACCGTCAGTGTCTGGGAGCAGTGGCAGCAGTGGGAGCAGGGCTGCTGGCAGAGAGGGGACCAGGGGCCACGGTGGGATCGGCCAGGTGGGGGCACGGAGGATGGGTCGAGACCCACCCCTGTACCCACTACAGCCTAGCAACCCACAATTCCTTTCAAGGTGCACGAATTTGTGCACTGGGCCCCTAGTATTTCTATAAATCTAGAGCTTGATTCAGATTCTTATTTGATAGAAATACTTGCTATCAGGAAGCAAAATGTTATGTACTTCCACCAGGTCTCTTTTTGTAATATCAGTACCATTGACAATTAATCACCTTGACCCACTGATTCAATAAGGTTGTTGATGATAACAATCTAATCCTATCACTCATTTATTAGGAATCCTTCTAAAAAGGAAAACTTTCTATCATTAGTTATTTGGTTATCCTGAGATACAGAAAGGCAAACTAATGAGTGGGTTCCCAAGCATGTTAGTGTCAGTATCAACTCTTGAATTTAAGCATATTTTATGTTTTATACAATTGCATTTATTATCTTTACTGGTGTAGAAAGTTTCCCATGTTTGGTCAGTGAGATTTTATTCATATTGGCTCCTTTGGACATAATCCTAAAAGTTTTTGATAACTTCCTTGTTTTCTGCTGTGTACAATGTTTCAGGTTCATCCTTTATATTTCTTACCTTATCCCTGAAATAAATTACTAGCAATGTAAAGAAAGAAGTATAATTCATGTGCTAAAAAAGTAAAGAAAATAGAATCATATAAAATGCTTAGCTCTTTGGCAGGTAATGTCAGGAATGGCAGTATGAGATCCTCTTGGCCTCTCACCTTGAAGTTTTAACAATTTGAACAGTTATAACTCAACAAAGGATTACCCTGCTCAGCACAAAAATACACTGGAGAGAGCCACACATTGAAACATCTAAAGGTGGGTAAATGGAGCAAAACGGGAAGGCCAAAAAGAAGAGTGGATGATACAGCCAAGGATGCAGCCTGGCAGCTGGGAGCTCACAGCAGGTGCCACAACCTTTTGCAGCAAGGATTCAGGATCTGGAGAAGGGGCTGCGCATAAATGGATACACTAGACAAGAAATATAAATTTAGAAGGCATGGGGAGAGCCAGGTGAAGACCTTACTCTCTAGTGAAGAGGTTCCTCGAATCTCTGGACCCACAGCTTTTTATTTACTAGAATACACATTTGCCCTTTAGCAAAGCAAACACTCATATCAAAGGTAAGTTTTGGTAAGCAGTAAAAGATTATCAGGTTAGGGGATTGCCTAGAGCCACAATTGTCTCGACAGAACAATTGGTGCATAACTTTTAGCCCCTGCTAAAGCCCAAGGTCCATCAGCCTTCTGTGTTCCCTGCTGCACTTTCATGATAGTGTAGACAATGGGTAGCTTCCAGCAAGCAGGGCTTTGCTGGAGAGGGGAGGAATCTTGTGGTGGCTGACACTCTCTCAGCTAGGAGTAGCAAAGGGACTAGGTGGGCACTCCAGCAGGAGTGAGGAGTATGAGCTGTGGCTGAACCAAGAGACCTGAGCAAGGACACATAGCACGGGAGTGTACTGTGGTTGTCAGGCAGTGGGCATTTCAGACAGAAAAACAACTATGGAGACTGGTTGCCTCCCCTTAGACTCCCATAATGCACCTCTTTGCCCTTGGTGTCAGGTTGTTGAGCACATTGTCTGTGAGCCCAAGAACTGGCCCTTCAGAATTGCATTTCTCCCTGAGTGAAGGGTGCACTCTATGACCAGTTCCAGGATCAGGGTATAAGGGAGACCCTTATAAATTAAATTAATATAAAATGCTCACTTAAAACACAAAAGGCAGAAAAAGAGTGGAAGACAAATATAGGAACAAAGAATAAGGGCAACTAGTAGAAAACAGTACCAAATATGGTAGATGTTAATCCAATGATGTCAGTAATCAATTTAAACAGCAATGTTGTAAACATACCAATTAAAAGGCAGAAATTATTAGAGTGGATCAAAAACCAATATTTTTTATTGCTTTTTCCCTGTGAAGGAGGGTATGTTGTGGAGACATTAGGAGACGCGGCTATCATCCAGCTCTGGGGGATCTAGATTAAGTACATCTGCAGGCCCGATGTCTTCCTAGGTTTGTTTTTGTAATACACCTTTTAATGACTAAATTAAGCATTATACTTTCAAAGTGACAACAGAACCTTCACAATATTCAAATCATGTCAGTTTTGTATGCTCCCAGAGGAAGAAACAGGGGAGGGAAACTCACTTTGGTTTTATTGGGTCTTCCTTGAAGCCCATGACAACCATCTCTCCCTTTCCCTTCCCAGCACCCAGGTGTATTCTTCGGGTCCTCTTAATCCACAGTGATGAGTCCCAGTACCTCTTTTGTCAAGTTTCAGCTGCAAATGATTTGACAAGGAATGACCCTTAACTCACCCCAGGCCAATGAGGTTCTGTTTTAGAGAATTTTCCCCTTTCATTTTTCTGAAAATTCTGAAAGTCATGGAGGTGAAGGCGGAAAATATGCATCAAGACTAGACTGAGCATGTCAAACTTGTGGCCTATGGGCCGCATACGGCCCACAATAAATATTTTTGTGGCCCAGCCAATATAATGGTATGTAAGAAATGTTTTAATAAAAATTTCATAACTTAATTTTTATAATATCCTGTTATACATAATTATTAATGAACTACAACGTTCGCTAATGACTGATTATTATAATCGTGTTGCACTCATTTCTCTTACGTGCTTTGTGCACCATTTCTCCCCTAATACTAGCAGCGGATATTTTAGCAGCCGATTGCCACGTCATTAGTCTTGGACTGACTTGTTTGGTATGTGCAACAGGAAATATTTCATTTTCGGAGAACAAGAAAAATAGGTTTCTTTGCGTTACAGTTATTAATTTGTGCAGTTATTCAGTGTCTGGTAAGTTAATGTTCAAGAAAAAATATTAATTTTTATTAAAATGTTCTATTATTTTATGTTAACTCTTACTCATTTATTTCAGCCTTTTGTATTCAGCTAGTCTCTATAGAAATAAACCTACGTTTCTATGAAAATTGAAGCTTTTGTTTTTTTGCAGCCCACATAAACTTAAACCTTATTTGGCCCATGTTAGCCTTTGAGTTTGACATGCTTTCTTTAGAAGGTGTGGGATTTGTAAAGCTCTTTTTAAAAGATCAAGTATATTATTAAAAGTGTGAATATTGCATTAGATTCATACATTGATATTTCTAGAAATACCATCTCCTGGGGGAAAAATTTAAACTTTTATTAATTTGATGCTCTGAACATCATAAAATAAATGAACATAAAACATTATTTTGGTTAACTTGGAAAGCAAGATACATTCCACTGACTTGGAAGTCACAGGAAAGATATGTACATGTAGGCAGGTATTCTAAATTCCGTGTTAGGTTAATAGTTATGAATGTACTTGAGAACAGTGAAACGTTTTACATCATTTCTAGTTAGAATACTTCAATATTTTATCTAAAATGATCAAGCTGCCATGACAATAAAGTAAGAAAGCTACATCTGTGGTTAGAAGTGATTATGCCGATCAAAGATATCTGTATGTTTCCCTTAGGGCAAGTTGCCTCTTTTCTTCTGCAAAGCTTTCATGAGATCTGACATGAAATCCTGTTCCCCGCCCCCTCCTGCCCCCGCGCTGGGTGGTCCTGGGTTCTCTTGCCTCTTTGGGGGAATGGGAGGCCTTTTGGTGGCAATGGGGGGCGGCCTCGGGGATTCGGGTGCCAGGGCAGGTGGTGGCGGAGGAGGGGGCGGTAATGACCCCGCATCCCCTACAAATGATGGCGGAGGGGGAGGCACAAAGTCTGGGGGCGCATCGTTAAAATCAGGGGGTGGTGGCGGGAGCTCTTGGTCCTCCAGAGGTGGGGGGCGGCGGCGGTGGCGGCAAAAAGTCATCGGGTGGGGCCGGGAAGCCGGTGCCCTTGGCCTTGGCGGGTATCACTGGGCTGCCGCTGGTATCTGAGGACCGCCGTATGGGAGGCGGCGGTGGCATGCTGGACTTTGGACGGTGATGGACCTTGGGGGTTCCTGGGTCCGGTTGACCAAGAGCTGGCTTCTTGTCCTTCAACAAAGCAACAACAGCATTATTCTGGACAGGCAGCCACAGTAGAGAAGACATTTCCATTGACGTGTGAGGTCTGGCTGACTGAGGCAGTGTCTGCTCCTGGGAGCCCCAGTACCTCAGTCCCTGAGACTACAAGGTTGTTTCAGGAGTTCACCTTTCCTCTGGGACAGGAGACAGACTCCAAAAGGCCTTTAACATTATCACCTGGGGCACTAGCCTACCCTGTCTCCTGTAAATGCAAGACTGCACCACAGCATTGAGGGAGGAGTTGTCTACTGTATTTAGACTATATATGTATCTCCTCAGAACCGCTGTTGTCTTTAAAAGAGCTTAAGTGGGATAGAGCTTAGCTACCTGGGAGTTAGCCTCAGGAATTAAAAAGGAAGTAAAGGTGCTCTCCTGGAATTCCCAGTTACGCCCCAGGGTGCAGGCATATGCATCCATAGCATTTTTCTTGGTCTGGATTGGGCTGGTTGTGAAGCTCAGGGGTCAGGAGCAGGTGTCTCTACAGTTATTTTGCCCTTGTACTATACAGTGGGGCCTTGACTTCCGAGTGTTCCGACTAACGAGTTTTTTGAGATACCAGCTGTCTCTCGGCTGATTTTTTGCATTGAGTTGATAGAGTAATTTGAGTTAACAAGCTCCTTAACGAGCTCCATCTCGGAACGAATTAAACTCGTAAGTCAAGGCCCCACTGTATACCCTCAGTGGCAGAGAGCTGGTTAAGGAGTGTCCCAAAACCTTCCCCAAATCTCAAATGTTCTACTTTGGAAGGGAAAAAAAGCCAGGACAGTTCTCTGTGGACTACAGGTAACCCTTGTGTAAACCCACCATAAAGGCTGTCCATCCCGGCAAGAGCTGTTTCCCTGCTGGCACCCTGAGAACAAAGGTGCCTTTTCCCAGGACTGTGGGCTTCTAGGGAGGAGCTAATTATAGGCTTAACAGCTTCAGGGGACGTGGCAGGTGGTAGAGCAGGAGTGTGCACACCTGGTCTAGAGTCTTAAGGATTTACCTTTTCTTAGCTGTGTGAAAACCAGCTGGCTAATTATAATCCCTATTATTATCTAGGGTTGTCTCAGGATTATGATGCAATCAAATGAAATAAACGTGAGTGGTTCCAAAGAGGAAGATCATGAAGCATGTGCTATTGGTAGAAACCAGAACATCAAACTTGGCCAAAGGCTAACAAAAGCATGCCAATGGTAGAAGAGATCATAATAAATTATATTTGCATAATGTAACTTCCCCAGAAATTTCAGGCAGATGAATTGAATCCTTCTGTTTTAGTGATAATTATCATTGCAATTTACATCTTATCGGGGTTTCATTTCTTTCTTTCTTTGCCTGATAACCTCTTCCCAGTAAAGATTCCATTTAGAAGTTTTCTTCCCCTCACAAAGTGCCTTACAATAGAGTTTCTATTTTAGTTTATTTACTTAACATGATAAGCTAATTAACTGGTGATGTATTTTTTAAAAATTTCTGAACCGGCAGTTGGGGAATTGATGGTGACACATAATTAAGTGATTTCTATTCTGGGATCCTTAATTGCTTTCAGCTTTTAAAAGTGTTTGTCTTCAACTGGCACCACAGAAACCGTGAACATCGCACAGCGGAAAGCACAGTGCGAGCTGAGATGGCAGAATCACAGCTTGTGACGTTACTTGTTTCCACCAGTGGCTGACGGACAGAATGAAAGGTGGAAATGAAGTGAAAATTTTTTAAAGCTGCAATTATTTAAGGTTGTTTTGAATCACACATGGGAAATATTCAAGGAAACTGTATAGTAAATTGAAATGTTACCAACTGGGCTAGTAACTAAATTATAGCTTCTAGCTACAGTTTTTAGAAGGATTTAATGAATCTTCATTAACCCCCTCTACTGAGAAAAAAAAGAGTTATAGAGAATAGTATACCAATTTGGCTATTGTTTTAAAATGTATTTTCTTCTCCATCACCCTGAGGATGTATGTAGAACATTAACAGAAAAATTTAAATGCACGTTTTATAGTGAAATACTTTTAGTAGTAGTCTTCTAATCTGGTTTTGGGACGCAGTAAGCATTTAATGTAGGGCTTCTGACTAACTTGTTGCTCTAATTTATTCAGAAAAAGTAAGTAGAAATCCCAAGGGCTTAAAACCCAGGAGCTACTTTCAGAGAGTCTAAAACCATTGACTAAACCAAGAAAATAGCTTCAGCCAGATACATGTAGCTAAATTAAAAAGAGTTGTCAATCCTCAGCATTAATATAAAACTTGTACATTTCCCCAAAGCAGTATGATGGCAATTGGTTTTAACTTTCCATTCCAGTCTATGTAATTTTAAGATAAAAAATATATAAAGCAATTATCTAAATGAAGTTATAGGGCCTTAGTCATTGGAACTAACTACTGTATTCTCTTTTTAAAAGACCAGTTATTAGAACACCACTGATGGTTTGGAATGGAATGTGGGTTTATAGGGGACAGTGGAATAGAGGTGTGTCAGTTACTCTCGGGCCTACCTTAGTTGTGTCAACGTGTCTCTGAACTTCCTCGGGAACAGCACTCACTGAGTGTGCAGCCTGGGGAATCTGACCATTGGCCTGGACGGTGCCTGCTGTAAGTCCTGAGAGGAAGGAAGAGAAACAAGATGAGTGGGGAAGACTTTCCAACATTCTTGAAAGTTCATCTGAAAATAGAAAGCAGTTTATAGCTCTAATGCATTTATAGCTCTAATGCAAAAGAAAGGGATTCATGGGCATAGTATGGTTAATTGGGAACCTTAGGAAAAATCCAAGATTTTATGTCAGGACTTCTATGAGGATCAGCAGATGGTTCAGGAAAGTGAATGCTTTGTACAGGCTACAAAGTCTGGATTAACCAGAAGATAGTATGTTCCACTTTTAAACACTTTTTGGTCATTGGAGAATAAACCTTGAAAACCTCGTTCAAAATATTCCTGTTGTTGAAATGTATCTGGTTTCATACCCTGCTGTGTTCAGGAACAACTTTTGAACATTATCCTCAACAAAAAGTACTTTGGGCACAAAAATAGTAGAGGGAATTGAGCAAAATGTGCAGCCTCCCCCAAGTACCCCCTTGCTTAGCCCACAGGTTTGCCAAGGGCCGGTCCCACCACCCCGCCTGGCAAAGCGGAAGATGGCATCCTCTTGGGCAGAGTGAGATGGCTTAGGAATGGGCATGAAACAGCGCTTCCTGGGACTTTTTCGGAGATGAGAATCTTTGAACTAAGATTTTTGCTGTGTGAAAAAAACAAGCCCAGAGACTCCATGGTAATCCTTGCCACCTCATGGGGACAGTGCCTAAGAAAGAAACAGTATCTTGATGATACCATGTCAACCTGGACCCTTTGGTGCCTGAAATGAGCCTAACCCTGCCCTTCCTAGTTTTGTGCATTAATAAATCTCTCCCCCTCACTTTTGTTGCTTAAAATACATTGGGTTGGATTTCTCTCAGTTGTCATGTTAAGAAAGAAGTTGACTGACTGGCAGTAGTTGCCCAAGTCATGAAGTCATTTAATAAGTACCAAAAAAGTCTCCATGTCTGTTGCCCAATATGAAAGAAAAACTGCCATTTATCAAGAATCAATGGCCCTGGCCAGTGTTTCTAAGTGGTAGAGCATCGCCCTGTACACCGAAGGATCTCGGGTTTGATTCCCAGTCAAGGCACGTACCTGGGCTGCAGATTCGATCCCGGGCCCTGGTAGGGGCATGTGTAAGAGGCAACCAATTGATGTTTCTCTCTATATATACATATTTTTAAAAATATGTTTTTTATTGACTTTTAGAGGGAGAGGGATAGAGAGGTAGAAACATCAATGAGAGAGAAACTTCATTAATAAACTGCTTCCTGCACATCCCCTACTGCAGATCGAGCCCGAGACCCGGACATGTGACCTGACGGAAATCTAAACTGGAGATCTCTTGGTTCTTGGGTCAACGCTCAACCATGGAGCCACACTGGCCAGGCTCTGTCTCTTTCTGTCTCCCTTCCTTCCACTCTAAAAATCAATAGAAAAAATATCCTTGGGTGAGGATTAACAACAACAAAAAATCAATGACTTATTGTTAAGCACTTTGGATGTAGAACAGTGCCTGCATGTTTTCTCAGTAGGATGACCATAGCAGAAACACGTGGGTCCCATGTGGATTATGCCTCCCAGCCAGCGACCTTGCACCACTTGGGCATGTTTCTCCAGGACTCAGGTTCAACAATGTAAAGAAGAGAGGGCAGGAAAAGAGAAAGGGGAGTGTTAGGGTTTGGGGCACAGCTAAAGAAGAGATTCAGAGAGGAAGTTTAGGTAGAGGGCCACTGCATTGCTAATCAAAACAAAAAGCACCCCCCCACCCCCTTTAAAGCCTTGGACAAGGAAGGCAGGGGGGTTTGTTGGGCTGAAATTGAGCAGACATCAAGGGGTTTGTATTTGAAAATTTGATTTTTAGTCTGGGCAGATGTGCTAGGGAGGTGTCTTTATCAGCCTGTAAAACATGCTTAGAGCAAAAGTTATGAAAGAGTTCAAAAGACACTTGTTTGAAGGGAACTGTCTATTAATTATCCCTGAGTTGTGAAAAACAACAAGGAGAAGGGGTATGTATGCAAGAATGTAGGCTTGAGAGCAGCTTATCTTGTCTTGCAGTTTGAATCAGAGGAGCTAACAATCTTTGGTTTGAAGTAATTACCAGGTGTTCTCATAAATTGTAGAAGGCCACAGAAAAGAAAAGAAAGGCCCCTTTTCTGTCCTTACAGGGAGGAGGTGGGCAGAAAGGGATTCTAGATCCGCAGAGAAAAGTTGCCAGCTAAAGCTGAGGAGGCATCAGGCAGAATGGGACCCGGGCTTACTGCCTCCAGCCCTACCAAGTGAAGTCACAGCATGTTCTCCCAGGTACAGCTCGTGCCAGCTCCACACTCACCTCAGCCCCCGTTCTTGTTCTGACCTATGGTGTGTAATTTCAAGGTCAGGGGATCACTCCTCTCTGAGGGAACCCCACTCTGTAGGCCAATGACTCAGGCAGGCAGCTGTGGGTGAAGGGGGCTCCTTGACCAGTGCCCCAAACAGCCTGAGGTTCAAGTAAGTGCAATCAGCCAGTAACTCCTGACCCCAAAGAACATTTTAAAAAAAATGAGATTAAATTTCATATATTTCTAAAAAAATATATTTTATTGATTTTTTTACAGAGAGGAAGAGAGAGGGATAGAGAGTTAGAAACATCGATGAGAGAGAAACATGGATCAGCTGCCTCCTACACACTCCCCACTGGGGATGTGCCCCCAACCTAGGTCCATGCCTTTGACCGGAATCGAACCTGGGACCATTCCGTCTGCAGGCCGATGCTCTATCCACTGAGCCAAACCAGTCAGGGCAAAGCACATTTTTTAATAAAACACCATTTTTGAGGTTCACCTTAACTGTTTTTTGTGGGGGAGTGGGTGGTGGAAGGATCATAGAGCTTGATTTTGACCAGGCCCTTTGGATGGACATAGGTCCCTGCAACATTTTTGGAGAGCCCTACTTATTTTGTGCTGTGAGTTCAGATGAAGAGAGAGGCTTTGAAAATAAATAATATTTGGCAAGAACTGAACTTGAAAAGAACTGAACTCAAGCAGGTCTCTGTTGCTAAGATGTGACCATGGTCACTGTGTATGTGTATGTTTGTACATACTGAGAAGAATGAACTTCACCTTCTGTTTGAAAGTGCTTCACTCCCTTTTAAACTCACCTTCAGTTCCTTCCACACTAGTCACTACTATAGAACTTAACATCCTACACAGCCAGTGCTCATGGCAATAAATTCTAAGATATAAACGGAAAGAAAGTTTACACTGAGGACTTTTTTCTCTTTAGATGTCACTGAAGCATCCTATATAATAAAAGGCTAATATGCAAATCGACCGAATGGTGGAATGACTGGTCACTATGATGCGCACTGACCACCAGGGGACAGATGCTCAACACAAGAGCTGCCCCTGGTGGTCAGTGCACTCCCACAAGGGGAGCACTGCTCAGCCAGAAGCCGGGCTCACGGCTAGCAAGCGCAGCGGTGGTGGCGAGAGCCTCTCCTGCCTCCATGGCAGCGCTAAGGATGTCTGACTGCCGACTTAGGCCCGCTCCCTGCGGGAATCAGCCCTAAGCCATCAGTCGGACATCCCCTGAGGGCTCCCAGACTGCGAGAGGGCACAGGCTGGGCTGAGGGACCCCCCACAAGCGCACGAATTTCATGCACTAGGCCTCTAGTTTTATTAATAAGCAGAGGTGGCGCCCAGTATGGTTTATTTAAAAAAAATCTCAGCATGTTTGTTCTCTGTAGGGCTGGTGTCAATGACAGAACCTAAGGATTTTTGACAAATAAGATTCTACAGCAGCACCAACTTGGGTTAATTCACTAGCTACTAAGGCAGCGGTTCTCAACCTGTGGGTCGCGAACGCTTTGGTGGTCGAACGACCCTTTCACAGGGGTCGCCTAAGACCATCCTGCATATCAGATATTTACATTATGATTCATAACAGTAGCAACATTACAGTTCTGAAGTAGCAACGAAAATAATTTTATGGTTGGGTCACAACATGAGGAACTGTATTTAAAGGGCCAGAAGGTTGAGAACCACTGTACTAAGGGTTAGTCCATCATGTACAAGATCCATCTTTTTAATCAATGGAAATCTCATCTGACTGCTGCAATGGTGTTCTTCAAAAACTGGCTTTAAGCAATCATTTAGAAGGAATGGAACTAACATTTGTTGTGCATTTAGCATGAAGGACATTAACATACATTATTTTACTTAATCTTCAGAGAAACTCTATGTTAGGACTATAGGGCAATACAATCCTTAACAGCCATTTATAAGCTTCCCACCACAGGGGAACATAACACCAGGAAAAATTCAATGGACTCCAGGAGTCAGACCATACAAGGAATTGAAACTGTCCTGAAAACATCTGATAGCACACCTGCATTCCATCCATATTTCACGCCCACCAGCTCAGCCCCTCAAACCCACTGATGACAAGTTTCCCACCAGTGACTGCATATAAGGATGAAACTCCATCCTGGATGCTGCCATCATCAACCCAATGTCCCCTTGGCTCGGTACTGTGTAGCCAGCCCTTCCCTTTGGATACCCTGTCCCCTTTCCTTAAATATATTCAATTTTCTTTAATCACCATATGAGATGGCTATTAAATAATTGTTTCATTTGTTGTCCCAACCATCTTCTAATTCTAGCTAAGCATCTATTATCTGCCAGGCATTGCACTTGGTTCTGGGGAAACCATAATGCACAAGAGAGAAATGGCCCCTGGCCTCGTGCTTTCCATCAGAGTCTAGAGCAGTGGTTCTCAACCTTCCTAATGCCGCGACCCATTAATACAGTTCCTCATGTTGTGGTGACCCCCAATTTCATTGTTACAAATTGAACATAATTAAAGCATGTGATTAATCACAAAACAATATGTAATTATATATGTGTTTTCCGATGGTCTTAGGTGACCCCTGTGAAAGGGTCGTTCGACCCCCAAAGGGGTCGCGACCCACAGGTTGAGAACCGCTGCTCTAGAGGGAGGAACTCACAGATTATAATCACCCATGGCTTATTAATCATGCCTGGCTTACAAAAGACAGTTCATTTGAGACCTGGGATAGGTAGGGATACAGCATCTGTAAAGTCTCTGAGAAAGGATGGTGCTGGGGGATTTGCAGAACTGGGAAAAAGCAAATGGTATATGTGGTAGGAACAGGAAGATAGGAAGGGAGAAGAGGCAGGAGAGATGGATAAACACATATTATGCATCTTTGTTGGTCTTGCTAAGGACTTGGGACTTTATCTGAGAGCAGTGGCAAGTTTCCAAAGTGCTTTCTTTAGGCAGGGGAAGGTCTCATGGAGGGGGAGAAGCCTGCAAATGCAGGTTTAGCTGGAGGCCAACTCAACTCAACCAATGCATGAGGCCAAGTGAAAGATGACGGTGAGGCCAAGTGAAAGATGACGGTGGCTTGGGTTTGATGACATGAAAAGACAGGACAGATTTGACCAATAGTTAGAAGGAAGAATCAACAGGATTTAGGAGTGACTGGATTTGAGGGTCTGTCCTGCATGAGAAATGGGGTAGATGATGATCTTATTTATGGAAACAGAGAACCGCAATGGAGGAGCAAGTTTGGAGGGTAAGATGATGAGATCAGTTTTACAGATGTTGGGTTTGAGCTGTCTGTGATGTATCCAGGAAAGCCATTGAGCAGACTGTTGGATACATCGGTTTGGAGGTCAACAGAGAAGGCTGGAGTGATTTGTATGTTTATAGGCAATCAGCACACAGATGGTGCTGAGAGTGGATTAAGCCTAGTTGACCTCACTGCAACTTCCGCACATTCAAGTTGGTTTTATCCTTTGAAGCAGCAAAGAACATAAATGCTGGCCTTTGCTATGACCCCCCTTCAACACTGGAAAACTGACCAGACTTTTCCGCCATTAATAGTTGGCTCCAGTTCTTTCACCATTATTTATCTTAAAGATAAACGTGTTTGAATTCCAGCTCAGCCACTGAGAAGATACTAGTTTCTCCCAGCCTCAGTGTTCTCACCTGTGGCATGGGGATAATAATTTATACTTTGCAGGGCTGTTGTAAGAACCACAAGCTATATGCCGCTGCATGTAGTCCCTATTTCATCCCTCATTGCCCTGCCCTCAGAGGCACAACAAGGAGCTGTAATGCTACCCTTAAAATGTGGGTCCAGCCCTAGCAGGTTTGGCTCAGTGGATAGAGCGTCGGCCTGTGGACTGAAAGGTCCCAGGTTCGATTCCGGTCAAGGGCATGTACCTGGGTTGCGGGCACATCCCCAGTAGGAGATGTGCAAGAGGCAGCTGATCGATGTTTCTCTCTCATCGATGTTTCTAACTCTCTATCTCTCTCCCTTCCTCTCTGTAAAAAATCAATAAAACATATTTAAAAAATAAATAAATAAAAAAGATAATAAAATGCTACCTCTCACAACGGTCCATTTACTACAACAAAAAGCAATCCAAATATCCACCTAACACGCATATAATTTGATTAACCAATGTCATCCCAATAAATTTCATAAAAAAAAAAAAGAAAAAAAAACTTAAAAAAAAAAATGTGGGTCCAGCCCTAGCTGGTTTGGCTCAGTGGATAGAGTGTCGGCTTGCGGACTGAAGGGTCCCAGGTTCGATTCCAGTCAAGAGCACATGCCTGGGTTGCGGGCTCCATCCCCAGTTGGGGGCATGCAGGAGGCCGTCGATCAATGAGTCTCTCATCATTGATGTTTCCATCTCTCTCTTTCTCTCCCTTCCTCTCTGAAATTAATAAAAATATTTTTAAAAATGTGGGTCCAGGATTGGATACAAAGATATAGCCATGATGTCACTGAGGCAAAACATCAGGGAATGATCTTGTCCTTGGTGTGGGCAGTGTGGTGGAGACTAATGAAGCCTTGGACAAACAGAACACTTGTACTCTGATGAAACAGCTTCCTACCAGCTCACTCTGAGCTGGTGACCACCATCTGATCCACAAGCATATCATGAAAAAAAGGTCAAAGCTCTGCCAAAAGTCAGTTATAAAGAAACAGATACAGGTGTGTATCTGTGTAGCTATGTGTTTGTTTTTTATTGATTTTTAGAGTGAGCAGGGGAGAGAGAGAGAGAGAGAGAGAGAGAGAAGCATCGGTTGTCTCCTGTACCTGCCATGACAGGGGATGAAACCCACAACCTAGGTACGTACCCTGACTGGGAATCAAACCCGCAGCCTTTTTGGTGTGGGAGAACGCTCCAGCCAATTGAGCCACCCGACCAGGGCACTATGTGTAGATCTTGAGCCTTACCATCAGAAGAGAAATATATTCTGTACTGTCTACAAAGTTCTGTTTTTATAAGATGTGTTGGATAAGTTTGAACATGAGCTATGTGTAAGGACAAGAAAAAGGCCTTTCTTTTCCTTTGCTGTAGCCTTCCACAATTTATGAGGAGCACCTGGTAATTAAACCCCAACATTGTTAGCTTCTCTGATTCAAACAGCTCCTCTGCTCAAACTGAGGGACAGTTACTTTCAAGGCTACATTCTTTCATCCTCCTACCTGTTGTTTTCACAATTCAGGGATAATTAGTAGAAAAGCCCTTTCACCCTCTCCTTCAAACAAGCCTCTTTTGAACTCTTCATCAGCGTTTGCTCTAAGCATGTTTTACAGGCTTGTGAAGATGCTGATAAAGACACCTCCTTAGGACATCTGCCCCGACTGTCTCCTGAGGAACAAACTATAACCCCCCCTAATATGTGCTCGACTCCCTTGTTGCTTAACAACAGCCAGGGCTTAAAAGGGGAAGCCACTTTCCTTTCTTGCCCTTGTATTGATTAGCAATGCACTGGCCCTTTTCCCTTCATGGAAAGTAAAATAAACTCCCTTTCTCTGCATCCATCTCTTCTCTCAGTTGTGAATTCTTTCACAGCTTGCACCACCGGCCAAAACCCTAATTCTCTGAGCTCGAAGAGGTGTCAGAATTCCTGCTCTGTGTGGTACCTGTAGAAGGCGGAGTTGGTGTAGCTGCATTGCCAGTGCCCAGGTTTGTCCACCGAGAGGCCAGCCCAGCCTTTGCCACGGCCCGCTGATAGTTGTCATAGAGAGTCTTTCCGTACTAGGGAGGAAACACAAAAGAAGCAAAAAGTCATCTATTTATCCCAAATTCTGCACTCATTTGCAATTTACATATTGAGGGGGGAAATACTTCATGCGTACTCTTTTTACTCTTTTCCCAAGTTGTTTTTTTAATACAGTCGATCCTTGAACAATACAGGTTTGAAATGCGTGGGTTCACTTATATACAGATTTTTTCAATAAATGCCATAAATATATTTTTTCTTCCTTATAATTTTCTTAATACTATGTTTTCTCTAGCTTTATTATAAGAATACAGTATATAATACATATACCATATAAAATATGTGTTGCCCTGGCCGGGTGGCTCGACTGGTTGTAGCCTTGCCCCATACACCAAAAGGTGGCAGGTTTGATTCCTGTTCAGGGCACATGCCCAGGTTTCAGGTTAGATCCCTGGTTGGGATGTGTAGTGGAGGCAACTGATTGTTGCTTCTCTCTCTTTCTCTCTCTCAAATCAATAAGCATATCCTCCAGTGAGGATGAAAAAAAAGTGTTAATTGGATGTTTATGTTATTGGTAATTCCGGTCAACAGGTAGGCTATTAGTAAAGTTTTTAGGGAGTAAAAATTTATATCTGAGATTTTTAACTGTGTTATTTCATGTGTTAAATAATTTTCCAGATTAGCAGAGACAGTTACTACTTTTACTTAAATATTAGAGGAGAGCTTTAGCTATGGAATTCTGATTATATGTCTTTGTGTAATTCTATACCTTGTGTATGTAATTACACCTCATGTTTCTTAATTACACACTATGCTCTCCATGAGTAAACAGAGATCTGAAAAGTCTCATGTGAAAGTAAACCTCTGATTCTCAGGTCATTGGAGAGGTCTATGTTTCTATCCCTGTCACCTATTTAAAAAATACAGTGGGCAGATAAATAATATAATATTGGTGGCATTGACCTGTTAAGAATGGATCAACTGTTTTACAAGAACACAAAGACTGGACCCAGGCCAACCAGGCAGTCAGCAAATTCAAATTCAAGATAGGGTGGAGTCCAAATGCTCACTCACCTTTGCGATTCGTATTCCCGTGACCCACTGGTTTAGAGTTCTTTCATCATCACAGCAGAGATACTTGATGTACTGGGACTCCTTCTGAATTTGGGGATGCTAGAAAATAGTCATATCGAAGGCCATTCATAAACTCTTCATTCATTAGTGCTTTTCAAAAAAATTTTAAACTTTTTAAATTGAATTTATTAGGGTGATATTGGTTAATAAAATCATATAGGTTTCAGGTGTATAATTCTATAATATTTCAAAAAGATTTAAAAACTCTAACAATGTATGTGATTTCCTGAGATGGTGGCAATAGGTACTGGGAGGAATTTTAGGATTGGTAAGAGCGATACTTTTAAAATGGGCTAAATTTTGAAGGGATTTAGGAAATCTGGGACATGATTTATCATAAGCACTTCTTACTATATTATCAATTATAATTTTCATTTCTGCTTTTTTTAACCTTTGAAAGCTTTCACAACTATCATTTTTCTAGCCCCACAAGAAATTTCTCCATTTATCAGATTAGGGAATTTACCTAATATGATTCTTATGTCACAGAATTAATAATGTTTTTTGTGATTCCCAGTCAACCCTAAGGTTATTTCTGCTACTTAGGAATTATACTTTCTTTTTTTAATATGTTTATATTTATTTCAGAGAGAAAGGGAGAGGTAGAGAGAGATAGAAATACAAGTGATGAGAGAGAATCATTATTTGGCTGCCTCCTACATGCCCCCTACTGGGGATTGAGCTCGCAACCCGGGCATGTGCTCTTGACCAGAATGGAACCTGGGACCCTTCAGTCTGTAGTCTGATGCTCTAGAATTATCCTTTCTTAACTGTGATCTCCTACCCAAATGGGCCATTTTTGGTCTCTGGATGGATGGCCTGGAGATGCAATAATTCTATTGAATCTCAAGTGGCAATGTCCTTGGGTGTTGCACTAGGAATCATCAGGCCTTCCCAGAGCTCACAGTGAGAACAGTGATATGGGCAGGCACGAAGGGAAAGAGAAACACAGGTCCCTGGTCATACAGATCCCCCTGCACCCATCTTTCTGAATCCTCATTGCCTTTGTAATTTCTGTTTTATGTCTCTGTCTCTGTCTCTGGTAGCCTGTGTGCTCCATTAGGGTGGGAACCATGTCTGCCATTCAGTGATTAAGACCCCCAGGGCTTCATACATGGCCTGGTACATGCTCAGTATTCCGGGCCAGAGGTGGAAATTATTGCTAAGAGAAATAAACAAGTGCAAGAATTCCTGTTCGCCAGAAGTCTTATGGCCATAAGGCGAGGGGCCAGCAACCAAATCTAGGTTCTGAGATGAGAACCATGTACATTTTCATGGGTCTTTATAATTTTTCATAAAGTTTGTGATACAGAGAGAAATAATTTCCAACCATAACCATTTTGTGTGTGTGCTCAGGCACATGCCACCACCTCTATCTTCCTCCATTTCTCAGAGGAGTTCGTTAATCCTACTAGGATCAGCATAAAATTGCGGGTGGTGCTGAAAGCGAGATGGAATGCTGCCAGAGACCAATTCCAGCATGTCACAATTTCAAGAGTTTCATCAAAAGGTTGATGAGACTTGGAGACTCAACAGGGTTGAGTCACACATGTAGTCATCTGCATCTGGAAATGGCTAAGAGCATTTCCTCAAACCTGAATAGGAAACATTAAATTGATTGTGGCTGCCAGACAGCTAAAAGGCATCTTAATCTACATGTTATTGCCTCCTACTGGCCAAATACCTGAACAGCCGTAGGCTAATTCCCCCACCACTCTGACAATGGACTCTGTACTAAACCCTGACCCTTTGAAGTGTATATCTCTGCCTCGCCTCAGGACAAGTTGTGTTAATAAAAAGCATAGGATCCTGGGGACGAGGAGAGAACCTAAGACCTTAGACTTAAGACCTTAGAACTTAGCTCCTTTAGCTAAGCTCCTCTGATCCCCAAATGCCTTTCAAAATTATATCTCATCTCCGGACTCTTTATTAGTCCCCAGATTCTTATTTAACATCTACGCACAGCCTTCTCCAGATTCCTGAACCCTTCTTGATGCTGGGACAAGAACCCCAGCAGAATGCCAAGAGAGCTGGAAGCCACCTTCCGTGGGCAGGAAGGGAATGAAGCTGTCCACTTCTCCTCAGAGTATTTATTGCACAGATCTCCCCACTTCAGTTTTGCTTTTGGCTTAATCACTGACTTTCAAGGAAGTGGCTATTTTCAAAGTTGATCTTAGCCAAGGTCATTGTGCTTTGAACTTCAGTTTGAATCTGAGAAGCAGCATTTGGAGTAGTCACCTTGCTGATCTATCTAATGATACAGCCAGTAAGAGTCAGTGGTATTGCTGACTGTGCCCAGAACAAATAACAAGACCCACAGAGACTTGGAAAGCTTGGTGAGAGGTTAGTAATTTTTGGTTTTAAAAATGAGAAAAGCGAGGCTCAGACAGGTTATTATATTTTTTACCCCATGGCCCACTAGAAGCTTGGAATCTCTTGTCCTACCCCCTAGAATTCATGCACTTTTATCAAGCTATTAAGCCAAAATTCCAAACTCTAAAGATGCCTCAGAAAAATTCAGAAATTATAAAAAATTCTTCCTTTTTGCTTTTGAGCCAATTGACTAAAGTCTACCTTTATACTTTTGTTAGAGGCCCAATGCACTCCCTCCCTTCCCCCGGCCACCTGCTGCCGGCCAGGGCCTCCCTCACCATCCCCCCTGCCCCCTGGTCAAACTCATGGTCAAGGGGACAATTTGCATGCCATGCTTTTATTATATAGGATTTTTTAAAAGAATATTTTTTTTATTGATTTTAGAGAGGAAGAGAAAGAGAGAGAGAGAGAAATATCGATGATGAGAATCATTGATCGGCTGCTTCCTGCACGGCCCCTACTGGGAATTGAGCCCACAACCTGGGCATGTGCCCTTGACTGGAATTGAACCTGGGACCCTTCAGCCCACAGGCCGAGGCTCTATCCACTGAGCAAAACCGGCTAGGGCTATACTTTTATCTCTGCATAAACTGTTCCCTTTATTGAGGTCCCTCAGCCCTCAGAATTTGTGTCAGCATCACTTGAACCAGTTCCACAGGCTTCCTCTCTCTTGAGCTCCACATTAGGCCCCTGAATGTTGCCTGTCCTTTTCCATTCTGGCCAGTAGATGGCAACACACACTTTTCAATGTGTAACACGATTTTATTGGGGTTCAATGCTTCCTTATTAATTCTGAATATTAGATTTCATTTTTGTAAATGTTATCCCATTTGAGTCCCTTAAAAATGAAACTGACCATCAACTCAAATAATGTGATCCACCAGCAAAAAAAGGATTTGTTACATGAATTAATCAGGTCACACTGATGAAAAGTACACTAAGCTGAGGACTCATTCCCTGAATGGAATGTGACATTCCACAGATGCCCGAAGTACTCCTTTCGACATAAAACTCACAGAGACAAACCAAAATCCTCCTCTTTCAGCACCAGAAACACAGTTCCCTAACCTGGAACAAGGTTCTTGTTCTGACTGTCAAATAGGAGGGGAAAACATGGTCACTTCAGCAACTTAATGTTTATAATTGTTCTTAGAAAGCAGGTTTGTGTTTTTTTCTGAGAAATTGAAAAAGGTGACATTGTTACTTTGGTTTTGCCATATTGAAAGTATTTATTTATTTATTTACTTGGTGCATGTCATATGAGAGCCAGGCCTCCAGGAGCAGACTATAACTCGCATTGTGCTTGCAATGAAATGCACAAAGCAACGTAAGTAGAGGTGTCCACAGAAATAGCACAATAAACAATTTCATCCAAATAGAGTGAAATGTGGCCATTCCCTTAAACATATGGCTTTTGAGCATAAAAGAGAGGCAAGAACTCTTGAACTTGCGTTCTATCAGTGGCTCCTTCTATGATGAGACAGATGTACAGACCCTGGTTCCTTTTCTCCAACATTAGAGGGGTAACCTCACTGATGTCCTTACACCACATGTGTACTATGAACATATGCAGCAGAATTAAGCATCAGATGACCTCGAGAGACTCTTGCAATGCTCAGATTTTATGGTTCTAAGATGAGTTACCTGGTAGACACCAGGCTCCTTCCCGGCTCCCTTGTTAACACAGAAATCCTTTTAGCTCCCCGGCCATCATATAGCAAGTCGCTGTGCTGGTTCTCCAGTCATGTTTTGGGACCTTGCCAAGGGGTTTACTGCCTAACTGAGCCTTTTGTTGCAAAATTAATTGCAAAGCGGTTTAAGGAAAAAATGCTGGTTCAGTTCCACAAGCTAGACTCTTTTGCAATTGGTTTGATTGTCTCTACCATAAAAAGAGAGAAGCTCAGCACGGAGCACAGAGGTCAGGGCAATTGCAGAACATTACTGTTAAAAGGGAACTTACAAGTGCCAGAGAGAGTAAGCCATGTGTCCAAGTCCAAAGAGAGTGGCAGAACCCTAACTAGAACCAAGGCCCCACACATTCAACAAATACTTCTGGGTGTTAAGAAATACACCAACTGCTGAGTAAATAAAGATGAATAGGAGGCTCACACCATAATTACCAGTAGAAGGGGTGCCTGGGGAATAAAAACCTTCTTGGCTGGACTTATCAGTCAGTGTCCACGGAATCATGCAATCTTCTTTTTTTTTTAAAAAAATAGATTTTTACTGATTTCAGAGAGAGGAGAGGGAAAGAGAGATAGAGACATCAATGATGAGAGAGAATCATTGATTAGCTGCCTCCTGCATGCCCTCTACCGGGGATCGAGCCCACAACCCAGGCATGTGCCCTTGACCAGAATCGAACTGGGACTCTTCAGTCTGTAGGCCAATGCTCTGTCCTCTGAGCCAAATTGGCTAGGGTGGAATCATTCAATCTCTTAACATACTTCCCCAGATGTTGCATTCCTTTTGAAATGTATGTGTGTATTTTTTGAATTCTGCAAATATGCTTATCCCAGTGCAATATTTGAATATCAACAATTCTTTTCATAGTGGACAGAAAGGGAAATATGTGACCAAAATGTTCATAAACAAATAAGTTCTCCAAATGGTGACAGAGCCTTATACTCAGCAAAGTAATAAATATTCCCAATATTTTGGGAAGGAACTGACAAGCATGCAAAAGAGCAAAATGAGCAGGGTGATGGCACATGAAGAAACTGGCTTGAGGCCAGAACAGATCAACGCTGTGAGAAAGAAGGAAATACATGTTCCGCTAGGGTTGCCCCTTAATCTTGTTGGTTCCTAGATCCATGAGGCCTTCGGGCTTCTCCACCTCTGAGCTTTCTGCCCCAACTCTTTCCTGGAGACACAGGCCTTGGAGATGAGGGTTCTAAAAGTTCTATTCCAATACCCTGGGTCCCAGCATTCCATCTGCAGCAGCGCCCAGGATAACCTGGGTCCCAGTCTGATAATTCAACTTAGGCCATGACTCTAGGACCTAGTCCCAAATGTGTGTCGGCACAGGAAGCTGAGTCTGTTCACTGTGTCTAAAGTCCCATCTTGGGGATTTCTAGGCCCGAAATCTTGTCTTTCTCCAGCCGGCCATCCCTGCTCCAGTCCATGGCCCTGGCGCTGGGGCTTGGGCCTTTGCTCCTTCTGACAACTTTCATCCTGTTTGTCCACTTGGGAGGGTATTTCATCACCAGCTAAGTCCTGACTGTTGTTGTTTAGACTTAGGACACTGAACTTAAGAAAAATGGATATTCCTAGGCCCCATCCTTAAATATTTTGATTCAATGGGTCCAGGGCCCTGGAATCTGTATTCAGCCAGTTTACTGACCAGCATTTCAGAACTTTTCTCCCTACTTGAGAGATGTGGGCAACACTTCAGAGATGAAGTGCATAGAACCGTCCACATGAATATGAGGGCCTTCATTCTGGTCATTTCTCAGGGTCTCAGGATTCCAAACCTGGACCACAGGGTCAGATAGGAACACAATGAAGACACGGTTCAAGGGCGCTGGCGATGGTGTACGGCAGGTAAGAGAAGATATTTTGTTCCCTAGTAAATAGTGTCTGAGAGAGTAGCGGCCTCATTCTGGTTCCATGTCTATAAATGAGGGAGAATCACAGCTCTCACTTCATAAGGTTGATAAAAGGATTAAATGAGTTCGTATATGTAAAATCCTTAAAACACTCAACCCAGATGTTATCTAAGTGTTTGCCATTATTCTCATTGCCCTTCCTATGCCAGGAACAGAGAAGGAAGTGCAGGAACCTGCAGTAGGCAGGGCATTCTCCTCATCTCTCTCTCTCCCTTCTGACCCCAATAGGCTCCACCTCAGGGCCTTTGCAAGAACTTACTGTTCTTGTTCCTGGGATGGTCTCCTCCAGGTAATTCTTATTCACTCACTTCACTCACATCTTTTGGTTGAAGGTCTCCCTTGGAGAGCTATTCCCTGAACACCTCATCCAAAGAACTCCTGGCCCCAGTCCGGGCACATCTGTCCTCTACCCTGCTTCATAACCACAGCCTTATCATCACATTGCATGTTTTTTGTTTATTACCATTTCCCACACACTGAATGTAAACTCTATGAGGACAGGGATTATCATATGTTCAGTTCACTTCTGTATTCCTAGCACCTGGGACAGTGCCTAGCAGATAGCTAGCATTCAATGAAAATTGAATAAATGAATGAATCTTTTTTTTTAAAATTGTGAATTAGCTCTTGGTATCTTCCCAGTCATCATCCCTTTTTTTTTTTTTTTAGTATATTTTTATTGATTTCAGAGAGAAAGGGAGAGGGAGAGAGCGAGATAGAAAGATCGATGATGAGGGAGAATCATTGATCACTACCTCCTGCACGCCCCCTACTGGGGATCGAGCCCACAACCCGGACATGTCAAGTTCCTAATTTCTAAAATCTTCTTACAATGGAATAAGGGTCCAATAAGTAAAGAACTGAAAAACTTATTCAGTATTATCAATAAAATTGTACATAAAATTTGTTCAAAGTGTAGAGCTTTCATTTTCATAAGCAATGAAGAAGCCCATACAGATTCATTTTAATTTTTTCTTTTTCTAAAAATTAAATTTATTGGGGTGGCACTGGTTAATAAAATTATATAGGTTTGAGGTGTTTATTGTATTGTGTGTTCACCACCCCAAGTACAGTCTCCTTTCATCACCGTTTACCTCTGTTCCCCTACTTTATCCTCTTCTGCCTTCCCCATTCCACTTCCCCTCTGGTAATCGCCAAGCTGTCAGACAGATTCGCTGTAAAGTTTTAGACTTGGGAAATGATCTGAGCTGGTAGAAATGTTTTCTCCTTTCCTATATTGGTTTAAAATAAAAAGCTTACTATATTATACTTGTGGTTAACTATATGACATTTGACTTTTTTTTCCTTAAAAGGAAATATTAACTCACATTGCATATAGACATAAAGTAAAGACTTCTTACAACATACCTTTAAAACAAAGCAGTAGTCAGTGGGTGCTTTATATTTCATTTTACATTGAATCCCATAGTAAATGTTGACATTTTCGAACTGTATAAAACACGCCAGATCTCGAGATGTCTGAAAGAGAAAGAAAAAAACAAACCTTAACACAGTTGACGGTTAATATTTTTCCAAAGTTGTTTTTAAGGGCACAACTAAGAATGATGTTTTAGTGGAAAAATGTTAAATTTTTTTTATTTTATATATTTTATTGATTTTTTACAGAGAGGAAGGGAGAGAGATAGAGAGTTAGAAACATCGATGAGAGAGAAACATGGACCAGCTGCCTCCTGCACATCTCCTACTGGGGATGTGCCTGCAACCCAGGTACATGCCCTTGACCGGAATCGAACCTGGGACCTTTCAGTCCGCAGGCTGACACTCTATCCACTGAGCCAAACCGGTTTCGGTGGAAAAATGTTAAATTTTAGGTAATTTATTGAAGCGTCTATCTATCATGTTTAGTTTTCTAAATGCCAAGCCTGCATTTTAAGAGGCAAAGGAGTTTACCTAAGGCAAAACGGTGTGCCACAGGCCCAAGAGTGGAGTGAAAGATTCCACTGCTGTTCTGGCACCTGCACATGGACTCCCAGGGTCAGAGCTGACTAGTTAACCTTGAGGCATCATTATTGACAAGACAAGGTGACCAGCCACTTTATCAGAAATGTCATTTTGGCTTTTGCCATTCTAAGTCAGTGATGGATTTCATGATGGAGCATTAAAAAAAAAAAGTCCCCTTCAGGAGGAACAATGAGAGGTAAACCTGATGCTCAGGAAAACAGCACACACTTCATGCACTTCTTCCTGAGGAAAAAAGATTCCTTTCATACTTCCTCTTTATTGGTGTTGCTATGGAAACAGAAATCTCTCCCCCATGTATAACATGCATTGTGAAGACTGCTACCTCTAATCTACATATTTGGTTACACTTTAGTTACAAATATGTTCTATTACTCTCCCCCTCCCCATCACATTCTATAATTCTTTATCTAGTTAATGAATAGAGAGTGAAGGGCAGAATTGCTATACCTCAGTGCCCAATTATTCCTTTATTTATAGTTGTTGTTTTTTTTCTTGTATGATATTTTCTTCTAGATTTTCAAAGTTTTAACTTTTTAATTAGAAAAATAAAACACATTCATTATAATTTGAAGAACAATGTATATATACCTAATAAAATGAAAATCTTCCTTCATCATTCCTTTTTCTAATTCCACTCTTTTCTCTATAAATACTATTGTTAATAGTTTAGTAGTACTCTTCCACATGTTTTTGGGTAAGCATTTATACACATATGTATGTGGAGATATCATACATATATACATATTCTTACACACACAATTTTTGAAACATGAGTGAAATTTTACTATAAATACCATTTTATACCAATTTACCTTCCAACCTCTGTGCAAGAGAGTGCCATTTTTCTTACCCACTCCTGCTGAAATTTGGATAGTATCAATATTGTTAATATTATCAATCTCATGGGAGGAAATATTTCACTATTTAATTTACATTTCCCTGCTTTTAGTAAGATAGAGCAACTTTTTAACTTATTCAGTGGCTACTAATATTCCTTTCTCTGTCAATTCTCACTAAATAAGCTTTGCCCTTTTTATGAGTATGTTTATTTTGTTTTTATCAATTTGCTGAACTCTTTGTATTTTATTGGTCTTCATACTTGGTTATACATGCTGCAGATGTACTCTCAGACTCTATAGCTAGTCTTTAATTTCTTGTTTGGATCTTTGGCTACGGGGAATTAAGAACAACTTTGTACAGTCAAACCTGTCAATTTTCTCCTTATAATCTTGGGTTTTTTAGTCTTGCTTAAGAAGGCTACTCCATGTCTAATTATGAAAATATTAATGTATGTTTCTTCTAAGATTTTATATTTCTTTTTCCTAAATGTGTGTAATTAATCTAGAATTTAATTTAGAACATGGTATAAGGCCTAAATCTATTTTTCCAAGTGGATGTACATTTTTCAAATGCTATTTATTGAATACCACATTCCCCCCCCATTGCTGTAAAATGCTTACTTTAATTTCCTTTCTATTAGATGGCTCTCTGTTCATCTGCTTGTCTCTACCTGTCCTACTTTTGTCTAATTTTTTTAAAAAATATATTTTATTGATTTTTTACAGAGAGGAAGGGAGAGAGATAGAGTTAGAAACATCGATGAGAGAGAAACATCAATCAGCTGCCCCGTGCACACCTCCTACTGGGGATGTGCCCGCAACCCAGGTACATGCCCTTGACTGGAATCGAACCTGGGACCCCTCAGTCCGCAGGCCGACGCTCCATCCACTGAGCCAAACCTGTTCTGGCTTGCCTAATGTTTTTTTGAGGAGGAATTCTACCTTAATGTTCTTCACAACTTTTGTGGTGTCATCTTTCTGATTAATTTTAGAAACAGTCTGTGAACTTCAAGTAAAATGAATTCAACTGAGATTTTTCTTGGGATTGAATATATAGAAAATTTGGGGGGAAGAATCTAGTAACATGTTACATTTCTATTTATTCAGTTATTTAACTTCCTTTATTAAATTTTATATTTTATGCCACATAAGCTTTCTACATTTCTTGTTGATTGTTAGGTATTTTTTATTTTTTATTTCTGCTATGCATGAAACCTTTTGTTTTATATTTTAATTTGCATATTGTTTGTGTAAAGGAAAACAATTTCTTATTTGGTAAGTTTATTTGGTCTTGAGTGTCTTATATAGTTAGATAGACAATTGTGTCAACTGTGAATAAAGATAATTTTTGCCTCTTCTTTTCCAATAATTACATTTTTATTCTTTTTCTTGACTTTCTGGCTAATTCCTCCACTCCACTGTTAGTAGCAGCTGTGAGAGAAAGTATGTTGTCCTATTGTAAGGTTTATCTATGTCTCATTTATATGTAAATGCCAAAGACATAGCATTCTAAAATAAAACAAATCATGAGTGGGTCAACTGTGATGTCCCCAGAGTAGGACTGGACTGAAGATGGCACAGCTGGGACTGTATCAGTAGGAGCTACTAGTAGCTGCCTTGGACCAAGCATTACCCACAATGCCTCTCCTGCATTCCAATAGAGATAACATTGTCTTATAGATTCTGGGAGCAGACCTGCATGTTCACCACGACTTCACCTGCATGGGGTTGTGGGTCAAGCCTATCAGAAGAAGCCTGCAATTTGTGAATATTCTATTTGGTGGTGTCCTGGATTGGGCAGTGCAGGCAAAATGTTCTGGCTCACCCCAGATAGAGATGAGAGAGATTCTAAAGTTTTAAAAGATAAACAAAAGGTGGAAAAGCCCTGAGCTTCTAAGAAGGGTCTTTGAAAAAGATAATGCTCAAAATGAGAGTCAAAATGGTATTTCAAAGAAGAACTTGCTCTATGCTTGTAGATTTGAGGCACTAACTCTCAATCACCAAGTAAAAATTAAATGATGTCCGAGGAACTCTGCTAAATTAGGAAAATGCATAGAGTACACCTCAGAAGACAACTCAATGTTCAGAGGTTAAGGGCTAAAATCTAAATGAAGATCTATCAAGACTTCTAATACCTCTATGATCCCAGATAAAAGAAATTTTACTACGACTATAGAACAAAATAGTCAATAGGGGGGAAAAGTTCTCAGGAATAAGTATACAAAGTAACAAATTAATCTCTAGAAAAATGCGTTGGGCATAATTTTTTTTGTTGTGGCTGTTAATCCTCACCAAGGATTTTTTATTTTATTTTTTAGAGAGTGGAAGGGAGGGGGAGAGACAGAGAGAGAGAGAAACATCGATGTGAGAGAGACACATTGATTAGTTGCCTTCTGCACCCGCCCTGACTGGGGCCAGGGATCAGGCCTGCAACCGAGGTATGTACCTTTGATAAGAGTCGAACCCAGAACTCTTCAGTCCATGGACCAACTCTTTATCCACTGAGTCAAACTAGCTAGGTCGTGGTCATAATTTTTGAAACCTGACTTTAAACAGATAAAATTCTTCACCTTCAGGAGAGAGCTATGGGAAATATTACAAGAGGATTTCTATAAATCTATCCCAATAGGGTAAATATTAGTATAAATATTGTAATAACATCACTCTCACAACAAAGTAAGTGTATTTAAATTGCCACCTGAAGACTTCTTTAGTTTCACTTCCATGACACTTTTTTTACTAGATTTTTTCCCTTTCTAACCTTAGTCTTCCCTTTGGGTACGTAATAAATTCCAGAAGCTCGTAAAAGGAAATAGCGCCTTTTCCAGGATTTCTTTCCATCTTCTTTCAAATAAAGAGCTCCTTCAAGTTCTGGCACAATGACAGATGTTCCACAGAAGCTTTCCTGAAATTGAGATTCCAATTATATAAACACATGAAAGGTAAAATACATTTTGTTCACATTTAAACAAACTGTGGCAAACTAGCCTTTAAGCTAATAGTCATTTTTGTCTACAGCTCTGATTGAAGGTATCTACACTAATAAAAAAGAAACATGGTAATTAGCGTACGACCGCTACCCTTCCCATTGGCTAATCAGCATATCCTTATGCAAATTAACTGTCAGCCAAGATGGCGGCCGGCAGCCAGGCAGCTGGAAGCGAACATGAGGCTTGCTTGCTCCAGTGACTGCAGACTCCAACTTTCCCGCCTGACTTGCCGGCCTCTGAGCTGCAACTCTAAGAAACTTTGTAACAAATATAGAAGCTAAACAAAACCCCAGAAAAAAGCTTTCAGCCAGCCGGGATCTCAGAGCTAGAGTTATACATTGTTTTGATTATAGCAGCGGAAGCCTCAGAGTTAGAGCCAGAGCTAAAGCTGGCCCAGAATTAAAAAAAAAGAAAAGAAAAAGAAAACAAGGAGCGGTTGGGAGCTTCAGTCAATTGCCAGCCTGAAAGCAGCCCTCAGCTCCTCACCCAGACTGGCCAGGCATCCCAGTGGGGACCCCCACCCTGATCCAGGACACCCTTCAGGGCAAACCAGCCGGCCCCCAGGCCTCTATCCTATATAGTAAAAGGGTAATATGCCTCCCAGCACCGGGATCAGCGGAGCCGCGAGGCCTCCTGGCACCAGATCAGCGTGACAGGGGGCAGCGCAAACCTCCTGATCGCCCTGTGGCTCTGTGTGTGACCGGGTGCAGCGCCTCAACTCCCCCACCCCCCCCCCCACAGGCCCTGCTCTGTGTGTGACAGGGTAGAGCCATAACCTCCCCATCAGCCCTGACCTGAGTGTGACAGTGGCGGTGCCCCAACCCCCGATCCGCCCTGCTGTGTGTGTGACAGGGGGCGGTGCCCTAACTCCCCTATCGGCCCTACTCTATGAGTGACAGGGGAGAGCTCCCCAACCCCTTGATGGGCCCTGCTCTGTGCATGACAGGGGGGAGCTCACCAACCCCCTGATTGGCCCTGCTCTGTGTGTGACAGGGTACGAAGCCCCAACCCCCCTGATGGGCCCTGCTCTTTGCAGGGGGCAGTGCCCCAACCCCCTGATTGGCCCTGCTCTGTGCGTCACAGGGGGTGGCGCTGCAACCTCCCCATCGACCCTGCCTTGAGTGTGATAGAGGGCGGTGCCCCAACCCCCCAATCAGCCCTACCCTGAGCGTGACTGAGGGTGGCATCGCAACCTCCCAATCCGCCCTGCTCTGTGCATGACAGAGGGCGGCGCCCCAACTCCCCAATCAGCCCTGCTCTGAGCCTGACCAGGGGCTGCACCTAGGGATTGGGCCTGCCCTCTGCCACCCGGGAGCAGGCCTAAGCCAGCAGGTCGTTATCTCCCGAGGGGTCCCAGACTGCGAGAGGGCACAGGCCGGGCTGAGGGACCCCTCTTTCCCCCCCGAGTGCACAAATTTTTGTGCACCGGGCCTCTAGTTTATACATATAAAAGCCTAAGCGACCGTTATGACCAAATGACGGGAATGACTGGTTGACCAGTAGCTATGACGCTTACTGACCACCAGGGGGCAGACACTCAATGCAGGAGCTGCCCCCTGGTGGTCAATGTACTCCCACAGCCAATCTCCCACTACTGGCTAACCTCCCACCACTGGCCAACCTCCTGCAGTCCTTCCCCTGTCCCTCCCCCTGGCCTGGCAGGCCCTGACAGGGACTGTGTGAGATGGCCGGATTGGCCCTGATCGCTGGCCAGGCCTAGGGACCCCACCGTGCATGAATTCATGCACCGGGCCTCTAGTATATTTATATTGCATGCTGTTTGCCTAAAGAGAGTGAGAACTCCATGGTGCTTAAGAGTCCTGGCTGCTGAATTAGACTTCAAGGCTTCTTGACCACTTAGCACTGTGACAGTGGGAAAGTAACTAAACCTCAGTTTCTTTCCTTTCAAAAATGGAGCAATAATAGCCCCAACCTCATAAGGAAGTTTGTGAGTACAGGTAACGTCCTCCTCTTTTCTTCTATTGTGCAAAATTCACTTACCTCCAGTAAGCATTCCTTGTTCTTAGCATTCATCTTTTCATTTGTTTCCTTGCTTTCTTTTTTTCCTTTGTTATCCAAGTAAAAATTCTAAATAAAATATTAAAAGATCAGATCAGTTAGTCTTTGTCACCATGCCAGCCACTGAGGAACTCACGGTCTTGCTGGAGAGAGGTGCACCGTAGGAAATAAACTGGGAACCACAGTGCACGCTCTCTGTCAACCACAGGCTTACCGAGGGCCTCCTGAGTGCTGACTGCGCATGACTGGGCAGACGCGCACCTCCTCTCTCTCCCATAGTGCACCATCAATGAGGAAACAAACATAAGATTGAAAACACTGGCAGGGGACACGACATCATTTGGTTGTTAAATTCTGTGGCCTAGATTTACAACATGTGGAAAAGCTGGAAGCTGGGAGGCCTGGGGCTCGACTGAAGGTAGAGCGCATGTTCCTTGTCCAGGAGGGAGCCGCTCGGCTGGTGGACGCCATGTACGATTCCAAGGCCCCGTGGGCTAGAGGCTCTGGCTGATCAGGGAAGCCTGGAGTCTGGATTTTTGTAACTGTTGGCAACTAATTTTAATTTTAAAAACGGTGGGTCAATCACAACACAGAGGGTGCTGCTCGGCAACTCCTCAGGACAGACAGAAGTAGAGGGGGCACTTCTTGAAAGAGAGCCAGCCTAACCAAGGCAGGGAAGACCACAGCACTCACAAACGGGCGCATGTTCTCTAAGCGGAGTCTGTATAAATCTAGGTATCGTAACTTGTTAATACTGAATATCAATAAGGTGGTTGAAACTAAATGTTAAATGCTTTCGTTTAAAAAAAAAAAAAATAATGATCATATAAGGGCTATGTTTTACATCCCCAGTGCAGCTGAACTGTCAATGTCCAAAGTGATTAGTATGAGCGACCGCTGCCATAGTTGAGGACTTTTATGTGAAAATGTAGAGCAGTGGTTCCCAACCTTTTTTTGGCCATGCCCCACCTAAGCATCTCTAAATCCTGATGCCCCTCCTCCTTGGCATATAATTCTTATTATTCCAAAAGGAAGGAAGCCTAAAAGGCCATTAACACGGTCTAAACAAGCTTCCAAAGAACATGGCATCCATGAAAGAGAAAAATAAAAGAACGAAAGGACAGCTGAAGTACTGAGGAAAAAATCACTAAGAAATTGTTAAAAAACAATAATACAAAGTGATATGAAAAAATAGAAAATAAAGTTTCAAAACCTATAATAGAGAACTGAAATGCATAAATATGTCACAATATATGTTTATACACTATACGTGAGGACCCTAGAACCATAAGAAATGCAAAAAATTCACGGCTAATAAGTCATTCTCGAATTGCCCCCCTTAAAAATCAAATTGCCCCTCTGTGGGGCATGTGCCCCACGTTGGGAATGACGGATATAGAGTTTTACAAAATAATACATGAAAAAATGTATTAAAACTAGAACATATACCTCTGGGGCACAGTGGATAAATTAAGGGCCCTCCTGAATGTAGACACAGAAATTTATTTCTACCAGGGGAGTGTTTCTGCACGCGTGATCCCCGGACCAGGTTGTTGCTCAATAAAATTTATGGTCCCGGCCTCCCAACATACTAAACAGACATTTCTGGTGCAGAGCCTGAGAATCTCAAATCTGACATTCCTCCTGGATAAATTTTATTCCTATTGAAGTTTGAGTACAGAGTATACTGGACACAGAGTTAGGAAGCAAACTGCTGGGCAAATAACATTTGCAAAATTAGGATATCTCCCAAAAGTAGCAGGCATAAAAACGGTGACTTAAACAGAGGGAAAAAGTCAAGTACAATTCCTTTGATAATTTCTTTATTGAATTATCTTGTAATATGTTGTCAAGGCTTTTAACTTCTACTTGTTATTTGGATGGATAGTAGGTTGTGAATTAATGTGATTTCATATAGAGTTCAGAAACTATCTTAATTTTACATGTTTGACTTGAAGACTATGACTAGCTATAATCGATAACAAATACTACCTGCCAGGACTCTACACTAAGGCCTTCCAGGTATGCTTTTCATTTCAGTCATTCAAGAACAACCCCATAACACGGGTGCCATTGCTATGATAAAGATCGGGAAGCAGAAGGATTAAGTGATTTGCCCAAGGCCAGTCAGTGCCAGAGCTTTGAGTTTTTCCTAAGTTTTCTTAGCTCTAAATCCCACGGGAGTGAAGCCAGCGCAGCAGTGTGGATGTACTTAACGCCACTGACTGTAACTTAAAATTGGTTAAAATGGTAAATTCTACATTATGTACCGGTATATTTTACCACAATAAAAAAACGAGATGACCTAGTCATGAGAGTGAACGCAGAGAGGGCCGCTAGCAAGCACACCTTGCTTGAGGGTCCTGGAAACGTACAAGTTGAAAGAATGAAACGAGAACACTCCATGGCATGTGCTTTGAATCCTCATCTGGGAACAGGAGAGAGTGTGTCACCCTCTGCAGGGACAGATAAGGGTCTTTCTAAACCAGGGGTCCTCAAACTTTTTAAACAGGGGGCCAGTTCACTGTCCCTCAGACCACTGGAGGGCCGGACTATAGTTTAAAAAAAACTATGAACAAATTCCTATGCACACTGCACATATCTTATTTTGAAGTAAAAAAAACAAAATGGGAACAAATACAATATTTGTATTTGCATGTGGCCCGAGGGCCGTAGTTTGAGGACCCCTGTTCTAAACTGTGAAGGGCCCCACTTACTAGGGTCCGGATCTGAGCCATGTCTTTCTCTGAGACTTTTTTTCTCTGAGATCCCTCTCTTTTTCAACTTCTGAATAACTTTCTCCCCCTTTCCCAGTGACGGTGCTACACTGTGCTTTTGTTCTGATGAAAATGCAAAACCATAAAGTAAATCTGAGCTGGAGAACAGGAGGGCGGTCCTTAGAAGGTACTGACTGCCCTTGGCCAGGACTCCCACCTGTCACCTGGTCAGCCGACTCACTGCCAGCTGCTCTAGCAGCAGCAGAACTCAAGAGTTAATTTATTATCTGTTGCAAAAGAAACTGGACAATCAGGTGAATTCAGTCACAGCTTGATCCCTTCCACATAGATTCTGAAAATGCAAGATGTGGGACAGCTGGATAGGAAAGAAACAGCAAATACATTACTTACTTAAATAGAACCCGTTTTGGAATAAAGAGTAAATCAAGCAAACAGTTATCGTCCAAAAATAAATATTTGTGAGTAGCCTTTACATGTAAAATATCTGTTTTTAAGAAGCTTTCTATCACATTGAGAAGATAAACAGAAATAGATGATAGATTGATGGACAGCTGACTATGAACAAGGATTGGCAAAAGTAGGCTTACAGGAGAGTACGCAAAAACAGTTTTTCTTGTATTAGTATTTATTTGTTAACTATTGTATGACTTATTATTATTAACCTACTTTTGCCCACCCCTGTATGTATCTGTAGGTGGGGGAGCTATAGAAGATACTTCATAAATTCAAAATGAGTGAAATTCTACAGGTTTTCAGAGAAGAAGACATCACTGTGGGCCAAGATGATCAAGAAAGACTTTACAGAGGAGGTCAAAGTCTGACTAGATCTTGGAAGATGTTCAATATTCAGATAGGAAAAAAGGAATAAGGAGAACATTTGAGGCAGGAAGAAAAGCACGTACAAAGGCCCAGATGTGGTTAAATATTGGGTCTCTGTGGACCACCAGTGAACATGGGTCTGGCTGGAGCTGGGGATTAATATAGCACATCCAAGGAAGGCCTGACCACCACTCCCAACGCTTCTCTTCTGCCCTGTGCCAGGATACCCCTGCTGCCCGTGGTCAGGTGACTGTGCAGTGCCTACCTAGAATGGGCAGTGCTTAGTCCCTGGTCCCGCTGATGCTGGGTTTGGCTCCCTGACTTGTTTGGCCAACAGCATGTAGGTGGAAGGGTCCGTGCACAACTGTGAGCAGAGGACTTGCGAGGTGGTGGCATGTTTCCACGCATTCTCCTGCCCTTTCGCCACTCACCATGAGAAGGCTGTGTCACAAGTAGCTGCTGGGCTGAGGACAGTAAGAGGCATGCGGAACTACCTGAATGTGACTCACCATCCAGAGCCAAGAACAGCTGGCCTGCAGAGAGGAAATGTCTATAGCTGAAGTCACTGGGATCCCGAGGCTGTTCTTATGCATCCAAACCCTGACTAATACACACACCTACTCCGGCTGGTGAAAGGATCTAGGTACTGAAGCCAAGCGCTGACTCTGCTTTAAAACAGTAGCCTGGGGACCATACATGTGATTACTGATTACTGTATGACCTCTCCCGCTGGGCCTGGGCCTGGGTGGTCACGATGAAGCTTGGTGGGAGAGGGAGGTTGGAAAGGTGTGGAGGAAAGATGCCATGAGGCGCTTTTCTCTCTCCGTGGCTGGCACCCTGCTACACCTGAAGGGAAAGAGGAAGTTGTGTCTCTCTCTGTTCCTCCTTCAAGCAGCCAACGGTAAAACACAGCCACCACAAAATTTCAGTCAAGGAACAGAACAAACGAAGGACTGGAAACTGCCTAATGTATCAATAGTGATTATTGTCAGAGTGTGGGATCATGGATGATTTAAAGTTCCTCTCACAGTTTTCAACTTTTTAAAAACAATATGTTGATATTATATTTGAAGTCAGGGAAATAAAAGATTGTTATTAAGAGAAATAAAAGCCAATACCTTCTCTGAAACACAGATTTTCTGGAGACTAGCGATGAATGGCCAATGTGAACACGAAAGTGCTGCTCCCTCGCCAGACACAGTCCTCAGTCTGTAGGACTTTTTTTCAGGCACCAACACTGGTCTGTGCATAGCAGGGCTACATGCCAGCACAGCCAGGGAAACAAAACCCTTTAGGGTGCAGCTGACTTCCATGTGAACATCTGGCCCTTTCTCAGGAGGAGCAGACTCCCTGCGAGGAATCAACTGGGAAGAACTTTCCTAATGGCAACCAGACTGAAAAACGAAGCTGCTTCTTGAATAAAGCTGTTTTTATTAGGACAGGAAGGTTCTACTGCCCCCAAACACTTTACCCAAAAGAGGCAGTGCCACCCAGGTAAGAGGGGCCCCTGTCTTGACACCTCGCTGTAGAGGGTCCCGGTTCTGACCCTCAGCCAGCCACTCCCCTGCTCACTGTGAACCTACAGCAGCTCTAAAATATAAAACTTTAAATTGCCATGGAACTGTAGTGAATTTTTGTTGGATAGCTTTTTAAAATGTCAACATTTATAATATGCTGCACACTGCATAATTTGCATTTATTTAAACTGAGAAAAACTGTGTATGTCAACATACAAATGCGTGAGGTATACATAGCTTTTCAAACTTCTTCAAGGGAGTATCAAGCACAGAAGTTTGGTGTCCGTTCATAGAGGCATCTATGTGAGCAGAGATCTCTATGTGGGAAGAGACGAGTGAGCAGAATTGGCGGTCTGCCGAGAGGAAGGACAGGGCTTGTGGAGGGACAGAGTGACAGAGGGAAACAGGCTGAGGGAGGGCTGGGGTCAAGATGCTGCTGGCCGTGGTCCTCAGCTCCAGCCCCTGAAAGTCCTGGTCATGCTTCCTTTCATTCATCTGTATCTTTTCAAGAATCACTTTTGAAAAAATCCTAATTAGGGCAGTTTCTGTTCTTATGACCAAGCGAACCCCAATGACAGCTTGTGGCAGTGTCTGCGCACTCAGACTTCAGCGATGGCTCTGAAGAACCACTGACCATCTTGGATCCTCGCCAGGACCCAATCGTTAGGCTCATGCGTGGTTCCTGAACCTTAGGGGTGAAGCTAAAACAATGAGTGTTCCAAAGAGCTGAGAAGTCTCTCTTTAATGGAATAGGGCACAACAGAAACCAGTAAGGGAATTCATTGCTCTGTGTTTCCTCATTTTTAATGGGGTGATGTGTTATAAAATCCTGGTGGAATTCCTTTAAAAAATATATATATATTTTTTTTTATTGATTTCAGAGAGGAAGGGAGAAGGAAAGAGAGATAGAAACATCAATGATGAGAGAGAATCATCTACTGTCTGCCTCCTACATGCCCCCTACTGGGGCCTGAGCCCACAATCCAGGCATGTGCTCTGACCGGAATCACCTCAGTGCATGGCGCCAGAATCTATCTAATTCCTGAGTTTGAAACCAGAGTGTCATTGTCATTCCTGCCTCCTCCTTCTATGCTTCCCTATTATTCACCATATTTTGCAAGTTCTTCCTCCTACTAAACATCTCCCAGTGCCCTCCATTCTATTATCATCTCCTCTTGCTGGGCTTCTGTAACCATCTCTCCACAACAAGGCAGCTTTTGCTTTGCTTCCTCCAAGTCCATTCTCCATAGTGCAGAAACACCGAATTAGTTTTAAAATTTCCCTGCTGTGTATTTGTCTTTAAGACTTTTGGCCCACTTTTCAAGTTTTTTCTTTCTCGTTTAATCTCTATTTCATTCTTAGCCAGTTTAGGTGTTTGGTATCTATTCCTAAAGTTTTGGGTTTCTGGTAGGGTACATGAGAGGGACGTTAGTGTAAACCAACAGCTTGATGCCACTGGCCTTTGTACTGCTGCCAAACAGGAAGGCGCTGAGTCCTGGCCAGGTGTTAGGCCTCCACCAGCTTCGACAGGCATTGAGGTGGCAGAAAAAACAATGAACAGTACCTCTGCCTACTCTCAGTGGCTTCAGAATCTTCCATCTTATAACCTCCTGCAGATAACAATTCACTCATCATCTCTATTTCATAAATCATGTTTCTGTAAGAATGAAGTCCTAACCCTAAAGAGAAAAAAATACCCACTGCACAGAGGCATAGAGAGTAGGGATAAGGGCAAACCATGGACTTTGCCTGTTGACAGATATCGACTGTAGATCAATCTTGCCTGATCTAGGATGAGTGAAGAAGAACTAACATCATGCTTATGACAAAATACTGTAGGACCTCAGAAGAAATACCAATCTGAAAGACTTTACCAACAACCTATCTATACAATTAGTGAACTTCAGGATTCAGAAGCAGGTTGTAGGAAATTGTTACCTCCAGGAGAAGGTGGTAAGATAGATAGAAAAGTATTTCCGGGGGAAGGGTCTCATGCAAACTCAACCTGGAAAATGGTCCAAATACTATCCATGAAGAGTACTGATCCCTCCCACATGATTGCTGAAGCTATTCGGGGTCTTTTTTAATTTCAGATGAATTTTTGGAGAATTTGTTCTATGTCTTTGAATGTTTTGGAATAGTCTGAGGAAGATAGGTTTTATTTCTTATTTGAATGTTTTGTAAAACTCCCCTGTGAAGCCACCTGGTCCTGGGCTTTGGTTTGTTGGAAGTTTTTGATTACTGCTTCAATTTCCTCCATAGTTATTGGCCTATTCAGATTTTTTGATTTCTCTTGGTTGAGTTTTAGAAGGTCGTATTTTTCTAGAAATATGTACATTTCTTCTAGGTTGACCAGTTTGTTTGAGTTGCTCATCGTATTTCTGTGGGGTCTGTTGTTTTTACACCTCTTTTGTTTCTGATTTTGTTTATTTGGGTCCTCTCTCTTTGCTTCTTGGTGAGCCTGGCTAGAGGTTCATCAATCTTGTTTATCCTTTCAAAGAATCAGCTCTTGGTTTCATTGGTCTTTTGTATTTTTTTTTTGGTCTCTATGTCATTTATTTCCACTCTGATCTTTATTATTTTCTTCCTTCTGCTCACTCTGGGCTTTTTTTTGTTGCTCTCTTTCTAATTCTTCAAGTTGCAGAGTTAGATGGTTTATTACCAGTTTTTCTTGTTTTTTGAGGTAGGCCTGTAATGCTATGAACTTCCCTCTCAGGATTGTTTTTACTGTATCTCAAAGATTTTGGATTGTTGTGTTTTCATTGTCTTTTGTTTCCAGGATGTTTTTTTATTTCTTCTTTAATCTCTTTGGTAACCCACTCATTGTTTAATAGTATGCTATTTAGCCTCCAAGTAATTGAATTTTTGTGATTGTTTTTACTGTAGTTGATTTCTAATTTTATGTCATTGTGATCTGAGAAGATGCTTGATATGATTTTAATCCTCTTGAATTTGGAGAGACTTTGCCTGTGTCCCAATATGTGGCCTCTTTGAAAATGTTCCATGTGCACTTGAGAAGAATGTATATTCTGTAGTTTTGGGGTGGAATGTTCTGAAGATGTCAATTAAGTCTATCTGATCTAGTGAGTCATTTAGGATTGAAGTTTCTTTGCTAATTTTTTGTCTAGAGGATTGAGCCAGTGATGTTAATGGGCTATTAAAGTCTCCTACTATAATTGTGTTGCTGTCAATCTCTTCCTGATGTCTTCTAGAAGTTTTTTTTATGTATTTGGCTACTCCTGCATTGGGCACATAAATGTTTACCAGAGTTATTATCCTCTTGTTTTATTGATCCCTTTAGAATTATGAAGTGGCCTTCCTTGTATCTTGTTATGGTCTTCACTTTGAGGTGTATTTTGTCAGCTATAAGTATTGCTACCCCTGTTTTTTTTTCATTTCCACTTGCCTAATAGATATTTTTCCATCCCTTCAAGTTCAGTCTGTGTGAGTCCTTTGTGCTGAAGTTAGTCTCCTGTAGACAGGATATGTATTTGTCATGTTTTCTTATCCATTCAGTCACTCGATGTCTTTTGATTGGAGCATTTAATTCATATTATGTTTAATGTTATTATTGATAGGTACTTGTTTGTAGCCATTTCTGTACTTTATGCCTGTATTCCTTCCTCCCTTTCTATTTCTTCTTTTTACAGCACTGCCTTTAGCATTTTTTGCATTGCTGGCTTGGTAGTGATAAACTCCTTTAGCCTTTTTTTTGTCTGAGAAGCTCCTGATTTCCACTTCAATTTTGAATGATAGTCTTGCTGGATAGAGTATTCTTGGGTTCAGACCTTTGCTTTGCATCACTTTGTATACTTCATTCCATTCCCTTCTAGCTTGATGTGTTTCTGTTGAGAAATCATTTGATAATCTGATGAGGGATCCTTTGCAAGTAACTCTCTGTCTCTCTCTTGCAGCCTTTAAGATTCTCTCTTTGTCATTAACATTTGCCATCGTAATTATGACATGTCTTCGTGTGGGTCTTTTGGGATTCATCTTGCTTGGGACTCTGTACTTGTGTAACTTCTTTCTTCCCCATATCAGGGAAATTTTCTGTTATTATTTCTTCAAATAGATTCTCTAAACCTTGCTGCTCTTCTTGTCCTTCTGCCACCCCTATTATACGTATGTTACTTTGTTTTGTGTTGTCCCAAAGCTCCCTTAGGCTTTCCTCCTGCTTTTTAATTTTTTTCTCCAGTTGCTGTTCAGATTGGGTTTGTTCCTCTACCTTTTCTTCTAATTCACTAATTCGGTCCTCTGCTTCTTCTAGTCCACTGCTAAAACCTTCCATGACACTTTTGATTGTAGCTATATCACTTTTGATTTCTTTCTGATTTTTGCATAGGTTGTTGATTTTCTCGTCCACCCGTTTTATGAACTGTATGACCATTACTTTGCATTCTTTTTCTGTCATGTTGATTGCCTCAGTTTCACTTATTTCCTGTCTTGGTGATTCCTCTTTTCCTTTCCTTTCCTCTGGGTTTTGTTGTCTCCCCATTCTAACTATCACCAGAAGGTACAATCACTAAGTTGTGGTGGCCTGGGCCATGTGCTATGGAAGCTTTGTACCACCTAAGTGTCACTGAAGAGCTCTGACACCAAGATGTGTGGCTGCCCTGGGTCGGTGGGAGTCCTGCTTGCCCAGGATAAGAGTCACTGGCACTCAGTGCAGCCTTGTGCATACACCTAGAATCAGAGACCCCGCCTGCACGGTGCTGAAAGAGACCCTGCTGTTGTGTGCCAAAAATCCGAGTCCCCTAGCATGCACCGGGAGTCAGTTTCCCCCTGTTCCCGCACTGAGAATAGAGTATTGCAGTCTTTATCGCTTGGTGCGGCCTAGCACTGAGAATCAGGCCCCTATGTGGGCATGCGCTGAGTACTGGAGTCACTGGCTCTTAGTGTGTGTGTACACGGAATCAGGGAACCCGTGTGCGGGTGATGAGAAACAGAGTCAAGTCACTGGTGCTCAGTGCTGCCTCTCGTGTGGAGAATGAGGGTCTCCGGTCTGCTTGGGGGACCAGGTTGCACAGCTGCCCTGTGTCAGTGGGAGGTCCACTCCTGCACTGCGGGAGACAGGCTTCCATGTGCCCGCACCCAGCAGGTTCTCCGCTGATTGAAGGGGCAGGGCAGGCTGGCATGTAGATCACCAACGTGGCAGCGCATACTGCCCATCAAGGCAGGGGCAGGTTGTCCGGGGGCCAAGGTTCAAGTATGCTGGGTCGCTAAGACTGTCTTGTGTGATTGGGGGCATTGGGTCCCAGCAGTGGGGCTGTGTGCACTTGTCTGTCACCTAAGGGACCTAGGGCATGGCTGCTCCCTTCAGTCTCCTCCTGAGGAGCACCCTGGGCTCCTCCTAAATGGCGTGCTCTCCAATCGCAAGCAGAGGGAAGTGCCCGATCGAGCAGCATGCGGCCGTGGCGGGCAGCTCCTCCATCAGGGGTACCCAAATAGCCTGACTGTAGTTCCCCCACTGACCAACAGATGTCCACTCACATTCATACCCATTGACACTCTCCCTCACCCCCACTCACCCACTCATATTCTTACTCTCGCTCCCATGCCTGCTGCCATGTTGGTCCTCTCGCTGGGTACTATTCTTATAGACTCAATATGGAGGAGTGATGCAAGTGGTGGCCCTGAATGTAACTTCCCAAACTTAGGTATGCGTGTGGTTGTGTTACAGGATAGCAAGAAGCTAGAAAAATTCCAAGGCAGGAGGAATAGGGAAACTGAGACAAGAAAATTAAACAAGGCCAAACAATTTGGCAGCCTGCAGCCAGCTTGCAAATATCAAGCCCTTACCTTCTCCCAGCCAAGGACACTTGAGAGCAAATGATTAATGTATCTCCAAAGACAGAAAATCCAGCAGTATTGGGGCTCGGAAAGATAATCACAAATCATGGGAAGTACAACAAAGAAAAAGGGGGATCTTGAAATTTAATTTGTACCAAGATATTTGGCAGAGAAATTTAAAAAATCTACAGATAGAAAAATATATAAGGCAACCTCCCTCCCCGCAACTAGCTCCTCAGATTAGCCAAGAGAGCCCATTCATACTTTACGCCAGATGATAAATTTACTTGCTTTGCTCCTTTAATAAATGTGCGTGTTTTACTTTCCTAATAAATTTAACACAATTATCTGGAGTTACTCGTTTGAATTCATTCATACAACAAGACAGGAATTGAGGAGAGGACAGCCCTCCCTCCTGCCCTCCCCACTCCCCAAACCCCACCCTCTGACTCAGGAGGCTGTTCAACAACACCTCTCTGGTGTCTGTGGGAGGTGCCTATAACAGCTGTTCCGGTAGAGACCACATTTCCCAGCTTCCCTTATAGTTCAATATCACCATGTAACTAAGTTCTGATCAATGGGATATAAGCAAAGTAAAAGGGCCATTTCCAGGTCTTTCCAGTAAGAAGTCTGGTGGTGTACTCCCTTGGCTCTGTCCTCCCCTTAGACAGACTGGAAACGGCCAGGTGGAAAGCAGCGTTGGACCTAGAGCTGGAAGTCCCATGTTCAGCATTGCAGAACCATTCTACTAAATCTTCCAACCTATGTCTGGGCTGGTATGTGAGGAAGAAATAAGCTTCTAGTTCAGATGGCATTCTAACTAACAGAGGCATTAAAGTGTGGGGTCGAAGGCAGTTATGGTTTGAAGACTTTGTATTTTTGTTTGCTATTTGTCACAAACAACAGTATTTAATTGCTTTGTTGTCAATCTGCCACCACACAACTAGGGAAGACCCTCGAGAAAAGCACAGTACAGGGGAAAGAACATTTTCCTGTAAGAAAGCTGCTCTAGAGTATCCTTTAATTCTGACTATAGTAAATGAGACTTGGGTTTTTTTTTTTTAACCTGTAATATCTAAAGGTGTCTGGATGTTTCCAAGGCTCTCATCTGTGTCTACTATAGTTAAATTCTTTGCTTTCCTGAAAAGACTAAATGACCATCATGCAATTACAGTCAGCTGGAAGCCACAGTGGGAAAGCCTAGACTTCTGTGACATCCTTGTACACACAACTTGAAGGAAGCTTTTAAAATACGGAGAATAATGCTTTTTATTACGTAGACTATAGAACTAAAGCACAAGAAGTTGTGCATTTTCCAGGTGTGCCTTTTGGCATTCCTGCATCAATAAGCTCCAAATATGAAGAACAAAGAAAAAAGTATCTTCAAAATATGAAGCATTAATGGCCCAGGGTGCATAAAGGTATATTGAGTTAATGTAGCCAAAGAGAAGTAAGGACACAAAAGAAGGACTAGTTAATGGATTGATGTGTTTTGGGTAATGAATCAAAAGAAACAAAATGGATTATTTTCTTTCTGGATCTCTCAAAGGGCTCTTAGTTTTCATATGGCCTAAGAGTTGAGTTTATGCTTCTTTGAAAGGAATACATTTGTGATATTTTGTGAGGTAATGAATGATGCAATTATCTGGAGTTACTTGTTTGAATTCATTCATACAAGAATGAATTCCACAGGTGACATTTAAAAAACCCTCCACTTTTTATATGGCTTATTGATAAACAAGTTATCTTACCTGGGGGTTTTTAAATACAGCATATTTTTCCTCTTTCTTCAAAAATACCACTTTATTTTCTGTGTCTCTTGTCCAGTCTGATAAGACTTCAACAACATTTTCATGGTCTTCAAAAAACCTTTCTGATGAAATAAGAAAAACAAGACAGTATTGAGTTAAGCAAAATGCCTCATACTTCACACAGTGTTTTCTTTTTATTTTTTAAGTTTTATTGTTTAAGGTATTACAAATAGTAGTACATATGTCTCCTTTTTTTTCCCCATTGACCTCACCCCAGCCTCCCCTACCCCCCTGCCACATGCTTTCACCCCCCCCCCCCGCCCAGTTTCTTGCATTTGTTGGTTGTGCTTACATGCATGCATACAAGTCCTTCCGTTGATCTCTTACCTCCCTAACCCTCCCCTACCCTCCTGCTATAGTTTTACAGTCTGTTCACACAGGTTTTTAGAAACTCCTATTTCTTAGATGATGTCACATTGTAACATTCCTGTTACATTAACTCGTTAGTGTATCAGGTCTTCAACTTCTTTTCCACAAAAAACATGGTAGATGAACCTACACTATAGTAATAATGGTCAGCTATTGGATTTTTTACTGTGAATAGTTTCAGGTAGAGTAAACATTCTCTCTGTAAAGAGGGTAATTAGGCAATAATTGGTTTAAACAACTGTGAGATATGCACTCTAAAACATCATTCCTTAAACTCTTAAAGAATACATGTATATTGGAACCAAACCTAAACATAACGGAAGGCTTTCACTTTTGTACTTGACTCAGAGTTGACAAAAACTTCAAGAGGTTCTTTCAGTGTAGGCCATTGCCTCCAGAAATAAATTTCTCTAAAAGCTTCTGTGGGAACCACGTCAGGGTCCTTGGATAGTCAAGACCAATGGAAGCACGGAGGCCTGGTTGTCAATACACCAGAATGGCCAAGGCCGCTGTGAACATGAGCCTAATCGGGGTGCCCAAGGCCAAGACACCATGAGCAGGTGCAAGGACACACGGTACGCTGTGCCCTTCTGCAGCCAAAATGATTGATGCCACTGTTGGCAACTAGCCTTCTTTGACCAGGAGTCTGCTAGAGAGAGAGCAGCTGAGCTGAGGTTAGAGAGCTCAGGGAAGAGAGGCGATAAGACAGAGGATGTCGCTCCTGTGTGTGCAGTAGAGAAGAGAGCTCAGCCGGAGCTGAGAGCTGGTATTGCTATGATGTAAGGCTAAGAGCTCAGAGAGAGCTCAGATATAGCTACCATGTTAACCAGCCAGTGTGTTGAGAGAGAAACTCGGAGGTAGTTACTATGTGAGGCTACAGAGACCAGCCAGTGTGCTGGGCAGGGGAGATGGGAGAGACTGCTGAGCCAGAGAGCTCAGGTACCGCTATGAGGTGATGCGGTGAGTCTAGGGGGCAGCGTGTGGCTGCTCAGATAATAGCTGTGGGTACAGAGACTAATGCTGTTTTTGTGGGAAAGATGTACATGTTAACCAGCCAGTGTCAGGCTGCCTGCCTGAATGGACTTTGCTGTGGAGAATTGTTTTGTCTGATGGCTATATGGCCCACTGGCTTTTGTAATAAAGACTCATTCTCATACACCCACAACCTCTCATGGCTTCTCCGTCTGCCCTGGCGCCAAGAACTGAATCATACTCAGCTCTCCAGAGCACCAGAGCTCATGCAGGGCTCCTGCTGTCTCTGACAGCTTCTAAAACAGGAAATTCTCTATGCCACCAAGCTCTCCAGGGAGATAATTGTTCTGTGAGTGGTATTAAGAATGAGAAGTAATTTTTCTTTCTTCTTTTTTTTTTTTAAACTAGAACAATTTCTATCAACACTACTTTGCTCATTGGGGTAGAGCCTCTTCAACTAGACAAAGTATCAGACATTAGGCGAGTGGAAGGGAGAAAGGGGAAATGGACAGTGATGTGAAGCAGAATTAAACTGTAGTTAAAAATGGGAACGCCAAAGAAACATTAGCAGACAGATACCCAGACCGTCCATAATCTGCTCAGTTTATAAGCACACAGTACGAAGTATCATCCTGTCACTTTCTTTCCCTTAGGCGCCACTAGAGAGTGACAGTAATAATGCTTACTTTCCCCAAGGTCTGCCACCTGCTATAATTTTGCCTCTTCATTTCTTCCCCACTAAGAAATGAAGAGACAAGAACTGAATCTGGCAGAAGGGAAGTGATGTTTCGGAAGTCTTGATGGCCTTCAACCAAACTCTTCTGGATAGACAAAAACCCATATTAAAGCAAACCCAAAGATTTTGGGGACTTACCAAGTTGTAGTTCTGGGTATATTTCATAAAGACACCAGTCTACACTGCAGTCACAATGGGTTTTCTCAAAAAGGTTGTCTAGAACGTCTCGGGCCAGTTGCCGCTCATCCACCATCAGCGACTTCGTGCTGTTATCATTCATGTGCACCTTGACAACCAGCTGAGGATAAAGCCACAGGGCAGCCACTCATTGTCAGCCACTGAAGAAGGCCACCAAGATTAAAGGTTTCAAAGTTGCTATTGCTTCTGCTAATTTAAATAAGAAAGTGTCCCACGAATGGACTCAATATGAATTCACTCACACTCTGAACACTTGTTTAAGGTGCTAGGAATATAGAGGTGGAGAAACCAATTCACAAAAGTAGAAAAATGTACAATAAACAAAGTCCTTGCCCGGCAAGAGATTGCATTCTAATGAGGGGCAGAAGACAAACAGAACCAAGGTAGTGCTGACTTCCTGTTTTCCTGACATTTGTCTGTTACTTATTCAGGTTCATCCTGGAGCCCAGAAGCATTTCTTGTTTGAAAGCCACACCTGTATCTTTGTAACAAATTCTTCTCTTTTGTTTGGCTGGAGTGGGGGTCCCTTTTCATGCAACCCAAGAATTCTAAGACAATCACTGCCCAACCCCCAGCCTGCAGTGCACACAACTACTCCACACACAACCAGTAGAGAAATCCTGTAAACATCACCAACCAGAACCATCTGATACTCTTAAATTTCTACCCTTTTTTTTTTCTTTCAGAGAGTGGAAGGGAGGAGGATAGACAGGAAGAGAGAAACATCAGTGTTAGAGAGACACATTGATTGGTTGCCTCCCATATGTGCCCTGACCAGGGTTGGGGATTGAGCCTGCAATCAACATACAAGGTACGCGCCCTTGACTGGAATCGAACCTGGGACCCTTCAGCCCGAGGGCCGATGCTCTATCCACTGAGCCAAACCACTAGGGCTTAAATTTTTATTCTAACTTGAAAAATTAGAAAGGGAAGTGTGAAATAGCTACAGACAAGTTCTGCCTATTTTGTTTCCCTAGGTTTGGTCATGGTAATTCACAAATGAGATTCATCATTATTTAAAAAGTGATTAGGTGGACTGGAGAAAGATGCCATACAAATGGTAACATTTCTTCCTCCCTAAAAGTTTGGGTTAGATTCTGAACAAGCTGGGAAACTACCCCTCCAGTCTCACTTCCACCTAATCTGATTTTCAGAACATCATGTTGTCAACAGAGTGAAGGTGCAGTTCCCACCGATTGTTATGCAGAGTTACTGATAGCAACCAAGGACGTGGGCGGTGATAAAAATCTGGGTTAGAAGCAGGCAAAGACCACAGGTGGAAGCTTCATGTAGTGCAAGCATGTCAAACTCAAAGGCTAACATGGGCCAAATAAACGAGGCATGTGGCCCGTGAGCCGCGAGTTTGACATGCCTTGTCTTCCCAAGTGTCAAAATGTAGAAATCAGGCAGAAAAAGTGCATTTCTGGCTCCTGGTACCATTCAAATTCAGGCTTCCTAGGAACACCTTTTCCACCTTGAAAACCTGTAGCTCAGAAACCTCTAGTTGGATAGTTGCTTTCACTCATGTTTGTCTTCTGCTGCATTTAAAATGATAGGTCCAGTGCCAAAGACACATTCACCCGACTTACGAAATAAGGCCTAGAACTGTGGTCGGCAAACTGCGGCTCGCGAGCCACATGCGGCTCTTTGGCCCCTTGAGTGTGGCTCTTCCTAAGCCTTAGGAGTATCCTAATTAAGTTAATAACAATGTACCTACCTATATAGTTTAAGTTTAAAAAATTTGGCTCTCAAAAGAAATTTCAGTCGTTGTACTCTTGATATTTGGCTCTGTTGACTAATGAGTTTGCCGACCACTGGCCTAGAGGATTACACGGAAAAAGAGATATTCCTTAAATAGTGGTCTTTACTATGATTTATTTTCTATGGAAGGCATACCCATTGATCTCTGCTGAGAATTACTGCAATAAAGCAGCAATTTTCAATGTTTTTCATCTCATAGCACACAGAAATGAATTTCTAAAATTCTGCGGCACACCAAAAAATATATTTTTTGCTGATCTGACAAAAAAAAAAGGTATAATTTTGATTCATTCACACTGGATGGCTATTGTTGTCTTGGCTGTTGTCATTTTCTTATTTGACAATCTAAGGGAAAAGAGATCAGTGCCCCTGACTAAATAGTCAGGTATTGCATGTCTTAAGAGTTCTTGTGGCACACCCATTGAAAATCGCTGCCATAATGTAGCTTCATATCCTAGGAAACATTGCCAATGCTGGGATTTAGAAGACTTAATTTTCCTGGTGGAAAAATTAATGATATTTGACCACATTTCATTCTTACTTAGGAAATCTTGAGAAAATAAAACATGCTGGTGTTTTATTTTTATATATAGAGAAAAAAATAAATCACCTAATTTGACGATGAAAGATTTTTTTTTGCATAAATTGCAAACTAAATTTAATCCACATGTAGTTATGAATGCCCCTAATTATAAAACTTAGAAAATAAGAAAACCAAGAGAAGGCTGGTAATTTTTATCAAGAATGAATCATATTTATTATTTTTCACAGCTTCCATCTCATTTACAAACTGAAGAGTATACTAACACATAACACTGCTAAGAGTAACTAACACATAACACTGCTAAATCACAGTGATACACTATAGGTAAAATGATTCAAGAATGAAAAGCTTCCCTTTTCTAATCCAATATAGTATCAATTTTCAACTGGTGTGCCATAAGAATTTTTAAAACATGCAATACCTGACTACTTAGTCAGGGGCACTGGCCTCTTTTCCCTTAGATTGTCAAATTAAAAAATGACAATGATTCTCATCATTGATGTTTCTATTTCTCTCTTCTTCTCCCTTCCTCTCTCTGAATTCAATAAAAACATATTTTAAAAAAAGAATCAACTAATGAATGCATGAATAAGTAGAACAACAAATCGATGCGTGTTATTCTTTCTCTTTCTCTCTCTAAATACCAATCAATTTAAAAAAAGTCTGGATCCAGGGATAGTCATGGAATATTATTGAATATCAATCAACATGTATTGAACACTTTTATTCAAAGGACCATGAACATAAAGTCCAATGCCCTACGTCAGGGGTCCTCAAACTTTTTAAACAGGGGCCAGTTCACTGTCCCTCAGACCGTTGGAGGGCCGGACGACAGTTTAAAAAAAAACTATGAACAAATTCCTATGCACACTGCACATATCTTATTTTGAAGTAAAAAAACAAAACAGGAACAAATACAATATTTGTATTTGTATTTGCATGTGGCCCGCGGGCCGTAGTTTGAGGACCCCGGCCCTATGTGAAAACAATGATTCACCCAACTCTTTTCATTGTGAGACGCTCTTAAGGAGTCTCAGCATCAGATGGCATGTGCTTCAGAAATTGAAATAAGACAAAACTGTTTCATCTTTCTCTCTATTTATCAATTAACCACTAATAACTTTAATTAGGTATATGCTTCTACTAAGGTTAAATACAGGTGTTTCTGTTATAATATAACGAATGTACTCCTGAAAAACCTATGCTCTACAAAAACATGCACAGTAACACTACAGGTTTATTGGGGAAAAGGTTAGGGGCAATCTCTCAAACCTGCAGCAGTCTCTGAAACAAGAGCACTACTGGGCGATTAACTTGGACATCCAGGGCAGGCAGCGAGGCTGGAGGCTGCCTCAGGGAATATGAAAAATGCACAAAAGCAATCTCAGAAATGCTGAGATGGAGGCAAGGCCAACAGAAGCTGAGCTCTGACCCAGTGAAGGTGGGCTCAGATGGTGGCGCCCCCTGCTGTTAGCTAACAGCGGAACCAGAGAGGCCCCTTGAGTGTGAGGGAACCCTGGGTGGAGAGGCTTGAAAACGTCCACATGTATATTAACATAAGTCTCCTTTTTATCAATCACGCAGGAGCTAGCTGACGTCCTAGAAAGAGCACCTGTATCATTTATCTGTGTCCTTAAATTTAAAAAATTATAATTATTTGGAAAGTAGCACTTGGCATTTTATTCTTTAGTAATGAAGTGTAATAAAATGCCATTAATTTAACTCCCCCATGCAAAAGTGATACATAGCTTACCTTCTTGACCTTGGCCTCTTTCAGTTTTTCCAATGCCAGCTTAATTTTATCAGCCTTCGCCTGGGCTTCTTCTTCTTCCTGTAAAATGACACCCAACCCAGTCCATTAAAGAATACCAGCAAGTAAGCACCTGTGCCATGGCTAGTGTCTTAGTTACTTTATGTTAGCAAAAGGCTATATTATAGGGCACCAAACTTCACATGATCGATTTTCAGAATTAAGTAACCATAACAAAAATCTCCAGCCTAAAAATATAGGCTAGCAGAACTTCAAATATTTGATCCAAAAAAATCTCTGCTTGGCTCAAACCTTGGGTATAACCTGAGGAGTCTACAGGTGTATCTCAAGGGATTTGAGCACTTCCAGAAATTATATGCTTTAAAAAAAAACCCACAACATTTTAAGTGTACAGTTTCAGTGGCACTAAGTATATTCACATTTTGTGCAACCATCACCACCATCCATCTCCAGCACTATTTTTATATGAGATACTTAGAGCAGTTAAATTCATAGAGATAGATGCCCTAACCGGTTTGGCTCAGAGCGTCGGCCTGCAGACTGAAGGGTCACAGGTTCGATTCGGTCAAGGGCATGTACTTTGGTTGTGGGCACGTCCCCAGTAGGGGGTGTGCAGGAAGCAGCTGATTGATATTTCTCTCTCATCGATATTTCTAACTCTCTATCCCTCTCCCTTCCTCTCTGTAAAAAAAATCAATAAAATATATATTTTTAAGAATTCATAGAGATAGAAAGTAGAATAGTTGCCAGGGGCTTCAGGGAAGGGGGGATAGGGAATTATCATTTAATAGGTATACAGTTTCAGCCCCAGCTGGGTGGCTCAGTTGGTTGAAGTGTCATCGGTACACCAAAGGTTTTGCGTTCAAATCTAAACAGGGCACATACCTAGGTTGTGGGTTTGATCCCTATCCCCAAGTGTACAGGAGGCAACCAATCTACGTGCCCACCCCCTCAAATCAATAAAAAACATATCCTAAAAAACATATCCACAAGAAAGAAGAAAATGCCGCCATTTATTACAATGTGGATGAACTTTGGGCATTATGTTAAGTGAGATAAGTCAGACAGAGAAAGACAAATACTGTATGATCTCACTTAAATGTGGAATCTAACCATAGAAACAGAGAATAGAGTGGTGGGAGCTAGGGCATGGGAGATGAGGGAAATAGGGAGATGTTGCTGAAGAGGTATAAATTTCCAGTTATACGGTAAGTTTGGGGGATCTAACGTACAGCATGGTGGCTACAGTAAAAAATGCTGTATTATATACTTGAAAGTTGCTAAGACAGTAGATCTAAATGTTCTCACCACATATACACAAATAAGGTAACTAGAGTGATGGAGGTGTTAACTAATCTTATTGTGAAATCATTTCACAATCTCTGATTCAAATCATCGTGTTGTACACCTTAAACTTACAGAATATTATGTTAAATACAGAATATTATGTTAAATATTATGAAATGAAAAAAAAGAGCCTCTGCTTTATATGGATCACCAATTTAAAAAATAAATATGTTTTTATTGATTTTTAGAGGGCGAGGGATAGAGATAGAAACATCAATGAGAGAGAAACATCATCGACTGGCTGCCTCCTGTACCCCTGCTACTGGGGATCAGGCTGCAACCAGAGCATGTGCCCTGACCAGGAATTAAACTGTGACCTCTTGGTTTCTGGGTTGACGCTCAACCAGTGAGCACACTGGCCGGGCTATGGATCACCAATTTTTAAATAATTTTTCTACAATAAATACACAATATAGCAATGAATGTGATTTAATATTTGATTTATATTTAATATTTGTTCATTCTAAAGGCATTATAGGAACTTTCAGGGTTACTAGGGTCATATTTATGAACACCGACCATCACACAGTTCAACAAATGAGGAAGTCACAAGAAATTGAGTGATATTCTTACTCTAATATATATTTTAATCCTCACCTGAGTTTCCATTGATTTTTAGAGTGTGGAAGGGAGGGAGGAGGGGGAGAAAGAGAGAGAGGGAGAGAAAGGGATAGAAACACTGAAGTGTGAGAGACACATTGGTTGCCTCCTGCATGTGCCCTGACCAGGGTGGGGCTGGGATCTGCAACTGAAGTATGTGCTCTTGACCGGGAATCAAACCGCGACCCTTTGGTCCCCAGGTGGGCGCTCTAACCACTGAGCAACTGGACAGGGCTAAAACATTTTGAAAGTGCTTTACTCTAAGAAATCTTAAAAGTTATATTTTTTTACTTTTATGAGAGAAATGTTATAAGATGACATCCTAAATAATGACCACATCAACTCTCTAGTTATTTTCCCAGTATTTACAAATGTATTAATACCAAGTACTCATCACCTGCCTGCCCATAACACCCTTCCCTAACTGCAACATTACAAGCGATTCTTAGATATATCTTTGCCCTACTAAACAGGGCTGACCAATTTAGCAAAATTCCATTTAGTTCAACTCAGAAATATGTAAGGAATGCTTTCTATTCTTCATGTGCTGGGCTAGCACCAGTGACACAGAAATGTATAAATCAGTTCCACAGTTCATACCAAGTCAATAAAACACCCTCAAAAGTTGATTATTATTAGAAAGTACTATATATAAATACAGATTTTAGCCAAACTATAATTCCTGATTATGGCCTTAATATGTTCTTTATACACACCTAAGGGTCTTATTTTTAGAGAACTCTGCCTTTCCAATGAACATACTCAGTATCCTTGTTTCTTACCATCTCAGAGCTTTTGGGGTACAAACTTATAAATGTCACCCCCACTTTGAAGAAAATAAAGATGATGGGTAGCAGAGGTCCTGCCATCTCTGCCCCAGGCACTTACCTGAGAGAGAGGTTCAGGAGGTGGTGGTGGCAGAGGAAGGTCTAACATGGGGTCTGCTGGTGGAGGCGGTAAATCATCCTCATATTGGCTCATACTAGTTGCAACGACATTTGCTCCGTAACCAGGAGAGGCTGCGCCACTGAAATGTGACACTTCCGGAGGAGCCTGATGATACGAACCCTGAGAAGACTCTTTCTGTGCCTGGATTGTCCTCTGTTCAGCTTCACTTATATCTGCTACCAGATCTGCCATGAGCGCATCTAAATCTTGGTCTTCCAGTGCATTTAAGGATTCTGATAAGGGAAAATTATATTAATAATCAAAACAAAGATTTGTGCCTAAAAAAATGGAATAAAGGTCATTTTTAGAATAATATTTGAATACTGGTCTTGAGGGATTGAGGTGGGTATAGGGCAATAAGGAGAGGCTGGTAAAAGGGTAAAAACTTTCAGTTATAAGATGAATAAGGTCTGAGGGTCTAATGGTGAGCATAGTTAATAGCACTGTATTGTATGACTAAAATTTTCGGGGAGAAGAAAACTTACATGTCTTTATAAAAAAAGAGAGAAAAGGTTACATATATGAGTGTGGAAAGGCAAATCTTCATTGCTCATATGTGCAAGTATATGCTATCTATTAATGTTATAATTTCATAAAAGTGTATTTTTTTAAAATTTCATGAATGTTACCTATGCAAAAGTGATTCATAGTTTACCTTCTTTTATTCAATGTTATGATGAAAATAACAGCCAGGAAAAATAAATGTATACTAGAGGCCTGGTGCACCAAATTCGTGCATGGGTACGCTCCCTAGGCCTGGCTAGTGATCAGGGCTGATCTGTGGGGTGACTGGCGGGTCCCCGCTGGCACCTGCCTTGGCCTGCCTAGTGCCACCTGCTCACCAACTCTGCCCTCCTCACAGCCGCCAGTTGCCTCCCTCTGTGGGGTGACTAACAGAGTGATCGGGAGCCCCCCGCTGCACCTGCCTTTGCTGGCCTGGGGCCTACCTGTTGGGGGCAGCTCCTGCATTGAGTGTCTGCCCCCTGGTGGTCAGCGAGCGTCATAATGACAGATCGTTCTGCTGTTTGGCCAATTTGCATATTAAGCTTTTATGATATACTAGAGGCCCGGTGCACAAAAATTTGTGCACTCGGGGGGGGTGGTCCCCCAGCCCGGCCTGTGCCCTCTCGCAGTCTGGGACCCCTCGGGAGATAACGACCTGCTGGCTTAGGCCTGCTTCCGGGTGGCAGAGGGCAGGCCCAATCCCTAGGTGCAGCCCCTGGTCGGGCTCAGAGCAGGGCCAATTGGGGGGTTGGGGCACCGCCCCCTGTCACGCACAGAGCAGGGCCGATCAGGGGGTTGGGGAGCTCCCCCCTGTCACTCACAGAGCAGGGCCGATCAGGGGGTTGAGGAGCTCCCCCTGTCACTCACAGAGTAGGGCCAATAGGGGAGTTGGGGCACCGCTCCCTGTCACACACAGAGCAGGGCCCGTGGGGGGGGGGGGTTGGGGCGCCACCCTCTATCACCCACAGAGCAGGGCCGATCAGGGGGTTGGGGCGCCGCACCCTGTCACACACAGAGCCGCAGGGTGATCAGGGGTTGGGGAGCTCCCCCCTAACAGGCACAGAGCAGGGCTGATCAGGGGGTTGGGGCGCCGCACCCTGTCACACACAGACCCGCAGGGCGATCAGGGGGTTTGGGTGCTGCCCCCTGTCACGCTGATCCTGGTGCCAGGAGGCCTCGCTGCTCCGCTGATACTGGTGCTGGGAGGCATATTACCCTTTTACTATATAGGATAGAGGCCTGGTGCATGGGTGGGGGCCGGCTGGTTTGTCCTGAAGGGTGTCCTGGATCAGGGTGGGGGTCCCCACTGGGGTGCCTGGCCAGTCTGGCTGAGGGGCTGAGGGCCGTTTTCAGGCTGGCGGGTGACTGAAGCTCCCAACCGCTCCTTTTTTTCTTTTCTTTTTTTTATTCTGGGCCAGCTTTAGCTCTGAGGCCTCTGCTGCTTTGTTTACCTTCTGTATTTGATACAATGTTGCGGTCCGGCTGGCTGAAGCCCGGCTGACTAAAAGCCGGTTTCTGGGGTTTTGTTTAGCTTCTATATTTGCATAGTTGCTTAGAGTTGCAGCTGAGAGGCCGGCAAGTCAGGTGGGGAACGTTGGAGTTCGCCGTCACTGGAGCAAGCAAGCCTCCCTGTTCGCTTCAGTGCATGGCTGCTGGCCGCCATCTTGGCTGGCAGTTAATTTGCATATCGCCCTGATTAGCCAATGGGAAGGGTAGCGGTCGTACACTAATTACCATGTTTCTCTTTTATTAGATAGGACTAGAGGCCTGGTGCATGAAAATTCATGCACTGGAGGCGGGGGGAAGGCCTCAGCCCGGCCTGCCCCCTTTCACAGTCCGGGAGCCCTCAGAGCCTGGAGGTGACCCGGCAATTAGGGGAAGGCAATGCCCCATCACACCTCTGCTGCTGCCACTGCTGGCAATGCAAGCCTTGGCTGGCCCTGGTTACCTGAGCCTTGGGCTGGCCCTGGGTGACTGGGGGGCTGAGGGAACTGGGGGTTTCCGGAGGTGGGACCGGCCTTGCCATGTGCCTGCTGCCCCGGCAGGGCTGAACGGACTGGGTGCTGCCTTCTTGTGGCTGTGGGCACCGCCATCTTTGAGGGCATGGCGGTTAATTAGCATATTCACTACTTATTGCCTGTGGGCACTGCTATCTTTGTGATGGCATGAGGGTCAATTAGCATATTCCTGTTTATTAGATAGAAAGATAGCAAATAATAGAAAAGAGGATGGGGGAAAAAAGAAAATTGGAAGAGGTGTATTATAATATATCAAGGTATAGGCATTGGCACCTAAGTGTTTATAAAAAAATATTACTGAAAATAACAGAAACAAAGAAACCCAATGAGTGCCAGAAATAAAACTTGGAACTTTAGATTTCTGTAACTAAATTTCTCTATTATTTTGTTTTTCATATTTTTGGTAGGCACTGCCATTCTTTGGAAAATCTTTTTCAAGAATTGCAATGAATTTTCATTCATTTGGAGGTGATTACTTCAAAGTTCACTTAATGTGAATAGCATGTGGGCTAAAGACTGTCTCTGCACTAAATAAAAAAGATAGTTTTGTTAATAAAATAACATGACAATCTCAGGAAGAATAAAAAATGTCAAACAGAGCAAATATATCAAATTATACAGAAATTAAAATATATTATATTTAGAAGCATCCATTCATATATTATCAATCATTATCCAACAAACAGTTCAACATTATCCTTGAAGAAACATTTACTTATTACTTTTTTATATTACTGTGCTTTGTTTCTCTAAAGGCTTAGATAAAAATTCCCTTTACCTCTTAAAAAACAATTAAGATAGTTTTGACACTACACAATTGCAGGATAGCGTTTCCTTTCATTACAGGCAAAAATATCTTCTTGCCCTTTCAATTCAATCCAGACACAAAAAATGCAATCTGAAATTCAGGATTATAAAAATTACACTCCCCACCGGTGTTCAGGTTCCTTAAATTTTGTTTTCAAATTGTAGTTCCACACAGGTTTTAGTCATTATTATAATTTAAAATTATTTAAGGAAAGAAATTATTATGCTTACCATTTAAATCCTTAAAACCCACACTGTAGTTAAACTCAGCCCTGGGAGGTTTAGGGTCCGGGGGAGGAAGAGTGTCGACTCCTAAACTCTGTGGAAACAGATCCCCGCCCCCCGCAAAGTTAATCATGAGACGAACATTTTTACAGCACATTTAATCTTCAAGTCAAAAGTCATGTCTTGTTTACACATTTTCTCTCTATATATGTTGTTTTAAAATGATATTCTTATTTGAGAATGTTTTATGTGATTTCCGCCCCCTGCATAATATTAGAAATTAAAAATTATTCTAGGAAGTACATCTTGAAACAGAACAGGCCAACGGAGAATGATGAGAATGAGAAAGTTAATTTTTACAAACAATAGAAAAAATTTCCTGTAATGATGTATTTGTAACATATGTACGATACATTTTTCTTTAAAAACGCACACTATTTTTCATTTATTTTGTAGAAAAGTTTAAGATCCCTACCTTATTTAGGAATGTTGGGTTGTTTTTATTTCAATATTTTGTGCAGGAAGTGATGAATCAACCCTGCTCTGATTTTATGAAAACACTAGAAGGCACTCTAGTTTGCCTGACTCTGTAAGCTGGGTCAGCAGCCTCTGGGCTCCAGTCACCAGTGACTGACCCTGAGTTAATCTGGTCTTTCTTAGACCTGAAGCCTATGGCTGAGTGGCTTTCATGCTACTTGAGGGGGCAAAGTTCTTACAGTGTAAAGAGACTACAATAACTCCCTTTTAGTCCTTTAACATGTAGCATTTCCTCAAAAATTGGTCAAAAATTTTACTAATTTTCTTACCTAGTCTTTCTATAAAGGTAAGTGCAGGGGAGATTGTTCAGTGCTGGTGGTTGTGGGAGGGATTCACTTGCAGAAAATCCCTCCATTAGCTAAATGATTGGCCATGATGAGCATGGAAATTGCCCAAACAGAAGGTATGTGTGACCAATGCATTCAATCAACTGAACTCAGGTATAATTAGGAAAAATGCTTTATTTCCTGGTGCCCCCTGCCCCCCACTGTCACAGTTACATCAGCAATATATAATATCGTCAATCTCCATTTTTTAAAAAGATAGCTCTCTTTTCAAATTAAAATCAAATTCTGTAACCCCATTCCCACCCCCCCCCCCCCCAATTGGTTAGTTAAAGAAGGAGATTTACCTGGGTCAAAAGATCCATCTCTCCCAGCAAATTGCTGAACATTTGGTCGATATCATCATTTGACTCATCCATCTGAAAAAGAAAGAAGCCCAGTTATAAACAGTCTAATAAAAGCCTGATCTCTCTCAACCGAAGGACTTGTATGCATGTATATAAGCATAACCAATGGACATAAGACACTGAGGGGTAGGGGAGGCCGGGAGAATGTCAAGGGGGGTAAAAAAGGAGACATATGTAATACTCTTTGTAATACTTTAAGCAATAAAACAAAATTTAAATAAATAAATAAATTATAACAAACAACAACAACAACAACAAAAAGCCTGATCTCTCGATGATTGTCCCATCTCTTTTTTCTCTCCAGGTGTCATATGGAGAGGAAGGCTCATTTCAGCTTAAAATTCCATGGCTGATCCCATTCCTTGGTCCAAGATTGAACCAAACCCTGGGAATCTGTCTCAGAGCTACAATCAGACTTTGTTTCTCCAGACCAATCTAGTCTCAGGGGCCAAGTGGACAACGTGGGCATTGTCCAGGAATTCACCTCCCTACAGGAAACCCTCCTTAGAAGAGGAGCAAACCTCATGCACAGGTGGTTATGAAGGAGAGAGATGCAGAAGTTCCCCTCCACTTACAAATTTACACAGAAATATGTCAGGAGTCGGAAAGCATCTTTACCAAATGATTCTCTGCTTTACAAAAGCTCTCTGAAACGGCAACTTTGGTTATTGACTTGGAAGTATTGGGGTGATAAACACTTAAAACCAAATGGCCACACAACCAAGTGATGAGAGACTGAAATAAATCCTGATGCGGTATCTTACATCAGAACCTTTCTTTGCCTAAGACAAAGGAAGCAATTGCTCAAGAAAGGAGCAGTGTTTCCATAGAATGAGGTGGGACACCCTGTGAGGTCCAACTAGCAGCTCTCCTGACACTTTTGGCAGGGCTGGATTAGGAAATTAGGAGACATGATTACTAGGCCTCCTTCAGCTACTCGTTAGTAGTATGCTGTTTGGCAAAGGGAATTAACTACTTCACCTGTAAGATGAGTTTGCTGGAGATACTTTCTAAGGGTCCTAAAATGCTCTAATACATTAGAAGATTAATGCTAATTACATTCAAGCTAAGAAGTCTGGTTAGAGTAAAGGATCAGCATGGGTTTTAATTATTATATATGTTAACTTAAACATATACAAAAGTAGAGAAAATAATATTATGCCTTTCATGAAACCAATGTTTAGCTTTAACAATTGCCAATTCACAACTGATATTTTAATTTTAAATATAATACCTATGTTTTCTCCCAATAATTATTTTGAAGCCAATATTATTTTCCCGTAAATATTTCAGTATGTAGCTCTAAAATATATATATATATTTTTTTACCATAACCATACTACTATCATCTCTGTGATGATTACTAATTTTCCAGAACACCCTATCTGGCTTTAGCGGGGGTATCTTGCAGGAGCATGGGTAGCTACAAAACTGGACTGGCCAGGAAAGGGCCAGGAAGGGAACTTCAGTTAAAACCCGAGAGGTCCATGATACCGTGGGACAAGCACATTCCTAAGAAGCAGACACACATCAGAGAACCAGGTGTGCATACACACGGGACGGGGGAATTCAAGGAAACCATTCAGTGAATGCTCAGGGTCTTTCACACGAGGTAGGCAGGTGAGCACTCAGGTATGAAAGAGACCGGCCAGGCAGACACTGCAGGTGTGAGTCTATGTGTGCAGGCCTAAGTGGTCACGGAGGACTTGAGAACAGATCATCAGTGAAGAAACATGGAAGACGTCCATCCTCTTTTATGTGGTTGTTGGGCTTAGGATTCACTGCAGTCAGGAGGAGGAGACAGAGCTGCAGGAGGGGAGGAGAGTCAAAGTTGGCTCCATGTGAATGTGGTTTTATCCCCTCCCAGTTGCTTACAAAGTATCTGAATCATACCTTCCCTTCTACTTATCTACAAAATAGAGGAAAGAAAGTATTTTAGTCACCAAAATGCCGTTGGTTTCACAGACTGTCCATTCAAAAAGTTAATCTGGTATTCAAAATCCTATAATGGGTGATTCATTCATTGTTTTAATAAGAGGAAAGTAACAGAAAATAATAAAATTGCAGAACTGCCCATTTATTTTCATTAGAATATTATGTAGTAGGGGGGTGGGGGTGCTGGAGGGAGTCAATGGGGAAAAAAGGGGGACATATGTAATACTTTCAACAATGAAGAATTATTTTAAAAAATAATATTATGTAGTATAATAATGTGACAAAAATAGAAGAATCAGATGAATAATTATTAACAGGATAAGTTGACAGTATTAGTGTTAATATATTTCAAACTTTTCATAAGGGAAAAATAATCTATTCAAAGTGGAAAAACATATTTATGTTCTGACCTCAAAACAGCCAGCCAGTATTACAATATACTCACAGGATCCAAAGATAATGCTAATAAGAATAATCTTGCTATTGATGTTTTCTCTTAAATCATTACATTTGGTAAAGTACTAAAGTGATGAAGAATAAAGTCTTGAAAGGAAATATGACACCCATGAATCAGAAAAACCCAGAGCCCAAAGACCTTGGTTTCTCAGCCTGTGCACACCACTGACACACAGCGGCTTAAGGACATCCAGAATATCTTACACTTAAGATGGAAATAACTCAAAACAGCGTTCTCTGACTTCTGCTGACACTCTTCTAGGTTCATTTGAGAAAAATCTTTCCCCTTGCCCTTTCATTCCTTTCTCCCAGAGTCTGTTGTTACGGAATTATTAAAAGCAGTCAGCATAAAAAATGCGCTGTAAACCTAGGTGTAAGTAAATCTGCTACTGAACGTAGCAGATTTAAAAGAGTTGCGTCCTTGGTGAAAATAATAATTCATTTGAATTAAGAGCTATTATTTACATAAATTCATGAATTTGTATTAATCTGTAAATACAATCATTTTACATACTTACCTTATTTCTGGAATGGACAGACCCAGTCACTCAAATATACACCCCCCCCCCCCCCCAACACACACACAAATGTGAGAAAATAGGGATGTGTCTGTGTCTATTTGCATGCGTGGTGTTTTTCAAAGGTCAAAATTAAGTAGCGAGAGAGAGAGAGAAACACCCATCCCCAAGAGCTGCAAGTGTTATTTGGGTCAACAGCAGGGAGGGGCTGCCTTAGTGAAGTAACAGATTGCAAAACAAGCAATGTGCTATCATGTTGGGTGGAATTAACATCTTTTTGTGAGTATGTCATTTCTGAGTTCCTTTTGTGTCCTGGGAAGAACACCAAACTGCTGAGTAAAAGAAAACTAGAATAGTACTTTATCAGATGGATTTTGTTGTTTTTTGGGAGGTGGGATGGGGAAAGGATAGGAGAGAGGCTGAAATTCTCCCTAGATCTCCTGAACATCCAAGGAAATTTCCCCCAATGCTTACTATTTCCCTAAGGCTCAAATTTCTAAGCCTTAGTTTTCATCCTCAAATACTTTCTCTTCTCCACATATACAAACTTCACATACACATATTTAAAAAACCTACCCATACCGCCCCCCCCCCCCAAAAAAAATGGTGACTATGTGAGGTGATGGGTGTGTGAGCTGAATTTTTTGTGGTAATCATTTCACAGTATATGAATATATCAAATCATTATGTTGTACACCTTAAACACACAGTATTATATGTCAACTAGAGGCCCGGTGCACAAAAATTTGTGCACTGGGGGGGGGGGGGGGTCCCTCAGCCTGGCCTGTGCCCATTTGCAGTCCAGGACCTCTTGGGGGATGTCCACCTGTCGACTTAGGCCCACTCCCCAGGGGTTTAGGCCTAAGCTTGCTGTCAGACATCCTTCTGGTAGCCAGGGAGCCCTCGGGGGATGTCCGAAAAGGCTTAGGCCCCCAAGGGATCGGGTCTAAACCCTTAGTTGGACATTCTTAGTGCTGCCACGGAGGTGGGAGAGGCTCCTGCCACCACCACTGCGCTGGCCAGCCATGAGCCAGCTTCTGGCTGAGTGGCACTCCCCATATGGAAGTGCACTGATCACCAGGGGGCAGCTCCTGCATTGAGCATCTGCCCCCTGGTGGCCAGTGTGCATCATAGCAACCGGTCATTCTGCCATTCAGTCAATTTGCATATTAGCCTTTTATTGTTATTACCAGAGGCCCGGTGCATGAAATTCGTGCACTGGGGGTTGGGGTTCCCTCAGCCCAGCCTGCCCCTCAGTCTGGAAGCCCTCAGTGGATGTCCTACTGATGGCCACAGTCTGGCAGCAAAGGCTCGGAGCAGGCGTCCCGTGTGTGTGTGTGTGTGTGTGTGTGTGTGTGTGTCTCTCTCTCTCTGCTGGGGGCCTGCCCCCAGCCACACCGTGGAGACTTGGAGCAGGCGTCCCTCTCTGTTGATCTCTCAGGCTCCTGGCCTGCACTGCATGTTGTACTCTCCCTTGAGCTGTGGCCAGGGTGGGGCCGCACTTGCCTGCTGTGGGATCGTCGCGGCTTCTCTGATCACTGATCAAAGGCGGCCCGGTTCTCCCGGCCCTTGCCTGCTGCCTGGGTTTCCAATCACTGTCCTTGCCCTTTCAGCTCCCATCATTGTGCCTACGTATGCAAATTAACCACCATCTTTCTTGGCAGTTAATTTGCATATCACCCTGATTAGCCAATGGGAAGCGTAGCAAAGGTACGATCAATTACCCTTTTTGTCTCTTATTAGATTAGATATAGGATGTCCTTATTTCCCCCCTTTTGCCCCCTCTACCCAGCTCTTGCCCCTCACTTCTCTCTGGCCATCACCATACTGTTGTCTGTGTCCATGGTTTGTGCATATATTTTCTTTGGGTAATCCCTTCTTTAAATTTTTATTTTCAGATAAGTGCTTATAACTGCACTATTATATATTTTCAATTATATCATTTAGAATTGAGATATCTTTTAATTGAACCCTTGTAAATTTTAGTGCAATTTAATAAATTATGCTAGAAGCAATTAGGAGATTTTTCATGTAATGCAGATACATTTCAATTAATATTTTATTAATTTTTAATTTTTTAATATTTTAATTTGAAATAATCTCATACATGTAAAAAAAACTATAAAATACTACAGCATGTTATATGTACCCTTCACCCAATTTCTTAGGTGTTAATAATTTAAACATAATCATTATACAACTAACAAAATTTGGAATACATTTTTCTTATAATCTCTTTAATGTTACTTAATCCATTTACTTTGTTTTTGTTAATCTTCACCCAAGGATATTTTTCCATTGAATTTTAGAGAGAGTGAAGGGAAAGGGAGAGACACATTGATTGGTTGCCTCCTGCACATGCTCTGATAGGGACTGGGGATCAAGCCAGCAACTGAGGTACATGCCCTTGACTGGAATTGAACATGGGACCCTTCAGTCCACGGACTAATGCTCTATCCACTGAGCAAAACAGGCTGCAGCTTAATTCATTTACTTTTAATCTATATGTGTCTTTATATTTAAAGTGGGTTTTGTTTTTGATTTACCCTCATAATCTGTCTTTTAATTAGTGCATTTATGCCACTGACTTTCAGAGTGCTTACTGATAGAGTTACTGTCATATCAGGTGGCTTCTGGGGCTTCTGGGGTCGGCCTGCGGCCTGGGATCGGATCTGATCACGGGTGGCAGGCAGGCGGCTTCTGGGGTCACACACGGGGGCCTGGATGGCGGCTCACGTTGTCCTGCCCTGCCTGCAGTATGCAAATTAGCTGCCATCTTTGTTGGCGGTTAATTTGCATATCATGCTGATTAGCCAATGGGAGGCTATTATTAGATAGGATTATATCTCAATAAAGCTGGGGAAAAATCTGTCCCAAGTACTCTGCAACAAGACATATATTTTATCTATGGCAAAATTAACTTCATATATTTAATTCAGTTTGGATGCAGGTGTCATTGCTCTTCAGATTAGTAATTTCAGCCATAATTTGGGATCTCGATCAGGACAGACCTTATTTTACCTGTCAGGGTAGCTTGCCTAAACTAAGCCCATTTATTATGTAACAAACATTGTCATTATTATTCTCCTCTGCATTCTCCTCCCATATGCCCTATTTTGTCTAATGGTTGTTATTCATTTATTACTCCAATTTAGAAACTTGAGTGTAGTCCTTGACACCTCTCATTTTTCCATTCAATCAGTCAAAAATCCTCCCTGTTTTTCCAGTGTTCTCCTTTATGTCCCCACTGTGAAGCCATAGATTAGACCCTCATCAGCTCATCCAGCCTCCAGCCTCCCAGATCCTCCATCAAACCTCACCACCATCACTGGGAATTTGAAATACAAATGTGCATGTGTCACCCTCCTGTTTAAAACCTTCATGGCTGGTCAAGAGGAAGTGGAGACAGTTTAGGTCTTAGCATGTCCTTTAAGTCCTTCATAATTTCCCCAGTCTACTTTTCAGGGTTCAACTCTTGCCCCTGACGTTGATTTGAACAGGCTTTAAAAAATTGTCTGTCTTTATATATGCTATGATTCGTGCACAGGTGGGGTCCCTCGAGGTGGCCTATGGGGATTGGTCCCCAACTTGCGCCCCCAGCCTCGCAGCTCTGCAGCCCTTCCTGGCACCCCGCCTTGGCCTGGTGCCACCCCCTCACCTGCTCCACCATCCGCTGCGGTCCCACTCTCATCTGGGCCCATTGGGGCTGGCAGCGCCTCCACTGCCGTCTGCTGCCAGCACCACCAACACCTGCCATGTTCCACGATGCCCCCTGCTGGTCAGCGCACATCATAGTGAGTGGCTGAACTCCCGAGGGGACAATTTGCATTATTAGGCTTTTATTATATAGGATTTCCTTTAAATAATATCCATTTCTGTCCATTTCTCCTTCATAAAATCCTATTTATCATTCAAAACCCAGCTCCTGTGTCAATACTTCAATGGGTCTTCATAATCAGTAGAGAGATTTGCCAGCCTTGCATCTGGGAACCATATCAGTAAATCCTGGTCCCAACAACAACCTTGATATCATATTTAATCTCCCTGGGCTTGAAGAGAATAATGCATAATTCATAAATTGTTGTGACATTTAAACAAAATAGCATACGATTCTTGGCATAAATACCAATAATAGCATTTACCATACTGAATCATGTTCTTTTTGTTACTATGTTAGAATCTCTTTCCAGACTGGGCACTATTATTAAGTAAGGATCAGATCTGGTTAATCTTTGCATTAAAAAAATGCTTTGTTGAAAGCCTAAGTCTCCTCCCAAACTAACAGGAAAAAGTGAGCTAGAGCGCAGGTCTCAGGCTGCCTAGGGAGCTAACATTCTACCTCCTGCGCCCTAGACAGGGACCCTGCTGCACGGCACTCAGAGACCTGACACTCACTGCATTCCAGGGCAGCATAGTCTGTAGAAGCTCCAGGTTTGTGGAACCTCACTCACTACAGCAATAGTTCTTTTTTTGCAGTGCTTTCCAAGTGAGTAAATACTAACAGTTACACAGGCAAACTTTGTTGGTAAGCACAGGGGTTTCATTGGAGCTCACATCCATTTAGGCTTGGATCAGTTTTCAAACTCCCATTTGTTTTTATTTTTAGTAAACTCTAATAACTACCCAACTTGAATGACATTAACAATAACTTTCCTTCTTAGCTAATTCAATCTCAAGTAAGTTAAGATTTCAAGTAGTAGGTTAATTAGCCGTTATTTAATACATAAAAACAAGTTATGTCTTCTATCTTAATTATTCCTTTATTCACATCATATAGCTAATTAATTTCATCCCCATAAACATAGATTTATACCTCACTTTAGAACAGCTAATTATATAATAATATCAGGTTATCTGTGTCAATTTAATACATAATATATTTGTGTTTTGCTATTTACTTAGAATTATATGTCCCTGCCTTGTACTGGGTTTGAAAATAGAGAATAAATCATATGTGCGTATGTGTACTTGTCGATGCCACATTTTGATTTTTCATGTGCATTAATTTTATTTATATATTTATTTATTTATTTATTTTGTTTTTGATGCAATTGTATTTTCCAAATTCTCTTCAAGGTGTATATTTGACTATAGCTAGAATGATGGAGAAACACATTATTTATTAATATTTCTCCTATATTTTTAATTGAATTTATTGGGGTTACATTGGTTAATAAACCTATATAGGTTTCAAGTATACAATTCTATAATACATCATCTGTATATTGTATTGTGTGTTTCTCACCCCAAATCAAGTCTCCTTCCATCACCATTTATCACCTGTTTACCTTCTACCTCTCCCCCATCCCTTTCCCTCTGGTAATTACTATACTGTTGTCTGTGTCCAAAACAACTGTTGTTGTTCTGCTTCATCCTTTCACCTATTTCACCTAGTCTCCTAGTCCCACTCCCCTCTGAGAGTTGTCAGTCTGTTCTCTGTATCTATCTTGTTTTTGCTCATTAGATTCCACAATGTCCATATATATATATATATATATATATATATATATATATATATATTTTTTTTTTTTTCCTGCTGTGGAATTCCATTGTGTAAATGTACCACTGCTTTTTTATCCACTAATCTACTGATGGGCACTTGGGCTGCTTCCAAATCTTGGTTATTGTAAATAGTGCTGAAATGAAGACAGAGGTGCATATATTCTTTTGAATCAGTGTTTTGGGTTTCTTTGGATATATTTCCAGAAGTGAAATTGCTGGGTCATGAGGTAGTTCCAGTTTTTTTCATTTTTTAAAAATATATTTTTATGGATTTAAGAGAGAAGAAGGGAGAGGGAGAGTTAGCAGCATCAATGATGAGAGAGAATCATCGATTAGCTGCCTCCACATACCCTCTATTGGGGATAGAGCCCGCAACCTCGACATGCGCCCTAACTAGGAATCAAACTGTGACAATCTGGTTCATGGGTTGACCCTCAATCACCGAGCCACACCAGCTGGGCCCATTTTTAATTTTTTTGAGAAAACTGCATAATGTTTTCCATAGTAGCTGCAAAAGTCTTCATTCCTATTAACAGTACATGAGGGTTCCCTTTTCTCCATATTCTCACCAGCACTTGTTTGTTGATTTTTTGATGGTAGACATTCTGACAGGTGTGTGGTGATGTCTCATTGTGGCTTTAATCTGCATTTCTCTGATGATCAGTGATGTTGAGCATCTTTTCATGTCTACTGGCCATCTGTTTGTCCTCTTTGGAGAAGTATCTATTCTGGGCCTTTGACCATTTTTTAATTGGATTGTTGTTTTTGGTGTGAAGGTGTTAAATTCCTTATAAATTTTGGATATTAACCCCTTATTAGATATGTCATTGGTGAATATGATCTTCCATTCAGTAGGTTGTCTTTTCATGTTGTTGATGGTTTCCTTTGCTGTGCAAACACTTTTTAGTTTGATGTAGTCCTATTTGTTTTGTTTTTTTTCCTCTTGCCTGAGGAAATGTATCAGAAAAAAAATTACTAAAAAAAATCTGAGATTTTATTGCCTATGTTTTCTTCTAGGATTTTTATGGTTTTGAGTTTCATATTTAAATCTCTAACCCATTTTGAGTTTATTCTTATGTATGGTGTAAGAAGGTGGTCTAGTTTCATTTTTTGCATGTATCTCTATAATTTTCCCAGCACCATTTTTGAATCATGCGTTTATATTTAAATTTGCTAATTTGTAAAAACAAAAATGAATACACATATAAACATGTTCAAATACTGCCCTCTTATATATGTTATATTTCTTTGCTATGTACTAAATTTTGAGCATAAGAGTATTAGATGAAGGGTTTAATACATTTAAAACAAAAAGATTTATTCATAAAAACATAAAAGTTGGTATATTAAATAAAATAGGTAATAATAAACATAAGAATTTTTCATAAAACAAAAACTAATGAAAAAGATTGCTTTTCTTACAGATTTTATAAAGTGCACCTAACAACTTCTTCATAAAATAAGAAAGTTAAAATGTTTATCTTGCGATTATCAATTCTTGGCCTTACAGAAATGACACATTCACTGGCAGCCAGCATCAATGCAATACAGTCTATGCTATTTCAATTTTTATAAGGACTTTATTTGTCAAAAGTCTGCTTTCTTGTAGTGCTCGATTAGGATATTATGAACTCATGGGTGTTCTAATTTGAATGGTTACAAAGCTTATCTTTTCAGCCGTGTTCTTAGTTATGCATAATCCTTACTTGGATTGAGGTACTGATACCAACAACACAATAAAAATATTAGAGCAGTAAGGATTAAAGGAAAAACCAGAATACTTGTTCATAAAAAATTTAAAGGAAACAACAAGGAATATCTAAAAAAATGACTTTCTGATCAATAAAATGATCAGTCAATTTAAGTTCAGACATGTTAGAATTGATCATCAAAATTCTAGCAGAACAATTGCTTCTTATCTAGCAAGGAGAAATCAGTCCTCTCGGTTGCTTCTGAGCATGGCTGTGAGTTGAGATAGATAGATAGATGATAGATAGGTAGATAGACTAGATAGATAGATAGATAGATAGATAGATAGATAGATAGATATCATTCCCCATTCCCTCTATTTGCCTGATAATAACAATAATAACTATAACTATTAGGTGTTCTCAGGCTGTGCCAGGCTCTGGCCTCGTGCTTTACCTGTACTGCTGATTAAATCCTTCCTCACAACCACCCCATGTAGGACACTTCTATTTCCATCTTACAGCTGAGGAAGCTAAGGCACTCAGAGATTAAGTAACTTGCCTAAAGTTACACAGTTTAAGTCAGTCAACAAATATTTATTGATCCCAGATACTGTTATAGGCCTTAGCAAATCTCTGGAAGATTTTTCTCTTTGGGTTTTCCACGACTGTATTTCTCTTCATCAATGTGCTAAGGATGAACTATCTAGGACAGTGGTCGGCAAACTCATTAGTCAACAGAGCCAAATATCAACAATACAACGACTGAAATTTCTTTTGAGAGCCAAATTTTTTAAACTTAAATTATATAGGTAGGTACATTGTTATTAACTTAATTAGGGTACTCCTAAGGCTTAGGAAGAGCCACACTCAAGGGGCCAAAGAGCCGGCATGTGGCTCGCGAGCCGCAGTTTGCCGACCACTGATCTAGGAGATTTATCTACATATGACACACTTTCAATTTTAAAAATAATCAAATAAAAGTGTTTGCATCCTTGCATTGAGACTGTTAATTTTTTTACCCTACATCCTATCATGTATTTTTTAGTGCAGGTGAACAGCTAGATTACCCAAGCTTAAATATCTAGATAAGAAAAAAGGTTGAAAGATATGAGGTTCTGTCAGTATCAATTTGCTTCGGTATTTTTAATTTTTAAAAATTTTAAAAAGTCATGTTTTTTCAAGGAAAAATGTCAGCCCACACATTACAACTACAGATACAAAAGAAGAGAAAAATTTTAAAATCTGATCATGATAAGGATCACATGAAGTAAGAAATAAGTTGTGCGACATCCAGATGATCACAAATGCTGGTGGAAATTATGAAATAGCTAGATTACAGTGTGACTGGAAAATAATTGACAATATTGGAATTTACCCGACTCCTTCAGTGTAGTTTTTTCTCTCCCCCCTCCCCGCCCCCCCAAATGCAATGAAGGCACTTAACAAGAGGAAGTGGTTCGCAGAACAACATAGCACATGGTTAAAGGTTCTTGCAATGTTTGGGGGAAGGGAGGAAGCTAAAGATTTTGTGTAACAGGAAACAGAAGCTCCTCTGAAATGACACATCATATCAAATAATATTCAACAAAAAAAGTAAGATGAAAAAATCTCTTGGGCCAACTTAACTGCTTTTGTTCAGTACACCCGAGAACATTGAACACTTTAAGAAATAGACTAACAAGGGATTATCCTATTATAGGGTTATCACTATGGTGATATGAATAATTCAGACCAATACAACAATCACATGGGAAATTGGTATGAACACTGCAGATATGTATGTGTATGGTCATCCAAAAGGAATGGCCAAAACAATTGAGTTCTTTGTTAAGCAATATTGTGATGGCAAAAGTTAGAGGAAAAATATTTTAAAATAAAAAGTTAATCATAAAATGACATGATTAATTTCAATTTAAAAACTATTAAGAAGGTGCTTTGAAAAGCCTTAGAATTTGTCACAGTGTAGAAACTGACATATACATACAGAACATGGGATGGGCTATCATATTTTTTTTAAAGTATGATTTGATTTTTAAATTCACTTATTTTTTAATTGCTCTGCTTTTGAGTGAATGCAGGGTGGAGTGGGGCCGAGTAAATCTGCTAAGTCAAGCTCTATGGCAGGTGATATGGCTCTAAAAGACCCCAAAAAGTCCAATAGGACTCAGAAGTAAATAGTATGTGACACAGGGAAACAAAGGGAAGCTCATAAGAACACAATTTTCTCACTTCCATCTGTCCACATGGCTTTTCTATATCTCTGGGAGACAAGCTGTGGACTAGTGTCATTTGGATTTACATGGCCTGAAAAGAGATGAGATTTTAAGTTCCCTTTTTGTTCTGTTTGGAACATCTATATAAGAAATGGGGAACTGCTTTTGTATTTAGGATCTACTGTGACATGAAACCAGTGACAGTATAATTTCAGGTTTTTTGAAGAGATGAACATAGAAAAATATTATTTACTTATTTGTAAATAAAACTGCAGACATTAATTTTCATATGCTAACTCCTGTGAATAGTTATCTGTACTCACCGTTTCTTACTCATCTCTATATTCTCTTGAATTTACTCTGCTGAGGTTGAATGTTTGGGTCTCCACTGTCCCAAATTCATATGCTGAAACGCTAATTCCCAATGTGATAGTATTTGCAGATGGAGCCTTTGGAGCTAATCAGGTCATGAGGGTGGAGCCTTCATGTTGGAAATAGTGCCCTTATTAGAAGGGATATGAGAAAGCCTGTTCTCTCTCCCTTCCCACCATATGAGTGTACAAGAGGACAGTCTGCCAACCAGGAAGCAGGTCCTCACCAGACACAGGATCTGCCTGTGCTTTGATCTTAAACTTCAGAGTCCAGAACCGTGAGAAATAAGTATTTGTTGTTTAAGCCACCCAATTTATGGTATTGTAATAGCAGCCCAAACTGACTAAGACATACCCCGTTGGACTTTTGTTCCCACCATGTCACCAAACTGTGTCAAGATTACCAATGACTTTCATGTTCCTAATTCAATGGTTGATTCATAGCACCTTAAACAGAACTTAACACCATTCGTGGATCACACTCTGTCGGAAATCTTTGTTCACTTGGCTTCTGTGAAAGCCTTCTTTCCTGCTTTTCCTCCTAACAGAGGCCAATTGACCTTGAAGCTTCAGGGGTCCTCACTGGCAGGCTTCTTCTAAGACTGCTTTTCTCTTATGGCGCTCAGCAGAAGCGTGGAACACTGTTCTCCGGCTGGGAGATCATCCTGGTAGGGGTTGGAGCGAGGCCAGTGGGCTGCCAGCACTACCGACATCTGCCAGACTCCAGCAAGAGCTAGATCTATGGTAGATCTCAAGGACTTGGATCCCCTCTTTTATTCCAGGGAGAAGATTTGAAGGAGATGCTTTTGTGCTCCGCTCCTTGTGTGGGGTCACCTTGACCCAGGCTCATTCTGGCCGCCTTACATCACCCCCAACTGCAGCCTAGCAGTTGGAAGTGAGCAGAAACTGAAGGTTGTGTGGTCCTGACTAAGTTGAACCAGCTACTTTTTGGGCTTCGGGGAGCCATAGGGTGTTATGCCATATCTAGTGAGAGCAAATGCTTAAGTTCTCTGAGGTCCTGCTCCCGGGCACCACCACAGTAAGAAACCACAGAGGAAGTTACAGATGAGGCCTTACCACAGAGAGCTGTAAGATTGAAATAAACTTTTCCTGCTCTCTCAGTAACAAAATTAATTTTGAGCAACCATGCTGGAAGAAAGACTAAATGATCTATTTCCTCTATAGAAAATTGCATTTCAAATTCATCCTCAAAGGGAGAGTTGATCAAAGAATATGCAGCCAAAAATGTGGGGAAAAAATAGGCAGTTAATTAATAATAATAATTAAAAAAAATGTGTTACTTTTTGGATTTTGTGACATTTGTAGTACTTATTTTAAAGAATTAGTAATTTTTTGTGATTTCCTTTCTCTCTTGAAATATTTACTTTAGTTCTTAATTTTTTCTCCATAAATTTATATTTTAAAAAAAGGGCGTCTCCCCAAATTGTGTAAAATTTAGGCCCCAGGGATCCGGCTTGGTCCCTGTCTACTTCACTGACCTCTTCCTGCAGCCGCCTCCAGTGGTTCCTGTCATCTCCCTGATCCCCTAGTTGTCCTCCTGAGTTCCATCTACTCTCACTCCCTATGTGACATCAAGCTTTAAATGCCATATATATGCTGCCAACGCCCAAAGTGCATCTCTGACCCAAACTTCTCTCTTACATCATATATTCAACTGCTACTTAGCACCGCCCTGCCCCTGCCTTTCTGATTTTATCTCTTTTAACTTTGCTCACATGGGCTCCCAGCTGTTCCTTGGTCAGCATGCATTTGTACATGCTTTTCTCTTGGTCTGGAACACCTGTTTCCTACTTCCCTAAATGGCTTGCTCTCTCACTGCCTTCAGGTCTTTGCTTAAATGTTCCCTCATTACTGAGGCCTTCCCTGACCTATTTCAAAATGAGCTCTTTCCCACACCCCAGTTTTCCCTGTTTATTTTCTTCTTTGCTTACCAACTAGAATGTAAGCCCCAGAGAACAGGGATTTGATTGCTCTGTTTACTGCTGGATTCCCAGAAAGTAGAGCAATATAGACACATGATAGACACTAAGTGAATGGATAAATAAATTTTTAAAAATGCAATATATTCACCTAAGCTTCATGAGGGCAGGGGACATCTTTTTATTCTTAGTGCCAAGCATGGTACCTACGTTGGCCATGGAAAACCTTCGAAAGTATTTGAACACTTTTGTATGTCAATAAATGAATGCCTCATGGCAGAGAAATGGAGGAGAAATGAAGAGAGGAGAGAGATTAAAAAAAAAAGGAGGAATAATTCTACAATCACCACAGTGGGTGGCAAGAATAAACAAAGGATGTTGACACCAATGGGTGAGAGTTGGGGAATGGTATTCACTCAAAGTGTCACCCCTGATTCTGCTAAGTCAAGCTCCAAGGTAAGTGAGAGGTGAGATGCTTGAATATGACCCAAAATGCTAAACAGAACTCAGATGTGAAACTATGTGACACAAAGAAACATATCACTTACCACTTTCAAAGGGAATATTTTAAATGGAAAACCTGGTGGACACACCTTAACCAAATGATCAAACTTAGAATCATCATTGATGAGACATCATGACATCATGTGCCCTGACATGATAAACTGAGGATGTGGCTTCACCTCTATAACACTGAGGTCAAAATGTTTAGCTTGAGTCCAGCTAGTCAAGAGGAATCAGTAAGACAATTCCAAAACGAGGGAAATGAACAAAAGAACTTGTCTGGACTTTTCAAATACAAAAAAGGGCATTTTTGAGATAATTTGGAAAATTTGACTATAGTCTATATATCAGGAAAATGTGTTAAATTAATTACATTTCCTGAGTGTGATAATTGTATTGTGGTTATGTCAGAGAATGTCTGTTCTTAACAGAAAAGCGATGGAAAAAAAATAGAGCAAAGGTGATAAAATGTAAACCTGGGTAAAGGCAATATGGGTGTCCATTGCACTATTCTGACTTTTGTTGTAGTTGAAGTTTTGAAACTTCAAAATAAAAAGTTGAAGAAAAAAGAACCAATCTTTTAAGTCAGATACAACTGTTTGAAAAAGCAAAGCACAGCAAAACAAAACAAAAAAGAAAGAGGAAGAGAGAAGAATGAAAAGTAAAGGCAGGCAAAGACAATATCCTGTGCATTGCTGATATGTATCATATTTAATTTTCACAAAAAACATGTAAGATTCATATCTGGCCATGACTTTTTAGATCTATCTCTCGACAAAGTGGAAAAGGAGAGGAAAGCATATGCCTGGGACTAGATGTCTTGCTTAATGAACAGGTTGAAATGGTATATCTGGTAATCATAAGATTTTGATAAAAATATTAATCTCCTACTCTCTTCCTCTAATGCCAAGTTGAAAGTGAAAAAAGATAAAGGGGAAGAGGCTAAAACGCTTTGGCTTCAATTTTGCATTTAATTTTGTCAGTGAAGACCAATGTATGATTTCCCTCTGTGATTGCTAAAAATTCTTAAATATCCAAGCATGGGAATTAGTGTCAAATGACTTTTTAAAAAATATTCCAAGAGAGTTCACTTGGGGATATTTATAAAGAATTCTGAAGAATTAAGAGTCATGATCTTGGCCATCACTGGAGTAATGAGAACTAGGTATGTCCACTGAGGCTTGGGAAACGACAGTAGGTAGAGCACTGATCTCCAGTCTTTGCTTAGAAAGAACAGCCATCCAGGAGCTGAATCTACCATAGCATGCAGCCACTGAATTGTTGAATACTATTCTAGGACTGATAGTCTGCAACCAAAAGGAAAAACTAAGGCAGCTTATTTCAAAAATATATATTTTTACATTTTAATGCTTCTGAAATTATGGTTGATACAGTAGGACATGAAATTTGGCTACCACCAATAGGAATCAGCTATAACATAGTTTTTATCTATAAACTGAGTAGAGCAGAAAAGGTATGTATTCCTGTAATTGTCATTTAAGTTGAGTTATCTTGGAGAGATTAAAAAATGTCAGCTGAGTAAGTGGATACTACACAGACACACTCCCAGGCCTAAACTGTAATTACAACTAAAATACAAAAAAACCATCCTGAAAAATCAACCCTCATAACCAAGGATGGAAAGCAGAGACTGCATAGAGACTGGTAGGAAGGACAGAGATGTGAAAGGGTTGGCAGGCTCCCACAGACAACAGCTGAAGTTCCAGCCAGGTATCTCAGCTGTGGGAGTTGCCACTGGGAACTCTGGTGTCTAAACACCAAGATGGGTCCCCCAATAGAGAGCACCAGAACTGAGAAAGGTGCCCACATAACATCTAAATGTGAAAAGCAGAAGAGTTGCTCTCTGCCAGGGAGAGATAGCTGGAAATGCAGGCAAACTCTTAAAAGGGCAACACACAAAATTCCCTGTGAAGAACTCACCTTGAGCTCTGGCAGAGGGAGGGCAGAGTGGACTGGAGCTGTATGAGCAGAAGCCAGGACTGGGGGCTCTGGATTAGAGCTCAGAAGGCAGACACTCTGGTTTCCTGTGCTGAGTCATTCCCTCATGCTGAGGAGGACTTCTACAGACCTTTGCTGTCCAGGTAGTTTTTGCTACAGGGAAGACAGTTACCACACCTTATTGGAAAACCCATGCCCCCACCCTATGGAGTTTATGAGGCCCATTAAGAGACTGAGAATAACAGCCTCCAGGCAGAAGCAATTGCCCCACCCTGTTGGAAAATCTTGTCATACCTGTGGACAATTGCCTGAGGCAACTCAAGACTGAATCCAATCAGTCTACAGGCAGAGGCGGGTTTGTGGAAGCTTTAAGTCTTCACCTGATCTAACTAGTCAGAAACAGCGTTTGACACTATCCTGCACTAGAGATTGGGAGGCATAGCAGATCTACCTAATACATAGTCACAAACCCAAATGGGCAGCCAAATGAGGAGAGAAAAATACAACCCCCAAATGAAAGAACAAGAGAATTCCCCAGAAGAAGAGCTAAATGAAATGGAGATAAGAAATTTATCAGACATAGAGTTCAGAATAATGATAGCAAAGATGCTCAACAGAATGAGAAAAGATAGAGAAACTATGAAGAATGATATAGCACTAATAAAGAACACAGTGAAGGGAATAAACAGCAGATTAGGGGAAGCTAAGGATTGGATCAGTGAATTAGAAGATAGAGTAGGAAAAATCATGCAATCAGAGAACAAAATATAAAAAACAAAAAGACAGGAGGACAGCATAAGGGAGCTGGGGGACAACATGAAACGTAACAATATTCCCATAATTGGAGTGCCAGAAGGAGAAGAAAGTGCACAAGGGATAGAGAACCTATTTGAAGACACAATGGCAGAAAACTTCCCTAACCTGGTGAAGAAAACAGTCACACAAGTTCAGGAGGCACAGAGTCCCAAGCAAGAAGAACCCAAACAGGCCCATGCACAGATACATTATAATTAAAATCCCCAAAATTAAAGACAAAGGGAGAATCTTAAAGGCAGCAAGAGATAAGCAATTTGTTACCTTTAAAGGAGCTCTCATAAGACTGTCAGCTGATTTCTCATCAGAAACTCTACAGGCCAGAAGGGCATGGCATGAAGTATTCAAGGTAATGAAAAGCAAGGATCTGAAACCAAGATTGCTATATCCAGCAAGGCAATCATTCAAAATAGATGGTGAAATAAAGAGCTTCCTAGCATTGAAAGAAATGTTAAAAGGTACTGAAGTAATAATAACAAGAAATTATATATATATGTGTGTATATATATATACATATATATATATATGTACATATATATATGTATATATATATAAAATTAAAATGGCAATACATAAGTACCTATCAATAATAACCTTAAATTTAAATGGACTAAATGCTCTAATCAAAAGACATAGGTTAGCTAAATGGATACAAAACATGACCCATTTATAAGCTGTCTAAAAGAGACCCATATCAGAACAAAAGACTCAGACAGATTGAGAATGAAGGGATGGGAAAATTTTTCCCCCCATGCAAATGGAAAGGAAATAAAAACTGGGGTAGCAATACTCTAATAAAATAGACTTCAAAATGAAGGTCATCACAAGAGACAACAAAGGTCACTACATAATACTAAAGAGATCGATCCACCAAGAATATATAACCTATACTGGGTATACAATATGCACCCAATATAGGAGCATCTAAATATATAAAAAAACTTCTAGATGACTTTGAGAGATCGACAACAATACAGTCATAGTAGGGGACTTTAACACCCTGTTGACCTCATTGAATAGATCATCCAGGCATAAAATTAATAAGGAAATAGTGACTCTAAATGACACACTGGATAAGAAGGATTTAACTGACATCTATAGAACATTTCACCCCAAAGCTGCAGAATATACATTCTTCTCAAGTGCACATGGATCATTCACAGAGACAGACCACAAAACAAGTCTCTACAAGTTCAAGAAGATTGAAATTATATCAAGTATCTTCTCAGATCACAGTGAAATGAAATTAGAAGTCAGCTATAGTAAAACATTTAAAAACATTCAAACAGATGGAGGCTAAATAGCATGTTGTTAAACAACTAGAGGCCTGGTGTACAAAATTCGTGCAGGGGGGGCCCTCCACCCGGCCTGCCCCCTCTCATAGTCCGGGAGCCCTCAGGGAATATTCCCTGCTGGAGGCAATGGGGCTGATCATGGGAAGGTGTTGCCCCTATCACCCCACTGTTGCTGCCACTGCTGGCTACCGCAGCTGCTGGCCCTCAGCCCATGCTTCTTAGCCCTAGCTCCACCCCCTGCCCACTGGTGGGTGGGGGGCAATCTGGGGCTAGGATGGCTGTGGGAGGGGCTGTGGAAGGTTGAGGCACAGCAGGTTGCACCCTGTCCAGCCTCTGCAGAGGCATGGCGCCAGGACTGGGACTGCGCTGCAGCCTCCGTGGCTGCCTCTGCTGAAGGGACAGCACTGGGATGGGGACCGCGCAGCCCCCTCTCCCACTGCCTCTGCAGAAGGGCCCATGCCGAGGCCTTTCCCATGCCTCTGCCTCTCCTGTGCTGCCTCTGTGAAAGGGGCGGTGGCAGTGGCAGCAGCAGCTGTGTCGCCGCCTCCTCTCCCTCTCCCACTCCTGCTCCCACTCCCACGGTGGCGCCACCTTGCCTCTTCTCCCGTGGCAGCACCTCTCCCCTGCTGCAGGCCCTCAGCCCTCACAGCTGCTGTGGCTTTGTCCAGAAGATGTTTGGTCTAATTAGCATATAAGCCTTTTATTAGTATAGGTGACTGGGTTACCAATGAGATTGAGAAAGAAATTAAAAAATTCCTGGAAACAAATGAAAATAAATACACAACAACACAAAATCTCTAGGACACAGCAAAAGTAGTCCTGAGAGGGAAGTTCATAGCACTACAGGCCTACCTCAAAAAACAAGAAAAATTAATAATAAAGTATTTAACACTACAACTTAAATAATTACAAAGAGAACAACAAGAAACATCCAGAATAAGTAGAAGGAAGGAAATAGTAAAGATCAGAGCAGAAATAAATGACATAGAGACTAAACACAATATAATGTAACCAAGAACTGGTTCTTTGAAAAAACAGACTGATGAACCTTTAACCAGACTGGTCAAGAAACAAACAGAGAAGACCTAAATGAACTAAATTAGAAAGGAAAGAGGGGAAGTAATAACTGACACCACAGAAATACAAAGGATTGTACAAAAATACTATGAACAACTATATGCCCATAAGCTGGACAATGTGGATGAAATGGACATATTCCTAGAAAAATACAATCTTCCAAAAGAAGAATCAGGAAGAATCAGAAAATCTGAATAGGCCAATAACAACTAAGGAAATAGAAACATTAATTAAAAACTCTTAGAAAACAAAAGCTCTGGTCCGAATGACTTAACAGGGGTTTTACCAAACATTCAAAGAACTAACACCTAACTTCCTCAAACTATTTCAAAAACATTCAAGAGGAGTGGACACCTTCAAAGTCTTTTTGCGAGTCCAGTATTATTTTAATTTCAAACCCAGATAAAGACACCATAAAGAGAGAGAATTATAGGCCAATATCCATGATGAGCATAGATTCTAAAATTCTCAACAAAGTATTAGCAAATCAGATCCAACAAAATATTAAAAAGATCATACACCATGACCAACTGCGATTTATTCCAGAGATGCAAGATTGATACAATATTCACAAATCAATAAATGTGATACATCACATAAACAAACTAAAAGACAAAAATCACAGGATCATATCAATAGATGCAGAAAAAGCATTCAACAAAATCCAACACCCCTTTTTGATAAAAACTCTCAGCAAAGTGGGAATAGTGGAAGTATATCTCAACATAAGAAAGGCCATATATGACAAACCTACAGCAAACATAATAACTCAAAAGGCAAAAACTAAAACCATTTCCCTTAAGAACAGGAACCAGACAGGGATGTTTGCTTTCATCACTCTTATTCAACATAGTATTGCAAGTCCTAGTCACTACAATCAGACTACAAGAAGAAATAAAAGGCATCCAAATTAAAAAGAAAGAAGTAAAACTTTCATTATGCACAGATGATGTGATATTGTATATAGGAAACCCTAAACACTCCACCAAAAGAAAAAAACTATTAGATTTAATAAATGAATCTGGCAATGTAGGAGGATACAAAATCAACACCCCAAAATCGCTGGCTTTATTATACACCAATAATGAATTCTCAGAAAGAGAAACTAAATAAAAAATCCCATTTATAATTGCAACAAAAAAATTAAGATACTTAGGAATAAACTAAGGAGGTAAAAGACTTATACTCAGAAAACTACAGGACATCGAAAAAAGAGATAGAGGAAGATATGAACAAGTGGAAGGATATACCGTGTTCATAGATTGGTAGAATTAAAATCATTAAAATGTCCATACCATTCAAGGCAATCTACAGATTCAGTGCAATCCCTATTAAAATACTAACAGCATATTTCACAGATCCAGAACAAATATTCCAAAAATTGACATGAAACCAAAAAAGACTCTGAGTAGCCACAGCAATCTTGAGAAAGAAGAAGAAAATTGGAAGCAATCACAATTCCAGATATCAAGTTATACTACAAAGCCACTTGTAATCAAAGCAGCCTAGTACTGGCATAAGAATTGGCATATACATCAATGGAACAGACCAGAGACCCCAGAAATTGACCAAAGCTATTATGGTCAATTAATATTTAACAAAGGAGGCAAGAGCATACAATGGAGTCAAGACAGTCTCTTCAATAAATGGTACTGGGAAAACTGAACAGATACAAGCAAAAAAAAAAAAAAAAAAAAAAAATGAAACCAGACCACTAACTTACACCATATACAAGAATAAACTCAAAATGGATAAACAACTTAAATATAAGTCGTGAAACCATAAAAATCCTAGATGAAACCATAGGCAGCAAAATCTCAGACATCTCTCTTAGCAATATGTTCATGGATACATCTTAGGACAATGGAAACTAAGGAGAAAACAAAACAAAATGGAACTACATCAAAATAAAAAAGTTCTGCACAGCAAAAGAAAACATCAACAAAATGAAAAAAAGTGTATGGGAGAATCTATTTGGTAATGACACATCTGATAAAGGATTAATATCCAAAATATATAAGGAACTCATACAACTTAACAAAAGGAAGACAAACAATCCAATTAAAAAATGGGCAAAGGACCTAAATAGACACTTATCCAAAGCGGAGATACAGATGGCCAAGAGACATATGAAAAAATGCTCAAAGTCACTGATCATCAGAAAGATGCTAATTAAAATCACCATAAGGTACCACCTCACACATGTTAGAATGGCTACCATCAACAAATGACAAGTGCTGGCAAGTATGTGGAGAAAATGGAGCCCTAGAACACTGCTGGTTGGAATGCAGACTGATGTAGCCATTATGGAAAACAATATGGAATTTTCTCAAAAAATTAAATATGGAACTGCCATTTGACCCAGTAATCCCACTTCTAAGAATATATCCTAAGAGACCTGAAACACCAATCAGAAAGAATTTATGTACCCCTATGATAATAGCAGCACAATTTACAATAGCTAAGATCTGGAAACAGCCCAAGTGCCCATCAGTAGACGAGTGAATAAAAAAGTCATGGTACATCTACACCATGGAATACTTTGCAGCAGTAAAAAAGAAGGATCCCTTACCCTCTGAGACAGCATGGAGGGACCTGGAGAGTATTATGCTAAGTGAAATAATCCAGTTAGAGAAAGACAAGTATCACATGATCTCACTCATATATGGAATCTAATTAACAAAATAAACTGGTGAAAAAAATAGGTCCAGAGACAAAGAAGCATAGAACAGACTGAGGAAACACAGAGGGAAGGCAGGGGAAGGTGGGTGGGTGGAAAGAAATTATCCAAAGAACTTGAATGCATATATGCATAATCCATGGACACAGACAATAGGGTGGTGAAGGCCTGGGGTAGGGGGGCAGGGGCAGACTAAAAGGGGTCAATGGGAGAAAAAAGAGGACATATGTAATACTTTCAACAATAATGTTTTTTAAAAGTTGAGCTATCTGTATTGGTAGTAGAATATACAGTTCAACTTAGTTGAAATTTGAATGCCAAATTATCATTTTAAAAGATTTCAGAGACAAAATTTTTGTCTGAAGAAGATTGCCATTCACTGACTAGGACACGCAATTAATGGCATCAGAAATTGCCAAAGCCCTGATTATAATTTTTAAAGTTAAAGAAAAATATAGCGGATTTATGTATCATAAAGAATTACCTTTTAGGTACCAAATGCTTACCTGTCAAATACTTTTAATTGGATTTCAAGAGAAGTTGTTTAACTTCCATCAATACTTAAGATAATAAAAAAGTCTTTAAAACATACAAAAAATATAGAAAGTTCATAACTTTCTTTGATAAGCTTAAAAATTATATTGCAAACTCCAAAGGTTTTAAGGAAAATATTCTGTATGGGCTTGGGTAATGGACAGTCAAGTGTCCTAGCATGCTCTGCGCATCTTAGATTCTTAATTTAGAGTCTTTAGATTCTCAGTTTGAGAAGTGAAGACTCACTTTTTTTTGGTTATACAAACATGAAGTGATATACAATTGCACAAACAACTGTACACTATGTCCTAAAATGTTTCTGAACATTTAATGCAGCATCCCCCACTCCAAAAAGAAAATGTTAATGAATTAATCAACGAAATATGATAACAATGTTGAATGTTCTCAAGATGAGAACTGAAAAATGACCTTTGCCTTGTGTGGAGCGCAGTTATGGTGTTTTGGCCAGGTTCAAGCCTCAGACTAATGAAAGGACAGGGTCCTCTCATTGCCACGTGCAAGTCCCAGCTGGAGGGCAGGGCCCTCCCAGCACAATTATAGCCAACGGCTGTGGTTGTAAGCTTGAACTTATGGTCCAAACACGTGGCCCCACGTGCCTTGTGCTAGAGTTCAGGTGCATGTAGTGGAGTAGGGTTGAAACTCACGAGAATGCTGTAAACAACGTGATCACGCCCCTACTTTGCCTCGTGGCATCTGCTATAAAATAAAGACATGGCTTGTGGGCTCTGGCGCTGTCTCCTTATCAGGGAGCAGCGTCCCACCGAGACCCAGCTTTCATTCTCTTATCTGTCTTTCCTTAATCCTTTCACCCCCCCCCCCCACTCAGTTTACCTTTGGCCACAACAGCCTTGAACCATACAGAAGTCACTGGTTATCTCTGGAGGAACACTGGGAGTGGAAGCCAAACAGAGCACCTTCAGAAGTGAGTGGGAACGAGAGATAAGAACACAGACAACGTTCATGAGAAGGTGGTGTCCATGGATATTGTAAAATGCTTTCCTCTCTATCCTTTGGAATTCTTCCAAAGTCATTTTCATGGCTCCAACCATCTTTCATGTGGTTGTGTTGCACCATCATTTAATCAGTTCTCTATTATTGGAAATTTATAGTTAGCTTTTCCTTTCAAAACATGATGATATGACCTGGATGTTTTCATTTGCAAAAAAAAATTATATGCAGCATGGCTTAAGGATAAAGCTGAACATATAAATTAATTCTTGACTTTCTGTGGGGTGAAGCATTTTCCGTTTCACACCTGGGTCAATGTTCTGCGTTTGGCACCTATAACCCCCAAGGATTGTGGCTACTGGTCAAGATAATGATCAAGTGTGATAAAGACTGCATTAATGAGCTTAGGCAGTGTGTGTTCCACTGGGCCATTAATTTCTCAGTGTTTGGAAGTATTTATAGCCATATCTGTGACTATGTATCCAAAACGCTATAGGCGTGAATATGCCATGCAAAACACTTACCTCAGAAAAATTTGAGGTGCATTTAAAATTTTTCAGTGGCCATCCAGTTTTTATTCTTTCCCTAAGTCTTTTAATAAATTTTCTCTTTTCTCTCTCAAAGATACTACTGACAATACTTTACACCCTTTTGTTTTTTTTAGTATTTTTAAATATGTTCTTAGTGACTTTAGAGAGAGAGGAAGGGAGAATTAGAGAGAGGTAGAAACATGGGTGAGAGAGAAACATCGATTGGCTGCCTTCTGGGATTGAGCTGCAACCCAGGCATGTACCCTGACGAGGAATTGAACCGGCAACTCTTGGTGCATGCGACAATGCTCAACCAACTGAGCCATACCAGATAGGCTTCACTCTTTCATTTTAAAACAAGAAAGGAACTGATTTTTACTCCCCTACATTCAAAATGATTCATTCCTTAAAATAAAACAAAAAAAGCTAATTTTTTTTTGAAAATCACTCTCCATAAGTAGCTGAGATGTAATATATGTGGGCTTCTATTTTGTGTGCATTTCCCTCGTGACATGTGGGCCCATCAAGGTGGGCCTCAATCTGGGGGACCACTGAACCACACAGAGCAGACAAGACCTCCTACAGGGACACAAACTGAGTCTAGAACAGAGGGTAGTTCCACTTGTTGGCTGGGTAACCTTGCATAAGTTACTTAACCTCTCTCTTTTCCTTCTCTTATCTTCAATAAAGGTGTGATAATAAGCTACCTCGTGGGGTCAAAGTGAGAACTCAAGAAATTAATACATGTAAAGTGCTCAGAACAGGGCCTGGCTCAAATCGGAGAGCTTAGTAAGTATGGGTTCTAATACCATGAAGCAATTGGAACTGTAGCCATTTTTCTAGCCTCTGGGAAGCCTGGAAATACCACGTGCAAGGACACAGGCAGAGTGCAGACACTCTCATCATGGTTTTGGAGAGGAGAGTGATGTGACTACAGCATGCCATATTATTAGAGCCAACAATCTCCTAATTTGGACCTCTCACCCCATCTCTTCCCCACCAGGAAAACTACCTGGCTACAGGGATGCTCTTGGTTGTAGTTGCTGGGGTGGGGAGGTTATGAATTGAAAGAAAAGGGAGAGAGTTAAAAGAAAAAAAGGACTGTATCTTTAGAGATCTTCAAGGAAACCAAGAACACAGATCTGTTTTGTGGATTACATTGGAGCTATCCAGAGTAACTGCTTGGTCCATGCTAATTACACAGTGATCAAAAGAGGAAGGCGGAGTTGCCATCTCAGGAAGGGTGAAGGCGAAGTCACAACAGGAGCAACATGTAACCTGCAAGGACAGCATCAGTGTTGTAGCTCCGGAGTCACAGACAGTACAGAAGGAATGAATGCAATCCTTGGCACAGGACAGTCTGAGGGCTCATGTAAGACATGCTCATGACTCTGGGAATGAGATGCAGAGAGCCTACGAGCTATGGTTGCAGACCCACTGTTGCAGGTGGCTAGACAATAACCACATTTCCCAGTTGTTCCCTTAGGTTGGCATAGCCTAGAGCAGCGGTTCTCAACCTGTGGGTCGCGACGCTATTGGTGGTCGAAAGACCCTTTCACAGGGGTCGTCTAAGACCATCAGAAAACACATATATAATTACATATTGTTTTTGTGATTAATCACTATGCTTTAATTATGTTCAATTTGTAACCACGAAAATACATCCTGCATATCAGATATTTACATTACAATTCATAACAGTAGCAAAATTACAGTTATGAAGTAGCAACGAAAATAATTTTATGGTTGGGGGTCACCACAACATGAGGAACTGTATTAAAGGGTCAAGGCATTAGGAAGGTTGAGAACCACTGGCCTAGAGAAATGGGTGACATACAAATAGAGACATGTAGCGATCACTTGATTATTTTCACCTAAACTTATTTGCATATGTAATTATAGATTTTTACGATGATTTTTAACTTGTAAATTCATTAATACATTAGCTCAAGAAGCACTTATGGAATGCAAACTCTACCAGATCCTGTGGTAATTGCTAGAATCCATATCTTGAATATTTGTTAGATGAATGAAGTTCATATTCTAAAGAGGGTGACTGACATGAAAATAATACTACACAACAAGAATGTGAAAGACATAATAAAATAACAGGGGATCAGAGAAGAGAGAACATTACTTTTCTTTGGGTGAGAGGTTGTTCCCAGCAGCCTGTGAAGATGGTGGGATAGATAGCAGATAAGAGCAAGAGCGTGCACACTGCATTCTGAAAGATCTGAGTTCAGCTCTGCACTTACTGTGGGGTGGTGCTGGGAAATTTAGCTTTAATAGCCTTGGTTTCTAAATCTATAACATGGGGGTATTTTGCTGAATTTTTATAAGGATTAAATATGATAATGTGTGCAAAGGGTTTACCAAATGTCTGATACATGCTAAATCCTCAGTAAGTGGTAAGAGTAGTTGTATTGTCATTGGCACTGTTTAGTCAGTACATGTACTTATGAGAAGATTGTCAGACGCTGGAGAGCACATGGTAGGTTGATACAGTTACATAACCCAGTGAGATCAAAGCTAATCTTTTGATTTGGTTCTGTGTTTTCTCTGCAACAGTGTGGGTCCTCTGACTAATAGCATCAGCATCACCTGGACACTAGTAATGCAAATTTTTGAGCCCTACTCCAAAATTACAGAATCAGAAACTTGGGGGTGAGAATCAATAATCTTTGTTTTAACAAGCCTTCCGTGTGATTCTATTGTTTGAGAACCACTGCTTTATAAGTAGATGGCAAAGTAAGTAAAACAAAACAAAACAATAGAGAATAGGCAGAAAGTAGAGGGATGATGAGAACCAAAACCTGTAGCCAAGACAAAAATGGCTTATACTCCTATAGTTTGGATATTGTTATGTTTCTTTTTTAAAAAAAATATACTTTATTAATTTTTTACAGAGAGGAAGGGAGAGGGATAGAGAGTTAGAAACATCCATCAGCTGCCTCCTGCACACCTCCTACTGGGGATGTGCCCAAAATCAAGGTACATGCCCTTGACCAGAATCGAACCTGGGACCCTTCAGTCTGCAGGTCAATGCTCTATCCACTGGGCCAAATTGATCAGGGCCATTGTTATGTTTCCTGTTGTCCCACAGCACCCTAAATCTGTCCTCCTGGTGTTAAATTGTTTTTTTCTTTTTTGATTCTCTGATTGAGTGATCCACCTCCCCAATTTGCTGATCCAATTCTTGGTTCCTCTAATCTGTTGTTTATTCCTTCCAATGTGTTCTTTATTTCTGCTGTCATTCTTCATTTCTGAGCAGTCATTTTACATAATTTCTATATCTTTTCTCATGCTGTTGAGCAACCTTATAATCATTTCTCTGAACTCTACATCTGATAATTTGCATATCACCATGTCATTTAGCTCTTTTTCTGGAAAATTCTCTTGTTCTTTCATTTGGGGCTTGTTGTTTTTTTTTTCCCCTCCCCATTTTTGCTGCCTGTTTGGGTTTGTTTGTATGTATTAGGTAGATCTGCTGTGACTCTCAGTCTTTTTGAGGGTCTGGTGTAGGTCAATGTCAGATGTACCTGTTTGGAGCTGTCAGTGATCCACAACTTGTGGCTCTCACTGCTGGGGCTGGTGCACACATCAAGGTCTGCTTTTCTTAGCCTTGGGTCCAGAAGCAGATTAGGCAAAGACAAGGAGACATACGTAATACTTTCAACATTAAAGGTAAATTTAAAAAATACATTAGAAATTATTTTAACTTTTCATTATTTAAAGGAACAGTATAAAAAATAACCTGGTGTTTAACCTTAGATATTGAGAACTCAAGCTCATTTTTTACCATGAATGTTCCTGCCCTGGGCACTGCATAAACTCTTGAAGCAAATATTCCTTCAATATCCGTACCAATATGAAGCACTTTCTTTCCTTGTTCATTACGAAGAGCATATTCACAGTATAATAATGATAATAATGATCATTGTTGGTATTTTAAATATGACCTCCAGTTCTTTGACACTTCTCTCATTAAGTCATCGGGTCTCTGTCCCCTCCTTTGATGGAGGTGGTATGATGGAAGTTGAAAGTATTACATATGTCCCCCTTTTTTCAAATTGACCCTCTCCACCCCACCCCCGCCCCCCACCCTAGTCCTTCACCACACTGTTGTCTGGGTTATGCATAAAAGTTCTTTGGTTAATCTCTTCCCACCCTCCCCTGCTTTCCCTCAGATTCGTCAGTCTGTTCCATACTTCTGTGTCTCTGGATCTATTTTGGTCATCAGTTTATTTTGTTAATTAGATTCCACATATGAGTGAGATCATGTCATATTTGTCTCCCTCTGACTACCTTATTTCACTTAGCATAATATTATCCAGATTTCTCCATACTGCCTCAATGACGTTAGAGGGTAGGCCATTAAAAACCCCTCCCAGCCATCTCCAATCCTCCTGTTCCTCTCCCTTCCCTGGACTGTCAGAATTCCCTCCAGTCATTCCTTCTAAGAGCCTGACATGGCTGCCACACTATGAGAAGCAGGAGCCACCTAGAGAGGCCACCGGAGGCATTCCAGTAACCAGTCTCCACCCAGCCCAGAGGCTAGGTAAATGAGCGAAAAATCCTCTAGATATGCCTCCTCTCTAGCTGTGTGAGTCACCTCTTCCCAGCTGAGATCACGGACAAGCTCAGACAAGCTATCCCTGCTGTAGCCTGTCCAGATTTCTGACCACAAGATCTGTGACCATAGTAAAGTGCCTGCTTGACAACACCCAATTTGGTGTGGTTTGTTATGCAGTAGTAGAGAAGTGGAACAAATAATCATAATGAGTAGCATTCCTAAAGTGCCTTCTATGTGTCAAGCACTATACCATGCTTTATATGCTACAGCTCTCATCCTTTCAACTGCGTGGCAAAATGTATATAGGGTGTCCCCCCAAATTATATATATACACTTTGAATAATTATAAAGGCAGTATTTATTAAAATACATTTCGGTTTCAAAATTGAGCTATCAGCTGTTAAAGGGTGCATACATTTTTGGAGACACCCTGTATAGATGCCATCCCCGTTGATAAGTGAAGAAATGGAGTCTCTGAGATAATATCATGCAAGGGCACACATCTGGTAAATGACAAGTTTATGTCAAAATTCCGGATATTAAAAATGCCCAAATGTCATTCTTTAGCCCCCTAAAGATGAGAATCAGGAGATGGCAAAAACTAGAAATTAATATGACACAATTATATTGTGGTTGATTTTTTTAAAATTTAAAAATGTTAATACTTTTTCTATGAAGAATTTAAACATTGTATCTACTCATCAGAATAAAAATAATTAATTTATTAATTACAATGAGTAATCATTATAAGATATAATAATGTCAGCATTAATCATTTGATTTAATTTCTTTGACCATAATTATGAGATGTTTGTCATGAAAATTACAGAAATTTTTTCCCTTGGATTAGCCAATCAGATAGAAATTAACCTGTCTACAGAGTATCACTAACAGCAAACTAGTAAAGATCTGAGGACATTTATGAAGCAAAATGGGCATATATCAGTTCAGTGAACATCGATAATATTTAATTGCTCTGTAAGAGTTTCTTTACTTTCTTTGTGAAGGATATTTACATGATTTTTTATGGGTACTATTTCTAGATGTGGCAAGTGAGAGTCTTTTAATTTAATTATATATTTTTTCCACACAGTGTCCATGTATGTGATCACAACCAGTCTATAGCAACTGCATTTTAAATTTCTTATAGCTATGAGAAAGCACAAGAAGAATGGAAAGAATGTACTTGAAAACACAGAATGCTCCAGAGCTTTCTGTCATGATATTTAGACTTCTAAAACAATCCTTTGTTTCATTCATGTATCAAGAAAATAAAAGCAGTGGATAAGGAACTTGTAATTACCCCTTGATCATCATTCAAATGGTACTTTCTGGGGCCCTGCTCTACCATCAGAAAACTTATTAAGTGTGGATGTGATAACTGTGTGAGTCAAATCTGAGTGCAGTGCTAACTACTGCATGACCTTGAGCAACTTACTCAACCTTGCTGAGCTTTCAGTTTTTTCCTTCTGTAAAATGGGGATAAGAAAACCTTATTCATAAAATTGTTGTAAGGACTAAATTAGCATAGTCTGGCCCTGGCACACAGTGGTGCTTGCATGTAGGTAAGGATGTTTAAAATGAACTGAAAACATCTGGTTCCAGAGAGTTGATGGTGAATATACACTTGATCTTAAAATTCCAATGAAATCCTATATAATAAAAGCCTAATATGCTAAGTGTCGGTCGACTGGTCAGTCGTTCAACCAATCAAAGTGTAATATGCCAATGATATGCTAAAGCCACCTAACCGCTCGCTATGACGTGCACTGACCACCAGGGAGAAGACAGTTGACCGGTCGACTAGTTGCTATGATGTGCACTGACCACCAAGGGGCAGACGCTCCGACTGGTAGGTTAGCTTGCTGCTGTGGTCCGGTCGATCAGGACTGAGCTAGATGGGCCTGATATGCCCTGGAGCCCCCCCTTGGTCCCTCCCTGGCTGGCCAACCTCCCACATCTCTCCCCTGCCCCAGTAGTGCACCAGTGGGGTTCCTCAGCCTGGCCTGCGCCCTCTTGCAATCCAGGACCCCTCGGGTGATGTCGGAGAGCTGGTTTTGGCCTGATCCCACAGGGCAGGCTGAGGGACCCCACTGGTGCACAAAATCATGCACCAGGCCTCTAGTGACTCTATAACAGCCTGGAAAGCAAAGATGGATGGCATTGTTAGACCAACATTTTGAGGAATTTCTGGAAGATGTTAAGGAGAAGGGACATGCAGACTGAATAACTATAGCTAAGGAAACTATAGCCCAATATGAATCTATAGGGGGGGCTGCTAAATTTAACCAAGAAAAACATCCAAGGTCAGGGTCAGCAAGGATGGGAATGTGGAGATACCCAATTGGAGGAGGACTTATTTAAAAGACTGAATGCTCTGGGCCATTTGACTTCTCTGTTATAAGGAGCAGTGAGATGCCACTATTGCCCCAGTCTAAAATCAGCAAGAATGCTTGCCTTAAATAATGTGGGCAGTGCCTCACTGGTTCCTAAGGTGGATCTTGAGCCCCCAACACAAACAGAGCAGTGCCTAGAAAGTCTGGGGCCTCACAACTGACAGGCGGCCTCAATCCAACCAGCTAACTATATCCAATCAATCAGTCAATCAGAAGGGAATGGAAAGAGAACGCTTCACACTAGAAACCCTCCGGTGCTCCACCTCCAGGACAAAATTTTGCTGGTCTCGGCAAACAGCATTCAAGCAAGGCTGAAACTTACATGTCGGATTACTATCAAACCAAAGGGGAAAGTTGCCTGTCTATGAGGTCTCACATTTAGCTATAGAACTCTTCAGTTAGCCTCCTAGTCAAGAAAGAGGGTTTTTACAGCTGCCAAGTAAATGCATACCACATTCTTATATTATTCTAGTCTTTCAATTAAAATTATGAATCAATTACCAAGGGTCATGAAAAATTTGAAGAAAAACAAGAGCATGGGAGCATGCATCAAGACTAAGAACCAGAATATTGACATCTGAGGAAACAAGAGTTGATGAAAGAAATAGAAAAAGGGTTTCTAAAAGATTTCTATTAATGTCTTCAGAGAGGTTTAAGTTGACATAAGGAGAATAAGTTGCTATTAAAAAGCAATCAGAAAATGAGAACAACTTAAAATCACTTATAAATAGTGATGCAAAAATCCCAAGTACAGGTTTAAAATATTAATTCAAGAAGAATATTAAAAGAATAATATATAATAACTAAGAATACAAGAACAGTTCACCAGTAGGAAACAGAGTAAATCACTCCATTAAATATTAAATGATAGATCATATGATCATCTCAAGGGATGGTGAATAGGCAGCTGGTAAAATCCAATATCCATACCTGATCGAAACCTCTCAGTAAGGTTGAAATAGTTAGTACTTTCCTTAACTTGATAAAGGGTATTTACCAGAAACCAATGCCAACCATTATTCTAATTGTAAAACACAGAAGAAGTTCCTATTAAAGTCAAACACAAGCCAGAGAGTCTCATCATTATTGCTATTACTTCAGTTTGTTCAGGTGGTCTTAGAAAATAAAAACCCAGAAAAAAGGATCTCAAATTTATAGATAGTCCATAGCAGGATTTGGCAAATAGAAATTAATAATAAAATATTAAATGAATTTAAAAATCTTTATAAGAGCATTTCCCTAACAATTTAGGGATCAGAAAAAATTTCAAAAGAAGAATTTCAAACTATCTAGAAAATAATCATAATGAAAGCTATATACTACACATACATAATTTAACCAGATTCAAATTCAGAAGAAATTTTGGAGAAAAAAAGAGAGACTTTCACAATGTCAATAATTAAAGCAGAACAGTAATAGTGTAGGAATAAAGTAGATAATAATGTCACATAGAATGCAGAAATATATTAAAGAACATCAAAGAATTTGGTCTATAATAATCTTAACAGAATCCAACACATAAAATGAAATACAGTCTTAATTTCCTTTGACTAACATATTATGGAGTCTTTACTTAGTACCTATTTTACCACTTTTTTCCTGAATATTGTAACTCCTCAGTGATGCCATAAAAGACAGATATATACTAATTAAAGTACAACTTTGCTTTGTTTTGATATGAATACTGAGAGAAAAATATGATACTGTTTAGTTAATTTCTTCAGACAATTATTCATGGACTTTTGTAGATAACATCTTAATAAAACTTCCAAGAAACCATCCATTAAATACTCATACCTTCTATTCCATTCATCTTCCTATTGTCCAAGGGGGATGTCTTGATAAAGGTATTAGATAGTACAAAATATTCATATTTCATAAATATGAATAAAGGTATAGCTTAACTACTTTCTGAAATAAAGGTGGCAGTAAATTTGCCATTTCATAAAAATGACTTAATCATTTCAGCATTGATCCAGATTATCTTTGGGGTAGATCCTCCCTAACCTTTGTTTTCTATGATCCTTATTTCTATTACTGAACGAAGCAGAAACATCTTACTTATCTATATCTCCATCTCTCTCTTCACTTTAAACCTGTATTTATTTTTCCCATCATCTGCAGGGTATTTCCTCAAGGCGGTCCCACCAGAGGTTCAACCACAACATGGCCCATTCCAGTTCCCTCTCCTCCACCGCATCCCCATGCCCCTGGCTTGCCAATATTGTGCAACCATCACCACAACCTAATTTTAGAAAATTGTTTTCTCCCCTAAAAGAAACCCATACCCTTTAACAGTCACTTGCCATTCACCCCATCCCTCCCCAGGACTGTAAAAGTACCACTCTGTTTTCTCTGGACATGTCATATATATGGAATCATACACTCTGTGTTCTTTCCTGTCTAGCTTCTTTCACTTAGCATAATGTTGTCAAAGTTCATCCACGCTGTAACATGCATCAGCATGTCATTTCTTTTTATTGCTGAGCACTTCATTGTACTGAAACATGACATTATGATTACTCATTCATAAGCTGATGGGCATTGAGGTTGTTTCCACTTTTCAGTTAGTATGAATTATGCTTCTATGAACATTTGTGTACAAGATTTTGCATGGATATGTTTTCAATTCTCTTGGGATTCCTGGGAGTGGAACTTCTGGGCTATATGATAACTTTATATTTAACTTTTGAAGAACTGCTAGACTTTCTCAAAGGTATGGAATGATTTTACATTCTACCAACAGTATGTTGAGGTTCAAATTTCTCCTCAGCCATACCTGTGTCTGTCATTAAAAGTTCTCATTGTGGCTTTGATTTGAATTTCTGTCTAATGATGTTGAGAATTTTTTCATGTGTTTAGTTATTTCTATATCTTCTTCAGAGAAAAGTCTACTCATATCCTTGTCCCAGTTCTAAAAGAGATTATATATTATATCTTATTACATAATATATATAATATCTTTAAAATATATTATGTTGCTGTTACAACAGAGTTCTTTCGATATATGCTTTACATAGCAAGTATTTCCTCTCATTCTGTGCATGTCTCTAGTCTTTATACTCTTTTTAAAAAATTTATCTTTATTGTTGAAAGTATTACAGATGCCCCTCTTTTGCCCCTCAGTGACCCACTCCACCCCAAACCTGCCTCCCCCAGGCCTTCACTGTACTATTGTCTGTGTCCATGGGTTATGCATATATGCATGTAAGTTCTTTGATTAATCTCTTCCCGCCCCTCTTTCTCCCTTCCCTCTGAGATTCTTCAGTCTGTTCCATGCTTCTATGTCTCTGGATCTGTTTTGTTCATCGGTTTATTTTGTTCATTAGTTTCCACATATAAGTGAGATCATGTGATAGTTGTTTTTCTCAGACTGGGTTATTTCACTTAGCATAATACTCCAGGTCCCTCCATGCTGTCTCAAAGGGTAAGAGATCCTTCTTTTTTATTGCTGTATAGAATTCCATTGTGTGAATGTACTAAATCATTTTTATCCACTCATCTACTGATGGGCACTTGGGCTGTTTTCAAATTTATATTTTCTTGATGGCATTGCTTACAGTACAAAAGTTTTAAAGTTGGATGTAGTCCAACTTATCTATTTTTTTTCAGTTCTGCTTTTGGTATTATATTTAAGAAACTATTGCTTCATCCAAGGTTATAAAGATCTACTCTTATTCTTTCTTCTAAGAATTTTATAATTTTAGCTCTTACATTTAGGTCTATGATCCATTTTGAGTTAGTTTTGTGTAGTGTGAGTCATTATTTTTAATGGATGCTATTGAGAGCAGAGTATTTTTTAATACCTAAAGGATTCCTCCCCCCACCCCCACCCCATCTCCACACACACAACAAATGCACATCCAAATAGAATATAGTCACTGAATCATTTGTGCAAATGTATGCAGTAGTAACCAGGCAATATGATAAAAATGAAAAATAAACTGTAGCACCAAGTACACCATGTGTAAGTCCTCTGCTATTTCTCCCATTTTTCTCCACATTAGTCCTACCCACTACTCAAGGTCAGCTCAAGGCTCACTGCTGGATCCTGAAGAATTATCCTTGTCTGAAATCTGGTAGCAGCTGTGTTAGGATTGCTAATTTGACAGTTCACAAGATGCCTTATAGTTTATCTGTCTTTTTATATGTATTTTTTGTCTCCTCAACTATGTTGAGAGGGGCAAAATTTACACCTCAGCTCTCTTAAGTACTCAGCACAGTGTTATGGTTGGCACTAGAATTCAATATATGCGAGCTCATAGTAATATGCATTAGTATTGCCTGGCCAGCGTGGCTCAGTGGTTGAGCACCAACCTATGAGCTAGGAGGTCATGGTTCAATTCCTGGTCAGGGCACATGCTCCGGTTGCGGGCTTGATCCCCAGTGTGGTGCGTGCAGGAGGCAGCCAATCAATGATTCTCTCTCATCATTGGTGTTTCTATCTCTCTCTCCCTCTTCCTTCCCCTCTGAAATCAATAAAAATGTATTTAAAAATGTATTAGCACCTACTTTAGAATAAGAATAGCAGGAGTTATAAATATGGAAGAGTCACTACAAGTCAAACACCTATAATATATCATTTAATTCTCAAAACCATTCTATAATGTGGTGACATTATTCTAACTTTATAGTTTATAAAACTCAGACCAAGAAAAGTTAAATAATTCATGTGGGTTCATGTGAAGTGTGGACTGGACTGTGCCCAGATCTAACTCAAACGCCTATGCTCACAGTCACCATGCAACGTTGCCTTCTGAAAACATGGATTGTGATTAGGAAGAGGTGGAAAGTGGCAGCTACTTTGCTCATACTGACGTTAGTGTCTATGTTCCACATCTAATATGGTTGTGTCTGTCTTTCACATCACACTGTGAGTTCAGGTGTGGAATCTTGTATTTTCACCCAACTGTGTGACACCATGTACTTGGCAAATAAACTTAGCTGCTGAGTGATTCTGGGAAAGTTACTCAAGCTCTCTATTGGCTTCATTTCCTCATCTGTAAAATGGCGATGACAACAGTCCCTATCTCACAGGGATATGATGGTGCCTATAAATTGATTAGTGGAACATATAAAGTGATATCAGTGATACTAATCTCAGCTATTATTGTAATCATCATCATTATCATTTTTATTACTATACTAGAGGCCCAGTGCACGAAAGTCATGCACTCAGGGAGAGAAGGGAGCACCCTCAGCCCGGCCTGCATCCTCTCGCAATCCAGGACCCCTTGGGGGATGCAGGGAGTGGGCCTAAGCCGGCAGTCAGACATCCTTAGCGCTGCCGCAGAGGCAGGAGAGGCTCCCACCACCACCGCTGTGCTTGCCAGCTGTGAGCCCGGCTTCTGGCTGAGCAGTGCTCCCCATGGGAGTGCACTGACCACCAGGGGGCAGCTCCTGTGTTGAGCATCTGCCTTCTGGTGGTCAGTGCGCGTCATAGCGACTGGTTGTTCCACCATTTGGTTGATTTGCATATTAGCCTTTTATCATATAGGATTATTCCTCTAAAATCACCAGTGGAGACAAATGTCAGTCACTTATTTGCACCCACAGAGGCACACATGTTCCCAAGTCTACACTGGTTAGTTATTTCCATCTGCTGCATTTCTGTGTACATGGACAGCGAGTTGGACTTCCATTTTTTTTGTCGGCCAGGCACATTTTTACAGACTAAGATGTGGGAAGGACATCTAGAAACACTAGACCAGAGATTCTTAACCATTTAGAACAAGAGAGGAATAAAATCAGAATGTCCCTGAGACTGTTCAGACCATACCCATGGCACTTCCAACTACACATTCCAAACCTTATCACAACCCCTTCCCCAAAGGAAAGCTGTGTTTCTGGAGCTGAGAACCAGTGCAAAGAGAGTTGTTGTTGATGAGGGGATGCTATTCTTTTGAACAAGTAGGTGGAACCAAAACAAACAAAAAAAGGTTGACAACTGCTGTTGCCTAGGGCAACAGATCACATTTTGCCGGATGTGGGTTTATGACATATAGCTCCACCATTTAGTTCTCTTCTTTGTTAGTCCCTGTTATTATTAGGTGGAATCCAATAATTAGTGTGGGGGGAGAGAAAATGAAAAGTAAGCAATGACAACTGGAGGTTGTTTTTGTTGCTAGAAGGCTAAATAAAGCATTCTGGGTATAGGTTTAAACATGAATTAAAATCAGGTTCCAGCAACAGGCCTCATACTAATAGAAAATGCTATTCCTTCAGCTTACTTCATAATTTATCTAGTATCTTTCATGCAGCTGAATAATCCACACATAGTTAGGACACAATATTGGTGTAATTTTCTAGGGCTGCGCTGCCCACTGGGTTTGGAAGATTTAATTAAAAAAAAAGAACAAAAGAGGTCATCAATAATTTTAATAATACTTAAATTTAATGTAATTTATTATAAATAATATCAATTAAATGATTATTTTGGATATATATTAAATAAAGGTTATTGCTAAAATTAATGTCACTTGTGTCTTTTTTCTCTTTTTAATGTGGCTTCTTGAAAATGTAAAGTTATCCATGTGGTGTGCATTATATTCCCTTTGGAGAGTGCTGCTCCAGCATGCTCCAGTTTTGTTATGACAAGGGCCTAAGCATTTGACTCAAATATGATAGATTGTGGTGACTGTACCATCTACACTAATAAAAGAGAAAGATGCAAATTGACCATACCTTTGCAATGCCCACCAGCGAATCAAGAGTGTGTATGCAAATTCACTGAACAAAGATGGTGGGTTAATTTGCATACACAGGCGCTGAGCAGCCGGGGGCAGGGTGGGAAGGCAGGAAGGTGGGAAGGTGGAAAGGCGGTTCCGGCCAGAGTGAAGGCAGTGTCTGCAGCCAGAGGAAGAAAGGCCCATTCTTGCACGAATCTTTGTACATCGGGCCTCTAGTATGGATATAATCTGAATATTACTAACCAAGTATTAAATCAGAATCTCATTTCCTTTCCCACTGTACTTTATGCTCCAGTACAGTACTGCTAACCTATTTCCCACATGGTGCCTAAAGTGACCTTCTTCCACTGGACTACCTGGAAATACCTTTATCTTTCAAAGTGCCTCTTGGTCACCCCCATATAATGCCTTCCCTAGAAGCACTGTCTTTGCCATATTACTTCTATACCTATCACCGCACATGATACATTGCAATGTGTTCATTGACAGGTTTGTCTCACCCACTGGACTAGAAGCTTCTTGAGGTTAGGGGGCCATGTGTTCCCCAACACTAGCATATGGTTGGCCCTGAACACATAATGTGCTGAACTGCAAAAAGCAGTTCCAATTATGGAATGTTGAGCAGTTTCATTCAACTGAAGTGTGTAGGTACTTATGCCCCTTTGCAACCTCCATAGAATCAGGAGGGCTTCTCTACTCTGATAGTCAGTGCAGTGAGCCACTCGGTGTTTCAGCTTCTCTCTTCATGAGGCATATAAGTGTCTAATCACTATGCTGTACAGCTGAAACGAATGTAATATTGCATGTCAACGTTAATTGAGAAATAAAATTTAAAAAATTTCATAATCAAAAAAACAAAATAAAGTTAGTGCTCTTATGGACCATCTGTTCACAGCATTTCACTGCGTTTCACCACATTCCTGGCTCACGCAACTTCACTTCTCTTTGTTGCTAACAGTAACAGCATTAGTAAAATTAAGAAATTGTCTTGGGGCCCTGGCCAGGTAGCTTAGTTGGTTAGTGTCACCCAACAAAATGCCAAGGTTGTGGTTTCAGTCTCCGGTCAGGGTACATAGAAGAAGCAACCAATGAACCCATAAATAAATGGAATAACAAATCAATATTTCTCTCTCTTTCTCTATCTCTTTGTCTGTCTCATTTCCTCTCTGTCTCTAAAATCAATAAATAAACTTAAAAAAAACAACCTGTCTTGGTTGCCAAGCCACATTGTTTATGGAATTTAATCAAAAGGAAATCATTCCCCTAAAAACACCAGAACCAACCAATACTACATCCCATTGAGCTGTCAGTTGTGAATTTGATATTATCAGCAGAGATGAAAGTTTGTAAATACTATAAATATAGTGACCTTAGATAAATGTACTTAATCAGTAATTTAACTGAGGTAATACCCTGTAAATCACCTGAGAAGTATTTTGTGGCATTTTTTTCTGCCAAATAATGAATTCGTTCTTTTCTTTTTGAGATGAGATCCTAATAATGCACTTAATTAAAAACTGGACTTTTGCCCAATGAAAAACATAGGCTATTAAATGGTAGTTAATGACTTAAGCAGCATTCTATTAAAGAATTACACTGCTTTGCTACCTATTATAACTAAAACAAATGATCTTGGTAGCTACTTTCTAATAACCACTTTCATTTTTCCAAATATCACAATAGTGCCATTTAACATTCTTCAGGAGCTACTAGTGAGCCTTTAGCCCAGCTCCAGCACTTGCATCCATTTGAAATCTAGCTGTGCAGGGAAGAAGCTCACCTGTCTTCCAAAACTGGTCTTAGGTTTTGAAAATATAAATATCTTAAACTCTAGGCATAAAAGCTCCTTTGTGGAAAAGGCCTTATCCTCCATCCCTTAGAATACTGCTGTTAAACTCATAATCATAGAAAGCTTGTCTTGCATAATGCCCATGTCACTGGTTTTAAATTCATGTATGAATATTCATTTCTATTAATTTCTTATTAATTTATTAAAAATAATTTTTATTGTCTTGAGTCTCATGGAGGTGGATTATTACTGATTAGCTGACTATATTCTGATTTTATCTACTGCTGGTCATCCCTTCCAACAAGTTTTGAAAGAATGGTTAAAGGTTTAGGATTCCCAAGATCTTGTTTTATGTCCCATTTCTTACACTTTGTAATCTTCAGCAAATTTCTAAAACTCTCTAATCTCTCACTTCTAATTTTGTTATCAGCAAGGGCTTGCTGCTCAATGTGCATAGAAGCCAAAACCATTGACAACAGCTTTTAAGAAAATAAAGAGCTTTTATTTGTGAGTTGACCCGCAAGAAGACAGGGGGATCGCTCCAAATCTGTCTCCTGGTCCAGGGGCAAGATTTAAGGGGCTTCAGCACCAGATCATCCTGGACAATGGTCCCTTCACTTCAGAAAGGATTCTGGGGTTCAGGTTCTGGTCATATGGGTACTTTGTATCCGTGGGGGGTGGGTGCACCAAGTATTGCTCATGAGTTGTGTTTATTTGTAAGTGGTGTATCCAATGTTTAAACTTCATTTTGAATCTAGTTAGAAACAGGATAGGACCAGTTTAAGCTGGTTCTCTGGTCACAATTTTATAAAATGAGAATAATAATAGCATTTTCTCAAATAGTTAACTTAGCCTGACTACATGAGCCTGATATATAATAAGCAAATAGTTACTACCAATTGAAGCATCATACCCAGATCCAAAAGTGAATTTCTGTTGTCTCTCCTTTAACAGCCCCACATTGATGACAATTCCATCATTCCAGGTGTTTTGGCCAAAAGCTTTGACCCTTATTCCCTTACACCTCACATCCACTCTGTCAGGAGATCCTGTTGGTTCTACCTTCAAAATATATGCCGATTCCCAAAGCTTCCTAATGGGTTCCTTGCTCTCATCCTTGCTCCTACCAGTTTATGCTCAAGCAGTGGAGGTGAGACTTTTAAACATCAGGCAGGTCAGGTTTACTCCTCTTCTCAGAATCCCACAATGGTCCCTCAATTTCACTCTGAGTAAAAGCTAAGGATTTTTAAATGGCCTACGAGACCCTATAAGATCTGCCACCTCTTCACATTCCTATTACCCCTCTAGCCACATCTCCTGTTACTCTCTTCCTGTTCACTTACCTTCAGCCTCATGGGCCTCTGAACTCCCCAAATATACCAGGCATAATATTAGAAATCAACTACAATAAAAACAATAAAAAAATTCAAACACTTGGAGGCTGAATAGTATACTATTAAACAATGATTGGGTTACCAAAGAGATCAAAGAAAAAATTTAAAACATCCTAGAAACGGATAACAATGAAAACACAACAATCCAAAACCTATAGGACATAGTGAAAGCAGTCCTGAGAGGGAAGTTCATAGTATTACAGGCCTACCTCAAAAAACAAGAAAAAATGGTAATAAATTATCTAACCCTACAACTTAAAGAATTAGAAAGAGAGCAACAAGAAAAGCCCAGAGTGAGAAGAAGGAAGGAGGTAATAGAGATTAGAGCAGAAATAAACAAAATAGAGATTAAAAAACAACAACAATACAAAAGATCAATGAAACCAAGACTGGTTCTTTAAAAGGATAAACAAGATTGATGAACCTCTAGCCAGGCTCACTAAGAAGAAAAGAGAGAGGACCCAAATAAACAAAATCAGAAATGAAAGAGGCGAAATGACAACAAACGCCACAGAAATGTAAAAGATTGTAAAAATATACTATGAACAACTCTATTCCAACAAACTAAACAAACTAAAGCAGTCATCAAAAAAGATCCAGCAAGCAAAAGCCCGGGGCCAGACGGCTTCACAGGGGAGTTTTATCAAACATTCAAAGAAGAAATAAAACTTATCTTCCTCAGACTATTCCAAAAAATTCAAGAGGAAGGCACACTTCCAAGCTCTTTCTATGAAGCCAGCATTACCCTAACCCCAAAACCAGATAAAGACACTACAAAGAAAGAGAATTACAGACCAATATCCCTGATGAAGATAGATGCTAAAATCCTCAACAAAATTCTAGCAAATTGGATCCAGTATTACATTAGAAAGATCATACACCATGACCAACTGGGATTTACTCCAGGGATGCAAGGCTGGTACAAAATCCACAAATCAATAAACATGATACATCACATAAACAAAATGAGAGACAAAAATTACATAATCATATCAATTGATGCAGAAAAGGCACCTGACAAAATTCAGCACCCTTCCCTCATAAAAACTCTCAGCCAAGTGAAAATAGAGGGATCATACCTCAATATAATAAAAGCCTTATATGACAAACCTACAGTCAACATCATACTCAATGAGCAAAAACTAAAACCATTTCCCTTAAGAGGAGGAACAAGACAGGGATACCCATTTTCACCACTCCTGGTCAACATAGTACTGGAAGTGCTAGCCATAGCGATTAGACAAGAAGTAGAAATAAAAGGCACCCAAATTAGAAAAGAAGAAGTAATATTGTCACTATTTGCAGATGACATGATATTGTACATAGAAAACCCTAAAGACTTCATCAAAAAACTACTAGAACGAATAAATGAATTTGCCAATGTAGCAGGATACAAAATTAGCACCCAGAAATCTATGGCTTTTTTTACACCAATAATGAACTCACAGAAAGAGAAATTTTAAAAATCACATTTACCATTGCAAAAAAAAAAAATTGAGATACCTAGGAATAAATTTAACCAAGGAGGTAAAGACCTGTACTCAGAAAATTACAGGATGCTGAAAAAAGAGATAGAGGAAGACATAAACAAATGGAAGAATATACCGTGTTTATGGATTGGTAGACTCAACATCATTAAAATGTCCATACTACCCAAAGCAATCTACAGATTCAATGCAATCCGCATTAAAATACCAACAGCATACTTCAAAGATCTAGAAAAAACTCTCCAAAAATTCATCTGGAATAAAAAAAGATCCCAAATAGCTGCAGCAAAGTTGAAAAACAAGAACAAAATTTGAGGGATCACAATATTAGATATCAAGCAATATTCAAAGCCACTGCCTGGTACTAGCACAAGAACAGATATATAGACCAATGGAACAGAACAGAGACCCCAGAAATCAAACCAAGCTATTATGCTCAATTAATATTTGACAAAGGAGGCAAGAACATACAATGGAGTCAAGACAGTCTCTTCAATAAATGGTGTTGGGAAAATTGGACAGATACATGCAAAAAAATGAAACTAGACCACCAACTTACACCATACACAAAAATAAACTCAAAATAAATAAAGGACTTAAATGTAAGATGGGAAACCATAAAAATCGTAGAAGAAGCCATAGGCAGCAAAATAGCAGACATATTTTGTAGCAATATCTTTACCAATACAGCTCCTAGGGCAATGGAAACTAAGGAGAAAATAAACAAATGGGACTACATCAAAAGAAAAAGCTTCTGCACAGCAAAAGAAACCATCAGCAAAACAACAAGAAAGACCACTACATGGGAGAACATATTGCCTATGTTATATCTGATAAGGGTTTAATCTCCAAAATTTATAGGGAACTCATACAACTTAACAAAAGGAAGATAAGCAATCCAATCAAAAAATGGGCAAAGGACCTAAAAAGATACTTTTAGAAAGAAGACATAGACATACAGAAGGCCAAGAGACATATGAAAACATGCTCACAATCACTAATTATACGAGAGATGCAAATCAAAACGACAATGCAGTATCATATCACTCCTGTCAGAATGGCTATCATTAACAAATCAACAAACAAGTGCTGGCGAGGATGTGGAGAAAAAGGAACCCTCGTGCACTGCTGGTGGGAATGCAGACTGGTGCAGGCACTGTGGAAAACAGTATGGCATTTCCTCAAAATATTAAAAATGGGACTGCTATTTGACCCAGTAATCCCACTTCTAAGAACATATACCAAGAAAACCAGAAACACCAAATCAGAAAGGATATATGCACCACTATGTTCATAGCAGCACAATTTACAATAGCTAAGATTTGGAAACAGCGTAAGTGCCAATCAGCAGATAAACGCTTTAGAAAACTGTGGTACAGCTATACAGTGGAATACTAAGCTGCTGTAAAAAAGAAGGGATTCTTACCATTTGCAACAGCATGGATGGAATTGGAGAGCATTATGCTGAAGGAAATAAGCCAGTCAGAGGAAGATAAATATCACATGACCTCACTCATTTGTGGAATATAATGAACAACATATACTGATGAACAAAAATAGAATCAGAGTTATAGAAGCATCGGACAAACTGTCCAACCTATGAGGGAAGGCGGGGAGTGAGGGGGTAAGAGATCAACCAAAGAACTTGTATGCATGCAGATGAGCATAACCAATGGACACAGACTGGTGTGTGTGTGGGGGTGTGGGGGGGGAGTGAGTGCATGTGCTGGGGGGTGGGGGCGGTAGGAGAAAGGTCAATGGGGAAAAAAGGAGACTTATGTAATACTTTAAATCATAAAGAATTTAAATTTTAAAAAAAGATAATAAAAACACCTGATTGCTGCCAAAGAAGATTATTTTTGCAAAAGACATAAAAAGATAATAACTTCACAATTGATTATACTATCTTGTCTTCTCACTAAGAAGAACCTAACTAAATAAAGGAGCTAACAAGAAGCCCTGGCTGGTGTGGCTCCGTTGGTTGGAGTGTCGACCTGTGCAACCAAAGGTCTCGGGTTGGATTCCAGGTTAGGGCACATACCTGGTTTTGGGTTCAATCTCCTGTCAGGGTGCGTAAAGGAGGCAACCGATTGATGTTTCTCTCTCTCTAAAATCAATGAAAACATATCCTCGGGTGAGGATTAAATAAAAAAGAGTACTAATAAGGCAAGTTATTAAATTGGTTATCCTCCTTTAATCTTCCCTTCCCTGACCCCAAAGAAAGGTCCATGTTTTTCCATCATTTAAATCCTTATCCCTAATATAGCACCTCCAGAGCTGATATCAGACTGGCTCAGCTCAAAGGTCAACTGTGCTTCTGATTCTCTGTGTAATCTTCTTTTTTAAAAAAAATATATTTTATTGACTTTTTACAGAGAGGAAGAGAGAGGAATAGAGAGTTGAGTTAGAAACATCGATGAGAGAGAAACATGGATCAGCTGCCTCCTGCATACCCCCTACTGGGGATGTGCCCACAACCAAGATACATGCCCTTGACCGGAATCGAACCTGGGACCTTTCAGTCCGCAGGCCGATGCTCTATCCCCTGAACCAAACCGGTTAGGGCTCTGTGTAATCTTCTTAACCTCTCTGTGCTTTCATTTCTTCAATACTATAAGCCCAGGATGTGGGGACTAATGAAATGATACATTTAAACTAGTTAGCACAAATCTGGTACAGAATATAAGCTATAATTATTATTTACTATTACCATTTGATTGAGTTGATAAAAAGGAAAGAAAACAGCTCTTATGAGTCTTAATGGTTCAAGTGCATACTCAATGTTCATGAAATGTTGGGAAACTGGGTCATAAATTCAAGCTTCAGAAGATACACTGAGAAAGAGTGGAGCTTTGGAGTGGTGTGACACCTCTGCCTGCTCATGTCTCAGGGTTGGTGCCCACAGGGCCAGCTGCCCTTGTGACATTTTGATGGGACAATCCAGAGGTGGAACTGACACAGTATCTGTACTTTTAGCAAACACTTTTGGAGTCCTAACTCTGGTGCCAGGAATGTGGCTAGACTAGGCAATAAGGAAGCAGTGGTGGCAGGTCACATCCTCTAGTCCTAGAAGCTGTCCTCAGGCCCTGACTTGTCACATCTCATGTACAGTCTAGCTCAGGGGTGGGCAAACTTTTTGACTCGAGGGCCACAATGGGTTCTTAAACTGGACCGGAGGGCCGGAACTAAAGGATGGATGGAGTGTTTGTGTGAACTAATATAAATTCAAAGTAAATATCATTACATAAAAAGGTACGGTCTTTTTTTTTTTTTTTTTTTTTTTTTAGTTTTATTCATTTCAAATGGGCGGGATCCGGCCGCAGGCCGTGGTTTGCCCACGGCTGGTCTAGCTCCCTAAACTGTTTATAGGTCATTAAATGCCATACCTTAGTGCAGCTATCCTCTCTTCTCAAAAGAAATCTAAGTATTACTTTTCCAAATATATAGCAGTTTCCTCTAAAAGTCATGCACCTCATAATAATTACAACTCTAGCACATATAAATATTATTATACAACCAGTGTACCAATGCCTTACATCCTGGCGTTTATTATGTACTCAAATGTATAATAAATACTTAAACTTTAAGTTACTTGCCAGTTAGGATGACAAGAATAATATAAAATATGTATATATTTTCCACACTAAAATATTATGTTAATAAGGATTGTTGTATTTTGAAGTTAGAATTACTAAGATCATTCTATTGCCTATAAATCAAAACATGAGGTTCTATAAAATTGATTTTGGTGCGATAGACTGTAAAATGCAAACTTAATTTATTATACCATTTGTGGAATCACTAAATGTGTTAGGTATAAAAATAATTAAATAAGGTTGAAGAGTATTAGAAGTAAATGAAAATAATAATGCTTTTTGAAAGGATGGTTAAAAAATTCAAAGTGGCATATTAAACAGTCATTTATAACAATGAATTTTATAAAAAGCTTACTGGAAGAATAATATGAAGATATCTAGAAAACTTTATTTGTAAGTGAAAAAAGGCAAAAAAAAAAGGTGGGCAATTAGTATACATTCTTAGGATATAAAAATACAAAAAATGTAATGGATACTAACATCATTTAGTAAGTACTGTGTTTAAGATTTAAAGCAACTAAATCATAGTCATCCATATTACAAAATTGTATTTCTGGAGAAATAACAATTGAAGAATTTTGAAATCTAATATTGACCTGCCCAAACTTGGGCACATCAACTCAGTTTTCAACAGAACAGGATTTTGCCATCAATAGGCCAGAAATGGACTGTATTCAGAGAAACAAAAGGCCTCTAAAGTATTGATATTTCAGAATCTAACAAAATCTGTTATCATTATTATTTTTTCCATTTTTTTGGTTAGTGATCAGCAATTCTAACTTTATCAACATTCCAGACAGGACAAATTCAAAGAATTAGAGCAATTCCCTAATTGCTATTTTAATGACAGACATAATGTAGTGCAATAGTCTCATTTACTGGTAAATTATCTCAGGTCCAGCGAGGTTAAAGCAACTTATTCAAGGTCGTCCTTGTTCTAGTTAAAGGCAGAGATGAACCCAAGTCTCCCAAATACCCAGAAAAGACGCAAATATTAATAATATTATAAAAATTACTACGTACTGATGGTCTGAAGATGACATTAAATTTCTTCGACCTTTCACCACATGTTAAGCAGGCAGGAAATACCATTTGGAAAACATGACAGCTTTCTTAGTGGAACCTTGGTTAATTTTGCCAGCCAGCATTACTGCTAGGAATGCCCATGTGCCATTCCTCACAGTATTTCAGTGAGGCCAGAGAAAAATTGCCACTGGAGGCTTATGCAAGGGGACAAAGGCTCTCTTTCTGAAATTTCCATTCAAAGGCCTAGAATTTAAAGTTAGAAGCAGCCTTGTACCCTTGCCTTGTTTAAGCCACATTATGCCACCAGAAACAATACCCTGGGGAGTGATAAACTCATGTGCCCTTTCCCTCTCTGTTACTTACTGGCCTGTTACTCCATTTCTCTTTCTCTAACGGTCACATTAAATGCTCTTTTTGAACCACTTTGCTGTGAAAGTCTAGGAAACAGCACAGTTAGCCTTCCACATGGTATGAATAATAAGAAACCCCTCCCCAGAGGAAAATGAGAGGTTCACTGAGCAAAGTTTTCAGTGGGGCCCCTGTCCTCCAGGACATAAAGCATGTTACCAATTTCCTTCATGCTATAAAACCACACTCTGGACATTAATTTCCAAGCCAAATTACAAGCCTCCGCCTGGTGTCCATATTTTCCCTCTATCTTACTTTAAGACGAAAAAGGACAATAATTCGGAAGAAAGGTTATTTTTAAAAAGAAGAGAGAGTTGTCTGAAGGTTTTCAAGGAAGGAACCTCAGATTCTACAGGACGTGCATTTAATCTACAGCGCCCAGAAATGCCCCGGGAATCCCTTCCAGTTGGCCGGGCTCCTGGATCTGGGCGACAGACAGCGGCTCATACCGGTTCCTCATGGGAACTTGTAGCAATTTTCTGGGCAGGAAATCAGTCAAATCTGATGAAACCGGGCGCGGGGAAAGGCCAGCCTCAGCCCCAAACTCCCATGGAGCTGGGTCAAGTGCGGACATCAGTGGTGGGACCCTGGGGAGCGGGCCCAAGAGGGGAAGGGGGCGCGCGCCTCTCCGGAATGCGGGGTCGTGCCTGGGACCCAGGGGCTCGGTGAGGGGACAGCCCCAGGGACCAGGCTGCAGCTCCCAGCGCTCCCAGGCCGGCTGGCACCGCTTACCTTGAAGGCTGTACGGGGGGACCTGGCAGGGGTGCGGGCAGGGCAGGGGTCGGCCTCGGGACACCGGAGGGGAATGCGACGAACTGCACAAGGCTGCACCGGGCTCAGGTCCTCTGCCTCAGGGAGGAAGTGGTGTCAGCCCTGCCCTTCCCCCGCGGCGCGCAGACGTGGGGCGCTTGCCGCTGCTTTGCATGAAGTGCAAGGGGGGCGCACGGATGGAGCACGACTGTGAAAAGTCGGGGCTGGTCTGTCCTCCTCACTGCATGTGTACCTCATTTCCTCTTACTTGCCCCCTCTGCACGGCAGCCTTGATAACCCTGAGGAAAAGAGGTGTTGTTTTGTTTGTTGTTTTTAAATTCTGGTAAAGTTGTGCCTTCCTGGCTCATCCCTCCCTTACTTGCGCCAAGCGCCCCCTTTTCTAAGGAGTTCCCCCTGGCGAACTGACCCTTCTTTGTCGCCTCAGTATATTAGTGGAAACTGGCAAAGGGATTTGGGGCCAGAAGACAGTTGGATAGAAGCCCAAGAACCCGATTTCTTTCAAAAGTGTCTTTCTAAGTGTTTACTTCAGTGCTCTCTGTGCTTCCTCTTTCGGGCCAGTTGTGCAAAGGCCTCTTCCTGGCTGTGCGCATCCCGCCCCCAGGGCACGCAGCTCTCGCCGCAGCGCAGAGGGACCCGCGCATTCCACCAGGCTGGCTGCTCCCTGAGTTCCGCTGACTTTGTGGGAACCCAGAGTGGGTGGAGGGATTGCAGTCGGGGTGGGGACTGGCGCACTAGGCAAAGGCCATTACTTTAGAATCAGATTGACAAGTTTCTCACCCCCAAAGCTTAACCATACACAGATGACAGGTGAGGCTCTAGCCTCTCATACATTGCTGATGAAATCCAAAATGGTAATGGCGTGAGCCCTGGGGGTTGTGTGGGGGTGGTGTTAGGCAATAGCTATTTAATTTACATATGGAATTACCCTTTGACCCAGAGATCACACTTCTAAGAATGTATTACTAAGATTCAGTGATGAAGAGAAGTAATGCATATGCACAGGACCTCCTATTATTAACAGCCAAGGACTGACTGGAATAACCCCAGTGGCCTTGGGGAGGGGAGTCTCCTGAGAGAACATGGGGAGATTTGAAAATACAGCAGTTAAAATCCATTACGATTTGTAAATAGGGTTGTATGAACCACCTCTTCCCCTACACAGCTGTCTTCAAGTATTTCCATGTGGAGAGGTGGTGGAGACATAAAGATATAAATTAGACATATAAGTTAGGTAATTTCATAGGTCAGTCATTTAGTTAATGAGAAACTATTAAGCACCTACTCTTCTAAGAGCAATGAAAATAAATAGTGAGGAAAATAATTACCTTTCTCATGGATGGTACATTTTAGTTGGGAGAAAGTAGACAATAAACAAATATTTAACAGGTCAAGTGTAAATGAAAAAGTGGTCACATACTAAACCTGACAAGCTCACTGGGCGGGGAGGGGGGGGAGTGCATGGCAGGCCTTACAAACTCAGAGACCTAAAGTGTTATCAGTGGAAGAGGGAAATCCACCAGCGGAAGTGGGTATCCCCTCCCCGCCTGGGTGCTTGGAGTTGGGTCCTTCCAACATCTGAAGAAAAAGAAATGTCTGAGACTCACACAGGAGAGGAGTGATTTCCATCCCTGGGTTTGCAAAGTCCCATTTCCCTCCATCCAGGCCTGGGAAATGTGCAGCTGGGGACTTGGCAGAGTGTGAAGCAGAGCCAGTGTCCAGAGTTTCCTTTCCACGGTGGAGCTGGGTCCTGCACAACATCAGGCCACTTGCAGTCCAGTAGTCCATGGTGTGTGGGGGCCACATGGCCTGGGCCTATGCGGGCAAATGCAGGAGCATGAGAGTCCCGCAGGCCAGGAGCGTGGCCTAGCAAGAGAGAGAACTCCTTTGTTTGGGAGGTAAGTGTCTCTAATCTTCTCACACTTGCAGTGGCCACACCTTTTCTAGCCATTTAGTTAATGACCCTTTCCCAGGTGTTACTGACAGTCAAGCACCTTCCCTATTTCAGGGAGACTTGACTGGGCGTGCTTCTATTCCTCCTCTGTCCAGTCCCTTCCTCCCTGCTGTCTGCAGGGAATAGACCTGGGGAGTGTTAAATTGCAGTTTTCTGTCAAAGCTGCACAAATGACATGCCTATAAAATTTGGCCTTCCCCTTACTCCTGAAAGGGTGAGGGCTATGCCCTCTATCTTACCCCGTATCCTCCATGTTGGGGCAGGAGCCATGTGCTCAGACCCCCCTTCTTCCCGGAAGCCCAGGCCTCTGCTGGCTATGCCTGGGATTTCTTTAAACTAACCAATGACAGTCGAGGGATGTGCGCACCATAAAAATTACCGCATCCTCTGTAACAAGACCCGGCTTGCGCCTGGCCAATCAGCAGGGCCCACAGTCCCCTCACTCCACACCTTATTAAAACCCTGTTTTTTCTCACAGCTGTCCCCCCCCCCCCCCCCCCCTTCTTGCCGTTGGGTCAGAGGGGGCTGGGAGCCGGACCGGGTCTGTACTAATAATAAAGGACTCTCTGCTTTTGCATCAGACTTGGCTGGCACCCTGTGGGTCTATTGGGGATCTTGAAATCTGGGCATAACACTCCTCTCCAGTTACTTTAACTGGGTTATTACAGTGGTATCACTGATGCAAAAGAAGCCGTCCATTTATGGATGAGAACAGAAAACCTCAAAACCAAAAATATAACCTGAGATTTTAATGCACAGTCAAGAGACATTTTAAACTAGGTGAGAAAAGGTGGTTTGTACAGGTTAACACCATGCTCCAAAATAAATCTTGGATTGATTAAACATTTATTTGGAAGAAATAAAATGTAAGTGTAAGAGGTGGGCCAAAGGGGAGATTAAGAGGCATGTGGAAAGAGGTTTTATTTCATCTGGAGAACAGGCATTGGTTTCCCACAAATTTGCACTTGCAGACACATATTGCCATCATCTCTGAAACCATGAAAACATCCTTCTGTTTTTGCATCCCCTACCATCCCTGGAGGTTGGCTGGGGCCCAGAGTGATGTGGAACAGACATAAACTAGGGCACTGGGAGATTTAGAGATGTTTTTAAGGGGACTTTTCTGGGGGACCAGACCTTGAGCATCCTCAAGTTTCACACCACCCTAGCCCTGGTCGGAGGCAAAGACTGCTTTTTCACTGGGCGAGTAACCATTGTAAGCATCTGGAAACACTTGGCCAATTCCCAGGGATGTTTGAACAGAAGCCACACCTGCCCACAGGCAGTTCCTGAGATTTGTGAGGTTTGGGCCTTGGGCATGGGCTCTGGCCGCCCTTGACCACAGCTCTGTGCACATGGGCAGTTACGTCAGAGGCTGTTGCTTGGTTACTGTGATTCTGCGCTGCGAGATTCCAAACTGCCAAACTGCCAAACGGCTCTGCTTGAATGCTGTGGCCTGAGGTGGTTGGCTAGAGAGCTAGTGTTGGGCTCAGGAGGTGTGACAAGCGGAGGGAAGGTAAAGCTTCTCTGAAGCCTGGACTCTCCGCCATGAAGAAGTTGAGGTTTTTTTGGAAGAGTGCCAGCATGGTGGCCACGGCCTTCCCTGCCAGTGGGGCCGTGGTCTCCTCTGCCAGCAACGCCAAGGTCTCCCCTATTGGCGGGGCCAAGGTCTCCCCTACCGGCAACGCCAAGGTCTCCCCTACCGGCAACGCCAAGGTCTCCCCTATCGGCAACGCCAAGGTCTCCCCTATTGGCGGGGCCAAGGTCTCCCCTATTGGCGGGGCCAAGGTCTCCCCTATCGGCAACGCCAAGGTCTCCCCTATCGGCAACGCCAAGGTCTCCCCTATTGGCGGGGCCAAGGTCTCCCCTATCGGCAACGCCAAGGTCTCCCCTATTGGCGGGGCCAAGGTCTCCCCTATCGGCAACGCCAAGGTCTCCCCTATCGGCAACGCCAAGGTCTCCCCTATCGGCAACGCCAAGGTCTCCCCTATTGGCGGGGCCAAGGTCTCCCCTACCGGCGGGGCCAAGGTCTCCCCTACAGGCGGGGCCAAGGTCTCCCCTACCGGCGGGGCCAAGGTCTCCCCTACCAGCCAGCGGAGCAGTGGCATAGGAGCCAGAAGGCCCAACTTTGACAAAAATGATATGAATGCGATCCACAAAGCTGCCAGAGATGACAACCACTGGAGAGTGCAGCAAATCTTCTTTTTCAACATAAGTGATGTGAATGAAAGAGATAAGAAGCGCAGGTAATAGGGACTGCAAGGCTGGGGGCCCGGGTCCACTAGGAGGAGGCGGTTGCGTCTGGGAGAGGCGCGCCCTTGCCTGGCTCAGCAGCTGGAGAGCAGCCTCCTGTCAGCGAGGGCGCTGGGCTGACTTCCCTCCCGGGCCCCGCAGCTCCTCTCTGGTGGACACCTGACCTGGGGTTTAGTGCTCAGACCAACTTTATGAGCAAAAAGAAAACCATAAAGACCTACTCATTATTCTCTTACAGAACACTTTACTGCTGTCTTTTAAGTGATTTAACTACATGTCAATAATAGACATGAAATTAAGAATATACAGCATTTTATATGTGATGTACACATTTTTATACCATAATGTTACATATTACAGAAAATTGCATAATGAGAGAGATAATTCCCATTGTAGATCAATTTCTGGGATAAAAGTTCTTTTGATAAAATCCAATAACCACTTATATCAGTGTGCACCTATGTTCTTTATTAAAAAACACTTTTATTGATTTCACAGAGAGAGAGAGAGAAACATCAATGTTGAGAGAGAATCACTCATCGGCTGCCTCCTGCATGCCCACACTGAGGATTGAGCCCACTACCCAGACATGTGCCCTGTCCTGAATCAAACCGTGACCTCCTGGTTCATAGGTCGATGCTCACCTACTGAGCTACATCAGGGCTCACCTATGTTCTTTATTGTGGGGCCTCAGAAGGAATTTGAAGTGGGAAGATGGCTGTGGTCCTGATTAGGAAGATCCCATTTCTGAAAATGTGTGCTCTCCCTATGTGTGTCAATTTTACAACCAAATTAATATGGTTTTAATTTTATAAATTACATGTTTTATCATTGTGATGGGATTAAAAAAAATTTTTGTATAGTAGGCACAGGTTTACCCCTCTATATATCAACATATGCTATATATTTCTACAAAGTAGTTGTTTCCTAGTACCTGAAAAGACAGATAAATGATTGGAACAGAATGAAAAATGCCCAAGCACCCAAATATATGTAAGACTTTACAACTTGATGCTGGTGACATTTCATGTTTGTAGGAAAAGGTCAATGACAAATGGTGAAGAAGTATCTGTTGAGTATTTGGAGAAAACTAGCTAGATTTTGATCTCTTCCAAATAAATTCCAGATTAAAAATTTTAAATAATCAAAATGAGAAATGTACCAGAAGAAAACACAAATACCTACTTATACTTTTTTTTTATGATTACAAACACTTCAAAAGCAAGATTTCTCAAGGTTGATTAAGCAATATAAAAAATTCAAACTCTGTTAGAAAATAATATTAGTAGGGTAAGGGAAAAAGTACTAGCAAAATATTTGTACTGTATGTGTATCAGAGAGAAAATGTCTTCATTTTACAGAGAAGTTTTTGAAATCAACAAGAAAAAACTGTAATTTGAAAGTGGACAAAGTACTTTTTGCATATGTACAAGTGACCGATGAATAAAAAATATTTAGCATTCCTGGTAGGAAAAGGAGTTTAAGTTAAAAGAGGAAAATAATATTTTCCATCCACAAGACCAGTGATTATCCTTATACTGTTGCTTAAAGTTTACATTGCTTTTGAGCAATTTGGTGCTGAGTACCACATTTAAAAATGTACTTATACTAGGGGCCCGGTGCACGAAATTTGTGCAGGGGGGGAGGTGTCCCTCAGCCTGACCTGCACCCTCTCCAATCTGGGAGCCCTCAGGGGATGTCCTACTGATGACTTGGGCCCACTCCCCGTGGTTCTCTGCTCTCTGCAGGGCCTGCCTGCTCCACACCACAGTGACTGCCAAACAGGCCGTCCTGGGTGCTGCCTGCGGGCCACACTTGCCTGCTCCCTGGTAGCCACAGCAACGGCCAAGCAGGCCATGCTGGGTGCTGCCTGCAGGCAGGCGGGTTTGCCTGCTCCTGGGTCACCGTTGCGACGGCCAAGTGGGTGGTGCTGAGAGCTGCCTGTGGGCCGTGTTTCCCTGATCCTGGGTCATTGCGGTGATGGCCAAGAGGGTGTGCCTGAAGCTGCCTCCTATCTGCTGTCAGTCTACATGGAGGCAATGAGGTTAATTTGCACACTCACTCTGATTGGCTGGTGAGAGCGTAGGGATGGTTAATTTACATATTTGTTTTATTATATAGGATCCCCTATACCCATCAATTCTATTTATACTAAAATATCTTTATGAATTAGATAACTTACATAGTTTGTTTTATTCAGCACTGCTTAAAATAGCAATATATTAAGAAGAAAAAGGTCAGTTTGTTTATACATACCCACAAGCAGACAATGATCTTGTATTAGCCAAAAATAGGTGCAAAATGTGATAAAATTTATTTCTGAGCATTTGTATTAAAATGAGCAGTTCTTAAAAAATCTGATTTCTGCAATGGACATGTATAAAAATTCTAGTAAATATTATTATGAATGAAATAATCCTGGAGAAGAGCAGTAATATGAGTCTTGCACAGATAAAATAATTTTTTTAAAGTTAAATCATTTCTTTTTGTCTTGTTTTTGACAGTATGACAGATGTGTTCCATTTTTGTCCCCCCTCAACCCAGCTTCCACCCCACCACAGGCCTTTCCCATACTATTGTCTGTGTCCATGGGTTATACATATATGTATATATGTTCTTTGGTTAATCTTTTCCTGTTCCCCCATCCCCACCCTGAGATCTGATATTCTGTTCCATACATCCATACCTCTGTTCATTAGTTTATTTTGTCCATTAGATTCCACATATAAGTGAGATAATGCGATATTTGTCTTTCTCTAACTGGCTTATTTCTTTTAAAAAAATAGAATAAAGAAGTGATTATTCCTATTCCAGAACTATCATTTTAACTTATAAAAGTTTTCTTCAAAAATATTGAACTCTCCCACTATGTTTATCCATTCTTTCAATCCATTTGTACATGAAATATAACCTGAATATCTATTATGTAGCAAACATATTCTACTCAGGACTCTTTCAATCTATCTCCCAGGCCCTTTTTTCATCCTTAAAATCTTCCTGTTGCCCAATATGAGCAAAATGAGAAATTAAAAATTGAAGAAGTAGGACCTAATCACAGTTGAAGTTTTTTCTCCCTGTTTCCAAACAAAAGTATTTCTGAAGGTAGAAAATTATAAAAGATAACCTTTACCTGCCCTTTTGTAAATGTATAATAGTATTAAATAATATTGATCATTGGTAACATCTGATTTCCATACAATTTATAAATCTAAATATTGGACAAAATGAGTCATCCTAATCATTTGAATCCTGACTTTCCTTTGGCTTAAGTTTTCTTGAAAATCAAAGTAAAAATTACTTAAAAAAATTTCCTCTTTGTTTTTTTAGTCCTCTTTCCCCCATAAGGCTTTTAAGAACTAAAATTTATTTAAATGCCAACCATTGATTAGAACTGCAAGAGCTCTGTTTTACTCACCATTATTTCACTTAATGTAAGGCACCATGGATGGCATGATGCCAGTATTTTATGTATCACTAAAATTTTTAAACGCTGCCAATAATAGTTGTAACGCATTCTGAATTAAAAACTGGATTCCAATGTCAGAGATGTTGAAGTGTGAGATAAGGATTTTAGAATCATTGAAATACTATGTTCTTTCTGAACCTTAAAACAGGTCTGCAGAGTAGGTATAATGATATCATTTTATTTAATTGAAATGTCTTTATAAAGTGGTAGTAATAATGATACTAATATTATCTAACAATTATTGAGCCAGTTTTTTGTGTGTGCTAGGAACTGTAGTAAACACTTTGCATAGTTCTCATTTAAGCAAACAGTGGTGTCCTGGGAGATAATTACTATTTTTATCTCCATTTTGTTGATGAGAAAATTGAGGCACAGAAAAGCCAAGTGATAGCTAATAAGTGACAGTTAAAATAAGATCATACCAAAGTTGAGCTGAATTCCCAGGTCATCCTCTCTCTATTCAAATAGGCTTCTCCCTCATTAATGTGGTGAGTAACTAGAACTAATAAATATTGTACTGTTTCCAGAAGAAAATGAAATATTTGTTTTGAAGTCATAGGGATAAATGTTTACAATTACGTGGATAATTTATGTTTTGAGATAGTGCCCTCTAAGTTCCTAACAAGTCCTCTGACTCCCATAGGACAGCTCTCCATGTGGCCTGTGCCTATGGCCATCCAAGAATGGTGAAACGCCTGATAAAGAGACCGTGCCTGTTGAACCTCTGTGACATTGAGGAAAAGACAGCTCTGATTTACGTATGTGCTCGCCAACTATGTCAACATGAGTTGGGTTTCCTTTAATTACCTAGAATAAAAATGAATTTATCTCGTTGACTGTAAGTCATTGGTGAAAGACATGAGATGGGATTGATTTAATGACTTAGAATAAAAATGAATACATCTCATTTACCTAAGCCATTGGTGAAATTTGTGGAATGTTTCCTTTGAATTCCTAGAACTTATAATCTATTTCTTGGCATAATACTGACAGGCCATACAATACCAGAATACGGAATGTGCAAATGTGCTGCTAGACTATGGTCCCGACCTAAATATAAAGGACAACGACGGCAACACTGCTCTGCACTATGCTGTCCTTGATGGCAATACAGCTATCGTTCATAGGCTGCTTGCGCGAAAGGCAAATGTTGAAGCGAGAAACAAGGTATAGCTCAAGTAACCTTATTTGTAAAGTATTTGAAACACATGTTTTTAGTTTAGTTACAAGCATTAAAAAAATGTTTGTATTGAGAGAGGAAGAGGGAGAAACATCAATGATGAGAATCATCCATTGGTTGCCCCCTGCTTGCCCCCTACTGAAGATCGAACTCACAAATCCAGCATGCGCCCTGACCTGTCATCAACCATGACCTCTAGGTTCATGGGTCCACACCAGCTGGGCACAAGCATTTTCTTTCTCACATACATATACCGAATATAATATATCAGGCCCTGTTACCATGGAAACAACTCCAAAGCCCAGTCAGGGGACTGGGGAAATGTAGTGTTAATGGAAGGGGCAACACTCTGCCTCCCTTCCACCCCAGAAGGAAGAACTTCCTGTTAGTGCCTGGGAGTAGGAGAGGGGCTCAGAGCCCACTAAGGACTGAAGGCCGGGGAGAGTGAAGTGATGCTGGGGCCTGGCTGCTGTGCTGGCAGGGGCTTAGGAAATGGTGCTGCTGGGGATGGGTGGGAGGAGGAGGCCTAGTACCCAGCAAGGGGAGCTGGGTGAGTGCAAGAGGGAAGAGGAAGCCCCAGTCCACAGGCAACAAAATAGCAACAGGATACCACAATAGGAACACAGATTCTGGGAACCTGTACTGTAAATGTTGGAAGTGAGATTTGGAGAAGGATGCTGCAGTTAATCTGTTGAAGAGGCAGTGGAGGGCATTTTAAAGGGAAGAACAGCCAGTGACTGCACAGGGGTGAGAAGAAAGGGGCTTTCTTTTTTTAATCCTCACCAGAGGATAGTTTTCCCCATTGGTTTTAGAGAGAGGGGAAAGAGGGGAGGGAGATAAGAGAAAGAGAGAGAGAGAGAGAAAGAGAGAGAAACATGTATGTGAGAGAGACACATGGATTGGGTGCCTCCCCCATAGGCTCTGACCAGGGATGGGGATCCAACCTGAAACCCAGGGACTTGCCTTTGAATGGGAATCTAACTCGCAACCCTTCCATGTGCAGGCTGACACTCCAGCCACTGCGTAACACTGGCCAGGGCAAAAGGGGCTACTTTTTATTTACTATCTATATTCTATGTGCAAGTTCAGAATATCTTTCATAATTTTTAATATTCAATTTGGATATATGCAATTTCTTAAATTATAAATTGTTTTTGCTGCTTTACAGAGTGACCTCACACCACTTGCACTTGCTAAACTTGCAAACAATGATGAAATGGTGAAATTTTTAGTAGCCAGAGGAGCAAAAGATGATCAAATGAAAAGGTACAGTATTTTGTTCTTTTTAAAATTTTATTTGGAGAGTACATTTATTAAAGCTGGGGACAGTGAGACAGGAAGAGCTTCGGATAGAAGCGGGTATTAGTTGGAACCATCCTCAGCTGCCAGAGAGATTCAAATAATGCCGCAGGAGAAGACCAGACGTTCCTTTCTCCTGTGCTACCAGATCTGTACTCCAAGGCCACTCTCTATCCCGTGCTGCATCTTTGTTTAGGGAGTGGAAGGTCCCATAGGCCTTTCCAGGATTGTAAGCACCAGCTTGCCTGAGGTTCCATAATTGAGGTTGTCCCCTCAAGTGATCTCTTTGCCATAACAATGAAACTTTACCTCAGGTTTCAAAATTTAAATTATGCCTCACATGGAAGCCAGTGAGCAGAAAGCTCTGAATCAAAAGTAGGTTGTTGGTCCTTAAAATTGCTAAGGGCCCATCCATGACTCATCAGTATCCATGGGTGACCAGCAGGATTGCATCTTCCAAGCCTATTGGGGTGGACAGAGAGATTAAGCGTCATTCTCATGAAGACCTGCTGGCTCACAGTGCGAGTAGGTAGAGAAGGGTAGTAGGAGTCTAGGCCAGGTCCTGGCTTCTATTAGTTTTCTGAAGTTGGCAAGATTCGCTACAAAAAGTAGGGAGCATGGTGCTATCTGGCTGCATGAGGTAATATATATATATATACATTTAGTTGCCAGTTACATAATAGCTGAGATGCCCTGAATTACAAACCACAGTGTAAGTACAGGTAATAACCAAAATTAATAACATTGTCTGAAAACTGCAACATTTGGATGTTAGAAACCATGAAAATTTCACACTGGGATTTATTTTGGATTAAAAAATAGTTTCAACAAATAAAGGTTATTTTTTCTTTGTTTTACTATTTTTCTGAACATGCACTTTTGCTCTGTCATCTCATTTAATCCTCCTAACAACCTTCTGAAATAAGGTAGTAAGATTCTTCTTTTCTAGAGGAGGACCTTGAGCCAAAGAAAAGTGACTTGTTTGAGAAGAAATAGCTGTGGGTTATAGAATTAGGAGGTGTTAGTTCAAGACATTTGTGATAATGTCAAGCTAACTGTAATTAATTCACTGAACTATACTGCCCTCATATCATGACTTGTTATAATTTTTTTAAATTACATACTTCATAAAACAGTTGTATAACTTACAAATTTAAAGTAGATGGTATAAAGTTTTAATATTAGTGCTGATATTATCTGAAATAGTCTAAGAATTTACAGTATTTGTAAACTATTTTTATGTTAATATTTAGAGAGTAATGTTATTTATCACCATTTTTTTTGTACACAGCAAACAACAACTAACTTCTGAAGAAAAGGGACCCCAAAAATCTGAGAGTTGCACTCCTGGTAAGATTTCTGATAGAGAATTTCCCTTGGTGGTCCAACATAGGTGAAGTAAGAGTAAGGAAGTCTTAATAATGAAAGAGCAGGGAAAATACCAAACAATGTGGAAGTTGCATGTATAGTTTTTCTTAATCTCTTTCTTAATAGCATAGTATTCAGTATGGTTAACAAAGTTAATTGTAGGTAATTTAAAATCTGGGGCAATATCCTTTGAAAGAAGTTCATTTATTTAGTTCCGACCTCTAAAATCCCACATGAGATTTCTATGTAAAAAAGAAAAAATATTCAAGTTAGGATGGTGTATGTTTCCTCTATATTCACAATAACAAATTGGACTTGTTCTAAAATGGATCTTTAGTTTTAGCTGTGAATGGATTACATTTAGTAAATGAATACTTGTTATTACATAATGATTTGTCTCACTAAAACTGTAAATAAAACTAGGAACTCAACAAAACTTTCCTGGTAGCACAAAGAAATGGCAAATGATAAGAGCTACAACACTTAGCCAGTGTGCAAGTATCCCAATGAGATTGTTTTTTAAAGATATCTACCTATAGTACTGAAGACGGAAAGGCAATGCCTGTTGAGAAGCATAGCGTACAAGTATTTTTTATATTATACCAACAAGGTCTCACTATGATCAAATTCATTCCCCAGAAGTCAAAACAGAAGGAGATATGTTGACTTCATTAATTTGATAATTATCAGGAAATTGGAATTTCTTTAGAACAAGATGCTCTGTTGCCATTGGTCAAAATATAGTGATAATAAATATTCAAATGGCCCAAACTGGGACTCAGTAAATTATAATAAATGTACAAAAATGTTACCCAATAACAAAAATGCCAGATGTGGGACCTGGTTTTTTGTACAATCTGAACTGTATGAGGACACCTTGGACTTAATAGACCGTTATCAGAGGACTTGGTGTAGTTTGTTTTTGCAAGTGATAGGAAATACAAGGATGAAATAGCATTTTGACCTTGAAGATGCTCATAATATGGAAGAGGTGTCCTTGGTTTATTTCTCTGTTTTTTTTAAACAGAATTTTCAAAGAAAGTGTCAAAATTCAGTTATTCATTTTTCAGCTGAATGGTCTGCCATTTACCTTTCAGGTGTCTTTCAGGTACTAAGTGTTATTCTGATGTTGCAGAATTGAAACATTTTAAAAACAGTCATTGCCCTCTAAGAGCTTGTTAATATCATTGTCATTTCTATTACTTACTGTACTTTATTTAGTGCTTACTAGGTGCCAGAGCTCATTAGCATCTTATAATTATCCCTATTTATTCATTTTATTGGTGTTTAGTATGTATCAGACACTTTACATCCATAGTGAGAATTAGAGTTTTAAAAATGTGGCTGAGACTTTGGTCGGGTTTCTCAGTTACTTAAAGCATTGTCCCTGATGTGCCAAGGATGTGGATTTGATGCCTGGTCAGACTCACACAATGAATGCATAAATAAGTGGAACAACAAACCAGTGTTTCTCTCTGTCTCTGTTTCTCTATTGTTAATTAATTTTTAAGAAGTTTAAAAATAAAAATGTGGATGAGTTTTAAAGTAAGCATGCAGACCACAAAGAAGTTTTCCAGGGAAAGGGCCAGAAGGGTGATGTTTGGCAGTAGGAACATCTATAGAGATTACATGTTTGGTAGCAGGAACAACAGGGCAAGGGCCAAGATGTACATGTGAACTTTGTGAGAATTATGAGCAGTAGAGTTTCAAAGGTGCAAAATGTGTGCTATGGGAATGGTTGGGAATGAGGTGAGGGCCTGGCTAAGGCAGGCTTATGAAAGTCTTTAGTGCTACAGAAAGGACTAGATCTTATCCTATGACCTTGGGAAATTTATCAGATAGAATGCTTTCAGCTTCAGATACTAGGTGCCCTAATTATCAGAGGCCAAAATAATAGGAAGCAGGTAGTTCAGTGGTGATATCAGGGTTCCAGCTGTTATACCTTATTCAGCTGTGAGGCTCCCAGTGCTTATGGTATGTCAGCTTTCCTGGTTAGTAATTAGCAAAGGCTCCAAAGCATCCTATTCTCACATGTCAATATGTGAAGGACTGCTTTTCCTTAGATGTTTCTTTTTCCTTTTGTTAATGTTCCTTTTTAACATTTTGTTAAAGTAGAGTTGGCACCCATTATATTGCTTTCAGGTGTGCAACCACAGTGGTTTGACGTTTATGTACCTTATGACGTGTTCACAATGATATGCCAAGTAACTATCTATCACTGAGCAAAGTTTTTAAGATATTGACACATTCCCTTTAATGCACACTACATCTTATGGCTTATATATTTTATATGGGAAGTTTGTACTTCTCATTAATATTCTTCTATTTCACCTGTCTCTTCAGCTAACTACCCTCTGGCAATTGTCAATTTGTCCTTTGTAGCTATGCGGTCTGTTTCTGTTTTGTTGTTTTACATAGCATCTCTAAGTCAAACCACATGGTATTTAATTTTCTCTGTCTAATTTCACTTAGTATAAGACCCTCTTGGTCAATCCATGGTTCCATAAATGGCAAGAATTCATTGCTTGTATGTTGAGTAATTCTTCATGATGTGTGTGTGTGTGTGTGTGTGTGTGTGTGTGTATACATTCTACATCTTTCTTTACTTTTCCATTGAAGAACTTCTACATTGCTGTCATATCTTGGCTATTGTAAGTAATGCTGTAGTGAACATAGGGGTGCAGATATCTTTTCAAATTCCTGTTCATGTTTCTGTTGGGTAAATACCCAGAAGTGGAATAGCAGTTCTATTTCCAATTTTTTGAGGATGTCCATGCTGCTTTCCACAGTGACTGTACCAATTTACAATCACATGAACAGTGCACAAGGCTTTCTCTTTTCTCCACATCCTCGCCAACACTTGTTCATTATTTATATTTTGATGGCAGCCAATCTGAGAGGAGTAAGGTGGTACTTTATGGCTTTCATTTGCATTTCCCTGGTAAGTGATATTGGACTATGTGTTTCCTTATTTTTTTAAAAAATATATGTTTTTATTGACTTTAGAAGGAGAGGAAAGAAAAGGGAGAGAGAGATTGAAACATCAATGAGAGAGAGCCATCACATCCATGGGCTGCCTCATTCAGGCTCCCTCCCAGGGATCAGCCCTGCCACCCTGGCATTTGCCCTGACCTGGAATATAAACAGTGACCTCTTGGTGCATGGGACAATTGCCTGAACCTACTGAACCACACTGGCTGGGCCTATGTGTTTCTTTAAATAGGGAGAAACCGGAGAGGCTTGCATGTGACTTCCACTAACATTTTATAGGCTTGGGTTAATCCCATGCTCATTCCTAAACCAGTTAATGGTAAACTAGTGACTCTGATGAGCTTAGTTTAATGATTTCTCTTTTTGAAGTTGGGGAGATACCACCTTCTTTGTGTATTAGGACAGTCAATATCCAAATAGAGTTGTTGTTGTCCAGCAAGGATGAAGACTAAGGTAGGGATCCAGGAATATTTACTGCAGGGATTCATTGTAGTTTTTATTTTTAAATATATATAATTTAATTTAATTTTTTAAATTAAATCTTTGTTGTTCAGATTATTGCAGTTGTTCCTCTTTTCCCCCCCATAGCTCCCCTCCACCCGGTTCCCACCACAACCTCTGCCCTTACCTCCCCCCCCCAACACTGTCCTCATCCATAGGTGTACGATATGTATCCAGTCTCTTCCCACACCCCTTTCCCCCCCAGAGAATTGTCAGTCCACTCCCTTTCTATGCCCCTGATTCTATTATAATCACCAGTTTATTCTGTTCATCAGATTTTTTATTCACTTGATTTTTAGATTCACTTGTTGATAGATATGTATTTGTTGTTCATAATTTTTATCTTTACCTTTTTCTTCTTCTTCCTCTTCTTAAAGAATACCTGTCAGCATTTCATATAATACTGGTGGTGATGAACTCGTTTAGCTTTTTCTTATCTGTGAAGCTCTTAATCTGACCTTCAATTCTGAATGATAGCTTTGCTGGGTAAACTAATCTTGGTTGTAGGTTCTTGCTATTCATTACTTTGAATATTTCTTATTTTTTAAAAAAAGCATATTTTATTGATTTATTACAGAGGGGAAGGGAGAGAGATAGTGAGCTAGAAACATCGATCAGCTGCCTCCTGCACATCTCCTACTGGGGATGTGCCTGCAACCCAGGTACATGCCCTTGACCGGAATCGAACTCGGGACCTTTCAGTCCACAGGCCGACGCTCTATCCACAAGCCAAATCGGCTTCGGCTACTTTGAATATTTCTTGCCACTCCCTTCTGGCCTGCACAGTTTCTGTTGAGAAATCAGCTGACAATCGTATGGGTACTCCCTTGTAGGTACCTAACTGTTTTTCTCTTGCTGCTTTTAAGAGTCTCTCTTTGTCTTTTGCTCTTGGCATTTTAATTATGATGTGTCTTGGTGTGGTCCTCTTTGGATTCCTTTTGTTTGGGGTTCTCTGCGCTTCCTGGACTTGTAAGTCTATTCCTTTCACCAGGTAGGGGAAGTTTTCAGTCATTATTTCTTCAAATAGGTTTTCAATATCTTGTTCCCTCTCTTCTTCTGGCACCCCCATAATTCAGACATTGGTACGCTTGAATTTGTACCAGAGGCTCCTTACACTATCTTCATATTTTTGGATTCTTTTTTCTATTTGTTTTTCCGGTTGGGTGTTTTTTGCTTCTTCGTATTTCAAATATTTGACTTGATTCTTGCGATCCTCTAGGCAGCTGTTGGATCTCTATATAATATTCTTTATTTCAGTCAGTGTATGCTTAACTTCTACTTGGTCCTTTTCCATATCCTCGAGGGTCTCACTAGATTTATTGAGGGTCTCACTAAATTTATTCACGGTTTCTAGAAAATTCTTGAAAAACCTTATAACCATGGTTTTGAACTCTATAGCCAGTCATTTGCTTTCCTCCATTTCTGTCATTTGTGACCTGTTTTTTTGTCTCAGCATCTTGGCTGCTTCCCTGTGTTGGTAGAGTGGCTTTGTGTGCTAGGTGTCCTATAGGGCCCAGTGGCTCAGCCTCCCCAATTACCTGAGGTGGAAACTCTTGGTGCACCCCTTTGTGGGCTTTGTGCACAGTCTTGTTGTAGTTAAGCCTTGATGGTTGTTGGTATCAGTGGGAGGAATTGACCTCCAGGCCAATTGGCTGTGAGAATCAGCTGTGTCTACGGTGGGAGAACTTCTGTGCTGGAGACACCCTTATGGGGCAAGACTTGCTTCAGTGGGGCTTTGGTGCTCACTGAGTCTGCCCCCTGAGTGTGTCCCTTATGGATCTGAGGAGTTGTAATCTGGATGGTCCCACTCTGACCACTGGGTACACTGGCTCTTGGATCTCTAATGAGGTGCTAATTTAGCCTCTGCCTGAGGCTACCTAGCAAGAGCTAAGGAGAGATATGCAGATTCCTCTTCTTTGTTTGGGGTTTGGAGGTGCTCAAATGAGGCCCAGCTGTGAAGGAATGCAAGCTGCTTTGGGGCCTTGGGCCTTCTTTTGGATGTTCTGGGTCTCTCTGGCTCAGCTGCAGTTTGTTAGGTAATTTTCAGATAGCCAAGGGCCAAGCCATTCATATGCAAAAGCCTCTGCACACAGCTTGGGTGGGGTGGGGTCTCAGGGAATCAACAGGGTGGAGCAAACAATTATGGCTGATCCTCAGCCCTGCCCTAAGAGGCCCCGGGGCTCAGTGTCCCGAGGTATTGTCTGTAAGCACCTCTGAGAGAAAGCCGCCCTCGAGTTCCGCCCCATGCCATACAGTCCAATTTCTCCCCGTGAGTCTGGGTCCCTGGAGACTCGCCCGGAACTGGAGTTCAGAGCAGTTGGGAGCTTGTGACTCCCTCCCGATTGAAAAAGACAACCTCGTCCTCAGTTGCCAGCCCTTGCCGCGTGCGCCTGTGTACCTCTGCACTTACTTCCCCACCTTTTCTGAGTCTCAGTGTGCTTTTCTCTTTTCTTCTAGTTGTATAATTTCCACTCAGCCTGCCTTCCTGTGGTTCTGAATGGTGTCCGTTTTGTCTTTTAGTTGTATTTTTGAAGTGGTTGTGGGAGGCAGCAATTTCAGGTGTTTACCTCTGCCGCCATCTTGGTTTCTCTCTGAAAAATATATTTTATTGATTTTTTGCAGAGAGGGAGGGAGAGGGATAGAGAGTTAGAAACATCAATGAGAGAGAAACATTGATCAGCTGCCTCCTGCACACCTCGTACTGGGGGTGTTCCCGTAACCAAGGTACATGCCCTTGACTGGAATTGAACCTAGGACCTTTCAGTCCACAGGCCAACACTCTATCCCCTGAGCCAAACTGGTTAGGGCTCATTATAGTTTTGAGCAGAAGAGGAACAAGATCAGATTTGATAAGAGCCCTGTGGTTGTGGTATTAAGCAGGCATCAACAAGTTTTCTCTGCAAAGGACCTGATTTTAGTCCCGTGGTGTGTCATATCTACTCAAGTCTGCCCTTGTAGTTGTGAGAGCAGTCATAGGGAATCTGTAAGTGAACAGGCACGGCTGTATTCCAGTGAGACTTTATTTGCAAAACCAGATGGCAGCTTGTATCAGTCTGTGGGCCCTAGTTTGCTGACCCCTCATGTAGAGGATAGATAGAAGGAAACCACATAAAGAACCTGGGAGACAAAGGAACATTTTGCCTCCTTGGACTAGCATTAATTCATCATGAAGTTTTCATTCATTCTGAAATGAGCCAGGAAGCTCAAGATATTCCACTTAAAGTGTTGGTGTTTTCTAGGTCTATTTATCTCTCATTTGTTTTGATTAATGATAACTTATTAATTTAAGAGGGAACAATAATATTTGGTGGTATCCCCCTCCCCCTGCCCCCCCCCCCCCCCCCCCCCCCGTGAGAGGCATCTGTTAAGAGCCCATGTTTGACTGGGGCAGTTGACAGAAACAAAATAAAGCAGAGACAGTAGAGAGGTCTAATTCATAAGGCTTTTGTGATGTTTGCACATAGAGAGTTAGTGGGGAGAGAGGATTCTAAGGCGATTTATAGGTTTCCAGGTAGTTCACTGACATTTAGGTTGGACATGAAGACTAGGACTTCATCAGATGAGCAGAAAAGGGCAAAGGTTCAACAGGAAAGAACAGTATTTTTCCATACAGGTAGAGTTTAATGGAATATTTATGGATATCCCTACATTTTGGATACAATTTCTTTTACTTTTTGACTTATCCTATCAACAACTGCCTTCAATAGGTGAGCCATGATTTTAGTTTAATAAGAAATAAAAAAGATTAGTCATAAATAAAAAGAACTCTATAATCATTAGAACACTTGTTTAGTATATATGATAATTACTGTTCTTCTGCAATTATCCCAGTTACTTGATTAAGTCACACTGTTGTACAAAAGAATAAAACCTTGTTTAGTTGAAGAAAATTGTCAGTGTGATGTTTTCCTTTCCTTTATAGAAACTTTGATACTATAGAACATGTTGTCAATCATTAGGATTCTGTATTTCCTATTGTGACTAAATAGGAATGTTGCTTATTTCACATTATTTTCCAACATCAATGTTTGATTTATCTCTTTCATGTCTTTATTCCAATAGTTATGGAACCACAGAAAACTCGAAAAGAAGCCTGGACCAAAACAAAACCAATGATAGGTATTCTGAGAAATCAACTTCTGTAATGTAATCATGAATAACACATCAATCCAAATAATGTTTTCACATAATGCAATTTTATTAGAGGTTCCTAAACCTACCCTTAGGTTTGCTTATTTACTAGAAAACTTTACAGGACTCAGCATATAGTTGTGCTCATACCTGAGATTTATTATAGTGAAAGACCACAGTAAAATCAGCAAAGAGAAGAGGTGTGTGTGACAAAGGGTGGAGGACACCAGGCACAAGCTTCCAAGAGCCCCCTCCCTGTGAAGTTACCAGGATGTGCTGAGATATTCCAGTGTCAAATTCTGACAACTCATGTGAAATATGTCATCTACCAGTCTTGTTAGACTCAGTGAGAGGTTTTTAAGGCATCTTCTCCATCGCATGTCCCCAAATTCTAGATTCCCAGAAGGAAAGCAAGTGTTCAGCATGAACCCCATTGGTTGTACAAGGTGTTTAGACACACGGGGCCACTCTTTTCAGTTAGGGAAAGGGGGAAACCCTCCCAAGATTCAGGTTTTCAGACACCCACCAAAGGGTAGCCATTTAAGCAGGACTTTTTAAGGATAGCAATCTTAGGCCTGCTGTATGAAATTTCTCTGCACAGCAGGTATAGCCCTGACTATTTGTCCTTGATCTAAAAATTTATTTTAAGAGCAAGTGATATTTAACATAACATGGTACCGGTTTCAGTTGCATCATCCATAATTTCTTGCAATGAGGGTTACTTTTGTGACTCTTGGTGAGTATTTCGCAGGTATTTGTACATAAATTACTATGACAATATTAGGCCATTATAAGCTCTCCTTCTTATCCAATTAATGCTTCAAGATAATTTTTAGATAAACTCAGCATAATGATTTCTGATTTAAAGTTAGAAGAAAAAGTGTCTTTTAATTCTATGGATGATTTATATTGTACTAAATCCCTGTTTATAAATACAATGCAAGGTATTCAATCATATTTATCAGTTATTTTCTTGCACTAGTATATATTTAAAAGTATTTGCTGTATTTATGTCTTTTCATATCCATCACTCAATGGCAGGAATAATACCTACATTCTGATACTGGGGTTTTTATCTTAATTTCCAAAGTTACTGTATCTTGAAAATTGCATTAATATGTTGATATACCGTATGTTAGTAGTAGATACAGGGAATACATTATTTTAAACAAAAATTTATAAACCATATATGATTTTTAAAATATATTTTATTGATTTTTTGCAGAGAGGGAGGGAGAGGGATAGAGAGTTAGAAACATCAATGAGAGAGAAACATTGATCAGCTGCCTCCTGCACATGTCCCACCGGGGATGTGCCCGCAGCCAAGGTACATGCCCTTGAGCGGAATTGAAAGTGGGACCCTTGAATCCGCAGGCTGATGCTCTATCCACTGAGCCAAACCAGTGCTGGCTAAACCATATTTTTTAGAGCAGTTTTAGGTGCACAGTAGAATTGAGTGGAAAGTATAAAGAGTTCCCATAAACCACAAATGCAAATATATACAGGCTTACTCGTTTTTATTAATTTATTTTTTATTGATTTCAGAGAGAAAGGGATAAAGAGACATAGATAGAAACATCAATTATGAGATAGAATTATTGATAGGCTGCCTCCTGCACACCCCACACTTGGTATCGAACCCACAACCCAGGCATGTGACTCTACTAGGAATCAAACCTTAACCTCCTGGTTCCTAGGTCAATGCTCAACCACTGAGCCACGCAGGCCTGGTGCCTTGCTCATTTTTGACCTCCAGTAACAGTGAAGTATACTTATTACAGTGGATGGACATGCACTGACTCATCATTATCAACCAAAGTCCTTAGTTTACAGTGAGGTTCACTCTGGGTGTTGTACATGCTATGGATTGTGACAAATGCATGAAAGCACATACCCACCATTAGAATATAGAATCATATCATACAGTATTGCTTCACTGCCCTAAAAATCTTCTGTGCTCTGCTTATTCATCCCTCATTTCTCCCTAAGCCCTGGAAACATCTGATCTCTTTTACATCTCCCTAGATTTGCCTTTTCCTGAACATTGTATAGTTGGAATCACACAGTGGGTATCCGTTTGAATATTTAAAAAATGAATTCCAAGGTTATTGGATGTAGTTATCTAAGATGTTCGAGGGCCTTAGTTGTTTGTTGTTGTTTTTCTTTAGCATAGGATCTGATGACATATGCCATACAAGCTGAAAGAGAATGATTTCTATAGGCATGTTCCTCCTAATGGGAAGGTTAAGAAAGATGACCTCACACACTATTGCAGAGCACTAACTATTGGACGACCCTGCTCTATGACGGGGTGTTCAGAGAGACTCTCCCAACTGAAAGAGACAGCCTCAAGTAGCTCGACTTTATACAACTGGGATCACAAAGTCTTTCCTACTTATCTTCCAATTGGAAATGGAGCCAGAAAGAATTTGTTTCCTCTATTTTACTGTGCAGCAAAGTGTAGTGCCTAGTGACAAAGTTTCCTTATGATAAGGGTGTTTCATCCTAGACTAGCTAGTCTGCACCTAAGAGCTGGAACATTTGCATTGTGTTACGGCAAAGTAAGTAAACTCTCCTCTAACTGCTCTTAATGGAAGAAGTCAGAAAGCTCATGCTACTTAAGTTTGACATGGTTAGTCTATAATTCTGTTTCCACTAACAATAGAACTTTCTGTCAGTCCTATGGGGTTTGGTTAGCATTATTTTTCCTTGTACATAGCAGTTCACAGGTAAGTATCAAATTTTGATAGATTCCATTTTTCTTTCTTTTTTTTTTCTTTTTTAGTTTTATATGTTTAAAAAGAGAAAGCAAATGTTCTTAATGCATTAATGGCCTACCAATAATATTTACTCTAGTACAGTTTTCAGGAGTGGTCCCAAAGTTACACTTTCTAACAATGCATTAATTCAGTACTTTTAAAGCCCTATATTCTTATTGATTTAAACTGTATTTTACTTTTTTTTTTTAAAATAGTGATGGATGTCTCTGAAAAAGACACCTTAAGCAGGTAGGATTTTATGGAAATTTAAAAATTATATGCTCGCTAAGAAATGCAGAGAAAAGAAACTAATATTTCTAGAGTGCCCTTCTGTGGGCTATACCCTATACCAGTGGTTGGCAAACTGTGGCTCGTGAGCCACATGCGGCTCTTTGGCCCCTTGAGTGTGGCTCTTCCACAAAATACCACGTGCGGGCATGCACGTACAGTGCAATTGAAACTTCGTGGCCCATGCACAGAAGTCGGTATTTTGTGGAGGAGCCACACTCAAGGGGCCAAAGAGCCGCATGTGGCTTGCGAGCCACAGTTTGCCGACCACTGGTCTAGGTCATCAGCCAGAAAACAAACAAAGGCTCAGCTAGTTAGAAGAAGCACTGGGTCAAATTCTTTATCTCAGAACTTTTAAGATTTTACCCATTTCATTCCACCTAGGACCACTATGCATGGGGTTAAAATCTCAGCTCTGATTTTTCTAACTAGTTATTTGGGGTCTTGAAGTGTTGACTGTAGCAGAAACATCTGTAGTTTCTTGGGACTATCTCCTATATCCTCCTATCCCCCCACCCCCCTGCCCTTGAATTTTTCAGGCATATAAAGGATTCCCTAAGTCCAGGAAGACAATCTTCTCTCACAAGTCAGATGGAGATGTAAAAAAGGACAGTCTCACTTTTATGTTTTTTCCATTGATTCTATTGCTGTTGAGTTGCCATTGAAACCCATCATATAATCATGATTGATCTTTGCTTCCAGGTTGGCCTTCCTGATCCAGATTCTTGAGTCTTCGTGTTGACTCACCCTTGGACTTGGGGGTCACACCTTTTTTTTTTAGTTTACATACATGTACTCTGTATGCTTAGCCACTATGCCAATTACCAGCACCCTACTCTGGCTGCTGGGCCTCCTAGCTCTAGCCACCCACAGCCCCCCTCCAACACGGGAAAGCTTATATGGAGCTCACTTCTTAGCCCAGACCTTTGGGGCTGAGTTATCTTTTGAGCTTCATGGGTTTTTGTTTTGTTTTTCTGCTAGAAGGTGTTACTTACAACAATACTAAGCTGCCACAGAGATTCAAATAATGACACAGGAAAAGATCAGAAGTTCTTTCTCCTTTGTTACTATATCTATTCCCCAAGGTCACTTTATATCCTATGGAGCATCTTTGTTTAGGTAGTGGAAGGCCCCATATTGCTTTCTCAGAGTAGTAAGCACCAGATTTCCTGAGGGTCCATAATTGAGGTTGGCCCCTCAAGTGATCTCTTTGCCATAATAATGAAACTTCCCTGAGTGATTTGAATTTACCCCAGGTTTCAAAATATTTAAAATTATGCCTCACATGGAAGCCAGTCAACAGAAAGCTCTGAATCAAAAGTAGGTTATTGATAATTACAATTGCTAAGGGCACATCCCTGACTCATCAGCATGGGTAGGTGACCAGTAGGATTGTATCTTCCAAGCCAATTGGGGTGGTCAGGGAGATTAAGCATCGTTCTCATAAAGATGTGCTGGTTCACAGTTTGAGTAGGTAGAGAAGGCATAGTCTTAGTCCAGGCCAGGTCTTGATTTCTATTAGTTTTCTGTGGTTGGTATGATTTGCTACAAAAAGAAGGGAGCACGGTGTTATCTGACTTCATGAGGTAATATATTTGTACATAAATTCAGTTGCCAGTTACACAATGGCTGAGATGCCCTGAAGTACAGACCACAACCTGAGTAGAGGTAATAACCAGAATTAATAACATTTTCTGAAATATGCAACATTTGAATGTTAGAAACTCTGAAAAGTTCACATTGGGATTTATAGTACTTGGAATTCAAAAATAGTTTCAACAAATAAAGTTCATAACTAGATTTTTTCTTTGCTTTACTATTTATCTGAGCATATCTTTTGCTGTATAAAGAAAATAAAGTAATAAGATTTCTGAAATAAAGTAATAAGATTCTTATTTTGTAGAGGAGGACCTTGAGCCAAGAAAAGTGACTGTTTGAGAAGAAATAGCTGTGGGTTATAGAAATAGGAGGTGTGAGTTTAACACATTTGTGATTATGTCTAGCTAACTCTAATTAATTCACTTAACTAGACTGCCCTCATATCATGACTATCATACCTTATTTTGTTAGAAATTACATACTTCATAAAGCAGTTGTAGAACTTACAAATTTAAAATGTGTGGTACAATTAAAATTTTAGTTTTAGTTCTGATATATTCTAATAACTTACTATATTTCAAAAATATTTTATGTTAATATTAAGAAAGTAATATTACTTATCACCATTTTTTTCTTTTTTTTTTGGTACACAGCCAGCAAAAAATAACCTCTAAAACTAAAGAAAAAAAGGGACCCCAAAAATCTGAAAGTCGTACTCCTGGTAAGACTTCTGATAGTGAATTCCTCTTGGTGTTGCTACCATAGATGAAGTAAGAATAAGGAAGTTTTGTTAATGAAAGAGAGGGAAAAAATACCAACAATGTGGAAGTTGCATGTATAGGTTTTCTTAAACTCCTTCTTAATAGAATAGTAGTCTAGTATTATTAACAAAGTTAATTGTAGGTAATTTGAAGTCTGGGGCAATATCATTTGAAAAGAAGTTCATTTATTTAGTTCTGACCCCTAAAGTCCCACACTCTATCTTTATGTTAAGAAGAAAAAAGACGTTAAGTTAGGATGGTGAATGTTTCCTCTATGTGTCACATTATACCAAACTTGATTTGTTCTAAAAATGAATCTTTAGTTTTAACTGTGAATGGATTATATTTAGTAAATGAATATTTGTTATTGCATAGTGATTCGTCTCACCAAAAAAGTAACTATAATTAGGAACTCAACAATACTTTCCTGGTATCACAAACAGATGGCAAACAATAAGAGCTGCCACACTTAGCCAGTGTACAAGAATCCTGACGACATTGTTTTATAAAGACATCTGCCCATAGTTCAGAACTCAGAAAGGCAATGCTTCTTGAGAAACGTAGGGTATTTTTCATATTCTGCCAACAAGGTCTCACTATTGTCAACTTTATTACTCAGAAGTCAAAACAGAATGATATATGTTGACTTCATTAATTTGGTAATTATCAGGAAACTGGAATTTCTTTAGAACAAGATGCTCTGTTGCCAATAATCAGAAGAAAATGATAATAAATATTCAAATAGCACATCCCGAGACTCAGCAAATTATAATAAATGTACAAAAAAGTTTCCCAATAACAAAAATGCCAGATGTGGGACCTAGTTCATTGTACAATCTGAACTGTATGAGGACACCTTGGACTTGGTAGAACTTCATCAGAGGGTTTGTATAGATTGGCTTTGCAAGTTATAGGAAATAAATGAAATAGCATTTTGATCTTGAAGGTACTCATAATGTGGGAGAGGTGTCGCTGGTTTATTTCTCTGTTTTTCTAAACAGAATTTTCAAAGAAAATGTCGAAATTCAGTTACTCATTTTTCAGCTGAATGATCTGCCATTTAACTTTCAGGTGTCTTTCAGGTACTAAGTGTTACTCTGATGTTGCAGAATTGAAACATTTTAAAAACAGTCATCACTCTTTAAGAGCATGTTAAGTTCATTTTAATTTCCATTGTTTGCTATACTTTATTTAGTGCTTACTGGGTGCCAGATCGCATTAGGATTTTATAATTATCCTTGTTTCACAATGATATGTCTAGTAACCATCTATCACCGAGCAAAGTTATTGTGATATTGACACATTTCCTGTGCTGCACAGTACACTACATCCCTCTGGCTTATGTAATTTATAACTGGAATTTTGCATTTCATATTCTTTTATTTCACCCATCACCTCTGCTTACTGTGCTCTAGCAACCAGCAGTTTGTTCTCTGTAGCCATGGGGTCTGTTTCTGTTTTGTTGTTTTAGATTGAACCTATAAGTGAGACCCTATGGCAGTGATGGCAAACCTATGACACGCGAGTAAGAGGTGACACGGGAACTCATTTTTTGGTTGATTTTTCTTTGTTAAATGGTATTTAAATATATAAAATAAATATCAAAAATATAAATCTTTGTTTTACTATGGTTGCAAATATAAAAAAATTTCTATATGTGACATAGCACCAGAGTTAAGTTAGGGTTTTTCAAAATGCTGACACGCCGAGCTCAAAAGGTTCGCCATCACTGCCCTATGGTATTTGTTTTCTTTGTCTTATTTCCCTTAGCATAAGATCCTCCTGGTCCATCCATGTTCCATAAAAGGCCAGAATTTATTGTTTTTTATGTCTGAGGAGTTTTTCATTATGCATATGCATAATGAGTGTGAGTGTGTGTTTATAAATTTCACATCTTTTTATTTACTTATCTATTGAAGGACACGTATGTTGTTTCCATACCTTGGCAATTGTAAATAATGCTGTAGTGAACATAGGGGTGCAAATAACTTTGTAAATTCGTGTTCATGTTTCTGTTGGATAAATACCCAGAAGTAGAATGGCAGTTCTATTTTTATTTTTTTGAGGAATGTCCATGCTGCTTTCCACAGTGACTGTACCAATTTACAATCACAGGAACATTGCATGAGGCTTTCTCTTTTCTCCATATCCTCGCCAACACTTATTTACTTATATTTTGATGACATCCATTCTGAGAGGAGTGAGGAGGGTACTTCCTTACGAATTTCATTTGCATTTCCAAGATTAGTGATGTTGAGCTATGTGTTTCCTTAATTTTTTAAAATAATATGTTTTAATTTACATTAGAGAGAAAGAAAAGGGAGAGAGAGACTGAAACATCAATGAGAGAGAGCCATCACATCCACGAGGTGCCTCCTGCACACCCCCTCCTGGGGACTAACCCTGCCACCCTGGCATCTGCCCTGCCCTGGAATATCACCAGCGACCTCTTGGTGCCTGGGACAGTGGGCTCCATCTACTGCACCACACTGGCTAGGCCTATGACTTTCTTTTAAATAGGAAGAAACTGAGAGGCTTGCAGTTGACTTCCCTAGCTTTTTTAGGCTTCGGTTAATCGCATGCTCATACCTAAACCAATTAGAGGTAAACTAGTGACTCTGATGAGCTTATTATAATCATTTCTCCTTTTGGAACTGATACACAAAGAAGATACCTACTTCTTTGTGTATCAGGACAGTGAATGTACAAATAGAGTTGTGGTTCTCCAGCAAGAATGAAGACTCAGGTCGAAAGCCAGAAATATTTACTGCAGGGGTTCATTGGAGTTTTGAGCAGAAGAGGAACAAGATTAGACTTGATAAGGGCCCTCTGATTGTGGTGTGAAGCAGGGATCACCAACCTTTCTCTGCAAAGGGCCTGATTTTAGTCCATGTGGTCTGTCATATCTACTCAAGTCTGCCATTGTAGTGTGAGAGCAGTCTTAGAGAATCTGTAAGTTAATAGGCACCGATGTATTCCAGTGAAACTATTTGCAAAACCAGCTGGCAGCTTGTGTTGGCCTGTGGGCCCTAGTTTGCTGACCCCTCCTGTAGAGAATAGAGGGTACAGAAACCTTATAAAGGGCCTGGAAGACAAAGGAACATTTTACCTCCTTGGATGAGCATCAGTTCAATTTGAAAGCTGTATGCTTCCATGGTCAAATGAGATAGGAAGCTAAATTTATTCCATTTGAAATGTTTTCTAGGCCTATGTCTTTCTCATTTCTTTTGCTTAAACAAATCTTATTCATTTAAGAAGGAACAATAATATTTGTTGGTATTCCCCCACACTCTGAGAGAGCCATCTTTTAAGAGCTTATGTTTGACTAGTGCAGTTGACAGTAGCCAAATAAAGCAGAGAAAGTAGAGAGGTCTAGTTCATATGACTATGGTGATGATTGCATGTAAAGAGCTGGTGCAGAGAGAGAAATCTAAGGTGATTGATAGGTTTCCAGGTAGTGCACTGGCATTTAGATTGGACATAAAGAATAGGATGAACATGCTATGGCACACACTGACGCCAGGCCAACCAAGGAGGGTGCAATGCAATTGGTCAGAGGGCCCGCTGTCACCCCACAATCGCCCCTCAGAAGGAGGCCCAGGCAACCAGTCAGAGGGGCGATCAATCGGAGGGCTCCGCAATCATCCCAAAGAGGGAGGCCCAGGCTACTGTCTGTGGGCTGATCAATCAGGGGGCTCTGGGGAGCCAGGGAATTTGGGGTGTGTGGGTGGTGGACATGGGTGGGGGGCATGACCCTGAGGCAGCCCAGGCCACGAGACAGCCGGGGCTGGAGAGGCCCGGCAACCGGGGCTGCGAAGGTCTACCCTTGCACGAATTTCATGCATCGGGTCTCTAGTATATGATAACTACTGTTCTTCTACAGTTATCCCAGTTACTTGGTTGATTCACAACTGTTGTACAAAGGAATTAAACCTTGTTTAGTTGGAGAAAAGTGTCAGTGTGATGTCTTCATTTCCTTTATAGAAACTTTGATACTAAAGAACATGTTGTCAATCATTAGAATTCTGTATTTTCTATTGTGACTAAATAGGAATGTTGCTTATTTCACATTATTTTCTGACATCAATGTTTGATTTATCCCTTTCATGTCTTTATTCCAATAGTTACAGATCTACGGAAAACTCAAGAAGCATGGACCGAAACAAAATCAATGACAGGTACTTTTTGAAATCAATTCAAATAATGTTTTCACATAATGCAATTTTGTTAGAGGTTCCTAAATCCATCCCTAGGTTTGTTTATTCACTAGAAAATTTATAGGACTCAGCATATAGTTGTGTTCATACCTGAGATTTATTATAGTGAAAGACCACAGTAAAATCAGCAAAGAGAAAAGGTGCGTGTGACAAAGGGTGGAGGACACCAGGCACAAGCTTCCAAGAGCCCCCTCTCTGTGAAATTACCTGGGTGCTTAGTGATTCAGTGTATAATTATGACAACACAGGTGAACTATGTTATCTTCCAATTTTGTTAGTCTCAATGAGAGGTTTTTACGGCATGCTAGCCACATAGGCATCTTCCCCATAGCATGTACCAAAATTTTAGATTCCCAGAAAGAAAGCAGGTGTTCAGCATGAACCCCATTGGTTGTACAAAGTATTTAGACTCAGGGAGCCCCTCTTCTCAGTTAGGGAAAGGGGGAAACCCTCCCCAGATTCAGGTTTCCAGACACCAACGGAAGGGCAGCCATTTAAGCAGGACTTTCTAAGGATAGCAGTCTTAGGCCTGCTGCATGAAATACTTTTGCACAGCAAAACTGACTGACCTTTTAGTCTTGATCTAAGAATTTATTTTAAGAGCAAATAATATTTAACTTAACATGGTACTGGTTTCAGTCACATCATCCATAATTGCTTGCAATGCTGGTTACATTTGTGACCCTTGGTGAGTATTTCACAGGTATTTGTACATAAATTACTAGGGCAATATTGGGCAATTATAAGCTTTACTTTTTTAATTTATTTTTTATTTTTTTTGAAAATATATTTTATTGATTTTTTACAGAGAGGAAGGGAGAGAGATACAGAGTTAGAAACATCGATGAGAGAGAAACATCGATCAGCTGCCTCCTGCACATCTCCTACTGGGGATGTGCCCGCAACCCAGGTACATGCCCTTGACTGGAATCGAACCTGGGACCTTTCAGTCCGCAGGCCGACGCTCTATCCACTGAGCCAAACCAGTTCTGGCAAGCTTTACTTTTTATCCAATTAATGCTTTAAGGTAATATTTAGATAAAATCAGCATAGATTTCTGATTTACAATTAGCAGAAAACGTGACTTTTAATTATATGGATGATTCAGTTTTGATTTATATTGCACTAAACCCTGTTTATAATTATAAAGCAAGGTTTTCAATCGTATTTATTAGTTATTTTCCTGTCTTAGTATACAATGGAAATTATTTGCTTTATTTATCTTTCCATATGCTTCACTCAATAGTGGGGATAACACCCATATTCTGATACTTGGCTATTTATCTTCATTTCTAAGGTGACTGTTTCTTGAAAATAGCATTAATATGTTGATGTATGTTAATAGCAGATTCAGGAAATACATTTTTAAAAATTCTTTATTGTTTAAAGTATTACATGAGTCTCCTTTTTTCCCCATTGGCTTCTCCCCCACTACCCCCTCCCCACAAGCCCTTACCCCCTTACTGTGTGTGTCCCTTGGTTATGCTCATCTGCATGCATACAAGTCCTTTGGTTGATCTCTTACCTCCTCACCTCCCACCTTCCCTCATAGGTTGTACAGTCTGTTTGATGCTTCTATGTCTCTGGTTCTATTTTTGTTCATCAGTTTATGTTGCTCATTATATTCCACAAATGAGTGAGATCATGTAATTTTTTTTTTCTCCGACTGGATTATTTCCTAGGCATAATGCTATCTAGTTCCATCCATGCTGTTGCCAATGGTAAGAATTCCTTCTTCTTTACAGTGTCATAGAATTCCATTGTGTAAATGTAGCACAGTTTTCTAATCCACTCGTCTGCTGATGGGGACTTAGGCTGTTTCCAAATCTTAGCTATGGTGAATTGTGTTGCAATGAACATAGGGGTGCATATATCCTTTCTGACTGGTGCTTCTGTTTTCTTGGGATACATTCCTAGAAGTGGGATCACTATGTCAAATGGGAGTTCCATTTTTAATTTTTTGAGGAAACACTATACTGTTTTCCACCAGTCTGCATTCCCACCAGCAATGCACAAGGGTTCCTTTTTCTCCACATCTTGCCAGCACGTGTCATTTGTTGATTTGTTAATGATAGCCATTCTGACAGGTGTGAGATGGTATCTCATTGTTGTTTTGATTTGCATCTCTCATATGATTAGTGACTTTGAACATCCTATCTAATAAAAGGCTAATATGCAAATCGACCAAACAGTGGAACAACCAGTCGCTATGACATGCACTGACCACCAGGGGGAAGGCAGCTCAACACAAGAGCTGCCCCCTGGTGGTCAGTGTGCTCCCACAGGGGGAGCACTGCTCTTCCAGAAGCCGGGTTCACAGCTGGAGAGAACAGTGGCGGTGGCAGGAACCTCTCCCTCCTCCATGGCTAAGTGAAATAAGCCAGTCAGTGAAAGAAAAATACCACATGATCTCACTCATTTATGGATAATAAAGAACATTATAACTTGATGAAAAAAAAGATAGATACAGAGGCAGAGAAGCATCAAACAGACTGTCAAATTACAGTGGGAAGGCTGGGGAGGGTTGGGAGGGGGAAGGTAAGAGATCAACTGAAGGACTTGTATGCATGCATATAAGCATAACCAATGGACACAATGCACTGGGGGGTGAGGTAAGGCCATGTGCTAGGGGGTAGGGGAGGCTGGGGGAAGGTCAATGGGGGAAAAAAAGGGAGATATATATACTACTATTTGTAATACTTTAAACAATAAAATAAAAAATTTTTTTAAAAAAAGAATGTCCCACTCCATGGGGAGTGGGCCTAAGTTGGCAGTTGGGCAACCCCTGAGGGCTCCCACACTGCGAGAGGGTGCAGGTTGGGCTGAGGGACCCCCCCTGAGTGCATGAATCTCGTGCACCAGGCCTCTAGTGTTTTCATATGTTTCTTGGCCTTCTGTATGTCCTCTTTCGAAAAGTGTCTATTTAGGTCCTTTGCCCATTTTTTGATTGGATTGTTTACCTTCCTTTTGTTAAGTTGTTGGAGTTCCCTGCAAATTTTGGAGATTAAATCCTTATCAGAGATAACATTGGCAAATATGTTCTCCCATGCAGTGAATTTCTTACTGTTTTGTTGATGTTTTTTTTTTTTTGCTGTGCAGAAGCTTTTTCTTTTGAGGTAGTCCCATTTGTTTATTTTCTTCTTAGTTTCCATTGCCCTAGGGAGCTGTATTGGTAAAGATATTGCTACAAAATATGTCTGCTATTTTGCTGCCTATGGAGTCTTCTAAGATTTTTATGGTTTCCTGTCTTATGTTTAAGTCCTTTATCCATTTTGAGTTTATTTTTGTGTATGATGTAAGTTGGTGGTCTAGTTTCATTTTTTTGCGAGTATCTGTCCAATTTTTCCAACACTATTTATTGAAGAGACTGTCTTGACTCCATTGTATGTTCTTGCCTCCTTTGTCAAATATTAATTGAGCATAATGGCTTTGGTTGATCTCTGGGTTCTCTGTTCTATTCCATTGGTCTATTTGTCTATTCTCGTGGCAGTACCAGGAAGTTTTGAGAACAGTGGCTTTGTAATATAACTTGATATCTGGTATTGTCATCCCTCCAACATTGTTCTTCTTTCTTCATATTGCTGCAGTTAATCGAGGTCTTTTTTTTATTTCAGATGAATTTTTGGAGAGTTTGTTCTAGGTCTTTGAAATATGCCGTTGTATGTTAATGGGGACTGCTTAGAATCTATAAATTGCTTTGGGTGGTATGGACATTTTAATGATCTTGATTCTACCAATCCATGAAGATAGTATATTCTTCCATTTATTTAGGTCTTCCTCTATTACTTTTTTCAGCATCCTGTAATTTTCTGAGTACAGGTCTTTTACCTCTTTGGTTAAATTTATTCCTCAATATCTTATTTTTTTATTGCAATAGTAAATGGATTGTTTTTTTAGTTTCTCTTTATGTGAGTTCATTATTGGTGTATAGAAAAGCCAAAGGTTTCTGGGTGTTAGTTTTGTATCCTGCTACATTGCCAAATTCATTTATTAAGTATAGTAGTTTTTTATGGAGTCTTTAAGGTTTTCGATGTACAATATCATGTCATCAGCAAATAAAGACAATTTTACTTCTTCTTTTCCAATTTGGATACCTTTTATTTCTTCTTCTTGTCTGATCACTATGGCTAGCACTTCCAGTACTATGTTGATCAGGAGTGGTGAAAGTGGGCATCCCTGTCTTGTGCCTGTTCTTAGGGAAAATGGTTTTATTTTTTGCCCATTGAGTATGATGTTGGCTATAGGTTTGTCATATAAGGCTTTTATTATATTGAGGTATGATCCATCTATTCCCACTTTCCTGAGAGTTTTTATCAGAAAATAGTGTTGGATATTGTCAAATGCTTTTTCTGTATCAATTGATATGATTATGTGATTTTTGTTTTTCAATTTGTTTATGTGATGTATCATGTTTATTGATTTGTGGATATTGTACCAGCCTTGCATCCCTGGAGGAAATACCTTTTTAAAATAAAAACTAATAAGCATTTTTTATTTGGTCATTTTAAGACTTATTTTTTAGAGCAGTTTTTGGTGCACAGTAAAATTGAATGGAAAGTAGAGAGATCTCCCATAAGCCACATAAACTCAGATACACACAGCCTTACTCATTTTTTAAATTTATTTTTATTGGTTTCAGAGAGGAAGGGATAGGGAGACAGAGATAGAAACATCAATGGTGAGAGGTAATCATTGTTCTGCTGCCTCCTGTACAGCCCACATTAGGGATCAAGCCCACAACTGGGGTATGTACCCCCACCGGAAATCAAACATTGATCTTCTGGCTCCTAACTGGATGCTCAACCACTGAGCCTTGCAGGCCTGGTGCCTTGCTCATTTTTGACCCCCCCAGTAACGTTGAAGTATATTTTTTACAATGGATGGATGTGCATTGACTCATCATTATCAACCAAATTCCATATTTTACATTAAGTTTCACCGTGGTGTTGAACATCCTATGGGTTTTGACAAATGTATGATGGCACATACTTACCATTACAGTATCATATAGAATCCATTCACTACCTTAAAAATACTCCATGTTCAGCTTATTAATCCTTCCCTTCCCCCTAAATTCTGGAAACCACTGATCTTTTTTATGTCTCCTGAGATTTGTCTTTTCTTGAATGTTGTATAGTTGGAATCATACAGTTGATATCTTTTTGAATGTTTAAAAAATGAATTCCAAGGTAATTGGATGTAGTCATCCAAGATGTTCTTTGGCTTTAGAGGTTTGTTGTTCTTCATAAGCGTAGGATCTGATGACATATGCTGTACAAGCTGAAAGAGAATGATTTCTATAGGCATTTGACACCTAACGCAGAGTTGAGAAAAATGACCTCACACACTACTAACTGTATGAACCACCCTGCTCTCTGAGATGGGAACAGATACACTCTAGCAATGGAAGGAGACAGTCTCAAGGGGTTCTACTTCATACAACTGGAATCACAAAGTCTTTCCTACTTATCTTGCAATTGGAAATGGGGTCAGAAGGTATCTCTTTCCTATGTTTTGCTTTGCCTAACGCCCAAGCTTCCTTATGATAAGAGTGTTTAATCCTCAACCAGTTAGTCTTTACTCAAGAGCAGGAGATGTTGTTTGAGTTACAGTAAAATAAGTGTACTCTCTTCTGACTGCTCTTAACGGAAGAAGCCAGAAAACTCATATTATTTAAGTTTGACATGGTTAGTGCATGATTCTGCTTCCACCCAAAGTGCAATTTTCTGTCAGTCTGTTGGGGTTTGGTTAGGATTATGTTCATTGCACGTAGCATTTCACAGGGAAGTATAAATTTTGATAGACCCCATTCTCTCTTTTTTTTGCATTTTATATGTTTAAAAAGAGAAAGTAAATGTTCCTAATGTATTACTGACTTACCAATAATAGGATTATTGTTCACTCTAATATAGTCTTCAGATGTGGTCCTGAAGTAATACTTTCTAACAATGCATTAAGCTGGCACTTTTAAAGCCCTGTATTCTTATTGATTTAAAATGTATTTTACTTTTTTTAAGAAATAGTGATTGATGTCTCTGAAGAAGACTCTTTAAGCAGGTAGGATTTTATGGATTTCTAAAAATTTTATGGTAACTACCGGAATACAGAAAAAAGAAACTAACATTTCTAGAGTGTTCTACTGTGGGCTAGACCCTATGTCATTACCTGTGTTACATCATAGTCATAATAGTTTTGTAAAGTAGGTGTGCTAATGTAACCTACTTTTTTATTAATGAGGCAAATGTGGTTCTGGGAGGTGGATGAATTGACTCATGATTCCATTGTCAGCAAGGGACTGACTGATGATTTGACTTTCAATCAGCCCGACTTCCAAATGATTCTGTTGTCCCCCAACATACACTGATAAGTTCCTGGGTAGCTCAGGCAACTAGATATAAATGGGAATCCTATCAACTCAGAAAATCAAATCTGATTGTATGTTAAATCTGATTTCGAGTTTGCTAAGAGGTCCAGTTAGTCCTAACATTTATCTTACTCCCCTTGACAATTGTAGTGGTAAATAAGGCCTTGTTTTTCCCACAAAAGTTTTTAGGGCACCACTCAGTTAGCTATGGCCAAAGAACGAAATGTTTTACCTCAGCAAGTCTTAATCAGGCAAGTGTTTTTAGGTTAAATGATATGAAATCTTCCTGAAACGAATTGCTTATCTGTAAGAAAAGAATATCTATGTGTAGTTCATGTTATGTTACTCTATTTGCTGATTTCCCAGTCTGGTTTTCCCTCCAGGCTGGTATTTTTGCCAAGTTGTATGAAGTTTTATCTTTTTTCCTAGAGTCATTTTCCCCTTTTCTATGATTTTTCTTGATTGTTTTACTTTCTTCTCTACTTTTTTTGTGTGTTTCTTTCATTGTGTTATATTTTCTCCATTTCTGCCATCTCCAGTGTTCTCTTTTTTTCTATAGACAGAATGAAAGCCAGGTAAAATTTCAGGATTTAAGTAAGCCTAGCAATTAATTAATCAAAACACTCTAGTACTTCAAGCTGAGTTTAACATCCTGGCCAAGTGGCAGTTCTCCATTTAAATCTTGCCCTAATTCAGATTAGTGACTTCAGCATAGTTTCTTATCTGTGAGAGGACTGTAAGTTAGCAGTACCTAAGTGGGACAAGAGCAGCCCTTCTGTTCCATTCATTTTAGCCTTGGAGGTAATTTACACAGATGAACACTTCAGCATGTAAATGGTCAATTTGAGACACACAAACAGGGTATTAACTTGGGGAGTATATCAAGTTAAATAACGTAATAGAAGATGCTGAGAGTGAAGTGATCTCTGTATTATATATACAGCTCTCATGCTTGCTGGAAATGATGCGTCCACAAATACAGTCTGGCTACTTTTCCAGCAAGGTACTGATGTATTTTCTCAAGATAACTATGGGTGGACTGCTGATGAATATGCTTTTTGAGTGGTTTTAGTTTGTGTTTGTTTTAAAAAGCTAGTTATTACTAAAATGAGGTTTAAAATCATTTTACTGTTCCTTTTTATGTACCAGGTGAGATTTCATAGTTTGGTTCTGGCACTTTGGGAATGCCAGTCAGTTAGAATAGCTAATTAGCCCAAAACAAGCAAAGGCTCACCTACTTTGAAGAAACAATGAGCCATATTTCTTATCTCAGAACTTTTAATATTTTTATCCATTACATTCCAAGTAAAACTCCTATGCATGGGGTCACAAATAAAATCTCAGCTCTGATTTTTCTAACTAGTTATTCGGGGTCTTGAAGTGTTCACTGTAGCAGAAACACCTGTAGTTTCTGGGGACTATCTCCTATATATACCCTCCCCCTTGAATTTTTCAGGAACATAAAGGATTCCCTAAGGCCAAGGGAGACAATCTTCTTTCATAAGTCAGATGAAGATGTCAAAAAGTACATTCTAAATTTTCTGTTGAATCCATTGATTCTATTGCTGTTGAGTTGCCATCTAAACTCTTCCTATAGTCACACTTGATCTTTACTCCCGGGTTGGCCTTGCTATTCCAGATTCCTGAGTCTTCATGTTGACTCACATTTGGACTTCAGGGTCACACCTACATTTACTTTACATACATATGCCTGTGTGCTTAGCCACTATGCCAATTACCAGCACCCTATTCTGACAGCTGGGCCTCCTAGCTCTAGCCACCCACAGCCTCCCTCACACACTGGAAAGCTTATAGGGAGCTCACGTCTTAGCCCATGTCTTTGGGGATGGTTATCCTTTGAGCTTCATGTTTGTTTTTTTCTGCTAGCAGGTGTTACTTAGAACAATTCTAAACTGACAGAAAGATTCAAATAATGCTGCAGGAAAAGACCAGATGTTCCTTTCTTATCTATCTATCTATCATCTATCTATCTATCTATCTATCTATCTATCTATCTATCTATCTATCTATCTATTTTACCATCTCTATACCCTAAGGTCACTTTATATCCTATGAAACATCTTTGTTAAGGTAGTGGGAGGTCCCATATCTCCTCATCAAGTATAGTAAGCACCAGCTTGCCTGAGGTTCCATAATTTAGATTGGACCTACAAGTGATCTCTTTGCCATAACAATGAAATTTCCCAGGTGACTGGAATTTGCCTCAGGTTTTAAAATATTTAAGTTATGCCTCACATGGAAGCCAGTCAACAGGAAGCTCTGAATCATAAGTAGGTTAGTGGTTCTTACAATTGCTAAAGCCCCAGGCATAACTCATCAGTATCCATGGGTGACCAGTAGGATTGTATCTTCCAAGTCAATTGGGGGTGAACAGGGAGATTAAGCATTATTCTCATAAAGATCTGCTGGCTCACAGTTTGAGTAGGTAGAGAAGGGATAGTATTAGCCCAGGCCAGGTCCTGGCTTCTATTAGTTTTCTGTGGTTTGTATGATTTGCTACATAAAGAAGGGAGCATAGTGCTATCTGACTTCATTATGTTATATTAAATAACAATAGAATATGCTCAGGGCAAAGTGATCTCAGTAATCTATTTGTACATAAATTTAATTGCCAGTTACATAATAGCTGAGATGCCCTGAATTACAAACCACAACATAAGTACAGGTAATAACCAAAATTCATAACATTTTCTGAAAACTGCAACATTTGAATGTTAGAAACCATGAAAGGCCCACATTGGGGTTTATTTGGGAACCAAAAATAGTTTCAACAAATGAAGTTCATAACTCAATTTTTCCTTTTCTTCACTGTTTTCTGAGCATATGTTTTTGCTCTATTATCTCATTTAATCTTCCTCTCTGAATTAAGGTAGTAATATTCATATTTTGTAGAGGACCTTGAGCCAAAAATGTGATTTTTTTGATAACAAAGAGCTGTTGCTTATAGAACTAGGATGTTGAAAGGGCGAGGGCTAGGCCCTCCACCTTGCCCCAGGGTAAGGGCTAGGCCCTCCACCTTGCCCCAGGGTAAGTGCTCCATCTTACCTTGGCCACGTGCTTGGCAAGGAGCTTCTTCCCGGAAGTCTAAGCCTCTGCTAGCCACACCCAGGAACAAGACACCGACTTGCTCCTGGCCAATCGGCAGAGCACAGTCCTTTCTCCTCCCCTTACTCCAACCCCCACTATAAAACCTGTCTCCACACAGAGTTATCTCTCTCTCTGCTTCCTGATGCTGTGTTGGCAAGGTGGGGGAGCCGAGCTAGCTCGAATAAAAACTCTCATGCTTTTGCATCGGACATGGCTGGCTCCCTGATGTGGTTTCTTGGGGATCCTGAAATCTGGGCATAACAGATGTGTGACATTTGCCATTATGTTAAGCTGACTCTAATTAATCCACTGAGCTATACTTTCCTCAAATCATGACTGTGATATCTTTTTTTTCCATTACATACTTCATAAAATAGTTATATAACTTACAAATTTAAAGTGTATGGGATAATTAAAGTTTTAATATTAGTTCTGACATTATCTGAAATATTCTAAGAACTTATTACATTTGGAAAATATTTTTATATTAATATTAAAAAGTAATATTATTTAACACCTTTTTTTGTACACAGTAAACAACCACTAACTTCTACTGGTAAATATAAAGAAGAAAGGGGACCCCAAAAATCTGAAGGTTGCATTGCTGGTAAGACTTCAAATAGTGAATTACTCTTGATGGTCCTACCATTGATGAAGTAAGGATAAGGAAGTTTTAATAATGAAAGAGCAGGGGAAAAATACCAAACAATGTTTAAGTTGCATGTATAGTTTTTCTTAATCTCTTTCTTAATAGAATAGTAATCAGTGTTATTAACAAAGTTAATTGTAGGCAATTTAACATCGGGGGCAATATCACTTGAAAGGAAGTTCATTTATTTAGTCCTGACCCCTAAAATCTCATATGGTATCTTTATGTAAAAAAGAAAAAAGATTTTAAGTTAGGATGGTGTATGTTTCCTCTATATGCATATGATACCAAATTGTACTTGTTCTAAAAACAGATCTTTTGTTTAGTTTTAAATGTGAATGAATTACATTTAGCAAATGAATACTTATTATTACATAGTGATTTGTCTCACTAAAATAACTAAAACTAGAAACTCAGCAATACTTTTCTGGCAGCACAAACAAATGGCAAACTATAAGAGCTACAACACTTAACCAGTGTGCAAGAAACCCAATGAGATTTTTTTTTTAAGATATCTACCCATAGTACTGAAGTCAGAAAGGCAATGCTTGTTGAGAAGCATAGCAAATTTTTCATATTATACCAACAAAGTCTCACTATTATCAACTTCATTCATCAGAAGTCAAAACAGAATGAGATATGTTGACTTCATTAGCTGGATAATTGTCAGGACACTGGGATTTCTTTAGAACAAGACTCTCTGTTGTCATTGGTAACGATAATGATAATAAATATTCAAACAGTCCAACCTGGGACTCAACAATTTTTTTTTTTAAATTTTGTTTTATTGCTTAAAAAATTACAAAGAGTATTACATATGTCTACTTTTTTTTCTCCCCTTGACCTTCCCCTGGCCTCCCATACCCCGCAGTGTCTTGTGTCCATTGGTTATGCTTATATGCATGCATACAAGTCCTTCAGTTGATCTCTTACCCACCCCCCACCCCCAACCCTCCCCGGCCTTCCCACTGTAGTTTGACAGTCTGTTCGATGTTGCTCTGCCTCTGTATCTATTTTTGTTCGTCAGTTTATAATGGTCTTAATTGTCCGTAAATGAGTGAGATCATGTGGTATTTTTCTTTCATTGACTGGCTTATTTCACTTAGCATAATGCTCTCCAGTTCCATCCATGCTGTTGCGAATGGTAAGAATTCCTTCTTTTTCACAGCAGCATAGTATTCCATCATGTAGATGTATTACAGTTTTCTAATCCATTCATCTGCTGATGGGCACTTAGGCTGTTTCCAAATCTTAGCTATGGTAAATTGTGCTGCTATGAACATAGGGGTGCATATATCCTTTCTGATTGGTGTTTCTGTTATCTTGGGATATATTCCTAGAAGTGGGATCACAGGGTCAAATGGGAGTTCCATTCTTAGTTTTTTGAGGAAACTCCATACTGTCTTCCATAGTGGCTGCACCAGTCTGCATTCCCACCAGCAGTGCACGAGTGTTCCTTTTTCTCCACATCCTCTCCAGCACTTGTCCTTTGCTTATTTGTTGATGATAGCCATTTTGACAGGTGTGAGATGGTACCTCATTGTTGTTTTGATTTGCATCACTCAGATGATTAGTGAATTTGAGCATGTTTTCATATGTCTCTTGGCTTTCTGAATGTCCTCTTTTGAAAAGTGTCTATTTAGGTCCATTGCCCATTTATTGATTGGATTGTTTACCTTCCTTTTGTTAAGTTGTGTGAGTTCCCTATAAATGTTGGAGATTAAATCCTTATCAGTGATAACATTGGCAAATATGTTCTCCCATGCAGTGGGCTTTCCTGTTGTTTTGTTGATGGTTTCTTTTGCAGTGCAGAAGCTTTTTATTTTGATGTAGTCCCACTTGTTTATTTTCTCTTTAGTTTCCAATGCCCTAGGAGCAGTATCAGTGAAGAAATTGCTTTGGCATATGTCTGAGATTTTGTTGCCTTTGGATTCCTCTAGTATTTTTATGGATTCCCATCTTACATTTAAGTCCTTTATCCATTTTGAGTTTATTTTTGTGTATGGTGTAAGTTGGTGGTCTAGTTTCATTTTTTTGCATGTCTCTGTCCAATTTCCCCAACACCATTTATTGAAGAGACTGTCTTGACTCCATTGTATGTTCTTGCCTCCATTGTCAGATATTAATTGAGCATATTGGTTCAGGTTGATTTCTGGGTTTTCTATTCTATTCCATTGATCTATATGTCTGTTCTTGTGCCAGTACCAGGCAGTTTTGAGAATTGTGGCTTTGTAATACAGCTTGATATCTGGTATTGAGATCCCACCTACTTTGTTCTTCTTTCTCAGAATTGCTGCAGCTATTCGGGGTCTTTTTTTTATTCCAGATGAATTTTTGGAGAGTTCGTTCTAGGTCTGTGAAATATGCTGTTGGTATTTTAATGGGAAGTGCGTTGAATTTATAGATTGCTTTGGGTAGTATGGACATTTTAATGATGTTGATTCTACCAGTCCATGAACATGGTATGTTCTTCCATCTGTTTATGTCTTCTTCTATCTTTTTTTTCAATGTCCTGAAGTTTTCTGAGTAGAGGACTTTTACCTCTTTTGTTAAGTTTATTCCTAGGTATCTTAATTTTTTTGGTGTGACGGTAAATGGGATTGCTTTTTTAGTCTCTATTTCTGTAAGTTCACTATTGGTGTATAGAAATGCCACAGATTTCTTGGCTTTAATTTTGTATCCTGCTACATTGCCGATTTCATTTATTAAGTCTAATAGTTTTTTGATGGAGTCTTTAGGGTTTTTTATGTACAATATCATGTCATCTGCGAATAAGGACAGTTTTACTTCTTCTTTTTCAACTTGGTTGCCTTTTATTTCTTCTTCTTGTCTAATAGCAATGGCTAATACTTCCAGTACTATGTCGAACAGGAGTGGTGAGAGTGGGCATCCCTGTCTTTTCCTGTTCTTAGGGGAAGTGGTTTTAGTTTTTTCCCATTGAGTATGATGTTGGCTGTGGGTTTGTCATATATGGCTTTTATTATGTTGAGGTATGATCCTTCTATTCCCACCTTGCTGAGAGTTTTTATCAAAAATGGGTGTTGGACTTTGTCAAATGCTTTTTCGGCATCAATTGATGACTATGTGTTTTCTTTCTCTCAATTTGTTTATGTGATGTATCACGTGTTTTTTAAAAATAAATCTTTATTGTTCAGATTATTACAGTTGTTCCTCTTTTCCTCCCCCATAACTCCCCTCCATCCAGTTCCCACCCCACCCTCTGCCCTTACCCACCCCCACTATCCTCATCCATAGGTGTACGATTTTTGTCCGGTCTCTTCCAGTACCCCACACCCCTTTCCTCCCTGAGAATTGTCAGTCCACTCTCTTTCTATGCCCCTGATTCTATTATATTCACCAGTTTACTCTGTTCATCAGATTTTTTATTCACTTGATTTTTAGGTTCACTTGTTGATAGATATGTAATTGTTGTTCATAATTTTTATTTTTACCTTTTTCTTCTTCTTCCTCTTCTTAAAGAATACCTTTCAGCATTTCATATAATTACTGGTTTGGTGGTGATGAACTCCTTCAGCTTTTTCTTATCAGTGAAGCTCTTTATCTGACCTTCAATTCTGAATCATAGCTTTGCTGGATAAAGTAATCTTGGTTGCAGGTTCTTGCTATTCATTGCTTTGATTATTTCTTGCCACTCCCTTCTGGCCTGCATAGTTTCTGTTGAGAAATCAGCTGACAATCGTATGGGTACTCCCTTGTAGATAACTGACTTTCTTCTCTTGCTGCTTATAAGATTCTCTCTTTGTCTTTTGCCCTTGGCATTTTAATTATGATGTGTCTTGGTGTGGTCCTTTTTGGATTCCTTTTGTTTGGGGTTCTCTGCGCTTCCTGGACTTGTAAGTTTATTTCTTTCACCAGGTAGGGGAAGTTTTCTGTCATTATTTCTTCAAATAGGTTTTCAATATCTTGCTCTCTTTCTTCTTCTGGCACCCCTATAATTCGGATGTTGGTACACTTGAAGTTGTCCCAGAGGCTCCTTACACTATCTTCATATTTTTGGATTCTTTTGTTCTTTTTGCTTTTCCGGTTGGGTATTTTTTGCTTCTTCATATTTCAAATCTTTGACTTGATTCTTGCGATCCTCTTGTCTGCTGTTGGATCTCTGTATATTATTCTTTATTTCAGTCAGTGTATACTTAATTTCTAGTTGGTCCTTTTTCATATCCTCAAGGGTCTCACTAAATTTATCAGCAGTTTCTAGAAAATTCTTGAAAAACCTTATAACCGTGGTTTTGAACTCTGTATCCAGTAGTTTGCTTTCCTCCATTTCTGTCATTTGTGACCTGTTTCTTTGTCTCTGCATTTTGACTGCTTTCCTGTGTTGATAGAGTGGCTTTGTGTGCTAGGTGTCCTATAGGGCCCAGTGGCTCAGCCTCCCCAATTACCTGAGGTAGACACTCTTGGTGCACCCCTTTGTGGGCTTTGTGCACAGTCTTGTTGTAGTTAAGCCTTGATTGTTGTAGGTATCAGTGGGAGGAATTGACCTCCAGGCCAATTGGCTGTGAGAATCAGCTGTTTCTGCAGTGGGAGAACTTCTGTGCTGGAGACACCCTTATGGGGCAAGACTTCCTTCAGTGGGGCTTTGGTGCTCACTGAGTCTGCCCCCTGAATGTGTCCCTTATGGATCTGAGGAGTAGTAATCTGGATGGTCCCACTCTGACCACTGGGTACACTGGCTCTTGGATCTCTAATGAGGTGCTAATTTCGCCTCTGCCTGAGGCTACCCAGCAGGAGCTAGGAGAGATCTGCAGATTCCTCTTCCTTCTTTGGGGTTTGGAGGTGCTCAGATGAGGCCCAGCTGTGAAGCAATGCAAGCTGCTGTGGGGCCTTCTTTTAGATGTTCTTGTTCTCTCTGACCCAGCTGCAGTTTGTTAGGTAATTTTAGATCTCAAAGGGCCAGGCCATTCATATGCAAAAGCCTCTGCTAGCAGCTTGGGTGAGGCGGGGTCTCAGGGAATTAACAGGGCAGAGCAAGCATCTATGGCTGATCCTCAGCCCTTCCCTAAGAGGCCCCGGGTCTCAGTGTCCTGGTAATCACTCCAGGCACCTCTGAGAAAGCTGCCCTCGAGTTCTGCCCGCTGCCAGACAGTCCAGTTTCTCCCTGTATGAGTCTGGGTCCCCAGAGACTCGCCTGCAACTGGAGTCAGGGCCGTCGGGAGCTTGAGACTCCCTCACGATTGAAAAAGACACCGGCGTCCTCTGTTGCCAGCCCTTTCTGCATGCGCCTCTGGTTCCGTACCTCTGCATTTTACGCCCTCACCTCCTGAGTCTCAGTGTGCGTTTCTCTTTCCTTCTAGTTGTAGAATTTCCACTCAGCCAACCTTCCTGTGGTTCTGGGTGATGTCTGTTTTGTCTTTAGTTGTAGTTTTGAAGTGGTTGTGCGAGGCAGCAATTTCAGGTGTTTACTTATGCCACCACCTTGGTTTCTCCTCCTGATGTATCACGTTTGTTGATTTGTGGATATTGTATCCTTGCATCCCTGGGATAAATCCTACTTGGTCATGGTGTATGATCTTTCTGATGTACTGCTGGATCCGATTTGCTAGGATTTTGTTGAGAATTTTGGCATCTATGTTCATGAGGGATATTGGCTTGTAATTCTCTTTCATTGTGTTGTCTTTATCTGGTTTTGGTATTAGGGTGATGCTTGCTTCATAGAATGAGCTTGGAAGTGTTCCTTCCTCTTGAATTTTTTGGAATAGTCTGAGGAGGATAGGTTTTAGCTCTTCCTTAAATGTTTGGTAAAACTCCCCTGTGAAGCTGTCTGGTCCCGGGTTTTTGTTTGCTGGAAGCTTTTTAAAAATATATATATTTTATTGATTTTTTACAGAGATAGAGAGGGATAGAGAGCTAGAGACATTGATGAGAGAGAAACACTGATCGGCTGCCTCCTGCACACTCCCCACTGGGGATGTGCCCACAACCAAGGTACATGCCCTTGACTAGAATCGAACCTGGGACCCTTGAGTCCCCAGGCTGACGCTCTATCCACTGAGCCAAACCAGTTAGGGCTTGCTGGAAGCTTTTTGATTGCTGCTTCAATTTCTTCCATAGTCATTGGCCTATTGAGATTTTTAGATTCTTCCTGATTGAGTTTTGGAAGGTTGTATTGTTTTAGGAATATGTCCATTTCCTTCAGGTTGTATAGTTTGTTGGAGTGGAGTTGTTCATAGTATTTTTTAACAATCATTTGTATTTCTATGGGGTCTGTTGTTATTTCACCTCTATCATTTCTGATTTTGTTTATTTGAGTCCTCTCTCTTTGCTTCTTGGTGAGCCTGGCTAGAGGTTCATCAATCTTGTTTATCCTTTCAAAGAACCAGCTCTTGGTCAACAAATTTTAATAAAAGTATAAAGATGTTTCTCAAAAAAAAAAATGCCAGATATGTTACCTAGTTCTTTATGCAATCTGAATTGTATGATGTCACCTTGGAGTTAGGACACCATTATCAGAGGGCTTGTGTTGGTTGGTTTTGCAAGTTATAGTGAACACAAAGATGAAATAGCATTTTGACCTTGAATGTACTAATAATATGAGAGAGTTGTCCCTGGCTTATTTCTCTGTTTCTTTTTAAAACCAATTTTCAAAGAAAATGTCAAAATTCAGTTATTCATTTTTCAGCTGAATGGTCTGCCATTTAACTTTCAGGTGTCTTTCAGGTACTAAGTGTTATTCCGATGATGCAGAGTTGAAACATTTTAAAGATAGTCCGTGCTCTCTAAGAGCTTGTTAATATCATTGTCATTTCTATTCTTCACATTACTTTATTTATTGTTTACCATGTTCCAGATCTCATTAGGAGCTTATAATTATCCTTGTTTGTTCTTTTTATTGGTGTTTAGTATGTGCCAGCCACTTTATGTCCATGGTGAGCATTAGAGTTTTACAAATGTGGGTGAGGCTTTGGCTGGGTTTCTCAGTTGCTTAAAGCATTGTCCCTGATATGACAAGGTTGTGGATTTGATACCTGGTCAGGGCACATACCAAATTCACACAATGAATGCATAAATAAGTGGAACAACAAATCAGTGTTTATCTATCTATGTTTAATCATTTTTTTGAGTTTGAAAATAAAAAAAATGTGGATCAGTTTTAAAATAAGCATACAAGCCACAAAGAAGTTTGGGAGGTATAGGGGCAGAATGATCAAGTTAGGCTGGAGTGATATATATTACTAGAGAACCAGCGCGTGAAATCGTGCGAGACCCCAGACCCGCAGCGCCGCAAGACCCATCAGTGCACCTCCTGGTGACCGGTCATTTGGTCATTAAGGCGCTACGCCATTACAGCCTCTGGCCTTTTATAATATAGATGATTACACATTTGGCAGCAGAAAGGGCAGGGCAAGGGCTAAGATGCACAAGTGAATGTTGCGGGAATTATGAGCAGTACAGTTTCGATGTGCAAAATGTGTGCTGTGGGAATGGTTGGGAATGAGGTGAGTGCCTAGCTAAGGCAGGCTTATGAAAGTTTTTACTACCACAGACAGGTGTGGATCATATCCTCCAGGCCTTGGGAAATTTATCAGATAGAATGCTTTCAGCTTCAGATAATAGGTGGCCTAATTAACAGAAGCCAAAACGATAGGAACCAGGATTGTTTTGGTGACTCCGTGATGTCATCAGGATTCCAGTTTTTGTCCTTTGTTCAGCTGTGAGGTTGACAGTGTTATGTCTGCTTTCCTGGTCAGTTATTAGTTTTGGCTCCAAAGCATCCTACCTTCACATGTCAATATGTGAAGGTCAAAAGGACTGCTTTTCCCGAGACATTTCTTTTTCATTTTTAAAACATCTTGTTAAAGTAGAGTTGGCACACATTATATTACTTTCAGGTTGCAACCACAGTGGTTTGACATTTAAATACCTTATGACGTGTTCACAATGATATGTCTAGTATCCATCTATCACCGAGCAAAGTTATTATGATATTGACACATTCCCTGTTCTGCACACTACATCCCTCTGGCTTATCTAATTTAAAACTGGAAGTTGGCACTTCTTATTCATATTCTTTTATTTCACTCATCTCCTCAGCTTACCCTCTGGCAACCATCAGTTTGTTCTCTGTAGCTGTGGGGTCTGTTTCTGTTTTGTTGTTTTAGATTGCACCTGTAAGTGTGACGCTATGGTATTTGTCTTTCTGTCTTATTTCAGTGAGTATAAGACTTACTCGGTCTATCCATGTTGCCATAAATGGCAAAAATTCTTTGTTTATTTATGTCTGAGTAATTTTTATTATATATGTGTATAAACATATAAACACACACACACATATATGATTGTGAGTGTGTGCCTATACATTTCACATCTTCGTTATTTATCTACCTTACTTCCATATCTTGGCTATCGTAAATAATGCTATAGTGAACATAGGGGTGCAGATATCTTTTAAAATTCGTGTTCATGTTTCTGTTGAATAAATACCCAGCAGTAGAATGTCAGTTCTATTTTTATTTTTTTGAGAAATGTCCGTGCTGCTTGCCACAGTGACTGTACCAATTTACAATCACATGAACAGTGCACAAGGCTTTCTCTTTTCTCCATATCCTCGCCAACACTTATTTATTTGTATTTTGATGACAGACATTCTGAGAGGAGTAAGGAGGAACTTCCTTATGAATTTCATTTGCATTTCCAAGATTAGTGATGTTGAGCTATATGTGTCCATAACTTTAAAAAAAATACATTTTTATTGACTTTAGAGAGAGAGGAAAGAAAAGGGAGATTGAAACATCAATGAGAGAGAGCCATCACATCCATGGGCTGCCTCCTGCACACCCCCTCCTGGGGATCAAACCTGCCACCCTGGCATCTGCCCTGCCCTGGAATATCACCAGCGACCTCTTAGTGCATGGGGCAATGGGCTCCATCTACTGAACCACACTGGCTGGGCCTATCTCTTTGTTTTAAATAGGAAGAAACTGAGAGACCTGCGTTGACTTCCCTAACTTTTTATAGGCTTGGGTTAATCACCTGCACATTCCTAAACCAGTTAGTGGTAAACTAGTGACTCTGATGAGTTTACTATAATCCTTTGTCTTTGGAGTCGGGGAGGTGCCACCTTCTTTGTGTATCAGGACAGTAAATGTCCCAATAGAGTTGTGGTTCTGTAGCAAAAATGAAGACTAGGGTTGGGAGCCAGCAATATATACTGCAGGATTTATTGGAGTTTTGAGAAGATGAGTAAGATTAGATTTGATAAGAGCTCTGTGGGTATGGTATGAAGCAGGCATCAGCAAGATTGTTCTGTAAAGGGCCTGATTTTAGTCCAAGTGGTCTGTCATATCTACTCAAGTCTGCCATTGTAGTGTGAGAGCAGTCCTAGAGAATCTGTAAGTGAATAGGCATAGCGGTGTTCCAGTGAGACTTTATTTGCAAAACCAGCTGACAGCTTGTACTTGGCCTGTGGGCCCTAGTTTGCTTACCCCTTATGTAGAGGATAGATAGAAGCAAACCACATAAAAAGACTGAGAGACTAAAGGAACATTTTGCCTCCTTGGACTAGCCCCAGTCCATTATGAAATTTTCATGCATCTGTGCAGAAATGAGTCAGAAAGCTCAATTTATTCCATTTAAAATGTTGGTGTTTTTCTAGGTCTATGTCTCTCTCATTTGTTTTGCCTAAACAAATCTTATTAAGTTAAAAAGGACCAATAATAGTTGTTGGTATTTCTCCTCCTGTGAGAGCCATCTGTCAAGAGCCCATGTTTGACTAGGGCAGTGACAGTAGAGAAATAAAGCAGGGAAAGTAAAGAGGTCTCGTTCATATGATTGTGGTGATGATTGCAGGGAAAGAGATAGCAGGGAGAGAGAATTCTAAGGTGATTCATAGGTCTGCAGGTAGTGCACTGGCATTTAGAACACTGCTTTATTATATATGATAATTACTTTTTTTGTAGTTGATCCCAGTTAGTTGATTGATTCATAACTGTTGTAAAAAGGAATTAAACCCTGTTTGTCAGTGTGATGTCTTCCTTTCTTTTACAAGAACTTTGGTACTATAGAACATGTCAATCATTAGGATTCTGTATTTCTTATTCTGACTAAATAGGAATGTTGCTAGTTTCACATAACTTTCTGACATCATTAATTCACTTATCCCTTTCATGTCTTTATTCCAATTGTTATAGATCTACAGAAAACTCAAAAACAAACAGGGACCGAAAGAAAATCAAGGACAGGTATTCAGTGAAATCAACTTTTGTATTGTAATCATGTATAACACATCAATCCAAATGATATTTCACATAATGCAATTTTGTTAGAGGTTCCTAAACCCACCCCTAGGTTTGTTTATTCACTAGAAAAATTTACAGGACTCAGCATATAATTGTGCTCATACCTGAGATTTATTACAGTGAAAAGAGTGAAGAAAAGTGTGGAGGACACCAGGCACAAGCTTCCAAGAGTCCTCTCCCTGTGAAGTTTCCAGGAGGTGCTTGGCTACTCCAGTGTCAAATTCTGAGAACACACGTGAAATATGTCATCTGCCAGTCATGGTAGACTCAGTGCCAAGGTTTTTAAGGCATGTTAGTCTCATAGGCATCTTCCCCATCGCATGTACCAAATTCTAGATTCCCAGAAGGAAGGCACGTGTTCAGCACGGACCCCATTGGTTGTACAAAGTGTTTAGGCTCAGGGAGCCACTCTTCTCAGTTAGGGAAAGGGGGAAACCCTCCCCAGGTTCAGATTTTCAGACACCAACTTAAGGGCAGCCATTTAGGCTGGACTTTCTAAGCATAGCAGACTCAGGCCTGCTGTATGAAATATTTCTGCACAGCAGGTATAGCCCTGACTGAATTTTTGGCATTGACCTAAAAATTTACTTTAAAAGAAAGTAATAGGATAATATAACATGGTACCGGTTTCAGTCACATCATCTATAATTGCTTGTAATACTGATTACTTTTGTGACTCTTGGTATTTCACAGGTATTTATAAATTACTAGGGTGATATTAGGCAATTATAAGCTTTCCTTTTTATCTAATTAATGCTTCAAGATAATTTTTAGGTAAAATCAGCTCAATGATTCCTGATTTAAAATTAGAATAAAAAGTGTCCTTTAATCATATGGATGATTCAGTTTTGATTTATATTGCACTAAATCCCTGTTTATAATTATAAATCAAGGTAGTCAATCATATTTATCAGTTATTTTCTTGCATTATTATACATTTAAAAGTATTTGCTTGATTTATGCCTTCCATATGCTTAACTCAATTGCCAGAAAATACTTACATTCTGATAATTGGATCTTTAACTTAATTTCGAAGGTGACTGTGTTTTGAAAATAGTGTTAATATGTTGATATATGTTAACAGCAGATTCAGGAAATACATTATTTTAAAGAACAATTAGCCCTAACCAGTTTGGCTCAGTGGATAGAGTGTAGGCCTGTGGACTGAAGGGTCCCGGGTTCAATTCTTGTCAAGGGCATGTACTTTGGTTGCGGGCACATCCCCGGGGCGAGGGGTATGCAGGAGGCAGCTGATCGGTGTTTCTCTCTCATCGATGTCTCTAGCTCTCTATCCCTCTCCCTCTCTGTAAAAAATCAATAAAATATATTAAAAAAATAAAGAACAATTAATAAGCCTTAATCAGTTTTAGGTGCACATTAAAATTGAGCGCAAAATACGGAGAGTGCCCACTAACCCCCCAGACCAAACACACACAGTCCTGCTCTTTTTGTCATCCTGCACCAGAGAGGGGCATCTATTACAGCAGAGGGACGTGCAATGACTCGTCATTATCGAACAAAGTCCATAGTTCACATTAAGGATCACTCTTGGTGTTGTACATCCTATGGACTTTGACAAATGTATGATGGCACATACCCACCATTACAGTGTCATAATAGAGTCATTTCCCTCCCTCCCCTAAAATTCCTCCATGCTCTTACTTATCCCTTCCTCATCCCTAACCTCTGGAAACCATTGATACTTCTTAGTTTCCATAGATTTACCTTTTGCTGAATGTTGAATAGTAGGAATCATACCATGTGCATCTTTTTGAACGTTAAACAAATGAAAATTTCACGGTAATTGGATGTAGTTATCCAGGATGTTTTGTGACCTTAGTGGTTTGTTGTTGTTCTTCATCAGCATAGTATCTGATGACATATGCCGTACATGTTGAAACAGAATGTTTCTCTAGGCATTTGCCACCTAATGGGGAGGGTTGAGAAAAATGAGCTGATGCATGTCTGCAGAGCACTAAGTGTCTCTTCCATTTTCTCTCTGAGGTGGGGACTGATACACTCTAGCAATGGAAGGAAGCAGTCTCAAGGGGTTCTACTTTATACAACTGGAATCTCACTTATTTGCTATTGGAAATGGGGACAGAAAGTGTCTGTTTTCTATGGTTTGCTTTGAAGGAAAATGTATTGCCTAGGCATCAAGCTTCCTTGTGGTAGAGTGTTTCATCTTAAACTGCCTAGTCTTCACTCAAGACCTAGAGATGTATTGTGTAACGGGAAAATAACTCTCTTCTTACTGCTGTTAATGGAAGGAGTCCAGAAAACCCATGATATTTAAGTTTGACATGGTTAGTCTATGATTCTGCTTCTACTAACGATACAATTTTCTGTCAGTCTGATGGGGTTTGGTTAGGATTATGTTCATTGTACATAGCAGTTCACAGGTAAGTATCAAAATTTGATATATCCCATTCTTTTTTAGCATTTAATATATTTAAAAAGAGAAAGTAAATGTTCTTAATGCATTAATGGTCTACCAATAATAGTAACTCTAGTGTAGTCTTCAGGTGTGGTTCCAAAGTTATACTTTCTAACAATGCATTAATCTGGTACTTTAGAGTCCTATATTTTTACTGCTTTAAAATGTATTTTACTTTTTTTAAAAATAGTGGTTGATACCTCTGAAGAAGACTCTTTAAGCAGGTAGGATTTTATGGATTTTTCAAAATTATATGTTAATTAAGGGAATTCAGAGGAAAGAAAATAACATTTCTAGAGAGTTCTACTGTGGGCTAGAGCCTAATTAACCTGTGTTATACAGTCATCACAATAACTCTGTAAAGTAACTGTGCTATTATAGCCTACGTTTTATTAATGAGGCAACTGCGGTTCAGGGAGATGGATGAATTGACCCAGGATTCCATAGTTAGCAAGGGGCTGAGCCATGATTTGACTGTCAACCATTTTGGCTACCAAATTATTCTGTTATCCCTCAACATACACTGATAAGTTCCTGTGTAGCTCTGCCATGGAGATAAAGATGCAAACAAGTTCATCCCAGAAAGTCAAATCTGTGTGTTAACTCTGATTTAGACTTTTCCTTAGAAGCCCAGTTAGTCTAAGCATTTATCTTACTCTCCTTGACAAATGTGGTGATAAATAGGACCTTGTTCTTCCCACCAATGCTTTTAGGGCACATCTCAGTTAGATATTGCGACAGAACCAAAGATTTTACCTAAACAAGGCCTATACAGGCAAGTGGTTTTAGTTAAAATGATATCTATTCTTCTTGGGAGGAATTATCTGTGAGTAAAGAATATCTATGTATAGACCATGTTATATTCATTACATCCAGCATCTAATTAGAGGATATTTCTAATAGATTTCTCTATTTACTGACTTCCCAGTCTGGCTTTCCCCCTCAGGCTTGTACCTTTGCCTAGTTGTATGAAGGTTTTTTCTTTTTTCCTAGAGTCCTTTTTTCATCTTCCATTGCTTTCCTTGATTCTTTTACTTTATTGTCTAGATTTTTCTGGTGTTTCTTTGGTTGTGTTATTTATTTGCTCTTCTGGCCTCTCCAGTGTTCTCCATTTTTCTGTGGACAGAATGAAAGGCAGGTAGAATTTCAGGAGTTTAAGGAAGCCTAGCAATTAATTAATCAAAACCTCCTCTAGTAACTTCAACCTGTGTTTACATCTTGGCCAAGTGGTGGTTCCTCATTTAAATCTTCCCCTGCTTCAGATTAGTGACCTCAGCATAGTTTCTTATCTGTTAGAGGACTTCAAATTAGCAATACCCAAGTGGGATAAGAGGTGGCCGTTTTTCTCCTTCATTTTAGCCTTGGAGGTAATTTACACGATGAACACTTCAGCATGTAAATGGTCAACTCTAGACAGACAAACAGGGTATTAACTTGGAAGTATATCAAGTTAGCTGTTTCAATAACATAATAGAAGATGCCGAGGGTGAAGTGACTTCTGTGTTATATACACAGCCCGCATGCTTACAGGAAATCATGAGTCCACAAATACAGTCAGGCTTCTTTTTTAGCAAGGTACTGATGGCTTTTCTCAAGTTGACTGTGAGTGGACTGCAGAAGAATATGCTTTTGTTGGTGGTTTTAATTTGTGTTTGTTTTGAAGTACTAGTTATCACTAAATGAGATTTAAAATCATTTCACTGTTACTTTTTTTGTGACAGGTGAGATTTCATAGTTTGGGTCAGGTAGTTTGGGAATGCCAGTCAATCTAGGTCATCAGCCAGAAACCAAGGCTCAACTAGTTAGAAGGAGCAATGGGCCAGATTCTTTATCTTAAAACTTTTAAGATTTTTACCCATTTCATTCCAATCTAACTCCTATGCATAAGATTATAAATAAAGTCTCATCTCTGATTTTTCTAACTAGTTATTTTTGGTCTTGAAGTGTTCACTGTAGCAGAAAATCTGTAGTGTCTGGGGCTATCTCCTATCCATTCCCCCTTGAATTCTTCAGGAATATAAGGATTCTCTGAGTTCAAGGGAGGCAATCTTCTCTCACAAGTCAGATGGAGAGGTGAAAAAGGGACATTCTAAATTTTCTGTTGTTTCCATTGATTCTATTGCTGTTGAGTTGCCAGTGAAACCCATCATATAGTCATGATTGATCTTTGCTCCCTGGTTGGCCTTGTTGATTCAGATTCCTGAGTCTTCATGTTGATTCACACTTGCACTTGAGAGTTACAGCTTTTTTTTTTCAGCTTATACACATATGCTTTGTATGCTTAGCCACTATTACAATTACCAGCTCCCTATTCAGGCAGCTGGGCCTCCCAGCTCTAGCCACCCACAGCCCCCCTCTACCCACCCCCCGCTCCACCACCCACACTGGAAAGCTTATGTGGAGCTTACTTCTTAGCCCAGATCTTTTCAGACTAGTTACTCTTTGAGCTTCTTGGGTTTTTTTCCTGCTAGAAAGTGTTAGTTGGGACCATTCGGAGCTGCCAGGGATATTCAAATAATGCTGCAGGAAAGGACCAGATGTTCCTTTCTCCTTTGTTTCCAGATCTGTACCCCAAGGTCACTTTCTATTATGTAGCGCACCTTTCTTTAGGTAGTGGAAGGTCCCACATCACTCCCGCAGAGCAGTAGGCACCAACTTGCCTGAGGTCCCATAATTAAAGTTGGTCCCTCAAGTGATCTCTTTGCCATAATAATGAAAGTTTCCCAGGTGACTTAAATTTACCGTAGGTTTCAGAGTATTTTAAATTATGCCTCATATAGAAGCCAGTCAACAGAAAGCTCTGAATCAAAAGTAGGTTATTGGGCCCTGACCGGTTTGGCTCAGTGGATAGAGCGTTGACCTGCGTTTGATTCCAGTCAAGGGCATGTACCTTGGTTTCGGGCATATCCCTAGTGGGGGATGTGCAGGAGGCAGCTGATTGATGTTCCTCTCTTATCGACGTTTCTAACTCTCTATCCCTCTCCCTTCCTCGCTGTAAAAAATCAATAAAATATATTCAAAAGTAGGTTATTGGGACTTAAAATTGCTTAGGCCGCATCCATGACTCAAGTGTCCATGTGTGACCAGTAGGGTTCTGTCTTCCAAGCCAATTGGGGGTGAACGGGGAGATTAAGCATCATTTTCATAAAGATCTGCTGGATCACAGTTTGAGTAGGTAGAGAAGGGATAGTATTAGCCCAGGCCAGGTCCTGGCTTCTATTAGTTTTCTGTGGTTTGTTTGATTTGCTACATAAAGAAGGGAGCATTGTGTTATCTGACTTCATGGGGTAATCTATTTGTACATAAATTTAGTTGCCACTTACATAATAGCTGAGATGCCCTGAATTACAAACCACAACGTAAGTACAGGTTATAACTAAAATTCATAACATTTTCAAAAAACTGCAACATTTGAATATGAGAAACTATGAAAAATTCACATTGGTATTTATTTGGGAATACTCAAGAAATAAATGTCATGACTAGATTTTTTCTTTGGTTTATGATTTTCTAAGCATATCTTTTTGCTGTCTCATCTCTTTTAATCCTCCTAACAAACTTCTAAAATAAGGCAGTAAGTTTCTTATTTTGTAAAGGAGAACTGAGCCAAAGATAAGTGACTTGTTTGATAACAAATAGCTGTTGGTTATAGAACTAGGGTGTCTGAGTTCTAGAAATGTGTGATTATGTCTAATTAAGCTAACTCTAATTAATTCACTGAATTATACTGCTCTCAAGTCATGAAAGTTACATTTTAAAAAAAATTTTACTTCCTAAAACAGTTGTGGAACTTACAAAAATTTGAAGTGTATGGTATCATTAACATTGTAATATTAGCTCTGATATTATCTGAAATATCCTAAGAATTTACTGTATTTGGAAAATTTTTTTATATTAATATTAAGAGAGTAATGCTATTTATCACCATTTTTATACACAGCAAGCAACAACTAACTTCCAAATATAAAGAAGAAAGGAGACCCCAAAGATCAGAAAGTGGCACTCTTGGTAAGACTTCTGATAGTGAATTCCTCTTGGTGCTCCTACCATAGATGAAGTAAGAGTAAGAAAGTTTGATAATGAAAGAGCAGTAAAAAAATACCAAACAATGTGTAAGTTGCATGTATAGTTTTTCTTAATCTCTTTCTTAATAGCATAGTATTCAGTATTAATAACAAAGTTAAAATCTGGGACAATATCGTTTGAAAAGAAATTCATTTATTTAGTCCTGATCCCTGCAATCCCATAAGATATCTTTATGTAAAAAAAGAAAAGATTTTATGATAGGATTGTGTACATTTCCTCTATATTCACATTATACAAAATTGTATTTGTTCTAAAAATGGATCTTTTGTTTAGTTTTAACTGTGAGTGGATTATATTTAGTAAGTGAGTACTTGTTATTGCATAGTGATTTGTCTCACTAAAAAAAAAAAAAAAATAACTAAAACTAGGAACTCAACAATACTTTCCAGGTAGCACAAGCATATGGCAAACAATAAGAAGTACACCACTTAGCCAGTGTGCAAGAATCTCAATGCATTGTGTCTTAAAGATATCTACCCATAGTTCAGAAGTCAGAAAAACAATGCCTGTTGAGAAGCATAGTGTATTTTTCACATTATACCAACAAGGTCTCATGATATCAACTTCAATCTTCAGAAGACAAAACAGAAGGAGATATCTTGACTTTATTAATTTGATAATTATCAGGACACTGGAATCTCTGTAGAACAAGATGCTATGTTGCCATTGGTGAAAAAATAATCTAATAAATATTCAAATAGCCCAACCTGGGACTCAGTAAATTAAAATAAACATACAAAAATGTTTCTCCATAACAAAAATGCCAGCTCTGTTACCTATTCATTGTGCAATCTGAATTGTGTGAGACACCTTGGACTTAGTGGACGTTTATCAGAGGACTTGTGTAGGTTGGCTTTGCAGGTTATAGGAAACACAGAGATGAAACAGTGTTTTGACCTTGAAGGTATGCATAACATGGGAGAGCTTTCCTGGGCTTATTTCTCTTTGTTTTTTTAAACAGAATTTTCACAGAAAATATCAAAGTTCAGTTCTTCATTTTTCGGCTTAATGATCTGCCTTTAACTCTCAGGCGTCTTTTAGGTACTTGTTACTGTGCTGTTGCAGAATTCAAATACCGTCCCTGCCTCTAAGAGCTTCTTATTATCATTGCCATTTATTATTGTAGTGATTTACTATACTTTATTCAGTGCTTATTAGGCGCCAGATCGCACTAGGTGCTTACAAATATAGTTACTTTTTTCCTTTTTATTGGGTCACAGTGTGTGCCAGCCACTTTAAATCCATGATGAGAATTAGAGTTTTAAAAATGTGGGTGAGGCATTGGCTGGGTTTCTCATTTGCTTCAGGCTTTGTCCCGGATATGCCAAGGTTGTGAGTTTGATGCCTGGTCAGGGCACATACCAGAGTAACCCAGTGAAAGCATAAATATGTGAAACAAGAAAGCAATGTTCTCTCTCTGTGTGTCTCCCTTACCCATACTCACTTTCTAATCAATTTATTAAAATTGAAAAAAAATTGTGTAGTATTTAAAGTAAGTATGCAGAGTATGAAGAACTTTACCAGGTAAAGAGACAGACCGTGATGTTTGGCAAGAAGAACATGTTTTGAGATGACACGTTTGGCAGAATGAACAGCAGTGCAAGGGCTGGGATGCACAAGGGAACTTTGTGGGAGTCATGAGCAGTACAGCTGCCAAGGTGCAAACTGTGTGCCATGGGGGTAGTTCGGAATGAGGTGAGTGCCTAGCAGCAGGCTTATGAAAGTCTTTAGTCCTACACCAGAGACTAGATCTCTTTTTGTTACAATTTTTTGTTAAAATGTAGCTGACACACAATATATTACGTTCTGGTGTATGAAATTATAATGTGACATCTACATTCCTTAGGATGTGTTCACAATGATAAGTCTAGTAACCATCTATCACCATGCAGCATTAGTACTACATTGGGTCATTGCCTGTTTTGCACACAAGATCCATGTAGCTTATATATTTGATAACTGGAAGTTTGCACTTCTTATTCATATTCTTCTATTTTATCCGTCTCTCCAAGTCACTGTCCTCTGTAAACCCATCCGTTTGTTCTCTGTAGCTATGGAGCCTGTTTCTGTTTTTTTTATTGTTTTAAATTGCACATGTAAGTGCGATCATATGACATTTGACTTTCTCTGACTTATTTAATTTAGCCTAACACCCTCTCTTCCCATCCATGTTGTTGTAAATGGCAAGATTCCATTCTTTCTTATGCCTGAGTAATATATTCTCTCTCTCTCTACATATATATGTATATGTATGTATGTATAAATCTACACTAATAAAAGAGAAACATGGTAATTGGCGTACGACCGCTACCCTTCCCATTGGCTAATTAGCGAGATATGCAAATTAATCACCAGCCAAGATGGCGGTTAACTGTCAACAAAGATGGCGGTTAATTTGCATATGTAGGCACAATGAAGGGAGGCAAAATGGAAAGCACAGAAGAAGCCCCCTGGCACTGACAGTGATCGGAAACCCAGGGGGTCGCTAAGAGCCGGGGGGCAGGGCAAAGGCGGCCCCCAGGGCCGCCTTTGCCCTGCCCCCCAGCCATGATCGGAGAATCCTGGCCTTTGCCGCACTGGCCAGTGATAGCAGGAAGTAGGGGTGGAGCCAGCAATGGGAGCTGGGCAGAGGTGGAGCCAGGGATCTTGGGGTGGCTGCAGCCGCTGCCCGGAGCCCACGATCAGGGAGCGGTTGCAGCTGGGTGGGGGGGCGGCTGCAGCTGGGGGTCCCCGCTGCCCTAACGCCTCAGCCAGAGGCATTAGGCCCGGGCAGGGGCGGAGCCCATCAGGGGGCGGCTGCAGCTTGGGGGATCCTCTGCCCGGGCCTAACGCCTCCACCAGAGGCGTTGGGCTGGGCAGGGGCAGCTGCAGCTGGGGGTCCCCACTGCCTGGAGCCCACAATCGGGGGGCGGCTGCAGCTGCGGGGGGGTCCCCTGCCCAGCCTAACGCCTCGGCCAGAGGCGTTAGGCTGGGCAGGGGCAGCTGCAGCTGGGGGTCCCTACTGCCTGGGCCTCACGCCTCAGCCAGAGGCATAAGGCCGGGGCAGGGGCGGAGCCCACGATGGGGGGGTTGGGGGGGTGGCTGCAGCTGCGGGGAGTCCCCAGCCCAGCCTAACGCCTCTGCCAGAGGAGTTAGTGAGGCGTTAGGCTGGGCAGGGGCAGCTGCAGCTGGGCGTCCCCACTGCCCTGGCCTCATGCCTCAGCCAGAGGCGTAAGGCCCGGGCAGGGGCGGAGCCCATGATGGGGGGGGCGGCTGCAGCTGCGGGGGATCCCCTGCCCAGCCTAAAGCCTCGGCCAGAGGAGTTAGTGAGGCGTTAGGCTGGGCAGGGGCAGCTGCAGCTGGGGGTCCCCACTGCCCGGGCCTCACGCCTCAGCCAGAGGAGTAAGGCCCAGGCAGGGGTGGAGCCCACGATTGCAGGCGGCTGCAACTGGGGGGGTCCCTTGCCCAGGCCTAACGCCTCGGCCAGACGAGGTATTAGGCCGGGGCAGGGGCAGCTGCAGCTGGGGGTCCCCGCTGCCCGGGCCTAATGCCTTGGCCAGAGGCATTAGGCCTGGGCCGGAGCAGTGCCAGCGATCATGGGGAGCAGGGTCACAGTCGCTGATGGTGGGAGCTTGGGGTCCCCTGCCCAGGCCTAATGCCTTGGCCACAGGCATTAGGCCTGGGAAGGGGTGGATCAGGAGGTCCCTTGGAGAGCTGTGGGTCCCCTGCCCAGGCCTAATGCCTGGGCGAGAGGCATTAGGGCGGAGCAGTCAATTGCAGGGAGCAGGGGCCGAGTTGATGATGGTGGGGAGCTGGGGGTCTCTTGCCCAGGCCTAATGCCTTGGCCAGAGGTGTTAGGCGTGAGCATGGGCAGAGCCAGCGATCGTGAGCAGGGGCGGCGTGGGCGATCGTAGGGAGCTGGGGGTCCCCTGCCCACCCTGATCTGGGACACCCTTCAGGGCAAACCAGCTGGCTCCCACCTGTGCACCAGGCTTCTATCCTATATAATAAAAGGGTAATGTGCACATGCAATTTTTTTCCCCAAATATATTTTATTGATTTTTTACAGAGAGGAAGGGAGAGGGATAGAGAGTTAGAAACATCGATGAGAGCGAAACTTCGATCAGCTGCCTCCTGCACACCCCCTACTGGGGATGTGTACGCAACCAGAGTACATGCCCTTGACGAGAATCGAACCTGAGACCCTTCAGTCCGCAGGCCGATGCTCTATCCACTGAGCCAAACCCGTTAGGGCGGTAATGTGCAAATTGACCCTAACAGCAGAACGACTGGGAATGACTGGTCACTATGACACACACTGACCACCAGGGGGCAGAAGCTCAATGCAGGAGCTGCCCCCTGGTAGTCAGTGCACTCCAACAGGGGGAGCTCTGCTCAGCCACAAGCCAGGCTGAAGGCATCACATTGGCGATGGTGGGAGCCTCTCCTGCCTCCTCAGCAGCTCTGTGGATGTTCAACTGCAGCTTTGGCCCGTTGGCAAGTGGACATCCCCCAAGGGATGTATCACTGCCAGCTTAGGCACAATCCCCCGGTGAGCAGGCCTAAGCTAGCAGGTGGACATCCCCTGAGGGGTCCCAGACTGCGAGAGGGCACAGGATGGGCTGAGGGACCCCCGAGTGCACAAATTTTTGTGCACAGGGCCTCTAGTATATATATAATATATAATACATATATAACATATATACATAAAACATGTACGTAACACATCTTCTTTATTCATTTATCTATGGAAAGACCCTAGGTTGCTTCCATATCCTGGCTATTATGAATGATGCTGTAGTGAACATAGGGGTGTGAAGTGTGTCCAGCATGGCCGATGGTGAAGGAGGGGTGGTGAAGGATTAAAGACAACAGACAGGAGAATACAGTTGGGACCAGGTGAATCACTGTGCCTGGATGAGGAAACAGTGACCCTGCCTGTAAGCAAGATCTTTATTTTATAGTCAGATTACACAAAGCAAAACAAGGGCAAGATGTTTATAATGTTTTTGAGAATTTCTAAGACAATCTGCTTTTTTCCTGTTGTTGCCATTCTCTGAACTCTATCAAGCTTTGTTTAGGCAGCACTTGCTGCACCCCCTGCAGCCCACATCCCTTAGCTACCTAGGACTGCAGGGTCGGACTATAAGGTCAAGCTTACAACCATAGCCTTTTGGCTATAATTGTGCTGGAGGGCTTTGCCCTTAAAGCTGGGACTTGTATGTGGCTTTGCCACAAGTGAGTCCAAGGCTTGATCCTGTCCGAACACTGTAGCCACTCTCCACAGGGGTGCACAGATATTTATTTTCAAAATTTGTGTAATATATATATCTGTTGGGTAAATACCCAGACGAGGAATGGCAGTTCCATTTCTAATTTCTTGAGGAATCTCCATGCTATTTGCCGCAATTACTGCAGCAATTTATATTCACATGAACAGTGTGTGAGGCTTTCTCTCTTACCCATGTTCTCGAAAACACTTTCTATTTATATTTTGATAGCAGCCATTCTGAGAAGAGTGAGATGGTACTTCTCTATGGCTTTAATTTGCATTTCCATGATTAGTGATTTGAGCTATGTGTTTCCTTGAAATTTTTTAAACATGTTTTTATTTATTTTTAGAGAGAGAGGAAGGGAAAGTGAGAAAGAGATAAAATCATCAAAGAGAGAGAACCATCACATCCATCGGCTGCCTCCTGCTTGCCACTGCTGGGGTCGAACCTGCAACTGGGGCATGTGGCCTGACCGGGAATTGAACCAGGAACCTCTTGGTGCATGGGACAACTCTTAATCCACTTAGCAATACTGGCCTGGCCTATGGGTTTCTTTTAAATAGGGAAAAAACTGAGAGACTTGGAGTTGACTTCCCCTAATTTTTGATGGGCTTGGATTATATCCCATGTTCATTTGTAAATCCTTTAGTGGTAAACTAGTGACTTCAATGAGCTTAGTATAATCATGTCTCTCTTTGGAGCTGGGAAGATACAAGCTTCTTTGTGTATCAGAACAGTAAATGTCCAAATACAGTTGTGGTTTTCCAACAATAAGGAAGACTAAGGTAGGGAGCCAGCAATGCTTACTACAGGGATTCATTGGAGTTTTTGGCAGAAGACTAACAAGAATACATATGATTAGGGTCCTCTGGTTGTGGTGTGAAGCATGGATCAGCAAGATTTTTCTGTTAAAGGGACTGATTTTGTCCATGTGGTCTGTCATATCTACTCAAGTCTGCCATTGTAGTGTGAGAGCAGTCATAGAGAATCTGTAAGTGAGTAGGCACGGCTGTGTTCCAGTGAGACTATTTGCAAAACCAGATGGCAGCTTGTATCAGCCTTTGGGCCCTATTTTGCTGACCCTTCATGTAGAGGATAGATGAAAGGAAACCACATAAAGAGATAGGAGACCAAAAAATATGTTGCCTTTGGACTAGCATAAGTCCACTATGAAGTTTTCAAGCATCCATGCTGAAATGAGTCAGGAAGCTCAATTTATTTCATTGAAAATGTTAGTGTTTTTCTAGGTTTACGTCTTTCTCATTTGTTTTGCTTTAACAAATCTTACTAATTTAAGAAAGAACAATAATAGTTGGTAGTATTTTCCCCCCTGTGAGAGCCATCTGTAAGAGTCCATGTTTGGTTAGGGCAGTTGACAGTAGCAAAATAAAGCAGAGACGGTAGGTTTTGTGATGATTGCATGTAAGAGTTAGTGGGGAGAGAGAAATCTAAGGTGACTCATAGGTGTCCAGGTAGTGCACTGGCATTTTTTCAGTTGTTGTTGTTAATCCTCACACAAAGGTATTTTTCCATTGATTTTTAGAGAAGGTGGAAGGGAGAAGGAGAGACAGAAACATTGATGTGAGAGGGACACATCGATTGGTTGCCTCCTGCATGCACCCTGACCAGGGACAAGGAACCTGCAACCAAGGTACTTGCGCTTGACTGGAATCACACCTGGGAAATTTCAGTCTGTGGGCCAAAGCTCTATCCACTGAGCAAAACCAGCTAGAGCCTGCACTGGCATTTGGATTGGACACAAAGACTAGGACTTTACTGAACAGCAGGAAAGAGCAACAGTTCATCAAGAAAGACCAGTATTTTTCCATACATGTTTGATTTGATGGTATATCCATGGATATCCCTACATTTTGCATACAATTTCTTTCACTTTTTACTTGTCCTGTCAGCAACTGCCTTTGGTAGATGAGCCATGATATTAGTTTAATAAGAAATTTTTTAAAAGATTAGTAATGAACAAAAAGAACTCTAATCATTAGAACACTTTTTTAAATTATATACTAGAGGCCTAGTGCAGGAATTTGTGCACGGGTGGGGTCCATCCAGCCCTCCCCGATGAGGGTCGATCGGGGGCAGGTTCTGTCGGGGGGTCTAATGTTGGAAGCTGTAGCTTTCCTCCAGCTGGATCTAATTATACTTTAAAGATGGCCAAAAGAGAACCCACAACAGAACTGTTTTGCATTTCACGAGAAGTTGTTTATGTGTTGTTTGCAAACGTATATCAAGATGGAAGATGGCCCTTTAATGATTTTTACGTTCTTCCTGGGGCTCTACTCTGTTTCCCAATATGATCTTCATGTCTGTTTGTTTAAAAGTATTTCTGTTTTTGAATGTGCCTACCCTTCGCTGTTGCTCCTGGCAGCCTGCAGGTCTTCTTTGCCACTCCATTTAAAGAGAGATTGAAAGCTCACCTAATCTGCAAGGCACTGCAATGTCACAAAATCCCCACGCAGCCTCACTACATTCCTCTGCAAAGGGCCACCATCCCGTTAATGCTTAGGTCCCTTTTTGGCTAACTTGGAAGGACTCCTGGAGCTGCCTTTCCTGGAGGGAAAATTACACACCTTGACTGCAATATTAGCAGAGCCCTGTGGAGACTCTGGTCAGGGTCAGAAGGGACTGATAATTATTTTCTTGTGCTTGCACTAAATGTACATGCACCAGAGAGCTAGGCAGTGATCAGGGGTGATGGGAGTCGATTGGGGTGGGGGCCAGCTGTGGGGAGGGGCCGTGGGTGGTTGGGGGCCGGCCAAGCCCCAGATCAGGGAGTTCGGGCGGATTGGGGGCCGGGACAGCTAAGGGGGTGGGGGTGGGGGGGCGATCTCGGCCCAGATCAGGCTGGTTGGCTGCCATGGTGTGCATCATAGCCACCGGTCGTTCTGGTCGTTCTAGTTGTTCTGCCCTAATGGTCGCTGGGCTTTTATATATTATAGATAATAATTTTTTTTCAGTTAGCCCAGTTAGTTGATTGATTAATAACTGTATTAAAAGGCAATTAAACCCTGTTCAGTTAGAGAAATTTGTCAGTGAGATGTCTTCCTTTCCTTTCCTGTATTGGAACTTTGATTCTATAGAACATGTCAATTATTAGGATTCTGTATTTCTTATTCTGACTAAATAGGAATGTTGCTAATGTCACATAACTTTCTGACATCATTGATTCATTTGTCCCTTTCATGTCTTTATTCTAATTGTTATAGATCTACAGAAAACTCGAAAACAAGCACTGACCAAAAGAAAATCAAGGACAGGTATTCAGTTAAATCAACTTTTGTATTGTAATCATGTATAACACATCAATCCAAATGATATTTTTACATAATGCAATTTTGTTAGATGTTTCTAAACCCACCCCTAGGTTTGTTTATTCACTAAAAAATTTGCAGGACTCAGCATATAGGTGGGCTCATACATGAGTTTTATTGCAGTGAAAGGTTTAAAGCAACATCAGCAAAGAGAAAAGGTGCGTGTGACAAAGTTGGCAGACATCTGGTACAGCTTCCAAGAGTCCTCACCCTGTGGAGTTTCCAGGATGTGCTTAGTTATTCAAGTGTCAAGTTTTGACCACACACATGAAATATATCATATACCGGTCTTGTTAGCTTCAGTACCAAGGTTTCAATGGCATACTAATCACATAGGCATCTTCCCCATCACATGTCCCAAAATTCTAGATTCCCAGAAGGAAAGCAAGTGTTCAGCATGGACCCCATTGGTTGTACAAGGTATTTAGGCTCAGGGAGCCACTCTTCTCAGTTAGGGAAAGGGGGAAACCCTCCCCAGATTCAGGTTTTCAGACACCAACTGAAGGGTAGCCATTCAAGCAGGACTTTCTAAGGATAGCAGTCTTAGGCCTGCTGTATGAAATGTTTCTGCACAGCAGGTATAGCCCTGACTGAATTTTTGGCTTTGGCCTAAAATTTTGTTTTTAAAGCAAGTAATATGATGATATAAAATGGTACTGCTTTCAGTCGCATCATCTATAATTGCTTGCAATGCTGGCCACTTTTGTGACTCTTGGTGAGTATTTCACAGGTATTTGTACATAAATGACTAGGGCAATATTAGGCAATGATCAGCTTTCCTTTTTTATCCAATTAATATTTCAAGATAATTTTTACATAAAATCAGTATAATGATTTCTGATTTAATAGAATAAAAAGTGTCCTTTAATTATATGCATGATTCATTTTTATTTATATTTCACTAAATTCCTGTTTATAATTACAAAGGAAGTTATTCAATAATATTTATTAGTTATTTTCTTTCCCTAGAATGTATACATTTAACACTATTTGCTTTATTTATGTCTTTCCATATGCTACACTCCATTGCGAGGATAATCCCCATTTTCTTATACTTGGATCTCTATCTTAATTTTTAAGGTGACTGTGTCTTGAAAACAGCATAAATATGTTGATATATGCTAATAGACGATTCAGGGGATACATTGTTTTGAAGAAAATTACTAAGACTTATTTTTTAGAGCAGCGTTAGGTGCACAGTCAGATTGAGCGGAAGGTATAGTGTGTGCCCATAAACCACACAGCCCCAAACACACAGCCTTGCTCATTTTTTACATCCTGCACCAGAGAGGGATATTTATAACAATGGATGTCTCCTATGTGTAGCTGTGCTGCAAAGTATGGTGCCTGGTGATTAAGCTTCCTTGGGATAGAGTGTTTCATCTTAAATTAGCTAGTCTTCACTGAAGAGCTAGACAGTTTGTATTGTGTTACGGCAAAATAAGTATACTCTCTTCTGACTGCTGCTAATAGGAGGAGTCCAGAAAATTCAAGCTATTGAAGTTTGACTTGGTTAGTCTATGATTCTGCTTCCAGTAATGACATAATTTTCTGTCAGTCTGATGGTTTTTTGGTTAGGATTATGTTCATTGTACATAGCAGTGCACGGGAAGGTATCAAACTCTGATACATCCCATTTTCCTGTGTGTGTGTGTGTGTTTGATATATTTAAAAAGAGAAAGTAAATGTTCTTATGTATTAATGGCTACCAATAATACAATTAATGTTCACTCCGGTACAGTCTTCAGGTGTGGCCCCAAAGTTATACTTTCTAACAATGTATTAGCCCAGTACTTTTAAAGTCCTGTGTTTTTATTGCTTTAAAATGTATTTTGCTTTTTTTAAAATAGTGGTTGATACTTCTGAAGAAGACTCTTCAAGCAGGTAGGATTTTATGGATTTTTCAAAATTATATGTTAATTAAGGGAATTCAGAGGAAAGAAAATAACATTTCTAGAGTGTTCTACTGTGGGCTAGAGCCTATTTATGTAATTAACCTGTGTTATATAGTGATAACAATAGCTGTCAATGTAGCTGTGTATTGTAGCCGACATTTTATTAATGAGGCAACTGTGATTCAAGGGGATGGATGAATTGACCCAGGATTTCATAGTAAGCAGGGGGCTGAGCCATGATGTGACTGTCAAACAGCTTGCTCCCAAATCATTCTGTTGTCCCTCAACATACACTGATAAGTTCCCGTGTAGCTCTGCTATGGAGATAAAGTTGCAAACAAGATCATCTCAGAAAATTAATCTGATTGTGTGTGAACTCTGATTTAGAGTTTTTCTAAGAGGCCCAGTGAGTCTAAGCATTTATCTTACTCTCCTTGACAACTGAAGTGGTAAATAGGACCTTGTTTTTCCCACCAAAGCTTTTAGGGCCCATCTCGGTTCTCTCTGGCTACAGAACCAAAGGTTTTACCTAAGCAAGGCCCACTCAGGCAAGGGTTTTAGGTAAAATGCTATCTATTCTTCTTGGAATGAATTATTTATCTCTAAGTAAAGAATATCTATGTGTAGATCATATTATCTTAATTAAATTAAGGATATTTAGAGGATATTTCTAATAGATTCCTCTATTTACTGACTTCCCAGTCTGGTTTTCTCTTTAGGGTAGTACCTTTGCCTAGTTGTTTGAGGTTTTTTCTTTGTTCCTATATTCTTTTTACCCTCTTGCATGAGTTTTTGATTTATATTAGTTTATTCTCTACTTTTATTGGTGTTTCTTTCTTTGTGTTATTTTTTCCAATTCTGCCAGCTATAGTGTTCTCCATTTTTCTATAGACAGAATTAAAGACACATTGAAAATTATAATTTTAAGGAAGCCTAGCAATTAATTAAACAAAACCTTCTCTAATACTTCAACCTGTGTTTGACAACCTGGCCAAGTAGTTGTTCACATGGAGTATTGGAAGCACATTAAAGTGACTCATTGAGATAATAGTAAGTGGTGGAACAGAGATGTAAATTCAGGTTGCTAAATGCAATGCTCTTTCCTTTTTTTTTTCATTCTGTAGGTGAGTTTTCATAATAGAAATATAGAGGGTAGGTTGTGAACATAGTTAATAGAGGATAGGAATGGAACTAGAAGTTCCATTTTCAAGCAGAACAACACTGGGTTGGGTTTGAAATAAGAGTTTTGGAAAAGAGAGGAAAATATTGAAGTTTATGAGAAGTTAAAGATAAGTTTTAAGAAGAAGGACACTGCATGTGGTTGTTCTCCAGAAAGGCAGATTAAAATATGGGGCTCAGGATGTCCTGAAAAGGTTGCTGCTCTTTTGCATGGTTGTTCAATTGGCGGAATTAGCAGCATTCAAGGTTTCTTTAGAAAAATATGAAAAGATTTTGAGCCACTGGAAAGATTCTTTTGATCACATAAAGGACTATGGTCTCATCTACCTGAACTGTAGCTCACAGAGTGGGGCTTACGTCCTCTTGAGTCCTGGGGAATGGAGATTGCTGAACTACATAGATCCATGGCCCAAGGCAGGTGTCTTCTCCCCTTTACCTGGGTTCCCAATTAGCTGATGTGCTTCCCATGTACATGGAGGGTTGGCCAGGCGCAGGACTAGATGTCAAATCAGAAATGGAGTTGGGTAACACTAAAACCTTTTTGTAAGTAGAGCCCCACCGTTAATTATATCAAGAATCATCATTATTTTATATGCAGATAGCTTATCTTTCACTTAATTTTTTTGTTGCTTGTTTTAAAGAAATGAACTCACTCATTTTTGTTGTATATTTTACTGTAAAGATGTTGCAGCAAACCTGGCATTGATGATTCAAAGCCTACATCACACGATGAAGACTTGAAGGTAAAGTGCTCCCTTTGGAAATTAATTTTCCTGCTATCAATTTAATTTCGTGTGGCACTTACTCTTATAATTTTGTAGCAGCCTACCTATCATTGATTTATGTTTGTAATGCAAAATTAGTCTTTTTATTGTTAAATTCTCAATAGAGATATGCCTTTTTAAAAACTGATTTGAGAGAGAGAGAGGGGGGAAGGGTTAGAAGGAGAGAGAGAGAGAGAGAGAGAGAGAATCATTGACATGAGAGAGAAACATGGATTGGTTTCCTTCCCCATAAGCCCCAACTGGAATTGAACTGACAACCTGTGTATGTGCCCTGACTGAGAATTGAATTCATAGCCCTTTAGTACATGGGACATCACTCCAACCAACTGAACAACACAGGCCAGGAAAGAAAATATGTTTATTTTATTGCGTGATTCCTTTTATATGTAATTTCCACAGTAAGTGACTACATAGAGACAGAAATCAGAGGCTGCGGTAGGGGGAAGGGGGAGTTACCATTTCATGGGAATGAAGTCCCCTTCTGGAGTGATGACAATTTTTGGAACTAGATAGAGGTCATCATTGTACAACATTGTAAATGTATCTAATTTTTCACTTAAAAATGGTTTATTTTATTTTTGGTGAACTTTACTCACTACAAAAAGAATACTCTCATAATAATAATGAATCAACCGATCGAATTATGATCATGTTACACGCTTAAAAACAATCCAATAGGCTCATTTAAAACAGGTCTTCTGATGAAAGGTTACATTGTTAATTTGAGATTCTTCTTGTTTCTTGAAGTAGGCCTGCATTGCTGTGAATTTCCCTCTTAGGACTGCTTTCACTGTGTCCCATAGATTTTGGTTTGTCATGTTTTCATTTCATTTGTCTCAAGGTATATTTTGATTTCTACCTTGATATCATTATCAACCCATTCACTCTTTAGTAACAGGTTATTTAGCCTCCATATGTTTGTGTAATTTCAGTGTGTGTTATTTTGTTTGTTTGTTTTTGTAATTGATTTGTGGTTTGATACCATTGTGGTTAGAGAAGATGTGTGAAATGATTGCAATCTTTTTAAATGTATTGAGGCTTTTATGGTCTAACACGTGGTCTATACTGGATAATGTTCCTTGTGCATTTTGAAACAAATGTATTTCCTACAGTTTTAGGATATAATACTGTGAAAATCTCAATGAACTTTATTTGGTAAAATAAGTCCTTCAAGGATGCTGTTATCTACTTGGTTGTATTTGGTAGGTCTATCCATTGATGTAATAAGCACTAGGTATATATTTTTTAAGTCCAATAGCTTAAATATAAGTTACACCTCATGGCCCAGTCAATGTGGATCAGTGGTTGACCCATGAAACAAGAGGTCCCTGGTTGAATTCAGAGTCAGGGCACATGCCCTAGTTGCGACTGGATTCCCAGTGGCGGGTGTGCAGGAAACAGCCTCTCCTCATCAATGTTCCTCTCTGTCCTTCTCTCTCCCTCTCTCTCTGAAACCAATTTTAAAAATACCCATAAGTTGCATCCCAGAAACAATAAAATGGAAGGAAACTCTGAGAGGAGGGATATAAACAAAATCCCCAGCTAAACTCATCTATTTTTGTGCTATAGTGTGTGCCATCTTCTATGGTTTACTCAAAACCTTGGAACTTAGAATTCCAATGTGATCGCATCCAGATATTTATTTATTTATTTATTGTTTAAAGTATTACAAATAGTAGTACATATGTCTTCTTCCCCCCCCCCCCGCCCCCCCCATTGACCTCACCACAGCCACTCCTCCCCCAACCCCGGCACATGCCCTCCCCTGCAGTGTCTGTGTCCATTGGTTATCCTTATATGCATGCGTACAAGTCCTTCTGTTGATCTCTTAAGCCCCCAGGTATTTTTATTTTAGTTTATTTTTAGTTACAGTTTACATTACAGTTTACATTGTATTAGTTTCACATGTACAGCATAGTGGTTAGGTAATCATATACTTTACAAATTGGTCTCCCCAATATTTCAAGTACCCACCTGCACTGTACATCATCATTGCAATTTTATTGAGATATTTTAATAACAAACATATATACTTCCACGTATGTTTTTTATCACCACTCTCAGATGTGTTTGTTGAATCAAAGCTTTACATTATGTTGTTTAATAAAATATGGTACTGCCATAAAAAAAAATGTATCCTTGCTGTTTGTGACAGCATGGATGGACCTAGTGGGTATTATGCTAAGTGAAATACGTCAAACAGATAAAGATGAGTCCCATCTGATTTCATTTATATGTGGAATGTAAAGAGCAAAATAAAGTAGGTGAACTAAGAATTTTGAGACTCATAGATGACAGAGATCTGACTGATGGATGACATTGGGAAGGGGGTCAGTAGATTGGGTCAAAAGTAAAGGGTTCAACAAGTACCAATTCGTAGTTATAGAATAGTCACAGAATGTCAAGTACAGCATGGAGAATGTATTCAATCATATTGTAATAATTATGAATGGAGTCAGGTGTGTATTAAAATATCAGGGGATCACTTTGTAAAGTATTTGATTATCGCCAAAACCGGTTTGGCTCAGTGGATAGAGCGTCAGCTTGCGGACTGAAAGGTCCCAGGTTCGATTCCGGTCAAGGGCATGTACCTGGGTTGCGGGCACATCCCCAGTGGGAGATGTGCAGGAGGCAGCTGATCGATGTTCCTCTCTCATCGATGTTTCTTACTCTCTACCTCTCTCCCTTCCTCTCTGTAGAAAATCAATAAAATATATATATATAAAAAAAAGTATTTGATTATCTAACCATTGTGCGGCACAACTGAAACCAATATAAATAATATTGTGAACTGTAATGGAAAGATTAAAAAACATAAAAAGCTACAGAATACCTGTCAAATATAAAAGCATGGTGATTGTCATTTTGACATGTATGATGTAATCATGTAGGTCACATAAATTATTTGCAATAAGATCAGTATTTGTTTCTAAAGGAGAAAACTGAGTTTTGAGGTGCATTGACTTTTAAAATGGAAAAAGATTGAGATATGCTGCTCCTTCATAAGAAAAAGCAGATGAGCCCTCTCATTACACTAAGGCATTAAATTACTTTTTGAAAGTCATGCTTAAATTACCTGCTTAATTTGATGAAATTTTCTGTTTATTTATTTGATTCAGCATTATAGAATTATATCCTTTCTTTTGGTGCCATAAAATGCAAGGAATTGCGTCCTTACGAAGGTTGGATAGGTCATTTAACCTTGGTTTTATTTCTGTTATCAGTAAATATGGGGCTAAAGTAAGTAGATAACTACTTCTGTGTGCTCTAGCTATAATATTGTATAGTGATCGTATTACTCATTTTCCAGAATTGTACATTAACCAACAATCCATTGGCTCTACTCTGCTCCAGTGCTGTGGTGAACTGTGGTTCATATATTTTATGAATACCACCACTTTTTTGATGCCCTCAAAGATCTTAAAGAAAAAAGAATTGTAAAAGGCAAAGGGGGAAAGGATAGCTTCGTGCAAACACAGGAAAGCTTCCTATTTGTTTCTGAGGCACAATGTCACATCCTCTAAATCTGACTGTAATGCAAGACCCAGGTGGGACAGACAGAAGAGGACACCTTTTGCATTTTTGTCCTATTATTTCTCTGTCTCTGCTAGACAAATGGGGAGGGGTGGAATGTTAGGTAACAAAGTGTGGGTGTGATGTGAATAGGAGCACAAAATTAAGGCAGCTCTTTTACAAATCTTGGAAAATTCTGCTTCTTTACTGAAACAGAAAAGAAGAAGAATTTACAGCTTCAATGACCTATAATGAAAAACACACAAAATATTTTTATTGATTAGAGTCATGTCAATTAAACTAAGAGTCAAATGATAAAATTAATGAAAACACAGTTTTTTTAATGAATAAGGTAATAACAATATCCTTAATATCAAACTTTCATCAAAGGTTAAAGAAGAAAATAAGCAGAAAAGCAGTAAAAAGAAAGTGTCAGGAAACATGTATAATGCTGCTGCTGCTGCTGACAGTGGTGGACGGAGTCAGAAAAGCAAAGTTAAACAAACTGATAAGCAGCAGCTTCCTGTTATGGAGAGTGAAGATTCTGCTAGGTAAGCCTACAGCAGTATTTAATAATATGTAATTACTCTTTTCCTATAAAACAAATTCCAATTTGAGCAAATATTCATGATTAACAAATTTTATATTTTTACTAGAGAGATTGATCCTTGCCTGGTAATCAGAAAAATGAAAAATCAACAAACAATGAGATACCATTTAAAAAATTTAAAATGATAAATATTTTATTTAAAAAATAACCAGAATTGGCACATGGGAGGAAAAGGCACTCCCGTGCACTACAGGTACATGAAATTGGCACATCTTTTTCAAAGGGTAATTGAGCTAGTTTCAAAATTTCAAGTATGTCATCCCTTTATCCCAATAGCTTCACTTCCAGAACTAGATCCTACAGGAAAACATGACTTGGATGCATACACACATACGGATTGTAAGGACATTAATTATATATTATTACTAGAGGCCTGGTGCATGAAATTCAGTGCTGGCAAATGGGACTGCCGGGCATGTGGCTTGTCCCTCTCCTGGGCCGCATGCACAGCCACTGGTGCCCAGGACTGTGGGGTGGGCTGGTTTTCTCTCTCCTGGACCACAGCCCCATCCCCTGGGGCCCTGGACTGTGGGGCAGGCGGCTTGTCCCTCTCCCTAGTCCCTCAGCCCAGTCTGCACCCTCTCCAATCCGGGACCCCTCGGGGGATGTCAGATTGCCTCTCACAATCTGGGACCGCTGGCTCCTAACAGCTCGCCTGCCTGCCTGCCTAATCATCCCTAACCCCTCTACCTGCCTGCCTGATCACCCCTAACCACCTCTGCCTGCCTGCCTGATCGCCCCTAATTGCTCCCCTGCTGGTCTGATCACCCCTAATTGCCTCTGCCTTGCCCAGCACCCGGGACCCAGGATTCCCTCCTCTGGCTGGTTGCAGGAACCTGGAATCTGGGCTTCCCTCCCTCTGGCCAGCCACAGGCACCCAGGACATGGGCCGGCTTCACCCAGGCCCGGCACAGCTGCAGGAGACTATGGGCAGGCGGCTTGGCTGGGCCACAACCTCAGGTGCCTGGGACCAACAGGGTGGGTGGCTTGTCCCTCTCCTGGGCCACAGCCACAGGCACTGGTGCCCGGGACTGCAGGCAGGCGGCTTGTCCCTCTCCCAGGCCACAGGCTGGCTGGTCCCCATTCCTCTCTCCCCAGTGTTGAGTGTCTGAACAGTTAAGGCATGATGGTGTGAGGGTGTGATGATGTGAGGGCGTGCTGGCCATTTGCATATTAGCTCTTTATTATATAGGATGTATATAAAATATACAGTAGGTCATTACATGTGTTTATATATAATATGACTGCTTATGTACATATTGTATATATTGTATATATTGTATAGTGTATATACATTAAGGATATTTATACAAATGTTACTTGTATACATATATAAAGATATTTATTACAACATTACAGAAAAGTTGTAGGTAGTGTCAATACCTATCTATAAGGTAATACATTATTATACCCATAAAATAATGTAGTATGCAGCCACTGGAACAAATGGGGGAAGTTCTGGTCTACAGAATACTGATTGTTACCCTTGTAGTTAAAGCATTGGGTTTAGTGTCATGACTTAAGCAAATTTGGTGAGAATACTTTTAATATCCATTCAGTTATAAAAGGAAGTTACATGCTACACTGTCACTCTACTTTGTTTCCATCTAATTTGCTAGTTACTAGATTTTTGTGTTTTATTCCTAATACCTGAGTGCTCAAATATTGGGCACTCAAATTAATCTGAAAACTGAGGGATTTCACAAGGTAATTTATTCCATATCTTATATACAAATTTCAGTATATTGTGTAAAACCTATTAAAAAACATCAGGGGATTACTCTTCGAGGTGAGGGGCTGACAGAGCTTTTCTCTAAAGTGCCAGATACTCAGTATTGTGGGCTTCGTGAACCATCAGGTCTCTGAAATCTGTCATAGACACTAGGTAAAGGAGTGGGTGTGGCTGTGTTCCAATAAATCTTTAGTTACAAAAACAGGCCCTGGGCTGGATTTGGCCTGCAGCATTCATTTGTTGACCTTGCGTTATAAAACAAGGTGCTCCTAGTGAGTGAATCTTCTTTTTGAAGGGTACACTGCATGCCTGCCTTTATCCTTCCTTTTTCGGGAGAATACATTTCAGTTTGCACCACACACAATTTTTCAACAGGGACTTCATATTACACAATTAACAAAAATAGTTTATAAAGTAAGAATATTACCTGTATGCTTCTCCCTTTATTTCTATTACACAATTTTAATATGACTAATTACAGTGTCCTTTGTACATTTGAGTAGTGTAACATATTCTAGGTTTGGATGATTTTCATCCAGCAAGAAATCCTGTCGTCTTTTTAAGCATGAGAAACATCACAATCAGATTATGTAATCTTATAGATCTAGAAAAATTTCATGGGGTCTTTTAGTTGTATAATTTGTGAATTTATTATGTAATACCTAGTCTGGCATGTTTTAAACCATGTAATATTACAGGTATGTAATGAAAAGACTTTTAAGGATTACAAAAATTCTTTAGAGTCATTATGAAAGGATTAAAAGCTACAGGTAAACATGAAGAAGATGAGATTATCCAAGCCCATGTAATTTAGCTACAAAGTCCTTAAAAGAACTATCTGTACCAGGGGTGGGCAACCCCTGGCATGCGTGCCAAACATGGCACACCAGTAACTTCTGCTGGCACGCGAAACCCTCTCTTATAATCTTCCATTTACAATTTTTTCTTAATATCAACTTCTTTATTTTTCATATAAATTCAGTGTAGGTGCATCTTAGATAAATAAATAATTTTACATAACAAGTTATCTTAAAGACCATAGACATGGATTGACGAGAGAGGGGAAGAGCAATTTCTATGCCTCTGCCTTAACTCTCCCTGCCTTCCTAGACCCTACCAATGTTTTGGTTTCATCCACATACACTTGTGAATCTTTGTTCTCAGTGATGAATTTTGTTAAGTCTCGTAATAGGAGTAGCTTGACGGATGAAAGTAGTAGCTCGTGCATATCTCTGAAGGTCACGAAATATAAACCTGATGTAAAATCTCTGTCATCAGTGATGCAGCAGCAAAAGTCCCACTGATAATAGCAAACGGAGTCAAAGTTTTCTGTCGGACTATCAGTGTACATGTATACATTAAAAAATAAATGTAGCCCTAACCGGTTTGGCTCAGTGGATAGAGCGTCGGCCTGCGGATTCAAGGGTCCCAGGTTTGATTCTGGCCAAGGGCATGTACCTTGGTTGCAGGCACATACCCAGTAGGGAGTGTGCAGGAGGCAGCTGATCAATGTTTCTCTCTCATCGATGTTTCTAACTCTCTATTCCTCTCCCTTCATCTCTGTAAAAAATCAATAAAATATATTAAAAAAATAAAATAAAAATAAATGTATTTTTCATCATCATATACTGTGTTTTTGTCGCTGTAATTAATTTTATTATTTCTTCAAGGTTCTTCACATATGTACACCTTAAGAGATATCAAGTAGGCATAACCTGTTCTCAAAAAATTAGGGTTGGTGGGCAGAAGAATTTTGAGTCAGAGATTTTGCTGGTTTTGGCACGCACTTACAAAAAGGTTGCCCACCCCTGATCTATACTCACTGATTCCACTTCCCCTTCCATGCACTCTTAAACACACTCTCATAATTTTTAGTCTCACCTCATCTCCAAAATTGTTTTTCTCAAGGTTTGTAATGTTTTCCTCTATAAATCTAGATACAATGTTTTAGACCTGGTTTTACATAATCTATCAGCAATATTTGAGAAAATGGAAAACTCTCTTTTTTCATTTGTCTCTTAGGACTTTGAGTTTTTAGGAAGAGGAAGGGGAACACACGTGGTTTCACCCTTGTCTAGTCTGTCCTTCTCATTCTATTTTGTTTCTCTTCATCTCCCACCTTTTACACATTCAAATGTCCGGGGATTCAATCCTTGATCTTTTTTCTCATGACGTTTACTACTTTGTATATACTAATGATCAGCCCAGATCTCTCTCCTTAAAGCCAGACCTATAAATCAAACTGCTTACTTGATCTCTCTCTTTTTTTAATAGCTATTGGGTGTTCCAGACTTAAGATGTTCAAAATTAATCTACTGATAGATTAAAACCTGCCCTTCACGTGGTCTTTCCTGTTTGAGTGAACAACAGTTCTTCAATTGCTCTGCCAAAAACTTGGTGTCATCCTCAACTCCTGTCTTTCTCTTTGTCTTAAACCTCACATCTAATCTGTGGGCAAATCTTGTCAGAATTCCTTCAAAATATAGTAAAACCTTGGAGCAAAGGAACAGTTTGGGAGAGGGGGTGTCCTCAAAGTGGAAAGACCATTCTATATAATAAAGTAGGTTTTCTGAATGTATATGTTAAAAAATTGACAAGTTAGTTTTCCTGTTTTTATGTCTGTAGACACATTTGTGTAATTAAAATTAAGTATTTATGAAAAGTTTAATTTCCCAGAGAAGTTTTCTATAGGTATTGCTTATATACTCACCATAGATTTGAGACTGTAGTAAGTATGCAATCTTAATAGAAACAACCATTTTTCAGAAAATACACTTTATATTTAACTAAACAAATGAGCAATGTTCTAAAAACGAAACAAAATTTAAATTTTAAGAGAACAGGAAAAAAATGTTTTCCTATTTAATTGTCTTTGGATGATGATATATCCAGACACTCCTGTTGTGATGTGACATATAATGTTCAATGTTGAGGTGCTTGCTTTAGGTAATCCTGCTTTGACAAAACTATCATATTTAGTTTGAACGTTTGAAGTCTGCTGTTTTTTATAATTAGCTCCCTAATGTTTTGAAAATGGGTTTAATGAAGTGGAATTTCATTATCTGATGGATTGTCAATAAATGTTATTAGATCGTGGAGATGGGATCCCACCACTGATAACTTTATGTTTGGGGCATGTTGTTCCTTCTTCCTCCTTATCTTCACTGCCACCCTCATCTTCCCAGGTCATCACCTCATCTGCAATTTCACTTTCAGTCATAGTGTGGTACCCAGGGTCACCTTCATCTTCTTCTAACCACTGTAAAACACCTTCCTCAGCTACTTGTCCCCCAATATTGTGTGTTGTCCCACAGTAATCAGTAACCTCCAGCCCTTCTAAATGCAAGTCTCTCTTCATCGTCAAGCTAATTCTTCCAACCAGTTTCCAATGTTTGCACTTTCACTTCTTTTCATGCTGCAGCAAAATTTAAAAATTGCTGATTTTAAACGGTAACTCTTTAAAAACGGTAAATTTTGTAAGATACACTGTCCTGTTATATGTTCATCATTAACTTCATTCTGCAATGCAACCAATACTTCCTCTAAAAACGTTTTGCGGTATATTCATTTGGTTGCCAGAATTATCCCCAGGTTCATAGGCTGGATACGTGATGCTATGTTTTTTGGCAAAAACATACATCTAAATTTGCCATCTTCTGAACATAATTTGGATGGCTGAGCAAGGGCATTGTCTAAATGCAATAAACATTTTGCATCCTCTGGTGGTATTCCAAGCTCTTCACCTTGAATCTTCCTGACTGCTGATACAAATTCTTTCAACAACCAGTCTTGGAAAATGTCCGCATTGGGCCATGCCTTTTTAGAGTTTTAATGCAAAACAGGCAGATGATTCATTATATTTTTTAAAACTCCAGGTTTATGAGTTTTGCCAACAATTACGGATATCAGTTTGTGTGATCCATTGGTGTTGGCGCATAGCAGTGCCAAGATCCTGTCCTTGCTGACTTTTCCTCCAAGTGCTGGTTTTTCATATTTGGGGGCTTGTGTATTTTCAGGCACAGAAGCCAGAATAAAGCACTTTCGTCATCCTTCTAAATCTGAGACTATAATAGCACTTCATTATTTATAGGTTCTATTATTTTTGCCTTAATGGTTCAGTCTCTTCTGTTGTAGCACTTAATGCTTCACCGTAAGTTCATTCGTACAGAACTCCGTGCCTTTTGGAAAGGGCCAAAGCCCCCCCATCACTTGCTTTGAATGGTGTGTTCATATGATTTGCAAACTTAACTGCCGCAGAGTTCAATTCAGCTGCCTGCACTGGGCCCACAGGAACGCTGTTGTGTGCGCACTGCAACAATGCTTCCTCAACTGAAGTGCCACGTGCCCAGTTCATTTGCTTTCTGGTGCCAATTTCATATGTTTTCTGCTTTTGTTGTTTGCACCTATATAAATATTAACTCAAGTTTTAAATATTTGTCCTTGTTTTGTTTTTGCTGTAATGTTGTTAACCCTTACTCGAGGATATTTTCTTCATTGATTTTTTTAGAGAAACTGGAAGTGAGGGAGGGAGAAACAGAAACCTCAGTGTGAGAGAAAAACATCAAGTGGAACAGGGCTGGGGACGGAACCTGAAACCCAGGTATGTGCCCTTGATCAGGAATTGAATCCGTGAGCCTTTCGGTGCGCGGGCCGATGCTCTCACCATTTAGCCACAATGGCCAGGGCCGTCTTTGTTTCTTTTTAATGTCCAATACAGTTTGCTTTTTTTATGCCATGTTGCTAATATGTATGAACACACACACTCCTGACTCTTCTAATTTGCAATTTAGCGTTAAATTAACTCTTTTCCTTTTCTTTATATTTTAAGACTAGGGTTAGAATGATGTGTTTAATACATAATTTTAAATTTATAGCGAATAGGTCTAATAATGCATGCATTCACCAGTCACCGAGAATAAGCAAATGCACACGGCTGGGGCGCGGCTCAGTGCACATGGGAACGTTGGCCCGCACATGTTAAATCTTCTGCAGACAGTCACTCCACTCGACAACAGAACCAATTACCCATGTGCCATGTGGTGTGATCATGTCCTAATCATTTGCCAAACATTGTTTAGGAGCAGTGATTTTTGGATTTAAATATGTAGTCTATAGTTGTTGATAAGTAATATGTATTTATGTTGGTGAAATTACTACAGTGGTTTTACAACATATGGCTTTTTGATAAAATTTGTTAAAAATAACTGAATTAATCACACAAAAATAACCTGTTGAGTATAAGCAAATTTTGGTTAAAAACATTTTCAAATTAATGGGGTGTTAATTTTCACATAGGACATACAGAAGTTTTATCCATTAAACCCAAAGTCTGTTAATTCAAGGTCTAAAAACTCAAGAGTTGACTGCATATCCCAAATCCTGTCATATCTTCCAGGCCCAGTCACCATCATCTGCTATCTAGATTAGCTTAATAGCCAATTAACTGATTTTTTTCCTTCCTTCCTTCCTTCCTTCCTTCCTTCCTTCCTTCCTTCCTTCCTTCCTTCCTTCCTCCTTCCTGCCACCTTCCTTCTTCTTGCTGTCCCCCCACTCCTCTCTCCTTGCCTTTCCCCCTAATTTTCTTTTTTCCCATCAATTCTAGTCTTTTGTTCAATTTTAAACATAGTGGGCCTATTAAAATATAAGTCAGATTGTGTTGTTCCTCTGGTCAATACTTTTGAATTGCCTGATTCACTCAGAGTGCATGAGTCCCACAGATGCCCCAGCCTGGGATTGAACCTGAAACCTGGGTAGGTGTCCTGATTTGGAATCAAACTTGCATTTAGGTGTATGGAACAAAGCTCCAACCAACTGAGCCACCTGGCCAGGGCTAACCAAATGTGTTCTGTTTAAAAGTTGCCTTTCATCAGCTATGTTCAAAATGAAAACTATTTCATATTCAATATTTAGAGACTTATTTTTGAAGTTTGGGTCAAGAAGCATTGTTTAATAATTGCTCTCAGGAAGATCCTCCCCCCTTTCTAATATGTTTTTATTAATTTTAGAAAGAGAGAAAGGGAGATGGAGAGAGGGATAGAAACATCAATGATGAGAGAGAATCACCAATCAGCTGCCTCATTCATGCATGGCCCCTACTAAGACTAAACCAGCTACTTGGGCATGTGCCCTGACTTGGAGTTGATCTGGTGACCTCTTGGTTCATGGGTTGATGCTGAATCACTGACACACACTGGCCAGGCAATCCCCCTGTTTTTGTTTGTTTGTTTGTTTTTGTTTTTAGATATGTAGTCTTAACTAGGAGAGTTATTTAATTAGCTGATGTGCTTCCCAAGTACATTGAGAGTTGGGCAGGGACAGGACAAGCTGTCAAATCAGTAGTGGAGTTAGGTAGTTGGTAACACGCCTATGTTATGCGTGGATTTCTGAGACTCCTTTTAGATTGTTTTCCAGGAGCAGGGAAATAGAGAGCTCCTGATCTTGGTCCTTTGAGCCTCTCCTTGTTTCAGGAGTCTGTGCCACATAGGCTGACGATTTAAATGTTGGAGACTGGCATGGAGCCTGCAGAGGGTGATTTGGGAGTGGGATGGCTAACAAGACATAACTTTGTTCTTTGACATTTGGACATTTAACTTTCCACCATTTCAGGGAACTTCCTGTATGGCTTTAGGGTAAAAGGAAGGAATGAGTTCTCCTTAATAAGTGGTTTCCATGCTAAAGAACTAAGACTGCCAGTTTTGACCAACATCCAGTAGTCTTTGAACCAGGGACAGTCAAGGAGGAAAGGACAGTGTATCTTCCTACCTTGATTTAGGTCAGTGATGGCGAACCTTTTGAGCTCGGCGTGTCAGCATTTTGAAAAACCCTAACTTAACCCTGGTGCCGTGTCACATATAGAAATTTTTTGATATTTGCAACCACAGTAAAACAAAGGTTTATATTTTTGATATTTATTTTATATATTTAAATGCCATTTAACAAAGAAAAATCAACCATAAACCAGTGTCAAAGGTTCACCATCACTGAGTTAGGTCCTCAGATGTGTGCCAGTTCAGGAAACAAAAGTTATGTCAGCCATTAAATGGTGAAAACAAATTAGTCTCAGGCAGAGTGTGTCTTCAGTTAAATAGTTCATAGGTTGGGAGAGGTGGCGGCAGAAATAGATAACTAAAGCCTTTTTTGAAACAGAGCACCAGCACCAATTATATCAAGAATCTTTGTTTGATATACAGATAACAGATCTTTCACTTAAACTTTTTGTTGCTTGTTTTAAAGAAATGAACTCACTCATTTTTGTTGTATATTTTACTGTAAAGACTTTGCAGCAAACCTGGCATTGATGATTCAAGGCCTACATCACACAATGAAGACTTGAAGGTAAATTGCTCTCTTGTGAAATTAATTTTCCTGCCACCAGTTTAATTTTGTGTGGCACTTGCTCTTATAATTTTGTAGCAGCCTACCCAGCATTGATCTGTTTGTAATGCAAAATTAGTCTTTTTATTGTTAAATTCTCAACAGAGATATGCCTCTTTAAAATTGATTTTAGAGAGAGAGAGGAAGGGTTAGAGGAAAAGAGAGAGAGAAAGAGAGAGAGAGAGAGAGAGAGAGAGAATCATTGACGAGAGAGAAACATGGATTGGTTTCCTTCCCCATGAGCCCCAACTGGGATTGAACTGACAACCTGTGTATGTGCCCTGACTGAGAATTGAACCCTTTGGTGCTTGGGACGACCCTCCAACCAACTCAACCACATAGGCCAGGCCAGAACATATGTTTACTTTACTGTGTGATTCCTTTTATATGTAATTTTCACAATAAGTGAGTCCAGAGACAGAAATCAGACAAGTGCTTGCCAGAGACTGCGGTAGGGGGATGGGGAGTCTCAATATCGTGGGAATGAGGTTCCCTTCTGGAGTGACGAAACGTTTTGGAACTAGATAGAGGTCATCATTGTACAATATTGTAAATGTACCAAATGCTACTGAATTTTTCAGTTTAAAATGGTTTATTTTATGTTTGGTGAACTATACTCACTACAAAAAGAATACTCTCATAATAATAATTAATCAATTGGTTGAATTAAGATCATGTTACACCTTTAAAAACTATTCCATAGGCTCATTTAAAACAGGTTTTCTGGTGAGAGGTTACACTGTTATTTGAGACTTTTCTTGTTTCTTGAGGTAGGCCTGCATTGCTGTGAATTTCCCTCTTAGGACTGCTTTAATTGTTCCATAGATTTTGGGTTGTCATGTTCTCATTTCATTTGTTTCAAGGTATCTTTTGAATTCTTCCTTGATCTCATTGTTAACCCATTCACTGTTTAGTAACAGGTTATTGAGCCTCCATGTGTTTGTGTGTTTTCAGGTGTTTTTTTTTTGTGTGTGTGTGTGTGTGTGTGTGTAATTGATTTGTAGTTTGATAACACTACAAATGTGGATGGAGAAGATGTGTGAAATGATTTTAATCTTTTTAAATTTTCTAAGGCTTTTTTAATGGTCTAACATGTGGTCTATCCTGGAAAATGTTCCATGTGTACCTGAAGAAAATGTATATTCTGCAGTGTTACAGTGTAATTCTCTGAAAAAATAACTGAAATTTGTCTGGTAAAATGTGTCCTTTCAGGTGCTGTTATCTTTTTTATTTCTTTTGTAAGATCTATCCATTGGTGTCAAAGGGGTATTGAACTCCCAACTATTATTATATCAATATTTGCTGTATATAATTAGGTGCTCTTATGTTTACAAAAGTTATTTCTTGTTTTTGGATTGATCCCATTACTATTATATAATGGTCTTCTTTGTCTCTTGTTATAGCCTTATTTTTAAATTCCATTTTATCTGATATAATTATTGCTATCCTGGCTTTTTTTTTAGTTTACATTTGAAAAAATTTTAATTTATTTTTACTTACTGATTTGAGAGAGAGGTAGAGAGAGAGAGAGAGAGAGAGAGAGAGAGAAACATTGATTTGTTGTTCCTCTCAATATGCATTCGTTGGTTGCTGCTTGTTATGCCTTGATGAGAGCTTGAACTTCCAAACTTCGTGTATCGGGACAATGCTCTAACCAACTGAGTTACCATGCCAGGGCCTTTTTAGTTTGCATTTTCAAGAAACATATTTTTCCATTCCTTTGCTTTCAGTCTGTGTGTATCTTTCACTAAGGTTGGTCTGTTGTAGATAGCACGTGTAGGGGTCTTATTTTCTAATCCATTAATCTATTCTATGTCTTTTGATTGGAGCATTTAAGCCATTTACAATTAAAGTAATTATTGGTAGGTACATACTTTTTACCATTTTATTCTTTATAATTATGTTCCCCCCCTTTTTTTCTTTTTCTTTCTGTAGAAGTCCCTTTAATATTCCCTTCAATGCTAGTTTTTTGATGATGAACTCCTCTAGCTTACCAGGGAAGCTCTTTATTTCTCCTTCAATTTTTAATAATAGCCCTGCTGGGTAGAGTGGTATTGGTTGTAGGTCCTTCTTTTTCAACATTTTGAATATTTTATGTCAATCCCTACTGGTCTGAAATGTTTCTGCTGAGAAAGCATCTGAAAGTCTTTTGGAGGCTCCTTTGTAGTTAACTATCTATTTTTTCTCTTTTAGCCTTTAAGATCCTCTCTTTGTCTTTAACCATTGCCATTTTAATTATGAAGTGTCTTGGAGTGGGTCTCTTTGAATTCCTCTTGTATGGGACTCTGTGTCCTGCACTTGTGGTCCTTGGTTTTCACCAGGTCAGGGAAGTTTTCAGTCATTATTTCTTCAAATAGGTTCTCAATTTCTCATACTCTCTCTCCTCCTTCTCACACCCCTACAATGTGAATGTTACTATGGTTTGTGTTGCCCCTGAAGTCATTGAAACTAGCTCATTAAATATATATATATATATATATATATATATATATATATATATATATATGCTTTAATTGGGTGCTTCCTGCTATCTTGTCTTCTAAATCAAATATCCTATTCTTTGCTTCATTGAATATGCTGTTGATTCCTTCTAGCGTATTCTTCATTTCAGATATTGTATTCTTCATTTCTGAGTGGTTATTTTATGTGGTTTCTTTGTCCTTTTTTATACTTTCTATCTCTTTGTTGAAGTTATTACTATGTTCCTTGAGCATCTTTGTAACCATGTTCTTGAACTCTGTATCTTATGCATATTTTCCCTCCATTTCCTTTAGTTCTTTTTTTCTTGGAATTTCTTCTGTTCTTTCATTTGGGGCATGTTTGACTCCCCATTTTAGCTGCCTCTTACTATTTGTTTCTGTATATTAGGTAGATCTGCTTTGCATCGTAGTCTTGGTATAATGGCCTTATGTATTAGGTTTCTTTGAATCTCATTGGCACAATCTTTCTGATCACCTCAGTTAGGTACTCCTGGAATGTCACTATGTGTGTTCTGTGAACCCTTCTTTTGTAAAGTCTTGATTGCTTTGGGCCTATTTGTGGATGGGGTTGATCTTCAGGCTGGCTGACTACACACAGTATATAAGCTGCTGTGCAAAGACTGACCCCATGTTGACTAATTCATGCCAGCTCAGTTTGCTGTCTGCCCAGATCTTCATTTGGGTATTCTGCTTGTGGAGCTAATTGGATCATGATCTGAAGTCCCCCCACCCAACCCCTGGGTGTATTGGTTCTGGGGCCTCTTGGAAGGGACTCTGCTGAAAGGCAATGTCAGTCTCTGCCTGTGATTTTCCCTGGGCTACCTGTGTGGAGCTATAAAGAGATCCAGTATGTGTGACTGTCTCTGCTGGGCCTGGGTACGCCTGGGAGGGGCCAAGCTACACAACAACGCCTCCTTCCACCAGCACCAAGCCCATGGGACAGCTGAGCAAAAAGCCCACGTCACTTGGACACTCGGGCTACCTCCACCCACCAGCTTTCTGTTGGGGCCAGTCACTGAAAGAGCTCCCATTGGTATGTGAGTCCCATGAGGTAAGTGAGTCACCAGGTAGGTGCCAGTGGTGTTTACCATGCTGATACGGATCCAAACATGGTTTCATTTCTGGGTGTGAGGCCACTCAGCACAAGTCCCAGGGTACACAAATGCCACTTATCACCCACCAGGTACCCGTGGACTGTTGTGGTTGGGTGGGGCCTCAGGGAGACATTAGGGGAAGGCCATCAGAATTCATCAGGGCCCAAAGACCAAGATTTGGCTGTATGGAGGGAGGGCTCAGCAATGGAATGGTGGCTTTGGTTAGACCAGCAAGAGAATAAAGACCCACAACCCAAAGTCACACAACTCAGTCTCTGACTCCCCCTGAGTCCACCCAGACCTGCTTAAGAGACCTCCACGAAACACCATGGGCCCACACTCCTTTGCAGTGTGTAGCTCCACAGGGTTGGGAACAAGGATTCAGGACGATGGGCTAGTACATTCCCCAGGCTGAGGCCATAAGGAAGGGGAGGGCTTGACCCAGGGGTAATGGCATCGGTGGGCATTGTGGGAGAGGGACTCAGCACAGGGAGGGCACCCAGAGGCCATCCCCTCAGCTCTCTCCCAGAGCCACAGAAAACAGTCTCCTCACAGGACTCCCAGGCCACTCTGAGCCACCCCTTCTTCATAGGCCCAGGGTAGGTGGTGGGAAGGCTACTTGTGTGCTGGCCTTTTACAAGGGCTCCTGTTTTTCTAGCAGACTCCCACCTCTTCCTGGAGGGCATAATCCTTTCTGATTTCACAGCCAGATGTCCTGTGGTCTCATCTTCCAGGCTCTGGTTCTCAGGGCTGGGAGCCCAGCGTGGGGTTGAGACAACATACTCCTCAGGGGGATCGTTACACTGAGACATGCCTCTGTTTCTCAACCACCACAAGTGGATGCGGGGATAGCCTTTTGAAATCTCTGTCCTTTCTGCTAGTCTAGCTGAGGGTTCTTGGGTATAAGAATGATATTCAGCTAGTCTTCAGTTGGTTATTCAGATTAGTAGTTATATAATTGAGTTGTAATTCCAATCTGGTCCACGGAGGAAGTGAATGTAACTTTCACCTCCTTTGCCTCCATCTCAGATCACCCTAAAAAATTCTGAAATGCACTGCAAAGGGTCACTATTTGGGATATAGTGAGGTGAAAAGTGAGGAAGGTTTTATAATGTTAAAATTCAGCTATTAATTTATTTCTGATAGATTTAACATCTAATGAATTCATTGATTCCAATAGTGTTACAATTAGGTTTGAGGGCACAGGTTTTTATTTTAATTTAGACGAAGGCAAGTTTTTCTTTCTTTCTTTTCTTTTCTTTTTCTTTTTTTTTTTTAACCTCTCAGTTACAATTCATTGATTTTGGGAATAGGTAGTCATAGATTAAGAATTCTAACAGTTAATTTTAAATTATATTCTAATTTTTCTTTGTCCATACTTGATTACTTAAGGATAAAGTTGTTTCAGAAACACATACCCCGACAGCAAAGACATCTAAAAATCAAAGCAAGCATATCCGTCTTCCACTTTTGCATCTGGGAAAAATGACTCGAGAATCACAAATAAATAGGGCCTGTGACAAAGAGGATACATCTGCAGATTCAGGACACCCTTCTATGCAAAAGAAGGAGCAAATGTGCATCAAACAAGGCACATTAAAACAAAGGAAGAATTTACAACTTCGCAAAGATGAGTCAAAGCAGAAGTCACATGAATCTTCTGTAAAATTCAAAATGACTGATTATCCTGAGGAAGAGCCACTACGTAATCACTCTAAAGAAGGAGCAAGCTTAAGACAAATGCCTTCTAATTTGACAAGTAAAATGCTTGATTGTGAGGGAAAAGATGCATTTGGAAAGTCTGCCTCTGCAGCATTACAAACATTTCCTGGACGAGAGAAACCGACTCTCAAAATTGTTTCTCCATCTCATGTAGACCCTGGGTCTCCGATAGACTCTCCCTGGTCATCTTCTTCTGAGCTTTGTTTAAGAGAAAAGGAATTACACCCTGAAAATGATCACAAACCTGACGCTGAACATGTTTTAAACAAAAATGAGGAGAGTTTTCATAATGATACAGAAAATAAAAAAGTAAGACACCCAGTAGTTACGTCTGAAGTGAAAGAAGACCAAGAGTTTGCTATGCAGATGACAAAAAATATGAACCCAAATACCACGGATTGGAAATTAGGCATCGGACCTACACCTCAGTCCTGTGATCCAGAAAGCCGTCTTGAATGGCAGCGTCCCTGCTGCAATGAAATCAAACTCATCATTGACACAAAAAGCCAATATATACCTGCTGTTACAAATACTTATAACGAAACAAAGCCAAATCAAGACTTGTTCCAGAAGCCATTATGTGCAGATCATTGCAGTGCTAACAATTGTAAAAGCATGGACTCTAAATTAAAAGATGAGCGTTCCTCTGCACTGCACAATGACAGAACACCTGGAGTATATGTAATTGAAGAACTACGGCAAGATGTACAAAGTCTTAAGAATGAGGTAGACATGTTAAAAGTAGAGGGCAAAGATGAGTCAAAAAAAGAGAAAGTTCAACTTCAAAAAGAGGTAGAATTTCACTTGCTGCTACTGTTTGTTTTTTCTCTTTATCAATTCTCTGATCCATTCTGATTTTCCACTTCTGAAAAATATACTGTACGTAAAATGAGGTTGTCTAAACATGTAATTGTGTATATAATTAGATTCCTTCAACTAAATAATAGGAGTTTAGGAAAATATTCTCCTGTTCTTTAATTGACTTAAGTCTCTCTGTCAGTCTTCCCTCTGAATTGGGCAATTAATTTAGCTATGTACCATGTGACCTATGTACTATGAACCAGTGAAAAGTATAAAGGAAATTTTTAAAAAGATGTAATAAGTACTATGCTGTTGCTTTTTAAGTCCATTGGCTTAAATATACATTACATCTTACAGCTCAGGGCATGTGGTTCAGTGGTAGAGCATTGACCCATGAACCAAGATGTCCCTGATTGGATTCAGGGTCAGGGCACAGTGTTGTGGCTGGATCTATAGTAGGGGATGTGCAGGAGGAATCCAATCCATGTTTCTCTCTCATCGATGTTGTTAACTCTCTATCTCACTCCCATGCTCTCTTCCTAAAATCAATTTAAAAAACCATAAATTGCATCCCAGAAACAATAAAATGGAAGGAAGCTATGAGTGGGAGAAAGGATATAAACATATATCCCCAGCTAAACTCATCTATTTTGTGCTATATTGTGTGCTATCTTCTATGGTTTACTCAAAACCTTGGAACTTAGAATTCTAATATGATTGCTTCAAGATATTTTTATTTCATTTTTGTTACAGTTTACATTCAATATTATTTTGTATTAGTTTCACATGTACAGCATAGTGGTTAGGTAATCATATACTTTACAAATTGGTCTCCCCAATATTTCAAGTACCCACCTGCACTGTACATCATCATTGCAATTTTATTGAGATATTTTAATAACAAACATATATACTTCCACATTTATTTTTTATCACCACTCTCAGATGTGTTTGTTGAGTCAAAGCTTTACATTATGCTGTTTAATAAAGTGTGGTGCTGCCATAAAAAAAAATGAAACCTTGCCGTTTGTGACAGCATGGATGGACCTAGAGGGCATAATGCTAAGTGAAATAAGCCAGACAGAAAAAGAGAAGTCCCATATGATTTCACTTATATGTGGAATGTAAAGAGCAAAATAGGTGAACTAGGAAATTTAAGAGCGACTCATAGATGACCGAGATCTGACTGATGGATGCGAGAGAAAAGGGGGTCAGTAGACTGGGCAAAAAATATAGAAATTAAGAAATACAAAATGGTAGTTACAGAATAGTCACAGGGATGTCAAGTACAGCATGGAGAATGTAGTCAATCATATTGTAATAAGTATGTATGCTGCCAGGTGGGCACTTGGAATATCAGGAGGATCACTTTGTAAAGTATCTGATTGTCTAACCACAGTGTGGCACAATTGAAACTAATACAAATAATGTTGAATGTGAACTGTAATTGAAAGATTAAAAATATAGAAACGTAGAATACCTTCCAAAAATAAAAGCATGGCAATTATCATTTTGACATGTATGTATCATATAGGTCACATAAATTATTTGCCATAAACTCAATATTTGTCTCTAAAAGAGAACCTGAGTTTTGAGGGGGGGAAAAATTGAGATATTATGCTCCTTTATAAGAAAAAGTGGATGAGCCTTCTCATTACACTAAGGCATTAAATTACTTTTCAAAAGTCATACTTAATTTACCTGGTTGATTTGATGAAATTTTCTGTTTATTTATATGATCTAGCATTATAGAATTACTAGAGGCCCAGTGCACAAATTTGTGCAACAGTGGTGTCCCTTTGTCTGGCCTGTGGGATTGGGCCAAAACCGGCTCTCTGACAGATTCTGAGGGGTCCCAGATTGCGAGAGGGTGCAGGCCAGGCTGAGGGACCTCACTGATTTATGACTGGTGCCGGGGAGGGACACGGGAGGTTGGCCAGCTGGGGAGGAACTGCAGGAGGGCTCCAGAGTGTGTCCAGCCCATCCCATTCAGTCCCAATCAGCGGGACCCCAGCAGCAAGCTAACCTACCAGTCAGAGCATCTGCCCCCTGTGTCAGTGCATGTCATAGAGACTGGTCAACTGGTCATCTGTCTGCCCCCTGGTGGTCAATGAAATAGTTGAGCAGCTTTAGCATACCATTCGCATATTACACTTTGATTGGTTGAACAGTCAACCAGATGACTGGACACTTAGCATATTAGGTTTTTATTATACAGGATAGCCTTTCTTTTGGTGCCATAAAATGCTAGGTAATGCATCTTTAGGAACTTTGGACAGATCATTAAACCTTGGTTTTATTTCTGTTATTAGTAAATATGGGCTAAAGTAAGTAGATAACTACTTCTATGTCCTCTAGCTATAAGATTTTATAGTGATTGTATGTGACATTAGGGACGCATTACTCATTTTCCAGAATTGTACATTAACTAACAATTCATTGGCTTCACTCTACTCCAGTGTTGTGGTGAACTATGGTTCATATATTTTATGAATACCACCACTTTTTTGATGCCCTCAAAGATCTTAAAGAAAAAAGAATTGTAAAAGGCAAGAGGGGAAGGAATAGCTTCCTGCAGAAAGAGGATAGCTTCCTATTCGTTACTGACGCACAATGTCACATTCTCTAAGTCTGGTGGGTAGTGTAAGACCCTGGTGGGAAAGACAGAAGAGGACACATTATGATTTTTTTATCCTTTTCTTCTCTGTCTCTGCTAGATAAATGGGGTGGGGCGGGTAAGAGGAATGTTAGGTAGCAAAGAATGGATGTGATGTGAATAAGAGCACAAAATTATGACAGCTCTTTTAAAAATGTTGGAAAATTCTGCTTCTTTACTGAAACAGAAAGGAAGCAGAATTTTCAACAATTTCAATGACCTGTAATGAAAAAATTAAACACACAAAATATTTTTATTGATTAAAGTCATGGCAATTAAACTAAAAGCCAAATGATAAAATTAAAGAAAACAGTCTTTTTAATGAATAAGGTAGTAACAATATCCTTAACACAAAACTTTCATCAAAGGTTGAAGAAGAAAAAAAGAAGCTGAAAGGCAGTAAAAGGAAAGTGTCAGGAAACATGTATAATGCTGCTGCTGCTGATGACAGTGATGGACGGAGTCAGCAGAGCAAAGTGGAACAAACTGATAAGCAACAGCTTTCTATTACGGAGAGTGAAGATTCTGATCGGTAAGCCTTCAGCAGTATTTAATAGTAGGTAATTATTCTTTTCCTATAACACAACTGCCAATTTGAGCAAATATTCATGATTAACAAATTTTATATTTTTACAAGGGAGATTAATCCTTGCCTGGTAATCAGAAAAATGTAAACAAACAATGAGATACCATTTTTTAAATTTAAAATTATAAATATTTTATTTAAAAAATAACAACCAGAATTGGCACATGGGAGGAAAAGGCATTCTTGTGCACTACAGGTACGTGAAATTGGCACATCTTTTTCAAAGGATAATTGAGCTAGTTTTGAAATTTCAAATATGTCATTCCTTTATCCCAATAGCTTCACTTCCAGAACTAGATCCTACAGGAAAACATGACTTGGATATACACTCATGTACACATTCTAAGGATGTCAATTACATATTATTATGTATATAAAACATACAGTAGGTCATTATATGTATTTTATATATATTATGGCAGATGTTAAGGATATATAATATACAGTTATGCATTAAGGATACTAATATAAATGTTACATATATACATATGTATAAGTACATTTATTATAACACTAGAGTCCCAGTGCACAACATTCATGCACTGGGGTGGGGGGGTGGTGTGGGGGTCCCTCAGCCCAACCTGCACCCTCTCGGATCTGGGAGCCCTCAGGGGAGCCCTCTCCAATCCGGGAGTTTCTGTCTGTCTTTGCAATCATATGAATGAATTGTCTGAGACCCCAACTCAGTTTGGTTTGTTGCTCACAGAATAATGGAGGCATTTTTTTTCTTTGCTTCATTGGTGGAGATTTCCTGGAAGTTTTAGGGATATCTTCCCTTTAATTTTTCCAAGAAACTCTGATTTTACTTATGTCTCTCACCTTTGCTTTCCCTCCATCCCCCACTGCGACAGTAACTTGCTCCAGGCTCACTTTTCTCTAGTGCAGTGATGGGGAACCTATGACACGCGTGTCAGAGGTGACACGTGAACCTCATATTTTTGTTTGATTTTACTTTGTTAAATGGCATTTAAATATATAAAATAAATATCAAAAATATAAATCAAAATATAAATCTTTGTTTTACTATGGTTGCAATATCAAAAAAATTTCTATATGTGACACGGCACCAGAGTTAAGTTAGGGTTTTTCAAAATGCTGACACGTGGAGCTCAAAAGGTTCACCATCACCGCTCTAGTGTCTAGGAGATCCATCTGCCATCAAAACTATGATTCCCAGCATTCCTGGTGCTCCCTGCGCTCTGGGCTTCTGCTTCTGGTCTTGGGGCTGCCACCAAAACGACTATTCCCAGAATTCCTGGTGCTCCCCACACTCTTGGTTTTCCCGTTCTGCTCAGTCTCCATCCCATGGCCTCCCACTCTGCCAAGTCCTCCAAGCCACCAGTTCTCCCTCTCTGCTCTTCATCTGGTGGCCTGGCGAGCCAAGTTCCACAAACTGCTCCACTCTCTGCCGGCTCTCCCGCTCTGCTCTCCACCCGGTGGGTTAATTTGCATACTCACACCTGATTGGCTGGTGAGTGTAGCAGAGGGATGGTCAATTTACATTTTTCTCTTTTATTATATAGGATTGCTTACAAAAAAGTTGTAGGTAGTGTAAATACCTATCTATAAGGTTATACATTATTATTCACATAAAATAATGTAGTATGCAACCATTGGAAAAATGGGGGTAGTTCTGATCTACAGTATACTGATTGTTTCACAATTGACTTGTATTTAAAGCATTGGGTTTAATGTCATGTCTTAAGCAAATTTGGTGAGAATACTTTTAATATCCCATTCAGTTATAAAAGGAAGTTACATGCTACACTGTCACTCTACTTTGTTTCCACCTAATTTGCTAGTTACTAGATTTTTGTGTTTTGTTCCTAATACCTGAGTGCTCAAATGTTGGACACTCAAATTAATCTGAAAGCTGAGGGATTTTACAAGGCAATTTATTCCATATCTTATATACAAATTTCAGCATATTGTGAAAAACCTATTAAAACACATCAGGGGATTACTCTGTGAGGTGAGGGGCTGACAGAGCCTTTCTCTAAAGTGCCCGATGCCAGTATTGTGGTCTTTGTGAACCACCAGGGCTCTGAAATCTGTCATAGACACTAGGTAATGGAGTGGGTGTGGCTGTGTTCTAATAAATCTTTATTTACAAAAACAGGCTCTGGGTTGAATTTGGCCTGCAGGCATTCATTTGCACCACACACAATTTTTCAACACAATTGACAAAAATTCAATTTATAAAGTAAGAATATTACCTGTATGCTTCCCCCTTTATTTCTGTTACACACTTTTAATATGACTAATTACAGTGTGCTTTGTACATTTGAGTAGTGTAACATATTCCAGGATTGGACGATTTTCATCCAGCAAGAAATCCTGTCATCTTTGTAAACATGAAAAACATCACAATCAGATTATGTAATCTTATAGATCTAGAAAAATATCATGGGGTCTTTTAGTTGTATAATTTGTGAATTTATTATGTAATACCTAGTCTGGCATGTTTTAAACCATGTAATATTACAGGTATGTAATGAAAAGTATTACAAAATTTTTTAGAGTTATTATGAAAGGATTAAAAGCTACAGCTAAACAGGAAGAAGATGAGATTATCCAAGCCCATGCCTTTTAGCTACAAAGTCCTTAAAAGAACTATCTATACTTTCCTGTTGGTAAATTTAGCTTTTTATCTAAGGTTAGATGCAAAAGTTACCAAATAATTTCATTTTCAAAGAAAACCATAACTAATTGGATTATTGCCATTTTCTAACTATGTATGTAATGATATGCGGGTATTTTATTTTTTCTAATTTTTTTCCAGTTTTATTGAGCTATAATTGACATGTAACATTGTATATTTTGAAGGGATACAGTGTGTTTATTCGGTACACTTTTATGTTGTTAAATGATTACCTCAGGATTCTTTGTTCACATTTCCATTACATCAGATAGTTACCAATTCTTTCTTTGTGGTGAGAACATTTAGATCTACTCCCTTAGCAACTTTCAAGTATATAATATAGTATTGTTCACTATAATCAACATGCTGTACATCAGACAGGGTTGGATCTTATATGAACATATATGACATTTATTTAAATAATGCTGGCAATATGAAAGAGCAGCAGGTCATCCAAGAAAATCTATTCTGCACCCCCACACCATATGCCAGCTGCTTATATGGGGTAGAAAGACAAAGATTACATGGGGAAGTAGGCAGAAGAAATAAGAATGGGCATGATGCAAATGCAACAGAAATGGGTATTACAGGCATGGGGAAAGAGGCAAATGGAATAAAAATGGGTATAATGGTAAAGATTACACCAATGAAGGCTGGGACTCCATTGTTTCATCAGCAAAGTTGTTAATCTTTCCCTGATAACAGGTAGTTGAGGATGGACCACATTTCCAGGTTAACTCCCAAGCGCAAGTGGAGTGGGGGGAACTCCCAGCCAGATGAGAATATGATTTCTTTAATCAGAACAAAACAGTCACGGTTAACAGAGCATGATTAATATTTGTTATAACTATAGCTAGTCTCTACTACTCTATTTCTTCCCCTAGCAGTAGGATTTCCTTCTTTCTCTTTTCCCTGGCAAAATTCCACTGTATGTGTGTGTGTGTGTGTGTATGTGTGTGTGTGTACATATATATGTATGTGTACACACATCTACACTATTAGAAGACAAAGATGCTAATTGACTGTACTTTTGCTATGTCCTAAGCCACGCCCACCAGCCAATCAGAGTGACTATATGCAAATTAACCCAACTAAGATGGCGGCCGGCAGCCACAGAGCTAGAGCAAGCAGAAGGCTTGGTTGCCCCAGCGATGGAGGAAGCCAAGCTTCCCACCTGCTCTGAGCCAGCTGTGGCCTCCACTCATGGCAACAAAGTTTCAATTATAGAAGCCAAATAAATCCCAGATACCTGCTTCCAGCCAGCCTCCACTGGGACCTTGGGTGGCTGAGGGTTGTGGCCAGCCTGCAAACAGCCATCAGCCTCTCACCCAGGCTGGCCACACCCTCACGGGATAAGGGTCCCCGCTGGGGGGCTTAGCCAGCTTGCAAACAGCCATCAGCCCCTCACCCAGGCTGGCCAGGCACCCCAGTGCGGACCCCCACACTGAAGGGGTCGTGGCCAGCCTGCAAACAGCCATCAGCCCCTCAACCAGGCTGGCCAGACACTCCTATATAATAAAAGGGTAATATGCAAATTGACCCTAACAGCAGAAGGACTGGGAATGACTGGTTACTATGACACACACTGACCACCAGGGGGCAGATGCTCAATGCAGGAGCTGCCCTCTGATGGTCAGTGTGCCCCCACAGTGGGTGCTCTGCTCAGCCATAAGCCAGGCTGATGACTGCCAGTACAGCGATGGTGGTGGGAGCCTCTCCTGTCTCCTCAGCAGCTTAGGCCTGCTCTCCACTGGCAAGTGGACATCCCCTGAGGGCTCCCGGGCTGCCAGAAGGATGTCTGACTGCCAGCTTAGGCCCAATCCCCCAGGGAACGGACCTAAGCCAGCAGGTGGTCATCCCCAGAGGGTTCCCAGACTGCAAGAGGGCATAGGCCAGGCTGAGGGCCCCCCCCCCCCCCCAAGTGCAAAAATTTTTGTGCACCGGGCCTCTAGTTTACTATATAAACACACATATACATGTACATTCACATACTTAATATACACACCCATACATACAAACAGACATGCATACATACCACATCCTCTTATCTGTTCATTTATTGGTGACCACTTAGTTTATACATCTTGGCTATTGTGAATAAGGCTGCAGTGAACATGGGAGTGCAGCTATCTCTTTGAGGTAGTGATGAAAAATGTAAACTGCTCTCTAAATATTTGTTATATCTATTGGTCTAATGTTTGGTTCAAGTTTAACATTTCTAGCTCTTCACACTGAGCCTTTAAGTGTGTTTAAGAATGAATTGAACCCTGGCCTTTGTGGCTCAGTTGGTTGGAGCACCATCCCTTATACTAAAAGTTTATTGGTTTGATTCCCAGTCAAGGCATAAACCTAGATTGTGGGTTTGATCTCTGGTTTGGGTATGTATGGGAGGCAACCAATCCATGTTCACTCTCAAATTGATGTTTCTGTCTATCTGTCTATCTGTCTGCCTGTCTGCCTGTCTGCCTGTCTGTCTGTCTCTCTTTCCATTCCCCTCTTTCTAAGACCAATGAGCATATCCTCAGGTGAGGATTTAAAAAATTAAGAAAATGAATGAATTGAGTCTCTTGAAGGCAGCATATAGTTAGGTCTTATTCTAATGTGTCAAGACATTCTCTACTTTTTTTGGTTGATTTTTTTTCCTTTATTGATTAAGATATTACAAATGTGTCCTTATCCGCCTACTGTGCCTCCATTACCCCCACTCATGCCCTCACCCCCCAGTGTCTGTATCCATGGGTTATGCTTATATGCATGCATATAATCCTTTGGTTGATCTCTCCCCCTTAGCCCCACCCTCCCTGCCTTCCCTCTGAGGTTTGAGCATCTGATCAATGCTTCTCTGTCTCTAGATCTGTTTATGTTCATCAGTTTATGTTGTTCATTATAATCACAAATGAGTGAGATCATGTGATATTTATATTTCTCTGACTGACTTATTTCACTTAGTATAATGCTCTCCAACTCCATCCATGCTGTTGCAAATAGTAGGAGATCCTTCCTTTTTACAGCAGCACAGTATTCCATTGTGTAGATGTGCCAAAGGTTTTTAATCCACTCATCTGCTGTTGGGCACTTAGGTTGTTTCCAAATCTTAGCCATTGTAAATTGTGCTGCTATGAACATAGGGATGCATATATCCTTTCTGATTGGTGTTTCTGTTTTCATGGGGTATATTCCTAGAAGTGGGATCACTGGGTCAAATGGAATTTCCATTATTAGTTTTTTGAGGAAACTCCATACTGTTCTCCACTGTGGCTGCACCAGTCTGCAATCCCACCAGCAGCACATGAGGGTTCCTTTTTCTCCGCATCCTCTCCAGCACTTGTCATTTGTTGATTTGTTGATGATAGCTATTCTGACAGGAGTGATATGTTACCTCATTGTCGTTTTGATTTGCATCTCTCAGATGATTAGTGACTTTGAGCATGTTTTCATATGTCTCTTGGCCTTCTTTATGTCTTCTTTTGAAAAGTATCTATTGAGATTCTTTGCCCATTTTTTTAGTGGATTGTTTGTCTTCCTTTTGTTAAGTTGTATGAGTTCCCTATAAATGTTGGAGATTAAACCCTTATCAGAGATATCGTTGACAAATATGTCCTCCCATGCAGTGGATTTTCTTGTTGTTTTGTTGATGGTTTCTTTTGCTGTACAGAAGCTTTTTATTTTGATGTAGTCCCATTTGTTTATTTTCCCTTTAGTTTCCATTGAGCTAGGAGTGATATCAGTGAAGAAATTGCTTCAGCATATGTCTGAGATTTTGTTGCCTTTGGATTCCTCTAGTATTTTTATGGTTTCCCATCTTACATTTAAGTCCTTTATCCATTTTGAGTTAATCTTTGTGTATGGTGTAAGTTGGTAGTCTAGTTTCATTTTTTTGCATGTGTCTGACCAAATTTCCCAACGCCATTTATTGAAGAAACTGTCTTGACTCCATTGTATGTTCTTGCCTCATTTGTCAAATATTAATTGAGCATAGTGGTTTGGGTTGATTTCTGGATTCTTTATTCTATTCCATTGGTCTATATGTCTGTTCTTGTGCCAGTACCAGGCAGTTTTGAGAATAGAGGCTTTGTAATATATCCTGATATCTGGTATTGAGATCCCACCTACTTTGTTCTTCTTTCTCAGGATCACTGCAGCTATTCGTTTTTTGTTTGTTTGTTTGTTTGTTTTGTTGTTGTTGTTGTTTTGTTTTTACTCCAGAAGAATTTTTGGAGAGTTTTTTCCAGACCTGTGTAATATGATGTTGGTATTTTTTTAAAATATATTTTATTGATTTTTTACAGAGAGGAAGGGAGAGAGATAGAGAGCCAGAAACATCGATGAGAGAGAAACATCGATCAGCTGCCTCCTGCACATTTCCTACTGGGGATGTGCCCGCAACCCAGGTACATGCCCTTGACCGGAATCGAACCTGGGACCCTTCAGTCCGCAGGCCAACACTCTATCCACTGAGCCAAACCGGTTTCGGCTGATGTTGGTATTTTAATGGGAAGTGCATTGAATCTATAGATTGCTTTGGGTAGTATGGACATTTTAATGATGGTGATTCTACCAACCCATGAACACGGTACGTACTTCCATCTGTTTATGTCTTCCTCTATCTCTTTTTTCAACATCCTGTAGTTTTCCTCATACAGGTCTTTTACCTCCTTAGTTAAGTTTATTCCTAGGTATCTTAATTTTTTTGGTGTGATGGTAAATGGGACTGCTTTTTTAGTCTCTCTTTCTGTAAGTTTACTATTGGTGTATAGAAACACCATAGATTTCTTGGCATTGATTTTGTATTCTGCTACATTGCCAAATTCATTTATTAAGTCTAGTAATTTTTTGATGGACTCTTTAGGGTATTTTATGTATAATATCATGTCATCTGCGAATAAGGACAGTTTTACTTCTTCTTTTCCAAGTTGGATGCCTTTTATTACTTCTTCTTGTCTGATTGCAATGGCTTAGTACCTCCAGTACTATATCAAACAGGAGTGGTGAGAGTGGGCATCCCTGTATTGTTCCTGTTCTTAGGGGAAATGGTTTTAGGTTTTGCCCATTGAGTACTATGTTGGCTGTGGGTTTGTTAATAGGACTTTCATTATGTTGAAGTATGATCCTTCTATTCCCAACTTGCTGAGAGTTTTTTTTTTTTTATCAAGAAACTGTGCTGAATTTTGTCAAATGCTTTTTCTGCATCAATTGATATGACTATGTGATTTTTATCTCTCAATTTGTTTATGCGATGTATCACATTTATTGATTTGTGGATATTATACCATCCTTGCATCCTCAGGATAAATCCTACTTGGTCATGGTGTATGATCTTTCTGATGTACTGCTGGATCTGATTTGCTAGAATTTTGTTGAGGATTTTGGCATCTATATTCATCAGAGATATTGGCTTTTAATTCTCTTTCATTGTGTTGTCTTTATCTGGTTTTGGTATTAGGGTAATGCTGGCTTCATAGAATGAGTTTGGAAATGTTCCTTCTTCTTGAATTTTTTGTAATAATTTAAGGAGGATAGGTTTAAGTTCTTCCTTGAATATTTGGTAAAACTCCCCTGTGAAGCTGTCTGGCCTGGGGTTTTGTTTGCTGGAAGTTTTTTTATGACTGTTTCAATTTCTTCCATAGTTATTGGCCTATTTAGGTTTTTAGAATTTTTCTGATTGAGTTTTAGAAGGTTACATTTTTTTAGGAATATGTCCATTTCCTCCAGGGTGTCTAGTTTGTTGGAATAGAGTTGTTCATAGTATTTTTTCACAATCCTTTATATTTCTGTGGGGTCTATTGCTATTTGCCTCTTTTATTTCTGATTTTGTTTATTTGGGTCCTCTCTCTTTGCTTCTTGGCGATCCTGACTAGAGGTTCATCAATCTTGTTTATCCTTTCAAAGAACCAGCTCTTGGTTTCATTAATCTTTTGTATATTCTTTTTGTATGTCATTTATTTCTGCTCTGATCTTTATTATCTCCTTCCTTCTACTCACATTGGGATTTTCTTGTTGCTCTCTTTCTAATTCTTTAAGTTGCAAGGTTAAATAATTTATTACCAGTTTTTCTTGTTTTTTGAGGTAGGCCTGTTGAGCTATGAACTTCCCTCTCAGGACTGCTTTCATTATGTCCCATAGATTTTGGATTGTTTTGTTTTCATTGTCATTTGTTTCCAGGATGTTTTTTTATTTCTTCTTTGATCTTTTTGGTAACCCAATCATTGTTTAATAGCATGCTATTTAGCCTCCAAGTGTTTGATTTTTTTCAATGTTTTTATTGTAGTTGATTTCTGGTTTTATGCCATTGTGATCTGAGAAGATGCTTCTTATGATTTCTATCCTCTTGAATTTGAAAAGACTTTGCCTGTGTCCTAATATGTGGTCTATCTTTGAAAATGTCTCATTTGCACTGGAGAAGTGTGTATATTCTACAGCTTTGGGGTGAAATATTCTGAAGATGTCAAGTAAGTCCATCTGATCTAGTGAGTCATTTAGGATTGCTGTTTCTTTGTTGATTTTTTTGTTTAGAGAAGTTATCCTGTGGTGTCAGTGAAGTATTAAAGTCCCCTACTATTACTGTATTGCTATTGATCTATCCCTTGATATCTTCCAGATGTTGTTGGTGTAGGTGTTTGGGTGTTCCTGTACTGGGTGCCTATATGTTTACCAAAGGTATATTTTGTTGAATTGCTCCCTCTAGTATTATGTGGTGGCCTTCCTTATCTCTTGTTATGGCCTTTACTTTGAGGTCTCCTTTGTCAGATATAAGTATTGCAACCCCAGTTTTTTCTCATTTCCATTTGCCTGAAAATTTTTTTCCGTCCCTTCACTCTCAGTCTGTGTGAATCTTTTATTCTGAGGTGGGTATCTTGCAGACAGCAGATATATGGCTCATGTTTTCTTATCCATTCAGCTACCCTGTGTCTTTTGATTGGAGCACTTAATCCATTTACGTTTAATGTTATTATTGATAAGTACTTGTTTGTCTTCATTTTTATTCCTAATGTTTGTGTTTCTTCTTTTTACAGCAGTCTCTTAAGCATTTCTTGCATTGCTGGCTTGATGGCAATAAACTCTCTCAGCCCTTTTTTGTCTGTGAAGCTCCTGATTCCACCTTCAATTTTGAATGATAGCCTTACTGGGTATAGTATTCTTGGGTTCAGTCCCTTGCTTTGCATAACTTTGTATATTTCATTCCATTCCCTTCTGGCCTGGTGTGTTTCTATTGAGAAATCAGTTGATAATCTAATAGGAGATCCCTTGTGGGTAACTTTCTGTCTCTCTCTGGCAGCCTTTAAGATTTTTACTTTGTCATTGGTGTTTGCCAATTTAATTATTATATGTCTTGGTGTGTCAGACTTTTGCAGTTCATCTTGTTTGGGACTCTATGTACCTCTTGGACTTGTGTAGTTTTTTTCTTGCCTATATCAGGGAAGTTTTCTGTCATTATTTCTTCAAGCAGGTTTTCTATTCCTTGCTCCTCTTCCTCTCCTCCTGGTATCCCTATTATGCGAATGTTGTTTCACTTTGTGTTGTCCCAAAGCTCCCTTAGGCTCTCCTCATGCTTTTTAAATTTTCTTTCCAGTTGCTGCTGTGTTTGTGTGTTTTTTCCTACCTTGTCTTCTGATTCACTGATGTGGTACTCAGCCTCTTCCAGACTAGTGTTTAAGCCTTCCATTGTGTTCTTTATTGCAGTTATGTCATTCTTCATTTATTCTTGGTTCCTTTTCATGTTGGTAACATTTTCATTCAGCTCCTAATAATTTTCATTGCGTTGTGTGTATTTGTCATTGAGTTGTGTGTACTTGTCAGCCAGCCTTTTGAGCATCCTTATAACATTACTCTAAATTTGTTCTCTGATATGTTACTAGCCTCAATTTCATTTAACTCCCTTTCTGGTGATTTATCTTTTTCTTTCCTTTGGGGATTGCTTTCTTTGTCTTCTCATGTTTTGCAGTAATGTTTTAATTGTAGATCCATTTGCTTTGCTACCCAGGTTCTTTTGGGGATGGTGCTACTGGTGTGATCTCTCAAGTCTCCTAGGCTTGGTAATCTAGCATAGCTCCCTACTTGAGCTATTTGGGTTCTCTTGATGTAGGCTTGTGATCTGGAAAGGCACAACTGTGGTGTCTATAAGTTAGCAGCTGTGGAGGGTGAGTGTCCCAATTTTTGCTGTCTTGCGCCCTTGTTTGGAATAGTGCGTGCCCAGCGGAGATTCACAGTGGTACCCAAGAACCATCTGGTTGTGGGGCTCAGGTCGCCTGCGCTTTGGAAAGGCGTGACAGTGGTGTCCAGAGTTCTGTAGTTTTGGGTGGGCAGACTCAGCTTTTGCTGCTCCCACCATGGTTGGATAAGTGCACCCCCAGTGGCAACTCACAGGGGCACCTACAGTGCGTTTGCCAGCAGGGTGTACTGACAGATTCTGAAGGCCCTGGTTCTGAAGCCACAGAATTGTGGTATCTGTGGGCAGGTATCCCAGAAGAGGAAATTCAGCATTTCTACAGCCCAGGAATGTGCCCTGTTTGTATATGTGCTTACCCCACAGGGGCTCACAGCAGCGCCCAAAGGCTGCCTGTGAATAGGTGGGCTTGGGAGGCCTGCATGCTGGAAAAGCATGTGCCTGTAGTGTCCAGAGTTCTGCAGTTAGAGGGTGGGAAGACTCAGTTTTTGCTGCTGCACCTGTGGTGGATAGGTGCGTGCTCCCAGTGATGGCTTACAGGGGCACCTGTGGTGCCTTTGCCAGTGTGGCGGTGCACTGAAGCACTCTGAAGGCCCCTGGCACTGAAGTCGCATTAATGGAGGCATCTGTGGGCAGGTGTCCAGGATGAGTGAATTCAGAATTTCTACTGCCGGGGGAGTGCGTCCCTGTTTGTCCAAGATCACACCAAGCTGGGGCTCTCAGCAGCTCCTGAGAGCGTCCTGTGGATAGATGGGCTCAGGGTGCCTGCTCCTTGGAAATGTGCAACTGTGGCAGTGCCCTTGCCAGTGCAGAGTTCTGATGCACTCTGAGGGGCCCTGGTGCTGGGTTGTCTGTGGGCAGTTATTCAGGGAGAGGTAATTCAGAATTTCTACTGTGGGACAGCACACCTGTGTCTGTACAAAATCACATCCAGCAGGGGCTCACAGTAGCTCCCAAACGCTGCCCATGGAGTGATGTGCCCTGGAAGTCTGCAAGCTGGAAACACGCGAATGTTAGAAACCTGCGAATATGGCTGGGGAGGGGGGAAGTTGCACTTACTGCAGTGGGAGCAGTGCACCTTTGGAGCTGGTGGTCCCAGGGTCTGCGGGTTTGCGGGCGGGGCAGCAGGATTTTGGCTGGAGGGGCTGCTGGGTTGCACGCAGTGTCCAAGGCCTGTCTGGGTGGTGGTGCTGATGAGTTCCTAGAAGAGGCTACTCTCCCCTTCAAGGTGGCATGGGCTCCGCGCCTCGAGTCCTGCAGTTTGGGGAGTGCCCGCAGCGGTGGTAGTCTCTCCCTGTCCAAGAGAGCCTGGTCTGCCAGCCACTGCTGCTCCTGCCAGATTTAACTGTCCCTCACTCACTCACACACACACCACACCCACCCACACACTCTCCTTTCATACCTTCACTCACTCACATCCTCTCCCTCACCTCCATCCTGCCAGCTGCCATCTTTTTTTCTCTACTTTTTTTTTCTTTTTATTGAATTTATTGAGGTGCCTCTGGATAACAAAATTATACAGGTTTCAGGTGCACATTCTACAACACATCATCTATACACTGCATCCTGTGCTCACCACCCCAATCATCCTATGCCTTTTGATTGGAGAATTCAATCCATTTACAAAGTAACTATTGGCAGGTAATGACTTACTAATGCTATCTAGTTGTTCTCTGATTGTTTTGTAGTTTCATTGTTCCATTCTTCCTCTCTTGCTGCCTTCCTTTGTGAATTGAAGATTTTCCATAGTGTGCTTTGATTCCTACTCTTTATCTTTTGTGAATTTGCTAATGGTTTTTGCTTTGTGGTTACCATGAGGTTTACATAAGACATCTTACAATATAACAGTTTATCTTATGTTGATCACATCTTTGGTTATATTTAACTACAGATCTACCTTAAGAGGAGAAAAAGAGAAGAAACAAAAAGCTGATCTGTTATGTGAAAAAAACAGGGTGCAGTTAAGAAAGAAAGAAAAGGACTCTATTAAAGTAGTTGAAATGAACCCACAACTTGAAACCACCATTAAAACACAAGCCATCGCACTGAAGATTATAGGAGAGAATGAGGTAAATTTATCTTTGGGATAAATCTCTTATTTCTAACAGTACTTCATCAATATTTATATCCCTGTCATTTAATGAATATTATGACATTTAAAACAAACCAAAAGATTTTATCATTCTAAATGTGAACTTTGGCATTTATGATTTAAATTATTATTAATTTATTACTATCCTTGGCATCTAATAGATGCTTGTGAATATTTTCTAAATGAAGAAATGGAAAATAAATTGATCCTACCCATTAACATAAATGTTAACTCTGGCTCATAAAAAATGTTAAAATACAGGCTACATTTCCTTGAGACTGTGATGGAACTAGTCAAATGTTCATAAATAAATTTTATTTCAGAATACTGTATTTTTGCTCTATGACAAATGTAGCAATCACTTACAATTTTAGTTTTTCATGGAAAGGAATGATCCTTGTGCTTAAACAGGCTACTTCCTTTTCACAGTTTGTTTAAGATACTGCTCTTAAGCTTTGGCCTTTCTTTTTTTAATGGAATGAGACCAAAAACGAAATGAAATGTGTCCCTAGGTTATAAAAGAGCAAAATTACACTCATAGGCAACCTTCTCCAGAACAGAACACCAGAATATTACAAGACGGAATTCTGACCAAACACTTTTGCAAACCAAAGTTGATAGGAATAGCTCATAAGAAAATGAATTCTAAGGTAGTTTATTTAGTCATTTTCAAATGTATCAGCATGTGAATATGTGTAAGTTTGTATATATTTAAAAAAACAATACTGTACAATGGAAACTGTGGAGGATTTAAAAAGCATATGAGAGAGGGAGAGAGAGAGAGAGAAAGAGAGAGAGAGAGAGAGAGAGAGAGAGAGAGAGAGAGATGGCTTTTGGGTCCATTGGATAAAATGATATTGTTAATTCAAATTCATTTGTCTCAAGTAGTGACATTCACAATGGCTTCATCCAAAGAGAAGGTTTTTAATATTTTCCATAAGAACTGATGTGTTGTCCATGATCTCAAAGGTATTGCTACTAACAACAGATGTGTCGGATTTTGGCAGTGATTTCATTTCCTTGATATATTAATATAGAGGTAGGTTAGTTTTCACTTCCAGTGATGGAATGGAGGAAAGTATAGCAGGTTCAGAGATCACATTTTAGATGTCATTCTTCTACTTTTGAGAAGAGTAATAATTGGTTCTAAGTAGTATCCCATTTTAATACAAGTGACTTCTGAAGAGAATGCAAGCCATAATATATACTTAGTGATAATTTATTGGTAAGTATTTTAGTGTATTCCCCCCAATTTCACATTTAATACTAGTTTAAGCATCATGAACGAGAAATAAAAGTTATTGACGCAACAAATAATTTCATGATTTTCTAAGAAGACTCTGTAAATTTTAACTTAGTCACCATTTGTTTTTGGAAACATAGGCTTCTTTTGTGTTTCTATATCTACACTGGAGAAGAACTATGGATTGGTGCAAGAACATGAATTGTGGAGTCTGAAAACCTGGGGGAAATCCTGAACTTGCTTATCTTTTTAAACCCTCCATTCCAGATTGTGATAACTGAGTTGAGTTCATTGATGGATATAAAAGGGCTTAGCAAAATGCTTGATTATCAGTTACTAGTAGAAGTTGTTTTTATAACTGACTATGAAAGTATTAGAAAAGTAGAATATCTATGGGATAATATTGGGGAAAAAAGAATTTTAGGAAATTTAGTTTGTCCTAATATATGCGTGGTTAATACTCTTATTGTGGGGTAGCTATATGTTCAGACGATAATATCAACTTGTAAGTGTAGAGTTATTAGTCTTTTAGTTAAATGCATTGTGGGTTTGTGATGATTTAAAAAAAACCCTTTCTAATTCTGAGACTCTTAAAATTCTGTTGTGATTTTTTCACTTAAAAAATTCATCATACTATATTACATTTTTGAACTTTGGAGAATTTATGCTTGTATAAGGTTAGAGGTTTGGATCCAACTCTATTTTTTTCCAGTGGGATATCCACTTATTGCAACTTTTTATTATAAACCTAGGTTATTCTTTAATTTCAGAGGCTATCATGACATGTCATTTCAGTGTGTTAGCTAAAACTCTCCTTTGTGTTATTTAGGTTTCTGAGAGTTCTGGAAAAGAAAAACGTCGATTGCATGAAAATCGCATGATGTGGGATGAAATTGCCAAGCTAAGACTGAAAATGGGCACAATAGAAAAGACCCAGGAAATGGGAAAAGAATATTCTGAGGAAATTGCAATTGCTAGAGAAAAGAATGACCATCTTCGAAAGACAATAAGAGAAGAAGTATTTCAACACAATGCGCAGCTTGAGGTCCTGAGAGCTGAGCTTATAATGCTGAACAGTAAACTGGAGGCTGAACAACAAAACAGAGGAAGGTTGGAAGCAGAAGTTGAATCATACCGGTCTAGTCTGGCTACTGCTGTACAGGATCATGAGCACTGTCAGACATCAAAAAGAGACCTACAACTTACTTTACAGAGAACAAGAGATGAATGGCTTTGTTTATGGGACAAAATGAATTCTGATATGTCTAACCTAAAACATAACAATGAGATTCTTTCTCAACAACTTTCAAAAGCAGAAAGTAAAACCAATAGCTTAGAAGTTGAGCTTCATCACACAAGAGATGCTCTCAATGAAAGGATGGTTTTAGAAAGAGACCTCAGTCAAAAACAGTGTCAAAAGGAGGAAACTGAACAAATGTATCAGGAGGAACAAGGTAAAGTGGATAAAGACAATGGAAAGCAGGAATCCTTACAGGAGAAGTTTTCTCACTTACAGAGTGAAATTATGTTGCTTCAACAGCAACTGGGTCAGGCTCACAACAAAGTTGATAGAGTAATTAACATCCAAGATCAGATTCCAGCTATCATAAAAATATTTGATGGTAAAAATGAAAATTATGTTCTTACGCTGAAGAAAATAATTGAGGACTTAACCAATGATTGGCATCATTTTAAAGAAAGAATACAACGGTATAAAAATGATGGTGTAGAAAAAGATGTAAGTATCCAGACAGATAAGTGTTTTTCAAATTTTCTAAGAGAAAATTCAGAGTAATATTTGACGATGGCTAAATGTTGAATCTAGTTTAATATTAAAAATGTAGAGATTATGGTCCTCACTGGTTTGGCTCAGTGGATAAAACATTGGTCTGAGGACTGAATGGTCCCAGGTTCAATTCTGGTCAAGGGCACATGCCCGGTTGCAGCCTCAGTCCCCAGTAGAAGAGTGCAGCGGACAGTCAATCAATAATTCTCTCTCATCATTGATGCTTCAATCTCTCCCTCCCTCTCCCTTCTTCTCTGAAATAAACAATATATATATATTAAAAATATTCAGTTTCTAAATGTGTTTGCTCTATCAGCTTTAAAGCAGATGTTGTATCCCATAGATGAACATTAAACCTGAGAAGTGCTTTGTTTTGTGTAAAGATATTGTGCTGCCCATGAAATTTTAAGAGGTTATGTTATAGATTATTATTTTTATTAATGTTTATTTTTTATTTTTTAAAAATCTTTATTGTTCAGATTATTATAGTTGTTCCTCTTTTTTCCCCCCATAGTTTCCCCTCTACCTGGTTCCCACCCCACCCTCTGCCCTTACCTCCCCCCACCCACTGTCCTCATCCATAGGTGTACGATTTTTGTCCAGTCTCTTCCCACACCCCTTCCTGCCCCCCCTGAGAATAGTCAGTCCACTCCCTTTCTATGCCCCTGATTCTATTATATTCACCAGTTTATTCTGTTGATCAGATTTTTTATTCATTTGATTTTTAGATTCACTTGTTGATAGATATGTATTTGTTGTTCATAATTTTTATCTTTACCTTTTTCTTCTTCTTCCTCTTCTTAAAGAATAACTTTCAGCATTTCATATAATACTGGTTTGGTGGTGATGAGCTCCTTTAGCTTTTTCTTACCTGTGAAGCTCTTTATCTGACCTTCAATTCTGAATGATAGCTTTGCTGGGTAAAGTAATCTTGGTTGTAGGTTCTTGCTATTCATCACCTTGAATATTTCTTGCCACTCCCTCTGCCCTGCATAGTTTCTGTTGAGAAATCAGCTGACAATCGTATGGGTACTCCCTTGTAGGTAACTAGCTGTTTTTCTTTTGCTGCTTTTAAGATTCTTTGTCTTTTGCTCTTGGCATTTTAATTATGATGTGTCTTGGTGTGGTCCTCTTTTGATTCCTTTTGTTTGGGGTTCTCTTCATTTCCTGGACTTGTAAGTCTATTTCTTTCACCAGGTAGAGGAAGTTTTCTGTCATTATTTCTTCAAATAGGTTTTCAATATCTTGCTCTCTCTCTTCTTCTGGCACCCCCATAATTCGGATGTTGGTACGCTTGAAGTTGTCCCAGAGGCTCCTTACGCTATCTTCATATTTTTGGATTCTTTTTGCTTTTTGCTTTTCTGGTTGGGTGTTTTTTACTTCTTTGTACTTCAAATCTTTGACTTGATTCTTGTGATCCTCTAGTCAGCTGTTGGATCTCTATATAATATTCTTTATTTCAGTTAGTGTATGATTATTTTCTAGTTGGTCCTTTTTCATATCCTTGAGGGTCTCACTAGACTTATTGAGCGTCTTACTAAATTTATCAGCAGTTTATAGAAAATTCTTGAAAAACCTTATAACCGTGGTTTTGAACTCTGTATCCAGTAGTTTGCTTTCCTCCATTTCTGTCATTTGTGACCTGTTTCTTTGTCTTTGCATTTTGACTGCTTTCCTGTGTTGATAGAGTGGTTTTCTGTGCTAGGTATTCTATAGGGCCCAGTGGCTCAGCCTCCCCAATTACCTGAGGTAGACACTCTTGGTGCACCCCTTTGTGGGCTTTGTGCACAGTCTTGTTGTAGTTAAGCCTTGATTGTAGTTGGTATCAGTGGGAGGAATTGACCTCCAGGCTAATTGTCTGAGAGAATCAGCTGCATCTACGGTGGGAGAACTTCTGTGCTGGAGACACCCTTATGGGGCAAGACTTGCTTCACTGGGGCTTTGGTGCTCACTGAATCTGCCCCCTGAGTGTGTCCCTTATGGATCTGAGGAGTAGTAATCTGGATGGTCCCACTCTGACCACTGGGTACACTGGCTCTTGGATCTCTAAGGAGGTGCTAATTTAGCCTCTGCCTGAGGCTACCTAGCAGGAGCTATAGAGAGATATGCAGATTCCTCTTCTTTGTTTGGGATTTGGAGGTGCCCAGATGAGGCCCAGCTGTGAAGCAATGCAAGCTGCTGTGGGGCCTGGGGCCTTCTTTTGGATGTTCTGGGTCTCTCTGACCCAGATGCAGTTTGTTAGGTAATTTTAGATTGCAAAGGGCCAGGTCATTCATATGCAAAAGCCTCTGTGCACAGGTTGGGTGGGGCGGGGTCTCATGGAATCAACAAGGCAGAGCAAACAGCTATGGCTTGATCCTCAGCCTTGCCCTAAGAGGCCCCTGGTCTCAGTGGCCTGTGGTAATTGCTGCAAGCACCTCTGAGAGAAAGCTGCCCTCAAGTTCTACCTGCTGCCAGACAGTCCAGTTTCTCTCCGAGTGAGTCTGGGTCCCCAGAGACTCGTCTGGAACTGGAATTCAGAGCAGTTGGGAGCTTGTGTCTCCCTCCCAATTGAAAAAGACAACTGCATCCTCAGTTGCCAGCACTTTCCGAGTGTGCCTCCATACCTCTGCACTTACTTCTGCACCTCCTCTGATTCTCAATGTGTTTTTCTCTTTCCTTTTAGTTGTAGAATTTCTACTCAGCCAGCCTTCCTGTGGTTCTGGATGATGTCTGTTTTGTCTTTTAGTTGAATTTTTGAAGTGGTTGAGTGAGGCAGCAATTTCCGGTGTTTACCTTTATCGCCATCTTGGTTTCTTATAGATTATTAATAGATGTAGCTTTATATTTAGTCTTATATTAATAAAATAATGATTTTAATCTTTCTGTCACCAAATTGAAACCCATTATGACATAGGTAAATGGAAATGCTCTACCTAGAATGAGTATTTTGAAATTAAGATTCAATTCAGTGGATTAATTTGACAGCTAAGTTCAGATTTCCCAGATGAACTGAAATGTAGATGCTTTATCATATATACTACCTTTCCGTCAATAGCTTCTTATACATTTTAGTTGGTATAAAGTTTTTCTTATTCATGCCAATTTGAATTACATTTGGAAATATTTTAGTCTCGAGTAATATATTCATATGACCTCTCAACTCTTTTAAAGGCATCTACTTTTCATTAAATCATAATTTGGGACAAATGTGATGTGTTTTAGCAAACCTATACTTGATTTAATCTCTCCACTACTATTTAAAATTTTATTTGAATATTTTTTCAAATAATGTGCTCGTTTCTCATTTTGAGGCCTAATTACTATCATTTGGAAATAAGTTTGTCCAAGATAGAGAGAATTGTAGTCCTCTGTGATTTATTAACTTGGCATTGGATATCCATTTCAGATTAGTGAGGGGTGGCAGGATTTATGTGTAGTAGAGTGGGAGGTGAAGACCTGGTTAGCTAGGGCCTTGAAGGCCATTGGAATGACTTCATTTTTGTTCTAATTTAGGAACCTATTGGGAGAATTTGAGCAGGGGATTGAATGTGTGAGGAACTCTGAAGTTAATTGAAGCCTCTGGTTAAAAAAATAAATAAAAAGAAAATTTTCAATAATATTGATTTTACTACCACTTGATGCACCATTTCTCTTTGAGATGTCAGAAGATTGTATAGCTTTGAGATTTATGGGGGAGGGGGATGAGAGTGGGGCTGAATCAGCTGTCTGATTTGACAGGAGTGTTACCTTTTCTGTGACTTTAACCTGATTAAGCAAACAGGAACATGTCCATATGAGGAAAAGAAGGTGAATTGATGTAGCTGATGATATCTTTCCAGTCATAGATTATCATAATAACATCATGATAATAATATATGACTATAACAAGGTACATCCAGGGTGGGACAAAAGTAGGTTTATACATTTTGTAGTTGTTTGTATGGAGAATAACACAATAATTAGTCAATAACTATAGTTGTTTGTATGGAGAATAATACAATAATTAGTCAATAACTAATACAATAATTAGTCAAAACACAAAAGTAAACTCTGCGTTTTGTGTACTCACTACTGTAAACCTTTTGCCCCATCCTTTATGTGAAGTTATGTATTATTAATATAATTTCATAATAATGTGATTTATAAAATGAGTAACAGAAATATCTTACTAGGCCATTGTGAGACAATTTCAACAAGAACTGGCTGATACCAAAACAAAACTATCTATGACAGAGCTTTATCGGGAGATTGAATCACGTCATCGTATGCATTTAGAAGATAAGAAACAAGATTTCAAGAACAAACTAGATCAAAGTAGAAGTCAAGTATGTATGAAATTTCACCTGTCATCAGTTAAACTATAGCTGGTTAAATAATACAAAGTATTTTAGGATACTACTTTTCTTATGTATTTCATTGTGATTAATTTACAGTGGGGCCTTGACTTACGAGTGTCCCGACTAATGAGTTTTTCGAGATACGAGCTGTCTCTCGGCTGATTTTTGCTTTGAGTTGCGAGCTAAAATTCGGGTTACGAGCCAGCTTCAGATACCCCACTGCTAGTTGGCGCAGCAAACGTCACAGTGAACGCCACAACATATTAATGGCATTTCAATTCATTGTAATGGTGAAAATTGATTTGACATATGAGTAATTTGAGTTACGACCTCTGTCACAGAACGAATTAAACTCGTAAGTCAAGGCCCCACTGTATTATAATTGTATTATCTTTATAGTGCACTTATATCTTAAACCCTGGCTTTTATTCTGCCATTTGTATATATTTTTTAATATTTACCCTTAGGAAAGTTGAGAATTATGCATCATTCTTCATAGAAGTCAAGAGGCTTTGTTTTCTACTAAATAACATTGCAGTTCATGCCATTGGAAAAGCAACCTCACAAATTGTTTTCAGATCAGCTGTTTACTTTGGACTTCCTGGAGGTGTTGCAGGACAGTGCCTTTAAAACTCTTACATTCTGAAAATCCTTTCAGGCACCACATAAATGTTTCTGAGGTCTTAAGGCAGTGGTTCTCAACCTTCCTAATGCTGTGACCATTTAATAAAGTTCCTCATGTTGGGGAGACCCCCCAACCATAAAATTATTTTCTTTTTTTTTTTTAATTAAATCTTTATTGTTCAGATTATTACATTAGTTACTCTTTTTTCCCCACCATAACTTCCCTCCACCCAGTTCCAACCCCACCCTCTGCCCTCACTCCCCACCCACTGTCCTCATCCATAGGTGCACGATTATTGTCTATTCTCTTCACTCACCCCCACACCCCTTTCTCCCTCCACGCCAAGAATAGTCAGCCCATTCCCTTTCTATGTCCCTGATTCTATTACAATCACCTGTTCATCAGATTATTTATTCACTTGATTTTTAGATTCACTTGTTGATAGATGTGTATTTGTTGTTCATAATTTGTATCTTTACCTTTTTCTTCTTCTTCCTCTTCTTAAAGGATACCTTTTAGCATTTCATATAATACTGGTTTGGTGGTGATGAACTCCTTTAGCTTTTTCTTATCTGTGAAGCTCTTTATCTGGCCTTCACTTCTAAATGATAGCTTTGCTGGACAAAGTAGTCTTGGTTGTAGGTTCTTGGTATTCATCACTTTGAATATTTCTTGCCATTCCCTTCTGGCCTGCAAAGTTTCTGTTGAGAAATCAACTGACAGTCGTATGGGTACTCCCTTGTAGGTAACTGATTTTCTTTCTCTTGCTGCTTTTAAGATTCTCTCTTTGTCTTTTGCTCTTGGCATTTTAATTATGATGTGTCTTGGTGTGGTCCTCTTTGGATTCCTTTTGTTTGGGGTTCTCTGTGCTTCCTGGACTTGTAAGTCTATTCCTTTCACCAGGTAGAGGAAGTTTTCTGTCATTATTTCTTCAAATAGGTTTTCAATATCTTGCTCTCTCTCATCTTCTGGCACCCCTATAATTCGGATGTTGGTACGCTTGAAGCTGTCCCAGAGGCTCCTTACACTATCTTCATTTTTTTGGATTCTTTTTTCATTTTGCTTTTCCGGTTGGGTGTTTTTTGCTTCTTCGTATTTCAAATCTTTAACTTGATCCTTGCGACCCTCTGGTCTGCTGTTGGGAGTCTGTATAATATTCTTTATTTCAGTCAGTGTATGCCTAATTTCTAGTTGGTCCTTTATCACAACATCGAGGGTCTCATTAGATTTCTTGAGGATCTCACTGCATTTATCGGCGGTCTCTCCAGTCTTTTCGAGGGCCTTACTCAATTTATCAGCGGCTTCTAAACAGTTCTTTAAAGACCTTAAAAGTGTGGTTTTGAACTCTATATCCAACAGTTTGCTTTCCTCCAATTCTGTCATTTGTGTCCTGTTTCTTTGTCTTGGCATTTTTTATGCTTCGCTGTGTCGATAGAGTGCCTTTCTGTGCTAAGTGTCCCAATTACCTGAGGTAGACACTCTTGGTGCACCCCCTTGTGGGCTTTGTGCACAGTCTTGTTGTGGTTAAGCCTTGATTGTTGTAGTTATCACTGTGAGGAATTGACCTCCAGGACAATTGGCTGTGAGAATCAGCTGTGTCTGCAGTGGGAGAACTTCTGTGCTGGAGACACCCCTCTGGGGCTAGACTTGCTTCGATGGGGCTTTGGTGCTCACTGAGTCTGCCCCCTGAGTGTGTCTTTTATGGTTCCATGGAGCTGCAAACTGGATGGTCCCACTATCACCTCTGGGTTCCTGGCTCCTGGATCTCTAGGGAGGTGCTAATCTAGCCTTTGCCTGAGGCTATCCAGCAAAAGCCTCCCTGCAGGGCTTGGGCTGGGCGGGTCCCACGGGATCAACAGGGCGGGGTTAGCAATTATGGCTGCTCTCAGTCTTGCCCTCAGAGGCTCTGCTTCTCAGTGTCCCAGTAATCACTGCAAGCCCCTCGGAGAGAAAGCTGCCCTAGGGTTCTGAGCGATGCCAGACAGTCCCGCTTCTCCGGTATGAGTCTGGGTCCTTAGAGACTCGCCTGGTACTGGAGCTCAGAGCCTGAGACTCCCTCCCGATTGAAAACAACAACTGCGCCCTCAGCCTCCAGCCCGCTCAGCATGCACTCCGCACCTTAGTATTTTACTTCAGCACTGCGCCTCCTCTGAGCCTCAGTATGCTTTTCTCTTTCCTCCTAGTTGTAGAACTTCCACTCAGCCAGCCTTCCTGTGGTTCTGGATGATGTCCGTTTCGTCTTTTAGTTGTATTTTTGAAGTGATTGTTCGAGGGAGCAAACTTCCGTGTTTACCTATGCCGCCATCTTGGTTTCTCCCATAAAATTATTTTCGTTGCTACTTCATAACTGTAATTTTGCTACTGTTATGAATCGTAATGTAAATATCTGATATGCAGGATGTATTTTCATTGTTACAAATTGAGCATAATTAAAGCATAGTGATTAATCACAAAAACAATATGTAATTATATATGTGTTTTCCGATGGTCTTAGGCAACCCCTGTGCAAGGGTTGTTCGACCACCAAAGGGGTCAAGACCCACAGGTTGAGAACCGCTGCTCAAAGGCTTGTTCATTCACGGGTTTGTCAGGTGCAGCGGGCTTTTGGCTGGGACGCTCGCTGGGGCAGTCTCAGCTGGACACCTGTGTGAGGACTGACCATGTGGCCTGGGCGGCTTCGTTCTTCACAACACGGTGGTGGGTTCTCAGGGTGAGCTCCCTGGGGAGAGAGTCAGAGGGCACCAGACAGAGCAGTCACACAGCACTCACCATTATCACTGACATTCCAGCAAGTTTGTTATTGTTGATGATGACGTTGTTTTGTTTAGTATCTTCCCTTATTTTGTGGGAAGTAACAAAGAATTTCAAGATAGCATTATTGAATTCAGTCTCCCACCCCTTTTTTTGGTTCTAAAAAATGTAGGGCTTATGTCGCTAAACTTTAACAGTAAGAGTTTTAATTTCTCTGAAATCCAGGCAATCATTTCTTCTTGGAATGCAATTCAAATTAGCATAAAATGTTTCTGGTTCAGTAAAAGACCTATGCCATTAGAAGCCATATTCATAAGATCGATTAATTAGTCTCATTTTGAAAGTCTTATCTTGGGAAGCATTTGGTGACAGTTCTGAATACCACAATATGATATCTCTAAAACTTTTTTAAAGATTATGAAGAGTTAACATGGGGGAAGAGGTAAGAGACTTTCTACTAAGGGGCAACGTGTAGTCATTTTGTGGAGGAAAGACATGAAACAGTCATGGGAAAAGGAGTATAAAGTCAAATGCAGACATTGTGTGCAAAGACAACAACAGTAAATATGTTTTTGTGACTCCTGGTCGTCTTAACTTTGGTTTTGATTCTGAGTAATTCAAGGTTCCACATCCGAAGACCCTACCACTGTACAGATAACATTTTATTGCAACTGAACTCATTTCAAAATTTCATACTGGTGTCCACACCTTCATAACCAAACTGTATCCTTTTATTCATGCAGAATGATGATCTTAAGGCAAAACTGCAACCATCATCTTCAAAATGTTTACCCCTGGATGAAGAAAAGACTCCTCAACAGGAGTTAGCAATGGGAGCACTTCTAAAGAGACGTGAAGAACTAAAGCCTAAACAAGAGAAGTGGAAACAAAGACCAGTGAAACTCAGAACACGTATCACAGAAGACTGTGTAGGAGAGAAGCATAAAGTAACTGCAAAGGATCTAGCAGACCAAGTGACACAACTTGATTTATTTTTACAGGTTAATTTATTGATTTAATGCTTTAATTCACTTCACTGCAAATTACATTTTGTATAGTGTTTTGCCTTTCTTCTACTTCCTTTAATAGCAATTTATTTTGTAGATTTCTGGAAGGAAGGTGGCATTTGTTTTTCCTTTTTAGTATTTCAGTTTTCATCATTATTATCACTGAATTGATCTTTCCAAATGATTCTAATTAGAGGATCATTTTATTTTTAAGACCAGTTGATGTTAAACAAGACTATTTGAAAGCAAAGGGAAAAATGTGATTTAGAAATGGTTCCATACTCTTGAATTAAGTTATGTCATTCTACTTTAAAATGTTTAAACTGATTCTATTATTCTTTGAATTATCAGATTACATGAGTACTAATAGAAGAATGATTAACTTTATAACTCAGATTTAATTCAATGGACATTGATGAAAAATATTTTAAATGTCAGCTTTTTTTCCACACTTAAAGCTGATCTCTGAGTCGTTGACTCAAAACTAAAGAAAACAATTATAAACTGTTCAGGTTATACTTAATTTGAAAATGTATCCTTTTTATTTGCTTTAGACACAAAGATAATCTCAAGAAACCTCAGAGGAGTTAATATGTATTCATAGTGCTTCAATAAGAAGTCATTTGGAACTCAGAACTCCTCTTTGCAAACTTCTCAAGATGACAGCAGAAAGAGAATCAGAAAAATATGTCCGACTCTACCAAGAAGAATTGGAACCCAGAAAATTATTGGAAAAGAAATGAACTTTATACGTCAACTGCAGAATCAGAGAAAATAAATTTAACTCATCAATTAGCCTCTAAACTTAAAACATAATTACTATTGTGCCAGGTTCATGAGATTAGTAGGGCATGAAAGCTAACTAAATAGTATAACTTTGGCAAATGATGTTAGTAAATAAACTTACCTTTCAAATGTTCCTTCAAGACAGTTTCATCTCTCCTCCTTTTTTGGTTTTACGTGCCTTTAGTTTTTTCCCCCTTAATGTTTCCATGTAGTTAAACTAATCTACTAGTCTTTAAGATGAATGTCTTGAAGCTCTAAAATTTATCAATATTATTATAAAATCGCGTGTCAGAATTCCCCTAAATAGAAACATTTAAGACAACTTAAACACAAAGGGGTAAGTTCCTCCAACACAATCTGGTACTTGGTAAATTTATTTTCTTTATTGTGATATTTTTTATTATCACTAGAGGGAGCCTTTAGAGAAACTATCCTTTATAGTTTTTCTACTCCACATAGAGCCATACATGTTAAATAGGCAAAGATTAACATAGGGGTGAGGGCCAGTATAATTGACAAAGTGGCTAAAAATAATGTGATCTGCAGGAGGAGGGTGTGGGGAAGACAGAAAGGGCAGATACCATCTCCAACGCCTTGGTAACAATGTTATAAGCAATGGCCTCTGGAGCTGTTTTCGTTCATTTGATCACCAGCCAGGCTATCCTGTTCTCCCTTAGAGGTTGTTGCTCTAAATTATGCCTGGGTGTCAAATTATTAATATCTCCAAGCTAAGGAGTGTATTGTATAAGGGTGGTGAAGGCAAATGCTTGACAATGTCTTTGAGGGATTTTTTTTTTTAATCTCTAAAGTGGCTACTAAATATGTCCAAGGGCATCTTTAAGGATCTCGTAAGTACAGCCCTTCCAGAGGCAGCAAGTATTACCTGATAAGCTGTCTGCATCACTGACAGCCTTCCTACTTTGGATTACTTAGCTGGGACCACCTCTCCCCACTCCCTAGAAACATAAGTACTTTTTAGAACAGTTTAGAACCTATACTTGAATAGAGTAGCTCTGCTCTGACACATTTTCATTGTTAAAATGCTATTTAATGGGAAATTCCATTTACTATCCTGGATACTTATAAAAATGCAAGTCACTTAGGGAAAAATAAAATACTAAGCACCTGTTGTTTACCATCTTTACAGGGCTCAGAAGCAGCTAGCAGAGGTCAGCACTGAAGTTCTCCTTCTTGTAGAAACAACAAAACAGATGACTGACCACTACTAATATGAGGCCAGTCCTGGAGACACCTTGTGTTGGAAATCCTAATAGTTTCGCATGAAATAGGAAACTTGGTGATTCCCCCGCTGAGAATCTTTTCTTATGAATTAAATAAACATGTAATACTAAACTGATTAATTTCTGTGTTTAAGTGTGAATTTTTGTCATCTTACGTAGAGAACATTCTTAATTGCTACTTTACTTACAGCATTTTTACTTCAGTTTTTATAAAATGTCTTGCTGAGCAGTTGTACATTTTCTAAATAGTGAAATGAAGGAAATATTTGAATTTTTATTTTATATATTTGCATTTTTAAATGAAGTTCACTTATGTCTGTATCTTGCCAACCCTTGAATGACTGATGACTAAATGGCAGTGTCAGGCCATCTTGACATAGCAACTAGTTTTCATTGTGTATCAGTTATCAATATATCCATTCATTATCTCATTCATTGAGCTTTTTAGTTCCATAATTAGTTTGGTTCTTTTTATTGTTTTCATCTCTTTGGTAAAGTACTTCTTTTGTTCATTGATTTTATTCCTGAGCTCATTGAACTGCCTTCTTGTATCTCATTGAGGTTCTTCATGACTGCTGTTCTGGCTTCTCTCTCCTTTAGATCACAGTCATCCATTATTTTGAGATCCTTTCTGGAGAATTGTCCTTGTCCTCCCGTGTAATTGTTACCTGGGTGGTCCAGGCTGCTGGATGGGCCGTTCCTCTGCGGGCACATTTGAAGTGGTGAACACTTTTCTTATTTGGGAACATTTTCCTTTCCACAGTTCAGCAGGTTGATAATTTGAGGTCTTTCTTTTGTTATCCAGTAGATGGTAGTATAGCGCAGTTTTTGTTTTCTCTTACCTGGACTACTTAAACTTGGGGCAGGGGATGCTTGTGAGTAAAGGTGTAGGAGGCTTTGCCTTGGACTTGGGAGTGCAGGTGGGGTGACCAGGGTAGTGGGTTCTGGTGTTGGATCCGGGTGGCCTGGGTCTCAGGGCACCACGTCCTCCCCCCCCCCCCCCCCAGACAGGGGATGTGGTCAGTTGAGGGGAGCCAGTGTGTGAGCCCACTGAGCTGCTGCCTCATTCCCTATGGCCACTGGCAGCAAGGTACTGCGGCCTGGAGGCTGGCGGCTTTGCTTTGCTGCTTCTGCTGGTCTGTGAAGGTGTGAGCAGAGCTGCAACTGGGGAGGGATCTGGACTTGTGGGGAGGGAGAGTTAGGAATGCTGCTGGCAGTTGCCTTGCACTGGTTTGTGGTGTGGAAGCTGTATCCCGACTCAACCACTGCTTCTGTGTTTGCTGGACCTGTAGGTTCCGCCTTGCTGCAGTGATGGGTCTGTCCCTGTCGTCCCCTCTCCCTCCTCCCATCCTGCCTCTCCTACACATTCCAATATGCCCACCTTCGGAAGTACAGGCCATGGGCTTTTCAGTGTGTGGAGCACAGGACCCTTTGTTGGGGTCTGGATGTCCTACTAGTTGAGGGATTTCAGGCGACATACAAAGGAGGTATCACTTCACCATGATGCTGTCACTCACTAAAATACCCATTTCCATCAGTGCACGTGGCTGATGGTTTTGATGGTGCTTTTATGGTCCTAATGCAGAGAAAAACAGCATAGGCCTGTGCTAAATGAGGCTTCAACCTTGTTTTTCCATTTGGCTTCATAGGAACACATCATAGAAGAGCAAAGCTGAGGGTTTTTAGATCACCTTTTGGGCAAATATGGTCTAAGTGCTTCAAAGTTGTGAAACTGGACTATTGGGTATGAAAAGAAAATGAATGGCAAATACTTCTGTAAATTGGTAAGCATGAGGCAAACCTAAAATGTTCTTGTTCGTTCTCACTAGGAAAATCAGATAATATCTCATTTTAGAAGATGAAGATGAAAAAGTGTGTAGCTGCAGAAGCAATACAAGAGAAGATAGTTGTGAAAATTTTTGTCTTTAATCTTTTGGAAAGAAAAAAGTGTTTTTGTTTTTTTAGTGTTTCTAGATAATTTGAAAAACAAAGTTTAAACTTAATGTTGGTTCCAAGGTGTGAATAGTTTCCTTGTGTGGTATTGGTTCACCAAATCATGCTAGACTTTACAGAGAGTAAAAAAGCGCCACTTTATCCAGATACAGAGATCAGCCACAAATCCCCGCAGAATGCCTGGAAAGACTTGTTGTACAGCTGTTGTTTACAGAGTCCTGAGACTTACAGACAGAGGTGCATTCTAGAGCTGCTGGGAGTTTAATTATTGCCACTAGGAAAACATAAAGTAATCCTAGGAGAGGTGCTAACATGCCGTCTAAATTGAAAGAGTGGGGTGGGTTCTGGGATGGGCCATTACAAAACAACACATTCCTACAGTTTTTTAAGCTGTGACTCTGGAGAGTAAAATGTTAAAAACGCCTTAATATTGAATTTGTTTTTCAATCCCCTTTATTGGCAAGGTTTTAACATTTTGGACTATTCCTACCTTGTTTTCCCAACTTTAAGCACAATAATTATAATGAGGTATCACTAATTGGTGCTTTCAGTTTTCTCCACTTTCAGAAGATTTAGATGTGTTGCTTCTCTCACCATGACATGGTTAGCCTTGCCCACTTGATTCCATTTAGTGGTATAGATGACGGCCTGTCTGTTTTGATGATTTTTACCTTTGGTATTTACATTCTAGTTTAATTCTGGGATGTTTATTCTGTATATCAGAAGTAATTTCAGTGTTCTTTGATGATATTATAAAATACAAGAGATAAAATTAGGACAAATATATCACTAGTTAGATTTTCTTTATGTTTTTTCTTTAATCTTTACCCAAGAATGTTTTTTTTAATTGTTTGAGAGAGAGAGAGAGAGAGAGAGAGAGATGTGAGAGAGCAACATGGATCAGTTGCTTCCCAGCAATTGATCGAATCAACAACGTTAGATATGTGCCCTGCTGGTGATGGCAGCTGCAGCCTTTGGGGTACTGGATGACACTCTGACCAGCTGAGCCACCCTGCCAGGGACTAGTTAGATTTTCTTGCACCTAAAATATTTTACTAATAACTTAAAACTTAACAATTTATTCCAGGAAATTTTTTTTAACAGATGAAATTTCTTTGGTTTCAAAATATTTTATGTGCAAGTGCTTTTCAGTATTTGTGTTTCTAACACAATTCATGGCATGACAGTTCCTCACTCATTGCTCTTTAAATCTGTGTTAAATAGGGAGGCTCAATTTTACATTGATTGATTTTAGACTTTTGGTCCTAAAGTCTAGGACACCTAAAGATTTGTGACACTTCCATAAAATATTAGAATGCTAATGATTTATTAAAGTTTTTCCATTTCTCAAATGTGTATTCAATAGTTTAGCCACTCTGTATACAAATATATACAGATATGGAACATATATACAATATGGAAGCTAAAACATTTACTATTCCTAAGACTTTAACTTTGTACATGGCAGACAGAACATTGTGTCTCAACAGAATGTTGAGTCAGATATCTTCCTGACTAAACACAGGCCTCACGTTTACATCACCAAGGAAGTGCCTTTCTACTCTGAATTTTAACTCTATTCAAACTATCACAGTAGTTAGGCTAGTTTCTCAGAAGGCAGAGATGAGTTGAATCAACTTGTTTTTATATTGCTCTATGTAATTGCTCATGGCCTCACTTCTCTTTGCTCACTGAGATAATTGTCCCATAGTCATTTTATCTTTTGAAGGGAACAGATATTTGCTCAACTTATTCCTATTCTTTTTTTTTCATTCATTTTCTCTGTACTTCACTTTTTAGCTCCTTAGTCAATAAATTTTTGCTCATTTTTTTGCAGCGAAATACATGCTTTTAATATTTACAGACTGCCTAGTGTATTTCCTTTTGCACATTAATCTATTCACAGTTGGATAATGAATTACAATACTATAAATGGGCAAATGGACTTGATTTTATTATATTTTATATTACATTTATTTCCATAACATTTAAAATAAGAATGATATCAAAATTTAACTTAAAAAGTATCAACAGTTACTGAAAATATATTAAATTTGAAAATGTGCACATGTATGTGGTTCATATATGTTTATCAAATTGGTCTCAGAGAGAAAATGCAACATTATTTTCTAACCCATAATCTCAGATATAATTTAATGGTAGCCTATCAATAAGTTAGTGTTGAATGAATGAACATCTACTTGTATTTGTTGTGCTTTTGTTGGTATTGGCTTCATTATAATTCTTTCTAAAACGTAACTTTCCCCCCTCTTCATGGTGGAGGTTGTTTTGGACAATGCACATCATTATAAAATCAAGGAAGAAGAAACATTTCTGTAAGTGTTGTGTAGTCATCTTTCTTGTTGGAGCTGTGGTGGGGTAGGTGGCAAATGACTGCCTTCTTTCCCTTCTGATATTAGAACCTAGGAGTCAGGCAGATGGAGGTGAAGTTACTAGCTTGGTTACTAATACGTCATAATGAATTGGAGGATGAGATGCACAGACACATTCATCTTTGGAACACAATACAAGAGAAAAACCTTTAAAAAAATTATACTTTAGTGATGTAATATAGGGTATATGAATTACATCTTAATAAAACTATTACAAAGATCCTATCTTGTTTTTCTTAATTTAAAAATTGTAAATTACAGTTGATGTACAATATTATATTTGTTTCAGGTGTACAACCACATTGTTAGATATTTGTATAACTTAAGAAGTGATGACCCAATAAATCTAGTACCCATCTGACACCATACATAGTTATTACAATACTAGAGGTCCAGTGCACGGATTCTTGCACTGGTGGGGTACCCCAGCCTGGCCTGTGGACATCCCCTGAAGGATCCTGGATTGCAAGAGGGCACAGGCCAGGCAGAGGGAACCCACCGGTGCACGATCAGGGCTGGGGAGGGACCATGGGAGAGCTCCAGGGTGTGTTGGGCCCATTTCACCCAGACCTGATTGGCCGGACTCCAGCAGCAAGCTAACCTACCAGTCGGAGCATCTGCTCCCTGGTGGTGAGTGAGCTTTACAGCTACCAATTGGTTGGTCGAACAGTCAAACAGTCGAATGGTCGCTTAGCTTTTATTATATAGGATTATTGACTACATTCCCTGTGTTGCACTTTACTTCCGTGGGACTATTTTGTAACTACCAATTTATACTTCTGAATCTCTTCCACTTCTTTTACCCATCTTTCATCTCCTCCCTGCCACCTCATTCTGGCAACCCTCAAAATGTTCTCGTATCTATGAATCTGTTTCTGTTCTTCTTGCTCATTTATTTTGTTCTGTAGGTTCCACATATAAGTGAAATCAACTGCCATTTGTCCCTGTCTGACCTATTTTGCCCAAAATAATATGAAGATTTCATTCTTTATTATGGCTGAGTCATATTCCATGTACCACTTCTTTATCCATTCATCTGTTCATGCACACTTAGGCTGCTTCCATATTTGGCTATTGTAAATAATGTTTCAATAAACATATGGATGCTTATGTCTTTTCAATTTAGCCTTTTATGTTTACTTGGATAAATACCCAGAAGTGGTAGTGCTGGGTCCTTCTTTGTCTTTTGTTGGATAGCCTTTGTTTTAAAGTTTATTCATGAACTATCTTTCCCCATCTCTTTAAATCTGTGTGTTTATTTCATTCTGAAATGAGTCTCTTATTGACATCATATGTAAGGGTCTTGTTTTGTTATCCATTCAATCACCATATGTCTTTTGATTGGAGCATTTAATCTATTTTCATGTAAAGCAATTGTTGATAGATATGTATTTATTGTCATTATATTACTCATATTTTTACCCCCTCCCCTTCTTCTTCTTAAAGAAGATGCTTTAACTTTACTTGGAATGCTGGTTTGGTGGTGATGAGCTCCTTTAGCTTTATCTTGTCTGGGAATCTCTTTTATGTCCTTCAATTCTAAATGAAAGCTTTGCTGGGCAAAATAATCTTGGTTGTAGGTCCTTGTTTTTCATCACATTGAGTATTTTGTTCCAGTCTCTTCTGTTCTGCAAAGTTTTTGTTGATAAACCGGCTGATAGTCTTATGAGAGCTCTGGTGTAGGTAACTAACTGCTTTTCTATTGCCGCTTTTAAGATTCTCTCTTTGTCTTTTTAAAAAAATATATATATTTTATTGATTTTTTACAGAGAAGAAGGGAGAGGGATAGAGAGAAACATTGATGAGAGAGAAACATCGATCAGCTGCCTCCTGCACCCCCCACCCCACATTGAAGATGTACCCGCAACCAAGTTACATGCCCTTGACCAGAATCAAACCTGGGACCCTTGAGTCTGCAGGCCGACGCTCTATCCACTGAGCCAAACTGGTCAGGGCTCTCTCTCTGTCTTTAATCTTTGACATTTTTATTATGATGTATCTTGGTGTAGGCCTCTTTCAGTTCATCTTGTTTGGGGCTCTCTTCAGTTATTGCATTTGTATGTCCATTTCCTTCACCATATCAGGGAAGTTTTCTGTCTTTATTTTTTCACATAGGTTCTTCCTTCCTTCCTCTGTCTTCTCCTTGAGGCACCCCATGATGTGAAAGTTGGTCACATCACGACCACTTGAAGTTGTCCCAGCGCATCTTAAACTATCTTCATTTTTTTTATTCTTTTCTTTTTGCTGTTCTGATTGTTTTCTGCTTCCTTATATTCCAAATTGCTGGCTTGACTCTTGGCTTCATCTACTCTACTATTGATTCCCTATAATTCTTCATTTTAATAAATGTATTCTTCATTTATGACTTTTTTGTTATTGTTGCTGTTATTGTTTTAGCTTTGCACATCCTTTTTTATGCTGTTGAATTTCTCACTAAGTTCTCTGAACATCCTTATAACAATTGCTTTTAACTCTGTATCTGCTTACCTCTCTTTCATTTAGTTCTTTTTTTCTGAAGACTTCTGTTTTTTCATTTGGGATCTCTTTCTTTGTCTTCTCATTTTGGCTGCTTTCCTGTGTGTGTGTTTCCATGTATTAGATCTTGGTATAGTGGCCTAATGCAGTAGGCTTCCTATAGGAGCTAGTGGTGCAGCTTCCCCAGTCACTGAGCTGGTGTGCACTCTATGAGTGGACTGTGTGCACTGTCCTGTTGTAGTTGACTCTTGATTGTTGTTGGCAAGTCACTGGAAAGGACTGACCCCCAGGCCAATTGGCTATGAGGACTGGCTGCAACTATAGCTTAGGATCTGCTGGGCAGCGCTGATCCCACAGAGCAGGACCTGGTTCAGTGAGGGTTTGGGGCCTACCAAGTCTGTCCTTTGAGTGTGTTGCTTGTGGAGGTGGTTGGGTTGTAATCTGGCATGGTCTCAGGCTCACCACCATGTTTACTAGCTCTGGGCCTCCCAGGAGGTACAAGGTGAGCCACTGCCTATGCCCTGCCAGGGGAAGGCCAAGCTTTAAACAGGGTGTTGCTAGTACCAGGCCTGAGGCCACTTAGCTAAATGTATGGGGCTTGCTAGGTCAGATGTTTAAGAAATTTTAGGAATGTTGAAGCATGAGCCAAGGCATGCCATTTGCATGGAAAAGTCCCTAGAAACAGCTTGGCTGGGCCCACAAGTTTGGTGAGGCTGCATGCCAGGGAATCACAGGTATGGGGCAAACAGTGTTAGCCAGGTTGACTCAGTTATGGGGCTCACCTGCAGGCTCCGTGTGGGGAGGGCTCAGCAAACGAACAATGGCCTTTGCCAGCACTTTTTTTTCTGGCAGAAAGCTGCCCCTCCAGCTCTTGCCCTGATGCCAGACAACTCAGTTCCTCCTTGTGTGTGCCTGGTGCCCCAGTGCTGGAGCTCAGGGAGAGTGAGTCTGAGTAATATTGTGCATGGGCTTTTTAATAGGAACTGCCTGAGACTCCAGCCGCTCTCTGTCTCACTCAGCCACAATCCCTGCTGGTTTTCACAGCCAGAGGTTTTGGGACTTCTCTTCCTGATACTGGAATCCTGAGCTGACAGGCCTGGTGTGAGGCTGGGACCCCTCACTTCTTAGGGGGAACTTCTGCAGGTAAGATATCTTTCCTGATTTTTATTAAAAAATGGGTGTGGGACCAGCTCATTTTGTGTCTTCACCCCTCTTACCAGGGTCAGTGTGGCTTCTTCTGTATGTCCTTAGTGATAGAACTTCTGTTCAGCTAGATTTCCGGCAGTTTATTCATAGTTTTGATGTAGTTGTTGGAGGTTCTGAGTATGGTGTTTACCAAGCTGCCGTCTTGACCAGAACTCTTCAAAACACTTCTTAAATGCACAACACTTGTAGTATCTTACATTTTAAGCTTCCAAGGACATAAAAAAATACAGACACAATTTTTGAATCATGCTTTAAATAGCTTTCTCTGCATGATAATTCACACTCAAGAGTATTTAGTTATGTTCATCTGCAGAGATTTTAATGTTTTCCGCATTTTCATTGTATCTTTAGCACTATCTCTTTCTTCTATCACTTCTGTTTTGACAGACCAGGAGATGGAAGCCATGTGGCAGGTACTGTAGTAATCCTATATAATAAAAGCCTAATATGCAAATAGACCGAATGGTGGAACAACCATTAGCTATGATGCACACAGACCACCAGGGACCAGATACTCAATGTAGGAGCTTCCCCCTGGTGGTCAGTGCACTCCCACAGGGGCAGCACTGCTCAGCCAAAAGCCGGGCTCACAGCTGGCAAGTGCAACGGCGGTGGCGGGAACCTCTCCTGCCTCCTCGGCAGCCCTAAGGAGCAGCGAGCCAAGCGGTAAGGAGCAGTGAGAAGGCAGGCAGTAAGTAGCAAGGGGTCCTGGACTGCTAGAGGGCACAGGCCAGGCTGAGGGGACCCCCCTCCAGTTCATGAATTTCATGCATCAGGCCTCTAGTATTACTATAAGTACATTGATTTTAGTTGTACTTTAAGAAAGCTTTTCCTTCCTTGAACAACAGAAATACTATAACAAAGTTTTTGTTATGTTTTAATAGCTAACCTTTCTGAAAAGATTAGGAATGTAGAATTATTTTAATTTTAAAGAAAGGAAATACATATATACTTATATAATATAATATGATATATATTATATTAACTGAAGGAGATATACATTTTTATATAATTCTAAATGGTTTCAAATACACTGAAGAGTTCAGCCTTTCATCCAATATTATCTTTTGTTGTTGTTGTTAATCCTCATCTGAGGATATTTTCCCATTGATTTTTAGAGAGAGTGGGAGGCAGAAAAACGGAGAGAGAAACATTGATGTGAGAAAGACAATTATTGGTTGTCTCCAGCATACACCCCAACTGGGGCCAGGGATCAAGTCTGCAACTGCGGTATGTGCCCTTAACCGGAATCAAGACCCTTTGGGATGTTGTCCAAGACCCTTCAGTTCATGGGTGACACTCTATTCACTGTGCCAAACCCAGTAGGGCCAAATGTTATCTTTTAAAACATTATAATTTTCAGAGTTTGAATATTCCCCTGCAAAGGAACAACTCTCATACCACATTAATATGGAATTTAGAAATACAGTGGGGCCTTGACTTACGAGTTTAATTCATTCTGAGACCGGGCTCCTTAAGGAGCTCGTTAACTCAAATTACTCTATCAACTCAATGCAAAAAATCAGCGGAGAGACAGCTGGTATCTCAAAAAACTCGTTAGTCGGGACACTCGTAAGTCAAGGCCCCACTGTATTAAAACACAAGTTTTAAATAACATAGTTAATCAAGGTTTTAAAATTCAATTAAAAAGCGAAACTGCTGCCCTAACTGGTTTGGCTCAGTTCATAGAGCGTCGGCCTGTGGACTCAAGGGTCCTGGGTTCGATTCCGGCCAAGGGCATATACCTTGGTTGTGGGCACATCCCCAGTAGGGAGTGTGCAGGAGACAGCTGATCGATGTTTCTCTCTCAATGTTTCTAACTCTCTATCCCTCTCCCTTCCTCTCTGTAAAAAATCAATAAAATATATATTTTTTAAAAAAGTGAAACTGCCTTGTAGATTTGTCAAGTAAATTGTTCTTGATCAACATAGTTATGTCATAAAAGTCATGAGACTCCTAGGTTTCACAGAAGAGTGATGAAGAGGATGAATAAAGTCTCCATTCACATCATTTGAGGCCAGCCCCGCATACTTTAACTACACCATAAGCTACTTAAGGAAAGGACTGGGTCAACTGTTATAACAATGGACATAATTAGAGACACAGGAATGATTTTTTCTGAATTGCATTGAATAATGAAGTCCAGTTAATAAATACCTTCAGATCTGTGAAAAATGTGGCAGAAATCCCTTTCCATAAGTGTTTAAAATTAAAATTTACTCTTTCTGAACAAAAAGATAAAAACAACAAATTACCTTAATTGAAATAATTGAAATGTGCCTGGCAGCTCAAATTACTTACAGGTATAGGAGCTTTCAAGTTTTAATGAAACACGTTTAGCACTCACATTTTGATAAGAACTTTTGCTGCAAGTTCTACAAAGATAGCCTGAAAGGTGAAGTTCGACAAAAGAAAAGAAATCAAAAGCTGAAAGGGATTTTCTGTCATGTGCACTGTGCTGGTTTGGGCATTTCTTTGCTTCCCTCATTGAAGCAGGGTGGACCTTCCCTGTGCTACTGGCACCACCTGGGAAGCGAAGTGGTTCTGAGGACTGTGTGCCTGTAGGTTGCAGATAGGAAGGGGAGGACCAGAAAGAATAACTTTACCAGCAGGAGTGGGAGATCAGCAGATGTCAGCATAAAGTCATACTTTCTCTTGATTTCCCTTTAACCTAGCTGAAAAGATTGGGTCCTGCCTGTCGCTCATAGAAACACAGCTGGAGCTTCCTCCCCTCCAAAATGCCTACTTCCCCCTCTAGGATAGCAGCACTTAAAGCTATATGTGGAATAATTATTTCATGCCCCAGATATCACCTGTCCCTCACTCCCTTACACATGCCACATCCCCACTCTCGGGATTTGTATTCTACATTTCTGAGGCAGCAACTCGGATTTTGCATTTTTAAAAAAATATATTTCATTGAATTTTTACAGAAAGGAAGGGAGAGGGATAGAGAGTTAGAAACATCGACGAGAGAGAAACATTGATCAGCTGCCTCCTGCACATCTCCTACTGGGGATGTGCCCGCAACCCAGGTACATGCCCTTGCCCGGAATCGAACCTGGGACCTTTCAGTCCACAGGCCGACACTCTACCCACTGAGCCAAACCGGTTTCGGACGGATTTTGCATTTTTAATAATCTCTAAAGATAGTTCTGATGAACAGCCAGGGTTGAGAACCGATGTCTGAAGAGCTAGTAACAAATATATGATTTTTGAATCCTTGCATACTTGTTTTTTCCAAGTGTGTCCTAAGACTTTACTGGTTTTTTCCCCCTGAAATATATTTGTTTATTTATTGAGTCATTGATTTATTTATTAGTTCATGTATAATTTGCTGAGTCTACTAAGTCCCAGGAATTGTACTAAGTGAGGCTAAGGAGGGTACCCTTAAGTGTGGTAGGGACGATAAATAAACAAATAATTTCAATGTAAGGTGACAGCTATGATTGAGATAAATTCAGCAACGAGGGGAAGCTCTTAGCCTAAGGAACGCAATCATGGCATGACTAAAACATATGAATGGGATCAGTAAGTTTGGGCAGCACGGGTGCCCCTGTCCTTGGTGCTGAACCATCTCTTCACCTGCTGAGTAGGGTAAGGACGTTTTTCCCTAACACCTGGCTTCTGATGATTTCTCTGCTACCTATCCATTAATTTTGAACCAAGTGAGGAGAGGGGTAGAAAAAAATGAAGGAATACAGATATAATCAGATTAAAGAGGTTGTTGGAGGGATAGCCGCTGAGTTATTGACTCAGTGATGTGGGAATTTGGGGAAGTAGGGAGTAGAGTTTTCAAATTATTTCGAAGAAGAAAGTTTCTGTAGTACATCCTGGAATATTATACTTATGAAACCAGGCAAGGCAGGCAGGACCCAGAAGCCCCAGAAGTACTAACAATTTGAAATTAGTCCTGAAATAACACCTTTAGGTGAAAGGGTCCTGAGAGGCATTTGGAGAGAGATAGCATTATTAATTTAAACAAAAGGGCTTGTTCAAGGACTTACATAGAATTTAATGTAGCAGGATCATGCAGTGTGATGATACAAAATAATGGTGAAGATGTAGCTAGTAGTTGTATCATTACATCAGTGTCCCAAAGCAGGAAGATTGCAGTCATCACTGAGGTGCAGGATGATTAGAACATGGCCCCTCAAGTAGCAGCTGGGAGAGTATGTAGTTAAGTTCCTCCCAGGGAGAAACTTGGAGTTGGACATTCTGCCAGCTCCATCTGTATGGGAGGAGGCAGGGGGTTATAGCTTCGAGGTGGTGACCCTGAACCCATTAAAAAATGTTTCTGTTTTTGCTACAGTCCTGTGGGACTCAAGTGCAATTTCTGCTGAGTATTAGAGCCAGGTGATCTGGGGGGATTTTCCCGTGGTTGGCTGCTAAAAAAAGCTGGGGTTCCAGATGTTGTGCAAACTTCTTCTAGGAGGACACTGGTGACTTGGAGTAGGTTAGGGGGAGAAGGCAAGAGAGGTATCCCCTGGCTTTTCTAGTCTTTTATTCTGGTCCCCAGTGTTAGCTAAAGTAGAAGCTGACCCTCAGCAGTAGCTTTGGAAGTATCCAAGTAAACCTCTTTCAGGGAAAGACTGGGAGATGGGAGATATTGCCCATCAGAGTGAACAGAAGGAAGAAAATAATAAAGATCAGAGCAAAAATAGAGTGTAAAAAAAATCAACACAAAATATCAATGAAACCAAGAGCTGGTTCTTTGAAAAGATAAACAAGATTGACAAACTTTAATCAGACTCATCACTCACCAAGAAACAAGGAGAGAGGTCACAAATAAATAAAATCAGAAACAAATGGGGAGAAGTAACAACTGACACCAAAGAAATACAAAAGATTGTAGGAAAATACTATGAACAATTATATGCCAACAAATTGAACAATCTGGAAGAAATAAATTCCTGTAAACATACAACCTTCTAAAACTAAATCAGGAAGAAACAGAGGATCTGAATAGACAGATTAAAACTAGTGAAACTAAAACAGTAACAAAAACAACTCACAACAAACAAAAGCCCAGGATTAGATGGCTTTATAGGTGAATTTTACCAAACACTCAAAGAAATAACACCTATCCTTGTCAAACTATACCAAAAACTCAAGAGGAGAGAAGACTTCCATGCTCATTTTACAAGGCCAGCATTATCCTAATTCCAAAACCAGATAAAGACAGCACAAAGAATAAAAATTATAGGCAATATCCCTGATGAACATAGATGCTAAAATCCTCAACAAAAAATTAGCATATGGAATCCAGCAATACATTTGAAAGATCATACACCATGATCTTATGAGATTATTTCAAATTAAAATATTTATCTCGGGGATGCAAGGTTGGTAAAATATCCACAGAACAATAAACGCGATACACCACATAAACAAATTGAAGGATAACAACCTCATGATCATATCAATAGATGCAGAAAAAGCATTTTTTAAAATCTAGCACCCATCCTATCTAATAATAGACAAACATGGTAATTGACTGTACCTTCGCTATGCCTCCCATGGGCTAATCAGCGCAATATGCAAATTAACCACCAACAAAGATGGCAGCTAATTTGCATACTGCAGGCAGGGCGGGACAGTGAGAACCGCCAGTGTGCCTCCATCCAGGGCAGGCTCAGCCCCGCTTTGCCGCCCCAGAAGCCCCAGGAGCCAAGACAGATTATGAGGGTGAATCAAAAACAAAACCCACTTTAAATATAAAGACACATATAGATTAAAAGTAAATGAATTAAGCTGCAGCCTGTTTTGCTCAGTGGATAGAGCATTAGCCTGTGGACTGAAGGGTCCCAGGTTCAATTCCAATCAAGGGCATGTACCTCAGTTGCTGGCTTGATCCCCAGTCCCTATCAAAGCATGTGCAGGAGGCAACCGATCAATGTGTCTCTCCCTTTCCCTTCACTCTCTTTAAAATTCAATGAAAAAATATCCTTGGATGAAGATTAACAAAAACAAAGTAAATGGATTAAATAACATTAAAGAGATTATAAGAAAAATATATTCCAAATTTTGTTAGTTGTATAATGGTTATGTTTAAATTATTAACACCTAAGAAATTGGGTGAAGGGTACATATAATATGCTGTAGTGTTTTATAGTTTTTTTACATGTATGAGATTATTTCAAATTAAAATATTAAAAAATTAAAAATTAATAAAATATTAATTGAAATGTATCTGCATTACATGAAAAATCTCCTAATTGCTTCTAGCATAATTTATTAAATTGTGCTAAAATTTACAAGGGTTCAATTAAAAAATATCTTAATTCTAAATGATATAATAGAAAATATATAATAGTGCAGTTATAAGCACTTATCTGAAAACAAAAATTTAAAGAAGTGAATTTAAAGAGGGGATAAGCCAAAGAAAATATATGCATAACCCATGGACACAGATAACAGTATGGTGATGGCCAGAGAGAAGTGGGGGGCAAGAGCTGGGTAGAAGGGGGCAAAAGGGGGGAAATAGGGACATCCTATATAATAATAATAAAAGGCTAATATGCAAATTGACTGAATAGCAGAATGACCGGTTGCTATGATGCGCACTCAATGCAGGAGCTGCCCCCTGGTGGTCAGTGCACTTCCATATGAGGAGTGCCACTCAGCTAGAAGCTGGCTTATGGCTGGCCAGCCCAGAGGTGGTGGCAGGAGCTCTCCCACCTCCGTGGCAGCACTAAGAATGTACAACTAATGGTTTAGACCCGATCCCTTGGGGGCCTAAGCCTTTAGTCGGACATCCCCCGAGGGCTCCCTGGCTGCCAAAAGGATGTCTGACTGCAAGCTTAGGCCTGATCCCCCCGGGAGTGGGCCTAAGTCGACAGGTGGACATCCCCCAATGGGACCTGGACTGCAAATGGGCGCAGTCCAGGCTGAGGGACCCCCCTTCACGATTGCATAAATTTTTGTGCACCGGGCTTCTAGTATAAATATAATCAATAGAAAATGTAATCAATAACAAAATTTAGTAAATGTACTTCCAATGTATTCTCGTTTTATTCACACAACATTCCTCTCTAATGGAAATATCTATAATGCCGGTGCCTCTATTCACTAATAAGAAAACTGAACCTGGGCCAACATGACTCAACCGGGCCTCTAGTCTATACTAATAAAAAAGTAATATGCTAATTACACCAGAGGCCTTCTGAAGACCTTCTGACAAAGCCAGGGGCTTGGCTGGCCTGCAAACCAAATGGCCCTCAGCCCCTCTCCCAGGCTGGCCAAGTGCCCCCAGCAGGGACCCTCACCCCAATGAGGGCATGGCCAGCCTGAAAATGGCTTTCAGCCCCTCACCCAGGCCGGCCATGCCCTCCAATGGAGTCCTCCACCCTGATGGGAGCATGGCCGGCCTGCAAACCACCCCAGCCCCTCACCCAGGCCAGCCACGCCCCCCAAGGTGACCCGTACTCTGATCTGGGATCCCCTTCAGGGAAGACCAACCAGCCCCCACCCGTGCACCAGGACTCTTTCTATACTAATAAAAGGGTAATATGCTAATTAGACCGGGAGACCTTCCGGATGTCAGTCCGGACAAAGTCATAGTGGCGGGGCCAAGACAGAGCTGATTAGGGGGAATCAGGCCAAAATGGGAGGACAACTAGGGGTTATCAGGCTGGTGGGGAGGCCAGTTTGGGGGTGAGCAGGCCAGCAGACAGAGTGGTTAGGGGCTCTCAGTCAGGCAGGCAAGTGAGCAGTTAGGAGCCAGCGGTCCCAGATAGCGAGACGGTTATCCGACTGCTGGTTTAGACCCGATCCCTTGGGGGCCTAAGCCTTTAGTCGGACATCCCCTGAGGGCTCCCTGGCTGCCAGAAGGATGTCTGACTGCAAGCTTAGGCCTGATCCCCCCGGGAGTGGGCCTAAGTCGACAGGTGGACATCCCCCAAGGGGTTCTGGACTGTGAATGGGCGCAGGCTGGGCTGAGGGACCCCCCCCCCCCACACCGAGTTCACAAATTTTTGTGCACCGGGCCTCTAGTTTATGATAAAAACTCTCAGCAAAGTGGAAATAGAGAGAACATGCCTCAATGTAATCATGGCCATATATGACAAACCCAAAGCCAACATCATACTCAATGGGGAAAAGCTACAAGCATTCCAATTAAGATCAGGAAAAAGACAGGGATGTCAACTTTCACTACTCTTATTCAATATAGTACTGGAAGTCCTAGCCATAGAAATCAGACAAGAAGAAGAAATAAAGGCATCTAAATTGGAAAGGAAGAAGTAAAACTTGTCATATTTGCAGATGGCATGATATTGTATAAAGAGAACCATAAAAATTCCACCAAAAAACTACTAGATTTGATAAATGAAGTCAGTAACATAACAGTTTACAAAATAAATATTCAGAAATCAGTTGCATTTTTATACACCAACTAAAGGCCCTGTGCATGAAATTCATGCATAGGAAGGGGGTCTCTCAGCCCAGCCTGCAACCTTTCCAATCCGGAACCCCTCAGGGGATGTCTGACTGCCTGGTATCAGCCTAAACCGGCAGTCAGACATCCCTCTCGCAATCCAGGACCGCTGGCTCCTAACCACTCACCTGCCTGTCAGCCTGATCGCCCCTTCACTGCTCTCCTGCTGGCCTGATGGCTCCCTAACTGCTCTCCCCTGCCAGCCTGATGGCCCCTCACTGACTGTGCCTCAACCCCCACCACTGTGGCTTTGTTTGGAAGGATGTCCAGAAGATTTCCAGTCTAATTAGCATATTACCCTTTTATTAGTATATATAATGAACTATCAGAAAGGGAAACTAAAAAAAAAAAACCCACTCACAATTGCTTCAAAAAGAATAAAATATCTAGGAATAAATTTAGCTAAGATTGTAAAAGACTTGAATTAAGAAAATTATAAAATGCTGAAAAATAAATAGAGGAATATACAAATAAGGGAAAGCATACACTGTGTTCATGAATAGGAAGAATTAACATCATTAAAATGCCCATACTACCCAAAGCAATCTACAGATTCAATGCAATTCCTATCAAGATACCAATGGTGTATTTCACAGAACTAGAACACATATTCCAAAAATTTATATGGAACCACAAAAGACCCTGAATAGGGAACAAACCAAAATCCAAGTATCTTATTTCCCTCCCTACACCAGCCTCCTATTGAGAAAGAAGAACAAAGTTGGTGGAATTACTCTACCTGATACCAAAATATACTACAAGGCCATAGTAATCAAAACAGCATGGTACTGGCATAAAAACAGACATATAGTGCTGGAGGCTAAGTCCAGCAGGTAATGATAAATGCAAGAAGTCCTCAAAAGGTTGAATGGACATTTTCAGCAGGGCTGAAGATCTGCACATTGTTACCTGCTGCCAAACAGCTGAGGGCATTTCCCCCAACCTGATAATCTTTTCCTGTTTTCCAAGCCTACCTTTGATATATATATCTGCTTTGCTAAAGGGCAAACTGTGTGAATAGAAAGCCCTGGGTCTGAACATTGAGAGAGCTTAGTCACTAGAGCTAAGCCTCCGTCTGGCTCCCCCAAAATGCCTTCCAAGTTTATATTTCTTGTATAGTTTATTCATTTACATGCAGCCCTTCTCCAGATGCTTGAACCCTTGCTGCAACAGGTTGCAACATTTATGGCATCCAAGACAAGGACATCTGGAGAAGGAGATTCGCCAGAGTGAAGAAAAGAAGTTAATCACCAGTAAAGGTAGGGACCACCGGTAAAGGTGGGGGTCACCAGTAAACTTGGTGGGGGATTCACTGTGTGTAAAGCCCGTACTGAGCCTAGAAAATCACAAACCTAGGTGGGCAGGAACGTCTTTTTCAAGCCAGGTCATAATGGGGAAGAAGTTGGTTGAAAGGCAAAATTATAAAGAAATTAAAATGTCAAAAGGTACTCTTCTAAATCAGGCTCGAGGAAAAGGAGTGCCATTGTCATCTTTAACTACGTGGGAGGTCTTGTTCAAATTGCAAAATGCCTAATTCGTATTAGGAATCAAAAGTCTATAATTATTGAAAAATCCACCGGATCCTCTCCTCTAGTGTGGAAAGACTAGGCAGATAGAGAGGGTGGAGCTGTCAGCTCTCTCGCTGGGGAACTCTGATGCTTTGTTTAAAAATTACCATAGGATGCCTTGGGACAGGCAAAGTATAGCTAAAATAACTTTAAAGGACAGTCAATGCTATGGAGAGCAGAATAAGAAAAGATTCAGGAAAAGAACTGTGATTTATTAAGTCTTGTCTACATGTTATCTGTTGAATGTAGTTTTTTTTCTGTCATTTTTGTTTGATTTAATATGTTTATTGTTAGTTTATTAAGCACGCCTTTAGTTTAATTGGGAAAAGGAACACAGCCAGACCATTTGCTGAGTTTCCCCAGGGAAGGCAGGATGTGGGGGTGGGGAGACACATGGTAATCCTGTAAAATGGATGCCCACTCCCGAGAGTACTATTAAAAAAGTCTCATTTCCACCATGTTTTTTATTTCTCAGTAAAATTTTGCAGAATTTAAGGGATGCGTCTGGGATTTCTGTACTCGTAAGGAGAAAAAGACTGGCTTAAGAAAAATGGCGTGCCCAGTCCGATCTTGGATGGCTTCTTGGGCTAAGCTCAATCTCTTTGCGGATGCTATAGAAAAAAACCAAAAACTGTTTTTCTCAAAAGAAGAAAGATGGCAAAAATGACCCAAAGGAAAAAATACAGGCTGGTTCTAAGCAACAAGATTGGTATTTCCATAATAGAGGGAAGTTTTTGAATAATAATGGACTGCTTTCCAAGGTTAACATTAAGGCTGCTAGAAGTCAGTAAGCTATCTCTGTTATAGAATTTGCCAAAGAAAATGCCTTGGATAATAATAATTGGCTTTTAAATTTCAAAATTGTTGATACATGGATAAATAATGTAATTAAGATTAAAGATTTATAGTAAAATTTTTCAGGTATATTGATAAGTGGGGGTTCACTCCTTGTTAAAGAAGGGGGCTGGTCCTGTGGCAGCAACCTCTAAGGAAAGAATGTGGCGATTTTACACTGAAAGAGCTCCCTGCTTCCCCCTCCTTTCACCAGCCAGAAATGTGGTTTTCCAGAGCCTCTGGCAACTTAAAACTTTGGGGTTTGCTAAATTAAAAAATAAAAACTTATTAAATATCTAGTTATTTTGAAATAACAGACTACTGAAATATTAATCTGAGTTTGCTTTGTATAAAAAATCTAGAGGATAGAATTGAATCCATTAATTAAATATGTCTTGTATTTTATTTGAAATATATTCTTAAAAAATGTGAAGTTATTACTAATCTGAGAAATTCTAAGTATTTAACTTGGAAGCTAAAATTTAAGGCTTTTAAGAGTTTAAAGTTCAAATTAAGTTGGGAGTAATTATAAAGTTGTAATAACAAAATGCATAAAGTATAGAAATTTATCTTTAAGAAAATAATTCTAAGATATAATATTTTATATAGTCTAATTAAATAAGGATTAATTCTGTGGTCTGAACCAAATTTTTAACATAAAAACCACTTTAAATTTAATTAATATCTTTTAGAATAATTATGAAAAGTATATAATATAATCTTTGGGATATATATATATATATATATATATATATATTAGAGGCCCGGTGCACAAAAATTTGTGCACTCGGGAGGGTCCCTCAGCCCGGCCTTCGCCCTCTCGCAGTCTGAGACCCCTCAGAGAATGACCACCTGCTGGCTTAGGCCTGCTCCCCGGGGGATTGGGCCTAAGATGGCAGTCAGACATCCCTCTGGCAGCCCAGGAGCCCTTGGGGGATGTCCACTTGCCAGCGGGGAGCAGGCCTAGCTGCAGTCGGACATCCTTAGCGCTGCTGAGGAGGCGGGAGAGGCTCCCGCCACCATTGCTATGCTGGCAGCTGGCAGCCTGGCTTGTGGCTGAGCAGAGCTCCCCCTGTGGGAGCACACTGACCACCAGGGGGCAGCTCCTGCATTGAGCGTCTGCCCCCTGGTGGTCAGTGTGTGTCATAGTGACCAGTGATTCCCAGTTGCTCTGCTGTTAGGGTCAATTTGCATATTACCCTTTTATTATATGGGATAGAGGCCTGGTGCATGGGTGGGGGTCAGCTGGTTTGCCCTGAAGGGTGTCCAGGATCAGAGTGGGGTCCTGCTGTGGTGCCTGGCCAGCCAGGATGAGGGGTTGAGGGCCGTTTTCAGACTGGCCACACCCCCTTCAGGGTGTGGGTCCCTGCTGGGGTGCCTGGCCAGCCTGGGTGAGGGGCTGATGGCTGTTTGCAGGCTGGCCACAGCTCCTTCAGATTAGGGGTCCCCACTGGAGTGCCTGGCCATCCTGGGTGAGGGGTTGATGGCTGTTTTCAGGCTGGCCACAGGCCCCCGCCACCCAAGCTCCCAGTGGAGGCTGGCTGGAAGCAGGTATCTGGGATTTATTTAGGTTCTATAATTGAAACTTTGTTGTCTTTTGCAGAGGCCACAGCTGGCCAGAGCAGGCAGGAACTTGGCTTCCTCCATCGCCGGGGCAACCGAGCCTCTGGTTTGCTCCAGCTCCATGGCTGGTGGCCACCATCTTGGTTGGGTTAATTTGCATATAGTCGCTCTGATTGGCTGGTGGGCATGGCTTGGGTATAGGGAAGGTATGGTAGATTAGCATCTTTGTCTTTATTAGTGTAGATTATATATATATATATATATATATGGCCTGGTGCACAAAATTTGTGCATGGGGGTTCCCCTTAGCCCAGCCTGCACCCTCTCCAATCCGGGATCCCTCTCACAATCCTGTACTGCTGGCTCTTAATTGCTCACCTGACTGCCTGCCTAGTCCCTCCTAACTGCCCCCCACCCCCCGCTGGCTAGTTTACTCCTCACTGCCGCTGCATGCCAGCTTGATCACCACTAACTGCCCCTCGCTGCTGGCCAGGTCATCCCCAACTGCCCCCTCCCTGCTGGCCTGGTTGCTCCTAACTGCCCTGCCCCTGCTGGCCCGGTCACCTCTAACTGCCCCCCTGCTGGCCTGGTTGCCCCTTACTGCCCCCCCCCCCCACTGGCCTGGTCACCCCCAATTGCCCCCCTCTGCCAGCCTGGTCACCCCCAACTGCACCCACCCACTGGCCTGGTCTCCCCATGCAGCCTGCTATTCAGTTGTTTGGTCATCCCTCACTAATCCCCCTGCCAGCCTGGTCACCCCATGCAGCCTGCTGTTCAGTTTGGTCATCCCTCACTAACCCCCCTGCCGGCCTGGTTGTGGGCAGCCATCCTGTGAGGGTGTAAGGGTTAATTTGCATATTACCTCTTTATTATATATTACCTATTTATTATATATAGGGTATTTGATGATCTTTCCAAGTTAAATTTCAAGACTTTAACCGAGAAATTACTTGGAACACTCTACAGGCCCTGGAGTGATTCAAAGATTTATTCTCTCTTCTTAAAAGAAATATTTTTTAATTAGGCCGATCTAATATACTTGAAATCAAGTGGAAAGCTTTATCAAATAAAAGTTAATAACTATATTTTATGTATATACATATATTTTAAATATATAAAGATTTTAACCTCTAAGAGAGGGCAAGGCAAAGTTGCTAAATATTTCCTCAGCAGCGGAATTTTAAAAACAAAAGCCCTGGCAGACTGCCTTTTAAATAGGATGGGGAGGATGGGGGGCGGGGGGGGAGATGAATGGGACAGCATCTGTGCTTCATAGGTCAAATGTGTAAGTTTTCTTGCTTTGCTTTTTCAAGAGATGCCTACTTAATTACTTAATGATTAGCTTTTTAAAATATAATCAAGGTCTCATATAAGTTCAGTTATATAAGAAGTCAAAATGTTAAACAATTAATTCTAGTAAAGATCTCTGAAATAGTTCCTGAGACTCCCATAATCTCTCTGTGTATGCAAATGAGCACTAGCCAAAAAGAATACTGTTTAAAAGTAAATTTTAAGCTTAATAAAAAGGAGAAATTTTAAAATTTTAAAATCTCTTCCGCTGATATTTACAGGGTAAACTGAAGGTTATTACTCAAGCATTAAATCTAATCATTAATCAGTCACAATAAATACAAAGAGAGTCACTTAAAATGTAGGCAGCAGTATTAGCCAGACCTGAAAAGCAACCAAGTGTGTTGCTTGGTTTAAAAGAAAGAAAAAAGGTTTTTAAAAGAAACTCTCTAAATGTGGCCTAGAAATTACTCTGGGAGGAAATAAAGGGTGATTTCCTTCAATTGTCTCAAAAACTGTAATTAAAAGTCAATGTATTAAGCCTTACAATGACAAGTAAGTAATTTGCATTTTTGCCTCCCTAACAAAGCTTATGTGAATACTAGAGGCCCGGTGCACAAAAATTTGTGCACTTGGGGCGCGAGGGGGGGGGGGGGGGGTCCCTCAGCCCAGCCTGTGCCCTCTCGCAGTCTGGGACCCCTTGGGGGATGACAACTTGCTGGCTTAGGCCTGCTCCCTGGGGGATGGGCCTAAGATGGCAATCAGACATCCCTCTGGCAGCCCGGGAGCCTTGGGGGATGTCCACTTGCCAGCGGGGAGCAGACCTAAGCTGCAGTTGGACATTCTTAGCGCTGTTGAGGAGGTGGGAGAGGCTCCCACCACCACGCCTGTACTGGCAGACATCAGCCTGGCTTGTAGCTGAGCAGAGGTCCCCCCTGTGAGAGCGCACTGACCACCAGAGGGCAACTCCTGCATTGAGCGTCTGCCCCCTGGTGGTCAGTGTGTGTCATAGTGACCAGTCATTCCCAGTCTTTCTGCTGTTAGGGTCAGTTTGCATATTACCCTTTTACTATATATGATAGAGGCCTGGTGCATGGGTGGGGGCCGGCTGGTTTGCCCTGAAGGGTGTCCCGGATCAGGGTGGGGATCCCACTTGGGTGCCTGGCCAGCCTGGATGAATGGATGATGGCTGTTTGCAGCTGGTCACACCCCCTTCAGGGTGGGTGTCCTCACTGGGGTGCCTGGCCAGCCTGGATGAGGGGCTAATGGCTGTTTTCAGCTGGTCACACTGCCTTCAAGTTGGGGGTCCCCACTGGGGTGCCTAGCCAGCCTGGATGAGGGGCTGATGGCTGTTTGCAGCTGGTCACACCCCTTTCAGGGTGGGAGTACCCACTGGGGTGCCTGGTCAGTCTGGGTGAGGGGATGAGGGCTGTTTTTAGCCTGGCGGGCAACTGAAGCTCCCAGCCTCTCCTTTTTTTCTTTTTCTTTTTATTCTGGGATTTATTCACTGGAGTTGAGAGCTGGCTCCAGCTCTGAGGCTGTGGCTGGCTGAAAGCAGGTATCTGACGTTTGTCTGGCTTCTATAATTGAAACATTGTTGCTGTCCTGCTAGCTCCAGCTCTCAGGCCTAAAGAAGGTATCTGGGGTTTGTTTAGCTTCTATAATTGAAACATTGTTGCTTTTGGAGCTGTTGCTTCAGGAGCTCAGAGCTGGGCTGCGGCAGGTGGGGAACCTTGGCTTCCTCCATCACTGGAGCAAGCAAGCCTCCTGTTCGCTTCAGCTGTGTGGCTGCTGGCCGCCATCTTGGTTGGCAGTTAATTTGCATATCTCCCTGATTAGCCAATGGGAAGCGTAGCGGAGGTATGGTTAATGACCCTATTTGTCTATTATTAGATAGGATACTCAAAGATTGATAGCAGAAATTCAATTAGTGTCATTTATTGTCTACAGCCAAGGACAAATAAAGTTGGAAAATAAGCCTTGTTTCAAGACTGATTTAAATTGGCAAGTTGAAATAAGTGAATATTCAGGGGAACTTATTTGTACTAGGCAAGAACCTATTCCTGGAGCATTAACTATTTTTTACTGGTAGTTCATCTCATAGTAAAAACTGCTTAACATGCGATGAATCCAAACCAGTCATATTTCTGTGCAAAGATTTGAATTAAATATCTATCAAGATTGCATTGCAGGATTTCCAAAAGCCTCTTGATATTATTTAAAACAAAAAAGGGGGGATAGTGGAGTAATCTCCTGTAAGTAAACTACATCAAGCCTTAATTACTTTACATTTTTTTCACTTTGAAAATTTTTCACTTGGAATACTGATGGTAAAATACACATGGTGTCAGAATAAGCCAAAGGAAAATGGTTTGGAAAAATTAAAAGATCCCAAGTCTAGTTTATAGAAAGGTCACTTTATTAACCTTTGGTCAAGGATATGCTTATATATTTCCAGAAAACTCCTCCAAGCCCATGTGGATTCCTGAAACAATGGATCTGAGAGAGGAATTGACCAGACTACTCCAGCCACAGATGGCAGTGGCCCCAAGCAACACGCTGAGGAGACAGAGGAGAAACAGTCCAGAGATGGGGGATGGGGAAGACACCTTGCCATGCTAGCAGTCAGCAGCTGTGCGTCGGTGCAGGTTGCCCTGGACAAAGCCAAGGAAGGTCAGACTTGCATTGTCATTGCTCACTATTTATCCACCATCCAGAACTGGAATATCATTGCTGTCATGTCACAGGGGACAGTGACTGAGAAGGGATGCCATAAAAAACTGTTGGACAGTGATTGAGAATGGAACGCAAAGAACTGTTGGCCCAGAAAGAAGCTTACTGCAGACTGATTCCTTTGATACCTGACAGCAATTTAAAAGGACATGATAGAACTCAATCTTTGTCATTGAATTTAAAAATCCTAAAATGATCCGAGCTCTGCAAATGGCATACATTCTTGTTAAATTTATTAAATCAAAAAGGGTGATATGCTGGGGGCTAAGTCCAGCAGTTCATAATAAATGCCAGAAGTCCTCAAAAGGTTGAATGGACATTTTCAGCAGGGCTGAAGATCTGCATATTGTTACCTGCTGCCAAACAGCTGAGAGCATTTCCCCTAACCTGATCATCTTTTCCTGTTTGCCAAGCCTTACCTTTGATATGTATATCTGCATTGCGAGAGCTTAGTCACTAGAGCAGGGGTGGGCAACCCCTGGCACACGTGCCAAACATGGCATGCCAGTAACTTTTGCTGGCACGCGAAACCCTCTCTTATAATCTTCTATTTACAATTTTTTTATTAATATCAACTTTTTTATTTTTCAGATAAATTCAGTGTAGGTGCATCTTAGACAAATAAATAATTTTACATAACAAGTTATCTTAAAGACCACAGACATGGATGACGAGAGAGGGGAAGAGCAATTTCTATGCCTCTGCCTTAACTCTCCCTTCCTTCCTAGATCCGACCAGTGCTTTGGTTTCATCCACATACGCTTGTGAATCTTTGTTCTCAGTGATGAATTTTGTTAAGTCTCATAATAGGAGTAGCCTGACGGATGAAAGTAGTAGCTCGTGCATATCTCTGAAGGTCATGAAATGTAAACCTGATGTAAAATCTCTGTCATCAGTGATGCAGCAGCAAAAGTCCCACTGATAATATCAAATGGAGTCATAAAGTTTTCTGTCGGACTATCAGTGTACATGTATACATTAAAAAATAAATGTATTTTTCATCATCATATACTGTGTTTTTGTCGCTCGAATGAATTTTATATTTCTTTAAGGTTCTTCACATATGTACACCTTAAGAGATATCAAGTAGGCGTAACATGTTCTCAAAAAATTAAGGTTGGCATGCAGAAGAATTTTGAGTCAGAGATTTTGCTGGTTTTGGCATGCACTCACAAAAAGGTTTCCCACCCCTGCACTAGAGCTAAGCCTCCGTCTGGCTCCCCCAAAATGCCTACCAAATTTATATTTCTTGTCTAGTTTATTCATTTATACACAGCCCTTCTCCAGATTCCTGAACCCTTACAGTGGAAAAGACTGCGGCAATAGAGTTCAGTGGAAAGAATAGAGAGCCCAGAAATAAATTGACATCTTTATAGTCAATTAATACTTGACAAAAGAGGCAAAAACATAACAATGGAACAATGATAGTCTATTTAATAAATGGTGCTGGAAAAATTGGACACATATGCGCAAAAAATGAAACCAGACCACCTTCTTACACTACACACAAGAATAAACTCAAAATGGATGAAAGACTTACATGTTGGACTTGAAACCATAAGAATCCTAGGAGAAAACATAAGCAATAAAATATTGGAATTTGTCATAGAAATATTCTTTTCAGATATATCTCCTTTGGCAAGGGAAACAAAAGAAAAAATAAACAAATGGGAGTATATCAAGCTAAAGAGTTTTTGCATAGCAAAGGAAACCATAAACATAATTAAAAGACAACCCACTGTATGGGAGAATATATTTGTCAAAGTTACATATGATAAGAGTTAATATCCAAAAAGTATAAATAATTTATAATATTCAACACCCAAAAAACAAATATTCCAATTAAAAATGGCCAGAAAATCCAAATAGACACTTCTCCAAAGAAGATATACAGATGGGCAATAGACATATGAAAAGATGCTCAACATCCCTAATCATCAGTGAAATGCAAATTAAAACCACACCTGTCAGAAGGGCTATCATCAATAAATCAATAAGCAACAAGCGCTGGTGAGGATGTGAAGAAAAGGGAACCCTCACCGGCCATCTTTGCAGTGCCTACAGAGGAGCCACAAGAAGATTCTGAAAAATCCTCTCCTACCCCCACCAGCCATGTGGAATCCTACTATAGCCAAAAGCATCTCTGTGCACAGTGTCCCACTAGACAGAGGCGGCCAGCTGAGGAGCCTGGGGTCAGGCCCATTTCTTAAGCAGAACATAACACGTTGGCCTTTAGCTGTGTTTCTCATTTATTGGTGTGTGGAGTGGGAGCTGGGGTAGGGAGCAGAGAGAAATTCCTGGATCTTGGTTGGTACCCTATTAGAAACCAGTTTTGTTCTTAATTTTGTTCCATTTGGAGCTAAGATGACTAATTTGATGATTTTTAAATGTTTCTTTCTTTTCCTGTTTTGTTTCAAGGCCCCCTTCTTCTACTTTGCTTAGGCATATATAGTAACATTAGAAGAAATATTTAATTTGGAAAACTTTGATTCTTAAAAGGGAAAACAAAGCATGTGAATAAACATTGAAGTGTTCACCTCAGTTAGGCTTAGATCTTTGTAAAAATTGGTTTTCTATGTCAAGGAGGAGTTCAAGGCCTTTCTGACCATATTGTGCTCCCCTTTTCTATAGCCATGGATCATGTGGTGTTGCTCCTAATCACACCCCATGGGCCACCTCTGCCAATATTTGATGATTTCTCCTGGGCTGGGCATCCCATTCTCTACCAGCAGTTCCAATATCCCAACTTTCTAGCCCTGCTGATCCTCTCAGCAACAGCCCTGCAAACTGGAAGGCAGTTACTGGTCTGTTTTCTAAGAAACTTCTGAATTCTACTATGTTTAAAAATATAAGATGAGAAAATAATTTTTCATTATTTTTTATTAATCTTTTTATAAAATGAAAAGACACTCCTATGATCAGTTAAGAAAATGGTTATGTCTGGGTGGTTTGTGGCATCTATTATATTTATTCATTGACTCACTCATTCATTCACTCAACTCATTCATTCTCACTCTCTCTCAATCTTTATTTCTCTCCACCCCAACCCTGTATGAGTGTAAATATTTTTCCTAATTGTAAATTACTGGAAGGTGTTCTTATAGTAGAACCTCATGGAAGCAATGGGTTGCCCATTGCAGACTTGAACACTGGGAAGTAATATAATGCTTCATATATAGTACTTAGGGATTAGAGATCATTTTATTTTAAAAAATATATTTTTATAGATTTCAGAGAGAAAGAAGCATCAATGATGATGTTCCTGCATGCCCCACATGGGATTGAGCCTGTAACCCAGGCATGTGCCCTGACCAGAAATCGAACCGTGACATCTTGGTTCACAGGTCAATGCTCAACCACCAAGCCACTCCAGATGGGAGATCATTTTATTTTTTAAAAGAACTATTAATTATGATTTTACAGACTCAGAGATGGCATTCATCAGTATGCTGACAACGTGGCTTAGAGTAGTTTCTTTTGATTTAACTGTGCTCAGTTCCACTTTCTGTTTGTGAAGGAAAATTGAGGGGAGTAATTACATATGAAGAATAGATAAATGGCAAAAGAAAAGATTTGTCCTCCAAGAACCACAATAGAGAATTAGAAATGAAAGATGATAAAATGGCAAGAATACCAAATAATTATTTCTGCATGTCCTTGGAAACCAAGGTGAAGGAACTTTATGGTGATGACAGAGATCACAGAACTGCTAGTTATTGCGGGAGACTACCTGCTCAGTGTGTTACTTGTGTCCCGCAGGGTGAAAGGAGCAGGAGAAAATAAAAGTAAGGATCCAGAAAACATAGCTTTGCTTAGAATGAATGATCAGAAACCGCTAAGTGAGCCCATTCTTTTAAGTGAACATTGGAGGGGAATAATGCAAGTGTAGATGCTGTCTGAATTAAAAGGCACCTGGGAAAGAAAGGGAAACACAATATGTTTTCCTTGAGAAAGATACTGCCGCTTCCTGGGACTACCATTTTCACAGGTTGTAACCATGGAGGTGACAGTATGATACTAGAGGCCAGAACATGTTCTCTGAGATAATATCGGTACTGGTGTCTGAGCATCAAGTAGGTGCCAGATAAAAGCTACAAAGATGCTGATGGAAAAGTCAGCTCCAGGTGACTTCATCACACATTGAAGGGTGGTGAGTGTGTGGGGAGCTATTGGGACTATTACATGTGGGTGTGGAATTTTTATAAGTTGGTTATGGGGTGGAGGATAGGATAAGGGGTGAAAAGTATTGAAAGGAACACTTAGGCATTTAGGCATCTAGTTCAACGTTGGGTTCATATCTCCCTGAAATGTCTACCAGTTTGGTTTTATGTGCAGCCCAAGTATTTCAGTTTTTCACTTTGGGTAAAGTAAGGTCACTGTTACACTACTCACATGAGTAAAGTAAGTCCACTGCAATGGGCTGAGTGATTAAAGTTCAACCCTGTCAGTGTATCCTCCCCTCTTTCATTTCTGAGAAAATGTATTCCAAGTGCAGCATTTTTATGTGAAGTACTAGAGGCCCGGTGCACAGATTCATGCACCGGTGGGGTCCTATGGCCAGGCCTGTGGGGATAGGGCCAAAACTGGCTTTCTGATATCCCCTGAGAGGTCCAGGATTGCGAGAGGGCACAGGCCAGGCCGAGGGACCCCACCGGTGCAGGATCAGGGTCTGGGAGGAACTGCAGATGGGCTCCAGGGTGTATCCTGCCCATCTCACCCAGTCCTCATCAGCAGGACCCCAGAAACAAGCTAACCTACCAGTCGGAGGATCTCCCCCCTGGTGGTAGTGCACATCATAGCAACTGGTTGACTGGTTGAACAAAGATTGGACACTTAGCATATTAAGCTTTTATTATATAGAATTGGTAGCCATGTGAGAGGTTCCAGGGAATAATTAAATTAGAGTTGAAGTTTTAAAATCCCTGGTGAGAGCTTCCTATGAGATAAAGATGGTGCTTTTCTTTGATACATATTCTAGAAAAAGCTAGTAAGGCTATTTGAAATTTTCTTATAGGATTTTAGGGAGTTGTCATAGAATTTTCTGCATGAAGGGAGAGTCTTAAATATAATTTTAGATTATGTAGATCTCAAGTTACTAATGGTAATTAGAATGTTTCAGGAACATCTCAATACTTGAGATTTGCTTCACATACAGTAATCCTGTTTTCCCAATGCAAGTCTCATGGTGTCTCTCTCAGACCCACAATCTTGGGAAAATCAAGTTTTACTTCTTGCTTCAGTCAACATGTGCTATATAGTTTCCCCAAAGTTCTGAACCCATCTAGTGTCTAACTAGCCAGATTTAGCAAAACTGGAGTCACAACAGGGCAGAAGTGGGCAGGGATGAAGGAGATGGCAGGGAGAGGGTCAGAAAGGAAACAAGTCACCATTGCTTACTGTGAATGGCTTTGCACACGGGCACAGCTGATAGACTTGTTCAGTGTCCTAAACTGAGATTTTTCCTGGAAGCCAGGAAAGAATTCTAAGTAAGTGGCTCCAGAAGAGATTTTGAGAAATTCCTACCGAGCAAACAAAGGCTTGGAGCAGGGATCCTGGGTCCTCTTTTCCTTTTCTAGAAAGTTCTTCTCATCCTAGTGTTAAGTGATCCAACCTTGGAGCTGTACCTCTTCTATTCCTTTTCCCTTTTTGTGCCTGTTTGGAATTTGATGAAATATGGTGTAGCAGTAAAGGCAGCTGGTAACCGTTGGCCACAGTTGGGAATACACATTAGTCAGGTAAGATAGAAATTAGAGAGAAAAAAATCACATGGATATTATTTCAGAATCCATTAAAATTCAGAATGCCCCATGCTTGCTTAAGTAAACAATAGAAGCTATTTAGAGCAAAATAATATGTTTTAATATTTAAAAATATCTTTCGAAGATGGAGGTTGCAAACTTGAGAGAATGCTTTCTGAAATGTTCCAAATACATTTGTGTGCAAGGAAACTAGGCCGCCAAGCCTCTGAGGTAGTAATGATATGGGGTTTTTGGACTGGAACACGCAATGTTCCCCTGGGCAGGATGGCTTCCTGGGATTCTTTGTCTATGGGAGTCCAAGAATGAAACCATGGATTGAAGATGGTATAGCAAAGGTGGAAATTTATTGAAAAACAAGTACAGACTCCCATGTGGGAAGGGGAAAGAATCTCACAGCACAGACTCCCATGTAGGGAGGGGGTAAGAGTCCCACCAAGTTCCTCCTTCTATGGTTTATAAAGGCTGCAGTTCCTGTGTCCTGATATCCCCTCTGATTGGTCGATATTCCCTTTGATTTGGTCACTATAGCAACTCCTGAGCTCAAAGGTCAAACCCACATGGGACATGTGAGGCCTTCCTTCTTTGTTTTGTAAATATATTCCTTTGGCTATTCCTTGTTCCCTTATCTTATGGAAATGTAACTTCTGCTGCTCCCTGCTTCCTTGTCTTATGGAAATGTAACCTTTGTAGCTCTGTAGCCCTGTTTTTTCCATGGACACCTTTAATTTTAAAAATTCCCTAAACCTGCCTTTTTCATCTCTAAAAATTCCCATTTCACTAAGGTGTGTAAGTATTCCCAGCTTTCCCCAGATGAAGTGTGGCAGACACAGGGGAGGCCCTCTCTTGGGGAAGTTTTCTGTCTGATGTTCCTACAACATACTTTTGCCCAAGTTTCTCCTCTAAGTGTTTGATCCTAAAATAAGAGGGTTGTGTTTCATTTCATCCCAATTTTGACAGATTCAAAAATATGTTTTGTACATGTATGAGTTGCCTGTATGATGAAATGTATTTAACATATATTTTTAGTGTAATCAAGACCCTTTTAAGCTAGTTATTGAGAAGTATGATATTTCAGTTAACTGGTTTTCTATAGAGGCAGAATAAGCATTGACCCATTTTATTAAAGGCAAGAAAATGAATTTACCACTAATGCTTTATTTTGTTTAACAGGTGGATTAAATCATGACTTTATCTTTTTTGGATAGATCATAAACAATTGGGGGAACAATTATGCTACAGGTTATCTTTACTAACAATAATTTACAGCAGCAAATAACATTCCTGACCCTGTGAGTTCTGCATGGTTCTGACCCAGCCTTCAAAGCAAGGGCAGAGTGGAGGTGCTGACAGCTCTCTCCCAGGACAAGCCTGGCTCTGCTGTGGCTGCAGGAGCTTCCAGGAGAAACCTTCCACCCTAATTAAATGCATATTTGTCTCCCACCCTCCAGACCACTCCCTTTTCTCATGGATGCTTCCAGAACAATGCCTCTTTTAGGTTTGATTCTTTTCACGTGTGTTAGCCAACAATGTGCATTTAGTTCTCCTTCTGACCAGAGCTCCTTGGTGGGCACACTGCAGGCTCTCCCAGACGCTGTGCAGGCTGTGGGCTGCGCTCTCTCTTTGAGGGCTTCTCCAGAGGAGCCTCCCATGCCTGTCACACTCTATATAAGTCCCAGAATGCCTTTCTCCCTCTTGTCCTTCTGGAAAGTGTCCTTCAAGACCCAGCCTTCTCTGACCTCCCATGGAGGCATCCTAGTCCTGTCTCTCCTGCCATGCTGGGAACTTCCTGAAACCTGAGACTATGATCTTTCATCTTTGTCTGCCTGCAGCTAACACATCACAAAGACTCAATGTCTAGGCTGATTTACTCTTTTCTTTTTTGGTTGTTTTGTTACTCCTCACCCCAAGGATATTTTTCCATTAATCTTTAGAGAGAGTGGAAAAGAGGGGGTAAGATAGAGGGAAACATCTATGTGAGAGACACATCCATTGGCTGTCCCTGCATGCACCCTGAGCCTGGATCGGGAATGGAGCCTGCAACCGAGGTATGTGCCCTTGACTAGAATGGAACCTTCAGTCTGTGGGCTGATGCTCTAACCCCTCAGCAAACCGGCCAGGGCTATGCTGCCTTACTCTTTCAGTGGCGAGGCCATCACTTCAGGAAGACAGGTGGCTGGAGAAGGAAAGTGGAGTTATGAGCACAGGAAATATCGTATCTAATAAAAGAGAAACATGGTAATTAGCCATACGGCTGCTACCCTTCCCATTGGCTAATCAGGGAGATATGCAAATTAACTGCCAGCCAAGATGGCTGGCGGCAGCCATGCACTGAAGCGAACAAGGAGGCTTGCTTGCTCCAGTGAAGGCGGACTCCAACGTTCCCCATCTGACTTGCCGGCCTCTCAGCTGCAACTGTAAGCAACTATGTTGCAAATATAGAAGCTAAACAAAACCCCAGAAACCTGCGTTAGTCAGCCAGGCTTCAACCAGCCGGACCACAACATTGTATCAAATACAGAAGGTAAACAAAGGCCAGAAACTGGCTTTCAGCAGCCCAGGCCTCAGAGCTAAAGCTGGCCCAGAATAAAGAAGAAAAAAGAAAAAACGGAGCGGTTGGGAGCTTCAGTCACCCGCCAGCCTGAAAACGGCCCTCAGCCCCTCATCCAGACTGGCCAGGCACCCCAGTGGGGACCCCCACCCTGATCCAGGACACCCTTCAGGGTAAACCAGCCGGCCCCCACCCATGCACCAGGCCTCTATCTTATGTAGTAAAAGGGTAAAATGCCTCCCAGCACTGGGATCAGCGGAGCCGCGAGGCCTCCTGGCACCTGGATCAGCGTGACAGGGGGCAGCGCCCAAACCTCCTGATCGCTCTGCGGCTCTGTGTGTGACAGGGGGCGGGGCCACAACCTCCCTATCCGCCCTGCTCTGCTCGTGACAGGGGAAGGCACCCCAACCCCCTGATCAGCCCTGCTCTGTGCCTGATAGGGGGAAGCTCCCCAACCCCCTGATCACCCTGCGGCTCTGTGTGTGACTGGGTGCAGCACTCTAACCCCCTGATCGCCCTGCGGCTCTGTGTGTGACAGGGTACAGTGCCCCACCCCCCTGATCGGCCCTGCTCTGTGGGTGATAGAGGGCGGCGCCCCAATGCCCCCCCCCCCCCCCCCCCCGCCCATGGGCCCTGCTCTGTGTGTGACGGGGTAGAGCCATAACCTCCCCATTGGCCCTGCCCTGAGTGTGACAGTGGCGGCGCCCCAACCCCCTCATCGGCCCTGCTCTGTGTGTGACAGGGTGCGGTGCCCCAACTCCCCCCTCCACCCCCACGGGCCCTGCTCTGTGTGTGACGGGGTAGAGCCATAACCTCCCCATCGGCCCTGCCCTGAATGTGACAGTGGCGGTGCCCTAACCCCCTGATCGGCCCTGCTCTGTGGGTGACAGGGGGCGGTGCCCCAACTTCCCTATCGGCCCTACTCTGTGACAGGGGGGAGCTCCTCAACCCCCTGATCGGCCCTGTTCTGTGCATGACAGGGGGGAGCTCCCCAACCCCCTGATGGGCCCTGCTCTGTGTGTGACAGGGTACGAAGCCCCAACCCCCCTGATGGGCCCTGCTCTGTGCATGACAGAGAGCAGCGCCCCAACCCCCTGATTGGCCCTGCTCTGTGTGTGACAGGGGGCGGTGCCCCAACTCCCCTATTGGCCATACTCTGTGCATGACAGGGGGGAGCTCCTCAACCCCCTGATCGGCCCTGCTCTGTGTATGACAGTGGGCAACGCCCCAACCCCCCAATTGGCTGTACCCTGAGTGTGACTAGGGGTGGCATCGCAACAATTATGCTTGCTCTTTAGAACTGATAAACAATGACCATACTTTACTCAGTGAATTAAACCCTGATTTAGTTTGCATGGGCAAAACAAGAAAAACATATAGGAATGAAACTAATTATTAAGAACAACCACCTCTAACTTTTCAGATAAATGCAAATCAAAGGTCAAAAGATTAATGGTAACAGCCATCCTCCCAATCAGATTTTGGCATTAAGTAAGATTGAGTCCCTCCAGTTCCTGAAGCTAGCTGGGATGGCAGAAATCACAGCTGTCTAAATACATGTGACTTTTAGTTGTTTCCAGAAAATGCTGATGAACTAAAATTAGCAGGAACATGGAACATCTACTTCATTACATAATCACTAATTGCAAGTTAAGAAGGAAAATAAAATTCTGACTATTCTGATGACTATATAGAGCTTTCTCTTATCTCTAGGATGTGTGTGTGTGTGTGTGTGTGTGTGTGTGTTTGTGTAACATTTTTGGGTTTGCTGAATTAAGAAAGTCAGTTAAAAAAGAGAGGACTGTATGTTGAAGAATTCACTAAGGGCCTCATCAGCAAGAGCTCTTTGAAGCTGCCTTAAGCCCTGACCAGTTTGGCTCAGTGGATAGGGCATTGACCTGTGGACTCAAGGGTCCCAGGTTTGATTCCGGTCAAGGGCATGTACCTTGGTTGCAGGCACATACCCAGTGGGGAGTGTGCAGGAAGGTAGCTGATCGGTGTCTCTCTCTCATCGATGTTTCTAACTCTCTATCCCTCTCCCTTCCTCTCTGTGAAAAATCAATAAAATATATTTTAAAAAAAGTTTTAGGGTATTATTTTCTCCTTTGTACCATTAGATTTTCCAATCCTTTAGAAAACAATAATGAGAGGACTCTTTCATAATTTGAATACACATGTTTTCTTCCTCCAAAGAGAGCTCAGATTAAAGCATCATGAAATGTATTTTTCACTGTGTAGTACAAAACCTTTTTGATTTTAAATCTTGGAAGTGTGAGTGAAAATTTTGAAAAGTGAAATAGCAGAATAATGATAAATAAGACATTCTATAATGCTAAAGTCTCCCCATTACATTTATAACAGAAGAGTCACAACAAATATGAGGTCAAATACTTCTTTTTTTTTTTTTTTTTTTTTTTTTTTTCTGTACATCAGGTTATTTATTCACTTGATTCTTAGATTCATTTGTTGATAGATGCATATTTGTTGTTCATAATTTGTATCTTTACCTTTTTCTTCTTCCTCTTCTTAAAGGATACCTTTCAGCATTTCATATAATACTGATTTGGCGGTGATGAACTCCTTTAGTTTTTCCTTATCTGTGAAGCTCTTTATCTGACCTTCAATTCTGAATGATAGCTTTGCTGGATAAAGTAATCTTGGTTGTAGGTTCTTGGTATTCAGCACTTTGAATATTTCTTGCCATTCCCTTCTGGCCTGCAAAGTTTCTGTTGAGAAATCAGCTGACAGTCGTATGGGTATTCCCTTGTAGGTAATTGAGCCTCTTTCTCTTGCTGCTTTTAAGATTTTCTCTTTGTTTTTGCTCTTGGCATTTTAATGATGATGTGTCTTGGTGTGGTCCTCTTTGGATTCCTTTTGTTTGGGGTTCTCTGCGCTTCTTGGACCTGTAAGTCCATTTCTTTCACTAGGTGGGGGAAGTTTTCTGCCATTATTTCTTGAAATAGGTTTTCAATATCTTGCTGTCTCTCATCTTCTGGGACTCCAATGACTCTGATATTAGTCCGCTTAAAGCTGTCCCAGAGGCTCCTTACACTATCTTCACACTTTCGGATTCTTTTTTCATTATGCTTTTCCAATTGGGTGTTTTTTGTCGAATCTTTGGTTTGATTCTTGCACTCCTCTGGTCTGCTATTGGGTATAATATTCTTTATTTCAGTCCGTGTATGCTTACTTTCTAATTTCTTTATCGTAGCATCGAGGGTCTCATTAGTTTTTGTGAGGCTCTGCACAAATTTATGGCAAGCCCTCAAAATTGCGATTCTTAGCTCCATATCCTCCATTTCTGTCATGTTTTTTTGTCTCCGCATCTTTTATGCTTTCTTGGTGCACCCCCTTGTGGTCTCTGTGCGCAGTCTTGTTCTAGCGAAGCCTTAATTGTTGTAGTTAACACTAGAGGGATTTGACCATCAGGCCGACTCTACTTCTTTAAAAATTTACTTTTAATTCCATAGTTGACCTTTTCAAAGTATGCCAATCAGTATCTATACTAATAAAAGCTTAGGTGGCCCTCATACCCTCATGAGATATCCTCACATCATCACAAGATGGACACCACAAGATGACCACCTCCACGTCATCACAAGATGGCCACCACAAGATGGCCACTATAAGATGGCTGGCAGGGGAGGGCAGTTGGGGGCGACCAGGTTGGCAGGAGAGGGTAGTTGGGGGTGATATGACTGGCAGGGGAGCAGTTAGGCATCAATCAGGCCAGCAGGGGAGCAATTAGGGGGCAATCAGGCTGGCAGGAAGAAGTAGTTAGGAGCAATCAGGCAGGCAGGCAGGTGAGTGGTTAGGAGCCATCAGTCCTGGATTGTGAGAGGGATGTCTGACTGCCGGTTTAGACCTGATCCCTGCAGGAAACTGGAGTGGGTGGCAGCGGGGCATGACTGGGGACTGGTGAGTGGGTGGAAGATGGCCCTGATCACAGGCTAGGCCTAGGGACCTTACCCGCGCACGATCACACGATTTTGTGCACTGGGCCTCTAGCACCCTGTGGGATTAGGCCTAAACCAGCAGTTAGACATCTCCTGAGGGTTCCCAGATTGGAAAGGGTGCAGGCTGGGCTGAGGGACACCCCCTGTGAAACAATTTCGTGCACTGGGCCTCTAGTCCTATATAATAAAAGCCAAGCGACCATAAGGGCATAACGACCAGAAAGACCACTCAACCAATCACTATGAGGTGCATTGACCACCTCTTGGTCCCTCTCCCATAGCCCGCAGGCTCCGATCACAGGATGGCGAACAAGGAACCAGGATGGGTGGTGGCGGGGTGGGACTGGGGACTGGCGACTGGGCAGAATAGCTGACCTCTTGGTTCCTCCCCCTGGCCCACAGGCTCCAATTGCAGGATGGCGAATGGGGAATCATGGGGAATCAGAGTGGGTGGCGGCAGGGCAGGACTGAGGACTGGCAAGTGAGCGGAATGGTCAACCTCTTGGTCCCTCCCCCTGGCCCACAGGCTCTGATGGCAGGATGGTGAACAGGGAACCACAGGAAACCAGGGTGGGTGGCGGCAGGGCACAACTGGGAACTTGTGAGCAGGTGGAAGATGGCCCTGATTGCAGGCTTAGGGACCTTATCCACGCATGATCGTATGATTTCGTGCACTGGGCGTCTAGTCTACACTAATAAAAGAGAAACATGGTAATTGGCGTACGACCGCTACCCTTCCCATTGGCTAATCAGTGTATCCTTATGCAAATTAACTGTCAGCGAAGATGGCGGCCGGCAGCCATGCACTGAAGCGAGCAGGAGGTTTGCTTCCTCCAGGAATTGCAGACTCCAACGTCCCCACCTCACTTGCCGGCCTCTCAACTGCAACTCTAAGCAACTATTACTATGTTGCAAATAAGAAGCTAAACAAAACGGCTTTCAGTCAGCCCTGGACCGCAACATTGTATCCATGTTTTCAGCAGCGAGGCCTCAGAGCTAAAGCTGGCCCAGAATAAAAAAAAAAAAAAAAGAAAACAAGGAGCGGTTGGGAGCTTTTAGTCAACTGCCAGCGGGAAAACAGCCCTCAGCCCCTCAGCCAGCCTGGCCAGGCACCCCAGTGGGGACCCCCACCCTGATCCAGGACACCCTTCAGGGCAAACCAGCCGGCCCCTACCCGTGCACCAGGCCTCTATTCTATATAGTAAAAGGGTAATATGCCTCCCGGCACCGGGATCAGTGGAGCAGTGAGGCTCCCGGCACCGGGATCAGCGTGACAGGGGGCAGCGCCCAAACCCCCTGATCAGCCCTGCTCTGTGCCTGATAGGGGGGAGCTCCCCAATCCCCCGATTGCCCTGCGGCTCTGTGTGTGACAGGGTGCGGCCCCCCAACCCCCCGCTCCCCCATGGGCCCTGCTCTGTGTGTGACAGGGTAGAGCCATAACCTCCCCATTGGCCCTGCCCTGAGTGTGACAGGGTGCAGCGCCCCAACCCCTTGATCTGCCCTGCTCTGTGTGTGACAGGGGGCGGTGCCCCAGCTCCCCTATCGGCCCTACTCTGTGAGTGACAGCGGGGAGCTCCTCAACCCCCTGATGGGCCCTGCTCTGTGAGTGACAGGGGGCAGCGCCCCAACCCCCTGATGGACCCTGCTCTGTTAGTGACAGGGGGCAGCGCCCCAACCCCCTGATCGGCCCTGCTCTGTGAGTGACAGGGAGCAGCGCCCCAACCCCGATTGGCCCTGCTCTGTGAGTGACATGGGGCAGCGCCCCAACCCCCTGATCGGCCCTGCCCTGTGCGTGACAGGGGGTGGCACCGCAACCTCCCCATTGACCCTGCCTTGAGTGTAACAGGGGGCGGTGCCCCAACCCCCCAATCAGTCTACCCTGAGCGTGACTGAGGGTGGCATTGCAACCTCCCGATCCGCCCTGCTCTGTGCATGACAGGGCGGCGCCCCAACTCCCCAATCGGCCCTGCTGTGAGCCTGACCAGGGGCTGCACTTAGGGATTGGGCCTGCCCTCTGCCACCCGGGAGCAGGCCTAAGCCAGCAGGTCATTATCTCCTGAGGGGTCCCAGACTGTGAGAAGGCACAGGCCGGGCTGGGCGCCCCCCCCCCCCCCCCCCCGAGTGCACAAATTTTTGTGCACCGGGCCTCTAGTAGGACTATAAAAGCTGATAGAAGAGATGTAGATGATAATCAAATATAATGAAAATTAAAATATAAGAAGATGATGATGATGATGAAGAACTAGAAACATAAGTGGTGATCAATATGTAGCCTTTGGATTCTTATCTGATAACTGCCTGCATGTGGACTCTGTGTGCTGCCTCTTAAGGCAAGTGATCATGTCTCCATAGCACCCTAGGCCCTCATGCCCACTCTGCCTCCATGACAATGTGCCACCTGCACAGTCACAGTCTTGACTGGGCAGCAGGAAATGCACCCACCAGATTCTCATCTTTACCTCCCTCATGAAACTGTGACTTATGCCTGTTTTGGTAATAACCAGTTGTTACCTAGATAATTATACCCAAGCCAGCATGTGGCCTGAGAAAAGGCCTACGGTTCACTAGTAGGTTTTCTAAGTATTGTTTCCTTCCCTATTCTGAAAGATTCAAAGAGCACTTTGGCTCAACACTTTTTAGTGCCTATTTTATGCTTAGCCATGTAATTTAACTTAATTTTCTTTTTTTTAATCCTTAATCCTCACCCAAGGATATTTTCTCCATTTATTTTTTTAATTTAAATTCTTTATCATTGGAAGTATTATATATGTCTCCTTTTCCCCCATTGACATCTCCCAGGCCACTCCCCCCGCCAGTACATGTCCTTGCTCCCCTACTGTCTATGTCCTTTGGTTATGCTTATATGCATGCACACAAGCCCTTTGGTTGATCTCCTACCCTTTTCTATTTATTTTTAAAGAAAGTGAGTAGAAGGAAGGGAGGGAGAGAGAGAAATATCAATGTGAGAGACACAACAATTGGTTGCCTTCCACACACACCCATTAGGGTCAAGGTTTAAACCTGCAACCCAGGTATATGCCCTTGACCAGGAATTGAACCCTTGACCCATCAGTCCGTGGGCAGATGCTCTAACCACTGAGAAACACTGGCCAAGGCTAATTTAATTTTCTTGTTTGCCATATACCACATTTAAGACTCCATATTTCTCCCCACTTAGGGTCTTTATCAGTACTGACCAAAAGAACATTTTGTAATGATGGAGATGTTCTCTATCTGAATCATTGGAAATAATAAGCACTAGTCACAAATTGAGCACTTAACATGTGGCTAGTATAACTGAAGAATTAAAGTTCTTTGAAATTAATTTTAATTGATTTAAATTTAAAAAGCCACGTATAGCTATTACTACTACGTTGGACAGTGCAGATGATTTAATTTGCTTCAGCTCTTTTCCTTCTGGGATTGTGTGTGTGTGTGTGTGTGTGTGTGTGTAACAATTTTACTGGTACCTGAAATTTATAGTTTAAGTGCTTTGTACTTAATGGAAAACTTTTCTGAAACTCTGAAAAATTATTGACATAAAAGGAATTTAACCTTGATATTTATGTGGTTCTATTTTGATTTTCAATTCTGAATTGCTGAATTCTCTCTATTAGAGTTAGGAAAATGGAGTCACAGGATAGGGGAAAATTAGGAGAATTCATTTTGCAATCCCAGGAGACTTTCAAATTTAATTTATCTACAGCATAACAGTAACTTACTAATATTCTAATGGCTGTTCTCAAGAAATAATTTCCATTCCATTACAGTTTATGTGATATGCTAAATCTAAGAGGTATTTGAAGAGAGCTGTATTTAACTGGGGAACTCGGAGTTGACTTTTGTTCAGAAAATGATGAAAAATCCTTTTTATTTTGTATTCCCATATTGATCCATCCTTCAGCCCAGCAATAATTTATCAGTTTAACAAATGGAGTCAGCCAAACTACTCTATGCATTCTCTGCCTGGTCAGAGAATTAAAGGAGTGACAGCCAATGAAAATGGAAATACCTAATTTCTAACTAACTCTTCAAATAAAATTAGTTATTGTTAAGATAATATATACCATGGAGAAGCCACCATAAAAGTTCCAGAAAAAAATGAATTTTTTTCCTCTCAAACAGTAGCAGGCCATTTTTTATTTTTGCCAGAACCTATAATTTTCTCCAATATGACCATCCTCACTCCATTATGCCCTTGGCTTGATTTTCTACAATGAACCAACTTCTCTAAACCTGCAAACATGACTAACATCCCTTCCACCCCAGACACACACACCCATGCTCTAGAACAGTGGTTCTCAACCTTCCTAATGCCGCGACCTTTTAATACAGTTCCTCATGTTGTGGTGACCCCCAACCATAAAATTATTTTCATTGCTACTTCATAACTGTAATTTTGCTACTGTTATGAGTCGTAATGTAAATATCTGATATGCAGGATGTATTTTCATTGTTACAAATTGAACATAATTGAAGCATAGTGATTAATCACAAAAACAATATGTAATTTTATATGTGTTTTCCGATGGTCTTAGGCGACCCCTGTGAAAAGGTCAGGTTGGCGACCCACAGGTTAAGAACCGCTGCTCTAGAAGCAGTATAATTTATAGCACAAGCTCTCAGGCTCTGGGGTCAGACGTGGGTGTGATTTTGGGAAAGTGACTTTTTCTCCCTGTGTTTCAGGTTTCCCATCAGTGGAGCAGAGAGACAACAGTGCTTCCCAAAGTAAATGGCCGTGAGAGAGACATGATGTCATGCTAGATCAAGCTGAGCCTGGGATACACCACATACTACACAGTGGTCCTCATTACTGCTCCCTGCTCTGTTACCTTCTGGGAGTCACCACAGCTCTAATGACCCCATAGGGCAGCCTTGACCTTGACATCTCAGGAAGATCAGCAGCAGCTATATTTTCCAATTATTTCTGGTGCCCAAAGTCTCTTCTGTGCTTGTAACTGAGCACCAGTTTCACTTGGCAGGGCAGTCAATGCCAGCAAGTACAATTGTTAAAAGTCTGGATATACCAGCATTGCATGCCCTGGCTCTGCAGGAGCCCACAGAGGGGCGAGGGTCCATGCACCAAGCTTAAGGATGGATTTCTCCTGAAGACCTATGAATATGTCATAAAAGTGTACATGGGAAAGCCCCAATGTACCACCAACGCCATATCAGAGGAGTTTGTATCACTTACTTTTGAGAGGCGGCTCATTCTCTCTTCGTTGTCTTCCAGGACACGCAGACTCGGAGGGACGTACCAGAAGCAGACATTTGTATGCTGAGGCTACATAGAGAAAAGTAAGAGTCACACTCACTCAGCACAAACCGGCAATTTTGAAAATTCCAAGGACATTTCTAATCTACGTATGCTGCAGCTTCTAAATACAATTCCTACTTTTAAATCCGTAATCACCTTTGAAGTGCCTGACTTTCACAACCTTATTCAGTTACTTATTAAATTTTTTATTAACAGATTTTTATTGTTGATAGTATTACAGATATCTCCCACTGCAGTTTATTTTTGTGTGAGTTTGATTTTTACTCCAGCTCAGAAGAGCTACCCCATCATCCCGGCTTCTCCTTTGTAATGATCCACATACCTGGATAGCACATTATTGACATATAAAAATATATCAGGCGCAAGAACGGCAATTGACTAAACATTTTGGGGTTGTACAAATCAGAAGACATACCTTTCCATCAAACACCATTTCATATCCTTCTCGGTTTTTTATGATATTGTATAAATTTCTCTTTTATTAGTGTAGATAGCATGTATGTATACAAACACACACATATATATATATATACATACATACATACACACACACAAGCACATACATATACAATGGTATTTCCTCAGGCATGAGAAAGAAATAGAATAATAGAGACTGGCTACAGTTATGAGAAATATTAATCATGTTCTGTTAACTGTGATTGTTTTTTTCTGATTAAAGAAAGTATAATCTGATCTGGTTGGGAGCGCCCCCACCTCCTTCAGACCTTGGAGTTAACCTGAAAATGTGGCCATCCTCCTTAGCTGCCTATTATCATTGAAAGATTAACAACCTTCTTGGTGCAACAATGGAGTCACAGAGGTGCCCAGCCTTTGCAATCCCCCAGCTTGCATTATCTGTAATCTGTAAACATTATACCCATCTTTATTCCTTTTGCCTACTTCTCTATGCCTGTAATACCCATTTTTATTCCTTTTGCATACACATTCTTATTCATTTTGCCTACTTCCCCATATAATCTTTTGTCCTTCTAACCCATACAAGCAGCTGGTTTATTGGGGTGGGGGTGTACGGAGCAAATATTCTTGGATGACCTGCTGCTCTTCCATACTGCCAGCATTAATGGAATAAATGCTCATATATGACTAGATGCCTGGTGCTTGAACGCTGAGGGTGGAGGTGTCCCTTAGCCCAGCCTGCACCCTCTCCAATCTGGGACTCCTTGGCAGATGTCCAACTGGCGATTTAGGTCCCACAGGGATCAGGCCTGAACCGGCAGTCAGACATCCCTCTCACAATCTGGGACTGCTGGCTCCCAACCGCTCACCTGCTTGCCTGATTGCCCCTAACTGCTTCTGCCTGCCAGCCTGATCTCCCCCTAACCACTCCCCTGCCCACCTGATCAATGTCTTACTGCTCCCCTGCTGGCCCAATTGCCCTCAACTGCCCTCCCCTGCTGGCCCAATTGCCCTCAACTGCCCTCCCCTGCAGGCCTGGTTGCTCCCAACTGCCCTCCCCTGCTGGCCTGGTTGCCCCTAACTGCCCTCCCCTGCAGGCCTGGTCGCCCCTAACTGCCCTCCCCTCAGGCCTGGTCCCCCCCAACTGCCCTCCCTCCCCTGTAAGCCTGGTTGTCTCCAACTGCCCTCCCCTGCTGGCCTGATCACCCACAACTGCCCTCCTCTGCCAGCCAACATGTGGCAGCCATCTTGTGCCCACATGGGGGTGGCCATTTTGTGCAAGGGTGTGATGGTCAACTTGCATATTACCTCTTTATTATATAGGATTCAACCCTGTCTTTGCTCAATTGGCTCAAGTAGTGACAGGCAGCCTGGACCCATTTGTTGTTAGGTTTCACTGCCTTTCGTGCCCACATGGGTGAACCTTGACTGCAGGGCATACATACATACCAGACTGAGTAAAATTAAGTCAGACAGAGAAAGACTAATACTGCATGATCTAACTTACATGTGGAATCTAAAGTAGCTGAATTCATAAAATTAGAGAATACAGTGGTGGTAGACAGGGGCTGAGGTTATGGAGAAATTGGGGAGCTGTTAATCAAAGGTATAAGCTTTCAGTTATAAGATGATAATTTCTGGGGATCTGATGTACAGCATGGTAATTATAGTTAACAGTACTGTACTGTATACTTGAAAGTTGCTAAGGGAGTATTCTCACTACAGAAAAGAATTTTGTAACTATGTGATCTAATGGGAATGTGAAAAAACACTCCCTTGCTTATCATTTAACAACAAAAAAGTGTGCCAAATGAATACACTGTATACCTTCAACATATGCAATGTTACATGTCAAATATATCTCAATAAAGCCAGGAAAAGTTAGAAATTTGAAAAAATAAAATACCCACATGTCATTCTATATATAGTTAGAAAATGACAAGAAACCAATTAGTTGTGATTTTCTTTGAAAATCAAAGTATTTGGTAACTTTTATATACGTTTAGCCTAGTATCTAATCTATATATATAAAAGCTGAATATGCAAATTGTCCACTCTGGAGTTTGACTGGGAGACTACGAGTTCAATCACTTGCTATGATAGGCGCTGATCACCATTGGGTGGCACAGAATAAAGAAAGGCCCCAGCTGGCAGCCAGAAGGACCTGATCTTCTCTGATCACTGGCCAAGCCTAGGGACCCTACCCATACATATATTTCATGCACCTGGCTTCTACTCTTAATATAAAAATCTAGATGTACCAAAAGAAAAGTATAATTACATTTTCATGGAGTAAGTGCATGCATAAGAATATCACAATTATATATATCTTCAAAAATGTAGAAAAATAACCTGTGAGGGTAGCTCAGTAGATTGCAGCATCATCCTGTATACCAATAGGTTGACAGTTTGATTCCCTATCAAGGCACATACTTGGGTTTCTGGTTAAATTCCTGGATGGGGCAAATAGCAGGAGGCAACCAATAGATATTTCCCTCTCACATCAATGTTACTCTCTCTCTCTAAAATCAATAAGAACATATCCTCGGTGAGAATTTATATATATATATCCATCCTATATAATAAAGGGCTAATATGCAAATAGACTGAATGGTATAACAACTGTAACATCTAAACAACCGGTTGCTATGATGTGTGCTGACCACCAGGGGGCCTGCGTGGAACATGGCCAGCATTGGCTGCTGCACGATGGTGTAGCAGATGAGGGGGGGGCCCAGACCAAGGCGGGATGCCAGTTGCTATCATCTGGGTAAGCCTCTGATGGTTACTGAAAATTCTTTGCTCCCGTGCAACGCAGTCCTACCTGGCAGTCACACCTGCTGCCAGCGCCGGCACCACTCACATCCACTACCAGTGCCTGGCACTGGCCCTGACCGCTTGGTGCTGTCAGCGGGTGCAAGTGGTGGCTGCCAACCCTGATCACTCCTCAGAGCTTCTCCACCTCCCTGGCTCCTGAGGAGAGATCGGGGCCAGTAACTGCCTCTTGCATCCACTGCCGGTGAGCACCCCACTAGCACCCGCTGCCAGAGCTGGAGCTGCTGCTCATGTACACTGTTAGTGATGGCCCCACTCGCACCTGCAGCCAGCGCCAGAGCCGCCTCTCACACCTGCTGCCAGGGCCCGGCACTGGTCAAGATTGCTTGGCACCATTAGCAGGTGTGAGTGGTGGTTGCTGGCCCTGATCACCCGACGGTTTCTCCACCTCCCCTTGCTCCTAAGGGGGGACTGGGGAAGCAGCTGCCGCTTGCACATGCTGACAGTGCCAGCCCTGCTCACACCCACTGCTGGCGCCAGCCCCAATTGCTCCACACCTTCAGGTGGTGCAAGCAGGGCCGGCCACTGTCAGCACATGGGAGCAATGGCAGCAGGAGTGGGGCTCCTAGCAGACAGGGGACCAGGGGCTACAGTGGGAGGGGCCAGGCAGGGATGTGGAAGATGGGCCAAGACCCACCTCTGTGCCTTCCACAGCCTTGCAGCCCACAGTTCCTTTCAAGGTGCACTAATTCATGCACTGGGCCCCTAGTCTATAATAATAAAAGCATAATATGCTAATTAGACCAGATGTCCTTCTGAATGTCCTCCCAGACGACCTTCCCGGTGAAGCTGGGGCTGCAAGCGCTGAGGCAGCCACCACAGTTGCCTTGGGCCGAGGTAAGCCACCCCTGCTGCGAGCACCGAGCCCCTTGCACGAATTTCACACATCAGGGCTCTAATATATATATATATATATATAATTAAGTAAATAAATAAATTGGTTTCTTGTCATTTTCTAACTATCAATGCAAGTAACTCTCCTGGTTAACATTAAACATCTAAAAAAAAGGGGGGGTGGAGATTGCCTGGCTGGGGTCACACAGTGGTTGAGCTTCAATCCATGAACCAAGAGGTCATCTGAACAATTCCCAGTCAGGGCACATGCCCTGGTTGCTGACTCAATCCTCAGTAGGGGGAGTGCATGAGGTGGCCTAATGATGATTCTCTCTCATTATTCATGTTTCTATATCTTTTTCCCACTCCCTTCTTCTCTTTCCAAACACAATAAAACCATACTGAAGAGGGGAGAAGAACTCTTCCTAAGAGCAATTATTAAAGAATTCCTCTTGACCCAAAGTTCAAAAATAAGTCTCTAATTATAGAATAGGAAATAGTTTTTATTTTTGAACATAGCTGATGGAAAGCAAAGTTTTAAAAATACTTTTTATTGATTTCAGAGAAGAAGGGAGAGGGAGAGAAAAATAGAAATATCAGTGAAGAGAGAGAATCATTGATCAGCTGCCTCCTGCATGGCCCCCCATGGCAATGAACCATGACCATCTGGTTCATATGTTGACAATCAACCACTGAGTCACACTGGCAGGGCTGGGAGGCAACTGTTAAACAGCAAACATCTGGTTAGCCTGGGCTGGGTACCTCAGTTGGTTGGAACATCATTCCAGACACCAAAATGTGAGTTTGATTCCAAGTCAGGGCACCCAGGTTTCCTGTCTGACCTATTGGTGTGCCTGTGGGAGGCAACTGATTAATGTTTCCCTCTCACATCCATGTCTGTCTCCCTGTCTCTCTCCCTCCCTCCCTCCCTCCGTCCTTCCTCCCTCCCTCCCTCCCTTTATCTCTCTATTCCCACTATTCCAATTTGCTGAGAGTGTTTATAAACAAATGGATGTTGGATTTTCTCAAATGATTTTTCTATGTCTATTGATATGATCGTGTGATTTTTGTCTTTCAATTTGTTTATGTAATGTATGTTTATTGATTTGCAAAAATTGTACCAGAATTGCAAGACGATGGCAAATGTAGATGTATGTTTTTGCCAAAAAAATACAGTATCACTCATCCAGACCATGGACCTGGAGATAATCCTAGCAACCAAATGAATATACCTCAAAAAGTTTTTAGAAGTAATGGTTGTATTGCAGGATGAAGATAATGATTACGATACAAGAGGACCATGTACCATACAAAACTTAAATAGTTATAGATTAAAATCAGCAACTTTTAAATTTTGCTGGAGCGTGAAAAGAAGTAAAAGTCCAAAAAATTTGGAAGAATTTGCTGGACCATGAAGGCAGACTTGGAATTCGAAGGGCTGGAGGTTACTGATTACTGTAGGACAACACAGAATATTGATGGAGAAGTAGTAGCTGAGGAAGGTGCTTTAGAGTGGTTAGACGAAGATGAAGGTGACCCTTGTTATCTCATTATGACTGAAAGTAAAATAGCAGATGAGGTGATGGCCTTGGAAGATGAGGATGGGAGTGAAGATAAGGAGGAAGAAGAAACAATGCACCCTAAAAATAAAGTTATTAGTGATTAGTCCCATCTGGATTATCTCATAACACTTATTGACAATTCATCAGATAATGAAAAGCAGCTTTATTACACCCATTTTTGAAATTTTATGAATTCCAAAAAAAATTGCACACTACAAAAGTTCAAACAAAACTTGACATTTTATAGTATTCAAAGCAGGATTACCTAAAGCAAGCACCTTGACATGGAACATTTTAATGTCACACTACAATAGGAGTGTCTGGATTTATCATTATCCAAACACCATTAAATAGGAAAAATATTTTGTGTTCTTAAAAATTTTAATTTTGTTTTGTTTTAAAGAATATTGTTTATTCATTTAGTTAAATATAATTAAAGTGGATTTTCAGAAAAATGTTTACTTAGATTTAGATTGCATATTTGTTTATTACAGTCTCAAAATTATGGTTAGTACATAAGCAATCATACATGTAGAAAACTATTCTGTGAAGTTAAACTTTTCATATATACTTCATATATACTTACAAGATGTGTCTACATATGTAAAAACAGGTAAACTAATGTGTCAATTTTAAACATACACATTTGGAAAACCTACCTCATTAAATATAATGGACATTGCACTTTAAGGGACAACCACTCTCTTGAACTAGTCCATTACTTCAAGGTTTTATTGTATTTTGAAGGTAACCTGACAAGATTTGCTGACTGATTAGATGTGAGGTTTAAGACAAAGAGACAGGATGATACCAACTTTTTGGCAGAGCAATTGAAGAGCTGTCATTAACTCAAACAGGAAAGACCACTTAAAGGCAGGTATGAGAAAGAATATCAGTAGTTCAATTTTGGACATCTGAAGTCGGCAACACCCAATAACTATTTAAAAAAATATATCATGCAGGCAGTTTGATGTAAAGTATGGAATTAAGGAGAGAAATCTGGGCTGGCGATATAAATTTGAAGATCATTAGACTATACAAGTTATTAAAGTGATGATAAAAAGATGAATGCCAGGACACTTGAATGTGTAAAAGGTCGGAAATGAGAAGGAACAGAACATTTGGATGTAGAAAAGGTGGGAGATGAGGAAAAACAAAACAGACTGAGAAGGACAGACTAAGCAGGCAAGGAGGAAACCCAGTAAACATGTTTCCTCTCTGAAAATTCAGTCCTGAAAGCCAAAAAATGGAAAAAAAAAAGTTTTCCATCAGGTCAAATATTGCTGATAAGGCATGTAAAGCGAAGTTAAAATTATGTTTAGATTTATTAAAGGGAAAACAATTACTAACCTTAAGAAAAAACAATTTTGGAGAAGAGATGGGACTGAACATTACTTGAGTGGGTTCAAGCGTGCATGGAAGGGAAAGTAGAATCATGGAGAACAGATCGTTCCTTTAAGGACTCTGTAGCTCAATGGCATGACCTTGGATCATCTCATGTGTTTCATGTTTAGTTGTAACTTTCAATCCTTTCATAATGACTATGAAGTATTTTTGTAATACTTAAATGTTTTTAATTACCTATCTGTGGCACTATGTGGTTTTAAACCTGCCATACTTGGTAGTAAATAATAAATTCACACTATTATACAACTAAAAGACCTCCATGAAATTTTTCTAGATATATAATATTATGTAACCTGATTACCTCGTTTCATGTGCTTACAAAGACAACGGGAGGATTTCTTGCTAGATGAATATCATCCAACTCTAGAATATTTTACATGACTCAAGTATACAAAGTACACTGTAATTAGTAATATTAAAATTGTGTAACAGAAATAAAGGGGCAACCATGTAGGTAGTATTCTTACTTTATAAACTGAATTTTTGTAGGTTGTGTAATATGAAGTCCCTTCTGAAAAATTGGGTGGTGCATACTGAAATGTATTCTCCTTAAAAAGGAAGGATAAAGGCATGCATGCAAGGTACCTTTCAAAAAGAAAAGTCCCTATATTAGGAACACCTTGGTTTACAATGCAAGGGTCAGCAAATGAATGCCTACAGGCTAAATCCAGCCCAGAGCCTGTTTTTGTCAATAGTTTTATTGGAACACAGTTACACCCATTCCTTTACCTAGTGTCTATGACAGATTTCAGAGACTCGATGGTTCACAAAGCCTACAATACTATCTGCCCTTTACAGAAAAGGCCTGTCAGCCCCTGATCTAATAGATTAATCCCCTGATGGGTTTTAATAGGTTTTACTCAATATACTGAAATCTGTATATAAAATATAGGACAAATTGCCTTGTGAAATCCCTCAGCTTTCAGGTTAAATTGAGGGTCCAATATTTGAGTACCCAGGTATTAGGAACAAAACACAAAAAGCTAATAACTATCAATTTCAATGGAAACAAAGTAAAGTGCCAGTGTAGGCTTATGCTCCTTTTATAAATGAGCAGATATTAAAAGTATTCGTACAAAATTTGCTTAAGACATGAGATTAAATCCAATGCTTTAAATACACGTCAATCATGAGACAATCAGTATACTGTAGACTAGGCCTACAGTTTCAGTGGTTGCATACTCCATTATTTTATGGGCTTAATAAAGTATTTCCTATAGATAGGTATTTACATTACTTCCAACATTTTGGTACGCAATGTTGCAATAAATATCGTTAACATACATATGTTTGACAGGGAGTTCAACCAGGAGTTGGACCAGGGGGCGGGAGCCAGCCAGCCAGCCAGCCAGCCAGCCGGCCAACCGCCCATGGCCCCTCCCCCCAGCTGGCCAGGCCCTATTGGCCCCAATCGGGGCCGGCTGGCCAGACCCCACCCAAGTACAAACTCCTTCATCAGGCCTCTGGTATATACATAATACACATAATGCCCTACTTTATGTTGTGTACACATAATAATATATAATTAATGTCCTTAGACTGTGTATGTGTGTTTATACAAGTCATGTTTTCATGTAGGATCTCATTCTGGAAGTGAAGCTATTGGGATAAAAGAATAACATACTTGAAATCTTGAAACCAGCTCAATTTCCTTTCAAAAAAGTTTTGCCAATGTCATCAACAAAGAGCACATGAGAATGCCAATTTTTTTTAAATGCAATATTTATCATTATAAGTTCAAAAAAATGGTATGTCATTGTTTGTTGATTTGCATTTTTCTGATTACCAAGCAAGGTTAAATCTTGCTAGTAAAAATACTAAATTTGTTAATCATGAATATCAGCTAAAGTTGTAATATACTACTATAGGCTTACCTATCAGAATCTGCATTCTCCATAACAGGAAGCTGCTGCTTATCAGTTTGTTCACTGTTGCTTTGCTGCCTCAATCCATCACTATCACTATCATCATTAGCACAATCATACACGTTTTCTGAGACTTCCCTTTTACTACTTTTCTGCTCCTTTCTTTCTTCAACCTTTGATGAAAGTTTGAAATTAAGGATATGATTACCTTTTTCATTAAAAAGATTGTGTTTTTTTTTTCATTAATTTTATCATTTGGTCGCTGGTTATCAGTTTGTTCACTGTTACTTTACTGACTCAATCCATCACTGTCAGTGTCATCATGAGCACCATCATACATGTTTCCTGACACTTCCCTTTTACTACATTTCTGTTCCTTCTTTCCTTCAACCTTTGATGAAAGTTTTATATGAAGGATATTGTTATTATCTTATTCATTTAAAAGACTGTGTCATTACCTCTAAGAACAGGAACAAGACAGGGATGCCCACTTTCACCACTCCTGTTCAACACAGTACTGGAAAGTGCTAGCCAAATCAGACAAGAAGAATAAATAAATGGCATCCTAATCAAAAAGGAAAAAGTAAAACTGTCTTTCACAGATGACATGATATTGTATATAAAACCCTAAAGACTCCATCAAAAAAATACTAGATTTAATAAATAAATTTGGCAACATAGCAGGATTCAAAATTAACACCCAGAAACCTATGGCATTTTTATACACCAATAATGAACTCACAGGAAGAGATACTAAAAACAAACAAACAAACAAACAAAACAACAAAGAATTCCTTTTACCATGGCAACAAAAGAAATTAAAATACGTAGGAATAATCTTAACTAAGGAGATAAAAGACCTGTATTCAGAAAACTACAGGACATTGAAAAAGAGAGACAGAGGAAGATATAAACAAGTGACAGAATATACCCTGTTCATGGATTGGTAGAATCAACATCATTAAAATGTCAATACTACCTAAAGCAATCTATAGATTCAACGCAATCCCCATTAAAATATCAACGGCAGCCCTAGCTGGTTTGGCTCAGTAGATAGAGCATCAGCATGCAGACTGAAGGACCCTGGGTTCGATTCTGGTCAAGGGCAAATGCTCAGGTTGTGGGCTCAATCCTCAGTAGGGGGCGTGCAGGACGCAGCCAATCAACTATTCTCTCTCATCATTGATGTTTCTATCTCTCCCTCCCTCTCCCCCTCTCTAAAATCAATAAAAATATTTTTTAAAATACCAACAGCATATTTCACAGACCTAGAACAAACACTCCAAAAATTTATATGGAATAAAAAAGGACCCTGAAATAGCTGCAGCAATCCTGAGAACGAACAAAGTTAGAGGGATCACAGGACCAGATACCAAGTTATATTACAAAGCCACTGTTCTCAAAACTGCCTGGTACTGGCACAAGAACAGATATATAGATCAATAGAATAGAACAGAGGACCCAGAAATCGACCCAAGCCACTATGCTCAATTAATATTTGACAAAGGAAGCAAGAGTATACAATGGAGTCAAGACAGTCTCTACAGTAAATGGTATTGGGAAAATTGGACAGATACATGCAAAAAATGAAACTAGACCACCAATTTACACCATACATAAAAATAAACTCAAAAATGGATCAAAGACTTAAATGTAAGACAGGAAGTCATAAAAATCCAACAAGAATCCATAGGCACAAAATATCAGACATATCTCATCACAATATGTTTACTAAGTCAATGGAAATTGAGAATAACATAAACAAATAGGAATACATCAAAATAAAAAGCTTCTGCACAGCAAAAGAAACCATCAACAAAATAACAAGAGAGCCCACTGTCTGGGAGAACGTTATTTGCCAATTTTATATCTGATAAGGTTTTAATCTCCAAAAGTTACAGGGAACTCCTACAACTTAACAAAAGGAAGATAAACAATCCATTCAAAAAATGGGCAAAGGACCTAATAGACACTTACCGAGAGTGGACATACAGAAGGCCAAGAGGCATATGAAAACATGCTCAAAGTCACTAATCATCTGAGGGATGCAAACCAAAACAACAATGAGGTACCATCTCACCCCTGTCAGGATGACTATCATCAACAAATCAACAAATGACCAGTGCTGGTGAGGATGCGGAGAAAAGAGAACCCTTATACACTGATGGTGGGAATGCAGACTGGTGCAGCCACTGTGGAAAACAGTATGAAGTTTCCTCAAAAAACTAAAAATGGAACTCCTATTTGACTCAGTGATCCCACTTCTAGGACACTATCCCAAGAAGCCAGAAACACCAATCAGAAAGAATATATGCATCCCTATGTTCATAGCAGCACAATTCACCATAGCTAAGATTTGGTAGCAGCCTAAGTGTCCATCAGCAGATGAGAGGATTAGAAAACTGTGGCACATCTACACAATGGAATATTATGCTGTTGTAAAAAAGAAGGAACTTTTACACCAGCACGGATGGAACTGGAAAGCATTATCCTAAGTGAAACAAGCCAGTCAGTGAAAGATAAATATCACATGATCTCATTCATTTGTGGAATGTAATGAACAGTGTAAACTAATGAACAAAAATAGGTCCAGAGACACAGAAGCATGAACAGACACACTAGCCATGGAGGGAAGGCAGGGGAGGGGGGAAGTGGGGATAGGTAAGAAGTCAATCAAAGGACTTGAATGCATGCATATAAACATAACCAATGGACACGGACAGTAGGGGGCAGGACATGTGGGGGGGAGGGCGCAGGGCAAGAATAGCCAGAGAGGGGTCAATAGGGGACAAAGGAGACATATGTAATAATTTCAACAATAAAGAATTTAAATTTAAGAAAAAGGGCAGGAGAAAGGAGTCATAGGGCATATTTCTATAGGCAACTACAGAATGGAATCTTCCTAAAACAATGAAACCTTCCTATGGAATTATCCTGGATCAATGCTTCCTTCTCCTTACCAGAACTGAAGCTTTTCCCACTTTATCTACTTTCTTTAAACAGAACTTTCAGAAAAATAAATGTTTGGTAATAGACACTGGAGGACTCACAAGCACGGGTTCAACTGGCTGGGGAGACTGGGGAGACTCTTCATCTTCTCCTAGTATTCTTTTCCACAAGGATCTTGCACTTACACGCCAACTCATATTTCACACTGGAAGTAGAACATTTTGGTTTAGGATAATGTACTTAAAAGAATAGCTATACTACTTTCTTGGTTAAATGATTTCTTTCTTTTATTTTAACTTTGAAAGTACTTTAAATATATGTGCGCAGGCTTTCTGGTTATACCAAGCACATGGGCTTGCGAAGACATCATGTCATGACCCTCTGGCAGGGTCATCCCCTCAAGCGGGTGACAAAGGCGAGGACTGGATCCCAGGTATGAAGACATTTAGGAAAATGCTGCTTGAGAGACACTTGCGAGATGGTTGCTCTTGCCGCCCTCCCGGTGAAGAGGCCCATTTCCCCTTAAATAGAGCTCAGCTGGACCACAGACAGGCCCGAGGCTCTGCAGGCTGCCTGTGCTGTGGGCAGGGAGGCAGAGCTGGCCAGCGGGGGTGCAGCGGGGATGCCCGCCTCTCCCTTGGTCTCTGCTTGGCGCACTGCAAACCCCAGGGCTCTGCTGCGGTCCCCGGGCCTTCCCCTTTCTAGGCCTTTCCTTTACCGCCGCCCCACCCCCTGACCAGGGCTCCAAGGTCGACTCTGGATCCTATGCTCCCGTTCCTGGTGCCCACAGGACCCAGGCACCTGAAATAATACCCCAGACTCTTGCTGATCCCTGTCCACGTGGGCGCACCACCCTCCTTGTCCAGGTCACGCGGGCACTCCCAGGGCCCCGGCGGCCATGATGCCTGAGAGGAGAAAGGCGCTGACCTCGGGCCCTCCCCCTAGGAGGCCACGGGCTCCTCCTCCCACTCTCCCATGCTCACTAGAGTCCTGGGGGCGCTGCTCTCTGCATACACAAGTTCAGTCTTAATGGGAGAAAGGATGCAATGCAGGCAGAAGGCCGCCTCCCTTCCTTCTCCTCCCAGGATGCTGGCAGCAAGGCGCATGCGCAGCAACTGAGGAGGCTCAAGTGCGCATGCCCGGCAATGTGCTTGGGTCCCGCATGGGGCTTGCACAGTCACGTGGGCCATGCAGTGAGGCTTGTCATTTTCTTTTCTTTTTTTTATTTCTTAACTTTTTATAGAATTTGGCAAGTTAAAATAGAATAAGTTGACAAGTGTTTTTTTCAAAAAAATGTTTTGTACAAAAATACTGTCAAAATTTCCTAAAAAGCTTTCAATACTGAATAAAACTATTAGAACAGTGTCAAAAATGTTGAAGAGGAAAACAAAATAAAAATCTGGGGTCCTGCAGCCTGACCTGCATGCGCCATCGCCAGGGAGGCCTGGGAGACCATGGAGGAGGAGGAGGAGCAGGAGGAGAAGGAGGAGGTAAGGCTCCAGGGAGGCCAGGGCCCCCCGCCCCACCCCCTGCCATTCACAGGCCACCTTGGCCCGGAGCCCAAAGTCCTTCCTCCCAGGTAGGCAGTGGGCGCCAAGGGGAGGGACCGCTCCTGAGGGCAGGAAGCTGTGGCTTAAAAGGGCAGCCCTTGCAGGGCCATCCCTCCCTCCCATGGTCCCGAGCCTCTCGGAGAACTTCTCCTCCGCCCCCACCATGTCCCACTGCCTGGGCGAGGCATCGGGCTGCAGCCCTGGGCTCCGCTGCAGCTGACTTGGCTGCGCTGTTGGGCCGGCCTGGCCTGCAGGCAGCCCGCAGCCGCCACCCTGCAGCCGGAGCTCCCTCCACCTTCCTGGTGACACTACAGCCAGGCAGCGGCTGACCGCCAGGACGACCTGACTTCTTCAGGAGGGTGGAGGGCTTCTTCCACTGTGCGCCAGCATCATGGAGGACAAGCTGGTAGAGGACCTCAAGACCCTGGAGGAAGAGCGAGGGAGGAGCCGAAGCGGGTGCGCGGCATCATGCGGATCATCAAGCCCTGCAACCATGTGCTGAGCCTGTCCTTCCCCATCTGGCGCCAGGACAGTTCCTGGGAGGTCATCCAGGGCTACCAGGTCCAGCACCGCCAGCACCGCACGCCATGCCAGGGAGGTAGCTATTCCTGACAGCACTGAGGTGAGTGTAGATGAAGTGAAAGCTTTGGCTTCTCTGAGGACATGTTCATGTGCCATTTGGGGGTGCCAAAGCTGGTGTTATGATCAACCCCAAGAACTATACCGATAATGAGTTGGGAAAGATCACAAGGAGGTTTACCATGGAACTGGCAAAGAAGGGCTTCATTGGTCTGGGCATTGTTGTGCCTGCCCCAGACATGAGCATGGGGAGTGAGAGATGTCCTGGATTTCGGACACCTGTGCTAGCACCATCGGGCACTATGCTATTAATGCCCTTGCCTATGGCACTGGCAAGCCCATCAGTCCAGAGATGGATCTCTGCTACTGGCTGGAGAGTTTTCCATGGAATCAAAAACTTCATCAATGAAGCTTCTTATATGAGCATTTTAGAAATGACACCAGGGTTTGGAGATAAAACATTTGTTGTTCAGGGATTTGGTAATGTGGGCCTTCACTCTATGAGATATTTGCATCGCTTTGGTGCTAAATGTGTTGGTGTTGGTGCATCTGATGGGAGTCTATGGAATCCAGATGGTATTGACCCAAAGGAACTGGAAGACTTCAAATTGCAGCATGGATCAATCCCGGATTTCTCTGAGGCAGAGCTTTATGAAGGGGGCATCTTAGAGGCCGACTGTGACATACTGATCCCTGCTGCCAGTGAGAAGCAGCTGACCAAGTCCAGTACACCCAAATTCAAAGGCAAGATCATCGCTGAAGGTGCCCATGGGCCAACAACTCTAGAAGCAGATAAGATTTTCCTGGAGAGAAACATCATGGTTATTCCATATCTCTATCTGAATGCTGGGGCGGGGGTGGGGGTTGGGCGGGGTGGGGGTGGCGTTACAATATCTTACTTTGAGTGGCCGAAGAACCTAAATCATATCAGTATATCAGTTATGGCTGTTTGACCTTCATATATGAAAGGGATTCTAACTACCACTTGCTCATTAGCTTCTCCGTCTGCTTGTGGATTGACTGAGCCACTGCAAATGGATCCACTCCTTTCATTCTTCAGCAAATTCTCTCAGCACATATCCAAGTGAGGTTGACATATTATTCCCAGAGGGGAGCCCTACTAGGAAAGACTGTTTTCAAGTCAGCATCGAATTTACTGAAATTCGTAAAATTTTTCTTAAGTGGAAAAGCCTGCTTCCAACACAAAGAGAGCTGAGGTCTCTACAGAATGGTCCTATGTGTGTCCACATCAATGATGATTTGTTTTCCGAATGTGGACCTCTGAGCAGTCCTGCTTCCAGGCATTTCCTATGTAGGGCAGTAGATTCCATTTCCCCTGGCCTGACATTTCTGACTCTCCTTTCAGAAATGAGTTTGCTAATCCTTGAAACATTTAGGTTGCTTTTCCTGGCCCACCTACATTTTATTGACAGTTTTCTTACAGTCACTGAAATAAATCTCAGTATCCCATTGAAAGCCTCATTTACAGTAAGTAACATGAATTTAGCCTTGGGACTTCCTATTTTGAGACCATCACAGTGGTTGGTTACTCGCTTCTCAGTCTCTTAACCATGATGTTGAATTTCAGTTCCCAAATGTGTGACATCACAAACCATTTTTTAAAATATTTTTTTGGTTATTGCAGTATTGGTCTACTTTATTTTGACCATAATTGGCTCGACATGCCCTGGAAACATCACTGAAGAAACTTCAGCTGGACCATGTAGATCTATTCATCATTCATGTGCCAATAGGTATGAAGGTCAGCTTTTGTTTTCCTTGTTATCCCGAGTATTTAAAGGTAATTTTAAGTTTTGATGTAATTTCACGTTTACAGAAATTTACCAGAATAATAGGAAGACCTTCCATATACCGATGACAGAGATTCATCAGTTTTGTTCATTTGCCTAATTTTTTGATTGCCTCTTCCCTATTTTTCTTCTCCTCCCTTTCCCCCTCTCCCTCTTTGTGTGTGTATATTAATGTGTGTGTACACGTCTTTGTGTGGATTTGTGTTTTATTTCTCTTAGTAGACTTCTAGGGTTAAAGTTGACGAGTCATGTGGTAATTTTTATGAACCTGAGGAATTATTTCCAAACTAACTATATAATACTGTACTCCAACCACCTGTGTTTGAGGGTTCCAGTGTCTCTGCATCTTGTACAGTAGTACTTCTTATAGTGTCTTTTTTTTTTTTTAATTTGAATGTATTGCAGTGACATTGGCCAGTGAAATTATATAGGTTTCTGGTATACAGTTCCACAGCAGATCATCATCTGTATATCGTACTGTGTGTTCACCACCCCAAGTCAGGTTGCCTTCCATCATCATTCATCTACTTCACCTCACCCCTTTTAGTCTGTCTTTTTGCTGAGGCCCCCTCTAGTGGATATGAAGCAGTATCACATCGTGAATTTAATTTACATTTCCCTAGCACAAGTGATAATGAGTGTTCTCTCCTATGCTGTTTACAATTTGTGTATCTTTGGAGAGATATATATTCAAATATATGACTCCTAACCCTTTTGGGGGTTGTTTGTCTTATTCATTTTAAGAAATCACATATTATGAATACAAGTCCTTAATCAGCTGAATCTTGCCTTTTAAAAACCCAGTCTAGCGCCGAAACCGGTTTGGCTCAGTGGATAGAGCATAGGCCTGCGGACTGAAGGGTCCCAGGTTTGATTCTGGTCAAGGGCATGTACCTGGGTTGTGGGCACATTCCCAGTAGGAGATGTGCAGGAGGCAGCTGATCGATGTTTCTCTCTCATCCATGTTTCTAACTCTCTATCTCTCTCCCTTCTTCTCTGTAAAAAATCAATAAAATATATTTTAAAAAAATAAAAATAAATAAAAACCCAGTCTGGCAATCTCTTATGTTATTTGAGTTCTGGGTATGGTTCCTTCATATTTAATATTCATAAAGTTGTTTTTAATATCTGCTATTTCTCTTTGTATTTTCTGTTTTTCCCATAGATAAAAATGTCCCTATGTTCGTTTTTTTAATTTAAGTTACATTTTAGTGAAGATAATACACATCAACTTATCCTAGTATACTTCAAAATACTACAAATTTAATTCTGGTAAAATACATTACCTTTATTCTAGTAACTTCTGTTCTTCTGTTTCTGCTATTACTGTCATATGTAGTATGTGTATGTGTTACAACTCAAAAATACAGTGCTATAACTACACTTTATATAATCATTTTCAGTCTTTGTTGGGAATGTCTTTAATATGCCTTTTTTAAAAGAATATTTTAGCTGGATATAGAATAATACATGGTCAGACAGCTTTTTTCTTTTTTAAGGTTTTCCTTGTTTTTTAAAAAATATATTTTTATTGATTTCAGAGAGAGGAAAGGGGAGGAAGAGGGAGATAGAAACATCAATGATGAGAGAGAATAATTGACCACCTGCCTCCTGCACACCCCCTACTGAGGATTGAGCCTATACACTGGACATGTGATCTCACCTTGAATGGAACCATAACCTCCTGGTTCATAAGTTGATGCTCAACCATTGAGCAACACCATCCAGGCCGTTTTTTTTTTCTTTAATAACTTTGAATATGTTATCCCACAGATCCTTGACTTCCATTATTTTGGTGAGAAGCCAGCAATTCATCAAAATGTTTCTCTCCTTTGGTGATAGGTTGTTTATTTCTTATTTTCAAGATGCTTTTCTCAGTTTTGACCTTTAGGTGTGTATGTCCTTGTGTGTTTCATGCTTGGATTTGTTGAGTTTCTTGGATCTGTACATTAATGTTTTTCATTAAAGATGAGAAGTTTTCTTTTTTTTAAATCTTCATCTGAGGATATGTATCTATTGATGAGAGAGAGAGAGAGAGAGAGAGAGAGAGAGAGAGAGATTAACATCAATGTGAGAGGGAATCATCGATGGGTTGATTCTGGTGCACCCCAGCCACGAGTCAAGCCTCCAACCTAGGTATGTGTCCTTACCAGGAATACAACCCACAACATTTTGAGCCACTCGGCCACAACACATTTGAGAAGTTTTTGACAATTATTTCTTCAGATATACTTATCCATCCTTTAGTGTCTCTCTGCTCCTTCTGGGATTGTCAATACTTGATGTTGATCCGGTCTCTTGAGCTTTGTTACTGTTCTTCATTGCCTTCTCTCTCCTCTTCAGACTGAATAATTTCTTTTGATTTTTCAAGGTCACTGAATTCTTTCTTCTACCATCTCAAATCATTCATCCCAATGAATTTTTCATTTTAGATCATTGTATTTTTCAGCTCCAAATCCTATTTGGAATTCTATTTGGTCTATCATATACTCTCTATCTTAATTGAGATTCTCTATGCATTGAATTATTTTCATCATAATTTTCATTAATTCTTTAAACATGGCTTCCACCAGTTCTTGGAACATGTTCATAATAGCTGTTTTAAAATCTATGTGAAATCCAGCATCTGGAGGAGATAAGCAATTTCTATTTTCTTTCTTAGTACGGGTCACATTTTCTTACTTATTTTCTTTCTATTCTCATTGAATTTCAGCTAGTGTTGCAAAAATAAAAATATATTTTTATTGATTTCAGAGAGGAAAGGAGAGGAAGAGAGAGATAGAAACATCAATGATGAGAAAGAATCGATATTCTTTGTAGAGGGTTGTTCTTGTTTTGTTTAGTAAGTTGCCTCCAGATGTTGTGCAATTTGTGAAGTTTGTCTCTACTGGAGTGTGCAGCCATTCATGTCTCTGTTCATTTAAAAAAATTTAAATCTTGCTTCCTAAGGGTTATTGCTGTGTTTGGATTGCTTACCATTTAGCCAGTGATTGGACCAAGGTTCTCTACACACCACATCAGTCAGGACTTCCACTCTGCTGATGGATCTGTGGGTTGACTCACAAGTACATTCAATGTTCAGATCATTTTCAAGTCTTCCCTGGTTTTGCATATCACAGAGAACAAATGAATCAGTTGTGGAAAAGTGTCCCACATGTTTCTTGGTTACTCTTACTAGGAAAAACATTAATGACAGCATTTCAACTGGATTTGGAAAACCTTTGCTAAGAGATTTGGTAAGGCAACCATCTCTCAGTTGTTTTTCATCACAAAAGAAATATTTGTCAACACATTATGAATTCCAGTAGCATAACTTAAATGAGTGTGCAGGAAAGCTGAACCAGGGCATTATTTGAGTCTTAGATAAGCACAAGAGTTCCAAGAAATACCTTTCTTCAGGGCATCTGCTCTGGGTCTACAATTAGTTTCCACAGAAATGTGGGAATGGGAAATTTTAAATTCCAGTTGCTCTTTGACCAAGGAAACACAGAAACTCAGAGCTGGCATAACCTATACTCTGAGTATCCCTGATCCATGGAGAAACACGAGGGTCAACTGACCTGGAGTCCTGGTGTGTGGTTCCGACCTCTCTGTAGCCGGGTCATGTCTTTGATCCTCATTGTAGGCTGCACAGGAAATATCAGACCCTTCTCGACACATGTCACTACAGAGAGCCTCTCCTGTAAATTTGAGGAGCAAATAAGGAACAATAGATAACTTCTAGTTGAGCTGATGTAGGAGGCAACTGCTTGGTGATCATAGTTTACACCATTCACACACACCAAACCAGTTGGTCTAGCTCTGCTGAGTGACACATGTTTGGCCTCAGAATTTGTTGTTGGTTTTGTTAGTTGTTCCTTTCCCAATGAAGGCACTCATCCCTCAGTGGGGAATCCATCACCAGCAGCAATTTCTGCTGAAGGTCCAGGCACTCAACTTCTGAGCTTCCATTTCCAAGCAATTTTGTGAACTACTCAAGCAACAAAGAACAAAATGGCAGTAAATGGTCTCAGAAGAATAAGTTAAAACCTATGTATTTGTCTTGCTGTAAGATGTGTTTGCCAAACTTTCACATTTTTCTGGTGCATTTTGTGCAGTGTTGGTTTCCGTTACTTTTCATTTTGGTTAGCACTTGAAATCATTAGCAACTGCAGTGGGAATGTGGTGAGTTCTGAGTTAGCTGGGTTTGTATTAGCCGTTGCTGTGGGGCAGCTCCTGCTCCTGTGTGTTTCACCCACCATAGCAGGTGTAGTCCATTGGAGTTGCTGGATCAAGAACTACACTAAAGGGAGTCTCTGTATGTACTCACATGTTTATACCAGTTTCTATGGAATATGGAGTCAACGTATTTTACCTTCCTAAGACATGGTATAAAGATGGAAAGACAGAAGTTGCTGGTAGAGAAAGAAGGAAGCAAGGGGAAATGAGTATTTAGACTTTAAGTTTGTTAATCTTAAAGAATATGGAACACTTATGGAGTACAAGAGACTTCATGATGGTGAAGATAAGGTCAGTAAACGAGTTACTGAAAAATTTGGCTAATGTGATTTGTGGGAAAGATAGCCATTTTATATAATTTTATTTTTAGCGATTATCTTACTCTTCAATAAAACAGCCCTTCTTGCTTGCATTTTACTTTGTTTCTCCATCTGCATCATAACATTCCTCAATATCTTTCTGGTGAAATCTTTACCATGCAGTTTGCCTTTCCTGAAAAACTGCCATAAACTCTCAACTCCTTCACCAGTTACAAAATTACAGCTTTCTTCAGTCTGATTATCAAATGTATAGATATTAATGCAATAAACATAATGATAATGGCAAAATAGTCTGTCACAATAAAAAATGAAAAATCCCTGATATGTCTAGAGTGGGCAAAATTTACATAAGAAAAAGAAATATCATATCCGTAATAATGTCAACAACAACAAAAATAATTTCAAAAGCAAAAATAAAAATACCATTCTGGCTGGGATGCTCAGTTGGTTAGAGCATTGTCAGGAAACGCTAAGGTTGTGGGTTGATCCCCAAGTCAGGTCTCATAGAAGAAGCATCCAAGGAAAGCATACATAAGTGGAATAAGAAATCAATGTTTCTTTCTCTCTAAATAAAAAAATAAATACATACATAAGTCTATATATATAAAAACCTAAGTGAATGGCTGACTGCCCAACTGTCCAACTGGTAGCTATGACAGGCACTGAGAACCAGTGGCCAGACGCTCAATGCAGGAGATGCCAAGCTGCAGTGACTTGGCAGGTGCGGGTCTTGGGTGACACACCTGAAACCAGAGAGGAGGTATTCCCCGTCTTTTCTTTTTTTTCAATGTTATTCTGGTGTAGGGGCCCAGTGCATGAATTCGTGAACCTTGAAGGAAACTGTGGGCCTCAAGGCTGAGGTGGGCACAGGAGCAGGTCTTGGCCCATCCTCTGAGCCGCTGCCCAACCCCTGCTGCCATGGAACCCTTGTCCGCTGTCTGCCAGAAGCCCTGCTTCTGCCACCACCACTCCCATGTGCTGACAGCGCCAGCCCCACTTGCACCCGCTGATGGGACGGAATGATTGGGGCTGATGCCAGAAGTGGGTGCGATCAGGGCCGGCATTATTAGTGGGTGTGAGTGGCAGCTGCTGACCGGATCGCCCCTCAGGGGCAGGGGGAGGTGTGAACCCCTCAGGGGCAATTGGGGTCAGCAGCTGCCACACACATCTGCTGACGGCGCCAAACAATTGGGCCGGTGCAGGATGCCAGCAGTAGGTGTGAGTTGGTCCAGTGCCAACAGCAGGTGTGAGCACTGGGTAGGACCACAATGTGTGGGAGCAAAGAATTTTCAGTAAGTACCAGAGGCTCACCCTGATGATGTTATGCCCAGATTTCAAAATCCCCAAAGACAGACCACCAGGGAGCCGAGTCCGATGCAAAAGCAAAGAGTCATTTATTCAAACTAGCTAGTTTGGTCCCTCTGCCTCCCCCACTGACACAGTGGAGTGACAGGAAGCAAGAGAGCCCGGAGTCTTGGAAGAACAAAGAATTTATAGGGCTTGGGTCAGGGGGTGGGGGCTCACTCGGACCACTGATTTGGCCGATTCCGGTTGGCTGAGTGAGGGCCGGGGGCTAATGACGCAAGGGTAGGGTGCAGCTAGGGTCTGGTTACACAAAGACAGGAGGTGGCTAGCATACTTTTGGCCTTGGGCTAGTTTCCTTGCATCCCTATTGGCTGAGATAAGGGCTGGCTGAGCAACTGATACATTCTATGGCTTTTGCTTGAAGAGGAGTTAGGAACACGGTTATCAGCCCCGTTCTGTCCTTTCAATGACAGTGACCAGCACCCCGCCTTGGTCTGGTGCTCCACTAACCTGTTCCACAATCCAACGTGGCTGACACACCCATATTCTGCATTCTGCCGCCTGCGGCCGTGCCCCCTGGTGGTGACTGCATGTCATAGTGACTGATTGTGCGGTTGTTCTGTTGGTCAGTCTATTTGCATATTAACATTTTATTATATAGCATTAGTTTCATGTGTACAACATAGTGGTTAGACAATCTTGTACTTTACAGAGTGGTTCCCCTGATATTTTAAGTACCCTCCCCGGAATGTACATAGCTATTACAATATTATTTTTCCCCCATTGGCTTCTCCCTGGCCACTCCCACCCCCCAGCACCTGCTTTCACCCTCTTAGTGTCTGTGCCCATTGCTAATGCTTCTATGCATGCATACAAGTGCTTTGGTTGCAGAGATTTTTTTTAAGGGGAGTTTCCTGGGACATAATTCCTTGTGTATCCTGAAGTTTCACACCACCCTAGCTCTGTTCTTAGGGAAAGACTGCTTTTTCACTGGGTGAGTAACTGTTACAAGCCCCTGGAAACACTTGGCCAACTCCAGGGGATGTTTGAGCAGAACCCAGACCTTCCCACAGGCAATCACTGATATATTTCTTTTAATTTTTATTCTTAATCCTCACTAAGGATATTTTCCCCATTTTTAATATTTATTCATTACTTTGTGGAAGGAAAGTACTGGAGGGAGAAGGGGTAGGAGAGAGGGAGCGGGGGGAGAGAGAGAGAGACATGAGAGAGACTTGAATTGACTGCCCCTAGCATGCATGCCCCTAACATGGGACCAGGGATCTAATCTGCAACTTTAGTTCATGCTCTTGACCACATATGGAAGCGCCACCCTCTGGTGCTGGTGTGGGAGACACACCCACCAGGGTAGTCTCTGAGATTTGAGATATTTGGGCTTTGCACATGTGCTCTGGCTACCTTTGACCTCAAGGCTCTATGTGCAGGGGTAGTGATGTCAGAGGCCGTTGCTTGGTTACTATGATTCCGAGAGGAGATGGTTAACTGCCAAACTGCCCTGCTTGAATGCTGTGGCATAAGGTGGTTGGCTAGAGAGCTCGTGTTCGGCTCAGGAGGTTCAAAAAGCAGAGGGAAGTTGGGGCTTCTCTGAAGCCCTAGACTCTCTGCCATGCAGAACCGTTTTCCTTTTCTGAGAAGTTCCAGAGTGGGAGTCATGGACTCCCCCACCAGTCCTGGGAGCAGTGACCTGGGAGCCAGAATGCCCCACTATGGAGATGAAGATATGGGCGCCATCCACAAAGCTGCCAGCGTGGGAAACCTGTGGAGAGTGAGGCAAATCCTATTGTTCAGGAAAAGTAGCCTGAGTGATAGGGACAGGATGAGCAGGTAATAGGGTCTGGGAGGCTGGCAGCCTGGGGTCCACTGGGAGGAGGTGGGTGGACTGGGAGAGGCGCACCCTTGCAAGGCCCAGCAGCAACTCCTTGGTGGACACCGGACCTGGGGCAAGTGCTCAGACCAAATTTATGAGCAGCAAAAATTAAAACACATGGACTCACACAGAATTCTTCTTACAGAACACTTTACTAACAATTTTTAAGTGATTTAACTACATATCAATAATGAAGCCATGCACCAGTGGAGTTCCTTGGCCTGGCCTGCAGGACTGGGCCCAAACCGGCTTTCCAACATCTCCTGAGGGGTCCTGGATGGTGAGAGGGTGCAGGCCAGGCCAAGGGCCCCTACTGATGCACATTCGGGGCCAGGGAGTGACACGAGAGGTTGGCCAGCTGCAGAGGAACCATGGGAGGGCTCCAGGGCATGTCTGGCCCATCTCGCTCAGTGCTGATCAGCTTGACCTCAGCAGGAAGCAAACCTACTGGTCGGAGTGTCTGCTCCCTGGTGGTCAGTGCACTTCATAGCGAGTGGGTAAGTGGCCTTAGCTTATCATTAACATATTACTCTTTGATTGGTTGAACAGGTAACTGATAACCGACACTTAGCATGTTAGGCTTTTCTTATATAGGATTTTATACCAACACATTTTTATACCATGATGTTACATACTATAGAAAAGTGCACAATGAGAGAGATAATTCCCATAATAGATCCACTTCTGGGCTAAAAATTCCTTGGATAAAATCTAATAACCTACGTTCTTTATGGAGGGAACTCAGAAGCATCTTTGAAATGGGAAGGTGGCTGTGGTCCTGATTATGACGACTGACTTTCTCAAAATGTGTGCTTATCCTGTTTATTAGTTTTACCAACCAATTCAATACATTTAAAAATTTTTGAGTTACATGTTATCTTCCATCATTGTCATGAAATTAAGACAAATTTTGCATAGTAGAAACCTGTGTCTATTAATGTGTGCTATAAATTTCCACAAATTATTAGTTTACTATTAGCTGAAAAGACAGATAAATGATAAGAACAGAATGGAAAGTGCCCAAACCTCCAAATATATGTAACACTTTAGAACTAGATCCTGGTGACGTTTCATATTTGTAGGAAAAGGTCAATGAAAAATGGTGGAGGATTCTATGTTAAGTGTTTGTATAAAACTAGCTAGATTTTTATTACTCCAAATAAATCTCAGATTAAAAGTTTTAAATATGCAAAATGAGAAAAGTACCAGGAGAATACACAAATGTCTGTTTATACTTTGTTGTTGTTTTTTAATGTTGACAAAGACTTGAAGCACCAGATTTCTGGAGGTTGATTGAGCAATATAAAAAGTTCAAGTCCGGCTGGCATGACTTAGTGTTTGAGTGTTGACCTAAGAACTAGGAGGTCATGGGTCGATTCCTGGTCTGGGTATACATCTGTGTTGCAGGTTCTATCCTTTGTAGGAGTGTGCAGGAGGCAGCCAATGAATGATTCTCTCTCAACATTGAATAAAATATATTTTATTCATCAATGAAAATATATTTAAAATGTTTCAAACACTGTCTATCAGAAAATAATTTTAGCAAAATAAAGAAAACGTTCTTGCAAAACATTTGCAGTATATGTGTATCAGAGGAAAGGTATGTCTTCCTTTTACAGAGAAGTTTTTGAGATCAACAACAAAAAACTATAACTTGAAAATGAACACAGTATTTTTTTGCATAAGTATAAGGGACCAATGGACAACTGAGAAAATATTTAGTGTCCCTGGAAAAAAGGGAATAAGGTAAAAGAGTAAGATAATATTTTCCATCCATCCAGTTTTTGAAGATTGTCCTTATACTGCTGTTTAAATTTTACATTGTTTTTGACATTTGCAATAGGCAATTTGGCCCTGAGCAGGACATTTAAAAATCTGCTAGTATACTAATAAAGGGGTAATATACTAAATAGACTGGATAGACCAGACATCTTCCAGACATCCTTCTGGATGACCTTTCTTACAGAGCAGGGGCCCAGGTGCCTGTAGCTGGCTAGAGGGAGGAAAGCCTGGGTACCAGGTGCCTGCAGCCAGCTGGAGGAGAAAAGCAGAGGTCCCGGGTGTGGGAGACGAGGCAGATGCTGTTTGGGGCAATCTGGCAGGCAGTCAGAGCAGGCAGGGTGGCAGGCAAGTGGTTAGGAGCCAGTGGTCTTAGAATGTGAGAGGGATGTCCACTGAGGGACTGGGCCTAAACCAGCAGTCGGACATCCCTCAAGGGATCCTGGATTGCAAGAGGTTGCAATCCAGGCTGAGGGACATACCCACCCCCCAGACAAATTTCTTACATTGGGCCTCTAGTATAGATATATTCCCAGTACCCATCAATTCTATTTATACTAAAATCTAAGTTATATAGTTTGTTTCACTCAGTACTTCTGAAAATAACAATGTCTTAATAAGAAAAACTCATTTTGGTTATACATACACACAAACAGACTATGATCTTAATTAGTGAAAAATAGTTGCAAAATGTGATAAAATTTATTTCTGAGCATTTGTATTAAAAATGAAAATTTCCTTTTTAAAAGATCTGATTTCATGTTTGAACATATACAGAAATTCTAGCAAATATTATTATGAATAAAAGTATCCTCAGGAAGAACAATCATATGAATCGTGCTCACTAAAATTCATTTCTCACTTTCTGCCTTTTGGACTTCTTTTGAAAATGTTTTATTTTTATTGTTGACACTATCACAGAAGTCTCCCATCTCAACACTTTAGTGTCTCTCCACACAGTCTTCAGGTTTCACATATTGTTGTTTGTGTCCAAGGGCTATGCATATGTGCATATATGTTCTTTGGCTAGTCACTTCCCTTTCCCCACACCCCTTCCTCTGAGATCTGTGAGTCTGGCCCAGGAATCCAGGTCTCTGGTCCTATTTTGTTTGTCAGTTTATTTTCTTCATTATATTCCATGTGTAAGTGAGATTATATGGCATTTGCCTTTCTCTGACTGGCTGATTTCATTTAGCATAACAATCTCCAGATCTGTCTATGCTGTCGCAAAGGGTATAAGAGTGCCTTCTTTTCTACAGTAGCATAATATATCATTGTGTAAATGTATTACACATTTTTCATCTACTCATCTACTGATGGGCACTTGAGCTGTTTTATAACTGTGCCTGTAAAGTATATATATATCTATACTGATAAAAAAGGAATATGGTAATTCGATTGGGAGTCCTTCCAGAGACCTTCTAGATGTCCTTCTGGACAAAGCCTGGAGCTTGGCCAGCCTGCAAACTACCCCCAAACTACAGCCCTTTGCCCACGCCCCCTTAACTGCAGTGGGGACCCTAACCCCAGGGGGATGTGGCCAGCCTGCAAAAAGCCATTAGCCCCTTGCCCAGGCCAACCCCGCCCCCAGCGGAAACCCTCATCCCAATGGGGGCTTGGCCAGCCTGCAAGCAGCTATCAGCCCTCACCCAGGCTGGCCACACCCCCAGGGTGTGTGACTGGCCTGAAAAGAGCCCCCAGCCTCTCACCCAGGCTGGGCATGACCCACAGCAGGGACCCCCACCCAGATGGGGGCATGGCAAGCCTGCAAACTGCCCTTGCCCCTTGCCCAGGCCAGAATGCTCCCATGGGGACCCCCACCCTGATCAGGAAACCCCTTCAGGGAAGACAAGCTGGCCCCCACCCATGCATCAGGCCTCTATCTATACTAATAAAAGGGCAATGTGCTATTTAGGCCAGGAGACCTTTGGGAGACTTTTTTGGATTTTCTTCCAGACAAAGCCATGGTTTCAGGGCTGAGGCAGAGGCAGTTAGGGGTGATCAGGCCAGGAGTAGAGGGTACTTAGGGGCAATCAGGCTGGCAGGGGAGCTGTTGGGGGCAAGAAGGCTGGCCGGGGGAGGGGGAAGTTGGAGGCAAATAGGCCAGCAGACAAGGTAGCTAGGGGTGATCAGGCAGTCAGGCAGGAGGTGAGCAGTTAGGTGCCAGAAGTCCCAGATTGCGGGAGAGATATCCGACTGCCATTTTATGCCTGATCCTTAAACCAGCAGTCAGACATCCCTCAAGGGGTGTAAGTTTGGAGAGGGTGCAGGCCTGGCTGAGGGACACTCCCCCGCCCCCACCATGCACAAATTTAATTTACGGGGACACTAGTCCTGTAAAATAAAAGACCAGTGACCATAATGGTGTAACGACCAGAATGATTGCTCTACCAGTCACTATGAGGTGCATCAACCACCTCTTGCACCTTCCCCGCAAGCTCGCAGGCTCTGATCATCAGCTGGTGAATGGAGAACCAGGGCGGGTCTCAGTGCTGCGGACTGGGGACTGGTGAGGTGAACAGGGTAGGAGGCAGAAGTATGGTGGGACTGGGGAATGGCGAGGGGAACTGGGTTGGTGGCAGCGGCGGGGCAGGACTAGGGACTGGTGAGCAGGCAGAAGATGGACCTGATCACAGACTAGGCCTAGGGCCCTGCCAGAAGCCAATCCCAGCATGACAGCAGGGCTGAATCTGGGAATGGCTGATGGCCTTTCCCCAAACCTCAAAAAGGATTGACTGATAGTTTGCTGCCAGACAGCTCAAGGCATCTTAATCTACATGTAATTGCCTCCTACTGGCCAAACACCTGAATAGCTGTAGGTTAATTCCCCAAATCTGACAATGCCTCTGTATAGGAAACCCCGACCCTTTGAAGTATATATCTCTGCCTTGCCTCAGGACCAATTGTGTTAATCAAAAGCATGGGGTCCTGAGACAAGGAGATCTTAGTTTCCTTTAACCTAGGTTCCTCTGACCCCCAAATGCCTTTCAAAATTATGCATCATCTCTGGATTGTTATTTAATCTACGCACAGCCTTCTCCAGATTTCCTGAATCCTTCGTAATACTGGAACAAGAACCCTGGCAGGGACCCTACCTGCACACAATTTCGTGCACTGGGCCGCTAATACACACACACACACACACACACACACACACACACACAAACACACTAGAGGTCCGGTGCACAAATATTTGTGTACTCAGGGGGGGTCTCTCAGACCAGCCTATGCCCTCTTGCAATTTGGGGCCCCTTGGAGGATGTCCACCTGCTGGCTTAGGCACACTCCATGAGGTGTTGGGCCAAAGCTGGCAAGCAGACATCCCTCTGGCAGCCCGGCAGCCCTCAGGGGATGTCCACATACCAGCAGGGAGCAGACCTAAGCTGCAGTTGGACATCCTCAGTACTGCCTGAAGTGGTGGGAGAGGCTCCCGCCACCACCACTGTGCTGGCAGCCATCAACCTGGCTTGTGGCTGAGTGGAGCACCCACTGTGGAAGGGCACTTAGCACCAAGGGGCAGCTCCTGCATTGAGTGTCTGCCCCCTGGTGGTCAGTGTGTGTCATAGTGACCAGTCATTCCCAGTCAATCTGCTGTTAGGGTCAGTTTGCATATTATACTTTTATTATAAAGGGTAGAGGCCTGCTGCACAGGTGAGGGCTGGCTGGTTTGCCCTGAAGGGTGTCCTGGATAAGGGTAGGGCTCCTGCTGGGGTGTGTGGCCAGCCTGGGTGAGGGGCTGATGTGTGTTTGCAGGCTGGTCACATGCCCTTCATGGTGGGGGTTCCCACTATGGTGCCTGGCCAGCCTGGGTGAGGACCTGATGGCTGTTAAAAGCTGGTCACACCCCTTCAGTGTGGGGGTCCCCAATGGGGTGCCTGGCCAGTCTGGGTGAGGGGTTGAGGGCTGTTTTCAGGCTGGCCAAGCCCCGCCAGCGATGGAAGCTCCCAGCCTCTCCTTTTTTTCTTTTTTTTTTTTATTCTGGCATTTATTTACCTTCTATATTTGAAATTATGTACCTTGATTGGACCTCAGAGCAGGTCATGGTTGCTGGGAAGCTTGGCTTCCTCCATCACCAGGGGCAACCCAAGCCTCCTGCTTGCTTTAGCTCCGTGGCCACGGCCGGCTGAAAGCTGGTATCTGGGGTTTATTTATCTGCTATAATTGAAATTTTGTTGCCTTCAGTGAAGCTCAGAGTTGGCCATGGGTGGTGGGAAGCTTGGCTTCTTCCATCACTGGGGAACCGAGGTTCCTGCTTGCTCCTGCTCTGTGGCTGCCGACTGCCTTCTTGGTTGGGTTAATTTGCATATACTCACTCTGATTGGCTGGGGGGCCTGAGTTAAGCCATAGAGAAGGTTTGATCAATTTGCATGTTTGTATTTTATTACTGTAGATATATATATATATATAAATATATATATAATTATACACATATGTGTTTTATGTTATATAGCTTTATTACATGTAATATGTAAGTTATTATAGATTAGTCACATCTTAGTGTGCTTATGAACCTAAAAATTTCAAAATAGCACCCTGATCAGTATGGCTTAGGTGGTAGGAGCACCATCCATTAACCTTATTGTACTCTGAAAGGTCTTGGGGTTTGTTCCTGGTAATAGAGACCTATCCAGGTTTCAGATTTGATCCATGGTTGGGGTGCCTATGGGAGCAAACCTATTGATGCATCTCCCTCACATCAATGTTTTTCTCACTAACCCTCCTTTCTCTCAAAATCAATTAAAAGTACTTTTTAAAAAATTTTTTATTTTTTGTTGTTGTTTTTGACAGTATTACAGAACTCTACCATTTTGTCCCTTTTTTGTCCTCCTTCCACCTAAACCACACCCCATTCCACCACAGAACTTTCTCATAATATTGTCTGTGTCCATGGGTTATGCATATATGCTCTTTGTTTAATCTCTTCCTGTCCTACCACCACCATCCCTAGATCTGTTGTTCTATTCTATGCACCATTACCTCTGGACATATTTTGTTCATCAGTACATTTTGATCTTTAGATTCCACAATTAAGTGAGGCCACTTGAAATTTTTCTTTCTCTAACTGAGTTATTTATTTTAAAAAATATAATTAAAAAATAGAAAGTACAGAAGAACTAAAATGGCGACATAAGTATACCCTGGTACTTGCCACCTCCAATAACCACATCAAAATTACAACTAAAATACAGATACAGAATAACCATCATTCAGAATCACCTGACATCCGGGTGAATGGAATTCCTACAGCTAGAGAAGTAAAGAAGAAGCACATTTTGGTGGGTAGGAAGGGCAGAGGCACTGAATGGGCTGGTCCCACAACAACACGTGGCGTCTTTTTCTAATCTTGATATATGTTGTGTTTATGGAGACTTCCTGTGAGAAGGAAGGGTGTCCCGGTCTTACACGAGACCCACAACCCAGGGTTCCAGAGCAGGGGAAGAGAATTCCCTTTAACTTCAAGCTGTGAAAATGAGCAAGCATTGTGGCTGATTGACAAGAACACACACTGTGGGAGACCCAAGTAGTTCCTTTTAAAGGGCCAGCACAAGAACCTACTAGGACTGAAACACTTTGTACTCCATCCTGGTGGTGGCAGCTTGAAAGGAACTTGTGACAATCGGGGAGTAACTGGATTGTCTCGCATCAGGGCAAGTACTCAGAGGCAGCTTTCTCAGAGACAGAGGTGCTCACGGAGGTCATTGTTCCTGTGCTGAGACTTCCCCCATCCCAGAACTGACAGGCACCCATATCTGAGTTTTCATCAGCTTGTCTCAAACTGTTCGCTCCACCCTGGTGATTCTCTGAGACCCAACCACATGCAATTTGAACACCACTCAAGCGCTTTGTACCACCTTTAACATATGAATGACATGTCCTTGGTCAGGCTTCACACTTTGCTAAAATATCTCAAACAAAAAAAATGTATCTCCTTCACAACATCTCTTCCAATGTAGTCCCAGCTGATCCTCACAGCCAATTGGCCTGGAGATCAACTGCACCTAGTGACACCAACAGCAGTCAAGGCACAGATAAATGATTCTGCACATAGCCCACACAGGGGTTCACCTAGATTGCCCAGCTCAGGTTCCTAAAGAGACTGAGCCACAGGATACCTATTATACAAGGCCACTCTACTAATTCCAGGAGACATAGAGGTTCTACCTAGTACATAGAAACAAACACAGGGAAGCAGCCAAAAATGTGGTGACAAAAATACATATCACAAATGAAAGAACAGGAGAAATAAGAAAAAGAATTAAATGAAATGGAAGCAAGCGAATTACTAGATACAGCATTCAAAGCAATGGTTATGAGGTTGCTCAAGGATCTTTAATGAAAGCTTCAAGGGACTTAGTGAGACTTACAAGGATTTAATGACTACACCAAAGACATAAAAAAGGACCTGGATCCGTCAGAAATTAGGCACACACTAAGTGAAGTCAAGAATAATTTTGGAGGATTCAGCAGTACAGTTGAAAATCCTGAGAATCAAATTAAGACTTGGAATATGAGGAAACAGAAAATAACCAGTCAGCAGAGCAAAAAGAAAAATGAATCCATAAATATGAAGACAGTGTAAAGAGCTTCTGGGATAACTTCAAGCATACCAACAATTACATTATGTTCCTGCCAGCAGGTGAAGGGAGAGAGCAAGATAATGAAAACCTATCTGAAGAAATAATGACAGAAAAATTTTCCTACCTGCTAAAGGAAATAGAATTACAAGTGGAGAAAACACAGAGTCCCAAACAAGAGGAATGCAAAGAGGCCCACACCAAGACATATCATCATTAAAATGCCAATGGCTAAAGACAAAGAGAATTTAAAAGCAGCTAGAGAAAATCAGTTAGTTACCTACAAAGGAATACCTGTAAGACTGTCAGTTGATTTCTCAAGAAAAACTTTGCAGCCCAGTAGCGAGTGACAGGGATTATACAAAGTGATGAATGGCAAGACCTACAATCCAGATTACTCTACCCAACAAAGCTATCATTTAGAATTGAAGGTCAGATAAAGAGCTTCACAGACAAAAAAAAACTAAAAGTGTTCACAATTACTAAACCAGTGTTGAATGAAATGTTGATGGATATTCTTGAGAAAGAAAAATGAAGAAGAAGAAGAAGAAGAAGAAGAAGAAGAAGAAGAAGAAGAAGAAGAAGAAGAAGGAGAAGGAGGAGGAGGAGAAGAAGGAGAAGAAGAAGAAGAAGGAGGTGGAGATGAAGAAGAAGAAGAAGAAGAAGAAGAAGAAGAAGAAGAAGAAGAAGAAGGAGTTTAAAAATAGAAACAATAATATGCCAATACATATGTATTTACTAGACACCCAATGCACGAAATTTGTACAAGGATAGGCCTTCACAGCCATGGCCTCTACCTGGATCTCTCCCTTGCAGCTACAGGGGCTTCCTTGATTCTGTGGCTGCAGCCCTGCCTTCATCTGGAAGTCTTCCCGAAGGATATCCAGAAGGACCTCTGGTCTAATTAGCATACTATGCTTTCATTATTATAGATCATCAATTGAATGTAAAAATCAAAATAAGTAATTAATCTAATGAAAAACAACAACAACAACCAATGAATAGAATAGTACCAGAGGCATTGAAACATGTAACAGACTTCTGTATCTCAGAGGCAAGGGGGAACAGAGGAGCAGGAAGAGATTAACCTAAGATTTTACCTATGGACACAGACAGTAGGATGTTGAAGGCCTGGGGTGGGGCAGGAACCAGGTGGAGGGTGACGATGAGGGAAAAATGTAAGAGATCTATAATACTCTTAACCATAAACTTTTTTTTTTTTAATTTTTATTTTCAGATTACATTTGTTCCTCTTCCCCCCCCCCATAACTCCCCTCCTTCCAGTTCCCGCCCCACCCTCCGCCCTCACTCCCCACCCACTGTCCTCATCCATAGGTGCACGATTTTTGTACAGTCTCTTCCCGAATCTCCCATTCCCCTTACCCCCCCAAGAATAGTCAGTCCATTCCCTTTCTATGTCCCTGATTCATTATAATCACCAGTTCATTCTGTACATCAGATTATTTATTCACTTGATTCTTAGATTCACTTGTTGATAGATGCATGTTTGTTGTTCACAATTTGTATCTTTACCTTTTTCTTCTTTCTCTTCTTAAAGGATACCTTTCAGTATTTCGTATAATACTGGTTTAGTGGTGATGAACTCCTTTAGCTTTTCCTTGTCTGTGAAGCTCTTTATCTGACCTTCAGTTCTGAATGATAGCTTTGCTGGATAAAGTAATCTTGGTTGTAGGTTCTTGGTATTCAGCACTTTGAATATTTCTTGCCATTCCCTTCTGGCCTGCAAAGTTTCTGTTGAGAAATCAGCTGACAGTCGTATGGGTATTCCCTTGTAGGTAATTGAGTCTCTTTCTCTTGCTGCTTTTAAGATTCTCTCTTTGTCTTTTGCTCTTGGCATTTTAATTATGATGTGTCTTGGTGTGGTCCTCTTTGGATTCCTTTTGTTTGGAGTTCTCTGCGCTTCTTGGACCTGTAAGTCCATTTCTTTCACCAGGTGGGGAAGTTTTCTGCCATTATTTCTTGAAATAGGTTTTCAATATCTTGCTGTCTTTCATCTTCTGACACCCCTATTATTCTGATGTTGGTACGCTTGAAACTGTCCCAGAGGCTCCTTACACTATCTTCACACTTTTGGATTCTTTTTTCATTTTGCTTTTCCAGTTGGGTGTTTTTTGTCAAATCTTTGGTTTGATTCTTGTGCTCCTCTGGTCTGCTATTGGGTATAATATTCTTTATTTCAGTCTGTGTATGCTTACTTTCTAATTTCTTTATCGTAGCATCGAGGGTCTCATTAGTTTTCGTGAGGCTCTGCACAAGTTTATAGCAAGCCCTCAAAATTGCGATTCTTAGCTCCATATCCTCCATTTCTGTCATGTTTTTTTGTCTCCGCATCTTTTATGCTTTCTTGGTGCACCCCCTTGTGGTCTTTGTGCGCAGTCTTGTTCTAGCCAAGCCTTAATTGTTGTAGTTAACACTAGAGAGATTTGACCACCAGGCTGACTGGCTGTTGGAATCAGCTGTGTGGAAAACTTCAGTCCTCTGGGGAGGCGCTAGTCCAGCCTTTGCCTGAGGCGATCGGCAAATGGCTCTGCGCAGGGCCTGGGCGGGGCGGGCTCAACAGGGCGGGGGGAGGGAGCAGCTATGGCTGCTCTCAGTCCGTCTCCAGGGGCTCTGCCTCTCTGTCCCCATAACCGCTGCAAACCTCGGAGGGACCGTAGCCAGACAGTCCCGCTTCTCCCGTTTGAGTCTGGGTCCCTAGAGACTCGCCCGGATCTGTAGCCCAGAATCTGAGACTCACTCCTGATTGAAAATGACAACCGCGCCCTCAGCCACCAGCCTGTTTTGGGCGCGCACTGCCGCACCACCGTACCTTTAAATTTTCCACACTGCGCCTCCTCTGGGCCTCGTAATGCTGTTGTTTTTCCTTCTAGTTGAAGAGTCTCTCCTCAGCCAGCCTTCCTGTGGTTCTGGGTGATGTCCGTTCTGTCTTTTAGTTGTATTTTTAAAGTGGTTGTTCGAGGCAGCAAACTCCAGTGTTTACCTATGCCGCCATCTTGGTTTCCCTCAATCATAAACTTTTTTAATAAAGAGAGAAAATGTAAAAGATTACTATTAATGCTGAGGTGTGTTTTTAATCTATAAAGATTTATTTAAAAATATTGAACTCTTCCATTATGTGTATGCATTCTCTCAATCCATTTTTACATGAAATATAACCTGAATACCTATTATGTAGCAGACATATTCTACTCAGGACCCTTTCCCTCCAAATCAGGCCCTTTCATCTTTATGATTTCATGTTGCCCAACATGAGCAAAATGAGAAGTTCATAATTGAAATATTAGGACATCATCAGGTTGAAATCTTTTCTACTTGTTTCCAAAAAAGTATTTCTGAAAGTAGGAAATTGTAAAAAATAACCTTAAACTGGCCTTTTGACGATGTATAATAGTAAGAAATACTAATATTGTTCATTGAAAACATCCGTTTTCCCTACAATCTATAAATCTAAATATTGAACAAAATGAGCCAACCTAAATATTTGAATCCTGACCTACCTTTGACTTAAATTTTCTTGAAAATCAAAGTCAGAATTACCTTTAAAAATTTTCTTGATTTCTTTTTGTGTCCTCTTTACCACCATAAAGATATTAAGAATTAATATGAATTTAAATGCCAGTCATTTGACAAAACTGCAAGATCAATGTTATAGTTAGCAATATTTTCCTTAATGTAAGGTACCATGGATGTCCAATTGTCAGTATATTTTGTATTAATTAATTTTTTAAATGCTGCCAATAATGTTTGTAAGTCTTTCTGATTTAAAAATTGGATTCTAATATCAGCGATTTTAAATTGTGAGAAAATAAGCATTTTAGAAGCATTGAAATACTATGTACATTCTGATGCTTATAATAGATCTGCAAAGTAGGTATGATGATATCATTTTATTTAATTGAAATGTGGTTCCTGTAAATTGGTAGTAATCTACACTAATAAAAGAGAAACATGGTAATTAGCGTACAACCGCTACCCTTCCCAATGGCTAATCAGCATATGCTTATGCAAATTAAATGTCAGCCAAGATGGCGCCGGCAGCCATGCACTGAAGCGAACTGGGAGGCTTGCTTGCTGCAGTGACTGCGGACTCCAACGTTCCCTGCCTCACTTGCCGGCCTCTCAGCTGCAACTCTAAGCAACTATGTTGCAAATATAGAAGCTAAACAAGACCCAGAAACCTGCGTTAGTCAGCCAGGCTTCAGCCAGCCAGACCGCAACATTGTATCAAATACAGAAGGTAAAGGCCAGAAACCGAAAGCGAGGTCTCAGAGCTAAAGCTGGCCCAGAATAAAAAAAGAAAAAAGAAAAAAAAGGAGCGGTTGGGAGCTTCAGTCAACCTACCAGCCTGAAAACAGCCCTCAGCCCCTCAGCCAGACTGGCCAGGCACCCCCGTGGGGACCCCCACCCTGATCCAGGACACCCTTCAGGGCAAACCAGCCGACCCCCACCCATGCACCAGGCCTCTATTCTATATAGTAAAAGGGTAATATGCCTCCCGGCACCGGGATCAGCGGAGCAGCGAGGCCTCCTGGCACCAGGATCAGTGTGACAGGGGGCAGTGCCCAAACCCCCTGATCACCCTGCAGCTCTGTGTGTGACAGGGGGCGGGGACACAACCTCCCTATCTGCCCTGCTCTGTTCGTGACAGGGGAAGGCACCCCAACCCCCTGATCAGCCCTGCTCTGTGCCTGATAGGGGGGAGCTCCCCAATCCCCTGATCACCCTGAACTCTGTGTGTAACAGGGTTTGGTGCCCCAACCGCCCCCCTCGCCCCTGGGCCCTGCTCTGTGTGTGACAGGGTAGAGCCATAACCTCTCCATAGGCCCTGCCCTGTGAGTGACAGTGGCGGCGCCCAACCCCCTGATCGGCCCTGCTCTGTGGGTGATAGAGGGCGGTGCCCCAACCCCCCTCCACAGGCCTTTCTCTGTGTGTAATGGGATAGTGCCATAACCTCCCCATTGGCCCTGCCCTGAGTGTGACAGGGTACAGTGTCCCAACCCCCTGATCTGCCCTGCTCTGTGTGTGACAGGGGGCGGAGCCCTAACTCCCCTATCGGCCCTACTCTGTGCATGATAGTGGGGAGCTCCTCAACCCCCTGATTGACCCTGCTCTATGTGTGACAGGGTATGGAGCCCCAACCCCCCTGATGGGCCCTGCTCTGTGAGTGATAGGGGGCAGCGCCCCAACCCCCTGATGGGCCCTGCTCTGTGAGTGACAGGGGGTGGCGCCGCAATCTCCCCATCCACCCTGCCTTGAGTGTGAAAGGGGGCGGTGCCCCAACCCCCCAATTGGCCCTACCCTGAGCGTGACTGAGGGTGGCATCGCAACCTCCCAATCCGCCCTGCTCTGTGCATGACAGGGGGCGGCACCCCAACTGCCCAATCAGCCCTGATATTTTCTAACAATTATTGAGTTATTTTTCCCTGGGCTAAGAACTGTAGTAAATACTTTGCATAGATTCTCATGAAAGCCAACAATGGTGTCCTATGAGATACCTATTATTTTTATCCCTGTTTTGTTGATGAGAAAATTGAGGAACAGAAAGGCCCAGTGTTATCTAATAAGTGACAGTTAATATAGGAACAGAACCAAGTTGAGCTTCATCCTCAGGTCATCCTCCCTCTATTCAAATAGGGTAAGTAACAAGACCTAATAAATATTCTACTGTCTCCAGAAGAAAACTACAGATTTAATTTGAAGGTGTAGTGGGAAATGTTTACAATTACATAGACAACTGTATGCTTTCATGTAGTGTACTCTAAGTCCCTAATAAGTCCTCTCACGTTCATAGGACTGCTCTGCACATGGCCTGTGGCAAGGGCCATCCAAGAGTGGTGAGACTGCTAGCTCAGAGACATTTCCTATTGAACCTCTGTGATATTGACAACAAAACAGCTCTAATTTACGTATGTATTAGCCAACTATGTGAACTTGAAATTGCTTTTAATTTAATTACTTAGAATAACTTGTGGAATGTTTACTTTGCATTACTAGAATTTATCATCTATTTTTTGCCATAATACTGACAGGCCATCCAAAATGAGCAAGAAGAATGTGCCGCAATTCTACTAGACCACGGTGCCGATCCAAACAAAATGGACATCCATGGAAACACTCCTCTTCACTATGCTGTCCTTGGTCAAAACACAGCAATAGTGGAAAAGCTACTTTCCTGTATGGCAAATATGGAAGCGAAAAACAAGGTATAGATCAAGTAACTTTATTTACAAAATGTTTGAAATACATGTTTTTACTTCAGTTTTAAGCCTTTTAAAAAAACTGTATGTTTTATTGATATTAAAGATAAAGGAAGGGAGCGTTAGATAGAAATATCAATGATGACAGAGAGTCATCCATTGGCTGCCTCCTGCACACCCCCGTTGGGGGATCCAGCTCACAAGCCCTACATTGCCTCCTGATTCAAGGGTCAACACTCAACTGCTGAGCCACCCCAGCTGGGAACAAGCATTTTCTTTCTCACTTACATACACTGAATACAATAAACCACGCCCTGTCACTATGAAAACAACTCCAATGCCCATGCAGGGAGGGCTGGAGAAATGTGGGGTCCATGGAAGGGGCAAAGCTCTGCCTCCCAGCTACCCTTCCACCCCAGAAGGAATAACTGACTGTTAGTAACTGGGAGTGGGTGATAGGCTCAGATCCCACAAAGGACTGAAGGCAGGGAGGAGTGAAGTGATGGTGGGGACTGGTTGCCATGCTGACAGGGGCTAAGGAAATGGCAGCTGCTGGGGATGGGTGGGGAGAGGAGACCTAATACCCAGCAAGGGGAGCAGGGTGAGTGCAAGTGAGAAGAAGAGGTCCCAGTCCACAGGCAACATAATGACGACAGTGTACCAAGATAGATAGTAAGACAGGAACATAGAATCTTGGAACCCACACTGTAAATCTTTGAGGTGAGTTTTGGGGAATGACGTCACAGTTAATCTGTTGATGAGGGAGTGGAGGACATTTTAAAGGGAAGAAGCATTCAGTGACTGTTCAGAGGTGAGAAGAAAAGGGCTGCTACTATTTTTTTTTTTATCGACATCAACACACTTTTTTCCATTGTTTTTTGAGAGAATTGAAGGGAGAGAAGGAGAGAATGAGAGAGAGAAAGAGAGAGAGAGAGAGAGAGGAAAACCTATGTGTGGGTGCCTCCCCATAGGCTCAGGCCAGGGTTGGGGATCAAACCTGCTATCCGGGTATGTGCTCTTGAATGGGAATTAAACCTAGACCCTTCAATGTGCAGTCCAATGATCTAACCAGTGAGAACATGAGCCAGGGCAAAAGGGGATGCTGTTTATTTACTTTCTATTGTATATGTTTAAGTTCAGAGGATCTATTTAAATTCAAATATTCAGTTTGGATTCATGTAATTCTATGAATTATAAATAGTTTCTTCTGCTCTACAGGATGACTTCACACCACTTTCACTTGCCAAATCTGAAAACAAGGAGAAAATGGTGGAAATTTTACTAACTAAAGGTTCAAAAGATCATCCAATGGAAGGGTACAATTGTTCATTCTTTTGTTTTTTATTCGGAGAGTACATTTGTTAAAGCTGGTGACAGGGAAACAAGGAAGGCCTTAGGATAGAAGAAACAAGTGTTAGTTGGAACCATTCGAAGCTGTCAGAGAGGTTCAAATAATGCTGCAGGAAAAGACCAGACATTCCTTTCTCCTTTGTTTCCATTTCTGTTCCCCCGGTTTGCCTTAAACCCTATAGAGCATTTTTGTTTAGATAGTGGAAGGTCCCATATTGCCTTTCCCAGTGTAGTAGGCACCAGCTTGCCTGAGATACCAAAATTGAGGTTGGCCCCTCAAGTGATCTCTTTGCCATAACTATGAGACATTCCCAAGAGAGTTGAATTTCCTCAGGTCTGAAAATATTTAAATTGTGTCTCACATGAAAGCCAATCAACAGAAAGCTCTGATTGAAAAATAAATTATCGGCCCTAACAATTGCTATGGGTGCATGACCCATCAGTGTCCATGTGTGACAAGTTGAATTCTATCTTCCAAGCCAATTGGGAGTGGACAGGGAGAATAAGCATCATTCTCATGAAGATCTGCTGGTTCACAGTTTGAGGAGGTAGAGAAGGATCAGTAGTAGTCTAGGCCAGGTCCTAACCTCTATTAGTTTTCTATAATTCACATTATTCAAAACAAAACTAAGGTAACATTATGCTATCTGACTTCATGAGATAATATATTTGCACATATATTTAGATGCTAGTTATAAAGTAACTGACATCCCCTGAATTACAAACCACAAAGAAAGGACAGGTAATTACCAAAATTAATAGCATTTTCAGAAAACTGTGACATTTCAATGTTAGAAACTATCAAAAACCCACATGAGGCTTTCTTTGGGATTCCAACACAGTTTCAACAAATAAAGTTCAATAAAAGATTTTTTTTTTTTTGCCGTACTGTTTCTCTGAGCATCTCTTTTTGATGTGTTCTTTCATTCCAATCTCCTAGCAACCTTCTAAAGTAATGCCGTTAGATTCTTATTTTGTAGAGGAGGACCTCAAGCCAGAGAAAAAGAGACTTGTTTGAGAACAAATAGCCCTGTTTATAAAACTAGGAAGTCTCAGTTCAGAAGACTTGCCATTAAGTGAAGCTAAGTCTAATTAATTCACGGAGCTAGATTGCCTGCAAATCATGACTCTTTTATGCTACTTTTCCTCAAAGATTACATGCTTCATCAGAAGTTTGTGGAACTTACAAATTTGAAGTGTGTAGTACAACTAATGTTTTAATATTAACTCTGATATTATCTGACATATGCTGAGAATTTATAATAGTTGGAAAATATTTTTTGTATGTGTATTAAGATGGTAATATCATTTATCACCATTTTTTATTCACAGCAACCAACAAGCAACTTCTGAAAAAAAAGAAAAAAGAAGACTTTTGAAATCTTTTGGAAGTAACAATCTTGGTAAGACTTCTGATAGTGAATTACTCTTGGTGCTCCTACCATAGATGAATTAAGAGTAAGGAAATTTTGATAATAAAGGAGCAAGAAAAAACAAACAATGTGTAAGTTGCACGTGAATGTTTTCTTAATCTCTTTGTTAATAGATTAGTATTCAGTATTATTTAAAAAATTAATTGTAGATAATTTTAAAATCTGGATCAATATTAGTTGAAAAGAAGTTCATTTATTTATTATTGATCCCTAAAATTCTATATGATATCTTTATGTAAATAAAGATTTTAAGTTAGGCGGTTGTATGTTTTCTCTATTTTCACATGTAAACTATAGGACTTGTTATACAAAATGGACCTTTTGTTTAGTGTTTACAGGCCATGGATTACATTTTGTAAATGAGAACTTGGTTATTATAAAAATCTTTTTTTAAACATATTTTAACTTATTTGAGAGAGGAAGGGAGAAGGAGAAAGAGATAGAAACATCAACGATGAGAGAGAATCATTGATTAGCTGCCTCCTGCACGCCCACCTCCAGGGATTGAGCCTGGACCCAGGAATGTGCCCTTGGCCAGAATCAAACCCAGGAACCTTCAGTTAGCAGGCTGACACTCTACCCACTGAGCCAAACTTGCTAGGGCTGAAAACCTGTTTTACAGAGTGATTTGTCTCACTAAAAAAGTAGCTAAAAGTGAGAACTCACCAATACTTTCCTGGTACCACAAACAAATGGCAAACAATAAGAACTACACCACTTAGTGTGCAACTATCCCAATGAAATTGTGTTGCTGTTTTTCTTAAATACATTTATATTGATTTCAGAGAGGAACAGTGAGAAAGACAGAGAAACATCAAAGATGAGAGATAATCATTGATTATCTGCCTCCTGCATGCCCCACACTGGAGATCTAGTCCACAAAGGGGGCATGTGCCTTGATCACTAATGGAACCTTGACCTCCTGATTCAAAGGTCTACCCTCAATCAATGAACAGCACTGCCTGGGACCTTTGAGGTGTTTTTTTTTTTTTTTTTTTTTTTTTTTAAGATACCTACCAATAGCACAGAAGTCAGAAGGGCAATACCTGTTGAGAATCATAGTATACTTTACATATTATGCCAAAAAGGCCTCACTACAATCAACTTCATTCCTCAGAAGTCAGAACAGAAAGAGATATGTTGATGCATTAGCACAAGATGTTTCCTCCTGCTTGTTGTGGAATAGTCAGGACGGTGCAATGTTTTAGAACAGGAAGCAATATTGCCATTGATCAAAAGATAATCATAATAAATATACAAATACCCCAACTCGGGACTCAATAAATTATAATAAAAGTACAAAAGTGTCTTACAGTGACAAAGATGCCAGTGGACTACCCAGTTCCATTTCCAACTTTTTTGAGGAATTTCCATGCTGCATTCTACAATGACTGTACCGCTTTACAATCATATGAATAGTACAGAAAGGTTTCCTTTTTCTTCATATCCTCGCCAACACTCGTTATTTATTTATATTTTAATGACAGCCGTTCTGAGAGGAGTGAGTTGGCACTTCATTATGGCTTTCACTTGCATTTCCTGATTAGTGATGTTGAGATATGTGCTTCCTTTAATTTTTTAAAAAAATTTGTTTTTATTGATATTTAGTGAGAGAAGAGGGGAAAGAGAGAGAGAGAGATGGAAATGGCAAGGAAACAATCATATTGCTCGGCTGCCTCCAGACCACCCATACTGGGCATCCAGCCTAAAACCTGGGCATGTTCCCTAAATGGGAATCCTGCCAGCCATCTCCTGGTGCATGGGACGACTCTCCATCCACTGAATCACACTGGCTTGGCCTATATGTTTCTTTTAAATCGGAAGAAAACGGATTGCCTTGCAATTGACCTCCCCTCTCTAACATATTATAAGATTGGGTTACATCACACGATTGTTCCTAAACCAGTTACTGTGATGAGCTCAGTATAATTTTTTCTCTTTTTGGAGCTAGGGAGATACCACAATCGTTATGTATCACGACAGTGACTGTCCAAATAGAGTTGTGGTTCTCCAGCAAGTGTGGAGACTGAGGTAGGGAGCCAGCATATTCACTGCAGGGATTCATTGGAGTTTTGAGCAGAAGTGTAACAAGATTGGATTTGATTAAGGCCCTCTGGTTGTGATATGAAGAAGGTATCAGCAAGATTTGCCTGTAAAGGGCTTGATTTTAGGCCACATGGTCTGTCATATCTGCTCAAGTCTGCCATTGTACTGTGAGAGCCATCCTAGACAATCTTTAATTCAACAGGCAGGACTGTGTTCCAGTGAGACATTTCTTTACTAATCCTAATGGCAGCTTGCCTTTGGCCTGTGGTTCTTCATTTCCTGAGGCCTACCCGCCCCCCCACCATATAAGTGACAGATGATAGGAAAGCACATAAAGAGACTGGGAAACAAAGGAAGATTTTGCCTCCTTGGGCTAGCATTAGTCTATTATGAAGTATCATCTATCCATAAGTCAGAAAGCTCAACTTATTGTGTACAAAAATGTTGTTTTCTAGGTGTATGCCTTTCTCATTTTTCTGCTCCAAAAATCTTATTAATTCAAGAGGGAACAAGAATAGCTGGTGGGAATTTTCCCCTGTGAGACCCATCTCTGTTAAGAGCCTTTGTTTGACTAGGGCAGTTGACAGTAGCAAAGTAAAGCAGAGACAGAGAAGAGGTCGAGTTCATATAACTTCATGATAGATCAATGTAAAATGTTGGTCGGGAGAGAGAAATACAAGGTGATTTGTAGGTTTCCAGGCAGTGCACTGGCATTTAGATTGGACATGAAGAATAGTACTTTGTGAGATGAGCAGGAAAGAGCAACAGTTCAACTGGAAAAAACAGTATGTACCCATACATGTTGAGTTTGGTGGAATATCCATGGATATCCCTAAGTTATTGGTAATATTTCTTTGACTTTTTGACTTGTCCTCCCAACAACTGCCTTTAATGGGCAAGCCATGCTTTCAGTTTTATAGGAAATCAAGAAAAGGATTAGGAGGAAATAGAAAGAACTCTGCAAGCACTAAAACACTATTACACGGCATGTGATAATTATTGTTTTTCTGTAGCTATCCCAGTTATTTGATTGACTCATAACTACTATTGCAAAAAGGATTAAAGCCTGCTTCTTTGGAGAAAATTGTCAGTATGGGGGCAATTTTTTTTAGAGGAACTTCTATGTTACGGAATATGTTGTCAATCATTTGGATTCTGTATCTTCTATTCTGAGTAAATAGGATTGCTGCTTGTTTAACATTGTTTTCTGACATTTATGTTTTATTTATCCCTTTCATGCCTTTATTTCAATAGTTACTGATCTACAGAAATCTCTAAAACAAGCTTGGAACAAAAGAAAATCAAAGAAAGGTATTCTATGAAATCAAGTTCTGACTGTAATCATGTATCAACCAAATTATAAAAAATTCACATAATGAAATTGAGATAGAAGTTCCTAAACCCTCACCTAAGTTTGCTTTGCACTAGAAAGATTCACGGGACTCAGCATATAGTTATGCACCTACCTGAGATTTATTGCAGTGAAAGGACAAAAGCAAAATCAGCCAAGTGAAAGGTTTGTGTGACAAAGTGTGAGGGAGACCAGGCACAAGCTTCCAAGGGTCCTCTCTCTGTCGAGTTACCAGGATGTGCTGAATTATTCCAGCGTCAAATTTTGACCACACACATGAAATATGTCATCTACAAGTCTTCTTAGACTCAGTGGCAAGGTTTTCATGGCACGCTACTCACATAACCATCTTCCCTATAGCATGTACCAAAAGTCTAGATTCCCAGAAGAAAAGCACGTGTTCAGCATGAACTTCATTGCTTGTGCCACTCTTTGGGCACTGGGGGCCACTGTTATCAGATAGGGAAAGGTGGGAGCCCCCTCCCCAGATTCAAGTTTTCAGACACCAAATAAAGGGCAGCCATTTCAGCAGGACTTTCAAAGGATAACAGTCCTAGGCCTGCTGCATGACATGTTTCAGCACAATGTATGGCCCTCACTGAATTTTTGGCATTGACGTACTTTTTTTTTTTTAGAGCCGGTAATATAATAATATAACATGGTACTGGTTTCTGTTGCATCATCCATAATTGCTTGCATTTCTGGTTATTTTTCTGACTCTTTTTGAGTATTTAACAGGTATTTGTACATAAATTACTAGGGCAATATTAGGCAATTATATGCTTTTTTTAACCAATTAATGTTTTAAAATAATTTTTAGATAAAATTATCATAATGATTTCTGATTTTAAATTATAATAAAACGTGTCTTTCAATTACATGGATGATTCAGTTTTGGTTTATGTTGCACTTAATCCCTAATTGTAATTTTACAGCAAGATATTCAATCATATTTATCCGTTATTTTCTTTCTCTACTATATGGTTAAAATTATTGGCTTTATTTATGTCTTTTCAAATGGCTAAATCAATTCTGAGGATAATCCCCGTATTCAGATACTTGGATCTTTATATTAATTTACAAGTTGACTGTGTCTTGAAGATAGCATAAATATGTTGACAAATGTTAATAGCATGTTCCTCAGATGCTGTAAAAATTTAATAAGACAGTTTTAGAGCGGGTTTAGGTGCACAGCATAAAGGAGGGGAAAGTGTGGAGACTTCTCACAAGCCCCACATCCCCTACACACAGCCCTGCTCATTTTTGTCATCCTGCAATAGAGGTACTTTGGATGAACCTGCATTGACCCATCATTATCATCCAAAGTCCGTAGTTTACAGTAAGATTCACTCTTGGTGTACATTCTAGGGATTTTGACAAATGTATGATGGCACGAATCCACCATTAAGATTATCATATAGAATCATTTCATCGCCTAAAGAGCCTCTGTGCTCTGCTTATTTATCCTCTCCCGTCTCTCTTGGCCCTGGAACCCGCCGATCTTCTTACTGTCTCCGTAGTTTTGCCTTTCCTGAGTGTTGTATAGTTGGAATCATACAGTGGGTATCTTTTTGAGTGTTTAAAACATTAAAATGTCAAGGAAATTGGCTGTAGCTTTCCAAGACGTTCTTTCTCCTTTGTGGCTTGTTGTTGCTCATCAGCATAGGCTCTGATGACATAAGCCATACAAGCAGAAGGAGCTTGATTTCTACAGGCTTTTGCCACCTGCTGGGCAGGGTTGAGAAAAATGACCTCATGCACTACTAGAGCCCTCCCTGTCTGGACCCCCTTGCTCTATGAGGTGGGAACAGATACAAGCTAGCATTGGAAGGAGACAGTCTCAAGGGATTCTACTTTATACAACTGGAATCACAAAGTCTTTCCTACTTATTTTGCAATTACAAAATTTGCCATAAAGTATTCGTTTCCTATGTTTTGCTAGGCTGCAAAGTGTAGTGCCTGACAAAGACCAAGCTTTTTTGTGATAGAGTGTTTCATCCTAAACTAGTGAGTCTTCACTGCAGAACTGGAGAAGTGAAATTGTGCTATGGAAAAAATAAGTACACTCTCTTCTAAACCTTCTTAGTGAAAGGAGTCCAGAAAATTCATGCTATATAAGTTTGATACTTTTAGTTTATGATTCTACTTCTACTATCCATACTATTTTATGTCAGCCTAATGGGGTTTGTTTGGGATTATGTTCATGGTAAATATCAGATCCTATTCTATCTATCTTTCATTTGATATATTTAAAAAGAGAAAGTAAGTGTTCTTAATGTATTAATGGCCTACCAATAATATGATTAATATTTCCTCTGGTATATGGTGTGTGATCCCAAAGGAATACTTTCTAACAAAGCATTACTCAGGTACTTTTAATGTCCTATATTTATATATTATTGTTTTAAAATGTATTTTACTTTTTTCCTTAATAGCACGTGAGTTAGCTGAACAAGAGGATTTATTCAGGTAGGATTTTGTGGATTTTTAAAAACAATATATAACCTACAGGAATGCAGAGAAAGGAAACTAAATGTTCTAGAGTAGTCTACTATCCGCTAGAGACCCTATTTTATGTAACTAACCTGTGTTATATATTCATCACAATAACTTTCAAAGTAGCTGTGCTATTGTATTCATTAGGCAAATTTTTAGTAATGAGACAACTGTGGTTCAGGGAGGTGGATGAATTGAAACCTGATTCTATAGTTAGCCAGTGTCCACGTGTTTTACTTCCAAATCTATTCCGTTGTTCCTCAACATCTCTGATGAATTCCTTTGTAGCATTGGTGTGAGATACAGATGCGAATCAGATCAACTCAGAAAGTAAATCTGATTGTGTGTTAATTCTGATTTAGAGTTTTTCTAAGAGTCCTAGTTAGTCCAAGCACTTAACTTATTATTCTTGACAATTGTGATAGCAGTTAATAGAATCTTCTTCTTCCCACTAAAGTTTTATGGCCCATATCAGTTAGCTATGGTCCGACAACCAAAGTGTTTACCTAAGCAAAGCCTGGTTATGTTAAAATGATATTTATTCTTCTTGGAATGAATTATTTATCTGTAAGTACAGAATATCTATGTGTATACCACGTTATCTTAATTAAATTCAGCAGGTATTTAGAGTATATCTCTAATTAATTTCTCTATTTATTGTCTTCCCAGTCTGGTTTTCTCTTCAAGCTACTACCTTTGCCTACTTGTGTGAGGTTTATTTTTCTTTGTTGCTATACTCTTTCTTTCCTCTTTCATGACTTCTTGACTTTAAAAATTTTTATTCTCTCCTTTTTTTCAGTGTTTCTTTAATTGTGTAACTTTTTTACCAATTCTGCCAGCTATGGTGTTCTCCTTTTTTCTATAGACAGAATCAAAGGCACATAGAAGTTCAGGAATTTAAGAAAGCCTAGAAATCAATTAAACACAATTCCCTCTAGGTCTTCAACCAGTGTTTAATGTCCTGGCTAAGTGGTTGATTGCATGGAGTATTAGAAATTCAAAGAGTATAATATGACCTATTGGGTTATAGTAAATGGTGGAATTCATTTATAAATTCAGGTTGATGAGTGTAATAGTCTTCCTTCTTTATTTTTCTGCATCTGAGTTTCATAATACAAATATGGGGAGTGGGTAAGAAGATGAAGAAGAAAAGTTAAAAAATATAAAATATAATATGTCTATAAATATATATCTACTAGAGGTGCAATGCTCGAAATTTGTGCAAGAGTAGGCCTTCGCAGCCATGGCAGCTTCCTGGATCGCTCCCTTGCAGCCTTGGAGGCTGCCTGGATCCTGTGGCTACAGCCCATCTTCGTCTGGAAGGTTTTCCGGAAGGATGTCCTGAAGGACGTTTTGCCTAATTAGCATATTATGCTTTTATTATTATAAGTCGTCAATTGAATCCAAAAATCAAAATAAATCAACAAGAAATCTAATGAACAACAACAACAGCAAAACAATGAATAAAATAGTACCAGAGTCATGGAAACATGGAATAGACTTTTGTATCACAGAGGCAAGGGGAACAGAGGGGCAGGAAGTGATTAACCTAAGATTTTACCTATGGACCCAGACAATAGGTTGTTAAAGGCCAGGGGTAGGTCAGGAACCAGGTGGAGGGTGACGATGAGGGAAAAATGTAGGACATCTGTAATACTCTCAACCATAAACTTTTTTAATAAAGAGAGAAAATGTAAAAGATTATTATTAATGCTGAAGTGTTTTTTTAATCTGTAAAGATTTATATAAAAATATTGAACTCTTCCATTATGTGTATGCATTCTCTCAACCCCTGTTTACATGAAATATAACCTGTATACCTATTATTATGTAGCAGACATATTCTTCTCTGGGCCCTTTCCCTCCAAATCTCAGGCCCTTTCATCCTTACAATTTCATGTTGCCCAATATGAGCAAAAGGAGAATTTCATAATTGAAATATTAGGGCATCATCAGGTTGAAGCTTTTTCTTCCTGCTTCCAAACCAAAGTATTTCTGAAAGTAGGAAACTATAAAATGTAACCTTTGACTGGCCTTTTGATGACGTATAATAGTTATGAATACTAATATTGCTCATTGGGAACGTCCGTTTTCCCTACAATCTAAAAATCTAAATATTGAACAAATTGAGCCACCTTAAATATTTGAATTCTGACCTTCCTTTGAGTTAAATTTTCTTGAAAATCAAAATAAGAATTACCTTTAAAATTTTCTTGATTTCCTTTTGTGCCCTCTTTACCCTCATAAAGCTATTAATAATTAATATGCATTTCAATGCCAAACATTTGACAAAACTGCAAGAGGAATGTTATAGTTAGCAATATTTCACTTAATGTAAGGTACCATGGATGTCAGATTGTTAGTATTTTTTGTATTAATTAATTTTTTAAATGCTGCCAATAATGGTTGTAAGGCATTCTGAATTAAAAATTGGATTCTAATGTCAGAGATGTTAAATTCTTTGTAAATAAGCATTTTAGAAGCATTGAAATACTATGTTCTTTCTGATGCTAATAATAAGTTCTCAAAGTAGGTATGATGATATCATTTTACTTAATTGAAATGTTGTTTTTGTAAATTGGGAGTAATAATAATAATGATGATACTGATATTATCTAACAATTATTGAGTTATTTTTTTCTGGGCTAAGAACTGTACTAAACACTTTGCATAGATTCTGGTGTCCTGTGAGATACCTATTATTTTTATACCCATTCTGTTGATGAGAAAATTGAGGCACAGAGAAGCCAAGTGATATTCTGATATGTGACAGTTAAAATAGGATCAGAACCAAGTTGAGCTGAGTCCCCAGGTCATCCTCTCTCCATTCAAATAGGCTTCTCCTTCACTAATGTGGTGAGTAACAAGAACTGATAAACACTGTACTGTCTCCTGAAGAAAATTAAATATTTGTTTTGAAGGCATAGGGAGAATGTTTACAAGAACATGGACAAGTGTATGCTTTCATCTAGTGCACTCTAAGTTGCTAAGGATCCTCTCCCTTTCATAGGCATGCTCTGAAGGTGGCCTGTTACAAGGGCCATAAACGAGTGGTGAGTCAGCTAGCAAGCAGACGTCGCCTATTGAATCTCTGTGATACTGACAATAAAACAGCTCTAATTCACGTATGTATTAGCCAACCATGTCAACATGAGATGGGTTTGAATTTAATTACTTAGAATAACAATGTGTTTATCTCATTTAACTAGAAGCCATTGGTGAAAGTTGTGGAATGTTACTTTGCATTCCTAGAACTTATCTATTTTTTGCCATAATACTGACAGGCTATTGAATATGAGCAAGAAGAATGTGCTGCTATTCTACTAGAGCATGGTGCCGATCCAAATGTAGTGGACATCCACGGCAACACTGCTCTTCACTATGCTGTCCTTAGTCAAAACACAACTATAGCGGAAAAGCTAGTTTCCTGTATGGCAAATCTGGAAGTGAGAAACAAGGTATAGATCAAGTAACTTTATTTACAAAATGTTTGAAATACATGTTTTTACTTCAGTTTCAAGCTTTTTTTAAAAAAAACTATGTTTTACTGACTTTAAGGAGAAAGCATGGGAGGGTTAGATAGAAATATCAATGATGACAGAGAGTCGTCCATTGGTTGCTTCCTGCACATCCCCGTTGGGGGATCCAGCTCACAAGCCCCACATGTGCCTCCTGGTTCAAGAGTCAACACTCAACTGCTGAGCCAGCCCAGCTGGGAACAAGCATTTTCTTTCTCACATACATACACTGAATACAATAGATCAGGCTATGTCACTATGGAAACAACTCAAAAACCCAGGCAGGGAGGGCTGGAGAAATGTGGGGTCCATGGAAGGGGCAAAGCTCTGCCTCCCAGCTACCCTTCCACCCCAGAAGGAATAACTGACTGTTAGTATCTGGGAGTGGGAAATAGGCTCAGATCCCACAAAGGACTGAAGGCAGGGAGGAGTGAAGTGATTGTGGGGACTGGTTGCCATGCTGACAGGGGCTAAGGAAATGGTGCTGCTGGCGATGGATGGGGAGAGGAGACCTAATACCCAGCAAGGGGAGCAGGGTGAGTGCAAGTGAGAAGAAGAGGTCCCAGTCCACAGGCAACATAATGACGACAGTGTACCAAGATAGATAGTAAGACAGGAACATAGAATCTTGGAACCCACACTGTAAATCTTTGAGGTGAGTTTTGGGGAATGACGTCACAGTTAATCTGTTGACGAGGGAGTGGAGGACATTTTAAAGGGAAGAAGCATTCAGTGACTGTTCAGAGGTGAGAAGAAAAGGGCTGCTACTATTTTTTTTTTCATCGACATCAACACACTTTTTTCCATTGTTTTTTGAGAGAATTGAAGGGAGAGAAGGAGAGAGTGAGAGAGAGAAAGAGCGAGAGAAAGAGAGAGAGAGAGGAAAACCTATGTGTGGGTGCCTCCCCATAGGCTCAGGCCAGGGTTGGGGATCAAACCTGCTATCTGGGTATGTGCTCTTGAATGGGAATTAAACCTAGACCCTTCAATGTGCAGTCCAATGGTCTAACCAGTGAGAACATGAGCCAGGGCAAAAGGGGATGCTGTTTATTTACTTTCTATTGTATATGTTTAAATTCAGAGGATCTATGTAAATATGAATATTCAGTTTGGATACGTGTCATTCTATGAATTATAAATAGTTTCTTCTGCTCTACAGGATGACTTCACACCACTTTCACTTGCCAAATCTGAAAACAAGGAGAAAATGGTGGAATTTTTACTAACTAAAGGTTCAAAAGATCATCCGATGGAAGGGTACAATTGTTCATTCTTTTGTTTTTTATTCGGAGAGTACATTTGTTAAAGCTGGGGACAGTGAAACAAGGAAGGCCTTCGGATAGAAGAAACAAGTGTTACTTGGAACCATTCAAAGCTGTCAGAGAGGTTCAAATAATGCTGCAGGAAAAGACCAGACATTCCTTCCTCCTTTGTTACCAGTTCTGTTCCCCCGGTTCCCCTTAAACCCTAGAGATCATTTTTGTTTAGATAGTGGAAGGTCCCATATTGCCTTTCCCAGTGTAGTAGGCACCAGCTTGCCTGGAACTCCAGAATTGAGGTTGGCCCCTCAAGTGATCTCTTTGCCATAACTATGAGACATTCCCAAGAGAGTTGAATTTCCTCAGGTCTCAAAATATTTTAAATTGTGTCTCACATTGAAACCACTCAGCAAAAAGCTCTGATTCAAAAGTAGGTTATTCATCCTTACAATGCTATGGGTTCATGACCCATCAGTGTCCATGTTGACAAGTAGGATTCTATCTTCCAAGCCAATGGGGAGAGCACAGGGAGATTGAGCATCATTGTCACATCATAAAGATATGCTGGTTCACTCTTTGAGGAAGAAGAGAAGGGATAGCAGTAGTAGTTCAATTAGTTTTCTACAATTCACATGATTCAAAACAAAACTTAGGGAGCATTTTGCTATCTGAGTTCATGAGATAATATATATTTGTACATAGATTCAGTTGCAAGTTATACAGTAACTGAGACATCCCGAATTAAAAACCACAAAGAAAGGACAGGTAATAACCAAAATTAATAGTATTTTCTGAAAACGGTGACATTTGAATTTTAGAAATTATGAAAAACCTGTATTAGTGTTTCTTTGGGATTCCAGCACAGTTTCAACAAATCTAGTTCCATAACTGATTTTTCCTTTGCCCTACTGTTTCCTGAGCATCTCCTTTTAACGTGTTCTTTCATTTCAATCTCCTAGCAACCTTCTAAAGTAAGGCAGTTAGGTTTTTATTTTGTAGAGGAGGACCTTGAGTCACAGAAAAGTGACTTGTTTGAGAACAAAAAGCCATGTTTATAGAGCTGGGAAGTCTGTGTTAAAGAGACTTGCCATTATTTCAAGCTAACTCTAATTAATTCACCAAACTAGATTGCCTTTACATCAGCACTCTTTTATGCTACATTTCTTTAAAAATTACATGTTCATAAGAAGTTTGTAGAACTTACAAATTTGAAGTGTGTTGTATAATTAATGTTTTACTATTAACGATGATATTCTCTGAAATATGCTAAGAATTTACAATATTTGGGAAATATTTTTATATTTGTATTTCAATGGGAATATCATTTAGCACCACTTTTTTATTCACAGCAACCAACAATCAACTTCTGAAAAAAAAGAAGAAAGAAGACCTATGAAATCTTCTGACAGTGACAATCTTGGTAAGACTTCTGATAGTGAATTACTCTTGGTGTTCCTACCATAGATGAATTAAGAGTAAGGAAATTTTGATAACGAAGGTGCAATAAAAACAAACAATGTGTAAGTTGCATGTGAATGTTTATTGTATTCAATATTATTTAAAAATTAACTGTAGGTAATTTTAAAATCTGGGTCAATATTGTTTGAAAAGAAGTTCATTTATTTAGTATTGATCCCTCAAATCCTATATGATATCTTTATGTAAAAAGAAAAAAAGATTTTAAGTTAGGATGTTGTATGTTTTCGCTATTTTCACACTGTAAAAGATTGGACTTGTTATACAAAATGGACATTTTGTTTAGTTTTTACAGGCAATGGATTACATTTAGTGCATGAAAACCTGTAGTTTATTTTAATCTTTTAAAAAATATTTTTTATTTATTTGAGAGAGGAAGAGATAGGGAGAGAGAGGTAGAAACATCAATGATGAGAGAGAATCATTGATCAGCTGCCTCCTGCATGCCTCCCACCTTGGACTGAGCAGTCAACTCAGGCATGTGGCCTTGAACAGAATCGAACCCAGGACCCTTCAGTTCACAGGCTGACGCTCTTTCACTGAGCCAAACTGGCGAGGGCTGAAAACCTGTTTTTACAGAGTGGTTTGTCTCACTAAAAAAGTAGTTAAAAGTGGGAACTCAACAATACTTTCCTGGTACCACAAACAAATGGCAAACAATAAGAACTGTAACACCTGGTGTGCAACTATCCCAATGAAATAATTTTTTTAAATAATACTTTTATTGATTTCAGAGAGAAAGGGCGAGGGAGAGAGAGAAACATCAGAGATGAGAGGTAATCATTGATGATCTGCTTCCTGCATTCCCCACACTAGGGATCTAGCCCATTAAGGAGGCATGTGCTTTAATTGCTAATGGAACCTTGACCTCCTGATTCAAAGGTCTACCCTCAATCAATGAACAGCACTGCCTGGGACCTTTGAGGTGTTTTTTTTTTTTTTTTTTTTTTTTTTGTAAGACACCTACCAATAGCACAGAAGTCAGAAGGGCAATACCTGTTGAGAATCATAGGATACTTTACATATTATGCCAAAAAGGCCTCACTATCATCAACTTCATTCCTCAGAAGTCAGATGAGAATGAGATATGTTGATGCATTAGAACAAGACGTTTCCTCCTGTTTGTTGGATAATTGTCAGGACACTGCAATTTCCTTAGAACAAGAAGCTCTCTTGGCATTGATCAAAAGATAATCATAATAAATACTGTATATAAATACCCCAACTCGGGACTCAGTATATTATAATAAAGTGCAAAAGTGTTTCACAGTGACAAAGATGCCTATGTGCTGCCCAGATGTGGCACCACTGCATTTTGCAATCTGAACCAGAACTGTATGAGGACAGCTTAGTAGACTTCAACCAGAGGATTTGTGTATGTTGATTTTGTAACTTATAGGAAATACAAGATGAAATGTCATTTTGACCTTGATCTCATAATATGTGAGCTGTCACTCTTTTATTTTTTGTTTATCTCATCAGAATTTTCAAAGAAAATGTCAAAATTCAGTTATTAATTTGTCTGCTTACTGGTGTACTATTTAACTCTCAGGTGCTATTTACGTACTGAATGCTATTCTGATGTTGCAGAATTGAAATGTTTTAAAAACACAGTCTCTGCTCTCCAAGAGCTTGTTACTGCCATTTTTATTAGTTACTATACTTTATTCAGTGCTTGCTAGGTGGTAGAACACACTAGGAGCTTATTATCATCATTATTTATTCTTTTTTATTGGTGTGTAGCATGTGCCAGCAACTTTAAGTCCATGATGAGAATTAGAGTTTTAAAAATATGGTGAAGCTTTGGCGGGTAGGTCACTTGCTTAAAGTATTGTCCCAATAGGCCAAGGTTTTGGGTTTGATCCCTGGTCATCGTCCATGCCAGATTCAACCAATAAGTTGCACAAAAAAGCAATGTTCTCTCAACATCTCTTTTTCTTAAATCAATGTTTAAAAGGTGCTAAAAATTAAAGAAAAATAAAGACATGCTTGCACACCCAAGACTTACCCATTTTCTTTCCCCACAGGGATGATTCACATAGACACTAAGGTACCCCAGGAGGCTTACAACCAGAGCAACAATGGTCAGTAGCAATTAATCCTGGGAAAACCCTCTAAACCTGACTTCTTAGTGAACCTGGGCTCATTTCCCCAGCCCTTTCTTGTCTCACTATCCCCACCTTCAATAATAAATGTCCTCTAAAATTCACCTACACACAAATAAAATAAAGAATATAAAATAAAAATGTGGGTGAGATTTAAATTAAGCCTGCAGATGGAGAAGTTTGCCAGGTTAAAGGGGCAGCAGGGTGATGTTTGGCAAGAGGAACATCATTCCAAGGGCTATGATGTGCACTGTAACTTTGGAGGATTTTTGAGCTGTACATTTTCAATGTGCAAAATGTGCGCTGTGGGAACGGGTGGGAATGAGGTAGTGCCTAGCTAAAGCAAGCTTATGAAAGGCTTTAGTACTACAGAGAGGACTACATCTTAGCCTGTGGCCTTGGGAAATTCATCAGACAGAATGTTTTTAGCTTCAGGTTATAATGGGTGGCCTAATTAAAAGGCTGAAACAATAGGAGCCAGGATTGTTTTGGTGGTTCAGTGATGGCATTAGGATCCTAGGTGTTGTCTCTTATTCAGCTGTGAGGTTGACAGTGCTTATGACTGATTTCCTGGTGGACTAATTAGTGATGGCTCCAAAGCATCCTATTCTCACGTGACAGTATGAGAAGGCCAAAGGACTGCTTTGGTCAATTTTAAATTTTTTATTAAAGTCTAGTTGGCACAGAGTATATTACTTTCATGTGTATGACATAGAGGTTTGACATTTACATATGTTATGATGGGTTCACCATGATAAGTCTAGTAACCACCAATCACCATACCATGTTGTTACAATACTAGAGGCCGGGTGCATGAAATTCCTGCACGGGGGAGGGGGCATGTCCCTCAACCCAGCCTGCACTCTTTCCAATCTGGGACCCCTCAAGAAACTTCTGACTGCCCATTTTGGCCCGATCCCAGGAGCATCGGGCCTCCTGGGATGGGGCCTAAACAGGCAGTTGGACATCCCTCTCACAATCCAGGACTGCTGGTTCCCAATTGCTCGCCTGCCTGCCTGCTTCATTGCCCCAAACCACTCCCGTGCCAGCCTGTTCGATGCTTAACTGCTCCTCTGCCAGCCTGGTGACTCCTAACTGCTTTACTCTACCAGCCTGGTCGCCCTTATGTCCTCCTGTGCAGGTCGCCCCCAACTGCCCTCCCCTGCTGGCCTAGGTCCCCCACAACTGCCCTTCCCTGCTTGCCTGGGTCTCCCCCAACTGCCCTCCCTTTCAGGCCTGGTACCACCCAACTGCCCTCTCATACTGGACTGATCGCCAACAGCCCTCCTCCATTGCCGGCTATCTTGTGTCCACATGGGTGCAGCCATTTTGTGTGTTGGAGTGATGGTCAATTTGCATATTACTCTTTTATTAAATAGGATTGACACATTCCCTTTGCTGTACAGTAGATGTCTGTTGCTTATATATTTTATCATTAGAATTCTGCACTTCTCATTCATATTCTTCTATTTCAGCCATCTCCTCAACTCACTACCCTCTGGCAAACATCAGTTTGTTCTCTGTAGCTATGGGTGTGTTTTTGTTTTGTTTGCTTTGTGGTTTTAGATTTTACATGTAAGTGAGATAAGGTATTTGTATTTCTAAGTCTTATTTCACTTAGCATAACCTCCACTCAGTCCATGGATGTTGCACTAAGTGGCAAAATTTTGTTCTTTTTTACGTCTGAGTAATATTATATATATTGCATCTTCTTTATTCATTTCTCTATGTAAGGACACATACAGTGCTTATATATCTTGGCTATTGTAAATAATGGTGCAGTGAAGATAGGGGTGTGGATATCTTTTCAAATTCCTGTTCATGTATTTGTTGTATAAATATGCAGAAGTGAAATGGCAGTTCTATTTCCAAATTTTTGAGAACATTCCATGTTGTTTTCTACAATGACTCTAGTAATTTACAATCATATGAATAGTACACAAAAGTTTTCTTTTTCTTTTTCTTTTTTTTTATTTTTTATTAAATCTTTATTGTTCAGATTATTACATTTGTTCCTCTTTCTTCCCCCCCATAACTCCCCTCCTTCCAGCTCCCACCCCACCCTCCGCCCTCACTCCCCACCCACTGTCCTCATCCATAGGTGCACGATTTTTGTCCAGTCACTTCCCGCATCTTCCACAGCCCTTTTCCCCGCAAGAATAGTCAGTCCATTCCCTTTCTATGTCCCTGATTTTATTATAATCACCAGTTCATTCTGTACATCAGGTTATTTATTCACTTGATTCTTAGATTCACTTGTTGATAGATGCATATTTGTTGTTCATAATTTGTATCTGTACCTTTTTCTTCTTCTTCCTCTTCTTAAAGGATACCTTTCAGCATTTCATATAATACTGGTTTGGTGGTGATGAACTCCTTTAGCTTTTCCTTATCTGTGAAGCTCTTTATCTGACCTTCAATTCTGAATGATAGCTTTGCTGGATAAAGTAATCTTGGCTGTAGGTTCTTGGTATTCATCACTTTGAATATTTCTTGCCACTCCCTTCTGGCCTGCACAGTTTCTGTTGAGAAATCAGCTGACAGTCGTATGGGTATTCCCTTGTAGGTAACTGAGTTTCTTTCTCTTGCTGCTTTTAAGATTCTCTCTTTGTCTTTTGCTGTTGGCATTTTAATGATGATGTGTCTTGGTGTGGTCCTCTTTGGATTCCTTTTGTTTGGGGTTCTCTGAGCTTCCTGGACCTGTAAGTTTATTTCTTTCACCAGGTGGGGGAAGTTTTCTGTCATTATTTCTTCAAATAAGTTTTCAATATCTTGCTCTCTCTCATCTTCTGGTGCCCCTATAATTCTGATGTTGGTACGTTTGAAGCTGTCCCAGAGGCTCCTTACACTATCTTCGTATTTTTGGGTTCTTTTTTCATTTTGCTTTTCTGGTTGGGTGTTCCTCGCTTCTTCCCATTTCAAATCTTTGACTTGATTCTTGCCCTCCTCTGGTCTGCTGTTGGGAGTCTGTATAATATTCTTTATTTCAGTCAGTGTATGCTTACTTTCTAGATGGTCCTTTATCACACCATCGAGGGTCTCATTAGATTTCCTGTACATCTCATCAAGTTTATCGACAGACTCTAGAAGCCTCTTGAGAGACCTCAAAAGTGTGGTTCTGAACTCAATATCCTCCCTTGATAGTTTTGTCCTGTTTCTTTGTCTCCGCATTTTTTATGCTTTCTTGGTACACCCCCTAGTGGTCTTTGTGTGCAGTCTTGTTGTAGTTAAGCCTTGATTGTTGTAGTTAATACTAGAGGGATTTGACCTCCGGGCCGACTGGCTGTGATAATCAGCTGTGTCTGCAGTGGAAGAACTTGTGTCCTCTAGGGAGGTGCTAATCTAGCCTTTGCCTGAGGTTATCCGGCAAATGCCTCTGGGCAGGGCTTGGGTGGGGCGGGTCCCACGGGATCAACAGGGCGGAGGAGGGAGCAGTTATGGCTGCTCTCAGTCCATCCCCAGTGGCTCTGTCTCTCTGTCCCAGCAACCGCTGCAAACCTCGGAGGGACCATAGCCAGACAGTCCTGCTTCTCCCATTTGAGTCTGGGTCCCTAGAGACTCACCCGGAACTGGAGCTCAGAGTCTGAGGCTCCCTACGGATTGAAACAGACAACTGCGCCCTCAGCCACCAGCCCGCTCCATGCGCACTCTGCACCTTAGTATTTCACTTCAGCACTGCGCCTCCTCTGATTCTCAGTTTCTCCTAGTTGTAGAACTTCCACTCAGCCAGCCTTCCTGTGGTTCTGGATGATGTCCATTCCGTCTTTTAGTTGTATTTTGAAGTGGTTGTTCGAAGCAGCAAACTCCGGCGTTAACCTATGCCGCCATCTTGGTTTTTCCCCAGTTTTCTTTTTCTTCATATCCTCACCTGTCGTGTAAGACTCGCTCCACATCCCACATGGAGTAGAGTTCAGTATCTGAAAGAGGGGCCACACACAAATGAGAAAAAAGACATGAGATAATTTTGCAATATTGGAGGACCAGGCGGGCAAGTCCAACTCCAGGAGAGGGACTTCCACTGATGCTCAGGCCGCTCCAATCTTTTATTGAGCTTGTAGCCGTACATAAGGAGATTTCAATGACACACAGATCAGCAGACAGTTTCTGGGAATAGACAGAGTATCTGATTAGCTCTCAGTAGACACTTTCCTAGAATAGGCAGGGTATCTGATCAACAATAATCAACAAGGATCTACACAAGTATCTAAGGAATTCAGTGAGCTAAGGTGGGCATATTGCTTTACCTAGCATCATCTAGATTAACTGGGTGGTGTCTAAATTAACTGGGTAGTGCACAGCCCTGACCTTTGCTAGGACTTTCAAAGGTTACTAGCTTTTGGGGGGTCTCTGTCTATACACACCAAATGATGTGTGATGAATAAGAAAGCTCAATTTATTCCATTTAAAATGTCATTGTTTTTCTAGGTCTATGTCTTTCCCATTGTTTTTGCTCAAAAAGTCTTATCAATTTAAGAGGAAACAATAATAATTGGTGGGATTTTCCCCTGTGAGAGCCATCTGTTCAGAGCCATTGTTTGACTAGGGCAGTTGACTGTAACAAAACAAAGCAGATACAGAGAAGAGGTCTATATTTTTGTGAAAAATCAATGTAAAACATTGGCGGGGAGAGAGAAATGCAAGGTGTTTTGTAGGTTTCCAGGCAGTGCACTGGCATTTAGATTGGACATGAAGAATAGGACTTTGTGAGATGAGCAGGAAAGAGCAATAGTTCAACTGAAAAGACCAGTATGTTTCCATACATGTTGAGTTTGGTGGAATGTCCATGGATATCCCCACATTCTGGGTAATATTTCTTTGACTTTTTGACTTGCCAACAACTGCCTTTAATGGGCAAGCCATGCTTTCAGTTTTATAAGAAATTAAGAAAAGTATTATGTGGAAATAGGAAGAACTCTGTAAGCACTAGAACACTACTACATGACATGTCATAATTATTGTGGCTTGTTGTTCGTCAGCATAGGCTCTGATGACATATGCCATACAAGCAGAACAAGCTTGATTTTTACAGGCTTTTGTCACCTGCTGGGCAGGGTTGAGAAAAATGACCTCATGCACTACTAGAGCCCTCCCTGTCTGGACCCCCCTGCTCTATGATGTGGGAACAGTTACAAGCTAGCGTTGAAAGGAGACAGTCTCAAGGGATTCTACTTTATACAACTGGAATCTCACTTATTTGCTATTGGAAATGGGGACAGAAAGTGTCTGTTTTCTATGGTTTGCTTTGAAAGAAAATGTATTGACTAGGCATCAAGCTTCCTTGTGGTAGAGTGTTTCATCTTAAACTGCCTAGTCTTCACTCAAGAGCTGGAGATGTATTGTGTAACGGGAAAATAACTCTCTTCTTACTGCTGTTAATGGAAGGAGTCCAGAAAACCCATGATATTTAAGTTTGACATGGTTAGTCTATGATTCTGCTTCTACTAATGATACAATTTTCTGTCAGTCTGATGGGGTTTGGTTAGGATTATGTTCATTGTACATAGCAGTTCACAGGTAAGTATCAAAATTTGATATATCCCATTCTTTTTTTGCATTTAATATATTTAAAAAGAGAAAGTAAATGTTCTTAATGCATTAATGGTCCACCAATAATAGTAACTCTAGTGTAGTCTTCAGGTGTGGTTCCAAAGTTATACTTTCTAACAATGCATTAATCTGGTACTTTAGAGTCCTATATTTTTACTGCTTTAAAATGTATTTTACTTTTTTTAAAAATAGTGGTTGATACCTCTGAAGAAGACTCTTCAAGCAGGTAGGATTTTATGGATTTTTCAAAATTATATGTTAATTAAGGGAATTCAGAGGAAAGAAAATAACATTTCTAGAGAGTTCTACTGTGGGCTAGAGCCTAATTAACCTGTGTTATACAGTCATCACAATAACTCTGTAAAGTAACTGTGCTATTATAGCCTACGTTTTATTAATGAGGCAACTGCGGTTCAGGGAGATGGATGAATTGACCCAGGATTCCATAGTTAGCAAGGGGCTGAGCCATGATTTGACTGTCAACCATTTTGGCTACCAAATTATTCTGTTATCCCTCAACATACACTGATAAGTTCCTGTGTAGCTCTGCCATGGAGATAAAGATGCAAACAAGTTCATCCCAGAAAGTCAAATCTGTGTGTTAACTCTGATTTAGACTTTTCCTTAGAAGCCCAGTTAGTCTAAGCATTTATCTTACTCTCCTTGACAAATGTGGTGATAAATAGGACCTTGTTCTTCCCACCAATGCTTTTAGGGCACATCTCAGTTAGATATTGCGACAGAACCAAAGATTTTACCTAAACAAGGCCTATACAGGCAAGTGGTTTTAGTTAAAATGATATCTATTCTTCTTGGGAGGAATTATCTGTGAGTAAAGAATATCTATGTATAGACCATGTTATATTCATTACATCCAGCATCTAATTAGAGGATATTTCTAATAGATTTCTCTATTTACTGACTTCCCAGTCTGGCTTTCCCCCTCAGGCTTGTACCTTTGCCTAGTTGTATGAAGGTTTTTTCTTTTTTCCTAGAGTCCTTTTTTCATCTTCCATTGCTTTCCTTGATTCTTTTACTTTATTGTCTAGATTTTTCTGGTGTTTCTTTGGTTGTGTTATTTATTTGCTCTTCTGGCCTCTCCAGTGTTCTCCATTTTTCTGTGGACAGAATGAAAGGCAGGTAGAATTTCAGGAGTTTAAGGAAGCCTAGCAATTAATTAATCAAAACCTCCTCTAGTAACTTCAACCTGTGTTTACATCTTGGCCAAGTGGTGGTTCCTCATTTAAATCTTCCCCTGCTTCAGATTAGTGACCTCAGCATAGTTTCTTATCTGTTAGAGGACTTCAAATTAGCAATACCCAAGTGGGATAAGAGGTGGCCGTTTTTCTCCTTCATTTTAGCCTTGGAGGTAATTTACACGATGAACACTTCAGCATGTAAATGGTCAACTCTAGACAGACAAACAGGGTATTAACTTGGAAGTATATCAAGTTAGCTGTTTCAATAACATAATAGAAGATGCCAAGGGTGAAGTGACTTCTGTGTTATATACACAGCCCGCATGCTTACAGGAAATACAGTCAGGCTTCTTTTTTAGCAAGGTACTGATGGCTTTTCTCAAGTTGACTGTGAGTGGACTGCAGAAGAATGTGCGTTTGTTGGTGGTTTTAATTTGTGTTTGTTTTGAAGTACTAGTTATCACTAAATGAGGTTTAAAATCATTTCACTGTTACTTTTTTTGTGACAGGTGAGATTTCATAGTTTGGGTCAGGTAGTTTGGGAATGCCAGTCAATCTAGGTCATCAGCCAGAAACCAAGGCTCAACTAGTTAGAAGGAGCAATGGGCCAGATTCTTTATCTTAAAACTTTTGAGATTTTTACCCATTTCATTCCAATCTAACTCCTATGCATAAGATTATAAATAAAGTCTCATCTCTGGTTTTTCTAACTAGTTATTTTTGGTCTTGAAGTGTTCACTGTAGCAGAAAAATCTGTAGTGTCTGGGGCTATCTCCTATCCATTCCCCCTTGAATTCTTCAGGAATATAAGGATTCTCTGAGTTCAAGGGAGACAATCTTCTCTCACAAGTCAGATGGAGAGGTGAAAAAGGGACATTCTAAATTTTCTGTTGTTTCCATTGATTCTATTGCTGTTGAGTTGCCATTGAAACCCATCATATAGTCATGATTGATCTTTGCTCCCTGGTTGGCCTTGCTGATTCAGATTCCTGAGTCTTCATGTTGATTCACACTTGCACTTGAGAGTTACAGCTTTTTTTTTTCAGCTTATACACATATGCTTTGTATGCTTAGCCACTATTACAATTACCAGCTCCCTATTCAGGCAGCTGGGCCTCCCAGCTCTAGCCACCCACAGCCCCCCTCTACCCACTCCCCGCTCCACCACCCACACTGGAAAGCTTATGTGGAGCTTACTTCTTAGCCCAGATCTTTTCAGACTAGTTACTCTTTGAGCTTCTTGGGTTTTTTTCCTGCTAGAAAGTGTTAGTTGGAACCATTCTGAGCTGCCAGGGATATTCAAAGAATGCTGCAGGAAAGGACCAGATGTTCCTTTCTCCTTTGTTTCCAGATCTGTACCCCAAGGTCACTTTCTATTCTGTAGCGCACCTTTCTTTAGGTAGTGGAAGGTCCCACATCACTCCCGCAGAGCAGTAGGCACCAACTTGCCTGAGGTCCCATAATTAAAGTTGGTCCCTCAAGTGATCTTTTTGCTATAATAATGAAAGTTTCCCAGGTGACTTAAATTTACCTTAGGTTTCAGAGTATTTTAAATTATGCCTCATATAGAAGCCAGTCAACAGAAAGCTCTGAATCAAAAGTAGGTTATTGAGCCCTGACCGGTTTGGCTCAGTGGATAGAGCGTTGACCTGCGTTTGATTCCAGTCAAGGGCATGTACTTTGGTTTCAGGCATATCCCCAGTGGGGGATGTGCAGGAGGCAGCTGATTGATGTTCCTCTCTTATCGATGTTTCTAACTCTCTATCCCTCTCCCTTCCACGCTGTAAAAAATCAATAAAATATATTCAAAAGTAGGTTATTGGGACTTAAAATTGCTTAGGCCGCATCCATGACTCAAGTGTCCATGTGTGACCAGTAGGGTTCTGTCTTCCAAGCCAATTGGGGGTGGATGGGGAGATTAAGCATCATTTTCATAAAGATCTGCTGGATCACAGTTTGAGTAGGTAGAGAAGGGATAGTATTAGCCCAGGCCAGGTCCTGGCTTCTATTAGTTTTCTGTGGTTTGTTTGATTTGCTACATAAAGAAGGGAGCATTGTGTTATCTGACTTCATGGGGTAATCTATTTGTACATAAATTTAGTTGCCACTTACATAATAGCTGAGATGCCCTGAATCACAAACCACAATGTAAGTACAGGTTATAACTAAAATTCATAACATTTTCAAAAAACTGCAACATTTGAATATGAGAAACTATGAAAAATTCACATTGGTATTTATTTGGGAATACTCAAGAAATAAATGTCATGACTAGATTTTTTCTTTGGTTTATGATTTTCTGAGCATATCTTTTTGCTGTCTCATCTCTTTTAATCCTCCTAACAAACTTCTAAAATAAGGCAGTAAGTTTCTTATTTTGTAAAGGAGAACTGAGCCAAAGATAAGTGACTTGTTTGATAACAAATAGCTGTTGGTTATAGAACTAGGGTGTCTGAGTTCTAGAAATGTGTGATTATGTCTAATTAAGCTAACTCTAATTAATTCACTGAATTATACTGCTCTCAAGTCATGAAAGTTACATTTTTAAAAAAATTTTACTTCCCAAAACAGTTGTGGAACTTACAAAAATTTGAAGTGTATGGTATCATTAATATTGTAATATTAGCTCTGATATTATCTGAAATATCCTAAGAATTTACTGTATTTGGAAAATTTTTTTATATTAATATTAAGAGAGTAATGCTATTTATCACCATTTTTATACACAGCAAGCAACAACTAACTTCTAAATATAAAGAAGAAAGGAGACCCCAAAGATCAGAAAGTGGCACTCTTGGTAAGACTTCTGATAGTGAATTCCTCTTGGTGCTCCTACCATAGATGAAGTAAGAGTAAGAAAGTTTGATAATTAAAGAGCAGTAAAAAAATACCAAACAATGTGTAAGTTGCATGTATAGTTCTTCTTAATCTCTTTCTTAATAGCATAGTATTCAGTATTAATAACAAAGTTAAAATCTGGGACAATATCCTTTGAAAAGAAATTCATTTATTTAGTCCTGATCCCTACAATCCCATAAGATATCTTTATGTAAAAAAAAAAAAGATTTTATGATACGATTGTGTACATTTCCTCTATATTCACATTATACAAAATTGTATTTGTTCTAAAAATGGATCTTTTGTTTAGTTTTAACTGTGAGTGGATTATATTTAGTAAGTGAGTACTTGTTATTGCATAGTGATTTGTCTCACTAAAAAATAAAAATAAAAAAATAACTAAAACTAGGAACTCAACAATACTTTCCTGGTAGCACAAGCATATGGCAAACAATAAGAAGTACACCACTTAGCCAGTGTGCAAGAATCTCAATGACATTGTGTCTTAAAGATATCTACCCATAGTTCAGAAGTCAGAAAAACAATGCCTGTTGAGAAGCATAGTGTATTTTTCACATTATACCAACAAGGTCTCATGACATCAACTTCAATCTTCAGAAGACAAAACAGAAGGAGATATCTTGACTTTATTAATTTGATAATTATCAGGACACTGGAATCTCTGTAGAACAAGATGCTATGTTGCCATTGGTGAAAAAATAATCTAATAAATATTCAAATAGCCCAACCTGGGACTCAGTAAATTACAATAAACATACAAAAATGTTTCTCCATAACAAAAATGCCGGCTCTGTTACCTGTTCATTGTGCAATCTGAATTGTGTGAGACACCTTGGACTTAGTAGACGTTTATCAGAGGACTTGTGTAGGTTGGTTTTGCAGGTTATAGGAAACACAGAGATGAAACAGTGTTTTGACCTTGAAGGTATGCATAACATGGGAGAGCTTTCCTGGGCTTATTTCTCTTTGTTTTTTTAAACAGAATTTTCACAGAAAATATCAAAGTTCAGTTATTCATTTTTCGGCTTAATGATCTGCCTTTTAACTCTCAGGCGTCTTTTAGGTACTTGTTACGGTGATGTTGCAGAATTCAAATACCGTCCCTGCCTCCAAGAGCTTCTTATTATCATTGCCATTTATTATTGTAGTGATTTACTATACTTTATTCAGTGCTTATTAGGCACCAGATCACACTAGGTGCTTACAAATATAGTTACTTTTTTCCTTTTTACTGGGTCACAGTGTGTGCCAGCCACTTTAAATCCATGATGAGAATTAGAGTTTTAAAAATGTGGGTGAGGCATTGGCTGGGTTTCTCGTTTGCTTCAGGCTCTGTCCCGGATATGCCAAGGTTGTGAGTTTGATGCCTGGTCAGGGCACATACCAGAGTAACCCAGTGAAAGCATAAATATGTGAAACAAGAAAGCAATGTTTTCTCTCTGTGTGTCTCCCTTACCCGTACTCACTTTCTAATCAATTTATTAAAATTGAAAAAAAATTGTGTAGTATTTAAGGTAAGTATGCAGAGTATGAAGAACTTTACCAGGTAAAGAGACAGACCGTGATGTTTGACAGGAAGAACATGTTTTGAGATGACACATTTGGCAGAATGAACAGCAGTGCAAGGGCTGGGATACACAAGGGAACTTTGTGGGATTCATGAGCAGTACAGTTGCCAAGGTGCAAATTGTGTGCCATGGGGGTATTTCGGAATGAGGTGAGTGCCTAGCAACAGGCTTATGAAAGTCTTTAGTCCTACACCAGAGACTAGATCTTTTTTTGTTACAATTTTTTGTTAAAATGTAGCTGACACACAATATATTACGTTCTGGTGTATGAAATTATAATGTGACATCTACATTCCTTAGGATGTGTTCACAATGATAAGTCTAGTAACCATCTATCACCATGCAACATTAGTACTACATTGGGTCATTGCCTGTTTTGCACACAAGATCCATGTAGCTTATATATTTGATAACTGGAAGTTTGCACTTCTTATTCATATTCTTCTATTTTATCCGTCTCTCCAAGTCACTGTCCTCTGTAAACCCATCAGTTTGTTCTCTGTAGCTATGGAGCCTGTTTCTGTTTTGTTTTATTGTTTTAAATTGCACATGTAAGTGCGATCATATGACATTTGACTTTCTCTGACTTATTTAATTTAGCCTAACACCCTCTCTTCCCATCCATGTTGTTGTAAATGGCAAGATTCCATTCTTTCTTATGCCTGAGTAATATATTCTCTCTCTCTCTACATATATATGTATATGTATGTATGTATAAATATATATATAATATATAATACATATATAACATATATACATAAAACATGTACATAACACATCTTCTTTATTCATTTATCTATGGAAAGACCCTAGGTTGCTTCCATATCCTGGCTATTATGAATGATGCTGTAGTGAACATAGGGGTGTGAAGTGTGTCCAGCATGGCCGATGGTGAAGGAGGGGTGGTGAAGGATTAAAGACAACGGACAGGAGAATACAGTTGGGACCAGGTGAATCACTGTGCCTGGATGAGGAAACAGTGACCCTGCCTGTAAGCAAGATCTTTATTTTATAGTCAGATCACACAAAGCAAAACAAGGGCAAGATGTTTATAATGTTTTTGAGAATTTCTAAGATTGTAAACAGTGACCCTGCCTGTAAGCAAGATCTTTATTTTATAGTCAGATCACACAAAGCAAAACAAGGGCAAGATGTTTATAATGTTTTTGAGAATTTCTAAGACAATCTGCTTTTTTCCTATTGTTGCCATTCTCTGAACTCTATCAAGCTTTGTTTAGGCAGCACTTGCTGCACCCCCTGCAGCCCACATCCCTTAGCTACCTAGGACTGTAGGGTTGGACTATAAGGTCAAGCTTACAACCATAGCCTTTTGGCTATAATTGTGCTGGAGGGCTTTGCCCTTAAAGCTGAAACTTGTATGTGGCTTTGCCACAAGTGAGTCCAAGGCTTGATCCTGTCTGAACACTGTAGCCACTCTCCACAGGGGTGCACAGATATTTATTTTCAAAATTTGTTAATATATATATCTGTTGGGTAAATACCCAGACGAGGAATGGCAGTTCCATTTCTAATTTCTTGAGGAATCTCCATGCTATTTGCCGCAATTACTGCACCAATTTATATTCACATGAACAGTGTGTGAGGCTTTCTCTCTTACCCATGTTCTCGAAAACACTTTCTATTTATATTTTGATAGCAGCCATTCTGAGAAGAATGAGATGGTACTTCTCTATGGCTTTAATTTGCATTTCCATGATTAGTGATTTGAGCTATGTGTTTCCTTGAAAATTTTTAAACGTGTTTTTATTTATTTTTAGAGAGAGAGGAAGGGAAAGTGAGAAAGAGATAAAATCATCAAAGAGAGAGAACCATCACATCCATCGGCTGCCTCCTGCTTGCCACTGCTGGGGTCGAACCTGCAACTGGGGCATGTGGCCTGACCGGGAATTGAACCAGGAACCTCTTGGTGCATGGGACAACTCTTAATCCACTTAGCAATACTGGCCTGGCCTATGGGTTTCTTTTAAATAGGGAAAAAACTGAGAGACTTGGAGTTGACTTCCCCTAATTTTTGATGGGCTTGGATTATATCCCATGTTCATTCGTAAATCCTTTAGTGGTAAACTAGTGACTTCAATGAGCTTAGTATAATCATATCTTTCTTTGGAGCTGGGGAGATACAAGCTTCTTTGTGTATCAGAACAGTAAATGTCCAAATACAGTTGTGGTTCTCCAACAATAAGGAAGACTAAGGTAGGGAGCCAGCAATGCTTACTACAGGGATTCACTGGAGTTTTTGGCAGAAGACTAACAAGAATACATATGATTAGGGTCCTCTGGTTGTGGTGTGAAGCATGGATCAGCAAGATTTTTCTGCTAAAGGGACTGATTTTAGTCCATGTGGCCTGTCATATCTACTCAAGTCTGCCATTGTAGTGTGAGAGCAGTCATAGAGAATCTGTAAGTGAGTAGGCACGGCTGTGTTCCAGTGAGACTATTTGCAAAACCAGATGGCAGCTTGTATCAGCCTTTGGGCCCTATTTTGCTGACCCTTCATGTAGAGGATAGATGAAAGGAAACCACATAAAGCGATAGGAGACCAAAAAATATGTTGCCTTTGGACTAGCATAAGTCCACTATGAAGTTTTCAAGCATCCATGCTGAAATGAGTCAGGAAGCTCAATTTATTTCATTGAAAATGTTAGTGTTTTTCTAGGTTTACGTCTTTCTCATTTGTTTTGCTTTAACAAATCTTACTAGTTTAAGAAAGAACAATAATAGTTGGTAGTATTTTCCCCCCTGTGAGAGCCATCTGTAAGAGTCCATGTTTGGTTAGGGCAGTTGACAGTAGCAAAATAAAGCAGAGACGGTAGGTTTTGTGATGATTGCATGTAAGAGTTAGTGGGGAGAGAGAAATCTAAGGTGACTCATAGGTGCCCAGGTAGTGCACTGGCATTTTTTCAGTTGTTGTTGTTAATCCTCACACAAAGGTATTTTTCCATTGATTTTTAGAGAAGGTGGAAGGGAGAAGGAGAGACAGAAACATTGATGTGAGAGGGACACATCGATTGGTTGCCTCCTGCATGCACCCTGACCAGGGACAAGGAACCTGCAACCAAGGTACTTGCGCTTGACTGGAATCACACCTGGGAAATTTCAGTCTGTGCGCCAAAGCTCTATCCACTGAGCAAAACCAGCTAGAGCCTGCACTGGCATTTGGATTGGACACAAAGACTAGGACTTTACTGAACAGCAGGAAAGAGCAACAGTTCATCAAGAAAGACCAGTATTTTTCCATACATGTTTAATTTGATGGTATATCCATGGATATCCCTACATTTTGCATACAATTTCTTTCACTTTTTACTTGTCCTGTCAGCAACTGCCTTTGGTAGATGAGCCATGATATTAGTTTAATAAGAAATTTTTTAAAAGATTAGTAATGAACAAAAAGAACTCTGTAATCATTAGAACACTTTTTAAAATTATATACTAGAGGCCTAGTTCAGGAATTTGTGCACGGGTGGGGTCCATCCGGCCCTCCCCGATGAGGGTCGATCGGGGGCAGGTTCTGTCGGGGGGTCTAATGCTGGAAGCTGTAGCTTTCCTCCAGCTGGATCTAATTATACTTTAAAGATGGCCAAAAGAGAACCCACAACAGAACTGTTTTGCATTTCACGTGAAGTTGTTTATGTGTTGTTTGCAAACGTATATCAAGATGGAAGATGGCCCTTTAATGATTTTTGCGTTCTTCCCGGGGCTCTACTCTGTTTCCCAATATGATCTTCATGTCTATTTGTTTAAAAGTATTTCTGTTTTTGAATGTGCCTACCCTTCGCTGTTGCTCCTGGCAGCCTGCAGGTCTTCTTTGCCACCCCATTTAAAGAGAGATTGAAAGCTCACCTAATCTGCAAGGCACTGCAATGTCACAAAATCCCCACACAGCCTCACTACATTCCTCTGCAAAGGGCCACCATCCCGTTAATGCTTAGGTCACCTTTTTGGCTAACTTGGAAGGACTCCTGGAGCTGCCTTTCCTGGAGGGAGAATTACACACCTTGACTGCAATATTACCAGAGGCCTGTGGAGACTCTGGTCGGGGTCAGAAGGGACTGATAATTATTTTCTTGTGCTTGCACTAAATGTACATGCACCAGAGAGCTAGGCAGTGATCAGGGGTGATGGGAGTCGATTGGGGTGGGGGCCAGCTGTGGGGAGGGGCCGTGGGTGGTTGGGGGCCGGCCAAGCCCCAGATCAGGGAGTTCGGGTGGATTGGGGGCCGGGACAGCTAAGGGGGTGGGGGTGGGGGGGCGATCTCGGCCCAGATCAGGCTGGTTGGCTGCCATGGTGTGCATCATAGCCACCGGTCATTCTGGTCGTTCTAATTGTTCTGCCCTAATGGTCGCTGGGCTTTTATATATTATAGATAATAATTTTTTTTCAGTTAGCCCAGTTAGTTGATTGATTCATAACTGTATTAAAAAGGTATTAAACCCTGTTCAGTTAGTTAAATTTGTCAGTGAGATGTCTTCCTTTCCTTTCCGTTATTGGAACTTTGATTCTATAGAACATGTCAATTATTAGGATTCTGTATTTCTTATTCTGACTAAATAGGAATGTTGCTAATGTCACATAACTTTCTGATATCATTGATTCATTTGTCCCTTTCATGTCTTTATTCTAATTGTTATAGATCTACAGAAAACTCGAAAACAAGCACTGACCGAAAGAAAATCAAGGACAGGTATTCAGTTAAATCAACTTTTGTATTGTAATCATGTATAACACATCAATCCAGATGATATTTTTACATAATGCAATTTTGTTAGATGTTTCTAAACCCACCCCTAGGTTTGTTTATTCACTAAAAAATTTGCAGGACTCAGCATATAGGTGGGCTCATACATGAGTTTTATTACAGTGAAAGGTTTAAAGCAACATCAGCAAAGAGAAAAGGTGCGTGTGACAAAGTTGGCAGACATCTGGTACAAGCTTCCAAGAGTCCTCACCCTGTGGAGTTTCCAGGATGTGCTTAGTTATTCAAGTGTCAAGTTTTGACCACACACATGAAATATATCATATACCGGTCTTGTTAGCTTCAGTACCAAGGTTTCTATGGCATACTAATCACATAGGCATCTTCCCCATCACATGTCCCAAAATTCTAGATTCCCAGAAGGAAAGCAAGTGTTCAGCATGGACCCCATTGGTTGTACAAGGTATTTAGGCTCAGGGAGCCACTCTTCTCAGTTAGGGAAAGGGGGAAACCCTCCCCAGATTCAGGTTTTCAGATACCAACTGAAGGGTAGCCATTCAAGCAGGACTTTCTAAGGATAGCAGTCTTAGGCCTGCTGTATGAAATGTTTCTGCCCAGCAGGTATAGCCCTGACTGAATTTTTGGCTTTGGTCTAAAATTTTGTTTTTAAAGCAAGTAATATGATAATATAACATGGTACTGCTTTCAGTCGCATCATCTATAATTGCTTGCAATGCTGGCCACTTTTGTGACTCTTGGTGAGTATTTCACAGGTATTTGTACATAAATGACTAGGGCAATATTAGGCAATGATCAGCTTTCCTTTTTTATCCAATTAATATTTCAAGATAATTTTTACATAAAATCAGTATAATGATTTCTGATTTAATAGAATAAAAAGTGTCCTTTAATTATATGCATGATTCATTTTTATTTATATTTCACTAAGTTCCTGTTTATAATTACAAAGGAAGTTATTCAATAATATTTATTAGTTATTTTCTTTCCCTAGAATGTATACATTTAACACTATTTGCTTTATTTATGTCTTTCCATATGCTACACTCCATTGCGAGGATAATCCCCATTTTCTTATACTTGGATCTCTATCTTAATTTTTAAGGTGACTGTGTCTTGAAAACAGCATAAATATGTTGATATATGCTAATAGACGATTCAGGGGATACATTGTTTTGAAGAAAATTACTAAGACTTATTTTTTAGAGCAATGTTAGGTGCACAGTCAGATTGAGCGGAAGGTATAGTGTGTGCCCATAAACCACACAGCCCCAAACACACAGCCTTGCTCATTTTTTACATCCTGCACCAGAGAGGGATATTTATAACAATGGATGTCTCCTATGTGTAGCTGTGCTGCAAAGTATGGTGCCTGGTGATTAAGCTTCCTTGGGATAGAGTGTTTCATCTTAAATTAGCTAGTCTTCACTGAAGAGCTAGACAGTTTGTATTGTGTTACGGCAAAATAAGTATACTCTCTTCTGACTGCTGCTAATAGGAGGAGTCCAGAAAATTCAAGCTATTGAAGTTTGACTTGGTTAGTCTATGATTCTGCTTCCAGTAATGACATAATTTTCTGTCAGTCTGATGGTTTTTCGGTTAGGATTATGTTCATTGTACATAGCAGTGCACGGGAAGGTATCAAACTCTGATACATCCCATTTTCCTGTGTGTGTGTGTTTGATATATTTAAAAAGAGAAAGTAAATGTTCTTATGTATTAATGGCTACCAATAATACAATTAATGTTCACTCCGGTACAGTCTTCAGGTGTGGCCCCAAAGTTATACTTTCTAACAATGTATTAGCCCAGTACTTTTAAAGTCCTGTGTTTTTATTGCTTTAAAATGTATTTTACTTTTTTAAAAATAGTGGTTGATACCTCTGAAGAAGACTCTTCAAGCAGGTAGGATTTTATGGATTTTTCAAAATTATATGTTAATTAAGGGAATTCAGAGGAAAGAAAATAACATTTCTAGAGTGTTCTACTGTGGGCTAGAGCCCATTTATGTAATTAACCTGTGTTATATAGTCATAACAATAGCTGTCAATGTAGCTGTGTATTGTAGCCGACTTTTTATTAATGAGGCAACTGTGATTCAGGGAGATGGATGAATTGACCCAGGATTCTATAGTAAGCAGGGGGCTGAGCCATGATGTGACTGTCAAACAGCTTGGCTCCCAAATCATTCTGTTGTCCCTCAACATACACTGATAAGTTCCCGTGTAGCTCTGCTATGGAGATAAAGTTGCAAACAAGATCATCTCAGAAAATTAATCTGATTGTGTGTGAACTCTGATTTAGAGTTTTTCTAAGAGGCCCAGTGAGTCTAAGCATTTATCTTACTCTCCTTGACAACTGAAGTGGTAAATAGGACCTTGTTTTTCCCACCAAAGCTTTTAGGGCCCATCTCGGTTCTCTCTGGCTACAGAACCAAAGGTTTTACCTAAGCAAGGCCCACTCAGGCAAGGGTTTGAGGTAAAATGCTATCTATTCTTCTTGGAATGAATTATTTATCTCTAAGTAAAGAATATCTATGTGTAGATCATGTTATCTTAATTAAATTAAGGATATTTCTAATAGATTCCTCTATTTACTGACTTCCCAGTCTGGTTTTCTCTTTAGGGTAGTACCTTTGCCTAGTTGTTTGAGGTTTTTTCTTTGTTCCTATATTCTTTTTTCCCTCTTGCATGAGTTTTTGATTTATATTAGTTTATTCTCTACTTTTATTGGTGTTTCTTTCTTTGTGTTATTTTTTCCAATTCTGCCAGCTATAGTGTTCTCCATTTTTCTATAGACAGAATTAAAGACACATTGAAAATTATAATTTTAAGGAAGCCTAGCAATTAATTAAACAAAACCTTCTCTAGTACTTCAACCTGTGTTTGACAATCTGGCCAAGTAGTTGTTCACATGGAGTATTGGAAGCACATTAAAGTGACTCATTGAGATAATAATAAGTGGTGGAACAGAGATGTAAATTCAGGTTGCTAAATGCAATGCTCTTTCCTTTTTTTTTCATTCTGTAGGTGAGTTTTCATAATAGAAATATAGAGGGTAGGTTGTGAACATAGTTAATAGAGGATAGGAATGGAACTAGAAGTTCCATTTTCAAGCAGAACAACACTGGGTTGGGTTTGAAATAAGAGTTTTGGAAAAGAGAGGAAAATATTGAAGTTTATGAGAAGTTAAAGATAAGTTTTAAGAAGAAGGACACTGCATGTGGTTGTTCTCCAGAAAGGCAGATTAAAATATGGGGCTCAGGATGTCCTGAAAAGGTTGCTGCTCTTTTGCATGGTTGTTCAATTGGCGGAATTAGCAGCATTCAAGGTTTCTTTAGAAAAATATGAAAAGATTTTGAGCCACTGGAAAGATTCTTTTGATCACATAAAGGACTATGGTCTCATCTACCTGAACTGTAGCTCACAGAGTGGGGCTTATGTCCTCTTGAGTCCTGGGGGATGGAGATTGCTGAACTACATAGATCCATGGCCCAAGGCAGGTGTCTTCTCCCCTTTACCTGGGTTCCCAATTAGCTGATGTGCTTCCCATGTACATGGAGGGTTGGCCAGGCGCAGGACTAGATGTCAAATCAGAAATGGAGTTGGGTAACACTAAAACGTTTTTGTAAGTAGAGCCCCACCGTTAATTATATCAAGAATCATTATTTTATATGCAGATAGCTTATCTTTCACTTAAATTTTTTGTTGCTTGTTTTAAAAAAATGAACTCACTCATTTTTGTTGTATATTTTACTGTAAAGACATTGCAGCAAACCTGGCATTGATGATTCAAGGCCTACATCACACGATGAAGACTTGAAGGTAAAGTGCTCCCTTTGGAAATTAATTTTCCTGCTGTCAATTTAATTTCGTGTGGCACTTACTCTTATAATTTTGTAGCAGCCTACCTATAATTGATTTATGTTTGTAATGCAAAATTAGTCTTTTTATTGTTAAATTCTCAACAGAGATATGCCTTTTTTTTTTAAAATATATTTTATTGATTTTCCACAGAGAGGAAGGGGGAGAGATAGAGAGTTAGAAACATCGATGAGAGAGAAACATCGATCAGCTGCCTCCTGCACACTCCCCACTGGGGATGTGCCCGCAACCCAGGTACATGCCCCTGACCGGAATCGAACCCGGGACCCCCCAGTCCCCAAGCCGACGCTCTATCCACTGAGCCAAACCGGTTTCGGCGAGATATGCCTTTTTAAAAACTGATTTGAGAGAGAGAGGAGGGGGAAGGGTTAGAAGGAGAGAGAGAGAGAGAGAGAGAGAGAGAGAGAGAGAGAGAGAGAGGATCATTGACATGAGAGAGAAACATGGATTGGTTTCCTTCCCCATAAGCCCCAACTGGAATTGAACTGACAACCTGTGTATGTGCCCTGACTGAGAATTGAATTGATAGCCCTTTAGTACATGGGACATCACTCCAACCAACTGAACAACACAGGCCAGGAAAGAAAATATGTTTATTTTATTGCGTGATTCCTTTTATATGTAATTTCCACAGTAAGTGACTACATAGAGACAGAAATCAGAGGCTGCGGTAGGGGGAAGGGGGAGTTACCATTTCATGGGAATGAAGTCCCCTTCTGGAGTGATGACAATTTTTGGAACTAGATAGAGGTAATCATTGTACAACATTGTAAATGTATCTAATTTTTCACTTAAAAATGGTTTATTTTATTTTTGGTGAACTTTACTCACTACAAAAAGAATACTCTCATAATAATAATGAATCAACCGATCGAATTACGATCATGTTACACGCTTAAAAACAATCCAATAGGCTCATTTAAAACAGGTCTTCTGATGAAAGGTTACATTGTTAATTTGAGATTCTTCTTGTTTCTTGAAGTAGGCCTGCATTGCTGTGAATTTGCCTCTTAGGACTGCTTTCACTATGTCCCATAGATTTTGGTTTGTCATGTTTTCATTTCATTTGTCTCAAGGTATATTTTGATTTCTACCTTGATATCATTATCAACCCATTCACTCTTTAGTAACCGGTTATTTAGCCTCCATATGTTTGTGTAATTTCAGTGTGTGTTATTTTGTTTGTTTGTTTTTGTAATTGATTTGTGGTTTGATACCATTGTGGTTAGAGAAGATGTGTGAAATGATTGCAATCTTTTTAAATGTATTGAGGCTTTTATGGTCTAACAGGTGGTCTATACTGGATAATGTTCCTTGTGCGTTTTGAAACAAATGTATTTCCTACAGTTTTAGGATATAATACTGTGAAAATCTCAATGAACTTTATTTGGTAAAATAAGTCCTTCAAGGATGCTGTTATCTTCTTGGTTGTATTTGGTAGGTCTATCCATTGATGTAATAAGCGCTAGGTATATATTTTTTAAGTCCAATAGCTTAAATATAAGTTACACCTCATGGCCCAGCCAATGTGGATCAGTGGTTGACCCATGAAACAAGAGGTCCCTGGTTGAATTCAGAGTCAGGGCACATGCCCTAGTTGCAACTGGATTCCCAGTGGCGGGTGTGCAAGAAACAGCCTCTCCTCATCAATGTTCCTCTCTGTCCTTCTCTCTCCCTCTCTCTCTGAAATCAATTTAAAAAATACCCATAAGTTGCATCCCAGAAACAATAAAATGGAAGGAAACTCTGAGAGGAGGGATATAAACAAAATCCCCAGCTAAACTCATCTATTTTTGTGCTATAGTGTGTGCCATCTTCTATGGTTTACTCAAAACCTTGGAACTTAGAATTCCAATGTGATCGCATCCAGATATTTATTTGTTTATTTATTTATCTATTTATTTATTGTTTAAAGTATTACAAATAGTAGTACATATGTCTCCTTTTCCCCCCATTGACCTCACCCCAGCCACTCCTCCCCCAACCCTGGCACATGCCCTCCCCGCAAGTGTCTGTGTTCATTGATTATCCTTATATGCATGCGTACAAGTCCTTCTGTTGATCTCTTACACCCCCCCCCCCCCAGGTATTTTTATTTTAGTTTATTTTTAGTTACAGTTTACATTACAGTTTACATTGTATTAGTTTCACATGTACAGGATAGTGGTTAGGTAATCATATACTTTACAAATTGGCCTCCCCAATATTTCAAGTACCCACCTGCACTATACATCATCATTGCAATTTTATTGAGATATTTTAATAACAAACATATATACTTCCACGTATGTTTTTTATCACCACTCTCAGATGTGTTTGTTGAATCAAAGCTTTACATTATGCTGTTTAATAAAGTGTGGTACTGCCATAAAAAAAATGAATCCTTGCTGTTTGTGACAGCATGGATGGACCTAGTGGGTATTATGCTAAGTGAAATACATCAAACAGATAAAGATAAGTCCCATCTGATTTCATTTATATGTGGAATGTAAAGAGCAAAATGGGTGAACTAAGAATTTTGAGACTCATAGATGACAGAGATCTGACTGATGGATGACAGTGGGAAGGGGGTCGGTAGATTGGGTCAAAAGTAAAGGGTTCAACAAGTACCAATTCGTAGTTATAGAATAATCACAGAATGTCAAGTACAGCATAGAGAATGTATTCAATCATATTGTAATAATTATGAATGGAGTCAGGTGTGTATTAAAATATCAGGGGATCACTTTGTAAAGTATTTGATTATCTAACCACTATGTGGCACAACTGAAACCAATATAAATAATATTGTGAACTGTAATGGAAAGATTAAAAAACATAAAAAGCTACAGAATACCTGTCAAATATAAAAGCATGGTGATTGTCATTTTGACATGTATGATGTAATCATGTAGGTCACATAAATTATTTGCAATAAGATCAGTATTTGTTTCTAAAGGAGAAAACTGAGTTTTGAGGTGCATTGACTTTTAAAATGGAAAAAGATTGAGATATGCTGCTCCTTCATAAGAAAAAGCAGATGAGCCCTCTCATTACACTAAGGCATTGAATTACTTTTTGAAAGTCATGCTTAATTTGCCTGCTTAATTTGATGAAATTTTCTGTTTATTTATTTGATTCAGCATTATAGAATTATATCCTTTCTTTTGGTGCCATAAAATGCAAGGAATTGCGTCCTTATGAAGGTTGGATAGGTCATTTAACCTTGGTTTTATTTCTGTTATCAGTAAATATGGGGCTAAAGTAAGTAGATAACTACTTCTGTGTGCTCTAGCTATAAAATTGTATAGTGATCGTATTACTCATTTTCCAGAATTGTACATTAACCAACAATCCATTGGCTCCACTCTGCTCCAGTGCTGTGGTGAACTGTGGTTCATATATTTTATGAATACCACCACTTTTTTGATGCCCTCAAAGATCTTAAAGAAAAAAGAATTGTAAAATGCAAAGGGGGAAGGGGTAGCTTCTTGCAAACACAGGAAAGCTTCCTATTTGTTTCTGAGGCACAATGTCACATCCTCTATATCTGACTGAAATGCAAGACCCAGGTGGGACAGACAGAAGAGGACACATTTTGCCTTTTTGTCCTATTATTTCTCTGTCTCTGCTAGACAAATGGGGAGGGGTGGAATGTTAGGTAACAAAGTGTGGATGTGATGTGAATAGGAGCAGAAAATTAAGGCAACTCTTTTACAAATCTTGGAAAATTCTGCTTCTTTACTGAAACAGAAATGAAGAAGAATTTACAGTTTCAATGACCTATAATGGAAAACACACAAAATATTTTTATTGATTAGAGTCATGTCAATTAAACTAAGAGTCAAATGATAAAATTAATGAAAACACAGTCTTTTTAATGAATAAGGTAATAACAATATCCTTAATATCAAACTTTCATCAAAGGTTAAAGAAGAAAAAAAGCAGAAAAGCAGTAAAAGGAAAGTGTCAGGAAACATGTATAATGCTGCTGCTGCTGACAGTGGTGGACGGAGTCAGAAAAGCAAAGTTAAACAAGCTGATAAGCAGCAGCTTCCTGTTATGGAGAGTGAAGATTCTGCTAGGTAAGCCTACAGCAGTATTTAATAATATGTAATTACTCTTTTCCTATAAAACAAATTCCAATTTGAGCAAATATTCATGATTAACAAATTTTATATTTTTACTAGAGAGATTGATCCTTGCCTGGTAATCAGAAAAATGAAAAATCAACAAACAATGAGATACCATTTAAAAAATTTTAAATGATAAATATTTTATTTAAAAAATAACCAGAATTGGCACATGGGAGGAAAAGGCACTCCCGTGCACTACAGGTACATGAAATTGGCACATCTTTTTCAAAGGGTAATTGAGCTAGTTTCAAAATTTCAAGTATGTCATCCCTTTATCCCAATAGCTTCACTTCCAGAACTAGATCCTACAGGAAAACATGACTTGGATGCATACACACATACAGATTGTAAGGACATTAATTATATATTATTACTAGAGGCCTGGTGCATGAAATTCAGTGCTGGCAAATGGGACTTTGGGGTATGTGGCTTGTCCCTCTCCCAGGCTGCATGCACAGCCACTGGTGCCCAGGACTGTGGGGTGGGCTGGTTTTCTCTCTCCTGGGCCACAGTCCCATCCCCTGGGGCCCTGGACTGTGGGGCAGGCGGCTTGTCCCTCTCCCTAGTCCCTCAGCCCAGCCTGCACCCTCTCCAATCTGGGACCCCTTGGGGGATGTCAGATTGCCTCTCACAATCTGGGACCGCTGGCTCCTAACAGCTCGCCTGCCTGCCTGCCTAATCATCCCTAACCCCTCTACCTGCCTGCCTGATCACCCCTAATCACCTCTGCCTGCCTGCCTGATCGCCCCTAATTGCTCCCCTGCTGGTCTGATCACCCCTAATTGCCTCTGCCTTGCCCAGCACCCGGGACCCAGGATTCCCTCCTCTGGGTGGTGCAGGAACCTGGAATCTGGGCTTCCCTCCCTCTGGCCGGCCACAGGCACCCAGGACATGGGCCGACTTCACCCAGGCCCGGCACAGCTGCAGGAGACTATGGGCAGGCGGCTTGGCTGGGCCACAACCTCAGGTGCCTGGGACCACAGGGTGGGTGGCTTGTCCCTCTCCTGGGCCACAGCCACAGGCACTGGTGCCCGGGACTGCAGGCAGGCGGCTTGTCCCTTTCCCAGGCCACAGCCTGGCTGGTCCCCATTCCTCTCTCCCCAGTGTTGAGTGTCTGAGCAGTTAAGGCATGATGGTGTGAGGGCATGATGATGTGAGGGCGTGGTGGCCATTTGCATATTAGCTCTTTATTATATAGGATGTACATAAAATATACAGTAGGTCATTACATGTGTTTATATATAATATGACTGCTTATATACATATTGTATATATTGTATAGTGTATATACATTAAGGATATTTATACAAATGTTACTTGTATACATACATAAAGATATTTATTACAACATTACAGAAAAGTTGTAGGTAGTGTAAATACCTATCTATAAGGTAATACATTATTATACCCATAAAATAATGTAGTATGCAGCCACTGGAACAAATGGGGGAAGTTCTGGTCTACAGAATACTGATTGTTACCCTTGTAGTTAAAGCATTGGGTTTAGTGTCATGATTTAAGCAAATTTGGTGAGAATACTTTTAATATCCATTCAGTTATAAAAGGAAGTTATATGCTACACTGTCACTCTACTTTGTTTCCACCGAATTTGCTAGTTACTAGATTTTTGTGTTTTATTCCTAATACCTGAGTGCTCAAATATTGGGCACTCAAATTAATCTGAAAACTGAGGGATTTCACAAGGTAATTTATTCCATATCTTATATACAAATTTCAGTATATTGTGTAAAACCTATTAAAAAACATCAGGGGATTACTCTTCGAGGTGAGGGGCTGACAGAGCTTTTCTCTAAAGTGCCAGATACTCAGTATTGTGGGCTTCGTGAGCCATCAGGTCTCTGAAATCTGTCATAGACACTAGGTAAAGGAGTGGGTGTGGCTGTGTTCCAATAAATCTTTATTTTCAAAAACAGGCCCTGGGCTGGATTTGGCCTGCAGCATTCATTTGTTGACCTTGCGTCATAAACCAAGGTGCTCCTAGTGAGTGAATCTTCTTTTTGAAGGGTACACTGCATGCCTGCCTTTATCCTTCCTTTTTCGGGAGAATACATTTCAGTTTGCACCACACACAATTTTTCAACAGGGACTTCATATTACACAATTAACAAAAATAGTTTATAAAGTAAGAATATTACCTGTATGCTTCTCCCTTTATTTCTATTACACAATTTTAATATGACTAATTACAGTGTGCTTTGTACATTTGAGTAGTGTAACATATTCTAGGATTGGATGATTTTCATCCAGCAAGAAATCCTGTCGTCTTTTTAAGCATGAGAAACATCACAATCAGATTATGTAATCTTATAGATCTAAAAAAATTTCATGGGGTCTTTTAGTTGTATAATTTGTGAATTTGTTATGTAATACCTAGTCTGGCATGTTTTAAACCATGTAATATTACAGGTATGTAATGAAAAGACTTTTAAGTATTACAAAAATTCTTTAGAGTCATTATGAAAGGATTAAAAGCTACAGGTAAACATGAAGAAGATGAGATTATCCAAGCCCATGTAATTTAGCTACAAAATCCTTAAAAGAACTATCTGTACCAGGGGTGGGCAACCCCTGGCATGCGTGCCAAACATGGCACACCAGTAACTTCTGCTGGCAGGCGAAACTCTCTCTTATAATCTTCCATTTACAATTTTTTCTTAATATCAACTTCTTTATTTTTCAGATAAATTCAGTATAGGTGCATCTTAGATAAATAAATAATTTTACATAACAAGTTATCTTAAAGACCATAGACATGGATTGACGAGAGAGGGGAAGAGCAATTTCTATGCCTCTGCCTTAACTCTCCCTGCCTCCCTAGACCCTACCAATGTTTTGGTTTCATCCACATATGCTTGTGAATCTTTGTTCTCAGTGATGAATTTTGTTAAGTCTCGTAATAGGAGTAGCTTGACGGATGAAAGTAGTAGCTCGTGCATATCTCTGAAGGTCACGAAATATAAACCTGATGTAAAATCTCTGTCATCAGTGATGCAGCAGCAAAAGTCCCACTGGTAATAGCAAACGGAGTCAAAGTTTTCTGTCGGACTATCAGTGTACATGTATACATTAAAAAATAAATGTAGCCCTAACCGGTTTGGCTCAGTGGATAGAGCGTCGGCCTGCGGATTCAAGGGTCCCAGGTTCGATTCTGGCCAAGGGCATGTACCTTGGTTGCAGGCACATACCCAGTAGGGAGTGTGCAGGAGGCAGCTGATCAATGTTTCTCTCTCATCGATGTTTCTAACTCTCTATTCCTCTCCCTTCATCTCTGTAAAAAATCAATAAAATATATTAAAAAAATAAAATAAAAATAAATGTATTTTTCATCATCATATACTGTGTTTTTGCCGCTGTAATGAATTTTATTATTTCTTCACGGTTCTTCACATATGTACACCTTAAGAGATATCAAGTAGGCGTAACATGTTCTCAAAAAATTAGGGTTGGCACGCAGAAGAATTTTGAGTCAGAGATTTTGCTGGTTTTGGCACGCACTTACAAAAAGGTTGCCCACCCCTGATCTATACTCACTGATTCCACTTCCCCTTCCATGCACTCTTGAACACACACTCATAATGTTTAGTCTCACCTCATCTCCAAAATTGTTTGTCTCTAGGTTTGTACTTGTTTTCCTCTATAAATCTAGACACAATGTTTTAGACCTGGTTTTACATAACCTATCAGCAATATTTGAGCCAATGGAAAACTCTCTTTTTTCATTTGTCTCTTAGGACTTTGAGTTTTTAGGAAGAGGAAGGGGAACACACGTGGTTTCACACTTGTGTAGTCTGTCCTTCTCATTCTATTTTGTTTCTCTTCATCTCCCACCTTTTACACATTCAAATGTCCGGGGATTCAGTCCTTGATCTTTTTTCTCACGACGTTTACTACTTTGTATATACTAATGATCAGCCCAGATCTCTCTCCTTTAAGCCAGACCTATAAATCAAACTGCCTACTTGATCTCTCTCTTTTTTTAATAGCTATTGGGTGTTCCAGACTTAAAATGTTCAAAATTAATCTACTGATAGCTTAAAACCTGCCCTTCACGTGGTCTTTCCTGTTTGAGTGAACAACAGTTCTTCAATTGCTCTGCCAAAAACTTGGTGTCATCCTCAACTCCTGTCTTTGTCTTTGTCTTAAACCTCACATCTAATCTGTGGGCAAATCTTGTCAGAATTCCTTCAAAATATAGTAAAACCTTGGAGCAAAGGAACAGTTTGGAAAAGGGGGTGTCCTCAAAGTGGAAAGACCATTCTATATAATAAAGTAGGTTTTCTGAATGTATATGTTAAAAAATTGACAAGTTAGTTTTCCTGTTTTTATGTCTGTAGACACATTTGTGTAATTAAAATTAAGTATTTATGAAAAGTTTAATTTCCCAGAGAAGTTTCCTATAGGTATTGCTTATATACTCACCATAGATTTGAGACTGTAGTAAGTATGCAATCTTAATAGAAACAACCATTTTTTCAGAAAATACACTTTATATTTAATTAAACAAATGAACAATGTTCTAAAAACAAAACAAAATTTAAATTTTATAAGAACAGGAAAAAAATGTTTTCCTATTTAATTGTCTTTGGATGATGATATATCCAGACACTCCTGTTGTGATGTGACATATAATGTTCAATGTTGAGGTGCTTGCTTTAGGTAATCCTGCTTTGACAAAACTATCATATTTAGTTTGAACATTTGAAGTCTGCTGTTTTTTATAATTAGCTCCCTAATGTTTTGAAAATGGGTTTAATGAAGTGGAATTTCATTATCTGATGGATTGTCAATAAATGTTGTTAGATCGTGGAGATGGGAACCCACCACTGATAACTTTATGTTTGGGGCATGTTGTTCCTTCTTCCTCCTTATCTTCACTGCCACCCTCATCTTCCCAGGTCATCACCTCATCTGCAATTTCACTTTCAGTCATAGTGTGGTACCCAGGGTCACCTTCATCTTCTTCTAACCACTGTAAAACATCTTCCTCAGCTACTTGTCCACCAATATTGTGTGTTGTCCCACAGTAATCAGTAACCTCCAGCCCTTCTAAATGCAAGTCTCTCTTCATCGTCAAGCCAATTCTTCCAACCAGTTTCCAATGTTTGCACTTTCACTTCTTTTCATGCTGCAGCAAAATTTAAAAATTGCTGATTTTAAACGGTAACTCTTTAAAACGGTAAATTTTGTAAGATACACTGTCCTGTTATATGTTCATCATTAACTTCATTCTGCAATGCAACCAATACTTCCTCTAAAAACGTTTTGCGGTATATTCATTTGGTTGCCAGAATTATCCCCAGGTTCATGGGCTGGATACGTGATGCTATGTTTTTTGGCAAAAACATACATCTAAATTTGCCATCTTCTGAACATAATTTGGATGGATGAGCAAGGGCATTGTCTAAATGCAATAAACATTTTGCATCCTCTGGTGGTATTCCAAGCTCTTCACCTTGAAACTTCCTGACTGCTGATACAAATTCTTTCAACAGCCAGTCTTGGAAAATGTCTGCATTGGGCCATGCCTTTTTAGAGTTTTAATGCAAAACAGGCAGATGATTCATTATATTTTTTTAAAACTCTAGGTTTATGAGTTTTGCCAACAATTACGGGTATCAGTTTGTGTGATCCATTGGTGTTGGCGCATAGCAGTGCCAAGATCCTGTCCTTGCTGACTTTTCCTCCAAGTGCTGGTTTTTCATATTTGGGGGCTTGTGTATTTTCAGGCACAGAAGCCAGAATAAAGCACTTTCGTCATCATTCTAAATCTGAGACTATAATAGCACTTCATTATTTATAGGTCCTATTATTTTTGCCTTAATGGTTCAGTCTCTTCTGTTGTAGCACTTAATGCTTCACCGTAAGTTCATTCGTACAGAACTCCGTGCCTTTTGGAAAGGGCCAAAGCCCCCCATCACTTGCTTTGAATGGTGTGTTCATATGATTTGCAAACTTAACTGCCGCAGAGTTCAATTCAGCTGCCTGCACTGGGCCCACAGGAACGCTGTTGTGTGCACACTGCAACAATGCTTCCTCAACTGAAGTGCCACGTGCCCAGTTCATTTGCTTTCTGGTGCCAATTTCATATGTTTTCTGCTTTTGTTGTTTGCACCTATATAAATATTAACTCAAGTTTTAAATATTTGTCCTTGTTTTGTTTTTGCTGTAATGTTGTTAACCCTTACTCGAGGATATTTTCTTCATTGATTTTTTTAGAGAAACTGGAAGCGAGGGAGGGAGAAACAGAAACCTCAATGTGAGAGAAAAACATCAAGTGGAACAGGGCTGGGGATGGAACCTAAAACCCAGGTATGTGCCCTTGATCAGGAATTGAATCCGTGATCCTTTCGGTGCGCGGGCCGATGCTCTCACTATTTAGCCACAATGGCCAGGGCCGTCTTTGTTTCTTTTTAATGTCCAATACAGTTTGCTTTTTTTATGCCATGTTGCTAATATGTATGAACACACACACTCCTGACTCTTCTAATTTGCAATTTAGCGTTAAATTAACTCTTTTCCTTTTCTTTATATTTTAAGACTAGGGTTAGAATGATGTGTTTAATACATAATTTTAAATTTATAGCGAATAGGTCTAATAATGCATGCATTCACCAGTCACCGAGAATAAGCAAATGCACACGGCTGGGGTGCGGCTCAGTGCACATGGGAACGTTGGCCGGCACATGTTAAATCTTCTGCAGACAGTCACTCCACTCGACAACAGAACCAATTACCCATGTGCCATGTGGTGTGATCATGTCCTAATCATTTGCCAAACATTGTTTAGGAGCAGTGATTTTTGGATTTAAATATGTAGTCTATAGTTGTTGATAAGTAATATGTATTTATGTTGGTGAAATTACTACAGTGGTTTTACAACATATGGCTTTTTGATAAAATTTGTTAAAAATAACTGTGAATTAATCACACAAAAATAACCTGTTGAGTATAAGCAAATTTTGGTTAAAAACATTTTCAAATTAATGGGGTGTTAATTTTCACATAGGACATACAGAAGTTTTATCCATTAAACCCCAAAGTCTGTTAATTCAAGGTCTACAAACTCAAGAGTTGACTGCATATCCCAAATCCTGTCATATCTTCCAGGCCCAGTCACCATCATCTGCTATCTAGATTAGCTTAATAGCCAATTAACTGATTTTTTTCCCTTCCTTCCTTCCTTCCTTCCTTCCTTCCTTCCTTCCTTCCTTCCTTCCTTCCTTCCTTCCTTTCTTCCTCCCTTCCTTCCTCCTTCCTGCCACCTTCCTTCTTCTTGCTCTCCCCCCACTACTCTCTCCTTGCCTTTCCCCCTAATTTTCTTTTTTTCCCATCAATTCTAGTCTTTTGTTCAATTTTAAACATAGTGGGCCTATTAAAATATAAGTCAGATTGTGTTGTTCCTCTGGTCAATACCTTTGAATTGCCTGATTCACTCAGAGTGCATGAGTCCCACAGATGCCCCAGCCTGGGATTGAACCTGAAACCTGGGTAGGTGTCCTGATTTGGAATCAAACTTGCATTTAGGTGTATGGAACAAAGCTCCAACCAACTGAGCCACCTGGCCAGGGCTAACCAAATGTGTTCTGTTTAAAAGTTGCCTTTCATCAGCTATGTTCAAAATGAAAACTATTTCATATTCAACATTTAGAGACTTATTTTTGAAGTTTGGGTCAAGAGGCATTGTTTAATAATTGCTCTCAGGAAGACCCTCCCCCCTTTCTAATATGTTTTTATTAATTTTAGAAAGAGAGAAAGGGAGATGGAGAGAGGGATAGAAACATCAATGATGAGAGAGAATCACCAATCAGCTGCCTCATTCATGCATGGCCCCTACTAAGACTGAAGCAGCTACTTGGGCATGTGCCCTGACTTGGAGTTGATCTGGTGGCCTCTTGGTTCATGGGTTGATGCTGAATCACTGACACACACTGGCCAGGCAATCCCCCTGTTTTTGTTTGTTTGATTGTTTTTGTTTTTAGATATGTAGTCTTAACTAGGAGAGTTATTTAATTAGCTGATGTGCTTCCCAAGTACATTGAGAGTTGGGCAGGGAAAGGACAAGCTGTCAAATCAGTAGTGGAGTTAGGTAGTTGGTAACACGCCTATGTTATGCGTGGATTTCTGAGACTCCTTTTAGATTGTTTTCCAGGAGCAGGGAAATAGAGAGCTCCTGATCTTGGTCCTTTGAGCCTCTCCTTGTTTCAGGAGTCTGTGCCACATAGGCTGACGATTTAAATGTTGGAGACTGGCATGGAGCCTGCAGAGGGTGATTTGGGAGTGGGGTGGCTAACAAGATATAACTTTGTTCTTTGACATTTGGACATTTAACTTTCCACCATTTCAGGGAACTTCCTGTATGGCTTTAGGGTAAAAGGAAGGAATGAGTTCTCCTTAATAAGTGGTTTCCATGCTAAAGAACTAAGACTGCCAGTTTTGACCAACATCCAGTAGTCTTTGAACCAGGGACAGTCAAGGAGGAAAGGACAGTGTATCTTCCTACCTTGATTTAGGTCAGTGATGGCGAACCTTTTGAGCTCGGCGTGTCAGCATTTTGAAAAACCCTAACTTAACCCTGGTGCCGTGTCACATATAGAAATTTTTTGATATTTGCAACCACAGTAAAACAAAGGTTTATATTTTTGATATTTATTTTATATATTTAAATGCCATTTAACAAAGAAAAATCAACCATAAACCAGTGTCATAGGTTCACCATCACTGAGTTAGGTCATCAGATGTGTGCCAGTTCAGGAAACAAAAGTTATGTCAGCCATTAAATGGTGAAAACAAATTAGTCTCAGGCAGAGTGTGTCTTCAGTTAAATAGTTCATAGGTTGGGAGAGGTGGCGGCAGAAATAGATAACTAAAGCCTTTTTTGAAACAGAGCACCAGCATCAATTATATCAAGAATCTTTTTTTGATATACAGATAACAGATCTTTCACTTAAACTTTTTGTTGCTTGTTTTAAAGAAATGAACTCACTCATTTTTGTTGTATATTTTACTGTAAAGACTTTGCAGCAAACCTGGCATTGATGATTCAAGGCCTACATCACACAATGAAGACTTGAAGGTAAATTGCTCTTTTGTGAAATTAATTTTCCTGCCACCAGTTTAATTTTGTGTGGCACTTGCTCTTATAATTTTGTAGCGGCCTACCCAGCATTGATCTATGTTTGTAATGCAAAATTAGTCTTTTTATTGTTACATTCTCAACAGAGATATGCCTCTTTAAAATTGATTTTAGAGAGAGAGAGGAAGGGTTAGAGGAAAAGAGAGAGAGAAAGAGAGAGAGAGAAAGAGAATCGTTGACGAGAGAGAGAAACATGGATTGGTTTCCTTCCCCATGAGCCCCAACTGGGATTGAACTGACAGCCTGTGTATGTGCCCTGACTGAGAATTGAACCCTTTGGTGCTTGGGACGACCCTCCAACCAACTCAACCACATAGGCCAGGCCAGAACATATGTTTATTTTACTGTGTGATTCCTTTTGTATGTAATTTTCACAATAAGTGAGTCCAGAGACAGAAATCAGACAAATGCTTGCCAGAGACTGCGGTAGGGGGATGGTGAGTCTCAATATCGTGGGAATGAGGTTCCCTTCTGGAGTGACGAAACGTTTTGGAACTAGATAGAGGTCATCATTGTACAATATTGTAAATGTACCAAATGCTACTGAATTTTTCAGTTTAAAATGGTTTTTTTTATGTTTGGTGAACTATACTCACTACAAAAAGAATACTCTCATAATAATAATTAATCAATTGGTTGAATTAAGATCATGTTACACCTTTAAAAACTATTCCATAGGCTCATTTAAAACAGGTTTTCTGGTGAGAGGTTACACTGTTATTTGAGACTTTTCTTGTTTCTTGAGGTAGGCCTGCATTGCTGTGAATTTCCCTCTTAGGACTGCTTTAATTGTTCCATAGATTTTGGGTTGTCATGTTCTCATTTCATTTGTTTCAAGGTATCTTTTGAATTCTTCCTTGATCTCATTGTTAACCCATTCACTGTTTAGTAACAGGTTATTGAGCCTCCATGTGTTTGTGTGTTTTCAGGTGTTTTTTATTTGTGTGTGTGTGTGTGTAATTGATTTGTAGTTTGATAACACTACAAATGTGGATGGAGAAGATGTGTGAAATGATTTTAATCTTTTTAAATTTTCTAAGGCTTTTTTAATGGTCTAACATGTGGTCTATCCTGGAAAATGTTCCATGTGTACCTGAAGAAAATGTATATTCTGCAGTGTTACAGTGTAATTCTCTGAAAAAATAACTGAAATTTGGTAAAATGTGTCCTTTCAGGTGCTGTTATCTTTTTTATTTCTTTTGTAAGATCTATCCATTGGTGTCAAAGGGGTATTGAACTCCCAACTATTATTATATCAATATTTGCTGTATATAATTAGGTGCTCTTATGTTTACAAAAGTTATTTCGTGTTTTTGGATTGATCCCATTACTATTATATAATGGTCTTCTTTGTCTCTTGTTATAGCCTTATTTTTAAATTCCATTTTATCTGATATAATTATTGCTATCCTGCCTTTTTTTTAGTTTACATTTGAAAATATTTTAATTTATTTTTACTTACTGATTTGAGAGAGAGTGAGAGAGAGAGAGAGAAACATTGATTTGTTGTTCCTCTCAATATGCATTCGTTGGTTGCTCCTTGTTATGCCTTGATGAGAGCTTGAACTTCCAAACTTTGTGTATCGGGACAATGCTCTAACCAACTGAGTTACCATGCCAGGGCCTTTTTACTTTGCATTTTCAAGAAACATATTTTTCCATTCCTTTGCTTTCAGTCTGTGTGTATCTTTCACTAAGGTTGGTCTGTTGTAGATAGCACGTATAGGGGTCTTATTTTCTAATCCATTAATCTATGTCTTTTGATTGGAGCATTTAAGCCATTTACAATTAAAGTAATTATTGGTAGGTACATACTTTTTACCATTTTATTCTTTATAATTATGTTCCCCCCCCTTTTTTTCTTTTTCTTTCTGTAGAAGTCCCTTTAATATTCCCTTCAATGTTGGTTTTTTGATGATGAACTCCTCTAGCTTACCAGGGAAGCTCTGTATTTCTCCTTCAATTTTTAATAATAGCCCTGCTGGGTAGAGTGGTATTGGTTGTAGGTCCTTCTTTTTCAACATTTTGAATAGTTTATGTCAATCCCTACTGGTCTGAAATGTTTCTGCTGAGAAAGCATCTGAAAGTCTTTTGGAGGCTCCTTTGTAGTTAACTATCTATTTTTTCTCTTTTAGCCTTTAAGATCCTCTGTTTGTCTTTAACCATTGCCGTTTTAATTATGAAGTGTCTTGGAGTGGGTCTCTTTGAATTCCTCTTGTATGGGACTCTGTGTCCTGCACTTGTGGTCCTTGGTTTTCACCAGGTCAGGGAAGTTTTCAGTCATTATTTCTTCAAATAGGTTCTCAATTTCTCGTACTCTCTCTCCTCCTTCTCACACCCCTACAATGTGAATGTTACTATGGTTTGTGTTGCCCCTGAAGTCATTGAAACTAGCTCATTAAATATATATATATATATATATATGCTTTAATTGGGTGCTTCCTGCTATCTTGTCTTCTAAATCAAATATCCTATTCTTTGCTTCATTGAATATGCTGTTGATTCCTTCTAGCGTATTCTTCATTTCAGATATTGTATTCCTCATTTCTGAGTGGTTATTTTATGTGGTTTCTTTGTCCTTTTTTATACTTTCTATCTCTTTGTTGAAGTTATTACTATGTTCCTTGAGCATCTTTGTAACCATGTTCTTGAACTCTGTATCTTATGCATATTTTCCCTCCATTTCCTTTAGTTCTTTTTTTCTTGGAATTTCTTCTGTTCTTTCATTTAGGGCATGTTTGACTCCCCATTTTAGCTGCCTCTTACTATTTGTTTCTGTATATTAGGTAGATCTGCTTTGCATCGTAGTCTTGGTATAATGGCCTTATGTATTAGGTTTCTTTGAATCTCATTGGCACAATCTTTCTGATCACCTCAGTTAGGTACTCCTGGAATGTCACTATGTGTGTTCTGTGAACCCTTCTTTTGTAAAGTCTTGATTGCTTTGGGCCTATTTGTGGATGGGGTTGATCTTCAGGCTGGCTGACTACACACAGTATATAAGCTGCTGTGCAAAGACTGACCTCATGTTGACTAATTCATGCCAGCTCGGTTTGCTGTCTGCCCAGATCTTCATTTGGGTGTTCTGCTTGTGGAGCTAATTGGGTCATGATCTGAAGTCCCCCCACCCAACCCCTGGGTGTATTGGTTCTGGGGCCTCTTGGAAGGGACTCTGCTGAAAGGCAATGTCAGTCTCTGCCTGTGATTTTCCCTGGGCTACCTGTGTGGAGCTATAAAGAGATCCAGTATGTGTGACTGTCTCTGCTGGGCCTGGGTACGCCTGGGAGGGGCCAAGCTGCACAACAACGCCTCCTTCCACCAGCACCAAGCCCATGGGACAGCTGAGCAAAAAGCCCACGTCACTTGGACACTCACTCGGGCTACCTCCACCCACCAGCTTTCTGTTGGGGCCAGTCACTGAAAGAGCTCCCATTGGTATGTGAGTCCCATGAGGTAAGTGAGTCACCAGGTAGGTGCCAGTGGTGTTTACCATGCTGATACGAATCCAAACATGGTTTCATTTCTGGGTGTGAGGCCACTCAGCACAAGTCCCAGGGTACACAAATGCCACTTATCACCCACCAGGTACCCGTGGACTGTTGTGGTTGGGTGGGGCCTTAGGGAGACATTAGGGGAAGGCCATCAGAATTCATCAGGGCCCAAAGACCAAGATTTGGCTGTATGGAGGGAGGGCTCAGCAATGGAATGGTGGCTTTGGTTAGACCAGCAAGAGAATAAAGACCCACAACCCAAAGTCACACAACTCAGTCTCTGACTCCCCCTGAGTCCACCCAGACCTGCTTAAGAGACCTCCACGAAACACCATGGGCCCACACTCCTTTGCAGTGTGTAGCTCCACAGGGTTGGGAACAAGGATTCAGGACGATGGGCTAGTACATTCCCCAGGCTGAGGCCATAAGGAAGGGGAGGGCTTGACCCAGGGGTAATGGCATCGGTGGGCATCGTGGGAGAGGGACTCAGCACAGGGAGGGCACCCAGAGGCCATCCCCTCAGCTCTCTCCCAGAGCCACAGAAAACAGTCTTCTCACAGGACTCCCAGGCCACTCTGAGCCACCCCTTCTTCATAGGCCCAGGGTAGGTGGTGGGAAGGATACTTGTGTGCTGGCCTTTTACAAGGGCTCCTGTTTTTCTAGCAGACTCCCACCTCTTCCTGGAGGGCATAATCCTTTCTGATTTCACAGCCAGATGTCCTGTGGTCTCCTCTTCCAGGCTCTGGTTCTCAGGGCTGGGAGCCCAGCGTGGGGTTGAGACAACATACTCCTCAGGGGGATCATTACACTGAGACATGCCTCTGTTTCTCAACCACCACAAGTGGATGCGGGGATAGCCTTTTGAAATCTCTGTCCTTTCTGCTAGTCTAGCTGAGGGTTCTTGGGTATAAGAATGATATTCAGCTAGTCTTCAGTTGGTTATTCAGATTAGTAGTTATATAATTGAGTTGTAATTCCAATCTGGTCCACGGAGGAAGTGAATGTAACTTTCACCTCCTTTGCCTCCATCTCAGATCACCCTAAAAAATTCTGAAATGCACTGCAAGGGCTCACTATTTAGGATATAGTGAGGTGAAAAGTGAGGAAGGTTTTATAATGTTAAAATTCAGCTATTAATTTATTTCTGATAGATTTAACATCTAATGAATTCATTGATTCCAATAGTGTTACAATTAGGTTTGAGGGCACAGGTTTTTATTTTAATTTAGACGAAGGCAAGTTTTTCTTTCTTTCTTTTCTTTTCTTTTTCTTTTTTTTTTAACTTCTCAGTTGCAATTCATTGATTTTGGGAATAGGTAGTCATAGATTAAGAATTCTAACAGTTAATTTTAAATTATATTCTAATTTTCCTTTGTCCATACTTGATTACTTAAGGATAAAGTTGTTTCAGAAACACATACCCCGACAGCAAAGACATCTAAAAATCAAAGCAAGCATATCCGTCTTCCACTTTTGCATCTGGGAAAAATGACTCGAGAATCACAAATAAATAGGGCCTGTGACAAAGAGGATACATCTGCAGATTCAGGACACCCTTCTATGCAAAAGAAGGAGCAAATGTGCATCAAACAAGGCACATTAAAACAGAGGAAGAATTTACAACTTCGCAAAGATGAGTCAAAGCAGAAGTCACATGAATCTTCTGTAAAATTCAAAATGACTGATTATCCTGAGGAAGAGCCACTACGTAATCACTCTAAAGAAGGAGCAAGCTTAAGACAAATGCCTTCTAATTTGACAAGTAAAATGCTTGATTGTGAGGGAAAAGATGCATTTGGAAAGTCTGCCTCTGCAGCATTACAAACATTTCCTGGACGAGAGAAACCGACTCTCAAAATTGTTTCTCCATCTCATGTAGACCCTGGGTCTCCGATAGACTCTCCCTGGTCATCTTCTTCTGAGCTTTGTTTAAGAGAAAAGGAATTACACCCTGAAAATGATCACAAACCTGACGCTGAACATGTTTTAAACAAAAATGAGGAGAGTTTTCATAATGATACAGAAAATAAAAAAGTAAGACACCCAGTAGTTATGTCTGAAGTGAAAGAAGACCAAGAATTTGCTATGCAGATGACAAAATATATGAACCCAAATACTGCGGATTGGAAATTAGGCATCGGACCTACACCTCAGTCCTGTGATCCAGAAAGCCGTCTTGAATGGCAGCGTCCCTGCTGCAATGAAATCAAACTCATCATTGACACAAAAAGCCAATATATACCTGCTGTTACAAATGCTTATAACGAAACAAAGCCAAATCAAGACTTGTTCCAGAAGCCATTATGTGCAGATCATTGCAGTGCTAACTATTGTAAAAGCATGGACTCTAAATTAAAAGATGAGCGTTCCTCTGCACTGCACAATGACAGAACACCTGGAGTATATGTAATTGAAGAACTACGGCAAGATGTACAAAGTCTTAAGAATGAGGTAGACATGTTAAAAGTAGAGGGCAAAGATGAGTCAAAAAAAGAGAAAGTTCAACTTCAAAAAGAGGTAGAATTTCACTTGCTCCTACTGTCTGTTTTTTCTCTTTATCAATTCTCTGATCCATTCTGATTTTCCACTTCTGAAAAATATACTGTACGTAAAATGAGGTTGTCTAAACATGTAATTGTGTATATAATTAGATTCCTTCAACTAAATAATAGGAGTTTAGGAAAATATTCTCCTGTTCTTTAATTGACTTAAGTCTCTCTGTCAGTCTTCCCTCTGAATTGGACAACTAATTTAGCTATGTACCATGTGACCTATGTACTATGAACCAGTGAAAAGTATAAAGGAAATTTTTAAAAATATGTAATAAGTACTATGCTGTTACTTTTTAAGTCCATTGGCTTAAATATACATTACATCTTACAGCTCAGGGCATGTGGTTCAGTGGTAGAGCATTGACCCATGAACCAAGATGTCCCTGATTGGATTCAGGGTCAGGGCACAGTGTTGTGGCTGGATCTATAGTAGGGGATGTGCAGGAGGAATCCAATCCATGTTTCTCTCTCATCGATGTTGTTAACTCTCTATCTCACTCCCATGCTCTCTTCCTAAAATCAATTTAAAAAAACATAAATTGCATCCCAGAAACAATAAAATGGAAGGAAGCTATGAGTGGGAGAAAGGATATAAACATATATCCCCAGCTAAACTCATCTATTTTGTGCTATATTGTGTGCTATCTTCTATGGTTTACTCAAAACCTTGGAACTTAGAATTCTAATATGATTGCTTCAAGATATTTTTATTTCATTTTTGTTACAGTTTACATTCAATATTATTTTGTATTAGTTTCACATGTACAGGATAGTGGTTAGGTAATCATATACTTTACAAATTGGTCTCCCCAATATTTCAAGTACCCACCTGCACTGTACATCATCATTGCAATTTTATTGAGATATTTTAATAACAAACATATATACTTCCACATTCATTTTTTATCACCACTCTCAGATGTGTTTGTTGAGTCAAAGCTTTACATTATGCTGTTTAATAAAGTGTGGTACTGCCATAAAAAAAAAATGAAACCTTGCCGTTTGTGACAGCATGGATGGACCTAGAGGGCATTATGCTAAGTGAAATATGCCAGACAGAAAAAGAGAAGTCCCATATGATTTCACTTATATGTGGAATGTAAAGAGCAAAATAGGTGAACTAGGAAATTTAAGAGCGACTCATAGATGACCGAGATCTGACTGATGGATGCGAGAGAAAAGGGGGTCAGTAGACTGGGCAAAAAATATAGAAATTAAGAAATACAAAATGGTAGTTACAGAATAGTCACAGGGATGTCAAGTACAGCATGGAGAATGTAGTCAATCATATTGTAATAAGTATGTATGCTGCCAGGTGGGCACTTGGAATATCAGGAGGATCACTTTGTAAAGTATCTGATTGTCTAACCACAGTGTGGCACAATTGAAACTAATACAAATAATGTTGAATGTGAACTGTAATTGAAAGATTAAAAATATAGAAACGTAGAATACCTTCCAAAAATAAAAGCATGGCAATTATCATTTTGACATGTATGTATCATATAGGTCACATAAATTATTTGCCATAAACTCAATATTTGTCTCTAAAAGAGAACCTGAGTTTTGAGGGGGGAAAAATTGAGATATTATGCTCCTTTATAAGAAAAAGTGGATGAGCCTTCTCATTACACTAAGGCATTAAATTACTTTTCAAAAGTCATACTTAATTTACCTGGTTGATTTGATGAAATTTTCTGTTTATTTATATGATCTAGCATTATAGAATTACTAGAGGCCCAGTGCACAAATTCGTGCAACAATGGTGTCCCTTTGTCTGGCCTGTGGGATTGGGCCAAAACCGGCTCTCTGACAGATTCTGAGGGGACCCAGATTGCGAGAGGGTGCAGGCCAGGCTGAGGGACCTCACTGATTTATGACTGGTGCCGGGGAGGGACACGGGAGGATGGCCAGCTGGGGAGGAACTGCAGGAGGGCTCCAGAGTGTGTCCAGCCCATCCCATTCAGTCCCAATCAGTGGGACCCCAGCAGCAAGCTAACCTACCAGTCAGAGCATCTGCCCCCTCTGGTCAGTGCATGTCATAGAGACTGGTCAACTGGTCATCTGTCTGCCCCCTGGTGGTCAATGAAATAGTTGAGCAGCTTTAGCATACCATTCGCATATTACACTTTGATTGGTTGAACAGTCAACCAGATGACTGGACACTTAGCATATTAGGTTTTTATTATACAGGATAGCCTTTCTTTTGGTGCCATAAAATGCTAGGTAATGCATCTTTAGGAACTTTGGACAGATCATTAAACCTTGGTTTTATTTCTGTTATTAGTAAATATGGGCTAAAGTAAGTAGATAACTACTTCTATGTCCTCTAGCTATAAGATTTTATAGTGATTGTATGTGACATTAGGGACGCATTACTCATTTTCCAGAATTGTACATTAACTAACAATTCATTGGGTTCACTCTACTCCAGTGTTGTGGTGAACTGTGGTTCATATATTTTATGAATACCACCACTTTTTTGATGCCCTCAAAGATCTTAAAGAAAAAAGAATTGTAAAAGGCAAGAGGGGAAGGAATAGCTTCCTGCAGAAAGAGGATAGCTTCCTATTCGTTACTGACGCACAATGTCACATTCTCTAAGTCTGGTGGGTAGTGTAAGACCCTGGTGGGAAAGACAGAAGAGGACACATTATGAATTTTTTATCCTTTTCTTCACTGTCTCTGCTAGATAAATGGGGTGGGGCGGGTAAGAGGAATGTTAGGTAGCAAAGAATGGATGTGATGTGAATAAGAGCACAAAATTATGACAGCTCTTTTAAAAATGTTGGAAAATTCTGCTTCTTTACTGAAACAGAAAGGAAGCAGAATTTTCAACAATTTCAATGACCTGTAATGAAAAAATTAAACACATAAAATATTTTTATTGATTAAAGTCATGGCAATTAAACTAAAAGCCAAATGATAAAATTAAAGAAAACAGTCTTTTTAATGAATAAGGTAGTAACAATATCCTTAACATAAAACTTTCATCAAAGGTTGAAGAAGAAAAAAAGAAGCTGAAAGGCAGTAAAAGGAAAGTGTCAGGAAACATGTATAATGCTGCTGCTGCTGCTGATGACAGTGATGGACGGAGTCAGCAGAGCCAAGTGGAACAAACTGATAAGCAACAGCTTTCTATTACGGAGAGTGAAGATTCTGATCGGTAAGCCTTCAGCAGTATTTAATAGTAGGTAATTATTCTTTTCCTATAACACAAATGCCAATTTGAGCAAATATTCATGATTAACAAATTTTATATTTTTACAAGGGAGATTAATCCTTGCCTGGTAATCAGAAAAATGTAAACAAACAATGAGATACCATTTTTTAAATTTAAAATTATAAATATTTTATTTAAAAAATAACAACCAGAATTGGCACATGGGAGGAAAAGGCATTCTTGTGCACTACAGGTACGTGAAATTGGCACATCTTTTTCAAAGGATAATTGAGCTGGTTTTGAAATTTCAAATATGTCATTCCTTTATCCCAATAGCTTCACTTCCAGAACTAGATCCTACAGGAAAACATGACTTGGATATACACTCATGTACACATTCTAAGGATGTCAATTACATATTATTATGTATATAAAACATACAGTAGGTCATTATATGTATTTTATATATATTATGGCAGATGTTAAGGATATATAATATACAGTTATGCATTAAGGATACTAATATAAATGTTACATATATACATATGTATAAGTACATTTATTATAACACTAGAGGCCCAGTGCACAACATTCATGCACTGGGGGGGGGGGTGGTGTGGGGGTCCCTCAGCCCAACCTGCACCCTCTCCGATCTGGGAGCCCTCAGGGGAGCCCTCTCCAATCCGGGAGTTTCTGTCTGTCTTTGCAATCATATGAACGAATTGTCTGAGACCCCAACTCAGTTTGGTTTCTTGCTCACAGAATAATGGAGGCATTTTTTTTCTTTGCTTCATTGGTGGAGATTTCCTGGAAGTTTTAGGGATATCTTCCCTTTAATTTTTCCAAGAAACTCTGATTTTACTTATGTCTCTCACCTTTGCTTTCCCTCCATCCCCCACTGCGACAGTAACTTGCTCCAGGCTCACTTTTCTCTAGTGCAGTGATGGGGAACCTATGACACGCGTGTCAGAGGTGACACGTGAAACTCATATTTTTGTTTGATTTTACTTTGTTAAATGGCATTTAAATATATAAAATAAATATCAAAAATATAAGTCAAAATATAAATCTTTGTTTTACTATGGTTGCAATATCAAAAAAATTTCTATATGTGACACGGCACCAGAGTTAAGTTAGGGTTTTTCAAAATGCTGACATGTGGAGCTCAAAAGGTTCACCATCACCGCTCTAGTGTCTAGGAGATCCATCTGCCACCAAAACTATGATTCCCAGCATTCCTGGTGCTCCCTGCGCTCTGGGCTTCTGCTTCTGGTCTTGGGGCTGCCACCAAAACGACTATTCCCAGAACTCCTGGTGCTCCCCACACTCTTGGTTTTCCCTTTCTGCTCAGTCTCCATCCCATGGCCTCCCACTCTGCCAAGTCCTCCAAGCCACCAGTTCTCCCTCTCTGCTCTTCATCTGGCGGCCTGGCGAGCCAAGTTCCACAAACTGCTCCACTCTCTGCCGGCTCTCCCGCTCTGCTCTCCACCCGGTGGCTTGGGGGGAGTGACTGAGGGATCCACATCCCCCCAAGCCACCGGCTCTCCCGCTCTGCTCTCCACCCGGTGGGTTAATTTGCATACTCACACCTGATTGGCTGGTGAGTGTAGCAGAGGGATGGTCAATTTACATGTTTCTCTTTTATTATATAGGATTGCTTACAAAAAAGTTGTAGGTAGTGTAAATACCTATCTATAAGGTTATACATTATTATTCACATAAAGTAATGTAGTATGCAACCACTGGAAAAATGGGGGTAGTTCTGATCTACAGTATACTGATTGTTTCACAATTGACTTGTATTTAAAGCATTGGGTTTAATGTCATGTCTTAAGCAAATTTGGTGAGAATACTTTTAATATCCCGGTCAGTTATAAAAGGAAGTTACATACTACACTGTCATTCTACTTTGTTTCCACCTAATTTGCTAGTTACTAGATTTTTGTGTTTTGTTCCTAATACCTGAGTGCTCAAATGTTGGACACTCAAATTAATCTGAAAGCTGAGGGATTTTACAAGGCAATTTATTCCATATCTTATATACAAATTTCAGCATATTGTGAAAAACCTATTAAAACACATCAGGGGATTACTCTGCGAGGTGAGGGGCTGACAGAGCTTTTCTCTAAAGTGCCCGATGCCAGTATTGTGGGCTTCATGAACCACCAGGTCTCTGAAATCTGTCATAGACACTAGGTAATGGAGTGGGTGTGGCTGTGTTCTAATAAATCTTTATTTACAAAAACAGGCTCTGGGTTGAATTTGGCCTGCAGGCATTCATTTGCACCACACACAATTTTTCAACACAATTGACAAAAATTCAATTTATAAAGTAAGAATATTACCTGTATGCTTCCCCCTTTATTTCTGTTACACACTTTTAATATGACTAATTACAGTGTGCTTTGTACATTTGAGTAGTGTAACATATTCTAGGATTGGATGATTTTCATCCAGCAAGAAATCCTGTCGTCTTTTTAAGCATGAGAAACATCACAATTAGATTATGTAATCTTATAGATCTAGAAAAATTTCATGGGGTCTTTTAGTTGTATAATTTGTGAATTTATTATGTAATACCTAGTCTGGCATGTTTTAAACCATGTAATATTACAGGTATGTAATGAAAAGTATTACAAAATTTTTTAGAGTTATTATGAAAGGATTAAAAGCTACAGCTAAACAGGAAAAAGATGAGATTATCCAAGCCCATGCCTTTTAGCTACAAAGTCCTTAAAAGAACTATCTATACTTTCCTGTTGGTAAATCTAGCTTTTTATCTAAGGTTAGATGCAAAAGTTACCAAATAATTTCATTTTCAAAGAAAACCATAACTAATTGGATTATTGCCATTTTCTAACTATGTATGTAATGATATGCAGGTATTTTATTTTTTCTAATTTTTTTCCAGTTTTATTGAGCTATAATTGACATGTAACATTGTATATTTTGAAGGGATACAGTGTGTTTATTTGGTACACTTTTATGTTGTTAAATGATTACCTCAGGATTCTTTGTTCACATTTCCATTACATCACATAGTTACCAATTCTTTCTTTGTGGTGAGAACATTTAGATCTACTCCCTTAGCAACTTTCAGTATATAATATAGTATTGTTCACTATAATCAACATGCTGTACATCAGATAGGATTGGATCTTATATGAACATATATGACATTTATTTAAATAATGCTGGCAATATGAAAGAGCAGCAGGTCATCCAAGAAAATCTATTCTGCACCCCCACACCATATGCCAGCTGCTTATATGGGGTAGAAAGACAAAGATTACATGGGGAAGTAGGCAGAAGAAATAAGAATGGGCATGATGCAAATGCAACAGAAATGGGTATTACAGGCATGGGGAAAGAGGCAAATGGAATAAAAATGGGTATAATGGTAAAGATTACACCAATGAAGGCTGGGACTCCATTGTTTCATCAGCAAAGTTGTTAATCTTTCCCTGATAACAGGTAGTTGAGGATGGACCACATTTCCAGGTTAACTCCCAAGCACAAGTGGAGTGGGGGGAACTCCCAGCCAGATGAGAATATGATTTCTTTAATCAGAACAAAACAGTCACGGTTAACAGAGCATGATTAATATTTGTTATAACTATAGCTAGTCTCTACTACTCTATTTCTTCCCCTAGCAGTAGGATTTCCTTCTTTCTCTTTTCCCTGGCAAAATTCCACTGTATGTGTGTGTGTGTGTATGTGTGTGTGTGTACATATATATGTATGTGTACACACATCTACACTATTAGAAGACAAAGATGCTAATTAACTGTACCTTTGCTATGCCCTAAGCCACGCCCACCAGCCAATCAGAGTGACTATATGCAAATTAACCCAACCAAGATGGCGGCCGGCAGCCACAGAGCTAGAGCAAGCAGAAGGCTTGGTTGCCCCAGCGATGGAGGAAGCCAAGTTTCCCACCTGCTCTGAGCCAGCTGTGGCCTCCGCTCATGGCAACAAAGTTTCAATTATAGAAGTCAAATAAATCCCAGATACCTGCTTCTAGCCAGCCTCCACTGGGACCTTGGGTGGCTGAGGGTTGTGGCCAGCCTGCAAACAGCCATCAGCCTCTCACCCAGGCTGGCCACACCCTCACGGGATAAGGGTCCCCGCTGGGGGGCTTAGCCAGCTTGCAAACAGCCATCAGCCCCTCACCCAGGCTGGCCAGGCACCCCAGTAGGGACCCCCACACTGCAGGGGTCGTGGCCAGCCTGCAAACAGCCATCAGCCCCTCAACCAGGCTGGCCAGACACTCCTATATAATAAAAGGGTAATATGCAAATTGACCCTAACAGCAGAAGGACTGGGAATGACTGGTTACTATGACACACACTAACCACCAGGGGGCAGATGCTCAATGCAGGAGCTGCCCTCTGATGGTCAGTGTGCCCCCACAGTGGGTGCTCTGCTCAGCCATAAGCCAGGCTGACGACTGCCAGTACAGCGATGGTGGTGGGAGCCTCTCCTGCCTCCTCAGCAGCTTAGGCCTGCTCTCCACTGGCAAATGGACATCCCCTGAGGGCTCCCAGGCTGCCAGAAGGATGTCTGACTGCCAGCTTAGGCCCAATCCCCCAGGGAACGGACCTAAGCCAGCAGGTGGTCATCCCCAGAGGGTTCCCAGACTGCAAGAGGGCATAGGCCAGGCTGAGGGACCTCCCCCCTCCCAAGTGCAAAAATTTTTGTGCACTGGGCCTCTAGTTTACTATATAAACACACATATACATGTACATTCACATACTTAATATACACACCCATACATACAAACAGACATGCATACATCCTCTTATCTGTTCATTTATTGGTGACCACTTAGTTTATACATCTTGGCTATTGTGAATAAGGCTGCAGTGAACAAGGGAGTGCAGCTATCTCTTTGAGGTGGTGATGAAAAATGTAAACTGCTCTCTAAATATTTGTTATATCCATTGGTCTAATGTTTGGTTCAAGTTTAACATTTCCAGCTCTTCACACTGAGCCTTTAAGTGTGTTTAAGAATGAATTGAACCCTGGCCTTTGTGGCTCAGTTGGTTGGAGCACCATCCCTTATACTAAAAGTTTATTGGTTTGATTCCCAGTCAAGGCATATACCTAGATTGTGGGTTTGATCTCTGGTTTGGGTATGTATGGGAGGCAACCAATCCATGTTCACTCTCAAATTGATGTTTCTGTCTATCTGTCTGCCTGTCTGCCTGTCTGCCTGTCTGCCTGTCTGTCTGTCTCTCTTTCGATTCCCCTCTTTTTAAGACCAATGAGCATATCCTCAGGTGAGGATTTAAAAAATTAAGAAAATGAATGAATTGAGTCTCTTGAAGGCAGCATATAGTTAGGTCTTATTCTAATGTGTCAAGACATTCTCTACTTTTTTTGGTTGATTTTTTTTCCTTTATTGATTAAGATATTACAAGTGTGTCCTTATCTGCCTACTGTGCCTCCATTCCCCCCACTCATGCCCTCACCCCCCAGTGTCTGTATCCATTGGTTATGCTTATATGCATGCATATAATCCTTTGGTTGATCTCTCCCCCTTAGCCCCACCCTCCCTGCCTTCCCTCTGAGGTTTGAGCATCTGATCAATGCTTCTCTGTCTCTAGATCTGTTTATGTTCATCAGTTTATGTTGTTCATTATAATCACAAATGAGTGAGATCATGTGATATTTATATTTCTCTGACTGACTTATTTCACTTAATATAATGCTCTCCAACTCCATCCATGTTGTTGCAAATAGTAGGAGATCCTTCCTTTTTAAAGCAGCACAGTATTCCATTGTGTAGATGTGCCAAAGGTTTTTAATCCACTCATCTGCTGTTGGGCACTTAGGTTGTTTCCAAATCTTAGCCATTGTAAATTGTGCTGCTATGAACATAGGGATGCATATATCCTTTCTGATTGGTGTTTCTGTTTTCATGGGGTATATTCCTAGAAGTGGGATCACTGGGTCAAATGGAATTTCCATTATTAGTTTTTTGAGGAAACTCCACACTGTTCTCCACTGTGGCTGCACGAGTCTGCAATCCCACCAGCAGCACATGAGGGTTCCTTTTTCTCCGCATCCTCTCCAGCACTTGTCATTTGTTGATTTGTTGATGATAGCTATTCTGACAGGAGTGATATGTTACCTCATTGTCGTTTTGATTTGCATCTCTCAGATGATTAGTGACTTTGAGCATGTTTTCATATGTCTCTTGGCCTTCTTTATGTCTTCTTTTGAAAAGTATCTATTGAGATTCTTTGCCCATTTTTTTAGTGGATTGTTTGTCTTCCTTTTGTTAAGTTGTATGAGGTCCCTATAAATGTTGGAGATTAAACCCTTATCAGAGATATCGTTGACAAATATGTCCTCCCATGCAGTGGATTTTCTTGTTGTTTTGTTGATGGTTTCTTTTGCTGTACAGAAGCTTTTTATTTTGATGTAGTCCCATTTGTTTATTTTCCCTTTAGTTTCCATTGCGCTAGGAGCGATATCAGTGAAGAAATTGCTTCAGCATATGTCTGAGATTTTGTTGCCTTTGGATTCCTCTAGTATTTTTATGGTTTCCCACCTTACATTTAAGTCCTTTATCCATTTTGAGTTAATCTTTGTGTATGGTGTAAGTTGGTAGTCTAGTTTCATTTTTTTGCATGTGTCTGACCAAATTTCCCAACACCATTTATTGAAGAAACTGTCTTGACTCCATTGTATGTTCTTGCCTCATTTGTCAAATATTAATTGAGCATAGTGGTTTGGGTTGATTTCTGGATTCTTTATTCTATTCCATTGATCTATATATCTGTTCTTGTGCCAGTACCAGTCAGTTTTGAGAATAGTGGCTTTGTAATATATCCTGATATCTGGTATTGAGATCCCACCTACTTTGTTCTTCTTTCTCAGGATCACTGCAGCTATTCGTTTTCTGTTTGTTTGTTTGTTTTGTTGTTGTTGTTGCTGTTGTTTTGTTTTTATTCCAGATGAATTTTTGGAGAATTTTTTCCAGATCTGTGTAATATGATGTTAGTATTTTTAAAAAATATATTTTATTGATTTTTTACAGAGAGGAAGGGAGAGAGATAGAGAGTTAGAAACATCGATGAGAGAGAAACATCGATCAGCTGCCTCCTGCACATCTCCTACTGGGGATGTGCCCGCAACCCAGGTACATGCCCTTGACCGGAATCGAACCTGGGACCCTTCAGTCCGCAGGCCGACGCTCTATCCACTGAGCCAAACCGGTTTCGGCTGATGTTGGTATTTTAATGGGAAGTGCATTGAATCTATAGATTGCTTTGGGTAGTATGGACATTTTAATGATGTTGATTCTACCAATCCATGAACACGGTATGTTCTTCCATCTGCTTGTATTCCTCTATCTCTTTTTTCAACATCCTGTAGTTTTCCTCATACAGGTCTTTTACCTCCTTAGTTAAGTTTATTCCTAGGTATCTTAATTTTTTTGGTGTGATGGTAAATGGGACTGCTTTTTTAGTCTCTCTTTCTGTAAGTTTACTATTGGTGTATAGAAATGCCATAGATTTCTTGGCATTGATTTTGTATTCTGCTACATTGCCAAATTCATTTATTAAGTCTAGTAATTTTTTGATGGGCTCTTTGGGGTTTTTTATGTATAATATCATGTCATCTGCGAATAAGGACAGTTTTACTTCTTCTTTTCCAAGTTAGATGCCTTTTATTACTTCTTCTTGTCTGATTGCAATGGCTTAGTACCTCCAGTACTATATCAAACAGGAGTGGTGAGAGTGGGCATCCCTGTATTGTTCCTGTTCTTAGGGGAAATGGTTTTAGGTTTTGCCCATTGAGTACTATGTTGGCTGTGGGTTTGTCAATAGGACTTTCATTATGTTGAAGTATGATCCTTCTATTCCCAACTTGCTGAGAGTTTTTTTTTTTTTTATCAAGAAACTGTGCTGAATTTTGTCAAATGCTTTTTCTGCATCAATTGATATGACTATGTGATTTTTATCTCACAATTTGTTTATGCAATGTATCACATTTATTGATTTGTAGATATTATACCATCCTTGCATCCTCAGGATAAATCCTACTTGGTCATGGTGTATGATCTTTCTGATGTACTGCTGGATCCGATATGCTAGAATTTTGTTGAGGATTTTGGCATCTATATTCATCAGAGATATTGGCTTTTAATTCTCTTTCATTGTGTTGTCTTTATCTGGTTTTGGTATTAGGGTAATGCTGGCTTCATAGAATGAGTTTGGAAATGTTACTTCTTCTTGAATTTTTTGTAATAATTTAAGGAGGATAGGTTTAAGTTCTTCCTTGAATATTTGGTAAAAACTCCCCTGTGAAGCTGTCTGGCCTGGGGTTTTGTTTGCTGGAAGTTTTTTTTATGATTGTTTCAATTTCTTCCATAGTTATTGGCCTATTTAGGTTTTTAGAATTTTCCTGATTGAGTTTTAGAAGGTTACATTTTTTTAGGAATATGTCCATTTCCTCCAGGGTGTCTAGTTTGTTGGAATAGAGTTGTTCATAGTATTTTTTCACAATCCTTTGTATTTCTGTGGGGTCTATTGCTATTTGCCTCTTTCATTTCTGATTTTGTTTATTTGGGTCCTCTCTCTTTGCTTCTTGGCGAGCCTGACTAGAGGTTCACCAATCTTGTTTATCCTTTCAAAGAACCAGCTCTTGGTTTCATTAATCTTTTGTATATTCTTTTTGTATGTCATTTATTTCTGCTCTGATCTTTATTATCTCCTTCCTCCTGCTCACATTGGGATTTTCTTGTTGCTCTCTTTCTAATTTAAGTTGCAAGGTTAAATAATTTATTACCAGTTTTTCTTGTTTTTTGAGGTAGGCCTGTTGAGCTATGAACTTCCCTCTCAGGACTGCTTTCATTATGTCCCATAGATTTTGGATTGTTTTGTTTTCATTGTCATTTGTTTCCAGGATGTTTTTTTATTTCTTCTTTGATCTTTTTGGTAACCCAATCATTGTTTAATAGCATGCTATTTAGCCTCCAAGTGTTTGATTTTTTTCAATGTTTTTATTGTAGTTGATTTCTGGTTTTATGCCATTGTGATCTGAGAAGATGCTTCTTATGATTTCTATCCTCTTGAATTTGAAAAGACTTTGCCTGTGTCCTAATATGTAGTCTATCTTTGAAAATGTCTCATTTGCACTGGAGAAGTGTGTATATTCTACAGCTTTGGGGTGAAATATTCTGAAGATGTCAAGTAAGTCCATCTGATCTAGTGAGTCATTTAGGATTGCTGTTTCTTTGTTGATTTTTTTGTTTAGAGAAGTTATCCTGTGGTGTCAGTGGAGTATTAAAGTCCCCTACTATTACTGTATTGCTATTGATCTGTCCCTTGATATCTTCCAGATGTTGTTGGTGTAGGTGTTTGGGTGCTCCTGTATTGGATGCCTATATGTTTACCAAAGCTATATCTTGTTGAATGGCTCCCTCTAGTATTATGTGGTGGCCTTCCTTATCGCTTGTTATGGCCTTTACTTTGAGGTCTCCTTTGTCAGATATAAGTATTGCAACCCCAGTTTTTTTCTCATTTCCATTTGCCTGAAAATTTTTTTCCGTCCCTTCACTCTCAGTCTGTGTGAATCTTTTATTCTGAGGTGGGTCTCTTGCAGACAGCAGATATATGGTTCATGTTTTCTTATCCATTCAGCTACCCTGTGTCTTTTGATTGGAGCACTTAATCCATTTACGTTTAATGTTATTATTGATAAGTACTTGTTTGTCTTCATTTTTATTCTTAATGTTTGTGTTTCTTCTTTTTACAGCAGTCTCTTTAGCATTTCTTGCATTGCTGGCTTGATAGCAATAAACTCTCTTAGCCCTTTTTTGTCTGTGAAGCTCCTGATTCCACCTTCAATTTTTAATCATAGCCTTACTGGGTATAGTATTCTTGGGTTCAGTCCCTTGCTTTGCATAACTTTGTATATTTCATTCCATTCCCTTCTGGCCTGGTGTGTTTCTGTTGAGAAATCAGTTGATAATCTAATAGGAGATCCCTTGTAGGTAACTTTCTGTCTCTCTCTGGCAGCCTTTAAGATTTTTACTTTGTCGTTGGTGTTTGCCAATTTAATTATGATGTGTCTTGGTGTGTCAGACTTTTGCAGTTCATCTTGTTTGGGACTCTATGTACCTCTTGGACTTGTGTAGTTTCTTTCTTGCCAATATCAGGGAAGTTTTCTGTCATTATTTCTTCAAGCAGGTTTTCTATTCCTTGCTCCTCTTCCTCTCCTCCTGGCATCCCTATTATGCGAATGTTGTTTCACTTTGTGTTGTCCCAAAGCTCCCTTAGGCTCTCCTCATGCTTTTTAAATTTTCTTTCCAGTGGCTGCTGTGTTTGTGTGTTTTTTCCTACCTTGTCTTCTGATTCACTGATGTGGTACTCAGCCTCTTCCAGACTAGTGTTTAAGCCTTCCATTGTGTTCTTTATTGCAGTTATGTCATTCTTCATTTATTCTTGGTTCCTTTTCATGTTGGTAACATTTTCATTCAGCTCTTAATAATTTTCATTGAGTTGTGTGTATTTGTCATTGAGTTGTGTGTACTTGTCAGCCAGCCTTTTGAGCATCCTTATAACATTACTCTAAATTTGTTCTCTGATATGTTACTAGCCTCAATTTCATTTCACTCCCTTTCTGGTGATTTCTCTTTTTCTTTCCTTTGGGGATTGCTTTCTTTGTCTTCTCATGTTTTGCCGTAATGTTTTAATTGTAGATCCATTTGCTTTGCTACCCAGGTTCTTTTGGGGATGGTGCTACTGGTGTGATCTCTCAAGTCTCCTAGGCTTGGTAATCTAGCATAGCTCCCTACTTGAGCTATTTGGGTTCTCTTGATGTAGGCTTGTGATCTGGAAAGACACAACTGTGGTGTCTAGAAGTTAGCAGCTGTGGAGGGTGAGTGTCCCAATTTTTGCTGTCTTGTGCCCTTGGTTGGAATAGTGCGTGCCCAGTGGAGATTCACAGTGGTACCCAAGAACCATCTGTTGTGGGGCTCAGGTGGCCTGCGCTTTGGAAAGGCGTGACAGTGGTGTCCAGAGTTCTGTAGTTTTGGGTGGGCAGACTCAGCTTTTGCTGCTGCCACCATGGTTGGATACGTGCACCCTACCCCCAGTGGCAGCTCACAGGGGCACCTACAGTGCATTTGCTAGCAGGGTGTACTGACAGATTCTGAAGGCCCTGGTTCTGAAGCCACAGAATTGTGGTATCTGTGGGCAGGTATCCCAGAAGAGGAAATTCAGCATTTCTACAGCCCAGGAGTGTGCCCTGTTTGTATATGTGCATACCCCACAGGGGCTCACAGCAGTGCCCAAAGGCTGCCTGTGAATGGGTGGGCTTGGGAGGCCTGCATGCTGGAAAAGCGTGTGCCTGTAGTGTCCAGAGTTCTGCAGTTAGAGGGTGGGAAGACTCAGTTTTTGCTGCTGCACCTGTGGTGGATAGGTGCGTGCTCCCAGTGATGGCTTAGAGGGGCACCTGTGGTGCCTTTGCCAGTGTGGCGGTGCACTGAAGCACTCTGAAGGCCCCTGGCACTGAAGTCGCATTAATGGAGGCATCTGTGGGCAGGTGTCCAGGATGAGTGAATTCAGAATTTCTACTGCCGGGGGAGTGCGTCCCTGTTTGTCCAAGATCACACCCAGCTGGGGCTCTCAGCAGCTCCCAAGAGCGTCCTGTGGATAGATGGGCTCAGGGTGCCTGCTCCTTGGAAATGTGCAACTGTGGCAGTGCCCTTGCCAGTGCAGAGTTCTGATGCACTCTGAGGGGCCCTGGTGCTAGGTTGTCTGTGGGCAGTTATTCAGGGAGAGGTAATTCAGAATTTCTACTGTGGGACAGCACACCTGTGTCTGTACAAAATCACATCCAGCAGGGGCTCACAGTAGCTCCCAAACGCTGCCCATGGAGTGATGTGCCCTGGAAGCACGCGAATGTTAGAAACCTGCGAATATGGCTGGGGAGGAGGGAAGTTGCACTTACTGCAGTGGGAGCAGTGCACCTTTGGAGCTGGTGGTCCCAGGGTCTGCGGGTTTGCGGGCGGGGCAGCAGGATTTTGGCTGGAGGGGCTGCTGGGTTGCACGCAGTGTCCAAGGCCTGTCTGGGCGGTGGTGCTGATGAGTTCCTAGAAGAGGCTACTCTCCCCTTCAAGGTGGCATGGGCTCCGCGCCTCGAGTCCTGCAGTTTGGGGAGTGCCCGCAGCGGTGGTAGTCTCTCCCTGTCCAAGAGAGCCTGGTCTGCCAGCCACTGCTGCTCCTGCCAGATTTAACTGTCCCTCACTCACTCACACACACACCACACCCACCCACACACTCTCCTTTCATACCTTCACTCACTCACATCCTCTCCCTCACCTCCATCCTGCCAGCTGCCATCTTTTTTTCTCTACTTTTTTTTTCTTTTTATTGAATTTATTGAGGTGCCTCTGGATAACAAAATTATACAGGTTTCAGGTGCACATTCTACAACACATCATCTATACACTGCATCCTGTGCTCACCACCCCAATCATCCTATGCCTTTTGATTGGAGAATTCAATCCATTTACAAAGTAACTATTGGCAGGTAATGACTTACTAATGCTATCTAGTTGTTCTGTGATTGTTTTGTAGTTTCATTGTTCCATTCTTCCTCTCTTGCTGCCTTCCTTTGTGAATTGAAGATTTTCCATAGTGTGCTTTGATTCCTACTCTTTATCTTTTGTGAATTTGCTAATGGTTTTTGCTTTGTGGTTACCATGAGGTTTACATAAGACATCTTACAATATAACAGTTTATCTTATGTTGATCACATCTTTGGTTATATTTAACTACAGATCTACCTTAAGAGGAGAAAAAGAGAAGAGACAAAAAGCTGATCTGTTATGTGAAAAAAACAGGGTGCAGTTAAGAAAGAAAGAAAAGGACTCTATTAAAGTAGTTGAAATGAACCCACAACTTGAAACCACCATTAAAACACAAGCCATCGCACTGAAGATTATAGGAGAGAATGAGGTAAATTTATCTTTGGGATAAATCTCTTATTTCTAACAGTACTTCATCAATATTTATATCCCTGTCATTTAACGTATGTTATGACATTTAAAACAAATCAAAAGATTTTATCATTCTAAATGTGAACTGTGGCATTTATGATTTAAATTATTATTAATTTATTACTATCCTTGGCATCTAATAGATGCTTGTGAATATTTTCTTTTTTTTTTAAATGGTTGTTGTTGTTTTTTAAATATATTTTTATTGATTTTTTGCAGAGAGGAAGGGAGAGAGATAGAGAGTTAGAAACATCGATGAGAGAGAAACATCGACCAGTTGCCTCCTGCACATCTCCTACTGGGGATGTGCCTGCAACCCAGGTACATGCCCTTGACCGGAATTGAACCTGGGACCTTTCAGTCCGCAGGCCGACGCTCTATCCACTGATCCAAACCGGTTTCGGCAGTGAATATTTTCTAAATGAAGAAATGGAAAATAAATTGATCCTACCCATTAACATAAATGTTAACTCTGGCTCATAAAAAATGTTAAAATACAGGCTACATTTCCTTGAGACTGTGATGGAACTAGTCAAATGTTCATAAATAAATTTTATTTCAGAATACTGTATTTTTGCTCTATGACAAATGTAGCAATCACTTACAATTTTAGTTTTTCATGGAAAGGAATGATCCTTGTGCTTAAACAGGCTACTTCCTTTTCACAGTTTGTTTAAGATACTGCTCTTAAGCTTTGGCCTTTCTTTTTTTAATGGAATGAGATAAAAAACGAAATGAAATGTGTCCCTAGCTTATAAAAGAGCAAAATTACACTCATAGGCAACCTTCTCCAGAACAGAACACCAGAATATTACAAGATAAAATTCTGACCAAACACTTTTGCAAACCAAAGTTGATAGGAATAGCTCATAAGAAAATGAATTCTGAGGTAGTTTATTTAGTCATTTTCAAATGTATCAGCATGTGAATATGTGTAAGTTTGTATATATTTAAAAAAACAATACTGTACAATGGAAACTGTGGAGGATTTAAAAAGCATATAAGAGAGAGAGAGAGAAAGAGAGAGAGAGAGAGAGAGAGAGAGAGAGAGAGAGAGAGAGAGAGATGGCTTTTGGGTCCATTGGATAAAATGATATTGTTAATTCAAATTCATTTGTCTCAAGTAGTGACATTCACAATGGCTTCATCCAAAGAGAAGGTTTTTAATATTTTCCATAAGAACTGATGTTTTGTCCATGATCTCAAAGGTATTGCTACTAACAACAGATGTGTCAGATTTTGTCAGTGATTTCATTTCCTTGATATATTAATATAGAGGTAGGTTAGTTTTCACTTCCAGTGATGGAATGGAGGAAAGTATAGCAGGTTCAGAGATCACATTTTAGATGTCATTCTTCTACTTTTGAGAAAAGTAACAATTGGTTCTAAGTAGTATCCCATTTTAATACAAGTGACTTCTGAAGAGAATGCAAGCCATAATATATACTTCGTGATAATTTATTGGTAAGTATTTTAGTGTATTCCCTCCAATTTCACATTTAATACTAGTTTAAGCATCATGAATGAGAAATAAAAGTTATTGACACAACAAATAATCTCATGATTTTCTAAGAAGACTTGGTAAATTTTAACTTAGTCACCATTTGTTTTTGGAAACATAGGCTTCTTTTGTGTTTCTATATCTACACTGGAGAAGAACTATGGATTGGTGCAAGAACACGAATTGTGGAGTCTGAAAACCTGGGGGAAATCCTGAACTTGCTTATCTTTTTAAACCCTCCATTCCAGATTGTGATAACTGAGTTGAGTTCATTGATGGATATAAAAGGGCTTAGCAAAATGCTTGATTATCAGTTACTAGTAGAAGTTGTTTTTATAACTGACTATGAAAGTATTAGAAAAGTAGAATATCTATGGGATAATATTGGGGAAAAAAGAATTTTAGGAAATTTAGTTTGTCCTAATATATGCGTGGTTAATACTCTTATTGTGGGGTAGCTATATGTTCAGACGATAATATCAACTTGTAAGTGTAGAGTTATTAGTCTTTTAGTTAAATGCATTGTGGGTTTGTGATGATTTAAAAAAAACCCTTTCTAATTCTGAGACTCTTAAAATTCTGTTGTGATTTTTTCACTTAAAAAATTCATCATACTATATTACATTTTTGAACTTTGGAGAATTTATGCTTGTATAAGGTTAGAGGTTTGGATCCAACTCTATTTTTTTCCAGTGGGATATCCACTTATTGCAACTTTTTATTATAAACCTAGGTTATTCTTTAATTTCAGAGGCTATCATGACATGTCATTTCAGTGTTTTAGCTAAAACTCTCCTTTGTGTTATTTAGGTTTCTGAGAGTTCTGAAAAAGAAAAACGTCGATTTCATGAAAATCGCATGATGTGGGATGAAATTGCCAAGCTAAGACTGAAAATGGGCACAATAGAAAAGACCCAGGAAATGGGAAAAGAATATTCTGAGGAAATTGCAATTGCTAGAGAAAAGAATGACCATCTTCGAAAGACAATAAGAGAAGTATTTCAACACAATGCGCAGCTTGAGGTCCTGAGAGCTGAGCTTATAATGCTGAACAGTAAACTGGAGGATGAACAACAAAACAGAGGAAGGTTGGAAGCAGAAGTTGAATCATACCGGTCTAGACTGGCTACGGCTGCACAGGATCATGAGCACTGTCAGACATCAAAAAGAGACCTACAACTTACTTTACAGAGAACAAGAGATGAATGGCTTTGTTTATGGGACAAAATGAATTCTGATATGTCTAACCTAAAACATAACAATGAGATTCTTTCTCAACAACTTTCGAAAGCAGAAAGTAAAACCAATAGCTTAGAAGTTGAGCTTCATCACACAAGAGATGCTCTCAATGAAAGGACGGTTTTAGAAAGAGACCTCAGTCAAAAACAGTGTAAAAAGGAGGAAACTGAACACATGTATCAGGAGGAACAAGGTAAAGTGGATAAAGACAATGGAAAGCAGGAATCCTTACAGGAGAAGTTTTCTCACTTACAGAGTGAAATTATGTTGCTTCAACAGCAACTGGGTCAGACTCACAACAAAGTTGATAGAGTAATTAACATCCAAGATCAGATTCCAGCTATCATAAAAATATTTGATGGTAAAAATGAAAATTATGTTCTTATGCTGAAGAAAATAATTGAGGACTTAACCAATGATTGGCATCATTTTAAAGAAAGAATACAACGGTATGAAAATGATGGTGTAGAAAAAGATGTAAGTATCCAGACAGATAAGTGTTTTTCAAATTTTCTAAGAGAAAATTCAGAGTAATATTTGATGATGGCTAAATGTTGAATCTAGTTGAATATTAAAAATGTAGAGATTATGGCCCTCACTGGTTTGGCTCAGTGGATAGAACATTGGTCTGAGGACTGAATGGTCCCAGGTTCAATTCCGGTCAAGGGTACATGCCCGGTTGCAGCCTCAGTCCCCAGTAGAAGTGTGCAGGGGACAGTCAATCAATAATTCTCTCTCATCATTGATGCTTCTATCTCTCCCTCCCTCTCCCTTCTTCTCTGAAATAAACAATATATATATATATATATATATATATATATATATATATATATATTCAGTTTATAAATGTGTTTGCTCTATCAGCTTTAAAGCAGATGTTGTATCCCATAGATGAACATTAAACCTGAGAGGTGCTTTGTTTTGTATAAAGACATTGTGCTGCCCATGAAATTTTAAGAGGTTATGTTATAGATTATTATTTTTTTAATGTTTATTTTATTTTTTTTAAATCTTTATTGTTCAGATTATTATAGTTGTTCCTCTTTTTTCCCCCCATAGTTCCCCTCCACCTAGTTCCCACCCCACCCTCTGCCCTTACCTCCCCCCACCCACTGTCCTCATCCATAGGTGTACGATTTTTGTCCAGTCTCTTCCCACACCCCTTCCTGGCCCCCCTGAGAATAGTCAGTCTACTCCCTTTCTATGCCCCTGATTCTATTATATTCACCAGTTTATTCTGTTGATCAGATTTTTTATTCATTTGATTTTTAGATTCACTTGTTGATAGATATGTTTTTGTTCATAATTTTTATCTTTACCTTTTTCTTCTTCTTCCTCTTCTTAAAGAATAACTTTCAGCATTTCATATAATACTGGTTTGGTGGTGATGAGCTCCTTTAGCTTTTTCTTACCTGTGAGACTCTTTATCTGACCTTCAATTCTGAATGATAGCTTTGCTGGATAAAGTAGTCTTGGTTGTAGGTTCTTGCTATTCATCACTTTGAATATTTCTTGCCACTCCCTCTGGCCTGCATAGTTTCTGTTGAGAAATCAGCTGACAATCGTATGGGTACTCCCTTGTAGGTAACTAGCTGTTTTTCTTTTGCTGCTTTTAAGATTCTTTGTCTTTTGCTCTTGGCATTTTAATTATGATGTGTCTTGGTGTGGTCCTCTTTGGATTCCTTTTGTTTGGGGTTCTCTTCATTTCCTGGACTTGTAAGTCTATTTCTTTCACCAGGTAGAGGAAGTTTTCTGTCATTATTTCTTCAAATAGGTTTTCAATATCTTGCTCTCTCTCTTCTTCTGGCACCCCCATAATTCGGATGTTGGTACTCTTGAAGTTGTCCCAGAGGCTCCTTACACTATCTTCATATTTTTGGATTCTTTTTGCTTTTTGCTTTTCTGGTTGGGTGTTTTTTACTTCTTTGTACTTCAAATCTTTGACTTGATTCTTGTGATCCTCTAGTCAGCTGTTGGATCTCTATATAATATTCTTTATTTCAGTTAGTGTATGATTATTTTCTAGTTGGTCCTTTTTCATATCCTTGAGGGTCTCACTAGACTTATTGAGAGTCTTACTAAATTTATCAGCAGTTTCTAGAAAATTCCTGAAAAACCTTATAACCGTGGTTTTGAACTCTGTATCCAGTAGTTTGCTTTCCTCCATTTCTGTCATTTGTGACCTGTTTCTTTGTCTTTGCATTTTGCCTGCTTTCCTGTGTTGATAGAGTGGTTTTCTGTGCTAGGTATTCTATAGGGCCCAGTGGCTCAGCCTCCCCAATTACCTGAGGTGGACACTCTTGGTGCACCCCTTTGTGGGCTTTGTGCACAGTCTTGTTGTAGTTAAGCCTTGATTGTAGTTGGTATCAGTGGGAGGAATTGACCTCCAGGCTAATTGTCTGAGAGAATCAGCTGTATCTACGGTGGGAGAACTTCTGTGCTGGAGACACCCTTATGGGGCAAGACTTGTTTCAGTGGGGCTTTGGTGCTCACTGAATCTGCCCCCTGAGTGTGTCCCTTATGGATCTGAGGAGTAGTAATCTGGATGGTCCCACTCTGACCACTGGGTACACTGGCTCTTGGATCTCTAAGGAGGTGCTAATTTAGCCTCTGCCTGAGGCTACCTAGCAGGAGCTATGGAGAGATCTGCAGATTCCTCTTCTTTGTTTGGGATTTGGAGGTGCCCAGATGAGGCCCAGCTGTGAAGCAATGCAAGCTGCTGTGGGACCTTGGGCCTTCTTTTGGATGTTCTGGGTCTCTCTGACCCAGCTGCAGTTTGTTAGGTAATTTTAGATTGCAAAGGGCCAGGTCATTCATATGCAAAAGCCTCTGTGCACAGCTTGGGTGGGGCGGGGTCTCATGGAATCAACAAGGCAGAGCAAACAGCTATGGCTTGATCCTCAGCCTTGCCCTAAGAGGCCCCTGGTCTCAGTGGCCTGTGGTAATTGCTGCAAGCACCTCTGAGAGAAAGCTGCCCTCAAGTTCTACCTGCTGCCAGACAGTCCAGTTTCTCTCCGAGTGAGTCTGGGTCCCCAGAGACTCGTCTGGAACTGGAATTCAGAACAGTCGGGAGTTTGTGTCTCCCTCCCAATTGAAAAAGACATCTGCATCCTCAGTTGCCAGCACTTTCCGAGTGTGCCTCCATATCTCTGCACTTACTTCTGCACCTCCTCCGAGTCTCAATGTGTTTTTCTCTTTCCTTCTAGTTGTAGAATTTCTACTCAGCCAGCCTTCCTGTGGTTCTGGATGATGTCTGTTTTGTCTTTTAGTTGAATTTTTGAAGTGGTTGGGTGAGGCAGCAATTTCCGGTGTTTACCTTTGTCGCCATCTTGGTTTCTTATAGATTATTAATAGATGTAGCTTTATATTTAGTCTTATATTAATAAAATAATGATTTTAACCTTTCTGTCACCAAATTGAAAACCATTATGAAATAGGTAAATGGAAATGCTCTACCTAGAATGAGTATTTTGAAATTAAGATTCAATTCAGTGGATTAATTTGAAAGCTAAGTTCAGATTTCCCAGATGAACTGAAATGTAGATGCTTTATCATATATACTACCTTTCCGTCAATAGCTTCTTATACATTTTAGTTGGTATAAAGTTTTTCTTATTCATGCCAATTTGAATTACATTTGGAAATATTTTAGTCTCGAGTAATATATCCATATGACCTCTCAACTCTTTTAAAGGCATCTACTTTTCATTAAATCATAATTTGGGACAAATGTGATGTGTTTTAGCAAACCTACACTTGATTTAATCTTTCCACTACTATTTAAAATTTTATTTGAATATTTTTTCAAATAATGTGCTCGTTTCTCATTTTGAGGCCTAATTACTATCATTTGGAAATAAGTTTGTCCAAGATAGAGAGAATTGTAGCCCTCTGTGATTTATTAACTTGGCATTGGATATCCATTTCAGATTAGTGAGGGGTGGCAGGATTTATGTGTAGCAGAGGGGGAGGTGAAGACCTGGTTAGCTAGGGCCTTGAAGGCCATTGGAATGACTTCATTTTTGTTCTAATTTAGGAACCTATTGGGAGAATTTGAGCAGGGGATTGAATGTGTGAGGAACTCTGAAGTTAATTGAAGCCTCTGGTTAAAAAAATAAATAAAATGAGAAAATTTTCAATAATATTGATTTTACTACCACTTGATGCACCATTTCTCTTTGAGATGTCAGAAGATTGTATAGCTTTGAGATTTATGGGGGAGGGGGATGAGAGTGGGGCTGAGTCAGCTGTCTGATTTGGCAGGAGTGTTACATTTTTTGTGACTTTAACCTGATTAAGCAAAGAGGAACATGTCCATATGAGGAAAAGAAGGTGAATTGATGTAGCTGATGATATTTTTCCAGTCATAGATTATCGTAATAACATTATGATAATAATATATGACTATAACAAGGTATATCCAGGGTGGGACAAAGTAGGTTTATACTTTTTATAGTTGTTTGTATGGAGAATAATACAATAATTAGTCAATAACTATATAAGAGTAAACTCTGTGTTTTGTGTACTCACAACTGTAAACCTTTTGCCCCATCCTTTATGTGAAGTTATGTATTATTAATATAATTTCATAATAATGTGATTTATAAAATGAGTAACAGAAATATCTTACTAGGCCATTGTGAGACAATTTCAACAAGAACTGGCTGATACCAAAACAAAACTATGTATGACAGAGCTTTATCGGGAGATTGAATCACGTCATCGTATGCATTTAGAAGATAAGAAACAAGATTTCAAGAACAAACTAGATCAAAGTAGAAGTCAAGTATGTATGAAATTTCACCTGTCATCAGTTAAACTATAGCTGGTTAAATAATACAAAGTATTTTAGGATACTACTTTTCTTATGTATTTCATTGTGATTAATTTACAGTGGGGTCTTGACTTACGAGTGTCCCGACTAACGAGTTTTTTGAGATACGAGCTGTCTCTTGGCTGATTTTTGCTTTGAGTTGCGAGCTAAAATTCGGGTTACGAGCCAGCTTCAGATACCCCACTGCTAGTTGGCGCAGCAAACGTCACAGTGAATGCCACAACATATTAATGGCATTTCAATTCATTGTAATGGTGAAAATTGATTTGACATACGAGTAATTTGAGTTACGACCTCTGTCACAGAACGAATTAAATTCGTAAGTCAAGGCCCCACTGTATTATAATTGTATTATCTCTATAGTGCACTTATATCTTAAACCCTGGCTTTTATTCTGCCATTTGTATATATTTTTTAATATTTACCCTTAGGAAAGTTGAGAATTATGCATCATTCTTCATAGAAGTCAAGAGGCTTTGTTTTCTACTAAATAACATTGCAGTTCATGCCATTGGAAAAGCAACCTCACAAATTGTTTTCAGATCAGCTCTTCACCTTGGGCTTCCTGGAGGTGTTGTAGGACAGTGCCTTTAAAACTCTTACATTCTGAAAATCCTTTGAGGCACCACGTAAATGTTTCTGAGGTCTTAAGGCAGTGCTTCTCAACCTTCCTAATGCTGTGACCATTTAATAAAGTTCCTCATGTCGGGGAGACCCCCCAACCATAAAATTATTTTCTTTTTTTTTTAAATTAAATCTTTATTGTTCAGATTATTACATTAGTTACTCTTTTTTCCCACCATAACTCCCCTCCACCCAGTTCCAACCCCACCTTCTGCCCTCACTCCCCACCCACTGTCCTCATCCATAGGTGCACAATTATTGTCTATTCTCTTCACTCATCCCCACACCCCTTTCTCCCCCTCCCCCCACAAGAATAGTCAGTCCATTCCCTTTCTATGTCCCTGATTCTATTACAATCACCTGTTCATCAGATTATTTATTCACTTGATTTTTAGATTCACTTGTTGATAGATGTGTATTTGTTGTTCATAATTTGTATCTTTACCTTTTTCTTCTTCTTCCTCTTTTTAAAGGATACCTTTTAGCATTTCATATAATACTGGTTTGGTGGTGATGAACTCCTTTAGCTTTTTCTTATCTGTGAAGCTCTTTATCTGGCCTTCACTTCTAAATGATAGCTTTGCTGGATAAAGTAGTCTTGGTTGTAGGTTCTTGGTATTCATCACTTTGAATATTTCTTGCCACTCCCTTCTGGCCTGCAAAGTTTCTGTTGAGAAATCAACTGGCAGTCGTATGGGTACTCCCTTATAGGTAACTGATTTTCTTTCTCTTGCTGCTTTTAGGATTCTCTCTTTGTCTTTTGCTCTTGGCATTTTAATTATGATGTGTCTTGGTGTGGTCCTCTTTGGATTCCTTTTGTTTGGGGTTCTCTGCGCTTCCTGGACTTGTAAGTCTATTCCTTTCACCAGGTAGGGGAAGTTTTCTGTCATTATTTCTTCAAATAGGTTTTCAGTATCTTGCCCTCTCTCATCTTCTGGCACCCCTATAATTCGGATGTTGGTACGCTTGAAGCTGTCCCAGAGGCTCCTTACACTATCTTTTTTTGGATTCTTTTTTCATTTTGCTTTTCTGGTTGGGTATTTTTTGCTTCTTCGTATTTCAAATCTTTGACTTGATCCTTTCGACCCTCTGGTCTGCTGTTGGGAGTCTGTATAATATTCTTTATTTCAGTCAGTGTATGCCTAATTTCTAGTTGGTCCTTTATCACAACATCGAGGATCTCATTAGATTTCTTGAGGATCTCACTACATTTATTGGCGGTCTCTCCAGTCTTTTCGAGGGCCTTACTCAATTTATCAGCGGCTTCTAAACAGTTCTTTAAAGACCTTAAAAGTGTGGTTTTGAACTCTATATCCAACAGTTTGCTTTCCTCCAATTCTGTCGTTTGTGTCCTGTTTCTTTGTCTTGGCATTTTTTATGCTTCGCTGTGTCGATAGAGTGCCTTTCTATGCTAAGTGTCCCAATTACCTGAGGTAGACACTCTTGGTGCACCCCCTTGTGGGCTTTGTGCACAGTCTTGTTGTAGTTAAGCTTTGATTGTTGTAGTTATCACTGTGAGGAATTGACCTCCAGGACAATTGGCTGTGAGAATCAGCTGTGTCTGCAGTGGGAGAACTTCTGTGCTGGAGACACCCCTCTGGGGCTAGACTTGCATCGATGGGGCTTTGGTGCTCACTGAGTCTGCCCCCTGAGTGTGTCTTTTATGGTTCCACAGAGCTGCAAACTGGATGGTCCCACTCTCACCTCTGGGCTTCCTGGCTCCTGGATCTCTAGGGAGGTGCTAATCTAGCCTTTGCCTGAGGCTATCCAGCAAAAGCCTCCCTGCAGGGCTTGGGCTGGGTGGGTCCCACGGGATCAACAGGGCAGGGTTAGCAATTATGGCTGCTCTCAGTCTTGCCCTCAGAGCCTCTGCTTCTCAGTGTCCCAGTAATCACTGCAATCACCACGGAGAGAAAGCTGCCCTAGGGTTCTGAGCGATGCCAGACAGTCCCGCTTCTCCTGTATGAGTCTGGGTCCTTAGAGACTCGCCCGGTACTGGAGCTCAGAGCCTGAGACTCCCTCCCGATTGAAAACAACAACCTCGCCCTCAGCCTCCAGCCCGCTCAGCATGCACTCCGCACCTTAGTATTTTACTTCGGCACTGCGCCTCCTCTGAGCCTCGGTATGCTTTTCTCTTTCCTCCTAGTTGTAGAACTTCCACTCAGCCAGCCTTCCTGTGGTTCTGGATGATGTCCGTTTCATCTTTTAGTTGTATTTTTGAAGTGATTGGTCGAGGGAGCAAACTTCCGTGTTTACCTATGCCGCCATCTTGGTTTCTCCCATAAAATTATTTTCGTTGCTACTTCATAACTGTAATTTTGCTACTGTTATAAATCATAATGTAAATATCTGATATGCAGGATGTATTTTCATTGTTACAAATTGAACGTAATTAAAGCATAGTGATTAATCACAAAAACAATATGTAATTATATATGTGTTTTCCGATGGTCTTAGGCAACCCCTGTGAAAGGGTCGTTCGACCACCAAAGGGGTCAAGACCCACAGGTTGAGAACCGCTGCTCTAAAGGCTTGTTCATTCACAGGTTTGTCAGGTGCAGCGGGCTTTTGGCTGGGACGCTCGCTGGGGCAGTCTCAGCTGGACACCTGTGTGAGGACTGACCACGTGGCCTGGGCGGCTTCGTTCTTCACAACACGGTGGTGGGTTCTCAGGGTGAGCTCCCTGGGGAGAGAGTCAGAGGGCACCAGACAGAGCAGGCACACAGCACTCACCATTATCACTGACATTCCAGCAAGTTTGTTATTGTTGATGATAACGTTGTTTTGTTTAGTATCTTCCCTTATTTTGTGGGAAATAACAAAGAATTTCAAGATAGCATTATTGAATTCAGTCTCCCACCCCCACTTTTTTTGGTTCTAAAAAATGTAGGGCTTATGTCGCTAAACTTTAACAGTAAAAGTTTTAATTTCTCTGAAATCCAGGCAATCATTTCTTCTTGGAATGCAATTCAAATTAGCATAAAATGTTTCTGGTTCAGTAAAAGACCTATGCCATTAGAAGCCATATTCATAAGATCGATTAATTAGTCTCATTTTGAAAGTCTTATCTTGGGAAGCATTTGGTGACAGTTCTGAATACCACGATATGATATGTCTAAAACTTTTTTAAAGATTATGAAGAGTTAACATAGGGGAAGAGGTAAGAGACTTTCTACTAAGGGGCAACGTGTAGTCATTTTGTGGAGGAAAGACATGAAACAGTCATAGGAAAAGGAGTATAAAGTCAAATGCAGACGTGTGGCAAAGACAACAACAGTAAATATATTTTTGTCTCCTGGTCGTTTTAACTTTGGTTTTGATTCTGAGTTATTCAAGGTTCCACATCCGAAGACCCTACCACTGTACAGATAACATTTTATTGCAACTGAACTCATTTCAAAATTTCATACTGGTGTCCACACCTTCATAACCAAACTATATCCTTTTATTCATGCAGAATGATGATCTTAAGGCAAAACTGCAACCATCATCTTCAAAATGTTTACGCCTGGATGAAGAAAAGACGCCTCAACAGGAGTTAGCAATGGGAGCACTTCTAAAGAGACGTGAAGAACTAAAGCCTAAACAAGAGAAGTGGAAACAAAGACCAGTGAAACTCAGAACACGTATCACAGAAGACTGTGTAGGAGAGAAGCATAAAGTAACTGCAAAGGATCTAGCAGACCAAGTGACACAACTCGATTTATTTTTACAGGTTAATTTATTGATTTAATGTGCTTTAATTCACTTCACTGCAAATTACATTTTGTATAGTGTTTTGCCTTTCTTCTACTTCCTTTAATAGCAATTTATTTTGTAGATTTCTGGAAGGAAGGTGGCATTTGTTTTTCCTTTTTAGTATTTCAGTTTCCATCATTATTATCACTAAATTGATCTTTCCAAATGATTCTAATTAGAGGATCATTTTATTTTTAAGACCAGTTGATGTTAAACAAGACTATTTGAAAGCAAAGGGAAAAATGTGATTTAGAAATGGTTCCATACTCTTGAATTAAGTTATGTCATTCTACTTTAAAATGTTTAAACTGATTCTATTATTCTTTGAATTATCAGATTACATGAGTACTTACTAATAGAAGAATGATTAACTTTATAACTCAGATTTAATTCAATGGACATTGATGAAAAATATTTTAAATGTCAGCTTTTTTTCCACACTTAAAGCTGATCTCTGAGTCGTTGACTCAAAACTAAAGAAAACCATTATAAACTGTTCAGGTTATACTTAATTTGAAAATGTATCCTTTTTATTTGCTTTAGACACAAAGATAATCTCAAGAAACCTCAGAGGAGTTAATATGTATTCATAGTGGTTCAATAAGAAGTCATTTGGAACTCAGAACTCCTCTTTGCAAACTTGTCAAGATGACAGCAGAAAGAGAATCAGAAAAATATGTCCGACTCTACCAAGAAGAATTGGAACCCAGAAAATTATTGGAAAAGAAATGAACTTTATACATCAACTGCAGAATCAGAGAAAATAAATTCAACTCATCGATTAGCCTCAACTTAAAACATAATTACTATTGTGCCAGGTTCATGAGATTAGTAGGGCATGAAAGCTAACTAAATAGTATAACTCTGGCAAATGATGTTAGTAAATAAACTTACCTTTCAAATGTTCCTTCAAGACAGTTTCATCTCTCCTCCTTTTTTGGTTTTACGTGCCTTTAGTTTTTTCCCCCTTAATGTTTCCATGTAGTTAAACTAATCTACTAGTCTTTAAGATGAATGTCTTGAAGCTCTAAAAGTTATCAATATTATTATAAAATCACGTGTCAGAATTCCCCTAAATAGAAACATTTAAGACAACTTAAACACAAAGGGTTAAGTTCCTCCAACACAATCTGGTACTTGGTAAATTTATTTTCTTTATTGTGATATTTTTTATTATCACTAGAGGGAGCCTTTAGAGAAACTATCCTTTATAGTTTTTCTACTCCACATAGAGCCATACATGTTAAATAGGCAAAGATTAACATAGGGGTGAGGGCCAGTATAATTGACAAAGTGGCTAAAAATAATGTGATCTGCAGGAGGAGGGTGTGGGGAAGACAGAAAGGGCAGATGCCACCTCCAACGCCTTGGTCACAATGTTATAAGCAATGGCCTCTGGAGCTGTTTTCGTTCATTTGATCACCAGCCAGGCTATCCTGTTCTCCCTTAGAGGTTGTTGCTCTAAATTATGCCTGGGTGTCAAATTATTAATATCTCCAAGGTAAGGAGTGTATTGTATAAGGGTGGCGAAGGCATATGCTTGACAATGTCTTTGAGGGATTTTTTTTTTAATCTCTAAAGTGGCTGCTAAATATGTCCAAGGGCATCTTTAAGGATCTCGTAAGTACAGCCCTTCCAGAGGCAGCAAGTATTACCTGATAAGCTGTCTGCATCACTGACAGCCTTCCTCCTTTGGATTACTTAGCTGGGACCACCTCTCCCCACTCCCTAGAAACATAAGTACTTTTTAGAACAGTTTAGAACCTATACTTGAATAGAGTAGCTCTGCTCTGACACATTTTCATTGTTAAAATGCTATTTAATGGGAGATTCCATTTACTATCCTGGATACTTATAAAAATGCAAGTCACTTAGGGAAAAATAAAATACTAAGCACCTGTTGTTTACCATCTTTACAGGGCTCAGAAGCAGCTAGCAGAGGTCAGCACTGAAGTTCTCCTTCTTGTAGAAACAACAAAACAGATGACTGAACACTACTAATACGAGGCCAGTCCTGGAGACACCTTGTGTTGGAAATCCTAATAGTTTTGCATGAAATAGGAAACTTGGTGATTCCCCCGCTGAGAATCTTTTCTTATGAATTAAATAAACATGTAATACTAAACTGATTAATTTCTGTGTTTAAGTGTGAATTTTTGTCATCTTACGTAGAGAACATTCTTAATTGCTACTTTACTTAGAGCATTTTTACTTCAGTTTTTATAAAATGTCTTGCTGAGCAGTTGTACATTTTCTAAATAGTGAAATGAAGGAAATATTTGAATTTTTATTTTATATATTTGCATTTTTAAATGAAGTTCACTTATGTCTGTATCTTGCCAACCCTTGAATGACTGATGACTAAATGGCAGTGTCAGGCCATCTTGACATAGCAACTAGTTTTCATTGTGTATCAGTTATCAATATATCCATTCATTATCTCATTCATTGAGCTTTCTAGTTCCATAATTAGTTTGGTTCTTTTTTTATAGTTTTCATCTCTTTGGTAAAGTACTTCTTTTGTTCATTAATTTTATTCCTGAGCTCATTGAACTGCCTTCTTGTATCTCATTGAGGTTCTTCATGACTGCTGTTCTGGCTTCTCTCTCCTTTAGATCACAGTCATCCATTATTTTGAGTTCCTTTCTGGAGAATTGTCCTTGTCGTCCCATTGTTACCTGGGTGGTTCAGGCTGCTGGATGGGCCGTTCCTCTGAGGGCACATTTGAAGTGTTGAACACTTTTCTTATCTGGGAACATTTTCCTTTCCACAGTTCAGCAGGTTGATAATTTGAGGTCTTTCTTTTGTTATCCAGTAGATGGTAGTATAGCGCAGTTTTTGTTTTCTCTTACCTGGACTACTTAAACTTGGGGCAGGGGATGCTTGTGAGTAAAGGTGTAGGAGGCTTTGCCTTGGACTTGGGAGTGCAGGTGGGGTGACCAGGGTAGTGGGTTCTGGTGTTGGATCCGGGTGGCCTGGGTCTCAGCACCACCCCCCTGACAGGGATGTGGCCAGTTGAGGGGAGCCAGTGTGTGAGCCCACTGAGCTGCTACCTCATTCCCTATGGCCACTGGCAGCAAGGTACTGCGGCCTGGAGGCTGGAGGCTGGCGGCTTTGCTTTGCTGCTGCTGGTCTGTGAAGGTGTGAGCAGAGCTGCAACTGGGGAGGGATCTGGACTTCTGGGGATGGAGAGTTAGGAATGCTGCTGGCAGTTGCCTTGCACTGGTTTGTGGTGTGGAAGCTGCACCCCGACTCAACCACTGCTTCTGTGTTTGCTGGACCTGTAGGTTCAGCCTTGCTGCAGTGATGGGTCTGTCCCTGTCATCCCCTCTCCCCCCTCCCATCCTGCCTCTCCTACACATTCCAATATACCCACCTTCGGAAGTACTGGCCATGGGCTTTTCAGTGTGTGGCGCACAGGACGCTTTGTTGGGTTCTGGATATCTGACTAGTTGTGGATTTCAGGGGACATGCAAAGGAGGTCTCCACCGTGATGCTGTCACTCACTAAAATACCCATTTCCATCAGTGCACGTGGCTGATGGTTTTGATGGTGCTTTTATGGTCCTAATGCAGAGAAAAACAGCATAGGCCTATGCTAATGAGGCTTCAACCTTGTTTTTCCATTTGGCTTCATCGGATCACATCATAGAAGAGCAAAGCTGAGGAATTTTAGATCACCTTTTGGGCAAATATGGTCTAAGTGCTTCAAAGTTGTGAAACTGGACTATTGGGTACAAAAAGAAAATGAATGGCAAATACTTCTGTAAATTGGTAAGCATGAGGCAAACCTAAAATGTTCTTGTTCGTTCTCACCAGGAAAATCAGAGGATGTCTCATTTTAGAAGATGAAGATGAAAGAGTGTGTAGCTGCAGAAGCAATACAAGAGAAGATATTTGTGAAAAATTTAGTCTTTAATCTTTTGGAAAGAAAGAGGTGTTTTTGTTTTTTTTTATTATTTCTAGATAATTTGAAATAAAATAGTTTAAACTTAATGTTGGTTCCAAGGTGTGAATAGTTTCCTTGTGTGGTATTGGTTCACCAAAACATGCTAGACTTTATAGAGATTAAAAAACGCCACTTTATCCAGATACAGAGATCAGCCACAAATCCCCGCAGAATGCCTGGAAAGACTTGTTGTACAGCTGTTGTTTACAGAGTCCTGAGACTTACAGACAGAGGTGCCTTCTAGAGCTGCTGGGAGTTTAATTATTGCCACTAGGAAAACATAAAGTAATCCAATCCTAGGAGAGGTGCTAACATGCCGTCTAAATTGAAAGAGTGGGGTGGGTTCTGGGATGGGCCATTACAAAACAACACATTCCTACAGTTTTTTAAGCTGTGACTCTGGAGAGTAAAATGTTAAAAACGCCTTAATATTGAATTTGTTTTTCAATCCCCTTTATTGGCAAGGTTTTAACATTTTGAAATATTCCTACCTTGTTTTCCCAACTTTAAGCACAATAATTATAATGAGGTATCACTAATTGGTGCTTTCAGTTTTCTCCACTTTCAGAAGATTTAGATGTGTTGCTTCTCTCACCATGACATGGTTAGCCTTGCCCACTTGATTCCATTTAGTGGTATAGATGACGGCCTGTCTGTTTTGATGATTTTTACCTTTGGTATTTACATTCTAGTTTAATTCTGGGATGTTTATTCTGTATATCAGAAGTAATTTCAGTGTTCTTTGATGATATTATAAAATACAAGAGATAAAATTAGGACAATATACCACTAGTTAGATTTTCTTTATGTTTTTTCTTTAATCTTTACCCAAGAATGTTTTTTCAATTGTTTGAGAGAGAGAGAGAGAGAGAGAGAGAGAGAGAGAGAGAGAGATGTGAGAGAGCAACATGGATCAGTTGCTTCCCAGCAAGTGATCAAATCAGCAACCTAGATATGTGCCCTGCTGGTGATGGCAGCTGTAGCCTTTGGGGTACTGGATGACACTCTGACCAGCTGAGCCACCCTGCCAGGGACTAGTTAGATTTTCTTGCACCTGAAATATTTTACTAATAACTGAAAACTTAACAATTTATTCCAGGAAATTTTTTAACAGATGAAATTTCTCTGGTTTCAAAATATTTTATGTGCAAGTGTTTTTCAGTATTTGTGTTTCTAACACAATTCATGGCATGACAGTTCCTCAATCATTGCTCTTTAAATCTGTGTTAAATAGGGAGACTCAATTTTACATTGATTGATTTTAGACTTTTGGTCCACTTGTGACACTGTCATAAAATATTAGAATGCTAATGATTTATTAAAGTTTTTCCATTCCTCAAATGTGTGTTCAATAGTTTAGCCACTCTGTATACAAATATATAAAATCTAAAACATTTATTATTCCTAAGACTTTAACTTTGTACGTGGCAGACAGAACATTGTGTCTCAACAGAATGTTGAGTCAGATATCTTCCTGACTAAACACAGGCCTCACGTTTACATCACCAAGGAAGTGCCTTTCTACTCTGAATTTTAACTCTATTCAAACTATCACAGTAGTTAGGCTAGTTTCTCAGAAGGCAGAGATGAGTTGAATCAACTTGTTTTTATATTGCTCTATGCAATTGCTCATGGCCTCACTTCTCTTTGCTCACTTAGATAATTGCCCCATAGTCATTTTATCTTTTGAAGGATACAGATATTTGCTCAACTTATTCCTATTTTTTTTTTCACTCATTTTCTCTGTACTTAACTTTTTAGTTCTTGGTCAATAAATTTTTCCTCATTTTTTTTTGCAGCGAAATACGTGCTTTTAATATTTACAAACTGCCTAGTGTATTTCCTTTTGCACATTAATCTATTCACAGTTGGATAATGAATTGCAATACTTTAAATGGGCAAATGGACTTGATTTTATTACATTTTATATTACATTTATTTCTATACCATTTAAAATAATATCAAAATTTAACGTAAAAGTCTCAACAGTTACTGAAAATATATTAAATTTGAAAATGTGCACATGTGTCTGGTTTGTATATGTTTATCAAATTGGTCTCAGAGAGAGAATGCAACATTATTTTCTAACCCATAACCTCAGATATAATTTAATGGTAGCTTATCAATAAATTAGTGTTGAATGAATGAACATCTACTTGTATTTGTTGTGCTTTGGTTGGTATTGGCTTCATTATAATCCTTTCTAAAATGTAACTTTCCCCCTCTTTATAGTGGGGGTTGTTTTGGACAATGTACATCATTATAAAATCAAGGAAGAAGAAACATTTCTGTAAGTGTTGTGTAGTCATCTTTCTTGTTGGAGCTGTGGTGGGGTAGGTGGCAAATGACTGCCTTCTTTCCCTTCTGATATTAGAACCTAGGAGTCAGGCAGATGGAGGTGAAATCACTAGCTTGGTTACTAACATGCCATAATGAATTGGAGGATGAGGTTCATATGTGCGGCCACATTGGTCTTTGGACACAATACAAGAGAAAAAAACCTTTTAAACATTGTATAATTTAGTGATGTATTATAGGGTATATGAATTACAGCTTAATAAAGATATTATAAAGATCCTATTTTGTTTTTCTTAATTTTAATATTTTAAATTACAGTTGATGGTACAATATTATATTTGTTTCAGGTGTACAACCACATCTAGTGACCACCCAATCTAGTACCCATCTGACACCATACATAGTTATTATAATAATAGAGGCTCTGTGCATGGATTCGTGCACTGATGGGGTGCCTTGGCTTGGCCTGCGGACATCCCCTGAGGGGTCCAGATTGCAAGAGGGCACAGACCAGGCCGAGGGACCCACCTGTGCATGATCAGGGCATGGGAGGGACCGTGGGAGGGCTCCAGGGCATGTCCGTCCTGTCTCACCCAGTCCCCATTGGCCTGACTCCAGCAGCAAGCTAACCTACCAGTCCGAGTGTCTGCCCCCTGATGATCAGTGCACATTATAGCTACTAGTCGATTGGTCAAGCAGTTGAATGGTTGCTTAGGCTTTTATTATATAGGACTATTGACTACATTCCCTGTGTTGCATTTTACATCCCTGGGAGTATTTTGTAACTACCAATTTGTACTTCTGAATCTCCAACTTTTTTTAACCCATCCTTCGTCTCCTCCCTGCCACCCCATACTGGCAACCCTCAAAATGTTCTCTATGAGTCTGTTTATGTTCTGCTTGCTCATTTATTTTGTTCTTTAGGTTTCACATATAAGTGAAATCAACTAGCATTTGTCCCTGTCTGACCTATTTTGCCCAGAGTAATATGAAGATTTCATTCTTTATTATGGCAGAGTCATATTCCATGCACCACTTCTATATCCATTCATGTATTTATGGACACAAAGGTTGCTTCCATATTTGGCTATTGTAAATAATGCTTCGATGAACATATGGATGTTTATGTCTTTTCGATTTAGCCTTTTACGTTTATTTGTATAAATACCCAGAAGTGGCAGTGCCAGGTCCTTCCCTGTCTTTCGCTAGATAGCCTTTGTTTTAAAGCCTATTTTGTCTGGTATAATTATTGCTATCCCAGCTTTTCTGTTTTGCTTCCATTTTCATGAACTATCTTTTCCCATCCCTTTACTTTCTATCTGAAATGAGTATCTTGTAGACATCATAAGTAAGGGTCTTGTTTTGTTATCCATTCAGTCACCACATGTCTTTTGGTTGGAGCATTTGATCCATTTTCATTTAAAGCAATTGTTGATAGATATGTACTTATTGTCATTATATTATTCATATTTTTATTCCTCCCGCCCCTTTCTTCTTCTTAAAGAAGATGCTTTAACTTTTCTTGGAATGCTGGTTTGGTGGTGGTGAGCTCCTTTAGCTTTATCTTGTTTGGGAATTTCTTTTATGTTCTTCAATTCTAAATGATAGCTTTGCTTGGCAAAATAATCTTGGTTGTAGGTCCATGTTTTTCATCACATTGAAAATTTTGTGCCAGTCCCTTCTGTTCTGTAAAGTTTTTGTTGATAAATCGGCTAATAGTCTTATGAGAGCTCTGGTGTAGGTAACTAATTGCTTTTCTATTGCTGCTTTTAAGATTCTCTCTTTGTTTTTAACCTTTTGCATTTTTATTATGATATGTCCTGGTGTAGGCCTCTTTGGATTCATCTTATGTGGGGCTCTCTGCAGTTACTGCACTTGTATGTCCATTTCCTTCACCATATTAGGGAATTTTTCTTCATTATTTTTTCACATAGGTTCTTCCTTCCTTCCTCTGTCTTCTCCTTGAGGCACCCTATGATGTGAAAGTTGGTCACATTATAACCACTTGAAGTTGTCCCAGGGCATCTTAAACTACCTTCATTCTTTTTGTTCTTTTATTTTTGCTGTTCTGATTGTTTTCTGCTTCCATATATTCCAAAACGCTGGTTTGACTCTTAGTTTCATCTACTCTACTGTTGAGTCCCTGTAATATACTCTTCATTTTAATAAATGTATTCTTCATTTCTGACTGTTTCTTTTTTGTTGTTGTTGCTATTGTCGTTGTTGTTTTAGTTTTGCACATACTGTTTTTATGCTGTTGAATTTCTCACTAAGTTCTTTGAACATCCTTTTAACAATTGCTTTTAACTCTGTATCTGCTACCTCTCTTTCATTTAGTTCTTTTTTCCTGAAGACTTCTCCTGTTCTTTAATTTGGGATCTCTTTTTTTCTTCTCATTTTTGGCTGCTGTCCTGTGTGTGTGTTTCCATGTATTAGATCTTGGTATAGTGGCCTAATGCAGTAGGTTTCCTATAGGAGCTAGTGGTGCAGCTACCCCAGTCACTGAGCTGGTGTGCACCTTGTGTGTGGGCTGTGTGCACTGTCCTATTGTAGTTGAGTTTTGATTGTTGTTGGCAAGTCACTGGGAAGGACTGACCCCCAGGCCAATTGGCTGTGAGGACTGGCTTCAACTATAGCTTAGGATCTGCTGGGCAGGGGTTGATCCCACAGAGCAGGACCTGCTTCAGTGAGGGTTTGGTGCCTGCCAAGTCTGTCCTTTGAGTGTGTTGCTTGTGGAGGTGGTTGGGTTGTAATCTGGCATGGTCTGAGGCTCACCACCATGTTCACTGGCTTTATGACCTCCCAGGAGGTACAAGGTGAGCCACTGCCTATGCCCTGCTGGGGAGAGGCCAAGCTCTAAACTGAGGCTGACTGTTGCTAGTACCAGGCCTGAGGCCACTTAGGAAGATGTATGGGGCTTGCTAGGTCAGATGCTACTTGTTTGAGAAATTTTAATAATGTTTGAAGGATGACACAACACAGCCCATTTGTATGGAAAAGTCCCTAGAAACAGCTTGGCTGGGCCCACAAGTTTGGTGAGGCTGCGTGCCAGGGAATCACAGGTATGGGGCAAACAGTGTTAGCCAGGTTGACTCAGTTATGGGGCTCACCTGCAGGCTCCGTGTGGGGAGGGCTCAGCAAATGAACAATGGCCTTTGCCAGCACTTTTTTTTTTTCTGGCAGAAAGCTGCTCCTCCAGCTCTTACCCTAATGCCAGACAACTCAGTTCCTCCTTGTGTGTGCCTGGTGCCCCAGTGCTGGAGCTCAGAGAGAGTGAGTCTGAGTGAGTCTGTGCATGGGCCTTTTAAGAGGAACTGCCTGAGACTCCAGCAGCTCTCTGTCTCACTCAGCCACAATCCCTGCTGATTTCCACATCCAGAGGTTCGGGACTTCTCCTGATACTGGAACCCAGTGATGGCAGGCCTTGTGTGGGGCTGGGATCCTCACTTCTTAGGGGGGACCACTGCAGGCAAGATATCCCTCCTGATTTTTACTCATCACACATGGGTGTGGGACCAGCCCATTGTGTGTCTTCACCCTTCCTACCAGTGTCAATGTAGCTTCTTCTGTATATCCTTAGTGATAGAAATTCTGTTCAGCTAGTTTTCAGGCAGTTTATTCATAGTTTTGATGTCGTTGTTGGAGGTTCTAAGTATGGTGTTTACCTATGCTGCCATCTTGACCAGAACTCTTCAAAACACTTCTTAAATGACAACACTTGTAGTATCTTACATTTTAAGCTTCCAAGAACATAAATCAATACAGACACAATTTTGAATCATGCTTTAAATAGCTTTCTCTGTATGACAATTCACAAGAGTATTTATTATAAAGTTTATGTTCATCTGTAGTGATTTTAACGGTTTCCTCATTTTCATTGTATCTTTAGCACTGTCTCTTTCTTCTTCTCTTTCTATCACTTCTATTTTGACAGACCAGGAGATGGAAGCGATGTGGCAGGTACTGTAGTAATCCTATATAATAAAAGCCTAATATGCAAATCAACTGAATGGCAGAATGACCAGTCACTATGATGTGCACTGACCACCAGGAGGTAGATGATCAATGCAGGAGCTTCCCCCTGGTGGTCAGTGCACTCTCACAGGGGGAGTGCCGCTCAGCCAGAAGCCAGGTTCATGGCTGACAAGCACAGCGGTGGTGGAGGGAGCCTCTCCCACCTCCATCACAGCACTAAGGAACAGCGAGCCAAGCAGTAAGGAGCAGTGAGTAGGCGGGCAGTAAAGAGCAAGGATCCTGGAGTGCGAGAGGGCACAGGCCGGCTGAGGGGACCCCACCTTCCAGTTCACGCATTTTGTGCACCAGGCCTCTAGTATAAGTACATTGATTTTAATTGTACTTAAAGAAAGCTTTTCCTTCCTTGAACAACAGAAATACGATAACAAAGTTTTTGTTATATTTTAATAGTTGGTCTTTCTGAAAAGATTAGGAATGCAGATTTTTTATTTTAAAGAATGGAAATATATACATATATATTTATATAATATATATTATATTAACAAAGAGATATACATTTTTATATAATTACTAGAGGTCCGGTGCACAAAAATTTGTGCACTTGGGGCAGGGGAGGGGGGTCCCTCAGCCCGGCCTGTGCCCTCTTGCAGTCTGGGACCCCTCAGGAGATAACGACCTGCTGGCTTAAGCCTGCTCCTGGGTGGCAGAGGGCAGGCCCAATCCCTAGGTGCAGCCCCTGGTCAGGCTCAGAGCAGTGCTGATTGGGGAGTTGGGGCGCCGCCCTCTGTCATGCACAGAGCAGAGCGGATCGGGAGGTTGCAATGACACCCTCAGTCACGCTCAGGGTGGGGCCAATTGGGGGGTTGGGGCACCGCTCCCTGTCACACTCAAGGCAGGGTCAATGGGGAGGTTGTGGCGCCACCCCCTGTCACGCACAGAGCAGGGCCCATCAGGGGGTTGGGGCGCTGTCCCCTGTCACTCACAGAGCAGGGCCCATCAGGGGGTTGAGGAGCTCCCCCCTGTCATGCACAGAGCAGGGCCAATCAAGGGGTTGAGGAGCTCCCCCCTGTCACGCACAGAGCAGGGCTGATAGGGGAGTTTGGGCACCGCCCCCTGTCACACACACAGCAGAGCGGATCAGGGGGTTGGGGCGCCACCACTGTCACACTCAGGGCAGGGCCAATGGGGAGGTTATGGCTCTACCCCGTCACACACAGAGCAGGGCCCATTGGGGGGGTGGGGTTGGGGCGCCGCACCCTGTCATACACAGAGCTTGGCCCATCAGGGGGTTGGGGCGCCTTCCCCTGTCATGAACAGAGCAGGGCGGATAGGGAGGTTGTGGCCCTGCCCCCTGTCACACACAGAGCTGCAGGGGGATCAGGGGGTTTGGACGCTGCCCCCTGTCACGCTGATCCTGGTGCTGGGAGGCATATTATCCTTTTACTATATAGGATAGAGGCCTGGGGATCGGCTGGTTTGCCCTGAAGGGTGTCCTGGATAAGGGTGGGTGTCCCCACTGGGGTGCCTGGCCAGTCTGGGTGAGGGGCTGAGGGCTGCTTTCAGGCTGACTGAAGCTCCCAACCACTCCCTTTTTTTTCTCTTTTTAAATTTTATTCTGGGCCAGCTTTAGCTCTGGCTCTAGCTCTGAGGCTTCCTATCTGGTTTGTTTGCCGTTCTGTAATCGAAACAATGTATAACTTCAGCTCTGAGATCCCGGCTGGCTGAAAGCTGGTTTCAGCTTCTTATTTGCAACATAGTACATAGTTGCTTAGAGTTGCAGCTGAGAGGCCGGCAAGTTAGGTGGGGAACGTTGGAGTCCGCAGTCACTAGAGAAAGCAAGCCTCCCTGCTCGCTTCAGTGCATGGCTGCCAGCCTCCATCTTGGCTGACAGTTAATTTGCATAAGGATATGCTGATTAGCCAATGGGAAGGGTAGCGGTCGTACGCTAATTACCATGTTTCTCTTTTATTAGTGTAGATAAATGGTTTCAAATACACTGAAGAGTTTAACCTTTCATCAAATATTTTCTTTTTTTGTTGTTAATCCTCATCTGAGGATATTTTTCCATTGATTTTAGAGAGAGTGAAAGGGAGGGGGAGAGATGGAGAGATAAACATCAATGTGAGAAAGACAATTGTTGGTTGTCTCCAGCTTATACCCCAACTGGGGCCAGGGATCAAGTCTGCAACTGAGGTATGTGCCTTTGACCTGAATCAAACCAGAAACCCTTCAGTCCATGGGCAACACTCTATCCACTGAGCCAAACAGGGTTGGGCTAAATGTTATCTTTTAAAACTGATCATAATTTTTAGAGTTCGAATATTCTCCTGCAAAGGAACAACTCTCATACCATATTAATATGGAATTTAGAAATAATAAAACACAAGTTTTAAATAACAGTTAATAAATCAAGGTTTTAAAATTCAATTTAAAAATGAAGTCACCTTGTAGATTTGTCAAGTAAATTGTTCTTGGTCAGCATAGTTATGTCATAAAAGTCATGATGAAGAGGATGGGTTCACATCATTTGAGGCCAGCCCTGCGTACTTTAACCAGACCATAAGCTACTTAAGGAAAGGACTGGGTCAACTGTTATAACAATGGGCACAATTAAAGACCCAGGAATGATTTTTCTGAATTGCATTGAATAATGAAGTCCAGTTAATAAATACCTTCAGATCTGTGAAAAATGTGGCAGAAATCCCTTTCCATAAGTGTTTAAAATTAAAATTTACTCTTCCTGGACAAAAAGAAAAACACAACAGACCACCTTAATTGAAATAATTGAAATGTGCCTGGAAGTTCAAATTATTTATAGATATAGGAGCTTTCAAGTTTTAATGAAACACGTTTAGCACTCACATTTTGATAAGAACTTTTTGCAGCAAGTTCTACAAAGATAGCCTGAAAGGTGAAGTTCGATAAAAGGAAGGAAATCAAAAGCTGAAAGGGATTTTCTGTCATGTGCACTGTGCTGGTTTGGGCATTTCTTTGCTTTCCTAACTGAAGCAGGGTGGACCTTCCCTGTGCTACTGGCACCACCTGGGAAGCGAAGTGGTTCTGAGGACTGTGTGCCTGTAGGTTGCAGATAGGAAGGGGAGGACCAGAAAGAATAACTTTACCAGCAGGAGTGGGAGATCAGCAGATGTCAGTATAAAGCCACACTTTCCCTTGATTTCCCTTTAACCTAGCTGAAAAGATTGGGTCCTGCCTGTCGCTCAGAGAAACACAGCTGGAGCTTCCTCCCCTCCAAAATGCCTACTTCCCCCTCTAGGATAGCAGCACTTAAAGCTATATGTGGAATAATTATTTCATGCCCCAGATATCACCTGTCCCCCACTCCCTTACACATGCCACACCCCCACCCTCAGGATTCGTGTTCTACATTTCTGAGGCAGCAACTCGGATTTTGCATTTTTAATAATCTCTAAAGAACATTCTGATGAACAGCCAGGGTTGAGAACTGATGTCTGAAGGGCTGGTAACAAATGTATGATTTTTGAATCCTTGCATACTTGTTTTTTCTAAGTGTGTCCTAAGACTTTACTGTTTCTTTTCCTGAAATGTATTTATTTATTGAGTCATTGATTCATTTATTAGTTCATGTATAATTTACTGAGTCTACTAAGTCCTAGGAATTGTCCTAAGTGAGGCTAAGGAGGGTACCCTTAAGTGTGGTAGGGACGATAAATAAGAAACGATTTCAATGTAAGGTGACAGCTATGACTGAGATAAATTCAGCAACGAGGGGGAGCTCTTAGCCTAAGGAATGCAATCATGGCATGACGAAAACATGAATGGGACACGTCAGTTTGGGCAGCACGGGTGCCCCTGTCCTTGGTGCTGAACCTGCTGCGTAGGGTAAGGACATTTTCCCCTAACACCTGGCTTCTGATGATTTCTCTGCTACCTATCCACTAATTCTGAACCAGCTGAGGAGAGAGGTAGAAAAAAAATGAAGGAATACAGACATAATCAGATTAAAGAGGTTGTTGGAGGGATAGCCGCTGAGTTATTGACTCAGTGATGTGGGAATTTGGGGAAGTAGGGAGTAGAGTCTTCAAATTATTTCGAAGAATAAAGTTTCTGCAGTTCATTATGGAATATTATACTTATGAAACCAGAGACCTTCCAGAAGTACTAACAACCTGAAATCAGTCCTGAAATAACATCTTTAGGTGAAGGGGTCAGAGATCCCAACAGTCTGTATCCTCCTCCAACCCTGAGCAGGGTGTATTACAAAGCTGTTAGTTCACACTCTTGCCATTGGTGACATCTGACACGTGGCACAGCCACAGGTTTCCCCGTGACACGCTGAGAAGGAGGGGCTGAACAACTGCTGAAGCACAGAGCAGCCCGTTCACGCCCTCTGAGAACCTGCCTCTCGCTGCCTGCCCTGCCTTTCTGGGGCCAGATTTTGGATCCAAAGGCTTACTTAGATACACCTGGACTAACAAACGAAAATGGATTTATTATGGAAAATGAGTGCCAACATGGCCTGAAATGGTGAAACGAGGCAACTTTCAATACGTCCAACGTGAGAACCACACACGATGTCTTTCTTACTTGAAACATTGGAATCAAAATGTTAATTTCCGACGAGCACAGACACAGAGCATTTTGACGAACTCTATCTTCATGAGCCAGGAAGAAAAATGTTCACTTAAGACAAGTAAAATGCTCTTTTCTTTGGCTATTTTGAAAAACTTACTAAAATACCAGAGTTTCAAATTCGCTAAAAAACCCACCCTTATCCTGATCTAACTGCTAACATCAATCCTGAAATAGGTAATGTGCAGAAAAAAAGCAACATCTAAAAATTCCACCTCCCCTCTCCCCACTCCAAAGTTTCATTTAAAATACATTGGGAAATCTTTCTTTAGAGCAGCAAATGAATGGCATCTCGGGTCACTCAGCTACTAACAAACCTAAGACCTTTGGGCAGAAGCAAGCCAGGCGCTTAACTGTGCATGCTGGGATTCCTAGTTCAGGTCGCTTCCGTTTTGAAGAGGAGTCTCATGTTCATACTGTATCTGTGTACGTGCTGCCTCCTAGTGGAGCTCGGTTGGAACTGTTAAGTCCAAGTAGAAGGTGAAAAGTGGAAAGCATTTTACAGCTTACTTAGGATGTGGCACTCATTTCCTTCACTTTAAGTTTAATCTCTCTCTAAGTCCTTGTCGTTTGTTTGCACCTACTATGTGCTGTTCTGAGGTTCACAAGATAGAATAAGCCTGGACAGTGTGCACAGTGGTTAGAGCCTCGGCCCAATCACCTAAGGGTCTCGGGTTCGATTCCCAGTCAAGAGTAGCAGATGGGTTGCAGGTTCCATCCACGGGTGGTTCAGGGCTTGCGTGGGAGGCAACCAATCAATGTGTCTCTCTCACATTGGTATTTCTCTCACCCCTCTCTCCCTCCCTTTCACTGTCTAAAAATCAATGGGAAAAATATCCTTGGTGAGGATTAACAAAAATATTGAGCCAGAAATTGCCTGTGGAAGATAGCAGCAACAAAATAGAAGGAATCCATGTCACTGAAGATGCTGGGGCCTTCCACCAAGTAGATTGATTTTTTATTGATTTCAGAGGAAGGGAGGAGAAATAGAAACATCAATGATGAGAGAAAATCATTGATTGACTGCCTCCTGCACACCTCACACTGGGGATCTAGCTTGAGCCCACACCCTGGGTATGTGCCCTGACTGGGAATCAAACCGTGACCTCCTGGTTCATAGGTCGATGCTCAACCACTGAGCCATGCCGGCGAGACCCTAGATTGTTTTGAGTTAGGGAAATAAAAATTGTCTAGTGGTTAAGGTATAGTTGTGGTTATTCTGTCACACTCAGTTTATTCTAATCACTAATACATGTTTAGTGGCAGAAGGCAGCCATCCTGACTACACTAAGGGAGGGGGCTGGGGATCTTCAGTAGAAGTACACGTTGGGTGAGAAAAATTAAGTTAGGCAGAAGAGAACAGATATCAGATCAAAAAGAAGGGACTAGGTCAAGTGGGCCCTCTATGCTAGGCTTAATAACTGGCATTTTATCCGGCATTTCATTGGGCAGAATGATTGTGTAGGTTATTTGTGCATGCAATATAGAAGTTGGCTTACTCAACACTCACCCCTTTTCCATGCCTGTTACTTTCGAAAGGCCAGAAAGCAAAACTCTCAATTCCTGCTAGAGTTGGCTGGCCAATGAAATGTAGTCTGGAATTTCTGAGGGCTTCTCTCTTAGAGAGGTGAGGCTTCTCTGAAAGGCTTTTGATTTTTGCTCTCCCGACTCCTTTCTCCTGGAATGCAGCTATGATGCCTTGGGACACAGCAGTCACTTTGTGACTTGGTGTGAGGTCAGAGGCACACAGTAAAGACAGCAAGGTAAGAAAAGGGACCTGATTCCTTGAAGTCGACCTCAAGGTAAGAGCCCTAGACTAACTCCTCTGGAGTTTTCATGTGAGAAAAATAAACTTCTTTAGATTCCCTTTTTCCTTTAGGTTTTTTGTTCTTGGAGCTAAGTGTGTTCATATGAGAACATTGTGGAGTCAGAAAGATGAAGGTAGGTTCCTATCTCTTCCCCAGTAGTTAAGTCACTTAACTCCCAAACCTGCTTTTCTCACCTGTGAAATGAAGTTAACTATAGCACCTACCTCAGGGAAGGAAAGCATGTAAAACCACCAGCACAAAGTGTTCCATTTGAACTTAATGTTATTATTAGAAATGAAATAATGGATAGCAAAAATTTTCCTTTAAAAAATTTTAAAGTAAGAATATTAACAAAGAGAGAGAAACTATAAAAAAAAGAACCAAACAAATTCTGGAGCTGAGGAGATTGAAAAATACACTAGAGGGACTCAACAGCAGACTTGATCAAGCAGGAGAAGAATCAACAAAGTTGAAGACAGGTCATTGGAAGTTATCCATTCAGAGAAGCAAAAAAGAAAAAAAAAGTGAAGAGCCTAAGGTACTTGTGAGACATTAGCAAGTGGACCAATATATGCACAGTGGTACTGCCAGAAGATAATGGTAAAACACTTCCCAAATCTGAGGACGGCAATGGACATCCAAATTCAGAGTCAAGCAACATTCTACTAGACTGGACACCTGAAGACGGACTGTGTTTTTAATGGCCTCAAGGTAGTTTTATTACCCAGGGGTACTTACCTACTAATTTGCATTATTTTTATTCAGTAGAGGAGCAGATATTGCAAAGAATCAAATCTGCACCTCTGTTATAGTGTCTTGTTTGGGTAAGTGTGGAAAGGAGAAACAACACTCCCAGGGTACAGACTTGGGGGAGAAGAGAGGATTTGAGGGACAATTTCTCCTTAGCCCCAGAAATTGCTATGATAGTATGTTAAGCAAAAACATGCAATACATTGACTAAAAATGACAGCTATGATGTACTTCATAATTTCTTTCCTGGAAATGAACCTTACCAAAAAGGCCAAAAAGGCCTTGAAATAACTAACTCTGTTCTGAACTTTATGTAACTTGTTTTGTGCTTTTCCAGTCTTGTGATACAAAATATCGGATACTCTCTGAAATCATAGTCCTTGACCTCTTAGAGAGTCATAGAGCCCTTTGAGAAGATGATAAAAGAAAGTATAAACCCAAGTATCCTAGAAAAATGAATCCGCACACAAGCTAACCATTTTTCAGGTTTCACAGCCTGCATGAAGCTCATTCACAGATGCCTTGAATATGTGGGGTCTCAGGTTTAGAACACGGTATTTAGATAGAAACTCTGGTGCCGTTTCCTCGTCTCTAAAATAAAGGGTAGAATGACATAGTAATCCTTTCACCTGGGAGTAAAGAGCAATAGAGTACATAATTCAGGAACAAACAAATCAATTTAGAGTGCTTATATAGGAAATGGGCTGGGTGGGTAACAGAAAAGTTTTGTAGTTACTACAGTAAAAGGAAGATTAAGACTAGAAAATAAAAAAATGGTCATAGCATTTACTATCCCATAACAATTTAAATCCAGAAAGCATGTGCATTTTTCCTTAGCAATCACATCACTTAAAAATATTTTTATTATTGATAGTATTACAGATGTCCCCCATCCTCCCCTCCTCTACCTTCCTCAGGACAGCCCCTCCCCATCCATGCCTTCACTTCCCTATTGCCAGTGTCCACGGGATATCAGTTCTTTGGTGTATCTCTTTGTCTCTCTACCCCCTCACCGAGGCATGTCAGTCTGTTCCATGCCTCCATGCTTTGGATCTTATTTTGTTGGTCGATTCATTTTGTTCATTAGCAGAATTCTAAATATTAACAAATGAGACAGGAGAACCAAAGATATCCTAAATATCCTACCAGAAAAGCATTAGTTAATATTATAGGAGTTGGATTCAGTACTAATTACTGGCTGAATGTTCAAGGTACTAAACAAAAAATTTATAATTTTGTTAAGTTCCATGTGGATAATGTTACAGTAATAAAAATGGATATAAGTTAAAGTTTCCTTCAATAGCTTTATTCTTTAAAAATATATAAATAAATAAGACAGTTCCACTTCTTAGTATGACATTCAAGACGACGACATTGCTATCACCTAAACTACTAGAATGCCTCAATCTCCTGTTCCTTCACCTTTCAATCTAGTGGCAAAACTAAAACAGAACTGAAATTAAGTTGGACTGTGACATCATCGCCAGGCATAGACACATGAAGTAACAGCGGAGGAATGCGGGGCCCGGAAAAGTGACAGGTGACTACTGCATCTTGCACTCCGGCAGGTCCTTTTCTGAGAAGGCCTGACAAGCAGCTGACTGAGGATCCACATTCTCCCCTCCAGCAGCTGGCTCTTCTAAGGAAAGAAAATAAAAAACAGAAGCAACCTTATTTAAAAAATACACAAAACTCAAGTACAACTGGAAATGCAAAGGATGTTAAGACAGTGGAGGTATGAAAAATGAAACATGGCAACATGATCATTAACATCCTCATGTCCAGTCATGAAAAAAGGTGTATTTCACTTCATCAGAGACAGAGAAGTTTATTCTCCATTTTTCCCATACAATGAATTGTGAGAAAAACCATGCTGTATATAAAACCAAGGAGTGATAAAGTCTTATTTGATTTCATAAATTTGAGATAAAAAGTGAATCAAACATGGATTAAGTTTGATTTTCTTTTGTCCTAATTTTAGAAAAAAAAATGGCGTGTTAAAATAGTAGTTTAGAGAATATTGAGACATCTTTGGAAAACTCTGAGCCTTTAAAAGCACTTCAGCTGCATCTATTTGTTTATGAACCATATACAGTACAGCCAACCCTTGAACAACAGGTTTGAACTGCACAGGAAAACTTATATGTGGATTTAAAAAAAAAGTTTTTATTGATTTTTGAGAGAAAGGGAGGATAGAAACATCGATGAGAGAGAAACATCATCAATTGGCTGCCTCCTGTACTCCCTTGCTGGGGATCGAGCCCCCAACTCGGCACTGAGCCTCACTGGCTGGGCTACATGTGGATTTTTTCAGTGAATAACTATAAATTATTTTCTCTTCTTTATGAGTTTATTAACATTTCATTTTTTCTAGCTTACTTTATTATAAGAATACAGTATATAATACATATAACATACAAAATAGGTGGTAATTGACTATGTTACCAGTAAGACTTCCAGTTAACACTAGGTTATTAGTAGCTGTTTCTACAGGAGTCAAAAGTTACTTGGATTTTCGAATGTGCAGGATGGTCAGCACTTCTAAACCCTCACATTGTTCAAGGATCCACTGTAAATCTAGCTTAACTGCTCTGGCCAGTCATCTCAAGTTCTTGAGATAATTTAGATTCCCTTTTATAGTTAAAAACTGACAAAATTTTTTAGACTGTCATTTTACTAATTTAAGTGGGACTATGTCTTTTAATTCTGAATCGGTAAGTTTTTTTGATTTGTATATTCCTCCAGCCTACTCTTTTGTTAATTTCATTGAAAAATAGTACCAGAGAGATCTGTTATTGATAAATAGACTGAAACAGATTTATTTGTGGTTGGATTAATTCCTACTATGCCTGTGCTTCAGGCATTGTCAGATAAAGAGAGAAGGGTGGTTATAAAAATTTCTATTTTTCCAAACTCTTCTAAAATAGTGTGTATGTATACGGCAAAAGTTCCATATAAGCGTTAACTAATGGAAGGTCTTAAATGGTTGTTAAATACTACTCCATGAAGTGAATAGTTTAAAAAAAAATTCAGAATGTTCTGTGTCTTACAATACCCCCAAGAGCATGTTCAGACTGCTGATGACAGAATTTGGATGTGTGGTCAATGAGAATCGGTTTCTTAGAATAGGTAAGATTTCTTCATCACAAAGCAGAGCTCTCATAAACCCTGGCTAGATGATTTGGCAGGTGCCTTTCTTGGTGTACGATTTTGTTGCTTTAGATGTCTACAGCTGTGTAATAGGGTATTTCAGACGGGCAGACACACTGTCACACAGGGCTCAGCCCCGCACACCTGGGCACGCTGAATGCCATGTGGTGAGAAAGACTACAAGCAACACATTACAGAGCTTCCCTTGCCATGATCCACCTAGTGCAGCACCCCTGCAGAGCTGGGAGTGAGCCTTGACACTGCCCCACTCCCTCCCACCAGGCCCCCAGCACTGCTGACTTTACTTCCAGATCTCTCCCATCTGCCTACTTCTCTCCACCGCTGGTGCACTTGCCCAAGTCCACACTACTGTCACTCTTGCTGAGGCAACTGTCAGAGTCTTGCTCTTATTCTTTGCTGGTTACCTCACAGCAGAGGTAATGTTTTCAAAATGTATAACTCATTATGTTCCCTGCCATTATTTAAAATCTTTCAAAGGCTTTCTCTACATGCTTTCAGGAAGGAGTAAAACTCCCTCTGTGTGCTCTAAAAAGCCCCACAGCTTGGCTCTTCTCTCTCCCGCTTCCCTGACTTCATCCCCACAGGCCAGTGCTCACTGTGCTCTGGCCACCAGTGTCTTACCAACCTTCCCTGTTGTGGTCCCTCCTACTGATAGGGGACCCACATCTGATAGAGCACCTGAATTAATCTGAAAAATAATCACATTATTTTAAATCTCAGAACACATATATTTATGTGAATAGGGTGTTACGTTTTTCTTAGAGTTTCCTTTCCAAGGCCTGTGCGAAGCGATTGAGGAGGTGACTCAGCTGTGAATCCAGCAAGCAGAACCAATAAGCATGGTCAGACCAGGAGTCAAAACATCATCTCAGCAACATCATCTCATCTCCTGATGTCTACAATAGCTGACGTCTGTGGACCCCCAGGGCTGCAGGTAGCACTAGCCCCTTCCCCTTTATAATCCTGTCCCCTGTACCTTGCTGGGAAGGCAGGATTTGATGCTTGTAAGAGCCCTGTCTTCTTGGTTGGCTGGCCTTTTCGATAAACGCCTAATATGATTCAACCCTTCCTTCATTATTGGACACAGCGACAGGCAGCCCAAGCCCAACTGGGGTTTCCTGGTAACATTACTCTGGGGCTGTCGCTGTTCCATCTGCCTGAATGCCTTTCCCTCTCCTCTTTGTTAAGCTAACTCACATTAACCTCTTAGATCTCAGTTCCCTTCTTAAAGGAAGACTGCCTTAACATTCATGGAACAAAAACCTATGATAAGCCTTAGAGTCTGGTGCACTCTTAGAATTTTACCCTTTGTGGACTACTTGATTCCCAACTATACTGCAAACTCCAGTGCGCAGGGACCATGTCTGGTTTTGCTCATCTATGTACCATTGGGGTCTAATGTGTGGCACATAGTTGGTCAAAATATTGTTTACTGAATGAATTAATAAGTAAATGATACAAGCCAATGAATATAATGCTATTGGGACTACTGGCCCACTGAATGGATGAGAAAGTCTTTTTCAGTAAAAGTTTTGTATATAGGGTAGTGTCTTTACGTCCTTGAGAGAGTTGCTTTGTCTATCTTTGGGAAAAGCTTGAGGGTTTAAGAGGCAGAATAAAGTCTTCACTTGGAGTGACTGGACCTCAGTGCTGGGCTTTGGAGAAACTCTCACAAAGACAGCAAATGAAGGTTGTCACACCACCGGCTCACCTCCTCCTTCTCATCAAAACTTGCCCTTTGGGGCCACATAGTACAGTTAAGTCCCAACTGTTACCCCTGATTCCCAAGGAACCAGTACATATTTACCCACCTGGACAAAGGCCTAAACCTGAGTTATCAAAATAGCGAACTGGATGGGGTACTGGAAAGGACTTCGACCGGCTGTCAAAAAACCGAGATTTTGGTGATTCCTTTGGCAGAGGGTCTTGTAAATTCTGCTCCTTGCACTGAGAAGGTGTTCGGTGTCTCTTTTCAGAAGCTGTTCTTTTTGGAGTCTTTGGAGAATTCTCACAAGTTACATCTTTGAGAGCCTCATTGGAAAGATGATGATTATTGCTTAAATGGGGGGTGGGGGAGAAGAGGAAGAGAAAGAAGACTGTAAGACTACAAAAAACAAGATTCCTAAATTGGGTTTCCTTATAGACCTCAAGTAGCCAGAGATGCTACCTGATCTCACCAGGACCCAGCTTCAAATCCTGCAGTGGAGGTCATCCTCCTATTACATCTAGGATACCACCCAAACTTCCTCAGAAAGATCTATGAGGGCCTGTGGAATCTAGCACCTATGGCACCTCATCTTGCATTTGTCTCATTCTCTATGCTCTGGCCACAGTGGATGTCTTCCAGTTCCACCTAACTGGTTATTCTTTCTCACTCACAGCTTGTGCACATGCTGTTCTGTGGGCCCAGGAGGCTTACCGATCTCTCCTTTCATCCAGCTCAACTTGTACTCATTATCCAGATTTATTCATAGATTAGTCTCTTGATCACCAGCTTTCTTTATCACTTAAAGTTTGATCCTCTGGTAAACTCTTTCATTTGTTTAACAACACTCATTAGAAAGAATTAGTTATTTGTGTAATTATTTGATGCCTATTTTTCTTCTACTATATCATTAGTAGACTAGAGGCCCGGTGCATGAAATTTTGTGCACTGGGGGTGGGGGTGTCCCCTTAGCCTGGCCTGCACCCTCTCACAGTCTGGGACTCCTTGCTCCTTACTGCCCACCTTCAGTGGAGGCGGGAGAGGCTCTCACCACCACCACTGCACTTGCCAGCTGTGAGCCCAGCTTCTGGCTGAGCGGCACTCCCCCTGTGGGAGTGCACTGACCACCAGGGGGCAGCTCCTGCATTGAGTGTCTGCCCCCTGGTGGTGTGTGTCATAGTGACTGGTCGTTCCGTCGTTTGGTCTATTTGCATATTAGGGTTTTAATATATAGGATTAGCACAGGATTCTAATCTTTGGTAGAAGCCAAATAAGTTTGTTAAAACTGCTTGTAAAGTAAAAGGAAGCAGGTTACAAAAATGGCCCTAAGGAGTCCTCTATTGAGTAAGGACTTATGACTTTGGTATATGGACATGTAGTATATTTAAGCTGCCCCCTCAAAGATCTCTGTTCACATCTTGGTTCTTGGCTTAGTCAAAAAGAGGTCAGTTGACTGATAGTAAACATCTGGACTAGTGTTACCATATTCTTATTCCTTTTAAAGAAGACACATTACATGAACTCTAAAAATTACTTTCCCCATGTTTGAAGGGTTGCTAATTGCAAAAAACATATATGTATGGATATATACTTTCCTCCCCAACATGTAACAGCCATAAACATAATTTCTGTACCATGTAAGCAGCTCTTACCTTAATGGTTCATTCTTTTGGTGTACTAGCTGTTCATTTTGCTGCTTCAATTTAGAAATTTCCTTTTTTAGTCTTACATTCTCACTTTTCAAAATAAGAGCTTTTGTGCTTTGTACAATGCCACTGCCACCCCCACACGTGAGGGGTTTATTGGAAGGTTTAGAATCATTAACTTCTAGTACAACTGTGGGAGGCAAATAAAGGAAACATTACTAAATGCAATAAGTCATTCTAAAACCCAACACATCTCAACCACCATCTCCCTGGAAATCATCCCTGAATTCCTTCTTCTTTCTGACTTCCAATGACTGTCCATCATGAATTCTAAATATCTCTAGAATTCTTCCCGCTGTTCTCCATCCACCAATTTTGCTACCATAATCCTGCTGAAGCCTTTCCCCATGACTGCACAGCAGCAACCCTCTCTAATTAGAGTTGTCCTCCGCTGATCTATCTCTTGCATCAGAGGAATCACCTGAAGGGCTTCTTCCAACACAGAATGTGTGTGTGGGGCCCACCCCAGCCACTCAGTGCACGGTAAATACTCAACACATACTTGTTAACTAAACAAACCTTAGAATTATGTTAAAGCATATATTATCCTATATTCTACACTATATGTATAAAAAAAGTGGTATGAGGAATTGTTTTGTAAATTTTAGGTAAAACTGCATAAAAATGTGAGTAGCTTAGAAGAGTCCACTAAATAATTAGAAATAATCACTGATAATTATAAAGGGGTTAAAGTGTGAAGATACTCAATGTCCATTTTGTTTTGAATTATTTTGATTTCAGGCAAAGGTATACCTAAAAATCACTTACTATTCAAGAACCATTATCCTGACCCTAATGTAACAACAAAGAGTCCTCGTTCTATTTTTACCCATTGAAGTTTCCCATGTAGGAGCTGCAATAGGCAGTAGGGACATTCAACTAAATTATGTTCTAGACAACATCTTTAACACTATCTCTAATTTCTTTTTTAAGTAAACAGACAATACACACAAATACCATCTTACATTTGCTTAACATTTAGAATATTCAGTGTGCTTTCATATACCACTTTTAGCGTGATCCTCATAACATGTGTACACACGTATGCTAGGTCAGGGGTAGTCCCCTCGACTTCTCACAGCCATTAAGTGAGGGCAATCAGTTGAGAGACCTGCCCCTGACTTTTAGTTCATTGCTTGGTATATTATATGAAGCTGCCCTAAGTACTGTTCAGCATTCTCTCTTGGAAGATGAAACACAAGAGATAGGGATATGGAATAAAGTATAGTTTGAGGAATGTATATGCAGAAATTTGATTATTAGATTTGATAACTATACCTAAGATAAATTTTAAAGAGTTTACAAGTAAGCATAAACCCTGTATTTTCAGTATTAAGAACAAGTAGGATATTTACTTATTTGTATTATGCACTGATTATATTTTACTATGTATAATATTAAAATCTATTAAGATATGTTTGGATTTTTATTGGGAAGGTACGTCTATCTTGATAGTTAAGTCATTCTTTTATAGTACTGAATATCTTCCCTAATATGTAAAGATCTGATAATGCAATGGTAAAATTAATATTTTTCAAGAACCTATACTGGGTAAACAGCTGACATTATAGGAGATGTCACAAGAGAAATATAATTGCAATAAATTCATTTTAAAAGCAGTTCTTTCTAAATTAGTGATTTGTTCTCGACTATCACATATATAATAGTTCTCAAAATGTATAAGTGTATTGAGAAGTAAAATGGACAGGACCTGGAAATACCAGCAGTTTCTACTTACTTGAGGTATCTTGGGCTTGTTGATTTCTTCTAAGATTTTCTCTCAATACCCTTATAGCTTCTTTTTGATATTCTACAGTGGCTTTTGTAGAAGCAATTCTAATGAAAACAACAATAGATATATGTAAGAACCCAGCAACTAACTTTTAATAGAAGAATACACAGAACTGCTGACAAGAATTTTCTATTAAGGTATATCACACTGACATAATACCCTGGTATCATGCACTTTGTAGCTATAATACCATCAAATTGGATGTATCCTGTTTGCTTTCAGGGGCAATGATTTAACATTGAGAAACCAACCTTTTAAATTTGTGGAAGCTCAATAGCTATTAATTGGATATTAGTTTCATTAAAACCAGTAGTGTTATCAATGGAAGGCTGATTAGAATGCATAAAGATTCAGAGTGCTATCTTTTGGCACAAATTTATATATATTATCATTAAATATTTATTAAAGATTTATAGGAAGAATAAAGTGTTAGAAATCAGAAGGGATCTTGAAATCTTCTAATACAAATCTATCCTTTTATTGATTATTACTGAGGAGCAGAGAGATTAAACAACTTGCATATTGACATATTAATAAATGGCAACATTATATTTCTAATTCAGGTTACCCAACTTTCTTTTAATGTTATCTTCATCATGCTATACCACAATGAACATGAGGCATGCTAGTATGTGCAGTATCATACATAGATAAAGCAACAAGAGGACATGCTTTTGAGCACTAGATACTATAATTTCAAAGGAATTACAGGGTGTGGTAAAAGTAGGTTTATAGTTGTGAATATGGGAAACAGTTTATTCTTGTAATATTAATTACTGTATTATTTTCCATATGAAAAACTGTGAACCTACTTTTGCCCCACCCTATACAACCTTTACATAAAAACACAATAGGAAGAACAAATGAAACTGAGAAGCAACAGAAACCTTAGTCAAACTGCTAAATACACATTTACATACACATACACATTTTTAAAAAAAATCCTCACCTGAGGATTTAAAAAAATATATTTTTATTGATTTCAGAGAGGAAGGGAAAGGGAGAGATAGAAACATCAATGATGAGAAAGAATCATTTGATTGGCTGCCTCCTGCATGCTCCACACTGGGGAACAAGCTCTCAACTTGGGCATGTGCCCTGACCAGGAACAGAATCGTGTCCTCCCGGTTCATAGGTCCATGCTCAATCACTGACCCACACTGGCTAGGCAGGACTTTTTAAAATTGATTCTGAGAGGAAGGGAGAAAGGACGGGGGGGGTGGGGGGGGTGGGGTGGTGGGGAGAGAGAGAGAGAGAGAGAAGAGGGGAGGGGAGGGGAGGGGAGGGGAGAGGAGAGGAGAGGAGGGGAGGGGAGGGAGGGGAGGAGAGGGGAGAGGAGAGGAGAGGAGAGGGGAGGAGAGGAGAGGAGAGGAGAGGAGAGGAGAGGAGAGAGGTAGAAACATCAATCAGTTATCTCAATTAATTGCCTGCTCAGCAAACTAGGTATGCATGGTGCCCTGACCAGAATCAAATCTGAAACCCTTGGGTTGTATGGGATGGTGCTCCAACCAACTTAGCAACCTGCCAAGGCCACACATGCACCTCTTAACATTCACTTCCAAGCATTAAAAGGCCATTTTAAGCTATTTATATGTGATTAAGCAGGAAGCATCCAAAGACATAGTGTGTTAGTAATTGATCAGAATTGTGCTTCCTTTTTAAAATCTTTGCATAATGATGAGAATTTAACAAATTAAAACCCTGGGGTTGTTTGTATTCATTTAAAAAAAGCTATAACAACAGTATTTTCAAAAGTTAACTAATGAAAAGAAATATATCATTTGGAAGGAAAATTTAAGATATTAAAATCATGTTCAATTAAGGCAAGGACATACTCCTTTTCAAGCTCCTTGACAATTTTCATATTCTCTAGATCTGTTTTCACCAGCTTCATTTTGAGATCTTCAATTTCTTCTTTATAGGGTTTGGCTCCTAAAGCAACTTTGTCCTTTTTTAGAGAAAAGAAAGATATAAGTTTAGAGCAGTTTCACTTTATTGGTAGAAACATTTTCAAACAGCAAACTCTACATATATGAAAAATGGGGAAGGCACAAATTTGAACCCTAAAATGAATAACAAATAGATATTTGATGTGAAGTATATTTGAAGCTATTGGAAACTAGTATGTAGAGAACATATGAAGAATTTTATTTCTTAAAACAAATTATTTCCCCAATTAAAAAACAGTAACTACAAAATAAAACATAAAAGTTGAAAATAAAGAAATGGGTAAACAAATGAAACAAAGTTAGGAAAATGAAACAAAAAAAGACATCAGAAATTATAAAAATAGAACTGAATTCAAGGCACAAAGTATTATATAGCTTTGTATTCAAAGATGGTTCAATCCAGTGACATAAATGTATCTACTTTCCACTCAGAAACAAACTATCCTATCTAATAAAGAGGCAATGTGCAAACTGACCATCACTCCAACACACAAGATGGCCACCACAAGATGGCCAGCAGGGGAGGGCAGTTGTGGGCTATCAGGTCAGCAGGGGAGGGCAGTTGGGAGGGACCAGGCCTGAAAGGGAGGCCTAAAAGTTGGGGGTGACCAGGATGGCAGAGGAGGGCAGTAAGGGGTGACTGGGCCAGCAGGGGAGCAGTTAGGCGTCTATCAGGCTGGCAGGGGAGTGGTTAGGGGGTGATCAGACTGGCAAGCAGAAGTGGTTAGGGGCAATCAGGCAGGCCGGCAGGTGAGTGGTTGGGAGCCAGCAGTCCTGGATTGTGAGAGATATGTCCGACTGCCCGTTTAGGCCCAGTGGGATCGGGCCTAAACAGGCAGTTGGACATCCCTCGAGGGGTCCTAGATTGGAGAGGGTGCAGGCTGGGCTGAGGGACACCCCCCCCCCCCCATGCACGAATTTCGTGCACTGGGACTCTAGCTCATATAAAAATACATACATATAGAATTCTTTTTTTAATGAATGTCTCATTGAATAAATGCTAATAAAAAGAGTACACTTTCTTTTTTGTTGTTGTTAATCCTCACCTGAGGATATTTTTCCATTGATTTTTAGAGAGAGTGGAAGGGAGGGAGGGAGACAGAGAGAGAAATATCCATTTGAGAGAGACAGATCAATTGGTTGCCTCCCGAATGTGCCCCAACCAGGGCTGGGATAGAGCCTGCACCTGAGTTATGTGCCCTTGGCCAGAATTGAATCCAGGACCCTTCAGTCCATGGGCCAATGTTCTTTCCACTGAGCCAAACCAACTAGGGAAGAGCACACATTTTTTACTTCTTTCTAATTAACTGGAATGACAAGACACTGGAGCCAGAATAGCAAACTTAAATGTCTATTAGGGCCAGACTCAAGTAGCAGAAGTGTGAGAAGTGGCTGGAGCTAAAACAAAAGGGAGTGGGTTAAGGATGTGATAAATGAGGATGTGCTGTGTAATGGCATCCAAGTTAAAAAACACTGAAATGACTATTTTTTTTTTTTTTTAAATATTTTATTGATTTTCTACAGAGAGGAAAGGAGAGAGATAGAGAGTTAGAAACATCGATGAGAGAGAAACATCGATCAGCTGCCTCCTGCATATCTCCCACTGGGGGTGTGCTCGAAACCCAGGTACATGCCCTTGACCGGAATCGAACCTGGGACCTTTCAGTCTGCAGGCCGACGCTCTATCCACTGAGCCAAACCGGTTTCGGCTGAAATGACTATTATTTCTAAAGAACATAGGTCAGATTCAGCCCGTAGGCTACTGGCTAATAGGTGGACTCAATAAGTAGGGCATTAAAATAGAAAAAATAATTTTTCAAAATGTACTTATAAGGAGGGTTAAATATTAAGAAGCATTTTTGAAAAATGAACACACATCTTAAATTATTAAAAATATCTATTTCTTTTAAAATTTTTTCTAGAAAGATATAAATAATCATTATTATATTCTTGTATTTCATTTCTAAGTTGTTACTTGCTTTTTCAAAGCCTGAGTATTGAATTTGAGACATACCTAGCTAATAGGAAGTTGAAGTAAAAGCCTGGGTTCCCAAATGATCTGACAAATTCAACAGTAAAAGGAAAAAAACAACCCCTCTTATTTATGAATTTGTGAAGTTACCTGAAGTTCTTGGGTCATTTCTTTTGTTTTCTCAAGGCATTTATTTGATTCATTAACTTGTGCTTGAAGTTTTGATATTACATCATAAGTCATCTGAAGTTCTTTCTGCATGTTTATAATCTTGCCTTCCTTATGCATAGCACTTTCTTTAGCTTCATGCAGTGAAGCTTCCAGCTCTTTAATTTTCTATAAAAAAAAGACACATATGGGAAAATTGGACAGGTACATGCTCAAACATGAAACTAGACCACAAACTCACACTAAACACAATAAACTCAAAATGAATAAAAGACTTAAATGTAAGCCATGAAACCACAAAAAGCCTAGAAGGAAACATAGGCAATAAAATCTTAGATATCTTGAGTAATAATATTTTTGTTGATATATCTCATAGGGCAAAGGGAACAAAGACAAAAACAAACAAATGGCACTACATCAAACTAAAAAGGTTCCACACAGCAAAAGAACAAAAAGCAAAAACAAAAAAAATCCATAAAAAAACGGGAACAAAATGAAAAGGGAATCCACTGTATGGGTGAACATATTTGCCAATGATACATCTGATAAGGGGTTAATTCCCCAAATATATAAAGAACTTCTACAACTCGCCTGGCTGGCTGGCTCAGTGGTTGAGTGTTGACCTGTGAATGAGGAAGTCACAGTTCATTCCAGTCAGGGCACATGCCCGGGTTGCGTGTTCCCCAGTGTGGGGCATGCAGGAGGCAGCCAATCAATGATTCTCATTATTGATGTTTTTATCTTTCTCTCCCTCTCCCTTCCTCTCTGAAATCAATTAAATATATATAAACTTATACAACCCAACACCAAGAAGACAATCCAATGAAAAAATGGGCAAAGGAAACAAATAGACACCTCTCCAAAGAGGACATACAGATGGCTGATAGACATATGAAAAAGTGTTCAATGTCACTAATCATCAGAGTGATGTAAATTAAAACCTCATGCCTATCACAGAATGGTTATCATCAATAAATCAAATAAGCCTATCTCTCTCTCTCTCACACACACACACACACACACACACACACACACACAGACTGGTCCATGTTCCTTAATTAATGTATTCAATAGTATAATTCTGCTCTGAAATGTTGTATGAGATACATCTTTAACTTTGTGATGAAGCTGCAAATTGAAAAATATAAAAAATTAACATACCTCTGTGATGGGCTGTGTGTCTCTCGATGTAGCATGAAGATTCTTATTGTCTTGTGTAGTAGGATTAGCAAGGGCACCAGGTGTCTGAGAGATCTTCAAAGTTTGGTAGTTTTTAAACAGTTTTTCATTTTCCTCTTTCATTGATTTCAGGTCAAGTTCCCATTCTTTGGCTAAAGTAGCATTTCTTTCCTCAAATTCTGTTGATTCATTCACTATAGCCTATTGAATAGTAAAAATACCATTATAACTCTAAAGTGAATTACATACTTAAAAGTAAAAAACCCTATGAAAAATATTAGAATTCTAGGACAAGATACTAGTATATGCTGAAATTCATTTTCCAAACATTCTAGAACAGTTTGTGAAGAACATAAAAGAATGTAAATGTTCTTTTTTATTTTTAATATTTTTATTGATTTTAGAGAGAGAAAAAGGTAGAGGGAGAGGAAGGGAGGGGGAAAGGGAGAGTGAGAGAGGGAGAGAGAGACATTGATATGAGAGCCTAGTATTCATTGACTGCCTCCCGCCCGCACCCCAACTAGGGATCAAACTCCCAACCTGGGCATGTGCCCTGAGCGGGAATCGAACCAGTGGTGACCTTTCAGTGCATGGGATGATGCACAATCAACTGAGCCACACTGGCCAGGGCTATAAACATTCTTTGTGGTTTGCATTGGTTCCTAACATTTTAGATGATGTTGGATGTTGAGGAGAATAAAAAAAGGCTAAGGACTGGAGAGGATTATATTTATTTGTAAAACACTAGAGGCCTGGTGCACAACATTCATGCACTGGGGCGCGGGGGTCCCTCAGCCCAGCCTATGCCCTCTTGCAGTTCAGAACCCCTCGGTTGACATCCCCTTAGGGGTTCTTAGTGCTGCTACAGAGAGGGGAGAGGCTCCCACCACCACTGCTCCGCTGTGAACCTGGCTTCTGGCTGAGCAGTGCTCCCCCTGTGGGAATGTACTGACCACCAGGGGGAAGCTCCTGCATTGAGGGGAATAGCAATCAATACTGTCTTTTACACTGAAGGATAACTAACTCTGAAATTACTCATCCTTTCTTTTGTTAATTCCTATAGGATTTTCTTTTTGCTCTCATCACAAATGGCTTAATTGGTCATTCTGTCAGACCTGCATCCTAAATTAGTTTTATTCTTACTGGTACCCTGGACTTCCCTTGGCACTGGACTACCGACCTCACACCATACAAAGTTACCAATTCCTACTGCCAGGGTGCTGACAGACGTCTCATCTCCATGCTGACTCACATGGTAGAAATCTCCCATATTACAAAAAACTCTGAATTATATGGAGTTTATCTAAACATTGGTTTTATTCTTTTCTCTATTGGTTGCGGACTTTTTAACTATCCATTTAACAGTATCTATATTTCAATGTAACTTAAATCGTTTTCAGATGAAATCAAAGTGTTAAGAACTACCCAAACACACGAAATTAAAAAACCCATCTTAAAAGCTACATACTCTAGCACCCTTTGCTCCAACTGCATATGCATATATAAGAAGCAACTTTCTGATTACTACATGTCTTATCAGATATATATATAAAGCAGGGATTACTTCAAAAAGCAGCATTAATATTCTGATCAGTGGAAAGTATAACAAATTAAGAAACTGATCTTAAGCAAGGCTGGTTCTTATGCATCAGTCTACCAGGCTGATCAACTTGGGAACAATAATCCAAACTACATTTTCAAACCTCAAGTTGAAGGACAGAGCATATGATAGTGACCCACTAGATGAAAAGCACACGAGGCCTCACTAGAGTAGCTTTCCAGACTTGTCTATGGCTGCAACACAACGCAGGTCTCCCCGTGTCTGAGGCTACTTAGGGAAAGGGCTCAATTCCTGCAGAAGCAGTGAAATGAGAGGAAAGAAAGGAGAGTGACAAGAGGATTCATGATTTCACAAGTGGGAAGTGATATCACACACCCATGTTTTGTTATCTTCTTTACAAGTATAAATTGGTATATTTATCTTAAGGAAGCATAATGTTAGAGGAAGAACATGTTCTACATAGTCAATTTTTCCCCCACAAAGCATATACAAATAAGTGAAAGAAAACATACTTAAAAATCCGGTTGCTCTAAGTCCTTTTAAGAATGAGGTAGAAAAATTAAAGCACACAACGAAAAGAATAGGTAGCACAATAAAAACTGCTACTTACAATTATTCTGTTATTATAGAACTTATTCACTTGAAAAATCCTATCGTTTTCTTTCTGGATTCCACTTTTAAGCTTTTCTATATCAAAATGAGTATTCAACCACTCTCCCAAAAAGTGGGTTATCTCTTTCCTATTACTGAGTACTTGTTGAAATTCAGTCTTTATGATGTGGGAGTCACTTTCTGAAAAATCTTTGAGAATTTCCTGTGTTAAAAAGTAAGCAGTAAATTCATGAACATTGGGGAAGTTTTTATCTAAATATCATAAAAAGAGGAAAATATCTTACTGAACTCTCACTCTTGATATTTTTGAAGTAAATACAATTCTAGTCCTTCTAATGATATTTTTGAAGTAAATACAATTCTAGTCCTTCTAATAATATTAGAAATAAAATTCTAGTCTAAAAGTTTATTCTAGTTATTTGAATAAAATTTTGGCAGTATAGGCTACGTAACAGAGGCATGCTCACAAATTCTGCCTGTTAGAATTAAAATCTGTCAAAACTATAAATTTGTGACTAATAATAATATGTGAAGTGCTTCTGGATATCACTTTTCGGCGCATATAGCAAGATGTACATGCATGTTAGGAATTAGATGCTAGCCTCACACTTCTGGCCGAGAGCAAACATGTGCAGTTGCAATAAAAATGTTTCTGACTTCTAGTCACAGGTCTAGGAAGCGTTAGACTGCACTTAGAAACTTATTCTGAGGTTCCATGAATTCCCACTTGCTGATATTGTTAAATTTTTTCTGAACCAGCCGAGTTCTGAAAGGAGACTCCTCTATTACTTGGTACTCTTTTCATCTGGCCAGCTGTTATTCTGTAGCTTATTTTTAATTTTTGGTAAATGAAAATGCCTCTAAGCACATGAAAAGGTACCTACTTGCTAAAAAAGGCTCAAAATCTAATTAAATCCATTTAAAATAAATTATACCTGAATATGTAGATCCACCTTCTGGTTCAATTTGAGGTCCCTTAATTCTCTGGATGATACATCATAACCTTGTGGAAGGTGCTCAAGTTGACTTATCAGCTCATTTTGTTTTTCCACTTCATCAATGAAAACCATTTCAAATTTATTGATGGATTCGTGCTGTTCTTTCTTTATCATTATAACATTGCTTAACGCATACTGGAAGAGAAACAAACATTGGGAAATTAAACTTATCTCACATTTAGAGGATGTTTTAAACCCTCAAGACTGAAGGTGGATGGCATTGCATTTATCTATATCCTCTGACAAGTGAGGAAAAAGGAAAGAGCCTCTCTTTGTCCCCAACTTTCTCCTCTCAGCATCTTGGAAGAGTAACTTCTGGGTCCTTATTTCTGACTTCCTACTGGATATACCTTATTGCTATCATAAAAATACCCCAGATTCAATGTTTAAAAGGTTACATGATCTTTCCTTCCTAAAAATCCAACTTTCTTTATTGGCTCCTTCTGGTTAATTATATCACCAATCACCTAGGTTTTCCAGCTAGATACCTGATAATTCATTTTCAACACCCTCTTCTGCCTATCTTGGTTTGGTAATCAGCATGGGTGTGCCATGCCTCAAGACTTTCTTGTCAAGCGTATTTAGATATTTGACTTCAAGGTGACAATAATTTGAATGTCATATGGTCCATGGACTTCATGAATAAATTCTGGATATCCAGTAGGATTTGGGAACGACTATCAGAACCTGAGGGGCAATTTAACAAGGTAGGAGACACTTGTTTCCTACTTCCTCAACTTCCACCATTCCTTAACCTCTTATAATTTGGCCTCTTCCTTAACCAATCAACAAAAACTGCTCTGACAAAGGTCCTAATGAGCTCTATAATCAACAAATTGAGGGGACCTCTTCAGTTCATTATGGCTGCTGAGTTATTTGACTTACTCTCCTTCACTGACCTGAGTGACACACTTCAGTTTGGTTCTCTCCTGTCTCACTTTTCCAACCTCGATCCCATGCGTTGCTCTCTTTTCTGTTACTGCTCTTGAAACTTTATCTTTTCCAGAGTTCTTTTATTACCCCAAGGCTTTTATTCCTCTACTAGAGGCCCGGTGCACAAAATTCGTGCACTCGGGGGAGTGGGGGCATCCATCAGCCCAGCCTGCGCCCTCTTGCAGTCTGGGAGCCCTTGGGGGATGTCCAACTGATGGTAGTTGGACATCCTTAGTGCTGCCATGGAGGCAGGAGAGGCTCCCACCACCACTGCTGTGCTTGCCAGCCGTGAGCCTGGCTTCTGGTTGAGCAGCGCTTCCCCCGTGGGAGTGCACTGACTACCAGGGGGCAGCTCCTGCACTGAGTAGGATCGACCTGAAACTGGCTCTTCGACATCCCCAAGGGGTTCCGGATTGCAAGAGGGCACAGGCTAGGCCAAGGGACCCCATCAGTGCAAGATCAGGGCAGGGGAGGGATACAGGAGTTTGGCCAGGCAGGGAGGGACCACAGGAGGGCTCCAGGGCATGTCTGGCCCATCTCGCTCAGTCCTGATTGGCTGGACCCCAGCAGCAAGCTAACCTACCAGTTGGAGTATCTGCTCCCTGGTGGTCAGTGCACATCATAGCAACTGGTCCACCAGTTGAATGACTGCCCCTTGGTAGTCAGTGCATGTCATAGCTAGCAGTTGAGTGACCTTAGCATATCATTAGCATATTACGCTTTGATTGGGTGAATGGACGACTGGACACTTAGCATATTAGGCTTTTATTATATAGGATTATGCTTTCTGGGTGAACTTACACATATTATCCATCATATATATGCTGATGAATCCCAAATCTTTATCTTTAGTCCTGACTCTTCTGACAAACTTCAGACTTACAGCTAAATGCTGTGAGCCTTGAGGGGGGAAAAAAAGGACACCTACTAAGGAGGGCTCCTAGCAGCTAACTGGGCTCAAATAAATTTTAAAAAGCAAAGCCTAGCAGCCATTCTTGCACAGCGGCCTCTCATGAAAATTGCATTTCATGAAGAAGCCTACACTGAATTGCCTGACTCTGCATTGCACTGCCTGTTTCTGCACCGTTTCAGCCATCTGAGCCAGCCCTTATAAAGGAGTTCCTGGAATCCCATTTCAACCAAAAGGACTGAGGCTTTCCCTATCAGCTGTGTAGCTTCATTCAGAGTGGTTCTATTCTAACCAATTAGGAAAGTGCCTTTTGGACCAATCAAACTGTGAGGATTTGGAGTCCTCACTGGCATGAGACAGGGGTGGGAACTTCTGCCCATGTAAGCCAACTCTTCGCTGGCTCTGAGAGAGTACTTTCCCTTTCCATGGAAGCCTGATGTCTGCATCTCCCTGGCTGAGGTGAAACACTGAAGGTGTCTTGCTAGAGCAGAGTGGAGCAGACCAACACAATGCAGGGTGGAACAGCACGGAGCAGAGCAGAGCTGTCTAGCTGGAGAGGGGTCTGGCCCCAGAGCTGCTCTATAGCTCTGCTGCTTTCACAGCTATGCTGTATCACAATTGAGCTGTTTTGCACTGAATAAACTTTCCTTCTTCACCACACCCCAAACTGGGGATTCCATCGGCACTGAATTGGCACCACTGACCACTGGTTGACAACGCCTAGTGAGTTTCTCTTCTTGAATGTCCCGATAGGTATTTCTACCTCAAAACATCTCAAAGTAAACACCTGATCTTCCTTTCCTGCCTCACCCCACTCCTCTTTCCACCACTCACAAACTTGGCTAAACTCAAATCCTGGGATGCAATCTCAACTTTTCTCCCTACCTCCACTATCAAACAGACCTGTGATTTTAAACTGCTAAATATTTAATTTATTTCATCTCTTCTATCCCTATAGAATCCTTCACTAGGAGTTCAGTCACCCATAATATCCCATCAGGACAATTGCTTCTTGGCTCTTCTTTCTGCCACTAGGCTTTTCCCCTGCAAACTCATATCTTCTTTATTTAGAGTGAAGTATCTAAAATCGCAATCTAATCACATTACTGCCCCCACTTAAAATAACTTTCCAGTGGCTCCCCATTATCTGCAAAATGAACTCCATCCCAGCTTCATTGAATGAGTCTGTCTTCCACTACGGTCTTATCTTCTTTAACTTTTTTCCTAGTAAGTCCTATAACCTGCACATACTTCTATCATTGCACTTACTATTATCTGTCTATATATCTGCCTCATCCATTAGACTATGAAATATTTGAGATGTTATTCATACCTGTGTCTGGGCCCATAGGCAGAGTTCAGGTTTTATTGAATGACCAGGTTCTGGTGCACTGAGAATCTTGCACACTATTCTTAGACCCATGTAATCTTTAATTCAGACAGAAGTACATATACTAAGAAGCAAATGTGTCAACTTGCAAAGTTGGACTTAAATACAATGAAGTTTGTAACTAAAATTTATAGCAATATTTACAAAGATATTACTAAAAAGGTGTTACCTTTAGATTCTTCATGACTCTGTGGAATTCCATGGAACACCTTTGGTTTACAGTGAGAAGTTTTTGAATCTCTTTGGTTTGTTGATATGGAAGTGAGAGGTTTGCTTTTATTTTAACTGAAAGCTGTTTTTGGGTTTCAATCTCCTTCTCCAAGTCAAGAGACAATCTATGTAAGAATTCATAATGGTTATCCATCTCTGAGTATCTCTTCAGAAGCTCCTAAAGAAAATTAGAATTCATTCAACTTAACAAATGATTCTAATTTAACAATAAGTAGTTCTAGTCTTAGAATTATAACAAAACTTATGCTTTTATATTTTCTGTAGGAGAGTAATAAATTAAAACCACTGTGATTAAAAAACAACAAAAGGAAACTGATATTATTGATTTTGGATTATAGAAATAATACACAATTATTGTGAAAATAAAAATTTTAAGCAAATACAACAAAGAAAATTGGAATTAACCATTTTTAACATTTGATATTTTCTTTTAGTCTTCTGAACATTCATGATTTGAATGAGCATTTACAAAGTCTGAGGAGAAATTTAAGTGAATTCAATGTAGTATATATTGTAGCTCAAGGCTGAATGCTGGCTCATGTTTACAATGGCAGCGTGAGGTAGCAGATAAAACAAGTGACTAAGGAGAGAGAAAAGAGAAAATTGAGAGAAAGTGAAAATATAAGAAACAGAAAATCAGAAAGAACACAGCGAAAAGAGGGAAAAGAGAACAAAAAAACTAAGGGGAAACAAAGAACAAAGACAAAAAAGAAAACCCCAGAAAGAACAGAGAAAACAGTACAAAGAACTGAAAGAACAACGAGAGAGAGAGAGAGAGAGAGAGAGAGAGACATACATATTGAATGTTGACTCCCATTAGGGATGTGCTAAACACAAAATAAGTCTTCAGTGATCTGGCATTCTAATAGGAGCAACGGAAAATATTGTTGGTTTTACCCTCAATATACAGACTCCAAACACTCCTCACTACTTCCATTTCTACATCTCTGGTCCAAGCCACTATCTGCCTGGATTACAAATGGTCTTCCCGCTTCCACTCTATGTTCAACACAGCAGTGAGTCACCCCTTAAAATGTAAGTCAGATCATGTCTCTCATGTGGTCAAAGTCTACAATGGATCTCCATCTCGACTCAGAGTAAAATGCGGTCTTTTTAAAGCCCAGCAGCCTGCCTCTTCCCCATTAACTCTCTGACCTCATTTCTTACTAGCTTTCTGTCTTCGTGATGTTCCTGGGATCCACACGGCAGTCTCTTCACAGGAGCTTTGTACTTGCTGTTCCTCCTGTCTATACTCTGGTCCAGCAGTTACCTGGATGGCTCAATCCTTCACCTCTTTCAGGTATTTACTCAAATGTTATCTTTCCAGTGAGGCCTTAAACCGCAAGCCCCCCACTGGTTTGTTTATAATATGTATACTAGTATATGCACATCTATATACCTACACTAAAAAGTTTAGGAACATATAGACCATTATCTTTTCATTCCACAGAGGTTCCCTTGAATTCACAGACAAACTATTTTCAACCTTTTTCATCTCATGCCACACATAAACTATTAAAATTCTAAGGCTCACCCTAAAGTATATTTTTTGCCAATCTAGCAACAAAAACAACAATAAAGGTATACTTTTGATTCATTCACAACCGACTGTTATGCTGGCTGTTGTCATTTTTTTATTTGACAATCTAAGGGAAAAAAGGCCAGTGCCTCTGATTAGTCAGGTATTACATGTTTAAAAATTAAAAAACAAAACAAAAACATACATACACACACACACACCTGATTTTAGAGAGAGAGAGGAAGGGGGAGACAGAGAGAGATTGAGGTGGGGAGGAGGAGGGTAAGTAGAGAGAGAGAAAGATCGATTTATTGTTCCACTTGTTTATGAATTCACTGGTTGATTCTTGCATGTGCCCTGACCGGGGATCGAACCTGCAACCGTGGCATATCGGGACGACGCTCTAACCAACTGAACTATCCAGCCAGGACAGGTATTGCATGTTTTTAAAAATTCTTGCTGCACACTGTTTGAAAATCGCTGCTATCGACCTCTGAAGGGTACAAATATTCATTTGTAATTTAAACAAGAGGCACTTACTTTTATCTTAAAGCACTTTTCTCTCAGGCTTTCTGTAGGGTGCTCTTTTTCATCACACAGTAACTTTTTTTTATGTTTTACTACTTCTTTGTGGTTCTGTTGGTCCTGCTTTGACACAAAGAAATAAATAAGGTCAACTATAACTACATTCATAGGAAATGTCTACACATACTTTTTCAATTATGTATTATATATCAAGGTTCAATAATGGAATTAAATATTATACCTGTAGTTCAAAAGCAATGTTAAAAATAGTCAGAAAATGAATCATAGCACTACTAAGTCTTGTAATGAGTGGCCTCAACTCATTGGGGAAAAAATGGGAGAACCACATACTTTTTAGAGATAGAATTTGTGCTTCTAATATTCATAGTTGCAAGTTAGGTTTTAGATTTCTCTCTGGTTCCAATTCCTCCAAATGTCTGAATCAGAATCACTGCTGCCAACTAAACACACTAGCAAACACATCTGTACTATCTACAGTGTTCCAAGCCCTACGAATACATTCCTCCTAGCACCTGAGAGCAGAAAACTCATATCCTGTTTACACTTTGAATTTCTGTATAAAACAAAATATTTTCTCCCATTTGTTTATCTTATATATTATAGGACCTAAAAGAATAACTAATTGTTCAATAAAATACTTTTTTGAGTGATTTAAATCTCTATACATTTAGTTAGGTCAGATAAAGATGATTCCCAAGTGTCTGATATTTCTATTGAGATTACAAATGATGTTGTTTTCCACTTGATTCTTCACAGATTTCATACATTTTCTTATCTGAATTTTGTTTTCTGATATTCAATTTAAAAAGTCATACTAGAATAACTTCATTTTTTCTTTTGGTATTCATCTTGTCTAACCTTTTCCCTTCTAACTTTGTTAACAAGAGCCCATGTCTAAAACTCTTATCATGTAGAAGTAGTGAAATGGAATATTTAATCTTTTACAAATATAATCCTGCAAATTGAGAATACTATTTCTCTGTTTTGAAACCCTTTAAAAAACATTTTGGCTTTAAGAAAAACCCTGTATTTCTTATTTGTGTGAAAAGTTACAGTAATAGTTTCCCCATTACCCTTTACTGTTTGTAGACATTTGCAGAAAAACAACAACAAAACAAACCATTGTTACCCTTTTCAAAAAAGCTTGATTCTTAAAAATAGTTACTAGATAGGGGAAGATTCTGAACTCACTCTAGCTATCATTTTTCTTAAGGTTTCTCTGCATTGGTCTCTTCCCATTTTGAGAGACTCTTTTATCTTCCTTAGCTCATCTCTTTCCTTAGCTACAATTCTTATTTCTTCAAGGCTTTCATGAAGTTTCTTAGTCAAGTGTAAGTTATCCATTTCCAAACTTAGCATATATAAATTTTGAGCCTCAAATTGTTTCTTCAATTGTTCCATTTCATTCACTTTTTTATGACTTTTATTGACATCTTCTTTCATTTTAAGAAGTTGAATATCTTTTTTATGAAGTTCTTGGATCTTGAGATAATTATAAAACAAGTTAGAATGCAATGAGAATCCCTTAAAGGAAGGAAACTAGTGTCTATTTGTTATATATGTACATATGTATGTATGTGTGTGTGTGTATGTATATATATATATATATATATATATATATATATCTACATATCTGTATCTATATCCTCTTATTTCACAAATAATTTTGGACATGCCCCAAAGAACAAAACAACACATACCTTTATCTGTAAATCATCTTTTGATTTATTAAAATCCTTTTGAATATTTGAGATCTGAGTTGTTTTCTTTGAAACACTTTCTCTGAATTTATCAATTGTTTCTTGGTGCTCTTTCAAATGAATACGAGCAATTTTTAGTTCCTTTTGTGTTTCCAGATCCTTTATTATTAGAATTGAGAAATGATGACATAAAAAAACATTACTTTTTCTTAATGAACTGGTTAAACAAAATCTTAAAACAATGCATGCTTCTCATTAAAAACCACCACCATTCCACCACTACATTAGAATAGTGCAGAAGGGTCTAAAGCAAAAGTTCCACCTGTCCCAGTCCTGTTCCCTGATAAACTCTGCCACTTACTTTTCACCTTTTATATCATTTGGACATCTCTCTAAATCGCTATCACATGCCCTGTTCTTATGCTTAGTATTCCATTACACAGATGAGCTCCATTTAGCGAGTGTCTTATGGGTGGACAGTTGGATTACAATGTTGCAGTAAGTTTTGCTGTATTTCTGCCCCAAATGTGTGAACATACTGATAGGTTAAATTCAGAGGCATGGAATTGCTGTAGCAAATGCATATGCTGATAATTTTTTAATAAGGCATTATCAAACTGTCTTCTTAAAAGATTATAACATTTCCTAAAAGATCACCAACAGTATAATTTATTTTCAAAGAATGGAGCCTCTTATATTAAAAACATGTTTACTAGATAGAAAGGAGCACAACTTACTCTAACTATGGTTTCTTGTAGATTTGCCTTGAGTTGGTCTCTTTCCAGTTTGAGAGTCTCTTCTACTCTCCTTAGATGATCTCTTTCTTTCATTACAGATTTCATTTCTTCAAGGTTTTCATGAAGCTTCTGAGCCAAATTTAAGTTCTCCATTTCTGTTTCCTCCAGAGTTAAACTTTGGGTTTTGAATTGTTTCTGTAATTGCTCCATTTCAGACACTTTCTTCTGTGTCTCACTGAAGTCTTCTTTTAACTTCAAGAGTTGATGTTCATTTGCCCTAAGTTCTTGGGTCTTACGATGATCATAAAATAACATGTTAGCAGGCAGTTGGTTTTTAAGGAAAGGATAAAGAAGTTTCTAAATTGATTTAGACAACCGTTTTCCCATGTTGCTTTAATGAATACATAATTCCACCCAGAAATTATTTTCTTTTGAGGTATAAATAAATAAGTGGTCTATTTTTAAGTGTATATAGAGATCAATTATTCTTAACATTTATGTACTTACAACCCAGATTAAAATATAGAACCTTTCTAAAGCAGCCATCCTCAAGTTTTTATGTATCCCATCCTATAATCATTATTCTGACTTTTCTCATCCTAGATGAGTTTTGCCTGCTTTTGATCTTATAAATTATAATTCTTTTGATAGATATTTGCATTGTTTTCAGTTTTTCCCTATTATGATTAGAGCTACTAAGAACATTCTTGTACATATCTTTATGTTGAAGTATGTAAGTTTTTCTTTTAGGTACATAACCAAGTAGAAATACTGGGTCACAGGCAGGTATATGTTTGGTGTTAGTAAAAACTGCCAGGCTGTTTTCCAATGTGGCTAAACCATTTTACATTCCCAATGTATATTAGGCAAAAATAAATCAGATATCTAATCAAAGCCCCCCCCATATCTTTTCTTGTAATACAGTGTTTAAATTTTCTAAAACCATTTACATATTTGACATTTCATCTGTTTCCTCAGAAACAACCCCTGCCTGGTCCTTTTTCAGATGCATGTGAGCAATTCTTAGCTCCTCTTTCTATACCCACCTCCTCTCCCCCTGCCCCACCAGATTCCTTATCATTAAAGAAATTTTAAGAACAGTGACATATGTTAATGTTAACTGGTATTATTTTTAATGAAATTATTATATTTTCTTAATAAAAATAATAAAACTATTACTTCTTACTCTAACTAGTATTTTTTTTAAATATATATTTTTATTGATTTTAGAGAGGAAGGAAGAGGGAGAGACAGATAGAAACATCAATGATGAGAACCACTGATCAGCTGCCTCCTGCACACCCTCTACTGGAGATCGAACCCACAACCTGGGCATGTGCCCTGACCGGGAATCAAACTGTGAACTCTTGGTTCATAGGTCAACATTCAATCACCGAGCCACACAGCTAGGCAAGGTAACTAGTATTTTTAAATGAAAGTAATATATTTTCTTAGTAAAAATAACAGAACTCTAATTCTTACTCTACATTTTTGTTAGAAAGTTAAAAGTTTTTTCCTCTTCCGTTCCCCCTTTCCCCACAAACCTCTCCTTTCTAGAGGCAAACACATTATGCACACAATATTTTACAACCTGCTTTTCTCACTGAGAGTTATTTTGGAATTCCCAATTAGGACACTCAAATCTATTTAATTTTTTTTCTTTTTACCGGTTGTATAATATTCTTGACACATTGCTTATCTTTACCCAGTTTCCTCCTGATTGACATTTTGGTTGTTTCCCATTTTCTGTTACATACTGTTACAATGAACAACCTTGTGGTTTATGTGTGCTTTGTATATGCTTCTATCAAAGAAGGGCTCATATTTCCTCACTAGGAAGAGGTAGGAGTGTAACTTACTTTAGCTTCTGCTTCTCTGAGGCTTTCTCTGAGCTGGTCTCGCTCCATTTTGAGGGTTCCCTCCATTCTCCTTAGGCTATCTCTTTCCTTAGTAACACATTTTATTTCTTCAAGGTTTTCATGAAGTTTCTGAGTCAACCTTAATTTCTCTGTTTCTGTATTTTCCAAGATTGAATGCTGGGCCTCCAATTGCTTCTTTAATTGCTCTGTTTGATACATAGTTTCCTTGAGATCATTTTTTACCTCAAGAAGATGATGTTCTTTCTCCTGAACTTCTTGGATCTTGAAATAATCATAAAATAAATTCAGATATAAATAGATAACAAAAGCTAAACATTAGTTTCTAAATTATGCAGACAAAATCTCTACTTGTCCTCAATTTTAGGCTAATTCATATCTTGTTTCACTACACAAAAGACTTGATTAAAACTGTTACTTAGGGAGAAACCAAGATGGCGGCATAGGTAAACACCGGAGATTGCTGCCTCGCACAACCACTTCAAAAATACAACTAAAAGACGGAACAGACATCATCCAGAACCACAGGAAGGCTGGCCGAGTGGAAATTCTACAACTAGAAGGAAAGAGAAAAGCATACCGAGACACAGAGGAGGCGCACTGCTGAAGTAAAATACTAAGGTGCGAAGTGCATGCAGAGCGGGCTGGCGGCTGAGGGCGTGGTTGTCGTTTTCAACCAGGAGGGAGTCTCAGGCTCTGAGCTCCAGTTCCGGGCGAGTCTCTAGGGACCCAGACTCATACAGGAGAAGCGGGACTGTCTGGCATCGGTCGGAACCCGAGGGCAGCTTTCTCTCTGAGGGGCTCGCAGCGATTATCCGGACACTGAGAAGCAGAGCCTCTGAGGGCAAGACTGAGAGCAACCATAACTGTTGATCCCGTGGGACCCGCCCCACCCAAGCCCTGCAGGGAGGCTTTTGCTGGATAGCCGAAGGCAAAGCCTAGATTAGCACCTCCCTAGAGATCCAGGAGCCAAGAAGCCCAGAGGTCAGAGTGGGACCATCCAGTTTGCAGCTCCCTGGAAACATAAAGGACACACTCAGGGGGCAGACTCAGTAAGCACCAAAGCCCCACTGAAGCAAGTCTTGCCCCAGAGGGGTGTCTCCAGCACAGAAGTTCTCCCACTGCAGACACAGCTGATTCTCACAGCCAATTGGCCTGGAAGTCAATTCCTCCCAGTGTTAACTACAACAATCAAGGCTTAATTACAACAACACTGTGCACAAAGCCCACAAGGGGGTGCACCAAGAGTGTCTACCTCAGGTAATTGGGACACTTAGCACAGAAAGGCACTCCATCGACACAGTGAAGCATAAAAAATGCGGAGACAAAGAAACAGGACACAAACGACAAAAATGGAGGAAAGCAAACTGCTGCATATAGAGTTCAAAACCACACTTTTAAGGTCTTTAAAGAACTGTCTAGAAGCCGCCGATAAATTTAATAAGGCCCTCGAAAAGACTGGTGAGACCGCCGATAAATGTAGTGAGATCTTCAAGAAATCTAGTGAAACCCTCGATGTTGTGATAAAGAACCAACTAGAAATTAAGCATACACTGACTGAAATAAAGAATATTATACAGACTCCCAACAGCAGACCAGAGGATCGCAAGAATCAAGTCAAAGATTTGAAATACGAAGAAGCAAAAAACACCCAACCGGAAAAGCAAAATGAAAAAAGAATCCAAAAATATGAAGATAGTGTAAGGAGCCTCTGGGACAGCTTCAAGCGTACCAACATCTGAATTATAGGGGTGCCAGAAGAAGAGAGAGAGCAAGATATTGAAAACCTATTTGAAGAAATAATGACAGAAAACTTCCTCTACCTGGTGAAAGAAATAGACTTACAAGTCCAGGAAGCGCAGAGAACCCCAAACATAAGGAATCCAAAGAGGACCACACCAAGATACATCATAATTAAAATGCAAAGAGCAAAAGACAAAGAGAGAATCCTAAAAGCAGAAAGAAAGAAAATCAGTTACCTACAAGGGAGTACCCATACGAATGTCAGCTGATTTCTCAACAGAAACTTTGTGGCAAGAAATATTCAAAGTGATGAATACCAAGAACCTACAACCAAGACTACTTTATCCAGCAAAGCTATCATTCAGAAGTGAAGGCCAGATAAAGAGCTTCACAGATAAGAAAAAGCTAAAGGAGTTAGTTCATCACCACCAAACCAGTATTATATGAAATGCTGAAAGATATCCTTTAAGAAGAGGAAGAAGAAAAAGGTAAAGATACAAATTATGAACAACAAATACACATCTATCAACAAGTGAATCTAAAAATCAAGTGAATAAATAATCTGATGAACAGTATGAACTGGTGAATGTAATAGAATCAGGAACATAGAAAGGGAATGGACTGACTATTCTTGGCGGGGGAAAGAGGTGTGGGGGATTCGGGAAGAGATTGGACAATAATTGTGCACCTATGGATGAGGACAGTGGGTGGGGAGTGAGGGCGGAGGGTGAGGTGGGAACTGAGTGGAGGGGAGTTATGGTGGGGAAAAAAGAGGAACCAATGTAATAATCTGAACAATAAAGATTTAATTTAAAAAAAAATTAAAATTAAAAAAAAAATAAATGAAAAAAAAAGAAAGTAAAAAAAAACACACACAAAAACTGTTACTTAAGTAAGAACTTAAAAGAAATACCTGTGCTTTTAAGGCACTATTTTTGTTTTCTAAATCCATTTGCATATTTGATATTTCATTTGTTTTCTCAGAAACAATCCTTCGGAGTTCATCAATAATTTCCTCATGCTCCTTCAGATGTTTTTGAGCAATTCTTAGTTCCTCTTGTCTTTCCAGGTCCTTTATTAGAGAAAGAAAAATAATATATTCAGATGAACGCAATTCAGACCATATGTACATAAGTACAGAGTAAGAAGTAAAATTCCTCTCCCTCCTTATACCTCCTAGTGCTCATCCTCCAATTGACTCTCAGGTGCTAATACAAGCTACATATACTACTTTACAATTTCCCCTACCAGGATACTTCCAAGTCAACACCATAGCTCCACCTCATTCTTTATCTGTGGCCTTGCATCCCATGGTCTGAATGTGCTGCACTTATTTAACCAGTCTCCTACTAGCAGATAGTTAGAATTTTCCCTATTTTTTTTGTTTGCTTTATTTTGTTAATGCAACTTGCTGCTACGAATCCTTCTACAAATATCTTCGCATGGTTGTGCTAACGTGTGCAGGGTAAATAGCTACAACTGAACATTTTGGATAAATGGATAAACTTATTAAAATATTTGGAAGATATTACCAAATACACTCCCACTTCCTCCTTCAACCTTCTAAGGTTGGACCAGTTTTACACTCCCACCAGCCCTACTGCTTATGGTTCTTTTGAGACACAGTGTCATTTTTACTAGATGGGGAAAAGATGGTAACTCACTCTAATTGCAGTTTCTCTTACGTTTTCCTTGAGCTGGTCTCTCTCTACTTTGAGAGTCTCCTCCATATTCCTAAGGTCATCTCTTTCTTTTGTAACAGATCTCATTTCTTCAAGGTTGTCCTGGAGTCTCTGAGTTAACCTTATGTTCTCTATTTCTAGGTTTTCCACAGTTGACTTTTGGGTTTCAAATTGCTTCTTCAAGTATTCTATTTCACACATTGTCTCCTCAGTCTCATTTACAGCTTTCATCTCAAGAAGCTGATGTTCTTTTTCCGGAAATTCTTGAATCTGAGAAAATCATAAAACAAGTGAGGGCAAAGGCAGGTTTTTAGAACAAAGATTTGTTTCTAAATTAAGTCAATCATTTTTACATTTAGTTTAATGTATGTACTCTTTTTATCCTCAGGAACATGAGGAGCACAATAATCTGATGTCATTTTCCAATTTAAAAGACCTACCTTTCCCCATAATTCAGCATCTGAATTTTCTAAATCTCTCTGAATATTTGCTCCTTTATCTGTCTTCTTTGAAATATTCCTTGAACTAATAGTTTCTTGGTACTCCTTTAGAAGAATGTAAGTAGTTTGTAGTTCCTCTTTGATTTTCTGTCTCTATGATTGGAGCAAAATGAATAAAAGTTAATAGTGAATAGAAGTTAATAGTGAGCATTGCTATCACCTTAAAACTATTTGTGTTCCCAAAAACATCAGAAAAGGGAAACTTACCTCAGCTACAAGTTCTTTAATGTTTTCTTTGAGTTGGTCTCTCTCCATTTGAAGGGCCTCTTGCACTCCTTTCAGTTCATCTCTTTCTTTAATTATAATGTTTATTTCTTCTTCACTTTTCTGAAGTCTCTCAGTTAACTTGAGCCTCTCCCTTTCCGTGCTTTCTAGTGATGAATCTTTGGCTTTGAGTTGCTCCCTTAATTGTTCCAGTTCACTCATTTTTTCCTGAGTCTCACTGATTTCTTTGATGCAAATAAATTGTTCCTGTTTTTCATGAAGCTCTTGCATCTTAAAATAATAATAATAGCCAAAAAATATATATATATACAAATGCATAAAATGTTTTTATATGTGTGCATTTGTATATACATGTATGTATGTTGTGTTTTTATGTGATATATATGGGCAGAAGTAGGTTTATAGTTGCGAGTACACAAAGCAGTTTATTCTTTGTTTGTAATACTCATAACCAGTACGTCTTTCCATCTGAACAACTGTAAATGTACTTCTACCCACCCTTGTATGTGTATGTTGTGTGTGTGTGTGTGTGTGTGTGTGTGTGTTTTAGGTAAAAAATCCAGTATGCTCGCCAAAACAATTTAGTGTATAAAAAGTAAGTATTTGCAATTCGGTTAGCTACCTCCCTCAGGTTTTTTTCCCCACTGTCCCTTCATGCCCAATTTACCTTTTTCTGTAATTCATCATTGGTTGTTTCTAATTCCTTTTGAAAGCTTGATAGTTCAGTTTCTCTCTCTGAAAGATTCACTCTCAGCTTATCAATAGTTTCCTCCTGTTCTTCCAGGCGACAATGAGCAACTTTAAGTTCCTCTTCAGTTTCTAGGTGCTTTATTAATAGAGGAAATTGCAAGAAATTTATAGAAACATTATAACTATTACATTCTGATTCCTTTTTCCAAAGGTTTATTTTTCCACAAAAATATTTGCTTACAAATTAGTTAAACACACACACACACACGGAATAGAATGTAACCTACCTTAGCTGTGAGTTCTCTCATGTTTTCTTTGAGTTGGTCACTTTGAGCCTGAAGAGCTTCCTGCAGCCTCTGCAGGTCATCTCTCTCCGTCGCTATCGATTTCATTTCCTGATGACTTTCTTGAAGTCTCTCCGACAACTTGAGTTTTTCCTTTTCTAATCTTAGCAGTGCTGACTCTTTAGCTTTGAGTTGCTCCTTCAATTGCTCCATCTCACTGATTATTTTCTTAATCTCATTGTCTTTTTCCTGCATATGAAAGGACTGTTCTGGTATGTCTTGAGCCTCTTGGATCTTAAGAGAATCATAAAACAGTACAGTTGATATCCAAAGATTTTTATTTTAGGGGAAAAGAAGTCAGGAAATTTTCTAAAACAATTAAGACAGTATTTAATGGTTCCTTTACAGAGCAATTCTCCCACTTCCCTGCTCCTCCATTATGCGGGTATTTAGCACTTATTTATGGAGGGCTCGCTGTGATGTCAGTGTACTACTGGAGGTTGGAGATAAAACTGGAATGAGATTTACAGGATCTCTGCCATTTTGAGACACTTTAGGGGAAAAGTAGACATTAATTCAAATCTTACCAAACAGAAGTACTGTTTCTCTTAGAGTATTAGTGGCAAACTTAACCTATGGTGAGTGTTTATGAAGTGGGGTAGTCGGTATGGTAATGCTGCAGGTAGGGAGACCATCTGAAAGCCATGAGATGAGAAAGAACAATGGACTAGAGTTGCTGGAGTATAATGAGCAGGACGACGAGAGAACTGAAATAATGCTAGAGACCAGCAAGGTCTGGGAATTCTCTGCCTTACGAAGGATTCCGGCCTTGATGTCAAGAGTAACAACGTGTCATCAAAGGGTTTTAAGAAGAAAAGATTGACTGGGCTCAGAATGGAAAATAAATTTATTTCTTACTGAATCAATGAGGAAGACAGTAGTGCCTTATGAGATGCTGAAGGAATAGATTTAAAGAAGGGGGGGAAAAGTAGTTTTGGCTTCATCTTTGTCTATATAATAAAATATTGCTTTTAAAAAATAATTCTGAATATTTATGTTGAAGCCCTAACCCCCAATATAACTATTGCAGACAGGGCATTTAAAGAGGGCAATTAAGGTTAAATGAGGTCATAAGGGTAGGCCCTGGTCCCATAGGATTAGTGCCCTTAAAAAAGAGGCAGAGATATCAGACACTTTCTCAGCTCTAGTGCACAGAAGAAAGGACTTGTAAAGACGCAGAAAAATATATCATCTACTTTCTAGAAAGAAAGGCCTCTCCATAAACAGAATTTTCAGGTCCCTTGATCTTGGCCTTCTAGACCACAACTAGGAGAAAATAAATTTCTGTTGTTTTAGCCACCCAGTCTATGATATTTTGTTATGGCAGCTTTAGCACACTATAATACACCTCTTTTTAAAAAAAAAAAAAAATCATCATTACCATCCTAACTTTTCTTGTGTATTAGTTAACTGGTAAAGCAGCTATTCTCATAAGGTCTCAGGAAAAAACAAACCATGCTGCCTAGAATGAGTAAGGTAAGACTTAAGCACCTACTAGTAAAATTATGGCTGAAGAACTAGAAATAGGCATATATATGATATACACATTGATTTTATAGTAAACTCTAAAGAAGTTTAGTATAAAAATCTGATATAAAATAAAATATCAGCTCAAAGTGTGAACTAATGGCCCTAGCTGGTTTTGTTCAGTGGATAGAGCATTGGCCTGTGAACGAAGGGTTCCGGGTTCAATTCCAGTCAGGGGCGTTAAAAAAAAAAAAAAAGGTGAACTAATATTTTTTGCCATTTTCCAAATTGATTGTAAGAGTTATATTTGAAATTATTCCAAAGCTATTAGGATGAAGTTTATGAATTATTGTTAGTTATTACACTGTGAGTAATAAATAAGATTGAGATTACTGTCATGTACTTAAGTGTTTGAGGTTAAGAAGAAAGCTCATATGTAAATATATGAAAATTTTGAACAGGAACTCTTTACCTCTTCCTGAAATTTATCCTTAGTTTCTTTTATGGTTTTCTCTACAGGCAAATTCTTGGAGCTTTCCTCGGAAATTTTCATTTTTAGCGTGTTGATAGTTTCTTGGTGTTGTTTCAAAGATTCAAGAGCATTTCGTAATTGTTCTTGGGTGTCTATGTTCTTTGTCAGAGAAATACAAAACCATTTCCATTAGAATAAGGTGAAACAATAAAAATAATTTTATAGTTTCTACTTGACCATAAATAATAAATGATGGCTCCGATAATGTTTTTAAAGATGTTCCAAGTTTTCAACATTTAACCAGTCAAAACCTTACCATGTTTACAGTATCCTCAATGTCACTTTTCAGCTGGTCTCTCTCAACTTGCAGGCTCTCTTGGAGTTGTTTTAAGTCATCCTTTTCTTGGGTTAAGATCCTTACTTCTTCTAAGGTTTGGTGAAGCTTCTCAGTAGTCAGTATTTTCTCCCTTTCTATAGTTTGCAGCCTGGAATCTTTACTTTGTAATTGTTCCTTCAGCTGTTCCACTTCATTGAACCTTTCTTGACTTTGCTGAAGTTCTTGCGTTTTCTGAGAAAGCTTTAAAATAAGGCAAAGTGTGAAAAGCAGAACATACTATGGCATATACATGGAACTAAACTACAGACTAAAGATCCTTTCTCTAGGGCAGTGGTCGGCAAACTCATTAGTCAACAGAGCCAAATATCAACAGTACAATGATTGAAATTTCTTTTAAGAACCAAATTTTTTAAACTTAAACTATATAGGTAGGTACATTGTTATTAACTTAATTAGGGTACTCCTAAGGCTTAGGAAGAGCCACATTCAAGGGGCCAAAGAGCCGCATGTGGCTCGTGAGCCGCAGTTTGCTGACCATGGCTCTAGGGTATCTTGTACCAACCTCTGTCTTTAAGTCATCCAAAGTTAAACGAAGTTTTTGAGATTCTTTAGAGAGATTTTCTATTTCCTGATTTATTCTTGTATTCTCTTCAAGGACCATGTCATACTTTTGTTCAAATTCAATATGACAATTTTTAAAATCTTGGAATTCTTGATCCATGTTTTTATAATTCAACTGGGTGGTTGCAAGGTCATCTTTAGTTTTCTTAATTTCTTCAAGTAAATCTTGAATTCTACTCTCCTTATGAACTACTTCAGAACACAATTTGTCTTTTTCTGATGTTATTAGATATAGCTCTTCAGATTTATCATTTACCTATGGAAAAAAGAATACTTAGCATTGTTAATAATGTATGATCTACTGAAGTTTTCAGAAAAACAAAAACACAAAAAACTTTTTCTACAAAAAGACACTGAAAACTAAGCAAAGATCTGACCGAGAAAAGGCAATATTTTTTTTTGTCTCTTTTAACAGTGTATTTTCTTGTTTAACTTTACCATCAAAATAAGAGTTATTTGCTTAAAAATGTGTTTACCTCTTTCCTTAGCATTTCTACTTCTGAAGGTAAAGATTTCAATTCTGAGAGAAAATTAACTTTTTCATGCAAAGCTTCATTTACTTCAACTTCTTTCTTCAGTTCTTTCTGGAGATCTGTAATCTTTCTTTCCAATTCCAAATTACAGAGCAAATCTAGAAAATTTTTGGTAAATTAAATAAATCGTCCCCCAAAATTCTATCCATCACCATACATGTTAATATTTCTTGAATCATCTTTTTAAAGAACATGTACAATTTTTAACCCTTATGATCTGAAGTCCATGGAAACATTTATACATACTGATACATATAATATTGAAAGTTAATATTAAGTTATTAAATTTTAATATTAAGTTATTAAAAATCGGAGAATGGATTTCCAATCATTGGAATATTGTTGCAAAATCCTGTAGGTATATTTCAACAGAAAGTTAGATTTGCAAAGAGGTAGCCTGAAGTTTCAAGATACCTTTTGGAACTTTGCCATCTAAAAGGGAGTTGAGTTTTGTTATTTCATTAAAAGAATATTGTAATTCTTTCTCCAGATCAATTTGTATTTTCTTTTTTGCCTCCAACCGGCTTTGATGTAACTGATTATCACTTTCCATTTGCTTGCACATACTTTCAAGTTCTTTCTATTAAGAGAAACATTGCAAATTTACAAAAATGTACTGATCATTACAAGTGTTCAATTTTGAAAATATTACAAAAATCACCTACCATTTTCTCTTTCAGCTCCAGATTTTCACTCCTAAGAAAGGCTGATTCTCTCTTGGCATCAAGGGCTATAATTTCAGCATCAAGTAGAGTTTGTTTCTTTTGTTTTAGATCTTCACTGTCTTCCTATACACATGACAAAAAAGATTTTAGTGAAATCTAACTTTCTCAGAATTGGAAAACGTTAGCACACTTTTGTTCAGCTAGCATGCTAAAGTTCCCTATGTATTTTTATTTTGTTATTCTCTCCAAAACATGATAGGCTAGTAGTTAGTAATTAAGATTAAGAATATTAAATTAGCCTTGGCCAGGTGGCTCAGGTGGTTGGAGTGTTGTCCTATACACCAAAAGGTTTCAGGTTTGATTCCTGGTCAGGGCAAATACCCTGGTTTCGGGTTCAATCTCTGGTTGGGGCGTATGGGAGGCAACAGATAGATGTTTCTGTCTCTCCTCCCCTTCCTCTCTCTATACATATCCTCAGGTGAGGATTATTTAAAAAATTAAATTACCACTTGAAAATAAAATTATCCAATAGGAAAATAGAGAAAGATACAAACAGGTAACTTAGTGAAGGGAAAATGCAAATGACCTATAAATATATGAAAAAAAAAATCAAAACTCATGTTTAGAGAAAAGTGAATTTTAACATGACTTTAGCTTACATAAATTCAACCATATGTACTTGGAAAAATAATAATGCACCCGTGAATGAATAAAGCGTAAGAAATTATTTTTTTAAAAACTGGCAATTCTGCTTGCTACTGTATCAATCCTACTCTCCAGGATTATATGAAAGCACCTTTCTTACCCACAGCTCAGAACAGTGAGAATACTTTTTAAAAATACTAGTATATATTTTTTTTATTGATTTCAAAGAGGACGGGAGGGAGAAATAGAAACAACAATGATGAGAGAGAATCAATGATTGGCTGTCTCTTGCACACCCCACACTGGGGATGGAGCCTGTAATCTGGGTATGTGCCCTGACAGGGAATTGTACTGTGACCTCCTGGTTCATAGGTCGACGCTCAACCACTGAGCCATGCAGGCCAGGTGAGAATACTTTTAAAAAGAATCATCTGTCATTAATAGAAGGTAACAAAGATTACTATGAAAAACTCAAAACAAAACCAATAGAACAGAAACCAAGATTTAAAAATTTCAAGCTAAAAATTGTTAACTTTCTTGAAGTAGTCAGGTGTACTGATAGTAAATAAATAAATCAAAATTTCACCATGTCAGTGTTACTTAATACCACAATCTAGTATCAAATAAAGTCATCTAGAACAATATTTTCTGAAAAATACTCAAACTGTTGAAAATAGTTACTTAAATTATGAGAATGCATTAATATCAGTGAAATTAATGACATTTATGAAAACATGCTCATTAATGTTTTAGTTCTAGATATTTATCAACAATGTAAGTGCTCACCTGAAGACATTGACTACACACTTCTTTTTTTAAATAAAAAAAAATTTAAAACATTTTTAAATAACTAATTTTTTAATGGAAGTTCATAACCTACTTTTTTTATATTCACTCAAAGGATGATATCCTCAACTCTTTATGAATGGTTCCTTATTGGTAAAAATGGCAATGTTCCTAATATAATCCCTCTCTCATAGGGTTATTGACAAGATTAAATAAAATACTGTATGTAAAACATTACAATGCTCAGCACATAGTTGGCTCAATATAAGTATTTGCTTTAATGATGATGATGAAGGTATGCTATACATATTAACATTATTACATAATAAAATAAACCTGATTTTTACCAATGAGTATGACAAGTCCATTTTCACACTTTCTGAATTCTGAGAGTCTATGTATTTCTGTAACTTTTTAATCTGGTCTTCTTTTTCTCTAAGTAGATCTACTTTTGAACTTAGTTCATTCTAAAAGAAATCAAAGAAGAGTAAAACAATTTAATTGGATTTGAATTCTAGGGGATTACAAGGAACTTATTAACAGTTCAAATTGGTAAACAGTAAAATTAAAAAAGTTGACACAAGAAATAAAATTTATTTTTTGAAATCATAAATCATATTCAATTATGTATGATTTGTTTTATAGTTCTAGTTCCTTATTAGTAGAAATATGAACATAAATGCTCACCTCAAGGTCTTGATTATATACTTCTGCATGTTTAACTAAATTCTTTAAGTTCGAAATTTCATGAATTAGTTGCATCTGTAAGAGCATGTGAACAGGCAACAGAGCAAACCAATAGTTAATAAAGCAAAAAAAAAAAAAAATTGAATCACTGCTTCAGAATCACCCAACAAGTAAGAAGAGACTGAAAGATAACTGATCAAGGTACTGTAATAGAGCATCTCATTATTTAAAAGTACCACAAAGCCCCAAATCAAACCCCAAGACCAATCAACCAAACAAAATCTCTGCAAACCCCAGGAAGCAAGCAAACAAGAAAAAGAAACTTATTTGGGCATGACCCAAATAACAGGTTTGTCCTCTGTTAATAAAGCTACAATAACTTCAAAAGCAAATTAGTATGCACCACTTGGAGGAAATAAAGTAGTAATCAAACTTTACAAAAACATGCTTCTATTAGGCTTTTGTTTTGGGTGAGTACAGAAATGTATTTATCCTAAAAGATTTCTTTTCTTCTCATAAATTATCTATTTGGTTTTACACTGGCATACTTTTCAATGAGTTGTGATTTGAAATTAAGGTTTGGATTATAGAACTTTCATGAAGCCTTTACAATATTATTACTGTTCACCAAAGCTAGAGATTTGCTTGGAATCATCAACTGTTACTTTGATGGTTTATAGGAAATATTGGAAAGTTAATGTTTTTGCTTTATATTGTTCAACTGTCTAAAGTATAAATACTTACAGATGTAAGTATTTCTATTAAAGTTTCCTTTCTAGCAAAACATTTGTAGCATTAACTAATTGAGTACTGGCAATTTTTGTGCTAAAAAAGGTAAAATAAATTTTTTTTTTTGTAATTAATTCAGGCCTAGTTTTAGATTTCAGACTACTGCTAGTTATTTTAGATTAGTACCAATTGATAGAAATATAATGCGATCTCTCTCCCAATTTTTTTGGGGGGAGGCAACATTTGTAATTAATTTTTCTAGTAGCCACATTAAAAAGAAGTAAAAAGAAACAGGTAGAATTAATTTTAATATATTTTATCTAGCCAAATATATCCAAAATATTATTATAATTTCTTCCTGTAATCAATAATAAAAATTAAGAAAATATTTTAAATTCTTTTTTTTATGCTTAAGTCAATTCAGACTAACCCCATTTCAAGTGATTAATTGCCACATGTAATTAGTGGCTACTATCTTTTTCAGCAAATTTTTAGACATCTGTATTGGTTAAAGTTTAAATTGGCTCCATTTGTTACCTTTTATTCCACTTCTAACTTTTGCATTAGAAAATCACATTTACTTATACAGAACTAAATAGTCAATCTTAAACTTTTAAAGCATTCAGCAAGAATAATTCTCCTGCTTTTATTTGAAACAACACTTTAAGTACTGGGAACAGGGAAAGATTATGTGACTTTTGTAATGATCTGAGTGTAACCACTATTTGATGTATTGTGTAATGAGCACAAAGAGAAAATGTACAATATGATCAAAAGATCATCCATTGTTACATACAAAATAGTACAGATTTCAACTGTAATTTGCAGCAGGTGAAATGAAATTTAACTTCTTAAGACAAAAATCTCCAAGTTGTGAAAATTATAAAATTAAAGAGATCAAGTTAAAATAGGTAGAGGGTTGAAGTTTCTCTTGTTCTCTGAGTATGATGATACTTGACCTTGTTTACTCCGCCCTCTAAAATTACTGTTTAAACACCCTATATTATATTCTCACTTGAAAATTATCCACAGCTTTGGAGATTTTTGATGAAACCCTTAGGCAAATCAGGGCACATATCTTTAAGCCATCATATGACTTTCATTCCCCTTTTGTTAAACTTTCCCCCCAGATGTACATTTTGAAACATGTTTTATTGTATGCACATAGACTTATGTTTTTAGTTTAACATGCAATGGATGTCGTAAAACAATCTTCAAGCAGAGTAAGCCTTTGGTATGTAATATTTTAGATTATCTTACGGACCAAGAATTTCAATTTGTGTTTGAGTAAAACTGAAGAGAATTGTATTACTTTCCCCCTGATGGTGGTTAAAAAGAAAAAAAGAAAATCAGATGTGAGTTTTAAGACATAGATTCTGTGTTACTTTGTAATCATGTATGCCCAAAGTTAATTTTGTCATGTTATTCGCACCTGATCTAACCTGAAGCATGGAGATATACATGAAGTAAGCCCTGAGATGCAATGGCGTGCTCAAGAACTTGCCGATAATACACACCAGGCTTGAATCTGTGAGCTATTTAAGCAGCAAAACTGGGGCTTAAAACCAGGTAGTTTGGCTTTTAACCATGACACTAGGTCATACCCCTTTCAATAAAACTGGTTTTATTGATTGAAACCCAATATTCTTTTTTTTTTTTTTTTTTTGGGGGGGGCAATATTTTTATTTGTACTGGGGACAATTAGAACTGAATTAGTAGACATGTTTTAACTCCGGTGTTACATTTTTTTTTTTTTATATTTTAATAATTTTTATTTCTTAAGTATTACAAAGAGTATTACATATGTCTCCTTTTTTCCCCCCCTTGACATTCCCCGGGCCCCTACCCCCCGCCCCCCCGCCCCGTGTCTTGTGTCCATTGGTTAATCTTATATGCATGCATATAAGTCCTTCAGTTGGTCTCTTAATCCCCCCCCGCCAACCCTCCCCAGGCTTCCCACTGTAGTTTAACATTCTGTTCAATGTTGCTCTGCTTCTGTATCTACCCCTGTTCATCAGTCCATACTGGTCCCCTTTATTTGTCCCAACCTCACTGGAGTAGTCTCAACCTCACCAGGGCCGTCTGAGCCTCACCAGGGCCGTTTCAACCTCACCGGGGCTGTCCCTACCTCACGGGGGCCGTTTCAACCTCACCGGGGTCGTCCCTACCACACCGGGGCCATTTCGACCTGACCGGGGTTGTCCCTACCAGACCGGGGTCGTCCCTACCTCACGGGGGCTGTTTCAACCTCACCGGGGTCGTTCCTACCTCACGGGGGCCGTTTCAACCTCACCGGGGTCGTTCCTACCTCACGGGGGCCGTTTCAACCTCACCAGGGTTGTCCCTACCTCACGGGGGCCATTTCAACCTCACCGGAAACCCAATATTCTTTTCATGACATTTTGCATTATGTTATATGCAAATTTTAAAATAAATTAAATGGAACTGTGAACTTACTGACTTTTGCCTCCCAGGATATAATGTCTGTGAAATGCAGGAGTCACTTAAATTTTAGGTAGAATGGAAATAATAGTTTTGGTACAGAATTCTTTTTGCTTTTAAAAAGGTAGAGGATGAGAAACTAATCAATGATACTGAGGGAAAACGACTGTGTCCCTTTGGGCTATTCCTATAGAAATCTGAGGAGTATCTGCATATTTTAACTATACTAAAACACTGGCTCTTATTTTTGGAGGTATTTGTGGATCACTTCACAAGTCTGATACCAGCAAGGGATTTCTGTTCCATAAAAGTAAGAATACATATAAAAATAAATATGTATTCAAAACTTCTGCAAAAGAATTTACAGTTTCTATGAACTGTTTAGGACTATCTGCACTAAGAAATTTATTGAATCTTTAGGACAATTTAAGTTTCCCAAGTTTCATGGTTTCTGGATTAGGTTCTCTTAACATGTAGCCTAATATTATATACTTAGAAAATTTAAGTGATCTATTTTATTTCTAATATTTCCATTAAAACTATTTAGTATTAGTTTCACAATAACTCTCTTATATGGAAAAAGAAAAGTGCAAAATTAGCTTCCCCAGCTTTCTAATAATGTTGTTTAGGAATACACTTTCAATGGAAAAATTCCATTAATATGTAGTATCTATACATAAAGCATTCAGCTAGATATTAAAATTTCTTCAATACAAATCCATCAATAGACAGATTAACTAAACTTTCCCAAAGATGTTTTTAATTCCTTCTTCCTCTTGAGCATAAGAACAGATGAAATAAATATGATTTAACTATTTTAAAAACAATAAACGAATTATTTCTTAAATTCTCTAATTGTGTATGCATATGGAAAATGACTGGATCCTCAATCTCAACCTTACAAATAAATATCTTTAAGAAAATGATATTTCTTACAAAAGAAATACCTTTGTTTTAGTTTAGTGTTGTTTCATATTCTTACCTCTTGATCTTTTTCTGCTTTTCTTTCTAGAGCCTCAAATTCATCCAAATCATTCTTTTCTTTTAATTTCAATTCCATTTCTTCATTTTCTTTTCTTAGTTTTTCATAGTCCAATACCAGATTATCATAATCAGCACGAAGTGAATTCAACTCACTTTCTAAGTTTTCCTGTGGTAAACAAAACCAGATTTTCAAGCTGGAGAGAATTCAGATTATATGTTTGTTTATTTAACTAAAAATTTGGATTAGTCACATAAATTTAACCTTGAATCATTTGGTAATTTAAGCCATTCTCTTTTTCATTATCATCCTAATGTTTTAGCTTGGTCCACAGCAAAATAAAGGATATGCATTTTGGTAAATTAGTTAACTTAGAATACACAACTACTTTGAAAGGGGTAGAATTAAAAAAAAAAAAAGACCATAGAATCAAATGCTCTGCCTGTGCCGGTCTGGAAAAGTTCATCAGGAGTAGGAGATAGGGTGCATAATGGAAAATCCACCAGCTTTATTCCTAAAGAGCTTAAGGATCTGTGATAAAATGTTTCCATTGAAAGTGGCAAAAACCTAGCAGTGGTTAGAGTTTCAGAGATCAATAAGTAATACCCCGGTTTCACTCCTAATTCATATCCATCTGAAAAATAAAATAAAATTCATAATGGCTGCTAGGTTTTTGCCATCCTCAACAGAGACCTGCTTCTGTTTCCTATACCTTTATGATAGAGATAAACTTTATCATACAAATCCATCAATGGGCAGATTAACTAAACCTTCCCAAAGATGTTTTTAATTCCTTTCTTCCTCATGAGAATAAGCACAGGTGAAACAAATATGAGTGAAAAAAAAACAACAATCCACAATCAATAAAAACCAAAAACTAAGACCAAGGATTTTATAAAATCAACAAGCTCCTGAAGTATGCTTTAGGGACAGAGAAGCTTACCAATAATACTTAACTAATTATAATAACTAATTTATGACTAATTACAGTGGTTAGCTAATAATAACTCCCAAGAAGGTTCCAATTTTATTCCAAAATTAACATGAAATTACTTTAACAAATACATATACAGAACTGTAACTATTTCTTTGAACATTAGAAGCTGGGAAGTTAACATGGAATCTACATTTACTAAGGTATTCACTACAGGAGTCCTTATTCCTAAAGTTGTGATAAGACCATATAGAATACAGTTACTTTTATTTTTTATTATTATTTGGCAACATTATCCCTCCCCCATGTATTATTGTACTATAGGCCTGAGAATTTTGACACTTTTAATATCAGCCATTTTTTTTTAACCCTTAGGTGATTTTCCAAGGCAAAACAGAAGAAAATAAATCAAAGATACCAAAATCTGCTGGTAATGGCCTGAAAGTTTTACCTACTACCATACGCTCATTTTATAAAGTTTTTAGCTTCTCTCTGGATGGCACAATTATCAGTTGGGAGTCTAATGAGTGAAGAAGACTTAATTAGAACCAACACTGTTACTGAACTTAAGTCAGAGCCATAATGTGCTACAACAACAGTAAACACCAATAACAAATGACTTTAAAGAGTAAAAGTATAATGTTCCGTAAAATACATTCAAGTTACCTGACTTAGTAGCTTTGTTGCTGGATTCCACTCTATATCCGTTACTGTATCAAGGGTGTTACTGAAAACATCAGCCTCTGAACAGACAGCTGTTAATTAGGGGAAAAGAAACTTATACATAAATATGCTGGTAAGTTTCTTAAAACTCAAAGTATAGATTATTAAAAGAATTCTGATCAGATGTAATAAGCTCAAATTAGCTATTATGTGTTCATAGCATGACTGCCAAGAATACATTAAAAACAGATGTGATTGTATATATTATTTTGTGAATTGAGATCACTAGCTAGAATATAATCATAAAATATAGGCACCTTAACACAATACAGGTAAAAAGAACAAATTCTGAATTTGAGATTTGATAACTGTTAAGCAGTTTTTTAAATGCCCCTAAAAATACTTAAAGTGTTAGGCATAACTTTGAAAATTTTCTGTGTAAATTCCACCTTTTTAAAATTAGCAACGTTGAGGGGGAATCGAAGATGGCCGCATAGGTAAACAGCGGAGACCGCTGCCGCAAACAACCACTTCAAAAATACAACTAAAAGACGGAACGGACATCAACCAGAACCACAGGAAGGCTGGCTGAGGAGAGACTCTTCAACTAGAAGGAAAAACAACAGCATTCCGAGGCTCAGAAGAGGCGCAGTGTGGAAAATTTAAAGGTGTGGAGGTGCGCGCAAAGCGGGCTGGTGGCTGAGGGCGTGGTTGTCGTTTTCAATCAGGGAGTCTCAGACTCTGGGCTCCAGATCCGGGCGAGTCTCTAGGGACCCAGACTCAAACGGGAGAAGCGGGACTGTCTGGCTACGGTCCCTCCGAGGTTGGTCCCTCCGAGATTTGCAGCAGTTGCTGGGACAGAGAGGCGGAGCCCCTGGGGACGGACTGAGAGCAGCCATAACTGCTCCCTCCCCCCGCCCTGTTGATCCCGCCCCGCCCAAGCCCTGCACAGAGCCATTTGCCGGATCGCCTCAGGCAAAGGCTAGATTAGCACCTCCCAAGAGGACTGAAGTTTTCCCACAGCTGATTCTCACAGCCAGTCGGCCTGGTGGTCAAATCCCTCTAGTATTAACTACAACAATTAAGGCTTAACTAGAACAAGACTGTGCACAAAGACCACAAGGGGGTGCACCAAGAAAGCATAAAAGATGTGGAGACAAAAAAACATGACAGAAATGGAGGATATGGAGCTAAAAATCGCAATTTTGAGGGCCTGCAATAAACTTGAGCAGAGCCTCACGAAAACTAATGAGACCCTCGATGCTAAGATAAAGAAACTAGAAAGTAAGCATACATGGTCTGAAATAAAGAATATTATACCCAATAGCAGACCAGAGGAGCACAAGAATCAAACCGAAGAAGCAAAAAACACCCAACTGGAAAAGCAAAATGAAAAAAGAATCCGAAAGTGTGAAGATAGTGTAAGGAGCCTCTGGGACAGCTACAAGCGTACCAACATCAGAATAATAGGAGTGCCAGAAGATGAGAGACAGCAAGATATTGAAAACCTATTTGAAGAAATAATGGCAGAGAACTTCCCCCACCTGGTGAAAGAAATGGACTTACAGGTCCAAGAAGCGCAGAGAACCCCAAACAAAAGGAATCCAAAGAGGACCACACCAAGACACATCATCATTAAAATGCCAAGAGCAAAAGACAAAGAGAGAATCTTAAAAGCAGCAAGAGAAAGAGACTCAATTACCTACAAGGGAATACCCATACGAATGTCAGCTGATTTCTCAACAGAAACTTTGCAGGCCAGAAGGGAGTGGCAAGAAATATTCAAAGTGCTGAATACCAAGAACCTACAACCAAGATTACTTTATCCAGCAAAGCTATCATTCAGAATTGAAGGTCAGATAAAGAGCTTCACAGATAAGGAAAAGCTAAAGGAGTTCATCACCACTAAACCAGTATTATACGAAATGCTGAATGGTATCCTTTAAGAAGAGGAAGAAGAAAAAGGTAAAGATACAAATTGTGAACAACAAACGTGCATCTATCAACAAGTGAATCTAAGAATCAAGTGAATAAATAATCTGATGTACAGAATGAACTGGTGATTATAATGAATCAGGGACATAGAAAGGGAATGGACTGACTATTCTTGGGGGGGAAAGGGGAATGGGAGATGCGGGAAGAGACTGGACAAAAATCGTGCACCTATGGATGAGGACAGTGGGTGGGGAGTGAGGGCGGAGGGTGGGGCGGGAACTGGAAGGAGGGGAGTTATGGGGGGGGGGGAAAGAGGAACAAATGTAATCTGAACAATAAAGATTTAATTTAAAAAAATAAATAAATAAACATGTGATAATAAAAAAAATTAAAAATAAAATTAGCAACGTTTAAGGCAGATGTTATATGAATAGTAATTTAATTAGTTAAAGATTAGAACAAAAACAATAAAAATATTTGTCTTATGGAGTCTAATGACAGTGCATCATTTTAAAGAGATCTGGAAATAGAAAACGTCTTATTATACACATTACCTGAGATACAATAAGTAAAGTCTCCCATCATAAGGATAGTTTTATAAAAAAGCACTCACATTCATCAATTTCTCCTATTGAAGTTACATCACTCCTTTGTCTTTTTGTTGTATTCATTGGCATATTAAACTCATTCACATAGTTTAAGTCCTTCATTTTGTTAATTTTGCCAGGGCACCAAGTGACTCTTCGTTTTATTTTTGCCTAAAGAGGAAAAAAATGAAAATGACCTCCCCCAGATAATAAAACAGGGGGAACTAGTTTCCATTTTTAAGAATGACTGGCTTGGTAGAATTCTTATCAAGCCTAGTTTAAGATCTTAACAGCCTAAGGACATACTGAGATAAGAAAACATACTCAAACTTTTCAAATCAATGTTTAACCCCATCATAAATTTGATGAAACTATTTAAATTTTTTTAAAAATTGGAATCTTAACTTATAAGTTTCTCCGGGACTTAATTGAAAGAAATTGGGTAACACATAATCCTTAAAGTAATCTGTGTTATGCAGAACAGACGACTATGGCTGCCACCATCATAGCTACCACAAAAAGCACCTTTGGAAACCCAACTTGAAGTGGGAAGAAGCAGACAGGTGGCCCATTTGAATTTCCTCTCACAGAGCCCGTCACAATGTCAATTATCTTCCAAGTTGGCAAACTAATGCCTCCACCTATGCTGCTGGTCTCATTTGTTCCTTTCTCTCGTGGTACTCTGCACCCTTAAGGACCTGTTCATTTGTCATTGTCACTAGGCTCCTTTCTCTCAGCTTTACAAATGCACAAGCCTCTGTTTGCTTTTGATTAAAACAAACAACAAACAAACAAAATCTTGATTCTTTACTCTCCTTAGCTACCATTTTCTTTCTGTTTTTACACCATCTTCCTCATTCCTTCAAAGACACCTGCCTCCTGGTTCTTAACCCACTCAGCTAGCTGTCCTCACCACTCACTCCACTTTGCTGGTTTCTTTTCCTCTGCCCACCTCCTGTTTGTGGTCTTCCATATTTCATAGCTACCATTCTTCTCTTATCCCTCTACTAGTACAAGCATTATCTCATTTTATTTGATCCTCTCAACAATCCTCTATTACCACATCCATTTTATAAAGAAGATGAGGGTCCAAAAAGTTGGGAGAAGTTGTGTACAATCTTACACCCAAATGGTGGCTGAGCCCATGCCTGTAACTTCAGAGCCTATCCACTAACCACTCCATTGCATTGCCTCTCAAGATTTTCTGTATAATATAGATATTTGTATAATGCAGATATATATATATATCTGTATATATATATATATACAGATATATATATCTGTATAACTGCATGCTTTCATGCTCCTCCCACACAATATCTTTTTGCTTAAAATAGACAATCCTTTCCACAGCCTGCTCTGCAAAAGCTCAGTTATAAAAATCCTTCACTTCAATGACTTTCAGCTCAAATCCATTTGCTCTCAAACGCACTCTTGGAGCTTGCCATTATCTGAAACTCATAAACCTAGACCTCCTACTCTATCTAAAGTTCCTATCCTTCCACCTCATTGATTCAGTCAATACCATTTTGGCTATCAAGCATAAGAGGGAGCTCTATTCCCTTGATCCACTACTTTCTTCTTGCCAGCTCCCTCTTGGTTCTTATCTCATCATCTTAGATTCCATAGATGATCACTTGAATCGTGTTTTTGGGTCAACAGCCTCAAATTATTTGACCCATTCTCTGTTCCTTACACCTAGTCCAATCCAGTGAACACTCAAATGAATTACACTACCTCCTCCACCTTTACCAGTCTCCTGAACGCTGTCAGAGGCACACAACCAAAAGTCTGGCTGCCAACATCATCTGGGTCTTTAATGCTGCCTGGCCACACTCCTCTCCACGTGGGCTTTCTTTTCCATTCCTTACAAAGGCTAAACCCTTAGCATGTCTACAAACTTGTGTCTTTACCATCTCCTGCCACCACAGCATAAAAATAAATAAACCTCCTATTTCACAAAGAAAATATAAGCCTAAATTTATGAAAGCATTACTTGCACTGAAGCCTATTCCTTCCTCTGTCCTTGTTATAATTAACAGGTGTTTCTCCCTCTAAGTCCAGACCTTCTGCTGTATTTAAGATCCCATCCCTTTGGGCCATCTCAACCCACTGCAAGGTGGCTTTCACGCCCAACACATAATACAAATTGCTTTTGCAAATGAGCTTCTTGTTTCTAAATCCCAATTTTTTTTGGTCTACATGTATCTTATTTAACTTCTCAGTAGAATGTGACACACTGCCTCTCTGGAATAGTTTCTTCCTCTCATGACCACATTCACTTGTTTCCTTAACTCTACAGCTTAACCCTAGGCTCCTTTATGGATTCTTCTTCTCTGCCTTTACCAACTTTACACCTATAAAGTTGCTGTTTCTTGGGGTTTTGTCTTTGGCCCTCTGTTCTTTTCATTCTCAACATGCTCCCAAAGCAAGCTCATCCATTCACAAGACTTTAATTTGAATCGATCTGTAATGTTTATGTCCAAATGGCTATCTCCATCTCAGATCTTTCACTTGATTTTCATACACTTGCATTTTCAACTATCTGACACCTTTAACTGGTGATGTCTCAGATCCAAACACTGAGCAGCGTCACTGCTCTATATTCCTTGACCCTTAACGCAACGAGTACTGCTACCAGCTATCCAGTAAGCCTAGCAATGCTTGCAAGTCATTCTGGAAACCTCTTTCTCCCTTTCCCTGCCTCCCACATCTAAACAATCACAAACTCACGTTGAGTCTCCCTCCCAAATAGCTCTTCAGTTTATCCAATATTAGAGCCACCATCCTTGTAGAGGCCCAATCTGATGTGCATACCAGCTCTACACCTTTTTAAAACACAATTCCGATCATGTTACTTACAAGGCTTTGTTCCTGTCCTTAGCATAACGTAACGTTTAAAACTTTCAATGTGGTTTTAAATGCCCCTGCCACCAGAATATTTTAAGTCCAAGAAACATGTTTTTTCACAACTTCTGTACATGCAGATATCTTTCTGAACCACTCATTTCTACACCTTTCATTGGGCTATTTCCTACTCATCACTCTCAATACATAGATCTTGAAGTCTTCTATATACTTAGCATGGTAATTTGAATATAACGTATATTAATAATAACCTTAATAGCAAATCTTAATTGAGGGTTTGCTATATGGAATATTAAGCACATTCTGTAATACTTCTCACATCAATCCTATAAGGTGGGGATCAGGCTGTCTCACTGATTAGGAAACTGCAGCAAAATTTATCTATAATAACAAAAGCATAATATGCTAGTTAGGGCAGATGTCCTTCCAGATGAAGCGGGGCTATGAAGAAAGCCTGGGTCCCGGGTGCCAGAGGGAAGCTGGCGCTGGATGCCGGGGGAAGGAAGGCCTACTCTTGCATGAATTTCTAGTATTTAAGAAATTGCTTGCCCTGACTGGTTTGGCTCGGTGGATAGAGCGTCGGCCTGTGGACTGAAGGGTCTGGGGTTCGATTCCGGTCAAGGGCATGTACCTTGGTTGCGGGCACATCCCCAGTAGGGAGTGTGCAGGAGGCGGCTGATTGATGTTTCTAACTCTCTATCCCTCTCCCTTCCTCTCTGTAAAAAAATCAATAAAATATATTTTAAAATATACATATATTAAAAAAAAAAAGAAGAAAGAAATTGCTTAAGGTCCAGAGTTAGGGACTGACAGAATTGGGATTCAAATCCAGACAGTTCAGCTCCAGAGGTCATTCTCTTAACTATTACATAACCAGAACCCAAAAATATCTGTTGGACAAAAGATATCTAACTATTCTAGTAGAAACAAAAAGAACACATACTGGAAGCCAGAATTCTGATCACTATGTTAACTTATATTCTAGTTCAATTTCCCTGAGATGAATATTTGTTTAAAGAGAAAATATTCCCACTCTAGATGTCTGTGGCTCCCAATCACTTAATCAATTTCATAAGAAGCACATTTCAAATCTATTCCTTGACTATATACCAGACTTCTTGAATTGCTATCTCTGCATGTGGGAATCAGGAAAGTGTATAGGCAAATACACAAAAAGTTCTGAGTTTCTTGAATATATAGTATCAAAGGATAAGAAATACATAACTAGAGAATAAACATATAGGAATGCCAATTCTATTCTCTATATACTAAGTTTAAGCTGTCGACATTTACACTTTTACCTTTAATTCCTGTTGTGATGTGAGGGAAGAAGAAGTCACCAGCATTCGTGTTAAGTTTTGAATTTTCTCAATCTGCACTTTTTGAAGCAGATCTTTTTCTTCCAAAAGTTGGGCCAATTGGTCTTTTTCCATTGCCTGGGCCCGAGTCTCTGTAGAAACCTATAGAATATAATATTCGGTTATATTAATGAATATGGCTAGGTTTTAGAACCTTGAAAAGTAACCTAAAAGAATATAAATTTTTGTGAACCATGAACATTTTAATGTTATTAAACTAAAATATCCTACCTGCAGAACACCAATATGCAGTTACAACAGTTTCTCAATCTTATAATAAAATCAGTAAAATATACAGTTCTTCTCATGTGCATACTCCATATGCCATGTATAAGATTATAACAATGCTCTTAGAGCAATTCTATTTAAACAAAAAATAAATAAAAGGGAGGGAGAGAGAGAAACATTGATTAGAAACATCTATCAGCCACCTCCTACTGGGGATCAAACCGGCAACCTGGGCATATGCCCTGACCAGAGTTGAACCATGACCTCTTGGTTTATAGGTTGATGCTCAACCACTGAGCCACTGGCTGGGCTAGAGCAATTCTATTAATTGCCTGAAAATATATAAATAACAGGCAGAGAAGTCAGAAAAGTAGAGACCTGAATACCTACAGCAAAAGAAGAGATGTTCTTTTAAGACTACCATATGGTATCTTAGAGTTCATCTTTTAAAAGATCACCAGGGGACCATAATGATTAAAACAAATAAATTACAACGACAAGTGATTATGCTATTTTATTAGATTGATTAGAGGCCTGGTGCATGGATTCGTGCACCAGTGGGTCCCTCGGCCTGGCCTACAGGGATCGGGCTGAAACTGGCAGTCTAATATCCCCCAAGGGGTCCCTGATTGCGAGAGGGTGCAAGCCGGGCTGAGGGACCCCACTGGTGCATGAATCTGTGCACCGGGCCTCTAGTATGGTTATTCTCTTCCCGCCCTCTCCCCTTCCCCCCTTTCCTCCGAGATTCATCAGTCTGTTCCATGTTTCCATGCCTGTGATTTCCGCTTGTGTTGAGCATCTGCCCCCTGGTGGTCAATGCGCATCATAGCTACCTGCCGGTCAGCGGTAGCCTAGGCTTGTGGTCGGCAAACCGCGCTTAGCTAGCCACATGCGGCTCTTTGGCCCTTGAGTGTGGCTCGTCCACAAAATACCATGTGCGGGCGCACACGTACAGTGCAACTGAAACCTCATGGCCCATGCGCAGAAGTCAGTATTTTGTGGAAGAGCCAGTATTTTGTGGAAGAGCCACAATCAAGGGGCCAAAGAGCTGCATGTGGCTCGTGAGCCGCGATTTGCCAAGCAGCCGTTTGCCGACCACTAGCCTAGGCTTTTATATATATATAGATATAGACACTGCAGGGTTAGAAGAGGAATTCAAGATAACATGAAACTATAGAAAGTAGTTTTGCATAACCACACATGGTCTTCCTTTTTAACCCACTTCCCTATATTTGTGACCATTTTTAAAGAGTATCTACTTGGCCTGTCTGGTGTGGGTCAGTGGTTGAGCACTGACCTATGAACCAGAAAGTTTCAGTTAAATTCCTGATCAAGGCACTTGCCCAGGTTGCAGGCTTGATCCCCAGTAGGGGGCATGGAGAAGGCAGCTGATCAATGATTCTCTTTCATCACTGACGTTTCTATCTCTCCTTTTCCCTTCCTCTCTGAAATCATAAAAATATGTATTTTTTAAAAAAGTATTTACTTGGCCCATTTCAAAATCCCAAATTTTTCCCTTTGGAAACAAAAAATGAAATCGAAAATAATTGCAAGAAACCAAATCTTTCAGTTTATAGTGAATTAAACTAAAACTTTTGCGTTGATTTCTTCTTAGTTAAAAACTGTTTTAAAGTTAGGTCACATGACACAGATATTGATGATTTAAGAGCCTTTCTGAGCATTTAGGCAGATTTCAATTCTATTTCTGTCCCATTCTTTACTGAAATACATGGTTCATACATACCTCCTCTAACTGTTTTTTAAGATCCATTATTTCTTTTCTATATCTTTTCAGGAGCGCTTCATCACTTGATACTTCATTTACATAAGGAGTATTCTTCATATATTTAGCAGTACTGGCAAACTGGGAAAAAAATATGAATGTTCAGTGCTTGACACTAAAACATTTATTTTAGTCAATATTTAGGTTTCTTGTAGTTAAGTTCTTTAGAGAAAAAAAATCAATGCTCTTCCAAGGTGGCATAATACTTTTCAACACAAAGAACATTCTGTATGCTGTAATAATTCCTGTAACCTACCCTGGCACTGAAATATCTTCAAGGAGAGTCAAATGTTTTAAAAACAGAAGGTGACAGAAAACCTACAAACACTGGCTTACTAGAATCCCATCTACCCTTCAAAACCCAGTGCAAATCGCTCCCTCTAAAAAAGCAGCTGTCCTTCCTTTGAATTCTATCCTACTTACTAGCCACGTAACTATTAATCCAAGGCAATTATGTTGGAAGACAGTCTAATCTTCCCCATAAGACTATAAATTCTGTGAAGCCAGGGACTGTATGTTCTATCTTTGTTTCTCTGACAGTATCATGATCCAGTGTTCAATAGCTCTTTAAAGCAATGAAGTAACTTTAAGTGATAACATGAAGATGACCATTAAATCACTGAACCCTTCATTGAAAAAGCTATTCTATTGAAATTTCTCATTTTTCCTTTAACTCACACCCCCAACCCTCCCCCCGTTCCCCACAAACAAAAACAAACCCAAAACAGAAAGTGCAGGCTTTGAGCTCAGAGTCAATTAGCTAGCAGGAATTTAAGAATTATTGTTATCAAGACAAACACTTTTTTGAAACAACTTCCACTTGTTGCAAGCGATACTAGTTTTCATTTATGGGACTGATTAAAAAGTATCCTTCTATGATAAATTAAGTAAAAAAGTGAGTTATTTAAATAAAAATATCGTGTTAATTTCAGTAAAAGTGTTAGATGTGGCAAAAATTGTGGAGATGAGATATGAATGACTGAAGTCTGGGAAAATTAAAAAAATCTATTTAGTAGACAGCACATTAATTTTATCAGGTATGTTATGTCAATAGAAAAAAAGAAAACACAGCTAGCCTGGCTGCTGTTGCTCAGTGGTTGGAGCATCAGCCCACACAAAGGGTTGCAGGTTCGATTCCTGGTTGGGGTGCGCACAGGAGGCAACCAATTGATGCATCTCTCTCACATCGATGTTTCTCTCTCTTATCTTCCTCCTTCCCTTCCACTCTCTCTTAAAAAAAAATTATGAAAAATGAACAAAAACAAAAAACCCAAAATAAACCCAAAAAACCTACAACTAAGCTTAGTAGGTATTTTTTCTTCTTTAAGATAACACCCCCGCGCCCTGCCCAATTAAGTTGAGATAAAAAAAAACAAACTCACCTGGAGAGTACTAAGAGTTTCATCAAAAGACACTGGAGTAATTGTGCAGATAATACGTGTTTTGGCATTTCCTCCCAAGGAATTCTGGAGAATTCGTGTTAATTTGCTATCTCGATAATTTATGAAACCCCTAGGTGAGAAATGAGTTTGGGAAGAAAAAGAGTAAGAATTTTTATATAACAAAAATGGTTACTTGATTAATGCAGAACTTTAGCTACAACTATAAAAATAAATTCTTTTCTGATTAAAGAGGGCAGGTAAAATTTACTGACTCGAAATCTATACTAATAAAAGGGTAATATGCTAATTAGACCAGATGTCTTCTGAACAACCTTCCGGATGTCCTTCTGGACAAAGCCATGGTGGCGGGGCCGAGGCAGAGGTGGTTAGGGGCGATCAGGCCGGCAGGGGAGAGTGGTTAGGGCAGTGGTCGGCAAACTGCGGTTCTTTGGCCCCTTGAGTGTGGCTCTTCCACAAAATACCGACTTCTGCGCATGGGCCACGAAGTTTCAATCGCACTGTACATGCACGCCCTCCCATGGTACTCGTGAGCTGCAGTTTGCCGACCACTGAGTTAGGGCAATCAGGCCGTCAGGGGAAAACAGGGGGATCAGGCCGGCAGGCATGTGAGTGGTCCCGGATTGCGAGAGGGATGTCTGGCAGTTGAACATCCCCTGAGGGGTCCCAGATTGGAGAGGGTGCAGGCCAGGCTGAAGGGACCGCCCCCCCCCCCCCCCACACGAATTTCGTGTACTGGACCTCTAGTATTTAAAGTAAGTTAATTTAGCTGGTCATAGTCATAGATATAAGAAGTCATGCATGCTCACTGAATCACAAAAGCTTTTGAATACATGAAAGAAATTAGCACTTTGTCACTAAACTATAATAATTTTCAACCTCATGAAAAATGTAAGCATTAACAGGTAAATCACCGTGGGATAGTCTTACCCAACTTGTCCATCACTAAGTTTCTTGATCACTTGTCCCAAAATAAATAAACTTCGATTTATATTGCAGCCTTCCTTAAGTCTCACACCTGCATTGATTAAACAAATATGAAAACTAAAATTGATTTCTGTACTACATGAAGAACTTATTTACCAGTAAGTTATAAGACAAATTAGAAATAAAAGGGTCAGATGCTAATGTCTATGCTTTGCACTAGATCTGAGCCCACCTTTTACACCACAGGTAGAAGGAGCCCTCTCCCTATTCCTCCCACCTATAGAATGAATCAGCAAAGTTGTCACCTGAGGGAACTAGCAAAAGGAAAATGACTAAGAATCAGAAGGAGGAAAAGCCCATTTCCCAAAAGAGCCTCTGACCCCTCAGTTCAAATCTATTTTTTTCAAACCTCACAAGCAACTATAGACATACAATCAAGTTAGTTCCTATAGGCTCACAACCAAAAAGGTTTTCATTTTAAAATTGTTAATATGCTCAAATGACTCAAACATTTAAAAAAAAAAGCACATTGAAAAAACCCTCTCACTTTTATGCTTCATTCAACCTATTCCTGTTTCTATTCCAGCAAACCATTTTTATTAGTTTATTTTTCTAGAGATTTTTATAAATACAAGTCCATACATATTAATTTCTCCCCTTTTTTACACTAATTTAGTAGATTAAATACACTACTTTTGCACTTTGCTTTTTTTCAATTGGAAGCTGTTATTTCAGGTGCATTATTCAGCTATGACTGTAATATTGCAGCTTAACAAGCCAGCTTAAAAAAAGCATTTATTTCTTATTTACAGGTCTGAGAATTCACTGGTTTGGTGGATATAGGCCACCCTCAGCTGAGTGTGTCTATGTCAGGCTGAAGGAAATTAATGTAGAGAGGTTTGACATCTTTATGATTGTGAACCTTCCCATCTAAGTAAGCTCACCCATTTGTGTAAGTATATGGTTATGTTCCTCAGGTCTGTTTTAAAGTTTTCTTTATGTTGGTCTTATGAAATTTTTGTTGAGTTTCATCCTAGGTATTACATCCTTTAAGTCATTGCTGTAAATGGAGTCTTCCGTACGCTTAATATTCTAACTGGTTGTTGTTTGTATCATGAGAGTTATTAATGTCAGCATATTAATTTTGTACCCCACTACCTTTCTGAATTTCCTTACTGATTATGACAATTTGGTTTTCATGGTACTCTCAGGAGCTTTCCAGCTGTACAATCCTAACATCTGCATAGTTTTAGTTTTTTAATTGATGCTACAGTAGCCTGAAGTAACTAGCTCAATACAGAAGCTGATTTTTTCATTAAAGACCTTTATCACAAAATTGTTATTGCCAATACGTTATTAGTTTCTAAAATGTATGCTAGCACTTTTTATTCTGTAAAACAGGAAAACATTCAGACCAACACTGCATGAGTTTTCATTACCTTCAGCACCTGTTTGAGCAGCTCTTTCACTGCCTGCAAGATCAACCAAATTCTGAAAGATAGATGGAAATAAACCTTTAGGAAGGATAACCTGAAATAATGAAATCCAAACTGAAAGCATGTTTTTAATGCATGGTTTATCTGAACACCACTCTTATACCGCTGTCTCTCACCCCACTGTCTAGGCCTTCTGTTTCCTGAGTCATCTACACAGTATTCCTTAACTATACTGTATCCTCCATACTGCTGACAGAATAGGTTCTCTATTTCCTACACAAAGTTCAAAACCTAACTATGGTGATTATGATTCTTTACAACCTGGCAATTGTGTTGCCCCAACATTATATCTATCCATTGCTTACTCTTAACTACTCACTAAATTGAACTATATGCACTATGTCCTACACACACATGTGCTTCCACACTTGCAAGTGCTATCTTTTGCCACTCCCTTTTAGTTAGTTTGAATGTTCTAGTATGCCCTTACTCATTATTCAGGACCAAAGGCAAATGTTACCTCCTCAATGTAGTTTTGCTGATTTTACCCTTCATCCCCCACACACTGAATGAATTGATTTTCAACTGTGTACAGAGAGGTGTTTATAGATATGACTTATTCTTACTAGTATAGTGCTGAGCTAGTCATTTGTATCTCCCAACACACTGTAGCATCTTTAAAAGCACAGGCCCCTCTTTCATTTCACAAATGTTGTTGAACAAAGTGACTGCTTGTCATGCTGCAGGCGGTTTGTTAGGTACTAGAACCGGACAAATAAAGGCCCCTGCTCTCAGAGCTTATATTCTACATGGGGTGGGATGAGGAGAGGAGGGAGTTGGTGAGAAGAGAGAAAAAGACAAACAGATAAGAAACATATCATGTAAGTGTAATACAGATAGTTTAAAGGGAAGGGCAGAGAAAATTCTTTGGATTGGGTGGTTGGGGAAGACCTTCCATTAAACCAGGGGTGGGGAACCTTTTTTCTGCCAAGGGCCATTTGGATATTTATACTGTCATTTGCTTAATATAATTCAGTTAATATAAATTTATGTTGCTATGAATAAAGCTCACAGATTTATTGAATTTCCAGTCCCGCCAGTGGTTATCTTGGCAGGGCCAGACTAAATATGCAGCCTGTAGGGCGGACATTCCCCACCCTTGCATTAGACTAAGATCAGAAATGACAGAGAAGAGGGAGCCAGCCATGCAAAGACCAAGGGAACTGTATTTAAGAATAAAGAATAGACTGTACACTCAGTCACAAAGCAATAACAAGCTTAGTGCATTCAAAACATAGAAAGGGCAGCACTGGCAGAGTGAGTGAAAGATAGGACAAGATAGGGTAAGAACTCTGGATTTTCTAAGTGCAACGGGAAATCATGAGAGGGCTTTAAGCAAGAGCAACATGTCTTGATTTAACTTTCTGAAGGATCAACTGTGAAACCCTAGGTGGAGAAAGGGTTGGGGAGGGGCAAGAGAGGCAGCAGGGAGCCCAAAGAGGAATGTTAGTGTGAGACAATGGTGGCTTGAACTAGACAGGTAGCAGTGGAGACAGTAAGTAGTGGAGGGATGTTTTCTTTATTCTTTTAATCTCCAGAGCCCAGTACTATGCTCACAACATGGTAAAGGCTCAGTAAATATTCTTAATGCATTTAAAGTCAGAGATTTAAATTGTTTCTCTGTGGAGACTTGCAGGAATGGCAGGTAATTCTGTACTATTACTTTGTAGTTCTATCTCAGATACTTCTTTCTCTAAAATACTCAGAGAAGTCTAATCTTTTTTGTAAAGTATCTATTACAGATAACTCTGATACATAATAACAGGGCAACGTGGTGATGAAGGCAGCATGAATTAAGGTATAAGATGGAATGAGCATTAGTATTCGAAGATATGAAGAATCTATAAGAGAGGAGCTCATGTGGAGTAGAAGGAAGTAAAGTAGATGGGCCAAAAGTGGCCAGATCTTGACTATGGGAGAGACACAACAAGATCAGTACTTAATAACATTTGAAATGAAGATCAAAGTCCAGGAGAATGATGTAGCACCTAAATGAGTATGACACCAAGGAGAAATGTTGAAAGATGAAATCAGTAAGAAATGGTTAAAACTGGATAAAAGGGAAGGCAGAAAGAGAGCCAAAATGACTTGGGTTTTTAGCCTAGGGGACCAGAATAATGCTGGTACAACTGGAAAAAAGGAATATTCATTGCAATAGGAATAAATTAATTTGGTTTTAGACACACTGAAGTTTGAGACAAGAATGGGACATCTGATATAATAAAAGGTTAATATGCAAATAGACCAAATAGCGGAACCAAATAACCAGTTGCCATGATGTACGCTGACCACCAGGGGCGCACACGGAACATGGTGGGTATTGGCAGCAAGCGGCAGAGCGTGGAACATGGCAGGCGTTGGCTGTGGCAGGATGATGGAACAGGTGAGCAGGGGTGCCAGACCAAAGCAGGGCGCTGGTGGCTGTCATCAGGGAGAGACTGTGGTGGTTACTGAAATTTCTTTGATCCTGCCTGTGCCACGGTCCCGCCAGTACTCTCACCTGCTGCTGGCGCCGGTCCCCGTCACACCCACAGCTGGTGTTCAGCACCAGACCCAATTGCTTGGTGCCATCAGCAGGTGCGAGTGGTGGCTGCTGGCCCTGATTGCCCCTCAGGGCTTCTTCACCTCCCCCTGCTCCTGAGGGGTGATTGGATCGGCAACTGCTGCTCACACACACTGAGGGTGCTGGTCCTGCTCGCACCCGCTCCTGCTCTCTCCACACTGTCAGCAGTTGTGAGTGGGACAGGTGCTGTCAGTGTGTGGGAGCGGCAGCAATGGGAGCAGGACTTTCAGCAGACAGGGGACTGGGGGGCCCCAGTGGAGTGGGGTAGCGGGGGGGGGGGGGGGGGGCTGCGGCAGGAGGGGCCAGGAGGGGGCACGGGGGATGGGCCGAGACCCGCCCCTGTGCCCACCGCAGCCTCGCAGCCCACAATTCCTTTCATGGTGCACGAATTTGTGCACTGGGCCCCTAGTGCGATTATAATAATCATTAGGAAGACATGTATTAGAACCCAGAGACTCTAGATAAAATAAACATTTGGCCATCATTAACACAGAAGTGATAACAATGTCTGAGAACACGCATGGGAAGTAAGAAAGGCCACAGAACAGCCTGTGTTTTTGTTAGAAGGGTAGGAGAAAAGAGGCCACACAGGGGAATAGAGAAGACGCACAGCTAAGAGAACCTGGATCTTATCACAGAAAGGCTAGGAAATGCTCAAAGGCCACCTACAAAGAGTCAGAAAATGATCCTTTGGGGAAGACTTCTTCCCAAGAAGATACTTAAGAGTGGGAGGCTGGAAGGTTGTTGGATCAGATGGGACCTGTTGTCCCTAAATGAGAGCATCAAACAACATGAGAAAAGTCATCAAATGGATCACTGACCATGTCAAGGGTATTAAAGCTAAATTAAGAGAAAAGTTGGAAATGTAGTGATATATCACAGGCCAGGTTTGGAAAACAAAACAGAAGTTAGGTTTTTTGCTGTTAAATTAAAGCAAGACTAGTTTACTAAAATAAGCTTTGCACTTGTATGGTAAAGTAAGTAAACTAGAATTAGATTTAATTAAGACTGATTTTTCAAAATCTAAAAATGAACAAACATAAACTATGTACAAGATGAATAAGATATCACTCTTGCTTTCCAGGGATTTACAGTCTAAAACACTGTGTTTATAATATAAAATATATTTTTTTATTTACTTAAGAATGAACTTGAATGTGATTTACTTTTAAACCATCCCACTTAAGTTTTTGTTTATCGCACAAGTCTTAATTCTATTGGATGAGACTAAAAAGCCAAAAAACAAAGACACTGACCCATTCCAAAATTACGTTAACTCTTAAATGTGTATGAAAAACAAATAAACAAAAAAACAAAAAAAAAACACCCCCAAACAAAAAAACAAACAAACCCCCCTTCATTACTGTCATAGAAAGCCTCAAATCCTACAGTCCTAACATCTAAATTTTAGGAGATGGTAGCCATACATAATAGGAAGAAAGATCCTCTAAATTCTTCCTACATTTTAGCTAGCAATTTTATGCTACATATGTCGCTAGTTAAAGTACCATTTATAGATGGTTCTATTTAGTTCAGTTAACAGTCCTTATGAAACCAAACAACCCACAACTGAGTCCAATTTTGCTTTGGCGGATAAGGTACATTATCATGGTTTATCAATACTCACCAAGTGGGACACCTTGACAGATCCTTCACAATTAGAAGGTTCACCTTTCTCTCTACTTTCCAAAATCTAGAAGGAAAAGGAAACTTGTAGAAAACTTAGTGCATTCTTAACTGGAAAGACCAAATAGAGAATTACCTACCATCCTAAAAATGGTATGAGAGCGACTGCTTCTTTGATTCATTTTTGTAATTCCATAATGTCTATTCTCTGTAAAAAATGAGTCATATTTCAGCAGTGTATGTCAACATTTTTAAAAATTAACTTTTACTTTAGCTTAAAACTGAAAGTGTGACTTGAAGCCTAAATGCATTCAATTGAATAGTTTTTACAATGTCTTGAAGAAATACAGAATAAAGTCTTACTTTCTCCCTTTCTGATCCACTTCAAAGCCATTTCTGATGTAGAAACAACTTCTTCTGTGAGGTCAGATACATACACATTCCTCTGAAACAAGTTTAATTATGGGAAGGGTAAAGAAATAGAAAACACTTAAAAGTTTGCATATCAAAAAGAAGGTGCGAACTATGATAGAATACATTTTTAGAAGTCAAAATGCAAAATGAAAACTATAGTATGAAAATAACAAGTAAACTTATGATATTTACAATTTACTTCCTATATCAAAGCACACCAAATTCTAACCTGAAACTTCCATCTTGCTCTTTTTAGGCACTTACACCAATATATTACAGCTGTCAATATTTAAAAACTACACATATAGGGGTGGGCAAAAGTAGGTGTATAGTTGTGAGTATACAAAATACAAAATTTATTTATATTTTTTAGAATTTATTCTTGTATTATTGTATTACTAGAGGCCTGGAACAAGAAATTCATACACTCAGGGTGGGTGGTGGGGGGGCGCCCTCAGCCCAGTCTGTGCTCTCTCCCAGTCCGGGAGCCCTTGGGGGATGTCCGACTGACAGCTTCGGCCTGCTCCATGAGGAGCGGATATCCTTAGAGCTGTCACGAAGGCAGGAAAGGCTCCTGCCACCACTGCTGCGCTCACCAGCCGCAAGCCTGGCTCAGGGCTTCTGGTTGAGTGGCACTCTTGCATTGAGCATCTGCCCCCTGGTGGTCAGTGTGCGTCATAGCCTCCGGTCATTCCACTGTTCAGTCATTTGCATATTAACCTTTTATTATATAGATGTTACAACTGTAAACCTACTTTTGCCTGCTATGTATTGCTTAAAAAGGGATCTTTATAATCACTTAAGAAAAAATAAAATAAACCATAGATACAGCACTTAAAAATATAGAAATTAAAGGTAAATGTTCAAGAACAACAATAGCAATAAATAAGTCTCTTTTTTGAGCTACTTTGTTAACTCTGCTACTCACATTGAAGTCTTCCCGAATTATTAAAGGCTTCATTTTTCGAGTGTCACAAAGTAAGTCTGTAATGGTTTCATTATATATTTCCATGTAAGACACACGCAAGAGAAATTCCCTATCAGGAAACTAGAAGATAAAACAACAACAAAACATTAATCATCCATTTAGGAAAACCTAATACTAAATGTTTATGTGTTAATATTAAAATATTGTTTGAAAAACTATCTCCTTAAAACAAACAAACAAACAAAACCCCTAAAAATCCCCTTATGGTTCTATATTAATAATGATAAACACAAAACTATAAAAGCAAAAGCACTGTTTCAGAAAAATATAGTATCATAGAATTAGAAGAGTGTCCAGTCCAAATCTATAAGTTCAAAATAAAACCATACACACAGATGTTCAAATAAAAACATTAAAAATCATTAAAATAATAATAAGTAATTTAAATGCAATCAACTCTTAACTAATTAGGCTGCCTTATCTGGCCCTCTGCTGCCCTTGTCTTTTATCTACATCTATTTTTACTGCACCTTGGTAATCAATGGCAGTTAAACAAAGGCAGTGAGGAGTTATCCATTCTGATAAGACTTTCCTGTTCCTTAATGCCCATTTTGTGGTCGGAGTATTACTATTTCAAGCAAAAAATGAAGAACTTTAAGCTCTGAAGTAAGTTTGTGGAAAAGAAGTAAATCTATGCCATGCCTTTCTTCTCTCCCCATAGATAATCAAGAGATAACTGTAAATCTACTTCCTTCATCATTACAAGAGAACACTGAAGTTGCTATCCTATTATTACTACTTTTACCTGTCTATACTAGAAATTTAGCTAAGTTATTTACCTTCTCAATTTTATGGAAAATGTCATGAATTGCCCTGGGTATTACTCCCAAATAATCTCCTGAACCCATCATAGTAAATGTTTTTCCCGAAGCAGTCTGCCCATAGGCAAATATAGTACCTGCAAAAACAAAACACACACAAAGATTAAAAAAAGAGAGAGACTACTAAAATATTGACTAAAACTATCAGTATTTGTTGAACAAACAGCCCAAACTAAAATGTTTCTGCAATGAATACAAACCATTATAGCCTTGTATGGCAGAATCTATGATGGGCACTGCTATTTCTTCGTAAACATCTTTAGTGGTTTCATTACTATCAAAGACACGATCTAAAAAACAACAACACATGAGTTAAACCAAACAAACTGTGTTTTCTTCTTAATTAGTAGTTGCTCAAAGAAATAAAATTGTCAGAATCTATAACAGTGATTCCCAAAGTAGGCGCTACCGCCCCCTGGTAGGCGCTGCAGCGATCCAGGGGGGCGGTGATGGCCACAGGTGCATTTGGGGGCGATGAGTAACTGCTATTAAAATTAAGAAAAAATTAATTTCCAGGGGCTGAGTAATATTTTTTCTGGAAAGGGGGTGGTAGGCCAAATAAGTTTGGGAACCACTGATCTATAATAATAAAAACATAATATGCTAATTAGACCGCACGTCCTTCTGGACGAAGTCAGGGCTGCGAGGGAAGCCTGGGTCCTGGGTACCAGAGGGAAGCCGGTGCTGGCAGCTGGGGGAAGGAGGGCCTACTCTTGCACGAATTTCGTGCATCAGGCCTCTAGTATAGTATAAAATATTGAAGACTATATTTTCTTCAACTTTTTGGTCCTCTGAAAATATACTTTTCTATAAGGTAAAATGTGTTGGTCCTCACACCTAAACCCCATCCAAACAAACAAAAAAACCACCCAAGAAAACGTCATCTATGCTATGTACTTTCAAGAGGCAGTAGGGTATAGTGGCTAAATATGGAGTCTTGAAATAGATTGTCTGCAAATACTGGTTCTGAGACTTACTAGCTGTGTGACTTTGGGCAAGGTGGTTGATATATCTCTGTGCCTCAGTTCCCTAATTTGTTAAACCAATACACTATATTATCTTCCTCACAGAATTATTCTAAACGTTAGGTTAATACTTAGGAAATGAGAACTATTACTATTCTTTGGGAAATTTCAATGTTTAGAATGTCTAGCAAAAAGGACTAGCCCTAACTAAACCAAATGCAAACATTTGAAAGAAAAGTACTGAAAAAAAGCTGACTTTAGAGGGAATGCCCAGTTTGCTGGTTGCCAAAGACTAGGTTTAGGACAGCATTTGCCCTGATGAATTCACTAGTCTAGGAAGTGGTTTTCTGCTGTTGTTAGCACATTAAAAATGGACCACTCTTGCAGTGGTAGCCTCACATTAAAAAGCTCACAAGCAATTAATTTGTGCATCAGGAGAGAAATGGATTGACCCACAATGAGAAATTCAGTGATCACACTGCTTGCACCACGCCCATATATCTACCCTGTTGGCAGAACTACATGGAAAACCAAAGTTCCATCCAAAGACTGCTTAGGCATCATAATTTCTGAGCAAGGAGAGATGACCGGATGATTCAAATCTTAATGCCATCTGCTTCAGATAGGTGAATGAGTCAAAATCCTCAATGGGCATATACGGCTTCCGAGAATCTGTAGTACCTGAGTCGAAATGCTTTCGCATTCACTGCTTTTGGTTTTATAATCTCTGGCACATATTGTTTTACCTTTTAAAAACTTATGTTAATCCCCTCAAATAGTCCTTTATCAGGAATCATTTTCTCTACTGTACATCTTGGCTCCAGATCTTATATGTTGGCTTTCTACATTAACACTGTTTTGACACTCATTCCTAAGGTTGTTGAGAACACTTTGCTGTCGCTCTTTGGTGCTTAAGTGGCTAGGACACAGATCTGGAGCCTGACTTCCCCTTGCTGGCTGTGTGACTCTGAGCCTCTGTTTTAGTCCTGTTCTAAAATGGGAAGGTACCTATCACATAGTATCTACTGCACAGGCTTGTTGGAGGATCAAATGAGTTAAGATTATGAAGAGCTTAGAACAGTGTTTGACACACTGGCAACACTATATACATATTAAATCAATACAACAAATCAGTCTAATCAACCTTTAGGGCAGGGGTGGGGAACCATTTTTCTGCCAACGGCCATTGGGATATTTATAACATCATTCTCGGGCCATACAAAATTACCAACTTAAAAAGTAGCCTGCTACATTTGCTTAAATTAGCTTACCCTAGTGCCTTGGCAAGGCCAGACCAAATGGTTTCACAGGCCTCTATGTTCCCTACCCTTGCTTTAGGGCCTTTAAGTCCCTTTGTCCTAGGTAGCTCTCCCTCATCCTGCAGGTCCCAGTTTAAGTGGTACCATTTCAGACACCTAGCTAGATCCCCACTATAAGCTTCCACAAAGCTTGTCATAATAAGTGTAATTACTTATTAAGGTGTCCCTTCTGACACATGATAAGCTCCATAAAAATAGGGGTGAGTCCTTTCCGTATTTCAGCAAAGAAGGAATATCTTCCCTACTTATTGTTTAAAGAGATTTCTTGGAAATAATTGTGGAAAAAATACTAAATTGAAAAGATGATCTTAAAGATGACTTCACATTAAGTGACACATTTTAGGCTTACGAAGTTTTAGGCCATAAATACACTAATAAATAAGAGGGGAAAATGATAGTTTTAGTCATAAGACACTCTGACTATGACTGTTTTAAATATCAATTTATTATCTTACCTTTCATACATAGATGAATAATTTTTTAAGGCACCCACTGAAGCAGTTACCAAAAGGCTTGGTCTCTTCTTTAATGACAAATCCAGTATTATTCACAAGCCTTTGTACTCTTTTTGTTATTGTTGTTAAACCTCACCCTATGATATTTTTACCATTAAAAATATATATATATATATATATATATATATATATATATATATATTCTTATTGATTTCAGAGAGGAAGGAAGAGGGAGAGATAGAAACATCAATGATGAGAGAATCACTCATCAGCTGCTTCCTGAATACCCACTACGGGGGATCGAGCCTGCAACTCAGGCATGTGCCCTGACGGACACTGAACCCGGACCCTTTAGTCCACAGGCCGAGACTCTATCCACTGATCCAAACCAGCCAGGGCTTTCCATTGATTTTTAGAGAGAGTGAAAGGGAGAGGGAGAGAGAGAGAAACATCAATGTGAGCGAACCACATCCATTGGTTGCCTCCGCACAAGCCTTGACCAGGGCTGGGGATCCAGCCTGCAACTGAGGAACATGCCCCTGACCGGAATCAAACCAACCAGAGACCCTTCCGTCTGAGAGTCTGAGCCAAACCGGCGAGGGCTTTTTAATTTGTACTCTTAACAGGAACAGAATAACAGGTTAGCTTTTGATGCTAGCATAAGCTTACCAAAATTAAAGGATTTACTCCCATCCACTTGATAAACAGCATTATTGCCAGTTTTCCAATAAACTTGGGTAGTTTCTCCAAGAGCTTCTTCTCTAAAACAATAAAACACTGCATTTTACTATTACTGGTCAAAGAAGCAATGTTATAGGAAAGATAATTTAAAATATTTCAACTTCTGAAGACTATTTTAAAAGATGGTAATGACATCTATATCAGATAAACATGGAAAATCCACCTTTGGGGGGGAGGGGTGAACACTTTTTTGTAATACTTTTTTTTTATTGATTTCAGAGAGGAAGGGAGAGGGAGAGAGATTAAAACATCAATGATGAGAGTGAATCATTGATTGACTGCCTCCTGCCCCCCCCCCCCCCCCCCACTAGGGATTGAGTCAACAACCTGAGCATGTGCCCTTGACCGGAATTGAACCTGGGGTCCTTCAGTCCGCAGGCCAACGCTCTATCCACTGAGCCAAACCAGATAGGGCAGGGGTCAACACTTTTAAACAGGGCTTCAATAACCTCCTGCCCTCTCATGGGAGATTTATTTCGAAGCTCTTCATTCCCACGGTCTTACCCAGTACCAGCAGCTGAGAAGACACACCCCAAATGCAACCCTGCTTAGGTCCCTCTCCCTTAAATCCTTTATTTATTTTATTTTTTTGTTTTTATTTTATCTATCTATCTATCTATCTATCTAATCCTTTAAAGGTCATCTGAAGTCCTTGCTGTGGCACAGGAGACCTGGATTATGTTTATCTCTCTTCAAACTCATCTTCTAAATTCCTCTATCTATATATCTATCCTAACTCCCTATTAATCAATTACCTGAAGGTTCCTACGGATAACAGATTCAACCCCTCTGCGCCTGGAATACCCTGACTAACCTTCCCGTTAAGTAACTTGATTCTTTCATTCATGAAAAGTGTCAGGAGTTTCCCGACAGTACCCTGCCTCTCCCCCAAACTGTCATCTCACCAAAGGGCTAGGAGGCCTCCAGCCAACACTCTCCGCCAGGATATGGTAACACTTGCCAAGACGTATTGTAATAGTTTCTTTCTGGGGTGAAGGCCGGGGACGAGAGAAGCAAACAGACTTACTTCAGTACCTCCCCTCCCTGCTTTTTCTCTGTAGCATTTATTACTCGCCTATCAACATTCTCATTCTACATTTTTTTTCTACTTTACTTTCTGTCTCTCCCGCCCCAATGTAAGATCCACAGGGCCACGATGACAGTATGTTTAGTACAGTGCACCGTACTAAAAAAAATAAAAAATCTGTATATATCACCAGTCATTCCACTTTCTGCATGTTATATGCAGTCATTGTCTGAATGAAGTCTCAGGTGCCTACTGAATACGATGCAGAAAAATAAAATAAAAAAGACAGGCTCGTCCCGGCTCTTACGGGGTGCACAGCAGGAGGGAGACAGGTCGGTGTCACCTGCCTGAGTGCCAGCAGGACCCTTCCGGCAGGACCTCCCCGGCCGGTGGGTGGCTGGGTGGGTGCAGATGGGGGGCGGGGGGGGGCAGCGCAGGGCTAAGGCTCTCACGCTGACCACACTGAGTTTTTCGATGTAAGAGAGTCCGCAGCCGGAATGTGTCTTTTAGACCCGCCGGTCCTTCCCTGCGACCTGACACATGAGGGAACCCAGGCGAGCAGCGGGTAAGCGGGTCAAGGAGAAGGGATTACAGACCACTGTGCACACCCCAAGGACGCCGCCAACAGTTCGGACAAAAGATCAAGGGAGCGGGTGGAGGGGTAGGTGGGGTGGGCAAAGGCCGGGGAGGGAGACACCGACGATAACGCCAATATTAAAATGTTTTTTTATTAAAAATTTAAAAAGGACAAGCGGCCGAGTTACTGAGCAGCGGCGCCCGGCGGCAGCAGCTCTGGGGAACCCCGCGGGCTTCACCTCTCGGGCTGGGGCCGCAGGGGCCGGGTCGCGGGCCGCACACCTACCTGCTGTTGAGCGGGCGGACCCGCACGCAGACGGCCACGGCTCCCTCCTCCGCCATCCCGTCCTGTCACGCCAGACCCCGGGGAAGCGGCCTAGGCTCTCCGCGCCGGCGATGCGGAGGCCGCGGGCCGCCCCGCCTTTAAGTTTAAATTTTCCCAAACGCCGCTGCTGATTGGGCGAGGTCTCTATGACGTCACGGGCCGTTCCACCTGCGTCGCGGCGCGGGGGGCGCGAGGCCGGCGGGCGCGTCCACGGGTATGGGAGGGGGTGTCACTGTAAAGGGTCTGGAGAAGGGGGTTGCAGGGAGGGATCCGTGAGAGATAAATAGCTATTTTCTGCTACAAGGCGCTGAAGTGCAGGACGCCACTTCACCCTAAAAGTTTGCAATATGCAGAAAAAAAAACCAGAATTTTTTTTCACCAACGAAAGAGAATATGAACTTTAAAGAATCAAAGTGCCCCCCCCCCCGCCTCCCCCCGCCTCCCGCCCAAAAGAAGAAAAAAAAAAAAGAAGAAAAACCTTCAAAGTCACTGTCCAGCCTGGAAACAAGAATCTTGTGCTCAGAAACTCTGAGGTTTTGATTTTCTCTTTTCCTTTTTATCTAAGTTCCTGTTTTCATTGGCGTTGGGTTCTGAAAGGAGTAACAGTTTGCCGCCCTGAAGCTGCCTTTTGAGATACTGATTTTAAGCTGTTTGTTAAGAAACAAAACACTCAGAAAGAGCCTTTGATTCTTCCCCCTTTCCTGCCCAAGAGAGTCAGAGAAGCCTGCTTTAGGAAGGGAGCCTTGGCTTAACCATCACTTTAAGAACCTGTTAATTTGATTGTTAGCCCAGCTAGAAGATGCGGGCAGTATCAAATAAGATGATAAGAGTTAAGAAAGCTGTGCTTTAACTTAAATTGTGTGGTCAGGAAAGGCGAAGAGATTTGTTAAAGATACACTGAGGCATATTTAAAAATGTAAAGGTCTATTTGAGCAAAAATCGATTCAAATTGGCCAGTATCTCATCTAGCAGATAGAAAAGAGCTCTAAGGACCTACACAAAAATGAATGACTTTCATGGGCAGAAAGGAGTGGAGAAAGGACATTACACTCAGCCCCAAAGTGGACTGGTTATTAAAAACTGACTTTCTTTTAGGGGGTGACAGGGGCCTATCAGGCAGATTACCTAGTTGTTGATTCCTGATTGACTGGTTTAAAATCCTATTTCTGGGAAAGCCAAGAATACATTTAAATATTAATTTGGTGGCATGGGGTTTAGCATGAGCAACTCCATTTTGGGCCTGTTGTCTTGTTTTCAACAGATTAAAGAATTTGAAGTTATGGAACTTTCAGAGAGAGAGTTGTAAAGTGTGCATGCATACTACTTCTCTAACTTTTTTCTTACTATTAATTTTTTTTACTATTAATTTTTCCCCAAAGATTAGTACATGCATTTGATGAAAAAAAAAATGTAAGTAGTGTAAGAAGAATCACAGTGAAAAATTAACCTTCTTCCCACAACTGATCCCCAGGGTACAAGTTTGTCGCTCCAAAGGTAACTTGCAATTTCCTAGAGTGTTATCCTCAGATTAATCTACAGATATGCACATACATATCTCTTTTTCTTTATCGCATGTCTTTTTATATAAATAGGTACCTATTATATATACTGTAGTGTACTTTGCTTAAAATCTGATCTTTACATAGCTATTTTTATTCAGTTCAGGAAGGGAAAATGAATACCAGAGCATGCATGTTAATTGCACACACTTCCATGTTGATGTTTAAACCACAGTTTTTCCATCCAAACTGCTGATTTCTGCTGAAGCTGCAGAGGGCACTGTCATCCCTCCAGAAGCGTAGCAAAGCCTTGAATAGCGTTTTGCAGTGTTTGAATGCGTTGCCAACGATAGGATTCTGAGCAGCTCCTGGTATTCGTATACATCAATTCAAATCACTCACTGTGCTCACTTCTTAGATATGTATTTTATATAAAATTAATTGCCATATGTGTTTACATTATGTCATCATCAACAGGGATAATTTTTGTGTAATAGGTACAACATTTAATTTTGAAAGCACAAATCTTAACTTTAATTTTGTAGCCATCTCTGCAATGATCACAGACATACTATCCTTTTCTTTCTAATTATGATTACACGAGATTTGTGTGGCATCATGGAAACTGTAGGTCATCCAACTCCACAGTTTCTGAACTATATGCCACACTAGGAAATCATTTATTTCTGTGATTCAGTATTTTCTTATCCACAAAATGAGGAGATTGGATGAGAGTATTTTTAAGGTTTCTTTTAGCTTCAATAAGTTTATGACATCTTCCTAAAAAAAACAAACAAACACACCTGTTAAAATTGAGTATGGATGAGTGTTAAATAGAATATGGATGAGTGAAGGGGTGGGAAAAGCATTCTAGGTTACAGAGACAGTCTAAGACAGCTACACTGCTGTGGGACTGATGACAGGCCACCCTAACTCATTCTCCTTTTTTCGGACCAGAAAGCAAGACTACAAAACCAGCCTGTCTTGCCCTTAGGCTGCTACTTCTAGGCCTAGATATAAAAACTGCATTTTTCCTTGGTGATCAGTCTTTCCCCTTGCCTCACTGACTATTGCAAACCTTGGCCATTCTCCTCAAGGCTGGGTCCATCTTTACTGAGAAACCAGGGCAATCTGGTAAGATGTCTCTCCACCCAGCTCTCCCAGTCTGCTAGCCTGCACTCCAACTGATCTATATCCCCACCAACTCTTTCCTCCTTTCATGCAGTTACTGAGAATGAGGTCTCTGTCTGGTCTGAGGTAGATCCTCCCGTTTATGCCCTTGATTCCTTCCTCTCCAGCACCTTGCTCCAGCAATTATTCTCTATGGGGGTGGGGGGGGGGGGGTGTGGGCGGGGGAAGAAGCTACAAAACAAGAGACGAATCACCCACTATTCTAAAACAACAACAATCTAAAGTTGTCAAGTGAACATTCTCTATCACCCATCAAACTTCATCTTCCCTAAAGTGAGTTAAATATTTTCACTATTTCACAGTTGAGCAAGCTAAGCTTAAAAGATTGAGTTCTTTGCCATTGAATTAGAAGCTGAATGCAGGCCCAATGCTTTTGTGTCACTACTATAGTTGTTTAAAAAGGTTTATTTCATATCCATTTGCATAATTAAACTTTTTCTGACACTCTTCACACCTTACTTTTTCTCTAAAAGGCTATGGCCACATAATAAATATTTTAGGCTTTGTAGCCATTGTAGTGTGAAGGCAGCTATAGACAATTTATAAATGAATGGGTGTGGGGTGTTCTAATACAACGTATATATAGACAATGAAACTTTAATTTTACATATTATAAAATATTCCTCTTTTGTTTTCTTTTCAGTCATTCAAAAATGTAAAAGCCATTGTTGGTTCTTGGGACATACAAAAATGGGTGGTAGGCTGGATTTGTTCTGTGCGCCTCAGTTTGCCACCCCCTATTTTAGGAGATCTATTTGCAGTATTGATATGAATTGTAATTTATGTTCATCATTTTTATATTTATTTTTTTCTTTAATAAATATATATTTTATTGATTTCAGAGAGGAAGAGAGAGGGAGAGAGAGATAGAAACGTCAGTGATGAGAGAGAATCATGAATTGGCTGCCTCCTGCATGCCCCCCACTGAGGACCAAGCCTGCAATCCCGGCATGTGCCCTTGGCTGGAATCGAACCCAGGACGCTTTATTCTGCAGGCTGACGCTCTATCTACTGAGTCAAACCAACTAGGGTAATTTTTGTATTTCTTTATAGACATGGGCAAGGAAGCAGCCAACCCTATACTGTGATGCTCTTTAAATGGTAAAATTTCCAGCTTATTTGAAACATCACTAATTTCATGGCTTATAGGTTAAGCAAGAAAGTTCTCTGAAGACCAGTTTTGTTCTCTCTTATGTTTGCTTTCATTTCTTCCCTTTTCTATTTAATGAGAATAAACAAAATGTTCTGGGATAAGAACAAAAGTTTTTATCAAAAGTTAACAGCTATTGAGCCATCTGTTACTGTAAAAGAGTTTGATTAGCATCCTACAGCAATTAAGCCATTTTAGGTTGGAATGTACTAGGAAAAAGAGGAAATAGAAGGCACAGCTAACCAATGATGCGTATTGTTATTGACAACAGCCCACCTCATTTGGAAGAGGATGTAGATAACAAAAGAAGTAGACACTTGATAAATTATCTTCTTTAAAATTTTTATATTCATTTTGGTAAAAATATAAAAGGAAGTCATGTGAAAAGAATGAGCTGGGAAAATTAGTTGTGAATTTGTAAAAATAAAATTTGATGGTCTCAAATTTGTGATTCTCAATTTGTTTCCTGGGGCATGTGTGTTATAAATGCCCCCACAAACATCGTCCCGGATTTGGCTTGTTGAGTTTTGACTACGTAGAGAATAGAAATGATTTTAGTGATGTCTGGCAGACTGGACCCACAGCCATGAGTGCAACAAGATGTGGTGAGAAGTGGAGCACAGCTTGCTGCAAGGTACATATGAGAGGTGGCGTCTATCACCAAGTTGGTACCAAGGAATAGCTAGTGTTTACTGGAATGAGTGAGAAACCGGCCAGGTGAGTTTAAGGGATGGAAGTTAAGGCAGTAAAAATTACAACTCAAACAGCAAGATAATGCTGAAGGTCATCCAAGGATCATCTGTAAAAATATGCGTATACAATTGCATTCCTTCTTGCAGCCAAATATTCTAGTATTTAAGGTGTGCCATGAACACAATCATGGTCTAAACATGTGTTTCTCAACATGGCCACTTCTGAGACTGTGGGCAGAATAATGTTTTGTTGTAAGGACAGCCTCACATGCTTTCAGGATGTTCATGATCTCTGGTTCTACCCACTAAATGAACAGCAGTATCCCCTAGGTATTGTGACAACCGAAATATCTTCACATTCTTTCAAATGTGTTATGGTGCCACCGCTCCTGGTCCAACAACACTGGTTTCAATGATAGAATTCTTCTATGTTGCCAGCCTTACCCTTTGCCAGGCTGTTTGTTGGATAGATGGCTTATACACAATCAGAGTTTGCAACAATAGACATGTTGGCAATAACACATAAAGATACGAAAGGTTTCTTCCATCCTTCAGATGAACAAAGCAAAAAAGACACATTGACTAAAAGATATGCTATCCCTAAAGTACATTGTTCTTTGTTTTCTCTTTATATACAAGGCTGGTGCAGTAGAAGTTTGTATATGGCTATTTCTAATAAGCACAGCTTTTTACCAATTTCAATACATTGATCCTATTATCCCATTTTGGATGATGCATATTGTATTTGTCCTTTCTTTCACATATCAGCCCTCATGTAAAGTAGTTTCCCTGTACCTCATTGTCCTTGTCCTCTCAACACACCGTTGTTTGTCAATGTACTTCTGAAGGTATGGTGCCCAGAATTAAACCAATTACTGTGGCAGGTCATTGTCAGGTTACAGTGAGTATTGAGTACTATGACCTCCTTTGATCTGGGTGTTAACTTCCTGTTAATGCAAATGATGAAATATATAACTATTTTAGATATCATGAGTCATTATTATTTGATGTACTTTTGCTCATGTAAAACTTCTTTAGTTGTTTTTATTGGAATTGCTGTCAGTCTTTTTCATCTTATACTTAAGCTATTGAAGTTTTGTTTCTATGCTTCAAACTTTATGTTTTACTTTTACATGTTTTCTTGTTCATTTTTAACTTACTTAAACTTATGAAGAATAGTTTGCATTCTGATTTTGTCACCCATTACAGTAGCAATTGGTTTTATCCTTGTGTCAAATACAATTTGAGAAGTATGGTTTTTGTCTTTATCTAAATTATCAATTAAAATGCTGAACAGGACAGAGCCAAGGACAGAGTTCTATAGCAACTCACTAGAGAACATTCTCCTCATTGATACTTATTAATCAGCAACCTAGTTATTATTTTCAGTAAGCAATAACCTATCAATAGACAATTAGATTGTTCCCATGTCTTAGCTATTAGAAATAGTGCTACAATGAATATAGGAGTACATATATCTTTATGAATTAGTGTCTTCACTTATTTTTGCCATAAAGAAAAATTGTTGGATTCTATGCTAATTTTATTTTTAATACTTTTGAGGAACTTCCATACTGTTTTCCATGGTGGCTGCACTAATTTACATTCTCACCAACAGCGCACAAGAGTTCCCTTTGCTCTACATCCTTGCCAACACTTTTTATTTTGTGTCTTTTTGATGATAGCTATTCTAAAAGGTGTGAAGTGATATCTCATTGTGGTTTTGATTTGCATTTCCCTAATAACTAGTGATGTTGAACATCTTTTTGTATGTCTGTTAGACATCTGTCTTCCTTGGAAATGTACATATCCTATATAATAAAAGCCTAATATGCTAAGTGTCCAGTCAGCTATTCAACCAATCAAAGAATAATATGCTAATGATATGCTAAGACTGCTCAACTGCTTGCTATGACGTGCACTGACCATCGGGGGTAGACGCTCTGACCAGTAGGTTAGCTTGCTGCTGAGGTCCAGCTGATCAGGACTGAGTGAGACGGGCCAGACACGCCCTAGAGCCCTTCAGTGGTCCCTCCCCGGCCCCGATTGTACACCAGTGGGGCATTTCAGGCTGGCCTGCACCCTCTCACAATTTGGGAACCCTCGGGGGATGTCAGAGAGCTGGTATTGGCTCGATCCTGCAGGCCAGGCCGCGGGACCCCACTGGTACATGAATTTGTGCACCAGGCCTCTAGTATACAACAGAACTCTATTTAGCCATAAAAAGATGAAACATTGCCATTTGTGACAACATAGATGAATTTGAGAGTATTATGCTAACTGAAATAAGTCAGGCAGAAAAGGACAAAACTTATAAGTGGAATATAAAACAAAAAGTAACAAACAAATTAACAAAAAAAATAAAAAAACTCATAGATACAGACAACAGAATGATGGTTACCATAGGGAAAAGGATTAAGGAAAAGGGCAAATTGGGAAAATGGGTCAAATACATGGTAATGGAAGGAAACTAGATTTTGGGAGGTGAACACACAATAGAGTATACAGATATCAAATTATAATGTATACCTGAAATTTATATAATGTTATTAACCAATATCTACCTAGCTATTTTATCTAATTCATATCTCTGACTAAGAACTTTCAAATCCCTTGTCAAAAATCAATATATAGCCCTAACCAGTTTGGCTCAGTGGATAGAGCGTTGGCCTGCGGACTGAAGGGTCCCAGGTTCGATTTTGGTCAAGGAATGTACCTTGGTTGCAGGCACATCCCCAGTAGGGGGTGTGCAGGAGGCAGCTGATCGATGTTTCTCTCTCATCCATGTTTCTAACTCTCTATTCCCTCTCCCTTCTTTGTAAAAAATCAATAAAATATATATATTTTTAAAAATCAATATATACCCTAATTCTTCTGATTTGGTAGTCTAGTAAGCAGTTAATAGGAATTATGCTTATTTAACTTCAGGCTTTCACTATCTTCTTTTCTAAATGCTCCCAAATTATCTGTTTACTAATGTGTTCTACAGCTTCACACTCATTTGCATTGTAGTTTGTGAGTAATCCTCAGAATCCATTTTTTAAATATGTTTGTTGATCTACTTCTAGCATCAACTATTATTCCATGATTATTCTTGACATTTTTTAAAAAATTGTGCTTATTGTTGAAAATAATACAGATGTACCCTGCCCTCCCCCCACCCATTGACCCCTTCTAGCCCATCCACTTCCCCTGACCCAGGCCTTCACCACTATTGCCTATGTCCATGGGTTATGAATATATGCATATAAGTTCTTTGGTTAATCTATTCCCATCTATCCCCATATTCTTGACATTTTAATTTAGAATTTTGACTTATGTAGTGACTTGAAATAAAGAAAGTATCTATCTGTCCATGATACAGTTAAATACTTTGAATTTATAGTTGAGTAAATTGAAAATTATATTATGGGATATTTTAAAAATAGGATTATAATTTGTGCATATACTTAACAAGAAATACTCAAACTTATCTGAGAAAAACTATGAGACATCTCCAGAATGCATAAAATTAGCTTTGAGACAATGGAAAAACACATGATATTCTTGGCTAAAAAGATGACTACCAAAAGATGACAACTCTTCTTAAGTTAATTTATAAATTAATGTTATACAAATAAAAACTGGATTAAAATTTATTTCTGGAGTTATATTAGTTGATTAAAATTTTTTATCTGGAAGAACATTAAGCAAGAAAAACCCTAAAAAGCCAAGAAAACCCTAAAAAATAAGATTAAGTGATAGGGGTGCTAGTCTTAGCAGATATTATTGGAACATGAACCAAACAGACTAATGTAATAGACAAACTAATGTAATTAGACTAATATAATAGAATAAAAAATCCAGAAGTAGTTCCAAATGCATATAGAAATTGATATGTAGGATAAGGATAGCTCATCAAAACAGTGCTCCTAGATAGATATTTTAATAAGTGATGTTAACATAACTGAATAGCTACAGGGAAATGATAAAATTTGATCCTTCTTGAATCATACACCAGAAAAATTTCCAAATGTATCAGAGAAGTCATTCAACTACTCACACATATGTATATATCAATTCCTTTATAACTTGCAAATGGAAAGACTTGAATGATAAAGATTCAAAAATCTAGAAGAAATAAGGTAATGACAGATAAATTTGCACAAAAATAAAAAAAGAAATTTGCATGGAAAAAAGCTATAAGGAAATTAAAATAAAAAAAACTGGGAAAAGTATTTGTGAGTTACAATGCAGACCAACGGTCACTATATATATATCTAATATAAAACAAATTCTAAAAATACAGTAAGAAACCAGTAACCCTAAGAAAAATTGGCAGAAGTTAGCTCAAAAGTAATAATGAATGCTAATGGTTTTACATAAACTGAAAAAATACTCAACCTTATGTATATTGAAAAATGTAAATTAAAATTACAGTAACAGTTTCTCAATCATCCTAATAATAAAAAAATTGACAATATATTCTATTGGCTGGTGGGAATACAGAAAGATACACCTCTAAGGAGGGGAATTTGCAATATCTCGCCAAGTTATATTTGTATCTTGGCCCCCAAAATCCCAATTCTAGAAATTTACCTCAAATATGTGGACAAAAGTACCAAAACAGCTACTCACAGCAAAACTATTTTCAATAGAAAAAGACTCAGACCTTAAGTCAAATATCCATGAATAAACTATAGTTGAATAAATTATTATACATACCCATAATGAAGTACTATGCCCTTTTAGTAAAGAATAAAGAATATGGCCCTGACTGGTTTTGCTCAGTGGAAAGCGTCGGCCTGCGAACTGAAGGGTCCCAGATTCGATTCCAATCAAGGGCATGTACGTTGGTTGCGGGCACATCCCCAGTGGGGGGTGTGCAGGAGGCAGCTGATCGATGTTTCTCTCTCATCGATGTTTCTAATTCTCTATCCCTCTCCCTTCCTCTCTGTAAAAAATCAATAAAGTATATTAAAAAAAAAGAATAAAGAATATGTCTATATGCTTCTTTGAAATGAACTCCGTGGTAGATCATTAATGTAAAAAATAAACATGAAATCTGTATATGATGCTTACTGATATTCTAAGGAAGTAATATTTTTTGGCTTGTATTTTAAACACAAAAGAGTACCAAACTAAAAGGAAACAGTGTTACTTGTAGATCAGGATTTCTCGACAGCAATGCTATTGAAACTTTGGAATGAACAATTGTTTGTTATAGGATTGTCATGGGCAGTGGTAGGATGGTTCATGGCATCTTTGGCCTCTACATGCAGATGCCAGCAGCACTGCCTAGTGGTGAACCAGATGTCCCCTAGGGGGCACTATTTTCCCATTAGAACAGTGGTTCTCAACCTTCCTAATGCCACGACCCTTTAATACAGTTCCTCATGTTGTGGTGACTCCCAATTTCATTGTTACAAATTGAACATAATTAAAGCATAGTGATTAATCACAAAAACAATATGTAATTATATATGTGTTTTCCGATGGTCTTAGGCGACCCCTGTGAAAGGGTCATTCGACCCCCAAAGGGGTCTCGACCCACAGGTTGAGAACTGCTGCATTAGAGACTCACATTGATAGTGGTAGGGAGAGTGGAAGGGTAAGAAATCTTAGAATCTATTTTTTGGTTTTAGATTTGACTTTGGAACCATTTTTATGTTTTATGTAACCATATGAAAATTTAATACAAAATAGAAAGCAGTTCCTAAAAATTGAGAGTAAAATGAAACAAATTGAGCTGTTAGGTTAACCTCACTGAGAGTAGATATTTCATGTGACTTTAAACTATAATAATTTGACTGTACAACTCTAGTGAATATACTCCAAGAAGGAGAAAAACAACAGCTAGGAAATATTAAAAAAATTTTTTTCAGTAGTCAGTGTTAGTAATAATGTTGATATTATTGTTAGAAAACTGATAAATAAGTAATTATGTTAATGTTTTAGGAACTAATATTTTTAGCAAAAGAGAACACACATATAAAAAGTATGAACAAAAAGTGAAATATCCTAAATTTGGATTGGAAATATTAACATAAACTCATGATATATATTTTCTTAAAACAAGTGTTTCCTGGCTGAAAAAGTCCTGAGAAATACCTTATAGTAGCCTAGCTGTGGCCTTCAATGATTTTCTCCATAAAAAGAATCCAGAGTTTCTTGCAGAAATGAGTGCTTCCAGGTCCACATCAGACAATGTATAAGAGAAGTCTGAAAGATCTTGTCATCAGAAAATGAGGAAGCTACCAAATAACTACTATGAGCAATGACAAAATGACCAGGAGCCAATTAAAGAGGCTTCCCCAAAGAACAATAACTGCATTGAGTAAAGCACATCAAATATGTTAAATTTCATGACTTCATAGTAAATAAACCTCATTGGGTACCTTTGGAGAATGTCACTCCTTCCACATATGAATCTGTAATCACGTCATTATTTCTTCCTCCCTCATGGAAACGCTCTCCACTAGACTGGCACAGTAGGGCTTATGAACTAAGAAACCGTATTCTTGTACAACATCTATATAGCTGCTATTCCGTTTCATTTTCAAAAGCATGATCTTCAATAGAAGCAGAAGAAACACCACCTGTGCCCTCAAACCCTCTGCTTTCTACATAGACTTCAAGGTTGCTCAAGTTAAATTCCACTATTACCCACTACATTGTTCCTTAGAGTGAATCAGCAGAAATCCAATATGGGTTTTATATTTTGCCTGACTCACTTCAGAGCTATTTCTTCTCTATTAGACTATAAAAAATAATTATTGTATCTGTATCATGAGTTATATTCTGTTCTATCTCAGTGATCTAATTGGGGTCATTTCATTCCTTGTTTCAAAATTTTGAGTTGATTAAAAAAAAATTATTAGCCCTTACTCCATGTACTGTTATGGAGAGGCAGCATGTTTTAATAAAAAGAACACACACACACACACACACACACTCAGTAAAATAAATAAAATAAAATAAAATAAAATAAAATAAAATAAAATAAAATAAAGAACACCGAAACACATGTTAAAAATAAATGCTGGCATTCTGGTTCTAGAATTTACCTACACTGTGTAACTTACTAGCTTCTCTAATTCTTTAAAGTAGAAATAATACTATTTGAGATTTTTATTAGTATCAAATGAAAACAATACATGCAGAAGTAGACATTTCAGACATTCTATGTACACATGCAACTATAAGCTCATGTGATTACTTTTGATATATCAGTCCTTGAGGCCATGTTGTTTTTTCTGTTTTCTCTGTTGTTTCTTCCTGTGCATGGTTAGGCACCATTTCCATCAGGACCTTTCTCTGTTGGTCAGATTTCTATCTGAGAGGCAGGTGCTGAGATAGAGCCTCACTCCCTTGGTTTTTATCTGTTCTATAGTTTACAGACTGGTTCTTCATTTGTAAGATTAGAATGAAAACACTGAGACTTAAATAGAAAAAAATGACAAAGCAATCAACCTTTTGTGTTGGAATCTCTCCTGAACCCATGCAATAGATAGTCCCCCTTTGACTTTCACTATCTCTTCTAACTCAAGTTCTTTAAAATTAAGTCATTTTCTTACACAAATATCTTCTTGTGCTCTCTCTCTTAATGAATGACCCTCTGATGCATTGCTAGCCCAGCCCAGAAATCTGGGACTCATTTCTTAATATTTCATCGATGATTCAATCGGATTGAGCTGATTCTCTTAAAAACTTAAAGCTTGTGACTCTCCATTCCTGTCATCACTACCTTAGTTCAGGCACTTGTCCTTTTATTCCTGGATTACTGCAACAGCTTCCTAAATCTGCTTTTGGCCTATAGAATTCTTTGTTCTTCCTTCAATTTATTCTCCTCATTGGTGTTGGTAGATGTTTTTTGAATCGTGTTTGATCATCTAACTGCCTTGAAATGTTAAATACTACTAATGACAGTAAGCAAATGGTCTCAGTAGACCTGTGCAGAAATTCATGTAATATTCTCCTGTTAAGAATAAGATCAGATGAAGGGAGCAACCAGTGAGTCCGTTTCATTAACTATTTTCTTTCTTTTTATGATCCATAATTGCTCTTTAATATTGCCTGATGCCTTTTCAGCACATGTGGAGATAATTCTATGATGTTTCTTTCCTTTGAGCTACTAATGGATTTCCTAATATTGAACAATTTTTACATCCCTGGAATAAGAATAAGTTGGTCATGTTGTGTTTTCCTTTTAGTGTACTACTAGATACCATTTGCTAACATATTATTTAAAAATTTTTACATTGATAATCATCAGGGAAATGGGTTGTAGTTTTATTTCCTATGTAAACTTTTAAAATTTAGGTGTCAATATTATCCCTGCATCTTTAACTTGAATTTAGTTTCTCTCTCATTCATATGCTCTGAAACAGTTTAAATAGCATTAGAATTGTAGGACCTTAAAATATTTAGTAGAATTCTCCCCAGAAACATTTGGGTCTGGTGCTTTTTCCTTGGGTAGCTCTTTCATATTTCTTCATGTTTCTTTGATGGAAATTGGCCTATTTAGCCTGGTCAATGTGGCTCAGTGGTTGAGTGTCGACCATGAACCAAGAGGTTGCCAGTTTAATTCTGGCACATGCCTGAGTTTTGGGTTTCCTGGGTTTCAGGCTTGGTGCCCGGGTTGCGGCTCAATCCCAGGTGCAGGAGGCAGCTGATGGATGTTTCTATCTCTCTCTCCCTCTCCCTTCCTCTCTCTCTAAAATCAATAAAAATATTTTTTTAAAAAAGAAATTGGCCTATTTAGAGGTTTATATTTCTTCTTTCTTTTGTAACTTGTGCTAAGTTGTAATTTATCAAAAATTTGTCCATTTAATTCAATTTTAAAATTTATTTATAATTGTGCAAAGTAGTCTTAAATTTTTGTTGTTGATTTCAGAGATAAAGGAAGAGGGAGAGAGAGAAAAAACATCAATGGTGAGAGAAAATCATTGATCAGCTGCCTCCCACATACCCTCTACTGGGGATTGAGTCTGCTACCTGGGAATGTGCCCTAACCGGGAATCAAATCGTGATCTCCTGGTTCATAGAGGGAGGGGAGGCTGGGTTCCAGGTGTAGGGTGAGGCAGAGGCAGTTAGGGGTGATCAGGCTGGTAGGGTAGCAGTTAGGGACAATCAGGCAAGCAGGTGAGCTGCTAAGAGCCAGTGGTCCCAGACTGTGAGAGGCAGTCGGACATCCCCTGAGGGGCCCCAGATTGGGGAGGGTACAGGCCGGGCTGAGGGACCCCCACCTGTGCGAGATTAAATTGGCCCACTAACAAATAACTTTTCTTTTTTCCAGAGAGAGAGAGAGAGAGAGAGAGAGAGAAGCCATCTCTGTGTCAAGTAGTAGGCACTGTTAGATTATATTTATCTCTAAATTTGCTACTTTAAAATAAAAATAACTTCTTTTTTTTGACATGCTTTCTTTTAAAAATATTTTTTACTGATTTTTAGAGAGAGAGGAAGGGAGAGGAATAGGGAGCTAGAAACATCTAAGAGAGAGAAATATCATTGATCAGTTTCCTTCTGCATGGGATTGAGCCCACAACCCCATATGTGAGCCCACAACCCGCATATGCCATGAGGGGGAAATTGAACCAGGGACCTTTTGGTGTGTGGGTCAATGCTCAACCACTGAGCCACACCAGCTGGGCAAAATAACTTCTTTTTTAATGTGGGAATTTGGCCATCTTCTCCCTGTTTCTTTACATGGTCTTTCCTCTGTGCATGTCTGTGTCCTAATCTCCCTTTCTTGTAAGGATACCAGTCATATTGGATTAGGGTCCACCGAAATGGCATCACTTTAATTTAATTACCTCTTTATGGACTCTATTTCCAAATAGTCACCTTCTGAGGTATTGGGGGTTAAAACTTCAACATATGAATGGGGGGGGGGCATCAGCCCATAGCAGAGCACTAGTTTGAAAATTAAAAATCAAAAAGTGAAAACTGAATTCAATTTGTTCCAGAACAAGATTTCCCTAGTCAGAATCTGCTTGTATATTTCCTATTAGCCTGCAACTCAAGTTTCTTTTTAAAACTGGTTGTTTCTGTGTGAGCTCTCTGGACCACTGGAGCCAGAATCAATCAGTCAGCAGTATTAGTCAAGCATCCGCTGTGTGCAGAAGCTGTGCCAGGAGGTCTGAAGTATTCGGCACTGATTGTGTCTGCCAGCCAGGGTCAGGCTGTGTTGTGCAACCCCTTTGGCCTTTGCCTTGTGCTATGAAAGGAAGTAAGCAAGTGTGAGTTGGGTATTCTAAACCCTGAAATCTAAAGGTCCTTATCACAGGAGGGAAGTCTCCAAAAATGTCCTTCATCCATAAACCTATGGTTCAGAGACTGATGGTATCTGTAAGCAGAAGATCTTAAAATATGCACATTAAGCCCTAGCTGGTTTGGCTTAGTGGATAGAGTGTGGGCCTATGGACTGAAGGGTTCCGGGTTTGATTCGGGTCAAGTGTACATTCCAGGTTGTGGGCTCGATCGCCAGTAGGGGCTGTGCAGGAGGCAGCCGATCAATGATTCCCTCTCATCATTGATGTTTCTATCTTTTTCTCCCTTCCTCTCTGAAATCAATAAAAATATATTTAAAAAATATGCACATTAAAATGCATTCCATTAAAAGCTGTGTTAGGGAGAAAACACTGTCTTACTTTAATAAGCTATTGCAGAGGGTTCATCTCAAGGAGAGATCTTCATTTGGAAACCTACCTTAATAATGTGTTTGATTACCAATGTGAGGCCGTCTGGAATTCAGGATGGAGAAGAGAAAAGGGGGAGAGGGAGGACACCCTGCAATCTGATGGGTGGCTGGAGCTCAGGAAGATGAAACTGTTGAAAAATGCCTCAGGTGGAATGGCAGAGGGAGGTCTGATCCGTAATTGTAAATTGCTGGCTGTGCTGTGCAGTGATGTGAACCTCGTCTGCTCTCTCCAATTTCCAGTGGAGTCTCCTGCAGGCACAGCTTTGAGGTTTTGAGTGCTGAGAGACAAATGGTGAGGCCAGATGGAGTGGGAAAAAGAGAAACAAAATAAGCACAAGACTCTTCCCATACTAAGAAGTAGTATTACCGATAACGTGAAGCTGCCTTTGCAATGTACTAACTAAAGCAAGTAGCAAATGCCAACAAATGCGGAAGCCTACTTTAGTGTATTTCTGTTACCAAAGGCCTAAGATTTTGCTTGGTCTGTGGTGGCCTCCTCTGGGACATGATATGTGGTGGCTGCAGCGGCGGGGATAATGGATCATGCTTCTTAAGCACAGGTGAAAAGACTCCCAGTTTCTCTATACTCTGGCATGCTAGGGCATCACTTGTCTTTAGCTTGGTCCGTTAGTGCAAAGGCGGGGCCTGATTATCTTATTGATGTGTTGTACTTCACATCTGTCCTTCCAATTCTGAATTTGCATTCCCTAAGTTACTACTGATATGGCTAAGGGCGAGACCTTGTGCCTGCTTCTTCCAATTGCCTAAACCCACCTCCTTCCTAAGAATCCTTATATAGTCAGATTGGGGTCTTAAATCTCTAATATTTCATTTTTCATAAGCAAAGACTCATATTTCAAGGCTTGATAAGAATTTTCAGTTTAGAAATCTGAATATGATACCCAGAAGGTATGTGCCAGGGTCTTGCCAAGAAAAAGATGGCACGCTTAATCTGGGTAACTGAGCAGCGTTTAATAAAAGGACAATTTACCCTAGCTGGTTTGACCCAGTGGATAGAGCGTCAGCCCTTGGAATGAAGGGTCCCAGGTTTGATTCCAGTCAAAGGCACAGACCTCGGTTGCAGGCTCCATCCCTGGCCCTGGTTGGGGTGCGTGCGTGAGGTAACCAATCGATGTGTCTCTCTCACATTGATGCTTCCCTCTCTCTCCCTCTCCCTTCCACTCTCTCTAAAAATTAATGGGAAAATATTCTCAGGTGAGGATTAGAAAAAAATAAAAATAAAAGGACAATTTATAAAGGTGTAGGCAGGGCTCGTTGAAGGCTGTAAGGGAGAGTGCAGCTCCTCAGGGCTGGCATCATCTGGCTAAAAGGGGCAAGGGGAGAGAAGGGGCCCCACTTCCGGTGAGAGAGGTATAGAGAGGGGGTGAGGAGCTGGCCTTGGAAAGACAGACACAGATCATCTGGGCGGTCTGCAGGGAGGAGGTTAGAGCACCAGGGACTCTGACCTCATTGTCCTCCTGCCTTCTGCTGCCCGCTGGTGTCTCAGGTTGACTGAAACCAACTCGACGTTTGCTGCAGCCCACTCAGGCCAGACTCCCAGCGAGAAGAACAGGGTGAAAAAGGGTGGCAGAGGATCTGGAGGGCAGACAGAAGAAATCATAATTTTTCTGTATTTTGAGGGTTTTACAATATTATCCACATTATAGGCTGTCTCATGGGAAGGCTGGGGCTACTCACTTAGCTGCTAAGTACCTTTTCCTCCAAGAAGACCTCCCCTCAAGCCCAGCGGAAAGGAATCTTGCTATTTTCTGAGCATCTCCAGTACTGTGTTTGTCCTACTCATTGAATAATACAGATATTGCCTTGGAGCCTATGTGCATGAAAGCGTCTAGTACATTTTTAGCTCCTAAGGCAGAGCTGGTGTCTTGCTTATACAGTGTCCTGCAGTCTGAAAATATTAAATGGAAAATTTCAGCCATGAACAACTTATATGTTTTAAATTGTGCACCGTTCTGAGTACTTCACTTCATCTCATCACGTAGACATTGTATCATCTCCCATCATCACAGGAAGATGGTGAGTGAGTACAGGACAATAGCATGCAGGGAGTCCCTCAAAAATGTATACACACTTTAACAACCGATAGCTCAATTTTGAAAATGAAATGTATTTTAATGAACACTGCCTTTATCGTTATTCAAAGTGTGTGTATACATTTTTTTGGGGGGACACTATATTTTGAGAGAGACCACATTCACATAACTGTCATTATGTAATATATTATTATAATTGTTCTATTTTATTATTAGTTATTGTTGTTAATCTCTTACTGTACCTATTTTCTGAATTAAACTTTATCATAGGTGTGTATGTATAGGAAAAGACAGTATAGATAGGATTTAGCACCATCTACCGCTTCAGGCACCCACTGGGGGTCTTAGAATATTTCCACCCCATGGATAAAGGGGACTACTGTTTTTGTTTCTTCCAAAATGCCTCACACAGTATCTTGCACTCCATTTTTCTACTAAAAGTTTTTTGGTTTTCTTTTTGAAGTGGTCAGCCCCACAGGGCAGCAGGGAGAATTATCCACGTCTCCTTGAGTATAACACGTGCTTACTGCATGTTTCCACTGACACTAAGAACGTCCAGTTTGCTGGGATGGTACTGACAGTATTTTTAGCAGGATTCATGCCCCCATCCTTCCACACAGTTTCTAACACACAGGGCAGCAGGAAGAATAAAAAAGCTGTGATGGTATTGGCATGATTGTTTCTCTTGTTCTGAAGTCTCTTGCTGTTTGCCTGCTTCCTGTCCTAACAGTTACTCGCAGCCTGTTATCAGTTCCTCCCTGTAGTCTCACTCCTCTGTCCTTACTACTCTTTTTATTTTATTTTATTGTTGACTCTATTACAGATGTCCCCCATTTACCGCCCCCTTTACCCTCTCCACCCTGACCCCACCTGCTCTAGGCCTTCACCACATTGTCTATATCCATGGGCTATGCATATATATTCTTTGGTTGATCTTTTCCTGTCCTCCCCACACTCTTCCCCTCTGAGATCTGTCAATCTATTCTTTACCTCAGGCTCCTGGCTCTAGTTCAGTTAAGTTGTTTGCTGGCTCCTCAACAGGAAGAGCATAATTTGCTTCTGGTCTTTTTCACACATCGTATTAAAGGTCTAGAACACTCTCTTTTCCCTTCCCTGGGTTATTAGGGAGATAGTGTTGCCCTGAGGTTGTAGGCAAGAATCTTAGCAGAGGGGAAAAAATTAGTCATGTTTCCCTAATTTTGCATTTATGTACTTGTGTTTTGGAATCTATAGGTAGTATTTTAGATGTTTCCTTTAAATATATATATGTATTTTTTTATCTTCCTAAAGTTATTTTAGTATAGGCTGCATGTTTTGGATCTTGATTATGCCCTTAAGCATATTACTTATTTCTCCAATTTCTTTTTATTTGTAAATTTTATAAGCAGATAGTCAAAATTTTCATACAAATATTGGTAAAAGAATTAAAATAGATAATTTATTACAGATAGAATTTGATCTATTAACCAACACTCTTTGGTTCTCATTACTCATCTAGCTATTAATTCATTCACTTGTAATATTATCCATATCAATTTTCTCCTAATGAGTAAGTTTATCATTAAAAATTTCAAATGACTTGCTACAACCCAAATATAACATTTCATGCCAGCCTGGCTATCAGAAAAAGATATTAGGTGAAAGTGCTTGATTTATTCTTTGTAGGGCCTGACTGGCTCCTAGCCATTAATACATAAATGTTCACACATCCTATTATTGATTTCTTCAGTTATTATTATTATTTTTTTCCAGTGTTTGAAATAAACTTTGAAGTCTGTCATTTCCAGAAAATATATTTGAAAAATGGAACATTTGTTTGCTAATCTTCAGTCTTCTGACATCTCTTTTATTCACTACTACGTCTCAGATGCGAATGCCTATCCTGCATTGCACCAGCAAATCCCTTTACTATTCAGATATAGAATTCATTCTCATTAGATCCACTGGAGAGTAGCTCTTCAAGTCTCATGTCACCAATTTTGGATTTCAATTCCATATTTGAAAATGTTTATTACATACTTTTTTGTTTGAAGATTATTCTCCTTAAAGGAAAGATAGAAGCAAAATGGGAGACCTAATTCTCTCTTGTATTGGTTATCAATGTGTTGTAGTATAATAGATGGTACCAAGTACTGAGTTTCTTTGCTTCTTTGTTTTATTCTTACTTTATTGTTTATTATCTCTCCCCTACTCCCCAAACAACAGCAATAACAAACCCAAAATTCCCACAATAAACCAAGTCAAAGTCAAAATTTAAAAAGGCAGCGGGAAGGAAGGGTGAGGACAGAGGAGAGGTGGGCAAAGGTGGGGAAAATGGGGACATCTGTAATAGTGTAAACAATAAAAATTAAGTAAAAAGAAAAAAAGTCTCTATATAACCCCACATCAGATCAGATCAGTTTTGCTACCAGATGAGCTATTTTTTGGCTTTCAAAGAGTTTTGAACTTTGTAATTGTGAATAAAAGACTGTAAACTTTGTATTGCTGGATTAATTATATCAAGACAAAGTAGAATTCGCCCCATAGTTGCAATAATGGTTTAATATTTGGGAATATATTACATATTAACAGCTCAAAGGAGAAAATGTATGTGATGTCTCAACAGTTTTTAAAATGGCATCGAACAAAATCTAACATGCATTGCTGATTTGTAAAATAAAGGAATACTGGCATGTGGGTTCATCCCATTAATAAATAAATAAATAAACAAATAAAGCCAAATTAAAAACAGTCTCCTTCAACTGGAAGGTCTGGCTGTGGGTGGTAAAGGCCCGGGGAGCAGGGCTGCTTGCAACCTGACTTCTGGGTACCATGGTGTTCAGCTATTCTTATAGTGTTTATTCTGCTCTTTTTATATCTATGCAGCTTTAAAATGTATTTAGATGACTTTTAAGTTACTAATAATAGCCTCCTTTTGTGGGTTCAGAATAAAATTGTCATGGCTCCAAGAGCCTGGACCTGTGGAGATGATGGCAAGCAGCGGCAGAGAGGCGTTCTCTCAGGTCTATTTACCCAACACCAGTTTGGTTTGATAATCTCACTATAGTATTGCTTACTGGTCCTAAATTTAGCTACTTCTTTTTTAAAACGTACCCCTCAACATTTGAGTCTGCTGTTTTAGTTCAACACCATAAAATCCAAGTTTTATTTTTAAAGAGACTTTCAACTACAATACCTAAGACATTTAGCATGAAGAAAAAAATGTGTGCACAGAAAGGTTATAATTATGCTCCCTCACTTGATTTGTGTTATTGTTGTTGTTGTGTGTGTGTGTGTTCTAAGTTTGGTTGTTGTGGGTGTGTGTTCCAATGAGTTGATTTTTGTAAGCAATGACTTGGATACGGAAAACCATTAGAATTGTGCTTTCACAAAAGTGCAGCTGCTGAATGAGAGTACTTGGTTCTCCTCAATGATTCCTGTGTCTAAGCAGCGGTTATCAACCTGTGGGTCGCAACCCCTTTGGCGGTCGAACGACCCTTTCACAGGGGTCGCCTAAGACCATCCTGCATATCAGATATTTCCATTATGATTCATAACAGTAGCAACATTACAGTTATAAAGTAGCAACGAAAATAATTTTATAGTTGGATCACAACATGAGGAACTGTATTTAAAGGGCCAGAAGGTTGAGAACCACTGGTAGTAATATATACAATTATTGGAAACTACTTTTTTTTTCTTATTAAACTGAAGACTGAGGAGCAATTTAATATTGTCCATTTTCTGCTGAAGAAAGACAAGAAGAATTGATATTAAACTGCACATGAAGGATTGAAATAAGTTTTGAGGAAAAATTCTCAACGTTGAGGGTTGTTACATTTTGGAAGGGAATTCTGCCTGCTTTTGGGAACATCAGGTAGGGAGACAAAGGTAGAAATGGGGTCATTGGGACACGTATTTGGGGTGGGAAATTATGCCATAATTTTCAGAGAGCCTTTAACAGGAGAATAGGTTGAAAGATGTTTACACTCTTTCTGGGAATTTAAGAAAGATATTGGAGGAAGACTGGACAACAGTCTTGGTTAATATTGCCATTCTATGATCCAGTAATTCTTTCAGTTGCAAGTCTATTTTAATTTTAAAAATTTATAATTTCTTTTATTAGCCAAAGCATCACATTTTATTGAACATTGTTATGTGGAAGACTTTTTTGGGTTGGATATAATTTGTATATTGTGAAATTAATCATTGCTGCTTAACAAATACAGAGATGAATGCAAATTTACAAGGTTGAAGGTGATACAACTTTAAAATATAAATATATATATTTAGTGTATTGGTCCCCTATGTAAATTCCGTGAATGCTTACTCTGAATACTCTGGTGGGTTCACCTGACTTGTGAAACTTCTTCCTCCTCACCCAGATTTTCAACTTTCAACTGCCTCATTATTTTGTAGAAGTTTAAGATTATTATATGGTGGCTAGTCTTCATATATAGTGTCTTGGGCAGTCAGTCTCACACCAGGCAGATGTTGTATGTTGATTATGCACAATCTGAATTTCACAAGCTCCTACAATAATCTTTATAGTACCACCCTCAAATCCAGCAAGAGGGGGCCCTTCTTTGGGTATTCTTATGGGATGAATTGTGTTCATCCCAACTTGCAAATTTAGATGTTGAAGCTCTGACCCTCAGTTCCTCAGAGTTTGACTACTGTGTATTTGGAGATAGGGCCTGATAATGCTTGGTGTATGCATCTCAGGTGTCTGCTGCTCATGATTTGGAACTCATGATACTAGACCATGAATTTATCTGGCCATAGGCTTCTGCTTTGGTCCCCTAACATATCTGGCACCAAGTTTTACACATGGTTGGCCATATGGAAATATTAGTTGATTCAGCTACCTTCTTATGTTCACTATTAGTTGCTTCAAACTAGAGTTCTCTTCTCTCAAATTTACCATAGGGGAGAAGTGCAGATTCCCACAGCTTTCCTCTTTTTAAAATGAGGACTTTTGAGGTTTTCTAAGTACTCTTTTTATTAGTTTTGCTTTGGTGTCAACAACCACTGGGAAATTAAAAAATAGGTAAATATCTTCCCACTTTCTGGCTACTCCCTACCATCAGGATTGGGAGTAGCCAAGGGTCTAAAAGGGCCAGAATAGGGGTTGCCAATAGAGGAAGAATAGGAAGTGGGGGAGGGAGGTTCTGGGGTGAACTGTGTGCCAATTGTCATGTGAAAATGTAATCCTGATTGTGATATATTGCAGTTATTCAAGAGTAGTCAGAAATCCAGATTTTATTAAAATAAAAATAAAATATGACATGGACCAAACAAGACAATCCTGTGGGCTATATTCGGTCTGCAGCATACAGGTGTATAACTTCTGAGCAAGAAGATCTTTAGCCTCAGGATTGAATTTAATGCCATTTGATTTCTTTTTATAGTAAAGAGCAATCAATATCTCAGGACCATTTTATAATAATATTGTGTCATATATGAAGGCTTGTTCCTGACAGCTAGACTCTACATTTTATTATTGTGTCTGGCCCTAGCATAATCAGTACTCAATTAATATTTGCTGACTACATTTATGCCAGGCAGAAAATTTGATTTCCAAATTTATTGGATAAATACTGAGATGGAAGGCAGTCTTAATGTCTACCAGCAAATGTCATACAAAACATAGAATCTTCCAGAAAAAGTTGATAGTATTCTTCATTTTCTGCACTATTTGCATTGCTTTTATTTCTATTTTTTCCTAGTTTTTACTTTGTGTTTCTTTATTGCCTTTAGTTATTGCTAAATGAAGAAAAATAGTAGATATAGTTTGCTGAGGACCATTCAGAACAAGAAATTGTTTGGTCTTTTTTTAAAAATATGTTCTTTGTGTTTGTGGCATATAAGTATCTTTTTAAAAAAATTATATAAATTCTAAATGTTCTGCGTTGTTTATTATAAACTTGCTTAGTGTCTTGGAAATTCTAACATATTGGTATCCAGACTACTTCTTGGCTCTCAGAAACTACACAAAATAAATCTTTACTCAGATAATCACCAATCTTGGTTCTGAAAATGTGGTCATGATTTATTTTTCTTACCAGATCATATCACCATGATTTTTCTTTTGCAAAATCCAGTTTATCTATTTGGTTGAAGGCGTGCATTAAAAGACCTCTTTTATTATCCTTCTCCTTCTAGTAAAGTGGCCTCAAAGTGTGGTCTGTAGAACCCGGAGCCCCTTTTGGAAGGTCTGTTAGGTCAAAACAATTCTCATAATAGGAATTTTTTTTTGCCTTTTTTTATTGTGTTGACATTTGCAATAGTAGTAGAAAAAGCAAGTGTGAAAAAACAAGATGAAACTATTGGAATTTAACAGGAATCAAGGCACCACAAGCTTACAGTAGAATCAAGAGACTCATTTAAGAATGTCCTCTACTGTATATCAAAGTGCGATGTCTGTCCCACGAAAACCATTTTTTTTGACTTGCTAATAATTTGGAATTGCCTCTTGCCTAGGGTGGGAAGGAAGTCCTCTAGATAAGCAGTACAATGATAGGCAGTGTGTGGTGCAAAGGCTCACTGGAGATTAGGGTTTAGTGCAGTGATGGCAAACCTCTGACACGCGAACTCATTTTTTTGGTTGATTTTTCTTTGTTAAATGGCATTTAAATATATAAAATAAATATCAAAAATATAAGTCTTTGTTTTACTATGGTTGCAAATATCAAAAAATTTCTATATGTGACACGGCACCAGAGTTAAGTTAGGGTTTTTCAAAATGCTGACACGCCGAGCTCAAAAGGTTTGCCATCACTTGTTTAGTGCAAGAAAAAGAATGTGTATTTTGATAATTTCTTGTAAATTTATAGAGTTGTGTAGACATACCATAATCCATTTATTTATTGTTTAAAGTATTACAAATAGTAGTACATATGTCTCCTTTTTTCCCCCATTGACCTCCCCCTGGCCTTCTTTCCTCTCCTGCCACCCGCACATGCCCTCACTCCCCTACTGTCTGTGTCCATTGGTTATGCTTATATGCATGCATACAAGCCCTTTGTTGATCTCTTACGGCCCTTCCCTCCCCCCCACTTCTCTGCCTTCCTGCTGAAGTTTGACAGTCTGTTTGATGTTTCTTTGTCTCTGTATCTATTTTGGTTCTTCAGTTTATGATGTTCATTATATTCCACAAATCACAATCCATTTTTTAAGAGCGTTTCCATTTCTCCCCCAATTTCCCTCAATCTCATTTCTTATTAAGCCTAATTCCAACCCCTTTAGTTATAGGCAACCACAAATCTGCTTTTTTGCTTCTTTAAATTCTTTATTTTTTAAAATATTGTTTGTTTAAATTTATCTTTTCAGAATATTTCACATAAATGGAATCATATAACATGCAGTCTTTTGGTGTCTGGCTTCTATCACTTATGTTTTTGAGGTTCATCTGTGTTGTAGCAGGTATTGGTATTTTATTCATTTTTATTGTGGAATAATAATCCTATATGTGGCTATATGACTTTTTATTTATCCATTCATCAATTAATAGGACTTTGGATTATTTCCAAATTATGGTTCTCATGAGTAGGAATGCTATGAATATTCACAAGGTATCATTTTAATTGCTCTATTGATTTTTAAAATTGTATTTTTAGTTATTTTCTTTCAGCTATTGTACTTTCCATCTCCAGAAATTCTAGCTAATTTCTAATTCTATTAAATTTCTAGCTCATTGAAATCTCAAGCCATCCTGAGATTTCTATCTTCTAAGGAACAAAAAAGTTAAGGTTGATTTCTAAGCAACTTTCAATTTCCTTATTTCCTCTATCCCAAGATTCTTTATGTAGTTTGGGGTGGGGTGTATTGATGATCTCTATTTTCCCCCCAAAATTTGTTGTTGTTTTATAAATGTTATAACCTGAATCCATCACAGTTTTGGAGATCCAAAGTTTCAATTTTTGAAACTCAAGAAGCCTATGCTGTCAAAACTATATTTTTCTACCATGAGTTTCAGAAAGTTATTTCAAAACACCAGACCTATGATTCAATTCTTTTAAAAATTATTTTCTATGATGAAATTCTTGTATTGAAATAATAGGAATTTTGCTTGAGTGAGAGGAAAGAACATGGGGTAAAATGAATAACCAGGACTAAAAAATACATCAATTAATATAGGAAAACATATTTCACCACATATATGTTCCAAAACTCCAAAGAGGTCATGGCTGAAAAAACATAGGGCCTTCTGTTCTATGACATGGAGCATGAATGACAATAACAAATTGTGAAGGAGTTGAAATTTTCACTGCAAGAGTAATTGCTCTTCATTCTACCTTCTTATTTAAATCTGATACCAACCTATTTCTCCCTGACTTTTTCCAGAACACTAGGAAGGTTCTGTGTGTGTTACGTGCCATTGAGTTGGCTCCAACTCTTAGTGACCCTGTGAATGATTGATGTCCACAATGTCCCGTCCTCAACAGCTTTGCTTAGCTCCTACACATTCATGCCCATGCTGAGTATATTTTCCTGGCTTGATACCTTGTATTTTCTCTTCTCTTCTTTATTTTTTCAACGGAAAAACCTACATTGACACATAATAATCACCCAAAGTCCAGAGTCTAATACTATTTGCCATCTGCATATCTTCTTTGGTGAAGTGTCTGTTAAGATTGGTGATCCAATTTTTAATCAGGTTTATTTATTTATTATTTTTGGATCACAGTCCTCCATCAGCTGTGTCTTTTGTAAATATTTTCCTCACTCTCTGTCTTCTCATTCTCTTGACATTGTTAATCACAGACCAGATGTTTTCTTATTTTAATCAAGTCCAGCTTAATTATTTCTTTCATGAATTGAGCTTTTAGTATTATACCTCAAAGGTCATTGCCATACACAAGTTCATCTAAATTTTCTTCTATCTTATTTTCTAAGAGTTTTATAGTTTTTTATTTTACAGTAGAGGCCTGGTGCACAAAAATTTGTGCACCCTGGGGTGTCCCTCAGCCCGGCCTATGCCCTCTTACAGTCTGGAACCCCTCGGAGGATGTCCACCTGCTGGCTTAGGCCTGCTCCCTGGGGGATCAGGCTCAAGCTGGTAGTCAGACATCCCTCTGGCAGCCTGGCAGCCCTCAGGGGATGTCCACTTGCCAGCGGGGAACAGACCTAAGCTGCAGTCAGACATCCTTAGTGCTGCTGAGGAGGCAGGAGAGGCTCCCACCACCACCGCTGTACTGGCAGCCATCAGCCTGGCTTGTGGCTGAGCAGAGGTCCTCCTGTGGGAGCGCACTGACCACCAGGGGGCAGCTCCTGCATGGAGCGTCTGCCCCCTGGTGGTCAGTGTGTGTCATAGTGACCAGTCATTCCCAGTTGTTCTGCTGTTAGGGTCAATTTGGATATTACTCTTTTATTATATAGAATAGAGGCCTGGTGCACCGGTGGGGGCCAACTGATTTGCCCCGAAGGGTGTCCTGGATCAGGGTGGGGGTCCCACTGGGGTGCCTGGCCAGCCTGGGTGAGGGGCTGATGGCTGTTTTCAGACTGACCAAGCCTCCTGGTGACTGAAGCTCCCAGCCTTTCCTTTTTTTTTTTTTATTCGCTCCAGCTCCGTAGCCATGGCGACTGGAAGCAGGTATCTGGGGTTTATTTATCTTCTATAATTGAAACTTTGTTACCTTGAGAGGAGGCAGTAGCCGCCGCGAAGCTTGGCTTCTTCCATGACAGGTGCAAGCAAGTCTCCTGCTCTCCAGCTCCATGGCCACGGCCTGCTGAAAGCAGGTATCTGGGGTTTATTTACCTTCTATAATTGAAACTTTGTTGATTTTGAGTGGAGCTCAGAGCTGGCGGCAGGCTGGCTTCCTCCATCACTGGAGCAAGCAAGCCTCCTGCTTGCTCCAGCACTGTGGTTGCCAGCCGCCACCTTGGTTGGGTTAATTTGCTTATAGTCGCTCTGATTGGCTGGTGTGCGTGGCTTAAGGCATAGTGAAAGTACGGTCAATTTGCATGTTTGTCTATTATTAGGTAAGATTTAAGCCTATGGTCCATCTTGACTTAAATTTTGTGAAGGGAATAAGGTCTGTGTCTTATTTCAAATTTTTTTCCCATATAGATGTCTAATTATGTTGAAAAGGCTATTTTTGCTCCACTGCATAGCATTTATTCCTTTATTAAAGGTTAGTTAACTCTATGTGGGTCTATCTCTGGGCCCTCTATTGTGTTCCCTCTCTATTTCTGGGTATTTGTCTAGTCTTTCACCAATACCACACTGCCTTGATTACTGTAGCTTTATAGTAACTCTTGAAGTCAAGTAGTGTCAGTCCTCCAACTTTATTCTTCTTCAATATTGTGTTGGCTATTTTGAGCCTTTCTCCTGCCATATAAACTTTAAAATCAGTTTGCTAATATGCTTCCTGAAATTTTGATTGGAATTGCATTCATTCTATAGGTCAATGGTTCTCAACCTGTGGGTCACGACCCCTTTGGGGGTCGAATGACCCTTTCACAGGGGTTGCCTAAATACATCCTTTATATCAGATATTTACATTACAATTCATAACTGTAGCAAAATTACAGTTATGAAGTAGCAACGAAAATAATTTTATGGTTGGGGGTCACCACAACATGAGGAACTGTATTAAAGGGTTGTGGCATTAGGAAGGTTGAGAACCACTGCTATAGGTCAAGTTGGGAAGAACTGGTATCTTAATAACACTGAGTCTTCCTGTCCATGAACATGAAATATTTCTCCATTTATTTAGTTCTTTGATTTTGTTAATCAGTTTTTCAGTTTTCCTCCTATAGAACTTTTACACATTTTGTTAGACTTATTTCTAAGTATTTACCTTTTTGGTGCGAATATAAATGTGTTTTTAATTTCAAATTCCATTTGTTTATTGCTGATATATAGCAAAGTGATTGACTTTTATATATTAATCTTATAAACTTACTATAATGTTAGTTCCAAGTTTTTTGTTGTTGGTTCTTTTAGCTTTTCTAAATACATGACCATGTTATCTGTGAACAAAGACAGTTTTATTGCGTCCTTTCTTATATGTACACCTTTTATTTTTGTCTGCTTTAGTGCATTAGCAAAGGCTAAGAATTTGTCAGAGAGGACATACTTGTCTTACACCTGATCTTAGTGAGAAAGCTTAGTGGAAAAGTTTCTCACCATCAAATATGATATTTGCTGTGTGCTTTTTGTAAATAATTTTTATAAAGTTTGAGTGAGTTTGCATCTAATTTTAATTTACCAAGAGTTTTTTTTTTAAATCATGAATTGGTTTTTATTTTATCAAATGCTTTTTCCTGAACCTACTGATCTATAATAATAAAAGCATAATATGCTAATTAGACCAGACATCCTTCCAGATGAAGCCACAGCGGCAGGGGCCGAGACCCTTGCACAAATTTCGTGCATCAGGCCTCTATGATTTTTCTATTTTTAGTCTGTTGGTGTGATGGATTATAATTAATTGATAACTAATTGATGAATCAGCCTTACCTACCTGGGATAAATCCACTTGATCATGGTATATGATCCCTTTAGTGTATTGTTGAATTTGGTTTGATAATATTTTGTTGAGGATTTTTTTTTAATCTATGTCTATGAGAGATATTGGTCTGTAGTTTTCTTTTCTTGTAATGTCCTTTTCTGGTTTTGGTATTAGTATAATAGTGGCCTCATGGAATGAGTCAGGAAGTATTCCTCTGTTTCTCTCCTTCGAAAGAGATTATAGAGAATTGGTACCTTATATTTTCAACATTTATTTTCATTGTTTATGATTTTTTATTTCAAAAGTTTTAAGGAGATGAAGAATTCACTCAAATTAGTTAATTAATGTTGATAAATAAAGGTGCGCTGTATGCCTATCCTTCCCAAATAATTTTTACATATTACCAAAAGGTATATATATATCTGCATATAAAAAAGAGAATCTCATTCCAGGTTTAGGCTTAAAAGGAATCCGGAAGAGAGGAGCAGAATAATAGCCAGCAGAAGAAGTTTTAGGGCAGGACTTTTTTGTGTGGTATTGCTCACACCTTATCTCAGCCTGTTACTCTAATTCTGCTAGCTTGGGGCCTCTTTATATGCACCTCTGAAACCTCTGGTATCTGTTATGTCTGAATATACTTTTTAATCTGTATTTTAAAGATATTTGTTTATGTTTCTTTCTTCCTTTGCAAACTTCATCTAAAAAATTGATGGTATCCTCTTTTACTGTCTTAGCCTGAAATCATTCCTATCAGCAGGAGAGATTGAAAAACTGTCAACCCCAAGTCTATTGTTTCCATTTATAAAACACAGAGACAGTGTTTTGCAGGGATGAATTCCATTATGGGAGTGAATAGAGTGCTTTTTGAAGATTATTCACATTGTACCACAAAAAAAGCAAAAAATAAAGCCTGACGATCTAAAAGAATGACAGCCTCTAACAAACATTTACATTTAGTTTAAGAAAAGGAATGAGACCTACATGGAAAAATCTGTACTTTCTGTATCACTTTCGAGATTGTTGTGTTTTCTCAGCAGGGTTTGGTATTTTAGATTCATTAAATGTATTCATTGTTGAGAATTTCTTGAGTACAAATTTCTTGAGTACATCTACACTAATAAAAGCGAAACATGGTAATTGGCGTACGACCGCTACCCTTTTCATTGGCTAATCAGTGAGTATATGCAAATTAACTGTCAGCCAAGATGGCGGCGGGCAGCCAGGCAGCTGAGAACAGGATGCTTGGTTGCCCCAGCGATAGAGAAAACCAAGGTTCCCGCCTGCAGCTGCGGGGCTCTGAGCTCCTGAAGCAACAGCTCCAAAAGATACAATGTTTCAAGTAGAAGCTAAAAGATGGCGGTTAATCTGCAAACTCAGGCTCCAAGCGGTAGAGCGAAGCCAAACAGCCCTGAAGCCGCAGAGCAGAGAGGCCTCCCGGCCTGGGATCAGCGGAGCCGAGAGGCCTCCCGGCCCCTGGATCAGCGGAGCTGAGAGGCCTCCCGGCCCGGGGATCAGCGGAGCCGAGAGACCTCCCGGCCCCTGGATCAGCAGAGCCGAGAGGCCTCCCGGCCGGGGATCAGCAGGGCCGAGAGGCCTCCAGGCCGCCTGGATCAGCGGAGCCGAGAGGCCTCCTGGCCCCGGGATCAGCGGAGCCGCGAGGCCTCCCGGGCCCAGGGATCAGCGGAGCCTGATGGAAGCCCTGTGTGTTTATGCACCCTGGGGGTGCAGAGGTCCTGTCCTAGGCAGAGGCCTATGGCGAAATTTTTGACTCTGAGAAGCAGCCTATGGGCTGGAAGGCGGCTCCTCTGACCTCAGTGCTGGAGAAGACCATTAAGCAGAAAACTAAAGAAACCGATTTTACATCATTTCCCAGGTGGAGAACAATTGGCATGTAAGCCCCTGACCAGTGCCCAGCCTCTCCTCTGTCAGTCTATCTCACTCTTAGGTACCATGTTCTTTGTTCTGTCTTAACTGCAACTCATTTTTAAACTAGATTGCTTTTAAAAGAAGACTAAATAAAGTTTCTCTTAAGTTATTTAGGTGGTGCTGGGGCTGCTGGGGGCCTGATAGAAGACACAAACACGCAACAGGTGGCCTGTACCCAGCAGCTCCAAGGCCGGCCACCTTGGTGCTGGGGCTGCTGGGGGTATCAGAGACACAAACCGGCAGGCCTGGCACCCAGCAGACCCGAGGCCTTTGTGGCAGCACTAAGGAGCAGCAAGCCAAGTGGTAGGAAGCAGCAAGCAGCTGGGCAGTAACAAGGGAGGGGTCCCGGACTGCAAGAGGGCACAGGCTGGGCTAAGGGACCCCCCACCCATCCCCAGTGCACGAATTTCGTGCACCGGGCCTCTAGTATATATTATAAAATATAATGACAAGTATTATTTTCTAATGTAATATATGAAAGTACCTAGTTAATTTATGATTTTACAAGGACTTCAACTTGTCTGGAAATTGCCTTGTATAGAAATACTTGCTGTTAACATTGTCAGCTTTCAGAACGAAACATTTTTCAAAAAATTACATAATTTATATTTTCAATGCCATGTAAAATATAATAGTGACTGCAAGGAAACAAGCTTATTGCCTTTATTTTCTTGGTGTAGTCTTATTATATCTTGGCAGGATAAGTCATACCATCATTTGGATAACTTAGATATTTTCAAACTTGATTTCTGAATATGCTAGTTGATCAAAATAAAGACTTTCTCTCATCAGTTTATACAAACAACAGCTTTAATTCTGTTTCATACTAGAGGCCTGGTGCACAAAATTCATGCACGGGGGGAGGGGAATGTCCCTCAGCCCGGCCTGCACCCTCTCCAGTCTGGGACCCCTTGAGGGATGTCTGACTGCCGGTTTACATCCTTCTCACAATCCGGGACTGCTGGCTCCTAACCACTCACCTGCCTGCCAGCCTGATTGCCCCCTAACCACTACCCTGCCAGCCTGATTGATGCCTAATTGCTCCCCTGCTGGCCCGATTGCCCCCAACTGTCCTCTCCTGCCAGCCCGATCACCACCAACTGCCCTCCCCTGCTGGCCTGGTCACCCCTAACTGCCCTCCCCTGCCAACCTGGTCGCCCCCAACTGCTTTCCCCTGGCAACCTGTTCATGCCCAACTTCCCTCCCCTGCAGGCCTGGTCGCCTCCAACTGCCCTCCCCTTCAGGTCTGGTCATCCCCAACTGCCCTCCCCTGCCAGCCATCTTGTGGTGGCCATTTTGTGACAACATGAGGTTGGCCATCTTGTGGTGGCCATCTTGTGATGATTTTGCGGTGGCCATCTTGCGACGACGTCACTCAAGGGCATTACGTGAGGGTGTGATGCCACCTAGGCTTTTATTATATAGGAAAATATTTATGTCTGACGTGAAGCCAGTTTTCAATAAACATTTGCTGGATTGAGGAATGAATGAATGTGCTTGCCACATATTTACAGGGTGGAAATTATAGGTAAATGAATGTTGTTACTTCAATTAAATGAAATATCTCCTCAGATCCTGTGGCTTTATGTTTTCTCTGCCTTAGGAGAGATATTGAAGAATAATATGGTAAAAGTCTCTGGAGTAGAGGCCTACCAGTGTAAGGTGTGGAAGGTCAGCCAGCTTCACATAGATCACGATTCTTGCAGGGCACCTCTGATTGGGGGGAAAGGCCTAAGGAGGAAGGTATCCCTATTTTATTGCTTCACCAGTCCTTAAAACAGTATTTCTCAAACTTCAGTGTATCTATAAACCATATAGATATCTTGTTAAAATGCAAATTCTGTAATTTGTTAGCCAACTGTAGGTTGAGTGCTCTTTGTTTTGTCAAATTCTTTATGTTTTATCTTCAGGCAGGATAAGAGCCTGCCAAAGCTTGTTGTTTTAATTTATTTACTTAAAATATGAATGACCAATAAAGCATAAATAGCTACGTTTATTTTTCCAGGACTCACAGTTGAATTCTTGGGTTGATTATGAAGCATTAAATTGTCTTGTTTGGATGCTGTGGGATTAGTCAAATACCATTAATGATTAGTGAATATGGTCTGTGCATTGTCATTCTTCCGGGCATGATAGAAAAGGCTTTTATACTTTTTCAGCCCTCCTTTGTGATTTATTTATTAAACTAAAGTGTATTCTTCCATAGTCAAGGCATTGGGTATTTTGTTGATACCTTTGCTTCTATAATAATCACTTCTTTCATACTCTGAGCTGATTACTGAGTTCATTGTTACTTCATTTCCTCTGACTTTTAAATTGTAAACATCTGTTAAGTTTTATAACTTCCCAAAGAAGGAAAAGAAATTAAATATGATCCATAGTGTGTTTGAACAAAATACATGCAACTGTTATAGATTGAGTGAATAAATAGATACTGAAAAGTCTTTGGGCATAGTTTCCTATTAGCCTTGGAAGAATCCTCTCCCCTCCACTTGAAAAAAATAATTATACATTTGGATCATGTTTTGCTTCTAAGTATATGTCCAAGAATTTTCCTGATTGACATTCAAGTTCAGCAAACATATCACAAAATATGCCTCAAAATACTAACATTGGCTGTGATGAGATAGCGAGGTAATGGGTATTTTTCTTTGAATTTATATTTACATTCCCATTCTTCTGAAATGGAATTTTGGGACTAGAACCCGGATTCTTTGTCCACCAGAATCAAGGAATGAATCCACGGACAGAAAGTGGTATAGCAAAGGTGGAGATTTATTGAAGAACTAGAGGCCTAGTGCACAAAAATTTGTGCACTCAGGGGAGGGGGTCCCTCAGCCTGGCTGTGCCCTCTCGCAGTCTGGGACCCCTCGGGAGATGTGCACCTGCTGGCTTAGGCCCTCTCCCAAGGGGATCTGGTTTAAGCTAGCAGTCAGACATCACTCTGGCAGCCTGGCAGCCCTCGGGGGATGTCCACTTGCCAGCGAGGAGCAGGCCTAAGCTGCAGTCAGACATCCTTAGCGCTGCTGAGGAGGCGGGAGAGGCTCCCACCACCACCACTGTACTGGTAGCCATCAGCCTGGCTTGTGGCTGAGCAGAGCTCCCCCTGTGGGAGCACACTGACCACCAGGGGGCAACTCCTGCATTGAGCATCTGCCCCCTGGTGGTCAGTGTGTTTCATAGTGACCAGTTATTCCCAGTTGTTCTGCTGTTAGGGTCAATTTGCATATTACCCTTTTAGTATATAGAACAGAGGCTTGGTGCATGCTTGGGGGCCGGCTGGTTTGCTCTGAAGGGTGTCCCAGATCAGGGTGGGGGTCCCGCTGGGGTGCCTGGTCAGCCTGGGTGAGGGACTGATGGCTGTTTGCAGGCTGGTCAAGTCCCCCAGTGGGGACCCTCACCCCATGGGGGTGTGGCCAGCCTGGGTGAGGGGCTGAGGGCTGTTTGCAGGCTGGTCACACCCCCTTCAGGGTTGGGGTCCCCACTGGGGTGCCTGGCCAGCCTGGGTGAGGGGCTGAGGGCCGTTTTCAGGCTGGCCACGCCCAAGAGTTGGAAGCAGGTATCTGGGATTTATTTATCTTCTATAATTGAAACTTTGTAGCCTTGAGCAGAGCTCAGGGCCAGCCAGGGCTAGCAGGAAGCTTGGTTTCCTCCATCACTGGGGCAACCCAAGCCTCCTGCTCACTCTAGCTCTGTGGCCGCTACCATCTTTGTGACAGAGTGAGAGTTAATTTGCATATTACTCTTTAATAGATAGGATAAGCACAGACTCCCACATGGGGAGAGGGAAAGAGTCCCATAGAATGGACTCCCAAGTAGGGAGGGGGAAAGGGTCCCCCTGAGTTCCTTTTCCCTATGGCTTATAAAGGCTGCAGATCCTGGTGCCGTGATATCCCCTCTGATTGGTCACTATTCCCTTAGATTGGTTGGTAGAGTAACTCCTGAGCTCAAAGGTCCAACCTCACATGGGACATGTGAGTTTCTCCCTACCTCCTTCCTCATTGTTCTTTTCTTTCTGGCTTTCTTCCTTCTTCTTTATTTTGTAAATATAGACCTTTGGGCTACTTACAGCTTTTCTGTCTTATGTAAATACAACAGTTGTTGCTCCCTGCACCTGGCTTCCTTGTGTTTTGGAAATGTACCTTCTCCCAATCTGTAGTCCTGTGTTTTTCCATGGACCCCAATTCTAAAAATTCCCTAAGCTTGCCTATGTTCCCCTAGAATTCCTGTTTCACTTCTATCATTTTTATAATTTAAAAAATATTTTTAAATGCAACATATTTTTACATGTTTGACTTTTAAAATTTGGCAGTGAATCAATTGTTTATATAACTAGCTTGATTCTTGTTTAATCTCTGAATGCTGCTCTAATTTATATCACAGAATATTAAGTATAAATAACATGTTTTATTTTTTAAATATATTTTTATTGATTTCAGAGAGGAACAGGGAGGGAGAGAGAGATAGAAACATCAATGATGAGAGAGAATCATTGATTGGCTACCTCCTGCACAATCCCTACTGGGGACTGAGCTGACAACCTAGGCATGTGCCCTTGAATCAAAACTGGGACCCTTTAGTCCTCAGGCAGATGCTCTATGCACTGTGCCAAAATGGCTAGGGCTAAATAGCATGTTTTATTTTATTTTTTTAAATTTCTTTATTGATTAAGGTATTACATATGTGTCCTTACCCCCCTATTACCCTCCCAACCCCTCCACCCGCCCACTCATGTCCTCACCCCCTGTTGTCTGTGTCCGTTGGTTAGGCTTATATGCATGCATACAAGTCCTTTGCTTGATCTCTCCCCTTACCCCCACCCTACCCTACCTTCCCTCTGAGATTTGACAGTCTGATCCATGTTTCTCTGTCTCTGGATCTGTTTTTGTTCATTAGTTTATGTTGTTCATTATATTCCACAAATGAGATCATGTGATATTTATCTGTTTCTGACTGGCTTATTTCACTTAATATAGTGCTCTCCAGTTCCATCCATGCTGTTGCAAATGGTAAGAATTCCTTCTTTTTTATAGCAGTGTAGTATTCCATTGTGTAGATGTACCACACTTTTTTAATCCACTCATCTGCTGATGGGCACTTAGGCTGTTTCCAAATCTTAGCTATGATGAATTGTGCTGCTATGAACATAGGGGTGTATATATCCTCTCTGATTGGTGTTTCTAGCTTCTTGGGATATATTCTTAGAAGTGGGATCACTGGGTCAAATGGGAGTTCCATTTTTAGTTTTTTGAGGAAACTCCATACTGTTCTCCACAGTGGCTGCACCAGTCTGCATTCCCACCAGCAGTGTAAGAGGGTTCCTTTTTCTCCGAATCCTTGCCAACACTTGTCATTTGTTGATTTGTTGATGATAGCCATTCTGACAGGTGTGAGATGGTGCCGCATTGTCGTTTTGACTTGCATCTCTTTGATATTTAGTGACTTTGAGCATGTTTTCATATGTCTCTTGGCCTTCCTTCTGTCTTCTTTCAAAAAGTATCTATTTAGGTCCTTTGCCTATTTTTTGATTGGATTTTTTATCTTCCTTTTGTTAAGTTATATGCATTCCCTGTAAATATTGGAGATTAAATCCTTATCAGAGATAACACTGGCAAATATGTTCGCCCATGCAGTGGGCTTTCGTGTTGTTTTGTTGATGGTTTCTTTTGCTGTGCAAAAGCTTTTTATTTTGATAGTCCCATTTGTTTATTTTCTCTTTAGTTTCCATTGCCCTAGGAGCAGTATCAGTGAAGAAATTGCTTTGGCATATGTCTGAGATTTTGCTGCCTGTGGATTCCTCTAGTATTTTTATGGTTTCCCGTCTTACATTTAAGTCTTTTATCCATTTTGAGTTTATTTTTGTGTATGGTGTAAGTTTGTGGTCTAGTTTCTAAATAGCATGTTTTAAAAGAGCCAGTTCAATAACTAAAAGAGATAGTGGAAGCTTAGAATTTTATATTATACATGTATTAAAAATGGTTTTTCTTATTGACAGCAAATATTGCCTGATTTACTGTAAGTTCTAAAAGCTCTCTGTAATCGTTGGTTTGTGACTGTCTAGAGTTACCTTTATCTTTTGTGTACTACATTCTTCAATTTATAGAAAATGCAAAGAAACAATATTTTTTCCTTAGCAACACACCGAATTTCTCCATGTTTAGGGGAGATAATGAGAAACCAGGCCAGATGTATGATATAGCTATGTATAGAATGAATGAATAATGGTATCTTGGTTGACAGGTGGAGCATAGCTTGGCAATCTGGGAGTAGGTGACACTTGGAAATACAGTAAGGAGACCTGGATTACAAATCCTCTGAGCTAAAAATCAGAGTCAGAACTATAGCCGATAGGTAGGGCCTTGGACAGCATATAGTATTCAGAGCCCTAGTTTTGGAGATGTTGTTCTAGGTATGTGATGGAAGCAAGGATTCCAATTCACTTCATAGATAGGTGTTGGAACAGGTGAGTCTTTTCAGTATTTAATACCAGTAAAAAGACTAGTATAAAGTGATTACGAGGAGAAAAAAAGGAAGAGTGGAATACTCTAGTTGTTTGCCTTCAAATGCAAGATTAGGACTAGACCAGAAGTGAGGGTGATGGATGCTAAATCTTGAATATTGAATTGGTGTTCCTTAGTGTCTGCCTGCTGGAGGTTGGAATTAGTTTTAGAATTTCCTGCTTGGAGCAAGAATGGTGGTGAAAGGTTTGAGCTTGCAGAAAGATGGAAGTGTGAAGACAGGTGCTAAATTTCTATAAATTGAAAATTACCTGCATTTGAATAATTTGGAAGACTTATTAAAATGTGGATCTTTAGAATCTATGAACTACATGTCTGAGTGCATGTCAGGAATCTGCATGGCTGTGAAGCATCTCAAATGTGATTCTTGTGCACTCTGGAGTTTAAAAACCCTCAATGCAGGGTGTGGCAATCACCTCAAGATGAGCCTTTGGCTTGAAATGTCTTTTGCTCTCAACTCTGCTGATAAGCCCAGCTTTTTTATATTCAACTGAAAGGCTAACTGTTTTGTAAAGCTCTTCTCAGTTTTCTTACAGAAAATGAATCAGAGATGCTCTCATGCACTTTCCTTTATTGGATTTTTGGTAAATACCCTAATTGCATAGTTTTTGTTTTTTTGTATGTATAGATCTAATTCTCTTAAAGGAGGGCAGAAAGCATGGCGGTCAAGAATCAGTCAGCCTGGATTTAAGATTCACCCAGCTATGCAGCTTTAGCTAATTTCTTATCTTTTTATTAGTGCTTAATTTCTTTTATCTGTTAAATGGAGGTAATTTTGAAAATTAAATGAGTTAATGCAAGCAAAACAATAATGTGTATGCTCAAGGCATTTTTTGCTATTAACTGGAAGATAATATGCCATATTAGTATCTGTCCAGCACCCAGTGCAAATATAGACATTCAAGAAAATTGTTGAAATTGAATTGAATTAATCTCAGAAGGCAGTCATAAGGTTAGACAGGACAATGTCCAAGTGGACATGAAAACATGTCATATTAATGATTTTGGGTTTGAGAGCATGAAGGGATTTAATTAAATATACCATAAAGAGAAGGCAGGGTGAAAGAATTGCCAGAGTTGTCAACGTAAACTCTGAAGTGTATTCACTGTGCCTGTAGTACGTGTCTAGTAGACTGTAACTGCTACTTGCTAAACCATCTATACTGTTCCTGATTTTTAAAAAGAATAAATTAAATAAAAAAGATATTTTAAAAAGAGAAAGAAAAAACTACAGAGCTGAAAAAACATATACCATGCTAAAATTAGTTAAAAGAAAGTTGGAGTAGCTCTATTAATTTCAGAAAAAGCATACTTCATAACAAGGGTAATTAGGGATCAAGAGGGGTTGTACATAATGATAAGGGGGCCAGTTATCCAAGAAAACATAGTAATCCAGAATAGATAAGTCCATCAAAACAGAAAGCGGATCAGTGGTTGTCAGGGGCAGGTGGGGGAGGGAATAGGGGTGAGTGCTTAATTCTTTTGAGGTTATTTTGGAATGGTGAAATATCTTGGGTAAATAGATAGAAGTTAAAGTTGAACATTATGAATATACTTAATTATACTGAGTTGTATACTTTTAAAAATTTAGTATTTCATTTTATGGCATGCAAATTTTACCTCAATAATAAAAACAGAGATGCAACAACAACAAATAAAAAGCAAAATACTAGTTTAAAAGTGTACCACATAAGTGAATTCAGAACTATTAAGGAAATGTCTCATTTCCCATTTGGCTTTGTCGTCACTCTATAAGTATTTTGATACTTCTCTCCTATAAAAGTTTAGAGCAGGTAGTACAAGGAATGAGATTCCTTCCAGATTGCCACTTTGCCATCCCTAGAGAATGGCCTCATCCCCATAGTTTAAAATGGTGACTTATTCTAAGCAGTAGGATGAGAAAGGGATTAAGTCAATAAAGGGTCAAAAGGGCATGCACTGGTGGACATTCGGTAATGTGCACTGAAGCTGCTCTGAAACCCTCTACTTCTCTGTTCAGAGGTTTGATTCTTAGTCATGTGGTCACACTGACTAAGGAGCCTGAGAAATGCATCTTTTATGATGAGTGCCTATGTGTCTACCTAAACATTGATGCCTATTAAAAGAGAAGCCTTAAAAAGTGGAATGGAGGGGCTGCTAGAAGTCTCAGCTATGTTGGGCATAAAGGAATATTCAATATGATTATTTTTTTTTGTAAAAATGGCATCATCTTGCCCTAGCTGGTTTTGCCCAGTGAATAGAGCATCAGCCTGGGGACTGAAGGGTTCCGGGTTGGGTTCCAGTCAAGGGACATGCCCAGTTTGTGGGCTTGATCCTCAGTAGGGGCATGCAGGAGGTAGCCGATCAATGATTCTCATCATTGATGTTTCTATCTCTCTCTCCCTCTCCCTTCCTCTCTGAAATCAATGAAATATTTTTAATAAATGGCATAATCTTAATGTATTTATTACTATCTTTTAAAAAAGGAATTGTTTTAGGATAAGGCATGTGAAAGCTATGGGAAGTCACACAAATAATTTGTTTAATTTATGCCCAATTTTTTTCCAATTTAGTATTTTTTTTGTTGGGTTTGAAGAAAACAGTACTAAAAGACACTGGATTTTCCTATTGCAGATATTTAAATAAATATTTTGGAAATTATCTTTTTGCATGGCTTGTAATCATTTCCATAAAAGATAGACAAGGAAGGACTGAAAACTATCTTAAAGGCATAACAGTATTCAGATCTTTTAATTTATGAAAGCTGTGTGTAAAATTCCATCACCACAGTACAACCTTTGAATAGAGTTCTTTCTTTTAAAAACTTTTCTTTCTTTATTCTTTCTGACTGACTACTAGACACCAGATATTAAGATTTTATTGAACAGATGTGTGTAAAAAGAAAAACCATGATAATCTCTCTTATGTTTTTTTTTGAATTGTTTCTGCGTAGATTAAATTTTATATCCAAGCTTAGAGGGAAAAAGCAAGCTAGTAATATAATTGTTCTCTGTCTGGCCTGGTCACAGTCCACTGCATGAAGCTCATTCAAATATGAGCTCTTCAATATTTCTGGCAGAAAAGAAAAGCTTTCTCTCTTGTTCACATAAATAATACCATGCCATGCATCTTTATTAATCTTGGCTTTGTGAAATGAAGTTTAAAAATCTACTAAGCATCCTCTTATTCAGCAATTTTCAACCGTTTTTTCATCTCATGGCACACGTAAATGAATTACTAAAATTCTGCGACACATAAAAATATATTTTTTACCAACCTGGCAGAAAAATAGGTATAATTTTGACTCATTCACATCAGCTGGCTATTGTTGTGTTGGCTTATTGTCATTTTCTTTATTTGACAATCTAGGGGACAAGAGGTGAGTGACCCTCACTAAATAGTCAGGTATTGCACGTTTTAAAGATTCTTGCAGCACACCTTGGCACACCGGTTGCAAATTGCTGCTCTAATTCACAGAATTGCGCTCATAGAAAGAGATAAAACAACTGCTTTATTACTCAAAGACCATGTTCCTCTATACAATCTGTTTTCCATCTCTCTGTCATCGCTTCATTGGCAGGATGCTTGCTTTCAAATATAAATGAGTCCAATTTTACAACTTCTGTATACCAGGCATTCCGCTGAGCAATGTGGGTGACCAGCTGTCTGAGAATTTCTTATCCAGGGTTGGCTTCTGCGTGCTATAGGACGTCTTCTTCCTAGGACTGTATAAGTTTACAATATTCTTTATGGAGTCGTCTAACAGCTTCATTATTCCGTGTTTCTAAGCAGTCTGCACTTACTGCAGTGATGGAGAACTATTTGAGCTCAGCGTGCCAGCATTTTGAAAAACCCTAACTTAACTCTGGTGCCGTGTCACATATAGAAATTTTTTGATATTTGCAACCATAGTAAAACAAAGACTTACATGTTTGATATTTATTTTATATATTTAAATGCCATTTAACAAAGAAAAATCAACCAAAAAAATGAGTTCGCATGTCACCTCTGACACGCGTGTCATAGGTTCGCCATCACTGACTTACTGGCTGCTGAAAGGAGACTCTCCTTCACACATTTGCAGTGCAGTTAAATAGACGGGATTCTTGTACTGTCGCTGACAGTGTGGCGTAAATAAAGTCACAGGAATTGTGGTAAAATTTGGATTCTGCTTTGAAATGGGATTTTTGAAGCCCCTCTCAGTGGCAATGTTCAATGCAAGTTGCTATTTTTTCCTAAAAGTTTGTAACTGTATTACAATGCTAATCATTTATAGTCTACTGTGTGCAGTACTTTGTTCTGGGTGTTTTGAGAGATACCACAGAACAATAAGATAGTTTTTTCCTCGTTTATTTATCCTACTTACTTACGAAGTAATTGGGTAAGAGATAGTAGGCAGGACCCCTTTCTGCCCCAACACACATTCAGTGTTTGCAGCCTCTTTAACCTCATGAGATTGCATGTGCCTCCCACTAAAGAACTCCCTTCCCAGCCTCTCATTCATCTAGGCCTGGCCCTTAACCCAGCTCTCACAAGCAGCCACACATGCTCAGTCATGGGGAAACACTCAGAATGCATTCTGGTGAGGCAAGGCAGCTGCGTCCTCTTTCTAGAAGCAACAGACACCGGTAATGGGGGTGTAGTGGGAACACCCAATGGCTAGCATTGCTGGGGTCGTGGAATTAGGTGTCTGCATCCATGAGTGGTAGCTGTGATGTTTTCATGAGACCAGTTCTATGATATGAATTTGGGCACTTCCCTGGGTGGGAAGTCTTTTTTTTTCTTCTGGTGTTTAATGGGCACATTCCAGCACCGGGCCTGGAATCGAAGCAACAGGGACGGGTAGGTGACCCATGGAGCCTCACATGGTGAAGAGGATGAGGAAGGTGACCATCAAACAGAAGAGTCCCATGGCCTCAGACAGGGCAAAGCCCAGCATGGCATAGGAGAAGAGCTGCTGCTTGAGAGACGGGTTCCTGGCATAGCCAATGATCAAACTGCCAAACACTGTTTTAATTCCTGCCCCTGAACCAGCCACACCCACTGTGGCAGCCCCAGCACCAATAAACTTGGCTCCTGTGTCAATGTCCCTATGTTCATAGCAGCACAATTTACAATAGCCCAGATTTGGAAACAGCCTAAGTGCCCATCAGCAGATGAGTGGATTAGAAAACTGTGGTACATCTACACAATGGAATACTATGCTGCTGTTAAAAAGAAGGAAATTTTCCATTTGCAACAGCATGGGTGGAACTGGAGAGCATTATGCTAAGCGAAATAAGCCAGTCAGAGAATGATAAATATCACATGATTTCACTCATTGGCGGAATATAATGAACATCATAAACTGATGAACAAAAATAGATACAGAGACAAAGAAGCATTGAACAGACTGTCAAACTTCAGCAGGAAGGCAGGGGAGGGTTGTGAGTTGGGTGCAGAAAGACGGGAAACCATAAAAAGACGGGGGAGGTAAGAGATCAACTAAAGGACTTGTATGCATGCATATAAGCATAACCAGTAGACACAACACTGGGGGCGGGGGGGGGGGGTTAGTGAGGGCATGTGCCGGGGGTGGAGGAGGCTGGGAGGCAGTCAATGGGGCAGGGGGAAGGGACATATGTACTAGTACTTCTATTTGTAATACTTTAAACAATAAAAAAAGGATTCTCTGTGGAGATGCAGATCTAAATGTGTTAATAGATCAATTTTTAAAAAAACTATAATTTGCTCTGCATACTTTCACTTAAGGTAGAAGATGATAGAAATGATTGTGTTCATCACACTCTACTTATGTGCGATGCTCTTTTATTCATTTGCTCTGTATTGGATCTGCAGATTTGCTCAGTTCCAATTACTCTCTTGCCCTCCTGCTTGCTGCTGCAGTAACAGCATCTGTATCTCTTGTACCGACTACACCCATGGAGACTCTGGTTCCTGAAACCACATCCAGATTCAAGTGAAACATGGGACAGGAGCCCAAAATCTGGTTTCTTCAGCAGCTGACTCAGAGGCACTGTGCAAAGATTAATCCTTGGCACACGTTTTAACCAGTGAGATTCCAGAGATGGGAAACTGGCAGATTAATTTCTTCCCCTTCCTCTACTTGATGGACTCTTCCAAGGCACAATGATTTTATGGAAGCTGGAAGCATTCTTCGTGATAAGAAATCAACCTTCATTTTCTTTAAAGCTATGGGTGGCTCAGCAGTTTACTCCTTGCATTTGTTTTTGCTGTCTATTTCCCTTTCTCCTACATTCTTGATGTTCTAGGATTGAATGATCTAATTAAATATTAGTAGATAAGCTTTGCTGCATGGTCTTTTTATGGGGTAACTCAAGCGAAGATTTATTTATTCATTCAGCAAATATAGTGTGTCCCAAAAACATGTACACACACTTTAACAGCTGATAGTTCAATTGATGTTCTTTTTTTTTTTTTCCAGCCATACTAAGCTTTGAATAAAGGAAATTAATCCTGCTACCCAGCTCACCTGCCAGCTGATTGAAAAGCCCAAGCAAGCCCAGTCAAGACCAGCTGGAACCTGTTCAGAGTAGCAGAACTGTCCAAGAGTGACTTTATGGTAGTTGTAAAAATGACATTTATGCTCATTCATCAGTACTGAATAATACATAAAAAAGTATAAAAATCACACCACCCACAGCTACATATCTCTTTATATTTACTTTATAGTTATGCACACATATTTCAAACCATCTATTATATAAAATAATAACTATATAATATATATAATAAATTTGAAAATGTAAATATTGCCCATTAACATGTTAAGAAATGATTTTATTCAAACTCGTCAGGTGTGTATTTGATATTAATAATTTTTTTCATTGTTAGAGCCGCTTTCTGAGTTGTCTAACAGTTGTCCAGAGAACATTATCTTGACTACAAGGTTATTTGAGATGCAGCATTCTGTGAAACCTGCCTAATGCTGCCACTGGAGGCTTTTTAAAAGTGCTAAATACACATTTCTATATTATTAGGAAAATTGTTTCTTTACCCTGTAAATGTATACTTGTAAGTTCAAAAATGTTACTGCTATACCGAGGAGACAAAGCCCTCAGACACTGCAATTAGACCCCGAAAAATAGTCACCTGACAATTTCTTGCTTCTAAGTGGAGCACGATCTAGTGGCGGAAGCGCCCGATGGACTGCAGGGACTGACGCCTTCTACTCCCAATGTACTGCCTCTTAGCCTCTTGCAGCCGCTTGGTTTGGTTTCGAAAGGAGGCAGTCATTCTCCCGCCATCCCTGGGCTGGTGGAGGCCCAATGAATCAATGGCTGAAGCGCTCCCAAGAGTCCAGGTTCAGGACGCCCTCTAAGTACACAGCCTCGCCAGCCACCTCTCCAATTGACACCCAGCTGATTTATTTACTTCCCGGGAAAGAGAGAGCAATCATCATACAGTGGGGCCTTGACTTACAAGTGTCCCGACTAAGGAGTTTTTTGAGATACCAGCTGTCTCTCAGCCGATTCTTTGCATTGAGTTGATAGAGTAATTTGAGTTAACGAGCTCCTTAACGAGCTCAGTCTCTGAAGGAATTAAACTCGTAAGTCAAGGCCCCACTGTATTTGCACTCCGTGCAGCAGCTTCCTGCCTCCCCTCCAGCGCCCCTCCCTGCTCCCACGGAGGACTCCACGGAAGGCGCTGCCTTCCCGCAGAGCGACGCCCCCTCCCCCAGCAGCTCTCCTGCCTTAGGAATCCAGCCGTGGTCCCCAGATCACAGTCTGTTGCCACAAAACGCGCCGCCCCACTGTGCACGTGAGACCACAGCCTCTCCAGGGGCAGGAGGAAATGGATTCCACCGGCGCAAGAGGCTTCCTTGGAAGTCAAACTCTGCTGAGAACTGAGAAGCAAAGCAGAGGTGCCTGATAGGTAAAGGCTTCCGTTTAAATGTGGCGTCATCGGAAGATTGCCCTGGTGCGCGGGTTCCTGGTGACCAGCAGGGAGGCTGGCATGGGCACTGCACCCTTGGGTCACGACGCACGGCCTTTCAGCTGTTGCTGTTGGGGGTCACGTTGGATTTTCCCTTTGCTTCCTGGCTTTTGACAACTCCTTTCATTTCCAGCAGTGGCATTTATTAAAATATTGGCACTAATTTTTCAGAAAGTAATGAAGGGCCAAAGGGGACATGACAGTAGGTTGGCTGCAGCCCATGTGGGATGCAGGTTGGGGACCTCTGCACTTTAAGAAAACAGAACTCCAAGTCTTCCTGGTGATTCTGTGTCTAGTCCCTGCACTCCCCCCGCCCCCCCCCCCCCACCCCCCGGGGAGGGAAAGGACAGAGGTTCCTACCTTACAATGCTCTCCTGGCCACGGCTATAACGCCTTCCCTCCCCTCTGCTTCTCGGGTCAGGCCAAGGCCAACCTGGACAAGAACAAGCAGACACTGGAGAAGGAGAACGCAGACCTGGCAGGCGAGCTTCGGGTCCTGAACCAGGCCAAGCAGGAGGTGGAGCACAAGAAGAAGAAGCTGGAGGTGCAGCTGCAGGAACTGCAGTCCAAGTGCAGTGACGGGGAGCGGGCCCGCGCTGAGCTCAACCACAAGGTCCACAAGCTGCAGGTGAGGCGGCAGCGCAGGGCAGCCCTGGTACCCGCTCTGCGAGGGATGCTGCACTTCCCAGCTCACTGAAGTCTCTCTTGCTGGGGGTGGGTTCCTGGGACTTGCGTGTGTCCTTTTTGCAGGAGCTGCTTCAAGAAGAAACTCGGCAGAAGCTCAACATGTCCACCAAGCTGCGCCAGCTGGAGGATGAGAGGAACAGCCTGCAGGAGCAGCTGGATGAGGAGATAGAGGCCAAGCAGAACCTGGAGCGCCACATCTCAACTCTGAACATCCAGGTGCGGCTGTGTCCTGCGTTTTCTAGGCCGAAGGGTAGCTCGGGGGCTCCGATGTGCTCTCGGAGAGCACTGGCGCCATTCTGCTTGGCTTGTAGGCTCCTCCTGCTGTTGAATTTCTTCTGTGAGAAGAAGGTGGTCTTTGCTTCTCAGGGTCTGGGGGACAGGGATGGGAATCACTCACTGCCTCCTCTCACCCCACCTCCAACCCTGCCATTTCAGCTCTCCGATTCGAAGAAGAAGCTGCAGGACTTTGCCAGCACCGTGGAGGCCCTGGAAGAAGGCAAGAAGAGGTTCCAGAAGCACTTGGTGCTTTCACACAGAGAGAAAAAGAATATTAACAGAGGAGAAAAAAGCCCTGGCTGGTGCGGCTCAGTTGGTTGGGCATTGACCCTTGCACCAAAGGGTTGCCGGTTCGATTCCTGGTCAGGGCACCTGTCTCAGGTTTCGGGCTGATCCCTGGTAGGGGGCATGCAGGAGGCAGCTAGCTGATCAATGTTAGGCACTCACATTGATGTTTCTCTCTCTACCGCCTCCCCCCCCCCCCCCCCCCGCTTCCTCTGGGGGTGGAGAAGAAAGAAAGAGAGGAACATTTTTGAAAAGTTCTCATTAGTCCCAAGAATAGAAAGCCTGCTGCTTCCAAGACATCCGAGCCTGGCTGGGAGCACGTGACGGCCAGAACCCAGGAGGTTTACATCCTGTAGTGGCGAGGCCTATGCCTGAGCCCCTGGGTACCACCTGCCAGGAGGCAGGATGGATGGATCTTCTCTCCTCGGAGCACGGCCCAGGGACTGATTTCGCAATACCGATGTGTGAGGGAGATGTCCGCAGAGGTCCCCTAAAGAATGATGTCTCCATTTCCATGCTAATCCTGGGCCGCACAGAGAAGAAACATGTCTTTCTGAAAAGCGGATGGGCCACCATAGCTCCAAGAAGCACACCCAGGGGTACAGGCGTTCTCCCTGGGGAGAGCGGGGCTGGGCTGGGGCTGCCATGGGTGGGAGGACATAACCCAGCCCTCCCACCCTCCTGCTCGGTCTACTTTTGGAAACCGGCCTTGCTTCATGCTTGTTTCCAATGGACTCACTGCGGGGCCTTCAGTTTATCTCCCTAGTGCTTTCGAGATCAAAACCCCTAAACTCCTTACCTGGAAACTGTGCCGAGGGAACACTGCCCACTGAGGTGCAAAGGTGGTGCCCGTTCTCTCATTAAAGTGTTTTTCAACATGAAAACTCGTGGCAGTGGGCACTTGGCCACCGCGGCTTCGGAATAAGATGCTGAAGAGCGGAGAGGAAAACAGCTGTGTCCAGGTCAGAACTGATTAAATTTATGGCTGGCCAGCCGGCCGAGAGCGGTTTATTGCGTGCTTGGTGCTACTTCTTCTCTCCAGGTGATTTTCAACATGTTCTTCTTGTGCGTGCGGTGCTTTCTTGGCCCGGGGCGTGGGCCTTGGGCCGCTGGCCCCGTGTTTCTTCGTGCTGTGGCGTAGACGACTTAAACAATAAAACCCCTGCCACTGAGAATACGACACAACTGTGCCCGATGCGGAGGAAAGCAGATGCCAGGAAGCCTGTGGGGACAGAGATGGAGTGAGTGCTGAGCTTGGCAGCCTCATGGAAGAACCCCGGAGCACAACATCCCGGTCTTCATGGAATCAGATGGAACCTGGGGTGGGTGAGCCCCTGGCTCCCACTGCCCCTGCTGGAAGGGCAGGAGAGGATTCAGGATGGCAGAACCACAGCTGTGCCTGCTTCCCGGGGCCGCTGAAGCAAACGGCCACAACCTGGGCAGCTGAAACAATAGAAATGCATTTGCTCCAGGTCTGGGGATCAGAAATCTGAAATCAAGGCATTGACAAGGTTGTTTTCTCCTGGAGGCTCACCGGGAGAATCCGTCCAGGCCTCTCGCCTAGTTTCTGGGAGCTGCCAGACAGCCTGGCCTTCCCTGGCCTCCAGACACATCACTCCAGCCCTCTCTGGTTTGGCTCGGTGGATAGCGCCTTGGCTTGCGGACCAAAGGGTCCCGGGTTCGATTCCGGTAAAGCACACATACCTCAGTTGCAGGCTCCTCCCCAGCCCAGGCCCTGGTCAGGGCTCCTGCACGAGGCAATTGATTGATATGTTTCTTTCACATAGATCAGTGGTTCTCAACCTTCCTAATGCCGCGACCCTTTAATACAGTCCCTCATGTTGTGGTGACCCCCAACCATAAAATTATTTTCGTTGCTACTTCATAACTGTAATTTTGCTACTGTTATGAATTATAATGTAAATATCAGATATGCAGGATGTATTTTCATTGTTACAAATTGAACATAATTAAAGCATAGTGATTAATCACAAAAACAATATGTAATTATATGTGTGTTTTCCAATGGTCTTAGGCGACCCCTGTGAAAGTGTCGTTCAACCCCCAAAGGGGTCGCGACCCACAGGTTGAGAACCCCTGACATAGATGTTTCTCTCTGTCTTTCCCCCTCTCTTCCACTCTCCCTAAAAATTGATGGAAAAAATATCCTCAGGTGAGGATTAATAACAACAACAAAATGCCTCACTCCAATCCCTGCTTCTGTCTTCACGCCACCTTCTCCTGTGAGAATCTCCTTGCCTTCTCCTCTCTTCTCAGGACACTGGTCATTGGACTTAGGGCCCACCCTAATTCAGGATGATCTCATCTTGAGACCTTTGACATAATTACATCTGCAAAGACCTTTCCAAATAAGGTCGCAGTTACAGGTTCTCTTGGGGAGTCACCATTCAACCCACTGTGACAGCCAAAGCCACCTGGAGAGCTGCTCCCAGGCAAAGCCTTCTCCTCTGAACGCTCGCCTGCCCCAAGCGCTCCTGTGACTTGGGCTGTGTCTCAAAGCCACAGGGACACTGAGCTTTCCTCAAAGTCAGCCACACCTTTCACAACCGCTTCCCCACCTCTGAGCGTCCCTCAGCCCTGGCAGCCTGCTCTCTGAGGCGGTTTCTAAGATGACAGGCCACGGCAGAGTGTCCTGCCCACAAGGCATCCGAGGGAATCAAAGGCAAGTGCTAAGTGAACGCTGAAGCCGGGATATTCCTCACCCAGGTCTGTCCTCGCCCAGGTCTGTCCTCACCTTGGGCTCTGAGCTGCAAGGACCAAGAGCGGACTCCTCACCTTCCAAGCTTGGCAGAAGCTTACCAGCCTTTCCATAGTGGGAGAAGGATGGAGGCTCATTGTATTCTAACGTGACCTATTACGTCATTGGTCGTTCAGATCACTAGAAAACACTTGCTTTGGTGGAGTCAAAACTGACCTGCCTATAATGCTGGCCACTCACTGGCCCAGATCAGCCGTTGGGAGATCTAGAAATGAAAGCACCACTGGGATCCCAGAAGGATGCCTCATACTAATCAGTTGAGGTGGTAAAAATACACCCCACCCGCTCAGGTCACAGGGTACTGGCAGCTGGGCCAGGCCGACCAAAGGAGTTTCAGGCTTTCTACAAAAATGGACAGCAACTATCACTGAGATTTTAAAAGTGTAGCCCATTATAGGCCAGATGCTTTATGCATATTATTTCTAATTCTCACAAGAGGCCCGCGAGGCATGCATCATTGCCATCCGAGCTTCACCTACGAGGGAATGGATTCTGAGGCCGAGAAGTGGAAGATGTGAGATTCAAACCGAGATCTGTCTGACCACAGACCTGCCATATCGCCTCCCCTCCACACTGCCTCTCTCCCGGGTGAAGGAACAGTCCGCTTCCTGGGCCTGGGGGCCGGAAAGTGAGGAAAGGATGAGATCCTCAAAGGAGAGTGAGGATGAAATAGAAACTCCAGTTTCCCATTTAAACCAAGCAATAATGTTTTATTTCCATTTCCCTGAACGTATAGTTCAGGCACACTCGGTTAAGGAAAAAAAAAAGAAAAAAAAGCACAACTGGTGCTTGAGAAATGTCAAGTATTCCATTTCAGCGGACATGTACAGAACAATCAAAATGCTGAACATCCCCAAACAGATACAAACCTTTACCACAGCCTCTTCCGGAAGCACATTGCTGAGATCTGAAAAGAGCAGCTCGTGTTGCCAGCCCGGCTGATTCTTCTAGAGCGTAAGTGTCTACCTCCAAAGTTTGGTTCATGGGAGGAGGAAACACAATTACTCCTCGCACGCTTACAGAATCTGTACGTGTTCTCTTTCCCACTGATCATTGCATTGGGTCCTCACTTCTGCCTAAGAGGTTGGTGGGGGGGGGTAGGCAGGCATTACCCTCACTGCAAAGGTAAGGACGTCAGGAGGTGAAGTGGGCTTCCCAGTGAGGAGCGCCCAGGAAGCAGGGCACAGCCGGGTCCCCTCTTTCTCTATTAACCTTCTGGCAGGAGCCCCACTGGGAACTTCAGAGTCCCAGGGAAGATGGGACCGTTTGAGGTCCCACCAAAGAGTTGGGTGGGGGAGGGAAAAAGGGGGAGGGAGAGGAAGGGCGTGGCAAGACCAGGAAGAGGAGATGTGGTCACTAAAAGGACACCCTGGTGGAGTCATGGGAGATTTGGTTACAGCTTCCACCGGGGACACGGAGATGAGCAAGGACACCCGGGCTCCTTCGAGGCGATGGGACCCCAAGTCTCTTGAAATGAAATGTTCTTCCCACCCGCAGGAGCTTTGCCTTGGGGCATGAGCTGGCCCCCAGCAACGCGGGCGCCAGAGCAGCTGAGCCGCACGTCCCGGATGGTGTGCGTGTGACCAGAGAGATCTCAGATGCAGGTGGCTTCTTGGAGGCCATGTTGCCTAATGAATGAAGGTGAACAGCCCAGCAGGTAGAAAGGGCACTGAACTTTACTCTGCTACCACTTCGCTTCTAACTAAATGCTTGGGGGACTGCCTCACTCAGCCTCAAATGCCAGGAGTTCCGGTGAATGACAAGTGATGGCAGCGGAGAGGCCTTCGGAATACACACGAGCGGACCCGTGCTGCCTGCGGAAGGCCGGGCAGGTCCCTGCCTTACGCCAGTGCTTTTCCACCTTTCTCAGCGAGGTACACATAAACTAGTTAGTGAAATTCGGCGGCACACCAAAATATGTGTATTTTGCCCACCTGACCCAAACAAAAAAGGGCATGATTTTGATTCATTCACACCAGATGGCTATTGTTGTGTTAGCTGTTGTCATTTTTTATTTGACAATCTGAGGGACAAGAGGCCAGTGCCCCTGACTAAATAGTCAGGTATTGCATGTATTAAAAGTTATTGTGGCACATCGGGGTGCTGCGGCACGCTGGTTGAAAATCGATGCTTATGCAAGGTCCCAGGACAAAGAAAATCGAACAATCACACTCAAAATTTTCTGTTGGCTTAATAATTCCCACCCAGAAAAGTACTGGCTCCTTTAGCGATGGACGCTAGAAGTTGGCCCTTTCCCCCATGGCCTGGGAGAGTCATCCGTGCAGAAGACTTCCCCGTAGCCCACACTTCCATTGTGGGGGGCACTTTGCTCCTGCACATGGTAAAAGGAAGAGTGGAGTCTGGCCAGTGTGGCTCAGTGGTCCAGCATCAACCCAGGAACCAAGAGATCACCAGTTCAATTCCCCATACCCAGCCGGGGCACATGCCCCGGGTTTCGGGCTCGATCCCCAGTAGGGGGCGTGCGGGATGTTTCTATCTCTCTATTCCTTTCCTTTTCCCTCTAAATATCAATAAAGGAAAAATTTGTCTAAAAAAAAAAATGTTACTACTAAGATTTTTTAAGGAAAATATTGATTGATAATAAATAATTTTTGTAAAACATGTGAATATATTTTAAAAAATGATACAAAGAACAATTAACTTAAGACATAAAACATTACCTTTATCTTTGAACATTGTGTCTGATCTTCCTCCCCAATCTCTTACTTTCTTCTTCATTCTCAGAGATAACTAACATTGTGAACTTGTTTTCCCCCCACATTTCTTCTTAAACTTGTTTACTTGTTTGGTTTTTTGTTTGTTTATTTATTTCTATCTCAGGAACATTATTCTTGAGATTTGCCTTTGATATAGTATGTACCTACCATTCATCAATTCATTCATTTACATTGCTGTCTTGTATTCTGTTACATAAAAACAACGTTATACAATGTATTAATCAGGGAAGTAATGCTAATTCCTGTCACAATCTCATCACAGTTGCTAAATATAATACCAGGCTATTTGTCTCTCATTTCATAATCTGATCTGGACCAGTTTGTGAAGGTGGCGTAGGGAGGAGTGTGAGGAGTGTCGGCTCCATGTAGTCATTCAAAGATCAATCACAATTTATCGTGAGGCACCTTCGTACTCTGCATAGCTTGAAAGTTACACCTGTGCCATCCAGTTAGCAGAGAATTAAAAAAGGAGTGTAGAGAAGGCCTAGTTGCTTTTAACTGCTCAAAACATATCACTTCTATTCACTCTCTTTAATGAGAAGTAATAAAAGGTCTGATTTTGATGCAAGGAGACTTGAAAATAAGTTTTTTTTTTCCTTTGTGCTTCAAAGGAGAAAAAGTTGTTTAATGAACATACAGGGTTGGGCAAAAGTAGGTTTACAGTTGTTCATATGGAAAATAATACAATAATTTAAAAATACAAGAAAAAAGTCTGTTTTACAACTTAAATCTACTTTGCACTACCCTCTATAGCATTGTTTCTTCTAGTCACGAGATGTATATTTTATTTTTGATCTCACACTCACACTCTTTCCAACAGATACAATCTAAAGTTCTATCAAAGTCAAAAATTCACACCTTATTCTGTCTTCTTCATAAGGCCACGTCTTAAAGGGCTTGATCCCTCAACAACTTTCTCTATGTCATGTCTTCCTGTTTCTGGATGTGATCAGATTTTCCAGTTCTTCAAGGCCCAAAATTTGTTGGTTTTATCTATGGCCTTGCAAATGAGCAAATTCTGTCCTGTTTATTTCTCATAATAGTTAGACGCCCTCCTATAATGGTAGCCAACACACACTACTTCTTTTATTTTCTCCAACCACTTTCTACTATGTGTAACTTTCTTCAACACCCAACATCCAGTTACTCGGCTAATGGCATATATTTAAGGATTTGTTAAGGTAACATCTTATTTCGAAGTACAAATTACTATGTTAGGCAGAATAAGCTAATTGTTGCCCCCCAAAAAATCAATGTGAAAATTTCAGTGGTTTAATATGCTTATGTTTTACTTGCATCTCAGTCTAATTGGACGTTTGGTAATAAAGGAGATCAGTTTCTTATTTCGGTGGCATTGCCATTTTCAACATGTGGCACATGTAGAATGGGAAGAGAATGTGGAAGATTGCATGTGAGTTATTGATCATTTTTTATCATTTCCATCCACAATGCCTATATAGTATAAAAGATTTAAAGTGATAAATATCAGATATTTCTCTCTGCTTACTTCCTTGTTCCAAGATTTCTGAAGGAAACATTATATCCCTTTTGTATAAAAGAAAAAAGTATAGGATGAATAGAAGATGGCGGCGATATAGGCAGAAGCGTCCCAGGTCTTGTCCCGGAGCAAACGGAGTAAGCAGCTGAAACTAATAACACCCACCCCGAATTGGCAAATTTACTCAGCTGGTGAGACGGTTTGCAGCCGGGAAGGGCAGACCTCCCCTGGAAAGGTTAAAAACCAGGGATCTGGGCAGGAAAGTTTGCCAGACCTGAGCCCAGAGGGTCGGAGGGAGACCGCATGGCAGACAGCCGCGTCTCTTGGGACAGACACAGACCCTGACCAGGGTAAGGAGTTCCGCGGGTTTGCTGGCGCCAGGAGATTTGAGAGTTGGATTTTGTGATTGTGGAGAACTGAGACTAAAGGGGGCATCCTGAGGAACTGATCAGACCATGCAGTGCCCATAAGAGAGGAGCGTTTCCCAGACCATGCAGTGCTGGTAAGAGAGGAGCGTTTCCCAGACCGTAGATCCAAGCAACAGCAGCCCCCTGATCACTGCAGCCTCCTGATCACCACAGCCTCCTGATCACCACACCCTCTGTCTGTGGAACAGCAGCTGTACATGAAGCCTCCCCCCACCAGCCAGAAGAGCCAACACAGCTGTGAACAACACCCACCAGAGGAGCTGCTGCCAACTGGAAAGCAGCTGCTACCGCAACCGTCTGAGCAGCAACCACAACCCAAGGAGCCCCTGCCACCCAGGGAGCAGCCACTGAACATCTCAACATCTACATATGTCAGCGAGATCAAACATGGGTAGGCAAAGAAACCCCCAAAGGAAAGAAAAGGAGGACTCGCCAGAAAAGCAGCTAAGTGAGACAGAGATATGCAACATGACGGAAAAAGAATTCAGAATAAGGTTCCTAGAGTACATGCACCAGATGTTCAAGAAGCAAGAAGAAACAGATGAAAAACTCAACTACTTATGCAAGAAGCTAGAAGAAACAGATGAAAAAATCAACAACTTAAGTAAGTCCCAAGAAGAAATGAAGAGTGACATAGCTTCAATAAAAAACTCCATTGAAAGTATCAACAGTAGACTGGGAGAAGCGGAGGACCGAATTAGTGAATTAGAAGACAAGGAAGCAAAACACACTCAAACTGTACGGCAAATGGAGAAAAAAATTAAAAGACAGGAGGAGAGCCTAAGGGAGCTTTGGGACAACATGAAACGAAACAACATACGAATAATAGGGGTGCCAGAACAACAGAAAGATGAACATGGATTAGAAAACCTATTCGAAGAAATAATATCAGAAAACTTCCCTGAGGTGGGGAAGAAAAAAGTCACACAAGCCCAGAGAGTCCCAAACAAGGTGAACCCAAAAAGACCCACACCAAGACACATCATAATTACCATGGCAAATGTTCAGGATAAAGAGAGAATCTTACAGGCTGCAAGAGAGAGACGGAAAGTAACATACAAGGGATCTCCCATTAGATTATCAAATGATTTCTCAACAGAAACACATCAGGCCAGAAAAGAATAGACGGAAATCTACAAAGTGATGCAAAGCAAAGGACTGAATCCAAGAATACTCTATCCAGCAAGGCTATCATTCAAAATTGAAGGGGAAATAAGAAGCTTCACAGACAAAAAAGGGCTAAGGGAGTTTATCACCACCAAGCCAGCCATGCAAGAAATGCTAAAGGGACTGGTGTAAAAAGAAGAAATATCAAGCTCAGAAAGAAAACAGCCACACACACACACAAAAAAGAAATGGCTACAAACAAGTACCTTTCAATAATAACTTTAAATGTAAATGGACTAAATGCTCCAACCAAAAGACATCAAGTGGCTGAATGGATAAAAAAACATGACCCATACATCTGCTGTCTACAAGAGACCCACCTCATTAGAAGGGACTCACACAGACTGAAAGTGAAGGGATGGAAAAATATCTTTCACGCAAATGGAAAGGAAAAGAAAGCTGGGGTAGCAATACTTATATCTGACAAAATACATCTCAAAGTGAAGGCCATAACCAGAGATAAGGAAGGCCACTTCATAATACTAAAGGGATCAATACAACAAGAAGATATAACCCTGGTAAACATATATGCACCCAATGCAGGAGCACCCACATACATAAGAAAACTTCTGGAAGATATCAGGGGAGAGATCGACAACAATACAATCATAGTAGGGGACTTTAATACACCACTGACATCACTGGATAAATCCGCTAGACAAAAACTCAGCAAAGAAACAGCAATCCTAAATGACTCACTAGATCAGATGGACTTAATTGACATCTTCAGAACACTTCACCCCACAGCTGTGGAATATACATTCCTCTCAGGTGCTCATGGGACATATTCAAAAATAGACCACATATTGGGTCACAAGCAAAGTCTCCACAAATTCAAGAAGATTGAAATCATAAAAAGCTTCTTCGCAGACCACGATGGCATAATGTTAGAAATAAACTACAATAAAAACAACCCAAAATACTCAAACACTTGGAAGCTGAATAGCATGTTATTAAATATTGATTGGGTTACCAATGACATCAAAGAAGAAATTAAAAACATCCTGGACACTAATGACAATGAAAACACAACAATCCAAAACCTCTGGGACACAATGAAAGCAGTCCTGAGAGGAAAGTTTATAGCTCTACAGGCCTATCTCAAAAAACAAGAAAAAATGGTAGTCAATCATCTAACTCTACAACTCAAAGAATTAGAAAGAGAGCAACAAGAAAACCCCAGAGTGAGCAGAAGGAAGGAGATAATAAAGATTAGAGCAGAAATCAATGAAATAGAGACCAAAAAAAAAATACAGAAAATCAATGAAACCAAGAGATGGTTCTTTGAAAGGATAAACAAGATTGACAAACCCCTAGCCAGGCTCACCAAGAAGCAAAGAGAGAGGTCCCAAATAAACCAAATCAGAAATGATAGAGGCGAAATAACAACAGACCCCACAGAAATACAAATGATTGTTAAACAATACTTCGGGCAACTCTACTCCAACAAACTAGACAACCTGGAGGAAATGGACAAATTCCTAGAAAAATACAACATTCCAAAACTCAATCAGGAAGAATCTAAAAACCTCAATAGGCCAATAACTATGGAAGAAATTGAAGCAGTCATCAGAAAGCTTCCAGCAAACAAAAGCCCAGGGCCAGACGGCTTCACAGGGGAGTTCTACCAAACATTCAAGGAAGAACTAAAACCTACCCTCCTCAGACTACTACAAAAAATTCAAGAGGAAGGAACGCTTCCAAGCTCATTCTATGAAGCCAGCATCACCCTAATACCAAAACCAGGTAAAGACATCACAATGAAAGAGAATTACAGGCCAATATCCCTCATGAACATAGATGCCAAAATCCTCAACAAAATCTTAGCAAATCGGATCCAGCAGTACATCAGAAGGATCATACACCATGACCAAGTAGGATTTATCCCAGAGATGCAAGGATGGTACAACATCCGTAAATCAATAAATGTGATACATCACATAAACAAATTGAAAGAAAAAAACCACATGGTCATATCAATTGATGCAGAAAAAGCATTCGACAAAATCCAACACCCATTTTTGATAAAAACTCTCAGCAAGGTGGGAATAGAAGGATCATACCTCAACATAATAAAAGCCATATATGACAGGCCCACAGCCAACATCATACTCAATGGACAAAAACTAACACCATTTCCCCTAAGAACAGGAACAAGACAGGGATGCCCACTCTCACCACTCCTGTTCAACATAGTACTGGAAGTATTAGCCATTGCAATTAGGCAAGAAGAAGAAATAAAAGGCATCCAAATTGGAAAAGAGGAAGTAAAACTGTCCTTATTTGCAGGTGACATGATATTATACATACAAAACCCTAGAGACTCCATCAAAAAGCTACTAGACTTAATACATGAATTTGGCAATGTAGCAGGATACAAAATTAACCCCAAGAAATCTGAGGCATTTCTATACACCAATAGTGAACTTTCAGAAAGGGAGATCAGAAAAACAATCCCATTTACCATCGCACCAAAAAAATTAAGATACCTAGGAATAAACTTAACTAAAGAGGTTAAAGACCTCTACTCAGGAAACTACAGGACGTTGAAAAAAGAGATAGAGGAAGACATAAACAGATGGAAGAACATACCATGTTCTTGGATTGGTAGAATCAACATCATTAAAATGTCCATACTACCCAAAGCAATCTATACATTCAACGCACTTCCCATTAAAATACCAATGGCCTTCTTCAAAGATCTAGAACGAACTCTCCAAAAATTCATCTGGAATAAAAAAAGACCCCAAATAGCTGCAACGATCCTGAGAAAGAACAAAGTAGGCTGGATCTCAATGCCAGATATCAAGCTGTATTACAAAGCCACTGTTCTCAAAACTGCCTGGTACTGGCACAAGAACAGACATATAGATCAGTGGAATAGAATAGAGAGTCCAGAAATTAGCCCGAACCAATATGCTCAATTAATTTTTGACAAAGGAGGCATGAACATACAATGGAGCCAAGATAGTCTCTTCAATAAATGGTGTTGGGAAAATTGGACAGACATATGCAAGAAAATGAAACTAGAGCACCAACTTACACCATACACAAGAATAAACTCAAAATGGATAAAGGACTTAAATGTACGACAGGAAACCATAAAAATTCTAGAAGAATACAAAGGCAACAAAATCTCAGACATATGCCAAAACAATTTCTTCACTGATACAGCTCCTAGGGCAGTTGAAACTAAAGAGAAAATGAACAAATGGGACTACATCAAAATAAAAAGCTTCTGCACAGCAAAAGAAACCATCAACAAAACAACAAGAAAACCCACCTCGTGGGAAAACATATTTGCCAACGTCATATCTGATAAGGGCTTAATCTCCAAAATTTATAGGGAACTCATACAACTTAACAAAAAGAAGATAAACAATCCAATCAAAAAATGGGCAAAGGATCTAAATAGACACCTTTCAAAAGAGGACATTCAGAAAGCCAAGAGACATATGAAAACATGCTCAAAGTCACTAATCATCCGAGAGATGCAAATCAAAACAACAATGAGGTACCATCTCACCCCTGTCAGAATGGCCATCATCAACAAATCAACAAACGACAAGTGCTGGAGAGGATGTGGAGAAAAAGGAACACTTGTGCACTGCTGGTGGGAATGCAGACTGGTGCAGCCACTATGGAAGGCAGTATGGAGGTTCCTCAAAAAATTGGAAATGGAACTCCCATTTGACCCTGTGATCCCACTACTAGGAATATATCCCAAGAAACCAGAAACACCTATCAGAAAGGATATATGTAACCAGATGTTCATAGCAGCACAATTCACCATAGCTAAGATCTGGAAACAGCCTAAGTGCCCATCAGTAGATGAATGGATTAGAAAACTGTGGTACATCTACACGATGGAATACTATGCTGCTGTTAAAAAGAAGGAACTCCTACCATTTGCAACATCATGGATGGAACTGGAGAGCATTATGCTAAGTGAAACAAGCCAGTCAATGAAGGAAAAATACCACATGATCTCACTCATTCATGGATAATAAAGACCATTACAAACTTTTGAACAATAATAGATACAGAGGCAGAGCTGCCTCAAACTGATTGTCAAACTGCAGTGGGAAGGCCAGAGAGAGTTGGGGGGCAGGAGGGAGGGGAGTAAGAGATCAACCGAAGGACTTGTATGCATGCATATAAGCATAACTAATGGACATAAGACACTGGGGGGTAAGGGAGGGTAGGGGTTTGTCAAGGGCGGGGGGGAAAAAAGGACACTTATGTAATACCCTTTGTAATACTTTAAGCGAAAAATAAAAAAAAAAAAAGAAAAAGAAAAAGAAACTAAAAAAAAAAAAAAATAAAAAAAAAATAAAAAAAAAAAAGAAAAAAGTATAATTGAATAATATGGCTTAGAAATGAAGGAATGAATTTTACCATGGGAGCTAAACATTAAATACTAAACTGGTTAGAAAGATGCATCTGTAAAAAGCTTTTGATTATTTGTATATTTTAGGTAAAAAGTTCATGTAGCTCTTTACTATGGCAGATGTTGACCACTGATTGACCTCAGGCTTTAAAGAGATATATTGGAAGATATTTAATAACGATAATGCTTTTTGTTATCTTCATGTTATGGCTTTGAATACCAGATGTTCAGCTACTTTTTGCTCTGTGCATTCTCGAATCTTTTGTTTTTATGTTTCTTAGGGAAACTTCACGCTTGGTTCAATAAAGTTTTCATTTCAATTAAAAATTAGTTAATACCCATTGAAAGCTTATGCTAGTAGGAGTTAAAGTAGAAGCTTAGAACATGAATACCATTGTAGGTGGGGTGGGAAGAAAGAAAGCAACTAAGTATGAAAAAATCCTATGGGAAAATTAGCATTTAAATGGAAAGTTACAGGTGTAGAATTCTGTTTTAGTAGTTTAAAATATGTGCCCTGATTCTCCGTTTTCATTTGGCTTCACATCTCTCAAAAATTTAATTTTTATTGTCAACATACAAAAATTTGTAACCCCATTCAGTGACATCAGAAATCAGCTTACACTTTGGCAGGCACAGAGCACGTGTTGTTCTTAGCATTAGTCAGTGTGGACATTGTCCTTTGTGACGACTTCTTATCAAAGAGTATAGCCAAAGCCGAAAATAATCTGATGTATTTATAATATTTTATAGGAATGTGGGAGGATGCAAGAGACCTTGAACATGTAATTAGAATAATTAAAATCTTACTTCATTTCTTCTGAGGGAGCTGTGCTTGTCTTGTTATCTGGGGAAGACTTGGACCCAGATCTAAACTCAGAAGAAAAGCTGCAGCTACAGGAAATGGGAGGCAGTATAGGAGTCAGAAAATTCTCCAGATGGTGGACGTTTTATACTTAATAAATACTTTTGTTTCAAATAATTATTAGAAGTGCTAAGCTAACGCTAATGCGGATTTTGGATATATATGGATTTTAAGTTGAGATGAATATTACTCTTTTTATAATGCCAACTAGAGGCCTGGTGCACAAAAATTTGTGCACTTGGGGGGGGGGTCCCCTCAGCCTGGCCTGTGTCCATTCACAGTCCAGGACCCCTTGGGGGATGTCCACTCCCCAGGGGATCAGGCCTAAGCTTGCAGTCAGACATCCTTCTGGCAGCCAGGGAGCCCTCGGGGGATGTCTGACTAAAGGCTTAGGTCCCCAAGGGATCAGGTCTAAACCATTAGTTGGACATTCTTAGTGCTGCCACGGAGTTGGGAGAGGCTCCTGCCACCACCACTGTGCTGGCCAGCCATGAGCCAGCTTCTGGCTGAGTGGCACTCCCCATATGGAAGTGCACTGACCACCAGGGGGCAGCTCCTGCATTGAGCGTCTGCCCCCTGGTGGCCAGTGTGCATCATAGCAACCGGTCATTCTGCCGTTCAGTCAATGTGCATATTAGCCTTTTATTATTATTATATAGGATGTCCCTATTTCCCCCCTTTTGCCCCCTCTACCCAGCTCTTGCCCTCCACTTCTCTCTGGCCATCACCACACTGTTGTCTGTGTCCATGGGTTGTGCATATATTTTCTTCAGCTAATCCCTTCTTTAAATTTTTATTTTCAGATAAGTGCTTATAACTGCACTATTATATATTTTTTATTGTATCATTTAGAATTAAGATTTTTTAATTGAACCCTTGTAAATTTTAGCACAATTTAATAAATTATGCTAGAAGCAATTAGGAGATTTTTCATGTAATGCAGATACATTTCAATGAATACTTTATTAATTTTTAATTTTTTCATATTTTTAAGATTCGTGCAATAGACTTTCCCTTCCCCTGGCTGCTGGCACCACTTTTCCTCTGGCACCTGGGACCCAGACCTTCACTCTGGCCACTGCCTTCCATCTTCACTCTGGACACAGTCTTCACTGCGGCTGGAGCCTTCAGTCTTTGCTCCTTGCTCCAGCAGGAGTCTTCAGTCTCCGGCCAGAGCTGCTCCTGTAGCTTCTTCCACCCCCCCACCATCCTTCCTCATAGCTTGATGGCTGCTTCGCCTGCAGACCTCGCGGAGGGGCTCCTGGGTTTCAGGGGAATGCCTCCCAGGTGCCGCCTTGCCTGAGGCCTGGCTTTCCCATCACGATCAGGATCACGGGCCACAGGCATGTCGGCTCCTGGGTCCCAAGGGGCCGCCTTGCCTGCGGCCCGGCTTTTTGGCGGCTCCTGGGGTCACACACGGAGGCCTGGATGGCAGCTCCCGGTGTCCCGCCCTGCCTGCAGTATGCAAATTAGCCGCCACCTTTGTTGGTGGTTAATTTGCATATTACGCTGATTAGCCAATGGGAGGCATAGTGAAGGTATGGTCAATTACCATGTTTGTCTATTATTAGATAGGATTATATCTGAGTAAGATAAAATAACAAATGTGGGAATAAATCATGAGAAATTTTATAGTAAGGCAGATGCATGTAAAATTAATTTAGCTATATGCTGGCTAGATGAAACCTCTTATATGAGTATAAATTTCTCACTATGAGACTAGAATCATAAGACAGATGACTCTGATTCTGACTGTAGTTTTATAAAGGGGTACCCATCTATTAAGAAATTAATGTTACAGGGAATGACTCAAAAACTAAGATTATTTCAGCTAGCTACATAGATACTGTCTCATAGCTTTATCATTTTTCTTAGGACAATAAAAATGTCATCAACATTTCTTTCTTTGATATGTATTACTGAAGCCTATGAATCAGTGGTTCTAGCTTGTTTTTAGGTTAAGAACCCTTTTGCGAATTTGATGAAAGTTATGCAGTTCCTCTCCAGGAGTATGCATAATTATTTTATAGAAAGTTTCCTGTAAACCCCACCCCAGAAACCCCTTTATAGACTCTAAGTTACAAAACTCTGCTCTCACTCATGGCTTTTCTTGCTGGTTTTTGGCAGGACTGGGACAACTAGAGCCTTCAGTGCTGCTTAGCTCCACCATGTCTATAGCAAACATTGTGGAGGTTGGAGGAAAGTATTGAATTTGAAGCTGCATTTGTCTCTGGAATAAGAACAGGAAATCATTGGCTTATTTATCCATCCATTAAAAAGCATTTAGGCCCTAGCTGGTTTGGCTCAGTGGATAGAGCGTCAGCCTGCGGACTGAAGGATCCCGGATTCAATTCTGATCAAGGGCACATGCCCCGGATGCAGGCTTGATCCCTAGTGTGGAGCATGCAGGAGGCAGCTGATCAATGGTTCTCTCTCATCATCGATGTTTCTATCTCTCTCTCCCTCTCTCTTCTTTGCTGAAATAAATAAAAATATATTTAAAAAATAAAACAAATAAAAAATAAATACACCCCAAAAATGTTTAAATAAAAAGAATTTAGTAGATAGCTATATAAATACCAGTTTTGTAGGCACTGGGGGATATGTGATATATAAAGTAATCCAACCACAAGAAGAAGCCCAGAAAGGCTATTTAGACTATTAGTTTATGTAAAAATCAGAGATACCAAATGTTAAGCAGGTAGAATTATATTAGTTAAATTTATTTAAACTGCATGGCATGTTGTATGCAGAAATGTCTCGTAAAATGTCCTTAAAATGTTTTTATTTTTATGTTGGGAAACTGAAGCCAGTGAAGTTTATAGTGAGCAAAGGATTCATGAGATTTTGTATAAAACATAAGATTTAAAATCTTAGAAAGACCCTCAAAATAAACCTCATCTATGTCAGAAAAAGAAATTGTTTATGGAATTGTTAACTACAAGACTTAACAGATACATTCTAAATGACAGCATAAAGTGACATTTAGCAGACATCTTGTTCAAATATAAAGCTTAAGAAAACCAGTTGTAAAAACATAGTTGAAAAATACCCTTTAGCTACAGAATATAGGTGAATCAATGCTCTCACATGGAAATTGTTTCAAGAAAAATAGTAATCCAGGGAAGGTCAAAACTTCCAGAAATTTTCACACATGGCAAAATGTGTTATAGTAGGTTTTCTAAGAATAGTGTTAAAAACATAACCTTTGTAGCTACCAGGAAACCAACAAAAAGAATGCTCAAATTAATTACAGGAAATATGCATTTCTGTATGCATAAGCTTCCCAGAGTTGCTGTAATAAATTACTACAAATTTGTTGACTTAACACAACAAAAATTTATTCTCTCACAGTTGTGGAGGCTAGAAGTCCAAAATCAATGTGTTTGTAGGATCATGTTTCCTCTGAAGGCTCTAGGGAAGAATCCGTCCTTGCCTCTTCCTGGTTTCTGGTGGCTTCCAACAGTTATTGGTGGTCCTTGGCTTATAGCTGCATCACTCTAATTGCTGCCTCCATCTTCACACGCCCTTCTCTGCACTCCCTGTGTCTTCTCCTTTTCTGTCTATTTATATCAAGTCCACACTAATTTGGGATGATTTTACCTCCAGATTCTACCTTAATTGTACCTGCAAAAACCCTTATTCCAAATAAGGTATGAACATTTTGAGGTTCCAAGTAGACATAATTTTTGGGACTACTATTCAACTCACTATGCTATACAACTGATAAAACAACAAAAACATTTTTATATTCATTGCCTGACATCAAGAGAAAGAGGACACATATTTCATTATTTTAATACTCAGAAATTATTCCTGTAAATTGGCCTTCATGAGAAGTACGTGAAAATGTGATCACCCATATTTTTTCCTGTAAAAGTTTAAAAATCCAATTATATAATAATTTATGCACAAAGGCAAGGGATGTCTGGATAATTCCTGGCACTGACAAAATATGTGCTTATGATTACTGAAATAGAACTTTTCAGTTGAACTCCACTACAACTGCAATTAAAGAGATTATCTAAATCCATCTATGTCATTAAAAACATTCTATGAAAATAGTAACTGAATCTTCAAAGCAATCTTTAAGACTTTATTCACACTATAAAATGTGAATCCTCTTTTTGTTTAAGTAGGCTAAATTGTGTGATTAAGACAGTGCTCTAACCCAGCTTGTGTGGCTCAGTTGTTGAGGGTTGACTATCAACCAGGAGATCACAGTTCCATTCCCAGTCAGGGAATGTGCCTGGGTTGTGGGCTCTATCCCCAGTGGGGTGTGCAGGAGGTAGCTGGTCAATGATTCTCTCTCATCATTGATGTTTCTATCTCTCTCTTCCTCTCCCTTTCTCTCTGAAATCAATAAAAATATATTTTAAAAAAGACAGTGTTCTATTGCAATGACAAAATCTCAAATAAACTAGTTTAAAAACAGGAATTTACTGAATCATGCATATAGCTAAAAATTCCAGGAGGGTGGGATTGTCTTTAAAAGCGCTGTGGATTCAAAGAACGATATTTTTTTCTTGATCTATCTCCAACTCATCTATCCTTCATCACTTGGTTCTCTTTCCATTGGTATGTGTGGCTTCCTACAATAGACAGATTTTCTCCATGTAAGGCAGTGGTTCTCAACCTTGGCTGCACATTAGAATCACCTGGGAATCTTGTTAAAATCCTGATTTCTGGGTCTCATCATTAGTAACAAAGAAACAGCATATCCGAAGGATGAGGCCCAGAAATCAGGATTTTAACAAGATTCCCAGGTGACTCTAATGTGCAGCCAAGGTTGAGAACCACTGATAAGGGAAATGATGGCATAGCCATGGAGATCTTCAGGATGATATCATCCTAGTTTAGTGACCCATGGCTAAGTAAAAAAGATGACATTCATTGATACACTGTCATAGAATGATTTTGATTGGCTTGAATGGTCACCTGTCAATTTCTGGACCAATTATATATGGTCAAGGAGTTGTTGGATTGTTTTAGTCAGTTCAGCCGCTATAACAAAGTAACATAGACTGGGTGTCTCCTAAGCAATTGAAACTTATTGCTCATGGTTCTGGAGGCTGGAAGTCTGAGATCAGAGTGCCAATAGAGTCAAGTTCTGGTGAGGATCCTCTTTCAGGTTGTAGACTGCTGGCTTTTTGTATTCTCACATAGGGGAGAACAGAGAACACAAGAAAACTCTCTGGTGACTCTTATAAAGGCACCAATCCCATTTATGGGGGCTTCACCCTCATCATCTCAACTAACCCTAATTACCTGCTAAAGGCCCCACCTCCTAATAGCATCACATAGAAAAACAGAGTTTCAACATGTGAATTTTAGGGGGACACAAACATTTGGTGTGTAATAATGGTGTAGTGGGATGTTCTGGCTGGGTAGTCTGTAATCGCAGACTAGAGTAAAGCTAAGTTAGCCATGGTGGGATTCAACACATGAAAATAGTGCCAGTTTTTCACTGAATAAAGTAAAACATTTTTAATGTTGAATTTTGTGGAGATTCTCAAAATATTAATAATTAACTTTCCAAATGCATGGCTAAATAAGTCTGCTATGTGTTGTTTTTTGTTTGTTTGTTTTTAAAGAGATCCTGAGCTGAAATCACTATGTATCCTCTATCTTAGACATGACTTTTGAAAGTTTTCCTTCTGGCACATTTTAAGACACTGCTGTTAAGAGTGGATTAACTGTGACATTTGGAAATGTCAGAGGTAATTTTGGCTATGCCAATACTGGGAAATGCATCTCACCTATCCAAAACACTATTTTTTGAGGGTCTGCATGCTCATGACATTGCTAGACATCTTTGTCTGTCCTAGTGTCAATAGATAAATTTAGCACTGAAGCAATCTGTTCCTTACAAAGCAATTATCATTAGAAAATGTCACTGCATAAATTGTAGGACAAAAGAAGCAAAGAGATCTGATTAGTGGTTGATTTAGGAGAGGAGAACACCTCCTGAGGAGAGCAGAGTACCAGGAATCAAGAACTCATTCCCTGTTTTTCACTTCTGTTGAAGTAACCTTATTAGAGGAACTGGTTTGAACCGTGGAGTGGTTGATAGGATTTTCCAAAATTCCAGAGGTACTCATTAGGAAGAGAAACACTTATAATGTTTGTTTAAAAATAGTTAATAGCCAGTATTTTTTAAATGCAATTAATATGTTCTGGAATATATGTGTATGTTGAATTAACTAGTAACTATATTTGTTGACCACTTCTAAGGATCAGATTCTATGCTAAGCCCTTTACAAATCTAGTATTATTAAATCTTCATAGCCATCCTACTAATCATTCTCACTGTATATATGTGGAACTCTGAGGAAAGTTTATGTGTCCCAAGGTCACCTTGATGAAGTGGAAATGAGATTCATACCCATATTTACTTGACTTGACTCAGTTTGTCATATCTTAGGCAAGCTTCCTAAATTCTACATAACCCTATATTGGATTCTTTTGTAAAGCAGTCATGTCATTATTCATGTGTAGGTTTGAAGCTCTGGAAAATTAAATTGCATGAAAACATTTGTAAATATAGGTTATACCCATAAATTTTGTCCCTTGATATATTCCAAGAGGTGTAAGGGTCATTAAATATTGGCTCCTTCTTTCTTCAAAGTCTATAGTTCTTTGACCCACGCCTGCACATTTAAATGGAGGAGAGATGAGTTTTGAATGGCCAAATGGAGATGTATTAAAATTTCACAGGATTTAGAAAATTAAAATATAATTACACTTGAATTGTTGTCTATCTAAAATTCAAATTTAATGAGACATTTTTTATCTGACAACCCTAATTTGAGTTCCTCCAACTTAAATCTCTTTAATGTTTGCTTTTGTTCTCCTTGAATTCTATTTTCTTTTATTCAGTAGAGTATTAAATAAACTCTATAGAGTATATGATACAGTATTATTATTTTTTTCTGATAAAGGAAGGCATATTGTTCAGAGTTTCTGAAACTTATTTAACCATGAAGACCTGTTATTTTTAAAAAAATATATATTTTATTGATTTTTTTTACAGAGAGGAAGGGAGAGGGATAGAGAGTTAGAAACATGGATGAGAGAGAAACATCGATCAGCTGCCTCCTGCACACCCCCCACTGGGGATGTGCCCACAACCAAGGTACATGCCCTTGACTGGAATCGAACCCAGGACCCTTGAGTCTGCAGGCCAACGCTCTAGCCACTGAGCCAAACCGGTTCTGGCACAAAGACCTGTTATTAAAAAGCATCTCACAGTTCCAGGATTTCTCAGAAGTCATTTGGAGAATTACTAACCCAGAATAAGAAAAGTAAGTTTTTGTCCCTGGTTTTAAAGTCATTATTTTTGGGATGCAGACTGCTCTGTTGAACATTTTCCTGCATTACACCTCTCTTCTCACTCTACCCCTGAAAGTGCTACTCTTCTTACTGCTTTATTCTATAAAGATTTTAAAAAAACAGAAACCTTATTTAAATTGGAGTTTGGAGGGCCTGTAAAGGAGCTTTCATATCCTAACACTTATCATCAATTACCCCAAACAGAGATGTACTTTTCATTTTCAACAGGAAGTTTTTATTTATTTAATAATGTTACATGCAATAATCATTAATATTTCAAGAAAAAATTTAAATATAATAATGTTACATGCAATAAACATTAATATTTCAAGAAAAAGAGATTTTAAATATAATAATATTACCAAAACTGTACTAATATAGCATAATATCACAAAAGTTGTAAGAAATATTAAAAATCTGCAGATAACAGGATTACTTCTATTATATCCTAATTTTTTTTTTCCCTCTGGCTCTATTTTTGCTCATCAGTTTATGTTGTTCATTATATTCCACAAATGAGTGAGATCATTTGATATTTATCTTTCTCTGACTGGCTTATTTCACTTAGCATAATGCTCTCCAGTTCCATCCATGCTATTGCAAATGGTAAGAGTTCCTTCTTTTTACAGCAGCGTAGTATTCCATTGTGTCAATGTACCAGTTTTTTAATCCACCCAATTGCTGATGGGCATTTAGGCTATTTCCAAATCTCAGCTATTGTAAATTGTGCTGCTATGAACATAGGGTGCATATATCCTTTCTGATTGGTGTTTCTGTTTTCTTGGGATATAGTCCTAGAAGTGGAATCACTGGGTCAAATGGGAGTTCCATTTTTAGCTTTTTGAGGAAACTCCATACTGTTCTCCACAGTGGCTGCACCAGTCTGCATTCCCACCTGCAGTGCAAGAGGGTTCCTTTTTCTCCACATCCTCTCCAGCACTTGTCCTTTGTTGATTTGTTGATGGAAGCCATTCTGACAGGTGTGAAATGGTACCTCATTGTTGTTTTGATTTGTATCTCTCAGATGATTAGTGACTTTGAGCATATTTTCATATGTCTCTTGGCCGTCTGTATGTCCTCTTTCAAAAAGTGTCTATTTAGGTCCTTTGTCCATTTTTTTTAATTGGATTGTTTATCTTCCCTTTTGTTGAGTTGTATGAGTTCCTTGTAAATGTTGGAGATTAAACCCTTATTGGAGATAACATTGGCAAATATGTTCTCCCATGCAGTGGGCTTTCTTGTTGTTTTGTTGATGATTTCTTTTGCTATGCAAAAGTTTTTCATTTTGATGTAGTCCCATTTGTTTATTTTCTCTTTAGTTTCCAATGCGCTAGGAGCTGTATCAGTGAAGAAATTGTTTCGGCATATGTCTGAGATTTTGTTGCCTTTGGATTCCTCTAGTATTTTTATGGTTTCCCGTCTTACATTTAAGTCCTTTATCCATTTTGAGTTTATTTTTGTGTATGGTGTAAGTTGGTGGTCTAGTTTCACCTTTTTTTTTTGCATGTATCTGTCCAATTTTCCCAACACCATTTATTGAAGAGACGATCTTGACTCCATTATATGCTCTTGCCTCCTTTGTCAAATATGAATTGAACATAATGGCTTGGGTCAGCTTCTGGGTTCTCTGTTCTCTTTCATTGGTCTGTATGTCTGCTCTTGTGCCAGTACCAGGCAGTTTTTAGGACAGTGGCTTTGTAATATAGCTTGATATCTGGCATTGTGATCCCTCTAACTTTGTTCTTCTTTCTCAGGATTGCTGCAGCTATTTGGGGTCTATTTTTTTTTTTTTTTTTTTTTTTTTTTACTCCATATGAATCTTTGGAGAGTTTATTCTAGGTCTGTGAAATATTCCATTGGTATCTTAATTAGGATTGCATTGAATCTATGGAGTGCTTTGGGTAGCATGGACATTTTAATGATGTTCATTCTACCAATTCATGAACACAGTATATTCTTTCATTTGTTTATGTCTTCCTTTATTTCTTTTTTCAACGTGCTATAGTTTTTCGAGTACAGGTCTTTAAGATTCCTAGGTATCTTAATTTATTTGTTACAATGGTAAATGGGATTTTTTTTAGTTTCTCTTTCTGTGAGTTCATTATCCTATATCATAAAAGCCTAATATGCTAAGTGTCCATCCGTCTGTTCAACCAATCAAAGCGTAATATGGTAATGATATGCTAAGGCTGCTCAACTGTTTGCTATGATGTGCACTGACCATCAGGTGCCAGATGCTCGACTGGGAGGTCAGCTTGCTGCTGGGGTCTGGCTGATAAGGAATGAGCAAGACCAGTTGGACATGCCCTAGAACCCTCTTGCATTCCCTCCCTTGCTGGCCAACCTTCCGCGTTCCTTCCTGGCCCCAACTCTGCACTGGTGGGATCCCTCAGCCTGGCATGTGCCCTCTCCCAATCCGGGACCTCTTAGGTAGGGGGTGTCAGAGAGCCGGTTTCAGCCCAATCCTGCAGGTTGGGCCAAGGGACCCCACCGTGCATGAATTTGTGCACAGGCATCTAGTTGGTATATAAAAATGCCATAGATTTCTGGGTGTTAACATTGCTGAATTCATTTATTAAGTCTAGTAGTTTTTTGATGGAGTCTTTGGAGTTTTCTGTGTACAATATCATGTCATCTGCGAATAATGACAGTTTTACTTCTTTTCCAATTTGGATACCTTTTATTTCTTCTTCTCATCTGATTGCTATGGCTAGCACTTCCAGTACTATGTCTAACAGGAGTAATGAAAGTGGGCATCCCTGTCTTGTTCCTGTTCTTAGGGGAAGTGGTTTTAGTTTTTGCCCATTGAGTATGATTTTGGCTGTAGGTTTGTCAAATCTGGCCTTTATCATGTTGAGATATGCTCCCTCAATCCCCACTTTGCTGAGAGTATTTATCAAAAATGGGTGTTGAATTTTGTTGGATGCTTTTTCTGTGTCTATTGATATGATCATGTAATTTTTGTCTTTCAATTTGTTTATGTGATGTGTCACATTTATTGATTTGAGAATACTGTAACAGCCTTGCATCTCTGGAATAAATCCCACTTGATATTGGTGTATGATCTTTTTAATATATTGCTGGATGCAATTTGCTAATATTTTGTTGAGGATTTTAGTGTCTATGTTCATTAGGGATATTGGCCTATAATTCTCTTTCTTTGTAGTGTCTTTGTTTGGTTTTGGATTTGGATAATGCTGGCCTCATAAAAAGAGTTTGGAAGTGTTCCTTCCTCTTGGAATTTCCAAAATAGTTTGAGGAGTATAGGTGTTAGTTCTTCTTTGAATGTTTGGTAAAACTCCCCTCTGAAGCCATCCAGATCTGGACTTTCGTTTGGTGGGAGTTTTTTGATTACTGCTTCTATTTCACCAGTGGTTATTGGCCTATCCAGTTCTTTTGATTATTCCTGGTTCAGTTTTGGGAGATTTTATTTTTCTAGGAATTTGTCTATTTCATCCACCTTTTATTTTTTTTTTAATTAGAAAGAGAGCAACAAGAAAACCCCAGAGTGAGCAGAAGGAAGGAGATAATAAAGATTAGAGCAGAAATCAATGACATAGAGACCAAAAAAAACAATACAGAAAATCAATGAAACCAAGAGCTGGTTCTTTGAAAGGATAAACAAGATTGACAAACCCCTAGCCAGGCTCACCAAGAAGCAAAGAGAGAGGTCCCAAATAAACCAAATCAGAAATGATAGAGGCGAAATAACAACAGACCCCACAGAAATACAAATGATTGTTAAACAATACTACGGACAACTCTACTCCAACAAACTAGACAACCTGGAGGAAATGGACAAATTCCTAGAAAAATACAATATTCCAAAACTCAATCAGGAAGAATCTAAAAATCTCAATAGGCCAATAACTATGGAAGAAATTGAAGCAGTCATCAAAAAGCTTCCAGCAAACAAAAGCCCAGGACCAGACGGCTTCTCAGGGGAGTTTTACCAAACTTTCAAGGAAGAACTAAAACCTATCCTCCTCAGACTACTACAAAAAGTTCAAGAGGAAGGAACACTTCCAAGCACATTCTATGAAGCCAGCATCACCCTAATACCAAAACCAGGTAAAGACAACACAATGAAAGAGAATTACAGGCCAATATCCCTCATGAACATAGATGCCAAAATCCTCAACAAAATCTTAGCAAATCGGATCCAGCAGTACATCAGAAGGATCATACACCATGACCAAGTAGGATTTATCCCAGGGATGCAAGGATGGTTCAACATCCGTAAATCAATAAACGTGATACATCATATTTCATCCACCTTGTCCAACTTGTTGGCATATAGTTGTTCATCATATTTTCTTACAATCCTTTGTATTACTGTGGTGTCAGTGATTACTCCTCCACTTTTGTTTCTGATTTTATTTATTTGGGTCCTCTCTCTTTGTTTCTTGACGAGTCTGGCTAGTGATTTATCCTTTTTTATCCTTTCAAAGAACCAGCTCTTGGTTTCATCATTGATTATATATATATATATTAGGCCTCTATGTTATTTATTTCTGCTCTAATCTTTATTATTTCCTTCCTTCTACTTACTCTAGGCTTTTTTTGTTGTTCTATTTCTAGTCCTTTAAGTTGTAGGGTTAAATAGTTTATTGCTAATTTTTTTTAAAAAGGTATGCCTGTAGTGCTATGAACATCCCTCTCAGGACTATTTTTGTCCCAGAGATTTTGGGTTGTTGTGTGTTCATTTTCATTTGTTTCCAGGAAGATTTTTTATTTCTTTCTTGATCTTGTTGGCAACCCATTCATTGTTTAATAACATGCTATTTAGCCACCTTGTGTTTGAATGTTTTAGGGTGTTTTTACCATAGTTGATTTATAATTTCATTCCATTGTGATCTGAGAAGATTCTTGATATGATTTTAATCTTCTTGAACTTGTAAAGGTTTGTTTTGTGTCTTAACATATGGTCTATCTTTGTGAATGATCCATGTGCACTTGAGAAAAATGTATATTCTGCTATGTTGGGGTGAAATATTCTATAAATGTCAATTAAATCCATCTGATCCAGTGTGTCCTTTAGAGTCTCTATTTCCTTGTTAAGTTTTTTTTTGCCTGGAATATCTATCCAGTGAGGTCAGGGGGGTGTTAAAGTCCCCTATGATGACTGTCTTATTATTGTTCTCTCCGTGAAAGTCCTCTAGAAGTATTTTTTATATATTTAGGTGCTCCTATGTTTGGTGCATATATGTTTACCAGGGTTATATCCTCTTGATCCCTTTAGTATTATGTAGTGACCTTTGTTGTCTCTTATGATGGCCTTCATTTTAAAGTCTATTTTGTTGGATATAAGTATTGCTACTCCAGTTTTTTTCTTTTTCATTTGCATGGAAGAGTTTTTTCCCATCCCTTCACTCTTATCCTGTATGTGTCTTTTGCTTTTAAGTGGGTCTCTTGTAGACAGGATATATTTGGGTCATGTTTTTGTATCCATTCAGCTACCATACACCTTTTGATTGGACATTTAGTTCATTTACATTTAAGGTTATTATTGATAGTACTTATTTATTGCCATTTCAATTCTGAATGGCTAGGTTTCAATCCCTTTAGCATTTCTTGTAATGCTGGCTTGGTCGTGATGTACTGCTTCAGCCTTTTTTTTTTTTCTTTTTCTTTTTTGTCTGGGAAGGTCTTTATTTGACTGTCTATTTTGAATGATAGCCTTGCTGGATATAGTAATCTTAGTCTCAGATCCTTGCTTTCCATTACCTTGAATACTTCATGCAATTCCCTTCTGGCCTGAAGAGTTTCTTATGAGAAATAAGGTGTCAGCCTTATGGGAACTCCTTTGTAGGTAACAGTTTTCTTTTCTCTTGCTGCCTTTAAGATTCCCTCTTTGTCTTTAATTTTTGGCATTTTAATTATGATGTGTCTGGGCATGGGCCTGTTTGGGTTCTTCTTCTTTGGAGTTCTCTGTGCCTCTTGAACTTGTATGACTTTTTCCTATACCAGGTTAGGGAAGTTTTCTGCCATATTTCTTCAAACACCTTCTCTATGACTTTCTCCTTTTCTGCCTCTTCTGGCACACCTACTATTCTAATATTGTTATGTTTCACATTGTCCAACAGCTCCCTTAAGCTGTCCTCCTGTTTTTTAATTGTTTTTTCTTTTTGAGTGATATTTTCAACTCTTTCTTCTAATTCACTGATTTGATCCTCAGCTTCCTCTAATCTGCTGTATATTCCTTCCAATGTGTTCTTTATTTGTGTTATGTCATTCTTTATCTCAGGCTGCTCTTTTTTTTCATAGTTACTATATCTTTTTTCATGCTGTTAAGCATCTTTACCATCATTACTTTGAACTCTGTTTCAGATAAATTTCTTATCTCTGCTTCATTTACCTCTTCTCTTGGAGAATTCTCTAGTTCTTTCATTTGGGAGTTGCTTCTTTGTCTCCTCATTTTGGCTTTCTGTTTGGGTTTGTGACTATGTATTATATAGATACTCTATACCTCTCAATCTCTAGTGCAGGACAGTGTTAAAAGCTGTTTCTAACTAATTAGAACAGGCAAAGGCTCAAAGCCCCATCTACAAACTGATAGGATTCTGACTTAAATTGCCCCCCAGGCAGTCGTCCTTAGGTGGGGCAGTTGCTTCTGCCTGGGGGCTAATTGTTATTTTTAATCTCTTAAGTGGCCTCAGGACAAGGTGTTTTCCAATAGGGTGTGTAACTATCTCCCCCCCCCCCCCCCCCCCTCAGGTAAGGCAAATGTCTATGTGAAAAATATGTCCTCCACTGGGTGAGGGAATGACTCATCCCAGGAAACTTGGGGTGTCTGCCTTCTGAGTTCTATCCCCCAAATCCTCAGTCTGGCTTCTGCTCTCACAGCTCTTGTCCACTTCACCCTCCCTCTCCCAGAGCACAAGGTGGGTGGCTCCACAGAGAATTTTGTGTTGGCCCTTTGAGAGGGAACCTGAATTTTCAGCTGTTACACTCTGGCAGACAGCCCCCTACTGCTTTTCACAGCCAGATGTTATGTGGGTACCCTACCCAGTTTTGGTGCTCTCTGCTGGGGGGCGGGGGGGGGGGTCCAACTTGGCGATTAGATCCCAGAATTCTCAGTGTCATCCCCCACAGCTGAGATATCTCTCCAGGACTTCAGTTGCCATCTGTGGGTGCTGGCCAGCCCTTTTGTACCTCTGCCCCTCCTACCAGTCTCTATGCAGTTTCCACTTTTGTCCTCAGATATCAGGGTTCTCTCCTGCAAGTTTTCCATTGATTCTTCAAGAAGTTTTTCTGTATTTTAGTTGTAATACCAGTTTGATTCAGAGAGCATGTCCATGCAGCATCCATTTACTCTGCTGCTATTTTTAATCCCTTTGACTTTTTATTCTTTTTCCTCTTCTCCTTTATAATTCACACTAGAGGCTCAGTGCACAAATTCGTGCACTGGCTGGCCAGCCCTGATCGGGGTGGGGGTGCTGATCAGGGGCAGGGCCCAGTAGGGGGAGGGGCCATAGGTGGTTGGCCGACTGGCCCTGCCCTCTGGTCTAACTCCCGGTCAAATTCCCCGTCGAGGGGACAATTTACATATTAGCCTTTTATTATATAGGATAATATCCCCAAATTTCTTCTTTATCTGACCTTTCTTTATCATTGACACAAATGGAATCTTCAGTATCTACTATCCTGGCAGTCAAAAGTTCAAATGGACGTTTACTTGCCTGAAATCAAGGTGTCCCCAGAGCTGGTTCTTACTGGAGGCTCTGTTTTGCCTTTCTAGCACCTAGAAGCATTGAATATTATTTTGTTATTCTGAAACTTTCAGGCCAGACCTTCAAGTAAGTTATTCCTCTTGATTTGAAGTTTCAAGCCTTAGTAAGTTAAGTTCATCATCAGCCAGCATGTACCACCTGATTTCTTATTTCAAGCTTCATTCTCTGGCTTGCACTCTGACTTAATTTTTTTCATGTAAAGCATATATTGTTTTATTGCACATGGACAATTACCCACCACAAAGAAATATAAACCATAAAAATGGAAGGCAGAACAGAAAAGAGCAAGGCAAATTGATAGGAATTATGTCTAGACCTTCTCACTAGAATAAGTAGCTTGTTGGAAAAAATGAGATAGGATACCAGGTCTAGCAGGTTAAGATCTGGTGGTTGAGAAGCTTGGACACTCTGGAAAACCCAAAAGGCAGATGATGCAGCAGGTGAGGTCGGTCATGCACAACATCAGACTGACTCTCCTGGGGCCGAAGTTTGGGTTCAGAGATATATCATGGCAGAGCAGGGATTTCAGGAGCTGGTTGGCCCAGAAATGGCCCCTCTTAGTTTAAAAGGTACAACATTCCCTTGGAAGACATAGAGTTCTACTAAAATACTGACCCATTTTGAGTTTTCTGCCAATGTGCCTAAATCTAATTTTACTTCCACCCACAAATTTGCATTCATGTAAGATTGGCTCTTGATAATAAATTATATTAATTTAGTTGAAGAAATAGTCATTGAAAATACTTAAACCATAATTTAGTTTTCTACATGCCCTACAAACCCATCCAAGGAAGAAAGAAGCTCCAGAGGAAACAATGTAACATGTCCTCACCTGTAAGAGATGGTTTGGTGCTCTGGCCTGGTGGCTCAGTTGGCTGGAGCACCATCCTGTATACCAAAAGGTTTTGGGTTTGATTCCTGGTCGGCACATACCTGGGTTGTGGGTTCCATCCTGAGTCAGGGTGTGTATGAGAGTCAACCAATCGATGTTTCTCTCTCTCTAAAAAAAAATTAATAAAAACATATTCTTGGGTGAAGATTAATGAATGAAAAAGAAAAAGATTGATTGGTTTGAATCCATGATCAACAACATAGTGAGAGTATAGTGCTTGTCTTAACTCTTTGTCTTTGTGTGAGTTACACATTCACATTCACATACCTCCACATACAGCTTTTGTCCATCAATATCAATCTAAATATAAATTTGAATTTTCTTAGATGCTCTTCATTCACTGCTGGCCAACTTCCACCTTTATACAGTTTCCACTTAGGTGTCTGACTCTTGGTCCTTGTTATACTTGCATCCTCATTCTGGCTTTTCTGGATAGGACATCTTGTCTCTCATTTGTTTCTTCTCAAGGGATTTCAAACCCTGGGGGTTCAGAAATCAAGCCATGATAAATAATTTGGAAATAATACACATAGCTGTCAATAAGTTCTGCATCTGGTTGCTCGGGATGAGGATATTGAAAGGGTTTACTAGCCAGCTTAAAACATAAAGGGAGGGGGTCCAGGCAGATGGAAACATTGGTTCCTTCTTATAGAAATATGAGGCAGTTTTCCTCTACTTTTTTGAAATACCATTTCCGTTTTGGAAAATGTAACATTTTAATATTCACCCTAATGCTTTAAAAAACACACAACCTCAAATGTAGTTCCTTTGGCTTTTTGAATTATTTTTGTATTTGTTTCATTATAAATTATTATGTAAGTGTTTGGGAGGCGATGTATAGAGTGAAGAAAAATAGCTTAAGTATTATAGGCCCTCAATCTATTGTTCTTATTAATATCTACCCATATGTTTTTTTGTAATAGAATGATGCTACTAACTCTCTCAAAGTAGGGTATATTCTTTGACATATTGTAGGGATTGATTTAAGCTGACTGCTCTTTGACCCTATCTAGTTTCTTTTGCATTACAGTTAATGACCATGGAACACAATAATATTTATTGCTTTGCTCAGAATTGTTATAGAAGGTCTTGGATGGGGACAAATTCAGTCTTCTCTTCCTCCCTATTAACAGATGTCTAATTTTATTTAGAGCTGCAATGAATCCAATTCAAAGTCAACATGTCCCAAGTTGCAGCTGGAAGTGGCCATATGGTTAAGTTTTAGCTGTGGGGTCTCTCAGAAGTCTGAAACAGAAAGTTGCATACTTTTTTTCCTGTCACTCTCTTGCCTGCTATCTGTAATGTGGCTGGAGCTTGAGTCACTACCTTGAATGTAGAGTAACAAGCTAAGAATATTAAAAGAGCAAGAGAGGGAACCTGGATCCCTGTATTACTTATCTATAGATTTAATTTACATAAAATACAAATAAACTTCTATGTTGTTTAAGCCATTTGGGGTTTTCTGCCAAATGTGCCTGAATCTAATTTTAATGATTACTGTGGGAAATTCAACACTTAATCCTTTCAGGTTTCCTTTTGATATTTCTTAAATGGGGCCTATTCTTTCCTTCTCATATTCCTTACCACCAATACTCCCACCACCACCGTTAGTCTGCCAGCCTGACTGCTTTACTGATCATTTAGACCAGTGGTCGGCAAACTCATTAGTCAACAGAGCCAAATATCAACAGTACAACGATTGAAATTTCTTTTGAGAGCCAAATTTTTTAAACTTAAACTATATAGGTAGGTACATTGTTATTAACTTAATTAGGGTACTCCTAAGCTGGCCTTTGCTAAAAACGTCCTCAATCTGATATAGGTACGTTCACTGAGGTCGACCCCTTCCAACTCTCCCATCCACACTCATCTTGTATACTTGTTTTGTCTATCTCCTTTCTGAAAACCGACTTCTGCGCATGGGCCATGAAGTTTCAATCGCACTGTACATGCGCGCCCGCATGTGGTATTTTGTGGAAGAGCCACACTCAAGGAGCCAAAGAGCTGCATGTGGCTCGCAAGCTGTGGTTTGCTGACCACTGATTTAGACTATTGCAGTGGTTTTCTAACTAGTCTACATAATTCAGAGTAGACCTCTCCCTTACGTTCTCCACCCTGTAGTCTAATCAGTATTTGCAGAATATAAATTGGGTCAGATTATTACCACTCCTCTTCTAGGCTGGAATTCTTCAGAGGTGCTATGGTCTGAATGTTTGTTTATCCATACATTTTATATCTTTAAATGCTAACCCCCAAGGCAATGCTATTAGAAGGTGGGGGTATTGAGGGTGGAACCTCTAGGTCTGTTTTAGTTTAACCTTCAAAAACATTTATCTTCTCTGGATAAAAATGAGGGCAGAGCTCTCATGATTGGGATTATTGCTGTTATAAAGGAAACCACAGCATGTCAGCTCCTCCTTTCTGCCTTGTTACAGCGAGAAGACCATCTAGGAAGTAGGCTCTCACCAGATGCTGAATCTGCTGGTGCCAGGATCTTAGACTTCCCAACCTCCAGACTGAGAAATACATGTTTGTTGTTTATAAGCCACCCAGTCATATTGGATTAGGACTCATCCCAATTACCTTATATTAACTCAATTAACCCAAATATAGTCACATTCTAAGATACTGGGGTTTAGGACTTCACCACATGGATTTTTAGGGGAACATCATTCAGTCATTAGTAATGACTTGTATTGTTTGGCCCGCTCCTATGTGCTTGTAAACCTTTGAAGCTCCTGTGCAAAGAGCATCAAGAAAACTTGTTTATCATACAAAATTTCTGGGCAGAGGAGAACATCACCATGACAGAACCTCTGAAGTGTCTCAAAAGGGAAAAAAAGTTCAAAAAGAGTACTAATAGGGTGGTCTGGGCAGGGATTTATTGGTTAGTGAATTTGTAAACTAGGCAAGTTGCTGGACAACAGTATGTCTTTTGCTTTCATGCAGGAGTTCATTATGAGTTGGTGTCAAAAGTTAAAGTATTTGTGCCTTTCGTTTATGTTGCACATCATGGTTAGGTACAGTTTAACTGTTTTGAGAGTCATAGTTGCCGCAGTCTTTTCACAGCAAGGGTTCAGGAATCTGGAGAAGGGCTACGCATAAATGAATAGAGACTAGACAAGAAATATAAATTTGGAAGGCATTTGGGGGAACCAGCCAGAGGCTTCACCCTCTAGTGGGGTGGCTCCCCGAATCTCCGGACCTGGACCCACAGCTTTTTATTTACTGGAAAATACATTGGCCCTTTAGGAATGCAAACAGGCATATCAAAGGTCAAGTTTGGTAAATAGGAAAAGATTATCAGGTTAAGGGAAATGCCTACAGCTGTTCAGCAGCAGGTAATAACATGTAGATTTTCAGCCCTGCTGAAAATGTTCATCAGCCTTCTGATGAACTTCTCGCATTTATTATGCTAACTGCTGTTCTTAGCCTCCAGCACATAGTAAAGTTTTACTACCTGTGGTTTATATTTCTCCTGTTTTATTTCAGTGCCCTTCTGTTCTTATGGTCATTCTTTAGTCTAAACTAAGGAAAAAGTCATTGCCTTTTGGATATGTGATTAATCCATATCTGTATTGCTATTCAATGGATTGTGAGTCACTTTGGTATCTCCCAATGTCAGGGTTTCTTGTTCTTTTGGTTAGAATGATCATCTGTCATGACAGTGGTGGCATTCGCTTGCAATCACAGAAACATTACAACAAAAATTCCTATGAAAGTTTGCAAAGTACCATGAAGCCATGACCATAGACTTACAAATACAGTTCATGAAAACATGCCCCATAATTCATTTGGATCATCCTTATATAAGCAAGTAAGCTTTCTCCTTTAAATTGGATATTTATTTTTTAACTTTGCCCATTTAGTCCCAGATCTGTCAAGGCTAATTTAGTAGTAGCATAACTGGAGGGTGAAGATAATTAGGAACAATTTAGTACCTTGACATAGCAGAGAGGAAAGAAAGTAGCAAAGAGAATAGGCTTAGCTCTATCATTTACAAGGGTGTGAGCTGGACAAATCACTGAGCTTCTCTTATGGAGGAATATCATCTTCTTCCTAAAAATGTGATTTGCAGGAATCTTCAAAATAATTTGTATAAAATCAACTTCATCTCTACAGCCACTATTATTGGTATAATTTAACATGATGCTGAGTGGAATCACCTCTATTCTTGAGTTGCAGCTTATGCTCAAAGTGAGGATAAGAGGCACTAAGTATCCCTCATTCTGATAAAAGCTTCCTTCAAGTGACTACAAGTTAGGACTAGGCACCATCTTCCAAGCATTTATTATGGAGGAGGCCAAACTAGAGTTCACCACCCTGCACCACGACCGTATTGCCCCTAAAACATTTAAAGGAAAGTGTGTAGAGGAGAAAGGGAAGATGCCAGAAAACACACTTTAGGTCACAGCGGTTCTCAACCTGTGGGTCGCGACCCCTTTGGGGGTCGAACAACCCTTTCACAGGGGTCGCCTAAGACTATTGGAAAACACATATATAATTACATATTGTTTTTGTGATTAATCACTATGCTTTAATTATGTTCAATTTGAAATAATGAAATTGGGGGTCACCACAACATGAAGAACTGTATTAAAGGGTCGGGGCATTAGGAAGGTTGAGAACCACTGCTTTAGGAGGAAGTGCAGGGCTTGTGGTGAGAGGTTGCTCCCTTTTATTTTGGAAGCAAAGAGAATGGGCTGAGGATCTAAGAGAAACCACTGAGTGGGATTGCAAGAAAAAGTCTGGTAGATCCTCTGGCTGTATCTCATCTGCTGAAGGAGTGACCTGGTTGATCTGCCCTTGTGTCTATCTGATTAGGAGAAAGAGTATTGGGGAAAGAAGGGAAGGGGCAGAGCTGGATTAGCAAAGATGTGTGAGCTTCTCACAAATCTAGTGGATAGTGCAGAGGTAGTCAGGTTCCAACTCTCCGACAGAAGTGCTCAAGGGAGGGCAGACTGCCAGGGTATGGGTGGACAGCTGGGTGCAGGACTGAGAGAGGAGAGAAGAAGGTGATCCAGACTCAGATCTTATCTCAGGGAATTCTCTGCAGGGCTCTTTGTAAGTGTTCACATGTGACCCATGTGAGAGTCAGAGTTTGGATACCTGACCTCCAGGGAGGAGAAACAACATCTGTCAGGGCCAGCTCACAGCATCGATAATCTACAGGCAGTTACATGATCTCACTTAGGCAAGTACAGGACATTTGAAATTTCCCAGGGTTCTTCTCCCTGCCCAAATAATGAGCACATTTGAACCTAAAAAAAAAAAGGTTAAGATCACCCCTTCCTTTCCACATAGCCCATCTGGGGGAAAGCTTAAAATTGGATATGGTTTTGGAGTTTTAAAATGGACTGCACTAAGTCTGGATAGCTAAAAGTTTCGGGAGATATATGGAATACTTAAAATACAGTTAACAAACAGGAAAGAAAAATTTGTTAAAAGATTTTTCATCAGCAATCCTATCTAATAAAAGATAAACATGGTAATTAGCGTACAACCGCTACCCTTCCCATTGGCTAATCAGGGCGATATGCAAATTAACTGCCAGCCAAGATGGCGGCTGGCAGCCAGGCACCTGGAAGCAAACATGAGGCTTGCTTGCTCCAGTGAAAGAGGACTCCAACGTGCCCCGCCTGCCTTGCTGGCCTCTTAGCTGGCAGTTTGAAACATTGTAACAAATATAGAAGCTAAACAAAACCCCCAAAACCAGCTTTCAGCCAGCCGGGATCTCAGATCTGGAGATGATACAGTGTTTCGATTATAGAACCGAAACAAACCAGATACTTGCTTTCAGCAGCAGAGGCCTTGGCCCAGAATAAAAAAAAAAAAAGAAAAAAAGGAGCGGTTGGGAGCTTCAGTCACCCACCAGCCTAAAAACAGCCCTCAGCCCCTCACCCAGACTGGCCAGGCACCCCAGTGGGGACCCCCACCCTGAAGGGTGTGTGACCAGCTGCAAACAGCCATCATCCCCTCATCCAGACTGGCCAGGCACCCCAGTGGGGACCCCCACCCTGATCCAGGACACCCTTCAGGGCAAACCAGCCAGCCCCCACCCATGCACCAAGCCTCTATCCTATATAGTAAAAGGGAAATATGCCTCCTGGCACCGGGATCAGCATGACAGAGGGCAGCGCCCAAACCCCCTGATTGCCCTGCGGCTCTGTGTGCAACAGAGGGCGGGGCCACAACCTCCCTATCTGCCCTGCTCTGTTTGTGACAGGGGAAGGCACCCCAACCCCCTGATCAGCCCTGCTCTGTGCCTGAGAGGGGGGAGCTCCCCAACCTTTTGATCGGCCCTGCAGATCTGTGTGTGACAGGGTGTGGTGCCCCAACCCCCCGCCCCCCCCCTCACGGGCCCTGCTCTGTGTGTGATGAGGTAGAGCCATAACCTCCCCATCGGCCCTGCCCTGAGTGTGAAAGTGGCGGCACCCCAACTCCCTGATCGGCCCTGCTCTGTGGGTGATAGAGGGCGGTGCCCCAACCCCCTGATCCGCCCTGCTCTGTATGTGACAGGGGGCAGTGCCCCAACTCCCCTATCGGCCCTACTCTGTGCATGACAGGGGGCAGCACCCCAACCCCCTGATCGGCCCTGCTCTGTGCGTGACAGGGGGTGACGCCGCAACTTCCCTATCAACCCTGCCTTGAGTGTGACAGGGGGCGGTGCCCCAACCCCCCAATCGGCCCTACCCTGAGCATGACTAGGGGTGGCATCGCAACCTCCCCATCCGCCCTGCTCTGTGCATGACAGGGGGCAGAGCCCCAACTCCCCAATCGGCCCTGCTCTGAGCCTGACCAGGGGCTGCACCTAGGGATTGGGCCTGCCCTCTGCCACCTGGGAGCAGGCCTAAGCCAGCAGGTCGTTATCTCCTGAGGGGTCCCAGACTGCGAGAGGGCACAGGACGGGCTGAGGGACCCCCTCTTCCCCCCGAGTGCACAAGTTTTTGTGCACCGGGCCTCTAGTTAGATAAAAATAATTTTATTTTTATACCTCCAAAATTTAAGAATCAATATACTAGTTGCACAAGCCCTTTTGCCTTGGTTGGTGAAAGTCAGCACATCCTTCTCTCAACATACTGCTTGTCACTCTTTAAAAATATTTTCATTGATTTCAGAGAGGAATGAAGAGGGACAGAGAAATAGAAACATCAGTGATGAGAGAGATTCATTGATAGGTTGCCTCCTGCACACCCCTACTGGGGATTGAGCCCACAACCTGAGCATGTGCCCTGACCGGGAATCAAACCATGACCTCTTGGTTCCTAGGTCAACACTCAACCACCGGCCAGATTTTAATAAATTTTCAATTGTGACTGGGGATTGAAAGATAATGGAGGATGAGAGAGCAGCCATATGGAAGGATCCATGTCAGTCAGAAGTATGTGAGGTGAAGGAGCATCTGATAAAAGGGGTGACGGAGGAAAGGAGAGGCCAGTCCCAGGCAGCAACAGAGCAGCAGGGAAGGGGAAATTGAATGTCAGAGACATAGAAGAAAGGCAAATGTAACATCGAAAGCTGAAGCTAGATCAGAGAGGTGAGGGAAATTGTGAGGGCATGCTTGTTTAAAGACAAAGAGCTCTATAGAAGCATTTAGTTTCACAGGTCAATGTTTCTGATGTATCTGTTAGTATATATTTCACTCAAAGTCAGTAATTTTTTAAATCCTCACCCGAAGATATGCTTATTGATTTTAGACAAAGAGGGAGGAGTGAGAGAGACGGGGAAGAGAGAGGGAGAAAGAGAGAGAGAGAGAGAGAGAGAGAGAGAGAGAGAGAGAGAGAGAGAGAATTGTCTCACATACTAGTACATGCCCTAACCAAGGATTAAACCCATAACCTATGCATGCACCCTCACCCAAAATCGAACCCACAACCTTTTGGTGCATGGGATAATGCTCCAACCAACTGAGCCACCTGGCCAAGGCAGCAATTTGTATTCTAATACCTCTTTTTTTTATTCATCCTGCTTCTGACATTCAGGAACAGTATTTGTTGGAATACTTCATCCATCACATGGAGAAAAATTTACATTATTATATTTTATGAAGCAAAGTGCTTTCCAATCATGAAGAAATACTTTGGACTCAGTGATAGAACACATTAGATAACATAAAATAAAAAAATGGACAAGAGAAATTGGATAAAGAAAGCAATAGCAAAATTATTTATCCTCAAAAATTCTACCTTAGAAGATCAGAGGTTTGAAGAAAACTGCCGTTATGACAATTCTGATTTCTAGGCAAATGTGAATTTTGAATTACAAACTTTTCCATGAAATAAGCTATATGCAAATGATTGCTGGAGAGATATTAATAAAATTATGGCTTGAATTAAATGTGAAGATTAAAATAGAGATTTTGGTTATAATCCAGTCAATTTAATATAACTAACCTTGTCAATATCAACAAAGACCACAAATATTAATAAATATAAAAGAATATATACAATTTCTAATTTTTGCTAGGACTTAAAGCTACCATCTTTTAATGACAGCAGAGTATGATAATATAAGCAGTAAAAACAAATGATGAACAAAAAATAGCAAAAACAAAAACACTTTATACTTTTTAATTTTATATATTAGTGGCCCGGTGCACAAAATTCATGCACAGTGGGAGGGGGGCATGTCCCTCAGCCCAGCCGGCACCCTCTCCAATTGTTGGACATCCCTCTTGCAATCTGGAACTGCTGGCTCCTAATTGCTCACCTGCCTGCCTGCCTGCCTTATCACCCCTAACTGCCCTCCCCTGCAGGCCTGATCTCTCCCCCAATGACTCTCCCGTGCCAGCTTGATCTTGCCCCCAACGGCCCTCCCCTTTTGGCCTGATCTCAACTCCAACTACCCTCCCCTGCTGGCCTGATCACCCCTAACTGCCTCTGCCTTGGCCCCCACCACCACGGCTTTGTCCAGAAGGAAGTTGGATGTCCAGAAGATGGCCGGTAAATCCAGTCTAATTAGCATATTACCCTTTTATTAGTATAGATAGATTATATATTAGGATAGGATTACTTAAATGGGGGGAGGGAGAAGCCTTTTTCAGCAGGAGGAGATGCTCTTGGCAGACAAAAATACATAATCCCTATATCTGGACTGATAGCCAGCCATATGCACTATACTGCCAAACTGGTCATTAAAAAATTGAGCCACTTTTTTATACCTTACACCAAACAGCTGTTGCACTTAAAACCCCTCTTCAGGCCCCACCTTAGGTTCTGCCTTCGCAGTTCACCCAGATTAGGTTCTGATTGATTGATTTCTATGCCAGTCAGGGTCAAAACTCCACCTCTTAGGCAGCCATTGGCTCCTCTCAGTTCACCCATATTTGGTTCTGATTGTTTGGTTTCTATGCCAGTCAGCATCTTTGGGCCTATCTCCAGGCCTGATCAGAGAGGTGGGACTGATCAACAGCCTTCACGGCTGCTGGCGAGGCCCGGGGAAAGAGAGGCAAGGGCTGATCCACAGCTGCTATGGAGGCTGTGGATCAGACCCTGCTTCTGTTTCTGGGCCTCTATCCAGGCCTGATCCGCAGCACCCTTGGTAGTCAGTGTTGGGTCTGACTTTCAGTGTTAGGTTGTCCTTTCAGTTGATGTTTCAGACCCTGGCTCTTTATATATGTAGATTATACTTAACATTTATTCAAAACTGCATGTAGGAATCCTATATCACTTTTCATTAGCAAGTCCCTTATCAACTGGTTAAGAATCTTCCTGAACATGCCTGGCCCCTGTGGCTCAGTGGTTGAGCATTGACCCATGAACCAAGAGGTCAACTGTGGGCTCTATCCCTAGAAAGGGGCATGTAACAGGCAGTGGCTCAAAGATTCTCTCTTATCATTGATGTTTCTCTCTTCCTCTCCCTTCCTTTCTGAAATCAATAAAAATATATTTTTTAAAAAGAATCCTCCTGAACAAAGAGAACTAGAAAGATTGTCTCTGCCTTTCAAGACAGTTGTTCAAATGCTATTTTATTGATTCTGATTCCATCACAATTTCCTGGAGTGCTTATCAAATAAGCAGATCAATAGGTGTGATCACAGATCCATTTAATCAGAATTTGGAACTTGAGACTAGGAATATGCATCTTTAGCAAGTGCTTTTTAACAATCCTTATGCTCCCTTATTTTTGAGAACCTTTGTCCCAGAAATCCACACTATCTAGAATGAGCAATGATTAACATGCATGAACAGACCATAAAATAGTGAATAAAATTATTTTATAGGCAATAAATATTTTTTATTACATTTGCAGCTCAGCCTAGGAATAAACCCCTGGTGGATACTTAATATTTGTGAATAATTATTTAGATAAGTTGATGTATTAAAATACTGAGTTACCTTGGTGACCTAAGTATTTGCAATTTTTAAGCAATATATTTAATTGTTTTTTATTACAAAGAAAGGAACCAGTTATTACTTTATATTTTTATAATTTGCCATGACCAAGTTTGGTTTTTATGATTTTAAAATGATGCAATATAAAACATTGAAAGGTCTTGTGGGAGAAAAAAATACATTTAAGTCCTAAAATACACCTATGGCTGACTTTTAAAAAATAAAGAAAATCTGTAATATACCCCAAATTCCTTGTATGCTCACTGACATTATCTTTAATCTCACCAAATGTTCTAGCCTCTGGAAAAGGCAAGGCAGCAGATGTAATAAGTAATCCATTAACCATTTAATTGAAACTTCTAAAATCCAACTAAGACTGATTCTATTCTGACAAAATGAAATACAAATTGTTCTAATATGTTAAAGCCTTGTGCCTGTCAGAAATACACTCAGTTGAAAACCGAGGATTAATCAAATTGGGTTTATTTTTCTCTTATAAACAAATCTCTAGGGGTTTGGCCTGGTGTTAAGTCAACTTCTCTACAATGCCACCCAGGATCCATATATTTTCTGTATGTCCACCATCTCAGCATCTTTTTTTGACTTTAACACTCAAGGTTGCTGCTGCAATTACTGGCTTTATGCCAATATTCAAGACAGAAAAGGGAGGAAAGGGTAGTATTAGCTATAGCTTTTTTTTTTTAATGTCAGGAAATAAAATATTTCCCAGAAACTTTCTACTAGATCCCCCCCCCCCCCTCCCCAATTAATAAATGGCTTTTATTGCACCTTTAAAATATCACAACAAGGAAGAGTCATTCTCCCGAGTAAATACATTGATGGGGAAATGAGCATGCACAGACCTCATTTTGTATGCGAAGCCCAGTGGAACACCCTGGATCAGGCCCTGTGCATAAATGCAGACAGTGTGAGCAGAAGCCAGTTTTGTTCTATTTCCCACCGCTTATCAACCTGAAGCCTCTTTTATCTTTCGGAGGAGACTGAGTTCTACATTGATGTGAATGAAGTCCCTCCACAGGGTGCCTCTGGGCCCTTCACAGTAACTGCATCGCTTCAGAGCACTGATTTTTAAGCTTGCTCATCTCATGGCACACATAAACTAGATTACTAAAATTCTTCAGCACACCAACAAATATATTGTTTTTTGCCAATTTGATAAAAAAATAGATAAAATTTTGATTCATTCACACTGGATGGCTATTGTTGTGTTGGCTGTTGTCATTTTTTTAAATTTGACAATATAAGGAAAAAGAGATCAGTGCCTTGACTAAATAGTCAGTTGTCGCATGTGTTAAAAATTCTTGTGGCACACTGCTGTTGAAACAGAGGGTTGAAATTCTTGTGGCAACATGGTTGAAAATTACTGTTTCAGAGTGATGTCAGAATTTTCTGGAATGCCAGCAGTCTGATTGCTGAGAATGTTCTTCATTTTTGCAGTAGATGGGACCTCGATTTCCCCTTTTGACTCATGGCTGTTTGGCCAGAACTCTGTCCCATGCCAATCTATTACTATGATTCTGAGAAAATAAGAATCTAGCTTTTGGATCCTATTGTAGGCAGCAGTTTAAGTCTAGTGTCCGATCCTAGGAACACTGGGGATGAGAGGAGTTTGTGGCAGACAATCTCCTTTGGCTAACTCAAAAGTCATTTCCCAACTGTTTTCCCATTGCTGCCAACTATGGAATCCAAAAGCTATTTTTCCCTGACTCATATTATTTCTCCAGATATACAACATACATACTCTCCATTAAAACTTCCCCAGTTGTTTTATTTTTTGTGGGTGGGGAAGTAGATATTGATAGAAGATAAAATGGTACCCTAAGAATATTTTTTAAAGAACAAAATACATGGATTATAGAGAAGAATAATCTGGCTGAGGTATGCTCAGAGCAAAAGAGTACAATTTCCCCAATATGAAATAGTGGCAATAAATATTGTTGTTTTTTTTTTTATTACTAGCCTAATGAAAACCTAGAGCTTTGTACTTATCCACACACAAAAAAACAAAACCCGTTTATAAATAACTATGATTATAAGAAATAATAATCTGCAGACTTTTTCTGTGTAATGCAAAGACTTTGCTTATTATACTCCCTTAATTTACATCTAAACATTATAATTTAGTTTCTGTTGAAGTGACATGATTTATTTCCTAATAAGAAAGAATAATACATTTAGGAGTAACTTACATAAGTGCTGTGGTGAGATAAATAGTCCTAAAAATTAAAAAGTATTTGTTCTGCTTCATCCTGTGCATGAGATAATTGTATGTGTGTGCACTTATGCATATATATGGATGTCACATACACATTTAAAAATATATTTTTATTAATTTCAAAGAGAAAGGGAGAGGGAGAGAGAGACAGAAACATCAATGATGAGAGAGAATCATTGATCGGCTGCCTCCTACATCCCCTCCCCGCCGCCCCCTTGCCGGGGACGAGCCCGCAAGCCGGGCATCTGCCCTGACTGGGAATCAAACTGTGACCTCCTGGTTCATAGGTCGATGCTCAACCACTGAGCCACAGCAAGCTGGGCCACTACACACATTTTTTTAATTAAAAAGTTATGATAAAATTAAAAAATATTGATGTGTGCATCATGGAGTCCTCAGGAGAAAACGCTGAGACAGAATTAGCAGTCTAAGAAATTTAATGAGGAAGAATGCTTGTGAGAAATAAAGGGAGGAGGAAACAGATTTGATACCTGCAAATGAAAAGAGGGTGGAGAGGCATTGGGCAGGGGAGCCTCTGGCCATGATGCAGATGTGACAAAGCATTGGCCAAACCAACAGAGAACTCTAAATCAAAAACACCTAGTAGATGAGTCTGATGTTAGACAGAAACCACAAGGTTCAGGTACCCTCACCGCACTCAGTCATTGACTGGGGGTTGTCAGGGAAGACTGACCTCCGCTCAAAAGATGGATACTAGGAATTAGGGAAACCCTATTCTTAACTTTTTGAGGCGCCTCCATACTGTTTTTCATAGTGGCTGTATTGGTTTACATTCCCACTGCCTGTTAATGAGTGTGCCTTTCCTCAACCTCTTCACACATGTTATTGCTTGCCTTGTTAATAATAGTCATTCTAACTGGTGTAAAGTGGTAGCTTATTTTAGCTTTGATTTGCATTTTCCCAATAGCTAGCGAAGTTGAGCACGTATTAAAAAATTTGAAAACATTTACTAAAGACATATGCACCTCTATGCACTTTGCAACATTATTCATGGTTGCCAAGACATTTCACAACAGATGATCGGATAAAAAAGATGTGGCACACATATTCAATGGAATACTACTCAGCCATAAGGAAAGATGAAATACTGCCATTTGTGACAACATGGATGGCTGTTGAGAATATCATGTGAAGCAATATAAGTCAGACAGAAAGTGTCAAGAACAATATGATTTCACTCTATGTGGGATATAAAACTGAAAGTAACAAATGAACAAACAAGACAAACAACTAAACAAACAAAAACTCAAAATCACAGACATCTGTATGGTGTTTACTGGAGGGAAAAGAGGATGAGATGGGGTACTGAAGGGTAGAGGTGGTTGAGAGTATGGTGACAGAAGGAGATTTGACTTTGGGTGGTGGGCACACAATACAATATACAGATGATGTGTCATAGAATCATACACTTGAAACCTATGTATATAATTTTATTAACCAATGTCACCCCCAATAAATTTAATAAAAATAAATTTAAAGAAAAGGTGGACACTGAAGAAAGTAACAACTGGGAGCTGTCAATAATTGTATTCTTTGCATTTAAATGGAAATTTATTTTCTTGAAGATAGAGCCAAGTAGCATGTCTCCATGACTGCCACAGTGTGTGTGTGTGTGTGTCTGAGCACACACTACTCTGGTCAAATTAGAGACACAATAAAATCCTCTATCTTTTGGAGTCTACTATTTTGTAAGATATTCTGATTTTACAGCCTATATAAACAGGTTTTATATGCTCTCCTATCTTTCCTTAGAAAACCTACATGTAGCTGGCTTGATTCAGGCCAATTTAAAGAGATTTACTTTACTTAAATGTCCCATATTCTGACCAATGGCAATAAATTTTAGTGTCAGGGTGAGGTAGGCTGGAAGACCTGGAGAGGACTGGGAATGGCATCCTGAAATGAAATGCCACACCCGAGAGCAAGTACAATGCTCCCACACTAATTGTCCTCCTTATATCTGGGGTAGGGCACATGAAGAAGGGAAAATGGGAGAGAATTAGCAGAGAATTACTCTGAAATTCTGGTTTACCCTTGCTTAGAGGTAGGAAAATAAGATAAACACTCTGACAGAAGAACTAATTGTGATCTTTATTTCATTGACTTATCCATGTTATGTATGTCTAATATGTAAATGAATCAGATATTAGCCCTAGACAAAATATTATTAGCCTATGTTACTATACCTTATTTTGGTAATATTTGAGCTATTTTAATTTTATTAATTAATGAAAAATTAAGTATATTACAATCTGAAATACTGAAAATAGTGTAAAGGATGGGTTAATATACCAAAAAGGCAGAGGTTCTGCTGGTAGAGAGTTTCATAGGTCAAGAGAATATTTTAAACTGATTTTCAAACACTTCTGCTGATTTGTTTTGTGATTGTGGAAAGAAAAGTGGAAAAGCATATGTAACACATTTTGATATAAAATACAGAAATATATTGGATTTACAGATTTTTTTCTTCAGAAATTTTTGTATATGTACCTTTTGTTCTCACCAGAGGGATATTGATGTTATTTTACACATAATTTTTAAAATATGGCTAGTGTACAATTAAACCCATATTTTACATGGTATAGAGTGATTTATGAACCTACAGTGTTCAGAATATCTTTCCAATTAATCAACAGACATATGTATCTGCTATGTGACTCAGAATTTGGAATGATATTGTGTAGCATACACAAGACAAATAAGATGTAGCCTTTAACCACTATAGCACATAATCTACTTGGAGAGATGAGTAAAATGCACAAATACAATGAGAGACTGATACAAGGCAATATATATTCAAAGGCTTACCTGTGTGCAGTTTCTAAGCATAATAGTGGCTTAGTGATGGGTGAATTGTTGGAGTTGGTTATAGAAAACTTATGGATTTAAGTGGACATTAAGATGGGTAGGTTTGGAAGAGACAAAGGAGAAACAGAAAAAAATAGCCTAAGCATGATTGGCACCATGTGGTATGCAGACATTAGGAGAGACAGCTCTGATTTGGTTGAATAACATGCTGGGAGTAAGAAGGGAAGTAATATAAACTAATTTGAGTCTGGAGCTCAGATTATGAGGCTCTGGGGTTAGACATTGCATAAAAGACAATAAGAATTCATTATAATAATAAAATGTAATTGGCGTAGTTTTCAATATTGTCAGCCCAAGAATAATTGTTGAGGTTTTCCCTTTTATTTCATAAATAGAGGCCCAGTGCATGAAAATTCCTCCTCTTGCAGTCCAGGACCCCTCAGGGGATGTTTACTCTGGAGGATTGGGCCTACGCTGATAGTCATACATCCCTTTGGCAGCCCAGGAGCCCTCGAGGGATGTCCGACTAAGGCATAGGCCCACTCTCTACAGGGAGTGGGCCTAAGCTGTGGTCGGACATCTTTAGAGCTGCTGAGGAGGTGGGAGAGGCTCGCCCCACCATCGCTGCACTTGCAGCAGTCAGCCCGGCTTGTGGCTGAGCAGAGCTCCCCTGTGGGAGCACACTGACCACCAGGGGGCAGCCCGTGCATTGAGCATCTGCCCTCTGGTGGTCAGTGCATGTCATAGTGGCCAGTCAATTTGGCTGTTAGGGTCAATTTGCATATTTCCCTTTTATTATATAGGATACTTCTCTGAGGATACAACTCTGTTTTAGGAAATTTTTGAATGTTCCAGTCTTTTGAAAAGTGTTACTCCACATGGGAGAGTTTGGATGGGACTCAGTAAATTCCTAGCTGTTGGAGGGTGTCATTGCTCCTGATAGTTTTGGGGGAGACACGCAGACTGCAGTCGAGGGAAGTCCCCCACCAGGTGGTTGCAAAAAGCATACCTAATAGGGATCCTTATCACAGGATGGACAGTAGGCCAACCTGCTTCTCTTTACCTCACCTGTAGCTGGTGCCAGACCATGCTTGGCAGGCTCCAGGTGCGATTTCACTCTTCTCCCTGGAGTCCCCAGGTTTTGTCTTTAGTGTTTCATCTTAGGCTCCAGAGATATCTCCAAGTGCCTATGCCACTGAATTCTCTTTCCTCCCGAGTCCAGTTGATTCTCATTTAGTTTTGCCACAGTAGAACAGTCAGGGTCAACCTCTGATCTTTTTTGAATAATAAAAAATGCCATGCACTCTTTCCTTTGCTTCTCTTTGGCTTTCCTATCTGATTCTCAAGAGTCTTTTCTTCCCTCAATAAGCTTGGTTCCTACAAATAAAAAATGTGGTTGGTTTTGTTATTGATATAGATTCAAGAGCTTAAGTTAAACAAGAACAAACATTAAACACTGGCAGTTACTTTTAATATTTATTCCTGCTTCACAATTCTAATCTCATTTAGGCAAAGCAGATGCTTCCAATTGACTGAAGAATCACATAGCATGAAATAAGAAAAAAAAAAGAGTAATATTTTAAGCTATTATCTGACTACATAATAATGATAGTTAACATTGATTCAACACTTAGTCTGTGCCAGAACTGATTGATGATTTGATTAATCCGTACAGGGCTAAGGGGTGTGCAGCATTACATTTTTTATGAGTAAACATAATAGAATTCTGAGAGCTTAAATATCTTGCCAAGTTTATAGCATTAATGAGTCAATGGTGAAGCTGAGATTCAACTGTAGGAATTTGCTCCAGAACCAACACTCTGTGTCTGTGCTTTCAAAATATTGTCTTTATCAAGGGTTAAACATGGTTACTAAAGTATTTTTAGAGAATTAGTTTGGCATCTGTATAAGAGCCTAGAGCAGCCGTGGGCAAACTACAGCCCTCGGGCCAGATCCGGCCCGTTTGAAATGAATAAAACTAAAAAAAAAAAAAAAGACCGTACCCTTTTATGTAATGATGTTTACTTTGAATTTATATTAGTTCACACAAACACTCCATCCATGCTTTTGTTCTGGCCCTCCGGTCCAGTTTAAGAACCCATTGTGGCTCTCGAGTCAAAAAGTTTGCCCGCCCCTGGTAGCATCTTTAAATGAGACACAACTAGAAATCTCTTTGTCATCAATTTATTCACTTCTTCACTTCAAAATATTTATTGAGTGATCTCTGTGTACCAGCGCCGAGTTAGTTGTTGAAAATATGATAGAGAACAAAACAAATGTCAGTTATTCATTACTCTGTTACAAACCATCCTAATAATGGTTAACAGGCAGCCATTTTATTTGCTCATTATCCTGTGGGTCAGCACTTTGGGCTTGGGAGCTATGCTCCATGGAGGGGTTTGTCTGTTGGTTTTACCTGTTGGCTGGTTATTCACGCAGCTTCGGTCAGCAGGTGACTGGGCTGGAAGCTGGTTGATCCAAGGTCGACAGCTGAAATAGCTGGTCTCTTCTCCACGTGGTCTCATTGTCAAAGAGGCTAGCCTGGCTTCTTCCCATGGCACCAGAGGATTCTGAACAAGCAGCAACACAGGCCAAGCTGGAGAAAGCAAAACCTATTTTAAAGCCTCTGCTTGTGTGACCTTTGCTGATGTCTCATCAATAAAAGCATTGAACATTGCCAATAGCTAATCTCAGAGTTAATATGGGTGGGGGGCGGGGGCACAGAAGAATGGATACAGGCAGGTGTGATTCGTTGGAGGCCATTACTATAATAATTTACCATTAGGAGCGTGCCCTTTTCCCTCATTAAATATGTAGACTTCAATCCCATCACTCCACTTTTCTTTTTTTTAAATTTTTCTTTCTAAGTGTCAATTTCTTTCTTTCTTTTTTCTTTATCACTCCACTTTTCTTATTGAAGAAATAAAAACAGCAAAACCATCCCTAGTCCTTTCATTTTTGAGGGTGATATTATAAGCAAATGCAGATCATTCTTTTCCTGTCCACCCAACTTAATGACTTAAAAATACAGTTTCAGAATTGTCTCTTTTAATGCATAAGGCTAATCTGAACAGAGGTTACCATCTCAGATGCCCTCAGGTGCCAGCAGGAGAGATTAGAGCCCGCATTAGAGTGGGAACACTGACTAGGTTGAGTGCATGCCCCATTTGTAGAAGCAAACGCCTGCTATCTTCTGGGAATGGCAACAAGTGACTGGCCAATATTATTAAGTGGTCTGATTTTTTTTAAAGAAAAGGCAGAATTTTTGGTGTTTTTTTTCTAACTGTTAAATTTCAACTATTTATGAGTTATAAAAGCACTTTGTACGTTAAAGCAGCTGGAAGGTCAGGGTCAGCTGGTGGCCTGGTAAAATGGGACAGCTGTAACTGTCATTCTGGTTGAGTGCACTCTCTTCCTGCCCTTCCCCAGATTCACTTATTTTTCCCCATCACATTTGTTGCTCAGGTTTAGGCTTCCAACCCCGTGTGACGTGACCTCACTCTGCCGTCTCATCAGAGTGGCTTCCCTGCTGCCATGGACGGCTTTGCCACTTTGCCCCACAGCTTTGCTCCTGACTTGCATCTACGAATGCATCACATGGTGCCAAGAAACTGAATTTGGATTTAGATAAACCTTTGTTTCCATCCTGGCTCAGTTATACACTCTTAGTGAGCTTCCAGCTATGTTACCTCACCCCTTTGAATCTTAGAATCCCGACCTGTACAATAGGATTAGCATTTTGAAGTCTCAATAAAATAACATACTGACATAACTAACCTAGTGCTTGACACGTAATATGGGTGCAATAAAATGTGCTTCTGTATCCACAGATCTAACCTCTCACTTTTAATATTCTCACATCTCATCTTCATTGTAAAGTCTTCTATCTCAGGCCACTCCCTCCTCTCCTCTGAATGCCCGAAGAACTCGTTTTCTCCATGGTATACTATTTTCCACCTTGAACAATTAGGTAACTTCTGTGTCAACTTTTCACATAGTTGTCACCACTCTAGCCACAATAACAATTTTGAGTTTCTTGGAATATCCACAGTCTTTTACTCATTTTCAGTGTCCACGAAGATGCCGGCTAGTTTATGTAAATCTTAGAGCCTCCAAATGAAAGGATGGAGAGAAACCTTAGAGATTATTACATCAAGTGATCATTTTGTAGATGAGGAAACAGAATCCTCCTTTATGTGATTTATCAGGTGCCATGCATGGACAGAACCAAGAAACTGGAGCTAAATATTAAAACATTTCCATTTGTTCATGTAGAATTAACTTAGTGTAATGCTTCATAGCATTGGCTCTGGAGTGAAATATTTCAATCTAGCTCCTCCCCTTAACAGTGTGTGATCTTGTGAAAGTTACATGATATTTATCAGCCTAATTTTCTGAATCTCTCAAAAGAATTTATTAAAATTTAAGGATGTTCTGAGCATAAATGAAGTAAAAAATGTAAAGAAAGCATTGTGCACAGTGCTGGCATATGCCATACATTCAGTATACGTATTCTACAATGATGATACAAATGAGAATGATGCCAATTCTGCTGATGAATTTATGTTTGCTGACTCTGCCATTTAGGGAATTAGAAAATGATTGCTTATACCTTTTGTTTTAAAGACTGCATATTTTAACACGATCGCGCTGCTTGGTATTTCTCGACATAAAATAAAACAAGCACTATCACGCTGTTTGGGTCTTTTCATACTCATTTAGAGAAAGCGCGGTTGCGCTGTTTGGGATTCTTCGACAGTGTTTTTTCAATACCCCCTGGGACTCAAACGAATCGTATGTTTTCTCGACATAAAATCTCAGCAGCGCGATCGCGCTGCTTGGGACTCAAACGGTTAATAAATTATTTTGCAGTCTTTTGTTCTTCATGTTAAAATTTTCAGCCCACATAATCACAATATATAGGATTTCCAAACCTGTAATATTTTTGTAGCTCTCCTATTTTTAGTCTTTTAGCTTCAAATCTATAATTTTTCTCATTCTTTAGCATGAAGTTCATTATATTTTTAATATAAAGCAGAGTTTTTGTACTCATTATTGTATGACCTAAGTCATTATTTACAATGATTGCTTTAACTATCTATGAATCTGGGTTTTGATTTATAATTATATTGTGATTGTAGTGTAGCATCTTGCTGAAGAAGGATTAAGGAACCATTAGTCTGCATTCCCATTTTAAAGTGTTGCTGGTGTATACCTTTCTTTGTGCTCTGAAATACTGAAGCTGCTTTCAGACAAACATAACTATATTTTCAAAAATCTAGACTCTTAGGTATTTAGGAAAATATACTAGATCATTCAGAACAGAGATTTACTTAGTTCAGAATGCTATATTTTTTTTCTGTTAAATGAACACATGATCTAATTCTTTAGTTTACTGATATGCTTGCAAAATATGCTCAGAGTGTACTTAGAGTGTGCTAATAGTGAAGAAATGCTACAAATCCCCAAGGCCCAATGTGAGGTACTGCCATTAACTTGTAATTTGCTTTGCTGGCAGTGGGGGCAGAGGAAACAGCAGAATGACATACAGGAAATAGAAACAGAGTGGGCTGTTTTGAATAGCAAAGTCTCAGGAAGCTTGGAAATCAAAAGATCAAGTGGATGATGCATAGATGGGGAACATCCGGCCCAAGGGCTGTATAAGGCCCCGGAAATCATTTGGTCTGGCCCAGCCAAAGCATTAGGGGTGAGCTAGTTAAATGTTTGACCAAATATAGCAGGCTAATTTTTAAATTGATGATATTGTATGGCCTGAGAATAATGTTATAAATATCCAAATGACCCTTGGCAGAAAAAAGTTTAAGAGCCCAGGTTTGGAATCAGGATGCCTGAATTTGCATTCTCTTTATCACTTGCCAGCAATGCACAGGCTATGGGCAAACTCCCTTTTAATTTCTTGGTTAATATTGTGGAAATAACAGAACCTCCATCATAGGGTTGTTGTGAGGATTAAAGAGGCACTTTATAAACTATGTAATAGAGCCTCTGCCACATACTAAAAATAATATTGTTATTGTTACTGAAGTCAAAAGTCAGAGAATTCTCATTCTATGATATTTTAAATCTTTCCTGGTGAAATCACATACATAAAGCCAGATCACTGAAAATGTCATTTTATTTAATTTGTGAAATGAATATGTTTTGATTTTAGTTTTCAAGATCATGTGGCTATCAAGACTTAGCTAAATTATTCTTACTTTCTCCTCTCTTCCCTCTCTCTTTACTCCCTCTCTCTGTTTTTTTTTTTTTAAAAAAATAAAATATATATATATATATATACACACACACACACATATATATATATATATATATATATATATATATATATATATACTAGAGGCTCTGTGCACAAAAATTTGTGCACTCGGGGGAGGGGGTCCCTCAGCCTGGCCTGTGCCCTCTCGCAGTCTGGGAGCCCTTAGGGGATGACCACCTGCTGGCTTAGGCCTGCTCCCCGGGGGATTGGGCCTAAGATGGCAATCAGACATCCCTCTGGCAGCCTGGCAGTCCTCGGGGGATGTCCACTTGCCAGCGGGGAGCAGGCCTAAACTGCAGTTGGACATCCTTAGCCCTGCTGAGGAGGCGGGAGAGGCTCCCACCACCACCGCTGTACTGGCAGCCATCAGCCTGGCTTGTGGCTGAGCAGAGCTCCTCCCATGTGAGAGCGCCCTGACCACCAGAGGGCAGCTTCTGCATTGAGTGTCTGCCCCCTTGTAGTCAGTGTGTGTCATAGTGATCAGTCATTCCAAGTCCTTCTGCTGTTAGGGTCAGTTTCCATATTATCTGTTTACTATATAGGATAGAGGCCTGGTGCATGGGTGGGGGCCAGCTGGTTTGCCCTGAAGGGTGTCCCGGATCAGGGTGGGGGTCCCGCTTGGGTGCCTGGCCAGCCTGGATGAGGGGAGGATGGCTGTTTGCAGCTGGTCACACCCCCTTCAGGGTGGGGGTCCCCAATGGGGAGCCTGGCCAGTCTGGGTGAGGGGCTGAGGGCTGTTTTAAGGTTGGTGGGCAACTGAAGCTCCCAGCCTCTCCTTTTTTCTTTTTTCTTTTTTTATTCTGGGATTTATTTACCTTCTATAGCTGTCACTGGAGCTGAGAGCCGGCTCCAGCTCTGAGGCCATTACTGGTTGAAAGCAGGTACCTGGGTTTGTTTAGATTCTATAATTGAAACTCTGTTGCCATCACTGGCCACTCTAAGCTCTGAGGCCGCGCTGGCTGGTTTCTGGGGTTTGTTTAGGTTCTATAATCACAACATTGTTTCATCTGGAGCTCAGAGCTGAGCTGCAGCTTCCTCCATCACTGGAGCAAGCAAGCCTCACGTTCGCTTCAGCTGCCTGGCTGTTAGCCGCCATCTTGGCTGGCAGTTAATTTGCATATCTCGCTGATTAGCCAATGGGAAGGGTAGCGAAGTTATGATTAATTACCATGTTTCTCTATTATTAGATAGGATATATATTTTATTGATTACAGAGAGGAAGGGAGAGGGAGAGAGAGAGAGATAGAAACACCAATTATGAGAATCATTGATTGACTGCCTCCTGCACGCCCACTACTGGAGATTGAGCCCACAACCCAGGCATGTGCCCTTGACTGGAACAGAACCCAGGACCTTTCAGTCTACAGGCTGGCTCTCTATCCACTGAGCTAAACCGGCTAGGGCTCTCTCTTCTTTATTCTTTCTTTTTCTCTTCCATTCCTCCCTCCATTTCTCCCTCCCTTCCATTTTTCTTTTCTTCCTTTCTTCCTATCAGCATTCATTACTTAACAAACATGTTCCAGACTACCCTAGGTACTGAGAATACTATTATCTATCTATCTATCTATCTATCTATCTATCTATCATCTATCATCTATCTATCATCGTATATCTATCATCTATTAATCATCTACATATTTTCTATCTAATATCTATATACATGTATGTTTGAAAAGAAAGTAGTTAATTCTAATGGAATCTTTGAAAGAACTTATAAAAGAAATAATGCTTTTATTTAATAAACTAAGCCTTGCTTGTGTATTCTCCAGTTTTTTGGGTAGAGTGAGGAGTGAAATGAAGAAAGAGGAAAGGGGTAGAAGGTGCAGGATTACAAAGGACAGAAGCAAGAAATAGCATGGTAGTATTTAGTGTTATGGTTAGAGGAAAAAGGGATTCACTGAAGATTTTGAGCAGCTTAGAACAGTGGTTCTCAACCTTCCTAATGCCACGACCCTTTAATACCGTTCCTCATGTTGTGGTGACCCCCCAACCATAAAATTATTTTCGTTGCTACTTCATAACTGTAATTTTGCTACTGTTATGAATCATAATGTAAATATCTGATATGCAGGATGTATTTTCATTGTTACAAATTGAACATAATTAAAGCATAGTGATTAATCACAAAAACAATATATAATTATATATGTGTTTTCCGATGGTTTAGGCGACCCCTGTGAAAGGGTCATTCGACTCCCAAAGGGGTTGTGACCCACAGGTTGAGAACCGCTGGCTTAGAGTGATCATAGTTGTTTTTAGTGGGGGAGTGACATGATCAGGTTCCCCTTTGGCAACAGTATAGAAGATGAATTAGGACTGACACAAAGATTTTAGGAGATAACAGTGATAATTCCAAGGAAATACTCCCTGGGCAGAAGGCTGCAGAAAGTAAACAGGTGCTACAAAAGGAGAATAGGCACAATTCAACAACCAATGAATCTATAATAATGATATACAATTTCCTAGGCCATGTTTCCCAGGCTGATACACCATGGAATACCCTGCAGCAGTAAAAAAAAAAAAAATTGGCACTCTTACCCTTTGCTGCTTGATTCTCCCTGACTGAGGGGTGACTGAGGGGTGACTTAGGGGTGACTTAGGGCCTCTACCTCTACCTGGTGCTGAGCATCTCCTTTCCCACCCTGCTGTTCTCGTCAGTATCCCCAGTGTTGCTGGGGTCTTATTTCTGGTGTTAGCTGCTCTTGCTACTTCTCTTGGTCTCATTTTTGAGACAATATCTGCTGGTCCAACACTATTGTCATTGCTGCTACTTTTGCTGGCTCCACTGCCACCATGGCCCTGGGCAGTCCCAAGGTTTTCCAGGGTTCCTGCCCCTGTCATGTTTAAAGGTTCCTGCTCATCAGCAGTCGCTATTGTAGCTGGCCATGACCTTGTTTTGCTATGAACATGGAGTATAGGAAAACCAATAGACTCTTTAACCAATAAAATTGAGATTTCATTCTTTACTCTGCCACTTACTAATTTTGTAACACTTTGGCTAAATTACTCAAACTCTGAGACTTAGTTTCTTTATCCTTAAAATTAGGATAATACTACCTACCATATAGGGTTGTCCAATGATTTAACCTAATAAAAATGCCTAACATACTGTTGGCATATATATAGTGTGGCATGTGGTAACTGCTATTTTTTATTATTTTAATTCTAATGATGAGCCTAAGTGAGTTCCATTGCCACTTTCAATCTGTTCTACCTATCAAAACGGCCTACCCAAGACTCGTGCTTCCCCAAAGTTCTTCTTAAAGATAACAGATTAACATCATTGACATAACTATTAAGTACTGTCCCAGCCCTGTTGCTGCATACTATCTATGGGTTGTTTTATCCCTTAGGGCCACTTCCTACAGACTCTGTCCTTTGGTGCTATTAGCCATCTATTTGCATTCTTTTGTGGAAGTCTGAATTCTCATGTACACATCTACCCTGTAATGCAACTCAAATGACCAAATAGGCCAGAGGCGAGTGGGATGGAAATCAGACTGAGTAAATTGTGGTTGGAGAAGTTAAATGTGTTATGCCAGCTGAACTTTTAGGCAGCTGAGGGTTACACAATACACTATCCAAAGATAATCTCAACTGTGGCATGGGCATTTGTTCTAAGCGGGAGGGTTAATATATTGAAACTTAAGAAAATAATAAATGTTTAAGTGCTATGAAAAATGCCCAGTATATAGTTGACATTTAACAAATAATTACTTTGTTAGATAGACATGAGCAAGTAGGAATAATGGGCCGGGTGCAGAGGTCACCAGGCAGAGAGCCCTAGTGCCTAGCAACGGGCAAAGCTACAAGCCCTTGCATGACCACTCCCTTAAGCATTAACCCCTGGAGATGACATCTAAACCTCAGCTGTGTTTCAGTTCCAGGCCCAGAAAAGTAGCAAAACCAGGCAAAGCCACACCATGGCTGACATCAGGACCAGCTGCCCTGCCAAGCTCGCCAGAACCTCTCCCGCTTTTGTCTCTCAAGGTGCATCTCTGTCTCTCCCCTGTCTCTCTCCACCCCTGTCTCTCTCTTCCTCTTTCTCTTTCTCCCTCTCTTTTCCAGGCTCCAATGGCTCTTCTTTTGCTATAACTTGTTTCCTGAGTCCATTTCTTCTACAGCTCACTTCTACCTCCGTGACTTTCTAAATAAACTTTCTCTTATAATTTGAATCTTGGTTCTGAATTTTCCTCTTAGCCAGAACTCAAGAATCGAGATTAACACACGGTACCTTTTCCCCCCCACAGCTAGCACTTCCACACAAAGCAGAGTCCCAAAGATGGATTCAATAGATTCTTAAGGTGGAGAAAGATGAAAATTCAGGGGACATTTGCAACTGGAAAACAATTGAAGAGGATTCATATCTGGCAAAATCCCATTAAGTTGGTGGGGCTGAGGTTGTTATTGTACTTCTATTCCTAATTCAAGACTGGTTGAGGAACAGGGGAATCTGATCCAGCAGACAGATCTTCAGTGATGTCCTCTGGAAAGGCTGGAAAAGGCAGGATTTTATATCCTGCAGAATTCATGTTGCTGTCCTATAGGCCTTTCTAGGAGTCTGAGGGATATTTTTGCCTGTTTGTGCTGCTGTGATCCTAAATCACACTTAGTCTCATGAAACCTTTTTTAGTTGTACTTGAAGTCGATCTAGGGCAGTGGTTCTCAACCTTGGCTGCACATTAGAATCACCTGGGAATCTTTTTAAAATCCTGATTTCTGGGCCTCATAGGTTGAGAACCATTGCTCTAGGGGATTAATCAACTCCTTTGGATTATTTTCAGCCTAAATTTAAATGAAGAGCAAACATTTTACTGAGGTGAATTCTTAGTACTTTGTTCCTTAGGAGTATTTTGGACTGAGCAATGAGTAGACCTTTTGTTATACATAAAATGATAATGCTAGATAGTCTAAATTAGGTAATGCTAAGTAAACAGCTTCAATATAGTCTCAATACAGAAATAATATGTAAACTCCAAAAATTTTTATTATTGTGAATGCATTTGAGATTTTAGTGTTTCTGAACTACCACTGATGCTATCATTAAGGTACAGAATTGCTTTCTCAGGTGGTTTGACTATTAAAAAGTGTTTACGCTAGATCGTAATTGGCAAATGTTATCGTACACATTGTTGAAAATGTTTAATATTTTCAAATATCACAGAATAGTCTGGAATTGTAATACCAAGCATTGCACATTTTAGATTTAATTTTATAGTTCTTTGTAAGAATTACCTTGCTAATCTTTGATATTAACCTCTATTTTGTTTGATTTGGGAGGGGGGTTGAAAACTTAAAAACATGTTTTAATATAAAAATATATAGTTTGTCTTTGAAACACATAATTTCTACTTTGGTTCCTCTAGTGTATATGTCAGATCACTGTGCTCTGAGATCCAGTTCGCCCTCGATCGCTTACTCTACTCTATTGAGAAACAGATGGGGGCCCAGGAAGAGTCACTGAGGGCCTTAAAGGGAGCATTGACATTATAAACCTGTCTAGTCATTTCATCCCAGGGAAGAATGTTTAGACAGAGAGTTGTGATCATCTCTTATCTTGTTGTCAGGGACGGAAGAATAGAGGGAGGATTTTTTCCACTTTTATTTTAAAAATTTACTGTAACCAACATGTCTCCCTTAAAGGTTAGTCACTGGGTTGCACCATGCTAGTGGACTACAGGAGGTTGGCAACCTACTTTAGAAGTCATTTCTATGGGTGCTTCTTATGTTATGAACTAAGCATGTCCTAATGTGTTGCACATTTATCTCAAACAGGTATCCTGAAATCAAAGCACTATTCCCCCCCGAAATTGTTTCCTTTGTTCTTTTTTAATATTATTACTATCCACCTTTTAAGGCCATAAACCTCTGTAATTCTATTGAACGTCACTCTTTCCCTCTCTCTACATCAAAATCACTAATTCAGTCTAATACGTACGTACCAGATGCTGTTCTGGGAACTAGGGGATACATCAGTGAAAAGAAACTAACTACAACACAAAGAATAACTGTCCTCATAGAGTTTATTTCTAGTGGGAGGAGACAAACATAAATAAATACGTAATTTAATCTAGTGGAATATCATGACCTATTATTATGTTTTGTTTTATGTTACATTATTATAATTTACCTTAGATTATTATTGTTTTGAATAATTATTTAAAAGTAAGAGTAGAAAATATGGAAGAATGAATAATTATTTAAAAGCAATGGTAAAAAATCTGGAAAGTAATTATTAAAAGTAAGAGTAAAGAAAGGATGAAAAGTATAAAAAAGTAAGTAGCATCTTCATAAGAATTACAGTGGACTGAAAGGACCAGAAATAAAACTCCAATATATATAACAAAATATGTAATTTTGTTATTCAAAGAAAAACATAACTTGAACCTAGGGAAATTTAATTAAACATTCATTAGAAGCCAACTATTTATGTGTTCATTCATTTTGCAAATATTTCTTGAGAATCTCCTGGGCACTGGGAAAAAATAGTAAGCCAAATATGGTCCCTGCCCTTATGGAACTTACATTCTTGAGGAGACATAGGTAAGTAGGCAAACACACACACACCCAAGGGTCCCTCTCATTTCTTAGCTCTCTCAGCCTGCGTCACCCCCCATCACTCCACCTCAACAAAATCTTTCCTACCAATGCCCTAGGGTGGAGCCCTTTTCAAGCATGGGTTATTATATATCAACTGGTCTCAACGCCATCATTCACATTGCCATAGTCATCTTTCTAAAATATAGAGTTAATCATTACATTCCCCTGCTTATAAATCTTTTGACGCCCTATCATCTGCTCTATGATTTCATTCACATTCTGGCCTCTATCTATATTCCAACCCTATTTACTGCCTTAATCTATGTAACATCTCCTTTCAACGGCCACCCAGCTTTCAGCTGAAGAACTGCTCATACTTTACTGAGAAAATGAGAAACAACCACAGAGGCGTGCTTTCCTTTACTTAATCCATAGCTATAATCTTAACTCCATGAGAGAATTTTTTTTTAATCTTCCTTTAAAGCTTATCAATGGTCAATAGTTTTCCTTGTGCTTCAGATAATAGCTTCTCTCAAAATTTAAAAGACTTAATTATTTTTGAAGTAATTGTATCATTAGTTTATTTTTAATGGATTATTTCCACCTGTATTCAATATACTATTACATCATCCATTCAGAAAATCTATTCCTTAACTTCAAATTCTCCTAAAGATTTACTCCATTTTTCATAAAAATGTTTTTTTTTTTAACTTGTTCTCTTCATTCTTTACCTACCGTTTGCTTACCAATGCAGTCCAATCTGGCTTCCATTTCTTTCACTTCATGAAAACCTTATCTTCCTCCTCTCTTTCCAAACCCCTTATTTCCTTTATTTATTTTGCCAAGTACGCCAATAACAACCACACTGTCAAATCCAGTGAACCCTCTTTGTACTCATCTTGCCCTACTGCTCAACAGCATCCAACACAATTCACCACTCATTCCTTAAATACTTGACTCTTTGGGCTACTTTCTTTTTTCATCCTTGTGCTAATGGTCTTCTCCTCTACTTAAAATCATCATTATCCACATCTTCTAGCTAAATTATTTCAATTTAATCATAGTTATTTAAATGTTAATAATTTAAAAACTAAGTATAAATATCCCTATTCATATTCTAAGGTCCAGATTTATATATCCAACTGCTAATTGGGTATGTCTACTTGAATGTTTAATAGGCATCTTAAGCTTAAAACTTCCAAACCATAAGTCCTGATTGCTCCCCCTCCTCATCTTTTTTTAAAGCTGTCTTCCTCATCACAGTAAATGATACCATCTTCTACCCAATTAGGTAAGCCCTCAAACTTAGAAGTGATCCATGATTTCATAATTTTTTTCATCCCTCCTCACAGAACCCATCAGAATGTTCAAAATGTGCTTTAAAATCTGTCTATTTCTTTCCACTTTCACTACCACCACCTAGGTCTAAACCATCATATCTTGAGAGGACATTGCAGTAGCTTCTTAACTACTATCTTGGCTTCTTCTCTTGATTCATCCTCACATAGTAGCCTGAGTAATATTTATTGAGATTTACATCAGATTATGTCACTCCATTGCTTAAAGCGCATGATTTCCTGTTTCATGTAGAATAAAGTCCAGAATCTTTATTGCCAAGACTGTATGATTTGTCCCTGGAAAAAGTCTTTGAGGAGATCTCTGTACCCTTTTCTTTTTAGCCTAGTCTGTCTTAACAACAAGGTTCTTGTTTTGTTCCCTGAATGAGCTGAAACTCTTTGCCACCTCAGCACCTTTTCACTTGCTATTTCCCTCTTCCTCCAGGTTTTCGCATGATAGTTTATTTTTCTTTGAATCTTAGCTTCACTATCGTCCTCTGCAGAGAAGCCTTTTCTACCCTTTATTCAAAATAACACATTAGTCTAATGGAAAGCTCTATGATTAACATTTACTAGGGCCAAATACATCTAAAGTATTTTTTGTATATTACATTGCTTTTTTTGGAATTTATATGCACAGTAGCATATTACAGTTTCATAAATTTATACATTCATTCACTCAACTAGTATTATTGAGTTCCTGATGTGTGCCAAGAATTATTCGAAGTGCTTGAGGTGTGTCAAAAAGTAAAACATACAATTTCCTAACTTTTAGAGTGAGATAAATAACACGCAATAACGAAAAGTAAATTATACAGTGTAAGGAAAGCCATATGTGCTGTAGAAAAAAAGGAGAGGAGGGTAAGGAGGTTTGGGAGGGCTAAAGAGGTGAGGTGTGCTCTATCATACTATAAAGAAACCAGCATTTCCCAAACTTGACCATAGAACATACATTAAGATCTTATGGAAAAAAAATCTTTCAAAGAACACACCTTAGGAAAGTATGATCTACTTACTCTTTTTTCCCCCATGTCTGCAAGGCACACACATCATTTTATGGAGTAGAAATCTGAGCTCCAGAGAAGCTATCTAATTCTCCCTAATCACAAATTCTTTTCCTAGAATTTTAAGATATGACCTATGCCTGCTGAACACACAATACAATATACAGATGATGTATTATAAAGTTTTACACTTGAAGCATATATAATTTTATTAACCAATGTCACCCCAATAAAAATGTAAAAGATAATAATAATATATATGCCTAAGTGATCATTAGGATGGAATGACCAGAACGACCGGTTGCTAGGACGTGCACTGACCACTAGGGAGCATATGCTCAACGCAGGAGCTGCTCCCTGGTGGTCAGTGTGCCCCCACAGCAGGAGCGCTGCTTGGCCAGAAGCTGGGCTCACAGCTGGCAAGCACAGTGGCAGTGGTGGGAGCCTCTCCCACTCCATGGCAGCACTAAAGAGTAGCAAGCCAAGTGGTAAGGAGTGAGTAGGCAGGCAGTCAGGAGTGAGGGGTCCCTGGCTGAGGGACCCCCCCTCCCCCGAATCCCATGCACGAATTTCATGCATCAGGTTTCTAGTATAGATAATAACAAAAAATTATTCCATAAATAAATATTTACTTATCAACTCTTGCATCAAGAAGCTGAGTTTTTATTATAATCCTATTTACTGTGGTCAAAAATTATAAACAAATAATAAAAGATAGATTATATCAATGTTTATTTATAGGGAAATTCTCAGTGACTTATGACAAAAATCACTTTGCTATTAGGTTTATTGTAAAGAATCTGCAGAAAACAAAATATTAAAACAAGGTAACTGAAAAAAATTTCCCCTAGTTTTATCTGACTTGTTCATTCTGTAGACTAACTCCAGAAAATGAAACAAGTTGTATGTTAACTGCATAGACAAAATCCTAATTTTGGATTGACTTCAAAGTAGCCAGGACAGCCCAGCCAGCATAGCTCAGTGGTTGAGCATTGACCTATGGAAGTCACAGTTTGATTCCCGGTCAGAGCACATGCCCCGGGTTGCAGGCTCAATCCCCAGTGTGGGGTGTGCAGGAGTCAGCCAATCAAATGATTCTCTTTCATCATTGATGCTTCTCTCTCTCTCTCTCTCTCTCTCTCTCTCTTTCTATTTCTCTCTCTCTGTGAAATCAATAAAAATATATTTAAAAAAATAAAAAATAACCAGGACAATTGTCCCAAACTTCTTGAATATTCTTAGCTCAGAGAAAACCATATTCATACATGAAAGGTCTACCAGCATTGGCTCCTATCAAAAGGGAATGATAATTCAAAAGAGTAGCATAGACTAGACCAGTGATGGCGAACCTTTTGAGCTCAGCGTGTCAGCATTTTGAAAAACCCTAACTTAACTCTGGTGCCGTGTCACATATAGAAATGTTTTGATATTTGAAACCATAGTAAAACAAAGACTTATATTTTTGATATTTATTTTATATATTTAAATGCCATTTAACAAAGAAAAATCAACCAAAAAAATGAGTTCGCGTGTCACCTCTGACACACGTATCATAAGTTCACCATCACTGGACTAGACCATGGTCTCTAAATACTATCCTACATAATAAAGAGGTAATATGCACATTGACTATCATGCCCTTGCACAAGATGGCCACCCCTATGTAGTCAAAAGATGGCTGCCCATGTGGTCACAAGATGGCTGCCACAGATGACCAGCAGGAGAGGGCAGTTGGGGGCGATTGGGCCAGCAGGGGAGCAGTTAGGCATCAATCAGGCTGGCAGAGGAGTGGTTAGGGGGCAATCAGGCAGGCAGGCAGGCGAGCGGTTGGGAGCAGCAGTCCCGGATTGTGAGAGGAATGTCTGACTGCTGGTTTGACATGGGCAGTTGGACATTCCTCGAGGGGTCCCAGATTGGAGAGGGTGCAGGCTGGGCTGAGGGACACACACACACCCCCACCCCCACCCAGTGCACAAATTTTGTGCACTGAGCCTCTAGTTTTCCATAAAAATGATGAGGGATTCTTGGAGAAATGGCTGGTTCCAGTTCTGTGAAAGGAAAGATAGTAGATGAACCTGGAACATCTTGTTAGTCAGAAAGGGAGGTTAGTCAGAAGATACCAGACTACTGGGGACATGCTAGAGGGAACAGGGACTGTTTGAAGTGCTCCTACTAACCATAGATTAGACAATTAGAGCATCAAAAAGAATAATGACTGCAATGGATGAAAATATGTCAAATTAAATTCCATGAGTTTATAAGCTAAAATTTAAAAAAATTGACCTATGCCTAATAAGGTGATTATGAGGACTGTGATAATAGAAATAATCAGTGGCATACCTAGCATATTTGATGTTTCATATAGCTTGTCTGTAACAAAAAATTATTTCCTGTAGTAGTCACTCATGAAATGAAACCAACAAAAATAGTGGTTAGAAAAAAGGCCAGCCATAAAAATGTTCTTTTAGTAAACTTTGCACATATGAAAATGAGTAATAAATAAAATCAATATTACAGCGCAAATATAAAAAAGTAATTATTTTAAAATTATATAAATGTATTTTTGTTTGGCTGCACACTCATTTTTTTTTTATTTTTTTTATTTTTTTTTATTTTTCGCTTAAAGTATTACAAAGGGTATTACATAAGTGTCCTTTTTTCCCCCCCGCCCTTGACAAACCCCTACCCTCCCTTACCCCCAAGTGTCTTATGTCCATTAGTTATGCTTATATGCATGCATACAAGTCCTTCGGTTGATCTCTTACTCCCCTCCCTCCTGCCCCCCAACTCTCTCTGGCCTTCCCACTGCAGTTTGACAATCAGTTTGAGGCAGCTCTGCCTCTGTATCTATTATTGTTCAAAAGTTTGTAATGGTCTTTATTATCCATGAATGAGTGAGATCATGTGGTATTTTTCCTTCATTGACTGGCTTGTTTCACTTAGCATAATGCTCTCCAGTTCCATCCATGATGTTGCAAATGGTAGGAGTTCCTTCTTTTTAACAGCAGCATAGTATTCCATCGTGTAGATGTACCACAGTTTTCTAATCCATTCATCTACTGATGGGCACTTAGGCTGTTTCCAGATCTTAGCTATGGTGAATTGTGCTGCTATGAACATCTGGTTACATATATCCTTTCTGATAGGTGTTTCTGGTTTCTTGGGATATATTCCTAGTAGTGGGATCACAGGGTCAAATGGGAGTTCCATTTCCAAATTTTTGAGGAACCTCCATACTGCCTTCCATAGTGGCTGCACCAGTCTGCATTCCCACCAGCAGTGCACAAGTGTTCCTTTTTCTCCACATCCTCTCCAGCACTTGTCGTTTGTTGATTTGTTGATGATGGCCATTCTGACAGGTGTGAGATGGTACCTCATTGTTGTTTTGATTTGCATCTCTCGGATGATTAGTGACTTTGAGCATGTTTTCATATGTCTCTTGGCTTTCTGAATGTCCTCTTTTGAAAGGTGTCTATTTAGATCCTTTGCCCATTTTTTGATTGGATTGTTTATCTTCTTTTTGTTAAGTTGTATGAGTTCCCTATAAATTTTGGAGATTAAGCCCTTATCAGATATGACGTTGGCAAATATGTTTTCCCAAGAGGTGGGTTTTCTTGTTGTTTTGTTGATGGTTTCTTTTGCTGTGCAGAAGCTTTTTATTTTGATGTAGTCCCATTTGTTCAGTTTCTCTTTAGTTTCAACTGCCCTAGGAGCTGTGTCAGTGAAGAAATTGTTTTGGCATAAGTCTGAGATTTTGTTGCCTTTGTATTCTTCTAGAATTTTTATGGTTTCCTGTCGTACATTTAAGTCCTTTATCCATTTTGAGTTTATTCTTGTGTATGGTGTAAGTTGGTGGTCTAGTTTCATTTTCTTGCATATATCTGTCCAATTTTCCCAACACCATTTATTGAAGAGACTATCTTGGCTCCATTGTATGTTCATGCCTCCTTTGTCAAAAATTAATTGAGCATATTGGTTCGGGCTAATTTCTGGACTCTCTATTCTATTCCACTGATCTATATGTCTGTTCTTGTGCCAGTACCAGGCAGTTTTGAGAACAGTGGCTTTGTAATACAGTTTGATATCTGGCATTGAGATCCCACCTACTTTGTTCTTTCTCAGGATCGCTGCAGCTATTCGGGGTCTTTTTTTATTCCAGATGAATTTTTGGAGAGTTCGTTCTAGATCTTTGAAGAAGGCCATTGGTATTTTAATGGGAAGTGCGTTGAATGTATAGATTGCTTTGGGTAGTATGGACATTTTAATGATGTTGATTCTACCAATCCAAGAACATGGTATGTTCTTCCATCTGTTTATGTCTTCCTCTATCTCTTTTTTCAACGTCCTGTAGTTTTCTGAGTAGAGGTCTTTAACCTCTTTAGTTAAGTTTATTCCTAGGTATCTTAATTTTTTTGGTGCGATGGTAAATGGGATTGTTTTTCTAATCTCTCTTTCTGAAAGTTCACTATTGGTGTATAGAAATGCCTCAGATTTCTTGGGGTTAATTTTGTATCCTGCTACATTGCCAAATTCATGTATTAAGTCTAGTAGCTTTTGGATGGAGTCTCTAGGGTTTTGTATGTATAATATCATGTCACCTGCAAATAAGGACAGTTTTACTTCCTCTTTTCCAATTTGGATGCCTTTTATTTCTTCTTCTTGCCTAATTGCAATGGCTAATACTTCCAGTACTATGTTGAACAGGAGTGGTGAGAGTGGGCATCCCTGTCTTGTTCCTGTTCTTAGGGGAAATGGTGTTAGTTTTTGACCATTGAGTATGATGTTGGCTGTGGGCCTGTCATATATGGCTTTTATTATGTTGAGGTATGATCCTTCTATTCCCACCTTTCTGAGAGTTTTTATCAAAAATGGGTGTTGGATTTTGTCGAATGCTTTTTCTGCATCAATTGATATGACCATGTGGTTTTTTTCTTTCAATTTGTTTATGTGATGTATCACATTTATTGATTTACGGATGTTGTACCATCCTTGCATCTCTGGGATAAATCCTACTTGGTCATGGTGTATGATCCTTCTGATGTACTGCTGGATCCGATTTGCTAAGATTTTGTTGAGGATTTTGGCATCTATGTTCATGAGGGATATTGGCCTGTAATTCTCTTTCATTGTGATGTCTTTACCTGGTTTTGGTATTAGGGTGATGCTGGCTTCATAGAATGAGCTTGGAAGTGTTCCTTCCTCTTGAATTTTTTGTAGTAGTCTGAGGAGGGTAGGTTTTAGTTCTTCCTTGAATGTTTGGTAGAACTCCCCTGTGAAGCCGTCTGGCCCTGGGCTTTTGTTTGCTGGAAGCTTTCTGATGATTGCTTCAATTTCTTCCATAGTTATTGGCCTATTGAGGTTTTTAGATTCTTCCTGATTGAGTTTTGGAATGTTGTATTTTTCTAGGAATTTGTCCATTTCCTCCAGGTTGTCTAGTTTGTTGGAGTAGAGTTGCCCGTAGTATTGTTTAACAATCATTTGTATTTCTGTGGGGTCTGTTGTTATTTCGCCTCTATCATTTCTGATTTGGTTTATTTGGGACCTTTCTCTTTGCTTCTTGGTGAGCCTGGCGAGGGGTTTGTCAATCTTGTTTATCCTTTCAAAGAACCAGCTCTTGGTTTCATTGATTTTCTGTATTGCTTTTTGGTCTCTATGTCATTGATTTCTGCTCTAATCTTTATTATCTCCTTCCTTCTGCTCACTCTGGGGTTTTCTTGTTGCTCTCTTTCTAATTCTTTGAGTTGTAGAGTTAGATGATTAACTACCATTTTTTCTTGTTTTTTGAGATAGGCCTGTAGAGCTATAAACTTCCCTCTTAGGACTGCTTTCATTGTGTCCCATAGGTTTTGGATTGTTGTGTTTTCATTGTCATTAGTGTCCAGGATGTTTTTAATTTCTTCTTTGATGTCATCGGTAACCCAATCAATATTTAATAACATGCTATTCAGCTTCCAAGTGTTTGAGTATTTTGGGTTGTTTTTATTGTAGTTTATTTCTAACATTATGCCATCGTGGTCTGAGAAGATGCTTTTTATGATCTCAGTCTTCTTGAATTTGTGGAGACTTTGCTTGTGACCCAATATGTGGTCTATTTTTGAATATGTCCCATGAGCACCTGAGAGGAATGTATATTCCGCAGCTGTGGGGTGTAGTGTTCTGAAGATGTCAATTAAGTCCATCTGATCTAGTGAGTCATTTAGGATTGCTGTTTCTTTGCTGATTGTTTGTCTAGCGGATTTATCCAGTGATGTCAGTGGTGTATTAAAGTCCCCTACTATGATTGTGTTATTGTTGATATCTCCCCTGATATCTTCCAGAAGTTTTCTTATGTATGTGGGTGCTCCTGCATTGGGTGCATATATGTTTACCAGGGTTATATCTTCTTGTTGTATTGATCCCTTTAGTATTATGAAGTGGCCTTCCTTATCTCTGGTTATGGCCTTCACTTTGAGATGTATTTTGTCAGATATAAGTATTGCTACCCCAGCTTTCTTTTCCTTTCCATTTGCGTGAAAGATATTTTTCCATCCCTTCACTTTCAGTCTGTGTGAGTCCTTTCCAATGAGGTGAGTCTCTTGTAGACAGCAGATGTATGGGTCATGTTTTTTTTATCCATTCAGCCACTCGATGTCTTTTATTTGGAGCATTTAGTCCATTTACATTTAAAGTTATTATTGAAAGGTACTTGTTTGTAGCCATTTCTTTTTTTTGTGTGTGTGTGGCTGTTTTCTTTCTGAGCTTGATATTTCTTCTTTTATTTATTTTTTTTAATTAAATCTTTATTGTTCAGATTATTACATTTGTTCCTCTTTTTTCCCCCCATAACTCCCCTCCTTCCAGCTCCCACCCCACCCTCCGCCCTCACTCCCCACCCACTGTCCTCATCCATAGGTGCATGATTTTTGTCCAGTCACTTCCCGCATCTCCCACACCCCTTTTCCCCCCAAGAATAGTCAGTCTATTCCCTTTCTATGTCCCTGATTCTATTATAATCACCAGTTCATTCTGTACATCAGGTTATTTATTCACTTGATTCTTAGATTCATTTGTTGATAGATGCATGTTTGTTGTTCATAATTTGTATCTTTACCTTTTTCTTCTTCTTCCTCTTCTTACAGGATACCTTTCAGCATTTCATATAATATTGGTTTGGCGGTGATGAACTCCTTTAGCTTTTCCTTATCTGTGAAGCTCTTTATCTGACCTTCAATTCTGAATGATAGCTTTGCTGGATAAAGTAATCTTGGTTGTAGGTTCTTGGTATTCAGCACTTTGAATATTTCTTGCCATTCCCTTCTGGCCTGCAAAGTTTCTGTTGAGAAATCAGCTGACAGTCGTATGGGTATTCCCTTGTAGGTAATTGAGCCTCTTTCTCTTGCTGCTTTTAAGATTTTCTCTTTGTCTTTTGCTCTTGGCATTTTAATGATGATGTGTCTTGGTGTGGTCCTCTTTGGATTCCTTTTGTTTGGGGTTCTCTGCGCTTCTTGGACCTGTAAGTCCATTTCTTTCTCCAGATGGGGGAAGTTTTCTGCCATTATTTCTTGAAATAGGTTTTCAATATCTTGCTGTCTCTCATCTTCTGGCACTCCAATAATTCTGATATTAGTCCGCTTAAAGCTGTCCCAGAGGCTCCTTACACTATCTTCACACTTTTGGATTCTTTTTTCATTTTGCTTTTCCAATTGGGTGTTTTTTGTCGAATCTTTGGTTTGATTCTTGTGCTCCTCTGGTCTGCTATTGGGTATAATATTCTTTATTTCAGTCTGTGTATGCTTACTTTCTAATTTCTTTATCGTAGCATCGAGGGTCTCATTAGTTTTCGTGAGGCTCTGTACAAATTTATGGCAAGCCCTCAAAATTGCGATTCTTAGCTCCATATCCTCCATTTCTGTCATGTTTTTTTGTCTCCGCATCTTTTATGCTTTCTTGGTGCACCCCCTTGTGGTCTCTGTGTGCAGTCTTGTTCTAGCCAAGCCATAATTGTTGTAGTTAACACTAGAGGGATTTGACCGCCAGGCCGACTGGCTATAGGAATCAGCTGTATGGAAAACGTCTGCCTTCTGGGGAGGCGCTAATCCAGCCTTTGCCTGAGGCGATCGGCAAATGGCTGTGCGCAGGGTTTGGGCGGGGCGGGCTCAACAGGGCGGGCGGAGGGAGCAGTTATGGCCACGCTCAGTCCCGTTCCCAGAGGCTCTGCTTCTCAGAACCCCGGCAGCCGCTGCAAACCTCGGAGAGAAAGCTGCCCTCAGGTTCCAACTGATGCCGGATAATCCCGCTTCTCCCGTTTGAGTCTGGGTCCCTAGAGACTCGCCCGGATCTGGAGCCCAGAGTCTGAGACTCACTCCCGACAGAAAACGACAACCGCGCCCTCAGCCACCAGCCCGCTTTGCGCGCGCACCTCGGTACCTTTGTATTTTCCACACTGCGCCGCCTCTGAGCCTCAATTTGCTCTTCTCTTTCCTTCTAGTTGTAGAGTCTCTCTTCAGCCAGCCTTCCTGTGGTTCTGGGTGATGTCCGTTCAGTCTTTTAGTTGTATTTTTGAAATGGTTGTTTGCGGCAGCGGTCTCTGGTGTTTACCTACGCCGCCATCTTGGTCTCAAGCTAAAAAAGAATCGATATTTCTTCTTTTACACCAGTCCCTTTAGCATTTCTTGCATGGCTGGCTTGGTGGTGATAAACTCCCTTAGCCCTTTTTTGTCTGTGAAGCTTCTTATTTCCCCTTCAATTTTGAATGATAGCCTTGCTGGATAGAGTATTCTTGGGTTCAGTCCTTTGCTTTGCATCACTTTGTAGATTTCCGTCCATTCTTTTCTGGCCTGATGTGTTTCTGTTGAGAAATCATTTGATAATCTAATGGGAGATCCCTTGTATGTTACTTTCCGCCTCTCTCTTGCATCCTGTAAGATTCTCTCTTTATCCTGAACATTTTCCATGGTAATTATGATGTGTCTTGGTGTGGGTCTTTTCGGGTTCACCTTGTTTGGGACTCTCTGGGCTTGTGTGAATTTTTTCTTCCCCACCTCAGGGAAGTTTTCTGATATTATTTCTTCGAATAGGTTTTCTAATCCATGTTCATCTTTCTGTTGTTCTGGCACCCCTATTATTCGTATGTTGCTTCGTTTCATGTTGTCCCAAAGTTCCCTTAGGCTCTCCTCCTGTCTTTTAATTTTTTTCTCCATTTGCAGTACAGTTTGAGTGTGTTTTGCTTCCTTGTCTTCTAATTCACTGATTCGGTCCTCCGCTTCTCCCAGTCTACTGTTGATGCTTTCAATGGTGTTTTTTATTGCAGCTATGTCGCTCTTCATTTCTTCTTGGGACTTACTTAAGTTGTTGATTTTTTCATCTGTTTCTTCTAGCTTCTTGCATACGTAGTTGAGTTTTTCATCTGTTTCTTCTTGCTTCTTGAACATGTGGTGCATGTACTCTAGGAACCTTATTCTGAATTCTTTTTCCGTCATGTTGCATATCTCTGTCTCACTTAGCTGCTTTTCTGGCGAGTCCTCCTTTTCTTTCCTTTGGGGGTTTCTTTGTCTACCCATGTTTGATCTCACTGACATTACTAGTTGTTGAATCTTTCAGTGGCTGGACCCTGGGTGGCAGTGGCTGCTCCCTGGGTGGCAGTGGCTCCTTGGTCTGTGGTTGCTCCTTGGGCGGTTGTGGTAGCAGCGGCTCCTCTGTTGATAGCAGGGCCTCTGATGGGTGCTGTTCACAGTTGTGGTGGCTCTTCTGGCTGGTGGAGGGAGGCTTCAGACGCAGCAACTGTTCCCCAGGCAGAGCGTGTGGTGATCAGGAGGCCGCTGTTGCTTGAATCTTTCCGTGGAGGGGTGCAGGTCTCCCCTTGGCTCTTGCAGTCGCGTTGTTTGCGAATCGTTGCCTCCGGGTTAGTAGCCGATCTCTGGATGCCGGTAAACGCTGCCTGAGATGGCGCGGTCTTGCCACTGCGCTGGCGCCCAGAGGGAGGTTTCAGCCTTAATCTCTAACCATCCGCATTTTTTAGGAGTTTTCTGTCTTTCCTGGCTGCAGACTGTCTCTCAGCTGAACCTCCCCAGCTTGATCAGGCTGATTGTTACCCGTTTCAGCTGCTCGCCCCTATCTGGTCCGGGACAAAGCACCAACACGTCCGTCTAAGCCTCCGCCATTTTTCTCCTGCACACTCATTTTTTATTAAAGTACAGTTGACACATTCATGTATTTTTATTTTATTTTACTTTTTCCTCACCATCTATGCTCTCTATGCACTCTTCCACCCACCCACTCTGAGCAATCAATGTATGTTTTAAAAAGAGATTAATAGATAAGGTTGTTAGCTATGCTAATTATTATGGACTGAATGTTTGAGTTCCCCCAAAATTTGTATGTGTAAACCCTAACTCCCAGTGTGGTTGTAGGAAGTAATTATATTCAAATAAGCTCATAAATTGGGTCCCTGATCTGATAGGATTAGTGTCCTTGTAAGAAGAGACTTCAGAGAGTTCACTCTCTTTTTCCATGTGAATCCACTGAGGAAAGACCATGTGAGAATGGAGAAGTCAGTCATCTGCAAGCCAGAAGGGGAATCTGGAAACTGAATCAGCCAGAACCTTGATCTTGCACATCTACTCTCCAAGACTGTGAGAAAATTAATTTCTGTTGCCTAAGCCATCCAGTCTATGGTATTTTGTTATGGCAGACCGAGCAGACTAATATACCAACACATTGGTCTGTTACAATAATAAGTATATAACATTAAATTGTTTCTTGAACTTTAACTTCTTGCAAATTTGTCAATAGCTTTGTCAAAGTTGATTTTATATGTATAGTTTTATTTAACAGATTGTCTAGCCAGATTTGCCAATCAATCTTTGCACATAAGTGGAGAATACTTTTTATTCATTTTACTTTCAAAGTTTTTGTCACAAAAAGCCACAAATATAAAACTAGACAAAAATCACAAACACAAACCCAGGTTGGGATGAAATTCATAAAAACTCATTGTACTATAAGTTTCAGAAATTTTAAACAGAAGAAAACTTTAAGTGGTACCACAGAATGACAGAACTGAAGCTGCTTAAGTGCTACTTCTTATCTTTTCCATTATGAGTTATCATTGTTTATTTTGAATCTACTATTTAACTCAGGAATATATAGCTTCACAAATGTTGCTAACGACACCCAAAGAGATCTTGATGTTTCAAAACTATTATGAATTTACTCTCAAAATGAGTGCGTAGCTGTGTCTGCATATATTGGTGATTCAGAAGTCTTTAAATTAACTTTATAGTAGAATGTTTATTATTGCATCCTACTTAAAAGTTAATTCAAAGAATCCTGTCACAATTATTTAGAACTGAGAACAACAATTCTTTGAGGAGTACTTATCTCTGATGTTGTTTGGAATTATTGGCATACTGTGATAATAAAAAGCAGGTTAATTTTAAGTCAGCTTTATCATTGCTTTTAAATTCTCCAGAAACAAGGCACTTCCTTATTTTACTGCCCTGTCTTTGTGGAAAGTCCCTAGTAATGATAATAGTTAACATTTGTTGAGCACATCAGAATTAAATGCAAGCTCAATCACTGTGATAAATAAATGATTTAATAAACTGGGAATACTGAAATGCCTTTTTCAGCATGTTTTATGTTGGTTCCTGTCCAAATTTTCTTTCTGGTCTAGAAGACTTGGGGCTGGTTGTTCAATTCTTATAAAATTATTTTTTAAAAAGCCATTTTTACTGATTTCAGAGAGGAAGGGAGAGGGAGAGAGAGATAGAAACATCAATGATGAGAGAGAATCATTGATTGGCTGCCTCCTGCACATCCCACACTGGAGATTGAGTCTGAAACCCAGGCATGTGACCTTGACCAGAATCAAATCCGGGACCCTTTAGTCCACAGGCTGATGCTCTATCCACTGAGCCAAACCAGCTAGGGCTCTTATAAAATTATGAACTCAACAAACTGACTTGGGATTGTATGTGATGGAGGGGAAGAATGCTTGGGGATAAAAGGAAGTCATTCTGGCTTATTTCTCTAATCATGAGGTCCTGTAGCTCCACTTACTCTCTTCGTAATGGTTTCCCTCATAGTTTGTTGATACATAAAAGCATATAAAACCGTAAAAGTGATCATGTGTTCCTATATTCTATAAGTTATTTTTATGGAAGTCCATGAATGGTGTTACTTATTGTTTCTTCACATTAATCATTTGGGATAATTTGCCTTCCGTGAATAGAATATAAAGGTAAAGGGCCGGGCTGGGTGGCTCAGTTGGTTAGAACATCATCCTGATTCGCCAAGGTTGTGGGTTTGATCCCTGGTCAGAGCACATATAGGAACTAACTAATGAATGCATAAGTAAGTGGAACAACAATGGATGATTCTCTCTCTCTCCCTCCCTCCCTTCCTCTATGTCTAAAATCAATTTTTAAAAAAGAAGTACAAATTGGTAGTTACAAAATAGTTACAGGAATATAAAGTACAGCATAGGGAATATAGTCAACAATATTGATAATATTGTAATAACTATGTATGGTGGCAGGGGATACTGGAAATATCGGGAGGAACACTTTGTAAAATATATGATTGTCTAGTCACTATGCTGTACACCTGAAACTAATACAAAATAATATTGGCTCCCCGCCTGCCGCCCTCCGTGGGTTCTCTCCTTAGTCCGCTGCCTCCTTAGCCGCCCGCCCTAGTCCCGAGCTTGGAACTCGTGGACCCGACTGGCGTTGTGGGGGCAGAGAGGCCGGAGTGGGAGCGTCTCTCGATGCCTTTCATCTGAGAAGTTCAAGGCACTTGGTAGAGCTTCTGCCACAGGCCGCGCGTGGGTCTTGCAGCACATTTGTAAGCAATGGCTGCCATCCGGAAGAAATTGGTGATTTTGGTGATGGAGCCTGTGGCAAGACTAGCAAGGGCCAGTTCCCAGAGGTGTACGCACCCACGGTGTGTGAGAATTACGTGGCAGACACTGAAGTGGAGGGAGAGCGGGTCGAGTTGGCTTTGTGGGACACAGCCGGGCAGGAGGATTAGGATCGCGTGAGGCCCCTCTCCTACCCGGACACTGATGTTATCCTGATGTGTTTCTCCATTGACAGCCCTGAGAGTTTAGAGAACATCCCAGAAAAATGGACTCTGGAAGTCAAGCATTTCTGTCCCAATGAGCCCATCATCCTGGTTGGGAACATGGGGACATGGGGACATGGAGTGTTCAGCAAAGACCAAAGATGGAGTGAGGGAGCTTTTTGCAAAGGCCACGAGAGCTGCTCTGCAAGCCAGACGTGGGAAGAAAAAATCGGGGTGCCTTGTTTTGTGAACTCTGCTGCAAGCACAGCCCTCACGCGGTTCATTTTGAAGTGCTGTTTATTAATCTGAGTGTATGACTCCTGGCCTTTTTCATTTATCTCTAATTTACCTAAGATTACAAATCAGAAGCCATCTTGCTACCAGTATTTAGAAGCCAACCATGATTATCAATGATCCAGACCACCTGGCCCGCCGGGCCCTCTGACACGGCTCTAACAGCCCTCCTCTGTGCTCCCACCTGACACACCAGGCGCTAGTGCAAGGAATTCCTTAACTTCTTGCTTCTTTCTAGAAAGAGAAACGGTAACTTTTATGAGTCAGGCTGTAACTACTTCATAACTAACATGGCTTGCCTGTCATCTGTCAGCTGCAAGGTGCTCTGGTGAGCTACCACTTCAGAGCTTTACTCCGAGCAGATTTCATTGTGGTACGTCTGGAGTGGGCATCCAGTTTTTTCAAAATGTGCTCAGCCAGAGAAGCCCTAGTTCATGCAGCTGTGGCAAAGTTACAGTTTTGTGGTTTCATGTTTGTTACCTTATAGTTACTGTGTGATTAGTGCCACTTAATGTATGTTACCAAATATATATATATATCTACCCCCCCAAAATACAAAATAATATTAAATGTAAAATATAATTTGAAAAATAAAATATTTTACTTTTTATACAGATTCTAGTAGGAAATTATTTCTATTTTTCCTTTTCAACCTTATTTACATTATGGAAAGAGAAGGTATTTAAATTTTTCCTTTATTTTTTGTTCTTTTATTTGTTAAATATATAAGCCGGTAACCTTTTGGTAATTTGTTTCCCAAGTCGTATTACTCAAAGAAACCATGCCTGTGAGTATGCCAATATCAGCCTGTATTTTTCCAGCTTATTAACTTGTCTGCTCAACTCAGCTTTCTCTATCCTACAGGGCCCCATCTGCAGTTTTAGCAATATTGATGATTAATTCTATAAAGGGTGGTTTAAACTGCAAAGAAGTATACCTGGAACTGAGCCAGAGAACAGCCATATCCTCTGAGATATCTCTACAGCATGGAAAGAAATGTTTTCTGAGACATTTCTATTACCTTGCTGAAAGATAGTCTAGAAGCTCCTGGTCTAAGTGCTTCTGGAGAGCCATGGCAATAAGTTAGAAGATTGTAAACTTGCAAGACAAATGACCCAGTTTAGGCCCTCATAGTGACTGTATGTTAGATATGAGGAAAGTGGAGTATTTCTCACACTCAAAAAGGAACATTCTGCCTTCCGAACTATTTGTTAAATTTTTCATCTGGCACAACTCCCCCCCGCCCCCCCCCTCCCAATTTTTGCTGTAATTGTATCATTGCATGGCAATCTGAGTACGTGCAACGATATCTTAGCAATATAGAACAGTGCCAGTTTTCAAATGGTTATTTCCACCATTTTGAGTCATGTGATCTGAGACTAGCTTATTTTTCCAAAATGTCAATTTCTTCATTTATAACATCCTCTTCCCAGGGTGGTTGTGAAGATTACACAGACAATGAGTGTGAAAGTATCTGGCACAAAGTAACAAATCAGTGTGGACTCAGAAAGGCAATGTTAGGTTTCAAGAATTCCCTGAGTCTGTGGAACATCTGTATTCACAGCTGCCTGACATATTCTTGAATTATTTGGTATTTAGAAGTCAAAGGGTGAAACTTTTTGATAAGAGATGCATATATGTATTAAGCATATATATTTTAAATCTTGAAAAACAAGTTTACTTAAATTAGTTAAAACAAGAAAATTATATTTTAGATGTTCTTAAACTAATATGGGTAAGTTTATTTAGTGTTACATTTACTGAAAATATTTAGAGATACTTTGTCTCAGTGACTTTTTCTTGCTAATGAATAATTTGTAAAAAAATAGGAGGAAAGAGGCTTGATTTGATTATTCTATCTAATAAAAGAATAATATGCAAATTAACCATCACTCTGTCACTCTGTCACAAAGATGGTGATGGCCCTGGAGCTGGAGCGAGCAGGAGGCTTGGGTTGCCCCCGGTGATGGAAGAAGCCAAGCTTCCCACCTGCCCTAGCTGGCACTGGGCTCTGCTCAAGGCTACAAAGTTTCAATTATAGAAGATAAATAAACCCCAGATACCTGCTTCCAACCAGCAGTGGCCTCCGCTCAAGGAGGGGCTGGGAGCCTGGGTTGCCTCTGGCAACCCAGGCTTCTAGGACCTGAGCTCCACTCAAGGCTACAAAGTTTCAATTATAGAAAATAAATAAATTCCCCCAAAAAAAGAAAAGAAAAAAGGAGAGGCTGGGACTTGGGTTGCCGGGGGGCGTGGCCAGCCTGAAAATGACCATAAGCCCCTCACTCAGGCTGGCCAGGCACCACAGTATGGACCCTGCCACCCTGAAGGCGCTGTGGCCAGCCTGAAAACAGCCCTAAGCCCCTCACCCAGGCTGGCCAGGCACCCCAGTGGGGACCCCCACCCTGAAGGGGGTGTGACCAGCCTCAAAACAGCTCTCAGCCCCTCACCCAGGCTGGCCAGGCACCCCAACGGGACCCCCCCACCCTGAAGGGGCTGTGGCCAGCCTGCAAACAGCCATCAGCCCCTTACCCAGGCTGGCCAGGCATCCCGGCGGGACCCCCACACTGATACAGGACACCCTTCAGAGCAAACCAGCCAGCCCCCACTCATGCACCAGGCCTCTATCCTATATAATAAAAGGGTAATATGCAAATTGACCCTAACACCAGAACGACTGGGAATGACTGGTCACTATGACACACACTGACCACCACGGGGCAGATGCTCAATGCAGGAGCTGCCCCCTGGTGGTCAGTAAGCTCCCACAGGGGAAGCTCTGCTCAGCCACAAGCCAGGATGACAGCTGCCAGCACAGCGGTGGTGGCGGGGGCCTCTCCTGCCTCCTCAGCAGTGCTAAGGATGTCCGACTGCAGCTTAGGCCTGCTCCCTGCTGAGAAGTGGACATCCCCCAAGGGCTCCCGGGCTACCAGAGGGATGTCTGACTGCCAGCTTAGGCCCGATCCCCCAGGGAGCAGGCCTAAGCCAGCATGTGGACATCCCCTGAGGGGTTCCTGAGGGACCCGCCTGAGTGCACAAATTTTTGTGCACTGAGCCTCTAATATAGAATAAATAAATGAGGATATAATAGTATCAGTGATTACATTGTCATTTCTCCCCCAAATGTCTTATCTTAATGAACCTTTATTTTACTCTTGACTTTATTTATGCTCTATTGTTATAAACTATTAATTATGAAAATAGAGTAAATATTACTAAAAGCCTCCAAAAATTTTATAATATAATTTTCATATCATTTTAATTTAAAATATTTGTAAAATTATAATAGTTATTAGTTTATGGTTATAAAATTTTTAATTCAATGGGATTATGTTTTTTTTCTTAGTTTCATATAGAAACTTTTTAAAACAGTTGTCAGTATTATAATTTCCTATCATTTAAGCATGCAGTTTTATTTATTGTGCCTTTTAGACATTTCCCAATCAATCACATTGCCACTGTGATTGTTTGGTCATCTCATTGGTCCTTTATTTTGACAATTTAAATTGTAACTTGGCTATTATCTCTTTATGTAATCTTTTCTGCTTCAAACCCTGCTCCACAATATAATCAGTCATTTAAAAAAATGAGATCATAGCAATTCTTTCTTTAATACCATTATATGGTTTCTAATAGCTAGAAGAAAAAGTTTAAACTACCTATCTCTGTGTAGAAAAGGTTTTAATAATCTCCCCAATTTTCATTCCTGATGTGTCTCCAGCACATTAGTGCATTTAAGTTGCTCAAGGTGTTTTGATGAATGAATGAATGAACCTACCATTTCAGGTTCCTTCTGCCTACCTACTCTCTGCTCCATTCCCACACTCAGCTCTTGCTTTGCCTTAAACATGCTATGCTCCTTCCTTCCCCGTATGCCAACTGCATGTAAGCCTGCAGAAAAAGGTTTCAGTAAAACAAAGGGATTTTGTCTCTGAGATTCATTAATTTTGGGCCATATTCAAATGCAGAGAAGAGGGTTGGCATAGTTACATGTTACAAGACAAGGCACTCATATAGGCACTGATAAAAGTATCAGACTGTTTATAACTGGACCTTTACTTTAATCATATCCTTATTGTTGAGTAAATTTTATGATTCTAGAAAAGTAAGCTCAGAAAATGAAATAACACTGTTTCATAATGATAAAATGCATGGATTTCTTTTACAGTAGGCATCTCACAATGTTCGGAAGAAGTCTTTTGGGGAGAAGAGGAAAGTGAATATTGGAACAGTTTTAAGAGAGAAGAGAGTTTTGAGAAAGAGCTGTAGAAAGAACTGAGTGATTTCCCTTTACCTTCTAGAACAGCCGTGGGCAAACTACGGCCTGCAGGCCGGATCTGGCCCATTTGAAATGAATAAAACTAAAAAAAAAAAAAGACCGTACCCTTTTATGTAATGATGTTTACTTTGAATTTATATTAGTTCACACAAACACTCCATTCATGCTTTTGTTCTGGCCCTCCGGTCCAGTTTAAGAACCCATTGTGGCCCTTGAGTCAAAAAGTTTGCCCACCCCTGTTCTAGAATGAGCTAAACACATATAGGAGCCTGGGGAGAGCAGGATAACAGGGGAAGGTGTGGCCAGGCACCCCAGTAGGGACCCCCACCCTAAAGAGTGAAAACAGAGCCCGACTGGTGTGGCTCAGTGGTGAGCATTGACCTATGAACCAGGAGGTCATAGTTTGATTCCTGGTCTGGGCACATGACTGGGTTGCGGGCTCTATTCCCCATAGGGGGTGTGCAAAAGGCAGCCGATCAATGATTCTCTGTCATTGCTGATGTTTCTATCTCTCTTCCCCTCTGAAATCAATAAAAATATATATTTTTTAGAAAGATCATTCTACAATCATTTAAGGTTACTGTTGTGGAGTAATCCTATATAATAAAAGGCTAATATGCAAATAGAGTGAATGGCAGAACAACCAGAACAACCGAACAAACAACTGGTCGCTATGACATGCGCTGACCACCAGGGGGTGTGTGTGTGGAACATGGTGGACTTTGGCCACTGCGGGATGGTGGAGCAGGTGAGTGGGGGCGCCAGACCAGGGAGGAGAACCAGTTGCTGTCATCAGGGCGAGCCTCTGGTGGTTACTGAAAATTCTTTGCTCCCTCACGCCATGGTCCCGCCCAGCACTTGCACCTGCTGTTGCTGCTGGCCCTGCTCACACCTGCTGCTGGTGCCCAGAGCTGGTTCCGATCATTCAGTGCCAGGAGCTGGTGCGAGCAGTGGCTGCCAGGCCCTGATCGCCCCTGAAGGCTTCTCCCCCTCCCCCTGCTCCTTTGGGGCAATTAGGGCAGCAGCCGCCAGTCACACCAGCTGCTGGCGCTGGCCCCAATTGCTCTGCGCTGTCAGCATGTGTGAATGGGGCCTGTGCTGTCAGCACGTGGGTGCGGTGGTGGTGGGAGTGGGGCTGCCGGCAGACAGGGGACTGGAGCCACGGTGGGAGGGGCCGGGTGAGGGCGCAGAGCATGGGCCAAGACCCATACTGTGTCTACCGCAGCCTCGAGGCCCACAGTTCCTTTCAAGGTGCACAAATTCGTTCACTGGCCCCTAGTTCTATATAATAAAAGGATAATATGCAAATTGACCATCACTCCAACACAAGTTGGCTTTTCACTCTAAATAGCCACTTAATCAAACACATAGTATCTCTACTAAAAAAGTTACGCTTTTCCTCATTTGCAGACAATATCTGTAATAACAAGATAGAAAATGAACCTCGAGGGAAAGACATTCTCAGGTGACATTTATAACATATTTGTTCAGAGAAAATTCTCAAGTTTTCTGAACTGATTTTCAACATGATGCATGATTGTTTTAACAACAACAAAACATTATCTTTTATCCTAATTACTTAGAAAGAAACCAGGAAGCTTGAAGGTTTCTATTAGAAGTCTAGAGGCCTGGTGCACAAAATTCATGCACTGAGCAGGGGTGGTCCCTCAGCCCAGCCTGCACCCTTTTGCAGTCTGGGAGCCCTTGGGGGATATCCGACTGATGGTGTAGGCCTGCTCCCTCCTCCCAGCAGTCTGACATGCTTAGCGCTACTGTGTAGGTGGAACAAGCTCCCACCACCACTGCTGCGCTTGCCAGCTGTGAGCCCGGCTTCTGGATGAGCGGTATTCCCCTTTGGGAGCGCACTGACCACCAGGGAGCAGCTCCTGCACTGAGCATCTGCCCCCTGGTGGTCAGTGCACATTATAGTGATCAGTCGTTCCACCGTTTGGTCGATTTGCATATTAGCCTTTTATTATATAGGATATGGTAGATTGGAAAAGTTGCTATGTCTCTCTGAAAGTGGTCCAGATTCACAGTCTTATGAGCAAAGCACAAATACTAGCAGTTAATTAAATCTGCTAATTATACATGGCAATATTTGTTTTTTATGTGTTTTGGCACTATTTATTAAATATATTTTGTTTTATAATAAAAGATTGAATCAGTATACATTTGTCAGGACTAGTTGTAAAATTCCTCAGAGCCAGTAATGGGCTAAAAATGAGTTGGTAGTTTATAAAATTTACATATTTTTATTGTGATATAGACACATACAGTAAAATGCACATATCTTAGGGTACAGTTCATTATATTTTTTAAAATATATAAAGTGTGCATATCCTAGGAATATAGTTCAATACATTTTAAAAATGTGTATATAACAGATAATCCCTAACCAGATCAAGATATGAAAGATTTCTGGCAATTCTTTCTATGCCTTTCAGAAGAGAAGCCACTAGCTTCCTCATGCCACCATCAAATCACTAAGAGTATCCCCCCCCCCCCCCCGACCCTCCAAAAACACTTTGAAATTAAAATGAGTGAAATTATGCCATATGAACTATTTTCTGTTTGGCTTCTTTCACTAAAGATTATGTCTATAAGATTTATTCATGTCATTACTATGGTCTTATCTGTCACAAGGATTCTACACTCTGATTATTTGATTGAAGTTTACTTTTTATGAAAAATTCAATATAAAATTATTTCTAAAGTCTAAGTCATTTTAATGTTATTTATTATTAGATTTCCTGTTGCTTTTTGTACTATGTACTAGAAATGATATTAGAATTTTTATTAAAAGAGAAAATATTAGAAATTGCATTCTAAGGATCTGTTGATAATCTAGATACCTATGAAAACAATGTGCAATATCAAATATTTGGGCTTCCCTATATTAAAAACTTCATAATAAAATATTTTCTCTGAAGAAATGGAAGATTCTATTTTTTTTGCATAATTCAGTGTGCTATCAGATTTTTCTCTAAATAATGTGTAATATTTTTAGTGAGACAATTATATAGTTAACAAGAAAGTCCTGTGTTTGATGTTCAACTATAAAAACAAAATATACTGGAATAGATATTGTTTTAGAATATAAAATATTTCCAATTTATAATATTCCACATAACTATTAAAAGATAAAATAAAATAAATTAAAAGTTTTATTTATTTTTTATTTGTATACAGGATTCCTTAATATGGGAAAGTCCAAAATGGTAAATTTGGCATTTTTGAAGAGCATAGTGACAGGAAATCAGGCAATTTGATGGTCTCATTATTCAGACCTGAAGTAGTCCAGACTGAACATTATGTAATACCACATCCTCAAACTAAGGAGACCATAATTAAATTGTCAGTTTTAGGTATATTTTCTTCCTCTACATATATATCTCAGAAAATAATTACATTTTTTATTTTCATAGGGGTTTTTATTGCTCTATATCTATTTGAAAGCATATAATTCACAACTTCTGAGATAAAGAGAAAATTTAAGGCAGTGATTTGAGAAAATATACATAACTGGATGGAGTCAGTGGCATGATATACTTATACTTTATAATATAAAAGATGTACAGATCATTGAGTCTAGTCCCCTTGTTTCTAAGCCCTTTATAATGTTTAAACAGAATTGCAGAAAGAAAATAGGATAATCCACTGAGCCAAACCGGTTTCGGCTAAAATAGGATAATCAAAAGAGAAAAAGAGTAAGTGGTCATTTTAAATTCTTTTTATCTTTGTTAATAGTCAAAATATTAGGACATTTAAATCCCAAATTATACTTTGAGCACTTCTAAGTTTCCTAGAATTATTTCTATTAATTATTAATGATGATAATTAGAATATATTGAATGATCATTATTTTCTAGACACTGGTTTAATAACTCTATGTAGATGTTCTCATTTGAAATTACTGTTGTTATTAGCATAAGCTTCCATTAATATTCCTATGAGAATATTAATGTTATGATCAGATAATATCTGAATAGTCCCACAAAATAGATATTTTAAAAATAATTTATTTACTCAACAAATATTGTTAGTTATATAGCACATAATGTTTAAATTCTAGGTGAGTAGGAGAGACAAAATCTCTGTCCCCATGCACCATATATTCTAAGGTGAGGCAGGAAATAAATAACTATATAATATGATGGGTAACAATAAATGCTATAAAAGAAAATAAAGTGAGGGTACAGTGAATGATGAAAGATGCTATTTCAGATAAGTTAACAAGAAAAATTCTTTCTGAGATGAATTACAAGAAAATGTCATGTGAATATATAGGATAAGATTGTTTAAGGGAAAAACGCACGGTAAGTCCAAAAACACAGAGATTGGAACAGGCATATAGGTCAATGGAACAGAACAGAGAACCCAGAAATCAACCCAAGCCATTACGTTCAATTAATGTTTGACAAAAGAGGCAAGAGCATACAATGGAGTCAGGACAGTCTCTTCAATAAATGGTGTTGGGAAAATTGGATAGACACATGCAAAAAAAAAGAAACTAGACCACCAAATTACACCATACACAAGAATAAACTAAACATGGATAAAAGACTTAAATGTAAGTCTTGAAACCATAAAAATCTTAAAAGAAACCATATGCAGCAAAATCTCAGACATCTCTTGGAGCAATATGTTTACCAATAAATCTCCTAGGGCAAGGGAAAATAAGGAGAAGAGAAACAAATGGGACTGCATAGAAATAAAAAGCTTCTGCACAGCAAAAGAAACCATCAACAAAATGAAAAGGGAGCTCACTATATGGGAAAACGTGTTTGCCAATGATACATCTGATAAAAAGGGTTAATTTCTAAAGTATGTAAGGAACTCATGCAACTTAACAAAAGGAAGACAAACAATCAAATTAAAAAATGGGTCAAGGACCTAAAGAGACAATTCTCCAAAGTGGACATACAGATGGCCAAGAGGCATATGAAAAAATGCTCAGAGTCACTAATTATCAGAAAGATGCAACTTAAAATGACTATGAGATATAACCTTACACCTGTCAGAATGGCTATTATCAACAAATCAACAAATGACAAGTGCTGGCGAGGATGTGGAGAAAAGGAAACCCTAGTACACTGCTGGTGGGAATGCAGACTGGTGCAGCCACTGTGGAAAAACAGCATGGAGCTTCCTCAAAAAGTTAAATATGGAACTGACCCATTTGACCCAGGGATTCCATTTCTAGGACTATGTCCTAAGAAACCCAAAACACCAATCAGAAAGAATGTATGCCCCCCTATGTTCATAGCAGCACAATTTACAATAGCTAAGATCTGCAAACAGTCCAAGTGCCCATCAGTAGATGAGTAGATAAAAAAAGCTGTGGTACATTTATGCCATGGAATACTATGCAGCAGTATAAAAGAAGGAAGGACCCTTTGAAACATCATGGAGGGACCTGGAGAGTATTATACTCAGCAAAATAAGCCAGTCAGAGAAGGACAAGTATCACATGATCTCACTTATATGTGGAATCTAATGAACAAAACAAACTGATAAACAAAATAGATCCAGAGACATGGAAGCATTGAACAGATGATTGAATCTCAGAGGGAAAGCTGTGGTGGGTGGGTGGAAAGAGATCAACCAAATAACTTGTATGCATATATGTATAACCCATGGACACAGACAATAGTGTGGTGAAGGCCTGGGGTGGGCAGTGGGGGTGGGCTAGAAGGGTCAGTGTGTGTGGGGGCATCTGTAATACTTTCAACAATAAAGATTAGAAAAACCAGATAAATACTCTGAGGGAAAGGGATATGGTACCATCAGAGTGTCTGAAAAGATTTCTGATCCATCCTGAGAGGAGAAAGTGGTCAGGAAGGTTAAAATGAAAAGTAAATGAAAATTTACTAGGTAAAAAATTTTGAGGAATAGGCATTTCTGAAAAAGGAAATAAAATGAGTGAAGACCTTCTGTTGGGAATGAACATGATCTGTTTGAGAAACAGAGATCTGTGTGGTTGGAACACAGAGAGAAGTGGGAGGGAGTGGCAAGTAGTAGACATTGAACTTGGATTGGTAGACAGGGGCCAGGCTGCACCAGGTCCAGGTGTCTAGGTTAAGAACATTTGCCTTAATTGTTACATCAATGGAAAGCATTAAGGGGAATTAACCATGGCAGGAGTACATGTGACATGATCAGATTTATCTGTGTTGTGGAGAAGAGATTGGAGAGGGAGAAGCAAATGAACGCAATGAGATACAGCGGTATGCCAATGCATTGGTCTGGGTGAAAGATATTGATTACCTGAATGATTGTGATCAGATTGGAGATGGTGAGAAGTGGAATATTCCAAAAATATTTAGGAGGTAAAAATCAAGACTTGTTGATGGATTGCATTTGAAAAATGAGGGAAGAGGAGGAAAATTCCTTCTTATATATCAAACTGCTTCTTACCTTTTAAGACTCAGTTCAATTATCACTCATTTAGGTTAGCATTTTCTCACTACCTCAGTAAATAAAAAAGAGTTTCAAGTCCTTTAGGTAAATTTGGCATAATATTCATATTGCTTTATGGCACTTAAAGTAACTGCTTTGCCGGATTAAGTGCCTTTCCAATAGACAGTGAGCTTCTTAAAAGCAATGACCATGCTTAATTCTTCTTTGTGTTTCAACACGTGACATTATACCTTTTAAATAATAGATGCTCATTGAAATTGTTTCTTGACAAACTGACTGAATAAATTAAAATGTCATAAATAAATACAGCCAAAATTCATGAAGTAAGCACAAATATTTTAATAAATAATACAGATACATTTTTGGTAGTCATATCTATGAAATAGCCTTATTCTATTCAAGAAATCAAGAGATCATTAAATATGAACTCTAAAAAATTTTAGCAGTGTACTTTTGATAATTATAAAAGACAGCAAATTCACAATTTTCAGTTTTTATTCATTATCCTGTATTTTTTCCAGTTGTCTTCAAAGAACTTTTTGGCTAACTGCACAAAAAATATACTAGCAAATATACTAAAACAAATGCATTTTATTTTTTTGAAATATGGTAATAGTAGTCATTGCACTAAAAAATGATGCACTATATTTAAAAGTTTTAGTAGAACTATATTTTAAAAATGCTTTAGAATTAATTAAAACTATGAAAAGAAATAAAACAAATGAATAAATTATATTGCAATGATACTTAATTTTTTCAATATCCATATTCCATTAAGTCTTCCATGAAATTAATTATATTTTCTTTAAACACATTTTTTATATTTAGAATTTTTGTGAAGAATTTACATAATTTTGTCATTTTTTCCATGCTGTGTAAAATACAAGGTATTGACTATATTATGTAAATCTTTTCTTGATTATTTGATATTTATTATTATGCATTTTATTCAATTTAATTTATTGTTTGCCTATAGTGTGTAAGATGTTATTCAGGTGCTAAAGATCCAAAAGCTTGGAGTCTTCAGGGGTAGGAAAAAGAAACTTCCCATTTAAAGGCCAGCTATTAAAGCAAGGCATGGAGAACATGCTGTGGGAGCAGAGAGGAGGGGCTGGCTGGCTGACTCTTTCTGAGGAAGTCAGGAAAGCTGTCACAGAGGTAACTCTTTAAATGTCACTAAGGGGTAGAGGTTTAGGAGGTGAAAGGAGCAGCATGGTTAAAGGCCTGGGTTGTAAACTATGTGTGCTCAAGTAATTAGACAATGCTAACTATGGCAAGAGCAAAATGCTCAGATGGTGTAGGGTCATTCGATCTTCCCAATAAAACAAACAACTCTTCCTTAGAAGGTAGGAAGGGAGGGGAACCACCACCTTAGCACTTTATTTCTACTAGGCCTACAACTCTCTTCCAAAAATGCCTCCAAATGATAGTCCTCATATATAAGTAGAAGTTGGAGGGGATGATGGGGTAGGTCACACACCTAGTGGGGTCCATTTTTTTTAAAAGCAATTCCAACGTTTATAGTCTTTCTTTCAGTCTTAGAAGATATATTCACTTTCTGGTGTGACTGTTACAAATCATCACACACCTTGGGACTTCAAAACTACACAAATGTATTGCCTTATTGTTCTTTAAGTCAGAAGACTGACACATATCTTAGTGGTTAGATAAGATCAAGGGTGGATACAGTTGTGTTCTTTGCTGCAGGCTGGAGGGGAGAATCCACTTTCTTGCATTTTCTAGTTTCTAGACTTGCCTTACATTCCTTGGCACATACCCATTCTTTCATCTTCAAAAACAGCAATGTTGCATCTCTCTATCCTTTCCCCACAATATATTAGTCTGTTCAGGCTGGCATAACAAAACATTGCAGGTTGGGTAGCTTAAACGTTAGAAATTTATTTTTCCAAAGTTTTGGAGGCTAGAAGTTCAAGATCAAAGTGCCCTCAGGTTTAGGGCCTCTTTTCATGGCTTGAAGACATCTAACTTCTTTGTGTGTCCTCACATGATTTCTTCTCTATTTGCACAGAAAAGGAGAGAGAGAGAGAGAGAGAGAGATGTCTAGTGTGTCTTTCTCTTCTTAAAGAACACCCAATCAGATTAGGGCCCTATCCTTAAGCCCCCATTAACCTTAATTACCTCTCTCAAAGCCCTATCAACACATATAGTCACGTTGGGGATTAGGGCTTCAACATATGAATTTTGAGGAGGCACAATCAGTTCATTATTTATAGACATAGCCTTTTCTCTAACTATAGGAAAGAAAGGTTTACTATTTTTAGGACTCATGTGATTGAATTGGATCCAACAACAAAATCCAGGGTATTTCTCTATCTCAAGATCCTTAACTTTAATTGCATCTCAAAGTATCCTTTGCCATGTAAAGTAATGTATTCACAGGCTTTAGGAATTAGGTTGTGGATTTCTTTATGGGAGCCATTACTATACTATACCTTCCACAGAGGAAATTCTAGATTATGGGAAATGTCCAGTTGAACATTTCGTTGGGTGGGTTACCAGTTTATAGTCCACTGAACACTCTGGGATGTGTGAATTTTATTACCTGTGAACATTTCATTGCATTATATCCAGTTATAGAAAGGAACACTTGCAGAGGACATTATTAAGCCTGGGTCTTGAAATATATAATATGAAAATTACATACTATTATATTTAATATCGGTGCCATTTTATGATTTAAGGAACATTTTCTCTCAATTTCTGAGTCGTACAATTATCCAACTAAAAGCATCCACTACAGAAAACAACTTCAGGTGAGGCAATATCAAGGAACAATATCCCCTTTTCACACACACTGGAGAAGAGAATGCAATTTAGGAAGAGATGTGAAAGTTTGCTATTCTCATTAAAACTAAGTTCCAATATGTACTAAACTACAGAGCGGAAGATATGAAAGGCAGAGTGGGGAAACATTTTCTGCCCATGCACTCAGCAAGACTTAAGGAGAAATATAGAACTTGGTTAAATATAGAAGAAAAAATCTTGACCTATAGGAGTGAATAGTGTGTTACCTATATGTAAAGTATCAAACCCACAAATATATAGATAAGTGACAGTCCAAATTTATCATCCACTTAGGAGCAATTAATGATAAGGAAGAGAATTAACTGAACTACATGTTTCAGTAATACATGGCAGGTTAATTCTCTGTTGTGTCTTTGGGGACATGTGCTTACAGCTGGCTTTGCTCTATTTGGAAGGCAATGGGAGGGTGCAAAAGTCCTCTCCAAAATATCTCCAACCCCTAGACCCCAGAATCTCATTATTGTGTACTGGTTTTGCAGTGAAGGCTTGCCCTCTCCTGGCACTCTTTCAAAATAAACATATTGTCACCAATATCTTTATATGACTTTTAGCAGATCACTGACTTCTTTCATAGCAGAAGAATACTATGAATTTATGAGGGAAGGACCTCTAAAATGGAAGACATATAGAAAGGACAGTTGAACATTACTTTTTTAGTTAACAAAAAACCTTCATGGACAAAAGCTTTTCTGAAAGGGTTTATTGAGCCATGTGCTAGCCAGTCCTGGGACATACAGTCCAAACGCCGGCCCGCAGGGCTAGGTGAAAAGCATGAACATGTCCACCGTCCTGGAGCTGATGGGGGGCTCTTTAAAGATGTAAGTTGTTTTGAAAGAATTTACTTTGATTATAGATTAGAGGGGGGAGGAAGAATTGTGAAGTGAGTGAGTTCCAGGATGGGTGCACAGTCCACAAGAAAGAAATATTTACATGCTTGATTGGGTGTAGGCAAAAGTCCGGAAAGTTCAGCCACATATAGTAGTCCTCCCTTAGTTGAGGTTTTGCTTTCCATGATTTCAGTTACCTGCAGTCAATACTGGTCTGAAATATTAAATGAAAGAACCCAGAAATTAACAGTTCATGTTTTAAATGGCACATCACTGTGAGTAGGGTAATGAAATCTCATGTCATTCCATCCTGGATGTGAATCATCCCTTTGTTCAGCATATCCACACTGTACACACTCCCCTCTGATTAGTCAGTCACTTAGTAGTCCTCTAGGTTATCTGATCGACGGTTGTGTATCAGAGTGCTTTTGTTCAAGTAACCCGTATAGTATAGCCTAATGCTACATCCCAGAACCTACATACTCACCTAATCTCACTTTGTCTCATCATGTAGGCACTGTATCATTTCACATCATAAGAAGGGTGAATATAGTAAATAAGATATTTTGAGAGACCAGATTCACATGTGCCGAAGTATATTGTTAAAAAAGTTCTATTTTATTAGTTATTGTTGTGCCTAATTTATAAATTCAAGTTTACCAATATTATTATTCAAGGTATGCATGTATAGAAAAAAAATAGAATATATAGGATTTATATATATTCACAGTTTCAGGCATCACTGAGGTTTTGGAACATATCCTCTGCCAATAAGGGGAACTACTGCACCACACTTTATTGCAAGAGAGAGTGGGAATTATAATAATTGGGCACTTGTATATCCTGTGACTAAGAAAGTAATGGGAAGAGCTTTGATGTATCACTGGCAGTCTCAGTCCCATTCTTGTTCTTTCCTTCTTTGTTCTCTGTTGTCTAGAAACATTGAGGTTTAGTTCATTGGCTGTTGTTTTCTTCTTTGAGGGTTTTGCATATGACACTCTCTCTGCTTCATATGCTTTTCATCCTTTTCTTCACTAGCTAAATATTATTATTCAGAACTAAGAACATTTTATGTTCTTGGGAAAGTTGTTGTCTCCTTTGTAACTCTAGGAAAACTTGTAATAACTTGTTCAATGACTGTCATGAGTGTACGATTCAGGAGTAAGGGAATTCTCAGTCTTGTGTGCCATGAAATACCCAGTATCTGGCATTTGGTAGATGCTTAGTAAATGTTTCTTGAATGCATACATGGATAGATGAATAGATGGAATGAGTGCAAATACGGGTAAATTTAGAGATAAATGAGAAATAAGCTAATATAACTATAGTGTCCTTTGGTTTTCTCTGTGGATAATATCTGCAAAAGCAGGGTAAGGGGTTACAGAAAAAAAACAGACGATTTGTATAACTTTTGGTAGCTACAAAGAATAGTGATGAAGAGAGATTAATGAGAGGAAAAGTGATATCTAACAATGTTGAATTTTAAATTGTTGAACATCACAGCTCTGTAGTGATGACTAACTATTATGATTTTCTTCAGCATTATTTAGTTTCAGAGAAAATGCATTTTCGAGATGATAATGGTTACTAATGGCTACAATATATTAATCTAGGTATGAGCATAGCACTTTTCATGTAATTTTTTTGTATAATATTTTCAACCCCTTTCTTACTTTATAGATGAGAAAACCAAAGATCAGAAAATGTAAATAAATGGCTTAAGAACATACAATTATGAGGAACTTTGACTTGTTCCCAAGCCTCTCATACTTCCAGGATAGAGATTTACAAAGTAGGCTGCCAGATATGTGAATATGACAAGAAGTTAATGGTGCAGTGAGAGTGTCTTTGAAGTGCTGATCCTTAGAATCAGTTTGAGTAAAGGAGGTATAAGGTCTCATGAATGTTTAGTGGGAAGAGATAGTGGTAGATTTATAAAAATAGGCATGTGAATTATATTTTCAAAATGCAGATCAGAAAATAAATTTTTGGCTCCTAGGACAATGGAAACTAAGGAGAAAAATAAACAAATGGGACTACATCAAAATGAAAAGCTTCTGCACAGCAAAAGAAACCATCAACAAAACAACAAGAAAGCCCACTGCATGGGAGAACATATTTACCAATGTTATCTCCGATAAGGGTTTAATCTCCAAAATTTACAGGAAACTCATACAACTTAACAAAAGGAAGATAAACAAGTCAATAAAAAAATGGGCAAAGGACCTAAATAGACACTTCTTGAAAGTGGGCATATGAAAACATGCTCAAAATCACTAAACATCTGAGAGATGCAAATCAAAATGACAATGAAGTACCATCTCATACCTGTCAGAATGGCTATCATCAACAAATCAACAAATGACAAGTGCTGGTGAGGATTCAGACAAAAGGAACCCTTGTGCACTACTGGTGGGAGTGCAGACTGGTATAGCCACTGTGGAAAACATTGTGGAGTTTCCTCAAAAAAATTTAAAATGGAACTCCCACTTGACCCAGCAATCCCACTTCTAAGAATATATCTCAGAAATAAGAAACACCAATCAGAAAGGATATATACATCCCTATGTTCATAGCAGCACAATTTATAATAGCTAAGATTTAGAAATAGTCTAAGTGCCCATCAGCAGAAGAATGGATTAGAAAACTGTGGTACATCTACACAATTGAATACTATGCTGCTGTAAAAAGGAAAGAACTCTTACCATTCACAACAGCATAGATGGACCTGGAAAGCATTATGCTAAGCAAAATAAGCCAGTCAGAGACAGATAAATATCACACAATCTCACTCATTTGTGGAATATACTGAACAACATAAACTGATGAGCAAAAATAAACATAGAAGCATCGAACAGACCGTCAAACCTCAGAGGGAAGGCAGGGGAGGCTGGCAGGGGGGAGCAGGGGCGGGTGTAAGAGATCAACCAAAGGACTTGTATGTATGCAATAAGCATAACCAATACACACAGACAGAAGGGTGATGAGGGCATATGCCGGGGGGCGAAAGTGGCTGGAGAGAGGTCAATGGGGGAAGAAGGAGACATATGTAATACTTTAAACAATAAAAAATTTAAATTAAAAAAAAGAAAATAAGTTTTGCAAGATGGTAAGATCCAGCATATAGACCTTAAGAATATTTTGTCAGAGGAGAATGTGGGTGAAGTTTGTTAGATGACTGCCGATGTGTACATAGTCTTTCAGAATAATGACGGGATCAGTGAAAAGGAAGACTATAATTCAGATGCTAAAGTCCTTAATAAATGTGACAAAGGAAGTGGAGGTCAATTGATGACAGTGATGAAAATGAGAATAATTTCGGAGAAACCAAGATGGTGGCATAGGTAAACACCAGAGAATGCTGCCTCGAACAACCACTTCAAAAATACAACTAAAAGACATAACGGACATTATCCAAAACCACAGGAAGGCTGGCTGAGTGGAATTTCTACAACTAGAAGGAAAGAGAAAAGCATTCCGAGACTCAGAGGAGGTGCAGTGCTGAAGTAAATACAAAGGTGCGGAGGTGCATGCAGAGAGGGCTGGCGGCTGAGGTCATGATTGTCTTTTTCAATCGGGAGGGAGTCTCAGGCTCTGGTTCCACTTCCGGGTGAGTCTCTGGGGACCCTGACTCATATGGGAGAAACGGGACTGTCTGGTATCAGTCGGAACTCGAGGGCAGCTTTCTCTCGGAGGCACTCGCTGTGATTTCCAGGAACTCTGAAGGCAGGACTGAGAGCAGCCATACTGCTCACTTGCTTGGCCTGCCCTGTTGATCCCCTGGGACCCTGCCCCGCCTAAGCCATGCATGGAGGCTTTTGCATATGAAAGGCCTGGCCCTTTGTAATCTGAAAATAACTTAACAAACTGCAGCTGCCCCAAGGCCCCAGGGCAACTTGCATTGCTTTACAGCTGGCTTCTGCTGGGTAGCCTCAGGCAGAGGCTAGAGTGAGCTCTGATGAACTGTCTTCTCAGGTTCTGGCTGGTGAGTGGTGGTAAACTGACCTCCCCTCTCGTTCTGGCCGAATGAGCGGTGGTGAACTGACCTCCCCTCGAGTTTGGCAGAGTGAGCTGTGGTTAACTGTCCTTTCCTCAGGTTCTGGCCGGTGGGCGGTGGTGAACTGACCTCCCCTTGCGTTTGGCCAAGTGAGCTGTGGTGAACTGACTTTGTCTTGCATTTGGCAGAGTGAGCGGTGGTGAACTGACCTCCCTTCAGCTTCTGGCTGGTGAGCTGTGTTAACTGTCCTTCCCTCACGTTTGGCCGAGTGAGCTGTGTTAACTGTCCTTCCCTCACTGAAAGGACAGAACAGGACTGATAGCTGTGTCCTTAACCCCTCTTCCAAGAAAAAGCCGCAGAATGTATCAGTTACTCAGCCTGCCCTTATCTCGGCCAATGGGAAAGTGGGGAAAACTAGCCCAAGGCCAAGAGTATGCTAGCCACCCCCCTGTCTTTGTGTAACCAGACCCTAGCTGCACCCTGCCCTTGCGTCACTAGCCCCCGGCCCTCACTCAACCAACTGGAATCGACCAAATCAGTGGTCAGAGTGTGCCCCCACCCCCCGACCCCAAGCCCTATAAATTCTTTGTTCTCTTGGAACTCAGGGCTCTCTCTTGCATCCAGTAATGAAGGCAGGAGGGGGACTAAGTCCCGGGCTTGAATAAAAGACCCTTTGCTTTTGCATCGGAAAAGGCTCCCTGGTGGTGGATTATTGGGGACCCCGAACTCTGGGCATAACACTCATGTTTGGCCGAGTGAGCGGTGGTGAACTGACTTCCCCTTGCGTTTGGCCGAGTGAGTGGTGGTTAACTGTCCTTTCCTCAGGTTCTGGCCGGTACGCGGTGGTGAACTGACCTCCCCTTGCGTTTGGCTGAGTGAGCTGTGGTGAACTGTCTTCTCAGGTTCTGGCCAGTGAGCGGTGGTGAACTGACCCCTCCTCTGTTTCTGGCTGGTGAGCGGTGGTGAATTGACCTCCCCTAGCGTTTGGCCAAGTGAGCTGTGGTGAACTGACTTGTCTTGCGTTTGGCAGAGTGAGCACTGGTGAACTGACCTCCCTTCAGCTTCTGGCTGGTGAGCTGTGTTAACTGTCCTTCCCTCACGTTTGGCCGAGTGAGCAGTGGTGAACTGACCTCGTCTTGCATTTGGCCAAGTGAGCGGTGGTTAACTGTCCTCCCCTCAGGTTTGGCCAGTCAGCGGTGGTGAACTGAGCTCCCCTCAGTTTCAGGCCCATGAGCGGTGGTGAACTGACCTCCCCTTGCATTTGGCCGAGTGAGTGGTAGTGAACTGTCCGGCTCATGGTTTTGCTGAGTTCACTGTCTTCTCCTCACTCTCTGGCCGAGTGAACTCTCTTGCCCTCATGGTGGCTGGGTGAAGTGTGGCCACCGACACTCCATGCTTGAACATTATATAGGTACCACCCATGTAATTTTTGTGCGTGGTTTTTTAGTTTCTCCTGTGCAACACAGGAATCTTTTAAAAAATCCTAAAACCCTTCTTGCCATCCCTTTTCGGCGCTGGGTATGATCAGATAAAGACTCCAGGGTCTCCTCACAAGACGGCCCAGCTTGGCCATTGGTAGTGGTTCTCACCTCTGTGCCTCCACTACAGCTTCTGGGGCTGCTGCTGCTCTGGGTGGCAGGGGAAACCTTATTGTCTCCTTGGAGAGCTGGCCTCAGTTTCTGATTCCTTAAGTCCCTGGTGTCTGGCTGGCTAGTACTCTCCAAGTGTGCACTGGCAGGCTGGCTGGTCTTCTCCAAGTGCGCACTGCCAGCCTGGCTGGTCTTCTCCAAGTGCTCACTGCCAGCCTGGCTGGTCTTCTCCAAGTGCGCACTGCCAGCCTGGCTGGTCTTCTCCAAGTGCGCACTGCCACCCTGGCTGGTCTTCTCCAAGTGCGCACTGCCAGCCTGGCTGGTCTTCTCCAAGTGCGCACTGCCAGCCTGGCTGGCTAGTACTCTCCAAGTGCGCACTGCCACCCTGGCTGGTCTTCTGCAAGTGCGCACTGCCACCCTGGCTGGTCTTCTGCAAGTGCGCACTGCCACCCTGGCTGGTCTTCTCCAAGTGCACACTGCCAGCCTGGCTGATGTTCTCCAAGTGGGCACTGCCACCCTGGCTGGTCTTCTCCAAGTGCACACTGCCAGCCTGGCTGATGTTCTCCAAGTGCACACGGCCAGCCTGGCTGATGTTCTTCAAGTGGGCACTGCCAGCCTGGCTGATGTTCTTCAAGTGGGCACTGCCAGCCTGGCTGGTCTTCTGCAAGTGCGCACTGCCACCCTGGCTGGTCTTCTGCAAGTGCGCACTGCCACCCTGGCTGGCTAGTACTCTCCAAGTGCGCACTGCCACCCTGGCTGGCTAGTACTCTCCAAGTGCGCACTGCCACCCTGGCTGGTCTTCTGCAAGTGCGCACTGCCACCCTGGCTGGTCTTCTCCAAGTGCACACTGCCAGCCTGGCTGATGTTCTCCAAGTGGGCACTGCCACCCTGGCTGGTCTTCTCCAAGTGCACACTGCCAGCCTGGCTGATGTTCTCCAAGTGGGCACTGCCACCCTGGCTGGTCTTCTCCAAGTGCACACTGCCAGCCTGGCTGATGTTCTCCAAGTGCACACGGCCAGCCTGGCTGATGTTCTTCAAGTGGGCACTGCCAGCCTGGCTGATGTTCTTCAAGTGGGCACTGCCAGCCTGGCTGGTCTTCTGCAAGTGCGCACTGCCACCCTGGCTGGTCTTCTGCAAGTGCGCACTGCCACCCTGGCTGGCTAGTACTCTCCAAGTGCGCACTGCCACCCTGGCTGGCTAGTACTCTCCAAGTGCGCACTGCCACCCTGGCTGGCTAGTACTCTCCAAGTGCGCACTGCCACCCTGGCTGGTCTTCTGCAAGTGCGCACTGCCACCCTGGCTGGTCTTCTCCAAGTGCACACTGCCAGCCTGGCTGATGTTCTCCAAGTGGGCACTGCCACCCTGGCTGGTCTTCTCCAAGTGCACACTGCCAGCCTGGCTGATGTTCTCCAAGTGCACACGGCCAGCCTGGCTGATGTTCTTCAAGTGGGCACTGCCACCCTGGCTGATGTTCTTCAAGTGGGCACTGCCAGCCTGGCTGGTCTTCTCCAAGTGCACACTGCCAGCCTGGCTGATGTTCTCCAAGTGGGCACTGCCAGCCTGGCTGGTCTTCTCCAAGTGCGCACTGCCAGCCTGGCTGGTGTTCTCCAAGTGCTCACTGCCTTGCTGGACGACGATCCTCTTCACCCCCACTCTAATGGGAGGGGTGGCAATACTCCAATCCAGGCCCCCTGGTGGTGTGGTGGTGGACACATTGAACTCTGGGCTCGGTGGTGGCTTCCGAGGTTCTCTGCTTTTCTTCCACGATCCTCAAATCTCCTGGGTTGTACAAAGTGTTATGTTGGAGTCAGAGGAGGATATGGGACTTACTTTTATTGTTCGGCTACCGATGGTAAGTTTCATATTTAAGATGAGGTAAGTGCCCATGATGCTATTACATTTTCTCTCCATCAGGGATGATTCTATTTCCTCCTGCTCATATCCCAGTGTCCTCATGATTTGAGTTACCTGGGGGTCTAAGTCAGTACAGGATGGTTCGATGTAGGGTGTCATTTCCTCTGCCTCCCCAGTATTGACCCAGCCATCTTGCATAATCACTCCCAGTGTGGGTCTTCGGCCAGGGTCGATGTTAATCATCGTCTTTAATAGTGTGTGGCATGGTACAGATAGAAAAGACGTGCTCCCTGAGTTGTTCTAAGGTTTTGCCCACAAATGGACATACTCCGGTCAGCACCTTATAGAGCACGACCCCCATGCTCCAGACGTCCACCTTCGGGCCCTTGTAAGGTTCTAGCCGGAACAATTCTGGGGCCTTATAGTTGGGAGTGCCACAGAACGTGGTTTTTCCTCCATAAACACAGCACTCAGTCCGAAGTCAGCCAGTTTTATATTCAACCCCATGTCCAGTAGGAGGTTTTAGGGTTTTATATCCCGGTGGATGATATGTTTCTGGTGACAGTAGTGGACAGCCGACAGCAGCTGCCGGAATGGGGCTCGTGCTGCCTTCTCCGAGAAAGGACCACACTTCTTTAGATAATGATATAAGGTACCTGAATAGGCATACTCCATAAACATGTATACCTAGTGGTTGGTGTTGACCACTTCAAACAATTTTATGATGTTCGGGTGGTTTAGTTCTTTCAGACAATAAATCTCTTCGGCCACATCTGCGGGATCTTCACAGTTGACTATTTTCACAGCCACCTTCATGTTGGTTAGGAGGTGGCGGGCCAGTCTCACTTCTCCAAAGGAGCCCCTCCCGATGTTATTGAGGATCGCATAATTCCCACACTGCCACTCCACTTTGGCCGAAGTGTCCTCAAAAAAATCACACATGGTAATTTAAATGTTCCACTGAAGGGGATCAGTGGTAGGAGGGGAGCAGGAGGAGGAGGGAGAGGAAGAAGAGGAGGAGGAGGAAGAGGAAAATGAGAAGGAGAAGGAAGAGGTAAAGAGCAACAACCAATCAATCTGCCAATCCACTACTACCAACCAATCCAACCAACCACTACTACCCATCAGCTTCCTGGACTCAGCCAGAATCTTATATAGGATTGGTTTGCAATCGCATCACAATGGCGCCATATGAAGTCAGAGCAAGAAATGGACTCATCATGGTTGGGGATGAACCACAGTGGTTTTCTCTCTTTTTGGTCCCATGATCCTTATACTCTGGGGAAAAATAAAATGACCACAAAAGAGCTTTTTTTTTTAATGTGGAATATTAAAGATTGATGTATACTTTATTAGAAATGAAAATCTGGAAGGAAGGAAGGAAGGAAGGAAGGAAGGAAGGAAGGAAGGAAGGAAGGAAAGTCTGACTTATTCTCATGCTCCAGGTCTCAGTTCAAATATCACCTGCTTAGTGAGCTTCCCTGGTCCATCCATTCCTACCTGCCTCACCCAGCCCATCACGTTTGTCATCTTCATAGCACTGACCACAGTGTGGCTGATTCTTGTTTACTGTCTTTCCTTCCCATGAAGGGAGGAGCATGACTGAAGTGTTCCCTGTGTCTAGCACATGAGTGGCAGGCAACACAGTAAGTTTTTAATCAATATTTGTTCACTGGATTAATAACGAGTTTGGGGAATAAAAAAATATATGGCCAACTATTTATTTAATCAAAGTGATTCCTAAAACATCTTAAAAAACCATCATGTTCTGTCCTCACTTAGGTTTGGGGGCAGATAAGATAAGAAAGAGGAGGGCTGAAGTCTGGCTTCCCAGGAATGTGGTCGCTCAGTGAGACTGAGGAAGGCCAAGTGGTAGGAGCCTTGATCAAGATGAAAGAAGATGGAGAAACCAAGATGGCGGCATAGGTAAACACCGGAGTTTGCTGCCTCGAGCAACCACTTCAAAAATACAACTAAAAGACGGAACGGACATCACCCAGAACCACAGGAAGGCTGGCTGAGGAGAGACTCTTCAACTAGAAGGAAAAACAACAGCATTACGAGGCTTAGAGGAGGCGCAGTGTGGAAAATTTAAAGGTACGGTGGTGCGGCGGTGCCCGCGCAAAGTGGGCTGGTGGCTGAGGGCACGGTTGTCGTTTTCAATCAGGAGTGAGTCTCAGACTCTGGGCTACAGATCCGGGCGAGTCTCTAGGGACCCAGACTCAAACGGGAGAAGCGGGACTGTCTGGCTACGGTCCCTCCGAGGTTTGCAGCAGTTGTGGGGACAGAGAGGCAGAGCCCCTGAAGACGGACTGAGAGCAGCCATAGCTGCTCCCTCCCCCCGCCTTGTTGAGCCCGCCCCGCCCAGGCCCTGCGCAGAGCCATTTGCTGATCGCCTCAGGCAAAGGCTGGACTAGCGCCTCCCCAGAGGACTGAAGTTTTCCACACAGCTGATTCCTACAGCCAGTCGGCCTGGTGGTCAAATCCCTCTAGTGTTAACTACAACAATTAAGGCTTGGCTAGAACAAGACTGCACACAAAGACCACAAGGGGGTGCACCAAGAAAGCATAAAAGATGCTGAGACAAAAAAACATGACAGAAATGGAGGATATGGAGCTAAGAATCGCAATTTTGAGGGCTTGCTATAAACTTGAGCAGAGCCTCACGAAAACTAATGAGACCCTCGATGCTACGATAAAGAAATTAGAAAGTAAGCATACACGGACTGAAATAAAGAATATTATACCCAATAGCAGACCAGAGGAGCACAAGAATCAAACCAAAGATTTGACAAAAAACACCCAACTGGAAAAGCAAAATGAAAAAAGAATCCGAAAGTGTGAAGATAGTGTAAGGAGCCTCTGGGACAGTTTCAAGCATACCAACATCAGAATAATAGGGGTGCCAGAAGATGAAAGACAGCAAGATATTGAAAACCTATTTGAAGAAATAATGGCAGAAAACTTCCCCCACCTGGTGAAAGAAATGGACTTACAGGTCCAAGAAGCGCAGAGAACCCCAAACAAAAGGAATCCAAAGAGGACCACACCAAGACACATCATAATTAAAATGCCAAGAGCAAAAGACAAAGAGAGAATCTTAAAAGCAGCAAGAGAAAGAGACTCAATTACCTACAAGGGAATACCCATACGACTGTCAGCTGATTTCTCAACAGAAACTTTGCAGGCCAGAAGGGAATGGCAAGAAATATTCAAAGTGCTGAATACCAAGAACCTACAACCAAGATTACTTTATCCAGCAAAGCTATCATTCAGAATTGAAGGTCAGATAAAGAGCTTCACAGACAAGGAAAAGCTAAAGGAGTTCATCACCACTAAACCAGTATTATACGAAATACTGAAAGGTATCCTTTAAGAAGAGGAAGAAGAAAAAGGTAAAGATACAAATTGTGAACAACAAACATGCATCTATCAACAAGTGAATCTAAGAATCAAGTGAATAAATAATCTGATGTACAGAATGAACTGGTGATTATAATGAATCAGGGACATAGAAAGGGAATGGACTGACTATTCTTGGGGGGGGAAGGGGAATGGGAGATTCGGGAAGAGACTGGACAAAAATCGTGCACCTATGGATGAGGACAGTGGGTGGGGAGTGAGGGTGGAGGGTGGGGCGGGAACTGGAAGGAGGGGAGTTATGGGGCGGGGGGAGAGGAAGAAATGTAATCTGAACAATAAAAATTTAATAAAAAAAAAAAAAAGAAAAAAAAAAGATGAAAGAAGATGATTCATCCTTCCAGTGGTACTTGCTAAGGATGCAATAAATTTGGAACCATAATGAGGCTGCAAGTATTTTTACACTTTGAATATCAATACCAGATGACACAAAGGACTTGTCAGGTGACCCTGAGAGAGCCATTTAGGTGAATTTCTGTGGTACTTAAATGAACCATCTCTGTGGACAGAAGTGATGCTGAGGCTTGTTAATTTACATTTGTGGAAACACTGAAACCTCTGGATAGAAGACATTCTGCATGGGTACAAAGGGTGAGATAATATGTTGGAGCAAATTCTATCCCTTATGGAGGCAGAGAGGGAGCAGGCAGGCTTGGGGACCCTTAGGGGGAGCCTCTGGCACATTATGTTTCAAACTAATCTTCGAAGAAAGCTCCCTATTTTCAGTACACTGAGTGTTTTAACCACACGTATAAGTTATTATTATTCTAGTAATTACTTTAACATTTCCCTCCTAAAATCTCAGCTCTGTGTAAAGGGAATCTTTAGAGGGATTGGCCTGTGAGTTTTTCCCTCTACTGCACTTTTACTTTTTTAGTTTGTTACTTTTACTACATCAGTGACACTCAGCTCCTAAGCATGACAGTCTCTCCTGCTGAGCTGATTGGGACCCAAATGGGGTCATCTCATCAATTCTAGACAGCTGTTCACAAGTTCCAGTCAGAGATTAGAATAAGCTCAGAAAGGAGAAGAGAATTTCAGCAAAAGCTGCCACTCTATGATTTAATTGTATCCATTTATAAAAAGTGGTATTAGTAGTTACTTAATAAATAATACCAACAGAGTAGATCATTTTCTTAGCATAATGATCCCTTTCAGCAAGGTAAATGCATACTCAAAGATAAGACATTTAACGTAAAACTGTCAAACCAAAAGCCAAGCTTTAAAAAAAAAGAAACAGGCTATCATCTTTTTCAATATGCTACATCAGTTATCTGCTTGTGATTGTGTCCAAATGAGCATTTAGCTTTCTTATGTTTTTTTCTCCTTGTAATTTGCTTAGTTTTGGAGGGAAGTGGGCAATAAGTATTTTTACTTCTTGTTCTCAGGAGTAAGAAGGATTTTTTGCTTTACTGTGCCTGGCTCTTCCTGAACGAGGACTGAGCTTCCTGACCTTTTCAATGGGTCCAGACAAGTCCTAGAAACTGCTCCTTCAGACCTTGATGCTCTTTTCTGTTCATCATATCCCCTGGGATTTTCTTTACCTGCTTTACCTCCAAAATCTCTTCTTCCTCGGGAGGTAGCAGGGCCCCTTCTTGCTGCTCAGAGGCCATGCAAGGTTGCATTCTTTCCAGGGCCAGTCCTGCATGTGTCCATGAGCCCACACCAGCTCATTACGGGGTGCTTCCTCGACCTCAGCCAAGGTTCTGGTTAGATGAGTACCGCGCATGGAGCCACAGGAGAGGTTGCCCACACCCACCCTTAGGACTTAGGATTTCTTCTTGTCTCCTCATACAAGAACTATGTGAATGCCATGGGGCCATTCTATTCATTGGCCACTGAGTGCCCTAGCTCATATTTCCTCTTTTTGTGCCAAAGTTTTCTTAGCTTTTGAACTAGTTTTCCTAAGGGAGGCCAATCACTCCAGGTTGCCTGGAAAGATGAAATGCAAAGACCCTAGGGACTGATTTGTAAACTCCTACCCTCTGATTTATCACCTGACAATATAGTATTAAACATTATAATATGACAGAAAACAGTTGAACCACTAAATTCCTCTGGTCTTAGCATCCTAAACAGAGACTAGGGTGCTATAAGAAAAATGTTTGGCATTTCAAATTAAGTGGATTTTTTTTAAATGTTTAGTTTTTGTTAATCCTCACCCAAGGATATTTTTCCCATTGATTTTTAGAAAGAGTAGAAGGGAGGGAGGGAGAGACAGACAGACAGGTAAACATCCATGTAAGAAGACACATCAATTGGCTGCCTCCCGCACGTGCCCCTGGAGCCAGGGATGACACCTGCCACCCAGATATGTGCCCTTGGTCAGGAATCACACCCAAGACCCTTTGGTGCATGGGCCTATGCTCTAACTACTTAGTACCATTGGCCAGTGAAAAATAAGTGGCTTTTTTTACTGACTGCTGGGCTTTCTCTAGCGTTTGACAGAACACGTTTGTTTTCTTTTTGATTGTGTGGATGAAAGGGGGCCACATGCTAACTTGGTAGTTCAGGGAAAGCCTGCATGGTGGCCTTGCAAACTCAGAGACCTAAAGTAACCACAAAGTATGGTCTGAAATTAAAACTTTTTAAACCAAAAGCAGCTTATTGTGAGTAGTCATGTCCTAGGCCAGTGGTTGGCAAACTCATTAGTCAACAGAGCCAAATATCAACAGTACTTCTTCAAAGGCTGAAAACCAACTCAGTACACTCAGGCTGAAAACCAACTTCTGCGCATGGGCCACGAAGTTTCAATCACACTGTATGCGTTCCCCCCACGTGGTATTTTGTGGAAGAGCCACACTCAAGGGGCCAAAGAGCCGCATGTGGCTCTCGAGCCGCAGTTTGCCGACCACTGTCCTAGGCCAGCATCTTCCCTGAAAAAGGTCAATCTTTACCTTAACTGAGCTGATCCATTATCTTTCTGCATCTTTGATAACGTATTCTTGCAATGTCAAAATAATTTTTCTTTTTCAGGACCCCTCAAAGCTCAGGCACCACTCTGTGGAGACCACAAATCCCCTCATTGTTATAGGTAATTGTTGACTGTTAACTATCCTGCACCCACCTAAGTAAAAGAAGTCTGTGACTATCATTTTACTTTTTATTCAATCTGAGAAGTTTCCCCGCTTTGCTTTCTCCCACCTTCCTAATCTATCACTAATGGATTTCATGTAACCCACTTGCATCTCCTCAGTTGATTGTAATGTATAAAATAAGATGCAAAACTGCTGTTCTCTGGAGCATTATCACAATCCATTGAGATTCTGTTTCCCGGCATTTATTGACAGTTTGGCTCAAATAAACCCACAAAAATTCTTCACAGGATTGAAAGTTTCTTACATTGACAATTGGCCAAAAGTCCATGGTCTTGACTTGAAAGAAAACAACTTTGGGTACCATCACCACCACCTATTCAGCCAACATCAAATTTTATTGAGCAACCTCTGAGTGCAAAGCATATTATACTACACATGCCAAGGAAATACATCTTTCTCTTCTTTCTGTGCTAAGTGTCCCAATTACCTGAGGTAGACACTCTTGGTGCACCCCCTTGTGGGCTTTGTGCACAGTCTTGTTGTAGTTAAGCCTTGATTGTTGTAGGTAAAACTGGGAGGATTTGACCTCCAGGCCAATTGGCTGTGAGAATCAACTGTGTCTGCAGTGGTAGAACTTCTGTGCTGAAGACACCCCTGTGGGGCAAGACTTGCTTCAGTGGGGTTTTGGTGCTCACTGAGTCTGCCCCCTGAGTGTGTCCCTTATAGATCTGAGGAGTTGTAATGGTCCCACTCTGACCATTGGGTACACTGGCTCTTGGATCTAAGGAGGTGCTAATCTAGCCTCTGCCTGAGGCTACCCAGCAGAAGCCAGCTGTAAAGCAATGCAAGTTGCCCTGGGGCCTTGGGGCAGCTGCAGTTTGTAAAGTTATTTTCAGATTACAAAGGGCCAGGCCTTTCATATGCAAAAGCCTCCGTGCATGGCTTGGGCAGGGCGGGGTCCCAGGGGATCAACAGGGCGGGCCAAGCAAGCGAGCAGTATGGCTGCTCTCAGTCCTGCCTTCAGAGGCCCCGGCAATCGCTGCGAGTGCCTCCGAGAGAAAGCTGCCCTCGAGTTCTGACTGATGCCAGACAGTCCCGTTTCTCCCGTATGAGTCAGGGTCCCCAGAGACTCACCCGGAACTGGAACCAGAGCCTGAGACTCCCTCCTGATTGAAAAAGACAATCGTGACCTCAGCTGCCAGCCCTCTCTGCATGCACCTCTGCACCTTAGTATTTTACTTCAGCACTGCGCCTCCTCTGAGTCTCGGTATGCTTTTCTCTTTCCTTCTAGTTGTAGAATTTCCACTCAGCCAGCCTTCCTGTGGTTCTGGATGATGTCCGTTCCATCTTTTAGTTGTATTTTTGAAATGGTTGTGTGAGGCAGCAATATCCGGTGGTTACCTATGCCGCCATCTTGGTCAATAATCTCTCTTCACACTTTAAAGGATGAATCCAAACAAATGGAAATACTCATTGTTTTAGTCACTCCTATGAGCACAATTCAAATAGGCAGGTGTGGGGTACATAAAGGGGCTCATTACAAAGGTCTTCAAATAGGAACATCTTTGCATCAGCTACTAGTTCTGTAAATTGTTTGAGTCCCTTACACTTAAAAATGGCATCAATGCCCCACTGGCGTGGCTCAGTTCCATTCCAGGTCAGGGCACATGTCTGGGTTGTGGGCTTGGAGCATGGAGGAAGCAGACAATCGCTGATTCTCTCTCATCATTGTTTCTCTCTCTCCCTCTTTAAAATCCATAAAAACATATTTTAAATAAATTAATTAGGCATTGAAATCCTTCAGGTTCTGTGGAAAAGGAAATAGGATATACTATTTGTTTAGAAGAGCACCTCAATTTGATACTAATCAGGCAGCATGTATATTCATGTCTAACCTGCCAACCCATGGACTATTCTCATAATTATATGCTTAGTGCCTAGTTTTACGCTCACCAAAAGTTTTCAGGGAGGGGTGTGGTCTGGTATAAAAGCAGGGTTTGAGACAGATAGACTTGAGTTTGAATTCAATCTCACCACTTACTTATAGTCCTCTGTCTGCAGGTAAATGATTAACTCTTGCTTCCCTTTCTTTGTCTCTAAAATGGAAATAATAGCATTGAATTCATATAGTTGTGCATGGGAAATGAGATCAAGTGTAAAAAAAAATTTATAGAAAGCCTGAAAGAATTGAAAGTATTCAAGAAACGAGCAATTTTTTTTCCTCCCTTTAAATTAAAGAGTTCGTGTAAGTAAATGAATGACATAAGGACTTTTAGCAATTGTGATCTTTTTCTCCTATGAACTGTGTATATTGCACTTAAAGTTCACTTCAGTTTCATGGCCACTGTGTTTTCTCTTGTGTTGTTTAATGCTTTAATCACACTATACATTGGTCATACATTTAACCATACTAGATACTGTCTCCCAAGCTGAATGAAAGGTCCTTGAGCATCAGACTTGTTAGAATCTTTTGTTCATGCATTTCTATGGTTATTTAAAGTGTTCAATATATATTTATCATGACTAACTTGAATAACATAATAAATACCTGTGATTAAACCATGACACTGAAAAAAAGAAATAGAGAAAGATACAAACAAGTGGAAGTATATACCCTGTTCATGAGTTGGAAGAGTTAATATGATTAAAATGTCCATACTACCCAAAGCAACCTACCAATTCAACACAATTCCTATTAAAATACCAATGGCATGCCCTAGCTGGTTTGGCTCAATGGATAGAGTGTCGGCCTGCAGACTGATGGGTCCCAAGTTTGATTCTAGTCAAGGGCACATGCCCAGGTTGCAGGCTTGATCCCTAGTGGGGGGCGTGCAGGAGTCAGCCAATCAATGATTCTCTCTCATCATTGATGTTTCTACCTCTCTCCCTCTCCCTTCCTCTCTAAAATCAATAAAAAATATATTTTTAAAAAATACCAATGGCATATTTCACAGTTCTAGAACAAATATTCCAAAAATTTATATGGAACAAAAAAAGACTCCAAATATTCACAGTAATCTTTAGAAAGAAGAACAAAGTTAAAGGAATAAAAATACCAGATATCAACCTAGATTACAAAACCATTGTACTCAAAACAGCCCTTATTAGCACAAGAACAGGCATATAGATCAAATGAACAGAATAGAGACCCTAGAAATAGACCCACACTGTTGTGGTCAATTAATATTGACAAAGGAGGAAAGAACATACAATGGAGTCAAGACAGCCTCTTCAAAAAATAGCGTTGGGGAAATTGGGCAGGTACTTGCAAAAAAAATGAAATTAGACCACCAATTTACAGCATACACAAGAATAATCTTGGACCCTAACCAGTTTGGCTCAGTGGAGAGAGCGTCAGCCTGAGGACTAAAGGGTCCCAGGTTCGATTCCATCAAGGGCATATACCTTGGTTGCTGGCACATCCCCAGTAGGGGGTGTGCAGGAGGCAGCTGATCGATGGGCAGCTGATCAATGTTTCTCTCTCATTGATGTTTCTAACTCTCTATCCTTCTCCCTTCCTCTCTGTAAAAAAATCAATAAAATATATTTTTTTAAAAAAGAATAATCTCAGAATGGATAAGAGACTTATATGATAGTCACAAAGCCATAAAAATCCTAGAAAAAGACATAGGCAGCAAAATCTCAGACATCTCATGTTGCAGAGTTTTCACCAATACACCTAGAGCAAGAGAAACAAATGAAAAAAAATAAGTAAATGGGACTCAATCAAACTAAAAAGCTTCTGAACAGCCCTAGCTGGTTTGGTTCAGTGGATAGAGCATTGGCCTGTCGACTGAAGGGTTCTGGGTCCAATTCGAAGGTCAAGAGCACATACATGCCTTGTTCCCCAGTAAGTGGCATGCAAGAGGAAGCTGGTCAATGATTCTCTCTCATCATTGATGTTTCTATCTCTCTTTTCCTCTCTCTTTCTCTCTGAAATCAATAAAAATATATTTTAAAAAAATAAATTAAATAAACAGCTCTGAACAGCAAAAGAACACATCCTCAAAATGGAAAGGGAACCCATTATATGGGAGAATATATTTGCCAAGGATACATCTGATAAAAGGTTAAGTTGAAAAATATATTAAAAACTCATACAGATAGAGAAACCAAGATGGTGGCATAGGTAAACATCGGAGATTGCTGCCTCGCACAACCATTTCAAAAATACAAATAAAAGAAGGAACAGACATCATCCAGAACCACAGGAAGGCTGGCTGAGTGGAAATTCTACAACTAGAAGGAAAGAGAAAAGCATACCGAGACTCAGAGGAGGCGCAGTGCTGAAGTAAAATACTAAGGTGCAGAGGTGCATGCAGAGAGGGCTGGCAGCTGAGGACACGATTGTCTTAGGCTCTGAGCTCCAGTTCTGGGTGAGTCACTGGGGACCCAGACTCATACGGGAGAAACGGGACTGTCTTGCATCAGTCGGAACTCGAGGGTAGCTTTCTCTCGGAGGCACTCGCAGCGATTGCCGGGGCCTCTGAGAGCAGGACTAAGAGCAGCCATACTGCTCGGCCCGCCCTGTTGATCCCCTGGGACCCCGCCTTGCCCAAGCCATGCATGGAGGCTTTTACATATGAAAGGCCTGGCCCTTTGTAATCTGAAAATTACTTAACAAACTGCAGCTGCCCCAAGGCCCCAGCGCAACTTGCATTGCTTTACAGCCGACTTCTGCTGGGTAGCCTCAGGCAGAGGCTAGATTAGCACCTCCTTGGATCCAAGAGCCAGTGTACCCAGTGGTCAGAGTGGGACCATCCAATTACAACTCCTCAGATCTATAAGGGACACACTCAGGGGGCAGACTCAGTGAGCACCAAAGCCCCACTGAAGCAAGTCTTGCCCCATAAGGGTGTCTTCAGCACAGAAGTTCTCCCACTGTAGACATAGCTGATTCTCACAGCCAATTGGCCTGGAAGTCAATTCCTCCAGTGATACCTACAACAATCAAGGCTTAACTATAACAAGACTGTGCACAAAGCCCACAAGGGGGTGCACCAAGAGTGTCTACCTCAGGTAATTGGGACACTTAGCACAGAAAGCCACTCTATCGACAGAGCGAAGCATAAAAAATGCTGAGACAAAGAAACAGGACACAAATGACAGAAATGGAGGAAAGCAAACTACTGGATATAGAGTTCAAAACCACATTTTTTAGGTTTTTCAAGAATTTTCTAGAAATTGCCGATAAATGTAGTGAGATCCTCAAGAAATCTATTGAGACCCTCGATGTTGTGATAAAGGACCAACTAGAAATTAAGCATACACTGACTGAAATAAAGAATATTATACAGACTCCCAACAGCAGACCAGAGGATCGCAAGAATCAAGTGAAAGGTTTGAAATACGAAGAAGCAAAAAACACCAACCGGAAAAGCAAACTGAAAAAAGAATCCAAAAATACACAGATAGTGTAAGGAGCCTCTGGGACAGCTTCAAGCGTACCAACATCTGAATTATAGGGGTGCCAGAAGAAGAGAGAGAGCAAGATATTGAAAACCTATTTGAAGAAATAATGACAGAAAAGTTCCCCTACCTGGTGAAAGAAATAGACTTCCAAGTCCAAGAAGCACATAGAACCCCAAACAAAAGGAATCCAAAGAGGACCACACCAAGACACATCATAATTAAAATGCCAAGAGCAAAAGACAAAGAGAGAATCCTAAAAGCAGCAAGAGAAAGAAAGTCAGTTACCTACAAGGGAGTACTCCTAGGACTGTCAGCTGATTTCTCAACAGAAACTTTGCAGGCCAGAAGGGAGTGGCAAGAAATATTCAAAGTGATGAATACCAAGAACCTACAACCAAGATTACTTTATCCAGCAAAGCTATCAATCAGAATTGAAGGTCAGATAAAGAGCTTCACAGATAAGGAAAAGCTAAAGGAGTTCATCACCACCAAACCAGTATTATATGAAATGCTGAAAAGTACCCTTTAAGAAGAGGAAGAAGAAGGAAAAGGTAAAGATACAAATTACAGACAACAAATACACATCTATCAACAAGTGAATCTAAAAATCAAGTGAATAAATAATCTGATGAACAGTATGAACTGGTGATTATAATAGAATCAGGGACATAGAAAGGGAATGGACTGACCATTCTTGGGAGGGAAAGGGGTGTTGGGGGTATGGGAAGGGATTGGCAATAATTGTGCACCTATGGATGAGGACAGTGGGTGAGGAGTGAGGGCGGAGGGTGGGATGGGAACTGGGTGGTGGGGAGTTATGGTGGGAAAAAAGAGGAACCAATGTAATAATCTGAACAATAAAGATTCAATTTAAAAAAAAGGAAAAAAAAAGAAAATGAGGAGCAGAGGGTACAGGTGAATTTTTAGGGGCTCAAATGAGGAACGGTTTTTGGATGAGTAGCAAATGTAATGAGAATGAAATGTAGTGAGAATAAACAGTGAGGGAAATATAAACACATCTCCTCACTATAAAATACAGGGAGAATTAGCAGCTCATTCTGAGGACTTACTGAGCACAATGTTATCATTAGAGGTTAGCCAGGTTATAGTTAGGTTCAGGTGGAGGGCATAGCTAAGATGTTGTGCATCAGAAAGTTTCTTAAAAATAGAATGGGATTCTACATAATTCCAGTAAAAATAGGTAGATGTAGAGTAAAAAAAAATTCTCCTAGCTCTGGGAAGAAGATATATATTTGATGGAAGGTTTGCAATGTAGGTTATAGATCAAGGGCATTAGAAAGGCAAGCAATACGGAGGAGGATGGGATGTACTTGAAAGTAACTAACAGGCTCAGGGTTCCAGCTGGGGCTTTGATGACAAGTTGTTTTGTTGCTGCTGCAAATTCAGATCGAAGCAAAATAATATTAAGGACTACTGGAGTGAGAAGAAACTTGGATAAAAAAACAAATTAAAGTATAAGTGGACTATGTGTTAAAAAGGATGATAATTTTGAAGGGAAAATGAGAAAAATAATACAACCTCTTTATTTTATAAATGTAATTTTTGTGTAACTCACTGACTTTGTAGTGATTAAGATGACCTTCATATTCTCCTCAGCTTGACTAAACTTAAGACAGCCTTCTTCTTGTCTCTGGCATCTCCCTCTCATCCTGGCCCTTGCAGAATGCACATGGCCTAGCCCCAGAGGTCCTTTCCCTCCCTTTTCTTAGAGCATATAATTTAGAACACTTGTAATTATAAATTCTCTTTGATCTTTTGAGATGTAAATATTTTTAAATGTCTCTTGCCAGTTTTAGCGGTTTTCAGACTATCTTTTTCAAGGACTTGGAAGCCTTTTTTTTTTTTTTAATTTTAATCATCACAGAAGACAGTGCCCCTATTGCCCAGCCTCTGTAGGAAGGTCGGAGCCTAATTTCTATCTCTGGTCACGAAGACAAGAGAAAGTTTGCTTTTCCTTGGGGTAAGGTCAATTAATAGACACGGATGGTCAGTGTTCCCCCCTCACCCAAATGCTGAAAATGGTCCCATTTTCTGTTTTAGGAAGTTGAGCACAGTCAGGCTTCTGGATTCTCTTTCCTATTGCAATATTCTTGAATAAAGTCTTCCTTACCTGTTTACATTTGTCTGTTGTAATTTTTGCGTTTACAGTAGCTTATAAGTCTTTTCTGTCATTTCCCTTATGACTGACTTTTCAAAAAATAAACTGTTTCCTAACTAAGGGCAAGGGGAAACGTAAATATCATTGGAGATTTGATCATTCAGAGAATAGTTGCCAAACCTGCTAAAATTTCTGGAAGCTATTTTCACAGAAGAACAGGGGAAGTATGTATTCAAGTATTACATTTTTCCTGGGCATATTATAATGCCACAGAATATTTATTAAAAAGAGATAGAAGTTTGCCTTTGGGTTACCAGTATTGATCTCCCACCTTTCAATGAATCATCCACTGGGATGATTAAGCGTTCCCCCATCTGGCCTCAGAGGACTTCTGTTGTACTTGCCAGAGGGCCTCACTGAGGATGCCTTATGCCCTCAGCAAGTGACTCTCACCTTTATGCTTTGTCGTAAATGATAAATCAGGCATTTAGCCAATGCTTGACTGTGACAGCCTTTGCCTTGTTTATAGAAGCAAATGTTGGAGTAATATATGTTATAAAACTTACGGAACGTGTGCTCGCCCTGGCTGGTGTGGCTCAGTTTGTTGCTCACGTCTAGTGTGTGGAAAGGTTGCTCATTGGATTCCTGATGCTTAGGATTGGGGCTTGATCCCCAGGAGGGGGCTTTCAGGACGCAGTCAGTGTTTCTCTCCCGCAGCCCCCCACTCCCCGTCCTGTCCCCTCTCTATCTCTCTTCCTCTCCCTTTCCCTCTCTCTCTAAAAGAAAGTGTGCTCGGTGAGACTGGAGATGGTCACTAGGAAGCTTCTGCTTGGACTTCTTGTCTTAGAACATGTTTTAATGTGTGGTTTAGTCTCTGTGTGTGTGTGTGTGTGTGTGTGTGTGTGTGTTTGTTTTCTTTTTTAGCTCGTAACTGCTACTAAGACAATCTTAATCAATAGACATTAATTTCCTTCGCAAATATGTATTTTTTCATTCAGATAATGTGTGTATATACTAGACATTAATTAAAATAATATAATCATTAGATATTTGTGAACTTGTGGAATTTACCATTTTAATGATATGAACCTGTTTTGTTTGTTTTTTTACACTTTTTTTTATTGATAAAGGTATTACATATGTGTCCTTATCCCCCCATTGAACCTGTTTTTAAATTCATAATTATGTAAATATACTTTATCTATATTAGTGTTCATTGCATGGGGCTCCTTTAACTTGAATTAGTAAACATCTATATAATGCTAAAAAGTTTTACTCTTGGGGTAGCTATTTTGTTATTTTCTCTTGTTATAGAAGAAAAATTTTCACTCAAGAAGCCTTTAGTTCCAGAAATGTTAGGAGGGCCAAAACAAGTTCTATAGAAATGAGAACTAAAGTGCCAACTGTTTCAGTTGTGTTCTCACTTGATCTTTAAGGGAGAAAAGATGATAATTACTGCTAGATCCAACCAAGGTCATTCATGTAAGATCACAGATTAAGTTTAAATGATAAATTTAAGACTATCACCCTGCTTAAACACTTTACTCAAAGAAAGCAAGTTTTTATTGCAGTTTCTTCCAAATTCTCCTTATTTATTATTTATTTATTTATTTAGATTTGTTCTTAGATTTATTTTTTTTAGCATATTTTTTATTGTTGGTAGTATTACAGATATCTCCCATTTGTCTTTTATGGGTTCAAATCACCTTGCTCTTGCTACAAGGCTGCCTTCTCCTCTTCTCTCTGGCTAATTCCTCATTTACCATGTTTTAGGGCACAGTCCAAGTTAAGCTTCACAATGAAGCTCCCATTATCTCCTCTAAATAATATTAGAAATTATTTTGCAAACTGACCATGTGATCTAACTTTTATATCTACTTAATGAGATTACTAAGATACTATTATTAACATGCCAAGATGTTACACATTGAGCACATAAAAGCTAGCCATTACATTCATGTAAAACTGAAGAAGAACAGACTCACTTACAAGACAATTTTAGCCCTTTCTCCTTTTTAAAATAATAGTAACTTGAATTTGACAAAAAGAAATGCTGGGGATAGGGCTTATGTATATCACTAGAGGCCCGGTGCATGAAATTTGTGCATGGGGGGGGGGGGGTCCCCTCAGCCCAGCCTGAACCCTTTCCAATCCGGAACCCCTCAGACATCCCTCTCACAATCCTGGACCGCTGGCTCCTAATTACTCACCTGCCTGCCTGCCTGGAAGCCCCTAATTGCCCCCCTGCCAGTCTAATCGCTCCCAACTGCCCCCCCTGTCAGCCTGTTCACCCCCAACTGCCCCCCTTTGCCGGCCTGGTTGCCCCTAACTGCCCCCCTCCACTGGCCTGGTTGCCAACAACTGCCCCCCCCCCACCAGCCTGGTTTCCCCATGCAGCCTGCTTGTTCAGTCATTTGGTTGTCCCTCACTAACCCCCCCTGCTGGCCTGGTTGTAGGCAGCCATCTTGTGAGGGTGTGAGGGTTAATTTGCATATTACCTCTTTATTGTATAGGCTACTTTTATTTTTTAGGTCATGATATGGATATCTAAGTTTAATGACATTCCATAACTTTACTCTTTATACTTCATAAATATCTCTATTTTATCCTTGAAAATCCATGATGATTCTAGAAAGGTACTGACTAGAAATGGAATAGATAGTATTTGGAACTTATTATAACTCCAGGTTTTCTAGCTAAGCTACTTTCCTTCCCATTTCTCTTGTTTTTCTCTCTCCCAAAGGCTGTTGATAAACTATACTTTTACAATCCCTTTAGATATATACTAATTTAAAATTACAAAAACAACAACAATAACAAAAAACATACCCCAAAACTCTTTTCCCTAGTAATCACCTTTTCATCTCAAAATTTTATCTTTTGCAGAATAAACTTATTTAGGGAAGCACATAGTAATATATATATATATATATATATATATATATATATATATATATACATCTACACTAATAAAAGAGAAACATGGTAATTAGCATATGACCACTACTCTTCCCATTGGCTAATCAGCATATCCTTATGCAAATTAACTGTCAGCCAAGATGGAGGCCGGCAGCCATGTACTGAAGCGAGCAGGGAGGCTTCCTTGCTCCAGTGACTGCGGACTCCAACGTTCCCCGCCTAACTTGCCAGCCTCTCAGCTGCAACTTTAAGCAACTATGTACTATGTTGCAAATAAGAAGCTAAACAAAACCCCAGAAACCAGCCGGACTAAAAGCCAGCCGGACCGCAACATTGTATCAATGTTTTCAGCAGCCGAGGCCTCAGAGCTAAAGCTGGCCCAGAATAAAAAAGAAAAAAAAAGAAAAAAAGGAGCTGTTGGGAGCTTTAGTCACCCGCCAGCCGGAAAACGGCCCTCAGCCCCTCACCCAGACTGGCCAGGCACCCCAGTGGGGACCCCCACCCTGATCCAGGACACCCTTCAGGGAAAACCAGCTAGCCCCTACCCTTGCACCAGGCCTCTATTCTATATAGTAAAAGGGTAATATGCCTCCCAGCATCGGGATCAGCGGAGCAGTGATGCTTCCGGCACCGGGATCAGCGTGACAGGGGGCAGCGCCCAAACCCTCTGATCGGCCCTGCTCTGTGCGTGACAGGGGGTGGCGCCGCAACCTCCCCATCAACCCTGCCTTGAGTGTGACAGAGGGCGGTGCCCCAACCCCCCAATCGGCCCTATCCTGAGCGTGACTGAGGGTGGCATCTCAACCTCCCGAACTGCCCTGCTCTGTGCATGACGGGGCGGCGCCCTAACTCCCCAATCGGCCCTGCTCTGAGCCTGACCAGGGGCTGCACTTAGGGATTGGGCCTGCCCTCTGCCACCTGGGAGCAGGCCTAAGCCAGCAGGTCGTTATCTCCCAAGGGGTCCCAGACTGCGAGAGGGCACAGGCCGGGCTGGGGGACCCCCCTCCCACCCCCCTGAGTGCACAAATTTTTGTGCACCGGGCCTCTAGTATATATATATTCAGCTAAAATTAAGATGCAGGCCCATAAACTTTCCTAAAAGTTTTGATTTCCTAAATTAAAATAGTAACTTTCAACTTTATATAAAGAAAATAATGTGTTCATTTGATTAAATACATTTGTGTGTTTGTATTTACTAAAATTTTAGATGTTAATTTCCATGTAGTATGCCTATGATTGATCAGATATGCTTAAGAGGTTGTCATATAATTCTTTTAGTAAAAATTGTTTTAATACAAATTTATTGTAATACTGATCCTGGTGAAATGACATAAATTAATCTGCAAAGATTATAAAGTCTTAATTCAGATTTAGGGCATTCTCGGTAAGATAATTGTGATTAATCAATATTAGCTTATAGAATCGCATCGTCAATGAGCATGGAAGCCATTTAATCTATCACCTAAACAGAGCCCATCAGGAGTGAAAGGAGTGTGAGTGGGAAATTGGGATATAAGTTCATCTTGTATCTTTGAAACATATGTTCTGAGAGGTTGGTAGATTTCTAAATTTGTGAATAACTTATACACTTCTCACCTCAGACTCAGTAGAATTTAAATTCCTGAGAGTACTGAATTTACTTTGGTAAACAGTGCTGATTAAGCAATAATGAGCTTTGAATGCTGAAATTTTGGTTGCCTCACTTGGTAACTAAGGTAAGTTACTTCCATACATCAGTATGGACATAATTAAATCTATTTTATATGCAATGGAATTTAAAAGCATTATCTATTCCTAAATTATATGTGGTTACTATTGCTATATTCTCCTGACTCTCCATAGATTTCACAACTACTGCTATCATGCAGAATAAGCACATTCTTTTATGAAAACAAAAGCTCAAATATGAGAATGACTTTTTAGCCCATAACTTACAATTATTGATGTTATTATATTATTATTATTTTGGTTATATATACATGTGTTGTATTGAATACAAATAATGTTGATAGACTTATATTATGAAAAAATATTTAAGACTGTATTTTTACAGAGATATATTTGTTGGCAGAGATGTCCAACTGAAAAGATTTCATATTTCTTATCTCCTTTTTACTAATAGCGGCTGAAAATCAGTGTGATTATCTTGAACAGAAACACAGAATAAAATATTTATGAGAAATTGAGTAGAAAGGATTGGTTTAGAAAAATCTTTGGAAAGTAGATATTCTCTTCACAGTACTTTCATTTGGGTTCTGGCATGCAGAGTGATGGTTATGTGTGGTGTTTGTTGTTTCTAAGACAGAAGGAATCCTCACCAGACATGCAGAGGTCTAACAAATGGCACCAAGAAATGGTCTCAAAACTGGCTATCTTGTTCTGGGTAGTTTTGAGCCATCTAATTCACCTGTCCTTCAGTTGATAAAGAATGGAACACAGGGATATTGAATTATCCCACAAAGCCATTAAAATTTATAATTAGCATCAATTATTGCAGAGCAGTAGTCTCTGTTTGCTAGCTCTCCCTGCGCCCAATTAACCAATCTCCAGGCTGCACAGGCTCTTCATGTTGGCTCTTTCTTAGCTGCATATCTTTTCAGACATTTCTTCCTGAAATAATACTTTACATGAAGAGAGAGCAAACTGGCTACGCTATTGTTGCTTTTTTTTTTAGTCAGTACACTTAATATCCACATTTACTAAAAAAATATTTCAGTGTTTTTTAAAAATACAGTAGCCTTTTCTTTCCATACTCTTGAAAGACTGTGTTTTCTGTTGTTCCTCCAAAGTTCCACTTACAGAGCTTTCCATCTTTATTGAACTTCCCCCAACTGGTGGACGGAGTATGACTTAACCTGCAGCCGGGAAATGCCTGAGTGACTAACCATGTACCTAATATGGACTATACATTGAATCACCAATAAACACCTGCCAAACACCCTAAGCCCTTGTTCCTATATGGACCATATGGTAAGCCACCAATCAGCGTGCGCCGAGTACACTAAGCGCCCATTCCTTCCCATTCCGCCCCTCAAAAGGAGTGCCCACCTCTGCAAGAGTTGCTGTCCTCCCATTGCGAGACAGCCCAGAAGGTCTCTTTCCCCTCATAAAGCCTGTAATCCTGGTTTTCAGCTCCCGACTGGTCTCTCAGAACTTGCTCTTGGATTAGGGATTGATGAGCAAGAGGTTGGTTAAATCATGGTTTATTATATCTAAGTTCTTTCACAGAATATCACCTTTAAAGCATGCATAAAGAGGCTCTACCTTTTTATTTTAGCTTTTAATCTATTAAATTAAATTTATTAGGGTGACATCTACACTAATAAAAGAGAAACATGGTAATTGGCGTACGACCGCTACCCTTCCCATTGGCTAATCAGTGAATATATGCAAATTAACTGTCAGCCAAGATGGCGGCCGGCAGCCAGGCAGCTGGAAGCTAACAGGAGGCTTGCTTCCTTCAGTGACAGAGAACTCCAACATTCCCCGCCTGCCTTGCTGGCCTCTGAGCTTCAGTTGGAAACATAGTAACATTTATAGAAGATAAACAAAACTCCAGAAACCTCCTGTCAGTCAGCCGGGATCTCAGAGCTGGAGTCGCAACATTGTTTCGAATACAGAAAACAAAGGCCAGAAACCTGCTTTCAGCCGAGCCTCAGAGAGAAAGCCGGCTCTCAGCTCCAGTGACAGCCATAGAAGGTAAATAAATGCCAGAATTAAAAAAAAAAGAAAAAAAGGAGAGGTTTGGAGCTCCAGTCGCCCGCCAGCCTGAAAACGGCCCTCAGCCCCTCACCCAGACTGGCCAGGCACCCCAGTGGGGACCCCCACCCTGAAGCAACAAGATGGCGGCTAATTTGCATACTGAAGGCAGGCGGCAGCAGGCAAGGCTGTCTGCGGTCTGGGACCCGGATCTGTGACCCTGCCAGGCGGGATCAGCGGAGCCACGAGGCCTCCCGGCACCAGGATCAGCGTGACAGGGGCCAGCGCCCAAACCCCCTGATAGGCCCTGCTCTGTGGGTGATAGAGGGCGGCGCCCCAACCACCCCCCACACGGGCCCTGCTCTGTGTGTGACAGGGGGGAGCTCCTCAACCCCCTGATCGGCCCTGTTCTGTGCGTGACAGGGGGGAGCTCCCAAAACCCCTGATTGACCCTGCTCTGTGCATGACAGGAGGGAGCTCCCCAAACCCGATGGGCCCTGCTCTGTGCGTGACAGAGTACGGAGCCCCAACCCCCCTGATGATCCCTGCTCTGTGCGTGACAGGGGGCAGCGCCCCAACCCCCTGATCGGCCCTGCTCTGTGCGTGGCAGGGTGTGGCGCTGCAACCGCCCCATCAACCCTGCCTTGAGTGTGACAGGGCAGTGCCCCAACCTCCCAATCGGCCCTACCCTGAACGTGACTAGGGGTGGCATCGCAACCTCCCCATCTGCCCTGCTCTGTGCATGACAGGGGGCGGCACCCCAACTCCCCAATCGGCCCTGCTCTGAGCCCGACCAGGGGCTGCACCTAGGGATTGGGCCTGCCCTCTGCCACCCGGGAGCAGGCCTAAGCCAGCAGGTCGTTATCTCCCGAGGGGTCCCAGACTTTGAGAGGGCACAGGCCGGGCTGAGGGACCCCCTCTCCCGCCACCCCCCCCCCCCCCCGAGTGCACAAATTTTTGTGCACCGGGCCTCTAGTTGGTTAATAAGATTATATAGGTTTCAAGTATACATTTCTATGATACATGATCTGTGTATTGTATTGTGTGTCCACCATCTGAAGTCAAACATCTTCGGTCTCTATATATTTGGTCCTCTTCACCCTTTACTACCCTCCCCCAACCCCCTTCCCACTGGTAACCATCATACTGTTGTCTATGTTTGTGAATTTCAGTTTTAAGAGTTACAATATGACTGGGCAACCCGGCTTTGAGATATCTATCTAAAAAATGTATTTGCAAACATATATGTACTCCTATGTTCATTGCAGCATTATTCATGGTGACCAAGACAGGGAAACAACCTAAGTGTCCTTCAGTAGATGATTGGACAGCTTTTAAAAGTTTCAATTGTAAAAAGTGGTCAACTGTGATAGATGATTATTGTTTAAATATACATGACCCTTAAAAACCTTTTCCTTAAAGTTCCATTAAATGAGTCCACAGTCTCCATAGCTTGATTAAATCTTTGGAGTACAGTGTTTCTTTTATTTAGTCCTATTCCATTGGTTTCTTTATGCTTTTCCTCTAACTTCCTGAAGCTGCTTCCTTTGGGAGACATTACTTTGCCAATGAGGAAAAGTAGCATAGTGGTTAGGATGTGAGCACTGCTGAGGTCCAAATGAGGATAACAATTAGACCTTCTTAGCAGGAAAGTTATGAACATGAAGTAAGCTAACTCATGTAAAATTCTTATAATTACAACTGATGTGAAATACATTTTCATAAAATTTATTGAGGGCCTACTGTAGTTTGGAGCCTCTGATAGACATTTAGGGATATAGCTATAAAGAGAATACACTGTTAAGATCCGAAGATCTGAGTTTAGGAGAGGTGCACATTGAAACAAATTAATGGAATGAAATGCAAATGAACTTCACATTGTGTTAATATCATACAGATTACAAAGGAGTCATAAATCTTGTTGGGGAGGGGTGGTGGTGGTAGGGCAGTCTGCAAAATATTCCCAGGGGAAGAGTATTCCAGCTAATCTTGAACTCTGCTGGATAGTGGAAGAGTAGTCTGGCTTCTGTGCCCTTAGAGAGACAGAGCAGGCAGCATCCTGCCAGGTGGGGCCTGTGATTCTCTTCCTTGGAGTCATTCCTGGAGGCTTGGCCAGGGCCTAGTTCTGCAGGTGTTCCAGTGATTTCAAAAGTGAAAGGAATTAAATTGCTTTTTGCTTACACTAGGCACAGTAGGTTTTTATTTTTGTAGTAGAACCCTGACAGACATAGTAGGTTATATTATTTTTTAAAACAATTTTTTAAATTATTTTCATTGAATTTATTGGGATGACATTAGTTAATAAAATTATATGGGCTTCAGGTGTACAATTCTATAACACATCATCTGTATATTGTAGTGTGTTCACCATCCCAAGTCAAGTTTTCTTCCATCACCGTTTGTTCTCCCTTTACCTTCTTCTACCTCCCCCAACAGCTCTTTCCCTCTGCTAATCACCATACTTCTGTCTGTCCACATGACTTTTTAAGAAATCATACTCCTGATAACTGTCTGCTCCTAGTCTTGGGTAGCTGTCTTCACCTAATGTACACATAAGGTAGACATCACACCTACACTTCTTAAAGTGTATTTAAAAAATATGTTATTATCTGATTGTACATTTCAAATGATTCAACCTTAATGATATCCAACTTGCTTAAAAGTAAAATATAGATAATAATACCTATTATACATAGTTGTGAAGGAACAAAATAATAGTTTTTGTAAAATGCTTTGAAAAATATAAAGCACTATGTAAATGTTAGACACTAAAACTTATTTGTTTTATCATCAAATCATAAGCATTTGTTGTTGTTTTTTTTTTAGTGAAGCCATAGCAGGTTCTGTTTCAGAGATCACATAATTAACCTCAGAAACAAACACAAAGGCACATGCATTAGCCTTATGGAAAGGCTGACAAATATTTGCTAATCTAAAAGAAAATTTAATTTACATCTCTGCTATAGTTTCAATTATTGTTGTATGCTTACTTGGAAAAACATGACAGTGAAAGCATTATGTTGCAGCAGGATTTTTTTTCTAAATGGTGCGATGGTAGGTTAAGTGAAAAGCTGAGGAAATTATATGAATACTTCAAGTTTTTAAAATATTTTTTCATTTGTTTTCTGATCATTTAAACATTTTCTTTTTTCAATTTTTAATTTTGGCTGACATTCAATATTAATTTCAGGTGTGCAGCATAATGGTTAGACATTCATATAATTTATGAAGTGATCCTTGGTAAGCCTAGTACCCACCTGGCACCATACATAGTTATTACAACATTATTGACTATATTCTCTGTGCTATATTTTACTTTCCCATGACTATTTTGTGACGGCCAATCTGTACTTTTTAATTCCTTCACCTTTTTCATCCTGACCTCTAATCCTCCTCTCGTCTGGTACCCATTAGTTTGTTCTCTGTATCTATGAGTCTATTTCTGTTTTGTTTGTTCTTCTGTTTCCACATATAAGTGAAATCATATGGTAATTGTCTTTCTCTGACTTTAGATGTTTTATGCTGAATTGTTAAAGTCATTGATTTGGACTTATCTGAAATTTTTCCTTGTGTTTCTGACACGTTAATTAGCACTTTTGTGGTGTGAGGTTTTAAGGATTTTTTTTTATGGCTCGAGAAGTATCTAAACCTATTTGTGTGGTTCCTTTAAGATCCTTATTATTTTTACATTTTGTGATGAAGTTATAAAGCCAGTATTCAAGGCCCATACTGAAGAACATAAGCAAATAATTTGCCTGCTATACACACTTCAAAGGACTTTCTGAGTAACTCTAATAAGCAGTGAATACAACTGATAATAGTTTTTCTTTGGTTCAAAAATTGCATAGTGAAATGAATATCTTTTTATCTGATTTTCAAACATTTTTCTTTTTTTTCTAACGTAAGTACAGCTATATACAGCATCATTATCTGTGTTCACTCTAACAGAAAATATACAAGCCTCAAGAACCAACTTTGGATAAAAATGTTAGTGTATTGACTCCCTGTTAGAACATTTAGTCACATACTTATTCACAAACTGACTCAAAACCCTTATCTGGTTAAGTTATGAGTTTCTTTGGAAAAATACTTTAAAAGGATTTTGGATATTCTTTCACTTAGGCAGTATTCAAGGGCCACAGAAACTCTACATGACAGAGACCAGATACATTCCTTTAATTGCAATGATATGTTTCTTTAAAAAATCAATAAGACAAAGATGAACAACCACTACTATCTCCACTAGTAAACTTTTCTGCTAACCCCCCTCCCCGCCACACACACACCCTCCAATAGCTTTAATAGTATCCTAATATAAAAATTTAACTTCCATTGCTACTGGGCAGTTCTGTTCTGGGATCAGCTGGTGTGGTGGTATGGCTACCTGGTTTAGATGGCCTCAGTCACAGTCTGGCTAATACTTACAATGATGGAGGAGCAACTAGGCCACTTATCTTTCAACATGGGTCCTAAATGCAACTATATGGCAAGCCCTACTCTTTTTTTTTTAAGCATATTTTATTGATTTTTTTTACAGAGAGGAAGAGAGAGGGATAGAGAGTTAGAAAAATCAATGAGAGAGAGAGAGAAACATCAATCAGCCGCCTCCTGCACACCTCCCATTGGGAATGTGCCTGCAACTAAGGTACATGCCCTTGACCGGAATCGAACCTGGGACCTTTCAGTCTGCAGGCTGACGCTCTATCCACTGAACCAAACCAGTTAGGGCGCAAGCCCTACTCTTGTTCTAAGCATTAGAAACAGACCAAGTCTTTGTGAAACTTACATAATGCTTGCTAATGTTGTATTTGGTGAAGTAAGTTACATGACTCTCCCTTTGATGGTAGGGGAATTATTAGTGGCCATCTATGCCGTCTGACTCAATATCATTAAAACATATTTGGAAATATAATCACCCTCCAAATATTTATAAATCTATATGCTCAAAGCTTAATGATCAAAGTACTAATAATAGAGTGTATGCCTTTTATGGACTGAATGATGGTATTAGGAGGTGGGACCTTTTGGAGGTAGTTAGGATTAGATGAGGTCATGAGTGTGGATCCACAATGAATGGGAATAACTCCCTTATAAAAGACACAAGGGAGCTGCTCTCTGCTGTCCAACAAGTGAAGTTATAATAAGAAGTCAGCTGTCTGCAACCCAGAAGAGAGCTCTTATTAGAACTTGATCAGCTGGCATTCTGATTTCAGACTTTGAGCCTCTAGAGAACTGAAAGAAATACAGAAAGAAAATGAAAGGGTGAAGTGTCATGAGCCAAGAGAAGCATTTCAAGAAGGAAGTGAACATCCGTGACAATTGCCCCAGAGTTATCTTGCAAGATAAGTGGTCATTGGATTTAAAACATGATAATCTTGACAAGAGAGACCCTGTGGAGTTGTGGGGAATAGAGAGGATTGGACATTCTTTGTTGGTCTCATTCATAGTTCAATGAAATCCATGGTATCTACTGGTCTCTAGCTTCTAGTTTATGTTTAATGACGATAATGACAACAATAATTACAAATATCCCCTATGGAATCTGAGGCACATGGATACAGTAAATAAGCTTGGATTCACCTTTCATAGGAAGTTAGCCTTATCTCTCTTTCAGAGGCGAATGTAGAAACTTGTGGGGAGGTAAGTATTTATCATCTAAGACAGGGGTCCTCAAACTACGGCCCGCGAGCCACATGCAAATACAAATACTGTATTTGTTCCCATTTTGTTTTTTTACTTCAAAATAAGATATGTGTAGTGTGCATAGGAATTTATTCATAGTTTTTTTTTAAACTATAGTCTGGCCCTCCAACGGTCTGAGGGACAGTGAACTGGCCCCCTGTTTAAAAAGTTCGAGAACCCCTGATCTAAGAAGTCACAACAGGTGGAAATATAGCAACCACCATATAGCCCTGTGCTTCCCTCCTGTCACACTCCCTCAATGCTTACACTGGAGCCTTGTTAACCTTTTAGTTTCATAAGATGGTTTCCTTATTTGCATTCACTTTGATCTCTGCCTGAAAAAATAATCTATTTTTTTTCTGGATAATCACAATAAGGACCTCTAGGTTTTTGTTTAAATGTCTTTCTTATGAAATTCTCCCCATTTTCTCAAATTAGCTTGTTTTCCTGCTATGCATTCTCATCATGAACTTTTCCTTCACATCTCTTCCATGGTAATAATTAAATGTATATTTATGTAATTATTTGAGTACTATTTTCTTCACTTACTATAAATTCTATGGCGTCCTGGTTTCTATTTTGCTCTTAACAATGTTTCAAGTGCTTGGCACAAGTCCTGGTATAATGTGAGTACTTTGGTTGTCTTCATCTCAGTCATAAGTAGAAATGGAGAGGATTTATTCTATAACTAGAGGCCTGGTGCACAAAAATTTGTGCACTTGGGAGGGGGAAGCCCCTCAGCCCGGCCTGTGCCCTCTTGCAGTCTGGGACCCCTCAGGGGATGTCCACCTGCTGGCTTAGGCCCACTTCCAGGGAATTGGGCCTAAGCTGGCAGTCAGACATCCCTCTGGCAGCCCAGGAGCCCTTGGGGGATGTCCATTTGCCAATGGGGAGCAGGCCTAAGCTGTAGTCAGACATCCTTAGGGCTACTGAGGAGGCGGGATAGGCTCCCGCCACCACCGCTGTACTGGCAGTCACCAGCCTGGCTTGTGGCTGAGCAGAGCTCCCTCTGTGGGAGCACACTGATGACCAGGGGGCAGCTCCAGCATTGAGCGTCTGCCCCCTGGTGGTCAGTGTGTGTCATAGTGACGAGTCATTCCCAGTTGTTCTGGTGTTAGGGTCAATTTGCATATTGCCCTTTTATTATATAGGCTAGAGGCCTGGTGCATGGGTGGGGGCCGGCTGGTTTGCCCTGAAGAGTGTCCCAGATCAGGGTGGGGGTCCTGTGGGGGTGCCTGGCCAGCCTGGGTGAGGGGCTGAGGGCCATTGTCAGGCTGGTCACACCCCCTTCAGGGTGGGGGAGTCCTACTGGGGTGCCTGGCCACGCCCCCTGGTGACCCAAGCTCCCAGCCTCTCCTTTTTTTCTTTTTCTTTTTCCTGGGATTTATTTATCTTCTATAATTGAAACTTTGTAGCCTTGAGCGGAGCCCAGGTCCGGCCAAGTCAGGTGGGAAGGTTGGCTTTCTCCATTGCCGGGGGCAACCCAAGCCTCTTGCTTGCTCCAGCTCTGTGACCGCAGCCATCTTAGTTGGGTTAATTTGTATACTCGCTCCTTATTGGCTTGTGGGCGTGGCTTGTGGGCATGGCTTGAGTGTAGCAGAGGGACGGTTAATTTGCATGTTTCTCTTTTATTATATAGGATAAGGATAAGGACAAAACCCATTCAATTTTTTATTTTTATTTTACCTTATTCCTAGGATAGCTTAATGGAAAATTTTGTTCAAAATACTAGTATTGCTGAATTTGTATTTGGCTGCTGTGTTCAACTTCACCCTTTAAAATTGTATTCAAATTTGAACTGTAATATTGAATTTAAAATAATAATCCCAAGAAGCACTTTCCTATTAATATACCATTATATAGCAGTTATTCTATCATGTATTTATCTATTTATCTATCATCTCTATTTTTATTATTTTTATATTGCATATATCTGTTAAATATTAATACTGAATAATATTTCAGTTATTTGTTATTCTATAGGTTTAAGTATTAGTAATCTACTCATGAGCAGTAGAAAAGATTCTGTGGCAGGGCATTTTGACATGCGTCCATTACCTTTATTCCAAACATAATCTATTTTAAAAATATATTTTAATTTATTTCAGAGAGGAAGGAACAGGGAGAGAGAGAGATAGAAACATCAGTGATGAGAGAGTATCATTGATTGGCTGCCTCCTGCATGCCCCCTACTGGGGATTGAGTCAGCAACCCCAGCATGTGCCCTTGACCTGAATCGAACCCGGGACTTTTTGGTCCTCAGGCCAATGCTCTATCCACTAGGCCAAACCAGCTGGGGCCCAAACATAATCTTCATTCCAACTTTAATGCACTCTGAACTTGATGCCATTCCATTATTAATCTCTATATCTTTCTTTCTTCCACCTTAAGCCTTTTGTCTGTCCACTCATACTTGATCATTATCTTTTCCTTAATTTTAACCCTGACCTTAAGAGGTAAACCTCAGACATAGAGTAGAAACACCTGTTTTAAACATTAAATGATAATAAAACAAAGTTGAATATTTCATATTAACGTCTTCCTGAAAGAAAAATGATTGCATTTATGGTGCTTAATCAAAATAAAGTGTTATGTACCCAATCACTCCAGTAGGTTGTACAAATAGTGTAACATAATAAAATTTTTTTTTCATGTTTATAATGATTCAGGAAACACACTTCATGATGAGTTTGATCTGAAATGTTACAGACAGGAAAGGTCTTGATCATTTGTAATCAGATTTATGTCCTTTCATATAATTTTGATGCATGGCTGGAAGAACCTTAGGAGAATGTGAGGTGAATGTGAGCAATTCTTGGTTTGTGTGAATCTAAATTGATATTATAAAAGGTTACTGGCTCTGTCTGGCAGAAGTAATTTATTATTTGGCTTTGCCAAACCTCAAGATAATTTTAGTGTTGATTAATGATGTACCACTAACTTTTTTTACTCTTAAGTTTGAAAGTAACAGTTAGTGGAAAAAATTATGGATTATTTAGGTCTCCTTGTTCCTATACAATCTGTTCCCTATGCATGACTTTTTCTTCTCTTTGGAAAGTTTCTGTTTATGCTTCAAGATTTAGCTCAAGCCCCATCTCTTCTGTGAAACTTATTTTCTATCCATCTCTTCTTTCCTACTATGTAATTTTTTCCAGATAGACAGATGCTCCCCCCACTCTGTTCCCATGACACCTTCTACATAATATATTTTTTTAAATATTTTGTTTATATTGCAGTGAAATTATTTATTTAAAAATGTAGCCTGGCCAGTATGACTCAGTGGATTGAGCATTGTCCCATGCACCAAGAGGTCACTGGTTTGATTCCCAATGAGGGCATATGCCCCGGTTGCAGGCTCAATCCCCAGTAGGGGATGTGCCAGAGGAAAGCTGATTGATGTTTATCATCAATGTTTCTATTTTCTCACCCTCTCCTTTCAAAAAATCAATTAAAAACCCATATTTAAAAAAAAAATAAAAATAAAATGTAACTGGGGCTTAGCAGTTTGAGGATTCAACAAAAATAGGTACTATATCAATCAACAGTGTCTTAGTCATAAATAAAAATTGTTGTCCAAGAAAACACAGAGAAAGCCAATAAAAGAAAGTGACTATATAATAATTCTTGTTCTGAATACATGTTTATCAATTTCTCAAATAGTTGTTTTATCATGTAGAAAGCTAATATGCTAGTTTGCCAATATTCTTAAATTTTCTCCATTTTCCTGTATAGATTATTTTCTGTATAGTTCTGTGAACTTCACTAATATTACTTAACTGACCCAATTTGGAATCAATCCTGGGACAGCCTCAGGCCTAGAATGAGAATCAGGACTTATTCTAATAATAATGATAATTCATCAGAATAACTAAGCTAATAAAACATCTTAGCATCTAACTGGTAAGAACCTTCTGTAAAAACACTACATGTTTTGAAATGCTTGAAGGTAGTAGTCCATCAGTTTAAAACTACACTTGAAATGTACAATAGTGACACTTTAAAGATTAAAATATCTGAAGTGTCAGGATCATTTGTTTTCTAAGATTATTGTCAGAATTAGAGAGACAAACATATATAGCTTTTATTTCACCAAGTTTATGTGGCTGAATCTCACAAATACTAGTGAAAGGCATGGGGAGTTTCTGGAGTCAAATTCCCTGGGTTCCAAGATTAGTTTCACCAGTAACAAACTGTGTGATTTGGGCAAGATGCTTAAAATCTCTGTATTTTAATTTCTTTATTAAATTAATTTAATTTTTTTATAAGAATAGTAAATAAACATAGGAATAACACTCTACTTCATGGGATTGTGTAAAAAATTAACAAGCCATACATAACTTAAAAAATGCCTGGCTGATATGGCTCAGTGGTTGAGTGTTGACCTATGAACCAGGGGGTCACGTTTCAATTCCTGGTAGGGCACATGCCTAGTTTTTGGGTTGGATCCCCAGTAGGGGGCATGCAGGAAGCAGCTGATCCATGTTGCTCTTTCACATTGATGTTTCTTTCTCTCTCCCTCTACTTTCCTTTCTCTCTGAAATAAATAAAAACATATTAAGTTAGACTAAGTGCTTATATAGGTAATGAAGATGGCTGATTCAAGATGGTGATGAATTTTTTAAAAATATATATTTTATTGATTTTTCACAAAGAGGAAGGGAGAGGGATAGAGAGTTAGAAACATTGATGAGAGAGAAACATCGATCAGCTACTCCCTGCACATTTCCCACTGGGGTTGTGCCTGCAACCAAGGTACATGCCCTTGACCAGAATCGAACCTGGGACCTTTCAGTCCGCAGGCCGGTGCTCTATCCACTGAGCCAAACCGGTTAGGGCAAGATGGTGATAAATTTTATTTGCCAAAATAAATGTGTTAACTTTTTAAAAAGCTCTTACTAAATTGAAAATGATTTTCTCTTGTTTTCACAAAAATGTTTTCTGTTAAGAACAGAAAAAATAAGAGAAATAAATTGAGCAAACTCTAAGTCTACTTGGGAAGGAAAACCTATGTCCTCATAATAATATTATGGACTAATGTGAATGTTCTATGCCATGAGAGTCTGTAGACACATGTTCTCTGAGGAAGATCATAATAATAAATTTTGAAACATTACAATTGTCTGAAACCTATTCTGAACAATTAGCTTTCATGTTATCACTAAAGAGTACTAGCAATGTAATTATATAGTGCTTAGATATTTTTAACTGCTTACCTCTATCTAAAAAGCAAAAAGGGGACATACTTTCAACAATAAATATAAATAAATAATAATAAAATAAAAAGCATTGTTCTAAATAGGCTGTTCTTCTGTTATCATATGAGGTAGGTGAACTACGTTTTATTTTTTACCACAATTTCCATGGATTCTGACAGCACAAAAGGAAAATGGCTGATTCAGATTTGCACAAGTTCCTTTGATTCCTGAGAGAAATCAGAAGGTGAAATCTAAGAGAGGTTAGGTCATTGAGAGCAAGCAGCATCTCTTTGAATTTAAGTTGAGGTGATAGGTTTCTCAAGCTGAGAACATCTGGCTTGTGTACTTCAGTTGTCATACTCAGGGTCAAAAGAAGTTTCAAAGCTGCTGCTTGATTTAAGTTCACTATGTATTTGGAGCTCCAAATCTGAAAGAAGTTTTCCATAATCAAGGACAAAGAAGGATACTTTCTATAAAATCTTTAAATATTAAAAGTTTCATTCTTCAATATTTATAGAAGACATTAAAATATTGGTTAATCACCTAACAAAACACAGGACCTTTCAGTATGTAAGAGTAAGTGATTGAATTACAGGCCAGAATATTAAAGAAATCTGCATAATTGGTAAGAAATTATTGTAATGATTACTTTGTATGCTTATACTCATAAGGGGTATTTTTACTTATTTTATGTTTTAGTATTCATAGTCAAGAGTAAAGAAAGCTAGTGATATCTCATTTTTCCATTTGAGTGTGGACATATGTTAGTAATGCATGTGTTGGCAGTAACGACAGTTATAGAATCAGATATTAAAATACTCCATTGCCGGGAGAGAGGTACCTATAATACTTTTTTTCTAAGATTTCATCATTGCAAAGGACCAGTGCCTGCTGTGTGCTTCCCCTTCTTCTCCTCTCTGAATTTGAGTTCTTAATGATATTTATTCTGTACCTTCTCCAGAACTGCATATTGGTTGTGGAATAGAACAGATGACTTGTCATTTCAGATTGCAGACTGCAGAACCGTAAGCAGCCCCATCCAGGTTAGATGGAGAGGGCTGCACACCACCTGGACCCTGTGATCTCGGAGCTGGAGGCGGTAACTGAATGTCATGTCCTATGCCTATGATGGGCTGTGTGAGGGTACATGCTGCCCTCCCACAGTGCGGAGTTGGTGCTGAGAAGTAGCTACCCAGCCAGAGTCTCTCTTTCTCTGGCTCCTTTGCATCTAGACCAGTGGTTCTCAACCTGTGGGTCGTGACCATTGGAAAACACATATAGCATATCAGATATTTACATTGCGATTCATAACAGTAGCAAAATTACAGTTATGAAGTAGCAAAGAAAATAATTTTATGGTTGGGGGTCACCATAACACGAGGAACTGTATTAAAGGGTCGCGGCATTAGGAAGGTTGAGAACCACTGGACTGTACCATGTGTCCAGCTGTTATCAGTGGAATAGAGTTGGAAATCAGCTGTGCCCAAGATTCCCCCCCTCATGCCTTGATTCAAGAAAGCACACTCACATTGGAAGCTAGATTTTGAAGATACTGAACTTACAGGGGGGAAGAGTCCTGTTCATTGACTCAGAGTTGGAGAACCACATTCTCTTAACGCAGGAATTCTATCTATGGGTCTCATGTGAGAAATAAACTCTTTCAGATATTATACATGTTGGGCATCATGCATTTAGTTAATCATTACTTAAATTAATGCAAATATATGTTTGGTACTTAAAAGTCAAATGTTCAAAAGAAATCACTTAACTTTTATTTATTGGTGACTGAATTGACTACATGTGAGGACAAACATGTGAGGACTATTTTCAAGTTTTGTCTTTAAATGAATAGCACATCTGATTTTTTAAACGATTGGTCAGTTTCTTTTTGTTGAGGTAGTTAAGCTATCAACTTTAGTAAATTCATCGTGGATCTACGTTTGCCATGCTATCACCTTGTTCTTTACGTTGTAGCACGGAGGAATCATTTGCCCCCCATGTTCTTAAAGCTTCCGCATTTGCAGACAACTATCTCTGTGGCATTCCCACTGTCGGTGTTGCAGACCCACCTTGGGATAGAGAAAAGGTAGGATAAAAGCAGACCCTGACTTGGCCAGGGGTGGTGCTGGATGGATGGGATGGATAGGAAGCAGCATGAAGGGATGAAGTGGGATGAGGTAGAATTCCTGGGGAGTTGCAGGGTCTACCTTGGTGAATATTAAAGAAACCTACTGCATAATTGGTAAAAAAAAAAATTATTGTAATGATTATTTTACAATAATTTCACATTTGGGAGGCAAATTTCACATTTTTGGGCCACATTAGCCTGCGTGACTATTCTTAAGAAAAGTAACAGTGTTATTTTGACGTGTACATCCAGGACCTTGAAATAAAATGGTAAAGTGTGTTGGCTGGGACACGTGTGCTCCTCATTTGCCTTCATTGTATAAGCTGGGGAAGTTTAATTTCCACCACATCCTTTCATTTTTTTAGGAATTAGCCATATTTGCAAAGATTTGCATTTTAGCATCAATTCTTTGAATATATAAACATATTTTAAGTATGCAAAACTGTCTTTGACATGCTTGGGTTCTTTCCCTAGTACCCAACATTTTTGGAGTCAGTTTATCTTGCTTAAAATCCTCATATGCCTCTTCACTGTTTCTCGGTCCCCACTGGACCCACACCAGGTCTGTTCCACGTGGCTTCTCCTTGCCTAGTTCAGGTTTACAGCGGCTTTTGGGGTGCTCAGAATTTGTTGCTATCATGATTGCATATTTTGAAATTGCTTCATTTAACCATGCATCCTGCCAACTGTCTTTGCATATCTAAGTCTTAATGTTGCTCTACCCAATAAAGGGTCATGTACTTTCTGGGTCTGCCTTTTAGGAACACAAAGGTAAAGCTTTGCATGTTTTAGTGTTTTTCTTAGCTGGTGCATAAGCTCATGCTCAAGGTTTGCATTCATTACAATGGTTTTGTCCTCTTAGACCACCTAGGGCTGCCCACACAGATCCACCCTTAGGGTGCTTAGAGGTTAGAGAAAGAGGGAATCCAACAATTGAGACCTCTGGTACCGGTAAAAATTCTGAGTTAGAACATAGAACAATATTCTGATGCCTTTCATTCATAAACTAGGATCCTATTCTCTAGCTCTTTCTGTACATTTTAGAATGAACTGTGAGCATCTTGTTATACACTGAAAAAAATTTTCATTGGTAATAAAATGTAAGTTAATTAAAATAGGTCTTCACCTTTTCTTGAAATCTCAGACCAGGCAGAGATTCAAGTTCTTTAGCAGTAGATTAGACCATTCATCATTGCTTGTTTGGCTTGTCAGACACAGGAGTTTTTGTTTTTTAATTTATACAGTGCCTTTATGAATATGACATTATATCTAGAGAGTAATTATGTTAATTTCTCCTAGTTGTGATATCATCTGCCTAACAATAGCCAAATATTCTAACCTTTAACAACCCCATAGCTATTGTTTTTCATGTTTGCAAAGCATTGCCATAGTAAGCTTGAAAAAAATGGAGATATTTCCTGTGAATTCAGGTAAAACAGAAAGCTTCTTGCTTTTCCTCAGAATAAAGCTATTTAAAATTTGTTACTTATGCAGTACGTGCTTATTATAAAAAATATGGTTAACAAATACACACAAAAATTTTGTAACATTTAGATATATTTTCTTTACTCAAGGCAACTAAAACAGACATCTGCCATTCTTTCTGAACACCCAACACCCATGTTTGGGGGAATTTCCACCTTATGAAGCCGATTCTGCCTCCCATTTTAGAAGTACTAAACCTAACACTTATTTTCAGCCGGCCTGGGAGCTACGGGCAAGCACACAGCCTAGGCTGCACCGATCCAAGCAGCCAATCTCGCCCATGCTTCGGATTGAAAGCTAGTGAAGCAAAGCAGCAGAGCTGCAGGGAAACCCATCCAGTGAGGGTGGTGCAGTGGCCTTTCATCCCAAGTACCCACAGGTGACAATTTAAGTCACCATGGTTACACTGCATGCTGTTGATGGTCAATGCCTAATTTTCCATTGATTAGGAGTTCAGAGAGTGCTCAAGATCAAAGAGTTAAAATGAACTAGAATGCCCTGTGACCATTCCTGGTATCAAGCACTGTATCAGTCAGTGGGAGTTAGAAAAATGTCCATCATCTTAGGTATTTCAAGCAGAGATTTTTGTTCCCATAAATGTTAGAAGCCTGAAAAAGCAAAATAAAATTGTGTTGAGGGAACCCAAATATTTGCACTTGGAGACAACAGTTATTGTATGGAGTGCTTGGATATAAAAAAGAAAGATAAGATATTGCTAGACTAAGAATCCATAGAGGGGACCTCAGTGGGCTGATGCTTGCATCTTTATGAAGGTGTCATAGGCCTTCAGGTGAGGATATGTGGGATGGTAATAATCTGATTACTAAGGGGACACAGAACATTTATTACCATTACCTTGGAAGGGCATGGAAAGCTAGTGTGGGGGAGGGGGGTGTTGAAAGAGCTAGTGGTAGGTGTCAATGGTTTGCTGTTGCTGGAATGTCACTTACCAAAGTTTTTCTCCATCTACATTCTGATTTCCCTCTAGTGACTCCCATTACAGAACCTAGCAGAAAAGTCAGGTAACAAGGAAGTCTGGAGAGTGTTTTTCATGAAGTCCCATCGCTGATATTATGGAGAAGAGTGGTATACAAGGGGGTTTGGTGGTGATACAGCTGGAAAATAGCTGACATACTCTGACATTGAGAAATGATAGATATATGAAGAACTTCAATCTCCATGATACCTTACATAAAAACTCATTTTTTCCCATTTGTTTAATAACTATTGAATGACCCCCAGTCCCTAATAGAGCTTCTATATCAATTCAGGGGAATAATTAATAAATATGATGAATCATAAATTATATGTTATTTTAATGTGGAGAGCGGCTACAGTGTTTGGACAGGTTCAAGCCTCGGACTAATGAGAAGGCACAGTCCTTTCATGGCCACGTGCAAGTACCAGCTTGGAGGGCAGAGCCCTCCCAGCACGGTTATAGCCAACAGCTATACTTGTGAGCTTGAACCTATGGTCCAAACCTGTGGTCCCATGTGCCTGAGTGATGCAGGCTTGATAGAGTTCAGGTGCATGTAATTGAGTAGGATTGAAACCTATGAGAATGTTGTAAACTTCTTGACCATGTCCCTACTTTGCCTCGTGGAATCTGGCTATAAAATAAAGACACGGCTTGTAGTTCGAGGCGCTGTCTCTCCATCCGGGAGCAGCGTCCCACCCAGACCCAGCTCATTCTCTTGTCTGTCTTTTCTCCATCCTTCACCGCCCCCTCTCAGGGTCACTGAACCTGGCTGAGCTGGCATAGCACATAAGGCGCCCTGGGGCTGAGTATGCCATGGCCGTGCTGGCTCGCCACATTTTAGAAAATGAGAAATGCTATGAAAAATAGAGCTGAATAGAGGACCGGGAGGAATAGTTTGGGGTGGGAGTGAGGATTGGTGATATTAAATAAGGTAATCAGGGTAAGCCTCACGGGGAAAAGATTTGAAGAAAATGGAATCTGTCATGTAACTATGTTGGTGGCCTACATTCTAAACAAAAGGAACAGGCAGTACCAGAAGGTGAAGCTTGCTTGGCTGCATGTGGCATGCCAAGGGAGAAGGCAATGTTGATGGCTCCCTGGATCCCACATCATGAAGCCATGAGAGGGTTTTGAGCAGATGAGAGATATGATGCAATGCTGTTTTAAAAGCATCACTCTGGCTGCTTTATTGAGAATCAACTTTAGGGAAAGGATGGGATGGAGGGTATTGCAACAATCCAGGCAGGGGATGTTGGTGGCTTGGATCAGGGAATATAGTGTGAATCAGCAGAACATCAGGAATCTTTTAAGAGCCTAGAGCAGTGGTCGGCAAACTCATTAGTTAACAGAGCCAAATATCAACATACAACGATTGAAATTTCTTTTGAGAGCCAAATTTTTTAAACTTAAACTATACAGGTAGGTACATTGTTATCAACCTACCTATATAGTTTAAGTACAGTTGATATTTGACGCCTCCCCTGAGCTGTGTATCCTGCGGCCTGCCTGCGCCTCGTCTCCCGTCACCTGACCGGACCGACCAACACCCCCCCTTCTTTTAACGCCACTTCTTCAAAATAGGCTCACCCAGGCCGAAAACCGACTTCTGCGCATGGGCCACGAAGTTTCAATCGCACTGTAAGTGCGTGCCTGCATGTGGTATTTTGTGGAAGAGCCACACTCAAGGGGCCAAAGAGCCGCATGTGACTCGAGAGCGAGCCGCGGTTTGCCGACCACTGGCCTAGAGGATTTCCTGATGTTTTGGATGTTTGGTGGGCTGGTAAAGATATGCTGCTTCTTTCTCTTTTCCCCTTTAGAAGGAGTTGGTATAACAGGGTAAGGGATGCGTGGCTTATCTCTGAGTGGGGTGGTAACTGGTGGAAATGCATAGGCAGTGTGGGTCGTTGCTGCCCCGTGACATGTAATTGTCCCTGTTCATTCTTCCTCAGAGCTCAGGGGCGGGGCGGGGGGGGGGGGGGTATTGAGAGATCAGTCAGTGATGCTGCCAAGGGAACCCAAAAAGAAAAAAGTTCTGCTCGTCTATTATCTTCTTATTCTTTAACCTAAGATGGCTGTATCTTTCCTAAGTAGTGAGCTTAGTTTCACATCTCCACAGCCACTCCTCTGAATTGGCCTTTTCTTTTGTTATTGTTAATCCTCACTCTAGGATATATTTTTTGATGATTTTTAGAGAGAGTGGTAGGGAACGGGATAGACAGAGAGAGACGCATCAATTGGTTGCCTCCCACACGAGCCTGCAACCGAGGTATATGCTTTTGACCGGAATCGAACTCAGGACCCTTCAGTGTGCAGGCCAACGCTCTATCCAGAGCCAAACCGGTTAGGGCTGAATTGGCCGTTTTTAACTTTTCACCTACACAGCTTTTCTTACTCAGGGCCCAGGGCCAGGTAGCAAACTCCCAGACCAATCACACAGAATCCATGAGCTCTTGTTTGGGTTCTGAAAGCAGCCCAAGCCTAAGTGATAGGATGCTACAATGCTGCATATGCCCCTCAAAGAGCTTTGGATGGGGACAGATGATAAAGGTTTCTCTAATGTTCTCCCCAAGCACACAATGATACTAATGATGTTTCAGGGCATTTACTTACTGTTTGTCTCTGACCCATTTATGCATTACAGTATTCAATTCTCACACCAGCACTTAAAGAAATTAATATTTTGTCTCTTTCTTTGGTGAGTTAAAATAGGCTCAGAGCAGAGAATCACTTGGCCCAGGTCTCTCAGCTGGCAGGCGGTGGGACTCAGATGGTAACTCCAGTCTGTGGGTGGATATAGCCCTGATGCCATAGCTCTAAAATGCTATGCTCTGTGTCCAACTATATGCACTTTCAACTCTGCATGCCAATTCACCTGCTCCTGCTCCCTGAACAAAATGTGTCTCTACGTTTTGATGCCTTTACTCTGCATAATTTTTTTTCAAATAAGGGTAACTTAGGAAAATTAGACATTTTTGTGAGAAAAAATAAGGATGAAAGCACAATAGTCTTGAGGGATGGTTGAGTGAGTGTGTTTAGACAAGATAGCTCCCTCCATAGCATGTTTTGCTAGCCAGTAAGAAAATATTAGGGATGCTTTCACTTTTAATATCCTTTTTAATGTTTTTAAAGAGAAAAAAAAAGTATCTGTCACATATACCACATATACACAGGGTATGAATGTATTAAACCGTTTCAGTAGAATTATCACAACTCAAAGATACTTTATTCACTAGCTGCAAACTTTATGTACATTTATATCTTATATTCAAAGAATTTTTGCCAAGCTATTTTACAACACGTAATTAGTGACCTTGTACAGAACTACTGGACATTATTTTCCATCCCTGCCTGGCCCTGGGGGAAATTATTACATTATTATTCTATTTTTGGCACACTATCAACAACAAGTGGGAACTCAAATTGTTACTGTGAAAAGGGTGAGCAGTTGTTGTAACTCTCCCACCTTTGTAATTGATGACATAGCTTATCAGACACTAATCAGAAGTTTTCTGATAAAATCCTGAATTAACAAAAATCAAATTATGAGCTGGCCACCATTGCCTTTCACATTCATTTTGTGCTTCTGAGTTATGATACCAAGTTTCTTTGCATTTTTTCTGTGTGCTTTGTAAGGGTGAAGTTCACTGTAAACTTGGGAGGATCTCTGTTTAGAAGAGATGGAAAGGATCTGGAAAAGAATATGAATTTGGCTGCTGGGTCAGAAATGTCACCAGCGTAAAGTTGGGAGATGGAATGAATAATGCTAGCTAAAAGCCAGGTGATGTTAGTTTGGATTCTATAATACCTATGTTTACTTTAATTTTTCCCCATGCAGGTAATTTCAAAAAACACTTTGTCCAGGGACAAAATACTGAAAATACAATGTTTACTATTTATTAATTTTTGTCTTTCAAAAAGAGAATATTTAAAGCAATGCAAAGCTTTTTTATTCTTTCAGATTTCTTTCAAAATAGTGTGCATTTTTCTTCAGCTGATCTAAATCCAAAAATATCTTAGAACATTGTAACTATCTGCCTAGTATTTCTAGCCAGTCTTTGCCTATAAATAATAAAAAAGATTCACAGTGAACATTAATATCAGAGGGTAGGGTGAATTTTGGATGCAAATTTTTCCAAACCCTGACAAACATGAAAACATTGGCATAGCCTTATTTAAAGTGACACCTACTGAAGCTGATTTCCATGTGTATTATTCTATAATTCTCAGTGACAAAATTCATACAAAAAGGATAAAATCTCACCTGTTTTGTATTGTATTCACTTATTTTATTGTTATTATTTTTCAAATTTTGAACTTAAAAAATTATTTTATAAGTCTTGGTTGAAGAGTCACAAGTATTGAGTGAATGATGTCAGTCTTTTTCTAAAATATATTTTAAAAGATACTGTCTGGGCCTTAGGTATATCTGTCATTCTAGAAGGGTGATACTTGGTAAATAAAACAATAAATCTACTAAAAAAGAAAGAAAGAAAAGAAAACAAACAATGCGGATGACCGGAGCAAATTTTTCCTTAGATGTCTTAACAAATTATACTGAATTTCTCTAGCATGTGTGAAGGCCAAGAATTGTTTTTCAAATGTATTTTGCTGGTAGCTGACCACATTGACTCTGAGGGCCACACTTTACATTTGCATTCTATAATTGAATGTATCCCCATGTATCAGAGAGGATTCATTAACACTAGTCCCATAATCATTCACAAATTTGAGAGGATACTGTGTACTTTAAAATATTAGGCTTTTTTCTTGACACTTTCACATTGTATGATAAGCATAAACATTTACATTTTTTTGAAGTGAACATTTAAAAGCATTACATTCAACAATTAGATGCTAAATAGTAATACATTTGCTTATCTAAAGCATGCAAACTTCAGTTTACTGAGTATTGTGGCAACTTTAATAATCATTGACTATTTCAGCATTCAATTTATAATTTAGTTCTTTGAATTTGTTACATACATTAAAATGTATGTGTCTGCACACTCAAATGTGTGTGTATGTATGTGTGTCTGCTTATTGGTGTAATCAGAAGAAATTCAGCTTAAACACATATAGTAGGGTTGTTTAAACTTTTAACACATTATAACAATTAGATATTTCTAGTTTGGGGTCCAAAATAAAGAGGATGATTGGAAAATGTAATGTCTTGGCAGCAAAAGATCACAATTTGCTCTTGAATAATTGCTTTAATCTTGTTCTTCAACAAGCAAATAGTGGGTTCTATATTGATGAAGGCATAACAATTCTGTAAAGTGTTACAGGTAATTATTTTAGCTGGATAGCTTCAAAAATACAAATTATTATTTTCAAGTTCTTAGAAGGTTTCTGCTTTCTTGAGCAGGATTGAGAATATCTCTATTTCAAGGAAAGATGATTTATAAGCACTGATGTCCGGAAGATAAATTTCACACTTAATGGTGTATCTTATTTTGTTATGGCTCTCAGAAATATGTCAGTGTATTTTTCTTATAGTAAAACTAGTGGTCTGGTGCACAAAATTCATGCACATTAAAAGACAGTTAATTAGAGGAAATATTTTAATATTACTATTTGCCCTTTGTCTATAATAGAAGTGTCAGAGATGATAGAAAATTAATAAAATGTATATGAAAATCTCTCTCCTGTCAGAGTCTGGGGCACACCACGGGACTCAGAGTCAAATCCCCATCCACCCACATGTGCCTTGAAATCTCATGAGACCCAGACATGGACAGCCCCACCCCTGTCAAGCCTCTCGGAGTGGGGGTGGCACAGCCTCAGGTCCCCTGTCAAGTGCTGCTGGGCAGGGGGTGCAGCCTCAGGTCCCCTGGCCCTGGCGCCAGGGGTGGGGCATGGCCTTAGGTCCCCCGTCAAGCCCTGCTAGGCGGGGGGTGAGGCCTCAGGTCCCCTAGCCCTGGCCCGAGGGTGTGAGGGTGTGACAACCATTTGCATGTTAGCTCTTTATTATATAGGATAGATGCTTCTTTAGGACCATTAGTTCATTTCTTTAGGGGGAAAGGGTATTTCTGAAATATCTAAGCAAACATAAGGAAAGCTCTCTCTGTGGGAAGGTGTGTATTTTATTTGTTTGCTGTGTATTAGTTCATATGCATCCAAACTATTGTCTGGCTTTCTATTGTAATAGATGATTCACCTTTCTACATCTTGCTTGATTTACTGGTATGTATATTTGTATATTTCTTAAGGGTTTGCCTTTAAGCATATATTATGATATTTTCCTACAGCCCTCACTCTTTTCTTCAATGGGAAGAGAGGAGAGGTAAAGGTCTGTATAATTTATAAAGTTGATGTTCACCTTAAACTTTTTCCTTGGGTTATGGAGGAGAAACACACTTTCCTTTGGAGTAGATAGATGCTCCTGTCTGCCATTGTAACTATGAATTAGTATTTTTAATTCTTGCCTAAAAATTGGTAGGCAGTTTCAAAGATAAATGAGATTCTTCCCTTCTTCATTAGAAGGCATGTTTAGTGTTTTATAATCTACACATGGACAGAGACAACAATATGGTGATTGCTGAGGGAAAGTGGGGGTGGGAGGTACAAGAGGGTAAAGAGGGGAATAAATGGTGATGGAAGAAGACTTGACTTGGGGTGGTAAACACAATACAACATACAGATGATGTATTATAGAACTGTACACCTGAAACCTATATAATTTTATTAACCAATGTCACCCCAATATGTTAAATAAAATTTTCATCTTAAGCATTTATGAAAAATAAAATAAAGAGTATCATAGGAATTTGCTTTGTCATTTTAAGGTTCAATTTTGACTCTTCTTAGTTTGGCACTTTAAAATATGTAATGGTCAAGGAGTAAATGATTATTATTTTTCTTTTGAAACAACTTTCTCAGAAAAAAATAAAGAGAATGACATGTAGCTCCTTAGTGATTTGACTAGATTTCCTTTTCAGTTACATTTCAAGGAGATAATTTTTAAATCTTAAATTTTTAAATTAAAAATTTTAAATCATTCTATAAAATGTGTTCTCTTGAGCAAAAAAATTCTCATCAATTTCTACTCTTTGAGGTTATTTTTCCATTATTCTAGTGGAAAAATTAGTCATTTAACATTTTTTTCTGTTATAGCTATAGATGAAGTTGTTTTATTTTATATAGATTTTGATTGTATTCACTCACAACATTGCATTTGAAAGCTTCTTTAATCTTTTGGAAAAATCATATGTCACTTTAGTTTCACTAATGTATGTTATAAGTTTTAAAAGGAAAACAAAGCACTTTACAAGTATTTTTCAGTTTGTTACATATAATAATTTAGAATTTTCAAAGGATGAATTTAAAGCCTGTTTTCTTTTTGAGGGAGGCAAATATCCTAGTAATGTCTTTATGATATTTATATGCTACCTTTCCCTACTGAAGCATCTCTGCCTAAAAATTGCCCTTCTCTTTCAGGAGAGTAGGCAGGACAGGACTGATACATAGTGAGGAGAAAGGGGCCTAGGCTGCCACCACGGTGGCCTCACCCTCTCACCTCAGGGAATGGATTTAGGGACACTCGTCCACGGAGGTATAGGGTGAGCTTATGAAACTGGAGGTGGTGGAGGCGGACTTGGAATTCCTGCGGGAGCAGCTATTGGAGCTTGGGTCTCTTGGTGTCGCTCTCTTCTTCTGGCTGGATTTGGCGTTGACAGAGTCGCTGGGGTCAAACACCACTGTCACCGACTCCATCCTCGTCACCGTGTACAGGCTGCTTTGCCTGGTGGGGTGGAACCTGGTGGCCTTGAGCTCCAGCTCATCATAGCTAGACACTTCGATGAAAGGACACCAGCGAAAGGCTCTCTTGAAGCCAGCTCGAAACCTGAGAAGTGGGCCACAGGGAGAAAGAGTCATGTTTTCAAGAGGAAATTTCTTTCACTGCCACAGAAAGCCCTAGGTAAGGCATTTAGCCAACTCAGTGTTTTAATCTGATTTTCTAGTCACAGTCTTAGAATTTAGGCCACAGCATTGGTACTAGTCTTTTAAGTTCTTCTTGTTTGCTTTGAATCTTAATTTACTGTCAAGGAGAAGCAAGTCTTCAAAGAGTAAAAGAACAGCGTCAGGTAATCAATATAGCAAAGAAACAGTGTACATTTATTCAATAATTGTATACATCTGCATAAGTGCAATTGAATTAGTCTTGGCACTTAAATATGACACATTTATAAATTAAAGTCTTATTTAGTGTTAGAATTAGTTGCTAAACTTGATGGGTGTTTTTTTTTTAAAGAGTTTATTTGAGCCAAACTGACAACATGTACCAGGGAGCAAGATCTCAAATGCCCCCTAATCATGATGGTTTTTATCTAATCACATGTGAAAGTGTAAAATCCTCGGCTTTGTAAACTATTAAATAAAATTGATCAAAAAAAGATGTACTGCTTGTAGGTGGCTTGAATTGATATGTGGCTTATGCAATGAGTAAAAAAAGAGTAAGAATTAATTAACAAACTTAAGGCACAGTGTGGTGGAGGCCCACTTGGGAAGAGAGCTTAGAATTTAGCTCAGGCAGTTACTTAGATGAAGTTCCGTTTCTCCTTGTGCTCAAAGTAGCTCAAAACGCATTGGTTTATTAAGGAAATTATCAGCCCTATGAAATTAACCCCACTCATCCATGTGCTGACCTTACAACTTACGTGATTTTTACCTGAAAACCACATTTTACTTTTTTTTTCTAGCCTTAAATTTAACTGTAAATATTTCTACTTCTTTCTTTTTTTTAACTTCACTTTAAAAATAGCTTTTCCCTGACCGCCTCAACTTCTTCACAACCCATTCCCATGGTGCATCCTCTCTTATTCACTGAGCTCCTTATGCAGGAAGGTAGATTGGAATTCCTCTTGTCTGTATTGTTGCCTCTATCACACTCACAGCGACATCTTCCATTTACCAGTTTATTTACAAAACACCCCTTTTAGTAGAGTACACTCACATATGCCATCATCTGTGGAGGCCTATGAAGTATCTTCATTTCTTTGAGGACCTGAGCACATCTTCAGCTCCCCCCCTTCATCATGAGTGCATCCCCTTTTCCTTGGCATATACAACTATGAAAGGCTTGGAGGGAGGATTTGGCCCCTATAAAAACTGCCCGGTTAGATTCTCTGAGAGCATTGTTTTGAGGGTGAGGTATTTTATGTAATAGGGGAGAGTCTAGAAAAATATCCAGCTCTGTGCTCCTCTCAGTGAATTTTTCCATTTTAAATTCACACCAAGAAGCTGGAACAACATTATATGCTTCCAGTGATGCCAGGAGGGACAAGAAACTGGCATTGGGCCATTTTGTTTTTACCTTTTATTCAGACAGCAGTAGATGATGGGATTGTACATGGTCGAGCTCATGGCCAGCCAAAAGCTCGCCAGGTAGACCTGCTGGATGTATTTCCACCGATTTAGTTGGTGATAGATTGCAGTGAGGATGAAGTAAATATGATAGGGCAGCCAGCAGATGGCAAATGTCACCACAACAATAATCATCATTTTTACAACCTAGAAGAAAAGAAGGAAAAGGTTATATTTGGAAAATTTAAAAGTCATGAAAAATATTACTTTCAATAGCTTCCTGAAAATCATATTTTTCCTGGCAGTGCAGTTAAATCCATAGCATGCCTACGGAATAGTCAAGATATGTTTTTAAATGGGAGGTAATAAAGGGACATTGCTATGATAAATCTCAAGGAAACATGCTTGTGTCACCATTCCATCTTTACCTAACCTGAGTGAATGGGTGGCACTAAATTAAACTGAAACAAATTTGGTTTAATAGGTCTGTCTACTAAATTTTTTCATACTTCTTTTGGGAGTTTAGAAATAATATAATGTTCAGAATACCTTAAAATAATTTTGAGGCTTACCCACAGTTAGATCAGAACACAAACTAGAGAGTCTTGACACAAATGGCCTGTATAGCACCTTAGAACTATGAAAAGATATCATCTGTGTACTGGGCTTGTCAGTTTTAAAAAAGATTTTTAAAATTGATTTTTAGAGAGAGAGGATGGGAGAGGGAGAGAGAAAAATATCTATGTGAGGGAAACATCGATTGGCTGCCTCTTGCACATCCCCTACAGGGGATACAGTCCACAACTTGGGCATGTGGCCTGATTGGGAATCAAACCAGCAACCTTTTGGTGGGTGCACAGAACAACACCCAACCAACTGAGCCCCACAGGCCAGGGCTGGACTTGTCATTTGACTACAAGCTGGAGATTCAAATGAAAGCTGGCAAGATTGAAGATCACAAGAGACACGATTCTAGAAATAGACAAAGCATGAAATGGATCAGTGTGGAAGGCAAAGCTTTCCCAAGGGCCTAATCACTGTACCATCAGGTGACTAGTACTGAGCTGATAGAAATTGGCCACCAGAGCTGAAAATCCAGATCAGTAGCTCATAGAATGTCATCATTGTCTCTACCATGTAAAGTCTTTTGTATTTAAGTCTTTTGATTTTCTCAGAATTCTTTGAATTGTATTTTTCCCCTAAAGATCTGTGTTCAGAGTTCTGCATTTTATCTCTCCTCTTTCTTATTCATATATTTGTAGAATAGAAGAGCCATATTTTATTACTACCTATGACAATGTGAATAGTGCAGGCTACTATGTTAAATATAGTATCAGCAAACGAATGTTTTTGTACAGACTGACCACAAACTCCCTAAGCGTAAACTTGCTTTCCAACAATACTAGTAGCTGAAGAGCTACATAGGCTAAGAGAGTCTTTTAAAGTGGCTTCCAATCGCCAAGTCTAGAACATGGGGAAATTAAAGCAAATGTGCAGAATTTTATTGTTAAAATGCACCTGGAACAGGAGGTATCAGAAAACTCATTATTCACATATATATGGTCTTAAGGATCTTGTTGCAAAACATTTAGTAACTTATTAGAAGGTTTCTTTTAAAAAAAATCTAAAAGACCCTAGGCATAGGCCTCTGCTCACACAATCTTGTGAAGTGATTTTAGATATATCAAACTTAGGACCCCAGGTTTCCTGTAAATGCAAAAGCAAGCTCTTGGGTGAACAAAAATTGCCTTGCTTTGTGAAATGCTGAAATGATTAAATTGAAATTGTAATCCTGTCCCTCACAAAATGTCAAGTAAAAGAGTACTTTGCAGCACAAACCTTGAGAAATGATAAACGTGAAAGTGCTGTGAGCAGTTCCCCTGTGTGGGTCATGGCTGGATAGTGGCATTAGCACAGACAGGGTATAAATGCTAAGCAGGAAAGTTGGCAGAGCTCTTGAAACTCCTGAGATTTTTAGGCAAGATAGGAGAGTGGGATAGAGATAATGCAAATCTGTCACCATGTTTTGACAAATTTTATTACAACTTGACATAAAGATTGATTGACAATGACAGATGATTACTAGAATTAGTGGGGCAATCACAATATGATATATAAAAATGTTGAATCACAATGTGTACACCTGAAGCTAATATAACTAATATAATATTGTATACCAACTATAATTAAAATAAAAATCGTTATAAGCCAAATAAAAAAAGGCAAATCTTAGAAAAAAAGACTAATCTATAAATCCTAGGCTCTGATTTTTATTATTCACTTAGTAAAGTTTGTTGAAAAGGTGAATTTTTTAAAATTTCAAATAGGGACCTTTGAATGAAAAGGAGGTAGAGAAGATACAACTGATTTCTGTATGCACTGAGGTAACAGTTAATGGTTTAATCAAGATGCAGATTAAGAGGTAGATATAAAACCTTACTTTTCTGGGGACTAAACAGGGGTTTCAGAAGGTTGTGTATTCATTTTGAGCAAACAGATGCAAACAAAGGAAATACCAGTTGACAAAGAGTGGTATCGCCAGATTGATAAATGATCTGCATTAAGTACAATAATCCTTTTTTGTAACTTTAGATTTCTGCTTTTGTAGTTCATATCCAGTATGCTCCCAAGTATCTTTCATAGTTTCAGATACAGTAAAATAAAGTAAGCTTTTGGGACTTTCTTTTGAATCTAATTAGGTGCAAATTATTGTATCAAGAGATAAGATATAACAGCCCCTGAATTTTTTTTCAAAATTTTATTGTGATAAACATCTACACTAACAAAAGAGAAAGTTGCAAATTGACCGTACCTTTGAGATGCCCACCAGCCAATCAGGAGTATGCAAATTAACCCAACAAAGATGGCAGGTTAATTTGCATACGCAGGTGCTGAGCGGCCAGGGGCGAGGCAGGACACTTGCGTCGCCATGGCAATGATGCAGGCGTTCTGCACCACCCCAGCCCCTCAGGGCCTCTGGGCAGTGTGGGAAGGCGGAAAGGAAGCTCTGGCCAGAGAGAAGGCAGTGCCGGCAGCCAAGGGAAGGAAGGCCCATTCTTGCATGAATCTTCACACATCGGGCCTCTAGTACATAATATGAGATTTATCATCTTAATCATTTTAAGTTCAGTTATACTAACTTTTTAAAAAAATTTTTAAATATATTTTATTGATTTTTTACAGAGAGGAAGAAAGAAAGGGAGAGGGATAGAGAGTTAGAAACATAAATGTGAGAGAAACATTGATCAGCTGCCTCCTGCACACCTCCTACTGGGGATGTGCCCGCAACCAAGGTACATGCCCTCGACCAGAATCGAACCCGGGACTTTTCAATTCATAGGCCAACACTCTATCCACTGAGCTAAACCGGTTAGGGCCAGTTATACTAATTAATATTGTTATGCAGCCATCTCCACCATCCATCTCTAGAACTCTTTACATCTGGTGAAATTGAAACTCTATTCCCATTAAATAACACCTCTTCATTCTCTCCTCTCCCTAGGGCCTTTACTCAAATAAAAAGAATTCTAAATGTTTTTCTTTAAGATTGATTGATATTGGGTATTCATGAAGCTGAAAGACTTATCCAGCTTCTGAGGCAATGGGATTTATTTTTCATGGTAATGTGGACATTGTAGCCATCCATTGTCCTTGGCACAGAAACTTACCAGTAGGAGGAATAAGGGAGGTGGGACAAATGAAGAAGCACTTGCAGTAACATTGCCTATTTCTTATAGTTAAGAATCCATTTTAATTATATAGGCAGGGTTGAAATGCATGTCATCCTTAGTGAGAAGCAGCTTTGGGTACCTTTTCTTCATGTATTAAAAGGAAAAAAAGACCTTTGATTTTTGTATCCTGTATAGGTTAGACTGGAATGCCTGCGGCTGTTCTTATCTGCCATGTTAAGTTAGTGCAGGATAGATGATTTTGAGGTTTGGGACATAAAAGAAAAAAAAATCAGTCTAGGAAATGAAATAAAATACTGCCAACCATAAAATAAGTTTAGGAGTTACAGTCTTCAGGGTATTATTTATTCTTTTAAAATGTCTGAATGGAAATTTAACTCTACATGACAAGGAACTTCTTGTTTTGATTAGAACCTCCTCAGAGTATATTATTGGAAGAACCATCCCATGGACCACACATACCCTATCACTTCTCTATACCTTTTGTCAGCCCAAATGTTCTCAAGTGGTAATTATATCTTTTTAGGTCAAAATTATAGGCCTGTTTATTTTAACTGCATATTAGCAAAGTAAAATATTTTTATGAGTAAGATATGAAAAAAAAACTTTAATGAAAAGCATCAAAATCTACAGTACCACTTTCTGAGGTATTTAGGTTGGGTTTTGCTGCTTCAGTTTCAAAGGCTGTGGTTAAAAATATCATTCCCAGTGAGAAAATAAGAACTAAGGAGTAAAACCTGTGAAAAAAAGTGCACAATGTTCCAGAAGAGTTGAATTTTGCCAGTAATTTCAAAATTAGATGAGCCTATAGGCATATTATTTTAGTGTTATCTGAGAAATTTAACACTGTTGCCCAATCCAAGATGTATATCTAAATAACATTAGCTTAGAGCAATACCTGTAAGTAATTATGTCAAGCCCAAACCACGAGTTTGTGTATGTAGATTTACAACGATCTATAGCAAAAGAAAGGAGTGCAGCCATCAAAAGCAAGACAAGATGAAATAGAAAAGAAGTACATTAAGGCAAAGGGAATAAAAACTGGTGTTATGGGATTATGGTTAGAGATAAAAACTTAGGCTTATTATGAACTGAATTGTGTCCCCTGAAAATTCTTTTTTAAGTTTACAAGCCCTTTTATTTATTTAAGTTTAGTTCTAGCTCTATTGAGATATAATTGGCATGTAACATTATGTAAATTAAAAATACAATATGACGATTTGATACATGTGTATATCATGAGGTGATTATCACAGTAGGATTAGTTAACAAACACCTCCACCATTTCACATAATTATCTCTCTTTTTTTTGTGGTGACTACATTTAAGATTTACTCTTTTAGTGACTTTCAAGTATATAGTACAATATTGTTAATTATAGTCATTATGCTGTACATTGGATTTCCAGAGTGTGTACATTCCATAACAGGGCAGTTGGCGGACCTGCAAGTGAGGTCCCCAGCGACTTGTGGGCTGGCTTCCAGATTTTAGTAAAAGGCTTAGTGTTTCTTACATTCATTTAAAAATCTTATGAATATATATGAACTTATTAAATCTTCATTACAAACTCTTGACCACAATATTTATCCATTTTATGGATGAGAGACTTAAAACCAAAATGGTATAGTGATTTCTCAAAATCCCAAAGGCAAGTTCATAGATAGAGTTACTGGGTACTTTAATTCTTAATTACCCAAGGTTCATTTTGTATACATTCTGCTTCTCAAGATCCCTAGAAATAGGCTTTGCTTCTTTCCTCATTTAGCATGCTCAATTACAATTAAAAATCTAATAGATATGTATTTGTCTTGTCAAGACATAGAAGAGGCTGATTCTGGAAGTAAATGTAAATAAAACATTCTCAGAGCATTATGCTAAGTGAAATAAGCCAGTCAATGAAAGAAAAATACCACATGATCTCACTCATTTATGGATAATTAAGACCATTATAAACTGATAAACAAAAATAGATACAGAGGCAGAGCAACATTGAACAGACTGTCAAACTACAGCGGGAAGGCTGGGGAAGGCTCGGGGGGTGGGTAAGAGATCAACCGAAGGACTTGTATGCATGCATATAAGCATAACCAATGGACACAAGACACTGGGGGGTATGAGAGGCGCAGAGGTGGGCAAACTTTCTGACTCGAGGGCCACAATGGGTTCTTAAACTAGACCGGAGGGCCGAAACAAAAGCATGGATGGAGTGTTTGTGTGAACTAATATAAATTCAAAGTAAACATCATTACATAAAAGGGTAGGGTCTTTTTTTTTTTTAGTTTTATTCATTTCAATCGGGCCGAATCGGCCCGCGGGCCGTAGTTTGCCCACGGCTGGGCTAGGGGAAGGTCAAGGGGAAAAAAAAAAAGGAGACATATATAATACTCCTTGTAATACTTTAAGCAATAAAACAATTAAAAAACAAACAAACCAAAACATCCTTATGTACAGTAAATCTTTGGGTATTCAAGTGCATGAATTTATATCCCTAATCTAGACCTCTCCACTACCCTTGTGTATTTTTTTCCCTTATGAACTTTAGGTATTTTGTATATTTGTTTGTGTTTTGATATATTTCTTCACTCCTCAACAGTGACAAATTCTTTTTCAACAATTGGAGTTTTAAAACTTAAAATATGATTTATTTAGTCCCATAATCCTCTTGCCATAACTCAGTGATTTTATTTTTTGTGTTTAGTTCACAAAGTACAGCTTATTCTAGCCCTCTCCTTCTTTGTCTTGTTTCTAGCAACTGATTTCCCTATGATTTTTAATTTTTTTCCAACTCTAAACTCTTCATCCTTGCATGTATTTTTATCTTTTATTTGTTATTTTTAAAATTATTATTATTTTTTTATTGATTTTCAGAGAGAAAGGGAGAGGGAGAGAGAGAGAGAAACATCACTGATGAGAGAGAATCATTGATCAGCTGCCTCCTGCACGCCACCCACTGGGGATGGAGCCCACAACCCGGGCATGTGCCCTTGACTAGAATCAAACATAGCACCCTTCAGTCCTCAGGCCGACGCTCTATCCACTGAGCCAAACTGCGTAGGACTGCATGTACCTTTAAACTGAAAGTGTTCTTTTCGGGGCTACAAATCTGCAAATCATAAAGAACGAGCAGGCTCCTCTCCTGCTGGCCAGCTATGTGTCCTCCAGGATGGCAAAGAATTGAAACTCTCAGTCTTAAAAGGAATAATGAGATGAGTAAAGCAGCGTCTTTCTCTCCTGCACTGCAGCACCCTCCACACTTCACACATCCCTCTGAGCTCTGCCCACTGTCTTATTGCAGATGCTGCATCACTCCAGAAAATTAGCCAAGTGGCAAATGAACAAGCAAAACTTTAAAAGAACCCCTTTAAGCCACCGCTGCCCCTCAGATAGGTGACTGTCTCAAAGACATCTCAAAATGTCATGTTTAAAACAAGCTCTTTCTCTTGTCCAGCTCCCCACCCCAAAGCTTTCTTCCTGTGAAGGGAATCTCGGTAAGTGGCGCCACCACCTCTCCAATACCTGAAGTTAGAGACTTAGAAGGCGGGCTTGTTTCTTTGCTTTCCCCCATTTTCACTGCCCCATTCAATACCTACAGTGGTTCTCAGCCTTCTGGCCCTTTAAATACAGTTCCTCATGTTGTGACCCAACCATAAAATTATTTTCGTTGCTACTTCATAACTGTAATGTTGCTACTGTTATGAATCGTAATGTAAATATCTGATATGCAGGATGGTCTTAGGCGACCCCTGTGAAAGGGTCGTTCGACCGGCAAAGGGGTCACGACCCACAGGTTGAGAACCGCTGAATACCTAGGAAAATCCTAATGGCCAAGTCACCAAAATACGCCTGAGCCTTTTCATGGCTTGTCATCTCTACTGCTATAACCTCTGAGAAAGCATCATTATCTTTCTCCTGAGCAACTGCAATAACCACCTAATTGGACTTTGCTTCCAAACAGCAGTTAAAGTGACTTTCTAAAATAAAACCAAATCCTCTTACTCTTGCTTAAAACTTCTGCTGTGTTTTGCTTCTCCTGCCTTATTCTCCAGTCTCACCCATCACATACTCCCTTTGGTTCTTTCTGCTCCAGCACTCTTGTTTCTGATCCTTCAAAGTATCAGCCACATTCCCTTTCCAGGCATTGCTCACCTAGTCTTTCCTGTCTGGGGTGCTCTTCATCCAGGTCTTTTCTTTCTTTCGTTTTTTATTTTTTTGGCCTTATTTCTTCTAACTGATAAAAGCTCAGCTATAGTGATATATTCTCCAGCAGGTATCACCTTGTTTAATAGTGACCCTAATACTATGACCTTGTTTAAAGGTGACCCTCATTGCAGTTATTTTTTTTTCCGTATTACTCTATTTCCTTCAGTTTCCGAGTACAATTGGTCCTTATTTTGTTACTGGAGGCCTGGTGCACAGATTCGTGCACTGGTGGAGTCCCTCAGCCTGGCCTGTGCCCTCTTGCAATCCGGGACCCCTCAGGGGATGTTGGACTGCTGGTTTTGGGCCTTCAGGGATCGGGCCAAAACCAGCAGTCTGACATCCCCCCAAGGGATGTAGTAGTGCACAAAGAAGCAAGAGGCTGGGGAGGAGCCAGAACCAGGGCCCAGTGCTGCTCTGCTCCCGCTCATCCTGGCCCCACTGTGCCTGCTGCTACCGCTGGGTAGCACTGCCTCAGAGGCAGGAGAGGCTCATGCCCTTGCAGCTGGACTTACCAGCCATGAGCCCAGCATCTGACGCCCATCCGCTGAGTGGCGCTCCTGCTGTGGGAGTGCACTGACCAGTAGAGGGTAGCTCCTGTCTTGAGCATCTGCCCCCTGGTTTTTAGTGTGGGTCATAGCTACCGGTTGAGCGGTCAAGCCGACGATCAGTAGCTTAAGGTTTTATATAGAGAGATTCTAGAGAGTCTTTGTGTCCTGCCAGAATGTAAATCCTTTGAGGGTCTTGGACACATCAGTTTTGTTTAACCTATATCTCTATAGCATAGAAGAATACACACAGCACAGGATGGCCCTCCTTTGAATAAATGAATAAATAAATACATGAATAATATAGTAATGATTGACATTCTCATATAGGGTATAGGGCTATGATAGCTTGTATAAAATATACCTTCAACCTCCTACAGGCTACTGAGAGAACATTATCAAGTTTCTCTTCAGATTCTCTCTATATTGCAAAAATTAATATTATATTGATAATTTTGCACTGTGCATTATAGTCTATAACACTGGTCATATTTTTAACAGTCATAGGTAGTGCTGGTCATAAGAGTCTTCATATAGTTAACTATGGTGCTGTGATAAATGAATGGATGAAGAACCAGGAGCTATAAGTTTTAGTCACAACTTTTCTAGCAAATTATCTGTGTGATCTTGCGGAAGTTATTTAACCTCTTTAAGTCTCAGTTTTCTCATATGTAAAATGAGATGAATCTCACAGCATTGATATAAAGGTTATTTAAAAATGATGCTTTTAAGGATCTGAGGAAAACTATCAAAATTATAATTATGTTTTAATAGCTAAAATATAATAACTGTCTTAGCTTGGGCTGCTATAATAACATATCATATAGTGTGGTGGCTTAAATAACAGACATTTATTTTCTTACAATGATCAGTTTTCAATTTTCAGCAAGGCACTGTATATGAAGGGAATTATTATCTCCTAACTGATTTTCTGCTTTTTAATCAGCATGGTAGCACTTGAAGGACCTTTTTCCTTCTTCTAATTAATATTGGCGTCCCTATTCCCATTGGTATGCAACTGCTATTCTGTCCATCATCCTCAGTTCTTTTTGGGTGCCCTTTTCCTTTACAGATTTAGCATGTGAAGCATGCCTGGTGTTTCTTTAAAGTGTCAGCAACAATCATTATCATCTAGGCTTAGTTGGCTGTGGCAAAAGGATTTAGAAATTCCTATTTCAGAGATTTGTAAAATGCTGCCAGATCATGTTGAAGAATGATGAAATAATGAAGCAGAAATAATCCGAGGTTAATACCTGAGAATAAAAAGGTAAGAAGCATTCACAATGTATTATTTCACCTGTTCTAAGTATTCCCAAATAAAAACAGATTAAAGACAGGGTTTGGAGGACTACAAAGGATTAGAAAAACCCAATCATTTGGAAATACACTGCATACAGCATGTAGAAGTACAGACACTCATAGTCCTTTTGGGATCTAATCTCTAAGCAAAGTAGGAGAGAAAAGTCTCTGAAACCTTTACAGGAATGAAATAAATCAGTAACAGGAAGACATCTGAAAAGACTTAGAACACGTAATTAAAATCACACACGTAAAGGGTTTGTGCAAAATAGCGTGACAGAAAACAACAACATTACTTTTCTATTTATAAGCTCTCCTGACTTGATGGAAAGTGAAATTGAGTATATAAAGGATATTTTGTTTGCTGAGACAGGGAATAGATATAGATGGGAATTTGCAAGTTTGGAATTATTTAAATAACAGGGCTACAGTTTGAATAGAAGGAACAGTGCTAAGTTTGTCTTGAAAAATTGTGGGTGAGAGGTTTTTCTGGAGCACAGAAATGTATTAAGGAGGTGACCACAAGCAGGGAAGGGGAAAGGTGGAGAAGGAGATAAAGAGGAAAAGACATACACACAATTGCCTGAGGGGTATGAAGTTCTGAGAGGCAAACCCCCTTTGAACTAATTTACAAAATCCTCAGTGAAATTCATTTTTCATTCAGGACACACAAAAATGAAAAACAGTGATATGTGACGTTTGCTAAAATCTTGGTCACAAAAAATAATGGTAAATAGAAACTGTAGATTACTGGGAACAGGCTATCATAAAAAACTGAAGGGGTTAAAGTTACTTATAGGCACTATGTTGCAGGGAGGAAGTTGTCCTGCTAGGCACTTTATTTTTTTTTAAATATATTTTATTGATTTCTTACAGAGAGGAAGGGAGAGGGACAGAGAGTTAGAAACATCAATGAGAGAGAAACATCGACCAGCTGCCTCCTGCACACCCCCCACTGGGGATGCGCCAGCAACCAAGGCACATGCCCCTGACCAGAATCGAACCCGGGACCCTTCAGTCCGCAGGCTGACGCTCCATCCACTGAGCCAACCCAGCTATGGCATGCTAGGCACTTTAAATAATGGTATTGTCCATTTCTGCAAAGATTATGTAAAAATGGAAAGGTGCAATAATTTTAACAGAAACTGTTTCTTCTAAGGCAGGAATGAAGAAAGAGCTAGAATAGAAAGTAAAATGAAAAGGGCTCAGTAGCTAACTGCCAACAAGGGATGAGAAAAAGAAGGAAAATATCCAAGTCAAACAAACAGAGAATTAGTTTCCTCAATTTCCTTTCAGCTAAAGGATGAACTGTTATAGAATGGAGTGAAGAGAAGCACCACCCTAGTTCCTCAATTAATACTACTCACACTTGCCAAGACCTCACATCTGCAAAACAGAGCAGAGATCCTCGTTAGCTCCAGGAAGCTACCAGAAACTATGAAATGACTTAATCAGAGGGACACATTTCTAAAAATCTTAAGTAATGACTTTGTTATAGACTGAATTGTGTCCCCCTAAAATTCATATGGTAAAGCCCTAACCCTCAAGTACTTCAGAATGTGACTATCTCTAGAGATAGGTCTTTAAGGAGCTAATTATATTTCAATGAGGTCATATAGATCAGTGGTTCCCAACGTGGAGCACACACCCCATGGGGGGGCCATTTGATTTTTAAGGGGGGCAATTTAAGAATGAGTTATTAATAGTGAATTTTTTTACATTTCTTATGGTACTAGGTTCCTCATGCACGGTATATAAATACATATTGTGACATATTTATGTATTTCAGTTCTCTATTATATGTTTGAAGACTTTATTTGCTATTTTTTCATATCACTTCATATTATTTTTTAAACAATTTCTTAGTGATTTCTTCCTCAGTATTTCACCTGTCCTTTTGTTCTTTTATTTTTCTCTTTCATGGATTCCATGCTCTTTGGAAGCTTGTTTAGAACAAATTAATGGCCTTTTAGGCTTTCTCCACATGAATAGGAGTGCACTTTTTGAATAATAAGAATTACATGTCATGGGGGGGAGGGGGGTGGTGGGCATCAAGATTTTAGAGATGCTTGGGTGGGGCATAGTTAAAAAAAAAAGATTGGGAACCACTGATATAGATGGACCTTAATTTAATAAGACTGGTGTCCTAATACGAAGAGGGGACGAGGATGCAGACAAAGATAGAGGGAAGACCACATGAAGACACTAGAAGACGGCCATCTACAAGACAGGGAAAGAGACCTTGAAGGAACCAACCTGATGACACCTTGATCTTCTAGTGTCAAGAACTGCAGGAGGGTACATTTCTTTTTTTAAGGCATTTAGTCTGTGGTACCTTGTGTAGCATCTCTAACAAAACCAATAGACTCTTCTTTCCACTTTCCCTCACTCATCACCTCATCCACTTCTAAATCATATGTGGCAGATATCATGACATATGACTTATATTTGTATTCTGTTACTTAACCAAGGTGAGCCATATACTTATACATTGTCATTCAGCTAGCTGCTTCTGTAACCGAAATAGCTAACTTAATCGAGCATATATTATTCATTACTTCCAGCAGAGACAGCCCTTGACTATGTCAATCCCTGTGTCCTAGATGTCAACCAAAGGGACACGGGGAAAGAAAAGCCTGTCCTTTGTGTATCCTTTGGGTTTCTGGAAAAAAAATTTTGTTTTCAGAAAAAAACATTTATAGCAGATTTTATTAGTTGAGAGTATGGGGCAAAATGGGGGACTTGTGGAAATGTTTGTTAGGCTAGTAAGTATGCTATGGAGATTTGCAACACTTATACCTAAGAGTGTACTGTGGAGTGTACTAGATGCTATCTGTCATCCGGTGATCAGCATTATTTGACCAGGCACTTTATATTTGATGCTAATGCAGTCAGTCCTGCACAACACTGAAGCAGTTTTCTCCTCTATGAAATAAAGAAGGTGTCCCCCCTTCAGCATAATTTAATGTTGAGGAAATTTGGAATTTTATAATGAGTAGCATATGTATAATACAAACTTTTTACTTACTAGAATTATTTGTTTACTGGAATGCTATATCAATAATCTATACAATAGGAATACTCATATATTTTTCTTGTGGCAAGGTGAAGAAATATTTTTATTCAGTGAAATAAGGAAATATTTCAAGAACAGTTTAATTCACTCTGTAATAGAAAAGTAAGCCTCATGTTCAGTCCTGAGATTATTAATATACTCTTGAAGACATTCCCTTTGACCTGAAGATTCAGTCTTCCTCTTTGTACTGGGATGAAGAGCAGAGTACTGAGGAAGCTTAAATTCTAAAACTGGCTCTCCCTTTTAATGATTTTGACCTTTAGCAAATCACATACATAACAGCACATTTTTCTATGCATAAAATGAGAAGGTCATTGATTCATAAAGCCTTATTCTTTCCTTCATTTTTCCATTCATCTGCCCATCCATCCATTTATCTATCTATCCATTCAACCCAGAAGGCATTATGCTAGGCACTGAGGACACAATGGCGAGTAAAGTACATTTTTTGTTCAGTATTCTACAACAGAGTTGAGAATTTACCAGTGATAAAATTCCACATTTCTTTCTTTTTTTTTTTTGCTGGACATATTCTCCCCTTTATTTTGCTATTATTTCAGTTACATGCAGGAAGGGAAAAGCCTGCAGGTGCAGCAGGCCCTGGTTCAGGGTCCCAGCCCTGGTTACTGCAGGTGTCACAGTGCATCCTCTTCACTGCAACCTCCACCGATCATGAAGCGGAACTCCTGGAGGTTTGAGACTCCATGGAAGTGAACAAAAGCGCCAGCAACCACAAAGATGTGGAAGAGCTGATGAGAGTGAAACCAGATGTCACACTTGCCAGGAAAGAAGCTTTCGGGAATGCGGGCAGCATACAGGGCAGCCCCCGTGATATAGAGACTGGCCATCAGCATCAACCAGCCCATCTGTCCTATGGTGGCAGCCTTCAGGAACCCCTCCAAGATGATATAGTGCAAGGCAGGAATGATTCCACTCAGGCCAAGTCCCAAAAACACTCCTGCTCGTACTCCTCGATACTGGGGGATGGCAAACATGTCCCACTGGGAGACTATAATGGTTGCGATGCCCAGCACACAGACGATAATCAAGTAGATGAAGCAAGCTTGTGGGTTACAGTAGAACGAATAATAAAGCCAAGGAACAAAACTTCCCATAATCAGAAGAGCAATACCAGAGTAATCCAGTTTAGAGAAGAGTCGGGAGACCCCTTCTGAGTGGCAGTAGACTGTGTGGAAGAGCCATGAAAAAGAAAGGCAGAGAATGGCCCCCAAGAAGAATAAGCCAAAGACCACCTTTTCTTGCAGAGGGGCCACAAAGAAGATGTTTGGGCGAAACATATAAAAGATCCCCAGGCACAGGAAGAATACACAACCTAAGAGATGTGTCCAGATGTTGCCTGTCTCCGTGTGTATTCTGAAAATGCTCTGAAAACAGGCCCGGAAAGAAGGCATAGGGGGCCGGTGTCCATGTAAAAGGTACTCATTATCCTTGAGCCAGTCTGGTAGGACATCATGAGGGATTACTCGCCATCGACCTTCCCAAACCTTGCAAACAAACTCTTCCATTCTTTCCATAGCATGATGGGCTTGTAAAAGAGGGGACATGCCCATAAACCCCTCCTCTTCCTGAGAAGCTTCATCATTACACTCACGTTCCTCAGAGCTTTTTTTATGATGGGTAGAAAGAACAGATGCCTCTAAAACAGGCTCCAAATCTCCTTGGTGATTGTCATTATTACCTCTCCTTGTACCATCAAGTTGGAGTCCTTTTCTGAGCCGTATTTCTGGCTCTGGAGTCCTAATGTACTCCAATCCGTTTTTCGCTGTCTGGTTCATGGGATACACAAGGCTTTCTTACAAAGAGACCTTTCTTTCTGTCCCTTCTTCTTGGGAGGGTGGACTCTCAGGACAGTGTGTTGACCCTAAGGGTCCCTGTTTGGGTGCCAGAGGTCCAGGGGTCCCCAAAGGTGTGGACGGAGTCGGCGAAGAAGGAATGACACAGAGACAGCCTTCAGTTGACCAGCAGCCTAGCCAGGATCTCTAGCCAGGATCTCCAGCCAAGTTCTGGTCGGGATCTCCAGCGAAGTTCTGGTTAGGATCTGATGTTTATTGTCTTGTTACATCTGTATTTATACCAGTCGATTTTAATCCTGTCAATTTCTATTGCAAAGGTTAGGGCGTTTCTTATCTCCATTCCAGGGAGTAAAGATTATGTAGCTTAAGCGTGATTGTTTGTAGTTAAAGTGATTAACTGCCCGCCTGGCACTTAGTTAAGGGGTTGTATCCCCTCCCTAACCTCAGGGAAAAATCCCCACCTGGGGAAACAACCTTTCTTGGAGAGGTGACCTTGGTTAAAACACATGGCGCTAAGAAGAGCAAACATATTAAGAACAATATGCTCTATATGCCAGGTCCCTTGAAACATATGCTGTGCAGATGTTTCTTTCCTGCAGCGACTGTGTCATGCAGCAAGGATGGACCGGCTTCCGGCAGTTACATAACAGTTTCTCTTAATAGGTTATGGCGTTTGAAACTGTACAATGTTTTCTGTTGGTTGTGTTTACATATTCTCCCATTTGGAAAGAGCAATGACCTTTGTTGGCTGACATGACTTACCATATTTTTCCATGTATAAGTCGCCCCCACTTTTCCAACCCAAAATTAAGAAATCAATATTTTAAACATTTTGCTGGTTTTCCTCTTAAGGCCTTCTTCTTTTTTGGCACCTTAAGAAGTTGTTCTTAATCAGAAAGGATATGTGCACCCATATGTTCATAGCAGCATAACTCACCATAGCTAAGATCTGGAAACAGCCTAAGTGCCCATCAGTAGATGAATGGAGTAGAAAATTGTGGTGGTACATCTACACGATGAAATACTATGCTGCAGCATCTATCTATTTTTTGACATCTTTGTATGCTGAGAGCGCTCCGGTTCCTGTTACATCTGCACATTCTCCAATTATGGCATCAGCTGATGTCAGTAACAATAAGGTTCATCATTGGAGGAAGCCTGTTTGATGAGGTATGCACCCGCATGGCTCCCTCCTTCGTTAACTTCCGTGTATAAGATGTCCGATTTTCAATCAGGAGCAAAGGGCTCTTGTCCAGTTCGTAGCGCCAAAGTCGAAAGGAGAACCTTCCACAAAGATCTGGCACAGGACTGCAGGAGCCAGGACCTGACCCAGCAGCAAACGGCTCTTCTCCATTCTGAACAGCCAAAAGGGGAAGCTGAATCTCCCCAAGGATCTCTCCACACAGCGAGGCATAGGACTGCCTCCACATTTCTTACAGATATTTACTTTAACCTAATTTAAACCACCTTATTTTTTCCTTTTCTTTTTTTGTATACTCTAACAGTATTGGAACTTATTATTCAATGAAGTTTAATTTTTAAACTGAAGACTTGTAAAGGGTTATTAGACAATGTATCATTGTGAATATAAGTAAGTACTTCATGTATTCACACATAACCTAGTTAAAACTGAAAGGACAGAACGGGACTGATAGCTGTGTCCCTAGCTCCTCTTCCAAGAAAAAGACACAGAATGTATCAGTTACTCAGCCTGCCCTTATCTCAGTCAATAGGAATGCAAGGGAAACAAACCCAAGGCCAAAAGTATGCTGACCACCCCCCTGTCTTTGTGTAACCAGACCCTAGCTGCACCCTGCCCTTGAGTCACTAGTCCCCGGCCCTCACTCAACCAACTGGAATCGGCCAAATCAGTGGTCCAAGTGAGCCCTCACCCCCCAACCCCAAGCCCTATAAAATCTTTGTTTTTTCGAGACTCAGGGCTCTCTCGCATCCTGCCGCTGCGTCAGTGGAGGCAGAGGGACCAAGCTCAGCTTGAATAAAGGCTCTATGCTTTTGCATTGGACTCGGCACTCCCTGGTGGTTCTGTTGGGGGTCTTGAAATCTGGGCATAACAAAACTACTTAAATTTACATTAAAAACTACGCAAGCAAAGCAGAACAGGAGAATATGGATAACATGTAGAAATGGGCATTAGTCTTAGAACGGGAAAGGAACACAAGTTTGTGGCAATTTGTCAGACAAGAAGTGGGAAACATTGAAATAAATTCTGACAAAAATCTTATCTAAAAGCTGCACTGAAAGCTCATGGACAAAAGACATAATACATATAAGAACAAAGGTCAATCCATTTCCAGATAAGAGATTCCATATAGAATCATTTTAGCATTAAATAAAAATATAAAAATGGATTATTCGATTATGAATGGATTATTCATAGATAAGTAAAGGGGGTGAGATATACTGTGATTTACATGAACAATAGAATTAGAGAAATTTAGTTTATAAAAGGAACTTCTTTTCTTTTTTTAAAAAATATATTTTATTGATTTTTTACAGAAAGGAAGGGAGAGATGATAGAGAGTTAGAAACATCGATGAGAGAGGAACATCAACCAGCTGCCTCCTGCACTCCTCCCACTGGGGATGTGCCCGCAACCAAGGTACATGCCCTTGACCGGAATTGAACCTGGGACCCTAGAATCTGCAGGCTGACTCTCTATCCACTGAGCGAAACCGGTGAGGGCTAAAAGGAACTTAATTTCTTAAAAAATTATACATTGAGTATCCTATCTAATAAAAGAGAAACATGGTAATTAGCCGTACGGCCGCTACCCTTCCCATTGGCTAATCACTGAGATATGCAAATTAACTGCCAGCCAAGATGGCGGCCAGCAGTCAGGCACTGAAGCAAACAAGGAGGCTTGCTTGCTCCAGTGACTGCGGACTCCAAAGTTCCCTGCCTGCTGCTGCCGGCCTCACAGCTGTAACTCTAAGCAACTATGTTGCAAATATAGAAGCTAAACAAAACCCCAGAAACCTGCTTTAGTCAGCCGGGCTTCAGCCAGCCGGACCGCAACATTGTATCAAATACAGAAGGTAAACAAAGGCCAGAAACTTGCTTACAGCAGCTGAGGCCTCAGAGCTAAAGCTGGCCCAGAATAAAAAAAGAAAAAGAAAAAAAAGGAGCAGTTGGGAGCTTCAGTCACCCGCCAGCCTGAAAACGGCCCTCAGCCCCTCAGCCAGACTGGCCAGGCACGCCAGTGGGGACCCCCACCCTGATCCAGGACACCCTTCAGGGCAAACCAGCCCGCCCCCACCCGTGCACCAGGCCTCTATTCTATATAGTAAAAGGGTAATATGCCTCCTGGCACCGGATCAGCGTGACAGGGGGCAGCGCCCAAACACCCTGATCGCCCTGCGGCTCTGTGTGTGACAGCGAGTGGGGCCACAACCTCCCTATACGCCCTGCTCTGTTCGTGACAGGGGAAGGCGCCCCAACCCCCTGATCAGCCCTGCTCTGTGCCTGATAGTGGGGAGCTCCCCAACCCCATGATCGCCCTGCGGCTCTGTGTGTGACAGGGTGCGGCACCCTAACCTCCCCCCCACCACGGGCCCTGCTCTGTGTGTGACGGGGTAGAGCCATAACCTCCCCATCAGCCCTGCCCTGAGTGTGACAGTGGTGGCGCCCCAACCCCCTGATCGGCTCTGCTCTGTGGGTGATAGAGGGCAGCGCCCCAACCCCCTGATCCACCCTGCTCTGTGTGTGACAGGAGGCGATGCCCCAGCTCCTCTATCGGCCCTATTCTGTGAGTGACGGGGGGAGCTCCTCAACCCCCTGATGGGCCCTGCTCTGTTCATGACAGGGGGGAGCTCCCCAACCCCCTGATGGGCCCTGCTCTGTGCGTGACAGGGGGGAGCTCCTCAACCCCCTGATCAGCCCTGCTCTGTGTGTGACAGGGTACAAAGCCCCAACCCCCCTAATGGGCCCTGCACTGTGCATGACAGGGGCAGCGCCCTAACCCCCTGATCGGCCCTGCTCTGTGCGTGAGAGGGGGGAGCTCCTCAACCTCCTGATCGGCCCTGCTCTGTGTGTGACAGGGTACAGAGCCCCAACCCCCGTGATGGGCCCTGCTCTGTACATGACAGGGGGCAATGCCCCAACCCCCTGATTGGCCCTGCTTTATGCGTGACAGGGGTTGGCGCCGCAACTTCCCTATTGATCCTGCCTTGAGTGTGACAGGGGGTGGTGCCCCAACCCCCCAATAGGCTGTACCCTGAGCGTGACTAGGGGTGGCATCGCAACCTCCCGATCCGCCCTGCTCTGTGCATGACAGGGGGCAGCGCCCCAACTCCCCAATCAGCCTTGCTCTGAGCCCGACCAGGGGCTGTACCTAGTGATTGGGCCTGCCCTCTGCCACCCGGGAGCAGGCCTAAGCCAGCAGGTCATTATCTCCTGAGGGGTCCCAGACTGCAAGAGGGCACAGGATGGCTGAAGGGCCCCCTCCCCCCGCCCCCCGAGTGCACAAATTTTTGTGCACCGGGCCTCCAGTATATTATATAAAGGCAAAAAAGTGTTAGAATGCTGATATTATGAATTATTCCCCCCCCCCCTTTTTTTACCTCTTTTACTGACATTATCTATAATGCACTTTAACTGTATAAAAAGATATAAAAAGGCCATGGCTTATTTCTTGTACTTAAATGTTAGCCTGGGATCTACACCAGATTCCTCTACTTATTTGAAAACATAATGTTAAGCAAGTTAAACTCCCTAAGCCTTTATTATATCACTAGTTAGATAAGTATAATAATATCTCAGAGTGTTAATGAGGTTACTACATGAGATAACATATGGACTAACAATGCTTAGGCGTATGGTCTTATAATTAAAGATAAAAAATTAAATTAAAAATTGAGCATTTAAAGGAATATGCATCCAGATTTTATAATCTTACTGGTCACTTATTTTTAGGTGTATAATGTAACAGAGATCCAAGGTAGCTTATTTACCTTGGATTTAAATGAGATAATTTCTTTCTTTAATTGAATCAATAAAAAAAAAAAAAGCCTGCTTTTTTTTGTTAAGCTCATCATCTTGGGTTTTAGGTTAATTAATTGTATTTGCTTTATTTTTTTTTTATCATAGATTTCCCTAAATTGGCTTTTTTAAAAACAAATCGGGTCTTTCTCAAGATGGATAAAATACTTAAATGTAAGTCGTGAAACATTAAAAATACTAGAAGAAAATGTAGGCAGCAAAATCTCAGATATCTCTCATAGCAATATGTTTACTGATACATCTCTTAGCTCAAGGGAAACAAAGGAGAAAATAAACAAGTGGGATTACTTAATCTATTTGGTTAGTCTTTCTTCATCTGTAAAATGAAAATAACAATAGCGCCTACCTTGTGCACTCAGAATTCAACTATCTACTCAACACATGTAAATCAAGCATTTGGCATAGTAATAGGCACAATAAATGCTAGTTGCTTTGATAGAGCTATCACAAGCACTATTCTTGCTATTAGTGATCATAAGTAGCTTTATTTTTGTCTTATGAAAAGACAAAAGTAAATGCAGATTGGGATTGCATATTTATGAGCATTAGGTACCAGATGCTTCAACACATACATTAACTTGATTAACCCTCATCAAAAATTTTTAAGAAAAGAAATAGTATTTTAGTATTTAGCTACATGTGGCTAATAACTACCACATTAAATAGTACAGATATGGGCCATTTCCATTATTGCGGTAATTTCCATTAGACAGACTATATTCTAGAGTAAGTCGGGAAGTATAATGGAATAGCAGGCAAAAAAATTTAATGGGTAAGAGAGTGGCTAAGAGTAGCCACCAGTTCTTTTCAGTTCACTGTAATGGAATGAATGATTGTCTTGCATTCTACAGGACTGAATGGATTTGCACAATTGCCAGCCATATGAGTTTGGGCAGCTTTCACCTACCCAGAACTTCAGTTCCCTTATTTGTTAAATTTGTCCCAGGCCTACTACACAGGGATATTGTGAAGATCAGTATTGATAATGGATGAAAAAGCACCTTGTGTAATACAACAAATATCTTCCTATATAATAAAAGGCTAATATGCAAATCGACCCAACAGCAGAACGACTGGTCGCTATGACGTGCACTGATCACCAGGGATCAGACTCTCAACGCAGGAGCTGCCCCCTGGTGGTCTGTGCACTCCCACAAGGGGAGCACTGCTCAGTCAGAAGCCGGGCTCATGGCTGTCAAGTGCAGCGGCAGTGGCGGGAGCCTCTCCTGCCTCCATGGCAACACTAATGCTAGGGGCAGACCTAAGCCAGCAGTCGGACATCCCCTGAGGGCTCCAGGACTGAGAGAGGGCACAGGCCAGGCTGAGGGACCTCTCCCCCCACCCCCACGAGTGCACTGGACCTCTAGTATATAATAAAAGACTAATATGCAAATCTACCAAATGGTGGAATGACCCATCACTATGATGTGCACTGACCACAAGGGGGCAGATGCTCAATGCAGGAGCTTCCCCCTGTTGGTCAGAGCACTCCCCCTGTGGGAGCACTGGTCAGCCAGAAGTCTTGAGCCGGGCTCACAGCTGGTGAGCGCAGAGGCGGTGGCAGGAGCCTCTCCCGCCTCTGCAGCAGCACTAAGGATGTCCAACTGTTGGCTTAGGCCCACTCCCCTAAGGGCCCCTTGGACTGCGAGAGGATGCTGGCTGTGCTGAGAGACACCCCCCCCCCCCAAGTGCACAAATTTCATGCACCGGGCCTCTAGTTCAGAGATAAAATGTCACTCAGTTTTATTATTCTCTAAAAAAAAAAAAAATATGAGAAATAAATAATACATATGTGTAAGTTATTTGCAAACTATGACTCACTATTAAATATAGGTCACTATGATGTTTAAAAAAATAAATGGCCAGTTTGATAACTTTTTATTTTCCACCATATGATGCTTCCTGATGTTCACAATACTGGCATATATATTCACAATATATTGCCTGAAGTAATAGGTACTATTTACTGAGATCAGTTCTATAAGCCAGGCACTTTTTAAAATGCTTGATATGTATTGCCTTATTTAATCTCTATGCAACTACATGTATGTATTATTATTTCATTTCATTTTATAGGGATTGCAACCTCTCCGAAGAGCAATATTTTATATTGCTCAAGATATGTGCCAGAGTGAGCCTTTGAACTTGGCACACCTACTATGAATCTATTTCTAGTCACTACATCCAATTGCCTGAGTTACATAAAGGAATGCCATTTTTTTACCCACACATCAAAGTTAATAAATAATCCAATTTCATAAATAAAAATAATTTTAAATTAGACAAACTGATATTTTATAAATTTTATATGTAAAAATAAACAAGCAACAATATCTAATAAAATTCTGGAGAAATAAAGAAGAATAAGTAGGGGTAGAGAGTTGCCCTGATAGCTATTAAAATACATTATAAAGCTTGATTAATTTTTTAAAAAATATATTTTATTGATTTTTTACAGAGAGGAAGGGAGAGAGATAGAGAGCTAGAAACATCAATGAGAGAGAAACATCGATCAGCTGCCTCCTGCACATCTCCCACTGGGGATGTGCCCGCAACCCAGGTACATGCCCTTGACCGGAATCAAACCCGGGACCTCTCAGTCCGCAGGCGGATGCTCTATCCACTGAGCCAAACCGGTTTCGGCAAAGCTTGATTAATTTAATCAGTGTGTTGATAATGCATGTTACAGCCAGATAGGCTATAGATACAGAAGAGAAAATACTGACTGAATTTCAAACACATTTGAGACATTAGAATGACAATTGTGAAATTTTAAGTTAGTGTTGGAAAAAATGGTTACTCAATAAATGGTAGTAGGTAAAACAGGAAGCATCTAAAAAATAAAACTGAAGTCTCATCCACAGCTTAAATAAATAAACTTCAGATGGATCTAAGTTTTAAATAACAAACACATTATGAAATCATTAGAAGAGTGTGACTCAATCTAATCTATTTAGAAATTACATAACATCTACAATGATTCCTACATCTATATGCTAAATTCCATTTTTCTTTCAGAAATCCATGATGCTTGAACCTAGTTCTAATTTTCCGGCCCCTGTAATTGTGGGATGAGAAATGTTAATGGGTAATCCATACAGAAACCATCTCAAGTGATTGCAAGCTCTCAGAGACAGCAGGTAATTCCTTCTAAAGTGCCATCTTTTATCTTTTGAAAAGGAATAACATTCCTAGTTTTCAAGTACTACTGTTAAGAAACACACAGAAACCTTTTTAGGCTTTTCAAAATGTTTCCCATCCACTGTCACACTTACAGAGCTTGGAAAAGATTTAATCGAGGGGTTTAAAGAAAATGGCCATTCCAATCAATGGGAAGCTCGGGTGTAGAAGACACTCCTGATTGCAGGTACAGCCCCAAGGAGGGCCCACGTCAGCCAGTGGGAACTAATAGCTGTTAGTTTTCTTTAAGTTCCAGTGTTTTAATTAGAAGTATTTCATGGTAATATTATTCGTACTTATCATAAATTTCAGGTGTTTTTGCCTTTTTTAACTTCGTTTTGATTTACTTCTTTTCTTTTATAAAAATGAGGCCTTTAAAGACCCAACTGGATACATTTTTATCATATTCCAATGGGTTAAACTAGGTATATAATTTTAGAAATAGAAAAAACAAATATGTCCTATTGGTGTTTATTGATTTATCTATAAAAACACACACTTTTTCCAAAATATGTGCATGAATAATGGTAGATAATTGAAAACTTCTGTATAAAATTGTTTATAATATTTTTCTTCATTGAGGAGAGAGGTTGTGACACATGTGAGAAATTTACAAACATATTTTATGGTTCTTGATTTTCATTTCCCTAGGAAATCTACTACTGAAATGTTGGTTTTACTCCTGGATAATAATATATATTTTCAAAAGAAAGTAGGATACATGAGGTATGTATTTTTTAAAAATATAAAAATATTTTAAAGGAATATGTGGTTTTATGATTAATAATATAATATTATTATGACAAATGATTGGGGAAAGATGCATGAAAATGAATGAAAATGTGTCCTAAAGGCATGGAAATGAGGAGGGACAGAAAGATAAGTAAACCACACTGCATTATATACAAACTTGTACATCTATATAATGTATTAATATTTAAAATCTAAGACATGTGGATAATATCAAAGTTTTTTATTACAACAAGCAAATGAAGTACATAAAGATAAAAAATTGGTTATGGGGAATATGCCAGACAGAAAAATTCTAGTTCCTTCACAAAGCCAATAGTTCAGCGGTTTCTCAATTACTCTGAACATTTACCAATACTGATATTGCACAATAAGTTCTCTTTTAGAAAAATATATTCATATTGTATTATTTTATTTGCTACATCTGGGTAGCTAACAAAAAGATAATGGTGAAGCAAAAATTCAGATTTATAGCATAAACTATAATGTAAATATTAAAACACAGAGAAGGAAATGTGCTATCAAGTTCTTGAGTCACCTTGTTTTAATGAATATTTCTCCAAGAGTAAGAGGTTTACAGGCTAAACCTGAACAATTGAAAATAACTTTTTTTCCTTTTTTGTTGACCTGCTGTTGTTTCTTGGTGAAATATAGTTACAGAAAATTTACCCTTTATATTTCTTGTTAAACTAATAATTAGAAAAAAAACAAGCAACTTTAGGCCCCTTGGAAATTGATTTTAGCCTTAATGTAATTTATCTTGACTATAGATCTTGATAAAATCTACAATGGTCTTAAATACAAATTTTTGATTAACTAAAAAGCGTAATATAAGAATGAGATATAAATGTCTGGACATGAATTCTACGTGTAATTTTAGGCTCTCTATATTGAAAAAAGTAGAAAATGGCAGAAGAAAAAGGAAATATCAATACGAATTAAGTGTCTGCTATATAAAAGGCATCATGCTGAGCATTAGAACTACAGATTTTAATTCCAAAAGGTCCTTCCTACAACTTCCACAATTTTCAGTCAACAGGGCCTAAGAAAATTAAAGAGATGTGTCTAAGATCACACATAGACAGGGCAAGAACTAGAAAACAGATCCTTGACATCCAAGACCTCATTCTTTCTAGTCACCCAAGAGATCTAGACCCTATAGCATATGCAACTTACCAGTCACATGGCACAGCGCTCAGTTCCTAATTCAGTCATTTAATATTCTGTCTTTACCTGTCAATTTATTTATCATGGTCACAGAACTGATATTCTTGTTTTTGATCAATTTGAACAAGTTAATACTGAGGTATGAGCCCTGTAGCATGTCCCTCAAACACTCCATCCATATGGACATCATTCTCTTCATCAGCACACCTGAAGTGTCCACATCCAACCAATAGTAATACAGTTTATAATAGTCCATTTTTCTTTACCTGATTTATAAGGATATCACAAGACTGCAAATGTTTTTCCAGCTATGAGAAAAATTTCGTCCATGGTACTTCCACAATAGAAACATTTAATAAATAGCCTTTGATGAATGAATTGAAATTGATATAACTATTTTCATTCCCTATCTAGCCACAATTTATTTTTCATATAGATCAATTTAATAATTTAATCATTTATATATTATGTATGTTTTATGTCCAACTTATATATCTATTAATTAGTATAATTTATTTTCTTCCCATCTTGCTAATCACTAGACTTCTAGCATTTATCTCCTAAATAGTTATTCCAAGATGCTGGCAGACTCAGATATATTTTGGGATAAATTTTGTCATTGTCAATAATTTTAATTCCATTACTTTTTTTTTTTCACCCAAATTGCCAAGAATGTAGTCTTAGTTTGGGATAATACTAGGAGAGATGGATTGCAAATCTTTTGTTTCCGAAGTGTATGAGTTAAAATTGGAGTCATATGGATATACTAATCCTATATAATAAAGAGGTGATATGCAAATTGACCATCAAGCCCAAACACAAGATGGCCTCCCCCATTGGTCACAAGATGGCCAACACAAGATGGCCAGCAGGGGAGGGAAGTTGGGGGCAATTGGGCCAGCAGGGGAGCAGTTAAGTGTCGATCAGGCTGGCAGGGGAGTGGTTAGGGGGCGATCAGGCTGGCAGGGGAGTGGTTAGGGAGTGATCAGGCTGGCAGGCAGAAGCGGTTATGGGCAATCAGGCAGGCAAGTGGTTGGGAGCCAGCAGTCCCGGATTGTGAGAGGGATGTCCGACTGCCAGTTTAGGCCCAATCCCTGCTGGTTTAGGTCCCAGATTGGAGAGGGTGCAGGCTAGGCTGAGGGATACCCGCCTCCAGTGCATGAATTTCATGCACCGGGCCTCTAGTTATACATAAGATTTAACTCAAATAAATATTCAATGGCTTATGAGTCAACATCTATGTTTTACATCTAGATATTTAGGAAACAGATGCTACTGCCAAAACTGAAAAAAAATTAAAGAGTGTATTTGATTTACTTTACCAAAACATCCTAAATATGAGATCTGTTAACCCCCTTTACTTATTTTTCCTTATACTGCATTTGATTTTAATTCCATATAGCAATAAGGCAAAAGAGACTCATGAAATTTTAGGTTCTGATAAGATCTATCATTCTAGAAGAGATTTTTTGAACTGCAAAACATTTTATATCAATCCTACAGTAGTCTGTACACATTTCCTGAAGAAAGATGTTGGCAAAAATATTAAGTAATTACCACAAAAAAAAAAGCACTAACTTAGACAAGACCTTGAGTTTTGTGTGATATTTTATATTTTGCAATTGTCTGAAGGTATTTCTATTTCAAGTGCAGGCATTCTTATGTTAACTACTTTGTTACATTAAAGAGACTATTAAGTCAATATACATATTTAAATAGACATATTTAAAGCCAATGGATATATAACCTGCAGAATTTTAAAACCTAGAATATTTGCTATAAATTGAGAATATCTTTGGCTGTGTTATGAGGTAAAGTATTTTTAAATTATAAAATACTTTATATTAGAAAATTTATTAATGTGCTTGCTAACATTTTTGAAAGTATACTATACATGTGACTCAAATGTTAGTCAATTCTATAGATTACCTTCTAGACCTTAGTAAGTTGTTTGGAGCCTTAGAATTTTAATACTCAGGTTCTTCAACAAACTAATTTTTATAATAAGGAAATATTTCTAGAGATATTAATTTTTTAAGACTAATATTTCCTCTTTTTAATATTTAGTGCTAGCTGGATCTACTAGTATTATTTTCAAAGGGAATACATATTTTGGCAGAACATATACAAAGATCAAGTGGGGATTGTTATTCTGAAACTTTTTAGACATGCAAGGTTCTGTATAATAGATATGTAATTTATTTCTACTGGCTGTTCTTTAAAGAATTTAATCTATAAGGTTTGAAATTAAGCATAATTCCTAAAGATTGTAGGAGAAAGAATGATGGAAGCAATGCTTCTCAATAGTTGCAAAGATTTTCTCAGTGATTTGACAAATTTTTATTTATTCCAGTTCATATGTATTTAGGAGCTCAATCAACATTCACTATTTTTTATTGCTAGGAGGTTGGCTCAGCGTTGTTCATGGAGTTGTTGTTTTTCCCAACAGTCTGAATGAATTTGCACTATTTTAATCAATAACTCTCTTATTTTATCTCTGAAGTCAAATCTGTAACTTCAAAGATGTATTTTCTAGGAGACAGTATATAATTACCTGGCCCATTCAGAGAAGGACTTACTATATCTTAGACCTAAGTAGACATATTAAAGTATAAATATAACACAATTACTAGAAATAACTCTTTCAAACATACCAGACAATATTTAATTTCGGATTTAAAAAAAAAAAGCAATTTAGAGGAGAGCTAGCTATATTCTGAAATTTCAAATTTTTGGAAAACAGTGTTACTTTTGAGATACTCACAGTAATACCAATAAGTGACTGTGAAAGCACTCTAAGAACAAGGTAATTTATTATAGGAAGTCCATAACATAAATGTCATTTTGTATTATTTCAACCTAGAACACAATCTGAGAGAAAGACATATGGACTGAAAAATTTAAATGTGTTATTTTTTTAAACATTCCAAAAGGATTACACTCTCCATTTAAGTTGATATTTATACTTTAAAATTACAGAATGAAATTATAAGGAAATATTTATGTCTTACTTTTATAAGTTATACAGAGGCAAAGGCAGAGTATCCTCTCTTGTTTTGTTCCTTCTGGGACTCAGTGCAAAAATAAAAAGTAACATTCATTAAATTTTAATTTCTTGCTAGAAAAATATTACATGTATATGAAGAAAAAGGAGCTATAATATACAATTATTTGACTTATTTAAAATTTTCTAGGAGTGAACAGGGGAAAACTGTTAAGGAAAAAAAAAAAGATGCCTAAACCAATAAGAAACAAAAGACAGGAAACTAAGTGAGTAATAGCAAGGCAGAAATTATTCTGAAATATGTAGAACATCACATTAGTTATTTTATGTGATGTTGCCTAAAACATAGTGATAAGAAAATATCCCCCCAAAGATCACCTTTCAATATGAGTAGGATGTTATGAAATAAAGGTTGAAATTGCAAAAGAGAAACTGTTCACTTAAGACAACCAAGTTACTGAAATTCTCCTAGTTTTAGGATTCCTTTTTAGATGCTAAAAGCATAATGTGGTGGTTTGTGCACTTCATTTTTAAGATTTTTTTAAAAAAGAGAAATAAAATAAAAAATAAGTATTATAGGCTGAAATTAGTGAGGTAGAAAAGATCATGTATACTTTTTGTTTTCAAATACTAAAGATCATAATAAATTGTTAACTGAACGTAAGTCTTATCTACCACTATTTGTCAATAACAGAAGAAAAACATATTAGTATTAAAATGGAATCCATTTTCTACATTAAATTTTTAAAACCTAATTTTATTGTTGTTAAGTGAGTGTTTGTAGGTAAGGGATTTTTAAGATGTTAAGTGTTTTTTAAGGGAAGTATCCATGTAGTTGGTAGTTCTACATAAATAAGGGAATCATAAATTGAATAAATAATAATTGGCATAATTAGCATGACTCTCTTATCCTTGGAGAAATCTCTCAGATTTGCATTAGGTACACATCAGCTGGAGAGAGGAAGATGGAATACGTGACTGTGATTCTTTTTAACTCTACAAATTTATCAAAAATCTCACTCACCTAAAATTGAAGTTCTCCATAGGATGTAATAGACACTCAATAGTGTCTATTTTGTCCTGAAGAGATATATGATTAAAAAAATATATATAAGAGTAAAAAAAAAATCTCACTCACCGAGTCACATAATGGTAGTCTAAATAAAATCTTAATTAAAAATACTGGTAAATGTCAATATTATAATTTTAGAGCATTTCTTGTTTAATGTGAATATTCAGAAGTTGGCTTTATAATGTCACCCAATAAGTTGTAGAAGAGTATTAATGCAACTCTTATCTTTTAATCAGATATACATGATGGCTGTGTAGAAATCAAATGTGGGGCAAGGGAAAGGGTGAGGAAAGGTGTCAGGAAAGTAGGGAAGGAGAGATAGGTAAATGGATATTAGGAAATTATAACATATAAAAGAGATGCCATTATTGGGATCAAAGAAGCTTCTGGAAAATTATAAAGTGCATCAGAGGATTCTGTTAAATAAAGGAGAAACATAGATAGAACTTCAGAAATATAGTAAATGAGACTCCACTTAAAGTAAGATTTCAGAAGTTTCTTGTGGAGTAATTGAGGATACTCTGAACAAGGTAATAAAAAGTCTTTCTGTAGGGAAGTGACTATTCTACCACAGACTGAAATTGCACATGATTAGTGGCTTATAGAAGATTAAAAAAAAGCAAAAGAAAAATTGGATAAAAAGAAAGAAAACATGAGACAAATAAAAGTAGAAGCAAAGCATCAAATAATATTATACAGTATTAAAATACCATAGGTAGGTATTCTTTATCTCTGATGTGCCACAACTTACACAAATGCTTGGTAAATTATATGTAACAGTACCTTTCTTTTAGCCTTTAGCTGCTCATGATACTTGTCACAGGTGTCTCCCGGGATCTCTCCTCCCCAGAGAGTGATTCCAACAATGGTGTATGTGATGCCCATGACAAGCAATGGGAAACAGTACACCAGTATAATGACAATAACATGGTACCTGAAATTAAAAAAACAACAACAAAACTCACATGCTGAAGAGCATATTGGGATGAAATAGTGGGATTTTGAATTCATGCCATTTTAAATCATAATTTAAAATGCTAAAGAATATTTCCACATTTTCTCTAAGTCTTCATTTCACACTCATTAACATACCAAGCTATTGTCGCCTACAGTTATCCAAATGCTACCAGTTGATTTCAATCCATCTTTACTTTATACATGAAAAACATAGCTGAGCTGAAGTGTTCATTTAAACCACACCTGCCCCCATCCCCACCTCCTTGCCTAGAGGGTCAGGATAAATGCCTTTCCTCTGCTTGGTAATTAGTGGGGTAACCTAATTAAATGTATCATCAGAAGAAAAGAGATGGGGCAGAATAAAGTAATCAACTGACGATATTTTCTCCTATGTAAAACTATTCTATATATCCAGTGACATCATTCATATTTGAAATACATTATTTTTCATCCAAATGGAAAAAAAAATGTTACGCGATACTGTGAGCCACATTGAATTCACAAGCTATTTGACAGTGATTTTAAAAATCAGGTAAAGACATTTACATGTATTTTTCCAAAGTCATGGAACATTTCATTGCATTGTTAATTTGGTAAATAATATATAGATGTATCAGTCACAACCAAGTCATGATGCTATGCATTATCAAACAAAATTCTAGGATTTCATAGCCTTCAATCAAAATTATAAGGAGGCAATTAGGGAGGTATAGAAGGTAAACAATAATATAACAGTCAAATTAGAATTTGTATAAACTTTTGTTTGGCTTCCTCTTTCTTAAGAGGCTTTAAAGTAATTACAGAGTTTGGTATGCTAATATTCTCAATACCTTTGGTGTTTGTTTCTTTTTACTCCCTTTACCCCTTACTACTTCCCCACCCTCCCTTCCCTCTGATCAGCACCATACTATTGTCTGTGTCTATGAGGTTTTGTTTATTTCTTGGTCTTGATTGTTCATTTGTTGCTTTCAGTTTTATATCCCACATATGAGTCAAATCCTATTGTTCTTGACTTTTTTCCTTATGACTTATTTCACTTAGCACAATATTCTTGAGTCAAGACCCATCCATGTTGTCACAAATAGCAGTATTTCTACTTTTTTAAGGTGGGTCCAAAATATAAAATGTCAAATTCTATCATACAACATTCCTATTTTCTTTTCAACCTAGTGTTTAAATTTCTTTAATGTTAAAACAAAGGAACACAACCAAGAGCCTACCAGGACTCCCCTTCCCTTCAACCAGGCTTCTTAAAAGAGCAATCAACACCTTTGGCCTCTAGTTTCTCCCTTCTCACTCATTTCAATAACAACCCTGCCCTCCTTTGGGTATTGCTTTCATCTCCAATGAGCTTATTACCTCCTCTAAGAAATTCTCCAGAGCTGTCCCATACAGAAGTCATTACATTTTTTCAATTATAAATCTTTATAATTTACACCAACTTAGTGACCATATCATAATATATTTTAATATTTGTATGTGTCTGTCTTCCCAAGTAATATGTGAGACATTGAGGCAAACGCCTATGTCTTATCTGTTTAACTGTTGCTCCCAACCTACAGTTCCTTAATTGTTCAATAAATTGAATCGAAAATTACAATAGAGAACTAACTTAACTTACGTGAAATGTTGTTTGGAACCTTCTGGCCATTGCACATAGCAAAGAGTACGGCCCGGCATGACTTTGGTTTTGGAGTAAAGACACTGAGGAAAGGCTAGTAGAAACGCTAGAATCCAAATGCTGCCAATGACAATCTTGGTTGCTGTGGCAGACAGTCTGGGTTTCAAGGGATCAATAATGGCCATATACCTATATGAAAACAAATAAACCATTTTGTCAGTCTCTTGTTCGTGAAGTTTAAAAAGTAGTTTCAAAGGAGTTTCAGTGGCCAGGGTTCTTTCTCTTCTAGTAAACAACTTGATAAGGATTTTGCTTGGGTAGAGGCAGCATAGAGTAATAACTACAACGTAGTCTTTGGAATCAGACAAATTTGGTTCAAATCCTATTTTGTCATTTTTTTAAACCTTTTTGAACCTCAACTTCATTATTTTAAAAATAGAAATAAGAACATCCACCTATTATGGGTGAAGACAAGATCAATAAAAATAATGTAAGTTAAAGGCTTTGATTATTTGGTGCTGTGCCTCGCACATTATCAGCATTCATAAAGGTCTGTTGAATGGAATTGGATGTGTGAGTAATAAATGCTTAAAAAATGAATTCAGTACCTCAAAACCTCCATTTTTTCTTCGGTATGTTTAAGTTTTTAAAAGATATTCTAGTGACAATATGGGTAATACCTACATGATTGATCAAGATGAAGAACCCCTATAAAGGATATCATCAACATTTCCATCTAAAAGCATGAAGAGACAAGTTCAGGATTCAAATAAAGATGAATAAATCAAGTGTGATTGAGGCTATGCCTTCCTGCTACCTCCAAAATTGAATTCATACTGCATCATGAAAATTTTCATAGTATCTATCAACATAAATATATATAATTTTTATAAAAATATCTTTGATGCCCTAGCCGGCTTGGCTCAGTGGATAGAGCGTCAGCCTGCGGACTGAAGGGTCCCTGGTTCGATTCCGGCCAAGGGCACATGCGTGGGTTGCGGGATCGATCCCCAGTAGGGGGCATGCAGGAGGCAGCCGATAAATGATTCTCTCTCATCATTGATGTTTCTATCTCTCTTCCTCTCCCTTCCTCTCTGAAATCAATAAAGAAATATAGTTTTAAAAAAAATCTTTGAGGCTCTAAAAATCACACATTCCATATGATTTTTAGAGTGTAGTTTTTTAGAAGTTGTCAAATCTCTGAATATGGTAACCAAATTCAAGTTTTATTCACCTAGTAAAATAGTGACAATATGTCTGGAAGGATCAAAATCTGGTTTTAAATTGCATAATATGGCTAATTGCCAAATTTTGGCTAATAGAGAAAAAAAATAATGTACAACAAATTAATTACATTTTTGCATTTCTAGTTATAAATCACATTATTTAAATGGTTTTATTTTTACTGTTGGCCATTTTGTGTGTCTCAAACATATACTGATTTATGTAAATTTTAAAAGGCAACACTTTTATCAGATAGCATTACTTAAGCAAAAACATTTTAACTTTAAGAATAAATACCTCAAAATAAGAATAAAAATAAGGATAATTAATTAATTTGTGTTTGTTTTGTGCTTTTGTAATTATTAGGCATTTGATCTGCAGTAGAATATTGGAACTTATCTGTATACTATTCGTAATATTAACTTTTGTTATAATTTACTTAAAGGAAATATTCTTAATTTATTATATATGACAGTCAACAGGTAAAAGTGAATGTGGAATATATAAGCAATTATCAAAACAGTATCTTGGTTTAAGAAGATAAATTAAATCATAGAAAGAATATAAAATGAAAACTTTAAAATTTACTTCTCATGCTTATGTTGATGAAGATAATAGCAACATTTATTGATTGTCAAGCATTACCAGGCATTTTATTACAATTACACACATTATATATATTTAATATCTATATTAATCCAGTCAATAAAATAATATTATCTTTTTTTAGCAGAAAAAAAAAAACTGAGGCTTAAAAAAATTAAGTAAACTTCTCAAAATGACTCAGATGGTAAGAGCTAGAATTCTAAACTAGTTCTGCCAGTCTTCAAAGTCCATATAGATACAGATTATGGCTTTGAATATAGCCATTTAGGTAAGAAATTGTGAGAGAAAAAATATATGTGAGCTAGATGCCTTCCAAAGAATCAGAAGTTGCATTTTGCCTTATGAATCAAAAAGTATTCATGTGCAATGTAAAAAATAAAAGTAAAACATATAAAGATAATAATTGTAGTTGGGCATTTCTTTTTCCATTATTGCTGATTATAACTCACCATACTATTTCTCATTGTATTAAATTGTTGTTTTTTGGGTGTTTCCAGAGTCAACCACAGCAATTATCAATAAATTTTGTTTTACTGAACTGAATATTTTTCAAACTCTATTATAATCTTTTGCTCTGGAATTTCTGAACACAATTTGGATGTTTAAACAGTTGATTTTTTGAGGCTAAAAAGAGAAATTGAGTGACATGAGTAGGGTTAGAGTCCTGTATAGCTACTGTAGCATGGATAATTCAAAATAAACTGCAAATTTCTTATATATTTTTTTAGACAATTAGCCTAATGATGGAGGAAAATTTCCCTAACAGGTAGAATATTATATGGAAACAATTTATGTTCTCACTAACACTTTAATAAAAGTAGAAATTTCGAAACTTCAAGTTGACAGTTATGTCATTTCTGATCTGAGCTATTGTTTATTCATTCAGCCAAACATTTAATGAATGCCTGCTGTGGTATTCCAAACACTGTAGGGATACAAACATGAGGAAATATGGCAGAGTTCACAGTCTACTGAAATAGATAGATATTAATCAAATAATCTCACCAATAAATGTGAAATTATAGATATGGTGTTACAAAGGCCAGGCATATATGATCACGTGAATTCATTTACTGAGAAAATATATTTAAACTAGTGGCCCAGTGCACAAAATTCGTGCATGGGGAAAGAGGGGGTGTCCCTCAGCCCAGCTTGCACCCTCTCCAATGGGGGACCCATTGGAGGATGTCCCACAGGGATCTGGCCTAAACTGGCAGTCAGACATCACTCTCACAATCTTGGACTGTTGGCTCCTAACCGCTCACCTGCCTGCCTGCCTGATCACCCCTAACTGCCCTCCCCTGCTGGCCTGATCTCGCCCCCAACTGCCCTCCCCTGCTGGCCTGATCTCACCCCCAACTATCCTCCCCTGCAGGCCTGATTGCCCCTAAACCTCTGCTGGCCTGACCTCACCCCCAACTGCCCTCCCCTGCCAGCCTGATTGCCCCTAACTACCTCTGCCTCGGCCCCCACCACCTTGGCTTTGTCCAGAAGGAAGTCGGACATCTGGAAGATGGCTGGTCGACCCAGTCTAATTAGCACATTACCCTTTTATTAGGATAGATAGATTATATAGGATAGGTTTGCTTAAATGGGGAGGAAAAGCCATTTTCAGCAGGAGGAGATGCTCTTGGCAGACAAAATTACATAATCCCTATATCTGGACTGATAGCCAGCCATATGCACTATACTGCCAAACTGGTCATTAAAAATTGAACCACTTTCTTACACCTTACACCAAACAGCGGTTGCCCTTAAAACCCCTCTTCAGGCCCCACCTTAGGTTCTCCCTTTGCAGTTCACCCAGATTAGGTTCTGATAGGTCAGTTTCTATGCCAGTCAGCGTCTCTGGGCCTATCTCTGGGACTGATCAGAGATGTGGGGCTGATCAACAGCCATCCCAGGCTGCTGGTGAGTGGGCTGAACTGCTGATCTCTTGGAGAGAGAGAGAGGCACGGCTGCTGGCGAGGCCCAGAAAGAGAAAGAAGCAGGATCTGATCTGCAGCTTGCTTCTCATTCTCTCTGGGCCTCGCCAGCAGCGTGGTAGCCACTGATCAGCCCTGCCTCTCTCTCTGAGAGAGGTCAGCAGTTCGGCTCGCTCACCATTCCCCACCCACCAGAGCCTGTTGCATACACAGCCTGGATTCGGTCGAGCCTTCGGTCGTTTTGGACATTACAGACCCTGGGTTTTTATATATTAGGATTGTGAATCAATCTTCCCTAGGAAAAGTCATTCTGGGTTGAAAGTTGGACAGGTGGCTATGCAAGGTGGCAGAAGGGTGAAGTTGCGAAGAAGACTTCTTGGAGAAGAAGCACTATGTGGAAAAATCCTATGCTAATGGTTGGCTTTTAAGTTTTGAATGGTGTCCCCTTAAAAAAGATACATTGAAATCCTAACTCCCAGTATCAGAGAAGGTGACCTTACTGGGAAAGAGAGTCGTTACATAGGGAATGAAGTGAAAATGAGTCATGAGGGTGAGTCTTAATCCAGTGACTAGTACAAAGAAGAAATTTGGAAACAGAAATACACAGAGAAGGCCATGTGAAGATGGAGGACTGCGTGATGCATTACAAACCAAGGGATTCCAAAGACTGCCGGCAAATCCCCAGAGGCTTGGGGAGGAAAAAAAGGATTTCCCTACAGCTTTCAGAGGGAGCATGGCCCTGACAACACCATCATTCCAGAACCGTGAGACAATAGATATCTGTTGTTCTGAGGCACTCAGTTTGTGTACTTTGTTACAGCAGCCCTAGGAATCCACATGATGAGTCAGGGTGAGAGAAGCATTATACACTTGAGTAATGAAAGGGTAATTGAAACACAGAAAGTGAAGGGGGAAAATGGTTTGAGACAAACTTGTAATACAGGTTATAGATTTTTTTCTGTCTCATGGAAAGTAATTGATGCAATTCAATTAGGGAAGGAGAGTAATCAGATTTTAGTCTGGGGAATGGACTGAGGGATGGAAAGAATGGAAGTAGGGAAATGAGTTACCTGACTGTTGTTTTGCTTTGGGTGAGAGATGGTTGATGCTTGAAATAGAGTGTTGCTACATGGTAATCGTCTGAGGAAAGTAAAAAAAAAAAGTTGAAATATTGCAGAAAGAGTCCGTTGGCCAAAGTAGTGGGTAGAACTGCCAGGCACTGCTGAAGACCAATTTGAAATTAGTGATTTGGAATCCATTGTGGCATTATTCCCTATTCTGTGACTCTCTCTGGTAATAAGATGGCTGCTTAAGCTCATCCAGATAAACATTCTCTGGACCTTGAGAAGAAATGATCGAATCTCAGATATAAACTCACTCAAATATCAGTACTTTTTTCTCCCTTTAAAGAAATATATATCTTTGATGTGGTCACTTAACTTTTCCTAGGTGTTTTTCTGAGCTTCTCACTACCATTCTTCCCTCACCAAACAGACTCCCAAATAAGTTAGTCTCCTGAGTATGATTATTTCATGAATAATAACTAAGATTGGGTTCTTATTGTACCAATTAGGACATCATCTAAAATAGTTTTAAAGTCACTTTTTATCACTTTTTATAGAAACTGAAATTCTTGGATGCATCCATTGAAAGCTTGTTTTTTTTTGTTTTGTTTTGTTTTGTTTTGTTTTGTTTTGTTTTGTTAATCCTCATCTAGGATATTTTTTTCCATTGATTTTTAGAGAGAGTAGGAGGGAGGGATGGGGGGAAGAGAAACATTGATGTGAGAGAGACACATGGATTGGTTGGCTCCTGCATTACCCTGATCAGACTACGATCGAACCTGCAGCCCAGGTACGTGCCCTTGACCAGGAATCAATGACCCTTTGGTGTGTGGGCTAACCACTGACCAACACTGTGCAGAGTGGAAACTCATATTTTTATTGACATTTTAAAAAATCAGTTTTCCTTTCCACTTTATTAGACCACTTTGCTTTACCACTCACTATTTTTCTGATATAATTGAGGGGTTCTTTTCATTTTACTTTGAGGTATATTGCAGAATACTATTTTTTTTTAAAATATATTTTATTGATTTTTTACAGAGAGAAAGGGAGAGAGATAGAGAGTCAGAAACATCGATGAGAGAGAAACATCGATCAGCCGCCTCCTGCACATCCCCTACTGGGGATGTGCCCGCAATCCAGGTACATGCCCTTGACCGGAATCGAACCCGGGACCCCTCAGTCCGCAGGCCGACACTCTATCCACTGAGCCAAACCGGTTTCGGCTAGAATACTATTTTTGATATAACTTTACTTACTCAGTAAATGATCATTTTCCATTTTGTAATTGCTCTTGGTATCTTGTATAATTCTTTATTCTTGATAATATTTTTATTAAACTCTCTGGATCTTTACTTGTTTCTACACATTTAAAAATGAAGACAGAGTGCTATCTTCAGATGATTACTTGATTATATTAACCATGCAAAGAACATTTGTCTGAAGTGATATGGATTTTACAGTTTTCTAGTTTGATTCTGGCCACAGCAGACAATGTTTTAGCTTGTAAATGACAAACATAAGTTGCTGTTTGACTTCCATGCAAAATAAAGATTAGTTGCAACAGTTGCTCATGACCCATAAAATTTCAACTTCTGGCCTATGGTACTAGAACATTTTTTGCTTGGACAAATCACTAGAAATACAACCTTTCTTGAACCTGCAATATTTAGACAAATTTTATTGTGCACTTTTCTATAACTGTTCTAAATGAACTTAAGAATGAATGAATTATTATTGTCAGTGAATTTTGAAGTGAATGAGAATTTATGAAAATAAGCCTATATAGCCGAAACTGGTTTGGCTCAGTGGATAGAGCGTCGGCCTGCGGACTGAAGGGTCCCGGGTTCGATTCCGGTCAGGGGCATGTGCCTGGGTTGCGGGCACATCCCCAGTGGGGGATATGCAGGAGGCGGCTGATCGATGTTTCTCTCTCATCGATGTTTCTGACTCTCTATCTCTCTCCCTTCCTCTCTGTGAAAAATCAATAAAATATTTAAAAAAAAAAAAAGAAAATAAACCTATATATAAACATTCACATGAATGTACATATATAACAGGGATTTCAAAATATTATCCAGCAAAAAAGAAATCACTTGTTTATTTATTCAATTTTTTTTATTTGAATAAATAAAATGTATACACTGGCATTTGAGGAAAATTACATTTAAAGAATAAATTATCAAAATAGTGAAAGTATTAGACTTTCATTGCATATGCTTTCAATTTAAATTTAGCAATTAAGTTTATCTATTTAACTATTTATATATTTATTTATTAAATATCAAACATTTATTTTCAACTATTTCTTAAATGCCAACAACTTTTTCAGGATTGTGTGACATACTTTGGCTATGTTGATAAACAAAGTAGATGTTGTTCCTAATATTGTGGAGTCGGAGCCTAATGTAGAAAAAATATATTATTAAAATAGACATAACATAGGTAAGAAATTATTATCTAACTAGAGGCTCGGTGCACAAAATTCATGCGCAGGGGGTGTGTGTGTCCCTCAGCCCAGACTGCACCCTCTCCAGTCTGGGACCCCTCGAGGGATGTCCTACTGCCCACAGGGATGGGGCCTAAATGGGCAGTCAGACATCCCTCTCACAATCCAGGACAGCTGGCTCCCAACCGCTCGCCAGTCTGCCTGCCTGATTGCCCCTAACCACTTCTACCTGCCATCCTGATCATCCCCTAACTGCTCCCCTGCCAGCCTGATCGACACCTAACTGCTCCCCTGCCAGCCTGATCGACACCTAATTGCTCCCCTGCCAGCCTGATCTATGCCTAACTGCTCCCCTGCCAGCCTGGTCGCCCCCAACTGCCCTCCCCTGCAGGCCTTATCACCCCCAACTGCCCTCCCTTTCAGGCCTGGTCCCTTCCAACTGCCCTCCTCTGAAGGCCTAATCACCCACAACTGCCCTCCCCTGCTGGCCATCTTGTGGCAGCCATCTCTTACCACATGGGGGTGGCCATCTTGTGTGTTGGAGTGATGGTCAATTTGCATATAACCTCTTTATTAGATAGGATTGTTGTTTGGGACAACATTACCTCTTGAATATTAGGTAAACTTTCCTTGGAGTTTTAGTGTAATGCCTGTGTGAGTTCAGCACATGCCCCTCTGATTTCTAAAACCTGACCTATTTGGTGCCCTCTGTTTTCATTTTTGAATATATATAACATACATTCATCTCACCCAGTATAAACCTTGATAGAAATTGTACTGTCATGTGATTTCCACAAAAAAAGCCAATTATAGAAAGCATTTCAGATTTCAAAATTTTATTGGATTTACATGTTCAGGGGAGGAAAAACTAGATCATCATTTTTTTCATCCTGATGGTCCCAAACCTGGCTTTCGTTTTTTGTTAATAACTAACCTGTTATTCTGTCATTTTCTAAAACAGTACATGCACCATCAGTAATCCTGTCATTTATAACCTTTGAGAAATTTAGCCCAGTTTGCCATCTCATCATCAGGCAACTCTGTCTAGCTCAATACTTTTAGGAATACTTTTGTGAACACTGTGATGTTATGAAGAGATATATTAGTAATTATAAAGCTTAAAATAGAGAATTTGACCTAATCTGGGGTATAGGTTGAAATTATGGGAGAGACATTCTGTGACCTCCCAGAATTAATTAGAATGAAGGTGGGCTTAGAAGAGAAACTGGAACAGCAAGCCCTGAGGTTAGAGAAGGCATGAGGTATTTGAAGAACAAAAGAAGGCCAGCTTTTCTATAACCCAGCTGGAGAGAAAAGCAGAGGAATCAAATGAGCTGGAGATGTAGGTATTAAGGATGGCTTCATCAATATAATATAGTCAATATCAACTTAGATTTTCTTTTTTAACAACAAAAGTAATAACTGCTAGCACATTAAATGTTTACTATGTACTAGACACTGTTCTAAGAGCCTTATATAGAAACCATTTAAACTTTAAATTCTAATTATTTATAGCAACCTTAAAACTATTTATATAAAAAATGCTACCTTATTGATAAACATTACATAAAACAGTTTCTCCACAAAATTTAAGACACAGATTTATAAGTGGTTTTTTATGTTGACAATATAAAACTTACTGCTAAAGATTATTTTCTGCTTCCTGTACTATCTCTGATGATAAATAATTTAAAAATCAGAATATAATAGGTTATTTTATTCAGGTATACAAGTATTATAAAATTTTAAGTTACTTTTTTTGTAGTATAATTTAATAACTGTATCACCTCTATACTGTTTCAGGAAATTAATGATATGATATGTTATATAACCTTGTATATACCATTTCCAAAGCCCTGCTTTCACAAAGTCAATCATATATTGAATACTTAATTTTGTTAAGATATTAATTTCCAATGGAAATCTTTTAAAACTCTTGGCAGATTATCTTTGTGGAAATAATACCTTTATAAAAAAGGATTTGAAGTTCACATTCACAATAAGTATTTCCAGTATTCAATGTTTTGTAAAGATAAAACAAATTACTATAAATAACAGTGTGCAGTATGCATAACTGTACATGATATTCTATTTGTATATAAGGTAATATGCATACAAATCCCTTTTTCAGGGCAATAGAAAATAAAGGTAAATCAATTTTACTTCATTTTATAAGGGGAACAGTTTTTAGATGAAGAAAGAATTCAAGATGTTGCACAAAGTGGATTTAGAGAGAATAACAGCAAAAGAAATCCTCAGGTAAGATCAATGGAAATGTTATCTACACTAATAAAAGAGAAACATGCAAATTGGTGTCACTCCGCTACCCTTCCCATTGGCTAATCAGGGCGATATGCAAATTAACTGCCAGCCAAGATGGTGGCCGGCAGCCAGGCAGCTTGAAGCGAACATGGGGCTTGCTTGCTTCAGTGATGGAGGACTCCAACGTTCCCCGCCTGCCACTGCTGGCCTCTGAGCTTGCAGTTTGAAACATTGTTACAAATATAGAAGGTAAACAAAACCCCGAAACCTGCTTTCAGCCAGCCGGGATCTCAGAGCTGGAGTTGAAACAGTGTTTCGATTATAGACCCCAAACAAACCAGATACCTGCTTTCAGCAGTTGAGGCCTCAGAGCTGGAGCCAAGCCTCAGAGCTAAAGCTGGCCCAGAATTAAAAAAAAAAAAGAAAAAAAGGGGCATTTGGGAGCTTCAGTCACCCGTCAGCCTGAAAACAGCCCTTAGTCCCTCACCCAGACTGGCCAGGTACCCCAGTGGGGACCCCCACCCTGAAGGGAGTGTGACTAGCTGCAAACAGCCATCATCCCCTCATCCAGGTTGGCCAGGCACCCAAGCAGGACCCCCACCCTGATCAAGGACACCCTTCAGGGCAAACCAGCCGGCCCCCATCCGTGCACCAGGCCTCTATCCTATATAGTAAAAGGGTAATATGCCTCCCGGCACCGGGATCAGCATGACAGGGAGCAGCGTCCAAACCCCCTGATCGCCCTGTGGCTCTGTGTGTGACAACCTCCCTATATGCCCTGCTCTGTTCATGACAGGGGAAGGCGCCCCAACCCCCTGATCAGCCCTGCTCTGTGCCTGATAGGGGGGAGCTCCCCAACCCCCTGATCACCCTGTGGATCTGTGTGTGACAGGGTGCGGCGCCCCAACCTCCTGATCCGCCCTGCTCTGTGTGTGACAGGGGGCAGTGCCCCAACTCCCCTATTGGCCCTATTCTGTAAGTGACAGGGGGGAGCTCCCCAACCCCCTGATCGACCCTGCTCTGTGCATGACAGGGTACAGAACCCCAACCCCCCTGATGGGCCCTGCTCTGTGAGTGACAGGGGGCAGCGCCCCAACCCCCTGATGGGCCCTGCTCTGTGAGTGACAGGGGGCAGCGCCCCAAACCCCTGATGGGCCCTGCTCTGTGAGTGACAGGGGGCAGCGCCCCAACCCCCTGATGGGCCCTGCTCTGTGCGTGACAGGGGGTGGCGCCGCAACCTCCCCATCAACCCTGCCTTGAGTGTGACAGGGGGTGGTGCCCCAACCCCCCAATCGGCTGTACCCTGAGCATGACTGAGGGTGGCATCGCAACCTCCCAATCCGCCCTGCTCTGTGCATGACAGGGGGTGGAGCCCCAACTCCCCAATCGGCCCTGCTCTGAGCCCAACCAGGGGCTGCACCTAGGGATTGGGCCTGCCCTCTGCCACCTGGGAGCAGGCCTAAGCCAGCAGGTCGTTATCTCCCAAGGGGTCCCAGACTTGGAGAGGGCACAGGCTGGGCAGACGGACCCCCCCTCCGCGCCCCTCCCCCCGACTGCACAAATTTTTGTGCACAGGGCCTCTAGTATAATAATAAATGGGTAAAGGAAGTGAAAATTTTAAACAGAAGAATCTCAGGACACTTGCTAGTTTTAGTCAAATGTATGGAGTGCTATAATATAGAAGAAATATTAGAGCAGTTTGATATCACTATAGAGGGTAGAGCTCAGTATCTGGAGAAAGATGAATCACATATGCTCTCCAAGGCTCCAAGGGTATACGGATTGTCTTCAGTGGTATTAAGATTTTTTTTTGGCTCCGTTGTTAAAGGTACTCAGGAATAGAATGAGTGGCAATTTTTTTGATGAATCAAAAGACTATAAACTTCCAAATGAACTGTTGAAATAGAAGAAAGTAGACTCCATCACGACTTTGAGATTCCAAACTTAATCAGAGAAAGGTTGTCTGAAAGCTAATTATTAGTATAATCAGAATTATGACAGGAATCAGATTGATGAAGACAAGCTAGTGTATTGAAAATTATATATGTTTGAAGTACTTTTAACTGTATAATTTGCAGATTACTACAAATGTGACTCACATAGAAAATAGTATGAGACCAAATTCCCTTCCATCAACTTCATGATTTGGCTTTCCTATTTATACGCCTTCTAGGCATGTGATTAAATAAAACTACATATTATATTTGGCACTACAAGTCAAATTCTGGCAGACATTTTTCTTTTATATATATACTAGAGGCCCGGTGCACAAAAATTTGTGCACTCAGGGGGGCCGGAGGGGGGTCCCCCAGCCCGGCCTGTGCCCTCTCGCAGTCTGGGACCCCTCGGGAGATAACGACCTGCTGGCTTAGGCCTGCTCCCAGGTGGCAGAGGGCAGGCCCAATCCCTAGGTGCAGCCCCTGGTCAGGCTCAGAGCAGGGCTGATTGGGGAGTTGGGGCACCGCCTCGTCATGCACAGAGCAGGGCGGATTGGGAGGTTGCGATGCCACCCTCAGTCACGCTCAGGGTAGGGCTGATTGGGGGGTTGGGGCACCGCCCCCTGTCACACTCAAGGCAGGGTCGATGGGGAGGTTGTGGTGCCACCCCCTGTCACGCACAGAGCAGGGCCCATCAGGGGTTTGGGGCACTGCACCCTGTCATACTCAGGGCATGGCTAATGGGGAGGTTATGGCTCTACCCTGTCACACACAGAGCAAGGCCCATGGAGGGGGGTTGGGCGCCACCCTCTATCACCCACAGAGCAGGGCCGATCAGGGGGTTGGGGTGCCGCCACTGTCACACTCGGGGAAGGGCCGATGGAGAGGTTATGGCTGTACCCTGTCACACACAGAGCAGGGCCGATCAGGGGGTTGGTGCGCTGCACCCTGTCAAACACAGAGCCGCAGGGCAATCAGGGGATTGGGGAGCTCCCCCCAATCAGGCACAGAGGAGGGCTAATCAGGGGGTTGGGGCGCCTCCCCCTGTCATGAACAGAGCAGGGCTGATAGGGAGGTTGTGGCCCTCCCCCCTGTCACACACAGAGCCGCAGGGCGATCAGGGGGTTTGGGCGCTGCCCCCTGTCATGCTGATCCCAGTGCCGGGAGCCTCGCTGCTCTGCTGATCCCGGTGCCGGGAGGCATATTACCCTTTTACTATATAGAATAGACGCCTGATGGGTAGGGGCTGGCTGGTTTGCCCTGAAGGGTGTCCTGGATCAGGGTGGGGGTCCCCACTGGGGTGCCTGGCCAGTCTGGGTGAGGGGCTGAGGGCTGTTTTCCGGCTGGCGAGTGACTGAAGCTTCCAACCGCTCCTTGTTTTCTTTTTTATTCTGGGCCAGCTTTAGCTCTGAGGCCTCGCTGCTGAAAACATCTATACAATGTTGTGGTCTGGCTGGCTTTCAGTCCGGCTGGTTTCTGGGGTTTTGTTTAGCTTCTTATTTGCAACATAGTACATAGTTGCTTAGAGTTGCAGCTGAGAGGCCGGCAAGTTAGGCGGGGAACGTTGGAGTCCGCAGTCACTGAAGCAAGCAAGCCTCCCTGTTCGCTTCAGTGCATGGCTGCCGGCCGCCATCTTGGCTGACAGTTAATTCGCATAAGGATATGCTGATTAGCCAATGGAAAGGGTAGTGGTCGTATGCTAATTACCATGTTTCTCTTTTGTTAATGTAGATATATTTTATATATATTTATATATTTTTTAAATATATTTTATTGATTTTTTACAGAGAGGAAGGGAGAGAGATAGAGAGTTAGAAATATTGATGAGAGAGAAACATCGATCAGCTGCCTCTTGCACACCCCCTACTGGGGATGTACCCGCAACCAAGGTACATGCCTTGACTGGAATCGAACCTGGGACCTTTCAGTCCACAGGCCGATGCTCTATCCACTGAGCCAAACCGGTTTCAGCGAGTGGAAACAATTTTATATCTACTCTCCTTCAGTATGAATTACTTCAGAAGAAACATGACTATTACTAATGTATATAAGAATATGTGTGTTTCATAAATAAGTTCTTTTACTCTTGGAAAACTAATACTACTTGAGTATGCTCATTGTCAATATTATTCATATGTACATATGAGTTTTTCTGAACCTCTCCCCTTTTCTCATTTCCTTTGTGCAGTCATAAATAATATCAGCCCAATTTCTGACATTACCCGTTATATTCTTTACTTCCCTTCCAACTATCAATGTCTGGACTATTAGAACACCATCATTGTAGGTTTCTTTGATGTTACTCTTTTCCAACTTTCTTCACATAGTCTTCAAAATTCTCATTCTAAAGTATTTTACTATTTCTTCACTTCCAACAGGATTAACTGCAATTCTGCATACCCTTTACTATAGTGAAGCTAAATATCTTACCCTTTCCTCAAACTGACTATAATGCGTAAGTCAGAGCTCCAGGGAAAACAAGGCACACTCAAATGAGAAACTGAAGAGAGTTTAATAAATAGGTCATTTACAAAATTCAATAAAGAAACCATTTGAAAGCCCCATTTTCAAATGATGAAAGGACACCAAGTTGATATGAATGTTCCTAGGATTAGCAATAGCAAAGAGTGGGTGTCCCCCACCCCGGGCCTGAAGGAGGAAAGAATCCTATAATCAGAAGTGAGGAGGTGAAGCCTGTGGAGAGAAGCTCTTGACACAAGATATGGCTACAATTGGGCTTTAGCAAATTTGCAGCAATTCTGAAAAGAGGGTGTGGTTCATATATCCTAAAGCTATTCTCTCTTCCTCCCACAGCTTCCAGGTGTCTCCCATTAGGCAAAGCCAAGAAGAGGCCAGACAGCAAGGGATTCCATCCATGCAGTTAGTCCATAGAAATAGCCAGGTGGGGATGGGGAGGAAAAAAGAGTGCAGTAGGTAGAGAATAGATCCCAACTGAAAGAGGGAAAGCACCCAGCTCAAATATCCTTTCACAATTCCATGTTTTTCACATGCTAGTTTCCTGACTGAAATGACTTTCCCCTGGCTCACACCTTATTCTAAAGTTCCACAACTGAGCTCTACGCAGATTACAAAATGTTCACTGTGAATTCTTTCCCTTCTCTACATCCAGTTAATTTTTACCTCCTCAGAGCTCCAGCACATTATGCACTTACTTTGATTTTAGCTTGTTGGAGATACTGATTTTATTCTTCTCTATGTTCTTTGGCACTTAAAAAGTATCTGTAGTAGTCAAATGATTGTTGAATAGTGATTACAAATGGTTATTGAATGTTTGTTTACAAATGAGAATTTCAACACATACTAGTATATAAGTTTTTAAATTGCTAAATGGAAATAATGAACAAAACATAGAGTATGATTAGAAGGTAAAAATGACATTAAATGACACACTGTATACAAAGAGATAGACAATGTTAAGCACAGTAGACAATCTAAATTATCCTAAACTATGTCAAATAACATGAAATTAACACTTATGACAAAAACAACAACAAACAAACAACAAAAAACCCAGCTATAGTGATAAGCTTGAAACAAAAGCAAACAAAAAATAACTTATTTTAAGTAGTTCTCTGGTATTTGTGATTGGCATGGAAAGAGAAATAAGCTTATGCCAAAATCCTGATGTAAGAATTTAAAAAGCTTCTTTTGATATTGTCTCTAGCTCTTCAACAGAAACCTAGTCCATTGCGGCACTACAGTTATAGTATAGGTTATTTCTCTTCTAATTCTCTCCTTTTTAAACAAATTCCTGTATGAAAGCAATGAGTAATGAGATCTATGCAACTTTAATTAGGACAACTTGTTCTGAGTGAGTCAGTGATTAAATAAAAATATTTAATGTTACAGTTGGAGACTGTAAGTTCTTTGGGCAAAGTAGGAGTTAATTGCTTTCAATTTTGTCTAATGTGGATCTACATCAGGTAAAACTTTTTCCTGAAGTAAATAGTGGCAGGTAGCAGTTCCATTGTATTATCCTTAAACTCATAGAGATGATGGTGTACATCAAGCAGAGGATGTCTAAATATTTGAGTATTTAAGTTGTGATGGAATAAATGCTTATTTAACTGTTAATGGAAGAAATTAGGTAGTAGATAACCTCTACACTTGGAAAATAAAGATAGAAAATAGAGGCTATTTTCATATCTAATTCGAAATTTTAAATTATATTTTCATGATCTCTCAATAAGGTAATTTGAATATAAATTATTCAATGATAGAAAATGATAGGAAAACAATTTGTATTGAGTGTCAAATATATGCAGTCATTATCCTAGATGCTATGAATTTGTAGTAAACAAAACAAATAATAGTAAATAGAAGAAAAATAAAGCAGAATAAGTAGATAGGAAATGATATGAGGCTACTGTTTTAGATAGTAATCAGTTCACACATGAGCTACACTGAGAAATGAAAAGATAACTATTCATTCCTTTGTATGAATAACTTCTCTGTCCTCTTATAACAAACCTACAAATGTAATATATTTTTATTCTAATAGTAAAAAAGAAGGATCTCTTACCCTTTGAGACAGCATGGAGGGACTTGGAGAGTATTATGCTACGCAAAATAAGCCAGTCAGAGAAAGATCTGTACCACATGATCTCACTCTTATATGGATTCTAATGAGCAAAATAAACTGATGAACAAGGTCGATCTAGAGATATAGAAGCATGGAACAGACTGATGAATCTCAGAGGGAAGACAGGGGTGATGAATCTCAGAGGGAAGGAAGGGTGGGGAGGTGCATGGGAAGAGATCAACCAAAGAACTTGTATGCATATATGCATAACCCATGGTCATAGACAATAAGGTAATAGAGCCTGGGGTGGAAGGTGGGGCTGGGCTAGAGGGGTTAATAGAGGAAAAAAGGGGACATATGTAATACTTTGAACAATACAGAGGAAAAATAATAAAATTTATCCTTTGTTCTCATGGACCTTACATGGGTAGACAGACCAAAATAAAATACACAAAAAAACAACCAATAAACATTAACTATGAACTAGTTATTTAGTATCTTAGAAGGTGATACATATGATAAAGAAAAAATATATAAAGCAATTTAAAACAGAGTATTCAGAGTCTAGAAATAGTTCAGGGAATGAGTAACATGGTCATCTGGAAGATGAGTGTTTCACACAGATGTAAGATCCTGAGGTGAAAACATGCCTAATAAGTTGATGAAATAGAGGGGACCCATGATAGTGGAGCAGAGTGGTGGAGTGGTGAGTAGGCAATAAGGTCAGAAAACAGCATATGACCAGTTACTATAAATTCTTACAGACCACTGTAGGGGCATTTGTACTGTGCAATCATCAGCACCATCCATCTTCAGAACTTTAATTAAAACTTTATTTGGTTTTATGTAAAAATGTGCTTTTCATTGAAGATAGTTATAAAAGAAAAAATATAAAATTACCCAAAGTCTCATGATTCAGAGCAAATCAAATCTACATCAACCTTATTGCACATATAGAATTATATCAGACTGTTAAACCCCTGGTCCAAAAATCCCTCATGTGTTAGAGATCCTGCTGAGTCTAGCATGGCTCCACCTGTGTCTAATGAAGTAGTGAGGCTGCACACCCCAGTTGTTTGTTTTACAGCATTTTTTTAATGTACCAGTGATCAAGCTTCAATAAAAATGATTTATACTTAGAGCAATGAGGCACAGGGAAAAAGGTATGGACAGTTCACCGTTCTGGAAAAATGGTTCGTAGCTGAGACCCAGCAAGTGAGAGTTGCAAGTAGAAGATGAAAGAACACTGGTCATTAAGAAATTGTTAATGGAGCGAAGGTAAGGGACAGGACTCTTTGTTTTCAAATTCTATTTGGAACACAGATAGACATCACCAATATTTCAAGCATAGGACAAAGTTTGTAACTTAGGAATTTTGCAGATTTGGGTGTAACAATGTGCCAAAACAGCTATCTGAAGAAGGACATGGCTTTTTTTTTTAAATTGATATCTGAGAGGAAGGGAGAGGGAGAGATAGAAACATCAATGATGAGAGAGAATAATTGCTTGGCTTCCTCCTGCATGTCCCACACCAGGAATCAAGCCTGCAACCGGGGCACGTGCTCTGACCAGGAATCGAACCGTGATCTCCTGGTTCATAGGTTGACACTCAACCACTGAGCAACTCAGGTTGGGCAGACATGGTTTCTTCCTCCCAAGAAACTGTCATGCTCTGTATCAGAGGTTGGCATTGCTCCCCTATTCTCCCCTCCATACTCCTTCCCTCCCCTACTCTCTTCTCTTTTCCTCTTCTCCTCTGTTCTCTTCTTCTCTTCTCTCTGGCCAGGGTGTGGTTGGGAGAATGGATGTGCTAAATTGACTATTGATACACTCTTATCACACCTCCCTAGGGAGTCTTTGAAATAATTGGGAGAATAGCAAGAAATGGTTTATAAGTAAAGGTTATGGAATAAAAAATATTCATATTAATGTTACCACATTTATAAACATGTGTCTGGAGACTTGGGAAAATTGATTCTATATTCAAACCTGATTTTTTTCTATCTTTGAATAAGAAGTACAAATTGTAGAAAGCACCAGGGATTCATAAATTTCCTAAAAGTAACCTTTCCTAAAACATAGGAAAAATTGACCGAAGTTTTTATATCCATAATATGTATAGCATTGTAACATTTACCACAATACATTGAACTAATTTCATTCATTTATAACATCTACTTTGTTGTATAAATTGTTATGTTGTATAATCCAGAAGAAAACCAATTAGATAAGAGAATAAATTGGAGCTCTCTATTCAAAACTGAAAAACAAACCCATGAAAGTGTAAGAGATTACTTCGAGTGAGATTCAGGCTTCATGATTATTTTTTAACTGTATTTTTTTAATTTCCCATAATAAATTTCAAAAAAAAATGGAGGTTCTATGAATATGTTGCATAACAGTTAGCTTTATGAAAAATAATATTCCTAAAGAAATTAAGAAAACAAAGAGTAGTATACAACATAGATTTTTATCTATTTGGCTAAAAGTATAACTTAGGCCTAGCTGGTTTGGCTCAGTGGCCAGAGCATCAGCCTGCAGACTAAAGGGTACCAGGTTTGATTCCGGTCAAGGCACATGCCTGGGTTTTGGGCTTGATCCCCAGTAGGGGATGTGCAGGAGGCAGCCGAACAATGTTTCACTCTCATCATTGATGATTCAGTCTCTCTCTCCCTCTCCCTTCCTCTCTGAACTCAATAAAAATATATTTAAAAATAAATAAATAAATAAAAATATAACTTACTTCAGTTAGATTAAATATTTTTAATAATTATTCATGTCAGGTATGTTCCTATGTTTAAATAATGTAAATTATTTTTGCTATCTTTGTTTATGTTTTTAAACTATAAAATAAAATGTATTACATTAACTTAAGGTTTTCAGGTAAGAAATAGTGAATGTCATCTTCAAAATTCTGTAATTGAATATGCCAATCAATACTGGACCATGTGCCCAGAAATTATTCTTTACTCTATGTTTAGTTAGTTTCTAACTTAAACTAAAAATGTACTTAGAAAATATAAGAAAATATTTCCTGTTTTCTAATATCTCCATATATTGAATGGCACATACACACACACACACACACACACACACACACACACACGGGAATTATTTTACAATGAAGAATCACTTTTCCCACCACCATCCCTAAATTTGCCATTTTGAAATGTAACAATTAAATATAACGTCTAAAAGATGCTAAGCTTTCCCAGGATCATGCAGTAGAGCCAACATCCAAATCACTGCAGGCAGTCTACTCCCAGGCCAATGCTCTTCTATGCTTCTACACTATCATGGCTCCTAAGAAGTCGTGATGACTGCCGGGTTTAATTAGACAAAGTTCTTCCTTCAATTAAATTAGAATTTAGGATTTGTTTATGCTATATACCTTACATGTATGTATAACACATCTTTCATATATATAACGTATATCTTAATTGAGAATGTAGATGTTAAAGAAGTATTAATAGAACAGATAATATAATAAAAATGTTGTCATTTTTATTTACTTATGACATGTGCCATTCAATACCAATTTCACACACACTAAATTTTCATCAATTTCATGATGCACTATTAAAATTTCAAGAATATAGTGAGAAACAAAAATAGGACCAGAGTCATAGAAGCATCAAACTGACAGTCCAACATATGAGGGAAGGTGGGGTTGGGGGGAGGTGGGGCAGGGTATGAGGTGGTAAGAAATCAATCAAAGGACTTGTATGCATGCATCTGAGCATAACCAATGAACACAGACAGTAGGAGGGTGAGGGCCTGTGCTGGGGGGTGGGGGCGGCTGAGGAGAGGTCAATGGGGGGAAAAGGATACTCATGTAATACTTTAAACAATAAAGAATTTTTAAAAAATAAAGTACATTGATTTACAAATAATAAAAAGAATATAGTGAGACTTTCTTAATATGATATGCTAATGCCTCTCCTCCTGATCACATTAAAAATTACGTGCTTGCAAGAAATATAAAAGACAAAAAAAGGAGAAGATACAAAGACAAAATAAAAAAGAAAGGTGCTCAAACCAAAGCAACATTCATTTCTATCTTGAAGCAATTTTGCCTGTTCCCCAATTTGGGACTGATATTGCTGCTGCTTTTTATTTCTGTCCCTCCTGAAATGAAGGGTTCAGACACATGTAGAAAATCAGAGATAAAGGGGAAAGGAATGATTGACAGTTTCAGAGATAGTAAAAAAAAAAAGTTATTTTGGTGCTTATTTCTCCTATTTAGTGGCAAGTAACCACTATTCCTTCAGTTTAACCCTCTGGGTCTGGCATTTGAAACAATGTCCAAAGATGCTATCAACACCTTTGTGCTCACTATTTCAAAATAGTAAACACAAAGGATACACTTATGGAAAGAACTTGGGTTAAGCTGGTGGCTTAATGCAGTAAGAATTAATATTACAGCCTCATTTTATTTTGAAACAGTCTTGTTAATGTCAAAAAATGCTCCTTTCCAGCTGTGAGAATATTGAGATTTGTAGTTAAAGTGAAATCATCCCCTGTATATTCCATGCACCTGTCAATCACAAAACTGAGACTGAAATCAACTGGCCTGGTTCATTTTTTAGCATAATGTTGAATTAAAGTGTAACCAGCTTCAATAACAGGTGGGAATTTACCATTGTTCTAACACAGGCATGCATATTTCATGATGTCCAATATAAGAAAGCAAATGCACACAGAAACATTTAAAACTTAAACATGAGGACAAGTGTTGGAGGCCCATCCAGCTTTTTAAGTTTGTTTGAGCATCTCAGAATCTCCTCTGTAGATGAGGGAAAACCTAAAAGTTACCTTAAACAGCTATAAGTTAGTATGTCTCATTTCTTTTTAAAAAAATTTTATTGAATTTATTGGAGTGACATTGTTTAATAAAATTATATGTTTCAGGTGACAGTTCTACAATACATCATCTGTATATTGTATTGTGTTCACCACCTCAAGTCAAGTCTCCTTCCATCACCATTTCTACCCCCTTACCCTCTTCTGTCTCCCTTAACCCCTCTTAGTCAGCATTCGGCCGTCTGTGTCTATGAGTTTTGCTTTGTTTTTCCTTTGCTGAATCCCTTCACCTTTTTTACCCAACCCAACTCCCCTTCCCTCTGACAGCTGTCAGTCTGTTCTCTAACCATTTATTCCTTGAACTTTTTGCTACTCATTATCTGAAAGATTTGGATGTAATGTTTGAGGCACAGGGTTCACCCAGCTCACAGTCTCCGCAGACTACTGGAAGTAACCTGTAACCGGAGACACTGGCTGGTGGCAATCTTTGGGAAAGTTTCTTGCCTCGGATGGATGGATGGATGCTCCATGACTGGGAGGCCAAACCGGTGTTGGTCCTGGCATAAAGATAGGGAATGGATGGGTGGGGGTGTGGACCAGCAAACCAAGAGCAGAAGTTAGAGTAGAGGTTGACTCTTTGTCCATTCCTCTAACAGAGAGATGGAAGGCCCCAAAAGTTCATTTCACAGGGATGTAAGTTCTGCAGCAGTAGTTTGAAGCCATTTGATAAACTCGCTAGTATTGTTTCTAGCTGACTTTGTCCTACTTGGAATGGCAGATTTTCTCATCTCCCTCTTCGGCCTCCTTCAGTCCCTCTAGATGCCCTTAATACGGATCAAGAGGTTGGGTGGAGTGGGGGAGGCCCTAGAAACAGAAACTGGTTCACCCCTGCAGGACTGACTACACATGGGTCCCTGACCTCCCTTCTCCAAGAACTCCTTCCCAGACTCATTCCTTTTATCACCAAACCCATCTTGTCACCATTTTGCTTTGTAACCTTATCCCCCCAGCCCAGCTCTCCTCGGTCCCTTCTCCCTCCTTCCTTCCTGTTACCTCCTTACCTGTCCACCGCAATGGCCGTCATAGAGTAGATGCTGGCGAACACCGCTGTGATGGGAAAGAAATTCTGGAAGCGACAGTAGTTGGCACCGAAGTACCACTCACTGTGAAGCGCGTAGATGAAGTTGACCAAGGTGTTGAAGGCGGCCATGGAGGCGTCGGAGAAAGCCAGGTTCACGAGGAAGTAGTTGGTGACGGTCCTCATGCGCTTGTGGGCCAGGATGATCCAGATGACGATGAGATTCCCGAAGACCGCCACGGCCACCACCACGCTGTAGGCGAGGGACCAGAGCGCGATTCGCCAGGACGGCTGCACGAACTGGTTGGTGAGGTTGGCCCGGGGCTGCGAGGGCTCGGGGGAGGTCGCGGGCTGTCCCGGCGTGGAGGACGAGGCGGACAGGTTGCCGGCCTGGGCCAGCAGCTGCAGCCACGCAGCCTGGGCCACCCCCGCGGCGAGCGCCTCGCTCAGGTTCCGGGCGCCAGCGCCAGCTCCTTCCGCGCCCGCCGTCCAGTTCCAGGCTGCGGGGAGAGAGGCCATCGCCGCGGGTCTGGAGCCCTGGATCTGCCCACTCGCCCGCGGCCAGCCCGAGCCGAGCCTCCTGAAGTTCTTCGCCTCCTGGTCCCTGGAAGCGCCGCAGGGAAGGTGCGAGCGGCTCCCCTGGCTGGTGAAGGGATGCGACGAGCCAGCAAGTAATGGGGAGGACGGGCGCCACTTCGTCCAAGGAGTTTGAGACGTTGGCAGGATTGAGATGGTTGGGGCGATGTTAGGGCTGTCACCCGCCGGGATCTCGGGGTTCGCCCTGGCGGGAGCTCCGCGCACTGGCTGGAGCACTGAGGTCCCGGCGCCTGGCGCGCTTTATAGTCTCCTAGTCCCCCGCTTTGGTGACGTCGTGGGGGCTTCGAAGCTAACCAACCCCTTCGATGCGCTCCTTTCCTCCACCCGCCCTTGCGAGTTCATTCATTCGCTACCCGCCTCCCAGCAGCTGGGGCTTGGCGGGAGGTCGTGCTCCGGGAGGGGCTGCACTGTCTCAGATGTAATTAAAATCTCTCCAAGATTGTTTTTCCACTTTTAACTTCAAGATGTTTTGCTGAGGTCCCTCCTCTCAGGCGTTTATTGTTCCTTTTCTAAACCAATTAAACTGTTCACCGGTAAATCAAAAGCACACCCCAGGGGATTTTTTCTGGGGGCGGTGGGAGGGGGAGCGCAGCGGGGTAGCTTGCTGAGGGCTGTGGGCACAGCTAGCCATGCCCGGTGTGTTGTGTTACTGGCTTTTGGAATTTCACTCAACTTTCTGCCCGTGTGTTTATGTTATCACTTCTCAGATCCCTTTTCGTCTAGCTCCCACTTTCAAATCCAGTCGCCCTCATCCTCTAATCTCAGTCTCCAGGACAGACGATGGTTTCCCCTGGAGGATTCTGCCCTGGGTGGCATGCCATGACGCACAGGGGGTAAACCAGAAACCCCCGAGCTGTATTTTCTTGAAGAAAAAAAAAAGCAACAACAAAAATTAGATTTCTTTATTTCTCTGGTATAAACGTATCCCGTAAGCAATCTAAATGCATACACTTTGTTATACAGTTTTGCACATTTGGCCCTTGGGTTTTCAAGGCCTGACCGTGAGGACACAGTGATGAAGATGAACAGCAAGATCCTTAGTTTCCTGGGCAGGTGGGCAGGCCTGACTTCTGAGCTTTGGCCGGAACCGGTGAGCTGGAGTGCTCTGTGGAATGCGAGCTGGAGAAAATAGTCTGTGATTAGATAGATTTTATAGACAATAGATCCGTGTGTTCCAGAGGCTACACTCCCCTTTATTAGTTTCTTGGGGTAGGCGTGCAGGGATTTCATGTTAAACATCATTTAGCAATCTCCTGGAAACACTTGGAATCTTTCAGCCTCAGTTTTCTCATTTGAAAATGAAAATTAAAATATATATCTATTTTACAGAGTAATTATAAGGATGAGTGGTTTCAACAGATTCCTTCAACACTAGGCAAGATGGAGATCTCAGTGAGTATTAACTATTTCCCTCTTGTTGTGCATTTCATCTAAATGTTTTCAGGTAAAATGAATCTTAGGGAGTTTGCTTTACTTCAAACAGAGGTACTTTCTAATTTGTGAATATTCTGTATTGTTTAATTTCCCAGTTCAGAATAGGTTCTTTAAAAATCCTGCAATGATTATGGCACAAATGGACATAGGGTGACTGGTCATGACTAGTGTTTTCCATTTTATATTTTTTATGATGAAAACAGTAGTGTATAGAAATAAGTTTGAGGCAACCTGATAATTACATTGACAAAACCCTGCTTCAAGGTAAATGCATGCTGAAAGTGGTAATTATCAAAGGTTGTTATTTCCCAAAGAGGCCTGTGAAAATATATGATAAATGATAAGCGATTTTAACAGAGATTTCATATTTCCTGCTTACTAATTCTAAATTAAACAAATTTTAAAGGCAAATTACTTCTTTCTGCCAATTTATCACCTAGAAATTACTTGAGTTACAAATGAAAGCCTCTTTCTTCCCTAATCAAATCATGAATTTTTAAACATTTCTTTGTATGGTACACACCATTTATCCTATCTAATAGAGGGAATATGCAAATTGGCTGTCACATCATCACAAATATGACTGTACCCACAGAAGAGGTGGGGTTTTCGTAACACAAGATGGCTGCACCCACCACAGAGGCCGAGCTCCCATAACAAGCCTTACTGAGCAATCAGCAGGGATCTGAGGCTGAGTGGCTCTGGGTTGGGGCAGGGGACCTGAGGCTGCACCCCCTGCCCAGTGGGGCTTGACAGGGGACCTCAGGCCATGATTCCCGCTTGGCGCTTGGCGGGGGGGACCTGAGGCTGCGTCCCCCACCCAGGAGGGCTTGACAGGGGACCTGAGGCTGCGCTCCCCCACCAGGCAAGGCTTGACGGAGGCCCTGAGGCTGCGCCTCCCCCTCCGTGCTGGGCTGGGGGACCAGAGGCTGTGTCCCCCTCCCAACGGGGCTTGACAGGGGACCTCAGGTCACGCCCCCCTGCCCGGGGGACCTGAGGGTGCAATGGGGGATCTGAGGCTGTGCCCCCTGCCTGCCGGGGCTTGACAAGGATGGGTCCGGCTGGGTCTGGGTCTCGCGTGACTTTGAGGCACTGTGGGTGGACGGGGACTTGAGTCTGGGTCCTATGGCGTGCCCCAGACTCTGATAGGAGGAAGATTTTCGTACGCATTTTACTAATTTTCTTTTATCTCTGACACTTCTATTACAGAGAAAGGGCAAATAGCAATATTAAAATTTTCCTCTAATTAATCCCCTTTTAATGTGCATGAATTTTGTGCACCGGGCCACTAGTTAAAATTATAAAATGGATTGCCCAACCAGCATGGCTCAGTAGTTGAGTATCAACCTATGAACCAGGAAGTCATGGTTCGATTCCCAGTCAGGGCACATTCCTGGGTTGTGGACTCGATCCCCAGTGTGGGGTGTGCAGGAGGCAGTGAATCTATCAATGATTTTCTTATATCATTAATGTTTCTATCTCTCCCTCTCCCTCCCCCCTGAAATCAATTTAAAAAATACATTAAAATAAATAAAAATATTATAAAATGGATCATTGTGGTGATTTGGTAATTATGTATATTTTGATCAAATGTTTTAAGTTGTAAAATTACTTGGTTGTGTAGAAATTCATTCAGTTTACACTGTTGCTTTACTTATCCATACAGAGTATCATAAGTCTGTGATTCTGTTTTCCTTGGATTTACATGTGGGTGGAGATGATATGACAAAAAATAAATGGTAATTATGAAATTGAAGTAGTTACAATGCAAGGGGCTTAAAGAGATCTTTCCTTTCAGAAGAAAAGAGGAACCCAGGTCATGCTTTTCCTTCTAGATCTGCCTTTCTCTCTGTATTCCAGGGTAGTAGTGAGGGTAGTCATTGTTCATTCATTGTCCCACTCATTCCTCAGGTATGACTTGAGTATACTTCTTTCCAGGAGCTGTACCAAATACTAAGAATGTGGCAAAGAAACAGTCAGATATGAATCCTGTTCTCCTAGAGCAGTGATGACTAACCTTTTGAGCTCGGCGTGTCAGCATTTTGAAAAACCCTAACTTAACTCTGGTGCCGTGTCACATATAGAAATTTTTTGATATTTGCAACCATAGTAAAACAAAGATTTATATTTTTGATAGTTATTTTATATATTTAAATGCCATTTAACAAAGAAAAAAATCAACCAAAAAAATGAGTTCACGTGCCACCTCTGACACGCGTGTCATAGGTTCGCCATCACTGTCCTAGAGCCACAGTCTATTAGCATTTTTGACATTCAAGCAAGTATTATAAAGAGTCAAATAGGGAAGAAAAAAGAAAAATGGAGTGTGTGACTGAGTGGAAGGCTGCTGTACTCACTGGATTCTGGATTCTGTCAACTTTTCTTAAGAAATGGGAAGTTTTTTCCAGGCCTTTGTGGCTCAGTTGGTTGATTGTCATCCCATGCACCCAGAGGTCACCAGTTTGATTCCCAGGCGGGCACATGCCTGGGTAGGGAGCTTGATCCCAGTAGGGGGCATGCAGGATGCAGTCAATTGATATTTCTCTCTCTCTCTCTCTCTCAATCTCTCTCTCTCTCTCTCTCTCTCTCTCTCACACACACACACACACACACAACCCCATTGTTGGAAACTGGCAGGACTATGAAAATCCTGGGGTACCAGAAGACCACATTTACTCTGTTTTTGCCTTCCTCCTGAATCCCAGTAGAGGTGTGAAAAGTGGGGTTACGGATTTTTTTCTAACCTCAGGAGATAATTTCCACTCTACATGGCAGACTTTTAATTCAACCTGAGGTCTTGCATTCTACTCAGCAGATTATTGATCTTTATCCAGAGATTTAAACTTATTTTTCTGGAAATACTAGATTAATAGACTTATTGATATTTTTCTGTCTTATTGTGTTGGAGAGATCAGGAGTAATATTTTGGGGGAGGGTGGCGACCTGAGTAAATCATTCTTAAAATGGAAAAGTTGTGATCCTAAGCCTTTGTGATGATTACCAATGCTCTTTTTGATTATATGATTTGTTATTTGGCAATAAAAATGTTATCTGCTCAGCTGTAAGTAAAACTGTGTTTGTGAAATCTCATAAAGTAAACATAAAACAATGCAATTTATTTGTAGAACTAACTCTTAAGACAAATTTTTGTAGAACTGATTGTTCTCCATGGTCTTAGAAACTGGTTGATTGCTTCATCTACATAAATAATTCCCTTGGATGGCTAAGGAAATAAAATTAAAGGAGGGAAAAACTATCTCAAGATATTCAGAAGTCTCTTATTTTGAGGGACTGTAGAGATCACTTAATCTAAATTCCTTAGAGATGGAGCAATTAAGTCATCAGGAGTTACAAGTCATTTATGGTTGAATGGCTTGGGAGTTGTGAAGAAACTTTATTAGTATTTCTGGGCACCGGTACTAAATGTACTTTCATATTTAGTTAACAATTGCTGACTAGTTATTGGGCTTTAATTGAAACTTTTACTGTTGAATGTCGTACAATTAAATACCTGTTATGGTCTGTGTTATATCAGCTCATCATTGGAACAGGGAAGGAAGTCCTAATGAGTCCGATGGTTTTTTTCCTGAGCAGGATGCAAGGGTGATATTTTTCCCGGGTCCTTGTCCAGGTGGATTCAAAGAATGAAGACATGGACAAAAAGTGGTAGATGAAAAGATAGAAATTTATTGGAAACAAGTACAGACTCCCATGTAGGGAGGGGGTCCCCAAAGGGGGTAGCCTACTAAGTCCTTTTTTTCCTAAGGTTTATAAAAGCTACAGTTCTTTGTTTCTTGATGCTGCCTTTCAATTGGTAGAATATTAACTTCAAAGCTCAAAACCCACAAGGTGCCCCATCTCTTTCTCCCCTTTCAGTGGTAGAATTCTCTATCTCCTATGAAAATCTGTTTTTCCTTTCTCCCATTGGTCAGCATTTCTCTATTCTCTGTGGAAATTTGTTTCCTCTTTCTCCCCATACCCTGCGGCTTTTCCCTATCTTCTGTGAATGGATGCCTCCCTCTCCCCTTATCCTGTGGCACCTTTTGATCGCTGTGAATGTAGGCCTTTTGGCAGCTCCAAGCCCCAACCAACTATGCCTTTCTCCCCCATGGGCCCCCTAATTCCTAAAACTCCCTAAACCTGCCTATTTTACCCCTAAAAACTCCTTTCACTAAGAGACTTTCCCCAGTAAGTGGAAATGGGATATTCAAGAACATGCAGCATGAGGAACAGTGTGGATCTTACAGCATTTGCTTGTCTGTCAACAGGAACATCAGAAACTGAAAGAACCCATGGGCTGACTATTGAGCAGATCCGGGCAGACACATAGTTTATAGATCACATTGGCTTATTACCCATGACTTTGGATGGATACCAAAAAGCCTTGATCAGGTTAGACACTTATTCTATATTTGGATTTATTTACCCACTAACTGGAAAAATACCTCTAACACTGTTTAATGCCTAAAGCAGAAAATAGCTCAGTTTGGACCTTTTGCTTGCATAGCATTTGATCAAGGAACCTATTTTATTTCAGGTGCAATGAAACAATGCCCTGAAAAACACACATCTTACTCACAAAATAGTGTAAAATTAAAATTTGAATGGAAACAGCCACTTACTATATTAAGAAATGATAGGAATTAAAAAGATGGCTGTACTACTGAATAAATGTGTGTAGATACTGTTGTATTGTTTTTAGCTGCCAGTATTATAAATGATGAATCTAGTATAAAGTTGATTTTTTGTTGGATAAGACCTATTTCTATTTATAAACTTGTATGATTATTATGAAATGTAAAATATAAAATTGAGAATATGCTGATAATATTCTAGAGGGCAGAGACTGAGCTTTATACTATTTTTAAGTCTCTTCAGCAGGGAATGTGGGCGATATACAGTGTACAATGTAAGAGCTAAACATTCAGTTAATTGCAGAGACCAGCATATCAAAACATCATTCTATGTTTTATCATTTAAAAACTTGTTTGTTAAGCCTCTGCTACCCCATATAAATTTTGTTCTCATATAATGTATATCCCTTTAATTTTGCTTTTCTTTTTTATGAGAGATTAACAATTTCAAAGAAACTTGTACATATAAACAACTATTTATACATAGAGAACTTGTAGTCTAATTTTTTTCCAAAGCACAACAAACAGTACATGAAAAAATGTATTTAAGATGTATTTTGTGTGTTTAAATTCATACCACCTATGTTCTATATATATAAAAGCCTAAGTGACCATTACGACCAAACAACTGGAATGACCAGTCACTATGATGTGCACTGACCACCAGGAGGCAGACATTAAACACAGGAGCTGCCCCCTGGTGGTCAGTGCGCTCCCACAGGCAACCTCATGCAGCCACTTCCCCCAACCAGCCAGCCCTTGGCCCCTCCCCACCTCATCTGGCCACCCTCCCTGATAGGCCCCAATAGGCCTTGATTGCCTACCATACCGAGGGAACCCACCCTTGCACGAATTTGTGCACTGGGCCTCTAGTAATGTGAATAAAAAGAAATAGTCTTCTATATTTTCTTAGGAAAATGAACTGGATATTTAAAATATTTTACTAACTCCAATGACTTTTTAAAAATCTGATAGTTCTGTAAAGATACTTTTGATCCATGGAATTGGAAATAATATTTTGAACAAAGTCATATTTCTGCTAACTTGCTACAATAGCTGTGCTGAAGAGAGTCATCTGTCAAATAGTGGAGGAAAGAAATAGTAATCAATGTCCTTGGAACTAGAGTCTATGATCTCAGAATGCATGTTATCCTTGGCATTAGTTATAGCCAACTTTATCTCCCCATTCTGTACAGTATGTTACAAACCATTTGTGTGTGACGGCTCCCATTGTACTTAGTAGCCACCAAGGAGTCTGAACATAGCTTGTTTACAGTGAGAGGCATTTTCTCATTAGTTTTCAGAAGCACACCACAGAAAAGAAATATAACCAGAGCGATACCACAAAAAGCAAGATAGCAAGGAGAAAGAAACTTGTGGTAATGCCATGTGGACTTCCTCTATTTCTGTAAAGACTCAGGATTTTCCGTGTGAATTTTTGTGGCTATCTTACATGACAAAATATAAGTACACATGACAGATTATACTTATGTTTAATTGGCTAGGTTCTGATTTTGGATACCTTATGTAAGTTACCTTTCTGTTGGGGGATTTGGGGTAAGATGGATATTCTCCCTTTGTGTACATAAATGTCTACAGTTGATGAAGAGAGAAACTTAACTCATAATTTGACTGTAATTACATTCTTAATTGCTCCATTTGTTTTCTCAGTGTGATTTCCAACCACCATAGGGATGCCATAGAGAACTTCTTTGAAGTCTCAGGGGACAAAAGTAGGAGAAACTAAATTGAGGTTTTATTTTCTCTCTTCAATAAAATCATATTTAATGTTTAGAGATTTTATTTAAAGAAAAATCATCATTAAAAAGTTTAAAAACAACTGCTCAAGAGGACCTGGTATTCTCAAATGAGAGAAGTCATGATGAGCAATTCCAGTAAGAGACTGTACTGATTGTGTTGAGTAAATAACAAAACCCACCGGTCAGAAGTACACATTAATTGGTCTGAATACACTACAAAGCTAAATTATAAAGTTGAAGTTACATGAGCTCAAATTGGATTACATTATTCATCCTAGGAAATTATTACAAGATGATACTAATTAACTCTTTCTTCTAGGAGAATAAACATTGTTATTTAGAAGTGCTTCTTGGGATCATTGTAGGATTGGGCCATTGTTTTTCCCACTAAAAATTGTCATTTGTTTCTAAAACATGTAGGTAAAATACACACACACAAATTACATAGAATACCACATCCACTGGAGAGTAGGGCATATATAAGACGGAACTCTCAGATTTAGATAGGCAGAGAACTTCATTTCATTAATTGCCATCTTGAATTAAAGAGTGTCTTAGTTTAAAGCAAAATTCAGTAGATATAAATGGGTAGAACAAGAACACAAATAAAAACAGTACTTGCTTAATTTTGAGCAAGAAGTTAAGCAAATATTAGGACCCACGTCTGCATTGTTCAACATAGTAACCACTACTCACACGTGGCTGGTGAGTCCTTGAAATGTGCAGTAAGTGCAAAATACACACCAGACTTCAAACACTTACTATGAGAGAGTAAATAAAAATATCTTCTTGCTAATTTTATATTGATTACATATGGAAATAATAAGGACATGTTGGTAATAAATCACTATCTGTTTGTGGGACTAGCAAAAGGATATGTAAGAATCCACTCATAATAATTTTTTAAAATATATTTTATTGATTTTTTACAGAGAGGAAGGGAGAGGGATAGAGCGTGAGAAACATCAATGAGAAAGAAACATCGATCAGCTGCCTCCTGCACACCCCTTACTGGGGATGTGCCCACAACCAAGGTACGTGCCCTTGACTGGAATCGAATCTGGGACCCTTCAGTTTGCAGGCCGACGCTCTATCCACTGAGCCAAACCGGTTAGGGCTCGTAATAATTTTTTATACACACATAAGAAACTGTATAACTCAAACACTAGAATTTGGGTCAGTCATTTTCAACAAATATTATGCTATCTTTAATCCTCTCCAGAAAAGACATCTTTCAGATATTGAACTGAGTGAACTCTACCTGATTATTAGAGCCAAAATTTTCAGGCCTAGAATGGACTAAATGATATGAGCAATCTACTCCCAGATTTTTGTCAAAATGACAAAATCCTTTCTGTTTACAAGGATACAAATTATTAATGGCTAACACCAGAGCAATACACAGCACTGTATAAAATTAATAATATTAAATTTAACAGTATTTTTGAAAATAATTATGCATATTACGCAGACTCTTTCCTTAAAGGAAGTAAAAATTAAATACTGTATCAACAAATACACAATGAATTTATTTTTATGATATATATATATTTTTGAGCATCTGCACTGTGTGGCACTGTGTTAGAAATCTATATATATAAAAGCCTAAGCTAGTGTTCAACTGTTCCACCATTCTACTGGTAGCTATGATGCGCACTGTCCACGAGGGAGCAGGTGCTCCAACCAATAGATTACCTTGCTGCTGGGGTCTGGCTGATTGGGACTGGGCGAGATGGGCCGGACATGCCCTGGAGTTCTCCCGTGGTCCCTCCCCAGCCCGGATCATGCACCGGTGGGGTCTCTCAGCCTGGCCTGCACCCTCGCAATCCGGGACCCCTCTGTGGATGTCAGAGAGCCAGAGGCCAGGCCGAGGGACCCGCCGGTGCACAAACACTGGGCCTTTAGTATAATATTAAAAGGCCAAATATATTATATGCCAAGAGAGATCTCAATAGGAGTCAGGGAAGTGGAAACTCATGTGCATTTTGTTTTTTTAAATTTTTTTTTAATTGATATTCCACAGAGAGGAAGGGAGAGGGATAGAGAGTTAGAAACATCAATGAGAGAGAAACATTGATCAGCTGCCCATCGATCAGCTGCCTCCTGCACACCCCCTACTGGGTATATGCCCAAAACCAAGGTACATGTCCTTGACCAGAATCGAACCTGGGACTCTTGAGTCCCCAGGCTGATGCTCTATCCACTGAGCCAAACCAGTTAGGGTGCATTTTGGTTTATTACACATTGTGGCATTCATGAAGTAGTTACTGTATGTCAAGTACTATTCCAAGGCTTTACATTTATTAACTAATTATCATCATAACAACCTTATGAGTTAGGTATGTCTGTTATTATTATTTGAAAATGAGAAAATTCAGAATAAAAGAGGTTAGGTGACAGTGACATAACCCATAGCTATTTAAGTGGATGAAGAAGAATCCAAACTCAACAGTCTGGCTTCAGCAACCATACATTTAACGTTGGACATTGGGAGAAATAATTGCTTTAATTTGTTATTGTTTAAAGTATTACATATAGTATTAAATATGACTTCTTTTCCCCCATTGACCTCTCCCCAGCCACCCTCACCCCCCAAGCACATGCCCTCGCCCTCTTAGTGTCTGTGTCCATTGATTATGCTTATATGCATGCATACAAGTTTGGTTGATCTCTTATCCACCTCCCACCCCGTCCCCTGCCTTCCCTCTGAAGTTTGACAGTCTGTTCGATGCTTTTCTGTCTCTGGATCTATTTTTGTTCATTAGTTTATGTTGTTCATTATATGCCACCAATGAGTGAGATCATGTGATATTTATCTTTCTCTGACTGGCTTATTTTGCTTAGCATAATGCTCTCCATGTGCATCTCCATGTCCAAATGGTAAAAGTTCTTTCTTTTTTTACAGCAGCATAGTATTCCATTGTGTAGCTGTACCATGATTTTTTAATTCATTCATCTGCTGATGGGCACTTAGGTTGTTTCCAAACCTTAGCTATTGTAAATTGTACTGCTATGAATATAGGGGTGTGTATATCCTTTCTGATTGGCATTTCTGATTTCATGGGATATATTCCTAGAAGTGGGATTACTGGGTCAAATATTTGGAGTTTTCTCAAAAAATTAAAAATGGGAGTTCCATTTTTAATTTTTTGAGGAAACTCCATACTGTTTTCCACAGTGGCTGCACCAGTCTGCATTCCCACCAGCAGTGCAAGAGGGTTTCTTTTTCTTTACATCCTCACCAACACTTGTCATTTGTCGATTTGTTGATGATAGCCATTCTGACAGTTGTGAGATGGTACCTCATTGTTGTTTTAATTTACATCTCTCAGATGATTAGTGGCTTTGAGCATTTTTCATGTGTCTGTTGGCCTTCTGTATGACCACTTTCAAAAAGAGTCTATTGGAGTCCTTTAACAATTTTTTTTATTGGATTGTTTATCTTCCTTTTGTTAAGATATATATCAGTTCCTTATAAATTTTGGATATTAGGCCCTTATCAGATATAACATTGACAAATATGTTCTCCCATGCAGTGGGCTTTCTTGTTGTTTTGTTGATGATTTCTTTTGCTGTGCAGAAGCATTTTATTTTGAGGTAATCCCATTTGTTTATTTTCTCCTTAGTTTCCATTGCCCTAGGAGCTGAATTGGTAAAGATATTGCTATGACATATGTCTGATATTTTGCTGTGTATGGATTCTTCTAAGATTTTTATGGCTTTCCATATTACATTTCAGTACTTTATCCATTTTGAGTTTATTTTTAGGTATGGTGTAAGTAGGTGGTCTAGTTTCATTTTTTTTTTTTTTGCATGTATCTGTCCAAATTTCCCAACACCATTTATTGAAGAGACTGTCTTGAGTCCATTGTATGCTTTTGCCTCCTTTGTCAAATATTAATTTAGCATACTGTCTTGGGTCAATCTGGGTTCTTTGTTTTGTTCCATTGATCTATATGTCTGTTCTTGTGCAAGTACCAGGCACTTTTGAGAACAGTGTCTTGGTAATATAGCTTGATATCTGGCATTGTGATCTCTCCAACTTTGTTCTTCTTTCTCAAGATTGCTGTGGCTATTCAGGGCCTTTTTTTTTCATATGAACTTTTGGAGAGTTTGTTTTAGGTCTGTGAAATATGCCATTGGTATTTTAATGGGGATTGCATCAAATCTATATATTGCTTTGAATAGTATAGACAGTTTAATGATATTGATTCTACCAATCCATGAACATGGTATATTCTTTCATTTGTTTATGTCTTCCTCTATCACTTTTTTCAATGTCCTGTACTTTTCCAAGTACAGGCCTTTTATCTCCTTAGTTAAGTTTATTCCTAGGTATTGTAATTTTTTTTGGTGCAATGGTAAATGGGTTTGTTTTGTTGTTTCTCTTTCTGTGAGTTCATTATTGGTCTATAAAAAATGCCATAGATTTCTGGGTGTTAATTTTGTATCCTGCTACATTGCCTAATTTATTTATTAAATCTAGTAGTTTTTTAATGGAGTTTTTAGTGTTTTCTATGTACAATATCATGTCATATGTGAATGACAGTTTTACTTCTTCTTTTCCAATTTGGATGCCTTTTATTTCTTCTTTTAGTTTGATCACTAGCACTTCCAGTAATATGTCAAATAGGAGTGGTGATAGTGGGCATCCCTATCTTGTTCCTGTTCTTAGGAAATGGTTTTAGTTTTTTCCCATTGAGTATGATGTTGGTTATAGGTTTGTCATATAAGGCTTTTATTATGCTGAGGTATAATTCCTCTATTCCCATTTTGATGAGAGTTTTTATCAAGAAAGTTTGTTGGATTTTGTTAAATGCTTTTTTCTGCATTGATTGATTTGAGTATGTGATTTTCATCTCTCAATTTGTTTATGTGATGTATCATATTTATTGATTTGTGAATATTTTACCATTCTTGCATCCTCAGCATAAATCCCACTTGGTCATGGTGTATGATCTTCTAATGTAATGCTGGATCTGATTTGCTAAAATTTTGTTGAGGATTTTAGCATCTATGTTCATCAGAGATATTGACCTGTAATTATCTTTCTTTGTAGTTTTGGGATTTATCTAGTCTTTATCTAATTTTGGGATTAGGGTAATGCTGGTTTCATAAAAAGAGCTTGGAAGTGTGCCTTCCTCTTGAATTTTTTGGAATAGTCTGAGGAGGATAGGTTTTAGTTCTTCTTTGAATGTTTGATAAAACTCCCCTGTGAAGCCATCTGGACCAGGGCTTTTGTTTGCTGGAAGTTTTTTGATTACTGCTTCTATTTTCTCCATAGTTATCATCCTACTCAGATTTTTTTATTCTTCCTGATTGAGTTTTGGAAGGTCATAGTTTTTTAAGAATATGTCCATTTTTTCTAGGTTGACCAGTTTGTTAGAATAGAGTTGTTTTTAGTATATATATATATATATATATATATATATATATATATACAATCTTTTTAAAAAAATATATTTTATTGATTTTTTACAGAGAGGAAGGGAGAGGGATAGAGAGTCAGAAACATCGATGAGAGAGAAACATCGATCAGCTGCCTCCTGCACACTCCCCACTGGGGATGTGCCTGCAACCAAGGCACATGCCCTTGACCGGAATCGAACCCGGGGCCCTTGAGTCCGCAGGCCGACGCTCCATCCACTGAGCCAAACCGGCTAGGCAATATAATTTTACAATCTTATTTCTGTGGAGTCTGTTGTTATTTCGGAGCAAGAAATTTTTTTTTTTAATTTTTTTTTTTTTATTTTTCGCTTAAAGTATTACAAAGGGTATTACATAAGTGTCCTTTTTTCCCCCCCACCCTTGACAAACCCCTACCCTCCCTTACCCCCCAGTGTCTTATGTCCATTAGTTATGCTTATATGCATGCATACAAGTCCTTCGGTTGATCTCTTACTCCCCTCCCTCCTGCCCCCCAACTCTCTCTGGCCTTCCCACTGCAGTTTGACAATCAGTTTGAGGCAGCTCTGCCTCTGTATCTATTATTGTTCAAAAGTTTGTAATGGTCTTTATTATCCATGAATGAGTGAGATCATGTGGTATTTTTCCTTCATTGACTGGCTTGTTTCACTTAGCATAATGCTCTCCAGTTCCATCCATGATGTTGCAAATGGTAGGAGTTCCTTCTTTTTAACAGCAGCATAGTATTCCATCGTGTAGATGTACCACAGTTTTCTAATCCATTCACCTACTGATGGGCACTTAGGCTGTTTCCAGATCTTAGCTATGGTGAATTGTGCTGCTATGAACATCTGGGTGCATATATCCTTTCTGATTGGTGTTTCTGGTTTCTTGGGATATATTCCTAGAAGTGGGATCACAGGGTCAAATGGGAGTTCCATTTCCAATTTTTTGAGGAACCTCCATACTGCCTTCCATAGTGGCTGCACCAGTCTGCATTCCCACCAGCAGTGCACAAGTGTTCCTTTTTCTCCACATCCTCTCCAGCACTTGTCGTTTGTTGATTTGTTGATGATGGCCATTCTGACAGGTGTGAGATGGTACCTCATTGTTGTTTTGATTTGCATCTCTTGGATGATTAGTGACTTTGAGCATGTTTTCATATGTCTCTTGGCTTTCTGAATGTCCTCTTTTGAAAGGTGTCTATTTAGATCCTTTGCCCATTTTTTGATTGGATTGTTTATCTTCTTTTTGTTAAGTTGTATGAGTTCCCTATAAATTTTGGAGATTAAGCCCTTATCAGATATGACGTTGGCAAATATGTTTTCCCACGAGGTGGGTTTTCTCGTTGTTTTGTTGATGGTTTCTTTTGCTGTGCAGAAGCTTTTTATTTTGATGTAGTCCCATTTGTTCATTTTCTCTTTAGTTTCAACTGCCCTAGGAGCTGTATCAGTGAAGAAATTGTTTTGGCATATGTCTGAGATTTTGTTGCCTTTGTATTCTTCTAGAATTTTTATGGTTTCCTGTCGTACATTTAAGTCCTTTATCCATTTTGAGTTTATTCTTGTGTATGGTGTAAGTTGGTGGTCTAGTTTCATTTTCTTGCATATATCTGTCCAATTTTCCCAACACCATTTATTGAAGAGACTATCTTGGCTCCATTGTATGTTCATGCCTCCTTTGTCAAAAATTAATTGAGCATATTGGTTCGGGCTAATTTCTGGACTCTCTATTCTATTCCACTGATCTATATGTCTGTTCTTGTGCCAGTACCAGGCAGTTTTGAGAACAGTGGCTTTGTAATACAGCTTGATATCTGGCATTGAGATCCCACCTACTTTGTTCTTTCTCAGGATCGTTGCAGCTATTCGGGGTCTTTTTTTATTCCAGATGAATTTTTGGAGAGTTCGTTCTAGATCTTTGAAGAAGGCCATTGGTATTTTAATGGGAAGTGCGTTGAATGTATAGATTGCTTTGGGTAGTATGGACATTTTAATGATGTTGATTCTACCAATCCAAGAACATGGTATGTTCTTCCATCTGTTTATGTCTTCCTCTATCTCTTTTTTCAACGTCCTGTAGTTTTCTGAGTAGAGGTCTTTAACCTCTTTAGTTAAGTTTATTCCTAGGTATCTTAATTTTTTTGGTGCGATGGTAAATGGGATTGTTTTTCTGATCTCCCTTTCTGAAAGTTCACTATTGGTGTATAGAAATGCCTCAGATTTCTTGGGGTTAATTTTGTATCCCGGAGCAAGAAATTTATGATGGAGGAAATAACATGTGACTAGGACAACAAAAGAGCATGTGAGTAACTAGGGAATATTAGCTGGTCCTTTAATGGGTACTTGGTTTTTATCAAGTTGACTTAGATTCTTTTGTTACAACAAAACCAATTCTTGCTAATTTAAGCAAGGTTTTTTTGTTTGTTTGTTGTTTTTTTTTTGCTTTATATGTTTATTTTAGAAGCCTATTGAGTTCACAACATTAATAGAAAAGCTTGAGACTAAGACTCAGAAATGAATACTATGAGAGCTGTTTTCAACAATTAAGATAAATAAAAACAACAACAATAATAATTTCTTACATTCAGGGCATTTTCTGTTTTCTTTATCATATAATTGATTCCTTATGAACTACTTGATTTGAGAGAGGTGTTATTTAATGACTATTTGGCTTTTGTGGAGAGCTATGGTAAACCAGGGCAATAGTTACATTCAACCTCAAAAAAAAACAAAAAAACACACACAAAATGATTATTGTCAAATTGCCTAAGGAAATGTGACAGTGATATTCTCTTATATTGCACTTATTTATTTCAAAAGGAAGGAGCCCCAGATAGAGCTACAATTTATGAAGCAGAAAGATAGTTTAGACATTTTATAGAATAAATCATTATTTTTATTTAAGTAATGTCAATTAACTTTAAGTCCTTTTTGTACTATGTTAACTCACTAAAATTTTAAATAAGTGAGCCAGTAACCAAGTTAACTGAGCATTAAGTTATTTAAAAATTGAAAGCTATAGTTTATTTTTTAAATAATTATTGTTGCAATAAATACATTTTGAGGACATTATATTTAATAGATAGAAAGAAATAATGCATGCAATTTCTAATCATATTTATAGATAAATCATTTTAGTAAGGCTGAGATAAGTGGGGAAGGGCTGATGATAAGCTACTAATGGCAGTGGTTAGAGAGTGTTGGAGACAATGTGTAGGGAACAGATTAAAAAAAGACTTTGAAGAAGACAGAGATAACAAGCAGTAGAAATTTTCCCTCAGTTGTTTAGAGGTGCAAAGTCTTCAATATAATCTTCCTCAGTTATATTTTGATATTCTTATTTATTAGTTGTATACCTCTGGGTAAATCACTCAATCTCTTTTTGCCTAAATTTCTTAATTTGTATGAAGGAGCTATTACTATTACCCACTCTTGGATTGTTGGGTTAGAGGAGATACTATATTTATATCACATAAATATCATGTTGGATATATATTTAGGACTCAATGTTATATATTCTTTACTTAATATAGGTATAAAAGATGAGAAAGAATGGAAAATGGATTTAAAAAATAATTTGCTGTAGACTGAATCTTAAGTTTAGGTACATTTTCTCTTTCAACAATTGGTTGCTATCTGTTCATCTATTCTATTTTCCTTTCATAAATTTCTATGACTTCTCTTTCACTTTCTTCTTATAATCTAGTGATTGGCTCAAAAACATTAGAAATAGATTGCAAAATGCAGAAGATTCATTCTATTAATGCTGATACTACTATCAGTTTATATGAAACCGAAATTTGTAAGGACTGCTACTATATTTTTATAGAACAGAAATGTGTTCCTAACCAAATTAAGTATAAGTTTATGCAATTTTAATTTGATGTAATTTTATTCTTATGTATGTAACTTTACATAATGTTGCATGCTGTAATATCAGTTGTTTTAGTTTTAAATATAGATAGTCTGAATAATCCTATATAATAAAAGGCTAATATGCAAATAGAACGAATGGCCGAACAACTGGACAACCAGTTGCTATGATGTGCACTGACCACCAGGGGGCGTACATAAAACATGGTGGGTGTCAGCAGCAGGCAGCAGAGCATGGAACATGGCAGGAATCGGCTGTAACAGGATAGTGGAGCAGGTGAGTGGGGTCGCCAGATGAAGGCAGGGCACTGGTTGCTGTCATCGGGGCAAGCCTCTGGTGGTTATTGAAAATTCTTTGCTCCTGTGCGCCGCGGTCCCACCCAGCGCTCACAGCTGCTGCTGGAACTGGCACTGCTTGCACCCGCTGCCAGAGCCAGAGCTGCCACTCGCACCTGCTGCTGGTGCCCAGCACCGGCCCCAATCTCTCAGCGCCATCAGCGGGTGTGAGTGGTGGCTATTGGCCCCTATCGCCCCTCAAGGCTTCTCCACCTCTCCCTGCTCCTGAGGGGCGATTGGGGCAGCAGCCGCCACTCATACCCACTGACGGTGCCAGCGCCAGTCCCGCTTACACCTGCTGCTGGTGCCAGCCCCAATTGCTCTGCTCCATCAGAGGGTGCCTGTGGGGCGGGCACAGTCAGCGTGTGGGAGCGGCAGCAGTAGTTAGAGCAGGGCAACAGGCAGTCAGGGGCCTGGGAGCCACAGTAGAAGGGGCCAGGCAGGGGGAGGCAGGAGGGACCAGGTGGGGGGGTTGCAGGATGGGCTGAGACCTGCCCCTGTGTCCACAACAGCCTCAAGGCCCACAGTTCCTTTCAAGGTGCATGAATACGTGCACTAGGCCCCCTGTATATAAATATGCTACCAATCATCATGAACAGAGGTAAAATCTATACTAATAAAAGGGTAACGTACTAATTAGACAAGGTTGATCAGACATCCGACTTCCTTCTGGACAGTTAGGGGGCGGCCAGGCCAGCAAGGGAGCAGTTAGGGGGCGACCAGGCCAGTAGTCAGAGGCAGTTAGGGGTGATCAGGCAGGCAGATGAGCAGTTAGGAGCCAGTGGTTCCAGACTGCAATAGGGATGTCCGACTGCCAGTTTAGTTGTCCCAGATTAGAGAGGGTGCAGGCCGGGCTGAGGGACCCCCTCCCCCATGCACGAATTTCATGTACCAGGCCTCTAGTGAATTGATAATGGGATCAATGACATACACTGAATTATTGAAAGAAAGATGGAGTTTTAGTACCTAAACTTATCTACATCTATATGTAAGCATAGGAAGGTATAAAGAATATACATTTTGGCAATAAATACAATTGGCAATAACCATATTGGTAATCAATGTAAATACTGATTATTCTTAGGACATTTTCTAGAAAAATATCTTTGTTCAAAACTTAATAATTTACCTATTTTTCCATAAGAGTACAATCAATTCATGATTGTAATGATTTAAAAATAATATTTTTTTTCTAGAATAGTTTTAAATTAGCTGGAAATTTGTGAAGATAATGCAGAGTTTTCACATGTATTTCATAACCAGTTTTCCTCCTATTAGAATCTTACATAAGAATGATACATTTATCAAAACTAATCAAGCAGTATTAAAACATTATTATAAACTAAAGTATAAATTTTATTTGTCTCCTTAGTTTTTTTTTTAAAATATATTTTTATTGATTTTTTACAGAGAGGAAGAAAGAGGGATAGAGAGTCAGAAACACCAATGAGAGAAAAACATTGATCAGCGGCCTCCTGCACACCCCCCACTGGGGATGTGCCCTCAACCAAGGTACATGCCCTTGACCGAAATCGAACCTGGGACCCTTCAGTCTGCAAGCCAATGCTCTATCCACTGAGCCAAACCGGTTAGGACTGCCTCCTTAGTTTTTACCTAATGTCATTTTCCTGTTCCAGAATGCTATCTAGGCTACCATAATACATTTAATTATATTATTTAGGCTTCTCTAGGCTGTAACCGGTTTTCAGACTTTGCTTTTTTTTTAATGACCCCTTGATGGTTTTGAGAGCTACTGATCAAGTTATTTTATAAAATAGCATTTATAAATGCAATAAGCCCTACTGGATACATCCAATATCTATTATTAGATACTTCTCTTATGGTTAGACTGAAGTTATGTATTTTGGGGAAAAAGACAACAGAAATAAAGTGCTTTTCTCATCACATAATCTCAAGGTACAAGCGATCAATATGACTTAACACTGTTGATGTTGGCCCTGACCACTTGATTAAGTTACTGTTTGTCAAGCTTAAAACCTTTAAAGTTACTCATTTATTTATATCAGTGTAGACTCAGGGATATTTATTTTGTACTTTGAGTTATAATTTAACTAGAGGCCTGGTGCATGAATTTGTGTACAGGTGGGGTCCCTCGGCCTAGGTGGTGATCAGGGCCGATTGGGGCCATCTTGCCCAGTCCTAATCAGGGCCGATCAGTGCCAGCCAGCCACGGGAGGTTGGCTGTGGGAGGCACACTGACCACCAGGGGGAAGATCCTGCATTGAGCGTCTGCCCTGTGATGGTCAGTGCACATCATAGTGACCAGTCGACTGGTTGTTTGGTCAATCTAACATAACGGTCGCTTAGGTTTTTATATATATAGTCTAGGGACCCAGCGTGTGAAATCACGCAAGACTCAGGACCCAGAGTCCCGTGGCTCGGCAGAACCCAGAAAGAGTCCCATGGCCACCACAGGAGGCAGGACCCAGAAACCCACCCATGCTTCTGGTCAAGTCCTCAAGAGTCAAGTTCCTGCCCACCCATGAGTGCCTCGCCGCACACACAGCCCCACTCACCCCGCACACGCAACCTCCTGCTGATCGGTCATTATGGCATGTTGGTGTGATGACCACAGGCTTTTTATATAATAAACTAGAGGCCCGGTGCACAAAAATTTGTGCACTCAGGGGGGAGGGGGGGTTCCCTCAGCCTGGCCTGTGCCCTCTCGCAGTCTGGGACCCCTAAGGAGATAACGACCTGCTGGCTTAGGCCCGCTCCCGGGTGGCAGAGGGCAGGCCCAATCCCTAGGTGCAGCCTCTGGTCAGGCTCAGAGCAGGGCTGATTGGGGAGTTGGGGCGCTACCCCCTGTCATGCACAGAGCAGGGCAGATTGGGAGGTTGCAATGCCACCTCTAGTCATGCTCAGGGTAGGGCCGATTGGGGGGTTGGGGCACTGCCCCCTATCACGCACAGAGCAGGGCCCATCAGGGTGTTGAGGAGCTCCCCCCATCACTCACAGAGTAGGGCCGATAGGGGAGTTGGGGCACTATCCCCTGTCACACAAAGAGCAGGGTGGATCAGGGGGATGGGGCGCCGCCCTCTATCACCCACAGAGCAGGGCCGATCAGGGGGTTGGGGCACTGCCACTATCACACTCAGGGCAGGGCTGATGGGAAGGTTATGGCTCTACCCCGTCACACACAGAGCAGAGCCCGTTGGGGGGTGGGGGTGGGTGGGGCGCCGCACCCTGTCACACACACAGCAGGGCCGATCAGGGGGTTGGGGCACCGCACCCTGTCACACACAGAGCAGGGCCAATCAGGATGTTGGTGTGCTGCACCCTGTCACACACAGAGCCACAGGGCGATCAGGGGGTTGGGGAGCTCTCCCCTATCAGGCACAGAGCAGGGCTGATCAGGGGGTTAGGGCGCCTTCCCTGTCGCAAACAGAGCAGGGCGGATAGGGAGGTTGTGGCCCCGTCCCCTGTCACTCACAAAGTTGCAGGGCGATCAGGGGGTTTTGGCGCTGCTCCCTGTCACGCTGATCCCGGTGCCGGGAGCCTCGCGGCTCTGCTGATCCTGATGCTGGGAGGCATATTACCCTTTTACTATATAGAATAGAGGCCTGGTGCACGGGTGGGGGCCAGCTGGTTTGCCCTGAAGGGTGTCCTGGATCAAGGTGGGGGTCCCCACTGGGGTGCCTGGCCAGTCTGGCTGAGGGGCTGAGGGCCGTTTTCAGGCTGGCGGGTGACTGAAGCTCCCAACTGCTCCTTTTTTTCTTTTTTTTTTTTCTATTCTGGGCCAGCTTTAGCTCTGAGGCCTCGCTTCTGAAAGCAGGTTTCTGGTCTTTATCTTCTGTATTTGATACAATGTTGCGGTCAGGCTTGCTGAAGCCCGGCTGACTAAAGCAGGTTTCTGGGGTTTTGTTTAGCTTCCATATTTGCTACATAGTTGCTTAGAGTTGCAGCTGAGAGGCCGGCTACTCAGGCGGGGAACGTTGGAGTCCGCAGTCACTGGAGCAAGCAAGCCTCCCTGTTCGCTTCAGTGCATGGCTGCCGGCCGCCATCTTGGCTGACAGTTAATTTGTATAAGGATATGCTGATTAGCCAATGGGAAGGGTAGCGGTCATACGCTAATTACCATGTTTCTCTTTTATTAGTGTAGATACTACTTTATTTTTTTTTTTTCTTGCTCAAATTATTCCAGCATCAGCCCTTGGGAGTTCTTCCAGTTGGCTTCTGTGTCCCTTTGACAACTTTCCATTGTTGTGTTATTTTTAACTTTTTGTTTTGTTTTTGTTTTTTACTTTCTAGCACTATAAGATACTGTAGGCTCATCTTCATCTAATGTTTTTCCTGCCCCAGCTCAAGAATCAGACATTTATCCAAGGAGCCTTGTTTTCTTTTATTGGAGAGTGGTATTAGAACCCCAAATCTGGACCAGTGATTCACAAAGTGGGTGCTACCACCCCCCGGTGGGCGCTGCAGCTATCCAGGGGGGTGGTGATGGCCACAGGTGCATTTGGGCGCGATGAGTAACTGCTATTAAAATTTTAAAAAAATTAATTTCCAGGGGCTGAGTAATATTTTTTCTGGAAAGGGGCGGTAGGCCAAATAAGTTTGGGAACCACTGATCTGGACTCTAAGTGTTCTCATTGCTATTGAGCTCTTCTTGCTTCTAGAACAGCCGTGGGCAAACTACGGCCCGCGGGCCGGATCCGGCCCGTTTGAAATGAATAAAACTAAAAAAAAAAAAAAAAAAAAGACTGTACCCTTTTATGTAATGATTTTTACTTTGAATTTATATTAGTTCACACAAACACTCCATCCATGCTTTTGTTCCGGTCCTCTGGTCCAGTTTAAGAACCCATTGTGGCCCTCGAGTCAAAAAGTTTGCCCACCACTGTTCTAGAACCTCTCAAAGAAAAGAACAAGAAAGCATATGTATATTCTAGCCTGTGTAAATACCCACATTTGCAAATATTTTTATGTGTATCCACCTTACTCTCTATTAGGCTTAGCATGTGTTAATATTAATGTCTTTAACTCTAATTCTACATAAGTCTTTCTAGCCTTCTCTTTGCTCATTAATAATGTTCCATTCCAACTGTGATAAAACTGGATCTCACCATCTGCCACAAATTTACTCAACTGTTTGATTCCATTATATGTGAGATTTTAGCCATGATAAAATGTACCAATTAGAGTACAGTGCTTACATGTAGTTCCTTTTGTTTTTAAAAGTACAATCACCAATCATTTCCAAAGTTACGTAGCTTGGAATGTTCTCTTCTACCCTCATAAATGAGGCTATTTAATATATTTTTAATATAGTTAAATTTCTTTTTGTCACAGCCTGTATTCCATTCTGGGATCCTCCCAACCTTGTAAATGATTTTTAAATTTAATCTTATGTACACTAAGGCTGTAAATTACCACAGGTTTTGACAAATGCAAAGTGTCATAGGTTCAACTTTATGTATCATATGTAAGAGCTTAACTACTATAAAAATATCCCCCTTCCACAAAACCCTGATCTTTTTACCACCTCTATAATTTACTTTTTCCAGAATATCACAGCAATTGAATTCCATGACAGTTTCTGACTTTTTCATAAAGCAATATGCATTTAAACTCATTCATGCTTTTGTAGGGCTTTATAGCTTATTCCTTTTTATCATTGAACTAGAGGCCTGGTGCACAAAATTCATACAGGCGGGGGTGGTCCCTCAGCCCACCCTTCACCCTCTTGCAATCTGAGACCCCTCGGGGGATGTCCTACTGCTGGATCAAGCCTAAACCAGCAGTCAGTAATCCTTCTCGCAATCTGGGACTGCTGGCTCCTAACTGCTTGCCTGCCTGCCTGCCTGATTCCCCCTAACCACCTCCGCCTACCTGCCTCATCTCCCTTAACCACTTGCCTGCCTTCCTGATAGCCCTAACCACTCTCCATGCCTGCCTGATTGCCCATAACTGCTCAACTACCTGTCTGATCGCCCCAACCACTCGCCTGCCTGCCTCATGCCCCTAACAACTCTGTCTGCCTGCCTGCTCCCCCTAACCACTCACCTGTCTGCTTGATCACCCCTAATTACCCTGCCTGCCTGCCTGATCACCCCTAACCACCTCTGTCTCAGCCCCTGCCTCTGTGGCTTCATCCAGAAGGACATCTGGAAGGTCGTTTGGCTGTCTGGTCTAAAAAGCATATTATACTTTTATTATTATAGACTAGAGGCTTGGTGCACAAAAATTTGTGCACTCGGGGGTAGGGGGTAGGGGGTCCCTCAGCCCGGCCTGTGCCCTTTCGCAGTCTGGGACCCCTCGGGAGTGACCACTTGCTGGCTTAGGCCTGCTCCCAGGGGATTGGGCCAGGATGGCAATCAGACATCCCTCTGGCAGCTCGGCAGCCCTCGGGGGATGTCCACTTGCCAGCAGGGAGCAGACTTAAGCTGCAGTCAGACATCCTTAGCGCTGCTGAGGAGGCAGGAGAGGCTCTCATCCCACCCTGAGGGGTCCCAGATTGCGAGAGGCTCCCAGCCTCTTTTTTCCCCCTGGGATTTATTTACCTTCTATAGCTGTCACTGGAGCTGAGAGCCAGCTCCAGCTCTGAGGCTGCAGCTGGCTGAAAACAGGTATCTGAGTTTGTTTAGCTTCTATAATTGAAACTCTGTTACCATCACCTATGCTCTAAGCTCTGAGCCCACTGCCAGCTGAAAGCAGGTATCTGGGGGTTGTTTAGCTTCTATAATTGCAACATTGTTGCAACCGGAGCTCAGAGCTGGGCTGAGGCAGGCAGGGAAGCTTGGCTTCCTCCATCACTGGAGCAAGCAAGCCTCCTGCTCACTGCGTGGCTGCCGGCCGCCATCTTTGTTGGCAGTTAATTTGCATATCCTGCTGATTAGCCAATGGGAAGGGTAGTGAAGTTATGGTTAATTACCATGTTTCTCTATTATTAGATAGGACTAGAGGCCCGGTGCACAAAAATTTGTGCACTCGGGGGGGAAGGAGGGGTCCCTCAGCCTGGCCTGTGCTCTCTCGCAGTCTGGGACCCCTCGGGAGATAACGACCTGCTGGCTTAGGCCTGCTCCTGGGTGGCAGAGGGCAGGCTCAATCCCTAGGTGCAGCCCCTGGTCGGGCTCAGAGCAGGGCTGATTGGGGAGTTGGGGCGCCGCCCCCTGTCACTCTCAAGGCAGGGTCGATGGGGAGGTTGCAGCGCCACCCCCTGTCACACACAGAGCAGGGCCAATCAGGGGGTTGGGCGCTGCCCCCTGTCACTCACAGAGCAGGGCCCATCAGGGGGTTAAGGAGCTCCCCCCTGTCACTCACAGAGTAGGGCCGATAGGGGAGTTAGGGCACCGTCCCCTGTCACACACAGAGCAGGGAGGATCAGGGAGTTGGGGTGCCGCCCTCTATCACCCACAGAGCAGTGCCGATCAGGGGGTTGGGGAGCCGCCACTGTCACACTCAGGGCAGGGCCAATGAGGAGGTTATGGCTCTACCCCATCACACACAGAACAGGGCCCGTCGGGGGGGCTGGGGGTTAGGGCGCTGCCCTCTATCACCCACAGAGCAGGGCCGATCAGGGGTTGGGGCGCCGCCACTGTCACACTCAGGACAGGGCCGATGGGGAGGCTATGGCTCTACCCTGTCACACACAGAGCAGGGCCTGTGGGGGGGCGGGGGGGGGTTGGGGCACCACACCCTGTCACACACAGAGCAGGGCCGATCAGGGGGTTGGGACGCCGCCCCCTGTCACACACAGAGCCGCAGGGTAATCAGGGGGTTTGGGCGCTTCCCCCTGTCACGCTGATCCGGTGCTAGGAGGCCTCGCTGCTCCGCTGATCCCGGTGTTGGGAGGCATATTACCCTTTTACTGTATAGGATAGAGGCCTGGGGGCCGGCTGGTTTGCCCTGAAGGGTGTCCTGGATCAGGGTGGGGGTCCTCACTGGGGTGCCTGGCCAGTCTGGGTGAGGGGCTGAGGGCTGCTTTCAGGCTGGCGGTTGTTGACTAAAGCTCCCAACCCCTCCTCTTTTTTCTCTTTTTTTAAATTTTATTCTGGGCTAGCTTTAACTCTGGCTCTAGCTTTGAGGCTTCTGCTGGTTTGTTTTCGTTCTATAATTGAAACAATGTATAACTCCAGCTCTGAGATCCCGGGGTTTTGTTACAAAGTTTCAAACTGCCAGCTCAGAGGCCGTCAGCGCAGGCGGGGAACATTGGAGTCTGCAGTCACTGAAGCAAGCAAGCCTCATGTTTGCTTCCAGCTGCCTGGCTGCCAGCCACCATCTTGGCTGACAGTTAATTTGCATATACTCACTGATTAGCCAATGAAAAGGGTAGCGGTCGTACGCTAATTACCATGTTTCTCTTTTATTAGTGTAGATGTTATTCAGTTGTATGAATGTTTTACAACTTGCTTATTCATTTTCTTATAAAAAGGCATCTTGGTTGCTTCGAGTATTTGGTGATTATGAATAAAGCTGCTATAAATCTCTATGTGCTGGTTTTATGTGACCATGAGTTTTCAAATCAGTTATGTAAATACCTAGGAATGTCATTGATGGATCATGGTATTACTTTGTTTAGCTTTGTAAGAAATTGCTAAACTGTCTCTCAAAATGGCTGTACCATTTTACATTCCTATCAGCAATGAAAGAAAAATTTTTTTTTTGTTCTGCATCCTTGCCAGCAATTTGTATTGTTCACTTTTGCATTATAGTTGTTCCAATCTATATATAGTGGTTTGTTTTGAGGAAGGGGGATCTGAAGTCTGAGTAGGTAGGTCATTGGGTATGTGATTGATCTCCAATTAAAACTCTAGACATTAAGGCTCAGGTGAGATTCCCGGTTGGCAATACAGTCATGTGCTCTCACGTATCATTTCTGTGTGACTCCCTTGGGACGTACACCTAGAAGCATGTTTGTATTTTCTCCTGAACTTACCTCATGTACTTCTTCTTGCTGATTTAGCCTGTGTTCTTTCATTGTAGTAAACCTTAATCATGAGTACAACAGCTTTTTCTGAGGTCTGTGAGTCCTGGTGAATCACTGCGCCTGGGAATGGTCAAGGGGACACTGTCACATGCCCTTAACCTATTAATCATAATTATTTGGTATTTCCTTTCTGATAACTCCAACATGGGTGTCACATTTGAATCTAGTTCAGATAATTATGTTGTCTTTGTCAACTGTTTTTTTGTTTGTTTGTTTTTTTGCCTTTTTGAATACCTGTGGTTGTTTGTTGAAAGCTGTGCATGATATATTAGGTAATAGGAAATAAAATTAATCAGCCTTTAGTGTGAGGATTTATGTTCTCTTGCCTTGAAGTTGGACTGTCTTTAGTGTTTATTGTACCTGTAAGTACTAGAGGCTTCAAATTGCTTATTGCCCTTGTTTATGTCTTTTTTTTTCTGGTCCTAAAGGCATCTCCAGGTATTGTTTCTGTGCCTTGCAGCTCTTTCAATTGTAACACTATTATTATACTGGAGCCCATTTGTTGTGGTGGTAAACTGTAGGAGAGGGAAAAACTTCTATTATGTTTTGATTAAATCTCAGTCTTTTAGTGGGATTTTGCCTCAGGCTGTGGCCTTCACAACCTTCTTTCAGTTTATAGTCTTTTTGTTTTGTTTTTTACCTTGTCTCTGTCTGCAGCATTTCTGACTTGTATCCTTAAAGTCCGGAATCTGCAGTTTTCCTCTGTAAGTGAGACAGGAAGATAGAAGAGGCTGGAGTGGGCAGGAATCCCTTTCTCCCAGATGAGACAGGTTTCAAAATTGTGCTCAGGCAGAGTTCTCTCGCCCCCCCACCCCCCACCATTAGCTGGCTTTTGTATGGAAAAAGGTTTAGGAGTGGTATTTCACAGTGGTTACTCTTCCTCTCACCCAGACAGAGCCACAAGGGGATCTTTCCTGGGTCCTCATAACAAATTCCTGATAGGATTCTTTGGAGAGGAAGCCCATGAATATATAAGTTCCTCTAAGATTATACACCTTCTCTCATGCTAGTCCATCCCCAGTTTCTAAAAAATCATCAAAACTACTATACAGTTCTTCAACTTTGTGGTTCTACCAGTGGCCCAGTGCACAAAATTTGTGCATGGGGGGAGGGAGAGGTTCCCTCAGCTCAGCCTGCACCCTCTCCAATCAGGGACCCCTTGGGAAATGTTTGACATTTTCCTCTTGCAATCTGGGACCTCTGGCTCCTAACTACTCACCTGCCTCCCTTCATGATCACTCCTAACTGCCTCTGCCTGCCTGCCTGCCTGCCTGTCTGATCACCCCTAATTGCCCTCCCCTGCTGGCCTGATGTTGCTCCCAACTGCCCTCCCCTGCTGGCCTGATCTCGCCCAGGCTCTGTCTCTCTTTGTTTTTCTCAGCAGTCTTCCAGGCCTCCCTGCCTCCCTGTCTCCCTCTTCCTCTTTCCCGGCTGGGAGGGGTTGTGGACAGTGGGGGCCTCTCCACCCTCTGCCTGCCCTCCCTTCCATCCAGGCCTCTTCAGGCCCAGTCTGTTTTGTTTCCTCATTCTGAGAGAGGCTCCAAGAGCGAGCAGGAAGGAAGGGAAAAAAAGAGAGAAAAGGCTGTGAGCTGGTGGGCACTGCGTGTGTCTGTGCGTGTGTGTGGTTGTGAGTGAGTGTGAGTGCCTGCCTCGCCTCCTCAGTGCCTCTCTCCACTGCCACAAGTCCCCACCCACCAGAGCCTACTGTGGTTGTTGTGGATGTGATGGACCCAGGGTTTTTATTTATTTATTTATTTATTTAATATTTTTATTGATTTTCAGAGAGAAAGGGAGAGGGAGAGAGAGAGAGAAACAACAATGATGAGAGAATCGTTGATTGGCTGCGTCCTGCAGGCCCCACACTGGGGATCGAGCCAGCAACCCAGGCATGTGCCCTTGACCGGAATCGAACCATTCAGTCCGCAGGCCGATGCTCTAGCCACTGAGCCAAGCTGGTTAGGGCCCCAGGGTTTTTATATATTAGGATAGACTTCTACTCCAGGTAAACAAATCTTGGTTGTTGTGTCTCTCTAGATGTGCCTCTCTCTTCAAATTTTGGGGTGGCAATTTCCCTCTGACCTCAATTCTATGATGAGTCTAACCAAAGTCATGGATTTTCAGTTTGTCCAACTTTTTTTCCATTGTAAAGATAGGAATAAGACTTTTAAGATCTTTATATGTCAGAGCTAAAACTAGAAGCTTTCTAATGAATTTTTAGAATGTACATTTCATATATTTCTTCCATATTTTTGTGTGCTGTCAAAATAATGATTCTATGTACTGACTTTAAAGGAATGCACCCTATCAATATTGAAGTATCTTATTATCTATTCAATAAAATATTGTCATGCATTAAATGATTAAGTGAAACTGGAATAGACTACATTTCATATAGGATTATTAAAAATCAAGAAATAGCTTCCAGAAAGTTTATATAGAGTGTTGGAATGGAAATTGAAAAGGCACTGTGTGTTTTAACACTTTGTTGTATTTGCCAGGCATGGAAAGAAATAAGAAATGGTTGCTTAGTGAGAAATATAAGGAGAATTTGCAGATGTGGGTAGTCGAGAGGTAGTAAATGGGGTTCTATTATTTGGGTAACATTTTGACAAGACTATGCCAGGTAGAAGAATGCAAGATATTATTGCACAAGGAAGCAAAAAGGCTAGAAACAAATCAAGACTGATCATATAAACAAAGACTGTAATGGTTAAGAGAAAATTATATTAGATCTTGATGGATGAAGCCCACACTGTTGAAGATTCAATGTTTCAAAAATGGCCTATTGCCAAAATCATCATATCTGTGGCCTAGATATGTCCAGCAAGCAACAAAACTATTCAGTACACAAATATCAATTTTTAATGCAAGGCGTTCTTATTTGTAAAAGGTTTAATATAACTTCAATTTTATATTATATATAATTTCAATTTTTAAAAAAATATTTTTATTGATTTCAGAGAGGAAGGGAAAGGGAGAGATAATCCTTGATTGGCTGCCTCCTGCATGCCCCCTACTGAGGATCGAGCCCGCAACCTGGGCATGTGCCCTTGACTGGAATCGAGCCTGGGACCCTTCAGTCCACAGGCCAATGTTCTACCCCTCATCCAAACTGGCTAGGGCTATAATTTCAATTTTTATATGTATATTGCTACTAATCTACTAATTTTTTTTTAAATATTTTTTATTGATTTTTTATAGAGAGGAAGGGAGAGAGATAGAGAGTTAGAAACATCGATGAGAGAGAAACATCGATCAGCTGCCTCCTGCACATCTCCTACTGGGGATGTGCCCGCAACCCAGGTACATGCCCTTGACCGGAATCGAACCCGGGACCCTCCAGTCCGCAGGCCGACGCTCTATCCACCGAGCCAAACCGGTTTCGGCTACTAATTAATAATACACTTAGCCACTGAACTAATTATATTCATAATTTTTCACAGTAGTTTATTATAAATTGGTTTTTGAAAGTAACATAATTTTTGAAAGTAAAATTAGTTTTTCAGAGAAAGAATGCTATTTCTAGCAACTAATATCCAGAAAATACCTTTTTGAGTGAATTTTTTTAAAAATCAGGCCAGGTAGGCAGGATAGTTTTCTCTTACTTTCCAAGAAATTTAAAGATGCTCAACGGTATTGTTCAAAATGTATTTAATATAAAAATAGAAAAAATCCATTCATTGATTTTTTCAATGAGGCGTCTTTATAATTTCCATTTTCTTTTTAACCTAGAATTTTGTAACTACCTATAATTTTGTTCCTTTTCATAATTAAGTAAAAATTTTCATTAGCTATATTAGGAAAAATGGCTATTAATTTAATAGCTATGTCCCAGCCTATTTTAAAAGTTTTTACTTTTATATTTGTCACTGCCAATATTATCAAAGTTTTTTCTGCTTTTAAACATTAACTCTCATAAGAAATTGGCAGACCATAATTGGTTCTAAATGGGAAATGGAGATTAGCTAGGCATCAATATGTTTTTTTTCTTAAGGATATAGGGATTGTTAAAGAATATTACATATATTTTAAGGGTCAATTCATGTCCAGTCTCTTCCATAAGGTTATTTATTGCTGGAGTAGCTTTCACTGATATCTTCAATTCCTAACATTTATTTATGCACAGAGTATATTCACCAAAATTTGACAATTAATTTGTTTGTTTTTTAATATGATCCCTATTATTGTTAAACTAGAGGCCCAGTGCATGAAATCGTGTACGGGTGAAGTCCAGCAGGCCGCCCTGATGGGGGCCAATCAGGTGGGCTGGCGGGGGTGAGGGACTGTGGGAGGTTGGCCGGTCGGCCCCACCCTCGATCAGGGTGGGGAGGTAGATTGGGGTTGGGGTCAGTTGGGGGGAGGGGCTTCAGGCATTTGGCCATCCTGGGGGAGGGGCCCCAGGTGGTTGGGGAGGGTCAATCAGGGACCCCATTGGGCCAGTTGACCACTGCAGTGCACATCATAGTGACCGGTCATTCCAGTCATTCTGGTTGTTCCGCTGTTCAGGTCGCTTGGCTTTTATATATATAGATTTTAATGTCATATGTTTGTGGCAGATTATATTTTACCATGATGGCTACAGTAATATTTTTTGTTCCATATGTTTTATGACAATGTGTCTTTGGTACTCTACTTATTTCCTCCTCTTGCATTCCAGGTAGGCTTATGGGTCAATTCCAACCAATAGAATACAGTGGAAGTAATGCTGCATGACTACAAAGTCTACATCAGAAGAGGTGATGAACTCCTCACTGGGACACTAGCTTTTGGAGCACTGAAATAATATTTAAGAAGTTTGATCATTCTGAGGCAGCCATGTTGTGAGGATGTTGAGGCCTCATAAAGATGCCGTATTTTTTTTCTGATATACCTCCTGAGGCAAGGGAAGCAAAAGGAAAAATAAACAAATTGGACTACATCAAACTAACAAGCTTCTGCACAGCAAAGGAAACCATCAACAAAATGAAAAGACAACCCACTGAATGAGAGAACTTATTCGCCAATAAATCTGATAAGGGGTTAATATCCAAAATTTATAAAGAACTGATAAAACTCAACAACAAAAACAAACAATTCTAGTAAAAAAAATGGGCAAAGAACCTGAATAGACACTTCTGCAGAGAGGATATACTGATGGCCAATAGATATATGAAAAGATGGTCAACAGCACTAATCATCAGAGAGCTGCAAATTAAAACCCAAATGAGATAGCACTTCACAACTGTCAGAATGGCTATCATTAAATCCACAAACAAGTGCTAGCAAGGATGTGGGTAAAAGGGAACCCTTGTGCACTGTTGGTGGAAATGCAGACTGGTACAGCAACTGTGGAAAACAGTATGGAGTCACCTCAAAATATTAAAAATGAAACTGCTTTATGACCTAGTGGTTCCACTTCTGGGAATATGTACAAAAAAACCTGAAACACTAATTCGAAAGAATATATTCACCACTATGTTTATTGCAGCAGTATTTACAATAACCAAAATTTGGAAGCAGCCTAAGTGCCTATCAGGAGATGAATGGGTAAAAAAGCTATGATACATTCACACAATTAAATACAACTTAGCCATAAAAAAGAAGGAAATCTTACCTTTTTAAAATTATAATACACTAGAGGCCTGGTGCACAAAAATTTGTGCACTGGCGGGGGGAGTACCCCTCAGCCCGACTTGTGCCCTCTCATAGTCTGGGACCCCTCGGGAGATAACGACCTGCTGGCTTAGGCCTGCTCCCGGGTAGCAGAAGGCAGGCCCAATCCCTAGGTGCAGCCCCTGGTTGGGCTCAAAGCAGGGCCAATTGGGGAGTTGGGGTGCCGCCCCCTGTCATGCACAGAGCAGGGCAGATGGGGAGGTTGCTATGCCACCCTCAGTCACGCTCAGGGTAGGGCCAATTGGGGGGTTGGGGCACTGCCCCCTGTCACACTCAAGGCAGGGTTGATGGGGAGGTTGCGGCACCACCCCCTGTCATGCACAGAGCAGGGCCGATCATGGGGTTGGGGCGCTGCCCCCTGTCACACACAGAGCAGGGCCCATCAGGGGGTTGGGAGCTCCCCACTGTCAAGCACAGAGTAGGGCCAATAGGGGAGTTGGGGCACCGCCCCCTGTCACAAACAGAGCAGGGCGGATCAGTAGGTTGAGGCACCACACCCTGTCACCCACAGAGAAGGGCGGATCAGGGGGTTGGGGCACTCCCCCCTGTCAGGAACAGAGCAGGGCTGATCAGAGGGTTGGGGCGCCTTACCCTGTCATAAACAGAGCAGGGTGGATAGGGAGGTTGTGGCCCCACCCCCTATCACACACAGAGCCGCAGGGCGATCAGGGGGTTTGGGCGCTGCCCCCTGTCACGCTGCTCGAGGGGCCAGGAGGCCTCGCAGCTCCGCTGATTCTGGGTTCAGGAGGCCTCGCGGCTCCGCTAATCCCGGTGCCAGGATGCCTTGTAGCTCTGCTGATCCCGGGTTTGAAAGGCCTCTTGGTCTGCTGATCCCAGTGCCAGGAGGCCTCGGGGCTCCACTGATCCCGGGTTCGGGAGGCCTCACGGCTCCACTGATCTCGGTGCTGGGAGGCATACTATCCTTTTACTATATAGGATAGAGGCCTGGTGCACGGGTGGGGGCAGGCTGGTTTGCCCTGAATGGTGTCCCGGATCAGGGTGGGCATCCTGCTTGGGTGCTTGGACAGCCTGGATGAGGGGATGATGGCTGTTTGCAGCTGGTCACACACCCTTCAGGGTGGGGGTCCCCACTGGGGTGTCTGGCCAGTCTGGGTGAGGTGCTGAGGGCTGTTTTCAGCCTGGCGGGTGACTGAAGCTCCCAACCTCTCATTTTTTCCTTTTTTTAAATTCTGGCATTCATTTACCTTCTATGGCTGTCACTGGAGCTGAGAGCCAGCTTTAGCTCTGAGGCTTGGCTCCAGCTCTGAGACCTCGGCTGCTGAAAGCAAGTTTCTAGGCTTTGTTTACCTTCTGTATTTGAAACTTTGTTGTGACTCCAACTCTGAGATCCCGGCTGGCTGAAAGCAGGTTTCTGGGGATTGTTTAGGTTCTATATTTGCAACATAGTTGTTTAGACTGCAGTTCAGATGCCAGCAGTGGCAGGTGGGGCACCTTGGCTTCCTCCTTCACTGGAGCAAGCAAGCCTCCTGTTCGCGTCAGCTGCCTGGCTGCCGGCCGCCATCTTGGTTGGCAGTTAATTTGCATATCTCTCTGATTAGCCAATGGGAAGGGTAGCGAAGTTATGGTTAATTACCATGTTTGTCTATTATTAGATAGGATTGATAATGAATAGCTATCATATATTCATAATGTATTATAATGTAAGTATTGCTACAGAGAATTTCCCAGAATCTTTGTCCTGAAATAATTCCCCATTGAAGTTTACTTAGGTTGTTCTATTTCAAGGATTTGTTAACATCACAAATTGCAGTAACGTTTTCTTACATGTCTATACATATATACAAATCTAGCTTTGTCCCCTTGTCTTGCTTTATTCTCTTCATAATTTATGTAGCTAAAATTAAATACTTATTTTGCAACTATTTAATATATTTTTTGGCTATTATGGATCATATTAAGATGAATATATTTGTACATGTCTTTATCTTTTTCTCTGTTTTTACCTTAGTTTTAATTATTTTTCACAGAATTTGAGTCAAAGTTCTGAGCACCTCTAAGCATCATGATATATATTATTAAATTGCTTTCCAGAAAACTTACATGAATTTAGTATCGACCCACCATGTGTGAATATGCCTGCTTCTTCATTCTCAACTATGGAATTCATTAAACATAAGTAACGATTCTATCTCTAAGACCCCATGAGACTGTTAGCAGGTTACATAAGGTATCAGATATTTTTATCAGCTCTATGCAAATATGTTCCATACTTCCATGTCTCCAGATCTATTTTGTTCATCAGTTTATTTTGTTCATTAGATTCCACACATAAATGAGATCCTGTCATACTTGTCTTTCTCTGACTAACTTAGTTAGCTTAGCATAATAATATTTTGAAAATATCAGATTTGTCCACAAAAAAACATAAGCAATTTCTATTTTATTTGTGACTCTTTTTATGTCTTTAAATAAAGCATTATATAGTTTTGTTTTGTTTTTAAATGTTATTTGATCTTAACATTTTTGTAAGTCTATTACTTGCATTTCTATAATTTTAGTTTTGTGGAATCAGAAAGGCAAAAGAAAAACATTCTTTTTTAGTTGACTAGCTTGAATTAAAAAGCCTATAAATTTTCTCTTGTATGAAAAATGAAATAAAAATATTTACCTTAACAGGATTTTATTATGATTAAATAAGATGATATATTAACATATGAAATATTTTACTTACTTGAAGAATTAATCCAAAATAAATCAGGAATTCAAAGAACAAGACTGGGCCAACCTTGTCCAACCTTCTCTGTATTTGGGCAATTCTATCTGTCCAGTAACTATTTCTGGCTTCATTTCCGATATTAAAAATAATACTTGGGTGTCCAAAAATTCTAAATGTTAACTCTAAAAAAACCCAATGAGTGTTAACTTATACTATTTGGTTGTCAGGAAAGTCAAGCTTATCAATTAGGAATATGGTTTCAACCAACAGTATGCCCCAAACAATCGTTCCTGTTGTATTTTTTTTTTACATAAAAGATATTTAGAGGTAGACACTTGCTAATGTTGGCACCTCGGTATGATAATTCCATAGAAAGGCCTAGATTATATCCATCTTTATGCTCTGTCTTTCTTGTATGATAATCTCTATTCAATACCAAGGTCATTGCTGTAGCTTATAGAGCTCTTGTTCTCACTGAAGGCAGAACAAGTGCCACCCCCTCAAAAAGAATATCAGAGGCACTTCCAGTAGTGTCTGTATACTTTTATCATAAAAATAACTTTCTCATTGGAATCTTTCCCATTGCAAAGACAATCTTTAGTTTTGTTAGCCTTATCATGGAGACAGGCAAGGATGAAGAGGTTTAAGGGGTTTTGTAAAACAGGGTGGGGCAAAAGTAGGTTTACAGTTGTTTATATGAAAAATAATACAATAATCTATATATATAGAAGCCTAAGCAACGGTTACTACCAAATGACTGGAAGAACTGGTCGACCAGTTACTATGATGCGCACTGACCACCAGGGGGCAGACGCTCAATACAGGAGCTTCCCCCTGGTGGTCAGTGGGCTCCCACAGAAAACCTCCCACAGCCCCTACCCCTGGCCGGCCCCTGATAGGCCTCGATTGCTTGCCAGGCCGAGGAACCCCACTCATGTACAAATTTGTGCATCGGGCCTCTAGTTAATAAATGATAATGTAAGAAAAAACCGTGTTGCCATGACCAGTTTGGCTCAGTAGGTAGAGCGTTGGCCTGTGGACTGAAGGGTCCTGGGTTTGATTCCAGTCAAGGGCATGTACCTTGGTTGCGGGCACATCCCCAGTAAGGCGTGTGAAGGAGGCAGCTGATCAATGTTTCTCTCTCATCAATGTTTCTGACTCTCTGTCCCTTTCCCTTCCTCCTTTTAAAAAATCAATAAAATATATTAAAAAAATAAAAGAATAAACTGTGTTTCGCATACTCACAACTATCAACCTACTTTTGCCTCACCTTGTATTTTTTGGTTCAATCACTCTTCATTTCTATCCAAATAAATCTGAAAGGAAATAAGCTTAAAAAAATACTAAGATGTTCATTGACTTACAGTTTATCACAAATGACATTTATTTTCATTATTTTAAATGCACCCATATTCTTACCAGGCCAAATGATCACACACAGAGAGCCTTTTTTACTTTTTCCAAAGGATAACAGATAAATAAAACTTTTCTTTTTTTTTTAATGTAGAAGCAGCTTGGGACATCATGAATCCCATATTAGTACACAATTTCCACAATTTGTTCTTCTCTCAGTTATGATTCATCATTAAAACTTGGAAATTATTTCTCTATCTGCTAAGAATACTGTGAATTGCATGAGGAGGAAATAAAAAGCCCTGGCATAGAGAGTGTTTAATGGATAGGTATAGAGTATTCTAATACTGGGTAGTAACCCAAACAAGGGAAACTGAAACAAATAAAGAGTGGGCAAAAGTGGGTTCAGAGTTGTTCGTATGGAAAGTAACACAATAATTAATAAGTATTAATACAATAATAAATTCTGTGTTTCATGTATTCACAGCTGTAAATCTGTCTGCAGACTGTTTACTATTTGACAGGCAGTATCCTGGGTTGGGTGGATAAAATCTTTAGTAGTATAGATATACTACGTGCTCTTCTATAGCTTATCACTCAGAGAACAAATAAAGGAGTAGCTCTGTTTTAGAAATTTATGTTCATAACATATCATCAAGGCCAAATTATAATGTAAGTATTATTAATTCCCTTTTTTAAAAAAGAAAAAAAAATGAGGCTTAGAGGAAAAGGTGAGTTAGATAATGACATATAGTTAGGAAAGTAACAAATATTAGTCAAATAAGCCTGGACCCAAATCTATTACATCCACTACACTATCGATCAGTGATCAATTTATATTACACTAACATTTATTTATATTTTACACCATTAGAGTGTTTTCTGTCTCTAACACAGTGCTGTACAAATCAGTTAAATGATCTCTTACTTTTAAGTTCTGTGATTTTGTGGTTTATAAAACAGATAACTTCCCATAAAAGGTTTCAGTGAAAAAACGCATGTAAAATATTTCAGAATAGAACCTAGAAATTGTTGTTTATTAAATAGTAACTAGTTTGTGACTCACAATGAGATTATAAACCCTATAAAGGTAGGGACTTGTCATTAGTTCTTTTCAACATGAACACAGATATAATCATGAACAAGGGGTCTATGTGAGATTGAGCATTTGGTGTATAGAAAGAGTAAGCAAACATTTTAATAAATGTAAACAAATTACACTTTTTATTCTACTTTAAATTTTATTACTAATAATCTGGTAAATATAGGGGAAAACAATGATGACCAATTATTTATTACTTATACAATTGAGGGGAAAAAGAGAAACGGTATTGTCAGAAAGAGTGAATAAATATTGACACTCTCATTTGACTCTGATAGTATTAATGAGGACATTACACAAAAAGCCTAAAATGATACTTTTAAAAAATCCAATAATTATAGTTTTAGGAGTTTATTCTAAGGAAATTATCAGAAATCCATAAGAAACATTAACATTATAATGTTCATTATAATGGTATTTATTATAGTAATACTTTGAACTAAACTGTTAAACTGCTCCATGCAAGATATTAATATACAGTCATTAATAGAAATTATCTTAATAAATAATAACAAAATAATTTTTCAATTCTATTATTAAATTAAAAAGTACTACTGATTCAACTGCCCAGGTACTATAGCGATCATGGCTGTATTGTATAAAATAAGAACTTTATTGAAAAAAGTAACTTTGAGACCGTGTATTACTTTCCTATTGCTGTTGCCTTAACAAACTCCTACAGAGTGGCTTAAAGCAATACAACTTTAATCACAGTAAAGTTCTAGGGTCAAAAGTTAAATCAACCTTACATTTCTTGGGAAAATCTCATTAGTTATGGTTTATAACCTATTTTATATGTTGCAGAATTTGGTTTATTGTGGGTTTTTTCTGTGAGTTACTAAATGTTTATTTTTTAAATTTTCATGTCAATATAGTATACTTCACTAGGTAATACAGATTGCTACTATTACTGTCTCCATCTTACAGAAGAGGCTGTGAATGTTTGAAACTTTAAATATTTCTAAGAAGAGGTATAGTTTTCTTTTTCTTTTTGTTGAACTCCTTTACCTCCCTGTGGATCTGTTGTTGGTGTTGTTTGGTGGGCTTTTTTGGACATTTCCCCAAAACATTTAATCTGTTATAGCCCAAAATAATCCAATCAGCCATGTAGAACATTTCTTCTAGCTTTGCTTGTTAAACAGGTTAATGTTCCTAAACTTAAAAACAAATTCCTTTAATTCTTGACAGAAAATGTAAGTATAATTGATTACATAATATGTAGCCTATTTTACCACTTGCCATGCATGTCTCAGCTTGTATTCCAAATCTGTAATATGCCTTATGTATAAGTGAAAATCCCCTTTTTTAAAATTTAAATTTTTATTGTTGAAAGTATTACATATGCCTCCTTCCCCTCTCCCCCATTGAACCCTCTCCAGCCGTTCCTGCCCCCCAGAACATGCCCTCACCTCACTACTGTCTGTGTCCATAGCATTCATACAAGTCCTTTAGTTGATCTCTTACCACTCCCTCCCCTGCCTTCCCTCTTAGGTTGGATGGTCTGTTCGATGCTTCAATGACTCTGGCTCTATTTTTGTTCATCAGTTTGTGTTGTTCATTATATTCCATAAATGAGTGAGATCGTGAGATATTTATTTTCCTCCGACTGGGTTATTTTGCTTAGCATAATGCTCTCCAGTTCCATCCATGCTGTTGCAAATGGTAAGCATCCCTTCTTTTTCACAGCAGCATAGTATCCTATTGTGTAGATGCACCAGTGGTTTTTACTACACTCATCTGCTGATGGGCACGTAAGCTGTTTCCAAATGTTAACTATGATGAATTGTGCTGCTATGAACATAGGGGTGCATATATCCTTTCCAATTGGTATTACTGAATTCTTGGGATATATTCCTAAATAGACACTTTTCAAAAGTGGGCATACAGAAGGCCAAGAGACATATGAGAGATGAAAATCAAAACAATGAGGTACCATCTCACACCTGTCAGAATGGCTAACATCAACAAGTCAACAAAAAACAGATGCTGATGAAGATGTGGAGAAAAAGGAACTAGTATGGAATTTCCTCAAAAAATTAAAAATAGAACTCCCATTTGACCCAGTAAACCCCCTTTTCTTGTAACCTGCCTTTGTAGCCCAAGAAGCTCCTAATACAGCAAATAAATTTGATTTAACTTATCTAAATGCACAGATGTACATGGTGACTAAAAAGCAGTTGTTGAGAATTTTTCTGTCTATAATCATAAGAAATATTTTTCTGTCCTTTTATTATTGTATTTGTTGTCTAATTTTGGCTTCAGGGTAATACTAGCCTCATCAAATGAGTGGTTAAGTGCACCCTATTAGTATGTTTTCTGGAAGTAATTCTCAAAAATTGACATTCATTCTTAAGTATTTGGTAGAATTCACTGAAATTATTTAGGTTTGGCTCAACTTGATGAGATGGTTTTTAAATGAGTAATTCAGTCTCTATTTGTACACTTCTATTCAAATGTTTTAGTACTTTTTGGGGTCATTTCTCTTTAGAAAGTTGCTCATTTTATCTCAGTTATCTAATTTTATTAGTATATATACAGTTGTTCATAGTTTTCTCTTATAATCTTTTCCATTTCTCAAAAGTGGTAGCAATGCCTCCTCTTTCATTTTTGGCTTTAGAAATTTGAGTCTTCTCTCTTTCTTCTTAGTCAATCTATCTAAAGGATTATCAATTTTGTTGATCTTTTCAATAACTAACTTTTAAGTTTATTGATTTTCCTTATTGTTTTTCTATTCCATTTATCATTAGTTTTCTTTTTACCTATAAAATATTATATTTAAAGCAGCGTATCATTGGATTATGTCTTTTTATTCATTCTGACAATCTTAGATTTTCAAGGAGTTTTTAAACTAATTACCTTTTAAAGTGCTTATTGATATAATTATAAATCTATATTCTTGCTATTTTTTCTTTTTTCCCATATGTTTTTAGATTATTAGCTGTACATTTTTTGTTATTTAGGTATTGTAGAGTTAAGTATACATTTTTATAGCTTAGTTTATCACATTAATTATCAAGTGATTATATCACTTCAGATTTATTATGAAAAACTTAAAAAACATTCTATTTTTCTCCTTCAGACATTTGTGCTATTTGCCATATATTTTATTTCTAAATATTCTATAAAACCAGAACACTACAATTGTTTTCTTTAAATAGTCAATATTTTTATTGTACTCACCGTATTACTATTCCCAATACTCTACTCCATTGTGTAGTGTAAGATTTTATTTCTGCCTATAGAACTCCTGCTAACATTTATGGCAGTATGAGTCTGCTGGTGATGAATATTTTTGGCCTTTGTATATCTGAAAAGTTCTTTATTTTGTCTTTCTTTTGGAAATATATTTTTGCTGATATATACTTCTAAGATGATAGATTTGTTTTCCAGTGCTTTAAAGATGTTGCCAAAATATTCTTGCCTGACACATATTTTATACAAATTCTACTCTTTCCTTATCTTGTTCCTCCTTCCATAATGTCTGTTTTCTTACCTGCCTATTTTAAATACATTTTTTTTTACTTTTGATTTTAAGAAATGATTACTGTATGCCTTGAAGTTTCCATCATGTTATTTTGTGACTGGAATTCATTAAGCTTTTTGGATTTGTAGGGTTATAGTTTTATTAAATTTGGTAAGTTTTGGTCATTATTTCTTCACATTTGTTTCTCTCCTCTTTTTTTCTTTCTTTTAGGGGTTCCCAGTACACATGTGCTAGGCCTCTAAAAGTTGTTCATTTATTAAGAGTTTTGTTTCTCTATGTGCATCATTTTGGATATTTTCTATTGCTGTCTTCAAGTTTACTTTTTTCATATCTATAATTAATTCAATCTAGTATATATTTTAATTGTAGACATTAAGTTTTAATCTTTAGAAATTTGATCTGGAAATTTAAGAACAATTTTCCAAGCAATTATTTTAAAATGTTTAATCTTTTCTCTGATGTTTTAAACATATATAATGCAGTTATAACAACTTTTAAATGTGCTTATCTGCTAATTCTTACATCAGTATTGGTACAGAGTTTATTGTCCTGATTGCTTTTACTCATTTGGATCATATGTTCTTGCTGTTGTGAATATATGATAATTGTTTATTGCATATTAACATTACCTTTTGGGGTGGTGGATAATTTTGCATTTCTAAAGTTTGGAAAAGAAATTGAAAAGAATTTTTTCTTTTCAGTAATGCTTTAATTACCTAGTACTAGTAGTATATTGGACCAGAGCAACTTTTAATCTGGGATGAGTTTTGCCCCACTACTAAAGCAATACTCACCCTTCTGAATAATCTGCCCAACAACGAAGTAAATTATAAGGTTTTCAAATCTGGCTTATGGGAGCAGACACTCACTATTCATGACCCTTTGTGAATGCTGGGTGCACTCCCCAGTAATGATTTTCCCCCTGCACTACTTCCTTAAATCCATATTCTGATCAGAATTCTGCTGAATATTTCTAGAAGATACTGTGCATATCAGTAGGGTTTCCTCTCAGTGAAGTTCTGTTCCTTTGGTCTTTCCAGACCTTCAGCTCTATCTACTCTAGTTGGGGAGACCACTTGTCTCTACCTAACTTCTTTCTCCTTCACCCTCTGCCTGCAAACTCTCCCAAGGCAGGTGAGACAATTGTAGAACTCACCTTAATTATTTCCTATATTTTTCCTAATTTTCAATGTCTTGAAAACAATTGTTTCACCTCTTTTTAGTTATTTCAGATGGAAATCCAAAAACTAGCCTTACTCAGTGGCTAAAAAGAATGTCCCCTTATCAGACTCAGCCTCTATAATTTTCATCTAAGACACTGTAGTTTTCATCTCTAGAAGTTTGATTAAGGTCTTGTTTTATATGTTTTAGTCCTCTTCTTAATATATTAAAATTTTCTTTTATGTCTTGAATATATGGAACCCATTCATAACTGTTTTATTATTCTTGCATACTATCACTTGAGTAATCACTAAATTAAATATTTTTATTATGGGTTCTATTTTCCTTCTTCTTTACATGCCTGGTAGACTACACATTCTGGACATTACTTTGTTGGGTGCTGGATATTTTTAATTTCTAAAATATTGTTAGAGCTTTGTTCTGGGACATAGCAAAGTTACTTAAAATGGTTTGACTTTTGACTTTTGAGCCTATATTATGTTATGTTAGGTAGGACTAAAGTATTTTTGTTCTAGGGGTGATTTTTCTATTTCTTCAATTGCATGTATCAATCCGTATTCAACTGAATACTTTGTAGATTGCTGGAATCGTATCTCTGTATATTTTTCTCCTCTCTTTTACTAGCAAATTCTAGCCATTTTGGTTTCCAGGCTTTATCTCTGTCTCCTCAGCTTAGGGAGACTTACTAAACACTGCCTGGGGTTCCTCGTCCTGCACCACGGCCTGGAAACTTTCTCCAGGCAGAGAGATGGATCAACATTAAAGCTCATCTCTTTTGTTTTCCATCCCTCAGGGACCATTGTTCATTGTCACCTGATATATAATGTCTTGATTGCTTCTCCTTCTCTTTCTTCCCCTCTTCCTCCCCCTCCCCCTCCCCCCACCTCCTCCTCCTCCTCCCCTCCTCCTCCACATTTTCTCCTCCTCTTCCTTTCTTCACATTCTCTGTTTTGGACTCTGTGAGTTGCAATCAACTTTCCCATTTACAGTGGGGCCTTGACTTAGGAGTTTAATTCCTTTCGAGACCAAGCTTGTTAAGGAGCTCGTAAAGGAGCTCGTTAACTCAAATTACTCTGTCAACTCAATGCAAAAAATCGGCCGAGAGACAGCTTGTATCTCAAAAAACTCGTTAGTCAGGACACTCGTAAGTCAAGGCCCCACTGTATTTCCACTGTCAAAAGACTTAGAGACAAATCTGTGAGCCACTTATTTAAAAGTTTTACCTAAATCTTTATGATATATATTTCTATCTCATTGGGGATATATATGCCTCTTTCCTTGCTCACTTCTAAAATTATTTACATTCTGATATATGCTATTTTGGAGTATTGCATCTTTAAAGCCATAAACTTTTTTGCAAAAAGGTACAAGTGTAACAAACTAAGAAGTACGTAAGTATGTAATACTAGAGGTCCGATGCAAGGGTCTCGGCTCCTGCCTCAGTGGCAGCTGACTTGGCTCCCACTACCATGGCTTCGTCTGGAAGGTGGTCCAGAAGGACGTCCAGTCTAATTAGCATATTATGTTTTTATTATTATAGATGCTAAATTAATTGTTTCTCGTAGTCTTTCCTGTTTATTTTCTCTGCAAAAAGAAAAGAATATTATTTTATATAAAATTATACAGAAATTTTGTGATTCTATAAGCATAATTTTTATTTTATTGTCTAAAGTTTTACATATGTCTCCTTTTTCCCCAATTGACCCCCCACCCAGCCATTCCCACTCCGAGCAAGCCCCCATCACCCAGTGTCTTGTCCATTGGTTATGCTAATATGCATGCATACAAGTCCTTTGGTTGCTCTCTAACTCTCCCTTCCCCTACCATTTGTCTCTCTGGATCTATTCTTGTTCATCAGATTATGTTGATCATTATATTCCACATATGAGTGAGATCATGTGATATTTATCTTTCTCTTACTGGCTTATTTCGCTTAGCATAATGCTCTCCAGGTCCATCCATGCTGTTGCAAATAGTAAAGTTTCTTCTTTTTTATAGTGGCATAGTATTCCATTGTGTAGATGTACCACAGTTTTTTAAACCACTCATTTGCTGATGGACACTTAGGCTGTTTCCAAATCTTAGCTATTGTAAATTGTGCTGCTATGAATATAGGGGTGAATATATCATTTCTGATTGGTGTTTCTGGTTTCTTGGGATATAGTCCTAAAAGTGGGATCACTGGATCAAATGGGAGTTCCATTTTTAACATTTTGAGGAAACTCCATACTGACTTCCACACTGGCTGCACCAGTCTGCATTCCCACCATCAGTGTATAAGGGTTCCTTTTTCTCCAAATCATCATCAGCATCTGTCATTTGTTGACTTGTTGATGTTCATGACTTTGAGCATGTTTTCCTATGTCTCTGGACCTTCTGTATGTCCTCTTTTGAAAGGTGTCTATTTAGGCCATTTACCCATTTTTTTTTTTTTTTTTACTGGATCCTTTATCTTTTTTTTTGTTCAGTTGTATGAGTTCTCTGTAAATTTTGGTGATTAAACCCTTATCAGAAATATCATTGGCAAATATGTTCTCCCATGAAGTGGGCTTTCTTGTTGTTTTATTGATTATTTCTTTTGCTGTGCAGAAGCTTTTTCTTTTTATGTAGTCCCATTTGTTTATTTTCTCCTTAGTCTCTATTGTCCTAGGAGCTGTGTCTGTAAAGATATTGCTACAACAAATGTCTGCTATTTTGCTGCCTATGGAGTCTTGTAGGATTTTTATGGTTTCCCATCTAACATTTAAGTCCTTTAGCTATTTAGAGTTTGTTTTTGTATATAGTGTAAGTTGGTGATATAGTTTCATTTTTTTGCATGTATCTGACCAAATTTCCCAGCAACATTATTGAAGAGACTGTCTTGACTCCATTGTATGCTCTTGCCTCTTTTGTCAAATATTAATTGAGTATAATGGCTTGGGTCAACTTCTAGGTTCTCTGTTCTGTTCCGTAGGTCTATATGTCTGTTCTTGCGCCAGTACCAGGCAGTTTTGAAAACAGTGGCTTGGTAATATAGCTTCATATCTGGATTGTGATCCCTCCTACTTTGTCATTCTTTCTCAGAATTGCTGTAGCTATTCAATGTCTTTTTTTATGCTAGATGAATTTTTGGAGAGTTTGTTCTAGATCTTTGAAATATGCCTTTGGTATTTTAATGGAGATTGCATTGAATCTGTAGATTGCTTTGGGTAGTATGGACATCTCAATGATGTTGATTTTACCAATTCATGAACATGGTATGTTCTTCCATTTGTTTATGTCTTCCTCTATCTCTTTTTTTCAATGTCCTGTAGTTTTCCGAGTACAGGTCTTTTACGTCCTTAGTTAAGTTTATCCCTAGGCATTTAAATTTTTTTGGTGCAATGGTAAATTGGATTGTTTTTTTCATTTCTCTTTCTGTGAGTTCATTATTGGTGTGTAAAAAGGCCATAGATTTCTGGGTGTTAATTTTGTATCCTGCTAGGTTGCCAAATTCATTTATTAGGTTTAGTAGTTGTTTGATGGAGTCTTTGGGGTTTTCTACGTATAGTATCATGTCATCTGCAAATAAGAACAGTTTTGCTTCTTTTCCAATTCAGATGCCTTTTATTTTTTCTTCTTATCTGATTGCTATGGCTAATACTTCTAGTACTATGTCCAACAGGAGTGGTGAAAGTGGGCATCCTTGTCTTGTTCCTGTTCTTAGGGGAGATGGGTTTAGTTTTGCCCATTGAGTATGATGTTGTTCTGTAGTTTTGTCATATAGGGCTTTTATTATGTTAAGGTATGATCCCTCTATTCCCACTTTGCTGAGAATTTTTATCAAGAAAGGGTGTTGGATTTTGTCAAATGCTTTTTCTGCGTCAATTGATATGACTATGTGATTTTTGTTTCTCAGTTTGTTTATATGATGTATCACATTTATTGATTTGCAAATATTGTACCATTCTTGCATCCCTGGAATAAATCCCACTTGGTCATGGTGTATGATCTTTCTAATGTATTGGTGGATCCGATTTGCTAGAATTTTGTTGAGGATTTTAGCATCTATTTTCATCAAGGATATTGGCCTGTGGTTCTCTTTTTTTGTGGTGTCTTTATCTGGTTTGGGGGGTTAGGGTAATGCTGTCTTCATAGAAAGAGTTTGGAAGTGTGCCTTCCTCTTGAATTTTTTGGAATAGTCTGAGGAGGATAGGTTTTAGTTCTTTGAATGCTTGGTAGAACTCCCCTGTAAAGCAATCCAGACCAGGGTTTTATTTGCTAGAAGATTTTTGATGGTTGCTTCAATTTCTTTGGTAGTTATTGGCCTATTCAGGTTTTTTGATTATTATTGATTGAGTTTTGGGAGCTTGTATTTTTCTAAGAATATGTCCATTGCTTCTAGGTTGTTCATTTTGTTGGAATAGAGTTGTTCATAGTATTTTTTCATAATCATTTGTATTTCTGCGGGATTGGTTGTTATTTCACCTCTTTCATTTCTGATTTTGTGTTTTTGGGTCCTCTTTGCTTTTTGGTGAGCCTGGCTAGAGGTTCATCAATCTTGTTTATCCTTTCAAAGAACCAGCTCTTGGTTTCATTGATCTTTTGTATTGTTGTGGTTTTTTTTTTGGTCTCTATCTCGTTTCTCTGCTCTGATCTTTATTATTTTCTTCCTTTTGCTTACCATTTTTTCTTTTTCTTTGAGGTTGGCCTGTAGAGCTACTGGCTTCCCTCTCAAGACTGCTTTCACTGTGTCCCATAGATTTCAGATTGTTGTGTTTTCATTGTCATTTGTTGCCATGATGATGCTTTTTATTTCTACTTTGCTCTCTTTGGTAACCAAATCATTGTTTAATAGCTTGCTGTTTAGCCTCCAGGTGTCTGATTTTTTATTGTTTTTTACTGTAGTTTATTTCTAGTTTTATGCCATTGTTATCTGAGAAGATGCTTGATATGATTTCTTATCTTTTTGAATTTGAAGAGACTTTGCCTGTGACCCAATATGTGGTCTATCTTTTAAAATGACCCATGTGTACTTGAGAAAAATGTATATTCTGTGGCTTTCGTGTGAAATGTTCTGAAGATGTCAATTAATTTCATCTGATCTGGTGAATCATTTTAGGATTGATGTTTCTTTGCTGATTTTTGTTTAGAAGATTTGTCCAGACATGTTAGTGGGGTATTGAAGTCCCCTACTATGACTGCATTGCTGTCAATCTCTCCCTTGATATCCTCCAGAAGTTTTTTTTTAAATCTATTTAGGTGCTCCTGTATTTGGGTACATATATGTTTACTAGAGTTATATCTTCTTGTTGAATTGCTCCCTTTAGTATTATAAAGTGGCCTTCCTTATCTCTTATTATGGCCTTCACTTTGAGGTCTAATTTGTCACTTTTAGTTTTGCTACCCCAGCTTTTTTTTCATTTTCATTTGTCTGAAAAACCTTTTTCTATCTCTTCACCATCAGTCTGTATGAGTCCTTTGTTCTGAGGTGGGTTTCCTGTAGACAGCAGATTAATGGGTCATGTTTTTTTATCCACTCAGTTACCCTATGTCTTTTGATTGGGGCATTTAATCCATTTACATTTAAAGTTATTATTGATAGGTACTTGTTTGTTGCCATTTTTATTCTTTATGCCTGTGTTCCTTCTTCTCTTCCTATTTCTTCTTTTTATAGCAGCCCCTTGGCCATTTCTTGCATTGCTGGTTTGGTGGTAATAAACACCCTTAGTCCTTTTTTGTCTGTGAAGCTCCTTATTTCACTCTTAATTTTGATTGACAGCCTTTCTGGTATAGTATTCTTGGATTCAGACCCTTGCTTTGCATAACTTTGTATATTTCATTCCATTCCCTTTTGGCCTGTTGTGTTTCTGTTGAGAAATCAGTTGATCGTCTGATGGGAGATCCTTTGTAGGCCACTTTCTGTCTCTCTCTGGCAACCTTTAAAATTTTTACTTTGTCATTGGTGTTTGCCAACTTAATTTTAATGTGTCTTGGTGTTGGTCTTATGGGGTTCATCGTGTTTGGGATTCTGTGTGCTTCTTGGACTTGTGTGAGTTTTTTCTTCCTGATAACAGGGCAGTTTTCTGTCATTATTTCTTCAAACAGGTTTTCTATTCCTTGCTCAGTTTCCTCTCCTTCTGGCACCCCCATTATGTGGATGTTGTTTCATTTTGTGTTGTCCCAAAGTTCCCTTAGTCTCTCCTCCTGTTTTTTAAGTTTCTTTTCTAGATACTCCTCTGTTTGGGTATTTTTTCCTACCTTGTTCTAGCTCACTGATGCAGTTCTCCACTTCTTCTAGTCTACTGTTGATGCTTTCTATTGAGTTTTTTATTGCAGTGATGTCATTTTTCATTTCTTCTTGGTTCTTCTTCATTTTCTCTTGGTTCTTACACATATTGTTGAATTTGTTTTCCAACCTTTTTAGGGTCTTTATGACCATTGCTCTGAATTCTTTCTCTGAGAGATTGCTTGCCTCCATTTGATTTACTTCCTTTCCTAGTGATTCTTCCTTTTCTTTTGTATGCAGGCTGTTTCTTTGTCTCCCTATGATGACTCCTCTCAGGGTGTCTGGTTATGTAGCTCTCTCTGTCCTGCATTGACTTAAAGGCACAAAATACAACACAAAAAGACACGATGCACAGGGCACTAAAAACAAATGTATTCACGATACTGATAACCTCAAATAAAGGTGACCACCAGAGAAAAGAGAACTAGGGGATAGAAAAGGGTACAAAACTGATATTGAGAAAAGGAAAAAATGTAAGAGAGAAAAGAAAGGAAAGAAAAAAAGGAGAAAAATATATAGGTATATGGGGAGAAAACTCCAATAAAACAACTAATCCAAAAAATGCAAACAACAAAAACCCAGAGATGAATGAAAACAATAAACAACAACTAATCCAAAAATGCAAACAACAAACACCCAAACAACAAATACCCAGATGAATCTGAGGAGGCAGAGCTTATTTCCAGGAGGTAAGGTCAAGGAATTGAATGAATGGGGAAATAGCCACAATTCACTATAGAGTAGGTAGAAAGAGAATGAGTGTATAAGAAGAAAGTTAGAAATAAAATACAAAACAAGAATATAGACATATATAATAAAAAATATATAAAAGAAATATATATACATATATAATTATATATATATAATTACATATATATACATATATATATATAATTTTCCCCTTTCTTTAATCTATCTATCTATGTATCCATTTACTTTTGGAAAAGGAGAATAGAGAGTAGATAGGCCTGAGTTGGTGATTGAAATTAATTAAGCTTCAATAGAAGAAGAGAACAATCAAGGAGAGGAAAAACAGAAGAAAAAAAACTAACCAACAATCAAACAAACAACAACAAAAAGACAGAAAGAAAGAAAAAGGAAAATAAAAGAGAGGAAGAAAAAAATTTTGGATAGTGAAGAAAGAGAAGAGAGAAGTGTGCATGGACTTGGAGCAGGAGAGAGGAAATTAGATATATGAGTAAGATCAATTTTTAACATGGTGTTAAAAAGAAAAAATAGAGAATAACTAAAGCAGGAACAGGGTAAGAGAAACAGGACAATAAAGGGGAAAAGTGAGGAAGAGAGTGTTGGCATAAAGAAAAAATTGAGATAGAGTAAAATAATGCTAAAACAAAAATAAAATGTAGAACCCTAATCCTAAAATAAAATAATAATAAAATAAAATAAAGAAAAAATAAAATAAAACTTTAAAAAATGTAAAATAGTAGTAATAATAACCAAAAATAAAAATATAATCATAAAAAAGTAAAATCAAGTGAGAGAAAAAACCATTTAGTTTCTTAAGTAAAAGATAAAAAATAAGAAAGTGAAATAGTGAAGGTCATTCACTTCCTCTATGGTTCTGCTTGGCATATCTGTTTCCTGTTAGGTAGTCAGCACAGTATTGAAGTTCCCTTTGATCCACCGCTCCTCTGTGTCATAAACCACAATCCTGTTTTTAAACAGGCGGGATCTCTCTGCTCCCTTTGTTTCTCAGTCTGCCTTTAGTTGTATTTACACAAGAATCTATTTCTGATATAACCCTTGGGTGGCAGTGTTTCTGTATTAATATCTGGGGCTAATAGGCCCCTCTACCCAGCGTTTAGATTTTCTTTCTCTGCTGCACTTAATACTGGGTTGGAGAATGGACTGCCCCAGAGCTGATTTCCTGTTTGTCTCTCCCCACTCTTATCCCCAGTTTCCACAAAAACAACTTTCCCCTGGAGTCTTCGCAAGTGTTATTAATTGGCAGATCCTATGTACTGGACTTAGCAAGCAAAAGCAAGGAGTTAAAAAAGAAAAAAGCCAAAGCTGATTTGTGTCTTTTTCCTCTGGCCAGTATAGAAATTCAGGCTACCTTTCTGGGTCCAGCCCAGCTGTGGGATAATATCTAGAGTCCCCTTCTGCCAGCATCCCTGTGGACCCCCTTCCATATTCGAGGGCTACACTGACCGCAATGGCCATGGATTTCGTGGCTCACAGTCTTCCTCTGAGACTCTACTAGTCCCCACTGCGCACGTTTCTCCCTCCAGCCTGGATCTCAGATCACACCTCTTTCCAGGGGATCTCTGACCTTTCTGTCCATGTATTGCCAACTGTGTTTAATTCACCAATGCCAGGTGGATGTTCTTTAATTCAGCTGTTCCTTCTATCTGCTCTGTGAGAAGGTGCAGGTCCCGTCCACGTATTCAGCACCACTTTGTCTTCCCCTGGACATACTTTTTAGGTGCCCATGGTCAGGGAGGCTGGAGTCCTGATGTTCATGGGTTCACAGCTGAGGCAGCTGGTCCCTGGGCATTGTGGTTGTAGGATCCCAGGAGGTATCCGAGGTCTGGCTAGGCTTCCGATCATAGCCACTCTCCCCTTCAAGATGGCACAGTCTCTGCAGCAGAGCCGGCTGCTCTGAGAGAGATTTTAGCAGCAGTAGAGGCTGCCCAGCCAGGGAGCCTGGTCTGCCAGTCCCCAACAGTCTTGTGAAATATAGCTGTCCCTTTCTCACAAATACAGACACTCCCTGCATGTCACATACTCTGCTTTCGTTTTCTTACACTATCTTGCAGCCTGCCATCCCATCAGCAGCCATCTTGGACCTCCCCATAATTTGTATTTTTTATGGACTACTAGGAACAAAATTAAACTCATTGCCCATTTCCTGGAAGTTGGATAGATAAAGATTTCTATCCAACCACTCTGGCTGCTGTATTGATAGTGGACTAAAGGGTGACAAGGATCAGATTAGGATGAGTGGTCAGATCATTTTTTAATAATCCAAGTAAAGCAGTAGAGGCTTCAACCAGCATGGTAGCAGAGAAAATGGTGGGAAGTGGTCAAACTCTAGACATAACAGGTAGAACCACAGGATTTCCTATTTGAATGTAAATTCTGTGTAATAGAAAGAGAGGAGTGAAGGATGTCTTCAAGTTTTGGGTCAGAGAAATCAAAGTTATCAAATCATAATTTAGTGATGGACAAACACTGTGGGACATGGGTTTGAAGAAGTTAGATCAGTAGTTAAGTTTTAGGATAATTTTTTTTGAAGTGCATTTTAGACATCTAAGTATAGATCACAAGTAAGCTTTTGAATAAAGGAGTTTAAAATAAAGACAAAAAAAGTTTAGAGCTATAAATATGAGGGTTTCTAGCATATATAGATTATATTTAAGATTTTGAGATTGAATATGACAAGGACAGTGACTACAGATAAAGAAACGATCCAAGGACGGTATCTTGAGGCACTGTAACATTAAGATATCAAGAAAAAAAGGAAATTATTAAATGGAACTGAAATGGATATTATTCAATCATAAATATTGAAGTTTTCTAGATGCCATGCAATGTGTATAAAGGAGAATGAAATAAGCAATGTCATATGCTGCTGCTGATATATCATATACAAGAAAAAATAAAAGCTGGAGTGGTGAACACACAATATACAGATGATGTAGTATTGAAATGTACACACCTGAACCCTATATAATTTTATTAACCAATGTCCAAGATAAATAAATAAATAAATAAATAAATAAATAAATCTAACAATAAAAAAATAAATAAACCAAAGAATATCTCACAAGAAAAACCAGAGATACATATCCAGGTAGATGTATAAGCAAATCATATCTATATCCTATCTAATAATAGACAAACATGGTAATTAACTGTACCTCCGACATGCTTTCCATTGGCTAATCAGGGCGATATGCAAATTAACTGATAACCAAGATGGTGGCCGGCAGCCAGGCAGCTGAAGTGAACAGGGAGGCTTGCTTGCTCCAGTGATGGAGGAAGCCAAGGTTCCCTGCCTGCCTTGCCGGCCTCTGAGCTGCACTCTAAGAAACAATGTTGCAATTATAGAAGCTAAACAAAACCCAGAAACCTGCTTTCAGCCGTCAGAGCTGGAGAGAGCAGGACCGAAACAATGTTGCAATTATAGAACCCAAACAAACCCTAGATTCCTGCTTTCAGCAGCCGAGGCCTCAAGCTGGAGCCGGCCTCAGAGCTAAAGCTGGCTCTCAGCTCCAGTGACAGCCATAGAAGGTAAATAAATCCCAGAATAAAAGAAAAAAAGGAGAGGTTGGGAGCTTCAGTCGCCCGACAGCCTGAAAACGGCCCTCAGCCCCTCACCCAGACTGGCCAGGCACCCCAGTGGGGACCCTCACCCTGAAGGGGGTGTGACCAGCTGCAAAAAGCCATCATCCCCTCACCGAGGCTGGCCAGGCACCCAAGCGGGACCACCACCCTGATTTCGGACACCCTTCAGGGCAAACCAGCTGGCCCCCACCCTTGCACCAGGCCTCTATCTTATATAGTAAAAGGGTAATATGCAAACTGACCCTAACAGCAGAAAGACTGGGAATGACTGGTCACTATGACACACACTGACCACCAGGGGTCAGACGCTCAATGCAGGAGCTGCCCTCTGGTGCTCAGGGTGCTCCCACATGGGGAGCTCTGCTCAGCCACAAGCCAGACTGATGGCTGCCAGTACAACGGTGGTGGTGGGAGCCTCTCCTGCCTCCTCAGCAACGCTAAGGATGTTTGACTGCAGCTTAGGTCTGCTCTCTGCTGGCAAGTGGGCATCCCCCAAGGGCTGCCGTGCTGCCAGAGGGATGTCTGATTGCCAGCTTAGGCCCAATCCCCTGGGGAGCAGGCCTAAGCCAGCAGGTGGTCACCCCCGAGGGGTCCCAGATTGCAAGAGGGCACAGGCTGGGCTGAGGGACCCCCTACCCCCGAGAGCACAAATTTTTGTGCACTGGGCCTCTAGTATATATATAAAAGCCCAGCACCCAAAAGGCAGAAGGACCAGAACGACTGGTCAACCAGTTGCTATGATGCACACTGACCACCAGGAGGCAGACATTCAATGCAGGAGCTGCCCCCTGGTGGTCAGTGCACTCCCACAGCCAACTTCCTGTGGTCAGCCAACCTCCTGTGGTCCTTCCCTCCAGCCGGTGGCCCTGATTACCAGCTAGGCTGAGGGACCCCACCTGTGCAACAATTCGTGCACTGGGCCTTTAGTAGGTTTATAGTAAAAAAAATAATGATTCCTATTAAATGAGACATGGGTGAATTTATTTATTTATTTTTAATAGTAAATTATTATGTTAATTATTTTTCCATTTCTTAAATAAAAAGTAACACAATATACATGCTTATGGCACTGGACTCTTTTCATTTAGTAGCATTTTCTCCATAATATTTTTTTGTTTTGTTTTGTTTTTTTGATCTTGATTGTTGACAGTATTACATACGTCCTCTTTCCTTCCCCATTGACCCCTTCTAGCCCACCTTTGACCCCACTATTCACCACATTATTGCTCTGTCCATGGGTTATGCATATATGCATATAAGTTCTTTGGTTGATCTCTTTTCACCCACCCATTCCTCCCTTCCTTTTGAGATTCAACTACTAGTGATTTATGGGTGAATTTACATGAGCAATATACATTTTAATAGAAACCTGCTTTATTATTTTAACTAGAGGCCCGGTGCACAAAAATTTGTGCACTCGGGGGGGGAGGGGGGTCCCCAAACCTGGCCTGTGCCCTCTTGCAGTCTGGGACCCCTCGGGAGATAACGACCAGCTGGCTTAGGCCTGCTCCTGGGTGGCAGAGGGCAGGCCCAATCCCTAGGTGCAGCCCCTGGTCAGGCTCAGAGCAGGGCCGATTGGGGAGTTGGGGCGCCGCCCCGTCATGCACAGAGCAGGGTGGATTTGGAGGTTGCGATGCCACCCTCAGTCATGCTCAGGGTAGGGCCTATTGGGGGGTTGGGGCATTGCCCCCTGTCACACTCAAGGCAGGGTCGATGGGGAGGTTGCAGCGCCACCCCCTGTCACGCTCAGAGCAGGGCCGATCAGGGGGTTGGGGCGCTGCCCCCTGTCACTCACAGAGCAGGGCCGATCAGGGGGTTGGGGCGCTGCCCCCTGTCACTCACAGAGCAGGGACCATCAGGGGGGTTGGGGCTCTGTACCCTGTCACACACAGAGCAGGGTCGATCAGGGGGTTGGGGAGCTCCACCCTGTCACACACAGAGCAGGGCCAATCAGGGGGTTGAAGAGCTCCCCCCTGTCACTCACAGAGCAGGGCCGATAGGGGAGTTGGGGCACTGCACCCTGTCTCACTCAGGGCAGGGCCAATGGGGAGGTTATGGCTCTACCCTGTCACACACAGACCAAGGCCCGTGGAGGGGGGTTGGGGCGCCACCCTCTATCACCCACAGAGCAGGGCCGATCAGGGGGTTGGGGCACCGCCACTGTCACACTCAGGGCAGGGCCGATGGGGAGGTTATGGCTCTACCCTGCCACACACAGAGCAGGGCCCGTGGGGGGGGTTGGGGCACCGCACCCTGTCACACACAGAGCAGGGCCGGTCAGGGGGTTGGTGCGCTGCACCCTGTCAAACACAGAGCCACAGGGCAATCAGGGGATTGGGGAGCTCCCCCCTCTCAGGCACAGGGCAGGGCTGATCAGGGGGTTAGGGCGTCTTCCCCTGTCAGGAACAGAGCAGGGCGGATAGGGTGGTTGTGGCCCCGCCCCCTGTCACACACAGAGCCGCAGGGCAATCAGGGGGTTTTGGCGCTGCCCCCTGTCACGCTGATCCCGGTCTTGGGAGCCTCGCTGCTCCGCTGATCCCGGTGCCGGGAGGCATATTACCCTTTTACTATATAGAATAGAGGCCTGGTGCACGGGTGGGGGCTGGCTGGTTTACCCTGAAGGGTGTCCTGGATCAGGGTGGGGGTCCCCACTGGGGTGCCTGGCCAGTCTGGGTGAGGGGCTGAGGGCTGTTTTCCGGCTGGCGAGTGACTGAAGCTCCCAACTGCTCCTTGTTTTCTTTTCTTTTTTATTCTGGGCCAGCTTTAGCTCTGAGGCCTTGCTGCTGAAAACATCGATACAATGTTGCGGTCCGGGGCTGACTGAAAGCCAGTTTCTGGGGTTTTGTTTAGCTTCTATATTTGCAACATAGTACATAGTTGCTTAGAGTTGCAGCTGAGAGGCCTGCAAGTTAGGAGGGGAATGTTGGAGTCTGTAGTCACTGAAGCAAGGAAGCCTCCCTGCTCGCTTCAGTGCATGGCTGCCGGCTGCCATCTTGGCTGACAGTTAATTTGCATAAGGATATGCTGATTAGCCAATGGGAAGGGTAGCGGTCGTACACTAATTACCATGTTTCTCTTTTATTAGTGTAGATAGTTATATATATATATCACTCTATAAAATATGAAACATATATTAATGGCAAATGCATGAGGCTTTGCATTTGAACACACTTGATTTGAATTTAAATTCTGCCACTTGCATTTGTAAACTTTGAAAATGCATTTATGCTTTTTAAATCTTAGGAATAATAACAGAACTTTGAAGGAAAACTAATCTACACTAATAAAAGAGAAACATGGTAATTGGCGAACGACCGCTACCCTTCCCATTGGCTAATCAGCATGTCCTTATGCAAATTAACTGTCAGCCAAGATGGCGGCCGGCAGCCATGCACTTAAGCGAGCAGGGAGGCTTGCTTGCTCCAGTGACGGTGAACTCCAACGTTCCCCACCTAACTTGCCGGCCTCTCAGCTGCAAGTCTAAGCAACTATATACTATGTTGCAAATAAGAAGCTAAACAAGACCCCAGAAACCAGCCGGACTGAAAGCCAGCCAGACCGCAACATTGTATCGATGTTTTCAGCAGCGAGGCCTCAGAGCTAAAGCTGGCCCAGAATAAAAAAAAAAAAAAGGAAAACAAGGAGCGGTTGGGAGCTTCAGTCATTCGCTTCTGGAAAACAACCCTCAGCCCCTCAGCCAGCCTGGCCAGGCACCCCAGTGGGGACCCCCACCCTGATCCAGGACACCCTTCAGGGCAAACCAGCCGGCCCCTACCCATGCACCAGGTCTCTATTCTATATAGTAAAAGGGTAATATGCCTCCCGGCACCGGGATCAGCGGAGCAGCGAGGCTCCCAAGACCGGGATCAGCGTGACAGGGGGCAGCGCTCAAACCCCCTGATCACCCTGTGGCTCTGTGTGTGACAGGGGGAGGGGCCAAAACCTCCCTATCTGCCCTGCTCTGTTCGTGACAAGGGAAGGCGCCCCAACCCCCTGATCAGCCCTGCTCTGTGCCTGATAGGGGGGAGCTCCCCAATCCCCTGATTGCCCTGCAGCTCTGTGTGTGACAGCGTGCGGCGCCCCAACCCTCCCCCCCCCACGGGCCCTGCTCTGTGGGTGACAGGGTAGAGCCATAACCTCCCCATTCGCCCTGCCCTGAGTGTGACAGGGTGCAGCGCCCCAACCCCCTGATCCACCCTGCTCTGTGTGTGACAGGGGGTGGTGCCCCAACTCCCCTATTGGCCCTACTCTGTGAGTGACAGGGGGCGGTGCCCCAACTCCCCTATTGGTCCTACTCTGTGAGTGACAGGGGGCGGTGTCCCAACCCCCCAATCGGCCCTACCCTGAGCGTGACTGAGGGTGGCATCACAACCTCCTGATCCACCCTGCTCTGTGCATGACGGGGCGGTGCCCCAACACCCGAGTCGGCCCTGCTCTGAGCCTTACCAGGGGCTGCACTTAGGGTTTGGGCCTGCCCTCTGCCACCTGGGAGCAGGCCTAAGCCAGCAGGTCGTTATCTCCTGAGGGGTCCCAGACTGCGAGAGGGCACAGGCCGGGCTGGGGGACCCCCCTCCCAACCCCCCCGAGTGCACAAATTTTTGTGCACCGGGCCTCTAGTCTTAAATAAGTGAGAAAACCTTTGATCTATTATCTATGAGAAACTCAATAACAAATTTATCCTTTCATAGAAAATAGAGAGAATTTAATAAAATCATATTATCAAATGAATTATGTATATATTAACATAATAAAACTTGAAGTATGAAAGCAATATCTTCTGTCATGGACTGAATCTAATTGAATAAGTTTCTATTACACTTTAGAATTACTGTCCAATGAATTAATAATTTCACAGGAAATTATACTTTTTCTTGATGCCTTATAATTCAAGTTTGTAATAGATATTAAATATTATGCAGGAAATTTTAAGGAAAGGAACCATATCAAAATGGTAAGCAAAAGTTTACCTTGTCAAGACAGAAATGTATACCTTTTTGAATATTCTCATATAGCCAATAACATTTTTTTAAAATAATACATGTTTAATGAATACCACATTAGCATTATTTTTCTCTCTAGTGAAGTAGGCATTTGAATGAACTGACTGAATCAAAATATATTTTTCTTCATGTGGTATAAACTATTCTTTCTACAATTTAGAGGTGGCATTTCTTCTTTTGTAGAAGGAAGACTTCATAAGATAGTGAAAAAAATGATAAATGGTATAGAGTTCAAGAGCTTATATGCTGCTATCCCAAGGAAAAGGAGATGCTGCAAAAGCTGACATTTAATTGGGAGCCTCCAGCAGAGAGACACATTTTTCATGCTAGGAAAACGACCAGCAAAGTCAAATAAGCATTTCTTACTATTATAAGAAAAACAAATACTGCCTTTTCATCACAAAAGGAACTAACAAGAGAAAACAATATTAAAGACTGGCTAAGCTCAAAATATATTTAGCAATTGTGTAATTTCTGTTAAAGATAAATATAATTGTTTTGTAAAGTTATTCCTTTTTATTTGATAATTTTGCTGTAGAATAAAAGATTTAAACAATTGTCTACATCTATCCCCCACAAAGAAACATGTGAAATAAAATTAATGTTAACAATAGTATACAGACTGGAAGAGACAAAGAGAAATACACTATTGTCCGGCAGTGTTGCTCAGAGGTTGAGTGTTGACCTATGACCCAGGAGGTGGTTCAATTACTGGTTAGGGCACATGTCAAGGTTGCAGCCTTAATCCCCAGTAAGGGTCATGCAAGAGGCAGCCGATCAATGATTCTCTCTTATCATTGATGTTTCTATATATTTTAATAATACAAATTAATAATAATAAATAAAAATATATTTTAAAAAATAAAAATTGGAGAAACCAAGATAGCGGCATAGGTAAACACTTGAAATTGCTGCCTTGCACAACCACTTCAAAACTACAACTAAAAGACAAAAAGGACATTATCCAGAACCACGGGAAGGCTGGCTGAGTGGACATTCTACAACTAGAAGGAAAGTGAAAAGCATACTGAGACTCAGAGGAGGTGTGGTGTGTAAGTAAAGTGCAGAGGTACGGAGGTGCACGTGGAAAGGGCTGGCAACTGAGGACATGGTTGTCTTTTTCAATCAGGAGGGAGACAAAAGCTCCCGACTGCTCTGAACTCCAGTTCCAGGTGAGGCTCTGGGGACCCAGACTCATATGAGGAGAAACTACACTGTCTGGCATCGGGCGGAACTAGAGGGCAGCTTTCTCTCAGAGGTGCTTGCAGCAATTACCTCAGGACACTGAGACCCGGGGCCTCTTAGGGCAGGGCTGAGGATCAGCCATAGCTATTTGCTCCACCCTGTCTATTTCCTGAGACCCCACCCCACCCAAGCTGTGCGCAGAGGCTTTTGCATATGAATGGGCTGGCCCTTTGCAATCTAAAATTACCTAACAAACTGCAGCTGGGTCAGAGAGAGCCAGAACATCCAAAAGAAGGCACAAGGCCCCACAGCAGCTTGCACTGCTTCACAGCTGGGCCTCATCTGGGCACCTCCAAACCCGAAACAAGAAAGAGGAATCTGCAGATGTCTCTGTAGCTCCTGCTGGGTAGCCTCAGGCAAAGGCTAAATTAGCACCTCCTTAGAGATCCAAGAGCCAGTGTACCCAGTGGTCAGAGTGGGACCATCCAGATTACAACTCTTCAGATCCATAAGGGACACACTCAGGAGGCAGACTCAGTGAGCACCAAAGCCCCACTGAAGCAAGTCTTGCCCCATAAAGGTGTCTCCAGCACAGAAGTTCTCCCACTATAGACACAGCTGATTCTCACAGCCAATTGGCCTGGAAGTCAATTCCTCCCAGTGATACCAACAATAATCAAGGCTTAACTACAACAAGACTGTGCACACAGCCCACAAAGGGGTGCACCAAGAGTGTCCAACTCAGGTAATTGGGGAGGCTAAGCCACTGGGCCCTAGAAGACACCTAGCACAGAAAGCCACTCTATCAACACAGGGAAGCATAAAAAATGTGGAGACAAAGAAACAGTTCACAAATGATGGAAATGGAGGAAAGCAAACTACTGGATATAGAGTTCAAAACCACGGTTATAAGGTTTTTCAAGAATATTCTAGAAACCGCCGATAAATTTAGTGAGACCCTCGATAAATCTAGTGAGACCCTCAAGGATATGAAAAAGGATCAACTAGAAATTAAGCATACACTGTCTAAAATAAAGAATAATATACAGAGATCCAATAGCAGACTACGGGGTCAAAAGAATCAAGTCAAAGATTTGAAATACGAAGAAGCAAAAAAACACCCAACTGGAAAAGCAAAATGAAAAAAGAATCCAAAAATACGAAGATAGTGTAAGGAGCCTCTGGGACAGCTTCAAGCGTACCAACATATGAATTATGGGGGTGCCAGAAGAAGAGAAAGAGCAAGATATTGAAAACCTATTTGAAGAAATAATGACAGAAAACTTCCCCCACCTGGTGAAAGAAATAGACTTACAAGTCCAGGAAGTGCAGAGAACCCCAAACAAAAGGAATCCCAAGAGGACCACACCAACACATATCATAATTAAAATGCTAAGAGCAAAAGACAAAGAGAGAATTCTAAAAGCAGCAAGAGAAAAACAGTTAGTTACCTACAAGGGAGTACCCATATGATTGTCAGCTGATTTCTCAACAGAAACTGTGCAGGTCACAGGGAGGGAGTGGCAAGAAATATTCAAAGTGATGAATAGCAAGAACCTACAACCAAGATTACTTTACCCAGCAAAGCTATCATTCAGAATTGAAGGTCAGATAAAGAGCTTCATAGATAAGAAAAAGCTAAAGGAGTTCATCACCACCAAACCAGTATTATATGAAATGCTGAAAGGTATTTTTTAAGAAGAGGAAGAAGAAGAAAAAGGTAAAGATAAAAATTATGAACAACAAATACATATCTATCAACAAGTGAATCTAAAAATCAAGTGAATAAAAAAATCTGATGAACAGAGTAAACTGGTGAATATAATAGAATCAAAGGCATAGAAAGAGAGTGGACTGACAATTCTCGGGGTGAAAGGGGTGTGGGGGGTGCGGAAAGAGACTGGACAAAAATCATACACCTATGGATGAGGACAATGGTGGTGGTAAGGGCAGAGATTGGGGTGGTAACTGGGTGGAGGGGAGCTATGAGGGGAAAAAAAAGGAACAACTCTAATAATCTGAACAATAAATATTTATTTAAAAAAATTAAAAAATAGAAATACACTATTTTCAAGTCTTATAAATGATCCTATATAATAAAAAGAGCTAATATGCTAATTAGACCTAACAGCAGAACAACCATCCAGATGACCTTTCAGAGGAAGCTGGGCTGCGAGGGGCCTAACCCTTTGCATATATTTTGTGCATCAGGCCTCTCTTACCATATAAAATACTATGTGCGAATATTTAGAGGCATTCTATAAATATTTATTCAACCATCTACACTAATAAAAGAAAAACATGGTAATCAGCATATGACCGCTACCCTTTTCATTAGCTAATCAGTGAGTATATGCAAATTAACTGTCAGCCAAGATGGCGGCCAGCAGCCAGGCTGCTGGAAGCGAACATGAGGCTTGCTTGCTTCAGTGAAGGAGGACTCCAACGTTCCCCGCCTGTGCTGCCGGCCTCTGAGCTGGCAGTTTGAAACTTTGTAACAAATATAGAAGCTAAACAAAACCGCAGGGATCTCAGAGCTGGAGTTATACATTGTTTCGATTATAGAACGCAAACAAACCAGCAGCGGAAGCCTCAGAGCTAGAGCCAGAGCTAAAGCTGGCCCAGAACAAAAAAAAAAAAAGAAAAAAGGAGCGGTTGGGAGCTTCAGTCAATCGCCAGCCTTAAGGCAGCCCTCAGCCCCTCACCCAGACTGGCCAGGCACCCCAGTGGGGACCCCCACCCTGAAGGGTGTGTGACCAGCTGCAAACAGCCATCATCCCCGCATCCAGGCTGGCCAGGCACCCCAGTGGGAACCACCACCCTGATCCAGGACACCCTTCAGGGCAAACCAGCCTGCCCCCAGGCCTCTATCCTATATAGTAAAAGGGTAATATGCCTCCCAGCACCGGGATCAGAGGAGCCGAGAGGTCTCCTGGCATTGGATCAGTATGACAGGGGGCAGCGCCCAAACGCCCTGATCGCCCTGCGGCTCTGTGTGTGACAGGGTGCGGCGCCCCAAGCCCCTGATCGGCCCTGCTCTGTGTGTGACAGGGTGCAGCACCCCAAGCCCCTAATCGGCCCTGCTCTGTGGGTGATAGAGGGCAGCACCCCAACCCCCCCCCCCCCAACGGGCCCTGCTCTGTGTGTGATGGGGTAGAGCTATAACTCCCCATCGGCCCTGCCTTGAGTGTGACAGGGTGCAGCGCCCCAAGCCCCTGATTGGCCCTGCTCTGTGGTTGATAGAGGGCACGCCCCAACCCCCCCCCCCCCCCGCAATGGGCCCTGCTCTGTGTGTGATGGGGTAGAGCCATAACCTCCCCCATTGGCCCTGCCCTGAATGTGACCGTGGCGGAGCCCCAACCCCCTGATCGGCCCTGCTCTGTGGGTGATAGAGGGCGGCGCCCCAACCCCCTGATCTGCCCTGCTCTGTGTGTGACAGGGGGTGGTGCCCCAACTCCCCAATCGGCCCTGCTCTGAGCCTGACCAGGTGCTGCACCTAGGGATTGGGCCTGCCCTATGCCATCCGGGAGCAGGCCTAAGCCAGCAGGTCGTTATCTCCTGAGGGGTCCCAGACTGCGAGAGGGCACAGGCCGGGCTGAGGGACGCCCCCTTCCCCCCCGAGTGCACAAATTTTTGTGCACCAGGCCTCTAGTTAAAATAATAAAATAAAGTTATAACTAATTAGCCAACAAAAGAGATCAAAATGACTAAAAATACTTAATTTTAAATGTAGAGGGAAAAGGGTAAACATAGTAAATATGGGATAAAAATAAAAGAATAAGACATAAAATCAGTAAGGAATATAGAAGACTTAAATAACATTGTCAATAAAATTGACTTAATTGGCTTTGATGGAACACTCTAGAAATATCAGCAGAATGCACATTCTTTTAAAATATGTACAGAGCCTTTTTAATATGGACTATATTTAAAGCTATAAAGTAAGTTTGAATAAGTTTTAAAAATTGAAGTAATGTACAATTGGTCTCTAATCAAAATATAATTAAGATATAAATAAAAAAATATCTGAAAGACCTTAAAATATTTAGAAATTAAACAAAAGACTTCTAAATAATTTGTGGTTTCTTGAAGAAATAAAAAAATAAATAAAAATAGTTTTAACTAAATAAAAGTGAAGACACACATATAAAATTATTTAGGATGTAACTAAGAATCCTTAGAGTGAAATTTATATTATAAAATGTCATTACTAGAAAGTAAATTTCTAAATACATAAACTCAACTTCTACCACAAGAAATTTTAAAAGAAAAGTAAAAGCAAAGCAAACTAAATATAATAAATATTAGACTGAAAACCAGAGAAATAAAATACTAATGGAGAAAATAAAAATAAACAAAGTTTGTTCTTTTATCATACCAATAGAATTGCAACCTCCACCCAGATTCATTAGGAAAAAAGTGAGAAAACAAAAATTATCAATGTCAAGAATTATAAAGATATCAGCACAAGTTCTACAGACATTAAAAAAAAATACAGTGAATATTATGAACAAGCTTATGCCAAAAAATCTACAACCTAGATAAGGAGAATAAATCTTTGAAAATCACAAAGTAATGAATACCACATTGGTGTATTCATATTGACTCACTCAATATGAAACAGATAATCAGAATAGCACTATATTGAATAAACTGAATCTTCACAAAGACTCAAGTTAGATAGCTTCACTGGTAAATTCTATTCAACATTTAAGGAACAAATACTACAGATTTTAAGCACACTATTCCAGAATATTGAAGGTAAGTGCATATACTCCAATATTCTATGAGGTCTGCATTATCCTGATATCAAAACCATGCAACAACATCGCAAGAAAATAAACTACAGACCTAGATCATCTTAATAGATACATAAAGGTATTTGATAACATCTTACATCCATTCATCAGGAAAACATTTTAGTTAATTCCCCAACTTGATTAAGGGTATCTACAAAAATCATACAAGATTATATCATATTTAATAGTAAAAACTTGAATGCTCTTTTTTTTAAGATCAGAATCAAGGCATGTATGTCTGCTCTTAGTATTTCCATTCAATGTTGTACTGGCCCATATACTAACACAAGGAAAAGAAATAAAAGGCATCAAAATTGAAAAGCAAAAATACATGATGATCTATACAAACATTTAGTGGAAAATATTTTTTAAAAGTTGCTACAATTAAGCAAGTTTTGTAAGAGTCCAGTATGTAATGTCAATATATAAAACAGCTACATGTCTAAAAACTAGTCATTAAAAATCAGAAATTGAGCTGGCCAGTGTGTCTCAGTGGTTGATCTTTGACCTACAAACCATGAAGTCACAGTTTGGTTCTTGGTCAGGGTGCATGCCCAGGTTGCAGGCTCAATCCCCAGTAGGGGGCGGGCAGGAGACAGTCAATCAATGATTCTCATCATTGATGTTTCTCTCTCTCTCTCTCTCTCTCTCTCTCTCTCCCTTTCTCTCTCTGAAATCAATAAAAATATTTTTAAAATAGGAAATTGAGATAAAAGTATTGTTAAAATAGTGTCAGGTACAGAGAAGCACTTTCAGAATATCAGAGTAAGGATTTCTGAAAATCTGCTCTTAATAACAGCAATAATATCTATCAGTGGCAAAATTTGTTAAAATCAAGTTTTTCAGAGGTCTGGAAATTAATCAAAACCTTGTAAAAATGCACAGACCATTTAGTTACTCAAGAAAAAGGGCTAGATTTCATTAAGAGCCTTCCTATCTTTTTTGGGAATGGCAGGGAAGAAGCAGGGAATTGCAGGACATTTTGTCATGTTGCTAATGACCTTGGGATTGCAGAATCAATAACAGGAGTATTGAAAAAATGATTGGAACAGTGTCTTTAAATAATACAAAATAAAAGTAAATAATACAAAATAAAAACACTTTCAAAAGGTAATTTATGATTTTAGCTTTATCTTTTATAGTGTATATCAACATAAGTTCAAATGTGAGATTTTTTTTAAGGCTAGATTATATTAACACTAGAGGCCTGGTGCACAAAATTCATGCACTCATGGGGCTGTGTGGGGGGGTCCCTCAGCCTGGCCTTCACCCTCTCGCAGTCTGGGAGCTTTCGGGGATGTCCAACTGCCGGCTTAGGCCCGCTCTCCTAAGCCAGCAGTTGGACATCCTTAGCGCTCCTGTGGAGACAGGAGAGGCTCCTGCCTCCACAGCTGTGCTCACCAGTAGTGAGCCTGGCTTCTGGCTGAGCAGCACTCCCCCTGTGGGAGTGCACTGACCACAGGGAGCAGCTCCTGCATTGAGCATCTGCCCGATGGTGGTCCATGCACATCATAGCGACTGGCCGACTTCTCGACTGTCTATCCCCTGGTGATCGATGCACATCATAGCTAGCGGTTGAGCAGCCTTAACATGTCATTAGCATATTACACTTTGATTGGTTGAATGGATGATCAGATGACTGGTCACTTAGCATATTAGGCTTTTATTATATAGGATAGGTGCCAAATTAAATGCTTAAATTTTATAAATCAATTAGCCAGGCCAATTGTTTTGTCTATGCAAAGATTATGCCTCATATTTGTGGATATAATTGTTTAAGATATTCAAATATGAATTTATTAATTCACTTGTATTAATCACATACATAAATTTTTTTCTCAGGTAAGGTTGTTAAATGTTTACTGAAAAATAACATCTTTTATAGAATAGGTAGATGTTTAATTGATATATTGAAGTTTTACCATCTTTTAAATTTTATTTTTATCATATGTTTAGTCTAGCTTAGAAACTAAAAATTAAGCCTAATTATCAGATATCATAAGAAGCAGCTTGATTTGTAGACTATCAATCTGACTATGTCATTTTTATTTTAAAATAAAATTTTAAAATAACTTTGACAGGTTTGTAGTTCAGGTCAATTATCTGAAGGACAAAAGCAGAATAGAGTCCTGATAATTTTGCTCTATTAAGTTCTTATTGCTAAAATCTAAAAGCTGAAGTGTGGTTTGAATATATTGAATTTGTAACACATTACACTCTAGTAGATACAAACTTGAAATTAAAACTCAACTTGACATTTCTAAACTTTATTAAATTTACTATCAGTCAGAACATCCTTTAGAACAGAACATTTTCAATGAGGCTATGGCAAACTATTTTGGTTTGACATTTAGGACTCGATTACTTTGGAAGGACATTTGCCCATGGAAGTTGACTGAATCATTCATATTCTATACTCAAAGATATCATAGCTTACAAAAATGAATTCCATTCCTACTCATTGTTGTTTCTTAAATGCTCTTCATCATTAAACTTATATTTGTGAGCTAATAACTTCCTTTGAGGTTACTTTTACTCTAGAAATATAGCAAGTACTAATGTACATAATTTAGAAATTAATTTGTGACACCATAAGAATTCTTTTTTAGTGAACACTCAGACATAATTAGTCAAGCAAACTTAGTAAAATAATTAGCCACCTGGTTCCATGTGCTCTATCAATAATTACACTAGTTCCCTGACCGGCTTGCCTCAGTGGACAGGGTGTCTGGCTGCAGACTGAAAGGTCTCAGGTTCAATTCCGGTCCAGGGTATGTACCTTGGTTGTGGGCTCAATCCCCAATGGGGGGCGTTTAGGAGGCAGCTGATTGATGTTTCTTTCACTTTGATATTTCTAGCTCTCTATCCCTTTCCTTTCCTCTCTGTAAAAAAAATCAATTAAAATATATTTTAAAAACTAATAATGACACTAGTGAAGTTATTTCCCTGGCAAGAATTTGGACTAATAAAACCAAGGTTTAGAGAGCTAAAATGCTTAGGGAATATGTGGTTAGGATCTTTTTTCTTTATCTTAGATCTTTTGAACAAGTTACTACATTCTGAGAATTATAGCTTTTTAATTTCAATTTTCTTTTATTTATTTATTTTTTTAAAAAATATATTTTATTGATTTTTTACAGAGAGGAAGGGAGAGGGATAGAGAGTTAGAAACATCAATGAGAGAGAAGCATCTATCAGCTGCCTCCTGCACACCCCCTACAGGGTATGTGCCTGCAACCAAGATACATGCCCTTGACCGGAATCGAACCTGGGACCCTTCAGTCCCCAGGCCAACGCTCTATCCAGTGAGCCAAACCAGCCAGGGCTCAATTTTCTTTTAAAGCAGGGAAGATTTTTTGTGGTGACTTTTGAAAAATAAATAGCGCCATCACATAAGCTTTATGAAGAAACATATGTTGATGTCCAGACTAAAAAAATAAACCAAAATAGACATTTTTCTTTTCCTGTGATGTGTGTTCAATCCTGTTTTTCCCAAAACTCCCTGAAATCACTTCATCTCCCAATCCCATCTAACTGGCCACTATTAAAATGATCTTTTATCTTGTTACTCTCCTAGAAAACACTGCACTGGCTCCTCAGGGTCCTGAAAATCATATGTGTTTATTCTTTCTTTAGGGTTCTACCTCCTTGGTGATACTTTATATTTTTCTTACTCTTCACATATTGTTTATGAAAGGAAATTTTTCTTTACATGTTATCAAAAAAGTCATCTTTTTGCAACACATATTCTATGTCAGGTATTTTTAACCTATTCATGTGCTATATACCCTTTTGGCAGGCTGAGAAACATATCCAATATGAGAATAATTTATTTTATATTGACTATTTTTTAGAGCAGTTTTAGATTCACAGCAAAATTAAGGAAAAGGTACAGATAGTTCTCATATACCTCCTACCTCTACAATTATATAGCCAACTCAATTGTCAACATCCCCCACCAGACTGGTACATTTGTTACAGTTGATGAACCTACAGTGACACATCATACTAATCCAGAGCCCATAGTTTACCTTAGGATTCACTCTAGTATTGTATAGTCTATGGGTTTGGACACATGTATATTGACATATATCCATCATTATGGTATCCTACAGAATATTTTCCTTGCCCTAAAAATCCTGTGCTCTACCTAGTCACCCACCCCCCACTGCCACTTATATAAACCTGTTACTTTTCATGTCTCAAAATATATAGTTGAAAACATATGTAGACTTTTTCATATTTACCTTCTTTCACTTAGTAATATGCATTTAAGGTTCATCCATGTCTTTTCATGACTTTATAGCTAATTTCTTTTTAGCACTGAGTAATATTCCATTGTCTAGATGTACCATAATTTATTCACCTACTGAAGAACATCTTGGCTGATTCTAAGTTTTGTGAATTATGAATAAATCTACTGTTAACATCCATGTGCACTATTTTTTGTGAATATAAATTTTCAATTCCTTTGGGTAAATCCCAAGGAAGACAATTCCTAAAGCATACTGCAGGAGTATGTTTAGTTTTGTAATAAATAGTCAAACTGCCTTCCAAGGTAGCTATACTATTTTGCATTCCTACCAGCCATGAATGAATTATATTCTTTTTTATAAATATACTAGAGGCCCGATGCACAAAATTTGTGCAAGGGGCTTGGCCCTCACAGCTGCAGTGGCTTGCCTCAGCCCTCACAGTCCCAGCTTCGTCCAGAAGGTTGTCCAGAAGGACGTCTGGAAGGTTGTTTGGCTGTCTGGTCTAATTAGCATATTACACTTTTATTATTATAGATTAAATATATTTATTATTTATTTATTGTTTTAATCCTCATCTAAAGATATGCTTGGTGGTGGGGGGGATGAGAGAAAGAGAGAGAGAGAGAGAGAGAGAGAGAGAGAGAGAGAGAGAGAGATTAACATCGTTGTTTGCCTTCCTTATGTGCCCTGACTGGGTCAGGGGTCAGGGATTGACTGGCAACCTGGGTAAGTGCCCTGAATGGGAATTGAACTGGCAGCCTTTTGGTGCATAGGATGATGCTCAACCAACTGAGCCACTCTGGCTGGGCTGAATGAGAGTTCTTGTTGCTCCACATCCTCACCAGCATTTGGTATTGTCAATGTTCTGAATTTTGTCATTCTAATATGTGCGTGGTGTATCTCCTTGTTTCATTTGCATTTTCCTGATGTCATATGATGTGGAACACCTTTTCATGTGCTTATTTGCCATTTGTATATCTTCCTTGAAAAAGTATCTGTTAATGTTTTGACCATATTTTAATTGGATTATTTCCTTTCTTATAAATAAACTAGATGCCCAGTGCATGAAATTTGTGCACAGGGCGGGGTTGTCCCTCAGCCCAGCCTACTCCCCCTCATAGTCCGGGAGCCCTCATGGGATGTCCTGGGATGTCCTACTGACAGCTTAGGCCCATTCCCCATAGGGAGCGGGTCTAAGCCACAGTCTGGCCTCCCTCTGTAGGAAGCGACCAGACGATCAGGTATATAGATACTTTCTGGAGGCAACACGGACTCCTTTCTAATTTCTTTCCTCTGTGGTTGGAGAACAGGGGACTAAAAGGTGGAGCCCTAACTGGTTTGGCTCAGTGGACAGAGCGTCGGCCTGCAGACTGAAGGGTCCCAGGTTCGATTCCGGTCAAGGGCATGTACCTTGGTTGCGGGCACCTACCCAGTGGGAGGTGTACAGGAGGCAGCTGATCGATGTTTCTCTCTCATTGATGTTTCTAACTCTCTATCCCTCTCCCTTCCTCTCTGTAAAAAATCAATAAAATATATTTTTTATAAAAAAAAAAAAAAAAAAAAAGGTGGAGACAGAACTGTGGCCAGGCCTGGGGCTTTTGTAGGCAGCGGAAAGAGGGAGAGGGCTGGGGAAAGTCTAGACACCTTTCCTTCGGTTGTCCTCCCTTCCTCCGGGCCCCTCCCTCTGTTTTTTCCTTCCTGTGGTAGATGCTTGGGCCTTGGATCGACCAGTGCCCAGAGATGGTGGTGTTCAGCCCCTTCGCTTCTCAGCTGAATGTATAGCTGCCTTGCATTCCAAGCTGGGCTGTTTTCAAGTGACTAAAGCACTGGGAATCCAGAGCTCCCGGCCTCTCCCCTCTGTTTCCTCCTTGGGTCGGTTGCAAAGTTCACTGTGACACCGAAGCAGCTCTGCCCTGGCAGTTCTGCACTGGCCCCCTCCCAGGCCCTGCCAGCTACTCTTCCTCGAGTCTCTGGGCCCACAGTCTGTGCTCAGGGAGGTTGCCCAGAGCCCATTCCCCCAGGCAGGTGGGGCAGGGGGGCTAGCTTGGAGAGCTGGAGGAAGATGGCAGAGTAACAGTGGGTAGGAATTGGTGCCTGCTCAGACTTTCTAAGCTCCCCACCAGGCGCAGGCCTGGCCCCTTCCCAGTGCCAGGAGGACCTTGGCTGAGGTCCATTCCCTGCACCCAGCACCCTCCTCCTTGTTCTACCACCAGGGGTGGGAGCAGCTTGCCTGCAACACTCTGGCCTCTGCCAGCCAGGCAGGCAGCAGCGTAGGCGGTGCAGCCTAGGGTGCTGGTGGCCGTGGGCCTCCTCCCCCTGCCTGAAGTGTGGGCAGGGTCCGAGGCCGGGCCACAGAGGCAGGCACGGGGCTGGGGCCGGGTTTGGTGGGGCACGCGGCTCTAGCAGGCTTGGCAGTCTGTGCATGCCCACTCTGGCTCCAGGCCACTGGGTTCCCACCGAGCAGCAGCAGCAGCACAGCAGCCTGCAGCAAGGCCCCGTACCCCTCACAGCCACCCCTGGGCGCAGTGCATGTAGATGCTGCCTGCCGCTGAGCCACTGTCCGGCCCAGGATCTGTGAGGGCTGGGGTGGCGTAGGCCTCCTGCTGGCCCCACTAAAGCTGGACTTGGGCTTGGCTGCCTGCCCCCGTCCCCACCCACTAGTTGGGGGCGGCCTCCGCCTCCAAGGCAGTGTGACCTTAGCACTAGGCAGGCCTGAGTGTGCCTGCGCTGCAGGCGGAAGTCCCCGCCCTGGTCCCTGCCCACCAGCTTCTGCCTGGTCGTGACTTAGACACCACTAGGACCAATCAGCATATTACCTCTTTATATATATATAGATTTTATTTTTCAATTACAGTTTACATTCAATATCATTTTGAATTAGTTTCAGGTGTGCAACATGGTGGTTAGACCTGTGGTCGGCAAAATGCGGCTCGCAAGCCACATGTGGCTCTTTGGCCCCTTGAGTGTGGCTCTTCCACAAAATACCACGTGTGGGCACGCATGTACAGTGCGATTGAAACTTCATGGCCCATGCGCAGAAGTCGTTTTTGGCCTGAGCGAGTCTATTTTGAAGTACTGTTGATATTTGGCTCTGTTGACTAACAAGTTTGCCGACCACTGGGTTAGACAATCATATATACTTTGCAGTGATCCCCTGATATTTTTAGTACCCACCCACTTGGCATTATACATAGTTACTATAATATTATAGTGTATATTCCCTATGCTGCACTTTGCATACCCAAGTGTGTTGTTTCTAAATGTTGAGTTTTAATCTTTTTTTGTATATTTTAGATAATAGTCCTCTATCAGTGTGATTTTTGACAATATTTTCTTACAATATAGGGCTTGTATTCTAATTCTCTTGATAGCGCTTATATGTATTCTGCTGTTATTGGATGAAGTAGCCTTTAGATTTCAATTGTATTCAGCTGATTGATGATATTGTTGAATTTAACTGCCTTTACTGATTTTCTGCTTGCTGGTCTGTACATTTCAGAAAGAGGAGCGTTCATCTGTGGTAGAATATATATTATATTTGTCTTTCTTTTTATATTAGTGCTTGCCACATATAGTTTAACATTGTGTTGTTACACACATACATGTTGATTGCTATGTCTTACAGAATTGACCCTTTAATAATGATGTAATGCCCATCTTCATTCATAACTCTGCTTGTTTTGAAATCTGCTTTCTGAAATTAATATAGTGCTACCTCTTTCTTTTTATAAAATATATTTTATTGATACCGGAAAAAAGCTAGAAAAGGTTAAGTAGACAAAAAAATAAAATGTCCAAAAACTCCCACTTCTGGTAATACAACAAGGGAATGGAAACTGTAAGAAAATGGCTTGGTAGCAGAGGTCAGTCATTCTGCCACCTGCACCCATCAGAGATCTGATTCAATTTCCCAAACATCTCTGAGACATTTCATTTATCAGTGTGCAGAACCAAATGAGTCATGGTTGGTCCCTGAAGGGAATGTTCCATTTCATTCCTTCACCCCACTCTGAGAAAATCCAGAGACCACATTCAGGTGAATCCTCTGTTGGGACACAGTGGGGAATGGTAAATGGTGTGCTCACTGGGCAGGCCCTATATTTTCGGCACTGGTGCAATAAATGTCTGCTACATTGACAGGTAGAACTGGACTACACTCTCCTATGGGTTCGGGAGTTTGGAGAATAGTTGCCGTGCATACTGATGGATCAGGTAAACTAGCCTAAGGGCTCTCTACCAATTCTGTAAATGAATGACTAGTAAGACACTTTGGAGCAACTAGAAGCTTCTCTCTTGATATCAGAAGAGTAAGTTAGTTGATATATTTTTAATGATATAATGGAGTCTGAGTAAAATTTAGGAAGTTCTTAATTTATTTTAACTTGTCTCAGTGATGCTCATGAGGGCTTTGATTGGCTCTTTGTCAGAGCCAACAGCACTTTATTCACATGGCCAATGCAGGGCCATCCAGATACTGACCTAAGCATTGGCACAGTAGAAACTTCCCTTTATGAGATGGATCTGTGTCTCACAGCATCAGGATTAAAAATAGGGCCCGGCTGGCATGGCTCAGTGGTTGTGTTGACTTATGAATCAGGAGATCACGGTTCAATTCCCAGTCAGGGCACATGCCTGGGTTGCTGGCTGGATCCCCAGTGTGGGGCATGCAGGAGGCAGCCTATCAATGATTCTCTCTCATCAGTGATGCTTCTATCTCCCTTCCTCTCTGAAATCAATAAAAATGTTTTTAAAAAATGTTTAAAAATAGGTAACCTGTTCTTGTCAGTGGGATAGTGAAACTGTTTTGTAGGGTATGCTTGAAAGAAAATTGGAGTGTTCAAATAGAGTGCTGATCACTATATGGTATTACCAAGAATAAATAAATGATACACTATTTTGAATTAAAAATAACATTCATTAGGTTTCTGAGTACAATTACTCATTGGTCAACAGCGCTTTTCTCAGCCCATTTGAACCACAGTTCTAATATAACACCATTCATAAATTAACACTTTCAATATGACAGGTACACAGATTCTGATTGCTAAAGAAGACTCACAGGACCAAAATGGCAATGCTGACACATTTCCAGTTTACTTCAGGATAAAGGTACAATATAGCCACTGCCTTAAAATAAGAATATGTATCGCAGCCAAAGGCTGTCACACAGCAAAATATCTGGAGAAGCCAGAAGTGAACTCCGGCTTTCCTCCCTCTGTAAGGGTCATCCTGAGACACAGGTTCTTTCTAGAGCCAGAAACCATGAATGTGTGAATGGAATGCTACAGAATAAGGGCACCCAAAATTCAGGCTCGTCAGGGTTCCTTCTGCCCAACTGGCTATGTTTGAATATTCTTGGTACATAATGCAGATGTCTCACAAAGACCAATGATATAAAATGATATTTAGAAGCTGATACAAATTGCCCCCAATATTCTAAGACCCATGGCTACCAAGCAATACCGTTAACAATATTTTGCAAACTATTAACATAAGAATCATTCAAACCTGTGAAGAATTTTTGTGAATTTATTTCAGCCAAACTGTCGACAATTGCTGGGAAGCAGAACCTCAATGGATTGAGACAATGCTCCAGAAAACGGCAGTTTTGCACTTTGCTTTATACATTACAATCAAAAGAGGAGATATAGATGGCTTGCATGAAATTCATTGGTGATAGATTTGGGATTCAAATGGATAAATTTGAATTAAGAAACAACAAAAAAGAATTGAGCTGAGTCCGTAATAATTAATTGACATCCACATTTTGGGTATATTTTTACTTTAAAATTTAATTTACTTGAGGTATATACAAAGAGTGTAACCACTGAATGAAACTATTGAGGCAATCAAATTATAAAAATGTAAGGTTTTAAAATCTGACATTTGAGTAACAGATTTTGTCAATATAAAAACAACAGCTTGTCTTGGTGTTTTTCTAAGACAAGTAGTTACTATTTGCTTTGAATGTTCTCTCTTTAGAAATTGTATTTGTAAATATAAATAGAGTTATCAGAGGTAAATAAAAGTTTGGAAAATTTCATAGGTAATTTACTAATACCTAAATTTCTGAGAGAGAGAGAGAGAGAGAGAGAGAGAGAGAAAGAACAATAAAAGCAAGAGGGAGAGAGGAAGAAATCAAGTTTCATTTCTAAGAAATACTTTTTATTCTAAGAAGTTCAACAAATGTCTAGTACATATTGATTGTTCAAAAAATGATTTCTCAGTTCCTTTTTCTGTCTTCCTTTCTATTTCAGTTGCTTATTATCAGGTCAATTTATATCCCGTGTGAACCTATGATGTAAATTTTTTTACAAAGTCTACTTTTTGTCAAAGGTAACTTTTAAAATTTCTTGTAAAGCTTGGACTAAAAAATGTGAAAGTAATATAAGTGAGAATAAAATTTTATATTATATTTTAATTTATTATCTATCTAATCTAATAAAAGACAAACATGCAAATTGACAGTACCTTTGCTATGCCTTAAGCCACGCCCACCAGCCAATCAGAGTGACTATATGCAAATTAACCCAATCAAGATGGCGGCTGGCAGCCACGGAGCTGGAGCGAGCAGGAGGCTTGGTTGCTCCAGTGATGGAGGAAGCCAAGCTTCCTGGCCGGCTCTGAGCTCCACTAAAGACAACAAAGTTTCAATTATAGAAGATAAATAAACCCCAGATACCTGCTTTCAGTCGGCTGTGGCCACAGAGCTGGAGTGAGCAGGAGCCATCTCTGAGCTCCACTCAAGGCAATGAAGTTTCAATTATTGAAGGTAAATAAATCCCAGAATTATAAAAGAAAAAAAGAAAAAAAGGAGAGGCTGGGAGCTTCCATTGCCAGGGGGCTTGGCCAGCCTGAAAACAGCCCTCAGCCCCTCACCCAGACTGGCCAGGCACCCCAGCGGGATCCCACCCTGATCCGGGACATCCTTCAGGGCAAACCAGCCAGCCCCCACCCATGCACCAGGCCTCTATCCTATATAATAAAAGGGTAATATGCAAACTGACCCTAACAGCAGAACAACTGGGAATGACTGGTCACTATGACACACACTGACCACCAAGGGCAGACGCTCAGCCGAAACCGGTTTGGCTCAGTGGATGGAGCGTCGGCCTGTGGACTGAAAGGTCCCGGGTTCGATTCCGGTCAAGGGCATGTACCTGGGTTGTGGGCACATCCCCAGTAGGAGATGTGCAGGAGGCAGCTGATCAATGTTTCTCTCTCATTGATGTTTCTATCTCTCTCTCTCCCTTCCTCTGTAAAAAATCAATAAAATATATTAAAAAAATAAAAATAAAAAAAATAAAAAAGGGCAGACGCTCAATGCAGGAGCTGTCCCCTGGTGGTCAGTGCGCTCCCACAGGGGACCTCTGCTCAGCCACAAGCCAGGCTGACGGCTGCCAGTACAGCAGTGGTGGTGGGAGCCTTTCCTGCCTCCTCAGCAGCACTAAGGATGTCTGACTGCAGCTTAAGTCTGCTCCCCACTGGCAAGTGGACATCCCCTGAGGGCTCCTGGGCTGCCAGAGTGATGTCTGACTGCCAGGTTAGGACCAATTCCCCAGGGAGTGGGCCTAAGCCAGCAGGTGGTCATCCCCCAAGGGGACCAAGACTGCGAGAGGACACAGGCCAGCTGGAGGGACCCCCCCCCCCAAGTGCACAAATTTTTGTGCACCTGGCCTCTAGTGTATATATAAAAGGCTAAGTGACTGGCCAACTAGCCAGTATGTACGACACACACTGACCACCAAGGGGCAAATGCTCAATGCAGGAGCTGCTGAGCTGCAGTGGCTTGGCAGCAGTGGTTCTTGGGTGACACACCCCAGAACCAGAGAAGAAGGAGCCCAATTCCTCGTGGGGGCCACACAATTCCACCTTCAGCTGTGGGTTATGTTGTTGCTGGGGCACTGTTGCCCAGAATCTGGTTTATTGCCGAGCTGCAGTGACTGCAGATGCCCTTCAAGCCATGGGACAGAGCTGCCCCAGGTGCAGCCAGTGGGGAGGGATCAAGGGAGGCTGGCTCCAGGGCGTGTCCAGCCCATCTCACCCAGTCCGGCCCCACCGGCCACCTTCTAATCAATTTCTTTTCAATGTGCACGAGTCTGTGCACCAGGCCACTAGTTAATCTATATAGATCTTTTAAAATTACCTTTTCTAATTCTGACAGTTATTTTCAACTTGTATTAAATATGTAAAATTATAGATAATTTTATAATTTTACCTGTTTCTAAGGAGAGAATATTACATATGTGTGTGTTGTGTATGTTTTGAGTCTAATTTGTGTCTATATATATAATGAACTGAATGGTATCTTCCCAAATTCACATGTTGAAGCCCTAACCTCCAGTGTTAAGTGAAATGAAAAGGGTGGGGTCTTAATCTGATAGGAATGGCATCTTTATAAAAAGAAGGAAACACTAGAGAGCACTCTCTTTGTATGAGTGTATGTTGAGGTAAGGCTATATGATGATGCAGTGAGAAGGTGACCTTCTGTAAGTCAGAAAGAGATATTTCATTATAAATTAACCCTAAGAACAACTTAATCTTGATCTTCTTGCTTCCAAAACTATGAACAAATAAATTTTGTTGTTTATGCCACCAACTATGTGATATTCTGCTATGCAGCCTGAGCATATTACTGATAGATAAATGGATGGATTGATAGGTAGTTAGATGGATAGGTAATAGATAGGAAAGAGAGAAAATGTGAGTGAGATCTACAAAGACATATTTACTTGAGAAATTGAACTTAAACTTCTATACAACATATAGCCAATGATTATGAATTAATAAAAACGCATTACTACCGTAGCTGGTATAGCTCAATGGATAGAGCATCGGCCTGGTGACTGAAGAGTCTTAGGTTCAATTCTGGTCAAGGGCACAAGTCTGAGTTGTGGGCTCAATCCCCAGTAGGGGGCATGCAGTAGGCAGCTGATCAATGATTTTCTCTCATAATTGATGTTTTTATCTCTCTCTCCCTCTCTCTTCCTCTCTGAAATTAATAAAAATATATCTATATATATAAAAGCTCAGCGACCAAAGGGCAGAAAGACCAGAATGACCAGTCGACCAGTTGCTATGATGCACACTGACTACCAGGGGGCAGACACTCAACACAGGAGCTGCCCCCTGGTGGTCAGTGTGCTCCTACAGTGGGAGCGCCTCTCGGCTGACTGGGATGAGCAGCTGCTCCAACTGCCAGAGCAGCTGATAGCAGGCCCAAGGTGAGGCCAAGTCTCTGGACCTATCAAATACCTGAGACAATCCAGACTCTGGCCTGACCCCACCAGCTGATACAGGCTCTCTAAGGTATGTTCTAGAAAGAGTGTGGGGAGCTGGCACAGGCGGATGGCAAGAGGAGATGTGACTGTGGACCCCCCCAGGGAGGCTGTCCTGATGGCTGAAGATCCTGGAGCACAGCTGCCCTGAACATCCCTGATGGTGTCACCGACCTGACATCACACATCAAGGACATTCACTGAGTGACTTTGGAGTACAAAGCTCTCCACCAGGTTCCTCCAGGACACAGAACACGCCTTTTACCCAATATATTACCCCAAAATATCAGCTTGAAATAATTTCCTCATTCAGCAGCCACTCAGAGGGTGGGTCCACAGCCACTCAGCTGACTGGGATGAACAGTGCCCACAGTGGGCTGATAACCACACACCATGTTTCCCACCAGTGCACAAATCCATGCACCGGGCCTCTAGTATATATAAAAACACATTGTTCTATATTTGTTAAAACTATGTGTTTTTAGTGCATATAAGGCAGTGGTTCTCAACCTTCCTAATGCCGCGACCCTTTAATACAGTTTCTCATGTTGTGGTGACCCCCACCATAAAATTATTTTCGTTGCTACTTCATAATTGTAACTTTGCTACTGTTATGAATAGTAATGTAAGTATCTGATATGCAGGATGTATTTAGGCGACCCCTGTGAAAGGGTATTTCGGCCCCCAAAGGGGTCGCGACCCACAGGTTGAGAACCGCTGATATAAAGACTGTTATTAAATAGTACAAATCTTCATTTGGTTTGTCACTCACAAGATCTCTAAAACTTCCCAATTATGTAATTTTGGGTCAGCAAAAATTGTTGATATCATGATTGCAGATAACCTTAAATCTCAACTAAGTAACAGAACCCCTGAGTTTTACTTTGCATATCAAGACCCACCTTGTACCGTAATGCAAATGATATATCTTTCTATGTATCCAATTCCCCCACTTCAACTATAATCTGTGGTTCATTGAATAGTAAGTAACCTTATATGAAGAAATCTCTGGCTTTTAATTGGAGTAGATAGTGCATTAACATTTAATAAAGTCACCAATTGTTGGATTTAAGCCTACAGTTAATTAAATTGTTTCTTTGTCCTCTTGGCATTTTGTCCCACTTTTCCTCTTTTCTTGCCTTCTTTAATATTATTTAAATATATTTTTAGATTTACATTTTAACATGCCTATTGGCATTATAGCTATTATCTTTTAAATTGTTAATGCATACCTAAATTTTCACAATCTAATTGAAGCTATATATTACCCACTCTACCTGAAATGTAGAATTCCAGTAAACATTTAAGTTCACTTTACTGATTTAATCAATTGTACCTATGTAATAAAATTTCCACAAAACCCCCCAAAAGATTGGGTTCTTTGAACATTTGGAGATTCAGGGAGAGTGGCACACTCAGAGAGTATGGAAACTCTGCACTCCTGCATACCTTCCTAGGCATCAATTCTGCCTGGCTGTTCCTGAGTTGCTGGACGCTAATTCCAGCTGGGCATAAGAAAATGCAAAAAATTCATCAAAAGGTTGATGAATCTTGAGGCTTCAGCAGGGCTGAACATCTGCAAATATTATTGCCTGCTGCCTGACAGCCCAAGGCAATTCCCCCAACCTGACAATACCTACTGTATACCAAACCTTACCTTTGATAAGTATATCTGCTTTGCTTTAGGGAAATTCATGTTAATAAAAAGTTAGGGATCCAGAGATTCAGAGAACTTGGTTACTGAAGCTAGGTCTCCACTGGCTCCCCAAAATGCCTTCCAAATTTATATTTCATGTCTAGTCTCTTCATTAATTTACTCACAGCCCCTTCTCCAGATTCCTGAACCCTTCTAGATGTTGAATAACACCCCGGCACTGAGTAATATCCTTTTATAACAAACAAGTAAGATAGTAAAAGGTTTCTCTGAGTTCTGTGAGCTTTTCTAGCAAATTAATTGAACCCGAGGTAGAGGTGATTTATAGCCAGTAAATCAGAAACACAGGCAATAACCTGGGCTTGCTATGGGCAGTTGAGGTGGGGAGAGTCTTGTGGGAGCCCTTAACCTGTGAAATCTGATGCCATCTCCAAGTAAATAGAGTCAGAAATGAGTTCAATTGTAGGATACCAAATTAGTGTAGAACTGCTTGGTAGTGGGAAACAAACTCACACATTGGAATTGGGAGCAAAATTGGAGCTACTAAACATGTAATTAAATCTCTCCCTTTCCTTTACTGTCAAATTTCTAGGAAGACATTGACTATTGACTTACTTGCTTCCTGTTTTTTATTGCCCAATCCAACAAGAACATTAAGGTCACTATCTTATTTTACCTCTGTGGGACTTTTGGCTTATGCTTCTCTTTAGCCATGTTTTGTGGCCTTGGTGAGCTTCTCTTTTGTTTTGTTTTTTTCTTTCCTAAGTATTGATGTACCTTTGTTCTAAACTTGGAACAGCCTCAGTTGCTAGTTCCAAAACTCTCCAAGTTTCTCTCTTTTCATCTGTTTGCTATGTCACGAGAATCCTGGCCCCATATTTGTTCCTCAGCTCCAGACTGACGTCTTCACTCTGCATATGAATGTCTTACATGCAAATTAACCTGATCATGTTCCCAAATCACCTCTCCCATTCCTCAACAAACCTCATCCCGGATTTTCTGTTTCAATGAACTGTATGTCCACTGTTACCTAGTTTACTAGATGAAATGTGAGGTTTCTTGGGCTTCACATCAAATAAGTTGGGGCTTAAATGTTCTAAATATGCTTCTCAGCCATGCATATTTGAATAGTTCCAGTAGCCTCAATGACATTCTACTGAAAAGGAACTTACTTATTGCCTATATATCTATCCACTGTGGGCAGAGCTTTTTTTATTGTTAGAAATGATGTGTTTCTTTTTTGAGGTTCTATAGACCATAGAAATTAAATCACTTCCTACAGGTTTTATAACATTTTTACTAAATTTGTTATTATGTGATGAAGAACATCATTTTGAATTGATATTTGGTACAAATCTGGGTAGCTATGTGGCAATAGAATGAGTTTATTTTATCTTTTGAAGCTAAATCCATGCTTTTTTTTCTATAGTTATCTTCCTAAAAATGTAAAAAGATTTCATCTACTTGCTGCTTTAAAATGTCCACTCTCCCCTTAGTAAATACACTAAAATATAACTTCTTGCTATGTTGAGAAAGAGTCTACCCTACCTTTCTACTTTTCTGATATTTTTTCATCACATTTACCATCATGTTATACAGCCAAACTGGTCGGCTTATGAAATACCTGAGCTTATACCTTTTCTTTTACTTTTGTGGGTGTCAGGCAATGTAGCACTATAGCCCATGTAAAATTGAATTATAACTCATTTTTATTTGCATTCTCCAGAAACGTAAATGTAAATAATAGGCAATGCTTCATTTATTTGCTTAATAAATATCTTGGAAACAAATATACAGATGTCCAGTGATCTGACCTTAAAAATTCACATAATGATATGAAGAAGATGTTGTGACATATATGTAGAAATTGTAAAGGACACAGGACTCACTTCTAACTCAATAAAGTTAAGGATGAGGTAAGATGCTTTAGACATTGTCAATAAAGTTTTCATAGTGTTCTCAGGAATATATGAGTAGTGTTATGTATGCTATACATGGAATGCTATAATGGAAACATTTAACTCATTGGTTTCAGGGCATCCAACTTGTATTTGAAAAAGATAAAATTTAGATATTTAAATTTAATAAAAGTTCTATGCATAGCTTTTTGTTATCAAAATAAACTAACTTAATTTGTAGTTATTTGAAGTAAAATAAAAAATATGGTTGCAAATGTCTTCTTTGTGGGTTAAAAAACTTTTTTGCTTCCAATAGAGAGAAGTATTCTTTATGTTTATTCACTTATCCATAAATATTTATTTTGTGTTTACAGAGCTAAATGCTAAGCATTCAATCATGAAAGAAGCTTAGATTTTTGCTCTGGGAAAAATTATTGTCTAATGGAGATGAAACTTGTAAACAAATCAACTATAATATGTTGTACAGAGTGCTATAGTAAAGTCATAATGAGAGTGAATCTGAGGACACTAAAACTAATGAGATCTACAAACGATGCTAGAATTATCACAAAGAGAAAAAGATGCCTTCATTCTCCAATCTATATGGACTCATTCCTGAATTCTCATAATCATACATCTGTTTTGTCACTTATTATTTCTACTGAAACACATGTGTTTACAAGTCTTTCTTTTCTCTAGAGTGATGTTACATTTCTGTATTGTTCCAAATAGACTGTAAAGTATCACAGAATAGATAAGATAACTGTTTTGGAATCAGTCTCTGAATTTAAATCCACCCAATTTTAATTCATTCAATTTCTTTATGCCCCTGCATCCCCATTCCTTCAAATTGGGATAATAGTAATATTTAGAATTACAGACTTGATACGATGGTTAATTGAGTTATTGTAGGGTAAGTTACTAAGAACTTATGAAGCACTCAGTGACTGCCAATAATCTTACCATTATTATTAGAACTAGAGGCCCGGTGCACAAAAATTTGTGCACTCGGGGGGAGAGGGGATCCCCCAGCCTGGCCTGTGCCCTCTCGAAGTCTGGGACCCCTCGGGGGATAACAACCTGCTGGCTTAGGCCCGCTCCCGGGTGGCAGAGGGCAGGCCCAATCCCTAAGTGCAGCCCCTGGTCGGGCTCAGAGCAGGGCCAATTGGGGAGTTGGGGCGCCGCCCCGTCATGCACAGAGCAGGGTGGATCGGGAGGTTGCGATGCCACCCCCAGTCATGCTCAGGGTAGGGCCGATTGGGGGGTTGGGGCACTGACCCCTGTCACACTCAAGGCAGGGTTGATGGGGAGGTTGCAGTGCCACCCCCTCTCATGCACAGAGCAGGGCTGATCAGGGGACTGGGGCACTGCTCCGTGTCACACACAGAGCAGGGCCCATTAGGGGGGTTGGGGCTCCGTACCCTGTCATGCACAGAGCAGGGCCGATCAAGGGGTTGGGGAGCTCCCCTGTGTCATGCACAGAGCAAAGCTCATTAGGGGGTTGGGAGCTCCCCCCTGTCACGTACAGAGTAGGGCTGATAGAAGAGTTGGGGCACCGAACCCTGTCACCCACAGAGCAGGGCCGATCAGGGGGGTGGGGCGCTGCTGCTGTCACACTCAGGGAAGGGCCAATGGGGAGGTTGGGGCTCCACCCTGTCACACACAGAGCAGGGCCCATGGGAGGGTTGGGGCACCTTCCCCTGTCACACACAGAGCAGGGCCAATCAGGGGGTTGGGGAGCTCCCCCCTATCAGGCACAGAGCAGGGCTGATCAGGGGGTTGGGGCGCCTTCCCCTGTCATGAACAGAGCAGGGCGGATAGGGAGGCTGTGGCCCCACCCCCTGTCACAAACAGAGCCGCAGGGCGATCAGGGTGTTTGGGCGCTGCCCTGTCTCGCTGCTCCAGGGGCCAAGAGGCCTCGCTGCTCCGCTGATCCCAGTGCCAAGAGGCCTCACGGCTCCGCTGATCCTGGTGCCAGGAGGTCTTGTGGCTCTGCTGATTCTGGTGCCAGGAGGCCTTGCGGCTCCGCCGATCCTGGGTTTGGAAGCTTCGCGGCTCTGCTGATCCCGGTGCTGGGAGGCATATTACCCTTTTACTATATAGGATAGAGGCCTGGTGCACGGGTGGGAGCCAGCTGGTTTGCCCTGAAAGGTGTCCCGGATCTGGATGGGGGTCCTGCTTGTGTGCCTGGACAGCCTGGATGAGGGGATGATGGCTGTTTGCAGCTTGTCACACCCCCTTCAGGGTGGGGGTCCCCACTGGGGTGCCTGGCCAGTCTGGGTGAGGGGCTGAGGGTCGTTTTCAGGCTGGCAGGCAACTGAAGCTCCCAACCTCTCCTGTTTTTTTTTTTTTTATTCTGGGATTTATTTACCTTCTATGGCTGTCACTGGAGCTGAGAGCCAGCTTTAGCTCTGAGGCCGGCTCCAGCTTGAGGCCTTGGCTGCTGAAAGCAGGGATCTGGGTTTGTTTGGGTTCTTTAAATGTAACAGTGCTTTGGTCCTGCTCGCTCCAGCTCTGACAGCTGAAAGCAGGTTTCTGGAGTTTTGTTTAGCTTCTATATTTGCAACAATGTTTCTTAGAGAGCAAACTCAGAGGCCAGCAAGGCAGGTAGGGAACCTTGGCTTCCTCTGTCACTGGAGCAAGCAAGCCTCCCTGTTCACTTCAGCTGCCTGGCTGCCGGCTGCCATCTTGGTTGGCAGTTAATTTGCATATCTCCCTGATTAGCCAATGGGAAGGGTAGTGAAGTTACAGTTAATTACCATGTTTCTCTTTTATTAGATAGGATAAGAGTTTCTTAAAGGCAGAAATAATATCATATTTTGGGGTCATTCCTTGTGTATGCACCACACCTATCCTCTAGTAGAATGAATATCCTGATATGTTGGTTTAGACTATCTCAGTTTTTAGCTAAAATTTAAAAATGTGTGTGTGTGTGTGTGTGTGTGTGTGTGTGTAGAGAGAGAACATTTTAACCTATGTTACCCTGGCACTCCCATATTTAATAATAAAATTAAGCATCCAACAGCAGTCTATTCAAAATAAAGTTTATTTTATATTTCATAGGGTACAGACAACAATGATGACATTAAAAGCCCATCTCACTACACAAACATCATTGACTGTAACACATGATAACCTCACTGGGTGAGTGTTCTTTCTCAAGGTGGATTAAGTTGATGATTTAATAATGATAGTGACCTTCTGGCTTTAGCTTGGCTGACATTGGATCCTAAGCTTCACTTGTTTATTCAAGGAGGTAGTTTAAGGTTCTACTATCAAAACAGCATCCCGGTAAGCAGGATGTAAATCACAGACACCCATGTTCAGCCATTTCTTACAATAACTGCTCTTGTTCTCTCTTCATATGAGTCTTAAGGTACTGTAGGGATCAGGGAGCACTTATCAGGACTCTTTCACTCAAGGTTGTGAAACAACACATTTGTTGTTTAGCAGCCCCAAATTCACTCCATATAATTTTGGCCCTAGTACTTTAATTTTGTTGTGCTGAAAATAACCTAAGTGCTTCCAATGAAACTTACTTTATCCCCAATTCTAATTGTGGAATTGATGACCTTGGCTGAATTATTCAGTGTTGTCTACTCTGATCATGATAGTTTGATAGAAGAAAGACATGGACCACATCTGCCAATCAAGCCAAGGAAATTCAATCTCAGAGGTTTTGCTTGGGTTATTGGGAGAAGAAGACTCTGTCTTATAGATGATGTGGAAAAGAAAAGATGTAATAGCTAGGAATTGTAACAATTACTCTGTAAATATGTAAGCTTAAGAAAAGAGCCAACTTTAAGGATACAGTTTAGAAAGATTAGAGCTCTAACAGGGTAGCTCAGTTGGTTAGAGCATCATCTCAATAAACCCAGATTGTGGGTTTGATCCCCAGTCAGGGCACGTACAGGAACCAACCAATTAATAAATAAATAAGTGGAACAACAAATTATTGTATCTCTATCTCAAAGCAATAAATAAATTTTAAAAATTTATTTAAAAAATTTAAAAATAGGGATGGAATACACAATAATCTTTCTATATAAAAAGCCAGCACCCAGAATGCTGTAATGACTGGAATGACCAGTTGCTATGACACCCACTGTGGCCAGCAAACTGGCCCGATTGGGGGCATGGCTGGCCAGCCAACCCCCGTGGCTCCCTCCCCCCTGGTGGGCCCCACCCCTGACCAACCCCCCCTACCCCAATAGGGGGCAGGGCCAGCCAGCCAATCTCCTATAGCCCCTCCCCCTGGCTGGCCCAGCCCCCGATCAGCCCCTGCCACACCAGTTAGGGGTGGGGCCAGCCGGTCCACTGCCCACAGTTCCTCCCCATGGCTGGTCCTGCCCTCAAATAGCCCCCTAACCCAATCAGGGACAGGGCCCATTGATCAATTGCCTGTGGCCCCTCCACCCTGGCCAACCCAGCCCTGATTGGACCCCAATCAGGGCGGACTGACTGGCCAACCTCCCATCATCTCCTCCTCCTGACAGGCCCTGACCTGATCCACCCTAATCAGGGCCAGGCTGGCAGGACACCACCTGTGCACGAATTTGTGCACTGGGCCTCTAGTGTTCAAATAATTTGAGACCTGTATAACACCATAATTAGGTTAATATACATTTTACTTTTCAGTTTTGAATAAACAAACACCTTTTTCCTTAAGTAAACTTCACCTGTTCATTTTGCTACTTGTAAAAAAAATTTACTGATATACTTTTTCCCGTTGTATATTTTAATGACTTAACTCCTTAATCTTGTTTTAATAAAACAAAGTTGAATAATATTGGGAATTAACTAATATTGCTGACAGAACATTATTGCCTGCTTTTCCCTGCAGTATGTAAATATGCTAACACTTACTCTCCATTACTATCTTCTATTTGAAATAACAAAAACATAATAATCTATACTAATAAAAGGGTAATATGCTAGTTAGACCAGACATCTTCTGGATGTCCTTCCATACAAAGCCACAGTGGAGGGGGGTCAAGGCAGAGGCTGTTAGGGGCAATCAGGCTGGTAGTGGAAAGCAGTTAGGGGCAATCAGGTCAGTAGGGGAGAGCAGTTAGGGGTGATTAGGCCAACAGGGGAGGGCAGTTAGGGGTGATAAGGCCGGCAGGGAAGGGTAGTTAGAGGGCAATCAGGCCAGCAGAGGAGCAGTTAGGGGGTGATCAGGCTAGGAGGAAGGAGTGGTTAGGGGAGATCAGGCCAGCAAGGGAGCATTTAAGGGCATCAGGCTGGCAGGGAAGGACAGTTAGGAGGCAATCAGGCCAGCAGGGGAGCAGTTAAGGGCATCAAGCCAGTAGGGGAGGGCAGGTAGGGGCGATTAGGCCAACAGGGGAGGGCAGCTAGGGGCAGTTAGGCCAGCAGCAGAGGGCAGTTAGGGGTGATCAGGCTGGCAGGGGAGGGTAGTTAGGGGGTGATCAGGCCAGCAGGAAGAGGTGGTTAAGGGAGATCAGGCCAGCAGGGGGGCAGTTAAGAGCATCAGGCCAGTAGGCAGAGGTGGTTAGGAGCCAGTGGTCCCGGATTGCGAGAGGGCTGTCCAACTGCCGGTTTAGGGATCGGGCCTAACCCAGCAGTTGGACAACCCCCAAGGAGTCCTGGATTGGAAAGGGTGCAGGCCAACCTGAGGGGTATACCCCCCATGCACAAATTTCATGCACCAGGCCTCTAGTATCTCATATAATGGTTGCTGATATTCATATTTTATGTCAATTCAGTCTGTGTCATATAAATTTTATTTCCTGTGAAACAAGAATGCATTTTTTTCTATAAATAAAAAGGCATATATCGCTTTTATAAAAGGGAATGGAATTTTGGAACTAATGGTCAGTTCATTAAAGGTGGACCAGTCCATATTCACATAGACACACACACAGGCACGCGCACACAAACACACACACACGAAGAAGGGGAAGGGAGATTCCTTTTAAAGCCCTAAAAACTGTAAACCACTAGGAATAGACTGATATCTATATTGAGTTCATGGAGAATAATAAAAGAGACATTTTTATCCAGATTCTTAAAGTATGCAGAGGATTAATTTTTGGTAATATTAAGATGCACATCTTAGTCTCAACTGAGGAATAAAACTCAATAGAAACAAAAAGGATTCATGTCTTTTTTAAAAGAGAAGGATTCATTACCTAAAACATTTACTAGTAAGAGAAAATACAATGTTTTTAAAACAGGGTGTTAGAGGCCTGACTGGTGTCTCAGTGGCTAGAACGTTGGCTCCCTATATCAAAGGGCCGTGGGTTTGATTCCTTGTCAAGGACATGTTCCTGGACTGCAGGTTTGATCCCCAGCCCTAGTTTGGGTGCTGGAGGCAACCAATGAATGTGTCTCTCTCACACTGATGTCTCTCTTTCTCTTTCTCTCTCTCTCTCTCTCTCTCTCTCTCTCTCTCTCTCTCTCTCTTCCACCTTCCCTCCCTGAGAGAAGGGGAGTTAAAGATAATATATTTTCTGTCAGAGTTTCAAATTCCTTGATGAAATCCAATGTGTAAGAATCAAGCAAGCATTGAGTTTTTGCTTGAGTTTCTCAAATACATATATTCATGGTTTTGCTGTCATATTGCTTAATTGAAAAAACTCAAGTGAGATTTCTAAATGCAGCAGGGCATTGGTGAGTCAGGTGAATCTTAGCAAACAAAGCATTTGCTACACCCTTCATCAGTCACATTGGGTAAGGGTCAGACAACTGTGTGGGGAAACTCTGAGTTGATAAGTAACCCTATAACATAGAGCATTAATAGTATAACATGAACAAAATCACTTCCTCAGATGTGTGTGCATCCTGTGAAATTAATTGTTATCATCTCTGGGTAACCCCTCTCCTACCTGTGTATAGTAGTGACAGTTCAAATGAGTGAAATTATTATTTATTTTTGTATATGCCCCAAAATAGTTGTAGATAGGAATATTTGAAAGTAAAAATAATTTACTTAAGTGTTTTAATCTTTTAGGATATGTTATGGGTGGAATTGTGCTTCCAGTCTAATTGATTTGTGGAAGTGTTAACCTCTAATACCTCAGAATGAGATTGCATTTAGAGATAAGATCGCTAAGGAAGTTATTACATTACAAGGAGGTCATTAAGGTGCTCCCTAATCCAATCTGATTGGTGTCCTTACCAGTATAAGAAGAGGACATTTGGACACAGACATATAGACACAGAGCCATTACCATGTGAAGGAGACACAGGGAGAAGACAGCTGTCTATAAGCCAAGGAGAGAGGCCTTAGAAAAAAAATAACCCTGCTGATACCTCAATCTAGAATTTATATCCTCCAGAACTGTGTGAAAATAACTTTCTATTGTTTAAACTATGAGGTCTGTAGTACTTTGTTACGGAAGCTCTAGAAACCTAATACAGGCAACATTTTCTTGAACTTGTTTATTGGATAATATATTTTCTGCCATAAAGTTACAAATTCCTTGATGAAATCCAAGTGAGGGAGGCTGCTCATTTTTAATGACTCAAAGGCATATCTTGTGGTTTTGAAAATGTAATTTATTTACCTGCTTTAATGAAAGTAAATATTGATATTCTTTGATAGTAGGTGTTAAATCAATTTTTTTCCAGTACTGGAAACTCACATTCGGTGGTCTGAGGAATCAATACCACATCTCAATAGGAATTCCTCTAAATTCTAATCTAATTCATTATCGTACCATAAAAATGGTTAAAGAATATAAATGTCAAATTTGGTTATGCAAGGCAGGTACTATAATATTAAAGGAAAATGACAGTAAAAATAACATTTTAAAGGTCACTGCAATTCTAAGTGGCTAACTGGCTTCTTTTTTCATTTATTTTTCACTATAAGAAGGAAACTAGTTGAGACAAGGAATAAGCTCATAGTTTTGATCATTCACCTCTAGGATGAATAAATCAAAAGGAAATAGCTGTCTAATGTACATATAATAATGGGAGAGTAGGCTGGGGCAGGGGAAAGAAACAAGTCTAACTCTCTGGTCAGAACCTATTGATCACATCTCGCTTGAGTGTGAATGATGTTTGGAAACCAGACCTAATCCCTAAGCTTCCCTGTTTGAACTACAACTAAAAACTGAGGACCCAAAGTAATCAAGCCATATTCCAAAAGGTGCTATGGCATCACACCCATCATCATCCACAGCCTTCCCATAGTTAATGCCTCATGACAATAACAATATCGTGTTGTCTTGGGACCACAGTAAGAAAATACAGGTAAAGATTGTTTATGAATCCCTTTTATGTTCGTTGAGCCTGTATATTAAAAAAAAAATTTACTAAAGGTGTTTGTTGCATGAAGATGGATTAGACAACACTGAAGTGATTTATTTCCTTAGCATTTTGTACTTCTAGCTAACTCAGGGACTAAGTGAAACAATATCCATTCTAAATGACACGGTTTTATAAGCAGGCATGTCAAATGCCTTAGACGTTTGAATTAAATTTTCTCTCATTCCGTAATTACTTAATTATTATCAATTAAGAGTGTGGCATGAGCATATGGTGACTTCCCATCTGCTCATTTCTTCCTCTCAATTTGTTATTGCCATTAATTTAGTTGATGGTGATGGTGTTTAACTAAATCAAACTAATTAATAACAGTCTACTAGGTCAAGGCCTTTCTCTTTGCATCTCATGCTCATTCACCAGTAGCTGACTTCTATAATATTATCAGATTTGAGGAGAATAAAGTATTTTGGGAACTTAACAAACATTTTGAAAAGAAATATCTGAAGATTTCTAAATGTATGTAATTTCTTTTGCCAGAAAGTCATATTTATTTTATTTTGAATATGCTAAACATTATAAGTATTCTCTTTCTTGAGATTTTTCAGGTTTTATTTTATGAAAACAAAATTATAAATACATTTTTATGGAAATATATATATATATTATTCCTTATAAAGCAGTATACCACTAGATAAAAACATTAGCCTTCAGTACTAGCTTATCCCCAGTGAAAGCTATTGCTAGTTTTATTTGATAATGTGCTACTTCCTTCTAATGACAAAAAGCTATTGGACCAATTCCTGTACAAGAAGTTATCAGATTAAGTATCAAGGTGGAGATTGGTGGGTGTACCTATCGGAAAATATATAAAATGTTTTCTTTTATATGTTTTATGTATTTTATTAAAGACTAGAGGCCCAATGCATGAAATTCATGACTGGTGCAGCTCAGTGGTTGAGCGTCAACCTATGAACCAGGAGGTTAGGTTCAATTCCCGGTCAGGGCACATGCCCAGGTTGCGGGCTCAGTCCCCAGCTGATCAATTGATGTTCTTTCTCAAAGATGTTTCCATTTCTCTATCCTCCTTTTCTCTCTCTCTGAAATCAATGAAAATATATGTTTAAAGGTTAATAAAAGTTATTATGAAAAGTGACATACTAACAGCTGAATTTGTAACAACATGAATTTCCTTATTTAAGATGAAAATCTTAAAATCAAAAAACTAATTGGGCAGATAGAAAACTGAACTAAGCAGTCCCCAACACATCTCCTGAGTTTTATCTTTTCCCAAGGTTCTTTCATCCCTAATATAACTGTCAAATTCTCACTACAAGCAAGACTTTCAAAACTGTAGCTTTATCATAGACACTGTACTTCACCTGGAACTCATTTATTCAGCTCAAGCTTTAATCAGCTTTATAAAGGAATAAGAACAACAAAATAAATGCAAATATGAGTAAAGTAGGTTGGTGTATTTAAGGCTGAACCTAGCCAGGATTCATGGACCTCATTTCAATGCCTTGAGTTACATATATATTAGCCTCGTACTTCTCGCAATTTTTTCTTCAGACTACTTTGATTCTATAATAAATTAAAAAACAAAACAAAATAAAACAAAACCAAAAAAAATCTAAATTAAACTAAAAAAAAGTGTTGAGAGTACAAGCTTTTGATTATGTGGATTAAAAGGTCAATGGTTGTTTTACATTAAACTGGTATTTTGAAAGTATGGGAGTGGCTATGTATCAATATGTATTCCATTACTGGTAGATATAAATAACACATTTTTATGAAAAGTAACTCTATTCTCTAAAGCAAAGATAAGTGCAGTACGAAAAGTGGCATTGTCTTACATTTTTGTAAACACTTAAACATCTGGCTTAATAATATAGAATTGGTTTTTTATACCTTATTCTGCATTCCAGTTTCTTGCAATAAATCTATTGTGTTGGTTTGAATTATATGAAGGAAACCCAACCTCATACAGCTATGGAAATGGAAAGCATAGGAGATATTAGTATTTTTATATCCTTTTCAAATAATTACGAATATTCTTATTTTATTCTTTTCAAAAATACATCATGTGGATTTGGGATTCTAATATTTTTGTGTATTAATCTATAAGGGCAGAAGATTTTGACTTTAAGATCTTTTCACTTTAACTTAGAATAGGTTTTAATTTTGGAACTTCAATTTCTTCTTCAACATTTAAAATTGCAAGGAATTTTATTTCAAATATGGGACATCTTATTGATGTTTTATTTGTAGAATATCTTTATCATGTCATTTGATTTAATTGCAGGACTTCTGAGGCTGCTAGAAAATGGTGAAGGAAATAATTTATGCTGGAAATAAGATAAGGAATGAAAGGGTGTCTTCTGATCACGCAGTAACCTTGGAGTTGATTTGAATAAGACAGTTCTGGCTTTCAAAGCCTTTGGAGCCTCAATACATAATGCCTATCAGAATGTGTGGAAGAATCTATAAAGAAGCAATGTTTTGTACTTAGGGAGTTGTGCAATATAGGGAGGAACAGGACTACCTAGCATATTGTGGGCTTTCTCTGACAGATAGAGCCACCATCTGGTTAACTACAGGCTTAACATGAAGGGTTAAGAAAACAAATAGCTAGAGACTCAAGATGCTGACTTTACTACCTTGGTTTCTATGTGAACAAACATCCTATATCACAGCACTCCTTCATGCCCTGCTCTCCAGCTTATAAACAGAATTTGCTGACTAGGAAACCTATAGTGATCTAGCTGCCTGTGACAGAATGGATAAGTTTGTATAATTCTGGAGTGCAACACTGGAAAACCCACTTTTCTACAGCCCTAAGTCAGATTCTCCAATAACTTTTTTAGCCAATAAAGGAGTTGTTTTGATTTTTATCTGCTGATTCTCTCTTCCAATTAATTGATTCAGAGTCCATAAGGAAAGAGAGGGGTCTAATAGGTATCTTCCCAAAAGAATAAAGACATGAAAGACATGTGTCCACACAAAAACTTATATTCAAGTGTGCATAGGAGCCTTATTTATATTAGTCAACAAATGGTAACCTAGATGGCCATTCATTTTGAATGGATAAACAAAATGTGGTTCATCCATGGAATAGAATACTACTCAGCAATAAAAATGAACCAACATCTGATGCATACAGCATCACGAATGAATCCCAAAACCTTCACTCTAAGTATTGGGAATCTACCACAAAAGACTACTTTTGAGTCTATTCCTATGAAAGTTTAGAATACACAGGATTATAGTGACCAAAAATAGACTAGTCAAAGCCCGGGAGCAGGGAAGTTTTTGAGAAAGACTTCAAAGTGCCACAAAGAACTTTTTGAGGTGATGGAAGTTTTCCAAAACTGGATTTTAGTCATAATTACATGTTTGTATACATTTATCAAAACCCTTTTAACTGAATTTTAAATAAATTTTATTGTGTATAAGTTATACATGAATAAACTATAACTCAATGAAGCTTGAAAATAACCCAAGTTAATAATGCTTTTGATATATCAACATGTGGATTATGGATAATACTAGAGACATAGTTTCCCTTTTCAAGAAGCTAATGACAAAACCCCAAAAAGACATAATATAAATGTAGATATCAGAACAGCCATGTTATACAGATGAACTTTGAGACACTGTCCCAAATAATAATAGGCTCAGTTAGTAGGATTTTATTGCCAACACTCTATGAAATTGGTCAAACAACATTATCTGAGAAAATGTTTGAAATGTGGCTTTTACCTTGTAATTAAATGATTTAAAAATAATATTAGTGATATGTAGACTATATAATGAGACCCACAGGCCAGGTTTGAGCATATCTCTGTGAGATAAGGTATCAAAATATGCTAAAATATGCCACCACAAATAAATATAAAGTGACATAATTATTTGATTTTAAAATGTATTACAATGTTAAGTAGATGATCTGTTTCTCCACACTTGTCATATTCCCTCAAATTTTCTTCTAAAATATTATCAGAAAAATATACATCGCGTAAGCTTATGGAGAACAATTCTTTTTAGTATTTGCACCATGACATAGTTAATAAATTAATAGACTGACAGAATCTAATAATACTTGATGATAGGGAAGGCAGGGGAGAGTGGGGGGAGGTAAGAAATCAACTAAAGGACTGATATGCATGCATATGAATATAACCAATGGACACAGACAGTAGCGGGGTGAGGACATGTCCTGGGGGGTGGGAGTGGCTTGGGAGAGGTCAATGGGGGGGGGAAAAGGAGACATATGTAACACTTTAAACAATAAAGAATTTTAAAAAATACTTGATGCCTACTGAAGGAGATGAGTTACGGCTTATTTTAGTAATAGCAAAGAGGGATTTTAGTACCAATAATAATATGAAGTGAAGCTAAAATAAACTATTTAGTTTCCATCAAAGCCCAAATGACAAGTTCAAAGGGAAAATTCCACTTATTCTTTGTGATTTTAACTTAAAAATCATCTTAAGAAGGTGGTGTTTTGATCCCCAACAGGGGTCATGCAGGAGGAAGCTGATCAATGATTGTCATCATCTCTCTCTCTTTCTCTCTCTCTCTCTCTTCTCTGAAATCAATAAAAAATGTGTAAAAAAAGAAGATGGTGTGTTGAGTAGCAGATATAATTATTCTAGTCACTGATATTCTATTTTATTCTGTATTACTTTTTAATATAATGGCTTTGTGCTCTCTAAACCTTTACTAACTAACTTTTTGCTACACTAGGTTTTCATTTCAGTTTTGCTGTAGACTTTATGCATGGATTTTATTATTTCAATTTTCAGGCATCTGATCTATTCATCTAAATAACTTCATTTTTCATATTTTGAACCACCCTTTTATCCAAAGGAAATATTCTTTTCAACTGTGTCAACAAGAAAATATTAAGAATATCTAACTCAATACACATTGGTAAAAAGCAATTAGTAGAAAAGAGATTCTGACAAGACTGTTGCCCTTATTTTAGGAGCAGTGATCTTTGTTCACTAATAGAAAAGAAGTTTAACAATATACACATATACGCTATTTATTTTTTCCAATTTATGAGATGCTAAAATTAATAAATACTAATGTGGCTCCATCATTTTAAAACAGCATATAATTTTTAATTAACTCTAACTCAATAAATTGGAATCTACACTAATAAAAGAGAAACATGGTAATTGGCGTACGACCGCTACCCTTCCCATTGGCTAATCAGGGAGTATATACAAAGTAACTGTCAGCCAAGATGGCGCCGGCAGCCAGGCAGCTGATGTGAACAGGGAGGCTTGCTTCCTTCAGTGACAGAGAACTCCAACGTTCCCCGCCGGCCTCTGAGCTTCAGTTGGAAACATAGTAACATTTACAGAAGATAAACAAAAGCCCAGAAACCTCCTGTCAGTCAGCCGGGATCTCAGAGCTGGAGTCGCAACATTGTTTCAAATACAGAAAACAAAGGCCAGAAACCTGCTTTCAGCCGAGCCTCAGAGAGAAAGCCGGCTCTCAGCTCCACTGACAGGCATAGAAGGTAAATAAATGCCAGAATAAAAAAAAAGGAAAAAAGGAGAGGTTTGGAGCTCCAGTCGCCCGCCAGCCTGAAAACAGCCCTCAGCCCCTCAGCCAGACTGGCCAGGCACCCCAGTGGGGACCCCCACCCTGAAGCAACAAGATGGCGGCTAATTTGCATACTGAAGGCAGGTGGCAGCAGGCAAGGCTGTCTGCGGTCTGGGACCCGAATCTGTGACCCTGCCAGGCGGGATCAGCAGAGCCGGGAGGCCTCCCGGCACCGGGATCAGCGTGACAAGGGGCAACGCCCAAACGCCCTGATCGCTCTGCAGCTCTGTGTGTGACAGGGGGCAGCACCCCAACCCCCCCCCCCCCCACGGGCCCTGCTCTATGTGAGATGGGGTAGAGCCATACCTCCCCATCGGCCCTGCCCTGAGTGTGACAGTGGCGGCGCCCCAACCTCCTGATCGGCCCTGCTCTGTGTGTGACAGGGTGTGGCGCCCCAACTCCCCCCGCCCCATGGACCCTGCTCTGTGTGTGACAGGGGGTGGTGCCCCAACTCCCCTATTGGCCCTGCTCTGTGCGTGACAGGGGGGAGCTCCCCAAACCCCTGATGGGCCCTGCTCTGTGCGTGACAGGGGGCAGCGCCCCAACCCCCTGATGGGCCCTGCTCTGTGCATGACACGGGGGAGCTTCCCAAACCCCTGATTGACCCTGCTCTGTGTGTGACAGGGTACGGAGCCCCAACCCCCCTGATGGTCCCTGCTCTGTGTGTGACAGGGGGCAGTGCCCCAACCCCCTGATCGGCCCTGCTCTGTGTGTGACAGGGGGCAGTGCCCCAAACCCCTGATCCGCCCTGCTCTGTGTGTGACAGGGGGCAGTGCCCCAAACCCCTGATCGGCCCTGCTCTGTGTGTGACAGGGGGCAGTGCCCCAAACCCCTGATCGGCCCTGCTCTTTGCGTGGCAGGGTGTGCGCCACAACCTCCCCATCGACCCTGCCTTGAGTGTGACAGGGGTCAGTGCCCCAACCCCTCAATCGGCCCTACCCTGAACATGACTAGAGGTGGCATCGCAACCTCCCCATCCGCCCTGCTCTGTGCATGACAGGGGGCGGCGCCCCAACTCCCCAATCGCCCCTGCTCTGAGCCCGACCAGGCGCTGCACCTAGGGATTGGGCCTGCCCTCTGCCACCCGGGAGCAGGCCTAAGCCAGCAGGTCATTATCTCCCGAGGGGTCCCAGACTGTGAGAGGGCACAGGCCAGGCTGAGGGACCCCCCCCCCCCCCGAGTGCACAAATTTTTGTGCACCGGGCCTCTAGTCATTATATAAAACTAGAGGACCAATGCATGAATTCATGCATGGGTGGGGTCTCTCAGTCTAGCCAGAGATCCGGGCTGAGGGAGGTTGGCCAGCTGGGGGGAGGGGCTGCAGGAGGTCCGCCGGCCAGCCCAATGTGTGCCAATGGGGCAGGCCCGCTGTGAGGAGGGACCACGGGAGGTTGGCCAGCTGTGGGAGGTTGGCTGTGGGAATGGACTAACCACCAGGAAGCTGCTCCTGCATTGAGTGTGTATGACAGAGTGACCGGTTGACTGGTCGTTCGGTTGTTCAGTCATTCGGTTGTCCGATTGTTCGATCGCCTAGGATTATATATATATATATATATATATATAATACAAATGTATACATATATATCAACAAAGGGTTCAGTGACAGAAGAACAATGATTGATTATTGGTTTCTATGGCAATAACTACACATTCCTTGGTTGTCTTAAAAGAGCCAGTCAGATCAATCAAATTGAACCCTCTGACACAATAAGCATTACCTGCCTAGGATCCCTTTTTCTGTATGGTGTCCAATGGTGGCTCTCAGTTCTGGAGATGAGACTGGAGTGAACTGATGCCATCAACATGTCTAGGGAAGGACTACCTATCTCTGCTTATATCTAGCATGACAAAAAAGAAAAAAGAAAAAAAAGAAGCTTCTTTCACTATTCCAAAGCAGAAAGTCATTTTCTATTTTTTTGTTGTTGGTGGTGGTTTTTTGTTTTGTTTTTTTTGCCACACACCAACTGGAACAAACCTCCTACCTTGTATTCTGCCATCTACAATTTTCACCAACACAAGAGGAGCCATCATCCTGAATGGGTTTCTGAAGAGTCACATCCTTCTACTATGGAAGGTTTTAACTTTAAAAAATACATTTTGGAGGACTCAAGAATTTCATAGATCTAAACCAACTTAAAAAATAAGAATAGGCAATCCTATTGAAACAGGTCAATTAGAAAATGTAGAAAAATAACTGTAAAAGTAATGAACAATTTTAAGGAGAATAAGTACGATAGAAAATACCTTTTGGAATTCAAAAGCATGATTTTCAAATTAAAACACACAATTGGGAAATTGCATAAAAAGACATGTTGCTGTTAAAAGCCACGCTAATGTTCTCATGTGTGTATAAATTTGGAAAGATACAACACATTCACACAGTGAATATAAAGATTAAACAAAATAAAATACCTGACTCTCTCCCCTCCAAGATTTTCTGCTCACATTCCAGATTGTCTGAGACGTCCTCAATGTTTTCCTCTGGCCATAAACAGGGTGGTTAGTCTGTCATAGTTTTTTTTTTTTCAAAAGCCACTGTCATTGCAGCCCAAGATGGAAATCAAGGCACGAGAAGGAAAAACAAAAACGGAAAACAGAAAACTCACCTCTGTGAGGGTTGCTTCTCCACATTTGACTTCCTTCCACATTCACCTGCTTTAATTTTCAGATTCATCAAAGAGATTTATTTTTATATGTTATGTGCATATTTATCAAATTGCGGTTGTGGTAAGAGGGAGAGATGTACCCTGGAGACCTTACACTGCTGTAAGTGAAACCCAAACTCCTCCTATCTATTTAGGTTTAAATTAGGATATTTTGTATTTCTGCTAATGAGTTTTTTAGTGTTACAAATGCTAATTGGTTCTTTTTCAAATATTCATGGCAATCTCTGTAGTTTTCCTTTTCATATATTTTCAAAACCTTTTATTTTATTTTTTTATGTGTAGTAACTATAGTTTTATATTTTCCATAATCTATGTTCATTTATTCCAGAATCTGAAGTTCTCACCTATCTGTTTCTCCTGGCTGTCGTCTCTGTTTATTCTCAGGCATTGTTCCTGTTTTCCTCTGCACCTGTATCTTTGACTTTGTGTTGACCACTTCAAAATCTTATTTGTGTAGGGTTTGCCTAAGCACATCCACTGTGCTCCTCGGGGCTGTAGCGGTCCAGAACTCCTCTGAAGTAATTTGACAGCTTGTGCTCTTTTGAACCTTCCAGAACATACGAACACAAGTTGTAAGTTTGCATGGTGGCTGGTTTAATTCTAGTTCTTGCTTCCACGGAAGGTGTATCACTTTGCATTACTCCCTCATTTTGGGATGAAGTGAATCCCCAGTATGGGCTCCAGGCTTTTTATTTACATCCCTTCTCCCCTGAGTGGTGCTCAGAACCAGTCCCAATTTACTGAGGTTTGCTAAGTAAAAGGAGAAAGGGGTGCTTTGCTGTTTGGTTGTGTTCCACATGATCTTCAGTTTTGACCCTAGTAAATTTTGACATCATTATATATTTCAGCCTTTAAGATTTTTTTAAAGTTTATCCAGCAAGTTTAATTAATTTTAGCACTAAAATTGATCTTAATTGAGACCACCATTACCAGAAATTAGAAGCCTATGTGTAAAGCTTAAAGCTTTAACTCTTCTAAGATTTACTCTGTCTATATTATTATGCTTACATCTCCTTAAAATGAATAGACAATAATCTATACATTGCGATAACAATTGTCCATATCTTTCCTAAGTATTACATTTTTTATTTATCACGTAATATATGTCTATGTGTGCAAAGATCTTTTTCTTAAATTTATATTCTTTTAAATTGCTTTCATATTTTTTTATTTCTGTATAAGCACTGTTCTCTTCAAATTACTATCATTGTATAACATTGTAATTTATATTAATCAAGATCCTCTTATATTTTTCTTTATCAAAATTTGCTTAGGTGTACTAATTTTTTCCTATACATTTTAGAAATATTTTAGTCTCATCAATATACAATTAAATTGATTTTAGAGTAAATTAGAATATATTACCTTTGCAATAGTAAATACTTTTATAAATGTGGAGTCCCACTGTTTTTTCACACTTTAAAATTTAATTTCCTTACCTTTGTGTAAACAGGACTTGAGGCTGGAGGAAAAGGTGAAAGAATAAAATATTAGAAGAAAACTTCTAAATATTTCTAAAACCAAGTTCCAATAACTCCCTTGCCACTAGTTTATTTTTTTGTTGTGTTTTTTTAATTTTCTTCTCAAAATATGCCCTGCTTGTGTCTGCACACACACATACTGAACCTAGGGTGCCTCTCTAGTCTGAGAGTACACCCTTTTCTACAGTTCCCAGATGACTCTTGCTCTGTTTTCTTCATTCATAGGTCTGGTCTCATTTATAATTTCCAGAAATAGACATGGAACTTTTATTATTGGCACACCCCCAGTGATCTCAATATTACATGCTATCTGCTTTAACTGTTGCACCTTTTATCTTGAGAATCAAATGAAAGGACAGTGCTCACTGTGAAAGCACACATAATAAAACTTGAATGATGCAGAGATTAGTATGTACTCTGTGCAAAATCGATATGTACATGTGTTACATATCCCACATTTACAAATAGATATGTACATGTGTTACATATTCCACATTTACAAATAGATATGTACATGTGTTACATATTCCACATTTATCAAATAAAACTTATGAAAAGATGTTCAAAATCATACATCATTAGAAAACTGCAAAGTAAAATCAGATACCACTACACATACATTAGAATGACTGGAATCCAAAACATTGACAGCACCCAATGCTGGTGGGCATGTGGAGCAACAGGGAAAATATAACATGTATGCGAGTGGGAATGCAGAATGGCACAACCTCCTTGAAAGATTGTTTGGCAGTTTCTGACAAAGTTAAATATATCCCTACCATATGGTACAGCAATCACACTGCTTGGCATTTGCCCAAATGAGTAGAAAACTTATGTCCACACAAAATCCTGCACATGATGTTTATAGCAGATTTATTCATAACTGCCCAAACTTGGAGGCAACCAAGATGTCTTTTTAGTAGGTAAATGGGTAAATAAACTGTGGTTGATTCAGACAATGGGATTATTCATGCTAAAAAAAAAAAAGAACTATTATGCCATGAAAAAGAGTGGAGAAATCTTACATGCATATTACTAAAAAAGTGAGTCAACCTGAGAAGCTACAAAAGGTATGATTCCAACTATATGACATTCTAGGAAGACAGTAAAAAAAAAAAAAAAAATCAGTGGTTACCAAGGGATCAAAGGAGAAAGGGATAAATAGGTGGAGCACAGAGGATTTTTAGGGCTTTGAAACTATTCTTTATATACCACTAGGAGCTTGGTGCATGAATTAGTGCATAGGTGGGGTCCCTCGGCCTGGCCAGCAATCAAGACTTTTGGTGGGTCAGCTGGCTTGGAGGAGGGGCCATGGGAGGTTGGCTGGCCATGAGCGGTTGGCTGTGAGAGCACACTGACCACCAGGGGGCAGCTCCTGAGTTGACTGCCCCCTGGTGGTCAGTGCATGTCATAGCGAACGGTCGACCAGTCATTCCAGTCATTCGGTCATAACAGTTGCTTAGGCTTTTATATATAGAGATAATAGTGAATATATGTCATTGTACATTTATAAAAATTCATAAAGTAACAATACCAACAGTGAACCCTAATGTAAACTATGGGTTTTGAATAATAATGGTGTATTAATGTTGTTTCATTAATTATAGGATGGCGGGGAAGGCTGTGAGTGTGTGTGTATGGGGGGAGGAGGATGAAGGAACACTGTAATTCTCATTAAATTCTGCTGCTAAGACAAAACTGCTATAAAAAATGAAGTCTTTTTTAAAAAGTGTTTTTTTAAAAAGCACAGAGAAAGAAATTTTTTGAAACTGGACTTCTTGAACCAGACACAGGTATTTAAATAATACCTTCGTGCTGCAACCTTTTTCAGTGGGGATTCAGGATCTGGATAAGGGGCCATGCACAAACGAATGCACTAGACAAGAAATATGAATTTAGAAGGCATGGGGGGTCAGGCGGAAACCTTCCTCTAGTGGAGAGGCTCTCTAACTTCTGGGTCCCGTTTTCTTTCATTCACTTGAATACACATTTGCCCTTTAGGAATCTGTATGGCATATCAAAGGTAAAGTTTGGTAAACAGTAAAAGGATTATCACGTTAGGGAATTGCCTTCAGCCATTTGGCCAACAACAGGGCAATATTATGCTGCATTTTCAGCGGAATATCGCATTAATATGTTAACTACTGTTGGTCTTAGCCTCTGGTACCTTTGTATAAAGAAACCTCAAATTTGCTAAATTAAAAAGGCCTGTTTTCAAAATTGGTTTTCTATATTTTTAGAAGGATAATTTGTATATCCATTATAACCAGACGACACAAACAACATGAACATAACATGAACAGAATATATGTGCAGCTGTCAAATCAACCTATATATGATATGGAATATTTTTAACACTAGTCACATATAAAGTATGCTAAAAAATTTTAAGATGCCACAGACTACACTTGGAATGAGAAACATCATTATAAGTGAGTTATATTAAAAAATCATACATGGTAGCTAAGCCAAAAAAGTCATTGAAAAATTTATCATATGACAATAATCTACAGTAAAAATGTGTGATTCATGGACAAAATTCTGCTTGCTTATTTGTTTATGTGTTTATTACTACAGATGTAAATTTTTCAGTAAACATGAAATTTTTGACATGATACATATTCTCTAGCTCATCAACAACCCTTTCACTCTTTAGTAGCCTCCATCCAGCCTACCTTACACTTAACGAATTACCTGGCTTTTGAAAGCACTTGATTTAGTAGCATCTCCTCACCTAATATATTTTGTAATGGTCATGTTCAGAACTATTAAAAAAACCAAGGTGTTTTGTAAATCCTATCTTCTCTTCTGCAGTACATCAGTAAGGAAAGATTTTGTGACATCTACTGGCAGATATAATCTTACTCCATGTTTCTGGAGGACAGCAACAACAAAATATTAACTTTATTTTTCTAAAATCAATTGAAATCAAGTTTCTAGTTCCTATATTCGGTGTGAAATATCCAATTTCCTTCTCCTTACTTCCTCCCCACCCAAAATGTGTGCAATGGGCTTGGGATCTTTGCAGAGTCCAGAATATACTTTGAATTCTTTTTCCTTTTTGGCACCAGTGGTATTTGCTGAAGTGTTTGAGCTCATTGTCCAATCAAGAATAGTCATTTGCATATGAAAAAATGCTCAAAGTCACTAATTATCAGAGAGATGGATTAAAATGACAATGAAGTAGCACCTCACACGTGCCAGAATGGCTACCATCTACACTAATAAAAGACAAACATGTAAATTGACTGTACCTTCGCTATGCCTTAAGCCACGCCCACCAGCCAATCAGAGTGAATATATGCAAATTAACCCAACCAAGATGGTGGCCGGCAGCCACGAAGCTGGAGCAAGCAGGAAGCTTGGTTGCTCCAGTGATGGAGGAAGCCAAGCTTCCTGCCTGCTGCAGCCAGCTGTGAGCTCCACTCAAGACAAAAAAGTTTCAATTATAGAAGCTAAAAAAAACCCAGATACCTGCGTCCAGCCGGCCGTAGCCACAGAGCTGGAGAGAGCAAGAGGCTTGGGTTGCCCCTGGCGATGGAGGAAGCTAAGCTTCCCGCCTGCCCTAGCCAGCTCTGAGCTCACTCAAGGCAACAATATTTCAATTATGGAAGGTAAATAAATCCCTGAATTTAAAAAAAAGAAAAAAAAGGAGAGGCTGGGAGTTTGGCCAGCCTGAAAACGGCTCTCAGCCCCTCACCCAGGCTGGCCTAACCTCAATTGGGTGAAGGTCCCAAGGGTGGGGGGCTTGACCAGCCTGCAAACAGCCATCAGCCTCTCATCGAGGCTGGCCAGGCACCCCAGTGGGGACTCCCACCCTGAAGGGGGTGTGACCAGCCTGCAAACACCCATCAGCCCCTCACCCAGGCTGGCCAGGCACCCCAGAGGGACCCCCACCCTGATACGGGACACCCTTCAGGGCAAACCAGCCGGCCCCCACCTGTGCACCAGGCCTCTATCCTATATAATAAAAGGATACTATGCAAATTGATCCTAACAGCAGAACAACTAAGAATGACTGATCACTATGACACACACTGACCACCAGGGGGCAGACACTCAATGCAGGAGCTATCCCCTGGTGGTCAGTGCGCTCCCACAGGGGGACCTCTGCTCAGCCACAAGCCAGGCTGATGGCTGCCAGCACAGTGGGGGTGGCGGGAGCCTCTCTCGCCTACTCAGCAGCACTAAGGATGTCTGACTGCAGCTTAGGTTTGCTCCCTACTGGTAAGTGGACATTCCCTGAGGGCTTCCAGGCTGTCAGAGGGATGTCTGACTGCCAGCTTGGGCCCTATCCCCCAGGGAGCAGGCCTAAGCCAGCAGGTGGACATCCTCTAAGGTGTCCCAGACTGCAAGAGGGTGTAGGCTGAGCTGAGGGACCCCCCCCCCCACCCGAGTGCATAAATTTTTGTGCACTGGGCCTCTAGTAAATAAATAAACAAATAGCAAATGCTGGCCAGGCTGTGGAGAAGAGGGAACCCTAGTACACTGCTGGTAGAAATACAGATTGGTACAACCACTATGGAAAACAGTGTGGAGGAGTTTAAATAAAAAATAAAAAATGGAACTGCCATTTGATCCAGTGATCCCACTTCTAGGAATATATGCTAAGAAGCCTGAAACGCCAATCAAAAAGAATATGTGCACCTCTATGTTCATAGCAGCATTATTTACAATAGCTAAGATCTGGAAACAGCCCCAAGTGCCCATCAGTAGATGAATGGATTAAAAAACTGGTGCATTTACACAATGAAATGATATGCAACTGTAAAAAAGAAGGATCTCTTACCCTTTGAGACAGCATGGAGGGACCTGGAGAGTATTAAGCTAAATGAAATAAGCCAGTCAGAGAAAGACCAGTATCGCATGATCTCACTCATATGTGAAATCAAAATAGTTTCAGAGACATTGAAGCATGAAACAGACTGATGAATTTCAGAGGGAAGTGGGGATTAACCAAAGAACTTATATTTATACTAGAGGCCCAAAGCATGTAAGTCATGCAAGAGTAAGTCTTCCTTCCCCTGGCTGTTGGCACTGTCTTCCCTCTGGCACTTGGGAACTGGGCTTCCCTCCAGCTGCTAGCAGGCACACAATATCCGGGTTTCCCTCGCAGCCCTGGCTTCATCTGGAAGGTTGTCTGGAAGGTCATCCTTAAGGATGTCCGGTCTAATTAGAATATTACACTTTTATTATTATAGACTAGAGGCCTGGTGCATAAAATTCATACACTGAGAGAGGGGGTCCCTAAGCCTGGCCTGCACCCCCTCGCAATCTGGGACTCTTCGGGGGATGACCGACTGTCAGTTTAGGGATCAGGCCTCAACCAGCAATTGGACATCCCTCTCACAATCCAGGACCCCTGGCTCCTAACCATTCACCTGCCTGCCTGATCACCCCTAACCACTTGCCTGCCTGCCTGATCACCCCTAACCATTCTGCATGCCAGCCTGATCACCCCTAACCACTCGCCTGCATGCCTGATCACCCCTAACCACCCTGTCTGCCTGCCTGATAGCCCCTAACTGCCTCTGCCACAGCCCCCTCTGCCGTGGCTTGATCCAGAAGGATATCCAGAATGACGCCCAGAAGGTCATTCAGCTGTCCGGTCTAATTAGCATTTTATGCTTTTATTATTATAGGTGAACCTCTCTTGCCTAAGGGAAAAGTTCTGGTAGGAAATATCCAGATTAGTTTATTTTTAATTTGAATTAGCATGTCTATTTTCAGACAATTGTAGATTTGCATGCAGTTGCAAAATATAATGCTGAGAGATTCTATGTATCCTTTACCCAGTTTCTCCCAATGATAACTTTTTGCAGAACTATAGTCCAAATCACAACCATGGTATTAACATTGATGTGGGAAATATACCAAATATTTCCAACCAAAAGTTTCCCTTATGTGGCCCTGTTAAAGCCACATGTACTTCTCTCTTATCCACCCTCATCCCCCTGATAATCCCTGACAACCATTAACTTTATTCCCATATTTTTATAACTTATTATTTAAAGGTTATATAAAGGAAATCATATTGTATGCAATGTTTTGTGATTTAATTTTTTCATTGAGTGTAACTGCTTACAGATTCATTCAGGTTGTTGCATGTGTCAATATTTTGTTCCTTTTTTTGTAGCCAAGTAGTAATTTATGTTATTGAAGGGTCACAATTTGTTTAACCATTTACTTATTGAAGGACAGAGAGTTCTTTCAATTTTTTGGCTATTATGCATAAAGCTTCTACAGACAATCACATGCAGGTTTTTGTATGCATATAAGTGTTCACTTGTCACTGATAAAGACATAAAAGTGCAATTGTGAGGTCATCTAAATTTACATATTTAGTTTTTAAGAAAATGCCAAACTGACTTCCAGAATGGCTGTACCATTTTACATGTCCACCAGCAATGTATGAGTAATCTACTTTCTTCACATTCTTGCCACTACTTGGTGTTGTAACTATATTTTATTTTAGCCATTTGATAGGTATATAGTGATTTTAAATTGTGCTTTTATTTAGGATTTCTATAATGATTAATGATGTTGAACTTCTTTTCTTGTGCATATTTTTCATTTGTATATTGTTTTTGAAAAGATGTCTATTATTGTATTTTGCCCATTTTTTATAGCATTGTTTATGTATTCAAACACATTGGTTTTATACTACTAGCCTCCAGAACTGTGGGATAATAAATTTCTGTTGTTTAAGTCACCTCTTCTATACTTCTCTCTAATAACAGCTCTGGCAAACTAATACAGTGAGTCTTCTGTTACTGAATGATTTAATATTTCAATATTTGTAACTTAAAAATTCAAAATTTTAAGATTAGGCACAAGGTATTAAAATTTTCCCATTCTTTAATGCACTTCGGCAGTTTGTATCTTTTGAGGATTTTTTCCTTTTGCTCAACTATCAAATTTATTTTCATAATGTTTTTTGTAATATTTTAATTATTTAATATTTTTGTTATACTTTTAATATCTCTAGAATATATATAATCACTGATGCTGGTAATTTGTTTTTCTATCTTTTTTTCAGACCAGTATTGCAGAGGTTTACCAATTTTATTGTTTTTCTCAAAGAAGCAGCTCTTGGTTTCACTAATTTTCTTTCTGTTTTCTATTTCACTTATTTTCCACTATTTCCTTCCTAATGCTTTTAATAGCTTTATTTGTTCTTTAGCACCCTCATTTTTTTAGAAGGATGATGAGTTCATTGATTTTATGTGTTTCTTTATTTCTAATCCTGGTATTTAATGCTATAAAATTTTATGTAACTAATGGTTTAGCATCCCACTATTTTTGTTGTGTGGTGTTTTTATTTTTCATTCAGTTCCCAATTTGGTCTAATTTTTATTTTGGTATGTGAACACATAATGCAAACCTGATATAAGACTGGTGAGATGTTTTGCTCTTTTTTCCTTTTCATTTGGTTTATTGCAACATTCTCAGCTTATTGAGCTCTAAGAAATGCTCTCTCAAAATCTTCCTTCTAATTTCTATTTCTTTGTAAGACATGAGTGAGTTACCAAGACAGTTGTCTTTACGTACATTTTAATAACAATTTAGTGACTTATTTTGTGTGTCATACTATTTTCTCATTTAAGAAAACTGAGGAGGAGAAAAAGGGCTGATTGGGGGGTTGGGGCACCGCCCCGTCACACTCAAGGCAGGGTCGATGGGGAGGTTGCGACGCCACCCCCTGTCACGCACAGAGCAGGGCCAATCAGGGGGTTGGGGCACTGCCCCCTGTCACTCACAGAGCAGGGCCAATCAGAAGGTTGGGACACTGCCCCCTGTCATTCACAGAGCAGGGCCCATCAGGGGGGTTGGGGCTCCGTACCCTGTCACACACAGAGCAGGGTCGATCAGGGGGTTGGGGAGCTCCCCCTTGTCATGCACAGAGCAGGACCCATCAGGGGGTTGGGGAGGTCCCCCCTGTCACGAACAGAGCAGGGCAGATAGGGAGGTTGTGGCCCCACCCCTGTCACACACAGAGCCGCATGGCGATAAGGGGGTTTGGGAGCTGCCCCCTGTCACATTGATCCCGGTGCTGGGAGGCATATTACCCTTTTACTATATAGGATAGAGGCCTGGTGCACGGGTGGGGGCCAGCTGGTTTGCCCTGAAGGGTGTCCTGGATCAGGGTGGGGGTCCCGCTTGGGTGCCTGGCCAGCCTGGATGAGGGGCTGATGGCTGTTTGCACCTGGTCACACCCCCTTCAGGGTGGGGGCCCCCACTGGGGTGCCTGGCTAGCCTGGGTGAGGGGCTGAGGGCCGATTTCAGGCTGGCGGGTGACTGAAGCTCCCAACCGCTCCTTTTTTTCTTTTTTTTTTTTTTTATTCTGGGCCAGCTTTAGCTCTGAGGCTTGGCTCCAGCTCTGAGGCCTCAACTGCTGAAAGCAGGTATCTGGTTTGTTTTGGTTCTATAATCGAAATACTGTTTCAACTCCAGCTCTGAGATCCCGGCTGGCTGAAAGCAGGTTTCTAGGGTTTTGTTTAGCTTCTATTTTGTAACAATGTTTCAAACTGCAAGCTCAGAGGCCGGCAGCGGCAGGCGGGGAACGTTGGAGTCCTCCATCACTGAAGCAAGCAAGCCTCATGTTCGCTTCAAGCTGCCTGGCTGCCGGCCGCCATCTTGGCTGGCAGTTAATTTGCATATCACCCCGATTAGCCAATGGGAAGGGTAGTGGAGTGACACCAATTTGCATGTTTCTCTTTTATTAGTGTAGATGTGAATTTATAGGCTAATTCCCAACATTGTTATACATGGAATAGGGTGCCTGCTCTGCCTTGTGTCATTTTTCTAAAAAAATCGTTTTTTTACTTTTACCATTTGCAACAGCATGGATGGAACTGGATAAGATTACACTAAGTGAAATACGCCATTTGGAGAAATATAAATATCACATGACCTTACTCATATGTGGGATATAATGACTAACATAATTTGATGAACAAGGATAGATCGATCTAGAGACAAATGGTAGGGGAGGAGAGGTTAGAGAGCAACCAAAGGACTTATATGCATGCATATTAGCATAACCAATGGACACAGACACTGGGGCAGTGGGGGCCTGCCTGGGCTGGGAAGGGATGTGGGAGAGGGTCAATAGGGAAAAAGGAGACACATGTAAAAATTTAGGCAATAAAAAAAAAAGTGGAGACACAGACACAATGGAAGGATAGGGTGAGGGAGAAAGTGTGTGTGTGTGTGCACATGTGCAAGCTCATATTGTAAGAAAGGCAACTAAATCATCATTTCTACTGGTACAGAGTCAATAGATAAAGAACATTTCATATGTTAAAAATCTAGAAGTAGCAAAAACGATTAAAAGTCTTGTTAGTGGTAGCTTGTGGTGCTGGAGAGGGAACTTAGGGTTAGTAGGACTGGAGAAAGGGTTTCTCCTTTGTATTACAGACCTTTTTTTTGTACTTTCTGACCCTTTAAAACTAATTATATGCATTACCTTGAGAAAAAAAAAATGAAATAAAATAAAATAAAATAAAATAAAATAAAATAAATATATAAACTTCCAAACAAAGGAAGTTCCCTCTCTTGGCCTCACATGTGATCTCTTGGGGCTCTGGCTGCAGGGGACTGCACTGTGGCCACATGGTGCATGGCCGTGTTGGGCCCACACGTGGACTGAAGGACTTTAATCTGACCTGGATGCTGAACCACGCCCGGCTGCAATGTGGAACGGAAACCCTGGACACTGGCCCTCTTTCTGGCTCTGCTGAACTCACAGCTGCCCCTCTTTCAGGACTGGCTGTGGGCAATGAGACATTGGAACCCGAGGAATGTAACTCTATGCCAAGAAAATCTACCACCAAAAAAAAAAATTGTTCCAGGAAAATATGCCTTATCCCTCCCACCTTTCCTCCACTATGGTTCCACCTACTCACAATACCCTGCTTTGTGTCCTCAGGGAATAGCCACTGAAGGAAATTATGAGAAACATTTTTAAGGCCATCTTGCCAGTTCAGAGTGTTCTCGAAAATAGTCAGTAAACATTTTATTTAAAAAATATGATAATAGAATGAAATGATACAGATTTGTTAACTATATCTAAGATGAGATTTGTCAGACATAACAATCCTATGTAATAAAAGACAAAAAGGGTAATTAACTGTACCTCCACTACACTTCCCATTGGCTAATCCGGGCGATATGCAAATTAACTGCCAACAAATATGGTGGTTAACTTGCATATGTAGGAGCCAAGCTATGGAGAAAAGCCAGCTGGCCCCGGGCAGGAGCAGCGAGCGAAGGATGGCATGGTGAGCAAAGAGCAAAGTGGGGGCCCACCAGCCCGCCCGCTGCATGCCACGACTGCAGCCACGCCCCCGGGGCCTGCCCGCCGCCCCCTCCACCACGCTCCCAGGGCCCACGAGTGGTGGGCCAAGGGCTTAGCTAAGGCTTAGCACATACTCCCCGGTGGCCCCACAGCAGGGCATCCTGGCAACCTCCTGACAGGAGGGCGGCTGGGAGAGCCATGGAAGGGTAGAGCAGCCGGAGCCAAGTTCCCAGGGGTCTGAGGAGAGTGCTTTCCAGGGGCCTGGACTGCAAAGAAGGAAGAGGAAGCAGCCAGGGGGAGCTCTTCCAATCCCTGTGCACGGACTCCCTACCGCACCCCCCGCATCCCTAGGGGGATGGGGAGGCTGACCAGACAGGAGAAGACCCAGCCTTGGGGGTAGCTGCAGTCTGTATCTCCAACTCCCAATTTCTTCCCCTGCCACCCCCGCCAGGGGTGCCCACAACAATAGCATGCCTGTGACAACCCATCAGCGCTCCCGAGGCACCTGAGGCCCGTGGCCTGCCGCTGCTGGGAACCCCTCCACTGGGGCCAGGCACGCCTCTCTTCCCTACAACTCCAGACCCTCAGGGTCAGACTCACCCCCCCCAACACCCCCTCTCCGACAGCAGTGGCACCCTCCCTGCAGCAGAAGTGCACTGAACCTTTTGGGGGTGTGTGGCTAAACCCATCTTCCTAGCCCACTAAACCATCAGTTGGACATACCCCCAGGGCTCCCAGACTTTTAGAGGGCACAGGCCACACTGAGGGACCCCCCCCCCCCCCCCCCAGTGCACAAATTTCGTGTACCGGGCCTCTAGTCTATATCCTATCTAATAATAGAGAAACATGGTAATTAGCCGTAACTTCGCTACCCTTCCCATTGGCTAATCAGCGAGATATGCAAATTAACTGCCAACCAAGATGGCGGCCTGCGGCCAGGCAGCTGATGCGAACAGGAGGCTTGCTTGCTCCAGTGAAGGAGGAAGCCAAGGTTCCCCGCCTGCCACTGCTGGGCTCTGAGCTGCTCTCTAAGAAATATTGTTGCAAATATAGAAGCTAAACAAACCCCAGAAACCTGCTTTCAGTCAGCCGGGATCTCACAGCTGGAGTTGCAACAAAGTTTCAAATACAGAAGGTAAACAAAGCCCAGAAACCTGCTTTCGGCAGCCGAGGTCTCAGAGCTGGAGCCGAGCCTCAGAGCTAAAGCCAGCTCTCAGCTCCAGTGACAGCCATAGAAGGTAAATAAATCCCAGAATAAAAAAGAAAAAAGAAAAATAGGAGAGGTTGGGAGCTTCAGTCTCCCGCAGCCTGAAAACGGCCCTCAGCCCCTCACCCAGACTTGCCAGACCCCCCAGTGGGGACCCCCACCCTGAAGGGGGTGTGACCAGCTGTACACAGCCATCATCCCCTCAACCAGGCTGGCCAGGCACCCCAGTGGGGACCCCCACCCTAAAGGGGGTGTAACCAGCTGCAAACAGTCATCATCCCCTCACCCAGGCAGGCCAGGCACCAAGCGGGACCCCAACCCTGATCCAGGACACCCTTCAGGGCAAACCAGCCGGCCCCCACCCGTGCACCAAGTCTCTATCCTATATAGCAAAAGGGTAATATGCCTCCCAGCACCGGGATCAGCGGAGCGGCGAGACCTCCAAGCACCGGATCAGCAGAGCTGCAAGGCCTCCTGGCCTGGGATCAGTGGAGCCACAAGGCCTCCCGAACCTGGAATCAGCGGAGCCACGAGGCCTCCTAGTACCAGGATCAGCTGAGCAGTGAGGCCTCACTGCCCCTGTGTCAAGCAGAGCCACGAGGCCTCCTAGCACTGGGATCAGTGGAGCCAGAAGGTCTCCAGGCCCCTGGAGCAGCGTGACAGGGGGCAGCACCCAAAACCCCTGATCGCTCTGCGGCTCTGTGTGTGACAGGGGGTGGGGCCACAACCTCCCTATCCGCCCTGCTCTGTTCGTGAAAGGGGAAGGCGCCCAAAACCCCTGATCGGCCCTGCTCTGTGCATGATAGGGGGGAGCTCCCCAAACCCCTGATCGGCCCTGCTCTGTGTGTGACTGGGTGGAGCCGCAACCTCCCCATCAGCCCTGCCATGAGTGTGACAGGAGGAGTGCCCCAACCCCCTGATCAGCCCTGCTTTGTGGGTGACAAGGGGTGGCGCCCCAACCTCCCCATCAACCCTGCCTTCAGTGTGACAGGGGGCAGTGCCCCAATCCCCCAATCGGCCCTACCCTGAGCATGACTGAGGGTGGCATCGCAAACTCCTGATCGGCCCTGCTCTGTGCATGACAGGGGGGAGCTCCCTAAACCCCTGTACGGCCCTGCTCTGTGTGTGACAGGGTACGGAGCCCCAACCCCTCTGATGGGCCCTGCTCTGTGCGTGACAGGGGGCAGTGCCCCAACCCCCTGATCGGCCAGCTCTGTATGTGACAGGGGTAGCACCACCACCCCCTGATCCGCCCTGCTCTGTGCATGACAGGGGGTGCCGCTGAAACCTCCCCATTGACCCTTCCTTGAATGTGACAGGGGGTGGCTCCCCAACCCCCCAATTGGCCCTACCCTGAGCGTGACTGAGATTGGCATCGCAACCTCCTTATCCGCCCTGCTCTGAGCCTGACCAGGGGCTGTGGGGCAGGCACCTAGGGATTGGGCCTAAGCCAGCAGGTCATTATCTCCCGAGGGATCCCAGACTTTGAGAGGGCACAAGTGGGGCTGTGGGATACGCCCCCACCAGTGCACAAATTTTTGTGTACCAGGCCACTAGTATCTACACTAATAAAAGAGAAACATGGTAATTAGCGTACGACCGCTACCCTTTTCATTGGCTTATCAGTGAGTATATGCAAATTAACTGTCAGCCAAGATGGCGGCCAGCAGCCAGGCAGCTGGAAGCGAACATGAGGCTTGCTTGCTTCAGTGAAGGAGGACTCCAACGTTCCCTGCCTGTGCTGCCGGCCTCTGAGCTGGCAGTTTGAAACTTTGTAACAAATATAGAAGCTAAACAAAACCACAGGGATCTCAGGGCTGGAGTTATACATTGTTTTGATTATAGAACACAAAGAAACCAGCAGCGGAAGCCTCAGAGCTAGAGCCAGAGCTAAAGCTGGCCCAGAATAAAAAAAGAAAAAAAGGAGCGGTTGGGAGCTTCAGTCAATCGCCAGCCTGAAAGCAGCCCTCAGCCCCTCACCCAGACTGGCCAGGCACCCCAGTGGGGACCCCCACCCTGAAGGGTGTGTGACCAGCTGCAAACAGCCATCATCCCCTCATCCAGGCTGGCCAGGCACCCCAGTGGGAACCCCCACCCTGATCCAGGACACCCTTCAGGGTAAACCAGCCGGCCCCCAGGCCTCTATCCTATATACTAAAAGGGTAATGTGCCTCCCAGCACTGGGATCAGAGGAGCCGCGAGGCCTCCTGGCACCGGATCAGCGTGACAGGGGGCAGCACCCAAACCCCCTGATCGGCCCTGCTCTGTGTGTGACAGGGTGTGGCGCCCCAACCCCCTGATCGGCCCTGCTCTGTGGGTGATAGAAGGCGGCACCCCAACCCCCTGATTGGCCCTGCTCTGTGAGTGACAGGGGGGAGCTCCCCAACCCCCTGATGGGCCCTGCTCTGTGCGTGATAGGGGGCAGCGCCCCAACCCCTGATTGGCCCTGCTCTGTGCATGACAGGGGGTGGCGGGGCAACCTCCCCATCGACCCTGCCTTGAATATGACAGGGGGCAGTGCCCCAACCCCCCAATCGGCCCTACCCTGAGCGTGACTGAGGGTGGCATCCCAATCTCCCAATCCGCCCTGCTCTGTGCGTGACAGGGGACGGCGCCCCAACTCCCCAATCAGCCCTGCTCTGAGCCCGACCAGGGGCTGCACCTAGGGATTAGGCCTGCCCTCTGCCACCCAGGAGCAGGCCTAAGCCAGCAGGTCGTTATCTCCCAAGGGGTCCCAGACTGCGAGAGGGCACAGGCCGGGCTGAGGGACCCTCCTTCCCCCCCCCCCCCCGAGTGCACAAATTTTTGTGCACCGGGCCTCTAGTATCTACACTAATAAAAGAGAAACATGGTAATTAGCGTACGACTGCTACCCTTCCCATTGGCTAATCAGCATATCCTTATGCAAATTAACTGTCAGCCAAGATGGCGGCCGGCAGCCAGGCAGCTGGAAGCGAACATGAGGCTTGCTTGCTCCAGAAACTGCAGACTCCAACGTTCCCCGCCTGACTTGCCAGCCTCTGAGCTGGCAGTTTGAAACATTCTAACAAATATAGGCCCGGATCTCAGAGCTGGAGTTATACATTGCTTCAATTATAGAACCGAAACAAACCAGATACCTGCTCTCAGAGCTAGAGCCAGAGCTAAAGCTGGCCCAGAATAAAATAAAAAAAAGGAGTGGTTGGGAGCTTCAATCAACAACCGCCAGCCTGAAAGCAGCCCTCAGCCCCTCACCCAGACTGGCCAGGCACCCCAGTGGGGCCCCCCACCCTGAAGGGTGTGTGACCAGCTGCAAACAGCCATCATCCCCTCATCCAGGCTGGCCAGGCACCCCAGTGGGGACCCCCACCCTGATTCAGGACACCCTTCAGGGCAAACCAGCTGGCCCCCAGGCCTCTATCCTATATAGTAAAAGGGTAATATGCCTCCCAGCACCGGGATCAGCGTGACAGGGGGCAGCGCCCAAACCCCCTGATCAGCCTGTGGCTCTGTCTGTGATATGGTGCGGCGCCCCAATCCCCCCCCCCCCCGCGCCCACGGGCCCTGCTCTGTGTGTGACGGGGTAGAGCCATAACCTCCCCATTGGCCCTGCCCTGAGTGTGACAGTGGTGGCGCCCCAACCCCCTGATCTGCCCTGCTCTGTGTGTGACAGGGGGTAGTGCCCCAACTCCCCTATCGGCACTACTCTGTGAGTGACAGGGGGGAGCTCCTCAACCCCTTGATCGGCCCTGCTCTGTGCATGACAGGGGGGAGCTCCCCAACCTCCTGATTGGCTCTGCTCTGTGTGTGACAGGGTATGGAGCTCCAACTCCCCTGATGGGCCCTGCTCTGTGCGTAACAGGGGGCAGCGACCCAACCCCCTGATTGGCCCTGCTCTGTGAGTGACAGTGGGTGGTGCCGCAACCTCCCTATCAACCTTGCCTTGAGTGTGACAGGGGGCGGTGCCCCAACCTCCCAATCGGCCCTACCCTGAGCGTGACTAAGGATGGCATCGCAACCTCCCCATCTGCCCTGCTCTGTTCATGTCAGGGGGCAGCGCCCCAACTTCCCAATCGGCCCTGCTCTGAGCCCTACCAGGGGCTCCACCTAGGGATTGGGCCTGCCCTCTGCCACCAGGGAGCAAGCCTAAGCCAAGCAGGTCATTATCTCCTGAGGGGTCCCATACTGCGAGAGGGCACAGGCCAGGCTGAGGGACCCCCCTCTCCCCCCTGAGTGCACAAATTTTTGTGCACCTGGCCTCTAGTATATATATATAAATCTAAGCAACTGGCTGGCCAGCTAGTAGCTATGATATGCAGTGACCACCAGGGGGCAGACTCTCAATGCAGGAGTGGATGCAGGAGGCTGCCCATTATCTTCACTAGCAGAGAAGTGCAAACAAGGATCCCGGAAAGCTGGTGACCCTTGAACCCATGGCAAGGGCCTGAGTTATCCACCGATTGTCTAGTCCAGACAATGGTGGCTCAAGTTATATCCTGATCAAATAGTCTCAGAGTAAATCCTCCTAATATTTACTGACCTTTTAAGATAGCCTGTCTGTTACTGCAATTACCTGCCTGACTAAGGGTTTTCTGCTTAACCAAAGTGAATAAAAGGCTGGCGAGGCCTGGGCACTGGTGGAAGTCCTTCCCCTTGAGTTGGACTGGCCCTCCAATATTTCCAAATTATCTCTTGTCTCTTCTCTTTCATTTGTGTGCGGCTTCTCTTCCAGACCCTGAACCCTGAACCACGCAGTACATGGGGGAACAAACATACACAAGCAGACACCACAGACATGAAAACATGGAACAGACTGATGAATCTCAGAGGGAAGGAGGGGGAAGGTGGGAAGAGATTAACCAAAGATCTTATATGCATACTAGAGGCCTGGTACATAGATTCATGCACCAGTGGGGTCCCTTGGCCTGGCCTGTGGGTATCGGGCCGAAACTGGCTCTTTGACGTCCCCTGAGGGGTCCTGGATTGCAAGTGGGCAAATCTGTGCACCAGGCCTCTAGTCTTAAAATAATTTGAAACTTAATTTGCAACTCTACTGCTTAATTCTTTGGTCCAGAATTTATTGGCATTATGAATTTCCAAAGCTGTAAATGACAGATTTTTATACTAGGCTTAAAAAGTCTTTACGTCACTTTCATTTTTGAAAGACTTTGTTATTTAGTTTTGAAATCCAGGTTAACAGTATTTCTGTTTGTCTTGTTTTTAAATCACAGCATTATAGGATTGTTTTTACTAGTAAGAATATCTTCTGGTGTGCATTGTTTCCACCAAAAGTCTGCTCTCATGGTTATTGTGTTCTTATCTATATGCTGTGTTACTTTCCACTGGATGCCTTTAAATTTATCTCTGTTATTTTTTTTTTTAGCCCTTTGACTATCATTTGCTTTGGTTTGTCTTTATAATTTCTTCTGTCTTGGGGTTCATGAATCTGTTTAGATCTGTGGGTTTGTAGCATTTACTAAGTTTGAGTATTTTTTTCAACCATTATTTATTCAAGTCATTTTCTATTATGTTCTCCCTCCTAACCCAACAACCCATTACACATTTATTAGGCCACTTGAATTTGTTCTCAGTTTATTAATGCTATGATCAAATTTTTATTGTTTTAGTCCTTTTTCCTGCTTTTCATTTTGGACAGTTTCTAATGCTCTGTTTTCTATTTTACTAATCTGTTTCACTGCAGCATTATATCTGCTTTAAGTAATTTTTATCTCATAGTTGAGTCCTTTTGTATTCGCCATATCACTACCTAACATGCTCAATCTTTCCCCTGGCTCTTAAACATATGAAAGTGGAGTTATTATAACTTTTAAATATCATTATTTATAAGTCTTTGTCATCTCTGGGCCCTTTCCTATTGATTGATTTTCCTCCTTATGGATTTATTTTCTTCTTTGAATATTTGGTGATATTTGATTGAATACCAGACTGTGAATTTCAAGATCCAGAGTTGTTCTGGAATGCAGTTATTTAAAAATTACTTTACATTCTTTATAAGAAATTTGTAAAAAAATTTTGGCTTTCTTCTATACATATTTGCAACAAAAGTCCTCTCAGAGAAGCATTGATCAGACTGTCAAACCTCAGAGGGAAGATAGGGGATGGTGGGGGTAAGGGGGAGAGATCAACCAAAGGACTGGTATGCATGCATATAAGCCTAACCAATTTGCACAGACACCAGTTGGGGTGGGGAGTGGGGTGGTAATGGGGGAATAAGGACACATATGTAATACCTTAATCAATAAAGAAAAAAATAAAATGGGGGAAAAAATCCTCTTATAAGGAGACATAAGAGATACTATTTCAGACTGAAAAGGATATGGATTTTACCATTCAGAGATCACACTCTACACTCAACACTAAGTGCATATTTGAATGTTTTAAAATAAGCCTGTCAGGAGTGGAGGGACAGTTCATCTGACCAACATGCAGGTTGTCCTCTGAGGAGTCCATCCCTTCTGAGTGAATTTTCCAGTGTGGGATCCAGGCTCCCCCTGGTGGTCTTCTGGTAGCACTTCATGGCAGAGGCTGAAAGACACCATCTGCTAGATACCTAGTTTCCCTCTTGTGAGCTGAGGCAATTTGCTGAAATAAAAGTAAACAAACAACAACAACAACAACAACAACAACAAACATTGTCTAAACATTGAGACAATATATTTAAGTCTAAGTTCTAAGTTTTTTGGAGGTTACGGATATGATTATTACCTTTGTGGTGGTGGTAACATGGGGGCATTCATATATCAAAACTCACCAAATTTATACATCACTTATGCACAGTTTTTTTTGTAAACCAATTATAACTCAATAAGGCTGGAAAGGATCCTAAGTATTATTGTGACAAAAATTAAAAAATTGTGAAATTGCATAATTTTCATTGCTGATGCCAAGTATACAAATTTACCTTAAATGAAATGCCAAGTGTTAATGACCACAATCTACTTTCTTTTTAGCTTGAGATAAATGAATTATAATTTAAATTAAAACTGAATCTTGAGTTTTTCTGACTCAACTCCCAAACATAAATATTTTTGAAAAGTGTTATTTTCAGTTCACCAGACATTTATTAGACATCTGCTTATTTCATTTCATATTTATGCACTATAAAAGGTAGGTCTCAAATAAGCAAACAAGCAAAAAAAAATGCACCTAAAAATAACTCTAAACCAGGGGTGGGCAAACTTTTTGACTCGAGGGCCACAATGGGTTCTTAAACTGGACCTGAGGGCTGGAACAAAAGCATGGATGGAGTGTTTGTGTGAACTAATATAAATTCAAAGTAAACATCATTACATAAAAGGGTACGGTCTTTTTTTTTTTTTAGTTTTATTCATTTCAAACGGGCCGAATCCAGCCCGTGGGCTGTAGTTTGCCCACGGCTGCTCTAAACCATATTTGAAGTTGACAGTTTTTCCCTGGGTAGTAAAAGTTTATTAATACTTCCAGATTTGTTTTCATTAGTGGATACTAAAATACTTTTCTTGGTTTTGAAGAAAAATTCAGGAGTAGGCAGAAAGGCAAGTGTGTGGTACCTCACTCACTGGCAGTCTAGAAGACTGACCTTTAGCTTCTCAGAAACTTTGTTTCCAGACCAGTCTGGAATCCAAAGAAAGTTCTGTGAGCACCTGCTATGAGGACCAGAAACTATCAGGTCTTTCTGGATGGCTCATACATTAGCTTAGATCCCATGCAGGTACTAATTCAAAGTCTCCCAATCTGTAGGGATGTGGCGCAATGAACTCCACTTTCTCTCTTAGGTCATCTTCTCCCTGTACCCTCTGTAAGCTAGGAAACGTGGACAGGCTGGGTTTTGTCCTCAATGTGATGCTTGTTGTAGGAAACATCAGAGAACTAAGTCTGGTTTCAAACACGCCCTAGACTACAAGATGCGTCCCCACTAAAGCCACTGCTCATGTCTGCGCCTGGGACTGTCGTGCAGGAGCTTTTGACGAAAGTAACATGTCTGGGGTTAGTACAGCTTCTGCCTTCTAAATCAGACCTTGTGTAAACAGATATTTGATGTGTGTGACTGTTACTTTGTTGTATCTCTATTTAAGATCATCACAAAAAAGACAGTCTCTACATTTACTTTCCATGGGTCATTAACACTCCTTGAAGACTCAAGTTTAATCATTATTGTGCCTTCAGGTCCTATCAGCATGTTCCATATTTGGTGGTTTAATTAATTATTCTAGTGAACATAAAAATATAAATATAGGGCTTTACATTTAAATTTTAATAAATCTAATAACATCTGCTTAACACTTCAATTTTAAATTGAAGTTTAATTTGGATGACAAATTGGTGTTTATAAAAAACCACACACACACACACCTGAAAGGCAGGTATTAGCTAGTGTCAGAAAAACTACTTTTGTCACTTACATGCTGGTGATCTCAAATAAGCCACAGTCTAGATCCTCACATTTCTTAACCATCTAAATGGTTAAAAATACATCCTTAGCCCAAATCTCAATTGTAATAATTGTAATATCTATATTGTATGATTAAATTCAGGATTACTTTAAACTTCTAGTACAAGCCAAATGAAAAACATACATAAATATCAGGTTTATGAAAAATGTTCATATAAAATACAAATACTAAATAAATATTATTAGTCATCATCAGAATAAATTCTAACTTGAAATTGTATTTTAAGAAGGATCAGATAGCATTGCATTTTCATTTTAGCCCTTATTGTTAAAGTTATATATAAGCATATCAATTTCCTAGCAATACAACCTATATAATAAAAGGCTAATATGCAAATTGCCCCTTCGGGAGTTCGACCGCTTGCTATGACATGCACTGACCACCAGGGGGTGGTGAAGAACAAAGGAAGGCCCTGGCCAGCAGCTGGCAGGCAAGGTAAGGAAGGCCCCGATCGGCCCTGATCACTGGCCAGGCCTAGGGACCCTACCTGAGCACAAATTTTGTGCACTAGGCCTCTAGGATAGAATAAATTTAGAGAGTATAGGTTTCAGGTGGAAGAAATGGATAATAATAGGAAGCAGGTAGGGATTTTCAGGACTAACACAGGAGGCCCTGGGTGTGTTGTGGAGGAACACTGTTGATTAAGCCCGAGAAGGACGGTACCCCAAAGAGTAGGGCTCATGGTAACAGCTCAAAGAATCATTTCTTGATTGAATGTGACTATCACTGAATAGAAAAGGCAAGAGGGCCAAGTAAGAGATAGTATCAGACAGAAAAGAGGAATAGGCTGCCTAAAGAAATTGCACCTGCTTCATAAAGTCACAGGTGGTTGATGGGACCAGATCTTTGGATTACTAGATGTTATGGACATCAAACAAAACTTATAAAGACAAAGACCAAATTAAGATCAGAGGTGAAGCTCAATTTGTGTATTCATGATATAACTGGATGTATATTATTGGGAAAATATCTATTTTTGTTTGCAAGGAATTGTATGGTTACTGCTCTTTAATTTCTAATCAAATCCTGCCATCTAGTGGCAACACTACTCTTTAGCATTGCAAAAAATAGTGAACATTGGACACACCAGGCCTGACCTTTCCCTCCATTCTCAACACTTGCCATCCCCACAAAAACCCACATAATTCATTATAATTTTTCCTTAGGTCAAAGATTCATGTAGATTTTGTAACTTCTCATATTTTATGCATATGTATTTAACTGTCTGTCAGGCCTATGACATTTTATTCTACTTCTATAATATCTGGAAAAAATATTGAGACTGAAGACTGACACTAATCAGAAAGTGTAAATAAGGATTTCTACTATTTTTTAAACATTTTAATAGCAAATATATTTTCAATTTAAAAATATTTAATTTGACTCATTTGAGATTTATATAATGTAATTTTTCTACCTCTCAAAACATAATTGAAAATGGAAATAAATATATTACTTTTCTCATCTAATCATCAATTCAAAAAATCTTACCATTTAATAGCCAGAAAAAGAAAAATGAGTCCTAAATTCTTCTGTGACTTTATCCAGAGTGAGGAGGAAAGGAGTTTTGTCCTTTCACAAGGATGTGAGATTTTATGCAACTTTCAAAAGACCTTAAGTTGATGTAGGGGTACAGATTTCCTGGTGGTGGAACCAGCTCTTGAAAAAAGTTAGTGCTGGCCTGGCCTGTGAGGGTTTCCAACTGAGGAGGAAACTGGTCTTGCAAGGCATGTCAGGCCATAAAAACTGAACAATGCACTGCCCTGGGTGGCAGGCGGGGGGTGGGGGGGGCGAGGTCATTATCACTGGCCCCAGGAAGATCATCTGATATGACCTGGGAACCCCAACACCTGGGGGCCTTCCTGTAAGCCCACAAGGGGGCAGAACCATATCTGCAAGACAAAGACTCCATCTACACTAATAAAAGAGAAATATGGTAATTAGCGTACGACCACTACCCTTCCCATTGGCTAATCACTGAGTATATGCAAATTAACTGTCAGCCAAGATGGCGGCCGGCAGCCAGGCACTGAAGCGAGCAGGGAGGTTTGCTTGCTGCGGACTCCAACGTTCCCCGCCTGCCGCTGCCCGCCTCTCAGTTGCAACTCAAAGCAACTATGTACTATGTTGCAAATAAGAAGCTAAATAAAACTCCAGAAACCGGCTTTCATTCAGCTGGGCTTTAGCAACATTGTATCGATGTTTTCAGAGGCGAGGCCTCAGAGCTAAAGCTGGCCCAGAATAAAAAAAAAAAAAAGAAAACAAGGAGCGGTTGGAAGCTTCAGTCACTCGCTTCCGGAAAACAGCCAGACTGGCCAGGCACCCCAGTGGGGACCCTCACCCTGATCCAGGACACCCTTCAGGGCAAACCAGCCGGCCCCTACCCATGCACCAGGCCTCTATCCTATATAGTAAAAGGGTAATATGCCTCCCAGCACCGGGATCAGCGGAGCAGCGAGGCTCCCGGGACCAGGATCAGAGTGACAGGGTGCAGCACCCAAACCCCCTGATCGCCCTGCGGCTCTGTGTGTGACAGGGGGCGGGGCCACAACCTCCCTATCCGCCCTGCTCTGTTCATGACAGGGGAAGGCACCCCAATCCCCTGATCAGCCCTGCTCTGTGCCTGATAAGGGGGGAGCTCCCCAACCCCCTGATTGCCCTGCGGCTCTGTTTGACAGGGTGCAGCGCACCAACCCCCTGATCGGCCCTATTCTGTGTGTGACAGGGTGTGGCGCCCCAACCCCCCCGCCCCCACCCCAAGGGCCCTGCACTGTGTGTGACAGGGTAGAGCCATAACTGCTCCATCAGCCCTGCCCCAAGGGTGACAGTGGTGGTGCCCCAACCCCCTGATCGGCCCGGCTCTGTGGGTGATAGAGGGTGGCGCCCCAACCCCCCTCCACAGGCCTTGCTGTGTGTGTGACAGGGTAGAGCCATAACCTCCCCATTGGCCCTGCCCTGAGTGTGACAGGGTGCAGTGCCCCAACCCCCTGATCCACCCTGCTCTGTGTGTGACAGGGGGCGGTGCCCCAACTCCCCTATTGGCCCTACTCTGTGAGTGACAGGGGGGAGCTCCTCAACCCCCAAATCGGCCCTGCTCTGTGTATGACAGGGGGTGGAGCTGCAACCTCCCCATCAACCCTGCCTTGAGTGTGACAGGGGGCGGTGCCCCAACCCTCCAATTGGCCCTACCCTGAATGTGACTGAGGGTGGCATTGCAACTTCCCGATCCACCCTGCTCTGTGCATGACGGGGCTGCGCCCCAAATCCCCAATTGGCCCTGCTCTGAGCCTGACCAGGGGGCTGCACCTAGGGATTGGGCCTGCCCTCTGCCACCCGGAAGCAGGCCTAAGCCAGCAGGTCGTTATCTCCCGAGGGGTCCCAAAGTGCGAGAGGGCACAGGCCGAGCTGGGGACCCTCCCCCCTCCCAAGTGCACAAAAATTCTGGGCCTCTAGTAAGATTATAAAAAGCAAAGCCTCTGTATGTTACTTCACTCTCTGATTTGGAAATTACTTCCAGGAGTCCACTAGTCACTAGTGTAAATAAATGGGTCCCTCCCTTTCTCTAGGAAGTGTGCTTGGTTTTTCTTTGCTCTTCTGTAACATTTGGTTCCCTGAACCAGGAAGCTAACCGAGTTTGGCTCTTGCCTCCGGTGAGTGGACGGGGTTTGAGGTCTGGGGGCGCGGGACAGGCCTCCGGAAGGCGCCCACTGCTGATTTTAGCAGAATTGAATCTGGGGGAACTCCAGGAGCTTCTGGACCTCATCCCAGGACCCGGCCAGCATCTGGAGAAAGTAGACGGACGGACACCTCTGAACCTGTTGATAGAATCTGTAAGGTAGGGGTCCCAGTCAGTCAGGCCAACTACAAGTTAGTGGAAGGGGGAGCTTGATCACCTTCCCAGAAGTCATAGGACTTTGACAGGTATTCAGGAATCAGGACTCGGAGGTGAGTGAATTCAGATTCTATTAAGGAATTCTGGGTTCACTCTTCTGTTTGTATGCTTGTGTGGGACTAGCCAATTTGCTACTGAGAAGGGGGGATGGGGGGCTGGACGCAGCCTTAACTCCTCCGGTAGGTTCTCACCGAGACTTTGGTCGAGAATTCTGGTCTGGGTCGTGGGTGCCGGGAGAGTGCCCCCATGCCCATCTGGGGAGTTGGGGGGTAGTCTACTGAGAGAGTGTGAGTGTGGATGTATTACCTGTGATTAACTGGTCTGTGTGAAAGCGAAAGCTACTTTGATTTTCTGTTTGCTCATCTTGTTAAAATGTTTGATTTGCTGGAAGCTGAACCTGTGATGGTCTGCGAAGGTCTCGGGCAGCGCTGTTGAGTTGGTTTTCTCGGAGACATTTGCTGTCTGTCATGGGAGGAATTAGCCCAATTAGTGAGGATTTCTGTCTATGTTGTATTAGGGACTTGTTCTGTATCTGGAGGAATAGTTTCTAGATGGTATTCACTGTCTCTGGGACTTCCAGGAGACTGGCAAAGGGTTTGAGGCTGGCCTGTCTTTTAAAAAGGTAGAAGAGTCCCTAGGCAGTTTTCTACTGCCTCTGTTCAGGGACTTGTTCTGTATCTCTGCACAATTGAAACTGATTTGGTCGTATTTTGTGGTATAAATGTGGTGCGCGCCAGTGTAAAAGTGTTTTTATGTTCCTGTTTTGTTTTTGTTTTTGTTTAAAAAGAAAACATTCTAAACCTCTCTCAAGTTTCCGTGGTGATTCAAAGTTTTAATGGAGATTTCCTAGAAGTTGCAGGATATCTTCCTTTTAATTGTTCCTCAACACTCTGACTTATGTCTCTCACCTTTGCTTTCCCTCCATCCCCCACCCGCAACAGTAACTTGCTCCAGGCTCACTTCACTTGAGTGTCTAGGACAGTGATAGCAAACTTATGACACTCGTGTCAGAGGTGACACGCGAACTCATTTTTCTGGTTGATTTTTCTTTGTTAAATGGCATTTAAATATATAAAATAAATATCAAAAATATAAATGTTTTTCTTACTATGGTTGCAAATATTGAAAAATTTCTATATGTGACACGGCACCAGAGTTAAGTTAGGGTTTTTCAAAATGCTGACACACCCAGCTCAAAAGGTTCGCCATCACTGGTCTAGGAGATCACGCAACATGTCTGCCACCAGAACCACGATTCCCAGCATTCCTGGTGCTCCCCGTGCTCTTGGCTTCCACTTCCGGTCCAGGGGCTGGCACCAGAACTACAATTCCCAGCATTCCTGGTGCTGCCCATGCTCTAGGCTTCCACTTCTGGCCTGAGTACCCTTCCCTACCCTCACTCCACGCTGCCAGGGCCTCCAGCCCAAGGCCCCTTCCCTCCCCACCTTCCATTTGGCCAGGGCCCCTGCCCTCCCCTCCCTCTGTGCGGCCAGGGCGTGGATGCTGGGCTCGCATAGCCAAGAGCCCAGTGTTCCTCACCGCAGCCTCTGGCCTGAGGCTGCTCCCCGCCCCAGCCTCTGCATGGCGGGGGCACAGATGCTGGGCTCACGTTGCTGGGGTGACGCCACTAGCATCCTGCCCCAGCCACTATGGGCACCACCATCTTTGTCACAGACTGATGGTTAATTTACATATTACTCTTTTATTAGAGATGATAAGGAGATCACTTCATAGAGAAGATATAACAATTGTAAATAGGTATGCATCCAACATTGGTTCCCCTAAAAATATTGAACAAATACTAACAGAAGTAGAAATAGACAACAATACTATAATAGCAGGGGGCATCAATAACCTACTTTCAGCAATGAATAGATCAACTAGACAAAATATCAATAAGGAAATGTTAAACTTGAACCAAACATTAGACCAAATGGACATAACAACATTTAGAGAGCAGTCATACATTTTTTGTCACCACCTCAAAGAGATATCTGCATTCCCATATTCACTGCAGCATCATGCACAATAGCCAAGATATATAAACGAAGTGTTCACCAATAGATGGATAGAGAGGATGTGGTATGTATGTTTGCATGCATGTTTGTATGTATGTATTACCTATATGAATGTGCATCTGTATGTATATATACATACACATATATATATAGCATGTGTGTATACACACACACACACACACACACACACACAAGCACATACGTATCCAATGGTATTTCCTCAGGCATGAGAAATAAGTAGAATAATAGAGACTGGCTACAGTTATGAGAAATATTAATCATGTTCTCTTAACTGTGATTGATTTTTCTTATTAAAGAAAGTATAATCTGATCTGGCTGGGAGTACCTCCACCTCCTTCAGACCTTGGAGTTAACCTGAAAATGTGGCCATCCTCCTTAGCTGCCTATTTTCATCAAAAGATTAGCCACCTTCTTGGTGCAACAATGGAGTTGCAGAGGTGCCCAACCTTTGCAATCCCCTAGCTTGCATTATCTGTAAACATTATACTCATCTTTATTCCTTTTGCCTAATTCTCTATGCCAGTAATACCCATTTTTATTCCTTTTGCATACACATTCTTATTCATTTTGCCTACTTCCCCATGTAATCTTTTGTCCTTCTACCCCATACAAGCAGCTGGTTTATTGGGGTGGAGGTGTACAGAACAAATATTCTTGGATGACCTGCTGCTCTCCCATACTGCCAGCATTATTGGAATAAATGCTCATATATGACTAGAGGCCTGGTGCTCATACACTGAGGGTGGGGTTGTCCCTCAGCCCAGCCTGCACCCTCTCCAATCTGGGACCCCTTGGCAAATGTCCAATTGGCGATTTAGGTCCCACAGGAATTGGGCCTGAACTGCAGTCAGACATCCCTCTCACAATCTGGGACTGCTGGCTCCTAACTGCTCGCCTGCCTGCCTGCCAGCCTGATCTCCCCCTAGCCACTCCCCTGCCCACCTGATCAACGCCTTACTGCTCCCCTGCTGGCCCAATCACCCTCAACTGCCCTCCCCTGCAGGCCTGGTCACCCCCAACTGCCCTCCCCTGCCAACCTGGTAACCCCTAACTGCCCTCCCCTGCAGGCCTGGTCGCCCCTAACTGCCCTCCCCTCAGGCCTGGTCCCCCACAACTGCCCTCCCTCCCCTGTAAGCCTGGTTGTCCCCAACTGCCCTTCCCTGCTGGCCTGATCACCCACAACTGCCCTCCTCTGCCAGCCAATATGTGGCAGCCATCTTCTGCCCACATGGGAGTGGCCATTTTGTGCAAGGGCGTGATGGTCAACTTGCATATTACCTCTTTATTATATAGGATTCAACCCTGTCTCTGCTCAATTGGCTCAAGTAGTGACAGGCAGCCTGGACCCATTTGTTGTTAGGTTTCGCTGCCTTTTGTGCCCACATGGGTGAACCTTGACTGTATGGCATACATACATACCAGACTGAGTAAAATTAAGTCAGACAGAGAAGGATAAATACTGCATGATCTAACTTACATGTGGAATCTAAAGTAGCTGAACTCATAAAGTTAGAGAATACAGTGGTGGTAGACAGGGGCTGAGGTTATGGAGAAATTGGGGAGCTGTTAATCAAAGGTATAAGCTTTCAGTTATAAGATGATAATTTCTGGGGATCTGATGTACAGCATGGTAATTATAGTTAACAGTACTGTACTGTATACTTGAAAGTTGCTAAGGGAGTATTCTCACCACAGAAAAGATTTTTCTAATTATGTGATCTAATGGGAATGTGAACAAACACTCCCTTGCTGATCATTTAACAACAAAAAAAGTGTGCCAAATAAATACACTGTATACCTTCAACATATGCAATGTTACATATCAAATATATCTCAAGAAAGCCAGGAAAAATTAGAAATTTGAAAAAAATAAAAAACCCACATGTCATTCTATATATAATTAGAAAATGACAAGAAACCAATTAGTTATGATTTTCTTTGAAAATCAAAGTATTTGGTAACTTTTATATACGTTTAGCCTACAACCTAATCTATCTATCTATCTATCTATCTATCTATATATATATATATAAAAGCTGAATATGCAAATTGTCCACTCTGAAATTTGACTAGGAGACCAGGAGTTCAATCACTTGCTATGATTGGCACTGATCACCATGGGGCAGCACAGAACGAAGAAAGGCCCTGGCTGGCAGCCAGAAGAACCAGATCTGCTCTGATCACTGGCCAAGCCTAGGGACCCTACCCATGCATGTATTTCATGCACCTGGCCTCTACTCTTAATATAAAAATCTAGATGTACCAAGAGAAAAGTATAATTACATTTTCATGGAGTAAGTGCATGCATAAGAATATCATGATTATATATCTTCAAAAATGTAGAAAAATAACCTGTGAGGGTAGCTCAGTTGATTGAAGCATCATCCTGTATACCAATAGGTTGACAGTTTGATTCCCTATCAAGGCACATACCTGGGTTTCTGGTTAAATTCCTGGATGGGGCAAATAGCAGGAGGCAACCAATAGATATTTCCCTCTCACATCAATGTTACTCTCTCTCTCTAAAATCAATAAGAACATATCCTCGGTGAGAATTTTATATATATCCATCTTATATAATAAAAGGCTAATATGCAAATAGACTGAACAATGTAACAACTGGAACATCTAAACAACTGGTTGCTATGATGTGTGCTGACCACCAGGGGGCCTGCGTGGAACATGGCCGGCATTGGATGCTGCAGGATGGTGTAGCAGGTGAGGGGGGACCCCAGAACAAGGCAGGACCCTGGTCGCTGTCATCTGGGTAAGCCTCTGGTGTTTACTGAAAATTCTTTGCTCCTATGCAACGCAGTCCTACTCAGCAGTCTCACCTGCTGCCAGTGCCGGCACCACTCACATCTACAACCAGTGCCTGGCACTGGCCCTGACTGCTTGGCGCTGTCAGCGGGTGCAAGTGGTGGCTGCCAACCCTGATCACCCCTCAGATCTTCTCCACCTCCCCGGCTCCTGAGGAGAGATCGAGGCCAGTAACCGCCTCTTGCATCCACTGCCGGCGAGGACCCCACTAGCACCTGCTGCCAGAGCTGGAGCTGCTGCTCATGTCCACTGTTAGTGACGGCCCCACTCGCACCTGCAGCCAGCTCCAGAGCCACCTCTCACACCTGCTGCCAGGGCCCTGCACTGGTCAAGATTGCTTGGCACCATTAGCAGGTACAAGTGGTGGCTGCTGGCCCTGATTACCTGAGGGCTTCTCCACCTCCCCTTGCTCCTAAGGGGGGACTGGGGAAGCAGCTGCCGCTTGCACATGCTGACAGTGCCAGCCCTGCTCAAACCCACTGCTGGTGCCAGCCCCAATTGCTCCACACCTTCAGGTGGTGCGAGCAGGGCCGGCCACTGTCAGCACATGGGAGCAATGGCAGCAGGAGTGGGGCTCCTAGCAGACAGGGGACCAGGGGCTACAGTGGGAGGGGCCGGGCAGGGATGTGGAAGATGGGCCGAGACCCACCTCTGTGCCTTCCACAGCCTTGCAGCCCACAGTTCCTTTCTAGGTGCACTAATTCATGCACTGGGCCCCTAATCTATAATAATAAAAGCATAATATGCTAATTAGACCAGATGTCCTTCTGAATGTCCTCCCAGACGACCTTCCGGGTGAAGCCGGGGCTGCGAGTGCTGAGGCAGACACCACAGCTGCCTGGGGACGAGGCAAGCCACCCCTGCTGTGAGCACCGAGCCCCTTGCACGAATTTCACATATCAGGGCTCTAATATATCTAATCTAATAAAAGAGAAACATGGTAATTAGCATATGACCACTACCCTTCCCATTGGCTAATCAGAGCAATACGCAAATTAACTGACAGCCAAGTTGGCGGTTAACCACCCACAAAGATGGCGGCTAATTTGCATATTGAAGGCCGGGGTAGGACAGCATAAGCCACCATCCAGGCCCCCGTTTGCCATGGGGTCTGCAGGGGGCTGGGGCCAAGGCAAGCGGTGCTGATCACTGCACTGGAGCCCTCCCCCACCCACCAGAGACACAGGGCCCACCCCCGTGTGTGATCTGGGTCGGGTGGGGGCTGGGGCCAAGGCAAGTGGTGCCAATCGCTTAGCCCACCTACCAGAGACAAGACACAACACTGGTCTGGCGGGGGCTGGGGCGAAGGCAAGCGGTGCTGATCGCCTCGCCGGAGCCCTGCCTGCCCACTGCAGACATGTCCCAGTGCGATCTGGGGCGGGCGGGGGCTGGAGCAATGCAATCTGTGCAGATGCCTCGTCTGAACTCTCGCCTGCCCACCTGAAACACATCCCAATGCGATCTGGGGGCGGGCGGGCGGGGGCTGGAGCAAGGCAAGCAGTGCCCATTGCCTCGCCGGAGCCCTCACCCACCCACCGGAGACACGGGGCCCACTCTGAGAGAGAGAGAGAGAGAGAGAGAGAGAGAAGCAGAATTTTGCATCCCGTATCCCTCCGATTGACCTTCACGAGGGGCTGGCACAATGCGGGCTGCCTTCAGGATGGTGGATGGTGGCCCCGTGGAGAGCGGTTTCTCCATGCATGGTGCCCAGGGATGGCTGTGAGCTGCTGCAACCCCGCCCCATGCTTCAGGGTCGGGGAGAAGGCTGGCAGCCACCAGCAACCTAGGTTGCACCTCCTGTGCCTCAGCCTGCCAGGTTGGCAGGGTCCAGAGCAGGTGAGCTGCTCCCTTCCCCCAGTGGTAGAACAGGGAGGAGAGCGCTGGGTGCAGGGAGGGGACCTCAACTGGGATCCTCCTGGTGTGGGGAAGGGGCCAGGCCTGGGCCCAGTGGGGAGCTTAGGAAGTCTGGCTAAGCAGGCGCTGGTTCACACCAACTCTTACTCTGCCATCTTCCTCCAGCTCTTCAAGCTAGCCCCCCCGCCCCACCTGTCCGGGGCAACGGGCTCTGGGTGACCTCCCTGAGCTCAGACTGTGGACCCAGAGACCTCAAGGAAGAGTGCAGGGGCCAGTGCAGAAGTACCAGGGCAGAGTTGCTTCGGTGTCTCGGTGAAGTTTGCAACTGACCCATGGTGGAAGCCCCAGAGGGGAAAGGCCAGGAGGCATGAATTGCCAGCACGTTAGCCACTTGAAAACAGCTCCACTTGAAATGTGAGGCATTTATATGTTCAGCTGAGAAGTGAGAGGGCTGAACTCCACCATTGCTGGGCTCCTGTCAGTCTGAGGCCCAAGCATCCACCATGACAAGGAAAGAACAGAGTGAGGGGCCTGGAGGAAGGGAGGACAATTGAAGAAAATCATGTCTAGACTTTCCCCAGCCCTCTCCTTCTTTCTGCTGCCTACAAGAGCCCCAGGCCCGGCCACAGTTCTGTCTCCACCTATTAGTCCCCTATTCTCCAACCACAGAAGAAAGAAATAAGAAAGGAGTCTGTGCTGCCTTCAGAAAGTATCTATATACCTGATCGGCCAGTTGCCTTCCACAGAGGGAGGCCAGACTGTGGCTTAGGCCCACTCCCCACAGGGACATCAGTAGGACATCCTGTGAGGGCTCCCAGACTGTTAGAGGGGGCAGGATGGGCTGAGGGATGCCCCTGAGTGCACAAAATTTTGTGCACTGGGCCACTAGTATATATATATATATATATATATATATATATATATATATATATATAATTAAGTAAATAAATAAATTGGTTTCTTGTCATTTTCTAACTATCAATGCAAGTAACGTAACTCTCCTGGTTAACATTAAACATCTAAAAAAAAGGGGGGGTGGAGATTGCCTGGCTGGGGTCACACAGTGATTGAGCTTCAATCCATGAACCAAGAGGTCATCTAAACAATTCCCAGTTAGGGCACATGCCCTGGTTGCTGGCTCAATCCTCAGTAGGGGGAGTGCATGAGGTGGCCTAATGATGATTCTCTCTCATTACTGATGTTTCTATCTCTTTTTCCCACTCCCTTCTTCTCTTTCCAAACACAATGAAACCATACTGAAGAGGGGAGGAGAACTCTTCCTAAGAGCAATTATTAAAGAATTCCTCTTGACCCAAACTTCAAAAATAAGTCTCTAATTATAGAATAGGAAATAGTTTTTTATTTTTGAACATAGCTGATGGAAAGCAAAGTTTTAATAATACTTTTTATCGATTTCAGAGAAGAAGGGAGAGGGAGAGAAAAATAGAAACATCAGTGAGGAGAGAGAATCATTGATCAGCTGCCTCCTGCATGGCCCCCCATGGCAATGAACCATGACCATCTGGTTCATATGTTGACAATCAACCACTGAGCCACACTGGCAGGGCTGGGAGGCAACTGTTAAACAGCAAACATCTGGTTAGCCTGGGCTGGGTACCTCAGTTGGTTGGAGCATCGTTCCAGACACCAAAATGTGAGTTTGATTCCAAGTCAGGGCACCCAGGTTTCCTGTCTGACCTATTGGTGTGCCTGTGGGAGGCAACTGATTAATGTTTCCCTCTCACATCCATGTCTGTCTCCCTCCCTCCCTCCTGCCCTCCCTCCCTTCCTCCTCCCTCCCTCCCTTTATCTCTCTATTCCCACTATTCCAATTTGCTGAGAGTGTTTATAAAAAAATGGATGTTGGATTTTCTCAAATGATTTTTCTATGTCTATTGATATGATCATGTGATTTTTGTCTTTCAATTTGTTTATGTAATGTATGTTTATTGATTTGCAAAAATTGTACCAGAATTGCAAGAAGATGGCAAATGTAGATGTATGTTTTTGCCAAAAAATACAGTATCACTCATCCAGACCATGGACCTGGAGATAATCCTAGCAACCAAATGAATATATCTCAAAAAGCTTTTAGAGGAAGTAATGGTTGTATTGCAGGATGAAGATAATGATTACAATACAAGAGGACCATGTACCATAGAAAACTTAAATAGTTATAGATTAAAATCAGCAACTTTTAAATTTTGCTGGAGCATGAAAAGAAGTAAAAGTCCAAAAACTTTGGAAGAATTTGCTGGACCATGAAGGCAGACTTGGAATTCGAAGGGCTGGAGGTTACTGATTACTGTAGGACAACACAGAATATTGATGAAGAAGTAGTAGCTGAGGAAGGTGCTTCAGAGTGGTTAAACGAAGATGAAGGTGACCCTTGGTATCTCATTATGACTGAAAGTAAAATAGCAGATGAGGTGATGACCTTGGAAGATGAGGATGGGAGTGAAGATGAGGAGGAAGAAGAAACAATGCACCCTAAAAATAAATTTATTAGTGATTAGTCCCATCTGGATTATCTCATAGCACTTATTGACAATTCATCAGCTAATGAAAAGCAGCTTTATTACACCCATTTTTGAAATTTTATGAATTCCAAAAAAAATTGCACACTACAAAAGTTCAAACAAAACTTGACATTTTATAGTATTCAAAGCAGGATTACCTAAAGCAAGCACCTTGACATGGAACATTTTAATGTCACACTACAATAGGAGTGTCTGGATATATCATCATCCAAACACCATTAAATAGGAAAAATATTTTGTGTTCTTAAAAATTTAAATTTTGTTTTGTTTTTAACAATATTGTTTATTCATTTAGTTAAATATAATTAAAGTGGATTTTCAGAAAAAATTTTACTTAGATTTAGATTGCATATTTGTTTATTACAGTCTCAAAATTATGGTTAGTACATAAGCAATCATACATATAGAAAACTTTTCTGTGAAGTTAAACTTTTCATATATACTTCATATATACTTACATGATGTGTCTACGTATGTAAAAACAGGTAAACTAATGTGTCAATTTTAAACATACACATTTGGAAAACCTACCTCATTAAGTATAATGGACATTGCACTTTAAGGGACAACCACTCTCTCGAACTAGTCCATTACTTTGAGGTTTTATTGCATTTTGAACGTAACCTGACAAGATTTGCTGACTGATTAGATGTGAGGTTTAAGACAAAGAGACAGGATGATACCAACTTTTTGGCAGATCAATTGAAGAGCTGTCATTAACTCAAACAGGAAAGACCACTTAAAGGCAGGTATGAGAAAGACTATCAGTAGTTCAATTTTGGACATCTGAAGTCGGCAACACCCAATAACTATTTAAAAAAATATATCATGCAGGCAGTTTGATGTAAAGTATGGAATTAAGGAGAGAAATCTGGGCTGGCGATATAAATTTGAAGTTCATTAGACTATACAAGTTATTAAAGTGATGATAAAAAGATGAATGCCAGGACACTTGAATGTGTAAAAGGTCGGAAATGAGGAGGAACAGAACACTTGGATGTAGAAAAGGTGGGAGATGAGGAAAAACAAAACAGACTGAGAAGGACAGACTAAGCAGGCAAGGAGGAAACCCAGTAAACATGTTTCCTCTCTGAAAATTCAGTCCTGAAAGCCAAAAAATGAAAAAAAAAAAAGTTTTCCATCGGGTCAATTATTGCTGATAAGGCATGTAAAGCGAAGTTAAAATTATGTTTAGATTTATTAAAGGGAAAACAATTACTAACCTTAAGAAAAAACAATTTTGGAGAAGAGATGGGACTGAACATTACTTGAGTGGGTTCAAGCGTGCATGGAAGGGAAAGTAGAAACATGGAGAACAGATCGTTTCTTTAAGGACTCTGTAGCTCAATGGCATGACCTTGGATCATCTCATCTGTTTCATGTTTAGTTGTAACTTTCAATCCTTTCATAATGACTATGAAGTATATTTGTAATACTTAAATGTTTTTAATTATCTATCTGTGGCACTATGTGGTTTTAAACCTGCCATACTTGATAGTAAATAATAAATTCACACTATTATACAACTAAAAGACCTCTATGAAATTTTTCTAGATATATAATATTATGTAACCTGATTACCTTGTTTCATGTGCTTACAAAGACAATGGGAGGGCCGAAACCGGTTTGGCTCAGTGGATAGAGCGTTGGCCTGCGGACTGAAAGGTCCCAGGTTCGATTCCCGTCAAGGGCATGTACCTGGGCTGCGGGCACATCCCCAGTAGGAGATATGCAGGAGGCAGCTGATCGATGTTTCTCTCTCATCAATGTTTCTAACTCTCTATCTCTCTCCCTTCCTCTCTGTAAAAAACAAACAAACCAATAAAATATATTTAAAAAAAAAGACAATGGGAGGATTTCTTGCTAGATGAATATCATCCAACTCTAGAATATTTTACATGACTCAAGTATACAAAGTACACTGTAATTAGTAATATTAAAATTGTGTAACAGAAATAAAGGGGCAACCATTTAGGTAGTATTCTTACTTTATAAACTGAATTTTTGTAAGTTGTGTAATATGAAGTCCCTTCTGAAAAATTGGGTGGTGCATACTGAAATGTATTCTTAAAAAGGAAGGATAAAGGCATGCATGCAAGGTACTTTTCAAAAAGAAAAGTCCCTATATTAGGAACACCTTGGTCTATAATGAAAGGGTCAGCAAATGAATGCCTACAGGCTAAATCCAACCCAGAGCCTGTTTTTGTCAATAGATTTATTGGAACACAGTTACACCCATTCCTTTACCTAGTGTCTATGACAGATTTCAGAGACTCGATGGTTCACAAAGCCTACAATACTATCTGCCCTTTACAGAAAAGGCCTGTCAACCCCTGATCTAACAGATTAATACACTGATGGGTTTTAATAGGTTTTACTCAATATACTGAAATTTGTATATAAGATTTAGAACAAATTGCCTTGTGAAATCCCTCAGCTTTCAGGTTAAATTGAGGGTCCAATATTTGAGCACTCAGGTATTGGAAACAAAACACAAAAAGCTAATAACTATCAATTTCAATGGAAACAAAGTAATGTGCCAGTGTAGCATTATGCTCCTTTTATAAATGAGCAGATATTAAAAGTATTCGTACAAAATTTGCTTAAAACATGAGATTAAATCCAATGCTTTAAATACACGTCAATCGTGAGACAATCAGTATACTGTAGACTAGGCCTACAGTTTCAGTGGTTGCATACTCCATTATTTTATGGGCTTAATAAAGTATTTCCTATAGCTAGGTATTTACATTACTTCCAACATTTTGGTACGCAATGTTGCAATAAATATCGTTAACATACATATGTTTGTCAGGGAGTTCAACCAGGAGTTGACCAGGGGGCGTGAGCCAGCCAGCCAGCCAGGCAGCCAGCCGGCCAACCGCCCATGGCCCCTTCCCCCAGCTGGCCAGGCCCTATTGGCCCCAATCGGGGGCCGGCTGGCCAAACCCCACCCAAGTACAAACTCCTTCATCAGGCCTCTGGTATATACATAATACACGTAATGCTCTACTTTATGTAGTATACACATAATAATATATAATTAATGTCCTTAGACTGGGTATGTGTGTTTATATAAGTCATGTTTTCATGTAGGATCTCGTTCTGGAAGTGAAGCTATTGGGATAAAAGAATAACATACTTGAAATCTTGAAACCAGCTCAATTTCCTTTCAAAAAAGTTTTGCCAATGTCATCTACAAATAGCACATGAGAATGCCAATTTTTTTAAATGCAATATTTATCATTATAAGTTCAAAAAAATGGTATGTCATTGTTTGTTGATTTGCATTTTTCTGATTCCCAAGCAAGGTTAAATCTTGCTAGTAAAAATATTGACTTTGTTAATCATGAATATTAGCTAAAGTTGTAATATACTACTATAGGCTTACCTATCAGAATCTGCATTCTCCATAACAGGAAGCTGCTGCTTATCAGTTTGTTCACTGTTGCTTTGCTGCCTCAATCCATCACTATCACTATCATCATTAGCACAATCATACATGTTTTCTGAGACTTCCCTTTTACTACTTTTCTGCTCCTTTCTTTCTTCAACCTTTGATGAAAGTTTGAAATTAAGGATATTATTACCTTTTTCATTAAAAAGATTGTTTTTTTCATTAATTTTATCATTTGGTCGCTGGTTATCAGTTTGTTCACTGTTACTTTACTGACTCAATCCATCACTGTCAGTGTCATCATGAGCACCATCATACATGTTTCCTGACACTTCCCTTTTACTACATTTCTGTTCCTTCTTTCCTTCAACGTTTGATGAAAGTTTTATATGAAGGATATTGTTATTATCTTATTCATTTAAAAGACTGTGCCATTACCTCTAAGAACAAGAACAAGACAGGGATGCCCACTTTCACCACTCCTGTTCAACACAGTACTGGAAAGTGCTAGCCAAATCAGACAAGAAGAATAAATAAATGCATCCTAATCGAAAAGGAAAAAGTAAAACTGTCATTCACAGATGACATGATATTGGTTATAAAACCCTAAAGACTCCATCAAAAAAATTACTAGATTTAATAAATAAATTTGGCAACATAGCAGGATTCAAAATTAACACCCAGAAACCTATGGCATTTTTATACACCAATAATGAACTCACAGGAAGAGATACTATAAACAAACAAACAAACAAACAAAAAAACAATAGACAATTCCTTTTACCATGGCAACAAAAGAAACTAAAATATATAGGAATAAACTTAACTAAGGAGAAAAAAGACCTGTATTCAGAAAACTACAGGACATTGAAAAAAAGAGATAGAGGAAGATATAAACAAGTGATAGAAAATACCCTGTTCATGGATTGGTAGAATCAACATCATTAAAATGTCAATACTACCTAAAGCAATCTATAGATTCAACACAATCCCCATTAAAATATCAACGGCAGCCCTAGCTGGTTTGGCTCAGAAGATAGAGCATCAGCATGCAGACTGAAGGGCCCCGGGTTCGATTCTGGTCAAGGGCAAATGCTCGGGTTGTGGGCTCAATCCTCAGTAGGGGGCGTGCAGGACGCAGCCAATCAACTATTCTCTCTCATCATTAATGTTTCTATCTTTCCCTCCCTCTCCCTTCCTCTCTAAAATCAATAAAAATATTTTTTAAAATACCAACAGCATATTTCACAGGCCAAGAACAAACACTCCAAAAATTTATATGGAATAAAAAAGGACCCTGAAATAGCTGCAGCAATCCTGAGAACGAACAAAGTTAGAGGGATCACAGGACCAGATACCAAGTTATATTACAAAGCCACTGTTCTCAAAACTGCCTGGTACTGGCACAAGAAAAGATATATAGACCAATAGAATAGAACAGAGGACCCAGAAATCAATCCGAGCCACTATGCTCAATTAATATTTGACAAAGGAAGCAAGAGTATACAATGGAGTCAAGACAGTCTCTACAGTAAACGGTATTGGGAAAACTGGACAGATACATGCAAAAAAATGAAACTAGACCACCAATTTACACCATACATAAAAATAAACTCAAAAATGGATCAAAGACTTAAATGTAAGACAGGAAGTCATAAAAATCCAACAAGAATCCATAGGCAGCAAAATATCAGACATATTTCATTGAAATATGTTTACTAAGACAATGGAAACTGAAAATAACATAAACAAATGGGACTATATCAAAATAAAAAGCTTCTGCACAGCAAAAGAAACCATCAACAAAATAACAAGAGAGCCCACTGTCTGGGAGAACATTATTTGCCAATTTTATATCTGATAAGGTTTTAATCTACAAAAATTATAGGGAACTCATACAACTTAACGAAAGGAAGATAAACAATCCAATCAAAAAATGGGCAAAGGACCTAATAGACACTTACCAAGAGTGGACATACAGAAGGCCAAGAGGCATATGAAAACATGCTCAAAGTCACTAATCATCCGAGAGATGCAAACCAAAACGACAATGCGGTATCATCTCACACCTGTCAGAATGGCTATCATCAACAAATCAACAAGTGACCAGTGCTGGTGAGGATGCGGAGGAAAGAGAACCCTTATACACTGCTGGTGGGAATGCAGACTGGTGCAGCCACTGTGGAAAACAGTATGAAGTTTCCTCAAAAAACTAAAAATGGAACTCCTATTTGACTCAGTGATCCCACTTCTAGGACTCTATCCCAAGAAGCCAGAAACACCAATCAGAAAGAATATATGCATCCCTATGTTCATAGCAGCACAATTCACCATAGCTAAGATTTGGTAGCAGCCTAAGTGTCCATCAGCAGATGAGAGGATTAGAAAACTGTGGCACATCTACACAATGGAATATTATGCTGTTGTAAAAAAGAAGGAACTTTTACAGCAGCACGGATGGAACTGGAAAGCATTATCCTAAGTGAAACAAGCCAGTCAGTGAAAGATAAATATCACATGATCTCATTCATTTGTGGAATGTAATGAACAGTGTAAACTAATGAACAAAAATAGGCCCAGAGACACAGAAGCATGAATAGACACACTAGCCATGGAGGGAAGGCAGGGGAGGGGGGAAGTGGGGATGGGTAAGAAGTCAATCAAAGGACTTGAATGCATGCATATAAGCATAACCAATGGACACGGACAGTAGGGGGCAGGACATGTGGGGGGGAGGGCGCAGGGCAGGAATGGCCAGAGAGGGGTCAATAGGGAAGAAAGGAGACATATGTAATAATTTCAACAATAAAGAATTTAAATTTGAGAAAAAAGGCAGGAGAAAGGAGTCATAGGGTGTATTTCTACAGGCAACTACAGAATGGAATCTTCCTAAAACAATGAAACCTTCCTATGGAATTATCCTGGATCAATGCTTCCTTCTCCTTACCAGAACTGAAGCTTTTCCCACTTTATCTATTTTCTTTAAACAGAACTTTCAGAAAAATAAATGTTTGGTAATAGACACTGGAGGACTCACAACCACGGGTTCAACTGGCTGGGGAGACTGGGGAGACTCTTCATCTTCTCCTAGTATTCTTTTCCACAAGGATCTTGCACTTACACGCCAACTCATAGTTCACACCTGAAGTAGAACATTTTGGTTTCGGATAATGTACTTAAAAGAATACTACTTTCTTGGTTAAATGACTTCTTTCTTTTATTTTAACTTTGAAAGTACTTTAAAAATATGTGCGCTGGCTTTCTGGTTATACCAAGCACATGGGCTTGCAAAGACATCATGTCATGACCCTCTGGCAGGGTCATCCCCTCAAGCAGGTGACAAAGGCGAGGACTGGATCCCCGGTATGAAGACATTTAGGAAAATGCTGCTTGAGAGACACTTGCGAGATGGTTGCTCTTGCCGCCCTCCCGATGAAGAGTCCCATTTCCCCTTAAATAGAGCTCAGCTGGACCACAGACAGGCCCGAGGCTCTGCAGGCTGCCTGTGCTGTGGGCAGGGAGGGAGAGCTGGCCAGTGGGGGTGCAGTGGGGATGCCCGCCTCTCCCTTGGCTTCTGCTTGGCGCACTGCAAACCCCAGGGCGCTGCTGCGGTCCCCGGGCCTTCCCCTTTCTAGGCCTTTCCTTTACCGCCGCCCCACCCCCTGCCCAGGGCTCCAAGGACGACTCTGGATCCTGTGCTCCTCCCGTTCCTGGTGCCCACAGGATCCAGGCACCTGAAATAATACCCCAGACTCTTGCTGATCCCTGTCCACGTGGGCGCACCACCCTCCTTGTCCAGGTCATGCGGGCACTCCCAGGGCCCCCGCGGCCATGATGCCTGAGAGGAGAAAGGCGCTGACCTCGGGCCCTCCCCCTAGGAGGCCACAGAACCCGCACCTGCCCCTACGAAGCCCGGGCTCCTCCTCCCACTCTCCCATGCTCACTAGAGTCCTGGGGGCGCTGCTCTCTGCATCCACCAGTTCAGTCTTAATGGGAGAAAGGATGCGATGCAGGAAGATGGCCGCCTCCCTTCCTTCTCCTCCCAGGATGCTGGCAGCAAGGCGCATGCGCAGCAACTGAGGAGGCTCAAGTGCGCATGCCCGGCAATGTGCTTGGGTCTGCATGGGGCTTGCACAGTCACGTGGGCCATGCAGTGAGGCTTGTCATTTTCTTTTTTTTTTTTTATTTCTTAACTTTTTATAGAATTTGGCAAGTTAAAATAGAATAAGTTAACAAGTGTTTTTTTCAAAAAAATGTTTTGTACAAAAATACTGTCAAAATTTCCTAAAAAGCTTTCAATACTGAATAAAACTATTAGAACAGTGTCAAAAATGTTGAAGAGGAAAACAAAATAAAAATCTGGGGTCCTGCAGCCTGACCTGCATGCGCCATCGCCAGGGAGGCCTGGGAGACCATAGAGGAGGAGGAGGAAGAGGAGGAGGAGGAGGAGGAGGAGGAGGAGGAGGAGGAGGAGGGGGAGGAAGAGGAGGAGGAGGCAAGGCTCCAGGGAGGCCAGGGCCCCCCGCCCCACCCCCTGCCATTCACAGGCCACCTTGGCCCGGAGCCCAAAGTCATTCCTCCCGGGTAGGCAGTGGGCGCCAAGGGGAGGGACCCCTCCTGAGGGCAGGAAGCTGCGGCTTAAAAGGGCAGCCCTTGCAGGGCCCTCCCTCCCTCCCTCCCATGGTCCCGAGCCTCTCAGAGAACTTCTCCTCCGCCCCCGCCATGTCCCACTGCCTGGGCAAGGCATCGGGCTGCAGCCCTGGGCTCTGCTGCAGCTGACTTGGCTGCGCTGCTGGGCCGGCCTGGCCTGCAGGCAGCCTGCAGCCGCCACCCTGCAGCCGGAGCTCCCTCCACTTTCCTGGTGACACTACAGCCAGGCAGCGGCTGACGGCCAGGACGACCGGACTTCTTCAGGAGGGTGGAGGACTTCTTCCACTGTGCGCCAGCATCATGGAGGACAAGCTGGTGGAGGACTTCAAGACCCTGGAGGGAGAGCGAGGGAGGAGCCGAAGCGGGTGCGCGGCATCATGCGGATCATCAAGCCCTGCAACCATGTGCTGAGCCTGTCCTTCCCCATCTGGCGCCAGGACAGTTCCTGGGAGGTCATCCAGGGCTACCAGGTCCAGCATCGCCAGCACCGCATGCCCTGCCAGGGAGGTAACTATTCCTGACAGCACTGAGGTGAGTGTAGATGAAGTGAAAGCTTTGGCTTCTCTGAGGACATGTTCATGTGCCATTTGGGGGTGCCAAAGCTGGTGTTATGATCAACCCCAAGAACTATACCGATAATGAGTTGGGAAAGATCACAAGGAGGTTTACCATGGAACTGGCAAAGAAGGGCTTCATTGGTCTGGGCATTGTTGTGCCTGCCCCAGACATGAGCACGGGGAGCGAGAGATGTCCTGGATTTCGGACACCTGTGCTAGCACCATCGGGCACTATGCTATTAATGTCCTTGCCTATGGCACTGGCAAGCCCATCAGTCCAGAGGTGGATCTCTGCTACTGGCTGGAGAGTTTTCCATGGAATCAAAAACTTCATCAATGAAGCTTCTTATATGAGCATTTTAGAAATGACACCAGGGTTTGGAGATAAAACATTTGTTGTTCAGGGATTTGGTAATGTGGGCCTTCACTCTATGAGATAGTTGCATCGCTTTGGTGCTAACTGTGTTGGTGTTGGTGCATCTGATGGGAGTCTATGGAATCCAGATGGTATTGACCCAAAGGAACTGGAAGACTTCAAATTGCAGCATGGATCAATCCCGGATTTCTCTGAGGCAGAGCTTTATGAAGGGGGCATCTTAGAGGCCGACTGTGACATACTGATCCCTGCTGCCAGTGAGAAGCAGCTCGACCAAGTCCAGTACACCCAGATTCAAAGCCAAGATCATTGCTGAAGGTGCCCATGGGCCAACAACTCTAGAAGCAGATATTTTCCTGGAGAGAAACATCATGGTTATTCCATATCTCTACCTGAATGCTGGGGTGGAGGGGGGGGGGCGGGGCAGCGTTACAATATCTTACTTTGAGTGGCCGAAGAACCTAAATCATATCAGTATATCAGTTATGGCTGTTTGACCTTCATATATGAAAGGGATTCTAACTACCACTTGCTCATTAGCTTCTCCATCTGTTTGTGGATTGACTGAGCCACTGCAGAGTGGATCCACTCCTTTCATTCTTCAGCAAATTCTCTCAGCACATGTCCAAGTGAGGGTGACATATTATTCCCAGAGGGGAGCCAGACTAGGAAAGACTGTTTTCAAGTCAGCATCGAATTTATTGAAATTTGTAAAATTTTTCTTAAGTGGAAAAGCCTGCTTCCAACACAAAGAGAGCTGAGGTCTCTACAGAATGGTCCTATGTGTGTCCACATCAATGATGATTTGTTTTCCGAATGTGGACCTCTGAGCAGTCCTGCTTCCTGGCATTTCCTATGTAGGGCAGTAGATTCCATTTCCCCTGGCCTGACATTTCTGACTCTCCTTTCAGAAATGAGTTTGCTAATCCTTGAAACATTTAGGTTGCTTTTCCTGGCCCACCTACATTTTATTGACAGTTTTCTTACAGTCACTGAAATAAATCTCAGTATCCCATTAAAAGCCTCATTTATAGTAAGTAACATGAATTTAGCCTTGGGACTTCCTATTTTGAGACCATCACAGTGGTTGGTTACTCGCTTCTCAGTCTCTTAACCATGATGTTGAATTTCAGTTCCCAAATGTGTGACATCACAAACCATTTTTTAAAATATTGTTTTGGTTATTGCAGCATTGGTCTACTTCATTTTGACCATAATTGGTTCGACATGCCCTGGAAACATCACTGAAGAAACTTCAGCTGGACCCTGTAGATCTATTCATCATTCATGTGCCAATAGGTATGAAGGTCAGCTTCTGTTTTCCTTGTTATCCCGAGTATTTAAAGGTAATTTTAAGTTTTGATGTAATTTCACGTTTACAGAAATTTACCAGAATAATAGGAGGACCTTCCATATACCCTTGACAGAGATTCATCAGTTTTGTTCATTTGCCTAATTTTTTGATTGCCTCTTCCCTATTTTTCTTCTCCTCCCTTTCCCCCCTCTCCCTCTTTGTGTGTGTATATTAATGTGTGTGTACACGTCTTTGTGTGGATTTGTGTTTCATTTCTCTTAGTAGACTTCTAGGGTAAAAGTTGACGAGTCATGTGGTAATTTTTATGAACCTGAGGAATTATTTCCAAACTAACTATATAATACTGTACTCCAACCATCTGTGTTTGAGGGTTCCAGTGTCTCTGCATCTTGTACAGTAGTACTTCTTATAGTCTGTCTTTTTTTTTTAATTTGAATGTATTGCAGTGACATTGACCAGTGAAATTATATAGGTTTCTGGTATACAGTTCCACAGCAGATCATCATCTGTATATCGTACTGTGTGTTCACCACCCCAAGTCAGGTTGCCTTCCATCATCATTCATCTACTTCACCTCACCCCTTTTAGTCTGTCTTTTTGCTGAGGCCCCGTCTAGTGGATATGAAGCAGTATCACATCGTGGATTTAATTTACATTTCCCTAGCACAAGTGATAATGAGTGTTCTCTCCTATGCTGTTTACCATTTGTGTATCTTTGGAGAGATATATATTCAAATATATGACTCCCAACCCTTTTGGGGGTTGTTTGTCTTATTCATTTTAAGAAATCACATATTATGAATACAAGTCCTTTATCAGCTGAATCTTGCCTTTTAAAACCCAGTCTGGCAATCTCTTATGTTATTTGAGTTCTGGGTATGGTTCCTTCATATTTAATATTCATAAAGTTGTTTTTAATATCTGCTATTTCTCTTTGTGTTTTCTGTTTTTCCCATAGATAAAAATGTCCCTATGTTCATTTTTTTAATTTAAGTTACATTTTAGTGAAGATAATACACATCAACTTATCCTAGTATACTTCAAAATACTACAAATTTAATTCTGGTAAAATACATTACCTTTATTCTAGTAACTTCTGTTCTTCTGTTTCTGCTATTACTGTCATATGTAGTATGCGTATATGTTACAACTCAAAAATACAGTGCTATAACTGCACTTTATATAATCATTTTCAGTCTTTGTTGGGAATGTCTTTAATATGCATTTTTTAAAAGAATATTTTAGCTGGATATAGAATAATACATGGTCAGACAGCTTTTTTCTTTTTTAAAGTTTTCCTTGTTGTTTAAAAAATATATTTTTATTGATTTCAGAGAGAGGAAAGGGGAGGAAGAGGGAGATAGAAACATCAATGATGAGAGAGAATAATTGACCACCTGCCTCCTGCACACCCACTACTGAGGATTGAGCCTATAAACTGGACATGTGTTCTGACCGTGAATGGAACCATAACCTCCTGGTTCATAAGTTGATGCTCAACCATTGAGCAACACCATCCAGGCCGTTTTTTTTCTTTAATAACTTTGAATATGTTATCCCACAGATCCTTGACTTCCAGTATTTTGGTGAGAAGCCAGCAATTCATCAAAATGTTTCTCTCCTTTGGTGATAGGTTGTTTATTTCTCATTTTCAAGATGCTTTTCTCAGTTTTGACCTTTAGGTGTGTATGTCCTTGTGTGTTTCATGCTTGGATTTGTTGAGTTTCTTGGATCTGTACATTAATGTTTTTCATTAAAGATGAGAAGTTTTCTTTTTTTAAATCTTCATCTGAGGATATGTATCTATTGATGAGAGAAAGAGAGAGAGAGAGAGAGAGAGAGAGAGAGAGAGAGAGAGAGAGATTAACATCAATGTGAGAGGGAATCATCGATGGGTTGATTCCGGTGCACCCCAACCATGAGTCAAGCCTCCAACGTAGGTATGTGTCCTTACCAGGAATACAACCTACAACATTTTGAGCCACCCGGCCACAACACATTTGAGAAGTTTTTAACAATCATTTCTTCAAATATACTTATCCATCCTTTAGTGTCTCTCTGCTCCTTCTGGGATTGTCAATACTTGATGTTGATCCGGTCTCTTGAGCTTTGTTACTGTTCTTCATTGCCTTCTCTCTCCTCTTCAGACTGAATAATTTCATTTGATTTTTCAAGGTCACTGAATTCTTTCTTCTACCATCTCAAATCATTCATCCCAATGAATTTTTCATTTTAGATCATTGTATTTTTCAGCTCCAAATCCTATTTGGAATTCTATTTGGTCTATCATATACTCTCTATCTTAATTGAGATTCTCCATGCATTGCATTATTTTCATCATAATTTTCATTAATTCTTTCAACATGGCTTCCACCAGTTCTTAGAACATGTTCATAATAGCTGTTTTAAAGTCTATACGAAATCCAGCATCTGGAGGAGATAAGCAATTTCTATTTTCTTTCTTAGTACGGGTCACATTTTCTTACTTATTTTCTTTCTATTCTCATTGAATTTCAGCTAGTGTTGCAAAAATAAAAATATATTTTTATTGATTTCAGAGAGGAAAGGAGAGGAAGAGAGAGATAGAAACATCAATGATGAGAAAGAATCGATATTCTTTGTAGAGGTTGTTCTTGTTTTGTTTAGTAAGTTGCCTCCAGATGTTGTGCAATTTGTGAAGTTTGTCTCTACTGGAGTGTGCAGCCATTCATGTCTCTGTTCATTTAAAAGAATTTGAATCTTGCTTCCTAAGGGTTATTGCTGTGTTTGGATTGCTTACCATTTAGCCAGTGATTGGACCAAGGTTCTCTACACACCACATCAGTCAGGACTTCCACTCTGCTGATGGATCTGTGGGTTGACTCACAAGTACATTCAATGTTCAGAATATTTTCAAGTCTTCCCTGGTTTTGCACATCACAGAGAACAAATGAATCAGTTGTGGAAAAGTGTTCCACATCTTTCTTGGTTACTCTTACTAGGAAAAACATTAATGACAGCATTTCAACCGGATTTGGAAAACCTTTGCTAAGAGATTTGGTAAGGCAGCCATCTCTCAGTTGTTTTTCATCACAAAAGAAATATTTGTCAACACATTATGAATTCCAGTAGCATAACTTAAATGAGTGTGCAGGAAAGCTGAACCAGGGCATTATTTGAGTCTTAGATAAGCACAAGAGTTCCAAGAAATACCTTTCTACAGGGCATCTGCTCTGGGTCTACAATTAGTTTCCACAGAGATGTGGGAATGGGAAATTTTAAATTCCAGTTGCTCTTTGACCAAGGAAACACAGAAACTCAGAGCTGGCATAACCTATACTCTGAGTATCCCTGATCCATGGAGAAACACTAGGGTCAACTGACCTGGAGTCCTGGTGTGTGTTTCCGACCTCTCTGTAGCCGGGTCATGTCTTTGATCCTCATTGTAGGCTGCACAGGAAATATCAGACCCTTCTTGCCACATGTCACTACAGAGAGCCTCTCCTGTAAATTTGAGGAGCAAATAAGGGACAATAGATAACTTCTAGTTGGGCTGATGTAGGAGGCAACTGCTTGGTGATCATCGTTTACACCATTCACACACACCAAAACCAGTTGGTCTAGCTCTGCTGAGTGACACATGTTTGGCCTCAGAATTTGTTGTTGGTTTTGATAGTTGTTCCTTTCCCAATAAAGGCACTCATCCCTCAGTGGGGAATCTGTCACCAGCAGCAATGTCTGCTGAAGGCCCAGGCACTCAACTTCTGAGCTTCCATTTCCAAGCAATTTTGTGAACTACTCAAGCAACAAAGAACAAAATGGCAGTAAATGGTCACAGAAGAATAAGTTAAAACCTATGTATTTGTCTTGCTGTAAGATGTGTTTGCCAAACTTTCACATTTTTCTGGTGCATTTTGTGCAGTGTTGGTTTCTGTTACTTTTCATTTTGGTTAGCACTTGAAATCATTAACAAATGCAGTGGGAATGTGGTGAGTTCTGAGTTAGCTGGGTTTGTATTAGCTGTTGCTGTGGGGCAGCTCCTGCTCCTGTGTGTTTCACCCACCGTAGCAGGTGTAGTCCATTTGGAGTTGCTGGATCAAGAACTACACTAAAAGGAGTCTCTGTATGTACTCACATGTTTATACCAGTTTCTATGGAATATGGAGTCAACCTATTTTACCTTCCTAACACATGGTATAAAGATGGAAAGACAGAAGTTGCTGGTAGAGAAAGAAGGAAGCAAGGGGAAATGAGTATTTAGACTTTAAGTTTGTTAATCTTAAAGAATATAGAACACTTATGGAGTACAAGAGGCTTCATGATGGTGAAGATAAGGTCAGTAAATGAGTTACTGAAAAATTTGGCTAATGTGATTTGTGGGAAAAATAGCCATTTTATATAATTTTATTTTTAGCGATTATCTTATTCTTCAATAAAAACGACCCCTCTTGCTTGCATTTTACTTTATTTGTTTTTCCATCTGCATCATAACATTCCTCAATATCTTTCTGGTGAAATCTTTACCATGCAGTTTGCCTTTCCTGAAAAACTGCCATAAACTCTCAACTCCTTCACCAGTTATGAAATTACAGCTTTCTTCAGTCTGATTATCAAATGTACAGATATTAATGCAATAAACATAATGATAATGGCAAAATAGTCTGTCACAATAAAAAATGAAAAATCCCTGATATGTCTAGAAGTGGGCAAAATTTACATAAGAAAAAGAAATACCACATCCATAATAATGTCAACAACAACAAAAATAATTTCAAAAGCAAAAATAAAAATACCATTCTGGCTGGGAAGCTCAGTTGGTTAGAGCATTGTCAGGAAACGCTAAGGTTGTGGGTTGATCCCCAAGTCAGGGCTCATAGAAGAAGCATCCAAGGAAAGCATACATAAGTGGAACAAGAAATCGATGTTTCTTTCTCTCTAAATAAAAAAATAAATAAATACATAAATCTCTCTATATAAAAACCTAAGTAAATGGCTGAATGTCCAACTTTCCAACTGGTAGCTATGACAGGCACTGACAACCAGGGAGCAGACGCTCAATGCAGGAGATGCCAAGCTGCAGTGACTTGGCAGCTGTGGGTCTTGGGTGACACACCTGAGACTAGAGAGGAGGTATTCTCCATCTTTTTTTTTCAATATTATTCTGTACTAGTGGCACACTGCATGAATTTGTGAACCTTGAAAGAAACTGTGGACCTCGAGGCGGAGGTGGGCACAGGAGCAGGTCTTGGCCCATCCTCTGAGTCACTGCCCAACCCCTACTGCCATGGCCCCACCGTCCCCTGTCTGCCAGAAGCCCTGCTGCTGCCACCACCACTCCCATGTGCTGACAGCGCCAGCCCCACTTGCACCCGCTGATGGCACGGAGTGATTGGGGCTCATTCCAGCAGTGGGTGCGATCAGGGCAGGCACTATTAGTGGGTGTGAGTGGCAGCTGCTGCCCGGATCGCCCCTCAGGGGCAGGGGGAGGTGTGAACCCCTCAGGGGCAATTGGGGCCAGCAGCTTCCACACATACCCGCTGACGGCGCCAAGCAATTGGGCCAGTGCCGGGTGTCAGCAGCAGGTGTGAGTGGGGCCAGTGCCAACAGCAGTTGTGAGTGCTGGGTAGGACCACAATGTGTGGGAGCAAAGAATTTTCAATAAGTACCAGAGGCTCACCCTGATGACAGTGACCAGCACCCTGCCTTGGTCTGGTGCCCCACTAACCTGTTCCACCATCCCACCGTGGCTGACACACCCATGTTCCCAATTCTGCTGCCTGCGTCCATGCCCCCTGGTGGTGACTGCATGTCATAGTGACTGGTTGTGTGGTTGTTCTGTCAGTCAGTCTATCTGCATATTAACATTTTATTATATAGCATTAGTTTCATGTGTACAACATAGTGGTTAGACAATATTGTACTTTACATAGTTGTTCCCCTGATATTTTAAGTACCCACCCCCCCTGGACTGTACATAGCTATTACAATATTATTTTTCCCCCATTAGCTTCTCCCTGGCCACTCCCACCCCCCAGCACATGCTCTCACCCCCCCCTCCCAATGGCTGTGTATATTTGTAATGCTTCTATGCATGCATACAAGTGCTTTGGTTGCAGAGTTTTTTTTTTTAAGGGAAGTTTCCTAGGACATAATTCCTTGTGTATCCTGAAGTTTCACACCACCCTAGCTCTGTTCTTAGGCAAAGACTGCTTTTTCACTGGGTGAGTAACTGTTACAAGCCTCTGGAAATACTTGGCCAACTCCCAGGGATGTTTGAGCAGAACCCAGACCTTCCCACAGGCAATCACTGATATATTTCTTTTAATTTTTATTTTTATTAATCCTCACTGAGGATATTTTCCCCATTTTTAAAATTTTTAAATATTTATTCATTACTTTGTGGAAGGAAAGTACTGGAGGGAGCAGGTTTAGGAGAGAGGGAGGGAAAGAGAGAGAGAGAGAGAGGAGAGAGAAAGAGAGAGAGAGAGAGAGAGAGAGAGAGAGAGAGAGAGAGAGAGAGAACATACACATGAGAGAGACTTGAATTGACTGCCACTAGCATGCATGCCCCTAACTTGGGACCAGGGATCTAATCTGCAACTTTAGTTCATGCTCTTGACCACTTATGGGACCGCCACCCTCTGGTGCTGGTGTGGGAGCTTGTACCAGGGAGACACACCCACCAGGGTAGTCTCTGAGATTTCAGATATTTGGGCTTTGCACATGTGCTCTGGCTACCTTTGACCTCAAGGCTCTATGTGTAGGGGTAGTGATGTCAGAGGCCGTTGCTTGGTTACTATGATTCCGAGAGGAGATGGTTAACTGCCAAACTGCCCTGCTTGAATGCTGTGGCATAAGGTGGTTGGCTAGAGAGCTCGTGTTTGGCTCAGGAGGTTCAAAAAGCAGAGGGAAGTTGGGGCTTCTCTGAAGCCCTAGACTCTCTGCCATGCAGAACCGTTTTCCTTTTCTGAGAAGTTCCAGAGTGGGAGTCATGGATTCCCCCACCAGTCCTGGGAGCAGTGGCCTGGGAGCCAGAATGCCCCACTATGGTGATGAAGATATGGGCGCCATCCACAAAGCTGCCAGCGTGGGAAACCGTTTTCCTTTTCTGAGAAGTTCCAGAGTGGGAGTCATGGATTCCCCCACCAGTCCTGGGAGCAGTGGCCTGGGAGCCAGAATGCCCCACTATGGAGATGAAGATATGGGCGCCATCCACAAAGCTGCCAGCGTGGGAAACCTGTGGAGAGTGAGGCAAATCCTATTGTTCAGGAAAAGTAGCCTGAATGATAGGGACAGGATGAGCAGGTAATAGGGTCTGGGAGGCTGGCAGCCTGGGGTCCACTGGGAGGAGGTGGGTGGACTGGGAGAGGCACACCCTTGCAAGGCCCAGCAGCAACTCCTTGGTGGACACCGGACCTGGGGCAAGTGCTCAGACCAAATTTATGAGCAGCAAAAAATAAAAACACATGGACTCACACAGAATTCTTCTTACAGAACACTTTACTAACAATTTTTAAGTGATTTAACTACATATCAATAATGAAGCCATGCACCAGTGGAGTTCCTTGGCCTGGCCTGCAGGACTGGGCCCAAACCGGCTTTCCAACATCTCCTGAGGGGTCCTGGATGGTGAGAGGGTGCAGGCCAGGCCAAGGGCCCCTACTGATGCACATTCGGGGCCAGGGAGTGACACGAGAGGTTGGCCAGCTGCAGAGGGACCATGGGAGGGCTCCAGGGCATGTCTGGCCCATCTCGCTCAGTGCTGATCAGCTTGACCTCAGCAGTAAGCAAACCTACTGGTCCGAGTGTCTGCTCCCTGGTGGTCAGTGCACTTCATAGCGAGTGGGTAAGTGGCCTTAGCTTATCATTAACATATTACTCTTTGATTGGTTGAACAGGTAACTGATAACCGACACTTAGCATATTAGGCTTTTCTTATATAGGATTTTATACCATACACATTTTTATACCATGATGTTACATACTATAGAAAAGTGCACAATGAGAGAGATAATTCCCATAATAGATCCACTTCTGGGCTAAAAATTCCTTGGATAAAATCTAATAACCTATGTTCTTTATGGAGGGAACTCAGAAGCAACTTTGAAACGGGAAGGTGGCTGTGGTCCTGATTATGACGACTGAGTTTCTCAAAATGTGTGCTTGTCCTGTTTATTAGTTTTACCAACCAATTCAATATACTTTAAAATTTTTGAGTTACATGTTATCTCCCATCATTGGAATGAAATTAAGACAAATTTTGCATAGTAGACACAAGTTTACCCTTCTAGCTATTAATGTGTGCTATACATTTCCACAAAGTATTAGTTTACTATTAGCTGAAAAGACAGATAAATGATAAGAACAGAATGGAAAGTGCCCAAACCTCCAAATATATGTAACACTTTAGAAGTAGATACTGGTGACGTTTCATATTTGTAGGAAAAGGTCAATGAAAAATGGTGGAGGATTCTATGTTAAGTGTTTGTATAAAACTAGCTATATTTTGATTACTCCAAATAAATCTCAGATGAAAAGTTTTAAATATGCAAAATGAGAAAAGTACCAGGAGAATACACAAATGTCTGTTTATACTTTGTTGTTGTTTTTTAATGTTGACAAAGACTTGAAGCACAAGACTTCTGGAGGTTGATTGAGCAATATAAAAAGTTCAAGTCCGGCTGCATGACTTAGTGTTTGAGTGTTGACCTAAGAAAAAGGAGGTCATGGCTCGATTCCTGGTCTGGGTATACATCTGTGTTGCAGGTTCTATCCTTTGTAGGAGTGTGCAGGGGGCAGCCAATCAATGATTCTCTCTCAACATTGAATAAAATATATTTTATTCATCAATGAAAATATATTTAAAATGTTTCAAACACTCTATCAGAAAATAATTTTAGCAAAATAAAGAAAACGTTCTTGCAAAATATTTGCAGTATATGTGTATCAGAGGAAAGGTATGTCTTCCTTTTACAGAGAAGTCTTTGAGATCAACAACAAAAAACTATAACTTGAAAATGAACACAGTATTTTTTTGCATAAGTATAAGTGACCAATGGACACCTGAGAAAATATTTAGTGTCCCTGGAAAAAAGGGAATAAGGTAAAAGAGTAATATAATATTTTCCATCCATCCAGTTTTTGAAGATTGTCCTTATACTGCTGTTTAAATTTTACATTGTTTTTGACATTTGCAATAGGCAATTTGGCCCTGAGCACCACATTTAAAAATCTGCTAGTAGACTAATAAAGGGGTAATATACTAAATATACTGGATAGACCAGACATCTTCCAGACATCCTTCTGTATGACCTTTCTGACAGAGCAGGGGCCCAGGTGCCTGCAGCTGGCTAGAGGGAGGAAAGCCTGGGTACCAGGTGCCTGCAGCCAGCTGGAGGAGAAAAGCGGAGGTCCCGGGTGTGGGAGACGAGGCAGATGCAGTTTGGGGTGATCAGGCAGGCAGTCAGAGCAGGCAGGGTGGCAGGCAAGTGGTTAGGAGCCAGTGGTCTTAGAATGTGAGAGGGATATCCACTGAGGGACTGGGCCTAAACCAGCAGTCAGACATCCCTTGAGGGATTCTGGATTGCAAGAGGGTGCAATCCAGGCTGAGGGACATACCCACCCCCGGACAAATTTCTTACATTGGGCCTCTAGTATAGATATATTCCCAGTACCCATCAATTCTATTTATACTAAAATCTAATTTTTATAGTTTGTTTCACTCAGTACTTCTGAAAATAACAATGTCTTAATAAGAAAAACTCATTTTGGTTATACATACACACAAACAGACTATGATCTTAGTGAAAAATAGATGCAAAATGTGATAAAATTTATTTCTGAGCATTTGTATTAAAAATGAACATTTCCTTTTTAAAAAATCTGATTTCATGTTTGAACATGTACGGAAATTCTAGGAAATATTATTATGAATAAAAGCATCCTCAGGAAGAGCAATCATATGAATCGTGCTCACTAAAATTCATTTCTCACTTTCTGCCTTTTGGACTTCTTTTGAAAATGTTTTATTTTTATTGTTGACACTGTCAGAGATGTCTCCCATCTCAACACTTTAGTGTCTCTCCACACAGTCTTCAGGCTTCACACATTGTTGTCTGCGTCCAAGGGCTATGCATATGTGCATATATGTTCTTTGGCTAGTCACTTCCCTTTCCCCACACCCCTTCCTCTGAGATCTGTGAGTCTGGCCCAGGAATCCAGGCCTCTGGTCCTATTTTGTTTGTCAGTTTATTTTCTTCATTATATTCCATGTGTAAGTGAGATTATATGGCATTTGCCTTTCTCTGACTGGCTGATTTCATTTAGCATAACAATCTCCAGATCTGTCTATGCTGTCGCAAAGGGTATAAGAGTGCCTTCTTTTCTACAGTAGCATAGTATATCATTGTGGAAATGTACTACACATTTTTCATCTACTCATCTACTGATGGACACTTGAGCTGTTTTATAACTGTGCCTGTAAAGTATATATATATCTATACTGATAAAAAAGGAATATGGTAATTTGATTGGGAGTCCTTCCAGAGACCTTCTAGATGTCCTTCTGGACAAAGCCTGGAGCTTGGCCAGCCTGCAAACTACCCCCAAACTACAGCCCTTTGCCCAGGCCCCCTTAACTGCAGTGGGGACCCTAACCCCATGGGGATGTGGCCAGCCTGCAAAAGGCCATTAGCCCCTTGCCCAGGCCAACCCCACCCCCAGCGGAAACCCTCATCCCAATGGGGGCGTGGCCAGCCTGCAAGCAGCTATCAGCCCTCACCCAGGCTGGCCACACCCCCAGCAGGGATCCTCACCCCAAAGGGTGTGTGACTGGCCTGAAAAGAGCCCCCAGCCTCTCACCCAGGCTGGGCATGCCCCACAGCGGGGACCCCCACCCAGATGGGGGCATGGCAAGCCTGCAAACTGCCCCTGCCCCTTGCCCAGGCCAGCAATACTCCCATGGGGACCCCCACCCTGATCAGGAAACCCCTTCAGGGAAGACAAGCTGGCCCCCACCCATGCATCAGGCCTCTATCTATACTAATAAAAGGGTAATGTGCTATTTAGGCCGGGAGACCTTTGGGAGACTTTTTGGATTTTCTTCCAGACAAAGCCATGGTGTCAGGGCTGAGGCAGAGGCAGTTAGGGGTGATCAGGCCAGGAGTAGAGGGTACTTAGGGGCAATCAGGCTGGCAGAGGGGGCTGTTGGGGGCAAGAACACTGGCCGGGGGCGGGGGAAGTTGGAGGCAAATAGGCCAGCAGACAAGGTAGCTAGGGGTGATCAGGTAGTCAGGCAGGAGGTGAGCGGTTAGGTGCCAGAAGTCCCAGATTGCGGGAGAGATATCCGACTGCCATTTTATTCCTGATCCTTAAACCAGCAGTCAGACATCCCTCAAGGGGTGTAAGTTTGGAGAGGGTGCAGGCCTGGCTGAGGGACACCTCCCCCGCCCCCACCATGCACAAATTTAATTTACATGGACACTAGTCCTGTAAAATAAAAGACCAGTGACCATAATGGTGTGACGACCAGAATGATTGCTCTACCAGTCACTATGAGGTGCATCAACCACCTCTTGGACCCTCCCCGCAAGCTCGCAGGCTCTGATCATCAGCTGGTGAATGGAGAACCAGGGCGGGTCTCAGAGCTGTGGACTGGGGACTGGTGAGGTGAACAGGGTGGGAGGCAGAAGTATGGTGGGACTGGGGAATGGCGAGGGGAACTGGGTTGGTGGCGGCGGCGGGGCAGGACTAGGGACTGGTGAGCAGGCAGAAGATGGACCTGATCACAGACTAGGCGTAGGGCCCTGCCAGAAGCCAATCCCAGGATGACAGCAGGGCTGAATCTGGGAATGGCTGATGGCCTTTCCCCAAACCCCAAAAGGGATTGACTGATACTTTGCTGCCAGACAGCTCAGGGCATCTTAATCTACATGTAATTGCCTCCTACTGGCCAAACACCTGAATAGCTGTAAGTTAATTCCCCAAATCTCACAATGCCTCTGTATAGGAAACCCCGACCCTTTGAAGTATATATCTCTGCCTTGCCTCAGGACCAATTGTGTTAATCAAAAGCATGGGGTCCTGAGACAAGGAGATCTTAGTTTCCTTTAACCTAGGTTCCTCTGATCCCCAAATGCCTTTCAAAATTATGCATCATCTCTGTATTGTTATTTAATCTATGCACAGCCTTCTCCAGATTTCCTGAACCCTTCATAATACTGGAACAAGAACCCTGGCAGGGACCCTACCTGCACACAATTTAGTGCACTGGGCCGCTAATACACACACACACACACACACACACACACACACATTAGAGGTCCCGTGCACAAATATTTGTGTACTCGGGGGGGTCTCTCAGACCAGCCTATGCACTCTTGCAATTTGGGGCCCCTTGGAGGACGTCCACCTGCTAGCTTAGGCACGCTCCTTGAGGTGTTGGGCCCAAGCTGGCAGGCAGACATCCCTCTGGCAGCCTGGCAGCACTCAGGGGGATGTCCACATACCAGCAGGGAGCAGACCTAAGCTGCAGTTGGACATCCTCAGTACTGCCTGAGGTGGTGGGAGAGGCTCCCGCCACCACCACTGTGCTGGCAGCCATCAACCTGGCTTGTGGCTGAGTGGAGCACGCACTGTGGGAGTGCACTTAGCACCAAGGGGCAGCTCCTGCATTGAGTGTCTGCCCCCTGGTGGTCAGTGTGTGTCATAGTGACCAGTCATTTTCAGTTGTTCTGCTGTTAGGGTCAGTTTGCATATTATGCTTTTATTATAGAGGATAGAGGCGTGCTGCACAGGTGGGGGCTGGCTGGTTTGCCCTGAAGGGTGTCCTGGATAAGGGTAGGGCTCACGCTGGGGTGCGTGGCCAGCCTGGGTGAGGGGTTGATGGGTGTTTGCAGGCTGGCCAAGCCCTGCCAGCGACGGAAGCTCCCAGCCTCTCCTTTTTTTCTTTTCTTTTTTTATTCTGGCATTTATTTACCTTCTATAATTGAAATTATGTACCTTGATTGGACCTCAGAGCAGGTTATGGTTTCTGGGAAGCTTGGCTTCCTCCATCACCAGGGACAACCCAAGCCTCCTGCTTGCTTCAGCTCCGTGGCCATGGCCGGCTGAAAGCAGGTATCTGGGGTTTATTTATCTTCTATAATTGAAACTTTGTTGCCTTCAGTGAAGCTCAGAGTTGGCCATGGCTGGTGGGAAGCTTGGCTTCTTCCATCACTGGGGAACCAAGGTTCCTGCTTGCTCCTGTTCTGTGGCTGCCGACCACCTTCTTGGTTGGGTTAATTTGCATATACTCGCTCTGATTGGCTGGGGGGCCTGAGTTAAGGCATAGTGAAGGTTTGATCAATTTGCATGTTTGTATTTTATTACTGTAGATATATATATATATATATATATATATATAAATATATATAATTATACACATATGTGTTTTATGTTATATAGCTTTATTACATGTAATATGTAAGTTGTTATAGATTAGTCACATCTTAGTGTGCTTATGAACCTAAAAATTTCAAAATAGCACCCTGATCAGTATGGCTCAGGTGGTAGGAGCACCATCCATTAACCTTATTGTACACTGAAAGGTCTTGGGGTTTGTTCCTGGTAATAGAGACCTATCCAGGTTTCAGATTTGATCCATGGTTGGGGTGCCTATGGGAGCAAACCTATTGATGCATCTCCCTCACATCAATGTTTTTCTCTCTAACCCTCCTTTCTCTTAAAATCAATTAAAAGTACTTTTTAAAAAAATTTTTATTTTTTGTTGTTGTTTTTGACAGTATTACAGAACTCTCCCATTTTGTCCCTTTTTTGTCCTCCTCCCTTAGGTGGGGTGTGTCCACCTAAACCACACCCCATTCCACCACAGAACTTTCTCATAATATTGTCTGTGTCCATGGGTTATGCATATATGCTCTTTGTTTAATCTCTTCCTGTCCTACCACCACCATCCCTAGATCTGTTGTTCTATTCTATGCACCATTACCTCTGGATATATTTTGTTCATCAGTACATTTTGATCTTTAGATTCCACAATTAAGTGAGGTCACTTGAAATTTTTCTTTCTCTAACTGAGTTATTTTTTGAAAAAATATATAATTAAAAAATAGAAAGCACAGAAGAACTAAAATGGCTACATAAGTATACCCTGGTACTTGCCACCTCCAATAACCACATCAAAATTACAACTAAAATACAGATACAGAATAACCATCATTCAGAATCACCTGACATCCGGGTGAATGGAATTCCTACAGCTAGAGAAGTAAAGAAGAAGCACATTTTGGTGGGTAGGAAGGGCAGAGGCACTGAATGGGCTGGTCCCACAACAACATGTGGCGTCTTTTTCTAATCTTGATATATGTTGTGGTTATGGAGGCTTCCTGTGAGAAGCAAGGGTGTCCCGTTCTTACACGAGGCCCACAACCCAGGGTTCCAGAGAGGGGAAGAGAATCCCATTTAACTTCAAGCTGTGAAAATGAGCAAGCATTGTGGCTGATTGATAAGAACACACATTGTGGGAGACCCAGGTAGTTCCTTTTAAAGGGCCAGCACAAGAACTTACTAGGACTGAAACACTTTGTACTCCATCCTGGTGGTGGCAGCTTGAAAGGAACTTGTGACAATCGGGGAGTAACTGGATTGTCTGGCATCAGGGCAAGTACTCAGAGGCAGCTTTCTCAGAGACAGAGGTGCTCACGGAGGTCATTGTTCCTGTGCTGAGACTTCCCCCATCCCAGAACTGACAGGCACCCATATCTGAGTTTTCATCAGCTTGTCTCAAACTGTTTGCTCCACCCTGGTGATTCTCTGAGACCCAACCACATGCAATTTGAATACAACTCAAGCGCTTTGTACCACCGTTAACATATGAATGGCATGTCCTTGGTCAGGCTTCACACTTTGCTAAAATATCTCAAACAAAAAAAATGTATCTCCTTCACAACATCTCTTCCAATGTAGTCCCAGCTGATCCTCACACTGCATTGGCCTGGAGGTCAACTGCACCTAGTGACACCAACATCAGTCAAGGCACAGATAAATGATTCTGCACATAGCCCACACAGGGGTTCACCTAGATTGCCCAGCTCAGGTTCCTAAAGAGACTGAGCCACAGAATACCTATTATACAAGGCCACTCTACTAATTCCAGGAGACATAGAGGTTCTACCTAGTACATAGAAACAAACACAGGGAAGCAGCCAAAAATGTCATGACAAAAATACATATCACAAATGAAAGAACAGGAGAAATCATCAGAAAAAGAACTAAATGAAATGGAAGCAAGCAAATTACTAGATACAGCATTCAAAGCAATGGTTATGAGGTTGCTCAAGGATCTTTAATGAAAGCTTCAAGGGACTTAGTGAGACTTACAAGGATTTAATGACTACACCAAAGACATAAAAAAGGACCTGGATCCGTCAGAAATTAGGCACACACTAACTGAAGTCAAGAATAATTTTGGGGGATTCAGCAGTACAGTTGAAGATTCTGAGAATCAAATTAAGACTTGGAATATGAGGAAACAGAAAATAACCAGTCAGCAGAGCAAAAAGAAAAATGAATCCAAAAATATGAAGACAGTGTAAAGAGCTTCTGGGATAACTTCAAGCATACCAACAATTAGATTATGTTCCTGCCAGCAGGTGAAGGGAGAGAGCAAGATAATGAAAACCTATCTGAAGAAATAATGACAGAAAAATTTTCCTACCTGCTAAAGGAAATAGAATTACAAGTGGAGAAAACACAGAGAGTCCCAAGCAAGAGGAATGCAAAGAGGCCCACACCAAGACACATCATCATTAAAATGCCAATGGCTAAAGACAAAGAGGATTTAAAAGCAGCTAGAGAAAATCAGTTAGTTACCTACAAAGGAATACCTGTAAGACTGCCAGTTGATTTCTCAAGAGAAACTTTGCAACCCAGTAGCGAGTGACAGGGATTATACAAAGTGATGAATGGCAAGGAACTACAATCCAGATTACTCTACCCAACAAAGCTATCATTTAGAATTGAAGGTCAGATAAAGAGCTTCACAGACAAAAAAAACTAAAAGAGTTCACAATTACTAAACCAGTGTTGAATGAAATGTTGATGGGTATTCTTGAGAAAGAAAAATGAAGAAGAAGAAGAAGAAGAAGAAGGAGGAGGAGGAGGAGGAGGAGGAGGAGGAGGAGGAGGAGATGAAGAAGAAAGAGGAAGAAGAAAAAGAAGCAGAAGAAAAGAAGAAGAAGAAGAAGAAGAAGGAGAAGAAGAAGAAGAAGAAGAAGAAGAAGAAGAAGAAGAAGAAGAGTTTAAAAAATAGAAACAATAATATGTCAATACATATGTATTTACTAGACACCCAATGCACATAATTTGTGCAAGGATAGGCCTTCACAGCCATGGCAGCTACCTGGATCTCTCCCTTGCAGCTACAGGGGCTACCTGGATTCCTCCCTGGTAGTCACAGAGGCTTCCTTGATTATGTGGCTGAAGCCCTGCCTTCATCTGGAAGTCGTCCCGAAGGATATCCAGAAGGACCTCTGGTCTAATTAGCATACTATGCTTTCATTATTATAGATCATCAATTGAATGTAAAAATCAAAATAAATAATTAATCTAATGAACAACAAAAACAACAACCAATGAATAGAATAGTACCAGAGGCATGGAAACATGTAACAGACTTCTGTATCTCAGAGGCAAGGGGGAACAGAGGAGCAGGAAGAGATTAACCTAAGATTTTACCTATGGACACAGACAGTAGGATGTTGAAGGCCTGGGGTGGGGCAGGAACCAGGTGGAGGGTGACGATGAGGGAAAAATGTAAGAGATCTATAATACTCTTAATCATAAACTTTTTTAATAAAGAGAGAAAATGTAAAAGATTACTATTAATGCTGAGGTGTGTTTTTAATCTATAAAGATTTATTTAAAAATATTGAACTCTTCCACTATGTGTATGCATTCTCTCAATCCATTTTTACATGTAATATAACCTGAATACCTATTATGTAGCAGACATATTCTACTCAGGACCCTTTCCTTCCAAATCAGGCCCTTTCATCTTTATGATTTCATGTTGCCCAACATGAGCAAAATGAGAAGTTCATAATTGAAATATTAGGACATCATCAGGTTGAAACTTTTTCTACCTGTTTCCAAAAAAGTATTTCTGAAAGTAGGAAATTGTAAAAAATAACCTTAAACTGGCCTTTTGACGATGTATAATAGTGAGAAATACTAATATTGTTCATTGAAAACATCCGTTTTCCCTACAATCTATAAATCTAAATATTGAACGAAATGAGCCATCCTGAATATTTGAATCCTGACCTACCTTTGACTTAAATTTTCTTGAAAATCAAAGTCAGAATCACCTTTAAAAATTTTCTTGATTTTTTTTTTGTGTCTTCTTTACCACCATAAATATATTAAGAATTAATATGAATTTAAATGACAATCATTTGACAAAACTGCAAGATCAATGTTGGAGTTAGCAATATTTTCCTTAATGTAAGGTACCATGGATGTCCAATTGTCAGTATATTTTGTATTAATTAATTTCTTAAATGCTGCCAATAATGTTTGTAAGTCTTTCTGACTTAAAAATTGGATTCTAATATCAGCGATTTTAAATTGTGAGAAAATAAGCATTTTAGAAGCATTGAAATAGTATGTACTTTCTGATGCTTATAATAGATCTGCAAAGTAGGTATGATGATATCATTTTATTTAATTGAAATGTGGTTCCTGTAAATTGGTAGTAATATACACTAATAAAAGAGAAACGTGGTAATTAGCCTACAACCGCTACCCTTCCCAATGGCTAATCAGCATATGCTTATGCAAATTAAATGTCAGCCAAGATGGCGTCCAGCAGCCATGCACTGAAGTGAACTGGGAGGCTTGCTTGCTCCAGTGACTGCGGACTCCAACGTTCCCCTCCTCACTTGCCGGACTCTCAGCTGCAACTCTAAGCAACGATGTTGCAAATATAGAAGCTAAACAAAACCCCAGAAACCTGCGTTAGTCAGCCAGGCTTCAGCCAGCCAGACCGCAACATTGTATCAAATACAGAAGGTAAAGACCAGAAACCGAAAGCAAGGCCTCAGAGCTAAAGCTAGCCCAGAATAAAAAAAGAAAGAAGAAAAAAAGGAGCGGTTGGGAGCTTCAGTCAACCCACCAGCCTGAAAACAGCCCTCAGCCCCTCAGCCAGACTGGCCAGGCACCCCAGTGGGGACCCCCACCCTGATCCAGGACACCCTTCAGGGCAAACCAGCCAGCCCCCACCCATGCACCAGGCCTCTATCCTATATAGTAAAAGGGTAATATGCCTCCCGGCACCGGGATCAGCGGAGCAGCAAGGCCTCCTGGCACCAGGATCAGTGTGACAGGGGGCAGCGCCCAAACCCCCTGATCACCCTGCAGCTCTGTGTGTGACAGGGGGCGGGGCCACAACCTCCCTATCTGCCCTGCTCTGTTCGTGACAGGGGAAGGCACCCCAAACCCCTGATCAGCCCTGCTCTGTGGGTGATAGAGGGTGGTACCCCAACCCCCCTCCACGGGCCTTTCTCTGTGTGTAATGGGATAGTGCCATAACCTCCCCATTGGCCCTGCCCTGAGTGTGACAGGGTGCAGCGCCCCAACCCCCTGATCTTCCCTGCTCTGTGTTGATAGGGGGCGGTGCCCCAACTCCCCTATCGGCCCTACTCTGTGCATAATAGTGGGGAGCTCCTCAACCCCCTGATTGACCCTGCTCTATGTGTGACAGGGTACGGAGCCCCAACCCTCCTCATGGGCCCTGCTCTGTGAGTGACAGGGGGCAGCGCCCCAACCCCCTGATGGGTCCTGCTCTGTGAGTGACTGGGGGCAGTGCCCCAACCCCCTGATCGGCCCTGCTCTGTGCATGACAGGGGGTGGTGCCGCAACTTCCCCATCTACCCTGCCTTGATTGTGACAGGGGGCGGTGCCCCAATCCCCCAATTGGCCCTACCCTGAGCGTGACTGAGGGTGGCATCGCAACCTCCTGATCCGCCCTGCTCTGTGCATGATGGGGCGGTGCCCAAACTCCCCAGTTGGCCCTGCTCTGAGCTTGAACAGGGGCTGCACCTAGGGATTGGGCCTGCCCTCTGCCACCCGGGTACAGGCCTAAGCCAGCTGGTCATTATCTCCCGAGGGGTCCCAGACTGCGAGAGGGCACAGGCTGGGCTGAGGTACCCCCTCCTTGTCCCCCCCCCGAGTGCACAAATTTTTGTGCACCGGGCCTCTAGTAATAATAATAATGATACTGATATTTTCTAACAATTATTGAGTTATTTTTCCCTGGGCTAAGAACTGTAGTAAATACTTTGCATAGATTCTCATGAAAGCCAACAATGGTGTCCTGTGAGATACCTATTATTTTTATCCCAATTTTGTTGATGAGAAAATTGAGGAACAGAAAGGCCAAGTGATATCTAATAAGTGACAATTATGATAGGAACAGAACCAAGTTGAGCTGCATCCTCAGGTCATCCTCCCTCTATTCAAATAGGGTAAGTAACAAGACCTAATAAATATTGTACTGTCTCTAGAAGAAAACTACAGATTTAATTTGAAGGTATAGTGGGAAATGTTTACAATTACATAGACAACTGTATGCTTTCATGTAGTGTACTCTAAGTCCCTAATAAGTCCTCTCACTTTCATAGGACTGCTCTGCACGTGGCCTGTAGCAAGGGCCATCCAAGAGTGGTGAGACTGCTAGCTCGCAGACATTGCCTATTGAACCTCTGTGATATTGACAACAAAACAGCTCTAATTTACGTATGTATTAGCCAACTATGTGAACTTGAGATTGGTTTTAATTTAATTACTTAGAATAACTTGTGGAATGTTTACTTTGCATTACTAGAATTTATCATCTATTTTTTGCCATAATACTGACAGGCCATCCAAAATGAGCAAGAAGAATGTGCCGCAATTCTACTAGACCACGGTGCCGATCCAAACAAAATGGATATCCATGGAAACACTCCTCTTCACTATGCTGTCCTTGGTCAAAACACAGCAATAGTGGAAAAGCTACTTTCCTGTATGGCAAATATGGAAGCGAAAAACAAGGTATAGATCAAGTAACTTTATTTACAAAATATTTGAAATACATGTTTTTAGTTCAGTTTCAAGCCTTTTTAAAAAAAACTGTATGTTTTATTGATATTAAAGATAAAGGAAGGAAGCGTTAGATAGAAATATCAATGATGACAGAGAGTCATCCATTGGCTGCCTCCTGCACACCCCCGTTGGGGGATCCAGCTCACCAGCCCTACATTTGTCTCCTGATTCAAGGGTCAACACTCAACTGCTGAGCCACCCCTGCTTGAAACAAGCATTTTCTTTCTCACTTACATACACTGAATAAAATAAATCAGGCCCTGTCACTATGAAAACAACTCCAATGCCCAGGCAGGGAGGGCTGGAGAAATGTGGGGTCCATGGAAGGGGCAAAGCTGTGCCTCCCAGCTACCCTTCCACCCCAGAAGGAAGAACTGACTGTTAGTAACTGGGAGTGGGTGATAGGCTCAGATCCCACAGAGGACTGAAGGCCCGGAGGAGTGAAGTGATGGTGGGGACTGGTTGCCATGCTGACAGGGGCTAAGGAAAGGGCTGCTGCTGGTGATGGGTGGGGAGAGGAGACCTAATACCCAGCAAGGGGAGCAGGGTGAGTGCAAGTGAGAAGAAGAGGTCCCAGTCCACAGGCAACATAATGACGACAGTGTACCAGGGCAGATAGTAAGACAGGAACATAGAATCTTGGAACCCACACTGTAAATCTTTGAGGTGAGTTTTGGGGAATGATGTCAGAGTTAATCTGTTGAAGAGGGAGTGGAGGACATTTTAAAGGGAAGAAGCATTCAGTGACTGTTCAGAGGTGAGAAGAAAAGGGCTGCTACTATGTTTTGTTTTCATCGACATCAACACATTTTTTTCCATTGTTTTTTGAGAGGATTGAAGGGAGAGACGGAGAGAATGAGAGAGAGAAAGAGAGAGAGAGAGAGGAAAACCTATGTGTGGGTGCCTCCCCATAGGCTCAGGCCAGGGTCGGGGATCAAACCTGCTATCTGGGTATGTGCTCTTGAATGGGAATTAAACCTAGACCCTTCAATGTGCAGTCCAATGGTCTAACCAGTGAGAACATGAGCCAGGGCAAAAGGGGGTGCTGTTTATTTACTTTCTATTGTATATGTTTAAGTTCAGAGGATCTATTTAAATTCAAATATTCAGTTTGAATACATGTAATTCTATGAATTATAAATAGTTTCTTCTGCTCTACAGGATGACTTCACACCACTTTCACTTGCCAAATCTGAAAACAAGGAGAAAATGGTGGAAATTTTACTAACTAGAGGTTCAAAAGATCATCCGATGGAAGGGTACAATTGTTCATTCTTTTGTTTTTTATTAGGAGAGTACATTTGTTAAAGCTGGGGACAGTGAAACAAGGAAGGCCTTAGGATAGAAGAAACAAGTGTTAGTTGGAACCATTCTAAGCTGTCAGAGAGGTTCAAATAATGCTGCAGGAAAAGACCAGACATTCGTTCCTCCTTTGTTACCAGTTCTGTTCCCCCGGTTCGCCTTAAACCCTATAGAGCATTTTTGTTTAGATAGTGGAAGGTCCCATATTGCCTTTCCCAGTGTAGTAGGCACCAGCTTGCCTGAGATTCCAAAATTGAGGTTGGCCCCTCAAGTGATCTCTTTGCCATAACTATGAGACATTCGCAAGTGAGTTGAATTTCCTCAGGTCTCAAAATATTTTTAATTGTGTCTCACATGAAAGCCAATCAACAGAAAGCTCTGATTGAAAAGTAAATTTTCGGTCCCAACAATTACTATGGGTGCATGACCCATCAGTGTCCATGTGTGACAAGTTGAATTCTATCTTCCAAGCCAATTGGGAGTGGACAGAGAGAATAAGCATCATTCTCATGAAGATCTGCTGGTTCACAGTTTGAGGAGGTAGCGAAGGGACAGTAGTAGTCCAGGCCAGGTCCTAACTTCTATTAGTTTTCTATAATTCACATTATTCAAAACAAAACTAAGGTAACATTGTGCTATCTGACTTCATGAGATAATTTATTTGTATATATATTGAGATGCTAGTTATAAAGTAACTGACATCCTCTGAATTACAAACCACAAAGAAAGGACAGGTAATTACCAAAATTAATAGCATTTTCAGAAAACTGTGACATTTCAATGTTAGAAACTTTGAAAAACCCACATGAGGCTTTCTTTGGGATTCCAACACAGTTTCAACAAATGAAGTTGAATAAAAGATTTTTCCTTTGCCGTACTGTTTCTCTGAGCATCTCTTTTTGATGTGTTCTTTCATTCCAATCTCCTAGCAACCTTCTAAAGAAAGGTTGATAGATTCTTATTTTGTAGAGGAGGACCTCAAGCCACAGAAAAAGAGACTTGTTTGAGAACAAATAGCCCTGTTTATACAACTAGGAAGTCTGAGTTCAGAAGACTTGCCATTAAGTCAAGCTAAGTCTAATTAATTCATGGAGCTAGATTGTCTGCAAATCATGACTCTTTTATGCTACTTTTCTTCAAAGATAACATGCTTCATCATAAGTTTGTGGAACTTACAAATTTGAAGTGTGTAGTACAACTAATGTTTTAATATTAACTCTGATATTATCTAACATATGCTGAGAATTTATAATAGTTGGAAAATATTTTTTGTATGTGTATTAAGATGGTAATATCATTTATCACCATTTTTTATTCACAGCAACCAACAAGCAACCTCTGAAAAAAAAGAAAAAAGAAGACTTTTGAAATCTTTTGGAAGTAACAATCTTGGTAAGACTTCTGATAGTGAATTACTCTTGGTGCTCCTACCATAGATGAATTAAGAGTAAGGAAATTTTGATAATAAAGGAGCAAGTAAAAACAAACAATGTGTAAGTTGCACGTGAATGTTTTCTTAATCTCTTTGTTAATAGATTAGTATTCAGTATTATTTAAAAATTGATTGTAGATAATTTTAAAATCTGGATCAATATTGGTTGAAAGAAAGTTCATTTATTTATTATTGATCCCTAAAATTCTATATGATATCTTTATGTAAATAAAGATTTTAAGTTAGGGGGTTGTATGTTTTCTCTATTTTCACATGTAAACTATAGGACTTGTTATACAAAATGGACCTTTTGTTTAGTGTTTACAGGCCATGGATTACATTTTGTAAATGAGAACTTGGTTATTATAAAAATCTTTTTGTAAACATATTTTAACTTATTTGAGAGAGGAAGGGAGAAGGAGAAAGAGATAGAAACATCAACGATGAGAGAGAATCATTGATTAGCTGCCTCCTGCACGCCCACCTCCAGGGATTGAGCCTGGACCCAGGAATGTGCCCTTGGCCAGAATCAAACCCAGGAACCTTCAGTCAGCAGGCTGACACTCTACCCACTGAGCCAAACTTGCTAGGGCTGAAAACCTGTTTTACAGAGTGATTTGTCTCACTAAAAAAGTAGCTAAAAGTGAGAACTCACCAATACTTTCCTGGTACCACAAACAAATGGCAAACAATAAGAACTACACCACTTAGTGTGCAATTATCCCAATGAAATTGTGTTGCTGTTTTTCTTAAATACATTTATATTGATTTCAGAGAGGAACAGTGAGAAAGACAGAGAAACATCAAAGATGAGAGATAATCATTGACTATCTGCCTCCTGCATGCCCCACACTGGAGATCTAGTCCACAAAGGGGGCATGTGCCTTGATCACTAATGGAACCTTGACCTCCTGCTTCATAGGTCAAGTCTCAACCAATGAGCCCCACAGTCTGTGAATACTGAGGTTGTTTTTTAAGATACCTACCAATAGCACAGAAGTCATAAAGGCAATACCTGTTGAGAATCATAGTATACTTTACATATTATGCCAAAAAGGCCTCACTATAATAAACTTCATTCCTCAGAAGTCAGAACAGAAAGAGATATGTTGATGCATTAGCACAAGATGTTTCCTCCTGTTTGTTGCGTAATAGTCAGGACAGTGCAATTTTTTAGAACAGGAAGCAATATTGCCATTGATCAAAAGATAATCATAATAAATATACAAACACCCCAACTCGGGACTCAATAAATTATAATAAAATTACAAAAGTGTCTTACAGTGACAAAGATGCCACTGGACTACTCAGTTCCATTTCCAACTTTTTTGAGGAATTTCCATGCTGCATTCTACAATGACTGTACCACTTTACAATCATATGAATAGTACAGAAAGGTTTCCTTTTTCTTCATATCCTCGCCAACACTCATTATTTATTTATATTTTGATGACAGTTGTTCTGAGAGGAGTGAGCTAGCACTTCATTATGGCTTTCATTTGCATTTCCTGATTAGTGATGTTGAGATATGTGCTTCCTTCAATTTTTTTAAAAAATTTGTTTTTATTGATATTTAGTGAGAGAAGAGGGGAAAGGGAGAGAGAGAGATGGAAATGGCAAGAAAACAATCATATTGCTCGGCTGCCTCCAGACCACCCATACTGGGCATCTAGCCTAAAACCTGGGCATGTTCCCTAAATGGGAATCCTGCCAGCCATCTCCTAGTGCATGGGACGACTCTCCATCCACTGAATCACACTGGCTTGGCCTATATGTTTCTTTTAAATTGGAAGAAAACGGATTGCCTTGCAATTGACCTCCCCTATCTAACATATTATAAGATTGGGTTACATCACACGATTGTTCCTAAACCAGTTACTGTGATGAGCTCAGTATAATTTTTTCTCTTTTTGGAGCTAGGGAGATACCACAATCGTTATGTATCATGACAGTGACTGTCCAAATAGAGTTGTGGTTCTCCAGCATGTATGGAGATGGAGGTAGGGAGCCAGCATATTCACTGCAGGGATTCATTGGAGTTTTGAGCAGAAGTGTAACAAGATTGGATTTGATTAAGCCCCTCTGGTTGTGATATGAAGTAGGTATCAGCAAGATTTGCCTGTAAAGGGCTTGATTTTAGGCCAGGTGGTCTGTCATATCTACTCAAGTCTACCATTGTACTGTGAGAGCCATCCTAGACAATCTTTAATTGAACAGGCAGGACTGTGTTCCAGTGAGACATTTCTTTACTAAACCTAGTGGCAGCTTGCATTTGGCCTGTGGTCCTTCATTTGCTGAGGCCTACACCCCCCCACACCTCCACCATATAAGTGACAGATGATAGGAAAGCACATAAAGAGACTGGGAAACAAAGGAAGATTTTGCCTCCTCGGGCTAGCATTAGTCTGTTATGAAGTATCATCTATCCATAAGTCAGAAAGCTCAATTTATTGTGTCTAAAAATGTTGTTTTCTAGGTGTATGCCTTTCTCATTTTCTGCTCCCAAAATCTTATTAATTCAAGAGGGAACAAGAATGGCTGGTGGGAATTTTCCCCTGTGAGAGCCATCTCTGTTAAGAGCCTTTGTTTGCCTAGGGCAGTTGACAGTAGCAAAGTAAAGCAGAGACAGAGAAGAGGTTGAGTTCATATAATTTTATGACGGATCAATGTAAAATGTTGTTCCGGAGAGAGAAATACTAGGTGATTTGTAGGTTTCCAGGCAGTGCACTGGCATTTAGATTGGATATGAAGAATAGGACTTTGTGAGATGAGCAGGAAAGAGCAACAGTTCAAATGAAAAGACCAGTATGTTTCCATACATGTTGAGTTTGGTGGAATATCCATGGATATCCCTACATTCTGCATAATATTTCTTTGACTTTTTGACTTGTCCTCCCAACAACTGCCTTTAATGGGCAAGCCATGCTTTCAGGTTTATAGGAAATCAAGAAAAGGATTAGGAGGAAAGAGATAGAACTCTGCAAGCACTAAAACACTATTACACGACATGTGATAATTATTGTTTTTCTGTAGCTATCCCAGTTATTTGATTGACTCATAAATAATATTGCAAAAAGGAGTAAAGCGTGCTTCTTTGGAGAAAATTGTCAGTATGGGGGCAATTTTTTTAGAGGAACTTCTATGTTACGGAATATGTTGTCAATCATTTGGATTCTGTATCTTCTATTCTGAGTAAATAGGATTGCTGCTTGTTTAACATTGTTTTCTGACATTTATGTTTTATTTATCCCTTTCATTCCTTTATTTCAATAGTTACTGGTTTACAGAAATCTCTAAAACAACCTTGGAGCAAAAGAAAATCAAAGAAAGGTATTCTATGAAATCAAGTTCTGACTGTAATCATGTATCAACCAAAATTATAAAAAATTCACATAATGAAATTGTGTTAGAAGTTCCTAAACCCTCACCTAAGTTTGCTTTGCACTAGAATGATTCACGCGACTCAGCATATAGTTATGCTCCTACCTGAGATTTATTGCAGTGAAAGGACAAAAGCAAAATCAGCCAAGTGAAATGTTTGTGTGACAAAGTGTGAGGGAGACCAGGCACAAGCTTCCAAGGGTCCTCTCTCTGTAGAGTTACCAGGATGTGCTGAATTATTCCAGCGTCAAATTTTGACCACACACATGAGATATGTTATCTACAAGTCTTCTTAGACTCAGTGGCAAGGTTTTCATGGCACGCTACTCACATAACCATCTTCCCTATAGCATGTACCAAAATTCTAGATTCCCAGAAGGAAAGCAAGTGTTCAGCATGAACCTCATTGCTTGTGCCACTCTTTGGGCACTGGGGGCCACTGTTATCAGATAGGGAAAGGTGGGAACCCCCTCCCTAGATTCAAGTTTTCAGACACCAAATAAAGGGCAAGCCATTTCAGCAGGACTTTCAAAGTATAACAGTCCTAGGCCTGCTGCATGACATGTTTCAGCACAATGTATGGCCCTCACTGAATTTTTGGCATTGACGTACTTTTTTTTTTTTTCAGAGCCGGTAATATAATAATATAACATGGTACTGGTTTCTGTTGCATCATCCATAATTGCGTGCATTTCTGGTTATTTTTCTGACTCTTTTTGAGTATTTAACAGGTATTTGTACATAAATTACTAGGGTAATATTAGGCAATTATATGCTTTTTTTAACCAATTAATGTTTTAAAATAATTTTTAGATAAAATTATCGTAATGATTTCTGATTTGAAATTATAATCAAAGGTGTCTTTCAATTACATGGATGATTCAGTTTTGGTGTATGTTGCACTTAATCCCTGGTTGTAATTTTAAAGCAAGATATTCAATCATATTTATCCGTTATTTTCTTTCCCTACTATATGGTTAAAATTATTGGCTTTATTTATGTCTTTTCAAATGGCTAAACCAATTCTGAGGATAATCCCCATATTCTGATACTTGGATCTTTATGTTAATTTACAAGTTCACTGTGTCTTGAAGATAGCATAAATATATTGACAAATGTTAATAGCATGTTCCTCAGATGCTGTAAAAATTTAATAAGACAGTTTTAGAGCGGGTTTAGGTGCACAGCATAAAGGAGGGGAAAGTGTGGAGACTTCCCATAAACCCCACATCCCCTACACACAGCCTTGCTCATTTTTGTCATCCTGCAATAGAGGTACTTTGGATGAACCTGTTTTGACCCATCATTATAAACCAAAGTCTGTATTTTACATAAAGATTCACTCTTGGTGTACATTCTAGGGATTTTGACAAATGTATGATGGCACGAATCCACCATTAAGATTATCATAGAGATTCATTTCATCGCCCTAAAAAGCCTCTGTGCTCTGCTTATTTATCCTCTCCCGTCTCTCTTGGCCCTGGAAACCACTGATCTTCTTACTGTCTCCATAGTTTTGCCTTTCCTGAGTGTTGTATAGTTGGAATCATACAGTGGGTATCTTTTTGCGTGTTTAAAACATTAAAATGTCAAGGAAATTGGCTGTAGCTTTCCAAGACGTTCTTTCTCCTTTGTGGCTTGTTGTTGTTCATCAGCATAGGCTCTGATGACATAAGCCATACAAGCAGAAGGAGCTTGATTTCTACAGGCTTTTGCCACCTGCTGGGCAGGGTTGAGAAAAATGACCTCATGCACTATGCAGAGCCCTCCTGTCTGGACCCCCCTGCTCTATGAGGTGGGAACAGATACAAGCTAGCGTTGGAAGGAGACAGTCACAAGGGATTCTACTTTATACAACTGGAATCACAAAGTCTTTCCTACTTATTTTGCAATTACAAAATTTGCCAGAAAGTATTGTTTTCCTATGTTTTTCTAGGCTGAAAAGCGTAGTGCCTGACAAAGACCAAGCTTTTTTGTGATAGCGTGTTTCATCCTAAACTAGTGAGTCTTCACTGCAGAACTGGAGAAGTGAAATTGTGCTATGGAAAAATAAGTACACTCTTCTAAACCTTCTTAGTGAAAGGAGTCCAGAAAATGCATGCTGTATAAGTTTGATACTTTTAGTTTATGATTCTACTTCTACTATCCATACTATTTTATGTCAGCCTAATGGGGTTTGTTTGGGATTATGTTCATCGTAAATATCAGATCCTATTCTATCTATCTTTCATTTGATATATTTAAAAAGATAAAGTAAGTGTTCTTAATGTATTAATGGCCTACCAGTAATATGATTAATATTTCCTCTGGTATATGGTGTGTGATCCCAAAGGAATACTTTCTAACAAAGCATTACTCAGGTACTTTTAATGTCCTATATTTATATATTATTGTTTTAAAATGTATTTTACTTTTTTCCTTAATAGCACGTGAGTTAGCTGAACAAGAGGCTTTATTCAGGTAGGATTTTGTGGATTTTTAAAAACAATATATAACCTACAGGAATGCAGAGAAAGGAAACTAAATGTTCTAGAGTAGTCTACTATCCGCTAGAGACCCTATTTTATGTAACTAACCTGTGTTATATATTCATCACAATAACTTTCAAAGTAGCTGTGCTATTGTATTCATTAGGCAAATTTTTAGTAATGAGACAACTGTGGTTCAGGGAGGTGGATGAATTGAAACCTGATTCTATAGTTAGCCAGTGTCCACCTGTTTGACTGCCAAATCTATTCCGTTGTTCCTCAACATATCTGATGAATTCCTTTGTAGCATTGGCGTGAGATACAGATGTGAATCAGATCAACTCAGAAAGTAAATCTGATTGTGTGTTAATTCTGATTTAGAGTTTTTCTAAGAGTCCTAGTTAGTCCAATCACTTAACTTATTATTCTTGACAATTGTAGTGATAGCAGTTAATAGAATCTTCTTTTTCCCACTAAAGTTTTATGGCCCATATCAGTTAGCTATGGTCCGACAACCAAAGTGTTTACCTAAGCAAGGCCTGGTTATGTTAAAATGATATTTATTCTTCTTGGAATGAATTATTTATCTGTAAGTACAGAATTTCTATGTGTAAACCACGTTATCTTAATTAAATTCAGCAGGTATTTAGAGGATATCTCTAATTAATTTCTCTATTTATTGTCTTCCCAGTCTGGTTTTCTTTTCAAGCTACTACCTTTGCCTACTTGTGAGAGGTTTATTTTTCTTTGTTGCTATACTCTTTCTTTCCTCTTTCATGACTTCTTGACTTTAAAAATTTTTATTCTCTCCTTTTTTTCGGTGTTTCTTTAATTGTGTAATTTTTTTTGCAATTCTGCCAGCTATGGTGTTCTCCTTTTTTCTATAGACAGAATCAAAGGCACATAGAAGTTCAGGAATTTAAGAAAGCCTAGAAATTAATTAAACACAATTCCCTCTAGGTCTTCAACCAGTGTTTAATGTCCTGGCTAAGTGGTTGATTGCATGGAGTATTAGAAATTCAAAGAGTATAATATGACCTATTTGGTTATAGTAAATGGTGGAATTCATTTATAAATTCAGGTTGATGAGTGTAATAGTCTTCCTTCTTTATTTTTCTGCGTCTGAGTTTCATAATACAAATATGGGGAGTGGGTAAGAAGATGAAGAAGAAAAGTAAAAAAATATAAAATATAATATGTCTATAAATATATATCTACTAGAGGTCCAATGCTCGAAATTTGTGCAAGAGTAGGCCTTCGCAGCCATGGCAGCTTCCTGGATCGCTCCCTTGCAGCCTTGGAGGCTGCCTGGATCCTGTGGCTACAGCCCGTCTTCGTCTGGAAGGTTTTCCGGAAGGATGTCCAGAAGGATGTTTTGCCTAATTAGCATATTATGCTTTTATTATTATAAGTCGTCAATTGAATCCAAAAATCAAAATAAATCAACAAGAAATCTAATGAACAACAACAACAGCAAAACAATGAATAAAATAGTACCAGAGTCATGGAAACATGGAATAGACTTTTGTATCACAGAGGCAAGGGGAACAGAGGGGCAGGAAGTGATTAACCTAAGATTTTACCTATGGACCCAGACAATAGGTTGTTAAAGGCCAGGGGTAGGGCAGGAACCAGGTGGAGGGTGACGATGAGGGAAAAATGTAGGACATCTGTAATACTCTCAACCATAAACTTTTTTAATAAATAGAGAAAATGTAAAAGATTCTTATTAATGCTGAAGTCTTTTTTTAACCTGTAAAGATTTATTTAAAAATATTGAACTCTTCCACTATGTGTATGCATTCCCTCAACCCCTGTTTACATGAAATATATCCTGAATACCTATAATTATGTAGCAGACATATTCTTCTCTGGGCCCTTTCCCTCCAAATCTCAGGCCCTTTCATCCTTACAATTTCATGTTGCCCAATATGAGCCAAAGGAGAATTTCATAATTGAAATATTAGGGCATCATCAGGTTGAAGCTTTTTCTTCCTGCTTCTAAACCAAAGTAATTCTGAAAGTAAGAAACTGTAAAATGTAACCTTTGACTGGCCTTTTGATGACGTATAATAGTTATGAATACTAATATTGCTCATTGGGAATGTCCGTTTTCCCTACAATCTAAAAATCTAAATATTGAACAAATTAAGCCACCTTAAATATTTGAATTCTGACCTTCCTTTGAGTTAAATTTTCTTGAAAATCAAAGTAAGAATTACCTTTAAAATTTTTCTTGATTTCCTTTTGTGCCCTCTTTACCCACATAAAGCTATTAATAATTAATATGTATTTCAATGCCAAACATTTGACAAAACTGCAAGAGGAATGTTATAGTTAGCAATATTTCACTTAATGTAAGGTACCATGGATGTCAGATTGTTAGTATTTTTTGTATTAATTAATTTTTTAAATGCTGCCAATAATGGTTGTAAGGCATTCTGAATTAAAAATTGGATTCTAATGTCAGAGATGTTAAATTCTTTGTAAATAAGCATTTTAGAAGCATTGAAATACTATGTTCTTTCTGATGCTTATAATAAGTTCTCAAAGTAGGTATGATGATATCATTTTACTTCATTGAAATGTTGTTTTTGTAAATTGGGAGTAATAATAATAATGATGATACTGATATTATCTAACAATTATTGAGTTATTTTTTTCTGGGCTAAGAACTGTACTAAACACTTTGCATAGATTCTGGTGTCCCGTGCGATACCTATTATTTTTATCCCCATTCTGTTGATGAGAAAATTGAGGCACAGAGAGGCCAAGTGATATCTGATATGTGACAGTTAAAATAGGATCAGAACCAAGTTGAGCTGAATCCCCAGGTCATCCTCTCTCCATTCAAATAGGCTTCTCCTTCACTAATGTGGTGAGTAACAAGAACTAATAAACACTGTACTGCCTCCTGAAGAAAATTAAATATTTGTTTTGAAGGCATAGGGAGAATGTTTACAAGAACATGGACAAGTGTATGCTTTCATCTAGTGCACTCTAAGTTCCTAAGGATCCTCTCCCTTTCATAGGCATACTCTGAAAGTGGCCTGTTACCAGGGCCATAAACGAGTGGTGAGTCAGCTAGCACGCAGACGTCGCCTATTGGATCTCTGTGATACTGACAATAAAACAGCTCTAATTCACGTATGTATTAGCCAATCATGTCAACATGAGATGGGTTTGAATTTAATTACTTAGAATAACAATGTGTTTATCTCATTTAACTAGAAGCCATTGGTTTAAGTTGTGGAATGTTACGTTGCATTCCTAGAACTTATCTATTTTTTGCCATAATACTGACAGGCTATTGAATATGAGCAAGAAGAATGTGCTGCTATTCTACTAGAGCACGGTGCCGATCCAAATGTAGTGGACATCCACGGCAACACTGCTCTTCACTATGCTGTCCTTAGTCAAAACACAACTATAGCGGAAAAGCTAGTTTCCTGTATGGCAAATCTGGAAGTGAGAAACAAGGTATAGATCAAGTAACTTTATTTACAAAATGTTTGAAATACATGTTTTTACTTCAGTTTCAAGCTTTTTTAAAAAACAACTATGTTTTACTGACTTTAAGGAGAAAGCATGGGAGGGTTAGATAGAAATATCAATGATGACAGAGAGTCATCCATTGGTTGCTTCCCGCACATCCCCGTTGGGGGATCCAGCTCACAAGCCCCACATGTGCCTCCTGGTTCAAGAGTCAACACTCAACTGCTGAGCCACCCCAGCTGGGAACAAGCATTTTCTTTCTCACATACATACACTGAATACAATAGATCAGGCCATGTCACTATGGAAACAACTGGAAAACCCAGGCAGGGAGGGCTGGAGAAATGTAGTGTCCATGGAAGGGGCAAAGCTCTGCCTCCCAGCTACCCTTCCACCCCAGAAGGAAGAACTGACTGTTAGTATCTGGGAGTGGTTGATAGGCTCAGATCCCACAAAGGACTGAAGGCCCGGAGGAGTGAAGTGATGGTGGGGACTGGTTGCCATGCTGACAGGGGCTAAGGAAAGGGCTGCTGCTGGCGATGGGTGGGGAGAGGAGACCTAATACCCAGCAAGGGGAGCAGGGTGAGTGCAAGTGAGAAGAAGAGGTCCCAGTCCACAGGCAACATAATGACGACAGTGTACCAGGGCAGATAGTAAGACAGGAACATAGAATCTTGGAACCCACACTGTAAATCATTGAGGTGAGTTTTGGGGAATGATGTCAGAGTTAATCTGTTGAAGAGGGAGTGGAGGACATTTTAAAGGGAAGAAGCATTCAGTGACTGTTCAGAGGTGAGAAGAAAAGGGCTGCTACTATGTTTTGTTTTCATCGACATCAACACATTTTTTTCCATTGTTTTTTGAGAGGATTGAAGGGAGAGACGGAGAGAATGAGAGAGAGAAAGAGAGAGAGAAAGAGAGAGAGAGAGAGAGGAAAACCTATGTGTGGGTGCCTCCCCATAAGCTCAGGCCAGGGTGGGGGATCAAACCTGCTATCTGGGTATGTGCTCTTGAATGGGAATTAAACCTAGACCCTTCAATGTGCAGTCCAATGGTCTAACCAGTGAGAACATGAGCCAGGGCAAAAGGGGGTGCTGTTTATTTACTTTCTATTGTATATGTTTCAGTTCAGAGAATCTATTTAAATTCGAATATTCAGTTTGGATACATGTAATTCTATGAATTATAAATAGTTTCTTCTGCTCTACAGGATGACTTCACACCACTTTCACTTGCCAAATCTGAAAACAAGGAGAAAATGGTGGAATTTTTACTAGCTAAAGGTTCAAAGGATCATCCGATGGAAGGGTACAATTGTTCATTCTTTTGTTTTTTATTAGGAGAGTACATTTGTTAAAGCTGGGGACAGTGAAACAAGGAAGGCCTTAGGATAGAAGAAACAAGTGTTAGTTGGAACCATTCTAAGCTGTCAGAGAGGTTCAAATAATGCTGCAGGAAAAGACCAGACATTCCTTCCTCTTTTGTTACCAGTTCTGTTCCCCCGGTTTGCCTTAAACCCTATAGAGCATTTTTGTTTAGATAGTGGAAGGTCCCATATTGCCTTTCCCAGTGTAGTAGGCACCAGCTTGCCTGAGATTCCAAAATTGAGGTTGGCCCCTCAAGTGATCTCTTTGCCATAACTATGAGACATTCCCAAGAGAGTTGAATTTCCTCAGGTCTCAAAATATTTTAAATTGTGTCTCACATTGAAACCATACAGCAAAAAGCTATGATTCAAAAGTAGGTTATTCATCCTTACAATGCTATGGGTTCATGACCCATCAGTGTCCATGTTGACAAGTAGGATTCTATCTTCCAAGCCAATGGGGAGAGCACAGGGAGATTGAGCATCATTTTCATATCATAAAGATATGCTGGTTCACTCTTTGAGGAAGAAGAGAAGGGATAGTAGTAGTCCAGGCCAGGTTCTAACTTCAATTAGTTTTCTACAATTCACATGATTCAAAACAAAACTTAGGGAGCATTTTGCTATCTGAGTTCATGAGATAATATATATTTGTACATGGATTTAGTTGCAAGTTATACAGTAACTGAGACATCCCGAATTAAAAACCACAAAGAAAGGACAGATAATAACCAAAATTAATAGTATTTTGTGAAAACGGCGACATTTGAATTTTAGAAACTATGAAAAACCTGTATTAGTGTTTCTTTGGGATTCCAGCACAGTTTCAACATATCTAGTTCCATAACTGATTTTTCCTTTGCCCTACTGTTTCCTGAGCATCTCCTTTTAACGTGTTCTTTCATTTCATTCTCCTAGCAACCTTCTAAAGTAAGGCAGTTAGGTTTTTATTTTGTAGAGGAGGACCTTGAGTCACAGAAAAGTGACTTGTTTGAGAACAAAAAGCCATGTTTATAGAGCTGGGAAGTCTGAGTTCAAGAGACTTGCCATTATTTTAAGCTAACTCTAATTAATTCACCAAACTAGATTCCCTTTACATCAGCACTCTTTTATGCTACATTTCTTTAAAAATTACATGTTCATAAGAAGTTTGTACAACTTACAAATTTGAAGTGTGTTGTATAATTAATGTTTTACTATTAACTCTGATATTCTCTGAAATATGCTAAGAATTTACAATATTTGGGAAATATTTTTATATTTGTATTTCGATGGGAATATCATTTAGCACCATTTTTTTATTCACAGCAACCAACAATCAACTTCTGAAAAAAAAGAAGAAATAAGACCTATGAAATCTGCTGACAGTGACAATCTTGGTAAGACTTCTGATAGTGAATTACTCTTGGTGCTCCTACCATAAATGAATTAAGAGTATGGAAATTTTGATAACGAAGGTGCAATAAAAACAAACAATGTGTAAGTTGCATGTGAATGTTTATTGTATTCAATATTATTTAAAAATTAATTGTAGGTAATTTTAAAATCTGGGTCAATATTGTTTGAAAAGAAGTTCATTTATTTAGTATTGATCCTTCAAATCCTATATGATATCTTTATGTAAAAAGAAAAAAAGATTTTAAGTTAGGATGTTGTATGTTTTCTCTATTTTCACATTGTAAAAGATTGGACTTGTTATACAAAATGGACATTTTGTTTAGTTTTTACAGACAATGGATTACATTTAGTGCATGAAAACCTGTAGTTTATTTTCATCTTTTAAAAAATATTTTTATTTATTTGAGAGAGGAAGAGAGCGGGAGAGAGAGGTAGAAACATCAATGATGAGAGAGAATCATTGATCAGCTGCCTCCTGCATGCCTCCCACCTTGGACTGAGCAGTCAACTGAGGCATGTGACCTTGAACAGAATCGAACCCAGGACCCTTCAGTTCACAGGCTGACGCTTTCACTGAGCCAAACTGGCTAGAGCTGAAAACCTGCTTTTACAGAGTGATTTGTCTCACTAAAAAAGTAGTTAAAAGTGGGAACTCAACAATCCCTTCCTGGTACCAAAAACAAATGGCAAACAATAAGAACTATAACACCTGGTGTGCAACTATCCCAATGAAATAATTTTTTTAAATAATACTTTTATTGATTTCAGAGAGAAAGGGCGAGGGAGAGAGAGAAACATCAAAGATGAGAGGTAATCATTGATTATCTGCTTCCTGCATTCCCCACACTAGGGACCTAGCCCATTAAGGGGGCATGTGCTTTAATTGCTAATGGAACCTTGACCTCCTGATTCAAAGGTCTACCCTCAATCAATGAACAGCACTGCCTGGGACCTTTGAGGTGTTTTTTTTTTTTTTTTTTTTTTTTTTTTTTAAGATACCTACCAATAGCACAGAAGTCAGAAGGGCAATACCTGTTGAGAATCATAGGATACTTTACATATTATGCCAAAAAGGCCTCACTATTATCAACTTCATTCCTCAGAAGTCAGATAAGAATGAGATATGTTGATGCATTAGAACAAAATGTTTCCTCCTGTTTGTTGGGAAATTGTCAGGACACTGCAATTTCCTTAGAACAAGAAGCTCTCTTGGCATTGATCAAAAGATAATCATAATAAATACTGTATATAAATACCCCAACTCGGGACTCAATATATTATAATAAAGTGCAAAAGTGTTTCACAGTGACAAAGATGCCTATGTGCTGCCCAGATGTGCCACCACTGCATTTTGCAATCTTAACCGGAACTGTATGAGGACAGCTTAGTAGACTTCAACCAGAGGATTTGTGTATGTTGATTTTGTAACTTATAGAAAATACAAGATGAAATGTCATTTTGACCTTGGTCTCATAATATGTGAGCTGTCACTCTTTTATTTTTTGTTTATCTCATCAGAATTTTCAAAGAAAATGTCAAAATTCAGTTATTAATTTGTCTGCTTACTGGTGTACTATTTAACTCTCAGGTGCCATTTACGTACTGAATGCTATTCTGATGTTGCAGAATTGAAATGTTTTAAAAACACAGTCTCTGCTCTCCAAGAGCTTGTTACTGCCAGTTTTATTAGTTACTATACTTTATTCAGTGCTTGCTGGGTGGTAGAACATACTAGGAGCTCATTATTATCATTATTTATTCTTTTTTATTGGTGTGTAGCATGTGCCAGCAACTTTAAGTCCATGATGAGAATTAGAGTTTTAAAAATAAGGTGAAGGTTTGGCCGGTAGGTCACTTGCTTAAAGTATTGTACCAATAGGCCAAGGTTGTGGGTTTGATCCCTGGTCATCGTCCATACCAGAATCAACCAATGAATACTTAAATAAGTGGAACAAAAAAGCAATGTTCTCTCAACCTCTCTTTTTCTTAAATCCATGTTTAAAAGGTGCTAAAAATTAAAGAAAAATAAAGACATGCTTGCACACCCAAGACTTCCCCATTTTCTTTCCCCACAGGGATGAGTCACCTAAACTCTAAGGTACCCCAGGAGGCTTACAACCAGAGCAACAATGGTCAGTAGCAATTCATCCTGGGCAAACCCTCTAAACCTGACTTCTTAGTAAACCTGGGCTCATTTTCCCAGCTCTTTCTTGTTTCACTATCCCCACCTTTAATAATAAATGTCTTCTAAAATTCACCTACACACAAATAAAATAAAGAATATAAAATAAAAATGTGGGTGAGATTTAAATTAAGCCTGCAGATGGAGAAGTTTGCCAGGTTAAAGGGGCAGAAGGGTGATGTTTGGCAAGAGGAACATCGTTCCAAGGGCTATGATGTGCACTGTAACTTTGGAGGATTTTTGAGCTGTACCGTTCAATGTGCAAAATGTTTGCTGTGGGAATGGGTGGGAATGAGGTGAGTGCCTAGCTATAAAGCAAGCTTATGAAAGTCTTTAGTACTACAGAGAGGACTAGATCTTAGCCTGTGGCCTTGGGAAATTCATCAGACAGAATGCTTTTAGCTTCAGGTTATAATGGGTGGCCTAATTAAGAGGCTGAAACAATAGGAACCAGGATTGTTTTGGTGGTTCAGTGATGGCATTAGGATCCCAGGTGTTGTCCCTTATTCAGCTGTGAGGTTGTCAGTGCTTATGACTGATTTCCTGGTGAGCTAATTAGTGATGGCTGCAAAGCATCCTATTCTCACGTGACAGTATGAGAAGGCCAAAGGACTGCTTTGGTCAATTTTAAATTTTTTATTAAAGTCTAGTTGGCACAGAGTATATTACTTTCATGTGTATGACACAGCGGTTTGACATTTACATATGTTATAATGCATCCACCATGATAAGTCTAGTAACCATCTATCACCATACCATGTTATTACAATACTTGAGGCCGGGTGCATGAAATTCCTGCACAGGGGGAGGGGGCATGTCCCTCAACCCAGCCTGCACTCTCTCCAATCTGGGATACCTCAAGAGACTACTGACTGCCCGTTTAGGCCCGATCCCAGGAGCATCGGGCCTCCTGGGATGGGGCCTAAATGGGCAGTTGTACATCCCTCTCACAATCCAGGACTGCTGGTTCCCAATTGCTTGCCTGCCGGCCTGCTTCATTGCCCCAAACCACTCCTGTGCCAGCCTGTTCGATGCCTAACTGTTCCTTTGCTGGCCTGGTGACTCCTAACTGCTTTACCCTGCCATCCTGGTCGCCCTTATGTCCTCCTGTGCAAGACAGGTCGCCTCCAACTGCCCTCCCCTTCTGGCTTGGGTCCCCCACAACTGCCCTTCCCTGCTTGCCTGGATCTCCCCCAACTGCCCTCACTTTCAGGCCTGGTACCGCCCAACTGCCCTCTCATGCTGGCCTGATAGCCAACAGCTGCCCTCCCCTGCTGGCCATCTTGTGTCCACATGGGTGCAGCCATTTTGTGTGTTGGAGTGATGGTCAATTTGCATATTGCTCTTTTATTAAATAGGATTGACACATTCCCCTTGCTGTACAGTAGATGTCTGTTGCTTATATATTTTATCACTAGAATTCTGCACTTCTCATTCATATTCTTCTATTTCAGCCATCTCCTCAACTCACTACCCTCTGGCAAACATCAGTTTGTTCTTTGTAGCTATGGGTGTGTTTTTGTTTTGTTTGCTTTGTGGTTTTAGATTCCACATGTAAGTGAGATTAGGTATTTGTATTTCTAAGTCTTATTTCACTTAGCATAACCTCCACTCAGTCCATGGATGTTGCACTAAGTGGCAAAATTTTGTTCTTTTTTACGTCTGAGTAATATTATATATATTGTATCTTCTTTATTCATTTCTCTATGTAAGGTCACATAGAGTGCTTATATATCTTGGCTATTGTAAATAATGGTGCAGTGAAGATAGGGGTGTGGATATCTTTTCAAATTCCTGTTCATGTATTTGTTGTATAAATATGCAGAAGTGGAATGGCAGTTCTATTTCCAAATTTTTGAGAAAACTCCATGTTGTTTTCTACAATGACTCTAGTAATTTACAATCATATGAATAGTACACAAAAGTTTTCTTTTTCTTCATATCCACACCTGTCGTGTAAGACTCGCTCCACGTCCCGCATGGAGTAAGGATTCAGTATCTGAAAGAGGGGCCACACACAAAAGAGAAAAAAGACATGAGATAATTTTGCAATATTGGAGGACCAGGTGGGCAAGTCCAACTCAAGGAGAGGGACTTCCACTGATGCTCATGCTGCCCCAATCTTTTATTGAGCTTGGAGTAGCCTTAGGTAAGGAGATTTCAATGACACACAGATCAGCAGACAGTTTCTGGGAATAGACAGAGTATCTGATTAGCTCTCAGTAAACAATTTCCAAGAATAGGCAGGGTATCTGATCAACAATAATAAACAAGGATCTACACAAGTATCTAAGGAATTCAGTGAGCTAAGGTGTGGATAATGCTTTACCAACCATCATCTATATTAACTGGGTGGTGTCTAAATTAACTGGGTGGTGAACAGCCCTGACCTTTGCTAGGACTTTCAAGGGTTACTAGCTTTTGGGGGGTCTCTGTCTATACTCAGCTAGTGAAGACAGTAAATGGTTGCCTGCACTCACCAACACTTTTTATATATTTACTAGAGACCTGATGCATGAAATTACTGCACTGGGGTGGGGGTGGGGGGTCCCTCAGCACAGTCTGCCCCCTCTCACAGTCCAGGAGCCTGCAGTGGATGTCCTACTGATGGCTTAGGGGAGTGAGTCTAAGCCACAGTCTGGCAACAGAGGTTTGGAGCCAGTGTCATGTGTGTGTGTGTGTGTGTGTGTGTGTGTGTGTGTGTGTATGTGTTTGTCCCCGCTGGGGACCTGCCCCCAGCCGCATCGGAGACTCGGAGAAGGCACCCCATATGTGTGTGTGTGTGTGTATGTGTTTGTCCCCGCTGGGGACCTGCCCCCAGCCACATCAGAGGCTCGGAGAAGGCACCCCATATGTGTGTGTGTGTGTTTGTGTCCTCTGGGGACCTTCCCCCATCTGCACCGTGGAGGCTCAGAGCAGGCACCTCGTGTGTGTGTGTTTTTGTGTGTGTGTGTGTGTCTGTGTGTGTGTGTGTGTGTGTGTGTGTGTCCACTGAGGGCCTGCCCCCAGCCACACCATGGAAACTTGCAGCACGGGCCCCCCTGTGTTGACCTCTCAAACTCCTGGCCATGGGTGCATGTTGTTCTCTCCCTTGAGCAAAGGCCAGGGCCAGCTGGAAGCTTGGCTTCCTCTATATCCTGGTGCAACCCAAGCCTCCAGCTTCATGGCCACCATTTAAGGTTTTCCTCCGGCACCCGGAATCCTTGCCTTTGGTTCGACTGCAGCAAGCCTTGGCTTCTCCGCTGCCAAGCCTCTTCAGTCTTCAGTCTTCAGTCTTCACAGTCTTCAGGCTTCACTTTGGCCAGAGCCTTCATTCTCTGCTCGGTGCCTGAGTATGCAAATTAAACACAATCTTTGTTGGATTAATTTGCGTACTTATCCGTTTGGCTGTTGGGCATAGTGGAGTGACACCAATTTGAATGTTTCCTTTTATTAGTGTAGATATTTTGATGACAGAATTTCTGAGAGTAGTGAGCTGGCACTTCATTATGGCTTTCATTTGCATTTCCTGATTAGTGATATTGAGATACGTCCTTCCTTTAATCTTTTAAAAAAATAAGTTTTTATATTTATTGAGTGAGAGAAGAGGGGAAAGGGAGAGAGAGACGGAAATAGCAAGGAAACAATCACATTGCTCGGCTACCTCTTGCCCACCAATACTGGGTATCAAGCCTGTAACCTGGGCATATGCCCTAAATGGGAATCCTACCGGCCATCTCTTGGTGCATGGGATGACTCTCAATCCTCTGAATCACACTGGTGTGACCTATGTGTTCCTTTTAAATGGAAAGAAACTGGTTGCCTTGCATTTGACTTTGCCTAACATATTATAGGTGTGGGTTACATCACATAATCGTTCCTAAACCAGTTAGTGGTAAATTAGTCACTGTGATGAGCTCAGTATAATTATTTCTCTTCATAATTATTTCTCTTCTTGGAGCATGGGAGATAACACCTTCATTGTGTTTCATACCAGTGAATGTCCAAACAGAGTTTTGGTTCTCCAGCAAGAGTGGAGACTGGGGTAGGGAGCCAGCAATATTTACCACAGGGACTCAAGAGTTTTGAGCAGAAGTGGAACAAGATTGGGTTTGCTTACTGCCTTCTGGTTGTGATATGAAGGAGGTATCAGCAAGATTTGCCTGTAAAGGGCCTGGTTTTAGGCCGTGTGGTCTGTCATATCTACTCAAGTCTGCCATTGTACTGTGAGAGCCATCCTAGACAACCTTTAATTGAACAGGCAGGACTGTGTTCCAGTCAGACATTTCTTTACAAAACCTGATGACAGCTTGTATTTGGCCTGTAGTTTCTCATTTCCTAGTGAACCCCCTGCCCCCCCCCCCCTATAAATGACAGATGATAGGAAAACACATAAAGAGACTGGGAAACAAAGGAAGATTTTTCCTCCTTGGGCTAGCATTTGTCTATTATGTAGTTTCACCTATTCATGCAGAGATGAATAAGAAAGCTCAATTTATTCCATTTAAAATGTCATTGTTTTTCTAGGTCTATGTCTTTCTCATTTTTTTTTGCTCCAAAAATCTTATTTATTTAAGAGGAAACAATAATAGTTGGTGGGATTTTCCCCCTGTGAGAGCCATCTGTTCAGAGCCATTGTTTGACTAGGGCAGTTGACAGTAACAGAACAAAGCAGATACAATGAAGAGGTCTAGTTCATATAATTTTGTGAAAAATCAATGTAAAACATTGGCGGTGAGAGAGAAATGCAAGGTGTTTTGTAGGTCTCCAGGCAGTGCACTAGCATTTAGATTGGACATGAAGAATAGGACTTTGTGAGATGAGCAGGAAAGAGCAACAGTACAACTGAAAAGACCAGTATGTTTCCATACATGTTGAGTTTGGTGGAATATCCATGGATATCCCCACATTCTGGGTAATATTTCTTTGACTTTTCGACTTGCCAACAACTGTCTTTAGTGGGCAAGCCATGCTTTCAGGTTTATAAGAAATTAAGAAAAGGATTATGAGGAAATAGGAAGAACTCTGTAAGCACTAGAACACTATTACATGACATGTGATAATTATTGTGGCTTGTTGTTCATCAGCATAGGCTCTGATGACATAAGCCATACAAGCAGAAAGAGCTTGATTTCTACAGTCTTTTGCCACCTGCTGGGCAGGATTGAGAAAAATGACCTCATGCACTACTACAGAGCCCTCCCTGTCTGGACACCCCTGCTCTATGAGGTGGGAACAGATACAAGCTAGCGTTGGAAGGAGACAGTATCAGGGGATTCTACTTTATACAACTGGAATCACAAAGTCTTTTCTACTTATGATGCAATTGGAAATGTTGCTAGAAAGAGTCTGTCTCCTATGTTATGCTATGCTGCAAAGTGTAGTGCTTGGCGACCAACCTTTTTTGTGATAGAGTGTTTTATCCTAAACTAGCGAGTCTTCAATAAAGAACTGGAGAAGTTGTATTATGTTATGGAAAAATAAGTACAGTCTTCTAAACTTTCTTAGTGAAAAGAGTCCAGAAAATTCATGCTATATAAGTTTGATATTGTTAGTTTATGATTCTGCTTTTACTATCCATACCATTTTCTGTCAGTCTAATGGTTTTTGTTTGAGTTTATGTCCATTGTACATATCAGATCCCTTCTTTTCGTTCTTTCATTTGATATATTTAAAAAGTAAAGTAAGAATTCTTAATGTATTAATGGCCTACCAACACTATGATTAATATTTACCCTGGTATGCGGTGTGTGGTCCCAAAGGAATACTTTCTAACTAAGAATTACTCAGGTAATTTTAATGTCCTGTATTTTTATATTATTGTTTTAAAATGTATTTTACTTTTTTCCTTAATAGTACGTGAGATATCTGAAGAAGAGTCTTTATCCAGGTAGGATTCTGTGGATTTTTAGAAACAATATATTACCTACAGGAATATTAAGAAAAGAAACTAACAGTTCTAGAGTAGTCTACTATTGGCTAGAGTACACCCTATATTATGTAACTAACCTGTGTTATTTAGTCATCACAATAACTTTCAAAGTAGCTGTGCTATTGTATTCATTTGGCAACTTTTTAGTAATGAGACAACTGTAGTTCAAGGAGGTGGAAGAATTGACACCTGATTCTATAGTTAATGAGTGTCCACCTGTTTGACTTGCAAATCTATTCCATTTTCCTCAACTTCTCTGATAAATTCCTGTGTAGCACTGGCTTGAGATACAGAAGCGAATCAGATCAACTCAGAAAGTAAATATTATTGTGTGTTAACTCTGATTTAGAGTTTCTCTAAGAGGCCTAGTTAGTATAAGCACTTACCTTACTATTCTTTTTTTAATATGTTTTATTGATTTTTTTTTTACAGAGAGGAAGGGAGAGAGATAGAGAGTTAGAAACAACGATGTGAGAGAAACATCAATCAGCTGCCTCCTGCACACTTCCTACTGGGGATGTGCCCTTAACCAAGGTACATTCCCTTGACCGGAATCGAACATGGCACCTTGAGTCCACAGGATGACGCTCTATCCACTGAGCCACATCGGCTAGGGCTTACCTTACTATTCTTGACAATTGTAGTGGTACCAGTAAATAGAACCTTTTTTTCCCGCCAAAGCTATTAGGGTTTATAGCAGTTAGCTATGGCCACAGACCCAAAAGGTTTACCTAAGCAAGGCCTGCTTAGGTTAAAATGATATTTATACATCTTGGAATGAATTATTTATCTGTAAGTAGAGAATGTCTATGTATAAAGCCTGTTATCTTAATTAAATTCAGCGGGTACTTAGAGAATATCTTTAATTGATTTCTTTATTTATTGTCTTCCCAGTCTGGTTTTCTTTTCAGGCTACTACATTTGTCTAGTTGTATGAGGTTTTCTTCTTTGTTCCCATACTCTTATTTAATTCTCACATGACTTCTTGACTTTAAAATATTTTATTCTCTACTTTTTTGGGCGTTTCTTTCATTGTGTAATTTTTTTTGCCAATTCTGCCAGCTATGGTGTTCTCCATTTTTTATAGACAGAACCAAGGGCACATAGAATTTCAGGAATTTAAGAAAGCCTAGAAATTAATTAAACACAATTCCCTCTAGCTCTTCAACCAGTGTTTAATGTCCTGGCCAAGTGGTTGTATGCATGGAGTTCTGGAAATTCAAAGATTTTAAACTGACTTATTGGGGTATAGTAAAGGGTGGAACTGACTTGTAAATTCACGTTGATGAGTGTAATACTCTTCCTTCTTTATCATTCTGCAGGTGAGGTTCATAATACAAATATGGGGAGTGGGGAACAAATGCAGTCAATAGAAGATAAGAATGGATTTAGAAGGGGAATTCCAGGTTTCGAGAGGAACAACACTGGGTTGGGATTGGAATAGAGTTTTAGAAAACACATGGAGATATTGGGGTTTAAGACAAGTTAAAGATACATTTTAAGAAGGAAGGCCACAAGATTTGGCAGATTAAGATATTGGGCTCAAGGATGTCCTGAAGAGGTTGCTGTTTTTCTGTTATTTGTTTAATTGGAGGAACTAGGAACATTCAAGGTTTCTTTAGAAAGATATTTAAAAAATATTTGGAGGCACTGGAAAGATTCTTTTGATCACAAATACAACTATGGTCTCATCAACCTGAACTCTGACTCACAGAGTGGAGCTTAGGTTCCCTGGAGTCCTAGGGGATGGGAGATTGCTGAACTACATAGATCTATGGCCCAAGGCAGGTGTCTTCTGCCCTCTACCTGTTTTCCATTTAGCTGATGTGACTCCCATGTACACAGAGGGTTGAGTAGGAGTAAGACTAGATGTCAAATCACTAATGGAGTCGGGTGACACACCTGTGTTATGAGTTGATCACTCAGACTCCATTTATTTTGTTTTCTAAGAGCAGGGGAAACATGAGCTCCTATTCTTGGTCATTTGAGCCCTGGCTTGTTTCATGAGTCTGTGCCTTCATAAGCTGAAGATTTAAATGTTGGAGACTGCATGGAGCCTGCCAAAGTGTGATGTGGGAGTGGGAAGGCTAACAGCATATATAAACATTTGAATATTTAACTTCCCACCATTTCAGAACGTCCTGTATGGTTTAAGGGTAAATGGAAGGAATGGGATCTCCTTAATAAGTGGTTCCCATTCTAAAGAAGCAAGAATGCATTTTTGACTGACATCGCTTAGTCTTTGAACCAGGGACAGATGATGAGGAAGGAAAAATGTATCTTCCTGCCTTAATTTGGGTCATCAGATGTGTTCCAGTTCAGGGAATAAAAGTTATGTCATCCAGTAAGTGGTCAAAGCAAATTAATCCTAGGCAGAGTGTGTCCATTAAATAGTTCATAGGCTGGGAGAGGTGACAGCAGAAATAGATAACTAAAAGGTTTTTTAAACATTGGCCCAGTGTTAATTATATAAAGAATCTTTATTTAATATACAAAAAGCTGATCTTTCACTTAAAATTTTGTTGTTGTTTTTTAAAATGAATTTCTTCATTGGTGCTGTGGATTTTACAGCAAACATCGCATTGCTGTTTCATGTCCTACATCAGACAATGTAGTCTTCAAGGTAAAGTGCTCTCTTGTGAAATTGATTTCCTACCTGTAATTGTTTTATGCTTTAAGTTTGTAATGCAAAATTAGTCTTTTTGTAGTTAAATCCTCAAGCAAAGAAATATTTGTTTGTTTTATTGATTTTAGAGAGAGTGGAAGGGGTTCGAGAGAGAAAGATAGAGAGAGAGAGAGAGAGAGAGAGAGAGAGACTTTGATGTGAGAAACAAACATTGATTAGCTGCCTCCTGCATGGTCCACAATAGGGGTTGAACTGGTAACTTGGGAATATTGAAATGGGAATTGCTTCTTTGAAGTCAATGGAGTATTAAATATTTTAACAATGATTTTATCAATATTTGCTTTATAGATTGAAGTGCTCATGTTCATAAAAGTTATTTCTTCTTGTTGGATTGATCCCATGTCATTATGTAATGGCCTCCTTTGTCTCTTTCTGTAGTCTCAGATTTAACTTCTATTTCGTCTGAAATAAGTATTGCTATCCCAGCTTTTGTTGTTGTTTGCTCTTTTATTTTTTAAATACATTTTTACTGTTTTCAGGGAGAGGAAGCTAGAGGGATAAAGAGGTATAAACATCAATAAGAGAGAAACACCCATCCTCTGCCTTCTGCATGCCCCCCTCTGAGATTTTGGCCTGTATCCTGGCCATGTGCTCTGACCAGGCTGGTGACCTCTTGTTTCTTAGGTAGACACCTGACTGTTGAGCAACACTGGCCATGGGAATATTTTTTAAGTGAATTTTTATTTATTGATTTGAGAGAGAGAGAAAAGGATAGACAGAAAAAGAAAGACACATTGATTTGTTGCTCCACTTATTTATGCATTCATTGGTTGCTTCTTGTATATCCCTGATGAGAGATTAAACCCACAAAGTTGGCATATTTGGTCAACACTCTAACCACGTGTGACACCAGAATAAGGCCCTTTTTGTTTGTATTTTCAGGAAATATCATTTTCCTTCTTTTTTACTTTCAGTATGTGTGTATCTTTTTCTGAATCTGTTCTTTTGTAGATGGCACATATAAGGATCTGGTTTTCTTAGCCATCCATTTAACTCTTTTTTTGGAGCTTTTAAGACATATATGCCCCCTGCTGGGCATTAACAGGGATTACTGATAGGTACTGGATTATTGCTATTTTAATCTTTAAAATTATGTCCCCTGCCTTTTTTCTTTTTATATAGAAGCCACTTTAATATTTCCCATAACACTGTCTCTTTTTGTGTGTGTGTGATGAACTTCTTTAGGTTACCTAGGATGCTCTTTATTTCCTCCTCAATTATAAATGATACCTTTGATGAGTAGAGTAGTCTTGGTTGTAGGTCCTTCTGTTTTATCACTTTGAATATTTTGTACCAGTAACTATCAGACTGAAATGTTTCTGTTGAGAAAGCATCTAATAGACTTACGGAGACTCTGTTATTTGGTGCTATCCAGTTTTCCCTGTCTGCTTCTAAGATCTCCTTTTCTTTAAGCTTTTCCATCCTAATTATAAAGTGTCTTGTTTGGGACTCTCGTTGCACCCTGCACTTGTGTGTCTTCTTCCTTCACCAGGCTAAGGAAGTTTTCAGTCATTATTTCCTCAAGTAGGTTCTTAATTTTTGCTCTTCTTCTCTTCCTTCTGGTGCTCCTATGGACACTGCTATGTTTTCTGTTACCCAAGAAAATTTTTAAACTAGTCTCATTAAGAACAAATATATATATATACTAGAGTCCCAGGGCACAAAATTCACGCACTGGAGGGGGTTCCTATAGCCTGGCCTGCACCCTCTCCAATCCGGGACCGCTCAGGGGATGTCTTGCTGCCAGTTTAGGCCTGATTCTGCAATTGGACTTTCCTCTCACAATCCAGGACAGCTGACTCCTAACCACTCACCTGCTTGCCTGCATGATTACCCCTAAACACTCTGCCTCCCTGATCATTTCTAACCCCTTTGCCTTCCTGCCTGATGCCCCTAACTTCACTCCCCTGCCATCCTGATCGCCCCAAACTACTCTCTCCCATTTGCCTAATAACCCCCTCTGTCTTGGCCCCCACCACTGTGGTTTTGTCCAGAAGATGTCCAGTCTATCCGGTCTAATTACCATATTATTCTTTTATTAGTATAGATACTTTTATAAAAGTATCTCTTCTTTATATATACTTTTATAAAAGGATGTGTACTTTTATAAAAGTATATATATTGCTGCTCTAATTGGTTACATCCTGCTATATTCTCTTCTAAGTCAAAGATTCTATTCTATGCTTCATCTTCTCTGCTATGATTCTTTCTTATGTATTCTTCATTTCAGGTATTATTTTTTCATTTCTGAGTGGATATTTCATATGATTTATTTATCCTTTTTCATACATACTGTCTCTTTGTTGAAGTTCTCACTATGTTCCTTGAGAATTTTTGTACCCATGTTTTTGAACTCTGTATCTGGTGCTTATCTTGCCTCTATTTCATTTATTTGTGCGTGTTTTTTTCTGGAGATTTTACCTGTTTCTTAATTTAGAGCATATTTATTTTTCTCCCCATTTAAGCTTTCCTTCTATATTTGTTTCCTTGAATATGGGTAGATGTATGTTGCCTCCAAGTCTTGGAAAAATGGCCTTCTGTATTTGGTGTTTGTCAGGCTCATTGGAACATACTTTCTGATCACCAGAGCTAAGTGCTCCAGGAATGTCACTTGTGTATGATGTGAGCCCTCTTTTTGTAGACTGTTGATGTTTATCTATTAGTGGACGGTGTTGCTGCTCAGGATGGCTGACCACAGTATACAAGCTGCTGTGTGATGGCTGACCCCATGTCGAGTAATTCACACCAGTGTGGTATGGTTCTTGCCAAGATCTTCCTTTCAGTGTTTGGCTTGTGGAGATAAAGGTTCATGCTCTGTAGCTCCCACTGGAGCCTTGTTGAGATGGGGGTGGTGGGCACTCTGTTGTAAGTCAATGTCAGTCTTTGCCTGTGATTTTTCCTGAGCGACCTGTGTGGAGATACAAAGTGATGCAGTGTTTGTGACAGCCTCTGCTAGGCCTAGGTGTGCAAGGGAGGTGCCAAGCTGCACAGCAATGCCTGCTTCTACCAGCACCAAGCCCTCATGACAACTGAGAACAAAGCCCAGGTCACTCTGAGTTCCTCTTCTGCCTACGAGCTTTCTGTTGGGGTCAATCACTGAAAGAACTCCCATTGGTATATGAGTCCCAAGAGATAAGTGAGTCAACAGGTAGGTGTGAATGGTACTTACCATGTTGACAGTTTGAAACTCAATTTAATTTCTGAGTGTGAGGCCACTCAGGAAAAGTCCCAGCATACATAAATACCAGCCATCACTCACTGGGTACCCATGGACTTGATGGTTTGATGGCCCCCAAGAGACTCTTTGGGGTAAGGCCAGCAGAATTCATCAGGCCCAAAATACCAAGATTTGGTCTGAAGTTAGGGGAACATTACTCACTTTCCAAAATAGTACTTTAGCTAACAATTCATTGGCTTCACTCTGATCCAATGTTGTAATATATTGGTTGATATTTTTTTAAATACCACCACTTTTGAAACATTTAAAGATCTTGAAAAAATTGTAAAAGCCAATGTGGGAAACAATAGCTTCATGAAGAAAGACAAAGTTTCCTATTTGTTACTGAGGCACAAATTCACATCTTCTAAATCAATCTGTGCAATGCAACACTCAGGTAGGAAAGACAAAAGGGGGAAATTTTGCATCTTTGTCTTCTTATCTCATTGTCTCTGGTAGATAAATGGGATGAGGGTGAGAAGGGGAAATGTCAGGTAGCAAAGAGTGGATGTAATGTGAATAGGAGCACAAAATTAAGAAAGCCTTTTAGAAATCTTGGACTATCCGGCTCCTATACAGAAACAGATACGAAACAGTGTTTACAATTTCAATGACCTGTTATGATAAAATTAAACATTCAAAATATATTTATTGATTCAAGTTATAGCAATTTCATTTCTGTAATAAAATTAATGAAAATATAACTTTTGAATGAATAAGGTAATAACAATAACCATAATATCAAACTTTCATCAAAGGTTGAAGAAGAGGTGGAAGAGAAAAGTAGTAAAAGGGAAGTGTCAGAAAATGTGCATGATGGTGCTAACGATGACAGTGAAAGAAGTGGATTGCAACAGCAAATCATCAGTGAACAAACTGATTCCCAGCAGCCAAATGTTAAAATTAATGAAAACGCAGCCTTCTTAGTGGATAAGGTAATAACAAACACAACTGATAAATCCAAATGACAAAATTAATGAATAAACACTCCTTTTAAAGAATAAGTTAATAACAGTATCAAACTTTCATCAAAGGTTGAAGAAGAGGTGGAAGAGAAAAGAAGTAAAAGGGAAGTGTCAGAAAATGTGCATGATGGTGCTAACGATGACAGTGACAGAAGTGGATTGCAACAGCAAATCAACAGTGAACAAACTGATTCCCAGCAGCCAAATGATACAATTAATGAAAACAAAGCCTTCTTAGTGGATAAGGTAGTAACAAACACAACTGATAAATCCAAATGACTAAATTAATGAATAAACACTCCTTTTTAAAGAATAAGTTAATAACAGTATCATACTTTCATCAAAGGTTGAAGAACAACAGAAGAAGACAAGCAGTAAAAGGGAAGTCTCAGGTAACATGCATGATGGCGCTGAAGACAACAGTGACAGTGTTGGTGTGAGGCCGAAAGGCAACCTGGAACAAAGTGAGAAGCAGCAGGTTCCTATTAAGGAGAATGTAAATACTGATAGGTAAGCCTATAGTAGTACTTAGCAGTAGGTAATTATTCTTTTCCTATAAAACAAATTCCAATTTGAGCTAATATTCATGATTAGCAAATTTACATTTTTACTAGATAGAAACTTCCTTGCTGATCAGAAACAAATGCATATCAACAAATAATGAGATACCATTTTTTTAAGTTATATTGATAATTATTGTCTGTAAAAAATAAAAACCAGGATTGTCCCATGAGAGGAAAAGGGCATTCTCCTGCACTATTGGTAGATGAAATTAGCACATCTTCTTAGAGGGGTAATTGAGCTTTTTTCAAAAATTCAAGTATGTCATTCCTTTCCCAATAGCTTCACTTCCAGAACTAGATCCTACATGAAAACATGACTTGTATAAACATAAACATATGCAGTCTAAGGACATTTACTTTGTGTTATTATGTGTATAAAACATACAGTAGGTCAGTATATATATATATATTATTACATCGGCTAACAACATATACATTTTGTTCTTTGACGTTTGGACATTTAACTTTGCACCATTTCAGGGCAATTACCTTGTGGTTTGAGAACAAAAGAAAGGAGTGGGATCTCCCTAATAAGTGGTTTGCATGCAAAAAAAGCAAGAAAGCCTTTTTTGACTGAAATCAATTAGTCTTTGAACCAGTGACAGGTGATGAAGAAGGAACAAGGTATCTTCCTGCCTTGATTTAGGTCATCTGATGAGTTCTAGTTCGGGGAATAAAAGTTATGTCAGCCAGGAAGTAGTGAAAACAAATTAATCCTAATCAGATTGTGTTCATTGGATACCATACACATTTTTATAGCATGATGTTACATACTATAGAAAAGTGCACAATGAGAGAGATAATTCCCATAATAGATCCACTTCTGGGCTAAAAATTCCTTGGATAAAATCTAATAACCTATGTTCTTTATGGAGGGAACTCAGAAGCAACTTTGAAACGGGAAGGTGGCTGTGGTCCTGATTATGATGACTGAGTTTCTCAAAATGTGTGCTTGTCCTGTTTATTAGTTTTACCAACCAATTCAATACACTTTAAAAGTTTTTGAGTTACATGTTATCTCCCATCATTGGAATGAAATGAAGACAAATTTTGCATAGTAGACACAGGTTTACCCTTCTAGCTATTAATGTTTGCTATAAATTTCCACAAAGTATCAGTTTACTAATAGCTGAAAGGACAGATAAATGATTGGAACAGAATGGAAAGTGCCCAAACCTCCAAAAATATGTAACACTTTAGAACTAGATACTGGTGACATTTCATATTTGTAGGAAAAGGTCAGTGAAAAATGGTGGAGGATTCCATGTTAAGTGTTTGTATAAAACTAGCTAGATTTTTATTACTCCAAATAAATCTCAGATGAAAAGTTTTAAATATGCAAAATGAGAAACGTACCAGGAGAATACACAAATGTCTCTTTATACTTTGTTGTTGTTTTTTAATGTTGACAAAGACTTGAAGCACAAGATTTCTGGAGGTTGATTGAGCAATATAAAAAGTTCTATTCCTGCTGCATGACTTAGTGGTTGAGTGCCGACCTAAGAACTAGGAGGTCATGGTTCGATTCCTAGTCTGGGTATATGTCTGTGTTGTGGGTTCTATCCTTTGTAGGAGTGTGCAGGGGGCAGCCAATCAATGATTCTCTCTCAACATTGAATAAAATATATTTTATTCATCAATGAAAATATATTTAAAATGTTTCAAACACTCTGTCTATCAGAAAATAATTTTAGCAAAATAAAGAAAACGTTCTTGCAAAATATTTGCAGTATATGTGTATCAGAGGAAAGGTATGTCTTCCTTTTACAGAGAAGTCTTTGAGATCAACAACAAAAAACTATAACTTGAAAATGAACACAGTATTTTTTGGCATAAATATAAGTGACCAATGGACAAATGAGAATATATTTAGTGTCCCTGGGAAAAAGGGAATAAGGTAAAAGAGTAAAATAATATTTTCCATCCATCCAGTTTTTGAAGATTGTCCTTATGCTGCTGTTTCAAATTTAGGTTGTTTTTGACACTTGCAATAAGAAATTTGGCCCTGAGCAGCACATTTAAAACTCTGCTAGTATACTAATAAAGGGGTAATATACTAAGTAGACTGGATAGACCAGACATCTTCCAGACATCCTTCTGGATGACCTTTCTGACAGAGCAGGGGCCCAGGTGAAGCCTTTCAGGCCCAGGGTGCCTGTGGCCAGCTTGGGCGAAGCTGCTGGGGTTCTGGGTGCCTGAGGCCAGCCCACGTGTGAGCTGTGAGGGGTCCCAGGTGCCTGCAGCTGGCCAAAGGGAGGAAAGCCTGGGTACCAGGTGCCTGCAGCCAGCTGGAGGAGAAAAGCGGAGGTCCCGGGTGTGGGAGACGAGGCAGATGCAGTTTGGGGTGATCAGGCAGGCAGTCAGAGCAGGCAGGGTGGCAGGCAAGTGGTTAGGAGCCAGTGGTCTTAGAATGTGAGAGGGATATCCACTGAGGGACCAGGCCTAAACCAGCAGTCGGACATTCCTCGAGGGATCCTGGATTTCAAGAGGGTGCAATCCAGGCTGAGGGACATACCCACCCCCCGGACAAATTTTTTACGTTGAGCCTCTAGTATAGATATATTCCCAGTACCCATCAATTCTATTTATACTAAAATCTAAGTTTTATAGTTTGTTTCACTCAGTACTTCTGAAAATAACAATGTCTTAATAAGAAAAACTCATTTTGGTTATACATACACACAAACAGACTATGATCTTAATTAGTGAAAAATAGATGCAAAATGTGATAAAATTTATTTCTGAGCATTTGTATTAAAAATGAATATTTCCTTTTTAAAAAATCTGATTTCATGTTTGAACATGTACGGAAATTCTAGGAAATATTATTATGATAAAAGCATCCTCAGGAAGGGCAATCATATGAATCGCGCTCACTAGATGTCCTTCTGGACAAAGCCAGGAGCTTGGCCAGCCTGCAAAGTACCCCCAAACGGCCCTCAGCCCTTTGCCCAGGCCCCCTTAGCCTCAGTGGGGACCCTCACCCCATGGGGTTGTGGCCAGCCTGCAAAAGACCATTAGCCCCTTGCCCAGGCCAACCCCGCCCCCAGCAGAAAACCTCATCCCAATGTGGTCATGGCCAGCCTGCAAGCAGCTACTAGCCCCTCACCCAGGCTGGCCACAGCCCCAGCAGGGACCCCCACACCAAAGGGTGTGTGACTGGCCTGAAAAGAGCCCTCAACTCTCACCTAGGCTGGGCATGCCCCGCAGCGGTTACCCCCACCTTGATGGGAGCATGGCCAGCTTGCAATCTGCCCGAGTCCCTTGTCCAGGTCAGCAATGCCCCCAGTGGGGACCCCCTTCCTGATCAGGAAACCCCTTCAGGGAATATGAGCTTGGCCCCAGCCATGCACCAGGCCTCTATCTATACTAATAAAAGGGTAATATACTATTTAGGCCGGGAGACCTTTGGGAAGCCTTGTGGATTTTCTTCCAGACAAAGCCATTGTGTCAGGGCTGAGGCAGAGGCAGTTAGGGGTGATCAAGCCAGGAGGAGAGGGTACTTGGGGGTGAGCAGGCTGTCAAGGGGGATAGTTGGGGCAATCAGGCTGGCAGGAAGGCAGTTGGGGGCAAGAACGCTGGCCGGGGCGGGGTGCAGTTGGGGGCAAATAGGCCAGCAGACAGGGTAGCCTGGGGTGATCAGGCAGTCAGGCAGGTGATCGGTTAGGTGCCAGAAGTCCCAGATTGTGAGAGAGATATCCGGCTGCCATTTTATGCCTGATCTTTAAACCAGCAGTTGGACATCCCTCAAGGGGTCCAAGATTGGATAGGGCGGAGGCGGGGCTGAGGGACACCCACCCCTCATGCACAAATTTAAGTTACTGGGACACTAGCCCTGTAAAATAAAAGCCCAGTGACCATAATGGCGTAACAACCAGAATGATTGCTCTACCAGTCGCTGTGAGGTGCATCAACGACCGCTTGGACCCTTCCCCCAAGCTCGCAGGCTCTGATCATCAGATGGTGAATGGGGAACCAGGGTGGGTATCAGTTCTGCCGGACTGGGGACTCCTCAGGTTACTGGGTGGGTGGCGGCAGTATAGTAGGACTGGGGAATGGCGAGGGGAACTGGGTTGGTCGCGGTGGCGGGGCAGGACTGGGGACTGGTGAGCAGGCAGAAGATGGACCTGATCACAGACTAGGCGTAGGACCCTGCCAGAAGCCAATCCCAGCACGACAGCAGGGCTGAGTCTGGGAATGGCTGATGGCCTTTCCCCAAACCCCAAAAGGGACTGTCTGATAGTTTGCTGCCAGACAGCTCAGGGCATCTTAATCTACATGTAATTGCCTCCTACTGGCCAAACACCTGAATAGCTGTAGTTTAATTCCCCCAAATCTGACAATGCCTCTGTATAGGAAACCCTGACCCTTGGAAGTATATATCTCTGCCTTGCCTCAGGACCAATTGTGTTAATCAAAAGCATGGGGTCCTGAGACAAGGAGATCTTAGTTTCCTTTAACCTAGGTTCCACTGACCCCCAAATGCCTTTCAAAATCATGCTGCATCTCTGGACTGCTATATAATGTGTGCAAAGCCTTCTCCAGATTTCCTGAAGCCTTCATAATACTGGAACAAGAACACAGGCAGGGATCCTACCTGCGCACAATTTTGAGCACTGGGCCGCTAATATATATATATATATACACACACACATACATATATATATACACACACACACAACAGAGGTCCAGTGCAAAAAAATTAGTGCACTCGGGGGGGTCTCTCAGCTGGGCCTATGCCCTCTTGCAATTTGGGACCCCTTGGAGGATGTCCACCTGCTAGCTTAGGAATGCTCCCTGGGGTGTTGGGCCCAAGCTGGCAGGCAGACATCCCTCTGGCAGCCTGGCAGCACTCAGGGGATGTCCACTTACCAGCAGAGAGCAGACCTAAGTTGCAGTTGGACATCCTCGGTACTTCCTGAGGTGGTGGGAGAGGCTCCTGCCAACACCACTGTGCTGGCAGCCATCTACGTTGCTTGTGGCTGAGCAGAGCTCCCACTGTGGTAGTGCACTTACCACCAGGGGGCAGCTCCTGCATTGAGTGTCTGCCCCCTGGTGGTCAGTGTGTGTCATAGTGACCAGTCATACCCAGTCGTTCTGCTGTTAGGGTTAGTCTGCATATTACCTTTTTATTAAAGAGGATAGAGGCATGTTGCACAGGTGGGGGCTGGCTGGCTTGCCCTGAACGGTGTCCTGGATAAGGGTGGGGCTCCCACTGGGGTGCCTGGCCAGCCTGGGTGAGGAAATCATGTGTGTTTGCCGGCTGCTCACATGCTCTTCAGGGTGGGGGTCCCCACTAGGGTGCGTGGACAGCCTGGGTGAGGGACTGATGGCTGTTAAAAGCTGGTCACACCCCCTTCAGGGTCGGGGTCCCCACTTTGGTGTCTGGACAGTTTGGGCAATGGGCTAAGGGCCGTTTTCAGGCTGGCCAAGCCCTGCCAGCGATGGAAGCTCCCAGCCTCTTTTTTTTCCTGGGATTTATTTACCTTCTATAATTGAAACTTTGTAGCCTTGAATGGAACTCAGAGCAGGCCATGATGGCCAGGAAGCTTGGCTTCCTCCAACACTAGGAGCAACCCAAGACTCCTGCTCGCTCCAGCTCCCTGGCCAGGGCTGGCTGAAAGCAGGTATCTGGGGTTTATTTATCTTCTATAATTGAAACTTTGTTGCCTTCAGTGGAGCTTAGAGTTGGCCATAGCTGGTGGGAAGCTTGGCTTCTTCCATCACTGGGGAATGAATTTTCCTGTTTGCTCCAGCCCTGTGGCTGCCAGCTGCCATATTGGTTGGATTAATTTGCATATAGTCACTCTGATTGGATGGTGGGCATGACTTAAGGCATGGCAAAGGTTTGGTCAATTTGCATGTTTGTCTTTTATTACTGTATATATATATATATATATATATATATATATATATATATGCACTTATGTATATATAATTATACACATATGTGTTTTATGTTATATAGCTTTATTACATATAATATGAAAGTTATTATAGATTAGTCATATCTTAACGTGCTTATGAACCTAAAAATTTCAAAATAGCACCCTGATCAGTATGGCTCAGGTGGTAGGAGCATCATCCATTAACCTTATTGTACACTGAAAGGTCTTGGGGTTTGTCCCTGGTAATAGAGACCTATCCAGGTTTCAGATTTGATCCATGATTGAGGTGCTTATGGAAGCAAACCTATTGATGCATCTCCCTCACATCAATGTTTTTCTCTCTCACCCTCCTCTCTCTTTAAAATCAATTAAAAATATATTTTTTAAAAAAGTATAATTTTTTTTTTGTTTTTACAGTATTACAGAACTCTCCCATTTTGTCCCTTTTTTGTCCTTCTTCCACCTAAACCACACCCCATTCCACCACAGGAAATTTCTCATAATATTGTTTGTGTCCATGGGTTATACATATATGCTCTTTGTTTAATCTCTTCCTGTCCTATCACCACCATCCCTAGATCTGTTGTTCTAGTCTATCCATCATTACCTCTGGACGTATTTTGTTCATCAGTATATTTTGATCTTTAGAATCCACAATTAAGTGAGGTCCCTTGAAATTTTTCTTTCTTTAACTGAGTTATTTCTTTAAAAAATATAATTAAAAAATAGAAAGCACAGAAGAACTAAAATGGCTACATAAGCATACCCTGGTACTTGCCACCTCCAATAACCACATCAAAATTACAACTAAAATACAGATACAGAATAACCATCATTCAGAATCACCTGACATCCGGGTGAATGGAATTCCTACAGCTAGAGAAGTAAAGAAGAAGCACATTTTGGTGGATAGGAAGGGCAGAGGCACTGAATGGGCTGGTCCCACAACAACATTTGACTTTTTTTTCTAATCTTGATATATGTTGTGTTTATGGAGACTTCCTGTGAGAAGCAAGGGTGTCCCAGTCTTACATGAGGCCCACAACCCAAGGTTCCAGAGCAGGAGAGAGAATTCCCTTTAACTTCAAGCTGTGAAAATGAGCAAGCATTGTGGCTGATTGACAAGAACACACATTGTGGGAGACCCAGGTAGTTCCTTTTAAAGTGCCAGCACAAGAACTTACTAGGACTGAAACACTTTGTGCTCTAGCCTGGTGGTGGCAGCTTGAAAGGAACTTGTGACAATTGGGGAGTAACTGGATTGTCTGGCATCAGGGCAAGTACTCAGAGGCAGCTTTCTCAAAGACAGAGGTGCTCACAGAGGTCATTGTTCCTGTGCTGAGACTTCCCCCATCCCAGAACTGACAGGCACCCATATCTGAGTTTTCATCAGCTTGTCTCAAACTGTTTGCTCTACCCTGGTGATTCTCTGAGACCCCACCACATGCAATTTGAACACCACTCAAGCGCTTTGTACCACCGTTAACATATGAATGGCATGTCCTGGGTCAGGCTTCACACTTTGCTAAAATATCTCAAACAAGAAAAATGTATCTCCTGCATAACATCTCTTCCAATGTAGTCCCAGCTGATCCTCACACCGATTTGGCCTGGAGGTCTACTGCACCTAGTGACACCAACAGCAGTCAAGGCACAGAAAAAGATTCTGCACATAGCCCACACAGGGGTTCACCTAGATTGCCCAGCTCAGGTTCCTAAAGAGACTGAGCCACAGGATACCTATTATACAAGGCCACTCTACTAATTCCAGGAGACATAGAGGTTCTACCTAGTACATAGAAACAAACACAGGGAAGCAGCCAAAAATTTGGCAACAAAGAAACCTTTCAAAAATGAAAGAACAGGAGAAATCATCAGAAAAAGAACTAAATGAAATGGAAGCAAGCGAATTACTAGATACAGAGTTCAAAGCAATGGTTATGAGGTTGCTCAAGGATCTTTAATGAGAGCTTCAAAGGACTTAGTGAGACTTTCAAGGATTTAATGACTACACCAAAGACATAAAAAAGGACCTGGATCCGTCAGAAATTAGGCACACACTAACTGAATTCAAGAATAATTTTGAGGGATTCAGCAGTAGAGTTGAAGATCCTGAGAATCAAATTAAGACTTTGAATATGAGGAAACAGAAAATGCCTAGTTAGCAGAGCAAAAAGAAAAATGAATCCAAAAATATGAAGACAGTGTAGAGACCTTCTGGGATAACTTCAAGCATACCAACAATTAGATTATGTTCCTGCCAGCAGGTGAAGGGAGAGAGCAAGATATTGAAAACCTATCTGAAGAAATATTGACAGAAAAAATTTTCCTACCTGCTAAAGGAAATAGACTTACAAGTGTAGAAAACACAGTGAGTCCCAAACAAGAGGAAGGCAAAGAGGCCCACACCAAGACACATCATCATTAAAATGCTAATGGTTAAAGACAACGAGAGAATTTAAAAGCAGCTAGAGAAAATTAGTTAGTTACCTACAAAGGAATACCTGTAAGACTGCCAGTTGATTTTTCAAGGAAAACTTTGCAGCCCAGTAGCGAGTGGCAGGAATTATAAAAAGTGATGGATGGCAAGGACCTACAATCCAGATTAATCTACCCAACAAAGATATCATTTAGAATTGAAAGTCAGACAAAGAGCTTCACAGACAAAAAAAACCAAAACAAAACAAACAAAAAAAACTAAAAGACTTCACAATTACTAAACCAGTGTTGAATGAAATGTTGATGGGTATTCTTGAGAAAGAAAAATGAAGAAGAAGGAGAAGAAGAAGAAGAAGAAGAAGAAGAAGAAGAAGAAGAAGAAGAAGAAGAAGGAGGAGAAGAAGAAGAAGGAGAAGAAGAAGGAGAAGAAGAAGAAGAAGGCAAAAATTTAAAAATAGAAACAGTAATATGTCAATATATATGTATCTACTAGAGACCCAATGCACGAAATTTGTGCAAGGATAAGCCTTCACAGCCATGGCAGCTACATGGATCCCTTCCTTGCAGCTGCAGGGGCAGCCTGGATTCCTACCTGGTAGTCATGGAGGCTTCCTTGATCCTGTGGCTGCAGCCCTGGCTTCATCTCGAACTCTTCTGAAGGATATCCAGAAAGACCTCTGGTCTAATTAGCATATTATGCTTTCCTTATTATAGATCATCAATTGAATGTAAAAATCAAAATAAATAAACAATAAATCTAATGAAAAAAACAACAACCAATTAATGGAATAGAACCAGAGGCATGGAAACATGTAACAGACTTCTGTATCTCAGAGGCAAGGGGGAACAGAGGAGCAGGAGATTAACCTAAGATTTTACCTATGGACACAGACAATAGGGTGTTAAAGGACTGGGGTGAGGCAGGAACCAGGTGGAGGGTGACGATAAGGGAAAAATGTAGGAGATCTGTAATGCTCTTAACCATAAACTTTTTTAATAAAGAGAGAAAATGTAAAAGATTATATTAATGCTGATGTGTTTTTTTTAATCTATAAAGATTTATTTAAAAATACTGAACTCTTCCTCTATGTGTATGCATTCTCTCAATCCATTTTTACATGAAATATAACCTGAGTACCTATTATGTAGCAGACATAGTCTACTCAGAACCCTTTCCCTCCAAATCAGGCCCTTTCATCCTTACAATTTCATGTTGCCCAACATGAGCAAAATGAGAAGTTCATAATTGAAATATTAGGACATCATCAGGTTGAAGATTTTTCTATCTGTTTCCAAACAAAAGTATTTCTGAAAGTAGGAAACTCTAAAAGATAACCTTTAACTGGCCTTTTGACGATGTATAATAGTAAGAAATACTAGTATTGTTCATTGGGAACATCTGATTTACCTACAATCTATAAATCTAAATATTGAACAAAATGAGCCATCCTAAATATTTGAATCCTGACCTACCTTTGACTTAAATTTTCTTGAAAATCAAAGTCAGAAATACCTTTGAAAATATTCTTGATTTCCTTTTGTGTCCTCTTTACCACCATAAAGATATTAGGAATTAATATGAATTTAAATGCCAACCATTTGACAAAACTGCAAGATGAATGTTATAGTTAGCAATATTTCCCTTAAGGTAAGGTACCATGGATGTACAATTGACACTATATTCTGTATTAATTAAATTTTTAAATGCTGCCAATAATGGTTGTAAGACTTTCTGAGTTAAAAATTGGATTCCAATATCAGAGATTTTAAATTGTGAGAAAATAAGCATTTTAGAAGCATTGAAATACTATGTTCTTTCTGATGCTTATAATAGATCTGCAAAGTAGGTATGATGATATCATTTTATTTAATTGAAATGTGGTTCCTGTAAATTGGTAGTCATAATAATGATACTGATATTTTCTAACAATTATTGAGTTATTTTTCCCTGGGCTAAGAACTGTAGTAAATACTTTGCATAGATTCTCATGAAAGCCAACAATGGTGTCCTATGAGATACCTATTATTTTTATCCCTATTTTGTTGATGAGAAAATTGAGGAACAGAAAGGCCGAGTGATATCTAATAAGTGACAGTTAAAATAGGAACAGAACCGAGTTGAGCTGCATCCTCAGGTCATCCTCTCTCTATTCAAATAGGGTAAGTAACAATACCTAATAAATATTGTACTGTCTCCAGAAGAAAACCCAAGATTTAATTTGAAGGTATAGAGAGAAATGTTTACAATTACGTGGACAATTGTATGCTTGCATGTAGTGCACTCTAAGTTCCTAAGGAGTCCTCTCACTTTCATAGGACTGCTCTGCACATGGACTGTGGCAAGGGCCATCGAAGAGTGGTGAGAAGGATAGCTCGCAGACATTGCCCATTGGATCTCTGTGATATTGACACTAAAACAGCTCTAATTTATGTATGTATTAGCCAACTATGTGAATTTGAGATTGGTTTTAATTTAATTACTTAGAATAATTTGTGCAATGTTTACTTTGCATTACTAGAATTTATCACCTATTTTTTTCCATAATACTGACAGGCCATTCAAAATGAGCAAGAAGAATTTGCCATTACTCTACTAGACCATGGTGCCGATCCCAACGTAATGGACATCCACGGAAACACTCCTCTTCACTATGCTGTCCTTGGTCAAAACACAGCAATAGTGGAAAAGCTACTTTCCTGTATGGCAAATCTGGAAGTGAGAAATGAGGTATAGATCAAGTAACTTTATTTACAAAATATTTGAAATACATGTTTTTACTTCAGTTTCAAGCCTTTTCAAAAAAACTGTAATTTTATTGTTATTAAAGACAAAGGAAGGGAGCGTTAGATAGAAATATCAATGATGTCAGAGAATCATCCATTGGCTGCCTCCTGCAGACCCCCGTTGGACGATCCAGCATACAAGCCCTACATTGGGCTCCTGGTTCAAGAGTCAGCACTCAACTGCTGAGCCACCCCAGCTGGGAACAAGCATTTTCTTTCTCACTTACATACACTGAATACAATAAATCAGGCCCTGTCACCATGGAAACAACTCCAAAGCCCAGGCAGGGAGGGCTGGAGAAATGTGGGGTCCATGGAAGGGGCAAAGCTCTGCCTCCCAGCTACCCTTCCACCCCAGAAGGAAAAACTGACTGTTAGTATCTGGAGTGGGTGATAGGCTCAAATCCCACAAAGGTCTGAAGGCCGGGGGGAGTGAAGTGATGGTGGGGACTGGTTGCCATGCTGACAGGGGCCAAGGAAATGGCTGCTGCTGGGGATGGGTGGGGAGAGGAGACCTAAACCCAGCAAGGGGAGCAGGGTGAGTGCAAGTGAGAAGAGGTCCCAGTCCACAGGCAACATAATGACGACAGTGTACCAGGGCAGATAGTAAGACAGGAACATAGAATCTTGGAACCCACACTGTAAATCTTTGAGGTGAGTTTTGGGGAATGATGTCAGAGTTAATCTGTTGAAGAGGGAGTGGAGGACATTTTAAAGGGAAGAAGCATTCAGTGACTGTTCAGAGGTGAGGAGAGAAGGGCTGCTACTATTTTTTTTTTTCATCGACATCAACGCATATTTTTATCCATTGTTTTTGAGAGAATTGAAGGGAGAGTTGAGAAAGAGAGAGAGAGTGAGAGAGAGAGAGAGAGTGAGAGAGAGAGAAACACCTATATGTGGGTCCTTCCCCATAGGCCCAGACCAGGGTTGGGGATCAAGGCTGCAACCTGGGTATATGTTCTTGAATGAGAATCAAACATAGACCCTTCAATGTGCAGTCCAATGCTCAACCAGTAAGAACAGGAGTCAGGGCAAAAGGGACTGCTTTTTATTTACTTTCTATATATTGTATGTTTAAGTTCAGATGATCTTTATAAGTTCTTATATTCAGTTTGGATATATATAATTTTATAAATTACAAATTGTTTCTTCTGCTCTACAGGATAAATTCACACCACTTTCACTTGCCAAATACGTAAACAATGAAAAAATGGTGGAATTTTTGGTAACAAGAGTTTCGAAAGTTCATCAGACGGAAGGGTACAATTGTTCATTCTTTGTTTTTCTTTCGGAGAGCACATTTGTTAAAGCTGGGGACAGTGAAACAAGGAAGGCCTTAGGATAGAAGAAACAAGTGTTAGTTGGAACCATTCGAAGCTGTCAGAGAGGATCAAATAATGCTGCAGGAAAAGACCAGACATTCTTTCCTCCTTTGTCACCAGTTCTGTTCCCCGGGTTCCCCTTAAATCCTATAGAGCATCTTTGTTTAGATATTGGAAGGTTCCACATTGCCTTTCCCAGTGTAGTCGGCACCAGCTTGCCTGAGATTCTAAAATTGAGGTTGGCCCCTCAGGTGATCTCTTTGCCATAACAATAAAACATTCGCAAGTGAGTTGAATTTCCTTTGGTTTCAAAATATTTTAAATTGTGTCTCACATGGAATCCAATCAACAGGAAGCTCTGATTCAAAAGTAAATTATCGGCCCTAACAATTGCTATGGGTGCATGCCCCATCAGTGTCCATGTGTGACAAGTAGGATTCTACCTTCCAAGCCAATTGGGAGTGGACAGAGAGAATAAGCATCATCCTCATGAAGATCTGCTGGTTCACAGTTAGAGGAGGTAGCGAAGGGATAGTAGTAGTCCCTTCTCTTAGTTTTCTATAATTCTTTAAAACTTCTATTAGTTTTCTATAATTCACACTATTCAAAACAAAACTAAGGTAACATTGTGCTATCTGATTTCATGAGATAATATATTTGCATATAAATTTAGTTGCAAGTTATAAAGTAACGGACATCCCCTGAATTACAAACCACAAAGAAAGGACAGGTAATTACCAAAATTAATGACATTTCAATGTTAGAAACTATCAAAAACCCACATGAGGCTTTCTTTGGGATTCCAACACAGTTTCAACAAATAAAGTTCAAGAAAAGATTTTTCCTTTGCCGTACTGTTTCTCTGAGCATCTCTTTTTGATGTGTTCTTTCATTCCAATCTCCTAGCAACCTTCTAAAGTAATGCCGTTAGATTCTTATTTTGTAGAGGAGGACCTCAAGCCACAGAAAAAGAGACTTGTTTGGAAACAAATAGCCGTGTTCATACAACTAAGAAGTCTGTGTTCAAAAGACTTGCCATTAAGTCAAGGTAAGTCTAATTAATTCACGGAGCTAGATTGCCTGCAAAGCCTGACTCTTTTATGCTGCTTTTCTTTAAAGATAACATGCTTCATCAGAAGTTTGTGGAACTTACAAATTTGAAGTGTGTAGTACAACTAATGTTTTAATATTAACTCTGATATTATCTGACATATGGTGAGAATTTATAACAGTTGGAAATAATTTTTGTGTTTGTATTAAGATGGTAATATCATTTATTACCATTTTTTATTCACAGCAAGCAACAAGCAACCTCTGAAAAAAAAGAAAAAAGAAGACTTTTGAAATATTCTGGAATTAACAATCTTGGTAAGACTTCTGATAGTAAATTACTCTTGATGCTCCTACCATAGATGAATGAAGAGTAAGGAAGTTTTGCTAATGGAGGAGCAATAAAAAACAAACAATGTGTAAGTTGCACGTGAAGGTTTTCTTAACCTCTTTGTTAATAGATTAGTATTCAGTATTATTTAAAAAATTAATTGTAGGTAATTTTAAAATCTGGGTCAATATTGGTTGAAAAGAAGTTCATTTATTTACTATTAATTCCTAAAATTCTATATGATATCTTTATGTAAAAAACAAGATATTAAGTTAGGATGTTGTATCTTTTCTCTATTTGCACATGTAAACTATACGACTTGATATACAAAATGGACCTTTTGTTTAGTGTTTCCAGGCAATGGATTATATTTAGTACATGAAAACTTGGTTATTTTAAAAATCTTTTTTTAAAATATATTTTTACTTATTTCAGAGAGGAAGGGAGAAGGAGAAAGAGATAGAAACATCAATGATGAGAGAGAATCATTGATCAGCTGCTTCCTGCATGCCCACCACCAGGGATTGAGCCCGCAACCCGGGCATGTGCCGTTGGCCAGAATCAAACCCAGGACCCTTCAGTCAGCAGGCCGATGCTCTACCCACTGAGCCAAACTTGGTAGGGCTGAAAACCTGTTTTTACATAGTGATTTGTCTCACTAAAAAAGTAGCTAAAAGTGAGAACTCACCAATACTTTCCTGGTACCACATACAAATGGCAAACAATAAGAACTATACCACTTAGTGTGCAACTATCCCAATGAAATTGTGTTGTTGTTTTTCTTAAATACATTTATATTGATTTCAGAGAGGAACAGTGAGAAAGACAGAGAAACATCAAAGATGAGAGATAATCATTGACTATCTGCCTCCTGCATGCCCCACACTGGAGATCTAGTCCACAAAGGGGGCATGTGCCTTCATCACTAATGGAACCTTGACCTCCTGCTTCATAGGTCAAGCCTCAACCAATGAGCCCCACAGTCTGTGTATACTGAGGTTGTTTTTTGAGGACCTACCAATAGCACAGAAGTCATAAAGGCAATACCTGTTGAGAATCATAGGATTATTTACATATTATGCCAAAAAGGCCTCACTATAATCAACTTCATTCCTCAGAAGTCAGATCAGAATGAGATATGTTGTTGCATTAGAACAAGATGTTTCCTCCTGTTTGTTGGGTAATAGTCAGGACACTGCAATTTCTTTAGAACAGGAAGCTCTATTGCCATTGATCAAAAGATAATCATAATAAATATACAAATACCCCAACTTGGGAATCAATAAGTAATAATAAAAGTACAAAAGTGTTTAACAGTGACAAAAATGCCAGTGGACTACCCAGGTGTGGCACCTACTTCAGTGTGCAATCTGAACCTGAACTGTGTGAGGACACCTCAGTAGACTTTTACCTGGAGGACTTGTGTATGTTGATTTTGCAACTTATAGGAAATACAAAGATGAAATATCATTTTGCCCTTGAGCTCATAATATGAGAGCTGTCTCTGATTTCTGTGTTTATCACATCAGAATTCTCAAAGAAAATGTCAAAATTCAGTTATTAATTTGTCTGCTTGCTGGTGTACTATTTAACTGCCAGGTGCCTTTTCAGTACTGAATGCTATTCTGATGTTGCAGAATTGAAATGTTTTAAAACACTGTCTTTGGCCTCCAGGAGCTTGTTATTGCCATTTCTATTAGTTACTATACTTTATTCAGTGCTTGCTGGGTGGTAGAACACACTAGGAGCTTATCATTATTCTTTTTTATTGGTGTGTAGCATGTGCCAGCAACTTTAAGTCCATGATGAGAATTAGAGTTTTAAAAATGTGGTGAAGCCGTGGCCAGTAGGTCAGTTGCTTAAAGAGTTTTACCAATAGGCCAAGGTTGTGGGTTTGATCCCTGGTCATCGTCCATACCAGAATCAAACAATGAATACTTAAATAAGTGGAACAAAAAAACCAATGTTCTCTCACTCTCTTTTTCTTAAATCAATGTTTAAAAGGTGTTAACAATTAAAGAAAAATAAAGACATTCCTGCACACCCAAGACTTCCTCAATTTCTTTCCTCAAAGGGAGGATGCACCTAAACTCATATGGTCCCCAGGAGGCTTACAAACAGAGCAACAAAAGTCACTAGCAATTCAGCCTGGACAAACCCTCTAAACCTGATTCCTTAGTGAGCTTAAGCTCATTTCTCCAGGCTTTTCTTGTTGCACTACCCCCAACTTTAATAATAAATGTCCTCTAAAATTCACCTACACACAAATAAAGTAAATAAAAAAAATGAAAATGTGGGTGGGATTTAAATTAAGCCTGCAGATAAAAAAGTTTTACAGGTTAAAGGGGCAGAAGGGTGATGTTTGGCAACAGGAACATGAGTCCAAGCGCTATGATGTGCACCTTAACTTTGGAGGGTTTTTGAGCTGTACCGTTCAATGTGCAAAATGTGTGCTGTGGGAATGGTTTGGAATGAGGTCAGTGCCTAGCTAAGGTAAGCTTATGAAAGTCTTTAGGACTGCAGAGAGCACTAGATCTTATCCTATGACCTTGGGAAATTTATCAGACAGAATGCTTTTAGCTTCAGGTTATAATGGGTGGCCTAATTAAGAGGCTGAAACAATAGGAGCCAGGATTGTTTTGGTGGTTCAGTGATGTCATCAGGATCCCAGGTGCTGTCCCTTATTCAGCTATGAGGTTGTCAGTGCTTATGTCTGCTTTCCTGGTGAGCTAATTAGCGATGGCTCCAAAGCATCCTATTTTCACCTGACAATATGTGAAGGCCAAAGGACTGCTTTGTTCAATTTCAATTATTTTGTTAAAGTCTAGTTGGCAAAGAATATATTACTTTCAGGTGTATGACATAATGGTTTGACATTCACATATCTTACAATGTGTTCATCCTGATAAGTCTAGTAACCATCTATCACCATGCCATGATATTAAGATATTGACACATTCCCTTTGCTCTACAGTAGATGTCTGTGGCCTACATATTTTATTTTACTTTTTAATTGAATTTTTATTGTTCAGATTATTACAGTTGTTCCTCTTTTTCCCCCCATAGCTCCCCTCCACCCGATTCCTCCCCCCACACTCTGCCCTTATCGGCCCTCCCCGCCGCCATTGTCCTCATCCATAGGTGTATGTTTCTTGTCCAGTTTCTTCCCTCAACCCCCACATTCCTTCCCCCTGAGAATTGTCAGTCCACTCCCTTTCCATGCCCCTGATTCTATTATATTCACCAGTTTATTCTGTTCATCAAATTATTTATTCACTTGGTTTTTAGATTCACTTGCTGATAGATATGTATTTGTTGTTCATAATTTTTATCTTTACCTTTTTCTTCTTCTTCTTCTTCTTCAAGGATACCTTTCAGCATTTCATATAATGCTGGTTTGGTGGTGATGAACTCTTTTAGCTTTTTCTTATCTGTGAAGCTCTTTATCTGACCTTCAATTCTGAATGATAGCTTTGCTGGATAAAGTAATCTTGGTTGTAGGTTCTTGCTATTCATCACTTTGAATATTTCTTGCCACTCCCTTCTGGCCTGCATAGTTTCTATTGAGGAATCAGTTCACAGTCGTATGGGTACTCCCTTGTAGGTAACTAACTGTTTTCCTCTAGCTGCTTTTAAGATTCTCTCTTTATCTTTTGCTCTTGGCATATAATTATGATGTGTTTTAGTGTGGTCCCCTTTGGATTCCTTTTGTTTGGTGTTCCATGAGCATAATGGACTTGTAAGTCTATTTCTCTCACCAGGTAGGGGAAGTTTTCTGTCATTATTTCTTCAAAGAGGTTTTCAATATCTTGCTCTCTCTCTCCTTCTGGCACCTCTATAATTTGGATGTTGGTATGCTTGAAGTTGTCCCAGAGGCTCCTTACTCTATCTTTATATTTTTGGATTCTTTTTTCTTTTTGTTCTCCTGTTTGGGCATTTTTTGCTTCTTCGTATTTTAAATCTTTGACTTGATTGTTGGGATCCTCTAGTCTGCTATTGGGTCTCTGTATAATATTTTTTATTTCAGTCAGTGTATGCTTAATTTCTAGTTGGTCCTTTTTTAAGTCCTTGAGGGTCTCACTAAATTTATTGGCAGTTTCTAAAAAACTCTTGAAAAACCTTATAACCATGGTTCTGAACTCTATATCTAGTAGTTTGCTTTCCTCCATTTCTGCCATTTGTGACCTGTTACTTTGTCTTCGCATTTTGGCTGCTTCCCTGTGTTGATAGAGTGGCTTTGTGTGCTAGGTGTCCTATAGGGCCCAGTGCCTCCTCCTCCCCAATTACCTGAGGTGGACACTCTTGGTGCACCCCTTTGTGGGCTGTGTGCACAGTCTTGTTGTAGTTAAGCCTTGATTGTTGTAGGTATCACAGGGAGGAATTGAACTCCAGGCCAATGGGCTGTGAGAAGCAGCTATTTCTGCAGTGGGAGAATTTTTTGCTGGAGACACCCTTATGGGGCAAGACTTGCTTCAGTGGGGCTTTGGTGCTCACTGAATCTGCCCCCTGAGTTTGTCTCTTATGGATCTGAAGAGTCGTAATCTGGATGGTGCCACTCTGACCACTGAGTACACTGGCTCTAGGATCTCTAAGGTGGTGCTCATTTAGCCTCTGCCTGAGGCTACACAGCAGGAGCTACTGAGAGATCTGCAGATTCCTTTTCTTTCTTTGGGGTTTGGAGCTGCCCAGATGTGGCTTAGCTGTGAAGTAATGCAAGCTGCTGTGGGGCCTTGGGCCTTCCTTTGGATGTTCAGTGTCTCTCTGACCCAGCTGCAGTTAGTTAGGTAATTTTAGATTACAAAGGGCCTCGGCTTTCATATACAAACCTTTGCACACAGTTTAGGTGAGGCAGGGTCTCAGGGAATAAACCGGCGGAGCAAACAGCTATGGCTGATCCTCAGCCCTGTTCTAGAAGTTTCTGTTTTCACAATTCTGCAGTCATTGCTGAAAGCACCTTTGAGAGAAAGCTGTCCTCGAGTTCTGCCCGATGCCAGAGAGTGCAGTTTCTCCCAGTATGAGTCTGGATCCCCAGAGACTCACCCAGAACTGGTGTTCAGAGAAGTTGCTAGCTTTTGTCTACATCCCAATTGAAAAAGAGAACCGTGTCCTCAGTTGCCAGCCCTTTCCATGTGCGCCTCCATTTCTCTGCACTTTACTTCCACACTGCACCTCCTCTGAGTCTCAGTGTGCTTTTCTCTTTCCTTCTAGTTGTAGAATTTCCAGTCGGCCAGTCTTCCTGTGGTTCTGGATGAGGTGCATTTTGTCTTTAGTTGTATTTTTGAAGTGGTTGTACGAGGCAGCAATTTCCAGTGTTTACCTATGCCGCCATCTTGGTTTCTCCTGCACTATGTATTTTATAACTAGAATTTTGCACTTCTTATTCATATTCTTCTATTTCATCCATCTCCTCAACTCTGTAACCTCTGGCAAATATCACTTTGTTCTTTGTAGCTATGGAGTGTGCTTTTCTTTTATTTGCTTTGTGGTTTTAGATTGCACATGTCAGTGAGATGATTAGGTATTTGTCTTTCTCAGTCTTATTTCACTTAGCATAACCCTCCTCTGGGTCCATGGGTGTTACTCTAAATAGGAAGGCTTCATTCTTTTTATGTCGAAGTAATATTATATATAGCATCTTCTTTATTCATTTATCTATATAAGGACACATAGTTTGCTTATATATCTTGGCTATTGTAAATAATGATGCAGTGAACAAAGGGGTGTGGATATCTTCTCAAATTCCTGTGGATGTATTTGTTGGGTGAATATACAGAAGTGGAATAGCAGTTCCAATTCCAACTTTTTTGAGGAATTTCCATGCTGCATTCTACAATGACTGAACCACTTTACAATCATATGAAAGGTAGAGAAAGGTTTCCTTTTTCTTCATATCCTCGCCAACACTCGTTATTTATTTTTATTTTGATGACAGCCATTCTGAGAGGACTGAGCTGGCACTTCATTATGGCTTTCATTTGCATTTCCTGATTAGTGATTTTGAGATATGTGCTTCCTTTAATTTTTTTAAAAAATTTGTTTTTATTGATATTTAGTGAGAGAAGAGGGGAAAGGGAGAGAGAGAGATGGAAATGGCAAGGAAACAATCATACTGCTCAGTTGCCTCCAGACCACCCATACTGGGCATCCAGCCTACAACCTGGGCATGTGCCCAAAAGGGAATCCTAAAACCAGCCATCTCTTGGTGCATGGGACAACTCTCCATCCACTGAATCACACTGGCTTGGCCTATATGTTTCTTTTAAATCGGAAGAAAACGGATTGCCTTGCATTTGACTTACCCTTTCTAACATATTATAAGATTGGGTTACATCACATGATTGTTCCTAAACCAGTTACTGTGATGAGCTCAGTATAATTTTTTCTCTTTTTGGAGCTTGGGAGATACCACCTTTGTTATGTATCATGACAGTGAATGTCCAAACAGAGTTGTGGTTCTCCAGCAAGTGTGGAGCCTGAGGTAGGGAGCCAGCATATTCACTGCAGGGATTCATTGGAGTTTTGAGCAGAAGTGTAACAAGATTGGATTTGATTAAGGCCCTCTGGTTGTGATATGAAGTAGGTATCAGCAAGGCTTGCCTGTAAAGAGCCTGATTTTAGGCCAGGTGGTCTGTCATATCTACTCAAGTCTGCCATTGTACTGAGAGAGCCATCCTAGACAATCTTTAATTGAACAGGCAGGACTGTGTTCCAGTGAGACATTTCTTTACTAAACCTAATAGTAGCTTGTATTTGGCCTGTGGTCCTTCATTTGCTGAGGCCCACCGCCTCCCGCACTCCTACGACCACCATGTAAATGACAGATGATAGGAAAGCACATAAAGATACTGGGAAACAAAGGGAGATTTTGCCTCCTTGGGCTAGCATTAGTCTATTATGAAGTATCACCTATCCATAAGTCATAAAGCTCAATTTATTGTGTTTAAAAATGTTGTTGCTTTCTAGGTGTATGCCTTTCTCATTTTTTCTGCTCAAAAAAATCTTATAAATTCAAGAGGAAACAATAATAGTTGTTTGGAATTTTCCCCTGTGAGAGCCATCTCTGTTAAGAGCCTTTGTTTGATTAGAGCAGTTGACAGTATCAAAATAAAGCAGAGACAGAGAAGAGGTCAAGTTCATATAATTTTGTGATGAATCAATGTAAAATGTTGGTCGGGAGAGAGAAATACAAGGTGATTTGTAGGTTTCCAGGCAGTGCACTGGCATTTAGATTGGACGTGAAGAATAGGAATTTGTGAGACGAGCAGGAAAGAGCCACAGTTCATCTGGAAAAAACAGTATGTTCCCATACATGTTGAGTTTGGTGGAATATCCATGGATATCACTACATTGCATAATATTTCTTTGACTTTTTGACTTGTCCTCCCAACAACTGCCTTTAATGGGCGAGCCATGCTTGCAGGTTTATAAGAAATTAAGAAAAGGATTAGGAGGAAATAGAAAGAACTCTGCAAGCACTAAAACACTATTACACGACGTGTCATAATTATTGTTTTTCTGTAGCTATCCCAGTTATTTGATTGACTCATAACTACTATTGCAGAAAGGATTAAAGCCTGCTTAGTTGGAGGAAATTGTCAGTATGGGGGCAATTTTTTTACAGGAACATCTATATTATGGAATATGTTGTCAATCATTTGGATTCTGTATCTTCTATTCTGAGTAAATAGGATTGCTGCTTGTTTAACATTGTTTTCTGACATTAATGTTTTATTTATCCCTTTTATGCCTCTATTTCAATAGTTACTGGTCTACAGAAATCTCTAAAACAACCTTGGAGCAAAAGAAAATCAAAGAAAGGTATTCTATGAAATCAAGTTCTGACTGTAATCATGTATCAACCAAAATTATAAAAAATTCACATAATGAAATTGTGTTAGAAGTTCCTAAACCCTCACCTAAGTTTGCTTTGCACTAGAATGATTCATGGGACTCAGCATATAGTTATGCACCTACCTGAGATTTATTGCAGTGAAAGGACAAAAGCAAAATCAGCCAAGTGAAAGGTTTGTGTGACAAAGTGTGAGGGAGGCCAGGCACAAGCTACCAAGAGTCCTTTCTCTGTGTTGTTACCAGGATGTGCTGAATTATTCCAGCGTCAAATTTTGACCACACACATGAAATATGTCATCGACAAGTCTTCTTAGATTCAGTGGCAAGGTTTTCATAGCACGCTACTCACATAACCATCTTCCCTATAGCATGTACCAAAATTCTAGATTCCCAGAAAAAAAGCAAGTGTTCAGCATGACCCTCATTGCTTGTGCCACTCTTTGGGCACTGGGGCCACTCTTATCAGATAGGGAAAGGTGGGAGCCCCTCCCCAGATTCAAGTTTTCAGACCCCAAATAAAGGGTAGCTTTTTTAAGCAGGACTTTCTAAAAATAACAATCTTAGGCCTGCTGCATGACATGTTTCAGCACAATGTATGGCCCTCGCTGAGTTTTTGGCATTGTCGTACTTGTTTTTTTAGAGCCGGTAATATAATAATATAACATGGTACTGGTTTCTGTCGCATCATCCATAATTGCTTGTATTGCTGGTTATTTTTCTGACTCTTGTTGAGTATTTAACAGGTATTTGTACATAAATTACTAGGCCAATATTAGGGAATTATATGCTTTTTTAAAACCAATTAATGTTTCAAAATAATTTTTAGATAAAATTATCATAATGATTGCTGATTTGAAATTATAATAAAACGTGTCTTTCAATTACATGGATGATTCAGTTTTGGTGCATGTTGCACTTAATCCCTGTTTGTAAATATAAAGCAAGTTATTCAATCATATTTATCCATTATTTTCTTTCCTACTATATGGTTAAAATTATTGGCTTTATTTATGTCTTTTCAAATGGCTAAATCAATTCTGAGGATAATCCCCATATTCTGATACTTGGGTCTTTATATTAATTTACAAGGTGAGTGTGTCTTGAAGATAGCATAAATATGTTGACAAATGTTAATAGCATGTTCCTCAGAAGCTGTAAAAATTAAAAGGACAGTTTTAGAGCAGGTTTAGGTGCACAGCATAAAGGAAGGCAACGTGTGGAGACTTCCCACGAACCCCACATCCCCTACACACAGCCCTGCTCATTTTTGTCATCCTGCAATAGAGGTACTTTGGATGAACCTGCATTGACCCATCATTATCATCCAAAGTCCGTAGTTTACAGTAAGATTCACTCTTGGTGTACATTCTAGGGATTTTGACTAATGTATGATGGCACGAATCCACCATTAAGATTATCATAGAGATTCATTTCATCGCCCTAAAGAGCCTCTGTGCTCTGCTTATTTATCCTCTCCCGTCTCTCTTGGCCTGGAACCCACCGATCTTCTTACTGTCTCCGTAGTTTTGCCTTTCCTGTGTGTTGTATAGTTGGAATCATACAGTGGGTATCTTTTTAGGTGTTTAAAACATTAAAATGTCAAGGAAATTGGCTGTAGCTTTCCAAGTCGTTCTTTCTCCTTTGTGGCTTGTTGTTGTTCATCAGCATAGGCTCTGATGACATAAGCCATACAAGCAGAAGGAGCTTGATTTCTACAGGATTTTGCCACCTGCTGGGCAGGGTTGAGAAAAATGACCTCATGCACTACTGCAGAGCCCTCCCTGTCTGGACCCCCCTGCTCTATGAGGTGGGAACAGATACAATAGCATTGGAAGGAGACAGTCTCAAGGGATTCTACTTTATACAACTGGAATCACAAAGTCTTTTCTACTTATTTTGCAATAACAAAATCTGCCACAAAGTATTGGTTTCCTATGTTTTGCTAGGCTGGATAGTGTAGTGCCTGGCAAAGACCAAGCTTTTTTGTGATAGCGTGTTTCATCCTAAACTAGTGAGTCTTCACTGAAGAACTGGAGAAGTTTAATTGTGCTATGGAAAAATAAGTACACTCTCTTCTAAACCTTCTTAATGAAAGGAGTCCAGAAAATTTATACTATATAAGTTTGATACTTTTAGTTTATGATTCTGCTTCTACTATCCATACCATTTTCTGTCAGCCGAATGCGGTTTGTTTGGGATTATGTTCATCGTAAATATCAGATTCTATTCTTTCTATCTTGCATTTGATATATTTAAAAAGATAAAGTAAGAATTATTAATGTATTAATGGCCTACCAACACTATGATTAATATTTATCCTGGTATGTGATGTGTGGTCCCAAAGGAATACTTTCTAAGAATTACTCAGGTAATTTTAATGTCCTGTATTTTTATATTATTGTTTTAAAATGTATTTTACTTTTTTCCTTAATAGTACATGAGATCTCTGAAGAAGAGCCTTCACACAGGTAGGATTTTGTGGATTTTTAGAAACAATATATTACCTACAGGAATATTAAGAAAAGAAACTAACAGTTCTAGAGTAGTCTACTATTGGCTAGAGTAGACCCTATATTACGTAACTAACCTGTGTTATTTAGTCATCACAATAACTTTCAAAGTAGCTGTGCTATTGTATTCATTCAGCAACTTTTTAGTAATGAGACAACTGTGGTTCAGGGAGGTGGAGGAATTGACACCTGATTCTATAGTTAGCGAGTGTCCACCTGTTTGACTTCCAAATCTATTCTGTTGTTCCTCAACATCCCTGATAAATTCCTGTGTAGCACTGGCTTCAGATACAGATGCGAATCAGATCAACTCAGAAAGTAAATCTGATTGTGTGTTAACTCTGATTTAGAGTTTTTCTAAAAGACCTAGTTAGTACAAGCACTTACCTTACTATTCTTTTTTTTAAATTTATTTTCTTGATCTTTTTTTAAAGAGAGGAAGGGAGAGAGATAGAGAGTTAGAAACATTGATGTGAGAGAAACATCGATCAGCTCCCTCCTGCACACTCCCTACTGGGGATATGCCTGCAACCAAGGTACATTCCCTTGACCGGAATTGAACATGGAACCTTGAGTCCACAGGATGACGCTCTATCCACTGAGCCACATCGGCTAGGGCTTACCTTACTATTCTTGACAATTGTAGTGGTACCAGTAAATAGAACCTTTATTTTTCCCGCCAAAGCTATTAGGGTTTATAGCAGTTAGCTATGGCCACAGAACCAAAAGGTTTACCTAAGCAAGGCCTGCTTAGGTTAAAATGATATTTATACATCTTGGAATGAATTACTTATCTGTAAGTAGAGAATGTCTACGTATAAAGCCTGTTGTCTTAATTAAATTCAGCAGGTACTTAGAGGATATCTCTAATTGATTTCTTTATTTATTGTCTTCCCAGTCTGGTTTTCTTTTCAGGCTACTACATTTGCCTAGTTGTATGAGGTTTTCTTCTTTGTTCCCATATTCTTACTTAATTCTCACATGACTTCTTGACTTTAAAATTTTTTATTCTCTACTTTTTTGGGCGTTTCTTTCATTGTGTAATTTTTTTTTCCCAATTCTGCCAGCTGTGGTGTTCTCCATTTTTCTATAGACAGAATCAAAGGCACATAGAATTTCAGGAATTTAAGACAGCCTAGAAATTAATTAAACACAATTCCCTCCAGCTCTTCAACCAGTGTTTAATGTCCTGGCCAAGCGGTTGTATGCATGGAGTTCTGGAAATTCAAAGATTTTAAACTGACTTATTGGGGTATAGTAAAGGTTGGAACTGACTTGTAAATTCACGTTGATGAGTGTAATACTCTTCCTTCTTTATCATTCTGCAGGTGAGGTTCATAATACAAATATGGGGAGTGGGCAACAAATGCAGTCAATAGAAGATAAGAATGGATTTAGAAGGGGAATCCCAGGTTTCGAGAGGAACAACACTGGGTTGAGATTGGAATAGAGTTTTAGAAAACAGATGGAGATATTGGGGTTTAAGACAAGTTAAAGATACATTTTAAGAAGGAAGGCCACAAGATTTGGCAGATTAAGACATTGGGCTCAAGGATGTCCTGAAGAGGTTGCTGTTTTTCTGTTATTTGTTTAATTGGAGGAAGTAGGAACATTCAAGGTTCCTTTAGAAAGATATTTAAAAAAAATTTGGAGGCACTGGAAAGATTCCTTTGATCACAAATACAACTATGGTCTCATCAACCTGAACTCTGACTCACAGAGTGGAGCTTAGGTTCCCTGGAGTCCTAGGGGATGGGAGATTGCTGAACTACATAGATCTATGGTCCAAGGCAGGTGTCTTCTGCCCTCTACCTGTTTTCCAATTAGCTGATGTGACTCCCATGTACACAGAGGGTTGAGTAGGAGTAAGACTAGATGTCAAATCACTAATGGAGTCGGGTGACACACCTGTGTTATGAGTTGATCACTCAGACTCCATTTATTTTGTTTTCCAAGAGCAAGAGAAACATGAGCTCCTATTCTTGGTCATTTGAGCCCATGCTTGTTTCATGAGTCTGTGCCTTCATAAGCTGAAGATTTAAATGTTGGAGACTGCATGGAGCCTAGAAATGTGTGATGTGGGAGTGGGAAGGCTACCAGCACATATATATATACATTTGAATATTTAACTTCCCACCATTTCAGAGAAAGTCCTATATGGTTTAAGGTTAAATGGAAGGAATGGGATCTCCTTAATAAGTGGTTTCCATGCCAAAGAAGCAAGGCTGCATTTTTGACTGATATCACTTAGTCTTTGAACCAGGGACAGATGATGAGGAAGCAACAACCTATCTTCCTGCCTTAATTTGGGTCATCAGATGTGTTCCAGTTCAGGGAATAAAAGTTATGTCATTCAGTAAGTGGTGGAAGCAAATTAATCCTAGGCAGAGTATGTCCATTAAATAGTTCATAGGCTGGGAGAGGTGACAACAGAAATAAAAAACTAAAAGCTTTTTTTAAACATAGGCCTAGAGTTAATTATATCAAGAATCTTTATTTGATATACAGAAAGCTGATATTTCACTGAAAATTTTGTTGCCTTTTTAAAGACATGGATTCCCTCATTGGAGCTGTGGATTGTACAGCAAACGTCGCATTGCTGTTGCATGTCCTACATCAGACAATGTAGTCTTCAAGGTAAAGTGCTCTCTTATGAAATTGATTTTCTTGCTCTCAATTGAATTTTGTGTAACACTTACTCTTAAAATTTCCTAGTGGCCTACCTATCTTTGTTTTATGTTTGTAATGCAAAATTAGTCTTTTTGTAGTTAAATCCTCAAGTAAGGAAATATTTGTTTGTTTTATTGATTTTAGAAAGAGTAGAAGGGGTAGGGTGGAGAGAAAGAGAAAGAGAGAGAGAGAGAGAGAGAGAGAGAGAGAGAGAGATTGACAGAGAGACAGAGAGAGAAACAGAGAGAGAGAGATTTTATGTGAGAAACAAACATTGATTAGCTGCCTCCTGCATCTTCCACAATAGGGATTGAACTGATAACATGGGAATATTGAAATGCAAATTGAACCCATGACCCTTCGGTGTATGGGTGGACGCTCCAACCACTGTGACCCACAGGCCACAGTGCAAAATATATTTACCTTATTGTATGATTCCTTTTACATGCTATTGCCCCAATAAGTGAGTCCATTGAGACAGACATCAGACAAGTGTTTGCCAGAGACCGGGTAGGGGAATGGAGATTTCCTATTTCATGAGAATGAGGTTCCCTTCTGGAGTGATGAAAGGTTTTGGAACTAAATAGAGGTGATCATTGCACAACATGGAACATGTGTCAAATGCTTCTGAATTTTTCACTTTAAAATGGTTGATGTTCGTTGAAGTTGAATCACTAAGAAAAGAATACTGTCATAATCAATCACTAGAATTAAGATCATGTTACACACCTTTTAAAACAATCCAATAGGCACTTTGGCGGCAAACGGTGGTTCGCGAGCTACATGCTGCTCTTTGGACCCTTGAGTGTGGGTCTTCCACAAAATACCGCCACACTCAAGGGGCCAAAGAGCCACATATGGCTCATGAGCTGCGGTTTGCTGAGCCACAAGTTTGCTGACCACTTCAATAGGCTCATTTAATACATGTCTTTTGGTAAAGGTTACATTGTTAATTTGAGATTTTTCTTATTTCTTGAGATCGGCCTGTATTGCTGTGAGTTTCCCTCTCAGAACTGCTTTCATGAGGTCCCACAGAGTTTTAGTTGTCATGTTCTCATTTCATTTGTGTCAAGGTATCTTTTGATTTCTTCCTTGATCTCATTGTTAACCCCTTCACTGCTCTGTACTCTCCAAGGGTTTGTGTGTTTGTAGGGTTTTCTTTTTTCTTATTTTCCTCCAATTGATTTCTTGTTGGATACCATTGTGGTTGGAGAAGATGTGTAAAATGATTTCAATCTCTTTAAATTTACTGCGGCTTGTTTTATGGCTTTACTCCTGGTCTAGTTTGGAAATTATTCCTTGTGCACTTCAACAAAATTTATACCCTGAATTTTAGGGTAATAATACTCTGAAAATAAAAATGAAATGCATCAGGTAAAATGTGTCCTTTAAGGGTGCTGTTATCTTCATGATTATTTTTGTAAGATCTATTCTCTGATGTCAATGGAGTATTTAATATTTTAGTTGTGATTGTATCAATATTTGCTTTATGGATTAAAGTGCTCCTGTTCATAAATGTTATTTCTTCTTGTTGGATTGATCCCATATCATTATGTCATGGCCTCCTTTGTCTCTTTCCATAGTCTTAGATTTAACTTCTATTTTGTCTGAAATAAGTATTGCTATCCCAGCTTTTGTGGTTTGCATTTAAAAATATTTAAGAAATGTATTTTATTTTATTTTTTAAATACATTTTTATTGATTTCAGGGAGAGGAAGGGAGAGGGATAAAGAGGTATAAACATCAATAAGAGAGAAACATCCATCCTCTGCCTTCTGAATGCCACCCTCTGAGGATTTGGCCTGTATCCTGGGCATGTGCCCTGACCCGGCTGGTGATCTCTTGTTTCTTAGGCAGACACTTGACTATTGAGCAACACTGGCCATGGGAATATTTTTTAAGTGAATTTTTATTTATTGATTTGAGAGAGAGAGAAAAGGATAGACAGAAAAAGAAAGACACATCGATTTGTTGCTCCACTTATTTATGCATTCATTGGTTGCTTCTTGTATATCCCAGGAAGTTGGCATATGGGGCCAACACTCTAATCAAGTGTGACACCAGACTAGGGCCCTTTTTGTTTGTATTATCAGGAAATATCGTTTTCCTTCTTTTTACTTTCAGTATGTGTGTATCTTTTTCTGAAGCTGTTCTTTTGTAGATAGCAGATATAAGGATCTAGATTTCTTAGCCATCCATTTAACGCTGTCTTTTGATTGGAGCTTTTAAGACATATATGCCCCCTGCTGGGCATTTATAGGGATTATTGATGGGTACAGGATTATTGCTATTTTATTCTTTTTTAAAAAATATATTTTATTGATTTTTTACAGAGGGGAAGGATAGAGATAGGGAGTTAGAAACATCGATGAGAGAGAAACATCCATTAGCTGCCTCCTGCACATCTCCTACTGGAGATGTGCCTGCAACCCAGGTACATGCCCTTGACCGGAACCGAACCCGGCACCTTTCAGTCCGCAGGCCGACGCTCTATCCACTGAGCCAAACTGGTTTTAGCGCTATTTTATTCTTTAAAATTATGTCCCCTGCCTTTTGCTTTTGCTTTTTATATAGAAGCCACTTTAATATTTCCCATTACACTGTTTCTTTGTGTGAGTGTGTGATGAACTTCTTTAGGTTACCTAGGAAGCTCTTTATCTCCTCCTCAATTATAAATAATACTTTTGATGAGTAGAGTAGTCTTGGTTTTAGGTCCTTCTGTTTTATCATGTTGAATATTTTGTACCAATAACTCTAGTCTGAAATGTTTCTGTTGAGGAAGCATCTAATAGACTTATGGGGATTCCCTTATTGGGTGCTATCTGGTTTTCCCTCTCTGCTTCTAAGATCTCCTTTTCTTTAAGCTTTTCCATCTTAATTATATAGTTTCTTGTTTGGGACTCTCTTTGCATCCTGCACTTGTGTGTCTTTTTCTTCACCAGGCTAAGGAAGTTTTCAATCATTATTTCCTCAAGTAGGTTCTTAATGTTTGCTCTTGTTCTTTTCCTTCTGGTGTGCCTAAGGACATTGCTATGTTTTCTGTTATCCAAGAAATTTCTTAACTAGTCTTATTAAGAAAAATTATATATATACTAGAGTCCCAGTGCACAAAATTAACGCACTGGAGGTGGTTCCTTCATCCTGACCTGCACCCTCTCCTATCCGGGACCCCTCAGGGGATGTCTTACTGCCAGTTTAGGTCCGATTCTGCAGGTGGACTTTCCTCTCGCAATCCAGGACAGCTGACTCCTAACCACTAACCAGCCTGCCTACCTGATTGCCCCTAACCACTCTGCCTGCCTGCCTGCCTGATCATTTCTAACCCCTTTGCCTTCCTGCCTGGTGCCCCTAACCTCACTCCCCTGCCATCCTGATCGCCCCAAACTACTCTCTCCCGCTTGCCTAATAACCCCCTCTGCCCTGGCCCCCACCACTGAGGCTTTGTCCAGAAGGACATCCAAAAGGATTTCCGGAAGATGTCCAGTCTATCCAGTCTCATTACCATATTATCCTTTTATTAGTATAGACACTTTTATAAAAGTATCTCTTCTTTACATATACTTTTATAAAAGTATGTGTACTTTTATAAAAGTACTAGAGGCCCGGTACACAAAAATTTGTGCACTAGGGAGGGAGAGGGGGGTCCCTCAGCCCAGCCTGTGCCCTCTCGCAGTCTGGGAGCCCTCGGGAGATAATGACCTGCTGGCTTAGGCCTGCTCCCGGGTGGCAGAGGGCAGGCCCAATCCCTAGGTGCAGCCCCTGGTCGGGCTCAGAGCAGGGCCAATTGGGGAGTTGGGGCACCGCCCCCTGTCATGCACAGAGCAGGGCGAATCTGGAGGTTGCGATGCCACCCCTAGTCACGCTCAGGGTAGGGCCGATTGGGGTGTTGGGGCACCGCCCCCTGTCACACTCAAGGCAGGGTCTATGGGGAAGATGTGGCACCAGCCCCTGTCACGCACAGAGCAGGGCCGATCAAGGGGTTGAGGAGCTCCCTCCTATCACGGACAGAGCAGGGCCCATCAGGGGGTTCGGGAGTTCCCCCCTGTCATGCACAGAGCAGGGCTGATAGGGGAGTTGAGGCCTCGCCCCCCCTCACACACGGAGCAGGGTGGATCAGGGGGTTGGGGTGCCAACCTCTATCACCCACAGAGCAGGGCCGATCAGGGGGTCGGGGCACCGCCACTGTCACACTCATGGCAAGGCCGATGGGGAGGTTATGGCTCTACAGAGCAGGGTCCATGGCGGGGGGGGGGGGGGGGGGGGGCGGGGGGGGTTGGGGTGCCGCACCCTGTCACACACAGAGCAGGGCCAATCAGGGCGTTGGGGCACTGCACCCTGTCACACACAGAGCCACAGGGCAATCAGGGGTTTGGGGAGCTTTCCCCTATCAGGCACAGAGCAGGGATGATCAGGGGGTTGGGGCGCCTTCCACTGTCACAAACAGAGCAAGGCGGATAGGGAGGTTGTGGCCCCTCCTCCTTTCACACACAGAGCAGCAAGGCCATCAGGGGTTTTGGTCACTGCCCCCTGTCATGATGATCCTGGTGCTGGGAGGTCTTGCTGCTCTGCTGATCCCGGTGCTGGGAGGCATATTACCCTTTTACTATATAGGATAGAGGCCTGGTACATGGGTGGGGGCCGGCTGGTTTGCCCTGAAGGATGTCCTGGATCAGGGTGAGGGTCCCCACTGGGGTGCCTGGCCAGCCTGAATGAGAGGATGATGGCTCTTTGCAGCTGGTCACACCCTCTTCAAAGTGGGGTTCCCCACTGGGGTGCCTGGCAAGTCTGGGTGAGGGGCTGAGGGCCATTTTCAGGCTGGCGGGTGACTGAAGCTCCCAACCTGTCCTTTTTTTTCTTTTTTTTTATTCTGGGCCAGCTTTTGCTCTGAGACTTGCCTCCAGCTCTGAGGCCTCAGCTGCTGAAAGCAGGTATCTGGTTTGTTTGGGTTCTATAATTGTAACACTGTTGTGGTCCTGCTCACTCCCGCTCTAAGATCCCGGCTGGCTGAAAGCAGGGATCTGCTTTTGTTCTATAATTGAAACAATGTTGTGGTCCTTCTGGCTGAAGCCCGGCTGGCTGAAAGCAGGTTTCTGGGGTTTTGTTTAGCTTCTATACTTGTAACCATGTTTCTTAAACTGCAAGTTCAGAGGCCGGAAAGGCAGCCGAGGAACGTTGGCTTCCTCTGTCACTGAAGCAAGCAACTCTCATGTTTGCTTCAAGCTGCCTGGCTCCCAGCCACCATCTTGGCTGGCAGTTAATTGGTATATCGCCCTGATTAGCCAATGGGAAGGGTAGCGGAGGTATGGCTTATTACCATGTTTCTCTATTATTAGATAGGATATATGTTGCTCCTCTGATTGGTTGCTTCCTGCTATATTCTCTTCTAAGTCAAAGATTCTATTCTATGCTTCATCTTCTCTGCTATGATTCTTTCTTGTGTATTCTTCATTTCAGGTATTATTTCTTCATTTCTGACTGGGTATTTTATATGATTTATTTATCCTTTTTCATACATACTGTCTCTTTGTTGAAGTTCTCACTATGTTCCTTGATCATCTTTGTACCCATGCTTTTGAACTTTGTATCTGGTGCGTATCTTGCCTCTATTTCATTTATTTGCTTTTTCTGGGGATTTTTTCCTGTTTCTTAGTTAGAGCACATTTCTTTTTCTTCCCATTTAAGCTTTCCTTCTATATTTGTTTCCTTGAATATGGGTAGACGTAAGTTGCCTCCAAGTCTTGGAAAAATGGCCTTCTGTATTAAGTGTTTGTCAGGCTCATTGGAACATTCTTTCTGATCACCAGAGCTAAGTGCTCCAGGAATGTCACTTGTGTGTGATGTGAGCCCTCTTTTTGTAGACTGTTGATGTTTATCTATTAGTGGACGGTGTTGCTGCTCAGGATGGCTGACCACAGTATACAAGCTGCTGTGTGATGGCTGACCCCATGTCGAGTAATTCACACCAGTGTGGTATGGTGCCTGCCTAGATCTTCCTTTCAGTGTTTGGCTTGTGGAGATAATGGTTCATGCTCTGTAGCTGCCCACTGGAGCCTTTTGAGATAGGGGTGGTGGGCACTCTGTTGTAAGTCAATGTCAGTCTTTGCCTGTGATTTTTCCTGAGCGACCTGTGTGGAGATACAAAGTGATGCAGTGTTTGTGACAGCCTCTGCTAGGCCTAGGTTCACCAGGGAGGGGCCAAGCTGCACAGTAATGCCTCCTTCTACCAGCACCAAGCCCTCCTGACAACTGAGAACAAAGCCCAAGTCACTCTGAGTTCCTCTTCTGCCTACCAGTTTTCTGTTGTGGTCAATCACTGAAAGAACCCCCATTGGTATATGAGTCCTAAGACATAAGTGAGTCACCAGGTAGGTGTGAATGGTACTTACCATGTTGACAGTTTGAAACTCAATTTCATTTCTGAGTGTGAGGCCACTCAGCAAAAGTCCCAACATACACAAATACCAGCCATCACCCACTGGGTACCCATGGACTTGATGGTTTGTTGGCACCTAAGAGACTCTTTGGGGTAAGGCCAGCAGAATTCATCAGGTCCAAAATACCAATATTTGGTCTGAAATTAGGGGAACATTACTCACTTTCCAAAATTGCACTTTAACTAACAATTCATTGGCTTCACTCTGCTCCAATGCTGTAGTATATTGGTTCATATATTTTTAACTTCTACCACTTTTGATACATTTAAAGATCTTGAAAAAATCGTAAAAGGCAATATGGGAAACAATAGCTTCATGAAGAAAAACAAAGTTTCCTATTTGTTACTGAGGCACAAATTCACATCTTCTAAACCAATCTGTGTAATGCAAGACCCAGGTAGGAAAGACCAAAGTGGGAAATTTTGCATCTTTGTCTTTTTATTTCATTGTCTGTGGTAGATAAATGGGATGATGGTGAGAAGGGGAAATGTCATGTTGCAAAGAGTGGATGTAATGTGAATAGGAGCACAAAACTAAGAAAGCCCTTTTAGAAATCTTGGAAAATCCCTCTCCTATACAGAAAAAGACAGGAAACCGAATTTACAATTGCAATGACCTGTTATGATAAAATTAAACATTCAAAGTATTTTTATTGATTCAAGTCATAGCAATTTCATTACGGTAATAAAATTAATGAAAATATAACTTTTGAATGAATAAGGTAATAACAATAACCATAATATCAAACTTTCACCAAAGGTTGAAGAAGAGGAGGAAGAGAAAAGTAGTAAAAGGGAAGTGTCAAGAGGCATGTATGATGGTGCTGATGATGACAGTGACGATGATGGATTGAGTCAGCACAGCAACAGGGAACAAACTGATAACCAGCAGCCAAAAGATGACATTAATGAAGACGCAGTCATTTTAATGAATACGGTAATGACAAACCCAAATGATAAAAGCCAAATGACAGAACTAATGACAACACACTCCTTTTAACGAATAAGGTAATAACAATATCCTCAATATCCAACTTTCATCAAAGATTGAAGAACAAGAGAAGATGACAAGTAGTAAAAGGGAAGTGTCAGGTAACATGCATGATGGTGCTGAAGACAACAGTGACAGTGTTGGTGTGAGGCAGAAAGGCAACATGGAACAAAGTGAGAAGCAGCAGGTTCCTATTAAGGAGAAAGAAAATTCTCATAGGTAAGCCTATAGCAGTACTTAGCAGTAGGTAATTATTCTTTTCCTATAAAACAAATTCCAATTTGAGCTAATATTCATGATTAGCAAATTTACATTTTTACTAGATAGAACCTTGCTTGCTAATCAGAAAAAAAGCATATCAACAAACAAATGAGATACCATTTTTTGAACTTATAATGATAACTATTATCTGTAAAAAATAAAAAACAGAATGGCCATGAGAGGAAAAGGGCATTCTCCTGCACTATTGGTAGATGAAATTAGCACATCTTTTTAGAAGGGTAATTGAGCTTGTTTCAAAAATTCAAGTATGTCATTCCTTTCCCAATAGCTTCACTTCCAGAACTAGATCCTACATGAAAACATGACTTGTATATACATACACATATGCCGTCTAAGGACATTTATTTTATGTTATTATGTGTATAAACCATACAGTAGGTCAGTACATATGTATATATATATATATATATATATATATATATATATATATATAATATTACAGAGTCTAACAACATATACTTTTGTTCTTTGACATTTGGACATTTAACTTTCCACCATTTCAGGGAAATTACTGTGTGTTTGATGGCAAAAGGAAGGAGTGGGATCTCCCTAATAAGTGGTTTGCATGCCAAAAAAGCAAGAAAGCCTTTTTTGACTGAAATCAACTAACCTTTTAACCAGTGACAGGTGATGAGGAAGGAACAATGTATCTTCCTGCCTTGATTTAGGTCATCAGATGTGTTCTAGTTCAGGGAATAATAGTTATGTCAGCCAGTAAGTAGTGAAAACAAATTAATCCTAATCAGAGTGTTTTCATTAAATACTTCATAGGCTGGGAGAGGTGACAGCAGAAGTATACAACGAAAAGCTTTTTTAAAACATAGGCCCTTGCTCTAAGCGGTTTGGCTCATTGGATAGAGCGTCAGCCTACGGGGTCAAGGGTCCCAGTTTCGAGTCCAGTCAAGGGCATGTATTTTGTTTGTGGGCACATCCCCCGTAGGGCGTGTGCAGTAGGCAGCCGATAAATGTTTCTCTCTCATCATTGTGTCTAAAATATGCCCAATGTTAATTATATAAGGATCTTTATTTGATACACAGAAAGCTGATATTTCACTGAAAATTTTGTTGCCTTTTTTAAAGACATGGATTCCCTCATTGGAGCTGTGGATTGTACAGCAAACGTCGCATTGCTGTTGCATGTCCTACATCAGACAATGTAGTCTTCAAGGTAAAGTGCTCTCTTGTGAAATTAACTTTCTTGCTCTCAATTGAATTTTGTATAACACCCTTAAATTTCCTAGTGGCCCACCTATCATTGTTTTATGTTTATAATGCAAAATTAGTCTTTTTATCGTTAAATCCTCAAGGTGGAAAATGTTTTATTTTTGTTATATTGATTTTAGAGAGAGTAGAGGGATGGGGAGAGAGAGAGAGAGAGAGAGAGAGAGAGAGAGGGAGAGAAACATTGATGTGAGGGAAAGACATTGATTGGCTGCTGACTGCAAGGAAGATGGTCCCCGACAGAGATTGATCTGACAACCTCTATATATGCCCTGACTGGCAATTGAACCTATGACCCTCAGTGCATGGGATGATGCTCCATCCACTGAGCCCCACAGTTCAAAGGCGAAAATATGTTTACTTTATTGCATTGTTCCTTTTATATGCCATTTCCACAATAAGTGAGTCAATAGAGAGAGAAATCAGACAAGTGTTTGCCAGAGACTGGGTAGGGGAATGGGAGTTCCTATTTAATGGGAATAAGGTTCCCTTCTGGATTGGTGAAAGGTTTTGGAACTAAATAGAGGTGATCATTGCACAACATGGTACATGTGCCAAATGATACTGAATTTTATACTTTAAAATGGTATATTTTATATTTGGTGAAGCTTAATCACTAAGAAAAGAATACTGTCATAATCAATCAATCAAATTAAGATCATGTTACACACCTTTTAAAGCAATCCAATAGGTTCATTTAAAACATGTCTTCTGGTAAAACTTACATTGTTCATTTGAGGCTTTTCTTATTTCTTGAGGTAGGCCTGTATTGCTGTGAATTTCCCTCTTAGGACAGCTTCCATGTTGTTCCATAGATTTTGAATTATCATGTTCTCATTTCATTCGTCTCAAGGTATTTTTTGATTTTTTTCCTTGATCTCATTGTTAATTCATTCACTTTTTAGTAACAGGTCATTTACCCTTCATGTGTTCGTGTGTAATTGATTTCTAGTTTGACACCACTGTGGTTGGAGCAGATGTGAGGAATGATTGCAGTCTTCTGAAATTTACTGAGGCTTGCTTTATAGCCTTACCAGTTCCATGGCCTACCTAGGAACTGTTCCATGTGCACTTGAAGAAAATTTATACCCTGCATTTTTAGGTTAATAATGCTCTGAACATATCAATAAAATTCATTGGAGTTTTGGTTGGAACTTTTAAGATATATACATTTACCTTATTGATTTTTTTGGAAAGATCTATCTACTAATGTCAATGGGGTATTGAACTCCCTAACTATGATGATATGGATATTTGCTTTATATATTAAAGTGCTCCTCTGGTTGGTGGATATATATTGATAAGGTTTATTTCTTCTTGTTGGATTGATCCCATATCATTATGTATTGACCTTCTTTGTCTCTTTTTATAGCCTAACATTTAACTTCTATTTTTTCCCAACATAAGTATTACTTTCCCAGCTTTTTTTGTGGTTTGCATTTTATTAATTTATTTATTTAATTAAATTTTATTGGCGTGACATTAGTCTACATGAACATATAGGTTCCATGTGTGGATTACTAATTTACCAAATCTGTGAATAGGACCATGTGCCCACCACCCAAATTCAACTCTTCTCCTGTCACCTCATATTAGGACCCCTTTCTTCCCACAACCCCTCGTTGTTTGCATTTTAAGTTTTTTAAAAATATGTTTTATTGATTTCATTTTTATATTTTTATTTATTTCAGGGAGAGGAAGGGAGAGGGATATACAGATAAAAACATTGATGAGAGAGAAATATCCATCCTTTGCTTTCTGCATGCCCCCATGTGCCCTTACCAGATATCAGACTGTCACCTCTTGTTTCCTTTGTAAACACTTGACCAGTGAGCAACACTGGCCGGGTGAACATCTTTTCAGTTGAATTTTTACTAATTGATTTTTAGAGAGAAAAAGAGAAAGAGACAGACAGAGAGAGAGATAGAAAGAGAGACAACCATTGATTTGTTGTTCCACTTACTTATGCATTCATTGCTTGCTTCTTGTATATGTCCTAATGAGAGTTTGAACCAGCAAACTTGCTGTCTAGGGACAACACTAGCCAGTTGAGCCACCAGATCGGGCCTTTTTGGTTTGTATTTTCAGAAAATATCTTTTTCTATCCTTTTACTATCAGTATGTATGTATGTTTTGCTGATGTTGTTCTCTGGAAGACCGCACATGTGGGGAATTTGTTTTCTTATCCACCTATCTACTCTATGTCTTTTGATTGGAGCTTTTAAGATATATACATTTGCCATAACCAGTTTGGTTCAGTGGAGAGAGCATCGGCCTGCAGACTGAAAGGTCCCAGGTTCAATTCCGGTCAAGGGCATGTACCTTGGTTGCGGGCAAATTCCCAGTAAGAGGTGTGCAGGAGGTGGCTGATATATGTTTCTCTCTCATCGCAGTTTCTAACTCTCTATCTCTCTCCTTTCCTCTCTGTAAAAAATCAATAAAATCTATATTTAAAAAAGATATGTACATTTAGAGGGATTATTGATAGCTACTTGCTTATTGCTATTTTGTTCTTTATAATTAAGTCTACTGCCTCTTAGTTTTACTTTTTATATAAATCTCTTTAATAATTCCTCTAATACTGTCTTCTTTTTGTGTTATCAACTCCTTTAGGTTACCTAGAAAGTTCTTTATCTCTTTTTCAATATTAAATGACAGCTTTGCCATGTGGAGTAGTCTTGGATGCAGGTCCTTCTTTTTCATCACTTTGAATATTTTGTACTAATCCTTACCAGTCTGAAATGTGTCTGTTGAAAAAGCATCTAACAGACTTATTGGGTCTCCCTTGTAGGTAACTATTTGTTTTTTATTTCTGCTTCTAAGATCCTCTCTTTGTGTTTAACTTTTGCCATTTTAATTATGAAGTGGCTTGGTCTACGCCTCTTTCAGTTCATCTTGTTTGAGACTCCCTTTTTGTGCACTTCTATGTATTTTTCTTGCCCAGGTCAGGGATGTCTCAGTCATTTTATTTCTTTAAATAGATTCTTAATTTTTGCTCTCAAACTTCTCCTTCTGGTACCCCTCTAATGTGGATGTGGCTATGATTTCTGTTATCCCAGAAGTCCCTTAAACTACTCTCATTAAAGAAAGTGTATATATATATACTACTGATAGGCAAGCCTTTGCTTGCAAATATATATATATTTGCTCTAATTCGGTGTTTCCTGCTACCTGTCTTATAAGTGAAAGATTCGAATATATACTTCATCTTATCTGCTGTTGATTCCTTCTTTTGTATTGTTCATTTCAAGTATTGTACTCTTCATTTCTGAGTGGATATTTTATGATTCATTTATCCTTTTTTACTTGTTTTGACATTGTCGAAGTTCTCAGTATATTCCTTTAGCATCTTTGTAACCGTATTCTTCAACCTTGAATCTGGTGCATTTCTCCCCTCCATTTCATTTAGCTCTTTTTTCAGGGGATTTATGCTATGGTTTTTTGTTTGTTTGTTTGTTTGTTTGTTTGTTTTGTGTGTGTGTGTGTGTGTGTGTGTGTGTGTGTGTGTGTGTTTCATTTGGGGCATCTCTTGTATTCTTCTCATTTAAGCTTTTTCTCTGTATTTCTTTCTAGGAATATGGGTAGATCTACTATGCCTTCCAGTCTTAGAACAATGGACTTATGTGTTAGTTGTCTTGTCAAGCTCATTGGCACAATCTTTCTGACCATCAGAGTGGGTGCTCCAGGAATGTCACTTGTGTGTGTTATGTGAGCTCTCCTTTTGTAGAGTCTTGATGCTGGCCTATTTGTGGATGGGGTTGATGCTCACGCTGGCTGACCCCAGTGTATGAGATGCTATGTGAAGGCTGACACCATGTCAAGTAATACACTCCAGTATGTTGTGGTGCCTTTTGCGATCTTCATTTGGGTGTACTGATTGTGGAGTAATTGCTTCATGTTCTGTAACTCCCCACTGGAACCCCTTGAGATGGTGGTGGTGGGCACTCTGTTGTAAATCAATGTCAGTCTTTGTCTGTGATTTTCCCTGGGAGACCTGTGTGGAGCTACAAAGCAATGCAGTGTTTGTGACTGCCTCTGCTAGGCCTAGGTGCACCAGGGAGGGGCCACGCTGTACAGCAATGCCTCCTTCCACCAGCACCAAGCCCTGGAGGCAGCTAAGAACAAAGCCCAAATCTCTCTGAGATCCACCTCTGCCTACTAGCTTTCTATTGGGGTCAATCACTGAAAGAGCTCCCATTGGTATGTGAGTCCCATGAGGTAAGTGAGTCACCAGGTAGGTGTGAATGGTGTTTACTATGTTGATACAGATTAAACCTCAGCTTCATTTCTGGCTCTGGGGCCACCCAGCAAAAGTCCCAGGCTATGCAAATAGCAGCTGTCACAAACTGGGTACCCAAGGACCTTATGGTTGGGAGGCACATCAAAAAGTCAATACTGCAAGGCCAGCAGAATTCAGTAGGCCCCAAAGACCAAGACTAGCTTTGTGAATTAGGAGAGCATTACTAACTTTCCAAAATTGTATTTTAAGTAAAAATTCATTGGCATCACTCTGCTGGATTGTTGACATATGTTGATACATATATTTTATAAATGCCATCACTTTTGATACCTTTAAAGACCTTGAAATAAATGTAAGGCAATGTGGGAAACAATAGCTTCTTGAAAAAAGAGGAAACCTTCCTATTTGTTACTGTGGCACAATGTCACATGCTCTAAATCTATCTGTGTCAGGCAAGAACAGCTAGGAAAGACAAAAGTGGGAAATTTTGCATGCTTGTCTTTTTATTTCATTGTCTCTGATAGATAAATGGGATGGGGATGAGGAGCGAAAATGTTAGGCAGCAAAGAGTGGATATAATGTGAATAGGAGCACAAAATTAAGAAAGCTCCTTTAGAAATCTTGGAAAATCGGGCTCCTATACAGAAACAGAAATGAAGCAGAATTTATAATTTCAATGACCTGTTATGATAAAATTAAACATTCAAAATGTTTTTATTGATTCGAGTCATAGCAATTTAGTTACTGTAATAAAATTAATGAAAATATAACTTTTGAATGAATAAGGTAATAATGATAACCATAATATCAAACTTCAAGGTTGAAGAAAAAAATAAGCAGGCAAACAGTAAAAGGGACGTGTCAGAAAACATGTATGATGGTGCTAATGATGACAATGACAGAAGTGGATTGAGACAGCAAATCAACAGTGAACAAACTGATTCCCAGCTTCCAAATGATAAAATTAATGAAAACACAGCCTTCTTAGTGGATAAGGTAATAACAAACACAACTGATAAATCCAAATGACAAAATCAATAAAAACAGACTTGTTTTAATGAATAAGGTGACAACAATATCCTTAATATCAAATATTCATTAAAGGTTAAAGAAAAAAAGAAAACGAAAAGTAGAAAAAGGGAAGAGTCAGCAAACATGTATGATGGTGCTGGTGGTGATAGTAACAATGATGGATTGAGTCAGCACAGCAACAGGGAACAAACTGATAACCAGCAGCCAAATGATACCATTAATGAAAATGCAGTCATTTTAATGAATAAGGTAATAACAAACTGAAATGATAAAAGCCAAATGACAAAATTAATGAAAACTCACTCCTTTATTGAATAAGGTAATAACAATATCAAACTTTCATCAAAGGTTGAAGAACAAGAGAAGAAGACAAGTAGTAAAAGGGAAGTGTCAGGTAACATGCATGATGGCGCTGAAGACAACAGTGACAGTGTTGGTGTGAGGAAGAAAGGCAACATGGAACAAAGTGAGAAGAAGCAGGTTCCTATTAAGGAGAATGTAAATACTGATAGGTAAGCCTATAGCAGTATTTAGCAGTAGGTAATTATTCTTTTCCTATAAAACCAATTCCAATTTGAGCTAATATTCATGATTAGCAAATTTACATTTTTACTAGATAGAACCTTGCTTGCGGATCAGAAACAAATGCATATCAACAATGAGATACCATTTTTTCAAGTTATAATGATAATTATTGTCTGTAAAAAATAAAAGCCAGAATTGTCCCATGAGAGGAAAAAGGCATTTTCCTGCACTATTGGTAGATGAAATTAGCACATCTTTTTAGAAGGGTAATTGAACTTGTTTCAAAAATTCAAGTATGTCATTCATTTCACAATAGCTTCAGTTCCAGAACTAGATTCTACATGAAAACATGACTTGTATAAAAATACACATATGGAGTTTAAGGACATTTATTTTATGTTAATATGTGTATAAAACATACAGTAGGTCAGCACATGTCAATAAATATATATATAGTTATATGTATATAACTATATATATACATGTATATATATATATACACATATATGTAGTTACATAGGGTAATAAAATATGCATTTGTTCTTTGACATTTGGACATTTAACTTCCCAGAATTTCAGGGAAATTACTGTGTGTTTTGAGGACAAAAGGAAGGAGTGGGATCTCCTTAATAAGTGGTTTGCATGTAAAAAAAGCAAGACTGTCATTTTTGACAGAAATCAATTAGTCTTTGAACCAGGGACAGATGATGAGGAAGGAACAATGTATCTTCCTGCCTTGATTTACGTCATCATATGTGTTCCAGTTCAGGAAATAAAAATTATGTCAACCAGTAAGTGGTGAAAACAAATTAATCCTAGTCAGAGTGTGTTCATGAAATAGTTCATAGGCTGGGAGAGGTGACAACAGAAATAAAAAACTAAAAGCTTTTTTTAAACATAGGTCTAGAGTTAATTATATCAAGAATCTTTATTTGATATACAGAAAGCTGATATTTCACTGAAAATTTTGTTGCCTTTTTTAAAGACATGGATTCCCTCTTTGGAGCTGTGGATTGTACAGCAAACGTCGCATTGCTGTTGCATGTCCTACATCAGACAATGTAGTCTTCAAGGTAAAGTGGTCTCCTGTAACATTAACTTTCTTGTACTCAATTGAATTTTGTGTAACACTTGCTCATAAAATTTCCTAGTGGCCTACTTATCATTGTTTTATGTTTGTAATTCAAAATTAGTCTTTTTATAGTTAAATCCTCAAATTGGGAAATGTTTTATTTTTGAATAAAAATATATATATATATATATATATAGAGAGAGAGAGAGAGAGAGAGAGAGAGAGAGAGACATTGATGAGAGAGAAAGACATTGATTGGAAGCCACCTGCAAGGAGGATGGTCTCTGACAGGGATTGATCTGACCACCTCTATATATGCCCTGACTGGAAATTGAACCTATGACCCTTCAGTGGATGGGACGATGCTCCATCCACTGAGCCCCACTGTCCAAAGGAGAAAATGTATTTACTTTATTGCATTGTTCCTTTTATATGCAATTTCCACAATAAGTGAGTCAATAGAGACAGAAATCAGACAAGTGTTTGCCAGAGACTGGGTAGGGGGAATGGGAGTTCCTATTTCATGGGAATAAGGTTCCCTTCTGGATTGGTGAAAGGTTTTGGAACTAAATAGAGGCGATCACTGCACAACATGGTACATGTGCCAAATGATACAGAATTTTATACTTTAAAATGGTATATTTTATGTTTGGTGAAGTCTAATCACTAAGATAAGAATACTGTCATTATCAATCAACAAAATTAAGATCATATTACACACCTTTTAAAGCAATCCAATAGGCTCATTTAAAACATGTCTTCTGGTAAAGGTTACATTGTTCATTTGTGACTTTTTTTCGTTCTTGAGGTAGGCCTGTGAATTTCCCTCTTAGGACAGCTTCCACGTTGTCCCATAGATTTTGAATTATCGTGTTCCCATTTCATTTGTTTCAAGGTATTTTTTGATTTTTGCCTTGATCTCATTGTTAACCCATTCACTGTTTAGTAGCAGCTTATTTACCCTTCATGTGTTTGTGTGTAATTGATTTCTAGTTTGACACCACTGTGGTTGGAGAAGATGTGAGGAATGATTGGAGTCTTCTGAAATTTACTGAGACTTATTTTATAGCCTTACATGTGGCCTACCTAGAAAACTTTTCCATGTGCACTTTAAGAAAATTTATACCCTGCATTTTTAGGTTAATAATGCTCTGAACGTATCAACGAAATTCATTTGAGTTTTGTTTGGAGCTTTAAAAATATATACATTTACCTTCTTGCTTTTTTTTTTTTTTTGAAAGATCTATCAATGTCAAAGGGGTACTGTACTTCCTAACTATGATTGTATAGATATTTGCTTTATATATTGTAGTGCTCCTCTTGTGAGTGCATATATGTTCATAAAGGTTATTTCTTCTTGTTGGATTGGTTCCATATCGTTATGTAATGACCTTCTTTGTCTCTTTTTATAGCCTTACATTTAACTTCTATTTTGTCTGACATAAATATAGCTTTCCCAGCTTTTTTGTGGTTTGCATTTTATTTATTTATTCATTCATTCATTTATTTATTTATTTAAATTTCATTGGGGTGACATTAGACAATATGAGCACATAGGTTTCTTGTGTGTGGATTTCTAATTTACGAAATCTGCATATAGGACCATGTGCCCACCACCCAAAGTCAAATCTTCTCCTGTCTCCTCATATTAGTGTGGAGGGGTCTCTCTTTTCTGTGTGCAGCTTGGAAAGAGAGTGGTCTGGTTATTTGAGTAGAGGCTGCTGGGGATTTGAGAAATGAAAGAAAGAGACAAGACTCAAAGCTGGAAGGAAAAAGCTGGGACCGGGTGGGACCACCGTCCTCTTCTGAGGGACAGACAGGGACCCAGCACCAAAGCAGTGTGTTTATTTTATACCCCAAATACCAGTAGGTTTCACTAAAATTCAAGATAAAGGGGCTTGGGTGGGCCAGAGTCCTATTCATTCCTGGTGTTAGACTGGATTTACATAACAAAACCCACTCCCAGACACCTGGGCAAAGATGAAAGTCAAGCTAACACTTGTGCCTTTTTGGTAAGATGTGTATCCAGGACCTGGCTCTGCCTGTCACCTTGGGTTCAGCTGGCAGTTATTAAGTATAAATGCCCATGTGCCTTCCCAGGGGCCCTCTACATCTCCCCCATTTTTATTTTTAAATGTATCTTGTGGACATCTACTTGGAGACTTCAGACTTGAGATCACAGGAGCTTGCTGATGACTGAAAAAAGGCAGGATAAGATTAGTAGTACACAAAGGAATCCAATTAGGTACCAGGTCGTGTTTTTTAACATATTCCATAGATTAAATTCTTTTAAATCATCCAGCAATTCTTTTGCTAGTTTTGCTGGAGATATAATATCATCATGACTATTTTGAATGATTTGCACATGTTTGGCTTGCCGCACTAGGTCTATACTGATATTATTATGAGACCATATTCACTGTAGGTGCATCTTGATTTTATTTGAATCCCATAGAGAACTGTTATAGCGGGCTGAAGTCACACAAATATATGTAAAAGCAGCAAGACATTGAAGCTGCTATCTAATCTCGATACTTTCTAATTGATTACCTAGTCCTATTACTACAGCTCAGCTTCCAAAGCATTTAGGTTTGTTTCTGGCCTTGTTTCTATATCTTCTTGATCCTGAAATGTAGTTGAGGTGTTCTGAGCCAATTCATTGACAGCTTCGCATTCTGGATGCTTTGGGTCAATGCAAGAGAAGCAGTTATAGCAGATGCAATAACAGTAACTAGGGTAACAATATCAAAAATAATAAGTCCCAAAGCATGCTTTTCCTGGGACAATAGTGTAATTCCTGCAATGCCTGAGGGCCCGCATCATGATACCATTTTCCTGTTGGTAGGAAACGTAATAAAAGAAGTCTGCTTTAAAATTAATATGTCCTCCTTCAGGTTATGCCTAGAAACACAGCTGGTAATGTTACAGTGATGGCATTGGACAGCATAATGTGTGTCCAATCTGTTGATGTTCACATTTCCAGTTACCAATACATATGGGGGCTGGCCACAAGCTCATAGCCATAGCAAGGGCTCGATGAACAGCTCCTTTAGTATTAGCGAAGAAAGAGCCAGTAAAATTAAGAAAGTCAAGGGCAGCAGCTAAAAGCCACAGATCTTTCTGTAAATTTCCTGTTTTCATGGTCAGGTCATTACTTACAAAACCTCCTGGTGACATAGGCTCATGATGGGGATACTTAGCATCAAGCCTGTGGGACCAATCCAATACATACAAGCCAGAGCCAGAAATAATATGTCTCAGTGGTACAGGACTGGCACAATCTTGCCATTGAGGACATGCTCCGAACTCAGTAGTGGTGCTATTAGGGCAGGAGGGGGGCAGGGGGTGCTTATCAGACAGCCATCGTGTGGCCTTAGGAAATCCAAGTTTAGTAACTGTCTGAATATATTTTGCCATATCCCAAGAGCCTGCAATGTTAGCAATGTTTGTGCATCCATAAGACATCTTATTTTCTTGGCCAAGCTGCAAACATCCTGAAGTCCCCCTTTTAGATAAATAAATAGGGAGCTCCCCACTAAAACCATTATAAGTATAATCACCTTGGGAAGAAGGAGTTATATGCTTGTTGGAGATACCCCGGACCATATTAGTGTTGTCAGTAAATGCTGGCACTGATTCTCCGGTCCAGGAGGCTGGATTGACCATAGGGGTGTCTGGAACATAAGTCCAGTAAGTGTCAGCTGCAGCCATACCTACCTGACAGCTGACAAGCGCCAGCATAGCAACAAAAAGGTTGGAGGGTGTTACCTGAACCTCCTCTTCTTTCACCACTTGCTGAGTATCGGTGGTCAGCTTCTTCAGTTGACCCAATGTAGGGACACTAGCTTCTTGGGTGGCCTTAGCAAGCTGCCTTCTGCTATTCTCCTTCTTTGGGGCCTGTGGCTGAGCTGGCATCATCACCAGAGGTGTGATCTTCAGCTTCTTGAATGGTGGGATGAGTTGTTCTCCCAGGATCCATGGTCGTGACACACCGCTTGCTCTGGCACCCAGATGGAGTTAGAAGCACCTGCTGGAAAGATACAAACATGGCCTCTTCCCCATATTATTACTGGGTCTGGCTCTCTCCACTGCCCGGTTTGTAAATCCTTCCATCGTGCCATATCGGCAGATGCCACGGGACCAGGAGGTTGATGCCTCCTCTCGGCTGCTGTGTGACCCTATCGTCAAAATTTAAAGTGTAAAGGGCATGATTTAACTGATTCTGTGAAGTAGGATAATACCCCTCTCCCCCTTTCTGTTTTTGTAACTGAGTTTTTAAGGTTTGATTAGCTCTTTCTACAATTGCCTTTCCCTGAGGATTAAAGGGAATTCCTGTATTATGTATTATTTGGTATTGCTTGCAAAACTGCTGAAAGGAGAAGCTAGTATAGGCAGGCCCATTATCTGTTTTTACCTCTAGGGGCCGTCCCATGACTGAAAAAGCCTCTAGGCCAGTGGTACTCAACACGTGGGTCGCCAACCTGTCAGTTGCGACCGCTTTGGGGGTCAAACGCCCCTTTCACAGGAATCACCTAAGACCATCGGATAACACACATATAATTACATATTGTTTTTGTGATTAATCACTACGCTTTAATTATGTTAAATTTGTAACCCTGAAAATACATCCTGCATGTCAGATATTTATATTACACTTTAGAACAGTAGCAAATTACAGTTATGAAGTATAAACAAAAATAATTTAATGGTTGGGGGTCACCACAACATGAGGAACTGTTTTAAGGAGTCGCAGCATGACATTTAGCTCTTTATTTTTGGGGATTTATCCTGTATTGTTTTGTTTTGTATTGTTTTTGTGTGTGTTTTCATTTTGGCATCGTTCTTCTTCTCCCCATTTAAGCTGCCTCTTTGTATTTGTTTCTATGAATTGGATTGATCTACTATGTCTCCCAGTCTTAGTAAAATGGACTTATGTGTTCGGTGTTTTGTCAGGCTCATTGGCATCATTCTTTCAGATCACCAGAGCTGGGTACTCCAGGAATGTCACTTGTGTGTGTGCCCTCCTTTGTAGAGTCTTAATGCTGACGTATTTGTGGATGGGGTTGATGCTCACGCTGGCTGACCGCAGTGTATGAGATGCTATGTGAAGGCTGACCCCATGTCAATTAATACACTCCAGTATGCTGTGGTACCTGTCGAGATCTTCATTTGGGTGTCTGATTGTGGAGTCATTGATTCATGTTCTGTAGCTCCCCACTGGAGCCTCTTGCTAGAGCACTCTGTTATAAGTCAATGTCAGTCTCTGCCTGTGACTTCCGCTGGGTAACCTGTGTGGAGCTACAACGAGATGCAGTGTTTGTGACTGCCTCTGCTAGGCCTAGGTGCACCAGCGAGGGGCCAAGCTGCACAGCAATGCCTCCTTCCAGCAGCACCGAGCCTGTGAGGCAGCTAAGAACAAGCCCAAGTCACTCTGAGTCTCACCTCTGCCTACCAGCTTTGTGTTGGGGTCAATCACTGAAAGAGCTCCCTTTGGTATGTGAGTCCCATGAGGTAAGTGAGTCACCAGGTAGGTGTGAATGGTGCTTCCCATGTTGATACAGACTCCAACTCAGCTTCAGTTCTGGGTGTGAGGCCACTCAGCAAAAGTCACAGGCTATGCAAATAGCAGTGATCACCCACTGGGTACCCATGAACCTTATGGTTGGGGGGCATCTCAGAGAGTCATTAATGTAAGGCCAGCAGAATTCATCAGGCCCTAAAGACGAAGACTTGGCAGTGTGACATTAGGGGAGCATTACACACTTTCTCAAATTGTACTTTAACTAACAATTCATTGGCTTCACAATGCTCCTATATTGTAGTAAACTTAGGCTCATATATTTTATAAATGCCACACTTTTTGGTACCTTTAAAGACCTTGGAAAATGTAAAAGGCAATATAGGAAACAATAGCTTCGTGAAGAAAGAGGAAAGCTTCCTATTTGTTACTGAGGCACACTGTCACATCCTCTAAGTCTGTGTAATGCAAGTCAGAGGTGGGAAAGAAAAAGAAGGATATTTGCATTTTTTTGTCATTGATTTTATTGTCTCTGTGAGATAAATGGGATGGGGTGAGTATGGGGAATATTAGGTAGCAAAGGGTGGATTTTGTGTGAATAGGAGCACAAAATTAAGAAATCACTCTTAGAAGTCTTGGAAAATTTGGCTTCTATATAGAAGCAGAAACAAAGCAGAATTAGCGCAATTTCAATGACCTTTTATGATCAAATAAAACACTCAAAATATTTTCATTGATTCAAGTCATAGCAGTTTCATTAATATCATTAAATTAATGAAAACACTATCTTTTGATGAATAAGGTAATAACAATATCTTTACTATCAAACATGCATCAAAGGTTGAAGGAGAAAAGAAGCAGAGAAGCAGTATAAAGGAAGTATCAGGAAACATATCGGATGGTGCTGATGATGACAGTGACAGAAATGGATTGAGACATCAAGGCAACAGTCAAGAAACTGATACCCAGCAGTCAAATGATAAAATTAATGAAAACACAGTCTATTTAATGAATAAGGTAACAGCAAAACTAAGTCATAAAGCCACATGAAAAAGGTAATGAAAACACAGTGTTCTTAATGAATAAGGTAATAGCAATATCCTTAATATCAAACTTTCATCAAAGGTTGAAGAAAAGAAGGAGCAGAAAAATAGTAAAAGGGAAGAGTCAGGAAACATGTGTGACGGGGCTAATGATGACACTGACCGTGCTGGAGGGAGACAGATAAGCAAGAGTGAACAAAGTCATAAGCACCAGTTTCCTATTGTGGAGAATGATGATTCTGAGAGGTAAGCCTATAGCAGTATTTAACAGTAGGTAATTATTCTTTTCCTATCAAACAAATTCCAAGTTGAGCTAATATTCATGATTAAAAATTTTGAATTTATACCAGATTGACCCTTGCTTTCTAATTAGAAAATGCTAATCAACAAAAAATGAGATACCATTTTTTTGAACTTATAATAACTAATTATTGTATTTAACAAATAAAACCAGAATTTTCCCATTGGAGGAAAAGGCATCCACATGCACTATTGGTAGGTGAAATTAGCACATCTTTTTCAAAGGGTAATTGAGCTTTTTTCAAAATGTCATGTATGTCATTCCTTTATCCCAATAACTTCACTTCCAGGGCTAGATCTTTCATAAAAACATAACTAGTATAAACACACACATACACAGTCTAAGGGCATTTATTATATGTTATTATGTATACAAAACATACAGTAGGTCATTATGTATATAATACTAGAGGCCTAGTGTATGAAATTCATGCTCTGGGGCAGGGGGGTGGGTTTCCCTCAGTCTGGCTTGCATCCTCTCACAGTCTGGGACTCCTAGCTCCTTACTGCCCGTGTGCTGGCTGCTCCTTACTGCTTGGCTCTCTGCTCCTTAGCACTGCTGCACAGGCTGGAGAGGCTCCAGCCACTGCCTCTCTGCTCACCAGCTGTGAGCCTGGCTTCTCACTGAGCAATGCTCTCCCTGTGGGAAGGCACTGACCACCAGGGGGAAGCTCCTGCATTGAGCATCAGCCTAATGGTGGTCACTGTGCATCATAGCAACCAGTTATTCTCGAATTTGGTCAATTTGCATATTAGGCTTTGATTATATAGGACTAGATCCTACACTAGAGTATACAAAAGTTACCAAATATTTTACTTCCTAAGAAAATCATAAGTAATTGGTTTGCTGCCATTTTCTAGATATATCTCTATATATTAATGCATATATATATATATATATATATATACACTAGAGGCCAGTTTCATGAAGATTCACACAATAGGCCTTCCTTTCCCTGACTGCCAGCACCACTTTTCCCTCAGCACCTGGGACCCAGGCCTTTGGTCTGGCTGCAGCAGAGAAGCCAAGCCTTGAGGCTAGGCTTCTCCACTCTGGCCACAGCGGAGAAGCCAAGCCTCTTCAGGCTTCAGTCTTCAGTTGTCCTCAATCTACACTCAGGCCTGAGCCTTCTGTTTTCGCTCTGCACCTGCATATGCAAATTAACGTGGAATCTTTGTTGGGTTAATTTGCATACTCATCCTGATTGGTGAGTGGGCATGACAGAGTGACAACCAATTTACTTATTTCTCTTTAATTAGTGTAGATTGCCATGTGGATAGTTTACTTTTTCAAATTTCAAATTTCTATTTTTCCCCGAACTTTATTGAGTCATAATTGACATGTAACCTTGCATATTTTGAAGGTATATAGTGTGTTCATTTGATACGCTTTTATGGTGGTAAGTGATCAGCACAGGAGGGTTTGTTCACATTTCCATTACAGCACATAATTACCAATTCTCTTTTAGTGATGAGAACATTTAGATCTAATCATTTAGCAACCATCGAGCACATAGTACAGTATTGTTAACTATAATCACCATGCTGTACATCAGACCCCCACAAGTGATCGACTTATAACTGAAGTTTGTACCTTTGACCAAAATCTCCTCGCCTTTACTCATACCCTCAGCCTCTGGCTACCACCACTGTACTCTCTGATTTTGTGAGTTTAGGTACTTTAGATTCCACATGCAAGAGAGATCATGCAGTATTTGTCATTGTCTGACTTATGTTTACTAGTCTAATGCTCTCAAGGTTCACCTATGTGGGCACGATTGGTAGTGAAACCTGACAACAAGGAAGTCCAGTCTGCCTGTCACTACTTGAGCCAATGAAGCAGAGACAGGTTTGATTCCTGTATGAGCATTGATTCCAACAATGCTGGCAGTATGGGAGAGCAGCAAGTCATCCAAGAATATTTGCTCTGCACACCATCCACCCCCGACCCCAATAAAGTGGCTGCTTAGATGGGGTAGAATGATAAAGATGACATGGGGAAGTAGGCAAATGAAATAAGAATGGTTATGTAAAAGTAACAAAAACGGGTATTACAGGCATGGGAAAATAGGCAAAAGGAAATAGACGGGTATATTGTTTACAGATCACAGGCAATGCAAGCTGAGAGGTTGCAAAGTGTGGGCACCTCTGGGACTCCAGTGTTGCTCCAACAAGGTAATTAATCTTTCCATGATATTAGGGAGTTAAGGAAGATGGACCACATTTCCAGGTAAACTTCCATGTCCCAGAGGTGTGGGGAGAGCACCCAGCCAGATCAGAACATTCTTTCTTTAATCAGAACAAAATAATCATGGTTAATAGAGCGTGATTAACATTTCTTATAACAATAGCCAGTCTCTATCATTCTATTTCTTTCTCATGCAAGAGAAAAATCTATTGTCTATGTATGTATGTGTGTGTGTGTGTGTATACATAGACACACGTAATTATATGCATAGTATACACATACCTACAAACATTCATACATACCACATATCTTTATCTGTTCATCTATTGGTGAACACTTAGTTCATATATCTTGGCTATTGTGAATAAGGCTGCCATATACATGGGAGTATAGCTATCTCTTTGAGGTGGTGTAAAAAATGTATGATTATGCAGAGTGGAATAAGCCAGATAACTATCACATGATCTCACTCATTTGTGGAATATAATGAACAACATAAACTAATGAACAAAAACAGATCCAGAGACAGAGAAGCATCAATCAGACCGTCAAAACTCAAAGGGAAGGTAGGGGAGGGTGGGGGTAAGGGGGAGAGATCAACCAAAGGATTATATGCTAGCATATAGGCCTAAGCAATGGATACAGACAACAGGGGGGTGAGGGCATGAGTGGGGGGATGGGGGGTAATGTAGGGATAAGGACACACCTGTAATACCTTAATGAATTAAAAAAACAAATAAAAAGCATCCCACTATTTCTCAAAAAAAATGTATGACTGCTCTCTAAATGTCCATTAGGTCCACTTGTTCTAATGTTTGGTTCAAGTTTAACATATCCTTGTTGATAGTGTGTCTAGATGATCAAATCATTGCTGAAAGTGGGGTATTGATGCTCCCTGCTATTATTGTGTTGTTGGATATTTAAACCTTTTAGTTCTGTTAAAATTTGTTTAATATTTTTAGGGGAACAAATGTTGGGTGCATACCTATTTACAATTGTTATATATGTTATGAAGTGATCCCCTTATTGTTATGTGAAGGCCTTGCTTGTGCCTTGTTACAGTTTGTGGCTTAAATTCTGTTTTGTCTAATATAAGTATATCTACGAATTCTCTTTGGTTTGCCCTTGCAAGGGATATCTTTTCTCTCTCTTAGCTTTTAGTCTTTAATAATGACTTGAATCCTGGCTAGTGTGGCTTTCTTGGTTGGAGCACCATCCAATATACCGAAAGGTTGTAGGTTTGATTCCAGGTTAAGGCATATACCTAGATTGTGGATTCCATCTCTGGTTTGGGTACATAGGAGAAGAAACCAACTGATGTTCTCTCTCACATTGATGTTTCTCTATCTGTCTGTCTGTATCTCTATCCATTCCCCTCTCTCTAAAATCCTTGAGCACATCCCCTGGTGAGGATTTTTTTTTTTGAAAGTTAAGAAAATGATTGGAGTCTCTTGAAGGCAACAAGTAGTGGGGTCTTATTACTTAATCCATCAAACACTGTATGCCTCTTTTCCTTTTCATTGAATTTATTGAGGTGACTCTGGTTATCAAAAGACTACAGGTTTCAGGTGCACATTTCTACAACACAGCGTCTGCCTGCCATATTGTGTGTTCTCCACCCCTGGTCGTTCCAGGCCTTTTGATTGGAAAATTCAATCCATTTACAAAGAAATTATTGACAGGTAAAGGATTACTAATGCTATCTTGTTGTTCTCTGGCTGTTTTGTAGTTCCATTGTTACATTCTTTATCTCTTGCTGCCTTCCTTTTTGAATTGTAGATTTTCCGTAATGGGCTTTGGATTCCTGCTCTTTATCTTTTGTGAATCTGCTGGAGATTTATGTTTTGTGGTTACCATGAGGTTTACATAAGATATCATATAAATATAACAGTACATTTTATGTTGATCAGAGCTTTGATTGTGTTTAACTGCAGATTGATCTCACTAGAAGAAGAAGAGAAGAGACAAAAAGCTGATCTGTTAAGTAAAAAGAATACAGGGCAGACAAGGAAAAAAGAAAAGCAATCTATTAAAAATGTTGAAATGAGCCCCAAAGTTGAAAACACCACTAGAACACAAGTGATGGCATTGAAGACAGTAAGAAGGAATAAGGTAAATTTATCTTTGGTAAAAATTTCCTATATCTAACAGTATTTTATCAATAATTGTATCTTTTTTATTTAATGTACATTAAGACATTTTAAACAAGCCCAAAATGTTATCTCATTCAAAAAATGAACTGTGACATTTATGACTAAAATTATTAATTTATTACTATCCTTGGCAGGTAGTAGATACTCTGTATATGTTTTCTAAATGAAGAAAGGGACAATAAATTAAGTTTAACCATTCACATCAATGTTAATTTTGGGTTTAAAAAATGTTAACATACAGGATAAATTGCTTTGACACTGTGATGGAATTACTCAAAAGTTCATAAATAAATTCTCTTTCACAATACTGCATTTTTGCTCTATGACAAATTTAGCTATCCCTTAAGTTAAAATTTGAGTTTTTCATGAAGATGAAAGATCCTTATGCTTAAAAATGCTACTTCTTTTTAACAGTTTTTTAAGGAGCTGTTCTTAAGCTTTGAACTTTTTGTTAAAGGTATGAGATCAAAAACTCAATGAAACATGTCCCTAGGTTGTTGAAGAACTAAATTACACTCAGAGACGACTTTCTCAAGAACAGAATGCCACTATATTACAAGATGGAATTCTGACCAAACACCTTTGCAAGCCAAAGGGGATAGAAAGAGCTCATAAGAGCAACAATTTTTGAGTCTGGAGACCTGGGGAAAATCCAGAAGTTGCTTATCTTTTTAACCCCTCCATTCCAGATTGTGTTAACGAATGGGTTCATTGATGGATGTAGAAGAGTTTAGGACAATGCCTAGATGATCAGTTATTAGTAGAGGTAATTTTTATGACTGAAAGTACTAAAAAAGTAGACTATCTATGAGATAATCTTTGAAAAATATTTTTTAGGAAATTTAGTTTCTCCCAGTATATGCAGGGTTAATACTCTCACTGTGAGGTAGCTGTAAGTTCAGTCTATAAGCTCAATTTTTAAGTGTAGTTAGAGTTATTCATCTTTTACTTAATGTATCCTGGGTTGGTAGTGATTCAGAAAAAGCCCTTTCCAATTCTGAGATTCTTAGAAAGTACCTTGTGGTTTGCATTTCATTTTAAAAAATCCATCAACTTACATTAAATTTTTGAACTTTGGAGAATGTAGGCTTGTACCAAGTTAGAGGTTTGGTGCAATTCTATATTTTTATGAGGGATATCCACCTATTGGAACCTTTTTATAAGGTAAAAGATGAATAACTCTAGCTACACTTAAAAACATAAAGTTTTCTTTATTTCAGAGGCTATCATGATATAGCATTTCAATGAGTTCGCTAAAGTCTCCTTGGTTTTACTTAGGTTTCTGATAGTGATGAAAAAGAACAACGACTGTTACGTGAAAATCGCAGGTTGAAGAATAAAATTGCCAAGCTAACACTGGAACTAGACACAGTGAAAAATCAGAACCCGGAAATGGAGGGAAAAAATGATTCAGTGGACATTGTGACTGTCAAAGAAAAGATTGACCATCTTCAGAAGACAATAACAGAAACACTATTTCAACCCAATGCACAGCTTGAAGTTCTGAGAGCTGAGCTTACAATGCTAAGCTCTAAACTGGAGGATGAACAACAAAACAGAAGAAGACTGGAAGCAGAAGGGGACTCACACAGGTCTAGACGGGCTACTGTTGTACAGGATCATGAGCACTGTCAGACTTCAAAAGGAGATCTACAAGTTGATTTCAAGAAAGAAAAAGAAGAACTGATTTGTTCCCAGGACAAAAATAAATCTGATATGTCTAATCTAAAACGTGACATAATGGAGATTTTTTCTCAAGAATTTTCTATATTGAAAAATAAAGTCAATCGCCTAGAAATTGAGTTGCATCACACAAGAGATGCTCTCAGAGAAAGGGCAGTAGTTTTAGAAGATGGAGAAAGAGACCAAAGCCAAACGCAGTGTCAAAAGAAGGAAATTGAAAATGTGTCTCAAAAGGAACAAGGGAAAGTGAATGCAGACATTGGAAAGCAGGAATCTTTACAGGAGAGGCTATCTCACCTGCAGCGTGAAAATAAGTTGCTTCAACAGCAACTGGAACGGGCTCACTACAAATCTGAGAAGAAAGGAGAGACAGTCATTAGAATTCAAGATCAGATTGTGGATACCATAAAAATATTGCCAGCCAACAGTAAAAAGCAAGGTCTTAGGCTGAATGAAACATGTGAGGAATTAATCCACGAATGCCATCTTTTAAAAGAAAGCAGACTTCAGTATGAAAATGATAAAGCAGAAAGTGATGTAAGTATCCAGACAGATAAATATTTTCAAATTTCCTCAAAGAGAATTCATAGCAATATTTGAGGATGGCTAAATGTTGAATCCAGGTGAATATTAAAAATGTATAGATTATAAAGCAGTTTGTTCTATCATCTTAGAAGTAGACATTCTATCCATCAAATGAACATTAGACCTGAGAAGTGCTTTGTTTGAGTAGAGACATTGTGTTGCCCATGAAATTTTAAGAGGTTAAGTTCCAGATTGGTAATAGATGTAGGTTGATAATACTGAAGTCTTATATTGATAGAATAATAATTTTAGTCTTTCTGTCACCGAATTTTAATATTGTTAGGAAGCAGGTAAATGGAAATGTTCTTGCCTCAAATGAGTATTTTTAAATTAAGATTTAATTAAGTGGGTTTTCTTGACAATCAAGTTCAGATTTCCCATATGAACTGAAGTGTAGATGTCGTATGTCATAGTACCTTTCCTCCCCTGGCTCCTTGTCCATTTAGGTTGACATGCTAGTTTTATTCATGCCAATTTGAATTAAATTTGGAAATATTTAGTCTCAAGTAATATGTTCATATGACCTCTTGATCTTTTAAAGGCATCTAATTTTCATTCAATCATAACTTGAAACAAATGTGATGAGTTTTAGCAAATGCATACCTGAATACACTTTCAAATACGATTTACAATTTTGTTTGAATATTTTTACAAATAATGTGGTCTTATTTCTCAAGTTAAGGCCTAATTACTATCATTTGGAGCTGTTTGTCCAAGACAGAGAGCATTGTAGGTCTCTGTGATTTACTAATTTGGCATTGGATCTCCATTTCAGACTACTGAGGGGTGGCAGGATTTATGTGTAGCAGGGAGGGAGGTCAAGGCCAGGCTACCTAGGGTCTTAAAGACCCTTGGAATGACTTCACTTTTCTTTTCAGATAGGAACCTATTGGAAGGATTTGAGCAGGGGATTGAAAGTTCCAGGAACTCTGAAATTAATTGAAACCTCTGGTTAGAAAGAAATAAAGAGAGAAAATGTTTCATAATATTGAAGTTACTACCACTGGATCCACTTACATACCCATTTTTCTTTGCGATGTCAGTAGATTGTAAAGCTTTGAGATTCATGAGGGGTGGAGGAGGGATTGAGAGTGGGGCTGAGTCAGCTGTCTAAGCAACCTAATACTGATTAGGCAGGAGGATTACATTTTCTGTGACTTTTACCTGATTTAGCAAACAAGAACCTGTCCATATGAGGAAAAGAAGGTGAATTGAGTCAGGTAATGATACTTTGAAAGTTACATTTTATGTTAATAATATATGACTCTAGCAAAATACATCTAGGGTGGGCAAAAGTAAATTTATAGTTGTTTCATATGGAGAGGAATATTCTAAGTAGTAAGTAACCTTCTCAAAACTGTAAACCTCCTTTTGCCCAATCCTGTATGTGGATTTATCTATCATTAACATAATTTAATAATAATGTGATTTATAAAATCAGTGACAGAAATATCTTACTTACTAGGCAGTCGTGAGACAGCTTCAAGGAGAACTGGCTGATACCCAAAGAAAACTGAGACAACTTCAAGGAGAACTGGTTGATACCCAAAGAAAACTGAGACAACTTCAAGGAGAACTGGCTGATACCCAAAGGAAACTATCTATGACAGAGGATTCACTGAAGGTTGAACCACATCATTGTATGTGTTCAGAATATCAAATACAAGAGTTGCAGAAGGAATTAGATGAAAGCAGAAGTCAAGTATGTATGAAATTTAACATGTCATCGTTCATCTATAGCTGGTTAAATAATATGAAGTGTTTTAGGATACAACTATTCATGGGCAGCTTTCTTTTGTATTTTCATTGTGATTAATTTATTATAATTTTATTATCTTTATAGTGCACTTATTTCTTAAACCCTGGCTTTTATTCTGCCATTTGTATTTTATGCTCTTTTATTATAATATTTACCCTTAGGAATATTCACAATTATGCATCATTCTTCATAGAAGGCAAAAGGCTTTTCTTCCCCTACAAAACAATATTTTCAGTGATATTTCCATTATCTTGATGAGGCAGCCAGATCAAATAAGAGGATAGTGCTGAAGGAAATGTTCCAGAAAATTGTTTTATGTCTTATCTTCACTTTGGTGAATCCATATTCCATAGATTTCAGAATAAGTTGTACAGGAGGTCGTTATAGTAACCAATAGAAGTAGGCGTGTCCTTCATTCTCACTCACTTAGAAATGAAAGCTTGGATATATTCAGATCATTGTAATATGTATAACCACAACAGTCAATTAAGAACATTAAATCTAGATCTCCTACTAATATTTAAAAAAAACTGTATCGATACAATTCACATAGCCACATATAATTGGCAAATTTAAATTGTATGATTTAATATTTTGAAACATATATATTTGTGCATCTGTCACCTCAATCAATTATAGAATATTTTTATCTCTCCAAACACCAACTATACACCTCTTAGCAGTTGCCACCAGCTTATCATCTTGCCCTGCACCAGGCAACAATCAGCCGAATTTCTGTCTCCATTGATTTGCTTATTCTGAATATTATATGTATATGTATATATATATATATATATATATGTAATCACATATGTATATATTTCATATATATATATGTAATCACACAAATTGCAGTTCTTTGTGATGGGCTCTTTTCATTTGATGTCACATTTTAAAGGTTCATCCACATTATAACATATATAAATATTTTATTCATTTATTTTTATTGCTGAACAATATTTCATTGTGCTGCTCAATCCTTTATCCATTCATCAGTTGAGGCACCTTTGTGTTGCTTTCACTTTTAGGCTATTCATAATTGTACTATGATCCTGAGTATACAAGTCATTGTGTGAACATAGGTTTTCGTATCCTGTCCATTGGATTTTAACTCTGGCCAATAACTGGGATGATTTCAGCAACTCTCCACCTTTACTCTTGCTGTCTATTCTGTCTTTTCAGGTTCTGTTCCCGGTGACTAATGCTTCATCTATTCAGACCTGGCTCCCAATCTTTCCTTCTCCATGAAGCGTACGCTCACTGTTGGAACTCTCACTGAACTCATTTTCTTCCAGAACTTGTCATCTAATCTGTGATAATATGTTAGCACCTAATTTCACATGGTTTTGATTTTCTTCATGAAGGAGAATCTTGTCTTTCTGAATATAATTAGTCTGTGGAGGCTATTATTTGATATGATGGTGCCTGTGTTTGTGTACATTGAAAATATTTCAGGTTAACTATTGTTAGGATACAATTAAATGCTTTTATATCACTGGTGGTCTTGGGATTCAAACCCACATACTTGAACAACACAATGATGAGCTGAGGAGTCAAAATTAGCAAGAAGATAGCTCTAGATTTTTCAAGACTTCAAAGTATATAGTTGAGTAAGCCAGTGAAAAGAACTTCCGGAGACTTCCATAGGTTAGGTCTCTATGGAATAGGAAACTATTATTATTTTTTAAAGGCCAATAATTGATAAACTATTGCTTGTAAAAAGCATTTGCATTATAAGAGAAAAACAAGACACAGAAAGTTGGTCAACATCCAAAGGGTAAAGGCGCCCCCAAATTCAGAACATAACGGTCATACACTCAATGTAGCACCAATAAGAATCAACATAAAATGTACCAGACCAGCTATCTCCAAAGGTGGTCCGTATCACTCATGGCTTATGAGTATATGGCTGAAGATATTGTCTATGAAAGCAAGAAGGGAGAAAGAAATAAAAAGTACAGGTGACCTTAGTACAGGGGTCAAGGCTTGAAACATTGATTAAGGAACCTGGTTTGATCTGCTGAGGTTTATGGATCTCTGATAGGATTTTTTTTTTTAATATATTTTATTGATTTTTTACAGAGAGGAAGGGAGAGAGATAGAGAGTTAGAAACATCGATGAGAGAGAAACATCGATCAGCTGCCTCCTGCACATCTCCCACTGGGGATGTGCCCGCAACCAAGGTACATGCCCTTGACCAGAATCGAACCTGGGACCTTTCAGTCCGCAGGCCGATGCTCTATCCACTGAGCCAAACTGGTTTTGGCGTCTGATAGGATTTTTAAAAAGAAATAGACTGATCTCTATAATTCTGTCTCTATTTTGCTTGGTAGTTCAGCTTGTTCATTAAATGCCACATCTGAGGGAAATCATATGGTACTTGTCTGTTGGTTGTGTTGATGGTGTTGGGTGTGGTGCAGGGGTGAAGTGAAAAAGGAAAAAATAATAGAGAAAACCCATGAACATTGACAACATTGTGGTGATTTGTGTAATGTGAGAGTTTGTGTGGCAATGGAAGAGACCATAGAGGGGATACAGGTGGATAGAAAGAAAAAAAAAAAAGAGTAGTGATATAGGAAAAAAAAGAAAATTGTGAGCCTGGATGATGAACTATGGAGGATCAATACAATATTCTATCTTCTGCTTCTGGTTAGATAATCTCTATAATAAAAGGTTAAAAGGATCCTCTTAGATTAACACTGTCTGTGTCTGCTGCTAGACTGGAGCTCCCCTAATTCATGTTTGCATAGTATTCCTCTTCTACATCTGTCTGAATTTGATATTATCAGTTTTGATCTTATCAGCTTTCTGAAGTTTAGGGATTCTTAGGTTGATGCTATTATCTTCCTGTCATTAGAAAGTCCTCATAATTTCTGTTGTATTGATTATATACTTATGTTCATATGACAAGTATATAATCTCTAGCCATATCTTTAACTTAAATATTCAAAACATCAGATTTAAGTTATTAACTTAAATATTCAAAGACAATCTACACTAATAAAAAAGAAACATGGTGCCGAAACCGGTTTGGCTCAGTGAATAGAGCATCGGCCTGCAGACTGAAAGGTCCCAGGTTGGATTCCGGTCAAGGGCATGTACCTTGGTTGCGGGCACATCCCCAGTAGGAGATGTGCAGGAAGCAGCTGATCGATGTTTCTCCCTCATCGCTGTTTCTAACTCTCTATCTCTCTCCCTTCCTCTCTGTAAAAAATCAATAAAATATATATTTAAAAAAAAAGAGAAACATGGTAATTAGCATAGGACAGCTACCCTTCCCATTGCCTAATCAGCATATCCTTATGCAAATTAACTGTCAGCCAAGATGGCGGCCAGCAGCCAGGCAGCTGGAAGAAAACATGAGGCTTGCTTGCTCCAGCGACTGCAGACTCCAACATTCCCCGCCTTACTTGCCGGCCTCTGAGCTGCAACTCTAAGCATCTATGTTGCAAATATAGAAGCTAAACAAAACCCCAGAAACCGGCTTTCAGTCAGCGGACATCAGGCAGCCGACCGCAACATTGTATCAAATACAGAAGGTATAGGCTAGAAACCTGCTTTCAGCAGCCGAAGCCTCAGAGCTAAAGCTGGCCCAGAATATAAAAAAAGAAAAGAAAAAAGGAGTGGTTGGGAGCTTCAGTCACCCACCAGCCGGAAAACGGCCCTCAGCCCGTCACCCAGGCTGGGCAGGCACCCCAGTGGGGACGCCCACCCTGATCCAGGACACCTCTCATGGTAAACCAGTCGGCCCCCACCCATGCACCAGGCCTCTATTCTATATAGTAAAAGGGTAATATGCCTCCCGGCACCAGGATCAGCAGAGCAGCAAGGCTCCCGTCACTGGGATCAGTGTGACAGGGGGCAGCGCCCAAAGCCCCTGATCTCCCTGTGGCTCTGTGAGTGACAGGGGGCAGGGCCACATCCTCCCTATCCACCCTGCTCTGTTCATAACAGGGGAAGGCGCCCCAACCCCCTGATCAGCCCTGCTCTGTGCCTGATAGGGGGGAGCTCCCCAATCCCCTGATCGCCCTGCAGCTCTGTGTTTGACAGGGTGAGGCGCACCAACCCCCTGATCGGCCCTGCTCTGTGCATGACAGGGTGTGGCGCCCCCCCCCCCCCCACCTTAGGCCCTGCTCTGTGTGTGACAGGGTAGAGCCATAACCTCTCCATAGGCCCTGCCCTGGGGGTGACAGTGGCGGCGCCCCAACACCCTGATCGGCCCTGCTCTGTGGGTGATAGAGGGTGGCGCCCCAACCCCCCTCCACGGGCCATGCTCTGTGTGTGACAGGGTAGAGCCATAACCTCCCCATTGGCCCTGCCCTGAGTGTGACAGGGTGCAGCACCCCAACACCCTGATCCGCCCTGCTCTGTGTGTCACAGGGGGCGGTGCCCCAACTCGCCTATCAGCCCTACTCTGTGAGTGACAGGGTGGAGCTCCTTAACACCCTGATTGGCACTGCTCTTTGTGTAACAGGGGGTGGCGCCTCAACTCCCCAATAGGCCCTGCTCTGAGCCTGACCAGGAGCTGCACCTAGGGATTGGACGTGCCCTCTGCCACCTGGGAGCAGGCCTAAGCCAGCAGGTCGTTATCTCCCAAGGGGTCCCAGATTGCGAGAGGGCACAGGCCGGGCTGGGGGACCCCCCCAGTGCACAAATTTTTGTGCACCAGGCCTCTAGTCAGATTATAAAACAAGGTATGGAGTATCTTAAACTTGTTACTTCTTATCCTCAACTGCAATGTAGTTCTAGTCTATGGCTTTCAACAGGTGAAGAAAAATAGCCAAATAACCATGCTACCACTTCATATCCCTCAAAACAAGCAAAAATAAAGATAAAGATAAATAAAAATGGAATTGAAAGAGTTGAGGACTGTACATCATCGTCACTGTTTAGAAATGCACTGTGGTTGCACAACCAGACCGAGAGAGTGTATGTGGTCATTGTTATCAGTTTCTGCTGAGAAGTCAAGCATTAAAGGACTACAAAAGATGATCCTCAAATTTTTTTAGTGCAATTATAGGATTGAAATTCTGATTCTAATACAAAAGAAAAGAATGAGTGGTTAAAATATGAATATGCGGATGAGACCTCGTAGTAAAAATGTTAGAATTTAATGGAAGGGGACAATAGGACGATAGAAAAGGCTACACAAGTCAAGTAAAAGTTATGTTTACTATATACTATAGAAAAGACGCTTTATTGAAAGAGAAAAGTGTGTAATAGAAAAGGAGAAACTGAAACCTATGGAAGAAAACTTACAGAGAATGAGAGTCTTTATCTCATTCTAAGTCAGATTATCATCATAAGGTAATGGGAAGTGATGGGAATTTTTCAAAGATGACCTTAGTAAGATGTGATTGAATACAACCTGGAATATCTTGACCTATTGATGAAAATGTATCTAGGGCACCTTTAGAAACTGAAAGGTCAACGTAGCCTTAAAGAGTATTTTAGCACTTACTATTTTATATATCAAACATCTGTTTTAACAAATTTTGACAATTTTATTTCCAGAAAGAAAGTTGTGGAAATGTAAAGTCAATTTAAGCTGCTGTAAGAAGTCATTTTTCTTGAAATCTGTACTGATTGGCATCTAGTTTATAAACCCGTCTACTACATTTCCTAAACTTGTGCACACATATTATTCCTGAACCCAGGAGAAATCACATTTTTAAGAAAGAACAGTAAATCTCTAGATTCCCACAAATAATTTTCTTTAATTTTTTTTTCAAAGTGTCAGCGTCAAAAGGAAGAATTAAAGAAATACATTGATTTAAATATATCTCTGCAACAGAGCTTACATGAAGAAATCAAGAAAAAGAGGGATCTAGAAAAACCAATGGCCAGGTAAAATTATAGCTCAGATCATTTCTACCACGAATTAAGATTTATCAGTCACTTACTTTATTAAAACCAAAATAAAAGATTATTTTCTATCTGTAATTTTCATAATTAAACAAATTGTCCTAATTAAAAATTGTCTGCAGAAACAGCACAATATGAAACTGTTTTGATGGCTATAATATTATACTTTTAATTTAATGATTCCTTAAACCATAATGAGGATGCCTTTTGCATATCCTGTCAAGTGCAAGTTCCACGTCTATCTTGAATGTTTATTTCTGCAAAATATCTTCTCTGTCTGCTGATCTTCTTTCCTAGTGTGCGTCCCTTCAGCATTCAAATAGGCTAATATCTTGGTTTGGCTTATCTTTCTCTCTCTCTTTTTTTAGTTATAAAAGATATCATACATACAAAAATGTCCGTATGACCTAAAGAAGAAGTGGGGTAATCCTGTTTTTACCACTCATAGAAACACAACAGCATCTTTCCCATATCTTGGAAGACCCACGTGGTTTCCTTTCAGTTTATTGGCTGAGTTCTGAAGTTTGTTCTCTGATTCTCATCATCAGTGCTTTTCTTCTCACTTAACTGTTTTTTTTTATTTCATAGTCCTTTCATTTTGTTAACTTTGTGCCAGCAAAGATCTCTTCTTAAAGCAGACTTGAGGACACTGTTACACAACATCTCTCTGACTTCCCTTCTTCTAAAGCCCTTCTCCTTCCCCATTTCCCCTTACACTCAGACTTCAAAGAGTTTTTTTTCCTGCTTCTTCTCCTATTTTGTATGATCTGGTTGATGTTCCTCCTTTTCTTTCCTTCTTGTAGATTGTTGTCAGTAGGTACCAAAAGGTATTTTGTGTCTTTTCAAAATTTCACATATCATTATGCTTTACTTCTTCCCCTTGGATACTTTATCTCTGGGTTTTAGTTGATATTAGGTAAAAGGTTCATGTTTTATATTAACATAGTAAAATGAATATTAATAATAACTTACTTATAAGAGCTCTATACAGTTACTATATTAACTCTATTTCACACAAGTCATGACTTGTCTTTCATCTTATTCATATAAGATTATAATTTAGCTAGTATGTTTTCAAACAAATTAGACTGGGACAAATAAGAGGATCATAATTTATAGATTTGTTTATTTTATATGAAGGAACATAATATCTGTTTAATTCATAAATATTTACTCTGAAAAAATTTGACACTTTTTTTGTACATTTCTGCAGATTTCAGGAACCTTTAAACATTTCAAAAAGGAATCTCAACAAAGAGTTCAGTTTTGACAGAGATTTAAATCCAAGTTTAATAGAAATGAAAATGAAGACTGACAGGTTAATACAGGAGGTAATTATAATTCATTGTTGGGGCCCCAAAATACCTAATTTGGGGAAATAGATATCATTCAATGTTTTGAACAGTGAAATATATATTTTTCTATTTATTTTAAAGACTTGTCATCAGGGAAAAAGGCAGCATTTTCTTTACCACTTTTCCATAAAAAGGGCCTACTGTTAACTCTCCATGTCTTAAGCCCTGCCACCGGCACCAAATCACAAAGCTTTTGGAAGCAGCTTTATTGAGACATAATGAACATACCATGCAGGTCACTCATTTAACTGTACAATTCAGTGGTGTTTTCTGCATTCAAAGAGTTCCACAGTCATCATCACAATCACCTTGAGGACATTTTCATCCCCCTAAAAAGTAGCCCTGTGCCCTTTAGCAACCACCCTGTGCCAGCTTCCACTTCCTCACTCTTTCTAGCCCTAGGGGACCACTACTGTCCTCTCATTCTCCCTAGAGTTGTCTATTCTGCACATATTTATCAGTGGAATGATATGTGCTCCATCAGGACTGCTATTTTATGAAGCATAATGTTGTCAAGGTACTGCTGTCTGTAGCATGTATCACCGGTACTTCATTTCTGTTTATCGCTGAACAACATTTCATTGTATGAAGTGATTACATATTTTTAAATTTACTCATCATTTGATGAACCTTTGGGTTATTTCCACTTCTGGTTTGTTAAAAATGCTGCAATGAGCATCCATGTCAAGTTTTTATGTGCACATATGTTTTCATTCTCTTGGAATCCTATCTAATAAAAGAGAAACATGGTAATTAGCCGTACAGCCACTACCCTCCCCATTGGCTAATCAGGGAGATATGCAAATTAACTGCCAGTCAAGATGGCGGTCGGCAGCCAGGCAGCTTAAAGCTAACAGGAGGCTTGCTTGCTTCAGTGACAAAGGACTCCAACGTTCCCCACCTGACTTGCCGGCCTCTCACCTGCAACTCTAAGCAACTATGTTGCAAATATAGAAGCTAAACAAAACTTCAGAAACCTGCTTTATTCAGCCGGGCTTCAGCCAGCTGGACCACAACATTGTATCAAATACAGAAGCTAAACAAAAGCCCGAAACCTGCTCTCAGTAGCCGAAGCCTCAGAGCTAAAGCTGGCCCAGAATAAAAAAGAAAAAAGGAAAAAAGGAGCGGTAGGGAGCTTCAGTCACCCACCAGCCTGAAAACAACCTTCAGCCCCTCACCCAGGCTGGCCAGGGACCCCAGTGGGGACTCCCACCCTGATCTAGGACACCCTTCAGGGCAAACTAGCCAGCCCCCACCCATGCACAAGGCCTTTATTCCATATAGTAAATGGATAATATGCCTCCCAGCAACGGGATCAGCGGAGCCACGAGACCTCCCGGCATCGGGATCAGCGTGACAGGGGGCAGCGCCCAAACCCCCGTTCCTGCCCCAGGCTACTTGCCCCCCCCCTCTAGGGCTCGCCTCCACTGCCCCAGTGTCTTTGTCAGTTGGTTATGCTAATATGCATGGATACAAATCCTTTGGTTTATCTCTAACCCTACCTTCTTGTCCCTTGTTTCTGGATCTATTTTTGTGCATCAGTTTCTGTTGATCATTATGCCGTACATCTGAGTGATATCATATCATAGTCATCATTCTGGGACTGGCTTGTGTCACTTAGCATAATGCTCTCCGGTTGCATCCATACTGTTGCAAATGGTAAAAGTTCCTTCTTTTTTATAGCAGTGTAGTTTTCCATTGAGTAGATGTACCACGATTTTCAATTCATTCATGTGTTTATCAGCACTTAGGCTGTGTCTAAATCTTAGCTATTGTAAATTGTGCTGCTCTGAACATAGGAGTCCATATATCCTTTCTGGTTGGTGTTTCTGGTTTATTGGAATATATTCCTAGAAGTGGGATTACTGGGGTAAATAGGAGTTCCATTTTAACTATTTGAGGCAGCTCCATACTGTTTTCCACACTGGCTGCACCAGTCTGCATTCCCACCAGCAGTGCAGGAGGGTTCTTTTTAGTCAAGACAGTCTCTTCAATAAATGGTGCTGGGACATTTGGTCAGATACATGCAAAAAATGAAACTATATCACCAGCTTACACCATACACAAAAACAAACTCAAAATGGTTAAAGGTCTTAAATGTAAACCATTAAAATCTTAGAAGACTCCAGAGGCAGCAAAATATCAGACATATGTTGTAGTAATATCTTTACCAATACATCTCCTAGGACAATATACACTTTGCTCTGTCCTTTTCATAAGAAATGACCTGTGCTTACAGCTCTTGTCTCAGCCTGCTTCCTCCCTGTAGAACATCTGAAACCCTCAGGCCTCCTTTAATTGTGTACTGTGTTGGTCTCCCTTCAGGAGCTAGCAGGCAGAATTTGTGCTACTACAATTCTCTTAGGAGCTTTGAGTTTCCTGTGAATTTAATTGGGGTTCATGGCATTAGAAAAGCCACCTTACAAATAGTTTTCTGATAAGCTCTTCACCTGGGGCTTCCTGGAGGTGTTGTAGGACAGTGCCCTTAAAATTCTGAAAATCCTTGATGGAATTTGAGGCACCACGTTAATGTTTCTGAGATCTTAAGGACTTTCATATGCCATGGCTTCATCCTTAGAGCCTGTTTTACTGGATTTGAAGTTAGCCCAGAAAGCCATTTCTTTGCTTTCATATTATTTGACAAATGGACATGAAGGAACAGCTATAAGTGGGAAGTGAGTACTTGAAAGCCATAAATCCAGGTTCTTTTATAGTTAACTAGAGGCCCGTTGCACAAAAATTTGTGCACTAGGGGGGAAAAGGCGGTTCCTCAGCCCAGCCTGTGCCCTCTCGCAGTCTGGGAGCCTTCGGGAGATAACGACCTGCTGGCTTAGGCCTGCTCCTGGGTGGCAGAGGGCAGGCCCAATCCCTAGGTTCAGCCCCTGGTCGGGCGCAGAGCAGGGCCGATTGGGGAGTTGGGACGCCACCCCCTGTCATGCACAGAGCAGGGCGGATCAGGAGGTTGCGATGCCACCCTCAGTCACGCTCAGTGTAGAGCCGTTTGGGAGGTTGGGGTGCTGCCCCCTGTCACACTCAAGGCAGGGTCGATGGGGAGGTTGCGACACCACCCCCTGTCATGCACAGAACAGGGAGGATCAGGTGGTTGGGGCACCACACCCTGTCACACTCAGGGCAGGGCCGATGGGGAGGTTTTGGCTCTACCCCTTCACACACAGAGCAGGGCCTATGGGGGTGGGGGGAGGTTGGGGTGCCTTCCCCTGTCTCGAACAGAGCAGGGCGGATAAGGAGGTTGCGGCCCCGTCCCCTGTCACACACAGAGCCACAGGGCGATCAGGGGGTTTGGGCACTGCCCCCTGTCACGCTGATAATGGTGTGGGGAGGCCTCGTGGCTCCGCTGATCGCGGTGCTAGGAGGCATATTACCCTTTACCTATATAGGTTAGAGGCCTGGTGCACGGGTGGGGGCCGGCTGGTTAGCCCTGAAGGGTGTCCTGGATCAGGCTGGGAGTCCTGACTGGAGTGCCTGGCCAGTCTGGGTGAAGGACTGAGGGCTGTTTTCAGGCTGGCGGGTGACTGAAGCCCCCAATCACTCTTTTTTTTCTTTTAGTTTTTATTCTGGGCCAGCTTTAGCTCTGAGGCTTGGCTCCAACTCTTAGGCCACAGCTGCTGAAAGCAGGTATCTGGTTTGTTTGGGTTCTATAATCAAAACACTGTTTCAACTCCAGCTCTGAGTTCCTGCCTGGCAGAAAGCAGGTTTCTGGTGTTTTGTTTAGCTTCTATATATGTAACAATGTTTCAAACTGCAAGCTTAGAGGCCAGCAGAGACGGCGAACGTTGGCTTCCTCCATCACTGAAGCAAGCAAACCTCATGTTCCCTTCAAGCTGCCTGGCTGCTTGCTGCCATCTTGGCTGGCAGTTAATCTGCATATCGCCCTGATTAGCCAATGGGAAGGGTAGCGGTGTGACGCCAATTTGCATGTTTCTTTTTTATTAGTGTAGATTGTCTTTCTTTAGCTTATCTTTCTCATTGATTTCAATTTCAGCAGCTTCCTAGAGAGAATCCCTGTCATCTTCATTCAGTGTCACTTTTTTCACTTGCCCAGAAACCCTTGCTGTCAGCCTCCTCAGGAGCCATGAGGGCTTTTCTCAGTGTTTCTTGGAGGCCCTCTTGGCATTCATTTTCACACTTCAATACATTATGTCGGGTTCCACCTACCTCCTGTTCAGAGGCATTCCCATGAGTGTGTGTTTCTTTCTTAGCATCAGCACTCTATTGTTCTATCAATATCTGTGCCAGTTATTTATTTCAGTTTAATAAAACATTTCCAAACCTCCTATCTTAACTTAGCATTTCCTTTGTTCACAAATCTGCAGTGAGGCCACCTCATTTCCTTTCCACCAGCTGGTATGACATGAAGCTGAGAAATGGAATCATCTTGAGGCTGGTTCACTCTCTGGTTAGACAGTTGCAGAAGGCTTTTGGCTGGGACATTCACTGGGGCAGTCTCAGTTGGATACCTGTGTGAGGACTGGCCATATAGCCTGGGCTGTTTTGTTCTGCTCAACATGGCGGCTAGATTCCCAGGGTGAGCTCCCCTAGGGAGAAAGTCAGATGGCACCCCGACATAGCAGTCACACAACAGTTACCATATCCTATTCACCACAACCCAGTGAGCACTCAGGCCAGCACCTATTTCATGGACAAGTGCCAAACAATCTGGAGACATGCTTCAAAAACTCGGCATCACTCACCTTGTCTTACCAAAGAATCATTGTATGCAAAGGAAAGTAGTTCTTCCCAAGTTGTTGTCATTGACATTCCAGCAAGTTTGTTGTTATTGATGGCCGTTGTTTTTGTTTAGTCTGCTCCCTTATCTTGTGGGATGTAACAAAGAATTTCAAGATAGCACTATTGAATCAAGCCCCCTCCCCCATTTCATTGGTTCTGAAAAATGTAGGGCTCATCTTGCTAAAGTTGTACAGGGAGAGATGCAATTTCTCAGTAAACCAGGCAATCATCTCATCATGGAATGCAATTCAAATTAGCATCAAAAGTTTGTAGTTCGTAAAAGAATTATGGCACTAGAGTCCAAATATATAAGATTCATTAATTAATCTATTTTGGAAGTGCAATTTTTGGAGGCATTTAGTGAATCAGTCCTGAATACTTCAATATGATATCCCTAAAAATGTTTTTTAAATTGTGAAGTGTTAAGATGGGGGAAGAGGAATTGGACTTTCTACTAAGAGGCAATGTATATTCATTTTGTGGAGGAGAGACATGAAAAAGTCATAGAAAAGAAAGAGTCTAAAATCAAGTGCAGACGTTATGTGGCAAAGACAAGGATAGTAAATCTATTTCTGGGCTTCCTGGTCATTTTCACTTTGGCCTTGATTCTGAGTAACTCAAGGTTTCCACATTTTAAGACTCTACCAAAGTGCAGATAAAATTTATTGCTATTGGATTTGTTTCAGAATTTTGTGTTGTTAAACTATAAAGAACTTAAATAAAAAAAATTTCAGACCGGTGTCCATATCTTCATAACCAAACTCTATTCTTTTATTCATGCAGACTGAGGAGTTTATAGCCGCTTCAACATGTAATCATAGCCCTGAAGATAATACTGATCAGTTGGAGGAAGAAATGAAAGAACTTCAAAAGAAGTGTGATCAAATGACGTCTAGAAGAGCGTCGTGGAAACAAGAAATAATAAGAGTCCAAAGACAAAGGGAAATTAATAGGGCAAAACACCTTCAAGAATTACAGCGGCTAGACAAAATTGGAGAATGTGCAAGACCTGACATAGCATACAGAAGAGAACAAGTCAGGCAATTTTACCAGGATTTTTTCCCCCTTTAATATGCTTTACTTCATTTTACTGCAAATTAAACACTGGATACAGGCAGTGTATGTGTTTTCCATTCTTCCCCTAATAGCAGCTTGTTCTTTAGATTTCAGGAAGAAAGGTGGCAAATTTCGCCTTTCAGTATGTTAGTTTCCATCATTCCCATCACTGAGTTGAGCTTATAGAATGATTTTTACTAGGGGATCTTTTTATTTTCAAGGTCATTGATGAAAAACAAGACTAGTAGGAAAATATAAAAGCCATGATTAAAATACTATACAACTAGAGGCCTGGTGAACAAAAATTTGTGCACTCGGGTGGGTCCCTCAGCCCGGCCTGTGCCCTCCCTCCATCTGAGGCCCCTTGGGGACCCCTTCCTCTGGCTAATAGCTTTTTGATGGAGTCTTTAGGGTTTTTCATGTATAATCTCATGTCATCAGCAAATACAGACAGTTTTATTTTTTTCCAATTTGGATGTCTTTTATTTCTTCTTCTTGTCTAATTGCAGTGGCTAATACTTCCAGTACTATGTCGAACAGAATAGCGAGAGTGGGCATCCCTGTCTTGTTACTGTTCATAGGGGAAATGATTTTAGTTTATGTCCATTGAGTATGATGTTGGCTGTGGGTTTGTCATATATGGCTTATATTATGTTGAGGAATGATCCTTCTATTCCCACCTTGCTGAGAGTTTTTATCAAAAATGGGTGTTGAATTCTGTCAAATGCTTTTTCTGCATCAATTGATATGACTATGTGGTTTTTTTCCTTCAATTTGTTTATGTGATGTATCACGTTAATTGATTTGTGGATATTGTATCATCCTTGCATTTCTGGGATAAATCCTACTTGGTCATGCTGTATGATCTTTCTGATGTACTGCTGGATCCAATTTGCTAAGATTTTGTTGAGGATTTTGGCATCTATGTTCATGAGGGATATTGGCCTGTAATTCTCTTTCATTGTGTTGTCTTTGCCTGGTTTTGGTATTAGGGTGATGCTGGCTTCATAGAATGAGCTTGGAAGTGTTCCTTCCTCTTGAATTTTTTGTAGTAGTCTGAGGAGGATAGGTTTTAGTTCTTTCTTGAATGTTTGGTAAAACTCCCCTGTGAAGCCGTCTGGTCCTGGGCTTTTGTTTGCTGGAAGCTTTTTGATGACTGCTTTAATTTCTTCCATAGTTATTGGCCTATTGAGATTTTTAGATTCTTCCTGATTGAGTTTTGGAATATTGTATTTTTCTAGGAATTTGTCCATTTCCTCCAGGTTGTCAAGTTTGTTGGAGTAGAATTGTCCATAGTATTTTTTAACAATCATTTGTATTTCTGTGGGGTTTTGTTGTTATTTCACCTCTATCATTTCTGATTTTGTTTATTTGAGTACTCTCTCTTTGCTTCTTGGTGAGCCTGGCTAGAGGTTCATCAATCTTGTTTATCCTTTGAAAGAACCAGCTCTTGTTTTCATTGATTTTCTGTATTGTTTTTTTTTTTTTGGTCTCTATGTCATTTATTTCTGCTCTGATCTTTTTTATCTCTTTCCTTGTGCTCACTCTGGGCTTTAATTGTTGCTCTCTTTCTAATTCTTTGAGATGTAGAGTTAGATGATTTACTACCATTTTTTCTGGTTTGTTGAGGTAGGCCTGTAGGGTTATAAACTTCCCTCTCAGGACTGCTTTCATTGTGTCCCATAGGTTTTGGATTGTTGTGTTCTCATTGTCATTACTTTCCAGGGTGTTTTTAATTTCTTCTTTGATCTCATTGGTAACCCAATCAATATTTAATAACATGCTATTTGGCTTCCAAGTGTTTGAGTGATTTGGGTTGTTTTTATTGTAGTTTATTTCTAATATTCTGTCATTGTGGTCTGAGAAGATGCTCGGTATGATTTCAATCTTCTTAAGTTTGGGGAGACTTTGCTTGTGACCCAATATGTGTTTTATTTTTGAAAATGTCCCATGAGCACTTGAGAAGAATGTATATTCCGTTGCTTTGAGGTGAAATATTCTGAAGATGTCAATTAAGTCCATCTGATCTAGTGAGTCATTTAGGATTGCTGTTTCTTTGCTGAATTTTTGTCTAGATGATTTATCCAGTGATGTCAGTGGTGTATTAAAGTCCCCTACTGTGATTGTATTGTTGTCGATCTCTCCCTTGATATCTTCCAGGAGTTTTTTTTTACATATTTGGGTGTCCCTGCACTGGGTGCATACATGTTTATCAGGGTTATATTTTCTTGTGGTATGGATCCCTTTAGTATTATGAAGTGGCCTTCCTTATCTCTTGTGATGGCCTTCACTTTGAGGTCTATTTTGTCTAAGTATTGCTACCGCAGCTTTTTTTTCATTTCCATTTGCCTGAAAGTTATTTTTCCATCCCTTCACTTTCAGTCTGTGTGAGTCTCATCTTCTGAGGTGGGTCTCTTTGTAGACAGCAAATATATGGATCATGTTGTTTTATCCATTCAGCCACTGGATGTCTTTTGATTGGAGCATTTAGTGCATTTACTTTTAAAGTCATTATTGAAAGGTATATGTTTGTAGCCATTTCTATTTTTTGTGGCTGTTTTCTTTCTTAGCTTTTTCTTTCCTCTTTTTACACCATTCCCTTTAGCATTTCTTGCATGGCTGGCTTGGTGGTGATGAACTCCCTTAGCCTTTTTTTTTTGTCTGTGAAGCTTCTTATTTCCCCTTCAATTTTGAATGATAGCCTTGCTGGATAGAGTATTCTTGGATGCAGTCCTTTGCTTTGCATCTCTTTGTTAGTTTCCGTCCATTCTTTTCTGGCCTGATGTGTTTCTGTTGAGAAATCATTTGATATTCTAATGGGAGATTCCCTGTATGGAACTTTCCGTCTCTCTCTTGGAGCCTTTAACATTCTCTTTTTGTCCTGAACATTTGCCATGGTAATTATGATGTGTCTTGGCGTGGGTCTTTTCGGGTTCATCTTGTTTGTGTGACTTTTTTCTTCCCCATCTCAGGGAAGTTTTCTGATATTATTTCTTCCAATAGATTTTCTAAACCTTGCTCCTTTTTCTGTTCTTCTGACACCCCTATTATCCATATGTTGTTTCATTTCATGTTGTTCCATGGCTCACTAGGCTCTCCTCCTGTCTTTTAATTTTTTTCTCCAATTGCAGTTCAGTTTGGGTGTGTTTTTTTCCCCTGTCTTCTAATTTGCTAATTCGGCTCTCTGCTTCTCCTAGGCTACTGGTGAAACTTTCAATGGTCTTTTTTATTGCAGCTATACAACTCTTCATTTCTTCTTGGTTCTTACATAAGTTAGTGATTTTTTTCCATCCATTTCTTCTTTATTCTTACATAAGTTGTTGATTTTTTTCCTCCATCCGGTTTATGCACTCTAGGACCCTTAATCTGAAATCTTTTTCTGACATTTTGTATGCCTCTGTTTCACTTAGCTGCTTTTCTTTCCTTTGGGGGTTACTTTGTCTACCCATAGTTGATCTCATCTACATACCTAGATGTTGAGTCATTCAGGGGCTACTCCTTGGATGGCTGTGGCTCCTCGTGCTACGGTTGCTCCTTGGGCAGTTGTGGTAGCAGTTGCTCCACAGTTGGCAGCAGCTCCTCTGTTGAGTGCTGTTCACAGCCGTGGTGGCTCCTTTGGTGGTGGGGGGAAGCTTCTCATACAGCTGCTGGTCCTCAGATAGAGCGTGTGCTGATCACGAAGCTGCTGTTCCTTGGATCGTGGCGGGCTACACATGTAGCTGCTACTCCTTGAACTGGGGCAGATTGCTCATGTGGTTGCTCTTCCTTGTATGTGGGCTGGCTGCACGCTGCTATTGCTCCTCTGATGTGGTGGGCTGCTTGTGGGGCTACTGCTCTTTGGACTTGGACAGGTTGATTGCAAGTCTACTGCTCCTTGGATGGAGGGGGGCTACTTGCACGGCTGCTGCTCTTTGGATAGGATTGAGCTGCACCCGTCGCTGCTATTCCTCTCCAGGTGTCTGGTTATGTGTCTTGCTCTCTAGCACTTTAGCCAGACAGGATAAAATTCACCTTAGCACGAGATGACTCAAGGGGAACAAAGCATAAATGTACTCATGACACCAATAACCCCAATATAAGTGACCACCTGAGAAAAGAGAATTCGGGGAGAGAAAAGAGTACAAATGATATCTAAGAGAGAGAGAAAGAGAGAGAGGGAGAGAGAGAGAGAGAGGGAGAGAGAGAGAGAACACCACAGAACCAGTAGATAAATCAAACAAATACCACTGGCTTCTTTTTTCATTTGCTTTTCACTATATGAAGAAAACTAGTTGAGACAAGGAATAAGCTCATATTTTTAATCATAGACCTCTAGGATGAATAAATCAAAAGGAAATAGCTGTCTAATGTACATATAATAATGGGAGAGTAGGCTGGGGCAGGGGAAAGAAACAAGTCTAACCTCTGGTCAGAACCTATTGTTCACATCTCGCTTGAGTGTGAATGATGTTTGGAAACCAGACCTAATCCCTAAGCTTCCCTGTTTGAACTACAACTAAAAACTGAGGACCCAAAGTAATCAAGCCATATTCCAAAAGGTGCTATGGCATCACACCCATCATCATCCACAGCCTTCCCATAGTTAATGCCTCATGACAATAACAATATCGTGTTGTCTTGGGACCACAGTAAGAAAATACAGGTAAAGTTTGTTTATGAATCCCTGTTATGTTCGTTGAGCCTATATATCAAAAAAAATTTAATAAAGGTGTTTGTTGCATGAAGATGGATTAGACAACACTGAAGTGATTTCTTTCCTTAGCATTTTATACTTCTAGCTAACTCAGGGACTAAGTGAAACAATATCCATTCTAAATGACACGGAGTTATAAGCAGGCATGTCAAATGCCTTAGACCAGCCATGGGCAAACTACAGCCCGCGGGCCCGATCCGGCCCATTTGAAATGAATAAAACTAAAAAAAATAAAGACTGTACCCTTTTATGTAATGATGTTTACTTTGAATTTATATTAGTTCACACAGACACTCCATCCATGCTTTTGTTCCGGCCCTCCGGTCCAGTTTAAGAACCCATTGTGGCCCTCGAGTTAAAAGTTTTGCCCACCCCTGCCTTAGACGTTTGAATTTAATTTCCTCTCATTCTATAATTACTTAATTATTATCAATTAAGAGTGTGGCATGGGCAGATGGTGACTTCCTATCTACTCATTTCTTTCTCTCAATTTGTTATTGCCATTAATTTAGTTGATGGTGATGGTGTTCAACTAAATCAAACTAATTAATAACAGTCTACTATGTCAAGGCCTTTCTCTTTGCATCTCATGCTCATTCATAAGTTCCTGATTTCTATAATATTATCAGATTTGAGGAGAATAAAGTATTTTGGGAACTTAACAAACATTTTGAAAATAAATATCTGAAGATTTCTAAATTTATGTAATTTCTTTTGCCAGAAAGTCATATTTATTTTATTTTGAATATGCTAAACATTCTAAGTATTCTCTTCCTTGAGATTTTTCAGGTTTTACTTTATGCAAAAAAAACTATATATTTTCATGGAAAAATATATATGTTATCCAATAATAGACAAACATGGTAATTAACCATACCTACGCTATACCTCCCATTGGCTAATCAGCATGATATGCAAATTAACCCAACCAAGATGGCGGCCAGCAGCCACACAGATGAAGCAAGCAGGAGGCTTGCTTTCTCCAGTAATGGAGGAAGCCAAAGTTTCCTGACTGCAACGGCCTGGTTCTGACCTCCGAAAGCAACAATGTTTTAATTATAGAACCTAAACTAACCCCAGATACCTGCATTCAGCCAGCCCTGGCCATGGAGCTGGAACGAGTAGGAGCCGGCTCCCAGCTCCAGTGACAGCCAAAAAGTTTCGATTATAGAAGCTAAAAAACACCCAGATGCCTGCTTTCTAGCAGGCCATGGCCTCAGAGCTGAAGTGAGTAGGAGCCTGCTCTCAGCTCTAGTGACAGCAACAAAGTTTCAATTAAGGAAGGTAAATAAATCCCAGAAAAAAGAAAAGAAAAAAAGGAGAGGCTGGGAGCTTCAGTACCAGGCCAGCCTAAAAAAAGCCCTCAGCCCCTCACCCAGACTGGTCAGGCACCCCTTTGGGGACCCCCACACTAAAGGGGGTGTGGCCAGCCTGAAAACAGCCATCAGCCCCTCATCCAGGCAAGGGGGTGTGACCAGCTGCAGCCAGCCATCAGCCCCTCCTCCAGGCTTTCCAGGCACCCAAGCGGCACCCCCACCCTGATCCAGGGAACCCTTCAGGGCAAACCAGCAGGCCCCCACTCGTGCTACAGGCCTCTATCCTATATAATAAAAGGGTAATATGCAAACTGACCCTAACAGCAGAACGACTTGGAATGACTGGACACTAAGACACACACACTGACCACCAGGGGGCAGATACTCAATGCAGGAGCTGCCCTCCATGGTCAATGCTCTCCTACATGGGGGAGCTCTGCTCAGCTACAAACCAGGCTGATGGCTGCCATTACAGCGGTGGTGGTGGGACCCTCTCCTGCTTCCTCAGAAGTGCTAAGGATGTCTAACTGCAGCTTAGGTCTTCTCCCTCCTGGCAAGTGGACATCCCCTGAGGGCTGCCAGGCTGCCAGAAGAATGTCTGATTTCCAGCTTAGGCCAAATCCCCCTGAGAAGGAGGCCTAAGCCAGCAGGTGGTCATCCCCCAAGGGTTCCAAGACTGCGAGAGGGTACAGGCTGGGCTGAGGGACCCTCCCCCCCAATGAGTGCACAAATTTTTGTGCACCAGGACTATAACATATATATTTATTTCCTTATAAAGCAGTACACCACTAGATAAAAACATTAGCCTTGAGTACTAGCTTACCCCCAGTGAAAGCTATTGTTACATTTTTATTTGATAATGTGCTACTTCCTTCTAATGACAAAAAGCTATTGGACCAATTCCTGTACAAGCAGTTATCAGATTAAGTATCAAGGTGGAGATTGGTGGGTGTCCCTCACAGAAAAATATATGAAATGTTTTCTTTTATATACTTTATGTATTTTATTAAGGACTAGAGGCCCAGTGGATAAAATTCATGCAATGGGGGGGAGGGACGGGGTCCCTCAGCCCAGCCTGCACCCTCTCTAATCCAGGACCTCTCGGGGGATATCAAACTGCTTCTCACAATCCAGGACTGCTGGCTTTTGACCTCTGCCTGCCTGCCTGATCACCTCTAACCACCTCTGCCTGCCTGATAACCCCTAACCATCTCTGCCTGCCTGCCTGATGGCCCCTAACTGCTCCCCTACTGGCGTGATTGCTCCTAACTGCTCCCCTGCTGGCCTGATCACCTTTAACTGCCTCTGCCTCACCCAGCACCTGGGACCTGGGCTTCCCTCCCTCTGGACTGCTACAGGCACCCAGGACCCAGGCTGGCTCCACCCAAGCTGGCTTCAGCTGCAGGGAACCATGGGTAGGTGACTTGGCCTGGGCCACAGCCGCAGGAACCCTAGACTGGGTGGTGGGTAGCTTGACCCTCTCCCAGGCCTCAGGCACAGGCACAGCTACTGGTGCCCAGGACTGCAGGGCGGGCAGCTTGTTCCTCTCCTGGACCGCAGCCTGGCTAGTCCCTATTCCTCTCTCATGAGCTCATTTGTGCCTGGATGGTCCCCATTCCTCTCTCCCCAGTGTTAAGTGTCTGAGCCATTACAGCATGATGGTGTGAAGGCATGACGACCATTTGCATATTAGCTCTTTATTATATAGGATTAATAACAGTTATGCCTGGTGTGTGTGGCTCAGTGGTTGAGCATCAAATATGAACCAAGAGGTCTCCATTTTATTCCCAGTCAGGACACATATCCAGGTTATGAGCTCAATCCCCAGCTGATCGATTGATGGTTCTTTCTCAACGATGTTTCTATCTATCCTCCTTTCCTCTCTCTCTGAAATTAATGAAAATATATTTTTAAAGGTTAATAAAAGTTATTACGAAAAGTGACATACTAACAGCTGAATTTGTAGCAACATGAATTCCTTATTTAAGATCAAAATCTTAAAATCAAAAAACTAATTGGGCAGATGGAAATCTGAACTAAGCAGTCCCCAACACATCTCCTGAGTTTTATCTTTTCCCAAGGCTCTTTCATCCCAAATATAACTGTCAAACTCTCACTACAAGGAAGACTTTCAAAACTGTAGCTTTATCATAGACACTGTACTTCACCTGGAACTCATTTATTCAGCTCAAGCTTTAACCAGCTTTATAAAGGAATAAGAACAACAAAATAAATGCAAAATATAAGAGTAAAGCAGATTGGTTTTTTTAAGGCTGAACCTAGCCAGGATTCATGGACCTCATTTCAATGTTTTGAGTTACATATATATTAGCCTCGTAGTTCTTGCAATTTTTTCTTCAGACTACTTTGATTCTATAATTAATTAAAAAACAAAATAAAACACAACCAAAAATAATCCAAATTAAACTAAAAATGTATTAAGAGTACAAGCATTTGATTATGTGGTTTAAAAGGTCAATGGTTATTTTACATTAAACTGGTATTTTGAAAGTATGGGAGTGGCTATGTCTCAATATGTATTCCTTCACTGATAGTCATAAATAACACATTTTTATGAAAAGTAACTCTATTCCCTAAAGCAAAGATAAGTGCAGTACAAAAAGTGGCATTGCCTACATTTTTGTAAACACTTAAACATATGGCTTAATAATATAGAATTGTTTTCTTGTACCTGATTCTGCATTTCAATTTCTTGCAATAAATCTATTGTGTTGGTTTGAATTATATGAAGGAAACCCAAGCTCACACAGTTATGGAAATGGAAAGCATAGGAGATATTAGTATTTTTATATTTTTTCAAATAATTACTAATATTCTTATTTTATTCTTTACAAAGATACATCATGTGGATTTGGGATTCTAATATTTTTGTGTTTTAATCTATAAGGGCAGAAGATTTTGACTTTAAGATCTTTGCACTTGAACTTAAAATACATTTTAATTTTGGAACTTTAATTTCTTCTTCAACATTTTAAATTGCAAGGGATTTTATTTCAAATATGGGACATCTTATTGATGTTTTATTTGTTGAATATCTTTATCACGTCATTTGATTTAATTGCAGGACTTCTGAGGCTGCTAGAAAATAGTGAAGGAAATAATTTATGGTTGGAAATAAGATAAGGAATGAAAGGGTCCCTTCTGAGCACGCAGTAACCTTGGAGTTGATTTGAATAAGACAGTTCTGGCTTTCAATATAGGGAGGAACAGGACTACCTAGCATATTGTGGGCTTTCTCTGACAGATAGAGCCACCATCTGGTTAACTAAAGGCTTAACATGAGGGGTTAAGAAAACAAATAGCTAGAGATTCAAGATGCTGACTTTACTACCTTGATTTCTAGGTGAACAAACATCCTATATCATAGCACTCCTTCATGCCCTGTTCTCCATCTTATAAACATGCTGTAGACCAATTCCAGCATGTCATAATTTTAAGAGTTTCATCAAAAGGTTGATGAGACTTGGGGACTCCACAGGGCTGAGTCACACATGTAGTCACCTGTTGGGAATGGCTAAAGGCATTTCCCCAAACCTGAATAGGAAACTGATTGTGGCTGCCAGACAGTTAAAGGGCATCTTAATCTACATGTTATTGCCTCCTACTGGCCAAACACCTGAAGAGCAGTAGGCTATTCCCCAAACTGACAATGCTTCTGTACCTTTTGAAACCTTACCCTTTGAAGTGTATTATCTCCACCTTGCCTTAGGACAAATTGTGTTAATAAAAGCAAAGGTGCTAGACAAGGAGGGCATCTTCAGCTCCTTTAGCTGAAGGTCCTCTGACCCCCAATGCCTTTCAAAATTATATCTCGTCTTCGGACTCTTTATTAGTCTCTGGATTCCTATGTCATCTGCGCACAGCCTTTTCCAGATTCCTGAACCCTTCTTGATGCTGGGACAAGAACCCCGGCATGTAAACAGAATTTGCTGACTAGGAAACCTATAGTGATCTAGCTGCCTGTGACAGAATGGATAAGTTTGTATAATTCTGGAGTGCAACACTGGAAAACCCGGTTTTCTACAGCCCTAAGTCAGATTCTCCAATAACTTTTTTAGCCAATAAAGGGGTTGTTTTGATTTTTATCTGCTATTTCTCTCTTCCACTCAATGGATTCAGAGTCCATAAGGAAAGAGAGGGGTCTAATAGGTACCTTTCCAAAAGAATAAAGACATGAAAGACGTGTGTCCACACAAAAACTTATATTCAAGTGTGCATTGGAGCCTTATTTATATTAGTCAACAAATGGTAACCTAGATGGCCATTCATTTTGAATGGGTAAACAAAATGTGGTTCATCCATGGAATAGAATACTACTCAGCAATAAAAACGAACCAACATCTGATGCATACAACATCAGGAAAAATCCCAAAACCTTCACTCAAAGGAATGGGAGTCTACCACAAAAGACTACTTTTGAGTCTATTCCTATGAAAGTTTAGAATACACAAGATTATAGTGACCAAAAATACATTAGTCAAAGCCCGGGAGCAGGGAAGTTTTTGAGAAAAACTTCAAAGGGCCACAAAGAACTTTTTGAGGTGATGGAAGTTTTCCAAAACTGGATTTTTGTCATAATTACATGTTTGTATACATTTATCAAAACCCTTTTAACTGTGAATTTTAAATAGATATATTTTATTGTGTATAAGTTATACATGAATAAGCTATAACTCAATGAAGCTTGAAAATAGCCCAAGTTAGTAATGCTTTTGATCTATCAGGATGTGAATTATGGATAATACTAGAGACATAGTTTCCCTTTTCAAGAAGCTAATGACAAAACCCAAAAAAGACATAATAGAAATGCAGATATCAGAACAGCCATGTTATACAGATGAACTTTGAGACACTGTTCCAAATAATAAGAATAAGCACAATCAGTTAGGATTTTATCAACACTCTATTAAATTGGTCAAACAACATTATCGTAGAGAAAAGTTTGAAATGTGGCTTTTACCTTCTAATTAAATAATTTAAAAATAAGATTAGTGATATGTAGACTATATAATGAGACCCACAGGCCAGGGTTGAGCATATCTCTGTGAGATAAGGTATCAAAATATGTTAAAATATGCCACCACAAATAAATATAAAGTGATATAATTATTTGATTTTAAAATGTATTGCAATGTTAAGTAGATGATCTGTTTCTCCAAACTTGTCATGTTCCCTCAAATTTTCTTTTAAAATATTATCAGAAAAATATACATCATGTAAGCTTATGGAGAACAATGTTTTAGTATTTGCACCATGACATAGTTAATAAATTAATAGATTAACAGAATCTAATAATACTTGATGATAGGGAAGGCAGGGGAGACTTGTGGGTGGGAGTGGCTGGGGAGAGGTCAATGGGGGATAAAAGGAGACATATGTAATACTTTAAACAATAAAGAATTTTATTGTATTTTTTATTTTTTTAACAATAAATAATTTTTAAAAAAATACTTGATGATACCTGTTGAAGGAGATGAGTTATGGTTTATTTTAGTAAGAGCAAAGAGATATTTTAGTACCAATAATAATATGAAGTGAAGCTAAAATAAACTACTTAGTTTTCTTCAAAGCCAAATGACAATTTCAAAGGGAAAATTTCACTTATTCTTTGTGATTTTAACTTAAAAATCATCTTAAGCAGGTGGTGTGTTGATCCCCAATAGGGGGCATGCAGGAGGCAGCCAATAAATTATTCTCATCATTGATGTCTCTCTCTCTCTCTCTCTCTGTCTCTCTTTCCTCTCTGAAATCAATAAAAATACTTAAAAAAAGAAGGTGGTGTTTTGAGTAGCAGATATAATTATTCTAGTCACTGATACTCTATTTTATTCTGTATTACTTTTTAATATCATGGCTTTGTTCTCTCTAAACCTTTGCTAACTAACTTTTCGTTACACTAGGTTTTCATTTCAGTTTTGCTGTAGGCTTTATGCATGGATTTTATAATTTCAACTTTCAGGCATCTGATCTACTCACCTAAATAACTTTATTTTGCATATTTTGAACCATCCTTTATCCAAAGGAAATACTCTCTTCAACTTTATCAACAAGAAAATATTAAGATTATCTAGCTCAACACACATTGGTAAAAAGCAATTAGTAGAAAAGAGATTCTGACAAGACTGTGGCCCTTATTTTAGAAGCAGTGATCTTTGTTCACTAATAGAAAAGAAGTTTAACAATATACACATACTAGAGGCCCCTTGCATGAAGAGATTCATGCAATAGGCCATCCTTCCCTTGGCTGCCAGCACCAGTTTTCCTCTGGCTCCAGGACCCAGGCCTTTGCTCCAGCCGCAGCAGAGAAGCCAAGCCTCTTCAGTCATTTTCAGCCTTCAGTCTTTGCTGCACCAGAGACTTCCGTCTTTGCTTCGAACCCGTGTATGCAAATTAACTTCCATCTTTGTTGGGTTAATTTGCATACTTGCCTGATTGGCTGGTGGGCATAGCGGAGTGATACCAATTTGCATGTTTCTGTTTTATTAGTGTAGATATGCTGATAATTATGTTTTCAATTTTTTTTCTTTTTTTTCTTTTTTTAATAATTTTTATTTCTTAAAGTATTACAAAGAGTATTACATATGTTTCCTTTTTTCCCCCCATTGACATTCCCCTGGCCCCTACCCACCGCCCCCCCCCCACCCCGTGTCTTGTGTCTATTGGTTAATCTTATATGCATGCATATAAGTCCTTCAGTTGATCTCTTAATCCCCCCGCCCCAAACCCTCCCCAGGCTTCCCACTGTAGTTTGACATTCTGTTCAATGTTGCTCTGCCTCTGTATCTACCCCTGTTCATCAGTCTATACTGGTCCCCTTTATTTGTCCCAACCTCACTGGAGTAGTCTCAACCTCACCAGGGACGTCTGAGCCTCACCAGGGCTGTCCCTACCTCACGGGGGCCATTTCACCCTCACCAGGGCCGTCTGAGCCTCACTGGGGCCGTCCCTACCTCACGGGGGCTGTTTCAACCTCACCGGGGCCGAATTGTTCTCACCGGGGCTGTCCCGACCTCACCAGGGCCGTCCCTACCTCACCGAGGCCCTTTCAACCTCACCGGGGCCGAATTGTTCTCACCAGGGCTGTCCTGACCTCACCAGGGCCGTCCCTACCTCACCGGGGCCGTTTCAACCTCACCAGGGCCGAATTGTTCTCACCGGGGCTGTCCCGACCTCACCAGGGCCGTCCCTACCTCACCGGGGACGTTTCAACCTCACCGGGGCCGTCCCGACCTCACAGGGGCCATCGCAGCCTTACCGGGGAAACAGGAAGTTTGGCCCTCTGTCCCCTGCCGATGGCTCCCCACCAGACAAAATCTCTAGGCGTTCCTGGTGGCTGAACATCCAGCACTCCTGCTCGGATCATGCCCTCCACCAAGTGCACAGACTGTCTGTCTGCCATCCCCCAGCGTTCGACGCGAGACTGGAACTGGTGGGCATATTTGTGCGCCTGCTGGTACAGCGGTTCCACAGCACCGGCCCAGCCGGGCCCAGCCCCGGCCTGTCCCGGACCCGATTCCGCCCCCCGATTGCGTCCCTCCCAGATGCAAGGAGCTGAAATCTGCAGCCTGCTGGGATGGACTCTGTACTTGGTGCCTCTGCACATCCTACTCAGTCTTAATGCGCTTCTTTCTATGCGAGGAGTTGAAATCTGCAGTTTGTTGGGTTGGGCTCTGTACTTGGTGTCTCTGCACATCCTACTCAGTCTCAATGTTCTTTCTCTCCTTCCAGTTGTAGAACTTTCACTGGGCTAACTTTCCCATGGTTCTGTATGATCGGTGTTTGTCTGATAGTTGGTAATTTCAATGTTGTTGTGTGAGGCAGCAAGCACAGGTCTCTTCCTTAGGCTGCCATCTTGGTTCTCCTGGGTCTGCTTCTTGACTGTGTCTTCCATGGCTGCGAGCAGTTGAAGTCTGTAATTTGTTGGGTTAGGCTGCAAAAGCACAGGTGGGTCTTTTTGTGCACCTGGCACAGCTTGGATGGGGATGTAAATTGATTAGGGCTGGGTCTCAGGGAGTCACCATGGCAGAGCAAATAGCACTGGCTGAGTCTCTGCGGCCCCTTGCCTCTCCGCCGGGGCTTTGTGTCCCCCAGTGCTGGCGAGCAGCTGTGCGACAGAGCCTCCCTCGCTTTCCGATGGCTGCAAGGCCGTGCTGCCTCTCCCCATAGGGTCTGGTGCCTCATGATCCCACCCAAACCAGCTCAGTGGATTTGAAAGTTTGCAAAAGCAAAGGCGTTTCTACTTGTGAGTCTGGCACAGCCCAGATGGGAATGTAAATTGTGTAGGGCGGGGTCACAGGGAGTCGCCGGGGCGGAGACTCAGCAGCCCCTTGCCTATCCAGGACACCAGGACTTTGCGTCCCCCAGTGCTGGCGAGCAGCTGCGAGCCAGAGCCTCCCTTGCTTTCTGACCCATGGAAGGCCGTGCCTTCTCTTGCCTTTGGGCCTGGGGCCTCAGAGACCTGCCCGAACCAGCTCAGTGGATTTGAGAGTTTGTAAAAGCACAGTCATTCCCTCTTGTGCCTCTGGCATAGCCCGGATGATAGGGCAGGGTCTCAGGGAGTCGCCAGGGGGGAGGAAATAGCGATGGCAGCATCTCCGAACCCCTCGCCCCCCTGGGACACCAGGACTTCTTGTCCCTCGGTGCCTGCAAGCAGCCGCGACTCAGAGCTTCCCTTGCTCTCTGACCACTGCAAGGCCATGGCCGCCTCTCCCTGTGGGATCTGGGTCCTCAGAGACCCACCCCGAGCAAGCCCAGAGGATTCGAGGGTTTGTAACAGCTTCCGATTGAAAAAAAACCACGAATCCATTTGCAGCCCACCTGGCCTGTGACTGCGTTCCTCTGGTTTTGGTGCACCGTAGCTCCCACTCAGTCTCACTGCGCTTCTTTCTTTTCTTCCAGTTGTAGATCTCCCACTGGGCCAACTTCCCCATGGATCTGAGTGGTGGTTGTTTGCCTCATAGTTGGTAGTTTCAATGATGCTGTGAGAGAGCAGCACGCACAGGTCCACTCCCTTCGCCGCCATCTTGGTTCTCCTGTTTTTTCAATTTATGAGTTGCCAAAGTTCATAAATATTAATGTGGCTCCATCCTTTTAAAACAGCATATAATTTTTAATTAACTCTAACTCAATAAATTGGAATCATTATATAAAACTAGAGACACAGTGCATGAATTCATGCATGGGTGGGGTCCCTCAGTCTGGCTGGCGATCGGGACTGAGGGAGGGTGGCCGGCTGGGGGGATGGGCTGTGGGAGGTTGGCCAGCCAGCCCAATTTGGGCCAATGGGGCAGGCCTGCTGGGGGGAGGGACCACAGGAGGTTTGGTCAGCCAGGACGAGGGACCACGGGAGGTTGGCCAGCCATGAGAGGTTGGCTGTGCGAGTACACTGACCATCAGGAAGCTGCTCCTGCATTGAGTGTGTACATCATAGTGACCAGTTGACCAGTCATTCAGTTGTTTGGTCATTTGGTTGTCCAATTGTTCGGTTGCCTAGGATATATACACACTAGAGGCCCAATGCATGAAATTTGTGCAAGGGGCTCAGCCCTTGCAACCCCAGCTGCCTCGGCCCTTGCAGCCTGGCTTTGTCCAGAGGTCATCCCACTGTTTGGTCATCTGGTCTAATCAGCATATCATGCTTTTATTATTATATACTAGGGGCCCAGGGCACAAACTTGTGCACCTTGAAAGGAATTGTGGGCCATGAGGTTGCAGTGGGCACAGGGGTGGGTCTTAGCCCATCGTCCGTCCCCCTACCCAACCACTCCTGCCATGGCCTGTCAGTCCCCTGTCTGATGGCAGCCTCACTCCTGCTGCTGTCGCTCTCATGCGCTGATGGCCCTGGCCCCTCTCGCACCCACTGACAGCGCAGAGCAATTGGGTCTGGCGCCAGTAGCGGGTGGAAGCAGGGCTGGCGCTGACAGCGGGTGGGGGTGTAGGCTGCTGCCCCAGTCACCCCTCAGAAGCAGGGGGAGATAGAGAAGCCCTCAGGGGCAATCAGGGTCAGCAGCCACTGACTGGCACTGGATGATGGCAACTGGTACAAGTGGGGCCGGTGCCAGCAGCAAGCGTGAGTGCTGGGCAGGACTGCAGCATGTGGTAGCAAAGAATTTTCAGTAACCACCAGAGTCTTGCCCCAATGCCAGTGACCGGTGCCCTGCCTTTGTCTGGCACCCCTGCTCCACCATCCCACCGTGGCCAACGCCCACCATGTTTTGCGTACACCCCCTGGTAGTCAGCGCACGTCATAATGACCAGTTGTTAGGTTGTTCCACCATTTGGTCTATTTGCATATTAGGTTTTATATAGATAGACAGATTATTTACTTCTGGGGGAAAAAGAGGGGTACAGTAGTAATACTTTCAACAATAATCCTAAAAACAAAACAAAAATAAAGTTATTTACTTCTAAATTTCAGATTCAGATGTTACCACCATTTAATTTATCTAAATATATAATAACTAGAGGCCTGGTGCATAAAATTCATCCACTCACGGCCGGGAGGGGGGGCACCCTCAGCCCGCCTGCACCCTTTCACAGTCTGGGTGCCTCGGGGTATGTCCGACTGATGTCTTAGGCCCACTCCCTTGATGGAGTGGGCCATCAGTCAGACATCCTTAGCGCTGCCATGGAGGCAGGAGAGGCTCCCGCCACCACCGCTGTGCTTGCCAACCTTCTGCCTGGCTTCTGGCTAATCGGTGCTCCCACTGTGGCAGCACACTGACCACCAGGGGGCAGCTCCTGCATTGAGCATCTGCCCCCTGGTGGTCAGTGCACGTCATAGCCAACGGTCATTCTGCCATCAGGCTGTAATCAGCTCTCCAACATCCCCCAAGGGGTCCCAGGTTACAAGAGGGTGCAGGCCAGGCTGAGGAACCCCACCAGTGCATGATAAGAACCTAGAAGGAGTGCAGGAGGTTGGCCAGCTAGGGAATGACTGCAGTAGGGCTCCAGGGCATGTGCAGCCTTTCTCACTCAGTCCCGATAGCTCGAACCCCAGCAGCAAGCTAACCTTCTGGTAGGAGCATCTACCCCCTGGTGGTCAGTGCATGTCATAGTGAGAGGTTGAGTGGCCTTGGCATATCGTTAGCATATTATGTTTTGAGTGGTTGAATGGACGACCGGACTACCGAACACTTAGTATATTAGGCTTTTATTATATAGGATGATGCTTCACAGCTTGGCTCATTACAGAGCATGTTGAATTTGAGAATATTTTATAAAATACAGATTCTTTTCAAATATTAATTTTATTTTCTCCTTCTTATCATTAATAATGGTGATCTTAATATACTCATAGACTTTGATTTTGTGAGGATTCACTGTGGCTCTTTACAGAGTGAGCTCTCTGCTTGTATTCACAGAGCTGCACCCAGTTATCCTGACCTGACTGAATGATGAAGAAATGTCCCCAAGTGAGTTAAGGCTAACTGCACTTTCTCACTGAAATCTAACTTTCATATTATCTTTGAAACTTAATCAGAAATTTGGATTAGATTAAGATGGGCACTAGCTTGGAAAGAACTGAAAAGCCTAGGAGAGCCCAGACATAGTAAAGGGAAATAATTGAATTTGAAAATTAAACTGAAACTTTTGCTGCTACTGAATGCATTTTTATCTCTTATAGAAACTTATACCTGCAGAACACATTCTTGTATCTTTAGAGAACTATTTCTAATGGCAGTAATAAACATGAAAAAAATATTTTGCATGGGCACTATGCTAAAGACATAGCAAAATGTTGGCTTACAATGACCTTTAATTCAAATGGTGCCTCTTACCACTTATTTCCCATCCTATATAATAAAAGCCTAGGTTGTGTCGCCTGATGCCCTCGCATGACATCATCACAAGATGACCACTGCAACGTGTCACAAGATGGCCTCCACAAGATGGCCACCACAAAATGGCAGTCAGGGGAGGGAAGTTCTGGGTGACCAGGCCTGCAGGGGAGGACAGTTGGGGGTGATCGGGCCAGCAGGGAAAGCAGTTGGGGGTGATCTAGTAGGCAGGGGATGGCAGTTGGGAGCAATCAGGCAGGCATTCAGGCCAGTGGTTAGGAGCCAGCAGTCCAGGATTGTGAGAGGGATGTCTGACTGCCACAGGGATCGGCCCTAAACTGGCCGTCGGACATCCCCAGAGGGGTTTCAGATTGGAGAGAGTGCAGGCCAGGCTGAGGGACACCCCCCATGCATGAATTTCATGCACTGGGCCTCTAGTCATAGTAATAATATACTAGTTCATTAAATAATTGTTACTTTTATCTGGTAAGCAGTACTCCTACTCTTTTTTCTTTTTTAAAAATTTTATTTTTTTATTTTTATTTAATTTATTGGGGTGACACTGGTTAACAAAATTATATATGTTTCAGGTGCACAAGTCCAAAACACATCATCTATACACTGTATTGTGTGTTCACCATCCCATCAAGTCTTCACTGGTTTTTCCATATGCTTTATACTAATCAATTCATTATATAATCAGCCTATGGATAGGAAAACATTTTAAAGATTCAACAATGAAATCCAAGACAATTGAGAATGCATACTTTAGCAAGAATTAACTATTAATCAGTAATTTCGCCTGACAAGAAACTTCTGACCTTTTTAAACTGTGACATAAAATGTACGCATTTATACAGTGCACATGTATCGTAATCATGCATTTCAATAATTGCCTCTATCAATAGCAGATACTGATTTTGTTTTTGAGTGAACCATCACTTACTCATTTTCTTTCTTTTTCCTAAGGTGAAAGTTAATGATAATATAGGAAAGATTAGATTGTTATACATTCCCTGTGAATTAGTAATTTGGAGCATGAGTCAGTAAGCCTAACATAATGGTACCCTCTTGCTATTATTGATTTATTGTGAAGTGGATTTGACACATCTGTATGAATTATGTTTTGATGGTTATGCTGACTAGATAAATATTTATCAGTTTTCCAGTTCTTTAATTCCCCACACATGCAATAGTAAATATTTTTTTTATAAATGTGGAGTCCCACTGTTTTTTCATACTTTAAAATTTAATTTCCTTACCTTTGTATAAACAGGACTTAAAGCTGGAGAAAAAGGTGAAAGAATAAAATATTAGAAGAAAACTTCTAAGTATTTCTAAAACCAAGTTCCAATAACTCCTTTGCCACTAGTTTATTTTTTTTGGTTGTTTTTAAAATTTTTTCTCTCAAAATATGCCCTGCTTGTGTCTGCCTCTAGTCTATACTAATGAGTTTAATATGCTAATTAGACCTTCCAGACAAACTTCCAGGTGAAGCCAGGGCTGCAAGGGAAGCCCAGGTCCTGTGTGCCTGCCGGCAGCCAGAGGAAAGCCTGGGTCCTGGATGCTGGTGGCTGGAGGGAACCCCGGGTCCCAGGTATCAGAGGGAAGACAGTGCCTGCAGCCAGGGGAAGGAAGGCTTACTCTTGCATGAATTTCATGCGTCCGGCCTTTAGTATACATATAAGTTCTTTGATAAATCCCCCCTTCCCTCTGAAATTCATCAGTCTGTTTCATGCTTCAATGTCTCCAAAACAATTTTGATTTCATATATGAGTGAGATCATGTGATACTGGTCTTTCTCTGACTGGCTTATTTCACTTAACTTAATACTTTCCAGGTTCCTCCATGCTGGATTAATGAGGCTCCTAAATCCAGTGACTGGTGTAGTTATAATGAAACAGGAATTTTGCGGGATGAGAAAGACAGGTTTTAGGAAATTTTAGAAATTAAGGGGACTGTGGAAGAAGCACAGGGCTGCAGAGCAGCAGAAGATATATTTGTTATGCCCAGATCTCAAGATCCCCAAAAGTCCACACTAGGAGCCAGTTCGATGCAAAAGCAGAAGGTCCTTTTATTGGGCTAGCCGGCCGACTCCTGCTTCAGGCCAACGCAGTGACCTGAAGCAGAGTGAAACCACCTGGGAAAAACAGGGTCTTAATAGGGGGTGGAGTGAGGGGACTGTGGGCCCTGCCAATTGGCCAGGCGCAAGCCGGGTCCTGTTACATAGGATGTGGTCATTTCTATGGTGCGCATGTCCCTGGATTGTCATTGGTTAGTTTAAAATCCCGGGCGTGGCCAGCAGAGGCCTGGGCTTCTGGGAAGAAAGGGGTCTGAGCACGTGGCTCCTACCCCAACATGGAGGATACGGGCAAGATGGAGGGCATAGCCCTCGCCCTTTCAATATTTCTATAGAATAGGAGAGCTGAAAAGCTGCAACAGGTCCATTACCATAGAATGAGGAAGCTGGGAACAGCAAAAGGTCTCTATTTACAAAATGAAGGGAAGGAAGCCTAGCATCCAGAAGAGAAGAGGAAAGCCTAAAAGGAATAGGAAAACAATAAGGAAGTGGGTGCGGGGTGGAGGGGGCTGCTGAGACCTCATATGTCCCATGTGAGGTTTGACCTTTGAGCTCAGGAGTTACCATAGTAACCAGTCTAAGGGAATAGTGACCAATCAGAGGGGATATCAGGGCACCAAGATCTGCAGCCTATATAAGCCATAGGAGAAAGGAACTCAGTGGGACCCTTTCCCTCTCCATTCTATGGGACTCTTCCCCCTCCCTACGTGGGAGTCTGTACTTGTTCTTTAATAAATTTCCACCTTTGCAATACGATCTTCTGTCCATGGATTCATTCTTCTCCGGCGGACAAAGAATCCAGGTTCCAGTCCAAAAATTCCACATCAATAAGAAGAGGAGAGTAATACACAGTCGCACAGGAAGAAGGCCATGTGAAGACAGAGGCAGAGATTAAAGGGGGTGCAGCTACAAGCCAGGGAACAGCAAGGATTGCTTGGAGCCACGAGAAGCTGGAAAGAGGAAGGGAAGAATTCTCCCCTAGAACTTTCAGAGGGAATTTTGCCCTGATGGCTCCTGAATTTTAAGTTGTAGCTTACAGACTGTGATAGAATGAATGTCTATTGTTTCATATCACTCATTTTTTGGTAATTTTTTAAGCCAGCCCTATGAAACTAATACAAAAGTAAATCCTCAGCAACTTTTACTGGATGAGAAAATGGTTGGATGTTTGGTTTGATTCAGGACATTCACTTCTGTTCCCCATAGAATATCTTGATTTTTCTGGTGTTTTAAGGAATAGCCAAGTGGTACTGCAGTTACTTTATGGCTGAATAAAAGAGAAGACATTATACTAGATAAACTGTATTTATAAATGCTACAGTGCCCTTCCTATTAGAAAGGAAAATTGATTTCTTCCACTCTGAACTGCAGCAAGTAGTCACTGCTATCCATTAGGGGGGAAAAAAAGACCATGGTAGTAGAAAAAGACACAATCAGCTGAGAACTGGATGGAGATCTAACTTTAGCTCCAGTCCCATCTTATTTTCTAGAAATGTGTTCACCTAATTCTTTGGGAAATTAGTAATTTTGGCATTTAAAAAATATTCTGGTATAATGTTTATATTTACCAATTTTCTTATGTTTCTGTGGGAGGGATAAAAAGGAAACAGCCAACATATTAAAATATTTGTTTTACCAGGAATGATAACATTTTATCATGATATCCTAAAAATAATCTTAAAATATAAATAAGATGAACATAGGAATAAAAATGAAAAGGAGACTTTGAGAAAAGGTAGAAGTGAAATTGGAACTAAGAAGGCTCATTCTTATCTACATAATTTTTTCTGTGTGTGTGTGTGTGTTTTGTTTTTTATGTAAGTCAATTTATCTTGGCTGAGAATGAAGGCGGGCGATTGAATATTCTTAGCCCTAACCATTAAGAAAGTGAGTCTGGCACATAAGACTGTTTCTCCCCTGGGAGAAGAGTTGGGGAGCATCATAGCAATTATGTTCAACCTTTAAGGTCACTCCGAAGTGGAAATGGCAGGTAGTTCTCAACTTATAGGTCTATCTCTTCATGAAAGGAAAGTGGAGAAAAAAACAGGGTTTCTTGACTCCCTCATCACCATCTTTTCTAATTGCTGCTCACAGCCGTCTCCTCAGGCTGGGGCTTAACACTCTGCCCCAAAAGAACATAGTATCAGCATAGATCAGGAAAACATTTTCAGGTCAGTCTGCTAAAATGGTGAGATTTTTGCAATTTTTTTTTCAAGATTTCTGACATGTTTCAATACACAATTTATAATTGGCCTCCAAAATATTCATTAAAAAACACAAAAGCACAAAAGTTAGAACATAGATTATTATACTTATCATGATAATAATTCACACTGCTAAGAAATTAAACATTTATTGATTTTGCTGGCATAATAGTTCATATACATATTTTCACAAATGACAAATATCTTAAAGTTTATCCCTTCAAGAACACGATGAAATTTAATGACATTGTAATGTTAAAGAAATTATACCAATAATATTTTTATCTATGACTTTATAAATTGTAGTTTACACGTTCAAAGTTGGAACAAGTCACAGAAAATAGTCCACCAATTCACCTTCTCAGTTCATATGCTCCTGTTCATTCATCCATCTACACTAATAAAAGACAAACATGCAAATTGACTATATATTCGCTATGCCTTAAGCCATGCCCACCAGCCAATCAGAGCGACTATAAGCAAATTAACCCAACCAAGATGACAACCAGCAGACATGGAGCTGGAGCAAGCAGGAGGCTTGGTTGCCCCAATGATGGAGGAAGTCAAGCTTTGCTCCTGCCATGGCCAGCTCTGAGCTTCACTCAAAGGAACAAAGTTTCAAGTATAGAAGGTAAATAAACCCCAGATACCTGCTTTCAGCCAGCTGTGGCCATAGAGCTGGAGCAAGAAGGAGGCTGGGTTGCCCCTGCGATGGAGGAAGCAAAGCTTGCCCCACCCCACCCCCGCCCACCCTGTCCAGCTCTGAGCTCCTCTTAAGGCTAGCTACAAAGTTTCAATTATAGAAGGTAAATAATTCCAATAAAAGAAAAAAAAAAGGGAGAGGCCTGGAGCTTCCATCACCGGCGGGCTTGGCCAGCCTGAAAACAGCCCTCAACCCCTCACCCAGACTGACCGAGCACCCCAGTAGGGACACCCCCACCCTAAAGAGGGTGTGGACAGCCTGAAAACAGCCATCAGCCCCTCACCCAGGCTGGCCAAACCTCCATGGGGCAAGGGTCCCCACTGGGGAGACTTGACCAGCCTGCAAACAGCCATTATCCCCTCACCCAGGCTGGCCCAGCACCCCAGCGGCTCCCCACGCTGATCCGGGACACCCTTCAGGGGATACCAGCCGGACCCCACCAGTGCACCAGGCCTCTATCCTATATAATAAAAGGGTAATATGCAAATTGACCCTAACAGCAGAACGACTGGGAATGACTCGTCACTATGACACACACTGACCACCAGAGGGCAGGTGCTCAATGCAGGAGCTGCCCCCTGGTGGTCAGTGCACTCCCACACAGGGAGTTCTGCTCAGCCACAAGCCAGGCTGACGGCTGCAAGTACAGTGGTGGTGGTGGGAGCCTCTCCGGCCTCCTCAGCAGCGCTAAGGATGTCCCAATGCAGCTTAGGCCTGCTTTCCGGTGGCAAGTACACATCCCCCGGGGGCTCCTGGGCTGCCAGATGTATTTCTGATTTCCAGCTTAGGCCCAATCCCTCGGGGAGTGGGCCTAAGCCAGCAGGTGGTCATCCCCCAAGGGGTCCCAGACTGTGAGTGGGCAAAGATCAGGCTCCCTGAGTGCACAAATTTTTGTGCACTGGGCCTCTAGTTACAAAATATTTGTGTTTCCAAGAAGGAATGCACTCCAAAGAATCTCAAGGGAAAATAAGTCACTTAGGACAGAATTACCCATGGCATAAAGGAGCACAGGTTGTGTCCCTAGATATCATTATTTTTCTGGGATAAATCAACCAGAATGTGATGCCTATCGGAAGGCCTGTTAATATATGCATGCTTGTGTGTTTGTTCTCTTGTGTGTTTGTGTGCATGCATTTGTGTGTGTGCAAAGAAGAGAGAGAATAAGAAAAAAATATTGGTATAAAAAGGAAAAATAAAATACACCTTATGCACATAATTTAATTTTTTATTACATTTTTATTGATTTATTGATTTTCTTCTCCCTTTAGGATCCAAAGTCCATGAAGAGAGGACTCAGTATATGTCACTGCTGTAATCCCATTAAATAGAATGGTAGCTGTCAAATAAAAGGTACTTCCTAAGTATCTGTTTATTAATGAAATAAATGAATAAGGGACAGTCTATATTAAAAGGCAATTTAAGATAAGTATAGGGGAACAAATGACATGTAGCTTCTAAAGAAAAGATTGTAACAATTATATTTTCCAAGATTTAAAAAATCACATTCTCTTATTATAGTACTAGAGGCCCAGTGCATAAAATTTGTGCATTGATTGGGTCCCCAGCCAGCCCTGCCCCCTGGTCAAACTCCTGGATGAACTCCCAAGCAAGGGGATAATTTTCATACTATGCTTTTATTGTATAGGATATGTGCTGCTGAAGCAAGCACACGTTCTCTTATTGAGATGGCACTCACATAACATAAAAATGATCATCTTAACCACCTTCAGGCATACAATTCAGTGGCTTTTAGTACACTCAAAATGTTGTGCAACTATCACTACTACTTAATTCCAGAACATTTTCACCTGTGTTTATAAAATTGCCTATTTTGGGCATTTAATATAAATGTAATTGAACAATATATGTTTTCTGTGCAGAAACTAATAGTTTACACTAACCAGATGAGTGCTAACCAAAGGGAAAAAAAGCCTAAATTTCAGTAGGAGAGGTTTGTGATGTATTTACTACCTTACCCTGACTAACCCCCCACACCCAAGCTCTGCAGAGATCTTGAAGACTGCAGCTCACATTCCCACTATAGGTTTCTAGCACCTTAAGGAGCAGAACAGGCCATATTCTCAGAGAACTGTGACTGTTTCTTTTGCCCTGTCTGGAATATCCTTGAAAAACTGTCCATGCTGTAACAGGCACCAGTACATTAATTTTGAGGACTGGTAAGTTGATTTGGACAGTTTTTCCAGTTTCTTCATACCTTTTATAGAAAGATAGTATTTGGAGTTTCCCATGCCACATGTCATTCACTAAAAAAATGTAATTGTTTTTATTTTTAATTGACTTTGGTTTCCAAAGATTTAGAACACCTTGTTTTTTTTAATAGTTCTGAACATGACCATTACAAAATATATTAGGTGAGGAGATGCTACTAAATCAAGTTCTTTCAAAAGCCAGGTAATTCGGTAAGTACAAGGTAGGCTGGATGGAGGATGGTAAGGAGTGAAAGGGTTGTTGATGAGCTAGAGAACATGTCTCATGTCAAAAATTTGAAGTTTACTGAAAAAAATATATCTGTAGAAATAAACAAACAAACAAATAAGCAAGCAGAATTTTGTCCATGAATCACACATTTTTTACTGTAGATTATTGTCTTGTGATAAATTTTTCAATGACCTTTGTGGCTTAGCTGCAATGTATGATCTTTTAATATAAATCACTTATAATGATGTTTCTCATTCTAAGTGTAGGTTGTGGCATCTTAAATTTTTTTAGCATACTTTATATGTGACTAGTGTTAAAAATGCTCCATATTATATATAGGTTGATTTGACAGCTGCACATATATTCTGTTTATGTTGTGTTCATGTTGTTTGTGTCGTCTGGTTATAATGGATATACAAATTATTCTTCTAAAAATATAGAAAACCAATTTTGAAAGCAGACCTTTTTAATTTAGCAAATTTGAGGTTTCTTTATACAAAGGTACCAGAGGCTAAGACCAACAGTAGTTAATATATTAATGTGATATTCCGCTGAAAATGCAGCATACTATTACCCTGCTGTTGGCCAAATGACTGAAGGCAATTCCCTAATGTGATAATCCTTTTACTGTTTACCAAACTTTACCTTTGATATGCCCATACAGATTCCTAAAGGGCAAATGTGTATTCAAGTGAATGAAAGAAAACGGGACCCAGAAGTCAGAGAGCCTCTCCACTAGAGGAAGGTTTCCGCCTGACCCCCCCATGCCTTCTAAATTCATATTTCTTGTCTAGTGCATTCGTTTGTGCATGGCCCCTTATCCAGATCCTGAATCCTCGATGAAAAAGATTGTGGCACAAAGGTATTATTTAAAGGTACTATCATCAAACTGTGTCTGGTTCAAGAAGTCCAATTTAAAAAATTTATTTCTCTGTGCTTTTTTAAAAAATACTTTTTAAAAAAGACTTACATTTTTTTAGAGCAGTTTTGTCTTAGCAGCAGAATTTAATGAGAAGTACAGTGTTCCTCTATCCTCCCTCCCCACACACACACACTCACAGCCTTCCCCGCCATCCTATAATTAATGAAACAACATTAATACACTATTATTATTCAAAACCCATAGTTTACACTAGGGTTCACTGTTGGTGTTGTGTACTCTACGGGTTTTTATAAATGGACAATGACATTTATCTACTATTGTCTATATATTTAAAAGCCTAAGCAACCGTTATGACCGAATGACTGAAATGACTGGAACTACCAGTCAACCAGTTGCTATGACATGCACTGACCACCAGGGAGCAGACAGTCAACTCAGGAGCTGCCCCCTGGTGGTCAGTGCACTCCCACAGCCAACCTTCCAGGGCCGGCCAACCAGCCATGGCCAGCCAATCTCCCATGGCCCTCGGATAGGCCTTGATCGCTGGCCCGGCCGAGGGAGCCCACCTGTGCAGGAATTCGTGCACCAGGCCTCTAGTGGTATATAAAGAATAGTTTCAAAGCCCTAAAAATCCTCTGTGCTCCACCTATTTATCCCTTTCCCCTCTGATACTTTGGTAACAACTGATTTTTTTTTTTTTTTTTTTTTTTTACTGTCTTCCTAGAATGTCACATAGTTGGAATCAAACCTTTTGTAGCTTCTCAGGTTGGCTCACTTTTTTTAGTAATATCCATGTAAGATTTCTCCACTCTTTTTCATGGCATAATAGTTCTCTCTCTCTTTTTTCTTTTTTAGCATGTATAATACTCCATTGTCTGAGTGAACCACAGTTTATTTACCCATTTACCTACTAAAGACACATCTTGGTTGCCTCCAAGTTTGGGCAGTTATGAATAAATCTGCTATAAACATCATGTGCAGGATTTTGTGTGGACATAAGTTTTCTACTCATTTGGGCAAATACCAAGCAGTGTGATTGCTGTACCATATGGTAGGGATATATTTAACTTTGTCAGAAACTGCCAAACAATCTTTCAAGGAGGTTGTGCCATTCTGCATTCCCACTCGCATACATGTTGCATTTTCCCTGTTGCTCCACATGCCCACCAGCATTGGATGCTGTCAATGGTTTGGATTCCAGTCATTCTAATGTATGTGTAGTGGTATCTGATTTTACTTTGCAGTTTTCTAATGATGTATGATGTTGAACATCTTTTCATAAGTTTATTGATAAATGTGAAATATGTAACACATGTACATATTGATTTGTAAATGTGGAATATGTAAAACATGTACATATCAATTTTGCACAGAGTACATATGAATCTCTGCATCATTCAAGTTTTATTATATGTGTTTTCAAAGGGAACACTGTCCTTTCATATGATTCTCAAGATAAAGGGTGCAACAGTTAAAGCAGATAAGATGTACTATTGAGATCACTGGGGGTGTGCCAATAATAAAAGTTCCATGTATATTTCTGGAAATTATAAATGAGATCAGACTGTGAATGAAGAAAACAGAGCAAGAGGCATCTGGGAACACAGGAGAAAAAGTACTGTAGAAAGAGGGTGTACTCTCAGACTACAGAGGCACCCTAGGTTCAGTGTGTGTGTGTGTGTGTGTGTGTGTGTGTGTGTGTGCATTTCGTTTTTAAGAAAATGCCAAACCAACTTCCAGAATGGCTGTACCATTTTAATGCCCACCGTAGTGATTTTAAATTGTGGTTTTATTTAGCATTTCTACAATGACTAATGATGTTGAACTTCTTTTCTTGTGCATATTTTTCATTTGTATATTGCTTTTGAAAAAAATGTCTGTTATTGTATTTTGCCCATTTTTTATTGCATTTTTTATCTATTCAAACACCTTGGTTTTGTACTACTAGCATCCAGAACTGCGAGATAACAAATTTTTGTTGTTTAAGTCACCCCTTCTGTATTACTTTGTAATAACAACCCTAGCAAACTAATACAGTGAGGCAGCTGTTACCGAATGATTTAATATTTTAATATTTGTAACTTAAAAATTCAAAATTTTAAGACTAGGTACAAGGTATTCAAATTCTCCACTTCTTTAATGCACTTTGGCAGTTTGTATCTTTTGAGGATTTTTTCCTTTTCCTCAACTACCAAATTTATTGGCATAATGTCTTTTTGTAATATTTTAATTATTTAATATTTTTGTTATCATTTTGATATCTCTAGTATATTTAGGATCACTGATGCTGGTAATTTGTTTTTCTATCTTTTTTCCAGAGCAGCATTGCAGAGGTTTACCAATTTTATTGTTTTTTCTCAGAGAAGCAGCTCTTGGTTTCACTAATTTTCTTTCTGTCTTCTCTTTCACTGATTTTCCACTTTTTCCTTTCTAATGCTTTTAATAGCTTTATTTGTTCTTTAGCACCCTCATTTTTTTAGAAGGATGATGAGTTCATTGATTTTATATGTTTTTTTATTTCTAATCCTGGTATTTAATGCTATAAAATTTTATGTAACTAATGGTTTAGCATCCCACTATTTTTGTTGTGTGGTGTTTTTATTTTCATTCAGTTCCCAATTTGGTCTAATTTTTATTTTGGTACGTGAACACATAATGCAAGCCTGATATAAGACTGGTGAGATGTTATGTTCTTTTTTCCTTTTCATTTGGATTGTTGCAACATTCTCAGCTTATTGAGCTCTAAGAAATGCTCTCTCTAAATCTTCCTTCTAATTTCTATTTCTTTGTAAGACATGAGGAGTTACCAAGTCTTTAGATACATTTTAATAACAATTTAGTGACTTATTTTGTGTATTTTCTCATTTAAGAAATGAGGTGGCTGAGAAGTAAAAATGCTGAATGACTTGAGCAGGATTATTTAACACCAGAGGCCCAGTGCACGAATTCGTGCATGGGTGGGGTCCAGCCAGCCCAGCCCCGATTGGGGCAGATCAGGGCTGGGCCTACTGGGAGGAGGAAACCGCAGGAGTTTGGCCAGCAGCCCACATCGATCAGGGCCCAATTAGAGCTGGGATGGGAGGGAGGGCCATAGGTGATTGGCTTGCAGGGGAGACTATTGGGGGCGGGACCAACTGGGGGGAGGGGCCATGGGCTGTAACCACTGGACTTGCCCCTGATCAGAGTGTGGGGGGCCAATTGGGGGTGGAGCTGGGTCAATCAGAGTGGTGGGGGCTGATTGGGGGTGGACCCAGCTGTGGGGAGGGGCTGTGGGCAGTGGGCCAGCCGACCCTATCCCTGATGGGATGGGGGAGACCGATTGGGGGCCGGGGGAAGGGCCTGTGGGTAGTTGGCTGGCTTGCCCCACCCCCGATTGGTGTGGGGAGGGCAGTGGCTGGGGGTAGGTGCCCGGGCAGTTGGCCAGCCAGCCCTGCCCCTGACCAGAGGTTGGAGGGCTGATCGAGGGAGGAGTTGGCTGGAGGAGGGGCTACAGGAGGTTGGCTGGCCAGTTCTACCCCCTATTGGGGTGGGGGGCCGATTGGGGGAGGGGATGGCCTGGGGAAGGGGCTGTGGGAGGTTGGCCACTGGCCCCACCCACATTCGGGCCAGTTTGCTGGCCACAGAGGGTGTCATAGTGACCAGTCGTTCCAGTTGTTACAGCATTCTGGTCGCTGGCTTTTTATATATATTGATACCTGGATATGCGGATATATTATACCATTATGTACAAAATGCCGTTAATGCAGGTATTTTCTATGAACTTTTTCATTGAGGTGCATCCTGAGGCAAAGTGTGAGTTCTTAGTGGGGATGGAGGAGGGGTTGATGAGAAGGTTGAGGAGAGGTGGAAAGGCACCATTAGTGAAACTTATCTATCTTGTGTATTCTTAAAAAGTAATGTGAATTTATAAGCTACTTCCTGACATTGTTATACATAGAATAGGGTGCCTGCTCTGTCTTGTCTCAGTTTTCTAAAAAAAAATTTCTTTACTTTTACCATTTGCAACAGCATGGATGGAACTGGAGAACATTACACTAAGTGAAATAAGCCAATTGGAGAAAAATAAATATCACATGATCTCACTCATATGTGAGATATAATGATCATCATAGTCTGATGAACAAAGATAGATTGATCTAGAGCAGTGGTTCTCAACCTTCCTAATGCCGCGACCCTTTAATAGAGTTCCTCATGTTGTGGTGACCCCAAACCATAAAATTATTTTTGTTGCTACTTCATAATTGTAATTTTAGTATTGTTATGAATTGTAATGTAAATATCTGATATGCAGGATGTATATTCATTGTTACAAATTGAACATAATTAAAGCATAGTGATTAATCACAAAAACAATATGTAATTATATATGTGTTTTCCAATGGTCTTAGGCAACCCCTGTGAAAGGGTTGTTCAACCCCCAAAGGGGTCGAGACCCACAGGTTGAGAACCACTGATCTAGAGACAAATGGTAGGGGAGGGGGGTTAGAGAGCAACCAAAGGACTTATATGCATGCATACTAGCATTACCAATGGACATAGACACTGGGGCAGTGGGGGCTTGTCCTGGCTGGGAAGGGATGGGGGAGAGGGTCAATTGGGGAAAAAGAAGACAAATGTAAAACTTTAGGCAATAAAAAAAAAGTGGAGACATAGACATAATGGAAAAATAGGGTGAGGGAGAGAGGTGTGTGCGTGAGCACATGTGCAAGCTCATATTGTAAGAAAGCCAACTAAATCATCGTTTCTACTGGTACAGAGTCCACAGATAAAGATTCCATATGCTAAAAATCTAGAAATAGCAAAAACAATTAAAAGTCTTGTTAGTGGTAGCTTGTGGTGCTGGAGAGGGAACTTAGGGTTTAGTAGGACTGGAGAAAGGGTTTCTCCTTTGTATTACAGACCTTTTTTGGTACTTTCTGGCCCTTTAAAATTAATTATATGTATTATCTTGAGAATATAAATAAGTAAATAAATAAATGAATAAATAAATAATAAATAAATAAATAAATAAACAAACTTCCAAACAAACGAAGTTCCCTCTCTGGGCCTCACGCGTGACCTCTTGGGGCTCCGGCTGCAGGGGACTGCACTGTGGCCGCATGGTGCATGGCCGTGTTGGGCCCACACGTGGACTGAAGGACTTGAATCTGGCCTGGATTCTGAACCACGCCCGGCTGCAATGTGGAACGGAAACCCTGGACACTGGTCCTCTTTCTGGCTCTGCTGAACTCCCAGCTGCCCCTCTTTCAGGACTGGCTGTGGGAAATGAGACATTGGAACCCGAGGAATGTAACTCTATGCCAAGAAAATATACCACCAAAAACAAAAAATTTGTTCCAGGAAAATATGCCTTATCCCTCCCACCTTTCCTCCACTAGGGCTCCACCTACTCACAATACCCTGCTTTGTGTCCTCAGGGAATAGCCACTGAAGGAAATATGAGAAACATTTTTTAAGGCCATCTTGCAGTTCAGAATGTTCTTGAAAATAGTCAGCAAACTTTTTATTTAAAAAATATGGTAATAGAATGAAATGATACAGATTTGTTAACTATATCTAAGACAAGATTTGTCAGACATAACAATATATATATCTATGTGACTCACTGGCCAGCTAGTAGCTATAACATGCACTGACCACCAGGAGGCAGACGCTCAATGCAGGAGCAGACACCACAGACATGGAAGCATGGAACAAACTGATGAATCTCAGAGGGAAGGAGGGGGAAGGTGGGAAGAGATTAACCAAAGATCTTATATGCATACTAGAGGCCTGGTGCATAGATTCATGCACCAGTGGGGTCCCTCGGCCTGGCCTATGGGTATCAGGCCAAAACTGGCTCTTTGACATCCCCTGAGGGGTCCTGGATTGCAAAAGGGCGCATCTGTGCACCAGGCCTCTAGTCTTAAGATAATTTGAAATTTATTTTGCAACTCTACTGCTTAATTCTTTGGTCAAGAATTTATTGGCATTATGAATTTTTAAAGCTGTAAATGACAGATTTTTATATTAGGCTTAAAAAAGCTTTACTTCACTTTCATTTTTGAAAAACTTTGTTATTTAGTTTAGAAATCCATGTTAACTGTACTTTTGTTTGTCTTGTTTTTAAAATACAGCATTATAGGATTTTTTTTTTTTTTTTTTTTTTTTTTTTTTTTTTTTTTACTGGTAAGAATATCTTCTGGTGTGCATTGTTTCCACCAAAAAGGCTGCTGTAATGGTTATTGTGTTCTTATCTATATGCTGTGTTATTTTCCACTGGATGCTTTTAAATTTATCTCTGTTATTTATTTATTTTTTTTTAGCCCTTTGACTATCATTTGCTTTGGTTTGTCTTTATAATTTCTTCTGTCTTGGGGTTCATTAATCTGTTTAGATCTGTGGGTTTGTAGCAATTACAAAGTTTGAGTATTTTTTTCAACCATTATTTATTCAAATCATTTTCTATTATGTTCTCCCTCCTAACCCAACAACCCATTACACATTTATTAGGCCACTTGAATTTGTCTTCAGTTTATTAATGCTATGATCAAATTTTTATTGTTTTAGTCCTCTTTCCTGCTTTTCATTTTGAACAGTTCCTAATGCTCTGTTTTCTATTTTACTAATCTGTTTCACTGCAGCATTATATCTGCTTTAAGTAATTTTTATCTCATAGTTGAGTCCTTTTGTATTCGCCATATCACTACCTAACATGCTCAATCTTTCCCCTGGCTCTTAAACATATGGAAGTGGAGTTATTGTAACTTTTAAATATCATTATTTATAAGACTTTGTCATTTCAGGGCCTTTTCCTATTGATTGATTTTCCTCCTTATGAAATTATTTTCTTCTTTGAATACTTGGTGATATTTGATTGAATACCAGACTTTGTAAATTTTAAGGTCCAGAGTTGTTCTGGAATGCAGTTATTTAAAAATCATTTTACATTCTGTATAAGAAATTTGTAAAAAAATTTTTGGTTTTCTTCTATACATATTTGCAACAAAAGTCCTCTCGGAGAAGCATCGATCAGAATGTCAAAACTCAGAGGGAAGATAGGGGAGGGTGGGGGTAAGGGGGCGAGATCAACCAAAGGACTGGTATGCATGCATATAAGCCTAACCATTGTACACAGACACCAGTTGGGGTGGGGAGTGGGGTGGTAATGGGGGGATAAGGAGACATATGTAATACCTTAACCAATAAAGAAAAAAATAAAATGGGGGAAAAAAAAAGTCCTCTCATTAGGAGACATAAGAGATACTATTTCAGACTGAAAAGGATATGGATTTTACCATTCAGAGATTACACTCTACACTCAACACTAAGTGCATATTTGAACGCTTTGAAATAAGCCTGTCAGGAATGGAGGGACAGTTCATCTGACCAACATGCAGGTTGTCCTCTGAGGAGTCCATCCCTTCTGAGTGAATTTTCCAGTGTGGGATCCAGGCTCCCCCTGGTGGTCTTCTGGTAGCACTTCATGGCAGAGGCCGAAAGACACCATCCAATAGATGCCTAGTTTCCCTCTTGTGGTGAGCTGAGGCAATTTGCTGAAATAAAAGTAAACAAACAACAACAAACATTGTCTAAACATTGAGACAATATATTTAAGTCTAAGTTCTAAGTTTTTTGGAGGTTACGGATATCTTTATTACCTTTGTGGTGGTGCTAACATGGGGGCATTCATATATCAAAACTCACCAAATTCATACATCACTTATGTACAGTTTTATTGTAAACAAATTATAACTCAATAAGGCTGGAAAGGATCCTAAGTATTATTGTGAGAAAAATTAAAAAATTAAAAAATTGTGAAATAGTGTAATTTTCATTGCTGATGCCAAGTATACAAATTTACCTTAAATGAAATGCCAAGTGTTAATGACCACAATCTACTTTCTTCTTAGCTTGAGATAAATGAATTATAATTAAAATTAAAACTGAATCTTGAGTTTTTCTGACTCAAATCCCAAATATCAATATTTTTGAAAAAGTGTTATTTTCAGTTCACCAGACATTTATTAGACATCTGCTTATTTCATTTCATATTTATGCACTATAAAAGGTAGGTCTCAAATAAGCAAACAAGCAAAAAAAGTGCACCTAAAAATAACTTTGAACCACATTTGAAGTTGACAGTTGTTCCCTGGGTAGTAAAAGTTTATTAATACTTCCAGATTTGTTTTCATTAGTGAATATTAAAATACTTTTCTAGGTTTTGAAGAAAAATTCAGGAGTAGGCAGAAAGGCAAGTGTGTGGTACCTCACTCACGGGCAGTCTAGAAGACTGACCTTTAGCTTCTCAGAAACTTTGTTTCCAGACCAGTCTGGAATCCAAAGAAACTTCTGTGAGCACCTGATATGAGGACCAGAAACTATCAGGTCTTTCTGGATGGCTCATACATTAGCTTAGATCCCACGAGGTACTAATTCAAAGTCTCCTAACCTGTAGGGATGTGGCGCAATGAACTCCACTTGCTCTCTTAGGTCATCTTCTCACTGTACCCTCTGTAAGCTAGGACATGTGGACAGGCTGGGTTGTGTCCTCAATGTGATGCTTGTTGTAGGAAACACCAGAGAACTAAGTCTGATTTCAAACACGCCCTAGACTACACGATGCGTCCCCACTATAGCCACTGCTCATGTCTGCGCCTGGGACTGTCCTGCCTGGGCTTTTGAATTCTATCTAGAAAGTAACATGTCTGGGGTTAGTACAACTTCTGCCTTCTAAATCAGCACTTGTGTAAACAGGTATTCGATGTGTGTGACTGTTACTTTGTTTTATCTCTATTTAAGATCATCACAAAAAAGCGGTCGAACTCCTGAGGGGGTAATTTGCATATTAGCCTTTTATTATATAGGTTGTATTGCTAGGAAATTGATATGCTTACATATAACTTTAACAATAAGGGCTAAAATGAAAATGTAATGCTATCTGATCCTTCTTAAAATACAATTTCAAGTTAGAATTTATTCTGATGATGACTAATAATATTTATTTAGTATTTGTGTTTTATATGACCATTTGTCATTAACCTGATATTTATATATGTTTTTCATATGGCTTGTACTATAAGTTCAAAGTAATTCTGAATTTAATCATACAATATAGGCATTACAATTATTACAATTGAGATATGGGCTAAGGATGTATTTTTAACCATTTAGATGGTTAAAAATTTGATTACATTTACTTTCCATGGGTCATTAACACTCCTTGATGAGTCAAGTTTAATCATTATTGTGCCTTTAGGTCCTATCAGCATGTTCCATATTTGGTGGGTTAATTAATTATTCTAGTGAATATAAGAATATAAATATAGGGCTTTACATTTAAATTTTAATAAATCTAATAATACCTGCTTAGCACTTCAATTTTAATTTGATGTTTAATTTGGATGACAAATTGGTGTTTATAAAACACACACACACACACACACACACACACACACACACACACCTGAGAGGCAGGTATTAGCTAGTGTCAGAAAAACTACTTTTTTCACTTACATGCTGGTGATCTCAAATGAGCCACAGTCTAGATCCTCACATTTCTTAAACATCTAAATGGTTAAAAATACATCCTTAGCCCAAATCTTAATTGTAATAATTGTAATGCCTATATTGTATGATTAAATTCAGGATTACTTTAAACTTATAGTACAAGCCATATGAAAAACATATATAAATATCAGGTTAATGACAAATGGTCATATAAAATACAAATACTAAATAAATATTATTAGTCATCATCAGAATAAATTCTAACTTGAAATTGTATTTTAAGAAGGATCAGATAGCATTGCATTTTCATTTTAGCCCTTATTGTTAAAGTTATATGTAAGCATATCAATTTCCTAGCAATACAATCTATATAATAAAAGGCTAATATGCAAATTACCCCCTCAGGAGTTCGACCGCTTGCTATGACATGCAATGACCACCAGGGGGCGATGCAGAACAAAGGAGGGCCCTGGCTGGCAGCTGACAGCCAGGGTAAGGAAGGCCCTGATCGGCCCTGATCACTGGCCAGGCCTAGGGACCCTACCTGTGCACAAATTTTGTGCACTAGGCCTCTAGCATAGAATAAACTTAGAGAATATAGGTTTCAGGTGGAAGAAATGGATAATAATAGGAAGCAGGTAGGGATTTTCAGGACTAACACAGGAGGCCCTGGGTGTGTTGTGGAGGAACACTGTTGATTAAGCCCGAGAAGGACGGTACCCTAAAGTGTAGGGCTCATGGTAACAGCTCAAAGAATCATTTCTTGATTGAATGTGACTATCACTGAATAGAAAAGGCAAGAGGGCCAAGTACGAGATAGTATCAGACAGAAAAGAGGAATAGGCTGCCTAAAGAAATTGCACCTGCTTCATAAAGTCACAGGTGGTTGATGGGACCAGATCTTTGGATTACTAGATGTTATGGACATCAAACAAAACTTATAAAGATAAAGACAAAATTAAGATCAGAGGTGAAGCTCAATTTGTGTATTAATGATATAACTGGATGTATATTATTGGGAAAATATCCATTTTTGTTTGCAAGGAATTGTATGGTTACTGCTCTTTAATTTCTAATCAAATCCTGCCATCTAGTGGCAACACTACTCTTTAGCATTGCAAAAAATAGTGAACATTGGACACACCAGGCCTGACCTTTCCCTCCATTCTCAACCCGTCCCATCCCCACAAAAACCCACATAATTCACTGTGATTTTTCCTTAGGTCAAAGATTCATGTGGATTTTGTAGCTTCTCATATTTTATGCATATGTATTTAACTGTCGGTCAGGCCTACGATATTTTATTCTACTTCTATAATATCTGGAAAAAATATTGAGACTGAAGACTGACACATATCAGAAATTGTAAATAAGGATTTCTACTATTTTTTAAACATTTTAATACCAAATATATTTTCAATTTAAAAATATTGAATTTGACTCATTTAAGATTTATATAATGTAATTTTTCTACCTCTCAATACATAATTGAAGATGGAAATAAATATATTACTTTTCTTATCTAATCATCACTTCAAAAAATCTTACCACTTAATATCCAGAAAGAAAAAATGAGTCCTAAATTCTTCTGTGACTTTATCCAGAGTGAGGAGGAAAAAGGATGTGAGATTTTATGCAATAAAATTGTATGAGTTCCCAATCTGACAAGGATGTGAGATTTTATGCAACTTTCAAAAGACCTTGAGTTGATCTAAGGGTCCAGATTTCCTGGTGGTGGAACCAGCTCTTGAATAAAGCCTCACCTGTGAGGGCTTTCAACCAGCAGGTAGCCTTGGGCAGGAGAGTTTTGCTAATTCTGTCATTAAACAACCTCTAGGCACATAGTAGAGTGTCAGTGTTAACAGTATAATGATCCAGTCTTATTTTAAAAATAACATTTTTATTGTTATTAGAGAATTGACACAGGCAAGTTACCCCGAATGTTTGCATTAAATTATAAATACAATGTATCTAGTTCTAGAGAGTGGGGGAGTGGGGTGATTAACAAGATATAGCACTTTACAGAAAGTAACGTCTATTCCAAAAACTCAAAGAAACTGGTACGATCATATTTTAATAATTTGTATTAATAAGTAAAGAGTTCCATTAATATGAAGTACATTAAAAACACACACACATACATAAAGAAACTAGGCTAAGGTAGATGGAAAGTTGGTGATGATAGCGGTAGTGCTATTTTCTCAAATTCTTTCCTAGTTTTTTTTTAGGAGTAAGAATACAGTGAAATGCTGATGCAAATATCCAGTCTTATTATACACTTTAGCAATATAGCTGGCCAATTCATACAGAGGAATCAGACCATTTTGCACTGGTGCCTATGGAAAAACCCGTGTTGTAGCTGGATAGGCCCTTGTGGTTCTTATGATTGCAAGATGCCCAGCAGCAATAACCATCAGGAAACTGTGAACAGATACATATTTATTACTTGCAAGACCTGGTTAATACTCAGCACACCTGGGGCCGCACAGCGAGAATGCAGGGGGAGAGAGTGTGCTGTGCCCACTGGCCTGGAGCTCTGTGACAGGCACCTCTCACAGCCACCAAGACGTCCTGAGGGAGGGGCTGTCCCGACCTCCATTCTTGTCTTCTCATATAAATGAATTCAAATGAAAGACTTCAGATGATGGTGTTGTGTTTAAGCCAATTTATTAAAAATTAAAGCGTGCACATTTACTAAAGAAGCAAGGCAAGCAAACCTCTACATCTGGCTTATGATGCACAGATGGGCTCTCAGCTAACCTGAAGAAAGAATGGGATGGGGGGTTTCTACCTTATACACCCTCCTGTCTATACGTTTTTTAAAAATTCCTCTGCTAGATGTACTGGTACAGGTTATCTGAAGGTATCTCACTGTCTTTGTTATGGTTTTTCCACAACAAAGAGAAGCACCTGGCAACTTTATCTTGACAAACCCAAGACTGCTGGCTTCCCTGTTTCCCCCTCCTCCCTGCTGTTTTTTTTATTTTATTTTTTTTTTTATTGCTTAAAATCTTACAAAGAGTGATACATACATCTCCTTTTTTTTCCCCTTGACCTTCCCCCAGCCTCCCCTACCGCCCAGTGTCTGTGCCCATTGGTTATGCTTATATGCATGCATACAAATCCTTTGGTTGATCTCTTACCTCCTCCTTCCCCACCACCCTCCCTGGCCTTCCCACTGTAGTTTGACAGTCTGTTTGATGCTGCTCTGCCTCTGTATCTATTTTTGTTCATCAGTTTATAATGGTCTTTATTATCCATAAATAAGTGAGATCATGTGGTATTTTTTTTTTCATTTGACTGGCTTATTTCACTTAGGATAATGCTCTCCAGTTCCATCTGTCAGGGGAAGCCTGACAGGTTGAGCCGGGCTAAGGTAGGGAGGTGGGAATTGAGAAAAGAAAGAAAGACAGGAAAGCGGGATCGGGAGGACTACAGCTCTCAAGGAACTGCAGCAAGTTTATTAGCCACACAATGCTATTTATACACAAGACACTGAATAGGAGGCCTGTCAAGAGGAATGTATTCTTGGTTCCTCTTAATCTCTAAGGGAGAAACAGAGCAGAAGGACAAATTCTCGGTACAGCAAATCTCAGTAAATAGTTACAGACTTCTTGGTAAGCCATGAAAGGCTGTTCTCATTCTACATAGGTTGCTCTCATTCTACTGATAATCGCCATCCAAACAAGTCTGGGAAAACTGTGTGGGTAAGGGTCCCAGCCTTGCGAGCCCCTTCAGGTGCAAGGACCTTGTCAGCTTACACCTGGTCCCCAACATCCGTCCATGCTGCTGCAAATGGTAAGAATTCCTTCTTTTTTTACAGCAGCATAGTATTCCACTGTGTAGATGTACCACAGTTTTCTAATTCATCCATCTGCTGATGGGCACTTAGGCTGTTTCCAAACCTTAGCTACTGTAAATTGTGCTGCTATGAACATAGGGATGCATATATCCTTTCTGATTGGTGATTCTGGTTTCTTGGGATATATTCCTAGAAGTGGGATCACTGGATCAAATGGGAGTTCCATTTTTAACTTTTTGAGGAAACTCCATACTGTCTTCCATAGTGGCTGCACCAGTCTGCATTCCCACCAGCAGTGCAGGAGTGATCCTTTTTCTCCGCATCCTCGCCAGCACTTGTCATTTGTTGATTTGTTGATGATAGTCATTCTGACAGGTGTGAAATGGTACCTCATTGTTGTTTTGATTTGCATCTCTTGGGTTATTAGTGACTTTATGCATGTTTTCATATGTCTCTTGGCTTTCTGAATGTTCTCTTTTGAAAAGTGTCTATTTAGGTCCTTTGCCCATTTTTTGATTGGATTGTTTATCTTCCCTTTGTTAAGTTGTATGAGTTCCCTATAAATGTTGGAGATTTAACCCATATATTTTATTGATTTTTTACAGAGAGGAAGGGAGAGAGATAGCAAGTTAGAAACATTGATGAGAGAGAAACATCGATCAGCTGCCTCCTGCACACCTCCTACTGGGGATGTGCCCACAACCAAGGTACATGCTCTTGACTGGAATTGAACTTGAGACCTTTCAGTTCACAGGCTGACACTCTATCCACTTAGCAAACTGGTTAGGGCCTCCGTGCTGTGTTAACAGCATGTATCTGATTCGTTTAAATTAGGATACCTTTGTTACCGAAAACCCCCGGGGCGGGTCGGGCTGCCTGTTCCAATGTCTAATAACGAAGGCAGAGTTGAGTTATATAAGGCATTTATTGAGAAGGCCAGCCAACCAAGAAGACAGGGAGCTTAGAAGCATCCAAAACCTGTCTTACGGCAAGGTGCAGGGGACAGCCTGATCATGCTTAACTGCACTGCTTGCTTGCTGGGTACATGGTACGTTGTCTGCAACTGAATCACCTCCCCAATCACTTTACTCAGGATCAGAGGGAGTATGCAGGTGCCCCGGCCTGAGAAATGAAACTTAGAAATGAGGAAAACTTAATCCTCTGCTCCCATATAAGAAACTTAACCTTCTATTCCTGTAAGTGTGTGTATTTCAGATTTTCAAAATAACATGATTATCTTTCAGATTAATGCAGGTGCTCTATCTATCAGATTTTAAATCCCCGCTATCACAACTGAAAATGGCCCTAGTGATATAATTATCTGATCCATATTCAATGGTTAATTTCTCTGTATAGAGATTCCTATAAATATCTGTCTCTTTTAAACTTAAGTGGACTCATTCAGCTTCTCTGAGGCCGATCAACCTAATACATCGAAGACTGACCCAAGCATAGGAGTCGGATTGTTTTCCTGAGCAGGATGCAAGGGGGATTTCTTGCTTGGGTCTTGTCCAGATGGATTCAAAGAATGAAGCCAGGGACAAAAAGTGGTAGGTGAAAAGGTGGAAATTTATTGGAAACAAGTACAGACTCCCACATGGGGGGGTCCCAAGGGGGTAACGCACTAAGCTCCTTTTTGCTAAGGCTTATAGATAAAGGCTGCAGCTCTTTGTTTCTTTTTTAAAAAATATATTTTATTGATTTTTTACAGAGAGAAAGGGAGAGGGATGGAGAGTCAGAAACATCGATGAAAGAGAAACATCGCTCAGCTGCCTCCTGCACACCCACTACTGGGGATGTGCCTGCAACCAGGGTACATGCCCTTGACTGGAATTGAACCCGGGACCCTTCAGTCCCTAGGCCAACACTCTATCCACTGAGCCAAACAGGTTAGGGCAGCTCTTTGTTTCTTGATGCTGCCTTCCAATTGGTAGCATGTCAGCTTCAAAGCCCAAAACCCACATGGTGCCTCCCTCTTTCTCTCCCCCTTCAGTAGTAGAATTCTGTATCTCCTGTGAAAATCTGTTTTCCTTTTTCTCCCATTTGTCAGCATTTTTCTATCCTCTGTGAAAGTTTGTTGCCTCTTTCTCCCCATACCCCGTGGCTTTCCCCTATCTTCTGTGAATGGATGGCTTCCTCTCCCCTTATCCTGTGGCATCTTTTTTATTTTCTCTGTGAATGTATGCCTTTTGGCAGCTCCAAGCCCTCACCCATGCAGTCCTTCCCCATGGGCCCTCTTTGTTCCTAAATCTCCCTAAACCTGCCTATCTCATCCCTAAAGCTGCTTTCACGTAGATCCAGGAAACTTATTTACAGAATACACCTTATGAAATCAGCTGATGGGCAGTCAGTCAGCAGTCTCTTTTATGGTGACATTTAGTGCTCACTGGGCATTAACCCTGTGGATAAAGAGGGGCCATATGCTAACCTGACAAGCTCAGGGAAGGCAGGCATGGTTGGCCTTGAGATCTTAGAGACCTACAGTAACCACAAAGGATGGTCGGAAATGAAAACTTTTTAACTAAAAGCAGTTTATGGCAGGTAGTCATGTCCTAGGCTAGACCCTTCCCTGTTAAAGTCTATCTTGACCTTAACTGAGCCTGTCTATTGTCATTTGCATCTACCAAAACATACCTCTGGGAATGTCAGGGTAACTCCCCCTTTTCCATATCCCCAAGGGCACAATGATGCAGCAGGGAGGAGACCATAAATCCTCTCATTGTTATGGTCATGATATTATTTATTGACTGTTAACTATCCAATAACCACCTATGTAAAAGAGGTATGTGTCTATCATTTTATTTTCCACTCAATTCCAAGGGTTTCTCTGCTTTGCTTTCTCCCACCTCCCTAATCTATCACCAGTGGATTTCATGTAACCCTCTTGCATCTTCTCTTTTGATTCTAATGTATAAAATAAGGTGCAAAACTCCCATTCTCTGGAAAGTTATCTGAACCCTATGGACGAAAGGAGCCACATGCTAACCTGACAAGCCCAGGGGAGGCCTGCATGGCAGTCTTGCAAACTCAGAGACCTAAAGTAACCACAAAAGATGGTCTGAATGAAAGGGCAAGGGCTATGCCCTCCATCTTGCCCCAGGGTGAGTGCTACGCCCGCTTTCTTGCCCGGAATCCTCCATTTTGGGTAGCAGCCATGTGCTCAGCAAGGAGCTTCTTCCCGGAAGCCCGAACCTCTGCTAGCCATGCCTAGGATTTCTTTAAACTAACCAATGATAATCAAGGGAAGTGCACGCCATAGATACAACCACATCCTGTGTAACAAGACACCGACTTGCGCCTGGCCAATCAGCAGGGCCCACAGTCCTCTCTCCTCCCCTTACTATAAAACCCCTTTCCCCACAGAGCTGTCTCTCTCTCTGCTTCCTGCCGCTGTGTCGGCGAGGTGGGGGAGCCGAGCTAGCTTGAATAAAGATTCTTTTGCTTTTGCATCGGACTTGGCTGGCTCCCTGGTGGTCTTTTGGGGATCCTGAAATCTGGGCATAACACTGAAAATTAAATATCTAACTACAAACAGGTTATAGTGGGTAGTCATGGCCTAAGCCGATATTTTCCCTGACAAAGATCAACTTTGATCCTTACTGAGTCCATTTGCCTTTTTGCCTCTAAGATAACATATCTTCTGAGATGTCTGGGTAACTTGTAACTTCCTTTTTACCCCTGGACCCCTCAGGGCACAACAAATGGCACCAGGACATTCCCTCATTGTCATTGTTATCAAGTTCATTGTCAACTGTTAATTATGTTAAGCTATCCTGTACCCATCTGTGTAAGAGAAGCACATGTCCATCATTTCACTTTTTATCCTATCCCAGAGGCTTCCCCGATTTGCTTCCTTCCACCTCCTTAATCTATCACCAATGAATTTCATGTAACCCACTTACATCCCTTTCCTTTGATTGCAATGTATAAATACAGATGTAAGCCGCCATTCTCCAAAGCATTATCTCAATTCCTTGAGATTCTGCTTCCCGGCATATGTCGACAGTTTGGCTCAAATAAACTCACAAAAATTCTTTACAGGTTTCAATAGTTTTTTTGGGGTTTTTTTTTTATGTTAACAACCCCTTGAGATTTTGCTTCTCGACAATTGTTGACAGTTTGGCTCTCAAACTCGCAAAAATTCTCTAGAGGTTTGAATGTTTCTTATGTTGACGTCCTCATCATCCCTACCCTCCAAAAATTGTTCCTTTTTTAATTACTAAGAGCTTAGTGTCTATATTTGGTATTTACTTGCACTCTATATAGTTTAGAGAAAAAATAGATAAGTGCATGTGAACCCAATGGTCCTGATTTAACGTATGATTTTGATGTAACATGTAGCCCCAGTATTCCATTCAGTTTTTTTCACAGCATGTCCCGTAAGCCTGGGTCCTTTCCCTTATTAGCTTCCAGAGGCAGTAAGAAACAATGACCAGGTCCTGACTAGTGGTCAGGTATAGGTTTTGTTAAGCTAAAGATAACATCATGCCCTACAAGTGTTTCAGCTTCTGAGCCCTGAGCAGAAAGATCCCCTGCCACATCCCCATGAAACCAGACTGAGGGACAGGGAAGCTGACCTCCAGACCTGAAATCATGATTTGCTGTCTTTACCTAACTCTTGACCAATCAGTTTCACTCACGACTCCAAATCTCGTCCTCATTCTGATTTATGATTCTGCTCTATGAAGCCTCTCATATGCAAATCATCAACGAGCTGGTATTTTGGAGCTTGAGCCCATTCTCCTGATTGGCACCAATCCTAATGAGTTAATTATTTTCTCCACTGCAAACTCCTGCTTGTACGTTTCTTTTGGTGGGTGTGCAAGGGGATAAACTCTTGTTCAGTTCTGATTAAGGGAAATTCTAAGAAGTTTAAAGAATTAGAATAAAGTGATGAATCTACATCGTCATAAAAGAAGACCCCAAAGAAGTAATCAATAAACTTATAAGAAATGCAATTTCGCTGAAACCGGTTTGGCTCTGGATAGAGCATTGGCCTGTGGACTGGAGGGTCCCCGGTTCGATTCTGGTCAAGGGCATGTACCTTGGTTGCAGGCACATCCCCAGTGGGAAATGTGTAGGAGGCAGCTGATCGATGTTTCTCTCTCATCAATGTTTCTGACTCTCTATCTCTCTCCCTTCCTCTCTGTATAAAATCAATAAAATATATTTTTTAAAAAAAGAAATGCAATTTCTCCTCCTCCTCCTCTTCCTTATTCAATTGCCTGAAGAATATGCTAAATGTATAAGGGCAACTTTATTGTAAAGAGTTGATTTTGTGTTTATTTTTATAAGAAGAGCACTGGTAGAGGGGGAGGTGTTATTGGAAAATTGTTGTACAAGGTCAGAGGTCAGTGAAAACCTTTCAATGTGAATTTTGTTTTTTGGTAGGAACTATATTTATTATCTCCATTTTACAGATGAAAGAACTGAGGTTCAGAGAGATGAAGTAATTCATCCAAAGTCATCCCAGAGGTCTGTCCAAGGGAGTCCCAGTTCAGGGCTCTTTCCTCTGCTGCGCTGCCTCTTGAACATAAGGTGCTACTTTTTAGTAAGACTAACCTCAAATAATAATAAAAGAAGCTACTACTTATTGAACAGTCGGTATGTTCTAAGTGCTTTAACATGTCTTTTTTTCACAGCAATCCTATGAGGTAAGTGCTAGTATTATTATCCCATCTTCAAGATGAGAATGTTAAGGCACAGAGAGGTTGAGAAACCTGCTTAAAGTAACAAGTAGTAGAGCCCGTTTTCAAACCCAGGTTGTCTGCCCCAGAGCCCCAATGGCTATCCACGCTGCAGGTTAACAGGACTGAGTAGTGTGCAGGCCCCAGGTTCAGCACTTTCTGCTGGTTTTCTTTTCAGATCAATCTCATGAGGTAGGTGATATCAATGTGAATCTTAATGTTCCTAAATTCTTCATAAAACCTGGCAAAGTGGCATCTAGTGAATCATTCAATTTTGGAATTTAAAAACACTGTGATGACAAGAAAAAAATTATGAGATGTTCTAAATTAAAAGTGCAGCCATCGAAGAGTGAGGGGAAGAACGGACAGCTTGTTAATAACTGTGGACCAGCTTTGACAAGACTGCTGATATTCCTGTATATCTGTTGAATTTTGGATTAACATCCAGGTGGATATTTCTGAGATTATTCAAAAGAGAAAATAGCCAGGCACCGTATAACCCAGATGCCTCTGTCACCTGACTATAGGCTCCCTAGGCTGTTGAAACCTTGTATATTATTTTTTCATGTTAGTTACAGGAAAAACACAAAAGGATGAGGGCTAGGATAGCAAAAATTGACTAGAGTTGGCCTAAACCAACATGGCACTGAACCTGACCTCCAGGAGACCCCAAATCTTATTATACCCTGATTGTAACACTTAGCATGCTAACTGACACACCACCTGCATCCTCACAGATCTGACTCCATGCATATAAGGGAAGGAAAGGGGTGGTGTCCCCTGTATTTTCTGGGGAGCTGTCTCCTATGCTCTCTTCCCTGAATACCGAAAGGGTTCCCTAAGACCAAGAGATAACGCTCTTTCACAAGTGAGGTGGAAAGGTAAAAAAGGACATTGTGATCTTTCTGTTGTTTTCACTGATCCTGTCGCTGCAGACTTGCTATTGAAACTGGTCCCACTTGTCTTCAGGATTGACTTTGCTCTCAGGTTGCCCTGGCTGATCCAGGTTGCTGCGTTTTCCTGTTAATTTACACTTGGATTTGAACGTTACATTTTTTGTTTGTTTGTTTGTTTGTTTAGATACATGTGCTTGAATACTCAGCCACCATTCCAATTATGAGCACCCTGTACTGGCAGCGGGGCCTCCTGGATTTAGTCACCGCAGCCTTCCCCTCACACTGGAAAACCCTTGCATTGTAGCCCAGACCTTTGCAGGAGAGTTACCCTTTGAGCAGCTTTGTTGTTTTTGTTTGTCTGTTCCGTTTTGTTTTCTGATAGCAGGTGTTAGTGGGAACCATTCTAAGCTGTTAGGTCCAAAGAATGCTGCAGGGAAAGCCGGGCTTTCCTTTCTCCTTTGTTATCAGACGTGCCCCCCAGACCGCTTTAGACAGGGCATCTTTGGGCACCTTGGCCTGTGGGCATCTGTGCGCAGGCTCAGCGAGGGCAGCAGTTGGGCAGCGGCGTTTGGTGACTCCGATTCTGGACCCAGAGGTTCTAAACAGTTGAACGGTCCTTCTGAACGGCTGTGGCCCAGGCAGTTGTCTTGTCTTGAGAGGTAGTGTAGGGTTGTAGGCGCGGAAAGCGGAGGGGCCTAAGCTCTGCCATGAAGAAGGTGCTCACCTTTGACAGGAGGCCCGAGGTGGTGTCTTCTGGCTCCTCCACGGACAATGGGAGGAGCAGCGTGGGAGACAGAGAGCCCGGGTACCTCATCCAAAACAGAGACCTGGGCAAGATCCACGACGCCGCCAGTGGGGGCGACCAAGCAAAAGTGAAGGACATTCTGTTGCCCCAGATACAAGACGTGGAGGACAGAGACAAGATGAACAGGTAATTGGGCCCTCGAGGCCTGCAGCCCTGGGTCAGCCCCCAGGAGGCACGCACCTGGGAGAGGCACGCACCTGGGAGAGGCACGCACCTGGGAGAAGCACTCACCTGGGAGAGGCACTCACCAGCCTGCTCAGCGGGTGCACAGCCCTCCTGTCCACTAGGCGCTGGGCTATTGTCCCTGCTGGCCTGTGGTGGGGACCTTAAGTTGGTTCTAACCCTCAGGCCAACTTTAGGAACAGCAAAAACAAAAAACAAAAACTTTAGGGCCCACTCTTAATTCCCCCAGTAGAACACTCTATTGACAATTGTAAAGCGATGTAACTAAATATCAAAGTAGAAACAAAACTAAGTATATACACAGCATTTTATTTCTGATGTTCACTTTTTATACCATAATGTTATATACTATAGCAAAGTGCATAATGAGAGAAATAATTCCCATCACAGGTCAACTTCTGGGCTAAAAGTTCTTTGGATAAAATCCGATAACCATTGTACGCTTATATTCTTTATGGATGGAACTCAAAAGCAACTTTGAAGTGGGCAGATGGCTGTGGTCCTGATTAAGAGGTTTCAGTTTCTCAAAATGTGTGCTCTTCCTATGTTTATCAATTTCACAACCCAATTAAATATGGTTTTAAAATTTTTGAGTTACACAGGTTATCTTTTATTGTTGTGATGACATTAAGAACAGTTTTGTATAGTAGACATCAACATGTGCTATAATTTCCCACAAATTGTTAACTAATAACTGAAAAGACAGTAAGTGACTGGAACAGAATCAAAAATGACCAAACACCCAAATATATGTAAGATTTTAGAACTTGACACTGGTGATATGTTTGTAGGAAAAGGTGAATTGCATACAAATGGTAGAGAAACACCTATTAAGTATTTGGAGAAACTAACTAGATTTCTATCTCCCCCAAAAAGTTCCAGATTGAAAGTTTTGAATATACAAAATGAGAAAAGTGCCATAAGAAAACACAAATGCCTATTTACACATTTTTTTTTATGTTGACAAAGTCTTCAAAAGCAAGGTTTCTGGAAGTTGATGGAGCAATATAAAAAACTCTCTGTCAGAAAATAATATTAAGAAAATGTACTTTTAAAAACCTATATAATAAAGATGTAAAATGCAAATTGACCATCACTCCAACACATAAGATGGCCACCCCCATGTGGACACAAGATGGCCAGCAGGGGAGGGCCGTTGTGGGTTATCAGGCCAGCAGGAGAGGGCAGTTGGGGGGACCAGGCCTGCAGGGAAGGGCAGTTAGGGGCAATCGAGCCAGCAGGAGAGGGCAGTAAGGGGCAATCGGGCTGTCAGGAGAGCAGTTAGGCATCAATCCGGCTGATAGAGGAGTGGTTAGGGGGTGATCAGGCTAGCAGAAAGAAGCGGTTAGGGCCAATCAGGCAGGCAGGCAGGCAAGCAGTTGGGAGCCAGCAGTCCTGGATTGTGAGAGGGATGTCCGACTGCCCATTTAGGCCCAATCCCACCATCGGGCCTAAATGGGCAGTCAGACATCCCTTGAGGGGTCCCAGATTGGAGAGGGTGCAGGCTGGCCTGAGGGACACACACACCCCATGCACGAATTTCATGCATTGGGCCTCTAGTATATATATATGAAAAATATGACTTCTTTTACAGAGAAGTCTTTGAAATCAACAAGAAAAAACTCTAATTTGAAAGTGGAAAGGATACCTTTTGCATATCTACAGGTGACCAATGGACAAAGGAAAAAATATTTAGTGTCCCTGGTAAGAAAAGGAATTTAAATTAAAAAAGGAGTGAAATAATGTTTTCCATGCACAAAGTTTGTGAAGATGACCAACAATGGTCCTTATATGGCTGTTTAAAGTTTAACTTGCTTTTTACTTTGGAAATAGGCAGTTTGGTGCTAAATAAATATATCCCCTATACCCAACAATTCCGTTTATACTAAAATGTGTTTATAAAATAATTAGATAAATTATACACACTGTTTTTCTCAGCACTGCTTAAAGCAGCAATGAATTAGGAAGAAAAAATCAGTTTCATTATACAAATACCCTATGTATATTATACTATGGTCTTATATTAGCTAAACATATGTGTAAAATGTGATGTTTATTTCTGAGCATTTGTATTATAAGTGAAATTTTCTTAAAACAAAAAACAAAGACTGATTTCTGCCCTGGCCCATGTGGCTCAGTTGGGTGGAACATTGCCCTATGCACCAAAGGGTGGTGGGTTTGATTCCTGGTCAGGGCATATACCCAGATTTCAAGTTCAATACTCAGTTGGGGCATAATTGATTATTCTCTCTCACTTCAATGTTCTCTCTCACATCAATGTTTCTCTCTCGCTCTCTCCTTCTCTCCCTCTCAAACCAATAAAAACATCCTCAGGTGAGGATAACAAATAAGGCACTAATGCAGTGCAAGCAAAAAAAATCTGATTTCTACAATGAACATGGATAGAAATTCTAGCAAATGTAATATTATGAGTGAAATAATCCTGGGGAAGAGCGTTAATATGAACCTTGCACAGATAAAAATAATTTCTCACTTTCTGTTTTTGAGGGTTGATATCTTCTGACAACTTTTAGCTTCTTTAGAAATAAAGGGAATCTTTTTATCTGTGCCTGTAAAGTGTATGTATAAATCTAATCACGTACATATGATTTTTACTTTATATAGCTTTCTTACATAGAATATTTAAACTAATAGAGGCCTGATGCATGAAATTCGTGAAAGAGTGGACCTTCCTTCCCCCGGCTGCTGGCACCGGCTTCCCTCTGACACCTGGAACCCCAGCAGCCCTGGCTTGATCTTGAAGGTCATCAGGAAGGACGTCCAGAAGGATTTCTGGTCCAATTAGCATATTACGCTTTTATTATTATAGATTATAGATTAATCATTGTAGTTGTGTACTTGTGAAAATAAAAAATAGAAAATATAAGTGATTATTACTATTGCAGAAGTATCACATTGCTTTATAAAACTTTTCTTTAAAAAATACTGAAGTCTCCCACTATGTTTATCCATTCTTTCAATTCATTTGTACATGAAATATAACCTGAATACCTATTATGTATCAGACATATTCTACTCAGTATCCTTTCAATCTGTCTTTAAGGCCTCTTTCACCCTTAAAATTTTCATGTTGTGTCCTGACCAGTTTGGATCAGTGGATAGAGCATTGGCCTGTGGACTGAAGGGTCCCGGGTTTGATTCCAGTGAAGGGCATGCACCTTGGTTGCAGGCACGTCTCCAATAGTGGGTGTGCAGGAGGCAGATGATCGATGTTTCTTTCTCATCGATGTTTCTCACTATAGTAACAGAGCTATGATGGTTAGGCATACTCTTTTCTAACAGAGAAGCCTGCTCTTATATATGGTTTTTGGAGAAGTGGGGTTTAAAGACTAGTAGACTTTCAGAGGACTAAGTGGGTTGACATCATCTGAAGCAGCATGATTAATTAGGTGAGATGGGTTTTGATTGGCTGGCACTCTGAGTCATGTTCATTCAAATAAGATTGTCTGTAATTGGCTTTCTTTCAGAAGGAAGAAGCTGACATTGCTTGATTGGCAATTGAGGTTCATGATCACTGATTAAACACATTTAAAATTGATTCTGTTGGCTCCTTGTTCCCATAGGTACTTGTTAATCTTTTTCTAAATTTGAGAAGGTTTTAACGAAATATTTTCTGTTTAAAAGTTGCCTTCAATCAAATATGTTCAAGATAAAAACTATTTTATATTCTATAATTAGAGACTTATTTTTGAGGATTGGGTCAAGAGGAATTGTTTAATAATTGCTCTCAGGAAAATTCTTCTTTTCTTTAGATGCAGCGTTAACCAGAAAAGTTTTTTGCATAACTGTATTTTTAAAAATAATTGTTAGTATTGTTTTTGTTTTTGGTAGTCTTAGAGGCTCAGGCTCAACTCCTAAAATAATAATCTCTCAGGGGAAATTTAAGTTTTTCATACACTTTTGAAAGTATGTAATAATGATATTCTTATAAATGCATTTACTCTCTCTCTCTACTTTTCTGTTAGTAAATCTAGCTTTTTATATTAAGACTAGAGGCCCAGTGCACAAAAATTTGTGCACTCGGTTGGGGGGGTGTCCCTCAGCCCGGCCTGTGCCCTCTCACAGTCTGGGACCCCTGGGGGTTGTCCATCTGCTGGCTTAGGCCTGCTCCCAAAGGGGTTGGGCCTAAGCTGGCAGTCAGACATCCCTCTGGCAGCCTGGCAGCCCTCGGGGGATGTCCACTTACCAGCAGGGAGCAGGCCTAAGCTGCAGTCGGACATCCTTAGCACTGCTGAGGAGGCGGGAGAGGCTCCCACCACCACCACTGTACTGGCAGCCATTAGCCTGGCTTGTGGCTGAGCAGAGCTCCTCGTGTGGGCGCTCCCTGACCATCAGGGGGTAGCTCCTGCATTGAGCGTCTGCCCCCTGGTGGTCAGTGTGTGTCATAGTGACCAGTCATTCCCAGTCATTCTGCTGTTATGGTCAATTTGCATATTACCCTTTTATTATATAGGATAGAGGCCTGGTGCCTGGGTGGGGGCCGGCTGGTTTGCCCTGAAGGGTGTCCCGGATCAGGGTGGGGGTCCCGCTGGTGTGCCTGGCCAGCCTGGGTGAGGGGCTAATGGCTGTTTGCAGGCTGGTCAAGTCCCCCAGTGGGGACCTTCACCCCATGGGGGTGTGGCCAGCCTGGGTGAGGGGCTGAGGGCTGTTTTCAGGCTGGACACCCCTCCTTCAGGGTGGGGGTCCCTACTGGGGTGCCTTGTCAGCCTGGGTGAGGGGCTGAGGGCCGTTTTCAGGCTGTCCAAAGCCCCTGCAGGGTGGGGGAGTCTCACGGAGGTGCCTGGATAGCCTGGGTGAGGGGCTAGCCATTTTCAGGCTGGCCACTCCCCCCAGCGACCCAAAATCCCAGCCTCTCCTTTTTTTTTCTAGGATTTATTTATCTTCTATAATTGAAACTTTGTAGCCTTCAGCGGAGCCCAGGTCTGGCCAGGCCAGGCAGGAAGCTTGGCTTCCTCCATTGCTGGGGGTAACCAAGCCTTCTGCTTGCTCCAGCTCCATGGCCTCAGCCATCTTAGTTGGGTTAATTTGCATACTCGCTCCTGATTGGATAATGGGCGTGGCTGATGAGCATGGCTTGAGTGTAGAGGAGGGATGGTTAATTCGCATGTTTCTCTTTTATTATATAGGATTAAATTATACAAACGTCATCAATTTTATTCTCAAAGAAAATCATAACTAATTGGGTTAGTGCCATTTTTGAGCTATGTTTATTCTTTTAAATTTCTCAATATTTTCCAACTTTATTAAGATATAGTTGACGTATAACATATTATATGTTAAAGGCCTACTGTGTGCTCATTTGATACAATTTTATGCTATTAAATGATTACCAAAGGAACATTTGTTTACATTTCCAGCACCTCACATAATTACTACCATTTCTTTGTTATGGTGAGAACATTTAGATCTACTCTCATAACAACTTTCAAATATGTAATACAGTATTGCTAACTATAATCACCAAGTCTACTTCAAGTGAATGATAGCAGTTTAAGTGAAATAGATCAGGATGGAAGAGGGTGAAATCTTTGTTTTTTACCTCTAGGTCAGTGATGGGGAACCTTTTGAGCTCGGCGTGTCAGCATTTTGAAAAACCCTAACTTAACTCTGGTGCTGTGTCACATATAGAAATTTTTTGATATTTGCAACCATAGTAAAACAAAGACTTATATTTTTGATATTTATTTTATATATTTAAATGCCATTTAACAAAGAAAAATCAACCAAAAAAAATGAGTTCGCCATCACTGCTCTAGGTAATGGAATATTAGCAGTGGTTACTTTTACTGGAAATAAAATAGCATAATGTAGTGTACAGGCCAAGTTAAAATAATTCTCAACTATCTTATCTAATAATAGACAAACATGGTAATTGACCATACCTTCGCTATGCCTCCCATTGGCTAATCAGTGTGATATGCAAATTAACCGCCAACAAAGATGTGGGCTAATTTGCATACTGCAGGCAGGGCAGGACAGCTCCATCCTGCCTTCCCTGCCACCATCCGGGCCTGCTATCTGTGACCTGGGGTGGCAGGTGTCCGTGTGTGACCAGACCTGGGGTGGCTGCGCGGTGCAGCAGTGATCAGCCACCCCACCCTGCCGCCTTCAGGGCTTCCTGTGTGCGACCTGACCTGGGGCGGCCGGGCGAGGCAGCAGCGATCGGCTGGTCTGCCCGGGCGTCCCGTGTGCAACCCCCCCGGGGCATCCTTTGTGCGACCCGACCTGGGGTGTCCCGTGTGCAACCTGACCTGGGGCGGCGCCCCAACCCCCGGATCGGCCCTGCCGTGTGCGTGACCCAGGGCAGTGCCCCAACCCCCAGATTGACCCTGCCTTGTATGTGAACTGGGGAGGCGGGGCAGGCACCGAGGTATCGGGCCTGCCATCTGTCACCCTGGGAGTGGGCCTAAGCCAGCAGGTGGTTATCTCCTGAGGGGTCCCAGACTGTGAGAGGGCACAAGTGGGGCTGAGGGACACCCCCCACCCGCCCTCCTCCCCTCCTCCACCAGTGCACAAATTTTTGTGCACCGGGCCTCTAGTATTGAATAATGTTGAAAGGTTAATATGAGGACAAGTGACTGAAAAAGAGCATTTTTAATAAATAAATAGCTTCCATGGAAGGCAGACTTTAGCAAAGAAGTGTAAACAGCTCCTTAGAGAATTTTTACTGTGAAAGGCAATAGAAAAATGGATGATGATGGAAAACAAGTGTGGAGTTCAAGGGAGTTTTTTTTCTTTTCTTAGTTTAAGATGGGAACTTTACAGTAGGTCTGTGTATTGCTGGAAAAGATCCAGTAGAGGATGATATATTTATTGAATTTAAGTTTATTTGCATTTTCAAGTATTAGAAAGCTATTGATTGTATTACATTATATTTTAAAGATTAAAGTAAATTATCATGTCCTGGATATGCAGATAATTACTTAAAAATTATACTATCCTAAACAGATTTTAAAAATTATATAATCATAAATATGCGAACATGGAGACCATACTGAATAGAATTTAATCATTCCTTAATAATTCTAGATATTACAGTGCTTTTGACAGTATTGTCATGAATTGCTATGATTTTGTCAGGTACCCTAAAGTATTAGGTTATATTAACTTAATAGTTTCATAGATTCTAGGGAAAAGTGGAAGATTTTATTTTTGTGCAATAGAGAAATAAACTGATAACAATCTATCACAGACTTTTACTTTTAGATTATACATTTCTAAAGTACAAAAACCATGCCTTCTTTTTCAAAGGTGTCATTGACACATACTGTGTGCTCAATAAATATATGTCCAATGCATAAATAGTTAAATAGATGAATGAATGCCTATTGATGAATTTGCTTAGAAAAAGAAAATCTTCATTGAAAGAATATTTCTAATATTGCCTAGGTATAAAGTTTTTATTTTTTTAAATGATAATTTTCAGAAATTATTATTTATAACTAGTAATGGGATAATACTAATATAAATTTATTTGCTATCATAATATTTAAAAACATTTAAAATAAATATTACCTTTAACGCATATTGTGAAACACATGTTTTGAGGCATGATTTCCTGGGTTTAGATTCTGGACAGCTGTATGGGCTTAGGCAAGTTATTTAGCCTTTTTTTGTGGCTCATTTTTTTGCTTTGTAAAATACTGAAAATAGTGCCTACCTCCCAGAATTTGTATGAGGATTTAAAAGCCCTTAATATCTGTAAAGTGCTTATAATAATACACAATACTTGCATGGTAAGTCCTCAGAAAATGATGATCATGGTTATTTAAAAGGGATTTTCTTTATTTTAGGACTTAAGTCGTATTTTCCAAACAGTTCTTAATGCTGGTAAAAGTTTATTTGGATTGAGAAATACAAAACAAACAAACAAACAAAAACCTGGTGCATTAATTTTTCCTAACAAATAATGCAAATGATAGACATATTTTTCCTTTTTCTTTCTCAGTTTGATCTAAATTTAAAACTTAATATTATTAGTAATATATCTTATTTGTGCCATAATATTACTTATTGTTTAATTTTCCTTATAAAAATTAATTATAAATGCAGAGATTTTATCTAAGAAATAATAGCTTTGATATTCTTTGTATTTAATGTTTGCCTGAAAAGAATTGTTTGATTTTTTTTTTAGATCTTCAAAGAAAATATCTCACAAAGAGTGCAAGGTATTGTAAAAAATATATTACCAAAAATATTATCCGTAGTAAAAAATACATTAGAAAAGATATAGTGAAAAAAATAGGAATCTTCTTTTGTTGTAGAGACATTTTAGTTGAAAAAGTAATTTGGAAAACAGTAGTTATTCATAAAAGTACTGTTTTGATAAAAATAAATTCTTTTAAGAATAGCTATGAATTTGCTTTTATTTTAAGGTGGATATTGATCACCTCTGTACACTTAGTGTATATTATAAATATTTGTGGACTGTCTTGAAAAACAGTATTCTTTACTTTTAGGTCAAAGAGATAATGAACTCCATGGATGATCTTGATTGCTTAACTCAGTCAACTGAAGCAATTTCAGAGCATTGCCTGTCACCTCACTCCAATCATGAAAATTTCACATTGCTAACTAAACAACTTTGCAAGGATTGTAAAGGTAGCACCATTATCTACATTAATAAAAGAGAAAGATGCAAATTGCCTGTACCTTCACAACACCCACCAGCCAATCAGGATTGTGTATGCAAATTAACCCAACAAAGATGGCGGGTTACTTTGCATACACAGGTGCCCAGTGGCTGGGGCAGGACGCAGGTCTTCTGCACCACTCCAGCTGCTTCGGACCTCTGGGCAGCATGGAAAGGTGGAAAGGTGGCTCTGGCCAGAGAAAAGGCCATGCCAACAGCCAGGGGAAGGAAGGCCCATTCTTGCATGAATCTTCGTTCATCAGAGGGTGGGGCGGGAACTGGAAGGAGGGGAGTTATGGGGGGGGGGGGAAGAGGAACAAATGTAATCTGAACAATAAAAATTTAATTTAAAAAAAAAAAAAAAAAGTATTACATAGCAGCACAATTTACAATAGCTAAGATTTGGAAACAGCCTAAGTGCCCATCAGCAGATGAGTGGATTAAAAAACTGTGGTACATCTAAAAAAAAAAAAAAATCTTCGTGCATCAGGCCTCTAGTAAAAATATAAAGCATTTTTTTATAAACTGTGGTAATATATGGCATTTTGTCTAGTTCTGCACTACAGAGAATGTATTCTTGAGCTATTTATCTGGGAAATATTCTTCATCCTATATAATAAAGAGCTAATATGCAAAGAGTCATTATGCCCTCACATCATCACGTTGTAATAGCTCAGACACTCAACACTGGGGAGAGAGGAATGGGGACCAGCCAGGCACAAATGAGCTCGTGCGAGAGGAATGGGGACCAGCCAGCCTACAGCCCAGGAGAGGGACAAACTGCTTGCCCCATGGTTCTGGGCGCCAGCGGCTACGCCTGCGCCTGCGGCCTGGGAGAAAAGCAAGCTGCCTGTGCCGCAGTTCCCAGCGCCTGTGGAACTCAGAGAAACTGCCCACCCATGGTCCCCTGTGGCTGTGGCCGGCCCAGGCGAAACCGACCCAGGTCCTGGGTGCCTTCAGCCAGCCAGATGGAGGAAAGCCTAGGTCCCAGGTGCCTGCAACCAGCTGGAGGAAGAAATCCTGGGTCCCAGGTGTGGGGCAAGGCAGAGGCTGTTAGGAGCGATCAGGCTGGTAGGGGAGTAGTTAGGGGCAATCAAGCAGGCAGGCAGAGGGGTTAGGGGCAATCAGGCAGGCAGGCAGACAAGCAGTTAGGAGCCAGCAGGCCCAGATTGTGAGAGGCAGTTGAACATCCCCCAAGGGGTCCCGGATTGGAGAGGGTGCAGTCCAGGCTGACGGACCCCCCTCCATGCACAAATTTCATGCACCAAGCCTCTAGTATTAAAATAAAATGAGAGCGATTATATGCACTCAGCCAAAGAACTATGGTGATTTCTACTGTATTTTTGTCAGTCAGAATAGCAACATCTAGCGTGTTTCTTGATCCTGCTTCTCTCTGATACCTTCCCCTAAAGCATTAAAGAGTTCCCTCCTAGAATACTGGAATAAACTCAGAACTGTTTTTCCTACTGTTTCACTTTCTGGAATCTTGGTCTACATTGCAACCATAATTAGTATATACTAGAGGCCCAGTGGACAAAAATTTGTGCACTCAGGGAGGTGGGGAGGGGGGACCCCCAGCCTGGCCTGTGCCCTCTAGCAATCTGGGACCCCTCGGGAGATAACGACCTGCTGGCTTAGGCCTGCTCCCGGGTGGCAGAGAGCACATCCAATCCCTAGGTGCAGCTCCTGATCTGGCTCAGAGCAGGGCGGATTGGGAGGTTGCGATGCCACCCTCAGTCACACTCAGGGTAGGGCCGACTAGGGGGATGGGGAACCGCTCCCTGTACCACTCAAGGCAGGGTCGATGGGGAGGTTGCGGCGCCACCCCCGTCACGCACAGAGCAGGGCCGATCAGGGGGTTGGGGCACTGCCCCCTGTCACTCACAGAGCAGGGCCGATCAGGGAGTTGAGGAGCTCCCCCCTGTCACTCACAGAGTAGGGCCGATAGGGGAGTAGGGGCACCGCCCCCTGTCACACACAGAGCAGGGCGGATCAGGGGGTTGGTGTGCTGCACCCTGTCACACTCAGGGCAGGGCCAATGGGGAGGTTATGGCTCTACCCTGTCACACACAGAGCAGGACCGATCAGGGGGTTGGTGCGCTGCACCCTGTCAAAAACAAAGCCGCAGGGCAATCAGGGGCTTGGGGAGCTCCCCCCATCAGGCACAGAGCAGGGCAGATAGGGAGGTTGTGGCCCCGCCCCCTGTCACACACAGAGCCGCAGGGCAATCAGGGGGTTTGGGCGCTGCCCCTTGTCACGCTGATCTCGGTGACGGGAGGCATATTAACCTTTTACTATATAGAATAGAGGCCTGGTGCATGGGTAGGGGCTGGCTGGTTTGCCCTGAAGGGTGTCCTGGATCAGTGTGGGGGTCCCCACTGGAGTGCCTGGCCAGTCTGGGTGAGGGGATGAGGGCTTTTTTCCAGCTGGCGAGTGACTGAAGCACCCAACCGCTCCTTGTTTTCTTTCTTTTTTTTTTTTTTATTCTGGGCCAGCTTTAGCTCTGAGGCCTTGCTGCTGAAAACATCGATACAATGTTGTGGTCCGGCTGGCTTTCAGTCCGGCTGGTTTCTGGGGTTTTGTTTAGCTTCTTATTTGCAACATAGTACATAGTTGCTTAGAGTTGCAGCTGAGAGGCCGGCAGCGGCAGGTGGGGAACATTGGAGTCAGCAGTCACTGGAGCAAGCAAGCCTCCCTGCTCGCTTCAGTGCATGGCTGCCAGCCGCCCCATCTTGGCTGACAGTTAATTTGCATAAGGATATGCTGATTAACCAATGGGAAGGGTAGCGGTCATATGCTAATCACCATGTTTCTCTTTTATTAGTGTAGATTTTAAAAATTTGGATCTCATCATGTTTAAAACTCAGCTATTACTTCTCTTTACTCCATGGGTATTGGAGAGAATGGTGGTGTTCAAGTCTACTATATGCTGGGTGATTTTCTGGCTACTTGTTCTGTCACTTACTGATTGAAATCTCAGACCTTCATTGTGAATTTGCCTATTTCTCTTTGAAGTTCTATCAATTATTGCTTGATGTATTTTGAAGCTGCTATTAGATTGCATGATCATTTAGGATTGCTTTGCTGCTTATCAATTTAAAATTATGCAGTGACCTTGCTAATTGCTGGCACTATTTTTTACTCTGAAATCTTCTTTATTTGGTATTAATATAGCCACTGTAACTCAGCTTTCTTTTGTCAGGTGTTAGTGTTTGTATATCTTATTTCTATGCTTTAAAAAAATTTGTCTTTACTGTTTTTTAAAAAAAATTTAAATGATTTCAGAGAGGAAGGGAGAGGGAGAGATGGATACATCAATGATGAGAGAGAATCATTGATCAGCTGCCTCCCGTACACCCCACACTGGGGATCGAGCCCACAACCCAGGCATATACCCTGGAATGGAATCAAACCTGGGACCCCTCAGTCCGCAGGCCGATGCTCTACCCACCAAGCCAAACCAGCCAGGGCTGTCTTTACTTTTTAAAAATAGGTTTTTGATTTCAGAGAGGAAAGAGGAGGGAGAGAGAGATAGAAACATCAATGATGAGAATCATTGATTGGCTGCCTCCTGCATGCCCCCTACTTGGGTTAGATCCTGCAACCTGGGCATGTGCCCTGACAAGTAATGAAACTGTGACCTCCTTTTAAAGTTCATTCCTAACAGGTAGCACATAGTTATGTGTTGCTTTTTTATCAAGTTGGACGAATTGTCCTTTACTTGAGGTTTTTATACCATTTTCATTTGATGTGATTATTATTAGTTGTTTCGAATCTGTCATCATGCTGTTAGATTTCTCTTTGTCCCATCTACTTTGTTCCCTTCTTTTTTTCTATCTTGTTTTGAATTAATCAAGTACTTTTTATGATTTGGTTGCATTTTTTGGCTTATTAGCTACAACCATTTTGCTATATTAGTGTTTGCTTCTGTGTTGGTTAAAGGTAAACGACTTCAAGTTATCACAGTGCACCTTCAAGTAATTTTATATCACATCATATATAATTTAACAAATTCACAATAGTTTACTTCCATTTCTTCTCTCCCAGCAGATCCTTCTTAGATCTGTGGGATTATAGTTTCAGTAAGTTATAGAAAATTTGTGGCCATTGTTTCTTCAAATATTTTTTTCTCGTCCCTTATTTCTGCTTCTTCAAGAATTTATATATTAACCATTTGAAGTTTTCTCACAAGTCACTGATATCCAATTTACCAATTTCTTTATTTTGTGATGTCTAATACGCATGTATTCCCATCCAGTGTATTTTTCATGTCTGACATAATGCATCTCTATAAGTGCTATTTGGTTTAAAAAAAAGTAACTTTGATGCCTCTAGGTATCTTTTTGAGCTTTATTTTGGGATATAGTTGAGTTACTTATAGTTTGATCCTCCTCAGTCTTGCTCGTATGATTTGTTAGGTTAATCCAAAGCAGTGCTCACAGAGGGCTAATTCTCCCCCACTACGGAGGCAAGACTTTCTGCCTACTCTGTTTATTGTCCTGTAAGTTCTGAAGTTTTACAGTCTGGCTAATGGGAAGAGACAGTATTCCTGGTGCTAGATGAGCACCAGGCACTGTTTCCTTCCCTTTTCAAATGTGTTTTCCCCCTGGTCTTCAGTGATTTCCTCCCCTGTATGCAGTCACTGCTAATTACTCAGCTGAATGCCCTCTGTAGATCTCCAGGTTCTTTTTCTGTTCCACCCCCTCCTCTCCAGTTTTCCAACCTGTGATCTCTACCTGGCTTGGTTTCACCAGACCCTCAGAGTCCTCAACTAACTCAAGGAGTCTGGTGGACTCTATCTCAGTTTCCTTCTCCATGTTGTGGCCTGGAAATTCTCTCAAGGAAGTGAACTGGGACATACCAGTGGTTCTCAACCTGACTAATGGTGTGACCCTTTAATACAGTTCCTCATGTTGTGGTGACCCCCAACTTCATTGTTACAAATTGAACATAATTAAAGCATAGTGATTAATCACAAAAACAATATGTAATTATATATGTGCTTTCTGATGGTCTTAGGAGAACCCTGTGAAAGGGTTGTTCGACCTCCAAAGGGGTCGCGACCCACAGGTTGAGAACCTCTGCATTAAACCAACTTCATTTGTGTCAGGAATCATTGTCCTTCATTGCCTGAAGTCTGTTGTCTTGAAAATATGTTTTTAATGTTTTCATCTGTTTTGTTTTTGCGTGTTTTAGGTAGGAAGGAAATCAGAACCTGTTACTCTTTCTTGCTAGAAGCAAATTTCAATAGAATATTGTTTGGCACATGATGGTGGTTTAGAATGCTCTCCTTCCTTTGTCTAATTGCTTCCTGCTCATTCTGTTTTTGACATTGTAGCCATCTCTTCTTCATGGAAATCTTCCCTGGGCCTAGTGTTGATCGAGTTCTGTTATGTGATCACATAACTGTTTTCTTATAGTATCCATTGGAATTCATAATTATCTTTTTGTCTTGCTCTTCTACAAGACTTTAAGCCAAATTAGAGCCAGGTGTTTTATCTACAGTGCTTAGTGTAATGTCTTCCACACTATAGGTACTCAGTATGTGTTTGTTCAATGTGTGAAAGTGTGTGAGAATGCAGTCCTCTTTATACACAAAAAATTACTCATATATTTCATTTGTATCTTTGTTTCCTCTTTGATGCAGATTCACATAGCTTATATAAAATCCAGAATGCATTTCTTTCATATGAAAGATCAATAGAACTTGGGAAAAATGAATGTGAATTACTTACAGAAAAAGTGAAAACAATGGAAAATAGGGTTAGTGGACTACACAAGAAGCTATCAGAAGCAAGAGCAATGAAATCACAGTTAGAGCATCAAAAAGTGGAATTAGAAGGAAAACTCTGCAATTTGAGGTATTGAACAATTTGGTTGTAAAGAAATATTTGAATATTCTTATTCTACAGATATGTAGAAGTTTTATAATTGCTAACATATTTGGGGATTTTATAGGGAAGAACACTTCATTAGTATTGTGAAGTATAAAATTCTTGGAAATAATGTACCAAGTTCTTAACAGTGCATACTTCCAGTAATGTAAATGTAATTTTTTCAATCATCATTTGAATGGTTATATAGCAGCCCACCATATGAAAACTCATCTATTTACTTAAAAAATTGAATTTTGGTTGTTTTTCATTCTGTATTATATTTAAGGATTCCAGGAATGTCTTTTATATAAATCTGTTCCTATATTTCTGATTATATAGTCTGAATTAATTATTTTCTTTTTTTCAATTACAATTTGCATTCAATATTATTTTGTATTAGTTGCAGCTGTACAGTATAGTGGTTAGAGAATCATATACTTTACAAAGGATTCCTCCTGATATTCCCAGTACCCACCTGGCACCATACGTAGTCATTACAATATTATTGACTATATTTGTTCTGCTGTACTTTATGAATAAATTATTTGATAGAGTATTATTTGATTAAAGTATGAGAACTTTTTGAAAAGGCCTTTAATCTATATTTCTAAATTGTTCTCAAGAAAGTTCACATTAATCTAAATTCCTACCAATAAGAGTATGAAATAGCCATGTTTTTAAAAGATGGAAATAAAAAAAATTATGCTGCTTTAATCTTATAGAATGAAAAGTAAAACCAAAAGTGGTAACCGATTAGTTTATTCCGCATCTCTGTTATAGATAAAATTAATTCCAAGGTCTGATTTATTATTGACTTAATAAATATGGACTTCATGTTGTTCCAAAAAACATTTTTTAAATTGGACTTATTGGCGTAACATTGGATAGTAAAATTATATAGGTTTCCAGTATATAACTCCATAATACATCAACCATATATTATATTGTATGTTCATCACACCAAGTTTTTTCCCATCACCATTTATTTCCCCTATGCATAAATGTTTGTCTATGAGGATTTGTTTTTTGCTTAATCCCTTCACCTTTTTCACAAAGCCCTCCAACTCCCCTTCCCTTTGACATCTGTCAGTCTGTTCTCTACGAATCTGTTTCTATTTTATTGTTAGTTTATTTTGTTCATTAAATTCCACATATGAGTGGAATCCCCCTGCAAGGGATTTTAAAGTGACTTATAAAATAGATAATAATGAACAAGATAAGGTGAGGTGTTACAAAAGAAGAAATATAAAAAGTGTAGGGTAACAGATATTGGACTCCTTAGACTAGTCCTGGATTACAGTAGTCAATGGGTATGTCCTGTGTAAAAGACATCTGCAGATGCTGACTTACACTGTAAATCATTTTTAGGAGTACCTGTAATATTTGTGAAGCTAAAACTTTATTTCTAGTAAATTTATAAACTTGTTTATAAACAACAATTTCTTTTTCTAATTAGTAACTAAACCCTCTGTCCTAATGGAGGAATAATTACGACTAGAAAAAAGAAAATTTCAACTCTATCTTTATTGAATAATTTCAAAATTCCTTTCTAACAATATTTATCAGAGTTATTATTAAGTAGAATTTATTTAAGTAGCAGCATGTTTTTTTCATTGCTGCCATTCAGGTATAGAGATTGAAGTGAGAAATAAAAAAAATGAGACCTAGAAAGGAAAAAAAACCAGAGAACATAAAATTTTTTATAAGGATAATAAACCAACGTATGTAGAAGATCATAAAATGGATTCTTCGTTTTCTAACCAAATGAATTTTAAGATAAGTGTATTTAACTGCAGATTTACCTTAAAGGAAGAAAAACAGAAAAGACAAAAAGCTGATCAATTATATGAAAAATATAGGGAACAGTTAATAAAAAAAGAAGAGCAATATATTAAAGAGACTGAAATTAACAGAGAACTTGAAACCACTCTGAGAACACTAGAGATGGAATTGCAGATTGTAAGGAAGAATTTAAGTCAGGTAAATTTACCTTTGTTAAAAATTTTTATTTCAAACAGTATTTTATCAATATTTGTAATATTCCCTTGATTTAATGTACATTGCTAGGTTTAAAGCAAACCAAAAATGTAATCTCACTCAAAATATGCAATAAAAAATATGAACTGTGACATGTATAACTATTCTTGGCATCTAGTAGATGCTCTGTATACATTTTCTAAATGGAAAAATAGAAAATAAACTAACATTACCATTAACATAAATGTTAATTTTTTCTTTTAATTGTATTTAATATTTTCTATTGATAGTATTACAGATGTCTCCCACTAATCCTCCTTTCACCCCCCCCTACTCCCAGTCCCTCCCTGCCACCCAGATCTTCACCACCCTATTGCCCGTGTCCATGGGCTATACATATAAGTATATAAGTTCTTTGGTCTATTTCTTCTCATACTCTAAACCCCACATCAAGGTACATCAGTCTGTTCTGTGCCTCTATGTTTTGGGTCTTATTTTAATGGTCAATTCATTTTGTTTATTAGATGCCACAAATAAGTTAAATCATGTGATATTTATCTTTCTCAGATTGGTTTATTTCACTTAGCATAATATTCTCCAGGTCCATCCATGATGGACATTTTGTGCGGTTTTTTTAATGTTAATGTAGAAGCTAAATTGCCTTGAGACTGTGATGAAACTAGTCAAATGTTTATAAAGAAATTTTATTTCGCTATACTGTATTTGTGCTCAAAGAATAAGTTTAGCTATCACTTAAATTACAATTTGAGTTTTTCATGGAAAATAAAGATTCTTGTGCCTACTTTCTTTAACAGTTTTTATTAAGGTTCTGTTCTTAAGCTTTGGACTTTTTTTTATTGATATGACATAAAAAACTAAATGAAATGTGTCTCTAGGTTGTAGGAGAGCGAAATGACATTCTGAGGCAACTTTCTCAGGAACAGAATGCCAGAAAATTACAGGATGAAAATCTGGCCAAGCTCCTTTGCAAACAAAAAGAGATAGAAAGAACTTATAAGGAAGTGAATTCTGAGGTATTGTACTTAGTCATTTTCAAATGCGCATGTGTTTATATATTTGTGTGTGTATATATTTGTGTGTGTACATATTAAAAACCAGTACTATACATATGAAAAGTACAAAGGATTTTAAAAGCACATCTATATATGTATATATATAGAGGTGGCATTTTTGGTCCATTGGATAAAATGATATTCTTAATTCAAATCCATTTGTCTCCAACAGTTAAATAGTGACATTCACAATGGCCTCATTCAAAGTGAAGGCTTTCAATATTTTCCATAGGAATCAATGAACTTTCCATGATCTCAAAAGTATTGCTACTAACAACAGATGCTCCAGTTTGGGGCAGTGATTTCATTTCCTTGGTAAAATATTAATAGAGAGGTTAGTTTCTTTTTCCACTGATGGTAAGGAAGAAAGTATAGCCTGTTCAGAGATCATATTTTAGATGTCATTCTTCTACTTTTGAGAAAAGTAACAGTTTGTTCTAAGTAGTATCCCATTTTAATATAAGGAGCCTATAAAGACAATAAGATGCCATAATATATACTTAGTGGTAACTTATTGATAAATATTTTATTCCTAGTATTTCTCCCATTTCACATTTATTACACTGTAAACATCATGAAGAGAAGATAAAAGTTATTGCAGAAAAAAATAGTCTCATGATTTTCTAAGAAGAGCTCTATAAATTTTATCTTGGTCATCATTTGTTTTTTGAAACATAAGACTTCTTTTGTGTTTATATACTCACATGGAGAAGTAGTTATGGATTGGTGCAAGAGCACGAATTGTGGAGTCAGAAGACCTGTGGGAAACCCTAAAATTGCTTATCTTTTTAACCTCTCCATTCCAGACTGTGAAAACTGAAAGAGTTCATTGATGTATATAGAAGTGCTTTGGACAATGCTTAGATTTTCAGTTATTAGTAGATTTAGTTTTTATAACTGACTCTGAAAATATTAGAAAAGTAGAATATGTCTGGACTATTCTCAGGAGAAAAGAATAGGAAACTTAATCTATCTTACCTAATAATAGACAAACATGTAAATTGACTGTACCTTTGCTATGCTAACCAGCCAATCAGAAAAGTATGCAAATTGGGGAGAAACCAAGATGGCGGCATAGGTAAACACGGGAGTTTGCTGCCTCGAACAACCACTTCAAAAATACAACTAAAAGACGGAACGGACATCATCCAGAACCACAGGAAAGCTGGCTGAGTGGATGTTCTACAACTAGGAGGAAAGAGAAAAGCATACCGAGGCTCAGAGGAGGCGCAGTGCTGAAGTAAAATACTAAGGTTCGGAGTGCATGTGGAGCGGGCTGGAGGCTGAGGGCGCGGTTGTTTTCAATCGGGAGGGAGTCTCAGGCTCTGAGCTCCAGTTCCGGGCGAGTCTCTAAGGACCCAGACTCATACGGGAGAAGCGGGACTGTCTGGCATCGCTCAGAACCCTAGGGCAGCTTTCTCTCCGTGGGGCTTGCAGCGACTACTGGGACACTGAGAAGCAGAGCCTCTGAGGGCAAGACTGAGAGCAGCCATAATTGCTAATCCCGCCCTGTTGATCCCGTGGGACCCGCCCCGCCCAAGCCCTGCAGGGAGGCTTTTGCTGGATAGCCTCAGGCAAAGGCTAGATTAGCACCTCCCTAGAGATCCAGGAGCCAGGAAGCCCAGAGGTCAGAGTGGGACCATCCAGCTTGCAGCTCCGTGGAACCATAAAAGACACACTCAGGAGGCAGACTCAGTGAGCACCAAAGCCCCATCGAAGCAAGTCTAGCCCCAGAGGGGTGTCTCCAGCACAGAAGCTCTCCCACCGCAGACACAGATGATTCTCACAGCCAATTGACCTGGAGGTCAATTCCTCACAGTGATAACTACAACAATCAAGGCTTAACCACAACAAGACTGTGCACAAAGCCCACAAGGGGGTGCACCAAGAGTGTCTACCTTAGGTAATTGGGACACTTAGCACAGAAAGGCACTCTATCGACACAGCGAAGCATAAAAAAATGCCGAGACAAAGAAACAGGACACAAACGACAGAATTGGAGGAAAGCAAACTGTTGGATATAGAGTTCAAAACCACACTTTTAAGGTCTTTAAAGAACTGTTTAGAAGCCCTCGAAAAGACTGGTAAGACCGCCGATAAATGTAGTGAGATCCTCAAGAAATCTAATGAGACCCTCGATGTTGTGATAAAGGACCAACTAGAAATTAAGCATACACTGACTGAAATAAAGAATATTATACAGACTCCCAACAGCAGACCAGAGGGTTGCAAGGATCAAGTCAAAGATTTGAAATACGAAGAAGCAAAAAACACCCAACCGGAAAAGCAAAATGAAAAAAGAATCCGAAAATATGAAGATAGTGTAAGGAGCCTCTGGGACAGCTTCAAGCGTACCAACATCCGAATTATAGGGGTGCCAGAAGATGAGAGAGAGCAAGATATTGAAAACCTATTTGAAGAAATAATGACAGAAAACTTCCCCTACCTGGTGAAAGGAATAGACTTCCAAGTCCAGGAAGCGCAGAGAACCCCAAACAAAAGGAATTCAAAGAGGACCACACCAAGACACATCATAATTAAAATGCCAAGAGCAAAAGACAAAGAGAGAATCCTAAAAGCAGCAAGAGAAAGAAAATCAGTTACCTACAAGGGAGTACCCATACGACTGTCAGCTGATTTCTCAACAGAAACTTTGCAGGCCAGAAGGGAATGGCAAGAAATATTCAAAGTGATGAATACCAAGAACCTACAACCAAGACTACTTTATCCAGCAAAGCTATCATTCAGAAGTGAAGGCCAGATAAAGAGCTTCACAGATAAGAAAAAGCTAAAGGAGTTCATCACCACCAAACCAGTATTATATGAAATGCTGAAAGGTATCCTGTAAGAAGAGGAAGAAGAAGAAAAAGGTAAAGATACAAATTATGAACAACAAATACACATCTATCAACAAGTGAATCTAAAAATCAAGTGAATAAATAATCTGATGAACTGGTGATTGTAATAGAATCAGGGACATAGAAAGGGAATGGACTGACTATTCTTGGGGGGGGGAGAAAGGGGTGTGGGGGTGAGTGAAGAGATTAGACAACAATCGTGCACCTATGGATGAGGACAGTGGGTGGGGAGTGAGGGCAGAGGGTGGGGTTGGAACTGGGTGGAGGGGAGTTATGGTGGGAAAAAAGAGTAACTAATGTAATAATCTGAACAATAAAGATTTAATTAAAAAAAAAAAAGAAAAAAAAAAGAAAAGTATGCAAATTAACCCAACAAAGATAGCAGTTAATTTGCATATGTAGACACCAAGCAGTGGAGCCCCCTGATGGCCAGGGGGCTGGCTCCAGCCGGCGCCCAGCCAGAGCGAAGGCCTGGGTCCCGGGTGCCGGAGGCAAACTGGTGCCAGCAGCCAGGGGAAAGGAAGGCCTATTGTATGAATCTCTTCATGCAACAGGCCTCTAGTCCTAATATAAGCAGGGTTAATACTCTTACTGTGGAATAGTTATATATTCAGATGGTAAACTCAATTTTTAAGTATATTTAGAGTTAATATTTTATTTAATGCATTATGGTTTGGGGGTAGTTCAGAGAAAGGCCTTTTCAATTCTGAAACTCTCAAAAATTCATTCACTTGTGGCTTCTTTTTACTTTCAAGAATTTATCATCTTATATTAAGTTTTTGAACTTTTGGGCATTTATGCTTATACAAAGTTAGAGGTTTGGATCCAACTTTATTTTTTCAGAAGGATATCCACTTATTGCAAGACTTTTGTTATATAAACATATAGATTATTATTTAATGCTGGAGGATATCATGATATGCCATTTCATTGAGTGCCAGCTACAAGTGTTTATTTCTTCTTCTTCTTTTTACTTAGTTTCTTTTAATTTGTTTTTAACTTTTATTTAAAAACTGTTTTTCAATTACAGTATATATTCAATATTATTTTGTATTAGTTTCAGGTGTACAGATAGTGTTTAAACAATCATAAACTTTGCAAATTGTCTCCCCCCAATATTTCCAATATGCACCTGGCACCACACATAATTATGACAATATTATTGACTATATTCCCTATGCTGTATTTTAGATCCCCATGACTATTTTGTAACTACAGTCTGTACTTCTCAATCCCTTCACCTTCACCTTTTTCACCCAGTGCACCAACCTTACTTTCCTTGGCAACCATCAGTATGTTCTCTGTATATATGAGTCTGCTTCTGTGTGTGTGTGTGTGTGTGTGTGTGTGTGTTTGGGGGGGGGTTCTTCTATATTGTTCTTTATATTTCACATATAAGTTAAATCACATGGTGCTTGTCTTTCTCTGACTGACTAATTTCATTTAGCATAATACCTTCTAGGTCTGTTCATATTGCTGCAAATGGTATTATTTCATTCTTGTTTACGGCTGAGTAATATGTAATTTTATCCACTTGTCTATTGATGGGCACTTGAGCTGCTTCCATAGCGTGGCTATTGTAAATAACACTGCAATGAATATAGGGGTGCATATGTTCTTTAAAATCTGTGTTTTGAGTTTCTGTGACTATATATCCAGAAGTGAAAATTCTGGGTCATAAGGCAATTCCATTTTTAATTCTTTCTTTAACCTCCATTTTGTTTTTCATTCCCATCAACATTGCATGAGGGTTTCCTTTTCTTCACATCCTCACCAACACTTGTCTGTTGATTTATTGATGATAGCCATTCTGACAGGTGTGAGGTGATTTCTCATTGTGGTTTTAATTTGCATTTTTCTGATGATGAGTGATGTTGAGCATCTTTGCCATCTGTATGTCCTCTTTGCAGAAGTGTGTATTCATATGCTCTGCTCATTTTTAAGTTAGATTTTTTGGTGTTGAGTAGTATCAGTTCTTTATAAACTTTGGATATTAACCCCTTATCAGATGTATGATTGATGAATATTCTCTCTTGTTTAGTAGGCTGTCTCCTCCTTTTGTTGATGGTTGGTTTCCTTTGCTGTGCAAGAACTTTTTGGTGTGATATAATATCATTTATTTTTTTCTTTTGCTTCCCTTCCCTGGGGAGATATATCAAATACAAATATAAGTATAAAGTTTTTAGCACTTGGTCATAAATGTGCGGGTTAATGTTTGGATTCTCCCTTCTAATTCATTGATATATATGTCTGTCCTTATGCCAGTAATCAAATTTTATGGGACGTCTTTCCCAGTCATCTTGCATACTGCAAGATTTTTTATGTAATAATAGAAAGTCAGTGTAGTGGAATTTCTTTATCTTTACATCTGTGGATACATTTTGCTTCTTATAGGATCCTGTGGCCAACTTATATTTTACTGACTCCATGAAAGGAGAGGAAAGTAGGCTTACAAAGATAATGTACATCCCCCACCCCATTCAAACTTTTAAATTCAAACCCAGTGTCTCCACCTCACTTCCATTTCCAGCAAATCATGGTTGCTGACTTAATCAGCCTTTTACTTCATTAAGTTTAACTCATATTTCATAGACTTGCCAATAGATTTTACTGTCTAGGAAGAAGATAAAATCTGGACTGTCAGCTTTCCTCTTGGGCAATCTCTCTAATCCATCATCTTGCCATTTACAAGTAGATCCTCTTTTGACCTTGTTCTTTTGTATGACACTGGTGCCAATCTTGTTCCTTGCATAGATCCTATATTTTTAGAAGCCACAGTTCCCTGTATCTGCTTCTTTTACTTAAGCTCTACTTTGTAGCTTAACACATAATTAATGGGATATATGTTTTATCCCATCCAAAGAAAAAAGGTCAAGGTTAGAGCTATTAAAAACCAGGTAGTATTCAACTTATCAGAGACAAATAATAGATTGGTCATTTGAATTTCAAAATTTCAAAGCCAAAGTGTGTGCTGTAGAGAAACATTGAAGTGTAACATAAAGATGAGATGGTTTTACCTTCCCATACTAACAAGCCTGAGGGAAAGGGAAAGGAGAAGTTATATTTAAATAGTGCCGAAGGGCACTACTACATTTGTTTCATTACTGAGATTAAAAATGATTCCATAATGTTTTCTATTTCCTCACTGAAGAAAGGAAGATGAAGATGGAGTACTAGGTTGATTAATAAAGATTTAAAGCTGACTGTCTCTTTTAGAATTTCAGTTAATTAAAATAAGGTAAAAGGTATGATATTGGTTATTTTTTAGAAGAGTTCTTTTGTTTAATATATTTTATTGATTTTTTACAGAGAGGAAGGGAGAAGGATAGAGAGTTAGAAACATCGATGAGAGAGAAACATCGATCAGCTGCCTCCTGCACACCCCCTACTGGGGATGTGCCCATAACCAAGGTACATGCCCTTGACCGGAATCGAACCTGGGACCTTTCAGTCTGCAGGCTGACACTGAGCCAAACCGGTTAGGGCGATATTGGTTATTAAACTGACTATTTCTAGTTGTTTTTCCACTATTTCCCGTCAAGTCTTTGCCTCCTTGCTAGTCTTCCTTAATCCTGGAAGTTATAGGAAAACTTCAAAGATATGCACCTGCATATTTGTAATTGAAGGAGAACCCTAGAAAAACTGCTGTCTCTTCGAGTTATCCACTTCTCTCATTAGTTCTGTCATTAATAAATTAATAAATTAATCTCAATATTCATCAGATCCTACTTCAAAGGAGACTACAGGCAGACCTTGGAAACAACGCAGGTTTGGTTCCAGACTACTACAATAAAGCAAGTGTCGTAATACAGGGAGCCACACAAATTTTTGGTTTCCCAGTGCATATAAAAGTTATGTTTACACGATACTGTAGTCTATTAAGTATGCAACAGCATTATGTCTAAGGGAACAATGTAGATACCGTAATTAAAAATGCTTTATTGCTAAGAAATGCTAACCATCATCTGAGCCTGTTGGGAAATGACACCTATGACTTGTTAGAAGCACAGTTGCCACAACCTTCCACTTGTGAAAGAACTCAATATCTTGAAAATACAGTAAAACATGGTATGCCTATAATTTCTACTGTATATGTTATGTTTCTTATTATCTTTCTTTTTTTTAAATCCAAAAAGGTTATTTGTTTCTCCCTAACAAACTTCCTGAAATATCGTGGTTTCAGTAAGTAACATTTATTTTGTTCACAAACCTACACTGAGGAAAGGTGTGGTCAGGACAGCTTGTCTCTGTCCCTCCGGCTTCAATCTGGACAGTTCAATGGTTGGTGGCTGGAATCATTTGAATGGTGGTTCACTAACATGTCTGGTTGCTGATGCTGATGGTTGGTTGGGATGACAGTGCGGAGAGACGGCTGGAACATCTATCCTGGAACCGCCTAGGCACTCACTGTTGCTGAGCTTCTTCACAACATCCCAGGCACCCCACCTCCATCTGCACTTCGTTAAGATGGTAAAATCTTGGACTGCAGCTGGTGCCTGATGCCATAGCAATGGAGACTTGTGGGGGTCAGCCTGAGATAGTGAGCCAGGCAGAAGCGGTGTCGCCTTTTCGAACCCAGCCTTGAAATTCACACAGCATCACTTTCACCATATTTTGTTTATTAGGAGCAAGTCACTAAGGTTGACCCATATTCTACCTTTTTTCATGGAATGAATATTTTAAAATGTAAAGCACATTGAAAAACCAGCATAATCTATGCACCGGCCACATTTTAAAATACTCCTTTCACATGAAAAATACTTTCATCCCTACCCATCCCTGTCCCCCACAAGTCTCAATTACTAGGGCATCAGGCCCAGGCTGCAGTCCAAGATTTTACCATCTGAATGAAGTGCAGATGGGGACGAGGTGCCTGGGATGTGGGTTTTTAAAAAATATATACGTTTTTATTGATTTTTAGAGAGAGAGAGATGGAGAAACATCAACCAGCTGCCTTCCATACAGCCCCTACCAGGGGTCGCGCTCACAATCTTGGCATGTGCCCTGATCAAGTATCTAATTGGCAAACTCAGGACCAACTGAGCCACATCAGCCAGGGATGGGCTGTGTTTTTTTGAATAAAGCCCCTTTGAATATAATTTTTTTCAATATGCAGACTTGAGAACCAAAGAGACAAGTAATTTATCACCCACACACCAACATTCGCTAAATTGCTAAAGACGGCTATTTGGAAGTAGAAGATGGGAGTCACATTAGTCCACAGAAATTCTGATATATTCCTGTATGTTTCCGTTTCTTTGAGTAGGATTTAGTCCTAACTATGTTGGAACGCTTCTCCACAACCTTTTTCTGTACCCTCTGAGCTCTGCATTCTGTCCTCTTCATAAAAAATGTCCTGTGTTAGCCTGCTCTTCCCTGTAGAACATCTAAGACCCACAGGCCTCTGTGGTATACTGTTTAGTCTTCTTTAGTCCAAGTTAGCAAGAAGGGTTTATGCTACTACAAGTCTCTTAAGGCTTTGAGTTTCTTGTGAATTTTATTGGGGTTTATGCCACTAGAAAAACTACCCTCACAAATCATTTTGAGATGAGCTCTTCACCTTGGGCTTCCTGGAGCAACACCTCTAAAATCTTTCTTTCTTTCTTTCTTTCTTTCTTTCTTTCTTTCTTTCTTTCTTTCTTTCTTTCTTTCTTTCTTTCTTTCTTTCTTCTTTCCTTCCTTCCTTCCTTCCTTCCTTCCTTCCTTCCTTCCTTCCTTCCATCCTTCCTTCCTTCCTTCCTTCCTTCTTCCTTCCTTCATTCCTTTCCTTTTTAAAATTTATTTTTCAATTATACTTTACATTCAACATGATCAACTATGCTATATGCCTTTAAATTTCTTATATTCTGACTAGAGGCCCCAGTGCACGAAATTCATGCACTCAGGGATGTGGGGGGAGAGGGCCCCTCAGCCCAGCCTGCGCCCTCTCGCAGTCTAAGAGACCTCGAAGGATATCTGACTGATGGCTTAGGCTCACTCCCCATGGCATTTGGACATCCTTAGTGCTGCCAAGGAAGAGGGAGAGGCTCCCGCCACCACCGCTCTGCTGGCCAGCTGTGAGCCCATCTTCTGGCTGAGCTACCAGGGGGCAGCTCCTGCATTGAGTATCTGCTCCCTGGTGGTCAGTGTGCATCATAGTGACTGGTTGTTCCACCATTTGGTCAATTTGCATATTAGCCTTTTATTATATAGGATGATCCTTAAAGGAATTTGAGGCACCGCCTTAAATCTTTCTGAGATCTTAAGGGTTTTATAGTATGGGCTTCATCCTTAGACCATGTTTTCCTGGAAAAACCATAGATTTGATCTTAGCCCAGAAGCCATTTCTTTATTTTAGCATTATTTGACAATTGGCCATGTGGGGGAGGCTATAAATGAGAAACCAATAAATCCTGGATTTTTATATTTAATAATCTTTCTTTAGCTTATGTTTCTAACAGATTTTTATTTTAGCTGCTTCATGTGAGCATCCTCTTTCATCCTCGTTTCAGTGTCTTTTTATTCACTTGCCCAGAAGCCCTTGCTGGCAGCCTCCTCAGGGGCCATCAGGCCTCCACTCACCATTTCTTGGAGGCCCTTTTGGTTGTCATTCTCTCACTACTCTGCATTATGTTAGGTTCCAGTTATCTATCTCCTATTTCATAAGGCACTCCTATATGTTCATGGTTTTTTTTTAGTGAGAAGGTGTGGAGGGGCGGCAGCACTCTTTTTAGCATCAGTATTTATGCCAGGTATTTATTGCTTCATAATAAACCACTTCCAAACCCTTTGGCCCAGAGCAGCATTTCTTTTGTTCACAGATCTGCAGTTAGGCCAGGCTCACTTCTTTTCCACTTGCCATGAGCTGTGATGACTAGAAGCTGGGGACTAGAATCATCTAAAGCAGCAGTTCTCAATCTATGGGTCGAGACCCCTTTGGGTGTTGAACGACCCTTTCACAGGGGTCATCTAAGACCATCGGAAAACACATATATAATTACATATTGTTTTTGTGATTAATCACTATGCTTTAATTATGTTCAATTTGTAACAATGAAAATACATCCTGCATATCAGATATTTACATTATGATTCATAACAGTAGCAAAATTACAGTTATGAAGTAGCAACGAAAATAATTTTATGGTTGGGGGTCACCACAACATGAGGAACTGTATTAAAGGGAGGAAGGTTGAGAACCACTGATCTAAAGGCTTGTTCATTCATATGTTTGTCAGTTGCAACAGGCTTTTGACTGGGATGTTAGCTGGGCAGGCTCAGCTCTCTGTGACCTGGCTGCTTCATTCTTCACAACACAATGGCTGAGTTCTCAGGGTGAGCTTTCCTAGAGAGAGAAAGGCAGATTGAAGCTGTATCACCAGGCATGGAAGTGACATAGCAGTTCCACCACATGTATTCACTAGAAACCAGTTACTTACCAAAGCCATCACCTATTCCATGCAGCAGTGCCAAAGAATTTGTAGACATGTTTTAAAAACTCCACGCTACTTACTTTGTGTTACCAAATAATCACATCTAAAAGAAATAGTTCTTCCTAAGTCATTACCACTGAAATTCCAGCTAGTTTGTTGTTTTTGTTGTTTAATATGTTCTCTTATTTTCTGGGAAATAACAAAGAGTTACAAGATAGCACTATTGAATTAAGCTGTGGTTTTTGCTTGTTTGTTTGTTTATAAAAAATGTAGGGCTCATCTCCCTAAACTTTCACAGTGAGAGATGTGATTTCTCCTTAATCCTGGGAATCATTTCTTCTTGGAATGCAATTCAAATTGAAATCAAACATTTGTAGTTAAGTAAAAGGCTTGTGTCATTAGAATCCATATTTATAAGATTCGTTAACTAGAGCCTGATTTGAAAGTCTTCTTTTGGGAGGCATATGTTGACTAAGGCCTAAATACCTCAATATGATATCCCTAAAACTTGATTAAAATTATGAAGACTTAGTGGGGGAAAAGGTAGGAGACTTTCTACTAAAAGGTGACATAATCATCTTGAGGAAGCAGACATGACACAATCATAGAGAAAAGATTATAAAATTAAGTACAGATGTTGTGTGGCAAAGGCAACAATGGTAAAAATATATTTTGTGTGACTCCTGGGGGGTTTAACTTTGTTCTTAATTCTGAAAAATTTGATACTCCACATTCTAGGATTCTTCTATAGTACAGATAACATATTATTTAACTAAATTCATTCCAAAATTTTATACTGACATTGTTAGACTATTCTCAGTCTAATTCCTTCAAAAATGAAACTATATTATTTTATTCATGCAGAATGATGATCTTACAGCAAAACTGAAAACTGCATCTTCAAAATGTACATGTCTGGATGGAAAAAATAAACTTCTTCAACAGGAGTTATTATCTATGAAAGCAATAGAAAAGAAATGTGAAAAACTAGAGAACAAAAAACAGAAGTTGAAACAAGAAATAGTAAACCTCAAAAGACATACGGAAATGAACATGGTAGAACTCAGTGAAGTATTACTGTATAAACAGAAAATTGAAGAAAGAGCAAAACAAGATGTAGAAGACAAATTAGAAGAAGCCAATCAAATTTTACAGGTTAATTTATTGATCTTTAATGTGCTCTAATTCATTTCACTGCAAATTACATTTTGGATATATACAGTGTTTTTGCATTTTATTTCTGGAAAGAAGGTGGCATTTGTTTTTCCTGCTTAGTATTTCAATTTCCAACATTATTATCACTAAATTTTGATCTTTCCAAATGATTCTTACTAGAGGATCATTTTATTTTTGAGACTAGTTTATGTAAAACGAGACTATTAGGAAAGAAAAGGGAAAAAAACTAATTTAAAAAATTATTCCATACTCTTGAATTAAGTTATGTTGTTTAACTTATAAAATTTTAAACTGATATGAGTACTAATAGAAGAATGATTAACTTTATAAGTCAGATTTAATTGACTCAAAACTAAAGGAAACAAATATACTATACTTGTTTAGGTTATACTTACTTTAAAAATGTATCCTTTTAATTTGTTTTAGACACAAATAGCATCTAAAGAACTCTCTGAGCAGTTAATAGAATATCGTAATGCTTCAATGAGAAGTCATTTGGAACTCAGAAATAAAGATCTGGAATCACAACTCTCCAAAGTGCAAATTTCTTTAAATGATAGCAGAAGCGAATTGGAAAAATATGAGCGACTCTACTTAGAAGAATTGAAAGGCAGAAAGTTATTGGAAAATGAACTAATTGAGTAAGCCAAATGCAGAATGAGAGAAAATAAATGTAACTCATTAGTTAGCCTCTAAACTTAAAGCATAATTTTTATCATTTCAGGTTCATGAGATTAGTAGGGCGTGAAAGCCAACTAAATGGTATAACCTTGGAAAATGATGTTAGTAAATAAACTTACCCTTTGAATGTTCTTGCAGGACAGTGTCATCTTTCCCCTTTTTTTTGCTTTTACGTGCCTTAATTTTCCTCTTAATATTTCCATGTAGTTAACTGGGTCTACTACCAGTCTTTAAGCTGAGTGTCTTGAAGCTCTAAAATTTAGAAGGTGATATTATTACAAAACTGCTTGTCACAACGCCCCTAAATAGAAATATTAAGATAACAACTTAAACACAAAGGGTTAAGTTACTCCAACACATTCTGGTACTTGGTAATTTTACTTTCTTGATGTGATATTTTTTATGATCACTAGAGGGCGCCTTTAGACAAACTATCCGTTATAGTTTTTCTACTCTATATAAAGACATACATGTTAAATAGGGAAAGATTAACATATGGGTGAGGGGCAGTATAATTGACAAAGTGGCTAAAAATAATGGAAGATGGAAAGGGCAGATCCCACCTCCAATGCCTTGGTAACAATGTTATAAGCTGATGGACTGGAGCTGTTTTAGTTCATTTTGATCACTAGCCAGGTTATCTTGTTCTTCCTTAGAGGATGTTGCTCAAAATTATGCCTTGGTGTGAAATGCTTAATATCTCCTTGTACTACCTGTATTGCACAAGGACGGTGAAAGCAAATGCTTGACAATGTTTTTAAGGGATTTTTTTTTCTTTTTAAATTTCTAAACTTGTTTACTAAACATGTCCAAGGGCATCCTCAAAAATCCTGGAAGTACCACCTTTCCAGAGGCAGAAAGTATTCCCTGATAAGTCCTCTACATCATTTTTTTTTTTATATATTTTATTGATTTTTTACAGAGAGGAAGGGAGGGAGATAGAGTCAGAAACATCGGTGAGAGAGAAACATCGATCAGCTGCCTCCTGCGCATCTCCTACTGGGGATGTGCCCACAACCCAGGTACATGCCCTTGACTGGGATCGAACCCGGGACCCTTCAGTCCGCAGGCCGACGCTCTATCCACTGAGCCAAACCGGTTTCTGCCCTCTACATCATTGAGAGCCATTTCTCTCCCTGCCCTACTTTGAATTACTTTTAGTTAGGAATCCCTTCCCCCCACTCCCTGGAAACATAAGTAGTTCTTTAGAACAATTTAGAAGCTATACTTGCATATAATAGGTTTGCTTTGACACATTTTCGATGTTAAAATGCTGTTTAATAGGAAATTCCATTTACTATTATGACAAGTTAAAAAAATGCAAGTCATTTTGGGAAAAATAAAATACTGAGCATTTTTTGTTTATAATCTTCATAGGACTCAGGAGAGGCTAACAGAGGTCAGAACCGAACTTCTGCTACAGAAAGGGGAGAACCGATTTTTGCATAGCACTCTTAATGTGAGGCCAGTCCTGGAGACACCATGTGCTGGACAGCTTAGTAGTTTTGTGCCCAGTAGATATTCTGCTCCAAGAGAAACCTCAAGGCCATGCACTTCAACTTATGTAATTAAGGTTAGTTGTATTATCATCTTTTCCCTTGGGTTTCAGATTTCTGATATAATTCTCGTGTTTAATTTGGTGAAATTCTGAGTCCTTAATTGGCTAGGGCACACTAATAAAAAGTCTTAATTATTTGTGCACATATAGATTGGAGACAGAAAATTGCAATCTTTTTTTAAGTCACTGGATCTCTCATTTTCAAGATATCCCTATTATTAACGTTATTCAATAAATATGACTAAAGTAACACATTTTAAATTTCTTGAAAAGCTGCATTTAAATTGCATTTTAGAAATTAAATATTATTGTCTAGTAACTAATGGTATACTTGGTGATGCTTTGGGTTACTTTCTAATGGATTTTAGTTTGGTGATGGTTCACAATAATTTTTAAGTTTTTTTGAACCCCAACTTTTCCACTCTAAAGCATAAGTGAATGATTAACATCTAAATACATAACCATATATGGATGTTTGCTATTTAAATGAAATGGACATAAATCCTTTTTATGAGTTAAATGAACTTGTAGCACTGAAAAAATTATTTTCTGTCTTTAGGTGAAAATGTCAACTTCTTAGAACATTTTTAATTTCTATTTACTTTGGCATTTTAAGTTCAATTTTTATAAAATGTCTTGTTGAGCAACTGTACATTTCCTAAATAGTTAAATTTAGTACATATTTGAATTTTATTTTTAAATTTATTTTTAATATTTAAATTTTTAAAATGAAGTTTACGTATATCTGCATATCTTGACAGCACTTGAGTGATTGATGGCAATGAGAGGGAGTCTTGAAATAGCAACAAGCTTTCATTGTGTATTATTGTTATTAAAATACTAGAGGCCTGGTGCATGAAAATTTGTACACTCGGCGGTCCCTCAGGCCCGCCTGCACCCTCTCACAATACAGGACCCCTCGGGTAGGGTTCCTAGGCCTGGCCTGAGATCAGGGCCTATCAGGGCTTTCCTTCCGCTGGCTTTGGCAGCTGGCCCCGCCCATGCCGCTGCCACTGCTTGCCATCTGTGCAGCACTGTTCCCTCCCTTCCCCCGCCGCTGGTTGCTTCCCTCTGCAGGCCACAGGCTTAGGGTGCGATGGCTTGGCTGACCTGAGCCCCCCTCTGCGGAGCGATCGATGACCAGCCGCACACCTGCCACAGTGTCGCTGGCCGGTGGCCTGGGCCTCCCTCTTTCTTTTCTTAAGTAAGAGTAATGTTTACTGAGCAATACTGAACTGAGTACTATGACGGGTTTACCAGGATGGAAATGCACCGCAACCCGCCTCTGCCACCCCCAACACCCAGAGACTCAGAAGTTACACGCAGGAGCCATAACTGCTGAATATCTGTTCCTAACAAACAAACCATAGCATATTTACACTGTATCACATCGGGTGATTATAGAAATCCAGTTATATATTGCTTGTATAATTTTTTTTTTTTTTTTTGGTAAAAAGTATTTTTTAAAAAAGGAAGTATAAAAAACATGTGAAAGTCCTATCAGGACAGCCAGTCTGTAAGCATTCAGTGAACATGTACTTTGGAAGGGCTTCCATGCCTCCTGCCCACAGCAACTCCAGCAGGGCCGGTGAGGGTGCTCCCCGCTGCCACTCCGGGCAGGACTGAGCTGGACCACGGTGGGTGGGTACAGCAGGGCCTGGCACTGTGCTCTTCTCCAGCCTTACATCAGGATCAGGGTCAGGGTCAGTGTCAGGGCTGGGGGGCAGGCAGATTGCAGTTTCACTCTGAGTTCCATCCTCAGCCTAATTTTGGTTGCAACTCATGGCTTTTCCTGGCTGCTCGGAGGTCCTTTGGGTGGGTGCCCTGGTGGAGAGGCCGGAGAAGTGCCCACAGCTGCCTGGTTGGGTGTCTCTCCGGCCCAGAGCCTCTGTCCTGCCTCCTGCAAGCCTGGCCCAAGGCAGAACAGCCCCGCTTCTCCCCCCTCAGGACTACTTTAGTCACAGCGCTTGGTCCTGGGTTTCATCAGCCTGGGTTCCTTCCCCTGGGATGGCTGATCTGAGTTTCACAAAAAAGCCTGGCCAATGCTGGCTGTGCTGAGCCTCATTGAAGAGTTTTTCATGCAGCAGGGAAGAGCCCTCTGGGACCCTCCTCTTCCTCCCTCTCCTCAAGTCCTTCTCCTCCTCTTCCTCCTCCCAGCCCATGGTCACTTCTTCTCCAGCTGCTCCCGCAGTGGGTTGCCTTCTGAGCCGGGGGTCTTAACGCTGTCGGTCCTGACGACGCCGGTTGAGCATCAGGGTGAGCTGCTGTCGCTCCTGCTTCAGCTCCTCCATCTGGGTTTTCAGCTCCGCATTCATGAGCTCCAGCCACTCAGATTCCCGCTGCAGAAACTCCTTCCGTTCCTTCTGGTTTCTGCATGGGTCTGCCGCCACTTCGTTCTTTTCCTGGCACCTTTTCCTCCGCTCCTCTTCCTCATCTAGCTCACTTTTCACAGGTGGAGGCTTCTTGCCCAGTTTCACCTCCAGGAAGTGCAAAGGGGTGACCATGGCCCCAATGTTGTGGATGTCAGCGTATTTCAGCTCAAATGCAGTCAGGGCCGAGCTGGGGGAATCCGGTCAGGGGACCGAGCCCTGGCAGAGAGCCCGCAGTCATGGAAGGGTCTGGGATATGCCCAGGCTTCATAGCAGGAGGAGTGGCAGTCCAGCCCTGCAGAAGCTGCAGGCGGGGGGGTGAAGGTGGGGGCTTGGGCTAGGCTGCAGGCACCATGCGGCATCCACCGCTGCCAGCAGCGCCTCCCTTCCCAGCCGCTGAGCATGTCTCCCGCAGGCTGTGGCCTGGGACTCCCTCTTTGAGGTGATTGATCGCCCCTAACCACTCTGCCTGCCTGCCTGATCACCCCTAACCACTCTGCCTGCCTGCCTCATCGCCCCTAACCACCTGGGTCTGGGTTCTGGTCATTATGCTTTTTTGGTCCTTAGGCTTTAATTACATAGGATTCCTTCTTCATTTTATTATTGAGTTCATCAGATCCAGAATTTGTTTGTTTCTTTTTGTAGTTCTCATCTGTTTGGCAAAGTACTCCTGTTCATTAATTTTATTCCTGAGCTCATTGGACTGACTTTTGAGTTTTCTTGTATCTTGCTGAGTTTCTCCATGACTGCTGTTTTGATTTTTCTGTTCATTTAGATCACAATCATCCATTATTTGAAGTTTCTTTCTAGAGAATTGTCATTTTCTTTCTGTGTTAGCGTTACCATGGTGGTCCAGGCTGCTTCATGGGTTGTTCCTCTGCTGGCACATTTGAAGTGATGAATACTTTTCTTACTTAGGAATGTTGTGATTTTCACAATTCAGCAGGTTGATAATTTGAGGTCTTTCTTTTGTTTACCAGTAGATGGTGCTATAGCACAGATTTTGTTTTTTCTTACCTGTACTACTTATGCTTGGGGAAGGGGAGGTGGTGAGTCATGGTGTGGGAGGCTTAGCCCTGTACATGGGGGAGACCAAGGGTGGTGGGTGCCAATGCCGTATCCGGGTCTCAGGGCACCACCACGATGGTAGGGGGGATGTGGCCAGTTGAGGGGAACCAGTTTGTGAGCCCACTGAGCTGCTACCTCATTCCCTTTGGCCACGGGCAGCACTGTGCTGTGGCCTGGAGGCTGGAGGCTTGGCTCTGCTGCTGCTACTGGTCTGTGGAGGTGTGAGCACAGCTGCAGCTGGGGAGGGATCTGGATTTGGGGAGGGGGAGGGAGTGCTACTGGGCAGTGGTGTGGGCACTGCACCCTGCCTCCCCCACCAGTACTGTGTTTGCTGAGGCTGTAAGTTCAGCCTTGTCCTTGGAGAACTGCAGTAGGGGCCTGTCCCTACTCCTCTCTCCATCCTGCCTCTCCTGCACATCCCAAGACGCCCACTTCCCAGGTGAGCAGAGGAACCTTTGTTGGGTTCCAGATGTCCACTTGTAGATTTAAGAGGAGACACACTTTGTCATGATGCTGATGTCACACGCTGAAATACCCATTTCAATCAATGCATGTTGGTTTGTCATTTTGATTATGTTTTTATGGTCTAATTAATGCAGAGAAAGGTAGCACAGGCCTGTGCTAAATGAGGCTTCAACCTTTTTTTTTTCATTTGGCTTTTTCATAACACATCATAGAAGAGCAAAGCTAAGGATTTTTAGACAGCCAAATAGAGTGTAAGTACTTCCAAATTTGTGAAACCGGAATACCGAAAGAAAATGCTAAATGCTTCTACAAATTGTTAAGCAAGTTATGATGCAAACTTAAAATGTTATCATTAGTTCTCACCAGAAAAATCAGATAATGTCTTATTTTATAAGATGAAGATTAAAGAGTATGTAAATGCAGAAGCAATGCAAGAGAATATTTTTGGGAAGAAAGAGGTGTTTACTTTTAGTATCTATACTAATAAAAAGGTAATATGCTAATTAGACCAGATGTCTTCTGAACATCCATCCAGACGTCCTTCTGGACAAAGCCACAGTGGCGGGGGCCGAGGCGGAGGCGGTTAGTGTGACCAGCCTGGCAGGGGAGGGTGGTTAGGGATGACCAGGCCAGCAGGCGAGCAGTTAGGAGCTATCAGGCTGGCAGGCAGGGGCGGTTAGGGTGATCAGGCCAGCAGGCAGAGAGGTTAGAGGCCATCAGGCAGGCAGGCAGAGAGGTTAGGAGTGATCAGGCAGTCAAGGGAACAGTTAGGAGCCAGTGGTCCCCGATTGTGAGAGGGATATCCGACTGCCGGTAGGGATTGGGCCTAAACTGGCAGTCGGACTTCCCACGAGGCGTCCCCAATCGGAGAGGTCGCAGGCCAGGATGAGGAACCCTGTGTACAAATTTTGCGCACCAGGTCTCTAGTCCTATATAATAAAGAGGTAATATGCCAATTGACCATCACACCCTCACATCACAAGATGACCACCCTCCACATCATCACAAAATGGCTACTCCTACATCATCACAAGATGGCCATCCTCCTGTTGTCACAAGGTGGCCAGCAGGGGAGGGCAGTTGAGGGGGGACCAGGCCTGCAGGAGGGCAGTTGGGGGCGATTGGGCCGGCAGGGGAGCAGTTAGGTGTCAATCAGTCCAGCAGGGGAGCAGGAAGGGGGTGTTAAGGCAGGTAGAAGTGGTTAGGGGCAATCAGGCAGGCAGGCAGATGAGTTGTTAGGAGCCAGCAATCCCAGGTTGTGACAGGGATGTCTGACCACAGGTTTAGGCCCGATCCCTGTGGGGCCTAAACCGGAAGTCAGCCATTCCCCAAGGGGGCCCAGATTGGAGAGGGTGCAGGCTGGGCTGAAGGACACCCCCCTCCACTGCACGAATTTCATGCACCGAGCCTCTAGTTTCTATATAAATTGAAAAGAAATAGTTGATTTTAAACTTAAAGTTGTAGTTTTAAGGTATACATAGTTAATTTCCTTGTGGGGCATTGGTTCACCAAATCACACTAGACTTAATAAGAGAAAGTAAGAAACATAAACTTATTGTCTCTAGCACACACCCCAACTGGGGTCCAGGAGCAAACCCACAACCCACACCAGGAATCAAACCTGTGACCCTTTGGTCAAAGGGCTGATGCTCTATCTCAAGCATGTCAAACTCAAAGGCTAACATGGGTTAAATAAACAAGATTTAAGTGTATATGGGCTGCAAAAAAAACCAAATGCTTCAATTTTCGTAGAAACGTAGGTTTATTTCAATAGAGACATGCTAAATAGAAAGGGCTGAAATAAGTGAGTAATCATTAACTTAAAATAATAGAACATTTTAATAAAAATTAATACTTTTTCTTGAATATGAACTTACCAAGACACTGAATAACTGCACAAATTAATAAGCATAATGCAAATAAACTTATTTTTTTTTTTTGCTCTCCGAAAGTGAAATATTTCCTGTTACACACACCAAACAAGTCAGTACAAGACTAATGACATGGCAATTGGCTGCTAAAATATTCGCTGCTAGTATTAGTGGAGAGAAATGGTGTGCCTACTTATAAGGCATGTAAGGGAAATGAATGCAACATGATTATAGTAATCAGTCATTAGCAAATGTTTTAGTTATTAGTAATTATGTATAACAGGATATAGTAAAAATTAAGTTACAAAATTTTTATTAAAACATTTCTTACATATCGTTATGTTGGCTGGGTTGCAAAAATATCCATTGTGGGCTGCATACGGCCCACGGGCCATGAGTTTGACATGCTTGTTCTAGTCACTAAAAGTAGTATTTAAAGGATACATATCATAAGCTAGATATCACTCCTACAAAACTGTCTCTTATTTAACTTAAATACTAAAAATAATATTTGACCTATTTCAGATGTGGCAGGAGTTTGAAGAAACACTCACTAGAGGACTAAAAGAAGGTATGTTGCCAAAATTTATTAATAATTTTAGATATTGATTTTTTAAATAAACTGAAAGTAGTAAATGGCATCTGTTTCCATGTTTGGATAATATATACTGCATTAAATATTTCCTTATCCGTAGTGAATGAAAAATGTGAAAGCGTAAACATAAGGAAGGATATACTTATTCCGCATGCAATCATCACATTCCACAGCTGTTTAAAAATCTCAGAAGTTCATGAATCTCTTGTCATGTCTAGCTATTCCCTTCTTTTTCTCTGCTGTGCCTATGCACTGTTGACATACACACCGAAACTATGGCCAGAAAACTGGGCTTCATACGCTTCCCATGTGATATAAGGCCAAATAACCAGACTCATCTAGTAATATTTAGTTAAGCATTACAGTTCAAATGATTGTCACCAGAGGGGTGATACTTCAAACTCCAGTCATTGACTTTGTCATTCTTTTATCTTTACCCTCATGAAAAACTCCAAATCACTTTGCATGGAGTAAAAACACTAAAATCCACTTAGTTCTTGCCAAATAATTCAGCTTTCTATTTACCCTACTCTGCCCTTTTGCTCTAGCCTCTAGCTAAACAAGACATTTCTAGTTCCACAAATGTTCTTCCTTACTTCTAGTCCTGGCATCTGCTTCATTTCTCTTTCTGGCATACTTTTTTTTGCCCTTCAGGTATCACAACTCCACCAAAAAGACGACAATACTGACACAAAACTGGTATGTCTCTTCTGTGTGCTCCAATAGTGCCCTGTGTTACATTGGTTGGTGGAAATTGCCTGTTCATTTGTTGTTGTTTTTTTTTGGTTTATAGTACACTAGAGGCCCAGTGCACGGATTCATGCACCAGTGGGGTCCCTCAGCCTGGCCTGCACTCTCTTGCAATCTGGGACCCCTTCGGGGATGTTGGACAGCTGGTTTTAGCCCAATCCCTGCAGGCTTGATCCAAACAGGAGGGAGCCTGATTCTGTGTATTGAGCATCTGCCCCCTGGTGGTCAGTGAGCATCATAGTGACCAGTCAACAGGTCGTTTGATCATTAGGTCGCTTAGGCTTTTATATATATAGATTAGAGGCCCGGTGCACAAAAATCGTACACTGGGGGGGGGGGGGGGGCTCCCTCAGCCTGGCCTGCACCCTCTCCAATCCAGGACCCCTTGGGGGATGTCCAACTGCCTGCCTTTCTGATTGCCCTTAACCCCTCTGCCTACCTGCCCCATCACCCCTAACCACCTCTGGCTGTCTGCTTGATCACCTGTAACTGCTCCCCTGCTGGCCTAATTGCCCGTAATTGCCTCTGCCTCACTCTGCACCTTGGACCCAGGATTCCCTCCCTCTGGCCAGCCATAGGCACCCAGGACCCAGGCCAGCTTCGCCTGGGCCACCTGCAGCTGCAGGAGACCGTGGGCAGGTGGCTTGTTCCTCTCCTGGGCTGCAGGCGCAAGCACTGGCACTCAGGACTGCGGGGTGGGCGGCTTGTCCCTCTCCCAGGCCGTAGGCGCAGCTGCTGGTGCCAGGGACTGCTGGGTGGGAAGCTTGTCCCTCTCCCAGGTCACAGCCTGGCTGGTCCCAATTCCTCTCTCTCAAGCTCATTTGTGCCTGGCTGGTCCCCATTCCTCTCTCCCCATTGTTGAGTGTCTGAGCAGTTTCAGCACGAGGGTGCAAGGGCACAAGGGCATGAGGGCACGACGACCATTTGTATATTAGCTCTTTATTATATAGGATGATTATTCAGGGATGGACAATCATCCTATATAATAACTACCTTAGTGCATTGTGTTGAATAAATGAATGAAGAATGAGAAAACCAGAAGCTCTGATACTTAGCCATGATACTAATTAATTCAGTGTGCAACCACTGAATTAATATTTATATTTTATAGTATTCTTGTGTTATATACAGTAGTCAGATATAGGTGTTTTTTATTCTTCTTAACACTTACGCTTAGTTGTAGTTTAGATAAAAAATATAATTTTCTTCCTTTCCAGATGCTGCTGAGTTTGAATCGGAACCCTATAGAGCTTCTCCTCTAGGAGCAATTGATCAGTCAAATTCATGTCAGGACCTACTTTTGAAAACGTCACGAAAATATACAGAGATCTTGAAGAAAAATTACAGGGTCTGAAACATACACAGGAAAAAATTATTTACTGAACTCACATTTTGTTTTCCATTACACAAGTGATGTGAAATCTTTATTAAAGAAATTTTTGACCATATGTGCATGATGAAAATGTACGTAGTATTTGAAACTGTTTTTTTATGGGCATCTAACTAAATTTTAAGCAGATTTTGTAAATGAAAACCAGCACTATTAGTTATACATACTCAAACTGACCAAATACCATTTGTTTAAATGACATCTAAACAACCAACTTGTCATTCATACTTTAGTGATACTAGTTATAGATTTTTTATATATTCCAATTTTATCACAATATTTGACCCTAAAGATTTAGACAGAAATAATTTTGATATCTGCTGCTGTGACTACTAATTGGATGTATTAAAATTGTTATAATGCCACTAGACTTACAATAATTAATTTTAAACACTGATTCAAAAATCTTTCTCCATGGGAAATAAAGTTTGCTTAAGGCTTTTCCACTTTCCTATTGATTTATTTATTTTTGATTTATTTTTTAGAAACAGTCCTAAAATTACAGAAAGTTCCTACTTTTAATACAAAGAATTCCTTTGCCCTGAACCACTTGAAAGTAAATTGCTGACATTGTGCCACCACCCCTTATTTCTTTAGTACATTCCACTTGCCTGTCATACCGCCTCCACAATCAGAAAATTAACACTAATGCGTTCTATTAGTTAATCCTCATATTTTTTTAAAATATATTTTTATTGATTTCAGAGAGGAAGGGAGAGGGAGAGAGAGATAGAAACATCAATGATGAGAGAGAATCATTGATTGGCTGCCTTCTGCATGCCTCCTTCTGGGAATCGACACTACAACCCAGCATGTGCCCTTGACTGGAATTGAACCTGGGCCCTTCAGTCCACAGGTTGATGCTCTATCCCCTGAACCAAACCAGCAAGGGCAATCCTCATATTCTTTTCAAGTTTTTTCACTTGTCTATAGAATCTGTTATAGTAAAAGTATCCTGTTCATATCCATGGGTTACATTTAGCTATAGTGTTGATTCATCTCCTTTAGTCTGGAACAGGTCCTTAGTCTTTCCTTGACTTTCATGACCTTGGATCTTTTGAAGAGTAAGTTCCAGTAATGTAGAATGTCCTTCAATGTGGATTTTTTTGATGTTTCCTTATGATAATATTTAGATCATACATTTTTAGCAAAAGCATTATAGAAGTGGTCCTATACTCTTCTCATTGCATCCTGTGATGTGACCTACGATTTAGATTTGCCATTCTTGGTGATGTTAATGTTGATCAGTGAAAGTAGTACCTGCTGGGTTTCTCCTCTGGAATGTTTCCTTTTTCACTTCACCATTATTGTTTTACTAGTGGCCTGGTGCATGGATTTGTGCACATTAAAAGGAAATCAATTAGAAGAAATATTTTGATATCTCTATTTGCCCTTTCTCTATAATAGAAATGTCAACCAAATTCAAAATCAACAATGACAGCTTGAAACACATGCGTGCGATTGGCACCAGTGAGAGCTTTATATGTATCATGCATGTGAAAATGAACTTAGCATTTTGTAGATATAGAATAAACTTGATTAGACCTGCTTTTGATTTAGCTAAACTTTTTCCAGCCCAGTGATGCACCCCAACTTCTCTTTCAGGTAATTGTCAGCAACACAGCAGTAAATATCAACACGAAGCACATTATTATTGTAGATCACACAGGGAAAACAAAGGGTAAAATATTTAACTGCAGCAGTGTTTGACTATGTTCTGTGCAGTGAGAAAACCTGAAGTCATTTTCAAGGTCCACCATTTCTTCTTTTCAGTCAGGTCAAGTTTCTAAATTTTCTAAATCTCCATTTTCCAGCTAATGAAAAGAAAATAGGATTCTGCTGCGTCTTGTATCTCCCTACTCCAGGACCTCTGTGAAGATCAAATGAGATTAGGCATGGGAAAACACTTCAGAGACATTTAGTTAAAGTGCAAAATGTTTGCACCTAGCTATAAAGCAAGTCGTGTTCCAGGGCTGAAGAAACTGCAAGGATGCTAGTCGCTAGGGAGCCAAAACTGCAAGGAAACCGGGAGTTGCTACATGACATCATTACCTGGTGCCCACAGCAACCATTTCCTGGCTGGGCTGGGCTATGGGCTGCGTTTTGCACCATGAAGTCTCGGCAGCATTGGCTGTGATTTGGTGGGCTATTGCTCCAGGGTGGGGGCAGGCCTATCTCCCACTTGGGGGAAGCTGAGTGTTGCTTTGTGGGCACCAGATCCGTGGTGCCATTTCTTTGTAAATGGCCAGTGTGTGTCACAGCAGCTCCTGTGTTGTCTGCCTCCTGGTGGTCAGTGCACGTCATAGCTACCAGTCAGATGGTTGGAGGGACACGTAACATATTAGCCTTTTATATATATAGATGTTCTTGCTTACAAGTATTTACCTGAGGCAGAACCCATATTAGAATACATTTTAGGGTTCTGTATAAATTTTCTAGCAATAAAATTATTTGAACAATACTAATTTTTTTTCAAAAATGTTGTACTCCAAGTTCAATTTTTTTCTATAGCAAATAATGGCAGATTGAGCTTTCAGACTATTTCAAAATTGTCTGACCTTTTGCATATGATAAAACTTACACCAAATATTAGAAAAATGTATGATAAAATCTGGAAAATCTGTTTTTTTAAAATACACTGTAAACTATTTTCCACTCAAAATACCTTTCAAATAAGATGTAAATTACTCATAGAGTGTTTACATGGTTGTCTAAGTTTTTCTAATTTAGTCCTTCACTATTAAATGAATAGAAAATTTAGGAAATTGGGCATTTTGCTGCCAGTAATGCCCAAATATGTCTAAGGATTGGGTTCATATAAGGAAATTTTTTGACATACAGATTCTGTAGCTTCACTATAAACCTATTGAGTTAGAATCTGCAGATCCAGGTTCCAGAAATTCTAAAATTTTATGATTCTCCTCGGTCATTCTGATAAACTAATGAAGCCAAACTCCTATATTGTTCCACATTCAAATCTATCCTTCCATTGTCTACTGAAATTTAAAATAAAGGGCATTAAAAGAAAGTCAATATAGCAACTAGTCAAAATCTCTATACCAATAATATATTTCACTCCCTCCAGCCTCTGAAAAATTTATACCAATGAATCCAGACGTTTGGAAGAGGGAATGGCAATAAACATGTCATATGTAACATTTATCTTGATTAATCTTTCTGGTTTTAATGTTTGTTTTTGTTACTTATCTTAAGCTCCTATAAAGCAATATTTTTAAGAAAGCATTCATTGTGATTAAAATTTACTGTAACAAAACAATTTATTTTTGCACTGGGATTTGTTTGCTTGGGGCTCTGGATTTAACTCACAGCACATGGCAAAAATTATTTGGGATGACCTCTGTGCAAGTTGGGGAAGAGGCAAGTCCAAGAGCTCGTTTCACCAAAGAACTTAAATAAAAACAGCCAAAATCAACTGCGACAGAACTCTAGAGAACAATCTAAACTTTTTGGCAACCAAGTGAACAGTAAATCTGAAAAAAGGCAACTTAAAAATAATAGAATAATGTGTGACATTTTAATTTTTCCTTGTTTTAATGCACTTCCTGGCAGTCATGGTGGTGGTCTTAAAAAAGACAATGTGAGACTCTAGTTCCAATTCTAGAGGGAGCAAAAGAGACCTTCTTCACAAAGTTGTTCTTTCTAATCAGTCTGAAAACTACGAGAAGACTGACACAAAACATTACCCTTGTTTTGTCTACTTCAGACCTCACTCGTTAAAGCGCCAGGCATCCCATAAAATACTGTGAAGCAAACTAACAACCCACAGCCACTGTGGATAAAATGTTATAGATCGAGGCACACAATAGAGAAGTAAAAGCCATGAATGAAAAGTTAAGCGAGTTTCTTTGTAAATTAAGGTATTCAAAGGCACTCTTGTATGGTGAGAATTTAAACACACAAACGTCTGCTTAGAAAACACTTGAGAAACTGTAATCTTTCACCACTGTTTGATGACTGGGCTCAAAGTTAGCAGGAACAGAAAGCCAAGGAAGAGTTCTAAATAGCCTGACTAAGCATTGAAGGAGTGTCCCAGCCCAGAGCTAATTTGGAAAGACTGGAAAGGTTAGGTTTTTCTTTAATTTTTTTTTCTCTTTCTCTCACATGTTTCCTCTCTCACTCCTAACAGAGACTTTACAGAGACTCAAAGTTCTCTCATACAAATATTTGTTAAATACAAAAGGGGAACAGTAAGGTTTGGCCACTGTAAAATTACTTTTAAAAGTCAACAAAGTTAACATGATCAAAGTCAACATGGCCAGTAGTGGAGCCCAGCACATGCCTCCAGAGTTGTTGCACGGGAAGAACTCAGTACTGCTTGTGTGCCATTCCTGCCCAAATGATATAACCTGCAGCTACATGAGGAAACTTCAGATAAAACTAAACTGAGAGAAAGCCCACAAAATAACTTACACTTGCCGTAACTGGTTTGGCTCAGTGGATAGAGCATTGGCCTGTGGACTGAGAGGTCCCAGGTTCAATTCCGGTCAAGGGCATGTACCTTGGTTGTGGGCACATCCCCAGTAGAGGGCGTGCAGGAGGCAGCTGATCAATGTTTCTCTCTCATCGATGTTTCTAACTCTCTGTCCCTTTCCCTTCCTTTCTGTAAAAAATCAATAAAATATATATTGTTTAAAAAATAAATAACTTATACTTTTCAAAATGTAACTGTCACGTAAAACAAAGGAAATCTAAAGAACTGTTCCAGATTAAAAGATACTAAAGAAATAAGACAACTGGACATAACACATCATCTTGGATTTTCTTTTACTATAAAGGATAGTATTGAAACAATAGCAAAAAATCTGAATAAGGTCCAAGATTAAATATTAATACTGAATCATTTTTAATTCCCTGATTTTTATAAGTATACTACAGCTATGTAAGATAATTCCTGTTTCTTAGGAAATGCACACTAAAGTATTTAAGAGTAAAGAGGAATCATGTCTACAACTTAGAAATGGTTCATATGTTAAATATAATAAACATATTTATATTTATTTAGGTAATTGAAAATAAGGGAGAAAGGATAAAGCAAATATAGTAAAACATTAACATTTGGGGAATGGTTTCCTGGGAATTTTTTCTACTATTCTTGAAACTTTTCTATAAGATTTAAACTCCCAATACAGAATATTTCTAAAAGGAAAATAAATTTTTAAATGATTTTAACAAATTATAACCCATTGACTAAAATAAACCATGAATTCATGTTGATGAATAAATCAAAAGTTCAATGAAGAAGATATATTTACAAGGTCTCTATAAAACTTCCCTATCTTATCTAATAAAGAGGGAATATGCAAATTGACCGTCACACCATAATGGTCAAGATGGCTATGCCCAGAGCAGAGGCAGGGATTTCATAACACAAGATGGCTGTGCCCACAGTGGAGGCCGAGTTCCCATAATGAGCCTTAATGAGCAATCAGCAGGGACCTGAGGCTGTGTGGTGCTGGGCCAAGAACTTGAGGCTGTACCCTCCACCTGGTGGGGCTTGACAGGGGACCTCAGGCCACACTCCCTGCCCTGGTACCAGGCCAAGCAACCTGAGGCTGTGCCCCCCACCTGGTTGGGGCTTGATGGGGATGGGGCCAGCCAGGTCTGGATCTAGCCCAATGAGGGTGAGGCTGGCCAGGTCTGGCTCTCCCATGATTTTGAGGTGCATGTGGGTGGATGGGGACTTGACTCTGGTTCCTTTGGTGCTCCCCAGACTCTGACAGGAGGAAGATTTTCATATACATTTTACTAATTTTCATTTCTGACACTTCTATTATAGAAAAAGGGCAAATGGCAATATTAAAATAGTTCCTCTAATTAATTCCCTTTTAATGTGAATGAATTTCATGCACCAGGTGACTAGTCCATATATAAGTGTGTGTGAGACAGGTGAAATGGGGACATCTTAAGTACAGTCTAGGAGACTCCACCCAGAAAAGAGTTGATATTCTCAGTGATAATAGAGAAGTAGGAGTCCAAAGAACTTGCAAGAGCACTCAACGGAGAATCAGTTTTATATTTAAGCTCAGAGAAGGCATGTATTGGACCATCATGGCAGTATCTGTGACATAAGAACTTTTCTGTTCCCTTTGTGCTTCTCTTTGGGTATACTCTAATCCAGAAACCAGCATAACAAGATAGAGAAAAGGAGGATATATGATTGGGGAAAACTGGCATTTCAAAATATGGTTTATTCTATTAACTTTCACACTTTTAATTCTTTCAATTATTCTCACTCCCTCCACCCTTTTTAGGTAGTTGTTTTCTAAGAGATGTGGTTTTTCTCTCCAGAGTAACAAATTGTGAGGTAATTCATTAGAGTTATCCACTGTGGTTAAGTTCCTTTACCTTCTGGGCCAAATCTCTCACTCTTAAATCTATGTCCAGAACAGAGTATTCATAAGGAACAGGGATGACACTCTGCTTGGCTTGGGTTCAGCCTGTGCTCTGACAACCAGAATGCTGGTGTCCGTATTCCAGCGGAATGGTCTATGGAAGCTCAGTCAGGTATTGTGCCTACTGGAAGACAACACTGTAAAGTTGGTGCCAGTGTGGTACAGGGCCAAGGAAGACAGAATTCTACCTATTTCTGTGCAATGATGAATGCCATTTCATTTGGCATCTCACACACATGCAGCTGTGAGGACAGCCTGGAAACAACACCTATGATCCACATATTCATTCAGGGCTGGTACTAGATGGCTAAGGCAGAAGAGATGAGTGATGATAAATCATGTGAGACACTCTAAATTTTCTAAAAGCATCTAAAAGAGGTCCAGAGATCTGGCAGAACACAATAGAAGAATGAACCAGAATGATCTAAAAATAGTTTAATTAATATGCACCATACATACAATGCTTGGGAGGGCATCAGTTAATGTTTATTTGTCTTCCTTCACTTTATTGAGGATTATTTCAGGACTTTTTCTTTAAAGTCCCAGGACCTAGCACCATCCCAACCATATAATGTGTGTAACACAAATATTCATTGAATTAGACTGTGAGATTTGAAGATCAAGATTATTGTAACTCAGAAATTTCACACTTGGATCTCTATAAAGGCAAAGGATATGGCACCCATGAAGTGGGGAAAATAAAAGAGCTGCTTTCTTCCCCCACCACCCCCCATGATTTTTAATAATCCTTTTAATTCTTTTTATTACCTTTTATATACCTCCTCCTCCTTTCTGTTCTTTTTCTTTTGTTGTAAAATACTTCTCTTATCTAGAGTCTTTAGAAATTGCATACTTTATCTTCCCTTTATTACAGATGAAGAAATTTCTTTGACTAGATTATGAGGTTTCTGGTAAAATCAAAGATCTAGAAAGTCAGTGGAGAAGTTGAGGTAATGAAAAGTGTAAAACAAACCTTTAATTTGTATAATATTTGTCAATGTTGGCTCACCTATGCCAGTCATGCTGGCCAGTAAATAACAGATGTTCTAACAGCAGGATTTTTTATTTGGTGTTTTCAAAACTGCAGAAAGATCTTCCAAAAAGTTACAGTGATACTGTGGAATTTCAGACTGCAGACTCCAAATTTTAAATAAGACTATTGTTTCCTAAAGTCTTCAGGAGAGAGGGAACTGGTCAATAGTCCAAATCTTGGAGTCCCTGATGTCTAAGTCCTTAAGGCTTAAAACTTTTATTTTTACTTTTTACAGAGACATAACCAAATAATGTCTTTGAGAGCTGCCTTTGGGCCTAAGCAGGCAGTCGGACATCCCCCAAGGGGTCCCAGATTGGAGAGGGTGCAGGCCGGGCTGAGAGACACCATCCCCCCACCCCCACCTTCCATGCACTAATTTCATGCACGGGGCCACTAGTCCTATGTAATAATAGATAAACATGGTAATTGACAGTACCTTCGCTACGCCTCCCATTGGCTAATCAGCGTGATGTGCAAATTAACCACCAACAAAGATGGAGGCTAATTTGCATACTGCAGGCAGGGTGGGACAGCGCCATCCTGCCTGCCCCGCTGCCATCCGGGCCCGCTATCTGCGACCCGGGGCAGCAGGCATCCTGTGTGCGACCCAACCTGGGGCAGACGGGCATGGCAGCAGTGATCAGCTGGCCCACCCGGGCATCCCATGTGCAACCCGACCCGGGGCAGCCGGGAGGGGCAGCAAAGGCTTGAAGGTGGCTCTAGCCGGAGCGAAGACCTGGGTCCCGGGTGCCAGAGGAAAATCGGTGCCGGCAGCCAGGGGAAGGGAAGTCCTATTGCATGAATCTTTTCATGCAACAGGCCTCTAGTCTACACTAATAAAAGAGAAACATGGTAATTAGCGTACGACCGCTACTCTTCCCATTGGCTAATCAGCATATCCTTATGCAAATTAACTGTCAGCCAAGATGGCGGCCGGCAGCCAGGCAGCTGGAAGTGAACATGAGGCTTGCTTGCTCCAGTGACTGCAGACTCCAACGTTCCCTGCCTGACTTGCCGGCCTCTGAGCTGGCAGTTTGAAACATTCTAACAAAAATATATAGAAGCTAAACAAAATCCCAGAAGATCTCAGAGCTGGACTTATACATTGTTTCGATTATAGAATGCAAACAAACCAGCGGAAGCCTCAGAGGTAGAGCCAGAGCTAAAGCTGGCCCAGAATAAAAAAAAGAAAGAGAAAAAAAAGGAGCGGTTGGGAGCTTCAGTCAACAACCACCAGCCTGAAAGCAGCCCTCAGCCCCTCACCCAGACTGGCCAGGCACCCCAGTGGGGACCCCCACCCTGAAGGGTGTGTGACCAGCTGCAAACAACCATCATCCCTCATCCAGGCTGGCCAGGCACCCCAGTGGGGACCCCACCCTGATCCAGGACACCCTTCAGGGCAAACCAGCCAGCCCCCAGGCCTCTATTCTATATAGTAAAAGGGTAATATGTCTCCCAGCACCGGGATCAGGGGAGCCACGAGGCCTCCTGGCACCCGGATCAGTGTGACAGGGGGCAGCGCCCAAACCCCCTGATCGCCCTGCGGCTCTGTGTGTGACAGGGTGCGGCGTCCCAACCCCCTGATCGGCCCTGCTCTGTGTGTGACAGGGTAGAGCCATAACCTCTCCATTGGCCCTGCCCTGAGTGTGGCAGTGGCGGCGCCCCAACCCCCTGATCCGCCCTGCTCTGTGTGTGACAGGGGGCGGTGCCCTAACTCCCCTATCGGCCCTACTCTGTGCGTGACAGGGGGGAGCTCTCCACCCCTCTGATGGGCCCTGCTCTGTGCATGACAGGGGGGAGCGCCCCACCCCCCTGATCGGCCCTGCTCTGTGAGTGACAGGGGGTGGTGCCACAACCTCCCCATCGACCCTGCCTTGAGTGTAACAGGGGGTGGTGCCCCAACCCCCCAATCGGCCCCACCCTGAGCGTGACTGAGGGTGGCATCGCAACCTCCCAATCCCCTCTGCTCTGTGCATGATAGGGGGCGGCGCCCCAACTCCCCAATCGGCCCTGCTCTGAGCCTGACCAGGGGCTGCACCTAGGGATTGGGCCTGCCCTCTGCCTCCCAGGAGCAAGCCTAAGCCAACAGGTTATTATCTCCCAAGGGGTCCCAGAATGCGAGAGGGTACAGGCCCGGCTGAGGGAGCCCCCCTTCCCCCCGAGTGCACAAATTTTTGTGCACTGGGCCTCTAGTCTTTAAATAAAAGAATAAGTGTGAAGGATTCACACTCTCATTCAATATTTACCATAATGCTATAATAATCAAGTTAGTATAGTATTGGCCTAACACACACAAATAGTTCAATGGAACACAAGAGAGAGGCCAAAAAGGGACACACATCTAAATGAACAATAGATTTTAACAAAGATAACCTAGAAATTCAATGGGATTTTGAAAGTCTTTCCAACAATTAGTGCTAAAGTACCTATAGGTAAAGAGAAAAATAGTAATCTAATTATAATCTCACACTTTACACAAAATCAAATCAAAATGTGTCCCAAACTTACATGCAAGAGTTAGAACTCTAATGTCTCTAAAACAAAAAAAGAATAAATTAATATCTGATTGACCATAGGGGTGGGCAAGGATTTTGCGATTAATACATAAAAGACATAAGTCACACAAAAATTAAAGAGAATTTAGAAGTAAATTCAGGACTAAAATTAAAAACTAAAACTCCTACTCACCAAAGATACTATCAACAGATTTAAAAGGAAGAAAATATTTCTAATATTTTCATCTGACAAAGACCTTGTACCAAGAATATGCATAGAACTTCCACAGATCAATATTACAAAGATAAACAATTCCATTAAAAAGGGGGGAAAGGCTTCAGAAGACACTGTAATGAAAATAATGAGTGATTAAAAAATGTGAAAATATGCTGAACATTATTAATCATCAGGGAACTGAAAATTAATACCTCAATGGCATGTGAATTCACACCTATAAGAATGACTAAATGGAAAAGACTGACAAAACCGAACAGGGGCAAGGATTTGGAGCACCTAGAACTTTCAAGGATCTCATATATTGATGATTGGAGTGTGAAGTGGTCGAACCTACTTAGAAAACTCTTTTGCAGTTTCTTACAAAGTTAGATATATATTTTTGATACAGAAATTCTATTCCCTAAGTTGTTATACAAGAAAATTAAAGCATTTGTTTACAAAATGACTTGTACAAGAACATTTACAGAACCTTATTCATAATCTCTAAGCCAGGAAGAACCCAAATGACTACAACAGATGAATGGAGTATGTATAAAACATACTTATGAATGGAGCACTACTGAGTAGTAAAAGGAATGGATAAATGATGTGTACAACATCATGGGTGAGTCTCCAATTATCATGCAGAACAAAAAGATATCCAGATATAAAAGAGAATACACTTTATGTTTTAATTAATGGCATTTTGGAATAAGTAAAACTAACCTATGGTAAAAACAATTTTTTTTGAAAGTGCTCTCAGAAGATGTAGATTGTTTTGAAGGATGTAGGCAGGGACTTTTTCAGGTAATGGAAAGGTTCTATATCTTGATTATACAATGATTGCACAGGCATGTATATTTGTAAAACTCATAGAATTATACATTTAAGAACTTTACATTTCACTCTTTGTGAATCGCACATTGATTAAAATACATACACACATTTTGTGGTACCACTACATTAATCTGAATAACTAAAATGAAAAAAAAAATAAAAGCAGATACTATTAAATGCTGGTGATAATGTGTGATAATTGGAGCTCACTGATGTTTGGGGTGTTATTTGTGATAACACCTTAGGTAACTTCACACTACTTGTTGAACATGAATATTTATACATGTAATGATCAAAATTTGCCCTAGTCAGTTTGGTTCAGTGGACAGAAGGGTCCTAGGTTTGATTCCAGTCAAGGGCACATACCCAGGGTTGTGAACCCAATCCCCAGTGTGGGGTGTGCAGGAGGCAGCCAGTAAATGGTTCTTTCTCATCATTGATGTCTCTATCTCTCCCTCTCCCTCTCCCTCTCCCTTCCTTTCTGAAATCAATAAAAATATATTTTAAAAATTATATTTCTATGTAATAATACCACTTAAAAACATCTATCTTAACAAAAAGGTGTATATGATAATTTTTATACTGGCACTATTCATAGTAGCTAAAAGTGGGAAAATCTAAAATTTTCATGAAAATAAAATGGATAAATAAATTGTAGTTATATGTGTATAATAAAATTTATTTCTATAATGAGCATGAACAAACCAAAACTATATGCAAATAAATGGCTGTACTTTATACTATAATGTTGAATAAAATAAACCAAACCAAAGAGAATGCATAGAATTTAATTCCATTTTTATTAAACTCAAAAACAGACAAAACTAATTCATGTTGGTAAAAATCAAATTAGTGGTTATTGGGGTGACATAATGAATAGACTGAGATATAAGAAAGGTTACCTATGATAGTATTATTTTATTTCTTGATATATGTACTAGTTATGTTAGCTTTGTGAAAACTCACTGCATTGTATTTTTATTGGCTCTACACTTTGTGGATGTATATTATTCTTCAAAAAGTTTACTTAAGAAACCCTCACATTTTCAGTTAATTGTGTTTTCTCCCCTTCCTTTGCTATTTATAGAACATTGTCCCAAAGATCCTTCAGTTGGCTCCAGAAGTGTGCCAAGTTATTAACACACAAGATACAAAGGAAACAACAATACTGCTTAGATTAAAATGGCATGCTCATTTAAAGCTTTGGTAGCAATTTCTTCTATAACCTTATTTAAATAATGGATATCTATACTAATAAAAGGGTAATATGCTAATTATACCAGATCAACTGGACATCTTCCAGTCATCTGGTCCTCCTTCCAGACAAAGCCATGGTGGTGGAGGCTGAGGCAGAGGTGGTTAGGGGCGATCAGGCCAGCAGGGGAGGGCAGTTAGGGGCTATCAGGCCAGCAGGCAGAGGTGGTTAGGGTCAATCAGGCAGGCAGGCAGAAGGGTTAGGGGCATATCCCCATGCAACAATAATACCCAGATTAAATCAGCAGTAGGACATCCCCCAAAGGGTCCCAGATTGGAGAGGGTACAGGCCAGACTGAGGGACCCCCCTATGCATGAATTTTGTGCACTGGGCGTCTAGTATATTATAAAGAGACTAAAACAAACATTACAGCCAGATTCAATCTATATATATACAAAAGCCTAATATGCAAAGTGTCCCCTCAGGAGTTTAACCTACCAGGAGTTCGATCGCTTGCTATGATGTGCGCTGACCACCCGGGGTTGGAGTGGAATGAAGAAAGGCCCTAGCCAGCAGCTGGCAGCCAGGAAAAGAAGGCTCCGGCTGGTACCTGGCAGCTGGCAGCTGGCAGCGGCTAGGATTCCTACCCGTGCATGAATTTTGTGCACTGGGCCTCTAATAATAATATAAGAACATCTCTGTGAACCAGAAACTAAGTAGAAACAGAATTGTATGTGGATCTAAAGCTACAGGCCTGCTGATACCTGTGTCTAGAAGCAAATAATGAGCTGCCACAGTTTAGTTATTGTGGGTTAAAAGTAACCAATTCAGTTAGTGTGAATCTGGGAAACAGGGCTGTGTTTAATTCAAAAGGGTGTAGCTCTCTCCACACGTACAAAGAATCTGAGAGAGTGCCGAACCGGTTTGGCTCAGTGGCTAGAGCGTCGGCCTGCGGACTGAAAGGTCCCAGGTTCGATTCCGGTCAAGGGCATGTACCTGGGTTGCGGGCACATCCCCAGTAGGGGATGTGCAGGAGGCAGCTGGTCGATGTTTCTCTCTCATCGATGTTTCTAACTCTCTATCTCTCTCTCTTCCTCTCTGTAAAAAATCAATAAAATATATTAAAAAAAAAAAAAAAAGAATCTGAGAGAATAGATTTGACCACCAGTAAGAGTTCTATCTTTATCAAAAGCTATGACTGGAGAGGCATTGACCAGACACCAGGACATTAGGAAATGAGTCAATTGCCTAGTGGTTCTGTAATTGGATTTGCCACATCCCCATGCAACAATAATACCCAGGAATAATGTTTAGAGCTGATCTGACTCAGGAATCTAGAGGCCTGGAAAGAGGTAATCACAGAACATTTAGACAAGATGATCTTTAAGAGAGGGAGTGACCAAAAATAAATCTTTTGCTCAAAATGAGCCTGCAATACAAATTTCCATGAAAATAACAACAAAATCAAACCCTCCTTCTTAAGACAGCCAGTAAAATCAGCATTTTGAATAATTATTCCATATACAATTTATTTTATGCAATGCATTTCACAAATGTTGTTTAGAGAATGTTTAGAAGGATAAATATAGGTAAAATTTCTTTTAAAAAGGATTATGAAACAAAACCAGTCAAAAATGAAGAAAGGTTAGGTGTTTATCCTAATTATCAATTAAAATCTCAGATATAACATGTAGTCATTTAACTGGAAAGTCCAATAATTAAATGCATTCTGTAATGACTACAGTCTTACACCTAAAATTAAAACAAAATAATATTGAATTTAAACTGTAATTGAACAACAACAAAAAACATAACTCAGTCAGGGGGCAGATTTATGAACTAAGAATATACAGTGGAGAAATTTACACAGGATAATTAAGAGATATGGATAGATTGAGAGATTTCAAAATATTGCCAAAAGAAGAAAATGTACAAAAAGTACTCGAGATAAGTTTCCAAATTTGAAGATGGTCATTCTTTTTCAGATTAAAAATGTGCCCTGACTATGAAGTTGGTTTAATAAAATATAAATGAATGTTCACTCAGACAGTGTAGTGAAATGTTATATCATCAAAGGTTAAAAAATACTAAATTATAATCTATAAAAATAAGATTGCTTTCTAATAAATATATATATATATATGACTCTTAGGAAAAGACTTCTAATTAATAGTAATAGAAGGTAGCAAACAATTGTACACTATCTTAAAATTTAAAGGCAGGGTGGAGTGAAACTGTCAAAGAATAATTTTGTCCCCAGCTTCAAAATTTTTCAGAGTGAAATTAAAATAAAGATATTTTCAAATATATAAAGACTAATAAATCTATAACACAGAGACCTTCAGTAAAACCTATTATAATAGAAAAATGAATATAGAGATATGTAATTAGATAGCAATAGAAATTATTATTCTAATCACAGGAAAAGTCAACGCTATAATGTACCTAGATGTAAAAATGAAACAAATTTGATTTATAAACAAAGGTAACAGAAGAATATTAGATCTATTGATAAATTAATGACCCCAATGTTTTGCCGCTGCCTGTTTACATTCTTCACCAGGTGACTTTTTTGTGGTCCCTTTTATTAAAGAGATAATGCTGATTTTCACACCCATTTGAAATCAACTTGGTCCCGAGCCTTGCTCTGGTCAACAGGAGAAGGCAGAAATGACAGTATGGTGATTCCAAACCTAGGCTTCAAGAGGATTTGCATATTTCAAGATTTTCTCTTGAATGTCTGCTTTTAACCATTAGAAAAATATACTAGTAACTAGGCAAGATTGCTGGTCCCTGAAGGAGAATAGGATATATATCAGGCAGATGCTCTGATTAAGCAGAACCCTCAGCCCTGTGGTATACATTATCATACAAATATACACCAATTTATTTATCCATTCTTCTGTTGATAGGCATTTGGGGATAGTCACCCCTTACCCCTCACCACGGGGTCCCTCCCATTATGGCTATTAGAAATAAAGCCTCTATGACGTTTTGTATATAACTTTTGTGTGGATATATTTTCCAAAGTATCTCATTTGGGTTTTCGTTATTATTTTCCTGATGGCTTTAAATGGTGAGCACATTTTTGTGTATCTTTTTGTGTGAAGTCTTTGTATAAAATTTGGTAATTTCTATTGAGTTGTTTGGTGTTTGGCTTTGTTTTTGTTGTTTTATTTTTTTTAATCCTCACCTGAGGATATTTTTTTATTAATTTTTTAGAGAGAGTGGAAGTGGGGGTGGTGGTGGGAGAGACAGAGAGAGACAAACAAAAACCAGAGACATTGATATGAGAGAGAGACATCAATTGGTTGCCTCCCTCAAAGACTCCTGATCTGCAACAGGGATTGCACCTGCAACCCAGGCATGTGTTCTTGACTGGGAATTAAACCTCAGTGTCACCCTAAGGTGCTTGGGCTGAGGCTCTAACCATTGAGTGACACCAGTCAGGGCAAGTTGCTTATCTTTTTATTAGATAGTTGTAAGCTTTCTTTAAGCCTGTGTAAGATATATGGATTCTGAATATTTTCTTACAGAATTTCATTTTGCATTTAAATGTTAATGATTTTTGCAAAGTGAAAATGTTGAGCCCTGGCCGGTTTGGTTCACTGGATAGAGTGTCGGCCTGGGGACTGGAAGGTCCCGGGTTCGAATACGGTCAAGGGCATGTACCTTGGTTGCGGGCTCATCCCCAGTGGGGGGTGTGCAGGAGGCAGTTGATCGATGCTTCTCTCTCATCGATGTGTCTAGCTCTCTATCCCTCTCCCTTCCTCTCTGTGAAAAATCAATTATATATATATATATATATATATATATAAAGATCTCTAAGATAAAAAAAGAAAATGTTGATTTTCATGAAGTACAATATCTGAATTATTTTCTTTTATGATTTTTGTTTTTTTGTGTACTGCTAAGAAAATTTTGCTTTCCAAAGTTGATTTTATTTATATTTTCTTCTAGAAATTTATAATTGTACCTGCTACATTTAGATCCAAACAAGTCCTATTTGGATTCTCTCTCCCTGTTTATGCATTTAGAGTTGCTTCCAGACACATAACTGGGGTTACTGAAAGGCTCATATTATTTGTTTCATTTTTCTTGGGGATCACAAACTTATTCTGGTTGTTGTTGACAAGAGAAAACTTCTGAGATGTCCTAAATTAAAAGACAATGGCAGGAGAGTGAGAGAAAGAGACAAGAATAATCAACCAGTTAATAGCTATGAGCCAACTAACAATAACCTGCTCACATTCCTGAATGTGTGTTGGAGAATCACTGTCCAGGTGGCTATCTAAAAAGAAGATCCAATTTCCAGAAACCACCACATTCTACTTATACAAGAGCTTTCAGGACTGTGGCACATGACCAATCAAAAACAGTCAATTCTTCTACCTATGGACTGTGCACCTATCCTAGAACTGCCTCCAAAGCTTCTGTCCATGCCCCTAATCTGTAGCCAATGTAAATTGTTTTAGAACAACTTACATCTTTCTTCCTAAAAACATCCTATATAATAAAAGCATAATATGCAGAACGACAGGTTGGTGGTGGTGGGGGGGGGGCGGGGGGGGGACTGGAGAGCAGGTGGAGCCAGGCCAGCCAAGGCATGTGTCAGTGGGCAGAGGAAGGGGACAGCGATGGGGTGGGGGGTGGCAGTGACCAGCAGTGGGGCAATGGGGGCTGACGCCATCTTCTCATTGCCCCGCCTGGCCTGGTCACCTCCCACAGAGGGAGGCCACTGGCGACCCTGCAGGGCGATTCAGGGTGGAGTTGGCTGCTAACCATCCCCAGATAGGCTCACCAGGGTAGCCTCCTGCAGAGGGAGGCCACCAGCAAGGGTGGTGAATGGGGGGCGGGGCCAGCCAGCCACCCACACAGTCCCCTGATTGGCCTGCTGGCTACTTTCCACAGAGGGAGGCCAGACTGCTGCTGGGACATCCTGTAAGTTGGACATCCTCTGAGGGCTCCCGGACTGCAAGAGGGCGCAGGTGGGCTGAGGGACCCCCACACCCCAGTGCATGAATTTTTGTGCACTGGGCCTCTAGTAATGTATAAAAGAGTCATTCAACTCCAGGGCATCAGGCCTTTGTTTTCCCCATCAGCCCTGTTGCTGGTGGTTCCCACTGTACCCCGGAACCTGGGCTATAGTTATCTCTAGTGATCCCAGGGCTCAGAAAACCCCTGTTTTAGAAGAGCTTTCAGCTGTGAAAACTTTTGTTTAACGTTGTCTAATGTCTAGACACATTTGTCAAACATATAGATTTTTTTGAGAGAGGATAAGTCTGGATCTTTTTACTCTGACTTGGTTGGAGATGGAAGTCTATATATTTTAAATGTATCTTTCTCACTTCTCTCTGCTTAATAATTATCTAGTTCAGTTAATATTTTTAATATTCCCTTCCCCCCATTGTTAAGTATCATCATGAATATGATTTATTCTTCTTAAATAATATTAGAGCTATTCCATTTTTTGCATGTTCTCATTAGCTTGTTTATGTCATTAAATGATACAACAAATAGAATAATAAAATCAATGCTCCTTTAGCACACAAGTATGGATTATTAGAATATACGCCAACATCCCATGGAGCAAAGTAGATCTGCAAATCTTCAATAACTTAGTCTCATTAACCTCTCTAATTTTTCTTTTGTCAATCCACTATGCTATCAGTCGCCCCGAGGATGGATTTCTCATTGACTCCATTCCCATAATAACAACATTAACTCAAATTATTTCTGTCTTTGGGTTGAAAGAGGATAAAATCATAATGCTTTACATTTTTACACAACTATAAGTCATCCTCATTCATTACCAGCTTGCATAACACTATAGTTGTCTATCATATGTTTAAATTAAACCTCATCAAAAATTCTTTGAGGTACAAAGTAATGACTCCATTGTACAAATGAAGACAAGATTTTTAGAAATTAAGTGGCTTGCTCAAGTTCACACAGTTATTCAATAATTGAGGTAGAATTTATCCAAAGGATTCTAATTCCCAGTCTTGACCCATAATAACAATTTTTAAAAAGGCTTTTAGTCAAACAGGTCTAATTTAAAATGTCTCTTCTACCATTCAGTAGAATATGATTCTGAACAAAATAATTTATTTAAGTCACAGTTTCCACTTCTGAAAAAATAAAAAAGGCAGTAATAGTATTTAGCATTGCTGGGTTGTTTCAAGGATTAAGGTATCATTAAATGAAAGTGTCTAACGATATGTCTAGCATACTGTAGGCAGTGGATAAACAGTATTGTACTGGATGTCTTTTATTTGTTTCTTAAATTGACTCTCCATTCCTCTGCTCTCAAGTCTGGAGCCTGATGTCTCTTTAAAAACAACAACCATTGCTTGAGTTTGGCTAATGTTGGGAAGTTTAGGAGATCAGAGGGAAATTAGTAAGTGAGCCTGGGTATTTATTCTATTTTCTTGTTTCTCTTCCTGAAAGTATCATGATTCCTCAAAATAGCTTCTATTTATGGATCAAGACTATTCGTTTAATAATCAGATCCCTGACTTGTAAATTAAGAGTGATTAAAATCCTAGTTCCAAGAATTATTGTGAGGACCAAAAGATATAATGTAGGTAAAGTATATGTTTTTTAGTAAAAAGTTGGAATAATTTTATTTTAGGGGAGGAATCTAAAAAATTATGTCTTAGTAACAATATTCAATTTAGAAAAAGATACACATGCTTACACACACGTGTATATATACATACATATTTATACATGCATGTATTTATACACGTGTATATGTATGTATACATCTAACTATGCATAAAACAGAGAGACAGAATCTTTGGAAAATGTTCTTGAGGTACATCAATGCAAAAGAATACCACTTAGCCATACGAAAAGATGAAATGCTGTCATTTGTGACAACATGGATGGACCTTGAGAATATCATGTTAAGTGAAATAAGAGATAGAAATTCAAGAACCATATAACTCCACTCATATGTGGTATATAAAACTGAAAGCAACAACTGAACAGAGACTCTCAGACACAGATAATAGTATGGAGGATAACAGAGAGAAAGGAGAATGGGGGGAGTTAGTAAAAAGGGTCAGAAACATGGTTATGGAAAGAGATTTGACTTTGGGTGGTGGGTACAGATGATGTATTATAGAATTGTACACTTTTTTTAAAAAGTCATAAAAGCCAAAGTTAGAGGCAATAAGCATTTATTTGATATCAATAAGAATTGCAACCTGGGAAGCACTGATTCAGGCAAAAACCCAAACAGAGTTCTGATTATGAAATGAAGGCAAAGAAATTTATGAGAAAGGGAAGGGAAACAATTGCATAGATGGAAGGAATTTCTATTGGTGCTAATAATCCAAGAAAGGCATTTTTATGCAAGTAAGTTAGCTATATATGATGGTATTAATTCTAGAGAATTTCCTTAACATTCAGTCTTCATCACAGGGCATCTGCTTTCCTATTAGCTTTTCAAATAGTTGTTTGGAATACAATGTTGGTTTGGCCCAGTCCAAAGGTTATATTTCCCCAGTTGAAACTTTCTGAAGATTCAAAGAGTAAGATATGCAAGACAGTTCTTCTGGGATGGCAGCTCTAATTTTATTTTTAAACTAGAGGCCTGGTGCACGAAATTCATGCACGGGTAGGGTCCCTAGGCCTGGCCAGCAATCAGGGTCAATCGGGGCCTTCTGGCTTCCAGCTGGGGCCTCCCTTCCCTGGATGCTAGCTGCTGGTCAGGGCCTTCCTTCATTCCTCATCCCCCCCTGGTGGTCAGCGTATGTCATAGCGAGCGATAGAACTCCCGGTCTCCTGGTCAAACTCCCTCAGGAACACCTTGCACATTAGCCTTTTATATATATAGATGGCTTCATTTATATCACTTTTTACATCCTAAAAACTATCTTTAGTTAAATTGTTTACTTTGCTTGTCAACTTTGAAAATTAATTACAGCTTTTCTTTTATTCTTAATCAAATGAGAAAACAATAAATACAAAACAATTATGTCACTTCTATATGCTTAATTCAATATAAATATATAGAAAAGGCTAGTAATTTATTTTAAAAATAATTAATTTAATGTCTTAAGCTATTACGAAAATAATAAAAATGGAATTGTACATTTTTGGGTTTTATTTGATACTAGAGGCCTGGTGCACAAAATTCGTACACAGGTAGGGTCCCTAGGCCTAGCTGGTAATCAGGGCTTATCATGGCCTTCCTTTCCCTGGCTGCTGGCTGCCGGCTGCTGGCCAGGGCCTTCCTTCGTACAGCACCACTCCCTGGTGGTCATCGCACATCATAGTGTGCGGTTGAACTCCCGTTCATTTGAACTCCCTAGGGGACAATTTGCATATTAGCCTTTTATTATATAGGATTATAAAATCATCAGTTCTTTCTCTCTCTTTCCCTTCCTTCCTTCCTTTCTTCCTTCCTTCCTTCCTTTCTCTCTTTTGTTAATTGTCACCAAGGATATTTTTCCCATTGCTTTTTAGAGAGAGTGGGAGTGAAAGGGAGGGAGGGAGATGGAGAGAGAGAGAGAGAGAGAAAGAGAGAGAGAGAAAGAGAAACATTGATGTGAGAGAGACACATCAATTGGTTTCCTCCTGTATGCAACCTGACCAGGGCCAGGGATCTAACCTGCAACCCAGGTAAGTGTCCTTGACCAGGAATTGAACAGGCAACCCTTTGGTATTTGGACTGGTGCTCTAACCCTGAAAAACACTGGCCAGGGCTCATCATTTATTTTTAAAATATGCTGGATAATTCTATTATTATGATACATTAGAAATTAGTTTCTTGTTTTCATTTATTTGAAGAAACAGCCAATCAATTGTCATTTCTATTTAGAGTTTGCTGTCATTTGTAGGAGATGAGTGCCCTCTTCTGGTTTTGTAATAAAACTGTTCATCAAATAATGCTTTATTTAGCTGATTGTTTTCCCCTTTATATCACATTTAGTTTCTCTTTGTAGTCAGAGGCATTTAATAAAATTATGCACATTTTTCTTTGTTTTATCCTTTGCCAGAGCAGCATAATAGATCGCTTTTACTTCTAAACAATTTCCACTTCTTGTTCTTAATCTTGTTAGTCTTTCTCCAAGGGCACAGTACAAAAGTTTGTCTCTAATGTTTTTATTCCTTGGCTTAGGGAAACATGGTTCAAGCATCAGGTTATGAGCAAGAATGTGATATTCTTTTTCAATTAGTTTGAAAGAAAAAAAGAAGAGGAGGAAAAGATGGCACAGGAGGAAAGATTGCTAAACCTAACAACTTAAGATAGATTTTTTTTTCTATTTTATTGATTTCTTACAGAGAGGAAGGGAGAGGGATAGAGAGCTAGAAACATCGATGAGAGAGAAACATCGATCAGCTGCCTCCTGCACATCTCCCACTGGGGATGTGTCTGCAACCCAGGTACATGCCCTTGACCAGAATCGCACCTGGGACCTTTCAGTCCGCAGGCCGACGCTCTATCCACTGAGCCAAACCAGTTTCGGCGAGATAGTTTTGATTACTTGGAAAATATAATGGAAGGATACTAAGAACATGCCTTCTCATTACTCTCTCTCTCTTTCTTTCTCTCTCTCTCTCTCTCTCTCTCTCTCTCACACACACACACACACACACACACACACACACACGAAAACCAAGCATATAGATGGTGAGAGAATAATATTTTTTTAATAAGGAAGCCTTTTACTTCTCTTGTAATTTTTAGAATTGCCATGAATTCCTCCTCAGTCGCTTGCAGTTGATCAGCAGAATCACCGCCAGTTTTGACATGATTGGGATACATTATCAAAACATTGCCAAATAGGAGGTAAGAATTACAATTTTAGCAACACGTCTTTTGTATACACGCATTCTACATGGGAGTCTCACTTTATTTTAATCTTTAGTTAGCCGGTTAAGCCAGAAAGTAAATAAAATTTCCATGTTTAGCTCTAATATCTAGAATTTAAATTTGTAAATCAATGGTTTCTGGGTCTGTGCAGATAAATTTATCTTATAGTTCAAAATAGAAAATATTATCTCACTATGGTGGGCTGGGGTTTCTTGCCCAGCAAAATAATCAACCACAGCAATCAAAGCCATCAGGTGGTTTCTTATTTCTAATTTTCTCTTCTCTCACATAAAGACAATATTAGTTCTAGCAGAACCAGTATAGTCAAGAAGGAAGAGAGGAACTTATTTGCATTCAATTTTAGGCAATATTTGTTAAAAATTCAATTTTAAGTAACAAACAAGAAACTACGATTTCCATATTTTCTCTCATCAATGTTCTTTGAGCCCATCTTGATGAAGTTATTACATATTGATTTACTGATATTCTCTCAGGTTAGAACAATTGAGATAATTATCCTGATAACTCAGATGTGAAGGGAGGACTTTTCAGAAATAAAATAGAACAGACTGGGATTACCTCCCAGTTGCACTAGAAACCAAGATCATAAGTTAGGTATTATTTCCTTCATTTAATTAACAGAAAAGCATTGGGGAAAGTCACTATATATGAAATGAGAATTCAACAGCTTCTGTGCTCTTTAATATTTTAATCAATCAAGATGAAGAGTTCTGAACTGCTTAGGCTTTTAAAAGAATGTCTATGAACGTCAGCAGTAAGAGCAGCAGTAGGTGGCACTCGAAGACCGTAAGTCTGTGAGGCAAATTCATGATTTTCCTCCTTGTCTTTCCTCCTTCAATCCCCACAATACTTGTGAAGGGAGGACTGTCAGGGAGTTGAAGAGAGGAAATGAGAATCACCGCGGCCGTGGCACTGACTCCTTGCCTATGTTTTCTGGAATGAATCCTGGAATATGTCCAAGGGGAAAGCACATGGCCAATTTACTACCAAGATTCTGCTCAAGCCACATTAACTGTCCCAACAGTTTGAATAAAAAATAAGGAAGTTTCACCCTGACTTCTGCCAGGGGTTCCTGCTGCTTCTTTGCTGCTACTGGTAATTAAGCTCTTGCTGTTTAGAGAGAGCTTAATGAACGTATTTGTCATTAAGATAATTATTACAATTTTTTTCACAGACAACACAAAATCACTTAAGAAATACACATTTTTCTCTTTTTTTTTTTCCTCAACAAAGCTGACACGAAGACATTGAAACATTTTCTTTTATTTCTTTAAATCTGAAATGGAGTCTATTTTACAGCAACTGATTTATTTTGTATTCCTTAGACCCTTCAAGGCTGATCTTGCCTCCACAGAACTCGCACTGCCCCAGCCAGACTAAGCCCATAGCCATGACTCACCCATAACAGTTGCAACTTTAAAGCACATCCCAGCCCTGCTTTTTCCCACAGCTCTCCTAATCCTCTTTCACATGACCAGGAAGACTGCCTTTAAATCTAACGGAGGATGTTTCTGACATTTTTTTCAAGGCTGTAAAAACTATTTCCGGATCCAGGAGTAGAAAATGATATGTGGGTGTTTGGACAAATCAGTGGTTATCATTTCTCCTTCCAGCTAGCTACTAAGAGGGGTCTTAAAAAAATCCAACTCAGTATTTTGTAAAAAATATACCTAAAGAAGCATTGCATTTCCAAATCTATATTCAGAAATGATAAGAAATTAAAAAAAAAATCAGTTCTAAAGATAAATTGTTATTGAATCTGGAATCAGATATTATATTTTAAAATGTTTAATGACAAAGAAATAGTGTAGAATATTTCAGCTTTATTTTCTCACTTATAAAATTTGTTTTATCTTATTTTATTTTTGATGTATAATTTATCACAAGAGTTGTGTGAAGCAAGAGCAATGAAATGATGGTTCAACTGAGAATTAAATTCAATGCAGAGGACACTGCACCATGGTTTCAGAGCCATTCCTGCAGCAGATTGATGCCAAAAAAAAGTCCTATGTAAGTGAATTGAAACAGGTGTGTCTTTCAAGAACTGTGACTTTAGAAGCCCACACCAACTCTGGCATTCATTTCCCAGGGATAGCATTACATTGAAGAGGAAGGATCCTCTGTAGTTTATGTCATCCCTGGGAAATGAATGCCAACGTTGGTCTGGGAGCCTGCAGAATCAACTTAGCTTCAGAAGCTTTAAAACAGTGGTCCTCAACCTTCCTAATGCCGCAGCCCTTTCATACAGTTCCTCATGTTGTGGTGACCCCCAACCATAAAATTATTTTCGTTGCTACTTCATAACTGTAATTTTGCTACTGTTATGAATCGTAATGTAAATATCTGATATGCAAGATGTATTTTCATTGTTACAAATTGAACATAATTAAAGCATAGTGATTAATCACAAAAACAATATGTAATTATATATGTGCTTTTCGATGGTCTTAGGTGATTCCTGTGAAAGGGGCGTTCGACCCCCAAAGGGGCTGCCACCCACAGGTTGAGAACCGCTGCTTTAAAAGCTGCTCTTGCAATGTTAAAACAATATTTTGGATAAGTCAACAAGTGTGGCAAATGGGGACTTCCTGAGGAATTTCCACATTATTCTGCTAAGATATCTGCTAAGGCAAGAGTAAATGAGATCTTTGGGCTTGGGTAAGAAGTATTCATGGGCATATTAGTCAAGATTTTCTTAGTTGCAAATTCCTAAACTCAAATCAAATCAATTAAGTCAATATATAATACTTCCTATTGTATGTAACAGCCTGTGGCTCTGACATAAAAGACCTTTGGACTCCAAGTCTTAAAAATTACCAGGGTCCATAGATTTACATGTCTCTGACTGTTTTATTCTTCAGACAAAATAGAACAACCACCCCCTGCCTCCCCCACCCCCAACTCCATAGAAGTCCCAAGAATGCCTCTGATTGTCCTGGTTTAGATAATGTTTTTCCTAAACCAACTACTATATCTGGGGGATCACATGTTGTTTGTGCAGGTCTGGGTCATAAGTGTACCCTTTCAACTTGGGGACAGATAGAAAGAGAGATTATTTATTTGAAAGGAAAAAAGACTCTCTGGACAGACAGAAATAATTTATGTCTATCACACTGGCATCCTTACTATACATTCCGCCCCAGTCTGGGGCATTCTTACTGACCACCCTTCTCTTCCACTCCTCTCCAGCATTCTTGCTGCTCCTTGACCACTAAAGGTTATTTCAGGTCCAGGCCTTTAGAGTGCTGTTACTTTTTGCTTCTCTTTCCCAGATCTTCTCACAGTTGATTTCTCTTGAATTTCAAGTCTTTCCACCTATGATTATTATGATAAAAAATGTCACCTTGTCATTAGGGTTTTAAAAATATATATTTATATGGACCAGATAATAAAATAGTGTGCACTTTATTTGAAACCAAGTAAGCCCTGACAAAAATATATATCACGGCCGCTGTGATTCCACATCAAACCTTAACAGTAAGAATCGGGCATTTATTCTTTGCATCATTTGCCAGCCCTGGTAGAGGAAGGCACCCACCTCCAGCAGAGAATCAAATGAATAAGTGTTTCCTTATTTTAAGAATAAGAGCCCTGGTAGAAAGGGTTCAGCTGGCAGGCTCCCTCTGCTCCCCACAGAGCCTGAGAATGCAACGGGCCTCTGGTGGGCATTTCTACTGTGTCTGCTCTGTGTGCCTACTAGGCAGCTGATGGTGATGCATCATCAGCACCAAATCATTATCCTCTTATCCTTAAGTATTTTCAAGAATTAATACTATGAAAAATAGTTATTAGTTTATTTGTATGCTCTCTGTTTCCTTCCTTTAAAATACTTAATTCATGAAAATAAAGTCTGTCTAACTTAATTCTGTTTCTAGCACATATATTAGTATCTGCCATAAGTTGATAAACGTTTGTTTGGTTAATGAATATGAATGGTTCATCAAAACATTCAGTTTTCAACACCTTTATTTTATTTTTTAAATTATTCTTTATTGTTGAAAGTATTATGTATGTCACCTTTTTCCCCCCATTGACCACCTCCAGCCAACCACCCCCCGACCCGCCCACACCTCAGGTCTTCAGCACCCTGTTGTCTGTGTCCATGGGTTATGCATATATGCATGCAAGGTCTTTGGTTGATTACCTCTTGCCCACCCACCCTTCCTCACCTTCCCTCTGAGAGTCCACACTATGTTTCATGATTTGAATCTCTAAATCCATTGTTCATTAGATTCCACATATGAGTGCTATCATGTCATTCTCTGACTGACTTATTTCACTTAGCATGATACTCTCCAGGTCCCTCCATGCTATCTCAAAGGGTAAGAGAGTCTTCTTTTTCACCTCTGCATAGTATTACATGGTATAAGTGTACCAGATTTTTATCCACTCATCTACTGATGGGCATTTGGGCTGTTTCCAGATCTTAGCTATTGTACATTGTGCTGCTATGAACATAAGGGTGCATGCATTCTTTCTGGTTGGTGCTTCAGGTTTCTTAGGATATATTCCTAGAAGTGGGATCACTGGATCAAATGGCAGATTCATATTTAATTTTTTGAGGAAACTCCATACTGTTTTCCATAATGGTTGCACCAGTCTGCATTCCCACCAGCCGTATGCTAGGGTTCCCTTTTCTCCATATCCTTGCCAGCACTTGTAAATTTGTTGATTTGTTGATAGCCATTTTGACAGGTGTGAGATGGTACCTCATTGTCATTTTGATTTGCATCTCTCAGATGATTAGTGACTTAGAGCATGTTTTCATACGTCTGTTGGCCATCTGTATGTCCTCTTTGGAAAAGTGTCTACTTAGGTCCTTTGCCCATTTTTCAGTTGGATTGTTTGTCTACCTTTTGTTAAACTGTATGAGTTCCTCATATATTTTGGATATTAATCCTTTATCAGATGTATCATTTCCAAATATGTTCTCCCATACAGTGGACTCTCTTTTTGTTTTGTTAATGGTTTCTTTTGCTGTGCAGAAGCTTTTTATTTTTATGTAGTCCCATTTGTTTATTTTCTCCTTAGTTTCCTTTGCACTAGTAGATGTATCTGTAAACATATTGCTATGAGAGATGTCTGCTATTTTTCTGCCTATAATTTCTTCTATGATTGTTATGGTTTCATGACTTACATTTAAGTCTTTTATCCATTTTGAGTTTATTCTTGTCTATGGTGTAAGTTGGTGGTCTAGTTTCATTTTTCTTTGCATGTACCTATCCAATTTTTCCAACACCATTTATTGACGAGACTGTCTTGACTCCATTGTATGCTGTTGCCTCCGTTGTCAAATATTAATTGAGCATTAATGGCACTGGATGATTTCTGAGTTCTCTGTTTAGTTCCATTGGTCTATATGTCTGTTCTTATGCCAGTACCAGGCTGTTTTGATTATGGTGGCTTTGTAGTATGACTTGAAATCTGGTATTGTTATGGCTTTTTTTATACACCAATAATGAATTCTCAGAAAGGGATATTAAACAAATAATCCAATTTACCATTGCAATAAAAGATTGAGATACTTAGGAATAAATTTAACCAAAGAGGCAGAATACCTATACTCAGAAAACTACAGGACATTGAAAAAAGAGATAGAAGAAGATATAGACAAGTGGAAGAATATACCGTATTCATGGATTGGTAGAGTCAACATCATTAAAATGTCCATACTACACAAGGCAATCTACAGATTCAATGCAATCCCTATTAAAATATCAACAGCATATTTCACAGAGCTAGAACAAATACTCCAAAAACTTATATGGAATCAAAAAGACCACGAATAGCTGCAGCAATTTTGAGAAAGAAAAACAATGTTGGAGGAAACACCTTTATTTTTTACTTCTGAAACTTAGAGATAATTGGCTAAACTTGCCATTACAGATTACTTGGATCTCCATATTATCATGATGGAAGTTTATCATGCCTAATACTGAACACCAATCTACATGGAGACCTGCAGCAATGTTCTTTCTTTCTTTTTGTTTTTTTGTTAGTTCTGACATGAGGGTATTTTTTCCATTGATTTTTAGAGAAAGTAGGAGAGAGAAAGGGAGGAGGAAGGAGAGGGGGAGAAATATGGATGTGAGAGAGACACATTTATTGGTTACCTCTACAACGCAAGTACATGCCCTTGACTGGGAATCGAACCTGAGGCCCTTCAGTGTGGGTGCGTGTGTGTGGGGGGCGGGGGGGGGGGGGGCGGGGCGCTGATGCTCTAACTACTGAGTAACACGGGTTAGGGCAGCAATATTATTCTTAATGTGGAGTATTTCTTATAAAAGTAGTGTGTTTGTTCAGCTATTCACCAAAGAGTCAGAAACCCCAGGAAAGATTAATTGATATCACAGTAGATCTCTTGGTACAAAAATAATTTCTATTAGTATTTTGTGATGATGGCAAAACTGGTATTTTGAAAATGACTTTGTCTATATTTCATAATGAGAAATCACTTAACCACTTAAGTTCTTATATATCTTTACATACAGCGAAATATAAGAGAGAGCATTATTAGTGCCTTTTTATCTGCTTCTGTACCTATACTTATTGTTGGAAGACATTCTTTCCATGGGTCTCTCACGTTTCTGTACATCTGTGACTATAGAGGTGTGGCAAAAATAGGTTTACAGTTGTGAGTATGTAAAACAGTTTATTCTGATATAATTATTTATTGTATTATTTTCCATATAAACCACTGTAAGCCTACTTTTGCCCCACCCTGTGATTTCAAGGCTATTTCTATAGCAAATAGCCTTAGACAGTGGAGCAGAGGGCAGGGTGTTTTGTCTGCTTGGTATAGTGAAAATAATGTCTCCCTTTGGGCAAAGATTGGGCAGATTTCCTTGCAGCCCATTATAAAAGATTGAGGCTTCAAAAATTCAGGATTTCTCAGCAGTGACACAAATTTGCTGAGGGACAAGATGCTTCTGGGCTGCTCTGCATCCCCCTTATGCCAACTCGGGGATGAGAAACCATGGTGTAAACATGAAATCCATGCTGCTTGTTGTTCCATGAGTAATAAAATCCTTCATCTTTGACCCATCTAATCTCAGCATCTGAGAAAAAGCCGCAGGCTAACTTGTTCACTTACACGTAAAATAACATATCTAACCCATATATTTTTTTTAGTTTTTCTTTTTTATTTCTTTTTTTCTTTATTGATTAAGGTATTACATATGTGTCCCCATTATAATTTTTGACATTTATTTTAATATCAGCTTTCAGTCACTGCTTGCTAAAGTAGTGATGATAGCCTTCCCTAGAGTTATAGTCACTGATTCATTCTGTCTCCTCTTTGGCGTGTTTCATGCCATTCTTGTTCTATCCAGATGTCTCCATGGTTATCTAGCTTCAAAGATCTAACTCTGTGATCACTGATTTTAATTAACAAAATGGATTTTCCATGCTTTATCTTTCCCTGTTTAAGTATATATGACACATGACATTATTCTTTTATGAGAAAGGTGATGGTGGAGGTAGTGAACTTTCTGAATATCACAGAAACCTGTATTGTCAGAAAATATCTTTGTTATCTTATAGAGTACTTGAAATAGATCACAGCTTTGCATCTATCACCAGTAAACTCTCCCCCTTCTCAAAAACCTCCAGAATTTTGAATTCATACAGTTTAATCATTTAATGCCCAGTATTGATTGGATTATGGTTGCATCTCCCTTTTCGCCATTTGATCAATAGTTAGTCAGAAGTTTCATTCACAAGGTTTGGTATTATTGTTGTTGTTAATATTTCTGCTTTTCCCTTCTCAAATGTTTCTATGGTACTAAGATAAGTATTTATAACTTATTATACTGCTTTCCTCTCTCTTCAGACTTCTCATAACCAGTTTCCTAATAGATAAGCCAAGTTTAATTGTTTAAAATTATTCAACTATTGCCTATATTGACTATAAATGAACATTTATGGCCAGCTCCTCCTTTTGGAGAAAATGTAAGTTTTATTTTCCATGACTCCTGTCATGTTGATGAGTTAGGGCATTTCAATTAATAATTATACCCTGGTATCTCTTATACACAAAGCTAATGTTGGAAGTGTATATGGCTAAGTCAGCTTACATCTATTACTTTCTCCTATTGGAATGACAACCAATCTTCAATCAATTTTGTCACTGATCAGTTAATATGATTTTACTAGAAGAGAATAGAGATAACTGACCATATCTATCTCAATAAGTAAATCAGATTAAAAGTAAAGTTTTTTGGTTAATATTTGATATCAGCAACTATGAGAAAAATGAGCAACTTATTTCAAAAACAGTTAATCAGAAAAAGGATTGTTTATATGTAAAGTAAATTCTAGTTTCTAGGGAGACTAGGTAAAGGTAACTTCTACATACTTAGTCTAATCAACTATACTCAAGCTAGTAGTATATTCCACACAATACAAATCAACTGTGCTCTGTCAGATGAAAAAGACATGCCAAATTGATTATTTTGAACAGGTATATTGAGGTACAATTTGTATAAAGTAAAATTAACCCTATTTTGTATGTAGTTCTATATTTTTCACAGATGATACTATTATTTAACAAGTACCACAATCTGAATAGAGAGCATTTTTATTAACTCAAAGAATTCCATCTTACTGTTTTGCTGATAATATTTTCCTCTGTGCTCAACCTTTGCAACCAATGATCTCTTTTCTGTTCTTATATTTACAATGAAGACTTTAAAAAGACTTCATTATAAAAATAAATGATTTCTTCCATTTAGAATATTATATTTGAGATCCATGCCAAGGTTGTATCACTCAGGGTTGAGTGTTGACCTATGAATCCTGAGGTCATGGTTTGTTTCCTGGGTTTGGGTTCCATTCTGAGTAGGGGTCATGAAGGAGGCAGCCAATCGATGATTCTCTCTGATCACTGATGTCTCTATCTGTCTCTCCCTCTCCTTTCCTCTCTCTGAAATTAATGAAAAAGAAAAAATATATTTAAAAATCAGGCATTGTACATCTTTTGTTGTTCTACCTATACTATATATCTATCTATATCTATATCGATCTATATCTATATCTATATCATCTATATCATCTATATCTATATCATCATCTATCTATATCTATATCGATATCTAATCTATATCTATCTACATCTATAGCATCTATATTTATATATCTATATAATTTATATGTATTTTAATCCTCACCTGAGGATTTGCTTATTGATTTTATTTTTAGAGAGAGGATAAGGGAATGAGAGAAAGAGAAACATCAGTGTGAGAAAGAATATTGATTGGCTGCCTTCTGTACACACTCCAACTGTGAATTGAACCTACAAACTTTCGGTATATAGGATGACATTCCAACTAACTGAGCAATACCAGCCTGGGCTTTTTCAAGATTCTTATAAGTATTCTATGCATTTCCATTTCCATTTTATTTTTTAAAAATTTAATGCCACAATGCACTTTCAGCTAGTTTTATAGAACTATGGAAAAAATAATACAACAAATTCCCAGAAGAGAATTTATAATGTGAGATTTTATTGTTTCAATTTGATAGTTAAAGGTGAGATTATATAATATATAAATTGTATTTTAGTTTATAAACTAAAATGGCAAATAGAAAAGATAATACTTGATGTAAAATTATCTTTTTATGTGAAGATAAGCTTTTAATCTTTTAATTTTAATTTGTTTTATTGTTCTGTAGAACACAAAATTGTTTAGCCACTAAAATATTGGAAAAATGAGCACCTTTTCTTAATTTTAGGTGAGAAACCTATTATATTTGTCCACAGATTTCCACGTTGGGTGATTTTTATTCTTTTAATAAATTCTTGTATTACTTTTAGTTTTTATATAGATTAACTTTTTTCAGTATGAAGAGAATATCTTTTAACACCTTTTTGAGGTGCACTTTTTCTGGCAAACATTCTTTTTTCATTGTTTATCTAATAATGTAGATATTTTGCTTTCTTTTTTCTTTTTTTCTTTTTTTATTCCCCCGGCCCCTACCCCCCGCCCCCCCCCACCCCGTGTCTTGTGTCCATTGGTTAATCTTATATGCATGCATATAAGTCCTTCAGTTGGTCTCTTAATCCCCCCCCAACCCTCCCCAGGCTTCCCACTGTAGTTTAACATTCTGTTCAATGTTGCTCTGCTTCTGTATCTACCCCTGTACATCAGTCCATACTGGTCCCCTTTATTTGTCCCAACCTCACTGGAGTAGTCTCAACCTCACCAGGGCCGTCTGAGCCTCACCAGGGCCGTTTCAACCTCACCGGGGCCGTCCCTACCTCATGGGGGCCGTTTCAACCTCACGGGGGCCGTTTCAACCTCACTGGGGTCGTTCCTACCTCACGGGGGCCATTTCAACCTCACCGGGGCCGTCCCGACTTCACCAGGGCCGATTCAACCTCACCGGGGTTGTCCCTACCACACCGGGGCTGTTTCAACCTGACCGGGGTTGTCCCTACCACACCGGGGCCGTTTCGATCTGACTGGGGTCATCCCTACCTCACGGGGGCCGTTTCAATCTCACCGGGGTCGTCCCTACGTCACGGGGGCCGTTCCAACCTGACCGGGGCTGTCCCTACCACACCGGGGCCGTTTCGACCTGACCAGGGTCGTCCCTACCTCACGGGGGCCGTTTCAACCTCACCGGGGTCGTCCCTACCACACCGGGGCCGTTTCGACCTGACCAGGGTCGTCCCTACCTCACGGGGGCCGTTTCAACCTCACCGGGGTCGTCCCTACCACACCGGGGCCGTTTCGACCTGACCGGGGTTTTCCCTACCACACCGGGGCCGTTTCGACCTGACCAGGGTCGTCCCTACCTCACGGGGGCTGTTTCAACCTCACCGGGGTTGTCCCTACCACACCGAGGCCGTTCCAACCTGACCGGGGTCGTCCCTACCACACCGGGGCCGTTTCGACCTGACCAGGGTCGTCCCTACCTCACGGGGGCCATTTCAACCTCACCGGGGTCGTCCCTATCACACCGGGGCCGTTTCGACCTGACCAGGGTCGTCCCTACCTCACGGGGGCCGTTTCAACCTCACCGGGGTCGTCCCTACCACACCGGGGCCGTTTCGACCTGACCGGGGTCGTCCCTACCTCACGGGGGCCGTTTCAACCTCACTGGGGTTGTCCCTACCACACCGGGGCTGTTTCAACCTGAACGGGGTTGTCCCTACCACACCGGGGCCGTTTCGACCTGACCAGGGTCGTCCCTACCTCACGGGGGCCGTTTCAACCTCACCGGGGTTGTCCCTACCACACCGGGGCCGTTTCGACCTGACCAGGGTCGTCCCTACCTCACGGGGGCCGTTTCAACCTCACCGGGGTCGTCCCTACCTCACGGGGGCCGTTTCAACCTCACCGGGGTCGTCCCTACCACACCGGGGCCGTTTCGACCTGACCAGGGTCGTCCCTACCTCACGGGGGCCGTTTCAACCTCACCGGGGTTGTCCCTACCACACCGGGGCCGTTTCGACCTGACCAGGGTCGTCCCTACCTCACGGGGGCCGTTTCAACCTCACCGGGGTCGTCCCTACCACACCGGGGCCGTTTCGACCTGACCAGGGTCGTCCCTACCTCACGGGGGCCGTTTCAACCTCACCGGGGTTGTCCCTACCACACCGGGGCCGTTTCGACCTGACCAGGGTCGTCCCTACCTCACGGGGGCCGTTTCAACCTCACCGGGGTCGTCCCTACCACACCGGGGCTGTTTCAACCTGACCGGGGTTGTCCCTACCACACCGGGGCCGTTTCGACCTGACCGGGGTCGTCCCTACCTCACGGGGGCCGTTTCAACCTCACCGGGGTCGTCCCTACCACACCGGGGCCGTTTCGACCTGACCGGGGTTGTCCCTACCACACCGAGGCCGTTTCGACCTGGCCAGGGTCGTCCCTACCTCACGGGGGCCGTTTCAACCTCACCGGGGTCGTCCCTACCTCACGGGGGCCGTTTCAACCTCACCGGGGTTGTCCCTACCACACCGGGGCTGTTTCGACCTGACTGGGGTCGTCCCTACCACACCGGGGCCGTTTCGACCTGACTGGGGTCGTCCCTACCTCACGGGGGCCGTTTCAACCTCACCGGGGTCGTCCCTACCACACCGGGGCCGTTTCGACCTGACCAGGGTCGTCCCTACCTCACGGGGGCCGTTTCAACCTCACCGGGGTCGTCCCTACCACACCGGGGCCGTTTCGACCTGACCAGGGTCGTCCCTACCTCACGGGGGCCGTTTCAACCTCACCGGGGTCGTCCCTGCCACACCGGGGCCGTTTCGACCTGACCGGGGTCGTCCCTACCTCACGGGGGCCGTTTCGACCTGACTGGTGTGGTCCCTACCTCACGGGGGCCGTTCCAACCTCACCGGGGTTGTCCCTACCACACCGGGGCCGTTTCGACCTGACAGGGGTCGTCCCTACCACACCGGGACCGTTTCAACCTCACCGGGGCCATCCCAACCTCACCAGGGCCATCCCAGCCTTACCAAGGAAACAGGAAGTTTGGCCCTCTGTCCCCTGCCGGCGGCTCCCCACCAGACAAAATCTCCAGGCGTTCCTGGTGGTTGAACATCCAGCACTCCTGCCCTCCACCAAGTGCACAGACTGCCTGTCTGCTGTCCCCCAGCGCCCCACAAGAGACTGGGACCAGTGGGCATGTTTGTGCGCTTGCTGGTACAGCAGTTCCACAGTGCCGGCCGAGTCAGGCCCAGCCCTGGCCGGCCCCGGACCCGACTCTGCCCCCCGATTGCGTCCCTCCCAGATGCCAGGAGCTGAAATCTGCAGCCTGCTGGGATGGGCTCTGTACATGGTGCTTCAGCACATCCTACTCAGTCTCAATGCGCTTCTTTCTATGCGAGGAGTTGAAATCTGCAGTTTGTTGGGTTGGGCTCTGTACTTGGTGTCACATCCTACTCAGTCTCAATGTTCTTTCTCTCCTTCCAGTTGTAGAGCTTCCACTGGGCATACTTTCCCATGGTTCTGTATGATAGGTGTTTGTCTGATATTTGGTAGTTTCGATGTTGTTGTGTGAGGTAGCACGCACAGGTCTCTTCCTTATGCCGCCATCCTGGTTCTCCTGGGTCTTTTTCTTGAGTGTGTCTCCCATGGCTGCGAGCAGTTGAAGTCTGCAATTTGTTGGGATAGGCTGCAAAAGCGCAGGTGGGTCTTTTTGTGCACCTGGCACAGCTTGGATGGGGATGTAAATTGATTAGGGCTGAGACTCAGGGAGTCGCCATGGTGGAGCAAATTGCACTGGCTGAGTCTCCGCGGCCCCTTGAATCTCTGCCAGGACTTTGTGTCCCCCAGTGCTGGCGAGCAGCTGTGCAACAGAGTCTCCCTCGCTTTCTGATGGCTGCAAGGCCATGCTGCCTCTCCCCATAGGGTCTGGCGCCTCATGATCCCGCCTGAACCAGCTCAGTGGATTTGAAAGTTTGCAGAAGCAAAGGCGTTTCTACTTGTGAGTCTGGCACAGCCCAGATGGGAATGTAAATTGCGTAGGGCGGGGTCACAGGGAGTCGCCGGGGCGGAGACTCAGCGGCCCCTTGCCTATCCAGGACTCCAGGACTTTGTGTCCCCCAGTGCCGGTGAGCAGCCGAGCGCCAGAGCTTCCCTCGCTTTCTGACCACTGGAAGGCCGTGCCGTCTCTCGCCTTGGGGCCTGGGGCCTCAGAGACCCGCCCGAACCAGCTCAGTGGATTTGAGAGTTTGTAAAAGCACAGTCATTCCCTCTTGTGCCTCTGGCACAGCCCTGAGGGTAGGGCGGGGTCACAGGGAGTCGCCAGCATGGAGGAAATAGCGATGGCGGCGTCTCCGCGCCCCTCGCCTCCCCGGGACACCAGGACTTCTTGTCCCTCAGTGCCGGCGAGCAGCTGCGTGTCAGAGCTTCCCTCGATCTCCGACCACTGCAAGGCCGTGGCCGCCTCTCCCTGTGGGATCTGGGGCCTCAGAGACCCGCCCCGAGCAAGCCCAGAGGATTCGAGGGTTCGTAAAAAACCGAGAATCCATTTGCAGCCCGCGTGGCGTGTGACTGCGTACCTCTGGTTTTGGTGCCTCCGTAGCTCCCACTCAGTCTCACTTTGCTTCTTTCTTTTCCTCCAGTTGTAGATCTCCCACTGGGCCAACTTCCCCATGGTTCTGAGTGGCGGTTGTTTACTTCATAGTTGATAGTTTCAATGATGCTGTGAGAGAGCAGCACACACAGGTCCGCTCCCTACGCCGCCATCTTGGTTCAGTCCCTTTAGCTTTTTCTTATCTGTCTATTTTGCTTTCTTATGTGAAGGATATTTTCACTGAATATAAAAATTTTATTGACATTTTTCTTTTCACAGTTTATACGTATCTTTTTACTTTTATATCACTTGAATTATCTCTAATGAGAAGTTAGTGATTATTCTTATCATTGCTTTCTTATATATGTCACTTTTCTTCATGTTCTTCTAATGTTGTTTTTTCTAGCTTTGATTTTCAGTAATTTAACTGATTTGTTTCAGCTTGTTTAACTTTCTATCTAGTTGATATCCAGCTAACTAGATGTCTATTTAAAAAATATTTGGAAAAATTCTTCACTATTTTCAAATATTATTTACTTTACTTCACCACTTCCAAGTTCACACACACAAAGAATAGAACACCACATTTTGAGAAGCGTAACTCTACTACTTTCCACCTATGTAGCCTTGATCAAGTTATTGGACTATATTTACACAGTATCCTCATCTATAAAGTGGATAAAGTAGCAAACTTACTTAAACTTACTTAAAACAGAAATTTTACTTAACTTACTCATATAGAATTTACTATGGCCCAAGGGGTATTCAAATTTCTTTATGTATATTAAGTCTAATCTTCATTACAACCCTATAGGGTAAATATTACTATTATTCATTTCACTTAATAGCTGAGGTAACTTATTCAAGGCCAGACTGTTAGCACATGGCTGACATACAGTTGAACTCAGGCATCCTGGCTACAGAAACCAGGCTCTGGATTATCATACTATGCTGCCTATCGATGAGTCAAACATTTTAAATACTTACAATAAGGCCTGTCAAAATGACAGCATAAAATATATTTAAGCTTTCATTGCTAAAATTGCATATTTTTAATTTACTGTTAGATCCAGCATATTTATATGAAGGTTATCTAAAATTCAGGGAAGATGGGAATGTATATAATTGGAATGATCTTAGTGAAAGCATTTTGCTATGTAATCTGGGGCCTATGGGTCATCAGGCTGTAAGGAGGGCAGCATGCAGTGCCTTCACGGATTTATGCATTGTCAAAGGCCAGCTGGGTGTGTGGAACCTGTCTGATTGATAGCCATGAACAGTCAGTACGCTACTATATTTAGCTGAAAGTTCATTAAAAAAAATGCAATCTTGGGTGGAGATTCAAAAGACCTGCAGGAACTCAGGACTTCATCATTAGGATATTTTAAAATAAAAATCAGCTCTTCCAGAGTCCAGTGCAAGACGATGAATAAAAGCAAGGGAAGGTTATATTCCTGTTTTTCAATAATATATTTTTCCTCTTAAAAAATATTTTGTCAAATAGAAATATGTGGATTACATGAATACAAACAATTTTAGTACAAAGTATTTGTAGGGAAGAGAAAATGCTGTTACAAGGACTTATTCAGGTGAAAGCTGATTATTAAAAATGATTACAGTGTCCCCGACCCTAGTGCTTTCTCTCCCTTTTGCCTTGTCTTTCTTTTTCTTTTCTAGCGAGGTAGGCATTTGGCTTTCTGGAGATTTATAATAAACAGGTATACCTTCTGCAAGTAACTTGTTAGCATGATGACCTTTGATTTATTTTGAACATTAAATTTGCTCTTTGTCCTTACAAATGCTTAAGCACTTCAGTAACATTGAACTTTTCAGAAGAAAGGATTTATTTTTTGTCTTCAAGCAAAACAAAACTCAAAATCCGCTAATGTCAATGTCAGCATGCTGAGGTAAGCGCTTGCGATGTTTATTTGGTTTCTTAAAAAAATTTTTTTTAAAATATATTTTATTGATTTTTTACAGAGAAGAAGGGAGAGGGATAGGGAGTTAGAAACATCGATGAGAGAGAAACACCAATCAGCTGCCTCCTGCACACCCCCTACTGGGGATGTGCCCGCAAACAAGGTACATGCCCTTGACCGAAATCGAACCTGGGACCCTTCAGTCTGTAGGCCGACACTCTATCCACTGAGCCAAACCGGTCAGGGCAGTTTCTTAAAATTTTAATTTCTAATCTTTCATTATGTTTACTTTCTTTTTTTTTTTTTCTTTTTTTTTTTTTAAATATATTTTATTGATTTTTTACAGAGAGGAAGGGAGAGAGATAGAGAGTTAGAAACATCGATGAGAGAGAAACATCGACCAGCTGCCTCCTGCACATCTCCCACTGGAGATGTGCCCGCAACCCAGGTACATGCCCTTGACCGGAATCGAACCTGGGACCTTTCAGTCCGCAGGCCGACGCTCTATTCACTGAGCCAAACCGGTTTCGGCTGTTTACTTTCTTATACGACTGAGAAAACTATACTTTTATGTGACTACATTGTATCACATGTCATTATTTACAAAAAATTGCAGTTCTTTCATTTGTAGAATAACAGATTTTGATTAAAATGTCACCTTCAGGTTCTCTTTCCATAAAGTAATTTCACTTCAGCTTTACCATTCTTTGCCATCTAGATTATCATCACATTGAGGTTAGATATTATATTTTCTGCATCTTTTTAAAAAATCCTTTGTCATGATTCATAACAGGAAATTGTTTGATAATCAGTAATTAGTTATTTAACATATGACCTTGTTTGGGAAACCTTAAGGAGAAATAGGGTAAGACCATTAGATTCATTTTATGCTTATTATTTAGCAATCTACATACCACCCTTCTTATAGATATTAGATATTAAAGACTTATCAAAGATATCATAAGTTTAACACATGATGGTGTGTGGGGGGGGAAATTCAGAAGTATTTTGGAAACAATTTTTTATGCTGGTCATGCTTCTTTTTTTAAAAAAATATATTTTATTGATTTTTTACAGAGAGGAAGGGAGAGGGATAGAGAGCTAGAAACATCGATGAGAGGGAAACATCTATCAGCTGCCTCCTGCACACTCCCTACTGGGGATGTGCCCACAACCAAGGTACATGCCCTTGACCGGAATCGAACCTGGGACCTTTCAGTCCACAGGCCTACGCTCTATCCACTGAGCCAAACCAGTTAGGGCCGGTCATGCTTCTTTTTCTTATGTTATGATATAAAAAAAAGATCTTCAAACAATAATATCTAAAGTAACATACAAAAAGAAAAAAAAAAGGAAATTTTCAGATTAAAGTCAGATTTTATTTTAATTTTTGACTTTCTATGATGGTTGCACCCCAGAACATATGAATCTAAAAAGTTAGATCATGCATTGTAGTTATAAACAAACATAAAAACCTCAAAGAAAGTGTGTGCTAGCCCTGGTCAGTATGGCTCAGTTAGTTGGAGCATCATCCCATACACCAAAAGGTTGTGGGTTGATTCCCATTCAGGGCACATACCTAGGCTGTGGGTTCAACCTCCTGTAGGGAACATATGGGAGGCAACTGAACAATGTTTCTCTCTCACATCAATGATTTTTTTTCTCTCTCTCCCTCCCTCTCTCAAATCAAAGAACATGTCCTTAGGTGAGGATTTTTAAAAAAGCCTGTGCTATAATAAAACTCTTCAAAATGATTTTCATTCAATTAGTTAAATTAGAAAAATTTGAGTTTCTAAACTTCGGTCAGCATCAATCTATGTTGATACTCTTTTGTCCAATTATATTAATTAACTATTTTTTTTTCAAAATATATTTACAGACCTATTGTTGAACTGTAATTAACAGACTACTATGTATAAGATTCTCATCCTTTTGAGTCTTACCAGTGTATAAATAGACTGGAGTGAATGTCTCCAGGTTGTTTACATCTGCTGGTCAGGTAGAACTAATACAGTTTTTGTCTGCTCCCAATTCTCCCTCTGGTAACAGATTGCCCACTTGATTGCAAGAGTAAACTAATGTTTAAAAGTAAGACAATGTTCTCCCTGGAGAGTGTTGCTCAGTGGTCAGAGCGTTGGCCTGTGTACTGAAGGGTTGCTGCTTTCATTCCCAGCCTGGTCATGGCCTGTGCTGGGGGGCAACCGTCAATATGATGTCTCTCCCTCTCTCTCTCTCTCTCTCTCTCTCTGTTTTTCCCCTCCCTCCCTTACAATCCCTCTAAAAAAATCAATGGAAAAAATATCCTCAGTTGAGGATTAAAAAAAAAGAGTAAGCCAATGGTATCTCATCCATCAATGATGGGCTCAAGAATGGGAACATGACCAAGGCACTCATTACCTACATTATTTATAATGAGAACTAGTGGGAAAGAGCCTTTTTATCTCTGGTAATGGAGACAGATGGAGTAAGCCCAAACCTTTTTATGTTCAAGTTCCCTGCTGTATAAAAAAGTTGGTCCTCAAGAAGAGGCCACCTTCAAATATGAGGGATGGGTGGACAGGGGCTATCTGATGACATTTGAGTTTTCGGCTCTCATTTTGGAAAGTTCATTTCTTCCTTTGTTCGTCATCATTTTTTTTTAAGTCAAAATATCAATGGATTTGCTGAAATTGAATCAATTTAGAATTCTGCCACTGGCAGCCCAAAAGTTCTGACTAATTAAAGCAAACACATACATGACTATATTATCAGAAAAATAAAAAGTGTATCTTGTATCCTCAAACACAACTATATATATATATATATATATATATATATATATATATGAGTAAAAAGAGGGAGGATTTCCTTTTTATTTTGCCCATTGAAGGCATTTTCCTTTTAATTCTCCACATATCAACAACTAACCTTAAAATCTAAGTTGAACCTAATACTTCAAACATGACATAAAGGTATTTTTAGTATAAAAATTAATATTGCATTAAGTACATATATTTAATTCTCACGCAAAGATATTTTTACATTTATTTTTAGAGAGAGTGGAAGGGAATGAAGGAGCAGGAGGAGGAGGAGGAAGAAGAGTAGGAGGAGGAAAAGGAGTTGGAGGAGGAGGAGGAGAAAGAGAGAGAGAGAGAAAGAGAGAGACATCAATGTGAGAGAGACACATCGATTGGTTGCCTCCCACATGTGTCCTGACCAAGGCCAGGGATCAAACCTACAACACAACCGAGGTACCTGCTCTTGAGTGTGAATGGAACCCATGACTCTTCCATCTGAGGGCTGATTCTCTTACCACTGAGAAAACTGGCAGGGCTAGTTTCATATTTTTGCAAATTTTCAAAAATTTAGAAAATATACCTTGAATTTGTATTTTCTTTTACTACATGCTCTCTGTTTTTTATTTACCTGTTCATTCATTAGTATTTCCACCAAGGGTGGGTGTGACAGTCTAAAGATACAACTTTATTTTAGTTCCTTTGTTACTACAAGCTCCAATGAAAGATTTAGAGCTCAAAGCTATGGAAACCAATGAATGTCTATGAAATACTATGTATTTCTATTTTTCATTTACCTGATTAGAATTTGAAATTGAAGGTAGACAGAAATTTAGGAACATGGGTTATAATGACAGATGTCCATATTCCCAAGATATTCAATGCCTTCATAGTAGTATGTATGAGTTTGTTAATGTTGCTATAACAAAATACCACAGACTGGGTGTGTTAAACAATAGACATTTATTTTATCATAGCCCTGGAGGCTAAAAGTCAAAGATCTAGGCATCAGCAGGGTTATTTGCTCTGAGACATGTCTCCTTGGCTTGTAGTTGGCTACCTTCTTCTCTCTGAGTTTTCATCAGGTCTTTACTCTGTGTGTGTCTGTATTTGAATCTCCTTCTTTTATAAGGACACCAGTTATATTGGATTAGGCTTCACTCAAATGGCCTCATTTTAACTTGATTTTCTCTTTAGAGATCCTATCCCTTGTCAAGACAAAAAATTTGATTTTAACAAACTAATTGGGTGAGTTTCTCCTATAATTTATCCTGCTATTAAAATTGGGCTATTTCAGTTTTTGTTTTTGTTTTTTGTCAATAGGTGATTGTTACACTTAAGTTTATTATACCCAATAGAGGCCCAATGCGTGAAATTCGTGCAAGAGTAGGCCTTCTCAGTCCCAGCTGCCTGGGCCGCCCTCTCGGCCCTGGCTTCATCCAGAAGATCGTCTGGATGGTCGTTCCACTGTTCAGCCATTCGGTCGATTTGCATATTATGCTTTTATTATTATAGATAAGTAATGCCAGGGGTCTTGTTCCAGCATCTAGAAGGGTTCTGGAATCTGGAGAAGGCACTGTGTGTAAATGATTAAAGAGCTGAAAGATGAAACATAATTTTGGAAGGCCAGAGGAGCTTGGCTGAAGAAACCAAGTTCTCCTCTGTCTCAGGACCCCTTGCTTTTTATTAACACAGATTGTCCCAAGGCAAGGTAGATATACACATCAAAGGCCAGGGTTTAGTACACAGAATCCATCCTCAGATTGGAAAAATTGCCTTTGGCTGTTCAGGTGTTTGGCCAGTAGGAAGCAATAATATGTAGATTGAAACACCCTCAGCTGTCTAGCAGTAAGCAATCATTTATGCATCCTTTTCAGGTTTGGGGAAATGCCCTCAGCCATTTCCAGAAGGTTCAGCCCTGCTGACATGCTGGAATTGGTTTCCAGCAGATAAGTTCTACCATTATCTTCTAGCCTATGAAGCTTAGGACTACTTGTTGATAGTTTTGTTGTCATTTGACATTGTGTTGAACAAATGAGGAACCCTGAGGCCAATTGTAGTAATAGCTACTGTGTCTATAACATTTAAAAGGTTCTATCAGGCTTCAGGAAATGGTAAAACTTTCTGGAGGAAGAAACTTCTTTCAAAATAGTAGTAAGAGGGAAGAGAGAAACAAAAAACTTGGCAAAATTGCTGGCTTAATCATCACTCATTTTCAGGGAGTGTTGATGGAAAATGAATTCCAATAAGAAAATTAGTGCCAGCAATGTTTGGTATGTATTTATACAGTTTATCATAACCCAAGTCATGTCTTTTTTTTTTTTCCTTCCAGTTAGCAATACAACAAGGAACCAAAGGGGAGAAGAACCACTCTAGATCTCTATGGTTGAGAAATGCTTCCATAGTTGTCACCCTTTGCTGACTTTCTCCTATTGTAGAAGTTAACACACTTTCTAACAGTACGTCTCAAGGTGAGAAATTATAGACAATAAAGATGAAATACTCATCTTACATACCTTAGCATTCTTTCACATTCCTAATATATATGATAAGGGACAGATATAAGACAAGATGACATTTGTACTGACTTGGCTCCTACTTACAGGGGACTGTATATTTGTATCTTTTATCCTAATTATTGATTACCTATTAGAGAGAGCACACCCGATTTTCTTTGGAAGTCTTTTCATTCTCCATTGGATGTAGTCTCAATGGGACTTTTTATGAAGGACACATATCTTTGCCCGGGTAAAAAGGTGGGCACCTGACCCAGTCTAGGTCAGTCATGCACAACTTCTAGAATTTTAAAATGTGTAAAAGATAATTCAAAGTTAATTCATTTTGATGTCAGAATACTGAGAAAAAGAAGCAGTTCACTAGTCCCCGGTATTTATATCTTAGGAAATGCTTTGGCCCTTGTCCTTTCACACTTGATGTTTCAACTTCTTTAGGACACTGTCTATCAGCAATATCTAAAATTTTTCAAACACCGTTTCTGATATCTGCAACCCTTTCACTCATTCTACTTATTGTGCCTTTTCTTCCCCACCTCATACTTTAAGGCTTAGTGCAAATGATGACCTCTATAAAAACTTAACTTTGGTTTTCTCCAGAAGAATGCATTATTTCTGAAACCTTTTGTATTGCGTCATTTAAAAATATTCCTCTCTTGTAGCTTTCACAATATATAATTGTGGCTAGCTGAGTACATGACTCTTTTGTATGGTGAATTCTTTTCAGGGTAGTTAATGCAGTTTATTTTTTGTAACCTGTGTGTATATCTCACGGAGATGTGCATGTAGTAAGAACAGAGAAAGGCTCTATTGTTGTTGTTTTTTTGTGGGATCTTTTTGGTGGAATGAGTATATGAATTGTATGAGTCCAGTGACAGGTAGCTATTTTCCCAGACTGTTCCTTAAACTGAAATCAGACACAAATATAAAATAAACATATCTGTCCCTTTCATCATTATAACCAACATTTCATTTTTATTTGCAAAGCTGTGTGAGTTATCTAAATAAACACGATTGTGAAGTCAGAAAAATAAGTAAGCATTGGCGCAGGACAGAGTGGAAGATGTTTAGAATATTTAATTTTCAATGTGAGTAGATAGTATTTTTCAGAGTTCTACCGATGCCAAAGAATAAAAGGTATGAGGCTTAACTGGCCTCATTCTATCTGGTGATATTTTATTTATAATTTATAACCTGCCTACTTTCAGAATATGAATTTTGAGGTTTCTTAAAATAAAAACATATCTAATAGAACTGAAGAAAGCTAAAAAAGAACATCACAAATCACTTAACTTGGGGGAAAATGTTTTTTCAATCATTTTAGTTTAAACTTCTGAAGGCCTGGGGCCAGGGTTGGGGGCAGGCTGGAGGGGGTCAATAGGGGAAAGCAAAGGGAACATATGTATACTTTTAACAGTAAAGATGAAAAAAAAAAACCCACCAAAATGGAAATCTGGTGGTTTGTAAAGTTCATCCCACTAAAATAAAGCACAGAGTTATTAATCAATTTATGAATGTTTGACTCCAAATTCTTAAGAGACATTTATTATAAGACATTTTGGAAATGTGAGAAATTATAGACAATAAAGATGAAATACTCATCTTACATACCTTAGCATTCTTTCACATTCTTAAATGTGAATTCTGTAAATGTGAGTAGCGGGAGCCTCTCCTGCCTCTCCTCTGAGGGGTCCTGGACTGCGAGAGGGTGCAGGCCAGGTTGAGGGGACCCCCCCCCCCCCAGTGCCACACGAGTGCATGAATTTTCATGCACTGGGCCTCAAGTTTGAAATAAAATGCTATATTATGTGTTTTTAAGTTGAGAATCCTAGTGACACAGAGGACATTTCCTGCCTTCTAATTACATTATTCAGTGACAATAACAGTGGATAGAAGACTACCAAAATCACAAACCTTCTTAGTGTTTCTTTGATACTTATTTTTTAACACTTTAAAATGAACCATTTTTCTAAGGTTTATATTCTGTCTTATTTTTGTTTTTTTGGGGGGGAGGGAGACAGTTATCTTCACACTGCAGAATGAAAGAAGTGTATAAATCTAGTCAACAGAGACAACAATCCTATATTAACAATTCTGTTAAGCTGATTATAACAAAATAATTGAAATGGTGAAATATTACCACTTATATCCACAATAAGTATTTCTTTCTATGTAACTATACATCTATCTATTTATCTAACTATCTATCTCTCACATATATACAAGGTGGGCAAAGTAGGTTTATAGTTGTTCAAATGAAAAAGGACAATAATTACTAAATAAATATCAATATAAGAATAAACCCTGCTTTGTGTACTCACAGCTGTAAGCCTACGTTGTCCCATCCCTATATTTATTGAATAAATTAAAAGTAAACTATGACAGTGTCACTAGATAGAGGTTAAGTCAGTACTTCTACTAGAAATGTCTCTTCAAATTTAATATCCATACATTGGATTTTGGTGGATGCCTTGGAGTGCAAAGTCGCGGTTTCTTTTCACTGGGTTATTGCACTCAGGCCACAGGTGCTGCAAGTGCCCTTCAACAAGCTTCTGTCTCCAGAGAAATGCCCTTGGCCTGGATATGCCTGGGAGATCACAACGTTCTTCCTCTCACAAGACCAATGACTGGCATATGTGTGGCACAGGGGGTGGAAAATTCCAGCCCCTTTTTCTCAAGGCAGGGCGACTCTACTGGGCAAACTGCAAAGTATACTTCACGACTCCCACTGTCCCCAGGAGATCAGGTCAAGTCTAGACTTTATGAAAGACCGCATCCTTCTCCAGCCCCTTTCCTCTCCCTGTTCGGCATGATCCTTCAGAGTACTTCTCCTCCTGAGTGCATCTTCAGTAAATTACCTGCACCTGAGTCCTGTCTCAGGCTCTGCCTCTGGGACCATCCTATATAATAAAAGGCTAATATGCAAATTGACCCTAACGGCAGAACCACCAGGATGACCAGTCACTATGATGCACACTGACCACGAGGGGCAGATGGTCAACACAGGAGCTGCCCTCTGGTGGTCAGTGCGCTCCCCCAGGGGGAGCTCCACTCAGCCACAAGCCAGGCAGATGGCTGCAAGCACAGCGGCGGTAGCGGGAGCCTCTCCTGCCTCTCCTCTGAGGGGTCTTGGACTGCGAGAGGGTGCAGGCCAGGTTGAGGGAGCCCCCCCAACCCCCCCGTGCCACACGAGTGCACGAATTTTCATGCACTGGGCCTCAAGTTTGAAATAAAATGCTATATTATGTGTTTTTAAGTTGAGAATCCTATTTAAAGCACAAAGATCTAAAGCAGTGTTGCAGACACTATACATTTGTAGCCCAAGTAGACTGACATAAGGCAAATTCCATCAGGCTTGGTATTAGGTATATACTAACTGCTGAGTTAAGGTCTCTTCTTAGTTTCAAAAGTAGTAGTCTCTGTTCATCAGAGTCATATCTACAGGTGTAATATTTCACCCTTTCCTGTATTGAGCACTTTTTTTCTAATAAAATGCAAGTTGGATTCTTCAATTTGAATTTTTTAGAAAAATTAATACACTTTATGAATAAATGACATATAATTTTGCCAAACTCTTAGCTAGTATTCACTATAGCTCACATGAATAGAAAATTAGGAAGTTCTTAATTACAAATATCTTTTTAACCAGATTTTGTAAAATACTTTAGCTATGAATATTTAGAAGCATAGTCTTAGCTCAGGTAGTCATCATTTTTCTTTCTGTAACACTAATGCCTTTAGGGGAAATTTGTATAAAAATATTTTTCAAGTTCAGATTCAAATGTTCAATTATTCTCTTTTTTTGTTGTTGTTCTACTAAGTCTGTTGACTTTTGCAATTTGGGACATTGCTTTGTTGCACCCCACCCCCTGCTTGCATGTCCTGATCTCTGTACCTTCTGCTCCTACTGCACTGAAAGAATTTGCTCCGAAATGCAGAACTAAACTTTGTCAGCCCTCGGTACTCCTACCTAGGGCTGTCTCAAAACTATATTAGTTGGCCATCTGCTTGAAATATCCTCGTTTCTTAATGAACTCCCCATAGTCACTATGTCAGTGACTTCATTAATTCTCTCTAGTCTTTGTTGACTCCCCATTTAGAATGACTGATAGCCTCAGGCCAATATTAACTTCTCTAATGAACCATGATGATTCTTACAAGTTCACTTCCTCTTAGGTCTCCTTATTCTCAAAACCAGTCCAAATAGGTATTACTATCATCTCTACCCAATAAAAAAGTGAGGATCAGAGAGGAGAAATGTTTTATCCAAAGTCATACAATGTTTTACCAGTAGAATGTACGTATGTCAAGAACACTACAAAGTACTGGAAAATAAGTAAGATGTAGACCATTGCTCTCAAACATTGGAACTCCTCTTCCCATAGTTTAGATTGACCAGTCACCTCAAGGACAATAAAAGTCACACTCTAAGCATGTGCACTCTCCAGCTGGCAACCCAGAGCAGGATCACGGCCCCTACTTCCTGGAATGCGACCACTCTGGTCTACTGTGTTATTCTGCACTAAACTGCATGGATTCTGGCTTTTTATCTCTAGCTGTTTTGAAGTGCTGTGTGCTCTTCCTATGAGGCAATTTTTCCACCATCCCCTACTCTGCCCCACTGTAGCCATATCACAGGCCAGATGCTCTCGCCTTGGCAAGTAATTTGTTTTAAAGGCTTATTTCTGAGTCTAAGGTGTTTGTGGACCAGTTAGCAGGCAGGCAGGATGCATGCAGGCTGCAACAGAGGGTGACCTGCATGCTTATAGGTAATTGAGGGACGACGCAAGTCCTACATATCAGTTTAAAGGAAGTAACTCTGGTGGCTGTTATCTTTTCTGCCTCAGTACCTTATTCACTAAAAAAACAAACAAAAAACCCAAAACACACAATACATTTAATTTCTTAATTTCAGCCACAATGCAGGACATATTTGAGGGTGGCACCACTTAGAAAAGATTTCTTCTTTAAATATGTAAATGTGATAATAGGGACAAATAATTCTCCTGGGGAATCCTATCTCCTTCTTTGTCGCCTCTCAGGGGACAAATTGTAATGGCTATAGAAGCCCAAAGAGAGTCAAGCCCATTGCAATCAAACAGTAAAGATTTGCAGTGAGTTTAATACTATTTAAATGAATGAATAAAAAAGATTTATTAACTTATATGTCTGAAATGTGAATAGTTTGTAAATGAAATGTATAAAGAAAGGTGGGAATAAGGACTAGAGTGTAAAAAATACTATGGTGAAAGATGTTGACAGCAACTAAATGAAACTGTTTTAGAATTGATATGAACTGGGTAATTAGACTATTAATTAGGCAATGTGACTATTAATTAGATAATTTGTTTCTGCTGCAAAATCCCATGAACTAGAAATGAACCTATAAGGATGGTTTTCTGTGTGTGTGTGTGTGTGTGTGTGTGTGTGTGTGTAATACTGGGAATGGTGCCAAATTGGAGTCCGAGAAAATTGAAGTCCTCAAGCTACCTGGAGAACACATTCAGTGGGTTAGCAGAAACCATAGCAGTTACATCAATCTATAATAATAAAAATGTAATATGCTAATTAGACCAGACAGCCGAACGACCTTCCAGACGTCCTTCCGGATGACCTTCCGGACTAAGCTGGGGCTGTGAGAGCTGAGCCCTTGCATGAATTTCGTGCATTGGGCCTCTAGTGAATTTATATTCTGGATGACCTAGTGCAGATATCTCAGGGCTGGAATGTCCTGTTCTGTCCTTCACATTGAAAGGAGAGTATCACTGTTGCTTAAAGAAATCCTTAGTTACATTTCCTTGGATAACTGCAATTTGGGAAGATCACTGGAATAGAATCAGTGTACAAGGGCCAAGAATCCTCAGAAATGCATTTTAGCACCATTTATTCAATTTAGTTGACATTGGCTGACAAAGTAAGTTAGTATTTTTCAGAACAAAGTAAGTTAGTATTTTTTAGAACAAAGATTCAAGAATCCTTGTGTTTTTCTCTTAAAATCTGAACTGATACACTTTAGCATTTACTATAAACTATAGAGTGCTATATATAGTGCTTGGTATATTCATTCTTTAGGAAAAACTATTTCTTTATGGTATTAAAATTTTATTAGTTAACTAGAGGCCCGATGCATGAAATTTGTGCAAGAGTAGGCCTTCCTTCTTCTGTCTGCCGGCACCAGCTACCCTCCAGCCGCCAGCAGGCACATGGGACCTAGGCTTCCCCTCGCAGCCCTGTCTTCATCTGGAAGGTTGTCCGGAAGGACATCCAGTCTAATTAGTATACTACACTTTTATTATTATAGATTCAACACCTGCTGACCTACAATAGTTCTATGAAAGTAGAAAAGTTGTATATGTTATTGAATCCATAATGTTTAAAAAGCTGCCTTGAACATAACTGACCACCAATCAGTATTAGTTGAATACATAAATGATGCAAGTGGTATAGTTATAATTACCTAGTGGTGTAGGCCTTATCTTTTTTTAAAAAATATATTTTATTGATTTTTTTACAGAGAGGAAGGGAGAGGAATAGAGAGTTAGAAACAGCAATGAGTGAGAAACATCGATCAGCTGCCTCCTGCACACTCCCTACTGGGGATGTGCCCGCAACCAAGGTACATGCCCTTGACCGGAATCGAACCTGGGACCCTTCAGTCCACAGGCCAATGCTCTATCCACTGAGCCAAACTGGTTAGGGCATGTAGGCCCCTATCTTAATTAGAAGTGTTTAAAGTAATTTAACTGTGATGGAAAATATTTAAAGTGAAAGATGATCTATTAATGTGGACAAAGCAAAAGACAAACAAACAAACAAAAAACTCCTCTGCTAATTAACTCTTTAAATCCCTGATGTGCCACTGTGGAGGCTTTAGTTGAGTTTGGGTGTATTTGCCACTTGCCAGCAGATGGCCTAATTATTCCATCACTCACCAAGCATTGAAACTATTCTGTAAAAAGAGAAGCTGTTGATGAGGATTAACTCCTCCTGGTTTTTTTAAACAGAGATAATGTTTTAGTATATTTCCCATTTCTTTTTGCTGGATTAAACAATTGATTAGAGATGTTGATTTTAATATAGCCTCATCTAATCAATAAAGAAAGCGCATACTGTTTTTATACATGCCAAATCAGGTAGGAAGATCTATAGAGGTGACACACTAATATCATTACCCCGGGGATAAATTGATTCATCAGCATCCATGGTAAATGAGGCTGTTTATTTTCTCTAGAAAGTCCTTGCAGTCATTGAAAATATTATTCCATTTAGATAACTTTACCAACTTTCCTAAAATTCAGTGTAAAATACTGTCGATATCATATTCAATTTATCTCTAACAAACTTTCTGATGCAAAAAAATTGGAGATTATTTACAGATTATATAAATTGTTTATAAGGGAACAGGACTTTTTATATATAAAATATACTGAATTTTTTCTTTATGAGTAAACATGGAAAATACTGTGTATGAACAAAAAGTGAAAGAGCAAAAGGTAGAGGGGGGATTATTAATTAAATACATGTCCTCTTGTTTTATAGTTTACTTTACAAACTCTTCCAATATAAAAAATATTGTTCCATTATTTATTTTCTTTTATATATCATTCATTTCTCCAGGGTTTTATCCAAGTGCTTCCTCCTAATTGAATGGAAGCACTAAGAATACAGGAGCTTTGTTTCTCTTGTTTATTACTGTTCATAGAATGACCACCTACAACACTGCCTGGCATGTAAAATAATTCATTTAATATTTAAGAATTGAATAAATTTGATTTTAGCACATTCTCCAGGCTAAATTAATAATTTAGAACAACAAAATTGGGCAGAGTGAATGAGTCTCAATCTTAGGTCATTCAGAAATTTAAAATAGCCTGGCAAATTATTTTTTCAATCATTCACCCATTACTCCTGCTTGTACCCCAGAGCATGAAGCTCATTCATTTTGATGTATTATGTGTTGGATATCTTATCCAAGTGGGAGGAGGGGTGGAGAGAAAAATTCTTCTTTCAGAAAACCAGTGATCTCTCCCTAATCCTAAAATGGGATAGCTAAATATATAAATAAGCAAACAAACTACAAACAAACACATAAATCCTATATAATGAAGAGCTAATATGCAAATAGTCATCACGCCCTCATGCCGTAACACCATAATGACTCAGACACTCAACACTGGGGAAAGAAAAATGGGGACCAGCAAGGCACAAATGAGCTCGTGAGAGAGGAATGGGAACCAGCCAGGCTGTGGCCCAGGGGAGGGACAAGCCACCCACCCCGGAGTCCTGGCTGCCAGCGGCTGTGCCTGCACCTGCGGCCCTGGAGAGGGATAAGCTGCACGCCCCATGGTCCTGGGTGCCAGCAGCTAGGGCTGTGGCCTGGGAGAGGGACAAGCCACTTTCCCCATGGTCCTGGGAAGCAGCAGCTAGGGCTGTGGCCCCGGAGAGGGACAAGCCACCTGCCCTGTGGTCCTGGTTGCCAGCAGCTGTGGCTGCAGCCCAGGAGAATCTGACCCAGGTCCTGGGTGCCTGCAGCTGGCCAGAGGGAGGGAAGCCCGAGTTCCGTGTGCCTGTGACCGACCAGAGGAGGGAATCCTGGGTCCGGGGGCAGGGCGAGGCAGAGGCAGTTAGAGGCGATCAGGGGCAATCAGGCAGGCAGGCAGGTGAGTGGTTAGGAGCCAGCGGTCCTGGATTGCGAGAGGCAGTCAGACATCCCCCGAGGGATCCTAGATTGGAGAGGATGCAGGCCGGGATGAGGGACCCCACACCCCCATGTACAGGGCCTCTAATAAGTACATAAAAGTAAAGAGAAAGGAATTCCACAAATAGCATTCACAGTGCACTTGAAATCAGGACCTGGGTCTTGATGTGTGTTTTCTTATATACTTTATAAATATACTAGAGGCCTGGTGCACAAAAAATTGTGCACTTGGGGGGGTCCCTCAGCCCGGTCTGTGCCCTCTCGCAGTCTGGGACCCCTTGGGGGATGTCCACCTGCTGGCTTAGGCCCACTCCCCGGGGGATTGAGCCTAAGCTGGCAGTCAGACATCTCTCTGGCAGCCCAGGAGCCCTCGGGGTGTTGGGGTCCAACCCCAACGGGTCCAGGGATTCCCAAAGGTGTGGACGGAGTTGGCGAAGAATGAATGACATGGAAACTGGTTTCAGTTCATCAGCATAGCGAGGTTCTCCCTCCAGGATCTCCAGCGAAGTTCTGGTTAGGAGCTCCAACCAAGTTCTGGTCAGGATCTCCAACCAAGTTCTGGTGCCATGTTCTCTCGCTAGGTTCTCCAGCCAGGTTCTCCAGGTTCTTCTGCCATGTTCTGTCTAGGTTCTGCAGTGAAGTTCTGTAGCCAGGTTCTGTCCAGGATCTTTTGCCATGTTCTCTTGCTAGGTTCTGTCTCTAGGTTCTGTTTCTAGGTTCTGTCTCTAGGTTCTGTCTAGGTTCTCCAGTGAAGTTCTGTAGCCAGGTTCTGTCCAGGATCTTTTGACATGTTCTCTGGCTAGGTTCTGGTTAGGATCTGATGATTATTGTCTTGTTACATCCGTATTTATACCAGCCGATTTTAATCCTGTCAATTTCTATTACAAAGGTTAGGGCGTTTCTTATCTCCATTCCAGGGAGTAAAGATTATGTAGCTTAACTACCCGCCTGGCACTTAATTAAGGGGTTGTATCCCCTCCCTAACCTCAGGGAAAATTCCCCACCTGAGGAAACAACCTTTCTCAGAGAGGTGACCTTGGTTAAAACACATGGCACTAAGGAGAACAAACATATTAAGAACAATATGCTATCTATGCCAGGTCCCTTGAAACATATGCTGTGCAAATGTTTCTTTCCTGCAGCGACTGTGTCAAGCAGCAAGGATGGACTGGCTTCCGGCATCGGGGGATATCCATTTGCCAGTGGGGAGCAGGCCTAAGCTGAGTCGGACATCCTTAGTGATGCTGAGGAGGTGGGAGAGGCTCCTGCCACCACCGCTGTGCTGGCAGGCATCAGCCTGGCTTGTGGCTGAGCAGAGCTCCCCCTGTGGGAGCTCACTGACCACCAGGGGGAATCTCCTGCATTAAGCATCTGCCCCCTGGTGGTCAGTGTGTGTCATAGTGACCAGTGATTCCCAGTGGTTCTGCTGTTAGGGTCAATTTGCATATTACCCTTTTATTATATAGGATAGAGGCCTGGTGCATGGGTGGGGGCTGGCTGGTTTGCCCTGAAGAATGTCCCGGATCAGGGTAGGGGTCCCACTAGGGTGCCTGGCCAGCCTGGGTGAGAGGCTGACTGCTGTTTTCAGGCTGGCCACACCGCCTTCAGGGTGGGGGGCCCCACTGGGGTGCCTGGCCAGCCTGGGTGAGGGAATGATGGCTGTTTGCAGGCTGGTTAAGCCCCCCAGTGGGGACCCTCACCCCATGGGGGTGTGGCCAGCCTGGGTGAGGGTCTGAGGGCTGTTTTAAGGCTGGCCACACCCCCTTCAGGGTGGGGGTCCCTACTCAGGTTCCTGGCCAGCCTGGGTGAGAGGCTGATGGTTGTTTTCAGGCTGGCCACTATCCCTGGCTACCCAAGCTCCCAGCCTCTCCTTTTTTTCTTTTTCTTTTTCAGCGCCTCCTTGAATGGAGGCCAGGGCCAGCTGGAAGCTGGTATCTAGGATTTATTTATCTTCTATAATTGAAACTTTATAGCAGTGGTTCCCAAACTTATTTGGCCTACCGCCCCTTTTCCAGAAAAAATATTACTCAGCCCCTGGAAATTAATTTTTTAAAAATTTTAATAGCAGTTACTCATTGCCCCCAAATGCACCTGTGGCCATCACCGCCCCCCTGGATCGCTGCAGCGCCCACCGGGGGGCGGTAGCGCCCACTTTGGGAATCACTGCTTTATAGCCTTGAGCCCAGTGCCGGCCAGGGCAGGCGGGAAGCTTGGCTTCCTCCATTGCTGGGGGAAACCCAAGCCTCCTGCTTGCTTCAGCTCTGTGGCTGCCACCATCTTAATTGGGTTAATTTGCATACTCGCTCCTCATTGGCTGGTGGGTGTAGCGGAGTGGCGGAGTGATGGTTAATTTGCATTTTCTCTTTTATTAGTGCAGATTAAGTCTTTTTAGACATACTATATATAATTATTATATAATACTAGGGGTCCCTTGGCCTGGCTGGCTATCGGGGCCCATTGAAGCCGATCAGGGCTGGCCAGGCCGGGACAAGGGGTCAAGGGAGGTTGGCCAGCTATGGGAGGTTGGCTGTGGGAACACACTGACCACCAGAAAGCAGCTCTTGTATTGAGCATATGCCCCCTGGTGGTCAGTGCACATCACAGCGACCAGTCAACTGGTCGTTCAGTCGACTGGTCGTTTGGTCACTTAGGCTTTTATATATAGAGATATTTTTAAAATATAATGAAAAGAACATAAAGACATAATTTAATAATTTTTATATTTGCACACTTGCTTTCTTTCAGTTGTATCTTCACTAGGGTTTTGAAAGATGGAAAACAAGCCCTTTTGTCCACATCTTGACATTTGTCCAATTAGCCTTTGAAATTTATTTGATATTGTATGGTTATTGCCTTAATAATTAGAGAAGATACTCATTTGTTTCCCAATGGAATTATTACTGTTTTCTTTTTGACAGTTTACTGTATTGTTTTATTTTTTGCTGACCAAATCATTGGAAAATTAGATCTTGTTAAACATGGATGTGGTTTTTAAGATTTATTATTGTGTCATTTTTAATCAGTATTTTTGAAATAAAAGCTTTTCAAGGGAAAGAGTATGTCATCATTAAATATATTCAAAAACTGATATAATTGACATAAATGTATATTTTTGTTAATAATTAGAATGTTTAAAAATAATTTTAAAAAAACAGACCTCTCAATAGAAAATTCCCAGAAGATTCTGGAAATCTGTTTTCAAGCTGATTTCTTCTTTAACAACATAAATTTTATTATTTAACTTCAGAGTTGTATCTCCCTTAATCAGTCCTTTGAAAGTGTAATAAAGAAGGTGTCTGTCTACTTTTGCTTAATAAGAAAAGGTATTAAGTTACTGAAATGTGCCCTAGAGGCTTTAGATATTAGTACCCATAAACAAAAACATGTTTGTACCTTTAAATTCTTAGTATTTGAATTCTTGATTTTTAAGATTTCACTTGTTTTAAAGATCTAGCAGATTTCTTTACTATCAAAACAGAAAAAAATTAATTTAGATACCTCACAATAGAACATATTATTTTATTTAAATTTTTAAATTTTTGAAACAATTCAAAAGTTATGATAAAAACATGGTTTGAATATTGTCTTTTTTATATAAAAAATGTTAAGATTATACATCCCATGTTATATCCCTTTCCTTATTCCTTGATTAAATGATAATATATATTATATAATGTGTAATATGTTACATATAATACTATGTTGTATTATGTGTGTGAAAAACAGATGAAAATCTCTAACCTTACAGATTTACATTCTAGTGGAGGGGGAGATAAATTATCACAACATAAATATATGTTACCAAATAGTAAGAAAGAAAATAAAAATCATTATTGTACATAATATATATATATATATATATATATATATATATATATCCTATCTAATAATAGAGAAACATGGTAATTAGCCATACCTCCGCTACCCTTCCCATTGGCTAATCAGGGCGATATGCAAATTAACTGCCAGCCAAGATGGCGGCTGGCAGCCAGGCAGCTTGAAGCTAACAGGAGGCTTGCTTGCTTCAGTGACAGAGGAAGCCAATATTCCCCGCCTGCCTTGCCAGCCTCTGAGCTTGCAGTTTAAGAAACAATGTTACAAATATAGAAGATAAACAAAACCCTAGAAACCTGCTTTAAGCCAGCAGGGCTTCAGCCAGCAGGACCGCAACATTGTTTCAATTATAGAACAAAAGCAGATCCCTGCTTTCAGCCCTCCGGGATCTCAGAGTGGGAGTGAGCAGGACCACAACAGTGTTACAATTATAGAACCCAAACAAACCAGATACCTGCTTTCAGCAGCTGAGGCCTCAGAGCTGGAGCCAAGTCTCAGAGCGAAAGCTGGCCCAGAATAAAAACAAAAGAAAAAAAGGACAGGTTGGGAGCTTCAGTCACCCGCCAGCCTGAAAACGGCCCTCAGCCCCTCACCCAGACTGGCCAGGCACCCCGGTGGGGACCCCCACCCTGAAGGGGGTGTGACCAGCTGCAAACAGCCATCATCCCCTCATCCAGGCTGGCCAGGCACCCCAGTGGGGACTCCCACCCTGATCCAGGACACCCTTCAGGGAAAACCAGCTGGCCCCCACCCATGCACCAGGCCTCTATCCTATATAGTAAAAGGGTAATATGCCACCCAGCACTGGAATCAGCTGGGCCGGATGCCTCCCGGCACCGGGATCAGCATGACAGGGGACAGCGACCAAACACCCTGATTGCCCTGCAGCTCTGTGTGTGATGGGGACGGGGCCACAACCTCCCTATCCACCCTGCTCTGTTCGTGACCAGGAAAGGCGCCCCAATCCCCTGATCAGCCCTGCTCTGTGCCTGATAGGGGGGAGCTCCCCAACTCCCTGATTGCCCTGCAGCTCTGTGTGTGACAAGGTGCGGCGCCCCAACCCCCTGATCGGCCCTACTCTGTGTGTAACAGGGTGCGGCGCCCCAACCCCACCCCCCCCAAGGGCCCTGCTCTGTGTGTGACGGGGTAGAGCCATAACTTCCCCATCAGCCCTGCCCTGAGTGTGACAGTGGCGGCGCCAAACCCCCTGATCGGCCCTACTCTCTGGGTGGTAGAGGGTGGTGCCCCAACCCCCTGATCTGCCCTGCTCTGTGTGTGACAGGGGGCAGTGCCCCAGCTCCCCTATCGGCCCTACTCTGTGAGTGACAGGGGGGAGTTCCTCAACCCCCTGATGGGCCCTGCTCTGTGCATGATAGGGTATTGAGCCCCAACCCCCCTGATGGGCGTGCTCTGTGTGTGACAGGGGGTGGCGCCACAACCTCCCTATCGACCCTGCCTTGAGTGTGACAGGGGGCGGCACCCCAACTCCCCAATTGGTCCTGCTCTGAGCCCGACCAGGGGCTGCACCTAGGGATTGGGCCTGCCTTCTGCCACCCGAGAGCAGGCCTAAGCCAGCAGGTTGTTATCTCCCGAGGGGTCCCAGACTGCAAGAGGGCACAGGCTGGGCTGAGGGACCCCCTCCCCCCGGAGTGCACAAATTTTTGTGCACCAGGCCTCTAGTATATATTTATATATATACTAGAGGCCCCTTGCAGGAAGATTCCTGTAAGAATAGGGCTTCCTGCCCTAACTGGTTTGGCTCAGTGGATAGAGCGTCAGCCTGTGGACTCAAGGGTCCCAGGTTCGATTACGGTCAAGGGCATGTACCTTGGTTGAGGGAACATCCCCAGTAGGGTGTGTGTAGGAGGCAGCTGATCGATTTTTCTCTCTTATTGATGATTCTAATTCTCTATCCCTCTCCCTTACTCTCTGTAAAAAAGTCAATAAATTATATTAAAAAAAAAAAAAGAATAGGGCTTCCTGCGACCAGAGCAAAGCAGAGAAGGGAGCAAAACCCGTTGAGGCAGGCTTTGCTCCTTCCTCCGCCGCCCCGCTTGCTTCCTTCCCATCTCCACAGCCCCCCTTGCTTCCCTCATGCCTTCGCCGCCCCGCTTGCTTCTCTGCAGCTTCGCTCCCTCCTGCAGCGCTTGGTTTCCTTCTACATTGTCTTCAGTCTTTGCTCCATGCCTGCGTATCCAAATTAACTGCCATCTTTGTTGGGTTAATTTGTATACTCATCTGATTGGCTGGTGGGTGTAGCAGAGTGACACCAATTTGCATGTTTCTCTTTTATTAGTGTAGATATCCAGCTGTGCATGGCTGTGATAGAGCCTCCTACCTGCTTTGCTCCACTGAACAATGGCTTCCCTCTTTTCACTAATCCCACTTCACTACACCTTCCTGGAGAGGAGGAATGTGTCCTGCAATGGCTTTGTCATGCCCTAGAGATGGCAGTGAAGCTACAGAAAACAAAGCCATGTCCCAGTTGGCCACTGGTGCCTTTTCCTTTTTTGAAAAGTGACTTGAAACTTTAGGTGCATCTCAGGCTGCCTGGTCAGCACTTTTTCTCTCCTTTTTTTCTTTCAGAGGGCAGGCTGAAGAAAATAAAAATATATCTTTAAAACAAAAAAATAAAAATAAAAAATTTGGAGGCGTTTTTTATTTTATTTTATGTTGAAAGTGCTTTAGGCTCATCTGTATTTAGGCCAACAGTAAATAATGAACCATAATACTGGTCAGTGCCATTAAAGGGCTAGAGTATATGGATGAGGACAATCACTTCCAGTTTGGGAAAGTGTATGGAAGGTTAAGCAAGGGAAGATCCACAGCGGTGGCATCTGAGGAAGGCCTTGAAGGATAAAAAAGTACTGTACCTCACACTTAGTAGGAGCTTATTTTATTTATTTCCTTATTTTACAACACATTATTTTAGATACAAAGGTAGATAGGTGATAGATAGACGATAGATGATAGATGATAGATAGATAGATGATAGATAGGTAGATGACAGATGATAGATGATAGATAGATAGGTAGATAGATAGATAGATAGATAGATAGATAGATAGATAGATAGATAATAGATGGATAGATGATAGGTAGATAGATGATAGATAGATGATAGATAAATAAATAGATGATAGATAATAGATAAATATATGATAGATAGATAGATGATAGATAGATGATAGATAGATAATAGACAGATGATAGATAAATAAATAGATAGATGATAGATAGATAGATGACAGATAGATATAGATAGAGAGATAGATGATAGAGAGAGAGATGCTAGATAGATAGATAGATGCTAGATGCTAGATAATAGATAGATAGATAGATAGATAGATAGATAGATAGATAATAGATAGATGATAGATGGATAGATAGATAGATAGATAGATGATTGATTGTTAGATAGATAGGTAGATGATAGATAGATGATAGATATAGATAGATAGATAGATAGATAGATAGATAGATAGATAGATAGATACAGAGAGACTGAGCAACTGAGAGACTGAAGTTACTAGAGGTCAAATACTGTTATAGACACAATATGAATAAAACATGAAAATCTCTGATCTTAAAGATATACATTCTAGTGGAGGGGAAGACAAATGATAACAACATAAATATATGTCACCAAGTAGCAAGTAAAAAAAATAAAAAAAATAAAATTATCTGTCTCTATAGTTGATAGCTAGATGACATTGGTCAAGGAATATATTCTCTGTAATGCTCGTTTGCTGCATTAAAATGAGTCAAATGCTTAGTACAAATGGATATCATAAAATTCAAATGAGGTCATGAATATAAAGGTTTATTTAAGTACTTGGTATATAGTCACATCTAGATTAAAGCTATCAATATCTAGAAAATGGGTAGCAAAACCTGATTGACAGCTAGATAAAGTTTTCAAAGAGAAAAGATAAAGATGGATTTAATTTAGATGATTCATGTGTGTTGTGGGTTTTAAACTTGATTCTACAAAGTATTTTTGAGGAGCACATTGACAAAAATCACAGATAAAGGGGAATTACATACATGAAAAAATGGTGTGAGCAAAGAATTCCTAAGAAGATCTTTTAAGGGATATAAACCATAGGAAGGACAAGAAGGCAACATCCAGGACTAGGCACTAGACCAACTCTTGATATTTTTGTTGATTAAAAAAAGGCACATCTACTAGGAGAGTATGTCATCCGAGGAGACAAGAGTTTGGTAAGAGTGTTTTACTAACTGGGAAGAAAGGAAAAGGAAGGACAGACAAAGCTTGAGACAAAGTGCCAAATGCATGTTGTCTTTACATGTGACTAGAAAAGAATATTAGGGTTTCCAGAGAAATCTAAGTTCGTCAATCCCAGAAGGATTGTAGCTGATGGCAGGTGTTCTATCAATGAACCCTCTACTCCAGTTACCAAGTTTCAGGCAGTTACTATCCTACCACCCCTGAGAGCAGATCAACATGAGCAATGCAAGGTTCTAGTTGCAGAAAGTGATGATTATATTTAGAAAGTCACCAAGAGATGTCTCAGTTTTTTAAAATGTCTTTCTACATTTTGTGATAAATGAACATGAGCAAATACTTTAAGCCAGCTACTTCTTTCCCAAACCACTATCTCTTCCTTCTCTATTATGTATATAATAATACTTATAATAAACTAGAGGCCCAGTGCACAAAAATTTGTGCACTGGGGGGGGGGGGGTCCCTCAGCCCGGCCTGTGCCCTCTCGCAGTCTGGGACCCCTCGGGGGATGTCTACTTGCCATCGGGGAGCAGGCCTAAGCTGCAGTCGGACATCCTTAGCGCTGCTGAGGATGTGGGAGAGGCTCCTGCCACCACTGTAGTGCTTGCAGCCATCAGCCTGGCTTGGGGCTGAGCAGAGCTCCCCCTGTGGGAGCGCACTGACCACCAGGGGGCAGCACCTGCATTGAGCGTCTGCCCCCTGGTGGTCAGTGTGTGTCATAGTGACCAGTCATTCCCAGTCGTTCTGCTGTTAGGGTCAATATGCACATTACACTTTTATTATATAGGATAGAGGCCTGGTGCATGGGTGGGGGCCAGCTGGTTTGCCCTGAAAGGTGTCCCTGATCAGGGTGGGGGTCCTGCTTGGGTGCCTGGCCAGCCTGGGTGAGGAGCTGATGGCTGCTTTCAGGCTGGCCATGCCCCCCGGTGACCCAAGCTCCCAGCCTCTCCTTTTTTCTTTTTTCTGGGATTTATTTATCTTCTATAATTGAAACTTTGTAGCCTTAAGTGGAGCCCAGGTTCAGCCAGGGCAGGTGGGAAGCTTGGCTTCCTCCATCACCGGGAGCAACCCAAGCCTCCTGCTCGCTCCAGCTCTGTGGCCGCCGCCATTTTAGCTGGGTTAATTTACATACTCGCTCCTGATTGGCTTGTGGGCATGGCTGTGGGCATGGCTTGTGGGTGTGGCTTAAGCGTAGCAGAGGGATGGTTAATTTGCATCTTTCTCTTTTATTATATAGGATTAAAGTATAAAACAGTTTAGAAATTCATGCAAGTATCAAATTTGTCATAATATAGGAATTAAAATATACATAGTAGATAGGAAATATAAAATACATAGCAAATAAACATAGTTTCAATCAACCACTAAGTGTTTGTTGGAAATTACTTTGGCAAGCACTGAAGTAAAACACTAGGAACATAAAATAAAATAAGGTCTGATCTTTATTCTAGCATAGCTTAAGCCTCTTGGGGGAAAAGATGTATTACAGACAGATGCAGGCACATTTACACATGTGTTACTGGGAGACAGTATATAATTTAATGCTGTAGGAGTTCAAAGAAGTGAATGATTGAGTCTACACAGATAAGAAGTAGCATTTAAACACACACAATAATCATACACACACATATATGAATGTGTATATTTTAATTTCTACTTTCTCACCCTTTACTGCCAGCAGTTAACACCACCTTTCTGAAACTCAGTGTAACAAACATGATGGAGTGACAGGTAGCAGAGGACATATAGGAAAAGAAAAGAGACTTTTCTGAACTATACAAACAAAAATATAAAATAGAGATTATCCACTGCTTAGACATTTTAATGAATGTCTGAATACATAGTCATCTATGTGTGTAATGAGATGTATCCACACATTACATTATTGCATTACATAAATACTAGAGGCCCAGGGCACAAAATCGTGAGAGACCCAAACCTGCCACACTGGCAGGACCCCAGACCTGCCCTGCGCAAGCTGTGGGCCCTGCCTCTTTCTGCTTGAGCCCTGCCAGCCCTGCACAAGCTCTGCCAGCCCTGCATGAGCTCTGCCAGCCCTGCACGAGCTCTGCCAGCCCTGCATGAGTCCCAGCACCGCATGCCCCACCCCACTGCCTCTAGTAGCTCATGGGCCGGGGGGAAGGACCAAGAGGTGCTATAGCACCTCCTGGTGACCAGTTGTTTGGTCGTTCCACGTTAGGGTGTGACAGCCACAGGCCTTTTATAATATAGATCAGTGGTCCTCAAACTTTTTAAACAGGAGGCCAGTTCACTGTCCCTCAGACCGTTGGAGGGCTGGACTATAGTTTTAAAAAAAACTATGAACAAATTCCTATGCACACTGCACATATCTTATTTTGAAGTAAAAAAAACAAAATGGGAACAAATACAATATTTGTATTTGCATGTGGCCCACGGGCCGTAGTTTGAGGACCCCTGATATAGATAGTTGCATAACCTCACACTTATATGTACGGTGCACACACATGTGCACACACTGACACACACACATGCCATAGATTCTGGCACTCAAACTAGAATATATTCCATTTGCTGTTTATGTTATTACTTTTGTAAATACTGTACATGTATTACATAAAAAGAGTACATATAAACTTTATAGAATTTATTTTATTAAACTACAAGTTTATTAAATTATGTACAATTTACATACAATCCCTATATGCTTATTATACTACATAGAGCAACATATGGGGTGTTAGTCTATGAAAAGGAAACTTCCATGTTTTGCTCAAATGATTTAATCAGCATTCTGCAACATACCAAACACACTCACACAAAAATTAAAAAAAAACTTTTTTTGCTTGCTTATTAAACCTCAGCCATTTATTTGCCTTAGTCTCTCACATTCACCAGGCCTCAACAAAGGCACTAAGTGCTTTCCAGAACATAGATTTAAATGAGGCCTCTGCCCAGTGGGCTTACAACCTAATTAGACAGAGACAGTTGACCAACATATGCCCACAGACTACAGTTGGCCACTTATTTATTCTCTAATTAACATAAAGCAGCAGGACAACAACTCCGCCTGTGCTCAGTGAGCGGGAGAGCGCCTGTGTGTGCTGTAGAGCTCTGCGGGAAACGAGGCTGCTTCCTTCTGCGGGGCTTTCCCAGGCATTCTCGTGCTGCTTGCCTGTCTCCGTAATTAATATTCCTGTGCATATCTTGCTGTGACTATCTATGTCCAAGCAAACAGACCCTCACGGCTCTGCAGAACCATTTAGTCCAGCCGTCTTGATCAATACAGGTCACTGGATGGTTGCTTTGACTGTTGCACATGCAACTCTATTGAGAAGACAGGCTGGAGTAAGCTGAGTGGTTTCTTCATGCTTTAATCTCATCCTTCCAGCCATCAAAGGAAGATTTTTCATCTGGTCATATTAGTTTGTCCGAGTCCAGTAGCTTCTTTCTGTTGTTCCCACTGCCCTTCTCAAACCCTACTGTGAGCTCTTGGATTTTTTGACATTTTTCCTGCCCTATGTGTGTGCGTGTTTTTCCCCCCCAAAAAACAGTATTTGAAATGATGTGAAATACATACAGTGCCACACTATTAAAAACACACACAACTCTGTGAGAATATTATGATGAGAGAAAGATAAGCACCAGGACCAATTATGAAGTTTGAGAAAAAGTTGGCACCTCAAATGCATGTTGAGAGCTCAAAGGTATTTGTTAGACAAAAATCCTTCATGAAGGTGGTTGATGATTTCACTATTTATTGTTTATTCTGAAAGAAAAATGAAAGCAAGAAATAACTTTTTTTTTTTCTAACTCTGGGGATTCATGTGATGGTGGAAAAAGTAAAGTTAATTTTTCTTTAGGTTACAGACACAAAAAATCTCCAGTTACAACCCTTCTAGTGCTTTTTAAAAAATTCTAGTTAATGCACTTGATCTAACAATAATCATGATTTATCACTTCAAAGGATAAAAAAAAAAGAAACCTTCACAATCTTAGAGCCATGAGTTTTTTACCCCATGGTTTACAATCTGGTATTGGAAAGCTGGTATTCTTTTTTTGAGGGGAGCAGGGTGTTGTTTCCTTTTTCCTATTCTCTATTATCTATAAAAACAGTGTAGATATTGGAGAACATAATTTCCTATGATATTATTTTTACTTTGTTTAATTCTGATTAAACAGAACTCACATAATTACCATTGAATACTAACTCACTATCATTACATTATTTTAAAATGTTTTCAAATAAACTTGGAAATAATTCATTAGACATTTACTAGTAGGAATTGAATACTTATAAAGACACTTCTTATATTTTCCCATAAATTATGGATATATACATTTATTGCTATGTTGCTGAAGTAATGAACTATAGGCAATCCCATTCAACATATGTGTAAGGAAATTTTTCAGACTTAGTGACATTAATTGGACCTTATCTTCACAAGTCAACTGAAGGACAGAAGGCCTGAAATAAAAATGTAAAATAATCTATATAATTCTTTATACAACTGTTATAACTGCTTCTGGTGGTCCCAGAAACACCAGTATAATTGTTTCTGCATAAATTAAGTTGGTACAGTCAGATTTCACACATCTGGTGCTTTAGAAATAAATGGTCATTTTAATCTTTTGAATCATATTGTTGCCTCAATTTTTTAATGCAGCTGTGAATATGCTTATAGTGAAAATAAAGCCCAAACTGTAATAAATATCTAAAGTTGATGTAGTTGTACTTATTTCTGTTTAAAACACTATATCTAGAATTGGAAACCATGCAATTTTTTGTGTTTGTTTTGTTTTTACTTTTTTTTTAACTTTTTTGTTTTTACTTTTTTTTCTTTCTCTCTTCTCCATCTTCTATTTTTTATCATGGAAATCTCATGCAGCAAAACAGGAAATTCCACCCAAGTTGATGTAACCTCAGGGCCTCCTCCAAGCATGCTGGAGAATCACCTCTGAGAATAGAATTCATTTTGGATTCTTGTATTACCTGCCTCTGGTATTGCACACTTATTTGCTGACTGACTGAATTATTTTAACTTTGGTATGATGTAAATGTTCTTATTGGCACAGTTTCCAATTTAGTATTTTTAAAATCAAGACTAAATTGAATCAGTTCATGGTATAATGCCTCCTCCCACATAATGAAGTACTTAACTAACAGTTTCAAAGTAAAAATAAAGCTAGGAAGCACAATTTAAAAAGGAATTGTAACATCATGATTCTAAAAATTCAAGGTCTAAAGTATTTTCATTTATCCAAATATATTTCCTTAAGACACATAGTTATTTGCATATAATTGCAATTTGTCAGCAAATCAGCACAATAAAAATGTATTCACTGTGTCAGCATCTGTAAGATTTAGTTGTTCTGATGGTCCTTAATAGGTAGAACTAGCATTTCTGGGCTCCTGCCAGTTGGCCATCTGTCTAGGCAGTCCTTGGAGAGTCAGAACAACTGAACTTTTGGCACACTCAATTACATTGAGCAACTACCAACCCTGTTTTAGGTTACAACAGAAGACAGAATTACCACAAGATTGGTTAATTGATTTAATGCTGAGAATTTTAGGAACCTGGAGATATTCATTGGAGCATCTGAATTAAGTCATAGTGAGTTAAATCCATAAAAATGTAAATTAATTAAAAGAGGGTTTCCTTATAGGGGCTTTGCCAGGCATTTTAAGGGATACAATGATAATATCATCTTTGCCCTTACATGAAATAAGATTTGCATTATACATTTATCTAAAGGAAGGCAGCCAGTAATTTTTTTTAAGTGATAACTTCAACAACTACTGGCAGGGAAAGCAGGACATGAATGACATGTCATTTGTGCTAAGACTCAAACATGGATGTGCTTTGAATTAGAGTTGAAGGATGTACCAGGCAGAGAGACAGGTTGACTAACAGCAGTGAAATGATGTAGGGAATTGGAGAAGACTAAGACTGATTGAGAGTCAGATTGCAGCTAAATTAAATAGACCCTTTAGCACCATATTTAAAAATCTAGATTTACATCATAGAAAGATAATAAGAAATTTTGAGCAATGAAGTCATGGCAATGTAGTAGTGTGTAATATACAGGAGAAAGGGTAGCTAGAAAACTCTGAGAGGAAACTTCTACAATGATACAACTGAAAATAAATATTGTCTGTTGGAGATGTAAATCTAGATTTTTAAATATGGTGCTAAAGGATCTCTTTGATTTAGCTCCAATCTGAAAAAGCTGTGGTACATCTACACAATGGAATACTATGCTGCTATAAAAACGAAAGAACTCTTGCCATTCACAACAGCATGGATGGACCTGGAGAGCATTATGCTAAGTGAAATAAGCCAGTCAGAGAAAGATAAATATCACATAATTTCACTCATTTGTGGAATATAATGAACATTGTAAACTGATGAACAAAAATAGATACAGAGACAAAGAAGCATCGAACAGACTGTCAAACTTCAGTGGGAAGGCAGGGGAGGAGGAGGGGGTGGGAATAAGAGATCAATCAAAGGACTTGATGCATGCATATAAGCATAACCAATGGACACAGACACTAGGGGGGGGTGAGAGCATGTGCTGGGGTGGAGGGGTGGGGGTGGCTGCGGGGAGGTCAAGGAGGAAAAAGGAGACATGTATGATACTATATGTAATACTTTAAACAATAGAATAAAACTTAAAAATAAACAAAATAAATAAATAAAATATTGTCTTCACTAGGGCAAATGAAAAGGGAAAGAAAAGGAGTATGGAGTTCAGAGATGATTCTAAGATAGAAGTAAGTTGATTCATTTAATTTTAGGTCACAGGAAAAAAAGGAAGAAATCAAAATGGTTTTAGGATTTTGAGAAAAATGATTGTGTGAATGTTATACAATTAAATGAGATAAGAATTTAGTGGATGGCACAGGTTTGGAGATTATATATACAGTATATATATATACACTAATAAAGGAGAAACATGCAAATTGGTGTCACTCTGCTATGCCCACCTGCCCACCAGTCAATCAGGATGAGTATGCAAATTAACCCAACAAATATGGCGGGTTAATTTGCATATGCAGGCATAGAGCAAAGACTGAAGACTGAAGACTGAAGATGACTGAAGACTGAAGAGGCTTGAATTCTCCACTGTGGCCAGAATGAAGGCCTGGGTCTCGGGTGCTAGAGGAAAACCAGTGCCAGCAGCCAGGGGAAGGAAGGCCTATTGCACAAATGTCTTCATGCAATGGGCTTCTAATATATATATCCTACCTAATAAAAGAGAAACATGGTAATTAGCCATAACTTCGCTACCCTTCCCATTGGCTAATCAGCGAGATATGCAAATTAACTGCCAACCAAGATGGCGGCTGGCAGCCAGGCAACTGACGAGAACAGGAGGCTTGCTTGCTCCAGTGACGGAAGAAGCCAAGGTTCCCCGCCTGCAGCTGCTGGGCTCTGAGCTGCTCTCTAAGAAACATTGTTACAAATATAGAAGCTAAAAAAAACCCCAAAACCTGCTTTCAGTCAGCCCGGATCTCAGAGCTGGAGTCGCAACAAAGTTACAAATACAGAAGGTAAACAAAGCCCAGAGACTTGCTTTCAGCAGCTGAGGTCTCACAGCTAAAGCCGGCTCTCAGTGCCAGTGACAGCCATAGAAGGTAAATAAATCCCAGAATAAAAACAAAAAGGAAAAAAGGAGAGGTTGGGAGCTTCAGTCATCTGCCAGCCTGAAAACAGCTCTCAGCCCCTCACCCAGACTGGCCAGGCACCCCTGTGGGGACCCCCACCCTGAAGGGGGTGTGACCAGCTGCAAACAGCCATCATCCCGTCACCCAGGCAGGCCAGGCACCCAAGCAGGACCCCCACCCTGATCCAGGACACCCTTCAGGGCAAACCAGCTGGTCCCCACCCGTGCACCAGGCCTCTATCCTATATAGTAAAAGGGTAATATGCCTCCCAGCACCGGGATCAGCAGAGCAGCGAGGCCTCCCAGCACCGGGACCAGCAGAGCCGTGCAGCCTCCCAGCCTGGGATCAGTGGAGCCAAAAGGCCTCCAGAGCCCGAGATCAGTGGAGCTGCGAGGCCTCCTGGCAGCAGGATCAGTGGAGCCACGAGGCCTCCCAGCACCAGGATCAGCGGAGCCACAAGGCCTCCCGGCCCCTGGAGCAGCGTGACAGGGGGCAAGGCCCAAACTCCCTGATCGCCCTGTGGCTCTGTGTGTGACAGGGGGCAAGGCCACAACCTCCCTATCTGCCCTGCTCTTTTCGTGAAAGGGGAAGGTGCCCCAACCCCCTGATCGGCCCTGCTCTGTGCCTGATAGGGGGGAGCTCCCCAACCCCCTGATCAGCCCTGCTCTGTGTGTGACAGGGTGCCACGCTCCAACCCCCCCATGGGCACTGCTCTGTATGTGATGGGGTGGAGCCGCAACCTCCCCATGGGCCCTGGCCTGAGTGTGACAGGGGGGAGTGCCCCAACCCCCTGATAGGCCCTGCTCTGTGGGTGACAGGGGGCGGCGCCCCAACCTCCCCATCAACCCTGCCTTGAGTGTGACAGGGGGCGAAGCCCCAACCCCCCAATCGGCCCTACCCTGAGCGTGACTGAGGGTGGCATCACAACCTCCTGATCGGCCCTGCTCTGTGCGTGACAGGGGGGAGCTCCCCAACCCCCTGATCGGCCCTGCTCTGTGTGTGACAGGGGGCAGAGCCCCAACCCCCTGATCCGCCCTGCTCTGTGCGTGTCAGGGGGTGGCACTGCAACCTTCCCATCGACCCTGCCTTGAGAGTGACAGGGGGTGGCACCGCAACCTCCCCATCGACCCTGCCTTGAGAGTGACAGGGGGTGGCGCCCCAACCCCCCAATCGGCCCTGCTCTGAACCCAACCAGGAGCTGCGGGGCAGGCACCTAGGGATTGGGCCTGCCCTCTGCCACCCGGGAGTGGGCCTAAGCCAGCAGGACGTTATCTCCCGAGGGGTCCCAGACTGTGAGAGGGCACAAGTGGGGCTGAGGGACACCCGCCCCCCGCCAGTGCACAAATTTTTGTGCACCGGGCCTCTAATATATATATATAGTCTCCTATCTATCATCTATCTATCTATCTATCTATCTATCTATCTATCTATCTATCATCTATCTATCTATCTCTCTATCTATCATCTATCTATCATCTCTCTATCATCATCATCTATCATAAGGCCATGAAAGTGACTGAAAGAATGAGTAGAAATTTGAAAAGTGCCACTACATAAGAGACAAAGGATTAAAAGAGAAAAGCCAAGGTAAAATGAAAGGAAAATATAGAAGAATTGGTTGAGCATAGTGAATGGAAAGTGTTCATAGGAAAGTGGTCCTGGAGGTTAATTGTCTAGGAAATATCAAGGAGACAGAGAACTTAAATAATGCCATTGGATTGAGAATACAGGTCATTTGGAAAATTCAAGGGAATAATTATAGTTGACTAGGTGAGTTGAAAGTCACATTATATTCATTTATTTCTAAAAGTGGAGGAAAGTGTGCTCATGAGAGACTGAGGTAAGAGAAAGGCATTTATAGCTAGCTAGCTAGATAGGTAGCTATGGACAGACACACACTCAGATGTAAACAATGACTTAAGGAAATGCTTTACAGAAGCATTTGTGGTGGAAATGGTAGTCAGTGAAAGCAACGAACACCAGCAGTCTATCAAATACTAGTACAGTCGTGTGTTTGTTGCATAACAACCTATCAGTCAGTGATGGTGGTTCTGTTGTATAGTGGGGCAGAACTTCCTGTAAGAAATGGAAAAATGTGTGGTTCTGGAGGAATTATTTGATGGGAGCAATGTCTGTGGGACTTGGCGGTAGATTCCCTCTTACTCACAGCACCTCAATATAGAGTGCACAGATTCCATCACAGTGAGACGAGTCACTGGCCTATTTCAGCACCAAGGAGCCTGTCCCTCCAGCGCTACATATTTAGAGGGTGCCACAGCCCTCCCAGATCTAGCCTGAAGGTCTGCAGGACACATTGCTGTAAATTCTTTGTTGAGGACCTAGGATCTGTACAAGGACACAGGTCCACAGGCACTACCTGAAGTATTGAGTATCACTGCCACTTTAGTAAGAGCTTTCTGTGGTAGAGGAGCCAGCCTTTCTGTGGTAGGGGATACTTTGGAAATATTTTCAGGTTGCAATAATGTACAGTATAGATGAGCTTTATTTCTTCCATGAGTCTAATGCCAGAGAGAGAGAGCCCTTTGTGCCAGATAGGGTCAATAAAACAAACAAAAAAATTTTTCCAAAGTAAAAGTGAAAATATTGAATCCTCAGTTTTACACCTTTTCTATGTTAAATGCCCTCTTTTTTAAATGACTATCCCAGTGATGGCGAACCTTTTGAGCTCGGCGTGTCAGCATTTTGAAAAACCCTAACTTAACTCTGGTGCCGTGAGACATATAGAAATTTTTTGATATTTGCAACCACAGTAAAACAAAGACTTATATTTTTGATATTATTTCATACATTTAAATGCCATTTAACAAAGAAAAATCAACCAAAAAAATGAGTTTGCATGTCACCTCTGACACACGTGTCATAGGTTTGCCATCACTGGACTATCACAAAGTTTCTTAATCTGACCACTGCTTCACCATGCAACAGTCAAAATCACATTGCCGTGACAATCCCCTGTTTATTTATCTCTGCACCTTGACTTCTTATTCTTACTGATCCTCAGGTCACCATTCACTCCTCCCTAACGGTCATTATTATGGTGACCTACACCTTACCCAGTCATTTTTTTCTTGATGAACCTAGCCCACATCTCTATTTATGAGGCGGCATTGACAGCTTCGATGTTCTATTTCTGACCCTGTTGGGAAGGAGCAGGGGACGGCTGTGGAACGCTGTTTATAAAGCCCATAGTAGGGGACAGTGATGTCCTAGGCCTTCATGTTCACTCACTCACTGACTCACCCAGAGAACTTCCAGTCCTGCAAGTTCAGTTCATTGTAAGTGCCCTATGCAGGTGAACCATTTTTTAATCTTTTATATCATTTTACTGTACCTTTTTGATGTTTAGATACACAAATACTTACCATTGTGTTACACTTGCCGACAGCATTCAGTTCAGGAGCATGTTGCACAGGTTTGTGCCTAAGAGCAATAGACTATACCAGAGAGCCTAAATGTGCCGTAGGTTATACCATCTAGGTGTGTGCAAGGGCACTCTATGGTGTTTGCACAGTGCAGAAAGCACCTAACAATGCATGCATTTCTCAGAATACATGTCGGCCATTAAGCAACATATGGCTGTAATATAAAATTACTGTTTACAAGGATTCATCTAGGGATAAAGAAACCAATAGAAGATGTTTACCTTCCTAGATTTAAAGAGAAAAAAGAAGAAAATGGAAGACCCCAGTGAGTATGGAGTTACACAGGGAACAGCCACTCCAAGAAACATGGCCCACAACAGAGAGGGAAAGTAGCTGAAAAGCTACACTTCTCTCCCTACAGCCTCCCATCTCCTTTCCTTGCCTTCTGTTGACATAGAAAAATATAAACCTGGTCAGCACTGAGCCCTGGTGATGCAGTCCTTTGTGAGTCGTCTTTTGGAGCATAAATCAAGGCAGAATCAGTACAGATTGGACAATGAGAGCAAGAGAATAACCAGGATAAGCAAGTTCCAGCCATGGAAGAAGTCTCAGGAGAAAGAGAAAAATGTATATTAAAGAGGATGAGATAGTGAATGGAACAGAGTTCAGGATAAGATGAAGGCATATATGGAAAATTTAAGTTAAAAAATACAAAAAAGGAAAAGATGAGATGCAAAGCAAATTTGAAGATGAGATGTCAACATAAGGGCTCCTTTTAGAGGCCGTCATCTAGAATGCTTATATAGCGTTTGCCTTTGCCAACCTCAGCAAATAAGGAATGTAGGCAGTTACAAAATCACAAATGTTATCAGAATTTAACCTTGATTATTCTTTGTAATTCTTAATTAATTAATAGTTAAAAATTATTACCAAATGAGTTTACTATTAAATTAAAAAGTATCCCTAAAAGTAAACTCACTTAATGATGTAATGTAATATGCATTTGTGTGTATATATGCCTATTTTATATATATATATATATATATATATATATATAACCACTGTTATTTTTAATAATCATTATAGTGATTAAAATGATCAATGTTTTTATTTGTTAATATACTGTGTTAATATACTTTATGAATTAGTCTAGAAAAAAAGTTTTCACAATAGTTATTTTTGACAATTCTGAACAATCTGTGTCTTTCTTAACCTCTACACAGTGCCGAGCTCCTCTTTGAGCTCTGTGTTCATTTATTAGAGCATACACAGCCTTACGTTTCACTGTATTTAAGAATCAATGGAGGGCCCCGCCGGCATGGCTCAGTGGTTGAGCATCAACCTATGAACCAGGAGGTCATGGTTCAATTCTGATCAGAGCACATGCCCAGGTTGTGGGCTCGATCCTCAGTATGGGACATGCAGGAGGCAGCTAATCAATGATCCTCACTCCTCACTGATGTTTCTATCTCTCTCTCCTTTTGCCTTCCTCTCTGAAATGAATAAAAATATTTTTTTAAAAATCAATGGAGGAAAATAAGGGACCTCTGCCATACTTTCAACAATAAAGATATTTTTTTTTTTTTTTTTTAAAAATATATATTTTTATTGATTTTTTACAGAGAGGAAGAGAGAGGGATAGAGAGTCAGAAACATCGATGAGAGAGAAACATCGATCAGCTGCCTCCTGCACACCTCCCACTGGGGATGTGCCCGCAACCAAGGTACATGCCCCTGGCCGGAATCGAACCTGGGACCTTTCAGTCCGCAGGCCGACGCTCTATCCACTGAGCCAAACCAGTCAGGGCAAAAGATATTTTTTTTAAAAAAATAAAGGATCTATGAATATCACTGGGAAGAGGGTGTGAACAGTTTTTTCTGTAATGATGATGTTCTTATGGTTTGAGATGCTTTTCCTGCTCCAGTCATCACATCCATGTTTCAAGCAGTGAGATGAGAGGATATGCCTCACCACTTTGAAGGACGTTTCCTGAAAACCCAAACACTGCTTCTGCCTGTATTTCTTGTCCATAACTTCATCACTTGGGCCTATGTAGTTATGAGAGAGAATATATGTAGTCTTCTGGATGAGTAGCAATGTCCTAGCAGGAAATTAGTGTTCTGATTATTTAACAGATAGGAAAGCATAGATTTGGTGGGCATCTATAGTTCCTGTTTTTAAAATAAAAAAAAAATGTAAAATGAAAATAAAAGTGTAAAATAAAAATGCTTTTCGAAGGAGAATGTTTTGTTGCTCATGTAGAAAAAAACTCATGTGGATATTGGACAAACTAGGGACTCTAGTCTTGACTTCAACATCACTCAGGGGAAATGCCCTTGAGCAGCTAGGAACAGTATGAGTAGGAAAAATACTTAATGTTTGAAATAAAGAAGTAGGATTGAAGAGTATCAAAGGCAATGTAGGAGAGCATTTTCTTAGAGTCAGCTCTATATTGGAACTTTAAAGTCATTCTGAAAGTCATACAGGTGAGAACGTATTTTAAATTTAATATCTTAGGATGAGATCCCTTTACTTTTCCTTAAAGAAATTCTTTTGAAGAGCATAAAAAAATAGTGCTCTGATTTATAGCAAATACCAATCCATAATGAACAGTGTCATAACACGTTTTTACTTAATTATAGCCAATAATGATGATCTCATTTATCAACCTATACACACACATATATGGAGTTAGACTGTGTACTCAGCAGATAATTTATAAAGAGTTAACTGGTCAGTTGTGAACAGTGTCAAAACAAATACATGGCAAACAATGTTATAATATGTTTTCATTTAATTGTCAGTAATAATGACAATGATCTCATTTATTATATATACTAGAGGCCTGGTGCATGAAATTCATGCATGGGAAGGGGGTCCCCTCAGCTTGGCCTGCACCCTCTCCAATCTGGGACCCCTCAGGACCTCTGGCTCCTAACCACTCACCTGCCTGCCAGCCTGATCGCCCTAACTGCTCTCCCCTACTGGCCTGATCACCCTAACTGCTCTCCCTTGCTGATCTGATCCCCCTAACTGCTCTCTCTGCCTGCCTAATTGACTCTAACCACCTCTGCATCGGCTGCTGTAGGTTTGTGTCTCCGATCCTGCCCCCAGCAGCCCCAGGGCTGCGGTGGCTTGCCTTGGGTCTGCTGGGTGCCAGTCCTCCGGATTTGTTTCTCTGATCCCCCCAGCAGCCCCAGCACCATGATGGCGGGGCTTGGGGCTGCTGGGTGCCAGGCTCCCCTGTAGGTTTGTGTCTCCGATTCAGCCCCCAGCAGCCCCAGCACCGCAGTGGCTGGCCTTGGGACTGCTGGGTGCCGGGCCTGTGGGTTTGTGTCTCCCATCAGGCCCCCAGCAGCCCAAGCACTGCGGTGGTGAGCCTTGGGGCTGCTGGGTGCTGGGCCTGTGGGTTTGTGTCTCCCATCTAGTCCCTAGCAGCCCCAAGCACCACCTGGCCACTATGGGCATCGCCATCTTTGTTGGGTTAATTTGCATACTCATCCTGATTGGCTGGTGGGCATAGTGGAGTGAAGACCAATTTGCATGTTTCTCTTTTATCAGTGTAGATAATTAGACTGTGTACCAGCAGTGAATTTATAAAGCATCAACTGCCCAGAAGAGTCACTACATGAATCATTTATATGAAGGACTTATAATAGAATACGTAGTATAACTTGGGTCTTCTAACATGATGCAGTCTTTCAAACTTTGGTCTAGTTTTACCTTTCTGAAATTGGTGGTAATGCTTGTAAGAGAGCAGGAAATTCCAGTTTTTTTTTCAGTTCTCACTATGAAAATTTTACTGCCAACCAGGAAGGAGGCATGACCATTATCACAGTATGTTTGAAATATGAGCATTGGTTCAAGCTTCCTTGTTTACTAACAAGAGACCAAAAATCTGGAACTTAAAAAATGTATTTACAAATACTGTTGCATAAGAAATACCCATATCATAGCTTGAACCAATATTATAAAAGTGGCAAGAAAATCAAAATTTTTTACATCAATGTTATCATAATTCTGCATGTTTTTAAACATCCATTGTGCAGAAGATAGTAATTTATAATGACTTGAATAAGATGTGGTGGCAAAAAACCATATGTTTCTTGGCCAAATATAATTATTCTTAGTGATTCTATTAAGCCATATGACAAATGATGTATTCAATGGATTAATTTTTAAATTCTGCATCATCCTTTTGGTAATTACCATACCTAGTTGAATACAAAAGTATATCGCTTGCTTAGACTATCAATTATCTTAAAAAATTATTTTATATTTGCATATCTAGGAGTTTTGAAAGTTATCCTTCAATAACATTTTTCTTGCATTAGGTATACATTATAGGCATTATGTTATTATAATATTTTCCTTTCAAAATACAAATCACTTCTGAGAAAACAGTGGATTGAGGAATAATTTTACCCTAATAAATAAGAAAAATGGCTTCTTCTAAGTATATAGAATATAAGTGGCACTGTGCAAGCTAATACTGCCTAGATAGAGAAGAAATATGGCTGCCGAATGGCAGGATATTTTTTTAAAATCAGTCATACAGACTTTATAAGAAACCCAATAAAATTTGATCAGTTAAGGTTGCACAAATACAGGAGACCAGGAAATTATTAATAAAAGCAACAGTAGGTAAAAATCCAGAAAATAATTTTTGCAGTCTCGTGATACCTGGCCTCCAAATGTATGTCATGATACAAGCCCTCAAATAGCAGGAGTGCTGTTTAATTGAAGTGTTTACTTGTTGATCTATTAGGTTTAGTGTACTATGTGTAGCACTCAGAGTGTTGTTTGGAAAAGAAAAGGTATTGATTATAGTGTCTAACTTTTACTAGATACTTGCACATTGTTTCATTAGAGCCTTGTAATAATCACATTGAAAGTGATATTATCATTCCCATTTTACAAATGGTGAACCTTAATGAATGTAAATAAAATGAGAAAGACCAGAAAACTAGAAAATAAAGAATAGGCTTGGAACCTAACTAGTTGAAAGCTTACATTCAAATTCCTAATCTCTCCTAGTATTTCTTTCTTCTATGCAACTGAAGAAGTTGCTGTGCTGAAAACTTGGACATGAATAAGAGAACCAAGCATGATGTAGTAAGAGTGTTTATTTTCAACAACAATGGACCTTTGGATTACCTTGTGTAGGGATTAAAATATAGCTCCAGAATCTACCTGTTTGAAAACTGGCCCTATCATTTGCATAACTCACATACTACTGGTATACCTCAGTTAATTCATCTTTAAATTGGCAATAAATATAAACTTAATTGTGCTATTGTGTTCCATGGACTAAGGTATGAAACATCCTTGAAGTTCTGGAGCAAATTAAAAAAAAATAAATTTTAGTTAAAATTATTTTTAATATTGTGGACCTTTATACAAAGTGATATATTTTCTTTAATTCATGGCCCACTTGTTAACAAATAACAAAAAACCCTAATGTTTTTTAAAAAGAATATTAAGACATCTGTCCATGTTGTTGACAGTCTATGAGCTTTCCAAGTACAGGGATTGCAGCTCTTCAATCTTTGTGTTCCTAGGACCTGGCACATAGGGGACTCTACATGAATGTTTATTAAGAAAGTTACCTCAAGTATCTAATGTAAGTTTACTTAAATCTTTGCATCCAAATATGGAAAGGTTGTTCATCTTGCATTACTCTAACAGTTCTATGACGGTTTAAAGCTTACAAATGACTCTTACACATTATCATAGTGCTCTCCCAACTCTAAAAGATATCAAAGGTTTTAAAAAGTTATTAATTCAAATAATACATGCTGAAATAGTCTTATGTATAAGACACTTTACTATGTGGTGATTGGGAAGGAGTTTAAACTTGCAAAATATACAGTTCATTTACTCAGAAGCTTTTAATCTGCTACCTTAGTTGGAAGTGAGTTTTACAAAATGTATCATGGTTTCTTCTTTCTTATGTAAGGAACGTAGAAGCTGCCATTTTGTTCTAACAGCAAGTAAAAAGCTAAACAGCCTGAAAAATTAACAACTCTTCTTAGATTAACGAGAGAGTGGAGAACATAAAGCAAACCATGGTCCCTGAGACTGGGGAGAAGACCGGTAAATGCTGGGAGTCATGGCTTACCAGAGTAGAGATTCTGTGGAAACCAGTACCTGGTACATCATGTCCACTTAGCCAGAAAAATTACAAACCTCACTAATAGGCGAGAAACTCAATTTGAGGAGACAGAGCAAGCATTATTAACAGTGATGGCAGCGATGTTGGAATTATCACAACAGAAATATCAAAAAGATCTGATTCATATGCTAAGGGCTGTAATTGATAAAGTAGATAGCATACAGTAACAGGTGAAGAATATAAACAGGGAAAAGAAGATTCCAAGAAAAACAAACAAACAGAAATGCTAGAGATAAAATAAAGTGACATGTCATGGGGGAGGCAGAGTCACTGAGTTTCTTGTCTATAAATAAAGATATTAACAACTTCTACCTTTGACTGAAATGTGTCAAAATTTGCACCCATTCATAGGTGTGTGAAAAACTTTCGAAAACATGGCAGTTGCATCACAAAGATTTTCTCTGTTTCCTTTCAAGACACTACTACAACGACAATGAAAAAAAATCAAACTGTGCTAATCTGCTAAGACAAAGAATGGCAGAAATGAAAACAGCAAGTTTGAACTAAGGGAAGAAGTGATTTCCGCTACATCCAAGAGGCAGAATTTAGAATCTATGTCATTATAGGGAAACTTACTAATGAGAAGTGCACAATATGCTTCATAGATCCGTGTGTGTAGGGTGTGGGGGGGGTGGAGGAGTATGAGTCTAAGATTTAAGAAACTCAGGTGGTGGGGATGAGAGGAAGTCAATAAATATCCATGTAATTAATATATTGGTTTTACCAAATGGTTTCTGCTCTTCATTTCCTGGGCACAAAATAGAATTGCACTTCCTGAAACTCTTGTGGGTGGGTAGGCCATAAGATTCATCTTGGCTAATTAGTTGTGGGATGAAGTATTCCATGTCACTTCCAGTCGGAGAAAATAGGTAATGTGAGTCTCTCCAGACACGTCTCTTCTCTCTAGAATAGTGACCAGAAAAATGTAGCAAGATAAACATCCTATTATTATGAGTCTCCAAATAATGAGCAGAATTGGAACTCAATCTATGATAGCAGGATTAAGAAATAAACCTTTGTTGTTAAAGTTTCAAAATAAGGGGTTGTTTGTTACTATAGCAAAACCTACTCTAGCTTGACTGATACAGTGTAGATGTAGAATTAATAAAACTCCCTGACTTTGTGGAATTGGGAATGTGTCCGAATTTCCAGGTTCATTGTCTGGAGGAACTGAGCTGGAAATGTTCCATGTTTAGGGTCATCAGGGACAGCAGAAAGTCAGGAATAAGTTAAAGGACTGAAATGAAAGGCTTATATGAGATACAACACACAGAATAAATTTGGCTGTTATCAAGCATGATACAGTTGACAAGCAGGTGTGTATTCATTAGTGAAAGATTTGGAGAATTCTTTGTAGTAATTGACCAACCTCAGAGAAAGACCTACAGATACTGTTATTTGAAGTTACCTTAATAAACAGACCGGCTGACTACTTTGTTATAGCAGTGCACCCTTCTCCCACAACAAACCAAATTGTGGTCAATTCAATGAGGAGTAATGTAATTATTTATTTAAATAACATTTAAAAAATAAAAGCATAAGATGCCATAACACATGACAGTTATGCTAAACATTATTTTGGGAATGTTTAGTTTATAGTTATAGTTTTATGTGTTTGTGTGTGCTAGGATATGATACAAAATATACTTATTACTGGGGTTGCTAGATTTAGCAAATAAAAATTCAGGATGGTGAGGACAGTTGAATTTTAATGTAATTTTGGAAATTAAAAAGATATTGCACATTTTAAAAAGATAAACAGAAAAACTGTAATCTTTAATTGAACATACAACTATGAAAGTAAAACAAAACAATGTAGGAGTTTGCAATATATGTAAGTCAAATTTTTATGCTACACACCTTAAATTTCTATAGTGCTGTGACCCAGTGATCCCAATTCTGGGAATACATCCTAAGAATCCCAAAACACTAATCGGAAAAAATACATGCACCCCTATGTTCATAGCAGAGTTGTTCACAATAGCCAAGATCTGGAAACAGCCCAGGTGCCCATAGGTAGACAAGTGGATAAAAATGCCATGGCACATTTACACACAGGAATACTATGCAGCTCTAAAAAAGAAGAAACTCTTACCTTTTATGACAGCATGGAGGGTCCTGGGGAGTATTATGCTAAGCAAAATAAGCCAGTCAGAGAAAGACAAGTATCACATGATGTCACTCATATGTGGGATCTAATGAACAAAATAAACTGATGAAAAAAATAGAACCAGAGACATTGATACATGGTAAAGACTGAGAGTTGCAAGAGGGGAGATGGGTGGGGTGAACTGGATGAAAGAAGGTAAAGGGCATAGGTAAAGAATATATATGCACTAGTGGCCCAATGCATGAAATTCATGCACGGGATTGCTGGGAGAGGGTGTTCCCTCAGCCTAGCCTGCATGCTGTTCAATCCAGGATCCCTTGGTGCCGGAAGCCGGTCCATCCTTGCTGCTTGACACAGTTGCTGCAGGAAAGAAACATCTGCACAGCATATGTTTCAAGGGACCTGGCATATATAGCATATTGTTCTTAATATGTTTGCTCTCCTTAGTGCCATGTGTTTTAACCAAGGTCACCTCTCCGAGAAATGTTGTTTCCCCAGGTGGGGATTTTTCCCTGAGGTTAGGGAGGGGATACAACCCCTTAATTAAGGGCCAGGCGGGTAGTTAAGCTACATAATCTTTACTCCCTGGAATGGAGATGAGAAACGCCCTAACCTTTGTAATAGAAATTGACAGGATTAAAATCGGCTGGTATAAATACGATGTAACAAGACAATAAAGATCAGATCCTAACCAGAACCTAGCCAGAGAAGATGGCAAAAGATCCTGGACAGAACTTGGCTACAGAACTTCCTTGGAGAACCTAGACAGAACATGGCAAAAGAACCTGGATAGAACCTGGCTAAAGAACCTGGTCACTGAACCTGGCTGGAGAACCTAGCGAGAGAACATGGAGAACCTGGAGAATCTGAGAACCTGGAGAACCTGGCTGGAGAACCTAGCGAGAGAACATGGCACCAGAACTTGGTTGGAGATCCTGACCAAAACTTGGTTGGAGTTCCTAACCAGAACTTCGCTGGAGATCCTGGAGGGAGAACCTCGCTATGCTGATGAACTGAAACCAGTTTCCATGTCATTCATTCTTCGCCAACTCTGTCCACACCTTTGGGGACCCCTGGACCCGCTGGGATTGGACCCCAGCACCTTGGGGGATGTCTGACTGCTGGTTTGGGTATGATCCCCCCCTCTCACAATCTCGGACTGCTAGCTTCTAATTGCTCACCTGCCTGCCTCATTGCCCCTAACCCTTCTGTCTGCCTACCTGATCGCCCCTAACTACTCTGCCTGCCTGCCTGATCGCCCCTAACTGCCTCTGCCTTGGCCCCCACCACTATTGCTTTGTCCGGAAGGAAGTCAGACATCCAGAAGATGGCCGGATAACCTGGTCTAATTAGCATATTGCCCTTTTATTAGTATAGATAGATTATATAGGATAAAATTGCTTAAATGGGGTGGGGGGAGCCTTTTTAAGCAGGAGGAGATGCTCTTGGCACACGAAAACACATAATCCCTTTATCTGGATTGATAGCCAGCCATATGCACTATAGTGCCAAAGAGGTCAAATTGAACCACTTACTTACACTTTACACAAAACAGCTATAGCCCTTAAAACCGCTCCTCAGTCCCCACCTTAGGTTCTGCCTTTGCAGTTCACCCAGATTAAGTTCTGACTGGTCGGTTTCTATGCCAGTCAATGTCAAAAGATCTGCCTCTTAGGCAGCCATTGACTCCTGGCACTTCAACCAGATTAGGTTCTGATTGTTCGGTTTCTATGCCAGTCAGTGTCTCCGGGCCTGTCTCTGGGCTGATCAAAGAGGCAGGGCTGATCAGCAGCCCTCGAAGGCATGGAGAGAAACAGAGGCATGGCTGCTGGTGAAGCCAGAAGAGAAAGAGCGAGGCAATGGCTGATCAACAGCTGCTACTGAGGCTGCAGATCAGACCCTACCTCTCTCTCTGCAGGCCTCTCTCCAGGCCTAATCCACAGCCCCCTGGGCAGTCAGTGCTGGGTCACCATGGCAACCCAGCACTGACTTCTGGTGTTAGGTTGAGCCTTCAGTTGTTATGGACTCTGGCTCTTTATATACACTGATTGGCCAGATTAGTATGACCACCTGACATTTGTAGGAAAATTAGCTATAATTTCACGCTGAAGTTGCTAGAGGGTCAGACCAGTATAGATAGGGAAGCAGGTTGTTTACCACAACAGTAGAAGTGATTTTTTTCTGAAGATATGGGTAAACAACGCAATTTAACAGCCTTTGAATGTGGGATATACCACCTGACATTTGTAGGCAAATTAGCCGTACACTGCATCGTATGGGATATGGAAGCCGAAGGCCTGTTTGAACACCTTTGCTATCTGCAGTTACCAAGATAAATTGTCTCCACTTTGCACAGGAACACAAGGACTGGACAGTCGAGCATTGGAAAAAAGTCATGTGGTCCAATGAATCACGTTTCCAGTTGCATCATGCAGATGGCAGAGTGAGAATTTGGTGGAAACAGCATGAAAGCATGTACCCCACATGCATGAGTACAACCCTCCAAGCTGGAAGGGGCAGTGTTATGGTTTGGGGGCATGTTTTCCTGGCATGATTTGGACCCTTGAATTCATGTGGAACAACATCTGAATAGCACAACATACCTAAGTATCATTGCTGATCAGGTTCATCCTATCATGTTGATGGCGCATCCCAATGGAGATGGCTTCTTCCAACAAGACAATGCTCCATGCCACAGTGCTCATATTGTGCAGGAGTGGTTTCAAGAACATGAGGGGGACTTTTTTACCTTGCTTAGGTGGCCCCCACAATCACCAGATCTCAATCCAATTGAGCATTTGTGGGATGAAGTTAAAAGCCATCAGGCAGCTGGTTCCACACCCATCAAATCTCACAGAACTGGACAGTGCTATTCATCAGGCATGGTGTCAGATTCCTCGCATCACCTTTCAACATCTTGTGGAGAAAATGCCAAGAAGAACTACCGCAGTATTGGAGGCAAAATGTGGCCCAACGAAGTACTGATGGGGAGGTCATAATAATCTGGCCACTCAGTGTGTATAGATAGCCCAAGGACACAGACAAAAATGTAGTGAGGATCAGAGGGAGGTCTCGGTGGAGGGTGGAAAAGGGGAGACAATGGGAGACATCTGTAATAATGTCGCCAATAAAAATAAAACATAGTCTTAAAAAAATAAAAAATACCAGAACATTTCTAAAAGTAAAAACACAAGTCTTTGTATAGAAAGTGTCCCATACTATAAAAAGTAAACCGCCAATGTTGAATCACATCACTGTGAAATTTTTTAACATTAGGGGTAAAATAAAAGATCTCCAAATAAGACCACTACTTATCTTAGGCTCAAGAATAAAAAAAAAAAGTAAGAATTCTTAACTTTACTAGAAGATAATACAGCAATGCTTACACATTCTGCCATAAAAATGTATTAAAATCTAGAATTCTACACCCCCAAAAATGCACTATCAATTGTGAAGTAGAACAAAGAAAATTAAAAACATATAAAGACCTCAAAATATACTCCATTAAGGTAAGGGAGCAGACTCAAAATTAGACACCCAGGAAACAGACACCCAAACCATGAAAGTGTTGAAAGGAGTTGCAAGATTGACGGCTTAGAACAGCATAGAATTTAGATCAGAAAAGGAGAAAGAATTATTCCAGAAGAAAGATATATATATATTATCCTCTATTGTTTTATTTTAATTATATACTGTATAACAACTGACAAGTTGGCCAGATGTTTGTCTTTTATCATGCCTTTGTTTCAAAATGCATTCTAGCAGAAGAATCCAATAATTCTGCAATTCTATGTATATTATGGTCTGAATAATAGCTATCTAACTAGTTAGGTAATATTCGAGCCTAATCTTTTCTGTAAAATTTTAGTAACATAATATATACAGCATCATTCAGTACCACATAAACATTACAGTACAATAGTAACACACACACACAACTTATTGTGTCATTTGTTATCATGCATTATCTGCATTTATAGGAGGCTTGATTTTGGAAATATAGTTGGTCCTTGAACAATGTGATGGTTAGGGGTAACAACTCCTGTGCAGGCAAAAATAATCCACGTATAACTTGACTCCCCTAAAACTTAGATGTTTCTCGGTATTCAGGAGTGATCAATTCCAGAAACTTCTACTAATATCAAAACCTATGCATTCTCAAGTTCCCTGTATAAAATGTCTTAGGTCAATGCATCTTCAGATACCCAGACAAATAGAAAAACAGTACAGATATCTATTTTAAAATATCTACATATAAGTGGACCCCCGTGTTGTTCATCAACTGCAGTTAGAATGTCATTTTATCCTATGCAATGGTTAAGATGTGGGTCAGAATAATTGAAATCATTTTTTTTAGTCTGAATTTTTTATTATATTGCTTTTAAAATTCCTGATGATTTTTTCTGTTTTATTCCCATCTCAAGGGAATAGTGTGAATGACCTTTAATGTCGTGTGTCTATAATATATAATGTCATGTTCTGTAGTTGTTAATCTTTGGACTAGATCAAATCTTCAAAGTCAATCATTCTGTTACATTTTAATTTGAGCAAATGATATTTCATTTGCAATTTTAGGTACATATGTATGTTGTTTCTATAAAGTTTGTGTTAATGTCTCCAATATTAAGTATGCCCATTTAATAAGATTGTTATATTATCACTGCTCATGCACGCATATTAACTATATTGACCTCAATAACTTCTATAGCTTCTCCTTAATTGTTATAAAGCTCACCTTCTGACAGCTAGAGATTTTTAATCTTTCTTTTGCATTAAATCTACAGCATTTGACTTCTAATGACAAGAAAATCTTACATGACAGAAATAGTTCTTTCATGTGCTCCATGTAAAATCTTATTTATATCAATCTTTGTATGTCCTTCACAAGTCATGTTTTGTGTGTATATTTAAAATTGATGAAACATAGTGGTGTACAAATCATCACAGTGTCCTGTGAAAATGCTCACTTGTATGTCTGGAATATGTTTCCATCATTCCATCACTACCACCACCACCACCCTAGCCAAATCTGCCATCACGCCTCATTGGACTACTGCAATAGCTTTCTGGTTGTTTTATGGGAAACTTTAGTTTCTGTATATGCTGTTCCTGTGCTCAGAAACGCTTTCCTTTTCTATCTTGTTGAATTGGACTCACTGTTCTTATCTCAACTCAAGGTAATTTTCTGTTCTCCTAACTTGATGAAATGCCTCTACCATAGGATCTTTTGCTATTTACCTCTTTTGCAATATACTTGCCCCCTACCCACATATTTTGTCCATTTTATGCAAGGTCTTTGAGCTCCATGCATGCAAGGATTAGTCTGTGTATACTCATGACATAAAGTTAATACATGCTCATTGAAAAAATAAACGATAGTTTAGGTTAGTAATTAAATTCCAGTTGTTAATATGTCTCTTGGTCCTTAATCTTCTAAAGCACATCACTTTTTTTTTTAACTACTATCGTAGGCAAATACATTTAATTGTTTTTCTAATATCCAGACAAAATGTGCACCTATTACACACTCACATCTTATTGGTTACCTTTATTTTTGTCATACCCATTAATATCACATTTTTTTCTATTTAAGAGGTAAGCATCCTAAAAACATAACTTGAATGCATCAGTTTCATTTTCATAGAGAACCAAGTTGTGATCTTACAATCATTCAAAGCCATGGCTTCCTCCAGATCTAAGCACACTGTGATCAAGGGGCAAGGTAGGTTTCATACTATGGGCACAAAATAAATAGCTGAATGCACTACTGCTATTCAGCAACTATTGTTATTCAGCAATAGGGCACCTCAGCATCTTCTGTGGGCATAAGGAAATGAATCAATTAGGCATCTTGTCCTCTTGAAAATTACAATTTTGCAGAAGAAATAAGAGCAATCCATAAAAAAATATAATATGCATATAATAGCCAGTGCCATAAGTATTCTGATATCTGAGAATCAAATGTTACTGATTTTTACTTTGTGTTTTCAGAAAAAAGTTTTTAGCAAAAATTGCATTCCTGGTTTTCAGAAGTTCTCCCTGACTAAAAATAAGATACTAATTTGTGCCTCCCCTGAAGCTCACCCACCCTCTACTTTCCAGAACACTGTCAATCTTATCTGTGTTTTGAAATCTCCCGTATCTTCAAACTAAAATTGATTGCTTTCATGAAATGGTGCTTTCTGCTCCCTGCTTTACATTAATAAATGAATGATATATTCCCTTAAATGTATTTGCCAATCTGCATTTTATAGAACACATTCTCTCCTCCCATTCATAATCCTTTTTAGTATGATTTCAGGGTAAATGCTGAAGGGGTTCCAATTTTGAAGTGTTAAATTATCAAGTGAAATCATAAGAGCAATTTATAAAAGAGATAGCTGGAAATTAAAATATGTGTACCGCTTAAAGTATAACTCGTGGGGGAATTCTCTTGTCACCACCATTACACCCTCCCTACAGAACAGATGGAACTGACTCCAGATTCTGCTTGGGTACCTGCTGTTTAATTATACCCTAATTAATTAAAGGAAAGACTCCTGTGTGGTTTCAGTAGTAGTGAGCAGGAGTGTCGTCAAAAGAGACACTTGAACTCACAGACTTCCAAATTAAAAGTAATAATCTCAGGAAAGCAGTTGCTCTGTACTCCTTGGGGTCATTTCCCAAAAGCAACTCTTACAACAACAAATTGGCTCCTCCACACCCTCCCCTCAAAATACACAGTCTGTACTCTTAAATGACTAAGTTTCATAAATATTTTGTTAGTACTTTAAGGATCGCAATACAGGGGGGAACCAAGATGGCGGCATAGGGAGCGGACCTGTGTGTGCTGCTCTCTCACAGCATCATCGAAACTATCAACTATGAAGTAAACAACCGCCACTCAGAACCATGGGGAAGTTGGCCCAGTGGGAGATCTACAACTGGAGGAAAAGAAAGAAGCGCAGTGAGACTGAGTGGGAGCTACGGAGGCACCAAAACCAGAGGTACACAGTCACACGCCACGCGGGCTGCAAATGGATTCTCGGTTTTTTACGAACCCTCGAATCCTCTGGGCTTGCGCGGGGCGGGTCTCTGAGGCCCCAGATCCCACAGGGAGAGGCGGCCACGGCCTTGCAGTGGTCGGAGAGCAAGGGAAGCTCTGACACGCGGCTGCTCGCCGGCACTGAGGGACAAGAAGTCCTGGTGTCCCGGGGAGGCGAGGGGCGCGGAGACGCTGCCATCGCTATTTCCTCCACGCTGGCGACTCCCTGTGACCCCGCCCTACCCTCAGGGCTGTGCCAGAGGCACAAGAGGGAATGACTGTGCTTTTACAAACTCTCAAATCCACTGAGCTGGTTCGGGCGGGTCTCTGAGGCCCCAGGCCCCAAGGCGAGAGACGGCACGGCCTTCCAGCAGTCAGAAAGCGAGGGAGGCTCTGGCGCTCGGCTGCTCGCCGGCACTGGGGGACGCAAAGTCCTGGTGTCCTGGATAGGCAAGGGGCCGCTGAGTCTCCGCCCCGGCGACTCCCTGTGACCCCGCCCTACGCAATTTACATTCCCATCTGGGCTGGGCCAGACTCACAAGTAGAAACGCCTCTGCTTCTGCAAACTTTCAAATCCACTGAGCGGGTTCAGGCGGGATCATGAGGCACCAGACCCTACGGGGAGAGGCAGCACGGCCTTGCAGCCATCAGAAAGCGAGGGAGACTCTGTTGCACATCTGCTCGCCGGCACTGGGGGACACAAAGCCCTGGCAGAGATTCAAGGGGCCGCGGAGACTCAGCCAGTGCAATTTGCTCCGCCATGGCGACTCCCTGAGTCTCAGCCCTAATCAATTTACATCCCCATCCAAGCTGTGCCAGGTGCACAAAAAGACCCACCTGCGCTTTTGCAGCCTATCCCAACAAATTGCAGACTTCAACTGCTCGCAGCCATGGGAGACACACTCAAGAAGCAGACCCAGGAGAACCAGGATGGCGGCATAAGGAAGAGACCTGTGCGTGCTACCTCACACAACAACATCGAAACTACCAAATATCAAACACCTATCATATAGAACCATGGGAAAGTTGGCCCAGTGGAAGCTCTACAACTGGAAGGAGAGAAAGAACATTGAGACTGAGTAGGATGTGACACCAAGTACAGAGCCCAACCCAACAAACTGCAGATTTCAACTCCTCGCATAGAAAGAAGCTCATTGAGACTGAGTAGGATGTGCAGAGGCAGCAAGTACAGAGCCCATCCCAGCAGGCTGCAGATTTCAGCTCCTTGCATCTGGGAGGGACGCAATCGGGGGGCAGAGTCGGGTCCGGGGCCGGCCACGGCTGGGCCTGACTCGGCCGGCACTGTGGAACTGCTATACCAGCAAGCGCACAAACATGCCCACTGGTCCCAGTCTCTTGTGGGGCGCTGGGGGACAGCAGACAGACAGTCTGTGCACTTGGTGGAGGGCAGGAGTGCTGGATGTTCAACCACCAGGAACGCCTGGAGATTTTGTCTGGTGGGGAGCCGCCAGCAGGGGACAGAGGGCCAAACTTCCTGTTTCCCTGGAAAGGCTGGGATGGCCCTGAAGAGGTCGGGATGGCCCCGGTGAGGTTGAAACGGTCCCGGTGTGGTAGGGACGACCCTGGTCAGGTCGAAACGGCCCCGGTGTGGTAGGGACAACCCCGGTCAGGTTGAATCGGCCCCGGTGTGGTAGGGACAACTCCGGTGAGGTTGGAACGGCCCCCGGTGAGGTAGGGACGACCCCGGTCAGGTCGAAACGGCCCCGGTGTGGTAGGGACGACCCCGGTGAGGTTGAAACGGCCCCCGTGAGGTAGGGACAACCCCGGTGAGGTTGAAACGGCCCCCGTGAGGTAGGGACGACCCCGGTGAGGTTGAACGGCCCCCGTGAGGTAGGGACGACCCCGGTCAGGTCGAAACGGCCCCGGTGTGGTAGGGACGACCCCGGTGAGGTTGAAACGGCCCCCATGAGGTAGGGACGACCCTGGTCAGGTCGAAACGGCCCCGGTGTGGTAGGGACGACCCCGGTGAGGTTGAAACGGCCCCCGTGAGGTAGGGACGACCCTGGTCAGGTCAAAACGGCCCCGGTGTGGTAGGGACAACCCCGGTGAGGTTGGAACGGCCCCCGTGAGGTAGGGACGACCCCGGTGAGGTTGAAACGGCCCCCGTGAGGTAGGGATGACCCCAGTCAGGTCGAAACGGCCCCGGTGTGGTAGGGACAACCCCGGTCAGGTTGAAACAGCCCCGGTGTGGTAGGGACAACCCCGGTGAGGTTGAATCGGCCCTGGTGAAGTCGGGACGGCCCCGGTGAGGTTGAAACAGCCCCCGTGAGGTAGGAACGACCCCGGTGAGGTTGAAACAGCCCCCGTGAGGTAGGGACGACCCCGGTCTGTAGGGACAACCCCGGTCAGGTCAAACGGCCCCAGTGTGGTAGGGACGACCCCGGTGAGGTTGAAACGGCCCCCGTGAGGTAGGGACGACCCCGGTGAGGTTGAAACGGCCCCCGTGAGGTAGGGACGGCCCCGGTGAGGTTGAAACGGCCCTGGTGAGGCTCAGACGGCCCTGGTGAGGTTGAGACTACTTCAGTGAGGTTGGGACAAATAAAGGGGACCAGTATGGACTGATGTACAGGGGTAGATACAGAAGCAGAGCAACATTGAACAGAATGTTAAACTACAGTGGGAAGCCTGGGGAGGGTTGGGGGGGGGGATTAAGAGACCAACTGAAGGACTTATATGCATGCATATAAGATTAACCAATGGACACAAGACACGGGGCGGGGGGTAGGGTCGGGGGGAATGTCAAGGGGGGGAAAAAAGGAGACATATGTAATACTCTTTGTAATACTTTAAGAAATAAAAATTATTAAAATAAAAAATAAAATAAAAAAGCAAGAATGCAAAAAAAAAAAAAAAAAAAAAAAAAGGATCGCAATACATATTTAAGGAAACCAAATGAGGACTTTTAGGAGCATGGCATCACACATAAAGTTAAGTCTCAGTGTGTGTTCCTTCAGTGGCTGTTTTCTAAACAAACAAAAATAATGTTTACACTCCCCTGCTTTGAGAAACTTGTTCAGTAAATACTGTTTCCAGGTTTGAGATTTTACCCACCTAATTTCTCGGCTAACTGCCCATGAAAATAGCAGGTAAATACAAGTGTAATATACCCAGAGGAATGGAATGGTAGTGGAGAGGCATAGCACTAATTAGATGCTCAGTAACAATTTGTGGCTTTGCCATCCATACTTTGTCTGTGTTTGTTTGTTTGTGTATGTATAGTTATTTTTCTAGTTCTCTGATTTTTATTCTTTAGCATGATCATTGAGTCTCACCAACCTTTTGGCTATCTGTATCAAGAAAGACAAAAAGGTACCCTTTGTTAAAAAACAAACAAAAAACAGTCAACAGATAAAGAGAATACATTCATAGTTTGCAGCAGATAGGGCTTGTAGATTTTTATGTATCTATTCGAAGTGTAATCAATGTGTAAAACAATTGATGGCCTTGGAAACATTAAATGTCACATTTATTATTTTCTTATTGAATGAGAAGACTTCATAGAGTAGTAAGGAATAAAATCCTAGAGATCTTGCCCTGACCCAGTGGGTCAGTTGGTTGGAACATCGTCCTATACACCATAAGGTTGTGGGCTTGATTCCTGGTCAGGGCATGTAGCTAAGTTGTGGGTATGTATAAAGTACTGAGAGTCCTAGCAACAGCAATTAGACAAGAAGAAGAAATAAAAGAGATCCAAATTGGAAAGGAAGAAGTAAAACTGTCACTATTTGTAGAAGACATGATAAAGTGTATAGAGAACCCTGAAGATTTCATCAAAAATTGATAAATTCAGTAAAGTATCAGGATACAAAATAAATATCTAGAAATTGGTTGCATTTCTACACACCAATAATGAGCTATCTGAAAAGAAAAGTAAAAATAAAATCTCATTTATAATTGCATCAAAAATACCTAGAAATAAATTTAATCAAGGATGTAAAAGACCTATACTCAGAAAATTATAAGACACTGAAGAAAGAAATAGAAGAACATACAAATAAGTGGGAGCATATACTGTGTTCATGCATAGGGATAATTAACTTCATTATACTGTCCATACTACCCAAAACAATCTATAGATTCAATGCAATTCCTATCAAGACATCAATGGCATATTTCACAGAACTAGAAGAAATATTCCAAAATTACATATGGAACTATAAAAGACTGAAAATAGCCATAGCAATCTTGAGAAAGAAAAATAAAGTCAGAGAAATCATGTTACCCAATATCAATATAAAACTATGCTACAAGGCCATAGTAATTAAAACAGCATGGTACTGGCATAAAATCAGACATATAATTCAATAGAACAGAATAGAGACCCCAGAAATAAATTTATGCTTTTATGATTTCCCAATATATATAGTATATCTATCTATCTATCTATCTATCTATCTATATGTAGATAGATAGATAGATAGATAGATATATCTATATCTATCTATCTATCTATATATATTATCCTCTCGTGAAGATATGGAGAGAGAGAGAGAGAGAGAGAGAGAGAGAGAGAGAGAGAGAGAGATCAGTTGGTTGTACAAACCTTGACCAGAATTTTTTGTTTTTTTTTTTAAATATATTTTATTGATATTTTACAGAGAGGAAAGGAGAGAGATAGAGAGTCAGAAACATCGATGAGAGAGAAACATCGATCAGCTGCCTCCCGCACATCTCCTACTGGGGATGTGCCCGCAACCCAGGTACATGCCCTTGACCGGAATCGAACCTGGGACTCCTCAGTCCGCAGGCCGACGCTCTATCCACTGAGCCAAACCGGTTTTGGCCTTGACCAGAGTTTGAATTCTCAAGTTAGGAATGTGCCTTGACCAGGAATCGAAAGCACAAACTTTTGGTACATGAGATGATGTTCCAACCGAGTGACCCAACCAGGGCTATGGTCAATTAATATTTGACAAATATTATATATATGGGGCAAGAACATACAATGGGGTAATGACAGTCTATTCAATAAATCGTGTTGGGAATATTGGACAGATACATGAAATAAATGAAACTAGACCACCTTCTTATATCATATAAAAGAACAAACAAAATGGATTAAAGAATTAAGTGTAAAAATCAAAACCAGAAAAATCCTAGAAGAAAACATGAGTAGTAAAATCTTGGATATTTCTCATAGCAATATTTTTACTGTTATCTCCTCAGGCAACAGGAACAAAAGAAAAATAAACAAATGAGATAACATCAAACTAAAAAGTTTTTGCACAGCAAAAGAAACCATTAGCAAGATGAAAAGACAACCCACTGAATGGGAGATCATATTTGCCAATGATACATCTGATAAGGGGTTAATATCCAAAAAACACCAAAAATACAAACAATCCAGTTTAAAAATGGGCAAAGAACTGAATAGATACTTCCCCCAAAATGACACACCGATGGCCAACAGACATGAAAAATGCTCAATGTCACTAATCACCAAAAAATGCAAATTAAAACCATAATGAGATATCACCTCATACTTGCCTGAATACTATCATCAATACATCAACAAACAGTAAGTATTGGCAAAGATGCAGAGAAAAAGGGACCCTAGCACATTGTTAGTGAAAATGCAGACTGGTGCAGCAACTGTGGAGAACAGTATGGGTGTTCCCCCCAAAATTAAAAATGGAACTGCCTTATGATTCAATTATTCCACTTCTAGAAATATATTAGAGAGAGGGAGGAGCAAGATGGCGGCGATATAGGCAGAAGCGTCCCAGGTCTTGTCCCGGAGCAAACGGAGTAAGCAGCTGAAACTAATAACACCCACCCCGAATTGGCAAATTTACTCAGCTGGTGAGACGGTTTGCAGCCGGGAAGGGCAGACCTCCCCTGGAAAGGTTAAAAACCAGGGATCTGGGCAGGAAAGTTTGCCAGACCTGAGCCCAGAGGGTCGGAGGGAGACCGCATGGCAGACAGCCGCGTCTCTTGGGACAGACACAGACCCTGACCGGGGTAAGGAGTTCCGCGGGTTTGCTGGTGCCAGGAGATTTGAGATTTGGATTTTGGGATTGCGGAGAACTGAGACTAAAGGGGGCATCCTGAGGAACTGACCGGACCATGCAGTGCCCATAAGAGAGGAGCGTTTCCCAGATCATGCAGTGCTGGTAAGAGAGGAGCGTTTCCCAGACAAGTAAGAGAGGAGCGTTTCCGCGGCCGGCCGGCGGCGTTTGTCTGTTTCTTTGTTTTCACTGAACCCTGCTCATAGGACAGTTCGGATACAGACACTCACCTGTGCTGAAGAGAGGGCGAAGGTGCAGACGAAGGGAATCTGGGGAGAGGCTGAGGAAAGAGGGGGAGCCGGAGGAGGTGGCAGGGAATTGAGTGCTGAGACACCCCTGGGCCCAGGACTGGAGCAGCCACTCCCTCCAGAGGGTGGAATTCCTCCCCCCAGCCCCCCAGGCAAGGAGCACAGCCACACCCAGATTCCACCCTGTATGAGATAAAGGATTAAAACAAGCTGATTAGTCCCTGGGAGTTACCAGGGTCTGGCCTATAGAGGGACTTTCAATCCCACCAACAACACAGAGCAGGGTAAGGATTGAAAAAGGATAGAGAAGCTATATAGCCTCAGAGGCCAACCCAAAAACACTGCCACCCAGAGGCTGAGCCACAAACTGACTCTTAGGGGAATACAAATTAAGGCAGACTGGATCACAAATACGGCCTGCTTGAAAATCAGGACTGTGATTTACAACACGGAGGAACAGTGTAATGCAGGGAAATTCAACACTCTCCTAAATACCTGGCAGGACTAAGGCGAGCCAGGCTGAAGAGTAGAAGAACCGAAAGACCATCACTACTGCAAATTTTTTATTTTTATTTATTTATTTTTTTTTTCACCTTTTTACTAAGAAACCAAGTTTTTTTTTTCTTTTCTTCTTTTTCCATCACCTGATTTTACCCTTTCAATTACCACATTTTTATTTTTAACCAGTATTATTACTGCTACCATTTTACCATTTTTTAAAGTGCCATTTTATTTTCTCTTTATTTTCTTTTGGGATTAGTGTTCTCCATTCTATTTTCAGCGTTCCTTTAGCATTAATTTTCCCTATCTCAATTTCACCTCTTTGCTAAAACCCTCTTCCTTACTTTTCCCCTTTTGGTGTCCTGTTTCTCTTACCCTATTCCTGCTTCAGATTTTCCCAATTCCTTCTTTTTACCCCCTGTCTAATTCCACCCTACTTATATACCCTATTTCCAATCTACTGCTCTAAATCCTTATACACCTATTCTTTATCCTTCTTCACTTTCCAAACATTTTTTTTCTCTTATCTTTCTATTGTTTTCTCGATTGTTGAATATATTGGGCTTTGTTTTTTTTTTTTATTTGTTTGTTTGTTTTGTTTTGTGTTTTTTCTTCTTCTTTTTTAGGACTGGTTGTGAGGTTCTTTTTCTTTTTCTTTTTCTTTTTTTTTTTTTCTGCTGGTTTTTCCCTTCCCTCCCCCACCCCACTCCGGTTATTTTTGTGCTTCTGTTTTCCCTTACCCCTCTTGATATTATTGGTGGTTTGTAGTTTGCATTCATCTCCAGGGATCTGTTGCTGGAATTTGTTGAGATTAGTGGCAGTTCTATTGGAGTTTGCTCCTCATACCAATAGTCTCTTCCCCGCTTCTACTTCATTCTCTTTTTTCGCTCTCTTTTTTCCCCCCTCTTTTTTCCCAATTCTATTTTTGCACTCCTTTTTTGTTTGTTTTTTTCTTATTTTTCTTTTCTGCTCTCTCTTTTATCTTCTTCTCTTCTTTTTCCCTTATCCCCTAATTCTCTTAATTCGGGTGGTCACCTTTATTTGGGGTTATTAATATTGTGAATATACCTGTGTTCAGTGCCTGGTACGTTGTGCCTTGCTCTGTTGTATTTTGTGCCTTTAAATCAACGCAGCAGATCCAAGCAACAGCAGCCCCCTGATCACCGCAGCCTCCTGATCACCACAGCCTCCTGATCACCAAAACCTCTGTCTGTGGAACAGCAGCTGTACGTGAAGCCTCCCCCCACCAGCCAGAAGAGCCAACACAGCTGTGAACAACACCCACCAGAGGAGCTGCTGCCAACTGGAAAGCAGCTGCTACCGCAACCATCTGAGCAGCAACCACAACACAAGGAGCCCCTGCCACCCAGGGAGCAGCCACTGAACATCTCAACATCTACATATGTCAGCGAGATCAAACATGGGTAGGCAAAGAAACCCCCAAAGGAAAGAAAAGGAGGACTAGCCAGAAAAGCAGCTAAGTGAGACAGAGGCATGCAACATGACAGAAATAGAATTCAGAATAAGGGTCCTAGCATGCATAAACCGGATGGAGGAAAAAATCAACTACTTATGCAAGAAGCAAGAAGAAACAGATGAAAAAATCAATAACTTATGCAAGACCCTAGAAAAAATGAAGAGCGATATAGCTACAATAAAAAACACCTTTGAAAGCATCAACAGTAGACTAGGAGAAGCGGAGGACCGAATTAGTGAATTAGAAGACAAGGAAGCAAAACACTCCCAAACTGTACTGCAATTGGAGAAAAAAATTAACAGACAGGAGGAGAGCCTAAGGGAGCTTTGGGACAACATGAAGCGAAACAACATACGAATAATAGGGGTGCCAGAACAACAGAAAGAGGAACAAGGATTAGAAAACCTATTCGAAGAAATAATATCAGAAAACTTCCCTGAGGTGGGGAAGAAAAAAGTCACACAAGCACAGAGAGTCCCAAACAAGGTGAACCCGAAAAGACCCACACCAAGACACATCATAATTACCATGGCAAGTGTTCAGGACAAAGAGAGAATCTTAAAGGCTGCAAGAGAGAGATGGAAAGTTACATACAAGGGATCTCCCATTAGACTATCAAATGATTTCTCAACAGAAACACATCAGGCCAGAAAAGAATGGACGGAAATCTACAAAGTGATGCAAAGCAAAGGACTGAATCCAAGAATACTCTATCCAGCAAGGCTATCATTCAAATTTGAAGGGGAAATAAGAAGCTTCACAGACAAAAAAAGTCTAAGGGAGTTTAGCACCACCAAACCAGCAATGCAAGAAATGCTAAAGGGACTGGTGTAAAAAGAAGAAATAAAAAGCTCAGAAAGAAAACAGCCACACACACACAAAAAAAGAAATGGCTACAAACAAGTACCTTTCAATAATAACTTTAAACGTAAACGGACTAAATGCTCCACCCAAAAGACATCGAGTGGCTGAATGGATAAAAAATCATGACCCATACATTTGCTGTCTACAAGAGACCCACCTCATTAAAAGGGACTCACACAGACTGAAAGTGAAGGGATGGAAAAATATCTTCCAGGCAAATGGAAAGGAAAAGAAAGCTGGGGTAGCAATACTTATATCAGACAAAATAGACCTCAAAGTGAAGGCCATAACCAGAGATAAGGAAGGCCACTTCATAATACTAAAGGGATCAATACAACAAGAAGATATAACCCTGGTAAACATTTATGCACCCAATGCAGGAGCATCCAAATACATAAAAAAACTCCTGGAAGATATCAAAGGAGAGATCGACAACAATACAATCATAGTAGGGGACTTTAATACACCACTGACATCACGGGATAAATCCTCTAGACAAACAATCAGCAAAGAAACAGCAACCCTAAATGACTCACTTGATCAGATGGACTTAATTGACATCTTCAGAACACTTCACCCCAAAGCCACGGAATATACATTCTACTCAAGGGCTCATAAGACACATTCAAAAATAGACCACATATTGGGTCACAAACAAAGTCTACCCAAATTCAAGAAGATTGAAATCATACCAAGCATCTTCTCAGATCACGATGGCATAATATTAGAAATGAACTACAGAAAAAACAACCCAAAATACTCAAACACTTGGAAGCTGAATAGCATGTTATTAAATATTGATTGGGTTACCAATGAGATCAAAGAAGAAATTAAAAGCATCCTGGAAACTAATGACAATGAAAACACAACAATCCAAAACCTATGGGACGCAATGAAAGCAGTCCTGAGAGGGAAGTTTATAGCCCTACAGGCCTATCTCAAAAAGCAAGAAAAAATGGTAGTAAATCATCTAACTCTACAACTCAAAGAATTAGAAAGAGAGCAACAAGAAAACCCCAGAGTGAGCAGAAGGAAGGAGATAATAAAGATTAGAGCAGAAATAAATGACATAGAGACCAAAAAGATAATACAGAAAATCAATGAAACTAAGAGCTGGTTCTTTGAAAGGATAAACAAGATTGACAAACCTCTAGCCAGGCTCACCAAGAAGCAAAGAGAGAGGACCCAAATAAACAAAATCAGAAATGATAGAGGCGAAATAACAACAGACCCCACAGAAATACAAATGATTGTTAAAAAATACTATGGACAGCTCTACTCCAACAAACTAGACAACCTGGAGGAAATGGACAAATTCCTAGAAAAATACAACATTCCAAAACTCAATCAGGAAGAATCTAAAAATCTCAATAGGCCAATAACTATGGAAGAAATTAAAGCAGTCATCAAAAAGCTTCCAGCAAACAAAAGCCCAGGACCAGACGGCTTCACAGGGGAGTTTTACCAAACATTCAAGGAAGAACTAAAACCTACCCTCCTCAGACTACTACTAAAAATTCAAGAAGAAGGAACACTTCCAAGCTCATTCTATGAAGCCAGCATCACCCTAATACCAAAACCAAGTAAAGACAACACAATGAAAGAGAATTACAGGCCAATATCCCTCATGAACATAGATGCCAAAATCCTCAACAAAATCTTAGCAAATCGGATCCAGCAGTACATCAGAAAGATCATACACCATGACCAAGTAGGATTTATCCCAGGGATGCAAGGATGGTACAATATACGCAAATCAATAAACGTGATACATCACATAAACAAATTGAAAGAAAAAAACCACATGGTCATATCAATAGATGCAGAAAAAGCATTCGACAAAATCCAACACCCATTTTTGATAAAAACTCTCAGCATGGTGGGAGTAGAAGGATCATACCTCAACATAATAAAAGCCATATATGACAGGCCCACAGCCAACATCATACTCAATGGACAAAAACTAACACCATTTCCCCTAAGAACAGGAACAAGACAAGGATGCCCACTCTCACCACTCCTGTTCAACATAGTCCTGGAAGTATTAGCCATTGCAATTAGACAAGAAGAAGAAATAAAAGGCATCCAAATTGGAAAAGAGGAAGTAAAACTGTCCTTATTTGCAGACGACATGATATTTTACATACAAAACCCTAGAGACTCCGTCAAAAAACTTCTAGACTTAATACATGAATTTGGCAAAGTAGCAGGATACAAAATTAATGCCAAGAAATCTAGGGAATTTCTATACACCAATAGTGAACTTGCAGAAAGAGAGATTAGAAAAACAATCCCATTTACCATCGCACCAAAAAAATTAAGCTACCTAGGAATAAACTTAACTAAAGAGGTAAAAGACCTCTATTCAGAAAACTACAGGACATTGAAAAAAGAGATAGAGGAAGACATAAACAGATGGAAGAACATACCGTGTTCATGGATTGGTAGAATCAACATCATTAAAATGTCCATACTACCCAAAGCAATCTATAAATTCAACGCACTTCCCATTAAAATACCAACGGCATACTTCACAGATCTAGAACGAACTCTCCAACAATTCATCTGGAATATAAAAAGACCCCGAATAGCTGCAGCAATCCTGAGAAAGAACAAAGTAGGTGGGATCTCAATACCAGATATCAAGCTGTATTACAAAGCCACTGTTCTCAAAACTGCCTGGTACTGGCACAAGAACAGACATATAGATCAATGGAATAGAATAGAGACCCCAGAAATCGGCCCAAACCAATATGCTCAATTAATATTTGACACAGGAGGCAAGAACATACAATGGAGCCAAGATAGTCTCTTCAACAAATGGTGTTGGGAAAATTGGACAGATATATGCAAGAAAATGAAACTAGACCACCAACTTACACCATACACAAAAATAAACTCAAAATGGATAAAGGACTTAAATGTACGACAGGAAACCATAAAATTCTAGAAGAATCCAAGGGCAACAAAATCTCAGACATATGCAGAAGCAATTTCTTCACTGATACAGCTCCTAGAGCAGTTGAAACTAAAGAGAAAATGAACAAATGGGACTACATCAAAATAAAAAGCTTCTGCACAACAAAAGAAACCATCAACAAAACAGCAAGAAAACCCACTGCGTGGGAAAACATATTTGCCAGCGTCATATCTGACAAGGGCCTAATCTCCAAAATTTATAGGGAACTCTTACAACTTAAGAAAAAGAAGATAAACAATCCAATCAAAAAATGGGCAAAGGATCTAAATAGACACCTTTCAAAAGAGGACATTCAGAAAGCCAAGAGACATATGAAAACATGCTCAAAGTCACTAATCATCCGAGAAATGCAAATCAAAACAACAATGAGGTACCATCTCACACCTGTCAGAATGGCCATCATCAACAAATCAACAAACAACAAGTGCTGGAGAGGATGTGGAGAAAAAGGAACACTTGTGCACTGCTGGTGGGAATGTAGACTGGTGCAGCCACTATGGAAGACAGTATGGAGTTTCCTCAAAAAACTGGAAATGGAACTCCCATTTGACCCTGTGATCCCACTTCTAGGAATTTATCCCAAGAAACCAGAAACACCAATCAGAAAGGATATATGCACCTATATGTTCATAGCAGCACAATTCACCATAGCTAAGATCTGGAAACAGCCTAAATGCCCATCAGTAGATGAAAGATTAGAAAACTGTGGTACATCTACACGATGGAATACTATGCTGCTGTAAGAAAGAAGATACTCTTACCATTTGCAACGGCATGGATGGAACTGGAGAGCATTATGCTAAGTGAAATAAGCCAGTCAATGAAGGAAAAATACCACATGATCTCACTCATTCATGGATAATAGAGACCATTATAAACTTTTGAACAATAATAGATACAGAGGCAGAGCTGCCTCACACAGATTGTCAAACTGCAGCGGGTAGGCCGGGGAGGGTTGGGGGGCAGGAGGGAGGGGGTTAAGAGATCAACTGAAGGGCTTGTATGCATGCATATGAGCATAACCAATGGACATAAGACACTGGGGGTAGGGGAAGCCGGGGTATTGTCAAGGGCGGGGGGAAAAAAAAGGACACATATGTAATACCCTTTGTAATGCTTTAAGCAATAAAAAAATAAAAAAAAATAAAAAAAAAGAAATATATTAGAAGAAACCCAAAACTATGATTAGAGGTAATATATGCACACATATGTTCTTGCAGTTTTACTTATAATAGCCAAAATTTGAAAGCAGCCTAAGTGTCCATCAGTAGATGAGTAGATAAAAAAGTGTGGTATATTTACACAGTGGAGTACTAATCACATACACACACACACACACACACAAGATCTAGCCCTGGCTGGTTTGGCTCAGGGGCTAGACTAGAGTGTCAGCCTGTGGACTGAAGGGTCCTGGGTTCGATTCCAGTCAGGGCACATGCTCATGTTGAGGGCTTGATCCCCAGTGGGGGGGGCGTGCAGGAGGCAACTTATCAATGATTCTCTCTCATCATTGATGTTTCTCTCTTTCTCTCTCTACCTCTCACTTCCTCTCTGAAATCTATCTATATCTATCTATCTATCTATCTACCTACCTATCTAAATATCTTAACCTTTGGAACCGCATGGATGGACCTGGAGGTTATGCTAAGTGAAATAAGCCAGTTGGAGGAGGACAAATACCACAAAATGTCCATATAATTTCACTTACATGTGGAAGCTAATGAACAAAATTAACAAACAAACAAAATAGAAACAGACTTATAGGTAGAAAAACCAGGTTAGAGGTCAGTTGGAAAAGGTGAAGGGATAAGGGGGAAAAAAAGAAACTCAGACACAGACAACAGTATCTGATTAAAAGTTGGCACGTGGGGTGGAAGGTTATAGAAGAGGGTAAAGGGGGGATGAATGGGGATGGAAAGACTTAACTTTGGATAGTGAAAACAATAAAATATAAAGATGATGTATCATAGAATTGTACATTTGAAACATATTATTTTAACCAATGTCACCCCAATAAACTTAATAAAAATTGTTAAAAAGGAAAAAAAGATAAATAAAATAGTATAAGTTAAACACTAATTTACTTTTTAAAGGTGATAGGGATATGTCCAGATAATTGATAATGACATTTTTAGACTCATAGAATGTTGTTAAATATTTTTATTATATATTTTCTTCTAATGAATTGAATTCCAAGCCAGAAATGTATTATGGCCTGGAAGGAGTTCAGATTGACAACTATTAGAATATAAATACATTGGTGATGCAAAAAAAATTCATGGGTGAAGTGAAAAATAGAACAATTTTATGTTATCCCTTTCTTTCAGGCAAAATCCAAAAAATGTGCATTTTTAGGATACATGTAATAGTAATTTCAATATTAAAATAACTATACATTCTAATTAAATGTTTCCCTTTTCTTTAGAGCTCTGAGAATTTTAATATCTTAATGAGACATCTAGGAATCTGCCCAGTCTCAGGGCCTGAAGGAGATTACTTAGTCTGATTTTTAAATGACAGCTTCTCTCCAGCTAAACCTGCCAATCATACTTCGCTGGGGCTATGCTGTATGTGCAGAACTACCATGGCTTCATGATGTGAAGTTTTCAGCAGAAAAGTGGTTGGGATATTTGTTTAGTTTTCTCCATATGCAAGCTCTGGTCATCTATTTGGTTGATGGTTCATTTTTCTTTGAGGAAAAAAGGACCTTGTTTTATAGACAGTGCAATAATTTTATGAGGCAAAACATTTACAAGAATACTTTTTAAAATGTATAGCAGTTGTGTCCTCGAACTAAACTTGTGCACTGGTAAAAAAATGAAAAATGTGTATTAGTACCAATCTCTAGATAATTTTCCCCAACTCAGGAAGATAGTACTCTAAGAACTCTAGTTTTAGGAGGAGGCTGAGGGAGGAGGAGGAAGAGAAGGAGGAGGAGGGGAGAGAAAGTGAGAAAAGGAGGGAAAGAGAATGAAACAACCCAGAAAATTACAAACAGAAAAAAAAAGACAATATCTTTAGACTTTTCTGAACCTTGTTTTTAATGTATTTTTTTTCCCCTGAAATTAACCAAGGTCAGAATTTCTTTAAATATATTTTATTATCAGCTCAGCATGGGCTGCGCCACCGTGGTTTGACGTGTTATATAATTTCTGAGCATAAGCTGAACTATTCTTTACTCTGGAGTCTGGCTTCAATGAATTTTTCATTTAATTTTTCTTTAGAAGACCATCAAGACCTTTGCTGCTATAACATATGGGAGGCTATAACAGAGACTGGTTGTTGATAGTGTTCTTTCTCAATTCCATTTCAAAATGCATCTTCATAATATATTCAAGTATTTCAGATTCAATCAAATTGCCTCATTTTTGTAGTAGTGAAAAAATTTTTTAATTTACTAGAGGCCTGGTGCACGAAAATTTGTGCACTGGGCAGGGGGGCCCTCAGCCCAGCCTGCACCCTCTCACAGTCCTCAGGGGATGTCTTACTGACGGCTTAGGCCCGCTCTCTATGGGCTTAAGCTGCAGTCTGGCCTCCCTCTGCGGGAGGTGACTAGATGGGCGACCAGGGAATGGCACCACCCCCATCACCCCGCCATTGCCACCTGGCTTCCCTCTGTGGGAGGTGACTGGATGGGCCAATCAGGGGATGCTGCCGCTCTCCCCCATCACTGTTCCCTCCTTCTGCCCGCTGGCATGTGCCTTGGCTGGCCTGACACCCCTGCTCACTGACCTGCCCCTTGCCGACTGATTGTTCCACCTTTGGGTTGATTTGCATATTACATTTTTATTATATAGGATTCTCATGGAGACCATCCAAATTTATATGGAGGCTGGTGGGCACTGGGAGAGGAAGATGTGAGGATTAAGAATATATTCTATCCAAATATGGGTGGAGAGAGTGTACTGATTTGCCACCCCTGCCCTTTCAAATTAATCCTTGTTTCTGCCCCACTTATTAATTTTCCAGAGGGTTACTCTGAATTGTGTCACCCACTTGGTTTCAACTAATGGGAAACAATGGCAAGAGATTGGAGGGTGGGAGCAGAAAGAGGTTTGGGGATTTCTCACTTGCTCCTTCCTGACTTCGGAGCATCACTCTGGCAGAACCTGCATTCTTCCATGTCTACAGGTTCTGCCAGCTCTCTGCTTTTCCCAGACTGGAGCCTTACTGCGTTCCAGCAACACACTTTCTCTCCTTGACCTTTCAGGACTAGAAACAGCATTTCTCGCCCTACCCAGTTTTACTCAGTGGATAGAACATAGGCCCGCAGACTGAAGGGTCCCAAGTTGGATTCCAGTGAAGGGCATGTATCTAGGTTTCAGGCTCCATCCCTCTCTCTAAAAATAATCAATGAGGATATTATTATACCCTCAAATGAGGATTACAAAAAAATAAAAAATAAAATAAAAGAAAGAAAGAAAAAGCATTTTCCCACTGTTGCTGATCTGACTGCTTCAGTAACTCCTTTTGGCTTTCTCAGTCCTGCCCAAACTTCTGTAAACCATCTTTCATGAATGTCTCTTCATTTGAACCACTTGATGTGAATTCCTTTTCTGTTGAGGCCTTAACTGCTGAAAATAACAATAATATTAATATGTAGGCATTATGGAATACTTACCACTTGTTGTACATCATGCTAAACTAGAGGCCCAGTGCATGGGAATTGTGCACTGGGGGGTGGTCATGGCCTGCAGGGGTCAGCCCACTGTGGGAGTGCCACTCCTCTCCATCAGCTGAGCAGCTGAGGGCCCGCCCTTGAGCAGCTACTCCCTGGTCTGGCATCTTCCATGGAGTTGGAGCACTCGCCTCTCCAGGGGGGCTGGGCCCAGGGATAATAGCACTGAGAGGCAGCAGAGTGGTCCTCAGTCCTGCAGCAGCCACGAACCCGCCTCCCAGCCTCCAGGGTCAGCTCTTCAAGCCAGGTGGTGGCACGGTGCAGCCTGCGGGCATCCAAAGGAGGCAGCAGGGATTGAGGAGGAGGAGCCTGGGGTGAGGAGGCCATGATTGCAGCTCAGGTTCCTGCCCATCGGCCCAGGGTTCGCAGCGGGAGCAGCTGCTCATCCCGGTCAGCCAAGAGGCGCTACCACTGTGGTAGTGCACTGACCAACAGGGGGCAGCTCCTGCATTGAGCATCTGCCCCCTGGTGGTCAGTGCATGTCATAGTAACTCATCGACAGGTTGTTCTGGTCGTTCTGCTGTTTGGTTGCTGGGTTTTCATTATAAAGGACTAGAGGCCCAGTAGATGAAATTTATGCATGAGGGTGGGGTCCCTCAGCCTGGTCTGCACCCTCTCCAATCAAGGACCCCTTGGGGGATATCCGACTGCCTCTCACAATCTGGGACCGCTGGCTCCTAACCACTTGCCTGACTGCCTGCCTAATCTTCCCTAACCCCTCTGCCTGCCTGCCTGATTGCCCCTAACCACCTCTGCCTGCCTGATTGCCCCTAACCACCTCTGCCTGCCTGATCGCTCCTAACCACCTCTGCCTGCCTGCCTGATCACCCCCAACTGCTCCCCTGCTGGCCTGATTGCCCCTAACCACCTCTGCCTTACCCCGTACCCAGGACCCAAAATTCCCTCCCTTTGGACAGCTTCAGGTACCCAGGACCTGGGCTTGCTTCGTCCGGGCCAGCTGCAGCCACAGGGGACCATGGGCAGGTGTTATCACCTAGGCCACAGCCGCAGGTACTGGTGCCTGGGACCTCGGGGTGGGTGGTTTGTCCCTCTCCCAGGCCGCAGGCACAGGTGCAGCTGCTGGTGCCTGGGACTGTGGGGCATGTGGCTTGTCCCTCTCCCTGGCCACAACCCCAGCCACTGGTGCCCAAGATCACAGGGCAGGCAGTTTGTCCCTATCCCAGGCCGCAGCCTGGCTGGTCCCCATTCCTCTTTCCCCAATGTTAAGTGTCTGAGCAGTTATGGCGTTATGGCGTGAGGGCATGATGACCATTTGCATATTAGCTCTTTATTATATAGAATATTTTGTATGTGCTATTTAATTGAATCGTTTAAGAATTCTTATGGCATGGGTATTATCTCTATTTTTTAATTGGATATGAGATTAAATTGAAGTTCAGAAAAGGCATTCTTTCCCCAGGTCTCCTCAGCTCGTGAGGGAGCCTCAAGACTCTGAACCTCATCTGTCCTACTCTGGGGCCCTTGTTCTTAGTCACTCTGTGATGCTGCCTGTTGTGTGAGACTTGAGACTGTGCTAGTGGCTTAGAAGCAGCAAATCTAAATCTTTGAACTGTGGTCTGTAACCAGATAAATAAGAAAACTAGAAGTGTATTTAGTTCAATTCCACTAATATTTATTAAGTAGTTAGTATAGGCTCAGCATCAATCTGGGACTTGGGGATGTAGAGATAAAAATGTTCTGCTTGCAGGTAGATTTATAGCTTGGTAGGAGCATCAGACACCATACACACATAAATTAAATAATATTTTACATCTGAAAATATGCATATTTAAAAGCTACAAAGAAGGAATATTGGAGTAGAGTTCTGTGAATGCCTAGTGACTCTGGGATTTCATGTTCAAGTTGAAATATATGTGCTCACTATGGAATCCAGTGCTTCAAGCCTAACTCGTGTGTATCCAGTGTTTCACATTCTCATTGTAAGCAACACCAGGTGGTTCCCTTTGTCAATAAAACATGCATTTCTTCTCTTTTTCATCAACTGATTTATTTACTTTCTATAGTTCTTTGGGGATTAAATGCATAGAATTTAACTGGCCAAACTCCCAATTATACTTAGATATAATAAGTAATGGTATAAGAGATAACAATATATTTTTCTTTTGAATCCATTTTTTATCTTTACTGATGTTAAAATACTAAGCGTTCAATAGATTACATGTACCTCATTTGGTCTCATATAAAACTCACAAATTATAAGACATTGTCATTCCTTGGTAACAGTGCTTTCTCATGACTTAGAAATTGTATTTATATTTCTTGAAAAAGTTGTTTTAGGATTAATTGAATATTTTTATGCAAGTAACGGCCTTGGAAATACATAAAAGGAGAAGGTAATCACAATAATTGGGTTTAAGGTCTATCTAATTTCTTCCCAATAAGATTGACTTTTTTGAATCACTTTATGACTGAGTTACACCACTGTCTGAGTTCTGTAACACAAATTTTGGAGTTGGAACTTACTTTTGTCATCTCTAAAATAACTCCTTTACCCCAGTGTTGTAAAATGAGGGACACAAAGTGGTTAACATAGTGCCTCGTGTATAGAAAGCACAATGAAATCAGTTAATTATATTATCGTTTATCTTATTGTGCTTCTTTTTAAGCCAGTATCTGATAAATGGCCTAAAAGTGGTAAAAACAAAAATCTGTTAATAAGTGGAGGCCCTTTTGTCTCACTATGTCCCACCTGACTGCTCTAGGCTGTAAGCTATTTTGTGATGAGAGCTACAAATAAAGCCAGGCCAGCTGTTTGTGAAGTCAATAACTTCTTTTAATTTGAAAATGCTCATTTGTAAAAAAAAAAAAAAAAAAAAAAAAAAGGAATAATAATAATAATGATGTAGCCCATATCTGCATTGCAGAACTGAAAGACAAAGAAATGTGAACATATTTTATAAGCTTTAAAGCAATAGCAGTATATAATGGTCAGCTATTATGAATATTGATTTCATAAATACTGGCTAAGTCTGCTTTGAAAGAGGAACACAGAACACTGCATTCATTTTCCAGAAAAACCATGCAGTGTTTTTCTGGAGCCTCAACATAAAGACTCATGAGTATTTTTATTTTTCCCCAGCACCCTCTAGTTAAGTCCCAAACTTCAGCATGGTAAAAACCATTTTTCTTACATAACTTCTGCAATCATGGGGCAGTGCCTGTGGCAAACAACACACTGTAAGTTAAGATGTAAATTTGAATGTTCTAAGCAACAGCAAACAATATTTGGAGAGGCGGTTGGGTTGTGGCTTACAGGGCAGAGAATCAGAAAACAACAGCTCTGTCACCTGATTTCATCAGGGAGGAGCAGGTGTGAAAGCCACATGCCACCCTGAGCACTCTGACCAATGATGCTGGGAATGCACTTCCTGTTCTGTACATCTTCCCTGTTCAGAGATCACTTGGATGCAGGAGGTTGCCAGGTACAGGCTCTGTAAATTTTTATTTTTTATGTTAAAATACTGAAAATTATTTTCCAGCAAAATGGACTCCACTCCTCTAATTTTATCTTTAATAATTCTTGGTGTTTTCATTTTTTCCCCCCTAGAGAATAATTACTATTGTTTTCTCCTCTGATTGTTTTAAAAAGAAATGGTGAGATGTTACTTAAAAATTAGTTCTATTTTGAAGAAGCCCATTTTTTATCCACCCTTATTCTCCCATTCTCTTAACTTTAGGCAAACAATGAAATGAATACCTAAATAAAAGTCCTCACCAGCTAACACAGGTACTTCACAAATATTCTACCAAGAAAAATTTCATTTTAGATGAATACATAAATAGACAAGTGATGTGTGATATTTATTTTAGCCTCATCTGATTTTCTAAATTTAGGATACTCTAATTTCTTTTATGCTTCAGGCCACAAAATCCAGTATTTCCTGTCACGAATAGTGTATTCTCTTGCCTTAAAATGGGAGTCTAAAAATAACTGTTCCTTCTAATGATGGTTATGAACAGAAATAACGGAAGGTATTTAAAGGGTTATTGGCAGAAATAAAGAGGATGCATGTGTACTACCTAAACATTTCCCGGAATCCTTATCTCATTGAAGTAAAATTTCAAGGAAATCTCTGGTGATTTCAGAGATGCTGGAGGAGACTTTGGGGGGAGTGATGCTCTTTATTCTCTATATATCAATATAAAATTCTCTCCTCTGAACTCTTCTGCTTTTAAAGTGTGTAACATCAATGTATTTCCATTGAGGATAAAAATAACTTTAAAATTTTCAGTGTGCCTGGCTTTGGAGTTACATTGTAACATAAACCCACAAAAAGGAATATAAGACTTATTTATAATAAAGTATAGGAACCTTTTGATTAAATATATAGCTCTAAGTGTTTTAATATCAGAATTTGCTGCACATTAACATTGTTTACAAATAATTTATATAAAGTTATTAAGATTGGCAAAGAAGGGACAAACAAATTCTAAACTAAAAATTAGGAGTAATTGAAACTTAAAATTCAATCAGATATATTCATAAACCTGTGCATAAAATGAATCAACGTGAGGTGTGATTTGATTTATAATAGTGTACAGTCTTTAGTCAGTTATTCTACTTCATAAAAAAATCACACATTGAATTATATAAATACATACCTCATTCCTATAAATTCTATATAAGAAACATTTGTCAGATTTGTACAGTTATAAAATAAAATCACCCCAAGTTTTGTTATGCTTTCAAAATTTTTATTTCATAGTATTTCCTTACCTTGATTTTTTTGTATTGATCTTTTTCCTTTTGTATAATATTCTCTATTGTATTTATCTGATTGCTAAATTAGCCTGCAGGTTCTTGAAACTAATAGTGTTATCTAAAGATTTTATTAGTTTTAGTATTAATTTGGAGGAGTAAAACATTTCTAAAGGTGGTTATGTGGGCCTCCTATAACATGGGTTCATGAGATGCATACCCGTAGTTATCAAACTTAAAAATTAAACTTTATCATTTTCTTCCATTGTAAATTTTCCCACCAGCATTTCACCCTAATAATTTTAGCATCATAGATTTAAGAAAATTATTTAATTAGATTTTATAAGTTGTGGTTTCAGTTTTAATGTTTTCCCTCCATGCGTTAGCTATGATTATTTAAAAAAAAACAACATGTTACCAATTATTTGGTTCACTTTAAATACAGCTTATGCAAGAATAATGATAAATATATATTCTTTATCTTACTAATAAATTTTAGAATGATGTTTTGATGCCCTAGAAACCTTCACTGCTGGTCAGTGAGAATATTGTTGTTATATTATGACTTTTACATATTTGATATGATTCAATCCTTTGTAGGTGCTCTCTTTATGATGCTTAAATTGTTCCATCTGATGCCAATGAAAGTTAATTATTTGGCGGAAGCCGATCCATCCTTGCTGCTTGACACAGTCGTGGCAGGGAAGAAACATCTGCACAGCGTATGTTTCAAGAGACCTGGCATATATGGGATACTGTTCTTAATATGTTCGCTCCCCTTTCTTAGCGCTATGTGTTTTAATCAAGGTCACCTCTCCGAGAAAGATTGTTTCCCCAGGTGGGGATTTTTCCCTGGAGTTAAGGATTAACAGGACTAAGGAAGGGAATAAATCAGTAAAACCCCTTAACTAAGTGCCAGGTGCACTTAACTACAAACAATCACACTTAAGCTACATAATCTTTACTTAGGATAATCTCCTTCAGTTACTTCCTTGTAGCTTAACAGAACAATGGAGTAGTGATCTTGGAATGGAGATAACAAAGGCCCTAACCTTTGGAATAGAATGGATAGGATTAAAATCAACTGGTATAAATACTGACGTAACAGGAGAATAAAGACAGCCTGGCTGGAGAACCTAGCTAGAGAGCCTGGCTAGAGAACCTGGCTAAGCTGCTGATAAACTGAACACTATCTGTGTCATTTCTTCTTCACCGACACCGTCCACACCTTTGGGAACCCCTGGACCTGCTGGGGCTGGACCCCAACACTTATTGGCACTTTTAACATGACCATATTAATCCTTTGGAATCCATTACTTCTGGAATAACAACATATTCTAGGTTCATCTTGTACATTTACTACCCAAACCTGAAACCAAGGATTTCTCCAAGTTCCTTGTTATTTTATTGAGAAAGGGATTTAGAGATCCTCCTATCTAATAAAAGATAAAAAGCGTAATTGATTGTACCTTTGCTACGCTTCCCATTGGCTAATCAGGGTGATATGCAAATTAACTGCCAAGAAAGATGGTGGTTAACCACCAACAAAGATGGTGGTTAATTTGCATACGTAAGCGCAATGATAGGAGGCGAAAGGGGAAGGACCGAAGAACGTGATCAGAAACCCAGGCAGCAGGCAAGAGCCGGGTGGCAGGACAAAGGCTGGATCAGAGAACAGGGGCCGCCTTTGCCCGCCCCCCAGCCGGTGATTGCAATCGGAAAGCCGGGCCGCAGGCAAGGCAGCACCCCTGGGACTCAGGAGCTGCTGCCTTGCCTGCGGCCCGTGATTCTGATCAGAAAGCTGGGCCAGAGGCAAGGCGGCCCCCTGGAACCCAGGAGCCCGATGGCGAGGTCTATAGGTGAAGCAGAGATCAAGCTATGAGGGGGAGGTTGGGGGGCGGATGGAGCTACAGGAGCAGCTCTGGCCAGAGACTGAAGACTCCCACCTGAGCAAGGAGCAAAGACTGAAGGCTCCAGCCACAGCAAAGACTGTATCCAGAGCGAAGATGGAAGGTGCTGGCCAGAGTGAAGGTCTGGGTCCCAGGTGCCAGAGGAAAACTGGTGCCGGCAGCCAGGGGAAGGGAAAGCCTATTGCACGAATCTTTTCGTGCAACAGGCCTCTAGTTAAATTATAAGCACTAGGGCTGCCCATCACTACTTGGGTTTAGAATGGACATAGTAGGAAGTACATAGTTTTCAGGACAAAATATTCATGAATTCACAATATTTCATTTTTAAAAATATAATAGGTAAGAAATGGTATTTCAATATGTTTAATTTTGATCTCTCTTATTTTTGAGTCCCAACTCCCTGCCCCTCATATATCTCAGAATAAGTATATGTATGTGAGTTTTTCCTTTTTTTTTTTCTGGCATATTGTTAATATTACCCTTGTATATTAGGCCTATGTGATACTATTTGTTTGTAATTAGTCCTTTTTGATTTTTAAAATAATGTACAACTTTTCTTCTGATTTATTTATGGTAGTTATAACATGCATATTTAACCTTTTAAATGTATATAATCAATATTGAAAGTTTTTTTTTCATTCTGATAATGGTAGATTACAATGTGAACTGAAATATGTACCCAAAAACAGTTAGTAACATTTTTAAAAGTATATGAAGCATCTTCTCTAAAGCATCACAGAGGTAAAGAGATAGTGAAGAATTAGAAGGGTCCAGTTAAAAAAGAAGTCAACCTAGTGGGGTGATTCTGGAATCAGAACCAGTTTTTCTGTAAGATGCTTCTGCCAATTCCTGAAGGATAGATAAGTGGTTGGAAGATAAGCTTTGCATATAGGAGAGGACATGACATTGGGATCCAGGTCTGCCTGGAGTTAACCAAATTGTGAAGGTTGATGGCACAATCCTCTGTAAGACCACTCTCACTTCAGACACCAACTGCAGGGTCAGAGGCTCCAAAACTACCCTCAGGTTTTAGAATTCTCTAGAGCAGCGGTTCTCAACCTGTGGGTCGAGACCCCTTTGGGGGTCGAACGACCCTTTCACAGGGGTCGCCTAAGACCATCGGAAAACACATATATAATTACATATTGTTTTTGTGATTCATCATTATGCTTTAATTATGTTCAATTTGTAACAATGAAAATACATTCTGCATATCAGATATTTACATTACGATTCATAACAGTAGCAAAATTACAGTTATGAAGTAGCAATGAAAATAATCTTATGGTTGGGGGGCACCACAACATGTGGAACTGTATTAAAGGGTCGTGGCATTAGGAAGGTTGAGAACCACTGCTCTAGAGTGACTCTCAGAACTCACTAAAAGCTAGTCTGCTCATGATACAGCTTAAAATCAGCCAAAGAAAGAGATGCATAGGGCAGAGTCTGGAAGGGTTCCAAACGTGGAGCTCCCATTGTCCTCTCATGCGGAGTTAGGGCATGTTACACTGCTGGCAGCCTGGAGTGTTGCCAACCAGGGAAGCTCATCTCAGTTTCAGTTTCAGTGTTCAGAGTTCTCATTGGGGCTCTATTACATAGGCATGATTAATTGATTAATTGCTGACATAATTGAACTCATTTTCCAGGTTAATTAATACTGCATGACCTGAAAGATCCCACCTTAAATCACAGGGTTGGTCTCTCTGGGCTGGCTAGCTCCACCCTAAGATTATTGGATATGACCAACCACACCCTGAGATCCTGTGTCCAGCCACTACTCTAAACAATGACACTCCTATGAAGTATGATATAGATTATCTCCCAGAAGCTGATAACAGAAATCTGGTTCTTTTGGGGCAAGGCTAAATTCTTTATTATGCAAAGTTCAATAGGAAAAATGAACCCTGTCAACTCCTCTTCCCCCTTGAGGTGAGACCATGAAAGTTTATACTCTGGAGTAAGAATGAATGGAATTAGAAGTGTCCTCATAGGAACTAGGGTCCTACTGTAATTCATGTCAATTCTGAAAATGGATTAACTGATCTGAAATTGCTAGTACCCTTAGCCACTTACCAGAAGGAAACTAAAAATCTCATGAAGGAAAACAATCACTGCCTAAGACTCAGACTATTCTACATTTTCAAAATATTCAATAGAAGACACTTAACCAAAAAATATCACTCAAAACTCAAATAATATGATCAAAATTTAAAGCAAATAAATAAAACATATAGTAGAAACAGATCCACAGGGTATACAGGAAATAAATACAGAAGAAGTCAAAGACTAAAATAAATGTACTGTACATATTAAGTAAAATATAACACAATATTGAGAAGTTTTACAGAGCATTGGAAGCATAAAAATAATCAATGGAAAGTGTAATGTTATATATAGAATTTTTAAAAATTCAAGTAAAAAATTGAGTGGATGGGTTTACAGAAGGTAAATATAATGAAAGAAAATAAAAAAGGGCAGAAGAAAATATCTAGAATGAAGCATGTAGTGACAAAGATATGTAAAATACACATGCAAAAATATTAGGGATGTCATAGTGACATGGGTGCAGGTTGGAGGTTGAAGCTTTGCCATCAGGGTTGCCACACTTTTCTAAGAGTCCTTTGTTCCATGCATGGAAGAAATAATATGTGGGAAAATATGTAAACTATTAATAGTAACCAGTATTGCCCTAACCGGTTTGGCTCAGCGGATAGAGCGTCGGCCTGCGGACTGAAGGGTCCCAGGTTCGATTCCAGTCAAGGGCATGTACCTTGGTTGCAGGCACATCCCCAGTGGGGAGTGTGCAGGAGGCAGCTGATCGGTGTTTCTCTCTCATCAATGTTTCTAACTCTCTATCCCTCTCCCTTCCTCCCTGTCAAAAATCAATAAAATATATTTTTAAAAAATAGTAACCAGTATTGCCTGATGATTGTGGTCATAGGGATTTCTCCTCAAAATCTAGAAAATAATTCCTCAATCATAATTAGAGTGTATTGACCACAAGTTCCAGGGTAGTCAACTTTAGCTTTAAAGTTAAATTCATTTTAAAAAAAAGGTAGAAAAATACTTCTTACATCTTATGGCAATGCTTACTGTCGTGGTCAGCTATTTTAAAACTAGAGTTTCCAGAATTCCTTTCCCTGTATGGTTGTTGGCAACAAGAACAATGTGTATGAGATTGGGAAGGTGGAAAGGAAGCACATCGGTTGTGTTTGGAAGGTTGTGTAGGGCACCGGGCACTCCTGGAGCTGGTGCTGTGGGACTGAGAGTGAGTGTGGGAAATTGTATGTACACTCATAAAAGTGTCTTTATGTTCCTGGGAATGTTGGTTTCAGAAGCAAAAATCTATAGTAGCTTTCAATCCATAATTCCTGCTACATTTGTAAACATTTTAAGTATGTTTTTACTGACTTTTAGAGAGAGATAGAAACACCAATGATGAGAGAGAATCATTGATGGCTCCCTCCTGTACACCCCACACTGGGAATCGAGCCAGCAACCCCGGGCATGTACCCCGACTGGGAACTGAACCATGACCTCCTAGTTCATAGGTCAATGTTCAACCACTGAGCACACTGGCTGGGCCAAGAACTTGTTTTTTATTTAGAGTATGATGTAAAGCTATTGGAAGTTTGAGACTAGGCACTTGGCATGACATGTATTCTATTTCATGTAGTTCATTCTTGCTTTGTGGGGAAAACGAGTTATGGGTGGGATGGAGAGAGGGGCAAAACTCATTGCTCCTGGGCCTATATCCATTCTCTCCTTTCTTGAGTTCTGTTCTGTATCATTTGAGAAAGGGGATGGATCTTTGATACTGTTTTCCAGAGGCTTCTGTATGAGACAGATCCTAAAGAAGAAACAGCTGGGGGAGACACTGGCAGGTAAAGGGAAGAGAGAAGCCAGGTCATTTTATAAATCTTGTTTCTGTGCCTCGTCACTGATTACGAGCACAGTGAATTATGGTGCTTCTACTGCCAGAGGAATACATCAGTGGGATTCCTCTGTTGTTCGTGAGAGTGTGATTCTTGGGCCATTGCTAAAATAAGGTTTTTCAGAAGCCCCAGTGGGAGGATGAGAAGATTTTATTGACGTGGAGTTACATTCTTTAGTTTCCAATATCCCGTTTCCCCCAAGCCATTCCTGAAAAGGGGGCAGCTGGGAGTTCAGCAGAGCCAGAAGGAGGGCCAGTGTCCAGAGTTTCCATTCCATTTTGCAGCTGGGTGTGGTTTAGCATCCAAGATCATTAAAGCCTATTAGTCTGTGTGAGGAGCCCCACATGGCCATGTGGGCACAGGGGAACCAGGAACCCTGCACATGAGAGCGAGAAAAAGAGCTCACTTCTTTGTTTAGAAGTTTAAATATTTAGGTTTTCTAGTGCTTGCAGTGGCCACACTCATCCTAGCCAATTACTTGTTTTCAGGTGTGATTGACAGACAAACACCTTCCTACATCATTCAGACCTTTACTGGGCATGCGTATAAACTGCCTTTGTCCAGTTCCTTCCCCCAACAATTAGTGGGGAACAGACTTGGAGAATGTTAAATGAAGCTTTTTTGGCACAGCTATATAAATGGATTGCCTATTTTCTTCCCTCCTTTCTTGTTAAATAATAATCAGGTTATTATAATGGCATCAGTTCTGCTTCCACTTGCATTGGTAATGAGTATACTTTTGGGTTCTGGTTATGCCTCCTATTTTCAAACCTCAGCCTATGGGTGGGAAATTCTCTAGAGTGAGCAAAAATTGAAGCAGGAATACTTCCAGGAGACTATTCAAGTAGTCTAGACAAGAAGAACAAGTTAAATAGGTTTTTTAACAGTCACGAACAAGGTAAAAATGATAAGATTTTGGGATCTCTTTTGAATGTAAACTAACAGGGCATGTGAAAGGATTGAATGACTGGTATTAAAAAAAGAACTATAAAAGTCTTCAAAGTTTAGTTTCAAAAATTTAGCAAAGGCAGCCCTAACCGGTTTGGCTCAGTGGATAGAGAGTTGGCCTGTGGACTGAAGGGTCCCAGGTTCGATTCCGGTCAAGTGCATGTACCTTGGTTGCGGGCACATCCCCAGTAGAAGGTGTGCAGGAGGCAGCTGATCAACATTTCTCTCTTATTGATGTTTCTAACTCTCTATCCCTCTCCCTTCTTCTATGTAAAAAATCAATAAAATATATTAAATTTAGCAGAGGCAATATCATTGGTAGATATGGGGAAGATTGAAGAAGGAAGAAATTAAAAGTGAGGGTGTATGATTAAAGGGTTCTTGTTTGGTAAAATTTGCCATTGACATGGCTATTTGAAGTCTACTGTGGAGTATCAAACAAAAAATTAAGCATATGAATCCAGAGGTAAGGAAAGAACTCTATTTTGAGCTCTATTGGGTGGGTGGGTTGGAGTATTGGTATAATGAAATCAATAAATTTGAAGAGATTACATAGGAACTGGCTATACATAGAGAAAAATCGAAAACATTGAGGACTAAGTCCTAATGCACACAGATACTGTATTTAGAAATTAGAGAGAAAAGAAACTACCATAGGAGACTGAAAAGCTACCACTAGTGAAATAGGAGGAAAAAAAGAAGTATTCCTAGAAGACAAGTGAAAAAAAGTATTTTAAGATGTGATGGCCACTGGAATAATATTTCACGTGTCATTTATATCCTTTTTTCTCTCTGTGTCTCTCTCTGTTATTTCTTTCATTGCATTATTTAGTTATTTTACCAATATATATTGAGAGCTTGCTAGCTGCATTATACTAGTTAATTCAGAATTTAGATACAGGAGGCCTTGAATAAAAATTGTTATTTTATTTTTAAATATACTGAGGTGACCTTGGTTAATAAGATTATATAGGTTTCATGTGTATATTTTTATGATACATGATCTATATATTGCATTGTGAGCACACCCAAAGTCAGAATGTTATCGCCATTAAACAGACATGAGCAGAACAAGGGCAATGGGCCAAGTACAGAAACCCACCAGGGCAGAAAGCCCCAGATGCTTAGCAAGGAACAAAACTGGAAATATAAGAACCTTGCCCCCAGGGTTACCTATCCTCTCCTATATCACTGGTCATGGGATTTTGGACCCCTGAGCTTTCATATCACTGGCCATGCGGTTTAGCTACCCTAACCTTTTCCTTCCTAAAGAAAAAATCTAGGCCATGGTTGTATTTCAGCTCCAGGCCCAGAAAAGCAGCAAAATCAGACAAGTGATGCCATGCTGCCTCAGGACCAGATGACTAATGACCCCCTGCCCTGGTGCCAACCAATCAGTGGAGACCAGGACCCTGAAAGAGCACACCTGGAAAGCTGATGAATATTCTACTGAGACCTACCCATGAGACCTCCCCTAAGATTTCCACCAGCAAGAGAGAGAAATATGCTCAGAATAAAGGACCTGGAGAGTGCTCTCCCCCAGGGGAGCATGTCAGCGTCATTCCCTCCCACCTTCTCTGGCTAAGGGACCCCATGAGACTTGCAACCAGGGGAACAATGGGCAGAGGTAGCTCATCTCAGGCTAACTTCCTGATCCTGTCTCCACGGCCCCCTTTACTCTGACTTCCCAGTGAGCCAAGGCAGCCCAGCCTCGGCTCTCCTGTTACTGCTATGCTCTTCCTGTTTCACTGTCCTAACTATATTTTTGCTGCAGCCAATAAATTCTTACTTACTCTGCTACACTTTGTTTCTTAGTTGAAATATCTCCTTCAAGAAGACAAGAACCAAGGTCTCATCATCTCACCAGTAAAGAAAATCATCTTCTGTCACCATATATTTGACTGTCTTTACCCTTTGGTAACCACCATACTGTTGTCTGTGTCTATGAGTGCCGGAAGCCAGTTCCAGCATGTCAGCAGGGCTGAATCTGGAAATGGCTGAGGGCATTTCCCCAAACCTGAAAAGGATGAATGCTTGCTGCCAGGACATCTTAATTTACATGGTATTGCCTCCTACTGGCCAAACACCTGAACAGAATAAAGAACCTGGCGAGTGCTCTAGGCATTTCCCCCAATCTGACAATGGATTCTGTATAGTAACCCTATCCTTTGATGTGTATATCTACCTTGTCTTAGGACAATATTTGTTAATAAATAGCAAGGGGTCCTGAGACAAGGAGAACTTGGTCATCTTCTGTCACCATATATTTGACCTTCTTTACCCTTTGGTTACCACCATACCGTTGTCTGTGTGTAAGAGTTTTTGTTTGTTGGTTTTCTTGTTTATAGTAGTCTCTTGAACAAGAGTCAACTTCCCCATACTGTTACTTTAAGTAAAGAATGATACAATTTATTTCTAGGCAACAAAGCATAAATTAACCTCCCAAAACAAACTCATTATCCTACATTTTAGGTTTAAAAAAAGAATGAAATTTACACCTTACTTCACACTTTATACACATTTACTCAATCAAACATTATGAATATATATATAAATATTTTACATTTAACTCTACCATATTTACTCATAGCAAGACATTTCTTAAATAAAATGTTTTCTCATTTAGCTTTTCCATAATTTCATCTTATTTTTTAGCTTGAAAATGGCAAATGCAATAGACTCTTCTCCAGAGCTCTTTAGTTCTCTGTGACATTCCAAGGGTTAAATTACTTTGCTCCTTGTCCTTGGCTCACAGGAAAGCTAAACTGTAGCCTGGATTTATTTCCTTTACATTTTGTTTTGTTCTTGCCTCTTTTAGGGCTGAGCATGTAGCCTTTCTTTTTTTTTTTTCATCCCCAACCAAGATGCACCTCTAAAGTTGGGAGACATCCAGAATGTGGGTTGGATCTAATTCTTAAAATCAAAGATAGGTAAGCTTCAAGGTTAAAATTGGAAAGCTCAGGAAATCCTAAGTGCAAATACCACCTTTCAGTCACCTGCAAATCATTTCCTGCTCCCTTGTCTCTGAAATGCAGGATTGTAGGCTCGCTGCAATTTTTCTTTCTAAATTAAGCAGCACATTTCAGGTATCTAAGAAGCAGCTGAGTGAGGCAGGGGATTTTAGAACTGGATTCCATTCAACTTCCCTACTGGTTTATTTTATCATTGCATTTTCACAAGTAGGGTGAGAATTTTAGAATTTAATGAAGGTTTTTAAAGGAGGAAAAGTGGCAACAAAAATAGGCTTGATGTTTTAGAGTAAAAAAAGTAGGAAAATTGTAAAAGCTAAGTTTGCTATTAAAATTCTGCACTGCTATTTCCGCCCTCCCCCATAATTATGAACTGCATATGAGAAATACTAGTGAGATACATTAAGCAGACTGAGCCCTTGAAAAATAATTGTGTTTAACTACAGAACTTTTTGTTTTCAACCTTATTCAAACCATTAAAAGTTTATGTTTATAGGTTTATACTCTTTAGTCATTAGAATTGGGATTTAAATGCTGCAGAAAAGACAAGAACCAATGTAAACCTACTGTTAGCTCATGGGAACAGCCAAGCCTCCTGAATAAAATGCAAAATACATATTTTAATCTTTTAATAACAGTAGGTTCTGCTGTGGCTAAATTTATTTCTGAAGTATGTGTACCCAGAGTGTGCCTAGAGAAATTCAATCTACAGAAGGTTTTAACGACCTCAGACAAAAATCGCTATATTTAGCTGGGTTAAAAAATCAGACAAAGGAGTAACATTTCTCCCTTAATTCCTCTCATTAGAAGCCAAATCTAGCAGAGACCAAGACCTTTTGCCTTTTGTAAGGCTTTCCATCTGCCCAATTTGCCTAGATAGTGATGATGTATGGTAAATGCGCTCCAATGAAGGTCAAAGAGTAAAGAATCAAGATTAAGATGGGGCAAACAGGGAGAAAATGGGAGACATCTATAATACTGTCAACAATAAAATTTAAAAAAGATATAATTCAGAAAAACAAAGGAAAATAAAGAGAAAGCAAAGTCTTTTAGATATGTAGAAAAATAGGTAAAGACATGAATCCTGCTATGATATATTAGGAAATTAATGGCAATCTAAGAGGACATAGATATGCCGCTTTCAGTCTGTCTTGAGGTTTGGAATACAACTACCGTATTAGAGTTACTTATCCTTACCCTTGGGTTCTACTATTTTTTTAAAAAAAATTCTCTGATGATGTCCAAATATTAGAGAAGACAATGAGCTGCTTCCAGATGTTTAAGAGGAAAGGGAAATATATCTATTACCACTGAGGGTCATAAGTAGATACTATCTGTGCTGGGCAGACTCTAAGACTTCCCCTTAAGATCTCTGACACCTACTTCATATTCACACATTTGTGTAATAGTTGCCTTGAGTATGGCTAGATTTGACAACTCACTTCTAATGAATTGAATACAGCAGAATTGATAGGATGTCAGTTCAAAGATCAGGTTTAAAAAAGATAGTGGCTTCCATTTTGGGCTCTTTATCTCGGAATCTATATTCTGGGGAAAACCAGCTGCCAAGATGTGGGAAGCCCGATGGAGAAAGCCACATGGCAAGGAGCCAATACTGCCAGCCTTCAGCTCACAAGAACCTGAGACTTAATTGTAAATAGGCACCTGAGTGAACTTTGAAGTGAATTTCCCTCCAGTTGAGACGACTGCAGCCCTAGATAACACCTTGATTGCAGACTTCTGAGAGACACTAAGCCAGTGGTTCTCAACCTTCCTAATGCCGCAACCCTTTAATACAGTTCCTCATGTTGTGGTGACCCCCAACCATAAAATTATTTTCGTTGCTACTTCATAACTGTAATTTTGCTACTTTTATGAATCGTATTGTAAATATCTGATATGCAGGATGTATTTTCATTGTTACAAACTGAACATAATTAAAGCATAGTGATGAATCACAATAACAATATGTAATTATATATGTGTTTTCCGATGGTCTTAGGCGACCCCTGTGAAAGGGTCGTTCGACCCCCAAAGGGGTCGCGACCCACAGGTTGAGAACCGCTGCACTAAGCCATGAACACCCAACTAAGCCACAGCAGGATTATTGACTCAGAGAGATAATAAGTGTTGCTTAAGTTCTGAGGTAATTTGTGACAGCAATAGATAACCAATGTAATATCTTTTTGGATTCTCCACTTGGTTTTCCATCCTTTTATTTGATAAAATATGGAATTGACCTTCATTAACCCACAATTATTTAAGAGCACTATTTTATAACAAAATAAAGTTACTAAAGTATTGCCTACTCAACAGAGTAGCTCATTCATTTATTAGGTTGTTGTTTTTTAATCTGTTTAAGACCTTGTTGAAAATAATATTTTGTTTTTAAATTCTACTGGTAGGTCCAAATTTCTTTCCTCTACTCATCTAATTCATCAGAGAAAAGTCATTGAATTCAATTTTTAATTAACATACATTTGTTTTTAAAAGAAGTAAGAATCCATCTATCTATCTGTTTTATTTATTAGCATTGGGAGTTTATGATGAATGCACTTTTCCATTAAAGTAAGAAAATAAGAGATAGAATGATGTCAAGCAAAGATATTAGAATATATTTGAATATAATTAGCCTCAATAAATATAATTTTCCTTATTTATGTTATCATTTATTTCTTATTTATGTTATTACTAGAGGCCTGGTGCACAGATTCGTGTATCTGTGGGGTTCCTCAGTCTGGCCTGCAGGGATCAGGCTGAAACCAGCAGTCTGACATCCCCCCAGGGGTCCCAGAGTGCAATAGGGCACTCTGCAAAGTTGCTAGGCAGCTCCTGCATTGAGCATCTGCCTCCTTATGGTCAGTGCACATCATAGCTACTGGCCGGTCAGCCAATCGGCCGGTTGGCTGGTCGCTTAGACTTTTATATATATATAATTTATCTTAGTTGAATATTCTAATAACCTAAAGGCTTTGTTAGACTGATAGAAAATAAGAATAAGTATGTAACTTCATTTCAATTATGTAGATGTAACATACTTCCAATTGAAGAGAATAATTATTCATTACAGCAGCAAAATAATTTTCTCAGAAGATAAAATATTTTATCAGAAGATAAACTAACTCATTGCATAATCCCCTGACCACAGAGTACCATATAGAGGAGAGAGTTACTACATCAGAATTTGGCATCTTTTATATAATGGTTAAGTTTTTCCTCTCTATTATTTTTAATTGACAAATATTTAGCTAAGTTAATAAAAGATAGAACACTCAAATAAATAAAACCAAAAATGAAAGAAGAGCCATTATAACTGATGCCACAGGGAAAAAAAAGATCATAAGAGACTACTATAAACAATTATACACCAATAAATTGTATAATCTAGAAGAAATAGATACATTCTAGGGATACGCAACCTACCAATACTAAATCATAAAAAAAAATAGAAAATCTGAATAGACCAATTACAAGTAAGCAGATTGAATTAGTAACCAAAAAGCTCTTCACAAAGAAGAGCACAGGACCAGATTGTTTCATTGGTCAATTTTATTAAACATTTAAAAATAATTAGCACCAATCTTTCTCAAACTTTTTTAATAATTTGAAGAGAAGAGAACACTTACAAACTCATTCATGAGACAAGCATTTAATCCTAGGTCGAAAGTACACTTACTAATTCTCAGATCTTTCTCTATTTCCTCTTTTGGGAAGCTGGCAGGTTAATGCAATAGGAGGGATCTTTCCTGAAATCCTGAATGAAAAGTCTAAGGATAAACTGCATTGCTTTTTTAAATATTAGCTGTCTCAGAGATTCAGTTGGTGGGGTGGTTTGTTGTTCAGTTATTCGATATTGTTATTACTATAGATGGTACCTATTACATGTGAGATATTATAACTTAGTTGTTAAGTCAGGTACGGCTGGATTTGCACTTTCTTTCACTCCTGATTGATTGTGTGGTATTGAATAATGGAGTTAACCTTTCTAACCCACAGTTTTCTCATCTGCAAAATACATAGGTTTTTAGTGAGGATTAAGACCACATTACTGCACCCATTTCCTGCATTATTGTCCCATTGTATTCATATAAATCACTGTATTATTTTCTTATATTGAGTCCTCTATATTTCATAAGAAAATTATTTTTGTCTATTCACTTCTATACTACGAATGTAAGACAGTGCCTCATATATAGAAGGAACTTAGTAAAGGGTAATGAATAAATTGATATATGAAATATGAACAATGTGATTTATGATGCACAAATACAAACTATTATAATTAACATAATTATGATTAACCTTTCTTCTCCAAACCTTATAAAGTTAATGCTATTATTCCCATGTTAGTAATAAGAAAACTGAGGCTCAGAGAGGTGACTCAACAATAACTAGTGGACTAAGGAATCACTTCATCCCTCTCTAACTTTAGAACCCACCCCATATCTAAGATTTTTAATTACATAAATAAACAACAGTAAAAGCATCTCTTAGGTCACTTCCCAAGAAACAGAGCCTAAGACAAGTATTCTGGAACGTTCTCAGAATAAACAGAAGTGAGATGAGGCAGGGCAAGAAGCTAAGCAAAAATGAAGTCTAGACTGAACCACATCCCATATGGAGCTCTGCAATGTGGATGGCATCACAGACTTGTCCTGCCTTGAAGTGAGTAGGTTGGGACGCAGTTTGGCGTCCCCATATCAGCCAGAGTCAGTGGCTATATTTTTGCTAAGTTCTCATCTATCTTGTAGCGAGTCAGCTTCTGCCAGCCAAGGAGACAGTTCTCTACAGAAGTGTGCAGTTGTACCTAATAGTAGCCAACACTCATGGCTCATAGGTGATGGATGCGTTGGCCCAGTAAAGGGAATCTAGGCAAAGCACCAGCAGCCTCTCCTATTTCAAAAGGGAGTTGGTGAGCCTGAGAGGAATCTTGAATTATCTGCTCTCTCTCTTTCATTTTACCCTAGCAGCTTGCATCCACATTTCCTGAGCCTTGTATCAGCCTAAGATCAACCTTTAATCAGTTCTTTATTTTGAGCAAAGGTGAGTAAAATAAAGGAAACCTGGAGAAATTAAGGAACTATACCTTTATTAACAATAAGAATATTTTATGATTGGTCCTACTTTAACATGATACCATAGTTGCCAGTCACTGGGCTAGTGCTTCTCTACTATCACTCTCAGATAACTGGCCTCCAGAATTATACCATGTTCTGAACTTGTGGGGCTTCCAAACCATGTTTTCTCTATGAAAGTCCACTCATGTTTTGCTGTTTGGATCTTCACAGAATGTCTCCCATGCCTCTGTGGACTCTGCCTGGAACTTCCCTACTTAGGCTTACTTCTTCTTTGGACTATTTTCTGTTAGAAATTCATATTCCTAAGCATAATTTTGATTTATATTCAGTCTCAGAGATATTACCTAGTTCTTTGGATCTGCCAGACTCCCGGCCTAAGCTTCTCAGGTCCTGCAGCCAGTATCTCCCTTTGATGACAGCATCTTTCTTTCCAGAAGCCAAGAGACAGTGGCCTCCTTATGGAGTGAGCCTTCATTTAGAATTGCAAATAGCCATAAGCTATTCTGAAATGTAGAGCACTTAATTATACAGAGAAGGTTGATCCTAGAATTTTCAACCTCTTGAGAACTCTTTACTTGCCCATTGCAACCCCCACACATGTCAATAAACCACAGTCTGCAAATTAGAAAGTGAGAAACCACCTCTGGAGGCAGCTGAGGTTTGGGTGAACCACAAGAAAATGCCTTTACCTGGAAGTCAAATAATCATGGTTAAAGGGCAGGGAATTCTGATGAGCATCACTGTAATTCATGGAGACCTAGGGGACTGTGGACTTTATAAAAATAAACCTTTTACTTTTTAATATCCTACACGGAGGACATTGGTGTTATTTCTATTTAAAAATTCACATGTAAACCTACATTTAGAGATCATGATAGAAAATAATAACAATGACAACAGAAAAAATAAAATAATAATAACAACAGCAACAATAATAATAAGAAGAATGGGAGAGGAATAAGATGAAGAATGAGAAGAGAAAGAAGAAACTGCCACTGCCATCAGTTATGAATCTTTTCTTGGAATACTTGACCAAAAATTTTAAAAGTTTTAAAAAAAGGGAACAAGGGCAACAACTATAAATAGTAGTAGTAGTTGTAGTAGTAATCTATGTGCATAAAAGCCCAGCGACTGAACAGCAGAATGACCAGAACGACTGGTCTACCAGTTGCTATGACGTGCACTGACCACCAAGGGGCAGATTCTCAATGCAGGACCTGCCCCCTGGTGATCAGTGCACTCCCACCGGGATGAGCAGCACTCCTACAGTGGGAACAGCTTCTCAGAGGGCGGGTCCACAGCTGCTCAGCTGACTGGGATGAGTGGATGAGCAGAGCTCCCACAGCGAGAGCAGCCACTCAGAGTGCAGGTCCACAGCAGCTCAGCTGACCATGATGAGCAACGCTCCCACAGCGGGCCGATCCCTGCAGGCTATGCCCCCTACCAGTGCACGAATCCGTGCACTGGGCCTCTAGTAATAATAATAAATAACAAACAGTATATCCCAGAGCATCCTGCCTTCTCTATTGGAATTTGAGCCTATGAGTCACTAGTGTACTTCCACATACGATGAGCCTTTTATGTATTAAGCATGTGCTATATACTGGAGACACACACACAAAAGATTCATAAGGCCATTTTTCTTTTAATTATTGGATTTCATGTTTAGTCAAGGTAGGAAAAATGTGTGAAAACTTACCTGTTATAAAATGTTCCATTTGTGTTGTTATACCCTCACAGAGGGATAAGACAAGAAGCATGAAGACAAGAACTACCTGTGGCATGGTGAGGAGAGATTTCATAGAGTAGGCAATTCAAATTCAAGGTGAATCTTGGAAAACCCTTTTCTCCCTTCCTTTCAGCTTTTGATTATATAAAGTAATTAAGGATTTTGACTGTGACTTTTCTCTGTTGATTTGTGGGAGAACGTAAGTAAGATAGCTCTAGAGGTAAAGAAAACAGGAGATAAATTATAACACTGGGTAAATATGGAGGTGGTGGTGATGAACCAAAATATAGAGACTTTGAGAAAACAGATGAAATATTGTGCATTAGAGAAAGCATCATGATGCCCCCCTTCAGTGAGATGGCAGAATTACTGTCTGAAAGCAGATGAATTGTGCTTAAGGTTATTAGTACTGACAATAGAAGTACAAGTATGATCAAAATTCATAAAATTGCTAAATATGTTTTCTTTGGAAATTGTTATAAAAATGTATTAATTTTCCATAATGCATTTAGGAAACCAACCTGTTACTGCTTAAGAGTATGGGTGTTTTTGAAAGCTGAATGAACACTTTCATTAGACATAAAATTCTCCGTGTTCAGAGTTTACTGTCCTAGTAAAGAAGACACAGTTTAAAATTAGACAAATACACAGTCACATAGATATATATATGTATATGGGTTGTTTTCTAAATGTGACTTATGCTTTAACTCATCAAGAACATCTTAATGGAGATTCTACCACTTACTGGAACTGCTAGATTCCACAGGGAATATAAGAATGAGTCAGAAGTAGATTCAACTTCATAGGAAATGTCAGTCCAGTTGGAGCAATAGGGCAGATAAGTAATGATAATTTGAGATATAGAAAATGTGTCACAGATATATAGATTTTATATAGGATTCTGAGGAGAAAGAGAATACATTTTAGTGGGAGAATTATATATATACACACACACTAGTATATGGAGAATTGGCAGACCCATCTAAATCTGGAATAAAAGTTCATAGTTTGGATATGTGCACAAGGAAGGCAGTTAAAAGGGGAAAGGTGAATAAGGCTAGGCTAGGGCTGCTGCAGCAATACACTGCAGACTGGAGGACTTAAACCACATAAATTTATTGTCTCACTTTTCTGGAGACTAGAATTTTGAGACCAAGGTGTCGACGGGTTGGTCTTTTGAGCGCCACAAGAGGAGGATCTGCTGTTTCAGGGCTCTCTCCTCAGCTTGTTGATGGTTGTCTTCTCCTTGTGTCTTCACAGTGTCTTCCATCTGGACATGTCTGTGTCTAAGTTTCCTCTTCTTAAAAGATCATCAATCATATTGGACTAGGGCCCAATGAATGGCCTCATTTTAACTGATATATCTCTATACAGCCTGTATCTCTAAATACTATCACATTTTTTTGATAATGGGGTTAAAACTTCAACATATGAATTTTGGGGAAGACACAATTCAGCCTATAACAGGCAGTGAGGCAAAGAATTGTGGGATATACAGGGAGAATATTAAATTTTAGTTTGACTAAAATATATAAAGTAACATAGAAATCAGGCTGACCAGAAAACACTGAAGTCAGATTGTATAGATTTTGAATACCCAAAATAAAGTTTAGAACTTATTCCTCAATCATTAGGAAACCAGCAATTAATGTGAACAGGGAGTAACATAAATTCAAAATCATTGCATGCTTACAGTGTGCCAGACACCACACTAAGTGGTTTACATTATCATCTCATTTCACCTTTACCTTACTTTAATCTCGGCAACAATACCTTTAATTAGGTTTTATTAGTCTTTTTTTAGAGTAGTAAACTGGAGTTTAGAAAGTTATTATAACTTATGAATATTAGAGCAGATAATTTAAGTCTTCAAAGTCTGGCATCACATTTAGTGTAGTTTCAATCTTAGACATTGTAGTTTTCATCTCTAAAATTTCAATTTGTTTCTTAAAATACATCTGCAATATCTCTACTTCAATTTTTGAGCATATAGGATAGAATTATAATAGTTTTTTTTTTATGTCCTTGTCTGATAATTTCGTATCTGTGTCAGTTCTGGGTCAGTTTCAAGTGATGGAATTTTCTATCACGGCTCATTTTGTTCTGCTTCTTTTGTATGCCTAGTAATATTTGACTGGATGGTAGACATTGCTAATTTTACCTTGTAGGGTTCTGGATATATATATATATATATATATATATATATATATTTAATCTTCTTGATGTTTATTCAGGGATGCAATCAGGTTACATAGAAATGGTTTGACCCTTCTTTGGGACTTGCTTTTAAGAGTTTTTAGGTAAGAGTGGAGCAAGGCTCAGACTAGGCCTAATTATGTCCCATTTCTGAAGCAAACCATGTCTATTTTGCTTTACCCCCATGCCCCATATATCTTGAGATTATCAAATCTGGCTGATGGCAACAGACACTGTTCTCATTGGGTGTGAGCTGGGCACAGTTACCTCTAATCTTTTCCTCTGTTTCAAGTAGTGTCCTCAAATGTACAAACTGGTCAGTATACTGCTGACCACTTGAGGGGACCCTCGCATATCTCTGAACTCCTCTCTCTGTGCATATCTCTCCTCTCTAGTTCTCTGTCCTGCAAACTGTAGGCACCTTGATCTAACTATACCCTTAGGTTCAACTCCTCAACTCAGGGTAGGTGCTGGGTTCCATCTCAGCTCCTCCTCCTGTGCCATGGGCAGAAACCCTCCAGAGCATTAAGCTGGGACACAGTGGTCTCACCTCATTTGGTTCTAATTTCTCAGGAATCATTATCCCTCGTTTTTGACGTCCAGTGTCTTACAAACGATTGTTCATGTATTTTGTATGGCTTTTGTCTGCTACAGACAGAAAGGTAAATTGGATCCTTTTCATTTGATCTTGGTCTGAAGCAAAAATCAATTGAGGTGTTTTCACTTAAAAATATTATTTTCAACATAGATTTTAGGATGGAGCATAGAAGAGTAAGATTGTCAGCCATAAAATTAACGCATATTAAATCAACTAAGATAAATATGGAATAACTGTGTTATGTAATTAAGGGTGGAGCATGTAAGGAAGGCAGATGTCCAAGGTCTCTCTTCTCCCAGGAGGAAGGGAGGAAAGAGAGGGCTGCCTAGTTACCGGGGCTGTGACCAGACTGGGAGTCCCGCTGCACTCTAGATCTAGCCTTCCCAGGAGCCTTTCTTTTCCTCCCTCTTCCTTTCCTTTCTTATCTGAGTACAGGCAGGTCTGGCAGCCATGCCATCCTTGTATTTTCCCTCTTCCCTGTACTGAAAACACCACTCTAAATCGACAGGCCCTCTGATATTATTTTAGTTTCTATTTAATGTCTTTTATATCATCAACTTTCTGCTGCTAATGTGCTCAAATGAATTCCAATACCCCTTCAGTATCTACTAGAAGTCCATTTGTGAATATGATCCTCATTAAAAGAGACATCATAAAAATTTGGTAAGCATTTCTTAACATACTAAAAGAAAGAACTTCATGGACACAGTCCTGAAAAATGATGTGTAAATAATCTTTTTAAAATTTAATTATATTTTGAACATATTAATAGATATTGGTTTGAAAAATGTAATTTTCATGCTTGATTTTGCATGATTATATCTGAGTTATCACTTTGAGGAAACAGAATATCTTGTCTACTATATTTCTTATTAGTAATTTTCATAATAAAGGTTAGACACTTCTGGATAAATGGTATGCTTACCTCACTATTTGATGTAGTCTAGAAATCCTCTAATGGGAGGAATTATTTGAATTATAATTAACATTGAAGAATGAACGTTATTTTATTTTTGTCTTGAATGGAGTTATATTAAATGAGAACTACATCTTGCTCAGTTACATAATTATAATTTATGATAACACGTTATATGTAAATCATGTAAACACAGAGAGGTGTCAATTTGATAGCTCAATTATCTGAAATCTGGGAAAAACATTTTATTTATTTTGAGGGATTTTTGGTTTCCTCACTCATAAGATACTAAAGGTATAATTAATTAAATTTAAATACTGATAGTTAATATAATTGACAGATATTGATAGAAATAATATATTTGCTAGTTACTTGCTATATTTGATGTTCATTATATTTATAGCATAGCCTTGATACATATCAATGTTTGACTGATTAAAGTAAACACTTTGCCTTAGACAACTTTGCAATAATGCTTCAACTTCCTTCCACCACCAATTTTAGTGTGTTCTACTCATTTAAGAGAATATTCTGATAGCCTTTGGGACACTCTTTTTTTTAGTTTTGATATCTAACTTTAGTGTATAAATGATACTTAAAATTGCACAATGTAAGTCTTATTCACACAAATGATACTGAAAGTTAAAAATGATTTTTTTTTACCTATTAGCTTATATATTCTTATATTTCTGGAGACTAGGTTAATTGTGGTATATTGACAAAATAAAAGCTTCACAATTTGTCTCATTTTTATTATCATGGTTTCTAAATGTTATGACCCAGACACAGGTGTGCATTAACAAAGCAATCCTGTATGCATGCCCCTAATAGAAAATAAAGCAAATCTACTCCACTTGCTTATGTTTTACTCCCCCTCTGTCTGTCTTCTCTGTCCTTCTTGAAAACGAATGCTTGAGTACAATGGCCTAGACATAGGATCCATTTCTCTTTGTGCCTTGTAAGATGTGAACATCCCACAGCCTGAAGCAGTATCTCCTTTAGAAAACAAGGAATTATTTAGAGAGTGCATCTATCCTGTGATTGCAAGGGAGAATTCTATGGTTGTGTAAAGAAAAAATAATGATTTTAAATCCACATATAGGTTATTCAAAGCTCAAAGCTAAGTAGAAAGAAATAAGCAGCCACAATATTTAGATCCTAGGCTGAAAGATGATATATAAGGTGAAATTTGCATTTTCACTATCTAGGTAATAGAAATTGAAACTAATAAAATCTATCATATCAATGAATTAAAAGCATAGATATGATTTTATACTTACTAAATAACAGTTCAAACAGAATTGCTAAATGTTAATATTTTATACCTTATAAGATCATTAATTCATATCAATTTAGTGAATTAAAAAATGTTATTTCATCATCAAACTCTCTTCTCCAGTCTATGCTTTCATTTCACTTAATCAGATTTTTGAAATGTTTTTATCCAACTTAAAAATTCAGATATGTCTTTGGTTGTTCATACTATGTCTTTATGTTGAAACATCTGACAATAGACAAACTAATTTGGTAGATTTGTTTCAAAGAGCGTATGTGCTATATACTTGGGGATCAAGTATGGCATAGGAGAATTACATTCAGTCACAGACTAGGTACAATGGGTCTGTTCACTTTCACAGGCATCCAGAAAACCAGGCCAGGCCAAGCCAGGCAAGAGCAAGGGGCTTCAGCATGAAATTAAAGGGCGAGCTGGCTAGTTCTCTAAGAGGGGAAAAGCCTGGAGTGAAAAAAAAAGAAATTTTAGCAGGTAGGTGGAAGAGAAAAAGTCAAGGATAAAGGGAAAAATAACTCTTTCCCAAGAAATCATCCTGGAGATAAGTAATTTCTCTTAAATATTGATGCTTTTGTAAATGAAAGCGCATAATGTATGATTCAAAGGACACCTGAAACTCGGGGCACACATTTTAATATGAGGTAGGAAGGAAAAGGTAGAATTTTGAGCGTGGAAAATATTTTTATTAAAAAGATGTATGGCTTGTCCACGAGGCAGGTTTCTCTAAGCTCTCAGGGTTCACTGCACATCCTCAGCAGTTTAGCGGCTATGCGGCAGAATCATCATAAATCAATGGGAGGATGTCTCGAGCCACGGGGAATTAGCTGACTCTCGCTTATGTATGAGGCGATTCACAGCACTTCCATCGGGAACCTGGAAATCTTTTATGAGACCACGTGCTTGCTTGTCTGAGCCACACCTCTGTCTAAGCAGGGATAGCTTTGGCTAGATTGTGCTCGTTTTCTTTCTGCCTGGCTGAGAACCCCCCACATTTTTTTCTAGCCAGGTCCTCTCTCCTTCATGGGCAGGAACCCCTGAATTAATTTCTAATTGTCTGGACCAGATCCAATGCTTTAGGTTACAATTAATATTATCAGCTTCAGAACACACAAGAATTCAAATTGGACTAACATAAGGCAGTGGAGGAGGTGTTCTATTTTTGAAATGATAGATAAAACCAGAAATTCTCTGCTGGAATCCACCAGGGGGCAGCTCCCTTGTGATTTGCTCACAGTATTTGCCTCAGAACCCGCAGCCTGTCCGAAGTCCCAGAGACTCCACCTGTTTCTGTCCCGCATTATTTTAACCCATCAGAAATCCTCCCTCAAATTCTTGTTTAATGCGGCATCACATGTGCCAGTGAAAATTCTGAAAAAGAAAAGTAATGTGTACTTTAGAGGAATTTTAGTATCAAACAACTGACAGTGTTCTTAAAAAAGAAAGAACCTCTTAAGCTGGATAATGTTGTTGTAATTACTATTACTATTTCCTGGAAAGGAACTGACATTATCTTGCAAATAAAGTTTCAACCTCCCCCGCACCCCCACAACTAGAAACTTACAAATCAAATAAAGAAAATCTGGAAAAGGAGACTTTTAAAATGAAGATTATGAAATGAGAAATGTTTTTTTCAATGACACTAAATCTCTTTCAACAGTGTCTGTCATTTAACAAATTTTATTGAAATCTAGAGGTGAAGAGTAGTGAGAAAAATTATAGACCACATCAATGTAGAAAATCACAAAGTCAAAGCAGAAGCAAAGTAAATTATTCTATATCAAATGTATTATACTATATATAATACTTATTTCACATTTATATACTTACTAGAGGCCTGGTGCAAGAAATCTGTGCACTCAGGGGAGGAGGTGTTGTCCCTCAGCCCTGCCTGCACCCTCTCGAAGTCCAGGTGCCCTCGGGGGATGTCCGACTGATGGCGGGGAGTGGGCCTAAGCTGGCAGTTGGACATCCTTAGCGCTGCTGCGGAGGTGGAAGAGGCTCCCACACTGCCGCTGTGCTCACCAGTCGTGAGCCCAGCTTCTGGATGAGCGGCGCTCCCCCGTGGGAGTACACTGACCACCAGGGAGCAGCTCCTGCGTTGAGCGGGATTCGGGCTGAAACTGGCTCTCTGACATTCTCTGAGGGGTCCCGGATTGCGAGAGGGTACAGGCCAGGCTGAGGGACCCCACCGGTGCACAATCGAGGCTGGGGAGTGGTGCAGGAGGTTGGTCAGCCGGGGAGGGACCACGGGAAGGCTCCAGGGCATGTCCAGCTGGTCTTGCTCAGTTCTGATCTGCGGGACCCCAGCAGCAAGCAGACCTACTGGTAGGAGCATCTGCCCCCTGGTGGTCAGTGCATGTCATAGTGAGCAGTTGAGCAGCCTTAGCATATCATTAGCATATTATGCTTTGATTGGTTGAACTGATGACCGGACACTTAGCATAGACTTTTATTATATAGGATACTATAATTTACTTTTTGATAATAAATCAGTTTATAATGTTTTAGCCTAAAGATGTTTCCACCTCTCATTTAGGGCAGCGGTGGACAAAACTTGCTTTTCCATCAAGCTTTTGCATCCTGAGAAGGTCATTGGAATACATTACTAATCCAGTCTAGAACACCTGTACTGTCAAAAGTTCTTGTTTTTAAAACGTGTAAATACTTGGCAAAAACTCCAAGTAAGTTGTTGAGAGAGACCAAGAAAGGGATAGGGTTGGAGGAATGCTTGAGACATTCTTCAAATTAATATTTTTTTCAAACAGCACTGTCTAATGTAATCAAAGGAGATGGCAAACATTTTTGGACAAGCATAAAAATATTAATGCTGAAGCAGGAATTTGGGGGGAATATAGGCAGGCTTGGGGACTTTTTAGAATTGGGGTCCATGGAAAAACACAGGGCTGCAGACTGGGAGAAGGTACATTTCCATAACACAAGGAAACCAGGTGCAGTTGCATTTCCATAAGACAGGGGAAGTGGAAGCAGCCAAGAAAGGTCTATATTTACAAAATAAAGAGAATAAAGACCTTCATTCAGAAGGAGAAGAAGAAAGCCCAGAGGGAATAGGAAAACAATAAGGAAGGAGCCCAGGAGTTACTATAGTAACCAGTCTAGAATAGTGACCAATCAGAGGGGATATTAAGGCACCAGGATCTGCAGCCTTTATAAGCCATAGGGAAAAGGAACTCAGTGGGACCTTTTCCCTCTCCCTACTTGGGAGTCCATTCTGTGGGACTCTTCCCTCTCCCCACATGGGAGTCTGTACTTGTTCTTCAATAAATCTCCACCTTTGCTATACCACTTTCTGTCCATGGATTCATTCTTTGATTCCAGCAGACAAAGAATCTGAGTTCCAGTACAAAAATTTGGTATTGCCAAAACCGGTTTGGCTCAGTGGATAGAGCATTGGCTTGCAGACTGAAAGGTCCCAGGTTCGATTCCGGTCAAGGGCATGTACCTGGGTTGCGGGCACATCCCCACTAGGAGATGTGCAGGAGGCAGTTGATCGATGTTCTTCTCTCATCGATGTTTCTAACTCTCTATCTCTCTCCCTTCCTCTCTGTAGAAAATCAATAAAAAATATATATATATATATTTAAAAAAAAATTGGTATCAATGTCACCATGCAACTTCTATTCTATTGAATTAAATAACAATCACACTCCGTATATATCAGGTTAGCAGATATGTAGCCTGGAACCAAGTGTTGGTATTCCTAACCCCAAAATGCTGTTGACCCTTAGTTGCCTACTATGGAAAACCATGAGAATAGCCATGCTCAAATAACCTGGCTACTTTGTAAGCAATCACATTATTCATATCATTGAAACTAAGGAGTTCGTATATGTCTCCCAGACTACCTTCATCAAAAGTTAAATTAGGATACAGGCTAGGCCACGGTGACAAGATATACTAAAGTGCAATGCTTACATGAGATAAACATTCATTTCACTACGAGGAAACTCTTCAGGCAGGTGATTTAGAATTGCCAAGGTACTCAGAAGTATCAAAGACACAAAACTCTTCTATTTCTTTGTTTCTGACATCCCTCGGCTATTACTTCATCAACTTGGTTGAAATTAGTCACTACGTCCACCTTATAGCCCCCAAGAAGCTTGAAAGAGGAAAGAAAAGGGCATGCTGTAGAGGTTTCATACTTCAAGTCTGCGCATACGCTGTTGGCCAGAGTTGGTCACATAACTCCACCTGGCAAGAATGCATTTTAGAAATGTCATAGTTAGCTCTGTGGCCATGTACTTGATCACAATGCCCATTTTTATAGGTGGAAAGAAGAATAAATAGTGGTCAAGGCAATTGGCAATCTCGGGCACATCAGTGTTCACAGATTAATGGTATAGATATATTAATCCATAGACACAGGTGCCTTTATTTTAGCAATTTAAATCCCTCAAAAGATTTTATGAAGGATTAAGCTTTATATAAGTAATAGTTTCTCTTGCTAGAAATAACCACAAAATTTCTGGATTTTAAATCCAATTACTAGAAGTAGTGGGGTGATCATATTGTAACATAAAAATGGCAAACCACTATATTGCACACCTGAAAATAACTAATATAATATTGTATACTAACTATACTTAAATATTAAAAACTAAAAATGAATGAAAGGGGAAGGGATTAACCAAAGAACATATATGCATTACACAGACATCAGTGTGGTGATGGCCTGGGGGAGGGCGAGGGGCATGGTGGAGTGGGGGTTGGGTGGAAGTGGGCAAAGGGGGGGAGGGGTCATCTTTAATAGTGTCAACAATAAAAATAAAGTAAAAAAAATAAAAATGGAAGAAAAAGAAAACTTTTAAGATTTTTTTACATAGCCTGGTGTATCATAAACTACTTCCTTAGGAGAATTCCATTAACCTCATTTGGAGTCCTAACCACTAATGCGTGCTGAGTAATTCTAAACCAGCCATACAGTTTACTGATATCTGTAATTGCCAGATAAGGGAATGGGCATTCATTATTGTGAAAATATGTCCTCTTCTTTGTGTCTTCTTTTGCATCTCTTCATTTAAGTTTACTTCACTTTTTATCATCAAGAAGCAGTCATATTTTTTCCTTAGGCTCCAAAAACAACAAATATTAAAGGGGCAGCTGGAAAATGTGTTCTCATGATTTTTCTCCAAATCACCTTGCTGTATGATCTTGTTGGTTTTTCTGGTTTTCTAAGATTAAAAAAAGGAGTGCTCATCTTTGACCAGAAGCTATAGAGTAGGAAGTTCATGTGATGATAAGTGAACACCCTCAGCACAGCAGAAGGACAGGCATTAGGCAGCTTCTGTTGCACTGTACAGCTTCCTCACTTTCAGCAAAAAGTGCTTACGTGAACAACTGTCCAAAGTGTGGGATGAGGCCATTAGCGGCTCGCCTGTGTAGTGCAAAATGAATGTATTTCACTCCATTTGAGCTAAGAAAGGTTTGGAGCTTCAGTGACGTAAATTGGTCTCCATTATCACTTAGCAGCTCTTTTGGAATTCCATATCCTGTGAATAATCTTTTAGTATGGAGTGGGGAGAATTTCATAATAGACTGTGGCCATTTTCAAGAAGTAATAGTACTAATGACTGTATTGAGAGTTTAGAAAAACCCACTATCTACTTTTGTTATTTGTTTAGCTAATATAAGAGTTTTAAAGGCAGTTATGTAATATTCATATTACATTAGAAAATTATTATTTAGTTAATATTACCTTTTATTGATTTATATTTAGTTGATTTATATTACAAACCAGTCTTTATGTAATTACAGGTCTAAGAATTTTTGCTTTTAATTTCCTCCATAATCTTTTGTAAGGCTGTCTTCAGTGAATAGGTAGCATGTTTCATGAATTATAAAACATACTATACACATATTTGTTATGTTGATTTAAATGGCAATATGGCCGAAACCGGTTTGGCTCAGTGGATAGAGCGTCAGCCTGTGGACTGAAAGGTCCCAGGTTCGATTCCGGTCAAGGGCATGTACCTAGGTTGTGGGCACATCCCCAGTAGGAGATGTGCAGGAGGCAGCTGATTGATGTTTCTCTCTCATCGATGTTTCTAACTCTCTATCTCTCTCCCTTCCTCTCTGTAAAAAATCAATAAAATATATTTAAAAAAAATAAATGGCAATATGACAGTTTAGTTTAATAATCATCTCTATGTATCATACAGGACATTAATTGTAGAAGAAACACCCAGAACCATAATGATTTATTTTCCTGCATGGTTATTCAGGGAACACTAAACAAAAGTTTTCTCCTCAGTTTAGTATGTCAAAATTCCCCTCTAGGTAAGAGTTCAAATATTTCATTATAACTTTTCCTTAAATTATGCATATCTAAATTTGTTTAGAAACTAAAAAAGTCATACATTAATTTTAGCTTAGCCAGATTCTTAAAAATACAGTAAATACAAAACTCTCCCCTCTCATTAAGTAAATTACTCTTTTGAACACTTCATATATTGTTTCAACATTGCTGCTATCTTAGAGTCTTTGGGGGCAAAGCCATTTATTCTTTTTAATATATTTTTATTTATTTCAGAGAGGAAGGCAGAGGGAGAGAAAGATAGAAACATCAATGACAAGAGAGAATCATTGATTGACTGCCTTCTGTAAGCCCCCTACTGGAGACCGAGCCTGCAACCTGGGCATGTGCCTTTGACCTGAATCTGACATGGGACCCTTCAGTCCACCGGCTGATGCTCTATCCACCAAGCCAAACCAGCTAGGGCACCATTTATTCTTTTTAGATAGCATTAGATTTAACATTGATTTCTAAATGCTTTCTTTACATCTCTTCCCAGGCATTGTCAACTCTCTCTAAAAGTATTTCATTATGGCACAGTCAGAATCAAGTATGGCTATATATGCTTTTAATAATACTTTTTCTTGGAAAGATGCTGTCATTGCTTTTCAAAACATGTCTACTCACTATTACTAGTGGCTTATTGAGTATAATATTCACATTTCATCTTTCTCTGCCTTTTAGTTCCCATTTCTTATAATCTTTCAGAGATCTTTATAACACTGTTGTGTACTAATGCATAAATTTCTATTTTTATGAGTACAAATGATTTTGAATATTTCCTTTTATGTAAGTTAGCTAGACTCACTCTTTTAATCTTTAGTATTAATCCACAACTTTTATACATTTTTCAAAATACTTTTTTATATACCAATTTGTTCTTTTCAGTTTGTCCTGAATTTTCAGCAAAGTTTACATCAAATTATTTTTATAAGGTGGCATTTAGAATTTAAAATGTGTTTCCATGTTTGACATGTTGGAAAAACAACAAAAATGCATGATACAATAAAAATAATTCTATGTTTCTTCATAACTATTCAGCTTCTTCCATGAAGGGATATTTGGATTACTTTTTGTTTATCTTCATGTTATTGCAAAATATAGATAAATTTAAAAAGTCAGACTTCTTGCTATGACTAAGATTGGCAGGTATTTTCTCCAAAAAATAGCTACATATTGTCACAAATTGACAAAAGCTATTACTTCATTGCTCTGAAAATTAGTCAAAGGCATACAAATGGAGAAATATTAATAGTTGAAAGACTTCATAGAAGAACAGTGGGAGTCTGAGCCATTAATCCAGCTCAGTGTGGTGTTTATGTCAAGATTGCAAAGCTATAAGGATTGACAGCCTTTCTATTTGAAATGTTAGGTGATACCTATCTCCATCAATATTATTAGTGGAACTAACGTCTTGAAGGCAAGCAAACAGGTGAGAGCCAATTCCTCCATTCTACTTGCCTGAGATGTGAGTAGGCCAAGCATGTTCTGGCTGAAGCTGTGTGTGTCTAGCTGACACTAGAAGAGTCACAAGATATTTAAACATTCCTGGTCAATCCTATGACCACATGTATATGTGCAGAAGACTTGAAAGAGACTATAGCAGTGGTTCTCAACCTTCCTAATGCCGTGACCCTTCAATACAGTTCCTCATGTTGTGGTGACCCCCAATTTCATTGTTACAAATTGAACATAATTAAAGCATAATGATTAATCACAAAACAATATGTAATTATATATGTGTTTGCCGATGGTCTTAGGCGATCCCTGTGAAAGGGTCGTTCGACCCCCAAAGGGGTCGCGACCCACAGGTTGAGAACCGCTGGAGTATAGGGAAAAGTAAAATTGGGGCAATTTGAAAATGGCATGACCATTGATTGTGTTCCTCTACCCAGGCACAGATCCATCTGCCAAAGACAGAAACCCTACTTGCTCAAAGTGTTTAAGAACAACTTCCTTGCAATCGTTCAATGACTACTAGGTTACGCAGACACAGGGGCATCTCCTAGGAAGTCAAAGTAAAACAAAACAAAACAAAACAAAACAAAACAAAACAAAACAAAATGAGTAAAAAAATATTTTGAGCAGAGACATGACTAACCATATTACTACAATGGAGACAGGTGTCACAGATTATGTCCAGGGAAAATTTAAAAACAAAAATAAAGAATTACATAGCAAAAATAGCTACTATTGGGGCAAAATATCAAAATCCAGACATGCTACAAAATATACAATAATCTAATAGCAATAGGTATAGATATTATTATTTTCTATAGGTAGATGTTATTTGTTAAAAACTGGTATTAAAAATTAATGAGAAAAGCAAAAAAACCCCACAAAAAAACAAAAACAAAACTCAAAACAAACAAGAAATTATGACACATTTACAGGGAATTAAAACAAACAAACAGTTAATAGTAACTGTCCCTGAGTATCCAAAAATGTTTAGTCAAGTAGAAAAAAATACTTCCAAAGTGCTATTTTAATATTTTCAAAGAAATAACAGAAACCATGGTAAAAAATTAAAAGAAAACTATGACAGTGTGACAACAATGGATCAACAAATAAAAAATTCAGCAAGGATATAGAAGTTATGACAAATAACCAAATAAAAATTCTGGAGTAGAAGCGTACAAAACTGGATGAAAAAGACAGAATGAAAAGAGACTCCACAGCATGTTCCAGATGACAGAAAAAAGAATCAGTGAAAAAATAATGGAAAAAGACATCTAAAATTTAATGAAAGCTGTTAATTAACAAATTTAAATAGGACAAATACAAAAAACCAGTTTTAACAAGCCACATTATGGTCTATCTATTTAAATCCAAATACAAAAAGAAAATCTTGAAAACAGCAAGACAAAAAAACACACACACTCATTTTATACAGGAGAGCTTCAATGCAATCAATAGCTACTTTACCATCAGAATCAGATTGTACTCAAGAAGGCAGTGGCGTGACATTAAAAGTACAAAAAGAAAAAACAAAATAAAAAAAGAGAAAACTCTTAACCAGGAATTCTATATCAGCAAGTCTCTTCTTTCAATATAAGGCAAAATACAGATATTCCAGGAAAGTAAAGACTGGGGATATTTGTTGCTAGGAGGCTTACCTTACAGTAAATGCTAGACTTTACAGTAAATGCTAAACCTTACAGTAAATGCTAGAGCAAGTCCTTCAAGCTAAAAGGAAATGACACCTGAGGAGCACCAGAACCCTTTGGAAGAAATGAAGAATGTCATGAATGGTAAGTATGGCCTCTAAAAAAGATTTTACAAATGCATTTTACAATTTCTTATAATTAAAAAAATCAGAATATACAAAACAATTATAATAACACTATATTGTGTTATAACATACTAGAGGCCAGGTGCATGAATTCATGCATGGGTGGGGTCCAGCCAGCCCTGCCCCTGATCAGGGTAAAGAGGCCCATCAGGGTTGGGCCGGCCAGGGGGAGGGGCTGTGGGAGGTTGGGATGGCCGATTGGGGCCCCAGTTGTGCTGGTTGGCCACTGTACTGCACATCATAGTGACCAGTCATTCTGGTAGTTCTGGTGTTCTGGTCGCTTGGCTTTTATATATATAGATATAGATCTAATATATGGCAATAATGGTGCAAAAGAGGAAATGAAACTATATTGAATCAACATTATTCTATTTTATCAGAAGTTAGTATTCCTATGAAGTATACTGAAATAAATTGGAATACATATTGTAGTCTCTAGAGCAACTACTAAAAAAAAAAAAAACCTAAAAAATATAGAAAAATAATTAAAATAATGCACAAAAATATTTATTCATCACTAAAGAAATTAGAAACAAAAAAAAAGACTAGAGAAATACAGAAAACAAATGATAAAATGATATATTAAAATGCAATCATAGAAAAATTACATCAACTATAAATAGCTTTAATACCTTAATTAAAAGGCAGAGATTATAGACTAGATTTAAAAGCAAAAATCCAACAATGGGAAAAAAAAGTTTATATCCTATATAATAAAAGTCCAGGGACTAAATGGCAGAATGACCAGAATGACCGGTCGACCAGTCGCTATGACTCATACTGATGACCAGGGGGGAGACGCTCAACACAGGAGCTGTCCCCTGGTGGCCAGTGCACTCCCACAGTGCAAGCGCTGCTCAGCTGACCAGGATAAGTGACACTCCCACAGTGGGAGCAGCCACTCAGAGGGTGGGTCCACAGCTGCTCAACTGACCAGAATGAGCAGCGCTCCCACAGCGGCCAATCCCCGTAGGCCACGCACCCCACCAGTGCATGAATCCATGCACGGGGCCTCTAGTATATCATACAAACCAAAGCCATAATAAACTGAAGTGCCTATACAAATAGCAGAAAAAAATGGATGTTGAGACAATACATTTTGATATAGAAAAATATATTAGTCTTTCATGTTGTTCAAATACCAATTGTTTATTTTAAAATTATTTTCTCAATTGTTAATTAAAGAAGTGTGATTATGTATTTATTCTATTGTAAGTAAGACACTTTTTGCTTTCCTGTGCAGGAAATTTGTCCAAATAAATATGCAAACCTCCCATCTTTGGGTTTAACGAATTATAGTTAAATTAAAGGTAGACCAAAATAATGAAAACATCTAAATAAATTTTTAAGAACTTAGATATACAGTGCCTAACTGGCATATACTTACTCAGCTGCTCTGTTAGTACTTAATCTAATTCTTATATGCCTTAATTAAGCACATTTGCTAAAGAAGTGCTTGGGAAGAGCTCATGTATAGCAAAACAGCTCTTGATATCTTACCTTTTTAGTTTTTCACATATTGTCATATATCCATGATCCATTGGTGAAACTATTCTCTTTGAAGAATTTCTTGTTTTATATTTTTATCCCACTTTTCTATTATTATTATTTCTTTATTTAAATTGAAATTAAGTTAATTAATTAATTAATTTTGCTGTGATTCCTAGCAAAAATGATATAATTATTACTGATGTAGTTTAAGAGCATATAAAACTATTTTAGTGCCTACATACACTTAGAAATATAACTTGAAAAGAATTAGGCAAGTATTTTTCTCTTTGTTGTTTTATTTTTAAATTGTTTTTGGATTTAGTTTATATGTTTTAGGTCACTGAATTGGATTTAGAAAGATGAGAGTCTGTATCTCAATTCTATAACTTCATTGCTAACTGAGCTTTGGTCAAGTTTTTCATAGGTTCAACTTTGTCTTCTTTTGTTTCAGTATTGGTAGAATGGAAATAATAACTGCCAATTTCACAGTGTTATTTTGGTTTCCAACATTTTCTGCTCTAGTGAATGGTATTCCTTCTCGGGGTAATTCATTGAGAGTGAAGCAGAGTTTTAGCAGCGAGAAGTGAGAAATATTCACCTTTTCTCTTACTGCTCCATAGTTTAAGCTCTGAACACTGTGAATAAAAATATGCAATATCTCTTGAGTTTATTTGTTTAATTCAGTATGTTTAAGTCAGAATAGATGTCTTTCAGTGGTAAAGAAAATCCTTCCTAATGATGGAAAGGAAAATAGCATGCAGTTAAAAAAAAGTAAAATTCTAATCAGATATTCTTCAGAAATTTTCATTTTAAATATCAAAATTTGGATTCTTTGTCAGAGTTACCTGAAAGTATGGCAGTTGTTCATACAAACCCATCTTCTTGAAATTAGGATGTTATTGTAAAAGAGTTTGGATAGCTTAAAGATAACTGCTATTTTTATACTTTTACTAGAGGCCTAGTGCATGAAATTCATGCATGGGAGGGGTGTCCCTCAGCCCAGCCTGCACCCTCTAGAATCTGGGTCCCCTCGGGGGATGTCTGACCAGGCCTAAAACTGCAGTCGGACATCCCTCTCACAATTCGGGACTGCTGGCTCCTAACAGCTCGCCTGCCTGCCTGCCTGATTGCCCCTAACTGCTTCTGCCTGCCAGCCTGATTGACTCCTAACTGCTCCCCTGCCAGCCTGATTGACACCAAACTGTCCTCCCCTGCTGGCCCGATGGCCCCCAACTGCCCTCCCCTGCAGGCCTGGTTCCCCCCAACTGCCTTCCCCAGCAGGCCTGGTTTCCCCAACTGCCCTCCCCTGACGGCTTGATCACCCTCAACTGCCCTCTCCTGCTGGCCTATTTGCCCCTCAACTTCCCTCCCCTGCCAGCCATCTTGTGGTGGCCTTCTTGTGATGACATCATGCGACACCACCTAGGCTTTTATTATATAGCGTATTTATTAATCTGAACGAAATGTCTTCACTGCTGATTTTGTTAAGGTAAATTCCCTGTTACTTTTTTCCTCTAGTAGCTAAGAATATATTGATGTTATAATTGCTAAAAGCTAAACAATACTTTCTTTAAGCCTAGTACATAGTGAAATGACTTTTCTTTACAATTCCATCCTCCATTTGAAGATTTTTTTTTTTCTTTTTTAAATTGCATTGTCATCTGCAAGAAAAGGCAGTATTGCGTGGCCTGGATAATATTGTGTAGTGAATGTTGGGTAGACCCTGTATTTCTTTACTGTTGGTCTAATACAGCCATTCAACGTAAAACAGGCCGATGGACAGTAAGTACTGTACTCTGGGAAAGTCATCACTTTGAAATTTCAAGCTGCAAACAGTAGAGAGCGGGAAGTAGATTATGCAGTTTCTCTGAATGCCTATTTTCAGGCTTATAGGTAGCCAGATGAGGTGGAAGATAACATTATCTCATCACAAGTTTCCTTTCTCTGATTTTAACTTACAAGGAACAGAAGAAGGTCATGATAATAAGGAAAGGTACTAGAATCTATATTGTGAAAATGTTCATACGGAGTCCTGTGGAATCTAAAATTTCTTCAAGTAAAAACAAATACAGTTTTAATTCTGAAAGACATGGTAACAGACTGCATGGTACACTGAGAATGAAATGGCTCTAGAAATCAAAATCATGAATTCAACCTTTCTTTCTCCTTCGCCCTTTCCCTTCCTTTCTTCCGATTGTAAAGACATCTCTTTCTGTTCACAAATGATGTTTCACACTATCAGTTAGAATCTAGATCAGTCTCATCTCGCTCTAGTATGAACACTCCAAAACACATACACACACATATACACAGGCAAACTGGTACCATGTAAATGCCAAATACAATTTAAGTGTAAGTACTTTTACTAAGAAGATCTACAGAAAGTATACACTTTAAAAATTGATTTTATTGAAAAGGAGAGCAAAAAAGCAATATCTGCTTCAGGAACTTAACATGGTAGAAAAAAAAAAGTGACCTTAAGAAATAATCTGTACAACAAAAGGAGAGATGGAATAAGTGAGATGAAATGTCACTGGGCAGAGATCCTATCAATGGGAATTGAGAATCACTGGCTACAGTGATGAAAAGACATGGTTCTCTGCATAAAAACAGTGAGAAAAAGTGTTTCCCTGTTATAGTGATGTTGTTGATTTATTATTGTTGATGAGGACAATCAGGAAAGGCCTCTTTTAGAAGTGACATTAAAACCAAGTTCTTAGCCCTGGCCGGTTTGGCTCAGTGGATAGAGCGTCGGCTGCAGACTGAAGGGTCCCAGGTTCGATTCCAGCCAAGGGCACATGCCCAGGTTGTGGGCTTGATACCCAGTAGGGGGCGTGCAGGAGGCAGCCAATCAATGATTCTCGCTCATCATTGATGTTTCTATTTATCTCTCTCTCTCTCTCTCCCCCTCTCTGAAATCAATAAAGAAATATATTTAAAAAAACCAAAAAAACAAACAAACAAGTTCTTAAGAAGGGAAGTTTTAATTGAAACCACACATACTAAAGGGTTTCTTGGATATAAATAAAGAGAATAATGCATAAAATCATAAGTTATAAGACATTATATAAGAATTATTATATTAAAAAGATAAATTAAAAGTGAGAGTGAAATATTTCCTGAGTAAGAATTTTCTTAAGCCTATTACATTCCAGAAAAATATAGAAAAAATATTAAAAATATAGAAAAAATATTAAAGGACATCAAATTATGTATATTCTAATCATAATTTTTGATTTAAAAGAAAGAAAAATACCCAAATATCCAGAGTGAGCAAATAATTATAAATCTACAAAACAAAACAAAAAAAAATGAAAAATCTGCACATATGCAAAAGGATTTTCTCAGACTCTACATATAAATGTGGATTATGTATAAAGTCATTTTTACAAAGGCTCAAGGAAGGACTATGAACATAAAATTCTATACCCAGCCAAGTCGTCATTCTTAACTACAAAATTTACAGAAAGGTGTTTGTAAATTTTGTAAAATACTAAAGACAGATCCCTCATGTGTCTTTTCTGAGTAAAATACTAGAGGGTTCACTCTAGCTTACCAAGACATCAATAAAGATTAAGGACTCAAGGGAGAAGAAATTCTGGAGAATAAGAATTGTTGATAAGTTTTCATACTACTTCACTTCATAGGCCCAAATCCAAATAATTGCTACAACTCTGGCTATCCAATTAAATGCAGAAGTCTGGAGTATTATTTAGACACAATGATATCTCTTAATTTCTACTAATATAGTCATAACAATAATTTACATTTATTTTTTGAGAATAAATTAATGAAGCTTGAGAATTCAGAGAAAGGAAGGAAAATTTAGTTCAATTTCTTTTTTTTAAGGGAAGCTTGTACTTTCCAAAATACAACAGACAATAAAGTAAATAAAACATGTCATGTGACAAAATACAAAACAAAGGGAACATTAAAAAAATAGAAGAGTAAAAAGAATAAAACAGGAATTCAAATGATATTTAGAACATACTTTGGTATTTTTAGTAATTAATTAATTCAACAATATTTATTCAATTGCTATACTGAGTAAAATACTTTCTGGTTTGTTGTATTTGTTTTTGTAAAATAATAATATCCTACTGTTATGAAGCTTTAATGCTAGAGGCAGAGTGGAAGGTTAAATTCAAATAAGTTATATGAAGGATTTTATTAAAAAGAATATCCTCATATTGGGATCAAAAGCAAAACTATGGGTATTTTAACTATAAAAAGCATCATCTTATTGACCCAGAATATGCTGCTACCTTTCTTCTAATTCTTTATTTTACTGGCCCTTTTGATCTTTGGTTAAACATGCCACATTCATTGTAGTAGAGTGAATATTGACGCTAGCCCCAAATTCATGTCCACCTGAATTCTGTGACTGTAACCTTATTTGGAAATTAGGTCTTTACAGATATAATCAAGTTAAAATGAGGTTGTGCTAAAGTAGGGTGGACCTTAAATCCTTTAACAAAGCAGAAAATTTGGACACACCCCACGCACATGCAAAGAGAGAAGGCCATGTGAGGATGAAGGGAGGAATTAGAGTGATGAAACTAGGGCAAGGGTCACCAAGTATTGTTGGAAGTGACTAGAAGCTAGGAGAAAGGCATGGAAAGGATTCTTCCCCATAACCTCAGAGGGACCACAGTCCTGCCAACACTGTAATTTCAGATTTTTAGCCTCCAAAACTGAGAGACATAAACTTCTGTTGTTTTAAGCCACGGAGTTTGTTATAGCAGCCCAATAAAACAAACACACGTATGTAATTCCAAATGAAATAACAGTGAACAATAAAATAAAGGCAGTTGACCCTCAAACACTGTGGGGTTTAGGAGCACCGACCCCCACACAATTGATAGTCTGAGTATAACTCAAGTTGGCCCTCTATATCCACATATTCCCAACAGTGGTTTAAAAAAATACTGTTTTAAACTCCCATTTGGTTGAATCTGCAGATGTGAAACCCGGGCATATGAAGGGTTGACTATATATTTATTTTTAAAAATCCACATGTAAGTGGACCTGTGCAGTTCAAACCCATATTGTTCAAGAGTGAATGTATGTGAAAATTCAATGAAATTTTGATCCTTCTCATAAAGACTATTATAATGTTTCTCTAAAAACATTAAATATATTCAAATACTTTTTTTGATGTCACTTTTTTTTACTAACTTTCTAACTTAGGTTTCATCTGTCTATTAGGTGAAGTATAATCCTGTATGGTAAGCAATCCTATATAATAAAAGGCTAATATGAAAATTGTCCCCTCCACTGGGAGTTTTATGGGGAGTTCGATGAGGAGTTTGACCAGGGGATGGGGCCAGCCAGTCAACAGCCCTTGGCCCCTCTCCCCAGCCAGCCCCGCTCCTGATCGGCCCCAGTCAGGGCAGATCGGCTGGACCCACCCATGCATGAATTCATGCACCAGGCCTCTAGTTCTTAAGATCTAGCTAAACTCCTCCCCCAAAATCATTTTTGAAAGTAATGTCTTAAGATCATACTTTCTCCCAAATCTTTCTCTCATTGGTTTACCAAGGTACATCCCAATTACTTAGGAATTGACTAATTTAAGATGATATAGTAAATATCATAATAATTCCATCCACAACACCTATCTCAAAGTAACTAACCATAAGGCTTGCACTGCTAGATATTTTTTAATATATAGAAAGTGGATTAAAGAAGAGCTCTCATAAGCTAAAATTACCCAATGTATATTTATTGAATAAAGATAGATCCAGAATAAAAATTTAAAGGGATACATTGATTATACATAGTCAAATATACAAATTTACTGGCTGGATGAAAACTGGAACTCATGCCTCAAACTTCCTATTGTAGCAGTCATCCAGGGATAGCATATAAATTAAAATTATGACTTAAAAATTCTAACAAGAAATACCGCCTTGAGTCAGAAAAAGAAAGTGACTGCCCCTTTCTGAGGATCCATTAGTGACAGAAGAGAGAGAGCTCTATGAGTCTCCACAACTTCTTATAAATCTACTAGAGGCCAGGTGCATGACAATTCATGCACTCAGGGGGGTCTCTCAGCCCAGCCTGCACGCTCTCACAATCTGGGACCCCTCGGTTAGGGCCCAGTCCCATTGCAGCATAGCTCTGGCTCCCCACAGCCTGTGGGCAGGGGAGGGACCAAGAGGCCAGTCCGATGGCATCATGGCTCCATTCCCACAGCTCCCTCCCGCTGCTAGGCTGCAGGTGGCCAGGGCCCACCGCTCCCTCCTGCCACCGCACCACGGGTGGCTGGGACCCAGGACTGACTCCTGCCGCATGCCGCCCAGACCCAGGACTGACTTCCTCCGTGCCGGCCGGGACCCTAGCCTGGTGTTCAGTTGTCTGTCCAGACATTTATGTCGTGACGGACCCTGGCTCTTTATATATTAGGATTAAACTCATTTGCATAGAGTTGTACTGATCACACAAATGCTGATTTAGACAGAGGCAAGGGACTGCGGCAAGAATAACCCCAGAATATAAGGTAATGTCACAGGTGTTAGCTACTTTTTATAAAGTGTCACATACAAAAAGGGCAGAAATTAACAGAAGAAAAAGCCCCCCAAAAAGTTGCTGGATTCATAGTTTTGTCGATAGTTAACTTTAGTTGGATTAGAAAGAGAAATATCCATTTATGTTAAAAAAGGAAAAATACTTTGAGAAAACCTCTAAGTCCCATTGCAGCATAGCATCTCTCTCTAAGCAAGAGATGATTTCTATCCTAAGCAAGGAAATTGTCTAAAACTATTTTCCAAAATATATTCCTGTGAATATTAGAATACTTATTATTTTTTATAAATTAAAGGGTGTGATACTGTGATTTCATCTGGGAACACATGTCATTCATAAATCCTTTGATATTATCAGAATGAATTTTAGCATTTTCAAGATTGAGAAGTCATCAGTTTCGCATTGTGCCAGCCTCCTCCACCCACCGAAAGTCTCCACTGCTTCTCTTACCAGCACTTTTTCCCCTCAAGTAACTATTATCCGATATAAGTATTTAGTGGAACGCACTATGGTTAATGCTAGTCCAAGAGTATGAGCAATTTTAGCTGTGTGACCTCTTCTATAATGCACTCTCTCTATATTAAACAAATATCTAACAGTGAAACCCTTGTGTTTTAGTTACATAGAGGTAAAATCTAGATAGTAATATCTAGAACAGCAAAACTGAACGTTACCATTCAAAACAGTGTGGCCAAGATGAAGGAATTAATTTGGAATTCATAAGTTACTTTGTATGTAAAAATTATCCAGATATTACTAGATGAAAATACTCATGCTAAAACCCCTCACAATGAAATGTATGTTAAAAGGATGCATTTTTCTTAATGGGTCAAAAAGTTATATAATTGACATATAAATAAAATTGGTAGAAATGCTGCCACCTCTAGTGCAGAACTTTTTTTCTCCCAAAATATGTGGCTAGAATCATAAAGCTCTACAAAATAAACAGATGAACAAAATAGATACAGAGACATAGAAGCATAGAACAGACTGAAGAATCTCAGAGGGAAGGCGGGGTGGTGTGGGTCAGGGGAGAGAGATTAACCAAATAAACTTATATGCATATATGCATAACCCAAGGACACAGAGAATAATGTGGTGAAGGCCTGGGGCGGGGTGAGTGGAGGGGGGTCAATGGGAAAAAAAAAAGGGACATTTGAAATACTTTCAACAATAAAGATACATTACAAAAATTTGCACAGCAATTCTGTCATTGTATTGACCAAAAAAAAAAAAAAAAAAAAAAAAAGAGAGAGAGAGAGAGAGAGAGTAACAAGCAAACCAATGATTGTGGGATTGCAGTGCTTAGCAACAGTAAGGAGATAAAAAAAAAAAAAAAAAAAAAAGCCAAAAAAAATAAAACAAACAAAAAACTAGGAAAATTGCAAAAAGATATCTATCTCATGATTACAAGGTTTCTGTTAGAAAGTGCTCCAAGTCATACCTACAAATCCAGAATAACCCTAAGAAAACTAGGAAAAATTACACAAAGACAGAAATTTGAAGAGCCATATCAAATAAAATAGATTCTATAATCTATTTTCATTATTCTGTTAATGTTACAGGTACCTCCCTGTCTTGCTATAAATACCACAGGCTTAATATTCTCTTTAATGGTCAAAATCTTTGTCTTTCCCTGCATCTCACGTGTGACAGTAAGGGTTTCAGCGAGCATTCTGGCCATGTTGTGAAATTGTTACAGGCAGGGGAAATGTGCAGTTAGTCTCAGAATCGTGATTTCAGATCTAAAGAGACTGGATCAAGTGCCTAATACATTCCTGGAGAAATGCTGGTAAAACAAAACAAAACAAAACAAAGTACAAATCACATATGACAGGGGTAGGGATAGAGCTGGAGGTGTTGCAACAGTGAAGATTTCACTGTTGCACAGATATCCATGTGCAAACATACAAATTACAGTTTGTAATTTCTTGGGAGGAAATGACTGTATCTCCTGGATGGTGTACTTTATCTGAAAATCATGGACTAATAGCAGGACTAATGTGCAGTTAAAGCTCATGTACTCTTAGGACCTATGAGGTCTGTTTTATAAGATATGAAATAATTGCAGAGGAAATCACTTCTTGGAATCTCTAAATAGAGCAGTCTTCCTCACCTATTTCCATTGATTTAAATATAACCTTAAAAGGCAAAAAAAAAAATTTCCAAGAGTTTTCTTTTTTTTAATTGAGGGCAAAAAACAAAGTTCCTATTGGCAAATATCTAATAGTAAATGCTAAAGCTTATTTTTTAAAAATTCCTTAATAAAAAATCATTTTATATTTTCTAAAGTTTGAGAAAATAAGCAAACCAAAGTTAACATATATGAAAGGTGAATTTCTTAAGAAGATATTTTTACCACTTTTGTTCTATCAATTTTTCAAAGTGCACACTGGGAAAAGCCATCAATTTGACTCTTGGGAAAGAATTAACCCCCAAATACTTTTAGATCCTTTGGAGAAAAATGCCCATTGTTGCAGGCTGTATGTGTATTCATTGAAGTTACCACACACCTTCATTTCTCTGTAGCATAATTACACAGAAAGGCAATCTGACAGGTCTGTTAGGGTTCTGGTCCATCTGAATCAGGGTTTTGTTCTTACCAGATCATACACTCAATGGACCTTAAAAATACTTAAATATATTTTGGCAATCAGATCCATGCTATCTGTCAAATTTCAAATCTCGAGGGGAGAAAATGGCGGAGGCTTAGACGGACGTGTTGGTGCTTCGTCCCGGACCAGATAGGGGCGAGCAGCTGAAACGGGTAACAATCAGCCCGATCAAGCTGGGGAGGTTCAGCTGAGAGACAGTCTGCAGCCAGGAAAGACAGAAAACTCCTAGAAAATGCGGATGGTTAGAGATTGAGGCTGAAACCTCCCTCTGGGCGCCAGCGCAGCGGTGAGACCGCGCCATCTCAGGCAGCGTTTACCGGCATCCAGAGATCGGCTACTAACCCGGAGGCAAAGATTCGCAAACAGCGCGACTGCAAGAGCCAAGGGGAGACCTGCACCCCTCCACGGAAAGGTTAGACTTACCTCAAAGGTGCGGTTTGCAGTTCAGGTTGGAGCGAGGAACGCGCGCGCGGGCGCAGGGGGAAATCTGCGTCCGCCAAAATCCGCGCTCTCCAAAATCCATGCCTATAGAGGCCAGCATGTCTCTCAAGGGGGGAGGGCTCCCGCAGGGCTGCTGCCAGAAGGTAACACTATAAATGAGCCCATAGTTGGACTGGATGCAAAAGGGCTGCCTCAGAGTTTCCCTGATAGCCGGCTACTTGTTGTTCCCAGGGGCTTGAGCGCGCGCAGACACTCCGCGTGGTTCTGGAGGGTGGAACCCTGCGAGTTCAAACAGCTTCCCAGGCTCTAGTTTGCACACTTCCTCTTACTTCTGTGAATTTGATTGTTGAGCCCAGTGCATGTGAGTGCCCAGTTGGGGTCACTAGCAGAGCTTGTAGGGGAAGATTGTTTTTGGGGAGCCTGGGAAACAGAGCTGGGAGTGGCGCCGGGGGAACCACCTCTGGGCGGAGCTGGTTCAGGTACAATAGAGAACTGGTCGGAGAGAACTTATAGCCTCGGAGGTCAACCCAGACACACTGCCACCCAGAGGCAGAGCCACGAACTGACTCCTCTGTAAATACAGATAAGGCAATAAGGACTGTGGCTTGCAACAAGGAGGAACAGTGTATCAGAGGGAAAGTCAACATTCTCCTGAATTCCGGGCGTGCCAATAAGAAGAGTAGAAGATCTGAAGCACCTGCATTAATGCACATTTTTATTTTTATTTTTTTAAATTACTTTTTCTCCTTTTAACTAAGAAAACATTTTTCTTTCTTTTTTTTTTTTGTTTTTTTTTGTTTGTTTTGTTTTGTTTTTTTTTGTTTGTTTGTTTGTTTGTTTGTTTTTTTTCATTTTTCTTTTTCTCCATCACCCGATTTTGCCCTTTCAGCTACTACATTTTTATTTTTAACTAGTATTATTACCGCTACCATTTTACCAGTTTTTAAAGTGTCATCTTATCTTGTCTTTATTTTATTTTGGGACTAATGTTCTCCATTCTATTTTCATCGTTCCTTTAGCAACATTTTTCTCTACCTCAATTTGCCTCTGTGCTAAACAATCTTCCCCACTTTTTCCCTTTTGCTGTCCTGTTTCTCTTACCCTACTCCAGCTTTAGATCTTCCCTATTCTTTTTACCCTCTGTCAAAATTTAACCCTGCTTAAATATCCTATGTCCAATCCCCTGTTCTAAATCCTTATACACCTTTCCCTTATCTTCCTTCACTATCCATTTTTTTTCTCTCTCTTCTTCTTCTTTTCTCTCTCTATTGTCTTATCGTTGTTTGCCTGATTGACGAGTATATTGTTTTTCTTTTTTTTTTCTTTTTTTGATTGTTTGTGAGGTTAGACTGCTTATTCTTTTTATTTTCCTGCCCCTCCCTCTCCCCCCCCCCCCCCCCCGGTTATTTCTGCGCTTCTCTGTCCCCTTGCGTCGCTTGATATTATTGGTTGTTTGTAGTTTGTATTCATCTCCAGGAATCTGTTGCTGCAATTTGTTGGTATTAGTGGCGGACCTATAGGAGTTTTCTCCTCACATAAATAGTCTCTCCCCCTTTTACACTTCACTCTCTTTTCTCTCTTACTTTTTTTCTTCTTTCTTTTTTTTTCTTCTTTTTTTTTCTTTTTTTCCTCCTCTTTTTCCCCTCCCTTTTCCAATCTCATTTTTGCACTCCTTTTTTTCTTTCTTTCTTTTTTCTCTTCTACCTTTTTCTCTTCTTTCCCCCTTATCTCCCAACTCTCTTAGCTCGGGTGGCCACCTTTATTTGGGGTTAGTAATATCGTAAATACAATAGTGTTCAGTGCCTGGTACGTTGTGCCTTGTTGTGTTGTATTTTGTGCCTCTAAATCAACGCAACAGATTCAAGCAACAGCGGCCTCCTGATCACCACACGCTCTGCCTGGGGAACAGTTGCTGCGTCTGAAGCCTCCCTCCACCAGCCAGAAGAGCAACCACAACTGTGAACAGCACCCATCAGAGGCCCTGCTATCAACAGAGGAGCCGCTGCTACCACAACCGCCCAAGGAGCAACCACAGACCGAGGAGCCACTGCCACCCAGGGAGCAGCCACTGCCACCCAGGGTCCAGCCACTGAACGATTCAACAACTAGTAATGTCAGTGAGATCAAACATGGGTAGACAAAGAAACCCCCAAAGGAAAGAAAAGGAGGACTCGCCAGAAAAGCAGCTAAGTGAGACAGAGATATGCAACATGACGGAAAAAGAATTCAGAATAAGGTTCCTAGAGTACATGCACCGGATGTTCAAGAAGCAAGAAGAAACAGATGAAAAACTCAACTACGTATGCAAGAAGCTAGAAGAAACAGATGAAAAAATCAACAACTTAAGTAAGTCCCAAGAAGAAATGAAGAGCGACATAGCTGCAATAAAAAACACCATTGAAAGTATCAACAGTAGACTGGGAGAAGTGGAGGACCGAATCAGTGAATTAGAAGACAAGGAAGCAAAACACACTCAAACTGTACTGCAAATGGAGAAAAAAATTAAAAGACAGGAGGAGAGCCTAAGGGAACTTTGGGACAACATGAAGCGAAGCAACATACAAATAATAGGGGTGCCAGAACAACAGAAAGATGAACATGGATTAGAAAACCTATTCGAAGAAATAATATCAGAAAACTTCCCTGAGGTGGGGAAGAAAAAAGTCACACAAGCCCAGAGAGTCCCAAACAAGGTGAACCCGAAAAGACTCAAATCTCTGTAGTCACCATGGGTCTACATTTAACGTCATAATAAAGTAACGTTAAATAATAAATCTTAAAAATACTTTTTTTCAGTCAATCTTTTCTTACTTTAGGGCTTTAATTTGGATGGCGTCAATACAACTCATTTCTCAGTGTCACATCCCCATCGCACATATGTCCAGTTTTCTAACTTTCAGTATTATCTCTTTCTTCTTTTCAGAAATAATCATGTTTCACCCCATCATTTTTCTTTCTTTCTTGAGAATTGCACACCTGGATTACTCCTTACCATAAACCTCTCTCTTTCCAAACCAAATGTAAACATGGTTTCTATCTCTGTAATAATCTGTGTTTACTTTTAAAAAAATTAAGGCAAATCTATTTTAGATGGTCATTTTATCCAATATAAATAGTGCTTCTAATGATTAAGGGAAAAAAGTGAGTTATTAAGCCAACTTCCCACAGATGCAGCATAAACATGGACACCTAAAGATTCACTTCCCTTAAAAAAATCGTATTTATTTTTTATAGCAATAAGCAAGACGGTGTTTTCGTGTCCATGCCATTTCCAGCTGCTGCAGGGAATGATCACATTGTCTCTGCTATTTCTCCCTTTAAACTGTCAAACACATTGCAGAAAAGTATATTGCCTGTCCTGGCATCAGGCCTATCATTTGTTCTCACTTTCTAACTGCAGTTTTTGTAGTTGCGTTCTCTCTTGGGCACCTTCAAAGGGGGAAATACAGGACACCAAAAAAAGTTCTAACTTGCCATTTGCAAAAGCAGCCTTGACCTTTTTCTATGGAGAAGAATAGTGCTTGTATCTCCAGTGCTTTCAATGAATCAGAAGGAAATTTTGCCTTGATCATTTTACGTCTCTATTGCACTGTAGAAGAGCACTGGACTGGAAATCAGGGAACATACATGTCAACCTTGACTACTACAAACTAACTTTAGAATTTTTTTAAAGTTCCTTATTCATTATTATTTCCAAAAATTGAAATAATGTGGACTACTGTATATTATCTCAAAGGTACCTTCATTGTCTATGAATCTATTCGTCACTTTCTCACAAATGTAAGCGTATGCTGAATATCCTATATTTAATTCATGGTTACAGCTTTTGACTGTCTCCTTGTGTGTCTCCATTTATGAATTCAGACTGTCCCAGCCCTATGAAGAAATTATTTTATTCTTATTTTGGTCTCCTACCCAAGCACTGAGTTAATTTCAAAAACTGTTTGAAGTAAATCAGGATGCCAATCTAAGTAAAGAAGACAATGAGTAAGTTGGCAGTGATAGAAACTATACATTCACAAATGACAACTTGGATTATGCACTCATACCCAAAACAGAGCATTGGCGATACCGGATGAATGTGAGAACACACTCTGAATCCCAAACACTCACATCCTCTAATACATGTTTCCTAAATGTACAAGTAATTTCTCAAAATTCGTAAACTTGAAATGGCTCTATTTCAGGACAAATACGTTGTTTTTATAGCTCGGAGCGTAACAGATATTTCTATATCAGTTTGTGTTCCCTCTTTGTGGCAGCAGACAAAAAAGCCATGGTTAGGATGAGGGGTTTTAGATGAATGCCTCCATAACTCTTCATTACATATGAAATAAAAGATTCCAAAATGTTTCAAAATGGACTCGGAGTTTCACTTTAATCCAAGACTTCACTAGCTGGCTGCGTTGCATGTAGCTGGTTGCTAGGCTCATCAGGTATTGTATAGTCCCGGAAACTAAAGATAATGGAGCAGTTCCCACATGCTGCATCAACAAGAACTGGGAGTCAGTCAAGCTACAGATATTTGAGGGAGGAGCAATATGCCAGGACATGCAGGCTAAAGTGAATCAATAGGAAGCTGTTAAAGGGACTTGTCAGGTACTTGCCATGTTTAGGTTTTCTACCCCCCCCTCATTGCCATGTTTTATTGAAACATTTCCAAATGAAGTGTTTCCCTTTGGATTATTTCTCCTTTTTCTAATTGGTCAAAATTTCTATTTCTCTCCACCCTCTCCCACCCTATCTCCACTTCAACACTTAGGAAATAAAAAGGCACAGATTTTTTAAAATATATTTTAATGACTTTTTTACAGAGAGGAAGGGAGAAAGATAGAGAGTTAGAAACATTGATGGGAGAGAAACATCAACCAGATGCCTCCTGCACACCCCCCACTGGAGATGTGCCTGCAACCAAGGTACATGCCCTTGACTGGAATCAAACCTGGGACCCTTCAGTCCGGAGTCCGACGCTCTATCCACTGAGCCAAACAAATTAGGGAAAGGGGGGTGGGGGGGGGGGGGAAAGGCACAGATTTTGACATTATTTTAGTCCCAGAGTCTGTTTACTATATCATTAAAGCATTAGATTAAACTATATTTACTTATAATTTTTAGATCAATAAACAGTTCAGTGACTTTTATAAAGTCCAACTTAATATTAGCAGACTCCAAGAAATGGTGGGTATCTAACAATTGACTGCAAAATGGACCACAATCTCCTACAATGTGCTGGAGTCAAAGATTTTGTAGTTTTTGCATTTATAAAAGAGGTGCTTTGTTTTGAGCTTAAAATTACAAGCATGAATACTATCTAGTAATGGTCAATAGCCCTTAGAACAATAGCTGGACTTCTCCTAAATGTATACTAATGTTGACTAACAGAGCCTGGACCCTATGCCTGAAGCCAGTTTAGCCACTCTCTAGAAGTACTAGTATGGTTTGGGGCATATCTGTTATCTTTTCTGTATTGCATCTCTTCATCTGTAAGAGTGGGTGATTCAAAAATGGTTGGTATGCATGAGTCCTAATATTTAAAAAATATTTTCTATTATTACCAACATACACATTGTAGTGAAATACTACCTCGAACATTTGAAAATGAAGTTACAAGAGTAAAGGGAAAAAAAGTTGAAAGCATAAATTAGTCTTGCTTTCAGATTGGATACTTTGGGGTCTGTTTGTACCCAGTAGTCAGGAAAAATGACTTAGTTTGGCATGTGGGGTGAAGGAAAAACAGCATCCAAAAAAATGAAATTGGATAAATTTAGATGTTTTATGATTGCAGCTACTGAACATGTTTTATGCTGGCAGAATGTGCTCCCTGATGTTGGAATACCGTGAAAACCCATTTAAATCATGCCAGAGAAATGTTAACTGGTGATGAAAGGGCTCGATAACAGTAGTCAAGGCCTCCTCCCAGTGACAACTTCGATGAGAGAATCTGAACTAGCAGATCCCTCGAGGAATGGCGGGGTCTTCGAGCAACAGCTTTATCCTGGAACTCATAAGGGATGACACTTTGGCAAGAAGCTCTTCCCACCTCCAACCACAATCCCTGCTGGAACATTTGAGATTTTACAGTCAAATCACATCCAAGCGAAGAACCAATATGATGTGTAATCTGTGAGAAACGTGAAGATAATACTATAAATGTGTATGACTATGGACTGAAATGCCAACTTATGTATTTAGGTGATGGATATTTTTTCTTCAGATAGGTATTAGTAATTAACTTGCCAGAACAAAATCTTGTTTCTCTTTTTAAATAAACCTAATGAAGAGAAACAAAGAAGATAGTAGGTTAGGAGGAAGAAAGAAGATAGAAGGAAAGAGAGAAGGAAATCATGAAGACAGAGATGACAGGAAGGAAAGAGGAAAAGTAATGGAAGAAAGAAGACAGAAGAAACCTCTCCTTCTCCCCAGATAGAGATGGAAGGAAGTAGCCAATGAAGGAGAAAGGGAAACAGGCTTGCAGTTCAACAGGCAAACACACTGTGATGTTACATTGTTGAAAGTTATCAGAAGGCAAAATGAGAGCAGTCCTTTTTAAAATCAAGCTGTCTCACTCTGTGTGGTATGTTCAGTGGTTAGAGTCCCGGCCCACACACTGGAGGGTCACCGGTTCGATTCCTGGTCAAGGGAACTTGCGGGAGGCAACCAGTCTGTCTCTCTCTCACATCTCTCTTTCTTCCCCCACCCCCTTTCTCCTCCCTTCCACTTGCTATAAAAGTCAGTGAAAAAATATCCTCACTCTTTGGTTGAGGATTAAAAAAAAAATCAAAGTTGCCTGCAACTCTATGTATGTTGTAAAGGAAGTAGGATAATTTACATCAGTGAAAATATTCCTAATGCTCCTTTTTTCCTCTGTGACTGTTTGAACAACAATTGAGGGTGGGGTTTCTGGAAACTGGAATAGGTGACCCATAGATGAATGGGGTCAGCTACTTAAATGTGTGTGAAAAGACAAGGCCTACGATGAAATATGTGACAGAAGCCAGAGACAATCAAAATGTCCTATATGAGTCAATGAAATGGGAGAAATGGACAGCATAGTAGAGGATAAACATCCAAATTGTGGGAAAAGCATAGGGATTTTTTTTTACATTAAGCATGTCTCAGATTTTAATTGGTTTATAATACTATGGAAAAGATTCATTAATTACAAATTTAAATAAGCATATTCTTTAACTATTTGTTTGTGTTTTATAAAGTCAAAGAAAGTCTCTGAGAGCCATGTGGGTGAGTTTAATCAGTGACAATATTTGTGGGTCAGGAGTACTATATGTGCCAAATGAACAAAGTCAATGGAATATGGAAGAATTTAGAAGCTGTAATTCAGCTAAAATTAGTGGATATTTGAGGACGGTCTATGAGCTAGTAAATAGAGCCTCCAGGTTCTCTTGCTTAGATTTACAGTAGCAGAAAAATACAGTTAATTTTGGATTTTATTATGAAGTCTTGTCCAGGATATTCTGTAACCATATCCAGCCACATATTGGCTTAAATCAAGACTCTACGCATCAGCCAGGAATCCATTCTCAGCCTGACTTGACTGCCAAACAGTTGATTGATTAAGCAGGAAAATCGACAGTGTCAGTTGATTTGACAGTGCCAATACGTCCGTCTATGATGGCTCTGGGAATTCTCTTTAGATTGAAAACGAAGTTTTAGAACCTACTCGGAATCTGGCTCTATGACCTTTGTGACAGTTGGAAATTCAGATGTGTGCAATTTTGTAAACTTACTAGAACTCCCTCAAGAATTTTCATGAGGAAATAAGTGCTGATAAAATAAATTATCCACCTGGAAAAAAGGGAGATCGGATGCCTGAATTATCTATAGAGGAAAACAGGTCAAGGAGATCACACTTCATACTACATATAGAAGTCAATCTCACACCAGCTTTCATGGATTTGGGATTTTACCCAGGGGAACTGTGATGGTGAATTTTACGTGTCAACTCGACGGGGCCATTCGTGTGGAGATGTTTGGTCAAACATTATGTTGGGTGTTTCTGTGATGGCATTTGGGGATGAGATTAACATTTAAATTGGTAGAATGAGTAAAGAAGATTACCCCACTCCTCAAGTGGGTGGGCCTCGCCCAATCAATTGAAGAACTAAATACAACCAGAAGTGGACCCTCCCCCTACTCAGAGAGGCTTCTGCCTGGCAGCCTTGATACTGGGACATTAGCTCTTCCTGGTTATCCACAGCCCGCAGCCTGCAGACTCAACCTGGGACTTTGGCTCTGGAAATCTGGACTTGCCAGCCTCTGTAACCATGTGAGCTCACTCCTTATAATAAATCTTTCTTCATAGATATACCTTTCCTATTGGCTTGTTTCTCAGAAGAACCTTGACTAATACAGGACCCTGAACTACTTCAATGTAGCAAATTGATTCACTGTTTTGACATTTGCCATCAAAAGTTGTCCCAACTGCCAAGTATGAACAGTAACATACAGGGTGTGTAAACATGAAGTTAGTGTTTGTGTATTTACAAAGGCAGAAATCCAAGGGTGTTCTATTAAATATTCTTCATGGCATCGGTTTGAAAATGGATCCGTGCTACTCTGTGATCACAGGGGGAGGCTGGAGAACACAGGAAATAAAACGGTGTGCCATGGTGTTCACATTAAAAGTAATAAGTGTACCTACGGCGAGCCCTGTTAATAAACACCCTGCAGATCAGTTAACAACTAAGGCGAGGTTTCTCATTTCATATGCTTTTCCTTCAAATACTCTTAATTAGAACATTTGAGGAGCATCAGCATTTTTAACAATAATTTCCAGGTGATTTTGATAAACATTAAGCTTAAGAACAATTGACCCAAGAGGGAAAAAGCTAAAAACTGGGCCTGAAGGAACTGATTCAAAAGACAAACATTATGGGGGAAAGAAGAAAGGTAAGTAAATAGCCCACAGTGTTATGACTAAGTGCTGTAAGTGTTTTTGTGCTGCTGTGTGTACTGAGAGCATATAACAGCTGGTGTAGGCATTAATCATTAACTTAAAACATTAAAATAAAAGGTGAGAGGAAGAACCTCAGCATGGTAGGCAGAAGCCTGAACATTTGCCATATTTTAAAACTGCCCTATTCTAAAATATGCTTTTAGAATTAAGAATGTGGACCCAAAAGTGTTAGAACCACTGTGTGGGAGAGGTCGCCTAAAGCAAACTGTTAACAGAGAAGGACAAGATTTGTTGCTTGCTAATTCGTTTCCTTTCTTTCGCAAAGGAAAACAATCAGCATAATGAAAATTATAAAAGGTAGCATCATGGAAATGAAGCTGTAGATAAGAGAAAAGGTAATAAGAGTTCACTTCTTCAAGATCATTGAAGGAGTGCCTGCCTGCCACACCTTTAAACACACACACACACACACACACACACACACACACGTGTGAGCAGCAGGAGGCTACCGCCAATCATGAGATCTGCCATGCTCCCTCACATCTCTTTAACCAGCCTGAAAGCCAAGGCCATCTTCTTACCAAGAACCAGGACTTTTGCTAAATCCAGTTTTTCATTCAAGATTTTGCTTAACCATTACCATTTCCAAGACTTTCTGCATATTGTGTTGAGGTAATATTCTGACAGTTGCCGTATAGCATCCTTTTTCTAATTTTTATTTCACTAGTATCATCTCTCCATCAATTCCTAAATTATCAGAATTTAGGAAATAGTGTTTCTTTTCTTTATACCCTTAATCAACAGAACAGTGCAGGGAAAAGAACATAGTTAAATATATAAACACACACACACTCACACACTCACATTGTATTAGATGCCATAACAAAATACCAGAGACTTGTGTGGCTTAGGTAACAGACTTCTATTTTCTCACAGTTCTGAAGGTTAGAATCAAGATCAAAGTGTTGGCAGGTTTGTTTTCTTTTGAAGCCTCTCTCTGGTTGCAGATGGCCACCTTCTCATTGTGTTCTCAGATGGTCGTTCTTTTGTGTGTTGCATCCCTGTGTCTTTTTTTTTCTATTTTTTTAAATTAAATCTTTATTGTTCAGATTACATTTGTTCCTCTTTTTTTTTTCCCCATAACTCTCCTCCTCCCAATTCCCGCCCCACCCTCCGCCCTCACTCCCCACCCACTGTCCTCATCCATAGGTGCACGATTTTTGTCCAGTCTCTTCCCGCATCTCCCACTCTCCTTTCTCCCCCAAGAATAGTCAGTCCATTCCCTTTCTATGTCCCTGATTCATTATAATCACCAGTTCATTCTGTACATCAGATTATTTATTCATTTGATTCTTAGATTCACTTGTTGATAGATGCATGTTTGTTGTTCATAATTTGTTTCTTTACCTTTTTCTTCTTCTTCTTCTTCTTAAAGGATACCTTTTAGCATTTCGTATAATACTGGTTTAGTGGTGATGAACTCCTTTAGCTTTTCCTTATCTGTGAAGCTCTTTATCTGACCTTCAATTCTGAATGATAGCTTTGCTGGATAAAGTAATCTTGGTTGTAGGTTCTTGGTATTCATCACTTTGAATATTTCTTGCCACTCCCTTCTGGCCTGCAATGTTTCTGTTGAGAAATCAGCTGACAGTCGTATGGGTATTCCCTTGTAGGTAATTGAGTCTCTTTCTCTTGCTGCTTTTAAGATTCTCTCTTTGTCTTTTGCTCTTGGCATTTTAATTATGATGTGTCTTGGTGTGGTCCTCTTTGGATTCCTTTTGTTTGGGGTTCTCTGCGCTTCTTGGACCTGTAAGTCCATTTCTTTCACCAGGTGGGGGAAGTTTTCTGTCATTATTTCTTCAAATAGGTTTTCAATATCTTGCTGTCTCTCATCTTCTGGTACCCCTATAATTCTAATGTTGGTGCATTTGAAACTGTCCCAGAGGCTCCTTTCACTATCTTTGTATTTTCGGATTCTTTTTTCATTTTGCTTTTCTGGTTGGGTGTTTTTTGCTTCTTCGCATTTCGAATCTTTGACTTGATCCTTGCGACCCTCTGGTCTGCTGTTGAAATAATATTCTTTATTTCAGTCAGTGTATGCTTAATTTCTAGTTGGTTCTTTATCACAACATTGAGGGTCTCATTAGATTTCTTGAGGCTCTCATCAAGTTTATCGGCAGTTTCTAGCAAATTATTGAAAGCCTTCAAAAGTGCGTTTTTTAGCTCTATATCCTCCATTTCTGTCAGGTTTTTTTGTCTCCGCATTTTTTATGCTTCCTTGGTGCACCCCCTTGTGGTCTTTGTGCGCAGTCTTGTTCTAGTCAAGCCTTGATTGTTGTGGTTAATACTAGAGGGATTTGACCACCAGGCAGACTGGCTGTGAGAATCAGCTGTGTCTGCAGTGGGAAAACTTCTGTCCTCTGGAGAGGTGCTAATCTAGCCTTTGCCTGAGGCTATCCAGCAAATGCCTCTGTGCAGGGCGTGGGTGGGTCGGGTCGCAGGGGATCAACAGGGCGGGTGGAGGGAGCAGTTATGGCTACTCTCAGTCTCGTTCCCAGAGGCTCTGCTTCTCAGAACCCCAGCAACCGCTGCAAACCTTGGAGAGAAAGCTGCCCTCACGTTCCAACTGATGCCAGACAATCCCGCTTCTCCCGTTTGAGTCTGAGTCCCTAGAGACTCGCCCGAATCTGGAGCTCAGAGTCTGAGACTCCCTCCTGATTGAAAACGACAACCGCGCCCTCAGCCACCAGCTGGCTCCACGCGCACCTCCGCACCTTTGTATTTTCCACACTGCGCCTCCTCTGAGCCTTGGTATGCTGTTCTCTTTCCTTCTAGTTGAAGAGTCTCTCCTCAGCCAGCCTTCCTGTGGTTCTGGGTGATGTCCGTTCCATCTTTTAGTTGTATTTTTGAAGTGGTTGTTTGCGGCAACAATCTCTGGTGTTTACCTAAGCCGCCATCTTGGTTTCCTCCCATCCCTGTGTCTTTCTGCGGGTTCTGCTATTCTCTTTTCATAAAGACAGGAGTCTGATTGAATTAGGTCTATCCTGAAAGCCTTATTTTAACTTAATCAGCTCTTTAAGGGCCTGTCTCCATAAACAGTTACATTTGAGGTACTGGGGATTAGGGTTTCAATCAATGGATTTTAGAGACATAATTCAGCCATATATACATACTAGAGGCCTGGTGCACAAACTCATGCATGGTAGGGTCCCCAGGGGGTGGGGTGATACCAAGATTTGATCAGCCCTCTGGGCAGGCAGTGGGTGCCCTTGCTGGCCCGGGATCTGGATCTGTCCTGCTGACATTCACGCTGGTTTTCGGGAGCCACCTGGTGTATGCTTTTATATCCTTTCTTCCTTGCGGAGCATCTAGGGAGAGGAAGTGGTCACGGTGCCCAAGGACAACTTCCAGGAAGCCAGGAGCGCTATTGGGATCATGCCAGCGGTGCTGGTCCATCAGTGTCTGGACGGTTCTCCGGAGATTGGACCTGCAGGTCTACTGAGGGAGTGAGTGGCTACTGTTGGGTTGGTGGGCTGACGGGATGGGTCTGTTAGCTGAGCGGCGCTCCTGCTGTGGGAGTGCACTGACCACCAGGGGGAAGCTCCTGCATTAAGCGTCTTCCCCCTGGTGGTCAGTGCATGTCATAGCGACCGGTTGACTGGTTGTTCTAGTACTAACTGAACTTATGCTTTTATATATATATAGAAGATATGATACATGAATAAACAAATGAAAAATAAATTAATGGTTTATATTACAATATACTGAGCTTGTGATGATCACAAATCAATCATTCATAAAAATTGAAAAATAATTAAATTTGAAAATATGCTTATAGCATGAAATTCTCTATATCTTTTTCTAGCACTCAAAAGAAAAGGTGGGTAGAGGAAAGTTGATTGTAATAGTTATAGCTGGAAGAGCTGCAGTGTCCTGCAGCTGGTTCACCATTTCAGCCTCTTTTTTTGCCCCTATATCCTATATAATAAAAGGGTAATATGCAAATTGACCCTAACGGCAGAATGACCAGAACGACCACTCGACCAGTCACTATGAGGCGCACTGATCACCTCTCGGTCCCTCCCCCTGGCTGGCAGGCTCCAATCACCTCTGATGGCAAATGGGGATCTGGGGTGGGTGGCAGTGGGTGATGGGGCCAGCTGCCAGCAGCCCGGGAAGATGGCCCTGATTGCAGGCCAGGCCTAGGGACTGTGCACTGGGCCTCTTGTATATATATATTCTCTTCACTCCAGCCATAGCAACCTATTCATTCTGGTTATAGTCTATATTTTCTTTGATTCTATTTTTGTAAATATCATTTTCTTTGTGCTAAACATTCTTCCCCCTCAATGAAGCTAAATTCTAGCTTCCCTTCAGGTCTTGGCTTAAATATTTAATTTTTCTAGGAAATATTCACTGACTCATCTCTCTTCTCACACATAATCTGGGTTATATACCATCATAATTTGATTCATAATTGAATTAATTACATTACAATGTCTTTTTGCCCATAACCCTTACTAGACTCACAACTCTAGAGGGGAAGCTCTTTTTTTCTTGTTCACAAACATTTTTCCCCATTGCGTCACTAAGTAAAATGCATAGTATAGCTGTTATTCAATAAATATTTGTTAAACAAATAAATGTAATTATATCTATATATGAAAATAGAAGGATCAACACTAGGATTCAGTGAGAACAAGCCATGCAGAAGTAGCTGTTTCACAATGCTGCATGATGAATGGAATGTAGAGAATGATTTTTGCAATTTACAAGGCAAAATATCTCATGAGCTATGTTTATGTCAAAGGTATGAAAATATTGGATAATAGTGAGGTAACCTAAATTCATAACAAGTTTTAAAAAATCTTTGAATAAGTGGAGAGATTAGTGGAGTCATGCCAATCTAAGGAGAGCCCTTTGGTCACAAGTTGAGAGTTCCTTCATGAGCTCTGTCTTGTTGAATGTTTCTGTCAGTTAAGGAATTGGAAGATTTGCTCATTAGATTAGAATGGTTAATCTATCACATAATAGACTCAGTGGAATAATGATTTCAAGAAATTGCAAGAGTATTTATAATTTGAGAAGTATGGTTGAATTTTAAAATTGATGATAAGAATGAAATTAAGTTATAAACATCAGTTATATAAACAAAATATAAAAAAGGCCTATTTTTATTTGTCTGAAACATTAGAAAATGATATAATACAGCTGCATATTTTACCTTAATCTAGACATAGATTAATTCACTTTTGAGACTATTAATAATAATAGGTTATGGCTTTTTAATATATTTATATATCAGTACTATGCTGCATGTTTTACGTGTATTATGAGTTTATTTACTGAAAAGCCCTAAAATTCAAGTTTTATAATTATTCCTTAGCATTGAGAAATTATGGTTTAGAAGTCTAATTTACTCATTGAAACTCACACAGGTAATATGTTGTAGAAAGAATTCTAAACCTATGCCTTTCCCCTGCCCCTTTTAATTGAATTTATTACGGTGACACTGGTGAACAAAGTTACACAGTTTCAAGTGCACAATTCCACAAATCATCTGTACACTGTATTGTGTGATCACCACCCCAAGTTAAGTCTCTTTTCATCACCATTTATTCCACCTATACCCTCCTCTACCTTCCTCCACACTCCCCCCCGCCCCAACCCAGCAATCTCCCCACTGTTGTTCTCCTCCATGAGTTTTTTTGTCTTTTTTCTTTTATGCTCAATCCCTCCACCCCCTCCAACACCCCCCTCTTTGACGACTGTCAGCCTGCTCTCTATCTATAAGTCTGCCACTATTTGGCCTATTAATTCATTTTGTTCATTAGATTCCGCATATGAGTGAAATTACATGGTACATATCTCTCTCTGACTGGCTTATTTCCCTTAGTGGACTATTGCAAAGGGTAAGATTTTCCTCCTTTTTATAATGAAGTAGTATTCCATTGTGTAAATGTACCACAGCTTTTTTTATCTACTCATCCACTGATGGGCACTTGGGTTGTTTCCAGGGTTGCATATATTATTTCTGATTGGTGTTTTGGGTTTCATAAAATATATTCCTAGAAGTAGGGTCACTGAATCAAATGGAAGTTTCATTTTTAATTTTTTGAAGACATTTCATACTGTTTTCCACAGTAGCTGCACCAGTCTGCATTCTGATCAATAGTGAACAAAGGTTCCCTTTATTCCACATCCTCCACAATACTTGTTTGTTGATTTATTGATGGTAGCCATTCTTACAGGTGGGAGATAATATTTCATTGTGGTTTTAATATCTCTGATGATTGTTGACATTTATCATTTTTTCATATGTCTATTGGTCACCTGTATGTCTTCTACAGAGAAGTTAAAGCCACACTTTTATATTTTCTAACTTCATAGATCTAAAAACTCACAATTTTAAATGCAATTTAATTGACAATTAAAATACACAACTCTACAACTTAATGAACTGCCCTGCAATTCAAAACAAATTTCTACTATAATCACCTTCAACTTCTCTCAACTGGAATTAGGGTGTTATAATTTGAATAAGTATGACTATAACTTACTTCTTTACAACTTTTTTTTGAAAAATATTTTAGCACTTATAGAAATATTTCCTTCATTATCAGGGGACATTTTTTTAAAAAGCCAGATGTGTAGCGGTACGTTACATAGCACTGCCATTTTTGAATGTCCAAAGTGACAACTGTTTTCGTTTTTAAAGCAGACTAAAAGACTCTCAATTGTTGTTCACTTCCTTTTTGTTTTTATTTTATCAAAAGCAGTTAACTACCTGTACCCTCATTGAGCCTAGAAGATAATCTCATAGATGACAATACTTCTAACATGTTTTCAAAATTAAATTGTTTTAGATTTAAAAATAATGGTTTTAATTAGTTTCAAGAGCCCTAAAATTATAAAATATTGTAATTAATAATTTCTATTGATTTATCTTGTTTATTCTATTTGTTATATTTTGATTTTAGTCTTTTACCAAAGTAGGATAAGTAACATAGATATTTGACTAAAGTCATTTCAGTAATTAAACTTTTTATCCTATTAATAGACCTTGAAGCCAAGTTGTATAAATTTCCATTATCTCTTAAATTTTTCCTAATATACAATTTCCCCTAACCCACCATAATCCTGTAACTATATATGTTGGCTACAAACACCAGGAACCATCTCCTTTTTCTCTCTTCTTCCTCTTGTTCTATAGCTCTAAGATTCAGTCCTGAGTGCTTCTAAGACACCCAGAGAGTTAGCTATAATACTTTTTATCTAATATGGATTAATCGACAAAGACTCACCTTGGTGTTTCTGGAGTAATTATCATTGACTGATATATCACTTTGATTGAGTCATTTATTCACTAAATTCACTGTCCCAAACACAGCCAGAAATCTAATCAGTGAGGGTATATATAACAATAAGAAAGCACACAAAAATCAAAATCATTTTTCTGATAGCTTTGGAATCTATGGACTAGGAGCTATGTGTTTTGCTAAAGAAAAATGCAATTTATTTTTTATTTTTACTTTATTTGGAGCTTATATTAAATTTTTGAAACTTAATTCTGGGGATTATATTTATGCTTTTTGACTCATTTTTATTTTCAAAGGTATACTTATTCCTGTCTAGCTAACCTACTAGTAAGCACTCCATACCATATATGCACAATTTTCTTTGCACACATAGTAAACAACAACACAAGTGATTGATTTTGCAAGTTTATTTTGTTGGTTTCAATTAATATTTATACTATTGTAGTCCAAATTTAGATTGCCAAAATTTAGACTGGCATTTTATGTGCCAGAAGTTCTAAAAAGGGAGTAAATCACTCTATGTATATACCTTAAAACAGAATAAATCAGTATGAACAATAAGATAAATTGTTCAATTAGCTACTTATTGTGGAAAAAAATGTCATCCATGGTATTTGCATATGAGAGTAGGACATTTCTCATAGCCTCCTACAAAGGCCATCATTAAAGTCACTGAATCAAACTAGTCCTTTACATTGTAAAGTAATCTTTTACATTGATAATATAAACAGAATTCAGTTAATGGTGTGAATCTCACCCTTTTAGATTTTATTTCCATTTATATTTAATTTTAAAGAAGGCTTTAGTGTAGAAGAAGACTGTAACTTGTATATATACTAGAGGCCCGGTACACGAAATTCGTACTTGGGTGGGGTCCCTAGCCCCGGCCAGTGATCAGGGCCAATTGGAGCCAGGCCAATCAGGGCTGGGCCAGAGAGGAGGTGACAGTCACCTGGGCTGGGCATGGAAGGAACAGACGCTGGCTGCTGCCGCCGCCACCATCATCGTCAGCACCCCAGTACTGCATGATTCCCTGCCTCCCTCCCCAACCTCCCTCACTGCCAATCAGGGCCTGCTGGCCAGGGGGAAGGACAGGGTATGGGAGATAGGCTGCTGTCCCTGAAAGCAGAGCCAGCCCTTGACCCCCTGGGAAATGGGCCACATCTGCCACCACCCACCCCCAGTTCCCAATCCCAGCCCGGGAGCCAGCCCTAATCAGGCGATTGGGGCCTGCCAGCCGGGGGAGGGACCGCGAGAGGTTGGCTGTCTGGGAAAGGTTGGCTGTGGGACTGCACTGACCATCATGTGGCAGCTCCTGCATTGAGCATCTACCCCCTGGTGGTCAGTGCGCATCATAGCAACTGGTCATTCCAGTTGTTCCGGTTCCGGTTGCTTAGACTTTTATATATATAGATATGCTTTTTAGCTGAGTAATGGAATATTGTCTAGGGTCAGAATATGTCATTGTATAAAAGAAAATATTTTTGTATAATTCATTTTTATATAAAATCAATATTCTATTTATGTTTTATATTATATACTTATCTAAAATGGTACGGTGGACAACTTTCTTCAAGAAGTTTACCACTGCCTTAGTTGGTTTGGCTTGGTGGCTAGAGTGTCGGCCTGCGGACTGAAGGCTCCCAGATTCGATTTTGGTCAAGGGCACATGCCTGGGTGGCGGGCTTGATCCCCAGTGGGGGTGTGTAGGAGGCAGCCGATGGGTGATTCTCTCTCATCATTGATGTTTCTATCTCTTTATCACTCTTCCTTCCTCTCTGAAATCAATAAAAATACATTAAAATAAGTTAATTAATTAAAAAAAGAATACCACTGATATTTAAAAGTACATAATAAAATGTATCCCTTTGGATTTAAAACATCTTTAAATTTATTTCTATCAAGCCTTTAAAGCTTTCACACTGGGGTGTAAGAAGGACAGATTTCTCATATCCCATCTTGATTGCTCTAGCCTTTCACGTAAATTGCAGTTACATTACATCTCAACAGTAAAATTATACAGTTTAAAATACAGGTTATTTCATTAACACTGATAATTTGATTAGCTCAAAAATGGTTTGTCTCATTGAATGTGCAGCCAAAGCTAAAACATCTCCATAATAATCAATTAATAAAATTTTAGAGAATTATAAATCTAAAATTTATAAAGATGATGACACTAGCTCAGTCAATAATCCAAATCACACTGTTATGCTCACGAAGTCACCAGAGCTGCTTGGAGCAAAGGAAGGATGTGTTTGCTTACAGTGGGCAGTCATGAATACCTTGCTATGGCTGATTACCACTCTGACTACTAGAAAATGGAACTGTTATACACAACAGCATCTGCTGTGCCGGAGCACAGCAATGCCCAGATTGCCTATTACGGAATTCCAGAGACTATTCGCCAGCAATAGATTTCATTTTGCCAATGGGTAATTTGCAGTTTGCTGTGTCATCAGAATCTGAACATGTCACATCTTCTCCTCATCACAGCCAATCCAATGGCAAAGTGTTATAGAAGCAGCTGTCAAGGATGCGGGAAAACTACAGAGAAAGCACAAAGTGACAGCAGATGCTATGCAAATCAGATGTGGACACAGAATATGCACCCGCAGAAACAATAGCATACAGACCTGTGTAGTGCCTGACGCTATTTAATGCGGAGACCATGCTGTTCTGCCTTAGATGAACTATCACAGGTGGAGATATCAAAGGTGCTGTGTAGAATGAGGAAGGGCTTGTAAAGAGAAATGGTAACTACTAGATTATATTCTAAAATACTACCTGACATTGGATAGGAATCACAAAACATACTTTTGGCAATCATTTCAAAGAAAAACAGCAGAAAATATGCATAGCCACATGTAAGATTTATAATTGTTCATCATTATAAGAAAGTTGTATTAGTTACATCATTTCAATGCTATACATTTCAAATATCCTTTTAATTCCTGTCTAATTCTGAACTAAAACAAAACACTTATTTTTTAATTTTATTTTTATTGCTTATACTACTACAAATGTCATGATTTCCCCACTTTGCCACCTTCCCCTTGCTCCCGCCCCTCCCTTCCCTCTCTCCTAAAATCAGAACCAGCTTTCTTCTACTACACTTCTACTACTCCTAAAATATTCAGTGAATGATAAGGATAAAGTTGAAATTACTTTTTTTTATGAGGTAAGATAACACTAGCTGCTATTAAACACACACACACACACACACACACACACACACACACACGCCCCTCCATCTTCACCTTTTGGCACCCTCATCTGCTAGAACTTCAAAGCTCTTCCATTCCAGGCTAAGAACGGGGAAGGACATAGTGGTGAAAGCACATTTGTTGTTAAACATGCTGTTAAGTGACATGACACATATCACTTCCACTTAAATTCTGTTGTTAAGAATTAATCATATGACCCCACTTTAATGCAAATCAGGCAAAAATATTGAGCTTCTGCCTTGGTAACTGCCTCCCAAAATCAAAACTGTCAGATAGAACGGGGACGCAAATCTTTGGTGAACACTTGATACACGTTTTGATCACAACTAACAAAATTCCATAGTGGAATGTTCAAAACAAAGTCTTCTCAACCGCACATTTCAGTTTCAATTTTCAATGTATCTGTTCACGACCCTTAAACTTCACTCATCACATTACTTATATTTTCCCCCAAGAGCACCATTCACTGAGATGTCCCTATGTCATTAGGCCCATTTTATATTGGAAAGTTGTTTGTTTTTTAATCCCCACTCCTCCTTCTTCCGTAAACCATTAAAATCCTATTTAAACTTCAAGTTTTAGCTAAAATTATGTTCTTTAAAATCTGCCTTAATAATCCCATTGTAATTAACTCCTTCTAAATCATTTCCCAGCACTTTTTATTTTTGGTGGAGCTATTTATATGCCTGCCTCTCCAATATTTTGTGCATTGTCTCTTAAAAGTTTTACCTTTCCTCTTCTTTATGTTGCCTTACTTTGTTGGCAAACAATGGTCTGTCATAACAACTACCACTTATTGAGTCTACTATTTGTCAGAAACCATTCTGATTTTTTAAAGTGCAGATTATCTTACGCGATCCTCATGACAACCCAATCAAGCAAGAGGAACTACATTATTCCTATCTTACAAGAAATAAACTAAGGCATGACAGAATAGTCATGCACTTGTACAGGGTCACACAGCTAATAAGTGGGGAGTTGAGATATGAATCCAACCACACCCCAGAAGCCACACTCTCAATTACAGTGCTATCATAGATTCTCATAAAATAATCATTGGATGTATTTTTGCAATAGTTAGTAATTCACTCTGACTTTCCTCATCATATTACTTGAACAACATTTTTCTTTTTCTTTCTAACAGTATCACTAAAATTACTCAGTTGTTGCTATTCCAAGAAGAAACATTCATTGAAACTAATTTTTTTAGCCTTCATTTATGAAACCAAGTAGAGATAACAATACTATTTTGCATGTTTTATTACATAGACTACATGTTTTCAGGGTCAATATAAAAATAGTCTTGAAACTAAAAAATATTAATAAGTTTGACTCCAATTGTGAAATTGATTTTCATGATTTTACATTTTTTATTTTGTGAAATTACATTTTCATGAACAATCATGCCATGGATTTGAAAATAAATTACCTAAGTAATTTTATAGTTATATATGTATACTAGAGGCCCAGTGTGCACAAAATCGTGCATGAGTAGCTTGCTTCTTCTTGCCTCAGCTGGCCACCCCACCCATCATCACTCATAGCTCGCGCCCTGCCCTCCGCTGCTCATAGCTCTCCACCACTAATAGCTCTCCATTGCCTGTAACTCTATGGTGCTAGTAGCTTGTGCCCTGCCCTCCACCACTCATAGCTCTCCATTGCTAGTAGCTCTCCGCTGCAAGTAGCTTGCACCCAGCCCCACCCACCACAAGAGCCACTGCTCATTTGGTCATGATGCTGTTATGGCATCACAACCACAGGCCTTTTAATATATGTATATATATATATATTAGTAGCCTGGTGCACGAAATTTGTGCACTGGGGTAGGGGGGGAAAGGGGCCCCTCAGTCTGGCCTTCACCCTCTCCAATCTGAGACCCCTCAGGGAATGTCCAACTACCTGTTTGTGCCCACACTTTTAACAGATGACCGCTCCATTGTTGTTTCTTTCTTATGCTTAAAACCATTGAAATTAGTAGGTATTCAAAGTGTGTATACATTTTGGAGGGACACCCTGTATATCTCTAGTCAGTGGTGAAATAAACCAACAGCAGATTTGGAACCCCCAGACAGGGAATCTCGCTCACTCCCCACATGTCTCCCCACTTCACTTTCCACCTTCGTGGGCAGCAGGAGAATCAACGTTTTCTCTCATTAATTCAGAAAAGCACATCCTGTCACCCACTGCCCAGCAGGAGTGAGCTAGGCCCCAAGCAAGCGAGGCTCAGTCAGAGCAGCCTTTGCTCATGGGTGCTGGCACCCAAAGTGCACATTCCTCCTGTACAGTCGCCCCGACTATCCCACTGTTTCACTGAGAAGACGGAATTCCTCTCCACCTCTGGGTTCTTGATCTTGAACGCTGACCGCAGGCACCTCAGCGAGGGCCACCCGTGCCCACCAGGTGTGTCTATCTGCACCTGCTCCCACCTCAGCACCTGCATTAACCCCCCAGAGGTGATCTCGTAGCTGCACTGGCCTTTGTGGGAACAGGGCATCACCACTCTGCCCTTTCACTGTCATCTCACAGGCGCCCACCCTCAGCACCCAGAACACCGAGACACTCTCCTAAGGACGTGAGTGCATCAGAGGGGATGTGTGCACATCCTGTGGGGGTGTTAGGCATGCCGGGTTGATGGAAGTGCGGTGGAGAGGCAGAGGGAACTTGTGCACGCCTTGGTTTGCAACTGTTGCAGGCATGGGAGGGTGACAGTGTGCTGGGGGATGTTCGCACGCCAGGGGGGGATGTGCACACCAGAGACCTCTGGCTTTGCAGATCCACAAACCCCCGTGGTGCAGCCAGGAGGATGTCAGTCTGGCCCGCCATGGTGTCTGTCTGTCCCTGCAATCCTGCACCTTCTGGGCCAGGAGGCGGATCTTTTGCAGCCACTCCTGGGCACTGATGGCCTGCAGGTGCTACTTCAGCTCAGCCTGTAGGCTCCGCTTGGCGAGCTCACAGCTGTCACCACCGCCATGTGGGGAGTACAGGCCGCCCTCCGCTGGCCTGCCTCCCCTGTCCAGGGGCTCTCTGCACTGCTCACCTGCCCAGAGTGACTGGGGCTGGGTGGACGCCAGGCGTCCTGCCCTGCCCAACCCTGGCTGATCCGCCCCTGTGCCAGCTGCCGCCCCGCCAGGAAGGGTCATGGATCCAGGTCCTGGGACCTCGGACAGCCTCAAGCACTGCCCCCGGCCCGGCAAGGTCACAGATCCGGGTCCCAGGACCGTGGACAGCCTCAAGCGCTGCCCCCCGCCCTGCAGAGTCACAGATCCGGGTCCTGGGACAGCAGACAGCCTCCCACGGCGCCCCCCTCCTGCCAGGTCATGGATCCAGGTCCCAGATCGCGACAGCCTCAAGCACTGCCCCCCACCCGACAAGGTCACAGATCTGGTCCCGGACTGCAGACAGCCTGAAGCACTGCCCCCTGCCCGGCAGGTCCACAGATCCGGTCCCGGACTGTGGACAGCCTCCCGAGCTGCCCCCTGCCCAGCAGGGTCACAGATCCGGGTCCGGACAGTGGACAGCCTCAAGCACTGCCCCCCATCTGGCAGGGTCACAGATCCGGGTCCGGGGACCTCGGACAGCCTTGCCCACTGCCGCCCGCCTTCAGTATGAAAATTAGCTGCCATCTTATTGCTTCAGGATGGGGGTCCCCACTGGGGTGCCTGGCCAGTCTGGGTGAGGGGCTGAGGGCTGTTTTCAGGCTGGTGGGTTGACTAAAGCTCCCAACCTCTCCTTTTTTTTCTTTTTTCTTTTATTCTGGGATTTATTTACCTTCTATGGCTGTCACTGGAGCTGAGAGCAGGCTTTAGCTCTAAGGCTTGACTGCAGTTCTGAGACCTCGACTGCAGCTCTGAGACCTCGGCTGCTGAAAGTAGGTACTGGGTTTGTTTGGGTTCTATAATTGAAACACTGTTGCGTTGCTGCTGGCTGAAGCCCTGCTGGCTGAAAGCAGGTTTCTGGAGTTTTTTTAGCTTCTATACTTGCAACATTGTTTCTTAGAGTGCAAGCTCAGAGGCTGGCAGCGTCAGGCGGGGTACCTTGGCTTCCTCCATCATTGGAGCAAGCAAGCCTCCTGTTTGCTTCAGTGCCTGGCTGCCGGCCACCATCTTGGTTGGCAGTTAATTTGCATAAGGATATGCTGATTAGCCAATGGGAAGGGTGTCAGGGTTATGGTCAATTCACATGTTTCTCTTTTATTAAATAGGACACTAGAGGCCCGGTGCACAAAAATTTGTGCACTCGGGGGGAGAGGGGGGTCCTCCAGCCTGGCCTGTGCCCTCTCACAGTCTGGGACCCCTCGGGAGATAACGACCTGCTAACATAGGCCTGCTCCCAGGTGGCAGAGGGCAGGCCCAATCCCTAGGTGCAGCCCCTGGTCAGGCTCAGAGCAGGGCCGATTGGGGAGTTGGGGTGCCGCCCCCTGTCATGCACAGAGCAGGGCGGATCGGGAGGTTGCGATGCCACCCTCAGTCATGCTCAGGGTACGGCCGATTGGGGGGTTGGGGCACCGCCCCCTGTCACACTCAAGGCAGGGTCAATGGGGAGGTTGCAGCGCCACCCCCTGTCACGCACAGAGCAGGGCCAATCAGGGGGTTGGGGCGCTGCCCCCTGTCACTCACAGAGCAGGGCCAATCAGGGGGTTGGGGCGCTGCCCCCTGTCACTCACAGAGCAGGGACCATCAGGGGGTTGGGGCTCCGTACCCTGTCATACACAGAGCAGAGCCCATCAGGGGGTTGGGGAGCTGCACCTTGTCACCCTCTATCACCCACAGAGCAGGGCCGATCTGGGGGTTGGGCGCCACCACTGTCACACTCAGGGCAGGGCCGATGGAGAGGTTATGGCTCTACCCTGTCACACACAGAGCAGGGCCCGTGGGCGGGGGGAGAGGATTGGGGCGCTGCACCCTGTCACACACAGAGCCACAGGGCGATCAGGGGATTGGGGAGCTCCCCCCTATCAGGCACAGAGCAGGGCTGATCAGGGGGTTGGGGCGCCTTCCCCTGTCACGAACAGAGCAGGGCGGATAGGGAGGTTGTGGCCCCGCCCCCTGTCACACACAGAGCTGCAGGGCGATCGGGGGGTTTGGGCGCTGCCCCCTGTCATGCTGATCCGGGTGCCGGGAGGCCTCGCAGCTCCGCTGATCCCGGTGCTGGGAGGCATATTACCCTTTTACTATATAGGATAGAGGCCTGGTGCATGGGTAGGGGCTGGCTGGTTTGCCCTGAAGGGTGTCCTGGATCAGGGTGGGGGTCCCCACTGGGGTGCCTGGCCAGACTGACTGAGGGGCTGAGGGCTGTTTTCAGGCTGGTGGATAGACTGAAGCTCCCAACGCTCCTTTTTTTCTTCTTTTTTTAAATTCTGGGCCAGCTTTAGCTCTGAGGCCTCGGCTGCTGAAAGCCGGTTTCTGGCCTTTGTTTTTCCTTCTGTATTTGATACAATGTTGCGGTCCGGCTGGCTGAAGCCTGGCTGACTAACGCAGGTTTCTGGGGTTTTGTTTAGCTTCTATATTTGCAACATAGTTGTTCAGAGTTGCAGCTGAGAGGCCAGCAAGTGAGGCGGGGAATGTTGGAATCCGCAGTCACTGGAGCAAGCAAGCCTCCCTGTTTGCTTCAGTGCATGGCTGCCAGCCGCCATCTTGGCTGACAGTTAATTTGCATAAGGATATGCTGATTAGCCAATGGGAAGGGTAGCGGTCGTACGCTAATTACCATGTTTCTCTTTTATTAGTGTAGATATTTAGTATTTGGACATACAACTGGTTTTGCTAGTAGACTGGATATTCTTTGACCTAGCTGAACTCTCTCATCAGTTTTAGAAGTTTGGGATTTTTTTTATATAGGTTCCTTCGAATTTTCTGTGTAGAGAATTATCATTTGTCATCTGCAAATAGTAACAATTTTATGTCTTGGTTTTTAATCTATACTTTTATAACTTTTTATTGCCTTATTGCACTGAGTAGAACTTCCAGCAGTATACTGAATTAGAATAGTTAGAGTGAACATATTCCCTTGTTCTCAGTCTTATGAAAACACATCCAGTCTTTTACTATTAAGTGTAAATTTTGTTGAAGTCTTTTCTCTCTATTTCTGATTGATTGAGCATTTGTATTACAAATATATGTTGTATGTCTTAAAAACACTGCACATCAATGGTTACCCAATTTTTCATCTTTAGCTTGTTGATATGATGAATTATGTTTTAATTTTTTATTCTCACATGAAGTTACATTTTGAGGAGAGAGAGAGAGAGAGAGAGAGAGAGAGAGAGAGAGAGAGATGAGAGAAACATGTTTCTCCTACACACCCCAACCAGACCAAACACTTAACCCAGGCATGTGCCCCTATTGGAATCAAACCCATGACCCTTCAGTACACAGGATGACACTCCAATCAATGGAGCCACAGCAGCCAGGATGGGTTATATTGATTTTAGAACGTTGGATAACTAGGAAAATATCTCACTAGATCATACATCATAATTCTTTTCAATTTCAAATTCCACTTGTTCATTGCTAATATATAGGATCACAGTTGATTTTTTAATATTAACATATTCTTTCAGCCTTGCTATAATCATTTGGTAGTTCTAGAAGATTTTTTGTCAATTTTTTCAGATTTTCTACATAAATTATCATCTCATCTTTGAACAAAGATAGTTTCATGTTTCCTTTTCAATCTGTATACTATTTATTTTATTTTATTGCTTTATTGAAATAGCTAGGACTTACGAGATTATTTTAAAACTAGTGTCCTGGTGCACAAAATTTGTGCACAGGAGGGGGGTGTCCCTCAGCCTGGCCTGCACCCTCTCCAATCTGGGACCCCTTGGAGGATGTCTGGCTGTTGGTTTGCCCCTAACCTCTTCTGCCTGCCAGTCTGATCACCCACTAACAGTTCCCCTGCTAGCCCGATTGAAGCCTAACTGCTCCCCTGCTGGCTGATCACCCACAACTGCCCTTCCCAAAAGTGACCCGCCTTCTCCGCTGGGACCCACCTCCTCCATGTGATGGGGCAAAGACACTGGGACCAGCCTCCTCTGCACCACACGGAGCTGTGGGACCACCAGGCCTCACTGCACGGAACGGTCGCCGGGCCCCGCCTCCGCAGTGTCTGTGGCCATCTTGTGCACAAAGGCCACCTAGGCTTTTATTAGTATAGATAAGTAGTAAGAGGAGATATCCTTACCTTGTATCTGATCCTAGTTTCTCACTATTAAGTATGATGCTAGCTGTAGGTTACTTTGTAGATATTCATTAACAAGTTGAGGAAGTTTCCTTCTATTCCAAGTTTTATCATGAAGGGTTGTTGGATTTCAGCATTTATTGGTAGATCATGTTATTTCTTTTAAACTTGTTTATGTGATGGATTATGTTCATTGATTTTTGAATGTTGAACCTGCCTTGCATATGTAGGATAAATCCCATTTGGTCATGATGAGTAATTATTTTTATTTTATTTTTTTTAAATTAAATTTGCTAGTATTTTACTGAGAATTTTTAAATCTATGCTCATGAGAGATATAGGTCTAGGTGTTTTGTTTTTTTCTTTATTATCATTTCTTTGTCTGGTTTTCATATTGGGGTAATGCTGGCATTACAGGATGAATTAGAATGTATTTCTTCTGCTTCTATTCTTCAAAAGAGATTATAGAAAATTGGTATAATTCCTTTCTTAAATGTTTGGTAGAATTTACCAGTGAAACCCTATGGGCCTGGTGCTCTTTGTTTTGGAAGGTTATTGTTTATTGATTCAATTTCTTAATAGACATAGACCTATTCAGATTATTTATTACTTCTTTCATGAGTTTTGGAGAGTGTTTCTTTCAAGGAATCGATCCATTTCATGTAGGTTGTCAAATTTGTGGGCATAGATTTGTTCACAATGTACCTTTACTATTTTGTTTTAATGTCCCTGGAATCTGTGGTAATGTCTATTCTTTCATTCCTGATAATAGTTTGTATTGTCTCTCTTCTTTACTTAATAGCAAGGCTAGAAGCTTATACTTTTTACTGAACTTTCCAAAGAAGCAGCTTTTAGTTTTATTGATTTTTTTCTATTGCTTTCCTGATTTCAATTTCTTATTATCTTTTCTCCTGTTTATTTTAGATTTAACTTGTACTTCTTTTTTTGTTTCCTTATGAGAAACTTACATTGTTAATTTTAGATCTTTCTTCTTTTATAACATATGCATTTACTTAATCCTATAAATTTCCCTGCATTCACTACATTCCACAAATTTGGATAAATTTTGTTTTATTTTCATTTAGTTCGAAATATTTTTTATTTTTTTTCTTGAGATTACTTATTTGACCCAGGTATTATTTAGAAGTGTGTTGTTTAATTCTCACATACTTGGAGATTTTTCAGTTATATTTCTTTTATTGATTTCTTGTTTAATTCCATTGTGGTCTAAGAACAGATTGGATAATTTTTAATTTAAAAAGTTTGGTAAGTCCTGTTTTTTTCTGTTTCCCAGAATGAGGTCTATTTTGTTGTGTTTCATGAAAGCTAAAGAAAAATATGCGGGGGGAAAAAAAAGACACATATGTAATACCCTTGGTAATACTTTAAGCAATAAAAAAAAAGGAAAAAAAAAGAAAAATATGTATTCTGCTATGGCTAGATAAATAAGTCTATAGATATCCATTATATTTAGTTGCTTGATGTTGTCTATGGATTTCATTATGGGTTCCAGTGTTCGGCAAACTGCGGCTCACAAGCCACATGCGGCTCTTTGGCCCTTGAGTGTGGCTCTTCTTAAGCCTTAGGAGTACCCTAATTAAGTTAATAACAACGTACCTACCTATATAATTTAAGTTTAAAAAATTTGGTTCTCAAAAGAAATTTCAATTGTTGTACTGTTGATATTTGGCTCTGTTGACTAATGAGTTTGCCAACCACTGCGTTAGACCATTACTGATTTTCTGACTTCTGAATTTATTCATTTCTGAATGGGGGATTTTGAATTATCTAGCTGTAATAGTGGATTTACCTATTTTCTTTATAGTTTCTATATGTTTTTGCATAATATAGTTTAATTTTATGTTGTTAGGTTTATACACATTAAGGATCATTTATGTCTTCTTAGAGAATTAACCCATTGATGTTATGCGATACTTTTCTTTATTCCTGATAACTGTCCTTGTTTTGAAGTCTGCTCTCTCTGAAATTAATGTAACTATTCCTGCTTAGTGTTCAGAATATTTTCATCTATCTGTTTACTTTTCATTTATATTTGTCTTTATATGTAAAGTGGTTTTCTCTTAAGCAACATATATAGGCATATCTCATTTTATTGCACTTGTGTTTTTTTACAAATTGAAAGTATAACCCTTCATCAGCAAAAAGATTACAACTTTCTGGAGGATCAAATGACAGTTATAATTTTTAGCAATAGTATTTTTTAAATTAAAGTATGCACATTGAGCCAAGCCAGTGTTGCTCAGTGGTTGAGCTATCAGCCCATGAACCAAGAGGTCCCTGGTTCGATTCCTGGTCAGGGCACATGCCCGGGTTGGGAGCTTGATCCCTAGTAGGGGGCATGCAGGAGGCAGCCAATTGATGTCTCTCTCAGCAATATTTCTATATCTCTATCCCCCACCTTTCCTCTTTCTCTAAAAGTCAATAAAAATATTTTTTAAGTATGTATATTATTTTTAGATAGAGTGCTACTTATTTTTCAATTCAGAGACTACAGTATAGTATCAACATAACTTTTATATGCAATAGGAAATCAAAAACTTATGTGACTTGCTCTATTGCTACATTCACTTTATTGTGGTGGTCTGCAACCAAACCCACATTATCTCTGAGGCATCTCAGTGGATGGGCTGTATTTTATTCCACTCTGAGAATCTCTGTCTTATAATTGGTGCATTTAGACCATTGACATTCAAAGTGATCTATAATAATAAAAGCATAATATGCTAATAAGACCAGATGTCCTTCCGTAAATCCTTCCTTCTGGACAAAGCCACAGCGGCAGAGGCCCACAGCCACCGTGGCAGCGGGCAGGGGCCAAAGCCAAGGCTCTTGCATGAATTTTGTGCATTAGGCCTCTAGTTACTGATATAATTGGATTAACTTTTTCCTCCTGTCCCTTGTATCACTGCTGTCACTGATTTTCCCTATATATAAATATGTATATTATATATAGAAGTATATGTAATTGAATACATTGTTGATATTATTTTGAACAAAGCATTTCTGTTAGTTCAATGACAAATAAGAAAAAATGTTTTTATTTTACCTTTATTCCTTCTTTGAAGCTCTTTATATAGATCCAAGTTTTTGGTGTATGTTATTTTTAGTCTCTAAAAAACTTCTTTTAACATTTTTGCAAGAAAGATCTACTGGCAAAAACTTTCTCAATTAAACTTTTTTCACTGAGAAAGTCTTTAATTCTCCTAAATTTTATTTTTTAAATATATTTTATCGATTTTTTACAGAGAAGAAGGGAGAGAGATAGAGAGTTAGAAACATCGATGAGAGAGAAACATCAATCAGCTGCCTCCTGCACACTCCCTACTGGAGATGTGCCCACAACCAAGGTACATGCCCTTGACCGGAATCGAACCTGGGACCCTTCAGTCTGAAGGCCGACGCTCTATCCACTGAGCCAAACCGGTTAGGGCTCTCCTAAATTTTTGAGTTATAATTTCACAGGGCACAGAGGTTGGTGGAATTGATGGGATTTATTTCTCTGAAATAAAATTTTTATAAAATAAATAAAATACAATTTTAATAAAATAAATAAAGTAAAAATTTTATTCCACTCTTTTATCGCTTGTGTGGTTTCTGAGAAGTTGGATGTTATTCTTATCTTTGTTCTATTAGTAAAGTGTTTTACCACCTTCTCTGAGTTCTTTCAGAATCTTTTCTTATTTTTTGGTTTTCTGAGAAAACTTTTTTATTTTATTTTTGCTTTTATACTGCTAGGTCTCTCTGAACTTCCTGGATCTGTGGTTTGGTGTCTGACATTAACTTGAAGAAATTCTCAATTATTGTTTTAAATATTTCCTCTGTTCCTTTATTTTTCTTCTTTGCCTACTAGTATTCCTATTGTATCTTTTTTTAATTGTCCCAGTTCTTTTTATACATCGTGAATTCAGTAAGTTGGGAATTATAAATTTTGAGTATAATATAATCTCTAACTATAATTTAATTTTAATGGACTGAGGTGTATATCAAATGCTATGGTTTTATACTCAGTTGTATACATTTAAAAGGTAATACAATAGTGTGAATTTAGAATGTCAATATTTATAATACACATAAATTATATCATATGCCACAATTAAATTATGAAAAGCTTTTAGATGTCAACTTAAAAACTTGTAAGGGTTATCTAGTTCTTAAAAATACTTTAAGGGTTTCACAGTACAAGAATTGAAAGCTGCTTCTAAATAACCCAAATCCATATTAAATGAGTAGATTAAATAAAGTTCTTTAGTGTTGCCAAATTATGAGAGATATTCAATTAAGTTCAATAGAAATGGCCTCATTAGGATATCTCTCTCACTTAATTTCTACCCGTCCTCTGTGGCCTTTTCTTGCAATATTTGCCTTGTTTCATTCATGCCTAGTGATTTCCTGCCACTTCAGGAAAGCTTTTACCATACTTGCAAATGTTCCCAAGCAACAGAGACTTCCTAACTTTCTCCCTCTCAGTGTCCCAATCAGGTTTCATGCAATGGTGATAGCCAGGCTGCTCTTGACTCAACTGAGGCTGTAAAATCTACTGCAAGTGATGATTTCTCTGACTTTTTTAGTATCCTGAATTACTTTGGTCCAACTCTAATAATTGGGATTTGGATTCAGCAAGGTTGTGGTTATCATAATCACCCAAAAGCCCAGATCATCGAACAGTGGTAGCTACTTAGTTCCATCACAGCAAGGCCCAGGGAATAATTGGTAATTAGGTCAGGAAATTTCCTTTTCCCTTGAAAGGCTTTATCTTATAGGAGAATCCAGTAGGTTCTGCATCAAAATGTACTCATTATATCTTGATTTTACTAGTATTATCTCCAATATATGCAAAATACATTCCCAAGCAATACCTATGTTTTATTATTTAACAAAAGACAGTCCAATCGGTGTCAGATCGCAGATGACTTATGGTAGAGTGGAAAGCAAAAGTTTTCTAATGAAAGGATCTAAGAAATTGCTGGCAGTGCAACCAGGCAGTGTGTGAACAAAATGTTCAAGAAAATATTTTATTTTTATTTATGTTGGCTATAAAATAAATATTGCCTAGTTGAGTCAGTGGATTTTATATGTCAGGCACTATTTCCTGTTGCACCCAATCACTGCAGAGCTGTCAAAAGCAAAGCGTGTATTTGAAGAGTCTACCCTCTGAACGGAAGGAGAAGAAATACTAGGATGGTTGACAAAACGCATCCATGATGAGTCTCTCTCCCACTCTCTTTAAAGGTTTTTGAGTTTATTCCCATTTTAGCAAATGTGGACTCTGAATGAAAAGTAATCGAAGGCAATAGTTTCTAAGGGTCGTGGAGAAGAAAGAAGGAAGACATTTTCGAAGCAGATGACATTACACAGGTGTAACACATGTCCCAAGAATAAAAGACAGAGAGCTTTCATTGGATATTGGACACCCCCGCCCTCCACTCAATAGCAAAATACAAAGAATGTGCTGAGATGGTCATTTTATACTATGGGTGTCTGGTCACCGGCTTGGATGCTGCAGCCACATCAGATTCAATGAGCATCAGGAACAGGCGAATGAGAATGCCCAGCAAACAGCAAATGTCAGGAGGGTTCAAGCAAGAAGCAACGATTCAGCACGTGCCTCTTCACAGAATTTGACTGGAATTACATGGCAGACAGACGCCTTACGGTGAGACCAGGCCCTGTGCAAGCACTCCTGAGATCTAGGCTGGGCGTTTAAAGCTGCTTTCCTGGGTGGGCCTCGCAGTGCCCTGGGCCCCATCCCGGGAGTCAGAGCTCCAGCGACAGAGGCATTGGCTTTCAGCTGTTTATTAATTGCTGTGTATGTTTGCTGCTGTTATATGTGATTCAAGAGCCTTAAGTTATGAATAATTAAAGCCTTGGCTCTCTATGAGTATAAGCTACGATATGCTAATAACAGTCTAGTCAGCGTATCCCTTAAAACTGGACACTGAAATTACTCCCACCTCTCACTTATGTGCACAAACACAAACACGGTCACTAACATACTTGACTCACTTTTTCTGTTGTTGTTAATCCTCACCCAAGGATGTTTTTCCATTGATTTTTAGGGGAGTGGAAGAGAGAGGGAAAGACAGAGAGAAACATGGATGTGAGAGAAATACATCGATTGGTTGCCTCCTGCACAAGCAGGGCCCAGGGCCAGGCCAAGGAGTAGTCTGCAACCAGGGTACATGCCCTTGACCAGAATCCAACCCAGACCCTTTGGTCCACAGGCCGACGCTCTATCCACTGAGCCAAACAGGCTAGCAGTGGTCGGCAAACTCATTAGTCAACAGAACCAAATATCAACAGTACAATGATTGAAATTTCTTTTGAGATCCAAATTTTTTAACTTAAACTATATAGGTAGGTACATTGTTATTAACTTAATTAGGGTACTCCTAAGGCTTGGAAAGAGCCACACTCAAGGGGCCAAAGAGCCGCATGTGGCTCACGAGCCACAGTTTGCCAACCACTGGAAGGCAACTCACTCATTTTTAATAACCCTAGTTAAACTGTATGTTTTTTTAAATGATCATTGATTGTGCATTCTAAAAAAAAAACCCTTTTTACACTATAATGGAATAGGTTGAAATAATACTAATACTAAATGATTGAACTTCTATCACTTTGAAACCTTTGGTAATGTCATAATAATGGGTATACTTTTGATTTATCGGATGAACATTTTACTCTAAATCAGTGGTTCCTAAACTTATTTGGCCTACCGCCCCCTTTCCAGAAAAAATATTACTGAGCCCCTGGAAATTAATTTTTTTTAAATTTTAATAGCAGTTACTCATCGCCCCCAAATGCACCTGTGGCCATCACCACCCCCCTGGATCGCTGCAGCACCCACCAGGGGGCGGTAGCTCCCACTTTGGGAATCACTGCTCTAAATGGTCTAATTCAGCGGTTCTCAACCTGTGGGTTGAGACCCCTTTGAGGGTTGAACGACCCTTTCACAGAGGTCGCCTAAATACATCCTGCATATCAGATATTTACATTACGATTCATAACAGTAGCAAAATTACAGTTATGAAATAGCAACAAAATAATTTTATGGTTGGGGGTCACCATAACATGAGGAACTGTATTAAAGGGTCGCAGCATTAGGAAGGTTAAGAACCACTGCTCTAACTGAACAAATTTGAGAGCTGAAAGCCTTCCCAATGTGGTGATCACCTTTTCTTATGTCCAGCATTCAGGCGCATCAGGGGTGCTCAGGTCTGAGCATGCGTGCACAGATTTGTCTCTTCTGTGTCTTTGCTCATTCACAGCCTCAGCTGGTTGGAAGGAGTGAATTTCTAATGGTGAAATTATAGGCAGTTTGACAGGCCAAGGGGGAGATATTCTGAGAGTGAGGCGCTTTCCGCCATCCCTCAAATTTAAATGACAACAAACAGTAGGGTTTAATTTCCTCAGTCCAGGTTTTAGCAGGATTCTTGTCAGTCAAAGACTTTCACAGAACACCTGCCCATATAAAATATTTCTCTTCACATACTAATTCCCTGCCTGACACTTGACAGGTATAATAAGGAAAGATGGGAAGCTGAGTATTTGCTCTGTAAGATGGAGATTTGATTCATAGCAATTTACTTATTTAGAATGAAGTTCCATTCTGACAGAATTGTTCATTCCTATGGTTTTCCTTTTAACAAAACTTTGCTTGCACCTTAATTGTGTAGGTTTCTTAATTTTCATCAAAGAGGACACATTTTGTTCAGTCTTTTAAGTGTATTTGGGTGGGCTTTTAACAGAAATATAAGAATATAGAACATTATCAAAAACAGTTACAACTGATTCTTAGGTTGTTTGTATAGAAAAATGGGGCAGGTGAGAAGCTAAATGACGGTGGTTACACTATCTGCATTATTTATAGCCTGTTTTAAAAAAATAAAAATGTAATGCCCTTATGTCTTTTTTTATCTCTTGAGTGCAATTTGAAGTGGAAAATTTCCCCCTATTTAACTTCAGGTATTGTTTTCTTCCATAGAATGGTTCTTGCTACTGGAAAATCCATGTATTGGCTGGCTACATTCTCCCAAAATAGGTTCTTTACTATACTTCATATGGATTAAGTCACCACGTTAGACATAGTCAAGTACAGAAATTGGAATAAGAGCACTGAGGATCATGTACTAAAATACTTTCATTTATTTACTGAGTCAGCAACTTATAAAATATAAGGAAAGGGCCTGCAGCAGGTGCCTCAATTGGTTAGAGCATCATCCTAATAGGCCAAGGTTGTGGGTTCAATCCCCAGTGGTCAGGGCACATACAAGAATCAACTAATGAATGCATAAATAAGTAGAACGACAAATCATGTTTTCTCTCTTTTCTTCTGCCTTTCTAAAATCAACAAATAAATTTAAAAATTTAAAAATATATAAGGAAAGTAAATCTGTACATTTTCTTCAAAAAGCCCAATTATAAAGAAAATAGGATAACTAAGTTTTAATGGTTTTAAAATCAATCTTTGTTAGAGGTTAGGGAACTAAGTAAGTGTAATTAGAAAGATGAAATAAATAGACTTGGAACATTCAGCATGGCACAATGAACCAAGATTCTGGAGTCATGGTTCTTGTACCAACCCTGCTATGGAACAGCTGTGACACCTTGGTCAAATTATTTTATTTTTGTGATTCACTTAACAACTCTCAGATGAGGCTGTGTTAGAAGAACTCTAAAACAAACTACATCTCTGAAATGTTTTCCTCTATTTTTGGATGGAGAAGCAATAAAGTGGGTTGGGTTACCTGCAGTCTCAGCTGGTAGGTGATGGAGATAAAGCACAGGAAGTATAAGCAGATTGTTGACTGGCCAAAATATGGCGGAGGCATATTGCATCTGGAAATGACAAAGATCACAATTAGGTAAAAAATAAAAACAATTCTATGGCAATGATTTACTATTAAATCTCACTTCTTATTCAGAAGAAGGAGTTTGGTTCATTGCAACTTGGTTCTTACAGATATTAGCTTAAGACACAACAAATGTTAAGTTATTAAGAGCAACAAAAATATATGTATTATCCATAAATCAAACCAAGATTCAGCACACCTAAAAAGATTTCTCTTAGTTTATTGTGGATATAAACATTAAAATGCAGGTGTAGGGGTTCTAGAAAAACTTAAGCAACATTTTAGAGATTCTCTGTGAATATCTGTGAATGAAAAGATTAATAATAATTATTCATTGTCAAAACATAGAAGCTGAGAATTTCTATACTTGAAATTTAAAATTAATGATAAATAAGATGAGCAAGATAAAATTTGTTCACTAAATCCATGGATTCTAGAACAAAATTTTGATTTTAGGACAAACAAAAATAAGCCATTTTTTTCTACTGTATATTACAATGTATGAGGTTCATTATCACTGTATGTGGTATAGAGTAGATGGATCATATTAAATTTGGTCAATTTGATTCTGAAAAAAGGGATACTTGAGCCATAGCTGCATATTGAATGAATATAAAGACTACTTAGCAAACATTTTCTTTTTGTTACAGTCAATATTAGAAAATAGCTTGGATTTTCCTCAGAAACATTGATGGCATCAGTGAGAAGAGTCCTTTGGGCTACTCTCAGGCACAGAATGATTTGTATAACCCTTGACATGGTACCAACTCCCTAAGGCTCAATTTTTTTCATATGTAAACTGAAAATATTAATATGTATAACTAAAATTTTGAGGAATAATTTCAATAACATTTTGCCAAATATAGTATGTTACTGATTCTAATTGTCACCTTGATATTTTGTATCATTGAGGAAACAAAACTATAATACTTTTATACTGAGAATTTTTTATCTTATGCATAAGTAAAGATATTTTAAAAATGTATTTAAATGTTAAAATTAAAGTATAAAAAAATTCATTGGTTTAGATATTCCCAAAACTTACTATTTTTAAAACCTGACTATTTTGTCACTTTGAAATGCAAAAAGGTCAATTTTTATTTTTATTGCTGAGAGGATTGCAGATGTCCTCCATTTCCGCCCTTTGCTCCAACTCCACTGGGCTCCTGCCACACCGCAGGCCTGCACAGCACTATTGCCTGTGCCCACAGGCTATGCATATATGTATACAAATTCTTTGGTTAATCTCCCTTTGTGTGTGTTTTTGTTGTTGTTTTTTAAAAAATAATAATATCATTGTGCATCAAAAGCGTTGATGCTGAAGTATTTCTTAAAAGAATGATTTACAATTATCTCTGGTGTTTTCTCCCACATTAACACTCATTCTGGAACTGTTGGATGCTGGCAATTTATTATTTCTCAAAACATAAAATTTTATTTTTTCTTATCATTTCAATCACAGATCAAAGTCAATAGAAAGTTTTTGACAAATTAGTGTTCAATGTCTTTTTTTTAATCCTCACTCAAGGACATTTTTCCACTGAATTTAAAAGAAAGTAGAAGGGAGGGAGGAGGAGGGGAGAGAGAGAGAAAGAAAGAGAGAGAGTAACATCTACGTGAAAGAGACACATTGACTGGTTGCATCCCACACTCACAACCGAGGTATATGCCCTTGGCCAGGAATTGAACCCAAGACCCTTCGGTCCATAGGCCGACACTCTAACCACTGAGAAAACTGTCAGTGTGTTCAATATCTTCATGATGGCCTTGCTCCAGGGGACAACCAATTGGATCTGTTTTTGGCTTTTTTGAAGTCTCCCTAACCTGTTTTAAGAGATTCCATCACATTGCTGCACTGTAGTTGTAGGCCTTTGTTTACAATAAGCAATGCTTTCTTACACAGCTCACAAATAACATATAATGGGGATTATTACAGTTATGGGTCCCTTCCTTTATTAGAAAGAACTTGGTTGTGGCCTTTCAAGAAAATGTGAAATTGTGTTCATGCTTCTGATGAATGTTTTATTCACAAATATTAGATTTAGAGTTTATTTCTATGTGCATCTGTATGTACTATTTCATATTTCTGCCCTTTTGCATACATAATAATTCTTCTCAATACCTTGACCCAGTGTAATATTTTTTAACTCATTAAAAATAGCAATTAAGTTTAACATGGGTGGTGGTATCAAGTAGGTTAAAATGAGAACAATTTAAATAGCAATAACCAAGGTTATACATTTGTGTGCAATGTGAAGTAGATAATTATTGTCTTGCACATGAAGACTGTAAGAGATCATTTATTTTAAGAAGAACCTATTTCAATAGTTATTAAAATGTGAAAAATATCTATCACAAAATTAGTGAAATATGGTATATTAAACATTTAACAATATCTGGCCAATCTGGCTAATCAAAGTTCAATGCATGGTAGCCATTGCTATTACTATATTATTGTTATAACATTAATATGAGTGATATTTTGACACTCTTTGTCAGTTTTATGACAGTGCGACAGCTTATACCTAGGACAGTGACATTACATAGTGAATGGACATGGCTTTCTTGGGAAGTTTAGATACCCTGTCTTCCCCTGCCTTGATAAATCATATTTTGATTATTCTCTGAATTGAACTTTTGCCATAGCTCTTATTATACAAAACAATAATTCACTGTTCCCTCAGGATATTTATAGAATCCAGAGTTTATATTATCTGGTCACAGAATCATTTATGAACACATTTTAAAAATGAAGAATATATTCATTTTAACATGATGATTAAAGAATTTTTTATCCATGTGTGCGTTTTGAAATATTAATGAGGGCAAGCTACTTATTGCTTAATCAATTTTAGATCCAATGACTTTAATAGTGTTGCATGTTTTCAAATACTTGAACAGTCAAGTACAGTTTTAACATCCATTTCTGATGTAGTTACTTAACATGAAGCCATTCCCCCCTCGTATTTCTTCTCTGCTAATTTTTATTTATTTTAACAGTCAAAATATAATGTGAAGTGCTATATATTAGGTGGGTAAAGCATGTAAACAATTGTGAAATAGTTTTTTATATTACTGTCTATGTAGGCCCAGAGGGAATAAATTATTATTAAAATCATAGGCATCAAAACTCTTTAATAATAAACTCACAAAACAATAGAGCTCTATAAAATCTCAAGGAAGAGCCTACATATTTTGGAAATAGTGGTCACGTGGGTAGCATATACTCAGTGAATCTGGAACTTTATCAGGTAGTTAGACTCCCCAATACTAATCTCTTTATTTTGTCTAAAATGAAAGGATCTCTGCTTACATAAGGGTGATATACACTAAGCATACTGAAGGTGACTTCAACTAAATCCTCAAAGAGAGGAGAAGAATCTTTGTGACACATTGGGCTGCAAAGACAGAGGAATTTATAATGCACAGAAACTCACACACATGGAGAAGAGACAAAGTAACATATATAAAAGCTATATTTGGGCCAAACATAGCTAATATTTGTAACAATTAATATTTTTCCAATGCCTGATATGGGGAAGGCTCATCACATCTATTATCTTTAAACTGTGCAATAACCCTACATTGTATGTGACAGTGTTTTCAATGGATAAATGTGGAAAATGAGCTTCAAAGATGACTATGCACAGGAACTCACAACTGCTGGGGTGGTTTTAAACTTCTTTATGGGAAAGTATTAAAAGTGTCAAGATAGTTGGAAGGCTGGGCTTGAAACTGCATTTGATATAATTCTATAGATAATATTAAGGATTGAGGGAAGGGCAAATGCAATTATCTGCGGGGTCAAGCTAAAGCCACCCTGTGCCCTCTGGAGGCTGCTGTCATAGCTCCTGGGAGCAGTGCTGGGAATCAATCACATGCATTCTGTCTGAATCACACCCACTGGCATTTGTTGTACACTGTATCACTGCCTCCTATATTGTCAGACTCCATGCTACATTAAAGTTGAACTTTGAGTGGTTTCTAAAGAGTAAAACTTAGTTATAAAAGCCTCTCTCCTAAAAAAGGAAGATGAATATCAAATTGTTTCATTAGTCTGAAAACTCTCTATTGCTCTCTCCAAATCTGAAGAGTATCGTCATTCCTCTACCTCCCACAGTCTCCTAAACATGCCACAGGGCTCTGAGCTGATGGTTAGACTGAGCCCACTGCACCACAAGAAGCACACATTCAATGCAGCAGCACTATGGCCTGCTGGGAATAAAACCCCACACTTCCCATTGGCCTCATCTGGTGCCATCTGCACAGCTGTATGTTCAAAATCTCTTTCATTAGCAAGAGTGACAACAATGTTGTGATTGGCCCCATGATCTTCTTCAGCAGACCTGTGATGAGCAGCCTGAGTAAACCACATGAAAGAAAGAAATGAAATATTTTTATTTACTACAATGGTACTTTTTAGGTCAATCTATATTTGGGTGCTAAACAAAAATACAGAGTACCCAGTTAAGTTTGAATTTCAGATAAGTATTGAGTAATTTTAAAATATGTGTATGAACATATAAGTATTAATATAAATATTAGTATAACTATATAAGTATGTATGCAATATTAGGTATATACTTATGTTAAAAATTAGTATTTATCTAAAATTCAAATTTCACCAGCCAGTATGTAATTTTCTAAATTTGGCAACCCTATCTATGTGACCTAGTGACTGGCTTTAAGAAATTCAGTCTGGGGGAGTCAGATATACAGATCTCAATTTATAAAAAAGTAATTCTTATTCTTAAAGGTATTACAGGTGGGATGTCAGATAAAGATATGCCTAATTGAGAATGGAAGGAATGAAGACACCAGCTTTATACCAATGTCCTTCTATTTTACAAATGAAATCATTTCAGTAGATAAATGGTTGTGTTCAGAGCATAAAGAGCTTACTATACAATTGGGGAAATAGGCATAAATACAGACAAAAGTAGCAAACCATCTATACTAATAAGAGGGTAATATGCTAATTAGACCAGACATCTTCCAGACATTCTTCTGGACGTCCTTCCGGACAAAGCCACGGTGGCGGGGGCTGAGGCAGACGTGGTTAGGGGTGATCAGGCCAGCAGGGGAGATCAGTTAGGGTTGATCAGGCAGGCAGGCAAAGTGGTTAGGGGCGATTAGGCAGGCAGGCAGGTGAGCGATTAGGAGCCAGTGGTCCCAAATTGTGAGAGGGATGTCCCTGGGATTGGGCCTAAAACAGCAGCCAGACATCCCCCGAGGGGTCCTGGATTGAAGAGGGTGCAGGCAGGGCTGAGGGACCGCCCCTGCTCCGTGCATGCATGAATTTCATGTGCTGGGCCTCTAGTCCTATATAATAAAAGGGTAATATGTAAATAGACCAAATGGCGGAACGACCAGTCGCTATGACGTGCACTGACCACCAGGGGGCGGATGCTCAATGCAGGAGCTGCCCCCTGGTGGTCAATGTACTCCCACAGTGAGGAGCGCTGCTCAGCCAGAAGCCGGGCTCATGGCTGGTGAGTGCAGCGGCAGTGGCAGGACCTTCTCCCGCCTCCGAGGCAGCGCTAAAGATGTCTAACTGTGGGGAGCTGGCCTAAGCCATCAGTAGGAAATCCCCCAAGGGCTCCTAGACTGCTAAAGGGTGCAGGCAAGGCTGAGGAGACCCCTCCCTCCCCCCCCAGAGTGCACGAATGTCGTGCACTAAACCTCTAATACAAAAATAATAATACAGGAAATACCATAAGGAAATCCATGATTAGTTCCTAAATAAGTAGTTTGTACAGCATATTATCAAAGAGGGCTTCATTTCTTGCTCCTACATGGCTCATCAAGGATAGGTTTGATTTATATAAGCAGAGGACAGTCACTCCAAACGCTGGGTAAAACCAAGTGTTCATTGGGTCTCCCAAGGCATTTTATACATATTCTTATTACTGAACTCCTCAAATCTCTCATTAATATTTCTGTCCTCTTTTAGTCTATCAATTCCGAGCAGGCAGAGTCTTTCTGTGTGTTTTTATTTTAATATTATTTTTATACAAAATCCCTAATTTTCACATGGTACAGTGTAAGTGCTCAGCAAATATTGAACTGACTTTGTTGTAATTAATGTGGATGGAAAAGTCCCTTCATGGGAAATAAACTTAAAGTGCTGAAAACTGAAGCAATAATTGTGCATGTGCCCTGGATGGGGGAGCGGTTTGTATAACATGCATACATTTTTACTGTTTTGTGACCAACAACATGCCACACAGTCCTGCAGTTACAGTCATTAGTTGGTTATAGCAATTGTGATGATAGCAAGAAACAAAAATAACTTAAAAATTTAAAAATTTATTGAGGTGACATATGTGATCTGAACTTCTAATTAAGTTCTATTATTAGTGTCCTTAAATATTTAAAAATAAATTATTTGACTATAATAATACTATGCATATTAAAATCATAAACACAGTTATTTCTTTTTTTCTCCAAATTATATACATTAATCCCCTACTAAATGAGTTATAGGATTAGGCTTTGGTAATATAAACACAAATTAAATATAAATAAAATATGGTCATGATACTCTTTTCTAAATTTTCTATGACAGAATATATACAATTTAGAGGACTCTATTTTTAAAAAATCAGAATCCACCAAGACATGCCAGAATAAACATCTTGCAGCATGAAATTAGTAAAGATTGAAAACACATAAAATTTTGGTAATGGGAGCTGAAAACTGGCTTATTTCCAGTTTTATTAGAAATCTGATTTTAGCTTATGTTCACTTAGAAGTTCATTACCTTCCCAGACAAATCTAATCTACATATTTAGGTCATTCTCCACCCTTTCCATTCATTCTCACTAAGATCTAATAGAATATCAGCTCAGGAAAATGCCATTTTCCTGTTCTCATGCAATTAGCATCCTGGATTGAGCACACCGATTTTGGGCTTAAAGGCTTTAAAAAAGATAGAAGATATTGGGTAGGCACTTCCACTTTCCATTGATTGGAGTGTAGGAGGTTTAAAGTTTGGGGAAAAATGGGTCTGTCATATTCAGAACTTTGTAGAGAAACAAACAGAAAAGAAAACAAAAACTGAGGACACAAATATATATATAATTCATCAACACAGCATATAACTTAGTGCCTGACACAAAGGTGGCATTTAAAAGGAAAGTAGTATTGAAACTATTTCAAAAGATATTTAATTTAAACAAATCAGGCTCCCTTTATAAAATATGTACCGTTAAATGAACTAAAAACTGGGGCAATGAATGTCAGCCTTCAAAAAGAAAAGGTTGTCTATTTTACAAAATTTGACCTTGACATGTTTTTCTAAATCAAGAGAGCTCTGCAACAATATTAGATTAAAAACGAAACCTGTAATCCAGTTTCAAATGGCATCTTCAGGGTTTTCAGTTTTGGAAAGTAGATCTTTACCTTCCAGTAACTATATATCATCTTACTGCTCAGTGATAGTAAAGACTCTGATTAAAGATGATACAACGTTTGACCTGTCAAATTAGGAAAGATTCACAGGGATAGTCCACAGTCCTGGCAAGAGCACTCTTTTTGATTGGCATTTACTTTCTTTCTAGTAGCTGTGTAAATTTTCACAGAGTGGGTGGGAAGCAATTTGGCAGTATATGCTAACTTTTAAAATCTTCCTCTATTTTGACTCACAAATTTCAATTTGAGGAAAACATACTAAATTAGTGTTTATGATATAGTACAAACCGGCTACACATTTGTATTATGTCTATAATTGCAAAACTTGATTTTATGTCCAAATACAGGAGAATATGTAAACACATTTAGTAAATACATTTGAGTATTGTACAGATATTACAAATGTATTTTCAGAGAATGTTTAATATGTAAAATTTTCACTGCATAATGTTAAGTGAAAATAACCAGGGTGTAAGTCTAAGAATGGTATGAATGCACAAAATTTCTAATATAAACCTTAGTCCCACGAGAAACATAAGAACAATTTAAGTAGTTTGGTGATGTCATCTTTGCTCAAAATCATGCCAATTTTTAAAGCTATAGTTCATAACTTTTATTTAACCTAGCCCTTAAGTGTAATGGCAGCCAGCCACAAATTTAACTCCCACAGCTACTCAGATGGGCACAGAAAATATACCTATTTTATTTTTTGTCAATAACTAATCTGGCCTTCCTTCTAAGCCAACCACATCCCTGGTTGGCAGGAGAGATAATTAAACTTAATGTCTAATCTGTAGCCCATGATTTAAAGAATCCTTTAGACAGTGTCTCAGATGGATGTCTTGTGGCAGCTCCTTATCCTAAAATATATTTAGGTGTTTGGAAGGAAAGAGATATGCTGTGCATTTGTGGCACAAAGTGGAAGCACCCCCTTTGCCAAGTCCTCCTGTACCTTTGGGTACATGTTGGCTGACCACTGCTCTTCTCAAGGACAGTGGCCCTGCTCACTGGGACAGTCTGCGGTACTGACTGCCATTTGCTGTTGAGGTGTGTGGCTCTCTAACTTGTATTTTGGTTTCTCTGGGCTGGAGTGGTGTCTTCTCTTGTCCTCCTTATTGGGCTTACGTTGGATCCAGATAACAATATAGATCTTCTCGGGCCACGCTACACTCACATTTTTGCCTCAGTGTGCCAGTCCTCCCAGTAGCCTTTTCTATAGGTGCACTTTATTCCATTATCCTACATTCCACAAGCCATCCAGACTCTGAGCTCTTTGAGCTCCTTCAGATGACTTCTAATCATATATTTCAGTCAATTAGGAGCACTAACTTCAAGGCTTTCCTCCCCTGGGTCTCACCCTCACACCAAGTTTGTTTTAATGAGCCACAACCCAGACTGGCATTGCTCCAGGACTAAGGAGAGGAGAGGTAGATGGGCTTTTCTTTAACTTCTCTACAGCTTACCTTTTTAAAAAATGTCTAACTCAGAATTCCCTTAATGGCTTTAAAATCCAGTTCGTTGCTAATGTGCTAATGTGGATGTTAAAAGGAAATTTAAAGCAGGGATCTCCTGATAAAAATCAGAACAGCAGCCCTAACTGGTTTGGCTCAGTGGATAGAGCGTCGGCCTGCAGACTGAAGTGTCCCAGGTTCGATTCCAGTCAAGGGCATGTACCTTGGTTACGGGCACATCCCCAGTAGGAGGTGTGCAGGAGGCAGCTGATCAATGTTTCTCTCTCATCAATGTTTCTAACTCTCTATTCCTCTCTGTAAAAAGTCAATAAAATATATTTTTAAAAAATCAGAACAGCATTTACTTCTGATGGTGGTGAGGTTTGACTAGAAATTTTCTGAAAGGAAATTTTAATAGAGATGTTTAGCATCCTATATAATAAAAGCCTAATATGCTAAGTGTCCGGTCATCCAGTTGGCCGTTCAACCAATCAAAGTGTAATATGCTAATGATATGCTAAGGTCGGTCAACTGCTTGCTATGATGTGCACTGACACCAGGGGGCAGACAGTCGACTGGTTGACCAGTCACTATGGCATACACTGACCACCAGGGGGCAGATGTTCTCACTGTAGGTTAGCTTGCTGCTGGGGTCTGGCTGATTGGGACTGAGAGAGATGGGTCGGACACTCCCCTGGTCCCTTCCCAGCTAGCCAACCTCCCATGTCCCTCCCTGGCCCCGATCCTTCCCCGGTGGGGTCCTTCGGCCTGGCCTGCACCCTCTCGCAATTGCGGACACCTAGGGGGATGTCGGAGAGCCAGTATCGTCCGGATGGTGGAATGACTGGTCACTATGACACACACTGACCACCAGGGGGCAGACACTAAACACAGGACCTGCCCCTTGATGGTCAGAGTGCTCCCACAAAGGGAGCGCTGCTCAGCCAAAAGCCGAGCTCATGGCTGGTGAGCGCAGCAGCGGTGGCGGGAGCCTCTCCAGCCTCCGTGGCAGCCCTAAGGATGTCCGACTGATGGCTTAGGCCCGCTGCCAAAGGGGAGCGGGCCTAAGCCAGCAGTTAGACATCCCCCAAGGGCTCCTGGACTGCGAGAGGGTGCATGCCCGGCTGAGACCCCCCCCAAGTGCACAAATTTCGTGCACCAGGTCTCTAGTATATATCATATAGTTTGATTGGGTGATGGTTACAGAGTACATGTTTGTCGAAATTTATCAAACTGTTAAACCACAGGAAAAATACATATAAGAACAAAATAATTTAAAATGCTCCCTAAAGAAGGCACTATCTTTCTTTATGTTGTTATCTTGCTAAGTAATTCCATATTGCATGTCAGAGTTTGAATTGACTCTCTCATCATCTTTTAAACATATTTTTATTTAATTTTATTGTGGTAAAATATATATAACACAAAATTTGCCATTTTAACCATCCATAAGAATACAATATAATGACATTTACTACATTTGCAATGTTCTGCAACCATCATCACCATTAATTTTCAAAACCTGTCCATGGCTCTAAACTGAAACTGCACCCATTAAGCAATAACTTCCCATGCCCTCCTCCCCTTAGTCCTTGGTAACCTCTGACCTACTTTCTGTCACTATAAATTTGTTAATTCTAGATATGTAAGTGGAATTATGCAATATTTGTCTAGTTGTGTCTGTTTTTACTTAGTACAGTTTTCAAGTTTTTTCCAAATTTTGCACACATCAGAACTTCATTTTTTAAAATAGACCTTATTTTCTAGAATATTTTAGGCTCCCAGAAAAACTGAGTGGAAGGTAAAACTTTGCCATATACCCCTTGTGCCTACTCATACACAGCCTCTCCCACTATCAATATCCCTCACCTCGGGGGTAGGTCTGTGACAGTGATGAACCAACATTAACACATCATTATCACCCATAGCACATGGTTTACATTACGGCTCACTCCTGGTGGGTTTGGACAAATGTGTAATAACATGTATTCACCGTTATAGTATCATATGGAATAGCTTCACTGCCCTAAAATTCCTCTGTTCTCTAACTACTCATTCCTCTATCCCTAACCCCGACAACCACTGATGTTTTTATTCTCTCTGTAGTTTTGCCTTTTCTAGAATGTCATGTAGTTAGAATTGCACAGTTTGTAGTTTTTTCAGACGGACTCCTTTTACTTAGTAATATGCATCTCACTTTTCTTCATGAATTTTCATGGCTTGATAATGCATTTCTTTTAACATTGAATAATATTTCACTGTCTTCATTTACCACAATTTATTTATCTAGCCACCTACTGAAGGATATCTTGATTGTTTCCAAATTTTGGCAGTTATAAATACAACTGCTATAAATATCCGTGTGCAGGGTTTTGGGTGGATGTAAGTTTCAAGTTATTGGGTAAATAACAAGTAGTCTGATGGCTGAATCTTATGCTAAGAACACATTTAGTTTGTAAAAAACTCTGAAATTCTCTTCCAAAGTGATTGTAACATGTTGCATTCTTACCAATGTCAATCTAAATAAAAAGGTAAACTGAGGCAAACAAATTACTAGAAAATGATTTCATTTGGGAATAACAGATGAGCTATGATTCAACAAATGCTTGCCGTAGCAAGCCATAAACAGATCCATTGAAGGCTTGGGACAGACCGTATTGATAGGCAAGAAGTACAAAGAGGGAAAGTACAGCCAGAGTGCAAGCATTAAGTTCATCAGCTTGAAGATGGAAAGATCTTTTTAGCTGGTTCCCAGTCTTCTGTAAACCAGAAATCTAATGCAAATCCGTCTCTCAGTTCTTAAATTCTGGTATTCTAAGGGCACATCCGGGAGATTTTTTCATTTCATATATTTTTGTTCCATTTAAAATTGACATCCTTTCACACTAATAAGAAAGTTAGTTGCTTATTACTCCACATCTTTGTTGATATTCATTATTGTCAGTGATTTGGTCTTTGGTCATTTTAATAGGTGCGTAGTGGTGTCTCATTGTTTTAATTCACAATTTCCTAATGATATGTGATATTGAGTATCTTTTCATGCTTATTTGTAATCTGTATATCTTCTTTGGTGAGGTTGCTGTTCAGGTCTTTAGCCCATTTTTTAATTGGGTTGTTTATTTATTGTTGAATTTTAAGAGTTCTTTGCATATTTTTGTATAACAGTCTCATATACAAGGTTTGCAAATATTTTTTACCAGCCTAACTGCATGTGTATGAAAAAAAGAGAAGGATTACAATGTCAAGAGTTGTAATTTTTGGTGATGGGATTAGATATGACTCTTATTCACTTTTCATTTATTTCATTCCCAAAGTTTCTACAGTGAGCTTATATTTTTTATAACAAGGACAATAAAAACAATAAACACTAAGTCTACCAAATGCAGTTTCACTTAACTTCCACCCAAAATAGCAACGGTAGGGGGAAAAAAGATTACAGACCACAACATCCTCAAAATTAGAAACTAGAAATGACAGCCAACCTATTGTCAGAATCTGTTAGAAATGTTACTTCCGGTAACTACAAGGCAAGTGGGATTAGATAAAAAATTGGCTCTCCCAGTTTATAATGCCCAAACCAGAGAGAAATGTAACTCAAAATGTTGCTGCCCTCACATGAAGTCATATTATGAGTAACAATTCAAACAGGCTTGGTTCTTATCTCTATGTATTCGGAGATACTGCAGTCTTTTCAAATGACCAGCAATGATAGCCTGAGTACTCAGGACGTGTCACACAGCACCTCAGTCATGCTCCCTGGCCTGACTTCTACCCACACTGACTAAGATGGCGTGTGCCAGATACCGCTCCTACTCTCGTGGCTCCGTGGTCACCCCACTCCCCATGGCCTGGGGCTGGGACTGACGTGGCTGGGACTGACGTGGCTGATCTATTATGGTGTATGTGCCACCAGAGACTCTTTCCCACGCCTTGTCATCCAGTTGCCACAGCTCTTGGGAACAGTGGCGGGGTATGATGTTGCTGAACACCACTGGTCTGGCATAAAGGACCCTTCTAGTGTTGAAACTGTGAGGTAGTCTGTGGTGAAGAAAAAGGCTTGTGTGTTTGCTTCTTGAATATATTATTTTTAAACATTTATTCCACTAGTTTTGATTAAGCCCCTGAGGTGACTAATTAAGGCAATACTGAAGAGAACATCTTAGTCCTTGTTCATGCCTCCATGGAATTTACATGTTTTAGAAGAGAGATAAAGGGACTAGAGACGTTTATAAAAGGGAAAATTATCTAAACTATAGGATTTGAGAAGACTTTTCTGAGGAATAGCATTTAAGCAAATGCTCATAGACTATATCAGGGAACAGGGAAATTTATCCCTCTACTCCTCTCGAGTCCTTATGGACGGACTAATAATAAAATTGACATAAGACCAGATTACCAGGAGGAAAACCAATTTATATCTGCATGAGCATGGGAGATCACAAATGATGGTCAGTGAAATGATGAGCCATCTCAGCTTTTTATATTTTTTAGACAAGGAAACAATAAATTTGTGAAAATTTTGCAGAACAACAACAATAAAAAAATACAACCTTAGGTTTGGGTGCTAATTAGTGAGGAATATAAGCAAAGTTTGAGCTTGGGTAGTAAATTAATAAGAAGTAACACATTTTTTAGGCTCTGATTTCTTAACTCTAGTGACAAAGTTATCTCTCTCAGTCCCTGGCATGAGGACCCCTCTCACCCGGGGCATTTATTTCCTGCATCTAAGGAGACAAGGCAAAGTCAACATGCCCTTCTTGCACGGGCTACCTGTCAATGGACAGAAGCTGAAAAACAAATATGAGTGTGCATGTGCACACACACACACACACACACACACTCACTCACATTAATACACACACAGCTACATCAATTCTAACTATGCATCTACCTATAGAACCATGGAAACTGATATTCCAATACTTCCATTTCCAATCTAACACCACAGGGCTCGTTTTTGTTTTCTTCCTCTAGATACTTGTTCACTTTTTCCTGATAATAAAAAATGCTGGTTCCCATTTATATGTATGTATTCGGTCCATCTTACTATATATTTCAATCTCCCAGGTTGGCCTCTGCCTTCTTCCCCTGTGGATGCCCTCTCTACACTGCTTGGGATCTGATACTCTTCTCTTGGTCACTGTGCCTCTGCCTTCCTCCCTGGCCCACAACCTGAACATCTATATTTCTATACCCCACTTACTGGCTTTAGGGTTACATTGTTTAGAGAGTGAAGGGAATGGACATAGAGAGAAAGGAGAAAAGGCAGAGAAAGGAAGTAATTACGTCTGTAAGGACCAGTTTGTCTGCTGAGCATGCACAGCAGTGGTTAAGTTTAATTGGTGGTAATGTCAATCTGTGGTTCAGAGTACAGTTTCCATTATCTAAATGTTTGGTGTAAAAGTATTTATAAAAACATTTAGTCCTTCACTATGTGCTCTTAATTTTGAAATTCAGACAAACCTATAACTAGCAAAAATTATGGTCATAGTTCCCGTACTACTTGAGGGCTGAAATATTAAAGTCATAGCAATAATTCTCTCCTTTTGCCACCCTCACATTTGTATTAGATTTTTTCTTGGCACGCTTCCACTCCCAGAAACAAATGGTGAGATAGTAAAGGGATGCTGGTGGTATGGAGGTAGTGAAGGTGAGGTGTGTGTGTGTGTGTGTGTGTGTGTGTGTGTGTGTGTGTGTGAGAAAGAGAGAGAGAGATCATTCTGTTGGACCCATTACATTCTGGGAAATAGTGTTCTGTATATATTGTACTAAGGGTAAGTGTATGAACATCTGTTTACTTGCACACATGATCTCTTCTGGAAAAAGGACCTGTTTCTCTTGAGACCAAAAGTCATTCATTCTCATTCCATGAATGTTGATGTTGCTTATTTAAAGAGCATATATTTCTAGCCATTTGAAGCATTGCATCTCCTTACCATAGTGATTGTTTCAGAGATGGGTACGAAATCTAAGCCAGAGCAATCAAAACCTGAGACTTCATTCTTAGACTTCTGTTTGAGCTAACAGGGAAAAGGGTTCCTTTCAGTTTTCTGAGCATGCTGAGAAGTAAGATGGCATTTATTTTGCCATATTGGAAGAGTCTTCTTGAAAATACAGCCACCATATCGGGAAGAAAAGCCTAGTAAACAGACTTAATGATGTAATTTAAACTTTTGAATTTATAGATATAGATAAACTTTTAAAATTGTTTTTAATATGTTCCCTCAATGTTCACTTTTATTTTATAAGCAGAAATATATACCTGAAAATATTCACATCTAAATTCAAGTAATACAGTCACATATGTCAGTGGTGAAATAAAGCCTTATTTCAGATTGACAGTGATTAGAAGCTCATTTTATGAACATTTAACAACGAAAATGATCCATACATATATTACTTTATACCACAGTTCTCTGCATCTAAAGAGTCTCCAGAAACCAATATTTTCTACATGTAGCAGTCAAAAGATTTTGTTGTTAAGAACAATAAAAGTAACACTTCTACTTTTCCCAGCACATTTTATTAAAGAACTATGACAATCTAGAAGTTACGGTGTGATTAGAAATAGAAAAATTACAAGCCAGTGAGAAAAGAGTCTAAGCTCCCAGGGAGCTTCATGTAGTGATCCTATGACTTCCTTCCTTCAGGTCTCTACTCAAATGTTAGCTGTTAGGCCTTTCCTCACAAACTTTCATCCTCTCCTTCTGCTTTGTTTTATTTCTTAGCATTTATCATAATCTAGAATATTATATAAATATATTTTTAAATGTCCGTTTCTTCCTAGTAGAAAGTAAATTTCATAAAATCAGAAAAAAATTTGTTCCTATTTTATTTTCTCTATCCCCAGTGACTGAAAGAATTCCAAAAAAAAAATTATAGATGAACAATAAAGATTTTTGAATGAATGAGCAAATATTGGGGCTAGTGAGGAGAAAGAAAGTTCCCAGAACTCTTCAGCTGTTCCAAGACCCTGCTATAAACTGATTTGTAGATCTTGAGTTATTTCCCTCTACATGATCAGTCATCCTAATGACATTATAGGTAATGAATACATACATGACTATGTTGTCCTGTAAGGACTGTCTCCTGGAGACATTATTAGAGAATCAACCATCTGGATATCCATGTGGACATGAGTCAGGATTTGAGTCCAACTTTTTCTAATCATCTCCTATACTGACATCTGACTGGTTATTGCATGACAAAAATAGGCCAGGGGAGTACTAGAAACACCAATCAGAAAAGATATATGCACCCCTATGTTCATAGTGGCAATTCACCATAACTAAGATTTAGAAACAGCCTAAATAAGCCAGTCAGAGAAAGATAAATACCACATGATCTCACTCATTTATGGGATATAATGAACAACATAAACTGATGAACAAAAACAGATCCAGAGACAGAGAATCAGCAATCAGAACGTCGAACCTCAGAGAGAAGGTAGGGGAGGATGGGGGTAAAGGGGAGAGATCAACCAAAGGGCTTGTATGCATGCATATAAGCTTAACCAATGGACACAGACACCAGGGGATGAGGGCATGAATGGGGGGTGGGGGGAAATTGGGGAATAAGGACACATATGTAATACCATAATCAATAAAGGAAAAAAAAATAGGCCAGGGAATACTATAAAAACAAATGATTCAATAGTAAATAAAAGCTCTAATGAATCTATATACGCGGGAGTGTCTCACAAATATCAAGGTGCTGATGAGTGCTAAGATGAAAATAAGGTTGTTAAGAAAAACTAAAGGTGGTAAGAGAACTAATTGTCACAGGGATGGGATATAGGAGTCTAATTTACACAGTGTGGTTGACACAGGCTCTCTGACGATCTAATAGCCATATGGTAGAGATACGGAGGTAGTCAGGATGGTAACCAAAGAAATATGTAGGGGAAGATTATTTCAGGCTGAGGATACAGAAATCATGGAGGAGATTGATGAACCTAGAAAATATTGCTATGGCTGGAGAAGAATGAGTAGGCAGAGTGGAGAAAGATAAGATCAGAGGGGTAAAAATGGGTTATTAGACAATGTAGGGCTTTGTTAGTGTTGATAAATTTCAGCTGATTTTCCTAGTGAGACAGAAAAACATTGGAAGGTTTTAAGCAAAGAAATCACATGATGTGACTTACATTTTCAAGAATCACATAAGATGCTCTAATGAGAATAGACTAAAAGGAATTGATAGTAAAAGCACTGAGGCTAGTTAAAAATGATTCCAGCCGAAACTGGTTTGGCTCAATGGATAGAGCATCGGCCTGCAGACTGAAAGGTTCCGGGTTCGATTCCGGTCAAGGGCATGTACCTGGGTTGCGGGCACATCCCCAGTAGGAGATGTGCAGGAGGCAGCTGATCGATGTTTCTCATCGATGTTTCTAACTCTCTATCTCTCTCCCTTCCTCTCTGTAAAAAATCAATAAAATATATTTAAAAAAATGATTCCAATTGTCTGACTTGAACCAGAATGGTAGCAGTGGATTTAGAAATAAAGATAAGGTATAATTTGAAGGTATAGCTGACAATATTTACTGATGGATTAAGTGTTACATGTGAGATTGAAAAAAAAAGGAGTTAAAGGTTTTTGCAAGTGTTAGGGGATGAACTACTGGAAGAACGGAATTGCTAGTATTGGGATGGGGAAGACCACAGGAGAAGCATGCTATATTTAGGGCTTAGAGATCACAGTTCCAGTTTGAAGTGCCTTTCCAAATGGAGATGTACAAGCAAAGTCTCTAATGCTCTTTTACCCTCTGTCTGTATGACTTAGGTCAAATATTTTAATTTCTCCATACTTGCATTTTCTCATCTATGACATGCTTATGATAATGATGGTATATACTTTATAGGTTTGTTATGAAAATTAAATGAGGCAATTCATGTAAGAAACACTTAAACAAATGCTGAAGGAATGTAAAATGGAACAGTCACTTTAGAAGATGGTTTGGCAGTTTCTTACAAAATTATACGTACTTTTATTATATGATAAAGAAATCTTACTCTGTGGTATTTATCCAAGTGAGTTGGTAAATTATGTTCACACAGTATAACAGCTTTATTTATAATTGACAAAACCTGGAAGCAATCAAGATGTCCCTCAGCTGGTGAATGGATAAATAAACTATGGTACATCCAGACGATGGAATACAATGCTAAAAATAAATGAATTATCAAGCCATAAAAAGAAATTTATAAACCTTAAATAAATAAAAGAAGCCAATGTGAAAAGGTTACATACTATGTAATTTCAATTATGTGACATTCTGGGGGGGGGGGGGGGAATTATGGATACAGTAAAAAGATTAATGGCTGCAAGGATTTAGAAGGGAGGGATGAATAGGCAGAGCATAGAGAAGTTTTAGAGCAGCAAAGGTATTCTGTATGATACTAACATGGTAGATACAGGTCATTATGCATTTGTCCAGACCCGTAGGATGTATATTATCCAGAATGAACCATAATCTAAACTATGGACTCCAAGTGACAAGGATGTGTCAGTATTGATTGAAACCAATGTATCACTTTTGTGTATGATGTTGATAGTGGAGAAGGCTGTGCAGGGGGAAGGAGGTTATATAGGAATTCTTTGTACTTCCATTCAAATTTGCTATGAACTTAAAACTGCTCTACAAGTTAAAGTTTGTGTGAAAAATTACATATCCCTTCCTTCTTGGCCTTTTACACTATTAGCAATTTCACTATTAAATGTTCTTTATGAAAGTTAAAGCACAGCTTTTCCAGAAGCATCCAAATGAAAGTAAATAACCATAGAGAGGATTAAAAAAATAACAAGCAGAACATTTTTTACAGATAAGATGACATGCATTGCCAGTTACATAGGCAATATTTCAAACTCCCTCCTTTTGAGTCTATTTGCTTGGATTCTTTCCGTTTCTCAAACCTTACTCTGTTTTGTACATTGTGAATAGATGCCAGAATGCCCTTTATCTACCAGGCTATCTAGGCTCATATTTTTCACCCCTTCTTTTCCTTCCTCCTAAAAAATTACAACGGCCTAGAAGACATTTTGAGTAGGAATCCAAACTTCACACTCTACTAACTTACAGGCAGCTCAAACAAACAAACAAACAAAACCACAAAACCAAACACATTTTGTATAGCTTTATTATTATTTTATATCCACAAGAAAATTAGAGTTCCCATTGCACTGTATAAGTATTTCCTATTGATTTTTTTAAGTCACAAGGATGGTGTGAGGTATAAAATGAGAAAAACTCATCTTACTGACTTGAAAGAATGCATACTAAAGATAGACTAGACTACCTCTTCAAGAAAACTAAATAGACCTACATTTTATTTCCTGAAAAACAGAGAAGAAAGAAATTTGTCCTTGGAAAATGTCTTATTTTTGTTCTTTTTAAGATTTCCTCTCTTCTGAAGGAACAGATAAAAAAAGCAACAGAATAAAAGAAGGGTGATCATCTAAAGAGAATAAGTATGAGTTTAAAAAAATTACACTCACAGAAAAAATAATTAGTAAGGGCATCCAGGGGACACATAAAACAGCAAAGCTATAACAGGTTACCATTAGCAAAGGATATAAAGGGAAACATGTCAGAGATTAGAAGTGATTACAAAGTCGAAGCACGCAATAGGAAGGGTGGGCTAGCTACTTTTCAGGGACAGGAGAATAAGCAGAATGCGTCAAGGTGAGGGTTGAATTTCTTAATAGCCACTTTACCTCAGTCATTGACAACAATTATAATAGGAACAGGATGCTGAGGGCAATAAGAGTTAATGAGAAAAACATGTAACTGGGCAAAATTTGAATCATATTTAGTTTTTAAAAAAACTAAGTAACTTGGAATGCATTCAAATCTGCATATATGATACCCGCTGTAGAATACTAATGCTTAAAAAGGTAACTCTAGCAAGAGAAACATTATAGCACATTCTATAAAACTATACTTAATTTTTTAACTATCCCGTTTTTCTTTTCTAAATTACAAAACTTTTACAACAGTCTTGTAAAAGTATAGTATAAAATAATAACTCTTGCCTGGCTGGTGTGGCTCAGTGGTTGAGCATTGACCTATGAACCAGGAGGTCGTGGTTCAATTCCAGGTCAGGGCACATGCCCAGCTTGTGGGCTTGATCCCCATTAGGGGGGCGTGCAGGAGGATGGATGATTCACTCTCATCATTGATGTCTTTATCTCTCTTTCCCTTCTTGTCTGAAGTTAATAAAAATGTATTAAAAAGTAAAATAAAATAATAACTTCTTTATTATCTAACTTTCTTCAGATCTTTTCACTCCCTAAACAATTCCACTGTTTAATCCTTAGGTAACCATTATTGACAGTTTAGTGATTTTTACTTCCAGATTTCTTTTGAAGTCTTAGATACACACCATAAATATACACATAATCGGATATAAGTTGCCATTAAAATATTCAGGTGTAAAAGAAAAATAACTTGCATTTCCTGTAATTGAACTAAAATTGTATAAGGTGCCCCAATTAGAAGCCTAATCTCCATTTGTTCCAGATATCTTACCCCTGTGTTTGGGGTAGTGTCCTAGGTCTCAGAGGCTTCGGTAGTAACAAGGTGTCGGGCGTGGACCCTAGTGCTGTCATCTGAGCATGCCTGCACACACCAAAGACCCTCATTCTCATTCAGTCTTTGACTTTATTTCACTGAGATCCTTCCCAGGACTTCTCTCATTTTCACTTCCAAGTTATCTCCGTTTCCACTTGTTTTCTATGTCATAGCTCTCCTGGTTTGGAGCACATATCTCACCTAAATAAGCGCCATAACGTTTTAGTTATTTTCCTGCTCCCTTTCTTTTCTCTACAGTGGTTTATACATCAAAGTGGTTGGTAAAGCATGAGCTAAATTATGTGAATATCCTGCTTAAACCCCTTCAATGGATTTCTACTTCACCCTGAGTACAGCTTTAGTTCTTATGATGATATACAAGGCATTTATGATTTGGTCTCTTTACCTGTATGATTCATCCTCTCCCACTTTGCACCTGCTCACTCTGCTCTCAACACACTAGTCTCCTAGTTCCGTGAACCAATCAGGCATCCTTCCACCTTAAAGAGATAGTCTTTCTACTATCTCTTTATTCTGCCTGCTTACAATGCTCTTCAGATATTTTTAAAGTGTTCATTCTAAAGTCACTTTTTTCACTGAGGTACGCCATCACTGCCCTATCTAAATTTTGTTCTTCTGTACGTCATCTATCCCTTAGAAGTTTCCCATAATATAACATTCTATTTTTTTTACTATATTTACTCTCTGTGCCCAGCTCTACAGTGTAAACTTCATGAAGGCAAGCAATATTACTCATCATTGTTAACCAATGTTTGGTGCCAATCCAATGCCAACAGGAATCCCCCCAAAAGGGGAAACTATTCAGTGCAAAGAGCTCAATTCTGAAGCAGCACATTATGGAACTGTGAGAGCTGTGAGAGGTGACTGTGGTATGAGGTGGGCCTGGAACAAGGTGCCCCTGGGGTAAGGCCCTTCTCTGACTAAACAGCTCTGCTCTGATGCACTCAGTTCTACCTTGCTCCGCTCCAGTGAGACATCTTCCAGGTTTTGGCTCCAGCGAGGGAAATTCAGTCTTCACTGGAAAGGGAAAGTGAGCTCCCTGAAAGAGAGCTTACTTATGGAGAGAGAAGTCCCTGACCCTGGTCCCTGGTTGGTCCATCCTCAGTTTGATTGATCCAAAAAGCACTGTTTTGTTTGGTGAGGATGGAGCTGCTCGGATTGGTCAGGAAAGATACTAATGAGGATATAGCTGCAAAGCTCTCAATGTACTGAGGAAGTCTCAGCCCTATTGGTTGAGGAAATTATTTATAAGGGTTGGCTCAGATGGCAGAAAGACAGTGTAGGCAGACAGTTCATTGGTGAGTTAGGCTGCTTAGTGCAAGCTTCTCCTGGACATACGGTTTGCATGAGAGGCTGCTAGTTAGAAATGGCTGTTATGCTCTGTGTATAAATTTGAGCCCAGTTAGCCACCAGGACCACTTCTTGGTAGGTTTCTTCTTTCTAGGGGCTGATATTAAAATTTCTAAGTCTATTGCAATGTGTCTGACATATAGAAGGCCTCCAATAAACAAACTTTGAATGAATGAATGAATGAATGAATGAATAATAGGAAACTTGCTACTGCTCCTACCCTACCCTGAGGCCATAAAAATTCTTCAAATTTTTCTCAGACCTGTTTTTTACTAGATAGGTACTTTCTTTACTATTACACTCTATGGAGAGAATAAGTTAATTAATACCTTGATTCTTTGGGGAACATTCCTGGAAATGGTTAAAGATCACTTCTATCCTAAGACTTGCTAAACATGTGTGATACTTATACCATTAGGAAATGATTCGGCCTCTGAGTCCTACCTAGTTCAGGAAGCTTTTCCCACCCAAATTCTCCTTACTTGCAATCCTTTCCCAGTTCCTGGATTTTCATAGAAGGAGGATGGCAAAAGCCTGTCATGAGTGCTGTAGAAACACATGATTTTCAAATTCAAAAGCCATGATTGACTCTTCTATTCAGAAAAACAACTTTATCAAGCGTTTTGAATAAATGAATAAATTAATGAAAAAACATTGCAGTCCTTAGCCATCCTTGGGGAAGTATCACAGGATAGCATAAAATAGCAGAAACTAACAACAAAACCTACCAGTTAGTATATAAAGCATTATTCTATTTACATAGTTAGATATGAATATATAATACTTTAATATGACTGGAATTAAACCACTCCTCACTTGCCTCCCTCCCCCCCCCACTTAACAATAGACCTTTGAAAGTGTGCTTTAGTAGAATTAATAGTCTTAACTTATTCTCTTGAATCGTACCATGGTTCTTAGTACCATTATACTAAATATGTATTGTTCTTATAACAGAAAAAATGACACAATCAAATTACGATAATTTGAGAATTTAATAAAGGACCTATTTACAAGATCGAACTAAGGTACTGGGAAACCAAAAAAGACAGTACAGAAATCTGAAGAGGAGAGGTGGGAGATTTCAAAATTCAAGGAGCCTGAGATAGGAAGGAGCCAGGCAATTTCTCTTTTGACCACACTTTCCTTTCTTTCTTGGATCTTCAACCAAGAACCCCTTTGATCAAACTCAGATTTAATCTATTCTGGCCAGCCTCCAAGGGCAGTGAGAAGGATGAAGAAGAGAAGAAGAAATAGCAGATTATAATATATGCTTCCAGAAAAATCTCAGTGAAACATCCCATGCATGTATTCACCTTCACACTTATTTATTTCTACACAATAATTTTCTGATATCTAGAAATCTTTCTACATCAGCACAGAAAAACTTTCTCTTTTAACATCAGCATAAATACAGCTGTACCATGAAATATTCAAGAGAACCCATTCTCTGTAGATAAGTTTTATATTGCTTCCAATTATTTTCTCATTAAAGAAAAATGCTGCATTAGTTGTACATACATTTCTTGCTTTTGTGAATATGCCTATAGGCTAAATTATTAGACATGGGATTTTTTTTTCAAAGGAAAAGTACCTTAGTTTTTTAAAAAAATATATATTTAGTAATAATATATCATACATATGGAAAATACATAAAACAGATGTGTACAATTTTAAGTAAACATTTAATCAATAATTATATAAAAAAGAATAATGCTAGATCAAGAAGCATCCATTTTGCCCCTCTCTCATCTCCATAAAGATTAATAGCCATCTTTATTTTTATGATTATTATTTATTTCCAGTTATTGATCATTATATTTATATTTTTTAACTTTATATAAACTTAATCATTCATTTCTTTTCTTTTATAATCTGTTTTCATTCAACTTGTTGGTGATATTTTTCCATTTTGTGGTATTTAATTATGAATTAGTCTTTTTCATTCTTTTTTCTACTATAAATACGTTAATGTGAACAATCTTGAAAATATATAAGGAAAAACAGGGGCAACAAATTTTCTGAGTCATATCTATGAGAGAATTGGCTAGACATAAAGTATGCAGATTTTAAATTTATTACATAATTTTCCAAGACTTATAATTTATGCTTCTTCCATCAACGTTAAAGTATGTCTATTCTTTATCCTCTACCAGCTACTGTCTGAAAAGGGCCACAGAAACAAATAACTCAACATGTACTTTACACTTACTCCATTTTTTGACTCTTCTTCAAAGTTTACATCTATTAAACACTTCCTCGAGTGCTCCCATAATTGACTTTTGTATTTTTCCAGAAATTAAAGTTGTTATCTATAAAAGGGTCTGTTTTTAAGGAAATCATTGCCCTAAAACAGGAAAAGAGCTATTTTCCTCCACATTACTATGATTTCAGTTTATCTGCAGAAATTCCTACTCAAATAATGAAAAATTTTCTACTAGATCCTTTAACATATATGTTTTATTTATTTACGGTAAAGTTCTTGTCTAATTATTCCAACATCTGCAGATCTTTGGGTCTCTTTCTATTAATTCTCTATTTTTTGAAATGTATTTTTTAATGATTTCAGAGAGGAAGGGAGAGGGAGAGAGAGATAGAAACATCAATGATGAAAGAGAATCACTGATTGGCTGCCTCCTGCACGCCCCACATTGGGAATTGAACCCACAACCTGGGCATGTGCCTTGACTGGGAATCGAACCATGACCTCCTGGTTCACAGGTCGAAGCTCAACCACTGAGCCACACCAGCTGAGCTAATTCTTCTCTCTTAATTAAGTATCATATATCCTTGCTTGTTTGCATGTATCATAATTTGATATTATGCTAAACAGCATGTATGAAAATTAGAGGCTGACAAAAATAAGATATACTCCAGAAAAGGACCTGGCCTTTTTCCTGACAGGCTGCTAGTACCAAGGACTACTTGGTACTAACCCTAACCTAAGCTGTGGTTAAGCTGAGCCAGAGCTTCATTACAGCTTTAGTTAGATTCACTTTACCTCATGCTTCAAATATTGTAAGGCTGGGTTAGGATTTTGTTTTCTATAGAGTTTGGACTCTCAGCACTTGCAACACTATGCATATATTTTTACACTTACAGCTCAGTAGTCAACTTTCAAACTTGTAGGAGACCTTTCTCTGTGTTACTGCCTAACCAGTAGCTTTTATTTTCCTCCTGGGGAGTTATCTGTACTCCCTAGACCTCCCCTGGACTTTATTATTATTACTTAGGAGAACTCTCTTCACCCTGCTGTGCTTTCCCTACGGCTTGGGAGGCCATTTCGATGCCCTTGGTGAAGGCTCTGTGGTCCCCGAGGGATTTCTCTCAGCTCTCTGTTAAGTCCAAGCCTTCAGAGCTATGCTACATTTCATTCAGTGCCGCGTATCCCAGAGAGATTTCTTTTGTCTTTTGACCTGTCCCATGCATGGACTTGGGGAAATTCATTGAGGGATAGAATTTATTTCAACTCACTTGCCTTTTCCCAGGCTTAAATTCACTAAACTTTATCCATCCAGTGAAGGCCTGTGGGAAATTGTGGATGTGGACTTATTATGTCACTAGGATTCCTCTGGAGCTAATTCTTTATGAATGCAATATATTGACATTAAATACTGCCAAAAGCGTGGTTGAGTTTTCCTGACCCCATCTATGGAGAACCCTTCCTCTTCTTGCCTAAAAGGAGACATGGTTATCTTCTCCCACAGGAAAGACACAAGTTTCTGCCTCTTCTGGAATGTAGTTATTTCAGTCTTTTCCTACTCTGCTCAGTTATAGTAAAACAAACAAACAAAGAAAGCTAAATGATTTTTTCTTATTCTACTTGTTCACATTGTTAGGATAGAAACAATGTTTCCGTGTGATTTTTTAAATATTTGAACTGGGACCAGGATTGGTCAGTGGGTTTTTAGTTTCCCTCTATAGTCGTTTTGTCTCATTATATGAGAACACTAGAGGCCTGGTGCATGGATTTGTGCACCGGTGGGGTCCCTTGGCCTGGCTTTTGGAAATCAATGGACCTCTGCACCGCCACAGCCTGGCCTTACCCACCAGCTCATTGGGCTCCAGATTGCTGTCCACGTTGATCCCGCACAGCACAAAGTAGTACGCAAAGTGGCAGGTGGCAGGGGAGGAGCCCAAGCCCAGGCTGGGTGCCATGCCGCTCCCGCTTATCTCACCCTGTTGAATCTGCCACCACAGCTTGGTGCGTGGGGGGAGTGTCCACGGGAGAGGCTTGTGCCACTGCTGCAGCTGTGCTCACCAGCCATCAGCCCAACATCTGGCACCCCTCTGTCAGCTGAGCAGCACTCCCGCTGTGGGAGCACACTGACCACCAGGGGGCAGCTCCTGCATTGAGCGTCTGCCTCCTGGTGGTCAGTGCATGTCATAGCTACCAGCCGATCACTTAGGCTTTTATATCTGTAACTAGAGGCCTGATGCATGAAATTTGTGCAAGATTAGGCCTTCCTTCCCCCGGCTGCCAGCACCAACTTCCCTATGGCCACTAGCAGGCACCCGAGACCGGGGCTTCCCTCACAGCCCCAGCTTTATCCAGAAGGTCATCCGGAAGGATGTCCGGTCTAATTAGCGTAATTACAATAATACAGGCAGTCCTCGGGTTACGTCAGACTCAATGTACATTGTTTCATGGTTATATTGCCATCTCCCATTTATTTATAAAAAAAAGTTCCGTTATTTCGATGTATGTACATATGTGCTTTATGTTTTTTAATTATTTATTAACCACAAGGTCAGGAATTGTTATCTTTCTTTAAACTTTTTTTACTGTTTCACTTCATTACTGCTGTGTATGTGTTCCATGTGAGTAACGTAGGTGCTGATGCAGGTGGGTTCTGACATAGGGCAAAAATCATATTACGTTGCGCTATAGGAACGAATCTCCGACGTAACCCAAGAACCTACTGTAAAAGGGTAATACGCTAATTAGACTAGATGTCCTTCCAGACAACCTTCCATATGAAGCCCAGGTCTCAGGTGCCAGAGGGAAGCCGGTGCTCGAAGCCAGGGAAAGGAAGGCCTACTCTTACATGAATTTCATGCATCGGTCCTTTAGTATAGATATAAAGAGATTAAAAAAAACCACTAGTCTTGTGCTACCACTATTTCCAAAATTTCCCACTTGTTTTCTATTCTTAAATGTCTACATACTAAAAAATATATATTTTTTATATTTCATATTTATTGTAAATCTTTGGACAAACATCAAACTCTGAATTGAAAAGAACACGAAAGACAATTATATTGCCAACATTATATATGTAAATTTTGTTTAAAAATTTTAAATTAAATGTTGTGGAATTTTAGAAAAATTATATTCAAGATTAATTTGAAGAAAACTGATGCCTATTTAGATTTAATTTGAAATAACTTATGTACTCATTTTAATATCTTTATATTTAAGAAAATATTTTAAAACATACAAAAATTTAAAACATGCATATAGAAGAGAAAATACATAAACTAAAGCTAGAAGTAAGACAAATATAAAACAATTCAGGTTACTAAAACCTCCACAAAATACCAGATAATATTGTATTAGATTCATAGCAAAAGCTAATATTACTTAGCATTTTCTAAGAGTTTTGTCTTTCATTATTCTGTTATATTTTTCACACCTTAAGCGACAGCCAGCAGGAAGGGACAGATTGAGAGCGTGTGGCATTTGAGTGGTGTTTCAGTTACCAATCTAGCCTCTCAATTCCAGATCCACCCTTCATTTTCTTGCTTGTGATATTGGAACACTTCTCCCTCAGCAACTGACATGATGTTAAACTTCATCATTAGTAGACACCCTAGTGTGTGATGTTCTTGGCAGACTTCCACGCTTCCCTGTGGGCACCCAGAGAATGCTTCCTCAGTGACTTCCAGTCCTGGTGGCATCTCTCCATGCCTGGCTTTTCCTGGCATCCACTTGGGTTGCTTTCCAATGATTTTTTAAAAAATTTATCTTTATTGTTGAAAGTGATACAGATATATCCTTTTTTCCTCCCATTGACCTCTTCTAGTGTACCCCCGCCCCCAACCCCTTCACCACACTATTATTATCTGTGTTCACAATGAGTTTTAAAGTGTGACCCTTCCACATAGGTAGCTTTCCAGCAAATACTGGAGATGGAACTCTTCACTAACTTATCCACCATCCAGAAGCCCTCACTGTGTCCTCTCCAAGGAGGGGCTGGGTCTCTCCTGTCATGCCTCTCCCAGATAGGTTTCTTCCCTGAGTGCTCTGCATTAGCTCTAGGTGAACTGGTTGATCCGTATACGGGATTCCCGCACTATCCGAGAATAGATGCTCACAACACAGTTCGTAGCTATGGTGCGTTGATGCTGAGATGCTGAATGTGGTTTCCAGGGAAGGAGGTTGGCAGCGTGCTCTGGGTGCGTGCTGCCCCTGTATCAGCTGCTGCAAAACAAATGCCGAATGTAACATTTTTTGTCTTTTTTTTTTTGTATAAGCAAAAGTCCTTTATGAATTTCTTTTGGTTAGAGAAAACAGGTCTTTCATAAAAGGAGAGTGGCATAAAGTAAACTTTTGAAAAGCTAAGGATACCTCTAATTGCTATTGCTGTATTTTTTAGAACAACAATTTTCAATGTTTTATTTTGTGTGTTTTTTTGATCTCATGGCACACATAAACTCATTACTAAAATTTTGTGGCACACCACAAAATATATTTTTTGTGATCTGATAAAAAATGTATAATTTTGATTCATTCACACCAGATGGCTGTTGATGTGTTGGCTGTTGTTATTTTTAATTTGACAATCTAAGGGGAAGAGGTCAGTTCCTCTGGGTCAGGTATTGCATGTTATAAAAAGTCTTGTGGCACACCAGTGTGCCATAGCACACCAGTTGAAAATGGCTGCTTTAGAATATGCTCTGTAGCTAGCCCAGCAAGTCCAACCTTCTGTCCAAATTGATGCATAGCTACTATCTTCTGATAGATCCCTGAACAATTCAAATGGGAGCATTACCAAAGACTCTAGATTGTTCATTTTGGCTTTCAGAACCCAGAAAGAAAGAAAATATATTAATAAACAACATTAGTAGAATGTTTTGGAGCTCTAGGAAGACAATACTGAGATGTTGTGAGGATTAAGAAAGATATAATAAACAATCTGAAGATGCAGAATTGAAAAGCAATTTATGCTCAGAGACACAGGCAGGCAACTTCAGATAAGTATTTTAATGGGAATTAGGAACCGAAGAACTGAATTAAATACAGATATGAAAAGGACACAATTTACTCATATGCCCTATCACGCACATGTTGAAACAGTGCATTAAGGAAGAGATGTCATGTGACTACCTTTCTCAGGGCATTCATACTTCCACTGGTTGGAATCCAGTCCACCTAACATAGATCTTAAACTAATTCTTTATATTTTAAGTGTGACCTGAGGACAAGCAGCATTATTATGACCTGGAAACTTTTTAGAAATGCAGAATTTTAGGTTTCACTCTAGATCTACTCAATCATAACCCCATTTTAGGAAGATCCCTGGAAGTTGTGTATCCACATTAAATTTGATGGTATAGATTTTCCTTCTTATACCTCACTCATTAAAAAATAGAGCTGAACTTTATTATTAGAAATGAAAGAGATGACTGTTGAAATAAAATATAAGAGATGACTACTGAGCATCCACCACATAAACTACACAGACCACGGAACACACAGTTAATTATGGAGACACGAGCTAAATCTTGTTGTTTTAAAACATGGCCCTAAACTTACAAGAGCATCTGACTATGTTTTCCCAAATGATTTTGTCTTTTGGATGTAGTGGAAGCACATAGTCACTGGCAGCTCTCAAAGTCCTACTAGCTTTTACAACTGCTTCTCCTCACATACAACTAAAGTAATCTCTATTATTTTGAAGTTGAGCTTTGGCAAATCTAATTCTCTAATATTTAGAAAAGAATGGAATGTCATTGGAATAGTGAAAGGCAGGCTTTTGTAACAAAAAATATATTGTGAAAATTAGAAGACATGAATTCTGGTCCAGAAAATTCAAATAACTAGCTGTTTAGCATAAGACATATCTCATCTTTGGTCCTTCCTCCCTTCCTTCCTTCCTTCCTTCCTTCCTTCCTTCCTTCCTTCCTTCCTTCCTTCCTCCCTTCCTTCCTTCCTTTCTTCCTGTGCAAGGATTTTTTTTACTTTGTAAAATAATTATTTGACTCTTAACCAGATTTAACACGTGATACCCCAGTGAACTGCAGTGAGAAAAACACTGAACTGGAGGTGGGGGGTGTGAAGGTGGGGAGGAGTACTGACCCTGGCTGTATCATTAACTAGTTGTGTAATTTTTTTCTCTTTTATTGAATTTATTGGGGTGACATTGGCTAATAAAAATTATGTAGTTTTCAGGTGTAAGAGTTTAATATATCATTTATATATTGTAGTATGTGTTCCCCATCCCAAGTCCAGTCTCTTTCCATCAGCATTTATTCCTCCTATACCCTCTTCTATGTCCCTCCACCTCCCTTCCCTCCCATCATCATACTGTTGTCTATCAGTTGCTTTTTTTCCCTTAATCTCTTCACTTTTTTCACCCAGCTGGGTAACACCCCTCCCCTCTGATAACTGGCAGTCTATTTTGTCTATTTATAAGTCTGCTTCTATTTTGTTTGTTGATTTATTTTGTTCATTCAATTCCACATATAGTGAAATCATATGGTATTTGTCTTTTTCTGACTGGTTTATTTCACTTAGCATAATTCTCTCCAGTATTTTATATTTCATATGCTAAGCTTCTTAACTGGCAGTTAGTAGGTAAATAATTACATTCCTGTTTTAAAAATTATTTAAATAATGAATCAATCTTAAGATTAAGCAGGCTCTTGGTTTCAGGTTCAATCTACTGTCAGGGAAAATAAAAGAAGCAAACAAGGATTGCATAAATAAGTGGAAAAACAAATCAATGTATCTCTCTTTTTCTCTCTCTAAAATCAATTTTAAAAAAGATTGACTAAGCAATTCATTTAATCTCTCTGGGTTTTATTAAAGGCTTACTATTAGGGGTATTTTTAACACTGCTTCCAGATCTAGTATTCTAGGTTCTGTGAATTCTGCTATTGTTCTGTGCAGTGACATTTGGGGGAAATTATTGTATTAAATTGTGAATTTTTAAAAGTCAACATATACTAGGTGTACCAGTATATGGAGGATTTTGTAATAAAAGAAAACATGATAATTTCCAGAGAAACATCAAAAGTGCTTTATTCAAAGTAAAGTCCATTGCTAGCTACACATTTCCCCCATCTTTAGGTAATTTGTGGATACCCTCCCAATAGAACTTTTCTTGTTTTGAGGCAAACCATTCAGAGACCCAATTTTCTACTTCTTCGTATGTTTTGAAGTGCTGCTCAGAAAGTGCGTGTGCCATCGATCGAAACAAGTGGGAATCTGAAGGAGCAAGGTCTGGTGAATACGGTGGCTGGGTTAATACTTCCCAGGCAAGATCTTTTAACGTGTCTTTAACTGGTTTTGAAGTGTGTGATGGTGTGTCATCATGAAGCAAAATTATTTTTCCGTGTCTTCTGGAACATCATTCTGGTCATTTTAGGATCAAAGCATGGTTCAAATTGATTATTTGTTGTCAGTAGCGATCAGTATTAATGGTTTCACCTGGTTTTAGAAGCTCATAATACACCACACCTTCCTGATCACACCAAACTCAGAGCATTGTCTTCTTTCTTTTTTTTTTTTTTTTTTTTTTTTTTTTTTTTTTTAAATTAAATCTTTATTGTTCAGATTATTACATTTGTTCCTCTTTTTTCCCCCCATAACTCCCCTCCTTCCAGCTCCCACCCCACCCTCCACCCTCACTCCCCACCCACTGTGTTCATCCATAGGTGCATGATTTTTGTCCAGTCACTTCCCGCATCTCCCACACCCCTTTTTCCCCCAAGAATAGTCAGTCTATTCCCTTTCTATGTCCCTGATTCTATTATAATCACCAGTTCATTCTGTACATCAGGTTATTTATTCACTTGATTCTTAGATTCATTTGTTGATAGATGCATGTTTGTTGTTCATAATTTGTATCTTTACCTTTTTCTTCTTCTTCCTCTTCTTAAAGGATACCTTTCAGCATTTCATATAATACTGGTTTGGCGGTGATGAACTCCTTTAGCTTTTCCTTATCTGTGAAGCTCTTTATCTGACCTTCAATTCTGAATGATAGCTTTGCTGGATAAAGTAATCTTGGTTGTAGGTTCTTGGTATTCAGCACTTTGAATATTTCTTGCCATTCCCTTCTGGCCTGCAAAGTTTCTGTTGAGAAATCAGCTGACAGTCGTATGGGTATTCCCTTGTAGGTAATTGAGCCTCTTTCTCTTGCTGCTTTTAAGATTTTCTCTTTGTCTTTTGCTCTTGGCATTTTAATGATGATGTGTCTTGGTGTGGTCCTCTTTGGATTCCTTTTGTTTGGGGTTCTCTGCGCTTCTTGGACCTGTAAGTCCATTTCTTTCACCAGGTGGGGGAAGTTTTCTGCCATTATTTCTTGAAATAGGTTTTCAATATCTTGCTGTCTCTCATCTTCTGGCACTCCAATGACTCTGATATTAGACCGCTTAAAGCTGTCCCAGAGGCTCCTTACACTATCTTCACACTTTCGGATTCTTTTTTCATTTTGCTTTTCCAATTGGGTGTTTTTTGTCGAATCTTTGGTTTGATTATTGTACTCCTCTGGTCTGCTATTGGGTATAATATTCTTTATTTCAGTCCGTGTATGCTTACTTTCTAATTTCTTTATCGTAGCATCGAGGGTCTCATTAGTTTTCGTGAGGCTCTGCACAAATTTATGGCAAGCCCTCAAAATTGCGATTCTTAGCTCCATATCCTCCATTTCTGTCATGTTTTTTTGTCTCCGCATCTTTTATGCTTTCTTGGTGCACCCCCTTGTGGTCTCTGTGCGCAGTCTTGTTCTAGCCAAGCCTTAATTGTTGTAGTTAACACTAGAGGGGTTTGACCACCAGGCCGGCTGGCTGTGGAAATCAGCTGTGTGGAAAACGTCTGCCTTCTGGGGAGGCGCTAATCCAGCCTTTGCCTGAGGCGATCGGCAAATGGCTGTGCGCAGGTTTTGGGCGGGGCGGGATCAGCAGGGCGGGCGGAGGGAGCAGTTATGGCCACGCTCAGTCCCGTTCCCAGAGGCTCTGCTTCTCAGAACCCCGGCAGCCACTGCAAACCTCGGAGAGAAAGCTGCCCTCAGGTCCCAACTGATGCCGGATAATCCCGCTTCTCCCGTTTGAGTCTGGGTCCCTAGAGACTCGCCCGGATCTGGAGCCCAGAGTCTGAGACTCACTCCCGGCAGAAAACGACAACCGCGCCCTCAGCCACCAGCCCGCTTTGCGCGCGCACCTCGGTACCTTTGTATTTTCCACACTGCGCCGCCTCTGAGCCTCGATTTGCTGTTCTCTTTCCTTCTAGTTGTAGAGTCTCTCTTCAGCCAGCCTTCCTGTGGTTCTGGGTGATGTCCGTTCAGTCTTTTAGTTGTATTTTTGAAATGGTTGTTTGCGGCAGCGGTCTCCGGTGTTTACCTACGCCGCCATCTTGGTCTCTCCTCTCAAGGGTTTTTCATTGTCTTCTTTCTGAAGCGATTTGGCCTTGCAGTTGATGTTGATGGTTGACCTGGATCAACCCATGATTTTGTGCATTTGGGATTCTCAAAATAAATGCACTTTGCATTGCCAGTCACAATTCGATGCAAAAAAGACTTTCTTTCATGCCGTTGAAGCAAGATTTTACTGATGACTTCCTGGTTTTCCATTTGTCTTTCATTCAGTTGATGTGGCACCCATTTTCCTTCCTTTAAAACCTTTCTCATTGCTTGTAAACGATCGGAAATTGTTTGCTGAGCAACGTTTAGTCGTTCTGCAAGTTGTTTTTGAGTTTGGCACGCATCTTCAACCAATAATTGTTGGTCTTCAAACTATTTCGGTTGACCTGGATGTTCTTTGTCTTTCACATCGAAATCATCACTTTTAAAGTGTTTAAACCAGCATTCACAAGTATCTTGAGATGGAGCATGTTCACCATAAACTTCCCGAAAGTATATGATAACTTTTTCTTCAAAATAAAGTAATGAATTAAAACTTCCCTCAAATGCTCTTTTTTTTGGCACAAAATTTGACATTTTTAAGCGTAAAAATATCTATGATGTTAACACCTTCAGAAAATTTGACATATGAAGTTTTGAAGCTTGTCAATACAACAAAATAGCATACATATCAAATCGCATATATATCAACATATGTGTAACCCCATTTATTGAAAAAAGTCTGCATTATTAACTGGTACACCTAGTAAGTGGTACACAGCCAGCTGAAAAAGGAGAAATTAAAACCATTGTGGTTTTAAACAGTATATGTAGATTTTCCCCATTTTCTTGTATAGCTTTTTAAAATTATTTGATCATGTATAGACAAAGAAAGACAGAAGTAATAAATATGCTAAAAGTGAATGATTAAGACTAATTGTTGAGCACTTTACCTTGTTGCTGTTTGTTACTGATTTGGGGCGTGGAGGACAGCTGAGCATTGTAAATAATCCAAGTTGAGAGACTCGCCTAGATCAGTGGTTCTCAACCTTCTGGACTTTTAAATACAGTTCCTCATGTAGTGACCCAACCATAAAATTATTTTCATTGCTACTTCATAACTGTCATATTGCTACTGTTATGAATCGTAATGTAAATATCTGATATGCAGGATGGTCTTAGGTGACCCCTGTGAAAGGGTCGTTCGACCGCCAAAGGAGTCGTGACCCACAGGTTGAGAACCACTGTCCTAGATGCTTCTGCTATGGAGACATTGCTTCTGCCATCAATGATCTCTTCAAGGGACCATACGTGCAAATAGCAGTGGGTTTGCAGCTACGGTCGCCCACGCATTTAGCAAGACCTGGGCAGGGTTCTTCTTGCATACAGTCAATTACTACTAGTTCTACTAAGTGGCAGTAGAATAGTTAATAAAAGTTGTCATAGACATCAAAAAGCTACTATTCTGCACTCTCTTCTGTTGTTTTGGCCTCCAGTGAAATGCTGCCTTTAGGCGGTGGCAGCACATTTCAAAAGAGGCATAGAATAGAGCTCAGAGGAGAGCCACAAAGATGATAAAGGGCTTGGGTAATAAGACCTATGTGGAAAGGTTAAGGGAAGTGGGCATGTTCTGTCTGGAGAAGAGAAGACTGGGGGGAAACATAACTGTCTGCAGATTCATTAAGGGATGTTATAAAGAGGAGAGGGACTAATTCTCATTAGTCAACGAGAACAGAGTAAGAAGTAATGGGCTTCCACCCCACAAGGGGAAATTTAGGTTAAATATAAGAACTAACTTTATAACAATATGAATAGTTGGGAATGGCACCAGCTGCCAGGGGAGGCTGTGGAATCGCCATCATTGGAGAGATTCAAGGCTGAAAACCCACACCCATTGATCAGGAATGACTTAGTAATAATAGAATCAATTCTGCTGTGATTCATGGGGATAGATTAGTGCCCCAGTGTCGGTCCTTCCAACCCAAATGATTATATGATTAAGACACCAGCAACCAGGGGAAATTGATCTGTATATATGAGAAGGAAACAGAAACTCTTTACAAGCCACAGCTGTAAATTTGAAAATTAAGGAGTCCACAATGTTTAAACTAAGAGAGAGACTGAATCAGCTCAGGAGAGGTGTAGGGAAACTGATTTAAATCAGAGCCTTTATTTTAAAACATTAATCTCACTTTCGTCAATGTTCCAAATATAAAAATTGAAATCCATAGCATTATTAATTTTCCTGACTAGAATTCAACTGGTATGCTGCAACAATATATTAAATTATCAATCAGAACTTGGGATTTTTCTTACGCTCTGAACTATAAAAACTAGAGTAAGATAATTCTCAGAAAAAAACAATAATTTTTTCATGTCAGATTTAGGGTCTTTTATTTGTAAAATGCACTTACATGATATTTTTGCTTCCTACACACTCAAGGGTTTTAGTTGATGGGCATGCAACTCTAATTAAGATCCACGATGCACATAATTCAATCACAGTGCGGGTCAAAAATTACCAATTCAATTTTTAAATCTTAAAATTGATTTCTACGTCTGTGATTCCCAGGGTGAATTTCAGTATTATCCGCAGCATTCTATTTCTCCATGCTCTCTGCTTTATCATATTGCCTCTTGCCAACACTGCAGTAGTCATTTTGAATCTTTGAAAAGGCAGTATTTAATTTTTTAGCTCATTTTTTCCCTCTCCACCTTTCCAGTTTACCTTTAAGAAAAAACACACACACACACACTGGCTTCTGCTCTCCTGAGTAGGCTGTGTTATTACTACCATCCACATCATCAGGGCTACAGCACTTGCTGTAGTAGATCATCCCTGTGCTGTCATGGTGATGATTTATGATGGAAAAAGCCATCCATCTGAAGGTGCCAGGCACAAAGGATGGAGCAATAATGAGGTAACCCAACACAAGCCCGGGATGCACAGTAAGGGACATTTCCCCCTAAATAAAATAAAAGTGGACTACACTAAGAATCTTTAGATGTGAAGGAAAAACCGTGGAATTTCATTTCTTTTCTTTTTTCTTTTCTTTTTTTTTGCTTAGAGACCTTTTATGTCTCCCAAAACATTAAAAAATAATGGACTCCGGAATTAAAAACCTTTCAAAGCTTCTCACTGCCATTTCCACCTTTTATTTTTGCTCTGTCTCTTGCATATATTTTTTTCTTTCTATTCCCTCTGCAGACACCACAACTCAGACTCTGAGGATCATTCTCCTGGACTATGGATGTGTTCTCACTCTCTGTTCTCTTTCCTTTCATTCCACAGCTGGGCTAATCCTAGTAAACCCTGCATTCCTCATATCACTCTTCTAATCAGTGTTGTTTTTAATTTGTTTTCTGTGCTCTATCAAATACAGTTCACATTTCTTTGTTTTTCATCGAAGCCCCTATAAAATTTAGCCTTTGCTTGTTTTTACTAGCTGTTCAGCACCTTAAATTCCAGAAAGGACTCCTGGTCTTTCAGGATTTGCTTTCTTATCTATACCTTACCTTGAAAAATAGGATGCCTAGGATTTCAGGACATACTTTGACTTCTTATTTCTTTGTTTCTTCCTGGACCCTCCACCTGAGAGGCAGAATAAATAACAGGACAGGCTCCATTGTAAGATATGTCTGAATTCAAATGTACTGGTTCTGAGCTAGAACATGCTTTTATATCTCTGGTGCTCAGTTTCCTTATCAATAAACTGGAGATAAATATGCTATTTCAAATAATTCTTGGGCAGAACAAATGAGTAAATGTATTTAAAGCACTTAACATGCAACGGTCAACATAGACAGCTTTTGTATTATTTTGAGATTACTATTAATATTTTAGTTTCTTCCTTAAAGGTGTTTCAAATGCCACTTTGCTGGCGAGGCTTCTTTATCTTATTTTCCATTTCAATGGGGCTTTCCCTCTTCTGATTTTGTATGGTATTTTCACATGGCATCTGTTATATCCTGCCATCTCTTATATTTTACATGTCGAAAAATGTAAGTCCTCTCCAAAATGCCTTGAGGGTTGAACTGTCTCTTATCTAGCTCCCATATCACATAGAAGTGATCAACACAGGGTAAGTATTCAATGTATTTTTTAAATCAGTCATTTCTTATATGGTCCTTGTCTTAGTGCCAAGCTTAAAGAGGTTTTGGATTTACTTGGAACAATATCGAACTATGATTGAATAAAATCTCAACCACATTTTGGTTGGCAGGACAGATTAGTGCAATTGACTGTTATGCTCTCAGGGTGAAAGTAAAAGTCAGGCTAGTTTTGTGGTAAAATCATTTCCTACCTTCATCACTTAAACATTCTTTAATGGGAAAAAAATCAAATCTTGAAGTCTACTGGTGCCTCCTAATTTAAGTAACTATTTTTCTTGAAGCTGCTCTGCACGTAGTGGTACTATTTCTAAACCCAAGCAACTGGCATGCTAGTAAGCTTGTCCTCATTTCAGGTTTTAGCCCTTTAATTTTCATCTATTTTGCTATAAGAAATATGTCTGCAACTCTGCCATATGAAAAGTTCATAATTTTTAAGGTTTCTTCAAGTACTATATATAAGTTGACTCCTTCCTACAAAACCACAATACAGTTAGCATCTAAATGTCCCTTTTTGTTTTTTTTCTAGTTCAACACTGGTATGATTAATAGTAAAATGGAAGAGGGTCTAGAAGGAAAATATTTTTTCTTCTAATCACTTAACAGTACAGTACTTATGTTTTTAAGATCACGGTTGCCAGCAAAGGTCTTTAAATCAAAGAACAATTTTTTTTTAATTTTGGGATTATGGGTCATTCTATATATGACAATGTTTGTCCACCAGGAATTTCTTCCCTCCTACCTCCTCCCTCTTCAGCAGCATCAACCTCTTTGTTTTCCTGACACCCTTCCCCGCCTTTGTACATGAGATCATGACTATTCCCTGCCTTTTCTTCACTTATTTATCCAAAAATTTCTCCTTAGAAAAGCCTTGTTTAACTTGCTACACCCCACTCCACTGATCAGTCTAGATCAGTCTCCTCTGCTAGCAACATGCTGTTGTCTATTAGATATGTCCTACATTTGTAATAAACAATTTGTATACACACTTGCTTAAGATATATTTCCATGAACAGAACCTAAACTCAATGAATGAAAATGATGTTTGCCTTACTCATCTCTGTATCTCTACAGCCTATTATATAAAAAGCTCTCAATAAAATGTTCAAGAGTGAACCAAGAAAGTGTATCACTAAACTGGTCATATTCATAAGAAAAATCAGGTATTATTACAGCATTTATTCCTCCTCTCATCAGCTGATAAGACTTCTGAAAAGATAACCTAAAAATCCTGCAGACTTTTACTTACTATGTTAAAATTAATAAGGTAAATCAGATAAAAAGAAAAAATAACCAACCCCCCAAAATATTTGCTTGCATAGATCAAAATAGGAGACTGAATCAACATTAACATTTTGTAGATAATCTTATCTAATAAAAGAGAAATATGCAAATTGACCATACCTTTGCTACACCCACAAGCCAAGCCCACCAGCCAATCAGAGCAGCTATATGCAAATTAACTCAACCAAGATGGCGGCCGGCACCCACAGAGCTGGAGCAAGCAGGAGGCTTGGTTGCCCCGGCGATGGAGGAAGCCAAGCTTCCCGCCTGCCCTGGCCGAATGTGGGGTCCGCTAAAGGCAACAAAGTTTCAATTATAGAAGATAAATAAATCCCAGATACTTGCTTCCAGCCAGCCTCCACTGGGAGCTTGGGTGACTGGGGGCCGTGGCCAGCCTGCAAACAGCCATCAGCCCCTCACAAAGGATGGCCACACCCTCATGGGGTGAGGGTCCCTGCTGGGGGGCTTGGCCAGCCTGCAAACAGCCATCAGCCCCTCACCCAGGCTGGCCAGGCACCCAAGCGGGACCACCTCCCTGATCCAGGACACCCTTCATGGCAAACCAGCCGGCCCCCACCTATGCACCAGGCCTCTATCCTATAAAATAAAAGGGTAATATGCAAATTGACCTTAACAGAACTACTGGGAATGACTGGTCACTATGACACACACTGACCACCAGGGGGCAGACGCTCTATGCAGGAGCTGCCCCCTGGTGGTCAGTGTGCTCCCACAGGGGGAGCTCTACTCAGGCACAAGCCAGGCTGATGGCTGCCAGTACAGCGGTGGTGGTTGGAGCCTCTCCCGCCTCCTCAGCAGCACTAAGGATGTCTGACTGCAGCTTAGGCCTGCTCCCAGCTGGCAAGTGGACCTCCCCCAAGGGCTCCTGGGCTGCCAGAGGGATGTCTGACTGCCAGCTTAAGCCCTACCCACCAGGGAGTGGGCCTAAGCCAGCAGGTTGATATCCCCTATCGGTCCCAGACTGCGAGAGGGCACAGGCTGGGCTAAGGGACCCCCCCTCCCCCCCTCCCCCCCGCCGAGTGCACAGATTTTTGTGCACTGGGCCTCTAGTTTAATATAAATTGAACCAAGAAATACAGCAAAAACATAATTTTTCTTACTTATTTGGGACATTTATGCCATAAAGGTCTTACTAACTAGTACTTTTTTAAATAACTTGATGTTCCTAAGAAGATGATTTAGGAGTTATCTAAACTTTCAACCAATTTATGTCATTTGTTTAGTGGTTTTAAATTCTATCATTTAAGCATTAGCTTTCATAATTTCTGGTTTTATCAGAAAATATTGATCTGCTCTGTGGACTTCAGTTATCTGAGTTACATAACCATGCTATGTGGCTTCAATTGTCTGAATATAACTGCTCTCATTTCTTTGAGTTGGGGGGCAAGGGGTTGAAGAGAAGATAACTGATGGGGCTGTACATCTGTATATGGGTTCTATTTCCATGATTAAATTATAATATTATTTTACTTGGACCTTTTTAGACTAACTTTTTTTAATATAAGCTTTCTAAACTTAGACACACAATAAGGACTGTTTCCTATGACTAAACATGGCTAAATCACTAAATATACCATACAAAGAGCATTAGCAATAACTAAATTCTATACAGGTTTATTGTTGTCTATCCTAACACCCTCAGAGAGCCATTTTCACTCTTTTTGGAAAGAAATGGTTATAAGTTAGTGATGATAAGAAGGAACTGATAAATGTTCCTTGGTTATAGATAGACAGGGCCCTGGCTAAGTCTTACTGTCTTGATTAGTTTTATGCTCCCCCCACCTTCATGTGTGTGTGTGTGTGTGTGTGTGTGTGTGCAGTGAAGTTAATAAACATGGTCTCTGGGGTTGGACTGCCAGGTTTAATTCTAGGACTATTGCAGAATTAGGCATTAGGCAGATTGCCACTGTGTGGGTTGTTGCCTTTTTTCCACTAATAGTACCTACCTCATAGAACTACATAAGATACTCTATGTGAAATCCTTAGCACAGTGCCTTATACATATTAAAGGCTATGTATTAGTAATTAAAACTGCACATGCTCTGAATTCAGGTTTTTAAGTATTTGTCATCCGGTCCCTATACATTACATCTCCTTTTCCTTATATTCTTTATTATAAGTAATTTTCTAAATTTTCTGCAATTTTTCTCTCCAGTCACTTACCCTTTCAGGCCAGACTGGGTGCTGCTGCCACTACTCTTTGCAAATGGGCCTTTTGAGAGCCTTTCCTTGAATCAGGGGTATTCATTACAATGTCACTTGGTAGGTTCACTGGGCTCATTGTGATTCTGCCCTCCACGGCCATTTCTGGACCAAGGCTGTGTGTTTCTCAGTCACCCACAGCCCTTCAACAGACCTTTCACCAGAGGTTGCTCTCCTGGCTGTGCTTGGCTCCCACACCTAGATTTACACTCATTAATATCTCTCTCCCACCATGGGAGGCACTATTTATTTCCTACAGAAACAACAGCAACAACAACATGTGGTTTTGACAATATTGGAAAGGTAATTATTTTTCAGAAAGTACATACATATACGGATATTAGCAAGACTGCCCACAAAATAACATTAGTTGATCTCAGAATTCTTCTTAAACCTGTGGCATGATTAACATTTATCGAGCAACAACCATTTTTCTCACCTTTAGAATTTGCAAGTGAGCGTGTTCCAGAAACAAAGAAAAAAGACCTTTCATTCGCTCCTCCCAGTCTCCTACCAAGCTAGACAATTCAATTTTCGCCAGAGACATGGTGCCTTTGGGACAGAAATCAACTTTACACAACCAGTGGAAACCAAGGTAAAAGTTCCCAGATGAATGCCCTCAAAGGTAAGAGGTTCCCTGACAAACAGTGTAAGGAATACAATCGTTGTCATACCCACAATTTGCTGAAGTTTCTTGGACCTACATACACACTGATGGTTGTGCTAAAGCTTAGAGCTCTCATGAATCCTGTGGGAAAGCCGTCACTTCTGCACAAAGACATAACTAAGTTTGCAGCATGTATTTTTATGATCTGGCTTCTCTAACTCCAGGAAATTAGTATAAAATTCATAAGATGTCATAAAATCTGAAATAAATTAACAGAGTACACATTCATTGGTCTAAATGTTTGTTCATCCATTTCTTGAAGAAAATGTATCAGTATTTTGAGGAAAGACACACACAATATAACAAAAGTGACATTTTAATCTACTCCAAGGTCCTCCAATAATTTAAGGAAGGACTGAGCTACTTAAGTAATATGGAAAAAATGTGCAGCATCATTAATCATCAGAGAAATGCAAGTTAAAATGACCATGAGGTATCACTTCATACCTCCCAGAATAGCTACCATCAACAAATCAACAAATAAAAGTGCTGGTGAGGATGTGGAGAAAAGGGAACCCTAGTGCACTGCTGGTGGGAATGCAGACTGGTGCAGCCACTGTGGAAAACAGTATGGAGTTTCTTCAAAAAACTAAAAATGGAACTGCCATTTGACCCAGTGATCCCACTTCTAGGAATATATCCTAAGACACTAGAAACACCAATTAGAAAGGATATATGCGCCCCTATGTTCATAGCAGTGTTATTTAAAATAGCTAAGATTTAGAAACAGCCCAAGTTCCCGTCAGTAGACGAGTAGATAAAAAAGCTGTGGTACATTTACACAATGGAATACTATGCAGAACTACAAAAAGAAGGATCTGTTACCCTTTGAGACAGCACAGAGGGTCCTGGAGAGTATTATGCTAAGGGGAATAAGACTGTCAGAGAAAGACAAATATTAAATGATCTCACTTATAAGTGGAATCTAATGAACAAAATAAACTGACAAAATAGATCCAGAGACATGGAAGCATGCAACAGACTAAGGATTCTCAAAGGGGGATGAGAAAGGAAGGGATTAACCAAAAAACATATATGCATATATGCAAAACCCATGGACACAGACAATAGTGTGGTGAAGGCCTGAGTGGGGCAGAGGCAGGGTAGAGGGGGTCAATGGGAAAAAAGGGGAACATCTGTAATATTTTCAATAAGAAAGATAAATTTAAAAAATAAAGTAATCATATATCTTTTGTTTATGAAAGAATTTGGAATGGAACTCATCTTTTAATTCCAAAGATTAAAAATATTAAATATTAGGATATTAAGAAACAGAATTCACCAGTTGGAGATTGCTTTTAATAATAGACTTGTCAAATGAATAAATACAAAGGAGGGTAAAAGAAAAAAGGATGGACTAAAGGAGGAAAGAGAGAAATAAAGATAAAAGAAAAATGGGAAAAAAGGAAGAAAAAAGAAGAAAGTTATAAACACTAAAAAGGGAGTTTAAAAATATATATATATATTTCCCTGGACCATAAAAAAACACCTTAATAAATTTAAAAGACCAGAAATCATGCAATGTATGCTCTCAGAGCACAATGATATTAAAGTAGAAATCATTAAGATTAAAATAGCTGGAAAACCCCCAAATATGTAGAGAATAAACAATACATTTCTAAATGAAACATGGGTCAAAGCAGAAATCTCAAGATAAATTAAACATATTTTAAACTAAATAAAAGTGAAAATAACACTATCAAAATTGGTGGAATGTAATGAAAGTAGTGTTTAGAGGGAAATATATAGCATTGAATACATATATTAGCAAAGAAGAAAGAACCTAAAATCAATAATCTAAGCTTCTACCTTAGGAAACTAGAAAAATAAAAGAGCAAATAAAATCCAGAATAACCAGGAGAAAATAAATAATAAAAATTAGAGCAGAAATCAATGAAATTGACAACAGAAAAACTTGAATTTTGACCTTACTTAAATAAAAATAAATTAAATATAAAGACTTGGTCTGAGACAATTCTTTAAAGATAAGAGGTAGTATTATGCAATCAATAATATTTCTTAAGTGGCAGACAGTTTAACACTCACTGACATATTTTTTAAAAATACAAAAGCTTTAGAATGAAGTCTTAAAGAAATGGAAATTTCATTAATGCCACTATCCATAAAGGTATGCAAAAATGTCACTATCAAGTCTCATCTCTGAAAATGTAATGATTGTCACTTTTTAAACTGTTTCTGATAAAAGCACAAACCATTGATTATCTTGAATATCATTATAGAACATACTATTTCCCAAGCAAGTTTTCGCTGCTCCTATGTTACAGTGGCAGACACTTCAGATGAAGGTGAAAGAACACACAGGCATCTGAAACTTTAGCATAAACATGCTGAATAACAACAGTTTTCACCGCTATACCTCCCTGAAGGTGGGTGTTTATGAGAAATGTCCAGAGGACAAAAAAAGGCCTGGGATTGGAAAAATCCTCATTGATAACTTACATCCTGAAATAAGATATTTGATTACCCTTATCATTATCTCTGCTTGCTGAGCAGAGCTCCCAAAGCTATTAGTGGTCATAAAATTACCCAACTGTTTTTTAAATTCAACCATTGTATTTGACTCAGTGACCTCTTTGGTCAATGAATTTCACAGGCTGACTATACATATGCATAAGGCATTATTTACCTCAATTTCTTTTGAATTTACTGCCCATTATTTTTACAAAGTATCTCCTTGTCCTTATCATATTATGGAACAAGGTTAAAAACGAAAAAAAAAAAAAAAAGGTGTCCTTTGTAATTTTGAATGCTTCAATCAAAGACTTTTCTAAAATACATTGGATTTTAGAATCTTTTATTAGGAAAATTAAAAATCTAGCTATATTTTGACTAGTCTCTATTTATATTTTATTATCTCTACTATTCTTATTACTTGGCTGTGAGTTCAATGTCTGTTATAACTCATCATTCTATTTCTTTCATATTTTTAACAGCACAGGAGTGACAATCATTTTAATAAAGAAACTCAAATTTGTCATGATATGAAAATGTTAAACTCTTGCTAATACTATGATCTTTATTAATTAAAATAGTTGTCTTTGCAAAATGAATACACTCAAAATCTTAAATCTCAAGCTAACTCACCCAGAGTAGAATAGTGTACTCTTTAATAATGGCATTTGGGCATTATCTTTTAGAGTAGATTCTTTCTGCTAGATTGTACAGGAGTGGCTTAGATCAAACAACATTAGAGGAATGGATAACATACTCATCTAGACATGTTATTCCATTGTAATGCATCTGAATAAATAATTGTGTGTTTTACTACAAAGTTGTTGTTCTTAAATTGTCACATATTTCTCACAATACAGGCATACCTCAGAGATATGGCAGGGTGGGTTTCAGATCCCCACAATAAGCAAGTCACACAATTATTTTGTGTATTTCCCAGTGCATATAAAAGTTGTGTTTAACCCTGTACCTCAGTTGATTAGAGCATTTTCCCAATATGCCAAGTTTGTGGGTTCAATTCCCAGTTAGGACACATACAAGAATCAACAAATGAATACATAAATGGTCAGAACAACAAGTCAATGTTTCTCTCTCTCTTTCTCTTTCTCACTTCTTCTTTCTCTAAAATCAATAAATAATAATTTTTAAAAAGTTGTGTTTACACAATGCAGTAACTTATTAAGTGTGAAATAGTATTATGTCTAAAAATGTACATACCATAATAAAAATATTTTAGTACTAAAAAATGTTAACCATTATTTGAGCCTGCGGAAAGTTGTAATCTTTTTCTGGTGGAGAGCCTTGCCTCAATGTTGATGACTGCTGACTAATCAGGGTGGTTGTTGCAGCTGTTGGGGTGGCTGTGGCAATTTCTTAAAATAAGGCAACAGTGAAGTTTGCCATATTTATGGACTCTTCCTAGCATGAATGATTTCTGTGTAGCATGCAATGCTGTTTGTAGTATTCTATCTGCACTAGGACTTCTTTAAAAATTGGACTCAGGGTGAGAGGAAGAGAGAGAGAAACATTAATGTGTCTCACGTGATTGGCTGGCTCCTACACACACCCAGACCAGGATCAATCCTGCAACCAAGGTACATGCTCTTGACTAGAATCGAACCCAAGACCCTACTGCTCTATCTACTGAGCCAAACCAGCCAGGGCAGAACCAACTTCTTTCAAACTCCTGTTATTGTTGATATTTGATCTCTTCCCATGAATCATTAGTGTGTGTGTGTGTGTGTGTGTGTGTGTGTGTGTGTGTGTTAAACAGAAATGCATTTTCTGACAGTTCTGGAGGTTAAAAGTTTGAGATCAAGATGGCAGCATGGTCAGTTACTGGTAAGGGTTCTATTTCTGGCTTGTAGATGGTCCCCTTCTCACTGCATCCTCACATGGTGGGGAAACAGCCAGCTAACTCTCTAGTGTCTTTCCTTATGAGAATGCTAATTTCATCATAAAGGTCATGACCTTGTTAACCCTAATTACCTTCCAAAGGCATCATCTCCAGATATCATCATATTGGGGAACTTCAATATATGAATTTGGGGTGGGGAGACACAAACCTTAACTAATGAAAAAATGACACTGGCTTCAAATCATTAAGTATATAGTGTGGGAATGAGCAAGTGAACTTGTTTTCAAATAATTTTAGTTGAAAGCTTCTTTTTCTTCCTTTTATAGCAATATAATTCAACAAGAAAGAAAGTTCCTAAAAAATTACAAACTAGCACTAATTTTATGAAGCAGTAACTTTTATAAACCAAAGACAAAAAAATGAGGCACATATTGTTTGGGAAAAAAAAAAAAGAGAGAAACAGAATATTAACCCATTGACATGTTAAATAAAAACAACTTTTAATCTCTCATACTGTGTTACTATATCAACTAAAGATTTTTAATATAATTCAAAGCATTTGAATATCACTACAAAGTAATATTATAACACAAAATAATATTTCTGTTACATGTCATATATATTAAAAGAAATAGTAATGTACATAATCTTTTATTTAAAATATAAAAAACTGAAACAGTAAAACAAAATTGACAAAATTATAATTGGGTTGTGCTGATTTTACCTAATTTTAATACAAAATAATTATTTTTATTACATACTACATACATTTGAGCATATAAGAAATGTAATTTTCTTGATTGTACAAAACTCTTCATTGCAAAATATTTAAACACAACTCTCTAAGAACATTTACACAATGACCATAAAATAAATGAAAAGCATTTTTTTTCAAAATTTTGAATCGATGTATAGGGGAAAGTAGACTGAAAGGTGACAGAGATCCGGGGGTGAGGTGACTGGCAAGGTCATCTAACTAGCAGGTTGCACAGTTATGGATTAGACTCAAGATTTTCTTCTCTAAAAATTCTGCAGATTAGTATATTCAAGAAGAAAATCTAATTATAGTCCAGAACATTTTTATACCAGAAAACAACTATAGAAACTAAGTTTTAATTTTTCAAAACTTAAGTGTATGGTCCATTGGTATCCAGCTTTAACACCTGCCTGTTCCCTTAAGTGCCATGTTCCACCACAACCCCAGCTTCAGCACACTTGTTTTAGCACTAATTCCTCTTCAATTACAGTCACAAATTCAAAATAAAGTTCTAATTCTTCTTATTTTCCAGAGGTGTTTTTTTTTTTCCTTTTACTCCCCCACCCCTTCAACACACACACACACACACACACACACTCTGGTGACTTGAGAGATGATAAGATACTGCCAGGGACCCAATGTAGAGATGTGTTTGCCATTTCCTGTTGCACTTACATTCACATTTAACAGAGTATTAATCACTGTTAAATGTATTAATCATTTGGGAGGAAAGTTCTTTATCATTTCCCTTGACAAAGCGCAAATAGGTCACTAATCATCTCTGAACCTCCACCACTGGGCTGAGGATTCTCCCTGGGCAGGGCGTACTTGCAGCTGGCTGTGCAGGCACTGCTGCAGAAGTTCCTGGGCCTGAGATGTCTGGCATCTCTCAGCCATGGCTGCGGTTCGGGTGACCATCCCAAGGGCTGAGGGTCTCATGAATGTTCTTAATGGCATCTAAAATAATGAGTCCTTTCCAGAAGGTTTTCAATTTACTTTGTCCAAATCCATTAGAGAAATCACTATCTATGGCAGCTATAGCCTTATGAAATGTATTTCTTAAATAATAAGACTTGAAATTAAAAATTATTCATTGATTAATGCATTAATGGGTTTCAGAATAGATGTGTTTACAGGGATGAAAACAACATTACTCTCATTGTGCATCTCCATCAGAACTTGTATTTATTTATTTATTTATTTATTTATTTATTTATTTATTATTTATTTATCTTCACCCAAGGATATGTTTTCCATTAATTTTTAGAGAGAGTGGAAGAGAGGGAGGGAGGGAAAGAGGGAGAGGGCGAGAGAGAGAGAGAGAGAGCGAGAGAGAGAGAGAGAGAGAGAAACATCTATGTGAGAAAGATATATCCTTTGGTTGCCTGCACAGGTCTGGGACCAAATCTGCAAACCCAGGTATGGGCCCTTGACCGGTAATTGAACTTGTGACCCTTCCGTGCATGGGCCAATGCTCTGTGGGATCCATGCTGGCCAGGGCTCCATCAGAGCTTTTAAGTGACCAGGTGCATTGCCAATGAGCAGTAATATTTTGAAATAAACATGTTTTTCTGAGTTATAGGTCTCAACAGTGGGCTTAAAATACTCAGCAAACCATGTTATAGACAAATGTTCTATCATCCAGGTTTTTTTGTTCCATTCATAGAACACAGGCAGAGTATATTTAGCAGTATTCTTAAGGGTTCTAGGATTTTCAGAATGCTAAATAAGCATTGGCTTTAACTCAAAGTCACCAATTGCATTAGCCCCTAAACAAGAGAGTCAGCCTGTTCTTTGAAGCTTTGAAGCCAGGCATTGACTTCTCCTCTCTAGTTATGAACGTCCCAGGTAGGCTCTTCTTCCAATAGAAGCCTATTTCACCTACACTAAAATCTGTTGTTCACGGTAGCCACCAGCATTCATTATCTCAGTTACCTGTTCTGGATAACTTGCTGCAGCTTCTACATTAGCATTTGCTGCTTCACTTTGTACTTTCATGTTATGGAGAGAGGAAACTTCTTTCCTTATATCTTATAAATCAACCTTTGCTAGCTCTAAATTTTCTTCTACAGCTTCCTCACTATTCTCAGCTTTCATAGAACTGAAAAAAGTTAGAGCCTTGTTCTGGATTAGACTTTGGCTTAAGATAATGTTGTGGCTGGTTTGATCTTCTGTCCAGAACACTAAAACTTTCTCCAGATCAGCAATAAGGCTGTTTTGTTTTCTTATTATATATGTGTTCACTAGAGTAGCACACTTAATTTTCTTTAAGAACTTTGCCTTTAAATTCACGACTTAACTACTTGGTGAAAGAGGCCTACCTTTTGGCCTATTTTAGGTACCTCACTAAGCTTAATGATTTCTAGCTTTTGATTTAAAGTAAGAGATGCACAACTCTTTTGCTTGAACACTTACAGGTCATTGTATAATTATTAATTGGCCTACGTTCAATAGTATTGTGTCTCAGGGTATAGGGTTGCTGAGAAGAGGGAGAATGGCCAGTCAATGGAGCAATCAGAACACAGGCAACTAAGTTTGCCATCTTATATGGACACCATTCATAGTTTCCCAAAACAATTACAATAGTAACATCAAAGATTACTGATTATATATCATAACAAATATAATAATAATGATGAAATTGTTTTAAGTATTATAAGAATTATCAAAATATGACACACAGAGATAAAATGAGCAAATGCCATTGGAAAATGGTGCTAATATACTTGATTAGTTCAGGGTTGCCATAAACCTTCAATTCATAAAAGATTATCTGCAAAGCATAATAAATCAAAGCTAATATTCAAAGATACTCTCATAACTCAGAGAAATAATTTTCATATATGGAATTTATGTGTTTTGAAGTACAATTCTTTACAGTTAAAGTTATGCTGAACTAAATTAGCTGTTTTCAAGTATATAGTTAGGTATAATTTTCTTTTACATAACATATTCTTTCATGGTTGAAAATACTTGCAACCCCATTTCCATATCATTTTTATTTAAGACTCCATCATCCTATCTAATAAAGGGGGAATATACAAATTACCCATCACTCCATCACAAAGATGGCGGCGCCCATAGCCATAAGATGGTGGCGCCCAGTCCTCTCATCCCTGCCGGAGTCCCCCAGTCCTGGGGTGGCAGCCGCTGAGAGCGGGCAGCGTGAGTGGCCTGGCAGAATGCTTACTTTGTTGCCACTGCGACGAGGCAAGTGTTCTGCACCCAGCCACGGATGGGCCTCTGGCCTGGCTGGGACACGGAACGCCTGCATAAGAAGAGAAGGAACCAGCAAGCTCAGCAGAGTCGAGTGGCCCCTGACTCCTGGACAAGGTCAAGTTTGGGTATCCAGAGGGTGGAGGGGGTGGAGGATAGTGTGACAGGAGGGGCACTTAACAGAGACACAGGGATGAAAACCGGCTGAGAAAGAGGAAGGAAGCCCTTTATCAGAGTTCCTGAGAACAGGGAGGAAAGTCATTTGCATTTCCCAGCTGCAGATGGGCCTCTGGTCAGGCCAGGGCACAGAACGCCCAGCCTCGGATGGGCCTCTGGGCCGCAGAGAGCCTCTGGGCAGCAGGCACGGAGCAGCTAAGCCCCGCAGAGAGCTACTGGTGCACAGATTCGTGCACAGGGCTCCTAGTTTATGTAATAATGATGTATAGAACTACTTTGAAAATGAGGTGAGACAGGTTGTATGTATACAAACAATTGAAACACAAGGAAACAAAAGAGTAGTTTCTCCTGGTCCTTTAGCCTCTCTTAAGGTATGGTCCAGAGATACCTACTTAATTAAAATATGAGTTCTTGTGTTTCAGCCAGACTACTAAATCAAACTTCTTAGTGTTATGGAACTACACAGTAGCCTTTAAAACTATAAATATCAAATCACTGTATTATACACCTAAAACTAATATAATATTGTATGTCAACTATACCTGAATAAAACATTAAAAAACAAAACAAAAACTAAGTATCTGGGTTTATCATAGTTTTCTTTAGATCTCTTCTCAGTTTTAACTTTTCCTTGGGAAAATTCTTCCACATCTAAAGCTTCAGCTATATACTTGAGTCTTAAATTTTAGCCCTAACTTGAAGTTCAGTTTTGAGTACTAGGTATCATCCTCTGGTTTGTCTCCGAATTATTTCATACTTCCATCTAGTTTTCATTCAGAGAATGGTTACATCACTTATTAAGTGTTAAAATCAGACACTGTTGATTTTCTTTCCCCCCTCTCTCTATATTTTTATTCATTAAAATTGATTGTCTTATCCATATTGTATAATTCGTGGGTTTTATGTTTAGAAGATGTACTCATCCCTGAGATCAGATATATCATGGTTCTTATTAAATGATGGAGAATAATTGCTAAATTATGAGTCAGGGTTAGCGACGCAGAATGTCATCATGACGCTGAAAGTGACCATATTCAAGAAAAAGTCCAAGATAGTTTCTTAGAAGCAAACTAAAATCATATTAAAAGCAAACTAAAAGCAAACTAAAAGCAAATTAAAATCATAATATCAACACAGATTGAACGAAGCACTTCTAGAACAAAATAATTGTAAGACTTTGAAAGGAGTCTTAAGAACTGTGGAAGTCTATAAATAAAAAATAAGAAAGTTAACAATACTTATAATTGTGTGGTGCCTGATCCTGATCCTATAATGGTTAAATCTAAGTATTGTTCACAATTTTTCTTTTCTTTTTTTTTAAATGAAAATGTGTGTTAAAGGCTTTGGAATAAAAAATCCTTATTTTAATCTTTTTTATACAGTTAAATTAGAATGGAGTTGCTTTCCTTTATTTTTAGAAGAAATAATTACAATATTCTAGAGGCCAAAAGCCTTCATTCAACTCTGCTCTTCTAACATATTGGTAGTAATGGGAGTCTTGAAAAATTATATTTCATTTTAACAGTATTGCAAAGATAATTCTCTTCCACTTTCTCAAGTTAAGCTTTCTTATTGATTTGGTAGTACTAATTACCAAGACGTTTGTCTCAGAAGAAAACATTCAAACTAGTAATATGTTGTGTTATTACCTCAATAAAAATGTAAAATTGTATTATTGGCACCTGCAGATGAAATTTCTTCACAAAACAATACAGAGAGGCAGTTATTTTTATTGTAAATTCAGAAGAAGCATAATAGTCTGTGTTGTGTACAGTAGAGAACTTTATTTTATATCAGATCATTTTTGTTTTGTTCTTATGTGCAACTCTAAAATGACTTTAGTTGTGTAACACTTGGTACATATTAATGCAAGTGATAAAGCATTACAAAAAGGACACTTATGAGCCCACCATTCTAGTTAGGAAATAAAGCATCATCAATAGTGTGGTCTCAGTAGTTCTGTTTCTCCTTGGTTCCATTTTTCTGCCTTTCCAACATAGGTAACAACTGCCTGAAATTTGTATTTAACATATCTTTGTTTTAAAAAAATAGTTTTATGATTTATCATGCAACAGTTTTAAAACTCATTCATGTGGTTTCATAAAACTGTGTTTATTTTCACTGTAATCTAACATCCCATTGTGTAATTATTCAATATTCTACTTATAATTCTCCAGTTGATAGATGTTTGGGTTGCCTTACAGTTTCACTAGTAAGAGAAATATTGTTGTAAATATTCTTGTGTAGGTTTTGTGGTACACATGTTTAAAGGTTCTCTATGTTATAGATCTAGAAGTAGAATTGCTAAGTTGCAGGAAATATGATTGTTCATACTTAAAAGATTTTTATTTTCCAAAAGGATTGTCCTAATTTACATCCTTGCTGGCAGCATAAGAAAGTTTTCATTAACCCATATCCTCACCCACACTTGTATTATCCTATATAATAAAAGGCTAATATGCAAATAGACCAAACGGTGGAACAACCGGAACAACTGAACAACAGAACAACTGGTCGCTATGACGTGCGCTGACCACCAGGGGGCATGCAGGGAACATGGCGGGTGTTGGCTGCAACAGGATAGTGGAGGTGAGTGGGGGCACCAGACCAAGGTGGGGCTGAGGGACACCCTTACCCTTCCAGTGCACAAATTTCGTGCACCAGGCCTTTAGTAGAGATGATAAAAAAAAAATTCCTCATGTAACTTTTAATTTCAAAGGGAATGCTTTTAATGATTCATTAATACAGTAAAGTTTTTGTAATTTTTGGCAGATACATTTCTTCCTTGATAAGAGACTTACCCAATATTTAAATATTGCTAATAATTTTTATTATGTGTGTTTTGAATTATATCAGATGTATTTTATGTTTATCTAGAAAAATGATCATAATTTTTTCCATTCTATAATAATAAATGTATTGTCTTACTAGTATTATACTACTCCTGAATTTCTGGAATAAATTCAACATGGTCATAATATACCAATATATAGAAATAGCTGGATTCTGTTTGCTAATGGTTTTTAACATATTTACATCTAGTTTCATGAGTTAATCTGGTCTTCAAATTTTCATTGATATATAATGCTTATCTAGTTTTATTGTTAAAGTTCAAATAAATTAATAAAATGAGTTGAGAAATATTTCTCTTTAAATTTAGAAAGATGTTATAAAGTTGAAGTAAATTGTTCTTTGAAAGTGTCATACATTTTCCTGTAAATAATAGAAAGTTGTTTGTTTGTTTTCTTTAAGAAAAGCAATTTGTTCCAGATATACATTCCTTTGAGATTCTTGAACTACTCAGGCTTTCTGTTTCTTCCTTACTCAGATTTAATGTTACATTTTATTGGGAATTTGTCGAATTTGTCTAGTTTTTCACAATCATGGTTAGCACAAGATTTTGCATATTATCCTCTTGCATTTTTTAGCCTTATAGCGATTATTATGTTTATTTATTTTTTCTTTCATGGCTTCTTTCTCATTTTATTAATTTATATAATATATTTATAGTTTTAATAATCATGTGTTTACTCACAATTTCAATATTTTCAACTCTTTATTATCATTCTTCTAATTTCTTTGGATTAGTCACTGCTTTTCTCTAATATGTTAAGTTGGTGTCTATGATCATTAATCTGTAGCCTTACTTATACTCCAATAAGAATATGTAATGACTTAAATTTCCTAAAATTTATTATTTTTGTTAGTTTTCAAAGTGGATTATGTAGCATTTTTATTATTTTTTAGTTCTAATTATTTTAAATCATTGATATTATTTATTTTTATCTTTTTATTTATATTTTAAATGTATTTTTAAATTTTCAATTACAGCTGACATACACTATTATGTTAATTTCAGGTGTACAGCATAGTGATTCGACATTTATATAACTTATGAAATGATCATCCTGAAAAGTCTAGTACCCATCTGACACCATACATAATTATTATAATATTATTGACTATATTCCCTATGCTGTACTTTATATTCCTATGACTGTTTTTATAACTGGCAATTTGTACCTCTCAATTGCTTCTTATTTTTCACCCATTCCCCAACTCTTTTCCCATCTGGCAATCATCAGTTTGTTCTCTGTGTCTATGAGTTTTATTTCTGTTTCATTTATTCATTTATTTATTTTAGTTTCCACAGACAAGTTAAATTTTATGGTATTTGCCTTTCTTTGACGTATTTCACTTAGCATAATACCCTCTGGGTCCATCCACAATGTCACAAATGACTGAGCAATAGTCTATGGTAAATATGTACCACATCCTCTGTACCCATTCATCTATCAGTGAAACACTTTGGTATGTTACTTCCACATCTTGGCTATTATAAATAATGCTGCAATGAACACAGAATACATATGACTTTTTAAATTAGTGTTTTGGTTTCTTTGGATAAATAACCAGAAATATGATTGCTGGGTCCTTTTTGTCTCTTGTTTTAAAATCTACTTTGTCTGATATAAGTACAGCTACCCCAGCTCTTTAAAAACTTCATTTGTATAAAATATATTTTCCCTCCCTTCACTTTCAGTCTGCGTGTGTCTTTTAATCTAATGTAGGTCTTTTGTAAGCAGCATATGTATGGTTCTTGTTTTCTTATCCATTTGGCTACCCTATGTTTTTTGATTGGAGCATTTAATACACTTACATTAAGTAATTATGGATGGGTATATAGTTACTGATTTTTTACTACTCATATTTTTATGTTTTATCTTTTTTTCTTAAAAAATAATTCCCTTTAATGCTTCTTATAATACTGATTTGGTGGTGATAAATTAACTTTTTCTTGTCCTTCAATTCTAAGTGGTGGCCTTGCTGGGTAAAGTAATCTTGGTTGTAGCTCATTGCCTTTTATTACTTTAAATATTTTGTTCCAGTCTCTTCTGGCTTAAAATATTTCTGTTGAGAATTCAATGTACAGTTCTATGGGAGCTCTCTTATAGGTAACTAACTGCTAGTATCTTGCTGCTTTTAAGATTCTCTATTTGTTTTTAACATTTAGTATTTTAATTATGATGTATCTTGGTGTTGGCCTCTTGGGGTTACCTTGCTTGGCACTTTCTGAACTTCGTGGATTTGTATGTCTATTTTCTTTATCAGATTAAGAGATATTTCCATCATTGTTTCTTCAAATAGGTTTTCAATTCCTTGCTCTTTCTCCTCCTGGTACACCTATGATACAAATGTGATACTTGGAAGTTGTTCCAGAGGCCCCTTACACTGTTCTAATTATTTTAATTTTTTTTTCTGATCAGATTATGTGTTTTCTTTTATCTTGTCTTTTACACTACTGATTAGATCCCCTACTTCTTCTAATCTGCTGTTGATTATCTCTAATATAGTCTTCATTTCAATTATTGCATTATTCATTTCTGAGTGATTAATTCCTTTTTATGTTTTCTATCTCCATTTCTAAAACATTTTCTTAATTTTTTATTTTATTTATTTATTGAAAGAGAGAGAGAGAGAGAGAGAGAGAGAGAGAGAGAGAGAGAGAGATCAGTTTGTTGTTCCATTTATTTATGCATTCATTGGTTGATTCTTGTATATGCTCTGACTGGGAATTGAACCTGCAACCTTGGCAAATGGGGATGACACTCTAACCAACTGAGCTACCTGGTCAGAGCCTTTTATCTCCATTTCTATACTTTCTATCTCTTTGTTAAAGTTTTCACTGAGTTCATCTACGTTTCCCCTAAATGCATTGAGCATCTTTATAATCAGTGTTTTGAACTCTACATTTGGTAAGTTGCTTGTCTCCATTTTGTTTAATTCCTTTTCTGGAATTTTGTTTTATTCTTTTATTTTAGACATGTTTCTTTTTCTTTTCATGTTTGTTTCTATGTATGATGTAGGTCTGCCATCTCTCTCAGTCTTGTATAGTGGCCTTATGTAGTAGGTGTCCTATGGGGCCCATTGACATCATCTCCCTGGTTTCCTGAGCTGGGTGCTCCAGGTGTGTCCCTGGTGTGGGTTGTGTATGCCTTCCTGCTGTAGTTGACCCTAGATTGCTGTTTGCAGTCATTGGGGGACCTTTGAACCCCAGGCAGATTGAGTGTGAGGCACGGCCATTACTACAGTGGAGAAGCTGTGTGCAGGGCTGACCCCACAGAGCAGGATTCGCTTAGTGAAGCTCTAGTGCCTGCCCTGTCTGCCCTTTGAGTGTTTCATTTGTGGAGGTGGCTGGATCATGCTCTGCTGTAATCTAAAGCTGATGACCAGGCGTGCTGGTTCTGGGGCCTTTTGCGGGGTGTATGCCTGTTCCCAGCCTGGGCTCACCTGATATAAAGGAACTATGAAGCGGTCTTCAGGTGATTGCTGCTTGTGCTGGGCTTGGAGGCACCTGGGAGAGACTAAGCCGGGAACTGAGGCTGGATGCTATAGAGCCAGGCTTGGGGCCACTTAGCAAGAGGTTTGGGGCATGCAGAGGCTAGATGCTGCTTTTTGGAGTTTGTGAACCTTTGAGAGATTTTAGTGCAGTGTAAGCTGAGACAGGGCATTTGTATGAAAAAAGAGCTGCTGCAAGCTGTTTTGGTGGGTCTGCAAGTTGGGTGTGGAAGTGTCTCAGGGAATCACTAGGGTGGGATGAATGCTGTTAGGTTGATGGAGACTCAGACTTGGTACCCGCCTGCACCTGCAGGCTGGTGGGGGAAGGGCTAAATATAACAATGGTATCTGCCAGCACTTCTGTCTGGAGAAAGCTGCCACCCTAGCCCTTCCCCTGATGCCCATCTATCCTGCTTTTCAAGCTTCTGCCCTAGCACTGGAGCTCAAAGCGAGTGAGTCTGTCAGTGAGTAAGTCCTTGTGCAGGCCCTGGGGCTCCAGCCACCCTCCACCTCACTCAACCACACCCTCGCTGGCTTTCACAGTCAGAAGTTATGGGGACTTCTTTTCCCTGCACTGGAACCCTGGGCTTGGGATCCTGGTGTGGGGCCTGGACCCCTTGCTCCTCAGGGGGAGACCTCCACAGCTGAAATATCGCTTCTGTTTCTTTACTTCCATATCATCGGTTGAAGCCTGCACACTTCTCATCTCCACTTGTCCTACCAGACTCGATGTGGCTTTTTGGGGATACTTAGTACAGGACTTCTTTTCAGCTAGTCTTCAGGTGGTTCTCAAAGATCATCGTTCTCTAGTTGCAATTTTGATGTGGTTGTGGTGGAGTGAAGCTCAGCATTTACCCACTCTGCCATCTTGACCAAAAGCTAAATATGATATACTTTTATCCTAAAATTATTTGAGTAACATTTTTAATCTGCCAGTTTACAAAATTTTAATTTAGATTTTGTCATTGACTTCTAACTTTATTTCATTGTATTAGAAAAAAATAGTCTATAGGGTAACAATTCTTTATTTTTTCCCTTTTTTTATTGTTTAAAGTATTACAAATAGTAGTACATATATCTCCGTTTTTCCCCCCAATTGACCTTCCCCCAGCCTTCCCTACCCCCCTCACATCCCCTCCCCGCCCCCCCAGTGTCTTGCATCCATTGGTTATGATTATATGCATGCATACAAGTCCTTCAGTTGATCTCTAACCTCCCCTTGCCGCCCAACCCTCCCCAGCCTTCCCGCTGTCGTTCGACAGTCTGTTCGATGCTTCTCTGCTTCTATATCTGTTTTTGTTCATCAGTTTATAATGTTCTTTATTATCCATAAATGAGTGAGATCGTGTGGTATTTTTCTTTTACTGACTGCCTTATTTCACTTAGCATAATGCATTCTTTATACATCTATAATAATAAAAGCATAATATGCAAATCGAATGAATGACCAAACAGCAGAATGACCGTCCAGGTGACCACGCTATGACATGCACTGGCACCAGGGCAGCCAAGGTGGGTGCGATGCGATTGGTCAAGGGGTCCCACTGTCGGCCCATGATTGCCCCGCAGAGGGAGGCCCAGGCCACCCTCTGCATGGCAATTGATCACAGAGCCCCAGCAGGATGGGCAGGGCCTCCCTCTGCTGGGTGATCAGTCACAGAGTTCCCCCATTGATTGCTCCACAGAGGGAGGCTTAGGCCAGCCAAGCAATTGCACCCCATGCCTGTCACCCACAGAGGGAGGCGACTGGTGGTGGGGGAAGTAAGGGGCAATGCTGCACAGATGGCAAGCAGTGGCAGTAGCAGGGGCAGAGCCAGCTGCTGGCAGCTGGGGAAAGGAAAGCCCCGATAGGTCTTGATCACCTTCCAGGCCTAGGGATTCTACCCAAGGGGTCCTGGATTGCGAGAGGGTCCAGGCCAGGCTGAGGAACACGCCCCTCACCCCCGTGCATGAATTTCATGCACTGGACCTCTAGTTTTAAAATAAATACCGTATTGGTAAATGCTCTAAGTTTTTTGTTTTATTTTGTTTTGATATGTTTTCATTTTTCATATCTATTGAAATATCGTTTTGCTGACTATGCTTTTCAAGTTAAAGTTATTGTCTCTGTGCAGTATGATGACATTACACTATTCTATTTTGACTTCTATTATTCCTATGAGCAGTCATTTCTCAGCCTAGTATTTTTTTAACTGAGAAATGATTTATTTAAAAATTTTTAATGCAATTTAATCTTTCATTGTACTTTTCTCCAGCAGTTTCACTGCATTATTCCTAAGGGTGAAGTGAGTGAGTGAGTTGATTTTTGATTCCTTAATATATCTTTGTCTTTTTTGTCTGTGGATTGATGACTTCTGTAACTTTTGGCAGATTTTTAATTATATCTGAATATTGTTTCTCTTCTATTTTCTCTATGGTCTCTTTCTTTAAATCCACTTAGATATATGCTAGACATATCCATTATATCTTAAATATGCATTAACCTTGTATATGTTCACATCTTGTCTTTCTGTTTCATTTGAATATTTTTCTATATATCTTCTATTTCATAAATTCTCTCTTCAATTGTCTCTAACCTTTATAATAAGACAGTCAATGGTGGGGGACCTTTTGGGGGAGTTGAGCAAAAAAAGAAAATAGAGAAAGAATTCATGGACATAGACAACAGTGTGGTGGTTGCAGAGGAAGGGAGTTATTGGAGGTAGAAGAGAGTATAGAGGAGATAAATAGTGATAAGAAAAAAATTAATGAAATGAGAAAATAAAATAAATAAATTTCTATTTAGTTTTTTTCCCCAAATCTGCCTTTATATAATTGCTTTTTATAAGTGTACTTTTCTTTCTCATTTTGTGCTTTTTTTTTTATTCTTTTGGCATTTCATACATTTTTGTTTTAAATTGTATATTATCTAATAACTTCAATGTCCAAAATACTTTGTTTCTAATTTATTGTGTTTCTATGTGTATCAGTGACATTTTATTATAAGTTTATATTGATTAATCATAAGTGATAACAATCTTAATTGCTATATTATATTCATTCTTCAAAGAAAAATTTTACATTTGCTTTTCCTAAGAGATAACGTACTCTATCAATTAGGGTTTGTTTTAGTTTCCTCTAAACTTTCAGAGTTAATATTAGTGTCTTAGTTCCATGCTGCTCCAAAGAAACAAGACTTTGCAAATATACTCCTTTGACTCAAGTCTGCCTGTTTTTCAAATGTTTCTTAAGTGCAAAGTTTCCACACAGATAGCATCTCAAATATTTTGTTTTATTAAATGATTTATTTTTTGCTTATTTGTTAGCCTGGGAAATTTTTTTTTATTTTGTTATGACCCCAAAAAGCATTTAAAAGCATGCTTGTTATAGAATCTGGTTTTCTATCAATGGGAGGGATTTTCAGAGTTTCTAGTTCTCCAGGTTTTCTAAAAAGAGAGGTTATAGTCTCACTATAAAGCTCTGTGCACAATCTACTAAATTACATAAATTTAACATAGGCATATAAAAGAAGTCTAAAGTTCCAGAAATAGAATTTTAATAATAGTATCTATGTTTTAATTGATTTTAGAGAGGGGAAGGGAAAGGGATAGAAACATCAATGAGAGAGAAATATACATCGGCTGTCTCTTACATGCCCGCCTGGTGTATCAAGCCCACAACCCGAGCATGTGCCCTGACTGGGAATTGAACCAATGACCTCTTGGTGCATGGGGGTGTGGGAGTGGGGGGAGGGGTGATGCTCAACCCCTGAGCCACCCGGCTGGGCTAGATGATTTTTAAACACAAGAGAGAATGAGAGACCCATCATTAATTTTTCCCTCTTATGAATTTTCCCAATTATGAAGATGCTAATGAGCAAAATAAACTAATGAAATATTTTAAAATAAGAAAAATTGGAATGGAATGAAAAATTAATTAGAAACCAACCAAATGTTTTATTAATTTGAAATGTGTAATAATAATATGATTCATTGACTATGACATTTATGGTATACCAACCATGGAAAATTATTCTGCCAAATCTATAATTAATAGTGGAGAACTTTTAGGATTTTTTTTTGTCTCAGCATAACTGGATTCACTGTATAATATAGGCAACGAGAATGCCATACATCCAGGATGGTGTGAGTATGTGTTTATGTGTGCATGTGACACAGTGGTTCCTAGACTTACTCAATTCACAAATTCAATATAATGGTCAGAAGCTAATTTTGACTAAATCTTAATGTTTATCATACCTGACCCATGAATAGCTAATAAATATACTCAGAGATGAACTCTATAGATAATGAAGAAACAGATAATGAGATCTTACTCGTCTATGTGCTCAGTTGGTGAAATCCAATTCATAGCAACTTTAATTTTATATTGTTAATGTTACATAGCTACCAGTCTCTAAATGGAAATTAAAAATTGGACTGAAGAAAGGACTTGTAAAGACCTGAAAGAAATAGCAGAGCAAGGGGGCAAGGGATGGCTGAAAGAAGCAGCATGTAAACCAAAGGATTTTTCTCCCCAAATCTGGCTTTTTTCAAATGTGTTATTGTATTGATGGTCTCAAAGCATTAAGAATATTCCGGCCTTAACCGGTTTAGCTCAGTGGATAGAGCGTCAGCCGGCGGACTCAAGGGTCCCGGGTTCGATTCCGGTCAAGGGCATGTACCTTGGTTGTGGGAACATCCCCAGTAGGGAGTGTGCAGGAGGCAGCTGATCGATGTTTCTCTCTCATCGATGTTTCTAACTCTCTATCCCTCTCCCTTCCTCTCTGTCAAAAATCAATAAAATATATTTTTAAAAAAGAATATTCCTAAAGAGGAGCTGTTAGCCCTAACCTGTTTGGCTCAGTGGATAGAGCGTCGGCCTACAGACTCAAGGGTTCCAGGTTCGATTCTGGTCAAGGGCATGTACCTTGGTTGTGGGCATATCCCCAGTGGGGGGTGTGCAGGAGGCAGCTGATCGATGTTTCTAACTCTCTATCTCTTTCCATTCCTGTCTGTAAAAAATCAATAAAATATATTTTTAAAAAAAAGAGGAGCTGTTAGTTTGAAATGAAGTGGCTATAATGTAACTAAAGTTATAAAATAAGAGATTTGACAATTATTATCTATGGTGTTACTACAGTTCTGTGAAATACCCGTAAGAGGTTCAAAATCCCAATTAAATCCTTGCAAATTTTAGTCAACAATCCCGATACAACTTTTAAGTTTAAAATAACTTTTAAAAAAATAAATTTCATTGATTTTTAAGAGAAGAAGGGAGAAGGATAGAGAGTTAGAAACATCGATGAGAGAGAAACATCAACCAGCTGCCTCCTGCACACTCCCTACTGGGGATGTGCCCGCAACCAAGGTACATGCCCTTGACTGAAATCGAACCTGGGACCCTTGAGTCCGCAGGCCAACGCTCTATCCACTGAGCCAAAATGGTTAGGGCTAAAATAACTTTTTTAACATTACTATTTAATGAGTAGATAGCAAAGAGTAAAGCATGTTGTAACTTAAGTTATTAATTATAGGCAATCTTGCTGATTATATTATCCACAACAGAAGGTGTCTGTGACTTTATTGAAACTTGTTGGCAATATGAAGAAAAAATTACTGCAAATTATTAATTTTTAGCTGTTACCATATTGCATGCTAGGAATGAGGGCAAGGTTTGTACCTCTCTTCTCCAAATTAAAGAATTACAGAATCGTTTTGTTGCCAACTACTGGCTGTTTTGAAAATTTTTAAAAAGCAAGTGTGTCATTATTTTTCAGCCAGTATATTAGGACCTGATTGGAATTTTAAAAATTTAAAATAATTTATTTTTTGCCCCAAATTGCTGACAATTTCACTTTAACATCTTGGGTTGGTCCTTCACAGCAATCTCTTGTGTTTTTTTAAAAATATTTTCATAATAGCCACTTCATTTCAAACTAACAACTCCTCTTTAGGAATATCCTTAATGCTTTGAGGCCATCAATACAATAACACATTTGAAAAAAGGCCAGATTTGGGGAGAAAAATACTTGGTTTGCATGGTACTTCTTTTCAGCCATCCCCCACCCCCTTGCTCTGCTATTTCTTTCAGGTCTTTACAAGTCCTTTCTTCAGTCCGATTTTTAATTTTCACTTAGAGACTGGTTTTACAGGTTTGTAGAAAAAGAAAGTTGAGTGGAGAGTTATTACAGGGACAGCATCATACAAACAAAGACCTGTTCAACATTACAGACAATTTAATCGGCTGGTCCCGAATAATGTGATTTAGATCATGTGTGTGTCCGGCTGTCTCCATTCACACAAATTAAAACAAATAAGCAAACAAACCTCTACCAAAGAAGTGTCTTTGGACTCTCTTTTCAGAACCTTCTGAACCAGGACTTGGAGTCAGCAGACCAGGCTGAGGCTGTTCTAAAACAATTGCAATGTATGTCTATTCCATGCTTTAAATGCTGATCTTTTTCACCAATAAAAACCCCTTGGAGCAGCGATGAGCATCAGGTTGTCCTGAAGATATTTGGAGCTGCCTAGCTTTCTCAGGAGACCACAGTGCCCACCGGAGGAAATGTAGGGTTACCCTCCTAGGCTTCAGCCGTGAGGCTGTGTTCCTGTCTTTCTGCTGTGGCTCCAAAGGCCCTCTAATCCCCTGGGATCTCATTGCACACAGAGCATTCAAACCTCAGAACAAGAAGTGCCTATGAAGGGCTGCGTAACATTAAAAATAGGAAATATAGCCTTGGCTTTTGAGTGGATACAGAAAAGGGAAGAGAAGCCACTTGGCTTTAAATTGTTAAAATTCCTCAGAGAAGACTAAATTGAGTATACAAATCCTTCCTTTCATGGTGGGGACTGGACCAGAGCCCTCTGCCTTTGTTCCTTCGAGATGTTAAAGTGACAACATTTAAAAAGGCTTCAGAAAATTGATTCAATTGTTTAAATTTTTGCAAAAAGAGATGTCTAAAAAAGTGGGGGATATATCAGAAGGGGGCAAGAGGGAGAGAGAGAGGAGAGAGAGAGAGAGAGAGAGAGAGAGAGAGAAAGAGAGAGAGAGAGAGAGATTTCATGGAGCAAGAATGCTTAAAAATTAAAACAAACCAGTATTTCCAAAATAATAGAGAAAAGATGAGAGAATTTTGAAAGTTCCCCTTTATTCAATGATCAAATAAAGTCCATTTCAAGAAAAAAATAAGAAGATAAAAAATATATAAATCCCAATGAGCAGTGCCAAAGTAACTGTAGTACTAATATGTAAATCATCTTAAATAATATTCAGTTTATTAAAAATTTGCAAGGTAAACATGTGCCAGGTTGGTATGGGATATGGTTCTGAGGTATGAATATTTATATATGTGAATAAATTAATGCTTTTGTTTGGAAAATATGAGGAAGTTTTCTCATATTTCTTTGTCATTGTTTTTTAATGTGGTGCTTGACTGGGTGCCACCCGTTCACCAGAAGCACTAAGGATTTTTCCATTGATCTTAAGGAGATATTCATCCCTGGCTAGCAAGTCACCTACAGGTTATTTCAGAGTTCCGTAGACACAGAGGGATTATTTATCTGTTTGCTCTAATTAATAAAAATGACATTTTAAGTGTGTTAAAAATATTGACCTGTTTTAGCCTCATAACAATCTTATGCCATAACTAGAGGAACCATAAAGGACAGGTTCACCAGTCCACCTGACCGCATCACCAGCTAGGGACAAGCCCAGCTTCCAAGCCTCTGCCTCTGCCTCTGCCTCTGCCTCTGCCTCTGCCTGCAGGGTCTTCTCAGCTCTGAACCATTACAGGAGGCTGGCCGGGGCGAACAGTGAAGAAGAGCCTACATATATTTTACATTCCGTTTTCAATTTTGTCTGAACTAAAAAAATTATAAACAAATAAGGCAAAAGAACAAAAGACATTTGGATGCCATAGCTGGTGTCTCCTGACAAATAACCTAGCCCATGACTTTATAATGATTAGAATGATCTAAATTTTACACAAACACTACAAAACACCCATGATCTAGGTGAGTGGTAAATTCTTTAAAACTAAAGCTGCAACATTCAGAGATTGTAAATGGCCATAGGGCCCCCAACTTTATTTCATAAGAGGCACTATGAAGAGATTATATCCATTTTGGGATTCTGATTTCATTGTATGTTGATCTATCAAGGAAAAAGATTTAATTAAAAGCAGTTAATATCTAGTTTGGGACTAGAATTAGTTTACCCCTCCCACATCTTTAATTTTCAAAGGAAAAAATAATTTATTAATAATTCAATAATTAAATAGATAAGCAACCTATGGTACACTCATATAGTGAAATATTCTTATGTTTTTCTAATATTAGAGGTGTCTGGAAGCTAAGAAAACAAAGGGAATTAAATATAGAGAAAAGGAAGCGTTCTATAAAATTTTTCAAACCACTCAGATTAAGATGAAATTAAAGACCCATTAAGAAAGCTAATAAGAATGCTTTCCTTCTCATTTTACAACCTATGATTACATAAGCTGTTTCCCTTAGATCTTGATATCCAGTCCTTTAATCATCTTCAAGATCTTCCTATTTATAATCCTCTTATTTTTGTAAGTTGCAGCCACATTCCTTCCTTGTAAGAAATCTCTTTTGATTTTCTATTTAAAGAATGTTAGAATATCTACTATTTCAGTCAAAAGACCCTTTCTATAAATAACTCCTTGCACCTTTTTATTCTGAATTATTGCTATAATCCACATTTTATAATGATTTTACTAATATACAGTCAATGATTCCTTATAATTTGTTTAGTTTTGGATTTTTCATATATTGATCACTTATATTCTATAACTTATGCCTTAAAATGTAACCATTTATTGTCAAGAAATACTTTATAGTAAAAACTACCCAAAATTAATAATAAAAATAAAAATCTCTCTCCTCCCTCTCCCTCTGACACACACACACACACACACACACCTCAAAGTGGATTATAGGATTAAATCTAAGAGCTAAAACTATTAAACTCTTAGAAGAAAATAAAACTTAATCTATTTGACTTGGGGTTAGGCAAACCTTCTTATATACAGCACTAAATGTACAAGCCATAGGAAAATAAATAAATTGGACTTGACAGGAATTTTTATTTGAATGGACATTTCTCTAAATATTTAAATGACCAATGAAAAATTAGAAGGATGATTAGTATCATTATCCATTAAGGACTTCAGACTAAAACTGCAATAAAATAGACTCTATACTTATAGAATGGTTATAAAGAAAAGATATGTAATAACCAGCCTTGCAAGGATGTGGAGAAATCGCAGCCCTCATAATTGCTGATGGGAATGCAAAATGGTGCAGCTGTGTTGGAAATGGTTTGGCAGCTCCCCAACGTACTAAACACAAAACTGACATAGGACCCAGTCATCCTAATATTAGACATCTTCTCAGGAAAATTGAAATTAGTGTCAGAACAAAAAGGTTTTACACAAATGTTTTTAGTAGCATTATAGATAAGAAACAAAAGTGGAAACACCTAAATGCTCATTGACTCATGAAAAGATAAATAAAATGTGTTTCATCCACACAGTAGAATAATATTCAACCAAAAATAAGTCAAATAATGATACATGCTACAACATGGATAAGCCTTGAAAACATTACACTAAATTAAATAACCCACTCACACAAAACCATATATTGTATTACTCAATTTATTTTTTTAATATACTTTATTGATTTTTTACAGAGAGGAAGGGAGAAGAATAGAGAGTTAGAAACATCGATGAGAGAGAAACATCGATCAGCTGCCTCCTGCACACTCCCCACTGGGGATGTGCCCGCAACCAAGGTACATGCCCTTGACCAGAATCGAACCTGGGACCCTTGAGTCCACAGGCCAACGCTCTATCCGCTGAGCCAAACCAGTTAGGGCTGTATTACTCAATTTATATAAGAGATCTGGACTAGATAAATCTATAGAGACAAAAAGTGTATCAACATTTTCTTAGGCTGTGAGGTTTGGGGATAAAGGGACAATCACTGCTAGTGAGACTGAAGTTCTCTTCTGAGGTGATGAAAATGTTCTAAAATGTATTGTGGTAATTGATTGCATAAGTCTGTGAATATATTAAAATTAATTAAATTGGGTGAATTATAGTTTATATAATTTTACATCTCAATTAGTTTTAGAAAATTTTAAAGGCTATGGTGAAATAGGCAATATAAAAAAATGCTTGGAAGATCAATTTGAAAAAAAGGAGGAAAATTTTTTTAAAAAAGTTAAATTAGCAATTGCTTTGCTTGTTTTCAATCCGGTACTGACCACATATGTTGTTCTATATCTATGTAATGTATTCTATGTAGCTATTAACAAAGAAAGGGGAGGGGTTTGGGAACTAAACAGTCCATCATTCACTGCCCAAAATTACTTTTTGAAGCAGCCAATTACGTCTTTTGTATGAGAATGCTATTTTAATAATATGTCACAAATGTGATTTGGAAGCTTTGACAGAAACTAAAGTGGAGGGACATTTGCCATTTGTCTTAACGACACTTTTGTATATTTGGATGGATACCTTCTCAAAAAAGCCCAGTCTCTATGAGATCAGTTCCAGGTGAAGTAGAATGCACACACCAGGCAAGGGTGGCATTGAGTCCTTTCTTTTTGTAATTATTTAAAAACTAGTTTAGCTCATGAAAAGACAGATCCAAATTTGAACTAGATGTGACCTTTTCACAGAGTGGAAAGTTTTTCCCCTCCCTATATCCAGGTACAGTTATGCATTTTTGTTTCAGTAAGAGGCACAACTGGGAATAATTTGAAACACCCTGAGTAAGGCAGTTCCAGAGATATTTATAACTTAAACTCAAACCTGGAAGTACTGTAACTCCTATGGGAAAAGTCTTGTACAACTTTCTCCAATATGAAACTCATAATTATTTCAATTTCAACCACTTTTTTTTTTTCTGGAGATGGTTTGTGTGTCTCCCTCTGGCCCCCATCTTTCAATAGTAATTTTGGTATTTCAATGCCTAAAATAATCAATTGCTGCTAATAGACCTTGCTGACGAAGCACTTGTCCATTTAACATGTTCTCAAAATTTAAGTTCAGCATGCAGTATCTGTAATGTCATTTGACTGTAATGAGGTTCAAAGAAGGTTTGAATAGGACTATCTGAATTCATTATGAAATGAACTCACTGTTTCATCTTTCAGATAAATACTGAAGGGAAGGACGTAGCATTCACAGAATAAAACATCAGTAATAAATGCCTTAGACAATTCGTAGGAACTCGTTTCATTAGGTTAGATTTGGAGGGATTTGTTTGTATGTAGCCACTAGTAAATACAACAGATAGAATATGGACTGACTCAATCATTTTAGCATGTTGAGAGCTCAGTTTTGTGTTTTTCCCCTAATTATTTCAGGAAGCTTTGCAGAATATTTAGTCAACACATAATCACTACGTTTAAGCACTCTAAAAAGATTTTCCAGAACACAGTGGAAAGTAAGGCCTGGGCTCCTTTTTTACAGGCAAGATATGACAAATCCAATTATGTGCCACTTAATGATGAGGATACATTCTGAGAAATGTGTCATTAAGCAATTTTTCTCTGTGTGAACATACACAGCCTAAATGCTATAGCCTACTACGCACCTAGGCTATACGGTATAGCCTATTCCTTTTAGGCTGCAAGTCTGTACAGAATGTTTCTGTAATAAATGCTGTATGCAGTTTTAAAACATGGTATTTGTGTATATAAAGTTAGAAGGGTACAGTAAAAACATGGTGTAAGAAACAAAAAAATTGTTATACCTCCATAGGGCACTTAACTATGAATGGAGCTTGTAGGACTGGGAGTTACTCTGGGTGAGTCAGTGAGTGAGTGGTGAGTGAATGTGAAGGCCTGACACATGACTGCACATGACTTCAGACTTTATAAACACTGTACACTTATGTTACATTAAATGTAAAACAGCATGTGATTCAGTCAAGCATGAGAGAAAATGATGTAATCAAGAAACACGGTAAACTTGAGGTGTAAGAGGCTGCTGCTGGTGTAACACAGAATACTATTTTACAGAAAACTTTTTCTTAGTAAATAGAAAGAATACACTAAAATAGTGATAAAAAGTATAGCATAGTAAGTACATAAACCAGTAACATAGTTGTTTTCTATCATTGTCAAGTATATACTCTGCATAATTATATGTGCTATACTTTTATAGGACTGGCAACACAGGTTTATTTACACCAGTATCACTACAAACAAGTGAGTAATAAATTGTGTTATGATGATAGGATAGGTGCGATATCGCCAGGCAATAGGAGTTTTCAGCTCCATTATAATCTTATAGGACCATTGTCTTATACTGGCCCGTCATTGACCAAGATGTCTTAAGTGGTACATGACTATCCACAGTACATACCATAAATGATTACATATTTCAAAAAGGAAAAATCCCTTCAGGCTGGATGGTCGATTTTTCAAAAGACTTCTAGAAGAAGTAAAATATTGAGTTAGGTCTTAGATGTTTGTGTTAACAATTTCTATGAGTGAGGCTGACATAAAAAGTGTTTTTAAAGAAAAGACAGAGCTCTGAAATATGAAAATACAAAGTGTGCATTAAAAAGTGGCATAATAGTCAGTCCATTAAAAGGAAATGGCTTTAAGAACCATAAGCAATTTAGAATAAAACCATTAATAATTCATGACAATAGTTTTGAGAATTTAATATTCTTAACATATGAAGAATTATAATCTAAGGGAAATTACTAAATCATATTTTGCTTGAAATATATACTCTCTTGAAGGCCTGGCTTTAAAGAGATCTCTATACTTATGATTCACAAATCTAAGTCTATATATTTGACCTTTCCCCAGAAATTCACATATTTATATTTAACTGATTACTTGACACAAACACAGGGATATAAAATACCATCATGGCTCAGTGGTTGAGTGTCAACCTATGAACCAGGAAATCATGGTTTGATTCCCAATCAGGGTACATGCCTGGGTTTTGGGCTCAATCCCCAGTGTGGGGTGTGCAGGAGGCAGCCAATCAATGATTCTCTCTCATCATTGATGTTTATATCTCTGTCCCTCTCCCTTCCTCTCTGAAATCAATAAAAATATATTTTAAAAAATAAAATACCATCATGGTCTTAGAAGTTCTCATATCTCTCACAAACTTGCCTTTGCACTGTTCTTCTCCAGCTCTGTGAGTGACATCACAGTGCATTTTCCTCGGTAGCTATTTTATTTCACTCCCTAAACCCAATCAATGAGCAACTTCTTTCAATTCTAATTCCAAACATATACCAAACCCACTCACTTCCCTTTATTTCTACTATTAATATTCTTGTCTTACCTACTATCATCTTTCACTTAAGTTACCTTATCCAATTCAAAACAGACTTCCTTCCTTTTGTTGTTCTTGCACTTATAATCTACTCTTTTTGTGGTAATCCCAAATAGAGTTTTAAATACTCTTTTTTTTTTTTTTAATCCTTACCTGAGGATATTTTTTCCATTGATTTTTAGAGAGAGTGGAAGGGTGAGGGAGAGACAGAGAGAAACACCAATGTGAGAGAGACACATTGATTGGTTGCCTCCGGCATGCCCTGGATCAGGGCTAGGAGCCTGCAACCTAGGTATGTGCCCTTGACCGCAATTAAACACAGGACCCTTCACTTCAGTCTGCAGGCCAACGCTCTATCTACTGAGCCAAACCAGCTAGGGCCCAAATAGAGTTGTAAAATAATCACAGCTATTACAAACACATTGCTTTCCAGTCCTCAATGTCTCATGTATTAGTTTTCTATTGCTGCTTTAAGAAATTATCACAAACTTACAGTTCTGGGTGTGTTGTGTAACATGAGTCTCCCTGGATTAAAATCAAGATATTGGCAGGACTAGCTTTTTTTTTTTTTTTTTCTGGAGGCTCTAAAGAAGCTCAATTTCTTTTTTTTTGTTTGTTTGTTTGTTTTGTTTTTTCTAGCTTCCAGAGGCAATCCCACACTCCTTGGCTCATGGCCTTTTCCTCCGTCTTCAAAGCCAACAATGTTGTATCCCTTTGTACCTTTCTTTCAAAGCCATGTCTTTTTCTGACTCTCTCCTTCAGCTTTGCTCTTCCACTCTAAGGATGCTTATCATTACACTGGATCCAGCAGAAAATGCAGGGTAATTTTTCCATCTTGAAACCTGCTGCTTAGCAACTTTAATTCTACCTGCAACCTAATTCCCTTTGCCATGTCCTGCAAGGTTTTCGTGTTTCCGGGGATTAGGTTGTGGAACTTGTTGGGAGTCCATCATTCTGCCTCACACAGTATCACGTTAGAATAAGATATAAACTTTTTACTCTAGCTTCTAAAATCTTACTTTATTTAGGCTTTTCCTAAATTCATTTTTATTGCTTCCTTTGTACCACTATCCCAGTCAGATTGTTTTATTTTTGTCCCCATTCTTCAGACATGACAAAAGACAACATCAGCCCTCTATCCTAGCTGTTTACTCTGGTTGTATGCCCTACTCACCTTCACATAAGTTGGCTCCTCCTTATCATTTAAATCTCATTTTCAAACCTGTTTTTTCAGACATGGTTTACTAAGCCAACACATTTAACAGTATTATCCATCTATTACCACATCATCACATATAAGTCATCTATCAATATTTACTATTTCTGATTTATTAATTTATTTTTATGTTAACCTTTTTCAATCATACATACACACTAATCTGTGCCCTAGTATAGGTGTTGGCAAACTCCTTTACTTATTCAAAATTCCTCAATGAGACTTCATTGCCTAACAACAGATTTCTAAGGGCCAGTCTAGAAAGAATGACCTGCCCTTGCCTGGCTTTTTAACACACTTTTTCTTTTCCTTTTGTCTAAGTTCCAAAATCACTAAGCTAATTGTAATTTCCTACACGTATCATGCTATTTTTATCATCTGTAACATTGCTCATCCTGACTGTCTTTCTAAAATACCCAGCCTCTTTTCTCTATTCCTTTGCCTGTTAACATCTACTTAAATGTAAAACTAAGTTCAGAAGTCATCTCTTTTATGAAGTCTTCTCTGACTCTTCCAGACCTTAAGGTATCTTTCAATTTGTGCCAACAATACATTATGTATATTTTAATCATTATTTTTACATTGCCTAGAATTTTCTAATTATAGGTTTATTCCCATCATAGTATGCAACACATTAAGGTCATGAATGGAAACTTATTTGTTTTTGTGTCTCTGGCACTTAGTCTACTTCCAGCCTATAGTAGATATTTAATAAATGTGTGTTGAATGAATGTGAACTTGTTTTCTGAGCCAAGTTTCCAAATCTTCTCTAAGGAGGTTTACCATGTATTGTGTTACCAGGACAAGAGACTGTGTTGACCAATGTTTCTAACTCCTCATTTACTTTTTAAGTTGTTCTATTTCTACACTACATAGATATGCATATAAACAGAGATATAGATCTAGATAAAGTCATAGTTACATATATCATTTAACACCCCCCCTTATTGTGATGTCACAGGCTAACAGGAGGCCAAAGGAGGCCTCAACCTAGTAGCAGTACCCAAGTTCTTGTCACCATGCAAGAAAGAATTCAAGATCGAGACAGATTCAATAAAGCACTGAGGTTTTATTAACATGAAAGTACACACTCAGAGAATGTGGGCACACTCAAAAAGTGAGTCCCACCAAAGGATCTCCTAGTAGGGCTTATATTTTGGGCTAGTGGAGGGTTTCATAAAAGGATGGGTCCAGGTGGAGCTGAGGTGCAGAAGGCCAGGCACCACCTCCCCAACAGGTGGGAGAGTTTTTGTCCTTCTTTGGTCTTTTCAGAACTGTAATTGTCATGGCCTTGTCAGATGCATGATGGGAGTTAGTCTATCTGCAATCTATATACAGTGGGGCCTTGACTTACAAGTTTAATTCATTCCATGATGGAGCTCTTAACTCAAATTACTCGTATGTCAAATCAAAAAGTAAACGAGTGAGACACGTGATGCTGGGCTGATGTTGTGACGTTCACTGTGATGTTCGCTGCGCCAACTAGCGGTGCGGTATCTGAAGCTGGCTCGTAACCCGAATTTTAGCTTGCAACTCAAAGCAAAAAACTGCCCAAGAGACAGCTCGTATCTCGAAAAACTCATTAGTCTGGACACTCGTAAGTCAAGGCCCCACTATATATAAAACCCTAATATGCAAATAACCTAACTGTGGAACAACTGAACAACCGGTTACTATGATGTGCACTGATCACCAGGGGGCTCATGCAGAACATGGCAGGCATTGGCAGCAGGTGGTAGAGGGCAGAACATGGCGGGCATCAGCCACAGTGGGATGGTGGAGCAGGTAAACAGGGATGTCAAACCAAGGCGTGGTGCCAGTTGCTGTCATACAGGCAAGCCTCTGATGCTTACTGAAAATTCTTTGCTCTCACACAATGTGTTCCTTCCAGGAGTTTGCACCTACTGCCGGCACCAGCCCTGCTCCCACCTGTGGCCTATGCTGGTGCCAGAGCCTCCACTCACACCCGCTGCCGGCTCCCAGCACTGGTCCCAATTGCTTGGCGCCATCAGCGGTGTGAGGGGTGGCTGTTGGCCCCGATTGCCCCTGAGGGCTTCTCCTCCTCCCCCTGCTCCTGAGGGGCAATCTGGGCAGCAGTTGCCGCTCCCACCCTCTAATGGCGCTGGCCCCACTTGTATCCATTGCTGGTGCCTACCCCAATCGCTCTGTGCTTCAGCATGTGGGAGCGGCGGTGGGAGCAGCCCTGCCAGCAGACAGGAGACTGGGGACCGTGATGCGAGGGGCCAGGTGGGGGGAGGGGAGGATGGGCCAAGACCCGCCCCTGTGCCCACCACAGCCTTTTGGCCCACAGTTCTTTTCAAAGTGCATGAATTGGTGCACTGCACCCCAAGTGCTACTGATAATTGGCTATGGCTCATGTTTTGGTCAGGGCACCTGGCCCCACTGAGTAGAACTGGTCCTTGTTTGTGTCTGTGGTTTCCTTTGACAGCTTGTTTCCTCTTACTAGCCTGTTTCCCTACAGAAGGGGAGAGGGAGGAGCCCTGTACCAATCTAGCTCCCCTGCCTCAATTGAAGTCACATTCTGACTTCTCTTTTATCTGCTGCCTCTACCCTTTACACTCCTGGAATCATTGTAAAGAACTTTGGAATCTGTATGAATGTCATAGTTGAGTAGATAAGAATTTGAATTTAAATAACAGGTTAGACAAGGAAGAGAATGGAACCAGCAAAGGATGTGTTTTCAAACTAGCTACCACTAAGAACTAGAACAATTCCAGGGGAGGAATTCTAGGAACCTGGGCAAAACACACTCAGCACTGGTCCCTCATTGGGTAAGAGCTTTTGGGAGAAGGGAGGACATTAATTTCCCAGCACTTCTGCCCCAACACACAGATAAAGAGCAGACTACAAAAACTAGGGAAACCCCCAGACCAAAAAAAAAAAGTGCAAATGTTGGCAATTAGAAACAAGGGAGGTAATTGGAATGGTGGAGTGGGACAGGGCATTGTGGTGTCAGCTAAAGTAGATAGCAATTATAATACCCTTGCTTCACATTTTCCCAATATCATGAGTTCTGTTTACCTTTATTTGCACTCCACATCAGCCATCAATAATTGTAGCTGCAATTTGTTTTTTGGCATTGCCCAGAACTATTCTACTTTTAGGGTATACATTTAAATATCTAATTTCTGAATATAATTTCTTCTTCTGTTATTCTCACTCATTTCCGTAAGACCTATCTCTAACTTCATAGTGATCTGCAGTCACGAATGTTCATTTTTGCCAGCTCTCTATAGCTTTGATCCCCTCACTATTACACTGGCAATTTATGGGACATCATTTCGATTACTAGTTATTGGCACCACCCTTCTTCCTTTACATTATTGCTCTTTGATTTCATATGCTTTTCAAATGCCCAATCATGGATAATTTTCAACATCTAATTTCTCAGCTCCTATATCTTGCTGCTGAATATTGCAAAAAGGAATCTCCTAACAGTGCAGATTTGTGCCATTAGAGATTTATGATTTACTCCTGGCTGTGCCCTCTATACTACAATATTCTGCAATTTTATTACATATACTTAATAATCAACACCTCCCATTTCCCTCAAAAGCTATTTGAAATTTATATTTCCTTAAACTCTCAATTCTTCCTTTCTGTCTCCTTCTTAGCTATTGGACCTAACTTATTATTTTTTTTATAATATAATACATGGAAAAAATCAAGACTTTTTTTTACATTTTCAAATTCTTGTCTACAACGTATTCCCTTTTACTTTTATCGTTACCTTCTTGCCATAGTTTCAGATGAAGATGTGTCTCTCCTGCTCTCGTAGGCCAACTCTGTTCTTGCTATTTTCACCACTCTATGTTTTGAGAACTTTGTCCATCATTTCTCCCAAGTTTTTCTTGAATCTTCTATTTATTTTTATGTATGGACTCCTTCTAACCATTTAGACATCCACAATGCTTTTCCATTTTACATAAACTCATAAATAATCGTGACAAACACTAAAGAAGTTATTCTATTATATGGCATGCCCACTAACTCTACAGTGTTGTGGGGGTTTCTTTGTTTGTTTTGTTTTGTTTGTTCGTTTGTTTGTTTTAGTCACTACACCCTTATCATCTTTACTTTCTTACCTCTCATGCTCTATTAAACTCATTCCTATTTGACTTTTACATTCTCTGTTCTAAATGGGTAAGGTGATTCATGATTACTAATTCTAAATTCAAGATTACTTTTCAGAGATTTTACTTCATTGACTATCTTGGTGGCATTAATTACTGTTACTGACTACTTTTCCCTTGAATCTCTTTTCACCTTGACTCTTATTAAGGTAGCTTCTTCAAAATTGCCTTTTTCACATTGACTAGTCCTCAGACTTCTCTACACAGAAACTACTTTCAGTGTTAGCTCTTTAAAAGTTGATGTTATCTTTATTTAACATTCTTATTTATGTCCTTGATACTGCCTACCTATGCCCTTGGTTCTTTACTCACTCAGCTCCCCCGTACTTATGATTTTAAATACAACTTCTATTTAGGCAGAGCATCTTTTTAGATGCATTTTAATTAATAAAACTTTTAGTTACTAAGCATGTCAATCATACTCACTCACTGAATGATTTTGTATTTCTTTAAATGAGAGATTTTAACTAATGCTGTACAATTGATAGAAATTTACTATGTGATTGTAATCATGACAAGTCATGAGGACACACAGGGGCACAGAAACAAAATTTAAAAAAAATAAACTTAAATAATAAAACCTAGAACTAGGTTTAGACTTTGACACACATTTGATAAGTGCCCTTTGACAAAAAACTAGGTCTCAGTTTCCTTATGTGAAAAGAAAAATTATAGCAGTAATACTGGTGGCAAAATACTATTTGGGAAATGCTTTGAAAATTATAAAATGATATATGAATGTGAATTATCATTATTGCAACTAATTTAATTAACACAGAATAGTACTGAAAGATCTCAAAACTGTTGACTTTGATAGCATAATTGCATACTTATATGCAAAATACATACATTTATTGCAAAGCTTGCAATAAATAATTTCCCATCTCACTGCATATATTCAAACTCAGTTTATCTTTTATGTTTATTTGTAATTCTTCATTTGTTCATTTATTCAATACATACTTATTATTAACCTCTGCAAGTACATTACTTTTGACGATATGGAAGCAGCAGTTTAAAAACATATTTTCAAAAATTCTCTCCCTTTGTGGAACTTACACTTTATTTCAAAAAGACAGATACTAAATTAAATAAAATACATATTATTTATATGTTTAAATGTTATGAAGAAACATTAAAAAGAGAGTTCTGGGGGCTGGAAAACTCTGGCAATTTTATATAGTGCAAACAGGACAATCCTCAAAGAGAAAGAAAGAAGAGGTGACATTTGAACAAGGAAGTAGCAATCCACATGGATAACAGAAGTAAGCACAAAACATTTGAGGGAAGGGGAAGGATTACAATATTTACAGAGGACCAAAAGAGCCAGGAAAGCTGGACTGTGCTTAGCAAGCATGGCGTAGTGGGATATGAGGTCAGAGAGATTTAGAAGGGTGTGGTTGAGAAGTGTTATAGGCTAACTTAAGAACTATAGTTATTAAAACTTAGCCCTGGCCGGTTTGGCTCACTGGATAGAGCATCAGCCTGCGGACTCAAGGGTCCCAGGTTCGATTCCAGTCAGGGGCATGTGCCTTGGTTGCAGGCACATCCCCAGTAGGGGGTGTGCAGGAGGCAGCTGATCAATGCTTCTCTCTCATTGATGTTTCTAACTCTCTATCCCTCTCCCTTCCTCTCTGTGAAAAATCAATAAAATATATTTTAAAAAAACTTAATATTGCCTTCTTGTTCATTGTGTTCTGCCCATTTCACAGTTCACCTTTTCCTTTCTTTCCCTCTTTCTGTCTTCCTTTGTGATTTGCTGATTTTCTGTGGTGATTTTTTTGATTTTTCTCTCTTTATCTATTTCTTAATCTACCACAGGTTTTTACTTTGTGGTTACCATTTGAGTCGCATAGCACATCACTAATGTTTATGGGAACAAAGCAAGAATGTCCACTATCTTCCATCAACCTTTTTTACTTTATATTAGCTACTGCAATAGACAAGAAAAATGTATAAAAATTGGGACTATAGATTTAATGTAAATCCATCCAAAAGGCAAGCAAGCTATATTGTAGATATTAATATATCTCTTTTGATTTTAATATGGAAGAGCTAAAGATGTCTTTCAATAACTGAATAGATAAGCAACTTAGAGTACACTCATATAGTGAAATATTCTTTAGTAATTAAAAGAAATGAAGTACCAAGTAATACAAAGACATGGATGATTCTTAAATGTGCATTAAGTGAAAGAAACCAGTTTGCAGAAGCTACATATTATATGATTTCAATGATATGACATTTTTGAAAAGGCAAAACTATAGACATGTTAAAGAGTATTGGTTTTCAGAATACAGAGGGGGAAGGAAAGAATTGAATAAGTTAAAATATAGGATTTTTTTTTAGAATAGTGACATTATTTTGCATAATATTGTAATGGTAAATATAGGGCATTTGTCAAACCCATAGATATTTTACACAAATAATATACCTTAATGTATGCAAATTTAAATAAAAATTAAAGATTGGCAAAATGCAGAATAAGACAAGAAAATCTAAATGTATTACAGGGATATGAGTCACCTTTACTAAAGGGTATAGAGGAATCTGGTTATGATCTAAGTCATTTTGGAAATGCATATAATCTGCAAAATTAAAGTCAAAAGGAACTGTACTATACTCTAATTAATACAGTTGTTTCTCCTAAAAGTGGAGGTTAACAATTTGGAAAACAATATATGTGTATTGGTATTGAACAATTTAGTAAACTCAAGGCAGGTGGTGGGAGTCAGATTTCTTACTGTTGAATTTGAAAGTTACAGATGAGCAAAGGGAAGAGCTAGCATGATCTAGGTGTAATGGATTAGAGTTGATATATCACTATATATTATCATATAATAAATTCATTATATATTAATTACTACATTTTTTTATGTTAGAGCATGAGGTTGTCCCAGTGAAAAGTTGTTTAATCCAATAATGTTGAAGATTTAAGTGTCTATCCTTATAACTTTTGATTTGGGATTATCATGTTTTTGTATTTTCTTTTCTAAAATAGTTCTTCCTTCTTTTCTCTTTCATTCTTTCTTGCTCTCATTTTTTTTTAAATTTGTTTCTTCCTTTCTAATTTCTTAATATGCAATTTTTCTCCTAGTTAGAAATAATACATTCTTTGGTATCTCAATTTTACCTGCTCTAGGTTATACTGCTTATTATTTTGAGCTCTCTCTCTCTCTCTCTCCATATATATATATATATATATATATATATATATATATTATATATTATATATATTATTATATATACACATATATATGGTACATATATATGGTACCACACACATATATATGGTACCATACTGTTTTGATTATTGTATCTTTGTGGTATAGATACTGTAACTTTCAACTCCTTATTTTAGAGTTAAAGCTTTCAACTTCGAAGCTTTGAATATTATATTAGCTCTGGTTTGTCACCTATAGTCTTTATTATTTTGAAGCAAGTTCCTTCTACACCCACTTTATTGACAGTTATTATCATAAAATGATGCTGTGTTTTTCCAATGCTTTTTCTACCTCTATTGAGATGATAAAATTATTTTATCCTTCATTTTATTAGTGTGTTTTATCATGTTGATTGGTTTATAGATGTTGAATCCTCTTTGGATTCTTGGGATAAATCCAATGGCATGTAATCCTTTTGGTGCTTTGTTAAATCTAGTTTGCTAATATTTTTGTTGAGAATTTTTGCAACTACCAGGTATGCTGATCAGAGATATTGGCCTATAATTTTTTTTTTGTAATGTCTTTGGTTTTGGTAGCAGGGTAATGCTAGCTTCAAAGTATGAGTTTGGAAGCATGCCTTCTTCAATTGTTTGAAATAGTTTTAAAAGGATAAGTATTCATTCTTCTTTAAATGTTTGGTAAAATTCACCTGTAAAGCCATCAGGACTTGGACTTTTATTTCTTGAGAGTTATTTTGATTACTACTTAAATTTTATTGTTAATACCAAGTCTCTTTAGATTTTCTATTTCTTTCTGGTTAAATTTTGATAGATTATATGCTTCTAGAAATGTATCCATCCACAGCAAAACCAGCACTAATTTATTTTTACTTCTTTATAATTTCAAAAGGTTTTTTTTTACTTTGGATATTAGCAACCTTAGCATAAGATTTTTTTCTTTCCTTGTTAAGTCAAGTACTTTCACCTTTACAGTTAAAGAAAGCACGTTATGGTTCCCTTTTGGCATATCTGAATTGCTGCCATGACTACTTTCATGCATTGGGTCATTATTAAGTAAAATGAAGGCTGCTTGTATCATAAGCACTGAGATACAATCACAGTTAATCTGATAACTACTAAGTGACTAATGGATGGATGGTGTATACAGTGTGAATATGCTGGACAAAGGGATGAATGACATCCTGGTAACATTTCACCAGGCTACTCAAAGCAGTGCCTAATTTAAATTTTATAAATTATTTATTTGTGGAATTTGCATTTAATGTTTTAGGGTCGCATTTGATCACAAATAACTAAAACCACAGAAAGCAAAACAATAGCTAAGAGAGAACTACTATGAATATATTTGCTTTTAAAAGTCATATGATCTCTTTAAAAACTGTTCAATTCTGTCATTAAAATGGATCTTTATTTACCAAAACAGGTAGTTGTTAGCTCACATGTGATAGTTGCTAACACTTAAGTAAGACAATTTCACTGAGATTTTTAAATTTGGAAAAATTGTATCTTGTCCTTGTCATGGAATCTAAAAAGAGAGTCAGACAAATATGAATTTTATTTTCTTTTTTAGCCAAGTATATAGTCGTTTTATGATATATTAATGATTCAACTCTGGAAAAATATCTTATTATTTCTATTTAAAGACTCAAAATTTATTTATACATTAAATCAGAATTTTTTTAGAACCTTCCAGATGCCAAATACTATGTTATATATGGGACATGCAGAGAGCATGCACTCCAATAGACATTTTTATCCTAAAATGTCTAGTAGTGGAACTATTATGTTCACACTTAAAATGTATTGTCTTACTATGTTTTCAATACTTTGGAATTTTATTGTTATTGAATTTTTTTAAACTGTGTTATAAATGTTAAAGAGAAAGTATACTTAGTGCCAAATGTAACACCAGTTTAGTTCATGGAACACAGTCCGTAAATTCTCTCAATAATAAATAAGCAACTGGCATTCATTTTTTTGATATGCATATTTAAATTTCCTCCATCTTGCATAATTATCTTAAGTACCTTATTGTTATATTCAGAAAACTAATTTTTTTCTTCAATTTTTTTTCCAAACTATCAGAGGCTCAGATACACTCAGAGACTAGAAGGTAATATGTGATCTTCCAAACTCTCTGCCTTGATTGGGTTATCTAGGATTCTCCAGGCACAGTTTTGGTGTAAAAGTGGGACAATACATTCCACTAATCTATTTAACCCAAATATAATAGGATGCTACCTAAAAAAAATTTTTTCATTCTATTTTTTATTTTAAACTATTTACTAATGGGAGTAGTGGTTATTTTAACACTGCATAACAAAACCAAACAAAAAAATAAATAGAATGCTAAGGCTGCAGTTAGTCTACCACTATCACTCATAAGCTCCATTTTATAAATACATTTTTATTGATTTCATAAAGGAAGGGAGCTGGAGAGAGATAGAAATATCAATGATGAGAGGGAATCATTGATTGGCTGCCTCCTGCATCCCCCTTATTATGGATTGAACCCACAACCTGGGCATGTGCGCTTGACCAGATTAAATGCCTGCAAGATGAGAAAATGGTCCAGATTTTAAAAATAAAATTATGCTAACAAATTGTATTTCTTGTTTTCTCCTATAGTGAAGTATGTTGCAAGATTTCACTTGGGGAAGATGGGGGAATTTCACTGCAAATTTTGAAATTCATAACTCTAAAGAAGTTAAATCTCATATAGTGACCCATTACTTAACATAAATTATATGACTATTTTCCATCAGTGATCATTGAGAAATTTTGAAATAAAATGGTAAAAAATAAAAATAATTCTCCTATTTTCAAAGAGCAAAAAAAAGAGAGAAAATAATATTAACTACAGAATTTGATAACTAGCTTAGGAAGCTTTTCATAAAAACTATACATGATTTGTAAGAAGTCAGGAAAATAATTTGTGATGGTCAGAAGAAAGGAGGGATGTAAAAAGTGCAAGCTATGACAAACTAAATTCATTTTCTTTAGTTTTCTTTTAACTTTAGCATTTACATTTAAGTATTATGTTATCTTCTCAGATTCTATGTGGAGATTATTGAAACGTGAATAATATCAATGAAGGTCTGAGAAAGAAAAATCAGCAATCCCACAAGAATTTTAAGGTGTAAACTTTCAGAGTTGACCTGCAACATCAGGTGTCCTGGCAAGAGGGTCAGGCATTTTAGTTCCTTCTTATGAATCCATCATTAGATATGAACTGTCCCCAGGGAGGCCTACTCTTGGGAAGAACATCACCCATCAGATGAGAGAAATTCCATGGGAGAAATTTAGCTATGCACCATCTTTAGCCAATATTCCTGGCAACTGGAAAATAAACATCATGGTTCTGACAAGAGGATTTACATAATAAACTATGGATACACTAAAAATATAAGTTACATTTTGAAAATACATAAATCAGATATCAGCAAAAGTGCCAAGATAGCTTTAAGGGCCCAACTTACCACAGAAAGATTTAAATAACCAAGTAAAAACTGTCAGAAATCAACTTCGTTAAAACTCCAGGAAATAGTCCAAAGTTTATAGCAACCAAAAGAATGCTTAATCAAGAAACAGACAACTTTAAAACATTAGGAAAGTTTTGTGGCATTTTTACTTCCACCTTCCCATTGCCTTCTTGGTGCTGTAACCACCTTGAAGATGTTACCACTGCGTGTTCCTGTACTTGACTCCAGAAGGAGCAGAGCAGACCTTTTCCTAAAATAATTGTGTTAATCTGCGCTAACCTGTGTGAGGGCCACCTAAAGGACTGATTGATGTAAGGCACTTATCTTTCTTTTTTCCTGAATAACTCAAAACTCACAAAGCACAGAAATGGTCATCCTTAAAAACAATGTAAAACAAAGAAATAATCAGCAGATGCCTAAGGCGAAGATTAGAACTGTGGCAAGCAATGGAGTGGTGAAATCCTGGGCGGAAAAGCTAGAGAGAGGCTTCCATTGGGAAATTTGGGCCTTCAAAAGTGCCTGTCAGGGCACATACAAAAATCAACCAATGAATGCACAAATAATTGGAACAACCAATCAATGTTTCTCCTCTCCTCTCCTCTCCTCTCTCCTCCTCCTCTTCCTCCTCTTCCTCTTCTTCTTCTTCTTCTTCTTCTTCTTCTTCTTCTTCTTCTTCTTCTTCTTCTTCTTCATCTCTCTCTCTCTCTCTCTCTCTTTCTCTCTCTTTCATCTCCACTCTCAACAAGAAAACCCACTGCATGAGAGAACATATTTGCCAATGTTACATCTGATAAGGGTTTAATCTCCAAAATTTATAGGGAACTCCTACGACAAAAGGAAGATAAACAATACAATCAGAAAATGTGCAAAGGACTAAATAGACACTTTTCAAAAGAGGACATACAGAAGGCCAAAAGACATATGAAAAAATGCTCAAAAACACTAATCATCCCGGAGATGCAAATCAAAATGACAATGAGGTACATCTCACACCTGTCAGAATGGCTATCATCAACAAAAGACAAGTGCTGGTGAAGACGTGGAGAAAAAGGAATCTTTTTGCATTGCTGGAAGTAGGAATGCAAACTGGTGCAGCCACTGTGGAGAACAGTATGGAGTTTCCTTGAAAAATTAAAAATGGAACTGCCATTTGACCCAATAATCCCACTCCTAGGAATATATCCCCCAAAAATCAGAAACACCAATCAGAAAAAACATATGCCTCCCTATGTTCATAGCAGCACAATTTACAATAGCTAAGATTTGGAAACAGCCTAAGTGCCCATCAGCCTATGAGTGGATTAAAAAACTGGTACATTGCTCTAACCCAGTGGTCAGCAAACTGCGACTTGTGAGCCACATGCGGCTCTTTGGCCCCTTGAGTGTGGCTCTTCCACAAAATACCACGTGTGGGTGCACACGTACAGTGCGATTGAAACTTCGTGGCCCATGTGAAGAAGTCGGTTTTCGGCCTGGGTGAGTCTATTTTGAAGAAGTCGCGTTAGAAGAAATGGGGGGTCTTGGTCAGTCGGGCGACAGGAGACGTGGCGCAGGAGGCCGCAGGATATGCAGCGCAGGGGAGGTACATTGTTTTGAGTAACATTCGCTGAGGTCGACCCCTTCCAACTCTCCTATCCACACTCGTCTATCTGAAACAAGTATACAAGACGAGTGTGGAGGAGAGACCAAGATGGCGGCATAGGTAAACACCGGAGATTGCTGCCGCAAACAACCACTTCAAAAATACAACTAAAAGACCGAACGGACATCACCCAGAACCACAGGAAGGCTGGCTGAGGAGAGACTCTTCAACTAGAAGGAAAGAGAACAGCATACCGAGGCTCAGAGGAGGCGCAGTGTGGAAAATATAAAGGTGCGGTGGTGCGCGCGCAAAGCAGGCTGGTGGCTGAGGGCGCGGTTGTCGTTTTCAATCAGGAGGGCGTCTCAGACTCTGAGCTCCAGATCCGGGTGAGTCCCTAGGGACTCAGACTCAAACGGGAGAAGCGGGATTGTCTGGCATCAGTTGGAACGTGAGGGCAGCTTTCTCTCCGAGGTTTGCAGAGGTTGCTGGGGTTCTGAGAAGCAGAGCCTCTGGGAACAGGACTGAGAGCAGCCATAACTGCTCCCTCCGCCCGCCCTGTTGATCCCGTGTGACCCACCCCGCCCAAGCCCTGCACAGAGTCATTTGCCGGATAGCTTCAGGCAAAGGCTAGATTAGCACCTCTCCAGAGGACAGAAGTTTTCCCAAGGCAGACACAGCTGATTCTCACAGCCAGTCAGCCTGGTGGTCAAATCCCTCTAGTATTAACTACAACAATCAAGGCTCAACTAGAACAAGACTGCACAAAGACCACAAGGGGGTGCACCAAGAAAGCATAAAAAATGCGGAGACAAAAAAAACATGACAGAAATGGAGGATATAGAGCTAAAAAACGCAATTTTGAGGGCTTGCAATAATGTGCTAGAAGCTGGCAATAAACTTGATGAGAGCCTCACAAAAACTAATGAGACCCTTGATGCTATGATAAAGAACCAACTAGAAATTAAGCATACACTGACTGAAATAAAAAATATTATACAGACACCCAATAGCAGACGAGAGGAGCGCAAGAATCAAGTCAAAGATTTGAAATGCCAAGAAGCAAAAAACACCCAACCGGAAAAGCAAAATGAAAAAAGAATCCGAAAATACGAAGATAGTGTAAGGAGCCTCTGGGATAGCTTCAAGCGTACAAATATCAGAATTATAGGGGTGCCCGAAGATGAGAGACAGCAAGATATTGAAAACCTATTTGAAGAAATAATGGCAGAAAACTTCCCCCACCTGGTGAAAGAAATGGACTTACAGGTCTAAGAAGCACAGAGAACCCCAAACAAAAGGAATCCAAAGAGGACCACACCAAGACACATCATAATTAAAATGCCAAGAGCAAAAGACAAAGAGAGAATCTTAAAAGCAGCAAGAGAAAGAGACTCAATTACCTACAAGGGAATACCCATATGACTGTCAGCTGATTTCTCAACAGAAACTTTGCAGGCCAGAAGGGAATGGCAAGAAATATTCAAAGTGATGAATACCAAGAACCTACAACCAAGATTACTTTATCCAGCAAAGCTATCATTCAGAATTGAAGGTCAGATAAAGAGCTTCACAGATAAGGAAAAGCTAAAGGAGTTCATCACCACTAAACCAGTATTAGACGAAATGCTGAAAGGTATCCTTTAAGAAGAGGAAGAAGAAAAAGGTAAAGATACAAATTGTGAACAACAAACATGCATCTATCAACAAGTGAATCTAAGAATCAAATGAATAAATAATCTGATGTACAGAATGAACTGGTGATTATAATGAATCAGGGACATAGAAAGGGAATGGACTGACTATTCTTGGGGGGGAAAGGGGAATGGGAGATGTGGGAAGAGACTGGACAAAAATCGTGCACCTATGAATGAGGACAGTGGGTGGGGAGTGAGGGCAGAGGGTGGGGCGGGAACTGGGAGGAGGGGAGTTATGGGGGGAAAAAAAGAGGAACAAATGTAATCTGAACAATAAAGATTTAATAATAAAAAAAAAAAAAACCAAGACAAGTGTGGATGGAATAGTTGGAAGGGGTTGACCTCAGCGAATGTACCTCAATCAGATTGAGGACGTTTTTAGAAAAGGCCAGCTTAGGAGTCCCCTAATTAACTTAATAACAATGTACCTACCTATATAGTTTAAGTTTAAAAAATTTGGCTCTCAAATAAATTTCAATCGTTGTACTGTTGATATTTGGCTCTGTTGACTAATAAGTTTGTTGACCACTGCCCTAACCCATTTGGTTCAGTGGATAGAGCGTCAGCCTGTGGACTGAAGGGTCCCATGTTTGATTCGGTCAAAGGCATGTACCTTGGTTGTGGGCACATCCCCAGTAGGGAGTGTGCAGGAGGCAGCTGAACGATGTTTCTTTCTCATCAATGTTTCTAACTCTCTATCCTTCTCCTTTCCTCTCTGTAAAAAAATCAATGAAATATATTTTTTAAAAAACTGGTACATCTACACAATGGAATACTATACTGCTATAAAAAAATAAAGAAAGAACTTTCATCATTTGCACCAGCATGAATGGACCTGGAGAGCATTATGCTAAGTGAAATAAGCCAGTCAGAGAAAGATAAGTATCGCATGAACTCACTCATTTGTAGAATATGATGAACAAAAACAGATACAGAAGCACAGAATAATCAAACAGACTGTCAAACCTCAGAGGGAAGGTAGGGGAGGGTGTGTGTGTGTGTGGAGGGGGATAAGAGATCAACCAAAGAACTTGTGTACATATAAACATAACCAATAGACACAGACAATGGCGCGGGGCAGGCGGGGGGGGGGGGGGGGGGAGGAGGAGGTGAAGGCCAGGGCTGGAGGCAGACTGGGAGATGACAATGGGGGGGGGAGGGGACATATGTGGTACTTTCAACAATAAATAATTTAAAAAATAATAATTAAATAAAAAACTGTCTGTATATTTTGGGGAATTTAGAAAGAAATGCACATGCTGAGGGCAGGATGAAAGCTAAAAAAGGCAGGAGAAGACCCAAGTTTTCCTTCTGCCTTACCTTTAGTCTCACTGCAAGCAGTAAGTAAAGGCTACAGCAGAGCTGTAAACTATCTGGCTATGTATTAAAGGAGTGACCCCACACAGAGGCAATCTGCAAAAAGACTAAGACTGCTAGCTAGAATCCTTTCTTTTATTCCTGTACTAGGAGCCCAGTGCAAGAATTCATGCACCTTGAAAGGAACTGTGGGGTGCGAGGTTACGGTGGGCACAGGGGTGAGTCTTGGCCCATCCTCTGCACCCATGCCTGGCCCTTCCCCCTTCCACTGTGGCCCTAGGTCCCCTATCTGCTGGCAGTCCCACTCCCGCCACCGCCGTTCCCATGTGTTGACAGCGCTGGCCCCGCTAGCACCCACTGACAGCAGGGAGCAATTGGGGCCAGCACCAGCAGTTGGTGCAAGCAGGGCCAGTGCTGTTAGTAGGTGCGAGCAGTGACTGCTGCCCTGATTGCCCCTCAGGAGTAGAGGGAGGTGGCGAAGCCCTCAGGACAATTGGGGCTGGCAGCTGCTGCTCGCACTTGCTGATGGCACTGAGTGTATTGGGACCTGTGTCGGGCGCTAGCAGTGGGTGCGTGCAGTGACTCCAGTGCCGGCAGCGGGTGGGAGCACTGGGAGGGCCATGGCGCACAGGAGCAAAGGTTTTTTAGTAACTACCAGAGGCTCGCCCCAATGACAGCGACCAGTGCCCCGCCTTGGTCTGGCACCCCAGTTCACCTGCTCCACCACAGCCAATGCCCACCATGTTCCTCACGCACCCCCTGGTGGTCAGTGCACAACATAGAGACTGGTTGTTTGGTTGTTTGTTCCGCTATTCAGTCCATTTGCATATTAGGGTTTTATATATATATATATATAGATAATCTGAAGGCCAAATATATCTATAGTGAAATACTAGCAAAACATATGATAAAGAAACGAGTCTTTAGAAATCACACTTAAAACAATATGGGCTTGTTTTGGCCGGGTGGCTCAGTTGATTGGAGTGTTGTCCCATGCACCAAAAGGTTATGGGTTCAATTCCCAGTGAGGACACATACTTTGGTTGCGGGTTTGATATCCAGTTGGGGTTTATACTGGAGGCAACCTATTGATGTTTCTCACATCAGTGTTTTTCTCTCTCTCCCGCTCCTCTCTCTCTCAAATAAATAAAAACATATCTGATGAAGATAAAAAACAAACAAACCAATATGGGCTTTACAGAATAGTTTAGAAAACACTAAATACTAAACAAATAAACAGCTACAGCACACAGGAGACAACAAAAACAAACTCTAGAGAGGGAAATCAATATGATTTACAGAGTTACCGCTATTAAAATACTCAAAAATGTTCAATTTTTTAACAACAACAACAATAAAACCATGCAAAGAAAAAATAAAGTATGAGTTCTTCACAGATAACTGTACATGAGGAGGCACAGACATTGGACTCACTAGACAAAAACTAAAATCAGCTGTTTCAAATACGCTCAAAGAATTAAAGGAAACAATGGGTAAAGTATATCTGGAGAAATATATAAACAAATAGAGAATATATAAAGAATAAATAGAAATAAATTATTTTTTAAAACTAAACAAAAATTCTGGTGCTGAAAGGTAAAATAACTGAAATTTAATTAGAAGATTTAAACAAGCAATACAATAAATCAGCAAACTTGTAGATAGGTTGATTAAAATTATTCACTCTGGACCAGAAGGAAAAAAGAATGAACAGAACTTATAAGATACATAAATGAACAGAGCCTGCTAGTAAGAGCCTGTGGGACACACATGCATAATAGAAGTATCAGAAGGAGAGGAGATATAGGAGTAGAAAGAATATTTGACAAAAATAATGGCAAAATCTTTTAAATTTTGATTAAAAAAACCCCACAAATCTCCACAGCCAAGATGTTCAGCAAAATCAAAAAAGATGAACACTAAGAATTTCACACTGAAACACATTATACTCAGTACTGAAAACCAAAGAGAATATTGAAAGCACACGAAAGATGGAACTTTGTATGTTCAAGGGAGCTTTAATAAAGAAACAACAGATTTCTCATTTTAAACAATAATGATCAGAAGAGAGTGAAATTATATTTTTTAAGTGCAGAAAGGAACAATAGTTCTTTCAGAAATTCTCTATCTGGCAAAATTCTTCTTTAAAAATAAAGAAAAAAAAAATAAGACACTCTCAGATATACAAAGCTAAAGGAGTTTGCTGCTTCTTGTAATTATGACCAAAAGTGCTAAAGGGAGTTCTTTAGATTGAAATGAAAGGACATTAGACAATAACTTGAAGCTCCTTGAAGAAAAAAACTCCAGTTAAGACAAAAACAGAAGTAACTGAATTATGGTATTTTGTATTTATTATTTGGGTTTTAATTTTTATTACAATTTTAACATAAATGCAAAAAAACTCATAATTATAAATCTACATTAATCAGAAAACTCTATAAAGTCACAATTTGTTCCATAACAGCATAAAAAGGACATGAAAGGGCTGTACAGTGGCACAATTTTTGTATGCTATTTCAGCTAACTGTTATCAATTTAAATTAGATTGTTATAAATTAAAAGTGTTAAAGGTGATCCACTATATTATCAGTAAGAAAATATATAAAAGATATGCACAAAAGGAATTAATAAGTAAATCAAAATTATATATTATAAAAATTAACACATCCTATATAATAAAGAGGTATTATGCAAATTGACCACCATGCCCTCGCACAAGATGGCCACCCCCATGTGGTCACAAGATGGCCAGCAGGGGAGGGCAGTTGGGGCAACCAGGCCTTCAGGGGAGGGCAGTTGGGGGCAATTGGGCTGGCAGGGGAGCAGTTAGGCATCGATCAAGCTAGCAAGGGAGTGGTTAGGAGCAATCAGGCTGGCAGGCAGGCGAGCGGTTTGGATGTCTGACTGCCAGTTTAGGCCTGATCCCACAATCAGACATCCCCCGAAGGGTCCTGGATTGGAGAAGATGCAGGCTGGGCTGAGGGACAAACCCTCCCCACCCCCCAGTGCACGAATTTCATACACCAAGCCTCTAGTTCAGTGATGGCGAACCTATGACACGTGTGTCAGAGGTGACACGCGAACTCATTTTTCTGATTGATTTTTCTTTGTTAAATGGCATTTAAATATATAAAATAAATATCAAAAATGTGTCTTTGTTTTACTATGGTTGCAAATGTCAAAAAAATTTCTATATGTGACACGGCACCAGAGTTAAGTTAGGGTTTTTCAAAATGCTGACTCGCCAAGCTCAAAAGGTTCACCATCACTGCTCTAGTTCATATATAACAGCACTAGTCATACTAGTCAAGAGGTGGAGCAACCCAAATGTCCCTCAGCAGATGACTGGATAAAGAAAATGTTTATATACATACAATGGAATATTCGTCAGCTTTATTTTTTTTTTTTTAATATATTTTATTGATTTTTTACAGAGAAGAAGGGAGAGAGATAGAGAGAAACATCGATGAGAGAGAAACATCGATCAGCTGCCCCCTGCACACCTCCCACTGGGGATGTGCCCGCAACCCAGGTACATGCCCTTGACCGGAATCGAACCCGGGACGCCCCAGTCCGCAGGCCGACGCTCTATCCACTGAGCCAAACCGGTTTTGGCTATTCGTCAGCTTTAAAAAGGAAGACAATCTTGTCACGTGCCACAACATGGATTAATTTTGAGAACAATATGCTTTGAGACCTGTCAGTCACAAAATGAAAAATATTGCATGATTCCACTAATATGAGCTACCTAAAGTAGTCAAATTCATAGAAACAGAGAGTAGAATGCTGATTACCAAGAACTAGGGGGAGAGAGAGAAGGGAAGTTTAATGGGTGTAGAGATTCTGATTTGCAACATGAAGAGTTCTAGAAATATGTTTTGCAACAATGTGAGTATTCTTTTTAAAAAATGTATCTTGATTGTTGAAAGTATTACAGATATCCCCTTTGTTTTTGTTTTTCCATTGACCCCCTCCTCCTGGCACGCCCCCTCCCAAGCTTACGCCACACTACTGTCTGTGTCCATGGGCTATTCATATATGCATATAAGTTCCACAGTTAATACCCCCCCATCCTACCACTCACACCTTCTCTCTGAAACTCATCAGTCTGTTCCATGGTTCTATGTCTCTGGATCTATTTTGTTTATCAGTGTTTTGTTTTGTTTTAGGTGTTTGTTTGTTTTTCATTAGATCCCACATATGAGTGAAATCATTTGATACTTATCTTTGACTGGCTTATTTCACTTAGTATAATTCTCTCCAGGTCCGTCCATGCTGTTGTAAATGCTAAGAGTTCTTTCTTTTTTACTGCTGTATAGAATTCCATGGTATAAATGTACCACAGCTTTTCTATCCACTCATCTGCTGATGGGCCCTTGGGCTGTTTCCAAATCTTAGTTATAAATTATGCTGCTATGAATATAGGAAAGCATATATCCTTTCTGATTGGTGTTACAGATTTCTTAGGGTATAGTCCTAGAAGTGGGATCACTAGGTCAAATGGGAGTTCCATTTTTAATTTTTTGAGGAAACTACATACTGTTTTCCACAGTGGTTGAACCAATCTGCATTTCCATCAGCAATGTGAGTATTCTTTTTTTTTTCAATGTGAATATTCTTAACACTATGGAATTGTACAATCCTATATAATAAAAGCCTAATATGCTAAGTGTTCAGTCATCCAGAGATCGGTTGACTGTTGCTTAATATGCTAATGAATGCTAAGGCCTCTCAACCAGTCACTATGACGTACACTGACCACCAGGGGGCAGACGCTGCAACTGGTAGAATCGGGACTGGGCAAGGCAGGTCTGGACATGCCCTGGAGCCCTCCCACATCCCTCCCTGGCCCAATCATGCACCAGTGGGGTCCCTCAGCCTGGCCTGTGCCCTCTTGCAATTTGGGACCCCTCAGGGGATAAAGGGAGAGCCAGTTTCAGCCCAATCCCACAGGCCATTCACCTTGGGAGGATGCCAGATGCAGGGCTCATGGCAGGTGAGTGCTGCAGCAGCACGAGCCTCTCCCAATTGGGACTAACTGGGTGCAAGCCCTCGGCAGGCACAGTGGGGCCAGGATGAGGGGGAGTGGCAGGCAGGAGCTACAGGCGATATTGGACTGCAGGTTTTGGCCCGATCCCACAGGCCACGCAGAGGGGCCCCACCCATGCATGAAATCATGCACTAGGCCTCTAGTTAAAAATGATTAAGATGGCAAATTTTGTCATATGTTGTTACATAAAAAATCAAACATAAAGCAAGACAGTAATGGAAGAAATGAGGGAAAACAAAACAAATAGTAAAGTGACAGAGGTAAGTACCTGCTTATCAGTAATTACTTAAACACATAGAAGTAGAGAGAAAAATAAAAATAATTTTATTTATTTATTATGCAATTTTAACAACAGGCAACATATTTTAAGTCTATATCTCAAGCCCCACAGGGCACTAGGGTAATTCTTGTTACTGGTTTGTGTCTAGGCATTTTTAGTGAATAGAGCTAGAAAAATGTGTATTTTTAAAATAAACTTTTTATATTACAGTAGTTTTAGGTTTAGAAACATATTGTGAAGACAGTACAGAGAGCTCTCATAACCTGAACCTAGACTTCTCTATTATGAACATCTTACATTAGTATAGTACAGTTGCTACGGTTAATAGACCAATACTGATAAATTATAATTACTAAAGTCTATGCTTCATTCATTTTTATTTAGTTTTACCTAATGTATTTTTTTCTGTGCCCTAGTCCTACCCAGGTACCATATCACACTCAGTGGTCATGTCTCCTTACACTCCTCTTGGCTGTGGCAGTTTCTCATACTTTCCTTGTTTTGGGTGACCTTGACAGCTTTTTGTCAAATGTCCCTCAACTTTGGTTTGTCTGATGTTTTTCTCATGATAAGACTGGGTATGTTTTTTTTTTGAGGGAAGAAACCACAGAGATAAAGTATAATTTTCACCACATCATTATCAAGGGTACATGCTATCAACCTGTCTTACCATTGTCGATGCAGACTTTGATAAACTGGCTGAGATAACGTTTGTCAGATTTCTCCACTATAGAGTTACTCATTGACACCAAAAACATAATCCATAAAGAAAAAAATTAAACAACTGAATCTCATCAAAATAAAACAAAATTTTCTCTGAGAAAAAAAGTGTTAGGAAAATGAAAAGATAAGCTAAAAAAGGGGAGACAATTTTTGCAAACCAGAATTCAACAAAGGATGAATATTCTGAATATATAAAGAATTCTCAAAACTCAACAATAAAAAAAATATTTTAGTTAGATATAGACAAGAGACATGAAAACATAAGAGAATATTAAATTGACACACAGGAAAGTTATTCAACATCATTAACCATTAAAGAAATGCAAATATAAACTGCAAGTATAAACTGCAAAGTAAGCTATCATTACACACTTATAAATAGCTAAAATAATAGTTTTTAAAACATATATTTATATAAATGTTAAATAATTTTATTTTTATATATAAGGTATAAAAACATTTATATTTTTATAAATAAAAAATAGACAACACCAAATGCTTGTGAGGATGTGGAGAAGTGTTATTTTGATCACTCATTTATTTCTGGTGGACATGTACAGTTATAGTGACTTTGTAAAATAATTTGGTTGTTTCTAAAACACCTATTCAAATGACTACCATATAATCCAACAATTGTACTCTGCCGGGAGCCATTCCATCCTTGCTGTTTCAAGGGACCTGGCATATATGGCATACTGTTCTTAATATGTTTGCTCACCTTCTTGGCTCTATGTGTTTTAACCAAGATCACCTCTCTGAGAAAGGTTGTTTTCCCAGGTAGGGATTTTCCCCTGAAGTTAGGGAGGGGATAAAACTCCTTAACTAAGTGCCAGGCGGGTAGTTAATCACTTTAACTACAAACAATCATGCTTGAGCTACATAATCTTTACTCCCTGGAATGGAGATAAGAAACGCCCTAACTTTTGGAATAGAAATTGACAGGATTAAAATCAACTGGTATAAATACAGATGTAACAAGACAGCAGAGGACAGAACCTAGACACAGAACCTAGACACAGAACCTAGACACAGAACCTAGACACAGAACCTAGAGACAGGACTTGGCTGGAGATCCTAGACAGAACCTAGAGAGAGAACCTAGACACAGAACCTACAGACAGAACCTAGCGAGAGAACATGGACATAGAACCTGGCTGGAGAACCTGAACAGAACCTGACTACAGAACTTGGCAAGAGATCCTAGAGCCAGAACTTGGCTGGAGATTCAACAAAGAACTTGGCTGGAGATCCTGACCAGAACTTGGCTGGAGATCCTGGCTAGAGATCCTGGCTAGGCTGCTGATCAACTGAACGCTGTCTCCATGTCATTCCTTCATCGCTGACTCCATCCACACCTTTGGGGACCCCTGGACCCGCTGGGGTTGGACCCCAGCAGTACTCTTGGGCATTTATTCCAGGAAATTAAAACTTATGTTCACACAAATACCACTACCTGAACGTTTAATAGTAATTTTATTCAAAATAATAAAAAAAAAATGAAGAAAAAGCTCAGATGTCTTTCAGTGGGTGACTGGTTAAGTCAACTGTGGTCTATCCATGCCATGGAATACAAAATAAAAGGGAACGCATTATTGACATAAAACAACCTGGACGAATTTCCACAAAATTAGGTGTCCAAAAAGCCAATTTCAAACAATTACTGACTGTATGAGTCAATTTATGTAACATTTTAAAAATATTATTTATTGATTTTTAGAGAAAGAGTGAAATGGAAGAAGGGAGAGAAAGAGAGAGAAAGGAGAGAAGGAAACCTTGATTTGTTGTTCCTCTTATTTATGCATTCATTGGTTGATTCTTGTATGTGCCTTTACCTGGGATTGAACCTTCAACCTTGTTGCATTGGGACAATGCTCTAACCAACTGAGCTACCCAGCCAGGGCTTATGTCACATTTTTTAAATGACAAAATTATATAAGTGAAAAATAGATTATTGGATGCCAAGGATTAAGGAGGGGTTAGAGACAGGATGGAAGTGGGCTTGGTTATAAGATACCAACATGAATGACCTTGCAGGGAAAGAAATTGTCTGTACTGTATGAATGTCATTATTCTGGTTGTGATATTTTACTTTAATTTTGCAAGATGTTACCATTGGGAGAATCTGACATGAGATCCTTCTATATTATGTCTTGCACCTGCCTGTGACTCTACTATTATTTCAGAATAAATAGTTTAATATATCTAATTTCTGTTATTTTTATTATATATTATATAGAAATATATTGGTTAATATCTAGACAGTTTGAGATGTTCCAATTATTATCAGGATAGTGCTTTCCCACATACTAGTATTTGTACTGCATTTGAGTACTATAATACCCTTGAGATCCTCCTGGGCAATGAGGTTATTTATGGATAATAGGTAATATTGAAGAAGAGTCTTCTCGTATTTATGTCAGCATAAAAGGAGAATAAAGTTGAAAGATTCAAGATGTTTTCTTGAGCCCTGGAAATGGTTTTTTTGACTTTATAGTAGAGACGTAGGCTTTTGGCAATTCCCTTGTATAGACTGATTTTATTGCTGCGTTGATGATTTGGTGGAGCTGTTTTCTCTAGTTGTATGGCATGATGATTAACATCACGTGAAGGGATTGGAGATGACAGGTCCTCTATAGAACCTTCAGCGAGCCTCGCTTTCACTATTTCACTATTTTACTATAGGGAGAAAATTGATTCCAATTTGTGTTTGTTTAGGGCCTATTTTCAACTATTAATTTTACACTCTAGAGAAGTTTTGACAAAAATTAAAATGAACTTTGAACCATTATTTAAAATCATGATGTCAGGTAATTTTTCATCTTTATCCAAATCTAGCTGGAATTGAATGTCATTTTGCTTCATTTATCCACCAGCTTTCTCTTATCTTCTAAAGTCTAGCAAATATTAGAGATTCAGGAGTACAGAATCAATGTAACTCTCACATTTCACCAATGGTGCACTTCCTGCTAAAATTTGAAGAGGGAAATTATTTTGTTTTATTGTCTAGGCTACTTCATACTTTTTGTATTAATTCCCTATGTAATTATATAAAAATAGCTATGTTTTCCATGGTTTACATTTTAATTTATTTAAAGTATGAATAATGGCAAATAACAAGAATCTCCAGCTGTATCTTTTTTCACCAGCAACAAACATGGTTCCTTTGAAATATAGCTGACCATGCAAAGTTTCCTTATAAATAATACCAAGGAGTCTCACCTAGGTTATGTCTAGATTTATTTTAAATCCAAAGTTTTACGAATCAGTATGGAGATTACAAAGCTATTTTTTAATATATTTTTATTGATTTCAGAGAGGAAGAAGAGGGGAGAGAGAGCCAGAAACATTAATAATGAGAGAGAATCATTGATGTGCTGCCTCTTGCACATCCCCTACTAGAGATGAAGCCTGCAACCTGGGCATGTGCCCTGAACGGAATTGAATCCGGGATCCTTTAGTCCTCAGGCCAACGCTCTAGCTCCTGAGCCAAACCAGCTAGCACACAAAGCTATTTTAATTGAACTCTTTGGAATCACAAAGTCAACTTTTATTTTAAAAAATCATTACTAAAATTCATATTAAAATAGCAAAAATGATTCTACTAGGAAATTATGTTCCTTTAGCTCTAAGTATTTGAAATAAGCAAAAAATAAACATACCAACTCAATGGACATTTATATTTCCTAAGTAAAGCCTTATGGCCTTAAGCAGTTGTACAGGCATCGTAATACACATGCCTGATTGATGCCTGCAATATAATCTGCCACAGTTTGAAACAAGTCATTGCCTCAGGACCCTTGTCCACGTGTTTCTTGCTGGAATAGCTAACTTCTAAATTCCCGGAGGCGAAGACATGAGTCTCATGATTTTTTTTTTCTTTCAGGTATGATATGACCATTGCATTTTTAAAATACACTGATAAAAATTCCATCACCTACAAAGTTTCCTAGGGAATCTGCTAATTTTCATATTTTTGAATTTAATATACACAGATTTTTACATAGATCTCAATAATCCTTAGTCTACACAATCTTTTTGGCCTGCCAGACTGTTCTTGGTTCAGCCCATATTTCTCAATGTCTCAAACTATGAGATTTAACTTATCACCCTTTGTTCTCCTTTTTATATCACTAGACTAATGTCAACTCTCTAGCTACCCACGATTTTATTGTTTTTTACATTATAAGGAGTTGAATTTAAGCATCACAATGCATTGGTTTGAAATAAGTTTAGATGGTATTTTGTCTTGAATTCCTCAAGCATCTTTCTTTCTTTCTTTCTTTCTTTCTTTCTTTCTTTCTTTCTTTCTTTCTTCCTCTCTTTCTTTCTTTCTCTCTTTCTCTCTTTTTTTCTTTCTCTCTTTCTTTCTTTCTTCCAATGTAAGTAATCTGACTTTTCTAATGTCTAATGCAGTGTTTAAATTTCAGGAAAGCACAGTTTTCATTAAGAAACAAGTATCATGATATTTTTTAAAAATCCAGTAAGCCCAGCCGGTGTTGGTCAATGGTTGAGTGTCGGCCTATGAACCAGGAGGTCACAGTTTGATTCCTGGTCAGGGCATATGGCCAGGTTCGAGCTTGAGCTCCACTGTGGGGCATGCATGAGGCAGCTGGTCAATGATTCATTGGTGTTTCTCACTCTCTCTCCCTTTTCCTTCCTCTCTGAAGTTAATAAAATTATATTTTAAAAAATACTCCCTACTTAATAAATAAATAAATATGCAATAAAAACCCCTGTATTTTAGATATGTTTTTGAATTTTGGTGTTAATCTAAAAGGCACTAAGTCAGAAATATGACTGAATTATGGATAGCAGTGTATTACTGATAATTCCCAAAGGTTAAACACATTAGGGAAATTGTCAATGAAGAAGTGTTCAAATTTTTAAAAAGTAAAAAACTAAGAGTACATATTTGTATGCTGTGATATAATCATTCAATCTTAATAGCTATTAAAATTGATACAGCATTGTATAATCAATGAGTCTTGGCATCACTGAGCTAGTAATATAGTACTACTAGCTCAAGAGCTATAATAAATAATTATAGATCATGGCACCCACAATGTTAGCTATATATGAGTATTCCATGACACACACACACACAAAAATTGTCTTTTTTCTCTAAAAACACAGTCTAATTGTAAAAGCAGATACATGATTATGGTCTGTTTCTTCAGGAAACTAGGGATTTGTATGAATCAGATTTATTAGAGAGCGCTCTGGTTACAACCACTATGAAAGCAGCATTGGGCAGAAAGTGAAATTAAACTATAGTGTGGCTGCAACAGCAAACTCAGCCAATCCCCCAGGGAGTTCTGAAGCTTGGATGTCCCTAAAAGTTATGTCCAATTGGAGCAAATGGGCCAGGCCTTTGTACTCCTGCATCAAACCGATATTGAATGTGGAGTTCCCTGGGGAAGAAGGTGAGGCAGTTTCATTCAGCTGAGAGCCATTCTCGGAGAGGGACACAGCTGTATGTTGTCAAGAGATGAGCCTTCCTTCACCTGGAAGAGTAAGTTTCTCAGTCCTTAAGGGATATCCAAATAGTGCACTGAAAAAGCCACTGCACACACTCACAGATGTCAATATAAGGATGCCCACTAAGACAGAAGTGTGAACAGAATACTTACTGTGAAAAGCCGGGGGAAAGGATGAATTTATTGAGTGGAGGAAGGAAAAGCTTCACGAGGAAGCTAATATGTGAGGTTGATTTTGAGTCCAGTTCAGTTAAGTAGGATTAGAATGCACATACATTTTCAAAGGTGCAAGGGTGTAAAGAGGCGCAGGTAACCAAGCATGGTTACTTCTCCCTGAAGAATACAACATTTAAATGTTCTCTCTGCTGAATTTTATGTGTAATTGGACTATTATGACACTTTTCAAGTTTTTCTATTTCCTTGCCTTATAATTACCTGATTTTATCATGAGAAAAATATTTCAAGCTCAGAAATTCACATATTTATTTAATCTCCTTTTAAATTTTTATAGGAAGTCTCTATCTTCAAATTATCTATGAACTCCTCAATGTGAATCAACATCAGTCCATTTATTATCCTGCTACTTGATTTACCTGCTTACATCTAGTTATACCTCATACATTTTCTTCTTTCACAATATCCTTTGCCTTTTTATACAAGACAGATTACCAATATTGTTAAGTGCACAGACTCTGATACTGTGCTACCTGGATTCAAACCCTGGCTTTAGACTTTTACTAGTTGTGTGACTGTACAAATTGCTTAGTGCCTCCATGCTATAGTTTCCTGGGTGTAACAGAAATAGTAATTGTTTGTTGTTAGACTTAAGTGAGTCAATATACATAATGTATTTGGAGTAGTGTCTGGCCTGTAGAAAGTATAATGATTGACCTGATCATTTTTACCTTCACTTTTCATTATACTTTGTGTGTGTGTATATGACTTCTGTCTTTTAAAACAGAGAAAAGCCCATCTCACATGCCCCTTGTAAGACATCTTACATAACAACCATAAAATCTCTATATGCAATACTCTTCCGAAGTTTTATTCTGTGTTATTTCTAAATACACTTGGCATCCTGATACCCTCTCTTATCAAATACTCCATCAGAATATTTCATATCACTCAAAATGTTATTCTGGCCGTTTGTGCTATATTTTGTACTGTCAGCTTGGCTCCACTGCTCCTGGATGAGATTGAGATTTAGGTTAGAGTTGACCAAGAGATCAATTCACATGACATGCACAGGTGGAAAGTGAGCAGAAGCCATTACTGTCAACAGGTGTGGTGGTCATACATACAACCAACAGGCCGGATGTGCTGGCAGGACCCACTTTTCTCTTGTTGTCCTCCTGCTCATCTAGATTAACTTCCTGATTGCTGACCATGATAACCAACAGCAGCACCAAACCCACCATCCATGCTTGACTGCAGGCCACAGAGGTAGCAGGTTCCTCAGAAGCAATAGCTTCCACACAAGCAGCAGTTTCTATAGACCTCTTCCTAACCTCACACCCGAGGGCCCCATTTCATGCCAACACCAAAACTCTCTCTCACCACTGATGTGGTTAGTGGCTATATCCTAATATTCAAACTCCTCTTCCCGACCTTTATTCTTCCAGTTTCTTTCATATTCATGTGGACTCATATTCTTATACTAGATCCCTTATCTATAATAGGCCAGTGGCCATAATGCCGTAACGTTGTAATGCCATAATGACCAAATGACTGGTCACCGTGAAGTGCATGGAGCACCTCTCGGTCCCTCCCTTGCGGCCCACAAGCTCTGATTGCAGCAAGGCTGGAGGCCGGTGGGTAGGCACGTCGAGGCGGGCACGCGAGGCAAGGTGGCGAGGCACGTGCCGGTGGGCAGGGTGGGGTGTGAGTGGGTGGGTGGGGCTGCGTGATTTTGTGTGCTGAGACTCTAGTTTTTATAATATTTGTAAGATATCTGTTTTTCTGATTGAATTCTGATGCATCACTAGGATAGACAAAGGGAGCTGTGCACATCACAATGCTCAAGACAAGGGCATGTGGGTATATGTATGTTATGTTTCTTATATTGCATTCGTTATATTCAGGCCAACCACAAGCAAGAATAGAGCTCTCAGGCTTATGGTCCCTACCTGCCCAGTGACCTACCCTTTCTAATTTCTATCCCTATAGCAAATATTCCAATAAATCATATTAAACCCAGATATTTCCACTCTGTTCCTGAGCTCCATGACCTGCTCCAACAATAATGGAGGCCAAATGAACTGATTGCTGAATCAGTGTTCTGGAAAGCTTGTGTGTTATTTACAGATAACAGTATTGAGTGCTCCAATACTGAGCATGGTACATCTCTCCATGTACGCAGATTCTGGAAGGCAATCTTTGTTAGTATGTATTTCCTGAACTCTTCTTGGGTTTTCCATCTCTGTACTTCTGTCTGGAAAGTGCCTCAGGCAGAAAGCTAATGGAATTATAGGATGCACCTGGTCTATTTCCTTTTTCTCAGGAATTACAGCCTTGTGATACTTGTTACTCAATGTTTGAAAACAATTGTTTTACACACTTTTTCAGGTTTTTAGCTATTTATGGCAGAGAGGTTAAGTCTGGTAAGTCCCACCCTATTATTCTATGATATTCAAAAGTAGAACGTCAACTCCCTTGGTGTCCTGAGTGCTATGTCTGTGCCCTCATTATAACCACTGATTTTGAAACAGTTGCTACATTTCAACTTTGTGAAATACATTATTTGGCCTTTTGGACACCACTATCTGAATTTCTTCTGCTTTACTGAAACTCATTCAGAAACTCTTTTGTTAATATCCCTAGTCTTTACAGTGTTCAAACATTAGAATTCCTAAGGTTTAGCTTTTCCATCACATCTTTGGAAACCTCATCATCCAGTCTCATGACTTTAAATCTTTGGTAATTATGACAGTTAATTTTATGTGTCAACTTGACTGGACACAGGGTGTTGAGATATTTGGTCTGAGTGTTATCTGTGAGGGTATTTTTAGATGAAAGTAACAATGAATGCATAGACTGAGTAAAGTAGATTGCCTCCCTTAATGTGGCCCTTGTCCAATCAATTGAAGACTTTACTGAAAAGAATGGTAAGACTGAGTAAGAGGTTTAGTTAGGCCTCCTGCTTGTTTGAGCTTGAACACTGGTCTTTTCTGGCCTTTGGTCTTGGATTGAAACATTTGTTCTTCTTGGGTATCAAGACTGCTGACTTTTAGACTAGAATTTACATTATTGGCCCTCCTGATTCTTAGGCCTTTGGACTCAGACTGGAACTACATATTGATTCTCCTGGGTGGACTGCTTGCCAAGTTCAGATCTGTGGCTTCTCACCTTCCATAATCATATCAGCCAATTACTTATAGTATATATATATGATACAGTGGGTCCTTGACTTACGAGTGTCCCGACTAACGAGTTTTTCGAGATACGAGCCGTCTCTCAGCCAATTTTTTGTTTTCAGTTGCGAGCTAAAATTCGGGTTACGAGCCAGCTTCAGATACCCCACCGCTAGTTGGCGCAGCAAATGTCACAGTGAACGCTACAACATCACGTGTCTCACTTGGTGAAAATTGATTTGACATATGAGCAATTTGAGTTATGAGCTCTGTCACAGAACAAATTAAACTTGTAAGTCAAGGCCCGACTGTATATATTTGCATCCTGAGAGTGGTATATGACTCCATGTGATTATATATTATTTGTTATCCTATCTAATAAAAGGGTAATATGCAAATTAACCATCATTCCATCACAAAGATGGCGGCACCCATAGCCACAAGATGGCAGTGCCCAGTCCTCTCAGCCCACCAGAGTCCCCCAGTCCCTGGGGGGTGGCCGCTGAGAGCAGGCAGCATGAGCGGCCTGGCAGAATGTTTGCTTCATTGCCACGCTTGGCTCAGGCTGGCCCCCCGGAACCTGAGAGGACATGGACAGGGACAGGGGGGCCAGTGGGCCCAGCACAGGCCCAGAGAAGAGATGGTGGGCCCGCCTCCCATGGAAGCAGTGCGGCTCCATCCCAGCTCCCATGGGCGCCGGCAGCTCGCTTCCACCTCCTGCCTAAGCTGCACAGCACCCATGGAAGCAGTGCAGCTCCCAGCAGCACACTGCAGTTTCTGCCGGCCCCCGTGGAAGCAGCAAGCGGCCTTCTGAGCAAAAGATATTGCGCAATAGGCTGCTATATATATATATATATATATATATATATATATATATATATAAAATTGGAAGAGAAGCAGGTTGAATTTAGGAAAATATGTTTAATCATTCTAGTTTGAGATACTTATTAGATCTTTAAATGCAAACAACATACTAGAAGCAGATAGATAAGTTATATATAGTTGTATATATCCAGAACCCATAGAATGGATACACCTTTCCAATCCTGTGGTTAAAGACAATGATTTTTCTGAAAAATATATTCTTTACTTTGGAGTGTCCAATACAAAGAATAAAAATATTTTAGACCTCTCTCAATCAATTTAAATGTACCCCTTATGAACTTTGTAAGTCTTTCTGTCTTTTATTTTTCTCTAGCACTTCTTGAAGCCAGTTGCTTGGTGCTAGCCTATCATCAGCTTCATGAGATTATGTTCCCACATTCTAGTGACACACTATTGGTTTTCATTGATATTTGTACTAAGCATTTTGCATGTTATTTAATTTATTCTCTACCAAGACTCCATGGTGTAGATGTTATTATTCTAATTACAAATTACTCTAGTTCATGAACTTATGAGGGTCACTCTTGAATAGAAATAAGCAGAGATACAAAATACCAAATACCAAAGATGTACAGTTTATGGATTATATTATCCTGGTGGAAGAGATATATCTATACAAGGTAAGTAATCTGGATTTGTGCTGATTACTTTTCTTAATTTAAAAAAATAAATTGTTGTTACATGAGTTTAAATTGAAAAATGTATCAGACACAAGGCAGATGGAAGTCAGAAGATGACAGTTAATTACTGCAAACTTTGATCTTAAAAGCATGCTTCCAAGTGATAGTAGCAAATATTTTGAGGTAAAAATGGAAACATAAGCAACAACAATAATTATAAAACTTCCCTGTACAGGACTTTATAATGTCACTTACAAAGCATATGAATGTATTGCATTATCTCATTTGAATCTCACAGGAATCTTTGAAGTAGGGATTGTCATAACCTCTCTTTCACAGAGGAGGAAAATGATACTCAGATCAGATAAATGACTCAAACCAACTCAGTAACTATCAAGTAGCTGATTGGATTTTGAGTAAAAATTTCTGACTCTAAGTTTTATATTATTGTTTTATTATACACATTTTATTTTTGAAGAGCAGGGGCTACTAGACTGGTTCTAGCCATATTGGTATGCTCTGGTAGTTCAGGGTTCTGTAAAACATGTATGTTTCAAAAATATGTACTAGTATGTTTGACCTTGAAAAGTTGAGTTTTTATTCCTTATTAGCTGAATAACAATGAATAACATCATCTCTAAATATATCATCCTTTAGCTTCGAGAATTTCTAAAACTCTATGACAGCTCGCTCTCATTGCTGTTAAGTAATATTGAGTTTTAGTCAAGATGGTAGCATAGGTAAATGCAGTATTCAAATCCTCCCATAACCACATCAAAATTACAACTAACCTATAGAATTACCATCATTCAGAACTTCCTGAAATCTGGGTGAACAGAAGTCTTACAACTAAGAATATAAAAAAGAAGCCACATCATCTTGAGATGGTTAGGAGGGGCAGAGACATGTAACTGGTTGGTACCACATCCACATGTGATGGATTTTGGAGGGATATCTCAAATATAGAGCCTCCCCCTCAGCCCCCCACCGCCAAGAAGTGAGGGTTCCAGCCCCACCTTAGGCCTCCCAGCGCAGGGTTCCAGTGCCAAGAAAAGAAATTTCCATAACTCTGCTTGTAAAAACCAGCTTGAATTGGGGCTGAGTGAGACAGAGAGCTGCTGCAGTCCCAGGCATTCCTCTTAAAAGGTCCATACAAGGACTTACTTGTGGACTCACTCTGAGAACCATCACTGGGGCACCAGGGACTTGGCAGGAGGAATTGACTTATCTGGCATCAGGGGAAGAGATGGAGGAGCAACTTTCTCTCAGATAGAAGTGCTGACAGAAGCCACTGTCATATCTGAGTTTCCATTACCCTGGCTAACACAGTTCTTCCTGCCCTAGAGATTCCCTGAGACCTTGCCCCACCCAACTTATTTTTCCAACACATGCCATTTTCAGTGCCTTTTCCAAAAAAGGGACCTCTATTGGCTCATGTCTCAGACTTCCCTAAAATCTCTCAAACAAGCAGCATCTAGTCTTGGTGTGTCATGTACCTTTTGCTAAGTGGACCCAGATTTGGCACTAATGGCAGACAGCCTTGATTCATAGCTTGGCTTCTCCTGGGCACCTTCAAGCCCAGCACAGTTAGTAGTCATCTGCTGATCACTTTGTATCTCATGTCAAATGGCCTGGGCAGAGCATAGGTGGCAGCTGAACTTGGCCTGCACCTTCAGGGGACCCTAGAGACAGCACACCAGTGGAAAGCTTCAGACCACATCAAAACACCAGCCAACCTCCTCCACAAGGGACAAACTCAAGGGGAAGACTAGTGGACACCAAAGCACCACTATAGTAAGTCCTGTTCCATGGGGTCATCCCCTGCACAGTTCACTCTCCATAGTGGTTGCAGCCAGTTTTCTCAGCCAATAAACCTGGTAGAAAACCCCTCCCATTGAGGTGCCAATAGTAATAAAGGCCCAACCACAACAGGAAAATACACATAGCCCACTCAGGAGGTGCATCTGGAGTGACTGGGGAGGCTGTGCTACTAGACCCTACGAGACACTTACTACATAGGCCACTCTATTAAGCCAGGGGGCATAGCAGCTCTACCTAATACATAGATACAAACATAGAGAGGTAGCCAAAATGAGGAAACAATAAATATGTCCTAAATTTAAATACAAAAATAGAACAAAATTCCAGAAAAAGAACTAAGCAAAATGAAGACAAGTAATCTACTAGATGCAGAGTTCCAAACACTGGTTATAAAGATGCTCAATGAACTTAAGAAAGAGTAGAGGAACTTAGTGAGAACTTCAACAAAGAGATAGGAAACATAAAAACAGAACTAGAAAACACATAAAAGACTGAGAAATCTCAGAAGGAAGTTGGGAAGCCGGAAGAGATTAACTAAAAAACTTACATGCATATATGCCATGCCTGTGGACACAGACAATAGGGAGTTGAATGCTGGGGGCAGAGCAGGAACTGGATGGAGGGGAGCAATGGGGGTAAAAAGGAGGGACATCTGTAATACTCTCAACAGTAAGATTTTTTTTTCTTTTTTAAGAATCAGACAAAAATGAAGACTACATTAACTGAAATGAAGAATATATTACAGAGAATCAGCAGTGGAGTAGATGAAGCAGAGTATCAAATCAGAGATTTGGAAGATAAGAAAGCAAAAAACAATCAATCAGAACAACAAAAAGAAAAAAGAATTCAGAATAAATGAGGATAGTATGAGGATCTTCTGGAACCTCATCTTTTGAAGAAACATTCCCATCATGGGAGTGGCAGAAATAAAAGAGAGAAAGCAATGAATTGAAAACCTCTGTGGGAATAATAATAACAGAAAACTTCCCAAACCTGTTGAAGGAGGAGGCATACAAGGCAAGGAAATGCAGAGTCTCAAACAAAATGAGTTCAAAGAGGCCTTCATTAAGACATATCATAATTAAAATGCCAAAGATTAAAGACAGAGAGAGAAATTTAAAAGCATCAAGAGAAAAAAGCATTTAGTTATTTAAAAGGGAACTCCCATAAGACTGTCAGCTGATCTCTCAACAGAAACTCTGCAGGCCAGAAGGGATTGGCACAAAATATTCAAAGTAGTGAAAAGCAAGGACCTACACCAAGATTATTCTACCTAGAAAAGCTATTATTTAGAATTGAAGGACAGATAAATGTTATGCCCAGATTTCAGGATCCCCAAGAAACCACATCAGGGAGCCAGCCAGTCCGATGCAAAAGCATAAGAGTCTTTATTCGAGCTAGCTCGGCTCCCCCACCTTGCCGACGCAGCGACAGGAAGCAGAGAGAGAGATACTCTGTGTGGAGACCGGTTATATAGGGGGAGTTGGAGGAAGGGGAGGAGAAAGGACTGTGCTCTGCCGATTGGCCAGGCACAAGTCTGTGTCTTGTTCCTGGGTGTGGCTAGCAGAGGCTTAGACTTCCGGGAAGAAGCTCCTTGCCAAGCACGTGGCCAAGGTAAGATGGAGCACTTACCCTGGGGCAAGGTGGAGGGCGTAGCCCTTACCCTGGGGCAAGGTGGAGGGCCTAGCCCTCACCCTTTCAATAAAGAGCTTCCAAAAAAAGAAAAAACTAAAGAAGTTTATCATTACCAAATCACTATTACAAGAAATGTTGCCCAGCTGGTGTTGCTCAGTGGTTGTGCATCAACCCATGAACCTAGAGGTCTCTGGTTCGATTCCCTGTGAGGGCACATGTCCAGGTTGTGGGCTTGATCCTTAGGAGTGGGCATGTGTTGTAATGTACCCTGCGAATCACAGAAGGACGCCTCAAGAAGTTGAATTAAAGAGTCACATTTATTGCAATCCGGGACTATGAGGGGCCATTCCCCAAATCTCATAGTGATAAGATGGCCAAAACACCAGACTTATATTGGCAAAGATCACAAAAGTATTGATTACATCCCAGGGTTTGGAATGAGGTACCTGGTTTGCAAAAAAAGCAGTTTACAGAAGCAGAAGCAGCATGTTATCTAAATTATAGTTTTGGGTCTCTGGAACACTGAATTGACAGAAACACATTATCTAGAGTCCTCGGGTCTGGAATGAGGAACCTGGTCAGACTTAAGCATGTTATCTAAATTACAGTTTTTGGGTCAACAGAACACTGAGTCAACAGGGACACGTTAACTGGAGCCCTCTGACCTTGGGATAATTGTGCTGTCCTTCCCAGGCAAAGGAAAATGTGCTTTCTAAGACCAGTATGACCACAACAAATGGGATTTCACATTACAATCAATAGGGTATTCAATCGAATGGGATGATTTATATAATTCAGAAAATCAAAATAACCTTTCTATTGTTAAACAAAGCAAATAGGTACAGAAGCCAAACTATAATGGGGTGACCTGCGGAGACGACCACCAGGGACTCAGATAAAAAATTTAGGAGCCTTTATTAAGCTGGCCAGCGACTACAGTTACAGCACCCTGCCAAAGCAATGGCTGAACTGCAGTGCCAACTACAGTAGTTACATTTTATTATTAAATTCTGTGGAGGCCCAGAGAAAAATGTGTCTTTCAAATTCTGGGCCCCCAATATGGAGGAAACTCTCTTTATTTATACTTTTTCCAGTCCTTTGTCTCCCAAATTTGGAATGAGACTTCTGGGCCTTCTGAGAAAGAAGGCCTGCATGCTGGGAAGGGGCCATGAGACCATATCTCAAGGCCTGGCCTGATGTCAGTACCTTCCTATCTATGTGTTCTAGGACAGCGTGCCCTGCCTGGCCGAAGCATCAGATATGCAGCCCAGCACAAAACAGCAGGGTTAAAGTTAAACTATAGTTTCTACCTGAGATGATTGCTACCATACTTCACATGCAGGAGTCATTGATGTTTCTCTCTCTCTAAAATCAATAAAACTTATTTTTAAAAAAGAAATATTAAGGGGTCTTCTTTAAGAAGAAGAAAAGGGCCCTAACCGGTTTGGCTCAGCAGATAGAGTGTTGGCCTGCCAACTCAAGGGTCCCAGGTTCAATTCCAGTCAAGGGCATGTACCATGGTTGCGGGCATATCCCTGGTGGGGAGTGTGCAGGAGGCAGCCAATCGATGTTTCTCTCTCATTGATGTTTCTAACTCTCTATCCCTCTCCCTTCCTCTCTGTAAAAATTCAATAAAAATATATTTTTTTTAAAAAAGAAGAAAAGGATAAAAAATATGAATAATAAAATGACAATAAATACACATCAACAATTAAGTGAAGTGCAAGTTGATTAGCCACTCCAATCAAAAGATATATGGAGGCTGAATGAATAACAGAATAAGACCCTTACATATGTTGTTTAGAAGAGACTCCAGATGAAAAGACACACACAGACTGAAAGTGAAGTGATGGAAAAAGTATTTCGTGCAAATGAAAATTTAAAAACAAGCTAGAGTGGTGATACTTATTAGATCTAAAACAAAAACAAAAAAAACCCAAAATAAACAAACAAGCAGAACAGAAATAATACAGAGAACATTTTGACAGTTGCCAGATGGGAGGGTGGTTGTGGGATGGGTGAAAATGGTGAAGGGATTAAGAGTACAAATTGGTAGTTAAACAATAGTCACAGGGTTATAAAGTACAGCATAGGGAATATAGTCAATAATATTGTGATAACTTTGTGTGATGTCAGATGAGTACTAGAATTATTGAGGTGATCACTTATGAAGTTATATAATGTCTAATTAATAGGTTGTACACCTGAAACTAATGTAATATTGTATATCAACTGTAGTTGGAAACAAATATTATTTAAAAGTAAAGAAAACTAAAAAGAGAGAAGTATCAAAGACCATACATTGTTACTAGAAATGGAGTGCCTCCTTTGTGTAAATACAAATTATTCTCACCAGTCAAAGGAAAACCAAAATAAAAATGGCTGGATATGTTTAGATAATCATTGAGATAGCTCACTCTAAATATTAATTCATAATTACTTAACCATTGAAATATATGTTTGCTAGTTTACTGCATTCTACTTGGGTAGACAAATACTATCTTGATCATTAGTATTGATCACAAAAAAAATGTGAATTTTTGCAGGTAACAGACTTTCTAGAAGTATGAAGATCTACAACAGAGCTGAAAAGCTGGACAAAAGGAATTCTGAATAATGCATTTCAGTCTGTGTTATTAAAAATGCAGTATGTGTCAGTCACACAAAACCCAGTTTTCATAGAAGGATCCTTTTCTATTCTTCACTGTGACTTACTACAGGCAGATAAATTTTTCACAAATTAAAGCTGAAATCTGTAGTACTCCCCTCCCTTACTTTCCAACTTCCTGGCAAAGATAGAAATTAGGTACTCAGTTTTAGTATATTAATTTGGTTGATCTAAAATATTATTTTTCTATGTGTTGAAGTACAGCTGTGAGCATCTGTGTGTGTTTACATGAGTAGGTTAAATATAAAGGTGAGTTAATGTTAGTAGATGAACACATAAGAATGGAAACAACTAGTTCATTTGTGTAAACAAGCTTTGCCTTTTTTTACTTTAGCCTTAACAATATAGGTTAGAAATAAAAATATTATTGTACACAGATGCTCCTCAATTTACCATGGAGTTCAGTTATAATAAACTCATAAGTTAAAAACATTGTAAGTTGAACATCATAGCTTAGCAGAACACTTACATTAGCCTACAATTGGGCATAAACGTCTAATGCAATAAATACAATGTAGAGTATCATTGTTTACCTTGGAAAAGGCCAAAATTCAAAATTTGAAATGTAGTTTCTACTAAATGGATATCGCTTTTGCACCATTGTAAAGTCAAAAAGTCATCCCGTCAAACCATTGTAAATTGGGACTGTTGGGATAATTCTTTAAGTGACTGAAATTTCAGAAAAGAAGAGCAAAATGAATGGGGAAATTCCAGCCTATACCATTCCTAGCTTTCTTGAAAAGATATTCAAAGAAATCAGAATGAAGTTGTAGAAAGCAACGGTAGATTTAAATATATTCAATTTATAATTTGCTACAGGAGTACTGTTTTAACTAAGAACTATTTCTAAAGTTTGGCAGTTTCCTGTCACTTAACTGAGTGCAGAAATTCCCTCCTGTCTCATCACATTCCAGGGCTGCCTTCTGTACTATGCATGGCCCAGCCCTTGTTCTGCAGCTCCCTGACTCACTGCAGACCTGGGCTGGCATTCTCGCTCAGCAGTGACTGGCTTTCCTCAGCCAGGATGTTTCTTCGCTTTGTTTCTCTACTCTGAGCACGAGACCAGCTTATTTTTACTGTGTAATGTTTAATAAATTTATTATGATTTTTTCCTGATTGTTTGGTCACAGCAAAGTAAAAGAAACAGAATAAAGAGAATCAAAGATTTTCTGAAAAAGAAATGTCTTGAAAATACGGAGTGCCATGGGACTCTTGCTCTTGATTTGTAAAAATTAAGGGTGGCATGGTGGCAGGGCTTTGGATCTAATTGTGAGGGGTTTGTTTTCTTGTTTCTCCACCAGCCTCCTATTCTAAAAATAAAAGTTTTCTCTATGTGCCTGTATGGAATTATTCCTGTTTACATTAGCTCTACCTCACCACATCGCCTTTTGCCCAGTCCTCTTGGAAAACACATCTATTTTTTATGATCAGCTGAAATAAGACTTAATTTACAGAATATTTCATAATCCCCTATATAGAATTCTGAGACTTCTCTTTTTAGATCTAGCACTATACCACATTCATGTATTTACTATAACATTTACAATACCATCTTTATTACATATGTGATAGCCCAAACTAAATTGCGAATTCCTTGAAAACAGAAATGGTATTTGATTTTTCTCTTTCTGCCAAGATCCAATAACACTGCCTGGCACTTAGAAGGCACTTAATACATGTTTACTGTATAAAGACTTATGACAAGAGAGAATATTTGAAAACAGGGGTCACCAAAGATACAGAGATCTTTTTGGAGAAGAATTTAGGAAATAACACTTTTCTGTTAGAAAAATTAAAAGGAGAGTAAAATACACAGTTAAAAGTTTTATACTTGCATTTTCTCATCTATTATTAAAGGTAAAAAAAAAATGTGTAGGCTGGTTAAACATGTGGCTTACCATAACATTATTCTCTGCTCTAAGTGCATGAAATAGTAACAAAGATGACTTTACTGAGTTTTCTTTTCCAAACAATTTTATGACCTGGCACCTTTATCATGATCCTCATTTTGCAGATAAGGGAAGTGAGGCTCAGAGAGTTTAAGTAACTTCCCCAACGTCACACAGCTACTAAGTGGTGGATCTTGGAATTGAAATAAGGCATTTATTCTTGTTTTAGAGCTTGGATTCTCAATTCCCAAACTATATTGCCTCTTGAACAATGACACACTATGCCAGTGGTTCTCAACCTTCCTAATGCCGTGACCCTTTAATACAGTTCCTCATGTTGTGGTGACCCCCAACCACAAAATTATTTTTGTTGCTACTTCATAACTGTAATTTTGCTACTGTTATGAATCTTAATGTAAATATCTGATATGCAGGATGTATTTTCATTGTTACAAATTGAACATAATTAAAGCATAGTGATTAATCACAAAAACAATATGTAATTATATATGTGTTTTCCGATGGTTTTAGGCGACCCCTGTGAAAGGGTCGTTCGACCCCCAAAGGAGTCGCGACCCACAGGCTGCACTATGTTATCTTTGTCTAGTGTAATAGCACCTATTACTAACTCATGATGGTGCGGGTACTTTGAGTTTTATTCTCCACAGAGCAAGATATTTATGTTTATAACGAGTATTTGCTTATTCTTTCATGTGACCTGTGGTATGCATGGAAGGGGTTTAGGTATACAATTTCAGATTAAAGACACTGGCCTCTCAGAAAACAAAATCTAAACTAAGCCTTATCAGTAATACATTCTAAAAAAACTGAAACAACTACTTAAACTGATTTCAAGGTATAAAATATACATTATTATTTAGACCAATCCTTCTCAAACTCTTTGTTATAAAGGACCCGTTTTTGTCTCACCACCTCCATTTTGCATGGACTGAAGTGAATATCCCTTCTGCACACCTGTCACACAGTTTTCATCAAACACAAGTCACCACTTGAGTTTGCCATCAGCACAACCAGTCCATTACCTGCTCCATTCAGTTAGTTTACTTACCACACGTTTTGATAGCTCTGTAATGTCAAATTGTAGACGTTTCTAAACACTTCATTTCTGTACTATGGAACAACATCAGTCCATAGCCCACAGTTTGATCAGCACTGGTTTAGACAGCTGGGCATATGCCTCAGCAAGGGGTAGTGACTCTAACACTGGGAAAATGAAATAAAGTAGGGCCTAGCTGTGGTATGATCCATCAATAAATACTTTTTAAAAATCCTTTCAGATGAAAAACCAAAACAACAAAATTACTACTACTTATCAGTGTAAATTACCGATAAAATTTGACAAAACACAATGTGGTGGCATGAAGAACTAATATTTTAGTAGATGTCACAGACAGACATTGATTTTAGAGCCAAAATTGCCTTTGTTTAACATGATACTTTGTTAGGCTTTTTGTGTAGAGAAGGTAAGACTCTGAAGAAATATTTACAAAATGACCTCCTGCAAAAATGAAGACTGAGTGGCTCTGCCTATGAAATGAATAGAAATCAGTAGTAAGTGAGCAAAGAAATGGGGAACTGGTATGCACCAGAAATCTATAAAACTCTACAAAATATCACATACAAAATAAAATTGACTGAAATATTTAATTTTAGTTTTCTTAAATTCTTAAATTCATGTCTGAGTTGGCAAAAAAAAAAAAAAAAATTCTACTGAAGACTAAACTGAAATGTAAGCCTGAATCCATTTTCAAAAGCAGGTGCCAAAACTGGTGATTACCCTAATGAGGTTTATTCATTCATATTGCTCAGAGACTTGGCCTTTAAAAACACACATGGAAAAGGTCACATGGTCTTGTACCAATGTATGGTGAGGAGTTGGGTTAAACATGCCCATAAAAAGACAAAATATTTAAAGTGAAAGGGTAGATCAGAAAATTTTCTGCGTATAAAGGTAGATTCAAGGGATATTGACTAACTCAACCTTGCATTTGAGTGCAGAAAAATAGTATGTCTTTTGAGAATTAAGAGGGTGGGTTTCAAATTATCACACATCCCATGACCTGGGAAAGCCCATTTAAGATTTAATTAAAAAATGGTTATGGGTTGATGGCCACTCAGCACCAACCATAAATATATCATCCTGGCACATTTAAAACCCAGTTCTCATGGAACCTATAAAATTATGTCATGAATAACATGAGTTCACAATAGAAACAAAGCACCAGTGGAAACAAAAATTGAAAAGTGGGGAGAGAGAATGAGAACTAAATAACAAAATATGTAGCTAGAGTCTGCAGTGAAAATTTGTCTGTGAGAAATTACCAGTGATTCATGTGCAAAGAATTTTTAAGAAAAAAGATGTCTGCTATTTAATACTAAGGAGTTTGAATTCTTGATTAAAGGCCGTCTGCAAACTTTCAACAAACTCTACTGTGTACACAAATGCCTATGTGAGTGATTTTTGGAGAGAGAAAAAAAACTAGGAAAAGAGGCCTAGATCCAAATATGGTTCACTGTAAACCAGAGATAGGACTAGTAATGGGAGGTGAGTTCAAATGAGAGAACTCAGTGGAAGCAGGCTCTCAGATGAGTGATTCTAAACCAAAGTTTCTGGATCTCTCTAAAACACCACAATCCTGATTATCTAGTTTCAGTGTAAATTTGCTTGGGACAAGTCTACAATTTCTATTACTCATTTAAAATATTTATCTTAAATTATAGGATCCATCAGGGGAAAAGAGAAAAGCTGGGAGCCATAGTAAGGCTGATCTCTAGGGCGCCTCCAGCTCTGTGTTTCTATGACATGATGTGGGGATTGCCTTCATAACATCCTTAGAGTTTATATAAATATCAAAGCTTGGAGTGCTTTAAATATGTGTGAAATGCATATATTAGACTTTATATTGTGTAATTATTACATTACAGTGTATAATTCACCACAAAAGTTCTATAACCTCCATTTCATTTGATGGGAGCTGGGATGGCACAACTAAATTTGCCTTGAAAGAGGTACTTCAGTTTTGTTTGTTTGTTTTAAAATTAGGTCTCAGAAAGACAAAAACAAAACAAACAAGCAAAAAGTAAGTCTCTTGTTATAATGATCACATTCAGTGTTCTATTCCCATACCTCCTGCCCGTCATCATCAAGGACGAAGTTCTTGGACGGCTTATGTGTTTTTGTGGCATAGGAGAAGGGATATAGTCACTGGTCTCTATTTGACATGTCTTTCTTGTCCTGAAAAATCTCAGCTTTTCTCTTGGCCGCTGTAATGAAATTGCTCTTGTCTCTTTATAGAAAAGTCATGTCTTTCCTCCCAGAGGCTTCAGACAGTCCCCATATTGTCCTCAGTCAGGTCAGTCTAATAACATCTTGACACTCATCCAACCACGTACTTCCTCAGATGTTGCCTGTTACAGCTATACCTTCCCACCTTTGAAATCATCACATTTTTGCAAAGAATATCCATTCTCATAGGTGGCCTTCAACTTCTAAACAAGTACAAATGTTTTGTTTTGTTTGGGCTGTTTTTTTCCATTTTATTTCTTTACATTATCTCTCTGCCTATTTATCTTGGGGCTCTCAACCCATTAGATCAATTATGTTTATTTGTCAGATAGAAGATAGAGAGAACAGAGAACAGAGATTATTTCTAGAAAGCAGTCTGAAATCTAGAAAGGAGAAATGTGCTATTAGGGATACATATGAAGTAGGTAAGACTAGAGTTAAAACACTGCTGAAGTCGCTGAGAAAGGTTCTAGTGCTTTCCTCCCAACAAACCTAAGGTCCAAGAGAAGAGTAAGGTAATAGAAATCTCAATTAAGTTGAGGGGAAAAACCAAGCAGAAGGGCTTGTGATACTCTTCTGGTTTGGAACACTGGGAAGAAGTGCTTTACAGGTTGTCATTTCCCAAAATTGAGTGAACAGAATAAAAATAATAACATAATATATTAGATGAAGAAATATTTTAAACATACTTGGCATTAGTAAAGAGCTAGGATTTTCAAAAAGATACTATGAAGTATTCAGAAGTGCTGAGAGAGCTGGTAAAAGAGACAAGATGGGTGTGGTTTCCAGAGAAGGAAGGCATAGTGTGCTCCTTGCACACGGAGATTCTGTGAGGGGCTGAAGACATTGATAGCAAATTCCAACAAACACCTCTGAGCTAGATAAAGACCAGTAACAGATAAGAGAGGCAGAAAGGATTTAACAGTGAGGGGGGCAGAGATATCTGACCCCAAATGTTTAATGAAACTTGTCCGTCATCCAATACTTAGGTGACAGCTGGGGAGCCATGAAGAAAAAAGAGAGAAAACCCTTAATTGTCTGAAACAAAAGACTTTTTTTTCCCAACTGGGCAATGACTAAGTTTAAATCTTGAGTTCCTAAATATTGAACCACAACGAAAGATTTAATGAGCAAATTCAGTTCAATTAAGTAGAATTAATTCACACTTTTGCCCCTCCATGTCATAATGTGTATTCAATGTTATATTGATTTGTTTCCCTACACAGAGAATTTTGCCTGTGTCTGTGTACCTAAAATTAAAGAATAAATGTTTATACAATTTTGATTAAAATCTGGATAGCTAAATGAAAGAAAAAATCTACTATGCTCTAAAATTTTTAAATAATTGTGCAACTTTTAACTTCATATTTCCCGAGTGACTATGACCCAAATAGAGTACATGGAGGGCTTTCATATAACGTGTCAACATGTTCTTTAGACAATGATTATCTGACGAAATGAAACAGCACTATAAAAGCACTATACTGTGATACATCGCATTTTTTCCTAGAGGTGAGCAGCATTAGAGAATTCCAGCATGTTCTCTTACTATTAAATTAATGCCATAAGCACTACAAAGTCCGACCTGAACAAGAGAGACATAACCTGTGCAAGAAATCCTTACTCAGAAAGGGCAGTGCAGAACATGAGGAATAAGACAAATCGTCTTTTTGCCATTGAATATTAGCCTTTGTGAGAGCTATAACACCTGCATATGTTCTTCCCAAACAGAAAAGTTCTTGAAATTTTATCTGTCCATCATTGTCTTTGAACCTCCTTTTGACCAGTTTGCTTTTTTGCATTTTAGGAAAATTTTCAATTCTTTTTTACTACATGTGGCAGAGGCTGTAGTTTACCATCATGCAAATATATACAATTGAGTAGTAGCTGGCTGAATTAATGCATTTTAATATGGAACAGAAAAAAAGTACTTGTGACTTTAGTCTCTGAATCTATCTTTGCTTTTCCCTGTGATCTTAAAAAGAAATGATATCAATCACTAGCCATGTGCAGTGATTGACCACTTGAAATGTAGACCACAAGACTAATCAAATGAAATGTTAATGCTAATTAATTCAAATTTAAATAAAAAATGGAAGTAGTGTAAAATGCTTTTTCATTAAATATAAATATATTTTTTTAGTTTCGCTAAATTTCACTTTAAACATTGTATCATGCAAGATTATCACTGTTGTATTATTGTGTGTGTTGGATGAATGTTTCATTTCTACTATTACATATAATCAGATCACCATTATCAGATCACTAAGTTGATAATGTAGTTAAAATGATTATTTGTAAATGATGTAACATTATTAAAACAGTAAAAAATAATGTTTATTTCAATATACACATAATATATTATAGTGATACTTACATAAATGAAAACCATTGTATTAAATATCTATTGCTGTGTAATAAGTTACTCCAAAATTTGGTGGATTAAAATAGCAGCAACTTATCCAATAATCACTTTAAGTATAAGTGGATTAAATGCTTCAATCAAAAGACAAAGTAGCTGAATGGATAATTAAACAAGACTCATATATATGCTGTTTACAAAAGACTGGCTAAAGAATGAAAGCCACACACAGAGACTGAAAGGAAAGGGATAGAAAATATATATTTAGTGGCAAATGGAAACAAACAAAAAAGCTGAGGTAGCAATACTTATATCAGACAAAATAGATATCAAAACAAAGGCAATAACAAAAGACAATGAAGGCTATTACATAATGATAAAATGATCAATTCAACAAAAGGATATACCCTTGTAAACATTTATATACCCAACATAGCAGCACCTAAATATATAATGCAAATATTGTTGGACATAAAGGAGAGATTGACAGTAATGCAGTCATAGCAGGGGCGTTGAATGCCCTACTGACAATACTGGATAGAGATCTTCTAGACAGAAAATCAACAAGGAAACAGTAGCCTTAAATGACAGATTGGACCACATGAATTTAATTAATACCTTCAGAGCATATCACCTCCAAAATACAGAATATACATTCTTTCCAAGTGCACATGAAATATTTTCCAGGATAGACCACATGCTGGCCATAAAACAGAATTCAATAAATTTAAAAAGATTGAAATCATTTCAAGCCTACTCTCCAACCACAATTGTATGAAACTGGAAATAAATTACAAAATTGAAAAAAAAAAAATGAAAACATAAAAACACATGAAGGCTATATAATATGTTACCAAACAATTAGTGGGTTAGCTATGAGATCAAGGAAGAAATTAAAACTAAAACTAAAAATACAACCCAAAATCTATGGGATGTAAAGAAAGCAGTCATAAAAGGGAAATTCACTGCATTACAGACTTAATTCCTGAAAAATCTCAAATAAATAGGATGAATTAAATATGTCATTTGCTGTAAATCTCTTGGGAGCTACTGAATGTGGCAGTCCCATCTGCTAGGAATAAGGACTGACCCAGTATATGAATGACTCACTCCCTGCTTATAAATGCCCAACAGCCCATCTGGCATGGCTCAGTGGTTGAGCGTCCACCTATGAAACAGGAGGTCACGGTTCAATTCCCAGTCAGGGCACATGCCCAGGTTGTGGGCTTATTCCCCAGTGGGGTGCATACAGGAGGCAGCCAATCAATGATTCTATCTCATCATTGATGTTTCTATCTCTCTCTCCCTCTCCCTTCCTCTATGAAATCAATTAAAAAAATTTAAAAAAATAAAAATGCCCAACAAACTTCAGAAGCTATATTGAAAGGTTATGCAGTATTACACCTTACTGTCTTATTACTACAGCAGAGGGTGCAAGAATTTTGTCAGTATGCCACACTCCAGGAGGGTGTGAGCATAAAATATACCACCCAAGATAAGAATAGAGTTCTTTACTTTTTAATTCAAGCTTTTTAGTTATTGAGTGCCTTGTTATTTAGTTATTTAGGTGACATGCAGAACTAAATAGCAGAAAGTCCTAAAAGATATTAAGAGCCTTAATTGTCCCTATGCCTTATATAAGATTTATAAATAAAAATAATAGAAAGTTGAGGGCTCATTAATAAAAAAGGAGCAAAAGGAAATAGTATATATTTGCTGCCATTTTTACCATTTGGTCATTTTGGATTAGTTGAAAGGTTTTTTTTAATGTGTTAGCCATGATATAATGGACTTGACTTAATAAATACTGATAAATGTTTGGTTCTAGAATAATATTAGTTTTCTATACAATACAGGCTAAAATGATTAAAATTCTATCCACTTACGCACTCCATAGATTAATTCTCACATATATTTTTAAAACGTTTACATTTCAAGATTGTCATATATTATAAAGTATAAAGAAAAAGAGAGCAGTAAAATAAAACTGATATTCCAAATTTTATATAAAACCGTGATTTGTGTATTTTCTTAACCGAAATTACCTGTTAACTGAAATGCAAATATTCCTTCTGAAAAGAAGTTTCAACCTCTATGACTTATCCCTGACCTCCATTATCTAAAAAAAAATAAACCTAGTAAGAGATCAACCGAAGGACTTGTATGCATGCATATAAGCATAACCAATGGACATAAGACACTGAGGGATACGGGAGGACAGGGGATTGTCAAGGGCAGGGGAGAAAAAAAGGACACATATGTAATACCCTTTGTAATACTTTAAGCAATAAAAAAAATAATAAATCAGGCAAATAATCTCAAAAAAATAAAAAACTAAACCTAGCCTTGTGTCCTGAACCTGAAAAAAGTAAGATATTGATGCATGAATATGTGGTGAAATTTTTAAAATATGCATTGACTCTTGGGAAATATACTTTCTCCATTAGAGAGAAGGAGAGAGAGAGAGAGAGAGAGAGAGAGAGAGAGAGAAAGCCCAAAATCCCCCTTTTTGCTCCTATGAACAGTAAAGTCTTAGCAATGTTCCCTATGACACTCTCTTAGCTAGTTTCTATTTTTAAAGTTCTACTATGCCTCTGAAACAGGCTGGCTGCTTCATCAGTCAAAACATTCTTATTACCTCTTCTCTGCTTCCTGACTATCCATGATAAGCGAGCTTTTGACTCTGCTTGTAACAATTAACATTTTTTCGTTTTTAATCTTATAAAATTCAGTCACTACTTCCAAACAAACAGCTTGTGTGTGTCATTAACAGACTGCAACTGAGTAGCCTTTCCCTTAGCCATGGATATTTTCATGTTGCTAGGAAACTTTCTTCCTAAAGCCATATTTTATTTTCATCTAAAGTGTGCAGTCACAATTATGTGAACTCCTTTAACCTAGAAGAATAACCTGACCTGCTAGAATGAATACACTGGGAGTTTTAAACTGGCAGTTCAGGGATTTGTAGACAGGTTTTGTTTGGTTCACATGGTATTTCTTTGTTAAAATTTAACCAATATTTTAAAAACAGGAGATTTAATATGAAAATCTACATTCCTCACATCTCCTCAATAACTAAAGATCATACGACTGTATTCAGAATTCCTACCTGGCAATTGTTAATAGAGCTGAGGAACTGCTTCCCTCCTTACATAAATAAGACTCTAGTTTTGCTTTTTTTTTTCTTTCACAAAGCCGCTTCATCACTGTGCTCTTTACCTGACTCTTACGGGCGATGGTTTCTGGAGTCCCTACAGATTAATCTCCAAGATGATGGAAAATCAGAGAGTTAATACATTATGTGCTAATTCCTGCCCCTGAACTCTAAGAAAGAAAAAGAATTTAGAAGCAAAAGGTCAAAATATCAGCTTTAGTTTGAAAAAAAACAAAACAAAACTGTACAAAGGGTGTGGCTTTAAATGTGTGTGCAAATGTGTTCGCAAATCTTTCCTTAGCATTAACTGCATCTCCAATAGAGACCATGGAATAGCCCCGAAAGGGTCTAAAGAACAGGCCCACACAGGATCCTTTCCTCATTTTGGTCTCAGGCAGAGAGGGGAGAAAAGAAGGCAAATCTCCAGGGTTTTCATTTTCATTTTATATTTGCTCTGTCAAAAAAAAATGTGGACAATGAATGTCAAACTCTTGCCAACCACCACTTAGCAATTTATTTCTTCCCCAAAGAGTGGGAATGGTATGAAGGGAGGCCATGTGGAGACGCTGCTCCATATGGAAACACGAGTCAAGGAGAATGGTCTTTTCTAAAATTAGTATTTCCTAGTGAAACAATGAATGGGGCATAAATCTTCATAAAGGGACACTATAAGAGTGGGTAGTGAGTGACATAAACTTGAAAGAGTAGAGGCAGTGATATAAAAAGGTAGTGGCAGAAACTCCTATCAAATACCCCTATCTTACAAATTAAAATAAATTTGATTTTAGCTGGGCATATTACAATGCAAGTAAAGGACCAACTTCCCTTTCAACTGTTTGATCATGCGAGTCTTATCGCTGAGGAATAAATGGGTATGTGATGTGGGACATCCAAGAAGTCTTCTTACAGGAATGGAAGAAGAATATTCCTTCTAATCCTTGTTTTATTTCATATTATTTGAAACACAAATTTAATAGCTGAGGTGTCAACACTGTCTTGAACCAAGCTGGTGAAGCAGTGAGCTGGAAAGAATGTAGGTTCCCAATGCCCATAGAACCACCATCCTAGGGCTGTAACAATCTACAGAATTATTTCACATGAGAGAGAAATAAACATTTATCTTATTTAAGCCATTGTTATTTAAGAATCTGTTTTATGAACCTAAACTTAAACCAACTTGGTAGAGTTACATATGAAACAAATTATTTCATGGATTGACTGCATAAGGATCTTTCACATCATTTCTCTGTATATATTCAAATCATAGGGCCACTTAATGTATCTGTTAAAAATCAATTATCCAGTTGCATACTTCATAACAGACCGAGTGTTCTCCCTAAGATTTTTGGTTTTTTAGTAAAACAGCTTTTTATGTTTTAACTTATAGCTTTTTTACTGTTCATAGGATACAAATGTGATTCCAAGATCCATTCAAAAATATTTAAAAAGCACCAGTATTTTCCAAGAAAGTTCTTTGAACTGGAGATCTAGGAGTAACATAAAATAAAATAAAATAAAATAAAATAAAATAAAATAAAATAAAATAAATACCACCTTATTCCCAAGCACTTAGCCTCTTCTCATTGCAAAGAAGGCCCAGAGAAAGATGAAACAGTGCATGACTTTGCCATATAATCCCTCCACAGTTCTAAGGGAAATGATTCCAAACTAGTTCCCACCATCTATCAAGTCTAAAGGTAGATTAAAGAGTTCCTCAGACATGCAAGGTTCAAAGTTATCATCCTTATGCAATTTCTCAATAAACTATTGAATGATAGTCCAACAAGAAATAGAAATCAGAGTGTTTTTGATGATGCAATAAAAAAAAATAGAAATCAAAGTGTTTGAGGAGAAGAATATTGAAAAGAAGCCCTAGGCTCACAAGGAAGGGGATCTAAGATGACACGTGATTTTTCAGGCTTAGAAAGACCAATATATATGTACAGGAGAACAGAGGGCTTAAGGAGGGGTATATCTGAATCAGAAAATAAGTTTGAGCCCAGCCAGCATGGCTAAATCAATGGTTGAGCATCGACCTATGAAACAGAAGGTCATGGTTCGATTCCCAGTCAGGGCAGATGCCCAAGTTGTGGGCTCGATCCACCATGTGAGCATGCAAGAGGCAGCCAATCAATGATTCTCTCTCATTATTGATGTTGCTATCTCTTTCTCTCCCTTCCTTTCTGAAGTCAATAAAATTATATTTAATAAAATAAAATTGAAAGATTAGTTATGTATTTAAGCTTATTGATAGGGAATTTCTTTTTACCTGTAGGCAAAGAGTTTGGTAATATATTAGTGATGTTTTCATGAAAACTAAGCAAACAAAGAAGAAGATCATTATTAATTGTACAAAAAAAACCTCTAAATTTTGTGGTGGGAAAAATGTGCAATTATAGTAAAATATATGGATTAGCTATGAATTAAAATGATATAATCTTAAGAATTAATCACTCAGCATTGTTATTGTTATAAACACACATAATGATATAACTCAGCATGGTGGGTGAGGGAAGAATAAGGGCATGCAAGAGGAGGTATTTAAGAGAGCTAAATTATCCCAACCTAAAACTAATATCTGTAAACACATATGTAAAAATACAAAGGTAAGTATCAGAAGAAAAACCTGATCTAAAAGAGCTGACCTTTATGAGCATTGGGGAGTGGGATGTAGGTTTGTTGAGAGGTAAGGAAGCTGCTGCTGGATTTTCCTATGAGCCTTGTCAAACTATGATCATAGGAAGGGAAAAGCATGCCCTATCTTATGTAATAAAAGCCTAGGTGGGGAGAGACCAAGATGGCGGCGTAGGTAAACACCGGAGACCGCTGCCGCAAACAACCATTTCAAAAATACAACTAAAAGACTGAACGGACCTCACCCAGAACCACAGGAAGGCTGGCTGAAGAGAGACTCTACAACTAGAAGGAAAGAGAACAGCAAATCGAGGCTCAGAGGCGGCGCAGTGTGGAAAATACAAAGGTACCGAGGTGCGCGCGCAAAGCGGGCTGGTGGCTGAGGGCGCGGTTGTCGTTTTCTGCCGGGAGTGAGTCTCAGACTCTGGGCTCCAGATCCGGGCGAGTCTCTAGGGACCCAGACTCAAACGGGAGAAGTGGGATTATCCGGCATCAGTTGGGACCTGAGGGCAGCTTTCTCTCCGAGGTTTGCAGCGGCTGCCGGGGTTCTGAGAAGCAGAGCCTCTGGGAACGGGACTGAGCGTGGCCATAACTGCTCCCTCCGCCCGCCCTGTTGATCCCGCCCCGCCCAAAACCTGCGCACAGCCATTTGCCGCTTGCCTCAGGCAAAGGCTGGATTAGCACCTCCCCAGAAGGCAGACGTTTTCCACACAGCTGATTTCCACAGCCAGCCGGCCTGGTGGTCAAACCCCTCTAGTGTTAACTACAACAATTAAGGCTTGGCTAGAACAAGACTGCGCACAGAGACCACAAGGGGGTGCACCAAGAAAGCATAAAAGATGCGGAGACAAAAAAACATGACAGAAATGGAGGATATGGAGCTAAGAATCGCAATTTTGAGGGCTTGCCATAAATTTGTGCAGAGCCTCACGAAAACTAATGAGACCCTCGATGCTACGATAAAGAAATTAGAAAGTAAGCATACACGGACTGAAATAAAGAATATTATACCCAATAGCAGACCAGAGGAGTACAATAATCAAACCAAAGATTCGACAAAAAACACCCAATTGGAAAAGCAAAATGAAAAAAGAATCCGAAAGTGTGAAGATAGTGTAAGGAGCCTCTGGGACAGCTTTAAGCGGTCTAATATCAGAGTCATTGGAGTGCCAGAAGATGAGAGACAGCAAGATATTGAAAACCTATTTCAAGAAATAATGGCAGAAAACTTCCCCCACCTGGTGAAAGAAATGGACTTACAGGTCCAAGAAGCGCAGAGAACCCCAAACAAAAGGAATCCAAAGAGGACCACACCAAGACACATCATCATTAAAATGCCAAGAGCAAAAGACAAAGAGAAAATCTTAAAAGCAGCAAGAGAAAGAGGCTCAATTACCTACAAGGGAATACCCATACGACTGTCAGCTGATTTCTCAACAGAAACTTTGCAGGCCAGAAGGGAATGGCAAGAAATATTCAAAGTGCTGAATACCAAGAACCTACAACCAAGATTACTTTATCCAGCAAAGCTATCATTCAGAATTGAAGGTCAGATAAAGAGCTTCACAGATAAGGAAAAGCTAAAGGAGTTCATCACCGCCAAACCAGTATTATATGAAATGCTGAAAGGTATCCTTTAAGAAGAGGAAGAAGAAGAAAAAGGTAAAGATACAAATTATGAACAACAAACATGCATCTATCAACAAATGAATCTAAGAATCAAGTGAATAAATAACCTGATGTACAGAATGAACTGGTGATTATAATAGAATCAGGGACATAGAAAGGGAATAGACTGACTATTCTTGGGGGAAAAGGGGGTTTGGGAGATGCGGGAAGTGACTGGACAAAAATCATGCACCTATGGATGAACACAGTGGGTGGGGAGTGAGGGTGGAGGGTGGGGTGGGAGCTGGAAGGAGGGGAGTTATGGGGGGAAAAAAGAGGAACAAATGTAATAATCTGAACAATAAAGATTTAATTTAAAAAAATAAAAAATAAAAAAATAAAAATAAAAAAAATAAAAAAAAAATAAAAAAATAAAAAAAAAAAAAAAAAAAAAAAAAAAAGCCTAGGTGGCATCGTGTGACGCCCTCACACGACATTGCCACAAAATGGCTGCCACAAGATGGCCACCACAAGATGGTCAGCAGAGGAGGGCAATTGGGGGCAACCAGGCCTTCAGGGGAGGGCAGTTGGGTGTGAAAAGGCCTACAGGGAAGGGTAGTTGGAGCCATCAGGCTGGCAGGGGAGGGCAGTTGGGGGTGACCAGGCCTGCAGGGGAGGGCAGTTGGGTGTGACCAGGCTGGCAGGGGAGGGCAGTTGGGGGCCATCAGATTGGCAGGGGGGGCAGGTGGGGGCAACCAGGCCTACAGGGGAGGGCAGTTAGGGGTGAGCAGGCCACTAGGGGAGGGCAGTTGGGGGTGATCAGGCCAGCTGGGGAGAGGTTAGGGGGCAATCAGGCTGGCAGGCAGAAGCAGTTAGGGGCAATCAGGCAGGAGAGCAGTTAGGAGCCAGCAGTCCCAGATTGTGAGAGGGATGTCTGACTGCCAGTTTAGGCCTGATTCCAAGGTGTCCTAGATTTGAGAGGGTGCAGACTGGGCTGAGGGTCACCCCCCCACACCTGTGCACAAATTTTGCCTCTAGTTAACAAGTATTTGCCATCCCTGCTTTACAGCTATATAATTTAGAATAAATACCAAAAGAAAAAAAAGATTAATATTATAATTAAATTGGTAAAGGAGACTTAGGAGAAAATTATTTGACTTCACTAGATTTTATTTATAACTACATGAGTTAAAGTCAATACCTAACCCAGAATCAGGGAGTGAGAAGTACTGTTTTTCATTTAGCAGATAATTAGATCTTATTACTAGGATTACTAAAGAGGCTTAAAACTCATATACAATTTACACATACTTATAACTAGAGAAAGGGAAAGAGGAAACATTCATAGGTTAACTATTATGGAACATGAGAAACACAGCAAATGTTAAGGAATTCATTTAAAATGTATGTATTTAAAAAAAAGACCCCGAATAGCTGCAACGATCCTGAGAAAGAACAAAGTAGGTGGGATCTCAATGCCAGATATCAAGCTGTATTACAAAGCTACTGTTCTCAAAACTGCCTGGTACTGGCACAAGAACAGACATATAGATCAGTGGAATAGAATAGAGAGTCCAGAAATTAGCCCGAACCAATATGCTCAATTAATTTTTGACAAAGGAGGCATGAACATACAATGGAGTCAAGATAGTCTCTTCAATAAATGGTGTTGGGAAAATTGGACAGACATATGCAAGAAAATGAAACTAGACCACCAACTTACACCATACACAAGAATAAACTCAAAATGGATAAAGGACTTAAATGTACGACAGGAAACCATAAAAATTCTAGAAGAATACAAAGGCAACAAAATCTCAGACATATGCCAAAACAATTTCTTCACTGATACAGCTCCTAGGGCAGTTGAAACTAAAGAGAAAATGAACAAATGGGACTACATCAAAATAAAAAGCTTCTGCACAGCAAAAGAAACCATCAACAAAACAACAAGAAAACCCACCTCGTGGGAAAACATATTTGCCAACGTCATATCTGATAAGGGCTTAATCTCCAAAATTTATAGGGAACTCATACAACTTAACAAAAAGAAGATAAACAATCCAATCAAAAAATGGGCAAAGGATCTAAATAGAAACCTTTCAAAAGAGGACATTCAGAAAGCCAAGAGACATATGAAAACATGCTCAAAGTCACTAATCATCCGAGAGATGCAAATCAAAACAACAATGAGGTACCATCTCACACCTGTCAGAATGGCCATCATCAACAAATCAACAAACAACAAGTGCTGGAGAGGATGTGGAGAAAAAGGAACACTTGTGCACTGCTGGTGGGAATGCAGACTGGTCCAGCCACTATGGAAGGCAGTATGGAGGTTCCTCAAAAAATTGGAAATGGAACTCCCATTTGACCCTGTGATCCCACTTCTAGGAATATATCCCAAGAAACCAGAAACACCAATCAGAAAGGATATATGTACCCAGATGTTCATAGCAGCACAATTCACCATAGCTAAGATCTGGAAACAGCCTAAGTGCCCATCAGTAGATGAATGGATTAGAAAACTGTGGTACATCTACACGATGGAATACTATGCTGCTGTTAAAAAGAAGGAACTCCTACCATTTGCAACAGCATGAATGGAACTGGAGAGCATTATGCTAAGTGAAACAAGCCAGTCAATGAAGGAAAAATACCGCATGATCTCACTCATTCATGGATAATAAAGACCATTACAAACTTTTGAACAATAATAGATACAGAGGCAGAGCTGCCTCAAACTGATTGTCAAACTGCAGTGGGAAGGCCAGGGAGGGTTGGGGGGGAGGAGAGGGGGGATTAAGAGATCAACTGAAGGACTTGTATGCACCCATATAACCATAACTAATGGACATAAGACACTGGGGGGTAAGGGAGGGCAGGGGCTTGTCAAGGACGGGGGGAAAAAAGGACACTTATGTAATACCCTTTGTAATACTTTAAGCGAAAAATAAAAAATTAAAAAAAAAAAAATAAAATAAATAAATAAAATGTATGTATTTAGTAAAATCAACTTAATTTAAGAAGAAGAACAAAAATAGTAAAAATAAAATTTTCCTAGTAAATATGCTAAAATATTTTAGAACCTGGAGTGAATGTGATTTTTTAATAAGCTACAAAAAAAATCAAGTGAAAATTAAGATAATTTCCTTGATTTTTTTCATTATTTATTGAAGAGAAAATAGCTAGGTGAAAAGGGTGGTATTCTCCTTAAAATATAAAAATGCTATAGTATTTTCAAAATGAAGAGTTTAAAATTGTGTGACGAAACTAATGAGAAAGATGAATCTCTTGAAGTACAAGGCCTGCACATAGGATTTTACAAATCACCGTGTATTTGGGTTCTCCTTTGGCTGAAGTATGTACTGCTGTTGTAGAAAGGTAGAGCACAGGTTTGTTAATGAAGAGGACATTGTGAAATCCACAACACAGAAATGAATTTAAATACTTTTTATCATGGAAAATCATGGTCTAGTAAGCTGACTTGAACTTTTGTCTTTCCCATTGACTAATTAGACTTTTTCTTCCTCTTTTGTACTAAATGATCCAGTTCTGTGGCCCTGTAAGAACAATTTTGAGAAGAGTGACTTTAGGAAGTAAAGTCATCCACAGCTGAATATAGTTGAGACAATTTGGGGTGAGAGTGGGTATACATGTCAACAAGAAAATGGGTAGAGTAGACTTAGACTAACAATTTAGCCATGCATCCTGTGTTTAGTGATGCTTTGCAATTTTTAGGATTTGTTGTCCACTCTGGGCTTTATTATCTCTTACATTATTCTCCTCAAAATGAGTTTCTTGACAAAATTGCTTTAAAATAATGTCAAATATCAGATTTGGATATTGGGTTAATCTTTAAGTTTACCACTTGCTGTGGTTCTCTATGTCCTGAAGAAAGTGACTTTATTATCTCCATTTTACTTTTTCTCATTTGCGAATTAAAAGGAGAATACTTGTCCTCTTCCATGACAGCATGTAGTATTTATATTCATCGCATCCTCTATTGTGAATAATTTCTATTGTTAAATACTACCGAAGGCCACATGACACATCTTGGCAGTCAAACAAACAAAAAATGTTCAGTCTATTTCCCTTGCTTCAGCAAGGTGAAAATGCACCATACAGGAACCCTGGGTGCATTTCAGATAAGAATTAGGAGGGTTTTTTACAGGGATATGTTTGTGCTGGTGGATACTCAGGAACGGTTAGAATTATGAGGACCAGTAGAGCAGCTGGATGTCTACATAACCTTGTTCAGGAGGGAGAACAAAACAGACCTGGAACGTCCTTGGTGAAAAGCAGAAGTCACACAGCCAAGTGTGGCCTTGTGTGTGTCCTGCTAAAAACATTTTGTTCTCTTGATCTCATCATATCTGATAGCAAATATCATTAATGTTTTTCTAGAGATATATGAGTATGAGCAGGACTAATATTCACTTTCTTACTTTATACTCCATTCTTCCTGTAACTAAACCTATAAAAGCACTGCCACCATTAGCTATCTTCTAATGATTGGAAGGAAAAATGTAGCACAAGAGTTGAAGTAACAAAAAAAAAGGTCATGAGCTCAGTAAAGTAGAATGCTTTCCCACCTACTCCACTCAGTCTACTGAACATCTCTTTTTAAATCCTTCAAGGCCAGCCCTAACTAGTTTGGCTCTGTGGATAGAGCGTCGGCCTGCGGACTGAAAGGTCCCAGGTTCGATTCCAGTCAAGGGCATGTACCTTGGTTGTGGGCATATCCCCAGTGGGAGGTGTGCAGGAGACAGCTGATCCATGTTTCTCTCTCATCGATGTTTCTAACTCTCTATCCCTCTACCTTCCTCTCTGTAAAAAGTCAATAAAATATATTAAAAACATAAATCCTTCAAGGCCTAAGTTATTTATCATCAAATAATGAAGCTTTTGCTTGCCACCAAGTCAGGATTCATTTCTTCTCTTTCTTTACTTTAAAAGCAAAGATACTCCTGTCAAATCACCACCTTATATGGGAGAGAATTTATCTCAGTATTTAAGGTTTGCATATTTTGGATCCAGGATCTAAGTTCCTTAGTTCTGCCTACTTCAACTGCAAAATTTTCTTTCTTTAGTTTATGAAAGCCTCCAATATCCCTTAGTCACAATCCACTTCCTGTGTGCTTACACAGAGTTAATTAACACAAAACAAAACAAAACAAAACAAAGCTATAAGTGATTCTGGTCTTTGTTTTCTCTTATCAGGTTGGGTTTACATCCTCAGATAAACATAACTAGAGCTCTTTCCCTCCTATTCAGACTGTCCTTCAGACCTGCTGAGGTGCTTAGATTAACCTTCGCTCTATTATTTATTAAAATGTTGGGGTGTTCAAGCAGCTATTTTCTTCTGTTGTTGTTGTTTTAAATTTATCTGTGACAGTCATTTCAACTCTTACTGAAAATATTATTTTACCATACATTAGCATAGATAGAAAATAATATAATATTAACCTGAAAATTCCTAGGCAAGAACAAATGATCCAGCAGAAAAATTAATAACCCAAATTTGATTGACTTAATGCCTCCCAACTCCTGATGCAGGACCTCAGTTTTCAGGTCAAAATTTCCCCCAGTTCTTTCTAGAGGTTTAATGGATATTTTATATGTAGTAAAGACAAATGTGTATTTTACTTATTTTTGCACTTATTAAATCATCAAAAGCCTTTGTGTTCAGCACACATATGCTCAGGGATAAATTCATTCAAACTTCTCTATTTAAGATTTCCACTGACTGCCCTAGCCAGTTTGATTCAATGGCTAGAGCATTGGCCTGTACCAAATGGTCCTGGGTTTGATTCGACTCAAGGGTCTTACCTTGGTTGCAGGCTCCTACCTGGCCTGGGCCCTGGTCAGGATGCATGCAGTAGGCAACCAATCGATGTGTTTCTCTCACATTGATGTTTCTCTCTGTCTTTCCCTCTCTCTTCCACTCTCCCTAAACAAATCATTGGAAAAATATCCTCAGGTGAGGATTAAAAAAATAAATCAATAAAAATATATTTTAAAATATATATACTGACTTGATAAGTCCACACATGCATTTAAAAAATAAAAAAAAATTTTTTTTTAAGATTTCCATTGATATTCACTACCACTTAAAGAAACGGTTTGCCCTTTCTAGAGCTGACAGCGATCTCTAATAATATACAGAACAATCCCTATAGCAAGGCTCCTCACACTATCTGTGCTTAAGGAAGATTTTCTCTCCTAATCAGACACAAAAACAATACATTTTAAAAATACAATATAAACGTCCAGAAAAGTAACCTATTCTTGAATGACACAGAAATATTAAATTACTATCAAAGTGTCTGAATGCTTACTCTCAGTATTTATCCCAATAGTGCCTAGATTGGGACCAAATGTAGGCCACACTTTGAGTAGCAGTACCCTTGAGTGTGGTCTCTTAACACTCGCCCAGCTGCCGCATCTTCACAGGGACAATTGCCCTTCAATTTCAGTCATACTGCAAAGCGTGAAAAAGCCAGAAGAGATCTCATGTCTCTAAGTCTGTGTTGCACTTTTGTCATCTGGTCCTTAGAAGTACAATGGTCTGTGGATGAGTCTCATAAAGCCCCTTATGAAGAAAGCTCATTAAGTTATTTCTCCTTCTTCTGTTGACTTGGGCCCAGAATAGGAGGCCTCGTTGAGTATTGTCACCATCCTGGCATCCCCAATTCTTCAGCTTCTCATCTTCTTTTCCTCTGAGACACTTCCCCAAAGGACAGCCTTCCCTGATTTGTATACTGACAAAAATAGATAACTCAGGAGTCACTGACCCATCAGTTTATCAGAAATTTATGTTCACCTGAGACTCTGTCTTCATGTGACTCTAATTCAATCTTTGTTAAGTCAGGCACTGTGTTAGCCATGTGTGAAAAAGTAGAGATTGTGGGTTATTTTGCCATTTTTTCTATGTAGAAAAGAAATTGAATCAATGTTAACTACGGGCCAAGTCCTGTGCTGAATGCTTTGCCTATATCAGCTTCTTAACATCCTCAAGGAACTTTGTGAAATGGCACAAGCATCATTTCCATTTTACAAATGAGGGCACTGATATTAAAGAATCAGTAACTTGACTAATGGTACTCAACCAGTTATCAGTAGAACTAGAATAATTAGTGTTGCCTAGAAAAACAGAAACAAGAGCAAGTAATGAATAATCAATGTGCAAAAACAATGTTAAAAAGTTGATCCAAGAATATAGGTGTTTTTTAATTACACGGAATATATTCCTCTACATCAAAAGCCAGCATGGGGGAAAAAAAGAGAAAGAAGGCAAACACTTATTTTTAGCAAAAGCATAAGGTTTGCCTATCTGACAGGTCCATCAAATTCCCAGTAAGTGACCGAGTAGTCTGAAAGAGGGACACATGTTATATGAAAGTTTGTGACTCTGTTCCTCTATTTTAGGAATGCACCCTACTTGCTTGGTCTGTTTACTTCAGTTCCACCCACACTCTGTTTCAACTCATGTATATTGACTGAGACCTTGAGAAGGAAGTGCCCAGGCGCCCATTTCTCCAAAGATATTGGCTCCCTATCAATTTCAGTTCACAGCTGGTTTCAGATCCACTGGGTAGACTTCTGACCCCTGTTAATCAGTCACACAGACTTGGGGTTCTAAAGGTTCTGGAGATACTAACCAGGCCATCTTTTCCAGGTTCTGGCCTTTTGTAGCCAGTGCTTGTCTCTGCCTCCCATTAGTAGTTATACATGGTCACAGGATTGGCTCCTATTTCCTCCTGCTGGTTTGGAAATAACCATCTTGAATTGGGCCAGAGGTACTGCATATTCGTTTGTCTTCCCTGCCATTGCCCCTACTGCCTTCAGCTATCAGAGCAGCTCATTCTTTAGGGAGGAGAACATTTCACACAGGTTGTGAGCAGGGTGATATCACACTGTATACGCTTATTTGAGAAGTAGGCCTGGCACTCAGGCTGGACCAACTCCTCATGGGGATGTATTTGTCTGAGCTTCCTTTCTTCTGAGGTAGTTCTTGGATTGCCAATGCCTTTCTTTCTGCCCACCAATTAGACAGGGATGAGGTCCCTGGAGACATTACTTGAACTCCTGGTTCTACACAATCCTGAGTATGTCAGCATTTGTGTCAACATTTTTTTTAAAAGAATCATTTATTGCCGAAACCGGTTTGGCTCAGTGGATAGAGTGTCAGCCTGCGGACTGAAAGGTCCCAGGTTCGATTCCGGTCAAGGGCATGTACCTTGGTTACGGGCATATCCCCAGTAGGAGATGTGCAGGAGGCAGCTGATCGATGTTTCTCTCTCATCGATGTTTCTAACTCTATATCTCTCCCTTCCTCTCTGTAAAAAATCAATAAAATATATTTTTTTAAAAAAGAATCATTTATTGATTTTTAGAGAAAGAGGAAAGGAAAGGAAAGAGAGAGAGAGAGAGAGAGAGAGAGTAACATCAATGTGAAAGTGTAACATCCATTGGCTGCCTCCTGCACACAGACCAGGGCTGTTAACTTTTTTTAACTAAATTAGATTGAATAGAATTCTTTTTACTTGCAATCAAAATATTTATGATTAATTATTAACCTAACTAGAAAACTGACTGTGATCACTTAGACTCTAGATTGTGCACCTCTACCTAGATCTGTGATATTTCCAGGCCCATTTTAAACCAACTATACCCCTATTTTCCCCATGTTTCTGTGTTCCTTCCAATATTCTTGTTTGACCAGACTTCTTTTTCTGGATTACTGAAGCTATTCCATCCAGCTGCATAAGATCTGATGTGAAAAGTGGTTTAAAAAGTTAATGAAGCCTTCTACTGTGCACATTACCAATAGATTTCCTAACAGGGCCAACTTAACACTAGTGTAGTAAATCATAAAGTAAAGAAATTAATTTACACACACATACACACACACACACATACTGATGCCAAGTGCTTTATTCACAGATACTATAAGAACAGATCACCATGATAAGATTGGAAGAGAAAATTTATGGGAACAAAATAAATGCAAATGTCAATATTCACAATCAATAAAAATAACTGGTTTAGAGTGAATAGAAAATAAAGTATAATGGGAATAAAAATAATTATAAAAATTTATATACTGGTATTTATTATATATTATATATTATATAATATATAATATATATTATATAAATATATTAGTATGTATATCATATATATTAGGAATAATTTATACACTAAACTTGTAAAGGACTACAATATGCTTATCAATTAACACCCTTATTAGGATGCTTAATATATATTTTTTGATGATGATTTAGCAAAATAAAATTTAGAAATTTTCTTGGAAACATACCTTATAGTAAAACAACTTTAATCCTTGGTCTTTTATTCACTAATTATGTTTGCCTACTACCAACTGGATGAAGGATATCTGTGAAGAGGTTTTTTTGTTTGTTTGTTTTAATTGCTTTATGGAGCAGTAAGCCCAAACAATTGAAAGGCAGCAACTGAAATCATTGTGGAGGAGGTTCAATCTTGTAGCTGGGATTGTCAATGCTGCTCCAAGGAGATATGACTTTGCAGGGTAAAATCTTGCCAAAGGTCAAAATGTGAAGAGGGGGGAAAAGGCAGGATGCAAAATTACCTTATATAAGGTCACTGTTGAAAGATAAGAGGTTTGGAGGATCAAGGTATATAAGATGTTAGAAATCTACAATTTAAGATGATTGAATATAAAGAAAGGATTTTAAACTAGTTAGTGACAGAGAATAAAGAATTTGGTGTAATCAATAAGGTAGCAATCCATTAAGGCCTTTTAGAATAAACACACTGTGCTTATATTAAAAATAGGACTAACACAATTTTGAAAAAATTCCAGAAAGAACAAATATGCAATTAAGACACAAAATTAATTATGAGATAACTCAGGAGAAAGGCATGCTTTGTTTATAATTACTTGTTAACATGGTTTTGAAAAGAATCTACACTAATAAAAGACAAAGATGCTAATTGACTGTAACTTTGCTATGCCCAAGCCATGCCCACCAGCCAATCAGAGCAACTATATGCAAATTAACCCAACCAAGATGGCGGCCGGCAACCACGGAGCTGGAGCAAGCAGGAGGCTTGGTTGTCCTGGCGATGGAGGAAGCCAACCTTCCCGCCTGCTGTGGCCAGCTGTGGCCTCTGCAAAAGGCAACAAAGTTTCAATTATAGAAGCTAAATAAATCCCAGATACCTGCTTCCAGCCAGCCTCCACTGGGAGCTTGGGTGGCTGGGGGCTGTGGCCAGCCTGCAAACAGCCATCAGCTCCTCACCCAGGCTGGCCACACCCTCACCGGATGAGGGTCCCTGCTGGGGGGCTTGGCCACCCTGCAAACAGCCATCAGCCCCTTACCCAGACTGGCCAGGGACCCCAGCAGGACACACCACCCTGAAGGGGCTGTGACCAGCCTGCAAACAGCCATAAGCCCCTCACTCAGGCTGGCCAGGCACTCCAGCGGGGATCCCCACCATGAAGGGGGTGTGGCCAGTCTGTAAACAGCCCTCAACCCCTCACCCAGGCTGACCAGGCACCCCAGTGGGACCTCCACCCTGATCCAGGACACCTTTCAGGGCAACCCAGCTGGCCCCCACCCATGCACCAGGCCTCTATCCTAAATAATAAAAGGGTAATATGCAAATTGACCCTAACAGCATAACCACTGGGAATGACTGGTCACTATGACACACACTGATCACCAGGGGGCAGATGCTCAATGCAGGAGCTGCCTCCTGGTGGTCAGTGTGCTCCCATAGGGGGAGCTCTGCTCAGCCACAAGCCAGGCTGATGGCTGCCAGTACAGCAGTGGTGGTGGGATCCTCTCCCTCCTCTTCAGCAGCGCTAAGGATGTCTGATTGCAGCTTAGGCCTGCTCCCTGCTGGCAAGTGGACATCTCCTGAGGGCTCCCGGGCTGCCAGAGGGATGTCAGACTGCCAGCTTAGGCCCAATCACCCAGGGATCGGGCTTAAGCCAGCAGGTGGTCATTCCTCAAGGGGTCCCAGACTGCAAGAGGGCACAGGCAGGGCTGAGGGACCCTCCCAAGTGCACAGATTTTTGTGCATCGGGCCTCTTGTGCTGGGGTCCAGCCCCAGTGGGTCCAGGGGTTCCCAAAGGTGTGGACGGAGTCGGCGAAGAATGATTTACATGGAGACATTGTTCAGAACTCTCTAGCTTTCCTTAGTCTCCGTGGATCTTCCCTGTGCCTGGCTGAGGCCACAGAGAGAGATCCCAAGGCAAGCTGAGCCTTTATTTTATAGGGAGAGGTAAACAAGGTAGTGGTTTCTATAGTTACACAGTTCTTGTGAGTTTCACTTGTTTTGACCATAGTTACACTTCCTGCACTTCCCTCAGCCCATTAGCTTCCCAGATAAGATCTAGAGAGCCTCATAAGGTCAAGCCTAATTATGCTAAGAGGACTGTGCCCTCTAAGCTGGGAATTGTTTGTGACTTTGCCCACAGGTCAGTCCGAGGCTCCCCACATCTCACCCTTCTTTTATTTTTTAAGCTACTATAATGAGAGTTTTTAAGCTACCATAATGACAGTAAAACTTAAGCATCAAGAACAAAACTCTGGCTATTAAAACAATAACAAAACAATGCCAATGCAAAACCCAAAACATTTTAAAACTTATGCATAACATTTCAAGAACAAAAAATGTTTTAAGTCCCAATTTCAACTTCCAACAGTTCTGAGTCCAAGTTTCAATGTCCAACAGTTCCTTATGTGTACATGTCAGCAATGATATTTCAGTTCTGGATGGTGGACAAATGGTGGCAATGCAGGTCCGACCCTCTCTGGTTTGATCCTGGGAAACCTGCAGCAACACACAGCTGCTGACTGCTAGCATGGCAAAGTGTCGTCAGCGTCCTCCATCTCTGGATTGTTTTTCCTCTTGTCTTCATGGCTGGAGCATTCCTGATAATTCCTCTCTGTTGCAGGAATCCACATGGTCTTGAAGTTGTTTTCTGAAAATATACAAACATATTCTCGACCAAAGGTTAATAAAGGGAATTTTACATGGGGTCCTTTTTATATTTGCCCAAATGATTTTCCTTTGGCTTATTTTGACACCATGTATGTTTTCCTGGGTGTCTTGCTGTTAGCATTATAAATGAAAAAAAATTTTCTAGATGTAATTTAGTTACAGGATATTTTTCCTTACATGGTATTTTTCCACTATCCCCTCCTTTTTTTTATTTAGTCTAGATAACTTTAAATTTTAATGTTTTTGCTCAAAAATATGACTGTTTTAGGTTCTTTGCATGTTAAGCAATTTTTCCATGAAATGAAAATTTTGGTTAGTACTTCTTGAGCCAATTTTAATTAATCTGAAAACTTGACTGCTATTTTACTGTCAAATTTAATACTCTAACAACAATCTTAGTTTATACTGTAAATATTAATGGAAAGGATTATTTTGCATCCTTGAGAAAGCCCTGAGCATTCCTGGTGTTAGCCTGGATGTAGATATAGGGTAGCTGTTGTCAGCCAAGTCTCTGTTGTCTGGGTACTGATCTCAGCTGGGCCAAGTCTCTTTCTGTTATCTGGGTCCCGATCTGGGCTGGGCATGGGAAGCAAGAAGCAGCCATGGGAGCAGGAGACCTCCCTCAGAAGGGGCGAGTGTTCAAGCCCCTGCATAGTTGGGGGGGTGAGGATCTGTGCCCCACCTCTGTTGACCCCCAAGTTCTCTTCTGCTGGCCCCTCTGCGACTGTGCCTGTCTTAGGTTGTTCCTCCCTGAGGAATCTTACCCGTCTTTGACTAACCAGCCATCCTCCGGGGCCAAGCAGGGTGATGTGAGGTACAGTTCTGTCTCCTTGGTAGCCTATGCCCCTGTGGCCTCCACGCCCAGCAATTGCCTTGGTATCCCCTCGCCTGCTGGCGGGGCCCCGGCATTGCACATATCTTGGGGAACCCAGGTTTCTTCTCCAGGGAGGGCCCAGCTCATGCCCTTGAGTGAGAGACAGATCCACAGCACCGACCACCATGAGGCTTCAACCTCAGCATGAACAGAGAGCTCAGGCAACAGCTGTGGGCAATTGGTTTGTAAGAAGAGGGACCCTCTTGGCAAAAAGGGCAAGAGAGGTCAATATAGAATGCTCAAGTGCCTTCCCAGGGGGCCTTCCACACAGTGGAAGGGAATAAATCCTTTCATGTCCTTAAAACATTCAAAGAATTAATTTGTAAGTTTGTTTGGGATAAATGCACAATATATTGTTGTAAAGCATCAAAAATTATTAATGAAATGTGTAGAATAATACCATGCAAGAATATTCTTTGCTCTAGGTCATGACAACTTAATTTTAAACTGGCTGTCAATTTCTTTTTGTATAGACAAGCTCTTAGTTACATTTTCCTTGACCTGTTGTATGAAATGAGAGGTCTGAACAGTCTGTATCATAGATGAAACCGCAATGCCCACAAAAGTAAGTAATGTTACGAGGGCAAAGATTCCTGCAATTAACATTCCAAGAAATCTCTTTCGTCTTTTTAAGATTTTTTTACTAGATCATGCAACAGTTAGTAAGTTTGATGAGATTCCCATGGTTCAGTTAAGTTAGTGGGAACCCAAGCAAAAGCTGGTTGTTTTAAAATCATGAGGGAGTTCTTTTGAACAGAATTGATACAATGGGATAATGTTCTATCTGTGCATGACACCTCATACAGATGGCTTGTAACATTAAGATGCATCTGAATGGGGCCTGATAGGAGCACAAACGGATCAAACACACAGGCAGTAGCAAACCCTGTCTTATTGAGAGTTCCTCAATAAAGCAAAAATGGAACTATTTGAGCTATAATTGAAACTATACCATTTTATAGGTGCAAGTGCAGTAGCTAATTTCCACTGTGTACTTTGTAGAGGCCAGTTGTCATGTTGTAATTGAGGCCCAACAAAGTCTCCTCCATGAGATGGAGTGATTTTCTTCAACATATAGATAGGATGCATTCCCTTTCCATTTAAGGGTGCAGTTGTTACTATACAGAGAACCATAAGGGCTCCAGTCTATAAAGAAAAAAAATTATTAAGTTTGCTGGTGGTAGGATAATTACTATAACAGTCTTGCCAATTAACTTCTTCCTCAGTGGGATTCCATACATAAGACCATTTATGTAAAGGCTTAGTGGGGGGAGAGGTGCCTTAGCATACTTATATTTTCTGCACCTTTTCCTCGGAGCAAGAAGAGATAATACATGTTCTTGAGCTGTTTCTTCCCTGTTCTTTGGGGTCCAGGTTTGCCAAAAACCTCTCTTTAATTTTACACTAAATAACCTACAGGGTTACTTCCTGGATGTTGACTGATAGTACCGCAAGGCCATGTATTTCAAGTCAAAGTCATTAAACATTTATGGTGACTGTACTTATTTTCAGATTTGGTATTTTAACAGCAAATCATTAGATTATCCTATAAATATTTAGTGGAAGATATTTCAAAATTTTAAAATTTCTCCTTTTTATTAAATTTAAAATATTTTTAAACAGCATTCCCTTTCAGCTTATTTGCATATACAGAGGGATCATGGGAAGCCGTCAGTAACTTTTTAGAAGAATTTTACTTTACTAGGATTCAATTGCTCACAAAGATTAGTAAATTTAGTAACGTTTTATTCTGATACACGAGGTGCAAACGCTGCCCCACCTCCAGCCTAATTTAAAATGCAGCGGCGAGGAGCTTTTGTTATTTTAAATTACATCTTAAAATTCTACTGCTGTATTTTAAGAAATATCAAACAAAACTTGTTTTGCCCTTTCTTAGAGGCAAAACTTAAAATATATTTATTAATTTATATTTGATAAAGCTTTCCATGTGATTTCAAGTATATTAAATTGGCTTTATTAAAAAATCATTTAAGAAAAGAGAATAAACTTTTGAAAACATTTCAGGGCCCAAGAAATGTCCCAAAGTCATTCCTTGGTTATAGTTTTGAAATCTAACTTGAAAGGCCATCAAATATATATGTGTATATATGATTTAAAGATTATATACCTTTTATAATTATTAAGAGATATCAATTAAATTTAAACTGATCTTTGTATTTAAAAATTTAGGTTGGGATTACAGAATTTATCCTCTTTTTTCAATTAGACAAATGTTGAAATTTTACTATAATTATTTGATTTCTCCCAATTTATTTAACCAGAACTTTAAACTCTTAGCTGGCAAGTTAAATATTTAGCATTTCTCAATCAGTAACATTTTTAAGAATAAACTTCAAAAATACAAGACATAATCAATAGATTTAATTCTGTCCTCTAGATTTTTCGTGAGGGAAATTTAGATTAATATTTTAGCATTTTGTTATTTCAGAATATCTAATTCAATTTAGCAAACTCCCAAAGCCTTGGGCTGCCATTGACTGGAAACAGGTAACCATTAAAATGCAGATTAGTTACATTCTTTCTACCAAGGATGGGAAACTGGGAAGCAAGCCTCTCTTTAGAAGTTTCCACTGGTAGGAAATTTTTGGCCTACCTGCTTGTCTGTTGGGGCGAGGGAGGATAGCCCTTCCTCCATCAGAAATTGCCTTGGGCATACATACTCCTCTGTATTCACAACTTCCCAGTTCAACCCCAAAAGCCGCAGCTTCACATTTCTACCGTGAATTGGCTCCACCCCTGAGCCTCAGCACCTCAAAACAAAACCCCAATTTCGAGCCAAATTGTTAGTTTTACCTTTTGTGTCAAGAGCTAACTTTGATATGTTAAAAACTAAGTAAAATCCACTTACTCAATCCAAAACAGGCATTAAAAAGAAAAACCCCAAATGCTCTCTTGTATCCATTTTAAGAGTAGGATTGGTGCTTTCTGCTATTACCTGAGTCCCGATCTATCACCCCAGGGAGAGCTTGCCAATCCTGCACTTTCCCAGGGTGGAAAGGCTGCAGTGGGTGTCCGGTATTCGCTGGCACCCTGCCCCGGGGGCGAAAAGATCCCCTCCCTCTCTTGGGCCGGTGAAAAACTGACCTCACCACACTGACGTCCAGAAACTGCCCCACCCCGGTGGAAAGTTCCTGCCGGACAAATGGCTCCTGGAAATGGCCCAAACCGCAGGACAGACCGCAGGTTTCACCTGACCCCGGAAAACCCCCACTGCCACCAATTTCTGCCAGCATAAAAACTTGCCCCTGCTCCAGTGTGGCGCGGCTTCTCCAGCTCCCCTCTCCGAGCTGGTGAACCCGCCCGTGTGCTCCCAATAAAGCCTGTTTAATCTGGTCTCTGATTGGACTCACGGTTTTTCCTTGTGGCGGCGTAAAACCTAATAGTGGGGTTAAGGATAAGGCTCCTTGGGCCTACCTTCTCCCATGCCTTTCCGGCACCTTTCCTTCCTCTGAAAAGCATGGACATGTTAAAAGATCAATACGGAGTCTTTTTTCTTCTAGACTCAGTATGGCACATCTTCTCATTCTAAAGATCAATATAGAGTCTTCTTTCTTCTAGACTCAGTATGGCACATCTTCTCAATCTAAGTTCTGTACTATCCACCCACTTACCCTACTTATCCTCTATAGGGGGGTCTGCAGCACCCTACGGTGGAGTCCTATCCGTCCCAAGTGCGGGGGGGCTTACCTAGGGGAATCCTGTTTCAAGGTTTCCCAAAGGTGTGGACGGAGTCGGCGAAAACTATCCACCTTCTTCCTATGGTGGAGTCCTATCCGTCCCGAGTGCAGGGGGCTTACCTAGGGGAATCCTGTTGGGCCTGTCCGGGCGCCATATGCTGGGGTCCAGCCCCAGTGGGTCCAGGGGTTCCCAAAGGTGTGGACGGAGTCGGCGAAGAATGTTTTACACGGAGACATTGTTCAGAACTCTCTAGCTTTCCTTAGTCTCCGTGGATCTTCCCTGTGCCTGGTTGAGGCCACAGAAAAAGATCCCAAGGCAAGCTGAGCCTTTATTTTATAGGGAGAGGTAAACAAGGTAGTGGTTTCTATAGTTACACAGTTCTTGTGAGTTTCACTTGTTTTGACCATAGTTACACTTCCTGCACTTCCCTCAGCCCATTAGCTTCCCAGATAAGATCTAGAGAGCTTCATAATTATGCTAAGTGTTATGCCCAGATTTCAAGATTCCCAAGAAACCACATCAGGGAGCCAGCCAATCCGATGCAAAAGCATAAGAATCTGTATTTCAAGCTAGCTTGAGCTCCCCATCCACCAGACTCACCGACACAACGGCAAACCAAGTGGCTGAGAGACAGAACTCTGCCTAGAGACGGGTTTTAAAGGGGGGGTTGGAGTAAGGGGAGGAGAAAGGACTGTGCTCTGCTGATTGGCCAGGCGCAAGTCGATGTCTTGTTCCTGGGTGTGGCTAGCAGAGTCTTAGACTTCCCGGAAGAACCTTCTTGCCAAGCACGTGGCCAAGGTAAGATGGAGGATGTAGCCCTTACCCTGGGGCAAGATGGAGGGTGTAGCCTTTACCCTGGGGTAAGGTGGAGGGCCTAGCCCTCGCCCTTACACTAAGAGGACTGTGCCCTCTAAGCTGGGAATTGTTTGTGACTTTGCCCACAGGTCAATCCGAGGCTTAACCCTATATCAGCTCCCCACACTCTTGTAGAATATAATTGACCATTATGTAGATGTAAGAATGATAAAGTAAATAGAATAAAACATGCATATTTTAAAGAATAGGTAATAGAAAGGTTTTATGTTTTTATATGCTGCATCAAAAAATTTACTAATAAAATGTATATGCAGATACTAGGAGATAAAGTATGTGAAACTCTTTGGAAAGCAAAGTACTACATTAATGCAAACCACTATATTATTACACTTTGAAGTCCTTGTATTGAGTAGTTTCTCTCTCTTTCTTTTTTTGGGGAGGGATGTGGAAAAGTGGTATTTGAAAGAATTAAAATTAGAGTTATAAATCTAGTCCACACCTGAGTATACATTTTTGAGCAGCACTGTTGAAAATGGCTAAAAGGAAGTAAATAAAAGAAAGTCTCAGAAATTAGTGAAAGCTTTTAAAAAGTCAGTGAATAAAAGTTATCCTATATAATAAAAGGCTAATATGAAATTGTCCCCATGGTTGGGAGCTTGACTGGTTGGGAGTTAGACCTGCGATCACCACCAGGGGGTGTGTGGAACATGGTGGGTGTTGGTGATGTGGTACTGGCAGCGGGTGGCAGTGGAGGTGCTGCCAGCCCCAATAGGCACCAATGAAAGCAGAACCATGGTGGGATGGCAGAGCAGGTAAGCAGGCGGTGCCAGGCCAAGGTGGGTGCAAAGGGAGGCCCCAGCCAGCAGCCGGCAGCTGCTACAGACACTACCCATGCACAAATTTCATGCACTAGGCCTCTAGTATATTAGAAATATATAAAACATATACCCATTGTTGAGTGAAAACCTAAAGCATACAGGTTGTTATATGTATTATAGATTATAGAAAGCCTCAGAAAATGTGGAATTGGATTTTCCAGTAATTCATCATCATATACTCTCACACCTATATATACCACCTGCATAACATGCTGGATTCCAGGTAACACCTTTTGGTCCTCAAAAGAATGTTCATTATACAGCATTGGGGACACACATTAGTTTTCATTTATGACACAAATTCTGACAGATCGACCCAAGTTGCAATACTGATTTGGAAGGTGAGGTGAATCATTGTGTGAAGGGTTGTAAACTAGTGGAATAAGCGGTCAAAGGGGGAGAGGGAGAGTGAAACCATGAGGGGGTGTATTAGAAAAAGCATATCCAATGTTACTTATTGTAATCCTATATAATAAAGAGGTAATATACAAATTGACCATCACTCCAACACACAAGATGGCCGCCCCCATTTGGACACAAGATGGCCGGCAGAGGAGGGCAGTTGGGGGGGACCAGGTCAGCAGGGGAGGGCAGTCAGGGGAGACCAGGCCGGCCTGCAGGGGAGGGCAGTTAGGGGTGACCAGGCCTACAGGGGAGGGCAGTTAGTGGTGACCAGGCCTGCAGGGGAGGCAGTTAGGGGTGACCAGGCCTGCAGGGGAGGGCAGTTAGGGGCAATCAGACCAGCAGGGGATAAGTTAGGCACCGATCAGGCTAGCAGGGGAGCGGTTAGGGGCAATCAGGCAAGCAGACAGGTGAGTGGTTGGGAGCCAGCAGTCCTGGATTGTGAGAGGGATGTCCGACTGCCCGTTTAGGCCTAAAACAGGCAGTCGGACATCCCTCAAGGGGTCCCAGATTGGAGAGGGTGCAGGCTGGGCTGAGGGACACACACACACCCCGTGCACGAATTTTGTGCACCAGGCCTCTAGTTTTTATATATGATTGATAGACTAATGTTTCACTCTTGAAGGACTAACTAAAGAAGGGATGTGCAATTTTTACTTTCACTGAAGAGGATATTGACAGGAATTATTTAAATATATCCTACAAGCCTACTTTTAGGCAGGCACAATGCTACATGCAGGAAAAACAAGATTTCAAAGTATAGTATTTACCTCCTGGAACTTCTGGGCTGTCTTAGTTAGTTCAGGCTGCCATCAAATAATACCAGACTGAGGGCTTAAGTACCATTTATTTATTTATCACTGTCCTGGAGACTTGTAAGTCCAAGGTCCAGGTGACAGCTGATTCTGTTCCTGATGAGGACTTCTTTCTGTGTCCTTATGTGATCTTTCCTCTGTGCTCAAGCTGAGAGACAGAGCAAGCCCTCTGGATCTCTTCTTATAAAGATTAATCCCAGCAAAGTAGGGTCTCACCCTCATGACCTCATCTAATCTAATTATGGTCTAAAGGCCCCCTCTCCAAACCAAATACCAGTCACTAGAGGGTAGGGGTTTATAACATATGATTTGAGAGGCAGGGGAATAATCAATTCCTAGCATAGGCTAAAGAAGATAAAGATATTGAACTCACAGATTGGTGAGTCATCACAAAGTGGAAAAACTAGTAAAATCTGCCAATTAATAAATAAAATATTACAAAAATTTCAGTAGCTTTAATGGGCTCTTCAGTTGCAACCACGCTGCCCATCTAAAGGCGACCATTTTCCCAGTATCTACCAGCATTAATTATATATTTTTCTCATTGCAAATTTACTTAAATCCCAAGCAATAAATTCCAAATTTATAGAGTTAACATTAAGGCTGCCAGGAGATCAAGGTTAGAAGGCAAGGGAGATGAGGGGTGGAGAAATGGCTTCATTTACCATTTCTCACAGCTATGATGTGAAAAAAGATACAAAGCAAAATCAGCAAAGGAAAAAGGTGCATGGAGCAAAAGTTTAGAGAAACACCGGTGCAAGTTTCTGAGTTTCTCCCAGTAGAGTCACTCAGGAGGTGCTCAGTTTCTCCAAAAGGGATGAAATGTCGTCTACCAGGGAGGCTTGCCTGAGCCCAGAAGCCCAAGGTTCTTATCGGAGGCCAGTTATTTAGGCATTTTCTGCCTAATATGTACCAAAATCCCAGACACTTGGAAGGGAAGCATAAACCACTTGGTTTGTACAAAGATTTTATCACAGGAAGCCATTCTTTTCATTTAGGGAATGGTGCTCTGAATTAGTTTTGCCTATTTTAAAATTTCACATAATGGAATTGCATAGTACCTATTTGTATCTGGCTTTTCTTCATTCACAATAGCACACTGATAGTCATCTATATTGCTGGCATGTAATATTTCATTTATTTTCATAGTTATAGAGTATTCCATTGTAAAAATAGCACAATTTATTTACCCAATTTTATTCTGAGTGGTCATTCACTTTTTTCCCACATCTTGACTATTGCACATAATGTAATTTATGAACATTTTTGTGTTAATGCATTGGGATGCAGATATGCACATTTCTGATAGTTACTAGTATGCATCTAAGAATGGAATGCTGAGTCAAGCTCTATCTGAGTATTCAGATTTATAGATACCACCATAGTTTTTTAGAGTGGTGCTACAAATTTAAACCCTGCCAACAGTGCAGGAGAGCTCCAGTTGTGCTACATCTTTGCCAGCATATGGTGCCGGTAGTCTAATTTACTTGAGCCATTCTGGTATGTGTGTAATCTTATTCAATTGTGATTCTAATTTGTATTTTCTTAAGTACTTTACAGTGTATTTGTTTGTATTTGGTTATCTGGGGATTTTTTTAAATATGGAAAGTATATTCTTTCACAAATGTGGCTTTTCTCTTACTCTCTTAATAATAACTTTTAATTAAGAGAACACCTTAATTTTAATATATCTAAATTACCAATCATTTCCTTTATAGTTAAAATAATTTGTTTTCTGTTTAAGAAATATTTACCTACAGCAAAGTTAAAAATATGTTCCATATGGTCTCTAATAGCTTTATACTTTACCTTTTATATGAAATAGAAATTAATAACTTATAATAATACTAAAGGCCTGGTGCACAAAAATTTGTGCGGTCGGGGAGGGGGGTGGCCCTCAGCCCGGCCTATGCCCTCTTGCAGTCTGGGACCCCTCAGGGGATGACCACTTGCTGGCTGAGGCCTGCTCCCCAGGAAATAGGGCCTAAGATGGCAATCAGACATCCCTCTGGCAGCCCGGCAGCCATCGGGGAAGTCCACTTGCCAGCGGGGAGCAGACCTAAGCTGCAGTTGGACATCCTTAGCGCTGCTGAGGAGGCAGGAGAGGCTCCCACCACAACTGCTGTGCTGGCAGCCATCAGCCTGGCTTGTGGCTGAGCAGAGCTCTCCCTGTGGGAGTGCACTGACCACCAGAGGGCAGCTCCTGCATTGAGCTTCTGCCCCCTGGTGATCAGTGTGTGTCATAGTGACCAGTCATTCCCAGTCGTTCTGCTGCTAAGGTCAGTTTGCACATTACCCTTTTACTATATAGGATGGAGGCCTGATGCACGGGTGGGGGTCAGCTGGTTTGCCCTGAAGGGTGTCCTGGATCAGTGTGGGGGTCCCCACTGGGGTGCCTGGCAGTCTGGGTGAGGGACTGAGGGCCTTTTTCAGGCTGGCGGGTGACTGAAGCTCCCAACCTCTCCTTTTTTTCTTTTTTTTTATTCTGGGATTTATTTACCTTCTATGGCTGTCACTGGAGCTGAGAGCCAGCTTTAGCTCTGAGGAGGGCTCCAGCTCTGAGGCCTCGGCTGCTGAAAGCAGGTATCTGGGTTTGTTTGGCTTCTATAATTGAAACACTGTTGCAGTCCTGCTGGCTGAGGCCTGGCTGGCTGAAAGCAGGTATCTAGGTTTGTTTAGCTTCTATAATTGCAACATTGTTTCTTAGAGTGCAGGTCAGAACCCTGCAGCGGCAGGCGGGGAATCTTGGCTTCCTCCATCACTGGAGCAAGCAAGCCTCCTGTTCGCTTCAGCTGCCTGGCTGTTGGCTGCCATCTTGGTTAGCAGTTAATTTGCATATCACCCTGATTAGCCAATGGGAAGCATGTCGGAGGTACGGTTAATTACCATGTTTGTCTATTATTAGATAGGATAATTCACCTAAAATTTGTAGGGAGTTTTTTAGGTGGTATAAAGGGCTGAAAGTTATTTTTTTCCAAAGCGATGTCCAAATGAGCAAGCACCATTTATCCAATAGACCAGTGGTTCTCAACCTGTGGGTCGCAATCCCTTTGGAGGTCAAATGACCCTTTCACAGGGGTCGCCTAAGACCATCAGAAAACACATATATAATTACATATTGTTTTTGTGATTAATCACTATGCTTTAATCATGTTCAATTTGTAACAATGAAATTGGGGGCACCACAACATGAGGAACTGTATTAAAGGGTCGCGGCATTAGGAAGGTTGAGAAGCACTGCAATAGACAATCTTTTTCCCATTGCTTTAAAACACTCTGGTGTTATGAGTCAAGTAGCTTTATATGTTTTGCTCTATTTTTGAACTACCTAGTCTATGTCAGTGGCCTCTTTGTCTGTATTTCCACCCATATTCCACATTATCTTAATTACTGTAGCTTAATAACAATTCTTACAATCTAGTACTGTAAGTCTTAAAATTTGCACCACTCTAAGCTTGTCTTGGTTATTTTGGCTATTTGCACTCAAATATAGATTTTTAGAATCTTATGGATTTCTATAAAATAAAACTTCTGTAATTTTCATTGGTATTACATTTAACCTATGCATCAATTTGGAGAAAATTGATATTTTCATTTATAAATATAAGCTCTCCTTCCTGATATTAACACTTTCTTTAATATCTCAAAAATATTTTCTATTTTTCTGTGTAACATTTTTGTACAATTTTTGTGAAATTTAATATTCCGTATTCAATATTATTTGATGCTATTGCAATATTATTTGATGCTATAACATTTTTATAGATGTTTGTGGTTGGAATGTAGAAATGCAATCGATTTTGTTACTCAATTTATATCCAAAGGCTATCTTAAATTTAGATATTAATTCCAAGAGATTCTTTGAGATTCTCTACATGCATACTATATAATCTGGAAAATCCATTTTTGTTTCTTCATTTTTGAATCTTATATCACTGTCTTTCATGTTATGTTGCGCTGGCTACAATCTTGACTACATATTCATTTGAATTGAAGTGGTGGTAGTGGGAATATTTATTCTATTCTTCATTTCAGGTGGAAATCTTACTATAAGTAATTTTTTTGTAGGTACCCTTTATGTAAAGAAGAATATCTTCCATTTCTAGTTTACAAATAGTTTTTGTGATAGCTGTCCTTTTCTGCATCTTTTGAGATAATCATATGTTTTTTCTCCTATAGTTTGTCAATGTGATGCATCGCATCGATTAACAATTCTCTACTAAACTTTGCATTCAGAAAAAAATCCAACTGGGTTATGATTTTTTCCCCTATGCATCACTGGATTTTTTAAGGACTTAAGAGAACTTGGAATCTTTTCCCATTCTTGTAAGAAAAGAATGTTGACCTTATAAGACAACTTTGAAATCGCTCTCTCTGCCTTTTTTTCTGAAATAGTTAGTTTATATACAATTATGTTACTATTTCTAAATAATTTGCAGAATTCACTATGATCCAAATACAGTCTATAGCTTTTCTTATAATAAGGTTCTTATTTAGAGATCTAACTAATTAATAGCTATAGGACCACTGATTTTATTTTTTTTCATTTGTCTTATGTCAGTTTTGGTATATTGTTAGGGTTGTGTTTTTGTTTTGTTTTTTTAAGGGGAAGACTGTCAATTTCATCTAAATTTTCTATATTTTTTGAAAACTTGTTTTTGACTTATTCTTCTTATCATTTTAATATCTGTACTTAGTGTCTTAGTGTCATCCCCTTTTTTCATTTCTGACAGGCTAATTTGTTCTCCCCACATACTCTTGATTAGGCTAAACAAGTTTATCAGCTTTATTGATATTTTCATAGACCCAACTGGGACATTCTTCATCTTTTATGCATTGTTTTTCATCTACATTATTAATTTCCACTATTATTGTCATCTTTCCTTCTTTCTACTACCTCTGTATTTAATCTGCTGTTTGATAACATCTTGAGATGAATGATTTTAGAATATTAATTCTGGATTTTTTCTTTAATAATATAATCATTTTGTTGTAATAGGAAAACATATGCAATATATTTCCATTAAATATATTTTAACTGCTTCCTATAGTTTTAATAGGTCCTATTTTAATTATTAATCATACTATTTTCCAATTTACATTTTTATTTCTTTTTTGGTCCATGATATATGCCAATTTGTTGCTCAATTTTAAAACATTTGATGATACTCATATTATCTGTTTGTGTTTTATAAATTAATTCTACTATAGGAAGAACACATTTTGTATGATTTTGATTCTTTGCTATTTAAGATTTGCTTTTATTATACATTCTACTATAAATTTTGCTAAATTTCCCATGTGCACTTAAAAGCAATGTGTTGTTTGTGGTTGCAAATTAATTAGAAAAATAGGTAAATAGATGGTAGATAGATAGATAGATAGATAGATAGATAGATAATAGATAGATAATATGTAGATAACAGCATTAATTAGATGGCATGTATTTGTGTGGTTTAATTCTTCCTTTCTTACTGATAGAAATGTTTATTTTGTCAGTTAATGATGGAAGTGTTAAAATGAATATTTATAAAGTCTCCCTTTTGATTCTATCAGTTTGGGCTTTATTATATATTAAGATATACAATTAGGTGCACAGAAATTTGGAACTATTTTCTCTTGGAGTTTTTCCTTCTTTGTTATTATGACATATCCTTCTTTAGCTTAAGTAATGATTTTTTACCATAAGGTCTATTTTATCTAATATTTATATGACTTCAGCTTTCTTCTGGTTTGCATTTGCAAACCAGATATGTCTTTTTTTCCTTTTTTTTACTCTCAATCTTCTTGTTCATGTATATTTGAATAACATACACTGTATTTACATTTATATTGACATTTATATTTTATTTATTTATTTATAGCACTAGGTGCTATGATTTCTTTTTCTTAAGTCTAGTTTGGCAGTCTTTCTTTTAGAGCAGGGGTAGAGAAATGTTTTCTGCAAAAGGTCAAGAGTGAAGATTTTAGACTTTGTGGTCCACGCCCAGTGTATGTCATAGTTACTCAACTCTGCTATTGCAGTCCAAAAGCAGCCACAGAGAATATATAACTGAATTAATGTGAATGGGTTCTAATAAAACTTATCAAAAAAAAGGCAGCAAGCCAGTTTCAGCCTGCAGAGTCTCATTTTCCAAAACTTTTTAAACGTATTAATTACATTTACATTGGTTGTTTTATCTGATATGTTGGGGGGTGTGTGGGGGGGAATTCTAACCTCTTATTTGTTTTCTCTTTTTTCTACTTGTTATTCATTCTTTCACTTTTTTGTTAGATAGTTATGAATTTTTTATCATTCAGTTTTCACACTATGCACACTATACATCCTTTTACTATTCTTTAAATAATTTTACTGAAATTATAACATACATCCTTGAGACTATTAGGCTCTTATGTACATTAGTTATTTGTTACTTTCTAGACAACCTTAGGACTTCCTTTATCTACCTTTGGCCTTTTCTATTGTTTATTGTCATGTTGCATATACAAGGGTGGGCAGAAGTAGGCTTACAGTTGGGAATACATAAAATACAGTTTATTATTTATTAATTATTATATTATTTATTTGTATTACAACTGTAAACCTACTTTTTCCTATCCCTGTATTAATTCTATATTTTTTCTCCAAATTACATTATTATTATGTTTATGCACTCACAATTCAGATTAAATCACATTATTTCTTTCCATAGCTCTTCTCTACATTCCTTATAAAATTTCATGCTTCCATATTAGAAAAATCTATTTTGCTCCAATAACTTTTTTAGTTTTCTCTGCATATTGCTGGCAGTGGGGGCAGGTGGTGACGTCTGATACTGATACATTGGCTCAGTTTTGTTTGTTTGTTTTTTAAATCTAAAATCATGAGAACTACCTCAGTTAATGTCCCTTCTCTTTAGGATAATTGCCTCTCAACTTCTGGCTAATGTTTGATGGCTTCAAACGAATTGCATTTTAAAATTTTTGCTGAAATGTTATACTTTTTTTTTTTTTTGGCTGAGAGTGTTGATCTACAGTAAGCTAATGTAGCATAACCAAAATTTTTGTACTGTTGTTTTTTTTCTCTTTGTATGTCTAAATAGCCTCCTTCTTTTCCCCAATAAACACAGATGAGGGAAAGGAGATGCACAGTAACGTCCTCTCCCCTATGTCCCGAAAACACTGAAATTAATGAAAGACAACATGCATTTCAGGTTAAAAATTTTTTTTATACCAGCAGGATCCTGATATCCTATTTATAGCTAGGTCTTGTAGCTTTCATGTAAGCTCTCCTAATGTTCTGTCACAATATTTTAGGTTGATATACATTAAAGTTCCCTTTCCACAGTCACACCCATTCAAAGGAGCAGGCACCTTACCAATACCTTCTTAATGGGTTATTGAATTGCTTATTTGGCCACTTAGTCATGATTTCAAATGCCTGTAACTTCACTTTGCAAAGTACACCAAATTACTTCAACCACAATCAATCAGAATAAGTCCACATATTCTGCTAGGCAGTCTTTCAACTATAAGACATTAAGAAATAACTCTTTCCTCCATCTCATATTTTCCATGAAGTACCTTCATATTTTTATTTAATAAAGACATTTTAAAATGAAGATACTTACTTCCTAGCTATATTATTTATCCCCTTTTACTCTTTAATTGCATAACTTAGCTTTCAGGAAAATGTATTTTGTATAAAGTAATCATAAATTTCTTTGTAATTTTCCTCTCATCACTTAATACACTTTTAAAGTCATCTGTAGTCAACTTTATCCAAAATTTTAAATAAAAATAAAAGGCAATGATATAGGACATTGCACACATGCTATCATCTTTCATACAGATACCCCAAAGCCCTTTACAATGTTAATCAAAGTGTGCTGTGTCCAATGTTGGTTGGGTGGCGATTCTTAGCCAGGAGAGTGCATGAGATTCTCTTGTGATGGTTTTTAAATAAATGCAGCCAGTGTCCTAACACCTTAGGCACTGGAATTTGGAATGCATGGATTATTAAAGAACTCTGCATACCACTGGGGTGCACAGATACTTAAGAAACACGGCTTTAATCATTGGAGGATAAAGAAGAAATGAGACTTGTCTCAGTCAAGTTGAAAAAACAACAACACTTAAAACTATGTAAAATAACATGTAATTAAGAATTGAATTTTCTGGCACAGTGTGAGAACAGTTTCATTAGGAAGATCAGAATTGATCTGTACTTTCAGGAATAGAGGAGACATGCAGAGCGGGCAGGAATGCCTGCAATGGGGAAAAATTTAGGATACGAGCAACAGCACAGAGACTGAAATAATCATTATTAGGCAATCAGTGCAAAGAACAAGCTAGTCACCTCAAAGTAGAAACTGTTTCTACCTGTTCAATGCTTTCTACACAGTATTATCACCTGTTGAACAGACATGTGAATAAATGAATAAACTAGTCAATCTATCAATAATCAGAGTGACATGTTCTCATGCTGGAGTAGTGGAAAATAGGTATGCATATTTAGAACAAGATCCCAATTATAGATGACCTTGAAAGCCAGCAAAGGGGTTTTGAAGAAGGGCGCCAATAAAGAAAAGAATATTTGAGCTTGGTTTATCAGGGGATCACAAGCAGGCACTAGAGGGGCTCCACACTTGAAGAGAAGCCAGTTGAAAATGTGCTGCAGTGATATAGGTGTGTGACTATAAGTTTTGTACTACTTTCTTTTCTTTTTTAAAATATGTTTTTATTGATTTTAGAAAGAGAGGAAGAGAGAGGGAGAGAGAGAGAAACATTGACGAGACAAGAACATCGATTGGCTGCCTCCTGCAATGCCTGTCCCCCAATGTGGATCCACCCTGCAACCCTGCATTTGCCCTGATATCCTCTTGGTGCATGGGTCAGCGCTCAACCAGCTCAGCCACAGTGGCCAGGGCTGCTGCACTATTTTCATTTAAAAAAAAAATAATGTGCCAAAACCAGTTTGGCTCAGTGGATAGAGCGTCAGCCTGCGGACTGGAAGGTCCCAGGTTCGATTCCGGTCAAGGGCATGTACCTGGGTTGCGGGCACATCCCCAGTAGGGGGTGTGCAGGAGGCAGCTGATCGATGTTTCTAACTCTCTATCTCTCTCCCTTCCTCTCTGTAAAAAATCAATAAAATATATTTAAGAAAAAAAAAATGATAATGATAAAGCATTCCTACCAAATAAAGAGTGCATGTGTAGTGATAAAAAAGTTATTCAAAGTAATTTCAAATATCACTTAGTTGTTTAGTTTAATATTGTGTGCTATCTAACTGGATGATTTTTTTTTTTTTTTTTTTTTTTTTTTTTTTGCCTTTAAATTGCACTTGTTCTCTGAGTTGTTCCTCTTCTAGTCTTTCTTCATCCTCTCATTCCTATTCCCTTATTTTGGGGCTTTTCCTCCTTAAATATATTTAGCTAAAAATACCATCTACTAGAAAATTCTAGCTGCTGAAAATTTTATATAATTTGCTACATTCTATCTGCATGGCATTAAAAAATTCAATTTAAACTTTAATATTTTAGAATTGACTTTCCCTAGTTAGAGTGAGAGTGGAAGTATAAAAATGAAACATCAAAATGTTGATTTAAAAAAAAGACAAGATGTTAATGTTCTTAGATACTTGTTTAAGCCTATACTATACATAGTTAAGTTAGTTTAGCCAGAAATTTTCATCTGTTATTTGAAACATTTTTTAAAAGTCTGAACAATATTTCCTAATTTTTGCCTTAAGATATATTTCATAGACTGTTTCTTCACCCATGTTTGATTAGCTTGTCATAATACTCTAATGATATGACTTATGTGTATATTTGCAGAACTATAGGTATTGCATAAGCTGAGACTAGGCGAAATAATGACCATACACTCATATTATACAATATTTATGATATATAGAATGAAAGCTATGAGGCAAGTTTAAAAAAAACATGGTTAGCAGAACTTTAATTGATGGGACTATAAAAGAAAGAAAGAAATCTAAGCTACAGAATATCCCCAACCCCACAATTACCTGAAGCATGACTGAGGAAATACTAAGACAAGAAAACAAAATATAAGTCCATCTCCTAGATAATTAGATACTTAAGGGAGTCACATTCATTCTTTCAGGCCAATGGGGGAATGATGTAACTAATTCAAGGAATTACCGTCCATCCTAATGGACTAAATGGGTGCAGGGAGGATATATTGCCTCCGCTTCGCATTACCAGGAAGTTTCAACTACAGTGAAAATCTATTCATCAGGGGAGCAGAAAACTTGTATTATTATAGCTTAGGGTAGTCTGGAAGCAATGAGATTTTTTTTTTCTTAAGAAGGCAAAAAAAAAATATCTAATGTATAATTATTGCTGGATTTTAATGGGCCAAAATGGCCTTAGAAAGAGAAATTAAGGGTTTCCAATGGACAAAAAAATATCTACCGCCTAAAAGCTGAACTGCATCAGGGATCGCTGGATATGCTCCGCACCATCACCACTAACCCTTGTGCTTGTTTGGACACCTCCATGGATTAAACAATTAACCTTTGAAAATCCATGGTTATTTGAAAACGAAGCTTTCTTTTTACTTAGTCTTAGATGAGACGTGGAGAAAATGGTTTGGCATATAAGAGCTACATTAGCTTGAACGTTTGCATGTTTCTGTTCAAGTATAGGCATCTATCAAGGATTCAAACCAAAGTGGAAGAAGAATTTAAATCATGCATGGATCTTAGAGACAGAGAGAGACATCTACTGGTCCATTCATTACCAATCCCCAGCACCTCCCCCCGCCACAGTAATTAATGTAATGTTTTCTCTCTCTACAGCTGACAGCCAAGAGCATAATTAGAGTCTAATAAAACACGGGAAAGTCACAAATGCAAAGTGGAATAAACAGTAAACAGTGAGGGAAGAGGAATCCAGGGGTGTGATGGCTGGGTAATGCCTTAGATAAACTGTGTGCACATTGACACTGTCACGCTCTCGGCAGCCCCAAGTGTGCTGGTAGCCCGGTGCAGACAGACAGCTCGAATTAATCCCAAGAGGAGTGCATGACAGGCGAGTGAAGCAGACAATTAGAATGAAGGAGGAAATTGGAAATGGCAAAGGTGTGAACATATGTCAAATTACAACTAAATGATAAATTACAATTCTGTCATTGGAATAAGCGGTAATTAAGAAAGATTTCAGCTATCCCTCTTGAAAAAAAAAAAAAAAGAGAGAGAGAGAGAAAGAGAATCACATTTTTTTTCTTTCCCGGTTTAGATTTGTTTGCTGAATCGCTTCCATCCGTCTCACACATGGGGCTGATCTTCCCGACTTTGGGGCTGCATTATTTGTGTACATTAAGGATAATTCTTTTCTTTCCTCTTCCCCATTTTCCCGACTGGCAGAATGATAGTGTCAAAATGAGCAGGAAGCTGATAGTATCTGATATAAAAACCTCACTGAGGTTTAAAAAAAAAAAAAGAGGGTAGCTGCTGAAGCTGCTGCTGCACTCTAATTATTTTAAACAAGCACTGCACAGTCCAGCTGACAATTAGGAAAGTCTGCTTTATGGCTTGGGGGATTCACATGAAACCTCATAATCTCTGTATACACGTCCTTCCCGGTTAGACACTAATGAATGTGGGTGGGGTTTCTTGGCAGTTTTCGGCCACTTAACCACAATTTAAAACAGCTGTGTCATTATCATGAGCTTTTTGAATCCAACATCCCGTTCCAATTTAGAGTTTGTAGCACCTGTGGTTGGTTACAACCTCTGGGACCGAGGCAGGGAAAGGACAGAAGCAAAAATGCAGCGCTGGCAAAGGCAGCCCCCGAGAGGGCTCGGGTCCCACGGGCCACTGCGCTCCAGGACACGGAGGAGGCGGCATCTCACAAAGGCGAGTCTCCGGTGTAAACACGAGGCGCCCTGTGCAGGGAGGTGCTCTTCCGCGGAGCCAACCCAGCAGAGACTAGTTTTCAACTCCTTAGCAAAGCAGACACGTTCTCTTACAGAACCCTGGCATAGGAAAGGGGGGAAAGAACGTGACAATGAGAAGGGCCCTGCAGGTCCTGGTGCCAAGGTGACGATCTTTGAAAATTTAGCGCCTTTCAAAACAGAATTTTATCTGACCATTTTCTACCTGTTAGTTGGTGAAACTGATAATTGTAGAAATGCAGCAACGATCACAATAATAGTCATAGTAGTGATTTACGTGAGGTTTTGGACTGAAATAAAATATCTTAGCATGATAAGCAACACATCCACCACATGCTCTTCTGATATTTAGAGGATCAGCTAACGCTAAATTTTCCCTGCATTATACATGCTTTTGCAAGTGCTTATAACATTAAATAGCTACAGTCTTATACTTACAGAATGAGGCAATGCTATTATTTAGTGTCTAAAAAAGGGAGACTGAGATAGTGAAAGTCCTCTTAGAATATGCAAATATTTACATCATTCCTTTCTCACCCTCCCTGTAGGGCAAAAAGGAGACAAATATCCAAAAAGGTAAATAAAATGCTCTCACAGAGAGGTCAGAAGCCCCAATGATCTTCCGGGATAAATCAATTTCTAGCAGCTGCGGCCAGATATTGTAGTTCAAGGCCTTGAAAGTTTAATTGGGGAAGCATGTTAAAAGTTAAAGGGCCAGAGTGATGTTAATTACATGAGGTTTTCCTTGTAGAAAATCTTCCTGGCACAGAGCCACCGTCCCTCTTTCTTAGATAAGGGTAGAGAAGTACCTGGGTAGGCACTTCCATATTTTGACAAGGTTTATTTTAAAAACAGTTTTTTGCAGTCATCGGTATGCTTCACAAGTAATAGAGCTGAATGTGTTCATTTATTATATTCATAGTACAGTGTAGGTTAAGAAGCCTCTGACATCGTATGCCAGGATGCCAGAAGGGTCCAAACATGGAACAAATTAAGAGCTGGGTTTCAATTCTTTCTCCTCCCCGATTCCCTCACTCCACCCAGGAATAGAAGTTCTCTTAGGAAGCATGAATATAGGAGTGTAGACTAAAAATAATATTGGACTTTTAATCTAATCAGGAGGAAATATTTATAAAATATAACTTGACAAAATATAATTAAATATTCATTAAATATGATGCAATTGATTAATTGTCTACATAATAAAAGTTGAATGGAGAATGATGTCAGTCTTCAGGTTGTTTACTTTGTAAATACAGGAAAAAAGCAAATCTGAACATGAGAAATCATTTTCCCAAACATATAGCATTCCACATTCAGTTTATTTTCAAGAGACATTTATTATGTGTGTACTAAAGCTACAGACATGAAATGAGATTTCTCAACGTTAATGGTAGAGCATAAGCTCCTTTCAGGAAATAATGTATATGAAGTCAGTTGGAAAATTATGTTTTTTTAATAGCAAGTTAAGTTGTCACATTTGCCACATCTGCCACAACTTTCCAAAGAGAAGACTTGTTTTAATAAACATAAGAGGCTATCGAAATCATTGTGTTGGCAAAGGATGCTGTTCTAACACATGTTGGTTTAATATAGACTTTACATATGGAAGCTGTTTATACAGCACTTTTCCCAAGGATGCGCCACCTATGATCCACATAAGATCTGGGCAGGTACAGAAACCTGCATTTTGGACAAGCATTCCAGGTGTCTGTCATGCAGACTGGGACCCTTCTTTGCTGAGGGCCAGCTATCTTGCTCTAGTATTCACTCTCCTGCTAATGGGGATTCAAAACATGGGCTCTGGCTAAAGGCTGGCCTAGGTATGCACAGGATAAGTCTCTGCAATGCCTAGAAATAATCATTTGATGTTAGGTTGATTGATGAATGGTGACACCAAAAGTTATAACCAGCCCGAGACCTTGCTAAGCTATTGGACTATTCAATAGAAGTCTGGAAAGTCCATAGTGTAGGTGCCAGAAAAAAAACACCTAGAACTAAGTTCAAAACTGATATAGAGCCATCAAAATAAATAAGAAACAAAGAGTGACAGGACAAAAATATTTGCCAGTAATCTAACTGCCCACCATCATACAACTGCACACTATCTACACTAATAAAAGAGAAACATGGTAATTGGCGTACGACCGCTACCCTTTTCATTGGCTAATCAGTGAGTATATGCAAATTAATTATCAGCCAAGATGGCGGCCGGCAGCCAGGCAGCTGGAAGCGAACATGAGGCTTGCTTGCTCCAGTGACTACGGACTCCAACGTTCCCCACCTCACTTTCCGGCCTCTCAGTTGCAACTCTAAGCAACTATATACTATGTTGCAAATAAGAAGCTAAACAAAAGCCCAGAAACTGGCTTTCAGTCAGCCTGACTTTAGCAACATTGTATCGATGTTTTCAGCTGCGAGGCCTCAGAGCTAAAGCTGGCCCAGAATAAAAAAAAAAAAAAAAAGAAAACAAGGAGTGGTTGGAAGCTTCAGTCACTCGCTTCGGGAAAACAGCCCTCAGCCCCTCACCCAGACTGGCCAGGCACCCCAGTGGGGACCCCCACCCTGATCCAGGACACCCTTCAGGGCAAACCAGCCGGCTCCCACCCGTGCACCAGGTCTCTATCCTATATAGTAAAAGGGTAATATGCCTCCCAGCACCGGGATCAGCGGAGCAGGGAGGCTCCCGGCACTGGGATCAGCATGACAGGGGGCAGCGCCCAAAACCCCTGATCGCCCTTCGGCTCTGTGTGTGACAGGGGGCGGGGCCACAACCTCCCTATCTGCCCTGCTCTGTGCCCGGTAGGGGGGAGCTCCCCAATCCCCTGATTGGCCCTGCTCTGTGTGACAGGGTAGAGCCATAACCTCTCCATCGGCCCTGCCTCCAGTGTGACAGTGGCGGCGCCCCAACCCCCTGATCGGCCCTGCTCTGTGGGTGATAGAGGGTGGCGCCCCAACCCCCCTCCACGGGCCTTGCTCTGTGTGTGACAGGGTAGAGCCATAACCTCCCCATTGGCCCTGCCCTGAGTGTGACAGGGTGCAGCGCCCCAACCCCCTGATCCGCCCTGCTCTGTGTGTGACAGAGGGCGGTGCCCCAACTCCCCTATCGGCCCTACTCTGTGAGTGACAGCGGGGAGCTCCTCAACCCCCTGATCAGCCCTGCTCTGTGCGTGACAGGGTACGGACCCCCAACCCCCCTGATGGGCCCTGCTCTGTGCGTGACAGGGGGCAGCACCCCAACCCCCTGATGGGCCCTGCTCTGTGCGTGACAGGGGGTGGCGCCACAACCTCCTCATCGACCCTGCCTTGAGTGTGACAGGGGGCGGTGCCCCAACCCCCAATCGGCCCTACCCTGAGCGTGACTGAGGGTGGCATTGCAACCTCCCGATCCGCCCTGCTCTGTGCATGATGGGGCAGTGCCACAACTCCCCAATTGGCCCTGCTCTGAGCCTGACCAGGGGCTGCACTTAGGAATTGAGCGTGCCCTCTGCCACCCGGGAGCAGGCCTAAGCCAGCAGGTCGTTATCTCCCGAGGGGTCCCAGACTTTGAGAGGGCACAGGCCGGGCTGGGAGACCCCCCCTCCCCCGCCCCAAGTGCACAAATTTTTGTGCACCGGGCCTCTAGTTTATAATAAGGGGTGAGAAAACCACACCCCACAGGCATGCCACCTGTTTTTTAAAATAAAGTTTATTGCAACATAGCCATGCTCAGTTTTTTAAACATCTTGTGTTGCTTCTGTCAAACTACAAAAGCAGTGTTAAATAGTTATGGCAAATATTGTCTACTAGAGGCCCGGTGCACAAGATTCATGCACTGGGCCGGGGGGGGGGGGAGGGTCCCTCAGCCCGACCTGCACCCTCTCACAGTCTGGGACCCCTCGGGGGATTTCCGACTGCCAGCTGTCTGACATCCTTAGTGCTGCCGTGGAGGCGGGAGAGGATCCCACCACTGCCGCTGCACTCGCCAGCCATGAGCCCGGCTTCTGGCTGAGCAGCACTCCCCCTGTGGGAGAGCACTGACCATCATGGGACAGCTCCTGAGATGAGTGTCTGCTCCCTGGTGGTCAATGCGCATCATAGTGACTGTTCATTCCACTGTTCAGTCGATTTGCATATTAGCCTTTTATTATGTAGGATCCCACAATCTAAAATTGTTGGTATCGAGCCCTTTAAGAAAACATTTGCCAACCACAGATCTAGACTCACTACAGTATATTACCATAATGTATAGCACACGATAAAAATTCATAGACATGCAAATATGCAAGAATGTGACTGAAGCTCAACAAAAAAGAAGTCAGTAGAGAAAGACCTTGAGATACCCAGAGACTAGATTAGTCATTAAAAACTTTTAAAACTGTTATTATAGAAATCAACAGAAGCTTGTAGAAAAAGATTGTCATAATGAATCTTAATCAATAAAGGGACAACTGAAAATTTTCATATAAAAAAGTACAATATTGCCAGAACCGGTTTGGCTCAGTGGATAGAGCGTCGGCCTGCGGACTGAAAGGTCCCAGGTTCGATTCCAGTCAAGGGCATGTACCTGGGTTGCAGGCACATCCCCAGTGGGAGGTGTGCAGGAGGCAGCTGATCGATGTTTCTCTCTCATCGATGTTTCTAACTCTCTATCTCTCTCCCTTCCTCTCTGTAAAAAATCAATAAAATATATTTTAAAAAAAAAATTGAAAAAAAAAAAAAAGTACAATATTTGAAGTAATATGTCCACCAAGTAGGTTGAACAGAAGACAGAAGCCTAAGGAAAATGGAATTACTAAGCTTAAAGACAGATGAATAAAAATTAACCAATATAAAAAAAAAGACAGAAAACAGATTAAAAAAGAAAATGTCAGAGATCTATGGCATAATATCAAGCAGTCTAATACAGGTATAATCCAAAACCCAGAAGGAGATGAAGTTGTGAATTTTCCAGATCTTGGGTGTAGAGGGGCAGGGGAGAAAACTTGCAGATCTAAGAACCTCTGAAAACCTAAGATAAACACTTAACCAACCACATCCAGGTAAATATTAGTAAATATGATGGAAGCTGCAAATAAAGAGAAAAATAATATTCCAGTCATGAGAAAAAGAGACATTTTCCAAAAAAGGTAGCCATAATGTAAATAAAACAGGATTTTTACTGTAGATAACAGAAACTAGAAGACACTACAAAAAATGCTTTAAAGTACTGAAATAAAAATATGATTTTGAGGCCATCACTTTATATCCTGCAAATAATTCCTCAAAACATAAGGTTAAGTGGCCCCGCACAGTGTGGCTAAGTTGGTTGAGCATCTTCCCATGCACAGAGCGGTCACTGGTTCAATTCTGTGTTAGGGTACATGCATGGGTGTGGGCTCAATCCCCAGTAAGGGGCAGGCAGGAGGCAACTGATTGATGTTTCTCTCTCTCCCTCTCCTTTCCTCTCTCTCTCTGAAAAAATCAATCAAAACATAATTTTAAAAATAATAATAAGGTTAAAGGTAAACTACACTAGATGCAACTTGTACCTATAAGAAGAAATAAAGAACAATGGGAATGGTATATGTGGGAAATATAAAATACTAGAGGCCCATTGCACAAAATTCCTGCATGGGGGATGGGAGGGGTCCCTCAGCTTGGCCTGCACCCTCCAATCCAGGACTCCTCGGAGGATGTCTGACCACCTCTTGCAATCTGAGACCTCTGGCTCCTAACTGTTCACCTGTCTGCCTGCCTGATCACTCCTAACCCCTCTGCCTGCCTGCCTGATTGCCCCTAACCACCTCTGTCTGCCTGATTACCCATAACCACCTCTGCCTTCCTGCCTGATCGCCCCTAACTGCTCCCCTGCTGGCCTGATCGCCCCTAACCACCTCTGCCTTACCCCACATCCAGGACCCAGGATTCCCTCCTCTGGCCAGTTGCAGGCACCTGGGACCTGGGCTTCTCTCCCTCTGGCCAGCTGCAGGCACCCAGGACCCAGGTCAGCTTCACCCGGGCCGGCCGCTGCTGCAGGAGACCATGGGCGGGTGACTTCGCCTGGGTTGCAGCTGCAGCGGCTGGCGCCCGGGACTTTGGAGCAGGTGGCTTGTCCCTCTCCCAGGCTACAGGTGCAGGCACAGGCATTGGTGCCCCAGACTGAGGGGCGTGCGGCTTGTCCCTCTCCCGGGCCACAGCCTTGCTGGTCCCCATTCCTCTCTCGTGAGCTTATTTGTGCCTGGCTGGTCCCCATTCCTCTCTCCCCAGTGTTGAGTGTCAGTGTTGAGAGCCATTACTGTGTTAGGGTGTGAGGGCATGATGACCATTTGCATATTAGCTCTTTATTAGATAGGATTATCATTTTACATTTAATTCCATTAAAAGGCACTGATTTTTTAAAGTAAAATTTATAACATTGTATTTTGATATTAGTAATATATATAGACATGTGATAGTCAAAGGATGAAATTATAATGCATAATATAAATTGGTATATAGTGAAATATAGTAAACTAGAGGCCCGGTGCACAAAAATTTGTGCACTTGGAGGGGGAGGGGGGGTACCCCAGCCCAGCCTGTGCCCTCTTGCGGTCTGGGACCCCTCAGGAGATAACGACCTGCTGGCTTAGGCCTGCTTCCGGGTGGCAGAGGGCAGGCCCAATTCCTAAGTGCAGCCCCTGGTCAGGCTCAGAGCAGGGCCAATTGGGGAGTTGGGGCACCACCCCGTCATGCACAGAGCAGGGCGGATTGGGAGGTTGCGATGCCACCCTCAGTCACGCTCAGGGTAGGGCCAATTGGGGGGTTGGGGCACCGCCCCCGTCACACTCAAGGCAGGGTCAATGGGGAGGTTGCGGCGCCACCCCCTGTCATGCACAGAGCAGGGCCGATCAGGGGGTTGAGGAGCTCCCCCCTGTCACTCACAGAGTAGGGCCGATAGGGGAGTTAGGGCACCACCCCCTGTCACACACAGAGCAGGGCGGATCAGGGGGTTGGGTGCTGCACCCTGTCAAACACAGAGCTGCGGGGCAATCAGGGGATTGGGGAGCTCCCCCCTATCAGGCACAGAGCAGGGCGGATAGGGAGGTTGTGGCCCAGCCCTCTGTCACACACAGAGCTGCAGGGCAATCAGGGGGTTTGGGTGCTGCCCCCTGTCACGCTGATCCCGGTGCCGGGAGGCCTCGCTGCTCCGCTGATCCCGGTGCTGGGAGGCATATTACCCTTTTACTATATAGAATAGAGGCCTGGTGCATGGGTGGGGGCCGGCTGGTTTGCCCTGAAGGGTGTCCTGGATCAGGGTGGGGGTCCCCACTGGGGTGCCTGGCCAGTCTGGGTGAGGGGCTGAGGGCTGTTTTCCGGAAGCGAGTGACTGAAGCTTCCAACCGCTCCTTGTTTTCTTTTTTTTTTTTTTATTCTGGGCCAGCTTTAGCTCTGAGGCCTGGCCGCTGAAAACATGGATACAATGTTGCTAAAGCCTGGCTGACTGAAAGCGGGTTCCTGGGGTTTTGTTTATCTTCTTATTTGCAACATAGTACACAGTTGCTTAGAGTTGTAGCTCAGAGGCCAGCAGCGCAGGCGGGGAACGTTTGAGTCCTCCTTCACTGCAGCAAGCAAGCCTCATGTTCGCTTCCAGCTGCCTGGCTGCCGGCCGCCATCTTGGCTGACAGTTAATATGCATATACTCACTGATTAGCCAATGAAAAGGGTAGCGGTCGTATGCTAATTACCATGTTTCTCTTTTATTAGTGTAGATTATTCTTACCACTGAGAATACTGTATTAAGTTAGAGCAGGGGTCCTCAAACTTTTTAAACAGGGGGCCAGTTCACTGTCCCTCAGACCGTCGGAGGGCCGGACTATAGTTAAAAAAAAACAACTATAAACAAATTCATATGCACACTGCACATATCTTATTTTGAAGTAAAAAAACAAAACAAGAACAAATACAATATTTGTATTTGCATGTGGCCCGCGGGCCGTAGTTTGAGGACCCCTGAGTTAGAGTTTCAATTCCCAGGGTAAATGTAAAATGGTAGCACAAAGATAAACCACAATAGCTTAATCAAAGAAAATCCTGAAAACATTATATTAAACAAAATTAAAGATAAAAAGTGAGGAATTAAAAAAAAATCAGATGAACAACTAGAAAAATAATAACAAAAAGATATACTTAAGTACAAACAGACAAACAATTATAATAAGTGTAAATGGACTATATTCTACAATTAAAGTGCAAGACAGAGAAAGTGTATTTTTTAAAAGACCCAACTGTATTTTTTTATTTAAAAAGAAACACTTAAATTCAAATATAAAATAAGTTGGAAGTAAAGTGTTGTAAACAGATTTACCATACGGTTAATAAGCACAAGAAAAGTAGGGTTGCTTTGTTAATACAATATAAAATACTTTAGGTACAGAAGTATTACTACAGGTGGACAAGAAACATTTTTACATGTCAATCTGAGAAAGACTGCATATTTCTAACAGTGCATGAACTTAAAAACAGTGCTTAAAAACACATGAAGGAAAATAATGACAGAACTAAATGGAGAAATGCCCCAATACAAGAATACAGTTGGAGTATTTAACACTCCTATCTTTTAAATTAATAGAATAAGGAAGTGTAATTGTTGATAATATTGAATATTTGAACAATACTACCAACAACATGACCTAATTGATATTTTGAAACATTGCAATCAGTAATTATAGAATACACATATTTTTCAGTGCAAATGGAATGTTTTAAGTGATAGATCATGTGTTGGCTCAAAAAAATAAGCATCAATAAATTTTAACACTTTGAAATATTACAGAATATGTCCTCTTTCCAAAATGTTATTAAATTATAAACAAGTGGCAACGATATATTTAGAAAACCTAAAATATTTGGCAATTAAGACCTGTGCTAATAAATAACATGGACCAAAAGAAGTAACCTGAAAAACACATTTCCACAAAATCAAGGCCAGAGTTTTTGCTTTTATCATTTCCAGTTCAACATGGAGGTCTTCACAGTGTAATAGGGCAAGAAAACAAAATAAAAGTCATAAACATTTAAATCAAAAGTTAAACTTTTCTTTATTCACATACAATGTTATTACTACAGAAATCATTGTATATTATCTTGGTAGTAAATATAAGAAAACATACAACAATACTGCTAGAACGAAAAAGTAGATTTTGCAGGTTTGGAAGTACAAGATTAGTATTAAAAATCAATTGTATTTGGGAAGTTACATACTAAATTTTTATTTAGAATTGAATCAAAAGATAGATATAAAAATGTTATGAAAAGAAATGTTATGAGACCTAAATAAATAGAAAGATATATCATTATTGTGATTGGAAAACTTTATTTTGTTAAGATATTTTCTCCAAACTGATTGGTAGATTGAAGGCAACTTCCATCAAAATTCCAAAAGTTAGTTTGTTTGTGTATGTGTGTTTACATGTGTAAATTGACCATTTATTTCTAAAATTCACATGGAAATGCAAAGGTTCTAGAATTGCCAGGTAAATCTTGAAAAGAAGAATAAAGTTATAGTTCATACACTGGCCATTTCAAGCCTTATTATAAAGCTACAGTTATCAAGCAACATGATACTACTAGAGGCCCAAGCATGAAATTCGTGCAAGGGGCTCGGCCCTCGCAGCCCTGGCTTTGTCTGGAAGGTTGTCTGCACGGTCGTCCAGAAGGTCTCTGGATGGTCGTTCTGCTGTTTGGTCTAATAAGCATATTAACTCTTTATTATACAGGATTACGAAGACATAAAACTGGATCACAGAATTAAATGTAGAGAACAGACTAGATTTATGGATATAGAATGGGGTTCACAAATATAAGCTCCAAGGCAATTCAATGAGGAAAGGAAAGTCTTTTCAACAAATGGTGATAAAAACAATAGATGTATGCATATTAAAAATAATGAACATCAACACCTACTACATCATCACCTAAACACAAAAATTAATTCAAGGTATCATAGGCCTAGATATAAAAGCTAAAACTAATAGGAGAATATGTTTGTGATTTTTGCATAGGCAGATATTTCTTAAATAGAATAAAAAAAATCTTACCATAAAATGTAAAAAAACTGATAAGATGGACTTTATTAAAATTAAAGCCTGTGCTTACAAAATTCAGTATTACAAAAAATAAAATACTTTTCAAATTATAAACCATACAAAAAATTTGTGTCTAAACTATATAAGAAAATTCTACAAATCACAAAAATAAAGGCAAACTACCAATTAAAATATAGAAAATTGATCTTGAACATATTTCTAAAAAGAAGATATATGAGTGGGCATCAATACATGGGAAATATGCTCAACATCGTAGTTATTTTTAGTTAAAGCCAAAATGAAATAGTATCCCACACTCATTAGATTAGCTAATATGAAAATAGACTGACAAACTTAATGTTGTTGAGAATACAGCATAATTGGAACTCTCAGTCATTGATGCTGGAAATATAGAAACTGGTGATTTCTTATACAGTTAAATATAAACCTGCTACATTACCCAGAAATTCCACTCCTGAAACTTACCTAAAAGAAGTGAAAAAAATATATTCACAAAAAGACTTACAAAGAATGTTTAGAAGAGCCTTATTTATAATATCAGCAAACTAGAAAAAATTCAAATATCTATCATAGTAGAATAAGAAAACAAAATGTGATACATTTATATGTTGGAATATCACTTAGCAATTGAAAAGTACTACTGATATATACAAAACCACTTATATATTTCAAAAAAAATTATGTTGCACAAAAGAAGCCCTGATCCAAAAATGCATGCTGTTTGATTACATTTTTTAGAAGTTCAAAAATAGGCAAAACTTATCTTTGATAACAGAAAACAAAACAGTAGTTACCGCTGAGATAGGGTGCAAATTAAATGAGATGGGACACTGGTAAATTGGGCGATATAAATGTCTACCTTGATTGGAGTGGTAGTCGCAGAGGTTTATATGTTTGTAAAACCTCCTTGAATTATGCCCCTAAGACCTATGTTTACACTGTATATAAATTTTACTTCAAATTGTAAAAATGCTTGGACAGGGCCTTGGTAATTAGAAAGCAGCTGCCACGTATATGTAATAGATAGTCAATCTACTTCTTCCTGGAGTTTTAAATGTTTCCCTGAAAGCAATCAGGCACTTTGGACAAAGCAATTAACTTTTTCTGGTAACTGGGGTACTGGTCAATAAAAATGCTGTTGATTTGTTCTGTTCTATCATATGGATACCATATCACGCTTGTCCAACTGTTAGCCAGACTGTAACTATTACAAACAGCAGTAAAACATCATTTTACATAGTAATAATCATCACACCTTAGAGTTGGAGTAGAAGCTTGTTTTAATGAATACAATTACAATATCAACTTTTTTTTTTAAAGTAACAAACTACTTTAACACTCAAGCAGTAGCACTTAACTTGTCTTGATTTTCTGATGTACATGTAAAGAAAACCATCACATGTAATTTTTAAAATACATTGTTTGGCAAAAAAAAAAAAAAAAAATCTACAGTGTCCTATTGAAATAAATCTCTAAGTGATAGGTATTTTGAATAATAGTTCCTTTTCTTTCTCTTTACTCATACACACAGAAGCCTATGGACCATTTATTGAATGAAATTAAGTAGTAATGAGAAAGAAATATAAATGTAAGAGAGCAAGACATAGAAAGAAGGAGAGGAGGTAAGGAGATATATACCATAAGTTCTAAAAATTGTCACTACTTAGTTTTAAAATGTTTATGCTTAGATAATCTCAGAATTGTAAAAAATGGAGACATGGTATTTGCTGGTTTGTGCAGAGTTCAGTTATTAGCATTAAATTCGATTGTTGTGCCACGGATTGCTAAGAATTATTTATCAGTATTGCTTTTGCCAAACTGACTTAACATTAGCTATATATGAAGCTACTTGACTGAGATTCAATAATTATGTTCATACCAACTGACTAGAAACCAAATGCCTTCTGCCACTGTCCATATTATTGCAGCGTAAGTCAAGAAGTATGCTTTGCCACTCCCCTGTGAAAAGCAACCTAAGTAATATTTCTTGTACCCGGTAACCACTATTCACAAATATGAAAGAATACTTGTAAAAGTGCAACAAGAATCTTTAGAAAGATAAAGATGCATCAAGTACACCTACAGCAGAAAGGTATAATAATATTATTTATGAAATAGTTGTAGAGGTCTTAAAGATATGCATATTTCAAACACTCTACAAATCAGTATTGTTTGCTTTTACCAAACAAAATTTAAATTACAAATCAAGGGATAATGGGTACTGCAGAGTTCAACAATACAGTAATATTTTTTTTTATTTTAATGAGTTCTGAATTAAAATATTGCAACTTTTATATTCTTTGAGCTTTTTAAAATAGAAACATACCTTTATCTATTTTTCTCTTAAATAGCATATTTTAGAGCAGTTTTAGGCTTATAAAAAAATCAATCAGAATGTACACAGATTCTGCATATAGTCAGATTTCCTTTTTTAACATCTTGAATTAGTGTGGTACATGTCTTACTATTGATGAACCAATACTGATACATTATTAACTAAAGTATATAGTTTATATGAGGGTTCACTTTTTGTGTTATACAGTCCTATGGACTTTGACAAATGCGTAATGTCATGTATATACTGCTAGAGGCCCAGTACACGAAATTCATGCACAGAGAGGGTCCCTAGGCCTGGCTGGCAATCAGGGCCAATTGGAGTCTTCTGCCTGCTGGCAGGGGCCTTTCTTCCTTCTGCGCTGCCCCCTAGTGGTCAGTGCACATCATAGTGAGTGATCTAACTCCTGGTCTCCCAGTCAAACTCCCAGGGGGACACTTTGCATATTAGCCTCTTATATATATACAGGTTATAGTATATACAAAATAGTCTCACTGTCCTAAGATTCTCCTGTGTTCCACCTATTTATTTCTCAACCTCGCCTTCCTACCCAATTTTGGTAACCACTAATCTTTCTATGGTCTCTATTGTCTTTCTTTTTTCAGAATGTAATGTATATGAAATTTTAGAGTATGTAGCTTTTTTTCACACTGGTTTCTTTAATTTAGCAATGTACATTTAAGGTTGCTCCATGTATTTTTGTGGCTTAGTAGTTTATTTTTTTTTATCACTGAATAATATTATATTTCAAGATGTTGACTATAATGAACAACGTAAACCGATAAACAAAAACAGATCCAGAGACAGAGAAGCATCAGTCAGACCATCAAACCTCAGAAGGAAGGTGGGGGAGGGTGGGGGTAAGGAGGAGAGATCAACCAAAGGACTTGTATGCATGCATATAAGCCTAACCAATGGACTCAGAAAACAGGGGGGTGGGGGCTTGAGTGGGGGGATGGGGGTTAATGTGGGGATAAGGACTCATATGTAATAACTTAATCAATAAAGACATTAAAAAAAAAGATGCCGAAAGGACATTTTGACATTTATGAATAAAGCTACCGCAATCATTCATGTTCAGGTTTCTGTGTGGACAGAAGTTTTCAACTAAATTGGGTGAACACCAAGGAGCACAGTTGCTGGATTACATAGTAAGGCTAACTTTAGCTTTGTAAAATGCTGCCAGTCTTCCAAAGCGGCAGCACCATTCTGCATTTCTACCACCAGTGAATAAGAGTTCCTTTTGCTCCACATCCTAGCCAGCATTTGGTGTTGTTAGTGTTTTGGATTTCAACCACCCTAACAGGCATGTTTTTGTATCTTACTGATGTTTTAATTTACATTTCCCTGCTGACATATCATGTGGAACACCTTCTCATACACTTATTTGCCATCTGTATATCTTCTCTGGTGAAGTGTCCGCTCAAAACTTTTGCCCATTTTTTAATTCAGTTGTTGAGTTTTAAGAATATATTTTACACACAAGTCCTTATAAAACATGTGTTTTTCAAATATATTCTCCCAATCTGTGGCTTGTCTCTTCCTTTAACAGCGTCTTTCACGGAACGGACTTTTATTTTAATGAAATGTAATTTATCAATTTTTTCTTTCATGAATAATAATTTGACAATACAATTGTCCCAGCACCTTTCTTTGAAAAAACTATCCCTTTTTAATGAAATTACCTTTCTCACAGATCCATTAACTACATCTGTATGGGTCTATTTGTGGGCTCTCTCTTCTGTTCCATTGATCTATTTGTTCTTTCACCAGTACTACGCTGTCTTGATTGCTGTAACTTTATGCTAAGTCTTGAAGTTTAGTCTTGCAGTCTTACTGGTCCTTTTTGACAATGTGTTGGCTATTCTAAATTCCAAGTTTTTTTCCTTTTCATACAAAATGTATTTTTTATTGATTGATTGATTTCAGAGAGAGAGAGAGAGAGAAACATTTGGTATGTGAGAAACATTGATCTGTTGCCTCCTGTACACACCTAGCGGAAGATCAAACCCTCAACCTTTTGGTGTATGGCAACACTCCAACCAACTGAGCCACACAAGCCAGGGCATATAAACTTCAGAATCAGTTCTTCTTAATATTGGCAAAGTAACTTATTGGGCTTTTGATTGGATTGCACTGAATCTATAGATCAAATTGGGAAGAAATGATCTCTCTCCACTTATGTAGTGATTCTCTGATTTTCTTCATCACAGATTTGTAGCTTTCTTTGGATAGATTTTGTGCATATTTTTTTTAGATTTACATTGAAGTATTTCTTTTTTATCCTAATACAAATGGTGTTGTGTTCTTAATTTCAGATTCTAATTTTTCCTTTCTGGTACATAGGAATGCAATTGACTTTTATAAATTAATTTTACCTGGTATATCCTACAAACTTGCAGTAATCACTTATTAGTTCCAGAAGTTGTGTTTTTTTATCAACCCTTTCAGATTTTCTATTTAAATAATCATGTCATCTGGAAGAGAGACGTTTATATCTTCTCTTCCAATCTGTATCTATTTTATTCACTTTCCATATTTTATTGAATTAACTAAAATTTCCAGTACAATGTTGAAAAGGTGACACCCTTGCTTTTTGCCTGATCTGGGAGGGAAAGCTTTGAGTTTCTCACTATGAAGTATGATGTTAGCTATAGGGTTTTATAGATACTAGATTGAGGAAGTTCCTGTTTATTCCTAGTTTGCTGAGAGATTTTATTATGAACCGGTGTTGGATTTTGTCAATTGTTTTTTTTTCTACATCTATTGATATGATCATCTGATTTTTCTTTTACAGCCTATTGATGTGAAGGATTATATTGATTGATTTTGATATGTTAAACCACCCTTGCATATCTTTTTTGAAGTGCATTTGTTCTAATTTAAAATTTTTGTAACCAATTAATGTGGACTAATTAAATATATGTAAAGGAGTGATTTATAAATTATTAGAGTCCTATGAGGACGTAAAGATGTTTAATGCTGATTAAACAGCAAGAGAAATAACATAAGAACTCTGAAATATCAAAAATCATGAAAAAATATATATACAAAAGCAAGCAGAGACCTGCAATCAGGAGACAGTACTGAAAGATTTGAAGATAAATGTAAGCCAAAGATATAAGTTAAAGGAATGAATTACTGGTGATGAAACAGAGCATTTATGTTTGCCATGTTTTGCATATTTCTACCAAGTGGAATATATGGGGAATCTTAATTCAAAAAAGAAATATAGTAGAGTATACATTTTTTTCCAAAACTATGTCTTTTCTACTTATTCTTTTTTTTGTCAAAACTAGTTTATTCAACAGTTCAGACGATATCAATTCCTAACTGGAAAAATTCCTAAATCAAAAATGAGCTTGATAATCCTACTAAGTAACAATTTCAATTGGCCAATTTATAACGCTTAAGAGCTTGGCTATGGATTCACTTTTGAAACTCAGGTCTCACACTATATTGGTTGGATTGCAGAAGAGAGAGAATAAACAGAAGGTTTAGATAGCTTACTCCTCTTTCATGGAAAGGTCTGGGTAAGCTGTCCTGGTCTGGCCTTGTGGTATGACACTGTTAGGCTCTCCGGCCCTTGTCACGCTCAGCACACAGCTTTCCGACATGTCACCAAGAAAGGTCCAGTCCCTTTAAAGATAAAACTCAGAAGTTGAAAACGACATACGTTAGCTGCAAAGTATTGACCAAAACATAGTATCATGGCTATAGCTAATTGCAAGAAAGGAGGAAAAATGTGGTTTCTAGCTGAGGTTTAAACCATATGTCTAACTTAAACTTAAAGGAGAGGGTAGAATGGGTATTGGGGGCAACTAACATTCCCCAAAATACTACTTATTTGTTGTAGGTAAGTCATTTAGCTCTCTCACTCAGTTTCCTCATTTGTAGACTAGATATGTTGATTGAACATGCACCACAGAGTTTTTCTGAGCACTGACTAGGTGTCAGGCAATAGGTGAGGTGCCGATGGATATTGATGATTATTATTAATGTATATTCTTCATTTAAAAACAAATAGCGAGTAGGAGCCTCACTGGAAAAGTTTCCATTCCCCACTAACATAAAGTTAAGTATTTCCCAGGAAGTTTTGAGTCCAGGATTTTACCACAGTATGAATCAAAGGTATTTCTGTATGTTTAAATGGAAAGTATTTAGCCAAGAATTGTGCTTATTTACCAATAATTAAAATTGACATCACTGTTCCTGTTGGTCTTATTAACTAAAGGTATATGTGTGTGAAACTAAAATACTTTCACACTTTTAAAAATGACTCTATGTGCTCTTCATTTTTGCCTAACACTTAAAGTATTTAGAAACAGTCTCTCTTAGATTCTGGCATGTCCTCACAAAAACATTTATGCAGACTACTAAGAATTTAGATTAATTTAACTTAACAGTTTTGAAAATGTAACATAGGACCAAACTGTATGAAAGCTGAAGCTATTACGATACTGAATTTTTTTTTATTTTAACATTAGGATCAATTAAATCACAATTTCCAGCAAGCATATTTAGCCCATAGAAACAAGCAATTTTTCCTTCTAGAAAATTATACTCATATTTAATTACTATTAATTTAACTACCACATTTAAAGTTTGGGTGGGACACTAATAATGTGCCAGATATTTCACATACAATTTTTACTTGAGTGATAAAATTTTTCCAATACAAGCCTCAAACCATAGCAATGTAATGCCTTCAGTGACAATGATTCACTTACCATGAATATTCTCTGCACTCTGACAGAATTCATTATTCCAACTTCAACAACAATAACTGGTCCACATTAGATTACATCACTTTACAAGATATAAGCCATATTTGTACCTTGTCTCAGGCACTTGAGGTTATTATATTGGATGCACTACATTGTAAAAAGTAAATCCATTAAATAAACCACAATTGATACACACTTGAATTGGTATATATAATTTTTGACTTAATTCAGAAAGCTATTTTTATATAAACCCCCTTTCTTTCCTCTCTGTTCATCATCCATTTTCTAAACATACCAATATAAACTTAAAATTCAATTCAGCAATTTTTTTTAACTTTCTAAATCTTGGTCTCAAACTTAGAAAACAAACTGTTGTGTCAAGTGAGAAAAATTAAAGAAAAAAACACACCATAATTGGATGTATAACTATATCTGTGGCAAAGAGTGTACCTGCTTTATTTTAATTTGCTGCAAGACTATCTCGTATAGCACCATTCTGCTTACAGTTGAAGAAAACTCTGTACCTGATAGTGACCTTTTAAAGAAACCAAGGACAATCTCCTTCACAGATTAAAAGACCATAAAAGCGCTAGTTCTGCCATTGCCAGAAGCACTTACTGAACCTCTAAAGAGAATTATTTGCAAAAAACCACACACACACCCACACACACACACACACACAAAAACACACACACAAGACAAGTTTCTATAATATGCATCATCCTTAACAAGAAAGCTGGAAGAGAAAGCATATCAAATCAGCTATTATATAGGATGAATTAACAAAAGTGCTTGATGCTTTTGGAGCCAGCAATGTTGTGCTATGGTCATTCCTTAAAAAAAATTCCTTATGTGTAGTCAGCAGGTCTCTGGCCTTTTAACTTTAAACATGCTTCTACAGTTAAGTTGCTCTGCTCTGTACTTAAATAGCTGTCCACAGCTGCTTGCAAATTGATTTATCCCCAGATAATGGCTGCAGCTGATGACCAAAATGTTACTGTGAAACTCTTTAGCAATTTAAGGTGTGTTCGGGCTACTATAACCTGATTTTAATGCTATTTTAAAATGTATTAGCATCTGCACAAATTCTTAAAAAATGGTCGTTTTATTTAATATGCAAGTTATTTTTTTTCACCTCAGATTGTTTAGAGATTGTTTTTTCTTGCAGCAAAGTTTTTGGCATAGCCCTCAAGTAAGTAAAACCCACAGGAATGATACCATGGTATTGGAGCTGAAAACATGCAGATTATAGACAATGCCCAAGCTAGATTTTCTGCAGAAAGCACCAATTCAGAACACATTTGGGTTCAGCAGGCATTACGCAGTCCTCACAGTGCCAGTGAAATAAACTAATCACAATGAATCTGGACTAAAACAAAACAAACAAAAAATTACCATATTCTTTCAATAACCTTTAAACATTATAAATATATTTCAGAGCTATGTGTAATGTATATGTATGGTGGAGGAAATCTATGAATAAAATATTTTGCAAGTATGAAGATCTATATGATTATTTTCATTAGTCACTAAATGGAATACTTTCAGTGCAGGTCTTTAGGAATCTTTACCAATGAGATTTTTCTTAAAATACTCAATCACATGCAAAGTGTATTCAAATTGGTTAAATGTTTATCACTCAGACCATTTTAGGTCTCAAGGAATTACTTATGAATTATCCACATATGACCAATTTTGACCCAATGAGGACTTCCTAAGTAAAATGAAACATGTAATTGAGAATATTGATCCAACTTGGTCAGAGGAAAATTCAATATAGACTCAAAATCTTTCTGAGAATTTGTTACAACATATATAGCACAATTTCCTTCCCCCGGTTTTTAAGCAACAACTTATAGGATAACATAAAGAATTTATCCATTAAGTGATATCCAAAATACCATCAAAGGTATTATAATATTACTAACACTTAATTCACAAAATCACTAAACAATACTTATATAACATGCATTAAAGAAAAGGCTATGTCTGATCCCTATGAATAAACTATTTTTTTTCTTTAATGTTTTGTGTGTGTCCCTAAAATATTTGTGGCTAAGGCAATTTTACACATGGGCTGAATTAAACCAATTTTAATGATGAGCTAATTTTTTCAAAAAGAATGCACTTGTCCAAAACCTTCTTTATTCACACATGCATTTATGTTCTTCAAAAAATGAAAATGAGAGTACCATCAAAACATTCTGCTGTGGAAAACTTTTGATAGTTCTCTAAAAGCATTAAATTAATTATTTCAGAACTATTTAATGCAAGCATGTAAAACTCAAAGGCTAACACAGTCCAAAGAAACGAGGCATGTGGTCCACGGGCTTTGAGTTTGACCTGCTTTATTTAATGTATACTATGCCTGTATAGATAAATATATCAAATATAATATGAATGGCTGTCAGCTGATAAAATCTATAAAAATTCTTAATTCCTATTGTACTAGAAAAATCAGGTATTAGTCATTGCAGTAAATAAAAAAAATGTTAAAGGCAGGTATAAATGAAAGAAATAACTACACTGATAAATGTAAAGTAGAGAGAAAGTTAGGTCACTAAATGGAAACATGTATAATGAATCATTTGATGTCATATGTAAAAGTGTTTGGTGTTTATTGATAAACGAATTTTAAATGGGAAAGTTCATATACAAAACATTAGTTTTAATCTGTGAAAAATAAGTGATTCTGTCATAATTAAGACATTTATGTGAAGAGAATATAATTCATCTCAGCTGCTCATGACAATATCAGCAAATATTCTGCCCATTGAGTTACAGGCTCTATGTCACAATGAAGAAAGCCATTGAGAGGTTATTATTCTGAAATGAATGGTCTTCTCCAAGAATCAGGCACATTTCAAAACACTGACAGTTAGACATAAGAAACTCATACACTTGGGGAGGGGGAATGATTTCTAGAAATAATCTAATAATTTGTAGTTATTGCTTCAAATAGCTTATAGGCCCAAAAAATTGGTTATGGGTTCAATTGTGCAATTGCTTTGTTTGAATTTTAATATGTTGAGAAGTAAATCACTGTATGATTTGATTAACCTAAAAAAACCTCTTTTTCCTTTGAATTGTAAACTAACATGTACCCCCTCATCAATGAGTTATCAACATTATTTACAGAAAAATATACTGTATTTAGCTTTTTAAGTAATTAATTTCAATCTATAAAGATAATTTCACTTTATCATTTTAGATGCCAATTCACTGAAATCAGAAAATTGGTGGGATTTTAATGAATAAGTCACATAGCTTTAAAAAAGTTTTCAAAAAAAGGTTTTCAATGTTAAACTTAGAATTATACAAGTCCATCCTTTTTCCAAGTGATGTTTTAATTGAAGTAAGTGGAAGGATGTTCATCTATGATAAACAATAAAATCTCAATTGTGTTAACTATTGTTTTCTCTTCTTGGGTTATAAAAGGACAGGACTAGAAAAATCTCTGGCTTCCTGTTTATTTACCAAACATATCCACCTGCAAAATACCTCCATGCCCCTCACTCTCATTTGTGGTTCCCAGGACTGCAGCGTTCGGCACGTGTGCATCAACACCTGAGAGTGACAGGGCTGATGTGTGTCTTCTTGCGGTGCAGGGCTCATGGTCATGAGGGAATGGATGTGTAATTCTGCGCGGATACCAGCCAAGTAATATAATGTGGTGCCGTTAGGAACATTATTCATTGTTGATGAACACATACCTTTTCTGGTGAAACACATACATTTCAGAAAGAAATGCATAGATCATTTACGGAAGCACATTTATTATAGCAAAATGTGTACCTCAACTAATGAAACACATAGATCATAGAGTAAAATGGTTATACTTATATTGAGCAGATTTAACCATTTATGGAATCTTTGGGGACAAACCAGTTCTAGTTAGCAGGCAAAGCTAAATTTACAAACAACACACTAAACTTTTTCGTGCATTAAATCTTTATTATTATTATTTTGTATTTCACTTGCCACTTAAAACAAAGGAGCTCTGTGTGACTTTTGCTCTAAAGTTTTTTTCTATAATTACTTATGCACGACTAACAGGATATATGCCTTTTAGCATCCTTAGAAGTGTGTTAACCAGCACGAAACATGAGGAACAGGGAGAAATTGAAATATGACGTTAAGGAAAGGCAGGGATTGTTTGGGGGTGCCAATTTATTGCTTCCCTTCAAATAAAATTTAGCACTTGCATTTTGACACAATTGTATTCTAGGACCAGCAGCACATCTTGACACAATCTACCTTTATCTGCAGTAACAAATGCCAAGAAAAGCCAGAAATAGGATGTGAGTCAGTGCCCCTGCCCCTCCGGGGTCAGCAATAAACTATCAATTTCCACTGTATAAATTCAGTTAGCTCCGGCTCTCTATTGCCCTGAGGAATAGAGTGGTGGGTCAAACACTTTGTTTATGACTAAGGAATCCCCCAGTACACCAAGCTTTGACCATAACCCTAACTCACCAGACCTGGGAACGGATGTGAATTCCAGGCTCTTGCTTTAGTGAGAACATAATTCACATGGATGAGCATTGCATTGAGGAACTTTGTGAGATTGATCTGATTTGTATCATTGTTCTGCATTGTGTGTGAAAGTCTACCTTCTCTTAAACCTTGCAGAGTGGCCTTCTCCAGCTTGTGACTTTTCTTTAAAAAGCAAAACTGAGTTGAAGAATTCTCTTCTTCATTTTGCTTCTCTTTTATCTATTAATACATGCGTGAACAAAGATACAGAGAAATAAAGGAGGAAAAAACAGTTAAATGCAGAAAATAATTCCCAAAGAAAGGAAAGCAAAGTCTTCCTATATGCATAATATAAACACTTTTTCTTTTTTATTTATTAATTAAGGTATTACATATGTGTCCTTATACCCTCATTGCCCCCCGGCCCCCGACTCATGCCCTCACCCCCCTGTTGTCCATGTCCATTGGTTAGGCTTATACGCATGCATACAAGTCCTTTGGTTGATCTCTCCCCCTTACCCCCACCCTCCCCTACCTTCCGTCTGAGGTTTGATGGTCTGATTGATGCTCCTCTGTCTCTGAATCTGTTTTTGTTCATCAGTTTATGTTGCTCATTATATTCCACGAATGAGTGAGATCATGTGATATTTATCTTTCTCTGACTGGCTTATTTCGCTTAGCATAATGCTCTTAAGTTCAAATGTTTTTATTCTTCATTATTTAATGCAATGACTCGATCCAAATTTTAATTGCTATCTACATTCAGAGCAAGCCAATCTTAATTTAATCTCGTTATCTATTTTGGAGATATTCTCCTTGAGATTCAAGACATTATTTAACCTTCTGATATTTGCAGCTGACGTTAGCACTACCATCTCTTCCAACTTTGACTTAAAAACTTGGCTACAAATGTTCACTATATTTGAAAATTTATATATTTAAATGTACTTATAGCACATCATCATCCAATTTTGCATTTGTTGTTTCATTACCCCCATTACCTCATGTTGTACAACCTTGATTCTTTGGGTACAGAGGTGTAGGAGATAAAATTGGATTAAATGGATTATTTAACATAATACACAATAGGTTTTTCCCTGAGTTACTCCACTTTTCCTTAAGTTATAGGAACTCATTTCATTATTCAGTGAACTCTCCAGTGACCCTGGGATTTCACTATATAATTTATGTTTCCTGATACAATTCAACAGTGTAATCTCATGATTTATGTGCTTCATTTATAATTTGATCATCTCAGTATAATGCATGTTTTTCTACATGATTTATGTACTTTGTCCCATAATATATGTGTTTCCCTGTATGATATATGTATTCATCAGCTATGTATTATGACTCTGGTGGCACATTCCTAGAAAAGGAGGTAGCATACCCCAGCCTGAGGGTAAGTCCTGAGGTTAATTGCAATCAATTCACCTTCCACACAATTACACTTTCATCTGCAGGAGCCTGTGAAGTGAGCATGCTTAACATGGCAGCAGCAGGGAGGCAACTGTGCCCGTTCCTTTTGGCCCTAGATCCAAGAAAAAGCAAATTCCAGCAGCAGATCAGGGAATCTGAGCTATACATCTCTGAAAAAAATAATTTCAGGTATCATTAATTATATTTCCATTGTTCTGAGATAAACTGATCCAATCTGTAACAAACATATTTATGGAAAGATTGGCAAAAAATAAACTTTCATTTCAAGTAATCAGTTTTTTAAAATTGTTATTACTTAAGAATTATTGAAACCATTCATAGGAAATTCTCCACAAAGCATTTTTTCTAAAGAATTTTCATTGAACTCATTCATTCAACAAATACCATTGTAACATTAAAATAATTTTGTTCATGTTTTGTGATTTTATGATATAAACACATACTTCAAAGAGCAATAGGATAAAAATATAGATAACATTAGATCCCAGCCCTCATTGATATGAGTAAAAAGACAGAAAGAGAATTATGTTAATATTTATTTACCTGAAGTAGAATAATGTTTAGTTAAGAAATTATAATTATTTTAATTTTAATTATATACAGATATTTCTTAAGAAGTACCATTTATTTGGGGGGGGGCAATAAATAAACCAAAAATAATGATATCTAATTTGATATTTTCATATACAACAAATTTATTTTCAGACTAATTATAAATTCCATTGATATAACTATTGCTTCCTGAACCAGAAAGGTAATATGAAAATCAAACATTTTTTAAGTCTGAAAAAAATTAATTCTATGAATATATCAAATCTGGACTTCAAATCTGAACTTCTTATCTTCAGAAAAGGCCATAATCATCATTTTTGTTTTGATCAATAGGTTTGAGGAAAGGAAAGAATGAGAAAAATCTGGAGCAGTGTTTTATTGTAATAAAATTAAACAGAACATGTCTTGACTAAGACCATCACTTTATTTAGAAACAAACTTGAAAACTAAGAGTTAATAATCACTTTTTTTTGGGGGGGGGGGGTAATCCTTTAAAAATATTGGCTCTCTGAATTCATAAATCAATTTCCACATGGTTTTAGTTTTGAGAACAGCTTTCTTAAAACTATTGGGGTTATGAATTTTGAAAATAAAAAGTATTATTAATAGGATTCCAAATGTATTTCTTAATGTTTAAGTAAAATATCATTCAAATCAAATTATAAGCTTTCAAAGGATGATCACCATTTTAAATTAATTATTAAAGTTACATTAATTAATATGTTAAAAGTGAAATAACAGACCAACAGAAGATAAAATATATATTAAAATATTTCTTATTTCTGTTTGTTTCCTTTTATCACCCACTATAGAAGTGTACTTTAATCTGATTTGAAATAACACTTGAATAATGTGAGCGCGTGTATATGTGTGTGTGTGTGTATGTGCAAAACCATTATAATTAAGATTTTGAAGATTTTCAGTTTTGCTATATTTGAGAGCATAATTCCTGGGGTCCAGACTTGTAAAATAATAATAAAGATAAACTGTAATCTATATCAGCAAGGAGTAGTTCTATGGGAAATCCCTGTGCTTTCCTGAGGTAGATAATTAGTAAAACCCAAAAGACAGGATCAAGGCATTCACATTTCCATTCAACAAACATAATTTGAGCACTTACTGCATACTAACTATTGTGTTAATTTTTCAAGGGGGTCAAAAATGAATAAGATTCCCTCACTCCTGAATAAGATTCTCTTATGAGGGGATTTAGTTATTTGAAGACCCCGTGTTAAGAGCTATGACAAATAAAGGTTAGGGTATGGGAGAGTATAAAATAAAGGCACCTCACCAGCTAGGTCATCTGGGGGTGAAAAGATGACTTCCAGGACACTTCCTGGAAAGGGTGGCACCCAACCGGAGGCATAAAGGATGATTAGAGCCAACTGGAAAGAAAGGAGGTTGCGGAGGTGGGGGGGGGGGGGTGAATTCTTTTATTTTAAATATATTTTATTGATTTTTTACAGAGAGGAAGGGAGAGGGATAGAGAGTTAGAAACATCGATGAGATAGAAACATCGATCAGCTGCCTCCTGCACACCCCCTACTGGGGATGTGCCTGCAACCAAGGTACATGCCCTTGACCAGAATCGTACCTGGGACCCTTCAGTCCACAGGCCAAACTGGTCAGGGCAGGTGGCGGGTGGGGGGGGGGGGGGGGTAAATTCTAATAAAGAGAAATAAAAGAGCAAAAGCCCAGGCAGGTTTATTGAAATGCTAGGGCTTTAAGTGCCTAAAGAGTGAACAGTGCAAAATTAACCTGGAAGGGTAGACAGATCAAATTCCAGGGAACTTGGATTTTATCTTGTAGGTCAGAACTCTCCACCTCTTGTGCTGGGTCTCTCTCTCTCCCCCCCCCCCCCCCCCCCGCCCCCTCTCTCTCTCTCTCTCTCTCTCTCTGTCTGAATGGGCTACACCAGGAATCCTTTCAGTTTCCAGGTGATAAGTGGACCCAGAATTAGCCAGATCACCAACATGAGTTGCCACACACCTTAAACTGTTGTGCCCATTTCTCTCCCTGTACCTCTCCCTCTACTTTAAAAATATGATCATTTCCTATAACACAGTGACATGAAAAAGTTAGGAATCTCTCCGAGGTAAAGGTAGGCCTTAAATAGTTCCTGCCAAGAGGCAAATTTGTGTTGATGGGATCTGCCTGCTCAGAGAGGTAGTCGCCTGCTAGCAGAGGACTCCATTCCTCACTGTTGCAGGAGAGGAGACAGAGCAGGGGCACGCAAAGGCTGGCTGAGTGCGCAGTCGTCAGGGTGGCTTCACAGGGCTGCCAGGCCACACTGCCATCTCCGAGGTAATGAGGGGAGCTGACAGCCAGAATCCTACAGAACACACTGGCAGGAAGAAAAGCGTCCATGGCAATGCCTCGGATAAAAACTGGGTATTTAATGGGAACGTTGAACAAATGTTTCTGCAGAGCTAAGAATGAGGAGCCGGAACTAACAAAGAGCATCCCAGCACAGATGGGCATGGTGCACTCGGAAAAGGCCAGGTATGGTTCAGAGAGCTCAAGAAAAGGAGAAACCCAAAGTTTCTCTCCAAGGAGAACTCTCAAAGGGTTTTCTCCAGTCTGTGGTGGTGTGGAATGTGCATTTATAGTGTATTTAATCTTAGTTAATAAACAAACATTCACAAGGTTTCAAGAGCTGCTCTAAGTATTTTTTTGTCCCCCCCCCCCCCCCCCCCCACATATTTACTTACACTTATGGACCTTGAGAAGGAATATATCTGCCAAGAAGGACTCCTCATGGTTAATGGGGCCCAAATTCATAACCGGAGTCTAGCAGCGATTGCTGACAGAGGCCTCTCCCACACACTGTGTTTCAGGGACAAGTCATAGACTGAGCTACCAAGCCTCCTGCACTGTGTTCCTTTTGCTGAGCTGACCCTTAAAAAGGAGTTCCTGGAATTATCATTTAAACCGCCCAGTCCAACTGGAACTAGGAACTATATCCTTACTTACACCTGTACCAACCAATAGGTGTGGCTCCATAGTAGCTAATTGGAACGCAAGATTTGGATTAATCAGAACCATGCTATTTGGACCAATCAGAACTATGTATTTGGATTTCCTATTCACATAAAAATAGACCAATTGGGAACCAGTGTGAGAACTTCCTCTATAAAAGGCAGCCTCCCATTGTTTTGTTTGTTTGGAGAAGAACACTCTCAGTTTCCCCAGTTTGCAAACTATTCTCGTGAATAAAACTTCTCTTTCTACACCTCAGATTGGGGACATTGGCTGACACACCTCATAACAACCCAATGAGGTAGAGTCAATAGAGTCTAAAATTATACTGATTATACAAAGGCAGAAATTGGGATTCAGAAATGTTAAAGTTTCAAGATCACCTTGCTATAAAGCATTAGAGTCAAGATTCACCCATTTGTTTGACTCCATAATCTGTGACTTTAACAACTATGCTCTACTGTCTCATCGAATTCCACTGACTTTTTTGTTATTGTAACATATCAAAACATAATACGTTTTATATAACTTGATACACATATGCTTAGGTCTATAAAATCTATATAGCTTTTGTTTCCTGGTGTTGCTTCCATCTTTTTGATCCCAACAATTCATTTTCCATGTGGCAATAGAGAACACTTCTTAATAGAATAACAATAATAATGATAATACCCATCATTCATTACCTTGCATGAAATCTTTCAGAGGTTTCTCATTTCTCTTAAAACAAAATCCACAGTTGCTACCATGGTTTACAATCAATCTTTTCCAACCCTCACCTCCCAGGATCATTACCCACTCACTTTATCACTCAAAACACTCCAATTCTCTTGTTTTCTTTCTTCTCCAGACTCTTTGGTGGTTCGCTCCTCAATATGCAGTCTATTCCTCTATGCTTTTGCTGACCACACAATTTAGCTAAGTCCTTCCCAGGGTTTATATAATGTCATCTTGTTTTATGGCCTCCAAACTATTTATCAGTCTCCGAAACAATTTAATTTTTTTTGTATTCTTCTATTATTTATTTCCTATGTCCATAGTAGAATATTAACACAATGAAGGCAGGCAATTTCCATGCTGTTCACTGAGATTTGATAATATCTAAAATAGTTGACACTACCCACACAAATGGTGCTTTTTACTTTTTAAATGAATAAATGAATTAAATGAATGGATTATCGAAGAAATAGATTCACTAAAAGCTTTCATTCAATCAATCATAGAAGTCTGTTTACCTTCTGAGGAAGAGTCAGTTTAATGACTAGCATAAAATAAATGATTTATGAAATTTCCCAATCTTTAGAGGATCGATATACCATAATGCTCAAAACTTTGAAGTCAAGCAGATTGCTTTGAATCCTGACATCTTTAATTACAATCTTTATGATTTTGAATAACTATCTAATCTAGTTCTGCCACAGTATGCTTAAATTTAAAATTAGAATAGTTATAGTATTAGCACATAGAACCATGTGCAGACTAAATAAAATCATTACATATATATAATTTTAAAATAAAGATAAATAATATATGAGTCCAAAACATTATTTACTTATTATTTTGGTTAACTTAACAGGAACAAAAATATTTTGCCACATTATCAATTGTTTTAGAATTGTTTGGGTTAGGATAACTGAGTAAAAAGTGTTTTTGCTACACTGGTATCACTTGATACTTGCTCTGAAAATGTAAGAATAATAAAATAACTGCTTACATTCAACAAATCATGATTAGAATCCAACCTCATTATATTATTTTGGACAATTTTAAAATGATTTAAAAAAAAGAGTTTAAATATTTTTTTATATTCACTTGAGTAAACATGTGAAAATTAGCCGACACTTTATTTAGACAAAAACTATGAAATCCATTCTATTAAATGAATCCTACCAAATATTTGTATTATTTCCTTATCCCAGAAATACCTCATTGGTCATTTGTCAAGTTATACTATTTGAATTATAATAAGGATAGAATTTTGGCTGACAATTTTCAATAATCTCTTTTAGATTGGGCTCAATTGCTTCTTTCCTGCAGCAACCCCCCTCAAAATAGCATTTCTTAGTTAACTTCTCCCCAAACTAGAATCTTAGAAGGATTACAAGTTAAGAAGAAAATCCCAGGGTATCGAACATGATATATGCATTGATTGATTAATAGTTTTTGCCAGATATTTTTATAATAAATAAATGCTGGAGCCCTAGTCAGTTTGGTTCAATGGATAGAGCATCAGCCTGAGGATGGAAGAGTTGGGGGTTTGATCCCCAGTAAGAGGAGTGCAGGAGACAGCAGATCAGTGATTCTCTGTCATCATTGATGTTTCTCTCTCTCTCTCCCTCTCCCTTCCTCTCTGAAATCAATAAAAATATTTAAAAAATAAATAAATGCTGGAAATATTATTTTTTCAGTATAGGCAATAATAATAAGTGCAATTCTAATGAGATTGCACTTAGGAAACTCATCGAAGCAAAATATCCAAGTCAGATAGCAAAGACCTCAATTTCACTGGAATCACCAAGGGTGTGTGATAGGTAGTTTGTGGCTTTCTCTATTAGAATACATACAGGGTGTCCCCAAAAATGTATACACACTTTAATAGATGATAGCTGTTAAATGAAAATGAAATGTATGTTAATAAACACTGCCTTTATAATTATTCAAAGTGTGTGTATACATTTTGGGGGACATCCTATATTATCTGTTTTGCTATCATTATTTCCAATCAGGACATTTTTAGAGTAAGCTAAGATTTCAAAACTGAATGAGAATGCGGCTTAGAGTGGACTTTACACTGACCTCGGGATATTAGTCATTTGGGGGAACCCATGTCATAAGAGTGAATAGGTTAGTTGTGTTCCTGTAGCACCGAATTGTCCATCCAGAAGGCACAGCAGGGAATGAACACCAGGGGTCACCAATTATTTTCATCATTTTAGACCTCAGGGACCTTTTCCTCAGCTTGTTCCTTAGCTTTGGGAAGTGTGATCTTGCTCATCACAAGACCAGCTGCTCCTGAGGGGCAGTCTTCCCACCTGGGTGGCTTCATTTCCAAGTTAAAATCTCCAAATTACATAAAGTGTTCAAAAAAAAAAAAAAGCCTACTTTTGATTTATCCTAGAAAAGAAGGTTAAAAAAAGTGAAGTAAATTAGTCTGGAAGAATGCAGTTATCAAACCAGCTGTGAACACTCTGGATTATAACGCCTGCTCCTCTACACTTTCCATACTGGTGCATACTGGAGGCTGTGTGGAGATTTAATAACTCCAGAAACATCTAGATGTTCTTTCATTGATCAGATTGCCCTCTTTTCCTTATGAGCTTTCATCTGCTTAAATGTGAATTTGAATATAAAAAAAGGTTTGTTGAGGCAGCCCATAAAGGAAAATATATATATATATATATATATATATATACACACATATATATATCTTTAAAAAGCCCAAGCAAACAAACTGTTAAACTGGAAGCAGCGATATACAACACTGCTCTCTTTACACGAGGCTTGGGAGGCATTTTGCTGAACTGTCTGAGAAAGAGCTATGTAAAGCTAGGGGATTGAGGGAGTTGAAGTGAGAAGGCACAAAATTGTAATGCTTCCCAGAGTGGTCTCGCTCGGCTCCATCCCCCAAGGCGCCTCCCGCCCCCTCCCCCATCCTCCTCTAATGAGAACACATTAAGCCTTTCTCAATGCCCTGATGTGCTCTTACACTGCAGAATCCTTGCATTGCAATGCACAATGCAGTCCGAGGATTTCTAACATTATAAAGAGAGAGAAAATGCTTTCTAGACAGCTCATCCAACCCCTCCCCAGCGCTCAGCAGGGATTTAAGTGTGTCTACTTCTGCTGAAAGTAAATGCATGTTTTTGCCCCCAACTGAAAAGGACTTTTCCCTGTTTCCTGCTCACAAAGGCATCTGCATATTCTCTCAGCATCTTACTCTTACACTGTGGACACTGTCGGCATTTGGAATTGTAGACCACACACACATGGTTTATGCTCTTGGTTTATAATACCTTCACATTTCATTTCCTCACACACAAATACACATTATTTTTTAAGCTCTTGATGGAGATAAAGGAAATCTTTAACCCAGCTAGAAAGACTGGAAGCCCAAATTCATTTTAGAAATAATTCCACCACTTATTTTCTATTTTATTTTTTTATTCTCTTAACTATGTAGAGATCAAGTATGACATTTAAAAAAAAATCATTCAAAAAACTTCTACCCGCCCCCCCTTCCACTCTCAGCTTCTTTGACTTAGCTGTAGATTCCACGTAACTAATTAAAATGAGGGTGCTTGTTGCTCCAGGATTTCCAAGATTATGTAGCATAGTCAGTGAACAAAAACTCTGGATTTTCTTCCCAGGAGAAATTGCTGTCCAAACCCCCACATTTTGCTGTTACCAAGCCCACAGACAGTTTCTGAGTCAGCAAACAGGCACTATGAAGGATGGCCAGCAGGGTGAAGCCTCTGATCTGACCAGGGGTTAAAAGATAAGACACTGAACCCGCTTCACACTAGAGTCCTTGGCCTCTCCCCTACTGGCAGTTTTACCAACATTTATAATAAAAATAAGTACAGCGTAATGATGGCTTTACAATAGAAGGAAGTTTTACTTATCCGGTGGAAGGAGGATGCATAAAGGTTTGTAGCTTTAGTTTTTAGGTGATTCTTTTGTTGTTGTTGTTGTTGTTGCTAGAAACGTAAAAGATAGAAACCCCCATACACAATTCATCTACTAAGACAAGCTCTGAGCTGAACGTGGAAGAGATGTAATGCCCAATTTTTGAACTTCCATCAGGACAGATAGCTAGTAGGGTTGATGCCAGATGGGATTATATGACAGAGAGATATGTGGTGTGGGCTCAGGGTGAAAAAAAAAGCAAAGTAAATTGTTTACTGGTACCTGGGCAGTGGAACTCCAGTCAAATTCGGGAGATAACCATCAATACTTGCACTCCCCTTACCCTGTGCTAACAATTTGTTTCTGAGAGGGAAAACATGCCCCTCCCCCTTCAGGCCAAAATGAACAGATTCATCAGTTTCTGGCTGTCTCCCTAGCACAGACACAGGGCAGTTCAGAAAGAAGCCGTCAGGCAGAATGTTGGGCACCTTGAAGATAGAACTGCTGGATGAATGACTTCCTGTTTTTGTTCTTTCCCAATTATTTTGTGGTCTCTGTCTCCCAGGTGTGACTTTTATCTAACATAATTTATTCAAGTCAGCTAATATTTATTGACTAACATCTATGCACAAAGAAATTAAGAAATGTGCTGACAACCAGTAAAGGTGTATGATGTTATCGTCAAGGTCTCCTTGCCATCTGTTGTACAAGGTTTGTACCCAGAGCTGTGATAAAGGTGTTTGCTCCCACACAGTTCTCTAGCTTTTCTGATAGATTTGCACCCAGTCCTGAGTGTGTCCTTGCTTATTCCAAGATCCTACATTCATGATCACCCACTTCCCCTTTTCAAACCAGAAGACACCTCCCTTAGTGAAAGAGCACACACAGACCCTGATAGTCATCTATCTATATATATAAAAGCCTGATATGCAAATTGTCCCTGTGGGAGTTCAACTGCGAGACCGATCGCTTGCTGTGATGTTCACGGACCACCAGGGGCTGGCACAAAATGAAGGGAGGCCCTGACTGGCAGCTGGCAGCCGGCAGCTGGAAAAGGAAGGCCCCAGCTGGCAGCCGGGAAGCCCCGATTGGCCCTGATTGCCAGCCAGGCCTAGGGACCCTACCCATACATAAATTTCATACACCAGGCCTCTAGTCCTATATAATAAAAGGGTATTATGCAAATAGACTGAACCACAGAACAACCGAACAACCAATCAAAGCATAATATGCTAATGATATGCTAAGGCTACTCAACTACTCGTTATGACATGCACTGACCACCAGGGGGCAGATGCTCCAACCAGTAGGTTAGCATGCTGCTGTGGTCCGGCCAATTGGGACTGAGCGAGATGGGCTGGACATGCCTTGGAGCCCTCTCGCAGTGCCTCCCAGGCCCGATCATGCACCGGTGGGGTTCCTCAGCATGGCCTATACCCTCTTGCAATCCGGAACCCCTCGGGGGATGTCGGAAAGCGGGTTTCAGCCCGATCCCACAGGCCACTCTCCTTGGGAGGGCGCCAGTTGCAGGGCTCATGGCCGGTAAGTGCTGCTGTGGCAGCACAAACCTCTCCGGATCAATCGGGACTGATTGGGCACAAGCCCGTGGCAGGCACAGTGGGGCTGCGATGAGTGGGAGCAGCAGGCAGGAGCTGCAGGAGGCATTGGACTGCGGGTTTTGGCCCGATCCCCCGATCCCTGTAGGCCACCCAGAGGGACCCCACCCATGCACGAATTCATGCACCAGGCCTCTAGTGTGTGTGTATATATATATATATATATATATATATATATGTGTGTGTGTATATATATATAGTGTGTGTGTATAACATATATATATATGTTACCATTACGACCATTTGCTATGATGCACACTGCTATGATGCTCAACACAGGAGCTGCCCCCTGGTGGTCAGTGCACTCCAACAGCCAACTTCCTGTGCCCAGCCAACCTACTTCAGTCCCTCCCCCAGGCTGACAGGCCCCGATAGGCCCCGATTGCCAGCCAGGCTGAGGGAACCTACCTGTGCACAAATTCGTGCACCGGGCCTCTCGTTTATTATAAAAGTTGGCACAGCATGCAGAATCCCCAAATAAGGGAGGAGCCACCTCCACCAGGGCAGAGGGAGTCTTGACCAAAGACATGATCCAATACTGTTCAAACTCTACCTTGGGCTTTTCTTTAATTGGTCGTCACGTACCCTATGATTAGTGCCTGCAAACATGACTAATTATACCAAATATTCCGTTTTGTCATGCAACGATTTGAAATTAAACCAAGCTCATGAGAATGAACACAGGCACATATACACACACACTCTCTTTTTTCTAATGAAAGGAACTTCTAACTTCTATGGAGTTATCCCCTTGGTTTTGTCAACTAGCTGGCTGATTCAGTTCACTCTGGATTTGCTGCACCTGCTTCCTTTAATCTGAATGTTTTCATGCAGTCTCTTCAGACCAGAGTGATCTGAGTGAGCACCTCTTGGATTACTTAGTATCCAGGTAATTCTTAATCCCATATTTTTCTAGTTGCTAAGAAGAACCATTGTTTGTTCTAACTTTGAGTATTCTTGCAATTCCACAAAGGAGTCAATATAGAAAGGGAAAGCGGTGTGTGCTTTGTCTGGTTGTTAGGCAGCAATATAGCCAAGCATTCCTGACAGTGGGCATTTCCCAAAACAGATCTTCACACTATTCCCCAAGTTTTTAAATTATGTTTGAGGTTTTATTTTCATCCTTCTCCAAACATAATGGCTCTCTTTTATTGGCTCTTGCTTAGTTTGAACATATTAGAAAATAAAAGTTAACACATATCACTAGAGACAGGCCTGAAAAACTAATCTGAATGTTTGGCATACTTTGTTTAGATATTCTGATGCCAAAATTCTCTGTCTTAATGGGATACTTTAGTTATTCCTCTCTGATAGAACAAACCTTTACTAATTAAAAAAAAACCCTCAAATTCACCTTTTTTGTAGTTGTTATATCTTTAAGGATAAGTCTTGATTGCATATCCCTACACTGTTCCTTTTTTTTTTTTTTTTTTTTTGTCTTTTATGTTTGTTTGGGGTGACAGAGAAAATAGTCTTGTTCAAAAGTCACTCCACAGAGGTAGTTATTTTTTTGGTCTTATTATGAGTAATCATGGGAACAGTGTATAGAACACCTAAAATTTAAACGCAGTCTAAGGAAGACAATGAGCCTTTGTGTCAGTTGCGTGAAACCTCCTATTTCCCTTTGTTGTCTGAGCGTATTTCACCCTTCTGTCAAAGTGTGTCCACCCTAACCTTTCCTCCCACACTGCTGGCGTCTCTCCAGCCTCCACCACGCCTGTTTGACTCACATCTGACACCTTTATCTGATACAGTCACAACACTCCTTTGCATAATGAGCAGGCATTCCCTACCCATCAGAAAGGTAATTTCAAAAACGTGTAGATTTTTGTTTTCATAGACGTAACAGGATAAAGGCAACTTCTGCTCAATTAAGCCCCAGTGTCAGGGATGGGGGAGGGGAGGAAGGTCTCTTTTCATAAAGGCAGGCTGGATGCTCATATCATAAACCTGGAGATGCGCATTTGTGAACCCCCCTCCCCCACAGACAGAGATCTTTAAATAAAGATGTCTTCATCTGAATTGACCACCGTTTATAAAAGCAAATCTGGTTGGGGCTCTGCTGCTTATGCGGAAGGAACATTCCTCCCCATTACAAGGGCATTTGCACATTTATAGGAGGAATAAAGAAAAAGATGCATGATACATGTGAAGGAGCCTTCCCTGTGCCATCCAGAGAGAGAAGAACTAAAAGGATTATAAAAGTTCAGATTAAAATGATATAAAATCTAGCATTTGGCTCCAACACTAGTGCCTTGGTCCTCTGAAGCTAATCTGTATGCACTCTGTGACCTCCTCGCAGCGAACCCTGCTAAATATATTATTCCCACGGGGGCTTTCACTGCTGCTTGGTGTCAGAAATCAATATGTATGAGGCGCGTGGATGGGAATTTCTAATAGATCTGCCTGGCCCTGTGCTGCTTTTCAATATCTGCCTTGGACTATTAGTGCCGCCTCGGTGCCTGTGAAATAACCGAGATAATCTTTTAAGGTGCACTGTTAAGGTGGAACCTAAATGTTGCTGTTTCAATTAAAACAGAAATTATATTCATAAATCAGTCAGGTCTGGGTAACCTTGTATAGTCACTCCAGAAGGCTGATTAGAAACAAGGTGGAATTTAAAGCTTTAAGGAGTGAAATGTGCTTTTTAACTTCTATTTAGACTTTGGAGGAAGATACTATATTTTAAAGCTAATGATATATTATTTGAAAAAAAAAAGGGTATCCATTCGAAAGAAATTTAGGAAGCTCAGAGTTTTATAACTGAATGGTGTTTATTTTCTTTGATTACTATACTTAAAAGATGGGGGAGAAAAGGTCATATTATATGGGAAGCAAAGTCATGGTTCCCATAACAGATGAGAACACATTGGTATATGGACCTTTTTCATATAATTTATGCACACTAAATTATTGCATGAGTGATTATTTTTGGATAACTGCACAAATTAATTTTATCATCATTGTGCAATTATGTCATGTCATTATTTGTACTTATATCTGTCTCTATAGTTATGTGGAGATAAAAGTGAGCAAGAAAGTGGTTCATTAAAGTTCCATGGTACCCACCCTCATTGATGAACATCCTCTCTCCTTCGGTAGCTGGGCAGCCTGAGCATCGTGCAGGACAGCGGACTCCGGTCCCGGCTATGTCCTGGGAACAAGGCGCCAGTCTCCTGATTCTCCTTTCCCTCTTTGTTTTCAGGTTAGTGCTCAGAGGAAGCTGTTCCAGCTCAGTGCACAGAGGTGCAGCTCACAGAAATAACTGGCCTGGAAAAGGTGCTTCATTATTATTAGCATGAATGGGGAAGAGGGCAGTGGCCTGTAACCCACATATGCATTTATCTGGCTTTTCACACAGCAGGGTTCAAATCCCTATGAGATGTGGCAAGAAGAGAGGCCTCAGCCAAGGAGTCACCTTCAGATCTGTTGCCCTGTGAGGTTGTCACCCTACCAAAGGTTGAAGAACTGGCATATAACTATGTGTTTTTTTTTCTTTCCTTCTTTCCTGCACACTTCACTTAGCACAGCACAATCCACCTGACAAGCCTCCCAAACCTCCCTGATGGCTTGTCTGGCCTTCTCTGGATTGTGTATGAGGCCTTTAAGGTACAATCAGGGATGTGGGGCTGGAGGGCAGAAACATTAAAAAGGAAGCAGTGGGCTGGTAACCCTCACTCAGGTCATTAGGAAGCGGCTTCCATAAGTAACACCTTAATCAATAAAGAAAAAAAAAGTATCCCAATCTGCTTAAGCTTTATTTAGAGTAATATTGAAGCAAATGTTTGAGGGGAGAAAAGTACATGCTCCTTTTAAGAAATATTATTTTTTCTCATTTACTGAATATTTAAAGATTACAATAGATATTCAGTTTATTGAGCTATGAATATTATTTATCGGCATATATTCCCTAGACAACATAGAAACAACTCCGTTTTGAGGCAGTTCCCTTACAGGCTGACTTTGTTGTAGAGATGTTGACCCACAGATAAATCCTCATGTGTTCTATAAAAGCGCTTCTGAATTATTGGAAATAAAAGAAGAGCTAAAAGCACAAGAAACCAAAGTACTCTTTAACTTCTTTGTTGAGGAAATGGAATTCCACATACTAACTGTAGTTAAAATATCACCAGAACCCATAAATAAGATGTACATGTTTATGAAGTGTTGTGCCACCATAGTCATTTTCCTCCCTCATCCAGGATGGAGACAACAAGCCAGCCAATTATCAAATGGGCATATAACTCAAACAGTGATGATCTAGCATGAGAAATCCCTGCAGCTTAATCTATTTGAGTCCCTCCCCCTCCAAGTTCCTCCCTCTCTCAGCCCTTCAATTAGAGATTTGTGAAAACAAACAATCTATGTGTTTTCTGCACCTCTCAGGGGGGTATAATGCTGTGAAGCAGTGGTTATAAGCTTTCAGCAACATAAGGGGAATGAGGGTGGAGTTTTATAAATGAGGACTTTTAACAAAAATTTTTTTAAAGGAGGGGAAGGAGGAGAGAAACAACCGCCTAGACCAGTGGTTCTCAACCTTCCTAATGCTGCGACCCTTTAATACAGTTCTTCATGTTGTGGTGACCTCCAACCATAAAATTATTTTCGTTGCTACTTCATAACTGTAATGTTGCTACTGTTTTGAATCGTAATGTAAATATCTGATATGCAGGATGTATTTTCATTGTTACAAATTGAACATGATTAAAGCATAGTGATTAATCACAAAAACAATATGTAATTACATATGTGTTTTCCGGTGGTCTTAGGCGACCCCTGTGAAAGGGTCGTTCCACCCCCAAAGGGGTCTCGACCCACAGGTTGAGAACCGCTGACCTAGGCAGTAGTGTTGAACTGCCTACTTCAAAACTGGCTGAATAAGAGTAAGTGTTCTTAAGAAATTTTACTAAAGGTAAAGTCAGGCTAAAAAGGAATAGTTTCTTAGACGCAATATATTGGCTTCTAAGTCTAAACCAAGCAAAATATATATTATAATAAACAACAATAACAAAAATGTGTGGTAAAAATGAGCATAGACATAAGAATGTTAATGGCAAGAAGAAAAAATGATAATATTTTTGCTTAATATTCTTACTATGATAGTTGGAAAAAAATACCTTGTTGATGAATTTGCACCATATTTTGTGGCACTTTTTTGACAATGTCACCACATTTATACAGGGAGGGGCAAAGTAGGTTTATAGTTGTTCATGTGGAAAATAATGCAATACCTAATAAATAATAATACAAGAGTAACCTCTTGTATTTACTTATAACTGTAAACTTACTTTTGCTCACTCTATATCTATCATAAGAGATACATTTAAGAATTACATTGTAGAACATCCTTATCCTCATTAAATTATCAATTACCTCTGTAATAGCCATAACTAAATGAGAAATAACTAAATAACTTGGAATTTCTCATAAATCTGTGTACCTAGCCAAGGAAACAGAACCTTTTTGTTGTTGTTGTTGTTGTTGTTAATAGACCGTCCAACATAGTAGTTAAAATAATCAAATCTGTATTTTGCAGTCAACATTATTGATGTAAACTTCACCAACAGGCCAAATTAGGATAATATGTGTTCAACCATTTCTGCTCCTACCTGGGATTAGAGGCAATACAAAACAAAGCATGACACTATTATATAGGAAGAATCTGAGCTCATATTATAAAAGGGCAGCTTTATATCTTGACATTTTGTGCAAATCTAGCAGAAAAAGTCTTTGTTCCACAAGTTCTGTGCTTTCTTCCTATGATAGGAATATCTTATATAGAGCTTTAAGATGCAATATTATTTATTTCTATCTTAATTAGTTTTCTTTTTTCTGTTAATTTCTTTTCCCTTTGCCTCAATATTTTGCCCCATAAGAATATAATGTCTGACTAAATAGATCACAAATACAAGGACCAATTAAAGAGTAGAACAAGAAGTACAAGGTAAATGGTTACTCCTCCCTATAAAATTATAAACTCTTAAGAACATTGACCACCCATTGTTTTCCTTTATCCCTCCATGGATCCAACTAGAAAGCTTTTATTTGGTATATTTAAGTCTCAAGTCAATGTGACAGGCAAATCAAAGGACTAATAGGGTGAAGTGACCAAATAGCATTTATATTCCAATAGAGGAGAATGACCTGAAAACGATATTTAAATTATTACGTAGGAAGTTCAATGTATTCTCTGGTTCTATGAAGTCCGGTTTTCAATCTGTTTGACTTATCAATAACCCCAATACACAGTCTTGCTCTGACACATAACTAGTCATCAGTCAATGTCCAATCAGAAAAGGAGAAGCCACTCACGGCATTTCTGGGAGATGGGAATTTAATGTCAGGATCTCATTACCAGGGAGTTAGAATTGCTGTAAGAAGAAGAAAGTTCTGCTGAAACAATACAATAGGGAGAAGAGGATTACCCAAAAAGCGGTAATCCTCTTCTGAGCCTGTACTCACTACTGCTCTGACACTGTTGGAAATGTACCATCAGTGAAGAAACAGACCCAGGAGCATACACCAGTGCCAGTCCCATTGAAGGTACTGCCGCTTCTGCTGTGGGAGTGGACACTGCCTGAACAGGAGCTCCTCCCCCGCTCACTGCCAAGCCACTCGGGGAGGCACCTCCTGCAGCTGTGAATGGGAAGGGTCAGGTTTCCTTTCTCCTTTTGTCTTCCAAACTCCTATTAATGCCTCCCATTGGCAGAACCTAACTAGAAGCCAGCTGACAGGGAGTCTAGAAAAGTAGTTTGCAGGCTTTCAGCCTGCTGAAATGCAAAGGAGTTCAATGAAGGGTGGGAATAAAGCAAAGAGACAATAGGCAAATAACCAGCACAGGAGCTTTTCATGTAACATTTGTTGAGTGAACAATAGAGGTATATAAAGTGTACAGATGTAATAAAGGACTGGTAATTTAGCCTAGACTCATGTTTAACTCCAATGATTTCCAAATGTTTTTGGCAGCAGAATCAATATTTTTCAAATGAAATTTTAATAAAAAGTACTAATACACATTAAATGACCAAAGCAGGCAAGTAAATTATAAGTTTAGATGTATTATATTGCAAGTTATAACTACCAAGAAGATGTTAAGAATAAATAAAGCTGTTTTGCTAATGAAAACTTTTTATATGAAGGATTCTAGATTATGCTTACAGTCAAGATTCATATAATTTCAATCAACTCTTAGGAGATTTCCTGAAGCACCTATGCAGAAATCTAGTTTTAAGGGGCATTTAGAAATTTCTGTTCTAATCAAAATGGTAGATATTTCCAAATTATAACAGTTATCAAAAAGCCTACAGTGAATTCACTATAGTGAATCTTCATTTTAATATAAGTCACCATAACAGAGATGTATATATACCCAGGTGATATTTAGTTCATCAGAACTTAATGACTTCATGCAGTAAAAGCTTGAAATATAATGTCTTATAATAGGCAGTCAATAAGTTATATTTATCTATGACATTTAGTATGCATCATCTTCATTTATAGGATCTGGTAGATGAAGAGAGTCTGGCTTTGCCTACATCACTCCCCTGCTCAAATAATTTCAATATTTCTCCAAAGCCCACAAGATAAAGCAACAAATACCCAGCTGGCCTAGAACTCAAGGACTTACAATGTCTGAAATGTAATTAATATTTCAATCCTATCTTTTAAGATTTATGTTCATGAATCCTCTGCTCCAATTCATCGGTTCCTGCAGATTACTCACATTTTTCTGCCTTTTCACCTTCTATCCCGTCATTTCTTTTATCAAATTGTTCTCCTCATTATACTCCAATATATTCCTAAACTAGTGGCCCAGTGCACGAAATTCGTGTACGGGGGAGAGGGTGTTCCTCAGCCCGGCCTGCACCCTCTCCAATCTGGGACCCCTCGAAGGATGTCCTACTGCTGGTTTACAGGGATCGGGCCTAAACCGGCAGTCGGACATCCCTCTTGCAATCCGGGACTGCTGGCTCCTAACCGCTCACCTACCTGCCTGCCTTCCTGATTGCCCCTAACCACTCTGCCTGCAGGCCTGCTTGCCCACAACTGCCCCCCGCCACCAGCCTGCTTGCCCCCAAATGCCCACCCCAAGCCAGCCTGATCACCCCTAACTGCCCCCCCCCCGCTGGGCTGCTCACCCCTACCTTCCCTCCAAACTGGCCTGCTTGCCCCTAACTGCCCCCCTGCTGGCCAGCTCACTCCAAACTGCCCCCCTTGCTGTACTGATCACCTCCAACTGACCCCCACTGATGGTCTGCTTACCCCCAACGACCCCACCCCCCACCAGCCTGATCACCCACAACTGCCCTCCCCTCTTGGCCTCGAACTGCCTCTACCTCGGCCCCAACACCATGGCTTTGTCCAGAAGAACGTCCAGAAGGTATCCTGGAAGGTCTCTCAGTCTAATTAGCATATTATCCTTTTATTAGTATAGATCAGTGATGGTGAACCTATGACACGTGTGTCAGAGGTGACACGCGAACTCATTTTTTTGGTTGATTTTTCGTTGTTAAATGGCATTTAAATATATAAAATAAATATCAAAAATATAAGTCTTTGTTTTACTATGGTTGTAAATATAAAAAAATTACTATTTGTGACATGGCACCAGAGTTAAGTTAGGGTTTTTCAAAATGCTGACATGCCGAGCTCAAAAGGTTCGCCATCACTGGTATAGATAGAGGCCTGGTGCAAGGGTGGGGGCTGGCTGGTTTGCCCTGAAGGGTGTCCCGGATCAGGGAGTGGGGCAGCCTGGGCAAGGGGCCTGTGGTGGTTTGCAGGCTGGCCATGCCCCCATGGGGTGAGGGACCAGCTGGGGGATGTGGCCAGCCTGAGTGAGGGGCTAAGGGCTGTTTTCAAGCTGTCCAAACCCCCTTCAGGATGGGGGTCCCTGCTGGGGTGCCTGGCCAGCCTGGGTGAGGGGCTGAAGGCCGTTTTCAGGCTGACCAAGGCCCCTGGCAATGGAAGCACCCAGCCTCTCCTTTTTTTCTTTTTTTTTTATTCTGGGATTTATTTACCTTCTATAATTGAAACTTTGTAGCCTTGAGCAGAGCCCACAGCAGGCCAGGGCAGGTGGGAAGCTTGGCTTCATCTACCTCCACAACCCAATCCTCCTGTTTGCTCCAGCTCCATGGCCGCTGCCATCTTGGTTGGGTTTATTTGCATACTCACTCCTGATTGGCTGGTCTGGGTGGCTTGTGGGCGTGGCTTGTGGGTGTAGCAGAGGTACTGTCAATTTGCATGTTTCTCTTTTATTAGATAAGACTAGAGGCCCGGTGCACAAAAATTTGTGCACTCGGGGCGGGGGGTCCCTCAGCCCGGCCTGTGCCCTCTCGCAGTCTGGGAACCCCTCAGGGGATGTCCACCTGCTGGCTTAGGCCCACTCCCTGGGGGATTGGGCCTAAGATGGCAATCAGACATCCCTCTGGCAGCCCGGCAACCCTCGGGGGATGTCCACTTGCCAGGGGGAAGCAGGCCTAAACTGCAGTCGGACATCCTTAGTGCTGCTGAGGAGGCAGGAGAGGCTCCCACCACCACCTCTGTGCTGGGAGCCATCAGCCTGTCTTGTGGCTGAGCAGAGCTCCTCCCATGTGAGAGCTCCTTGATCACCAGAGGGCAGTTCCTGCATTGAGCATCTGCCCTCTGGTGGTCAGTGTGTGTCATAGTGACCAGTCATTCCCAGTCCTTCTGCTGTTAGGGTCAGTTTGCATATTACCTTTTTACTATATAGGATAGAGGCCTGGTGCACAGGTGGGGGCCAGCTGGTTTGCCCTGAAGGGTGTCCCGAATCAGGGTGGGGGTCCCGCTTGGGTGCCTGGCCAGCTTGGATGAGGGGATGATGGCTGTTTGCAGCTGGTCACACCCCCTTCAGGGTTGGGGTCCTCACTGGGGTGCCTGGCCAGTCTGGGTGAGGGGCTGAGGGCTGTTTTCAGGCTGGCGGGTGACTGAAGCTCCCAACCTCTCCTTTTTTTCTTTTTTTTATTCTGGGATTTATTTACCTTCTATGGCTGTCACTGGAACTGAGAGCCGGCTTTAGCTCTGAGGCTCGGCTCTAGCTCTGAGACCTTGGTTGCTGAAAGCAGGTATCTGAGTTTGTTTGGCTTCTATAATTGAAACACTGTTGCAACTCCAGCTCTGAGGCTCGGCTGGCTGAAAGCAGGTTTCTGGGCTTTGTTTAGCTTCTATAATTGCAACATTGTTTCTTAGAGTGCAGCTCAGAGGCCGGCAGTGGCAGGCGGAGAACCTTGGCTTCCTCCATCATTGGAGCAAGCAAGCCTCCTGTTTGCTTCAGCTGCCTGGCTGCCGGTGCCATCTTGGTTGGCAGTTAATTTGCATATCGCCCTGATTAGCCAATGGGAAGCGTGTCGGAGGTATGGTTAATTACTATGTTTGTCTATCATTAGATAGGACTAGAGGCCCGGTGCACAAAAATTTGTGCACTCGGGTGGGTCCTTCAGCCCGGCCTGTGCCCTCTCGCAATCTGGGGCCCCTTGGGGGCTCCTTCCCCTGGCTGCTGGCACCAGTTTTTCTCTGGCGCCAGGAACCCAGGCCTTCGCTCTTCGTTGGGAGGGGCCCGCGCAGTGGGCAAGGGGCTTAGCTCTTTTAAAAATACTTCTGAATGTTTGGTAAATAACCCTGTAGGAATCTACTTTCTGAAACATGCTGGTTGTTAAGGGCTGATTTGGATAATCAACAAAATGTATGTTAAAATCCTAATCCCCAGAACCTCAGAATGTACCTGTATATGGAGATAAGATCTTTAAAGAGGGGATTACATTAAATTGAGGCAGTTCCAGTGTGACTCTTAGCCCATCTCACTGAAGTCCTTATAAGAAGAGGAATGTTGGGGTCCAGACCCAGCAGATCCAGAGGTTCCCAAAGGTGTGGACGGAGTTGGCGAAGAAGGAATGACACAGAGGCAACGTTCAGGTGATCATCATAGCCAGGTTCTCTTTTTATTGTCCTGTTACATCTATATTTATACTATTTGATCCTATAAGCATGCCTCTATAAGCTTTTTTTTTTTTTTTTTTGCCTAGGAGAGCATGGGGTCTGTTTATTGGGGGTTCAGTCAAAGGAGGAGCTGGCTAGGGTGGGGTAGGGCAGCAGCTTGTCTGGCCCCAGAGAAACCCAACTTGAGTCCAGAGCCTTGACCACTTTGAAGCCAAAGTCTTCCTCCACCTTTATCTGCACGGGGCCAGCTCCGGAGTCAGAGGGACTCCCGCCTGGTGCCCTTCCTGTGGCATTCGCCACCTCTTCCAAGAGCTGGGCCCCTCACCAGGGGCCAGGCTGCTGGCTTCTGCAGGTGCTGGTGTCCTCCTGGGTGGGGACAGCCCCTCTTTCTCTGGAGGCTCATTCTCAACATTGCCTGGGGTGAGGGCATCTGTGCCCTGGCTGCCCTCATCCTCCAGTAAGATAGTGAACTAGCTAGCCCAGTAGTCATCGCCATAGGAGTCCAGCACCCTCATGAGGAACCTCCGCTCCTGCTGGAGTCTCCATGTTATCCTCTATATCTGATGGAGCCTGTTCAGGACCCGTTCATTCACCTGTTCGATCTCCCTGCAGCGCCGACTCAGCACCTGGCACTTCCTGCGATTGAGTTCCCCTTGGTACCGCGGCCACTGGCCTTGGGCTGCCTCCTCTTCTTCGTCTAGCTCCTGGAGGCTGGAGCTGCCCAGGATGTGACCACTGAACAGCAGAGGCAGAGTCAGCTCTGAGTAGGGAGGTGCTGAGAACTCTTCAAAGCCCACGGCTGCCATGGACCGCTCTCTCTGCTCCAGCTCCATTTCTCCCTAACTCCTGGCAGAACTTCCAACCTTGCAAGCCTCTTAAAGTGCAAAACGACTCACCCCATCAATTTCATGGCCAGGCACACAGGCCCCGGCCACTAAGCCTCCTGGGAGTTGTAATTCTCTATTTCCCACTTGCTTTCCTCGCCCCACCCCCACCCCGAGTCCCTGCTGAAAGGCCCTGCTTGCTGGTCTAACCTGCTGGCCAGGCATCTGAGTCACCTCCATCTTTATTCCTGTCCCAACACCACGCAGTCTGACCACGGACACTCTCCGCTTGGGAGGCCCCTGGGTCTCCTTCTGGGGCCTGGCTGCACCACCACCCAGGCACCAGATCACGTTCCCGGCGCCCTGGGTCTCCTTCTGGGGCCTGGCTGCATCGCCCCGGGGACCGGATCATGTCCCCAGGCAGGGATGCAGCCTGGCCTCTGGCCCCGCCTCTGGGTGTTCTCCAATCACTGGTGATCGGTGATCTGAGAAGCCCGGCGGGGCAGGGAAGAGGTGGACATCCCCTCTTCCTTGCCCCACTCGGCTTCTCCGATTACTGGCCCAGGGCCGCAAAGGCGGCCCGGCTTCTCTGATCACAAAGGCGGCCCAGTTCTCCAGCTCTTGGCTGCCACCTGGGTTCCGACACCGGCAGGCGGCTTCTTCCATCCTTCCCCTTTGCCTCCCATCATTGTGCCTACGTATGCAAATTAACCACCATCTTTGTTGGCGGTTAACCGCCATCTTTCTTGGCAGTTAATTTGCATATCACCCTGATTAGCCAATGGGAAGTGTATCGGAGGTATGGTTAATTACCATGTTTGTCTATTATTAGATAGGATATGCTGCAGTGGCCTTCACTGCAATTTTTCATCCAGTGTGAGTGTGTGTGTGTTTGTGTGTGTGTGTGATTTGAAAATGTTTAATTGAATTTCAGACCACCTTTTACCAAAATTCAACTTTATTATTATTTTTAAAAATATTTTTATTGATATTTTTAGAAAGAGAGGAAGGGAGAGGGAAGAGAGAGAGAAATGTGTATGTAAGAGCGGAACATCTATGGGCTGCCTCCTATACATCCCCTACCGAGGATCGAGCCAGCAACCTGGGCATGTGCCCTGACAGGAAACTGAACCAGCAACCTTTTGGTGCACAGGATGATTGATGCCCAACAAACTGAGCCACATCAGCCCAGGCCTCAAGTAAACTTTAAATACAGACTAAAGATAACAACCCCAGTAAGCCATGAAGGCAACTATTGAGTACATTTTACACATAAGCAACTATTACATAGCTTAGTACTCAGAATTTGAACTAATACAATTTTTTAAAATAGTATTTCTTAAGTTTTAGACATTATAAAATTTGTAACATAATTGCTACATATGAACAGACCACTACCTCTTTCTCCTCACCATGGATAGACATAAAAAACAAATCAAGGTCTTTTTATTAACTGAACTCAGGATTACTTTCATAATCCTTCTCAACACAGTGTTGGAAGCAGCTATTATTCATCAGAATGGGATAGGAGATATTTATTTGCTATCTATTGATCTGAAATCATTCACCTGGTCTTTAGAATATGACAATTAATATTTTCATTTAACATTTAATGTGAGTTTAACACTTTGCTCACCAACTGGACTATAATTCTTGTGAAGAAATGGACAAAATCTATCTCCCCAGATTATGCAGGAATCTACACATACTAGGGAATAAATAAATATTTGCTTAAAATTATGAAATTCACACAGAAGCAGAAAGCTGTAGTTTCAGGGTATTCCGATTTATTTCTATAAGGTAATCATGTCAAAAAGTGTGCTTAGAATAGGCTAAAAAATTACAGTTAAAGGTGTTCTTGTTGCTGGATGTTATGCTTCTATAGAGCATGCTCAGTTGAAATTCTTAATCTCTTGAGGCTCACGGTCAAATATAAGCTCATTTGTAATGGTCATATAGTCTCCTGCTGTCCCTCTGCCTTTACCTCTGTATTATTCTACAATTTAAGTTTTCTTTCCATGTTCTTAAAATATAGCAGAGAAAAAACAGTTACAGCAATCCTTTTTGTATGTCAAAGTCACACATGCTTTGTCCAGTCTTGCAAATGACAGTGTGATCAGCTCTCCTTTAAATGCCTTATAAAAACAAGCCTTCATTGAATGAAGCTGTAACTATATATTAATGTAATTAGCAGGACAAAGGAGAGTGATATGTATTTTCACTGACCTTTATTAACAAAAGTCAGAGGAAGGCTTAGGGGTGAATGTTCCAAACATAATCACATTGTCACTAAGCAAAACACTATCACTTGACTTTGTAGCTAGAAGGTCCTTATTTTTCCAGGAGCAACAAGATGACAGCAGCTGCACTAGGACTGAAGAACTCTTTTCCTGTGTTTGAAAATGGCACAGCTCTCTTAGAAAAAAAAAAAAATCCTTCTTTTTAATCATCTTTCCAGTGTGCCTCTAAAAAAAAAAAAAAAAAAACCTGGAGGAAAGTGGTTGACTTGCGAAGTTTGGAACAGACTTTTTCTTCTATATTTTTTCCTTCATAAAAATAATGAGTTTGATAGCGGTTAAAGTTTCAAGAGGAGTCCAGCCAGGATCCCTCTAGCAAACTCTCATTCATCATGCTTGGCTTCTCTATCATATCTCCTTGTAGCTAGATAATCCCTTCCTCCTTTTGGCTCACAGAGCTTTACACATAGTACCTCATTAACTTCACAGAGGGCTGTGTGAGCAGGGGAGAAGGCAAGTAAACCAATACAAGCCTGGGAACTGGTTGCCAAGTGTCAAGCAATGCACATGTGCCCCTTATGCAACTGAGTTCATAAACCAAGATTTCCCATTGTTTCTTTTTCTCTTACATCTGTTTGAGAGTTCATAAGGCTTTGTATATGTATTGTAGAAAGACAAGTGGATTAATTCTCTAGGAATGATCTTCAGTATATATCCACAAAAATTTCAGAAAAAATAATTTTAATTAACTAGCTACTCTGGACTAACTTTATACCAAATAAAATGAGGCATGTAATTATGGAAAACAGTAAAAACATATTGTAAGAAAAAATCCCAAGCACATCTCCAAAAAAAATAGAGTTTCTGAGCTTCTTTTCTGAGGTTATTAACCATGTTATTAGAATATTGGATATAACACAACTATAAAATAGCTTTAACTAAATTTCTGCAGCATGTGTATTAACTTCCCTGTGACAAAGTATTTTCTAGATACTCTCTAATATACTTTTTATTCTTTCAACTTCATTGAAATTTTTATTCCCTATAACCAATCAGATCTGAGTAAGTGAATCACTCCACTTGGATTAATAATAAATATATATATCATTTGAATTCTGTAATAAATACAACATAGGGACTACAAATTAAGGAATGCAATGTATTACGATCATCAAAGAGTTTAATTCTCCTTGAGTTAATCACTTATTTCTCCACTTTTCAACCTATCCTTATTTGCTCCCTGTCTCAATACCTTTATCACAATCTATCAAGTTGGCTCAAGTTATAACAGTTGACTCCTCTCTTGGTCCCCCACACACCTGGAAAAGTCCTATTTATAATACGTCTTTATCAGTTTGGGAATCAAATTCACTGTCATTACCCATGTCCAGGCCATCACTGTCTAGACTAGAATCTGAATTATTTACCAGTTTTACGCTGCTTCTCTCCGAGCCACTTTTAACAGTTTCATACAAATCTGTCTACTCAAAGGTTAAATATGATATTGCCTCACTTCAACTCAAAAATTTTCTCTAGAGGAGACACAAAATGGTGGCCAAAGAGGCAGGCATGTCAAGGAGCCTCTAAATTGAATAACATCCACCTGGAATTGGAGAAGTGGACACAGCTGGTGAGACAATACGCAGCCAAGAAGGGCAGAGGATGCCTGGAGAATGGTGGGATCTGGAATCTGGGCGGAAAGAATGGAAGCCTCATGGCACCAAGTCTGTGTCCCTTGGGGACAGACATAACATCTGACTGTGGAAAGGAAGTCCACAGGTGCTGGCAGCAGGGGATTCTAGATTTAAGTACACAGCCACAAGAGGCTTAGCTCAGAGGGGACAGCCTGAAGACTGCTCAAGTCATGTGGTGCCAGGGGGAGAGAAACTCACAGTGGCACAGTTATTTCCCCTCTTTGTGGACTTTGCTTTTATTCGCTAAACCCAGTTCATAGGACCTTTCAAATACAAACACTCATCTATGGCTGAGGTGCAGGTGGAGGTGGGGAGAAGCTATGGAGAAGAGCAGGTCGGGGAGAGGTGACTGAGAGTCCGGCACTGGGACATTCCTGACCCTCCGGACATAAGCAGCCATTTTCTCCCGAAGAGCTAGCCCCTCCCAGCAGTCTCCAGGCAACCAATACAGCCATACCCAGACTACACCCTGAGTGGTATAAAGAATGCACAAAATCTGAATAGCCCCTACGAGCTCCCAGGGACTGGGTTGAAGAGAGGCCATTTGGTCCTGGTAAAGCAATACAGCAACCTCCCTAACTATGGCCCTGTGAGAAACAGCCGCTTGAGAGATTAACATTGGGCAGACAGGCTGAGTGGGCATATTGGCCCTGCCTACTGGCAGTCAAGGTTGTGGAGATAGGCACAAAGAGAGGAACAGTGGATCGCTTGGAACTTCAACACAGTGCTGACTACCAAACAGGAAACTGAGAAGTGGCAGACAGTACAGAAGAGTGGGAACTTAAACCAACCCCCATGGGGCTGAAATGAATGACACTTCACTTTTTAAATTTTTATTATTTTATCTTTTATTTAAATTTATTTTTCTTTATTTTCTTTGTTATTTGTTCCTTTATTTTTTATTCTTTTTGCATTATTTTTCTTCATTCTATCTTTATATTGTTATTTTATCTTATTTTTAAAAATTTTTTAATTTTTAATATTTTTTCTTCTACCTCTTTCTTTTCTTCTTATCCACTCATCCTTTTTCTACCTCCTCTATACTAAACTGAGGTCCTCCCCATATTCATTGAATTCCTTAACTTTGCTTTCTGTATATAAGCTCTGCCTCTACAGATTCTGTCCCCACTGTCTTTTCTGGGTGTTTGTTGTTTGCATTATTTGGTAAATCTGTTTGTTCTGTGGTTCTCTCTCTCTCTCTCTCTCTCTCTCTCTCTCTCTCTATATATATATATATATATATATATATATATATATATATAAACATGCAAATACACATATATATATATTTTTTTCTTATTCTTCCTTTTACTTCTTTTTCTTTTCTCTCACCATTTTTCTTTCCTCAATATTATTTTTGCACTCTTTTCTCTCCCCTAATAATTCTCTTTTCTCTGGTGGTTATTGGTGTCATGAGTACATTAGTGTTTTGTCCCCTTAGTGTCATGTCTTATTGAGTTGTATTCTGTGCTGTTTGGTCAATGTGGTAGAGAGTGAGCCACATAATCAAACACCCTGAGAGGAGACTCTATCCATGAATGGGACAATAACACTCAAAACCCAACTACACCAAGAGAACCCAAATAGCCCAAGTAGGAGGCATCCCTAGGTTGCCCAGCCCAGAAATTGGAGAGATTGCGCCACTGGGTCCCACTATATAAGACATACTCAAAAAATCTTGGTGGCATAGCAGTTTAATCTGATATGTAGAAAAAATGGAAAAGGACTAGCAAAAATGGGGAGACAAAGAAAACATACTCCATTCAAAAGAAAAGAATGAATCACCAGAAAAGGGGGGAAAAAAAGAATTGGAGGCAAGCTTTTTGTTAGAGAAAGCATTGAGAGCAATGGTTATAAGGACAGTGAAAAGGATGGAAGACAAATTAAACAACATGTGTAATAATCAATAGGAAATAAAGAAATATCAAGTGGAAATGAAGAATGACATAGCCACAACAAAGAACAAAATGCAAAGTTTTCACAGTAGACAAGAAGAAGTGGAGGATCACATCAGTGAGTTAGAAAACAGGGTGGAAAAAACCACCCAAGCACAGCAGCAATTAGAAATAAAATTTAAAAAGCAGGAGGAGAGCCTAAGGGAGCTTTGGGACAACACAAAATGAAACAACACCTGCATACTAGGGGTGCCAGAAGGAGAAGAAGCAGAGCAAGGAATAGAAAACTTGTTTGAAGAAATAATGATAGAAAACTTCCCTGATATTGGGAAGAAAAATGTCAGACAAGTTCAAAAAGCACATAGAATCTCAAACAAGATGAATCCAAAAAGACTGACCAATTTAATCATAATTCAATTGGCAAACATCAACGACAAAGTAAGAATCTTAAAGGCTGCCAGAGAGAGAGACAGAAAGTTACCTACAAGGGATCTCCCATTAGAATACCAACTGATTTATCAACAGAAACACATCAGACCAGAAGAGAATGGAATGAAATATACAAAGTCATGCAAAGCAAGGGACTGAATCCAAGATTACTATACCCGGCAAGGCTACCATTCAAAATTGAAGGGGAAATCAGGCGCTTCAGAGACAAAAAAAAGACTAAGGGAGTTTATTACCACCAAACCAGTAATACAAGAAATACTAAAGGGTCTGCTATATGAAGAAGAAATAGGAAGGGAAGAAGGAACCCAGGCATAAAGAATAAAAATGGTGACAAACAAGTGCCTATCTACACTAATAAAAGAGAAACATGCAAATTAACCATCACCCTGCCACTCCGCTACACCCATAAGCCATGCCCACCAGCCAATCAGGAGTGAGTATGCAAATTAACCTAGCTATGATGGCGGGGGGCCACAGAGCTGGAGAGAGCAGGAAGCTTGGGTTGCCCCCAGCGACGGAGGAAGCCAAGGTTCCTGCCTATCCTGGCCAGACCTGGGCTCCGCTCAAGGCTATGAAGTTTCAATTATAGAAGATAAATAAATCCCAGATACTTGCTTTGAACCCAAAAGGAGAGGCTGGGAGCTTGGGTCACTGGGGATGTTGCCAGCCTAAAAACAGCCATCAGCCCCTCACCAAGGCTGGCCAGGCACCCCATTGAGAACCCCACTCTGAAGGGGGTGTGGCCAGCCTAAAAACGGCCCTCAGCCCCTCACCCAGGCTGGCCAGGCACCCCAGCGGGACCCCCACCCTGATCCGGGACACCCTTCAGGGCAAACCAACCAGCCCCCACCCGTGCACCAGGCCTCTATCCTATATAATAAAAGGGTAATATGTAAATTGACCCTAACAGCATAACCACTGGAAATGACTGGTCACTATGACACACACTGAACACCAGGGGGCAGATGCTTAATGCAGAAGCTGCCCCTGGTGGTCAGTGCGCTCCCACAGGGGGAGCTCTGCTCAGCCACAAGCCAGGCTGATGGCTGCCAGCACAGCGGTGGTAGCAGGAGTCTCTCCCGCTTCCTCAGCAGTGCTACGGATGTCCAACTGCAGCTTAGGCCTGCTCCCTGCTGGCAAGTAGACATCCCCCGAGGGCTGCTGGGCTGCCAGAGGGATGCCTAACTGCCAGCTTAGGCCCGATTAACCGGGAAGTGGGCCTAAGCCAGCAGGTGGACATCCCCCAAGGGGTCCCAGACTGCAAGAGGGCACAGGCTGGGCTGAGGGACCTCCCATTGTGCACAAATTTTTGTGCACCAGGCCTCTAGTCAATAATAACTTTAAATGTAAATGGATTAAATGCCCCAATCAAAAGACAGAGTAGCTGAATGGATAAGAAAACATGACCCATATATCTGCTGTCTACTGGAGACCCATCTCAGAACAAAGAACTAACACAGACTGATAGTGAAGAAATGGAAAAAATAATTGTCAGACAAATGAAAATGAGAAAAAAGCTGGTTAGCAAACTTATATCTGACAAAATAGACCTCAAAGTGAAGGCCGTAACAAGAGATAAGGAAGGCCACTTCATAATACTAAAGGGAACAATTCAACAAGAGGATATAATTCTGCTAAACATATATGCACCCAATACAGGAACACCCAAATACATAAAAAACAAACAAACAAAAAAACCAAAATAAACCAAAAACAAACAAAAACAAACAACTTCTGGAAAATATTAAGGTTGAGATTGACAGCAATACAATCATAGTAGCGGACTTTAATACCCCACTGACATCACTGGATAAATCCTCTAAACAAAAAATCAGCAAAGAAACAGAAATCCTAAATGACTCACTAGATCAGATGGAATTAATTGACATCTTCAGAACATTTCACCCCAAAGCTACAGAATATACATTCTTCTCAAGTGCACATAGTATATTTTCAAAGATAGACCACATATTAGGACACAGGCAAAGTCTTCAAATTCAAGAACATAGAAATTATATCAAACATCTTCTCAGATAAGAATGGCATAAAATTAGTAACCAACTACACTAAAAACAATGAAAAAAATCAAACACTTGGAGGCTAAATAGCGTGCTATTAAACAATGACTGGGTTACCAAAGAGATCAAAGAAGAAATTAAAAGCATCCTGGAAACAAATGATAATGAGAACACAGCAATCCAAAATCTATGGGACACAGTGAAAGCAGTCCTGAGAGGGAAGTCCACAGCACTGTGGCCTACCTCAAAAAACAAACAAACAAATAAAAAATGACAAGAAAAAATGGTAATAAATTATCTAACCCTGCAACTTAAAGAATTAGAAAGAGAGAAACAAGAAAAGCCCAGAGTAACCAGAAGGAAGGGAATAATAAAGATCAGACTGGAAATAAATGACAGAGACCAAAAAAACAATACAAAAGATTAATAAAACCAAGAGCTGTTTCTGGGAAAGGATAAACAAGATTAAAGAACCTCTAGTCAGGCTCACCAAGAAACAAAGAGAGAGTACCCAAATAAAAAAAAATCAGAAGTGAAAAAAGTGAAGTAACAACCGACCCCACAGACATACTAAGGATTGCAAAAAATTATTATGAACAATTCTACTGCAAAAAACTGGACAAACTTGACAAAGTGGACATATTCCTTGAAAAATACAAGTTTCTAAAACTCAATCAGGAAGAATAAAAAAACCCTGAATAGACCAAAAAGTACTGATGAAATTGAAACAGTAATAAAAGAACTTCCAGCAAACAAAAGCCTTGGACTGGATGGCTTCACAGGGAGTTTTACCAAACATTCAAAGAAGAACTAAAACCAATCCTTCTCAGACTATTCCAAAAAAATCAAGAGGAAGGAACACTTCTCAGCTCTTTCTATGAAGCCAGCCTTACCCTAATCCAAAAACCAGATAAAGACACTACAAAGAAAGAGAATTACAGGCCCAATATCTCTGATGAACACAGATGCTAAAATCCTCAACAAAATTCTAGCAAATTGGATCCAGCATTACATTAGAAAGATCACACACCATGACCAAGTGGGATTTATTCCAGAAATGCAAGGTTTGTACAATATCTGCAAATCAATAAACATGATACATTGTAGAAACAAACTGAGAGACAAAAATCACATAATCATATCAATTGATGCAGAAAAAGCATTTGACAAAATCCAACATACTTTCTTGATAAAAATTTTCAGCAAAGTGGGAATAGAGGGATCATACCTCAACATAATAGAAGCCTTATATGACAAACCTACAGCCAACATCATACTCAATGGGCAAAAAACAATCATTTCTCCTAAGAGTAGGAACAAGACAGGGATTCCCAATTTCACCACTCTTGTTAAACATAGTACTGGAAATGCTAGCCATAGCTATCAGACAAGAAGAAAAAAATGAAAGATATCCAAAATGGAAAAGAAGGACTAAAACTGTCATTATTCGCAGATGACATGATATTGTACATAGAAAACCCTAAAGACTCCATCAAAAAACTATTAGATTTAATAAATGAATTCGGCAATGCAGCAGGATAAAATTAACATCCAGAAATCTATGGCTTTTTTATACACCAATAATGAATTCACAGAAATAGAAACTAAACAAACAATCCCATTTTCCAATGAAGCAAAAAAATTAAGATACCTAGGAATAAACTTAACCGAGGAGATAAAGGACTGGTACTCAGAAAATTACAGGACACTGAAAAAAGAGGAATACATAAACAAATGAAAGAATGTACCATGTTCATGGATTGGTAGAATCAACATCATTAAAATGTCTAAACTACCCAAAGCAATCTATAGATTCAATGCACTCCCCATTAAAATTCCAATGACATACTTTAAAGACCTAGAACAAACTCTCCAAAAATTCATCTGAACTAAAAACAGACCCATAATGGCTGCAGCAATCCTGAGAAAGAAGAACTAAGTTGGAGGGATCACAATACCAGATATCAAACTATATTATAAAGCTACTGTCTTCAAAACTGCCTGGTACAGGCAAAAGAACAGACATATAAATCAATGGAACAGAACAGAGAACCCAGAAATCAAGCCAAGCCATTATGCTCAATTAATATTTGACAAAGGAGGTGAAAGTATACAATGGAGTTAAGACAGTCTCTTCAATAAAAGGTGTTGGGAAAATTGGACAGATAGATGCAAAAAAACGAAATTAGACCACCAAATTACACTATACACAAAAATAAACTCAAAATGGACTTAAAGTAAGATGGAAAACCCTAAATATCTTAGAAGAACCCATAGGCACCAAAATATCAGATATAAGTCATAGCAATATCTTTACTGATATAGCTCCTGGGACAATGGAAACCAAGGAGAAAATAAACAAATGGGACTACATCAAAATAAAAAGCTTCTGCATAGCAAAAGAAACCATCAATAAAACAACAAGAAAGCCCACTGCATGGGAGAGCATATTTGCCAATGTTATCTCTGATAAGCGTTTAATCTCCAAAATTTATAGAGAACTCATACAACTTAACAAAAGGTAAACAATCCAATAAAAAAAATGGACAAAGGACCTAAATAGACATTTTTTGAAAGAGGACATACAAAGGCCAAGAAACATATAAAAACATGTTCAAAGTCACTAACCATCGGAGAGATGCAAATCAAAACAACAATGAGGTACCATCTCACACCTATCAGAATGGCTATCATCAACAAATCAACAAACCACAAGTGCTGGAGAGGATGTGGAGAAAAAGGAACCCTTGTGCACTGCTGGTGGGAATACATACTGGTGCAGCCACTGTGGAGAACAGTATGGTGTTTCTTCAAAAAATTAAACATGAAACCTCCATTTCACCCAGTAATCCCATTTTTAGGAATATATTCAAGAAAACAGAATCACCAATCAGAAAGGATATATGCACCCATATGTTCATAACAGCACAATTTATAATAGCTAAGATTTGGAAACAGCCTAAGTGCTATCAGCAGATGAGTGGATTAAAAAACTGTGGTACAGCTACACAATGGACTACTATGCTGCTGTAAAAAGGAGTAATTCTTACCATTTGCAACAGCATGGATGGAACTGGAGAGCATTATGCTAAGCGAAATAAGCCAGTCAGATAAAGATAAATATCACATGATCTCACTCATTTGTGGAATATGATGAACAACATAAACTGATGAACACAAATGGAACCAAATACATAGAAACATCAAACAGACTGTCCAACCTATGAGGGAAAGCAGGGAGTGAAGGGATAAGAGATCAACCAAAGGACTTGTATGCTTGGATAGGAGCATAACCAATGGACACAGAAAGTAGGGGGGTGAGGGAATATGATGGGTGGGGGTGGGGGTGGGATTGGCTGGGGAGAGGTCAATGGGGGAAAATAGAGACTCATTTAATATTTTAAACAATAAAGAATTTAAATTAAATACAAACAAAAAAAATTTCTCTAGCACTGCATTTTCTTTAGGATAAAGTCGAAACATAACATAAAATGTCTTTTATAAAATAGTCCTATTTCCACTCTCCGACCTTATGTTTAATTCTACTACCTCCATGCATGGCAAAGGCTGCTGTATACTCATTAAAACCCATTTATTTTTCAACTGTTCATAGCTAGACTACATTTCCCAGCATCCTTTGCCATTAGCTGTGCCATATGACGAAAATCTAACCAATGGAATGTGAGCAGGAACAATGTCTTTCCTGAAACAGAGTGTTAAGACATGAGTTTGTCTTTCCCCTTGTACCTTTTTCCATCTGCCTGCTAAATAAAGGGGATTTGGGTGCTTACAAAGGATAAATATATAAGACCAAAAAAAAAGCATAGATCCCTGAATTATTACATGGGAGACTGCCCCATCAGGAACACTGTCAGTGGGTTAGAATTTGTGGTTTATCTTTAATAGCACTTAGCATCCCCTTAGTTTCTACAGGAGTTTACAGCCTGACACTAGTTACCTTATTTTTCCTGGAATGTTTCAATTGTTCATGCCATTCCATGCTTGACACATCCTCTGCCCTCCTGTTCCTTTAATTTCCCTCACTTCTGACCACCTGTCAGATTTTAAACTAAACTTCATTTCTTCTAAAAGCCACCCTCCCCCAAGACCAAATATGTACTCCTCTCATGAGATTTCATAGCACCTTGTGCCTATCTTATTTAAGCACTTATCACATACACTGTATTATAATTGCTTATTTATTGGTCGATTCTACTAGATCTAGCTAGCTATCTTCTCAAACGTGTTCATTGTTATATATTTATTGAATATATTCTTGCACTTATTCACAAATATTTATTGATATTTTATATGCCAGGCACTGTGCTAGACAAAGTGGGTATAACAATAAAAAAATAAAAATAAAGCCCCTGCCTTTATAGAGCTTAGTATATAGTGGAGAAATTTATATAAATTATGATAAAGGCCAAAAAGGAAAGTTACATAGCAAGTAAAAGAGTACCAAGGATGGGAGGACTAATTTGTGTGGACTTGAATTCTGAAATATGGTTTTCTCTAATTCTATGGGCAAATTCCCTCAATCATGAATTGTAAATAAGAGGACAATATCAGTATAATGTGGAAGTTGCATTGGTTCATGTACAGTTTTTTTCTGCGGTGTATTATTATTTTGTTTCTTTAAGTTCTCATATAGCTAAACCCAGCAAATGTGTACCGGGATATCATCCTGGGAACAATGGTTATTCAGCCCAAACTCTGTCTTGGAAATGTATTGCACTGTCTTTGATAATTGTGCATTTTCCCCTTATCTTAGTGACCTCAACCTTTTGTTAAAATTCTTCCATAAATCTACCTTCACCTATTTTTAGAAGGGTAAACTTCCTGTATTTACTCTAGTAGTTCTTCACGTATAAGGAGCTTAACACATCTTTTAAAGTGTGTTAGTATTTTTATAAGGATGGTTACAAAACTATGAAAGTTTCAAGTGGTCTACCCTGAAACCTATCCTCTCGTATGCCCTGCTGTTCTTCTGTAAAGGTTACAGAACACAGGGTTTTTCAGGAACCTGTATATTGTGTTTTAGCAGAAACCCCCTTTCTATGCCCTAGCTTCTTCTTCCTTCTTAAATTGATGCCATGGAGTTTCCTCTGGAAATTAATAGGTGCCCTGCTGTTGCCATACACCAAACATCAGGCATGTCATTTGGTTCCATCTGCATACAGAAAATCTGTCCAAATCTACTTGTCTAGCTGTGAATGTGGCCTTTCCACCCAACTTGGAAAGACTTTTCTGTACGAGGCATTTCAAACTGTATCTACTGTCACTAACAGAAATGAAATGTGGAGAAGACAATTCAGCTTATCATCTTGCAGTGACAGAGCTCTGTGCCTGGTGTCTTTGTCACACTGGCTAATGCCACTATATCAGCAGCCAGCTACACAGGAAATCTTGGAGTCATTGTCAACTCATCACTGTCCTTTGTTCTGTGGATCCATTTTCTTTAACTCTTGCCATAATTGTACTTATACTTCCCAAATAAGGTCCTTCTTCACTATGGTTTCACGTTATCCCATTCTTACATGTTTCATATTAAATCCTCTCATTATCAGGCTTTGTGGATCCAGTTACAGTGTGACACTGGAAAATGAATGAGTTCTAGGGCAGACAGATCTGCATCAAAATTTTAGTCTGTAGGACATAGAGCAGATTATTCCACCTCTCTGAATTTCTATTTTCTGATATGCAAAATGGGAATAATAATGTTTATTGTGCACAATTGTTATGATAGTTGAGTGACTACTTATAAATTAAAATGCATATGTCAAAACTCCTGAGTAATAAGATTAAAAACAGACAATTGGACCAGTATCTGTCAAGAAATTTAAAGAATTAACATCATATTTTAAAAGGTTTTAGAAGCTGTTAAGAAATAGACTGAAACTCCAGTATAAAAATAGACAAAAGATAAGGAATGAAACCTAAAAAACTAAATATAAGAGACTAAACTTAGAGAAAGATTTTAATCATGCCAGTAACCAGATAAATGCCAATTAAAATATCTATGAGATATCATAAAATTAGTGAATAATAAAATAAGAAAACTCAGTATTGAGGTGAAGATGTATTAAACAGAGACACTAATGGTTTGTTTAATTGGTATACACCATCTTGAAATCATTGTCACAAATATTATTAGAGGATTTGCTTTTAAAATTTTTGACTTAGTAAATATGTTTCCAGAAAGCTCATACCATTGGCATTCTCAGAATCCATCTTCAATAGGAGGAAATATTAAATATAAGTCAACCTTGCCAAGAAATTATGATATACTAGAGGCCCAATGCATGAAATTTGTGCAGGGGAGGGAGTGTCCCTCAGCCCAGCCTGCACCCTCTCCACTCTGGGATCCCTCTCATAATCCAGGACTACTGGCTCCTAACCGCTCACCTGCCTGCCTACCTGATTGCCTCTAATCACTCCCCTGCTGGCCTGATTGACACCTAACTGCTCCCTTGCCTGCCTGATTGCCCACAACTGCCCTCCCCTGCCGCAACCCACCTCCTCCACCGGGCCCCGCCTTTGTTATGCATGTGGCCATCTTGTGATGGCTATCTTGTGACAATGTTAGGGCGTGACGACCACCTAGGCTATTATTAGTATTGATGAATTTATATAGCTAAAATAATTTTTTAGCTAGTGCCCTTTGAAAATGAGTGAATTTTAAATAGACATTGAGCATGGCTTGGTCCCACTTTATATGATAGGTTTACTATGTAAAAATCAATTAAAATCTAACTGTTAGATGTTCATACATTTATATGCATGAAACATACTCACTTTGTTTAGCAGTTAATCAAGAGAATACTGTGCAAATATGTATTTTAAACTAGGTTACCAGATGTCTAGCAAAAAGAGGAAATGTCCCTTATGTCTGTCTTCATATCCTTTTGTTGCAATAGTCTAAGATACAATTTTAGGATCTAGAGCATTTGCTATTCTTTTATTTTTTATTTTAAATAATTCAATAATTTAAAAATTTAAGGTATTTATTATTTTAATCCATCTCATTTCCGAAGGTAGCCCCATTACAATATTTATTTGAAATGTCCACCAATTTAACCCATTGAATATCCTAATTTTTACTATTCATGATCCCTCATATTCTCTTTATCCTTAACTTACTAATGTTACATCATTATAATCATCATATTACATGAATGTAGCTCCCTAGCCCCTTCTATCTCTTCACAGTATTTCCTGCTAAATCTAAATCTCTATTTACCTTAGGTTACACTCCTCTGGTGAACATGGATGAAGGGAAAGTATGTTTTATTTTTAATCAATGACCACAAGCTTCAAGTGAGCTTTGTCCCAGCCTCTTAAACCTTCACATTTCCCCAATTTACTTTCCTGTTCTCCTATACTTCTACCTATCTGCATTTTCCCCTCCTTTCTCTTCCAGTCACCAACAGCACACTCTCAGATGATGATTTTGTTTCTTATTTCACTAAGTAAATAGAAGCAACTGGAAAAGAGCTTTCTTATCCTTTTGCCACCAGATTTGCATATAATTTGATGACGGTGGCATTCTGTCAGATTCATTTCTTCTCATCTGCAGAGTGAAGCAGGCCCACATGATGGGTCTACTTTTATTCAAGTTCTTTCCTGAAAGCTAACTTTAAGGCTTCAGCAAAATACTCAGAAATTGGGATTAGGAATGTAAAGGGCTTTTCTGATTAACTTTTTTTTTCTTTAGAAAATCTATGAATGCCTCCAATTGTTCCTGTGAAATTCAGCCATAAATTATTATATCATGGTATCATCTATCTAGTAAGAATGTTCTAGCTTATGGGTCATGTTGCATAATGCATAGCATTAACATTAATCTAAGAACTCTTACCTTTGCATTTTCCTTCACAAGGCATTTCCAATTCATTGACTTAGATTACAATTCAGAAAACTACTATGGAAGTGTGAAGCAGGAACCTGGTACAAATGCCCTGTTCTGTTTCCAAATTAGTTTCAAGATCTATACTCCTGTGTAATACTGAACTGTAAGTGAAAATTGTGACAGTTCTGAAAGACGAATATGCCAGTCTTTGGAACTCTGGTTCCTTAAACTCAGCTGCAATGTGCTACTACGTGGAATAGTCAAATGACAGTGAGCAAATACTAAAGTAGCAGTCAGAGTGAGGACAAAGTAGGTTTAGGTTAAGAAAATAAAAGAATAAAAAAGTTAACCAAATGAAATTTGAAGCAGTTTATAAACATGTGAAGTAAATAAGGTTGCATTCTTCAAGATAAAATGTTTTAAATAATGGCATATTATAAAGTAAAGTGGGGCCTTGACTTACGAGTGTCCCGACTAACGAGTTTTTTGAGATACCAGCTGTCTCTCAGCCGATTTTTTGCATTGAGCTGATAGAGTAATTTGAGTTAACGAGCTCTTTAAAGAGCTCCTTAACGAGCTCGGTCTCGGAACGAATTAAACTCGTAAGTCAAGGCCCCACTGTATAGACAGACTTTTCTATCACTAGAACCATTTTAATGGATTCCAAGGGTCCTTTGTCTATATTTTTTTCTGATTTTTTATTTCTTGCTCTATGTTTATCCGTATTGCTAAAAGAAAGCAATCAGATGGCAGTATGAGTACTAGAGAAGAGTTCAAAGGTTTGAATTCTAGCCTCATTGGTACTAGTTTATGGTGTTGGGACCTTAGCTAACGCACTAAGCCAGACTTCCTTTATTTGTGTACTTGGGAAGTGAAGATGTCTATAAGCTAGCTATGTGGTACAGATCTAAGATATGTGAGAACTTAATTATCAAAATGCTTAGCATACTCTGAATATTAAATAACTTTATTTTTTAAATAATTACATAACTTTGGTTGTATTATCCTTGCTCCTCTCTTATTGGGTGAGACAACATTCCTAAGCAACTTCATCCATTTTCATAGCAGCAGCTACATTTATTTTGCGGTGATGCTCAAACCTATACCAGAGCTCTTCTGAACCTCAGTTTCTGCATGTGAGTGTTGCCCAAAAAGCTCAACCTCAATGTGAACTGTGTATTCTGATTATTTTATAGCAAATCGTATTCTTCCCTCACACTGAAAGTCTAATGAAACTGTGCTACCAAACACCAAGCCAGAAACCAGGCATCATCCTAGGGCTCTCATTTTCTCCACCTCCATTTCCAACACATGGCCAACTTTTATGAGTTCTGCCCTTTTACCATCTTTTTATGTTATTGTTTATTTAATCAGTCTCTTGCCTCTTCCCCTGTTTCTTTGTTCTTTGTGTCTTCATTCTTGTTCTCCTTCAAATGTCACCAAAGTTCTCTGTCTAAAGACAAACTCAGTTTTCCACTATTTAGCATACCAACTTCTCTCCCCATGACATACAGAATGAGGTCCAAATTCCTTAGCATCACATATTAGACCCTCTAAGATCTGCAGACTTTTCTGGACTTACATGTTCCTTCTCCCATGATAAGCTCAGACTATTGTGAGTTTGTAGTTAAATACATTCACAATAATATCCCAGGCTTTCTTGCTTCACCAGTTCTATTCTCTCATCGAAGAATTACCTTTCTACCCCAGTCTCAGCCCCATCCTTCCATGGACCTAGTGACAAACCAGTTCATCTTTCTAGGCACCACTCAAACATTACTCCAGGAAGACCTCTCCGATCCCCTCTTCCCAGATAGAACCGATCCCTGTTTTATCGTGTGACCTCTCTGTATCTTATGTCTGTTACTATCCCATGTTCATCATTTCTGTGTTTACATGGTTGGCTCCATTTCTACAGTGGACGTTCCTTAAAGGCAACACCTGGATCTAATCCCTCCACATGGTATACTCAAAGCCTGTACCAGTCAGTTCAGGAGACAGATGCTACACACAAAGCTTGTGATTTAAGGAGTGCTTAACCATGAAACTTACATCAAGAGATGTGGCAGGAATGTGGGAGAACAATAATGGACAAGTCAGAACTTGGAAGCTAGCATAGAGGATAGCCACACTGCAGGATAAGAGGAGGGAGTGACTACAGAACCCAGAGACAGAAGTTACAGGAGGAGGGCCTCCTATGGCACAAGCGTGGTGGCCTTTTCAACAGAGAGGCCACCACCCCAAAGCAAGCCCACAGGGAGAGAATTAAGGTTACAAATGCTCCTGCTTTAGTGTCCTCCCTCCCTGTATTCTGAACCCACCCCAGAAGCCAGGGGAAATGCAGCCCATTGATGGAATCCATATGGTTAGCCTTTGGTGGGGGTAGAGGTGGGGGGATGGGGGTAGGTCACACTGGAACAGCAAAGAAAAAAATATAATGCAGGGTCTCAAAGGGCTGACAGAGCCTCATAGCTTAAAGAGTGTATGCTGAGGGGAAATGTATTGCATGAGTATTCAAGTGCTTCTGCAGCTTGTACAACATGGACAGTAAGGAGTTAAACACAAATGCTCTGAAATAGCATTTCTGCCAGCTTTATACGGGATTATGTTGTGCAGCCACTTAGCTGCTTCAGCAGAGAAATGCTTTAAAGGGAAAGAACAGGCGGCATTGGAGAGAAAGGTTTTGTCATATTTCCTGGGGGAGAAATGTATTCCTGGTGGTTTTACCCAGAAGGTGGTATTTCTGACAAAACGGTGATGTTCACGGGGGATAAATGAAAAAAATTAGGAAGGCCTGCATATGTCCACAAATAAACAAGTAGATCTAACAAGAATGATGTCTAAATGAGAATGCCAACAGCACAAAGATAAAGAGAAGTGAGTTTTAGTGATAGGTGGGCAGAAGCAGCAGCAGCAGCATGACTAGAAAGGAAGGAGAAGATGGAGAAATAAGGTGAGATAATAAGGATTTACTGCAGGAAAAGCAGGCAGTCATATCAGCAGGAAAATGAGATATCTGCAGAAGGAATCTGTAAATCTCCCACAAAACTCATAACAACTGTGAGAGCCTTGGAATAGCATGTCTGCCAGCTTGGAAGATTGTCCAAGAAATGACAGCCTGCTCAGCCCGCAGGATCTGCAAGGACAATGTAGGCTCTTACAGGAAGACAAGGAAATAAGAGCAAAAATGAGAAGATGTGGACCCTGGCTTTCCATATATTAACAAAGGCATTCCCAATAATTGGTAACAGATAGTTTTTATTAACTGTACATGTACAAATTAATTGTTTGCTAAAATGATTATCATTTTTATGTTCTGTAAATAGGGAACTAGTTTCAAATAAATCAAATAGTTGGTTTAAGATTCTAATCAGGTGGTGTAAAAATATCCTAACTAGGCATTATCTATGAGATAAATGCATAACTTCATCAGTGCTAAGAAGAAAAGATTATATAAAGCAGTGTGACATAGTGCTTAAGAACATGGATGCCACATCAGGCACATCTTTATGTCAATTCTGGCTTTACCAATGAGCACTTAGTTACTTTGGTTTCTTAGTTTCTTCTTCTGTAAAATGAGGATAATGCAGTCCCTCCTTCAGAGGTTTCCTATGAGGATTAGAAGAGTTCAGATATTTTAAGTTGTACATAGTTAATGAATGTTAACACAATGTGTTGAAATACTAAACTATTATCACTTCTAATGGAGCCTACCTTTCACTCGTTTTGCGGGAGGTTGAAGGAAACTTTAAAAATTGTTACAGTTTGAAGTTTGCATAATATTACACAAGTTAAGATATTATTAGATATAATTATTTATGGTATAGGAAAATTCATCTATAAAGTAGTTTTATTGTAGCAATTTATAACACATCAACATGCCACATCTATATTGGATTGTTAGGTCATCATGTAGCATTATAATTATAGTGGTAGATTAACTCACAATATTATTTTATGAATCAACTATATGTTAGTCCTAAATTATAATGTTATCAAATATCCCAGTTTTTTGAAGCCTATTTTCCTTGAATTATATGGTTTTTAACAAATAAAATAGAGTGTAGAATATCATATTTGTATTATCTACATTTTAGTTTTGAGAGTTATTCCACTTTACAAATAAACTTTCTGTGTGCATAATGGGTAGTTAATATTGACATTTTCTGACTAAATAGATGACACTTGTTTTTATAAAAAGTATGGTATAAGTCCAGAAATAGAAAACATGGAAATAAAATCTTAATAATTAATCACTTTGGGCTAAATGGAAGTCTTTGTAAATATAACTGATGCATATAGCTGTAAAATGAACAGGTTTTAAACATTGAATTAGCCAGTGTGAGCCACAGAAAACATTGCAATACATTCCAAATTCCCACAACACACTTCCCAACCATTTCCTCCAACAAGATGAAATTACAGGCAAGCCAAAATCCATTCTTGCATAAAGTAATGTTTATCATTGTGGAATTTATTTGCCATAAATTAAAAATTTTGATTTTTGAGTAAAAATGTTGGATATTTTACTGTGCATTTCTTTTTTCTCTTGATTCATTGTAGACAAATATTAAAAAAAATATCACCTTTTCATTCAGAAAAAAAAAGAAACAACAAAGGAATAGATTGATTATGGAGCTCTTATTAGAAGCCATTGAGTCTGCAGTGCACTCAGAACCAGCGCACCTTCTTGGTGTTTTCCTGGTCTTTGCCACACATAGCCTGGCGAGCCCTGAAGAGACCGGAGGTCAGATAGTTCAGGTGTTTTAATCTAAAACAGAGCTGTATCTGTGCTGGACCTGGAATGTCTCTAATGCTAAGTTCAAAGACGTTCTTCTGTTTCAACATCCCTGAATAAAATGCCATACTACACTCTCCCCCACTAACGGTGGTTCACTGAAACAGTAACAGGGCTTCCAAAATTGGGGAGTGAACGGAAAGCCAAATGAATATGCAATTTTATAAGAAAACTCAAGAGTTACTACTAAGTTTCCTAGAGTAATGGACCCCTCCTTCTACTGATTCTCACTACTGAGAATCTCTGGATTACAAACAAAAATCTCATGATGTTAAATGGGAAGTACTTCTTGTGAAAAGTTGCAAAAAAAGAGAAAATGATATTTAATCTGCATAATCTAAAATTTATTGAGCACTTACTCTGTTGAACACTTTAAATGTATTGCTTCAGTTGAAGTTCATAACAACATTAAGGGGTATGATTTTCAGTCTTACAAGGACAGTGCCTGGGCACACAGAGGATAAAATAATTAAGTGAGATCATAGAACCATGATCCTATCGCACAGAAATTATATTTTGGCTAAAATATAAACAAACATGATTTTTAAAAATGACATAAAGTACTTTTTTTATTTTTTGCTCTACCCGCTATGTTCTTGCTTACACTGTCAAACCTGTCACTCTGCTGTGTTTTCCTTGCCTGGCTGCTGTTCATCCTCTGAGCTTCAGCTTGGTCACAGCCTCCTTCAAGACTTCCCTGGCTAAACAAAAGGCATTTGCATGTGCTCCCAAGTAGCACATTCATAACTCCAATGGCACTGTTTAGTCCTTCCTTCTCCAACCAAGTTCTCCTGGTTGCCATGGTCAGGCTCTCGGCTAGGTATCTGTGTCATCTAAATTGCTTGTTTTAAGAATCTGTCTTTGATGGCAAGCCTTCTTCCATTTTGCATCCCCCAACTCTGGTAAAATAGCTAGTACATGGTGTGCTTAATAGTTTTTAACTGAAATAAAGATTAATATGTTGTGCCTACTTACATCAATATTAGTGATTCCTAGCAACAGATCAGGCCTGTTAAGGAGACCAAGAAACCGTAGGGAGAGATTCAGACAGATCTGTAATCCTTTGCTATAACCAATTTCCTGTAATTTTTTTAATGAATACCTTCAAATATTTTTAAGTACTTCTATGTGTCAAGCCCCATGTTAAGTACTAAGAGAATTATAGGCATCAAAAATGAATAAGGCTTATTCTCAGCTCACAAGGATCATGTAGTCTAGTGAGAACAATAGTATATGTTCCAGGCCATTTAAAATGAAAGTAGCAACGTCTACATTAATTAAGCCAGAAGGAAGCACTTTGAACTAGAATAATTAAAGTACGCTTCCAATGAAAAGAGCCATCCAAATTTCAACTTGGATATATAGGAGTCCAATTGGTAGCCAAAAGAAATTTCAGGAACAGAGAGGAGCCTAAACAGAAACATTGCAGAGGGAAAATATTTTGAGATATTAACTAAGGTTTGCCTCTGGCAATGTATTTCCTTTTTAACTCTTTGCCCCCTTCCTTATTCCTCCTCACACATTAGGGGAGAGATAGGATATCACAAAACATAAAGAAAAACCTTTGATTTTCAAAAACTAAAGATTTTAAATCTCAAAAGGCAAGGCTTTTGCAGTGAAAGAAACTAAGCCCTGAACCATTCAAGGCATAAAGTTTATGCCATAAACAAGGAATAAAGGACCAGACCTCCTGACTCAGACTAAATAAAGATTCCACAGACATAGAAAAAATGGGAGGTAACCCAGGAGGAAGCTGGGGCTTAGATGCTATTAGGTTGCTAAGGAGGACCCGTCGTATTCCGTCCTACCTTGACTTTGGAAGGTATAATTAAACCTTTGGGGTGAAGATACCCCAAACAGGATGGGACTATTCAAACCCAAGTATAAGGACAATAAGAGCCAGCCTTGATCAAGTACTTAATAGGACCAGACATTATTCTTACCAACTGTTGTCATAACCAGATTATAAGGGATTTACTGTAATAGTGCCACCATTTTAGGGAACAGACCTTGGTTACAGAGAGGTTAAGTAAGGTATCCTAGGTCATTCAATTAGAAATAGCAGAGGTGGTATCTGAATCCTGATAGTCTGATTCTTAATAGTGCTCATAAGCATTGTGCTTTCTAATGAAGACACAAAACTACCTGATCTAGTTTCTAACACCAGCTAGGAGTACAGATCAACATGAAACCAAGTTCAGTCATAGAAAAAGAAAGAAAGCTGCATTTTTTTTGAATGACTAAACTGTGGACATTATAATGATAATGACAGGCTTTACGTGAATGATCCCTTTTAATCCCTCCAATGGCTCTGTGAAAAAAACCCACATTATTATAAATTGAAATATGCAAAAGGGGAAGATCAGATATATTAACTTGTCCAAGATAACATAGTTAGTTGGTGGCCCCGAAGTATTTGAGCTCAATCTGACTCCCAAATGCTCGGTCTCAATGACTATGTCATCTATTTGTTCAGGAAATGGCAACTGTGGTGTCCATGAAAATGCACTGCCTACATCTCCTGCTATGGGGAACAGAATTGACTGATAGCCCCAACTATTGTCTGTCTAGGTCAGCCGTGGGCAAACTACGGCCCGCGGGCCGGATCCAGCCCGTTTGAAATGAATAAAACTAAAAAAAAAAAAAAGACCGTACCCTTTTATGTAATGATGTTTACTTTGAATTTATATTAGTTCACCCAAACACTCCATCCATGCTTTTGTTCCGGCCCTCCGGTCCAGTTTAAGAACCCATTGTGGCCCTCGAGTCAAAAAGTTTGCCCACCCCTGGTCTAGGTCTATCTCTCATTCATTCTAATGCCACACCTTCTTCCAATTGCTCCCAGGTGGGCCTCCTCCAATGTGGGTTGTGGCTCAAGGACTCCCATTGGCCAAACCAAATCTTTCTTGGAACTGTGCTGCGGTCTGAGTCTCTTCCTACCTAATTCCCCTTCCTTGCCTCACTCCTACCACAGCTGTGAAGTCTATATCCTGGTCTGAAACTTTCCCTCACATTCTGCTTCTTCTTTATCCAGCGAATCTCTTGCATGTCTAACCCTCTTTTGGCATGTGCTTCTCTAGGGACCCCAACTAACACAAGTGGTACTGACAGTGGTTTGAGAAAACAAGTGGTAAGATAGGCATTTGGAACCACCCATGCTGAGTGGAAGGTGGGCCACAGAAAGTCCCTGGCACAAGGCCCAATTGCTAAAGACTTCAAGGGGGTGATAATGGCTCAGGCATTAGGAAGAAGGTGGAGTTGGCTGCTTACTGCTCAATTGTATTGATATTGACAGCCGGAAGAATTCCTGTAGCCTACAATAAGCCCTTGTCTCCTAGAATGGAAAAGCAGAGCCGCTAAATAGCAGACCAAATATCTGATAGAGTCACAGAGTTCCAGAGACCTTAAAATCCTCAGAAATGGAATACCTGTTACACTAAACTCAAGGCTCTGGTTGGGAAAACCTGGGATCTTAAAATATGGGATAGGGACACACAAGATGTCCCTGAGGATGTTGGCTTGCCCCTGATCCCTCAGAGCTTACAGAATTAGTTTAAAGGTTCCCCCCTCCCTCTCCCCCCCCCCCCGCCCCCGCCCCCGACACCCCAGCTTAGAATATGCGGCAGAGACCACTCTCCTACAAAGCAGCAGGTGTCTCCCTAAGGACCTATCTCCACCTGCTTTTCTGGCTCCCAGGACTGTGACTAAAGTTAAATGCCCAAATTACACAGCTGGGTGTTGATAAGGGAGGAAAAAGACTATAGCAGAATGCACTTGTAAGATTTAGCTAGCATGTGCTAGCAAGAGCCAGGAAAGCAGCCCTGGGATTGCATTTAGAAAGTACTTAATCAAGAGGGTCAAAATGTAAGACTGGGTAAAAAATAATTCATTGATTTGGGGCGAGGGGGGAAAGGGGCACTTTCTTTGAGACTTAACTTTCTCCAGATTGTGCACGCTGACAAAGGCCCTCAGGGAAGGGGAAGATCAGCTGCTTGTGTGGATCAGCCTAAGCCAGTGGTTGTCAACCTTCTGGCCTTTTAAATACAGTTCCTCATGTTGTGACCCAACCATAAAATTATTTTCGTTGCTACTTCAGAACTGTAATGTTGCTACTATTATGAATCATAATGTAAATATCTGATATGCAGGATGGTCTTAGGCGACCCCTGTGAAAGGGTCATTCGACCGCCAAAGGGGTCGCAACCCACAGGTTGAGAACCGCTGGCCTAAGTAGATCCATTGTGGAACTGGGCTACAATTCACCACTCATCCTACAGATGTGCAATCCTACACGCTCTTTACCCAAGTGTTACACATCCATTGTGTTTCGAATGTTCTCCCCACCTTCTTCTACTCCTTTTCATAGTAAAGTTCTGGTACCTCTAATCCTGTCGTATTGTCTGCTTCTAGGTGGACCTATACTAACACAAAAAGTAAACACAGCTGGTTTTTATAGGAGTAAAATTAGGAAATGAGGACAAAAACTAAGGTCTGGATCTAATCATGTGCCTTAAAAGCCAGATGAGAAATCATGTTTTCACTTCTAACTGAGGTGTTATAGTGAGAAAACTAATGAAGATTTATAGTAAGCATGTAGCATAAACAAAGGTTGCTATGCATGTAATAAGTTGGGCATCAGGGTAAGGAAAGACAAAAGGACTGAGAATCCAACATTTGAAAATTATTTAATTTTTTTTAAACATGAAGTAAGAATGCATACATCCTTAGTGTTAATGGATGAGATAGTTATATTCAAATGTTTAAGTAAGCCAATGGCAAATAATAGGTCGGTAACTCCCTTTTTTATATCTCCTTGGAGCAGTCCCAGAAACCCAAAGCCCGGTAGGAGGCTCTGTCATTCACCTTTAGCAGTGTTATGGTGAAATAAGAGATGGAACAAGGGTCTATTTAAGTTAAGAAACTGTCACATGATTATATACTTGAAAAATGATTATACTTACAAACAAATGTATTTCATTATCAAATGAATCAACAAAAACTTGTGGATATCTGATTAAAAATCATTAGGTAGCCCTAGGTGGTTTGGCTCAGTAGATAGAGTGTTGGCCTGCGGACTGAAGGGTCCCAGGTTCCATTCTAGTCAAGGGCACATGCCCAGGTTGCGGGCTCCATCCCCAGAGTGGGGTGTGCAGGAGGCAGCCTATCATTGATTCTCTCTCATCTTTGATATTTCTATCTCTCTCTCTCTCTCACCCTTCTCTCTGAAATCAATAAAAAAAATAATAAAAAATCATTAGATAATAGTTAAGAAAGAACAATTGGTCACTAGGTGAAAGAGCTTTTATGGGGCTGAGGCAGGGTAGGAGGGAGACCACAACAAAGTTCACTTCTTTCAAAGTTGTTAAAGTTTGTTTTATTTTTGTTTTCCCAGTATTTTTGATTTCTTGAAATATTTTATTTCTTATAAAATAGAAAATAATGCATAAGAATATTAATCATTCCTTTAAAAAAGCAAAATGAACTAAAATAAATATCATGCTGGTACAGACAACATCTAATATAAATGAGGCTTATTAAAATGTATATTTGTTTGGAGTCTACTTTAGTTGTATACTTTTTTCAGTGGGAGCTCTAGAGGAATATGACATTTTATATCATTACCTAAGTTTGTGAGCTATTTGTGACATTCATCCTAATAGGGTAATTAAGAAATCTGTGTGAAATGCATGTTAAAATTGGTGGCTAAAAACTGATTGTATTTTGAGATTTTGTGATCTTGTCTTAATTCTCTGAAACACATCTTCTTATATATACTAGGAAACCTGTAGCCAATCTTCTACACCATCAACATTTGTACACATTTCTGTGAAGCAGTGGAGCAACAATAAGGAATAGAATTTTGCTGGAAAGTCTGTCAAACTCATTGTAAAGTGTCTTCTCTATCCCAGAAGTAGTGCTGTGCTCATGGAGACCCAATCAGAGACATGATGGCCCTGTGTGTGCTGCGCATCGTGAGTGTGTTTATGCATAAACATGACTAATTAATAAAAATGGATCTTTCGAGTTAAACAAAGTTATCACATAATTATACGGAAATTAATTATCCTATTAGAATTCCAGTGAAGAACTCAGTTTCTCTCTTTTCTCTCTCCTGCTGCTTCCTTGTGCATTAACCCTTTAATAAAACATAACATCATAACATTTTATTATGTACATTTTCCATAAGGAATGTATGCATTTCTTATGTTAGTGGAAGTCACATATACTAGGTAAATAAATCAGTTTTGACTTAAATTAAAAATGACTGTTGAGCCCTGGCCAATGTAGCTTAGTGGTTACACATTGGCCTGAGGAACAAAGGGCATGTACTTGGGTTGCAGATTTGTTCCCCTGCCCAGGTCCTGGTGTGTACGGGAGGCAATCAATCTATGTGTCTCTCTCACATCAATGTTTCTCTCTCTCTCCCTTCCGCCCTCCCTTTCACTCTCTTTGAAATCTCAATGGAAAAAAATATCCACTGGTGAAGATTAACAAAACAAAACAAAACAAAGCAAAAACAAACAAAAAATGACTGTTGAGCCCTGGCCAGTGTGGCTCAGTTGGTTGAGCATTGTCCTCTGTACCCAAAGGTTGCCAGTTCAATTCCTCATCTGGAGCCAAGGCGGCAGCAATGTTCCTTTCTCTCTCTCTCTCTCTCTCTCTCTCTCTCTCTATATATATATATATGTATATATATTAAAAAATTACTGTTGATCCTCTTCATAATATTTGTCATTTCCCCATCCTACTTCCTTCTTTCTTTCTCCCCTTTTTCCTTATTCCCTTTTCCTTAAGGCCTTCCTTGATTCTCTGCCTTCCTCGAATTCACTGTTTTCCTGCCCAATACCAATGTCCCTTTTTGTTTCGGATGGTCATACCCTGATTTTTCCCTGGAGAACTACTTTCCTTTCATCCTCAGTAAATGTGGCCCGAGAAGCTTATTCCCACCCAGAATGTAAGATTAACCAAAACTTTGCTCTTTATAGTGACTGCCTAAGTATTGGGCACATAATCTAATTTTGGATGATTGACTCCACGAAGAATTCATTGTGGGATTCTTGCTGGACTCCTGAGGGAAAAAATGTCCTCTATAGAATTCCTAGCAATGGAAAATAAATGTTTACAGGTGCTAGAGGCCTCAACATAAATAGCTAAGGCCCCAGATAAAGCCAATGGAAACTACCATAGTGATAGAATAAGAGAAAATAGTGTAATCATTGCTTTACTTTTTCCTCAGGATTTTTCAATGATCTGAGATAAATGTCTCTTTTATGTTTAAGCCATTGTGCATAGTTACATGTTCTACTTTTTTTTTTTTTAGGACTAAATGACTAACTATGAAATAAAAGATTCTGAACAGTGCCATCCATTCTCATAGAAATCAGGACTTCATTTACTCTTCTAGAAAACAGGAAGGCTAATTATATGAAATCAAGCGATCTTATTTGATGGTTCCAACATAACAGCTCAAGAAAAGAGTGAGAAAGTTAGGAATAAGGTTATGAATACATCAGAATAAGAATAAGGGCTCTTGCAACTCGGCCGCCAACATGCCATCCAGACTGAGGAAGCACCCGGGGGGGGGGCGGTGCTGCGGGAATGCTGGCGGCCTGCATCATCACAGGATCAACTTCGACAAATATCACCCAGGCTACTTTGGGAAAGTTGGTATGAGGCATTACCACTTGAAGAGGAACCAGAGCTTCTGCCCAACTGTCAACCTTGATAAACTGTGGACCCTGGTCAGTGAGCAGACACGGGTGAATGCTGCCAAAAGCAAGACTGGAGTTGCTCCCATCATTGATGTGGCGCGATCCGGCTACTACAAAGTTCTGGGGAAGGGAAAGCTCCCAAAGCAGCCTGTCATTGTGAAGGCCAAGTTCTCCAGCAGAAGAGCCGAGGAGAAGATTAAGGGTGTTGGTGGGGCCTGTGTCCTGGTAGCTTGAAGCTACATGGAGGGGAGTTCATTAAAATGTCCAAGTACTTTTGAAAAAAAAAAAAAGAATAAGGATACATTAGTTTTTTAATAGTACCTGATGTTTATTTTTTTTATCCTTTCCCTATACAACTCTGCTGTAATTTGCAATTTAACTATGAGCATAAAGTAAGGAGTGACACACTTCCTTTTTAAATGTTCTAGGACTTCTAGTGAAATGCCCTTTTCACATTATAACCCATCATTTAAAATCCTATGTACTCACTATTGAATAAGCCAGTGAATAGACTGCTAAATTAGGCTAACCTAGAAGTAATTTGTTTAGTACTTCTCTTTTTAAATGTAAGCAGATGAGACAGTTGCCTACAAGTATCAAAATGATCAAAAAGAGTTATTCAGGAATGCTCCAATGATACTGAAAAGCTTCACTGTCTGGAAGTTCACAAAGTAAGACATATTAACTTCACGTCAGGAATAAAATGCAAATTAATCTTCCAATTACAAATGATATTTTAGAGCTTACTATTGGTGGCAGTTGTAGGGACAATTTAAGAATTCCAATTAAAGCTATTTGAAGCAAATAAAACCTATACCAGATTCTTCCATCTCATGCAGTTTCTATTAAAGACAGAAAAGGATCAACAATCATTTTTAATCTAAACCAAGAACAGGTTTATTTACCTATTGCATGCAACTTCCACTAATAACATAAGGGATGCACACATAGATTGTGTAACGCAGGATCCAAATGTACAACATTGGCAGTGTGTGTGATAATTACCCACAAGAATTAATCAGCATTCCTCAAGTCATACACAATGCAGTCAGATTAGAAACAGCAAATCTGTTCAAGTAATGCAAACAAGCTGCATAAGAGGCTAAATAAGTAAAAGTATATCATCAGCCATGACTCAAATTACATCTTTAAATTGTGTGCCAGCTTCCTTTAAATTAACCATATAGAACTTGTTCTCTGACAGACTTTATACATTGGAAAGTACTACATCTTCTCAGATTCACAGTTTTGCTCTGGTATGGGAATACATGTAATAATGCAGCATGTAAATGAACTCTTACGTGATGCAACAGGTACAGTGCTGTGGATACTTATGTGATGGTGGAATCTGTTAATAAACTTCAAAAGTTCTACAGATGTCCAAGGTGACAATGTTGACCAAGCTCCCAAAGAATATTGTAGCTTTATTGCTAAATTCTTTCCAACCCAGTTTCTTTTAGCCTTGACATTTCCTAAGATTCTCACCATTTCCTACCAAACTCTAAAATCAAGCAGTTCTGTTCTGTTTGTTGTTGTTTTTTGTTCTGAATATATTGAGGATCCTTGGGATTTTAATGGACTGGGATAATTAACATTCAGTTCTTTCAGATTTGTAGCTACTTTTTGTCTAGTCCTCAGCACTCTGGTGGTGAAGACTCAGTGGTGAACGTATGGTCTGTAGAGATTTCTGTCAAATGGTAGGCTTGAAACTGAAATTTTGGTGTAAAGAAATTCTGGGACAAAATTATTTCTTTCCCATACAAAATATAAAGAAACACTTCTAAACGTGCTCCTTGTAATCCACTCAGGCTATTAATGAAAATGTGTTTGACTACTCTATAAAGAATGAAGGGTAAAGGAACAAAAACAATAAGTATTACGAGGTTTGCACTATAATATCTTCATAATCATGAGCCAACGTTTTCCTTTGTGAGTAAAAGTGTGGGGAAATCTGAAATCTCACAATTTTTTTCTGTGACTGAGTCAACTAAACTTAATCCCAATTTGTAGTTTTGACATCTATTCACTTTCTGCTCAAACATTTTAGTCCCTGGAGATGTTAAATAAGAGATAATGGTTTCATCTTCTTTAATAGAATTGCCAACAAATATATATGAACAGAAGAATAAAATATGTCATACTAAATACAGTATAATTATGTTTAAATTTTAATGCAATAATTATGATCAGAATTAAACTTTTAATTTGATGTATTTATATTTGTGTTAGCAGAAAAGATTGTTATATGTAACTATTAAAATATTTTTGAATAAACATAAGTAAGTGTAAGCTTTTGTGTGCAATGGAGATGGGATAAATTGAGAGGGATGAATAGTCACCTGTGTTTGAAGGGTAAGGATTGGAATAACTAAAGTCCAAAAGATTTCAGGCCACTGGGAAAAAAGGGAAATAGAAGAATTTACATGCAGAATTTTTCCTGGGTTTTCATTTCTTCTATATTGTGGTCAGTGTGGGAGGTGGACCGTAATCAAATAATGATTAGACTGAAGGTGAAAGTACAACTGCTATAGGTGACTCCCAAATCTGTCCTTGCCTTTTCTCTCCCTATCTATCCACACTCACTCTTTTGATAATCTCATCCAGGCTCATTATTTTTAAATATCATCTATATCTCCAGGTTAAAAGTCTACCTTGAAATCCAAGCCCATATATATAATTGTATGCTTGTCATCTTTACTTGAAGGTCTGAGAAGAAACTTAAGTTTGATATGTTCAAAACCAAAATGCAGTCTTTTCCATCTCATTAATTGGCAACTTTACTTTCCACTTATTCACATTAAAAACACTGGAGATTCCTGCCTGTCTACAAATTCTATTTCCTTTGTTTTAAACTACATGCTGAATTTAACCTCTTCTTGCAACCTTTCACTGCTACCACTCTGGTTCCACCATCTTTTTTCACTTGGATCATGGCAATGGCCTCCCCAAACTGGTCCCCCTTCCTCCATTCTTGACCTTCTATAGTCTGTTCTCCACATAGTAGCCAAAGCAGTCTTTTTGTAATATATATTGGTTCATGTCTCCCTCTAATTGAACCCTACAAAGACTTTCTTTCTCACTTTTTTAAAAAATATATATTTTATTGATTTTTTTACAGAGAGGAGGGAGAAGGATAGAGAGTTAGAAACATCGATGAAAGAGAAACATCGATCAGCTGCCTCCTGCACACCCCCTATTGGGGATGTGCCTGCAACCAAGGTACATGCCCTTGGCCAGAATCGAACCTGGGACCCTTGATTCTGCAGGCCGATGCTCTATCCATGGAGCCAAACCGGTTAGGGCTCTTTCTCACTTTGAGTAAAAGTCAAAGTCCTTAACAGGACACTACATAATCTTGTCTCTCTTACTTCTTTAATAATGTTTCCTACTATTCTCTCTTACCAGTTGCACTGCAGACATAATGGGCTTCATGCTGGTCCTTACAAATTCCAGGCTCATTCTTGCCTCAAGGTCCTTGTACTTGCTATTCCCTTTGACTAGTAGGCTGTTTCCAAGATATCCATATGGCTTACTTACTTCCTTGCCTCCTTGGGGTCTTACTTCAATTGTTACCGTCTCAGTTAGGCTTTTCCTAAACTACCCATTTAAAATTCCAATTCTCTTCATCATCTTCTCACTCCGTTAGTATTCCTAATCTTCTTTTTCCTCCTCATCTATAGTAATAAAAGGGTAATATGCTAATTAGACTGGATAGACTGGACATCTTCAGGATGTCCTTCTGGACAAAGCCACAGCAACTGTGAGGGCTGAGGACAGGTGGCTGCGGCAGCCAGCAGTGACAGCAGCAGCAGCCTTCCATTGATTGGCCCGGTCGCCTCCCACAAAGGGAGGAGTGGGCCTAAGCCATCATTAGGATATCCCCTGAGGGATCCCAAACTGTGAGAGGGGCAGGCCAGGCTAAAGGACCCCCCCAGTGCATGAATTTTTGTGCACCAGGCCTCTAGTATTAGCATAATAGCATATATTACCATGTGATGTTTGTATGTCTTTCTTTACTTGCTTCTGAACTCTTTCCACTAGAACACAACAAACTCTATGGAGGCAGAGATTTGTGTCTTACTTGTATATTAATATACTAGAGGCCCAGTGCACAAAATTCTTGCACAGGGGGAGGTGGTCCCTCAGCCCGGCCTGCATCCTCTCCAATCCAGGACTCCTCGGGGGATGTCTGACTGCCTCTCACAATCTGGGACTATTGGCTCCTAACTGCTTGCTTGCCTGCCTGATTGCTCCTAACTACCTCTGCCTGCCTGATCACCCCTAACCACCTCTGCCTGCCTTCCTGATTAGCCCCTAACTGTTCCCCTACTGGCCCAATCACTCCTAACTGCTCCTCTGCTGGTCTGATTGCCCTTAACCGCCTCTGCCTCACCCCACACCTGGGACCCAGGATTTCCTCCTCTGGCCAAAGGCACCCAGGACCCAGATCGGCTTCACCCGAGCTGGCTGAAGCCACAGAGGACCGTGAGCAGGCAGCTTTGCCCAGGCCACAGCCACATGTGCTGGTGTCTGGGACTGCGGTGCAGGTAGCTTGTCCCTATCCCAGGCCACAGGTGCAGACACAGGTGTAGATGCAGCCACTGGCATCTGGGACCACGGGGACCATGGAGCATTCGGATTGTCCCTCTCCCAGGTTGCAGGCACAGGCACAGCTGCTGGCCCCCAGGACCGCAGGGTGGGTGGCTTGTCCATCTTCTGGGGTGCAGGCGCAGCCGCTGTTGCCTGGGACTGTGGAGCGAGTGGCTTGTCCCTCTCCTGGCTGCAGCCTGACTGGTCCCCATTCCTCTCTTGTGAGCTCATTTGTGCCTGGCTGGTCCCCATTCCTCTCTCCCCAGTGTTGAGTGTCTGAGCCATTATGGCATGACAGCATGAGGGCATGATGGCCATTTGCATATTAGCTCTTTATTATATAGGATTCTAGTTGCCTAGATTGGTGAAGAGCACATAAAAAATGTATAATATATATTGAATTAATTCATTAGTAATTGTTATGAAGAACTATAAGTTACTTTGAGAGCCTATAATAGGTGAATTTGACAGTCACAAAATTTAAGGAATTTTTCCTTTTAAAAAATGAAGTGTTAAATTCTGAACAATGAGTAGCCATTACCCAGGAGGACAGATAAGACAATAAAATTCTAGGTATTAAAAACAACATAAACAAACTTTCCTGAGGTGCGAGGGAAAACTCATTTTACAAGTGTAAGGACTGGAAGAAAGTCTAAGTGGTTGGAGTGCCAAGAGGAAGGAATTATATCTCTTGCCACTCCTCCACTATTTTTATTTATTTGTGTATTTACTTTGACCACTTAATTGAGTTCCAACATGATGGTAAATGTGTCAGGGACCATGTTTTACTCAACTTGGTATCCCCAGTGTCTGAAATATTGAAGATACACAATACCACTAGTTGAATAAATAAGAAATTAAATCAATTTCTGGTTTGCCAACACACAAAAATATTCACACTGATGCTCTGTAGACATCATGAAATTGGGCGTTCGGGGAATAAAAACCTATTCCATAATGGTTAAAGTGTATTGCCATCTATTAGTGGTTGGATGTGTACTTGAAGTTCAAATATACATACATATAAATAGACAGCTCAGTTGTATACAAATATACCTAAAATGTTCAAATTACATGAAAATAAAGAATGCATTTGGGGAGCAAACAGTACTTATAATTTTCAACACAGTTGCTTCAATGTCTGAAAGTAGGGCATAGAGAACTCATTAAAGAGCTCATAAAAAGCCCAAAAGATTGCATGAAGCTTTTCCAAATTCTCTGATTCTCAGAGAGTATTATAAGATGCTGAGTCATCAAATTCAACTGCAACTGTACAACAGTGACGTAATCTTTTCTCCGGAAGATGTTTAATGGCACACTGTTCTTTTGCTATTGTGGGACATGACTTCAACTCTGTTGACTAGGAAAAAGCACACAAGTACACAGATTGAACTATCTCTACCCCACACATAGTAATTCAATATTCACAGATAAAATTATATTTATAAATAAAGTTATAAGTAAATTTACAAGGTAATTTATGAAATGGTGAGAAAAGTTCCTGAACAATACAATGAATAAGAATTTCCAGCTCCATATGTTTTATGATAATTCAAAGATTAAATAATACCATTTAAATATTATTTTTAACACCCCTTCAGTGTTTCTGAAGCCATATAATTTTAATTAGAAGATATTTTTTCAGAAAAATAATAATCAGATCATAATTCAAACCAAGCAGTCTTCTAGCATCTTACTATTAAAGAAGTTATGTAATTCAGTCTTTTGTTAAAAATGCTTTGTATGTGTCCATTGGTTAGGGGGTGAGGACATGAGTGGAGGGGCGGGGGGCAATGGGGCAATAAGGACACATATGTAATACCTTAATCAATAAAGCAAAAAATTTAAATGCTTTGCATGTAGTTTATATATGATAAAAGCAGCTTTTAAAAATACTATTTTGAAAAAGAGATCTGTACTTCCAATTTGTGAAATGACACCACCGTTAACCAGAATGATTTTTGTCATAAATAACATGTTGTAAACAAAGTGCAGACTTAGACTAAAAAATAATTTGGTTGATATTTCACTTTATATAAATACACCGAAAATAAGAAATATGGATTTAAATATTGGCCAAAAAATCTGAGTTGCAAAGGACCCAAAGATAGATCTTAAGCCAAGATATTAGAATAAAGGATTAGAAACTAAATTTCCAAATAAGCAAAAATCTCCCATATCACTATGCTACTTTTTTAGTGTAGGTAATTAAAATCTTAAATTTGTGTGCATTATGTTTACCTAAAATCACATTTTCTCTCTATTAGAAAAGACAAAGAGTGGAAATGAGATGGAGAATAGCTTCTGCATAAAACATGCAAACAAAACCAGCTTCAACCAATAAACACCTTGACAAAATATATGACGCTGCAGAAAACCATACAAAATTATCTGGCTCAATGTCTAAAGTTATAGAACTGCCCTTTCCCTTTTTGGTTAATTTAATGTATTCTTAAGAATTACATATGAGCCTCCAAGTATTTATATCCTTGAAATTTTCAGGTAAGAAAGTATTATGTAGCCAAAACCGGTTTGGCTCAGTGGATAGAGCGTCGGCCTGCGGACCGAAAGGTCCCAGGTTCGATTCCGGTCAAGGTCATGTACCTTGGTTGCGGGCACGTCCCCAGTGGGTGATGTGCAGGAGGCAGCTGATCGATGTTTCTAACTCTCTATCTCTCTCCCTTCCTCTCTGTAAAAAATCAATAAAATATATTAAAAAAAAAAGAAAGTATTATGTATGAAAATCCAGTTTCATATTATTGCAATATTGTTGTTTACACCAAGATATAATAAAAAGCATAGTGACTCACCTGAAAAAATGCTGAGAATCCAGGGTCTTTCATAAGTCAAGTTACCTAATTCTTCTTTATCACCCTATGTAACCTATGTAATCCAACTCTATGGCCATGGCCAAGATATTTTATACTTGTGATATTATACTAATAGGACACAGCTTGAAATTCATAAATTTACAAAAATCTTCTAATGTGGTATTTTCTGTGGACATAAACTCTGAATTGTTTGAAGTCCCATGTTTGCAACAATATTAAAGATTTCCAAGATATAAAAAGGAATCCTACATTTCTTCTGGTTAGAGGAGAAATTGAAGAAAAAGAAAAGATCTTTGCTCTGAGAAGCAGTGAAATAAGGGCTAAGCACATTCACCACCAAATAAGCGCATTGGTGGACACAATATTCCATAGTAAAAAAGCTAGCAATAGCAATGTAATCTCAGAGAATTGCTGGGAGTGGCTGAAGAATTCCGGCGTTGCACGTTTCTGCTTCCAGGTACTATGAACAGGATTTTTCATTCACAAGAAATTCATGGGTTGCTTTCTCCTGGCATATGATGGAGAGGAAGGGAAAAAAGTTTGGATATATTTATTTCTTCCTTCAATGGCCTATTAAAGCTTTCAACAAAAATATATCCTTTGGAAATGTGAAAACAATCATGTTCTTCTTTTTTCCCCTCCTTTAAGTGTATGAGAAAGGCAAAATATATGAGGAAAAACAGAATGAACAAAAACTGGCATAGTTTATGAAAGATTTATATACAGTATTCATTTTGCTAACATAAGGGCAAATGTAGAATTATAAGCTTTTTTATCATAAACAAAATTAGATTTTCAGGATCATATGCTCATTACTGAAAAATCCCACAAATAAACATTTGTTCATGGAAAAATAGAGATACTTTGAATACTAAAGTCCTTTATTCAACAACACATAAATTTCACAAAAAACAACTTTACTGGGCAAATTGAATGTGTTTTTTAAAGTTTTTTTTTACAGTTTTGTACATGCCCTATAAGTAATTTTCTTTAATAAATACACTGTTTTCCAAAACTGCTTTTTTTAATAATTGCACAAGCATACATACACCTTACACAAATATCTGTTAGAAAATTTAATAGATAACTGCACAGTTCAGAATAGGAGAGCACTGTGAAATGAGTACATTTTGTGGTCCATTCCTGAAACTTCTCTGACTTCCTTGCAGTTGTGAAAACTGAACCCCTTCTAACATAGTAGCTGTCTTCCATTCACCAGGAATACAGATCTCAGTGTGAAACTGCCAAATTTAATAAAAACAAAATCTGAAACATTTAGCTATTACATGAGAACCAACTGTTTGATATCCCTGTGATCAAAGACCCACTACGGTTTTTGCTGAACATATTTGACCCTAAATGGTGTGTTCACTTAACGGCTTTTCTTTTTTCATTATTTGATTACAGATACTATCAGCTTAAACACTTTCTATGCTTTAGGATTAATTGTACAATTTACATGTCAGGGGTTCTGAATAAAAGGAAGGGAATATTCTTTTCTTTTAGTGATTAGTTAATACTAATTCATTCATAGTCAGCCCACCATCTCTTGCTCCTTATAAATGTTTAGAAGGAAGTTGTGTATTTGGAATTAAGCAACCAGGAGATGTCTTTATACACTCTTATAATGGAGGAAGACTTTTTTTTTTTCTCCCAAGCATGGATACATTTCTACTTTATGCCTCCCCTTGTACACAGACAGATAGAATTCATCACAAAGCCACTTTAGTCTGAAGGCCTGGAAAAAAAGGTTTACATTATGATGCTCTTGTGATGTTAGGGTGCTAATGACAGCTGACAAGGAAATTGACACCCAGAGATTTTCCATGCTCCCCCCAAAATGCTGACAGAATATAGCATTTCCTCATCTACACCGAGACAAAGCAAGACTTCTGTGTATGTAGACCGCTCTTACAAACTATTTTATTTGACTTAGCTGATAGGAAATTTTTAAGGTGTATTGATAGTCTACCCGATCTATATTCCATTTTTATATTTTAAATTTTCTTGGTGCTGAATATAAAACATACAGTGAGGAATTTTAAAAGTTGCCTTTCATTGGTATTTTAAAAATCATGAAAATGTAAACCTTTAAATCATTCCCTTAGGGTTATAATGATATGCTTTACAGCTCTTGGTACATAGACTTAGAGAAAGGAATTAGAGTGAGGCCGGAAGAGTAATATCCTTCTTCGACATCATCAACGAGAACTTTATATGCACTCTACATTATATAAATAGAGTTTTAGCAAAACCAAAGAAATGGGTAAGTGTAAAAGAACACTGTCAAGAATAAGAACATATAAGAGAATTAAAGAAAAGCTATACATTTCCATTTTAATAATCAACAGATTTTCTTTCATTAAAAAATTGAATTGACATGTAAAACACCACATTTTACAATATACAGATTCATAAGTTCTTTAAGAAAACGAACAAACAAAAACACATCAAGACATGCAACACTAGCATGTATTTTAGACTCTTGGTACATTGCTATGAGATCTTTATATGTTACTGTACGCCTAATGCAGTCTGAAGGGAAAGAAGTTTGCTTCACTGCTGTAATAACAATCATCGTTTTCCAAAAAGCAAGGCAAGCTTCCCATTCAAGTGTGAAAGTTAGTTTTCACTTACTTGTAAAAATTATCAAATTGATTTTAAAAATAAGTAAAATAAAAAAGAACTAGAAATAATTCATATAGCTCTCTTCTCCCACAGCTGGAATAGAAATTCTATCTAGAAATCCTCAAAGGAATATATAGCAAGTGGAAAGTGATCTCAAAACTAATATACAGCATGTTTTAGTTTGCGATTATTTAATTCTCTTCTCTAAACATGGATAGGTGTAACAGATAATGAATTTTCCTCAAAAAGGCTTTTGGACCATAATTGTGGACCTTGCATTCATATTCCAGGCAAGTTAAAGCACACTTTAACATTGGCATTTGTCAGCACCTTATCCATCCCTCCCTCCAGAATTCTTATGGTGAATGCTCCTTTCATGTTTTTTAAAATCTCCTCTGTTCTATTACTTCCAATTCAAAACTAGAACTAGCCTTTTAAAATTATTCATCTGCTAGGCTTTCTAAAGTTTTGCAGTCTTTTTCATCACCCTTTCTCTTCCCAAGTTATTTTTCTTTACATGATACATTTTCCTAACATTTTTCAAAAGGCTAATGGATGTGTAGGCTGAAATAAGTGGATAAAAAAAACAAAAAATGACAGTGACATGGCAACTTTGATTCTCTATGTGTTTTTGCTAAACTCTATTTTATTGCTGAAGTTGAACAGTCTCTGAGAAAGAAAGAAAGAAAGAAAGAAAGAAAGAAAGAAAGAAAAGAAAAGAAAAGAAAGAAAGAAAGAAAGAAAGGAAGGAAGGAAGGAAGGAAGGAAGGAAGGAAGGAAGGAAGGAAGGAAGGAAGGAAAGAAAGAAAGAAAGAAAGAAAGAAAGAAAGAAAGAAAGAAAGAAAGAAAGAAAGAAAGAAAGAAAGAGGGAGGGAGGGAGGGAGGGAGGGAGGGAGGGAGGGAGGGAGGGAGGGAGGAAGGAAGGAAGGAAGGAAGGAAGGAAGGAAGGAAGGAAGGAAGGAAGGGAGGAAAGAAGGGAGGAAGGAAGGAACTTCTTAGGTATCATGTCATCACAAATAATAATTGTCCTACTTGGACAGCCTTAGGAGCCCCAACTGCCATAAGCAAACCAAATTCTACATGTAAAGGTAGCCCGGGTCCTATGAAGCATACTCCTTTGTGTTTAGGGGTTGTTTACATTTATGGAATTCTCTGGAACCACAGCATCCTTGATGACAAGAATGGGAATGGGAGCAATGGAACATTCCACTGAGGGCCTAGGGGAAGGCCACTGGTCCAAATAGGAGGCTATGAGAAAGGAAGATAACAAAATATTAAAAAAAAAACACCTCACTTTTATGAATGTGTTTAATTCCTTTTACTTAAAAATATACCTAGCCATGTCTCAAGGCAGAAGCTTTGATATGTTCAAAATGTAAAACAAAACTACCCATTTAATATCATACATGGAGTTAAAACATGTGGATACATTTTATCAAGTGTTTATTTTTCCTACCAAAAAAAAATAAAAATAAAAATAAGGCAAAAAATAAACAAACAAAAAATACAGCCCCTGCTGCGCTAGTAAAAAAACTCAGTCATGGATTTCTCCCCCTACGATATGATACTTTATTCTGTATCCTAGAAAACACTGTTTTAAAAAAATTTATACAACTGATTCTGCATGTTCCAACTACTCAGAGTACTCCGCCTTACAGTGCAACCCAAGACAAGTCAACTACACTAAGTATTTGGGAGGTATACCCTTCTGTACAGCTCGTTTGTAAGCAATGCAAGTGCATAACCACTACTCTAATATAGTGCTCAAAAGATTAATTGAAACTTTCATCACATCTTCCCTCCTATAACAAATACAACTGCAGGTAGTTGCCGGATGCATCATAATCTTTTCTTCTTGTGAAACTTGGCATCGAATCTCTACTGAAAGATGCATGGCAAAACATGCCACCGCTGTTGCTGCTTCTAGAAACAACTGGCAAGAAATATTTAAAGCTAAAATTTATTGCTCCAGATTTAACTCGCAGAACCACACTGTTGTGTACAAACTGTTAATCTCCATAGATGCTCAGACGTGATTGTCTCCTTGTGTCTAGACACACAAAATACAAGCTGCTATCTGTACAGTTTACAGTACTGAAACACATATATTTGAAAATGAAGTATAGATATGTACTTTGCAAAGATACATGATTTTACAGCAGGGGTTTACCCAAACTTCTTTTTTACAGCCACTTTCAAAATAGACAACACCGTCACTAGGATAGCTAAATTACATCAAAGAATCAGTGTATCCAAAGTAAATAGACTGGCCAATTCCCCGAGCTCCCAGATTATTTTGATATGTCTTTTTTTCTTTTCTTTTCCTCTTTTTTTTTTTTTTTTTTGAAGAAACCCCTATACATAAAATGAAAATAATATCTGGATATTTTCTTCAGTGGTGGACTAAGCAGTTCCTTAAAACAAGACATTAGTTTGCCCTTCACTTCCAAATGCCTTGAAAATAAGATAGACTACTGCTTTAAAAGAACCATCGGAATGCTTCGGCGCTGGGAACAGGTGTTCTCTATAAAAAAAGAGCAAGAAGACAAGTTAAGCTTACTTTCTATGCCAATATAAAATTAGAATTTTCTCCTTTATTCTTCAGCAATAGTTTTAGTCAATAAGGTACAACATAAAGACTTGTATATTTCAACATTTAATAAAAAATAGATGGTCAATCTTAGAACACTACAAAAATTAGAATATTGAATTTAATGCTAACTTACTAAATATAATGATTAAAACTCATTGGTCTAAAAATAGAGGAAACACAGTGTAGAACAGGGATAGCTATTAGAATGAATGGGATGGTTCATGCCATTAATAATAGGAGGACCAGCTAGAAAGTGTCGTTAAAATCTGTACCTGCTACATACACATGCACCCTCTGTAAGACCAATGTTTAGAACTCAGTGAAGTTATTTATTTTTTGTTCTGGAGAACTTCTTTTATGACAAGACCACAATAAACATTACATAAATATTACTTCTATCACTTAACAACTATTAATGCTAAATATTCCTACAGATAATCTAATCAGAACTAGACTGACAAAATATATCACTATTTTAAAGTGATTCTGCATATTCAATAAATTAATATCATCTATATGAAACAAACTTATACTAACCAATGATTCTCAATGGACCATAACTACCCTTTTGTACCATAAAAATACTACCATGTTCCAAAGGAATAATAAACTAACACCAAAAGTTTGAGCAACCATTTCAACAAAAAGCTAATAGTTACAATGGGTTTTTTTATTCAATCGTAGTTAAACTATTGAATTTTCCTCTATATATTAACATTATAGCAATCCATCATGCCACACTCGTTTTTATAAAACAGAATCCCATAGGTACATATTGAAGGTACATAAGAAACAAGCTAAGAGGAAATTCTCTTATAAGGGCAAATGAGAGTTAATTTTCTTCCTTGTTAAACTAGTCCAACCAGCCTGTGTATACTATAAGATGGCTGCTGAGGATAAATAAGTAAATTAATTGTATGTTGACTGTTACAATAATATTGAGTTAGTATAGAAGAACATGTACACACACACACACACCTTATAGAGTGTTAACATACAGTGTTAATAATATTTGAATTTTGTATTTCAGAAAATACATAAAAAGTCCTACCACAAATACTTTTTGATAACTGGTTAGCTTTCATTTACTTTCTCACACATGCCTTATTCGATTGATACAGTCCTGTAGTAATGTCATCTAAAAATAAAAGTGTACTAATTGATCAAGATGTTAATTGAAATTTAAATATATAAAATAATCATTTTGGAAAGCAAAACTGTTTTCACTACCTGTACTTAAAATATTTTTTTATAAACTGTCCTCATAGCCAACACAATAAAGTTCAACATGAATATGGTAAGAACAAACTAATGGTATCTAATCCCAATTTGCATATAGGTATATATGTATAAACCAAAATATTTAACTTGTGAAGCATTTTCTTAAAGCACAAACTAAAAGGTCGTTGCTCCCACAAAAATGCTACTTATCTTACTAATCTTTTACTCCCCACTCCTTATGGTTTCATCCGTTTCCTTCTCTTCAGGTCACTGTGCATACCTGGAGCCCTATTCGTTGCTTGGTTTTTGAGAAAAAAACCTGTTTATTGCTTTCTACGCTTAACTTTTGAATGATAAATGTAATAATGATAAATACTCCTACATGCACTTAACCATTATTAAAGGAACTATGAATAAGAAACAATATATTCATTCTAATATTTATGCTTCACACACACACACACACACACACACACATGCACAGTAAATGCAAACTTAGTTTGTAACAGATGCTAACTTGCTGCCTGATGCCAACTAAGAATATATTTTATTTATGTATGCATACTTATATAAATGTAGTCATTTTTAACAAGTTAGATCCAAGCATATCCATGCAATTACAGATTCACATATGAAAAATAAAACATGTGCATTTATATTCACATATATTCACATTTACATGTATGGTATATGACACAGAGATGCCAAATTTACTCTCAGATGCCAACTGGAAACAAGATTGTAAATATATGCTTATATAATTTTATATCTTGATAAACATATGTTTATGAAGATAAACAAAAAAATACATGGAATACATTTTTTAATGAGATGAACTCCTTATGTCTTAGATATTTTAAACTTTCTTTTCCAGCTCTTTGCTCTGCCTGTGACCCTTTCCACTACTCACTGTTATTTATAATATTTTTAAAAAGACAGCTTTATAAAATGCCACCTGGGCTGAAAGGTCAATGTTGTGAGAAAAAAGATAAGCACTTCTCAATGCTTGTTGGCACAAAAATTAGATAATGCAATGAGAGAAGCAGAGAGCTGGTTTTCTATACTAACAAGATCTGTCATAAAACAGCTCTGTGATGTGGGCATATTACTGTGCATATGTTGAAACCAGCACATATCTCTACATAAGGATATGGACAACCCACTGCCCCAGGGAAAGGAAGAAGGTAAGCAGGGAAACATGTCTTAAAAATATTTCTCTTTTATATTAATATCTTTGATTGAGGTCATAAAGCCTAAAAAATGATTAGGTGGGCACCATTTAGAACAAATTTTCAAGGCATTCACCAGAAACTTGAAGTGATACTTCTCTAACAGTTTTACTAATAAAGAGTAACAAAGCTCGTCAGTGTCCCATAGGCCACAAAACACAGGATGCAGAGCCAATCTCCTGCCCAAATTTTACTGGGCTCATTGGAAATTTATGTTAGGCCTGGACTAAGTTCTTTTCAGGATGGGTGAAGCAACACTGTAATATATTAGTTTAACATCAGGCAACATCTTGGGTTAAATTACAGGTTTCTGATTGTACTAATTTGGGGATATATCTTCTCTAATTCTGTCAGCGGATGAGGTCGTCTTTATCAGAGGGTTTCCATTTTAAATGGGTGGGAGCTCTGGGGACCAACGTGGGGGATTATGCACCCCGACCAGCTAGCTACCTTTGGGTTATATAAATTCAAGAGTCCCAGCTGGGGAATCACACTCTTGATGAGATTACAGTGACTTTCTGGATCTCAGTGATGCTTGCAGGAAATCGTTATCCTGAGTGACAGGAAAGCCAGATTCCCCAGGAAGGGAAGGGGGCGGGAGGTAAAGAATAGAACTGAGTTGATGGGCATTGTTCAAGGCAGCCTTCACTGCTCATGCAGGTGCAAACACTGACGAACAGCAGCGTTGCTCCCAGGAGGCCTGGGGAGCCGTCTGCAGCCCCCCTTTCTCTTTCCGGTTCTGCTATAAAGCATCGTGTTCCAGAGAATTCATCCCTATATGAGCCAGATATGAAATGACCTTCAAGCTTAAGTGAATGCCTTCTGTTTCCCTCCTAAATAACCTTAAAAAGCCAGCACATTTCTTTGAATAGAAGAATGATATAATCCAAGTCCAAGCACATTTTACATTTACTTTTATATTTAAGAAAAAGAAGAATACATATCCATGTCCCTGGAAGAAATGTAATTCGATTTGATTTTCATCAAATCAGCAATGAAGAAATAATTAAATGACATAAAATAAATAAGATTCCCAAAAGCTGGCACTTTAAGGATTAAGCATGTTTCTTTTTTTATTGGTGCCTGCTAAGCAGTCACAGGGACTATGGTATCTTCTGGCTGATCAGGGCTTTACATTCTCTTGTTAAAAATATATCAAGCTTAATAAAAACTTACCTCCTAAAAAGTGAATTTGGAGGATCTACAACTTTGTATATATGAACTATATTGGATTGGCTATTCCTATCTAGATACAATATGTAAAATGTAGCAGTATTCTGGACACAATAAAATGCATTATTTTTAATAGAGCTAGACATGAGTTTTCAAAAAGCAGCTCAATGTTAAAATTTAGTTCAGAATGCATGTTATAAATTGAGATAATAATTATGACATTAGCAAATTCTGTAACTAAAGTTAAATATATCTTTACATTTACTCATACACTTTGAAATCCAAAAGTCTCAATGATTTGCCTATGCCTTCAGAATTCTACTGTGAAACAGGATGACTCTAATGCAGTGATTTCCACATGGAAGTCAGTATTTTAAAGCACCAATATTCTTACACTAATTAAAGAATAATTTCCTCCAATCTCATTTTTTTTTATTAATAAAAGAAATATGTCATCCAATAGTTTTCTGATTCCCATATATAATGATGCTTATCTAACCAAAAGCAAAGACATTTGAAACTGTACTTAGCCAATGCAGCCTCTTGTAAACTATTTTGAAATATTGTTCTCACTATGAGAAGTTGCACTATAAGTTTTTAAACTCTTGGGCATCCAAGGCCTTGGGATTGGAAACACCCGCTGCATTTGATTTGCCTCTTCGTGCCAGAATTTGAAAATCTTAACGAACCACTGAATGTGGCAATAAAACATATCTGCATCAATATGACAAAAGATAATAGTAAGTCCCATTGCTTGCTTTTAGGTATTTGATTATATTTGCTTCAAACTTTTGGATTTTTTAGATGAACAAAAGGAAAAGAATTCTGGGTGGTGGGGAAAAAATACTTTTTTCATGATTTAATTCACAGTGATGCTAAAATATCAAGTTATTTAGGTTAACCATTTTACTGACAAAATTTCAAAACCCTTTTACTGACAAAATTTCAAAACCTACCTGGCTAAATGGAAAACTGTATATATATAATGAATGTGAATACACACACACATGCATATGAATACAAATCTTTGGATAATTAATTGGTCTAAAAGGATACTTAGCAAATGTTAGAGATGCCCCAAAATGGTTTTAGCAGAAATATCTTCCCAGATCCTATCTATAAATAGCATATTTAAAAATCATAATCCAGCAACTATAACAGAATTATTAGCAAGCACAGATAAAGCATAGGTAAGTATGAGAGACAATTTATGATAGATGATAAACTCACAGTGCAGTAATTTACTATTATATTCAAAAGCAACTTTATATTTTAATAATACCTTAATTTAAAAATATGTGGGTTGATGTATGTATACACTGTTTTCACTTTTAAAATTATATCTAACTTACTTTCTCCTTCCTTTCTGCTGTAATATATATGTAATATACATATGTATTATATATATGTGTGTGTATATATATATATATATATATATATCAGTTCAACTTTTCTCATAATTAAGATTCACTTCTCATATAAGCTGTATAAGACTGGTATACTCACATCTTATTTTGGCCATTATCCATATGGAAACTAAAAAACACCTATCAATATTACCAGTACTGTAATGGGAATGTTAGACCCCTCTTTAAAAGGAGGAAAGCACCAAATAAGTAACTGGATAATTTTATGACCTGATTTTAGGGGGCCTTAAATATGATTATAAGGAATATTTTTCTTTTTTGATTTCCAAATTGACAGCTGTGGCCAGGGTTCCTCTGATTCATGGTGGAAAACTGGAGATGGCTTTTTCATTAGCATCGATTCTCTGTGGGCTGTGGCTCCTGCTACTCCTCCTGCCTCGGGACTAAGAGGGCTCTTCCTCCCCACCCTTGAGGAGCACTGCCACCCTGCCACGGCGATGGCATGACTTTAGACTGGGGTAGCAGGGCTTTAGAAGGTGAGCCCGGCTAACTTTGATAAGTGGAAAGATGAGTTTATACATTACGTTGTACAGGTACTAAGTCAAGTCAATATGACAGGAGAGCTGGTTAGGGAAACAACTGTCCAAAGGGAATTTGTGGATGGGGTAGGAGTGAGTCAGCAGGAAGGAAAGTAACAGCTTAATTAACATCATGATTCATACTCATCAAGAAGTGACCAGGAAAGGCATTTACTTTGGGCCCTAGTATCAAACGTAACTACTTTATTTAGGCAATCTCTTGATTACTGCAAATATAATTATATTTCAATTAATTTTGGTAAAAACACTCCAAACCACATCATTCCAAGAAATAAGTACATTTACTGTATTATAAGTAGGTAGTTTAGTGATTAAAATGTTCTTGGACTTACAAAAACAAAAATGTAATAGAATGGTACCTGCAAAAAAGGAATTTATTTCAATGACCCACAAATTAAAAAGGCGTTTCTGAAAAATTATTTTAAAAATTATTTTTAACCTTATGTATAAGAGGGAGTGTGAAAGGAAATTAAAAGTAAAATTGAGATTTAAAGAGCAAAATTTAGGTTAATGAAATGCATTCTGTACTGTCAAGGATGATTAAAAATATCTAAAGTTAATTTCATCTGTATCTGTTTATACGTCATTTATGAATATACATAAATATAAATGGTTATATTATAAATAAATCTGACCCTAGCTGGTTTGACTCAGTGGATAGAGCCTTCGGACTGAGGGGTCCCATGTTTGATTCCAGTCAAGGGCACATGTCTGGGTTGTGGGCTCGACCCCCAGTGGGGATCGTGCAGGAGGCAGCTGATCAATAATTCGCTCTCATCGTTGATGTTTCTATCTCTCTCTCCCCTTCTCCTTTCCTCTCTGAAATCAATAAAATGTATTAAATAAATGAATAAATAAATAAATACATCTTAATACACACACACTGCTGAGACACAAGTTAAGTAAATATATCTCCCCTCAAAGTCTCCCTATTAATTCCTGTTTAATAAAACAATACATTTAGGTGAGATCACTGAAAATCAGCTATTGAAAAACAAAAACATTCTTTTCATGAGCACGTTATTGAATAATTTTGAAATATTTTGGTTAATTCTGAAGCAGGCAGTGAACTTCCCTGTTTTTTATTGGAGAGAAAAAGAAAGATTCCTATAAAATGTGAGGAAATAGGAGGGGACTTAAAACATATTAAGTGCCCTAGCCAGTGTGGCTCAGTTTGTTGGAGTGTTGTCCCCTACACCAAAAGGTGGGCCAGTTCGATCCTGGTCAGGGCACATACCCAGGTTGCAGGTTTGATCCTAGGTCTGGGCTTGTGTGGGAGACAACCAATAGATGTTTCTCTCTCATCTCCCTCTCTCTCTCTCTCTCAAAAAAAATCAATTAAAATATTAAGAAGTGATTTTTTTAAAACTATGATTTGGACAACCTCTAACTTATATTCAAGTAAAACACAATAGTTAGACCTAGCCTCTATAAGAACAATTCAGATTATGGTGCTTCACTTTGATTATTATAGGTCTGAGCATTTTTTAAATATTCATTTTTCTATATTATCTAACAAGTGGACATAGGTTTAATTGAAATGTTCTCTTAAGGTAAGCTCTGTAACATTTGGATACAGATACTGAACTTCATTTGGTTCAGAATTTTCTATGGCAAAAACCCAAATACTGAGATAGACCCAGCCTAGAAACCAAAGCATGTTTCATGTCCATGAATTACTTAGAAGAATTTAGAGAAAATTTCAAACATTTCAGAAAATAATGTATGTGGTTATGACTATACTTCTGAAAATAATATGTAGCTTTTGAAGTATTGCTTCTTTAGAAGTTTTTTTTTTTTAATAACTGCAATTGCTATCTGAATAAATTGGTCAAATTCACAACCGCTCTGACTTTTTGGTCTCTCTCCTTAATATTCTTCTGAAATAATAAAAGTAAAATGTATACAGTCAACAATTATTAGAATTTAATTTTATCGTTATTATACATTACTTAGCTCTTTAGAAACATATTTTGGGTAATCTGCCTCCTTCAGAGGATGTGCACTCTTAAGCATTGTCCACTACCATGACATCAGCAAGACTCAAGTACTTAGATTCAAATTTCTCCTCAGGGAATTTGCATGAACTACTTTTTCTGCAAGTATCATGTTCTCCATCTTTGTGCAGACACAGTCACTTCCACATAAACCAGGAAAGTAAATTAATAAGCCTAACTTTGTTTTGAGCATGGTATTTATAAGATATCGTGATTACTGCTCTTTTGTCATTTTTTTCTGGAGTCTTTTCTATAGGTGCAATTCTGTATTTTTCAGGAAGTCCTCCTTACAATCATTTAAGAGTTATACTACTTTTGAACAATTAGTTGCTGATGGATGCTGGGTAGCCTCAGTCTCCCTAAATGCCATCATTAATTTTGAGTTTCCCATCTTGGCCATTCTATGTTTCTAATTGCAGGCTTGAAAGAATTACTCTTAAAATAAAATTCAAAAAAAAAAGCACTAGTTTCTCTGAAACTACCCGCCCCCCCCACACACACACCACACACACACTTTGGTAAATAAAAACAATGCTAAATGATTCTAGTGGGTCTATACCCAGATTCATGGCATCTTTCCAAATACTGTGATACATTAACCATTTCCACTAATTTTTTATTTAAATCAGACAGAAGAAAATGAACTTGACCATAAGAATCCCTCCTGCCACAGGTTCCTACTGATTTCCCTTTAATCAGTAACACTATGGTCTGCCTACCCACCCACCATTTCCCCATCCTCCCTCCTTCTCTCCCCCCCCTTTATTCCTTTACTTCTTTCTTTCAATATGGTTCTTTCTCTTATTCAAGTCAAACAAGGGTTTCCAGTATTCTGTAAAATATGTTTGAAATAACAAGTCATTCTGTAGATTCTCAGTATGTTTAAATGTTTAAGGCAAGTATTTTTTCTTCATATTCCTAAAAAAATCTGGAATACTACATAACCACATGATGTAGCCAAGCAGAGATCATAGGTAGCAGTTTGTATTTCTTATCTGAGTCTGGGGAAGAACTAAGCCAGGGATGAATCAAGAAATCCCAAGATATTTTAAATAGGTGTGAGATGCTGCCAATTTTTTAAAAAATTCAATTTTATCATTTTTAGTGTGTCCATATCTTAGACTGAGAATTAAGATCATAAATATCTTGGATGAAATAAGATATAGAGTTAGGAAATTTACATGGATATTGATAAAAAGTAGTACATGTGTTTGTGTGTTTTTATCCACAACACTTACATCTTTTAGAAATTAACAGTCCCTACCTAAGTATTTGTTAAATTGAATTGATCAATGGCTTACCACATGCTTAGTAACACGTCATCCTATATAATAAAGAGCTAATGTGCTAATTAGACCTGAAGGCAGGTCTTCTGGAAAGACCAGTGGGTGGGGGGCGGGGCCCGGGGCTGTGAGCCGAGCCCCTTGCACAAATCTCATGCATCAGGCCTCTAGTGTATTCACAAACATACAGAAAAGGTACAGACCTGCTTATGCACAGTAAAGACACACTATTTATAGAAACACATTTAAACGTTACTCTTTATCTTGTGAACATTGTTCCATTCACAAATATAATTTCTCTCCTCACTACAGACTTGTTTGATAGTGTTGTTGCTGTCACTAAACTAGTGTTTTCCAAACGCTTTTGACTGCAACCAACAGTTAGAAATACATTTGACATAGCAGCCTAGCACATGCATGCACACACATTTACGGATACATACATAACTGAAACAGAAGTTTAGCAATATGTACTCTTACTATATGTGACACACTCATATTTTCTGTCCTGCTCTATTCTAGTCTACTTTACAAAAATCCTGGTGGTAAACAACACACACTGGTTTCATGGACCACTAATGTGCTGTCACCTGGAATTTGAAAAACACAGCTCCATGCCATATAAATAACATATTTATGTGAAAAGAATCACCGTGAGGAAAATCCAAAACCACTCCACTTCATAATGAATTTAACTCTCTATATAGCAGCCTTATATAAAATATCCAATATGCATTTCCATTGGGATGGAAAAGGCCAGTGTTCTCTATTTTGTTTTTCATGAACAAAAATTAGAGCAAACAAAGTATTTCATGTTTATTAGGAGTTTCTACATCTGCTCACTTCTCATCCATCTATAGGCAACTGAGAATTTTATCTCTTTTCCTTATTCTTGACTCCATTAAAACCATCACTGATCTCATTTCACCTTATTATAAACAAGAACATTTCCCATAGATAGGCCCTTCCCCAATAGGCATTCTTCTGCCACTGATTTACCATCCCTCAGAACCACCATTTCCACACAATTAAATGTACATAGTCTATTCTTTTAGAAATGTATTTCATCTCTTTTCACTATGTAAAGTTTTGGAGAAAATATATCTTCTTTGGAACTCGCCAGATTTGCTGAAATACACAGAAATGCCCATGACTCTTCCTGATCTATAAATACACAGGCCTTTCCCTTGTCATCCTACTTGATCTCTATTCTTTTGACATTATCAATCATCCAGGTTGTTTTTAAGTCCTTGAGCAAGAAACAGCACTTTCAGCACAGTTTTCCCCATAGTACGGCACTTTCTTCACTTTCTCAAAAAGTCTTTGGAAATATTAATGTAGATATTTAGGTGCAGATGAGATCTAAAAGAGATCCAATTTTTTTTCACCCATATTGGACGTATTCTGCTTTAGCTACACTTTAGAACTATTCTACTAAATGTTTTAAAGGCATAAGTGAAAATAATGTCAGCCATAGCACAAACTGTTGTCCTGGTCTCTAACTCAGCTGCCCTACCACTGAACGTGAACCTCGGCTCTGACTCCCAAACCAAATGTGCTGATAAAGTCATGGAAATCTTCCTTGTTTTTACAGTTTCCATTCTCAGCAAAACTTCTGTATCTTATCTCGACAATGTTCCTTCTAAATATGTACCGCATTGCTTCCTGGATTGAATATTCCTTTCTCTTTTGTTTTTAATGCTGTCTTGGTTGATATTTCAAATCTTTTTAGGGCTTATCACAAATTTCTCCTAGAAAACCACAGCCTTTTTTATTATTGCCCACTAACTTACTTCATTTTGTAACTATTCTCTTATTAAAAAAGAAAAAAAGAAAGCTCTACATAGTCACTTCATTCACTTATCTCAAAATGTATGTCTACCTGTTCTATTCCCCCTACACACATACTTATCTTCCAAAACAAAAGTAACTCTACACTATTCCAGTAGTTGTTAAATATGTTCTCCAACTAGAACTCATGATAAGCATTTAACCATTTTTTCCTTACAATGATTTTCTTAAACTCACTGATTCACATTTAGAATAATCCTTTGTGTCTGTCCAGATAGAGAAAATAATAGCCAAATGAAGTACTGAGTTAATAAAGTGACACACACATGCATACACATAATCTACTAATTAATGGTGGTGGTGTGCGTTTGATAGAGAAAGAGAAGGCACTAACTTGTCTAAATTGGCTCACCACATCTACTGACTACCTTGGGTAATTTGAAGTTTTCCTGGGCATTTGACAGACATAAGAACAGGAAAACTTGTTTACTGAGTTTATCTCTTTCCAAGTGAAATCCAGTCAGATCTTTGGTAAACTGAATGATTAAGACAAATGTTCAGAAAATGCAATACTCTACCTGAGCTTTAATGTCTACCTGCTCTAAGTAACATGTTATTGCACTGATTTATTTCTAAATATAATTGTTTTATACTCTATTTTTACTGATGACTTTAAAATAGGAATAAGAAATTGCATAGCTTCTTTCAGTATGCAAAGATCACAACCTATATGCAATATTAAAAAGATGTAAGGTACACTGATATTATTAGCCCCATTTTATAGGTGAGTAAATAAAGTCAGAGAAGTTTGCTGATGTATATAACATTGTTCAAGTGGTAATTTACTTTATACTAGTGGCTCTTCCCACAACCTATCATAAATGTGGTCAAAAGTAAATAAAAATATACTTTTTAATTATCCTATATAATAAAGAGCTAATATGCTAATTAGACCAAATAGCAGAATAACTGTCCAGACGACCTTCCAGACAAAGCCAGGCCTGCGAGGGCTGAGGCAGCCAGGGCTGTGAGGGCTGAGCCTTTTGCACGAATTTCATGCATCAGGCCTCTAGTAAATAAATAAAAATCCAAGACACCAGTAGAATGTTTTCTGACTATAATTTATATTTTGTATATATCAGCCAAAGAAATACATCTTTAGTATTATTTTTTTAATAAGTAATTGTTTGCTTTGCCATTTTCTTTTAAGTGAAAAAATGTAATGTGAAATCGGTGGGTTAGATATTAAGAAATAGAAAAACCCCCAAAATGTTAAGGCTCCTTCTCATACCTGGCTATGAATCTTATGCTCTTAAAATAAATTAAGAGAAAGCCCTGAAGTTTCACAGAGGAAAAAATATTTCTCATAATGTTTTAGAGTAGAAGTTAACAAGCCTGCTGGGATCCTTTTAGCCCCTGCAGAGCTAAGTCTTCAACATTATTAAATGGCTGTCGCCTCTGAAGTATGGTGCAACATAACTCAATAAACAACAGAAAACATATGATGCCGAATGCAGGGAGGCTTTTCGATTACCCTGCAGAATAATTCAATTTCAGGACAGGTGTTTGCATGTGATGGAACAAGATATGACTGAAGGATAAAACCACCCGTGTGCCCCTCCCCCAAGATTTTGAACCGCCTAAGGATCATAGCATAATGTTAGATGAAAAAGGATGTTAAGGATGAGCAGACCCGCCACTGCACAACTGAAGGAACCACACTACACATGCGCTCACCCTCAAAATTTCCCGATTACCAAAAAACTTTTCTGAAAACACATGGTTTTTTTGGTAAAAAAATGATATTTTCTGGAATGCTGTGCTTCCCCAGCCAAGTCATCTCATATTCTAATGAGTGACTGAACATCACACTTGTAACAAAGAAAGATTGTGCCATTCTTTGGGGTCAAATTTTGTCTTTTAAAGGCCAATTTAAAAAATAAGAGTAAAGCTAAAAGAGAAGTCATTCTTTCTCCAATTTGTATGTTTACATGGGACTTTTAACAAACCATGAATTTAACTTATTAATTTAACTCAATCATTTTATCTGCTGTATGATATATAATGAGTTTTTAGCATTTTGTATAATCTGAATAAAAATAAATGTCAGAAATGGAAGCAGATCTACTCTTGTGAAATTTATTGAATAGCAGGACATTTTGTATTCTTAAAATATGAATTGTCTTCCGATAAAAGTGGACTACATATTCAGACTATCTGACCTATTGAGGTTGAAGAGTAAAGTTCTAAGAGGACCAATTATTTCAGCACAGTTTATGAAACACTGCGACTTGTTTCTGGGGAATACTCAAATGGTTTTATGTTTTACTTCTGTAACCATAAGGAATATTCTACCAGTGTTTCCAGGGTCACCCCAACATACATCTTCAGTCTCCAAGCTGGTAAACCACAGCAAACATGGATGAAATGCCCGTTCTTTTGGACACTTTTCAATATTTAGTCTTACAGACTATTTTTATTAATTGTCCTGTATTTACCAGTCTGTAAGTCTGATTATATAGAACTTTTAACTTTTCATCCAGGAAAACAGATGGCTAAGACTAAGCAAAATATGCAGCAATACAGTAATCTACTCATAAAAATGTTTAAAAATCAAGAAACTTTTATTTCCCTCATCTTAAGATACAATTTCCATTCTTATTTAAAATATCCAAATGTTTTTATCTGATTAAAGTCTATAGTTTGTTTTTGTTTATTATTCTGATTGGCTTTCTGATTGCATTTTGTCTGGTGATGACTGAATTTCAAACAAACATTCTTATAGGATCATTTAAAAATGGATTTTAAGTGCTTTTATTTTACTATTCTTAATTAACATTCAAAAGATTGCTTATAATTTACATATTTGGATAGGTGGAGGTATTATTTTCATTTAGCAATTATCAAAAATGTATGGTTCTTTAAAAACAACTTTGACTACCTTATATTAAATCTGGTGGTGGGAAGAGAATTTCATTGAAGTTGTATTACAGTCATACCTTGGCTACAACTATATTTATTTTGTTACTTTAGTCCAAGCTAACCTTTTCTGTGCTTTTTTCTTATCCTATATGAAATTCAGTGTCTTATTTCTTTATTACATTCTAGTGTTACTATACTATTATTTTGTTTAAATATATTGAAAAGTTTTCCTTTCCCTTTGATAGTTATATATTTGCATTTTGAGATTAAAGCACAAATTTATATTTTCATGCAGGTATGTTTTTGATTCTTTAAACTGAACATTGAAACCTCCTCTAAATGACAAACGACTAGATGTTTCCATTTAAGATATAAAACCTATAAAACCTATATTTTACCTATAAAAATGTTTAAGTCACCAAACTTCAAAAACTCATGGCATGTTCAATTATCAACTCTTTTATTATTTAACTATACAGACTTTGAGTGTGAGTGACACACTTCTTTTACTATGATCATCAGATGAATTTCTCCAGGAAGTAGGTGCCATCTTCCTGTTCAAACTGCAGACAATGCTTGCTCCATTATTTTCCAATTGCCATTTGTGTGGTTGGGGCTCTTAAAACAGCCTACATACGAAATGTGTCCTACTACCCCCCCCCCCCCCCAAAAAAAAACACTCTCAGTTATCAAGTTGGGGGCAATATATGGATTTTTCCACCAAACCCGTTAGAAGTTCAACCTAACTTATGGAAAGTTATTGTTGGCCTGCGCATTCAGCAGACAAATTTTAAAGAGAGAAAAGAAGGACAATGGAATTGTCCTTTTTCCTGACTGTCCAGTTCCCCAGTCTCTTCATTCTAATGTGTCCCTTTCAAGTCCCTCCACCAACACAAGGGAAGCCTGGGTAGTGAGTGTGTGTGTGTAACTCACAGCAGAGCCAGGAGTGGGGGCAGGGAAATCTCCTGAGGCCCTGCTTACTAATGTAATTCCATAAATCAGCTAATGGGAGAGAAACCAGATCTGTGTGGTCTCTAATGCTGTCCCACAGAGATCAATCATGTCACCTGAACAATGTTCAGGGCCTAAGAGGCTGGGGCTGCCCATGGGACAATTTTATCCCTTGAGCTATACATATCAGGTTGGGATATTTTTAAAAAGTTAGTGTCAGAAACAGAACTGCTGTGAATACAAAAACTGAAAGATTACCTTTGTATGACACAAAGTGCTATTATGCAACTTATCATAAAATCACATGTTTCTTAAAGTATCTGGGACTATGGATCATTTAGGATCCAAGCTTTTAACACGTTTTGTCACATAAGGGGGATACAGCATTTGTAATAACTGCTTTAAATAATTAATGATGGATGATTTTTAAATATAGTAACTGACTAAATGAATGGTGTTATGTGCAAATATATAGTGCACAATATCATAGAAAAATTAAATTAGTCTTGTGTGCATTGTTATCATATGAAATATATTAAGGGAGTGATTTAATAGGCCTATTTCTGAGACATTAAGATGCTCTTAACCTGAGACTAGGCAGAAAATGTGGAAATAAAACAGTTTTTGAAAAGAATGCTAGGTGGGAGGCTTTAAAAAATGTGGGCAAGAATCCTAAAACAACCATGTGAGTGTATCTTCATTTCAGTTCACTCACCCAGAAAATCTGAGTATGCCTCCAATCTTTGGGATGAAAATAAGTCAAATAAAAGAATTGCACAGGAGGTTTGAAGGGATAAATAAGAATATAAGTAATGATTAGATCCACATATTTATTGGAGTCCATAATTTAAAGCCAAAAAATAGTAACTACTGAACTTACTCCTGAAATCCACAGGTAGCATCCATAATAAACCCCCAAATCACCATCCTCAGCTAGGGGGTCTATCCAATCTCTAAAACGTCTCCACAGATGATGAGAACTTACAGGGACCAAATGAAAGAGGGAAGCAGGCCAGTAGGAGGACTCTTCACCAACCCACCACCACTGCTGCAGCTTTGGTTCAGCCATGTGAGCCCTGTCGCTCTGACATGTGGCCAGCTGGTTTCCTAGAACCCTAACTATGTGGTTACACATGTGTTTAAGGCACTCATGCCACCATTGCTTTTTATTAATGACCTAGATAGAATCTTAGTCAATTAAACAAACAAACCAAAAACCTCACAACTTCTTTTTCTTTCTTTTTGACAAAGAACATTTCACTAATAATCTTAGCCTTGAGCCATGACCCATTCTCTGGTGGGATGAGTAGTATATAGTTAGGAGAACTTCTTCAGAGTTCTACAAAGAGAGAAATGTGTTTCCCCTCCCACTCGCACCCCACCTTCTGAAGAGCAACAGAACTTTTAAGCACTTGGATTTTAAAAAAATAAGAAAAAGCAATACTATCGAATAATATGTGATTGAAATGCCTAAGGTATCACAAGGTTGTGGGAAAACTATCAAAAGGAAATTTATGAAATGTGTTTAGACGGATAAATCAGCATAGAAACTAGTACAGAAAACCTATTGGCACTCACATTAAGCTCCTTCAGAGTAGTTATTTACTAATTGAACCAGAATTATTCATTGGTCCTATGAACTACATACCCTAAATCGGTATGTAGGCAGCACCATGTAGGGTCTAGCTAAAGACAAGGCCTACTAGCAACACCAAATCTACAATTCTAGACACTATCATAATTCAAAAGGAAAAATAAAAGACAGATAATAGTTATCAACCAGGTATTCACAGGAAATTTCAGGATGAACTGAATTTTCATTTCCCATGGGCCTTAGGAATCTAGAGAAGTTACAATAAATTGATCTAGAAAAGAGAACTAAAAAGTTAAAAACTAATTTTTGCGGCCTAAGAAAAGACATGGTGCTGCATTTTAATCATTATAATTATCTTTGCTAGCAGAGTTGCCAAATAACATGTAATAAACTGCTCTGGAGTAAAGTCAAACTTTCAACAAAGAGATGAGTACTCATATAAAGAGGAATATATACAACATTTTGATGGAACCGATCACAATCAATAATGCTATCAATATATACTGATTATTTTTGGAATCCCAAAGTATTTTTTGCTTTACTTTATATTAATAAATTTTTGTTGAAAAATCTGTATCTTATTTGTGTTCAAACTGCAACAAAGATCTCCAAATCTTATCTTTTATTCTCTTAAAGACCAGTCCTTTGTGGATAAAACTCCTTTAAGCAGTGTTCACAATTTTTTAAAAGAACATGTAGGTGCCCTTCTGATGATAACTTGTGAGAGCCACTATCACCCTACAAACCAGCCCACAGAATATTCCCAAATGCTAAATCTACCACCTGTGGTCTCATATTCATATGATCATCTAGCCATCTACTCTGTGAAATTTATCAAGAATCCAATTATGATTATTTGTCCACATTTCTTTGCTAAAAACACTACCAAAACCATTTACCTGTGGTTTTCCATTTCCGCTCTTTTTGTTTTGGTCAAGTTACTATTGATCTGTTTCCACCAAACACATCAATCTTTGTATTTAACATAATTAAAAGTCTAATTTAACATTTACTTTAGTGATCATCAGTACATTGTCTCTTGTAAGGACATATAAGAAAAGGAAACTGTTATAGACCATATAAGGTATCAACCAAAACTGTGCTTGTGTATAGAACAATTCTGTGACCACAAAATGGTTACTTTGTCCAATGCAGAGCCCAAGCATGTATCTTTTGGTAACTGAGTTCTTTCTGAAACTATGTAAAACAATTCTTAAAAAAAATTAGGATCACCTGTATTAATGAACTAATTGTATTCCTTTATTCTAAATCAACATCTCTAAAAATTGCAGGTGGCATTCAGCTTTCCATACTATTTCTGCTTTCTCAAAAAAAATACTAGATCTGCAGAAAATAAAATGGGAAACATGTTGAAGAGAAAAACTATTCTAGAAGCAGGTAGAAAATCCCCTTTAGAATCCAAGTATTTCAGCTTCCATGATGTGTGTGTGTGTGTGTGTGTGTGTGTGTGTGTGTGTGTGTTTCAATGGGCACATAGGCTTGTGTGCCACAAACTGGGTCCTCACTGTTATAATTGGGCCACTAGTAAGCCTCTCCTAGCCAATAAAAGTATATAGAATGTGATGTGTCCAATCCTTTGGGCTGAGATGCTTTCAAAAATAATTAGAAGGGGAGGGGGGTATTTTAACCACCAAGGAAAATGTTTTACCATCCTGAATGTGAAACTTCTGATTTTTCAAACCAATTACATCAGGTTTCCCTCAGAGATAAAAAGGAGGGACGCCCTTCCCATCTGGAGGGCGGTTCCACAGGAAGTGCAGCTGGGGAGGCGGTGGAGACGCTGTGCCCTCCGCACACCACCTACAATGGCATCTCACAGCCTGAATGAAGCTTCGGGAAAGGGGTACTGCATCTTGAAGCCAGACAAGAAGCCCTGAAGGGGAGAGGAGAGGGGAGAAAGGAGAGAGGGGGGTAGACTGGGAAACAAGAAATCATCTCCTCTGACCTCTAGCGAAGTGCCAGGTTTTTTCTTTAGCTCTTCACATTTTCTAAATTTGCAGATCTGGTGTCCCGTTTTGCGGTTCCTGCAACTGCTGCAGACGCCACAGTTGATGAGCCTCTTGCAGGGCACGCAGACCCCACACCTTTTCCTCTTCTTCTTGGCCGGGTTGGCTCCGCCAGCTCCCCCCGAGGAGGACGAGGAGGAGGAGGAGTGATTCTGCGGGCAGTCTGCCAGATTGGCAATTTGAAACGCACTGTCTGTGACGGCTGCTGAGGCTGCTGCGGGGGAGTGAAGGGCTGTCATGACGATGACCCCTGGAGGTAATGAGATGCCCCCTAAAGCCGGGATAGCGGAAAAAGTCCCCACGCGCTCGGGGAGATTCATTATCTCTGCTTCAGCAGCGCCGCATTTGAGCTTGTTCATGCATTCCCCCGCCAAAGGTCTGCAGTGTTCGGGGGATAAGGTGGAGAGGAAATTAGTATTTGCCATTTGCAACGACGGCTCTGGCGGGCAGCCAGCTTTCCCCAGCCTCTGGGAGTCGTTTCGGTGGTGCATGCTGGTCCTGCTGCCGCCGCCGCCGCCGCCGCCTCCGCCGCCGCCGCCGCCGCCGCCACCACCACCGCCGCCGCCGCCGCCGGCGGGGAGGATCGCCGAGGAGGAGGCGGAGGAGGAGGCGGCGGCGGAGGAGGATTTCCTGCCGCCCCCGCCTCCCCCGCCGCCGCCCCCGCCGCCCCCGCCCCCGCCGCCGCCCCCGCCCCCGCCGCTGCCCCAGAGCATGGCGGTGGCGGCGGCGGCGGTGGCCGCGTTGTCGCAGTTCCAGGGGGACATGCCGATGCGCGCGGCGGCCGCGGCGGCGGCGGCGCTGCTGGGGAAGATGGGGGTGGTGATGCGCGCGATCTTGGCCGCCTGCGGGAAGGCGCCCCCGTTGGTCTTGTAGAAGGAGGTGGCGAAGGAGCGGTAGCGCTCCATCTCCGAGTTGTAATCCACAAGGCTGTTCAGGGCCCCCTCGGGCAGGTGGCTCTCCTTGGGCAAGCCCGGGGCCTCCGGGCTCGGCCCGGGCTCCACGCAGACATTGGTGTTCATGGTGCAGGGGGGGAAGAAGGGGTGCAGGGTGGAAGTGGGGACCGCCTGGTCCGACACCGGGGTGGGAAAGGGGGAGAGGTGAGGGGGAGGGAAGGGGGTGATGGTGGTGTCGGGGTGGGGGTCGAGGCGGGAGGGGGAGGCGGGTCCGGGTGGGGAGAGCAAGGTGAGGACTGCTTTATTCCTCTCTGGGGCGCATTTCCACAGACGGTGAATTCCCAGGCAGCGTCTTCCTTTGCATTATCCTCCAACTGTTACAACTAAAATAAAGAAAGTCATTCCAACGAGCTGCACGAGGAAAAAGATTAAAAATAAATAAACAGCCTCCCTCACTATTCCGCCACAGACACCGAAAGCTCCCACATTCTCCGTCAGGTCGTTTGCATAACAATCATCAAGACATGACCCCCCCCCCCCCACTTCCCAACAGCGCTCCCTCCCTCCCTCCCTCCCTCCCTCCCTCCAGCACACCACAGCTCCTCCCCGCTATTCTTATAACCCTCCTGAGAAAATGTATTAATAGCCTAGATACCCAAGGAAAGAGGAGAGACGGGGGTGACAAATGCCGAGGGAAAAGGGCAATTGGAGTGCTAAAGACATGCAAATCAGGGGTGGGAGGGCGTTACTACCTAGAAGCAGAGGGCATTTAAACATTATGAAATGTGTGAACAAGTGCTGCCTGGGCATGCAAATGCTGTAAAGTAGAAAACAGCAATGGCTCTACGAGGAAAAGGAACAGGAAATTAGCAAATGAAGTACGGAGAAAGTCTACAATACAGCCGAGTATAAACTGTAAGCAAACACAATACAACTGAGAGCTAGGAGGCTGCCCACATACAATCTGAACTAAAGAGGCGTGGGGGGGGGGGGGGGGGGGGGAGAGAACTACCAGCTGCCACAGTGTCCTTCTGTGTCTGCGGTCATTAGTTTGAATCCCAGCACAGCTGGCTCTGTTAGGGTCTTAATTCAAAGGACCAAGGACAGGTCTCAATTGTACAAGCCATTTGGTGGTGGGGCTTGGTGGGGGTAAGAGGGTGGTGTTCTACTTGTTTCAAAGAAAGAAAAGAAAGATGGGCTCGATTTAAAAAAATTTTTTTTTAAGTAACACCAATAATGTCACAGGTTTTAAACCAACTGCCTGCAGCCTCCATAAGAATATTTCCAATAATTCCTAATGGAGGTTCCTGTCTCTTCCCAAGAAGAAAGCATAGGACTTTTTTTAAAAAAAATTTTTTTAAATCTCTCACAGTCACTGGTTTTTACATTAAGTAAATTGGGAAAGAGGGGTGTCTCTTAAGGTGTTGTTTACCTGAAGAAATAACCATCAAAATTATGTTTTTCTTTTGCTCCTTTTAAGAGGAAAGTTTAATGTTAACTGGATATTTGCATTCATCTCTTTGCTTACAAACCATTATTTTGCTTTAGGAAGAGGTATTTTAGTTGTTTATTCCAAAGGGAGAGGTACACCACAGCCTTTTAAGAAGAAAAGCAAAGACATAAAGTGTATATTAACCTAAAAATCCAGTTTCTTTGTTTCCAGATTATTATTTTTTTAGGCCAGAATATCTTTTTGTGACATCTTTTGAAGCCCACATATTGGTCTAGAATGTGGAGTTTGGGGAATTCTAAATGGGGCCCAGTAGTCTCAGTCTCATACATTCAGTTCAAAATGCATATCAATTATAGTAATTATGCTTATAATTAGATTAATGAACCATTTCTGCCCAAACTCCAAGTGCAAAAACTTCAAGACCTGCTGATGAGGTGCCCTAAAAAGAGGGGTTTATGTAAACAAATCCCTATTAGGCAAAGTAAATCAAGATAAGGAACCTCACCCCAGGCTGGATTAGAAGCTAGCAGGCATCTTTCAATCACAGCAAGTCCCTAATCACTCAGGAACCACCTCTGTGGTTTCGCATTAGGAAAAACTGCTCCCTTCAGAGCTCTCATGGCAATACAAAGGGTACCCCAAAATGCTCCTGGCTAAATATTCTTGATGCCTGGAAGGGGGTGGGGGAAGACACAGCAAGAATATGCATATAGCTTCAGTTCCTGCGAATCACATTATAACTCCAAGACCATAATAACTGCTACTCAGTAAAAACTAGTTATGCCAACCATGCATTAGATATCACATTGAGTGGAGGGAAAATTTTCAACCTTTTAGTCTTTTCGACCTTGTTCCACATAAAGACATAATTTAATAGCCTTTATTTTCCAGAGTATTAGAGTGGTGTTTCCAAACAGAAGCTTCCCTGGCTTTTCTTACTGCCATCACCTCCCCCTTCCTCCCTCAAGGTTTAATGCCACCAGAAACTGTAGAAAAGGACTGTGCCCAGGATCCAGGTCATTATTGTTTAATCAATGCCTCGCTGGAGCATGAACAAGGTACCTAAACCGCAGCTATTGTTTGGTTTTTCTTTAAAAAAGCAAAATAAAACACACAGATAACTCTAGTCCTATTCCAAAGCTACATTAGACATCCACACTTCATGATCCTGTTTTGCCTTCAAACAATGTGACTGTACATGTCTAATATTGTACGTCTGGTCTAGCAGAGACATAGAGATCAAAGGTCATATTTAACATTCAGGAGGAGGGGCGGGTGCAGATTAATTAATAAATTAATACAGCGACGCCTTTTATAGCTGGAGTCCAGCATTAATAATCTACTTTTACAATCCCAACGGACAGCACACATTTAAGAGAGAGAGAGGGAAAAAAAAAAAAAAGCCAGAGAAAGAGAAAGAACAATCACTTACCAGTCTCTTTTTATTTGGGGAGCCTTAGAATTTGCAGACGCTGCCAGTCTGCCTTTAATTAGTTGCACATCACCCCTAACACAAAGAAACACAAATCCAGATGTGTCTTGGCAGCTCCCAATTACAACTTTAATACTTGTAAACAAACTGTTGGGGAGGGGGGGGATAAATAAATATGCGGATCAAAAAAAAAATACCTGTAAATGGCTTTTTTTTTTTCTTGTTGCAGAGAGCAGGAGGAGGAGATGGTGTTAGTGGTGGGGGTGGAAGGAGGAGGAGGTGGGGGGAGAGGAAAGAGCGGAGTGTGCGTGTATGTGTGAGAGCGCGGGGCTGTTCTCCGTGGTCTCTCCTCTCCCAGCGCGTTGCTCTCCGTCCGTCTCCAGTCGCTGTGTGCGAGGGAGGGAGGGAGCCGGGGAGTCTCTCCTCGCTCTCTCTCTCTCTCCTCTCTCTCTCTCACCCTGCCCCCCCCCTTCTCTCTCTGTTTGTGTGTGTGTGTGCGTGTGCGTGTGTGGTTGCTGGGGGAGGGTAGCGCGGAGAGGAGGCGGGGGCAGGGGCGGGGGCGCTGGGCGCGGAGGTGAGGAGGCGCGGGGACGCGGACACCCCCCGATGATTGGCTGCGAATTACACGGGGAACAAGAGGCGCACGCGGCCGCGCTCCCCGCACAAATCCTCTCCGCGGCCGCCCCGCCACGTTTCCTGGCTCGCCCGCCGCTCCCGCCGCCCGCCCTCCCTCCGCGCCGGCTCCGGCTCCGGCTCCGCCGCCAGCACACAGGGCTGTTGATTATTTTCCTTTGCTGTCGGAGATAATTGTGCGGAGGGGCTGGGGGAGGGCGTTCCCGCCCCCCCGGGCGTGGGGAGCGTGTGTGCGGGTGCGGGGGTGTGTGTGTAAATAAACTTGCCGGGGTTTGCTGGCTGCGGGGGGTGGAGAGGTGCGAGAAACAGAGGGGAGGTCGTGTTTGAAGAATGCTCTTAGCACCTTAGCCCGTGGCTTTTAAGTAATTTTCTGGCACACCCAGAAGACTTTTACAAAAGAGTATCATTCAGGATTTTAAAGTAAGGGAAAACGGACCGGTGTTCTAGAAGGTCTTTTTTGAATAATATTGTACCAGAATCCAGAAAAAAAAAATGGTGATGTGATGCTTGACCGTCTCAAAATCAATTTCAATCTTTCTTCTCTCTCCCTTTCCACACTGCGCCTCTCTCTCTCTCTCTCTCTCTCTCTCTCTCTCTCTCTCTCCCTCTCCTCCCACCCCTTTCCACTTTCCCTTCCAGCCCTCTTCTTTTGCTATTCCATATGATTAAATATGATTTTTAACTTACTGCCCCCTTTTTAAAATTCCAAACTTTACTTAAACAAAAACTACTTCTACATTAATCTACTTTATACTAGTATGACTTCTTGACACTTGAGAAACGTAGTTTAGTAATTGAAAGATAAATCTTTTTACCACAGGTCAACTATAAATAAAACTCATAAATGCAGCTATGCATTAACTTCTTCACTGCCGACTTAAAGAAAAAGATATTCTGGATGCATGCTATTCTGCTATTGAAATAAAGTATGCTCTTGTGGAAATCCTTATGCAGTAAGATATAAAAATATGAATTCTTGATACATTTTGATAATATCAAATGATGATAGGTTTTTAAGCTAATGGTAAGCTACAGAAGTAGGAAAGGAAAAAGTTCAGATTGTTAAAAATGGCATTATAGAGCAAAATCTTGTATTAAAATTAAATCTCTATATTCTAAAATAATGCAGTAGTATAGTTTCAGAGAAGAAAGCAAATTTCATAATAAGTTGTTTCTTTTATAATAACAAAATGCTAAAAAGACATTTTATACCATTTTGTATTTGAATTATCCAAAGGTTGACCTTCACCATGTCAAGGTTCTGCCAACTATAGAGGATTGATTATTGATAAGATGTTCAGAACTGTGGTGTGCAGAAATGCAGGTGCTATTTCAAGAGTGGGCCACTATAGTAATAGGGGACATATTGTTTGTGGCTCAATGATTAAGATGCACGTGTTGTCACTTTTTTAAAAAATATATATTTTATTGATTTTTTTACAGAGAGGAAGGGAGAGGGATAGAGAGTTAGAAACATCAATGAGAGAGAAACATCGATCAGCTGCCTCCTGCACATCCCCCACTGGGGATGTGCCCGCAATCAAGGTACATGCCCTTGACCGGAATCGAACCCGGGACCCTTGAGTCCTCAGGCCAACGCTCTATCCACTGAGCCAAACCGGTCAGGGCAATGTGTTGTCACTTTTTAAACATAGAATAAGTTTGGTTATAAAATCAATCAAACTGCGTATTTGGCATTTATAGACAAAAACAACTGGCGCTTCATAATTACTTAAGTTCATTAATAACATTTTATATACTTTGTTAATGCCTTGTAAAAGCAAGGAAATAAATTTCCCATTTGAAAATTTTTTGAGCTAAGCATCACAGAAAATTTATCAGCAAAATGTAAGCAATTTTTAATGAGTGAAAACATACGAGGAAGATGATAGAGTCTTAAACATCTTTTGAAAATGAAATATCAGTCCAATGGTAGAAGTTTTGAAGTTTATAAATAAAACAGTGTTTGAAGCAAATAAAGACATCATGCTTTCTCATGCCATATTTGCTTGCCTTTTTCAGAATGTTCCAAGCTTACTTTCAAAATGAAACCTTAAACAAATGAGAGAAAATAAGGTCTTAATTCCAAAGAATTGTATTTTCCGGCTTATAACGGAAATACTACAGAACATTTAGACTTAATAATTAGAGCAACTATTCGTAACCCATATGTGTTATCTTATTACTCACTGTAGTGAGTAATCTGATGTTTTATTGTATCTTTGCAATAACCCTATGAGGTAGTTATTATTTTCATTGGAAACAATAGGCCTATAGAAAGTAGATATTTCTATGGAAAATTGAGACCCATAAAAATTAGATAACCTAGAGTGGGTCATAAAGTTAGTATGTGATAAGGCTAAAATTTGTACTCAGTCCTATGTATCTCTAAAGCCTTATGCTTATAACCTCTACCCTAGTCTCACTATCAATAATTAATTAATCAAAAACCCTCTCAGCATCCTAGAGCCATACTTTTAATTATGATCACAGACCCCCTCATTAATATGATACTAATTGAACACAGAGAACATATTATATAGACAATACATTGTAGCTCTGCTATAACATCCATTGCCTTGCCTCTGAGGAATTGATCCTTGGCCAATGTGATAAAGGGAAACATCAATTTTCTGGTCTGCCTCATATCCTTTTTTTTAAATATAATACTAATTTTGCCACTTGCATATCTGCTATGTCTCACCTTACTCCATGGCCTATGTTGTCTTCTCCAGGTTGAGTGTCAAAGTTTTTATAACAATTGCTGAGAACACTTAGTCCTCCACCAACTCTCCTTCAGAATCCACAGTTCTATCAAGTACTAAAAGTTAAGGTTTGTTCCCTCTGCAAAATGCCTGCTACAGCTTCTAATGCCTGGAAGTGGTTTGCGCTGTTCCTCTCATTTATGTGTTTTGAGATCTGAAATAGCAGTACAGGAGCTTCATTGATATCTTCATGTGGGAATAAAAAATTCCAACTGGAGTAGCGCCTGAAAAAGTATCCCACACTTTGCAGAAATTTTGTGTTGTGCTGTTTTTAATGCACTGCTGCTTTCCATAATGGTCACGATCAATATCATTGTCATTATCCTAGACTCTGTAAAAAGGTAGCTTACTTATTGTTACAAATAGATTGAAAAAAGTATCAGTGCAAAAGCTAGAGAAGTATATTTTTTCCATGTAACAATCCAGGGTGGGAATTTCAGATCAAAGGGTGGCTATTCTCTACCAGTGATTCATGGATCTAGTTTCTTTCCATCTTGTGACTTTATTATCCCCAAGGGAGTGCTTATCAACTCCATCTGGGAAGCAGAAGGGCAAGGAGGAGGCAAGATCCCTTCCTAAAGACCATGGTCTTGAAGTGACCCACAGCCCCGCCGCTCACATGCAATTGTCAAAAAGAGTCATGTGCCACAACAGCTGGCACCCCTTCCGGCCCCCCCCCCCCCCCCCCCCCCCAGAGTAACAGTGGAAGAAGAAGAACCTGCTGAAGAGGTTAAGTAGATCACACAGCCCGGAACCTACCTGGAGATTCCTCTTCCCATGGGTGCATGTTTGCTGATTACCACCCTTAGAGATTACCACTAATAGCAGTCTTAATGACTGGGGAAAGTTTGGCAACAATGAACAAATTATGCTTTCTTAAATACCTATAGGAGAGCCAAGCTATGGTTAAAATATTCAAACAAGAATTTGCTAAAGAATAAAGAAAGCAGAAATAACAGGAGCAGAGAAAATACCATAAGTCTAAAATAAATGGACTTAGAGATTAATCTTAGGCATTAGCAGAGGTAATCTTTAACTGTCCCTTCCCCTCCAATAAGGTATTCCCTATTAGTCACATTTTTTTTTTAAGAAAAACATCCAGGTTAGGAAAGGTTTGTGTAGCCCTCTCACCTAGCATCCTAGAAACCACCTCATTTCTATAAAATTACATCTGTGATATTATATCATGTTTATAGTCTGAAGACTGCCTCTTTCCACAGTAATTCACACTGATAAAAATATAATAAGCAAACTATTCATAGAAGGAATATGCCACTAAAACAAATAGGGAGTAATTTTTTTAACTCTCCTTTAGCTGTAGCTTCCTGGGATTTTTATTTATCTGTCTTCTTTACCAGAATGTGAGATCCTTGACATCAGGGATTGTGTTTTATTCAGCTGTGTCCTTCCTCATACATTGCCTGGCACATGACAGGTTCCCAAGACTGCAGCACACAATACATAACATGTGGAAGTAAGTTTCTCTTTGTTTGTAAGATAAAAATGCAAAACTCATAAAAGGGCATTCAGAGCCCTTCTCCAATTGGCCGCATCTTTTGAATCTCATCTCTTATTATACCTTGAAAGAATTCTCTATTTCAGCAGGTCCACTTCTTCCAGAAAACATCATTCATCTTACCATAACCAGATGAGAAATGTATTTTTAATAATAACCATAAGCTAAGATGAAGGTACTGTTATTTACATAAAAACTCTTGCTTATAATGAATTATTATATTATAATGAAATAATATTTTCAAATTCCTTAACTGAGCATTTAAAAAAAAAACTTTTAGAGTTCCCTTGGTGACTTAGGAGGAATTTGATGAAATTAGTTCTTAAAATCAATATTCTGCACACCTGTTATTTTCTTCCACTTTTAATTAAATATCGATACATCATTATTACAATGCTGACCTTCATATTCGAAGCTGCCACTCTTAACCTGCCAACATCAGGTCATGTGCTTTGAGCTTTTTTTTTTTTTTCCAGCAATAATAAATTTGTCTTAAGCTATCTACAGTTTCTCACCTTGTTTTTCAAATGACTAACAAGATGCATTTATGGAATGGCTAGCCACTGCTAAGTATAAAATCTGCGACTATTGAGGATAATGATAATGAATAGGTTCACAGGGTTAAACCCATTACCTGGGCCTCATTAGCACCATATTCAAATTAACTATATTCATCAAGTATACATATTCCCTTGTTTTTACATACACTTTGGACACTAGACAGATAAGTACCAAATACTATCTTGGGTATTAATTTTAGAATTGTTCTTCACAAGACCTAATTTGGTCAAGGCCCACTCTTATTGCTTCATGGCATTTCTCCTCATTATATAAATTCTCATTTCTATAAAATTATATCTGTGGTATTCCCTGGCAATTGTCTCCATACACAGAAACCCATATAAGGAAAGTAACAATGGAAGAAAGCAAGAAATGTAAGGCTCCAGAAGAACACTTCTTCCATAGGGTCCCGAACTTAGTTAGGCTTTGATGAACTATGGGCTTCCTTGCATATTACCATATATACTTGGTATGCTTTGTTCATTGGATTATTAGAAAGCTCAAGCAATAACATTCTGGCCTTTTTTCAAAGTATTTCCTCATGGAGGAAATAATGCATCAATTTGGTATAAAACACCAAGTCATAGCAAATAGCTTCCAGGCACTAACAGATCTAAACACATATTTGCCATTTAAACCCCAAGTTGCTCTTTAGGGTCTTTCATTTCCTCTGCATGGCAGTATGAAGGCATCAGTCATTGACCTTTATCCCAGGAAAATATGCCTTAGGCGTGGAGCTACCTGTGTGCCTTCCTGAAAGTGTCTCTCTTAAGAGAGATAAGTGATGAAGTAATATGGAGTTTGGAAACTTTGTGAAATATTGGCAATTATGAGCTGACCAGAAAACACTTCTTACAGCTCTGTCCATAAGTACCGAGTGTCACAACCATTTCCGGATCGCAGTCCAGAATGTGCCAGCTTCGGAGCCTTCTGCTTTCAGCCATTCTCTCTGCACAAAGTCTTATCTGATGGGATTGACTGAACACTGCAAAGCAAGTAACGGAGTCCCCTCTTGCAATCCCTCTCCTTATTTGCAGTCAAAACCTCAACACCAATAACTCAGCTAACTAAAGTTTTCCTTATCAGCCGTGGGCAAACTACGGCCCGAGGGCCGGATCCGGCCTGTTTGAAATGAATAAAACTAAAAAAAAAAAAGACCGTACCCTTTTATGTAATGATGTTTACTTTGAATTTATATTAGTTCACACAAACACTCCATCCATGCTTTTGTTCCGGCCCTCCGGTCCAGTTTAAGAACCCATTGTGGCCCTCGAGTCAAAAAGTTTGCCCACCCCTGCTAGCTCAAAGGATAGAGGTGGACTTTGGTTAAAATTAACTTGTAAGCAGAAACTGGACATTTTGTAAATATGCTTCTGGGTCTTCAAATTACCAGACAGAAATTTGGCCAATTATTCAAAACAAAGAAACAACACATCTCCAAGAATTTAACAATAAAGTTATTTCTAAAATCCCCCCTTTAAAGACATAAATCTAGGCTTATAAAAGTCATTCATTTTCAGCTCTGTAAAACTTTAAAATTAAATTTAAACTATTTTCTATTAACAATGTTCATTGAAATCATCATTTTGAATTTATCATTTTAAAATACAATAAAGAAAGTTTTTATAAAATGTCTGTGATTTTTCTTCTGAACTTGAGATTTGACTTCCAATGTCATCTGGATCTCTGCCTTTAAGACAGCACGGGTTTCTGGTATTAACTCACACAATATTCTATTCCAAATCAAACCCACTTTTATGCATGATTTTTTAAAAAGCATGTTTCCATTGTTTATCTTCAATTAACCCTTTTTAAAATAAAGGATTATTATCTTTCTTTGTTAAGAGGAAGAATTGAGGATAATATCCCTGAGTTGTTAACGTTCAATCTAGGGAGGGTTTTGTGTTTTTTTTTCTCCCCGTGCTGACCTTTGTTACGCCGTAGTTATAGCAACAAGAAGAGTTCCTTCTGTCTGTCTGTTGTGTTCTCTTTCCAAACCAATGTCCGTCTTTTCTATGCTGTTGTGTAATATGGAGAATGCTTTACGTGCATTGATTTCTTGATTTACTGGTGCATTTACCTAAAACAGCAATTTAAATAAAAATATTTTAAATAAATGAAATTAATTGAATTTGCATATTATATATGTTTTTGGAATAGGGATTGTTCATTTAGTTATTTTTTTTTTTATTTTAAGCTTCCTTAATCAATTTTGTAGTTTTTCTCAATGATCAAGTTTGTTTATTCTGATTGGAGGAGAGCTAGAAAAGCCTTTTCTAAGGGAGTAAGAACATGTAGTTTGTCTGCCAAACTGGGCCACACAATCTCACTATGACCTTGGGCATTTTAAGTCTCATTTTACTGATCTGGAATATCAGTTTAATTATAGTAATTACCTACCTCGCAGGGTTTGCGAGGTTTAATTAATGTTAGCAAAGTGTTGGAGCTCTTTAGTAGAACAGTACTATAAAAGGCAAACTACCTGAAAATCAAAACTCCCTCCTCCCCACATGGTACTTAGTTTTATACACTCCTTTCTTCTCCAGAGTTAATATCACATGTATTGCTTTTTTCACTTCCCTCCGTGTCTATATCTATGGATTTCCTTCTTGAGACTCACCTTGGATGAAAAATATGACCTCTACCTCACCTCTCTCAGTTTCACCATCACCCCCAGGGTCTCGAGCATTCCTGAATTCAACAAGATCAGGATTAACTGTAGTATCCAAGCAAGCAGCTGTGGCTTTGCATTTCTCTTAAGTCTGAGTCAACAAATTGCAGTCCACATTTGACATTGGGCCTCAAACATCTTTTGTCTGGGTCCATGGTATTAAATATAGTGCATTTGACTTCTAACCTGTTTCAAAAATTGGGAGATTTAAATCACTATCTTCCGTCCTGGATATAGTAGCTAGAGCTACATTAGCGACGGAGGTCTTTCATTTGCCAGCATTCTTAGCGTTCCCTATTACTATCTTACCTTTGTCCACCTAAGCATTGCAATTTGCAACTCAGGGCCTCTGAGTACATTTGTGTTAGCTCTTCACTGCACAACAATGCCTGGCCAAATGGACAAGTAGGAGCTGGAATCCAGCCCATTGCTCTGCTTGCCAAGACATGTTCTGTTGGGTCTAATTTGCACAAAGCATTCTAGGGACCAGAAATGGCCTGGTTGGTATTCCAACCAACGATAAGTCAATTAATTAGAGCACTGAATGTCACAGCCACCTTAATTAGAATTAAGAAATTAGCATCCCATCTCTGGAATGATACCCCATAAGACTATATCTAGATTAAGCTTAAAAATCATATTCAATTTTATCTTTACCCCTTTCTTGTAGACCCCCCTTTTTTTTTTATTAAAACACATTACAATACAAACTACTTTTCAAATAAGGTGTAAATAATATGAGGATTTTAATTGTGCTAACTCAGTGCAGCTGAAACAGACTACTTTTAGTTGAAAATGAACAAAATGACTGAAAGAGTAATGTATATTGGATAATTATAATAATATTATATTTCTTTCTTTGGGGACACCTGCTCTTTGAAAGAAGGAGCTATTGTTCACACACTAGTCTTTTTCTGTTAACTGCTAACATTTTATAATGGTGGCCTTGCTTGAAAGAGCCGTTGTTTTTGCCTATTTGTAACTTGGCTCTTTCAAAATACATGATGATTTGATAGCCTTTCCAGCATTTCTATTTTTAAAGCCATTCTATTCCTGTAATTTTGGCTACCTTATATTAGTAAAAAAAAAGAAACAATTTTGTTACCCAGTGACAGCACTAATTGGTTTACGCCTTTTTTTTTTTTTTTTTTACCAAATCAAAAGTCCAAAATTTGAACAATGTCCAACGAGAGCTAATATCTAGATAATTTACTGACCACTAATCAATTTACCAAAGAAATCCAGATATGTATATTCGTTCCTTATGCAAAAAGTAATATAACTTTATTCTTCAACTGTAGGGAGAAGGAAGAACGTCAGATTTCTACTGAGTACATGTAAGAGAAAGTTACTGAAGCTGGCTTAAATGATGAGTCCCAGGTCGGGCAGGCTCCAGGCAGGAAGCAATCTGTGGTTCAGTATGTCAAGTGTGGTGCAGGTCCCTCCCATCTCTCCTCTCACTTACCCCCATCATTTTGGCTCTCCCCTCAGGCAGGTTTCTCTCGCAGTTACTGTTCCAGTCATCACATCCAGGCATAAAACGCATTCAAGAAGAAAAAAGGACTGTCGTTTTGTGTCTTTATCTTTAGAGTCATAAAATCTCCCACAAGCACTGAGGCTCACTTCCACTGAGACCTCATTAGCCAAAATTAGGTCACATGCCACACCGAAACCAACCAGTCTCAAAGAGAATGAGATTGACTTGGTCTTTTAAGTTTCTGCTGTTCCTGGAGCAGCAGATGAGATCATCCTGAAGCACATGACAGGGTGGTAGATGAGAAATATCTGAACATAATCATAGTTTGATTGAGAAAGAGAAAGAGGAGGTAGTGGGGTCGGATGGATGTTGGTCAGACTAGTATCAGTGTCTGTTGTCCTTATGTATAACTTCATCACCTCATTTCTCCTCTCTCAGAAAAGCTAACCAGCCCGAAATCTCATGGATCTTGCCAGATTATGCATGATAAAAAGGAAGCCAGTTTATGGATGCCAGCGCTTTATCATGAATGAATTAGTGATTTATAATCTGTTAGGAATATCTTTAAGTATAGCTTGTTTATAGTAATATGACTTTCTGGGCAAAGTTTTGATTTATCAACCTTTGTTTAATGAATCCTCTTACTAGTTAATAATCTAAGAACTTCTGTGCTGTGATACACAAATCAAGAAATATCTAAGCTGGAGATACATGGGATGGAACTAAAAACTGTGGCTATGAAAAGAAAGCAAAGAGAATGAGGAAGTTAAGCCAAATTAAATTACAAGAAATGGTAAAAAATTTTATAATATGGCACCTCTATTTCCATAATTAAATTCATCATGAATAATTTCCTCAGACCTTCTGTTGGCCCTTAAAACTATTACTTTAACATATTTGCAAAGTATCAGAAGAAAAGTAAATAGCCAGTCTTTAAAATTTCAATTGACCCTCAAACTGACTCAAATTTGCAGAAATCTGGCATAATTTTAAAGTAAATAAATAGAAGCTACACTTAGCAGAAGGTTCCTAACATAAACAAAGCTGTGCACGTTTTGTTTATTTATGGAATTCATGCAAAGTGTCATATTCATTTAAAAATATTCAGTACAAAAGTGATTGATTTAAAAAATGGAATAGAATTAAGGAGTATAAGCATTCCTTAAGTCAAAACTTTTGGTAAAAGGAAGAATGACTATTTTTTGTAACATTTTACTTGGGTAAACATTTTTCTCCTTTATATCTGTTCAGGTTTTTTAAAGGTTGACTGTGAGAAAATAGCCACCGTTTCTCAAAAATGCATTTGAATTGGGATGTGACAAACTCCACCCTTCATACAACACCTGTCTATTGCTCAAGGTTAAGTGCTGGAATATGTGTGAAATTTCCTATATTAGTCTTTTTCATTCAATGAATTTTTACAGCATCCCAAAAGACAAAATAGTTTAAAATCCTTACCCTTGTGGAACTCACATTCTACTGCCATCTCCTATTCATCTGTGGCCATGCACTCTTCTTTTCCAGGATGATTATTCCTTGTAATATTTTAACTGAATAAACATTTCCTAAATACCAGTTACTGCACAGCACAGTGTGAAGTACTGAGGGAATGACAAACTGCCCTGGAGAAACTAATAATCTGAAGAGTACTCAGATAAGGAGAAAACAAGAGAGAGAGAGAGAGAGAGAGAGAGAGAGAGAGAGAGAGAGAGGAGATCTAAAGACAATTATCTCACTTCTCTTTGAACAAGAATTTATATGAATAGGTAAAGTGTAACAAAACACAGATTCTGAAAACTTCTATATTGGAAGTGTAAATAGAGTGTATGGATAGCAAACAGAAAGGACTAGACATTTGGGAGGGTTGGAATGCTCCTCAGAAAGACCGCACAAAAGAAGTCCGCTCTGTACTAGAAAGACTAACAAATGGAGAAGAGCAGAATTAATATTTAGTGAAAAGAAATTAGTGTACGCAGAAGCTGAGGGAACACAAGTGAAGTGTATAGCAGACCCCATGAATGGTGTGTTGTTGAATGTGGCTACAATAGAGGACCTCCAAGAAGAGAAAAAATGATGGGAAATGAGACCCATGAAGAAGAACTGAGTCAAAATGCATGTAATCTTTAACGTTATGTTGAGGAAAAAGTCTTGCTCAGTAGTAAAAAGGCAGTAAATGTTCTGAGCACAGGATGTTTACTATCAGGTGTTGTTTTTTTTTTTTGTTTTGTTTTTTTCTTTTAAAGGTGCCTTTGACTTACCTTAGAGATGATTTGGAGGGAGGAGATTTTGTTCCTTAAGAGCATTTTTAGGTCTCAAATCTTTGCTGAAAAATGGAAGAGGAAGGAGACCAAGTAGAAAATTTTAGTTATGCCTACAGTTTACTCAGGGAACAGATGAGCTTCAGAAGACAAGGAAGGTGAGTCGGAAAGAGCCACCAGGAAAAGAGACAGTGACAGGAAATCCTGAAAGAAAGAGTATTCCTAAACTGCTGAGTTTTCTACAGAAATAGTAATGCTGTAAGTTTCAGAAAGGCCTCAAAGACGCTGCTTGGGACAATCTTAGGGTTGTATTCAGAGTAGTTTTATTTTCACCACTAATAGGTTTGGGAAGAGATGGGAGACTCCCTTTACTATTCCTGCTCTGAGTGCAACCCCACAATTAGGTTCTGCTCATTCATGTGCCCAAATTGCAGTTACTTTTATTATTTATTTTATAGAAAACTATTATTTACTAGAGGCCCAGTGCATGAAATTTGTGCACGGGGGCCGGGGGGCCCTCAGCCTGGCCTGCACCCTCTTGCAATTCGGGACCCCTTGGTGGATGTCCGACTGCTGGTTTAGGCCTGATCTCACAGGCCTGCCTGATCACCCCTAACCACTCACCTGCCTGCCTGATTGCCCCTAACCACTCTGTCTGCCTGCCTGATCGCCCCTAACCACTCTGCCTGCCTGCCTGATAGCCCCTAACCATTTGCATACCTGCCTGATCACCCCTAACCATTTGCATACCTGCCTGATCACCCCTAACCACTGTGCCTGCCTGATCAACCCTAACCACCTCTGCCCATGCCCCCGCCTCCGCAGCTTCATCCTGGAATGACATCTGTAAGGGTTCAGCTATATGGTCTAATTAGTATATTACACTTTTATTATTATAGATATTTGAAAAAATACTCAGAAACCAGAGGTGTTTGTTATATATTTGAGCTTCCCTCAAATGGAGCCAACACATATGGCAATAAGGATTCTCTGCCATTCAGAGAAGAGGTTAAAGGATTTATGGTTATTGTGGATAATTATTCAGCTAAGACCATCACCTTTGTGATCTCCAAACCTCCATCAAGATGATGTAGAGAGGTCCATAGATTCTAATCTTTGCATAATTCCCAACACTCACCTCCTCATCAGGGTCATCAGGATCATCAAGACTCATCTCTTTATGTACTTCATCACTACTTTTGTAGGTTGCAACCAGAATCCCTGGATTCCCAGGGCATAGTTCATATTCCATACTCTCATTTACATACAGCTCTGTACATCTATCTTTCAGTGTCTATCTCCCTGGTTCCTGAAACTGTTTATCATTAGCAAAGCCCCTAGGTCCTCAACAACTGCTCTGAAAATTCCCTTTGTCTTCTTGCTTCTTGCTGAAATGTGGCTCCTTTAGAGGCACTGAATGCCCTGTAGCTCTCTCAAATGTCCATGATAGGAAGCTTCATCCTTGTTCTTCACTGCCACTTAGAGATTAGTTCGTGCTCCCAAACACTCCCCTTCCCTGCTTTAATATTAATGTCATCACACTGCGTTATCTGCTTCTGTTCTGAAATCATCTATCTAAAGGACTTTGGAGTTCTCCTTAATCTTTGGCAAATTCAACCTAAGCTCCTTGCTTACTCCACCGTCTTTTCTTGATTCTGGGATTTCAGCTCATTCCTCCCCTCTATCTAGAGCTCATTCACTCTGTTGACAGCAAAATTTCTTGAAAGAACAGTGTATATGCAATGTCACATTTCCCGCCTCCCTTTATTTATTGAACTAACTCCAATCAGGTTCTTGTCAAGATTTCCAATGACTTGTACCTTGTTATGTCCAAAGATCAATTTCAGTCTTCCCCTCATTTGACCCATCTGCAGCATTTGACATTCTCTTCACATGGGTTTTAGGAAACCACTCTCCTGATTTACCACCTGCCTTGCTAACCACTGATGTGACCTAAGGTTTAGACTTTAGACTTCTTTTACTTATCTGTCTACACTCACTCCCTTCCTAAACTCATCCAATCTCATGGCTTTAAATTGCATCTATATACGTAAGACTCCAATATGCAAAACTTCAATCTGGACTTTTACAACTAAATATTTGAAAACTTTACATAAATTATCCGAGATTGAACACCTCTCTTCCTAACACCACTGAAACTGACCCTGAGTTCATGGCAACTACAACTCCAGTTACACAGATTAGAAATTATAATGTCATTCTTTACTCTTTTTTATCTCACAATCCACATCTAATTTATTAGTAATTCCTATTTTCTCTACAATAAAAACATATCAAGAATAGGACTGCTTTTTTACCACCTCAACCGCTAACGTGCTGGTTGATACAACCAACCAGCATCTCTCACCTCCAGTCCCTCATGACTGGTCCCCTCCTTCCCCCTTCTCTCCTACAGGCTATCATTAGCACTGCAGCTACAGTGACCCTGTTAAAACAAACGTCAGGTTTGTCATGTCACTGTGTGATAATCCCAGTGGTTCCCTGCTTCCCTCAGTGTGAAAGCCCAATATCTATAGTGACTGAAAAGGCCAACCTAATCTGGCTCCCTTTCACCTTTCTACGTAATTTCCTCCATGCTTAGTCACTCCAGTCTCCTTGCTATTCCTGGAATTGTTAAGGTTTGCTCTGCCTCAAGATTAGGCAGTGCTGTTCCCTCTGCCTGGCTTGCTCTTTCCTCCCCCACATCCACATGCATTATTCACTTCCTTCCTTCATGTTTTTACTCAAACCTAGAGGTTGTTCTCAGTGAGGACTTACCTGTCCACTTTTTAAAATGTTGCCTTACCAACTGGCAGGCCTATTTCCCTTTCCTGCTGGGGATGTTTACATTTGTGTCAGCCTGACTGGGCCACAGAGTACCCAGATGTGTGGCTAAAGATCATCCCTGGTGTGTCTGTGAGGGTGTTTCTGAATGAGATTAGATTTGAATCTTTACACTGAGTAAAAACAGATTGACCTCCTCAGTGGGGGTGAGCCAATCTGATGAGGTCCCAAATAGAACAAGAAGACAGAGGAAGGGAGAACCGAGACTCTCTTCATGATTGTTTTCTTTTTTTTTTGTTTTGTTTTTTTTTTGTTTTTTTTATTTTTTTTTATTTTTTTATTTTTCGCTTAAAGTATTACAAAGGGTATTACATAAGTGTCCTTTTTTCCCCCCCGCCCTTGACAAACCCCTACCCTCCCTTACTCCCCAGTGTCTTATGTCCATTAGTTATGCTTATATGCATGCATACAAGTCCTTCGGTTGATCTCTTACTCCCCTCCCCCCTGCCCCCCAACTCTCTCTGGCCTTCCCACTGCAGTTTGACAATCAGTTTGAGGCAGCTCTGCCTCTGTATCTATTATTGTTCAAAAGTTTGTAATGGTCTTTATTATCCATGAATGAGTGAGATCATGCGGTATTTTTCCTTCATTGACTGGCTTGTTTCACTTAGCATAATGCTCTCCAGTTCCATCCATGATGTTGCAAATGGTAGGAGTTCCTTCTTTTTAACAGCAGCATAGTATTCCATCGTGTAGATGTACCACAGTTTTCTAATCCATTCATCTACTGATGGGCACTTAGGCTGTTTCCAGATCTTAGCTATGGTGAATTGTGCTGCTATGAACATCTGGGTGCATATATCCTTTCTGATTGGTGTTTCTGGTTTCTTGGGATATATTCCTAGAAGTGGGATCACAGGGTCAAATGGGATTCCATTTCCAATTTTTTGAGGAACCTCCATACTGCCTTCCATAGTGGCTGGACCAGTCTGCATTCCCACCAGCAGTGCACAAGTGTTCCTTTTTCTCCACATCCTCTCCAGCACTTGTCGTTTGTTGATTTGTTGATGATGGCCATTCTGACAGGTGTGAGATGGTACCTCATTGTTGTTTTGATTTGCATCTCTCGGATGATTAGTGACTTTGAGCATGTTTTCATATGTCTCTTGGCTTTCTGAATGTCCTCTTTTGAAAGGTGTCTATTTAGATCCTTTGCCCATTTTTTGATTGGATTGTTTATCTTCTTTTTGTTAAGTTGTATGAGTTCCCTATAAATTTTGGAGATTAAGCCCTTATCAGATATGACGTTGGCAAATATGTTTTCCCACGAGGTGGGTTTTCTTGTTGTTTTGTTGATGGTTTCTTTTGCTGTGCAGAAGCTTTTTATTTTGATGTAGTCCCATTTGTTCATTTTCTCTTTAGTTTCAACTGCCCTAGGAGCTGTATCAGTGAAGAAATTGTTTTGGCATATGTCTGAGATTTTGTTGCCTTTGTATTCTTCTAGAATTTTTATGGTTTCCTGTCGTACATTTAAGTCCTTTATCCATTTTGAGTTTATTCTTGTGTATGGTGTAAGTTGGTGGTCTAGTTTCATTTTCTTGCATATGTCTGTCCAATTTTCCCAACACCATTTATTGAAGAGACTATCTTGGCTCCATTGTATGTTCATGCCTCCTTTGTCAAAAATTAATTGAGCATATTGGTTCGGCTAATTTCTGGACTCTCTATTCTATTCCACTGATCTATATGTCTGTTCTTGTGCCAGTACCAGGCAGTTTTGAGAACAGTGGCTTTGTAATACAGCTTGATATCTGGCATTGAGATCCCACCTACTTTGTTCTTTCTCAGGATCGTTGCAGCTATTTGGGGTCTTTTTTTATTCCAGATGAATTTTTGGAGAGTTCGTTCTAGATCTTTGAAGAAGGCCATTGGTATTTTAATGGGAAGTGCGTTGAATGTATAGATTGCTTTGGGTAGTATGGAAATTTTAATGATGTTGATTCTACCAATCCAAGAACATGGTATGTTCTTCCATCTTTTTATGTCTTCCTCTATCTCTTTTTTCAACGTCCTGTAGTTTTCTGAGTAGAGGTCTTAACCTCTTTAGTTAAGTTTATTCCTAGGTATCTTAATTTTTTTGGTGCGATGGTAAATGGGATTGTTTTTCTGATCTCCCTTTCTGAAAGTTCACTATTGGTGTATAGAAATGCCTCAGATTTCTTGGGGTTAATTTTGTATCCTGCTACATTGCCAAATTCATGTATTAAGTCTAGTAGCTTTTTGATGGAGTCTCTAGGGTTTTGTATGTATAATATCATGTCATCTGCAAATGACATGATATTACTTCCTCTTTTCCAATTTGGATGCCTTTTATTTCTTCTTCTTGCCTAATTGCAATGGCTAATACTTCCAGTACTATGTTGAACAGGAGTGGTGAGAGTGGGCATCCCTGTCTTGTTCCTGTTCTTAGGGGAAATGGTGTTAGTTTTTGTCCATTGAGTATGATGTTGGCTGTGGGCCTGTCATATATGGCTTTTATTATGTTGAGGTATGATCCTTCTATTCCCACCTTTCTGAGAGTTTTTATCAAAAATGGGTGTTGGATTTTGTCGAATGCTTTTTCTGCATCAATTGATATGACCATGTGGTTTTTTTCTTTCAATTTGTTTATGTGATGTATCACATTTATTGATTTACGGATGTTGTACCATCCTTGCATCTCTGGGATAAATCCTACTTGGTCATGGTGTATGATCCTTCTGATGTACTGCTGGATCCGATTTGCTAAGATTTTGTTGAGGATTTTGGCATCTATGTTCATGAGGGATATTGGCCTGTAATTCTCTTTCATTGTGATGTCTTTACCTGGTTTTGGTATTAGGGTGATGCTGGCTTCATAGAATGAGCTTGGAAGCGTTCCTTCCTCTTGAATTTTTTGTAGTAGTCTGAGGAGGGTAGGTTTTAGTTCTTCCTTGAATGTTTGGTAGAACTCCCCTGTGAAGCCGTCTGGCCCTGGGCTTTTGTTTGCTGGAAGCTTTCTGATGACTGCTTCAATTTCTTCCATAGTTATTGGCCTATTGAGGTTTTTAGATTCTTCTTGATTGAGTTTTGGAATGTTGTATTTTTCTAGGAATATGTCCATTTCCTCCAGGTTGTCTAGTTTGTTGGAGTAGAGTTGCCCGTAGTATTGTTTAACAATCATTTGTATTTCTGTGGGGTCTGTTGTTATTTCGCCTCTATCATTTCTGATTTGGTTTATTTGGGACCTCTCTCTTTGCTTCTTGGTGAGCCTGGCTAGGGGTTTGTCAATCTTGTTTATCCTTTCAAAGAACCAGCTCTTGGTTTCATTGATTTTCTGTATTGTTTTTTTGGTCTCTATTTCATTGATTTCTGCTCTAATCTTTATTATCTCCTTCCTTCTGCTCACTCTGGGGTTTTCTTGTTGCTCTCTTTCTAATTCTTTGAGTTGTAGAGTTAGATGATTGACTACCATTTTTTCTTGTTTTTTTGAGATAGGCCTGTAGAGCTATAAACTTTCCTCTCAGGACTGCTTTCATTGTGTCCCAGAGGTTTTGGATTGTTGTGTTTTCATTGTCATTAGTGTCCAGGATGTTTTTAATTTCTTCTTTGATGTCATCGGTAACCCAATCAATATTTAATAACATGCTATTCAGCTTCCAAGTGTTTGAGTATTTTGGGTTGTTTTTATTGTAGTTTATTTCTAACATTATGCCATCGTGGTCTGCAAAGAAGCTTTTTATGATTTCAATCTTCTTGAATTTGTGGAGACTTTGCTTGTGACCCAATATGTGGTCTATTTTTGAATATGTCCCATGAGCACCTGAGAGGAATGTATATTCCGCAGCTGTGGGGTGAAGTGTTCTGAAGATGTCAATTAAGTCCATCTGATCTAGTGAGTCATTTAGGATTGCTGTTTCTTTGCTGAGTTTTTGTCTAGCGGATTTATCCAGTGATGTCAGTGGTGTATTAAAGTCCCCTACTATGATTGTATTGTTGTCGATCTCTCCCCTGATATCTTCCAGAAGTTTTCTTATGTATTTGGTGCTCCTGCATTGGGTGCATATATGTTTACCAGGGTTATATCTTCTTGTTGTATTGATCCCTTTAGTATTATGAAGTGGCCTTCCTTATCTCTGGTTATGGCCTTCACTTTGAGATGTATTTTGTCAGATATAAGTATTGCTACCCCAGCTTTCTTTTCCTTTCCATTTGCGTGAAAGATATTTTTCCATCCCTTCACTTTCAGTCTGTGTGAGTCCCTTCTAATGAGGTGGGTCTCTTGTAGACAGCAGATGTATGGGTCATGTTTTTTTATCCATTCAGCCACTCGATGTCTTTTGGTTGGAGCATTTAGTCCATTTACATTTAAAGTTATTATTGAAAGGTACTTGTTTGTAGCCATTTCTTTTTGTGTGTGTGTGTGTGGCTGTTTTCTTTCTGAGCTTGATATTTCTTCTTTTACACCAGTCCCTTTAGCATTTCTTGCATGGCTGGCTTGGTGGTGATAAACTCCCTTAGCCCTTTTTTGTCTGTGAAGCTTCTTATTTCCCCTTCAATTTTGAATGATAGCCTTGCTGGATAGAGTATTCTTGGATTCAGTCCTTTGCTTTGCATCACTTTGTAGATTTCCGTCCATTCTTTTCTGGCCTGATGTGTTTCTGTTGAGAAATCATTTGATAATCTAATGGGAGATCCCTTGTATGTTACTTTCCGTCTCTCTCTTGCAGCCTGTAAGATTCTCTCTTTATCCTGAACATTTGCCATGGTAATTATGATGTGTCTTGGTGTGGGTCTTTTCGGGTTCACCTTGTTTGGGACTCTCTGGGCTTGTGTGACTTTTTTCTTCCCCACCTCAGGGAAGTTTTCTGATATTATTTCTTCGAATAGGTTTTCTAATCCATGTTCATCTTTCTGTTGTTCTGGCACCCCTATTATTCGTATGTTGTTTCTTTTCATGTTGTCCCAAAGCTCCCTTAGGCTCTCCTCCTGTCTTTTAATTTTTTTCTCCATTTGCCGTACAGTTTGAGTGTGTTTTGCTTCCTTGTCTTCTAATTCACTAATTCGGTCCTCCGCTTCTCCCAGTCTACTGTTGATACTTTCAATGGAGTTTTTTATTGAAGCTATGTCACTCTTCATTTCTTCTTGGGACTTACTTAAGTTGTTGATTTTTTCATCTGTTTCTTCTAGCTTCTTGCATAAGTAGTTGAGTTTTTCATCTGTTTCTTCTTGCTTCTTGAACATCTGGTGCATGTACTCTAGGAACCTTATTCTGAATTCTTTTTCCGTCATGTTGCATATCTCTGTCTCACTTAGCTGCTTTTCTGGCGAGTCCTCCTTTTCTTTCCTTTGGGGGTTTCTTTGCCTACCCATGTTTGATCTCGCTGACATATGTAGATGTTGAGATGTTCAGTGGCTGCTCCCTGGGTGGCAGGGGCTCCTTGGGTTGTGGTTGCTGCTCAGACGGTTGCAGTAGCAGCTGCTTTCCAGTTGGCAGCAGCTCCTCTGGTGGGTGTTGTTCACAGCTGTGTTGGCTCTTCTGGCTGGTGGGGGGAGGCTTCACGTACAGCTGCTGTTCCACAGACAGAGGGTGTGGTGATCAGGAGGCTGTGGTGATAAGGAGGCTGCGGTGATCAGGGGGCTGCTGTTGCTTGGATCTGCGGTCTGGGAAACGCTCCTCTCTTACCAGCACTGCATGGTCTGGGAAACGCTCCTCTCTTATGGGCACTGCATGGTCTGATCAGTTCCTCAGGATGCCCCCTTTAGTCTCAGTTCTCCGCAATCACAAAATCCAAATCTCAAATCTCCTGGCGCCAGCAAACCCGCGGAACTCCTTACCCTGGTCAGGGTCTGTGTCTGTCCCAAGAGACGCGGCTGTCTGCCATGCGGTCTCCCTCCGACCCTCTGGGCTCAGGTCTGGCAAACTTTCCTGCCCAGATCCCTGGTTTTTAACCTTTCCAGGGGAGGTCTGCCCTTCCCGGCTGCAAACCGTCTCACCAGCTGAGTAAATTTGCCAATTCGGGGTGGGTGTTATTAGTTTCAGCTGCTTACTCCGTTTGCTCCGGGACAAGACCTGGGACGCGTCTGCCTATATCGCCGCCATCTTGCTTCTGTCATGATTGTTTTCAAATTGGGACATCAACCTTCAGACTTAGACTGGTTCTTACATCATGGATTTTTCTCGTACTCGGGCCTTCAAACTGAGGCTGGAAGTACACCACCAGCTCTCCTGGGTCTCCAGCTTGCAGTGGCAGATTGTGGGGCTTCTCAGCATCCATAATGGTGTGAGTCAATTCCTTATTTCTATATGTGCCTGTCCTATTGATCTGTTTCTCTAGAGAATTCTGACTAATGCACTGCTTAATTTTCCCTGATAGGATTTCTCACACCTAACAGTATATAAAGAACATATTTTAAAAGTTGTTGCTCTTTACAGAAGGTAAGCTATACAAGAATCAGGGCACTCTTGTTCAAAGCTATTTAAATGCAGGGTATATAGTAGTAAATTGATTAAAAAAATGCATGAATAAATGTGAGCAAGAGAAAATATATAAATGAGAATAATTATAAAGTTAACAATAAAAATGTAAGAATTAAACCAGAAGTCTAAATGATAGAACTAGCCTTGGAAATGAATAAAAACAATCTTCTCCTGATAAAAAAAAAAAGAGCAAAGAGAGAAGAATAATAAGTAAAAGTAAAGAGATGGAATGGAGGCATATAATGGCAAATTCTGAAATAGTGTAATTGGAATTAAAAAGAGATTTCAATTCTGACTATTTCTTTTGTTTCATTGAGGCAGGAGGTGATGAACATTTGGTAAAAGTGAGGGCAAATGTAGTGTATAAAATCAGTGGTAAATATTTGAAATGTTCACTCAGGGAAATAAGGAGGGCAGTCCAGGATTTAACAGACTATATGGAATACTTTAAATAATGAATATGTGTTGACTTGAATTTAATTAAATAAGCTAGAGAAGGCTAAAGTGGTTGATAGCAATATTGATACTTCAACATAAATGGAATAAATTTATACCTTTGCAGTGGATTTTTAGCTGCTGAGGAAAAGAGAGGAAATGTGTTCTTGGATTGATGAAGAGTGAATGATTGGCATGGTGAGTGTGATAAAATTAATGAAGATGATAGAATTAAAAGTCCTACAAAGAACGCTGTCTTTGCTTCATGAAAAACATTTTAAGTTAAGCATAGAGTTGTTCATAGTATTCTTTTATTATCCTTTCAATATCCATAGGCTCTGTAATAATGTTCCTCTTTCATTTCTAATATTAGTAATTTGTGTCTTTTTTTTGTTGTTGTTAGTCTGGCTAGAGACTTATCCATTTTATTGACCATTCTAAAAAAAACTTTTGGGTTTTTTATATTCTCTATTGACTTGTTTACAATTTATTTGAATTTCATACTAATTCTTATTATTTATTTTCTTCTATTTACTTTGGGTTTAAGTTGCTTTACATTACCCAGTTTTCTAAGGTGGAAACTTAGGTTATAAATTTTAGATATTTCTTCTTTTCTTACATATGCATTTAATGCTATAAATTTCCCTCTAAGCACTGCTTTCACTGAACACTACCCATGTTGATAAATTACATTTTACTTCATTTAATTCAGAATGATTTTTATTTTTTCTTGAAATTTCTTCTTTGATTTGTTATTTACAAGTGTGTTGTCTAATCTCCATGTATTTTGGTATTTTCCACTTATCTTTTTGTTATTAATTTAGGCACTTTAATCTTCACATAATTTCTCTGTTTTCCCCTATAACATCCATCAATCTTTTTATTAAAATGCTAGAGGCCCGATGCACGAGATTTGTGCAAGAGCAGGCCTTCCTTCCCCCAGCTGCCGGCACTGGCTTCCCTCTGGCACCGGGGACCGGGCTTTCCTGGCAGCCCCAGCTTTGTCAGGAAGATCGTCCAAAGGATGTCCGATCTAATTAGCATATTACACTTTTATTATTATAGATGCTGCACTGTCTACATGTAACCCTCATCCCCCCAGGGAGTCACTTATTTCTTTTGGCCTGGTGTCTATGATCCTAAGCTGAATTTCTCTCCAACAACTGATCTCAATTAAAAGGGAAATTTTACTCAGGGTGATGTCTCTTCTGAGAGTGGAGCCCACATACAACACCTAGTCAATTCAAGAGGCCTACTGAATGGTCTGTCCCCCATGGCTCAAGTTGAGACAACTGTGAAGGGCCAGCTAAACTCCTGAACTCCCTATGGACCAGCTGAGTGCCTTGCAGTAATTGCATCACAGTTCAACTTCTCCTTCTGCCCAATTCTTCCTCCTTCATCACTCACAGTTCTTGTTCCTGGGACCTCTACCCAATATTTCTCTATACATAAATATCAGAGTCTCATAAAATTCGTCCCATGACAATTGTACTGGAATTGATTCTAGGAAGCAGTCTAAGATGAGATGTTTGGAGCCGGATCACCTGCCAGCCAGATGGCAATAAAAATTTTCTCAGTGACAGTAGATGAAACATTGTTAGGTCCAGGCATCTGGTTGTGGTGAAATTGTTAAAATGTTCAATGAAGCAAAACTGAGAACAGATAGACATGAAAAGAAATCCACCGGCAGGTAAAACTTCTCACAAGTTTGAGAATTTCAGAAATAGTAACTCATTTTAAGGACTTTGGAATTTGATGGCTATTTCTGAGGAGCATTGATACCTTGGAGGCATGGAAAGTCTAAGGGTGATAATCACTATGTAAGTAAAGTATGAAACTCAGAGGGCCTCCTGTGGCCACTGGAGAGCAAAAGATGAAGATTTCATATTTAATTAAAGAGGAGTAGAATTCTTTAGAAAGTGCAATCCTCTACACCTGAAAGTCTGCTACAACAAGGTCAGGATGTGGATATTTGGGTTGCAGAATTTCCAAATGTTGAATCTCCAGATACTCCTGAACCCTTTGAGAATGTCAAAGTAACACACTCTTCCTTGTTAATTATCCAGCTAGCCTAGCTTAGGTTGAGGTGTCTTCCCTGCAAGACCAAATATCTCAGGATATTCCCCCACTTTCCTCCCTCCCTTCACACCATTACTAAGCCAATAAGTAGGTCTCAATTACAACCAACCCTCTGAAGTGCTGAGTCTGCTACAGTGGAAAAGGGATTGTAATCTAAAGAAAAGCTTGCCAATATATACATTGGCTGGATCCAGGAGAGTACACATGGGCTGGCATTCTGAGGATGCTGGATGAATGAGAGTTCATTGTTGCAATAGCATTGTCCCAGGTTACAGGCTTTAAAAATCCATACAAAGTCTCGGGGGTGCAGAGGGAGGGGAGGCAAGCAAGGTGCTGGGATGGCTCCCAGAAGCTTAGAGAGAGTGATGGATCACACTCTGTGAGAGGGAAGTGCTGAACTGTTGCACTTAGAGTTGTAGAGGAATCAGAAAGCTCACAGAAGTGGACACATTAAGTAGGTCAGAAGCCCTGCCAGACCCCTATGATCCATGAGAGAAAAATTCTACTTACCCAAGGAATAAGGAACATGCTGGTCAGAGGAGCATGGACATTAAGGACGTGTTCAGTGGAGGCCGTCCTCTAGAGGCCAGGGATGACAGTGGAAGATACTATTAATAACTGGGCTCATTGACAGCATGGGACTCATAGGATCTCAGGTTAATATAAGCAAGGTACCTCAACTACAGATTCTACTAACCTAGTGGACATGTTCCCAGTGGGAGAATGCTTCCAACAGGAGCCACAGTGAGTGTCCCTTCACCTTTAAGCTATGGCTGCCAACTCTGGTCTGCTTGTGTGCCTATTTTCCCCAACTCCCCCTGCCCACCTCTACCCATGTCCACCCCACCCCTTGAGCTGTTCTTCACAAGAGCAAACACTCCTGAATGCAAATCATACAGTATGACAGCCTGTTTCCTTGGAAATTGACCTCCAACAACTTTAACTTGCCATAGAATTTAGTCACCTATTGTTCTTCATGTTTATTTTCTCTTTCTTCCTATAGAATGTGAGATCCACAAGGCCAGACATCTTTTCATATGGAACCCAACATTCGAGAACAGATCTTGGGTCAATGGAAGCACTCAAGAAATATGTGAATAGCCCTGGCTGTGTGGCTCATTGGTTGGAGCATTGTTCTATACACCAAAAGCTGGCAGATTCCATTCCCGGTCAGGACACATATCTAGGTTGCAGTTCTATCCTCAGTTGGGGCACATACAAGGGGCAACCAATCGATCGTGTTTCTCTCACACATCAATGTTTCTCTCTCTCTCTCTCTCTCTCTGAAATAAATAAAAATATATACTTGGGTGATTAAAAAAGAAAGAAATATTTGAATAAATGTATGTTGCATATGAAATTAAGTTATTAACTTTACTTTTGAAGATTATGACTGGTTTTGAAACTCCAAATCCACTAAATCCATCTTATTTTTTTAGAATATCTTGCTATGTGACCTAAACTTTTTGAAATCTACTTTCTGAAAACTTGAGGCCTAATTTTAAGTATATCTAGCATCACATAATTTGCTATTAATTTTTAAATAGCTTCATAATTTCTCAAATTTTCTAGATAATTTGTTTGTACTCAAATAGCGTAAAGAAGCACAATGGAAAGGTAATGTTACAACCAGATAAATACTATTAGATGGCCATCCTGTAATACTTTGCTCTAAGCACATTTTAAACATATTTTTTATTTTACCTAAATAAAATATTATATCTTCTCTTTTGTTATTCATATTTTTACTTTTTATTTTTATTAACTGCACTCGCCACAGCTCAATTGCTTATCCCACCACCAATGTTTATATTCTACTATTCCCCATGCACATATAATCATTTACAAATATGTTTACACCTTTTGAGTTTGGGCATAATTTGTTTCAGGTATTGTGATAGATAGAAGTACCACCCAGATTCTCCTTCAATGAAGAAACCAGAAGTTGGGAGTGCTGTCAGCAGATGCCTTCAACTCCGGGTTTGTTCAGAGATTGCCTCAGCTGCAGAGGGCTAGCTCATCCAAGGTCATCCTACTTCCTGTGCAGCCCACATCAAGTGACTGATAGAGGTCAGAATATGACTTATTGGACATGTTGGCCCAGTACAGGGACATCCTGATGGCCCATTCTGGTTCTAGACCTCCTCACTGGGTCTTTTCACACCTTTTTCACCCTCTGCCCAATTTTGCTGTCCCCTCTTCCTTCCCAAGTTGTTGATTATAAAACACTCACTAATAAATATCTAAGTCTAAACTCCATGTCAGATTCTGTACAATCTGACCTGGGGAATGGATCATATTATGTATTCATCTCTGCATCTTGCTTTTCTTCCTCACTATAATCATGGACTCTGTCCCAGACAATTGACATAGATCTAATGCTTTCTTTTAAATGACTATGTAATTTTCCAGGGTTTTCATGAACTACAATTTGTTCAACTGTCCATATGAGGGAACATTCTAGTAGTTTCCAAAATTTATTTTTAACCATACAAAAAGTTCTGAAATAAATGTTCCTGTCACAAACCAATTTAAACTCAAAATTATAAGATTACTTGCAATGTTTCTATTTTTTTACCAATCAATTCTCCTTTATTTATTTAATGAAGTCCACAATAGTCCACTTTCGTCTTCATCTACTTTCTGAGAGTTCCAGTATCAATTCAGGTCAACAATCAAGGAATTTATAGTTGATATCTATAGAATAAGAGTCCTCCATATTTTCTTGGTCATTTTTTATTTTCTTAATTTAATGAAATCAAGTACTATCAATATTTTTTCTTACATAGGATAAATCACTATCATAAAAGTAACAATGCCATCTTAACTCCTATCTTAATCTAATCCACATGCACTGAAAAAAAAAGTATTAAAAGCTATAAATTTTGAAATCATAGACCAGGTAGGAATCCTGGCTATACAAATATTGAATGTCCAATATCCAAGTTACTCAAACTCCTCATTTATAAAATGTACCTACCTTACTGGCTTTTAGTGATCTGTAATCTTTACAGAACTTAAGATTTTATAGGTTCATTGTCTGGCAAAGTGCATGGCATAGAGAAGATGGTCTATAAATCATTATAATTATTTTCATCATATTCTTGGATTTCCATGCAGAGGTGTGTGTGTAAATGCTATACTTATTTTATAAAAAGTTATTTCTTTTGAAAGAATCCATCATCATTTCTACTTAATGAAATTGAAGGACATTATCTTGTGTGGCCTTTGTGATATTTGATTAGATGCATTTACCTCCTTAGAAAATTTCAGAGTCACTGTATTTCCCAAGTCATAAGAGTAAATATAGTTCATTGCCCACTTGAAAAAAGCACATGCGGATAGAAAAAATTTATGGACTTTAAAATTGAGTCAGCCTTTTAGTTTCAAAACTGGAAAACAAACAAACAAACAAAACACCACGGGGTCCAGGAGCCAGGTGATATCTAAACTAGAGCCATTGCAGCAGCCTCAGCACGGCATCCACCATTGTCATCTCCACGCTGTTCCCCGTCACTGGAACGGATTTTCTCAGCTGGGTGTGTCTGTGAGCCCTCCTAGATGCTATACAAAGAACAAGATGCTCCCCTCCCCCAGACCACTCTGATTTATTTATAGGAAATACACAACTCTGTTGTATAGCACCAGTAGTTCCAATTTTCTTTTCTCCCCTACTTCGTGACATATTCTCTGTTGATATTTTACTCATGGTGTTTATTCCCTCTCACCTCCCAGTTTTCTTCTTGGATTATTTCTTCCATCCTGTCTAGCAACTCTACTAATCCAGGTGTATGAAAACATTGTTTATGATCTTCATCTCTTCAACTCAACCCAGAGTGCCTTACCTGTTGGAGAGTAGGTATTGAATCCATAAATTGGAGAGCAGTGGATAGAGTGTATGAAGCAGAGAGTCTTCAAGAGAAAACACAAGAGGGGCAAAGGATTTTCTTTCAGGGAAATTCTCTCTAAATCTTTACCCAGTTTGTGGCAACAGAGAGAGAACCCAAGATAGAGCCAGCACTGAGAAAAGGCCCACACCCCATTTTGACATAGTGTTTTATGAAACATTACAGAACAGAAAATATATTATTACCCTTTAAGTAGTATAGCAAAGTAACATTTTAGGATGACCAATGATAAGATCTAATGACAAGAAAAGTATTTGTTTTTAAAAAAGTTTATTAATTGTATCTATAATATCTTTATGAGGTGTCTTTTAATGGTTCACAATTTGGGGTGGTATTTGTCCCCATTTAAAGCATCTGAAAATATGTAGGGACATTTTGGATCATCAAAACAACTGAGGGGGCTCTAGCCAGTTTGGCTCAGTAGATAGAGTGTCAGCCTGCAGACTGGAGGGTCATGGGTCTGATTCCAGTAAAGAGCATGTACCTGGGTTGCAAGCTCCATCCCTGGCTCTGATTGGGGAGTGCGGTAGGCAACCAATCAATGTGTCTCTCTCACATCGATGTTTCTCTCTCACACATCGATGTTTGTCTCTCTGTTTCTTTCCCTCCCTTCCACTCTCTCTAAAAATCAAGGGGCGGGGGGGGGGGGGGGGTGGGGGGGGGATATCCTTGGGTGAAGATTAACAACAACTACAAAATGACTGAAGGGTATTAACTTGCATAGTATTGGTAGTGACCAAGGATGTAAACATCCTGTGGGGATTCCTGAAATTCAATTAATAATTGGTTTACAGCCTGGCTGGTGTAGCTCAGCTGGTTCAGTGTCAACCCATGCACAGGAGATCGCCAGGTTCGATTATGGTCAGGGCACATGCCAGGGTTGCAGATCCGATCCCCAGTAGGGGGCATGCAGGAGTCAGCCAATCGATGTTTCTCTCTCATCAATGTTTCTATCTCTCTTTCCCTCTCCCTTCCTCTCTCTTAAATCAATAGAAACATATTTTCAAAAAGAATTGGTTTACAAATAATGTCAGTGTTACTCGAACTGGATGTGGCGGCACAGCACTGGAGTTTCTCAAATGGGTCATACTATTTCACTTGGGCAACCATTTTGTGTGTCCTTTTCTGTTTGAAATAACTTTTCATGCTAAGGCATTCTCTTGTATTTCTTCATATCTCTACAGGGGCAAGTACTAATATATATGGATACCTACTATGCAATAGGCATTGTCAGGGCATTAAATCAATTGTCTCAATGAACCATCACAGAAACTCTGTATTATAGGCATGATTATCCCAATTATACAGGTGAAAAACTGGACTTAGAGGTCAGAAATTTGAATGTATGATTGTTTGACTCCCAAGCCTATGCTTTAAACTGTATTAAGCATCCACTCCTTTGTCAGATCCCTCCATTAGCAGAGGGCAGTCACAGGAGGTTTTGCATCATAACAGGTTAGTGTTGATCTTACCCGCCTTTGCAACATGGATATATCTTGTGTATGTCAACTCTGGCATTTATTATAACATATTGTAGCATTAAAATATAAAGAGTACTCTCACAGGCAACAAGGAGCCATGCGAGTATTTGAGTATTTAAGTAGGGAGTGATATATCATTTAGAGACAGCCGAGAGAGAAAAGACTTTTGCTAATAGGGAGAGTGAATCGAAAGAAAGAGACTGGAAGCAGAGAGATAAACTAATACTATCTAAATCCAAGTGAGAGAAATGAGAGCCTAAGTAAAAGTATCAGAGAAAGGCTAAAAATGAGAGGAAAGAATTGAGAGAGGTTTAAGAAACAGAATCACAAGGACTTGGCCAATTGGATGAGAATGACTACACAGTTTTTTAGATGAATGGATTGATGTACTTCAATGGAATGGGAAACAGGAGAGAGAACAGATTTGAGGAGGAAGTGTGGAGCCAACTATGAAATATGTGTGAGACATGGAAGAGAGGGAGAGAGACCATGATATAGAGATCCTGAGTCAGTATACTTATAACTGAATCTAAGAAATTCTGTATCAAAACCTCATTTGATCTATAAGAAGTTTTAATTCCTAATTATTTTTTGTGGATTTTGACTCTGAAGAAGCTGGCAATCAAACCACTATCTTTACAAAACTTCTCAACTAAACACTGTTTCTCAGTTTTCCATGACAAAATAAAAATATATTTTTCAAAAATATTTTATTTTGCTCTTCCTGTAAACAGCTCCAGATGATCTCTGAAGATAGTCTGCTATTCACTCGACCCAGAGAACCCCACAAAATCATGCACCTCAAGAGGTTCAAATCTTTGTGTTTCCTCTAAGATCACTGGCAAAACAGCCCGGCCATAGAGGACGTGTATATCCAAAAACCACCGTGCATCTGAAAGATGTCACTTTATAGCCATTCCATTGTTCCAATGGCTAAGTTGATAGGTGTGCCCAGGCCAAACAGAGGAACTGGACACAGGTTCCATGGCTCCCCTGAAATGCTGAATTTTTGCTACATATGCCTAAAAATGCAAAATCATGCTGAACTTAATGGTTTAGATATAGATTGAGCACATCCATGTGAATAAAGCCCCCAAGATAGTCTGTCTACTCACAGAATGTACAAGCAATTCAACGCATACATGAGCTTGCTCTGCCACATTAAGATGATCTTATAGAAAAACAAATTATTCCAAGTCACAAGAAGAGGCTGCACAGAGGAAGATATCCCCCAAGAAAGTAAATAAACAAACATTTCTGTTCTGGGAATAAATTCAGCAAGAAATAAATGCAAATAAAGTTTAAAAATTTATTTTAGTTAAAAAATTTAAATAGCTATTTTACTTTAGTTATGTGTTACAGAAATGGTATGTATTTCATACCCACCAGCATCATGTCTATCCAATGGTGTTATAGTTCTACTAGTGTCCTGGTGCATGGATTCATGCACATTGAAAGAAAATTAATTAGAATATTTTAATGTCGCTCTTCACCCTTTCTCTATAATAGAAGTGTCAATCAAATTCACGATCGACAATGACAGATCAAAACATACGCATGCAATTGGCACCAGCAAGAGCGTTATATGTATTGCGCATGCATGCGTCAATTTAGCCTTATATATATATAGAATAAACTTGCTTAATTAGACCTGCTTTCTGATTTAGCTAAGCTTTTTCCAGCCCAGTGAAACACCCCAACTTCTTTTTCAGATAATTGTCATCAGTACAGCAGTAAATATCAACACAAAGCATATTATTACTGTAGATCGTGCAGGGAGAACAAAGGGTAACATATTTAACTGCAGCAGTGTTTGACTATATTCTGCGCAGTGAGGAAAACCTAAAGTCATTTTCAAGGTCTACCATTTCTTACTTCTTTTCAGTCTGGTCAAGTTTCTAAACTTTCTAAATCTCCATTTTCCGGCTAATGAAAAGAAAATAGGATTCCACCGAGTCTCCTATCTACCTACTCCAGGACTTCTGTGATGATCAAATGAGATGAGGGGTGGGAAAATGCTTCACAGACATTTGGTTAAAGTGTGAAATGTTTACACGTGGCTATAAAGCAAGTAGGGTTCCTGGGCTGAAGAAACTCCAAGGAGGCTAGTTGTTAGGGAGAGGAAGAGGGGCGTTGCTGCGTGACGTCATTACCCATCACCCACAGTGACTGTTTCTGGGCTGGGCTGGATTGTGGGCCCCATTTTGCACCATGGGGTCTTGGCAGCATTGGTTAAGATTTGGTGGGGTGTTGCTTTGGGGTGGTGGTGGGGCCTGTGTCCCACTTGGGGGAAGCTGAGTGTTGGTTTGTGGGGGCCAGGTCTGTGGTGCCATTTACTTATTTTTTATTTTTTAAAATATATTTTTATTGATATAGAGGAAGGGAGTGGGAGAGAGAGATAGAAACATCATTGATAGAGAAAATCATTGATCTGCTGCCTCCTGCACAACCCCTACTACAAATTGAGCCTGCAACCTTGGCATGTGCCCTTGACCAGAATTGAACCAGGACCTTTCAGTCTGCAGGCTGATGTTCTATCTGCTGAGCCAAACTGGCTAGGGCAGTGCCATTTATTTTTAAATGACCAGTGCATGTCATGGCAGCTCTGGCATTGAGCATCCGCCCCCTAGTGGTCAGTGTGCGTTATAGCTAGCAGACAGACAGAAAGACAATTAGCCTTTTATCCTATCTAATAAAAGAGAAACATGCAAATTGACCATACCCCCAAACACTTCCCATTGGCTAATTAGCAGGATATGCAAATTAACTGCCAACCAAGATGGAGGCCGGCAGCCAGGCAGCTGAAGCGAACAGGAGGCTTGCTTGCTCCAGTGATGGAGGAAACCAACGTTCCCTGCCTGCCACTGCCGGCCTCTGAGCTTGCACTCTAAGAAACAATGTTGCAAATATAGAAGCTAAACAATCCCCAGAAACCTGCTTTCAGCCAGCCGGGACTCAGAGCTAGAGTTGCAACAGAGTTTCAATTACAGAACCCAAACAAACCCCAGAAACCTGCTTTCAGCAACTGAGGTCTCAGAGCTGGAGCAGCTCTCAGCTCCAGTGACAGCCATAGAAGGTAAATAAATCCTAGAATAAAAAAAAAGAGCCAAAACTGGTTTAGCTCAGTGGATAGAGGGTCGGCCTGTGGACTGAAAGGTCCCAGGTTCAATTCCGGTCAAGGGCATGTACCTGGGTTGCGGGCACATCCCCAGTAGGAGATGTGCAGGAGGCAGCTGATCGATGTTTCTCTCTCATTGATGTTTCTAACTCTCTATCTCTCTCCCTTCCTCTCTGTAAAAAATCAATAAAATATATTTAAAAAAAAAAAAAGAAAAAAAGAAAAAAAGGAGAGGTTGGGAGATTCAGTCACCCGCCAGCCTGAAAACAGCCCTCAGCCCCTCACCCAGGCTGGCCAGGCACCCCAGTGGGGACCCCCACCATGAAGGGGGTGCGACCATCTGCAAACAGCCATCATCCCCTCATCCAGGCTGGCCAGGCACCCAAGCGGGACCCCCACCCTGATCCAGGACACCCTTCAGGGAAAACCAGCCGGCCCCCACCCGTGCACCAGGCCTCTATCCTATATAGTAAAAGGGTAATATGCCTCCCAGCACATGGATCAGCCGAGCCGCGAGGCCTCCAACCCTGGGATCAGCGGAGCAGTGAGGTCTCACTGCCCCGGTGTCAAGCGGAGCCGCGAGGCCTCCCAGCACTGGAATCAGCAGAGCTGCGAGGCCTCCTGGCCCCTAAAGCAGCGTGACAGGGGGGAGCTCCCCAACCTCCTGATGGGCCCTGCTCTGTGTGTGACAGGGGGCAGTGCCCCAACTCCCCTATCAGCCCTAGTCTGTGCGTGACAGTGGGGAGCTCCCCAACCCCTGATTGGCCCTGCTCTGTGTGTGACAGGGGGTGGCGCCGCAACCTCCCCATCGACCCTGCCTTGAGTGCCCGGTGCACAAAAATTTGTGCACTCAGGAGGGGTCCCTCAGCCAGGCCTATGCCCTCTCCCAGTCTGGGACCCCTCAGAGGATGTCCACCTGCTAGCTTAGGCCTGCTCCCCCGGGGTGTTGGGCCCAAGCTGGCAGTCAGACATCCCTCTGGTAGGCCAGCAGCCCTCGAGGGATGTCCACTTGCGAGCAGGAAGCAGGCCTAAGCTGCAGTCGGAGATCCTTAGTGCTGCTGAGGAGGCAGGAGAGGCTCCCACCACCACCGCTGTACTGGCAGCCATCAGCCTGGCTTGTGGCTGAGCAGAGCTCCCCCTGTGAGAGTGGACTGACCACCAAGGGGCAGCTCCTGCATTGAGCGTCTGCCCACTGGTGGTCAGTGTGTGTCATAGTCACCAGTCATTCCCAGTCGTTCTGCTGTTAAGGTCAGTTTGCATATTACCCTTTTATTATATAGAATCGAGGCCTGGTGCACAGGTGGGGGCTGGCTGGTTTGCCCTGAAGGGTGTCCCGGATCAGGGTGGGCGTCCCACTGGAGTCCCTGGCCAGCCTGGGTGAGGGGTTGAGGGCCGTTTTCAGGCTGGCCAAGGCCCCCAGTGACAGAAGCTCCCAGCCTCTCCTTTTTGTCTTTTTTTTTTTATTCTGGGATTTATTTACCTTCTATAATTGAAACTTTGTAGCCTTGAGAGGAGCTCAGAGCCAGCCAGGGCAGGCAGGAGGAAAGCCACCTACTCGCTCCAGCTCCTTGGCCATGGCCAGCTGAAAGCAGGTATTTGGGGTTTATTTACCTTCTATAATTTAAAGTTTGTTGCTTTGAGTGGAGCTCAGAGCCAGTCCGCCGCAATCGGGAAGCTTGGTTTTCTCCATCTTTGGGGCAACAAAGCCTCCTGCTTGCTCCAGCTCTGTGGCTGCCAGCCACCATCTTGGTTGAGTTAATTTGCATATAGTCACTCATATTGGCTGGTGGGCGTAGCTTAAGGCATAGCGAAGGTACAGTCAATTTGCATGTCTGTCTTTTATTAGTGTAGACTAGGGGCCCGGTGCACGAAATTCATGCACCTGGGGGGGGGGTTGGTCCCTCAGCCCAGCCTGCCCCCTCTCATATAGTGGGGGCCCTCAAAGGATGTCCTACTGATGGCTTAGGCCTGCTCCTTGCTCCTCTTGGGGAGTGGACTTAAGCTGCAGTCTTGCCTCCCTTTGTGGGAGGTGACCAGGCTGATCAGGGGAAGGCACCAGCCCCATCACCCTGCTGCTGCAGCCACTGCCAGTCACCACAGCCACCAAGGTGTTTTCATCAACACAGACTCCAATCCCTTCACCATGAAAAAATGTCATCTTTCTTTAGGCATTTTCAAGATGTGTCTTTCATAGGATATGACATTTCTTTATTATTATTTTTTATCCTCACCTGAGGATATGTTTCCATTGATTTTTAGAGAATGTGGAAGAGAAAGGGAAAGACAGAGAGAAACATCAAAGTGAGAGGAACACTTTGATTGGTTCTCTCCTGCATGAGCGCTGATCTGGGCCCCGGCCGGGAAGGAGCCTGCAACCTAGGCACATGCCCTTGGTCAGAATTGAAACCAGATCCTGTGGTAGGCAGGCCGAGGCATTATCTACTGAGCCAAACTGGCTAGGGCAGGATATGACATTTCTTAGCCCCTCCAGCAGCAGTCCTTCATTTTTTTCTCTAGGAGTGAGGTGGAAAAACCCTACATCAACTTCTAGGATTCTTATTACCCAAGTTACTAAGAATACTACCAGTGGCATATAGGGAGCTTAGCCAATGAGTGGTCAGAAAAGGTGTTTCTTCTGTAGTTCACAACGATCCCCAGCTCGGCCCCTGCCCAGGCCTAAGGCCTTAGGCGGGGCATTAGGCCTGGGCAGGGGACCCCCAGCCCCATGCGATCGTAGGCTCTGCCCCTGCCCAGGCCTCAGGCCTCTGGCTGGGGCATTAGGCCTGGGCAGGGGACCCTAAGCCTGCTCCGATAGCAGGCTCCACCCCTTCCCAGGCCTCAGGTTTGGGCAGTAGGCCTGGGCAGAGAACGCCCAACCCCAGGCAATCGCAGGCTCCTCCCCTGCCCAGACCTCAGGCTTCTGGTGGGTGTGAGGCCTGGGCAGGGGACCCCCAGCCCCAGGCAATTGCCAGCTCTGCTCCTACCCAGGCCTCAGGCTTCTGACTAGAGTGATCGCTGGCTCTGCCTCACTGGGGGGCATCTGGCACTGCCCACCCCACCTGCAGTATGCAAATTTAACGGCCATCTTTTTTTGGGTTAATTTGCATACTCTTCTGATTGGCTGGTGAGTGTAGTGCAGGTACAGTCAATTAGCATCTCTGTCTTTTATTAGTGTAGATATAGATAATGACATAATGATTTTCTGGATTTTATTTGTATCTAAAAAGTAGGAGAGTTCTTTAAGATTGACCGTGAACCTCAGGGAACACACAGTTGGTTTTTGGTAAAAGAGAAAGCATAACATAACTCTGGCATGATATCATATCAGCATTTTGGGCAGTGAAATGACATTCTATTCCACACAGTCATATTCATCACTTTTTCTTTGCTGGTGTTGACATTATTTGAAAATTTGAAGTCCTATAGTGCTATGTTGGAATCTATAATAATAAAAGCATAATATGTTAATGAGACTGGATGGCTGAATAGCAGAATGACCATCCAGATGACCTTCTGGGCGACCATCCAGATGACCATCCAGGACAATGCTATGATACCCACTGGCGCCAGGCCAGCCAAGGCAGGTGCTATGCGATTGGTTGGAGGCCCGGCCATTGCCCTATGATTGCCCCACAGAGGGAGGGAGGCCTAGGCCACTGGCTGGCAGGTTGCAGCAGGTGGGTGGGGCCTCCCTCTATGAGGAAAGCCCGGGTCCCGGGTGCCAGAGGGAAGCTAGTACTGGCAGCCAGGGGAGGAAAGGCCTACTCTTGCATGAATTTCATGCACCAGGCCTCTAGTTTAAAAATAAAAAGAAAGAGGAGTAATATGAATGATTTTGTAATCCACTTCTACATATGTATATATTTGTCAGATACTATCATGAAACAGAGCACACAAGCTCTTCCCTATTAAAAGATGCTTAAAGTTACTATATTCACCATATTAGAACTGCTTCTCTAGGGAAGTTAGTTGTAATGGTTAAAGTATAATCAGATTTATAAAAAGTAAATTGTCTCTGCCAAAGCTTCAGTAATAAGAGTTTGGTCATTAGTGCTCTCTAGTGGAGCAAGGATTCTGTGCTTGAGTCTCAGACATCTCTCAGAAAGCTGTGCTTCCAGCAAATCTTTGACATTGCTCACCATGGCCTGATGCTCAAGGTTCACAGGCCGGACCACGGTGCTGAGTGTGGGGTCAGAAGGTGCTAGTAGTGAGTTTTTAATCATTCTGGACTTTGTGTGAAATGACCTCATTTTTATCTAACCTGTTTTAGAGGTGATGTTTTATCCTGCTACTTTGTAGGGGCCGTGCTCATGCACACTCATCTTTCACGCTCTGGGAAACACTGAAACGATATGATTTTAGCACCAGATCTTACTGTTTTAAAAGGATGCTCTTCTTTTATCATTCCTAAATTATAGGTAACTGGTATTCTAGATTTATTAAATATTATTATAGACATGTGTTAGTCTTGAGTTAAAAATAAGCAAACACTCTAATAGACAAGAAGAATGATTTTGAGTCCAAATAAATTAAATTACCTCGCCAACTTTATGTTCCTTAGATTAATCTGAGTCTGAACTAAGAAAAAAATCAAAATCATTTCTGGCAAGTGCACACTGCGATGAATGTCTGTCTCTAGTACTAATTTCACCAAAGTGCTCAGACTTTTCCAAATTGACTTCAATTGAAATACTCCCCTAATTCCGCATAATGGTGACAAAACGCAAATGAATGGTATGAAAACAAATGTGTAAAGTGCTTATTGAAATGTAAAAACTTTTTTGTGGTGGAGGAATCCCAGTAGAACAATTTATATTTTGGAAAATTTTGATCATTTGCACATCATAAAACAAACTAGGCAGTTTTCACTTATTGAACAAATTTTGATGCTTAAATAGTCAACCCAGTATAGTAGATAGTAGAATATACCGCTATCTCTATCTCTATTCCTATCTCTATCTCTAATCTATATCTACATCTATACTATATGTGTATGTATAAGTATAGCTGTCTAGTGATATAGAAAATAAATTAGGGAGTAAGAAGACACTCTGAACTGGTTCAAAATTGATATAGATGTATAGATACATAGATGGATATAAATTTTGAACCAGTCCAGAGTTCTTATTCACACTCTCATTCATTACCTTTGTTTTCCATACTACTAGTGCTCTCAAAGCTTCTAACAAAGCTCTTACCTCTCAGTGTAGCAGTGCAACAGAGCTGATTCATCTTTTTTACACCAGTGCCTTTTTCCTATCACTATGAAGCTACTTTGGCCCTTCATTTGGGGAAAAGATATGTATTCTATAAAACATAGCCTGAAAATGGAAGGCAAAAGTGTGCAGTGAGTTTGCACGACAAGGCAGAGATGTTATAGGAATCGAAAGTTGATGGTTGGAGGACTAAGATAAAGAGGAAAGGGTGGAGGTGAGCTTTGGGTTGAACCTATCAAGAAGACAATAGCCATTACAGGACAGAGCTGGGGAGGGGAATAAGGAAAAACAGGGAAGGGCTGTTTAAAGGAACTCTGTGTACCACAGAAGAAAATGACTTTAAAAAATTGCCCTCCCCTCCCCCACCACCACTATAGCTAACAAGGCCAAATATCCTGGACCTTGGACCTCTAGTGATCTCTATTTTTTAACAATCCTCCTATCAAGGTACTTCTGTTTGAATAGCAACCCTAATCTAAAGGCCAGCTTTATTGCATAAATAGCACATGAGAGCAGATCCTATGGTGTATATTTCATAACAACAATATGAGTAGGCTATTCTGGCAACAGCAATGTTTTTATTTTATCAACATAGTCTTGATCTCATCTCAAAATATCTCATTCTGTTGTCTCTATAGTTTTCAGGCCATGTAATTTACCCACATCTGCAATTTTACTGTAAATAGTTACCTATAGGAAGATGGTTCAGATCAACTGTAAGATCACACCAAAGACTAATTTGTAATATATTTTTATTGATTTCAGAGAGGAAGGGAGAGGGAGAGATAGAAACATCAATGACAAGAGAATCATCATCGATCGGCTGCCTCCTGCATGCCCCACACTGGGGATGGAGCAACCTGGGCACAAGCCCTGACCGGGAATCAAACCATGACCTCCTGATTCATAAGTCAACACTCAACCACTGAGCCACGCTGGCCGGAAACACCAAAGATTATTTTAAAGCCACTATGGATGGCAGTCGAACTTCAGGAAGTTCTTCTTAACAAAAAATTGTCTTGTATCTCCTCTAGCTTACTCAGCCATATTAGAAAACCTGATGACAGAAAAAATTATTAATTTTGTGGATTTCACTTACAACTCCTGCCATCTGGAAAGAATTTTTTCCTAATGTTCTAAGGAGGACCAGGCAAGATTCCTATACTTCATGAGAAGCCCATTGCCAAACAACTTTGAGCATCAAATGTTATTTGGATAGAGTATCCTAAATGGAAAATATTTTCCATCTTTTTTCAGAAAGAATTTGACAAGAGTTAACACACCTAGGTACTATTGTTTATGCAGCCAATGCTGAGGCAGAATCTTCTAAAAGCTAATGAACCATGGGGTATACTTACCCAATAATCAGACCAGGAACATGGCTGAGTCTGGGCACCATCCCTGCCTCAACATTTATTTCCAGCACTACCTCCTGATGGTCAGGGGAGAGAAGTCATAGTCTCAGAAGCAGAATGATGTCTTTAAAAATGCATAGAAAAAAAAATGCTGTGGAATATGAAAAATGTGCTAGGGTGGGAAGAATAATATGTTGAACCCTATCTACCGATAATAATCTTCTTCTACAGCCTCTGATCTTGGTTTTCTCGTGTAACACCTGGTACAGGGGATTGTTTTAAAAAGGCTCCTAGAAGCCTCTTTTGCTGCCTTATCTCGAGGCTCCTTCTTGTGTCATAAATTGTGCATCTCTTTCTATGTTTCCTCTGCTTCTGCTTCTGCCCTGTTCCCACATCATGGATGATCAAAGAGTTGTTGTAAGAACGAGACTGCCAATTCAGGATAGGTTGTTTGAAATGATAAATGAGAGAAAGCACAATTAAAGCACAGTAGCCCCCCCCCCCCCCTTATTTGTGGGAGATATGTTCCAGGACCCCCAGTGGATGCTTGAATAGTACTGCACCTATATATGCTATGTTTATTCTCATTCTAAATGTGTATGTATCTTATACATACACATGTATAATAAAATGTAATTTGCAAATTAGGCACAGCAAGAGACTAACAACAATAACTAATAATAAAATAGCACAATAATAACAATACACTGTAAGGAAAGCTACATAAATGTAGACTCTTTCAAAATACCTTCTTGTACTGTACTCCCCCTCCTTTCTCTGATGCTGTGAGATGATACAATGCCTCCGTGATGAGATCAAGTGAGGTGAACGAACAACGTAGATATTGTGATGTAGCATTAGGCTACTATAAGGGTTACGTGGGCACCAGCACCGCAAAACTGACAGATGGCTACTAATTGACTAATGGGAGGGGAGCATATACAGTGTGGACACCATGGACAAAAATGATGACTGACATCCTGGGCAGGATGGACTGGGAAAGCGTGCCATTCCATCACTCTGCTTATGCATTTTATAACTTATAAATTGTTTACTTCTGGAATTTTTCTATTTAATACTTTCAGATCGCAGCTGACTATGGGTAACTGAAACTGCAGAAAGTGCAGTCACAGATAAGGGGAAGCTACTTTAGTAAAATACAAGTTAGCTTTTAAAATCTATAATTGGATGACAGGAACTATTGTTGCTTATATTTTATTTAAAAAGTACTGGTGAACTTTTGATGATTTCACTAAGATTGTAGGGTTGCTTCCTAATTAATATCTGGTATAAAAAGTGCATTGATTATTATATATGCACACATTTAGAATTGTTGAAATATTAGCTATATTCTATGTTGGCAGAATTTTTATGACAACCAGCATATTGTTGTTGGTATATTAGATATTCTTCTGTGTGTTTTTTTTTATTTTTTTTAAAATATATTTTATTGATTTTTTACGAAGAGGAAGGGAGAGGGATAAAGAGTTAGAAACATCGATCAGCTGCCTCCTGCACACTCCCCACTGGAGATGTGCCCGCAACCAAGGTACATGCCCTTGACCAGAATCGAACCCGGGACCCTTGAGTCCGCAGGCCAATGCTCTATCCACTGAGCCAAACCGGTTAGGGCTAGATATTCTTCTGTTGGTTAAACTCAATAAAGTTAGACCCATTGATGTTGCTGTTTTGTTATGCAGAACTATCTCAAAGATTAGCATATAGAATGTATATAAGTATATGCTAATGTATATAAGTATATGGGACTGGAAAAGGAATAAAACAAATGAAAAGTTTTGTTAAAATGTATTTTTATTGATCAGAGAGGAAAGAGGGAGAGAGAAATAGAAACATCAATGATGAGAGAGAAATATTGATTGGTTGCCTCCTGCATGTGCCCTGACCAAGAATTGAACCCTCACCTCCTGATTCATAGGTTGATACTCAACTGCTGAGCCATGCTAGCCTGGCAACAAATATAAAATTTGAGGAAAATATAGTAAAGCTATTTATGTTTCTGATGATTAAGTTCTACATATCCAGGAAACTGGGGTTTCATTGGCCATGACATGAATTCAGAAATTGGTATTTCTGTTCATATATACAGGACACTAATATCAGTGATAGATCATATTCATGTAATTAATGATTGCAACTTATTAAACATATGAAGGTGAGTGTTTATCAGAGATTTATATATAACAACAACAGAAACAGTAACAAAGATCCTGTTACCACTTTTCCTCAATGATCTTTAAATTCTTGATTATAACATCATTCATGTTAACATTCAAATGCAGTGTTAATACAGAAATTCCCCCAAACTAACTCTTCCCTGCCTCAAAATCTCAGAAGTCATGCTCTGGTTTAAGGAAAAGCAAAATTGAACTGTAATTAAAGTCTAATGTTTTTGTGATCTGTGTAAATGTTATTGTAAAGGAACACTTCCCAGAGATGAGGGTGTACCTATGAAAAGGGAAGGAGGGAAGATGAGACTGGGTCTAGAAATAGAAGTAAAGTAAATTAGGAGGAAAGAGCAATAACACAGGGACAGTCTGGAATATATTTAATAAACCTAGGTCAACAGAATTGTGAAAACTGAAAAAAAATTATATATAACGTTACTCAACTCTTTATAGGACATGCCCTACGTATAGTGATTTGCTCATGATGTTCTGCTAAATATATTTATGTTATTTTCCTTATTTAAAAAAGTAGTGTCTTTTTCTGATTATAAAGTGAAATATTCTTATTAAAGAAACTTTTAAAAATACATAAACACTTTTTAAAAAATCAAAATCCTGTGATACTACTCAGATATAACTGTTTTATACGTTTTGCTATATTTCTTCCTTTTTCTCTACACATTTTGTTCTGAATTGAAGAAATACTCATAAGTTTATATTCTTTTTAAAAATAATCATTACATAAGTAATTTATCATGTTATTAAATCCTCTTTATAAAAATAGCATGTTTAATGGTTGCATGATTCTCTATGCTGTGGATACACAAAATTTATCTTTTTTCCCCCTTTTACTTTTGTAAAAATTTGGTTTTAGAAAAATTATTATTCTGAAAGTATTATACATATCTATACACACATACATATACATATTATACACATATACATATATATACTTTTCGAACTGCTACTTTCTTTTGAAATCCAAATGAATCCCAGATATTAAATTATTATTTCAAAAAGATAGGGATGCTTCTTTAAAAATTTAGCATATATTTTCAAATTGCATTGGGAGAAGAATGAATTTCTACTTCACTACAACCTTAGTTTAAAAATTATTATTATTCTAAATTCAATTGTATTTAATCTAGTAAAAGTTTAATATGTATTATTAAATTTAATATAAGTATTCTTTAAATTTTAAATTTACTATTATTTTACGTTGATAATTTGAAAGAGGGTTCTAATGTGTAAATCTTTATTTCTTAAATTAATAGAATTTAACATTTTTTCTGTTTATAAATATTTTTGTTTTTTGTGCATTGTTATTTCATTTAATCCTCACCTGATATTTTTTCCATTGATTTTTACAGAGAGTGGAAGAGAGAGGGAAAGACAGAGAGAAATATCAATGTGCAAAAAACACATAGATTGGTTGCCTCCTGCACGAGCCCTGACCAGGGTTTGGGCCAGGGAGGAGCCTATAGGACCGAATTCAAAACTAGAACCCTGCAGTCCATAGGCCGATGCTCTTTCCACCGAGCCAAACCAGATATGGTTGTTCAGCTTTTTTATGATTACAGAGTGAGGACATTAATTTCTTGCAGCTCTACTCATGATAAATAATATTTACCCTGGGTGTTTTTAAAGTGTATTTGTAATATTTTATGCCATTTAAAAGTTTAAATGTTTATGTGATTTATTCTCTGTGTTTTTTTTTCTGATTTTTCTCCATTGCTTTTTTTTAAATTATAGTTTATATTCAATATTATTTTGTATTAGTTTCAGGTGTACAGCATAGCAGTTAAACAATCGTGTACTTTACCAAGTGTCCCTCCCTGTATTTTCATTACCCAGCAGGCACCATACATAGTTATTACAATATCACTGACTATATTCCCTGTGTTGTACTTTACATCCCTATGGCTATTTTGTAACTGCCAGCCTGAACTTCTCAATATCTTCACTGTTTTTAGTCAGGCCTCCAACCCCCCATTGTTTTAAATTTAAAAATTTTGAATTTATAAAGTCATCACCCGGACAAATAGTCGAAACATATGCACTTATATTTTTATAGGTTTCAGTAGCTTAATTTTAAAAAAATATTTACCTCTGTAAAACTAAAATTATTATGGCGTTAAAAATATATTATATGACACATAATATATTTTTCCCTCTCAATGTTTAATGTTCTCGAAGTGGTAGGAAGCAAAATCAACAACTAGTATTAGGCGGGAAAAGATGGGCTGAGTGAGGAGACGGAAGAATGTAGGAAATTGTCATGTAGGAGGGTGACAGTGTAAAGAAACTAGGGTAGTAGAGTATGATTTCCTAACATCCTGGAGATCCTACTCCAGTTTAGTAATCATTAACACTCAGTATTCAGCATGATTGTATGCTTTTCTCCAGTTATGATTAACTACATGGGTGCAAGTGTAAAACAGGCAGAGGGTTGAATGTATTTGGGTCTCTGTTTTTTTAATTAATTATTTTATTTTATTTTATTTTATTTTATTAGACAGAGAGAGAGAGAGAGAGAGAGAGAGAAAGAGAGAGAGAGAGAGAGAAAAAAAAACATCCAGTTTGTTGTTCCATCTACCCAGGCATTCATGGTTCCTTCCTGTATGTGCCCTGAGGTGAGATCAAACCAGAAACCTTGGCTTATCTGAATGATGCTCCAACCAACTGAACTACCTGGCCAGGGCTTGGGCTTGTGGTTTTTCTTCAAGTACAAGAAAGTCAGAAAATGGAAGGGAGCTGAGGGTGTATATAGAAGGATGCTATATATCAGTGATACTGATGCTGATGCATGGAATTAGAGGGTAGCGAAGAGAGTTAAGAGATTAAGGGGATAGGTGACAATTAAGTTAGTAGAAACGGTCAATTGATGGGTTTGAAAAATTATTGGAATAGAGATACTAGAAGATTTGAGTTGAAAGATAGGACACTGAGGTTATCAATGAGTTGAAGTTAACTGGTTTTAACAAGAAAATGGCATGACCCTGAGAATGAATGTCTTCTTAATTTTGGTACTTGCCTCACCCTAATCTCATCCTTTCTAGAATATTAAAATGTTCTAAAGTAGGAAGACCGTATTATTGGATAGAAAAAATAACAAGCTAAGAGATAAACTGCTGAAAGTTGAGGATAAATGTCCTGAGGAATCTCAAATAACAGTAAAAAGGAGGGGTACAAAATGATGTGCGGATGTAAGAGCCATCTGGCTGCGACACCTGTCACGTCATTGATCATCGAGGTTGATTCAGCCGATCTGGCTGGTAGGTGGGTGTCCCCTTCCTCCCTCACCACTCCATGTGGGTCCCTGTGGAAGCTGCATCTCAGTGGGAGAGGATGATGACCTTCCCTGGTAGAAGAGGGGACCTTTCTTCAGCCAAGGGTATACAAGTAGCTGTGCTCTCCTGCTGGAACTTCTCAAGGTCCATTTGTGGGACAAGTAGGTTAGTCAAGCTTCCAAGATTCCAGACACATCTGAATGAGGCACTGTATGTAGCAGTCTGCTTTCCTTAAAGATAGAGAGAGAGATAGAGAGAGAGAAAGAGAGAGAGAGAATGATGTGCTAACACATGCTACATCAGAAAAAAGAAAGTGAGTTTTGCCTGAAAGCAATAAGAAGCTTGAACTCTACCTTCAGACCCAGTTGGATGACCCCAGAAAAGAAAATACAGACCACCCTAGCCGGTTTGTCTCAGTGGATAGAACATAGGCCTGGGGACCGAAGGGTCCTGGGTTTGATTCCAATCAAGGGCAAGTACCTTGGTTGCAAGATCTTCCCCATCCTGGCACTGGTCAGGGCACGTGTAGGAGGCAACCAATTGATGTGTTTCTCTCACATCAATATTTCTCTCTGTCTTTCCCTCATTCTCTCTGAAAATCAATGGAAAGAATATCCTCAGGTGAGGATTTAAAAAAAAAGAAAGAAGAAAATACAGACCACAAAAAATAGAAATATAGTAATGAAACTCAACATTCATAAGACTGAAAACTGGCCCTTGAGCTCCCTACCTTCATCTGTCTCCTCTCTCTCTCTCTCTCTCTCTCTCTCTCTCTCTCTCATCTCAGCAATCTGCTGCCTGCTCTAGATTCCCAGTTTGGCAACCAATACTTCAGTTGCGCTCTCTCTCTATTGCTTCTCTTCACTCCTCGATGATGGCTTAGTTTCCCCTCTGGCCTACCACTTGTGTTGGAAATTATTCTGGTACTGGACCTCTTAGTCTGAGCTCAGAGACCTGCTTTGTGTACATGCCTCAGCAGTCAGTCCTGTGAGGTGTGCACAGGAATCCTGGGATGTACATCTCCCTCCTTTGCCTACTCACATAGCAAGAAAGCACACTAATGGACCAATTTTAACAAAATGCTATTGATTTCTCTCACAGTAGAGAGTTATATAATTTGATCTACTGTCCATTTTGCTTCATGGAAATTTACAATGAGAATTAAAAATAGCAAAAAAAATTAAATTTCTGCAACAATTTTTCAAAAATAAAAATCACCAAAGACCACACTTCTCAATTTATCTCTTTAAAGACTGCTGCCAAATGATATCCCTTCAACTTCCAGCCAAAGAATGCATTCAAAATTTAATTTCTTGTGAAATAGATATTTATTGAAAATAATATTTCAATATATGGTTAATGTGGTTCTAGTGTTTTTTTGTTTAGATCATTTTATACTTTGGAAAGTTTCACATAATATGTCACTAAGGTATATGATTTAAAATTACTTTTAATCTCATTAGTTTACTACAGGACTCTTTTTATTTTAATCCTCACTTGAGGATATACTTATTGATTTTAGAGAGAGGGAGAGAGAAACATCGATGTGTGAGAGAACATCATGAATTGGTTGCCTTCCAAATGTGTCCCAACTGGGGATGTTGAACCCACAACCTTTCGGTATATGGGACAATGCTCCAACCAACTGAGCCACGCTGGCTAGGGCACTACTGAACTTCTGATAAGAAGTATACATTCTGATCACGTACACATCAATACATAGATTTTTTAAATTTTTTTTTGGATCAGGACTTTGCTCCATCATTTGTTCACTTTAGTTTCTGTACAGCAAACTGTTATCCCAACTCTACTTACCCAAAGCACTGATAACCAACATTCTAATCTTCCTTAAAACAACACCCAGTGCTCTCAACTGGTCTACACCCTCCTGTAGCCTCAAGCACTCCTGTTCCCTCTAATTGAGTTGCAGATTTAATTTACCAAGAGTCTGTTGAGTTTGCCCCCCAAAGTTATTTTTTAGTGTCACTTGTCATTTTAAATGTAAAGATTATGTAAGCCATTTAAGTATATGTGAAAGACACTTTTTAAAAAACAATTTGTTTCCATGGAAATTAAATTGAATGCTTTGAAAAGTCTTGAATGGGGGGTGGGGGGTTGGAAAGAGACATATGTAATACTTTAAACACTAAAGAATTTAAAAAATTTAAATTATAAATTGTAGTTGAATTATATGTGGACAGAAACAATTGGTAAGAGTTTGAGGAAGCTTTTGTTCCCTAAAGGCTTTCAATTTTAACTCTACTTTAAAGAATTTACAATGGTTAATTATAAATGATGTATCATAAATGTAATTTATTCCAAAAAGACATTGAAGAACTAATTAAAGCCTTAGACCTATATGTAGAGTTTGATTTTTTCTTAAAACGTGCAAGTAGGAAAGAGCCAGTTTTTTTATTATCTTTTTTTTCTTTATTGATTAAGGTCTTACGTATGTGTTCTTATCTCCCCACTGCCCCCACACCGCCCCACTCATGCCCTCATCCCCCTGGTGTCTGTGTCCATTGGTTAGGCTTATATGCATGCATACAAGTCCTTTGGTTGATCTCTTCCTCTTACCCCCACCCTTCCCTACCTTCCTTCTGAGGTTTGATGGTCTGATTAATGCTTCTCTGCCTCTGAATCTGTTTTTGTTCATCAGTTTATGTTTGTTGTTCATTATATTCCACAAAAGAGCCAATTTTTAACATTTCTCCAAAGGTAGCTGACAGACAATCCTCTGAAAAAAAATTTCTCCTAATAAGATTGGATAGCATCTAGTGTTTGTTCCCCAAATTCAAATCTGGTTCATCTGATTCCAAATCCTTTGCTTTTTAAAAAAATATATATATTTTATTGATTTTTTTACAGAGAGGAAGGAAGAGGGATAGAGAGCTAGAAAAATCGACGAGAGAGAAACATCGATCAGCTGCCTCCTGCACACCCACCACTGGGGATGTGCCTGCAACCAAGGTACATGCCCTTGACCGGAATCAAACCCGGGACCCTTCAGTCCGCAGGCCGACGCTCTATCCACTGAACCAAACTGGTTACGGCCCAAATCCTTTGCTTTTAACCACCAAGATGATATTATTTAATACTTGTCTAACTTTTTCATACCTTAGAATAAAAACAAAAACTTTTAGTTTTATATAACCCTCTAGCCCAAACCCAGTTTTTCTCCTTTTCAAAGCCAAGTTCCAAAAAAAAAAAAAAGAAAAAAGACTATGATATTTTTTGTTCATTCACTTTTCAAACTACAGCAGCCAAGACTGTGGCAAACAACCCTGGCAAAAGCCTGATTCCTCTTGAAAAGTCCACCTATGCTTCTTTCACTTAGACTTTCCCAATAGATGCTTTTCATCCTCATTTTATTTTATCTCACCATGGCATTTGAAATTGTTTCATTCATCTTCAAATCAATTCCTTTCTTGGCAATTCCTCTTCCATCTGTGTTTTTTTTTTTTTTCAATCCCTTTGTAGTTCCACTCTTCATATGCTTATTTTTTTTGCAGGATTTGTCAATAACTCTACCGTGTTTCTTTAATTTCTGATTATAAAAGTAAAAAAAAAAATGGCCATTATAGAATGCTAGGTATTAAACATTACCTTGAAAGTAACATGGAATTTACAATCATGTATAATCTTAGCACCTAGCGATTACTACTGCCATCATCCTGATATTTTCCCTGCCTTCTTTACATCTAATATATATAACAGAAATTAAATAATACCCATATTTACTTCAGCTTTCTACTTTTTTCATTAAGTATTATTTTATAATTTTTCCAGCCAGTTTTATTAAATATTTTTGAAAATGTGATTTTTATAGCTGGATAACATTAAAGTATATAGATTTGTACTGGTTTATTCAAGCATTCTGCCTTCTCTGTTCTTTGACATTTAACTTGCTTCTGTATATAAATATCTTTTTAACTTAAAATAAAGAATTTTAGATTTTTAACTGTAAAGTTGAATTTATTCACTTTTATTGTTGTAACTAATAACATTTCCTTTTTATTTTTTTTAAGTAAAGCTAAGAAGGTGCTTTTTCCAAGCACTTTCATATTTAAAAATGTGTTGCCCTGGAGAGGAGGCTCATGTTGTTGGATTGTCACCTGTATACCAAAAGGTTGCGGGTTTGATTCCGATTCAGGGCTTATACCTAGGTTTGAGGGTTCCAACCTCTGTTGGGGTGCTTACATGAGGCAACCAATAGATGTTTCTCACATCTCTCTCTCTCTTTTTCTCCTCCTACTTCTTCTTCTTCTTCTTCTTCTTCTTCTTCTTCTTCTCTGAAAATTAAATATTTCAGATTAGGTTCTGATATTCAGAATTGTGAAGCAGAACTATTAACACACCATGTTTTTATTTTTCACAGGTGACTTCTTTTCCCCTGTGTGTTTGTTTATAAGGATTTGTCTCCATCCACATACTTAAACAATTTTTCTTAGGCTATGTCTAGGAACTTGTAGCAACTTCATTAAGGGTCAGCAATAAAGAGAAATCAGACATTAGCATCTTTCTCTTAAGTCATAAAACAAGGATTTTCAATGTGCTCTTAGTGCAGAACTGACTGAATATCAAATAATAGTAATATTAAATTGTGATGCTGATGAACATTTTGACTTATGTAGAGATATAAACTTACTAGAGGCCCGGTACACAAAAATTTGTGCACTAGGGGAGGTCCCTCTGCCCCACCTGTACCCTCTCGCAGTCTGGTACCCCTCGGGGGATGACCACCTGCTGTCTTAGGCCCACTCCCCGGGGGATTGGGCCTAAGCTGGCAGTCAGACATCCTTCTGGCAGCCCGGGATCCCTCAGGGGATGTCCACGTGCCAGCAGGGAGCAGGCCTAAGCTGCAGTTGGACATCCTTAGTGCTGCTGAGCATGTGGGAGAGGCTCCCACCTCCACTGCTATACTGGCAGCCATCAGCCTGGCTTGTGACTGAGCAGAGCTCCCCCTGTGGGAGTGCACTGACCACCAGGAGTCAGCTCCTGCATTGAGCGTCTGCCCCCTTGTGGTCAGTGTGTGTCATAGTGACCAGTCATTCCCAGTCCTTCTGCTGTTAGGGTCAATTTGCATATTACCCTTTTATTATATAGGATAGAGGCCTGGTGCATGGGTGGGGGCTGGCTGGTTTGCCCTGAAGGGTGTCCCAGATCAGGGTGGGGTCCCACTGGGGTGCCTGGCCAGCCTGGGTGAGGGGCTGAGGGCCATTTTCAGGCTGGCCACACCCCTTCAGGGTGGGGGTCCTGCTGGGGTGCCTGGCCAGTCTGGGTGAGAGGCTGATGGCTGTTTGTAGGCTGGCTAAGCCCCCCAGCAGGGACCCTCACCCCATGAGGGTGTGGTCATCCTGAGTGAGGGGCTGATGGCTGTTTGCAGGCTGGCCACAGCCCCCAGCCACCCAAGCTCCCAGTGGAGGCTGGATGGAAGCAGGTATCTGGAATTTATTTATCTTCTATAATTGAAACTTTGTTGCCTTGAGCAGAGGCCACAGCTGGCCAGGGAAGGCAGGAAGCTTGGCTTCCTCCATCGCCAGGGCAACCAAGCCTCCTGCTTGCTCCAGCTTTGTGGCTGCCAGCCACCATCTTGGTTGGGTTAATTTGCATATAGTCCCTCTGATTGGCTGGTGGGCTTGGCTTGGGTGTAGCAGAGGTGCGGTCAATTTGCATGTTTCTCTTTTATTAGATTAGAGACTTGGCAAGTATTAAGATATACACATCATTCAATTCTTCCCTGAGTTATTTGCTCAACTTTATGTTTTCAGTGATAATACCTAACAATGATTTATAAGAATATTCAAGCATATCATGTAATTTAATCCTCATCACAACTGTGAGAGGGGAGTTGGGTTATTGTTACCCTATTTTATGAAATCAGGAAAATGAAGCTCTGAACAATTCAGTTACTGTGCTGGTTTAAACAACTACCAAGTCTTGGAGTGAGGTTTGTAACTGGGTCTTCTTATTCCACACATTTATGCTTATACCTATGTTAATATTTTATATAATTTATGACATTATGAACCCAACAGATAGAGGATCATCCTCTGTAGACTGAATTAAGGACTGGTGTCAGTCTCAATATATGCTGAAAAGTTTTATTTAATCCACCTGGAATTCCACCATCCTGTTTTCATTAAACAGGCCTTTAAGGATTTTTTAATTATTATTATTTCTTCAGAAGGCCCATTTAAAATATAAAATTTCCAAAAAAAAACAACATATTTTTTTTCCTTAAGGAGAAAAACAACAACACTTGAGCATGTATTGATAAGTATGGAAGAAAAAAAAAAAACAATTAGTGTGAGAAATGAACAATGACCTAGAAAATAAAGGGAAGAGCTGTTAATTGAAAGAGAGCAGGCTAACATACTCTATTTCATTAGGTAATTTGGTATCACTTCTTTTTGAAAGTGCTGTAATATTGTAAATCATAACTTACATGTTTTGAATTGTCAACTGAAATGAGGTAGGTCCTTCATCTTTTAAATACAATATATTTTAAATATTAACCTATATAATAAAAACCTAATATGAACAGTGGAATGACTGGTCGCTATGACATGCACTGACCACCAGGAGGAAGATGCTCAATGCAGGAGCTGCCCCCTGGTGATCAGTGCGCTCCCATAGGGAGGTCTGCTCAGCCAGAAGCCGGGCTCATGGCTGGCAAGCACAGCAACAGTGGCAGCAGCCTCTCCTGCCTCCACAGCAGGTGGACATCCCCTGAGGGGTCCTGGACTGCAAGAGGGCACAGGTTGGGCTGAGGGCTCCCCTCCCCCAGTGCATGAATGTCATGCACTGGGCTTCTAGTCAAGAATAATAACAGGGTAACATACTAATTAGACTGGATGTCTTCCGGATATCATTCCGGACATCCTTCCCAACGAAGCCAGGGCCGGAGGGAAGACAGCCCTGGTCCGTGTGCCTATGGGTGGCTGGAGGAGGGAAGCCCAGGTCCTGGGTGCTGGAGGGAAGCTGGTGCCGGCAGCTGGGGGAAGGATGGCCTACTCTTGCATGAATTTTCATGCATCGGGCCTCTAGTATTATAATTTAACCCCCTAAATTATGCTTTTCAACAGATTTGTATATTAATTTTTTTAGCTTTGCTACAAATTAGAATATATACATATAATATACACATTTTAGAAGTTTTTAATCATTAAAAATAGGAACATTATATTGTAACAAGTATGTAAGTTTTGTATTACATGATAGTGGATACACAGGTTCTTTGACTACTGTAAGGTACATATGATTAGTAGTCTGAAGGGTGTCTTTACTCTCAGGGTACTTTACTTGCACTCTTTTCCTAATGTCTCTGTCAGGACTTTGAAGGATCTGAGATTCCAGCCTACACTTCAACTAATAAGCTAGTTTGCCATATTTTAATGAATACTGTCCCAGATTCCTGAGATTCCTGATCAGAGATAAAAAGACTTTATTACTCACCGCAGTAGCATTAGCAGGAGGAGTAGCATTGTCTCCTGCTGGTTCCCCAAGGTCCATTTTCCACAGAGTAATGCTAAAAGGGGCTAGGTGACAATTTCACACCTGGTAGGTTTTATTATAGAGCTCTGAACCTCAAGATCTTGAATTCTTTGTAATGGGCAGATATGTCTGCCCTCTACTCTGAAGAATGACACTATCTCTATCTCCCAATAATGTTGGCTATATATTAAAAAAAAAAAAAAAGCCTTAAAATGCTGTCTAGAACAAAAGCCAGTTGGTACCTCTCTCCCAAGATGTGCAGAAAGGCAAGATACCCAATGGAGAATTTTCCCCAACAATCATTTGAAATATGTTTAGTACTTTGTGATAATTTCTGACCATAAAATAAATACTGAATCACATATTCATCTTAGCTTTATTGGGATATGTGACCTTCCCTTTCTTTTACCATGTCAATATTTTATGTTTATTGAGAATCCTATCTACATTATTAAAAGACAAACATGCAAATTGACCGTACCTTCACTACACCTTAAGCCATGCTCACCAGCCAATCAGAGCAACTATATGCAAATTAAGATGGCAGCCATGGAACTGGAGCAAGCAGGAGGCTTGGTTGCCCCAATGATGGAGAAAGCCAAGCTTCCCGCCTGCCGTGGCTGCTCTGAGCTCCACTCAAAGCAACAAAGTTTCAATTATAGAAGGTAAATAAACTCCAGATACCTGCTTTCAGGCAGCTGTGGCCACAGAGCTGGAGCCTTGGGTTGCCCCTGGTGATGGAGGAAGCCAAGCTTCCCTTCTGTCCACCCTGGCCGGCCCTGAGCTCCTCTCAAGGCTACAAAGTTTCAATTATAGAAAGTAAATAAATCCCAGAATAAAAAAATAAAAATTAAAAAAAGGAGAGGCTGGGAGCTTCCATTGCCAGGGGGCTTGGCCAGCCTGAAAATGGCCCTCAGCCCCTCACCCAGACTGGCCAGGCACCCCAGTGGGGACCCCCCACCTTGAAGAGGGTGTGGCCAGCCTGAAAACAGCCATCAGCCCCTCACCCAGGCTGGCCAAACCTCCATAGGGTGAGGGTCCCCACTTGGGGGGGCTTGACCAGCCTGCAAACAGCCATCAGCCCTTCACCCAGGCTGGCCAGGCACCCCAGTGGAGACCCCCACCCTGATCCAGGACACCCTTCAGGCCAAACCAGCTGGTCCCCACTCATGCACCAGGCCTCTATCCTATATAATAAAAGGGTAATATGCAAATTGACCCTAACAGCAGAAGGACTGGGAATGACGGGTCACTATGACACACACTGACCACCAGGGGACAGATGCTCAATGCAGGAGCTGCCCCCTGGTGGTCAGTGCACCCGCACAGGGGGAGCTCTGCTCAGCCACAAGCCAGGCTGATTGCTGCCAGTACAGTGGTGCCGCCTCCTCAGCAGCGCTAAGGATGTCCAACTGCAGCTTAGGACTGCTCCCCACTGGCAAGTAGACATCCCCCAAGGGCTCCTGGGCTTCCAGAGGGATGTCTGACTGCAAGCTTAGGCCCCATTCCCCAGGGAGCAGGCCTAAGCAAGCAAGTGGTCATCCCCTGAGGGTCCCAGACTGCAAGAGGGCACAGGCCGGGCTGAGGGACTCCCCGAATGCACAAATTTTTGTGCACCGGGCATCTAGTATAATAAAAGTCTAATATGCAAGTCACCTGAACAGTGGAATGACCGATCACTATGACATGCACTGACCACCAGGGACAGATTCTTAACTCAGGAGCTTCCCATAGCCTGCAGGCCCCAGGCCAGCCAAGGCTGGTGCCAGTGGGGCCCCCCGATCGTCCCACCAGTCGCCCCAAAGAGGGAGGCAACCGGCACCGAGGGGTGGGGCCAGCAAACAATGGTGCCAGGCCGGTCAAAGCAGGTCCCAGCAGGGACCCCCAGATCACCCCACATGTTGCTCCATACAGGGAGGCAACCGGCTGCAGTGGTGGTTGTGGTGGCAGCAGTGGCGGGATGCGGGGCCAGCAAGCAGGCAGCGCCAGGCCAGCCAAGGCAGGTGCCAGTGGGAACACCCTGATTGTTCCACTGGTCACCCCACTGATTGGCCCTGATCGCTGGCCAGTCTGAGGGACCCTACCAGTGCACGAATTTTGTGCACCAGGCCTCTAGTGGTACATAGTCTTTTTGATGAATGGGCCACCCTCAAGTTTGTTTTTCTTTTTGAAAAATCTTTTAGCCTGTGATAAAATTCAAAATTGGATTAATAGCAACAACATAGTATTTGCATGCATTGACCACAAAATAAATAGACCACAAGATAATTTATAACATTTTCTAATCTAGTTTGATGATGGTTGACAGATTACAATTTTTAGTTTTATGAATTAAATCTTTGCTTAATAAGTGGAACCACTTATTTTTAAATAGTTTGTTTTTATTGGATTGCAAATAATTCCCTTTGTGCAAATAAGGTTTTTTTGGTAAGTTATAAAGAAATTTAAAAAGCCAGTATAATCTTTAGGAACATCACTCAGAGAATCACAAATGAGTCAAGAAAATAAGGATTTATAATAATAGAGGCCAGTTATTTTTTATGGAAGTCTATGTGGAAAAATATTTTGGCATTCTCATCTTTACACTTCAAAATCTCATTTATACTATTACAAGAGAAAGAGAGTTGGGTAACTATAAATAAATATTAATAGACCCTTTAAGACCATGTCCTAAAGAAGTTTCTGGCATATAGTAAATTTTTCATTCCTGGAAGGAAGAGAGAAAGGAGATATAAAAGAGGGTAAAAGAAAGAGAGAAAGGAAAGATATTGTAATTTTCAGGATAAGAAACTTTTATATCCTGAAGAGTTTCTATCTTCATAAAAAAGAATACATTACTTGCTATACATAAAGTGTTTCAAGGTTTATTTTTGTGTGAGAAAGTCCCTCATCCATACTGTATCAATTGATTACAGCTGATCTATTTCAACAGCCTATGTTAAGTTTATGGAGAATAAAAATATTTCTTCTTATATTGATTTTTATTCATTTTGACCATTTACTTTTTTCCTTTATTCATTTAACAAATAGTTACTAAGTATGTAGGCACTCTACTAGACACAGGAAACAGGTGTATATAACATGTGGTTCCACCCTTAAAGGACTCAAAAATCCCACAGTATGATCTATACCAGTGGCCGGCAAACTGCGGCTCATGAGCCACATGTGGCTCTTTGGCCCCTTGAGTGTGGCTCTTCCATGAAATACCAACTTCTGCGCATGGGCCACGAAGTTTCAATCGCACTGTATGTGTGTGCCCGCATGTGGTATTTTGTGGAAGAGCCACACTCAAGGGGCCAAAGAGCAGCATGTGGCTCACGAGCCACAGTTTGCTGACCACTGATCTATACTAATAAAAGAGTAATATGCTAATTAGACCGGGAGACGTACCGGAGATATTCTGGACATCCTTCTGGACAAAGCCAGGGGCTTGGCCGTCTTGCAAACTGCCCCAAACAGCCCTCAGCCCCTCGCCCAGGCCAGCCACACCCCCGGCAGGGACCCTCACCCCGATGGGGGCATGGCCAGCCTGAAAACGGCCCTCAGCCCCTTGCCCAGGCCAGCACTGCCCCTAGTGGGAACCCCCATCCTGATCCAGGACCCCCTTCAGGGAAGACCAGCTAGCTCCCACCCATGCACCAGGCCTCTATGTATACTAATAAAAGGGTAATATGCTAATTAGACCAAGAGACCTTCCAGGAGACCTTCCAAACATCCTTCTGGACAAAGCCATGGTGGCAGGGCCGAGGCAGAGGCCATTAAGGGTGATCAGGCCAGGAGGGGAGGGCAGTTGGGGGTGATCAGGCCAGCAGGCAGAGTGGTTAAGGGGGTTCAGGCAGGCAGGCAGGTGAGTGGTTCGGAGCCAGCAGTCCTGGATTGTGAGGGGGATGTCCCAGATTGGAGAGGGTACAGGCCAGGCTGAGGGACACCCCCTTCCATGCACGAATTTCGTGCACCAGGCCACTAGTACCTGTATATGTTTCAAGATTATGAACCTGTCCTTCAGCTTATCAAATACACAAAGTAAATAGATATAGGAAACTTATCAGTTATTAGCATTTTTTAAGTTATTGGCATTTTTAGAGCTAATTTAAGCCAGTGTTTTTATCTTTCCATTGACTTTTCTAAAAAATAGTTCAATGTTTTTAAAGAATAAATCTCCAAATAAATTTGTTAATCATATATCTCAATCAAATTTTTAAAAGAATGTCAGATAGCCGAAACCGGTTTGGCTCGGTGGATGGAGCGTCGGCCTGCGGACTGAAAGGTCCCAGGTTCGATTCCGGTTAGGGGCATGTGCCTGGGTTGCGGGCACGTCCCCAGTGGGGGGTGTGCAGGAGGCAGCTGATCGATGTTTCTCTCTCATCGATGTTTCTGGCTCTCTGTCTCTCTCCCTTCCTCTCTGTAAAAAATCAATAAAATATATTTAAAAAAAAAAAAAAAAAAGAATGTCAGATAAGAAAATACCCCTTGGTGGAGGCTTGCCCTTTGGGGTGGAAATGGCTGGGGGTAGGGGGGGAGGATTCAATCAGGGGAAAAAGGAGACATATGTACTTTAGACAATAAAAAAATAAAAAGAAAAGAAAAAATAAAATACCACTTGGAACAATAAGTACTATTCTTAAAGAATGCATATTATTTTTTTAAATTCACATATTTCTATCATTACACAAAAATGTACACACAATTCTTTTATGGTACTATGAAAATCATGGAGAAGATTGTTAAGAAAAATAAAAATCCATATGTAATAAAATGTTTGCTATTGACACATACACATAGTAGAGGTTATTATTTAGAATACTGAATCTCCAAAAAGGAAATATCCCACCAGTTTTCAACTATAAAACAAATGTGGCCCATCAATACACATCTTATATATGCTATACCTAGTATATAATATATAGATGATATACACTATTTAAATATGGACAACTTATTTTTAGTATATGAGATGCTTATATCTTGACAACACACATGATTATGTAGCATATATTTAATTAAAAATTCCTGCTTTTCATTCTGCTTTTAAAAGTCCTAAAATATATTCATGCTCCTTTAAAATGAAAACAATTGAGAGGGGGGTTGGGGAGAGTTGAGGACAAAGGAGGCTGGACAATACTTCTTCAAAACTCAATAGATCTACCCACTATTCAAGAATGACTCAAAGATTCATTACCGCTCAAATAACTGCCAAGCAATTGAAATGCCCCTCACTGAGAGGACCCTATGTGTAGCTTATTGCCTTCTTCTTCCATCGCCTGACTTCTCTGGGTCATTTCATTCGCACCTCTCTTTCAAGCCATCTGGGATCCCTGGAACAGCGGCGTTTTAATGCTGAACACCTGGCCTGACCGCGTTTGCTGCTCTCTTTCACCTGCCAGCCCTTTGTTCCTCCCCCAGATTGAATGAACGCTGCAAGTCCTGTCAAGCAGGCGCGCACAGCGCTTTCCTGCGTTCAAGCTCTTCCTCTAGTCCTTAAATCGGGTAAATCCTTTCATTATTTTGCCCTACCCTTGTAGCTGTGCCATCTACTTTGTGATCTCTGGAAGCTAAAAATCACAGGAGAATTAAATCTAGATAAAGGCGATACCTCTAGAAGACCAGAGTGGCAGGGAGGAAAAGCATGAGGGAAGGAAATCATATAAAAACCCTCTGCTCTTGCTACGAAATAGTTATAAATCATCCAGGTTTGCACTCACATTTAAAAATTCAAAAGCTTTGGGACTTGAAAATATGTGTAATCAGTACGCAGAGAAATATCAAATAGCTCTCCCCCAAGCAGATGAGCCCTGTTTACTACCTGAGACGTGGTTTTTCATCCTTTGTCTAGCACCACCGGGCAGGCTTTGCAGCCCACCTCTTCAGCTCCTCCCACACACAAAGCTTTTACACTTCCAGAAGTGATTTCTGATCTGACATTCCCAGCGATATTGAGTCTATACCTCAACTTCCATCTGTTTCCCACTCTCAATCTCTATAGACTGTACAACTACAAATATGGTACTTAGCTTATCAGTCATTCTTCTTAATTATTCAGAAGTCTTTCCAAACTTTAGCCTTTTCCAAGTTTCTTCTTTCAGTCAATACAGACAACTTTCCCAGTTTAAATTCAGACACAATTATATGTCTCAGTAGCTTCTGTTAAAATATCATTCACTTCAGTGCTCAATAAAACTAATCTGATTTAAGATTTCAGAAATTGAGCAAGTGAGTGCAAAGAGAGTCTGGGGATTCATGGGGTTCAAGGACTAACTCCAGGTGTGTAAAGATTTACAGACTTTGTCAAATATGTAATGAATAAAAACATTTTTTCAGATATTCAGAAAAATATTTGACAATCCAATTGTATAGGAGAACAAAGAAAAATAATATTAAAAAATTCTTTGAATGTTACTGATAAAAGCACACAACACCAAATAAGCCAGAATATGACAGAATCTAGTGTAATCCTTTAGTAAAATTAGAATATGTCCATGAAAAGTATGGAGAAGCCAACTTTGAAAATAAGGTAAGTAAAAGGGCTCAAAAATGACTAGACAAGGTTTATTTTTTGACGACTTAAACTTGATAAACCAGTTGTAGAGAGATTGTTTCAGAGGATATGTACAGGGGCCAAAAGAGTGGAGAAATGTTAAACATTGGTTCTTTCCCACTTCTTGCTCTTTATTTATTTATTTTATTTTATTTTTTAAATTTATTTTTTTTTAAATATATTTTATTGATTTTTTACAGAGAGGAAGGGAGAGAGATAGAGAGTTAGAAACATCGATGAGAGAGAACATCGATCAGCTGCCTCCTGCACATCTCCCACTGGGGATGTGCCCGCAACCCAGGTACATGCCCTTGACCGGAATTGAACCTGGGACCTTTCAGTCTGCAGGCCAACGCTCTATCCACTGAGCCAAACCGGTTTTGGCAATTTTTAAAATATATTTTTATTGATTTCAGAGAGGAAGAGAGAGATAGAAACATCAATGATGAGAGCAAATCATTGATCGGCTGCCTCCTGCATGTCCCCTCCTGGGGATCGAGCCTGCAACTGGAGCATGTGCCCTGACTGGGAATCCAATGGTGACCTGGTTTATAAGTCGAAGCTCAATCACTGAGCCAAACCAGCCAGAGCCCCACTTCTTGCTCTTAGACCTGCTCCCAGGTTCCTTCCTGTTGTGCCTCCTGTTCCATGTCTTATTGCTTTCAGAAATATAACTAATTTTTATAATTGAGAACGATAATCAGAATTAATCTATTAATGATGTAGCTCTAACAACTCAGGACATATTTTTAAGAGAGAGAGAGAGAGAGAGAGAGAATCTGAGGATTGAAAAGAGAAAAATTTGCAAATATAATCTCTGTATATACTATGACCTTTGCTGACTGAAAGAGAACAAGAATTCTTGGTGGTGAAGGTGGCATAATACACCAGAAAATAGACAAGAGATGGTGAAAAAACAAAATTTTCAGCCTCATATACATCTCATATATAAAATAAGCTTAGTTACCTTGAGATTTTAAACTAGGGAAGTAAATGAGTCCTCCAAAGAGAACTGAACTTTAATGAAACAAGGCCAAAAGTGGACGATAGGAAGAAAGTTATTCTGAGTTTAAAGGTCAAGATGGGAGGGTAAGGTGAATTGGGAAGAGCAAATTGAAAGGATACCAGGGAGCTCTATCACTGTGAAGAAGGAAATGTACATATGGGTCTATTATATGCCATCCAGTTGGATCCAGAAAATCTCACAGAGTAAAAATGGTGTTGAAATGAGATAAAGATGTTTTAATTAGTGATGGGGAAACTCTGGGCAGAGGGCTTCGGTGGCATATTTCAGGAATTCTTTTACTGTCTCTGTTCTGATGGACATTTCTACCAATGTTTTGAATGAGGACATGAATGACAAATAGATATAGAGGTAGTAAGAATAAAGTGGACAAAGTCTGATAACTGATTTATCAATTTTCCAGTTCAACTGGTTTCTCATTTTTTTTTTTCTCACTACTAATTTTGACTCACTATACTTACTCTTCCTCTTTCCTCCCATATAACCCTTCTTAGAATTTTTTTTTTTACATCCATAACTGTTTCCTCAACAATATTCACAATTGAGATCTCTGAAAATTGACTACCACCCCTACCATTCCACCAGAACTATTCTTGCTAATCCTATATAATAAAAGCCTAATATGCTAAGTGTCCGGTCATCTGGTCAGCCGTTCAACCAATCAAAGCATAATATGCTAATGATATGCTAAGACCACACAACTGCTTGCTATGACGTGCACTGACCACAAGAGGGCAGATGCCCTGACCAGTAGGTTAGCTTGCTGCTGGGGTCTGGCTGATAGGGACTGAGCGAGACAGGCCAGACACAACCTGGAGCCCTCCCACAGTTCCCCCTGGCTGGCCAACCTCCTGCATCCCTCCCTGGCCCTGATTGTGCACCAGTGGGATCCCTCGGCCTGGCCTGTGCCCTCTCACAATCCAGGACCCTCTGGGGATGTTGGAGAGCTGGTTTTGGCCCAATCCCACCGGCCAGGCCAAGGGACCCCATTGGTACACGAATTTGTGCACTGGGCCTCTAGTGTCCTTATAATAGTATCTTAGTTGTCAAATCCTGTGGACTTGTCTCAAATCTCATCAGTCTTTCTGGTATTCACCTCCTTTGACAAGTTCATCCTTGTTATGTTCTTAGTCACCTCTTTTGGGTCCTCCTCCTCCTATCCCTGTAAAACACTGGAGCTCTTTGTAGTCCCTTTGTCTTCACACTTTCTGTACCTTTAGCAATCTTACATTCTTTATGATTTAAACAAATATCTGCAGCAGTCATCAGAGTCCCAGACCAAGTATCTTTTCCTGAATGTTCTAGAGGAAACTAGAATTTAACAAAACTAATTCAAGAAATCGAATGATTTCCTTCTACTTCTATCTTAACCTTCTCCTCCAGAAGGCATGGGCTAAAAAAACAACAACAAAAAAACAGAAAACACACAGTCACTCATACTAGGTTATAAATTCCTTTCTAACCTCATGTTTTATGCTCAGTGATGAGTTGAGATTTAGTTGATTTTAGGCTTAACCAACTAATATGTGCATAGCAATAGGACGGCATTTGATAGCAGTTTACTTGTATTCTTATAAAGTCATCATTAAAATATAATTTCAAAGAAACATAAAAACACCCATTACAAATTCTTAATGTTCATTCCCTTATTAGACTACTCCCCTTATATTGCATTATTCTTATTTTTATTATGTCATAATACTCACAAACTTAACTTTCCTCATTGTATCATTATTATCCCAAGGATACAAAGCTTGTGTTCTGTAAAGGACAACTTCCAACATTAGAAAATTGATTATTTCTATGTAAAAAAAAATTGCATGTTTAGTCTTTCAAGGAAAGAAATGCATCTTAATGTAAAAATAGATGTTCTTTAAAAAGATACATTTAACTCTTCTTCTTGAAATTTGGATGATATAAACATACATGTATTATTAGGGACATAAGTTTTTCAACTATAACTAAACAAAACTTCCTTCCCTTCTTATATTCAACCTTTCTAAAGTAGGGCAGAGAAGAAACTGGCTTGCCAGTTTCCTAGCACATAAAACCATTGCACCTAAATTTAGAATTTTAAAAATTCTTTTCCATATTCCAATTTGGCTTTGATAAAATTTAAATTCTTCAGCTGCACTTTAAAAGTTATTCTTTTTCCCCCCTCTTTCTAGGCTTGGGAGTATGGTAACACTGTTTGTGTATATAGCACTTTATGTCATTATATGTGTTAAGTCTGATCCTACAGAGGAAGTAGGCTGTTATAAAGTCAGCCAAGGTATGTTCATTGGATTTGATGCAAGGATTAGAATAGCAGAATTAGAAGAAGAAAAATTGTTTTATCCAATTTATATATGACATAGAGGAAATAGTCCTTCCTGCCTGTCCTCTTGACCTATGACTTGTAAGCATAGGTATGAAAAGTATAGGCTAACTTGTTGTACAGCACACTTCATCACTCAAGGTTCTTATTTCCAATATTTCAAGCATAGCTTTTTCCACTAAAAAAAAATATGCATGAGTTCAGTTACCTAGAAGGTCTTTCTCCCCTTGTATCATTCAGCTACACCCTGCCCACCTACCCTATTAAAAAAAAGTTAGTGGCTTAAAACAATAAGCATATATTGTTTCTCAAAAGTCTACATTCAGCTGGATGGTTTTCTGGTCTTAGCTAGGCTCACTTTGTACCTCTGTTCACGTGCAGGTCAAGTGGGTAGCTCTAGGCTGGGCTCTCTCACAGGGTTGATTAGCTGTAGGCTAGTCTAGGGCACTGATCTTCCAGCACGCTAGCACAAGCTTAAGGTAGAGGCAGGATTCCAAGAGCAAAAGTACACAAGGCCTTGTGTGCTCAGAACAGGAACACCTTCACTTCTGCTTCATTCTTGGCCCAGGTGCAAGAGATGGAAGACAGACTCCACTTATTAACAGAGCTGCTGCAAAGCCACATTGCAAAGAGATTTGTTCCAGGTATTATTGTGGCATATATCCCAAAACATGGTGGCTTGAAGCAACCATTTCATGTTTCTCACAGATTCTGTGGGTCAGAAATTTAGATAGGATTTAGTGGCTCATCTCCACTCCACTATGCCTGGGAAGACTTGAAGCCTGGGAGTGACTTGGCGGCTGCAGGCTTGAATCATCTGAAGACTCATTTATTCACATGTCTGGAACCTGGGCTGAGGTGACTTCGAGATTAGGAGTACTGAATGGGAGACTATGTGTGGCCTCTCTGTGTGGTTTGGCTTCTTCACCATACGGCAGCTGAAAGGTAGTCAAACTCTTACATGCTCGTCCAGGCCTTCAACCCCAGGCTCCAAGGCAGAAGCTGCATTGCCATTTATGACACAGCCTTGCAAGCTGTACAGCACACTTTATCAGTTGAGTCAATCACAAACCTGCCCAGACTCAAAGGGAGAGGAACTAGGCTTAATCTCTTGACAGGAATGTGCCGAGACCCCGTTGTAGATGGTTATGTGGGACAGGAGTCTTGTTGCAGTCATCTCAGAAAAATACAGCCTGCTGTAATCCACATTTTAGCCACATCAATTCACATTCCCCCTACATGCAAAATACATGCATCCCTTCCCTCAAACCTTCCTTATGCATCAGCTTGTAGTCCAGTAACTCATTATCTACATCAAGTTCAATTGTGGATAAGGCTTCTTCAGTGTAATTCCTTCCTAAAGTACAGTTCCTCTACTTTTCTCTAATTCTGAGGATCTGTAAACCAAAGAGGCTCTCTCTCAGGTTACTGTGGGACAAGATTTTTAGGTGCCGTGATTTTTAACAGAAATCATCTGGGAGGCCCTTAAGTCTTTATAAAGATTTTCTTCCATTTGAAAGGATCTATAAAATATATCTGTTAATATTTCTGTAGTCTTAACAAAGGGTTATATCCTCAGACCCTTGACTTTATCCTGACCCTGTAATAGTTGAAACAGTCATGTGCCCATCTCATCCTCTTGATAGGTTACATTACAGAAGAACATATAATAGAGGAGATCTTGTTGGAAAACATAACGTGCCATAGAAGGGATACCAGAGGGCCATGAACTGGATAAGATATCAATGTAATTAATCTATCACACCCCTCCTATAAAGCTATTCATCCATTTTTTGAACAAATATTTAGAGTGTCTTATATTTTCAAGTCCAATTCTGGGCACCAGGCATAAAACAACGAACAAAAGAGGCAAAAATTCTAAACTCATAGTTCTTTACAATCTCATTAAGGGGGTCAGACAATAAATAACAAGCATAATAAACAGCATATTGGATAGAAATACATACAAAGAAGAATAGCAAAGCACAGGAAGGGAGATGAAATGTACATGTGGTGGATTACAAGTTCAGATAGAATTACTAGGAAAGGCCTCACTGAGAAGATAATATTTGAGTAAAGACCAAAGAAGATAAGAGAGTAAGCCTTACAGGTGTTGGAGGAAGAGAGCTCCAGGTAGGAGCTACAGTAGGTGCAAAGTTTCTAAGGTAGCAATGTGCCTAGCATGTGTTGAAGAAATAGCAATGGAGGGAGTAAGTGGCTAAAAATGAGGTCCCAGTGGGAAGGTGGGCCAGTTCATGTAGGGACCTATTGGCCATAGTGAGTAATTAGACACTTACTTCAAGAGAGATAGGAAACAATTAATGGATTTTTATCTCATGAATGAAGTGAATTAACTCCCTTTTAACAGAATCACTCTGGCCCCTTTGTTGGGGATAGAGTGAAGGAGGCATGGACAGAGCAGGAGAATTGTTGCAGGAACTATTGACTTAATACAGATTAATGGCCTACAGTGGTGGCAGTGGTGGGGAATCAGATCCTATATGAATTTGAAGGTAGGGACAATAGGACCTGATGAGGAAGTGAACTTGGACTATAAAAAAAAGTCAAGGATAATGCCCATATTTTTGGGCTTGAACAGCTGGGAAGATTTACTGGAAAGATGAAGCTAGGAAAGTATGAAGAGAGGAAGAAAGCTAGGTGCCTGAATATTCTGCTGAGGTTTCAGAGGAGCATCTAATTCATAAATTGATTCCTCTTTGCCAGGTCAATAACACCTGTGGGTTGCTTGTTTAAGAAACAAAGGCATAGATAAATACATTTTATCCTATGAAAAAAGGGGAAACTTTTGGTCACCCAGTTCTATATAGGCAGACCTCATGTTACTGTGCTTTGCTTGATTTTGCTTCACAGATGTTACATTTTTAATAAATTGAAGACAAGACCCTCCACCAGCAAAACGATTATGACTCACTTTATTGCAGTGATCTGGAATGGAATCTGCCATGTCTTCGAGGTATGCTTGCATCAAACAAAACTGCCCAGGATTGATTCAGGCAGCTCGCATATTTCCAGCACTTCAACTATTCCCTTGTGAATGGCTTCCACGAGGCTAAATTTCCACCTGAGTTCCCATTCTTTTTACCTTGGATATTTTCAGCTGCTAAAAGGATAGGGTTCTAAGATGCCAAAAACTTTCTGGGTGAGCACAGGGTAGTCCCAAATGGGACACTTTGAGGTATAACTGCTGGAAGAGACCACTCCTCTTTAATTTTAGTAGAGGCCCGGAGCATGAAATTTGTGCACTCAGGAGGGCCTGTGCCCTCTCCCAGTCCAGGAGCCATTGGACATCCTTAGTGCTGCTGTGCAGGCAGGAGAGGCTTCCACCACTGCTGCTGCACTCGCCAGCCGGTGAGCCTGGCTTCTGGCTGAGCGGCGCTCCCCCTGTGAGAACACACTGACCACCAGGGGGCAGCTCCTGTGTTGAGTGTCTGCTCCCTGGTGGTCAGTGCGTGTCATAGTGACCGGTCTTTCTGCCATTTGGTCAATTTGTATATTCCCCTTTTATTATATAGGATTGATTACTAGCTGCTGCCAGTCAGATAGTGCTTACCCCCTCTGCTAACTAATTTTAAAGTACACTTTAATTTTAGAAAAAAAGCAAAGGTATTGCAGCTATTAGTAACAGTCATCAATTAACTATCTTGCAGAAGAGCTTCTAACTACTCATTGAAACTTTGTTACTATCAATACATTTATGAAGGACCTAAAAAATGCCAAGGACATAAAAAATGGTATTTAAAAAACCAGTCACTGTTCTTGTGTGGTTTAAAATGAATTAAAACAAACACAAAATTTTCAGGTTTCTACATTTGCTTAAGTTCTAGTGTGTACTTTACTGTACTAAGGGGAGAGAAGATATAATAGGCAAGAGAAGAAACAGAAAAAAAAGAGAGTTACTATGTTCACATGAAGAATATGTTTAACTACAGGTTTCTAAGTGATGTTTTGATTTAAACAACAAATTTACTGTCGTTTAAGTCTTTCTAAAAGAGTTACTTTTAATGTGCAGAGAGGACATCAGGGCATTTTTGATTGGTAGAGACAGAAGTTAGAGTGATATGAGAAGCAGAAGAAAGATGGAAGCACCATGAAGGTAAGGGCTATGTTTACAAATCCCCAGGACTCAGGAGGGATATTGACACATAGCAGGTGCTCTACAGTAAATATATCCTGTAAGGATGGGTGGATGGATGGATGGATGAAAGTGTAAATAAACTGAATAAAGGCATTCAAAATTGCAGTTATGAAATCTAGGCTAAATATCTTCATTTGGGATATAGGAGTGTGGATTTTTCCTTTCATTAGTGTCAGAACCATGAATCTTGCCCTCTGGTTCACAATTTCCTCATCTCTTACAGAAGATGATTGGATATTTAAGGTCATTTCTAGGTCTTAATTAAGATATTTTAATAATAATGATGATTTTTTTGAGCCTCATATTCAGTCATGGTTCATCTCTAAACAAGTCATTTGAGAATTTATTTTTAATAATAACAACATTAATTCTAACCTACTTCATACATTAATTAATTAAATATTCAAATTTAACAATTTCACAAGCTAAGATTTATTATGTGTCTCACTATATAGATGAGGAAACTGAGATTTACACAGGTACATAATTTGCCCAAAGTAATAGAAGAGAGTATGATAGAGCTGGGATTCTAGATCGGGTCAGTATGGTCCTGATTCCCATGCCCTTAACTGTTTTCTATTACTAGAGGCCTGGTGCACAGATTCATGCATCAATGGGGTCCCTTAGCCTGGCCTGTGCCCTCCTGCAATCTGGGACTGCCAGTGTCGGTCCGATCCCCGCAGGCCAGGCTGAGGGGCCCACTGGTGCATCAATCTGTGCACTGGGCCTCTAGTATATACATAAGATCTTTGGTTAATCTCTTCCCGGCCTCCTCTCCCCGCCCCCCCCCCCCCCCCCCCCCCCCGCTTGCCTCTGAGATTCATCAGTCTGTTCCATGTTTTCATGCCTGTGCATTGAGTGTCTGTCCCCTGGTGGTCAGTGCACATCATAGCTACTGGTCGAATGTTGGAATGGTGGAATGGTCACTTAGGCTTTTATATATATAGATTCTACACAGCTTCTTCTGTGACAATAGTGTTTGTGGGAAGGATCCAGTGCTCAAGAAGAGGTGCAAATTTGTTTCCTTACAACTAGATTGGTCATCAGTGTTGCTGGGCTGGACACAGGATTAGGATTAGAAAATTCCACCAAGCATGAAACAATGCAAGGATAACTATCCTGTGTCAGTGAGCCCAGGAGTCAGCCATTGGACAAGAAGACAGACAACAAGACATAAGAAACTAAGAATATGAGGCATTCTGGAGCCATCATGGAGTGGGCAGTTTGAAATTTTGGAAAAGTAGGCAGAAATCAGAGACTATATTAAAATAGAATGGTCAGAAGAACAGCAAGCAGGAGAGCAGAACACACTACAGTGTCTGCCGACCTTAATCACTGAGGCATATCCTTCCTTATGGGAATTTTTTACCATTGCATATGATAATGGACTGTGGGTGTAGGCACAGCAAGAAGAAGCAGAATTGGCAGCTCTGGGCTGAGGGGGCAGGGATTAGCAATAACTGCAGGTGAGCAACTCCTGACGTGCTAGCAGGCCTTCTTAGCCCTTGGGAGTTTTCACTATCTGCCCAATACCTTTTCCAAGGGGAAATTGGTTCTGAAGCATATATCATAGCTTCCCAGGTGGAAGAGTGCAATTATGGATGGCTGGAGTCCACCAGGGCTGACAATTTTTTTTTTTTGTCCCCCTGTCAGGAAAAAGTGACTTACAGCACCTTTATATTTGTGTCATTTACAGGACTCTCTCCTCTCTGCTCCTTTTATTCCTACCCCCACACACTTTTGTAATTCTACCTTGAAAGTTGCTGCTATTTGCAAGACACTGTGGTAGGTGGAGGACATGAAAAGATGAATGAGCTATTATTTCTGCCTCTGTGAAGTTCACAGTCTATATGAAATAGAGGTACCTAAATCAATAATCACAGCTAACAAGCATGGAGTGCTGTAATGAGTTTTAGAGTACTTATAACAAGGCAGGTGCTATTATATTTATTATATGGACTAATTCATTTAACCCTCAAAGCCACCCTATGGGCAGGAGCTGTCTTATCCCCAGTTTAGTTGTGAAGAAACTGAGGCACTGTGGGGCTAAATATATCACTCAAGGTCATTCAACTAACAAAATCAGAACCAGGATTTAAAACCAAACAATATGGCTCCAGACCTGGTATTTAAAACTAATGGCACTCGTTTTGCCTTCTCACAGACAAAAAATTGCTGAACACAATGATAAGGATGAGAACTGAGACACGAAGATGGCAAGATGATCACATGAAACATGACTTGGGGTGAGTGGGATGAGTGGGGTTCTGTCAACTGTTGCATGACTTTAGACACAGTTCTAAATTTTTCTGGGTCTGAAGTTACTCATGGAGAGAATAATACCTACTTTTAGGTGTTACTGTAAAAATAAGAAGACATTGAAAAAATACCTACCACAGTGTCTGGCACATATTAGGTACCTAATAAATGGTACTTGCAATTGTGATATTTGTTGCTGCTTTATTATAGGATATTTGTAAGTGTTGTAAGGACACAACAGAAATAATAACCGATTTTGTCTGCGTGAGCAGGAGAAGTGGTGAATGGAAGGTACTGTGAGGTTTGCCAGAGAAGGTGGCACTTGACTTCATGTTGAAAGATCAGAAGAAATTGTCTCTTTTCTATTGACATATAAAGGGAAGAAAAAACATTCTAATTAGAGGGAATGATGTGTATATAACATGTTTGGGAAATGTTTTTTGATGTGAATAATTTATGGTGTGAGTGTGTGTGTGTGTGTGTGTGTGTGTGTGTGTGGAGATGACACTATAAAGTTTTGGAAGACACAGGTCGTGAAAGTCCTTGCAAGTCATTAAAAGCATAAAATACTAAATGTTATGTGTTAAACGACTCAGTAGTTTCTTAGATCCTTCTAAAATAGTTTTTAAATAGAGTAATGCTCAGAGTAATGCTCAGGAGGTCCTGGTTCGATTCCTGGTCAGGGCACATGGCCAGGTTTTGGGCTCCATACCTAATAGGCATCATTGATGTTTCTATCTCTCTCTCCCTCTCCCCTTCTCTTTCTGAAATTATATATATACTAGAGGCCCAGTGCACAAAACTTTGTGCACTGGGGGGGGAGGGGTTCCCCCAGCCCGGCCTGTGCCCTCTCGCAGTCTGGGACCCCTCGGGAGATAACGACCTGCTGGCTTAGGTCTGCTTCCGGGTGGCAGAGGGCAGGCCCAATCCCTAGGTGCAGCCCCTGGTCAGGCTCAGAGCAGGGCCAATTGGGGAGTTGGGGCGCCGCACCATCATGCACAGAGCAGGGTGGATTGGGAGGTTGCGATGCCACCCTCAGTCATGCTCAGGGTAGGGCTGATTGGGGGGTTGGGGCACTGCCCCCTGTCACACTCAAGGCAGGGTCGATGGGGAGGTTTCGGCGCCTGTCATACACAGAGCAGGGCTGATCAGGGGGTTGGGGCGCTGCTCCTTGTCATGCACAGAGCAGGGCTCATCAGGGGTGTTGGGGCTCCGTACCCTGTCACGCACAGAGCAGGGCCGATCAGGGGGTTGAGGAGCTCCCCGCTGTCACACTCAGGGCAGGGCCAATGGGGAGGTTATGGCTCTACCCTGTCACACACAGAGCAAGACCTGTGGAGGGGGGTTGGGGCACCACCCTCTATCACCCACAGACCAGGGCCGATCAGGGGGTTGGGGCGCCGCCACTGTCACACTCAGGGCAGGGCCGATGGAGAGGTTATGGCTCTACCCTGTCACACACAGAGCAGGGCCAATCAGGGGGTTGGAGCGCCGCACCCTGTCAAACACAGAGCCGCAGGGCAATCAGGGGATTGGGGAGCTCCCCCCTATCAGGCACAGAGCAGGGCAGATCAGGGGGTTGGGGCGCCTTCCCCTGTAACACACAGAGCCGCAGGGCGATCAGGGGGTTTGGGCGCTGCCCCCTGTCATGCTGATCCCGGTGCTGGGAGGCATATTACCCTTTTACTATATAGGATAGAGGCCTGGTGCATGGGTGGGGGCCAGCTGGTTTGCCCTGAAGGGTGTCCTGGATCAGGGTGGGGGTCCCCACTGGGGTGCCTGGCCAGTCTGGGTGAGGGGCTGAGGGCTGTTTTCCGGAAGCGAGTGACTGAAGCTTCCAACCGCTCCTTGTTTTCTTTTTTTTTATTTTTTATTCTGGGCCAGCTTTAGCTCTGAGGCCTCGCTGCTGAAAACATCGATACAATGTTGCGGCCCAGGGCTGACTGACAGCAGGTTTCTGTTTATCTTCTTATTTGCAACATAGTACATAGTTGCTTAGAGTTGTAGCTCAGAGGCCGGCAAGTCAGGCGGGGAACGTTGGAGTCTGCAGTCACTGAAGCAAGCAAGCCTCATGTTCGCTTCCAGCTGCCTGGCTGCCGGCTGCCATCTTGGCTGACAGTTAATTTGCATATACTCACTGATTAGCCAATGAAAAGGGTAGCGGTCATAGGCTAATTACCATGTTTCTCTTTTATTAGTATACTAGAGGCCCCGTGCACAAAAATTTGTGCACTCGGGGGGGGGGGGGGGGGCGGTCCCCCAGCCCGGCCTGTGCCCTCTCACAGTCTGGGACCCCTGGGAGATAACGACCTGCTGGCTTAGGTCTGCTCCCGGGTGGCAGAGGGCAGGCCCAATCCCTAAGTGCAGCCCCTGGTCAGGCTCAGAGCAGGGCCGATTGGGGAGATGGGGCGCCACCCCGTCATGCACAGAGCAGGGCAGATCAGGAGGTTGCAATGCCACCCTCAGTCACGCTCAGGGTAGACTGATTGGGGGGTTGGGGCACCGCCCCCTGTTACACTCAAGGCAGGGTCGATGGGGAGGTTGCAGTGCCACCCCCGTCACGCACAGAGCAGGGCCGATCAGGGGGTTGGGGCACTGCCCCCTGTCACTCACAGAGCAGGGCCAATCAGGGGGTTGGGGTGCTGCCCCCTGTCACTCACAGAGCAGGGCCGATCAGGGGGTTGAGGAGCTCCCCCCTGTCACTCACAGAGTAGGGCCGATAGGGGAGTTGGGGCACCGCCCCTTCTCACACACAGAGCAGGGCGGATCAGGGGGTTGGGGCGCTGCACCCTGTCACACTCAAGGCAGGGCGAATGGGGAGGTTATGGCTCTACCCTGTCACACACAGAGCAAGGCCCGTGGAGGGGGGTTGGGGCACCGCACCCTGTCACACACAGAGCCGCAGGGCAATCGGGGGATTGGGGAGCTCCCCCGCCATCAGGCACAGAGCAGGGCTGATCAGGGGGTTTGGGCGCTGCCCCCTGTCACGCTGATCCCTGTGCCGGGAGGCATATTACCCTTTTACTATATAGGATAGAGGCCTGGTGCACGGGTGGGGGCTGGCTGGTTTGCCCTGAAGGGTGTCCTGGATCAGGGTGGGGGTCCCCACTGGGGTGCCTGGCCAGGCTGGCTGAGGGGCTGAGGGCTGTTTTCCCCGCTGGCAGTTGACTACAAGCTCCCAACCGCTCCTTGTTTTCTTTTTATTCTGGGCCAGCTTTAGCTCTGAGGCCTCGCTGCTGAAAACATGGATACAATGTTGCGGTCCGGGGCTGACTGAAAGTCGGCTTTGTTTAGCTTCTTATTTGCAACATAGTAATAGTTGCTTAGAGTTGCAGTTGAGAGGCCGGCAAGTGAGGCGGGGAACGTTGGAGTCTGCAGTCCCTGGAGGAAGCAAGCCTCCCTGCTTGCTTCAGTACATGGCTGCCGGCCGCCATCTTGGCTGACAGTTAATTTGCATAAGGATATGCTGATTAGCCAATGGGAAGGGTAGTGGTCGTACGCCAATTACCATGTTTCTCTTTTATTAGTGTAGATATATATATACTCTAATATATATATTAGAGTAGTGTCTTTTCTTCCTCCTAATATTTAAAAACACATTAATAGTGCTTCATAACACAGGGATACACCATTGTATAGCTGGCCAAACTTCGCTTCGTTTCACCCTAAATTTACATGTTTTCCCCTTTATTTATCTACAGCTCATGAGGAAATCAACTAGAAGTATAGAGGTGGACAATGAAGAAGAAATGTTGCAGAAGTGTTCCCTTTAATTACTTGTGGAAGATTGGCCTTTATTGATCACCATACCTTTGACCCATACAGAAAATGTCAAAACCTCATTGCCCCAAATTTAGATAAGAACCCATTTTTTATTGTTAAAATTAATATTTCCTGAGAAGTTGGGGCCAAAGGAGGCTTACTGTTGTGAGTATGCAAAATACAGAGTTCATTCTTGTATTATTACTTATTAATACTTAATAATTACTTATTAATTATTGTATTATTTTCCATATGCACAACTACATTTGCCCCAACCCGTAGAGGACAAGACTCTTGCATGTCTAACTATTGCACAGACTTGTTTGACATCATTTGATGTCTCTATTTCCCAGGAATAAAACAAAACAAAGCATACCAAAAAGTAAATACTTCACCAGTAAGATATTACTTTTTGAAATAATTATTAAATAAAATAAGCATAAAAGATTTTCAAAGAATGAAGTTGCAAAACAAAATGCTACTGTTTCCCTACAGCCTTGGTCAGTGGGGTAACCCCAGCTGCAGCGGCTTTGCAGCCATGACTAAACACCAGTGAGGAAATCTCCATCTGTTCTCCTCACCAATTTGTATTGTCAGGACAAATATCGGACAACTGACTATTCAGCAGTCATTGCTATTGCAACTGTCACTTCTTTCATCTCCTTCCTCTTCTCACATGGCCCCTGGGATAAAGTAAATGAGTACATAGTAAATATTTGTATAACTTAATCTACTGCTTACTTATCATTTTATCGGAGATATTGAAGTTGTTGTTTTAATGAAATATCAGATTATCTTAATCTAGATTATTCAAAGGAATGCCTTGCACTTTGCATGAGTGAAGTTTTCACTATTCCTTAGTGAAGAAAGTTAATACAACTGTCCCTTGTGCTTCTTTTCCTTGGGTTTGCAGACTACAAGATTAAGTACTGCAACTTTTTTTCTAGAAGTTAATCAGGATAACTCCTTGATCATTTTTGCCCACCTAATTTCAGATATATTTAATCCCATTTTCTGGTATGTGAGTGCATTAATAAACATCAAATTGTTTTTCAATATTTGACTGTCATCTTATCAGGACTCTTAGTAACAGTATTTTCCTCTCACTGTAAAATAAAAATTTAACATAGCTAGTCCTCAAATATTGTATGAGTTTTTGACTCCATTACATTCTTACATTATTACTAAAGTCTTCTTTAAATGGGTGTTAACCTATCTGTGTTCATTATTTATGCTTTATTTTTCTTCCATAGAATGACTTTTAAAAAATATTTATATGCATTGTATTGATCTATTTTTTAAGTAAAAATCATTTTTGTTCACATATACTTTTTCAAAATCATTTCTCCTTCGTTCTTTATGCATGTTAGCATTCCCTTCAAGTTATATCATCTGCAAATTTCATTAGCACATTGTTTACTCCCATTTGCAGGTAGTTAATGTAGATATTAAACATGACTATACCTAACCTAAATCCATGATTTAGTTGGATATTTCTTGAAAATAAAATAGCATTACTTATCATTGTTCCTCATTTGTAGTTCTTCTATCAATTTTTTTTATGGTAGCACAAGAATGTTCAATGCAACTTACTTTTAACATTTAAGTGTCCATTTCAAATTAATAAAATCAAACATGGTCTGCCTGCTGCATCTCTCACATTCATTAATGCTAATTCTGTAAAAATTGTGGAAACCTCATTGACCTGTAAAATTAATCTATAAATATAAGTTGTCTTGGAAACATAATACAGTTATCTTGGAGGCTTAAAGGTCTGTAAAGATATTTATTTTTTAATCTGGTCTGTCTGAGAAGCACCATTTATATTTCATCTGCTAATATTAATTCATCGGCAACTAAGGCATACTTGTGATTTTTTGTGATATGAATATGAACATATCCACAATAGAATTCAGTTGGCTTTCCACTCTATTCTAATTTTACTTGTCTTGTAATCTGAATGATTGTGTTAAGTATTTCTTCTAGTTGGGGCAGATAAAAAGAGGGAAATGTGTATTAATTATTTACAGTATGTTTTTCCATAACAAAACCAGATATTCAGACAGCAAACACTACTATAACCTTTGTTTTGTTGTTCTTTTTATGTTGGCCACCATTTTTATTGGTTGCACATAGCATGGTAATTAACAAATATATTTTTTCTTTGTCCCCTGTAGTCCAGAGATTAACATCATCTAATCACAGATAACATAAAATGATAAGTTAAATGGCACCGTCTCCTACATGACTGTGAAGATGTTCCCAACACATGACTTAAATCACATGATCTATATATATAAAGAGTCAAGGTCTGTAATGTCCAAAACAACCAAATGGATGACTGAACACCAGAAGTTAGTCCTGCAGTCAGTGCTGGGTCACTGACTGCTGAGGGGGCTGTGGATCAGGCCCAGAGAGAGGCCTGGAGAGAGAAGCAGGGTCTGATATGCAGCCCCTGTGGCAGTCAATGCTGGGTCAGCGCCATGGAAGCCAGTCCTGCAGTCAGTGCTGGTCGCCTTGGTGACCCAGCACTGACTGCTGCCATTGCAGTTGCAACGACCCAGCACTGACTGCCGTGGGAGCTGTGGATCAGGCCCAGAGAGAGAAACAGGATCTGATCCACAGTCTTCCAGGCAGCTGTTGATCAGCCCTTGCCTCTCTCTTTCTCTCCGGGCCTTGCCAGCAGCTGTGCCTCTCTTTCTTTCTGGGCCTTGCCAGCAGCCGCGGGGGCTGCTGATCAGCCCTGCCTCTCTGATCAGGCCCAGAGATAGGCCTGGAGATGCTGACTGGCATAGAAACCGACCAATCAGAACCTAATCTGGGTGAACTGCGAAGGCAGAACATAAGATGGAGGCTGAGGAGGGGTTTTAAGCGCAACAGCTGTTTGGTGTAAGGTGTAAGAAAGCGGTTCAATTTTTTAATGACCGGCTTGGCAGTATAGTGCATATGGCTGGCTATCAGTCCAGATATAAGGATTATGTATTTTTGTCTGCCAAGAGCATCTCCTCCTGCTGAAAAAGGCTCCCCCACCCCTTTAAGCAATCGTATCCTATATAATCTATCTATACTAATAAAAGGGTAATATGCTAATTAGACCAGGTTGACCGGCCATCTTCCAGATATCCAACTTTCCTCTGGACAAAGCCATGTGTCCAGAGGCCGAGGCAGAGACAGGGGAGAGCAGTTGGGGGGCGAGATCAGGCCAGTAGGGGAGGGCAATTAGGGGCAATCAGGCTAGCAGGGGAGAGCAGTTAGGGGTGAGATCAGGCCGGCAGGGGAGAGTAGTTTGGGGCGATCAGGCAGGCAGAGGGGTTAGGGGCAATCAGGAAGGCAGGCAGAGGCAGTTAGGGGTGATTAGGCAGGCAGGCAGGTGAGCAGTTAGGAGCCAGCAGTCCCAGTTTGTGAGAAGGATGTCCGACTGCCGGTTTAGGACATCCCCCAAAGGGTCCCTGATTGGTGAGGGTGCAGACTGGGCTAAGGGAACCCCCTCCCATGCATAAATTTCGTGCACCGGGACACTAGTTATGAAAAAAGTCCTATAACAACAAAATATATTTTATTAACTGAATCACCTCCTTTCCTCTGAAGTTTTTACCAATACACATGAAGAAGTTTGGCACTGTAGTAGTTATTTTCCTGTGTCCCATTGCTCCTCCCCAAGCTTATTAGGCTAACTAGTCATGATAATTTCGTTCCTTTTAGGGATGGGGAACACTAAGGCAATGTGGGCTAATGAGAGACTTATTGGGGGTTTTGAAAAAAGAGTCCCTCCTCAGGAATTCTGTAACTTCTCTCTTTTCTCCCTGACATTCCCCACCTCAAGCCACGTGAATAGGCACAAAGCCCAGATTACCACTGGCAGCAAACTTGCCACTATGGGGCAATCACTTAAGAAATATGAGTGTGGGCTGCCACATAGTTAGAAAGAAGCTGGTCCTTAGGACCCCACTGAGCCCGTGGAACAAGTCAGGACCTAGGCTGAAGCACAGCGTAGCCGGTTCTGGGCTTGCTCATTTACAAACACACAGATGACCTTTCTCTGTAAGTCTATCCAAAAGAATATCTGTTACACAGAGCCAAAGCCTCCCAATTAAACATTAAGCATGTGCTTTGTAAGCTTAAATTAAGCATGTGTGAAAGTTTGGTATAGATTTTGTAACTAGATTTATGTTTAAATTGGAAGATTTTGTATCTTAATGTATATTCTATACCACAAAAGCCTATTAAGGGGAGGTCTTGTAACCAACCCAGGGGCAGAGAGATAATAAATGCAGAGTCAGGTCTCCAGTCCAGGTGCTCTGGCCCCAGAGCCTGTCCTTGAACCATTATACAGCATTGCCTCCCAACAGAATGTTGACTGAGGACAGTTGAGGGAATTTTGACACGTGTGTGCAAAATGGAATAGAACCCAAAGCAGCTAGTGTCTAAAGAAATGAGTTTTACAAAGAATGGAATGGTCATTAATGTGAAACAAGAAGAACTAAAATTAAGCCTTTATATGAATTGAATTCTGATAAAAAACCAGGTAGTCTAGTACTCGCTGGAGTATACATCTTGTAGTGACTTAAATAATTAATTAAAGGAGGAGAAAAGCAAAAGTGTTACACGTGTAATTTCTTAGTTAACTAGAACTATTATTATTATTTACCTATATAACACCCCCAATATGGAACCTTTTATATCCCCAAATCTTCTCTATGCGTTCTCCAAAATGGAAATGGTATGTTCCCTCGAAACCTTCTTCCATCTCTCATTATCTCTATATGCAGTATGTCTGTGAGGTAACAACATACATGTTGGAAGAAATCTGTCAGTATTTCCTGAACGGGTATCCAAATTTCCTTTAATAACATGTTCCAGCCAAACTTTTCTTTCATAAAAGGATGTCTGAAAAGAAGGAATAGGATTTTCAAACTGTTTTCAATAGTGAGCGAGAGAGAGAGAGAGAGAGAGAGAGAGAGAGAGAGAGAGAGCCGGGGAGGGGAGGAACAGACATAAATTTCATTACAGCATAGTTTACTGAGTATTATCATTCCTATTAGACCAGTGTGAAATCTGATGCCCGGAAATATTTTAAGGCACTTTTCTACAGCATCATAACTAATAATTATGCTCATTCCAGTCCAGACTGTTGCTTTTAGATGGGGTTTATGCTTTTATTGCCTTCCATGGAGACAAACAAAACAGAAAAGAAATATCCTGGGAGAGGCAAACAAGTATAGTTAAAATTTCTTATCTCATATGGTTGAGTCTTTGGGTTGAACTAACTCACAGAGTAAGTAGTTACTTACTTAATGAACTGAAGTGACCTGCAATTGTCATAATTTTGTAGGGGAAATGTGACTTAGTGACGTTGTGCTCTTGAGCACGGAGATTTGTGATCTGGAATTAACGAACATTAAGAATGAAGCACTACCCAGCTGCTGAATTTATACTACACTGGTTATTTCAAGAAACATTTTCAAGTGCCTACGCTGTATTACTCACCATGGTGTTTGCCAACAATGTAAGAAAGAAGAATAGTAACTACTGTTAATTGAATACCTCCTTTGTGCCAAGTGCTTTTACCTGTTTTCAAATGTCATCTTTACTATGATACTTCATGGTAAGTGATCCTATCCACAAGCTTTGTTTTATTTCCACTCTGAACTTTCCTACTTTTGCAGAGCTTGATTGAAAATGATCTGACTCAAAGCCATAGCAGTCTGACTTGAACAACTATGCTCTTTCTGTGGTTATATCCATGTTCTTTCTGGCTTATAGAAAATGGAAAAGGCTTATGATCAAATGAGTTACATTTAGGCAGCTGTCTCTGTGGAACATGCTGGTGCCTTCCCCACCTGCTGCCCCCAGGGGCATTTTCCTTCCCCCCTCTCCCCTCTCCCCCTCTCCCCTCTCCCCTCTCCCCTCTCCCCTCTCCCCTCTCCTCTCTCTCTCTCTCTCTCTCTCTCTCTCTCTCTCTCTCTCTCCTAAGCTCCAAGGGCCCTTCTTTTGCCTCTGTAACTTATTTCTTGAGCCCATTTATTCTTCCGCTCACTTCATCTACCTCTGTGACTTTCTAAATAAACTTCCTCTTATAAAAAAATAAATAGATGCCAAAATCGGTTTGGCTCAGTGGCTAGAGCGTTGGCTTGCTGACTGAAAGGTCCCAGGTTCGATTCCGGTCAAGGGCATGTACCTGGGTTGCAGGCACATCCTCACTAGGAGATGTGCAGGAGGCAGCTGATCGATGTTCCTCTCTCATCGATGTTTCTAACTCTCTATCTCTCTCCCTTCCTCTCTGTAGAAAATCAATAAAATATATTTAAAAATAAATAAATAAATAAATAAATAAATAGACGAGTTACATTTAGCAGGGCAAAGAAACAAGCCTACAATTGTAACTCAGTGAAGGAAATGTTATTGTGGTGTGTATGTTCTAATGCTCCACACACTGTGATTATACTATAGCTCATTTAATAGTTCACAATGTGTACATAAGCTTTCTTTCTTGGTCACTTTTTATGATTTGTAGGAAGCATGTGTTCAGGAAAGGTGTTTAACACCGTAGCTGTGTGTTGTGTATGAAGGATTATGAGCTCATCTTTGAGACTGTCAGTTAACATAAATTTGAAGATTTAAACATTTATAACTACCTTTAAATAGGTGGCAAGGTTAGCCTATAAATTGTGAACTTATATATGTGAAATATTACCAGGGAACAAGGAAGCCAAAATAACCTGAAATCTGAACTTCACTTTGTAAGAATGGAAATAAAAATAAATATATTTTAGTAATGCATGTTATACTATATTGACATTTAGTTTTTCTTCGCCTTTTTAAATAGTTAGCCTTTCTATTGGGAGAAATTGCAAAATGAATTCAATAATAATTTCTAACACCTATATAGTTCTTATTATGTGTGAAGCAGCTCACCAAGTGTTTTGTAGATATTGCCCTATTTAATACAAGAAAGACCCTCTGAGGAAACTAATATTATTATCCTTAATTTACAGAGCAAGGAACTGAGGAAGAAAGAGGCTACATGACTTGCCACACAGATGCCGGGTTGCAGAGCTCTGATTCAAACCAAGGTCCTCTGCTGCCATGTTTCTGCTCTTAACCCTGCCACTCACTGCCTCTCCATAGGCCAGAGGGGCATACTGCATACAGAACATTGAGGGCTGTGCCACCTCTCCTGAGTGACTTAGAATCTAATTGACAAGAATACGTGAAAGAGAGCCACACATACCACCCTCTAAATGTACACCAGTATTAAATTAATTTTAAAGAAATATGATATAACAGAAAGGGAAGGTGGACCAATTTCTTATTGCCAGTATATACCACATAGGACATATATTTTGATTCATATAAATTGCCTAACACAGTGATGGCGAACCTAGGACACGCATGTCAGAGGTGACACATGAACTCATTTTTTGGGTTGATTTTTCTTTGTTAAATGGCATTTAAATATATAAAATAAATATCAAAAATATAAATCTTTGTTTTACTATGGTTGTAAATATCAAAGTATTTCTATATGTGACACAGCACCAGAGTTAAGTTAGGGTTTTTCAAAATGCTGATACGCCGAGCTCAAAAGGTTCACCATCATTGGTCTAACAGTTCAGTGAAATACTATTAGCATCCCCATTGAACAGACGGAGACTAAACGACTTGTCCAAACCCATGCAGCAGGAGATGAGTGAAGTCAGGCCGTTGAACTCCAAGTGTGCTGTCCCATGGACAAGCAGCAACAGCATCGCCTGTAAGTTTGTCAGCAGTGAAAATTCCCAGGCCTAACCCAGACTTGTTGAATCAGACTTAGCTCTCTGGTTTAATTTGTGTTTCAATCATCTTTCTCAGTGATTCTTGTGCATTCTTAAGTTTGAGCATCACCCAGCTAAAGGTATGAATTCTGTGACCTGCTGTGACCTGGACTAGTTGAGTTTCATGAAGGAGGAGGAGGAGAAGGAGAAAAAGAAGAAGAAGAAGAAGAAGAAGAAGAAGAAGAAGAAGAAGAAGGAGGAGGAGGAGGAGGAGGAGGAGGAGGAGGAGGAGGAGGAGGAGGAGGAGGAGGAGGAGATAAGAGCTGTTCTTTGAAGGATTTGTGAAATATTGGTGAGTAGAAAGGATAGAGAAGGTATTACAAGAGGGGCCTTTTACTGGACATGTCTCCCATGATGACTGCAATGTTCCTATTCTCCATCTAGCTCTAATGATTTCATTCAAAACTCACTTACTGGACTAAGGGTGGGTACCTGATTCAAAGGTAGACCATCTGCAATGTCATCAGTAAAATGTGTAGAGGCTTTGCATGAAGTGATTCATTCTGGTGATTAAGTGAATTTGTATTTGTACTATGGACTCTGGAGGGAAAATTTTCAGTGTGGGTCGCAAGAATAATGGAACATGCAACACAAGAAAAGCAAAGAGACAAGCTTTTCCGTAGATCTTTTATCCAACTTTTTTGGGGGGAGGAGGACCTAGCTTTTTCTATTTGAGTATTCTCAAATTTCTCTAGATACCCGGAGTAAGTATAATCTCAGTCTAACTATAATCACTTATGTAACAAAGAAAAAGCAAGGAGACTTGAAGTAGCAATGCATATGGAGGGACAGCTAGGAAGCCCAATCTGAGTGCCCGGTTATTGTTATCATGAAGTGCAGGAGACAGGGCTAGTGAGAATGATGTCCAGAAGAGTGAAGAAAGTTCTTAGGCTAGCAAGTCACTTCTGCACTTCCTCTCCCTAAACTCCATTCTCTTTTTGTAATTTCCATATTCTTCAGTGCACCAACAGCACCACACCACAAGCATAAAATTTTATAGTGGCAACTTCTTTCTAAAAAAAGTACTTATCACTAGTAGCAAAGGCACTTTCTCTTTGGATGAGGCAAAATTGTCCTGGGAAATTCAAACACTGGCTTCTCTTGTTCAGAGATGCCAAGAAGTTGTCTCTTCTGGGCTCACAGAGCAGCCTTGCTCTAGACCTCAAGCTATGTTGCAAAGCCTGTCTCTGCTCCTTCTTTTCTTTGCCACATTCCTATTGTAATTCCTCCCTTCACCCCAGCACAATGCGCGAACAGATAGAAATCACTTATGCAGAGGTGACTATGTGGTTCCGAGGCTGCATCCTTAGAAAAATGCAATGACTCTAATTTTAGCCTCACGTCTAAGCAAAAATGAGGGTTTGCTTTGTGAATGGGTAACCTTCTATATGATTTGTAGAGCATTCTTTTGTCATTTTCTATGCATATGTTTGAATCTTGGGGCACTTTTATCACAGCATAGGCCTTGTTTTCAACAATCTGGATCCAAATCACTTTTTCAGAATGAGGTCTTAAAATGGTCCTGAGATATGAAGTCTAGTTTTGTCCTAGAGATCTGGTTAAAATAGTGACCCCTTCAACTTAAGACTTTCCATGAAGGAACTGGAAAAGGAAATAAAAGTAGCTCATCTCATCTCTTATCCTATGCTTTTCAGTTTTTCACTTTTACTGGTACTAGTCCCTTCCATCTTAGCCTTTGAACTAGTGTTTTATTTACCCCCCTAACATATAATACCAAAGATAGCTGAAGAGCTAGGACCGTAAACAAGGCATCAAATAAACTTAACCAAAGATTCCATGAAAAAAACAGAATTATTTATGTCTTTGTAACCACTGTACTTGTATATACATGTGTGATTTTGTGTGTGTGTGTGTGTGTGTGTATGTGTGTGTGTGAGAGAGAGAGAGAGAGAGAGAGAGAGAGAGAGAGAGAGAGAGAGAGGATAGTTTATTCAGCATCAATATTTGGGCTCTTTTTTTTTCAAATGGAAGCATGAAGAATACCTATAATTCTAAAGGACAGCATTCATCAGTTGATCTAAAAATGAAACTATGTTTTCTATAAAGATTTTCTCTTTTCTAAAGATATTGGATTAGTTCCATCCTGCTTTATTCTTTTCTTTAGAAAAAGATGGTGTTAAAATGCCACCAAGTAGAATATGGGGATTTATGCAGAGGTCTCTACATCTGTAAATGTACATTGTGTATGAACACCCTAAGGGGGTTTTAACTTCTTCCCTTAAAAAGTTAGATGGATTCATTTCAGTTGTGCACATCCAGCTTCATGCTCTGACGTGGCCAGATCGCCATCGCTTGCATTTAGGACACAGGTGTCTGGTGATAATGTACATTGGCACTTTTCCAGTATTGGCTGATGATGGGACTTTCTAAAGAATCTGACTTGAGATATTAGTAATGAATAACTAAAATGTTCAATCCCCAGACAGATGGATTATGCTAAGGCTTTCATGTATTCAATGATTTCTAAACTTATATTAATTTCCAGATAATACGAGCAACTTTCTATCTAAGAAATACTTTAACCGTGTGATAAAAGGAAATATTGCCCCTGAAGATAAAAGATCAAAACATGCTATCACAGAGAGTAATATTAGTTCTCTAAAAAAGATAACTTGATTGCTTTTGTATAATTTAAAATGTGTCCAAATTAAATGTGCCTGATTTTTTATGAAATAGTTATCAACATTGGAGTTTTACATGTCATAAATTAAAAGTTGTGACAGCAAATGTATCTAATTGTTATGTCATGGCAGTACAGGTTATGTAATGCTGATAGTCACAATTTTTAAGAAATGTGTTTTCTTTATATATTATTTTCTGATGATTTCAGGTGAGATTGACTGGCCATAATTATATTGTGCAGATCTGATTATGCTTCCATCAAGGTTCCAGCACCAGAGGGTTAGGGATCTCACTAATTAGCCCCCACAGGTCACCTCCCAGGGCAGACAGCAAGTTGGAGAAGGATAGAGAGCACATCTGGATGGGAAAGCAGAAGTTTACTGCACAATGTGGTAAAAAGAAATGGTAAGCCCTAGCCGGTTTTGCTCAGTGGATATAGCGTCGGCCTGCGGACTGAAGAGTCCCAGGTTTGATTCCGGCCAAGGGCACATGCCTGGGTTGTGGGCTCGATCCCCAGTGGCGGGGGGAGGGGGGGGCGTGCAGCAGGCAGCCGATCAATGATTCTCTCTCATCATTGATGTTTCTATCTCTATCCCTCTCCCTTCCTCTCTAAAATCAATAAAAATAAATAAATTATAAAAAAGAAAAGAAATGGTAAATTCTGCTGATTTAATGCTTATTGTTTCATTTTTTCAAGTTATTGAGATATAACTGACACATAACAATGTGTAAGTTTAAGGTATACGATGTGATGTTTAATACATTTATATATTGTGAAATGATTATCACAGTAGGATTTGGTAAGACCTCCAACACCTCACATAATTACTTTTGTGTGTGTGTGTGTGTGTGTGTGATGAGATGAGATTAAGATCAACTCTCTGAAAGTTTCAAGTACATAATAAAGTATTGCTAACTATACAGTCACCACACTGTGAATTATATCTCCAGAGCTTATTCATCTTATAATTGAAAGTTTATACTTTTTGATCAACATTTCCCCAACTCCCTACCCTTGGCAACCACCATTCTAGCCTCTGTTTCTGAGTTTGGCTTTGTAGATTCCACATATAAGTGATACTAAGCAGTATTCATCTTTCTCTATTTGACTTATTTCACTTACCATAATGTCCTAAAAGTCCATCCATGTTGTGACAAATGGCAGGCTTACTTCCTTCTCATGGCTAAATAATATTCCATATATATATATATAATCAGATCTTTAACCATTCATTTGTTGACAGATTTTTAGGTTGCTTCCATATCTTGGCTATTGTAAATAATGCTGCAATAAACAAAGAGATATAGATATCTCTTCAAGATGCTGATTTTATTTCCTTTGGATATATACCAAGTAGTAGGATTGCTAGATCATGTAGTAGTTTTATTTTTAATTTTTTGAGGAACCTCTGTACTGTTTTCTTTCTTCCTTTCTTTTTTTGCAGTTTCTACGGCTTCCTCTTTATTTTATAATTTTTTAAAATTTTTATTGTTTAAAGCAGCGGTTCTCAACCTGTGGGTAGCGACCCCTTTGGGAGTCGAACGACCCTTTCACAGGAGTCACCTAAGACCATCGGAAAACACATATATAATTACATATTGTTTTTGTGATTAATCACTATGCTTTAATTATGTTCAATTTGTAACAATGAAATTGGGGGTCACCACAACATGAGGAACTGTATTAAAGGGTCGCAGCATTAGGAAGGTTGAGAACCACTGGTTTAAAGTAATACATATGTCTCCTTTTTCCCCAATTGACCCCCCTCGCCACTCCCACCCCCCAGGACAAGTCTCCACCATCCCAGTGTCTGTGTCCATTGCTTATGCTAATATGCATGCATACAAGTCCTTTGGTTGATCTCTAACCCACCCACGCCCCCCACCTTCTCTCTGAGGTTGGATGGTCTGTTCAGTGTTACCTTGTCTCTAGATCTGTTTTTGTTCATCAGTATATGTTGTTCATTATATCCCACATATGAGTAAGATCATGTGATATTTATCTTTCTCCGGTGGCTTATTTCACTTAGCATGATGCTCTCCAGGTGTATCTATGCTGTTGCAAATGGTAGGAGTTCCTTCTTTTTATAGCAGTGTAGTATTCCATTGTGTAGATGTACCACAGTTTTTTAATCCCCTCAACTGCTGATGGGCACTTAGGCTGTTACCAAATCTTAGCTATGGTGAATTGTGCTGCTATGAACACAGGGATGCATATATCCTTTCTGATTGGTGTTTCTGGTTTCTTGGGATATAGTCCTGGAAGTGGGATCAATGGGTCAAATGGCAGTTCCATTATTAACTTTTTGAGAAAACTCCATACTGTCTTCCACAGTGGCTACACCAGTCTGCATTCCCACCATCAGTGCAAGAGGGTTCCTTTTTCTCCACATCTTCTCCAGCACTTGCCGTTTGTTGATTTGTTGATGATAGCCATTCTGACAGGTGAGAGATGGTGGTTGTTTTGATTTGCATCTTTCAGATGATTAGTGACTTTGAGCATGTTTTCATATGTCTCTTGGCCTTCTGTATGTCCTTTTTCAAAAAGTTTCTATTTAGGTCCTTTGCCCATTTTTTGATTGGATTGTTTATCTTCCTTTTGTTAAGTTGTATGAGTTCCCTGTAAATTTTGGAGATTAAACCCTTATCTGAGATAGCATTGGCAAATATGTTCTCCCATGCAGTGGGCTTTCTTGCTGTTTTGTTGATTGTTCCTTTTTCAGTGCAGAAGCTTTTTATTTTGATGTAGTCCCATTTGTTTATATTCTCCTTAGTCTCCATTGCCCTAGGAGCTGTGTCTGTAAAGATATTGCTACGACGTATGTCTGATATTTTGCTGTCTATGGAGTCTTTTAAGGTTTTTATGGTTTCCCATCTTACATTTAAGTCCTTTAAGCATTTTGAATTTATTTTTGTGTTTGGTGTAAGTTGGTGATCTAGTTTCATTTTTTTTGCATCTATCTGACGAATTTTCCCTAGACCATTTATTGAAGAGACTGTCTTGATTCCATTGTATGCTCTTGACTCCTTTGAGCATAATGGCTAGGATCTACCAGCATTTCTGGGTTCTCTGTTCTGTTCCACTGGTCTATATGTCTGTTCTTGTGCCAGTGCCAGGCAGTTTTGAGAACCATGGCTTTGTAATATAGCTTGATATCTGGTATTGTGATCCCTCCAACTTTGTTCTTCTTTCTCAGGATTGCTGTGGCTATTCGGGGTCTTTTTTTATTCCGGATGAATTTTTGGAGAGTATGTTCTAGGTCTGTGAAATATGCCATTGGTATTTTAATGGGGATTGCATTGAATCTATGAATTGCTTTTCGTAGAATGGACATTTTAATGATGTTGATTCTACCAATCCATTAACACGGTATGTTCTTCCATTTATTTATGTCTTCCTCTATCTATTTTTTCAACATCCTGTATTTTCTGAGTACAAGTCTTTTACTTCCTTGGTTAAGTTTATTCATAGGTATCTTAATTTTCTTGGTGCAATGGCAAATGGGATTTTTTTTAAGTTTCTCTTTCTGTGAGTTCATTATTGGTGTATAAAAAAGCCATAGATTTCTGGGTGTTAATTTTGTATCCTGCTACATTGCCAAATTCATTTATTAAGTATAGTAGTTTTTTGATGGCGTCTTTGGGGTTTTCTATGTACAATATCATGTCATCTGCAAATAATGACGATTTTACTTCTTCTTTTCCAATTTGGATATCTTTTATTTCTTCTTCTTGTCTGATAGCTACGGCCAGCACTTCCAGTACTATATTGAACAAGAGTGGTGAAAGAGGACACCCCTGTCTTGTTCTCAGGGGAAATGGATTTAGTTTTTGCCCATTGAGTATGATGTTGGCTGTAGGTTTACCATACTTAAGGCTTTTATTATATTGAGGTATGATCCCTCAATTCCCACTTTGCTGAGAGTTTTTATCAGGAAAGGGTGTTAGATTTTGTCAAATGCCTTTTCTGTATTGACTGATATGATTGTGATTTTTCTCTATTTGTTTATGTGATGTATCACACTTATTGATTTGTGGATATTGTACCATCCTTGTATCCCCAGAATAAATCCTACTTCTTATGGAGTATGATCTTTCTAATGTAATGCTGGATCCAATTTGCTAGAATTTTTGTTGAGAATTTTAGCATCTATGTTCATCAAGGATATTGGCCTGTAGTTCTTTTTATTTGTGGTGTCTTTATCTGGTTTTGGAATTAGTGTAATTCTGGCTTCATAGAAAGAGCTTGGAAGTATGCCTTCCTTTTGAATTTTTTGGAATAGTCTGAGGAGGATAGGTTTTAATTCTTATTTGAATGTTTGGTAAAGCTCCCCTGTAAAGCCATCCAGAACAGGGCTTTTGTTTGCTGGAAGATTTTTGATTACTGCTTCAATTTCTTCTGTAGTTATCCGTCTATTCAGGTTTTTTATTCTTCCTGATTGAGTTTTGGTGTATTGTTTTCCATAAAGGCTGTACGAATTTACCATCCCACCAAAAATACACAAAAGTCCCCTGTTCTCTACATCCTTGCCAATACTTATCTCTGGTCTTTTTTATAATAGCAATTCTATAAGGTGTGAGGTGATACTCATTATTTTGATTTGCATTTCCCTGATGATTAATGATGTTGTCAGGACTATGCACAAGTGAGTAGGTGAGATATGCAGAATGCTGGGGTGCTCATTGGCCAGTTAGAGGATCTATGTTCCTTTAATGTTCTTCAAGAATCCTATCTGTGGTTCTCACTGCCTCTTTCCACCCATGACTCAGTGTCCTGGATGGGACAAGAGAGAGCCTTTTTGGCAGCATCCCATACAGATGGGGAAGCTTGGTACCCACTCACTTTGTCCCATGGGAGAAATCATGGACTGAGAAGATTTCTCATGGCACTGAGCTGTGCACCTCAGGGAAGGGGTGATGTGGATAAACTCATGCTGTTTTGTTTTTAGTTTCTTTAGTGCATCCAAACTGGCATTTTATTGCTCCAGTGCTGTGCTTGAAGTTCTCTCCTGGAAACCTGGACTTCCATAGAGCCTCATCCATGTGTGATTGTCTAAATAGTATTCTTTGGGGCTCCTGGACCACGGCCACGAGGAGCTGGAGCCAGTTCATGGGCCACTTTGGTGGCCACAGCTAAGCCTGGCAGTCTGTATGCCTGTTATCCACTGCATGGTGAGTGAGACTTCTTTTAAGTCTTTTGTGGTTTGGTGCTGGATGCCACAGTCCAACAAAGGCACTTTGTCCATGGGTGGATGCTAAACTATTGCTACTGGGGAGGGGCTTTATGATGAAGGATGACTTATTCAGCCATGTAGCTGACTTTGCTCTCTTAATATCTCATTTTAAAGTATACTTCAAATAATAGGATGTCTTACTCTGCTTGGGCTGCTGTAACAAAATATCATAGACTGGATGGCTTAAAGAACAATCACTTATTTCTTACAGTGCTGGAGGCCAGGAGGCCCAAGATTAGTGACTGTGGAGAGCCCTCTTCCTGGTTTGCAGAAGGCTACCTTTTTTGCTCTATTCTTACATGTTGGACACCAAGGGCTCTGATCTCTTCCAATTCTTATAAGGGCACTAATCCCATCATGAAGGCTCCACCTTCATGCCCACATCTAAACCTAATTACTTCTAAAAGGCCCCTGCATCAAACACCATCACTTTGTGGATTAGGGCTTCAACATATGCATTTTGCAGGGACACAGTCATTTAGTACACAGAACAGGGAAAAACACCTGCCATCACCATTCATTCAGAATATATTTTTGAAAGACAGTGTCTTCTTATCCAGTGAACTTTGTTGGTCTCCTTTCATTCTAGACCTTTGTAGGAAGCATATGACACTGCTAACGAAGGTCATCTGAAAATTAAGAAGGGTTTAGCATGTTTAGGATGAACAGGACAAGAGTCAGAAACTAAAATGGGCAGTCTCATTGGCAAGTGGGTGGCTGAGCTAGCAGATTTTGTTGGTTCTATTCTTTGCTCCTCCTCCTCTGGGAGTACTGATGTATTATGGATAAGTTGCATAGTATTGCCACTCTAATGTTGCTTAACAAACCACTCCAAAACTCAGTGGCCTAAAACAATACTCTGTTCTCATAGACCTGCAAGTTGGCTGGGGATCAACTAATCTAGACTGGGCCTAGTTAGGTGGCTCTTCTTCAAACTGTAGGTCTGGTTGGGCTTGGTTCACTCTATTCATTCTAGATAAAGAGGCAGCAGCAATGTTCTCCTCATGGAGGTGGAGGCTATACAAAGAGGGCAAGTATAAAATGAATAATGCCACTTCGGATTTAGGCTCAAAATGGGCACACTGCGCTACTCTCCATATGTAACTGGACAGTCATGTGAGACACATGGCTAAAGTCATAATTAAGGCATAGGGAAATATTATGCTTCAGATGAAAGCATGGCAAGAATATGGATGCAAAAAGGGATAAAAAAACATTGGAAACAAAATTGCATTCTACTGCACTCTGTCTACAATTACTCATTTGCAAACCCACCCTCATGCAAAAACAAAACAACAAAAGACACACAAACAATCAAAACAATCACCCTCTTCCCAGAACCCTTAAAAGTCTCATGCCACATAACAACAGACTCAATGTCCAGGATCTTATAATCCACTTCAGTCCAGATGTGGCCTTTTAAAATCTAGAAAAGTATGAAATAAGAGGGTAATTTATTTTCCTCAAACACGATATGCTACTGGAACAGAGAAAGAATAAGTGCGATAACCACTCTCATTTGAAAAGGGAAAGAGAGGAGAATGAGACGCAGGCATGTGGTAGGCATTAGGCTACAGAACTGTGAAATCCCATTGGGAAAATGTTGCCAGGAACCCCTGTTCTAGGGATAGGGAGTGGTCTAAAGACCCAAATTCTGCTTCCAGGGAGTGGTTCCCTAGGCCGCTATTTTCCTGATTTGTTGTTCTATTCCTCTTGGATGTCCTTTCTCCCCAATTGTCCTCTTTCCATTTCTGAAAAAAACTTTGTCTCAAATGCACTGTATGGAAGCTGAGCCACATTCTCAGACTGCTCCCTGCTTGTAGATATTACATCTCCACCAGAGGCCTTATATCTCCACCAGACCCAGTCCATCTCAGTCCTGGATTTCAGGACTTTCCTCAATCAAATCTCTCAAAATTACTGTGGGTCTTATATATGTATTTTATCAGTATGTTTTATGGCCCCCAAAACACAGTCACAATTTTTCCAATGTTCACTTCTCTTTCTACTCTTAAACTTGCTATGCCAGTAAACTTTCTTAATATGACTATCTTCCTGTCTAAGAAATACTTTACGTTTTTGGTTGTGTTTTTTTTTTAAAGTTGCTTCTAAGGATCAAAACCCAAAGTATTTTACCAGAAAAAGATATTAATCTTCTATAATATATAACCTAATTCGTTTTATAATTCAAAATAAAAAAGTTAAAAACTAAGCTTGCCAGATTTGCATAAAATTATTATCAATGTTAGTGTTTTACATTCACCAGTGGTTTAAAAAACAGGTTCATTTGTCTGCAAAGCCCTTCTTTAGATGCCTTCTCCCACCCCCACACCCACCCCTTATTTGTAGCTGAGAGCGATCTACTAGGTACCATCTTAATTCTTTCAGAGATCTTAACAAATATTATGAGGGCCAAACTCTGATTTGTTCTGTACCCCCAGGCTGTATACTAATATTGATTTAATCTTTGCTCCCATCCTATATCTTAATCTGAGAATCTTTTACTGGTTGGAGAATCTGAAGAATAGTATAATTTTCAAAGCCAGAAATTTCTGGATTTATAACATTCTGCTTATAAACTGGTAAATTCTTTTCTGGTCTCATGTCCTTCTTGTGGGAATATATAGAGCTAAAAGAGATAAGCGCACCGTTTTTCTTTTTTTCCTTAAAAACCATCTTGCCCAAGTCTACAAGTTGGTAAGGAAGAGTTTTTATGTTCCAAGTTATAGCAGGTGAAATTTTAAATGTTTTGCCTCTTTAAAAGATGAGTCATTATTTTTTCCAGATGTAAACTTCCAGAAAAATTGCAATTTCCTTGCTATTTTCCTAATCTTCACCCACTTCAAAGACTTACCTTTGAAGATTTCAAAGGTAAGCCTTCTAATTGAATTGAAACAATTTAATATAAGTATATATTGGCAATTCATTTTTAGATTTTAATACAAATTTAAAGGCATGTATTTATGTTTTAGTTACATCTGCACCCCACTTTCAGTATCAAGTTTGTAACAGCTAGTTTCTGCTACAATGTGGTTGCTGAACAAAAAAGACCAGAGCTCAGAAGCATAAAGCAAAATAACTGTTTATTTTCAGAGATGTGAAGTTGCTGATCTAGGCTGGGCTTGTTTGGATGGCTTCTGCATTAAGCTGCAGGTCCAGCTAAACCTAGCTTATCATCCAGGTCTACTCCACATGTGATCATTTCAGGGCTCTGACTGAAGGGATAATAGTTACCTAGGGAAGCTTTGCTAACGATGATAGCAGAGGTGCAAAGAGAATGGGAACACTTGAGGCCCTTAAGGCCTAGACTTGGAACTGGCACTTTATCGCTTCTCCCCCCACATGCTATTGACCAAGCAAGTCCCATAGCTAAAGCCAGAGTCCAGAAGCAAAGAAATATATTCCAATCGGTGATGAGACCATGGCAGGAAAAGATTGTGGCCAATTATTTAGTATATCACACTTTGAGAGTTCGAAATAGCCCTGGCTGCCACGTTGCAGATAGTTTTAAGAATTTATAAGTCCAGCAGAAAGAGCACCTGCTTTTTTACTGCTAAATCGTTAATACTAGAATGATAATCAGCTAGTGCATAATTATTCTATAGTTTCCAGTTTGACACTGGTGAACAAGTACATATTGTCAATTCATTCTGAAAAATACCTTCCATTAGCTACCATCTTATGCTGGAAACTTTAATTTGAATGAATAGAATATTAAGGCTCATACTGAAAGCTATTGCCTCCTTTTTTCCCTCATTGTCATAATATTGCAATTGCTGCTAGAATCTTGAAATGCTTATCTTCTCTGCAGTCACTTACATAGACGCTTTCATAAGCCCTAGGTCATTCCTCATAAATGTCCCCAAATTTTGAGAGGATGAAGCACTTTGTATTATTATTGCTCTTGAAATTTCCACCAATATTTCCATCAAGATTGATCTTAGAACCCCATTTAGGTCATTCACTTGGTTGACAACCTTGACAATCTTAGTTGAATCACTTATGGAACCAATTTTCTCATTGTCCCCATTAACATTTGATGATTTTTACTCTGTCATCCAGCACCAAAATCCAGTGACTCACTAGAAATAATGGAAGGCATTCTAAATTTGGAATACCATCTAATGATGCACTTATTTAGGGTACAATGATTAACACTTATCTACATTTTGGTCAATATATTTATATCACCATAAGAGGGTTACAAAGGAACTATTCGACTTGGAAATATTGCCACTAATAAATAACTCTTTTCTAGCTTAATTCCGTCATCATGTGTTTTGTTTACTTATTCAAATTATCTAATTCCTAATTCAAATGATAAGAATGAAATATTTAGAATAAATTTAACAAAAGATGTGTAATACTCTATACTTAAAAAGTATACTAGTAAACACTTGTTGAGAGAAAGTAAAGAAGATGGAAACAAATGGAGAAATATGGCAGATTTATAGACTAAAAGGTCCAAGTATTTTTGTGTCAATTCTCCCCAAATGGATCAATATATTCAATATAACCCCAATCAAAATTCTAGCAGGATTTTGTAAAAAATGACAAATTGATTCAAAGAGTATAATGCTAAATGGGTGGCAGTAGAAAGTTCACACTCAGATTCTAGACACTCACCCCTACTATTTTCTATCTGTCTGTGAGACATTTGATCAAATAAAGATTCACTACTCACTGATATTCTTCCTAATTCCTTATTTTTGTTCTTTCTGCAATTTGGAATATCCCACTACTTTTGTGTTGACTTTTAAATGCCCCACCAACTATGTTTCAGTAGCACAAAACAATATGAAACTCAGGTCATCTCTGAGATTTTCTTATCTCATTTAATAGTAATAGTAACCTAACTTATGGGTCTTTTATGAAGAATAAATGAGATCATGTAAGCTACTTAGCATAGCCTCTGGAAAATAATAGGGATTCAATAATTCTGAAGTATCTAAAGGCTGGGGGGGGGGGGAGGGCGGAGGATGATAGATATAAGAATTGAACACAAGCAATGCTTTTGTAGTTCACATTATATTGGCTGTGGAATAATTAAAGAAGATTAATTCTTTAATTACAAATGCAAAAAAATGACTATTTGGGAGAAAGGTAAGTCTATGGTATACCAGTTAGGATTCAAGCAGGCACATAGGGCAACTATGACAAGAAATAAGAGTCTTATAGAACTGACTGACTTGTGGGAGCTGGTAATGACAGCTATGAAAAACTGTTGCATCTGTGTCTGGAGGAGGTCGAAGTCATGAAGTGTAAGCAGGGCATCCACTTAAGATAAAAATCTGGGCATGACATGGGTGAACGCAAAGACAAATTGGAATCTGAAAGAATAAACAGGAACCCACAAGACTAGTTGGAAACTGCCCACAGCTATCACTCATTGCATCTAAACCTGACCACATGGTGACCTGCCTATTATGCTGACACATTTGACCTCAAAGTTGTATATGTGCTGGCCCAGGTCTCAGAGAAGCTGAGACCATCTCATGAGAGCAGAAAGAGCTGCAGACCACACTGCTGCTGGACATCAACCAAGTGTCTCTGTAGGTCTGCTACAATATGTGTAGGCTGCAGCCATGTGTGGGGTCCCGCACTAACCTTCCAAGCATAATAACTGCTGCTTCACTTCCATCTTCCTGATCCTGCATAAACTTTCCTATAGCCAACCCTAACTTAGAACCATACAAGGAAGAGAATTCTGGGAAATATGCTTCAGCTTGGCTAAACTGTCACATATAAAAATATCACAAATGGAAAGACAGCTATAGAGTTCTTTTCAATATTTCTCAATAAGACCATTTCTCAACCTCTACGGTAAATTACCATGCCTTATTTTTATCATTGAACATTCAATCCTCGGATAAATATATAAGAATAAATAATTTGCATGATTTTGAGATATTAAGATCTATCATATTTTGATAAACACATAAAAGAAAAATTAACTTTCACTTGAATATTTGTTACATGTCCAACGATATTCCTCTCAACACATTTTACATATCATAATAATTCTCACAACTGCATTGTAGATTATTCTATAATTTACCATGATTTTCATTTAAAAATTAGGCTCAGAGGTGAAATATCTTCAAAAGAATCAAGAATATATGGCAAAACTAGAATCTGAACATGAGTATCTGATGTGCAAGATCATGCATTTTCTACTGCAATATAGTGAGCAAGAAGAGAACATGTGGTTTAAAATGTTAAGAATAAAATGAAAAATTTCTACAAGCTTGAACATGTTAGTGGCAGGTATGTGGAAGCAATGGTAGTTAGATGGCTTGAAAATCTCTCATTAAAAAATGGCATTACACAGCCACAGAAGAGAAAGTTGAAACGTACAATGGTCTTCACATATGTGAATCATAGGATTTCATGGTTGTCAAAAAGGTGATGATTCTGTGATTGACAGGAAGACACCAACACATACAGGCAAGGGATATAAGTTCACTTAATGCAGATGAAAGATATGTAATTTACTACACGCAGACAACTATACAAGCCAGGCAAAACACTGGCATGCCCAGTCAGAGAGGCACGCCAAGCCCCCTGACCCTCAAGTTCCCATGAAGCAACCTTTCCCCTTGGATACTACCTAATCTGACTGAGAAGCTGGCACATCCTTCAAGCAGACTTGGTTTGTCACCTGAGGGTTTTGTAACCCCTGGCTATTTTTAGCTATTGTTGAAACTCTGGATATGTGCTTAACTCCTCACCAGGTTCCAGAAGTTAGAAAAATCTCAGCACAATATCTGGGTGAAAATATTTCAAATCTAGCACACCCCTAGTTTACCAAGTTTTTAGGCCTCCCATGATCCATTCTGCTAGGAGACTTTCCATATCTAAAAATGAGTGGGTAGGCAAGAGGAAATGATCATAAACTATGAAACTAGCAGTCTAATTTAGATATAAATAGACATTTTATGATAGTGAGACTTTTTAAAAATTTCATCTTTATTGTTGAAAGTATTACCTATGTCCCCCTTCCCCACCCCCATTGACCCCCTCCATCCTGCTCCTGCAAACCCTCAAGCCTTCTCTGCACCATTGTTTGTGTCCATGGGTTATGCATATATGCATATAGGTTCTTTGCTTAATCTCTTCCCCGCCCTCCCACCCCCCAGCCTACCCCTTCCCTCTGAGATTCATCAATCTGTTCCATGCTTCCATGTATCTGGACCTATTTTGTCTGTCAGTTTATTTTGAAACACCAATCAGAAAGAATATATGCACTCCTATGTTCATAGCAGTGTTATTTACAATAGTTAAGATCTGGAAACAGCCCAAGTTACTATCAGTAGATGAGTGAGTAAAAAAGCTGTGGTACATTTACACAATGGAATACTATGCAACTGTATAAAAAGAAAGCTCTTTACCCTTTGAGACAGCATGGAGGGACCTGGAGAGTAGGCTGAGTAAAATAAGACAGTCAGAGAAAGACAAATATTACATGATCTCACTCATATGTTGAACCTAATGAACAAAATAAACTGATAAACAAGATAGTGAGACTTTTAGGAGACCAGAATAAACTATAGCATCTCTATGACTTATGTCTTTTAAAATAGAATAGGTCCTTTTCTCTCTGATTTAATTTCATTGTGTTTCTAGACTTCTCAAAATATCTTTCAAAATTTTATTTACTTATTTAATCATTCATTTAGAAGATATTGAGAGACCACCATATACCAGGTACTGGCTAGATGTCAAAAAATAGAAGACCTGACTGCTGAGGTTTCAGGAAGAGAATATAAAACCCTTTCTGATTCACACCGAATAAGGTTATCAGACTTCTACATGTTGCTATTTGTTCTATCAGAACAAATCTGTAATTTTAAACTTCCCCTCCTTTGTAAGTAATATATCTGTTTTTTTATAAGTATTTTTATGCTGCAGTGGGAAGACCAGGGAGGGTTGGGGGACAGGAGGGAGGGGAGTAAGAGATCAACCGAAGGACTTGTATGCATCCATATAACCATAACTAATGGACATAAGACACTGGGGGGTAAGGGAGGGCAGGGGCTTGTTAAGGGCGGGGGGGGGAAAAAAGGACACTTATGTAATACCCTTTGTAATACTTTTAGCGAAAAATAAAAATAAATAAATAAATAAATAAAGTATTTTTATGAACTGATGTATAGTTTCTTTGTTATATTGGCTGCAACTGTGAACTCCATGTGGATCAAAACATGGCCACCACAATATTGAGTTGGCAATACTTAATAGACAGAACATTTTCAACATTATGGGGATAATTCAGAAGGTTTTTTTTCTCAGTAAATATTTCAAACACTTTGATTATCAATCAGCTACTAATAATTTTTAATTTTCTGTTAAAGCAAAATGTAGCAGTCAGGTTTTATGAAATAATTATGAACAGTTTGTGAAGGCATAAAGGCATTCATGATAATTTTATGTTATTTTTCACCCTTTTAATCCTTTTTTCACCTTACAGGATATGTTCAAATATTAAACTAAGTACCTGCCATATTATCATACTTTACAGATACTACTTAATATTGCCTTCTTTGTTTTAATAGTTTTCTGGGAACTTTTCTAGGTTTATATTGAGGACTAACTAGATCTATATGCATCCTCTTGTCCTGTGATTCCTCTCCTCACTATTCATTCTAGTAGTATGGCAATCTCCTGCTTCAAATTTCCCCCATCAAATTTGTAAATACAAAAAGACAAATAGTCGCACAAGGTTTACAACAACAATATCAAAATGAAAATAGCAGCTTCGCAACTCCTTAGAGGCAACTGCTTTCAATCATTGTAACTGTCTCTTTTGGTATTGTCTTCCATATGACTAAATAGATGTTGAGAAATTTCTTGATTTTGCAGTTTTAGATATTATCTATTGACTTACTCTGAAAGATAAAAATCTATCTTCTTTATATCGTCTCCAGTTCTTCTTTATGTATTTACATGCATACCTCTCTTCATAGCAACTTCCCTATAGCCATCTGATAATTTTTGTTAGAATAATATTAAATTTTAACATTATTAACACTATGTAAATAGCATAGCTCATCTGCATAATATTATATATCACATGCTTTCCTTTACATCTACATATTTTCCCTGGGTTTTTCTTTTCTCTCCATACCTTTCCCTTCTTAGGGATTCCTCCCAGTTTCATGGACCACAGATCTGCCTCCCACTTTGTTTACACCTTTCTCTTGGTAAACACACACTCTAGTAACCCTCTGAGAAAGAGCAAAGGACAGGCAAATTTCTTAAAGACTTGTATGTCTGATGTTGTCTTTATTATACTTATATTTGATTGAGAGTTCAACTGGATATGAAAATTCTATATATTCTCTCAGAAGGATTTCCTTCAGAATTTTGAAGACATTGCTACTTTTTTTTTCTAGTTTCCAGAGTTAGTTTTGAGAAGTCTGATACAATTATGATTTCCAACCCTTTCATGAAAACTGTTTTTGTTTTTTCATAAAGTTTTAGAAACATCCTTCTGGGCCCAGTTATGTCCTGGGATCTTCTTACTAGCCCTCTTCAATCTGAAAAGTGTCTCCTTAAATTCTGGAAAATGCTTTAAAATAACTTATTTAATAATTTTCTATCATTAATTTATTTATCTTGCCTCTTTTTAAAACTCCTATATTTTGATTGTTAATCTACAATAAAGATAGGTAGATAGATAGATAGATAGATAGATAGGTAGATTTCAGAGGGGACTGGAGAGGGAGAGAGAGATGGAAACATTAATGATGAGAAAGAATTTTTGATTGGCTGCCTACTCCTATATGCTCCACACTGGGGATCGAGCCCATAACCTGGTCATGTGCCCTGACCAGAAATTGAACTATGCCCTCCTGGTTCATGCTCAACCACTGAGCATGCTGGCCAGGCACAGAGAACTTTTATTATCTCTCTTCCTATTTTATATATCTTTTTGCACTTGTGGGGAGATTTGCTCAATTTCATAATTGAATCCTTCAGATGGATGCCTTGTAGTTTCTGTTATTTCCAAGAGCACTCTTGTATTCTTTTCTCTTTTTTTTACAGCTTCTTCTTCTTATTTCAAGGTTTCAGCAGCCTCACAATTTATCTGAAGACATTAATTATAATTTTTTAAAAAATTTCTGCTCTCTAAATTGTTTAATGTTTCTTTGAAGTTCTTCTGATATCAGTTTATTTGATCTCTATCTTCCATGTTATGGGACTTGTTTCCTTCATATCTCTGAGGTGCTTAGCATTCCAACTAAACTCATATTTTAGTTTGAATGCTAAGAAGCTGGTTGCATGTTCTGCATCCATAGGCTGGGCTTGGTTACTGGATCTCTGCAATGTAAGGTGATCAGGCTGGAATCATTGTACAGAGGATCTGAAATGCTCACTAATTCTAGAATGTCTTCTACCAAGAGGAATGGTTTACTTTCCTACCTGAGATATATAGCCTGGCTGCTACTCTTCTTAGATTCAAGTATGGAGCCTCACCATTCAGACTGCAGATTCTCACTTTATCACCCTGTTTCCAGCATGGTTCTCTACCTCCAGCTTTGTGTTTCTTTGGCACAGATTCCTCAGAGATTAAACCTCTGGTTTTCAACCAGTGCAGGGGATGTCACTAGCTTGGTTTCTAAGGATGGGATGTAAATGTGTTATGACCTTATAAGCAGAAACAACCTGTCCACATAGGAGCAAGGTCTTTTTTAGCAGAATAACAATTGATTCATTCTACCAAATAGGGAAATAATGTCCTTGAACTGCTCTGCATGCAAATTGCATGTTCTTACAGACAGCTTTCTAGAAAGTTGCTAAATTAATATAAAATAATATCAGTAAATTCTAGGCCTATACAATGCAATGTGCATCAAGTCACATACAAAAAACACATATTCTTTAAAAATTATCCTAAATCCTTCATAATGCCTCCTAAGCCTGTTTTTGTGATTCCTGTGGTCCTACATCAACTGGTCCTACTCAGTTCTCATCACATCCCTGGTTTCAGGGCTTCACAAGTTATTCTTTTCTGCTAAGCCCATTGGTGTCCCTGCTAGATATTATTTTCCCTTAATCCCAGCACTGTCAGCGCTCTCTCTCATAACTTCTGTCTTAATGAGGACATGTTTCTTCACTCTTTGTCAGTATCATATTAATTAATATGCTTAAGAGAGAAAAATCTAATGGAACTCCTAAAATTAGAGGGGAAAAAATCCCACTCATTTTCAAAACAGGACATTTAAACTAGATTTAGCTCAGTTTCCTTTCCTGGTGAGGTTAGATATCATCAAAAATCCCTATTCCTTGGAAGTCTTCGAGCACAATGGTGGGTCAAATTTTAACCCATCTCTTCTACTGAAATATCACCTCTCTCTCTCTCTCTCTCTCTCTCTCTCTACACACACACACACACACACACACACACACACACACACACACTGGCAGTTAAAAATTATGACCAAAAGCTTCTTGTAGCTCTCAGTTGCCATGAGGGTGTAAATTAAGACAGCTGATCTCTAAGGTAACAAGGGTCCAGGTCAAATAAAGCCTTTAGATTGAAGTCAACACTTCTAAATTAAAAAGAAATGGTATCCTGGATTGGCTCTGAAATACAGGTGTTACATACTCTGTATGATCGATGGCCTTAACCAAACAGGTTTTATTTTGAGCCAAACTCTTGCTTTGTTCTCCTTATCAAGCTTTGCCTGAATTGTGGAATAAAGTTTTAAAATATAAGAGGAATTCAGATAGACAGAAAAGATAGAGACTTATGTTTGTACCTGGTTTGGGGGGTAAAGGGCCAGGGATTAAGGTCATACCTTTTCCTTATGAGTCATCAAATGAAATTAAGGCCTGATGCTAAACACTTCATAGATATTAGGGACTGTGGTGGTTTCCTCTTGGCATCATATTCCTTGCACTGCAGGATACAAATGTAAGTAACTTACTCTTTTGCACACTTATTTCCTTCTTTCTCTCTCTTGCCTCCTCATTCATTCTCTTCATCTTTCCAGTCTACCCCCCACTCAGTGCCCCATACCCATAGCAGAAACACAAGTACATAGTGAGAAAAGCATAGAATTTAAAATCATAAGACTTGTAAATCTTCAGCTTCATCACTTGATAGCTGTAAAAATCAGAAAAGTCATTGAACCCCTGTGAGCCTAATCCTTGTTCTCTAAACTGGAAATAATCACCATATAGTTTAAGAGCTGGGTGGAAGATCAAATACCACATTCATTAAAGCATTTTATACCATGCAAGTGTTAGTTATTAACATTCTTTAAAGAGTTTGAAGGAAACAAGGATTCATACGCATATGAATGGTAAATGTGCCAACTTGACCTCATTAAAGAACATAGATGTCTACATTTAAGCTCAGTTTTTTAAAATATAAGTTTTAGGTTGAATTTTGACAGAATTTGGAAAGTGTCAGGCCCAGTAATATTGAATGATAACCAAATTTTGTTGGTGATGCTATGATAGCAAATAGCATGAAGATGCATTTTAATTGCCAATTCTTTACTTTTATTCATCAAAAAGGATATTAATTCTAATAGCCACCATGTCTCGAGCACTTACTATCTTCCTGGCAGTGACTTATGCTTATTATCTCATTAAATCATTATTACAGTCCTATGGGATATGGTCCCCAGTTTACCAATGAAGAAACGGAAGCCCAGAAGAGCATTTACCTGATGGAGAAGCAATGGTGCAGGATGGGAACACAGGCACCAGTCCCCGTGTCTGGATTCATAGCAAGCAGACTGGAAGACGGCTCTATTAGAATACGCACCACATACTAGGGAATTGCTAATCAGTGAATGTGGGAAGCAAAGGGCCCTGAGAGATGAAGAATTGGAGGCCGTCTAATGCTGGAAGATTGTTCCCCAGCCGCTGTCCAGCTGACATGTTCGAAATTCAGCGTTCTTCTACTTGGCCAGCCCCAGCCAGCCCTGTGCTATCAAAACCAGGTGGAGGAGGTTTCCTGGCAACTAGAACAGTAACCAGGGCCTAAGAGCCCCTCTCAGTCCTCAATCTTCCTTTCCCTAATTCTGCCATGCACGTCTTTCCTTTCTTTTTCAAATATCTTCTTGCTTTCCACAAGCTGAAAGAAAAATTAAAACAAAGCTTGTTTCCCGAGGCCGGGATTCAGTTACCTTTAGAATGTGACTTTCGATTATTGTTGGGCTTTGATTTAAATTGCCCACCCTCCATTTCTCAAACAGATGTAGGTTGCATGTGCGTGTGTTTTTTAAAGGAACTTAAAATCACATTCCTTTCTGTTTGATTATCCTTTTGGAAAACGTGAGCATACCCTTTGAGGAGAAACTTTTTTTGTGTGTGAAACTGGGGTCACGGGGTCCCTATTCTGAGTTCTCCTCTCCTCCGGGGGATTTGACCCCCCACATCCCTGGCTGCCCTGAGGCTGCAGAAGGGGAGTGACATTGGAGCGCAGCGTCAAGGACAAAGGAGGCACCTTCTTCCTGGTGCTGTTTCTCTCACAGGTAAAACGAGAAATCAAATCTTCTCCTCTCCCTGCAGCACTGTCCTCGCCGAACATGACATTAACTCCCGCAAACGAGCGTGGTGGCAAAGGGGGTGATTAGCTCGCAAGGCCCCCGCCGCCGGGCTGGGAGAGGGAAGCGGGTGGAGGAGGGGCGCCGGCAGGCTCGGGGCCTGGTAGTTCCATCAGCGCCGCGGCAGCGGATGAAAAGCGCCTGGAGGTGGGGGCAGGGGCGAGCCCAGATTGTAAACATCTCCTGCCTGTTGCCTAGAAGCAGTGGCAGCAAACAATCCCGAGGCTGCTCCTGGGTTTTCAAAACGTCCTTCAGACGCAGGGCTCTGCTTCTTTTTAAAATATGCGGCCGTTTTCAAAGGTCACCAGCCCCCTTGCTAGGAGTGCGTGTACCCTGGTCATTTCCTAGCCACCACGTGTCACTGCTCACCTGCCCTGGTCCGTGATTGTGGAACAAGACCTCGTGGACGTGTGCGCGCGAATCCTCGGGTTTCTGTACACCTTTTCATGACCGCTCGGGGTTAGGCACCCAGATGTGTGAGATTCCACAGAAAGGAAAAGATAGACCGCGTTGTTGACAGGGAACATTGGCGGATGCAGTTTCCTAAAGCAGCTGTGATGAAGGACAGGAGCGATGTCATATAAATAGGTTAAAAATGTGATAACAGTAATGCTGTGGGCGGTCTGGGCAGAAATGCACTATGCAGTGGCACACACAGAGCAAGAAAAGGGCAGGCAGTGACGGCGGGAGGGTTTAATTACCTGCGCACAGGACAAGATTACAGCAAGTGGAGGGAGTAGGGCTGCACCCGTGCAACGCTGCTTTCTCATGTCATGACTACATCAACCCGCAAAGGGAGGAGAGAATGCCGGGTTTAGGATTAAATAATATCCAGGACGCAAAGGAAAGAGAGACTATGGAAAGCAGTGATTAAATCTCATTAAGCATATGGTTGAATCCCAAATAGAAGAGAGAGGTGTTTAGAGACAACACGGCCATTTAGAAAGACAGAAAATAAAATACAATTCAGAAGGAGACGAGCCACTGAATTAAGGTGGGGGTAAAGAGCAGGGAAGCGGTTTTTAAAAACGCAGCAGCTTCGCCCAGAATGCCAGTCCCACTAATAAGTGGTACATTTGTTTAGCATTTTACAAGATCAAAGTGGAAAAGTAATTTCTAGAATGATGCCGCAAAGAAACGCTCCCCCACCCTGTTCAAAATCCAGCATTTTTAAAAGAATGGAAAAATCAAATCCACTCTACTTGGAAGGGAACTCTAAAAGGACCCAGGGGAGAACAAGAGGCAAAGAAATGACCAAATCAGAGGACAAGCTTCCTTTATGACATTAAAAGCACACAACCGAGCAAGGCCTCCATCGGGCCATTAGGAGAGGAGAGGGAAGTGGGTGACAGATGAGGCGGCCCTGGCTGGGAGCCTGGATGGATTCTCTGCCTGTGTGTTTATGAAAGAAGCTGAAGGTCACATCCCGGAAACCTGGATACATTTTCGTAAGGGGAAAAGTAAAATGTTAAAAGGGTCTCATGATCACACAAGAGCAGCTAGTTGGGCAATTAGAACCATTAAAAGTTGACAGGGCACAAGACCCAGATGAAGTATGTCCTGGCAATCTGAAAGATGTGCACAAGGAAACAGGAAGGCTGAAGAATGAAGCTGGGAGCTGTGCTGGGACTAGGTGTTTACACGAAATCCTTAGGATCTTTAGAAATCAAGCCACCAATCGCCAGGCCCTCGAGGCTCAGTTGAGCATCAACCTATGAAGAGGAGGTCAAGGCGGTCAGGGCACATGCTGGGGTTGCAGGATAGATCTCCAGTAGGGGGCCTGCAGGAGGCAACTGATTAATGATTCTGTCATCATTGATTTTTCTATCTCTCTCTCCCTCTCCCTTCCTTTCTGATATCAATAAAATATATATATATTTAAAAAAAAAGAAATCTAGCCACATATCATCTCAGTCATGGTTACAAAGAGGATAGTACTGACCCTCATTTTGAAATTCATAGAAATACATAATCTGGTGAAGAGTTCGTGTTAGCATTATCAATCACAAATAATTGGCATTTTCACAGAAATAGGGCATTTATGTGCGATTCCACACAAGTAAAAAACGGAAGCCACTTACTGCTTCCAATTTTCTTGAGAGAGTTATTTATTTATTTATTTATTTATTTATTTATAATCTGTGTTAAATGAGGTAGTATAGGAGTTAATCCAAACTGCCCCTAGACTCAAGGGAATGTGTGTATGTGAAATGGAAAGAAAAAAACGTGGTAATTATTGCCCATTGATCATCATCACCATCACCATCAAAAGGTGATTATTAAACATATGCTTGTGTACAGCACTATAGCAAGGGAGGTGTTTGGTGGGCAAGCCATTCTCTCTCTGTCTCAGGATCAGGACTTCACACTGATTCATCTCATGCCTTATCATCATTGTCTTAGCAACTGCAAGCACACCTTGGAGATATTGTGGGTTTGGTTCCAGACCACTGCAATAACCCAAGCATCATAATAAAGTGAATATTGCGATAAAGCAAGTCACATAATTTTTTTGTTTTCCCAGTATATATAAAAGTCACATTTACACTGTCCTATAACCTACTAAGTGTGCAATATCATTATGTCTATGCAATGTACATACCTTAATTTAAAATACTTTATCGCTTAAAAAAAAAAAAAAGCTAAACATCATCTGAGCCTTCTGTGAGTCGTAATCTTTGCTGGTGGAGGGTCTGCCTCAATGTTGATGAAAGCACAATATCTGTAAAGAACAATAAAATCAGGTAGGTCACCAAATTATTTTTAACACAAAAATAAAAATGTTTTACTTTCTGTGGATGTGTTTAGACTAGGCAAGTGCTTTATCCACCAGCCTCCAGCTGTGTTTCTATGAACCAATAAAATAATATGACTAGGCACAGAACTATGGAGTTAAAATCTGAAGGACAAATGCCATTACTTAATGTTCATTAATCACTTGAAAACTGCATTTTCTTTTCTTCTACCCTTCCTCCTCTCCTTCCTTTCTCTCGGTCTGCCTTCCTTCCTTCTTGCCTGCAAATGCTTATTGAATTTCCTGTAGCAGACTGTAAGATTTAACAATAAGAACATGCAAACACATTATTACTGTTCTCAAATAATCCCCAGTGTAGTGACAACATTAATATTGTGACAGGGGCTAAAATGGTGCATAGTTCCGAGTGTCCAGAACCATTTAAGGAAGAACATCACACAGCCATGGGCTGTGCAAGGTAAGGGTGGAGCATAGAAAAAAACAATAGAAATAAACCAAGTGAAGGCAAAATGAGAAAGGATGTTGTAAATATGAAGAGTATATTTACAAAAGGCTTAGAGGAGAGGCAACACAGTGAACTGCAAAGTGACATGACCAGATTAGTCTCTCATTTTACATTTTTATATTTTTTTCTACCAAATCTTCCCTCACTAACTGTATTTATTATTGAATTTAATTTCTTATATTTAATTGAAAAAGGCAAAAGTAGGAAATGGGACATAGTGAGTGGAGAGCTGGGTAGTTTTGAAAACAGATATAATAAAAGTGTTCACTGGGGGGTGGGAGTGGCCGGGGAGAGATCAATGGGGAAAAAGGAGACATATGTTATACTTTAACCAATAAAGAATAAAAAAATTAAAAAGCATCTCCTCCCTCAAAAAAAAGTGTTCATACGTTTCAGAAATACATGCACTTTTGTTTAACCTTTTTTTATTTCTCACCCGAGGATATGTTTTCCATTGATTATTTTAGAGAGAATGAAGGGGAGGGAAGAGAGAGAGAGAGAGAGAGTAACTTTGATGTAAGAGAGACACATCAGTTGGTTGCCTCCCACAAAGGTCCTAGGATGGAGCCTGCAACTGAGTATGTTCCCTTGACCCGGAATCAAAAGCGGACCCTTCCTTCCGAGGGCCAACATTCTAACCACCGCGAAAAACCAGCCAGGGCTGTTTAACTTTTTAATTAATGACTGGGAGGAATATACTTCAAGAGTGAAATTTCTGTGTCCTACCAAAAAGTAAGGATGGTGAAGAGAAGTGGCGACATTGACATGGTTGGATATATTAGGTTCTGTGGACCCAAGAGGAGTATGAATAGTTCATGCACAAAAAAGGAAAATCATGGCTATGGCTAGCTATAATTATATGGAATAAAGAGAGCACATTGGAGAATATGGACCAGGGTGATAGTATGGGAGCCATCATATGAAGGTTGACATGAAAATAACACATTTTAATTTTTTTTACCAAGCCATTTCATTAGAAACTGGTGAAATCACTTTTGCAGAAGTAAAATAGTTCCCCCTCATCTGCAGGGGATACGTTCCAAGATGCCCAGTGGATGCCTGAAATGAAATCACAAATAGTACCAGACTCTATATATATGATGTCTTTTCCTATATATGCACATCTATAATAAATGTAATTTATAAATTAGGCACAATAAAAACTTAACAACAATCTTATCTAATAATATGCTAATTGACCCTCACACCATCGCAAAGATAGTGGCACCCACAGCCAATAAGGAGGGAATATGCTAATTGACTGCCTTGCCCTAAAAGATGGTGGTGTCCACAGCCAATAATGAGGGAATATGCTAATTGACTGTCATGCCCTCAAAGATGGGGGCACCCACAGTCACAAGATGGCGGTGCCCAGTCCCCTCAGCCCCGCTGGGGCGGCAGGCACACAGCAAAGCCGAAGACCCCCAGTCTCCTCAGCCCCCCAGCCACCCAGGGCTGGCCCTAGGCACAAGCAAGCCTCAGATGGCAGCTGCCCAGCTGCCCAGGGCCACCCAAGGCTCAGGTAACCAGGGCCCGCAGAGGCTTGCGCTGCTGGCAGTGGCAGCAGCAGAGGTGTGATTGGGCGTTGTCTTCCCCTGATCGCCGGGTTCCTCCCGCCCCTGAGGGCTCCCGGACTGTGAGAGGGAGCAGACCGGGCTGAGGGACCCCCCCCCCCCCCCCTTCCAGTGCATGAATTTTCATGCACCGGGCCTCTAGTAACTAATAATAAGATAGAAGAGTTATAATAATATACTATAATTCAAGTAATGTGAATGTGGTCTCTCACTCAAAATATCTTATTGTATTGTACTCACTCTTTTTGTCTACATGTGAGATGAAGTGAGGTGGACAATACAGGCATTGTGATATTGCATCAGTCAATATGATAACTGAGGAGGTAAAGTGACTAATAGGTAGATCTACTGAACAAAAGGATAATTTACTTCCTGAGAGAAACAGACTGGAGGGTGTGAGATTTCATCATGATACTCAAAACAGCACCCAATTTAAATCTTATGAATTGTTTATTTCTGGAGTTTTCCATTTAATATTTTTAGACCCCAGTTAACCTCAGGTAACTGAATCCACAGAAGGTGAAACCACAAATAAGGAAGGAATACTGTACTGAAAAATCGCTCACTTGCAGTTCTAAAGCTATATTGGGATTCAAGGCCTGAATACACATTCATTGTTCCTCTTCCAGGGCCTCCCAGAATCCTAGCCAGGAAGCAGGCTTTGATCAGTTGAAACTGTATTTTCCATCTTCACCTGAATCCACAGTCACTGTACTTACAGTCCTCATTCTCAGTGAAAGTGAGCAAGCAGGGCTCTGAAAATGGAAAGCTATTCTTTAGTACCTCCAACTTCTCCCTTTTTTCTTCCCCATTTTTACTTAATATAACTCCAGTTTCTCTACTGCAATGTATCAAACCCTGCATTTTGGAGACACACCTCTAATTACCATTTTCCATAGTGTATGATGTGCCAACTTAAACAGGACTATTTCTATGAAGTCATCACTAGTTATGGAAGACAACTCATTATTCCTAAATGAGAGGAATTTTAAAAGTGAACTGAGCAAATGGCAGAAATTTGCCAGCAAAGAGTTAGGGGCAGGGAAGAGGATGCCATGGGACTTATCAGAGGCCATGTAAATATGACATTAAAAATGTTGAACCTCCAGTACCTTGTTGGCCATAATGCTGGAGTAGGATCTTGAGCACATTGGCCAATGTTTATATTTCAGTTGCTGGATGGTAGGGTATTCATGTTTGTAAATCAAGTACATGACAGTGACTTCTTTCACCTACCTGACTCAGAAAGTAGGTTCTCCATTAAAAACAAAATTTTTTTTGTATAGCACCTGTGCTATTTCTCTGCTTACTTGTCTGATTTCAAAGCCAGAGTGAGTAATGCCAAATAGAGGAGTAAAAATATTAATTGATCGCCCTACCTGGTTTGGCTCAGTGGATAGAGCATCGGCCTGCGGACTGAAGGGCCCAGGGTTCGATTCTGGTCATGAGCGCATGCCCAGGTTGTGGGCTCGATCCCCACTAGGGGGCATGCAGGAGGCAGCCAATTGATGATTCTCCCTCGTCATTGATGTTTCTATCTCTCTCCCCCCCCCGCCCCGTAATTAATAAAAATATTTTAAAAAGTATTAATTGATCAACACATATATATGATTAAGAACACTGAGCTGATTTCCAAAAATTAGAGCACTGGGCCAAGACCTGCCTTTGACTTGCTTTCTGACCTTTGACAAGTCAATTAAAATTTTCTCTCTTCTAACTTGTCACACATCTAAAATTAAAAATAGAATCCTCTCACTACCTACCCAAACAATTGCTAAAGTGAAAGAGATGGACCTTAGCAATAACTTGGAGATAAGTACCACATGGTAAGCATTACTTTAAAGCAGTGACATATATGGCAGATCCCTGTAAGCATTTCTGCAAATAGTACTTAGGTCAAAAGAATCTCTCCTGGAAGAAATGGACACCTAAAGCCAAACTACTAGAATACAACTATTTGAGATATTAACATGGTTCCTAAAAGGAAAGGTTTCATTGTGAGGGAAAGCTTTTCATTTATTTTCAACATCTCTCTTATAGATTTTCTTGTTTGCTGCCCTGGACATCACTGCTGTTAATAAGGCAAAATCCAGAATGATGCTTTAGTATTTGTCAAAATATGGCTTTTCATAAAAATAGGGCTTCAAAATGTGGCTTTCTTCCAAACATGGCCTTCCATCAAGCAACACAGCTTTGGTCATTCCAATATTGCTTCCAAATTTACTTTATTCTTTGTTTCTATAGATACTGTCCACACTTTACTTTGATTTTATCAACAACAATAACTTATTTTCAGATAATAAATGATATGTGTGTATTCCAAAAATAGAAATGATTTATTCAAAGTATAAATGAAATTATATAAAAGATTTTTATAAGTATTTCAAAAACAATTTTATATATTCTCCATAACTTTAGCATCTGTATAGATATAGTTCATTTCAACTTACAGCTCCAGATGTCACTTGTGTTTACAAAAGTTCCTACACAATTTACAGATATTTCTGAGAATGCAAAGAATAATATTTAAAAAACCATATTATTATTAAAAATAAGTAGGAATAGTCTGGGAGAGATAAAAAAATATTCACAGTTGAGTTTAGCCTATTAATGTAGACAAAAGTTAATTTTTAAAATTCATTGATACCTTCTCCCTCTCACACAAAGATAATTTTGGTTGGCTCTATACTATTTTAAACCTCATTTCAATTTGTATATGGTATCATAAGAATAGCTTTGAAATCAACCAAAGCATATGTTGCTAATGCAGTATAGTTGAACATGTACAGAACATATATTGAATCAACTGTGTTTAGATGTGATATCTATGAATACTTTGTAAGGCTCCTTGGGACTGATTTTGTAAACCCCAAATTTAAAAAATTACATCAAATTTTCCAAACTATGGGACTCTGTCATTTTATTAGATAATGTCTAAAGTCCTTAAAAATATGCCACCACATGGAAAATTAAGTTTTCACATTTCTCCAGTCTCAGAAAGGCCCCAGTATAAGGAAATCTCAAGGCCGAGATTCAGGTAAGATGTAGGAAAGATGGTTCAATCTCTTGCTCTAGATCTAGGTCTCCATGTGACTGAATGAATCAAATTTCTCTTAGATAGGCTGACCCTGGAAGAAGAGTGCAGAATTGACAACTGATCTTGAAAACAAGGTAGAGGATACCACTAGATAATGCTTTTAATATAAGAAGACATTTACAATGCATTATTAATATGGACGAGGCAAAGTATAAAAATAGTATGTATAGCAAGTCATCATTTTTTTGAGCCAGGAATACATAAACAAAAAAAATACAAGCTTTATCTGTAATTTCTAATATTACTACAATGAATAAGTTTTATTCTGTCATAAAATAAACCATATTTTTAACTTTAAAAATAAAAACCCACTTGTATGTCCTGGCCGCTGAAGCTCAGTTGGGAGGAGCTTCGTCCCGTACACTGAAAGGTTGGAGATTCGATTCCTGGTCAAGGCACAACCTAGGCTGTGGGTTCAATCCTGGCCTCAGTCAAGGTGCGTGCAGTGCAAGAGGCAGTAGATGGGTGTCTCTCTCTCTCTCTCTCCTTTCTTCTCTCTCTCTAAAAACAAACAAACAAAAAGAACAATGAAAATGAGGATTTAAAAAACTCAGCTATTTTCTGTTCTGAGATATTCTCCTAACATGCAGATTTTCTCTATAGGCATAAATTTTCCTGCATGTGACGTGCATATTTGCATAAATAAATAGATCTAGTCACTAACAACACATTTAAGTTTATATAAAATTAACCAGACCTTTTAGCATTATTCAATAGTAACAAATTTTTCTGAGACCCTTAAGTTACTTTTATTACAAGTTAACTGCCTATATCTTTGGAGAAGAGTGAATAGTGAACCATGGAAGGTACAGCAGCTAGCTCCAACTATTTGAATGACTGTCATGCTGTATCAGCCAGGGTTGCTGGTTGGAAGCAACAGAAATGGATTTTGAGTAGTTTAAGCAGACAAGTCAATTATACAGTAGCTCACAAAATCAATGGTAAGGCTGGAGAGCCAGGCTTGGAAAATGGGCAGGAACAAGGAAGGTTTATGAGCAGCCAGGATCCCACTCTAAATCATGCCACAAAACCAGTCCAGTGAGCACACACTGTTGCCACCCACTGCAGGTGTGACCTCACGGCTTGCGCTGCCATCACCCTGGCTCTGAACCCTGGATATCATTGCTGCTCTGCTGCACCGCTGAGCCTAGAAACACACCCCTGCAAGCTCTCTCTCCATTGCTTGCTGCTACAAGGCATTGTCTGTGGCCCCTCTTTCCTTAGGTCACTAGCACCAGATTAAAGCTGAGCTAAGGGAGACTGGGAATAAATGTTCCTGCCTTTGCCTCCCCTCCACAAGATTCATTAAATGGGTGAAATCTCTAAATACTGGAGATGTTCAAATATTGGGAAGCCAAGGAAAGATACAAAATATCCACCCTGTAAGTGGAAGAAAGAACAGTTTTTCTGAGTTGCTACAACAGAAAGCAGGACTAGGAAGTGAAATGCAGGGAAAGGAGGGAGTTGGGGTTTGCAGATTTAAACATGATAAGAAACCTTCCAGAAACTAAAATTAGTGAAGAATGAAACAACTGCTCCACCGAGTTGGAAATTCCTCTGCTAATACTGGAATTTAAGAAAATACTACATGACCATCAGAAAAGAGTGCTGCAGGAAAACCCAGTTTACGTCATCATGTCTGTGATTTTCCCCTTCTTCTGATGCAGGGACTCTGCCTCAGATTATGGTTTTTGTCTGTTCCCATATTGTAGGTTATGGTCAGGTTGCAAATATCTCCAGGGGCCAGGGGCAGCCAGACTCCCACCAATAAAGGCCATGTCATTATTTTTACTAATTTTACAATATATATTTCTGTAAATATACATGTATATTTCATGTAGACAGATATACTATATAAAGATATATAACTATGTGGGTAAAATAAATAAATATTATGTTATATATATATAACATTATATATATATATATATATATATATATAACACAATATGTATATAAATAATATTTCCTATTTAAAAGTAAAAATGCTAGTGGGGTAGATCTGTAAACACATGGTATAGATTATAAGTAACAACAATAAACCTAATAGATCACCTACTGATATTTACACAAAAAGGAGTGCAATCAGACCCTGACATTTAGAAGTGACTGGTATTTGCAAGGCTTTGTAATTATTTCACTTTTGGATATTATTATTATTATTATATGCCCAGTAAACAAAATTTGTGCATGGGGGCGGGGGGGAGTGTGTCCCTCAGCCCAACCTGCACCTTCTCCAATCTAAGAACCCTTCAGGATTGGGCCTAAATGGGCAGTCGGACATTCCTCTCACAATCTGGGACTGCTGGCTTCTAACCGCTTCTGCCTGCCGGCCTGATTGATGCCTAACTGCTCTCCTGCTGGCCCTATTGCCCCCAACTGCCCTCCCCTGCTGGCCTGGTCACCCCTAACTGTCCTCCCTTGCCAGCCTGGTCCCCCCTAACTGCCCTCCCCTGCTGGCCTGATTGCCCACAACTGTCCTCCTCTGCTGACCATCTTGTGTCCTCATGAGAGTGGCCATCTTGAGTGTTGGAGTGATGGTCAATTTGCATATTATTCTTTTATTAGATAGAATTATTACTAGAGGCCTGGTGCATGAAATTCATTCACGGGGAAGGGGGGGGTCCCTCAGCCCAGCCTGCACCCTCTCTAATCCAGGACCACTGGCTCCTAACCACTCACCTGCTTGCCTGCCTGATCGCCCCTAACCGCCCTCCCCTGCTGGCCTGATCACCCCTAACCGCCCTCCCCTGCTGGCCTGATCACCCCTAACCGCCCTCCCCTGCTGGCCTGATCACCCCTAACCGCCCTCCTCTGCTGGCCAGATCACCCCTAACTGCCCTCCCCTGCTGGCCTGATCACCCCTAACTGCCTCTGCCTTGGCCCCTGCCACCATGGCTTTGTCCAGAAGGAGTACTGGATGACCAGAAGATGTCCGATTGACCTGGTCTAATTAGCATATTATCCTTTTATTAGTATAGATTATTGGTGCCATTGATAATATAGTTATTGCTTTAAGTGCTTAAGCACTGTGTTAAGGCTTAGGTATGTGTGATTTAATTTAATCATCACATTAACACATTAAGTGTTTTTCTCATTAACAGATGAGGATGTGGTCTCCAAGCTGTTGCCCATGTTGTCTAACTTTGCAGAGCTACTGGTGATGGGATCTGGGATGGAATCAAGGCCTGTTTGACTCTAGCGTCCCTGCTCTTAGCAACTGCCTCTCCACTCACTGATACTCTTGCATCTTCTCTGATAATTATGCCCTAGCCTTTCTGCTATTACTTCTTAGCCACCAATTGCTGCTGTATTTCTTGATGTATAACTTCAATATGTTCTCAAGATATTTATGTTGTCCACCTGCTTGCATCCACATAGCAAATAAATATTCAGTGTTACATCCACCCTTTCCCATTGTGCATAGACCCCTCCCCATAGAAATCAGGGCAGTAAGCCTCCCTTCAGTGCTGGGAGAGCACCTGGGCTCCAGACCCTCATAATTAGAAGTCCCTTAGGTTTAGCATAATCCATAGACAGTGCAGATGCGACATCTCAGGAGGCTGCCGGGGTGTCAAATTGAACCCCAGGAGTCCATGGAGGGAAGCTGCAGAGGAAATGGAATATTTAGCAACAGAAGACAAAATACTTAGCAGTCGCACACAATTTTCCAAAGACTAGCTGTAATACTTACAGTTCTAGAAATTAATCCTGTCGAACATCATAAGCCCCAGTCCTAAGGTAAACCCTACTTATAAGCCATCATTTCCTTGCCCTCAATGCAAAAATCTACTCTCCTACACCCATAACAAGTGGTTCTTCACTTCTGCTTAATCACTGGGGATGGAGAGCTCAGATTTATCTTACATTGAATGAATAGCTTCCTGTTGCTGCTGGCACCAAGCTTCTCAGGCCTAGAAATCTGAATGTATCAGGTTGCCAAGGAGCTTCAGAAAATAAAACAACACGCCTGCTATTCTGGTCACTATCCTTCATTATCAAAGTATCTGGAAACTAAATTAATAATCAGAAGGATGCTCTCTAAACTTAGAATAGAAAATAAAATGACATATTATTATAAAATTTTTTCTCAAGTCATGGAAAAAGCCTCATGAATTATTCCTTTCCAATCACAGAGAGAACATTTCTAATAAGTGGAATGTACAAGGTCTCTCTTCCTCTCCCTTTCTGGAAACATGTTGAATAAATGCCATCTAATTTCTCAAATAACTAGTTTTTATCAGCCACCAAATTCATCACCTCATTCCAGAAAATATTTTACCAGGGTGATAAAGAATGTGCTGGTGTTGAGGGGCATTGGCACATTGAAAACTCAATAGTGACTGCCTTTTGGAGGTTAGGGCCAATCATGGGAGATTCTGTTACAAAACTGGCCTCCTTAGTACCCAGAGAGATGACAAACTCTGGCATACTAGAAAATAGATGGTGGCACTTATGTTGGAAGCAAAGAGAACAGAGTTATTTTTAAACAAAAGCAAGGTCCAAAGGATAGTCCCCAGAATAGGAGTGGTATATAGGGGTACGGGGCTACTGACTTTCAGGAATCTATTGAGGTGGCTTATAGAACCTGTTTCTAGAGGCAAGAAAGATGAACCCCCAATAAGAGAACTGCTTACTATGTAATGAAAAGGGATCAAGAATGAGTGAGAAGAAGCCTGAGATCAACTGCCCAGTTCCCAGATTTATACCAGTTCTAAGACCAAACTCCTGTCAACCAAAAGAGAAGGCTGATCATCATGAAGAAGGGTCCTGAAACACTACAGCATGTATTCAGAAGTGTTTTCTTCATCCTTTCTTAAAGAGATCTACGGTCATTTACGCAACCACACAAGCGAAAAGTCTGAGCCTGGAACGTGAATGGCATGATACATGTGTACAAGCAGAAAATAGATTGCTATCGTTAAAGATCCTATTCAAGAATAACCCCAAATGACAGCAATGAGGGAATATCCTCCCCAAGGACAGATTTTGGGCTATCCACCTGTTCATCTACTTTGAGTGAACAGAAAAAGTCTTCAATGTTAGTCTCATGGGCAAAATTGAATGGCTTCGTTGCTGGTAAGGACCATGGAAGGTGAATGACTTAGCTTGCTGGTCAGGAAAAGGCAGTTCAAGGAATTAAGTAATTGACTGAAACTATGTCTAAAAGCAAAAAGTGTTAGGATATTTGTGTCATATATGAATATTCATAAAAGACAACCACGGAAGAAGAAGCATGAAATAACGGAGCCACAGGGTGATTTGGCTAGCATAGTGGTCGGCAAACTCATTAGTCAACAGAGCTAAATATCAACAGTTACTGTTATTAAGTTAATTAGGGTACTCCTAAGCTGGCCTTTGCTAAAAACATCCTCAATTTGATTGAGGTACGTTTGCTGAGGTCGACCCCTTCCAACTCTCCCATCCATACTTGTCTTGTATACTTGTTTCAGATAGACGAGTGTGGGTAGGAGAGTTGGAAGGGGTCGATCTCAGCGAACATACCTCAAAACAATGTACCTCCCCCGCCCTGCGTATCCCGTGGCCCGCCTGCGCCGCATCTCCCATTGCCCGACTGACGAACACCCCCCACTTCTTCTAACACCACTTCTTCAAAATAGACTCGCCCAGGCCGAAAACTGACTTCTGCTCATGGGCCACGAAGTTTCAATCGCACTGTACCTGCGCACCCGCACGTGGTATTTTGTGGAAGAGCCACACTCAAGGGGCCAAAGAGCCACATGTGGCTCGCAAGCCGCGGTTTGCCGACCACTGGGCTAGCAGATGTCAACCAGCCTCTCTCCTTGACCATCTCAGGGCACCTACAATGGGCTTATGAATAGAGTAAGTATGGTGGGAGAGACAGAAATTACCCATAGACTCAAGAACACAGGCTTCGTCTCACAAATGCTGATCTAGCTACTGCTGCTCATAAATGTCCAACTTGCCGGTAACGGAATTCAATGCTGAATTCCCTACATGGTACCAACCAAAACTCTGGTGGCAAGTTGACTACATTAGGCTCTTTGAATATTAGAAAGGGCAATGGTCAATCATGCTCTTGATTGACATGTATTTGGGCATGGGTTTCTCTTCCTGCCTGGAGTGCCATACCCAACACCTTCCAGGGACTCAGAGTACCTGAGCAATTGACATAGGAGTTCTCAAAACACTGTCTTAATCTGAGGGACTCATTTCATGTCAAAGGAAATATAGCAATGGGCACATTTTCATGAGACCCACTGACACTATAAACACATAACACAACATTCAAAACCTGCAATTCTGACAAAGTGTTGGAATGGCCTCCTGAAGGCTTATCTGTGGCGCAGCTTGTAGATGACACCCTACAAGGATGAGGTGGTATTCTTCAAGATGTGGCATATACTTTAAACCAATGGTCATTATATTTTAAACCATAGACTCAAGAAATATAATCTACTAGGGGTCCAGTGCATGAATCTATGCACCTTGAAAGGAACTGTGGGCCGTGAGGCTGTGGTAGGTACAGGGGTGGGTCTTGTCCCATCCTCCACATCCCCGAATGGCCCCTCCCACTGCAGCCTCTGGTCCCCTGTCTTCCAGCAGCCCTGCTCCTGCTGCCGCTGCTCCCACATGTCGAGGGCACCCCTCTCACCCGCTGACAGCATGGAGCAACTGGGGCCGATGCCAGCAGCAAGTGCAAGCGGTGGCTGCTGCCCTGATCGCCCCCATGGAGCAGGAGAAGGTGGGGAAACACTCAGGGGTAATCAGGGATCAGTGTCGGGCACCGGCAGGGTGCGAGCAGTGGCTCCAGCGCCAGCAGCAGGTGCAAGCGCCAGGCGGGACCGCGGCACACGGGAATAAAGAATTTTCAGTAACCACCAGAGGGTCACCCCAATGACAGTGACCAGCGCCCGCCTTGGTCTGGCACCCCCACTCACTTGTTCCACCATCCCACTGTGGCTGATGCCTGCCATGTTCCGTGCATACCCCCTGGTGGCCAGCACACGTTATAGAGACCGGTTGTTCAGTTGTTTCGCTGTTCGGTCTATTTGCATATTAGCCTTTTATTATATACGATGGGTTCAGGAAACAAGGAGTAGAATTGGTCCTGCTTACCATTCATTTCACTAACCTACTTAGAGAACTTTGCTTCCAGTCTCTTTAACTTGAGGCTAACAGGTCTAGAGCTCATCATTCCAGGGAGAGAAGTGCTCCCACAAAATAACTCAGTAAGAGTCCCACTAAACTTTATGGTGTACCTACCATCTTAACATTTTGGGCTCCTTGTGCCAGTTTATCAGTAATAAAATAAAAAGAAATATCTGGCAGGCATAATAGTTCCTGATCATCATGAGAAAGTAGGACTGATGTTATATAATAGGGACAGGAAGGAATATATTTGACACACAGGTCATCCACTGGAAAGCATCTGTTGATATGCCCATGTCCAATTACAATCTGAGAAGGTAACCAGAACTCAGACCACTCAGGGTTAAGGGTCTAGATCAACCTAACAGGCAAGCTACCTAGAATAGCAAAATGAGGAAGATGATGAGTATCACTCCTATACTCAGTACCAACAGTGCAATGACAACTATAGTTTTTTCTACTAACTCTTCTTATAAGTTTTCCCAGAAATTGAGACTAACCAGAAAACTCAAGAGGCTGTGCCTGAACTGAATAAATTTAAATGAATGGAAAGTGTATCTGAGTGTTTCAAGGGGAGGATGATAGTAAAATGCTGTTAGTGACTCACCCTTCTTTACCAGCCACTGCTCCTGTCCCAGGTATAATATAGTCTGAGAGCTGCTGTGACTGTTGACTAATAACAACTCACAGATGTTCCTTCTTCAAGGAATAGTTATCAGTCTAACAGAAGCTACCACATCCTGGATCCATGTCCCACACAGGGGAGGGCAGACTTTGGGCATGATTGGCTCACATTACTAATTTACTAAATTAGCTGCCTCAATTTGTACAAGTCACGTAGAGGTCTTCCTTTGCAATATCACTGGTCAGGACTACTATCCCAGGTCCTCAAGATCCTATTGGTTTGTCGACCTTCCTTTAGGACCATTCTGCTCCAGTTCATTTTGCCTACTATGTCAGATGAATTTCCCTAAACCCCATTTTCATCATGTCACCGTGCCCTTCAAGAGTATATAATGGTCATTTAATGGCCTGCCACATTAAGACTGCTTATTATTATGGGTCATTCTAACAAATACTGATTGAGTGTAGTCACTGAACTAGAGACTGAAGATACAAAAATTAGTGAGAAATAGTACTTACTCTCACATTTTCACATTCTACCCTGGAAAAAGAGACTGATTGCCTCTTAGAAGAGAACCATGTTTTGCCAATATTTGTATCACCCAGCTCATAGAAGACAATTCTGCCTGAGAAAGTTTTGAAGGGCCTCAAAAGGAAGGTGAAAATTAAATGTCATCTTAAAAAGCTTAAAAAGTGTAAGAATAAATAGAATCTCTTATGTAGAGTGTCATGTTGAGAGTACTTTTAATGAGAGATTGCAATGTAATCATGGCTGCAGAGGAAAGGGAGTGCACTGAGTTCGAGTGACTGGAGCAGTAGCTCTCACTTCATTTCAGAGACACGCATATGCTGGGTGGCAGTCATTTGTAAGATGTGATGTAACTTGTTACTAATAATATTTACATGCTGAGGTTTGTGACTGCCTCACATACTAAAATAAATTAGAGAAGATTCAAAGCTCTCCCTCAAATAATGTCAGTACCTCATCTATTCTGATATCTTTTGTGTGATCAAGACTTTGGCCTTGTCCAAAGACAGGTCTGGACTTTCTCCCAGACTCCTGGAAAGTAACCTCTAAATTCTTGGAACTTTCTTTGTCTTTGTTATTCATGGTGGGCCCCTCAGATAATATCTGGCAGACTCTGCTAATAAAGTGACTCATGACTTATGGTAGGCTCCTTGGGTCACATGATGTCACCCCAACCTCTGGGAGTGTGGGGGTGGTTGAAAATTGAGTTCATTTCATGGGCAATCAATCAAATGATCATGCAAATAAGAACTCTGGACACTGGATACTTGAGTGAGCATTCTAGGTTGGTAATAATTCTTGCATATATCTCACATCCATGTCAGGAGAATAACACATCTTGAGGGCAATGAAAGCTTTACATTTGGGATTCTACTTTTCTCCTTTGTATCTTACCCTGCAATGAGTCATAACTGTTAAAATAATAGGTTTTAGTGAGTTCTGTAAGTCTTTCAAGTGATTTATCAAAACTGGCAATCGATTTGGGAAATCCCTGAGCTTACAGTTGATGTAAGAACTGAAGGTTACATGGAATCTTTCCTACACCTTCGTAACTGGATCCTAACTCCTTGTAGTCAGTGTCAGAAGGCTTAGGCAGACTGGGAATCTAGTCTACCTTTAATCCTGTAGTTTGGCTAACTCTGGGTACTTTCCTGATGGAAACAGAAAAGGGTAAAGTCAGAGTGGGCCAGCTGGTGATGATACATAATCCCGAGTCATGCACGAGCCTGCCATCCATCCTGTGTGTCCTGACGAAGAAGTGTGTGTGTGGTAGATGTGGTAGAAGATGAGGTTACCAAAGTAGGTATCATTTACAGCAGCCATTCTTATTTCATACTAGGAGCCCAGCGTGCGAAATCGTGCAGCCCCGCCCACCCACCTGCTGCACTGCCTTGACACCCAAACCTCTCCATGCAGAGCTCCAGTGTGCCTGGCCCTACCCCTGACCCCTCTGGCCAGAGGCCGCTCCAAGCCCCACCCTCAGTCCTATGAGTTGCCTCAGGCTGGTCTCACCTCCTCCGGGTGCCTCTCAGCTTCCATCTCATCTCCAGAACAACATGGTGGCTCTACCCCATTATGGCACCAGAGGAGAGTATGGAAGCCTCCCACCTGCTGTGCTGCGCTCCTTCCCTGGCAGGTGGGCGGCGGGGTGTTCTGAGTGCGAGCGGTGGGTGGTGAAAGACTGGTGAGGGGGGCGCTACAGGCTCTCACCCCCGCCCTCCCTGGCATGGGATGGTCCCGCCTCCTCCGGGCGCCTCCCCACTTCCGCTCTGTCTCTGGAGCAACGCCCTGCCATGCACGCACAGGCAGCCTCCTGCTGATTGGTTGTTACATGATGGCATCCCGACCAATTTGCATATTATCCTGTTATTAGATAGATAGTAGTATTTGAGTGGACAATCACATAATTTGGTAAAACTCTATAATCTAGAAAAATCCTCATAGTTCAATGCAAATAACACAGAATTTGGAATCAGAGACATATGTCGCTCTTTCTAGTTTTGTGACTTTTTTATTTAGTCATTGACTTTTAGTTAATTTATATATGGAATGAGGTTAAAATAAGGCATAATTTAGGGAATTATGAAGTTTAAATGGAAAATACACAGTACATGAAAGTGCCTTATAAACCTTTAAATGTTAATGATATTAGTAAGAAGGGTTTTTTCTTCCCTCCTTTTCTCCCATCAAAGAGTTATTTGACTCCAAATGTATTATTTAACCTTCTCCATGCTTAGTTTCCTTATCTATAAAGAGATCAGATAACTTCCACTTCTGAGTTCATCTTAAGGCAGATACTTTCATTATAACTAGAGCCCTGGTGCACAAAATTCGTGCACTCAGGGGGGGTCCTTCAGCCTGGCCTGTGCCCTCTCACAGTCTGGGAACCCTCAGGGGACTGCCACAGAGGCAGGAGAGGCTCCCGCCTTGGCCCCTGAGCTTGCCAGCTTTTGGCTGAGCGGCGCTCCCCCTGTGGGAGTGCACTGACCACCAGGGGGCAGCTCCTGCATTGAGTGTCTTCCCCTGGTGGTCAATGTGTCTCATAGTGACTGGTCGTTCTTCCATTCGGTCAATTTGCATATTAGCCCTTTATTATATATGATTGTTTTCTTAGGTATCAAAATTCTCCTGTGTTTTGTTTCTTTTAAAAAATAATTTCCTGTTTTATATCCCACATGAGTAAATCATATGGTTGTTTTCTTTTTCTGTCTGACTTATTTCACATAGCATGATGCTTTCAAGATCCATCTATGTTACTGCAAATGGCAGTATTTCTTCTTTTCTAATGGCTGAATAGCATTCCATTGTATATATGCACCACATCTTCTTTATCCAATTATCTATCAAAAGACACTTTGGTTGTTTCCATGTCTTAAGCACCATGAATAATGCTGCCGTGAATATAAAGGTACACATATCTTTGTGAGTAAATGTTTTCAAATTTTTCAGATAGATAATCAAAAGAGGGATTGGGAAGAGGTAGAAGAGGGTAAAATATATGGAGATGAAAGGTAGTGAACACAGAATGCAATATGTAGATGATATATTATAGAATTGTTCACTTGATACTTATATAATCTTATTAACCAATGTCACCCTAATAAATTTAATAAAATATTTTTTAAAAAACTTTCCTTCAAAGCCTTATGTTCCTGATAGAGGGGATAAATTATAATGAAAAATGGATCATTAAGTTCATAACTCTATTTGCCAAGACAAGTATCACAATTTTGGCCAAAAACATGATCATATGAGAGATATATATTGTCTTAGGGAGTAAAAAGTAATATGAAAATTTGCCAAGCAAGAACTTTCCAATTAACCATTAGTGGAAATATTAATTAACAAATTATATTCATATAATAATTATATAATTTCACACATCATTGCTTGTATTTTAAAGAAACGCAAGTAATAAAATTGATACAATTTCAGTTTCTTGTTTTCTTAATTTTTTTTATAGAAACCAAATTATTGTGTTTTTCAGAGAAATACAGGTTATAGTGGAGTCTGTAATTGATGATTAGTGATTCTGAGAACAAGATAAGTTTATTTTTCCATTTAGCAACTCTTTTATTTATTGTAGCTGGATAGTATTTTGAGATAAATTTCCCCCTCTATTTTCATATTTTCCTTTTTCTAATCCAAATAGATGAGAGTCTGCTTATTGCAGTGAGGAATGTGGTGGAGTGGAGAGCAGCAAAACAGCTTTCTGCAAAATAATTCTTGGCTTTTGTTTCCTAAAACTCAGACCCAGGAGGAAAAGGGAGTTACACAAGGAAGCGAATGTCTCTGAGAAACTTAAAAGAGGAAGGATTCTGTCAAACTAAAAAGGGATTCCTGTGTCTAGAGAAGTGGACACGAGATGTCTATTGGCCTGAACCAGTTAGGGCCTGGAGGGTTTCCTGGCTGCATCCTGGTGGGCAGCAAGGCCCAGGGGGAAATAGCTCTGGGTGGTCAGGGATGTCTAGCCTCTACTGAGATTTCTGCTCCCGAAGCATGGCACAGAAACAGTAGAAGGTGGAACTGAAGGGCCCATGTCAGCAGGGAAAATGGATGTCTGCATGATAAACTACAAGAACAGATGCAAGATTAGAAGGCTGCCTGCAAAAACTCAATATGTAATCACTGTATATGATCCTGGAAGTTAGCCAGAACCACCGTGAGTCCCCAAGGTTATTGCTTCTGGGGATACGGTATCCCACGAGACCAACAGGAATTAAATTTGAAATATTTTAAAATACTTAATAAAAAAGAACAAGAGATGCGTTATTTCCAGTATACCTGAGTCTACATTCAGTATGAAATGAAAAGTACTCAACTTTAAAATTTCATAAGTAAATGGCAGATAAATAGTCTTTAAATTATAGCTAATTATTGCCGAAGAGGTGACGAAACCATGGGCATCATATTTAATCAATAAATTTAAATCCCCAAATATTTGTCCAGACCAAATCCTTTTGAGAAAATATAAAAACCTCCATGAACTAATTTCAAATGTCCTTTTTTTTAGTCTTATATATAAGAAACAGTAAAATTATAAAAATCTGAGCAGCTGGAGAGATAAGGTAAAGAAGGCAAAGACCTAGAGAATGAATAACCTAAATGGTTTTCGAGTAAATGAAAATTAATTTGTATTTTGTTTTATTTTATTAATCCTCACTCAATGATATTTCCCCATTGATTTTTAGAGAGAATGGAAGGGATGGGGAGAGACACAGAGAGAGAGAGAGAAACACCAGTGTGAGAGAGACACATCGATTGATATGAACCTGGATCTGTGGCCTAGGATCGAGTCTGCATCCAAGGTACATGCCCTTGACCAGAATCAAATCCAAAGCCCTTCAGTTCATGGGCCAATGCTCTATCTACTGAGCCAAATCAGCCAGGGCTAATTTGTATTTTAAATGTTGATGCAAATTGTGTTTGAAATTGGTTTTGTGCTTTTATTTTCCCATATGCAAATATACATGGAAAGCAGGTGGGCAAGACCAATGAATGAAGTAATACAAGCTTGAAAGGCAAGATTTATATTTTATATTCACGTAATTTCCATACCTTTTCTGCCATATTTTTACAGACACATTCTCTTCTAGAAACATCAAGGCAGTCACAGCCACTCTGCCATTCCTATGGCCTAAAAAGATTTTTTTTTTTTTTGCTTGCAGTTTCAAAGCAGAAAGAAAGATTAAAATAGAAAGTGAATTTCCAAACTGGTATGAATACTAATCTGAGATGACTGTCTCTCTTTTTTCCTCTCTGGACTAAAGTGCCTCATTTTAAAATATATTCTTTATTTTTCAGTCTGTTGTTGTTTATCAAATCCCAGCTAACTGCCAGACACTATACCATGTTTTGGGAATATAAATCTGGAAATATCAGGTGCCAGTCCTCAAAGAAAGCAAGTCTAGGGAGTAGGCAAAATCAGTTATATAACTAATTTTACCGGCTTAGAACAATCTGGAAAAGACATAATAGAAATGTGTTCAAAGTTCTGGGGGACGCAGAAGAGAGAATGTTTACTTCTGCCCAGAAGATTAGATGGTAAGAAAGCATCAGAAAGGGATTCCTAGAGAAGTTGTTGTCTGGGATGGTCCTTGAAGAACTATCTTGAGACTCAGTTGTGGCTGGGAAAGGAGAGCATCCCAGGTTTAAGAACTTGCACAGGCAAAAGGGCAAAGACATACCCATAAAGATGGGGGATATTGATGGAAGAGGACATTTATGTGAGCCAGAGAAAGCAGATGGGCAAGACCAATGAGTGAAGTAAGTAAAACAGGCTGGACATGCAAGAGACTGGGTCCAAAATTACTGTAAGCTTCACTTCTAACATTTTTTTTTCTTTATTGATTTAGATATTACATATGTGTCCTTATCCCCCTATTGCCCACACCCCTCCCGCTCATGCCCTCACCCCCCTGGTGTCTGTCTCCATTGGTTATGCTTATATGCATCCAATTGAGCATTTGTGGGACGAAGTTAAAAGAGCCATCAGGCAGCTGGTTCCATAACCATCAAATCTCATATATATATAAGTCCTTTATAAAATCTTACCAATTTCTGTTTTGCTATGGCATGTCCACTTAAATAGTTACCTAACACTCATCTTCCCATCTCTATCACGGAGGCCATCCATATTTCAAATATTATGGCTGAAATGGTTTTGCAAAGAGTTTTCTGATATGAGAATCTCTTGCCTTTCATTCTATGCTACTATAGCTAATAGATATATGTCTGTCTCGTGTCAGAAATTTGCTTAAACACGCACACACACACACATGCCAAGCCATACTTTCTTGTATTCTTCACTGCATCGCATTTATATTTACTATCGTTGCCACTGAGTTGTAAGCTCTGTGAAGACAAGAGTCTGACTCTACACTTGATTCAGCTCCCTGGTGCCAGGGACAGCACTGAACAGACAGGCATTTGGAACATGGATGCTGACTAATTATTTGATACCCATTCCTCCTGCCTTTTTGTTTGTTTGTTCATTTACTTTAACAAATGAGTGCAAGCAAAGATAAGTAGATGTATTATACAGGTTTGTTCAGGCAGTTTCGCTTTTTACTTTTTAATGTTTTTGTTTTTATTTGCCCACTTAGAGTACACGCTTAACAATAGAGACTGAGAGAGATGTGCGGTAAGAGTGTAAAAATATATGTAGGTGAAATTCCTATTCCTCTGTTTGGGAAAAGTCAAATAACCTTACTTTACTTATTTATGCACATGCTGACTTAAAGATCACATAAAGGGAAAAGTACTGGGTTTTCACATTCTCATTGGGACTTGAAAACCTAAAGAAATTCCCCACAACACTGAGCCAGTTTGCCGTGCCTGGCCTGGTTTGGAATGTTATTAAGTGTTGTACCCTTTCCAAGTGCTTTGCAAATAATTTATAAACTACTTTTCATAGAATCCTAAGGGACAGCAAAGTAGTACTATGCCTATTTTTTAATTGCCAAAAAATAAAGGAGAAAAGAAGGTAGGAAGAAAGAGAAGGGAACTTATGTTTGGGGTGCCTATTATTTTCCCTCACTTTTCTTTTCTGGCTTTACATTCTCCACTTTGTCAGGACTTATCAGTGCATACCGGCATAGAAACAATGTACAGGGAAGAAAAAATATCACCAATTTGTCTCTGGTTACTCAGAGTGGCACACCGCATTCTAGCCTTCCCCACCCTCTGTCTCTTCTCTCAACTACAGGCACTGAGAAGCCTGGATAGGACTGTGGAGCCTCTTCCAGCCCCTCTGCACTCACCAAGTCGAGGCCTCCAACCTCCTCTGATTCTCTGGAAAAACAGTGCTTTTTCCTCAGTCGCCCTCCTTTGGCTTCTGGCCCAAGCCACTGCTCTGTCACCTGCCTCCCGCCCCCCCCCCCCCCCCCCCGCCCCCACATCGACTCTCAGATGCCTGGGAGCTTTGTATCCCTCCCCAGCCCTCCTCTCTGCCTTTGATACACTTTCCTCTGCAAGCTGATTTCCCAGCCTGCTCCCGCCTGATTGACTCTGCCTGGATTCTCAGATCTCTGCTCCGTCTGCTCTCTCTCTCCTGGAACGCTGGCTTTCTAAAAAGCACGCACAACTGTGACAGGACTCCTTGCTTGCTAAGTCCTCCTGGTCTTTCTATAAACATGCAAAATAGTCAAGCCTTACACAACCATTTCACCCTGTTAGCACGCTGTCCTTTATCTGAGCTTATCCCTCATCCAAACTCACAGTTTGTTTACTGATCTGAAATCTTCACAACCATTTTAGAATGGAAAGAATTATGGGCTTGTTTAAGATACGTATCAGGTTTTCTTTAGTATAAAGAAGAATTATTTTTGCTAACTAATCCCAGTGAGAATTTTTCTTGGAGGTGGGGGGGGATGGGGGAGGGGGGACACGGAGGCTCTCAGGAAACTAAACAAAATTATAATAGAAAGAATCACTTCCTAGTCCGGGTGTCAGGGATTTATACAGGAAAGAGGAATTGCTTCTTTTCTTTTCTCCCTTATAAACAGTTTCTCTCAGGATATGCAAAAAGCTGCTTTTATAACAGAGTTTAAGTCTGCATTAAGGAATGAATCATTACAGACACTTCAGTTTTCTGGCACCTCATGGTGCCATTGGGCATGGCTGGGTCACGTCATTTGGCTTCTATTTTATTAGTCAGTGAACCCCCTCTGACAGTAGCGCAACTTACAGCTCAGGTTGGCACTCTGCCCTGCTCTTTCCCCACTTATTAAATTATATCATTGTTGAATCACCTGTAATTTTGAAATTATTCATGCATATGCATTCATTCAACAACATTCAACAGCAAACATATTGTCAAGTACTATGGTTGATTACATTTGTAGTCTTAATTCTTCACACTACTGTAGTATATTATGCATCCTCATCTTTTCATGAGGCCTTATGGTGAGAGGAGTGTATTTTTTTGCCCTTAACTTTGGAATTGACCATGTGTCTTGTTTTGAACAATGTGATATAGTGCTCGTGACTTATGTAGGGCCTTGAATAGTACTTGTTCTTCTGTCATTGCCATGAAAAGAATAACCATTTCCTCTCCATCCAATGAGCCTCAGAAAATGATACATGGATAGATATATATGTATATATGTAGATATAGATATGTATATGTATATATGTAGATATACTGGAATATTATTCAGCCATGAGAAAGAAGGTCATCCTTTCATTTAGGACAATATGGAAGGAACTTGAGGGCATTATGCTAAATGAGGTAAGTCAAAGAAAGACAAATGCTATATGATCTCACTCACATGTGGAATCTTAAAAAGCCAAACTCAAAGAAGCAGAGACTAGAATGGTGCTTATCAGGGGTTGGGGTTGGAGGAAATAAGGAGATGTCTTGTCAAAGGGTACAAACTTTCAGTTATATGATGAGTAAGTTTTGGATATCTAATGTACAGCATAGTGATTATAGTTAATAATACTATATTATATACTTAAAAGTTGCTGGAGAGAGTGGATCTTAAATGTTCTTGCCATAAGAAATAAATGGCAATTATGTGATGTAGTGCTAATACTATCATGGCAATGATATTACAATATATAAGTGTATCAAATCAATATTTTGTACACCCTAAAGTTACACAGTGTTATCAAGTATATCTCAAACCTAGAAACATTGTAAAAAATTTTTAAAAGCTTTAAGAGATGTCCAGCCAGTCCACAGACCTATAGAATGAAGTGGCATCTTTCCAGCTGATCCACAGATGTATGAATTAAAAAATATTATTAAAACTATTAAGTTTTGAGGTGTTTTATTATGCAGTGCAACATCATTTTAACACTAGCTGACTAATGAAAGCTTTAAAAGCTAGGGACATGAGATGCAAAAGCAAATACAAGGATTTCAACCTCCCCAAGTTCACAGTTTATTAACAAAGATACATGTGCAAACAAATATTAACAAAGTAAATTCTGCAGAGGTATTAAAAAAGCACATGAGAGCAGAGTTGAGAACACCTCATTCTGTTTTGAGAAGTTGGAGGAAAGTTGTCCACGGGAGAAAATAACACTGGGGCATTTGGATAAAGAGGGGACAGGAAGACAGCTGACTCCTCCCCGGAAACCGACACCACCATCAAGCGCGGCCCTGATGGACCCTTTGATCCAGCCCTTCAACGCGCTGATGCTTTGGGAAGCCCGGCGCCAATGACGCCGCCTGCTAGCCAGATCAACAAGGACAACCAAACCACCGACTTGAGGACAGCTGAAATCCCTTGACTGAAGAGGCCAGCAACCTTCTATAGGAACAAGGCTCCGTGTGCACTCCATCCACTATGTTTATTGCTATGCTCACTATCATTGCTTGTCAGTCTTTTTCCCAGTTTTAAACAACCCAATCTGAGAGGTGGCCACTGATTTGTATTCGCTATCATTTAAAAAATAAAAAAGGGGGAATTTGCCGGGAGCCGGTCCATCCTTGCTGCTTGACACAGTCGCTGCAGAGAAGAAACGTCTGCACAGCATATGTTTCAAGGGACCTGGCTTATATGGCATACTGTTCTTAATATGTTTGCTCCCCTCTTAGTGCTATGTGTTTTAAACAGGACCACCTCCCCAAGAAAGGGATTAACAGGACTAAGGAAGAGAATAAATCAGTGAAACCCCCTAGTGTTACAGAAATAACATGTACTACTTATGAAGAACTTGGACTAAGACTGTTGGCAATAAATTTGGGACTTGTTGGGCCCACATCTCCAGGGGTCTGCCCACCAGGAAAAGCAACAAAGCCTATACCCATGGAGACTCACGGACACAGGGCAGTTCCAGGGAAGGCAAGCAGCGAGGCTGGGAGGACATAACCTTTACTGGGTAGGATAATCTCCTTCAGTCACTTCCTTGTAGCTTATCAGTAGAGCAGTGACCTTGGAATAGCCCTTATAATGGAACACAGAGATTAACCTAGACAGGATTAAACTCAACAGAACTAGATTAACAATCGCCCTAACCTTTGGAATAGAATGGATAGGATTAAAATCAACTGGTATAAATACAGATGTAACAAGATAGTAAAGACCAAACCTGGCTGGAGATCCTGGCTAGAGACCCTAGCTATGATGATCGACTGAAAGAAAAAAAAAGGGGGGGGAAAAGGAAGGGTAAATATATTCCAGGCAGGAGAATAGAGGGAAGGCAAGGCACTGCTGGTTGACGTAGGCACGTGCAGATGACAGAGAATCAAAGGGAGCTATCAGAGCTATATTAAGGGGCACGCATGAGCACTGATCTATAAAGTGTGCTGAAACAGGGCAAGAGTTCATAAGAAATAGAGAGCCAGTTAACAAGAGGGAGGAAATTCTTGTATAACTGGGAAAATATAAATTGATCTCATTGCTGCCAATATAGACAGGGACCTTAAGTGGGGAAAATAAATCCTTGCAGCATAGACCTTCTTGACCTTGGCTGTACCAAATACACGTTGAACAATTGTTTGAAGATTATCAGTTTGAAGGACTGCCAAATCATTTGGCAATGAGAGATGCCAAGTCTTGGTCTGGCCTTGGTCCTTAGAAACTATCTGACTCAACCCTTTTATCTTACAGATGGGAAAAATAAGACTCAGAAGATAAAAATTTACCCCAAATTAAAAACCTGAAACCAGAACCCCAGTCTGATTTATCACTCCTGACCTCTTTCCATCCATATTATACTTCCTGCCTGAAATTTTCCACAACATGCAAAGAATAGGGAAGTCGGCACTGTTAGAAGGATCAGAGTTAAAGCTTAAGAATAGGTACCAGTTAAGGGAGAGGTAGGAGACTTAAAAGAACAGAAATGTTATATATGCACAGAACCATCCACAACACCATACCACCTTTCACAGGGATGTTGGGCGTTTAGATGATGCTTTAGACCAGTGATGGTGAACCTATGACACACGTGTCAGAGGTGACACGTGAACTCATTTTTTTGGTTGATTTTTCTTTGTTAAATGGCATTTAAACATATAAAATAAATATCAAAAATATAAATCTTTGTTTTACTATGGTTGCAAATATCAAAAAATTTCTATATGTGACATGGCACCAGAGTTAAGTTAGGGTTTTTCAAAATGCTGACACGCCGAGCTCAAAAGGTTCGCCATCACTGCTTTAGACTGTTTTGGGAAAAGAGGTTTATGTTGTGGGTAGAAATGGATGTGGTAGAAATTGAAGGTGCAGGTCCTGAGGAACACACCCAATCAGGAAGAAGCTACAACTGGACTAACACCTTGCCTCGTTCTAACAGAGCGATAGGCGATAAGATGCCTTGTAGTCAGACACAGGCAAAGAAAAAACCAGAGAAAATAAATGGATACAACCTGGTCATATTAACTTTTGGGAAAATCCAGAAGATATAAAGGCACAACCCTATGTTTTTCTTCCCTTGAGAATGTCCAGTAGCTTCTATACAGTTACATATTTTATAAAGGAACCAGCACCGTCTCCCATAGCATGATAGAATATAATCTATTTTTTCTTTATTGATTAAGGTATTACATATGTGTCCTTTCCCCCCTCATTACTCCCTCATCCCCCCCATGCATGTCCTCACCCCCCTGGTGTCTGTGTCCATTGGTTAGGCTTATATGCATACATACAAGTCCTTTGGTTGATCTCTTCCCCTTACCCCCACCCTCCCCTACCTTCCCTCTGAGGTTTGATGGTCTGATAGATGCTTCTCTGTCTCTGGATCTGTTTTTGTTCATCAGTTTATGTTCTTTATATTCCACGAATGAGTGAGATCATGTGACAGTTATCTTTCTTTATAATCTATTTTTACAGAAGGTTTTAGATCCTTTCAAAGATCCCTTGATCTTTATACATGCAGGTCAAGGAAAAATCCCCAAGACTGAAATCTATCTCCCTAAGTCTGTGGTCGGCAAACTGCGGCTCGCAAGCCACAGACGGCTCTTTGGTCCCTTGAGTGTGGCTCTTCCTAAGCCTTAGGAGTAACCTAATTAAGTTAATAACAATGTACCTACTTATATAGTTTAAGTTTAAAAAATTTGGCTCTCAAAAGAAATTTCAATTGTTGTACTATTGATATTTGGCTCTGTTGACTAATGAGTTTGCCGACCACTGCCCTAAGTGGAGGGCAGGAAAAAGCCTGAAGGAAGAGGCTGGCCACTCCAGTCTGGTAATTAATGGAGTTTATTAAGGGAAACTTACATAGAAGGTGTGTCTTGGGCTGCTGCAAGAGGAAGTGGATCGCTGGGCCACTTGACAGGTGCCAAATATTATATATAGTTGGGGCTGATGTAGCCGTGGCTACTAGGACGTGAATGCTATCAGGTATGAGAAATTACTTTACATGCTTGACCAGGTCAGGACAAACAACCTGTTCCAGGAACCAGCACATCGCAGGATGCAATGAAGTAGTGCTGTTTTATGTCAGAATGACTACCAAGAATGAACAGATAGTCTCTAAGGAGGGTTGGGTGGGTGGAGGGGGTTGGGATAAGCAATCTCCATCCTGGCTCGGGCCAAGCTTGCGGGACAGACAACAGTCACACCATGGAAGCAGAGAACAAGTTTTTCCTAAGCCATAAAATTCCCAGGGATACATAGTATAGTGAATACTTTGAATGAGCGACTGGTTAGAATGAGTTGAAGAGAAGTGCCCCAAGATGAAAATATGCCTTCCTGTTACTGTGGCTTTTTCACTTCACATTATCCATCTGTCCAGTGCAGCTGGTGCATGTTCTGAACCCTCACCTCTAAACGAAAGCTGAATCTTCACGAAACCAAAGCGAGTTCATTCCAAGGGAAATGACCTTAGTTTGGGGTGAATTAAATAAACTTGGAAAATTATGAAGAGCTGTTATCAATACATTAAATGTTGGCTTAAAACATGGTCTCTAGAAAATAAAAGTTGAGTGAGAGCAATTATTGGTGGGGGGAAATATGGAGGCAAGCAGGAGTATTTAAATAATAAGCATTGATCCAGAGCACCATCTGCAGATCCGGGGATACCTCTAAGATTAAATTCCTGTTATGGGTTCTTTATAAGCCTGAATATATATATATCTGCTATATTTAAACCTATTTATCCCTGAAGCATCCACAGAACGATTTACTCACATCCTCCTTTTGTCCCTATACTTAGCCTCAATGTTCTGTTTTAATTAGTTTAACTCCTTTCATTACCTTGTTCCCCAGATTTATCCAATCCTTCTGTAAACAACACTCACCTGTCTATCTCTACAGTGCTAAGCTCTCTCTGATTCTACTCTGCATCACTCTGTGATCATTCCATTATCAAGTCAAATTCAATTTATCCTACAAAAACCCAAATGGTGAACTCTCCTCTCTCCCATTGCAGCTTCCTGCATGATTTCCTTAGAAAATGCCCATATTCTTCCTTCATTTACATGTAACTACCTTTTCATGGCTCTCCTATTTCCCTAATTGTTTTCTGTCTTCTTGACCTCTTTCTCCCCTCTCAAGGTTCTTATTTTTCATCTATGTCCTTAAATTTATTTTTTTTCCACACACTTTCTCCCATGACATTACAAAAATCTATTTGTTTCAGTTCTATGTACTGATACTTAGGTTAATATGTTTAGGTTTGACCTCTCTTCTAAGTTTTTGCCCAATATTTTCAATTGTCTGATAAATATCACTACTTGGCTATTCAACTTACACCTGAAACCCATTAAGCCCAAATGGAACTTATTGTTTTCCTACACAAATACAATCATCACTGTTTCTGTCAATGCTGTGACCATTTTTCTTGTATTTGAAACTTCAGCACTCTCAATAATTATTTTGTTTTCCTGGCCTCCATGTACTCCACATTCCAATTCTTCCACTTTCTTAGTACTTTTGGATCTACATTTTTAATATTTCCCTCATCCACCTTCTCCTCTCTAATATCATGCCTGTATTCCAGTTCAGGTCCTGATTATTTCTCTCTCGAGTTATTGCAAGAGCTTCTTAAATAAAGTCTCCTTGTACATTAATTCATTGAAAATATGGTAAAGATATTTCTAAATCATGCATTTCTCTGATATTGTCATTCCTCCCTCTTTTCACAAATCTCTCAATATGGCTCTTTTATGTTCCTCATAATATTTAAAGCATTTAAGGCTCTCCATGACCTCACTCCCAAACTTATTTCCCAAGTTTATATAACTACAAGATAAGCTAAATTTAACCACTGTGTCATTATTTGTTAGGATATAAAGTAGGAGGTTAGAGGCCACTATTATGGTGGCCCTTCTGCTAAATATGCTCTTCCTAGCATCTTTTATATCCAAATACAAGCAATCTGGCAGAGCCCAGCTTATTTATTTCCTTCTTTACAAATCTTTTCTACAACTGGAAATAGCTATCATCCCAAAATGTAATAGTATTTTTCTGGGCCTCTGTGTTTTGTATATTTTGGCTTATTAAGTGTATCTCTCCTACCAGACCATAAGCTCCTAAGAATAGACCTATTTTTAATGAACATTGCATTATTGTATTTCTCAGAAAAAGTACTCCAGTGCCAATAACATAGCAAAAATTCAATAAATATTTTCTTAATACACAAGGGAATAATCATAGCTAGTTTTTGTTTTGCTTTGCTTTTTGAGGAGAGAATACTACTGTTTCATGGAAGTGTGATTTTGTTCTCCAGTTTTTTTTTTAATTAAAAAAAACACAAAGTTCAAAGGAGTTAAGTAACTTTTCTAGTCACACAATAAACGTCAAGACTAGACTCACAGATTTATACCTCTAACATAGACTTCTCCCTGAGTCCCTGTTCCATATATCCAACTGCCTTCTCCTCCTGACCACTTGAATGTTTAAAACTCTTCACTGGTGATCGCTATAATACCTGTCTCTTAGAGTTCATTCTCTTCCATTTCTACCATGATCTCATATCAACACGAATGAATTGGTTTAATGACTGGCTCTCTTACCCTATACTTCCTTTCACTCAGTCTGTCCTACAGTAAGCTTCCTACACCACCATCTGTAATAGAGTCACTATGCTGCTCCAATATTTTCAGTGGTTCCCTACTAAAGTACAAAAATAAACCCCATCTTCTCTGTCTGACAATCAACAAATTGGTATCAACTCTGTATCCAATAAACAGCTCCAGATATCTCCAACTTTTAGCCTCCACACCAAATAGACCAGTCTCTTCATTGCATTTAAATATACAATTTGTGTTTTTTTCCCTTTTCAAGAATTACAGATAAGGTTCTTCTTTAATGAAACATATTTCATATTTCTATCCACTTATCAAAACCTAAAGTGACCATACAATTTATTTTCCAAATCAGGACTCTTTGTTTGGGAGGCGGAGGGCAGGTAGGAGGAGTGATTATTCAGGAACTATTCAGGTAAACTGGAATGTACATTAACCTAGTTAATATTTAAATATCTTTCTACATCTATATCAAATCTTCCCTGTCCCCAAAAGTTTCCAGATTTCCTGGCCTTAAGTAATCACTTTCTCATTTTAGAGGATTTTGTGTCATAGCAAAGCACACAAAGTCAGCATCCTAATATAAGAACCTGGACCCCAACTCATCTGCTTGTCAACTGTGTGATCACAAGCAGGCTATCCAAACTTTTTGGGATCCTGTCCTCATTTGTAAATGGGATTATTATTCTCACATCTTTTCCTTCCTATAGTAAGATAATACCTCGGCATCCTTTGCCTTGTAACTTTGCAGTGTCTTCCACTGCAGGTGGAATACTCTTCCTTTTCCCCTTGATTCTGGCCTTGGCCCTGTGACTTGATTTGGCTGAGAGAAGGCTAAGAGATATGACATGAGTAGATGCTATAAATGGACCTCCACAGCTTAGGTTGCTTTCTTTTGTGGTCCTGTCATCTACTGAGGATAACATGCCCTGAACAGCCACTACTTCTTTATCCTGGGTCTCAGAATAAAGGCATATGAAGCAGTACCAAATGTAACTGAAAGCCTGGAGTCAAGCAGGACCCCCTCTAAGCCAGGCAAACTCAGACAGAACCAGGAAACCAAAACCAGTGTGAAGATCAAAGGTCAGGAGAAAAAAATGTATGTAGCTATAAGCCACTAAGATTTGGTAGTTATTACGTAGCCTTATTTCAGCAAAAACTGACCAATTTTACCTATCATACATACTTTTGTAAAAATGAAATTTTATATATATATATATATATATATATATATCTGTGAAAGTTATTTTAGAAATTGCAAATCATAATTCAAATGCTACTTGTGATCATTGTTACTCAGTGTTATACATTATTTTAGGTACATACTTTTCTCCATATCTTAATTATAAAATATTAGAGAAAAAACTAGCCTATCTAATAAAAGAGTAATATGCAAATTGACCATCATTCCAACACACAAGATGGCTGCCACAAGATGGACAGCAGGGGAGGGCAGTTGGGGGGGGACCCAGGCCTTCAGGGGAGGGCAGTTAGGGGTGACCAGGCCAGCAGGGGAGGGCAGTTGGGGGGCAACCAGGCCTGCAGGGGAGGACAGTTAGGAATGACCAGGCTGGCAGGGGTGGGCAGTTGGGGGCAATTGGGCCGGCAGGGGAGCAGTTAGACATTGATCAGGCTGGCAGGGGAGTGGTTAGGGGGTGATCAGGCTGGCAGGCAGAAGCAGTTAGGGGCAATCAGGCAGGCAAGCAGGTGAGCAGTTGGGAGCCAGCAGTCCTGGATTGTGAGAGGGATGTCTGATAAATGGACAGCCGGACATCCCTTGAGGGGTCCCAGATTGGAGAAGGTGCAAACTGAGCTGAGGGACAACTCCCCCACCCCCGTGCACAAATTTGGTGCACTGGGCCTCTAGTTATTATATAAAAATAAAATAATTATACAATGAACAATCACATGAAATATTATATATATATGGCTAATATGCTAAGTGTCCATCCAGGTAATGATGTCACGTAGCAATGCCAGCTTCCTCTTCCTAGCGACTAGCCTCCTTGAAGTCTCTTATGCAAAGGAACGTGACTTCTTTACAGCCAGGTGCAAACATTTTACACTTTAACCAAATGTCTGTGAAGCATTTTCCCATGACTCATCTCATTTGATTCTCACAGAAGTCCTGGAGTAGGTAGATAGGAGACTCAGTGGAATCCTATTTTCTTTTCATTAGCCAGAAAATGGAGATTTAGAAAGCTTAGAAACTTGACCCGACTGAAAAGAAGTAAGAAATGGTGGACCTTAAAAAATGACTTCAGGCCGAAACCGGTTTGGCTCAGTGGATAGAGCGTCAGCCTGCGGACTGAAGGGTCCTGGGTTCGATTCCAGTCAAGGGCATGTACCTGGGTTGAGGGCACATCCCCAATGGGAGATGTGCAGGAGGCAGCTGATCGATGTTTCTCTCTCATCGATGTTTCTGACTCTCTATCTCTCTCCCTTCCTCTCTGTAAAAAATCAATAAAATATATTTTTTTTTAAAAATGACTTCAGGTTTTCTCACTGTGCAGAATATAGTTAAACACTGCTGCAGTTAAATAGTTTACCCTTTGTTCTCCCTGCATGATCTACAATAATAATCTGCTTCATGTTGATATTTACTGCTGTGTTGCTGACAATTACCTGAAAGAGAAGGTGTGGTGCTTCACTGAGCTGGAAAAAGTTTAGCTAAATCAGAAAGCAGGTCTAAGTAAGCAATTTTATTCTATATAAATAAAAGGCTAAGTTGATTCACACATGCATGATACATATAAAGCTCTCACTGGTGCCAATTGCATGCATTTATTTCCATCTGTCATTGTTGACCATGAATTTGGTTGACACTTCTACTACAGAGAAAGGGCGAATAGTGATATTAAAATATTTCTTTTAATTAATTTCCTTTCAATGTGCACAAATTCATGCACTGGGCCACTAGTATAAGAATAATAACTACACAAGAATTACTTAAGAAATATAATTATTTTATACTAGAGGCCTGGTGCACAAAATTCATGCATGGGTGGGGGTCCCTCAGCCCAGCCTGCACCCTCTCGCAATCCAGGATCCTTCAGGTGGGAACAGGCCTAAACCAGCAGTCAGACATCACTCTCACAGTCTGGGACCACTGGCTCCTAACCACTCGCCTGCCTGTCTCATCACCCCTAACGACTCTGCCTGCCTGATCTCCCTTAACCACTCACCTGCATGCCTGATCGACCCTAACCGCCTCTTCCTTCCTGACTAACTAATACTTAATCCAGCTTCAGATGTCTATTTAAAGGACACTGCCAAGTCTAGTTTAGGCATCTTTCTCATAAAAGAACTTTAAAATCCTCGTTGAGAGCACTTAAACAAGGAACTGAAATTGCATTTTGACTTGTCAATCTTCCCAACTCTAAGTTTTTTGAGGGCACAGGCTATGTTCATTACTTTTACCAGCAGCTAGCTCATTTTTGATACCTACTAAGTACCTAAAGATTTAAGATAAAAGAATAAAAGAAAATAAAGAATAAAGGAAAAGATGGAAAGGGACAGAGATAGAGCCAGAGACGGCACAAGAGAGGAGAGAAGGAAGAAAGCAATAAAAAAGGAGGAAAAAAAGAAAATATTATTTTCGTTTTCTTTCTTCCAAGAAAAGAATGTTCAAAGGATAAGACAGTTACCATAACATCATCAAAATTCATTTCCAATCCAAATCTACATTTTGCTTCAAATCACATGTCAATGTCTGCTTTTCTCTTCATCAAAGCTATAGAATATTTATTTTAAATGCCAACTCATTATAAAAGTCATTTGACACAAAATGGAACAAATGAAATAAGGTAGATTTATTGAAATTTCCAGTCTTCTCAAAATTCTCCTTCTTCTTCTCTTTAGAAAAAGGCTCTGATCTGTTAAAAAAACAAAAACAAAAACAACAGGTTGGGGAGAGGGAGCCTCTAACTTTGTAAAATTAAAGAAAAGAAAGTTTATCATCTATATATATAAAGAGCCAGGATCCGTAATGACCAAAGGCTCAACCTAACACAGGAAGTCAGTGCTGGGTTGCCCGGGTGACCCAGTACTGACTGCAGCCAGTGCCAGAGCAGTGACCCAGCACTGACTGCCGAGGGGGCTGTGGATTAGACCCGGAGAGAGGCCTGCAGAGAGAGAGGCAGGGTCTGATCTGCAGCCTCAGTGGCAGCTGTTGATCAGCCATTGCCTCTCTCTTTCTCTCCAGGCTTCACCAACAGCCATGCCTCTGTTTCGCTCGTGCCTCCACAGGCTGCTGATCAGCCCCACCTCTTTGATCAGGCCCAGAGATGCTGACTGGCACAGAAACCGACCAATCAGAACCAAATCTGGGTGAAGTGTGAGGAGCCAATGGCTGCCTAGGAGGCAGAGCTTTTGACGCTGACTGGCATAGAAACCAACCAATCAGAATCTAATCTGGGTGAACTGTGAAGGCAGATCCTAAGGTGGGGGCTGAGGAGGGGTTTTAAGGGCTAAAGCTGTTTGGTATGGTGTAAGAAAGCAGTTCAATTTTTTAATGACCACTTTGACAGTATAGTGCATATAGCTGGCTATAAGTCCAGATAAAGGGATTATGTGTTTTTGTCTGCCAAGAGCATCTCCTCCTGCTGAAAAAGCACCCCCCCCCCCCATTTAAGCAATCCTATCCTATATAATCTATCTATACTAATAAAAGGGTAATATGCTAATTAGACCAGGTCAACTGGCCATCTTCCAAACATCTGACTTCCTTCCGAACAAAGCCATGGTGGTGGGGACCGAGGCAGAGGCAGTTAGGGCTATTAGGCTGACAGGGGAGGGCAGTTGGGGGCGAGATTAGGCTGGCAGGGGAGGGCAGTTGGGGGCAACCAGGCTGGCAGAGGAAGGCAGTTGGGGACGAGATCAGGCTGGCAGGGGAGGGCAGTTGGGGATGATCAAGCAGGCAGACAGAGGCAGTTCGGGATGATGAGGCAGGCAGGCAGATGAGCGGTTAGGAGCAAGTGGTCCCAGATTGCGAAAAGGATGTCCGACATCCCCCAAGGGGTCCCTGATTGGAGGGGGTGCAGGCTGGGCTGAGGGAACCCTGCCCCACCATGCACGAATTTCGTGCACTGGGCCAGTAGTTTATTTAAATAAACTTGTGCTTCATATTTATGGATTGGAATTAGAGATAAGAAGCCTAGATCTGGTTAGTAACAGGGAAACAAAAGGTAAGAATAGAGATATAGAAAATAAGGAACAATGCAAATGAAGGTAGAAATAGAAAAAGAGGCCTTAGAGTAATGTTGTTTAGAATTCTTCAACTATTTTAATCCTCAACTCTACATGCTCCCCTCTGAGCATAAACAGGAGAAAGATTCAACTGATTCGAATATATTCTTTGCTACTGAGGAGCAGGACTGGAATGATATCCCTCTGGACTTGGATGAAACCTAGTTGAAATTAAGATATGGCTGTCAAACCACTGTCTTTGGCTAAAGGAATAGTAGGTCAGGCATTAATCAATAGCATAAAGTAACAGGCCTCATTGCCCTTAATTTAAGTAGGCAAGCATTAGATAAGACTTTTCTGTGCTGATTTTCTAATTTTTTTTAAGTAACCATCTTCAAAACTGATTCAAAGAATTCAGGGAAGAAGGAATAGCAAAAATATTGGTGGTAAATAAGGAGGAACTCAGCAATTTTAAATGTCCACGTGAATCATAAAAATGGATTTGTCTAAGGGAGAACTACCCAGGGCATTCACCAGAAAATGGCTAGTGGTGCTCTGTTAACATACATTCATTTTTACTATATTGATGGACTCAGTTGTCTCCCTATCCTTACTTCTCTGATGTGTTCCTGGTAAACAAAAATCTCTCAATAAATGTTAGCAAATGAATAAACACGAGATTGAATAAATGATCTGTTTATTTATCCTTAGGGTCAGGGCTCCTGCTGAATCCCCAATTTGCACTCAAAGTTGATTCCTCTGAAAGGGGTGAAACTCAAGGATGACAGCCTACAGAGGAGGAGGGGCAGCTCCTCTCTGCTCCCTGATGGCTAAGACACTGGTCTCAAGGAGTTCTGCGGCAACAAGTGCCATGTTCACGGGGAAGACAGACATACAGATGGCTGCTTGGATACATCCTGGGACTGAATTGCCACCACAGCCCATTGTTATATTTATTGCTGACAGTATAATTAATTGGCTGACTCCTTGTTTTTAAATTGGCCACCCTCAACGGACAGCTGCACTGGGAGTTGTACTAATCATGCCTCTGACAGGAGCGAGCTCTGGGGTCCAGCAGGGCAGCAGAGGTTTAGTGAGGTCAGCCCTTTGCCGCTGCCCAGAAACCCACGCTTCACTCCCTCCCCAGGCCATTGACAGATTCCTCGTGCCCAGGAAACACACAGCCTGCTTTTTTCCCAAGTGCTTTTCTGTCTCAGGTACATACAAAGGGAAAAACTCACTTCTTAGTTTCCTTTTCCAGTGAGAAGTTTTAAAAATATAGACTGAAATATCGCCTTCAATAATCACCGTAGAAAAAGATTGCAATAACTCTGTTAGATATTCTCCAAATTACCAAATTAAAAGAGAAGCTAGAGGTCATGTGGGGGAATAAAAAAGCTGTTTAACTCATCTCTGAGTTCAGCAGTCAAGTACATGTTTTTATTTTTATACCACAGAGAATGTTTTTTAATTTATCATCTAGACCAGTGGTTTTCAACCTTCCTAATGCTGAGACCCTTTAACACAGTTCCTCATGTTGTGGTGACCCCCAACCATAAAATTATTTTCATTGCTACTTCATAACTGTAATTTTGCTACTGTTATGAATCGTAATGTAAATATCTGATATGCAGGATGTATTTTCATTGTTACAAATTGAACATAATTAAAGCATAGTGATTAATCACAAAAACAATATGTAATTATATATGTGTTTTCCAATGGTCTTAGGCGACCCCTGTGAAAGGGTCATTTGACCACCAAAGGGGTCGCGACCCACAGGTTGAGAACCACTGATCTAGACTTACTCACACACACACACACACACACACACACACACACCTCTAGAACTCATATGATATGGGGATTAGTTAAATAATGCTTGCAGGTAATTTTACATCAAAGAATTCTAAAGGTACTTTTACAATGAGAATGAGTAAGAAGATTCTCAGGTAGTAATGCCAGACGGGATTTGTGGCATAGGCAATGACCTTTCTCCTGATCTCATGCCCCTCTTGCTTTACCTGTAATCTGGGAATTAGTGTGCATCACCGACCACATTCCTACCTGACTGTGACATCTCGGGAAAGTCATGTGATAGCTCTGTCCTTGGGGTTTAATCCAGAAAATGAGAGGACTGAGCACAGTGAATCTCAAAAATTCTGTGACTTTACCTGGATATTGAGGCAAATGAAAATGCTAATGTAATTATTCCATTTTTAATATTTAATAAAAATATGTGAATATGCATTAACTAAAAATAAAAGTAACTGTTGACTTTTTCATTTTCACAAATATCAGAGCCCATGATTTGACAGTTCTCTTATGAAAAAAATAACTTACATTTCCTTTTCTGGTTTGCTAATTTTTCATTCTGTATCCCAAGGCAGACCAATAGATTGCAGTGAAATCGGGTTAAACATTGATCTTCCACACTGACATTGCATTAACTTTTCTAATAAACATCTTCACTGTGTCGACCAGTGCTGTGTTTACATATTGAGCCCAGCAGCCAATTGTCTTGCTTCTCTTAGCCGCTTCTGAATTCCAGAAGGAATCTTATCTGCAAGACTAGAATCATGCATCTGCCATGCCTTTCAATTTTGTATTTCAGATTAACTGCTCCTTTTCCTCCACATTCTTAAGGCCTTCTCAGAAATTTCCTTCCCAATTCACTGGGTAAGTGCCTGCTTCAGCTGTTATTCTTTAATGAATTCATGTCTTTTCTCCTATTTCGCCCGGGCCGCACTGGTATCTGGAGTCAGGATTCTGAGCTCTGACCTCCCTCCTCGTCCCGCTGCCTGAAGAGAATGGAAGGCAGACCCTGGGACCTCAAATATTTTAGATTTTGAAGATTCAGCTTTGCTGGGATGAGGCCAGGGTTAGGGTGGAAATAAGCATTGATTATTTATTTATTTATCTACAGTCTCCTGAAAATTAACTATTTTTGTTCAGATTCAGGGGCTGAGTAAAAGTATAAACCAGTAGGTGAGTCTAAAGGTGTGCAATCAAATGTCCTGTTTTTTTTTAATATTATGAAGAATACGAGGGGCCCAGCCCCCAAATTCATGCATCTTAAAAGGAACTGTGGGCCGCGAAGCTGTGGTGGACACAAGGGCGGGTCTTGGCCCATTCTCCATGCCCCCGCCTGGCCCTTCCTGCCAAGGCCCCTGGTCCCCTGTCTGACAACAGCCCTGCTCCCACCACCACTGCTCCCACGTGCTGATGGCGTTGGCCCCGCTTGCACCCGCTGACAGCATGGAGCTATTGGGGCTGATGCCAACAGCGGGTGCGAGCAGGGCTGGTGCCATCAGCTGGTGTGAGCAGTGGTTGCTGCCCGGGAAGCCCTCAGGGGCAATCAGGTCTGGGTGCCGGCAGAGGGTACAAGCGGCAGCTCCAGCAGCAGCAGCAGGTGCGAGAGCTGGGCAGGACTGTGGCGCATGGGAGCAAAGAATTTTCAGTAACCAGAGGCTCGCCCTGATGACAGTGACTGGTGCCCTGCCTTGGTCTGGCACCCTTGCTCACCTGCTCCACCATCCTGCCACGGCAGACACCCAACATGTTCTGCGCGCTCTTCCTGGTGGTCAGTGCACATCATAGCAACCGGTTGTTTGGCTGTTCTGCTGTTCGGTCTATTTGCATATTAGGGTTTTATACATATAGATATGTTTAGGAGTTCATTTTCATGTCTGCATAGACAGCCAATACTGCTTGCTTCACTGGAGTCACAAGCAAAGCTCACCTTTGAGGAGGCTGAGGAGATACAGGAGACATGCTCCCTTAATGAGATCCTCTCTCTAAATGCCAAAGAAACAGATCAGAAAGTGTGGTGCTTGGTCTCTAAAGGACTTCTATTACCTCATTCCTAGAGAAATGGCTTCAAATTAAAAGGCTGTAATTATTGGTTAGGTCAGAAAATGTACTCCACAATTCCTTTTATTTCAGTGAGAATATCAAAGATGATATGATAAAATCTTGGATGCCTGGGAAAATATCCTATCCAGATCAACTGAATCAGATCAACCAACTAGGAATCAGTGTAGCTATAATGAAAGATTCTTTAGACTAACTCCCACCACTTGCTAAGAGGGTATTATACCAGCCACTATACTAATACTTAATACACATCTCATGCAAAATCCTTATACTAGCTCTATCAGGTACATGTTGTTATTTTTTAACTTTTTAAATTTAGCTTTATTGTTGAAAGTATTACAGATATCCCCCTTCCTCCCCAATTACCACTCTACTCTGCCCCCCCACCCAGGACTATGACATTATTGTCTGTACCCATGGGTTATACATATATGTATATAAATTGTTTGGTTAATTTCTTTCCACCCACTCCCTTCCCTCTGAGATTGATCAATCTGTTCCATGCATCTATGTCTCTGGATCTATTTTGTGTGTCAATTTATTTGCCCATATAAATGAGACCATGTAATACTTGTCTTTCTCTGGCTGAATTATTTTGCTTAGCAAAATACTCTCCAGGTCCCTTCCTGCTGTCTCAAAAGGTAAGAGATCCTTCTTTTTCACAGTTGCATAGTATTCCATTGTGTAAATGTACCATTTTTTTTTTTTATCCATTCATGTACTGATGGACACTAAGGCAGTTTCCAAATCTTACCTAATGTAAATAGCACCAACTTACACAATACACAAGAATAAACAGATGAAATGAATAGAAGTTGTGAAACCATAGAAATCCTAAAAGAAACCATAGGCAGCAAAATCTCAGCCATCTCTTGTAGCAATATGTTTACAAATACATCTTCCTAGGGCAAGAGAAACAAAGGAAAAATAAATGGGACTACATCAAAGCAAAAACTTCTGCACGGCAAAATAAACCATCAACAAAATGAAAAGGGATCCCACTGTATGAAAGAACATATTTGCCAATGATACATCTAACAAGGGGTTAATTTTCAAAATATACACAGAACGTACACAACTTAACAAAAGGAAGACAAAGATTCCAATTAAAAAATGGGCAAAGGATGTAAATAGACACTTCTCCAAAGATAATATATAGACGGCCAAGAGACACATGAAAAATTGCTCAGTCACTGATCATCAGAGCGATGCAAATTAAAATGATAATGAGATACCACCTCACACCTGCCAGAATGGCTATCATTAACAAGTCAACAAGTGCCGGCAAAGATGCAGAGAAAAGGTAACCCTAGGACACTGCTGGTGGGACTGCAGACTGGTGCAGCCACTATAGAAGACAGTATGAAGTTTCCTCAAAAAATTAAATATGGAACTGTCATTTGACTCCACTCCTAGGAAATTATCCTAAGAAACCCAAAACACCAATCATAAGGAATGTATGCACCCCTATGGGCAGGAAAGAAGAGGCTCTCATAATAACTTCTCTAAAGTCACACATCTATCTTATTTACCAGAATTACAACCCACATCTGCCTGACTCCAAAAACTCTCAGCTGTTCTGTGCTGCTGCAGAATAGCCACACCAGTAGAGAGCAGTAGAGAACAGAGATGCAGGACACACAGGAGTCTTATCATAGCATCCCATAACCCAGAGGTTCCTCCTGCCAGGAGAGCTTTGCCCCTGTTCTCATAGTGCTTTGCACAGACAATGTTAATACTTTCAACTCGTATTGGAGTCTGAAATTTAGGGTGGGGGAAAGAGACAGAAGGGAAGCGAGGGGAGGAGGAGGGGAGAGAAGAAAGGAAAGGAGGGAAGGGGAGAGCAGGGGAGAGGTAGAGAGAGGGGAGAGAAGAGAGAGAGCAACTTTCTAAATATTGGCTTGCCCATATTGAACAAGATACTGAATATCTCTCATTCTAATTTTTTAACCTACAAATTGGAATAAAACTATTGGGTGTGTTAGTTATTAAGAGGATAATATAGGTCAAGGGGCTTTAAAATAATTCTTTGCACTTATAGGCACTTCCTTCTCTTTACATTTTCATCTTGTCCAATGTCACAAGGCATTTTAGAGCAAAGACCATAGGGTTTCCACATACATGTCTCCGGACAACATGTTTAGCACATAGTTGCTACTCAGTGACCTGAAATTACTGGAAAATTATCAGAATTACAATCACTCTAAGTCTAAGAGCTATTGTAAAACTTAGGTTTCAGAATATAGATTTAGTAATTTTTTAAAATATGCATTTTTCTTACATATAATGGTCAGCCTCTTCAGCTCTCTAGAAGAAGGCTGTTCCAGATCTACTTGATTACATGCCACGAGAAGTAGAACACCTCATTACACAACATGGCTATCTCTGACAAAGGGCATGCTTCTGTTAATAGGTTGATTTTGCATTTCACAAATTATTTCACAAGCTTATCAATTTATAGTAAATCAATCAGTTATTTATTCACTGAACAAAAACATCTGTTAATATCCATATTATCTCAGTGATATAAATAAGTCAAGTCTTTGCCATGGAAATTTGTAAAGGTTAGTGGTATAAGACAGACCTATATACAAATAAGTTAAAATTTAATGCGGTAACTTCCACAACATATATGAAAAGGGATTATGAGAGCAAAGAGGACATGGTAACACCTTAAAACTTTGTTTCACTTCTGTTACTGAAAGTTACTGCTCCCCCAGATTGCATTCCCTTTACTTCCCCCTCCCCTCAATATATTTCAGTAAACTTTAAAAAATTTTCTTTCTTTTAAAATAAATTGTAATCAAGGGTGCTTTTTTTCACTTTTCTTCTTATTTGTTTCTTTTTCCTTTTTTGTTTTGTTTTGTTTATTTTCATGGTACATAAACTAAATTCTTCGATTGTAAAGACAATTCTTTTTTTCCCAAAGGCAGAAAAAGCTCACTCAAAGTCTTTTTCTCCAACTATTCTATAAGTATTTTTTTCTGTCTTTGTCTTGGATTCTCTTCATCTTCTTATTGTTGTTTGTTTGTTTGTTTGTTTTGTTAATCTTCACCCAAGGATGTTTTTTTCAGTTGATTTTTAGAAAGAGTGGAAGGGAGGGAGGGGAGAGAAAGAAGCATCAATGTGAGAGAGACACATTGATTGGTTGCCTCCCATGCGAACCCTAACTGGGACCAGGAGTAGAACCTGAAATCCAGGTCCTTGCCCTTGACTGGGAATTGAACCTACGACCCTCTGTGCTTGGGCCAACGTTCTAACCACACCAGCCAGGGCTCATCTTTTTAATAACAAAATTTTCAAGGCAAGTTATGAAGTACCACTAAACTCTTTTTTCTTTCCACATTAAATATAAAACTACACTATGAAAAGCTGTCTTTCAAAAATTTTTATCCTCTACTTTCAAATACATAAAATTAAAAAAAAATCTGTGTCCCCTAGGAAGATATTTTATTTAAGCTGCATAAATATGTTAGCCAGGTATTTATCTTAAATTTCCTTTGCCCTCCTCAACCTAATATGTTTACTTCCCTACTACACTTTGTTTATCGGTTTCACACACTTTTTACCTATTTCCATCACGTATATGTTTTGGTTATCTATTGCTGCACAGCAACTTGCCCCAAAACTTAGTGACTTAACATTCCCTTACTTTTCTGTGAGTTGATTGGACTCAGCTGGATGGTTTATCAGCTCCACATGATATCAATTAGAGCAGCGGTTCTCAACCTGTGGGTTGCGACCCCTTTGGGGGTCGAACGACCCTTTCACAGGGGTCGCACGACCCTTTCACAGGGGTCGCCTAAGACCATCGAAAAACACATATATAATTACATTGTTTTTCTGATTAATCACTATGCTTTAATTATGTTCAATTTGTAACAATGAAAATACATCCTGCATATCAGATATTTACATTACGATTCATAACAGTAGCAAAATTACAGTTATGAAGTAGCAACGAAAATAATTTTATGGTTGGGGGTCACCACAGCATGAGGAACTGTATTAAAGGGTCTCAGCATTAGGAAGGTTGAGAACCACTGAATTAGAGCTTTAGTCTTCTGGGGACTTACCTGGGCTACAAAATCCAAGACAGCTTCTAAGTGTTGGCAGAAAACTACTGATGCTCCTCCACTTATGATGGGTTGGTTATATCCTGATAAAACCATCAAAAGCTGAAAATATCATAAGTTGAAATTCATTTACTTCACCTAACCTATGGAACATCATAGTTTAGCCTACCCTACCTTCATGTGTTTAGAACACTTACAGTAGCCTACATTTGGGCAATTATCTTGAGTTTCATCTCAAAAGTAATTGTCATTCTCTCCTCACCAGAGCAGGAGACTCAGATGGGTAATTTGTAGACATGACATGATGCAAAAACACAAAATGCAATATCCCAAAAAACGCTGGCAACACAGTACATTGCAGAATATCAATTGTTTACCCTCACGATAGTGTGCCGAGACTGGGAGCTGTCGCTGGTTGCTGCTGCCCAGCATCATAAGAGAAAATCATACTGCTATTGCTAGCCCAGGAAATAATCAAAATTCAAAATCTGAAGTGAAGTTTCTACCAGACATATATCACTTTTGCCTCATTGCAAAGTTGAAAAAAATCGTAAGTCCAACCATTAGTCAGGAACCATCTATACTGGTAAGCAGGTCTCCTAAGACCTCTTTATGTATCTGGTTCCTCAGAGGAAGTATAAGAGTGATCACTTCAAGAGAAAAGAAGCAGAAGGTGATGGTCCCTTAATGGCCCCTCTCTGGTGCACTGTATTGATCAAAGGCCAGCCCAGATTCAATGGGAGGGGAAATAAGTGCTCCTCTTGAAGTGATCCATGGTTCATGTAGAGGAGGAATTGGTGGGTCATCTTTCCAGATTGACTATCCTATCTAATAAAGCGGGAATATGCTAATTGACCCTCACGCCATCGCAAAGATGGCAGTGCCCACAGCCAATAAGGATGGAATATGCTAATTGACTGCCCCACCCTCAAAGATGGCAGCACCCACAGCCAATAAGGAGGGAACATGCTAATTGACTGCTCCACCCTCAAAGATGGTGACTCCCACAGCCAATAAGGAGGGAATATGCTAATTGACTGCCCACCCTCAAAGATGGCCGCACCCACAGCCAATAAAGAGGGAAGTGCTAATTGATTGTCCCGCACTCAAAGATGACGGCATCCACAGCCAATAAGAAGGGAATATGCTAATTGACTGCCATGCCCTCAAAGATGACAGTTCCCACAGCCACAAGATGGCGGCACCCAGTCCCCTCAGCTCCGCTGGGGAGGCAGGTGCGCAGCAAGGATGGACTGTGAGAGGGGGCAGGCCAGGCTGAGGTACCCCCCTCTAGTGCATGAATTTTCATGCACCGGGCTTCTAGTTAAATATAAATACGAGTTAACTTCTAGTGTTTTCTTCACAAATGATCCTTTTCTTCATTTTTACTTTTGCACATTTTTTTCTATATGTGACCTCTTTCTCCTTACTAACCTAAGGAGCAAAGTTGCATGTGTTTGGTTTTTATCTTTGATGAATATAGTATATACTCCTGAAGACCTGATGTTATCTGTAAAACATTTAAATAAGTATTTCAGATTTTAGAATTCTGGTCTCTAACTCCTTCTTTATCTTCTGCTTTGGAATTAAAGAGACACCCTCAGACCTGAAATATACCAAATGTTGAAATGGGATAGTATGGGAGGTAAAAAGTTTTGCAATTATTAATTTTTTCTTTTAGCTCATGTATTTTGAACACTCAAAAATAGATATACAATACTTTATTACATTTCTCTTGTAGTCTCAATGTTCAAAACAAATATTCAAACTTTAACAAATTTAGCTAAGTAAAATTAATATTAATGCACAAAGTGTAGGGAGAAGTAGTATGTTCTGGATATCCCTTCTCTTTTATTTGTTTGCAAGGAAACACTGGATAAGAGTTGGGGTAAAATAAAACAAAACAAATAGCTGGGTAGGGTAGCAATACCTATACCAGACAAATACACTTTAAAACAAAGGGTAGAGTGAGAAACAAAGAAGAACCTAGCAATTCCACTTCTGGGCATTTATCCAAAGAAACCCAGCACAATCAATCAAAAAAACATATGTCCCTATGTTTATTGCAACATTATTTACAATATCCAAGATATGGAAGCAACCTAAGTGTCCATCAACAGATGAATAGATTAAAAAGAAGTGGTGCATTTACAGTATATCTATATAATAAAAGCCTAAGCGACCGATATGGTGGAACAACCAGAATGACCGGTCATCATGATGCGCACTGACCACCAGAGGGCAGATGCTCAACACAGGAGCTGCCCCCCGGTGGTCAGTGTGCTCCCACAGGGGGAGCACCACTCAGCCAGAAGCCGGGCTTATGGCTGGTGAGTGCAGCAGCAGTGGCGGGAGCCTCTCCCGCCTCCGCAGCAGCACTAAGGAGTAGCTAGCCAAGCGGTAAGGAGCGACAAACAGGTGGGCGGTAAGGAGCAAGGGGTTCTGGACTATGAGAGGGTGCAGGCCAGGCTGAGAGACCTCCCTCCCAGTGCACGAATTTTATGCACCAGGCTTCTAGTATATATAGAGTGGAATATGATTCAGGCATTAAAAGGAATGAATTTTTGCTATCTGTAACAACATGGGTGGACCTAGAGAGTATTGTGCTGAGTGAAATAAGTCAGACAGAGAAAGAGAAATGCCAATGATGATTTTACTTATATGTGGAATCTAAAAAGTAAAAAATAAATGAACAAGCAGGACAGAAACAGATGCATAGATATAGCGAACACTTTAATGGTTGCCAGATGGGAAAGGAGTTGGGGGAATGGGAGAAAAAGGTAAAGGGATTTAGAAGTACAAATTGGTAGTTAGAGAATAGTCACAGAGATGTAAAATACAGCATAGAAAATATAGTCAATAATAATATCAATAATATTATGATAACAATATATGCTGTTTAGATTTATCAGGGTGATAACTGTAAGTTATATAAATGTCTAATCATGGAGTTTTACACCTGAAACTACTATAAAATTACATCAACTATAATTTGAAAGTAAATGTAAAAAGAGTCAGGGTAACTCAACCATGGACTTGGATAGAGTGAATCAGTAAATAAGATGCATAAAAATGCTACCATAATAATTCGCTAGAATTATTAATGAGGAAAGAATCTATTTTTGTATCCAAAAGGGAGAGCGACATCATCTCCACAGGGAAAAATTTTAAAGGAGCTCTCTGAAGCCTGAGAACCCCTGAAAGGGGAGAACGTGCATTATCCAGATCAGAACGAAAGAGTCCAGCATCGAGAAGGACCTCATATGGACCCCCTGTCTAGAGATATGTAAAAGTGAATGTTATAACAATGAACTTCACATCAATCATGGCAAAATTTAACAAATGAAAATTATACATTACTGATAAATCTCTTTGGAAACTTGTTGAATTTCATGTTTGTTTGTTTGTTTTCATTTTCTAATCAGACAGTAAGAATATTGGATAATTAATTGTAGGCATACAAAACAAGTAATATTTTTATTATGCATATTCTTCCATGCTATTCTTTTTATTGGGCAAATTATATCTGGGTATTATTTAAATGGAAATGCTCAATCTTAATACATTGAAGCAACATTGCATCTGTCACCAGAGTAGTAGTTACAATTAGAATTTTGCCTTTAGATATATAACCTGCATAAAAATAAGATAGTGTTGAAGGTAGCTGCCCACTGCTCAGAAATGATTTCTTATTTATTTCAAAGAGGAAGATCCAAAGGACCTTTTCAAAGGTGGAACCCAAAAGATAAGAAGTGAGTACAATGAAAGAAGACAGCTTGATTTTATGAGACTGGTCATTCAGCATTTGCTGTTACTAGACTATTTTAGCAGAGATAGGATGTTATTGCTGTGTTTCAATAGCACAGTACTTAAGAGCACTGGATCTTAAATAAGACAACCAAATCATGTACTAACTTTCAATGATGTTTGAATGTCTATCAGATTGGGGCTACAAATAGTACTTACCTTATATTGTATATGATGTAAGGTATATAAACAAAAATATCCACAATATTTGGCTGTCCTGGATGGATAGCTCAGTTAGTTAGAGCACTGTAGGTTTTGTGTTTGATATCCAGTCAGGGCATATACAAGAAGCAACCAGTAAACTTACTAGTATAAATAACTGAACAACAAATCACTGTTTCTTTTCTCTCTCTCTTTCTTTCTCTCTCTCTTCTCTCTCTCCTTTCCTCTCTTTCTCTAAGATCAATAAGTAGAATAAAATAAAAATTTCAGGATATTTAAATAAGCATTGTAGAAACATGAATATTTATGGGAAATATATTAATTTTTAAAAATAGAAAATATTGAAAGAAACCAGAGGGGTGCGGGGAAACTTTCTTGCAAATGAACAAAGAAATTAAGAATTATTATGTCTCTTTAGAAACCAGGAAAGCAAGAAAAGAGTGAATTTTAAAATTTGAAGCTTTGAAAGAAAAAGATAACCAACCTAAAATTCTATATCTTGTAAAATTGTTCTCCAAATGTGAAGGAGAAATAACACCACCTTCAGAAAAAAAATGAGGGAAATCTTCTCCAGCAAAAGAAGAGTGGTACCTCACATTGTATTAAATTGACATGTACTAGAAGATATTTAAAAGATGTTCTTCAGGAGAAGAAAAATGACATAGGCAAGAATCTCAGTTCTACATTAAAAGAAAAATGTCAAAGAGGTATAAATAAGGGTAAAATAATTTTTATTCTTAATTGATCTATAAAAATGCATTCAAGTGATTATTGTAACAATGTATTGGGTAATTAAAGACTGTGAATAAATGAAATGAATAGCAGCAATGTCACAAAAAGTTTGAGAGAGTGAGAAATACTATTTTATAAATTACTTGCACTGCACTTGAAGCAGTACAGTGTTATTTGAATGTGGAATTAAATTGTTTGTAAACCAATTGCAATTGGTTTTATGGCAACCACCTAAATACTCTAAAAGAAGTATAGTAGGTATGCTAACAGAGGAGAGATAAATTGAATCATATAAAATGCTCAAATAATTTTTAAAGGCAGAAATAAAAGGGAGGGATGAAAAAAGAATGAGTTTAACAAATAGAAAATAATTATAATCCTAGCAAATATGTATCTAACTATATCAATATTACTTTACATGTAAATGGTCTAATTAAAAGTCAAAAATTATCAAAGTATATTTTATTGATTTCAGAGAGGAAGGGAGAGAGAGGGAGGGAGAGAGAGAGAGAGAGAGAGAGAGAGAGAGAACCATCAATGATTAGAGAGAATCATTGACAGGCTGCCTCCTGAATGGCCCCCACTGGGGATTTAGCCCACAACCTGGGCATGTGCCCTAACCAGGAATCGAACCGTGACCTTCTGGTTCATAGGTCAATGCTCAACCACTGAGTCACTACCTCTGGGTATAATATATTTATTTTAAAAAATATCTATCTATATGTTGTTATAAAAAACACACTTTATATATAAGCACTCATGTAAGTTAAAAATAAACAAGTAAAGAATGACATACCATTCTAACACTAATCAAAAGAAATCTGGACTATCTATATTAATTTTAGACAAAGCAAATTTCAGAACAAAAAAATTATCCTGGATAAAGATAATAAAAGAATCAATCTTCAATAAGACATAACAATCCTTAATGTGTATACATTTAACAACAGAGCATTAAAAGACATGACTGAAAAGAAATAGAACAAAAGGAGAACTAGACAAATCCACTCTTATAGTTGGAGATATCAACACCCTTTTTTTAGTAATTGATAGATCTCACAGGCAGAAAATCAATAAGGACACTGTTAATATGAGCAGCACTATCAATCAACTTGATCTAATTGACATTTATAGAATATACCACCCAGAAATAGTAGGATACACATTTTTGTCAAGTCCACATGAACATCATTAAGATAGACCACATTCTAGGCCATGAAATACACCTTATTGAATTTAAAAAAAAAATCACACAATGTATTTTCTCAAATGATAATAGAATTAAATTATAAGTTAATAACAAGAAAATACTCCACACATATGGACATTAAATAAACATACTTCTAAATAACACGTGTTAGAAAAAATTTTTAGAGAACTTTAAAATATTTTGAACTAAATTAAAATACAATTTATTAAAATTTGTGGGGCACAGTAAAAGCAATGTTTAAAGGGAAATTTATAGCATTAAATGCATATATCTGAAAAGAAGAATGATCTAAATTCAATAGTCTAAGTTTATACCTTAGGAAACTGGAGAAAGAAAAAAATTAACCTAAGGCAAGCAGAAGAAAATAAAAAAAATAAAACAGAAAGCATTAAAATATTAAAAGAAAACAGTTAAAACCAATACATCTCAAATCAAATTATTTGAAAAGATTAATAAAATTGATAAAACTCTAGCCAGGCTACCCAAGAGAAAAAGAGAGAAGATGCAAATTATCAATATTATAAATGAAAGAAAAGTTATCACTATTAATCTGAGACAATAAAAGAATAACAAAGGAATAATAATAATATGATCACAAACTTAATAGTTTAGTGAAATGAACTAATTTCTTGAAAGACACAAATTACCAAAACCCATATGAGGAGAATCAACTAATATGAATATTTCTATGTCTATTAAATAAATCGTATGAATAATAAATAACCTTTTAGAAAGAATAACACTAGTCCTACATTGTTTTACTGGTGAATTTTAATAAACTTTTTTAAGGAAGAAATGACAACAATTCTTCACAATCTAAAAAATAGAAAGTTAGCAAGCCTTTCCTAAATCGTCCAACATTACCTTAATACTAAAACCAGATAAAGACATTACAAGAAAGGAAAACTAGAGGTCAATATCTTTCATGAACATAAATGCAAAGATTCTCAACAAAATGTTAGATAATAAAATCCAACAGTGAATAAAAAGAATTATATACCATGACCAAAGGGGATTCACTTTATGCATGTAAAGCTGTTTCCATATGCAAAAATCAATCAGTAAATCCACTACATCAGTAGGGTTAAGAAGAAAAATAAAATGATTATATTGGTTGTTCTAGAAAAGTATTTGACAAAATATAACACCCAGTCATGACAAAAACCCTCAGAAAACTAGAAATAAAGAACTTCCTTAGTTGAATAAAAATATTTACTGAAAAACTAGCATTATAATTAATGGTGAAAAACTGGGTGCCTTCCAGTTCCTGAGATTAGTAATAATTAAGAAAGATGTCCTTCCTCCCACTTCTATTCAACATCATAGTGGAACTCCTAGCTAGTGCAATAAGATAAGAAATTGAAGTAAGGGTATATAGATTATAAAGAAAAAAAAATAACATTGTCTTTTTTTCATAGATGGCATGATTGTTTACATAGAAAATCTCAAAGAATCAACAAAAAATTTATGGAATTAATGAGTATAGAAAGGTCACAGAATACAAGGTCAATGTATTTTTGCCAATATACAAAGAAAAAAGTGAATTGCCTTTCCATGTATCATCAATGAACATTGAAAATTATATGTATCAATAATAAAATTAATCAATAATATCAGAAATAAAAGGATGAATTTCTTTTTACACATTTTTTATGAAAGAAAAGAGGGTACTATAAACAACTTCCTATAATAAATTTTTAAAATTTAGAAAAAAATTAAAGAAAAAAACCTATTTTTCAAAACAGACAAAAGAAGATTTAGAAAATCTGAATAGTCCTATTTGCTCAACTTGAAATTGGAACTAAAATCCTCCAACCACAGCAAAGAAATGTAAAAAACAGACAACTTTATAGTAATTCCTTCCAAGCATTTTAATAAAAAGAAAAACCATCTACCCACTTAAAATAGTCCAGAGAAATAATTTTTAAAAAACCAACATAAATAGAATTTTCCAAATCACTTTTTATGGGCAATGAAATTTTTTTTTTCAATTTTAGTGATTAGTTTATTATAAGAATGGGAATTTTCAAACCATTGTCTTTCATAAACATAATGTAAAACCTGAAAAAATATAAGCGAATACAATTTAATTGTATACTGAAAATATTATAATACAACAAAGTTGCATTTGTTCCGAAAAGCAAAATTGTTTTAATATTCTAAAATTAAAGTCATTCAATACATTAACTGAATAAAGTGGAAAAATAGTATAATTATTTCAATAGATGCAAAAAAAAGCATTTGAAATAATTAAGCAACATGATTAAAATATCTCAGCAAACTATAATTTAAAGAAAACTTACATGATATAGGATATTTCTAAAATAATGTCTATAACAAAGCTCATATTAATGTTGTGGTATTAAAAGTTTACTCCCTGAAGACTGGAAATGAAATAAGATGTATAATATCACCAGGGTTATTCATCATCATATTGAAGTTCCCTACAAGTACAATAAAAGCAAAAAACAAAACAAAAGAAAGCAAGAAAGGAAAGAAGAAAGAAGGAAAAAAACTTTTCAAGAGTGGGAAATGAAGAAACAAAACACATTCACAGTTTATATGATAATACATTACAAATCTAAAAGTATATGCAGCTAAATTATTAAAATCAGTAAGAGATTTTAGCAACGTCTGCACAAAGGGACAATATAAAAAAGTCACAGGTATTTATATGCACCACCAATTAGAAAATAAAACTAAAAACTGACATTTCTAATAGCAGCAAAAATGATAATTCCTAGGAAATATGACAAAATATGTGAAAGTTCTAGGCACACAGGTCAATAAAATATTGTGAGAAATACTAAAATGCCTACAAAACTAAGATGTTATGCCAGATTTTGTATTGGATGACTTGGTATTTATATATTTCAATTTTCTGAAAAGGACTTACCTATTAAATGGAATTCCTCTACAAAATCCAACAGGTAGTATGCTTTTGTAAATGTGGACAATTGGGTTTTAATATTAATGGGAATGTAAAAAGTCAAAATGATTTTGAAGAAGAGCAACATTTGAAGACTTACATTGCTGTATTAATGAAGGGAGTGAGGTATTGGCACCTAGGTAGGCAATTAAACCACAGGCGCAAAATAGAAAGTCCAGAAATAGATTCTCATCTATACGAACATTTGACTTAGGGCATATACGACACAGTGCTTAGGAGAAAAATGGGCTTTTCAATAAATAATTCTGGGTTAATTGAATATTATGATAAAAAATGGTTCTTGACACAAACTTCATATCACACACAAAAATCATGCACAGGTGCACTGTAGATTTAAATTTATATGGGAGAACAGATAGCTTCTGCACAATAACATAAAAGAATACCTTCATAATGTATTAGCAGCTGGGTTTCTTCAACAGAACAAAAAATTCACTAACCATTGGGAAAATTATTAATAGATTATATTACAATAAAACTTTATTAATTGCATAAATTATTTCAAATATGACATAATAATAAAATAAAATATTAAAATAAAAAAATTGTTCATCAAAGACCCTACTCATTCAAATAAAGGGGAGAAAATATTTACAATACATGTAATTGATAAAGAATTATATACAAAATTTTTTTAAACCTTACAAAGAAACAGCAATCCTAAATGACTCACTAGATCAGATGAATTTAATTGAAATCGTCAGAACATTTCACCCCAAAGCCATGGAACATACGTTCTTCTCAAGTGCACATGGGACATTTTCAAAAATAGACCATATATTGGGTCACAAGAAAAGTCTCCCCAAATTCAAGAAAATTGAAATCATATCAAGAATCTTCTCAGACCACAATGGCATAATATTAGAAATAACTTACAATAAAAATAATCCAAAATATTCAAACACTTGGAAGCTGAATAGCATGCTATTAAACAATGATTGGGTTACCAAAGAGATCAAAGAAATTAAAAACATACTGGAAACTAATGACAATGAAAACAGAAAATCCAAAACTTATGAGACACAATGAAAGCAGTCCTGAGAGGGAAGTTTATAGCTCTACAGGCCAACCTCAAAAAACAAGAAAAAATGGTAGTAAATCATCTAACTCTACAACTTAAAGAATTAGAAAGACAGCAACAAGAAAAGCCCAGAGTGAGCAGAAGGAAGGAGATAATAAAGATCAGAGCAGAAATGAATGACATAGAGACAAATAAAAACAACACAAAGATCAATGAAACCAAGAGCTAGTTCTTTGAAAGGATAAACAAGATTGACAAACCCCTAGCCAGGCTCACCAAGAAAGAAAGAGAGAGGACCTAAATAAACAAAATCAGAAATGAAAGAGGAGAAATAACAACAGACTCCACAGAAATACAAAGGATTGTTAAAAATACTATGAACAACTCTATTTCAACAAACTAGACAACATGGAGGAAATGGATATATTCCTAGAAAAATACAACCTTCCAAAACTCAATCAGGAAGAATCTAAAAATCTCAATAGGCCGATAACTATGGAAGAAATTGAAGCAGTCATCAAAAAGCTCCCAGCAAACAAAAGCCTGGGGCCAGACAGCTTCACAGGGGAGTTTTACCAAACATTCAAGGAAGAACTAAAACCTATCCTCCTCAGACTATTCCAAAAAATTCAAGAGGAAGGAACACTTCCAAGCTCATTCTATGAAGCCAGCATTACCCTAATACCAAAACCAGATAAAGACAACACAATGAAAGAGAATTACGGGCCACTATCCCTCATGAACATAGATGCCAAAATCCTCAACAAAAGTCTAGCAAATCGGATCCAGCAGTACATGAGAAAGTTCATACACCATGACCAAGTAGGATTTATCCCAGGGATGCAAGGATGGTACAATATCCAAAAATCAATAAACGTGATACACCACATAAACAAATTGAAAGAAAAAAACCACATGGTCATATCAATTGATGCAGAAAAAGCATTTGACAAAATCCAACACCCTTTCTTGATAAAAACTCTCAGCAAGGTGGGAACAGAAGAATCATAGCTCAACATAATAAAAACCATATATGACAAACCCACAGCCAACATCATACTCAATGGGAAAAAAAACTAAAACCATTTCCCCTAAGAACAGAAACAAGACAGGGATGCCCACTCTCACCGCTCCTGTTCGACATAGTACTGGAAGTACTAACCACTGTGATTAGACAAGAAGAAGAAATAAAAGGCATCCAAATTGGAAAAGAAGAAGTAGAACTGTCCTTATTCTCAGGTGACATGATACGGTACATAGAAAACTCTAAAGACGCCATCAAAAAATTATTAGACTTAATAAATGAATTCAGCAATGTAGTAGGATACAAAATTAACACCAAGAAATCTATGACATTTCTATACACCAATAGTGAACTTACAGAAAAAGAGACTAAAAAAGCAATCCCATTTACCATCATACCAAAAAATTCAAGATACCTAGGAATAAACTTAACTAAGGAGGTAAAAGACCTTTATGGAAAAAACTACAGGACACTGAAAAAAGAGATAGAGAAAGACATAACCAAATGAAAGAACATACCGTGTTCATGAATTGGTAGAATCAACATCATTAAAATGTCCATACTACCCAAAGCAATCTATAGATTCAATGCACTCCCCATTAAAATACCAATGGTATATTTCACAGACCTAGAATGAATTTTCCAAAAATTCACCTGGAATAAAAAAGGCCTCAAATAGCTGCAGCAATCCTGAGAAAGAAGAACAAAGTAGGTGGCATCTCAATACCAGATATCAAGCTGTATTACAAAATCACTGTTCTCAAACAGCCTGGTACTGGCACAAGAACAGACATGTAGATCAACAGAATAGAATAGAGAACCCAGAAATCGTCCCAAACCCCAATGCTCAATTAATATTTGACAAAGGAGGTATGGACATGCAAATTAATTTCTTTAAAAAGAGTCAGTACAATTTTTTTAAAAGGCAAGACTTGAAGAGTCATCTTACTAAATGATAAATTGAAATGGCTGTTAAATACACGAGTCACCAAGAAAATGCAATTTGAAACTACAATATGCTGATAATGTTCTATTTGTCCATGTGGGCGGTAATTACAAACATGTGTTAATTTTATGAAAATTCATCAAACTGTTCATATATAACTTGTGCACTTTTATAGGAATATCATTTTTCAATAGAAATATTTACAGTGAGTGTGGTAATTAGGAGAACTAGTCTGGTAGAGGTGGAAGAAGAAGCTGATTGTTACTTAATCTCATGTTTTACACACTATTTCCTTTACTCATTTTTTTCTCTTTAACACACAATTTATAGTGGAATGTTTCAGTAAAGTGTCAGAGATGGCATTAGGGTTGGTGATAGAAAAAGCAGGACAGAGTACTTTCACTCTTCACCCACTGCCTCTTTCACTTCTATGTTCCTTCTCCATAATTAATGAAGGATTGCAAGTGGGAACTTAAAGTGGGAAGACTGAATTTTTCTTTTTTTCTACCAAACCTTGATCAATGATTCTTGCTGATAGATGAACATTGGAAAGGGTAAGGGGCAGAGTTTTGGTGTGGGGAGTTACATTCAGTTATGGGATTCACTGTCATGACAGGAAAGAATTAGAAAATACCTGATAGTGACAATGGGCAATCTACACTAATAAAAGAGAAACATGCAAATTAACCATCACTCCACCACTCCACTACACCCGCCAGCGAATCAGGAGCAAGTATGCAAATTAACCCAACTAAGATGGTGGCGGCCAAGGAGCTGGAGTGAGCAGGAGGCTTGGGTTGCCCCCAGCGATGGAGAAAGCCAAGCTTCCCACCTGCCCTAGCCAGCCCTGGGCTCCGCTCAATGCTACAAAGTTTCAATTATAGAAGATAAATAAACCCAGATACCTGCTTCCAACCCACCCTGGCCTCTGCTCAAGGAGGCACTGAAAAAAAAAAAAAAGAAAAAAGGAGAAACTGGGAGCTTGGGTCACCAGGGGGCATAGCCAGCCTGAAAACTGCCATCAGCCCCTCACCCAGGCTGACCAGGCACCCCAATGAGGACCCCCAGCCTGAAGGGGGTGTGGCCAACCTGAAAACGGCCCTCAGCCCCTCACCCAGGATGGCCAGGCACCCCAGCGAGACCCCCACCTTGATCCAGGACACCCTTCAGGGCAAACCAGCCGGCCCCCACCCATGCACCAGGCTTCTATCTATACTAATAAAAGGGTAATATGCTAATTAGACTGGGAGACCTTCCAGGAGAACTTCCAGATGTTTTTCTGGACAAAGCCATGGTGGCGGGGCCGAGGTAGAGGGGGTTAGAGGCCAAGAGGGGAGGGCAGTTGTGGGTGATCAGGCTGATGGGGGGGGGCAGTTGCGGGTAAGCAGACCAGCAGGGGGGCTAGTTGGGGGTGAGCAGGTCATCAGTGGGGGTTAGTTGGAGGAGATCAGGACAGCAGGGGGGCAATTTGGAGTGAGCAGGCCAGCAGGGGAGCAGTTGGGGGAGAGCACACTGGCACGGGGGGCAGCTGGGGGTGAGCAGGCCAGCAGGCAGAGTGGTTAGGTGCAATTAGGTGCAGGCAGGCAGGCAGGCAGGTGAGTGGTTAGGAGCCAGCAGTCCCAGATAATGAGAGGGATGTCCGACTGCCGGTTTAGAACCGATCCCTGTAATCCGGCAGTAGGACATCCTTCGAGGGGTCCCAGATTGAAGAGGGTGCAGGCCGGGCTGAGGGACACCTCCTACCCCCGCCCCGCCCCCCCCCCCCCCCCCGCAGGAATTTCGTGCACTGGGACACTAGTAAAATAATAATAATAATAAAATGTGAACACAAGCTGGAAGCAGGGTTGCTCAACAGTGAAGATCACAGGCATTGGAGACAGACTTGTGTTTGAATCCTGTGTCACCCATTTACTAACTGTGACTTTGGGAAAATTATTTTTTCAATTATCAATGCCTATGTCATAAGATTGCTAAGATGATTAAATAAAAATTATTCACACAAAATGTTTAATGGTGCCTGCTGCAGAATAGGCACTCAGTACATTAACTAGGATGCCGACGATGGTGGTGTAGAGTGTTTCAGAAACCTGTATTGATAGTTTTTCCATTTTAAGACCCACATTAACTTAGCCCTAAGGCAAACAATATTTTTTTGGTTAAAGAGAATTCTCAATTCCATCTAATAGAAGTCTCTTCCATAGGCTTGTCTATTCATTAGGTTCATAAAATATGACCTGTTCCAGGTAACCAGTAATAAGACACTTTCACTGAATGTAATTAACATTTAATCCTTTACCACATTAGAGGTTTTATCAAAAGCCTGACCCCCTGTATTTTGACATGATTGCATATGCTGTAGTATTTCTTCTACTAACTTTAGGTAACTAAATGCTGTATTGAACAACTGTTATCTACCAGGCACTGTATTAAGCCCTGATAATTCAGAATTAAAAGATAAAGTTGGGTCCTGGCCAGGTAACTGAGTGGGTTAGAGAGTCATTCTGATATGCCAAGATTGCAAGTTCAATCTAGGGTCAGGGCACGTACAAGAATCAACCAATTAATGAATAAATAAGTGGAACAACAAATTAATATTTCTCTCTCTCCTTTCCTCTCTCTAAAAATCAATAAGAAAATAATAAAAAGTTGGTGTGCTGTGCCAGCATGTCCAAGGGTGAACCTGAGGAGGGGCAGTGAAGGATTGAAGAAAAGACAGACAAGAGAATACAGCTGGGGCTCAGTGGATCTCCTGTGCCTGGATGAGGACACAAAAGACCCAGCCTGCAAATCGATGTTTTATTTTATAGTCTGATTAAAACAAGGGTAGATTAATATGTATACAAATGTTCTTGTTTTGGCAACACTTGCTGCACCTCCCACAGCCCATTAGCTACATAGGAAGGAATTAGGGAGGGCTACAAGGTCAGGTTTAATTATGCTAGGAGAGCTCTGCCCTCCAGGCTGGGACTTGTTTGTGGCCCTGCCACAGGTCAGCCCAAGGCTTGACCCTAGAGCCGCTCCCTACAAGTTGGTGTTCTCTGGTATAACAGATAAGCTAAGAGATGAATGCAATATTGGGTGATTATGTCTTATGATAGACAAAAGCCTAGGAATTTATGGAGGCACCAGAAAGAATCTGGACAGAGGAAAGATAAGGAAAAATGCCTGGAGAAGGTGATAGTCAAGCTGAGCTTTAACAGATAAGTAGGAATTAGCCACGTTAGAGCAGTTAAAGTGGTATAGAGAATGTGCTGTATTTCAGGAAATGCAAGTGTTTCCACAAGGCCACCTACTTTTATTTTGATTGGCTGATGCTTAGATATTTTTTAATTTAATATTTTACTTCCAAAGTCTGATGTTCCATTTGTAGAATTAAAAGTGCATATGCTCTTATTGACTCATTGTCAATAAAAAAGAGAACTGATAGCACATCCATGATTTATTAGACTGACTAAATTCCATTGTGAACAGGAAGTGGGATGTTTTTTAAGCCTGATTTTTGCATTTTGCCTGGTAACCACAATCCTAATCAACTGAGATATCCTGGAGGCTCGTGAAGAAATATTTATATTGCACTTTAGGAAATGCAGCAATTAGCTCAGCCAAAGTGATATCATATAAAACTTTTAAATCTGTCCTCCAGAAAAATGATATGGTTGGGAGAGAGGATCAAGAAGCAGACCTAGGGACAAATTATTTCTGCCATTATCTTGTCCTGCAACACTGTATTTTATGCATTTTCATTAAGACTAAAAAAGCGACTTTATTCTGGGAAAGTTTGAATGATTTTAGGTACAAAAACAATAGACTACAGCCTATTTTATCATATACATTCAAGGTTTATGTGAAACCCAACCAGAAAATAATAAATGTCAGTCTATTTAAACAGCTGAAGTGATTCTTACCTTTATTCAAATCTGAGCACCTGAATCTTAACTACAGTTGTTAGTGAGTTGACCCAATTTAAATAACTCTCTTCATAAAGATTTACTTCTAGACCTTTTCCAGGATTTATAAAAATAATCCCCATAATCACATGAAAATGAATAATTTTACAACACTAAATACAAACTACAAAAACTATGTCTAATTTATTAGGAGTGATAGATTTTCAAAAACTCTGGCTAGATTTTCTAAAACTACAAATAATATGCAGAGTGACTCTGGTGTTAACTTCCAGGCCATCCACATTAAGGAAACAATACCTCAAAACACGTGTAGTCTGAATGTTCACATTCTAAGTTGATATGTGTGTGCCATACCCATCTTTACTGATGGTGCCTAATTCTATTCTCCCTGTAGAAAGTACTCCTCTTCAGATTTTACCAACATTATTTCTATAGTTCTACGCCTAATTCACATAATGCTGAGATATAAAGTGTACTTTATTTCAATATGCTCTGAAAAATGACAAGCATAATGCTTATTTCCCGGGATGACATCTCTTGTGCATTTTTCTACTCTGTGCTATGGTGTCGTGTATGAGTTCACATGAGCACCAGAATTTTTGGCAGAGAGACCATACCAGATTGGAAATATAGCACCTAAAAGTAGCTTCTCACTGTGAAAAATGTTGGACTCTTGGATGCTTCTCATGAAATTATCAAAGGTAGTCTTTTGCTACCATCTTTTCTCATTCCAGACCCTACATGCAATAGTTCAACATTTTAATGTTTAAACTTGTGTGCCCACTAGAAGCAGAAGTCACTATGCCTGTATGAACTTTGCATTTACTAATTAAAGATAAAGTAGTTAAATACCATATCTCACAAGAAAGTTACCTAAATAATTTGCAATTAGCAATGTAGCTCAAATTAAAGAAACAAAGTAGGTAAGTTATAAATCAAAGATGCTGTTTTGTATAGTTTACTTCAGCAACTTTGACAAAGATGAATGTACTTGAAATATGTTTTAAGAATTTTTATACTTTTATATTCCACTAGAGGCCCGGGGCATAAAATTCGTGCTGTGGGGAGGGGGTGTCCCTCAGCCCAGCCTACACTCTCTCCAATCTGGGACCCCTCAAGGGATGTCCGACTGCCCGTTTAGGCCCTTCCCACCGGACATCCCTCTCATAATCCAGAACTGCTGATTCCCAGCTACTCTCCTGCCTGCCTAACTGATTGCCCCTAACCGCTTCTGCCTGCCAGCCTGATCAATGCCTAACTGCTCCCCTGCCAGCCTGATCAAAGCCTAACTGCTCCCCTGCTGGCCCAATCGCCCCCAACTGCCCTACCCTGCTGGCCCAGTCATCCCTAACTGCCCTCCCCTGCAGGCCTGATCAATGCCTAACTGCCCTCCCCTGCCGGCCATCTTGTGGTGGCTATCTTTGACCACACGGGGTGGCCATTTTGTGTGTTGGAGTGATGGCTAATTTGTATATTACCTCTTTATTATATAGGACTAGAGGCCCGGTGCACAAAATTTGTGCGCTGGGGGGAGGGGTCCCTCAGCCCAGCTTGACCCCTCTCACATACTGGGAGGCCTCAGGGGATGTCCTACTCCCTGCTCCCTGCTCCCCTTGGAGAGTGGGCCTAAGCTGCAGTCTGGCCTCCCTTTGTGGGTGGCGACCGGGCTGATCAGGGGAAGGCAGCCACTGCCAGTCACCGCTCCCACCAAGGTGTTTTCATCAACACAGACTCCAGTCCCTTCACCATGAAAAAATGACAACATTCTTTAGGCATTTTCAAGATGTGTCTTTCATAGGATATGACATTTCTTTCTTTTTTTTTATCCTCACCCGAGGATATGTTTCCATTGACTTTTAGAGAATGTGGAAGAGAAAGGGAAAGACAGAGAGAAACATCAAAGTGAGAGGAACACTTTGATTGGTTGTCTCCTGCATGAGTGCTGACCTGGGCCCCAGCCAGGGAAGAGCCTGTAACCTAGGAACATGCCCTTGGTCAGAATTGAACCCAGACCCTGCGGTCGGCAGGCTGAGGCATTATCCACTGAGCCAAACCGGCTAGGGCAGGATATGACATTTCTTAGCCCTCCAGCAGCGGACCTTCATTTTTTTTTGCCAGGAGTGTGGTGAAAAACCCTAGATCACCTTTTTGGATTCTTATTACCCAAGTTACTAAGAATATTACCAGTAGCATACAGGGAGCTTAGCCAATGAGCAGTCAGAAAAGGTGTTTCCTCTGTAGTTCACACCAATTGCCAGCTCCGCCCCCCACCCAGGCCTGACGCCTTGGGCAGAGACATCAACCCCCATCACCCTCCGATCGCTGGCCCTCCGCCCAGGCCTGATGCCTCTGGCCGAGGCTTTAGGCTTGGGCAGGGGCTCCCCCGAAGCTCCGATGGCCGGCTCTGCCCCTGCCCAGGAGCCCCCTGGCTCAGGTCCTTCCTACGCTGCTCAGAGCCCACATGGGGCCTACCTCGGAGTGACCTGGGTTCAGATGATGTTCCCAGGACCCAGGCCACTGGGCGCCTATGTATGCAAATTAACCGCCATCTTTGTTGGGTTAATTTGCATACTTATCTGATTGGCTGGTGAGCATAGTGGAGTGACACCAATTTGCATGTTTCTCTTTTATTAGTGTAAATTACCAAAATCTGTGAACCTTCTTGCCCCAATCGACATTTGCACTGTCAAAATATCTTTCAAGCATGATCACACAACCTACTGAGGTCGTATAGAGACTATGAACTTCTTATCAATTTGTGGACCAAGAAAGCTGATTCCTTTGTTTTGTTTTAATATGAGAAGGAAGTCTTCAAAACCGTTAACCCTAGCAACAATAATTTGCATTATTTACTTTTATGACTTTCATCAGTAAATCCAGCTGTATTTCTAGTTTGCCTCTTTGTTTCTCTCTCTTTTTTAAATCCTCACCCAAGGACATGCTTAGAGAGAGGACATGAGAGACAGAGAGAGAGAGAAAGAGAGAGAGAAACATCCACCTGAAAGAGAAACATCCATCAGGTGCCTTCTATTTGTGCACCAATTGGGGTCAAATCCACACCCCAGGCATGTGCTCTGACTGGTAATGGAACTTGCCACTTTTCTGTGCACAGGATGATGCTCAACCAACTGAGCCACTCCAGCCAGGCTCTTTGTTTTTCTGACTTACTGTCACCTTCCTGATCCCTTCTGTAATATTTTATCCAGATTTTTAAGAATCATCTTACCTCTCTGTGCTTCTGGGGACTTCTAAATTCTTCTAGGACTTCTATGCAATTGTATGTTGTCAAAACCAATTGTTAAAAGAAAATGGAATTAACATTTCTATCTCTAGACAGGCACTTTAAAGTTTTGTACAATGATAGCAGTTATCTACATACCCAAATTATGCGATTCATCATGTTAAGACCCTCTGAAAAATGCACACACATGTATTAATAATTATATGTTTTCTATTTTTCTATGATTTTATTTTTTGGGAAGATACATGTTTCATATTTCTTGAAATCCCATTCAGATGGGCATAATCTAGATTAAATGATGGAGTAGATATAAATCTGGGTGGCTGCTCTTTTGTTCCAGAGTAAAAGGCTCCTTTCACATCTCTTCAGGCAGGAGCAAGAGCTATTGCATGAAAACCGATCCATGGCCATCCTCCCCTCAGAACATGAAATGCTACAGTGGGTGCTGGGAACGAGACACATCTATATTTTGCTTTCAAGTCACAAACTTTGACATTTTATAGCTATAGAGGCAATCAGCACAACCGAGCAGAACCTTAGGAAGGCTGGCAGGAAGCCTTTAAAAAATCACTTTCTGGTCTCTATTAAGTTCTGTGAGAATACTGACGAAGAAATAGGAAGAAACTTATCTCTCCTTTCTCAAGAGCTGTCTCATGAGAAAAGGTGAAACTTGGAGTATTCTAAACATCCTCATATTCTGGCCAAACAATGAATAAATCACTCTTCTGGTACTATAATTCTCACATTGGGCTTTTTACCTCTTTGTGTGTGTGTGATAAGACAGTATTCTAATTGTATTTTATTTCTTTTTTAATTTTTAAATTAGAATTGGAATTCAATGTTATTTTATATTTGTTTCAGGTGTACAGGATAGTGGTAAGACAACTACATCATTTAAGAAGTGAACCCCCTGTTAATTCTAGTACCCACCTGGCACCACAATATTATTGACTATAATCCTTAAGATAGACTTTACCTATCCATGACTATTTTGTAGCTTTTTAATCCTTTCAACTTTACACCCTAACCCTAACCCCTCCCACCTGGCAACTCTCATTTTGTATTGTGTCTGAGTCTGTTTTGTTTGTTTATTTAAGTTGCTTTTTAGATTCCACATATAAGTGAAATCATATGGTATTTGTCTTTGGCTGATTTATTTTACTTGACCTAATGCTCTCTAGGCCCATCCATGTTGTCGCAAATGGTAAGACTTTATTCTTTTTATGGCTGAGTAATATTTTAATTATATGTATGTAAAATACATCCATTTGTCTATCAACGGACACTTAGGTTTCTTCCCTATCTTGGCTATTATAAGTAACTAGAGGCTCAGTGCACAAAATTCGTTCATGGGTGAGGTCCCTAGGCCTGGCTGGCAATTGAAGGGTGAGCGTTTGGCATGGAAGGGCTGGTCCCAGCTGACCTCTGGCCCCTGGGCAGAACCTGGGCCCCTGGGCCCCCATACCTGCCCCCCCACCTGAGTCATTGGGCCCCTGCCCGGGTCCCTCAGCATCTGGGAGCTGGGTGGCAGTCCCACCCCCACTGCCGCTGCTGGTTGCCATCAGTGTGACAATCGGTGGGGCAATTGGGCCCCACTCACACCCAACTTGGCCTGGCGCCGCCTTCTCACCTGCTCCACCATCCTGCCATGGTCTTGCTCTCATCAGGGCCCATGGGGGCTGGTAGCGCCTCCACTGAAGCCTGCTGCCAGTGCTGCATCACCGACCCTTGCATGTTCCATGCTGCCCCCTGGTGGTCAGCACACGTCATAGCAAGCAGTCAAACTCCCTGTTGAACTCCCGGTAGAGGGGACAATTTGCATATTAAGCTTTTATTATATAGGATGCTGCAGTGAACATAGGGGCCCATGTATCTTTTTGAATTAGTGTTTTGAGTTTCTTTGAAAACATACCCAGAAATGGAATTGCTGCGTCACAAGGCATCCATTTTTAATTTTTGGAGTAACCTCCATTCTGCTTTCCACAGTGACTGCACCAATCTACATGCTCACCAACAGTGCACTAGGGTTCCCTTTTCTCCACATCCTCACCAACACTTGTTATTTATTGATTTATTGACAATAGCCATTCTAACAGGTATGAGGTGATAGCTCATGTGGTTTTAATTTACATTTCTATAATGATTAGTTTTAATTCTTAAGAGCATCTTATTAACAGCACACTTCCTTTATTTTTCTGTTATTTTAATTCTCTGTGACTAATCTTTCTTATTTCAACTCCAACAAGTTGATAGAACAAACCGGCAAGAATCTTGGAGTAAATGCCGGCAGCAAGGGCTTCTTTACTTCAGGGGTCAAGTCTGTCTGACCAACTGCGGAATGACTGATTGCCAGACCTGCTTTTCATCCCAACCCCAGTACGTGGTCTTTCTAGCCCTGCACACAGGCATGTGGAAACCCTAGGCTGTTTGTTCAAACTGTGTCCACACCTATGGTGGCAGCTACTCCTCAGGCCAGGCAGTATGGTACATTCTAGATCAGGTCTTAATTAAGAAAAGTGGTTCTATGGGAACTGGAAGCTGGTTTGAGCATGGAATTCCAAGGTCTTGTGATGAAATGTGATCAAGAAAGCAGTGAATGGGCTCTGGGTGATCACATCCCCTAGGCCTTGTGGACTTCTGACCTCATAGAAGAGGTGAGGTTAGCAGAGAGCCAGGGTGGTGCCCTAGGAGTGAAGGGCTCAGAGCTGGGCCTCAGTGTTCCAGGTCAAAGGTGTTACTGTGGAGCAGCTGACTGGATACATGTGATATTTATCGTTGATATTGTAAATAGGATTATTCCCAGCTATGAAGGGTACAACACCGGGCAGCCCATATTTTAATAGTGGAATCAAAGAAGAAATGGTTCTTTCAAGCCAATGAAAATGCTTTGAGAATTCTAAATTAGAATCCGCACATTCTATGAATATTTTACAGGTTCCTATTAGGTCTCAAAATGCTATACTAGGGGATATAACAATGAATGAAAAAGACAAAGTTCCTGTCCTCATACAGTTTACATTCTAGTGGCAGAGATAAACACCTAAAAATATTTTTAAAGTAAGCAGGTGTCTAACAAGTAATTAGAAATATTGGTAATTTTGATTTATGAAAGAATCAGTGGAAGATGAGCATTTCAGGCAGAGACAAGTAGGTGCAAACTTTCTGCAGTGGAAAATTGCTTTTTTCATGTAACAGTAAGAGCTGAGCTTGAAGGCTAGAGTATTCAATAATTTGTAAACCATGGCAAGGATTTGGACTTCATTTCAGGATAAGTAAGAAGTTGTTAAAGAGTTTTAGATAGAAAAGTTTCAAGATGTGATTCATGTTTTTTGAAAGATCACTTTGGCTGCTATGTAGAGAGAGACAAGGGAGGGAGCAGGAAGACTAAAGGCTACAATATGACCCATGAGGAATGAGAGTCAAGAATGCCATCGCTGCAACTAGAGCACATTTTATTCAAGAGTCTAACTGACTAAGACAGCATAGCATGTTTTTGGATGTTACCATCTGAATGTTAGATTTTCAAAACCCCTATGAGACTCAAACACAGAAGGCAGACTGATGGTTGGTGGTTGGGGGGCGGGAGGGGCGGGGTTGAGAAACTGGTAGAAAGAGGTAAAGGGATTAAGAACTACACATTGGTAGTTACAAAATAGTCTTGGGACTGTAAAGTACAACATAAAAAATATAGTCATTAATCCTATATAATAAAAGCGTAATATGCAAATCGACCAAACTGTGGAATGACTGATCACTATGACGTGCACTGACCACCAGGGGGCAGACACTCAATGCAGGAGCTGCCCCCTGGTGGTCAGTGCCCTCCCACAGGGGGAGCGCTGCTAAGCCAGATGCCGGGCTCATGGCTGGCGAGCTCAATGGCAGTGGCAGGAGCCTCTCCCGCCTCCACTGCAGAAGGCCGGTAAGGAGCGAGGGGTGCCGGACTGTGAGAGCCCCAGACTGTGAAGGCGATGTCTGCCTACTGGTGTAAGTCCGATCCCAGGCTGGGAGAGGGCGCAGGCCAGGCTGAGGAACGCCCCCACCCTGCCCCAGTGCACAAATCTCGTGCACCGAGTCTCTAGTATTGTAATAACTATGTATGGTGTCAGTTGGGTACTGGAAATATTGGAAAGAACACTTCGTTAAGTATAAGATTGTGTAACCACTATGCTGTACCCCTGAAACAATACAAATAAAAATACTAATTAAAAAAATAAAAATCCCTCTGAGGATTTTGGAATTATTTATACATGTTTGTGCAGGTAAAAGGTGGGTGTGAGAGAAAAGGCCAGAGCAAACCAGCCTTCCTTTTCAGCCTCTGCAAATTTAGCTTGTCACCTGTATAAGTGATGGGATTAGATGGGTAGGAAAAAGTGAGTTCAGTGGATTTAAACCAACTGAGCTTTTTTTTTTTTTTTTTTTTTTTTTTTTTTAGTTTATTGTTGAAAGTATTACATATGTCCCCATTTCCCCCCCCATTGACCTCTTCTACCTTGCTCCACTCCACCCCAGGCCTTCACCATCCTATTGTCTGTGTCCACGGATTATGCATGTAAGCATACAAGTTCTTTGGTTGATCCTTCCCACCCACCCTCTCCCACCTTCCCTCTGAGGTTTGAATGTCTGTCCCATGCTTACATGACTCAGGATCTATTCTGTTCATTAGTTGATTTGTTCATTAGATTCCATGTATGAGTGAGATCATGTGACATTTACCTTTCTCTGACTGGCTTATTTCGCTTAGCATAATACTCTCCAGGTCTAAACCGAGCTTTTATGTAAAGAATTACAAGGACCCCACTTTCAATTGCCCTGAGATGGCTGCTCTGGGACACAGATTTTAGCCAAATAAAGACAAAGCAGGATGGAGAGAACAGTACACTAAGTCAAATATGTGAGCTGCTTCAGGCCTCCCAAGTTATGCATCATGATGGGAACATGTCTCTAGGTGGCTCTGTATATCCTCTCACTGATCCTCAACCTCCTTACTCTTCTACTCACCAACACCCCTTCTCCTGCTGTCTCTTTTGCCCACCTTCCTACTATTCTCTCTGAGTCTGTGCTGTTGGCTTTCCTAGCTTGGTCCAGCCTGCCTCACTGCTGTAATGTCACTGGATTTCAGCTATTTGCAAAGCACTATCTCCTTTCCATGAAATCCCCACCCAGTCTTCTCTTTTACCTTTACTTCAGTTTCAATACAGATACTTCTATTAAATTGGGTGTTAATTCAATTAGAGGGAGTGAACAAAGCTAGGGGAACAGACTACAAGCTGCCTCATTTTAGCAAAGTCTCTAGATAGCTTTCTCAACTCTAGAATGTTATGTTTCAACCAAGTGTGCTGCTGCATGTACAAAAGTGTGACGCTACAGCAGCTGAGAGTGAAAAAATATACTATTTCCAGTCACTGAGAAAAATAATTATTAAGGTGTACACCATAACCACTATAGACAGCATTTTCTGCTGTCGGGGAGCAGCAGTAAATGATCTGGTGTCTGCTCTCATCTGGTATGCCCTGAGAACATGGCCTCATTAGTTCCAGGAGGCCCCATTAAAAGGACAGCAGTGCCCTGCAACCTTGTTTTCTCACCCATTAACCACAGCGCCCTGGCCACAAGATGGCCTTGTTCACGTGGGATTACATGACACCACTACGACTCTCCCAAACATAGCGCACATAATATAATAAAAAACTGTGGCTTTGGCCAAACGAAGCTCAGCTGCTTCTATCTTAAGTGAAATTCCTTGTCAGTAGGGAGTTATGATCTAGTTAGGGAACAAAAAATGTACTTGAAATAATCACTGAACAATTTCTGACAACATAAAAATAAGATGTCTCTGTCCATAGATTTAGGCTATGAGAACGACGCCTCCACTGAACTCTTATTCTGGCTAATTTCATCACATGTTGCTAATCAAGTTTAAACATTTCATTCCTTAGGTCAGGTCCTCATTGTTTTCCCTTGAGGAAAGTCTAGAAAGATGCTGCTAGTTAAACCCTAGGATGGTTGTAGACGAGTAGCCCATTACTCATGGTGCTGCTCTTTCAAAACAGCCTTGATTCACCATGGAAAAGTGAACATGGGGCAGTCGGCTTGGGGAACAAAACTTTGAAATGAGGTATGACCATTGCCAATAAGTCTATTCTGGAAATTCAAACAGTAATATAACTCCCTCACAAAGACAGATGCCATAAATACAGATGTACATAGAGGTACAATATGTATAGATATAGACACAGTGCCTACTATGTGCAAAGCTCTGAATAGTGCTTTCCATCAGTGAATAGAAGAGACATACATCTGGCTCATTCTGTGAGGGGAAAAATCATTAAATAAACAAACAATTCATTATATAATTACTATTATGATACAAACCTCAGTAAAGAAATATAGTTGCTTTGAAATATATATATATAGATAGATAGATAGATAGATAGATATAGATATAGATATAGATATATATGTATATATCATGATGTTTTCATCTAGTTTCAGACCTGAATTAGCAGTCAGGATTTAGTTTCAGCACTGGCGCTTACTTGGAAGCATTCTGGCTTCCCTGCTAGGCAGTAACTGACTCCTCTAGCCTACACACGGGCACAGAGGAGCTCTGCCAGTCTTCTGTAGGATTTTCACACTCCATCTTCTGAAATACTGTGTGAGACCAGTCACCAGAAGGAATGTGTCTCACGTTATTAGCTTACCTGACTCAGCAGCACCAGCCCAAACCTCCCAAGTGACCCATCTTGGTGAGAATACTTGTCTCTACGTGGCTCTGCACGTCTCCTACAATCTGGCCTAATCTTCTCTGCACCACCTTAAACCTTGCTTGTGTCTTCTGGAACTCATAGTTTGTTATCAACTAATCCCTGTATCTTCAGCCTCTGCTCGGCATCCTCATTACCTCTGTGCTCTCACTGAAACTTGAATGTCCCCATGGTCACAGCTTCCCCTGAAGCCTTCTCAAGTGTCAGAACTTTTCATTCCAATACCTTATGTCTTTCTGGATATTCTTATTTATTGTTGGTTCCTGTATGCTCCCTGAAAAATACATGCTTACTTATACATACACACATATACACACAATAAAGACACTACCTATCAGTTTATATCACAAGCTAATAGAATTTATACAATTAGTCTGTGCCAGGCACTGATCTGATTTAATCCTCACTACAGCGCCATGAGTCATTCGTGTGCCTATTTTATAGATACAGCTGTGGTACTAGTTGTCTACGGCCAAACAGCTAGAAAATATAGAGCCAGGATTGGAATCCTGGCAATTGGGCTCCAGAGTCCATTCTCTTAATGTCCATGTCATACATCTCCCACCATTTGCGCCATTATCTTCAGTCTTCCCAGCCACTGCCTCTTGCCAGCAACCAATTCCAACATGTCATAATTTCAAGAGTTTCATCAAAAGGTTGATGAGACTTGGGGACTCCACAGGGTTGAGTCACACATGTAGTCACCTGTTGGGAATGGCTAAAGGCATTTCCCCAAACCTGAATAGGAAACTGACTGTGGCTGCCAGACAGTTAAAAGGCATCTTAATCTACATATTATTGCCTCCTACTGGCCAAACACCTGAACAGCTGTAGGCTAATTCCCCCATTCTGACAATGTTTCTGTATACCCCTTGAAGTGTATATCTCTGCCTTGCCTCAGGACAAGTTGTGTTAATAAAAAGCATGGGGTCCTGGGAATGAGAGAACCTAAGGCAGGGGTGGGCAACCTTTTTGTGAGTGCGTGCCAAAACCAGCAAAATCTCTGACTCAAAATTCTTCTGCGTGCCAATCCTAATTTTTTGAGAACATGTTACGCCTACTCGATATCTCTTAAGGTGTACATATGTGAAGAACCTTGAAGAAATAATAAAATTCATTCAAGCGACAAAAACACAGTATATGATGATGAAAAATACATTTATTTTTTAATGTATACATGTACACTGATAGTCCGACAGAAAACTTTATGAATCTGTTTGATTTTATCAGTGGGACTTCTGCTGCTGCATCACTGATGACAGAGATTTTACATCAGGTTTATATTTCGTGACCTTCAGAGATATGCACAAGCTACTACTTTCATCTGTCAGGCTACTCCTATTATGAGACAACAAAATTCATCACTGAGAACAAAGATTCACAAGTGTATGTGGATGAAAACATGGAGAGTAATGCTGTTGCAAAGTTTTTAAAACAAAAAAGTTTTCTGGAATGGCATTCCAAGTCTTCAATAGTTCGTTTTCGACACTTCTCTCTGGTGCTCTTGTCTCTAATCGCTTTTTTTTTTTCAATGTTTTCCAAGTAAACTCTAAGGTTAATAAATTTCTACTTCCAAATTGAGCTACTCTGAAATTCAAACAACTGCATTGCAAAGTCAGCCATGTCTATGGTCTTTAAGATAACTTGTTATGTAAAATTATTTATTTATCTAAGATGCACCTACACTGAATTTATCTGAAAAATAAAAAAGTCGATATGAAGAAAAAAATTGTAAATGGAAGATTATAAGAGAGGGTTTTGCATGCCAGCAAAAGTTACTGGAGTGCCATGTTTGGCACGTGTGCCAGGGATTGCCCACCCCTGACCTAAGGCCTTAGACTTAAGGCCTTAGATCTCAGCTCCTTTAGCTAAGCTCCTCTGACCCCCAATGCCTTTCAAAATTATATCTTGTCTCTGGACTCTTTAATCTACGCACAGCCTTCTCCAGATTCCTGAACCCTTCTTGATGCTGGAATAAGAACCCCGGCAGCCTCTCATTCAGTGAAGACTTTAATTCTTACATCACTGGTTCGTCCCTCCATTAATAGTCCTACCGTGAGTCTTAGTGACTCCAATAGATATGAGGAGATCTCTTCAAAACCAAGGCCACATAGTTTCTTGATGCCAAGCCCTCTACCATCTACCTCTTTGAGCACCACTAGATTTGTCGTTATCAATATTGCTCCATCTTCCAAATGATGGAAGTATCTAACATCCCACAATGTGATCACCACCTCTCGTCTTTCCACTTCAAACATCTAGGACCTCCACTCCTACAATTTTTCTACCACATCACATCCTTACTTTCTCTTTGTGTGCTTGGATTCCATTCATTATTATTGCAATTGCTCCTTTGTATATGCCATCTATTTCCTTACCCCTTTCTTTTGCAATCTTTCTTGCCTGACACAAATCTAATCTGGTTAAACCTAGTTCTTCACCTACACTCACAAGCCTGTGTAGTTGAAACTGAATTTTAAAATGTGGTCAGTTTTACTTTAAATTCATGGAGGCAAATGTCTTCTGCACTGCCTAGTAATTCTGTATTTTACTAATCAGCTCTCTTTTCCAGTTCAAAATAACTATTCCATTCACTCTCCTCCCTATTTAATCCTGCATAGGTGATAATTTTGCCTCTTGTACCCTGAGCAATAAAAAATCCATAAAAAGGGAGCATCCTTATTTTACCACCTGCAAACCTCCGTGCTTCCTGTATCCCTGCACACATACTCTGCCTTCCTCTTTTTAAAAGGGATGGTAATATAAGCCACTTCCAACCACATTTTTTTTTCTGTTTCACAATATAATTAACTCTCACTACCATTTAGAAATCCAACTATATTCTGAAAATTCAAACAAAGTAAAATCAAGTGAACCTATATTTAATGTTTTAGTTTTTAAAATGTTTTCAGTTAAGCTACTGTTTTCCTCTTGGGATCTATATCAGTAGTTTTATTCTCCCCCAAAGTAATTGTGCACCCATCAACGCGATTGATTGCAGAAATAAGTAATAGATGTAGCATCTTCACTTTCTTATTGGATTCCCATAATGAATTCTGCATTTCTCAGCACATGAAGCTTTTTAATTATTAACCATGTACATCATCCAAACCACATTTATAACATACAACATATAATATAGAGCAAACTACACCCTGGTGTCCAATGTGTCTGGTGACAATGCAAACCAGAGGAGGAAAGATTGAGCTGTTTGTCCAAGATAAAAAGATGAAAACAACATTTAAAAAGTAAAGGGACCTTGAGCAAATGTTTATGCACTCACTTTATGCATAGTTTGGTATGATCAAATAATTTGTTATCCCATACAAAAGAAAGCATGAGTCAAGTTCTTCTAGAACTTGAATATTCTTGAACTCTAGAATGAGGGTTTATGGAAGTGTCCCCTCAGGAGTTTGACCGGGAGTTCGATCGCTCGCTATGACGTGGGCTGACCACCAGGGAGTGGTGTGGAATGAAGGAAGGCCCAGTTGGCCCTGATCACCGGCCAGGCCTAAGGACCCTACCCGTGCACGAATTTTGTGCACAGGACTCTAGTTCAAATATAACAAACACTCGCTAAAAAAAGTCAATCATCTTACCCTGGTGAAAGTATTAGAGATGTAGATAGAACACCTTGGTTATTTAGGTTGGAAAACTTGCTATCAAGTTTTCCCTTTTCCCTTTCCACCTTTCATCTCCTCAGCAGGCTGGAGGAGTATGTTCTAGCAATGCAGAACATACTTTCTCTAGGAAGCTTATAAAAAGCTTACAGTATCCTTGGGGAGACTGGATGTATACATACAAACTCAGATAATGGCTTGATATAATTTATAATAAATAGAAAATGACTGTTTTCCAAACTCAGAGATCCAGCATGAATTAATTATGTATAATCAGTTATCAAACTTCTTTTCCTTTAAACACAAGTTTTAATCTTGTTATTAATATTTTAATTACTCATTTCTTGACATCATCTTTCACACAGAGATTATTACAGCAGCTTCATAGAAAGCCTCTTTATCCTCCAATACATGTTGTAGTTCACTGCCAGTATACACTCACTAAACATGGCTTTTGGTACTCTCTGCTCAAAAATGTGCTAGATCTCCTTTCTTCAAATCTTGTGTAGTCTTAATGACTTTGCTTTACTTTTTTTTTTTTTTTTTAAATATTTTATTGATTTTTTACAGAGAGGAAGGGAGAGAGATAGAGAGTTAGAAACATCGATGAGAGAGAAACATCGATCAGCTGCCTCCTGCACACCTCCTACTGGGGATGTGCCCGCAACCCAGGTACATGCCCTTGACCAGAATCGAACCTGGGACCCTTCAGTCCGCAGGCCGATGCTCTATCCACTGAGCCAAACCGGTTTCGGCAACTTTGCTTTACTTTTAAGACATGGCAGAAACTGGTCACATCCTTACTCCCCATGAGTCCCCCACTCTTTTGTCTAATAAAGTCAGTATCCTCATAACCATATGAAAATCTATGATTTATGAGCCTTCATAACTCTGCCTCTTTCTTCACCTAAGTAGCTTTTATCACCTCCCCCACCCCTGAAATTTCAGTCTACCATGCTTCAAGGCCTTGCTGAGACCCACTCTCTCTATGTTGGCCTCCCAGATTGCATTTTTCCTCCACCCCCCCCCCCCCCCCGCCCCCGACCCATGCTCCTCTGACATCCATGGCACATACCACAAAGACTTGCACATGTACAACAAAATTACTGAAAAGCTCATTCACCCTCTTTGGTCCTTCCAGTTTTACTTCCTAGGAGTCATACATTTTATACAGATTCTGCTATACCAGCACAGTAATAAATACACAGTAGGAATTCATTAAATACATACCCAGGATGTTTATGAGCCTTCGATTTGTTGATTTATATTTTCTAAAAAATATACACTTAAATAAGTTAAGATACAAATATTTATTTACTATTTAATTTCAGTATAATATTGCATATGTGTGTATATATAGTATAAAATAGACTTATAGCCTGTATTTAAAGGATCTTTCTGGAACTCTCAAAATAATCTAATAAAATGTATAAGGATACATTTTTATCTTCTCTTTTCCTTTCTATATTGAGAATTTTAGCAATATCCAGGATTCAGTTCTAAGAGCAAAAGCTAAGGAAGATATTACATGGCCTGTGGAAAACAGAGGATGTACTGCACCAAAAGATTATGATTCACTTTGTATCTTAGACAAAGCTGGACAAGTAAGGTTTTCTCTATCACAGTCTCTACCACAGACCTGGGGATGCAGGTGCCCACTGACTTCTTGTTAATTGAATGGATTTTTGGTAATTCATTCAGTAGAAGATTCCATTTCTGAAACATGCTCATAATATTATTAGGAATTAGATCTAGGTGGTATTTCCCAAGACAATCCCCATTCTAACTTTGCAAAGTAATGTGATTAATGGGAATCTGATATTCTAATTTCCCATTTTTAGATTTTTACTATTATCTAGAGAGGTGGCAGGCCCAAAGCTTTGTTGTCTCAATTCCAGCAATTTTCTTTGGGTGTCAAATATTTTTAGAGCTAGAAACAGTTTGAGAAACCATTTATTCTAACCCATTCACTCTTCAGATGAGGTCACAGACCAGGAAAAATATAGATCACATCTCACAGGGAAGCTGAGGCAGGAACCAAGCTCTCTCAATCTAGTAACTACCTTATCTCCATTTAAATAGTGAGGAATGGCAAAATACCATCAAATCCTGCGGCTAAATAGAACTTACAGATGGTTCATTATTCTTTGCTTTAGCACTTCCAGTAATTGGCAAGCAGCTCTTTCTACAATGGAATGCCTCTAAAAATTAGAAATGTTCTTTGAAAGAGTAATTCTCAGTGTCTTACATTGAGCCAAAATTTCCCTTCCCACAACTCTGTAGCAACACTCCCAGCCCAGAATTATCAGACAGTAACAACAATCCATTCTCTCTTCCTTGAGGCAGATGTTTCTAAACAAAACATAGGACCCATGAGCTCTCTCTTCCTGAGTTCTTCCAAACTTCTTAAGGCATGGCATCCCTCTGTTTTTAACAATAATCTTCTTAGAATGTTGCCCTTGGATCTGTTAGAATGCTTTCAGTTAAAGGTGATTTTAAAAAATTCAATTTCGCTTAAAGAGTAACTAAAAACCCCAACCTCAGGTCAATTTCAGCGTAGTGTGGTCAGAGTCCATTTCCCTTTGGTTTGCTGTTCTCCGCCTTCATCTCTTCTTTAACTTTATCCTCAGGCTGACTTCCCTCATAGTTGCTGAATGCCTGCCAGCAGCAATTAGTACTGCATGATGCCTCTTTCAGCAGGAGAGGCAAGTTGCTTCCCATTAACTGCTGGGAAAAAGAAAACTCAGATTTACATCAATTGGCCACCCCTGAACCAATCCCTAAAACCAGGGGACTGCCACACACTGATACATTTAGGCCTGGATTAATTGAACAATTACAGTGCAAAGGAAGAGGGAATTTTTCCTGATTGGTCTTGTCTGGGCATAGCCTACCCTTGAAACTGTGATGAGGTCAAATCCAGTCAAACATTGTTGCTGGTGTCAATCAACAGGACAGGTGGAACAGACACTGAGGAAATAACTGTGTCTTCTGTCCACCATGCATCTATAACTACCTGTAATGCTTAGGTAGGATCAGACTGGAGCCCAAGTTCAGTGAAATACTAGGAATCTGTCCTATTCCTCATTTGGGAAACTGTTCCTCATTATGTAATGCAGTTTTAGTTTGAATTAACTTTTTTTAAGCAGGTGCAACTTTTACAGTTTGTGGTTGACAAAAAGACTTAAACTGGTTTTTTATTTTGCTTTTTATTGCTTAAAGATGAACTTTTCAAAACTTGTATGCCCTAGTTGTTTGGCTCAATGGATAGAGCATCAGACTGTGGACTAAAAGGTCCCAGGTTCCCAAGTTCGATTCCAGTCAAGGGCACGTGCCCGGGTTGTGGGCTTGATTCCCAGTGTGGAGCATGCAGGAAGCAAGCAATCAATGATTCTTTCTCATCATTGATGTTTCTACCATTTCTTTCCCTCTCCCTTCCTCTCTGAAATCAATAAAAATATATTTTAAAAAAATAAAAATAAAAACTCTTATATAACTTATTTTAAAAGCCAAAACTTAACATGCATTTCTATTGCTAAATCTCGAAGTCCTAATTTTTATGCATTGTCCTATCTGCTAAGACATTTTTAAATTATTTTAATATGTTATCTTACTTCTTCCAGACTGCTGTCTCTTCACCCAGATTATACGTTAAAATGTGACAAAGTCATGGGACACACCATGAGAAACCTCTCTAAGGAGGTAACACCAAATTACCAATTATTCACAGTCATTCAACCAACACACATCCTCCTCCTCCTACTGTCCAAGCATGCATCTATGTCAGTTGACAAGGACATTCTGACTGATTTCATCAAAATCCTTACCTATGTGCTAGCATTGCAACCTCCTAAAATCTCTCAGGCTACTCACCATATAAAAAACTAAATCAGACTAATTTGGCAGATATGTTTTTATTGATTTCAGACAGGATCCTATAGGTAGTTTCATCAGTTTCTAAGTACTCTCAATTCCTTGTTAAAGTAATCCATTCTAGAATGCTATTAAAGATGAACATTGCCTATTTAATAGTTCCTGGTCTCTGTCTTTTTACCATGTGAGAGAACTAGGGTGATATTTGCTCAGATCACATCTCCTGGTACCAGTCCTTTTCTCTATGATTTCTGTAGATTACTGCCAGTCATTCTGTGATTACATCTGTAAGTCCTTTCAACACATTGGAATATAATTTGTCTATGGCTGCAAACTAGAAATCATTTAAAATGTCTGGGTGGCTTTTTATAATCTTTTCTTTTGATATATTCTGGGACTTTGATTCACTCTTAATGGTGCTTTTTTATCCATGCCATTTTGGTAATGACTTTCTCATAGTGGCAGGATAAATGCAAAATAGGAGAGAATGATTTTGCCTTCAGTCAGTATTTGCTAGCATCTTACCATATTTTCTAAGCAGTGGGGAGATCTATTATTTATTCATAATTATGACTTCTAGACTTCACATAAGTCCTCTCCATTGGAAACAGTCTTCCTATTCTCAAACTTTTTGTTATCTAACTTTTAGTCATCCGTTGGGTCTTAGAGATAATCTCTTTGAGAAAGCTTCATTGATCCTCCAAACCTAAATTTCTTTTTGAGGCATGTGGAGTATATTCCTACAAATGGGAACATATCAAAATAAAAGTCAGTTTACCATTTTTACAAAGACAAAAATGAAACAGATTTCCTGGTTGAGGATTTTTTAAACACATTTCCATCATTAAAATAGATTCAGTATTTTAAAAGCTTGGAAAATATTTTTTTATCAGCAGGATTTAGTAAATTTTACATAGTCTATTTTTTCTGTTTTACCAAGGGTATTCCCTACTTACTTTTCTTACAACAATAATCCTTCTTAACTTCCCATTTTTCACCTGTTTGGTAGTTTATGAAATTTTAAAGCTAATGGTATAACAAACTCAAATAATAATATTTCATATTTGTAAATGCATCCTGGAATAAATAAATAATGAAGAAGCACTCAGCTTTTACTAAAAGTGTAGAGACTGAATGTTTAAGATGTTATCTAGTTACTGGGAGGTGGAATAGTTTTGATTTTATCTGATTTTAAAATGTAAGCATATTTGATACAGGTTGGTTGTTGAACAGATGATTAAAAAAGAAAGAAAGAAAAAAAAACTCTAAAAGAAATAGACATACAAGTTCTGGAAGCATGGAGAGTCCCAAACAAGATGAACCCAAAGAATCCCACACCAAGAGATATCATAATTAAAATGTCAAAGGTTAAGACAGATAATCTTAAAAGCAGCAAGAGAAAAGCAGTTCGTTACATACAAGGGAGCATCCATATGACTGTCAGCTGATTTCTCAACAGAAACTTTTCAGACCAGAAGACAGTGGCAAGAAATATTCAAAGTGATGAAAAGCAAGGACCTACAACAAAGATTGCTATACCCAGCAAAGCTATCATGTAGAATTCAAGGTCAGATAAAGAACTTTACAGACAAGAAAAAGCTAAAAGAGTTCATCACCACCACACCAGTATTACATGAAATGTTAGTGTCTTCTTTAAAAAGGGAAAAAAAGATTAAAATATGAACAATAAAATGGCAAAAATACTATCTATCAACAATTGAATCTAAAAATCAAAATAAACAAATAAGCAGAACAAAAACAGACTCATAGAGACAAAGAACATTTTGATGGTTGCCAGATGGGAGGGGTATTGAGGGAATGAGTGAAAAATGTGAAGGAATTAAGAAGTACACATTAGTAATTATAGTGTACTCATGGGGTATAAAGTACAGCCTGGAGAATATAGTCAATAATATTCTAATAACTATATATGGTGTCAGATGGGGATGAGATTTTTTTGGAATGATCACTTAATATGTTTTATAATGTCTAATCACTGTGGTGTAAATCTGAAACTAATGTAATATTGTATGTCAACTGTAATTAAAAATAAAAATGATTTTTTAAAAAGATTAACATTGAGAAGTATGTTGTTGATCCATTTTTTTTTCTTTTAAACTAATCTGCTCTTTCTATTAGGGAGCTAAAAGAAAAGTTTTTCGATGTTTTAAAATTCATTGTAATATGTTGTTTTATAAATGTCTATAAGACATTTGGCACCATTAAACTTTTTAATGTTTATCTTTCTTTAATTCTTAGAAATTCTAGGTCATTATTTCTTCAAATATTTTCGTCCATTTTTCTGGGAAACCTTTAATATGGAGGTTAATATTTGCACTCCCATCCTCCATATGTCTAAACTTTTGCTTTACTCTTCTTTGTCTTTAACCCTTCCTGCCTGACAACTTTTCTGAATTCCTCAACTTCATCTTTGAACTCACTAATTCGTTACCTAGTTGTATTCATTCCCATACTTTAATCCATCTAGTAAGTTCTTCATTTCATTTTTTTCTATAAAGTTTATTATTCTGGTTATCTTTTCTAATATTCTCCTATATCTCTTTGAGAATATTGATTATGCTTTCCTTAAACTTTTTTTTTATAATTATTTTAAGTTTCTAATCCACTAATTCTCTTTTACCCTGTATATGGTAGAGAGATGCACCTGTCGTCTGAGATTTTCTAACTTTACAATCTGGGCTAAACCACTCTCTGTGTACCCTCTCCACAAAAAGCAACTCTACCCTTTGGGGGCCCTCCTTTCCTTCTACGTAGTTCTAGGGGAGTTTTGCAGGAGGAGGAAATTCTCAAGAGCCAGCCAAAATGTCTGAAAAACTGTTATTATCCACTCTGCACCCCAGCTAAGCAAAAGTGGCATTCTGCCAGTCCCACCCCCTCTGTCATTTGTACCGGGCTGGCGCTGTTTCCTTCTCCTTTCTGCAGGCAATAACCCATATAGGGCAATGGAGGAAAAGCAGGAACTGCAATGAAAAGTTCCTCCCCAAACTTCTGTTGTCCTTATACCTAGCTCTTTTTATATCTTCTTTTCCACATATGTAGACCAATCAGCTTATATCTTCCTAAGAATTCTCAGTCTTTTACTTTTCATTTCCCAGAATCAACTATACCATCACTCTGTCACACGATTGAATCCTAAGTATAGTCTACAGCATTACATCCAGGGGAAGAAGCCAGCAATGCCAATTAATTTGTCAAAAACTGGAAGAGGTTTTCCAGTTGTTTTATTTTACCTTTATAACAGAGATCAACTCTGCCGCTGCACCACCCTCTTCAACACTCCATTGTTGGTGGTCTATTACCTGGTAATCCAGTTCCACAGGATTCTACCTACCGGCGCACTGGGCAAAAGTGTATGCCATCATCCCCAACTTCTAAGCAAAATTTACCTTTGCTAGGAGGTGGGAGGGGGAAGGAAAATTTACTTACATTAATCTCTTAGGAGCAAAATGGTTTTGAATATTGAAAATTAAAAAGTCAAATTTAATAAATAAAACGCCTCAAGATTACACAAATTTAGGCAATAAATACACAAGACATAGGTAAAGGGCTCAAGCAATGAATCCTGTGAATAAGTAGGAGCAGGTAAGTGAGAAAGATAGAGCATCATGAGCCTTCAACATCTTTATTTTATGAAAGTACTCTGAAGTAGTCCATAGTTTAAAGTACTATCTTCTTTGAGAAGGAAAGACAACCCTAACATTGACCTTGAACTTTTTTTTAGCTTCTAGAATGTCTTATAAAATGTATTTAAACAGGTTGAAAATTGCTTCTCTCTCTCTCAGGCAGATTTTTAATTACAGATAAAGTATTGCTATAGAAAGAAAACTCTTTTAAATCAGATTTATTTTTATGTTTACAAATACCCATTTATAAATCAAATTGAAACTATTACCTTGATAGTCCCAATGTCAAGGCAAAGTTGTTGACATTGACCTTCATTAACTTGAAAAACTGTTGTAAATTACCTCTTCCATTCAGAAGTCTATATGTTTAAATTGAGATTCCCCCCACCCCTTACATTATTTCTTTTAGCTCCTCAATACTTTGAAGCCCTCTATTTGGCCACCGAAGAAGAAATTCTTTAAGGATTAAATTGTATAAACAATTTGGTGAAGACTTCTGGGAAATTACCACAAAAGACAGATCATAATAGGTGGTTGCAACAAGCAGAACAGCTCTTAAGAAAAGGCTTTCAGCAGACTCTAAGAGTTAGAATCTCCTAAGGGTTTTGCAAATAGCAGCCCGGGTTACAAATCAAGGGCCTGACTTTGAGTACACAGAACTCAGCCCAGGTGGTAACTGACACAAAGGCTCAGCCGCAAATGAAATGGTGAAGTAAGTGAAATTCACTTCAGTGTGCACAGCAGTGTCTCTCTCCTTCACCTCTCTTCCTCTGAATGCTCCCTTGGTGCTTGAAGCATTCCCCTTCTCTGACAACACAAATTCATTTAATCATGTATTCATTCAAAGAAGAATCTGTAAGACTCAAGTGCCAGATGCTAGAATTATTAAAACACATAAGGCATAGAGTATACATTAATAACTCAGTCAAATGGAGAGAAAGATACAAAATAAATGCATCCAATGGAATGAATACAACAATTAGAGTGAGGTGCTACGTATAAACATGACTTATAGAAAAAAGTTTCCCTATTCTCTTAGAAGGCTCAGGGAAGACTTTGAATTGGAAAAAACACACACGCTTGAACCAGGTCTTGGAGCATTAGGTATGGAAGATAAGTGTAGGGGGAAGTGTTCCATGAGAATTAACTGAATGTGCAAAAGCAGAAAAAATTTATAGCAAATTACTTCACATTGAAGTGTGAAATTGCAAGAATAAAAGACAAAATTTTAGGTCTGAGGAATAAATCCCTAAAATATGAATTTTCAGAACCTCAGAAATTAGTAATAACATTTGACTTTGCAGGAAAATCTTCCCAGAAACCCAGACAAATGACAGTTTTTCTGCTAACTCTTAAATATAGAAACCTAATCTTTGTTCTAGTCCATATCAGGCTTTGCAGGTTGACTCTCTCTCTCTCTCTCTCTCTCTCTATATATATATATATATACTTTTATATATATATAATACTTTTATATAAATATATATATATATATATATATATATATATATATATACTTTTATATAAATATATATATGCTTTTTTTTTCTAGAGGCCCAGTGCATGAATTCATGCACTGGTGGGTTCCCTTGGCCTGGCTAGCGATTGAGGCTGATGGGGTTGGGGGCAGCCGGCCAGGGGGAGGGACTGTGGGAGGTTGGCTAGTGGGCTGTGGGGCTAGACTGCAGGAGGTGTGCAGGCCACAGGTGGGAGTGTACTGACCACCAGGGGGCAGCTCCTGCATTGAGTGTCTGCCCCCTGGTGGTCAGTGCTCATTATAGCAACCAGTCGACCAGTCATTCGGTTGCTAGGAGTTCAGTTGCTTAGGCTTTTATATATATATATAGAAGGTATATATATATATATATATAGAGAGAGAGAGAGAGAGAGATATAGATATAGATATAGATATAGATATAGATATAGATATAGATATATATAACCTATGTGTGTGTATATATATATAAAATATTTTTAGTTATATTCCACAACATACACACACACACACACACACACACACATATTCGTTCTCATTCACACACACTCATACGCACATTCACACATGCACAGTAAGCATCACCTAAAATGGACCATCGTCCTACAGACTATATCATTCTATCCGACTAAAAAGACTGTTCAGTCAGAACATTTGTTTTTCATCTCTCTAACCTCTAAGATTTTTACTAACTACCACCACTGTGTCAGTATATTCTTTGTTGTAATTTTCTGTTTTGCTATTGGAAACATGTGGCTTATGGTACAATTTTGCAAGTCTTTTTCTTTCTATCTCCATCCATATTGTGCCATCTTCTCTGAAGACTACTGTGCCGCACCAGCACGGCCAGGTTCGGTGAGCCTGAGGAGGGGCAGTGAATGATTAAAGAAGACAGACAAGAGAATACAGCTGGGGCTAGGTGGATCTCTGACACAGAGAGACCCAGCCTGCAAGCCGAGTCTTTGTTTTATAGTCAGAGCACACAAAGCAAAACAAGGGAAGTGGTCAACATGTTTACAATGTTCTTGTGAGTTTCACCTTGTTTTGGCAGCACTTGCTGCACCTCCCACAGCCCATTAGCTACTTAGGAAGGAACTAGGGAGGACTATAAGGTTAAGCTTAATGATGGTAGGAGGGCTCTGCCCTCCAAGCGGGGACTTGTTTGTGGCCCTGCCACAGGTCAGTCCGAGGCTTGACCCTATAGCTCCTCCCTATAGACTACCTCCTTTATGAAGTTCTTGCTAACACACCCTTATTGGCTGGTTAATTGTAGACCTTATAAAACATAGAGAAATAGTCCAATTATCAGATGTTTAGTATCAAATCGAGTAATCACTTCCTTATTCACACTGTAACACTTAAACAGTTTGTATGAGTCCCATGTGCTTTGACAGAAATTTGCTAACCTGTACATTAGGCAATAGGCCATTTGCATTTGGAAACTAAATTGATTGTCATCTGAATCAAAAGAGTAAATTCAGGACATGTTACTGTGCAAGACAATGAGACATAAAGAAGCCTACCAAGATCAAAACTGATTTGCAATTTTAAAAATCACCAAATAAATGATATTAATTTTAGTAAATTATTAAACTTCAAAATCATCTAAGCCATGGTCCTAACCTGGATAAGCAAGCATCCTAGGTGGATGCACTAATATTCTTCATATAAATTAAATAATCTCATAATTTTGAATCACTTTATTTGATGTCTTAAATGTATTGTTTAAAAACTTTCACCATAGCAGGCATACATAAATCTATTTGAGGCAGTACAGAAGGTTTCTAGTTTTGCAAGAAACATTTAAAATTATGGATTAATTTTAAACAAATAAACTCCCACCCCCTGAATAATGAACTAGATTTGGATAATAAGAGAAACTAATGTACAAAATATTACCTCTTATTCTTCTATGAAAACCAATTGTTTTAAATCTTAGAATTTACAAATCAGTATTTTAATATTGCACCAACGAAATGCAGTGGGCTGCCCTTCATTCTCATGCCCAGCCTGCCAATGGCCAGCGCAGAGGAAATGCTCTTACGGTTCACACCACCACAGGAGGGGGCTATGACAGCTACCACTGATCCAGCCCTCACTGCCTTCTGGACCTGACACAGTGCCTATAACATAAGAAGTCCTCTTAGCTTCTAATAAAATTGGAGCTGAAACCGGTTTGGCTCAGTGGATAGAGCATCGGCCTGCGGACTGAAAGGTCCCAGGTTCGATTCCGGTCAAGGGCATGTACTTGGGTTGCGGGCACATCCCCAGTAGGAGATGTGCAGGAGGCAGCTGATCGATGTTTCTCTCTCATCGATGTTTCTAACTCTCTCTCTCCCTTCCTCTCTGTAAAAAATCAATAAAATATATTTAAAAAAAAAATTGGAAACATGGGGGCATGACCTATAATAGCCTATATCTAAGCCCTGGCTGGTGTGGCTCAGTTGGTTGGGCATCTACCTGTACACCAAAAGTTTGTCAGTTTGATTCCCAGTCAGGTTGTGGGCTCAATCCCCAGTAGTGCTGTGCAGGAGGCAGCTGATTGAAGTTTTGCTCTCACATGGATGTCTCTCTCTCTCTCTCTCTCCCCCTCTCTCTCCTTCTTCTCTCTCTAAATGTCAATAAGAGAAAATTATATTAAAAATAGTATATATCCAAGAGGCTATATGATATTAAAGTGTAGGAGAAATTTGATATTTATAAACTATAACTTTCTATTATTAACAACAAATGTTTGAGATATTATTTCAAGCCTCTTTGTACTTTTCAAATATTTTATTTATGAAATAGAAGAATGGGTTTGCAATTTCTCTAATCATCACTTTAAAAATTTCCAAATTGTGTTTTTTTTTTCTTGCAGCCCTGACGCTTCTCAGATGCTTCTCTGACATCATTTACAAGGAGATAATGTCCTCATGTGAATAATGACTCTCAAGGTTCTCTGGTAGCATAAGAACCTCCTCCTTTTTCTGAATGGCCCTGTCACTTTGCTGCAAATCATCAGGCTCCTTGAGGGTGGAGGCTGCATCCTCACTACTTAGCCAAAGTCTGAAACAGTGAATATTAAACAAAATTGCTGTATAAACAAATGAATGGCTTTGTTGCTCTTTACAGTATTATACTTATTTATATTCATGCAATTTCTGAGACTATATTATGTTCTCTAATTACATTTATCATCTCCTCTTATTACACACATGTGACATGCTTAAAACAGAAATCATAAAATTATAGAAAACCACAGAGAAATAATTGCCTATAATACCATCGACAAGAGATAATTATTATAAACATTTGATATGTATTTCCAGTATATCTTTAAATAATATATTTTTTAAGATATTATGTTTTGTATATTAATCTGCGCCTACTTGCTTTCCACTTAAAAACATATGGTGACATTTCCCACATTAGCAAGTATCAATCTACAAAATCATCTAATGGTTAATTAGTATTCCATCATTCAGCTATCCACACTTGTTTATCCACATTGTCTAAATAAATACACTGTGCATGTGTGTTATTGCCTATTATCTTCTTCTAAGCAAGATAAACAATGCTTTGTAGCTAGTAGGTATTCACTTAGTGTACATCAACTGTAAAAATGGTTTCATTAATGATTTTCAACACAAGAGGGGACAAACTGGCGGATTTATTTATTGATATCACAAAACTTTGTAAATTTGATGCTGATACTCTCTTTCACCCAAAGTTCAATTCATAACTCCAGTAGAAACTGTTATCTGGTGATATTATTCAAAATTGCAGAACTCAGACTGAAATGCAAATTTCAAAATACTTTTTTTTCTGCAGGAGTTATGATAGGGTTAAGGCTTGATAAATATTAGGTCTCACAATAAGGCAGCATTCCACTTTGTAGAGTACTTAGCAAGTATCCATAACAACCACAATTCTTTAAAAAATATTTTAACTTCAACATTCTTTGGGCTTGTTGATGGTTTATTATGACAAAATGGAGACAATTGATAAATAGGTTTTAACTGAGATGATGGAGAATCAGCTTAATATTCTGCTTTTGTGACAAGGCACTGGTTGTATCTGAAAGGAGAAGGATGCAGGGTACTGTTTCTATGCTATCCACTTGAGGAAGAGGATTATGTCAAGCATTTGCGGTAAAAAGAACTTTACCCTCAGGCCCGCAACAATTGCATCTAGTAAGCTAAAGACATTTGAATACATTTTTGGTCAATCATTCAGAAACTAAAACACTGTAAAATCAAAATGACTTCAAATTAGTGAAATTTTAGTAGTGGTTTCTTTTAGCAGTTAACATGTTACGACATAACACAACTGAATGTGGTCAGAAAGTACTCCTCTTTCAAAACAACAATATTATTTTTCTGTGCATGAGAGAATGTGTATAGTTATCTAATTAACACTAATTAAAGTTCTATTTTTTATTATACTCCGAATATGGTATAACTGATAGTCAAGTTCCTACAGTCCTGGGAACAGAAATAAAAGCTTAAGGAGAAGATGCTAAGGAGTCTACTGGACACCTTAAGAAAAAAAAGGATAAAGGCAGAATAGAAAAATAGACGTAAGAAAAAATATTTTACTTTGTACAGGAGTGTGAGTGAAGATGAGTAGAAAGGAGAAGGGGGGAAATCAACCTTGAGGAATAAGTCATGGCTCTAAGATCAATGAAGCTAGAAGATAAAATACTGTTTATTGTTAGTTTTCTTATGTGAAACTAATAAAATTTATAAAAAGGTGACCGATGTCTGTGTAAAAATGATAATCATGTAAAAATGCTGACTGTTGAGAAAGACAAGTATCACAATCACATGATCTCACTCATTTGTGGAATCTAATGAACAAAATAAACTGTTGAAGAAAATAGATCCAGAGACATAGAAGCATGAAACAGATTGTTGAATCTCAGAGGGGAGGTGGGGGCGGGTGGGTGGGAGAGAAGAGATCAACCAAAGAACTTGTATGCACATATGCATAACCCAGGGACACAGACAATAGGATGGTGGAGGCTAGGGGCAGAGAGTGGGGGCGGGCTACAAGGGATCAATGGAAGAAAAAGGGGACATATGTAGTACTTTCAACAATAAAGATTTTTTTATTAGCTTCAAAATAAGTTTAGTATTGAATTATAAATTTTTCCCATTTTTTTCTTTATTGATTAAGGTATTACATATATTTCCTTACCTCCCGTAGCCCCCACACACCAATCAGAAAGGATATATGCACCCCTATGTTCATAGCAGCACAATTCACCATAGCTAAGATTTGGAAACAGCCTAAGTGCCCATCAGCAGATAAATGGATTAGAAAACTGTGGTACATCTACACAATGGAATACTATGCTGCTGTAAAAAAGAAGGAACTCCTACCATCTGCAACAGCATGGATGGACCTGGAGAGCATTATGCTAACTGAAACAAGTTAGTTAGAGAAAGATGAATATCACATGATCTCACTCATTTGTGGAATATAATGAACAACATAAATTGATGGAAAAAAAAACAGATTCATAGACAGAGAAGCATCAATCAAACTGTCAAACCTCAGAGGAAAGGCAGGAGAGAGTGGGGGCAAGGGGGAGAGAAAATAAAAATTTTTTTTAAATGTAAAAATAAATGCTGACTATCCTTTGTTATGACATACATCTCTACTGATGTTAAAACACACTTCCTCCTAGACATTGACAGCGTTATATATCAATTTACCTGAGATCTAAAATTCAGTTATAAAGAATTTATAAAAAATATTTACTTTGGGGAAAAATATCTCATCAAAACCTGCTGCTAAATGTAATCACTTGGTGAAAACTTTATTAACATTTTTCCATGATTAATAAGAATTACCTTAACCATCTTAGTAAAAGATTTTTTAAAATTTCTATATGAAAAGTTATTTTTAGTTTCTAGGAAGTAAATTCATTTTTGCCAATTTCATGTTTATTGGTACAGCTATAAGATAGACACATTATTTCGTGTGCTTCCTTGATTTTTCATTTTAGCATACATTTCACCTATCAACCATTGTGGCAAAACTGACTAGATGTTCTCAATCCTTCTTGGCACATAGGAAGACTTCATTTCCCAGACTCCCTTGCAATAAGGGTAGGGCCAAGTTCCTGGGCTCTGTTGTAAGAACATGAGTGGAAGTATTCTATACCTCTTCAGGACTGGTTAAGAATCCCTCTCACTCACACTTTGTTGCCAACTAAAAGCAAAGAAAGCTCTGGAGAAATTTGAAGAAGGCCTAGGAGACAGCAGTGACATAGATGGAAGGAGCCAGGATCCTTCAATTAACTTGCAAAAGGCCACATATCAAATAGCCAAACTGTGAAATAATCCAGAAATAAACATTTATTTTGCTTAGTTACTGAGGTTTGGGGTTATTCTGTGCCAACTACCATTACCACCCCGAAATAGCAAAGATTCCCTTAAGAGGCTCACTGTTGACATTACTGACTTTGTATTTAAGTGCTATGTTTGGTAGATTGAGGAGCATTTTGTGCTAGTTGTTCTCTCCCAGAATTTAGCAGGTTTTATTATTGAGTTCAAAAGAAATAACTAAGATAATAAATAGGTTGCTCACACCACGTTTACTGAACTACCTTGTGATCAACCAAGGATTATCAAGTCTGTGCATTTGTTCCTCCTGGATATCAGTTCTTTACATCAGAACTTACATGTTCTGAAATATGCATGCATAAATTAGAAATTTTATCCTTTTGTTTTTCCCTCTCTGCGTACTCTTCAGTCTTTCCAATTCCTACAGCTTTGATTACCTGGCTTGAGAAGTTAAGGTGACATCACTGAGATCCTACAGTTAGAAGTGTCAGTGCTTATTACATACTTCTTCATTAGTACGAGCAACCAGGGTATGTGTGCCCAATGGGCCCTCCTCATCAACTCACAGAACACTTCAATTCTTTATCCCTAATCCTGTAACCCCAGTTAACTGCATCCTAAATGCTGCCACTTTTCAAAATAAAGATACCTCAAAGATATTCCAAAGGGATTGTACAGACAAAGGAACAATGCCCACGGACCCCAGAAAGAATGAGAAAACACCTTCTAGAGTCATATCATCAAGAAATTCCTGTCTATCAAGAGTGGAAGGTGTCACTGCCAGACTCCCTCACATACACAAGAAACCTCCAGATATGGTAGGATCATCACAGATGCAATATCTCCAACTAGGAAAAGTGTTCCCAGGCAGAATACCAGTGGGTAGGTACTGGTGTAATTTTGTATGCAAAGCATGGTTTCTGAGTATCTTTAACATAAAACTCCTACTTAGTCAAAGCTTAAAATATTCATATTTAGGCATCTTCTGCTTTCCCTGAAGCATTTTTTCAGGTGTGTTATGACTCTTCCAGCGTAAGAATGGCTTGCCCTGGGTTGAGTTCTGAGAGGGTTAAGACTCTATCCTCTGATTTATTGTGGCTTATTTCGGAAGATTGGACTTTTAGAAGATTATATTCAAACAGCCACTGCCTGCTGACAATTTAACAGCCAAGCAATTGAATGCTCTGTGGTCAAGGCCTTAGAAAAGTGAATGGTGGCCTTGTAGAGATGCAAGCCACTTAATCAATAAATAAAGCTTCAGAAAGCCAAACGGAGAAAGCTGGCACCTTGACATTCTATTTTGATGGTGGTTTTATTAAATTTTGGAAAATACATACTTGACTTACGCGATAGTTGCTAAGAGTTGAACGAAACAGGCAGACACACTGTATTTTCTTTGTGCTAAAGGCATATATTTGATGAAATACCTGATTCTGTAACAATAACCACCATGTATACCCATTTGTGAAAATGAATAGCTAGTTTCATAGATTGATTAATGATAAAAATGCACAAAGAAATTAGGAGCATAGTTAGATACTCAGTCTATAAATCACTTTCTTTTAACCAGCAGGGCACTTAAAATTCCTGCAAGCATGTCTCCTTAACTTCCTATTGAAATTAATTTGGTTCATTTTCCAATTTATTTTTCTCAGAAGTCAGAGGAAATTCACCTTGCTAAGAAAATCATAGTTACCATGCTAAAAAAAATACAATGTACAGGGTAAACTGAGTAATCACCTATTTTTGAAAGGAGAAATCTTTCTAAATAGGATTGTTGGTGGCAAAACAGCACCTGCTGGAGTCAGACAGGACATTGGTTCAGCGACCTTGGTTCTCGAGTTCTGGCTAAGAAAGAATTCAGAGTCAAGACTCAAACTATAAGAGAACGTTTGTTTAGAAAGTCACAGAGATAGAAGTGAGCTGAAGAAGAAATGGGCTCAGGAAACAAGTTACAGAGGCAACAAAAGGGCCCTTGAAGCTTAGGAGGAAGAGAGTCAAGGGGTGTGCCTGAAGGAAGGAGGTGGGGAAAAGCACCATGGACTTGCTCTACAGATAAGAGTCCCTCTGGGTCTTCTGTCCTGAGGGTTCTTATCACAATAGAATATTCATCAGCTTTCCAGCTGTGTCATTTCAGGGTTGTGGTCTCTACTGATTGGTCAGTGGGTCATTAATCAATGCAGCTGGTCCTGAGGTCAGCATGGGTCCCTTGTCTGGTTTTGCTGCTTTTCTGGGCCTGGAGCTGAAACATAAGTGAGGCCTAGATATATTTAATGTAGGTCAGAACCTCATTGTCTTGGGGGCTTAATGCTTAAGGGCTGTTCTCTGGCTCCCTTGTTTCTTCTCCCTCTAAGGGGGTCTAACCTGCATGACTAGCAACATGCCAGGGGAGGAACCCTCAGGGAAGGGTCGGAATCACATGATCAGCAATATGCTAAGGGGAAGAAAGGTTACCCTCGTCTTCCCAGTTTTGCCCATTGCTAGGCACCCAGAGCTTCCCACCCTGGTGACCTTGTGTACCTGGCCTATTGTCTTTGCTCTGATCTTATCTGTCTGCCTATCACAGTGTACCTCTCTCCAAGCATTATGTTAATAATATGAATATAAATATGCATAAAGCTATAGATAGCCAAAGATTTTCCACAGTTACTAATATTTTTGACAGGACTTTTATTTTGGTATTCCTTGACAGGAATCCAAAGTGAGCGATAGTAATGAAATACAAACTGTGGGATGGCTATTTTATATGCTGTACAAGAAAAATAGAAAAACAACCTCATTGAATCATGCTCAAAAAGCATAAATCAAGGTTATATAGTCCTTAGAAATGTGCTAGTTCTCAAAAATATTTTAAAACACTTAAAATAAAGCTAATTATTCATATGAATTAAGAATAATTAATACATAAGGTGAATTGTAACAGTGGATATTCTGTATTGCCTTCTATGTGCTCTTAGGAAGGCAGATAAGAACACAGAGTGCTTGTTTCTTTTGCTAAATAATGTTGCTTACCTAGTTACTGGTATTTTTAAATTACCTATTTCACTTTTTATATTGAAGATGAATGCAAATGTTTTTCCTTTTCTATCCAAAAACAATGCACACAAGTAAAACAACTTAGAATATTTTACAATATGAATACAGTTATTTTCCATTGCTATAAACTCTAATTTTTACACTAGGATCTCTTAGAATGAGAAAATTCCTGAATTATATAGGGTTAAAAAAAGCTCCCTCTTTTGTCACTTGTTTTCTCTGAAGTAACCAGAAAGCTTATCGCTTGTCAAAATAAACATGTAAGGTTAGAAAGAATGGCATTGAAAAATGGTATACATTTCTTTATCTGTACTACACAACTTTGAAGCCATACTTAAATTCTTGGCCATTATTTAATTCACCATGGTATTGACTTATTCTCATATAAAAGGATCCTGATAGTTGCACAGTTGTGTAAAAGCAATAAAACTACCACTATCACTAATAGCTAATATTTGAAAACTTACCATACGTCTGGCACTATGTTAAGCACTGTATGTATATCTTCTCCTCTCCTCAGCCAAACACACTAGGAGGGGGCACTGTTACTATTCCCAGTTTGTATATAAAAATATTTTAAGTAAAGAGCCTAATTAACTGGCACAATGTTACTCAACAGGATCTAGTTATAAATTCACACAGCTGATAGTCTCCAGGATCATACTTTTAACCACTGTGCTGTCACATGGTAGATAAAATATGCTGCGTTTAGGTTGGTGATGAAGGACAGAAAGGACTCAGCAGTGGGAACCTGTGGGGGCTGAGTGTTCCATCAGGGACAACAGCCAGTGCAAAGGTCTGCAATTGGGAAAGAGTTTGGCATGTTCCTAGTGAAGAAGGAAAGCCAGAAGATGTGGAGCAACGGGAAGAGGAGGGCTAAAGGTAGGCAGGGACTGAATCATGCAGGGCCCTGTAGACAATGGGAAGGAATTTGCATTTTATATTTTTTTATACTAAGAGGACCCTGGAATGGGTGTAGGCAGGAAATGCACAACCTGATTTAGATTTTAAAAATAACTGGCTACTCTGGATGGATTAGTGAGGCAAAATTGTAGAAGCAGAGCGACCAGATGGAAGGTCATTGAAGCAGTTGGCTTGAGAGTGTCTTAAACAAGGGAAGGGAAGTGGGAAGATCATTACATGCTGCAGTAGGATTTCCTTCCTTACCTTAAGTTACAATGATCCCCACATCATCTTCACCTACCGTCTTGGTCTGGCCCTCTAAGGAAATGCAGAATAGATTTAAATCCCTTCAAGTGCTGAAAAGTAGTACACAGGGCTCCTCTGAAATCACATTTCCACATTGAAGAACCCTACGTCCCTCCAACTGTCTTCTGGTATCTTTCTAACTCTCTGGAATACCCTCTGGACATCTTCTGCTGGTCACCTTCTTGTCTGGCAATGTCCTCTTTAGAAAGGGGATGCCAGTACTACCTGTAGCACTTCGACATTCCCTGGCCACTGTGGGGGGCAGTGAGGCTGTTTGCTCCAGAGTACTGCGTTTCTTTAAACAGAGCCTAATGCACGAGACCTCACCCTAGTGAAGAAAAGAGGCGGGGGTAGGACGTGAAGGCTCAGAACCAGGATTATTACTTGTCATCCTATGGTTGCGGAATATTTGTGAAAGTGATTCCTTTACAAAAGAAAGCAGAGCTGGGAGAGGAGGGTTTTCTCTGCAGATGAACCAGCTTAAGAGAAGGTGCTAAATTGGTAATTAAATAAAGCTGCTGCTCAAACTACCCACTAGGTGTAGGGGTGCAGTGAGCAGAGCAGATAGGGAAGCAAGGTAGGAGGGAGAGAGAGCAAAATCAGGTTAATAATGAAAAAGCATTCTGAGGTCTTCTGTTCAAGAAGTAGGGTGAGTGAAGTGGGAAATTCAGGTAAACAGAAAATAATTATTTTGAGTTGAAAGCAATGGTAAACATGGTTTTGGAGTCAAGTTCTCTGCTCTCTTTCATGACCTTAATTGGTTTGGCTCCTTGTTTTGTCTCAGTCATAAATAATACTCCATGAACCAAATTTTAATCAATTACTACAAAGGTGGTGTCCTAACTATGTTTTAGCTCACTTGTTTCCTTTCTAGTTATTTCCGTGCCATGGTTCCACAGGACATACAATAAATCTATTAACTCTGCCGCAGTCTTAGGATGTGAGAATTTGTGGCTTATTAAAACTGTCTCCTAAATGTCAGATCTGATTTTCCATCTTCGTTACATTTCATTTTTATTACTCCATGCAGAATATTGCCCTATTTTGTGAATGAGCATCTGAAATTAAGGGAAGAAAGACCATGAGAGGGTGGAGAGGGAGATTTTGAAAAGGAAATTAACTTAATCCCTAGGAGGAAATGTGCCATTTCAATGAATGAAGATATATCATTCCATTTGTTCTCCTCATTCAGGAACAGGAACATATGCATAACAGTTCTCTTCTCAATAAGAAACGGGAAGAAAAAAAAACATAATAGTTAATATTTAACTGTCATCTTTATTGTAATTCATGCTGAAAATGTTGAGTTGGTGGTAGAAATAAATAAGAGGCACCAAGTAGGGCTTCCTTAACAGACATTTTTGAGACCAAATAATTTTCTGACATTCACAATTTAGATTATTGTAGGATACAATCCAGAAACCAAAAGAAATATAGCAGTCACAAGAACCAAAACAACAGCAAAACTCACTTTTTTGTGTTTTCTAGGATTAGTACAAAGTTTATAAAAAATAATGCATTCATTTTTACAGCTACCTGAAGAGTAAATTTAAATTTTAAAAAGTAATTATAAAAAGCTAGCATCTCAAGAGTTTACTATGTGCTAACCTCTATGCCTAGTGGTTTGCCCTGCCTCTATCACCAAATCATCACCTAAATTCCTTAAGAAGATATGTAAGTGCCATACTTCATTGTACTTTCTGAGTAATCTATGGCATGTATATGTTAAATTCTACAGCTTCACCGTGACATATCAATTCAATGTCTATAAGGGGATTTTAATTGTGGCTGATGCCTTAAAGATGTTTGATGCTGAAAATATATTCATATATAAGAAAGAAACATTGAATTTAATGTAACTAAATATTCAAAATATTTTTGGCAAGTCTCTTCCCCAAAGGTTAGAAGTACTGTTGTGTGTGTGTGTGTGTGTGTATGTATATATATATATATATATATATATATGGAACTACTTGACATTTACAAAATAAGAAGTAGAAATCAGTTAATTAGAGACTTCTGTTATTTAACCTGAACTAGAACAATTTTTCTTTAACCTTTTATAAATTAACTGGAGGGAGCTCATGAGTCACAGATAACACTAAGTTCTTCTAGTTAGTGAAGAGGGAAACTGGTGGGAATATGTTGTAGCAAGATAACATGAGACTGAAATGGCCAAGCTCTTGTGGGAGCAAGTGCAAAGCAATGTATTCAGCTATCAGTTACATCCTTTAAAAAGACTAGACTTAGTATCTTTGCAGATGTTTACTTAAGACATTGGAACAGTTGCTTCCATAGCCAAAAAGGTTAAAAAAGTAAAATCAAAGAGACAACATTATTTTACCCAATTATAAAGTAAGACCTGTCCTTTACTGAAATGGCATAGGAGGCAGTAACTAAGTACTGTTCTATTAAACATAAAGTAATGTGTTACTTGGAAGTAGAATATGCAGATTCCAGTCCTGGCTCAATTGCTTATTCTTACATTCAATAAATCATTAATTTACTCATTCATTCAAAGTGAGATTTATTAAATATTTATTATGAATTAGGTACTCTGGTGAGTATAGGAAGGAATGTGTAGATTATAAAATTGCATTTCCTATCCTGAAAGATATCATAATCTACTAATAGAGATATACAAAATAGCAAACAATTACAAGGGTGGGGCAAAAGTAGGTTTACAGTTGTGAGTATGCAAAACAGTTTATTCTCGTATTATTATTTATTAATTATTGCATTATTTTACATATGAATAACTGTAAACCTACTTTTGCCACACCCTGTATAATACATTAAGTGATTAAACATAAATATATAAAACAAAAGTAATTCATGAAAGATGAAACTATTTCAGATGAGGGTAGGAGAAGCTTTGATAGTACCTCTCTGTGGTAAAAGAATAGAAGAGTGGTGAGAAAGTTGAGATAAAGTAGGGAGGAACTGGATTATGAGCAACCAACTGTGTGAGGCTAAGGTGTTTGCTTACTTGTTTTAGCATCCCTAAGGTAGTTAAAAGTGAGAAAATTTTAAGGAAGGATGAGCAAGTGGCAATTGTGAAATTTAAGTTTAAAATAGATCAATACTGTTATAAAGACTAAATTGGATTACATTCAAATCTGGAGGTAAAAGAAAAATTAGGATATTACTGAAAATGGATAAGAAACAAAAACGATTTTTTATAAAGATGAAGAGAAAATTAGCAAGATTTGATGACCTATTAGAATGGGAGATAAGTAAGCAAAGAGTCAAGCATAAGACACATGTCTCTAAGTTGGGCAATGGGGAGGAAAGAGTAGCTTTGTTTTAAATTATTTGGGGGCCTGTTGATTTTGAAGAACATTGTGACTTCAAAGAAAAGAAGTGCAGTAAATATTTGAGTGCACACAAAAGCCTGCATATAAAAATAGGTATCTATGCTACAGACATAGATAGTTGAGTTTTCAAAATGTATATGGCAGTTGTTCCCAGGAGTTTGAATAAGAATAAGAATGAGACAAGAAGATGGTCTAGTGATGGTACTTTGAGAGTCCTCAATACTCTACCAAAAATAACACTGTATTATAGATATAATTCTGTATATGCACACTTTTTTTTCAATTCCACATTAAAAGTTATGCAAAGAATGTTCTCATATCATAATGGAATTAAAGAAGTCATCAATACAAAAAGATATATAGGAAATTTTCAAGTATTTGGAAATTAAACAGTACACTTCTAATTAGCCATGGGTCAAAGAGGAAATCTCAAAGAAAATTAGAAAATATTTTTAACTAGCTTAAAATAAAAATAAAACATAGCAAAATTTGTAGCATATAGCTATAATAATACTAATAGAGAATTTTATACTATTAAATGATGTATTAGAAAAGTAGAATGTTCTTAGCCAATAATCCAAATTTCTACTTTAAGAAACTAGAAAAAAAAGGATGCTGAAAACATATGAAGCAGAAGGAGGTAAATAATAAAAGTAATGGCAGAAACCAATGAAATTAAAAGTAAAAAATAGAAAAGCAATTAAAATAAAAGTTTGTACTTTGAAAAATTAATAAAATTGATAAATGTCTAACCAGACTAACAAAGAAAAAAGAGACAGAGACAGAGAGAAAATAAAAATTATAAATACCAGGAATAGAAGAGGTGATATCTATAGACCTTAAAAGTAAAATTTAAAAAAATACTAAAACACAATCTACATGTGTTGTAATGTACCCCGCGAATCACAGAAGGATGCCTCAAGAAGTCGAATTAAAGAGTCACATTTATTGCAATCCGGGACTATGAGGGGTCATTCCCAAATCTCATAGTGATCAGATGGTCGTAATTTCAGGTTTATATAGGCAAAAATTACAAAGGTATTGATTACATCCCAGGGTTTGGAATAAGGAACCTGGTTCGCAAAAAAGCAGTTTACAAAAGCAAAATTAAGCATGTTAATCTCCGGATCACTGAGTTGACAGAAGCACATTATCTGGGACTGCTGGGTTGACAGGAACACATTATCTAGAGCCCTCGGGTCTTGAGACCACTGCGTTTTCAGGAACGCATTATCTGGAACCCTCGGGTCTTGGGATAATTGTGCTGTCCTGGTTCCCAGGTACAGAGGAATGTGCTTTCTAAAACCAGTAAGATAACAATCAATGGGATAGTCATTCAATCGAATGGGATGATTTATACAATTCAGAAAATCAAAGTAACTTTTCTATTGTTAAGCCAAACAACAGGGTTAGAGTTAAACTACAGTTTCTACCTCAGATTATTGCTACCATACTTCACATGCATGCATTAAAAAACAGATAAAATGGAATAAGTCAATTTCTTTAAAGAAAGACTGACCAAAACTCACTTGAGAAGAAATAGATAACCTATACCTTTTCAATTTAATGTGTAGTGAAAAAACCTTAAAAAAATAAAGCAAGCCCCCTAGCCAGTTTGGCTCAGTGGATAGAGAAACTGCAGACCCAAGGGTCCCAGGTTTGATTCCAGTCAAAGCACATAGCAGAGGGCGCATGCAGGAGGCAACCAATCAATGTGTTTATCTCACATTCATAGTTTTCTCTGTCTTTCCCTCTCTCTTCCACTCTCTCTAAAAATCAATGGAAAAAATATCCTCAGGTGAGGATTAAAAAATAATAATAATAATTAAAAAAGTAAAGCAAGACCCAAAACATTATTTTATTGCTGAATTATACTAAACATTAAAGAAATAAATAGTTACAATTCTATACAATATCTTCTAGAAAATAGAAGAGGAGATAAATGTCACAACTCATGTCATGAGGTAAGTGTCCCCTAATTCCTAAACCAGACAGGCATTATAGGAAAAGAAAACCAGAGACTAACATCCTTTATGAATACAGACTCAAAAATCACTGATAAAATATTAGCAAATCAAATCCAACAATACATAGAAAGGATAATAAATGACTAAATGGGTGTTGTTTTGCAGGAATGCAAGCCTAGTACAATATTCAAATATCAACCAACATAATTCACCATATTAAGAGACTATAAAAACCATATGATCATCCTAATTCATGGAGAAAAGGGTTTTGATAAATTTTAACATTAATTTGTGATCAAAGTCTTAGCAAACTAGAAATAGAGGGAACTTTCTTAACCTAGAAAAGGCTATCTTGAAATAAAAAGTTACCCTGATAGATAATGATAATAAACAATGTATTCTCTTTAAGATCTAGAACAAGGTAGGGATGTCTTCCCTCTTCACTCCTATACAGTATCATACTGGAAGTCTTTGCTAGTGTACTAAGGCAAGGGGGAAAAAAGACATACAGGTTGAAGAGATTAAATAAAATCTGTCTCTCTTTATAGATAACTTCTCAAATAATCGATAGAAAAGCTCCTATCAAATGAGCTTAGTAAAGTTGTAGGATACAAGGGCAATACACAAAAATTAATTTTATCTTTATAGTAAGAGCCCAGCACGCAAAATCTCATGGTCCACCCACCCACCTGCTGCCTTGCCTTGACACCCGAACCTCTCCATGCAGAGCTCCAGTGGGCCTGGCCCAGCCCCGCCCCCACCCCTCTGGCCTTCTCTGGCCACTTCAAGCCCTCTGGGCACCTCCCGGATAACGCCCCATCTCCAGAGCAACGCGATCGCTCCACCCCGACATGGTGCCAGAGGAGAGCATGGAAACCTCCCGCCTGCTGTGCTGTGCTCCTTCCCCAGGCAAGTGAGTGGTGGGGCGCTCTGAGCAGTGGGTGGTGAAGGACTGGTGAGGGGGGTGCTATAGGCTCTCACCCCCACCCTCCCAGGCACAGGCCTCCTCTGGGTGCCTCCCGGCTTCCATCCCGGCTCTGGGAGCAATGCCCTGCCAGGCACGCGCAGGCAGCCTCCTCCTTAGCGGTCATGACTGTGACACCGTTAGGACCAATTAGCATATTACCTCTTTTTATATATAGAGATACTTGCAATAAGTTTGAAATTTTTCAAAATACCATTTATAATAGCACCAAAATAAATTAAGTATTTAGATACAAATCTAAAAACATAATATCAAGGTCTGTGTACTAAAAATTACAAAACTCTGGTGAAAGAAATCATAGATCTAAAGAAATGAAGAGCTATCCTGTATTTATGTGTTAGAAGACTGAAAAATAAATTCTCTCCAATTTAATTTATAGATAACACAATACAAATGAAAAGTCTAGCTGACTTTTGTAGCTACCAACAAGTTGATTCTAAAGGAACTAGAACAGCTAAACAATTCTGAAAAAGAGATATTAAACTCAAGGAATCACTCTACCCTATTTCAGGATTTAACGTAAAGTTACATTAAGCAAGAAAGTGTGGTATTGGTAAAGGAAAGATGTATAGATCAATGGAACAAAATAGAGAGCCTAGAAATAAGGCCTCACAAATGCAAACTGATTTGTTACAAATGTGTAAATTAAATAAATGTTATTCTTTTCAACAAATGGTGCCAGAATAATTGGATATCAACAGACGATCTATACCTTACATCTTACACAAAAAAATAATGTAAAACCAACCATCAACCTAAATGTACATATATAGCTATAACAGACTGTTGAACCTCAGAGGGAAGGCAGGGGAGGGTGGGTGGGAAGAGATCAACCAATGAATTTGTATGCATGTATCATAACCTGTGGACACAGACAATGAGGTGGTGAGAGCCTGGGGGGTAGGAGAGGGAGGACAGGAGCTGGCTGGAAGAGTTTAATGGGGGGAAAAGGAGGACCTGTGTAATACTTTCAACAGTAAAGATTAAAAAAGATAAATAAACATTGAAAAAGAAGAAAAAAAGAATATTATTCTTAAACTTAAAAAAAAAAAAACTTGTAGAAGGAAATACAGGAGAGGATCTGAACAACCTTGGGTTTGTCCATGTTTTTAAATATACCACCAAAGCACACACTGTAAAAGAAAATATTGATAAGTTGTACTTTATCAAAATTAAAATATTTTGCTCTGCTAAATATATTGTTAAAAATGAAAATAAAAAAAAACACAGGTAGGGAGAAAACATTTACAAATCACATTTTAACAAATAAATTGTTATTCAAACTATAAAATAAATTATCTAAACACAACAATAATAAACAATCCAAGAAAACAATTGGCAAAAGATCCAAACAGGCCCTTTACCAAAGAGAACATATGAATAGCAAATAAACACATCAAGAGATAGGTAGGGAATGCAAATTACACCCAGGTGGTACCACCCATTCTTATGACAAAGGGAAATAGCACTAAATTCTGACAAAAATGCTGAACAACTCATGCTCTCATACAATGCTAGGTTAAAAGTGGTACAGTCCATTTGGAAGATAGTTTGGCAGTTTCTTAAAGTTAAACATAGAGGACCCAGCAATCTGTCTCTAGGTATTGAGTATAAAAAAATGGGAACTTAGTTTTACATAAGAACCTATGCAGCTTTTTACACAATCATCCATCAAATCCTTCAAATGGTAAATAGATAAACAATATTGGTACATCCATACAATGGAATATTGCTCAGCTATAAAAAGAAATATGCAGATAAATGTATTCATTTTGTGAAATCCATCAATATGCACACATAAGGTCTGTGAACTTTTCTCCATGCCATATTATAAATTTTAAGTAAAGTGAAGTTGTTGTTTTTAAGACAAAGGATTCTGTGGTGACTAGACCTTAGGAATGGCAAAATGGAAGCAGGGTGATCAGTTAGGAGACAATTGCACATTATAAAAAAATAAAATATATTTTATTTATAAGATTTGTTAAGGAGAAATATAAAATACTGGGCCACAATAGCATATAAATGATGAGAGATGATCTCAAAATGTTTTGAAGTCCTAATGTTCTTCAGGAGTGGTTTAAGATTGTTTAACTTTTGTTAAGCATGAACAGTAAAATATCAAGAATAATTACTAAAGAAATAAAATATATTTTATTCATCTAAAGAAGTGGAAGAGAAAAAAAGTGGAAGAAGAAAACAAGCATCAAGTAATAAAAAAAGAAGAAAACTAATACAATTAGAAAATATAGGATAAGATGGTAGAAAAAACCAAAGTATCAACCAATATAAAACTGAATGAACTGACCTCCTTCCAAAAGGAGAAAGATTTTCAGCTTAGAGAATAAAACCAGCCTTATGTTATTTCTAAAGAGATACACCTGGAAGATAAGCTTTTAAAAGGTTATAAAGTAAAAGGATACAAAGAGATATACTAAGCACCTATCAATCAAAATAAATCTATATTAATTCTATGCCAAAGAAAGAATTAGTAGAGAAAACAAGAAGGGGGGCTGTCACAAGGTGATGATAAAAGGTTCAACATGGAAGACCTACATACTCAAAACTTGTAGCACCTTATGAAATGGTTTAAAAATTGCAAAACACAAACATAGCAGAACTATAAAGAATTAGATAACCCATCTCCATAGAGGGAGATTTCAACACAACTCTCCATATTATTCATAGGTAAAGCAGACCAAAAACATGGTAAAGATCTCTCAACAAGCTTGATTTAGAGGACATACACTATAGAATCACAGATCTGAAAACTAGAGCATTCCCATTCTTCTCAGACACACATGAACCATATTGCAAAAGTGGAGGAGGAGTAAAACTAGGTAATTCTTTACTAATTAAAAATCTGTTATATGGAATATATACTTTGACTACAATGGAATTGTTACAAAAACAAAAAGAAAGATGCATTTTAAAACATATATTATAAATTTTAAAAACTTCTAAAAACATTGATCAAAGAACTCATAACTGAAATAATAATTTTGAACTGATCAATAATAAAAGTACTACATATCAAAACTTTAAAAGGCAATGCAAGTAGAAGTCAGAGGGAAATTTTAGTAGTAAATGCTGTGAATGCATGAGGCTACAATTAATTAACAGAAAAAAATGTTTTTGAAAAAGTTAGTAAGAACAGAATACAACTAGATCAACTGAGCAGATGCAGAAGAGAAAGAAGTCTTTAAAAAGAGGATTTTGCTTATTTTTATCATTTATAAAAAATGCTGAATATCCATAGAATTGAGAATTGCTAGAGAAGTCAAAGATATAAAAAACCGTCCCTGCCTTCAAGGAAGATTATATGAATCACAATGAACAATAAAGATTAGCCAGTAGAAGCAATGATTCGTAAACAAACTTGAATACTAGTAGTCAGATCTTGGTTGGGGAACTTAGAAGGGCAGCCCTCACCTGTAGCTCTTCAGACTGAGAGAACAGTCAACTGCCAGCTTCCATGGCTGGGTACAGGAGAAAGGTATGTGTCCTTCAGGGAGATTCTGGCTTTAGGCGAATAAGAAGGTGGAAGAATCTTTCTATGAAGAGATTGAGGGTGTGGGAAGCTTTGTTTACCATGTACCAGAGGAAGGAAAGAAAATGGCTGAGAGGGAGTAAAGTAAGAGAATAAATTTGGAAAGAATCACAGGTCGGTCCTAGAATGAGTATATATGAGAGGAACAGGCAGCAAAGACTCTCATGTGGACTCGGGCCAAGAAAAAGAGAATGTGGGGCATGAAGAATTTTTTTCTCCTAAAGGTTTTAAATAGAACTCTGGAGGAATTGTGTGTTAATGTTCCCGCAAGCTAAAGCTCCGAAAACGTTATAAGCTCGGTGATTCTGGCAAAATGTAGCCTTTGGCTTAAGTTCTAACAAAACACTGTTAGGAAATGATTAAGGGTTTTCTGAAGTCCTTCTGGCAAAAAGCAGCAAATCATAGGAGTCCAGCTTCGATTAAACTGGAGCCTGATTTGGTCACACATGAGAGGAAACCCACCCCTCCTGCATAGCTGATGGATTAATTGGTTTCTGGGAAACTTTCCTTGAGTGCATCTCTGGCAAGAGTCGATTCTGGCCTCAACTGATGGAGCCAGGTTGGATTGTCCAACACTTTACCAGTTGTGTGGCCTAGCCTGAAGTTCTTATACTTTTTTTTAACTCTTCTGTTTGTTTCATGTATAAAATTGTGAAAATGATGACAAGGTTCCTGAGATGTTCGATAACGTAGAGAAGTGCCTAACGCAGTTAGACAGCTTCCATATTGCAGGTATTTCATAATTTGTAAACCATCATTTATCGCTTATTACAGATCACCACTCTAGCTCCAAGTTATAAACAGACCTAAGTGTTTTTAAAATCACCAGTCCTATATCACACAGGTACTTGACAACCTCTACCTCTTAGGCAGTGTCTACCAGATCAGTGATTTTACTTGCTCTACTGCATCATGTTGACCAGTTCAAGTTTCCTCTTAAAGTTGCCTCATGTTGTCTACAGTGATACTGTCGACCAGGGAACCTGGAGAGGGACAGTGGGACAGCAGACAGCGCTTTATGCTGGCCTTTATATGCTTGCTGTCATTCCTTTATGCTGCTCCCTACTTTCCTCTCTTTTATCCTGCTCTTGATTCATTCACTTGTCAAACACTTACTAAGTGCCTAGGTACTCAGTTGGACACCAGGGATATAAAGTTGACGAAGGCACAGTCATGCCCTGAAGGATATCACAGTCCAGGGGAGAAATAGATGGGCGCAGATAACCGCAGTGTAATTAGATTAGGTGGTAATGGACGAGTTTCCATGGTGCATTGGGAGCACAAGTGATGAGGCAACTAACTCTTCTGGGACAGAGAGAAGGTTTCACAGAGGACTCTGAGCAACATTTAAAAAGATGATTAAGGGGCCACCAGTCCATGAGATGGCAGTGAGGACTCTTAGAAGAAAGAAAATGATGAGATTCAGGAAAAAATAGTATTTCTCAGGTACTTTGATTGGATTAAAGAAACATTTTTCACTGATGTTTATGATTGCTCAAGGCAAGAGCATATGTGTTTACTATAATTCCTACCGAAAAGTTTAAATCTTTGAGATTTGTATCATACTTTATAGAGATGCTGTGGTAAACAAAGATTATCAAGGCACCTTTAAACTTTATCTAGGGAAGGAAATGCAGTGAAGCCTTGACTTACGAGTGTAATTCGTTCCGAGACCGAGCTCGTTAAGGAGCTCGTTAACTCAAATTACTCTATCAACTCAATGCAAAAAATCGGCCGAGAGACAGCTGGCATCTCAAAAAACTCCTTAGTCGGGACACTCGTAAGTCAAGGCCCCACTGTATAGTTTAGTTGTAGGTAAGCATCTTTTCTGTTACTTTTTCTTCTGCCTTCTCCTTGAGGTACAATTCAGTTTGTGTCACCACACTCTCCTTAGAATAGTGTCCTTGGCCCTAGCCAGTTTGGCTCAGTGGATAGAGCATTGGCCTGTGGACCAAAGGGTCCTGGGTTCAATTCCAGTCAAGGGCACTTATCTTAGTTGCAGGATCCTCCCCAGTGTGGGCCCTTGTCGAGGCTCATGCAGGAGGCAACCAATCAATGTGTTTCTCTCACATTGATGTTTCTCTCTGTCTTTCCCCCTCTCTTCCACTCTTCCTAAAAAAATCAATGAAAAAATATCCTCAGGTGAGGAGTAATAAAAAAAAGAAGAGTGTCCTTGTGATGGAAAGAAAGGATGACGACTGTGGCAACCTGGTGTCTTCATTTGCATCACCAATGCCATTATATCCCTTCCCAGACGGGAAAAAATAATAATAATTTTGAAAAGCTTGTACTTCCTCTTTTGCCTCAACAGAAAATAACATTATAGCAGAGTCAGACAAAACCAGTGAGGGCAACCAGGAAAAATGCAACCTCCTGGCTTCAGTTTGAATGCATCATCACAGGGCCAGTGGGTTACACAGGAGTCGCTGCTGGGAGCATTTCCCTCGAGAATTATTAGATGTGTAAGACTTCTGGTCAAGATGGCAAAGTAGGTTATCTTTGTGCTCACCTTCTCCCCAAATCACATTAAAATTACAACTAAATTACTGTATAGAACAAACATCACTGAGAACTACATGAGGACTAACTGAACAGAACTTCTAGAACTAAGGATATAAAGAAAAAGTGTCATTGAGACTGATAGGAATAGCGGAGATGCAGAGCAGGCAGGTCCCACACCCATGGTGTGATGATTAAGATTTTGGAAGGATATTTTGACTGTGGAGCAAGGGGTCCCAATCTCATACCAGGCTCCCCATCCTGGGACACCATTGTGGGAAGAGGAGTCCCCATCACAGCTGTCTGTGAATACCAGTGGGGATTGTGTCTGAGAAAGACAAACAGCTCATAGAGACTGAGGTACTTCTCTTAACAGGCAGGCACCTACACTCACTTACAAATTCACTTGCTCTGATTTCCATCACAGGGGCAGCAACTCAAAAAGAACCAGTGACAGACAGTGAGAAACTAAACTGACTAACTTCAGGAGGCTAGTAGGCACCGTTGTTCTTTTGTTGAATTTTTCTCTCACCCAGACTCTAGGCACCCGTGGGCACCAAATCTGTATTTGTGTGTGTGTGTGTGTGTGTGTGTGTGTGTGTGTGTGTGTGTTTTAGAAAAAGGAAGGGAGAGAAAGGGAGGAGAGAGATATTTGTTGTTCCACTTATTTATGCATTCATTGGTTGATTCTTGTCCATGCCCTGACCAGGGATTGAACCCCCAATACCTGCAACCTTATTGTGCAAGGACGACGCTCTAACCAACTGAGCTACCTGGACAGGGTAAATCTGTGCTCTTTATTAATCTGGTTAACACCATTTGCCCCACCTTAAAGAGTCCCTGATAAGCTGCCCCACAAAACTCCCTCACTTGGCCTGAGCCTCCTCCAAAGGCTCTTCCACAGGAGTGGCCTGCTTCAGCTCATGTGTTGACTCACTCAAAGGTCTTCAAACTCCACATAAGTGGGGGCTGCCCTAGGCTTGTGCTGCAGTCTTTCTCAAATCCCACACAAGCAGCAGCCAATCTTGGTGTGCTTGGTAGCTCCTTCCAAGTGGCCCCAGGCACAGGACAAGCAGCAACTGGTCTCAACATGCATTGTAACTCCCATCGGGTTACCCCCAAAGCTTGCATAAGTGGTGGTCAGTCTTGGCTGTAATTTACCTCCAACTAATCAACCACAAGCCTGGCACAAGTTGCAGCTGGCCTCAACTCCCATCGTAGTGCCAGTGAGAGGGCTCCAAGGCTGGCACAGTGGCAGCCATCCTCAGTTCACAGTGTAGCCCCCTGAAGCAACTCCAAGACCAGAGCCAGTGGCAACCAACCACACATCACTTCGTAGCTCCTACCAAACAACCCCAAGCCTGCACAAGTGTGGTCTAACATTGGCCTGCACTGGAGCTGAATAAAGAAGAAAACACAATCCATACATAATGTTGCCTACAAGAGATCCACTTCAGATTGGAAGATATACACAGGCTGAACGTAAAGGAATGGAAAAAGATATTTCATACAAATAGAATGAAAAAGAAGTTAAGGTAGGAATACTTATATCAGACAAAATAGACTTTAAAACAAAGACTGTAAGAAGAGAAAAAGAAAGGCATTTCATAGTAATAAAGGGATCAATCCAAGAAGAAGACATAATTCTTTTAAACATCTAGGCATCCAGTGTAGAAGCACCTAAATGTATAAACCAAATATTAACAGACATATAGAGGGAGATCAATAGAAATACTACAATAGCAAGTGAATTTAATACCCCTTGACATCAATAGATTATACTGATAAAAAGTCAGTGAGGAAACAGTGGCCTTAAATAACAGTTTAGACCAAATGAATTTAATTAATATTTTTAAAACATTACACCTAAAAACAGCAAAATATACATTCTTTTCAAGCATACAGAGATTAAGAAGTACAAATTGACAGTTGAAAAATAGTTACATGGATGTAAAGTACAGCACAAGGAATATAGTCAATAATATTGTAATAACTAGGTAAGGTGACAGATGGATACTAGACCTATCAGGGGACACTTTGTAAGTTATATAAATGTCTAACCAGTATGCCTGAAATATTTAATGTCAACTATAAATTGAAAATAAAAATATATAAAAAACTAATAATAATTGTAATAATAAAATATCAGACCAGATGAACATAATTGTTATTTTTTACAACATTTCACCTAAAAGCAGCAGAATTTGCATTTTTTCAAGTACACATGCAACATTTTCCAGTACAGACCACATGATAAGCCAAAAATGTCAATAAATTTGAGAAAATTGAAATTAAATCTGGCATCTTTTTCAATCACAATAGTATAAAACTAGAAATAAGTTATGTGGGAAACTGATATAGGGTTGAGCCTCGGACTGACCTGCTGGCAAAGTCACAAACAAGTCCTAGCTTAGAGGGCACAGTCCTCTTAGCATAATTAGGCTTGACCTTATAACACTCCCTAGATCTTATCTGGGGATCTAATGGGCTGAGGAAGTGCAGGAAGTGTAACCATGGTCAAAACAAGTGAAACTCACAAGAACTGTGTAACTATGGTAACCACTACCTTGTTTACCTCTCACTGTAAAAAGCTTGGTGAGGCCTGAACACAGTGGAAGTCCTTCCTCCTTAGTTGGACTTGCCCGCATGGTCCCCCAATATTTCCAAATTATCTTGTGTCTTTTATCTTTCATTTGTGTGAGGCTTCTCTTCCAGACCTGAACCCTGAACCATGCAGGACGTGGAGGGAAACACGACAAGTTACAAGAAAACGAAAAACACATGGAAGCTAAATAACATCCTACTAAACAATGAATATGTTAGCAATAAGATCAAGAAGGGTCAAAAGACAATAAGACAAATGGAAATGAAAACACAACCACGCAAATCTGTGGACACAGTCAAAGCAGTTCTAAAAAGGAAATGCATGGCAATAGAGGCCTACCTCAAGAACCAAGAACAATCTCAAATAAACAACCCAACCTCACAACTAAAGAAACTAGAAAAAGAAGAACAAGAAAGTCTAGAGTGAGTTTGAGGAAAGAAATAATGATTAGAGTGACAATAAATAAAGAAGAGATTTTTTAATAAAAAAGAAAGAACAATGAAACTAAGAGTTGGTTCTTTAAAAAGAAAAACAAAATTGATAAACCTTTTGCCAGACTCATCAAGATGAAAGAGAAAAGGCCTAAATAAAATGCAAAATGAAAAAGAAGTGACAACCAATACCACAGAAAATTATAAGAAAATACTATGAACAATTATATGCTAACAAATTGGACAGTGTACAAGAAATAGATGAATTTCTAGAAATATACAATCTTCCAAGGCTTGGTCAGGAGGAAACAGAAACTGAACAAATTGGTAACTACTAACGAAATTAAGTCAGTAATCAAAAACTCACAAAACAAAAGTCCTGGAAGAAATGACTTCAAAGATGAATTTTACTAAACATTTAAAGAAGAATTAATACCTATTCTTCTCAAACTAGTTCAAAATATTGAAGAGGAAGGAAGGCTCCCAAACTAATTTTACAAGGCCAGCATGACCCTGATACCAAAACCAGAAGACACTACAAAAAAAAAAAATTATAGGTCAATATCCATGATGAACAAAGATGCAAAAATCCTCAACAAAATCTTAGCAAACTGAATTCAGCAATACTTTTAAAAGATTAGCCCTAGCTTGTTTGGTTCAGTGGATAGAGTGTCGGCCTGCAGACCGAAGGGTCCAGGTTCAATTCCAGTCAAGGGCCCATACCTTGGTAGTAGGCTCCTCCAGGCCCGCCCTAGTCAAGGCTCCTGCAGGAGGCAACCAATCAATGTGTTTTTGCTCACATCGATGTTTCTTTCTGTCTTTTCCTCTCTTTCACTTTCCCTAAAAATCAATGGAGAGCATTATGCTAAGCGAAATAAGCCAGTCAGAGAAAGATAAGTATCACATGACCTCACTCATTTAACTGATGAACAAAAACAGATCCCAAGACAGAGAAGCATCGATCAGACCATCAAACCTCAGAGGGAAGGTAGGGGAGGGTGGGGGTAACGGGGAGAGTTCAATCAAAGGACTTGTATACATGCATATAAGCCTAACCAATGGACACAGACAAAAAGGGGGTGAGGGCATGAGTGGGGATGTGGGGAGCAAGGGGCAATCAGGACACATATGTAATACCTTAATTGATAAAAAAAAAAAATTAAAACGCAATGAAAAAATATCCTCAGGTGAGGATTAACAAAAAATTTTTAAAAAGATCATACTCCGTGATAAAATGGGATTTATTCCTGGAATGCAAGTTTGGTTCAATATCTACAAATCAATTAACATGATATGCCACACAAACAAAACCAAGAATAAAACTCATATGATCATCTCTATAGAGGCAAAAAAGTATTTGACAATGTCTAAAATCCATTTATAATAAAAACTCTCAGCAAAGTGGGGATAGAAGGAACATACCTCAACATAATAAAGGCCATATATAAAAATTCTACAGCCAATATCATACTCAATGGTGAAAAGCTAAAAGCTTTTGTTTTTGTTTTTTCAAGATCAGCTCTGGAACAAGACACAGCTTTCTCTCAGCCCCAAATCCCTCAGAACTCCTTGGTAGGTTGATGTTATATTCCAGACCAGGAATATAAGAGAGAAAAGGCAGAATACACTTGTGTAATATTTTCTCACAAATATGTACAAGGTAATTCTCAGCTCCTGCTGAGGGTGATCTTATATGGGCCCAGTTAGTATAAATTTGTTTAATCTGAGATGAAAACTGGTGTCAGCAATTTTAGTGAGCATCAGAATCGTGTCTGTTCCCTAGATGTTACAGGCCATGCACACACCACATCTCCCTGTCCTGTGGCACTTTATTCTAACACTACAGGCCCTGTGCATGAATTCGTACATGAGTGGGGTCTCTCTGGGTGGCCTGCGGGAATCGATCTGAAACCCACAGTCCAATGCCACCTGTAGCTCCTACCTGCCACTCCTCTTCATCCTGACCCCACTGAGCCTGCCATGTGGGCTCACACCCAATCAGTCCCGGGAGCCCTGCATCTGATGCCTTTTCGAGGGAAGTGACTTATGGGATCGGGCCGAAACCGGCTTTCCAATATCCAATATACCCGCCCCCCCCCCAGGAGGGGTCCTGGATTGCAAGAGGACACAGACCAGTCTGAGGGACCCCACCAGTGCACAATTGGGGCTGGGAACGGACTGTGGATGGGCTCCAGGAAGTGTCTGGCCCCCGTCTCGCTCAGTCCCGATTGGCCGGACCCCAACAGCAAACTAACCTACCAGTCAGAGCATCTTCCCTTTAATGGTTAGTGCACATCATAGCAACTGGTCGGCTGTCTGCCCCTGGTGGTCAGTGCATGTCATAGCAAGCGGTTAAGTGGCCTTAGCATATTATGCTTTGATTGATTGAACAGTCAACCAGTCAACAGATGACCAGACACTTACCATATTAGGCTTTTATTATATAGGATTTAGGTTGAGATAGTCACCAGTGATGGGCCCTATTTAGATTTTAAAGTATTAGAACAGGAAAGTGCCAATGATTATCATCTAATGAGCAAAATCCCTCACTTTTATGTTGAAATTGAAATTAAGAAAGGTTGAAATAGTTGGTTAGCTTACCTTGGTATCTCATATCAAGAAAACAGTAAATGGTTTAGTGTTTGTGCTGTCTGAATTACAAAAGTTTCAGTACATTTAAAAGGGAGAAAGGGACATTTTAATTACTGTGAAGTTACTCGTGATCACAGAACAAATATTTTCTTACAATTTTGTAGATAACACTCCATCAGCCCCAACCACTTTGGTAACATTTTGTATGCAGACCACTCAGGCTGAGGAGCATTAAATTTAATTTGTGCAAAAGTTAAAGGTGGAAAAGCGTGAAATTAACTTGACGCATTTTTACGGCATTTTCTATCTCCTAGCTTCTCTCGGCCTTTCCAATCCAGCGCGATTTGATTGGCTGTGTCAGGATCTCCCCATCCCTGCAGCTTCCCTCTGCTCTCTGTGCAGTGAGAATGGAGGGCTTCTGAGTCCGTGTCGCATTCTTCCTTCATCCACAGGCAACCCAGCTGAAGGAAATGCTGATTTATGTGTCTTGATGTTTACCTTGGCAGAGCTTCAGTCTGTGCTCAAGGTTCACTGTTCTTGGTGACTCATCTCTCTCAGGAGTATGTGTGTGTGAAACAGCCAAAGATGAGTCAACTCATTCAAGAAATCATTCAGCATGGTCCAAATGGTTTGCAAAGATTTTGAAAGAAATCTGAACCTTTTATATCGCTATATAGAACATAGCAATTGATTGCTGGTGTAACATCTATAAATTATCAAGGTTATTACAGATACACCTCAACCTATGGGGATAAAGCCGAGATATCCCCTACCGTATCAATAACGGAAACACATCTACACAGTTTTTAAAAGTCACAGAACAAGAGCTAATCAAAGGCAATTACGTTTAGAAAGAGAGGGACAGATGGAAATGAGACTGTGGGTTGCCACTGTAGATTTCATTTAGTGACCAATTATTAAGTGTTATAAGAAATGCCTGCAGCAACACAGTATAATCATTCTGTTTATTTTTCTAAATCTAGAAGATATTGCTATCAATTCTGTTCATCTTTTGATAGGATCATTCACACAGTATTATTCAAATAAATAACATGGTTGTGCAGAGATTTTGAACTTTTGTCAGGTGAGTTTTTAGAAGGGATGTTTTGGAAATATTAAAGAAAGATGATAAAAACAAAAATAAAATGTATAAACACCACAGATTATAAATTCTACTGTATTCCATTATGTCCATTTATTATTTAAAAGGTAATGACCAATCCATTGTCATGTTTTAAAGGTGCTTATTTAAATTTTTTTTCTGCTAATGACCATGTGTCTTTTTCCAGTGCTGGCTGGTTTTCCTTAAGAGAACCTCTTTATTTTTTAATTAAAGATTTTTATTTTTTTGTTTTTATTCAGAGAGCCTCTCCTACTAAGCTACATAATTTGTCTCATTTTCATGAAAAAATGAAGTGTTTCTCACCCCAAACAAAACATGTACTTTATTTGCCAGCACCCAACATAAAACCAGATGATCCACACTAATTGATCCTGTCTGCTGTACATAGACTTTTCTGTGGGTAACAGGTTCTGATGGTACAGGTCTTCTGCAACATCTTGCATTTATATTTTGATAAATATCTACACTAATAAAAGAGAAAGATGCAAATTGACCATACCTTCATGACGCCAATCAGGAGTGAGTATGCAAATTAACCCACCAAAGATGGCGGGTTAATTTGCATATGCAGTCACTGAGCAGCTGGTAGTGGGGCAGGACACTTGCGACGCAGGCACTCTGCACTGCCCCAGCCGCTCCGGGCTTCTGGGCAGCATGGGAAGGTGGAAAGGTGGCTCTGGGCCAGAATGAAGGCAGAAAAGTGGCTCCAGGCTGGAGCAAAGGTGGAATGGCGGCTCTGGCCAGAGCGATGGTGGTGCTGGCAACCAGGGGAAGGAAGGCCTATTCTTGCATGAATCTTCGTGCATCGGGCCTCTAGTAAATAAATAAATGCATATTGATTTATGCCCTGATCCTACCAAACAGAAATAAGGGCCTTCCTTTTTCTGAAAGGAATATAGAAAGAAAGAATTAAAATTATTCAGGTTCATTGGTTGTATCTTTTAAGGAATGTTTAAAAGGACAAATAATAAACTTATAATTTAGGAAAATAGGATCAGCTTTCCATTAACATTGAAAATACAAAAACACTAAAGAGATGGTGAGTAAAAGTGGAGATGAGAGAGCCTTTGTGTGTTAGGAAAGAAGGTATAAATTTATTTATCTTTTTCATAAATGATTTAATATTCACAATAATGAACAAGCTAGAGATTTTCATCCTTATTACACAAATAAGAAAACTGAAGATTTGGGAAATTGTTCCTTGTTGAAAGTTATACAAGTGGAATATAATGGAACTAAGATGAAACCCAGTTTTAACAAACTCAGAACTTCTCATATGCTTACGGAAATGCCTCAAAGAAGGTTATGTCTGTTTTGAATTCTGAAGGATGATTTAAAGCCTGTTTTATGAACAGGTAAACACTGGAGGAAAAGTATTTTATGTTTGTTTGTTTTAATCTTTATTGTTCGGATTATTACAGATGTTCCTCTCCCTCCCGCCACAGCTATCCTCCACCCAGTTCCCAACCCACTCCAGACCTTTTGCCCCCCAACTACTGACCTCGTCCATAGGTGTAAGCTCTTTGTCCAATCTCCTCCTGCACCCCTCACAACCCCTTCCTCCTGAGAATTGTCAGTGTGCTCCCTTTCCATGCCCCTGATTCTATTACATTTACCAGTCTGTTCTGTTCATCAGGTTTTCTATTCATTTGATTTTTAGGTTCACTTGTTGATAGATATCTATTTGTTGTCACTTTGTTGTTCATAATTTTTTGTCTTTACCTTTTTCTTCTTCCTCTTCTTAGAAAATACCCTTCAGCATTTCATATAATACTGGTTTGGTGGTGACGAACTCTTTTAGCTTTTTCTTGTCTGTGAAGCTCTTTATCTGACCTTCAATTCTAAATGATAGCTTTGCTGGGTAGAGTAATCTTGGTTGTAGGTTCTTGCTATTCATCACTTTGTATATTTCTTGCCACTCCCTTCTGGCCTGCATAGTTCCTGTTGAGAAATCAGCTGACAGTCATATGGGTACTCCCTTGTAGGTAACTAACTGTTTTTCTCTTGCTGCTTTTAAGATTCTCTCTTTGTCTTTAGACCTTGGCATTTTAATTATGATGTGTCTTGGTGTGGTCCTCTTTGGGTTCCTCTTGCTTGGGGTCTCTGTGCTTCCTGGACTTGTAAGTCTATTTCTTTCACCAGGTAGGGGAAGTTTTCTGTCATTATTTCTTCAAATAAGTTTCAATATCTTGCTCTCTCTCTTCTTCTGGAACCCTCATAATTCGGATGTTGGTATGCTTGAAGTAGTCTCAGAGGCTCCTTACACTATCTTCATATTTTTGGATTCTTTTTTCTTTTTGCTTTGCCGGTTGGGTGTTTTTGCTTCTTCATATTTCAAATCTTTGGCTTGATTCTTGGGATCCTCTGGTCTACTGTTGGATCTCTGTATATTATTCTTTATTTCAGTCAGTGTATGCTTAATTTCTTATTGGTCCTTTTTCATATCCTTGAGGGTCTCACTAAATTTCTTGGAGGTTTCTAGAAGATTCTTGAGTAACCTTATAACCGTGGTTTTGAACTCTATATCCAGTAGTTTGCTTTCATCCATTTCTTTCATTTGTGATTTATTTCTTTGTCTCCACATTTTTGCTGCTTCCCTGTGTTTGTTTCTATGTACTGGGTAGCTGCTAAGTCTCTTTGAGTTGATAGACTGGATTTGTGTGGTAGGTGTCCTATAGGGCCCAGTGGCTCAACCTCCCCAGTCACCTGAGGTGGACGCTCTTGGTGCACCCCTTTGTGGGCTGTTTGCACAGTCTTGTTATAGTTAAGTCTGATTGCTGTTGGTATCACTGGGAGGAATTGATCTCCAGGCCAATTGGCTGTGATGACCAGCTGTTTCTACATTGGAAAATCTGTTGTGCAGGAGACACCCTTATAGGGCAGGACTTGCTTCAGTGGGGCTTTGGTGCTCACTGAGTCTGCCCCTGGAGTGTGTCTCTTATGGATGTGAAGAGTTGTAATCTGGTATTGTCTCACTCTGACCACTGGGTACACTGGTTCTTGGATCTCCAAGGAGGTGCAAGGTCAGCCACTGTCTGGGGCCACCCAGCAGGAGCTACAGAGACATTTGCAGATTCCTCCTCTTGGTATGGGGTTTGGAAGTGCTCAGACAAGGGCCTACTGTGAAGCAAGGCAGGCTGGTGCTGGGCCTTGGGTCTTCTTTTGGAAGCTCTGGGGCTCTCTGACCCAACTTCAGTTTGGCAGATTTTAGGCAGATAAAGGACAGGCAATTCATATGCAAAAGCCGATGTGCACAGCTTGGGTGGGGTTGTAAATTGGGTGGGGCAGGGTCTCTAGGAATCACCAGGGCAAACAGCAGTGGCTGCCAGTCAGCCTTACACCGGAGAGGTCCCCAGGTCTCCGAGTTCCACCCCCCCCCCCCCCCCCCCCGCCCATGCAGGAGCAATGATCACTGCAAGCACCTTTGTGAGAAAGCCACCCTTGCATTCCTGTCCCGAAATCAAACAGTCCAGTTTCTCCCCATATGTGTCTGGGTCCCCCAGAGTCTAACCCAGAACTGGAGTTCAGAGCAAGTCGGAGCTTGTATCTCCCTCCCAATTAAAAGAGCAGCACATCCAGGTGCCAACGCTTTCCATGCCTCCGCACCTCTTACCAGTCTCAATGTGCTTTCTTCACCGTTCTAGTTGCAGAATTTCCACTCAGCCAGCTTTCCCACAGTTCTGGGTGGTCGTTGTTCTGCCTTGTAGTTGTAATTCTGATGTGGTTGTGAGAGGCAGCAAGTACAGGTGTTTACCTATGCCGCCATCTTGGTTTTTCTCTGGAAGAAAAGTATTTTCAACAGAGGGGGTGTCATTTTAATAATAGCTATCATTTAAGGTATTTACTATTTATAGATATGTAATGTGCAAGGAACATAACTATCAAGTTAAAATACATTATTTTACTTGGTTTTCATTAGCAATTCCATGGAGTAGTAATACTACATTCATCTTAGAGAAGACAAATGGAGCCCAAGAAAGTTTGAACCTACCGTATGTTTGACCTGTCAGAGGTTGGCTTGAAATCAAATCCAAAAGCTCCTTGAAAGTCCCTGTTCTTTCACAGTCCCTGTTTTTTTAGTATTGCTCCTGCAGCTGGATTGGAGTGGGTGGGGAGGAAAGTGGTGGACTGAGCCTGGTGAGTTGAACAAAGGCCAGGTCACAAAAACCAAGCAAGGGTGTTTACAACTTCTTCTTGCTTGATGAGAAAGCTTTGAAAGTCTTAAATAAGGAACTGACACGAACATATAGGAGCTTTAAGGTCATTCTGGGTAAAAGGTAAATTAGAGACACTCAAATTACGAGGCAGAAAGACCAGTTAGTAGGCTATTTGAATAACCCACAGCAATGAATAATGACATTTAGTTAAATAAACATGGAATTGGAGTAGATAAGGACAATTCTAGATATGCCAGAAAAGTAAAAATCACAAGCCATAGGGACACATAGAAATGAGTCTTTTCTGAATCCCAGTCTCTGATTTGGTTAGTGCGTAAATCAAAGACATACTACAGTGTAACTCTACAGCTACTGGGAAGCACATGAGCAGCTAAGGGAGATACATTTATCAAGACAGGTTCAAAATTCATGGAGGAGTTTGGTGCAGTGAAGATTAAAAAATGGCATCATTAGAATAAATGTGAAGAACACATGAAAAACAATTTGCATTTAAAATTGCAAGATAGTTGCTTTCTGCACAGGAGTTGGCAAAGTAGGTTTACAGATGTGAGTACACGAAACACAGAGTTAATAAAGCTATTGTAGTAATCAAAACCTGCGTGCCTGTTTCCATATAAACAACTGTAAACCTATTTATACCCAACCTGGCATTTAAAAGCATTTTATTTATTTTCATTTATTTATCCCACATACCTAAAATGTAAACTTCTTGGGAGCATAGTTTTATATTCTTACACTCTAACCCAGTACATAGAATAGTCCTCAGTATAGAGTAAGAAGTCAATAAATACATGTGCACTGGATGACTGTCAGTTGTGTATGATTGACATCCTGATTTCAGGAATAGTTTACATAGCATTTTCAGCCAAGTGTTCATGTGGTATTTTGTTTCCTGCCCTGTCAAATCAATAAAATTGGGGTCATTTCTGACATTCTAAGAGGACAAAAATGAGAGGTATAATGACAAAACTCCCTGAATGCTGTCTCTGCCTTCATCCTCCAAATAATGAGCACCAAATTAATTTTCAGATTGCACACTCTTAAAATTTCCTAGAAAATCAATAATACAAAGTGATAAGACTAAGGTTAAATGATTGATTCATCAATTGATTTTCTTTTACTGTTTCTGGCAAGAGATGAGTTTTTTCAAGGCCAGTGCTGATTGCCTAATCTCTACCTCCTTTTTTAAATCTTTATTCTCTATATTACTGCGTATGAGGACCACTCCATATTGCCAAAGGTCTCAAACTTTCCAACTCAGTCAGCTCTAGTGGAACAGAACTGAGGGTAAAGATGAGATTAGAAATGCTAAGTTGGGGACCTGCCTGGGAGGGAGTCTAGTCAGTAAACAGGAACAAGCTCAGACACAGAAAATCCAGACAAGGTTAGTAGCCCAAAGTCAGAGAATCAGATGGTGTTTCAGATGCAAGAAATTTGAGAGAAGCAGATTATGGAAGGAAAAATGGAGTGTTCCAGGTTCATTGTTACCTGACTCAGAGCCTCACCCTTTCTTTCCCACATGTCCATCTCAGCAGGGACCTTCTGGGAAATCTCTCCACTCTGTGAAAGCCCCCCTTCTTTTCTCTCTCTGTCTCCAGGTTTTCTTCATTCCATGTCTGTTCTTTAGCATCCTTGAAGGTTTATTCTCATCCCTAATCACATATTCTCAACAGTTTTAGGTATCCCCATAATTATAGCAAAGTACCTCTTTCTTTCCCTGTCATCTTTCTGGAATCCCTATTTCATGACATTAAATGCAAACACATCTCCAGTAAGAAATACTATTAGATTTCAAATTCAACAACGTTTTTTTAAAAAAGACTTTCACTGGTATTTTTTTTAACATTTGCATTGTTACTGCCTGTATTTGATTGCTCCTCACCTTGTGTTCACATTGCTGTGAGGCATTCTCATCTGGTCATTCTTCAATCTCTTCCACTTCAAATCCAACTTGCACCTAACTTCAAAGTTAAAGAGAACCCAAATTCCATTTTTATCCTTATTCTTCTGATTTAAAAATAAAGTTTCTTAACTTATTTTGTATAGAAACTCTTGCATTTTTGAGATTTCAAAAGCACTAACTAGAGGCTGTATCATCACTAGGCCCTGTAAGTAGAAGCCAATACCCTCAGTGTTGCACTTAGAGGCTCCATTTGGCCCTCCTCTGACCATAGCTCCTACCCCTATCCCCTATCCTCAAAAAGAAATTTACTGACCAGACCAGTTGTTCCTGAATCTGAACTAAGCTCCAGACACATGCAACCCTAATATTTTATTCCCAAATAGCCCAGGACTGCTTTTAGGGCTGGTGTGGGCCTCTTCCCTGAGTCTGACCTACTAATAGTGAATCATGAGGCAAATTTGTGCATGTCTGAGTCCAAAATGTGGCCAAGGAATAGCAGTTTTCAGAGGGTGTAGATGAAATTGGAACATATGTGCTCAAGTGCCCCACACTTTACAGTAAAGGATGCAATTAGGGGTAGGAAGAGAGGAGGTATGGGCTGTAGGCCCACTACAATCCTGTGCTGAGCTAAAACTCTAAGGGTGTTGAACTAGTTTTCTATTGCTGCATAACAGCTTTCACAAACTTACCAACTTGACACCAATTCATTACCTCAAAGTTCTGTAGGTCAGAAGTCCAAATGAGCTGAGATGGGGTCTCTGCTTACGGTCTCATTAGGCCAAAGTTATGATGCTGGCTGGGCTAGGGTATCATGAAGGAGTTTGGGGAAGAACTTGCTTCCAAACTGATTCCAAGGTTTTGGCAGTTAGTTAGCTCCCTATGGTTGTAGGACTGAGGTCCCCATTCCCTTCTGACTGCCATTCAAGGGCCTTTCTCTCAACTCCTTAAAGTCACTTGCATTCCTTCTTACTTGGTTCCTCCATCCTCATACAAGCAGCACTTCATGACGTTTTTATCTTTCTGGCTTTCTCTTCAACCAGAAGATGAAGGAAACTCTGTGCCTTTAATGGCTTATGTGATTATGTTAGCCCATGAGGAAAATCCAGGACAAGAGCCCTATGTCAAGGTTATCTTGCCATGAAAAAATTATCTGCTATGTGATGTATCATCATATTTACAGGTTTTGGGGGTTAGGGCAGGACATATTTGGGAGCTGTATAAATTTGCTCAGGGCTAACATAGCAAATTACCACAGACTGGGTGGTTGAAACAACAGAAATTTATTTTCTCACAATTCTTAAGGCTGGAAGTCTACAGTTCAGGTGTCAGCAGGATTGGATTCCTCACACGCCTCTCTCTTTGACTTGTTCTCTCCCCATGTTTTCACATCGTCTCCTCTTCATACACGTCTGTCCTTTTCTTATTGGGAAACCAATCATTTTCCTCTTCTTATAATCAATCAATTAGGTCTGACTCCAATGATCTCATTTAACCAAATTACCTCTTTAAAGAGTATCTCCACATATAGTCACATTTTGAGGTACTGGAAGTTAGGACTTCAACATATGAATTTTGGGAGGAAGCAATTCAGCTCATAATAGGGGCTACTTCTAAGTTTTCCATATTTACGATATTATTTAGATATGTGTTATGTAGGTCTCCTAGTGTATTCCTGCTCCAACACTGCAAATTTGGCAGATAGGCCTAGACAGAGAGGCCAGGACTCTGATAGGAAATGAACAGAGGTTGACATCTGATGGCAAACAATGGTGGTGGCAGCAGCCACACTGGAATCTCTGAGATGAAGTCTAAGAAACCTAGCCTAGTGATTGGGAATAAAGCTAATTTCCTTAGACTGTCATTACTAAGCATGCCTAAGGTCACTCAGGTATTCTCTTCTCATCCTTGTAAGATGGCACACCATGCTTGGCATCCTTCCTCTCTTCCTCTCCCCACACCACACCCTACCCAACACACTCCCTGCTTTGCTCCTCTCTTCACAGCCTGAGGCTACCCAACGGTCTTAGTCCATTAGGGCTGCTATAGTAGGTGCCTTATAAAACACCAAGATTGGGTGGCTTTTAAACAACAACACTTTTATTTCTCATGGTCTGGAAGCTAGAAAGTCCAAGATTAAGGCACTGGCAGATTCGGTGTCTGGTGAGGGCTTGCTTCCTGGCTTACAGACAGCTGTCTTTTCTCTGTGGTCTCACATGTCAGAAGAAGCCAAGAGATCCTTGGGGTCTTTTATGAGGCTACTAATCACATTCATAAGGGTTCTGTCTTTATGACCTAATCACATCTTAAAGGTCCTACTTCCAAGTACCATTAGTCATTGGCACCAACCTTCTGTGAAAATCTTATTCCTTGGACTATATCTCTCTGTTAACTTCTGGGGCACCGCCTTGCGTGTCTCGGTTATTTGGAACTCAGCATTTATCATTTTATACCCTTTCAAATGTTTTCATGACATAAACACCATACAATATATCTTTTAGATTATGATCTTGTTGACTTCAAGTAGTATGGTTTACATAGCTACTGTGTATAGAGGGAATGAAACAAATATGTTAAATACTCTCAAGAAATTAATTAAAGTTATTTTCCCAATGATTGAGTCATGGATGCTACACAAAAGGATTTGGTGTTAAAATATGTTTGGGCAATTCCTACAAGGTTAAAAACAGCTTTGTTTTCTTATATTTTAGACAGCTCAAAGTCTTTACTATACATACTACTATACATATATGGTTAATAACTGATAGGGAATAATAGTGAAGAATTTACCAAATTTATTGAACTTATAATTTAAGAGCATATTAGGCAATTAATGCTGCAGAATATATATTTTTTAAAAGACTGGTTTAAGAACTAGTCCTCACCCAACTCTCTTACCAGATACTTATTATTTATATACACATATAAAACTATTCTAAATATTTATATGTATTCAAAAGGTTAGTGATTACCCTGACCATCTTCACCCCAGCGATGGGCCATTGTTTAGGCTATATGAAAATTCCTATTTTATACTCATATTTTCTGCTCAAGGTCTTCAGGGACAAAAGATCAGGTCTTTTTCACAAAGCGTGGTGATGGACTGAACTCCATGTCCACTGAGAAAAGATCCAGAGTATATATATCAGGAGATAAAATATTAAGATTCCAGTTATTAACCGGAATGTGATAAGGAGAGGGAACACAGAATCTCTTGCTCTGGAGGGCACTTAACCCTTCATTGCCATAGATTGTTTTGACACTTGTGAGGTTGACCTTATCAGGCTTTCTTAGGTTGTAGGCACCATGCAAATGGACACAGAAGCTTCCTTAAGTTTTACAGAGTATCTTCAGAGTATATTATCCAAATGTTGATAATAACAATGAGCAAAGTGATTTTTGCTTTCTCCCTCCCAGAGATGCTGGGAATATTCATGACAGGAAGTCTGATAAGTGCTTTGAGCTTCTTTGGGATAGGACCATATAAAAAAATAAAGTACTTTCATGTTAGCTTTTGTTTAAGTACCTAAGTACTTGCATATTAGTTGATCTTAAAACACATAACCAGTGGGACACTACCCTCTTCGCGATGCAGATGAAGTTTATTATCAGCATGTGTGTCTGAACATTAAGAAGCTACTTGGCTGGGCCCAGTGGGTAAACCCTTGACTTAGTAGTCCTGCTTTTCATTACTTACAAATATCAAAGTGATCAAAGTTTCAGGATGTAACCTCCAGAGTCTATGAGAATTGGAAGTTCTAGAACCACGCCCCTATTACCTTATCAGGTAACTATATTGGGGAAAACTTTACCTAATTTGTAATTGTGTCACTGAGTTGAATTTTCCATTAGTACTCTCATACAGTGTATTGTCCTCAAATACTTTCGCTTTCTTTTTCTAATTGAATTTCTCACTTTTGAAGCCAGAGTTTCTTTCAATACTGTTATTAGCATTTGCATTCCTATTTTTAACACTCATTTGAGGCATGCCTTGGGAACATTTTGTTGAAAGCTGTTATTTGCCATGTTTAGAGTGTTGCAGTTCAGCAAAATTGAAAAATACCTCTACAGCATTAGTAACATAAGAACAAAAATGTATTTCATCATTTTGAGTGTGTAAACATGCAGAGGACAGATAATCAAATGATAGAACTAAGAAGAGACATAGCCTAATGGACTCAGCAGAGAATTAGAAGCCAAAAATATCTGTGCTCCAACCTTGTCTCCAATACAGGGTCCTTGTCCTTGGGTATGTTCCTTTCTTTTCATGGGGAAAAAACACACACACAAAAACCAACACTAAAAACTGAAAACCAAAAAACTAAAACACTCCCCCAAAAAAACACCTCGTTGTAGTAGAAATAGGGGAGGGTGATTGGAAACATGATAGATATTTCAGTATCCTCTAAGCAAGATTTTCACCTTAGCTATACTGTTTAATTTCTGTCAGTTTTTATCACAAACTTGACACTGTCTTTGTTTATGCTGCTGTGATTCTTGTTTTGTCAGTGTACCCCTTGAACTTGAACGCTTCCCTGGCATAAGTAAATTCATTTGAAAATACAAAGTCAAAGAGCTTTACCTTCCTTCTCATGACTACAATGGTATACAGTTATATATTCTTTAAAGGGTTAAATAGTTCAGAAACCAGAATATATGGTGCCGTGTGGTCTCAAGCTTCTCTAAGGATTTGACCAGGTTGAATATATTCTATTACCTGTAATTGCCATCTGTAATATTTGGACAAAAATAGAACACATAGCACCTCACCAGCAACTTGTATAAACTTGTGATTTTAATTAGTCAGAGACCATTTGTGTGAGGGCTTACACGTCACCTACTGAAAAACAAGGATCTTCTTACATTAGCAAAACACCCCAAAACACGACCAGAAGGCGGAATTGTGTCCTAGTCCTCTGCGTTTCCAGCATGTAGCAAAGTGTTTGCTGTATAGAGGGGTCAAATAGGCATTTGTTAAATTGTCCTGAATAAGCTGAAGCTTCTCTTCATAACTATATAAGTAATAGCATTTTCCCAGCCACCAGTAGAGAAAAGTAATGAGTGTGGGCTAAGATTTCCCTCCTTTATGTCCACCTTCTGAGGTTCCGTTGCCACTGTTACATTAGCCACCACCGCACCACGCCTGGACAGGACCACAGCCTAGTTTTTGTCCCATGGGAATCCTTCTCCAGATCTTGGTGTCCTAGACAAAGCGCAGTGTGAGTCACCTCCTTGCCTCTGCTGCTAAAGGCCTGACTTCCCTAGGGAAGTCTCCTCCTTTCTTTCCTCAGCAATGGGCTCCTCAGGATTTGGGTGGGCAGCAGTGGAAAACATCCCTCAACTACTCCTACCTTTCTCCACCTTGCGAGTGAGCACTCCCAACACTTCCCTGTCCTGAGCTAAATGGACAGATTTCCACCTCTGCCAGAGTGCTCCTGCAGCCACGGCAACCCTTTGTGTTTGTGGAGGCTTGCTCTGCGGTGTGAGAGATAAAATTTCAGTAAATCATTCCAGCCACTGCCCTAACAGTATCCTCTCTGGAAGATAAAATATGTACACACTTCCAAATTAAATCCTTCTTAAAATTCATGATAAAATATGTACATCCTTCTGAATTAAATCCTTTTTAAAATTCATGAGGTTCTTGAGGTTCTATATATAAACTGAAACTATTGGGGAATAGACTTTCTCCCCAGAATATTCCTTTGTTGAACCTCTTTCCTTCCCCATTTCACTCAAATGAGACAAAAGCAACATGTTACTGTCTCCCAGGGAGGTTGGTTTTGCCAAATGTACCAGTGGAAAGCCCCACGTAAAACATTCTTTCTCAGACAGAAAGGTAAGTGTAACACATGTTACTTTTAACAGGAAGTAAGTCTGCCTCGGGGTTAATTGCTGTGTATAGGCAATGAAAATACGGGGGGTATTCAGCTCCAGCTGGGCCAATTCCTTAGTATTTGGCCAAGTTCAAGTCTCTCAGAGCATTTCAAGCTTGGTGAGATAGGGGGATAGAAGAACTCAGAGGGCTCTAACGATGCCAGGTTGGCATCTGGCACAGTTAGACATCCACCTGCCCCCATCTAATTCTGCAGCTAGGTGTTGGCTTGGAGAGAATAAGTTGAGGGTAGAGGAAGCAAGAGTAGCTAGGACTTCTAAGCTTAGTGTTCAAGGGGAAGAGATTAAGAAAGAAAACATTTCACTTTGAAAAACATTAATATAATAGACTCCAACCGTAGTTCTCTTTGGAAGAACTTTAACATCTTTCCTCATACTCTACATTTTGATAAGTGAAGGCTTCTTCTATTTTCATCCTGGGATCTATGATAGAGAAACAGCTCTGTAAAAAAAATTTTTTAAAAAAAGGAATACATATGGTATAGGATCTTCACTGAGTCTGGGACAGTTGACTGCTCAAGTATTCTAAAAGAGAGAATGTGAACAATTTAGGTATGAGTCCAGCCTAGGAACATGTTACTATAGATAGAAAAGTAAATGCATTTAAAAGCTACAGAGCGCAAAGCCTGAAATGCTCGCAAGCTGTTAATCAGATGTTATGGGCTGCATGTCTGTGTGGCACCAAAATCCATCTGTTGAAGTTCTAACCCTCACTGTAATAGTATTAGTAGGAGGGGCCTAAGGGAGGTGACTAGGTCATGAGAGTAGAACTCTCAGAAAAGGGTTCAGTATCTTTATAAAAAGAACCCCAGAGAGCCCTCCCATGTTTCTACCATGTGAGGACACAGAGAAAAGACTATGAACCAGAAAGCGAGCTCTCACCAGATACAGAATCTGCCAGCACCTGGCTCTTGGACGTCTCAGCCCCCAGAACTGTGAGAATTAAATGTTTGCTGGTGAAGCTACTCAGTCTATGGTATTTTTGTTATAGCAGCAGCTGGAACAGACCAAGGCAGCATATATGGACTAGAGAGAGATCTAGAGACAAAAGGAAGCAACATTTGAAACCACTGCTTCAGTGTCATCTAACATTCAAAACAGCCTGGCTGGCATGGCTCAGTGGTTGAGTGTCAACCTATGAACCAGGAGGTCACAGTTCAATTCCCAGTCAGGGCACATGCCTGGGGTTGTAGGCTCCATCCCCAGTGTGGGGTGTGCAGGAGGCAGCCAATCAATGATTCTTTCACATCATTGATGTTTCTATCGCTCTCTCCCTTTCCTTTCCTTTCTGAAATCAATAAAAAAATATTTTTTAAAAGAAGTAAAATAAAATAAAACATTCAAAACAACAAAGGACATAAAACAGGAGATCTGACAAAAATTAACAAAGGACACTAATCACAGTATGATAGACCATTGAAAGATATCTATACGAATAATAGACAAATATGTAAATTGACCATCCCTTCATGACACCCACAGCCAATCAGGAGTGAGTATGCAAATTAACCTGACAAAGATGGTGGGCCTGTGGGCAGCACGCATGTGTGCAGGTGCCAAGCAGCTGGGGGCAGGGTGGGCATTCCTGCCCCCTGGCCACTCTGGGCCTACCTGCGCTGGCGCTAAGTGGCCTGAGTTCTGGGGACACCACTGGAGTGTCCGGTCCTGTCAGCCCAGCCTGGGGATGGATGAAGTTCCCAGTCCTTTTGGTTTCTGAAGCCCCTGGACTGGAAGCTGAAACCAAGAGTGCAAGGAGCACTAGGAATGCTGGGAATCATAGTTCTGGTGGCAGATGCGCTGAGGGATCTTAGACACTAGAGCAAAGTAAGCCTGGAGCAAGTTGCTGTTGCAGTGGGGGATGGAGAGAAAGCAAAGGTGCCCTAACTGGTTTGGCTCAATGGATAGAGCATCGGCCTGGGTACTCAAGGGTCCCAGGTTTGATTCTGGTCAAGGGCATGTACCTTGGTTGCAGGCACATACCCAACAGGGAGTGTGCAGGAGGGAGCTGATCGATGTTTCTCTCTCATCGATGTTTCTAACTCTCTATCCCTCTCCCTTCCTCTCTCTAAAAAATCAATAAAATATATATATAAAAAAGAAAGAAAGCAAAGGTGAGAGACAGAAGTAAAGTCAGAGTGTCGAGGAAAAATTAAAAGGAAGATATCCTGCAACTTCTAGGAAATCTCCACCAATGGAGCAAAGAAAAAAAAAAAAGATTTCCATTATTCTGTGAGCACCAAACCAAACTGGGTTGGAGTCTCACAATTTGCTCATATGATTGCAAAGACAGACAGAAACTCCCAGATTGGAGAGGGCTCCCCTGAGGGCTCCCAGACTGGAGAGAGTGCAGGTTAGGCTGAGGGGCCCACCCCCCGTGCATGAATTTCATGCACCAGCCCCCTAGTCATATAATATTATATTATATTATATTATATTATATTATATTATATTATATTATATTATACTAGAGGCCCCGTGCACAAAAATTTGTGCACTCGGGGGGGAGAGGGGGTCCCTCAGCCCAGCCTGTGCCCTCTCATAGTCTGGGAACCCTCGGGAGATAACGACCTGCTGGCTTAAGCCTGCTCCTGGGTGGCAGAGGGCAGGCCCAATCTCTAGGTGCAGCCCCTGCTCGGGCTCAGAGCAGGGTCGATTGGGGAGTTGGGGCGCCGCCCCCTGTCATGCACAGAGCAGGGAGGATCAGGAGGTTGCGATTCCACCCCTAGTCACGCTCAGGGTATGGCCGATTGGGGGGTTGGGGCACCGCCCCCTGTCACACTCAAGGCAGGGTCGATAGGGAAGTTGCAGCGCCACCCCCTGTCACGCACAGAGCAGGGCCGATCAGGGGGTTGGGGCTCTGCCCCCTGTCATGCACAGAGCAGGGCCCATCAGGGGGGTTGGGGCTTCATACCCTGTCACACACAGAGTAGGGCCGATCAGGGGATTGAGGAGCTCCCCCCCTGACACTCACAGAGTAGGGCCGATAGGGGAGTTGGGGCACCACTCCCTGTCACACACAGAGCAGGGCCGATCAGGGTGTTGGGGCACCGCCACTGTCACACTCAGGGCAGGGCCGATGGGGAGGTTATGGCTCTACCCCATCACACACAGAGCAGGGCCCGTGGGGCGGGGGTGGGGGGGGTTCGGGCACCGCCCTCTATCACTCACAGAGCAGGCCGATCAGGGGGTTGGGGCACTGCACCCTGTCACGCTGATAGCAGTGCCGGGAGGCCTTGCGGCTCCGCTGATCCCGGTGCTGGGAGGCATATTACCCTTTTACTACATAGAATAGAGGCCTGGTGCACAGTTGGGGCCGGCTGGTTTGCCCTGAAGGGTGTCCTGGATCAGGGTGGGGGTCCCCACTGGGGTGCCTGGCCAGTCTGGGTGAGGGGCTGAGGGCCGTTTTCAGGCTGGTGGGTGACTGAAGCTCCCAACCGCTCCTTTTTTTCTTTTTCTTTTTTTATTCTGGGCCAGCTTTAGCTCTGAGGCCTCGGCTGCTGAAAGCGGGTTTCTGGCCTTTGTTTACCTTCTGTATTTGATACAAATTTGCAGTCCAGCTGGCTGAAGCCCGGCTGACTAAAGCAGGTTTCTGGGGTTTTGTTTAGCTTCTATATTTGCAACATAGTTGCTTAGAGTTGCAGCTGAGAGGCCAGCAAGTCAGGTGGGGAACGTTGGAGCCCGCCAGTCACTGGAGCAAGCAAGCCTCCCTGTTCGCTTCAGTGCATGGCTGCTGGCCGCCATCTTGGCTGGCAGTTAATTTGCATATCTCCCTGATTAGCCAATGGGAAGGGTATCGGATGTACGGCTAATTACCATGTTTCTCTTTTATTATATAGGATTATATTATATTATATTATATTATATCATAAGCCTGGTGCATGAATTTGTGCACCAGTTGGGTCCCTCGGCCTGGCCTGCAGGATCAGGCCAAAACCAGCTCTGACATCCCCCAAGGGGTCCCGGATTGCAAGAGGGTGCAGGCCGAGGGACCCCACCAGTGCATGATCAGGGCTGGAGAGGGACACAGGAGGTCGGCCAGCCAGAGAGGGACCGTGGGAGGCTCCAGGGCATGTCTGGCTCATCTGGAACAGTCCTGATTGGCCAGACCCTAGCAGCAAGCTATCCTACCAGTCAGAGTGTCTGCCCCCTGGTGGTCAGTGCACATCATAGCAAGCATTGAGCAGCCTTAGCATATCATTAGCATATTAAGCTTTGATTGGTTGAACGGATGACCAGATGACTGAACACTTAGCATATTAGGCTTTTATGACATAGGATTATATTAATTATTATATTATATTTATATTATATTACATTATATTAATTATATTATATTAATTATTATATTATTCAAGAAATAATGCCAAAGACTTGGAAAGGTACAAAAATGGCAACAAAATGATAAATGGTTATCAATGTTTATAACTGGGAAGAAAGGGGTGAAAATTAGCTTTGTGTTCATTAGAACAGACAAGTTAGAAGAGATAATTATTGAAGTGTCTAAAACTCTGCAGGGTATCAAGAAGAAAGAAACAGGAAATAGTTCAAGAGCAAAAACAGAACATGAGCAGAAAGGAACAAAGAACTGTGCATTAAAGGGAATTCAGAAGCAAGGACTGCACAGAGTAATTACAGTGGTCAGCAGAAAAGGCTTCCGACATCAGACAGGCAAACTCTATACCCTGAGTATATTTTCACAAGGAGTCAGGTGAGTGTTTGGGGGAGTGGGTGGAGGAGGGGCGTCTACAAGGCACAGAACCTTCAGGAAGACAGATGCATTTGTCAGGACAACGTGGCTGCTTTCCTTCCTGAAATGCGAGCTGCTCTCCCTCATTAAGTTAACACACTGATCTGGCACAGCCACATCCTGGAATCCTGAAATCATCAGCTTCCATTTAAGCTTTTCATTTCTTATATGCTTAATTTGACTTAGTCAGCTTGATGGCAAGTTTGCAATATTATAAATATGCATATGGCATGGTATCTGCCACCATCTAATCCTGACTTATTTGCCTATCAGAGAAAGCATAAGCCAGATAGGATGTGCAGCTGGGCAAACCTCCAGGTCTGGAATTCAAGTTCAGTCTTGGTAAACATCAGATAAGGCTGAGTGCTTATCTAAGCTGGTCAGTCCCAAGGAGCCTCTGCCCTCTCTCCAACCACCATTGGAGGGAGGGGAAAAATTTAAAGAGCAACCCATATCAACCACAATTTTATAAATTGATCTATTATTGTTATGAATTATTTTGACACCAAGTGTTCACAGTTTAGAGGCAAACCAATGCCTGTTCTTCTCTGTGAGAATATAGGCCCTAGGCAACACTCTCCCTGAACATTAAAAGGTAGAAAAATTCAGAAAGTAGTGGGTGCTGAGTCACCTCAGTTCATCCATGGGGAGGAAGTTCAGTCTCATAGGAAGAAATCTTATTTTATTTCCCCCTCAATCTAATTCAACCCTCCTTCATCCACAAGACATTGCTGTTAAATACCTCTTCTAAAACATCAATCTCTTTCTTCCCCTTCAACCTATAAATATGTTCAAACATCTCCCTCAAAAGGGCCCCTTCCCTGGTTATAACCATGGCTCATCCCTTTACAAAGAAAATTCTCTAAGAAAAAGATAAAAGCACAATTTCATGGCTCTGCTTCTTCACAACAGCCCAACCCCCCAGTAAATCCACTGGCCCTGCAATTTGGTTTCTTGACCCACCAGTACACTGAAACTGCTTTGGCAAAGGTCACTAATGACCTCCTAATACCCAAACAAACATCTCAGTGCGGGCCATTCTTGCAGTTTAAATCAGCTTCACATTCCTGCTTCCTTTGGCCTCACAGACGTCACTGCCTCCCCGTTGCTCTTCGTCTCCCTGTCTGCATCTTGTTTAGTTCCACAGATTCCTCTTGCTCTAAGTACTCCTTCAAGGTGATGTTTCCAAGATTATCTCATTACTCTGTTTCTTTCCACTTTACTATTTCTCTGAGCTTTCTTATGTGATCTCTAAATATCATTTCTCACCCACATTCCAAACTTCCCCAATGTGCATTTCCATTCCAAACCTTTGCTTGATTCCTATAACTTCAAATGAAACTGTCTGCAATGCATTATCTGGCTGTCCCTCATACACCCCAAGCTTATTACACAAATAACTGTAACTAGCTGATCTTCAATCCCTTTGCCCATCTGCCAGTCTCCAATTTTTCCTCTTCCTACTGTGCCTCTATGAATGGAAACTAATAAATGGAGAGATAATCTTAGATTTTTCTTTTTCCTTCAATATCCACGTCCAGTTACTCAACAGTCCTGTACATTCTACTTTCAAAAATTTTGTTTAGATTCAGTTTCCATTTCTGTTTCATTGCCTGTTTTTACTTCATATTCCACTCAATCTATTGAAATAGTGTCTTTATTGGTACTTCAGATGCTAGTTCCACTCTTCTCCAATCCCTCTGTTAGCAAGGTTTTGTATTAATCAAATCTGATCACATTATTGTCCTGCTTATTCAAGGCCATTCACTCTATCAACCACCAGAAACAATTCTCTAAACTTTGCTTCCATATTCAGTTTCATCCCCCACCATTATTTCCTGCTCCACCCAACCTTTCCTGAGCCTTTCAATGTCCTTGAGGACAACACACTCCCTTGTCCTTGGTGACACTACAAAGGTCCTCCTCTGCTGAAACACCTTCCTCCCACTCCAATTATTTACCTGGAAAACTTTTCCTTATGTTTCAAGGCTTATTTTAAACATCATTTTGACACATTTTCCTTGATCCTCCCCACCTAACACCAGTCAGAGTTAGGCATACTTTGAACTATACACCTAAAGCACTTAGTAAAAGTCTCTATTACAGCTGATCACACATGTGGTCTCCACATGGTTTACAGCACTATTCCCCGCTAGATTCTGAGCTTCAGGAGGTCAAGTGTGTTGTCTCATCTTTTTTTTTTTTTTTGGCTTCCCCTAGTAGAGTGACTGGTATATAATAGATACTCAGTAAGTGTTTATTGAAATCAATAGAAAGTTTTGTTAATTATTTCCCATGGGGGTGGGATGTTCAAGTTCACATGGTACCAATGAACACCACGTGATTTCTTCTACTATGAAAAGTCAAGAAGAAGATAGGACTGAGCAACTTTCTCTAAGCTTGCTTGAAAAATTCCCATGAATTTAAGCCACTAAAAAAAAAGTTTTAATCTACGCTCACCCTCCCCCAATAAAAGTTGAAAGAATTCAAGTTTTTGAGCAAATGCTTCTTAACTAACCCCAGAAGGTATTTTGGAGGTGTCTAGATCTGAATTTTCTTAGAAAAGTTTAATAGTAGCAACACATGTGGTATATGTAGCATTTTTTCCCTAAATGTTTCCATCTTTATCTTGGCTTATATTTTCACAAATCTAGCCAGCAGATATGAGAATATACTGAGATTTCATTTAGCATATGAAGAAACCAAGGACTCAAGATGTTAGGTAATTTTCTCAGAATTGTACAATGTGTCAACAACTGATTGGTATCCAGCCTCCTAAATTCACATCATGTTCTAACAACCTAAATTAGTTATCTTCTTTCTAAAGGGTCCTTCTTTCTCTTGTAATTTTTTATTAATAATATATTCATGCATTATATAATGATTTTATTAAGAGCTATGATAAAAGAGAAAAACTAATCAATTTAGAGTTAGGAGGCCTGAACTTGAGCTCCTCGTAGACATTTAGCAGAGGATCATGAAGAGAGAACTTGGAGCTGAAAGATATGGGCTCAATTCGAGCCCCACTGCTTTAGGGTTAGACTATCTTGGGCAAGTCACCTCACTTCTCTGAACCTTAGTCCCCTTAAATACAAAATGGGATAACAATGCTTATACCATTTACTACATGATCTTGTGAGATGGAGCACATGAAACCACTTTGTAAAGTGCAAAATCTCTACAGTGATACTGAAAGCCCATGTGGAGTGTGTACTGTGGGCAAGATGGTGCTCTAAGTATTCTACTCACAATGATTCCACAGAGTAGAGATTATTACGTTCACACTTTACAGAAGAGAAACTCAGGACATGCAGGAGTCAAGTAACTTTTCTAAAATCACACAGATAAGAAATGGAGCTAGGAATGAACCCACACAGTGAAATGTCCAAGCTCATCTCTAAGCCACTTAATTATGCTGGCTCCTGAGCCAACACACTGAATACCTTCATGTTCTAGGATCGTAGGATATATTAAGTCACTGAATTGCTCCTCATGTGCATTATCTTACTCAATTCCCTCTACAACCCTATATGTTTATCCAGAGACAGTGAGTAAAGATAATGAAGTTCCATACTTGCTCCTCTGGTCTATTCTGAACACAGCGGCCACAGCGAGCCCTCTTTGCTCAAAGCTCACTAATGCTTCACATCTCATTCAAAGTAAAATCCAAACTCTTTTCCATGGCTTAGAAGACCCTCTACAGTTTAGCCCTTTGCTGTGTCCTTCCTCCCTCATTTCTCAATTCCAGACTTTGCTGTTGTTGAAAAATGTCACATTCTCCTGATTCAGAGCCGCTTTCTCTACTGTTGCCTCTGCTTAGAATATCCTTATTCAGGTCATGACAGGGCTCATTCCTCTACTTCATTCAGGTTTCTGTTTTTGTTTTTGTTTTAAATGACCTATCAGAGGCTCTTTTTACTATTCATATAAGATAGGCATTACCTCATCTCCCTTGACAGTCTCTAACTCCTTATCCTGCCTTTGTTTTTCTTCATGGTACCCATTATCATTGGCATCCCCTTACAGCACATGATAGGTTCTGTATTTATTTTTCTATTATCTTTTCCTTCTCTTTCCATGTATGCATAAATATACATAAACACTTCCTCTCTCTACACACCACAACACACACACACACACACACACACACACACACACACACAAAATACGAGCTACTTACTGAAGTTCTTGGTTGTGTTTTCTGCTATTACCCTCTGGAACCTGGAACAGTGCCTGACTCATAGCAAAATCCTCCAAACTGACACCTTGTGTGAATAAATAATTATATGACCTCATAGAGTTTAAAATCTGGTTAAAAAAAAAAAAAGGCAAAGGAGCCTTATTATCAATTCCTCAGAAACAACCGACAGTGACAGGAAAATCTTGGGTGGCATATTTTTGCTCCACTTTTTAGAAGCTTTCTAGAGCTCCAAACACAGTTCTTTGTTATAAAATAAGGTTGAGTAAATATGACCAAATCCTATGTAATAAAACCCTAATATGCTTAGTGTCTAGTCATCCAGTCGTCTGTTCAACCAATCAAAGTGTAATATGCTAATGATATGCTAAGGCTGCTCGACCCCTTGCTATGACATTCACTGACCACCAGGGGTCAGATGCTTCAACCTGTAGGTTAGCTTGCTGCTGGGGTCCAGCCAATCGGGACTGAGAGAGATGAGCTGAACATGCCCTGGAGCCTTCCTATGGTCCCTCCCAGGCTGCCCAACCTCCTGCGTCCCTCCTCAGTCCTGATCGTGCACCAGTGGGGTCCCTTGGTCTGACCTATGCCCTCTTGCAATCTGGGAATCCTCGGGGGATTTAAGAGAGACAGTTTCGGCCTGATCCCACAGGTGCAAGATCTGGACCCCACTGGTGCAGGCCTCTAGTAATATATAAGCAAAGCTCTTTCCCACAGAAGTGCCTACCTTTTGCTTCTAACCAGATAATGTCTTACTTCATTTTCAGTGGCAAATCCTATATAATAAAGAGGTAATATGCAAATTGACCATCATGCCCTTGCACAAGATGGCCCACCTCCATGTGGTCACAAGATGGCCGCCACAAGATGGCCAGCAGGGGAAGGTAGTTGTGGGACATCAGGCCAGCAGGGCAGGGCTGTTAGGGGTAACCAGGCCTGCAGGGGAGGGCAGTTGGGGGAGACCAGGCTGGCAGGAGAGGGCAGTTGTGGACAACCAGGCCTGCAGGGGAGGGAGGGCAATTGTGGGGGACCAGGCCTGCAGGGGAGGCAGTTAGGGGTGACCAAGCCTTCAGAGGAGGGCAGTTGGGGGCAACCAGGCAAGCAGGGGAGGGCAGTTGGGGGTGACCGGGCCAGCAGGGGAGGGCAGTTAGGGGTAACCAGGCCTGCAGGGGAGGCAGTTAGGGGTGACCAAGCCTTCAGAGGAGGGCAGTTGGGGGCAACCAGGCAAGCAGGGGAGGGCAGTTGGGGGTGACCGGGCCGGCAGGGGAGGGCAGTTAGGGGAAATCGGGCTGGCAGGGGAGCAGTTAGGCATCAATCAGGCTGGCAGGGTAGTGATTAGGGGGTTATCAGGCTCGCAGGCAGGTGAGCAGTTGGGAGCCAGCAGTCCTGGATTGTGAGAAGGATGTCCGAGGGGTCCCAAATTGGAAAGGGTGCAGGCTGGACTGAGGGACAGCCCCCCAGTGCACGAATTTCGTGCACTAGGCCTCTAGTAAGGATTAAAAATTCACCTGACCAGGACATAAAGTTGAGGCATATGCAAAAAAAAATTTTTTTCATTTCTAATCTGTTTTATGAGAAGTTTTTGTTTAATTAGGAGTCACAATGCAGTTGTATTATCACCATTTTGTGGAAGAATTGCTCAGAACCCAGGAAACTATTTCCTGGCTACGTCAGGTACCTCAAATTCTTTCCTTTCTATGAAGCATTGGGATCAGAGAGAAAAGCATGGGCTTTGGAATCAGACAAAATTGGTTTTAAAATGTGGATCTGCTACCTATCAACTGTGTGATTTCAATGTCTTACCTAACCTTCCCCATTCCTGCCTATCTAAAATTGCATTTGTAATATATACTCACTAGAACTTTTGTGAAAGTTTGGTTAAATTATGTAGTAATGTACCCAAGTGGTCTTGGGACTGAAAAGTCTGTTAGCTTCTTCTCTTTATCTTAACATAAAAATAAAAAAAATACTTTCAGCTAATTCTTAATAGAGAATGCATGATAAAAATATTATTTTATCATTTGCTTTTGAAATGAAGATTTCAAATGTTTCTCCAGAAATGTCAAGGGACCTGGGGATCTAGGGACTCTAACAAAAAGGCCTAGTGTCAAATAATAAGGTAGGGGGTTCATGAAAATTCCTGCATTTACCTTCCATACATTGAGATCCAATGGATGGTGGTTGTCCTTACAGCTTCCATCCCTTAAATTTGGTAAGAAAAGAACTGCTCAAATCTTTAGCCTGTAGGAGGAGATATAAGATAAAATGCAAGAAGAACTTTGGTATAAAGAGGAGCCAAAAACATGACATGTCCCTAGGGAATGTCAGCTCTCTTTTGTCTGACTCTTTTTTCACTCTCTCTCTCTCTCTCACACACACACACACACACACACACAACACCCACACACAAATACTGAGAAACTTCAAAGTCACTGGGTTAAAAGAAAACTTTAAAACAGCCAGGGTACCAACAAAGCAGTCCCTTTTCTTCCCTGAGTTATATAGAGAGCAGCTTGGATCTTCATATCTAATACAATGCCAGAGCCCAGCCAGTCCCTGGAATGTCATGAATTTTGCATGTAGGCTAAGTGTGCCTTTAGTCCATCGCCATTTGGGGGTGGGAATTGGAACCCCAAATTTAGCCCCATGTCCTGTTCATGTTTCAAGGGGGTGGGAGCCCTTGAATAAGTTCCTTTGATTGTTTAGGCTGATATCCCAGAATGCAGTAGAGAAATCTGTATCAGGAAGTAGCAACAAGAGAAACTCTGGGCCTGGCTGGTTTGGCTCAGTGGATAGAGCATTGGCCTAAGGACCAAAGGGTCCCGTGTTCGATTCCAGTCAAGGGCACATGCCCAGGGTTGCAAGCTCGATCCCCAGGGGGGGCATGCAGGAGTTAGCCAATCAATGATTCTCTCTCATCATTGATGTTTCTATCTTTCTCTCCCTCTCTCTTCCTCTCTGAAATCAATAAAAATATATTTTTTAAAAACAGAAACTCTGATTCTAAGAGGAAAAAATAACATGGATGTAATTATGCAAGAAAGGAGAACAACAACAAGCCATGAAGCTGTATGAAATAATTTTCTTAAAAATCATGCTATAGCTCTCTTGGAAGAAAAATACAGCTAAGTATTGGTAACATGTTTAGATTTTTTTTTTGTTTAATTTGTTTTATTTAAAATATGTGTAATGCCACCAAAATAATGTTGGACTCTGCTTTTTAAAAATGTACCTAAAATTTTTATTTTAAATATTTATTTCTCTTCACTGTTTACCTGCTACATCTTAAGGGCTTGATATATGCAAATCACTTACTTTGCAAGCACCTAAAGCACTGATGATGTTATGGAGGTATCTTAAGATACCTTGCCAGTGTGGCTCAGTTGGTTGGAGCCTTGTCCCTATACCAGAAGATCAAAAGTTCAATTCAGGTCAGGGCACATACCCAGGTTGTGCCCTTATCTTAGGTGAGGTGCATATGGCAGGCAACTGATTGATTTCTCTCTCTCTCTCTCTCCCTTTCTCTATGAGCCAAGTACTCTGCCAGTTGCTAACCACATAATAATAAAGATGGTTCGGAGACAAAATGGTGGCAGAATAGACGGGATGTGTCCCAAGTCTTGTCCCAGAGCAAGTAGAACAAGCAACTAAATCAAATAACATCCACCCCGAATTGGTGAAGTAGACACAGCTGGTGAGACAATCTGCAGCCGGGAAGGACAGAGGACCCCTGGAGAATGGTAAAATCAGGGATCTGGGATGGAGACAACTGCAGAACCTCTGAGCCCAGAGGGTCAGAGAGATACCGCAGGGCACCGAGCTGCGTACCTTGGGACAGGCACAGCATCTGACTGTGGAAAGGAGGTCCGCAGGACTGCTGTTGGCAGGGGATTCTAGATCTGGGTCCATAGTCACAAGAGACTGAGTCCAGAGGGGGCATTCTGGACGGCTGCCCAGACCACGTGATGCTGGGAGGAGAGGGGCTCACAGAGGCCCAGTCTTTCCCTTCTTTTTGGTTTTTGCTTTTGTTCACTGAATTAGTTCATAGGACCTTTCAGATACGAACACTCACCTATGGCTGAGGTGCAGGGGGAGGTGCAGACTTTTGGAGTCTGGGGAGAGGCTGGAGTGAGGAGAGGGCCCGGGAGAGGTGGCCATGAGTCTGACTGAGTCATACCTGACATGCAGGACCTAGACAGCCATTTTCTCCTGAAGAGATAGCCCCTCCCTGCAGTATCCAGACAACCATTACAGCCACACCCAGACTACACCCTGAATGGCACAAAGGGTAAAAAAAAAAATCTGAATAGCACCAGAGAATCCACAGGGACTGGCCTAAAGAGTCCTAGCAACAGGAAACTGTCCCAGCAACAGGACTGAGAAGCAGCAGACAGTACAGAAGAGTGGGATCTTAAACCAGCCAAAGGAATGACATTTCACTTTTTCATTTTTATTTTATTTTATTATTATTTTGTTATCTCTTTTTTCTTTATTTTCCTATTTTCATTTGTTTCTTTATTTTCTATTTCTTTTTCTTTTCACATTATTTTTCTATCATTCTAATTTATTTTAATTTTTATCCCATTTTTAATCAATTTTTTTAAAAAAATTTATTATTATTATTTTCTTCTCTTTCTTCTTATTCACTCATCCTCTTTATACTTCCTCCATATTGAACCAAGGTCCTCCCCATATTCATCCAATTCTTAACCTTATTTTCTGTATATAAGATTCTGCCCCATCCTCTTTACTGGATATTTAGTGTTTGTTTTGGTTTACCTGTTTGTTCACTGGTGTTTTCTCCATATATATATATATATATATATATATATATATATTTCCCTCTTTCTTCCTTTTTCTTCTTTTTCTTTTCTCTCATACAATTTTTTCTCTCTTCAATATCATATGTGTTCTCTTTTCTCTCCCCTGATTCTCTTTTCTCTGGTGATCACTTATATTGGGGTTACCGGTGTTGTGAGTACATTTGTATTTTGTTCCCTTTGTGTCATGTCTTGTTGAGGTGAATTTTATCTTATCTGGCCAATGCGCTAGAGAGCAAGCCCAGAGAGGAGGCTCCATCCACGAATGGGTCAATAACACTCCAGATCCAACAAGAGGCAGGAAGAAGGTGACAGTGAGGGAGAGAGCATGAGTGAGTGAGGGAGCAAAAGAGGAGTGTGTGGTCATGTGGTGTGTGTGTGTGTGTGGCACAGTTAGATCCTGCAGGACCTTTGGGGGAAGGCTTACCTGGCTCGCCTAACCAGGCAGCCTCTGCTACCATTGCAAACAGTCCCGGAGCAGCCGGTTCTTCCTCACAGACCTCACCTTTTTGAAGGGCAGAGCTGCTGTGACTGGGAGCCCAGCCTCACCTCCACCCATGGTGCCCTCAGATGACACCCTAGATTCTACAGCCACCCCTGCCAGGGACCTGCTGCTTCGGCTTCGGTCCCACAGTCACTGACTCCAGCCACCCCGAGCACAGGCTCCTGTGAGTTCTGAAGCATGCTCCCCTCTGACCAGCCCAAAGCTTCAGCCCAGGGCACTGCGACCATGCAAGCAGCAGCCACGTGAGCAGCCCACTCACATCTGAGGAGCAGGAGCCCCACGAGCAACCCATCCCAGGCTGTGGAGCAGCAGCCTTACATGGCCTGCCCTCATCCAAGGAGCAGCAGCTGTGAGAGTTGCCTGCTCCCCGTTCAAAGAGCAGCAGCCTTGCACAGTCCACCCCTGTCCGAGGAATAGCAGCTGCATGAGCAGCCTGCCCTCACCAGCCAGAGGAGCCACTATTGCTACGAACAGCGACCACCAGAGGAGCTGCTGACAACTGAGGAGCAACCTCTGCCATGACCACCTGGGGAGCAGCTGGAGCCTGAGGAGCTACAGCCACTCAAGGAGAAGCCCCTGCACAACTAGACACCTAGATCCTTTGGTGAGAGCAAAAATAGGTAGCCAAAGCAACACCCAAAGGGAAAAAAAAAAAGGAGGAATTGCCAGAAAAGCAGCTAAATGAAACAGATGTGTGAAATATGTCAGAAAAAGAAATCAGAATAAGGGTCATACAGTTCATAAACCAGACAAATGAAAAAATCAACAACTTATGTACTAATCAAGAAGAAATAAAGAGTGATATAACTGTAATAAAAAACACCATGGAAAGTTTCAACAGTAAACTAGGAGAAGTGGAGGACCGAATTAGCGAATTAGAAGACAGGGAAGCAAAACACACCCAAACTGAAATACAATTGGAGAAAAAAATTAAAAGAGAGGAGGAGAGCCTAAGGGAGCTTTGGGACAACATGAAACAAAGCAACATACAAATAATACGTGTACCAGAAGAACAAGAAGAGGGACAAGTGTTAGAAAACCTTTTTGTAGAAATAATGTCTGAAAACTTCCCTGATGTGGGGAAGCAGACTCCCAAACAAGATGAATCTGAAAAGACCCACACCAAGACACATCATAATTATGATGGCAAATGTTCAGGGCAAGGAGAGAATATTAAAGGCTTGAAGAGAGAGACAGAAAGTTATGTACAAGGGATCTCCCATTAGATTATCAAATGATTCTTCAACAAAAAACATCAGGCCAGAAAAGAATGGAAGGAAATTTAAAAAGTGATGCAAAGCAAGGGACTGGATCCAAGAATATTCTATCCAGCAAGGCTATCATTCAAAATTGAAAGGGAAATAAGGAGCTTCACAGACAAAAAAAAACTAAGGGAGTTTATCACTACCAAGTCAGCAATGCAAGAAATACTAAAGGGACTGGTGTAAAAGGAGAAATAAAAAGGGAAGAAGGAACACGGGCACAAAAAATAAAAATGGCTACAAACAAGTACCTATCAATAATAACTTTAAATGTAAACGGACTAAATGCTCCAATCAAAAGATATCGAGTGGCTGAATGGATAAGAACACATGACACATTTATATGCGTCTACAAGAGACCCACCTCAGAACAAGGGACTCACACAGACTGAAAGTGAAGGGATGGAAAAATATCTTTCAGGCAAATGGAAATGAAAAAAAAGCTGGGGTAGTAATACTCATATTTGACAAAATAGACCTCAAAGTGGAGGCCATAACATGAGATAAGGAAGGCCACTTTATAATACTGAAGGGATCGATATAACAAGAGGATATAGCCCCGATAAACATGTATGCACCCAAAGCAGGAGCATCCAAATACATAGAAAAACTCCTGGAAAATATCAAAGGAGAGACTGACAACAATACAATCATGGTAGGGGACTTTAATATACCACTGACATCACTGGATAAATTCTCTAGACAAAAAAATCAGCAAAGAAACAGCAATCCTAAATGACTCATTAGATCAGATGGACTTAATTTACATCTTCAGAACATTTCACCCCAAAGCCACAGAATATACGTTCTTCTCAAGTGCACATGGGACATTTTCAAAAATAGACCACATATTGGGTCACTAGCAAAGTTTGCCAAATTCAAAAGATTGAGATCATATCAAGCATCTTCTCAGATTATTAGAAATAAACTACAATAAAAACAATCCAAAAAATTCAAACACTTGGAAGCTGAACAGCATGCTATTATAAACAATGATTGGATTACCAAAGAGATCAAAGAAGAAATTGAAAACATCATGAAACTAATGACAATGAAAACACAACAATCCAAAACCTATGGGACACAATGGAAGCAGTCCTGAGAGGGAAGTTTATAGCTCTACAGGCCAACCTCAAAAAAATAAGAAAAAAATGGTAGTAAATCATCTAACTCTACAACTTAAAGAATTAGAAAGAGAGAAACAAGAAAAGCTCAGAGTGAGCAGAAGGAAGGAGATAATAAAGATCAGAGCAGAAAAAAATGACATAGAGACAAAAAAAAAAAATACAAAAGATCAATGAAACCAAGAGCTGGTTCTTTGAAAGGATAAACAAGATTGATGACCCTCTAGCCATGCTCACCAAGAAGCAAAGAGAGAGGACCCAAATAAACAAAATCAGAAATGAAAGAGAAGAAATAACAACAGACCCCACAGAAATACAAAGGATTGTTAAAAAATACTATGAACAACTCTATTCCAACAAACTAGACAACATGGAGGAAATGGACATATTCCTAGAAAAATACAACCTTCCAAAACTCAATCAGGAAGAATCTAAAAATCTCAATAGGCCAATAACTATGGAAGAAATTAAAGCAGTCATTTAAAAGCTTCCAGCAAACAAAAGCCAGGGGCCAGCCAGCTTCACAGGGAAGTTTTACCAAACATTCAAGAAAGAACTAAAACCTATCCTCCTCAGACTATTCCAAAACTTCAACAGGAAAAAACACTTCCAAGCTCTTTCTATGAAGCCAGCATCACCATAATAGCAAAACCAGATAAAGACAACAAAATGAAAGAGAATTACAGGCCAATATCCCTCATGAACATTGATGCTAAAATCCTTAACAAAATTCTAGCAAATCAGGTCCAGCATTACATCAGAAAAATCATACACCATGTCCAAGTAGGATTTACAAGGATGGTACAATATCCATAAATCAATAAATGTGATACATCACATAAATAAGTTGAGAGATAAAAATCACATAGTCATATCAATTGATGCAGAAAAAGCATTTGACAAAATCCAACACCCTTTCTTGAAAAAAACCTCAGCAAAATGGGAATAGAGGGATCATACCTCAGCATAATAAAAGTCTTATATGACAAACCTACAGCCAACATCATACTCAATGGGAAAAAACTGAGACCATTTCACCCAAGAACAGAAATGAGACAGGGATGCCCACTTTCACCACTCCTGTTTGACATAGTTCAGGAAGTGCTAGCCATAGCAATTAGACAAGAAGAAATAAAAGGTATCCAAATTGGAAAAGAAAATGTAATACTGTCATTATTCACAGATGACATGATATGGTACATAGAAAACCCTAAAGACTCCATCAAAAAATTATTAGACTTAATAAATGAATCTATCAATGTAGCAGGATACAAAATTAATGCCACAAAATTTATGGCATTTCTATACATTGATAGTGAACTTACAGAGAGACTAAAAAAACAATCCCATTTACCATCACACCAAAAAAATTAAGATACCTAGGAATAAACTTAACTAAGGAGGTAAAAGACCTGTACTCAGAAAACTACAGGACACTGAAAAAAGAGATAGAGGAAGATATAAACAGATGGAAGAACATACCATATTCATGGATTGGTAGAATCAACATCATTAAAATGTCCATACTACCCAAAGCAATCTATAGATTCAATGCACTCCCCATTAAAATACCAATGGCATATTTCACAGCACAAACTCTCCAAAAATTCATCTGGAATAAAAAAAGATCCCAAATAGCTGCAGCAATCTTAAGAAAGAAGAACAAAGTAGGAGGGATCTCAATACCAGATATCAAGCTATATTACAAAGCCACGGTTCTCAAAACTTCCTGGTACTGGCACAAGAACAGAAATATAGATCAATGGAATAGAATAGAGAACCCAGAAATTGACCCAAACCACTACGCTCAATTAATATTTCACAAAGGAGACAAGAACATACAAAGGAATCAAGACAGTCTCTTCAGTACATGGTGTTGGGAAAATTGGACACATACATGCAAAAAAAATGAAACTAGACCATCAACTTACACCATACACAAAAAAAAACTCAAAATGGATAAAGGACTAGAGGAATCCACAGGCAGCAAAATCTCAGATATATGCCCAAGCAATATCTTCATCGATACAGCTCCTAGGGCAATGGAAACTAAAGAGAAAATAAACAAATGGGACTACATTAAAATAAAAAGCTTCTGCACAGCAAAAGAAACCATCCTCAGCTGGGGTCCAGCCCCAGCAGGTCCAAGGGTTCCCAAAGGTGTGGACGGAGCCTGCGAAGAAGGAATGACACGGAGACAATGTTCAGTTGATCAGCACAGCGAGGTTCTCTAGCCAGGTTCGGTCTGCATTGTCCTGTTACATCTGTATTTATACCAGTTGATTTTAAAACTATCCATTCTATTCCAAAGTTTAGAGCATTTCTTATCTCCATTCCAAGGTTACTCTATTGTTCTATTAAGCTACAAGGAAGTAACTGAAGGAGATTATCCTAAGTAAAGATTATGTAGCTTAAGTGTGATTGTTCATAGTTAAAGTGATTAACTACCTGCCTGGCACTTAGTTAAGGGGTTTTACTGATTTATTCCCTTTCTTAGTCCTGTTAATCCCTAACTCCAGGGAAAAATACCCACTTGGGGAAAGAACCTTTCTCAGAGAGGTGACCTTGGTTAAAACACATAGAGCTAAGAAGGGGAGCAAACATATTAAGAACTCTAAGCTGTGCAGATGTTTCTTCCTTGCAGCAACTGTGTCAAGCAGCAAGGATGGACCTGCTTCCGGCAATCCACAAAACATCAAGAAAGCCCACTGCATGGGAGAACATATTTGCCAATGTTATCTCTGATAAGGGTTTAATCTCCAACATTTACAGGGAACTCATACAAGTTAACAATAGGAAGATAAACAACCCAATAAAAAAATGGGCAATGGACCTAAATAGATACTTTTTGAAAGAGGACATAAGGAAGGCCAAAAGACATATGAAAACATGCTCAAAGTCACTAATCATCCTAGATATGCAAATCAAAACGACAATGAGGTACTATCTCACACCTGTCAGAATGTCTGTCATCAACAAATCAACAAATGGCAAGGATGCAGAGAAAAAGGAACTCTCGTGCACTGCTGGTGGGAATGCAGACTGGTGCAGCCACTGTGGAGAACAGTATGGAGTTTCCTCAAAAAACTAAAAATGGAATTCCCATTTGACCCAGTGATCCCACTTCTAGGAATATATCCTAAGAAACTAGAAACACCAATCAGAAAGGATATATGCACCCCTCTGTTCATATCAGCACAATTTATAATAGCGAAGATTTGGAAACAGCCTAAGTGCCCATCAGCAGATGAGTGAATTAGAAAACTGTAGTACATCTACACAATGGAATACTATACTGCAGTAAAAAAGAAGGAATTCTTAACGTTTGCAACTTCATGGATGGAGCTGGAGAGCATTATGCTAAATGAAATAAGCCAGTCAGAGAAAGATAAATAACACATGATCTCACTCATTTATGGAATATAATGAACAACATAAATTGATGGACAAAAATAGATCCAGAGACAGAAACATCAATCAGACTGTCAAACCTCAGAGGGAAGGTAGGGGAGGATGGGGGCAAGGGGGAGAGATCAACCAAAGGACTTGTATGCATGCATATAAGCCTAATCAATGGACACAGACACCAGGGGAGTGAGGGCATGAATGGGGGATTGGGGGGCAATGGTGTGATAAGGACACATTGTAATACCTTAATCAATAAAGAAAAATAATAATAATAATGATAAAAATGGTTCATTGTCTTTCCTCAAGAAGTTTACAGTCCAAATGTAATATTGTGAGTTAACTGCTGTGCTAGAGATTTGGCAGAGAAAGGCTCTTAATCCAGCCTCAAGAGTAATGGAGAATTTACAACTGGATTACTAGTCCATATAAACTTCAGGACCAAACACTATACATGACTCCAACAGATTCTCAATGATTTTGATGACAATTTCAGCTGATATTTATAGAATGAGAAAGAGTTACACAGATGATGGTAACAGAAATGGTTTTTCCATGATGTCCAAGGGTAGAGGCTCTAGGGGTAAGATCTAGAAAGTGTAAGGCAAGTTTTAGATATGGCTATAATACAAAGTGGTGGAAGATCATGAGTGATGATGTTAGATATATATGTAGGAGCATATCTTGATGATTTTTGTAGGTCATGCTAAGAAATATAAACATTTTATAGATAAACATTAAAGTTCTTACTTTAAGACAGCGGTTCTCAACCTGTGGGTCGCCAACCTGTGGGTAGCGACCCCTTAACGACCCTTTCACAGGGGTTACCTAAGACCATCGTAAAACACATATATAATTACATATTGTTTTTGTGATTAATCACTATGCTTTAATTATGTTCAATTTGTAACAATGAAAATACATCCTGCATATCAGATATTTACATTATGATTCATAACAGTGGCAAAATTACAGTTATGAAGTAGCAACAAAAATAATTTTATGGTTGGGGGTCACCACAACATGAGGAACTGTATTAAAGGGTCACGGCATTAGGAAGGTTGGGAACCACTGCTTTAAGAGGTTGAATAAATCAATAATTACATTACAATGTGTGCCTACATTACTGCCATGAGAGCACAGGGGAAAGGCAATACAACAAAAATTGGCTGTCCAAGAGGCCTTACCAAAAATGGGATCCTTGAGCTCTGAATGAACAAAGGGAAGAAAGATCATCTTCTAGGAAAATGCACATCTAAAGATGTGGAGTCATAAAGTAGCATGGTGCTTAAACACTCCAGTATGCCTGAGCCATGGTGATGAAACTAGAGGAATGCAAGGGACCAGACCATGATGATTTCTGCATGGTAAGCTAAGTTGTTGAACTTTATTCCAGAAGACATGGGAAAATATCAAATACTTTAAGCAAGAATATTACATGAGCAGATTTTCATTTTGGAAAGATTTGCATATGGTGGGGCTAAAAAGTTACAAAGCCAGTGAAAATGGTTCTCAAAATCATGGTACCACCAAGAAGGCATTTTGGAAGTTGAGAAGTTTTTCTGGTCACAATAATTAGGAAGCATTATGAATTTTTGGAAGACATAAATGTTGGATATCTTGCAATGCTGACAGACCTGAATAAGAAAGATTGTTACTGTACCCAGCACTACCTTCTAATGTCCCATTGGAGATTCAAGTATGTGAAAAATCTTTTCCTAATTATCTGCATTAGAATCTAATATTATTTCACATATTAAAAACAAAGTGTTTTTCACTGTTTTAATATATACTGAATTTTGCATGAATGCAGGCACCACAACAATTAAGGTAAAATTTTATTTTGTTTTCTTTGGGACTTTGTCAAGAGTTGTTCACCATTTCAGAAAGAAAACAAGAAATCCTCCATCAAGAAAATACTGCTTGTTACTCCAATAGAGCTCACTTGAAGCAGTGAGTTATTATATCTGTTGCGTTCACTGTGCTTCCATAGGTGAAGCACAGTGAATGCAACAGACTCGGGCTTTGACTTCTCTTCCCCAGCAGCCTTCTCTGTGGCTGAGGCCCAGTTCCACACACACGTTCAGCTAATGGCACCTCACCAGGCCTCAGCCTTGCTCTAAAGAGGGATCTTAGAGAAGATCTAGAAGTCATAAGAGACAATGTGGTAGTCAGTCATGAGTTGGGAAGAGAATTGCATTTGAACAGTGGCTCTCAAACTGAAGTATGCATCAGGATCAGAATTAGCTAAGTTGATGAATTTTAAAGGCAGATTCTCAAGCTCCACCCTCTAAGAATCAGGGTCATAGAGTCTGGGGTAGGGCCAAGGAGTTTGAATTTTTAACAAGTTCCCAAGGGCACTCTGGTCAGATGTTTAGACCTTGGAACACCCTTGGGGGACCATCACACCGGGTGATGTCTAAGGTCTCCTCTAAACCTAACATCCTATGATCCTATGAAGACTATGGCAAAAGGAGTGAGAGACGACTCTCCATTCCCTGACAAGGACCACCAAAACTCTAAGCATCTGACCTGACTCCCACATAAGCCACCACATGAGTCACATATGTGCGAGTGACAACACAACATATGCTGTAAGCAACTGACAAAGTAACAACATTGTTATTACTTACACAAAGTACCACCTTTAGTATTCACACACATCTGTAGAAAGGTCAATGATCAAAAAAAAAAAGACTCAAAATGTTTAATGTACACATAGCAGGTGTATAAGAAATAAAGTTTTGCCAAACTGCACTAAAATTTACTCCATGACAAGAGAGGGGCATTTTCTCCATGGCTGTCATAGATTTCATGGATCCTGAGAAATCCAGCCATTTTTAGAAATCCCATGAAATTTACCTTTTCACTCGAATCCACATGAAATCAAAATTTTTCCCTACGAGTCCCCATAAAATTGGCACATTTCCTCAGAAGACCCCATGAAATTATAAAGAATATTGCAGATTCTTTGCTTCTAGCCTTGTCACACATCTTAAAGAGACAGGTTAGATTCCAGAATTACATTATTTTTTATTGATATTTACCTAAAATTATTATGAAAAATAAGATAGAAGTTGTTAAATAGATAATTCCCAAATGAAATTAGAGCTTGGACCTACTTTGCCTAACCAGAAAATATAAGGCATAATCTCTTCAAATTCAGCATGAGTAAACATTCCAGGAAACTGACAGAAATTTAAAGTGGGCCCAATTTGTTTCTTAAGTGAAGTTATCATTGTTACTCATTTCTAATTGCTCTTTGAAAATAAAGAGACTTTATGTAAACTTTGATAGTGCAAATATTTGTGGTAAACTTTCTGAAGTTAGGAAGTTATGAATGAAAGGACTAACCCAGTTGTTTACGCATTCACAAAACTGTGCCATGTTCAAGGCAAAATGTTTATCCCCAAAAGCACAAAGTTGCATTCTCATATACAGGTTTGCAATGGCACACAATGTCATTGATGGCATCCTGCTTTATAGATTCTAGTGAGATCCTGAATGTGCAAGCACAGACTATATCGTGCTTTGGAAACAGAATAGTAAGGTGGGAGGGTTTTCAGATTTAGTGAGAAAAAATGTGATCATTACAATAAATGAAAATATAGATATTTCTGCTAAAGTAGCACACATATTCCAATTAATGTGAAGTGAATACTCAGGTCTTTTAAAAAGAAAGTGTGAACATGAAAAAAAAAAAACTTTTAAAAGGGCATCACAGCAACTCAAAGCAAAATTGCAACAGATAGATGGCTTTCAATTATGACTATTCATTATGAAAATAAAAGAAACATACATGTTTTATATTCCTATAGTAATCATGAAATCTCACCCTCCTGCTTTTGCCTCAATATTGATGCCCTGGGATTGTTAGATAAAACACGCTCTCTGGTTCAAATCTACATGGACACGCTTAAAACGCCATTTCCTGACTGTGAGCCAGTATTCCACTGACAGGAAGGAAGGTGTGCTGCAGACCTATCCTCCTGAATGGCAATTGACCTAACAGAAATTCGAAGCTGCCTTCACACTTTCATTTTGAATCATGTGAATATTTACTCTTTTATTAGATCCATCATCATAATCACAAGTCCAGAAAGATGCTGGGCACGGCCACAGGACTCAGTATAATGAGGAGTTACTCCAAGCTGCCAGCTATAAATTTTAGCAACATGTATATCTTCCCCCAAAGTAGACAGATGCAACTACAGGGGAGAAAGAGAAATTTAGCTTGTTCTGATATTTGGAATTCTGATTCTCATCTAGATGGGAGAGACTGTGCTGGTAAAAACATCAGTGTAGACAGAAAAGTGGCTCTCCACCAACATTGATTGGATTCCCCTGTAGGTTAATCAATCTGCAGCTGAATTAACTTTCTTTCTACTGTGATGATAACCTTTCCGGCTCTCTGCTACCAAAGCAGATCAAACGTGGGATTGGAAATCAGAGGAACGGGGTTCTAGTCCTTACTTTGCTATTAAATATCATGTGACTGTGCCCCTCAGTTAACCTCTTTGAGCTTCATTTTCCTTATCTGTAAAATGGGGACAGTAATCCTTGGTTTGACAAGTTTTCTGAGTTTTAGTCAAACTCATAGCATGTTTGGAACTGAAAAGTGCTGTGCGTCTATAAAATCTTTCCCTTGAAGGACATTCAGTGAGCAGAGGGCCTCCAGGAGTATCTTCCTGAAACCTTAGCCACGGGGAGTCCCTCAGGTACTTTCAGCATGCCCAATATTTGCAGTGAGCAAAGGGAACACATATATCTGTCAGCAAACCACCTTTTAGGCCTCAGATTTCTAATCTAGAAACAATCTGGGTAGTGAAATTGAAACTGATGTTTCTCATGTTATAAGAGGTTTTGAACAGGAAGTGTTTAAAACAAACAAATGTAAACCGTTAGTACAATGTCAGTAATCCAGAACTTCTGACCTGTTGATCAATTAGTCTAGTCCTTGGATCTGTTTAATGAAATGTAACCAGATTTGGTTATCGCCCTCAGGTCCCCAGTTAGGAAGTGCCGGAGTAGACTTGAACCCAAGTGGTCTTAATCACCATGTCATAAGGTCTCATGAGGCTCTTGTCTTTGTTTCCATTGATATTTGAGAGTGGTTTCTAAAAAGCTTTGTTAAAAAAGATGGTTGTCTGTCATTTCTTTTTATTAACAAAGAGGTAATTTGATGATGGAGAGTCGAGTTTGGGGAAGGTTAAGGAACACTTACATAAAGGTAAAGCACAAATACTATTTAGCAAATGCAGTTAGGGTTAAGGATTATTGTAACAAGGAATTTTGTAACTATTCAAAGGTGAAATTGCTACTACTGTATGTTTTCCATATGCTTTTGTCTGAACAAAACAAATAAACATACAACAACGACAAAAACCCACAGGCTGTCATAAAGTCCCAGATGCTCACATGTAGAATCTCTGAGTCCAAAGAATTAAAGCTGCGAAATGGAGCGTGGACTGTGAAATGACTGGCCCATAGAAATGCCACTCATCCCATTGCCAGGGACAATTGGTGTTTCTCCAAAGGTACAGGACTACCTATATCTGACTTGAGACATTTAAATAAAATTATTGCTTGGTTGAGTTGTCCCAAAGTCTGTGGGTCACACAAAATCCCCAATTCACATTTCCTAAAATTTGATGATATTATAAATGAAGCATAAATATGGCGCAAATAATGCTGAATTCATCTGTAGAGTTTAAAATATAGTTGGTTAATATACTTCAATTATATATATATATATTTTTTTCTTTATAGCATCAATAATATCTTGGGATTTTTATTTATTATAAAAACACATTTGATAATGCATCCACTCACTAATTTGAACCCCTACTTTATACCAGGCAACAAGCTAGGTCCTGAAAATTTAGATATTACCATGATGCCTCTGCCTCTACCCCGCTGTCCTCAAGGTAATTCCAGGAGAGTGAGGTAGATAGAAGTCAGCCATCAGGCAACTGAAATGGGATATGTAATTAAAATGTTGCATGGTGCTATACCTGTTGCCTCAGGAGTGGATTAGCAAGGATTGATGCCTCTCTTTTCATCTAAGAGGTAACTGGGCTTAAATCAGGATGCTGGTACCACACATAAAAAGGCTAGCAACTAGGCAGAATACTCAGGCATCTAGAGGCTGTGGGTGGAGGGTTCAATAAGAAGGAGCTGAGGAAGGGCCAAAAGAAGTCAAGCTAAAGTAGATCTCCGGATCAGGGAACTGTAATGAGTAGGCTGCTGAGGAGTCCATAGGTAAACCCCAAAGAAGTGCAATCACATGGAAGCCTTGCCACACAGATGGTGTCTATAACCAGTTGAAGACTGCCAGGGGAGAGCAATGACTGACAGTGGTCTACAGCAGTGTCCATTAAGAACTAACACCCCTGTGTCAAATCCCTCCTGCCTATTTCAACACAAATCCAAATGATGAGGGGAGGAGTTGAGTAGCAGATAAGCTCACCCCCCAAATCCAATCATTGGTCAAACCTGGGCTGGAGAGAAGAAAGTGTTACATTGGGTATGAGGTTGTAATTTTAAATATGACTGGATTGATCTTTTTTATGAGACCTGAAAATGACCAGCCAGCCATGGTATTCTCCTGAGAAGTTACTGGATGGGAAAACCATTTGGAGGTGGTTATTTGAGAAATAATAAAACTGTATTTTCTTTGTAACTGTGGTGAAGTTGGGACCATTCAAAATAATAATGTTACTGATGTAATTAGGTAATAATAATAATAATAGGAAGAAAGCAAAGGAAGGCCAGATACTATAAGCACGGTCATCTGGGCAACTTCACCAGGAAGCTACAATGTTATACTCCCCAGGGAACCATTGGCCCATTCCCTGCAGGTCACTGGGGGAAGGGGTCCAACAAAGGGGAGATGGATGTATATACAGTGAAGTTGGGGTGATGTTGGGAAGGTGCTTGCTTATCAGTCTAGTCTGGAACAAAATTAATTGGCTAGAGGGCGTGGAGCCACTGCAAGCTTGTGAAATCATAGGTTAAAATCCACGGGAATTCTCTCTCTCTTGTTCCTCTGGCTTTGCTCATGCTTCCTTGAACTCAGCCCTATTCCCTCCATAGCCATGTGAACCTGACACACAATGGACTGCAGATGGGAACACAAGCTAAGCCAGCCAGATGTTGGACTGGACTGTGCAAATTTGGAGGAGAAACTCCTAGACACTGGCTTTAACCCTAGTTCTGCTAAAGACAGATGGGACTTTTTTTTTGGTGGGATGGAGGGGGATAGGATCTCGAAAACTCAGGGGGTTAATTTCATGCAAGTAAATATCACTCATTCTCCCATGTGAGCCTCAGAAAATTCCTTTTCCCCTGATATCCCAAGAAGCCCACTTCCACTAGTCACAGGTGGGGAGAACTCCCCACTGATAACAGTAGCCATAAGTGTTATAAATACGATATTGGTATAAACAAGGATATAATAAGAGTACTTAAAAGGGACAACTAACATCATATTGGAATAACAAAGAAGTCTCAGAAATGTTTATGGCTATGGGCAGATTATCACCTCAGTTAACCTCCCTAAGCGTTTTTTGTTTTGTTTTTTGTAAAGTTACTTTAGGCAAAAGTCATTGAGTTAGGTTAATTTTGTTCTTAACTCTAGATCAGTGAGTTTTAAAATAGCAAAGGCCTTGCTTTACATAATGCATAGTCTAATCTATTAATATATTTTTTTAATAAGTGAGTTCCACTTTGGACAGTCGTGACTTCATTCCTTTAACTTGCTGACTCACTTTAAAGCATTTTGAGGATGGAGAGGTTTGTTCTCCAGTTGTAAAGAGAAATGTGAGTGCCTAATGGAAGCATAGATTTCAAAAACCATGTCATTTGCCTTATTTGTATCAGGGGGGGAAAAGGAAGGTAAGCAGAACAAAAGGACACCTACAAGACATTCTGAGGGACACCAGAGCCAGCACTTCAATTGACTTCCAGCGGAGCTGCTGCAGTTTCATATGCATTAGAATGGAAGCTGGCCCTGAGGAGGGGATGCTAATCCTGGCCTCATTGTTCACCACCAGGTGTGCCTAAGTGGCTCCTGCTCACTGGCACTCGCCTCTCCCCTTCCCACTGTCTAGAGTGCTTCAAAGAGAGACTTCCAGGAACTGAAACAAAGAAGTTGCTTCCTTCCTTTCATTCTTAGTTTCTTTTGCCTGATTTTTTTTTTTAATCTTTGGATCCTTTTGTCTTGTACCATGTGACCACGACTATAAGAAGTAAAATTCAAACCCCCTGACACTAGAGTGACTAAAAAGAATAGATTCTTGAACCAAAAGCAGCCATTTTATTCAGGAAGCTTTTAGCATGCCTTTCTCTGAGGACGCTTTTACTTTCCTATAATTAAGAGATTTCAAAACCTGGAAAACATGAATGGTTTTTGCTCATATATGCACGTGTACACCCAGAATGACTCATGTGCTGCTTTGTGCAATGGACCAAAATGTATTCCTTCACAGTTTAGAGTTCAGCTTTCTCGTCTTCACTTCTTGCAAAGCCTGGTCCAAGCTGTACACTGAGTGTTCAAAAGTGACTTTATATGCTACAGTTATTTCAACTGAAAAAAAAAAAATTTTAAGTTGGAATAATAAAATTGTCTGATTTCATAAACTGAAACTTATTTTAGCTATAAAGTGCTATTACATTTTTAGCATCTCCTGTAAATTTACTTGTAATTTAGGAAACTGCTATCATTTAGCACTTAGCAATATAAACTAGTAGCAATAACTTTTTTACCATCACAGATAATTAAAATTTAATGTAGTTCACATTATATAATCAGGTATTCCCTTCTGCTAAAATTATTACAATTCAACAGTATAATTTAAATGCACAATGTGAATAATGCAAAAATATTTGAAATGCAATGTAAAGAAAGAGTATGTTAGATACAAATAAAGTATATTTTTATGTCATAACAGTTATCAGATATATTAAATGAAAAAATACTCTGGTTTTAAAATTTGCAGAGTATAGCCTTCTTATATTCTTGCTCTTGGGTTTTGTTTTGCTTTGATTTGTTTGGCAAAAAAAAAGAAGAAGAAGGAAAGAAAAACATAGTGACTCTCACACTTCCAGTTACAAGTTTGGAAAAAGTGATTCAACTCTAGTTGTTAAGTTTAACTACTTAACCAAAGCATATTAATAGGAAACAGCTTTAATAGTAATGACCAACAACCAAAAAAGAAGAAACCTCATGTTAGATGTAATTTTGCACTTTGGATAGTAAATTGGAGTTTCCTCGAGTTAAACATACATTTACTAAACAACCCAGCAAATCTACTCCAAATTATCTACTCCTGTCCCCCAAAATAAAAGTTATGGCCACTTAAAGAGTTAATGTCAATGTTCACAGCAGCAGCATTCTAAGTTTAAAAGCAATGGAGACAATTCAAATGTCCATCATGACAATGAATAACAAAACATACTGGTATACCCATGTGACAGAGTACTACTCAACAATGAAAATGGAATGAATCACTGAAACATGCAGCAACACAAAACCTCAGAAACATTTCACTAAGTGAAAGAAGCCACACAGAGGATGGTGTAGGGTATGATTACATTTATGTGGAATTTCTAGAAACAGAAAAACTACAGCAACAGAGAAATAAGTGTTTGTCTAGGGCTCGTGATAAGAGTGAGAATTAGCTGAAATGGCCATTAAGGAAATTTGGGGGGTGATGAAAATGTTGTAAAACCAGATTGTATTGCTGATGGGATAACTCTAAATTTTATACAACTCTATAAAAGTGTACACATGAAATCAGTAGATTTTATGGTAAATTACATATGCATAGAGCTTTAAAAAAAAATCTAGGCTTCTTCTATTGTCCTGCTACTGCCTCATGTATTTCTTGACTCTTTATTCATGATCAGAGTAGAACATTTTTCATATTGTGATCTTCTACTGAAAACTCACCCAAGTGTAACAGTTCTTCATATCTCCCTCTTTTGTCTCCCTAGCTGCTCATTGACCCAATCATTCAATTATTTAAAAAAAACTATATTGAGCATCTACCAAGTGTCAAACCCTTCCAGGTGCTGAAAATGCAAGATGAATAAGTCATCTCCTAATGTTCTTCTTTTCTTCTCATTATAAATTTGATCTTCATTTTATTGCCATGCTTACCCTATCTTCCCTATTTTTACTCACGATCTTATTTAGGTTAGTAATTTGTAAGTTGGTTCAAGGCTTTACAGAAGTGCTATCTTGAAGTGTCAATCTTTTATGATTATAGCTTTAAAACACTTAACCAATTCAAAACTTAGTAATCTATAAAAAGTATTTCATCAATGGATTCTTCCAAAAAACACACCAAGAAACACTACTGGTTTAGGACAAAGACTTTTACTTTACTCAGAGATACCAACTTTATTGTCCCCATCATTGACAAGCTAAGGCAATACTGGGTTTGTGTAAAGGTTGCACTCCACTCCGAAGAACTGACTCCCAAGCCTGATTTGGAGATGTCCCTAAATCCAACTCTGGCATTTGGAATAGAATCTAATTTCCAAATTAAGTATAGCGAATTTAAGTAGTGTCCAGAAACTATTTAGATTAATTATATTTCCTAGATGTATTGATTCACTCTTCTACAAAAATTTGTTCCTAATAACCCTTGTACACTAAACATCAAGCTATACACTGGTATGCACAATAAGTCTAGAGTTCACCCTCAAAGTGTTTACAAAGTAAAATGACAAGAGCAAGACAATAAAAGCATATACAGGGAATAAAAACTATATACATAGTACTACATACATAGAACTTTCTCTAAAATTGAGCCAATTTTCAAAAACCAGGTAGGATAGCCTTGCCAAGTAGCTCAGGTGGGTAGAGTGCCATTCCTGTAAACCAAGGTTCTGGGTTTGATCTCTGGTCAGGGCACATACAGGGGTCAACCAATGAATGAAAAAATAAGTGGAACAACAAATTGATCTCTCTCTCTCTCTCTCTCTCTCTCTCTCTTTCCCCCTCTCCCCCTTTCTTTCTCTTTAAAATCAATAAATAAAAATTAAAATAAAAAAACAGGTAGGAGTCTGGCACACATACAAAGAGTAAGATAGCAAGGCACCCCAGCTAAGAAAACAATGCACATGAAAGTCATGTTCAGGCAATTATATATAATACAGAGAGAGTTGCAATGATTGTGTAAGTGTGGAAATAACTTGACAAATCCAAACATTTATTTCTTCAAGAGTTTAATAATGAAAGAACTAGTCAAGATTATAGTTTATCTGGTAGGTAATGGGTATCCACTGAAGGGTTTTAAGTAGGTAAGTAACATGAAATAGACCAATTTTATGGTAGCATGCAGGATGGGTGATGACTGGTTTGGATATTTTAGGTGGTGAAGAAGAAATATGGCCATTTCCTGGCTTTTTCAGAAGTGATAAAGCCTTAGTTGGTAAGAAATAATTCTCCTACCACTTACACTTGGAAAGTAACTGTCATTCAGATTTTCATTAGATAATGCCTGGAAACCTCTGATAAATACTGGTATGCCACCATAGCTGGTTTGGCTCAGTGTTGGGAGAGTAGGCTCGCAGACTGAAGAGTCGTGGGTTTGATTTTGGTCAAGGGCATGTACCTCAGTTGCAGAGTTGATCCTTGGAGCTGGTCGGAGCACCCAAGGGAGGTAACCAATTGATTTGTCTCTCTCACATTGATGTTTCTCTCTCTCTCTCTCTCTCCCTCCCTTCCACTCTCTCTAAAAAAAAAAAAAAAAATCAATGGAGAAAATATCATTTGGTCAGGATTAATAACAACAAAAAAAACACATTGGTATGCCATCCTTGGGAGTCCAGACTATCAATTCAAGTTTATTTCTTTATGCATATTTTGATGATGTTTATCCATTTCTGATTTTATGCATGCTTATCAAAGCTGTGACTTTCTTTGGTGTTCTAAAGTATCATTTGCTGAAGGAATCACTTGACAACGAACACTGCTATCAATACAAGCACAAGGATTAGATAACGCCATTAATAAAAATAGTTCTCTCCCCAAATGTTCAATCAATGTTTTTCAATACTCTGACCTTTTATTCATATAAAAATATATCTTCATTGAATAAAATTTAAAGTTTTTTAAAAATAAATTTTCATTAATGCCCGATTGACGTGGCTCAATAGTTGAACAACCACACAACCACCTATGAACCAGGAGGTCACAGTTTGATTCCCAGTCAGGGAACATGCCCAGATTGTGGACTTGATCCCCTTTGGGGAGCATGCAGGAGGCAGCCAATTAATGATTCTCTCTCAGCATTGACGTTTCTATCTCTCTCCCCCTCTCCCTTCCTCTCTTTGAAATCAATAAAAAATATTTTAAAAATAAATGAATACATTTTCATTTATGCAGAGACTGTGAACTTTGCTTCCTCTCCATCAATCTCAGCATTCTGAAGAACGAAGACACCTATGGACAAAAGGATGCATACTCCAAAAAATGGCACTTGAGAAGGATTCCCTGATGCATGCAATGCCGTTCCTCCCATGGGAACAGTAGGTTTTACGTGGGCCATTTTTAATGCTTGTCTAATGCTGTTACTCAATGAAAAAAGTGGAAATTGTGTTGATTTGAGAATAGTATAGCATCTGAAATTAATTCTCTTATAGTCATTTATAATAAATATTTTATCCTGTTATTGTTTAAAGACTTTTTGTTTCCCTGAAACTGCTCCTCACTCATCTCTTAGTATTATTTCTCTTTAGTGAGCAGTTTAACTTCTGATAGAGCTCATGCTGTGTGTGCACATGGATGGTTTCATTTCATGTGGTACTCAGCTTTTTGATCCTATCTTCAAACCTGGTCCAAAGCGTGAATGCCAAGCTCTAGCTGGTTTGGCTCAGGATAGAGTGTCAGCTTCTGGACTTAAGAGTCCTGGGTTTGATTCTGGTCAAGGTCTGTGGACTCAGTCCCTGGCCCTGGTTGGGGCGCATGCAGGAGGCAACCAATCAACGTTTCTCTCTCTCTGTGTCTCTTCCCCTCCTTTCCACGCTCTCTAAAATTCAATGGAAAAATAGCCTCAGATGAAGATTAACCAAAAAAGAAGCACCAAAGCAGGATTCTTGTTCAGGGCTATTGGTGAAAGTAAAAGCCCTATATAAATTCGCCTTACAGAAGTAAAATAAAAAAAAGAGAGAAACTGTGAAATTTGGTGTCATCTGTGAAAATTGTCTGTTTGGTTTGAATTTGTATGGAAATATCTTAAATTCAAGTTCTAGAATGCTGTTTTGCTTCCATCAGCTTTAAAGGACCTGAAGCTACGGACCCTCAGAAATATTTCCATTAATAGGAAGGCTTCGGGATCTGTTGCTGTAACCAAACACTTCATTTAAAAACAGTTCAAACATGTTATGTTCAAAATATATCTAAATGTAAGAAGAGCCCTAGCCAGTTTGGCTCAGTGGATAGAGGGTCAACCTACAGACTGAAGTTGTGGGCTTGATCCTCATGGGGGTCATGCAAGAGGTAGCCAGTCAATGATTCTCTCTCATCATTGATGTTTCAATCTCTCTCTCCCTCTCCCTTTCTCTCTGAAATCAATAAATATATATTAAAAAATAAAAATAAATAAATGTAAGGAGAAAAACTTTGGTTGTGAGTGGGGTGAATAAAACCAGGCTTTCCTAAAAACATATAAGAAATACAATAGTAAAGTTATTTTTTCTTGTATTACTAATTAGTAGTTATTAACAAGGAGAAAAAAAGAAGTGACATAAGTTATTAAAAACATACTAGGAATTTTCCTCTTCATCAGCAATAACATTGTGAAGATGGCCATCATTTAAATGGGGGTAAGTTATCTCTGATAACTAGGGAAGAAAGAGCAGAAAGATGGTGCTTTGTCTATATTTCTATTCTGAGATGGGAATGGGAAAGATAAGAATATAAGCTGATGTAGAGACACAGCAGGCACATGAGTTGCCCTTTCAGAAGTACTAACTGGGTAGGAGACCCACGTAAGAGGTCGGTGGCTTTTCTCTAAAAAGGAGCTGAAAATAATAATGAGGTGATGCCTGAAGCAGAAGCTGCAGGAGCCAGGCTTTCCAAGTCACAGAAATATTCGCATTTGTGAGCAGAGCAGCAATAGGTTCAACGTAATGCAAAGAAGGACAATAGATCAATATTTCAGGCTTGACTGAAACAGAAATTAAAAAATAGATTTAAAACACACTTGTATATAGGTATTGGTATCTCTTTCAATCTTGCCTCCAAAATCTAAGATATAAACTCTTATATGTAATTTGCAAAGTAGAAATTACATCCGTGTTATCTAAATCAAAATTAAAACATTAGTGAAAGGTGACATCAAATATATATTTCACATATATAAATATACATCTGTGTGTATGTTTACAATACTCATATTCTAGATAGAAGTATAAATATTTTTCATTTACACTAAGAAAAAAACTCATTCAATCTGAGTTCTACAATCGATAATCTGTCTACTTAGGTTCAGCTACCTACACTGCAGACATTGTGCCTAGAAGAAATTGATCAGCCTTCATTAAAAACACCCTAATTTTTGTAATGACATTTATAAAATCACTGTCATTTTTGGAACTTAGAAGTAGGTTTTAAAAGTTTTAACATTTGTACACAAGGATTTTTTTTAAAGGCCATTTTAGCATAAGGCGGAGGGGCGGGGGGGCGGGGAGTCTCTGTTAACAAGGGGGAAACTTATTCAATTAATGTTCTTAATGTGAGTTATCAAATTGGAAGTAACCCCAGCCATACCACATGCAGTGAGAGGCTGCGAGACTTAGTCCAGATCTTCCTAGTACCCTTTGGTAACTAGCTCTGCTCAGAGGGATTGCATCCCCTCCAGCTGCCTTAATTCACAACTACTTCCCAAAGACTAAATTTGACCCAGAGGCTTTTGGAACACATATGGTTAGTGAGTTAAGTACATCATTCAAGCTGAGCAGCCCTTCCTGTCTGTGGTAGAATTTAACATACTACTTCTGGCTCAAAGAAGCATTTCTAGTAGACTACATCTTCTCTCTCCGCAAACTCTCTTCGCATATGCATTGGACTCTACTGTGCTCTTTATGCCTCTCCTTTTGGTGCCATAAGCTATAGCATAACCACCTAATGCATGTGCTGGCAACACAACCTGAAACTCTGAGGGAGTAAATGCTCTATAGAACATAATTTGAACAGCAAACAGAGGATCCAGGTCATAAACTTATCTTTCACCTTCCCCCTTGCAGACTGTACAAGAAGCCAAGGTTCCCTATGGTTCCTCAGGGCCATCCCACAACACTAAGTAAACGTCTGTGGTTTCTTTGGATGCTGTGGCCATTTCAATAACACATCACAATATATTTGTTTTCCCTTTGTCCCTTCCTCACTTCGCTTTTTCCTTTATTCTTGCTCTCCCTCACTTGTACTCTAAAATAAATCATTAGCATATGCATTTGCCTCAAGTTTATTCTGTTTTCAAAAGCTAAGCAATGATGTCTGGTAAATTTCATTATTTTAATTGAATGGCATCATGAGGAAAAATCATGTGCTCATGATAATATCCAATCGAAAGTATGTAATCCATTTAGGACATTCCAGAACAAATGTATCCCTAACCTTATATAGAAACAGAAAAAAGGAAAGGAGCACAAGCATACCATTTTCAGTGGGAGAGTTACAGATGGTAAGATGCTCTATCTTTAGGAAATAACAAGAAGATTTTGACATATCTTGATCTGGGAAAATAGTCACTGCCCATAAATCCTATATGCTTATATGAGATGGAAAAAAGTCATTACTTTGTGATTCAGTAGTATTAGGTCCCATAAGAGATTTCCCCAAAGGTCTCCTTTAATACTCCTACTATTCCTACACATACATTTTGGATTTATCAAAGTTCTCCAAACACAGCACTAAAAAGCTCTCTGACTTCCATGTCTTTGACTGGCTATTCATTTTTCCTGAATTCATTCATTCTCTCTCTCTCTCTCTTTCTCCCCCCCACAGACACACTCACACACTCTTTACCTTGAATATTCATGATTCAGATAAAGGACCTCTTGTAAGCTTCCCTCCTTCTCATTGCAAAATTCAATTCCTGTCTTCACTTTTATAATCTCCAATTTATTTTTCTATCTTAACATCTAGCTCATAGATAGCACCTATCTCTCTTTCTATTTTTAACTATATTTGGAATTCCCTAAAATTTAAAATTGTGTTGCTTTAATTTTTATATTATCAATATGTCTTATGATCCCTGAGACATGATAAGGACTCAGTGAAAAGGAACAAAGAGAAAGAAGAGGTAACAAAAACAAAGAGGAGAAGGAAAGAAGAACATGAGAATGTACATGATCCGGTCTCTTCCCTTCTTTCTTTCTCCCCAAATCGTGTTTTTGAAGAAAAGGGTCCAAAGTTAAAAATGACGCTACATATTTTTGAAAGTCCTAAAAATCATCCCAGTACTTCACTGCTCTATACCACAAAATATTTGAAGTCAAACTTCTGAAGATTTTGTTTTTCTGATTGAAACTTTGCTTCAATGGTACCATAAAAAATCAATAAAGAAAAGTTTTGTTTTCCAGAAATTTGTTTTGAGGGAAATTGTCCTGAAACACTTTAAATCTATAAACTAAGACACATTTGTATTTAAATCTTGAAATTTGAATGGGGAAAAGGTACTCTATGAATTAGAATGGATCATTGGATAACTCAGAATAAGCCTACTTATTCCAAAAAAAGAAGTAGAAACTTGTAAATATAGTGTTTTCAGCAACAAATTTGAGCGCTAACAGATAAATCTCCTCCTGATCTTGAACCTCTAGGAAGGTGGACCCAGATGCATGGAAATCCTTTCTAAGAGAAATAGTTGTGCTACACCCGAGGCCTCAAACACCGTGGCATGAGCAGTTTTCTCCAGAATGGGATTGCGGTACCCTGACATAGTCAAAAGCCTGAAGAGGCAATTCCTACTTTTCATTGTGTTCACCTGCCTATAATTATGTAATTACCTATGAAAATTTAGTCAGAGCATTGCAAATCTAAATCATTAACTTTAACAATTGACAAGCTGCTTTGATTAGTACTTTCATGGTGTAAGATATACTTTTGTCAGCTTTCACATGATTAGGCATGACTGGGAATTTGTTTATACAAAGTGTTTTCATTGTCCGTTTGGAGAAACAGAGACGGAGATGAGGGCAGGGGAATCATGTGCGTCCCACATGGTTGCAGTCAGGGATGTCAGTGAGGAGAAATACAGAAGAGGTCCTCATTATCACTCCCCAAATGGCATATAATTTTAGTGTCAGGTTAGAAGAGTCTCCAGAGAATGTGACTTGAGAGAATCGGGCTGTCCTTTCTCAAATTAGACTAAGAAGGATGTCAGTGTACGTGGCATCAACCCAGACTGTCATGCACAACTCCAGCCTTGACCAGGCAGCCCCTCTAACCGTATTGATCAGTGCAGCTGCTCTTCTACGAAAAACACATGTCAATATATCGGTTATTTACTTTCCAGCGGAAACCCGGCAGCGGCAGCAATTTTTGAGAGAATTCTCTGACACATTTCATTTTCTATCCGTCTCAGGTGCTATGACTGTACACACACATTCCTACTAGGCTAAGATCTCTGACTGAAGCTAGCTATTGGAATAGAAAATCCTTGATTTTCTTGGCCAAGACGGTGCTGAGTGAAGCCCAATTTCAACTCAGGACATGAAGTGTTTCTCATCTCCCCGAGCAAATTGTCTGGGTCCATTTGTTTGCAGTAAGCAATTACAAAAAGTGACTTAGAGAAATTTAAGTAAAATTAAAAACAAAGAGACTCCACTGGCTATTATGCATGTACAGTTTTTCCCTCCTGAGGGAAAGTGTTTGGAGTGGAGATAAGAGTAATCGAAAGGGGCTAACATAGCTGAGAGGTTCTAGTTTGGAATGGAAAATAGATGTATGATCTGAGAAGGTGAGACCATCCTTCCAAAAGAATTTGTAGAGCAGCATGGACTGTTAGCTCTCATTATTCTTGCTTTTATCTCTGCATTTTTATGATATCTTATAGATAAAATCCCTAAAAGGAATAGTTTTATACGAGTGTTATTGTCTCCCCACCTAAAAGAGAAACAAGATGCTAAGTGTAGTTTATTTTTCAAGAGGAGAAGAGAATGCTCTACCAGATGAGACATTTTTTCTTTATCAGATTAGGAATGTCAGACTGCACAATCATAAAGTATTGATCTCTCAAAACCAGACATCTCTGTCGCGGTGTCTCACAGGCATGAACATCTGCTCCATCTTTCGAAATATGACGCTTCCCCACGATCAGACACGCAAGCTTAATTATACTCTTTTTAAAACTTCGTGACTGAGCACACATGTCCCAATACCACTCCCGCACTGAGCCTTTAATCTTGTTTTTCCATGTCTCTGTAATTTAAATTTAAACTTTTAAAATTTGTATTTTATTGAATTTCTTGAGGTGACATTGGTTAATAAAATTATATAGGTTTCAGGTATACAATTCTACAATACACCATCTGCATATTGTATTGTGTGTTTACTACCCCATGTCAAGTCTCCTTCAACTTTTAAAAATGTTAAATCACCATTCAGTCTTGTCATTTTTATTCTACTTTGTACTAAGTCTACCTTTTTTTTTTTTTACCATATCTCCAATAATTCTAACCAATTTCAGAAATATACACCTTTCAGAAAATTTGGAGACTGACTCCTACTCTACTTCTCTTCTTTGATAACATTATAAGTTATCTCCTCTATTATTTAAAAAAAGAGTGTTGTGTGCTGCATTACCATATTGTTTTAATTTTCCAAATAAAATAATAACTCACAATTTTATTAATTATTAATTTTTGTATATCCTTTTCATAAATATAAGTGCTGGCAGCAAATTTGGGGGCAGCAATGTGCATTACCCGTCAGAGGAGCCTACACTATAATGCAAAATGCCATGAAATAAAAGCAGTCAAAAGTCACCTGGGTATTGTAGAGAGAATGTGTTAAGGAATCCTCCTGCATGGGTACATCATATTTGATGAGGCCATTTTATAGTTTAAAGAACCATTTTTTTAAAACAATGACATATTTGAGTCCAATTCATCAGTTGAAATTCAAGTATGAGATGATGCTTGGGATGGTGACAGGATGGGTTATGATGGGCATTTAGAATGGAGAGAGATTGGGAATATTATGAGGAATGATGTGAGACTCAGCAAAGAAGAGAGCAATCGGGTAAACTCTAGGACAGTATAAACTAAGGAGAGTCTTTGCACTATCTATAAGCTGTAGTTATATTGTAACATGGCTGTTTGGAACATTAAGATGATTGTGTTAAAACAAGTCAAATCAATAAACCAAGCTTTCTTTGTTGTGGATGGCGGTCCTGTGCAGTGTAAGATGTTTAGCAGCACCCATAGCCTCTACCCACCAGACATCAGTAGCCTTTCACCCAGTTGTGACAACCAAAAAGTCTCCAGGCACAGCCAAATGTCCCCTACTGGGAAACAGAACTGCCACTTGAAAACCACTGCTGTAAACATCTTAAAATGTCTCCCTTTATTCTTTTGACTTCAAAGCATCTTTAATATCACCTGTTGCATATTTTTCATGATCCTTAGAGTCCAGACAACTTCCTATCTATGACCCATTAGTAGTGGTTAAGTCATGCTTAGTTAGCCACATGATAAGAAAAGGAGGTTGATGACCCAACCCTATCACAGGTTTTTAAAACCCAATCACAGCTCTGTTCTCCACAATAGAATCTTCTAGACTGTAAGCAAGCAAGGCAGGCCCAGTGTCTCCACATCTCCCTTTCAGGGCACTCTTACCACATGCACATGATACTCTTTACCTACAGGGTCGTTTCTTTGTAAACTACCACTCCATTGACAAAAATATCAAGGATGGTTGATGTTGGAACCCTGATGAGGGAAGCCACTCTTTTAAGACATACTCTTAGAGTCTGCTAATTTTTCTCACAGGACAACAAAGTAGACTCTGGTATCTGGGAAAAAATAACATTATTTCTATTTTAGCTCATTCAAAGGTCCATGATAAGTTTCATCTTAATGTAGAAATTCCCACCATGAGCTCCTTCAGATTTGTACAATTTTTAATACTATGGTTTTTGTTTAAAGGGTCCAAACAAAAATTGTATAAAGGTAGACAAATCTATCTAATAGAATTTTATTAGAGTTTTACAGGCAGTAGACTTGTTTTTAAATTTGGTATATGACTAAGTACCTTGTAGAAACAGTTACACCTTTTCTATAATTTTTACATTTCCAAGGATTTTGTGCCTTTCTCTTCCTGATCTCATAAACTTTTCTAAATTTCTTGGGAAATGAAAGATTCTAAAAAATCATAAAAGTTCCTGTTATTTCCTAAACAGCATGCAAAGCTGTTGCATAATCTCACAAAAAAGATAGACAGGACAGACCTTACAAATATATTTTAACGCTCTGAAATGTAGACAAGAATATGTAAATTGAAAGTAAATTTATTTTAGTGAACTGGCAAGAAGGAAAAAATATAGGGCCATATGTTACCATCAGTTTTGCTATGCATATTTGGGGGGGGGGGGGGGGGAGTAGTTTCTTAAGCCAGGCATTTCAGTCCATAAAATGCCTTGCATAGGTAATCACAAGTTGGCAAAAGTAGTAGACAGTGTTGAAAGTTAGAAATGAGGACAATGTTTTGTTGGTGGCTAAGTAGAATTGGGAACTTGGTCTAAGAGGGATGGAGATGAGGGTATGATAATTTTTCTTAAGTAAAAATGGTATCATTGAATACAAAAATTCTTACCTGGAAGCAGAGATTCTTTGTTTAATGATCTTTCCTCCTGTTGGTCTCCCTATTCAGAGGAGCAATTTTAAAAATAACCTACAATGTAAAGAATGCATATTGCAGCTCACCTAGATGTCCTAGGCATTAAATAATTTTTCCTGTCATGGTTTGTTTCAATAAAAAAGTCACAGTATGTACAGGAAGTCAGTCTGAGTTTTAGCAATGCACAAATAATAAATTATGTGGATTTTAATATAAGTAATATGCTACATGAAAACAAGCTTTTATCTGCTCTGACTATAATCTACAGTAGCAATGCCTGGCATACAATAAGTGCTCAATAATTTTTAAATGAAAGAATTTGTTAACAATTGTTTTATACATGACACCAGAAGCTTATGTATTTTACATGAATAATTATTATCCTCTGTGTGTGTGTGTGTGTGTGAGAGAGAGAGAGAGAGAGAGAGAAAGAGAGAGAGAGAGAGAATATTTAGATTTTGTACATTTCTTTAAAAAATATATATTTTTATTGATTTCAGAGGGGAAGAGGGAGGTAGAAAATGATAGAAACATCAATGATGAAAGAGAATCATTGATCAGCTGCTTCCTGCACACCCTGCAACCCAGGCCTGTACCCTGACTGGGAATTGAACCATGACCTCCTGGTTCACAGGTCAAAGCTCAACCACTGAACCACACTGGCCAGGCAGGACTTTGTACATTTTCACAAAAGATTAAAGATTGCTCAATAATGACAAGATTTTATAATGTGTACTCTTTTAGCACTTAATAAACATTTCCCCATGGTTTGTAATAAATGACTCAGAAGACAGAATTCCAACTATTTCAAAAGACAGAATTCTAATTTCTAACTGAGACCATAAGCAGACTGAATCTCTAAATTTATAACTCTTAATCTATGAAGTCACAAGAAAACAGCTCTCATAGTGTTCCTGTGAGAATTAAATGGATTAATGTACACAAAATTCCTTGGAAGAATATAAAGTACTGGATAATTATAGCATTACTGAAGTTATTCTCAGAGAACAAAGAACATGAGTGAATGTAAAGATCTTCACATATTAGCAGTTCTTGTGGAGAGCGGCTACAGCGTTTGGACAGGATCAAGCCTAGAAATGACAGAGGGCATGGTCCTCTTGTGGCAAAGCCACATACAAGTCCCAGCTTGGAGGGCAAAGCCCTTCCAGCCCAATTATAGCCAAAGGCTATGGTTGTATGTAAGCTTGACCTTATAGTCTGACCTTATAGTCCTAGGTAGCTGAGGGATGTGGGCTGTGGGAGGTACAGCAAGTGCTGCCAAAACAAAGCTTGATAAGTTCAGAGAATTGCAATAACAGGAAAGAAGTAGATTTAAAACTCGCAAGAACATTGTAAACATCTTGACCACTCCTTGTTTTGCTTTGTGTGATCTGACTATAAAATAAAGATTCCGCTTACAGGTGGGGAGTCACTGTGTCCTCATCCAGGCACAGTGATCCACCTGGCCCCAACTATATGCTCTTGTCTGTTTGCTTTAATCCTTCACCACACTTCCTCATGTTCACCATTGGCCATGCTGGATGCGATTTAAGTTATATGACCCCCGGGACTCCCAGAAGTTGAAGTTTCATGGCACCAAATGAAGGTAGCCAAGAGCCCTGGATTCCAAGTCTAATTGTAACACTGAGTTGCTGTGAAATTTGCTAGAATTCTTGAGCCTTTTGTGCCTCAGTAACATCATCTGCATAATGGGGCCCTCATAAAACTTGCTGAGGTTCCATTCTGCTATAATGGTTTTGGTTAACTGACTGAAAAACATTAGTGATACACTTACAGCAGAATTAAAATGCAAAACTGGATTTGAGGAAAATTTTAGGAAAAAAGAAGGGGACACATTGGTCACTTCTTTTGCCCAACCTGCAGCCTCGTGGCCCAGCTTTCACTGCTGTCATTACTGCAGGAACCAACTTGCTTTGGTTGTAATCTTTCTCCACAATGTGGACTCCTCAGGAAACCCATCAGGCATTCACACATGTGCAGCCTGGGGATGCAAGGAAGTTAAAGCCCAATGAGAAAAACTCCCATCGATGGAGGACAATATACAAGGGACAACCTCCCCTCATCTTTCCCTCAGGCAGACAATTCTGAAGCAATTCTACAGGGTTTCTCAGAGGGTCCTGGTAAGACAAAACCCTGGCTACCCTCAATGGTGACCAATTTAAGATTGCATCATTTATTGGCTTCCTCTCCCCCCTGTTTCATGCTCCTTAATCCAGCACTCCTATTGCTTGGGATGATTTCCCAAAATAAACTGCCTGAGAACAAGCACTTGTCTCAAACTATATATTTTTTTTGGCAGATCAGACTAAAAATCAAGTGGTAAGCAGACCCTCAGAATGAGGTTTTGGAACTGGATTATTCACCAAACACACTGAGATAAAGACCCCGCCATTGCAGTAGCAGATACCTGCTGGCAGGCTATCTCTACAATTATTGAGGCTAGCCCCAGGGTTTTGTTGGGAGGCTATAAAAATCATAAGAATCCTAAGGAAGCATTTAGATAGGCTCTTGTCTCCTGCATCTGCTGAAATATAAGCCCGGGATTTCATTGTAAGGGCAGAATTATAAAAAGATTGAACGCCTGGGTTAAATAGCTTGTTTATACCAATGTCAAAGACCTGATAGAAAAATCAATGGTATTCCAAGGCTGGAAAATAAAGATTGCATATAGTATCAGGAGTTGTGTCTAATACATAGTCATGTTATTAATACATATAAATTAAGTTATATAATAAATATATTCAATTGATCTACAATGGGTAAAGGTACAGCTTGTTGACTGAGCAATAGCAGGATCTGCTCCAAAATTGAGTTCCTCTCACAATAGTCCTGCCATTGACTCTGGAAACCTAGACAGAATAGGGAAATCCATAATGGTAGTATTACATCAAATGCTTAAGACATGTTTCAAAAGGGTACAAGTGTTCTAGAAACTTCTCCATGTGGCAGTAAATAAAGTTAAATACACCATGTAAGTCCAGGTGGAGGGAGCAGGGAGGGAATCAACACCAACAAATGCCTTCAAAGTTTTAGAAACAAATTATTGTAGAATCAGATAGTTGGGCTGTGGAAACATCAACATTTCTGACTTTTTTTTTTATTTTCTGCAATTTTGTAGGGATTTTTTGTTCACCTTTATTTCTTGAAGGTTCTGTTTTGTTAACCTTTGAAAAAATAGTATCATCATCTGAACTGAAGTGTAAATAAGACAGAAAATTAGCCCCTAAGAACCAGCTGGTGAAGGCAGCTCATCAAGGTGAGGCACCCCCAAAAGGTAGTTCAGCTTCAGAGTACAAAGTGAGTAGGGGTGCTGCTTTTATGTGTCTTGTATAAGGTCACACAGAGACCTCCCCAGAAAGACCTCCCCTCCTAATGCTTGGAGATTTCTGTGCAAGTTTATATGAAGGAGGCCAATCTCTTTTTTGTTATTTTAATTTTTATTTTTTAAATAAAAATTATATATATATATATATATATATATATATATATATATATATATATATATTTGTTTGTTTTTAAGGCCTTACAATGATTTGGCATACATATACATAGTGAAATGATCCTCACATTCAATCCAGCTAACAATCTTCTCTTTACAGAGTTATCATTTTTTGTGTGATAAGAGCACTTGAAATCTATTCGCTTAGCAAATGTCCAGCTTTTGATATAGTATTACCTATAGTCACCAAGCTGTGCATTAGATCTCTGGGCTTTCATCCTACATAACTGCAACTTTGTAGCCTTTAACCACTATCTCTCCATTTTCCCCACTTCCCTGCCCCTGATAACTACTGGTCTACTCTCTGCTTCTATGTATTCGGCTCTTTTAGATTCCACATATCAGTAAGATCATGAAGAAGAAAAAACTTTTCCTGTCTGGCTAATTTCATTTGCATAATGTCCTCTAGGTTCATCCACATTATTGCAAATGGCAAGATCCAAAAGAGGACCAACTTAAAAAAAAAAAAGGCATCAGAATCAGGCATCTGTCATAGCTGTCATTTCTAACTGCCAAGGCCAAATTTGAGTCAACACTTCCAAAATACATCAGAAATGTAAGGCTCCATGTCTACTCTATATTATCCCCAAAATGGCATGGTATTTCATGCAAGAATTGTCTCTAATACTCATCGTTTCATTCATCTTTGCATAACTACTAACATTGGTATTAGCCTATGTCAGTGATGTGAAAGAAAAATAAAGAGAACGTATGAAAATAAAGTCAATCTTAAATTATCCTCCACAAATATTACCAGTTCTTTTAAGCAGTTTCTTGCTCTACATTTGTCCTTGACCTCACAGGAAACTCCCTCAGGATCCCTTTACTTCTTCCTTATGGGCACCCTCATATCTTTTCCTATTAAGTTTACACTTCTTATTTCATCATTTAAACTTTCTATTGTCAATAATATCTGCCAGTCTCTTTCTCCATTTCCTTCCAAGAGAGTAACAGCTAACAAAGCCCGGGGCTCAGACGAATCCCACTGCCCGTCTTTCCCAGGTCTGTACGAGGACTGCTGAGCGCCAGGTGGGTCACTCCACTCTGCAAGCTGCCCTATGACAAACTTGAGGTTTCCTGTCTCTGCCGAGTCCTCAGCGCTGCCTCACCACCATTTACATCAGGGGTTCACAGGCCTGGCTACACGTTGGAATCCTGGGGAGCTTTCTAAAAACCCTGATACCTGGGCCCCATCCCAGACCAATAAAATTAAATTTTCTGGTGGGGGGATCCAGACATCTAGTAGTTTTCAAAGCTCTCCTGAATAACCCTAATGCACAGCCAGGGTTCAGGACAGTGTTCTCAATCTTGGTAGCAAATAATAATCACCTGGAGCCCAGCCCATATGGCTCAGTGGTTGAGCATCAACCTATGAACCAGGAGGTCACTTTTCAATTCCCAGTCAAGGCACATGACCAGGTTTCAAGCTTGATCACTACTAGGGGGTATGCAGGAGGCAGCTGATCAATGATTCTCTCTCATTATTGATATTTCTTTTTTAAAAAATATATTTTTATTGATTTTTTACAGAGAGAGGAAGGGGAGGGATAGAGAGTTAGAAACATGGATGAGAGAGAAACATCGATCAGCTGCCTCCTGCACACCCCCTACTAGGGATGTGCCCGCAAACAAGGTACATGCCCTTGACCGGAATTGAACCTGGGACCCTTCAGTCGCAGGCCGACACTCTATCCACTGAGCCAAACCAGTTATGGCTCATCATTGATATTTCTATCTTCTTTTCCCTTTCTCTCTGAAGTCAATAAAATATATTTTAAACAAATAATAATAATAATCACCTGGAGACTTATTCAAAGTTCAGCTGATCCTGGAACAGTGCAGGGATTAGGGCTCCCAACTCCCACGCAGTCAAAAATCCACATATAACTTTTGATTCCCCAAAACCGTAACTTCTAATAGCCTATTGTTGGCTGGAAGCCTTACTGATAAAACAAAGCCAACACTTATTTTGTATGTATGCATTGGGTATTGTATTCTTACAAAAAGTAAGAAAGTAAGCCTGAAAAAAGAAGACATTATTTAAAAAATCACAAGGAGAGACAATATCAATTCCATAAGTTTATGTTGTCTGTGTATAAGCTGAATCATCTGTCAGTACCTACATCAATATTGTCTTATATGTTACAAAACACTGTAGATGTTATGTGTGTTACCAACACTAGACATCAAAAATGAAAAGATAATGTGAAAACAAAATTTATATGTATTTACATTGATAATGAAGAAGCAGCAATATGATTGCCTTATGGTAGCCGAGTATAATCGATGCAATGAAGGGGACTACAAAATTATTACAGTTAATTTTATGCAGTTGTGACTTAATACTGTATCTTTGTTTACATTTCTTTTAACTGCAAATGGCATCGTGTAAGGTCAGTAAGTGTTTGTGTGCATAAGTTTTGATAAACTAACTTTTTATAATAGATTTGTGTATATTTTATTATAGTAAATGATAAAAGAGACTAGAATCTATATATATCCTATACATTCATGACATACCTAACTTTTTCTTATTTTTTTATATTTTTAGGTTATGTAGCTCATCTGCAAGATTTTTAAATTGCTGCAACTCTCCAAAAATTGTTCTGATATATTTATTTTTAAAAAATCCACGTGTAAGTGGACCCACACAGTTCTAACTCCTGTTCTTTGAGAGTCAAATACATTGATTCTGGGCTCTGCCCTCACCTACTTTGATTCAATTTGCCTGTATCTTTTGACAAATTTCCAGGTGATTCCAATGTGCAGTCAAGGTAAGACCCACTAGTTCAGTGGTTCTCAACCGTGGCTGCACATTAGAATCACCTGGGAATCTTTTTAAAATCCTGATTTCTGGGCCTCATCCTCTGGAAATTCTGTTTCCTTGTTACTAATGTTGTGGCCCCACCCCATAATAAAGAAACAGACTTTCCAGAGGATGAGGCCCAGAAATCGGGATTTTTTTATATATATATATTTTATTGATTTTTTACAGAGAGGAAGGGAGAGAGATAGAGAGTTAGAAACATTGATGAGAGAGAAACATCAATCAGCTGCCTCCTGTACACCTCCCACTGGAGGTGTGCCTGCAACCAAGGTACATGCCCTTGACCAGAATCGAACCTGGGACCTTTCAGTCCGCAGGCCGACGCTCTATCCACTGAGCAACTGGTTACGGCATAGAAATCGGGATTTTAAAAAGATTCCCAAGTGATTCTAATGTGCAGCGAAGGTTGAGAACCACTGCACTAGTTAGAGCCACTGTTCTTTCTGCGGGCATCGGACCTTCCCCTCCCAACTCACAGAAAATGATGGCCTTGCCTCCTTCTTCACAGAGAAAAGAGAGTCTATCTGAAAAGACTCTTTTCCTTTCTGTCGCCAACGTTATAGACAGACCTCTTCCTATCTAGATTAGTCTTTTCACTTCTTTTCTGGCCACATTCCCACTTCCTCTGTGATTTTACTCCATCAGTTACTCCCATCCTTTCCCTCTGTTTCCAACTAAACCAGGGGTCCTCAAACTTTTTAAACAGGGGGCCAGTTCACTGTCCCTCAGACCGTTGGAGGGCCAGACTATAGTTTAAAAAAAAAAACTATGAACAAATTCCTATGCACACTGCACATATCTTATTTTGAAGTAAAAAAACAAAACGGGAACAAATACAATATTTGTATTTGCATGTTGCCCGCGGGCCGTAGTTTGAGGACCCCTGATCTAAAGGGTGTCCCCAAGTAATGTATACATACTTTAACAGCTGACAGCTCAATTTTGAAAATGACGTGTATTTTAATAAACACTGCCTTTATTATTATTCAAAGTGTGAGTATACATTTTTGGGTGCTGGGGGCCAGCCCCAGCGGGTCCAGGGGTTCCCAAAGGTGTGGACGGAGTCGGCGAAGAATGTTTTACACGGAGACAGCGTTCAGAACTCTCTAGCTTTCCTTAGTCTCCGTGGATCTTCCTGTGCCTGGCTGAGGCCACAGAGAGAGATCCCAAGGCAAGCTGAGCCTTTATTTTATAGTGAGCGGTAAACAAGGTAGTGGTTTCCATAGTTACACAGTTCTTGTGAGTTTCACTTGTTTTGACCATAGTTACACTTCCTGCACTTCCCTCAGCCCATTAGCTTCCCAGATAAGATCTAGGGAGCCTCATAAGGTCAAGCCTAATTATGCTAAGAGGACTGTGCCCTCTAAGCTGGGAATTGTTTGTGACTTTGCCCACAGGTCAGTCTGAGGCTTAACCCTATATCAGCTCCCCACACCCTGATCTAAAGGGTGTCCCCAAAAAATGTATACATACTTTAACAGCTGACAGCTCAATTTTGAAAATGACGTGTATTTTAATAAACACTGCCTTTATTATTATTCAAAGTGTAAGTCTACATTTTGGGGGACACCCTATGTACTTAACATGCTCCACTCTCACTCACTCCCCAGGAAACCTTTCCTTCTCCCCACATCTGCTTCCAATTACCTTCCTATCTCTGTCACCTGTTCAGGAGCAAACTTCTTGAAACTGTTGTGCACCCCAGCTGTCACCTCTTCTTCACTAACTTGTCGCTCCTTTATATGTGCCATCTCTTCATTCCCCCAAAACTTCAAAGAAACAAGTGACCTCGTCACTAAGTCCAGCATGCAGTCCTCAACCTTTATCTCTATTAACTTCTCAGAAATGTTTGACCTGGTTGACCTCACCCCAATTTCTTGATCTCCTCTGCCCGTCCTTGGTTTATATAACCCCTTACACTTGAGGTGTTCCCCTTAGCTCAGTGGGTGCTCTTCCAGCTGCTCTGCTTCCTCTGTCCTTTTAAATGCTGGCGTCTCCCAGGCTTCCACCAGTGGCACCCACTAGATCTCAGGTGACAAGCTCACTGGCTCTGACGGCTTCAACTTCACATTATCTACTATCACTCTTTTGTGGGTATGAAACTCAGTTCACAAATGCAGATAGTTAAGAATTGGGACTCATTTCAAACTCTGTCTCAGAGATGTTATTCTATAGACCGATAGAAGCAAACTTCAATCCTTCTAGCAATCCCTGGGAGTAATGCCACTGCCCTGGGGTGAGATATTAGGGCTGGGTTGGGGACTTAAGACGCACATCCTGTATTTCAAAGGTTTCTAAAACAATCTCCCCATGCCTAGCCTACGTTTGATGTCCAGAGTCCATAGCTTTTCTGCGGTTTCTGTGTTACACTCAGAACACAAGGACTGGTGTCCCCCTACACAGGGTACACATTTCCACTAGAGCACCTCTCCCTTGCCCCACCTGTTTCTCTGCCACCTTTGTTTCCATTTCTCACCTAGCTGATTTCTCATTGTATTCCTGTAGGAAAATTTTCTAACCCCCCTCCCCCCAAATGTTTCTTCAAGTTAAGTCACTATATTACAGCTAATAATGATGCAATTAGGGAAATGCTTCCTTATAATAAACTTAGAAATTCTGAGCCTGGTGTGTTTGTGAATAAAATGAGAAATCAGGTTTGTTTATTTCAAAGGTCCTTTCCATCTCTAAAAGCATTTGATTTGTATGTTACAAAATCTGCCCACACATGAAACCTATATGTTCATGTTGACCAATGTCACCCCAACCAATTTAATAAATAAATTTTTGAAAATAATTTTTTAAAAAATTTGATGCTACAAAAGTAATTTCAAATTGTCACCATCCAGCCTAAGACAGAGAACATCTTACTAATAAAAGCCTCACGCCGTCACACTGTGATGCCCTCGTGCCATCACAAGATGGCTGTACGCACAGCAGAGGCAGCTGCTGGGGTTCCCGTGGTCCCATGTGTGCACTGCAGGGGCGGGGCCTGGCAGCCGCTCTATGCAGCTCTTACTGGGGTTCCCGTGGCCCCACCTCCACCACGGAGGCAGGACCCCCGGCTCCAGCCTACCTCTTTGGGGCAATCTATTGAGGTGCCCCAGATGGTTGTACGGGGCCTATCTCTTTGGAGAGATCAATTGCGGGGCTCTCGCACTGTAAAAGGGCACAGGCCAGGCTGAGGGGCCTCCCTGCCAAGTGCACGAATTTCGTGCACTGGGCCTCTAGTTACTAATAACACTGAACCTCTGCCATGTACCTCATAGACAACACTTCCCTCCCTTCCACATAGAGGTATACTGATTCTAAATGCTTCCATGTTCCTAAGCATAGATTGTTGACTGGTCTGTGTTTTGAACTTACTAAAATTATATCAGGATGTGTAAAATTTCTGAGTTGGTTTTTCAGTTATGCTTATGAGATTCACATGTTTAGATATGTACTACTGATGAGAATTTAATATCTATATTCATGAATGAGATAGTTCTATATTTTCTGTACTTTCTTTACCTGGTTTGGGTACTAAAGCTTATATTAAATATATATATATATATATATATATATATATATATATATACATATTTATCATTTTATATGTGTTTATATAGAATAAGATGACAAGTGTTTGTCATTTGATATTTTCTAAAACCCTTTTTATGTATTTGGTATAATTATATCTCTAAATACTTGGCAGAAATCACCTAAAAATCAGTTGGACCTGTTTTCTTTAAAATCTGGTAGAAAGATTTTAAAAACCTGATTTAATTTTTAGACTACTTAGGGTTATTTGTTATTACTGTTCTTGAGTCACATTTAGTATGTTATATTTTTATAGTTATTTTTATCTAGTTTATCTAAGTTTTCATATTTATTATCATTCACATTGTTCATCTTATTCCTTTATTATTTTAACTGATCACTGTAACTACAATTAAGCTCCTTTTTATGCTTAACATATTATGCCTTCTTTTTTTTTCTTGATCCATTTTGTCAATGGTTTGTATATATTACCAAATTTTTTAACAAGTTACTTTTAACATGTAGTATTCCATGTGTATTCCTTTTCCTATTTTCTTTGGGTTTATTCTAGTGACTTTTTTTCTAATTTATGGTGAACACAGAGTTCATTACCTTTAAGCTTTTATTCTAAGGTAAGTACTTACTCCCACACATTTTCTTCAAAATATTGTTACTTTATTTTAGGAAGGTTGGTGTGTATGTTTTATACTATGTTGGCCATGTAGGTGCGCTACCCTGATCTCCTTCAAAAAAATGAGCTGTGGGGACATAATTGACTGACAGGTCCACTGTGGCATTCTCCAAGGCCACACTTCCCCAGGCTGCTCAGAGCCAGTGACTGAGCACAGCAAGGGTGCCAGGGCAGGGCAATTTTGCTGGATGTGGAACTCCTCTGATGGACAGCCCAGGACTGTGTGATTGTCTGAAGTTCTTCCTCTGAAATCCTCCTTCCATTTTTTTTCTCTTTCTGCAGATGTCAGCCTTGCGTCACAGTCTGAAGGTTCCATGGACTACTCCTGCTCCCTCCCACTTTGTCCTTCAAAGACATTTCCCCAGAGTAGCTCCTGAACATCTAATTCTGCATTAGTGTCTACTTCTTAGAGGACTCAAACTGACAAATTCACACAAGTACTTTTGTTATTATCCAGTTCTAAGTGTTTTCAAATTTCTATTAAGATCCCTTCTTTGACTCGTGGGTTATATATAAGTAGTTTTCTTCTCTCTAAATATTTGAGAGGTCTTTTACCTTCTGACTTAATTTTATTGTCTTGTGTCCATAAATTGTATTCTTTGAAATCTGTATTTTTACATGGTACTTGAAGATGAATGTCTGTTCTATAATAACTGAGAGCAGAGTTCTTTGTAAATTCACTAAAATAGTTTGTTGAGTGTGTTATTCAAATTAAATATTATCACATAATGTGATAGATGTTTAAATATCTCATTCTAATAGTGGATTTGTTCCTTCCTCCTTATAGTTCTGTCAGGTTTTGCCTTATAAATTCAAGGCTATTGCATCAGGTATATACAGATTTAGAAACGTTATCTCTCCCCGTGAAGTGAAATTGCATCATTGTCTATGGAGTTTCCTCCTTCTTGACATTGCTTTTGACCTAACTCTAAAAATACTATTCTTATCTACGTTTTTAGGCTACTATTTGCCTTTTTTCCCATCTTTTATACTAAAACATTTGTGTGCCTTTATATTTTAGGTGGTGTGTCCTTGGCAAACAGCTTTTGCTGGATGTGGACATTTTATGCACTTTAGAAATATCAGTGTTTTAATTGGTGAATTTAATAGTTTGTTCACTTACATTTATTGTGATTGCTAATACATTTATTTTCTACTTCCTTATTTTGTATTTTCTACCTGTCCTACTTTTTATGCTACCTTTTTTCTTATTCTGTATTTCTTTTGTGTTGATTGCATTGATTTTTTTTTTTTTTAATTCCATTTCACCATTTGGCTCTACATAGCAGTAATATATTTTTGGTGGTTAGTTTTAAAAATTCACCTTGCACCAAAACCGGTCTGGCTCAGTGGATAGCGAATCGGCCTGCTGACTGAAAGGTCCCAGGTTCAATTCTAGTCAAGGGCATGTACCTTGGTTGCGGGCACATCCCCAGTAGGAGATGTGCAGGAGGCAGCTGATCGATGTTTCTAACTCTCTATCTCTCTCCCTTCCTCTTTGTAAAAAATCAATAAAATATATTTTAAAAAATTCACCTTGCATTCTTAATGTTTTTAAAAATCCCTTTGTTAATCCTCCCTGCTAAACAATATAAAGATCTTAGAATATTTCAACTTTAAAACTTTAACTCTAAATATCTCCATCCAAAATTACTTTATATTATTGTCTAGTATTTTAGTTTTCTCTTGCTTTCTATTTAATCTTAACTCACACATTGGATAGTGTCATTACTTTTTATACAATGTATGTCTATATTTGTTGACATGCTTAACAGTATATTTGCACACCATTATTTATCGCACTTTAAACCTTCTATGAAATTTGTCTTTATCATATATACATATAAACCAACATAAGGTATCCCAAAAAATATATACATGCTTTAACAGCTGATAAGCAGATAGCTCAAATTTTGAAAATGAAATGTATTTTAATAAATACTGCCTTTATAATTATTCAAAGTATGTGTATACATTTGGGGGGGAATGTATATATATATATATATATATATATATATATATATATGCTTTAGAAGTTCTTTTAAAATTTATAACAGTTTCTCATTATAGTGTCCACATATTTTAAATATTTTTTCTAGATTTAAAATTATTAAAGGGAATTATTCTTGAAGGTTTAAAAATTTTTCTGTGAGTTCATCAATACATTTAAAAGTATGCTTATTTAACATCTACATTGATTTGCATTGAAAGGCTTTTAAAATAATCTAGTCTGCTACAATCTGGAAGTAGCCATCTAATTCTATCATTTTACCTATAAACATAATTCATTGCATGAATGCTAAGATCACAAGCCATCTTTAGAACATGAGGTCCTGAAGAAAGAGAAGGACCTACTCACCTCAGATAGGAGCTCATGAGATGCCTCCATGCAGGCATTTGTTGTTTAAAATATCTATAATAATAAAAATGTAATATGCTAATTAGACCAGACAGCCGAAAGACCTTCCGGAAGTCATTCCGGATGTCCTTCCTAATGAGGCCGTGGTGGCTGGGGCCGACGCAGAGGTGGTTAGGGGCAATCAGGCAGGCAGGCGAGTGGTTAGGGCGATCAGGCAGGCAGGCAGAGTGGTTAGGGGTGATCAGGCAGGCATGCAGAGTGGTTAGGGGCGATCAGGCAGGCAGGCAAGCAGATAGGAGCCAGTTATCCAGGATTGTGAGAGGGATGTCTGACTGCTCACACATTTCCTGAGGGGTCCAAGATTGTAAGGGGGTGCAAGCCGGGCTCTCATGCACTGGGCCTCTATAATAATAAAAGGGTAATATGCTAATTGGACCGTATGTCCTTCCTGATGAAGCCGGGGCTGGAGGGAAGCCAGCCTGGTCCTGGGTGCCTGCGGGTGGTGGGAGGAGGGAAGCCCGGGTCTCAGGTGCAGGAGGGAAGCCAGTGCCGGCAAGCTGAGGGAAGGAAGGCCTACACTTGCATGAATTTTTATGCATCGGGCCTCTAGTCTATATAATAAAAGCCTAAGCAACCCTTACAGCAGAACGACCAGTCACTATGATACGCACTGACCACCAGGTGGCAGACGTTCAATGCAGGAGCTTCCCTTTGATGGTCAGTGTGCTCCCACGGGGGGAGTGCCACTCAGCCAGAAGCCAGGCAGCCAGAAGCTGGGCCCATGGCTGGCAAGTGCAGCAGCAGTGACAGAAGCTTCTCCCACCTCCGCAGCAGCACTAAGGAGCAGCGAGCCTAGTGGGTAAGGAGCGAGGGATCCCGGACTGTGAGAGGGCGCAGGCTGGGCTGAGGGCCCCCCCCCTAGTGCACGAATTTTATGCACCGGGCCTCTAGTCAATATATATTACAGTCAAATGGGTGAATTCAGAGATTGTATTATCTAGCTCCGATGAAGCAAACCTCAGATAAGGAACCAGAACTTTAAAAAGGTATCTGTAAAAAATATATAAAAAATAATAATAAAAAGGTGTCTGTAGAAAAATTACAGGTGGATAGTAACACAAACAATAGCAGCACAGAAAACAATCTAAAGGACCACAGCTAACAACTCTCCTGTTTCTAGTTCAAGTGCCTCATTGCCCCCTGTACAAGGTAAGAATAATGACAGTCTAATCAGATGTGACAAGAAGTCAGCCAAGAACCTTAACAGTATTGAGCAGACGATTTGATATAAAGAGTAACAATTATCATTGTTAAATATAAAACTGGCCTAATTAATGATTGTGGTTTTAATTAATAAGCAGAGGATATATGAAGGTACTACCATTAGCCAATGAGCAAAATATTTTAAAGGTAAGATTTATTTCACTTTTGTCTCATCCATTTTAATTTATGTTGCATTTCTTCTGAAATGGTACAATTTTACATCTATATCAATTACTATACTTTTACTAGGTCAAAATATTTTTTCCAACAAGGATATATAATTTAAAATCATTGGGGGCACCAATTTAACAGCAAATAAGCAACGTGAGGGCCTGAGCCATTTGGGATTTATCTTTTTCTTCCTGGAGACTAACTTTGAATTTTTTATATTGTAGAAAACTAATAACTATTTGCAGAATTAGTATTTTGTTCCTCTCACACATTTTAAAAGCTACTCTTCCCATCGAGTCTATTTTTGAACATGGTCAGGATTTTAAAAAGCATTCCCTCTTGAATTATGTAATCCATTCCCAGAATGTTGGTAGAATTGATTTTTATTATTCCTTACTTGTTCCTGATGGGTGAGTGTCACGTGTTACTTTGAATATTATTAGCAAAGGTGAATTCGTTATTTCACTTGACAATTTGCACCTTCGCTTAATTGTTCTCATAGTTAAAAAGTTTCTTATATTTAACTTAATTTCCCAGCTTCAGTTTAAGCCCATTATCTCCTGTTCTATTTTAATTGACTAATAAGAATTGGTCCTTATCTTCCTGGTATTATTCTTTAACGTATCTTCAGAAGCTACCATGTCTCCCTTTGGCCTTCTATTCTCCAAATTGGAAAATTCCCAGCTTTACTCACCTTTTATCATATATCTTTTCTTTTCTGAATTCCTAATATTTTGTGGTTTTCCTCTGAACTGCATCAATTTGTCTATAAAAGAAAAATGCATTCAAAATTTGGTAATTTCCTTAAAATGAGAAAAAAATAAGTAGTGTTATGTACAATTTACCTAGTTTGTTAGAAAGCAAGCATAAAATTCGTTGCTTAAAGTTAATTCTTATTCGTTTTTATAAAAGACCATGTAAGATTATTCTTTTGTTTCTGCCTTTATTGGAGAAAGAGATTTCAAGCATCTGAAATTTTATGCAAGCTTGTAAATGTGCACCCATATGCATAAGATTACAGCTGCAAAGTGCATTTTTCTGGAAAAAGCATTAATAGCTTTCATAATGGAGTTCTGCCTCCCCCAAAAGGGTAAAATCTGACTGGATTCTATTCCTGGGAATAAAACTAAAGTAAATAGAAAACTAACTTATCTTTAACTTTTGCATTACTCAATTTTCCTTTCTGAAAACGAGGTAATCATATACAATATACTTTAAATAAACTGATATCTATATCTGAGTGTTTTAAAAGGAATTTAAAATCAATATTGACCCATGAACCAGGACTTGTTTCATAGCATTATTTTCAGCATATTTTTATCCTCCTCAAAAAATTCTGCACATCTTCACAGGGACGCTGACTCAGAGCATCTTATTTCTGTCAGTAGTAATGGTGGCAGCTACACTACTAGCTGCTCCTGGCCACTCCCAAGTGTGTCATATACAGGCCTCACATTCATGAATGAGCCTTGTAACAAGGCAGAAATTCTCCATAAAGATTACTCCCAAGAAAGCAATCAAAGGAGAGAAGAAATGTACTTTCAAGCATTCCTTACATTCTTTCCTCTACAGGTATGGACCACATGCCTCTCCATCCATCTTAGAATGTCCTCCAGGCATCGGTCTTTGTTAGCGGAAATCCCATCAGCCACATCCAATGGGGAAATAAGTCAAATAAGAAGGAAGTCGTCCGCAGTGTAGAGAGTATACTCACAAGGTCTCACATCCTAGAGGGTATGTTCAGATGGCATATGTTTGCAGAAGGAAATGAAGACCTTTTGCATCAGACACCAATTATACTTCTCCTCAGATCCTCTTGGCATCCTTGTTCCAGCTCTCCATGTGTTCTCAGCAAATTTACCAGATGCAGCCGGATGATGCCCCATCTTCCACCCTATCCATGTATCTCTGGCTTCCCATCCCAGGTCTGCCGTACTAACAATAGCACAGGATTCTGCTCCATTCCCAAACCCTGCATGCAAGACCTGTAAGCATGGGAACTATTATGTCAAAGGTGGATGGATAAATTGTTTCTGTTTTCTCTCTTCTCTACCCAGGAATGGTCCAGAGATGCGATTTATAGGCATCTCCAGAGTGTGGTACTGCAGTCAGTTCAATACCACAGCCCCATTTGGCTCTACTTCTTCTGTGAATTACTCCTTTAGTTCCTCACTCCTCCTCCCTGTGAATTACTCCTTTAGTTCCTCACTCCTCCTCCCTGGAATTGTCCTCCATATAAAATAATAGCACCATCGTAGTCCTTTGCTTTGGCTCTGCTTTCTGGGAATGAGGCTAAGAGACTCTCTTAGCTCTTCTGACCAGTAATACATAATTGAAAAGATCACCTGTTTACTGTATTTTTTCTCATATAACAGCTATTTGATACGAACCCATCTTTCAAATTAAAGACAAGGCATCCCTATCCTGACCAGTAAAGATAACACAGTGAACATGTGAGAATATCTAATCACAGTTCAACAAATATTACTGAGTTCCTATCATATCTCAGATACTATGCTATTATCTGACTTTCTATCCTCAAGCTGAGGATTGGAAAATTTTCATATAACACAAAATATTAGCTAATTAATCATAAGAACTTCCCCCTCCCAACTTCCATAACGATGGTGTTTTCTAAACAGCAGGTGGAATAAGGTTATTGATTTTGTAATAATAGAACCAATAAGAGTAAAATGTAACTGAACATTAACTCTGAACCCCAATAATCTTGTTAAGGAGGAGTACCCTTAGAAAATCTTCAGGCACTACATTGCAATAAAACAAAGAGAAGTTCTAATCCATTAAAGCAAATTCATTAAACAAACAAACAAAAAAAAACAGGATCACGAGCAGAATCAAAGTTCCTCACAGAGTAATGACGTAAAGAAGGAAAATTGGCCTTGGCTAGAGTGGCTCATTTGGTTGGAGTGTCAACCTGTGCTCTGAAGGGTTACAGGTTTTATTCCTGATCAGGGCGCATACCCAGGTTGCAGGTTCTATCTCCATTTGGGGCATGTACAGGAGGCAACCAGTCAATGTTTCTCTCTCACATTGATGTTTCTCTCTCTGTGTTCCCCTCTCCCTTCCTTTCTCTCTAAAATTGGTGGAAGCTTATCCTTAGGTGAGGATTTTTTAAAAGAAGAAAAATTGGCTGTCTGCAAAAAAAATTAAAAACAAATGATGACTATATTTCTGATCTTTGTATATGATTAGTAGAAAGAAAAGGGTATTAGAACAAGGCTATAGCTATTTCTAAACACTTTTAACTGCAATCATGAGTGTGTTGAGTATAGTAAGGAAAAGACACTTTGACTTACTATTTGCTCTTTTGGAGCCAATGGATATAAAGTCTATAAGACATGAGAATGGTAGTCACTGTGTAAGTGCGGGTAACTGAAGTTTTCAAGAAATAATCAAGGTTATCTCCCAGGAAACCAGGTTACATGTGGTTGTCAAAGGATTTGCAAGAGCAGTGAGGTGAGGTTGAGGGCAAGGAGTACTAATGAAACAAGATTGATGGAATCTGCTTTGGATTATAAACAGAACAGAAGGATGGGGAAGGTGGCTGGAAGGTGGAGGCACATAAAAAGGAGAAGCAGAAGGGAGAGAGAACAGAAGCCTGAGGTGCTTCCTCTCAAACTTTTTCATTATGATTCTCCATTTGCTTAATAGAAAGAGAGGAGCCAAGCAAACTGGGTGAGTGAGAGTTGATGCTAGAAAAAAAAATCACGCTTATAGAAAATACCCAGGTGTGGGCCTTTGAAAATACTGTGTGTGATCATGGGAGGTCCTCTTCCAAACGAGTTCCCTTTCAGACATTAAGAAACTACTTTAGCCCTGGCTGGTGTGGCTCAGTTGGTTGAGTGTCATCCCATCCACCAGAAGGTCGCTTGTTTGATTCCCAGTCAGGGTACATGCCGTGGTTGTGGCTCACTCCCCAGTGTAGGGTGTGTAGGAGGCAGCTTATCGGTGTTTCTCTCTCTCCCTCTCTCTTCCTTTATCTCTAAAATCAATGAAAACATATTTGAAAAGAAAGAAACTACTTTAATAAAAGGTGGGGAAGAGTTATTAGTAAGAAAGAAGTGCTGCTTCCTTGGCGGCTAAGACGCTGGTATAGGGTGATTGTGCATCCTGAAAATGGGAGTACAGCGAGAGGAAGAGGGATTTCCCAGGAGACATATCAAAGAAGTGTGACCAGCTCACTGATGGGACCTGGAGTTCTATGACAAAAATGCACTCTCTAAAACTGTTGTCCGGAGGCTCTACATTGCCAGCACACCTACCCACAAACTTACTTATTGGCCCTACAGTAATTCCCAGGTCATACTACTAACTGGGCCCCCAGCCTCCCAAGCAAGTCCCCTGGGCTCCTCTGCATCAGTCTGATATCATAAGAGACAAATTTTTTTCACTCATGTTCATTCAGTTTATTGAAATTGAACTTCTAATCTGAAGAACATTGACAAGCTTAGCCTGCTCACAATTTTTAAAGTACATATTTTAAGAATATATGTGTACTTTAATAAAGTCAGAATTTGATTATTTCATATGAATGAGCCACATCTATAGTAGTCAGGGCCCACATCCAACCATAATGGTAAAAGGCCCTTGTGCATTACTGGGATAAAATAGAGAAAAGACAGGTCTGAACACTTCAGTCTGCTTGAATTCCTTATTTTAGATTTGTAAGAGTTTTATAAAAACAACTTCAGGTATCATTATAATAATATAAACCCACTTAAAGTGTATTGTACAATGTTAGTATATTTTGACAAATGTATATGCTGAAATAATCATCAAAACAATAATAGTGTAAAATATTTTTCTTGCCTCAAAAATTTTCCTAGTATTCTTTGTAGTGAGGTCCCCATTCCCATCTTGGCCACAAATAATCACTGATCTATTTTCTGTCATAACAGTCTATATTTGTCTTTCTGTTTTATAAAATGAAATCATAAAATATGTACTATTTTGAACCAGTTCTGTGACTCAGCATAATGTTCTTGATCTTCATCCATGGTATTGGATATACACTGGTATTTCATCCCTTTCTTATAGTTAAACTAGGGGCCCAGTGCACGAATGAATTCATGCACCTTAAAAGGAACTGTGGGTCGCAAGGCTGCAGTAGGCACAGGGGCAGGTCTGGGCCCATGCTCTACACCCCCACCAGGTCCCTTCTGCAGCAGCCTCTGGTCCCTTGTCTACAGGCAGCCCCGCTCCTGTTGCTCCCATGTGCTGATGGTGCCAGGCCCTGTTCACACCCGCTGACAGCATGGAGCAATTGGGGCAAGCACCAGAAGCGGGTACGAGTGGCAGCTGCTGCCCTGATTGCCCCTCAGGAGCAGGGGAGGTGAAGAAGCCCTCAGGGGCAATCGGGCTGGCAGCCACCACTTGCACCTGCTGAAGGAGCCGAGTGATCAGGACCAGTGCTGGGCACCGGCAACAGGTGTGAGCAGCAGCTCTGGTGCTGGCTGCATGTGTGAGGGGGGCCAGCACTGACAGTGGGTGCAAGCACCGGGTGGAACTGTGGCACACAGGAGCAAAGGATTTTCAGTAACCACCAGAGGCTCGCCCCAATGACAGCGACCAGTGCCCCGCCTTGGTCTGGTGCCCTCGCTCACCTGCTCCACCATCCTGCGGCCAACACCCGCCATGTTCTGCACACACCCCTGGTGGTCAGCACATGTCATAGCAACCTGTTGTTTGGTTGTCTGGTTGTTCCCATTCTTCACCATTCAGTCTATTCGCATATTAGCCTTTTATTATATAGGATGATACAAATAGTTATAGTACAATACCTACTAATAGTGTAAAATAATATCCAATTATATGGGTAAAACACAATTTTTCTATTTACCTGCTGACTTAGATTTGGGTTCCATCCAGTGTTGAGATATTAGGAATAAAGCTGCTAAGGACAAATTCTATTTGTATCATATTCTTGACAAAATTTGGCATTGTTAATCTTGTTAATTTTAGCCATTCTAATGGATATATTGTGGCAACTCATTGTTATCATTAAATTGCATTTTCATGATATTAATGATGTTTTGTATCTTCTTATGGGCTTTACGGCCATTTGCATATTCTCTATATTTTCCATTTTAAAATTATTGTTAAAAAATATTGTTTATTATTATTGGATTATTTTTCTTCTTAATATTGAACTGTAAGTGTTCTTTACATATTGTAGATGTAAGCACTCTCTAGCCAGGTTTATTACAAATATTTTCTCCCAATCTGTGACTTGTTTTTTCAGAAGTTTTTAATTTTCCTGGAGTCCAATTTATTAATTTTTCTTTATGATTCATCCTTTCTGTTTCATACCTAAGATTTTTTTTTTCATTTCCCCAAGGTCACTACCACAACTAATCAAGTTAAGATGAGGTCATTAGGGAGGGAGGGCACTGATACAATATGACTGGTGTCCTTATAAGAAGAGGGAAATTTTGACCAGACACATGAGAAAAATGCCACGTGATGATAGAAGCTGAAATTGAAGTATTCCAACTGAAAACCAAGGAATATCTGGAGCTACCAGAAGCTGTAAGAGTCGAGGGAGGATCCTTCCCTTGAAAGTTTGGAGAGAGCATGGTTCTGCCAACACCTTGTCTTGAAACTTATGAACTCCATAATTGTGAAAGATTAAAGGTCGATTGTTTTAAACCAGTAAGTCTGGTATTTTGTTATGGCAGCCTTGGGAAAGTAATACAATGTCTGTGTGATTTGGAAGCCAAGTAATGCTTGCCACATAAAATAATTAGGGAAGGCATCCTTTTGTGGGGAAAAGGCATTAATTCTTCATAATGTCTTCTAGATGTTACAACTGCTATTAAAACCATCTGAGTCTGGAGGATTTTTGTGAGAGAAGATAATTGCAAAAGTTTTTCTGTAAGTGATATATATCTATTTGAAATTTCAATTTCTTTTTTAATCAGCTTTGATCATTTGTGTCTTTTATAGAATTTTTCTATTTTGTCTAGGTTTTCAAATTTATCATCATAACATTGATTATATTAGTCAGTTATTATACCTGTAATGTCTGTAGGATATTTGGGATGCTTATAGAACACAAAGAAGTATACCAAATACCATGCTTCACTTTTTGGTGTAAGAGCATGCAAGATACAGAAATTTGTTTTCTTTTTGGAGTGGATTTCACTGTACCCTGACCAGTAGACCTTTAAATTTGCACTGAAGAAGCAGGTCTCTGAAACTATAAAATATTTTTTTTCTCTTTTCAAGTTCTCCAGTTCACTCTCCACATCTTACTCATCCTATCTTATTGGTACAATGCCATGAATTTAATGAACCAGTATGGAGATTAGTGGGACGGTCCAACAGTTCAGATCTTTTCAGACTATAATATAATGGAGAGGATAGTGTTAAAATAGCCTAGAAGCAAAATTAAAAATGAAAATTATTGTGTATCCTACATTAATGCAAATTATTCCAGATCTTTATAACCTGGAGTGAAAAATAATAAATTTGACAAATCAATGGCTACATAACATGTACCTGGAACATTATTAATCTCCTCTGGTTGATATTGATCTAATCTGTAGTCATTTTCCAGCATCATTCAATATCATCAGGGGCAAGAGTAGAAATTAAATAGATATGATAGGGAGGGACCTCTACTCCTCCTGCCTTTCAGTATTTAATGGTATGACTAATCTCTGCCATTCCATCAAGGTGTTACATTATTTTTTAATTGTCTATCTTAACTGGGATATTGGGAAAGCAACAGCAAAGACATCACAGAAGTTCTCACCTGGTGTCCCCACTATGGTAGTCCACAGGCAATGTGAGTATTGCTCCAACTACCAACTATAGCAATTCTACATGGATTGATAGGGGAAATGACTGTTGGGTGAATCTGGACACACAGAGCCTACCATGAGCCTTTTTTATCCAGGATTACATTTATTACCTGGTCTCTCTAAACTCCCATTCTAAGAGAATAAAACAATGATAATTCTTTGAGCCTTTATGTATCAATATCAACTCAGACCGTGTATTCAAAGGTCCTCAAAAGTCTGGGTATTTCTCTCTGGAAAGCAGAATGGACCCCCAACGATACCCATGCCCTAATACCTAGAACCTGTGATTATATAGGTTGTCAAAAAAATACATTATTGATAGATCAATTGATGTTTCTTTCTTTTAAGATTTAAGCCATTGGAATAAATAATTATTCTAAGTGTGTATACATATTTGGAGGCACCCTATATTTCGTTATGTGGCAAATGGACTTTGCAGATGTATGAGATGAAGGGTAGGGAGAGTAGCCTGGTTTACCCAGGTGGGCCCAATCTAATCGTATGTGCCCTTAATAGCAGAGAGTTTTCTAGCTGGAGTCAGAGCGACTGGAAAGAAGTAAGAGATATTTTTAAGTGTGAGAAGGATTCAGTGCACTGTTGCTGGCTTGAGGATGGAGAGGGCAACATGACAAGGAATAAACATTGCCTGAAAGAGCTAAGAGAATCTCTTGTCTGACAACCATCAAAAAAAGAGGACCTGGACATTGCAACTATAAAGAAATGAATTCTGCTAAAAGCCTTAGTGAGATGGAAGCATATTCTTTTCCAGAACGGAACGCAACACTACTGACCCTTTGAGTTTGGCCTTATCAGACCTGAAAAAAAAATAATCTGAATCGCATAGTGTTGGACATCTGAGCCTGCAGAACTGCGAAATCATAAATTAGTGTCATTTTTAGCTAAGTTTGTTGTGGGGCGTTATGGAAAACACAAGACAACAACTAAAGGTAACTAACATATCTCTCTTCCCCAATGTGCAGTCCACCCAAGCAAATGACTTTAGGGCCCTTTGGGGAAGAAATGTGAGAATACTACAGCAGACCAATGCTGTGGAGTTAAGAGTCTTTCCTCCTGTGGACTCAGCCTCTTTTCAGTCAATGGGTTCTTGGTCTGAAAACTGACTCAGGTCCAGAGACTGAGTAGTAACTTTTTCTTGGGCTGTTCCTCCTCAATCTAACTGCTCCTCCATTCTTGCATTTTTTTGGTTATAGATGTTAATTAAGTAGCATGCTTCTTGGTTGCCAAATTATTTTGCCCCAAAGGGTACCATAGTCTATTAACCATCTCCATAATTTCCTGAGGGACAAGTGCCCTTGGCTGCCCCTTTGATCTTGCTAGTAATTAAAGTAATGCAGCCTCCTCATTTTTCATGATTAAGTGCCACCTCCTGGCCTCCATTATTTTAGGGCCCCAATGTCCTTGTGTAAATTAATTCAGACCTGTGACTCCCTCTCCTATCTCCAACCATGTCCTGCAAAGAAAAACCAGCACAGAACCTAGTGATGCCAGCGTCTCTCCCATTAGCACATTTCTAAGAACTTATTGAATATGTCCTCTGTTTTCTCCTGGTGGATGGGTCTTCTGGTTTTACACGTCCAATCCAGCAACCTCACTCCCTCAGCATCTTTACCTCTTCCTCTAAGTATGCCAGGGCAATTCTGACATGCCCACTTCACTCAGAGTCAACCATCGGTTTTCTTAAAGGCAACTCCACCAGTGAGCTTCCTCCTTTCCTTAGGGTCCTTCCAAAGGTAGTAAGTCCCACTTATTAAGAAAGTATTTCCAATTATTTATTTTTCATGTATTTGATCTTTCATTCCAGCCCTCACGATCAAGTTCCTATCAGCATGGCAGGCAAGAGAGAAGCTAGGGCAGCTCCTTCTGGGAGCACCTTGTTGTAAAACCTTCAACAACCATGCCTTGGGCATCTTGTGCCAGAGATTATTCATGCCCAACCCGTTATTCAGGATGGATTCCATTTTGTCTGCCCTTCAGTAAATAAGCCAGTCCCAAATCTCGATTTACCACTGTTCATTTGCACAGTCCCTAATACCATGTGTGCTAGTTTGTGTCTACTGAAAAGTAAATGCCATGATGGAATTTAGGTATGTAAGAGATTAATGGTGGAGAAGGCAATGGAAGGTATAGAGAGCTTTGGGGCCATGATTCAGATCTGATATCTGTAAAAGACAAATAAATTTAAGGTAGAAAAACCTTGAATTGCCTTGTATTTCCAAAAAAAAATGGTTCAACAAGGTAGATGGGGAGAGCTTCAGCCAAAGTTACCTATTAGAGCAGTGATGGCGAACCTTTTGAGCTCGGCGTGTCAGCATTTTGAAAAACCCTAACTTAACTCTGGTGCCGTGTCACATATAGAAATGTTTTGATATTTGCAACCATAGTAAAACAAAGATTTATATTTTTGATCTTTATTTTATATATTTAAATGCCATTTAACAAAGAAAAATCAACCAAAAAAATGAGTTCGCGTGTCACCTCTGACACGTGTGTCATAGGTTTGCCATCACTGTATTAGAGGGTCCCAGAGCTTGCTGCAATAACCACATTGGTGCCTTCTCCAGGCTCAGGCTTGGGTTGTGAGCAGCCTGAGGGCAGTGTGCTCTCAGCACAAAAGTAAACGTGATCCCAGAATGACAGCATGCTTCCTGCTGCAAGATAAATGAGCAGTACATTTTCATGTCCTTCATAATTATTTTTTTCCTGACTATGGTGTTTATTTTCTGCTTATTTGAATGTCTAGTAATTTTGATTGGATATTGGACATTATGAATTTTACATTTTTGAAAACTGGATTTTGTATTATTCCTTAAAGAGTGTTGGATTTGCTGGCAAAGAGTTAAGTTCCTTTTGGGTTCCTTTTCAGCATTGTCACATAATCTCAAGTTTTTTGTCCCATGAATTCTAGTCAACTCAGTCTCCCTGAATACCAATCTCTGTCTTCTCAGCTTATGAGATCACCAGACCAAGCTTGTGTTCTTTCTTCCTGTGCCACAGTCTAGAAATGACTTTAAGTTATAAAACCTACATTTCATTGTTTCCCTTTTCTCAGTTTTGTGCTTCCTGGTGTTCATTTCCTGAAATATTTGTTTCTTAAATTTTGGTGCAGTTTTTTAATTGTTTGTAGCAGGAGATTCATTTATAATATCTTTTTTTTATTGATTTTTTACAGAGAGGAAGGGAGAAGGACAGAGAGTTAGAAACATCGATGAGAGAGAAACATCGATCAGCTGCCTCCTGCACACCCCCCACTGGGGATGTGCCCGAAACCAAGGTACGTGCCCTTTACCGGAATCGAACCTGGGACCCTTCAGGCTGCAGGCCAATGCTCTATCCACTGAGCCAAACCGGTTAGGGCCATTTATAATATCTTATTCCCTTGTGGCCAGATTAGATGTCTGAGATTCTGAAAATTCTTAAAGTAGTACTATATTTTTAATTTTATGTAAATATGTGTTCAGTGTTATCATTCAATTATTTTACCTGATTGAATTTTATTTCCTTCTCAGTATAGGGAACACTTTCCCTCTGTTCCTTGTCTCTCTTCATCTTACTTCTTGTGTGTCCTTGCCTGTCACACAGGTAGGGTTTCAGTGTGGACATCTCTGTGAGTGTATGGCTGACGGAGGGGAGCCCCAAAAGGGAATTTGGGTAAATTACAAGGGGAAAAGCAGAATAAAGTAAAATCTCTTTATTGAACTATAACTCTAGGTCCTCTAAACAGTTTTAAGATATGTATTTTAGATTTCTTGTGAGCACACACAAGAAGGCATGAAAGAGTTACATAGCCAGACCACAGTGACAGAAAATGAATAGTGTTTAACCTTCGCTACCAAAAGCAGTGCAGAAATTGATAATATCACACAGGAAGTAAACAACATGTAAAGATATTTTTTAAATGCAGGCAAAGATTCCTGATAACATCAGTGTTAGAGGTATGTTGTTTCCCTCCAAAAGCAATGGGCTCTTAACTCTCTATATATAGCAACAAAGAAGAAGCATTTACAAAATTTTGCAGTAGGCAGATTTGCAGAATGTGAAGACAGTAAAATCATTGACAACTACAAGGATATGCATAAAAGCAAGTAAAAAACTAGAAATAGCTCCACTGAGACTGTAAATCCTTTGAAGTCAGGAACTATCTTATTAATTTTGTGTACCTTTTAAATATTCCAAACAAACTTGGAACCCAATAAATATTAATTGAATTAAATTGCATTGACTTAATTTGGGAAATTTTTGGAACTTATACATGGTTTTGTTTTTTTTTAATTACAGATAGTTTTGTAGAAGTACTTGAAATTTTAATGGAAATAATTGTTAGACTGTAAATTTCCAAGAACAGGAGAAAAATAAATAGAGAAATAATCGACAGCACTAGCTTGTCACAATGACTGGCTTCCTTTTTTTTTCTCTCCCAATAGATGGAAGCAATTGCCATAGAGTTTCCTGAAGGAGGTATTTTGTTCCCAGAAATTTGAAAGATAATTGAGAAGGTTTCTACCCCTAATTTGAAATTCAACGGGAAGTCTGACAAATATAATTGGGAAAGAATGTTCTTATAAGATGGACAATTTGCAAAATGTCAAATTAGAAAATATCAACATATCCAAAATGAGAGCCAATATTTTATTTCTGCTATTTTTATCTTGGAATACTTGTCATTTTTAATACTTATTATTTAATAATAAATTGAAAAAATACTTCTTGCACAAAATAAAGCCACTAAAAGTAGTTATTGTAGATTAGATGGGGGAAAGAATGAACTGTCATTCAATACCATTTAATAGGGGTGCCAACTGCAAAGTGTGAGAGTATTCCCAGTTATCCCCAAAATGGTATTCTCTATCTCCAAAATGCTTACATGACATTCCCATCTACAATACGAATGAATAAATTGGGGAAAACTATAATAAAATGTCTTATTAGGATCATTTGATGCTTATTTATCAACTTCTTAGTTTTCTGAGGTTTTCTTGGTTTATTAACATCACTATCACTTGTAAACAAGTTAGTGTCCTTGAATTTATCTTTACTATTATAGAATTGCTCAGTAGTGAAGTCTGACTTTCAAATTTTACTTAAAAAATTTGTTATTAAGACACAAATGTTGTCTTAATCTAAAAAGTTTATATGTTCTAGTGGAAAAATTAGAACCCTAATAAATTAATTTTTAACTGCTATTCCCTGATTTCTATAGTCTTTTGGATCATTTGCTATTATTACATATTTGTATAAACATATACACCCAGTATTTATTCATTTTCTTTTTCAGGGGAAGTCTATAAAGAGAATGTGGACAACTGAAACTAAGTGTGGCTAGTCTTGAAGGCTTTATGTAAGAAATGAATATGGAACTTGGCATTTGAGGTCAAGCATTTAAGCTACCTGTAAAGCACATGCAAGCATACTTTACAGCTATTTTCTTTGAGAAATCACTTTTAGCTAGATATTTTAAAAATCATTGTTTGTGTCCATATCTCTTTTCTCATGGTTTTTATGTGTTGACAGTGGATGAGAAAAGGGCCCATGACAATTCAGTTCACCTGTGATCAAAACTGGAAATTGTTATATTGGTTGTCCCAAATAGTTGTATCTTACCAGAAATTTTTGCTTGAGAGTTATATTACTAAGTCTTTGCAGAAGTGCCATTGTGGAAATTGATTTCCTGGAAAAATTTGCTATACTCTAGCCTATGTCAAGATGTGAAATAGTTGCTGAAGAAACTCAGGCCATATTTTATGTGAACTACTGATTGGGGATATGTCAGAGTGGGGATCCTGTCAGAGTCCGCCAGATGCTCAAGGCCAACTGGAGTGTTGAGACCCTGTTCAGAATACACTGGATGTTCAAAGCATCTCTGAGTGTGGGAATCCCAATCAAAGAGTTCAAGGTTGAGTTGCTATATGCAGGTGCAAAGCAAGGACACAGTAATCGTATTGTACACTGTACAAGCGTGCCCTTCTATGACCCAGATAGTGAGGTCACTATTTGGAAAGAAGCCGCTTTTGTCTAAATAGTATAAAGTATGTTACTGACCAGCAGGCTGTTGCTGTGGATACAGAAGTTGCTGCTGCTGTGGGGGGAAGATGTATTGTTCACCAGCCAGTGTACGGCTACTGAATGAGACTTCACTTTAAAGAACTGCTTTTTGTCTAATGGCTCCTTGTTAGCAATGGCTACATGGCCACTGGCTTCTACAATAAAGACTCTCTTACATACCCACAACTTCTCATGGCTTCTCCATCTTCTGATACCTGGTGTCCCAGGAGGTCCAGTCCCTGGCAGAAGGGCTTAGACTTGACAGTTGGCATAGTGAAGCAGGATGAAGGAACTGAGTTCCAACAATTGGCCTAGTCAGCAGGATAAAGGATCTAGGTTTCGAGGAGTAAGACTCCAACAGTCAGGAACTGACAAATTATTCATCAAACCCATTTTCCTTTCTTCCTGATACACAGCAACATTTCTTGGTTTCCCTTGAAGTTAGATGTAATTATATGTTATGCTCTGGCCTATGGAATGTGATGGCCTATAAAAATCTCCTGCATAAATCTCTATCTCTCAATTCTACCATCTGTAGTCCATATGACAACATCTAGGTCAATTTTGGAGTCTATATATTGAAAATGGCAAAGTTTCCTGAAATATCTCTATCCACATGATTGCCCTCTTCACTCCTACATAAGTCCTCACTCTTCACCATAAACTGGACTTTTGAGAAGCAAAAAAATAAATTTCTGCTATGTTCAGTCACTGAGTTATCAGGATAACTAATATAGTGGCAGCACATCATAGCTAATATAGTGGCAGAAATTTAAAAGACCCTATATGTTGATTGCCACCCACCTTCTTTCTCTAATAATATTGCTTTTATGTGGATGACTAGTTCATTTTTTTAAGGCAGGAGTAGGAAATGTCCTGCCCACAGGCCATATAAGGCTCATGAAATCATTTGGTCTGGCCCTGCCAAGGCATTAGGGGTGAATTAATTAAATGTTTGACCAAATATAGCAACTAATTTTTAAGTTGATAATTTTGTACGGCCCACAAATGATGTTATAAATATCCAAATGGCCTTTGGCAGACAAAAGGTCCCCACCACTTTTTTAAGAGTTACTACCAACAGAATTTTTGATAAAATTTACCTCTTACACAAGGATGTTATAGGGATTATTGCAATATTTTCATAAATCTTTCAAGGGTCCTTGGAACAAAGGCTCTACATAAAGCAAAATAATGATGCTAATGCAATTATACACTATAATTTTAATAAATAATACTGCATAGTATAAATACAAAACCACTATTTGCAGAAACGATTGTTTCTCTGAAGTAAATACTGTTTGAGAATATATCAGAATAATTTCATGGGACAAATTAAGAAACCACTTGCTTCAATCAATCCACTTTGTTCTCTTCCATTTTCATAGTTATGAAGCATTTTAGCTTAGAAAAGACTAATGATTATTTCTAGTAACACAGAAATCTAATCCTTTTGTTTTTAATCCAACCAGTTTCATTTCTTATAAAACATCAGAGAATTTCTCGTTCTAATTTTCACCTTCTGTTCTTCCTTTAAAAGTAGATAACTTCCTACTCTGACCCTCTCTTCTAGGTTCAAAATTGCTTTCTATTGCTGGGATATATTCTCCAAGGGTCAATAGACTCCCTTGCTGAAGATTTCCATTGTCATCATAATGCCATGGCCACTGTGGCGTGTATCATGGAAAGGTATACCCACCGAAGAGCTTTGAAAAGTGCAAAGTATATCATCTACACAACCAGAGCACTTTCTTGCTTCTGGGGCTTTGTTGCTGGTGGTCTCTCCATTTGTAAAGTATTTATCCCTTTCTGTCAATTGAAATATTCCTTGTATCTCAAGGTACCACTCCTATATACTGTAAAACCGGTCTTAGATGCATTCCATTTCTCTTTCTACTCCTTCCAGAGAGCCTCCAATCACACAGTGACCAGACTTCCCACTTAGCTAACTACAAGAACAATATGGCAATACCTGGCAAGGTCGTGTGTGAACACAAAAAGTCCACATAAATAACTTCCAGTTTGGGGCACCACGGTGGACACATTGGTATGCAATGCATACATTCAGTGAGCAGCATCCATACACATTGTGATGTAGACTTGAGCAGTGTAGTGTACAACTGTATATTGGTGGCCCTTCCCAGTACCATATTCTTAATTCTTTCATTTTCTGAGTTCCAGTGCCCTTCACCCAATCCATGTCTATAACTGAAACCTTCTTCTCTGTCATATAGAAGTACTACACCTCTGAAAATATCTCCAACAATCCACTCTTTAACTACAATTCTTGTTGGTGGTTTTTTTCCCCCTAGTTTCCTTATTCCTCTGACACTAAATCTGTTCTTTAATCTCTCAACTTCAATTCCTTTATTCCTTTCATCTGTATCCCTTTTTGTTAGCCCCCTTCCTGGCCTCACTGCCTCTCCTACCCATACTAGACTCCTTAGTCAATCACCTCAGGAACATTGTCACAGGACTTTACAACTCACTGTAAACCTGGATCAAGTTTCTCCTACAATAGCCAGCTTGGTTCAATTCTGTTTAACACACATCCTACTGAACACCTACCATAAACTAGGCACACATACATGATTTTTGCAATGTGCCTACGTGAATGTCTAGATAGAACAAGATAAGGACAGGGTACCCACTAAAATAATAGGAAAGAAGAACTCAAAGTCATCCAAGATGGTAAGTGCAGGGAGGAAAAATCCAGCAGCCATGAATATTGATGCCAATACATATGTATGGGCTCCAGACTCCTCTGAGCTCTCAGTAAAATTAACCATCTTGCTGGCTCTTGGGAACTCTTGTTGCACTACCCTCATTATTACTCCAAACCAATGCACTCTCCTCATTATTAACCCCAACCAGAACCCCTCTCAACAGGCATCATTACTTCTCACTTCGCAGAGAAAATAGAGGTAGTTACTCATGAACTCCCTCAATTCAGCACTCCGAACCCTATCCATTTTTGTGCCATTCTGTCTTGTTTTCAGTTTCAGAGAAAGCTTTGTCCTTCCTAACCTCTCAAATCATGCTTTGTTCTCAACCTCTCCTATCTCCCTCAGAGACCTGCTTCATTAACTCTCACCTCCTTTATTATACTACCATCTGTTCTTCTTTATTAGCGTATTTCTTTCTGCTGAAAATCTAGCCAGGTATTACCACTGTTTAAAAGGAAAAAAAATTTCAAAACCCTTTGTCTGCCTTTAATACACTCTTCTGTCTCAATCAGCTTCATTTTTTATTTTTTTTTTTAAAAAGGGCCTCTGCTTTGTGACCCACTTCTCTTCTTAAGCCATGGTAACTAATCTCATACAAACTCTAGTCCTGGACTGTTTGTTGTCTACTCGGCACCACTACCACTTCTACGAAGCCTGAAAACTCACCTCTTAGAAACTCCTACTCTGCATGATTCTGGGTTAAAGTTTATCAATGTGAGAAACTCGGGTAAGAATTAGGCTGAGGTAAAATGGAAGCTACTATTCCCTGGAAGCAGTTGACATATGAGAGAGATGTAGAGACATGAGCATGTTACCAGGGCTTTCAGGGAAGCTTAAACTCCATCCGCTTCCCCTCACAGACAGACAGTTTCTGGGGGCTTTCTACAGGTTGTTGAGACATGTAATAGCTTCTGGCAAGCTTTTGAAAAAGACTTACTTTAATGTTTCGGACTGAGATCAATTTCTCTGACCTTTGGGCAACATCTTTCTTATCCTCAGTGGCAGCTTCCCTGAGCTTTTCTCCTTCAATTTTTCCAAGTTCTGTAAACTCTTAATCTTATATCAAACCCTCTATGAACAAAATGCATTGAATGACATTTTACCTGAGTGAATGCTGATGAATACACCCAAACATCCGTGCCCCGAAGCTATACTAGCAAATATCACCAATAATCTCCAAATTTTCCAGATGCAGCATATTTCCATCTTAACTCAATTTCTCTGAAACTGTTGCCAATGAGACAACTGCTTTCTTAGAACTTACTATCTTTAAGGAACTTAGAGACTAGTAGAAGTGATATTTACAGATATAATATTACATATAATAAGATGTGCCATAAAAAAGAACAAACTTCTATGAATGCAAAGAGGAAAAAGTAACTGGATATGTCTTGGGAACTTATCTTGAAAGATTTCCTCTGAAATCCCCTGACTACATTAAACTCTTCTGGGAGCTCCAAGCAGTACATGGGGCACCTTGGGCACTATTTAATTACTATTAACATATTCAATGACCTTTGTTCTTTTCTCCCGTTTTCTTTTAACCTCTAAGGCATAACTCAACTATGCTCATAAATAGATGCTCTTGATTTTTTATTCTTCACATTTTTTTTATGTTTTTAAGGCCATAAGCAAGAAACAACAGGGAAAATGAGCAAAAGAGAAAGATTTTATATTAGTAAACATCCAGTTACCAAAATTCTTTGTCCAGAGTTAACAGGCTAAAAAGGCTAGATTTGTTCAAAAAATATCTGATCTAAATCCAATACCAAAGATCTTGAGGGTTCCACCATTAGAGCCCTTTAGAAAGCAATGCCAGTATGTAAATATTCTGCATACAAATATACAGAATACACATTTACAATTACTGTTTAAAGGAAAAGTGATTAAGTCAAAAATTTATATACATGCAAAAGCAATCTTATTAGATTATGTACTGTAGGAAATCAAGGGCAAGATCCTCAACTACTTCATAATGTTAATAAATATAACAGTAACAATCAATGCAGTGTGTGAAATCCACTTCCCTGTAATATTTTGAGTATAGTGATATTCTATAAGCTGTTAGTATGGATAGAAAATGTCCATAATTTTATAAAAACTAGGTCAACAGCATAGAGATATACTCCACATAATTTAGCTTATTTGGTCGATATCTTAACTCCAGCAGAAATTTGAATTCCTTAGTACTGTGAAATCAAACAAGAATTTCTAAAAGAAAATAAACTGAAAAATGTCCTACAATTCTAAGTTAAATTCAATGAGAAAAATCTGTGTGTATACAATAGATTTAAATAAGGAAAGCTGCAGATGAAGTAAGAATGTGGGTATCATAGTCATTTTAGTTGATTATATCATGGCCTGGGTTTAGAAAATCTATGATGTGCTATGGAAACTATTTTTGTTTAAATGTAGTTATATACCTTCTTTAAGAACAAATTAAATTAATTAAAAGCAGGGGTACAATTTTGGAAACATAGAAGTTTAGAGAATAATTTATTCTACTTACCTAGAAGTAATAGAGTGATAGAAAAAAGAAAACATAAACTAGTCTCCTAAAATGAGCAATTCATACAGAAAAGTGTTAAAGTAAATTGTATATACTTAGAATAAAATGAACTCCGAATACCATCCCATCCAACTTTAAAGCTATGTTTAGAATCTAGTGGCAGTAAAACCATAAACTCTCTGATGCTTGTTTTTAGTTTGTAAAGTGCAGGTGGAAGAACTAATCTTCTTAGAGATTACCTGGTATATAGGGGACACTTAATCCATATTTGTTGCCTAAATGGATAAATGGAGGAAATAGCCTAGAATGGGACAATGCTACAGCAATGCTGGGACTCAATGAGAGCCAGTAGATTGTACACTCCATTTCTTTTTCTTCTGAACCAGTTAAAAAACAAGGAAGATAGAAAAGCAAGTGGAAGCTGCTAGGTACTAAAAATGTGTCTCCACAAAATTCATATGTTAAATCTCTATATGATGATTCTTGAAAGCGGGGCCTTTCAGAGGTATTTAGGTTTAGATGAGGTCATGAGGGTGGTGCCTCTATGATGGGATTAGTGCTCTTGTATTAAGAGGACAATACCAGAGCCCTTTTCCTCTTTCTCTACCACGTGAAGATACAGCAAGAAGGAAGCCACCTGAAAACCAGGAAGAGGGCTCTCACCAGTCACCAAGTCTGCTGGCACCTTGATCTTCAACTTCCCAGCCATCCAAATTGTGAAAAATACATGTCTGTTGTTTAAGCCACCTAGTCTATGGTATTTTATTATGGCAGCTGGAGCAGACTGACAGAAAACTTACTACAACTACCTCCTTTAATATTTAACAGTCTAATAAGAAAGAATGAAGCTTATATCTGCAACAAGTATGTTTCCTAATTGTTAACCCAGATTTTAACAGACACCAACATGGATGCAGCAGCATAAAGACATTACAAACCTTCTCAGGTGAGAGCCTGCATTTGTAGATCTCACACATAGAGAAGCACACTTTCTGTGAACTAGTTTGGACCCAAAGAGAGAAATAAAACAGAATAACTGAACCTAGCTGATTTGGCTCAGTGGATAGAGCGTCAGCCTGCAGACTGAAGGGTCCCAGGTTTGATTCCGGTCAAGGATACATGCCTAGGTTTCGGGCTCAATCCCTAGTAGGGGCAGGAAGCAGCCAATCAATGATTCTCTCTCTCATCATTAATGTTTCTATATCTCTCTCCCTCTCCTTTCCTCTCTGAAATCAATAAAAATATATTTAAAGAAAAAGAAATAACTGAGCTAGAATACTCAACTTATTCTCCCAAAAGTTATGTCACATAACATACACTGCCCCACCCCCAAAGATACGTGTGAGGGTGAGAAGGCAGACCACAACTGTATGTGAATGACATAATTGTTGCAGATATAAGCTTCATTCTTTTTTATTAGACTGTTCAGTATTAAAGGAGATATTTGTAAAAACTTTTCTGTCAGTCTCTTTACACATGAAAAGAATCATTAGAGGTGTAAAAAGTGTCCTTTAGATACTGATTATGAAGAGATCTATATTATCTGATAATCATTAAGCATGGGAAATGGTTAATTAATTCATCAAATTAAGTAGGTTAAATCAGGGCACTTTCAATCACTTATTTATTTAACACAAATTCATTGATACCTAATAGGTCCAGACCTTCTTGTAGAGATTGAGGTTATGAGAATAATAAGATCAACATAGTTTCCATCCTTATGAAGTTTATAACTTACAAGGCAGACATCAATTGGATAGCAATTATCATTCAGAATGACATCACGATAGAGGAAGTACAGAGTGTTCCAGAAACTCATAGCTGAGATATTTAACCTTGTGAGATTGAGGAATTCTACTTCATTCAACTTTGAAGCAGAGAGCCAAAGATTGGGAAGTGGTAACCAGGCAAAGACATTTAGAAAGTATTTCTAAGGCAAGCAGGTGGTATGTTCAAGGGCCTAGAGCAAAGAATGAGAATGTGGTGTAGTCAGCAAGCCTAAAGGAATTCTGGAACTAATGTAATGTGAAGATGAGGGAAGAGACAGATTCTACTAAAGAAGCAAACAGGAAATAGTAATGCTCAGGTTCATGTTTTAGAAAAATCATTTTGGTTTTAAAGGGGAGAAAGAGATAAAATATAAAGTTAAGGACACAGTGAAAAATTTTCAGTATTTTAAGTGAAAGAAATTGGTGACTTGAACAAGGAGACTAGACATAAAAATAGAGAGAAATAAATGTCCTTTAGAAATATCTTGTAAATAGAATAACCAAGAATTAGTGATATTGAGAAGATACCCAATATGAAGATGAAAGAAAGGGAGATGAATGTATTTCTACCATGAATAGGTGAGGAAATTCCTGTGTCATTGAATAAAATAGGAGCCCAGGTGGAGATGGTTTGGAAATGGGAGGACTAAATAACATCTTTGCTAAGTCCTGCAGCTTGTAATCACTTTTATCTATGTGAGGAATTATATTCCTTTAAGTCACATGTATAAACTCTACATACATAGAGATTTCTTTTTGTAACATCTCAAATCTATAGTATATATGTGAACCCAACTTAATATTATGCTTCTGGTGACAAATGAGGCTGAAAAAAGGAAATTGTTGGAAAACTATTGAGGTCATCTGTCTCAAATATTGGGGGGGGGGGGGAGGAAGAAGGAAAAGGAATAATTTAGTTATTTTTTTAATAATTGTAAAAAATATTTTAAGGTAAGTAAAATAAAAATAGCACCAATATCTTGATTTTTTTCTATCCTCTAGATGTGATTCTTCAAACAATAACTTTAAAATAATAAATTACTTTATTTCAAAGAAAAATTGATGAAGAACTATCCAAAAATGTTTGAAATGAACATTTATTCCAAAAATTATTTTCAGCAAAGCTTGAAAACAACAACAGTAAAAGAGAAAAAAAAAAACATTTTGTGAAATATCTCCAGCTGTTATCACACTCGTTTAATATTGATGGAATGTCCATAGTATATAAAGTTTTAAACTTGACACACCCAAAGCAGTTCTTGGTCCATAGAATTTTCATTGTCCTATGTATATGAATAAACAATTACAACATTTATATAAATTGACTATTTGAATATTATATTTTGGTTTAGTTTGACAGACCAACAAATTCTTCTTACTGAAGAACTACAATATTAATTTTGTCCATTATATTTTCTGAAATAGATTTTTTCCAGAGAGCATATTTTGAACAAAAGCAGAACCATCCCAAATTTCATCAAGCATGGAGTCCTTACCCATCCAAAGGAAGCTACTTCAAAAAATAGATAAAAATCTATGACTCACAAACACACACACACACACACACACACACACACGCACACACAGCTGTCTTCAGAAACTAAACTGAAAAATTAAAATAGAATAAGGTACTAAGAAACAAAGCAGAAAAAATATATAGAGAGAAACTCTGTGTGCAGGCCATAAGGGATCCTAAAAGCCAGAGTTTTAGTAAATCATATAGTTAGAAGAAGCCACAATAGTATTTTTGTTCTTGTTGTTTGTTTGTTTTTAATATACAGAGTAGAAGGAGCTTATCAGTAACAGGGAGTAGAAACAGATGCCATGAGCAAGATAGCATTAGGAGGGCCCCTGAGTCATGCTGTAGGAAAGATACCCAGGAATTTCTTCAACTAGGATCTCAGTGCTACAGTGGATTCAGAACTAGCCTAGATATGTAAGGTTCTGAGATTTCTGTGAGGTTTTGTTTATTTTGTCTAGTGTCACAGTGAATGTTTGTAAGAGCTGTGCTTTTACAAAAGTGTCAAGCTTAAGATGGAAAACTACAGTGATCCCCAGCCTACATTCAGAGCTGTGGTGACCTGGACAAAGAAATACTTCGTAGGATTCATACACATCGCCCTTGCCACCAAAAGTAAACGTTAAAATAACCTCCCCTTTTACTGATTGAATTCGATTTTTAAAGTCAAAATAACCCAATTTAAATAGTAAGCTACTCTCTTTTCCTCATGGGCATGAAGGAGTATCCTCTGGCATGAAATCACTTCACACCTGTTAGAATGGCTATTATCAAAAAGACAAGAAATAACAAGTGTTGGTGAGGATTTGGAGAAAAGGAAACCTGAGTACTATTGGCGGAAATATAAACTGGTGCAACCACTACGGAAAATAGTATGGAAGTTCCTCAAAAAATAAAAACAGAACTACCATATGATCCAGCAATTCCACTTCTGGGTATGTATGCAAAGAAAATGAAAACACTAATTTGAAAAGCTACCTTTTGTTTATTGAAGCATAATTTATAATAGCCAACAATGGAAACAACTTAAGTATCCATATATACATATATATAATGAAATCTAATTCAGTCATAAAAAAAAGAAGGAAATCCTGTCATTTGCAACAACTTAGATGGACCGTGAGAATATTATGTTAAGTGAAATCAGTAGACAGAATGACAAATAACATTTGATTTCACTTTTATGTGGGATCTAGAAAAAAAATGCTCAAAGATAGAGAACACATTGGTAGTTGCCAGAGGAAGAGTTGGAATAGAGAGTGAGCAAAATGTGTGAAGAGGGTCAAAAGGTACAAATTTCCAGTTATAAAATAAAAAAGTCCTGGGCATGGAATGACAGCATGATCACCATCCTATATAATAAAAGCCTAATATGTGTGGGAAAGTACAGGACTTAGTTGGAATGTCTGTAAGGAGGATTTTCCAAAAGGTTGGGGGGCTTCTGGGGAGACCTTGCCAAAGGCAGCAGCCCCTACCTTGACTTTTCCAAACAAGTCCGATCCCCAGGGTGTTTTGCTAGAATCTCTATGTTTAGTCTTTTAAAGCCAACCTGATAGAAGCATATACTTTCTCAAGGATACTTACCCTGCTAATTGTATCTAGGGGTTAATTTTAGTTCAAGCTGTTATGATAATAAAAGCAAAAGGAGGTAGACGAACAGGGCTACTTGGTGGCGGTAGCCAAATAGTGCCTTAGCCCTCTCTTTCACGGAAATGTGTGTTCAACCGTCGCTCAGGGGCTGCTGGTCAGTCCCAGCAAAGTGGTGCCCCCCGTGTGAGGACCAAAGAATGCAATGAAACTTGACGGAACCCCTCGAAAACTAAGAGTAAGAAAATGAAAGTAATTGCTCAGTAAGTCATTGGAGCCTGCTTGGGATTTCCAAGTTCAAGGGAATTGTTTCTCAGCTAAGAAATTCACTCTCTGTTATGCTTCTTAAGAATGTCAGTATGGAGAGCGGGAAGGCAGACTGCAAGACAGTGTGTGAGTGAGAGAACGAAAGGAGAGTGTGTGGTCACACGGGGAGTGTATATTTGTGGGTGAGGGACAGCTATACTCCAAGGGACAGTTGGGGATTTCCAGACGGGGTTCCCCTGACTGGGCAGCCTTCACTGCTGCTGAAATCTCTCCCGGACCAACCAGCTTTGACCTGGAGACTGTGCCATCTTGAAGTGGAGAGTGGCTGTTATCAGAAGCCTATGCATCCCAGGAATCTACAACAACACTTGGGGACCAGCTGCAAACCCAGGAACACTGGACCTCAAGCAGCGCAAATAAGCCGACTCAGATGAGCTCTGCACCCTGTTACGGAAAGGTCAGATTTCGCCTAAGGAAAGGTGAGGTCTGCAATCCAGGCAGGAGAGAGAAACATGCACAAGGGGAGTTTCTGGGGAAGTCTGCGCCTCACAAAATCCACGGCCACTGGGGCTAGTGTGATCCGTGAATGTGGAAGGGGATCTGTAGGGCTGCTAACAGAAGGGAACTCTAAAAGGCAACCCATAGCTGTACTGGGTGCAAAAAGGCAGCCTAAAATTTTAACAGTGTGCCAGCTGCTTAGTGAGGGGGGTAGGGGGGAGACAAGCACACAGAGACTTTCAAAGAGTTGCGCGCAGTGCCTGAGGGTAAAAGTCGTGAGTTTTCGCACTTTGGCTCTTTTTTTCTCTTTAAATCCTTGCTTTTGATTACTAAGCCCAGTAGATAGGATCATCCAATTGGGGACACTCTCAGAGACTGCAGGGGAAAGTTGTTTTTGTGGAACCTGGGGATCAGATCGGGGAGTAATGATGAGAGAACCAGCTCTGGGGCAGTCCAAACTCCCAAACCAGTATTAAGTGCGACAGGGAAAACAAAATCTAAATACTGGCTAGAGAGGACTTATAGCCCCTGAGGTCAATAAAGAAACACTGACATCCAGGGGTTGAATCAGAAATTGACTCTTGTGTAAACACAAATAAAGGAGTCTAAGAAGCAAAAAAAAAAAATACTGCCTGCTGGAAAATCAGGACTGTGCTTACAACACAGAGGAGCAATGGAACGCAGGGAACTTCAATACTGTCCAGACTACCAGACAGGAAACAGGCGTACCAAACAGAACAATAGAGGAAGTGAATGATGTTCACTACTGCACAATTTTATTTTTTCATTTTTTACTTAAGAAACTAATTTTTTTATCTTTTTTCCTCACTTGATTTTACCTTTTTTAATTATTATATTTTCATTTTTAATCAGTATTATTACTACTGCTATTTTACCTTTTTTTAAAAAAGTGCCATTTTATTTTCTCTTTATTTTATTTTATTTTGAGATTAGTGTTCTATATTTTATTTTATTTTTTCCTTTAGCATCATTTTACTCTATCTCAACTTTACCTTTGTGCCAACACTCTCTTCCTCACTTTTCCCCTTTTGTTGTCCTGTTTCTCTTACCCAATTCCTGCTTTAGAATTTCCCTATTCCTTCTTTTTACGCCTTTAAAAATTCACCCTATTTATATATCTAATTCTTGATCCCCTGCCCTAATTCCATACACATGTCTTTCTTCTCTTTCCTCACTATCCGAATTTTTTTCTCTCTGCCCTTTTCTTTGTCTGTTTTTTTGTTGTTGTTGTTATTGTTTTTTTGTTCTGTTTTTTTGTTCTAGGTTTTTTTGTTTTATTTTGTTTTGTTTTACTTTCTCTCTGTCCTATTGTTGTTGTTTGCTTGATTGTTGATTAGATTGGTTATTGTGCTTATTGGTGAAATTGTTATTCTTTTTGTTGTTATTGTTTTTGTTTGTTTTATGCTTCTGTTTTTCCTCTCCTCCCTTGTTATTAGTTGTTGCTTGTAGTTTGCATTCATCTCTGGGTATTTGTTGTTTGCATTTTTTGGGATTAGTGGTTGTTCTATTGAAGTTTTCTCCCCATGTAAATAGTCCCCCCCCCCTTTTTTTATTCTCTTTCTTTTCTCTCTTACTTTTTTTCCTTCTCTCAATATCATTTTTGCACTCCTTTTTTTTTCTTATTCCCTAATTCTTTTTCCTCTATTGGCCACCTTTATTTGGGGTTATTAGTATCATGAATACATTGGTGTTCAGTGCCTTGTGCGTTGTGCCTTATTGTGTTCTATTTTGTGCCTTTAAATCAACGCAGGAGAGAGAGAACTACATAACCAGACATCCAGAGAAGAGAGATCATGGGTAGACAAAGAAACAGCCCACATATGAAAGAAAAGCAGGCATCACCAGAAAAGGAAGTAAATGAAATGGAAGCAAGCAACCTATCAGAGAAAGAATTCAGAGAAATGGTTATAAGGTAGCTGAAAAGAATAGAAGACAAATTCAACAATATGTGTAAGAACCAAGAGGAAATGAAGAACCAAGAAAAAATGAAAAATGACATCGCTGCTATAAAAAAACTCAATAGAAAGCATCAACAGTAGACTAGAAGAAGCAGAGGACTACATCAGTGAACTATAAGACAAGGTAGAAAAAAATACCCAAGCAGAGCAGAATCTTGTAAAAAAACTTAAAAAACAGGAGGAGAGCCTAAGAGAACTTTGGGACAACACGAAAAAAAACAACATCTGCATAATATGGGTGCCAGAAGGAGAGGAAACTGAGCAAAGAATAGAAAACCTGTTTGAAGAAATAATGACAGAAAACTTCCCTGATATAGGGAAGAAAAAACTCACACAAATCCAAGAAGTTCACAGAGTCCCAAACAAAATAAACCCCAAAAGAATGACGCCAAGGCACAGTATAATTAAATTGGCAAACACCAACGACAAAGTAAGAATCTTAAAAGCATCCAGAGAGTGACAGAAAGTTACCTACAAAGGATCCCCCATCAGACTAGTGACTGATTTCTCAACAGAAACACATCAGGCCTGAAGGGAATGGAATGAAATATACAAAGGAAGGGTCTGAATCCAAGAATACTGTACCCAGCAAGGCTATCAATCAAAATTGAGGAGGAAATCAGGAGCTTCACAGATAAAAAAAAGGACTAAGGTTGTTTATTACCACCAAACCAGCAATGCAAGAAATGCTAAAGGGTCTGCTGTAAAAAGAAGAAATAGGAAGTAAAGAAGGAACACAGGCAAAAAGAATAAAAATGGTGACAAAAAGTACCTGTCAATAATAACTTTAAATGTAAATGGATTAAATGCCCCAATCAAAAGACATAGGGTAGCTGAGTGGATAAGAAAACATGAACCATATATCTCAGTCTACAGGAAACCCACCTCAGAAAAAAGGACTCACACAGACTGATGGAGAAGGAATGGAAAAAGGTTTTTCATGTGAATGGAAATGAAAAAAAAAAAGCTGGGGTAGCAATATTTAGATCTGATAAATTAGATCTCAAAGTGAAGGACATAACAAGAGATAAGGAAGGCCACTTCATAATACTAAAGGGAGAAATCCAACAAGAAGAAATAACACTGGTAAACATATATGCACCCAATACAGGAGCACCCAAATACATAAAAAACTTCTGGAGGTTTTACAAAGGGAGGTATTGGCAGCAATACAGTCATAGTAGGGGACTTTAATACCCCACTATCTCCATTGGACAAATCCTCTAAACAAAAAATCAGCAAAGAAACATCAATACTGAATGACTCACTAGATCAGATGAACTTAATTGACATCTTCAGAACATTTCACCCAAAAGCCACAGAATATACATTCTTCTCAAGTGTACATGGGTCATTTTCAAAGATAGACCATATATTGGGTCACAGGCAAAGTCTCTTCAAATTCAAGAAGATAGAAATTATATCAAGCATCTTCTCAGATCACAATGGCATAAAACTAGAGATCAACTACAACAAAAACAATAAGAAAAAAAAACATTTGAAGACTAAATAGCATGCTATTAATCAATGACTGGGTTACCAGAGAGATCAAAGAAGAAATAAAAAGCATGATGGCAACAAAGGACAATGAAAACACAACAATTCAAAATCTATGGGACACAATGAAAGCAGTCTTGAGAGGGGAGTTTATAGCACTACAAGCCTACAGCAAAATACAAGAAACAATGGTAATAAGTTACCTAACCCTACAACTCAAAGAGTTAGAAAGAGAGCAACAAGAAAGGCCCAGCATAAGCAGAAGGAAGGAAATAATAAAGATCAGAGCAGAGATAAATGAAATAGAGACCCCCCCCCCCCCAAAAAAAAACAGTATATAAGATCAACAAAACCAGGAGCTGGTTCTTTGAAAGGATAAACAAGATTGACAAACCCCTAGCCAGGCTCACCAAGAAGCAAAGAGAGAGGACCCAAATAAACAAAATCAGAAATGAAAGAGGTGAAATAACAACCGATCCCACAGAAATACAAACAATTATGAAAAGATACTATGAACAACTATATTGCAACAAAATGGACAATCTAGATGAAATGGACATATTCCTAGAAAAATACAAGTTCCTAAAACTCAACCAAGAAGAATAAAAAAAACCTGAATAGGCCAATAACTACTGAAGAAATTGAAACAGTGATCAAAAATCTGCCAGCAAACAAAAGCCCTGGTTCAGACAGCTTTACAGGTGAGTTTTACCAAGCATTCAAAGATGAACTAAAACCTATCCTCCTCAGACTATTCCAAAAATTTCAAGAGGAAGGCACACTTCCAAGCTCTTTCTATGAAGCCAGCATTACCCTAACCCCCAAACCAGATAAAGACACTACAAAAAAAAAGAGAGAACTACAGGCCAATATCCTTGATAAACATAGATGCTAAAATCCCCCCCAAAATTCTAGCAAATTGGATTCAGCAATAAATTAGGAAGATCATACACCATGACCAAGTGGGATTTATACCAGGGATGCAAGGATGGTACAATATCCACAAATCAATAAATGTGATACATCACATAAACAGAGAGACAAAAATCACATAATCATATCAATTGATGCAGAAAAAGCATTTCACAAAATCCAACACTCTTTCTTGATAAAAATTCTCAGAAAAGTGGAAATAGAGGGATCATACCTCAACATAATAAAAACCTTATATGACAAACCTACAGCCAACATCATACTCAATGGGCAAAAATTAAACTAATTTCTCCTAAGAACAGGAACAAGACAAGAATGGGCACTTTCACCACTCTTGTTTGACATAGTATTAGAAGTACCGCCATAGCGATCAGACAAGAAGAAGAAATAAAAGGCAGCCAAGTTGGAAAAGAAGAAGTAAAACTGTCCTTATTCACAGATGACATGATAATATACATAGAAAACCCCAAAGACTTCATCAAAAAACTACTAGACTTAATAAATGAATTTGTCAATGTAGCAGGATACAAAATTAACACCCAGAAATCTATGGCCTTTTTATACACCAATAATGAACTCACAGAAAGAGAAACAAAACAACAATCCCATTTACCATTGCACCAAAAAAATTAAGATACCTCGGAATAAAGACCTGTACTCAGAAAACTACAGGACATTGAAAAAAGAGATAGAAGAAGACATAAACAAATGGAGGAACATATCATGTTCATGGATTGGTAGAGTCAACATCATTAAAATTTTCATACTACCTAAAGCAATCTATAGATTCAATGCAATACCTATTAAAAAACCTATGGCATATTTCAAAGATCTAGAACAAACTCTCCAAAAATTCATCTGGAACAAAAAATGACCCTGAATAGCCACAGCTATCCTGAGAAAGAAGAACAAAGTTGGAGGGATCACAATACCAGACATTAAACTATATTACCAAGCCATGATTCTCAAAACTGCCTGGTACTGGCAAAAGAACAGACCAATGGAACAAAATAGAGGACCCAGAAATGGACCCAAGCCATTATCCTCAATTAATATTTGACAAAGGAGGCAAGAGCATACAATGGAGTCAAGACAGCCTCTTTAATAAATGGTGCTGGGAAATTTGGTCAGATATATGCAAAAAAATAAAACTAGATCACAAATTTACACCATACACAAAAACAAACTCAAAATGGCGAAAGGACTTGAACATAAGATGGGAAACCATAAAAATCTTACAAGACTCTACAGGCAACAAAATTGCAGACATATGTCATAGCAATATCTTTACAGACACAGATCCTAGGGCAAGAGAGACTAAGAAGAAAATAAACAAATGGGACTACATCAAAATAAAAAGCTTCTGCACAGCAAGAGAAACCATCAACAAAACAACAAGAAAGCCCACTACATGGGAGAACATATTTGCCAATGTTATCACTGATAAGGGTTTAATCTCCAAAATTTACAAGGAACTCATACAACTTAACAAAAGAAAGATAAACAACCCAATCAAAAAATGGGCAAAGGACCTAAATAGACACTTTTTGAAAGAGGTCATTCGGAAAGCCAAAAGACACATGAAAACATGTTCAGAGTCGCTAATCATCCAAGAGATGCAAATCAAAACAACAATGAGGTACCACCTCACACCTATCAGAATGGCTATCATCAACAAATCAACAAATGACAAGTGCTGGAGAGGATGCAGAGAAAAAGGAATCCTTCTTCACTCCTGTTGTAAATGCAGACTGGTGCAGCCACTGTGGAAAATAGTATGGTGTTTCCTCAAAAGTTTAAAAATGGAACTGCCATTTGACCCAGTAATACCACTTGTAGGAATATATCCCAAGAAACCAGAAACACCAGTCAGAAAGGACATGTGCACTCCTATGTTCATAGCAGCACAATTTACAATAGCTAAGGTTTGGAAACAGCCTAAATGCCCATCAACTGATGAGTGGATTAGAATACTATGGTACATCTACACAATGGAATATTATGCTGCTATAAAAAAGAAGGAATTTTTACCATTTGCAGCAGCATGGATGGAACTGGAGAGCATTATGCTAAGTGCAGTAAGCCAGGCAGTGAAAGAAAAATACCACATGATCTCACTCATTTATGGATGATAAAGAACATTATAACCTAATGAACAAAAAGATAGATACAGAGGCAGAGAAGCTTCAAATAGACCGTCAAATTACAGCGGGAAGGCTGGGAAGTGTTGGAGCGGGGTAAGAGATCAACCGAAGGACTTGTATGCATGCATGTAAGGATAACCAATAGACACAAGACACTAAGGAGGGGGTTGGGGTGAGGGCATGTGCCAGGGGATAGGGGAGGCCAGGGGGAAGGTCCATGGGGAAAAAAAAGTGACTTATGTACTACTCTTTGTAATACTTTAAACAATAATAAACAAATAAGTAAATGTTATCACCGATAAGGGTTTAATCTCCAAAATTTACAAGGAACTCATACAACTTAACAAAAGAAAGATAAACAACCCAATCAAAAAATGGGCAAAGGACCTAAATAGACACTTTTTGAAAGAGGTCATTCGGAAAGAATGACCAGTATGAATGTCAGTATGTTTTCCATTAGAAAAATAAGCTTATTTCTAAAAGTAAGGGGGAAAAAAGGTTTTTCCTGTATTTGCCTAGGAAGTAAAGGTTTAATATATATTATTAAAATAATTATGTTATATTAATCAGGAAATTAATTACTTTAAATGAGTAGATTACTTAATAATAATAATATGTAATAATATATTTGACTGCCTTCCCAGGGTTTAAATTTTAAGATTTGATTTCTCTCCTTATAAAGGAAAATTTTATACTTAAGGTATATGGGAAGCTCTGTCAAATAAGAAAATAAGAATTATATTCTATTTTTATATACATATTAAATAGACTCTAATATGTTTTCATTTATAACTAATTGTTATAAGTTATAATATTGTGGAATATTGTGTTTTGCAAAAAGTACAAGATTCCATGTCATTTATATTATTCTATAAAGTATCTATATTTATAGAAATACTAGCAAGAAAAATCAGGAGAATAATAATTTTATTATAGGACTAAATGAACTAAAAATAATCATAGTTTTGTTAATTATTGTTTTCATAGCAATGTATTTGTTTTCATAAATTCAATAAGAATCTAATTTCTTCATAACAGGACATAAGTCAGTTTCCAATTGTAGTTTTATTAACCAAAACTTTGCTGGAATATCCTGTCTGAAAGAGAGATATGCCAGGACTCTGGATGTCACCAGAAAGCTCTAAGGCAGCGGTTCTCAACCTGTGGGTCATGAGCAATGAAAATACATCCTGCATATCAGATATTTACATTACGATTCATAACAGTAGCAAAATTACAGTTATGAAGTAGCAGCAAAAATAATTTTATGGTTGGGGGTCACCACAACATGAGGAACTGTATTAAAGGGTCGCGGCATTAGGAAGGTTGAGAAGCACTGCAGAGTCTAAGGAATAAAGATTGATTTTGAAGCCGATAAGCCCCTTGGATGAATAGCCTGGTACCTTGCTTGGTCACATAATTCATGACAGTCTTTCCAGATAAGGAACAAAGGTTGCTTTTCTAAAAGATGGCATGAAAGAAATCTCAACACCTAGAGGGACCTCAACTTGAGGAATGCACCCCAATTCTGTAGGCATTGCAGGCAAAGCCTAATGGCTTGGCTTCTTTGCCCTGGGAATAAACTTTCTCATGAGATTCCAGCAAAACATATTTTTTAAAAATAGTCTATGTAATCAACTAATCAACTATTATTCTTATTGCGTTCATACAAACAATCAGGCCAAATTATAACTAGACTTAATACAGTAAGTAAATTAGTCTTTAATAAAAATAAGGGTAATTTTAGGGAAAAATTATTTCAACAGGAAATTATTAGAAACTGTTCTAACTTTTGCCCAATAATAATAAATTTTATAATACAATCACAGTTTGTCTCTATCAAATTACAAGCCTTCCTTATATCTAGGCACCATTGCTACCTCCTTCTGTGCCTAGGCCTCATTGTCCCTCTGACAGACAGCAATGATCTCTTGGCTCTGAGAGTAACTTTTGACCCACCTCAGCAAGAAGTAATTACAGAAGAAATCTAGCATCCCTTTTCCCTAAAAGAATTCAGAGCCAAGATCCTTGAGGGGAATATAGTAGGCAGTTAGATAGACATGAGCAGAGCATGGATGATAGGCCAACTAAAGAAGAGATAGACTCTGAGATATACTTCTCACCACTCCAACTACTCTAAAGCTAGGAATAGAGGAACCTATGTAGAACTAACCTTCATCCATAACTAATTAGAAGGAATTTATAGTTTTTATATAAAAGAAGGTATAGAGATAAAGGAAAAAAAAAGTGAAGTAGACAAACTATAAGGGTATGTGTAAGTTATGGAAAGTAAGTGTAAGTTACAGAAGATATATATCAATTACAGAAGGTATATATAAATTGCAGAAGATATGTGTAAGTTGTAAAAGGTATATATAAGTTACAAAGGATCTGTATAAGTAAGAAGAACTAGAATTAAGAAAGTAAAAATTGTGAGAAGGAATATAAAGAAAGGAATATAACAGGAAGAAAAGAAATTAGAGTAGGAATACTTTATAAAAGTTATAAGAATATTTATTATGAAAGTTATAAAAATGTTTATAAAGGTCATAGAAGGCCTATAAAAAGAAATCTTAAAAGGAATTAGAAGTATACTGCACAATAAATCTAATAGATAGAGCACCTGAATTAATCTGGAAAGTAATCATAATTTTAAATCTTAGAACACATATTCTTATATGTGAATAGGGGGTTACGTTTTTCTTAAAGTTTTCTTTTCAAGGCCTGTGCAAAGTAATTAGGGATATGACTCAGCTGTGAATCCAGCAAGCAGAACTGATAAGCATGGTCAGACCAACCCACCAGAAATCAACATCATCTCCTCAATATCATCTCATCGCCTGACAATAGCTAATGTCTACAGACCCCAGGCCTGCACATTCCTCACCTTAGCCCCTTCCCCTTTATAATTCTACTAGAGACCCGATGCATGAAATTTGTGCAAGAGTAGGCTTTCCATCCCCCGGCTGCCAACACTGGCTTCCCTCTGGCACCCGGGACCCAGGCTTCCCTCACAGCCCCAGCTTCATCTGAAAGGACGTCCAGTCATATTAGCATATTATGCTTTTATTATTATAGATCCCCTACACCTTGCTGGAATGCAAGATTTAATACTTATAAGTTCCTTGTCTTCTTCATTATACTAACCATTACTGTCATTGTAATTCCCTTTGTTTTTCTTAGAGTGTACAAAATCAAAATTTGAGCAGTAAACACGCTTCACAGACCCCAACCTTGCAAAGCAGAAAGTTCGCCGCCTCCCTCAGTTTTCTAGAGCCAGCAAAACAAAAAGGGGGGAGATGTGGGGAAGCATGGGACTTGGTTGGAATGTCTGTAAGGATTCTCCGAAAGGTTGGGGGCCTCTGGGGGGACCTTGCCAAAGGTGGCAGCCCCTACCTTGACTTTTCCAAACAAGTCCGATCCCCCAGGGTGTTTTGCTAGAATCTCTATGTTTAGTCTTTTAGACCCGACCTTATAGAAGCATATATTTAGTTAGGAATACTTACCCTGCTAATTGTACCTAGAGGTTAATTTTAGTTCAAGCTGTTATGACAATAAAAGCCAAAGGAGGCAGATGAACAGGGCTACTTGGTGGCGATAGCCAAGTAGTGCCTTAGGTTTTCACAGAAACGTGTGTTAGAGTAATCTGTTCATCCATTGCTCAGGGGTTGCTGGTCAGCCCTGGCAAATATGCAAATCAACCGAATGGTGGAACCGGTTACTATGATGCCCACTGACCACCAGGGGGCAAATGCTCAATGCAGGAGCTGCTCCCAGCCTGCAGGCCCCAGGCGAGCCAAGGCGGGTGCCTGCAGGGGCCCCCAATCACCCCACTGGTTGCCCCACAGATTGGCCCTGATTGCAAGCCAGGCCTAGGGACCCTACCCATGCATGAATTTCACTTTCCAGGCCTCTAGTAGTTAATAACACCATATTGTATGTTTGAAAATTGCTAAGATCTTAAAAATTCTAATCCTAAGGGCAAGAAAATTTGTAACAATGTATGGTGATAAATGTTAACTAGACATTGTGGTGATAATTTCACAATATATACACATATTGAATCATAATATTGTATACTTAAGACTAATATAGTGTTACTAGAGGCCCGGTGCACAAAATTCTTGCACTTGCGGGAGGTGCCTCATCCTGGCCTGCGCCTTCTCACAGTCCAGGAGTCCTCAGGTGAGAAAATGTTCAAAAAGATGGGGCTTTTTGAATTAACACAAAAGACAACAGGATTTATGACCTAATAATCAAAAATGGTCATAATGAACAAAGTTGGATCAATTTGAGTAACAAAATAAATAACAATTATATTGGATTTTAGCCTATAGAATAACTTAAATACTTATAAGTATGTAGTGATATAAATAATTGAGTAAATACCTGGGGGGAAATAGCTCTTAAAATAAAATTCCACTTAGTGAATTAGGAGAGAGAAACAGAGAATCAACATTAGGCAAACATCTCACAATTATGCAGACATGGTTCACCAATGAATGTAAAGTCAGAGAGTAGAAGTTTGAGGAGAAACAGAATTGCCTAGTCTCAAAGCCTCTCCCACTAGAAACTATTAACTACAAAAGAAAAAATAACTTTGAAGTGGAGAAATTTGATACACACCAACTTAATCCCATGATAAATGTACCCATCATTTGACTATGATGTGAGCTATTTGATGTAATACAAGGAAAAAGACACAATATTGTAATTTAATTTTTACATTTTAAATTCTTCATAATATTTAAAAAATCTTAAATATCATAAATGTTATCTACTTTAAAAGAATACAGTGAAAGTCTCTACACTTACTTTAATAGCATATTTTATACATGATTTCCAGCATGTGTATGTCTAAAATAAATTTTCAGACTTGAAATTATGAGATAAAAATGTTTAAGTAATCTGTCATTTTAATATAGATATAAACAAATTGCCCTCCATACAGGTTTTGACAACAAATGTTATGGAAGATACATTGTGTTTCTGTTTAGTTTTAATTTATATATGCATTAATGTATGCTTTTGAGCCAGGTGTACCTTCCTTAACTGTGAATAGTTTTTCCATAACCTTTGTCCATTTTTTCATTGGAGCAATTGGTCTTTCTTCTTTTATTAATTTCAGTGACCTCTTTATATATAAGGCAGATAAATCTGTAATATGGCTTGCAAATATTTTAAATAGCACACATTTTGAGAAACAAGTTCTATGATTGTGTCATTATTGTAGTGAGTTAGTAGTGGTTTTCCAACTACTTCTATTCTCACAATGAGAACTAATGTAAGTTACTTTGTGTCGTCAAATAAAATGTCAAAATTTCAAAAATTAACTGTTTTCATTTCTTCTAAATTATTTCTTCTGGTAAATTTAGATCTTTAGGCATAAAACCGAAGTTTTGCTTTATATTTATTGGTCAAAAAAGCTATCTAAATCAGGACTGCATGAAATAAGTTTTACAGGATTTTAGTTCTAGCATATTATTTTTAAGAGCTAGCGTTTTTAAAAGCTGAATGTGAAACTAGAGATTTTGCAGAAAAATACAGCTATCATCTTTCCTACAACCATAAAATTGCTGAGTTTATTTGACTCAATGTCAGGTTGTCCTAGAATGCCCACTATATCAATCAAATGAGAAACCACTGATAAGCAGCAGAAATTTGAATCCCAACTTATTACTGTAATTCTGGTGCAATGTCATCTAAACATGATCCCCATAACCACATTCTTAGCCAGTAAGGAATGAGTTAGTCTCTGACCCCAGCATATCTACCAAACTGTCATTGTTTCTTCCTTTAGTTTTCCTTTTATTGCTAAAAGGAATTTTTAAAAATGTATTGAGTATTTTCTATGGCTCTCTAAAGCAATGGTCTCCCACACTGATTGCATACCCACATCAGAAAAAAGTTTTGAGTTTGCATCTTCCACACGTGTTTTATAAAATTATAAATTATATACACTCTACCTCATTATCAAATATTAATAAAATATATGATAATCTTTCCTCAGTTTGTGATAAATAACCAGAAGTTCTAATATTTTTCTCATCCCTAATAAATTCTCTTCAATAGAGGATAAACATTATACTTTAGTGACCGTTGTAACAGAGAACTTAGAATGGTCTATAACAGTAGCAACATGTAATCTATTTGGAACTCGTAAACAAAACAAAAAGTAGAATCTAATAAGAAGTAAAAGATCAAATTGTTTCTTAAGACTAACAATATTATAGTGTTTCTAAAACATTCAAGGAGTTTAAGGAAGTCTTTATGAATGAGGTGAAGGTCAAGCTGTGCCTCAAATGAGAATAGGTAGTATAAAGGCAAGAGATGCATTAAGCAGATTTTAATGAATGAGAATTTTCTAAATGTATCATTGTACCATGCACACTAGAGTAACATGGGTTAAGGAGGGAAATGGGGAATGGGACTGGCACATCCTTAGAGCCATCCTGCTCATAAATGAAGATGAATGACCAACCTCCCTGAATTTCTACAACACCTGCAAATGGTGCTAAATACTTTCACACAAATGAAGTCCTAAAAATCAGGCTGCTTAGTATTTATGTGTGTTAAAAATCACCTGGCCAGCGTGGCTCAGTGGTTGAACATGGACCTATGAACCAAGAAGTCAAAGTTTGATTCCCAGTTAGGTCACATGCTTAGCTTGCAGGCTTGATCCCTAATGTGGGGTGTGAAGGAGGCAGCCGATCAATGATTCTCTCTCATCATTGATTTTTCTATCTTTCTCCCTCTCCCTTCCTCTCTGAAATCAATAAAAATGTGTTTTTAAAAAATCACCTGGACATGTTGTTATAATGCAGATCTGATAGAGTAGATCAGAGGTGAGGCATGGAATTCAGTATTTATAAGAAGCTCACAAATGATGATAATACTCCTGGTTAATGGACCATATTTTGGATGTCAAAACATAGAGGTCAAATAGCCCTCAGGTCTTATTTTGTGACTTTTTATTTTGACATAATTTCAAAATTACAAAAGAATTTAAGGGTACATACTATCAACATGACTTATTACTGTTGATAGTAACTTTTGTCACCTAGCTGAGATGGTATTTGTGAGGTTTCTTCATTGAAGTTATTCTTTCTTTCCATTTTCCATACTTTATTGTTTGGAAGGAAGTCTCTGTTCAGCTCACACTTAAGGAATCAGGAGTAATGGCCTACTTCCCAGAGAAGGGAGTATGTACATAATTAATTGTAATTTTTTTCTACACAGGTTTGTCTATTTTGTTCCATTTATTTATTCCCTCATTTATCTGTATCATAATGGACGTGTGAATATTTTTTATATTGTGAGTTATAACCCAATGTTACTATATTTTCTTGTTCAAATTAGTCCAGCTTTGACCACTGCTCAATTATACCAAGCTCTTCCAGTTGGCTCCTACATCCTGTTAACACACCTTTTCCATTATTTGGATCTATTTTTGAACATTTCCTTGCTTTCTGGCACTGCAAGATTCTTCTAGTTCATCTTCTATGTTCCTTGCTCCAGTTCTAGAATCTGCTATTTCTCAAAAGAAACTTGGGTTCTATTTTTTGGAAAATGGTATTAGAAACCATTAACTTTGTGTTAGATGTTCTCATTGGTACAAGATGACCATTGCACTAACCTATGCATATATTCATGTATATATCAGACAAATCCCAACTGATAGACATTCTACAAAACCTATTGTGATTTCTGTCCCAAGTAAAAAATTGTATAATTAAAGTTATCCTAGGACAGGATGAATTCCTTCCATTTTCACTTCCCTGAAAATATTTTTATTTCATCTTCATTTGTTAAAAATATTCTATCTGGCTATAAAATTGACTCTATTTCTTTTAGTATTTTAAACATGTTTTTTCATTACCTTTAAGTTTCACAGTTGGCCATCCTTTGCATTACCAACCCTTATATAAAAGGTGTCATTTTTCTCTGATTGCTTTCAAGATTTTCCCTTTTTATCTTTAGCTTTTTAGCAGTTTGACTTTGCAGAATTTTGACTTTTGCTCAATTTAGTGCTTGCTGAATTTTTTGACTCTGTAGAATTGTATTTTCTTTCAAATTTGAAATATTTTACTCATTATTTCTCAAATATTTCTACCCCATATTTTCTTTCTAATTCTCTCACATTCCCTCCCCCCAATATATACATCCTTCTGCTCTGTTTTCCTATATTCATATCCTCCTCTCTCTCTCCCTCCTTTTCCTCAATTATAGGACTCCAATTGCACATATATTAGACTATTTTATATTGTCCCATAGGTGATTAAGTCTCTGTTCATAATTTTCAATCTTCTTTTCTGAATTTCTCAGATTGGACAATTTCTTTTGAAGTTCACTGAACCCTTCTGTTATTTCCAATGTGCTCATAAGCTCTTTGTTAGTTTTTATCTTAGGTATTGGACATTTTGGTTTGAGAATTTCCTTTTGAATCTTGTTTATACAGTTGTCCCTTGAACAACATAAGGGTTAAGGGTGCTGACCCCCAGTGCAATTGAAATGCCACATATAACTTTTGACTCCCCAAATACTTTACATTAGTTTCCCCTTGGTATCCACAAAGGATTGGTTCCAGGACCCTTTCAGATACCAAAATCTGCAGATGCTCAGGTCCTCTAGATAAAATGGTGTGGGTCAATGCATATGGGACAGTCGGGCCTCTCTACCTGTGTAATTTCCACCACTAATTGAAAACAGTGCAGTTATTTACTGAAAAAAAAATGCACATAAGTGGGCCTGTGAAGTTCAAACAAACCAATGTTGTTCAAGGCTCAACTATGGCTTTCATTTATTGTCTGATCTTTCTCATTTGTTCATTATTTATAATTTTTTTAAGTTTAAAACATATTTAATGACTTTATTAGAGTTCTTGTTTGTGTCATTTTGGAGCTGATTTATATGAATTGCTTTATCTCATTGCTAGAAGTTACACTTTTACATTTTGTTGTTTCTTCACATGTCTAATAATTCATTTTAGTGCCCTGGAAAGAGTGTGTATTACATTGTAGAGTTTCTGAGTTCTGTTATCTTCTTCTAAAGTGTGTGTGTGTGTGTGTGTGTGTGTGTGTGTGTGTGTGTGTGTGTGTGTGTTTTCTCTAGCAAGTATTTAATTTGGTTGGACTCAAATTCAAAACATGCCTCCAGCCCTAGCTAGTTTGGCTCCTCGGCCCTTGGACTGAAGGATCCCAAGTTCGATTCTGGTCAGGGGCACTTGCCTTAGTTGTTGGCTCCATCCCTGGCCCTGGTCAGGGCACATGTAGGAGGCAACCAATCAATGTGTCTCTCTCACATTGATGTTTTGCTCTCCCTAACTCGCCACTCTTTTTAAAAATCTATGGAAAAATATTTTTGGGTAAGGACTAACCAAAACCAACAAACAAAAACATGCCTCCACTGTGGTGGGCAGCAGTTGAAATCGGTGCCTAATTATTTCAGCCTTCAATCTATTTTTTCCTGCCAGGCTCCTTCCAACCCTCTCATTCCTCCTTCTCATGTGCAGTTGAGAGTTAGGCAAGAATTTGAGTGGAGTCATTTGTAGATTTATGAACTTTCCTTAAGGTGGCTCCTCTGCTCTCACTTTTATCTGCCCTGGCAGCCATGATCCTATCCACTGGCTGCTCAACCCATCAACACTGTGGTTTATTGCTTAAGTTCTAGCTTTTTCATGCCCCATAAGCTAGAGAGTAACCTCAGACCAACAGCTATATAAAATCAGGTGACACACAATGCAGCATCTTATCTCCAAGAATTGACTTTCCTCTTGTTTTGGCTTTCGCATATGTGTTGTTATTGTTGTAAATTTTTGTCAAGAGTTTATCATTGTTATCTGTGGGAGGACTAGTTTAATACAAGCTAGTCTGATATGACCAGGAGCTAAACTCCCTCAATACATTTTGGATCTATTGTGTGTGCTCAATTCAGTAGGCAATAAGCATGACTATAGTTTATCTTGGAAGCCTAGTTTTATTAGTATTGCATTAATATTGATATGCATGCCTGTGTACCATTTTTAAATGTATTTATTTTTAGATACAGAGTACCATAGTGTCCAAAAATAAAAACTGTCAAGACAATCACCCTAGATTAAAATCTAAATCTATTTACTCACTCTCTGTCTTGAGCTATTAAAATTTTCTAAATTTTATGCAGAGAATAGACTGATGGTTACCAGAGGGGAGGAGGGTTGGGGGACTGGGCAAAAAAGGTAAAGGGATTGAGAAGTACAATTGATAGTTTAAAAAAAAGTCATGGGTATGTAAAGTAAAGCATAGGAAATGTAGTCAATAATATTATAATTACTATGTATGGTGCCAGGGAGGTACAAGAAATATTGGGGGCAGCAATTTGTGAAGTGTACGATTATGTGACCACTGTCCTATACACATAAAAATAATACAAAATAATATTAAATATAAACTTTAATTGAAAAATAATTTTTAAAAAGTTATGCAATTTATTTTCTAAACCTTTCTTTATTGATAGCATGGAGATAATAAACTACCTATGTATGTGTAGGTTAATTGCACTAAGGGTAATATTTTGTAGATACTAACTGGAAAGGTCTATTTACAGACAGTTCCCACCATTCTAATTTATCTCTTTCTGTGCAGAAACAGATATTAAATACTCTTTCCATATCCATTGCCACACCCTTGATCTTTTACCAGCATCCATTTTGTACATCTAGGAGAGGGGAGCAAAAGTTGACTGAGGGTTACTGGAGAAACTTTGCTTCCTAATGAAAGTGACAAATATTTCTGTGTTAAATGCAGGCACAACAGAGAGCCACTGCAGCCACTCTAAGTCTATGAGGAGGAAATCAAGGGAATCTCACTGATGCCAGTTCTAACACCAGTGAGCTCTCAAATCAGTGCCAACAGCTACTTTTCTTTAGACTTCTTCTCAAGATAAATACCCCCCTCGTTGTGTAGTTCACTACTCACCAGGTATCTAGTGACTTCCAGCTGAATGCATTTCTAGCTAATAACTACTACTTCCTGGGGTTGTTTTGAATATCATATGGGATAGTGTATGTCAAATGCTTAGGTGAGAGTGTAACACACAGTGAGCAATCAATAAGTGTAAAATATAGTTTTATTTAGTCATTTATTTATGATCTAACTTGCTTCCAAAATTATCCGAGATAGTTTATGCAAGCATATACAGTTCAACAGGAAAAAATAGAGTCAAAAAGAATAAAAAGTAAAAAAGAGTTACTAAAGTTAAGACACATTTGTAAAGATACATGTAATTGCTACAGACAGTTCCTAAATCTGATTTGAGTTTCCTAGCAGTGAAAAAAAAAAGGAAACAAGTCATCTGGTATTAAGAATCAATTTTTTGTTGTTGTTCAGGTCAAGTAATAGCAAAATATAAGAGAGGAATTTAAACTTGTAGATACTGAATTTTTAAGATATAACCTAAGGTTCTCCGTTATTTCCCATGTTCTCAAGTTAACAGGCTTTAATAGGGTACCCAAATTTCATATAACACTTTCATCTCACACCTAATAGATTTTACCTTGGTAAAAATGAGTTTTCTCACATGGAAAAACATAGATAGATATAGATATAGATATAGATATAGATATAGATATAGATATAGACATAGATATAGATATATAATAAGAGCCTAAAAGCCTAAATGACCATTTCAGCAGAACAACCAGAACAACTGGTAGCTATGATGTGCACTGGCCACCAGGGGGCAGACGCTCAATGCAGGAGCTGACCCTGTTTGTCAGTGTGCTCCCACAGTGGGAGTGCTGCTCAGCCAGAAAGCCAGAAGCCGTGCTCACAGCTGGCAAGTGCAGCAGAGGTGGTGGAAGCCTCTCCCACTTCTGCAGCAGTGCTAAGGAGCAGTGAGCCAAGCAGTAAGGAGCAGCGAGCAGGTGAGTGGTAAGGAGCGAGGGGTCCAAGACTGCGAGAGCACACAGGCTGGGCTGAGGGACTCCCTCCACCCCCGCCCCCGCAGGTGCATGATTTTGTGCACCAGACCTCTAGTGAGCGTGCGCACACACACGCTCTAAGCTGATGGCCAAAAAAAAATCTTAAAAGTTGTCTACCATGATAATTATCTGCAATGATTATTTCTTTAAACACTTATATTGGCATACTGAGGGGGGGGGGGGAGAACAGCCTAGGCAGGTTATGAAGGACTCTAACATACACAACTGCTTTATTTTAAAACTATTTATAACTTTTTGTTGTTGTCGTTCATCTTCACCAGAGGATATTTTTCCAATGATTTTTATAGAAAGAGTGGAAGGGAGAGAGAGAGACAGAGAGAGAGAAACGTCAATGTGAGAGAGAGACATCAATTGGTTGCCTCCCTGCATGCGCCCTGCAACCAAGGCACATGCTTTTGACTGGAATCGAACCCAGGATCCTTCAGTCCACAGGCCAATGCTTTATCCACTGAGCCAAACTAGCTAGAGCTATTTATAACTTTTAATACCCTAGCAGTAATAGAGAAAATCACAGTCATATAAGAGACAGAGAAATACTCATATATAACAAATACCCAAACATTGAGGCAACTTGAGAGAGAGAGAGAGAGAAAGAGAGAGAGAGACGGACAGAGAGTGGGACTCTCAAAAGAAGCAGTAACATTTTCTCTGTTGGTGTATTCTCTGTTTATTAGGAAGACTGTCTGACCTAATGAGGAGTTGTAAGTCTGGAAGAGAAAATCTGCTTTAGGAAAACAGTAACCTCTTCTCTTAAGAGTTGAGAATTCTCAAAAGCAAGGGTTTTCTGACACCTTCCAAAGGAAAATTTTAACATGGGTTTTAAAAATCTGGGAGTATTGTTTGGACTCCGGAAGTCTGCAAGGCAGGAAGACCTGGTCGTTTATTCATATTCATTCATTCAAGGTCAATGTGGACAAGAAGACGTTGGCCATCACATCTATTGGAGGGGAAGGTAAGGAGGGATGAACGTTAGAACCAAGGCAATGGGGAGGGAAAGGACTAGTTCTCATCTTTGGTCCTGGAGTTTTCTCCTCAAGATAAGTGGATAGTAAAGGCTCCAAATTAAGCTTGTAAAAGGGCTGCAAACCCATTCCATGCCCAAGGCCCTGCTTTCCAGATAACTCCAAAAATGTACCATCCTAATAATAAGCAAATATAGCATAGCTTCAAATTATGGGTTTCGAGTAAGTTTTTAAAGTTACCGGTTTATTTATTTTTAAATCACTAGATATAAGGGGTCATTCTTTGAGCATAAAGCTGCAGTTGAATAAATAAATGAAATGGATACCTATTTATTGTTTCAAGGTTGCTTTGGGGGCTCATGATAAATTCTATAGATAGAGTTAAAAATCCTTACAAGTCTTAAAACGTAATTTGGAAACCATCTCCTATCACGTATCCCAATCCCCCAGATCAGCATCTCCAGGCAGAGAGCATTTGGTTCTCCTGAAGCCGTGCTGTGCAAACAAGAGATGGTCATGTGTAGTTGTCACAGCCTCCCACTGGGGAAAAGGGCAACCTTGAACTCTGGTGTCAGCTGCTCCAGACACATATTGCTCGGTTTCATGAATGAATGCACTAACTAGCAGCCTATTCCGCTAATTGTTTGTAAACCATTTTACATTCACTCTGCTCCCAATTCAGCTTTTGAAGCAATTCTACCATCATGCAATTCTGCAGTTCACCTTGTAGTTCTATATATTCTCTCACCTTCAAAGAATGCAAGGAGTGTTTCAGCTTACATTTTAAATACGAAGAAGCAAATGTGTGAAGGGATAAAATAAAAATACACTGAGATTTTTTTAGAACCTATGTACTTTCAAAATATGCTTATTTTAACAAGTAAGCTCCATGAGAACGCAGCCTCTGCCTATCTTGTTCACCAATATAGCCCCAATACTTATATTAGTGCCTGATATTTATAGGCCCTCAATGAACATTCCATATCTATATTTCTTTTAAGAAATGCATTACGGTGCATGTAAACCATTCTCCCATTCATGCTAACCTTGACCTTTTTAGAAAAATAAAGAAATTAATCTGTCTGCTGTGACAGCCACGGATGAGCTCAAAATTCTTCCCAGCTTTTCTAACTACCCTTCCGGGACATGGGCATCATCTGTCAGGTGGCTGTCAGACCCAAGCTGAAATCGTTGCTGTAATCTTCATCAACTTCCAGCATTTATGCTTCATACCTTCCGCAGAATTTGAAGAAGGTACGTTTTGTTTTCTAAATAAATATGGAATTAAAATGAAAGATGAAGAGTAGTCCCATCAAAGAATTGTATTGCCTGTTTTGCTGAAATATTTCATTGAGCTTAAAAGAAAGATCTACCAAAAATAATGAGATGATTGAATTTGTTTTTGTTATTGATACATTGAAGGGTACTAGTAATCTTTGAAAGTAAAAGACATCTCCACGCATTTCTAGAGAGAATGTTTAAAATGTGACTACGTGTATGAATAAATATATCCCTTGCCATATGACAGAGAAGCTTACGGCTGTGGCAGGTTATTTAATTTTAGGCCCCTCTCAAGCTCTAGATCATAAGTGGGAAAGGATCCCAGCCTCCATGAACCTAGACCCTTGGTCGGCAAACCGAAGCTCGCGAGCCACATGCGGCTCTTTGGCCCCTTGAGTGTGGCTCTTCCACAAAATACCACGTGCGGGCGCGCACATACAGTGCGATTGAAACTTCGTGGCCCATGCGCAGAAGTCGGTATTTTGTGGAAGAGCCACACTCAAGGGGCCAAAGAGTCTCATGTGGCTCGCGAGCCGTGGTTTGCTGAGCTGCAGTTTGCAGACCACTGACCTAGACCAAGGTAGGGCCTGCTGATTTTGCTTGGCTTACTCTGACTTCAGCTTGACCACCATGTTGCACCTTCCAAGAGACATCCATTCTCCCTACCTGCAGAGCTGAATGAGGGCCTCCCTGTAAAACCCCCATTGGTTAAGCTTTGTGAGGTAGAGCACTGTTGGATGGCCATTCCTCCCTCCTCTCCAGGACAGGCAGTAGCACTCAAGCAGTTAACCACCTTCTACATGTCCTGGTAACACATTCCTGCCACAACACTCCTCAGCACTCCAGACCCAAATTTCTGGAAATGTGTCCACATGGTGACATGCACTCTCTGGCTACACAGAAAGGACTGAAGTCAGGGCCAAGGAGAGGAAAACACGAGTTTACAAGGCGGGTGGAGAGGGATGGAGGGGAGCAGCTGGTCTTGTCCTTTTGTTGTTGTTGTTCTTTGACTCAGAGAACTTAATGGTCTGTGTGACAGTTTGAAACTCAGGCAACTACCATTCTTTAAAATGCACCTGAAGGATAGCAATTTGTTTCCTGAATGCCACTGACTGACAGAGCCCCTAAACAAATTATTTAAAAAGTGGATGGGATGGGGGAGGAGTTAGTCTCATTTATAACCTATTTGAAGCTATATACATGCAACTATAATCATATATGCTCATTATTATATCTCCAGTTGCCTCTAAGTACTGGCATTTAATGAGTTAAAGACAAATGACTAATAGCAATCAGGGTTGTAAGTAAACTGCTCTGAAGGTATTTGACTGAAGGTAAATGCTTGCTCTTTGTGCTGAATAGGAAGAGCACAGGGCTTGCTGGAAAAGAAGGGAATGGGCTTGAGAGAGCGCATTAAGCCAAAATCACACGCTTGTCCTGACCATCCTGGGTGCTGTGCCGCAATAATTAGGGAGGCACAATACCATTCTGTGGGTTGGGAAAGCCAGTAAGAAGGAGACTTAAGTTAAGCTAGCATACATCAAAAATAATTGACAATGGTTAGGCTTCATCGTAGGGAAGCCTGCACTGGCATTACAGTCACCAGCCCACCACCCACCTAAGAATTATTATTTGAAAAGGATGTCAGAGGATTATAGAAGATCCTTGTGTCTGCTCCAATTAGGATCAACACTTCTGCTGCTGCTGCTCTCTGAGCATCCAGTATGCAATGATGAAAACATATTGACCCCTGCTGGAACTATGAAGAACTGCAGTCTTTCCCCCCCATTGCCAAATTTTCCCTGAAAGGAAGACATGCTTTAACCATTATTTGCATGTGCCAAACATAAGGGGCTGTGCTGGTGTATTTGTTCATTTATTTTAAAGAATCCTCTATAACACAGTGCCGATAATAAAATATTTTTAGTTACAAAGATTACTCAGAATATTCCATGACTCCAAGAAAATTAAAGCTCCTAATGATATAGCCTTAATTTTTTATGTCGTTTCTAGCACTATTTTGTGCAAATTTGGGGAGGCAGACAACTAGCATCAAATTTGGGTCCTCCCTATTATCTCTTAGACCCCCCCCCCTTTAGACTCACTTTATAGTATTATTTTTAAAGAAACTTAAAATTGGGGAAAAACACTAAATTTTTTTAGTAATTACTTTGTTTGCATATGATTATTATCTCAGAGTTTGAATCTCCCTAACCATTTCTTTCTAAGCTATTTTCCATATGAACAAGGGTCATAATGTGTGCCATTGTAGAATATTACTGAGAGACTTTATCTCTTAAGAATTCTTATAGAAGAGCTCAGGGCAAAGGAACTTTCACAGCATACTTGGGATCACTGAGTTCTTTTCCAGATAAGTGATCACTGGACATGGGACAGTTAACTCATAGAATACATGACTTGCCATTTTGTAAGATGTATTAAAATGGCATAGATACTGTTAGAATTCTTGCTCTCTGTTGGGGATTAGAAAAAGAAGAATTTATTCAATAAGTTAACAAAACAATCACATCAATGTCAGGAAATTGGGTATAAGCTCTCCAACAACACCAAGGCAATGGTTTCTTGACAAGCTCTATCAGCTTGGCCAATGCTTAGCCAAGACCTGGAAGTCATTCTATGCGCAGACCCACTTAGCCTGGCTCCCTTTGATGGTTGCCACAGAACTCCTCAGCTCAGCCATCTCCTCTGAAAATGCACACAATTGGTCAAATGGAAAAAAATTGAAAGCTCCATTTTTGTTTCATATAAGAATTTTTTAGTTATTTACCAATAAAACTTTATTTACAAAATCAGGTGTCAGGTAGGATTGGTCTGCAGGCTACAGATGGCCAACCCCTGCTTTAAAATGAGCAAAAAGAAAACAAATTCAGGTGTCAGCCAGATCTTTTTTATTTTATTTTTCAATTACAGTTTACAGTCAATATTATTTTGTATTAGTTTCAGGTGTACATCATAGTGGGTAGTTAAACATATACTTTACAAAGTAGTCCCACTTATATTTCCAGTGCCCACCTGACACCACACATAGCTATTACAATATTATTGACTATACTAGCGATCTGGTGCACAAAATTCATGCATGGGTTGCGGTGATCAGGGCCAATCAGGTTCCCCACCTCCCCGCCTCCCCACCTCCTCCTTCCCTCACTCCCTCAGTGCCCCACCACCACCGCTGGTCCCCTGCCATGTTCCATGCCACACCCTAGTGGCCAGCGCATGTCATAGCGAGTGATTGAACTACCGGTCTTCCCATCAAACTCCTGAGGGAAAAATTTGCATATTAGCCTTTTATTATATAGGATTCCCTATGCTGTACTTTACATGTCCATGACTATTTTGTGACTAACAACTTGCACTTCTCAATTAATTCCTTCACCTTTTTCATCCAGTTCCCCCAACCCTCCTTCCCTCTGGCAACCACCAATTTAAAGACCATAATGCATGTATAATAGTTCAATGGTCAATGCTTTTTTAAAAATAAAAAGAAAAAGAGCTCCATTGATTATGCAAATGATGTCCTAGTTTTGTATTTATAGTGAAGAAAAAAGAATCAAAATACCCAATCATGGGATGTGAGGTCTATGAAAGCAGTATAGTTTTATTTCCCACCCTATCTCCAATACCAATGACATTGCCTTGCATATAGCAGGCATTTATTAATTTGAGAACCACATCTTTTTAAAATAATAATGTTAATCAGCTTATGTCCTGATTTTTTTCATTTTCCAAAAATATTACCATGGTAAATTACTTAATTTCTCTAAACCCTGTTTTCTTCAACTATAAAATAAAGACAATTACAACTGCCACCTTAAAAAAATAAAATGAGAGTAAGTTTATAAAATTACGTTATGAATTTTAAAAGATAACACAAATTGTGTTATAAGCAAAGTCTTGAATAAATGTTTCTCTTCTTGGATCCAAGAGCTATTTCAAAGGAAAGGCAGAATTAGAAAAAAAAAAATGGTTCATAAAGGTGGTAGAATCTGAACCAAACATTAATATATGGAGTTAAATGAGAAAAAAAAAAATGGTTGACAGCATTTGTTTATAAAATACAACTTCAAAGGAGTCAGGGATTATAATATAGATTATCTTAATCAGAAACAAGAACACACAGGAGTGGGGAAGGAGTATAAGTAATCCTTTCAACAAGGAAAGAAAAGTAGAAATTAGCTTCATTTCCCAGAAATATTGCTGTCGGAAAGATAACACAAATAGGAAGCTTAAGCTAAAATGACTGTGAGTCGTAGTGGCAACCATTTCTAAAAGCCCCTACCCATGACATTTACGTTTCATATTTGTTCAAAAATATTTTAATGGTAACATGCCGAAAGACATTCCATGCTGTATTTATCATACGGGATAAAAAAATCAATTAAAATGCCTATTTGTATTATAAGGAATATTGGACAGGCTTAAAGTCAAAGTTAAATATTTCTCAGAACCTCTCCAGGTTGCCATGAGACTTCCTGTATTTCATTTTCAATGACAGACATGTAATTTAAAAAGAAAAAAGATGTGAAAGATGAAAGACTGAGTGGGAGAGCTCTTGTAATGGGTTTTTAAATGTTCCTTCTGCTCTGAGCGGGTTGAAGTAATGCAGTGGTGCACAGTAGCTGGGCTACATTTCAGTCTCAGAAGCCCAGTGACGTTATGAAACACCATGTAAAACCACTGGAACCCTTAGCGGGGCGGAGGCAGGATCTGGCCAGCTTAGCCAACCAAAGTCCTAATGACCATTCCATCGATTCTTAGCATATCTTTGTGCTGTGGGGGATTGTATTTATCCTTTAAAACACATAGCATTTCCATAGCTCATTATTTCCAAAAGGAAATTTCATTCATATCCAAATGTTATCCAAAAGTCCTAAATGTTTATGATTCATACTCATTGGCTGCCTCCTACAGATAGAACTCATTGCCAATTAGTCAATAAATAATGTACCCATACTACAGACATAAAAATATCCAAGACTTTCCCCCCTTAGATAATAGTTCAGTGGCAGACACCAAAAGGTAACTAGGCTATTAAAGTTATATTTTATATGATACTTACTTAACTGCTAGTTGAATACAACATGAGAGAGTATGAAAAGCATGTAGAAATTTCAATTATAAAATATACTTTTTGAAAACTATTACATGTTAGAGTCATAAAAGTTGAAAAATCCATAAAAAGGAATGGTATGATTATGACAGAAAAAAATCAATAAGTAAAGAAATCCTGTAGCTATAAGCCTTGATTCCTGAACCCAGTCACTTTTCCAATATTACACTTCAGGCTGACCCCAAGTCATTGATGGTTCACCTGGATAATGACAATTAAGCATTATTCATCATTCTTCACTTTCCATTATTCTTTATTGTCACTTTAATTGCAATATATTATTATAATCTAGTCATTATTTAAGTGGCTTCTTTGATTAGAGGTTTGGGGAAGATTGACATAATCCAGTTTTTAAAAAGTGTCATGCATGTGCTATAATCATCTTATACTGATGGTCAAAATCATTTCAATAAAGAGAAAATGTCCATTTCCATTTTCATTCAACCATCCCATATTCTCTGTTTACATAAAAATCATGACAATCATACCTAGTAGGGAAAATAAGAATGAAAATATATTGCCCCGGCCGATTGACTCGGTTGGTTAGAGTGTTGTCCCGTGCACCAAAAGGTTGCTGGTTTGATTCCCAGCTAGGGCACAACCAATCCACGTCTGTTTCTCTCTCTCTCTCTCTCTCTCTCTCTCTCTCTCTCTCTCTCTCTCTTCTTTCCGGTCTCTGCAATTTCCCTTCCTCTCTCTGAAATCAATAAACATTCTTGGGTGAAAATTTTAAAAAAGAATGCAAATTTGTTTTAAAAAATTAAGCATAAAAATTGCTATACTTGAGCATTTTATAAAGATTAGTTTGAAATACACACACAGAGAGGCATACCTCATTTTATTACATTTCACTTTATTGCACATTGTAGACATTGCATTTTCTAAATAAATTGAGACTTATGAAAACCCTATGTTGATCAAGTGTTTGAACACCATTTTTCCAACAACATTTGCTTACTCCATGTCACTGTGTCACATGTTGGTAATTCTTGCAGTATTTCAAACTTTTTCATTATTATTATATTTGTTAAGGCGCTGTAACCAGTGATCTTTGATATTATTATTGTAAGTAGAGGCCTGATGCATGAAAATTCATACATTCGGGGGAGGGGTGGGACCCTCAGCCCAGCCTGTACCCTCTCACATTCCAGGAGCCCTCAGGGGATGTCCTATGGATGGCTTAGGACAGGGGTGGGCAACCCCTGGATGCGTGCCAAACATGGCACACCAGTAACTTTTGCTGGCACTCGAAACCCTCTCTTATAATCTTCCATTTACATTTTTTTCTTAATATCAACTTTTTTATTTTTCAGATAAATTCAGTGTAGGTGCATCTTAGATAAATAATTTTACATAACAAGTTATCTTAAAGACCATAGACATGGATTGACGAGAGAGGGGAAGAGCAATTTCTATGCCTCTGCCTTAACTCTCCCTGCCTTCCTAGATCCGACCAGTGTTTTGGTTTCATCCACATACGCTTGTGAATCTTTGTTCTCAGTGATGAATTTTGTTAAGTCTCATAATAGGAGTAGCCTAATGGATGAAAGTAGTAGCTCATGCATATCTCTGAAGGTCACGAAATATAAACCTGATGTAAAATCTCTGTCATCAGTGATGCAGCAGCAAAAGTCCCACTGATAATATCAAATGGAGTCATAAAGTTTTCTGTCGGACTATCAGTGTACATGTATACATTAAAAAAATAAATGTGTTTTTCATCATCATATACTTTTTGTCACTTGCATGAATTTTATTATTTCTTCAAGGTTCTTCACATACGTACACCTTAAGAGATATCAAGTAGGCATAACATGTTCTCAAAAAATTAGGGTTGGCACGCAGAAGAATTTTGAGTTAGAGATACAATTAAAGGGGTCATCTTGCCAAGCATGCTTAAATTTAAAGAAATATAGTATAATGGGTAGAATAGCTCGATAATTTAAAGTTATTAAATATGCTACATATCTCTATATATAAAAGCCTAAGTTACCTTTACGACCGAACAACCAGAACGACCGTAATGACCAGTTGACCAGTCATTATGACACACAGTGACCAACAGGGGGCAGATGTTCAGTGCAGGAGCTGCCCCCTGGTGGGCAGTGTGCTACTATAGCCAACCTCTCACAGCCAGCCAACCTCCACCAGTCCCTCCCGCCGGCAGGCAAACCTCCCATGGCCCCTCCCCGCTTCTGGTAGGCCCCATCTGGCAGGCCCCATCTGGCCAGCAGGCCCATGGCTGGCAGGCCCCAGCCAGCAGCTGGCAAGCCCCAGCCAGCAGGCCCCGTCCAGCAGCTGGCAGGCCCCGGCTGGCCCAGCCCTGATAGGCCCTGATCACTAGCCAGGCCTAGGGATCCCACCTGTGCACAAATTTTGTCCACCAGGCCTCTAATAATCTGATATTAAAATTATTCTAACATCAGAAAGGATTCTGTCTTTATTTTTTATACTTCTGTAAACTTCAGTAAATATATAGAATAAAAAATAAAACATTATGTTACTGGGGAACATATAGCCCAGAAGCAAAATGTAATTCTTCAGTTTATTTCTATCCCATTCTAACATGAAACTACACACTAGTAAGTGTGTTGTTCACACACTTGTTTTTAGTACTATAAAGAACACTAAAACAATTACAAAAGAGTATTAAATTAATACAAAATACCAAAAGAGGTGTTGATTCGATGGTAGAATATTTGCTTCAAACAGATATTCCCTAATGTAAATCTGATCTATTCCTTGGATGGACCTTCACATTCACTATTTTCTACTTCTGGCTTGGAGCTACTTTTTTCTTTTTTACCTCTTTCTAATGATGGCTTTCTTTGTTCCATCACATGGCTCTTCTTATTCATTATCTTTCACAGAGGAAATATCTAGACAATTACTTTTAATTTTTTTGTTGTTGTTATTTGGTCAATTCAGGAGATGCTCTTTTAAAAGATTGCATTTATTTCTCCTATATAGTGTAGAATATGCAAAAATGCTAAGACTTAGCACAGACAAATGCAGAAATCTATGACTCATAGTTTATACTGTCACTCAAATCCATTAGCTCTTTATTATTACTGAAACTTTGGTAGCATTTTACATGATTTTAAATGCACATTTCTGTTGCTTCTTTGATTCCTGTCTGCATCCAATCACCATACTTAAAAAAAATCATTTTATTCTTTGCCTAGAATATTTTATCTTGCTTTTTCTCCAATTTTCTTTTTAGTTCAATCATCTTAACATGATTTTCTAAAAAGGGGGAAAGTAGGCAAGAGGAATCTACATGAATTGAACACTTTCTATATAACAAACATACTCACTTTCTCTAAAAAATATAAAATTTAAATTCTTGAACATGAAAGATACAGTAATAAAATAGAGAAGTAGAAGTATCATCTTTGACAATGACAGAAGTAAAAAATAACACTAGGAATCCCAGATCTAACTTGAAACAAGTCAATTAAGATAGACTCCCATAAGATGGAGTCACTTGGTGAATGTTCTAAACAGTTCTGTTCATAATTATGGAAACCACACCTTTCTTCTCCACACAAAGAGCATTTTGTATGTGGTGGGAGTTGGGTGAAGTGGGGTTGGGAGGGGTAGGGGAGAGGTTATGGGAACTCGAACAATTTCATAAACAATTTAAAAGGAATTCATGGCAACACAGTGGAGTGTCTGTTACTTTAACATATATTATATATTGTTTCAAATGTTGCACTTTTTTCAAGCTTTTATGACAAGGATTCTTTCACTTTTTATTTTTATTAAAGCTGATCTTATCACTTTAAGAACCATTAATCTACAAATGAAATCAAATTGTTTTCTTAAACGGAAAACGGATCCTATATAATAAAAGCCTAATATGCTAAGTGCCCAGTCGTTTGGTCATCTGTTCAATCAATCAAAGCATAATATGCTAATGATATGCTAAGGCTGCTAAACTGCTCGCTATGATATGCACTGACCACCAGGGGACAGGTGCTCTGACTGGTAGATCAGCTTGCTGTTGGGGTCTGGCTGATTGGGACTGAGCAAGATGGGCCAGATGTGCCCTGGAACCCTCCTGCGGTCCCTCCCCAGCTAGCCAACCTCCTGCAACACTCCCCTGCCCCAGTCATGAACCAGTGGGGTCCCTTGGCCTGGCCTGCGCCCTCTTGCAATCTGGGACCCCTCAGGGGATGTCAGAGAGCTGGTTTTGGCCCGATCCCACAGGCCAGGCCAAGGAACCCCACTGGTACACGAATTCACACACCGGGCCTCTTGTATAAGAATAAGATGATATTATTTTGCTGTTGTTATTACTATTAGCTAACCAGAAACATATTATATATTATTAGAATTATATATTAAAAAATAAAGGTTTTGGGGTCAAAAAGGTATAAACTTCCAGTTACAAAATAAGTCATGAGAATGTAATGGACAGCCTTTGACTATAGTTAATACTGTAGTATACATCTGAAAGTTGCTAAGAGAGTAGATCTTAAAAGTTCTCATCACAAGAAAAAAATCTGTACCCACAGATTTTAATTTGTGTGGTGATAGATGTTAACTAGACTCACTGTGGTCATTTCACAATAAATGCAAATATTGAATCATTGCAATGCACACCTGAAACTGATGCAATGTTATATGTCTTTTATATCTCATTACAAACGATTATTTAAAAAGGAAGTAAATGTTTATCTTTTTAGCATAATTATTTGTATTCTATCTTTATAAAAATATATAAAGATATTTCACAGCTTCCCACACAGATTCAAATTCACTTTCTGTAGAAAATAACTCCCATGAAGAATTATATCTTCATCTGGGCATACTCTCCTGTTGGTTGTAGTAATCTGAGCTGTAGTTATTTACAGTCTTATGTGTATTTTTTGGCAAATATTATGTCATGTGTGTGTCTTGAACCCTCAAGTAGTATGTAAACTTGAAGGACAAACAATAAATTTAAATGTTCAAAGAAAAATCTATATATTATACAATGTCTAGATTTAGCTGAGTAGCTGGCATACACGATCTCTATAAGTATTATTACTATTATTATTATTATTATTAAACAAATCAGACACCTATTTTCTTAGATTCTTCTGTCTTCATACATACATACTTATCTACTATGGCATTTAATATATAATGGGATATATATAATTTTGAATGAGAAGGACTAAAGATTATTTATTGTCATTATTACCAATATTATTATTGGCAGTTATTCTTGTGAACATAGAATTAGTGCTAAAATAATCATCTGATTGCAAACAAGTCATCTGACTTTCTTCTGTTTTACTATCTTTATCTGGAAAAAAATTCTTATAAAAGTGTTTCCTGTATTTTGAGGGTTATTAAGAGTATTCACTTTGAATTATTCCTAAGATAAAAATTGAATAAGTACTGAAGACACATGAGATGGTAAATTCTGGGTAAAGAGTTGCTAGAGTCTGGTTTTGATTTTGAGTCCTCAAAATTGGATGCCACAGACAGACAGTTGTTAGGACTGATCATTCAGATATTTAATGCATTTTCACTGAACACATTTCATGTGACAGGCATTGTGGGGGATCCTGGGGAAACAGTAGAGAACAAGACAGAAAGTGGTCCCTCTGTCAGAGCTTGTGGTACAGTGTTCGTGCAGAGGGTGGGCAGTGGTGAGAGGACCAGGAAGTAAGTGTATATCTCTAAGTTTTAAGGATCAATGCTCAGCTCCAAAAAATGGCAAAGCCATCTTGAATTGATGCAGACAGTACCGTCAGGAGCAGATGAGAATGGCTGTGTCGTTAGGCGGTATTGACACATTGGATCCACTTGCCTATCTTCCATTTAATAGACTTGGTAATAAATAGAAAAAACTCACTGAAATTTCAGTACTCATTTGGGTGTGGAGGAAGCTTCCTGGAATGAGAGAGCAGGATGGAGACGCTGAGAGAGCAGGCTTCTCACAAACACTTCCTGCTCAAACTTGTTTCAGACAGACTGAACATTTTACAAGAACAGGTTTCTTATTATATTCCTCTCAGCCTTTTGGACTAAAATCAGCTGGCTGAGAAGCATTAGAAAAGTATCAAGCCTTTTCAAACCTAAAGTAACAAGGAGAGTTTTATTGAAAACTTTTTTTTATTCAACTCATATATCTGTAAGTTGCTTGCTACATAAAAAGTTTATGCATATTTCAGATGCTTTCTTATTTTACAGTCTCCAAAAAAATATGGATAAGTCAAACCAAATGTCAAATTCTAACACCTGTTACAAATAAACAGGCTTAAAGCAAACTTCCCTGGTCATGCTTATGGGAAGATTTAACCCACTGCTGAGAATTAATGAAACATTTTAGAGAGCTGTGTATTTTAGAGAAAAATCGCCCACATTTTCCTGGGGAGTTAAATAATTTCCAGGCATAGGCAATGAAGTCAAATCCTTGCTGTATTTGCCCTCAGTATTTCCAAAGACTTGTTTGGGAAAATTTTCAAAGAAAGAAAAAATGAGTTTACCTGTTCAAAATCAAGAAAATATGACGACATCCTGGTTCAAGATTATCTTCATGATCCTCAGACTTCAGAAGTAGGCTAAATTTCTTAGATAGAGTCCATAACTAGAAGTTCCCAAGAAACATCTAGAAATCACTGACAATTGGAGTACATTTTTATCATTCTTAGAACATGTCAGCAAAGCATCTAGGCCAGTGGTTCTCAACCTGTGGGTCGCGACCCCTTTGGGGGTCGCCTAAGACCATCAGAAAACACATATATAATTACATATTGTTTTTGTGATTAATCACTATACTTTAATTATGTTCAATTTGTAACAATGAAAATACATCCTGCATATCAGATATTTAAATTATGATTCATAACAGTAGCAAAATTACAGTTATGAAGTAAAAACAAAAATAATTTTATGGTTGAGGGTCACCACAGCATGAGGAACTGTATTAAAGGGTCGCAGCATTAGGAAGGTTGAGAACCACTGATCTAGGCCTTTGTACTTTGTGTTTCCTGTACCTGGAATATTTCCCTCCCCCTGTCCATTCCATACATAAATCTCATTTCCATCAAGTCTCAACCCATAACCTTGTCTTTCTGGTCCTCCTAATTTACAGCATTCTGTTTTCCTTGGTCAGAAGCCCCATGCCTCAGCCATTTCTTCTTCACTGACATCCATACACTTTATATTCCTACACACATTCTTCATCTCTCTCAAACAATATCTTCTCTATTGTTTAGTTCCCATCCTTTCCAACCTCACTTTCTGTCTGGCTTTCCAGGCAACTGTGGGAAAATGGAGACAAAATCAAGGTGGAGGCAATAGTGAGGTGACCCATTTTCTATCACTGCATCACAACAGCTGGTTCTGATAGGATTCAAGGAATATATTCCAAATGAAATGTAATCTTCTGCTTCTATATTAAATTAAGCCTTTGGCATTCTTAGATCTGATATGTGAGATTTTCAAATTTAGCACATAACTCATAGATACACAGAATAAGTTGCTGGTTGCCAGAGGGGAAGTGGGTTGCGGAGCTGGGTGAAAAAAGGTGAAGGGATGAAGAAGCACAAATTAGTAGTTACAAAATGATCACGGAATGTGGAATGCCCCATAGGGAATATGGTCATTAATATTGTTATAACTATGTATGGTGTCAGGTGGATACTCAATTTATTGAGCTAATCACTTCATGCATTATATAAACCTCTAATCCCTGTGTGGTATAAGTGAAACTAATATTGTAAATCAACCGCAATGAAAAATAAAAATATTATTTAGAATGTAGCACATACCCTAGAAGTTTATGATATGTGTTAATTTCTAGTTTTCTTGAATTTTGAACCTAAGTCTTTAGCAAGTCATTTAGCCAGTCACAATCTCTCAACAAGCTTTATTGCTTTCTACTAGTAATTTCTTATAGCATATATCTTGTTAATGTGATGCTTAAAATTTGGGATTTTAAAGTGTCAGGATATATCTCTTAACTATAACAAGTATCTACTGCATTTATTATGGCTCCATTTTGCACATTAAATTCCTAGAACTGGCATCAAAAGCTAAGGGCCTTTTTATAAAAATCTGTGCATGGTGGGACAACACAAATGGGTTGTGAAATAATTGACTGCAATTGCTACTCCTTGGGAGAGTGAAATTGAGATGAGAGGAGAAAGAAGAGATATGTATTCTGTGGTATTACATAAAAATGAGCCAGGTGCCCCAAACAAAAGGAAATAGAATAGAACTGAACTATTCTAAGCATTTTAAACCAAGTGATTGTTAAATCATCTTGAGGTACAAGTGTTGGGAATAAAACATTTTTCTGGCACTTTGCAAAAGAGATAGGATCAAGCCATAGGTTGCTGTAAAAATAAAGTGAAGCCCATTGCCATTAGTTAAAAAATAAAGAAGAAAAAAGAAAGAAATTATTAATGCTCATCTACATTCTGTCCCCAGATTTCGTTTTCTAATATATTCTCAAAAAATAAAAAAAGGAGTCAGGGTTCCATAGCTGATTCTAGGGCTGGTCCTGGAAATACATAAGGCAAGCCAGAGCAATTTACAGTGCTAGAAAGTAAGGAAGTATCAAAAAATAAAGGGATGGGGCCACATCAAAGCGATATAGGAACCAAATGGAAAGAGCTCCCAATGGCTAAAACTGTGGGCGATTCTAAGCAAGGATCCAATAATGTATTAGATTATAACCCAAACTATAAAACAAGCATCCATGAGTTCATGCTGATACAAATGAATAAATAAGTAAATCAGAAAAGATAAAGCTCCTGTATGGAATAATTGAAATAATTTCTATAGCTACTCCCCCACAAATAAGTGGACCTGAGCTCCCCATTTCTTGACGATTGGTCAAACTTAGTGACTTGATTTTGAAGGGTAGAGTATGAAAAGGTGAAAAGCAGGTAACTTCACAGTGGAAAAACCTGACAAAGACTATCTAGGTCTGGGTGGAGGTGGGAAAAGGGTGCAGAAATCGGGGACATCTGCAATAGTGTCAACAATAAAAATTTTAAATTAAAAAAAAGGAATGGATATGTGGAAGATGCTATCAAGGTCAAATTCACAGTCGTCAGTGACAAGTTGGATTTTTATTCATTCAAGAGATATTTATTGAGCACCTATTATACTTTTGGCATGGCTCTATATGTAGCAATGTATGAGACAAAGTATTTGCCTTGTGATGCATCCCAGTAGGGTAAGGGGAAAATAAACAAGTAAATCTATACTGACATATTAAGTAATAACGTAATGATAAAAAATAAAGTACAATAACATGTGCTGATGGTGGGGATACATGCAACAATGGAAAGGGAGGGGAGGGTGGTAAACAGAATAATGGTCTCCCATAGACATCCAGGTTTTAAAACCCAGAACCTCTAAATATGTCATGTTACATGACAAAGGGGAGTGGAGTTTGTACATGATATTAAGGAGGCAAATAGCTGACTGCAAAATAGAGAGAGATTACCTTGGTTATCTGGATGAGTCTGATGTAATCACAAGGGCCTTAAAAGTGAAAGAGGAAATCAGAAGTAAAAAAAGAGGGAGAGAGATAGCAGTCTGAAAGGGACTGGATGTTTGACTTTGAAAATAGAGGAAAGACCGGGGAGGAATGTGGGTGGCCTCTAGAAGTTGTATGTGGCAAGGAAATTAACTATCCCCTAGAGCGAGAGCGAGAGAGAGAGAGAGAGAGAGAGAGAGACTTGTGACTTGTTCCACTTATTTATGCCTTCATTGGTTGATTCTTGCATGTGCCTCATACCCTGCCCGAGGATTGAGCCCACAACCTTGGAGTGCAGGGGTGGAGCACTAAAGACACACATTGGTGAGAAGCAGATCATGAGATATGCCCATCAAACAGTAGCGTGGTCACAGATAGGCCTCCTTTCGGGGAATCTCTTGAAAAGAAGCTTTAGTGAGAGGCACACTCCTCGATGCAGTGTCAAAGTCTTGAACCTAAACCTCGGGATGCACAAGAGCCTTGTTTTCTGCAAACAGGAAATTGGGTGTCGGAATAATACATGGGACTCTCTTAGAGTTTTCATTCTTCTGCCACCAAGTTCATTGACATTCTTTTTTTTTTATATTTTATTGATTTTTTACAGAGAGGAAGGGAGAGAGATAGAGAGTTAGAAACATCGATGAGAGAGAAACATCGATCAGCTGCCTCCTGCACATCTCCTACTGAGGATGTGCCCACAACCAAGGTACATGCTCTTGACCAGAATCGAACCTGGGACCTTTCAGTCCCCAGGCCGACGCTCTATCCACTGAGCCAAACCAGTTTCAGCTGATATTCATTTTTAACTCTCATCTATAGTCAGATATTAACGAAAGCAGACTTAGATATAGTTGAATATTCCATTAAAAGGAAAAGAGGTGCTTTAAAAAAACAAAAGTGGCACCAAAATTTCTAGAGGAAAAGCAATTAGAGAAAGCCAGTTCTCTTATCCACGTTTTGCTAACTGGCAAGATTACTTGAGCAAGATACTTCTCTGTGTTTCTAGTTGCTCTCATGTGCATAGTAATATTTGTCGTGAGAGACCAATAAGATAATTAATATAAAAGTAATTTGGAAAAAATGTAAGCTATTATAACCAAACCAGAATAGATAAGTGCTTTGACCAATTCATTTTTGACTCCAAAATGATAACTTCCTCCTGATAATAATGCTACTTTCAGATTTGGAAGCTAGAGAAGAGTTCCATTTCCTCCCACTATTGTAGGACGCAGTTACATTCCTGTGGTACCTAATAAATAATTCTCCCTAGTTTTGCAGGATACCTATTGATAACTAACTAATGGCTTTTTGGTCAGTAGATGTTTTAGTTGTTGTTTTCCAAAAAAATAGGCAAATTAAAATTTTTAAAAGTTCACTAAATTGGATTACAAGCTCTACTAGATTTCATTTGTATCATTGTTTAGCTACCAAAGCACTAACTCTTTGGAAAAAGAATTAGACATGATATGGGCCAAGTTAAATTAATACAAGTGTGGACTGTTTGTGGATGCATATATGCTCAATCTAAAATTATTTTTAATTTATTCTGGAAGCACTTTTTGAAGTTCAATAAATGTTTTAGAAACCAGTAGGAAGTCCACAAATGGTAATAGTATTTAGCTCATTTCAATGGAAATGGTCTCATTAACATGTCAGCTGCTAAAAATGGATGAGCCCAGCCATGTCCTTGGCCTGCCTCAAGGAAAAGAACTCAACTTGAACAGTTTTGCTTTAAAAAATAATCCTTGTTTAAATTGTTAACAGTTGCTCTCGTGGTGGCCCATGGCAAGAAATTCAAATCCCTCTTTCCTCCCTCCTATAGGAGCATTTTCAAACCCTTCAGCTAGCTTTTATACTGCCAAATGCAAAACAACATTTCTAATGACATTTTCAACTACTTTAACCACTTTTAGTGACAGACACCCTCCTCAGTGCAGAGTTTTAAATCCAAACTTCGACATGCAAAACAACCACATCTTCTGCAAAATGATCTCAAAAGCCCCAAAAGTAATGAGCAATATCAGTAATGATATCAGGATAGACTTCCAGTAAAAGGATCACATGGTAATAACTAAGCACCTTTTAGAATAGCTGCTCTATAAGAATTAAAATTAAGTGTAAATGTCTGAAATAATTTTGTTCTCGAAGGAATGAGTTTATTTTAAAGTGGGTGACTTCGAGGAGGGAATTTCCTCGGTGACTTAAAACACTAGGATTGTTAGGAAAATATCATATAAAATCTGCCTTGAATAAAGGCAATTTCTACCAAACAGAGCTCAGACCAGAATTATAACTCATGGAAATATTTTCAAAAATGGTGACCAAATGGGATATTGAAGCCTCCATCGTTATCACCTAAACTTTAAGTCCTTAGAACTCTTCGTTTAGCACCTACATTATTTATTTTGAGCCCTTAGCTAAGCTCGCTGTCTAGGAGTATACAATCCAAATTAGTACAAACGGAAAGAATATTTTATTTACACTTTAAAATGCCCAGAAAGTTCTTCCCATTTCCCAGTTTTTCTAATGCCACTGGTTAACATTTCAAAAAAACTGTATAAAATTTCTTCCTTCTTTTTTTTTCTTGGAAAAACCTACTGTGTACATCTGAAACCCGTGTGACAAGTTCTATAAAAGCAATTAGTGGCTTTTTTCCTGACTTGAACTATGAGGTTTCACAGCAAATTTTCAAGGCGCCTGCTCCCACCTTGTTTCTAATGCATCAAATTCAAAGGGCAAATGGCCAGATGGCACAGAGTTGTCCAATGCAGGAAGCAAGAATCTCCTAACATCTGGAAAACAGCTCTCCCACTTCTGCTCCTGGCACCAAAGAATGAAAAGAAAAAGGAAACACAGGAGGAAATCAGTGATATTAGGTTAGGCAAGACTTCTTAGGTATTGCACCAAAAGCACGGTCCATAAAAGAATGAATTGGCCTGGCCGGCGTGGCTCAGTGGTTGAGCATCGACCTATGAACCAGGAGGTCACGGTTGGATTCCCAGTCAGGACACAGGCCCAGGTTGCAGGCTTGATCCCCAGTGTGGGGTGTGCAGCAGGCAGGAAATCAATAATCCTCTCTCATCATTGATATTTCTCTCTCTCTCTCTCTCTCCCTCTCCCTTCCTCTCTGAAATCAATAAAAAAAATTTTTAAAAAATAATGAATTGATCAATTGGACTTCATTGAAATTAAAAGCCTGCTCTTTCATAAACACTATTGAGAAAGAGAAAACGCAAGCCACATACTGGGAAAAATATTTGCAAGTTATATATTCGATGGAGTTGCTTGAAGAATACATAAGGAACTCTCAAAATTTAATAATTTAAAAAAGACACTTTATTTTCGCTGAGTGTTTTATTTCACTTAGCATAATGCTCTCAAGTCCATCCATGCGGTCACAATGGGTAAAATGTCCTTCCTTTTTACAACCGAGTAGCATTCCATTGTGTAAATTAGCACAGCTTTTTGATCCACTCATCTATTGATGGGCACTTAGGCTGCTTCCAGATCTTGGTTATTATAAATATCACTGCAATGAACATAGGGGTGCATCTATTGTTTTTGAATCAGTGTTTTGGGTTTCTTTGGATGTATTCCTAGAAGTGGAATCACTGGGTCATAAGGCCTGTCAGAGAAAGACAAGTACCATATGATTTTACTCAAATCTGGAAAAAGGTAAAGGAATTAAGCAAAAAAAAAGTCATAGACACAGATAACAGCATGATTAGCAGAGGGAAAGAGGCTTAGGGAGGCGGTATAGAAGAAGGTAAAAGCAGGGGAAAATGGTGATGGAAGGAGACTTGAATTGGGGTGGTGAACACACAATATAATATAGAGATGATTTATTATAGAATTATACACATGAAACCTATAAAATGTTATTAATCAATGTCACCCCAATAAATTAAATTTTTAAAAATTTTAGTAGGCCAAAAATCTGAACATACACTTCCTCAGAAAAGTCAGGCAGATTGCAAATAAGCAGATGAAAAGATGTTCAAGATTATTAGTCATTAAGGAAATGCAAGTTAAAATCACAATGAGATACCACTGCACAACTACTGAAACAAATAAAATTTCAATGCTTACTATATCAAATGTCTTCAAGAATGGAAGAACTGGAACTTTCATGCACTGCTTATGGAAATGTAAGGTGTACAACCACTTTGGAAAATAGTGTGGAAATTTCTTAAAATTAACTTATACCTACTATATGATTCAGCCATTTCATTCTTACATATTTACGTAAAAGAAATCATAGCATCTCTCTCCATAAGACTTGTGTGTGATGTTCATACACTTTTATTTGTAATAGTTAAAAAATTGGAAACAATCCAAATATCATTAACATGTAAATGGGTAAACAAGTGGGTCTTTATCCATATAATAGAATACCACTCTGCAATACAAAATAATGAACTATTGATACATGACAATGTATATGAATCTCAAAATTAATATAAAGAGTAAAAGAAATTAAACAAAAAAGTATATAATGCATATTAGAGTGAAAGAAATTAAACAAAAAAGTACATAGCGTATGATTATATTTACATAAAATTCTAGGAAATGCTCAGTAATCTCTATGTAACAAAAAGCAGATCAGTGGGGGAAGGAGAGATTGGGGTGGAAGGATCAGGTGTGAATGAATTACAAAGGATACAAGAAAGCTCTTTGGTACTGAAAATGTTATAACTGCAATGATAGTTTCATGGATATATATTCTATATATAAATTTATCAGTTTTATGTATGCTGTGTAATATATATCACTTATACCTCAATAAAACTGTTTTTAAAAAAATAAAAGGAAAACACTCTCCAGAGGCAATATTAGGCTACTATGTAGGTAGAAATAAATCAAGTTGTCTGCTCTTGGCCCACACTGAACTTCCTTTCCCCCCTCATATTATCTGCAAGTTTATGAGCTAACAAATAAAGCAAGCAGTCTTCATGGACAATACATTTATACAGGCAAAAGGCAGCCAGCTAGCCACTCTTCCTACTTGCCTAAAAGAACAATAATAATCAATGTTTGATGAGCAGCAAAGCATATGGATTTGATTTACAACGTTTCCCTCCTCTGAGAGGGTGGGCTGGTAAAAGGTACTTCTAGGCTGGAAAATGCTTATTTACCAAGTTTTGCTAAAGGGCCAGATGCACATCTTTTGTTTTTCCCCATGACTTCTACACCAGTAGTTGTCTGTTGTCATATAGCTTGGATGGCTCTGTCCACAGAGCAGATGGAGCAGTTCTTTCCTGCTTCTAGTTAGACTTGATACTCACTAATAAAATAAACATTTCCTCCTTGCTGCGTATTCTTGTTCACATGTGCTCATTTGGCACTGTACCTGCTTACAAGATGTTCTGGCAATGCAGGTGCCAAGTCATAATTGTTCCACTCTGGGAGCCTCGGAGCCCTCGGGGTACTAATTAATTCTGCCTTGTATTTTAATGATGATAATGATGGCGATGGTGATGATGATGATGATGATGATGGTGATGATGATTATAATTTAGACCTTTTTTTTGCAATATATTGACATTCTCAGATAAGTTCCGCTTAAGATCTTGCGATAAAGGTAGCCATCTTCACGTCTTCAGTGCTTAGTGAAGACCAGCTTTTTCTCACTTGTGTTTCTCCCCTAAGGAAGGTGCCAATGGCTTTATTAAAAGGAAGGGGCTGTTTGCCAGTTGGAACTGCCTCACATGCCCTGTGAAGCTGCCCAACATAGCTGGTGGGACAAAGAACCCAATTTTCATCCTGGAGCTGGGCTCCTGCCAGAACTTACACCACCTGAGAAGCATCAGGAGAAAGCCAAGATGTCTGCAGTGTGTATAGCTATTTCCTTGGCACAAGTACAGAGCCATTTATAGCACTTAGTGCTATCCATGTGGAATACTTACCACATATGCAAATAGCCAGTTTGTATGACCCTTGATAGACATGGCAATAGGCTTTGTACCGACAGGTTGACCCAGAGCCGAATCCTGTCGGTTATACAGGATTAACTCACTGCACTGGCAGAGGACAAGCAGCTCTGGCTGAACCCTTGGGCTCAGGTTGAGACTCAGCCTCCCAAGAGCTTCATGGCTAAGATACAGACAATGTACAGTGAACCCAGAGATTTTTGACCTTTAGACCCTTGCCAATCTACATGAAATGGCAAGACAGCATCAGTACAAGCACTGATTCTTCTTAAAATGCCACTCTCTGTAGAGTTTAGGTTGTTCTTTTGTGAAATGAAACCCCTTGAAAGGTTTACAATACATAACCAACCCAGGTTCCCAGCACCCTTTGGGTTTCCTTGGAGAACACAATGCCAATAATGAGTAAATTCCCTGGCATTCCTACCAGCCAAGGGATTTGGACAGAAACCATTTGCCTTCAGAAATGCCATAGCATAGTGCTACGCAACAAGTGGGCTTTTCCTTCCTGTGCTGACAGTATGAGTTGGTTAAAAGTCTCTATTCAGCCTGAAGGTGAAAGGACTCTTAGAAACTTTCCAGACAGACTTAGCATGTCTCCAACTTACACTTTACTGTAGACACAAGTCCACAGCTTAAGCTTTTAGAAAGCTGTCCAATCCACATTTACTTAAATTACTGCTGATCTCAAAACTAAATTAAAATGTTGGCTATTTAGATGTTCTTTGTCTCCTGTGATTTTGTTTAAATTAAATATTTGCCAAAGTAAAAGTTGTCAAGTATATTAAAATATATTTGGCGTATATGCTGAGAAAGCTCCAACTACTATGCTATTATTCTTTGAGGTGCAAGATTGAAACATCACTTATTATTCCATCTGTTAAGGAATTGGGAATTTTTCCTGGTTGACAGGGGAAGGAGAAGCAATATCTGAAATTGAAAACCAAGCAAAAGTGTATGCATTTCACAGAGTCTATTTCTCCAAACAGTTCACATTGAGTAGTAAAATAACACTGTTAGAGTCTCTTCCCTTTTTGTTCATGCCATCTTGCTGATACTAATATATAAAAACATCTGTTTAGTTAGTTAGAAAGTCACAGTCTGTGTCCATTTTGACTGTTCATGGTAGAAAGTGGAGGCTGATATGGGCCATCAGTTTGAATGTGAAACACAGGTTTCCCTGCTCTTTGGTTATTAAACATTTTTTAAATCACCCTGGTTATAAGTGTCAACTGAGAGTAAATTGATAGCACTTTTCTTGTGTTTATGGACTTATGGGGAAATGCTAATACAGTATCATAGTGCTGTGTTATAAAGGGGTTTAGGACAGTCCTCCCCAAGATGTGTCGCTTTGACATGTGAAATATTTTGAGCTGAAGGCAACCAAGACCCTACATGCTCATGAGAAATGTTTACCTCTTCTTTAAAGAATTTTAATTACGGACCTTGCCCATAAATAGAGTTATCAAAATAAATAATGTTTATGACCTATCTATAGGGCAGGGCAGAGTTCTATTTACTGATCATCTGCTCTTCTTATCAGCCTGTGAAAGACCTTCCTCGCCTCTGATGTCCCAAGGTAACTTAGCTCATCCTTGTCTCAGAATGCCATATATCTAATTTTAAGTTTCTCTCTCTGAACCTCTCATGTATGTGCCATTTCCTTATATACATATGTCATTAATTTGGGTTATTTTCTCCTGTTAATCCACCTCATGTTGATTTAATTGTTAGGCCAGTGGGAAGAACCTAGAAGAGTAGAGTAAAATAACTTCCGCCCTGACATAAACAGCCACTTTAGTGAAGCATTGGTATGGGCTGGAAGCATGAAGGAGAGAAAAGGGCAGGAATCCTCACTGGAAAACAGTGAACAGCAACTTGATGAGGACATAAGTTGATTCTCTGTTGTAGTAGGCCATGCAGACTGCTATAACAAAATACCATAGACTACAAAGCTTATAAATAACAGATATTTATTCTTCACAGTTCTGGGAGCTGGGAAGTCTAAATCAAAGTGTCAGTTGATCTGGTGTCTGATGAGGTATCTGCCCAACATGGGATAGCCCAAACTGGGATAGACTGGAAGAGCCCAGACATAATTGGAAAAAAGATAGATGAAAATAGAGGAAATAATTTCAAAAGCTATTAGTACTATTGCCCAACCGGTGTGGCTCAGTGGTTGAGCGTCGACCCGTGAACCAGGAGGTCACCAGTGCAATTCCCAGTCAGAGCCCATGCCCAGGTTGGTCTCCAGTAGGGGACATGCACGAGGAAGCAAATTCATATTTCTACCTCTCAATCCCTCTTCCTTCCTCTCTTTTTAAAAAATCAATAAAAACACATAAAAAAGTTATTAGTACTATGAAGGAAACATTCACAGGTAATCCACGAGTTAAGGTTGCTTAAACTAAAGTGATAATATGTACTTCTTAGTAAGTCAGACCAAAGAAACTCTAAATTTGGGCCAGGAAGATATCTACAGAGTTTTAGATACCTACAGAAATCAGTAAAGACTTAGAGCTGGATTCTATCTCTATTCTCTCTATTGTCTTTGGACTAACTTATAGCTAATACATTAATGTAAATTTTTTTAAGCAGTCATGTATCACAACGATGGGGATACACTCTGAGAAATGCATCATTAGGGAATTTCATCATTGTCCAAACATTACAGAATACACTTATACCTAGTCGGTATGGCCTATTTCTCCTAGTTTATAACCCTGTACTAAATACTGCAGGCAATTGCAAAATAAAGTATTTGTGTATCTAAACATATCTAAACATAGAAAAGTTTCAGCAGAAATACAGTGTGAAGGACAAACAATGGAATACCAGTATAGGGCCTTATATGAATGAAGTTTGCAGGACTGGAAGTTGCTCTGGTGAATCAGTGAGTGCTTGGTGAGTTACTGTGAAGGCCTAGGACATCGCTGTCCCCTACTGAAGACTTTATAAACACTGCATGCTTAGGCTACACTAAATTTATAAAACAACGTAAGATTATTATTTTTACTTGTTTATTTTTTATCCTCACCTGAAAATATGTGTTTTTTTTATTGTGAAAGAGGGAGAGGGAGAGAGAGAGAGAGAGAGAGAGAGAAATATTGATATGAGAGAGACACATCAATCAGCTGCCTCTTGCATGTGTCCTGACCAGGAATCAAACCCAAAATCTTTTGGTGCACATGATGACACTCCAACCAACTGAGCTACCTGGCCAGAGCACAACATGAAATTAAATCCAGCACAAGAGAAAATGATTCAATCAAGAGACCTAGTATAAGACTGATGTCAGCATAATAGGGAATTCTGTTGTGCAGCAAATTATTTTTCTATAAGTAGAAAGACTATGCTCTAGACTAGAGTAATAACAAATAATATAGTTTAGTGCATACATAAACCGGTAACATTTATTATCATTATCAATTATTATGTACTGTACATGATTGTATGTGCTATTCTTTTACACAACTGACAGCTCAGTAGGTTTGTTTACACAAGCATAACCACAAATATGTGAGGAATTCATTGCATCACAATGTTACAATGCCTTTGATGTCACTAAGCAATAGGAATTTTTCAGCTCTACTGTAGTTTAATGGGACCACTGTCATACAGGCAGTCTACTATTGATCAAAATGTCCTTATGTGGTACATGAATGTCCTTAAAAGTGTTATTTTTCAAACTTGAGTAATTTATTCTTCTCTGTTAAAGAAAAACAATAATTGTGAAGCCTCTTGTTTATATTACTTAAATATAAACTTCTTATTTTTGGAAAAAATTAATAATAAGATAAATCTTGAATCTCATTAGATACAGTTAAAACTATGGATATAATCAAATTAAGTTAATAAGTTAATTTAATATGATAGATGCTCTTTTACCAAAACCATCAAGTGTTGATTTTATAAATGGTGGATGATATACCTCATCTGGTTCTAAATTTTCACTATTTCTGTATGTTGAATTCAGTAATATCAATGTAGAAAAACATTATTTTCTAACTTAAGCATGCAGCACATAATGGAATTAATAGCTTCAAGCTTTTTTGCTGCGTTAGGATTATCAGACCTTACATTTAATCAAAGTTATAACAATCTACTTTCATATGTCAATATAAATAACTCTATAAAAATGACTAGTTTAATTGATAAGATTAGTATTATGATATGCAAGATTAGTTTGGAAATAGAGATGAAAAACAAATGGCTTAGATTTCTTTTTTTTCCTTTTCATATTCTCATCATAAAAGAAGTCTAGAAGTAGGCAGCCCATGACTGATACAGGAAGCTATGATGTCATCTAGAATTCATGCTTCTACATTTCTGCCCCACTGTCTTAAATCATGTCTTCCGTTTTGAAGGCGATGGAGCTCCATGAAGGTCCATGGAGCTCCTGCTGGAACTCTAATGCATACATATGCTGTCTACAATAGACCCACTTCAGATTGAAAGACACACAGATTGAAAGTAAAGAAATGGGAAAAAAAAAGATTATTTCATGCAAATGGAAGTGGGGGAAAAAGCTGAGGTGTCAATAATTATATCAAAAAATAGAACTTAAAAGAAGGATATAATAAAAGACAAATAAGGATATTTCATAATGATAAAGGGATCAATTCAACAAGAAGATATACACCTTGTGAACATGTATGTACTCAACATAGAAGCACCTACATACATAAAGCAAAGATTGACAAACATAAAGGGAGAGAGAGACAATAATACAGTCATAGCAGAGGGTTTTAACATCCCATTGACATCAATGGATAAATCTTCCAGACAGGAAGTCAAAAAGGAAACCATGTCCTTAAATGACACATTAGACCTCACCCTATGAATCTCTTCATCTGGCTGTTCATCTGTGTCCTTTGTAAATAATCTGATAAACATAATTAGGTGTTTCCCTGAGTTTTGTGAATCATTTGAGCAAATTATCAAACTCAAGGAAGGAGTCATGGGAACCCTGGTTTATAGCTATTCAGTCAGAAGTACTAGGGACAACCTGGGACTTGTGATTGGTGTCTGAAGTGGGGGCAGTCTTGTGGGACTAAGCACTTAACTTGTAGGGTGTGATGCAAACTCTAAATAGAGAGTGTCAAAACTGAATTGAACTGTAGGACACCCAGTTGGCATTGCAGAATTGCTTGGGGTAAGGCGGGGGGCACTTAGTATCAAAGAATTGCTTATGTGAGTAAAGGAGACACGCAGGACATACATCCTGTCTACTTACAATGTGAAGTACAGTGTAATCCCTCCACAGTGCAGGTGATCTTGAGTTCTACTTATTTAAACTCTTATGTGTAAAGTGTGCCTTGGTTCTACCATTATTTTTCTCTTCTAAACTCTAGTAAAAACTGAAAACCGTCATTGGGTTCATACAGCACCCAATGACGGTTTTTCATTTCTAACATAGCCTCCAGCAACCTGAGGGATCAGAATTCTCTCCTTTATTTAAGAGGAAGAATCTGAGGTATAAAGAGATTAGACAACCTGCCTGAGGCCATGCAACTAAATCCAGGGCTGGGCCCCACCACAGGTGTTATGCCTCTTCCGGTCACCTCACAATGATCCAGATGGTTGAACAAAGCTTCTTTGGCACAGAGTCACTTCTTCAGACCCAGAGATCCTTCTAACACCCTGCACAGCATGAAATCCTACAGATGTCCTAGAGCAGTGATGGCAAACCTATGACACGCGTGTCAGAGGTGACACGTGAACTCATTTTTTTGGTTGATTTTTCTTTGTTAAATGGCATTTAAATATATGAAATAAATATCAAAAGTATAAGTCTTTGTTTTACTATGGTTGCAAATATCAAAAAATTTCTATATGTGACACGGCACCAGAGTTAAGTTAGGGTTTTTCAAAATGCTGACACGCCGAGATCAAAAGGGTCACCATCACTGTCTTAGAGGCTCAAAAGAAGGAATGTGTTGTTCTTGGCTCCTCGATTTCAAGGTATGCTACATGGGCACCAGGTAGAGTGAGTACTCCTCTGCCAGTTACAGTGATGGAGTTGTACTGTTTTACATTGTTAATGGTAAATATGCATGTTTTAGCAATTGTTATAGAAAAGTGGCCTATCATTGTGATTACAAGCATTAATTCTGGATCCACACCACTTGGTGCTGAATCACAGTTAGGAAACTTACAGTTATGTGTGGTCTTCCTCAAGTTATTCAACCTGAGCCCCAGTTTCCTCATCCATAAAATGTAGATAATAATGTTTTTATACTACAGGGATTTAGGGGATAAATCAGTATATACCTAGCACTTAAAATAGCACCAAATATATAGAATTTCCACAGTGTTTCTTGTTATTAGTAGTAGTAGTTGTATTACTAATATTATTATTATAGTCATTCTATAGAGGCAGCAGGAGGGAGAAATTTTCCATAATTGGAAATATGTTAGAATCCTAAAGAAGAAGAAATTTAGAGAATCATAGAAAATGCAAATGGCACTTGAGAATCACATAGACCCTAAGTCAAATAGATTTTAAATGTATCACTTATTTTGGATAGAGATTTGTCCTTAGCTAATAATAGAGAAAAGACAATTGATCTGTCTTTTATTCAACTATTGTAGAGCTTAGCAAAGTAATGGATATTTTCTTTTTTACTCAAACTGCCAGGCTCACCTTATAAACTGACATTAGAAACAGGACAACAAGAAGCAGGAGGGACGGAGGGAATAAACCTGGGGGTTTGGGTGGGGAGGGGAGAAGCACCACACATTCGGGAAAGGCAGGGACTGTTGATGCAGAGCAACACTAACAAGAAAGACAAACAAGGAACCAAACTTCGCATCAGACACAGAGGCCTGACCACACGTAGGATTTCCTGAACATCATCCTATTTCTGATTGACCTTCTGCTATCCTCCTGCATTTACATTCCCCTTACCTCTCCTTTCATTTATTTTTTTTTCAATTTGATGTTATACGTATCATGTTTATAATGTTCCAGAAAGAGAGAATAAATTAAACAAATGAGTTTAGAATGCATCACCTTTCTAAGCATGGCAGGCAGTAAAGGACAGCTGCAGTCTTCGCCTTATTAAAAAAAATGCAATATTTATGCAAAAATAATTATTAGAAGTGCATTTCTGAGTGGTTTTACAAACATGTTTTCTTCCTTGTATTTTTACACAGAGAAAATCAGGCATAAGGCTTCTGAGGAGGAGAGCTCAGAGTTCACTTCTGCCCACCCTTCAGCCCATCAAAGGAAAAATATTGGAATAAAATAAAAATAAAAATCTTTGGAACTAAAAGCAAGAAATTGCAGAGAAAATGAGAGCAGTTATTCAGAAGGAATTCTCACATCCTCTGACTCATTTGGTAAAACTTTAAGACTGGTACGTACATGGCTTATACTGCAAAACTTGCTTTAAAACTGGTTCTTCGTGTAAACTGGCATTTCCCACCAAGTTCAGAAGGAACTTCGACTCTTTTTCCTCCTATATATGTGCTTTCCTCCTCGAACCCAGCACATCAGACATGCAAACAGGTAGACGTGATTCCCCATGCAAGGTAATTGATAGAGTTGAACAAAGGATTCTGTCTTTCACTATAAAAAGTATGTCTTCGGTGGGGAGGGGTTGAACAAAGAAGAAAAAGACTCAGGGACATTGACAACTGTGTGGTGATCGCTAAGGGGAGGGGCTGGGGACCGGTGGAGGAGGGTAAAGGGGGGATAAATGGTGATGGATGGGTGGTGAACACACAATACAGTGTACAGATGATGTGTTGTAGGATTGCGCACCTCAAATCTGCATAATTCTGTTAACCAGTGTCACTCCAATAAATTCAATAAAAAGGAGAGGGGGGGGAAGTAGTCCTTTGCTATTAGGCAGAATAACACCAGAGGGTAAAGCTTGAAGAGGAACTACAGGTAGGTACAAGCCACATAGTACAATCACTGTGGGTCCCAACCCCTGGCTCTGTCTAAGGCGTAGCCCTGACAACGTCTGGACTATGGCATACGCTTGGACACCTGGGACCATGTTATGCCCTGGTGTGGTTAATACAATTATTCAAACTCTCTCCTTCACAGCCTCCTTCCTGTTTCTGATAATTTCCTAATGCAGTAGCACCCCCAGTAGAGGGCAGGAAAGGGCACATAAAACCAATAGAACTTTATTAACTGAGTCCATTGAGTTTTGATAGGGAAGGATAAAGATTAAGAAAGCCTTTTTTTTTTTTGTCACAGGATCTGTGGTCCTAATTAACATACATAATAGAGAATGGACATGTAAGTCACAGAGTCATTTTAAAAAATTCTAAATTCTAATTTTGTGACTTACTCAAGCTTTTTCTAGTTATTTGATTTGGTAAATTCATTCAGTCCCCTGGACTTTGATCAGGCTTTCCTGGGCATATGTGCAAGACCACTCCCATTTTGTGACACAATGGCAATTCAATTTATTATAAAACCCTTCCACTCAAGGAAAAAGGGGACAGTGTAAAAAATAGGATCTGCAAACGATTTTGTACTTTTTTCATAAAAAAGCTCTAAGACTTGCCCTTGTCGGTGTGTCTAGGAGCATCAGCCTGTGCACCAGAGGTCCTTGGGTTTGATTCACAGTCAAGGGCATGTGCCTCGATTGAAAGTTTGTGCCCCGGCCTACTCCCCTCCCCCAGTCCCCAGTCCGGGCACCTGTGGGAGGCAACCAGTCGATGTGTTTCTCTCACATCAATGTTTCTCTCTCTCTTCCTCCCCCTCCCTCACTCCCTTTTGCTTTCTCTGAAATGCAATGGAAAAAATATCTTCAGGTAAGAATTAACAAAGGTCCTACAACTTAAAAGAGTGAACAAAGTTTTGCTACAAATAATATATTTATCCAAGCTCAGCATAATATGTAGCCTACTCAGTATCCAGGTTTGACAGAAATAAAAACAAAAAGAAATTAAAGTTGTACATTTTAGAATAGACTCAAACTATGAGTCATTTTAGAATAGACTCATAGTCTAACTATGAAATGTATGTGCAACTTCATAGGTAATGAACAAGTGGTGTCCTTAATTCAGAGGCTGATTTTTTAAAAAATCTACACTATGTGAGCACTGCCTTTTCTTTATAAGATGCAACTTCTGTTTCTATTCCGGATTTCTCATGAGTTAACAGCCACATTGTCACATACTAGTATGGTTGCCTTTGCACCTCGTTCTGGACAGGGTTAAGTGCCTATTGATTTCTGCCACTGGGTCTGGGCTGCTTGTTGTTGTTTTTTAGTTTATTGTGGATGTGTGTGTGTTTTTAAGTCAAGCATATTTTATCTGAGAGGTCAAAATGTGGCCGTGCAGCTGTGGTCTGGGCATTCCCAGCACGAGGAAGGTGACAACACACTTTGTCTATGAGCCACACATGAAGAAAAACTACAATTAGCTTTTCCTGCTTTTCTGCAGAATCTACATTTGCATCTTAAATTAAATTCTGCTATACTCATTTTTCACTTTTTTCTTTTGGCTTTTAAAGCTGGAACAGAAACTCCTGACAAAAACACTGCCTAAGATTGGCATTTATTAGGGGAAAAAAACACATCCACATGATTTTTTTTCTTAAATATTCCTTTGAGATTAGTTATTTCAGAAAGTCATGTCGTTGGGCAGATGGAGAGAGAGATGCAAGATGGTTTCAGAGATTCTAGGAATCTCAAAGGCTGAATTTCCATTTCAACTCCTTGTGAGTCAGCTCACTATATTAAAATGTGTAATATAGTAATATATATTAAACTTGCTCTCCTGATACATGCTGATAATTACATAGTTCAGCATGCCAATAAGTTTAATCAAATCAAATCAAATCAAACTTCTTGTCTCCTAAGCCCCTGTAGAGATGCTCTTTCTACAAATTTGTTAAGCTATGTTTTCTTTCCCCTTGGTTAACCTAAATACTATTAATTAGCAACAGTCTTCTCCCTAAGTGACAGCTGAATATTAAATGTAAAGTAAAATAGAAATTCACTTGAATTTGGATTGTAAGCTCATTCTTAACATATTTGAAAGGGCCAATGCCTCCTTATTAAATGATGAACACATTTGATACTCTCATGGACGCTTTGGTCAATGATTTTATGTATAAGTAAACAAAAAATATGTTACATTTTATTACTAAAGGACAGATGTTGGAAACTGAAGATTGAGCCAAGTACCGACTGAGAGGGAATAGAAAAATAGTACAACCAAACTTTCACCTTTTTAAAGGATATATTAACATGGAAATATACTTCTATATTAAACTCAAGCAGACTTAAAGGTTCTAATATAGTGGGAAATTTTTAGTTCTCTACACTTCTAGAGAATTATAATTATTTATATCTTACTGGTGTATCTTATGGGTTAAGTTTGAGTACATCCTGATCTGCAATGTTCTAGTACTCAGTGGTTTCTTGTGATAGTTACTTGTTATGCAATAATAATGAAACTCTTTAGGTTTAAGCACTTTTGCATGCATCAATAAAATAATATCTATCTACATAAAAGCCTAAGTGACCGTCGCAACAGAAACAACCGAACCGACAACCGAGCAGGCTGCCTGGGGCGACCAGGCTGGCAGGGGGGTTAGTGAGAAATGACCAAATGACTGAGCAGCAGGCTGTGTGGGGCAAACCAGTCTGGCAGGGGAGGGTAGTTAGGGGTGATCAGGTCAGCAGGCAGAGGCAGTTAGGGGTGATCAGGCTGGCAGGAGGGCCAGTTAAGGGCGATCAGGCAGGCTCGCAGGTGAGCAGTTAGGAGCCAGTGGTCCTGAATTGTGAGAGGGATGTCCAGCAGTCGGGCATCCCTGAGGGGTCCCAGGTTGGAGAGGGTTCAGGCTGGGCTGAGGGGACCCCTCCCCATGCATGAATTTCATGCACTGGGCCTCTAGTATCAAATATAAAAGGCACAGATAATACCCTGGGTCTCAAAAGTTAACATTCTAGTTTGCAAAAGAATCAGTAAGTAGGAAATAAGTAAATGAACAAAATCATTTCAGATATGATGAAACATAAAGAGCAGTGATAAACTTGAAGGATATGGGGAGGTAAGGCTAATTTAAACTGAGTGATCTGGAAGGCTTATCTGAAATTGTGAGACACAAGCTCCATGACAAGAAAGAGACAACAAAGACCAGATTTGGGGTCCAAGTTCAAGCAGATGATATAGCAAGTGCCAAGCTGTTGGCAGAGGATTAGCTTGATATTCAGAGAAGCCAGTGTGGCTGTTGGACAGTAAGGAAGAGGAAACACAGAAGGGGATGAACTCAAAGATAGAGGCAGGAACCACATTTTTTGGTCATTAAAAGCTGCTGGGGCCAGCTGGCGTGACTTAGTGGTTGAGTGTCGACCTATGAACCAGGAGTTCACAATTGGTTTGATACCAGGTCAGGGCACATAACCTGGTTTCAGGCTTGATCCCCAGTAGGGGGCATGCAGGAAGCAGCCAATCAATGATTCTCTCCCATCATTGATGTCTCTCTCTCTCTCTCCCTCTCCCTTCCTTTCTGAAATCAATAAAATATATTTAAGTTTTCAAAAGCTGTTGGTCTTTTTCTGTGAAATGACCCCTAAAACTTAGTGGCTTAAAACAACAGTTACATTTTGTGCACAATTTGAAGATTAGGAATATAGAAGCTTCTTCCAGGCATTTTATCTCTGTTCCCTGTGGTATCACCTGGGGCAGCTAAAGCGGGAGCTCACACTTCCCAGGGGATTTCTTCACTAACTGTCTGGTACCTCAGTACTTCTTGGCCTCCCTCTTTCTCTATATGGCATCTCCCATGGCTTATTCTTCTCATAAGGTGGGGTGGCTACCTCATGGTACTCAGACTTCTTACATGAAGACCAGCTTCCCCAAAACCAGTCCTTGACCCAACCTTTAAGCCTCCTGATAGCCTCTCTTGGAAGTCTCAAGACATGACATCTGCCCTTTTTGTTAACCAAATAAGGCACTAAGGTCATCCCAGGTTCAAAGGGAGGAAAATAAGACACCTCCTTGCTAAGGGAAGTGTCAAAGAATGTGTGGTCATCTTGAAGCTTTCACAGAAGCCATGGTAAGCATTCTGCATTTCATTTTGAGTATAATGGGAAGCCACTGAAGGATTTAAAATATGGACATGACATAATTTCATTTTTGTTTCTCTAAACATCATGTTGGCTGCTACACAGAGAAGACATTGAATGAGGATAAGAGATAAGGCAGTTAGAAGCTATTACAGTTGTCTGGATGGGCCATAATGGAGTGGTAGCAGAGGAGAAAGAAAGGCAAGAGTGAACATGGAGGACACTGTGTAGGACTTGCAGTGTGTAGCTCTGGGGTTGGGGAGAGGAAGAAAAAAATCAGGAAGATTCTGAAGATTTTACTGAGGAGATGGCTTGAGGATGCTACTATTTACTAAGGAAAAAAAGGGGTAAAACTATATCTCATATAATTGCTCAAATAGCTCTTTGAGGCAGATATGTGTAGGCCTTATCATCTCCAACCTTCTGTCAGATAAGAACAATGGGATTTGATAAAGAAAAAAGAAAGGAGGGAAAAGGAAGGAAAGAAAACACAAAAGAGGAGGAAAGGAAATACTGAAAAAGCAACTTTCCTAATACTATTAACTAGATAAGGGGAGATTAGGTCTAAAATTAATTCTGATATCTAGTCAACATATCTTTCCATTACATAACAGAGTTAACTGTTAATATTATAATGGGTATTTTATTATTTATTTATTTTTATTTTAACCTATTCAAAGAATAAGACCCTGCATAGCCTCAGCAATCTTGAGAAAGTAGAACAAAGTTGGAGGTATCACAATACCTGATATAAAACTATTCTCCAAGGTCATTGTAATCAAAACAGCCTGATACTGGCATAAGAACAGACATATAGGTCAATGGAATAGAATAGAGGGCTCAGAAATAAATCCATGCCTTTAAGGTCTCTTCAATAAATGGTGTTGGGAACACTGGACAAGTACATGCAAAAAAAAAATGAAACCAAACCACCAACTTACACCATACACAAGCATAAACTCAAAATGGATAAAAGACTTAAATATAAGTCACAAAACCATAAAAGTCCTAGAAGAAGCCATAGGCAGTAAAATCTCAAACATCTCTCATAGCAATATTCTTGCTGATACATCTCCTAGGGCAAGGGAAACAAAGGAAAAATTTTTTAAAATGAGACTACATCAAATTAAAAAGATTCTGCACAGCAAAAGAAACCATCAACAAAATGAAAAGGGAACCCAGTGTATGGGAGAACATATTTGCCAGTGATACATCTGATAAGGAGTTAATTTCCAAAATATATAAGGAACTCATACAACTTTACAAAAGGAAGATAAACAATCCAATTTAAAAATGGCAAAGGGCATGAATAGACACTTCTTCAAAGAAAACATAAGGATAAAAAGACTAAGGCCCAGTGCACGAAATTCATGCATGGATGGGGTCCCTGAGGCCTGGCTGGCTATCAGGGCTGATTAGGGCCTTCCAGCTACCAGCTGGGGCCTTCCTTCTGGCTACGGGCCAGGGCCTCCCTTCCCCAGCTGCCAGCTCCTGGCCAGGACCTTCTTTCATTCCTCGTCACCCCCTCGTGGTCAGCACATGTCATAGCAAATGATGTAATGCCTGGTCTCCCTGTTGAACTCCTGAGGGGACAATTTGCTTATTTAGCTTATATATATATATAGATGCTCATCATGACTAATCATCAGAGAGATGCTAATTAAAACCACAATGAGATATTAACTCACACCTGCCAGAATGGCTACCATCAATAAATCAACAAACAACATGTGCTTGTGAGGATGTGGAGAAAAGGCTACACTGCTGGTGGGAATACAGACTGGTGCAGACACTATGAAAAACAGTATGGAGTTTCCTTAAAAATTAAAAATAGAACTGCCTTTTGACCCAGCGATCCCACTCTGAGAATATATCCTAAGGATCCCGAAACACCAATTTGAAAGAATATAAACACCCCTATGTTCAAAGCAGCATTATTAACAATAGCCAAAATGCTCAGTAATAGATGAGTGGATAAAAAAGTGGTGGTACATTTATACAATGGGATACTACAAGGCTGTAAAAAAGAAGGAACTCTTACCTTTTGCAAAAGCATGGATGGACCTGGAGATTATTATGCTAAGTGAAACAAGCCAGTCAGAGAAATACAAATGCCATATGATATCACTTATACGTGAAATCTAAAGAACAAAATAAACTGAAGGACAAAATAGAAACAGAGGCGTGGATACATGGAACAGACTGACAGAGGTCAGATGGGAGTGGGGTGAATAGATTGAAGAAGGTGAAGGGATTAGCCAAAGAACATATATGCACAACCCACAGACACAGACAAGAGGATGATGTTGGCCAGAGAACAGGTGGGGGGGAAGGTCTGGGTAGAGGTGGGCAAGGGGGAAAATGAGAACATCTGTAAAAGTGTAAACAATAAAACATTTTAAAAAGAACAAAAAGAAACAGTGAAAAGAACACACACAAAAGTTTTGTTCTTAGGAATTGTAGAATTCAAACAGTAGGATGACTGAATATTTTTGAGGGTTCCCACATTTACATCAATTTATATTGATTTTTTTGTCTGTTAAATGTGACCTACTACATAAAGTTGAATTGAGAATCAGCTTTAATACAGAAAAAGTGTGATCTAGTAGAAAGTCTCTGGAGGGTTTCCTTACTATTTCTGCCTTTGCCATTAAATAACTGTATAAAAATTACTTAAATTCCATGCTTCGATTTCCTTATCATGATAGCATTATTATTTTAATAACCATGTAATGTGGAAAGTACTAAGGAAAAGTTTTTATATACTTTCAAAAAAGTTATGCAGTTTATTATTATTATGAATTCTTCCCAAAGCAACATTAAAACTTCAACTTTAATACAGCAATCTATAACTAAGTTTTAAAAACCCAAAGTAACCCAATATATTATGACTCTTTTTGAGTAGAATCTTTTTACTGACATTTTTCTATGTCACGGTAATTAGCCTGTGGTACTTCACAGAGTTTCGCCAAGTCAGTCATCACGTATGAAAACCCACAGCATGGTTAAGAAAACTAGCATTATATGAGAATCTTAGCTACCAAGATTGTCTGAGACCTTTTGCTGGGGTCCAACCCCAGCAGGTCCAGGGGTCCCCAAAGGTGTGGACGGAGTCGGCGAAGAAGGAATGACACGAAGACAGCCTTCAGTTGATCAGCAGCCTAGTCAGGACCTATAGCCAGGATCTCCAGCCAAAGTTCTGGTCGGAGTTCTGGTTAGGAACTGAGGAGGATCTGACGTTTATTGTCTTGTTACATCCGTATTTATACCAGCCGATTTTAATCCTGTCAATTTCTATTACAAGAGTTAAGGTGTTTCTTATCTCCATTCCAGGGAGTAAAGATTATGTAGCTTAACTACCCGCCTGGCACTTAATTAAGGGGTTGTATCCCCTCCCTAACCTCAGGGAAAGATCCCCACCTGGGGAAACAACCTTTCTCGGAGAGGTGACCTTGGTTAAAACACATGGCGCTAAAGGGAGCAAACATATTAAAAACAGTATGCTTTATATGCCAGGTCCATTGAAACATGCTGTGTAAATGTTTCTTTTCCTGCAGCGACTGTGTCAAGCAGCAAGGATGGACCGGCTTCTGGCAACCTTTATCACAACAGCATAACTATTAGTCAAATTTTGATAACCACCAATAATCATTTTTATCCTCCATGCCCTTGCTTTATATTGAACTGTGTGCCAATGTCAGCACCTTCCATTTGGTGAGAAACTGGGGCACTGGGCACATATGTGTGTGTGCATGCACACACACACACACATATACACAAACAATGAAATGTATCTTTCTTTTACTCTTAGCAATATTTCTTTATCCACACATGAATACTGATTGGGCCTGTTCCATTTTGGGGAGTACAAGAGTAGAGGAGTGTTATCTGAATAATCATTGGGTGATGTGGTGTGAATTATATATTCCTCAGTAGAAACAAGCCAGAGACATCAAAACTAGGTATATATATATATACCTTTTTTTACCAAAAGTTATCTGTTGGCTGTCAATGGTGTGCTGTAGTGTTGGGGTCCAACCCCAGCAGGTCCAGGGATCCCCAAAGGTGTGGACGGAGTCAACAATGAAGGAATGACATGGAGAAAGCATTCAGTTGATCAGCAACCTATCCAGGATCTCTAACCAAGTTCTGGTCAGGATCTCCAGTGAAGTTCTGGTTAGGTTCTCCAGGTTCTCCAGCCAGGTTCTATCCAGGTTCTCCTGCCATGTTCTGTCTAGGTTCTCCAGCCAAGATCTGCAGCCAGGTTCTGTCCAGGATCTTTTGCCATGTTCTCTCCCTAGGTTCTGTCTCTAGGTTCTGTCTCTGGGTTCTGTGTCTAGGTTCCGAGTTCTGTTGTCTTGTTACATCTGTATTTATACCAGTTGATTTTAATCCTATCAACTTCTATTCCAAAGGTTAGGGTGTTTCTTATGTTCACTCCAGGGAGTAAAGATTATGTAGCTTAAGCGTCATTGTTTGTAGTTAAAGTGATTAACTAAACACCTGGCACTTAGTTCAGGGGTTGTATCCCCTCCCTAACTTCAGGGAAAAATCCCCACCTGGGGAAACAACCTTTCTCGGAGAGGTGACCTTGGTTAAAACACATAGCACTAAGGGGAGCAAACATTTTCAGAACAGTATGCTATATACGCCAGGTCCCTTGAAACGTATGCTGTGCAGATGTTTCTTTCCTGCAGCGACTGTGTCAAGCAGCAAGGATGGACCGGCTTCTGGCAAATTCCCGCTTTTTTTGTTTTTTAAATGATAGTGCATGCAAATCAGTGACCGCCTCTCAGATTGGGCCGTTTGAGACTCAGAAGAACACTGGCAAGCAATGACAGCGAGCATAGCTATAAACATAGTGGATGGAGTGCACAAGGAGCCCCGTTCCTGTAGAAGGTTGCTGGCCTCTTCAGTCAAGGTATTTCAGTTGTCCTCAAGTTGTTGGTTTGATTGTCTTTGTTGATCTGGCCAGCGGGCGGCGTCATTGGCGACGGGCTTCCCGCAGCGTCAGCGAGTTGAAGGGCTGCATCAAAGGGTCCATCAGGGCCGTGCTTGATGGTGGTGTCGGTGTCCGAGGACGAGTAAGCTGTGCCCTCTGGGTCAGCTGATATGGAAGATGGAGGGTAGTAGAGAGAAAAAGAAGAGAAAGCAAAAGAACTACAAGGCATGGAAGTGTTTAGAAAAAAGAGGGAGAAGAAAGGGAAGAAGGCAGCATCCTTCAGCTGCCCCTTTCCCTGTGGTCCAAGGTAGAAATGGCAAACAAGTCCTGTTGCAGTGAGAGGGCAGCTGCTATTAGCCAAGTCTCTGTTTTCTGGGTACAGATCTCAGCTGGACCACGTCTCTTTCTGTTCCCGATCTGAGCTGGGCCAAGTCTCTATCCGTTATCTGGGTCCCGATCTGAGCTGGGCATGGGAAGCAAGAAGCATGGGGGCAGGAGACCTCCCTCAGAAGGGGCGAGTGTTCAAGTCCTTGCATAATTGCGCGGGGTGGGGGGGTGAGGATCTGTGCCCCACCTCTGTTGACCCCCAAGTTCTCTCCTGCCGGCCCCTCTGCGACTGTGCCCATCTTAGGTCGTTCCTCCCTGAGGAATCTTAGACGTCTTTGACTAACCAGCCATCCTCCGGGGCCAAGCAGGGTGATGTTAGGTTCAGTTCTATCTCCTTGGTAGCCTATGCCCCCGTGGCCTCCATGCTCAGCAACTGCCTTGGGATCCCCTTGCCTGCTGGCAGGGCCCTGGCTTTGATCACATATCTTGGGGAACCCAGGTTTCTTCTCCAGGGAGGGCCCAGCTCACACCATTGGGCGAGAGACAGATCCATGGTACCAGTCACCATGACCTCAGCACGAACAGAGAGCTCAGGCAACGGCTGTGGGCAATTGGATTGTAAGAAGAGGGTCCCTCTTGACACGAGGGTAATAGGGGCCAAAACAAAGGAGAGTCCCCAGGATGTCAGGCTCTTGGCACAAGACAACTCCATGTACGGGGCATATACCAGACACTCCCAGAAAAGGGAGGTGCCCTTCCTGGAACAGTAGGGTAGGGAGATTCTAGAAAAAGCTATGTTCGGGAGAGAAGGAGAAAGGCCAAAGAACCAGCGAACAAGTGGTTAGATTTAAAAAAAAAAAAAAGAAAGAAAGAAAGAAAGAAAAGGAAAGGAAAAGGAAAAGGAAAGGAGATGTGGGGCAAAGCTGGGACATATGGAAAGACAAAAACGAGGCACATGTGATCCTCCCAATGGACAGGTTGTTCCAGCTCAGGGCTGCACATCTGCTGCAGATGGGCACTGGTCAGGTGTGCTAGGGTGAGGCGGAGACGGGGGGCGGTGAGACATAAGGTTGGACTAGACGGTCTGGAATACACTCAGGTGAGTCTGCGTCCTGTGGAAATATACAAGCATATCCTCTCCCGCAGGTTAAAAGTACATCAGGTCCCTTCCATGTTCCTGTAAGTAAGTCTCTCTATTGACGAGGGCTTTAGGTTAATTCACCTATTTCCAAAGACTTGTTTGTTGACTATGCAGCAACTTTGTTGTCTTTCCTATATTCAAAATCTGCAAATTCCCTGCTCCCACGACCTCCTCTGAATCCACCACAAAATCCTTGAGGTGTGGTGGAGGTACCACCTCTACCATCACCACGCCCTCAGTCACCAAGGAAACCAAGACCTCCTCTGCCTCTGTACCCCCCCTCCCCTGCCCCACCCCCTATGGCCTCGGTGTGGACAAAGTGGGATTCCAAAGGTTTCACCATTTAATCTTCTTTCTTCAGCCCAGGTTGGTCTCCATTCTCTATTATCATCACAAGAAATATTATCAAAGAAGGATTTATTTTTGTCATAATAGCAATTAGGTCCAAATGGATCTTCTTCATCTAGGTAAAGAGGCTGCAAACAGGAGCCATGGGAAGGTTGCTGATGCCTGAGGCCTTGCAGGGTAGATCCTGTCCTGGCAGGTTTCAAAGCTGCAGAGTTCTGGGTCCTACATTATCCCAGGGGCATGCTGGTTTCAGGCCTCTTATCTTGGTTCTCGAATTTCATTCTTTCAAGATGACCTTGAGAGCTTTAAGTTCATCCTGGTTGAGGGGGGTCAGGTTAAAACCCTTCAGCTCCGGTTTGCCTTGGGCCTCAAAGAGGCGGTTGACCTTCACTTTAAGTTCTTTCCGGAGTCTCTCTATTTCTTTATCCAGGTGATCCTGATCTTTCTCAATCATTTCCTTCGTCTGAGGGTGAGGCATCTTGATAAACATGTTCCCAAAGCAAACCATCACATCTTCAGAGACGCTGAGCTCTTTCTTCAGGGCCCTCAGGCCCTCTCGGTTCTGATTCCTCTTGGCGTCTAGGTCCACAATCTGCCGCTTGTCCGCCAGCACCGCCTCGGCGAGCTCTTCCACTTCCACCAGGTACTGCAGCACCCACTCCGCCTCGGGTGACAGCATGGTGCCCGCCTGCTCCGACCCCACTCCGGCTCCGGCTCCACTGCGGCCCCTTCTGCGCACGCGCCAGATGCTGGGGTCCGGCCCCAGCGGGTCCAGGGGTACCCAAAGGTGTGGACGGAGTCGGCGAAGAAGGAATGACACGGAGACAGCCTTCAGTTGATCAGCAGCCTAGCCAGGACCTCTAGCCAGGATCTCCAGCCAAAGTTCTGGTCGGAGTTCTGGTTAGGAACTGATGTTTATTGTCTTGTTACATCTGTACTTATACCAGTCGGTTTTAATCCTGTCAATTTTGATTTGCAAAGGTTAGGGCGTTTCTTGTCTCCATTCCAGGAAGTAAAGATTATGTAGCTTAAGAGTGAGTGTTTGTAGTTAAAGTGTTTAACTACCCACCCGGCACTTGGTTCAGGGGTTGTATCCCCTCCCTAACCTCAGGGAAAAATCCCCACCTGGGGAAACAACCTTTCTCGGAGAGGTGACCTTGGTTAAAACACATAGCACTAAGGGGAGCAAACATTTTCAGAACAATATGCTATATATGCCAGGTCCCTTGAAACATATGCTGTGCAGATGTTTCTTTCCTGCAGCGACTGTGTCAAGCAGCAAGGATGGACCAGCTCCAGGCACTGTAGATAAAAGACGATGAAAGTAGCTCTAACTACAGAAAAGCCAGACCTTTTCTTTCCTACTTGCTTTGGGAAACTGATTTAACTGATTTGGAAATGCTTACATAAAGGCAGGTTGAGAGAACTCTGCTGAATGTCAAAATGAACTTTCTGATTAATCAAAGATTGAAGTAATGTTTCTGAGAAATTGCAGCCAAAAGACCTTGAGATTTCAGTGCAAGCAGTATTAAGACTTTCCACTGGTGTCATCGTTCTTAAAATTCAAATTAAATAACCAGTGTTCCAAAGCATAAAATCCTAAATGCATATCTCCCCTCCAAAATAAAATCTTTCTCCTTCAGTTGGCACTAATTCTGTTAACCACATAAACATGCTCATTTTGCTTGAAGTTTGAAACGTCAGCCCTTTTGCATACACTGTGAGTCAGCCCTCACATGGACAATTGCATTGGTCTCCTACCCTTCCCAGACTATGATCTTTCCTTATACACCCACTAACTCATCCTACCTGGTCTCTTTGCATATTACAATTCTGAAATAAAATCTGGTTGTTACATTGTTAAACATCCTTTCAGTATTTATGTATAGACTACCAAATACAGTTCTAAGTCAATCTGGCTCCCCAGGTCAGGGCAATCTCTTGAGAGTATGGGGTCTTTGGCAAATTATATATATATATATATATATATATATATATATATATATATATATAGCAGAGCCTCTGTCTATATAAACAGTTTGATATAAAATGCATTAAAATTTGCATTTCCCTATTAGCTAATGAAGTTGAGCATCTTTTCATATATTTGTTGGCTAATTGTATGTTTTCTTGGGAAAAGTGTCTGTTCAGAACCTCTGCCCATGTATAACTTGGATTATTTGTTTTGTTTTGAGTTGTATGACTTCTTTATATAGTTTTCTTATTAACTCCTTGTCGGAGCTGTTGTTTGCCAAAATCATCTCCCATTCGGTTGGTTGCCTTTTTGTTTTGTTGGTGGTTTCTTTTGCTTACAGTAGCTTTTTAATTTAATATAATCCCATTCACTTATTTTTGCCTTTGCTTCCTTTGCCTTTGCAGTCAAATTTATAAAATCTCCTCTAGGACCAAGGTCTCACAAACGCACACCTGTTAGAATGGTTATTATCAATAAGACAAGTAATAACAAGTGTTGGAGATATTGTGAAAAAAAAAGGAACTCTCATTCACTGCTGGTGGGAATGTAAACTCGTACAGCCACTATGGAAAACTGTATGGAGGTTCCTCAAAAAATTACGACTAGAGTTACCATAGGACCCAGCAATCCATCTTTTGGGTATCTACCCCAAAACTTTGAAAACAGTTACTCCTAAAGATATGTGAACCTCTGTGTTCACTGCAGCATTATTCATAGTGGTCAAGACATGGAAAGTGTCCTTTGATAGAGGATTGGATAAAGAAGATGTGGTACAGCTGGGGAGGGTGGGTGTGAACTTGCATGCATATATGCATAACCCATGGACACAGAGGATGGGTGGTGAGGGCCTGGGGGGGAGGGAAGGCAGGAGCAGGCTGGAAGAGGTTAATGGGGGGAAAAGAGGACCTGTGTAATACTTTCAACAATAAAGATTTTTTTAAAAAAAATTTTTTTAAATAAAAGCAAAAACCAATAAATAATTTAAAAAATAAGATGTGGTACATAGATACTATGGAATATTACACAGTCATAAGAAAAGATGAAACACTGCCATTTGCAAAAACATAGATGGAGCTTGAGAATATTATGCTAAGAAATGAGTCAGTCAGAGAAAACTAAGAACTATATGATTTCACTCATGTGTGTTATAAAACTGAAACTCGTAGACACAAACAACAGTATGGTGGTTACCAAAGGGAAGGGGATGTGTGGGAGGATTAAAGGGTAAAGGTGGCCAAATATACTGGTATGGTGATGGAAGATGATTTGACTTTGGGTGGTGGGTACACAATGGAATATAGAGATTATGTATCATAGAATCTGATCCTGAAAAACTAATCTTTTTAACCAATGTTACCCTAATTTTTAAATTAAAAAAATAAAAAAACTCAACAAATAAATAGATGAATAACATGCATTAAGAATACATGGGCCCACGTGACGTATAGTGATTTGTTGATGAAGATTTAAAATCATAAGTGGAGAAGATGGACTTAATTATTATCCAGTCAAGGCAGATGAAGATTCTTCATAGAATGAGGAATGTGTCCAGGTGTCCCCTCTTCCTGTTCAGGTCTGGTAACCATGTTGTCAGAATCTTTTGATGGCAATCATGCTTTATTTTGTGCTAGCAGGACTAATTCTGTATTTCTCATCTTTAGTCCTGACATTCCAAAAATTGTTGACAGTTCCTGACCTAATATGAGGGCAAAAATAATTACGGATTTTTGTTTTGTTTTGTTTTTGTTTTCCCACTGAGAGGAAAAAAATAAAGTAGCCATGCTGTCAAGATTCACAATGCCAAGACTCTTTGGAGTATGTTTGTATTGATACGATATAGATCGCCTTGTCTCTGCAGTTTCCCAACATAATTTCTGTAACGCTGGTTACATCACTAACAAGGCTTCCTGAGTCAGCAAGCCGCCCATGAATACCAGTTTCTAATGACTCTCTCAAAGGTTGTCGCTGTGCTTCATGACGGTGACCACAATGCAAACCTTACCCAGAGTTTGCAGGAAAATATTAATGACAACTCATTTTCTGATCATATTAAAGTTCTGTTTTGAATTTATCACATAAATGTAAACTGACACATCTTTCACCCACCACTTCTCTTAAATTCTTTAGTTACTATCACTTCATTCCTAGAGTGTGCTCTTTTTCAACACTGACCGTGCCTCTACCTTCCAGACAGGGGTAACAGGAAACAGGACTGTGGGAAAGGTGGGAAAAGCTGCCCCACTTATGTAGGGAATGTCCCTTCCTCCCCAGCATGGCTTCTGACCAGCCTGAAAGGACATGATGTCACCTCATCAATTGCAGGCAAGTGAGGACATGGTTCAGAAGGGGTGAGCAGTCTTTACTGATTTGTGTATTTTGATGAGCGCAACTTTAGATTTCATTTCTGAAATTAGAATGAACTAATCCTCATATAAAATACCTGGGTGAATGCCTGTGGAATATTTTTTAATATCTATTTTTATTGATTTCAGGGAGGAAAGGAGAGGGAGTGAGAGATAGAAACATCAATGGTAAGAGAATCATTGATTGGCTGCTTCCTGCATGCCCCCTACTGGGGATTGAGCCCACAACCCGGACATGTGCCCTTAGCCCAGAATCCAACCCGGGACCCTTCAGTCAGCAGGCCGATGCTCTATTCACTGAGCCAAACTGGCAAGGGCATCATAGAATATTTAAATAAGCAAAATATAAAGCACAGGATGGAACGCAATCTTTCATTCTTGATTTTGTATTTTCATCAAAATCATTTAGTGTTATTTTTCCAAAGAGACACATCTACTATAGTAATGATGAAGTATGTAGTGAAACCATTTTCATTCATCTGACTGGAGTGCACACATATGACTTCTGTGGACTTGTTTCTCCCACAGCTACACAGACTTTCACTTACACGCAAACCAAACGGTGATCTGGTTCCCCCTTCCAGACTGAGTGACTCATTCATGATTGTGAAGGCAGCCGCTGATGTTCTGGGTCAGACCAACCTGTTTAACTATTTGTAAACCTATTGTGACAAGGTAATCTTCCAGGACTGCAGGAAGTATGGTTAAGAAAGGTGTCTGGAAAGATGTCAGATGGAGTCTGAGTTTCAAAGAAGCTGGTTGCTGTCCCTCACTTCCTCACACCCATTCTGGACATGCGAGGAGGACTGTATATGTAGATGCATATGTAGCACTCTGCTGAGTTCAGAGCACTCTAGGGTGGGTGATCACACAGATGGTGCGCTTCTCCACCAAAACCACTTGCTGCTTGACGCCACATTCGCAGAGAACATGTAAACACTTGGCACAGTTGTGAGAGTTTTCAGAGGTGTTACATTCGTTTAGAGAGTCACAGCTTTGGTGGTGACAGCTTCCCTTTTGGGGCTAACAGGATTAATTCTTTCTTTCTTATTTTTACTCCTGACATTCCAGAAATTGCCACAATTTCCGGATCTAACTTGAATTAGAAAAAAAATGTGCTTTTTTTCCTTTTCTTTTTTTTTCCTTTCTCCCTCACTTAGAGGGGGTCACCACACCAAGAATGTGCTCAGGGGAACACTGGCCTTGTGTGCCACCGTGGGCTTCTCAGGATCTGTGTGCCTCCTCACACTTCCGTAAACAACACCTGCAGCCAATAGTATTCTGATTTCCTTTTCCTCCAAACTTACTATTAAAGTTATCAAGTTTTTAAATGTGTGCTTTCTATGAACATCCAGGGGCTCATCCACCTATTCATTAAATACATTATTAAGTAAGGGCTTGATGAGTGTTAAGTATAGTCCGTCTGAGGGTCCCTCTGCAGGGCCTGAGTCTCCCTGTAAAGTATGAAAGTTGGGGAGGGGACATGGCTGAGGTCTAGAAAAGACCAGGGGTGAAGCATACCTGAAGAACAGAGAGAAGATCAGAAAGACAAGTGGCATTGGTGTCTATTGGCATCTGGGAAAACTGAGGAATAACATATGACAAGGTATAGGTCAAGTTCAGGACATTCTGCACAGAGAGCATGAATCTGAGCATGTAATTTATGTGGCCTGTCACCCTTACCCAGAATAGAACCCGGGACCCTTACTTTAGGTGGCTAAATCCAGCTTAATTAATGTGGATAAAAGCATGGTTGTTTAAAGAAGCAACGCAGGGCTAGGGAAGGCCAAAATGACACAGCAGCTCTTCTAAAGGAATTCACAGCCCAGACAAGGATGTGTACCAATAAACATAATATGCCATCAAGACAAAAATAACCAAAGACTGGAAGAAACAATAGTGTGATGGAAATGTGGAAGGGTAAGTTAATCCTCAATGAGTGGGTGACTTCAGGTTTCATGGAGGAGGCAGCATGTATATTGGCCTTACAGAATGAGTAATGTGTGACAGCCCAAAGCAAGAAGGAGTAAGAGAGAGTAACACATAGTTCCAAATGCTTGTCCTCCTCATTCTGCCGCACACAGAACAGAGGCTGGTACATAACAGCCGCTCTACAACATCTACTAAATGAATGAGCGACCATAAGAGAAAATCAGGTGTCATTTAGTAACATGTGACCCAGCTTTACACTTACAACATCATACTGTGGGCTACATTAAACAGGAAAATGTACAGAAAGACAGCGTATATGAAACAAACAAACAATAATATGGGAAAGAAAATTGACAAGAGGTAAGTTTAAAAAGCCAAAGGGAAAAATGAGAAGAAAATAGTGTCAGCCAGAAAAGAAGCTTGACTTCACATATAATTAATTTAGTTTTTGTCAGTGCCATTTTATACTTTTTTTCTGTTTATGTATTTTCTCTATAACAGTTAGAAAAATAAAGCAAAACAAAAGAACACACTACTAATCCTGACACCTACAGAAAATCAATAAACCAGGCACAACCACTGTTGACCGACCCCTTGTCATACAGATTTAAAGACATATACACTAGCAATTTAAGTGAATGATGTTTAACTTAATGATATTAACTTAAAATGGGCTTGTGCAATATGCTCTTTTCCTCCTAACTAGTGTATTGTGAGGAAGGAACTTAACAAGAAAGTGAAAACTATTAGAAATAATTCTTATCTGATTTAGCACAACTTTCTGAAATACCTAAGGAAATGGGAAAATTCTAGGAGTAAGTAAATTCTAGTTAGTTCTCCTGGAATATGTTTAAAGACACATTTTTTAACCAACTAAGAGTGACTTGAAACAAAATATATGCTTAGTTATTGCAAATAACACTGATAAAAACATATACCGTGGAGCCTTGACTTACAAGTGTCCCGACTAATGAGTTTCTCAAGATATGAGCCGTCTCTTGGCCGATTTTTTGCTTTGAGTTGCGAGCTAAAATTCGGGTTACAAGCCAGCTTCAGATACCCCACCACTAGTTGGCGCAGCAAACGTCACAGTGAACGCCACAACATCAGCCCAGCATCATGTGTCTCACTCCTTCACTGTTGATTTGACATACGAGTAATTTGAGTTACGAGCTCCATCACGGAACGAATTAAACTCGTAAGTCAAGGCCCCACTGTATAAACTTAGCCAGCTCTTAACAAGGAAGCCAGAGGCAGGCAGCCCAGCCACTATGCAGCTGCCCAGTGACTACCTCTCTCTGCCCCCATCCCCCATCTACAACATGGTGGCCCCAGAAAGGCTGCCCTAGCTCATCTCCATGTTCCCAATGTGACAAGAAAACAGGAGGGGTATGTGGCATGAGCTTTGTCTGTCCCTTTGATGAGAAAAGCTAAAAGTTTCCCAATCGTTCCACCCCCCACTTCACCCAGCAGGCATTTTGATCAGAATTAGGTCACATGGCTGGGAAATTTGAGGATATAATTATTAAGATTGACTTTAATCAGTGATGTGTCATTGCTTGGAGCTGGACAAATCAAGGTACCAAACAAATGTGGGGTCTATGAGCCAGGAGGGAAGGGACGAAGGAAACAAGACAACCAACATGCCTGCTACACATAGTAATAAAAACCATGAACTGGTTCATGAAACCACCGTATAACTTCACAGCTAGGAGTGCATACTTCCCATCCTTTAGGGGAGGGTCACACTCCATCTCCAGAAACCATCTGCCTGTTCACTAAAATGCACACTACACTAGTCTCTGTGCTCCCTGACACTGCTTCATCCGTGCACCTCACATGCCGGACAGGCAGCACCCACAGAGCTCTGCTTTCAGTCACATGATTGCTGCTTCCTGTTCTACATTCTTCTCTGAGGGCCTCTTTATCAGGAAGCCCATGGGCCCAACCTGGCCTGCTGCTTTTCTGCAGTTGTATCAGAATGCAGAGATGCTCCTTGGTTTACATAGTGGCTAAAGCTGCTTTTACATTCATTGGAACTGAGACCATGAGACCTTCATTGCCAACAATATTTACTATCTGGCCATTTACAGAGAAAAGTTTGTCACCCCCTGGCCTACATGTCTGCACATTTCTCAATGGCAAGATCACACCCTGCTTTTCTCTTGTATCTACATGAGCACAACCCTGGAAACACAGTGGGTGCTCCACGACTACCTTCAGACATGGACATTGAAATAAAAGGCTTGATAGCTAAACTCTAATAGGCTCAACTCTGGCATGTTAAGTGACACATAGTTGGTGCTTCATTAATTTTTGCTGAATTAATCCAGGAATTAACTAAGTGATTGACTAATTATGGCAAAATACCCTAATACTTAGAGTGTGGGCTCTGGATCCAGGTTTCCTGTATTCAAATACTGTGGGTCCTAGGCATCAAACTCACCCTCTCTGTGCCTCAGTCTCCTCCTGTGTCAAATACAAATCTATCATAATAAAAGTATAATATGCAAATCAACCGAACGACCACCCTGACGACCTTCCAGAGGACCACGCCATGACACACACTGGTGCCAGGCCAGCCAACACAGGTGCAATGCGATTGGTTGGGTGGCCGTCACCGCCCCACAGACGGAGGCCCAGGCCACCCTCTGCCGGACAATCTACGATGGAGGCGCTCCACGATCGATAGCCCCAAAGTAGGAGGCCCAGGCTGCCCAGCGGCACTGCAGCGTGTAGGCGGGTCCTCCCTCTGGGGAGAGATCAGCGACATTGTGGTGAGTGTGTGGAGCCAGCTAGCGATTGCCCCGCAGAGGGAGACCCAGGCCAGCCAAGCGGTGGCACCCATGCCTGTCGCCCACAGAGGGAGGCAACTAGTGGCAGGGGAAGGGGGAGGCAGCACCGCATAGATGACAGGCAGTGACTGCGACGGGGGCAGGGCCAGCTGCAGGCAGCCTGGTGAAGGAAAGCCCGGATAGGCCCTGATCACCGCCAGGCCTAAGGACCCTGCCCAAGGGGTCCCAGATTTTGAGAGGGAGCAGGCCCGACTGAGGGGACACACACACACACACACACACACGCCTCTAGTGAGTACATAATGACCTATAAAGTGCTTAGAATAATACCTGGCACATAGTAAGCATTCAAAAAATACGAGCTAGTAGTAATGTTGTAAGAGAGTGTCCTTTAAATAGAGGGTACCAGTTTATGTTTCCTCTCTGCGGCCCATCTTGGAGCCCATTCTGTAAAAAGACATAGACAGGATCATTTTCCATCTTTTCCTGGTGACACTAAACCAAGTCTGAACCTAAAGGAGATTTCAGGGAGATGTCCCAGGGGCGCCCAGTAAGTAATTGCGAGGTGCAGGGTCAGGGAATAAACCAGCACACATGATGGGGAGACGCAGAAGTCGCAGCATGTCAACGCCACACGACTGACCTCTGCTGCCGCTGATGAGCAGTGCCCGCGCCACGGACGGGAGGTGAGTGGCAGGGGAGCGCTTTCCTTGAACTGTCAGCTAATGAAGTGGTGAGAGATTAGCAGGCCCTGCGATCTACACGCTAATTCTCCCTAATGCCACCTGGGGGCTTTCTGCTGCGGGGCGCAGAGGAGTGGAAAATGGGGCGGCCCTGCCAGCAGCCGGCCTGTGCTGCGATTCTCTCGGCGCCAAGCAACACAGCAGCCCAGCTGGTGCCCGTTCACTATTCAGCGAGCGGTTGGCAGGCTTCCTTCTGAGAAGGGCAGGCCTCGGCCATCAGAGCAACATGAAGACAACGAAAAGAATTCTCGGAGGCTCCCGCCTTTTTGCTCTTTCCGCAGGTTCTCTCCCTAAAAGGGGACTCAGGCCCGGCCGTGGGGGGCCCTGTGGCGGAGCGTGGACCCGTAAACCAGGCGGTCGCGGCTGGATTCCTGGCCGCAGCACATGCCCAAGTTGTGGGCTCCATCCCTGATCGTGCAGGAGGCAGCCAATCAATGGTTCTCTCTCTTCATGGATGTTTCTGTCTCTCTCTCCTTCTCCCTTTCTCTCTGAAAGCCATACAAAATATATTTTAAAAATAAATAAATGAAAGTTGACTGCGGGCAACCCACTCGCTTCTCCGCAGCCCTGCCATCTCCCTTGCAACACAAGAATCAAGTCCGTGGAACCAGTCCCCGTAATGAACGCTCTCTGTGAGAGGAAACCCCCAAGTAAGATCGGGGAGACAGCATCCATCCGGGAGCTGTTCTCACTGCATCCAGCATCATTATTTAAGCGAGCATTTGGGGGAAGGCGTTCCTCTAACAGGAACGCGGCTCTGCCCAGGAGCCCGCTCCCTAGACTCTCCGGTTATGAAAGAAGCATCAGTTCTCACCCCAAAGCACAAGCCAGGGGAGAGCAGGAAAGGACTGTGTTGGTCCGTTGGCATCGTTCAGGCAAGAGGCCAAGTCCGCTCGGAGGAAACAGTGCGTGCCTGTGCGGAGAACTGCCCCCCGCATTGTAATCACGTTATCTCCTTGCTCATCCTCTGGCCTGTCAGGTGAATCCCGCTGCATTTCAGCTCCTTCTGGTGGGCTGCGGCTGATTGTCAGGCCCTCGGGAAGGGGGTGAGCATTGCCTCCTGCTCCGTCTCTCTCTAGGGTCGCCGTGTAATTGTGCGGCGGGAGGAACGGGCCCTGGAGATGGCGTGACAGTCACTTCTCATTACCTCCCACTTGGTTCATTATGTCTGCAGACAGCGATTGCCCATGTGTGGATACTTCCATTACACGGAAGGATGTAATGTGCTGCGGGCCTCGGATGCCTTTTGAAGAGGGAGAAGGCTGTTTATTCCAGGCACATACGATCTTGTTTGCAGGGGCCATGCCAAAGGGATGGAAAGTGACACAGGGGACAGATGAGCAGTGACCAACACTGGAGAACCTGCCCCACCTGGACTTATACCCAGGGATATTTATGTGCGCGCATCCACTGACACATACTGCCTCACACAAAGGACAGAAGCCTCACTTACTAATCTACCAACTGTGCCTTTAACAAGCGAACCCACTCATTCAGGTATACTGTACACAGCTATTCTCTGTACCCTCTCTCTACTGGCATTCCTCCTGTTCTCTCTCTCTCTCTCCCTCTCTCTCTCTCACACACACACACACACACACACAAATGCAAAAGACCTTTTTCATTGGCAAGGGTGAGTCCTGGGAACCATGAAATGCAAATACACTATTTCATACCTCTTGCTCAAGGGTGAAAAAAGCCCCAATTAGATTACAAACTAAGTGAGGTAATAAGAAAGAAAACAGAATTACAAAGAATTATAGATTGCTAGAATCAGGAAGGAATCTCCAATATTATCTATAACAGAAATGCCCAGACTTTTTCTTTAAAGGTAAATCACTCCCCAAAAGTTAGTAAGAGGTGCCTAAAAAGAGATATGCTTGATGCAGTAAGTCTGGGGTGCAGCATACTATATCCTCCTGCTGGGATGCACAATTGTGTCAGCTTATCAAAGGTCCTGAGAATTCTTGTTCAGTTTAACTCAGTGTTTATCTGCTCTATTAATTTAAGAATGCTTTTTTTAAAAAACCTGCAATCTTGATAGCATCCTGTGGAATAATTATGCAACAGAGAGATACTGTTCTAGTATAGTCCCATTGTTTTGTATACATTTGCTATATAGTAATAATTCTCACATTTTAGCATGCATTGAAATCACCAAGGGATGTAATCCTGACAGATTATTCAGCAAACTGGATAAGGCTCGGGAACCTTAATACTTACCAACAATCCTAATGCAGAGAGCCTCCTACCCACTTTGGGAAATACCAATTCACACAGGTGCTCTTTGTCTAAATTCGTCAGGGATTAAACTACACAATGTTAACAAGAGAGCTCTACAGTTAATAAGATGAATGTCTGTAGCTTTGACTCTAAAAGTAGGCCAGGTTTATCTTGACTTTCAAGAGCTTTTTTAATATGAAAATGAATGTTTGCCTCTATAAATTTACCAGGATTTATGGTTTATTCACCTTTATACCTGGCTTCAACCCTAGATCCTTTGCACTTTCCCACTCTCTTGCTTCCCTAATCCATTTTTATTAATTTATTCATTCATCAATTATTTAAAAAGCACCCTCTGGGTGTTGAAATGCTAGGGATAGCAGTGAACAATAAAAACACAAAAATCCTCACCCTTATAGGCTAACTTCCTAACAAAAGGAATACAGTAACAAAACATCCACTTAACGGATAAGTAAACAACATAGTAAATTAGAGTTAGGAGGTGATAGTGTTATGAAAAACATAGAGCAGGCTGAGGGGAATCAGAAGTATGGGTGGGCAGGGGGCTGCAAAAGGGCTGCAATTTTTAAAAGGGCAGTGGGAATGACATTTGGTCAAAGTCTTTATTTTTTAATCTTTATTGTTGAAAGTATTACATAGGTCCTCCTTTTTCCCTCATTAACCTCTTCCACCCCCCCCCCCCTCAGGCCCTCACCACCCATTGTCTGTATCCATGGGTTATGATATTTTCATACAATTTCATTGGTTGATCTCTTCCCACCCACCCTCCCCTACCTTCCCTCTGAGGTTCAACAGTCTGTTCATGCTTCTATGTCTCTGGATCTATTTTTGATCACCAGTTTATGTAGTTCATCAGATTCCACATATGAGTGAGATCATGTGATACTTATCTTTCTCTGGCTGGCTTATTTCTCTCAGCATAATACTCTCCAGGTCCATCCATGCTGTTGCAATGGTAAGAGTTCTTTATATTTTATTGCCATGTAGTATTCCATTGTGTAGATGTACCATAGTTGTTTTATTCACCCATCTGCTGCTGGATACTTAGGCTGTTTCCAAATCTTAGCTATGGTAAATTGCGCTGCTATGAACATAGGGGTGAATATATCCTTTCTGATGAGTGTTTCTGGTTTCTTAGGATATATTCCTAGAAGTGGGATCACTGCGCCATTGGGCAGTCTTGAAGGAAATAAGGGAGGTGGCCTTGTATGCACATAGAGTCAGAGTCCAGGCATAGAGAACAGCCAGTGCAAAGGGAACTGCCTCCTGTGGAGAAGGAGCCAAAGGCGGGTAAGTGAGTAAGAGGAGGAGAGAGGAGAAGAGGAAGTGCAGTCTGAGAGGTAGCAGAGACAGGGTCACCTAGGTCATGGCTTGGAGTTTTACTCTGAGAGAAAGGAGAAGCCACTGCAGCATTTTAAGCAGAGAATAGGATTATTCGATTTACGTGTTTAAAGGCTCTGAATTTATTCAACAGAATTTATTCACCATTGACTGGGTATCTACTGATATGCCAGGCATTGAGCTGGAGCCTAGATTGCAAAGATGAACTATCCCCAAAGCACAAACAGTCCTTGGGCCTCTGGAACAGGTTGGTGCAGGTCAGTGTTTGTATATTTAAAATCTATTGTCCTGCTGGCCAGTGTGGATCAGTGGTTGAGTGTCAACCTGTGAACCAGGAGGACATGGTTCAATTCCTGGTCAGGGCACATGCCTGGGTTGTGGGCTGGATCCCCAGTGTGGAGCATGCAGGAGGCAGCCAATCAGTGATTCTTTCTCATCATTGATGTTTCTCTCTCTCCTTTCCTCTCTGAAATCAATAAAAATATTTTCTTAAAAAATAAAAAACAAATAAAACCTATTGTCCTTGCCCCTTGCATGACTTCATGATCTCAGCATCCACATGGTTGCTGTCCTGGGCTAGAGCAGGCAGACTCCAGCCAGATCAATCAGGGGACTCAGGTGCCCAGTCCTGCCCTAAACATACTGTGTGGCCTTTGGCAAGACATTAATTCCCCCCTTTTCTTGGGTTTTCCCTCCATTTACAGGATTTTATGCAGAAATATATTTGTGCTGTCTGATTAGATAACCAGCACTGAGAGCAGTAGGGTGTACTGAAAACCGGACGATTTTAATTTTCCCTCAAATTATCATACTTTAGGATAAATAGAGAGTCACATACATTCTCCTGCTGGCAGCACTGCCTCAGCTGGAGACCGTCTGCAAGCTGGCAGGCCAGAAGCGCAGAGGAAGTTATCTGAGTTCCCGGAGATGAAACCTGCTAGTTATCAACAACTGAAATTCCAAGAGAGGGCCTTCTGGGAAAGAGCCATTTGTAGCGGCAATCTCTGTTTAACTCGCGTGCCCTCCTGCTAACTTCTTCCTATTGAGGAAGGATGGGAAAAGTCATATTTAATTTCAGCTACAAACATAATTCTAAATGATAGATGTGGCTTGCTCACCTCACCTGCCAGTCCTCAATAGATACTTAAGAGATGAAACCTCCATTCTGAGGAAATGGAAAATAAAATGACAGACTTCAAGCAAAGTGGTTCAGGAAACCAAAATTATTTTTGTTGCGGCTGTGTTTGCCTGCAATATGCAGATGCAGCCTTGACGAACAGCAACACCATTTTCACCAAATGCTTATGATGTAACCGCATGAAATCAGGAAAACACGGGGACTTGGCAGGCAACTGGGGAAAGAGAAAAGTAACACAATGCCATTTCAGACTGCAGTCTGCACTGAGCTAAACTACTACAGATGTTTTTCCTTTGTCTTCGTTTAATGGTTTCTCTAAATACAACGTCTTCCTTAATCACTCAAGGCAGCAAAATTGATGGCATGCTAATTAATAGCAAGATGCTTAGCTAAGCAATTCTATATTTATGCCTCTGAATATGTAACTATCTTTTTAGAGCTTTCATGTTTTTCCTTTTACTTTTCTTCTGTCAGATTTCACTAGTAGAGTAAGGGAGGATTAGGGGCACAAAATCTTAGGTGGCTTGACAGGATTGATTTTACTTAAACAATAAGAAAAGAAATAAGCTATGCTACTTTCCCCTAACTATATTGGTTATGTTATTAGTCCTATTAGTTGTAAACTCAAAACAAAGACAGGTTGTACAGGGAGCAAGAACTGCAACTAAGAAAGGAGAACTACAGGTATAAGTCTGCTTCTCACCATTATTGTTAAAATTAAAAGGCAAAATTAGGTCTTTTTTCCCTGCTCAGAGATTCTTGAACTTTATATTATCAGCAAAGCATGTTGCTGCACCTGCCCTGCTAATCCCTAGCCCTGGATCAGCTCAACTGTAACTTTCTCAGCTCCTACTTCAGGACAGCTGAGCACAAATTAGGAAAAATCCCCTCACTCTGGTTACTGGCATTGTGTCAAGTCTATGTTCTCCAACATCAGCCGGACCCTCCGGGCTACTGGCAGTCTTTCTGTTTGTCCCCAGTCAGCTCTGTGTCAGATTTCCCTTACAGCTGTTCCAAACTATCAACATGCTCACAATCCCCTCCTCCTAAGTAAATGTCCTTGTCCATATGTCACAGACAGCATGGAGGTCCTCTCCTTCCCCTCCACCTGCAGCTTGACCCAGAGGGTCACCCACCTTTTCCTCCCTTCCTCCCACCAGAGGAGAGGTATCTCTTCTAGCCCTTAAAGTTGCTACCTCTAGAGCAGCGGTTCTCATCCTATGGGTCTCGACCCCTTTGGGGGTCGAACGACCCTTTCACAGGGGTTGCCTAAGACCATCAGAAAACACATACATAATTACATATTGTTTTTGTGATTAATCACTATGCTTTAATTATGTTCAATTTGTAACAATGAAATACATCCTGCGTATCAGATATTTACATTATGATTCATAACAGTAGCAAAATTACAGTTATGAAGTAGCAACGAAAATAATTTTATGGTTGGGGGTCACCACAACATGAGGAACTGTATTAAAGGGTCGCGGCATTAGGAAGGTTGAGAACCACTGCTCTAGAGAATACTGAACACCATCTCCTCAGGCTTCTTCTGGGACCTCATTACATTAGTCACTTGTCCTCAGAGCTCCCTGTCTTTAATCCATCACACTTTGTCCTCTGGCTTCTACCCTTTAGTCTGCAGATTTGCTCAACTTTTTCCTTATCGCCAAGCACGCACCTGCGCACACATATGCACGCATGCATAATTCCTTAATCATTTCAGCCTCTCACTCATGCTGCAAATTGTCTTGTAGAGCAATTATCTGTTTACATGACAGTTTTCAACTGGTCCAGAGGTTTTTAATCATTGTTGTGTCACAGATCCCTTTGAGAATCTGATTACAGCAATAGACCTTTTCCCTGGAGACAAGGAAAAGGTGTCTACACACACACACACACACACACACACACACACACACACACACACTGTACATGCGATTCCAGGTTGTTCTTGTTCACTGACCCCTATGGGAGAAAAGCCTGCCGTTCACCACCAGTTACAGTTTTTCTCCTCTTCCGGGCACACAGGAGAGCCCTACTTCCTTGCTGACAGGATTAGTCCCCGCATTGGCCAATGGAATGCGAGCGGAAGTGATGTGTGTGGATGGTTTAAGAGCCTGAACTTGACGTGCTATGTTTTCCCTTTCTACTCTGTCACGGTGACCTCTGGGTTCCAGACAGAGACTGCTCGTCAGCATGGGTCCTGGCGTGAAGAGGAGGCAGAGCAGAGCACCTGGCCAGCCTACGATGGACATCCAGAGTGAGTAGGAAATAAATCTAGCTGTTTAAGCGGGCTGAGACTGGGGATGGTTGGTTAGTGTAGCAGAACCGAAGCTATCTACTTGATAGCAGGGTACTCTCCGTTGGCTATGAAATAATCTAAATAAGAAAAGTTCTTTGTAGGGAAATTTAAGCTACCCTCTCTTCTGTTCCTAGTCAACAAGCTCCTTTCTCCTCAGACATCTACCTTTCACTTCTTTCCACCTACAAACTCTTTCCCTGCTTCTTTGCACAATTCCTCATCCTTCAGACCACAATTTACATGTCACCTCCTCAGAGAGGTCCTTTGGACCTTGTTCCCACCCGCCTCCAGCCCAATTACTATCATTTATATCACCCATGTCTGTCTTTCTCAGAGAGCGTCACAGCCCATAATGATTTTACTTTCTGTCTCTCAAGTTCTGAATTTACAATATTTATAGTCTTGCTATCAACAATGATTCCTAACTAACGAAGGTCATGCGGCTGTAGCCCCATACAAATGTAAGAAAAGTGAATACATGCAAAATATGGAGTGCTTTCATTTGTTTAATATGGTGATAAAAATAGAACCATGAATGTTCAGAGCAAGTCACACTTTAAACACTTTTCTAAACTACCCTAATGGAAGAGAAAGCTCTAACCAAAGTGTTGGGCAAGCATCCCCATGTCTTGATGTTCATCCAAAACAAACCATTGAACCTTGGTATTCACCCAGTAACCATGCAGAGGTCAGCTTGACATTTGGGTGGTTTTTTTTAGATAGTTGTGGCCAATAGCACTAACAACCTTTGGTCCCAACCCGGTTAAATAGCAGTGTTTGTAATTCACTGGCATGCATTTCTTGTGTTTTTTTTTTGTTTGTTTTGTTTGCTTTGTTTTTCCTTTTACTCAGTATGCACTCCAAGCAACTTTACTTCACAGTGACAGAAAGAATTAGTCCTTAAGTTATAGAATCAATTGGGTGGCTAAACTTTTGTTATACATCCAGGAAGGTAGTTGTAACACCTTGTCACGGTAAATTAATTCAGAGCTGTTTGAGGAATGAATTAAAAATAGTATTATAAAATTACCACCCTAGCTGGTTTGGCTCAGTGGATAGAGTGCAGCCTGCAGACTGAAGGCACTGGATTCATATCAAGGTCAGGGGCACATGCCTGGGTTGCAGGCTTGATGCCTAGTAGGGGGCCTGCAGGTGGCAGCTGATCAATGATTCTCTCTCATCATTGATGTTTCTCTCTCTCTCTCTCTCTCTCTCCAAAATCAATAAAAATATAAAATAAAAAATTATCAATTACCTTTTTCATTTGCCTTTATTATATACTAGGGGCCCAGTGCATGAATTCATGCACCTTGTAAGGAACTATGGGCCGAGAGGCTTCAGTGGGCACAAGGGCGGGTGTCGGCCCATCCTGCATGCCCCCACCTGGCCCCTCCCACTGCAGCCCCCAGGATCCTGTCTGCTGGCTGCCCCACTCCCGCCGCCACTGGCTCGCACCTGCTGATGGTGCAAAGCGATTGGGGCCAGCGCAGCAGCGGGTGTGAGCAGGGCCAGCACCATCAGCAGGTGCGAGCAGCAGCTGCTGCCCTGATTGCCCCTCAGGAGCAGGGGGAGGTGGAGAAGCCATCAGGGGCGATTGGGGCCGGCAGCTGCCGCTCACACCCGCTGATGGTGCCAAACAATCAGGACCAGCACTGGGTGCCGACAGCGGGTGCGAGTGGCAGCTCCAGCACCGGCTGTGGGTGCGAGTGGGGCTGTCACCAGCAGCGGGTGCGAGAGGCAGCTGCTGGCCCCGAATTCCCCTCAGGAGCAGGAGGAGGTGGAGAAGCCCTAAGGGACAATTGGGGCCAGCAGCCACTGCTGGCTGCTGACAGTGCCGAGCAATGGGGGCCAGCACCAGGCACTGGCATGGGTGAGAGTGGGGCCAGTGCCGGCAGCAGGTGCAAACACTTGCCAGGACCAAAGAATTTTCAGTAACCACCAGAGGCTCACTCTGATGACAGTGACTGGCACCCTGCCTTGGTCTGGTGCCCCCGCTCACCTGCTCCACCATCCCGCTGCAGATGATGCCCATGATGTTCTGCGCTCTGCTGCCTGATGCTGATGCCTGCCATGTTCTGTGCACTTGCTGGTGGACAGGGCACATCATAGTGACTGGTTGTTCGGTTGTTTGGCCGTTTGGTCTATTTGCATGTTAGGGTTTTATATATATAGATAACTAATACTACAAAAGACAACTATCTAATTTTAAAATCCAAAGTTTTATAGCCTTATTGTTTTATCTGCATGCATAAATAACATGGTTATTGCTTCAAATTTTCAGAAATGTGTAACTTAAAATCAACATAAAATGTTTTTATTTTCATTATATTTTTTTAAATGTGTTAAACAGTCTTGATAGCTGATATTCAAAAGTTGCAATCCTATCTTTCCAACATATAATAGATTCTGAAAAATATTCATAGAAATGGACAGCTCTTTATTTTCATTTAAATTCTTTATTGTTTAAAATACATGAGTCTCCTCTTTCCCCCATTGGCCTCTCACTGGCTGTGCCCACTCCCAGCACATGCTCTCACCCTGTTACTGTTTGTGTCCATTGGTTATGCTCAAATGCATGCATGCAAGTCTTTTGGTTGATCTCTTACCCCCTCACCACAATCCCCCCGCCTTGCCTTTCTTCATAGTTTGCACCATCTCTTTGATGCTTCTATGACCCTGGTTCTGTTCATCAGTTTATGTTGCTCATTATATTCCACACATGAGTGAGATCATGTAATATTTATCTTTCTCCAACTGGCTTATTTCACTTAGCATCATGCTCTCCAGTTCCATCCATGCTGTTGCAAATTGTAAGAATTCCTTCTTTTTAACAGCAGCGGAGTATTCCATTGCATAGATATATCACGGTTTTCTAATCCACTCATCTGTTGATGGGCACTTAGGCTGTTTCCAAAGCTTAGCTATTGTACTTGTGCTGCTATGAACATAGGGGTGCATATATCCTTTCTGATTGGTGTTTCTGTTTTCTTGGGATATATTCCTAGAAGTGGGATTACTGGGTCAAATGGAAGTTCCATTTTTAATATTTTGAGGAAACTCCATACTGCATTCCCACTAGCAGTGCACGAGGGTTCCTTTTTCTCCGCATCCTTGCCAGCACTTGTCGTTTGTTGATTTGTTGATGATAACCATTCTGACAGGTGTGAGATGGTACCTCGTTGTTGTTTGGATTTGTATCTCTCGGATGATTAGTGACTTTGAGCATGTTTTCATATGTCTCTTGGCCTTCTGTATGTCCTCTTTTGAAAAGTGTCTATTTAGGTCCTTTGCCCATTTTTTTATTAGATTGTTTATCTTCCTTTTGTTAAGTTATATGAGTTCCCTATAAATTTTGGAACTTAAACCCTTATCGGAGATAACATTCTCCTATGCAGTGGGCTTTCTTGCTGTTTTGTTGATGGTTTCTTTTGCTGTGCAGAAGCTTTTTATTTTGATGTAGTCCTATTTCTTTATTTTCTCCTTAGTTTCCTGGGAGCTGTATTGGTAAAGATATTGCTACGACATATGTCTGCTATTTTGCTGCCTATGGCTTCTTCTAAGATTTTTATGGTTTCTCGTCTTACATTTAAGTCCTTTATCCATTTTGAGTTTATTTTTGTGAATGGCGTACTTTGGTGGTCTAGTTTCATTTTTGCATGTGTCCAATTTCCCAACACCATTTCTTGACTCCATTGTATGCTCTTGCCTCCTTTGTCAAATATTAATTGAGCATAATGGCTTGAGTTGATTTCTGGGTTCTCTGTTCTGTTCTATTGGTCTATATGTCTGATCCTGTGCCAGTACCAGGCAGTTTTGAGAACCATGGCTTGGTAATATAGCTTGATATCTGGTATTGTGATCCCTCCAACTTTGTTCTTCTTTCTCAAGACTGCAGTGGCTATTCGGGGTCTTTTTTTATTCCATATGAATTCTCGGAGAGTTTGTTCTAGGTCTTTAAAATATGTCATTGGTATTTTAATGAAGATTACATTAAATCTATAGATTGCTTTGAGTAGTATGGACCTTTTAATGATGTTTATTCTACCAATCCATGAACACGGTATATTCTTTGAAATGGACAGCTCTTAAGAAGATATTCAATTTCATAAGCAGAATGTTTGGGGATCTTCTAAACTAATTGTTAGAATAGGATAAATTTAAGTTTCGATGAGAAAAACTAGAAAATGGTTTAAAGTTGCTAAGAAGCTTAGTTTAGAAATAAAAATAAGCTTATTTTAGTTTTGATTTTTCATAAACTTTGTTTGTTTTCTTTTAATCTCTTATATGGCAGTGTGCATTACAAAATTATATCCCTTAAAATGTGGAGCACATCCATTTCCCTACCTCTTATGTAACATGTGTAATTGGTACATGATAGCTACATTTTTCTACTTAGATTTTTAGTTATACATATGCAGCTTTAAAAAATACAGATTTTTCAGGTTGGAGTGGAGTGCTTCTTTATTTTTAAATTGTTTCCTCTCAACTAACTAATTTTTAAGAGAAGATTATCATCTGCCACTCTGTTTTAAGAAAACATGGGTAATCAGATGGGGCTTAACATCTTTAAAACGGGACATGCATCAAACATGCGTGCACAAACGTTTTTAATTATTTTGCATAAAGACAGATTATTTATCAATTTCTCATCACTACACCACAGCCTTCAAAAAAAATTTAAATGCTTCTTTTCTACTGGGGCACTTCATCCAACTGCATAAATTTCATAGAAATAGTTGCTCTAGAAATGCAAAGGGAATAAGTAATAATGAATTATACTAGCAAAAACTGCAACTGATATAAGACAGTATCAAGGTTTATGTTTAATAATGCTGAAATGCTGACTGCATTTACTCTTGACTTTATGTATACTCCAAATTAAGTATTCTGAGTCCCAAATTGGAAGATCCTTTACTGGTAAATATAACACATGTTAATGAAAATATTTTAGCAGGCATTCCAGATTAGGGAATCAGTACATGCCAAGAAACATTACTTTGTAGGAAAATAGTAAATTTAATGAATAATAGATTCAAGTGATGCCAATTAATTTCTTTATTTCAAACAAAATTTTTATATGAAATAAAAGAGCCCTGGCTGATGCTCAGTGGTTAGAGCATTGGCCCATGGACTGAAGGGTCGCAGGTTCAATTCTGGCCTAGGGCACATACCTCCATTGCAGGCTCAATCCCTGGCTCCAGTCAGGGTGTGTGCAGGAGGCAAACAATTGATATGTCTCTCTCACATCAGTGTTTCTCTCTCTCTCTCTCTCTCTCTCTCTCTCTCTCTCTTTAAAAATCAATGGGGAAAATATCCTTGGGTGAGGATTAACAAAAAAGAAAGAGAGAGAGAGAGAGAGAGAAAGGAAGGAAGGAAGGAAGGAAGGAAGGAAGGAAGGAAGGAAGGAAGGAAGGAAGAAAGAAAGAAAGAAAGAAAGAAAGAAAGAAAGAAAGAAAGAAAGAAAGAAAGAAAGAAAGAAAGAAAGAAAGAAAGAAAGAAAGGAGGGAGGGAGGGAGGGAGGGAAGGGGGGAAGGGAAGGGGAAAGGAAAGGAAAGGAAAGGAAAGGAAAGGAAAGGAAAGGAAAGGAAAGGAAAGGAAAGGAAAGGAAAGAAAGGAAAGGAAAGGAAAGGAAAGGAAAGGAAAGGAAAGGAAAGGAAAGGAAAGGAAAGGAAAGGAAAGGGAAAAAGTGAGATTTCCTACACAAGATCTGCAGTCTGAAGACTAGGAGCTTCTTCAGGTTGATTCATGTCTTGTTTATTTTGCTAATGTGCTTATTTTGAAATAGTGCTCCGGGACAGCATTTAGGGTTATTCATTATATTTACTTTTTAAAAATAATATGTGAAATCTCCTAAAAACATTTGGCTCTATTTTTGGCTGGCTTAGGATTTCTACTTTAAAACTGAATCACTAACAAGGCATCTGGTAAATGTGAAGGTGGCTATTAAACTTTCGTAGCCTTTGATCTTACTAATTAAGTTTTATAAGACTTTAGAGAAAAAGTTCTATCAGTCATCTTACTTAAACATTATTTTAGGAGATTGATATACCCTGTGTTCTAAAACCAAAATTACCCTACTTTAAAAAAAAAGTAACATTAACACACCCATTCATTTTATAAAATTTAGCTCCTAGTTGCCAATAAAATGAGTAGAATCAGTTTAAGAAACAGAAAGTGAAGAGGGAAGAAATGGGGGGAGGGTGAGAAATACTCTCTCAGAAAATATTTTAGAAAACTAGTAACTACTCTGCACCATTCTCTCTGAAAGTAAATATGGATCTTTTCTATAAGCCTTCTCTTTTATCCTGCTTTAACATCACCACCACCAATCAGCACCTTAGTTAAGTGCACTTTTCAGATTTAGTTTGGAATGGTGGAGGAGCCTGGGTGGTAGCATCGGATAGGCAAGATTTCAAAGCAATAAGCCAACATTTACTATGGACCTTGGTCAAGATTTAACACCTTCAGTCTGTTTTTCCTCCATAAAATCATAAGACTCTTCTCCTACAGTGACCTGAATTTTACATCAATGCTCCATTAAAATGACCTTCATGAAGGTCACCAATACCCTCTTAATTTTAAAAATCTAATAAATACTTGGCTCTTATTATACTTGATCTCTTTGCAATATTTGACTGTTTACCATTTCATAATTCTTCAAACTGTTTTCTTGGTTTCTGTGATCTACTCTTTTCTGTCATTTTTCTTATTTTCTAGGTATTTATTATTGTTCTCTTTTGCTGACTCTAGTCTCCCTGCTCTTAATTAAATGACCTCTGTGCTCTTCTCCCTCTGAATTGTCTTTCCAATAAATTCCATCCACCGCTGCTCCTTCCCACAGCGTTAGCCACCACCTGTATATCCTAACGATTGCCTGTGTGTGCCTCCTTTCCAAACTTCTCAAGCTCTTAGCCCTCAAACTGCTACCTCATTTTGGACTTCACAGAATTGTTCTATTAGTATCATTCAAAACTACTACCACAACAACCAGGACAAAAATCTAGAACTCATCCCAGACTCCTTGCTCTCCCTCATTCTGCTCTCACATCCCCTCTCCCCAGTCTATGAGAGCTTACTGATTCTTCCTCTAAACTATTTATTTCTTCTTAATAGTTTCTGCCAAAGCCTTGGTTCAATTTCTTATGTTTAGATCCATGAAATAGCCTCTACTTTATTCAGAGTAGTTGCAATGTTGTAACAACAAATGTGGTGACAAAAATCTCCGTGGTTTAACACAATATTTTTTTTTTCCTTGCTCATGTCACAATCCAGTGCAAGTTGATGGGCAGAATCTCGGCTCCATTCAGGTAACCAGGCTCCTAGCATCCAATGGCTATACCACCTCCTCTACCAGACCCTGTAACTGGCAGGCAGGTGAGAGCAGAGAGAAGGCAGTCTTGTTATGGGCTTAGTCTATGTACAATGGGAGCAGGGAGAGAATAAATGCAGTTAAAACTGCCATTCAGAAAGGGTAAGAATGGCAGGCAAGTGGTGCCCACTAGTCCATTGCAATTCTGAAATCCTGATTGGCAGGCCTTATGAAGCTCCCTACTCTGAGACAGAGTGGGTTATTTGATTGAACTTTAATTCTGCTCTCTGGGAATAGTTCCCTTGTCCCTTTCCTCCTTGACCCTCTGCTCTTAGGAGTTCTTACTATTTATTCCCCTTGGGCACCACTGAAATGAGTGTTACCAAAAGTTTGCAAGTTAAAAGGTGATGTTACTCAGTCGGAAGTATTTTTTGGTCTATTTTGGGTTCTTGACAGCACAACTTCTTCAAAAGCTTGGTAGACTTCTCTTGTATTTGCTTCCACCTATAATTCTCGGGTCTCTCCTCTCCTTCCCACCCTCCTCCCCATCTCTCTCCGCAACTGCAGCTAAGTTGCTGCAATTAGTTGAATATGGTTTCTAATGGGAAGGCCACACCTTTAATCTGATCTTTGCTGTAGAACTAAACCATGTGCCCAACTAAGAAGTTTTACTGGCCCTTTGTAGCTCCATTTGGAATGTGGAAGCAGCTGGCTTTCCAACCACTTTTCACCCCGATCTTTGGACTCTCCCTACTGTTTTCTGTTCAGCTTGTATACTGGCCAGTTGTTTCTGAGCGTGTCTCTTTTTTGAAACACCTGACCAAAGGAAGCCAATAACAACTGTTACATGCTAACACTCTAATTCTTTTAAAACACTTTCCCTAAGCCAGCTGTTCTCAAAGTGTGGTGGGCACCACCCTGAGAAGCCCAAAGACCCACAAGGTCAAAAATCCTTGGAAGGAAGGAAGGAAGGAAGGAAGGAAGGAAGGAAGGAAGGAAGGAAGGAAGGAAGGAAGAAAGTCTCTTACACAAGGTCAATAATAAAGAGCTAATATGCTAATTAGACCAAACAGCAGAACGATTGTCCAGACGACCTTCCGGACGACCTTCCAGACAAAGCCAGGGCTGCGAGTGCCAAGCCCCTTGCACGAATTTCGTGCATCGGGCCTCTAGTACTTTCATAATAATAAGGAGGTTATTTGCCTTTTCTCCTGTGTTAACATTTGCACTGATGCTTCAAAACCAATAGTGGGTAAAACTATTGGTGCTTTAGCACAAATTGAGGCATTACTAAACCATGTCATTGTATCATTGGACATTGTATCATATTTGCTGCCAATTACTTACTTAAAACAAGAAAAACCAATTTATCTTGAAAATGCCCTTGACAAAAAAGTAAAATTATTTACTTTGTTAAATCTCAACCCTTGAGGACAGGTCCTCTACATATTCTGTGGGACCGAAAGGAAAGAGCACAGAACAGTTCTGCTGCCGACCACAATACGATGGTTGTCTGGAGGAAAAGCGATATGCGATTGAGTTGCAAACCGAACTCATCTATCTTTTATGGAACATCATTCTTACTTGAGAGAACAAGTGATAAACAAAATCTGGTTTCCAGACTTGGCTATTTGTCAGTCATTTCTTGGAAAATAAATGAGTGAGCCTCTCACTCGAAGGAGAACAGCCTGAGAGTATTTTTTGCCAATGAGAAGACGTGAGCTTTCAAATGAAAATTCGAATTTTGGGAAATTTGCATCCACCACCACCAGCTTGATAGTTTCTGAATTCTGAGAAGCTCAATGGTAATGTTAACAAATGTGATTTTTAAACAAATATTAGATAATGAAGCATGTCAATGATATAACTCGATGAAACAATATCTTCAAAGTAACCACTATGAGATATTACAAAATCATGCAGATATTAAAGATCCCTTTAAAGTGCAAGTAAGATTTTTATGAATTTCAAGTTCATTGATATGGTTTCAGGTTCACACTGCAATCAGCTTTTTAAAACGTTATCATGGCAGTTATTATCTAGTATCAAGTAAATCCACAACTATCTGAAAGGCTATTAAAGTACTTCTTCAAAAGAAGAAACTTGTTCTCCTAACATGAAATACCTACACATCTGTGTGAGGCCAGCTTTTCTTCAGATACATTCACTAAAATAATGTCTCACAGCAGGATGAATGAAGACGCAAATGTGAATCTACATGTCTTCCATGAAGCTAGAAGTCATAGAGTTTTTTCAAAAATGTAAAACAATACCACTCTTTTTACTCATTTTTTGAAAATATAATTATAAAATGTGTTATTTACATTAGCATAATGGATTTATAATTATTTTTAGTTCATTAATATTTTTAACTTCTCAGTTTTAATTTCAATGTGGTCGTTCTTACTTGATATAACATGTAAACAAAAGCTTTCGGTGATCTTTAAAAGGGTAAAGGAGCCTTGAGAAGAAGTTTGAAGAATCAGTCTCCTGGAGAAGGGATCGGCTCTATGGCCCACAGGTAATATCCAGCTGCTTGCCTGTTTTGTAAATGAAGTTTTATTGAAACACAGACACATCTATTTACTTACATATGGTCATGGTTGCTTTCATGCTATCCCAGCAGAATTGAATATTTGTAGAAGAGGTGGTGTTGCTCCCAAAGCTCGAAATATTTACTATTTGGCCCTTTACAGAAAAAAGTTTGCTGACCTCTGACCTAGAGCTTTAGTTGTCAAGCCTGGCTGCACCTTAAAATGATCTGGAAACTATTAAAATAATACTAATGCCACCACCACCACCGCCCTCCCCCAACACACACATACAGAGCAGTTAAGTCCGATGGACATAACTCATTGACACATAATATCCAGCACATATAGACTCTGGGAGTGAGTCTAATATGTAGCCAGGGTTAAGAATCACTGTCCTAAAGCTATAAGAATCGGAAGCATGAATCCTGCCTTCCAAAGTTACTCCAGACAACAGCTTACCTACGGCTTATCCCCTTCACAACATGGGTGACTCTACGTCAAGCCCCTAATGTTAGGGTCCTCACCCCCCACTGGCCAAACACTCTCAATGCCTTATTTGTTGTTGCTACAGCAGCACCCACTGGGAGGTGCAAATTTCAATGTTAGGCAGGTAGGCTATCTCCTCTGGGAAACACTTCTCAACGTTCAGAGGCTAACACCAAGTTTTATTTCTTATGCAAATCATGGTGCAGGGTGCTTTGCTAAGGGTTTCTGCTCCACAAAAGGAACCCAGCAGCTTCTAGCGAGAGCCTCTACCCTCCCCCTGGCCCCGGAGTGCACTGCTGGTCCCTCCAGGTCCAGCCAGCAGGGGAGAGAAAGCCTGGAGGAGGAAGAGGCCAGGCCTGGTGAAGGCAGACAGCACTCCCATTGGCCAGAACTTAGTCCCATTGATCGCAACTAAGTATAAAGAAGGTGCAAAACATAGCCTGTCTTTCTGGCAAAAAAGGAAAAAGCAAAAACGGTTTGGTGAACGAGCTTTATCCTCCCTGTCACAATCACCTTACTAGTCTCTTACACTGAGTACTGGGAAGCCCCTTCATGAGCCTGTGGTAGAAGGAATAAGGGCCTCCTATTCTCCAGAACCTGGGATTGTTTATTTTCCGTGGCTAAAGGGATTTTGCAGGTGTGATTAAGCTTAAGAACCCTGACAAGGGAGACTATATTGGATTATCCAAGTGGACTCAACTTAATCACATGAGCCCCTCCTCCTCCCCACCCCCCACCCCCCCCAAAAAAGCAAACCTCTCTAGACTGTCAGCAAAGAGAGATGTGAAGATGGAGGAAGGGTCCAAGACAGTATGGCTGCAGGAAGCAGGAGGAAGGGGCCATGAGCCAATGCAGGCAGCCTCTGGAAGCTGCAAGGCCAAGGAAATGGATCATCCTCAGCCTCCACACAGGAAGACAGTCCTGCTAACGCCTCGATTTTAACCCAGTGAGACCCACATTGGACTTCTGCCCCAAAGAACTGGGGGACAATAAATCTGTATAGTTTTAAGCCACTAAGTTTGTGGCTTCCGGGGTCACACTGCTGTCGGGAATGTTCCCAAAATTTAAATCTTAATCGGATGCTCCTTTTCTCAAAAAATTGTAGTGGCTCCTCATTCATTTACTTATTTAATACACATTAAGCACCTATAATAGCAGGCACTCTCCCAGTCGCCAGGATTGCTGTGCTGAGTGAAGCAGACATGGTTGCTGCTGCATTGACGCTTTGGGTATCCTGACTACAGGACCATCTAAACCAGTGATGGCGAACCTATGACAACCGAACTCAGTTTTTTGGTTGATTTTTCTTTGTTAAATGGCATTTAAATATATAAAATAAATATCAAAATATACATCTTTGTTTTACTATGGTTGCAAAAATCAAAAAATTTCTATATGTGACACGGCACCAGAGTTAAGTTAGGATTTTTCAAAATGCTGACACGCCGAGCTCAAAAGGTTCACCATCACTGATCTAAACTCTTTAGCGTGCCATTCCAACCCTGTTCCTTGTCTACCTGGGAAACTCCTCCTTCTCCCTTAACAGTTAGGTCGGTCATATCACTCCACAACATAGGGTCACTCCTTCCAGACTCCCTTTTCTATTTCTGATTGCAAAGTTTATGCATCCGAGTTGGTACTTATTTCACTGAATTGCAACTGCCCCTTCCTCCGCCCTTATTATGGTTTTTACCAGATCCAGAGAGAAGCTCCTAGTGAATGTACTTTTAAATAAAGCCTGACCCTTCATTCATTCATTCATTCATTCTCTCAAAATAAGTTCATCAAAATGCATACTTCATCAGAACTTAATTTGGCAGGATTATCGACAGTACCAATCCCTCAAATCAGAAAAACAGTGGATCTGAACTTATTTGGCAATACCTTTCCCAGCATGGGTCTCCTATCCATTTCAAAGAGCATTCTTCTTGAAGAAACAGGATGGGGAGAGAAACTGAGAATCCCGCATGCTGACAATCAGACTGAATATGGTTACTGCAAACCTGGAACTCTGCATGTTCCTCTTTTAGTGTTTTTCTGCAATTTACTAAATAGTGGTGAAGATATATAGTTTCTGTGATTGTAACACATAACTACAACAAATAATTCCTCAGTGGATTAAGTTTATAGGAACTATTTCATTTGGAAGGATTCATTCCATCTGCCTATAAGACCTGGAGGGGGAAAAAATCAGTCCTTTTATAAACATTTTGAGTGTAGAAACTTAAACTTATTTTTGTGACACTGTTTAGTTGTAATGTCCTGTTAAGTGTTTCCTAGAAAATTAGAGGCACTGGTCTGTTTTATGCACTGACATGTTTTTCTAGTACGGTCCAGCACTCCATGCAAGACTCACATTCCATTAAACTGCGTGGACAAGAATCTCCCTCATCAATTATTAAATTTACCTGCATCTGGATATTTCGTGTTCAGCACAATGAATATCAATATATTTTATTCAGTGTCTATAATATACAAATTGTGATCTGATAAATAATTTATTATTTAAAGAAACTATTTTGATAATTCTTACTGTCACCATTGCAGAGCCATTCTGCAGAGCCAAGTTTTAATACATTTTTAACCATTTCTTGAACAACCACTATTGTGCACCTACTATGTGTAAGGGAAAGGGAGAGATAAGAAAAGAAACACCTGTAGAATAATTACCAGTTAGTAGGTAGAGTAAAATTTATTCTGATTATAGGCACGTAACTTTCAATATACAAATCCAAGCTGTCAATACATGAAGTTTCCCTGAACATTTTCATGTATCATTCCTTAAGAACTCTCACCCCACATCTAGCAGACATTGGACTCCTGCTAGCCCTGTGGTTTAGTTGTTCTGCCCACTAAGTATTAACAGCAATTAACTATGGTCCTCCTCCTCACCTCCCTACACATGCTCAGCTTTCCAGTGGGCATTGATTCTGCACCAGGGAGCCTAACCTGCTAACCACAGTGGCACACAGTGACCAGGGAATTATCCCCCAGGAGAGCAGTCCTTTCTACTAAGTCAATAAGCATTAAGACTACAAATGCATTGTTAGGCTTAACAAATCACAATGGCCAAAGGCACCCATTTCTCTGAGCACAGAAATTACAATGCTGAAGTCACAATTATCCAGCAATTAGGTTTACAGCTGTATTCACCCTTTCAACATTTAAGCCTACAAAAATGCGCCCCCACTTCTTTCTGCTGAACCTAACCTGGAAGATTCCTAAAGCTTTCATTTTTATGCAGGTTTCCGAAACCAAGGAAGCAATTGCACCTGAACGAAGGAATAATGACAAACCTTATGAAGCAGAAAGAACAATAATTTATCCACTTAACAGAAGCCTAATTTTCTTTTTAAAATAGAGTATTGCCAAGCTCCGTTTCCAAATGGACTATGCTCTGAGCCACCAGAACATTTGGCTGCCAGAAGAATGTCTAGTTTAGTAAATAATGAACATGAATAATTAATGTTTTAGGAATGCTTTCAGCTACAAGTCACAAACAGCCTAACTAGAGTAGCTTTTTTTTTTTAATGGGGGAGTGTTCTTCCCCATAGTGAGAAACCCAGAGTTCAGAGTTTTGAAATTGGTTCAGCTGCTAAATCATGCCAAAGACTGAGGTTTCCTTAACTTTTTCCTGATAATTACAAAAAGGCTGTGCAGCTTCTACAATTATATCCTCTTTCTACCGGGAAGAAGAAGGATGAGAGCAACAAGGTGTGGTACCAATATCTGAAAGTAAATGACTTAGCAGGAAGCTCCCAGAAAATGCTTGCTTGTGTCTCTTTGGCCAAAATTTTGTCCCCAAGTCCCTGTGGGCCTAGAGGTGGCAAGAGAGAAGGGGGATGGGAAAGAAAACAAACAAACAAACAAAAGCAGCTTCTGACAACTAGAAACTGTCCTAACTGCTCCTTCCCATTATAGCTTTAGCCTCACTTTAGTTTTTCTACCTTATACATAATATTTTTAAAATATTCAATCATATAATTATCTCCATTTCCTGATAGCAGCCATCCAGAGCAATGCCACTTCATCTTAAACCTTCTCCCCAATCACCTGAACTTGATCTTATAAGAATTGTTCAGACACCCTCTACTGAAATGTCCCTCATCGCCCAGGGTGTGTGTGTGGTCTCCTCTTTGCAACCAGTAATAAACCCAACTTGCTTGTTACGGCTGTGCTCCTGGTGGTCTCCGGCTGGAAAGCACTGACAGAGAAAACTGGGTCAACAGGAGTACTGGCCACACCTTTGTTTTGTTCTAGTCAATTTTTTAAAAAAATATATTTTATTGATTTTTTTACAGAGAGGAAGGGAGAGGGATAGAGAGTTAGAAACATCGATGAGAGAGAAACATCGATCAGCTGCCTCCTGCACACCCCCCACTGGGGATGTGCCCGCAACCAAGGTACATGCCCTTGACTGGAATCAAACCCAGGACCCTTCAATCCGCAGACCGACGCTTTATTCAGTGAGCCAAACTGGTCACTAGGGCGTTCTAGTCAATTTTTAATTAAAATGACGTGCCTTAATATGCCATGCTTCAAAATACTTAACTAGAAGAGTAGCCAGGATATAGTGAACAGCACATATGATGAATAACCAGGTGGAAGGGCTCTGTGTGACTAATTAAGTGACCTCGGGTAAGTCATTAAAGGACAGGAAAGGAACTGACTCCACAATAGCCTGGTGAACCAGTTAATGCTAACCGCTTAGCATTAGAGATGGCAAAACTAAAGTTCCAAGAGATTGAGTACATTTTCCTATTTACATGTGATAAGTGTCAGAACCAGAATTTGAACCCAGGTTCTAACTCTCAAGTCTAAAGGTTTTCCATGACCCCGAGCTGTCTCATCAAGTTTTAACATCTTCCTCTGTGAACTGACTAGCTGTTGGACGAGGACTTCAAAGGCCTTTCTGTTCACCATTCTAGGACTCTGGTCATGAATTATATAATATTTATATTTATTCTTTTTAACCTTACCTGACCTCTAGATGAAAAGTCCAGGACTAGTGAGAGGTATTTTGTGTTTATGGAGTTCTGCATTTGAGCAAGCCATTTTCTAAATAGCATAAATCATGAATTTGATTTGCCATTTGGATCTTCCTCCAAGTCAAATCAACTTTCAGTTCCTTGTAACTTAAAATATGACTACTTCACTTAAGGAATGGTAGTTTGTTATGGCAGCCTAAACTGACTAAGATGGATATAAACGCATTTTTTTAAGACTCAACTATATCCAGTAATTATCTCTGACTGATGGGGTTATGGATGGTTTTCTTTTTTTTCTTATTATTTATCTACATTTTTCAATTTTCTATCAGGAAAATTATAATTTTATAATAATTCTAAAAATTTATTAAGTAAATTTTTGACAAAATACAAGTACAGTTCAATTAGTTAAAATATACTGTTCTATATTTCAGATGCTTAATTTACTTATCAAAAAAAAAAAAAAGAAAAAAAAACACCTAGAGAGCACATAAGCCCTCTTTGTGCCATGAACTAGCAGGTGACAATCTAAGGCCATCACAGTTCTGAGAACCATGAATATCCTTATCCTAAGAGGTTTATTTTTCACATAATTATTTTAATTTTCTTCTCTGCTTTCGAATTTGCAAATCTAGGTTAAAAGGAATACTTTATGTGGAAACTTAATCTCAAATTTTTAAAAAGCAAAATTATTCAAATAAGTGTTATTTATCTTGTACAATTTTCCATTGTGCTATTATCCACATGGACTTTTGAGAGTTATGAAAACAATTTATTTACTTAGCATATTTGCTTTAACATATTGCATTTCTATTTCATTTTTAAGCCAGTGCAGTTACAAACCAAAAATTGTGCCATGATATTTGGAGAGAAATGGTATCACAGGAGGTGGAGACTATTTTCAGTTCTTCTTTTCCCTTTGGGTATTTTCTTTTAAGAAACAGAAAGAATTGTTTTAAATCATTAAAAAAACAAGTGCCTTAATTAACTGCTACATTAATGGTATAAACTTTAACCCTACTGAAATGAGTATTGAAGAATTAATTTGTCCACATGAAAAACATTACAATAGCTACCTTGTATTGGCTACCTGATATTATTTAGGTCAATAAACACTATCTTACTTAATCCTTACAGCCACGCTGTAAAGCAGATTGGGGATAAATGATTATCCCCCTTGTTCAGATGAAAATATTGAGACTCAGTTTTAACAGTTTGGATAATTTGAAAGTTTAAATAATTTGAGCAAAACCACACAGTGAAAAAGAGAAGAAGAGGATTTGAACACAGGCTTCTCTGACTTGGGGTCTTATATTCTCTTCACTATGTACACTGAACTGGTACCTTTGGGCTTAGATTCTATGATGAGACTATTTTTCTCATTTGTTGGATATTGAGCATCTTACAAAACATATCTCCTCACACCCATAGGGTGGACTATTATGAAGTCATTAAAACTCATGACTCTGAAAAACCTTTAATGACTTGGGAAATACCCACAATATAAAGTTTTACATATGTTCTATGAGTTTGAATATGTAATTGGTATCATCTTCTTCCCCAGCTTGGGATACAACCACATGATTCTGCAGTAAAACTTCAAAGTACAGCTCCAAGTCTCCCAGCCTATTTTTGAATTCTTTTCTCAGTCTGTGCGATTATGCCCATGGTACTCTCATCTTGCTCCTAGATCCAAAATAAAACTTTAGCCCAGAAAAAGGAGTTCTTAACTATGGGAGAGGCGACCCTATGTCAAATCTGGCTTCAACTCCCAAAGTAGCAACTCTCAGGATTCACTCACACGCCCATTACCATAGCAAAATGATGGGGTTCCCAAAGGCTCTGAGTCAAACTTCCCTGGACACATTTTCTTATCCACTAGTTTAACTTAGACACAGTCATACCTTCTTGATGTATTCCTTATCAGCATTTCTATGCACTTTATTGACATCTGAACTTTGTTAGCATCACCCTAGTCCAGTGGTCGGCAAACTCAACAGTCAACAGAGCCAAATATCAGAGAGAATCGAAGATGGCGGCATAGGTAAACACCGGAGACTGCTGCCGCAAACAATCACTTCAAAAATACAACTAAAAGACGGAACGGACATCAACCAGAACCACAGGAAGGCTGGCTGAGGAGAGACTCTTCAACTAGAAGGAAAAACAACAGCATTACGAGGCTCAGAAGAGGCGCAGTGTGGAAAATTTAAAGGTACGGTGGTGCTCGCGCAAAGCGGGCTGGTGGCTGAGGGTGCGGTTGTCATTTTCAATCCGGAGGGAGTCTCAGACTCTGGGCTACAGATCCGGGCGAGTCTCTAGGGACCCAGACTCAAACGGGAGAAGCGGGACTGTCTGGCTATGGTCCCTCCGAGGTTTGCAGCGGTTGCTGGGACAGAGAGGCGGAGGCCCTGGGGATGGACTGAGAGCAGCCATAGCTGCTCCCTCCACCCGCCCAGTTGATCCCGCCCCGCCCAAGCCCTGCGCAGAGCCATTTGCCTGATCGCCTCAGGCAAAGGCTAGATTAGCACCTCCCCGGAGGACTGAAGTTTTCCCACAGCTGATTCTCACAGCCAGTCGGCCTGGTGGTCAAATCCCTCTAGTATTAACTACAACAATTAAGGCTTAACTAGAACAAGACTGTGCACAAAGACCACAAGGGGGTGCACCAAGAAAGTATAAAAGATGCGGAGACAAAAAAACATGACAGAAATGGAGGATATGGAGCTAAGAATCGCAATTTTGAGGGCTTGCAATAAACTTGAGCAGAGCCTCACGAAAACTAATGAGACCCTCGACGCTACGATAAAGAAATTAGAAAGTAAGCATACACAGACTGAAATAAAGAATATTATACCCAATAGCAGACCAGAGGAGCACAAGAATCAAACCAAAGATTTGAAAGCAAAAAACACCCAACTGGAAAAGCAAGATGAAAAAAGAATCCGAAAGTGTGAAGATAGTGTAAGGAGCCTCTGGGACAGCTTCAAGCGGACTAATATCAGAATAATAGGAGTGCCAGAAGATGAGAGACAGCAAGATATTGAAAACCTATTTGAAGAAATAATGGCAGAAAACTTCCCCCACCTGGTGAAAGAAATGGACTTACAGGTCCAAGAAGCGCAGAGAACCCCAAACAAAAGGAATCCAAAGAGGACCACACCAAGACACATCATCATTAAAATGCCAAGAGCAAAAGACAAAGAGAGAATCTTAAAAGCAGCAAGAGAAAGAGACTCAATTACCTACAAGGGAATACCCATACGACTGTCAGCTGATTTCTCAACAGAAACTTTGCAGGCCAGAAGGGAATGGCAAGAAATATTCAAAGTGATGAATACCAAGAACCTACAACCAAGATTACTTTATCCAGCAAAGCTATCATTCAGAATTGAAGGTCAGATAAAGAGCTTCACAGATAAGGAAAACCTAAAGGAGTTCATCACCACTAAACCAGTATTATACGAAATGCTGAAAGGTATCCTTTAAGAAGAGGAAGAAGAAAAAGGTAAAGATACAAATTGTGAACAACAAACATGCATCTATCAACAAGTGAATCTAAGAATCAAGTGAATAAATAATCTGATGTACAGAATGAACTGGTGATTATAATGAATCAGGCACATAGAAAGGAAATGGACTGACTATTCTTGGGGGGGAAAGAGGAATGGGAGATGCGGGAAGAGACTGGACAAAAATCGTGCACCTATGGATGAGGACAGTGGGTGGGGAGTGAGGGCGGAGGGTGGGGCGGGAACTGGGAGGAGGAGAGTTATGGGGGGGAAAAAAAAGAGAAACAAATGTAATCTGAACAATAAAGATTTAATTAAAAAATAAACAAATAAAATAAGATTTCAAAAAAAAACAGAGCCAAATATCAACAGTACAATGATTGAAATTTCTTTTGAGAGCCAAATTTTTGAAACTTAAACTATATAGGTAGGTACATTGTTATTAACTTAATTAGGGTACTCCTAAGGCTTAGGAAGAGCCACACTCAAGGGACCAAAGAGCCGCATGTGGCTCTCGAGCCACAGTTTGCCGACCACGGCCCTAGTCTATCCTACAAATTTAAATAACCTTTCAACTAAAAAGGAAAAGTATCTTAAGGCAGTTTCCATCCTGGGAAGTCCTGCTGTTTCTATGTGATACATGTAAAAAGACTGCTCAACTTTCCTCTGGCAGGATGGAAGCTCTGAGCACCAAGAGATGTGTCAGATGTGTCATTTGATTGTCTCTCTCTTGGATGCCTGAATGTAGGGCACTTGTATAAAAATGTTACAAAGTTGTATATATTTACAAATGTGCATAGGAAAATAGACTAAGATGAAATAATTGCACTTCAGTAGTAGTCAGAACCACAAAGGCTGTAGTACACAGCACACTCTGAGATGAATTGGTCACATGGGCTCCACCTCCACCAAGAAGAGCGCCCTGCTGTTGTCTCACTCAGTGACTCTGATGGTGGTTATGAAACCCTCAGTGGGATGAACAATAGTGGGTGGGTTTTATTTGCTTAGAGAGATAGGTGCCACAATAATGATTCCGTCTATGTTTTGCATTTCTATTCCCTTATGAAAAAAATACCAGAGTCACCCATGGAGGATGAATCACATGGAAGAAGTCAATGTGTAGCCCAAGAAGGAAAGAACTCTGAGGGCTGAATGTACTTCCCAGGGCTGAAAGGACAATATAGTTGTAGGCCATAGGCAGCAAACCAACCGTATCCCAGACTTTTGGGGGATTAGAATCCTCCCAAAATAAAATTGATACAGGTGGAGTCAAGTTGTAGGGCACTAAGAACTGTGAATTTTGGACTCCAAGGAGAGGCAACTTGGATTGAAATTAACACTCAAATACACTGTAGGCCATGCCAGGAGCAAGAGCAGCAAAAGCAAGACTCTCCTGCAGTGTCCAAGGGTGGGGGCTATCCAAAGAGAGACCATCAGTTTTACTAGTTTGAATTATTAATATGAAAAATAATAGTAACTAGATACTTATTAACTCATATATGTTACTTTAGAAATTAAAGACTATACTATTGGTTTAAAAAAAAGAAACACATCAATACTTTCAGGCCGCAAAGACACCATATAGAAAATATTACTTCAATGTGCTAGAGAGATGAGATGCTACTAGAACATACAGAGAAAAGATAGCATTTCTGATGATTTCTTCCTGAGAACATTAATAATAATAACAACAACCTTCCTCCTTTTCCTTTGGATCTCTTTGGAGATACCTCTCATTTATATTTGTGCCATAGGGAAATTCTATTTTATTTAATTAAGAAAATAATGCTCTTATCAACTTTATTCTATATCCTCTTTTCTAGTTGGTCATGCCAGAATCCAGGTAAGTTCTCAATATGTATTAAATTTCTCTTTACTTTTGCTCCCTGTAGAGACGCTATATTTTATTTCACTCAAAATATTTACTGCCAAAGACTCTTATTACACTTCTGTGAAATAATCAATGGGAAAACTAAACACATACATACATGCAGAGTTTGCATTTGGACCATGTTTCAAATAATACATCCAATTTTACTTGGACTCCCTTAAAGCCATCCTAAGGTTTATTTTAACTTCTTTTATACAAAAGACATTAATTGCTCCAGAGAAAGAAAACATAGTGTGATTATGATTAAAGAAACATCTTATTTCTGGAATAAAGCACGCTATTAAAATGTACCACTTAATTCTCTACTTACATTTTAATTGTGTTTGGTTAAAACCTTCTGTTTATAAACTAACACACTGGGGAAGAGATAGCGATAAATAGCCTAAGCCTTATTTCTCACAATGCATATTTTTAAGACTTGTGGTGAATTGATAGACAGGTGGTGAAATAAGTCAATCAATCAAAAGCACAACACTTCGGCTAGACCCGTGGTTGGCAAACTGCAGCTCGCGAGCCACATGCGGCTCTTTGGCCCCTTGAGTGTGGCTCTTCCTAAGCCTTAGGAGTACCCGAATTAAGTTAATAACAATGTACCTACCTATATAGTTTAAGTTTCAAAAATTTGGCTCTCAAAAGAAATTTTAATCGTTGTACCGTTGATATTTGGCTCTGTTGACTAATGAGTTTGCCGACCACTGGGCTAGACTAAAATCATAACTACCTGAAGGACCTTCATTCCTTTTTCGAGTTTAAACTCTGATACCTCATTTAACCTTCCACTCTCATCATGGTGGTGGGAAACAATAGAACTGCAATTTTAAGTTAAAAATGAGTGTATTACAACAGGTTGGAGAGTGAATCATTGGAACTAGTCAGACAACTTTCTGTGATGGAAACCCACAACTAAGAAAAATTAAACTTCCTATGTTTTTATAAATGATAGCAGGGATACCTGTAATTACCCACATAAATGATGACAAAAAAATATGCCCGTAAGGTGTTGGATTACATTTGAAGGGAAGCTGCCTTGTTTGCTCTACTCAAGAAAGAAGGCATGTTGACACACAGGAGGATAACAGCTCATGCATTTTGGATAGCACCGAGAAAGGGGATTTTAAAGAAACCTGATCGGCGGGACATGATTGTTCTCTATGAGATTCATCAAGCCCAACAAAACAATCCCTGTGACAGCCGAAACTACCCCTACACACACACACACACACACACACACACACACACACACACTCACCATCCTTTACACCTAACACTAAATGAGCTGGCAGACTGGGCTCTAAAGTCAACTGGATCTGATGTGTATTTTACTTTTGGGATCCGGTTCCCGTTGTAAACAGATAGGAGGAAGTTTTACGGGCTCTGTAAGCTACAAAATGTCTGCTCCCAGATAACTCACAAGGCCTCCCATCACACCAAAAAACCTGTCGTCTCAGTCCAGCTAAATTAGACTTATAAGATGATGGAAATGGCATGCATTGTTCCTGTAACCAGTCATCTAAAATAAATGGGGAATTAATATATAGTTTTGCTATTTAAGAGATACATGAAGGCAGGCAAGCTTAAAGTATAAGTTAGAACATGTCATGTCAAGCCACTTAGAAAACCCTAACTGGTGTGATTTTTTTTCCCAGAATGTACAGTTCCCATTCATTTTTCCAGGTGGAAGTTTCATCAGTGAGTGCCCTCTAGCAAATTATGAAATCCTAATATAAGACTCTTCCATCAATAAGCAAGGTGTTTCTTTTTCTTTGCTTTGCACAATACATGGACTCCCGGGAGCAAAGTTCCTCTGGAACACATTATTCCTAAGAAGGCTCTTCCCACCACCCTTCCCACAGAGTAAGTCCTGAATCTTTTACAGGGTTTTGGCATTTACCTACTTGAATACAAAGGTGATTTGAAAATTCTTGCTCCATTTGTTATTTCATTCTAATGGGCCCACACCCTTCATAAACAATCCCGTGTTCTTTGAAGCGCAAGTAGCTTATTTAGCCTAGTCAAAAATAGAACTTAACAGGAATTATCATTAAATGAAGCTATTCTCTGAGTAGACCCATTAAAATCAGTCACAAGATAAAGAACACATGTAAATGTTCTTTTATAGAGAAAATATTCTTAATTGTCTAGATTATGTTCTGTAATTCAGTTGAACACTTTCTGAAACTATATATGTCAGTAAAACAATGTTGTATTGTTTCATTTTGTCACCTACTACCTAAAAGAATATAGTATTGCAAAGTTCAGTGAGTCAAAAGTGGAAAGACCTGATTGCTATTTCTAACTCTATGGTATGATTTTCTCAGTGTTCAGTTTTCTCTTTTGCCAAATATTGTATAACTAGAGGCCCGATGCACAAAATTCGTGCAAGGGGCTCGGCCCTCGCAGCCTCGGCTTGTTCCTGAAGGTCGTCCAGGCAGTTGTTCTGCCATTTGGTCTAATTAGCATATTAGCTCTTTATTATATAGGATTCTTAAGCAGTTGTTAAAAATGTCCACCCAACAAAGAATGAATGTGAGCTATTTAGGAAAGAAGGAAGGAAGGAAGGAAGGAAGGAAGGAAGGAAGGAAGGAAGGAAGGAAGAAAGGAAGTTTTTAATTACAACGTCACCAGCACTTATGTCTCTGTTTATCTGCCATTGCCTCAAGCCTTGGTGTCTGCTGATTAAATCTGTCTTAGCAACAGTTTTATAATACTGCTCCTAGATATGAAATGTCCATAGAGACCTTACTTTCTGGTTAGCATGTCTTAATGAATCACCACATTTTCATATTTTCCCACAGGAAAGGAACATGGTACATTAGGAAAAGTTAATGCATAATGACCTCTCCCCACCCCTGTCCTGAACAAGTCTCTGCATCTTCTCTTTGTATAGCCCTAGATATTTCATGTTAGCTTTTAAAAATGATGCCAGTTTGGGTCACATTTCTTACAAAGTTGTAGAACTTACTGCAAACTCATTAAAAATCAACAACAACAAAAAGGAAACAAGCCCCTCAAAGTTCAAAACTTTAGTTAATTTACATAATTAGTAAAAATTAACACCAAGTGATACTGAAAAAGATGGATGCAACCTCACCACCAAATCTATAATTCCAATACCACACACATACAAACACCTCATACACATGTGTATTCACTAAATAGAGAAACACCTGGTTAAACCCCCAAAGGTATTTTTGGTATCACTTTTATTAAAAGGAATTTTCCCCAAAAATATTATAAATCATGGTATTTTAGATCTCCCAGCATCTGTCATATTAGGTCAAAGATGATTAGTATTTTGATGATAAGTTAAATACATTTTAAGAGAGAGTTAATTCAATGAACACTTGGCACACAGGCAAATTCTGTGTATACAGGTGGCATTCCCCCAAAAAAACACTACTATTATTTTTGTATCAAATTTAGACATGAGGCACTGAGTAGGTATGTGTTGACTGAGTATTTTCATATCCCCTTAAGGGGAGGTAGTCATGGATTGGAGGGTGAACACCCTGCCAGTCACTTGTCACTGCCAGGTTGTTGGGGATACCTGCATCTCTCTCCCTCAAACCCTCATGGAATTCTGCAGCTGGATAGGCTGCTCCAGGATAAATCTGGCTTCTGGTGAATAAACAATAGGTCCATCTTATCTTACATTTTCCTCATTATTTTGCTAAACAGATTGCAAAAGTTTCCCTCTCTAAGGCCTACTCGGCAAGTATTTCTTCTAAGACGTAAAGCTGAAATACTTCCTGGCAGCATGGCTCAGTGCTTGAGCATCTACCTATGAACCAGGAGGTCACAGTTTGATTCCCAGTCGGGGCACATGCCCAAGTTATGGGCTTGGTCCCCAGTGGGGGGGGTGCAGGAGGCAGCCAATGGATGATTCTCTCTGATCATTGATGTTTCAGTCTCTTTCCTTTCCTCTCTGAAATCAATATAAATAAATAAATATTAAAACTGAAATACTGAGAAAATTTTCATGATCACAATACAACTTAAAACCTTAGAAGTATTCCATTGTTCCTGACAAGTAACCAAACTATTCATTAGAGACTCATATGAAATAGTACATCTTTGTTGATAAAATCTAAACTCCTAAAACTTCCTAAAAGGCCTCCAAGAGTTTGCCACCAACTTTATTTTTCTCCTCCTCTGTGGAGTACTGTGAGTTGCCCTCCAGCGGCCAGTTTGCCTGTTTTCACTCTCAGAACTCCCGTCTATATGTGCTCATCCCCAGGGGGTAAACTATGATCATTCTAAGACAATAATCATCATGCTGTTGCCTTTTGCCAGATAGCCTTTCCCACCCTCCTATGAAACCAGGAATGAACGTATTTCCTGATGAAAGAAAGAGATATGCCTGGAACTTCATATCCCTGTATCGATTTGAGGCCTGGTGTTGTGACAGCCATATTAAAAAAACCATAGGCCTTATGCAGAAAAGAAAAAGCCAGCAAATGAAGGAAGACAGAATGGAAAGCCAGAAAGAGCCTCTATCTTTCACAGCATGTGAGCAATGCAAACAATGCCAGCAATCACCTATCTTCTTACTTCTAGCTATGTGAGAAAAAATGAACACCTATGTATTTAAGACACGGTTAGTCACATTTTCTGTTACTTGCAGTCTGATAACTTCTGCTTCACACCTGCAGTTCAGTCCCATGGAACAATTTACCATTGTCCCAAACATCTCACACTTTCCTACCTTCATATCTTTTCTCCACTTAGCTTTTCATGTGGCAAGTGTTTAATACATATCATAAAATGAATAATGTGAACTGGTTGATTATATTTTACATTTAAATAAGTGGTCTCTGACTAGATCAAGCAATTAAAAATTATTCACTGATGATGATGTGTAAGGCATGGTATTACATTTAATTTAAATTTTGAGCTTTCATTTCATCAGAATCATTGTATCCATTCCAAATGACAATTTCTTGGATTATTGTACTATACTTTCACAAGATTTCCAACAGGGGGAAATTGGATAAGGTATCTCTACGTATTATTTCTTACAACTGCACATCCTATATAATAAAAGCCTAATATGCAATTGTCCCCTTGGGCGGTCGTTCCACCATGAGTTTGACCACTCGCTATGATGTGTGTTGACCACCAGAGGGCAGCGTGGAACATGGAGGGCATCAATGATGCACTTGGACCTCTCACCGGCTACCTGGGGGCGAGAGTGACTGGGACAGAGGTGCAGTGAAAATGCAGGGTGTCCACCAAGCTCAAGCACGCTCGCATTCCCCTTGCTACTCTCCCCCGGGACACCAGGGCTCATGTGCCAGGGAAGCCCCCATCAGGTGCAGGGCACCTGCAAGGAGCCCGCCCCACACCTGTGCAGCCTCTTCCAGGTAAGCCAGGCCACAGTCGCTGGGACTGCAGGGGCCAGTTGGGTTCCCCATGGGTTTGCTCAAGAGCCAGTCTGCAAGGCCGGCCAGGAGAGAGCACGCTGCCCGCTGGCTTCCGTACTGTGCTGCTGGCATGGCCCAGAGGCCCACACAGCACCTTGGCCCACAGCGTCCAGCTGCGTTCACCACATCTTCACATGGGGACTCGGGTGCTGTGACTCAAGTGGAGGGGGGGTATGGAAGCCCGGGGGCCCCAGGTGCTGCCCAGGGCCCAGCAGTCAGCTGGGACCTGCCCTTCCATGCCAGACACTCACACTTCAATCACCGGCAAGGCCTATACACTGCACCTGTGCACGAATTTCATGCACCAGGCCTCTAGTGAATCTATAATTACCTCAAAACTAGAGGCCTGGTGCACAAAATTCGTGCATTCAAGGGGGTCCCTCAGCCTGGCCTGTGCCCTCTCTCAGTCTGGGAGCCCTTGGGGGTTGTCTGACTGACGGCTGGGGAGTGGGCTTCAGCTGTCAGTCAGACATTCTTAGCGCTACCGTGGAGGCAGGAGAGGCTCCCACCACCACTGCTACACTCACCAGCCGTGAGCCCGGCTTCTGGCTGAGTGGCGCTCCTCCTGTGGGAGTGCACTGACCATCAGGGGGCAGCTCCTGCATTGAGCGTCTTCCCCCTGGTGGTCAGTGGGCATCATAGCAACCAGTTGTTCTGCCATCAGGCCGAAACTGGCTCTCTGACATCCCCCAAGGAGTCCCAGATTGCAAGAGGGCACAGGCCAGGCCAAGGGAACCCACCGGTGCACGATTGGGGCCAGCCAGGGACACGGGAGGGCTCCAGGGCATGTCCAGCCCATCTCACTCAGTCCCAATTGGCCAGACCCCAGCAGCAAGCTAACCTACTGGTCGGAGCATCTGCCCCCTGGTGGCCAGTGCATGTCATAGCAAGCGGTTGAACAGCCTTAGCATATCATTAGCATATTACGCTTTGATTGGTTGAATGGCTGACCAGACGACCGGACACTTAGCATATTAGGCTTTTATTATATAGGATAAAAAGTTTAATTTTTGCCCAGCATCCATCCCATCTCCTTATAACAACTCCCACATTTCTTGTAACCACCTCTTCTATTTCCAGTCCATGTGGGTCAGATGGTCTAATCAAAGCTTGGGCTTCATGGGTAATGCCATTCAGACCCAATCAATCAGCATAGTCCACCTCCTAGTTCAGGAATGATCCAATTATTCACATTAGTACAGTGATGCTCAACTGAATTGTGGAGGAGAAGAAGCTTTCTCTACTGAGGCTGCTTAGTTTTGTAGGATGAAAGACCTGAACCAGCAGGGCCCACAACATTGAGCCAACCAGAAAAGAAAGCCAGTGCAGAGGAGAGCAGAGCCAGGAGATAGGAGCCTTGGTTCTGACAACAGTCTATGCCCCTGAATCCAGCCTTGCCTGAAGCTAGTGTGCCCCCTGGACTTCCCAGTGGGGTAAATGAGTAAATATCCTTTTGCTCTAGTTGTTTTAAAAGTTTTGAATTTAAAAAGAACTTTAGTGAAGATTAGAATCGCATTCAGTATACAATACAGAAGTAACCTGTGCAGTAAAGTTTGAAATACTTGGCACTATAACAAAAACATCATTCCACCAATGAGAATTCTGTTTTGCATTTTTACCTCTTAAGTGTAATGTCAATTCTTCTCCCCTTCAGATCCTGGTGTCCCATTAATTTTCTTGAACAACCAAAGTGTTTCTGAGGTATGCTGTAGTTTATGTATATTGCCCATTTTTTTCACTGGTGTGTACATTCTTATGAACGTGTAGGAGATTTTTGTATATTAAAGTTAGAGACCTCTGTCTGTTATGCATGTGGAAAATACTTTTTCCTACTGGCATTGGCCTCTCAGTTTCACTTGAGATGTTTATTCAGTACAGAAGTATTTAAACTTTTATACTTAAATTTGTCAATCTTATTTTTTGTTATTTCTGGCATTTCTATTAATACTTTAAAAAGCCCTTCTCCCACTGTGGAAAAAAAGTATGCAGTTTCCTCAAAAAATTAAAAATGGAACTTCCATTTGACCCAGTAATCCCACTTCTAGGAATATATCCCAAGAAAATAGAAACACCAATCAGAAAGGATATATGCACCCCTACGTTCATAGCAGCACAATTTACAATAGCTAAGATCTGGAAACAGCCTAAGTGGCCATCAGCAGAAAAGTGGATTAAAAAGCAGTGGTACATCTACACAATGGACTACTATGCTGCTATAAAAAAGAAGGAACTCTTACCATTTGCAACAGCATGGATGGAAATGGAGAGCATTATGCTAAGCAAAAAAAAGCCAGTCGGAGAAAGATAAATATCACATGATCTCACTCATGTGTAGAATCTAATAAACAACATAAACTGATGAACATAAATAGATCCAGAGACAGAGAAGCATCAAACAGACCATCAAATCTCAGAGGGAAGTCAGGGGAAGGAGGGGGTGGGTAAGAGATCAACCAGAGGAATTGTATGCATGCATATTAGCATAACCAATGGACACAGACATTAAGGGGGGTGAAGGTATGTGCGGCGGTGGGGAGAGGGGGAAGGGGGTATGGCCAGAGAGAGGTCAATGGGGAAAAAAGGAGACATATGTAATACTTTAAACAATAAAGAATTAAGTAAATAAATGAATAAAGAAACAAACAAATAAAAAGCCTTCTCCAATCCCAATATTATGCTGAAAATCTGCCCATATTTTCTTGTTATGTTTATAGTTTCTTTTTTAACAAGTATAAATAATGTAAAAAGCACTATAGGAATGATATTTTTACCAATGGGTTACATGTTGGAGAAATATTTATTCACTAATGCATATTTTTCTCAGTGGTTCAAGATTCTAACTTTCTCAAATGCTAAATCCTGAATCATATGCAGGTCTGAGGATGCACATTTTAATTTGTTTATTAACCATCTATTTCTCAGCCAGTACCACATTTTTTTAGTTTCAGCAATTTTATGATACATTTTAACACCCGTTTAGGTAATGTCCCTTCTCAGTATTTTGGGGTTTTTTTTTTAAGAATTCTCCTACCTATCCTTGCATGTTTATTTTTCAAAGTGAAATTTAGAATCATTCTGTCAGGTTTCTCACCACCTTCCCCACAACAAATTGGAATTTTTATTGGCAATACACTGTGTCTAGAGTAAATTTATATCAAATTGACCTGTTCAAAAAAAATTAAGTCTACTTTTTCTAGGATATAGCTCTCCATGTATTCTAATCTGTTGTCATGTTCTCACATCTTTTCATCCTACTGTTATGTACAATGCTGTAATTTTATCCACCCAGTTCCTGCACGTTTCTTAAGACTATTCTAGATATTAAGGCTATCTAGTTGTAAAGGAAAATGGAATATTTTCCCTTTATATTTTCTTTGTAAGAATGTGGTGTATCAGAAAGTTACTGAATCTATTTCCTTATTCATTCACCTTAATTAATATCCTCATTGTCTTAGAAACAGGAAAAGACTTTTACAAGTCTGTAAGATAGGTCATTTTTTTCAATATTTTCTAAAAAAAAAAAACCCTGTTGATTCATAATTCTTCATGAAACAAGTGGGTGATTAGTATAATTTAAATTTTTAAAAACTGACCACTGGTGTAAAATACACACACGCCTGCACACATATGTACATAGAAGTTCTCTGGGTTGGGACATGCTTTCTTCTAGAATTGAAGCACAGAATGAGCAGTAAGTTCAGTGATTTTAGAAAAAAAAACACTAGCTGTTTGCAGAGCCCCTCCCCTGCACCACCAGCTTGTTCCTACAACAAGAACACGCACCTTCCTTCAAGTGGCTGCTCGGAGAAACCACTCTTTTCAGTGATTCTCAAAAATCAAAGCCTGCAATGTAAAAATCAGGAAAGGAAAGCGTCTCAGCGGATGCGTTGTTACTTCTTTGACCAGCTTCACAGCAGAAGTTTAACAATGCACAAACTTGGCTCTGTGGCTTTGTGTTTAGATAATGATCAGAATCCATTAACGTATCCTTTTATGGTTGCTGATCTGCCCACTGAACATCCAACAGTTTCCTTTTTTATTGAATTTATTGAGGTGACGTTGGTTAATAAAATTATATAGGTTTCAGGTATACAGTTGTATAAAACATCATCTGTATATTGTTTTGTCAAATCTCAAAGCCGAGCCTCCTTTCATCACCGTTTATCCCACATTTATCCTCTTCTGCCTCCCACCACTCCCCTTTCCTTCTGGTAATCACCATACTGTTGTCTGTATCTATGAGGTGTGTTTTTGCTCTTTTTTAAAATTTATTTATTTTTTGCATTGTTTAATCCCTTTGCCTTTTTCACCCAACCCCCAAACCTCTCTTCTCTGGCAGCTGTCAGTCTGATTTCTGTATCTATGAATCTTTTTGTTAGTTTATTTTGTTCATTAGATTTTACATATAAGCAAAATCATACGGTATTTGTCTTTCTCTGACTGGCTTATTTCACTAAGCATAATATTCTATAGGACGATCTATGCTGCCACAAAAGAAAATTTCCTTCTTTTTCACAACTGAATAGTATTCCATTGTGTAAATGTACCACTGCTTTTTTTTTAGTTTTTTTTTTATTTCAAGAAAAACGATTTTAAATATAATAATGTTACATGCAATAAACAATAATATCTCAAGAAAAATGATTTTAAATATGATAATGTTACTTGCAATACACATCAATTATTCAAGAAAAACGATCTTACATATACTAATATTACATGCAATAAACATTAATATTTCAAGAATAAAAGGATTTTAAGTATAATAATATTACCCAAACTGTACTGACATAGTGTGATATCACAAGAGTTGTAGGAAATATTAAAAATCTACAATAACAGGATTATTTCTATGATATTCTAGAGTATTTTCCCCCCTCTGGCTCCATTTTTGTTCATCAGTTTATGTTGTTCATTATATTCCACAAATGAATGAGATAATATGATATTTATCTTTCTCCAACTTGTTTATTTCGCTTAGCATGATGCTTTTAAAGTCTATTTTGTCGGATATGGGTATTGCTTCTTCAGCTTTTTTTTTTCTTTTCCATTTGCATGGAAAATTTTTTTCCATCCCCTCACTTTCATTTTGTGTGTGTGTTTTGTTTTGAGGTGGGTCTCTTATAGACAGCATATAGTTGGGTCATGTTTTTGTATCCATTCAGCTACCCTACACCTTTTGATTGGAGCATTTAATCCATTTACATTTAGGGTTATTGTTGAGAGGTACTTATTTATTGCCATTTTAATTCTGTATGGCTAGATTTCTCTCTCTGTTTCTTCTTCTCAGCAATCCCTTGTAGCAATCCCTTTAGCATTTTTTGTAATGCTGGCTTGGTGGTGATGAACTCCTTTAGTCTATAGAGTTTCTGATGAGAAATCAGGTGTCAGCCTGATGGGAGCTCCTTTGTAGGTAACAGTTTTCTTTTTCTCTTGCTGCCTTTAAGATTCTCTCTTTGCCTTTAATTTTTGGCATTTTAATTATGATGTGTCTCAGTGTGGGTCTGAGTTCTTTTTGTTTGGGATTTCCTGTGCCTCTTGAACTTGTGTGACTTTCTCCTTCACCAGGTTAGGGAAATTTTCTACCATTAGTTCTTCAAACACCTCTTTTCTTTTCTTCCTTTCTGCCTCTCCGGCACACCTACTATTCTAATATTGGTATGTTTTACATTGTCCCACAGCTCCCTTAAGCTGTCCTATTGTTTTTTAATTGCTTTTTCTTTATTTTCTCAACTCTGTCTCTAAGTTACTGATTTGATCCTCAGCTTCCCCTAATCTGCTGTGTATTCCTCCCAATGTTTTCTTTATTTGTGTTATGTCATTCTTTATCTCAGACTGTTCTTTTCTCATAGTTACTATATTTTTTTCATACTGTTGAGCATTTTTAACATCATTACTCTGAACTCTGTTTCAAATAAATTTCTTACCTCTGCTTCATTTATCTCTTCTGGAGAATTCTCTAGTTCTTTCATTTGGGGGTTGTTTCTTTGTTTCCTCATTTTGGTTGTCTGTTTGCATTTGTGACTATGTTTTAGGTAGATCCTCTATACCAGTGATGGCGAACCTTTTGAGCTCAGCATGTCAACATTTTGAAAAACCCTAACTTAACTCTGGTGCCATGTCACATATAGAAATTTTTTTATATTTGCAACCATAGTAAAACAAAAACTTATATTTTTGATATTTATTTTATATATTTAAATGCCATTTAACAAAGAAAAATCAACCAAAAAAATGAGTTCGAGTGTCACCTCTGACACGCGTGTCATAGATTCGCCATCACTGCTCTATACCTCTCAATCTCTAGTGCAGGACAGTGTTAAACGCTGTTTCTGACTTAGATCAGGCAAAGACTCCAAGCCAGTGGTTCTCAACCTTGGCTGCACATTAGAATCACCTGGGAATTTTTTTTAAATCCTGAGTTTCCTGAAAAGGATTTATCCACTAGAGATAAATTTATCCATATCATTGTTTTTAAAATCCTAATCTAGGTCCAGAAATCAGGATTTTAAAAAGATTCCCAGGTGATTCTAATGTGCAGCTAAGGTTGAGAACCACGGCAAGACTTCAGGGACCACCACAGAGAAACATATGAGTCAGATCCCAAGGGATGAATCCCAGCTGGGACCAATCTACGCTCCCCTTTCCCCTCTACAGTGGGAGCCACCGCCCAGACTAGAAGTTCCTTATGAGAGGGGATGGCGTGTCCTTCATCACTGCGCACCAGCCCAACCTGGATAAAACTGCCACCTGCCAGCCATACTGCTGAAACATCCCATCTCCTCCCTTCTGTCCCTGTCCTATTTCTGAGCAGCTCTGATTATAACTCTCCTTTTCTCTCTTCTCTACTTTCTAGCTCTGAAAGGGAAAGGGCTGTGTATGCCTTGCTCTTTGTGGTATCCACAGTGTTCAACACAAAGCAAGTCTTTAGCCTCATTGACAATTGGTCTCTGTCTATTTGTCTAAATTTTACCTATCATATAACAATTATGGGGATATAAGCCTGATTGGAAATATTTGAAATGGCCCCATTCCATCCATCTTATAACAATTCTAGTGGATAAATCCTTTTCGGGAAACTCAGATGTATGGGCACTTTCTGGGTGGGGTGGGGATGAAGGTAGAATTCTGCTTCCTAGAAGAATATTTTCTCCATATCATTGTTTTTCTTCCCTTTGGGACTATAAACGGATACCCATAAGCCTGTCCTCAATATTCAGTGAATTGGAGATAAGTAACCTGTCCCCAGCTCCGTGGGCTTCAGACGGAATATGGCCAGTTCCTCGCCTTGCCCCTCACACTAACTTCCACCCACCAGCCTCCCCTTCTTCTTTAATATACAGCTTCACTCCCTGAGTACAGCTTTCTTACTAATAACACCAGGCAGGTTACTTACCCACTCTACTCCTCGGTCTTTTCAGCTATAAAGTGGGGATATTGTGACTTAACTCAGACTTGAGGATTAAAAACCCATGTCTAATACTTAACACTTGATAAATTATGATTATCACATAAATTCAGTACATAGAAATATTCAAGTGAAGTGTTTTGATTCCTAGTGTAATTTTTTTAAATGCCTCTCATGTGAGAGAAAAACATGACTTTTAGAGGAACAGCTGAAAAACTGAGAGTTTGATTCAATGTTTATCTTAAGAAAACATAAAATGTCCATGGGTATTAAATAACTGATATTTCTAAATGAGAAAAAATGATTAGGAATATACCTATTTGAAACCCCTTTGAGAAGATTCTTAGAAAAAAATAACATAGTTGAATAAAGTTCTGTCAGACTATTTTAATCTTCCCTGACAAAGTGACAGATCAGGTAAAAATAGTGGTGAGCAAGCCTTTAAATTCTGATCATGGAGCACACTTACCCATAAATCAAAAGGTAAAAGTTACCTATCAAGTAACAATTATGGGAATATAAGCCTGATTGGAAAGCTGCACTGACAGTGTAGTTGGTTCTCTCTTACCGGAGGGACATACTCGTGTAACCGTGTCCCACAGACTTGAGTCATGCAGGAATTAGAACTGGCCTAGTGAAATTACATGATTTTATCCATGGGACTCTTGCATATGCATTTTATGAACTATATCTTATTGCATACTCCCTTTCCCACACTTAAATTTTACACATGGGGATGAGGTAAGTGTGTGTGTGGCGGGGGGTGGGTGAAAATCCAAGGATATATCCTATCTATACACAGAGGACCCAAGTTAAAAATATTTGGCATCTTGCCCTGGCCCATGTGGCTCAGTTGGTTGGCATTGTCCCATGCACCAAACGTTGTCTGTTCTATTCCTGGTCAGGGCTCATGCCTGGGTTTCAGATTTGATGACCAGTAGGGGGTGTGCAGGAAGCAGCCATTGATGTTTCTCTCCCTCTTTCTCTCCCTTCACCTCTCTAAAAACAATACACTAGTCTTTAAAAAATTATATATATATAATTTTTATATAAATATATAATATAAATATATATATAATATAAATATATATGTATATATACTAGAGGCTGGTGCACGAAATTCGCACATGGGGGGGGTACCCTCAGCCCAGCCTGCACCCTCTCCAATTCAAGACCCCTAAGGGGATGACTGACTGCCGGTTTAGGCCCGATCCTGGGGCCTAAACTGCCCCCCTAACTGCTCCCCCCAACTGCCCCCCCTGCCGGCCTGGTCACCCCCAACTGCCCCCCCACCAGTCTGGTTGCCTCACACAGCCTGCTGTTCAGTTGTTTGGTCATCCCTCACTAACCCCCCTGCTGGCCTTGTCACCCCATGCAGCCTGCTGTTTGGTCGTTACTGTTAACTGTGACGGCATCCCGGAAAATTTGCATATATATATATATATATATATATACACACACACACACACATATCTACATATCTTTCCAAATTAGAAGGGAAAAAACAATGGCTCATGCTTTTTCCAATCATCAAGCCCTCAAAATGAGCTTTTTATTTATTTTTTATTTATTTATTTATTTATTTTTAATATATTTTATTGATTTTTTACAGAGAAAGGGAGAGAGATAGAGAGCTAGAAACATCGATGAGAGAGAAACATCGATCAGCCGCCTCCTGCACACCTCCCACTGGGGATGTGCCCGCAACCCAGGTACATGCCCTTGACCGGAATCGAACCCGGGACCCTTGAGTCCGCAGGCCGACGCTCTATCCACTGAGCCAAACCGGTTTTGGCAAAATGAGCTTTTTAAAGAATGCAAAAAGTGCACTTAAGGATATGTAATATGAATTTATTCTATGTGTTTTATCAATATTGCCATGAACAAGTAAATCAAAAGTCAAAATATCCATCTCTAAAGCTAAAGCACCAGTCTTAGTGAGCAAGAATTTACTTTGTGATTCTCTCTCCACAGACAGACCCATTGTTGCTAAGGTGGAAAGTTATTGCTGCTGGTCGGAAACATTCTTGCTTTCAGTGTTGAGGTTTTTCCTGCCTGAGGAGAAGGGGAAGGGACACCACTGAGCTCCATCAGCAAAGCTCTTGGTCTTGTAGCTTCAGAAGGGAAAGCTAATACTCATTGTTAAACCTACAAGGGAATATGATCACCAAGACAAACTTCGCAAAAATTACCTCATTATGAATACTAAATCAGAATCTATTCATTCCAACACTGTCCCCCCTCCACATTTACATTCTGTACAGAGAAAGTTTGCATTACGCCTCTCAACTGAAGTAAGTGGGAGAAGAGACTGGGACTCAAGAACAAGCTTTCATAAATGAAACACATAACATGTCAATGGCAAAGAGTGTATAAATGTGAAGTATTGTACTGATGATTCAAGCTGTCCAAACGTGGAAAGTCCTGCCTGAAAACTTCTGCATATTCCATCACTAAATGAGCTCAAGTAGTTCCCCCAAGGGCAGTGTCAGAGGGAATCCCCACACCAGATGTTTTGATGAGATTTCAAAAAGCCTTTCCAACACCAAAGAGGTGATCATACTGCCTCCTGCATGCCCCCAACTGGGAATCCAACTGGAAACCTGGGGTCATGCCCTGACCGGAATCGAACTGTGACCTCCTGGTTCATGAGTCAATGCTCAACCACTAAACCACACTGACTGGGCTGTCCACTGTTTCTTCAATGCATAGATGCATGTGCATAGCTTATTCTGATTGTGTTCTAAATGAATTTCAAAAAGTCATTTCTAATGAGTTGAAAGCAGATGTTTTTGTTCTTTAAATGACTGTAAAAATGTTTATTAATGGAAAAAAGTTAGAGTACTTTAAAAAAGTAGCATAAAGAAAGGATATAAGCTTTGTAACTAGCACTTATTAGCTATATTACCTTGGGCAGAATGCTTAACTCCTCGGAGTCTCAGTTTCATCAGCTGCTAAAACAAAGAGCACAGTCCTGTGAATTTGTTGAAAGGACCTCCTGGAGTAACATGTCCAGTTCCTACAGCCCAGACGCTGCCCAATCAATGGTATCCACTATTATTACTGCTGTTCTTATAAATAGAGAATAAAATAAAGACCTTGTGATGTGAACTTGGTTTTATATTGAGGAAGCACTAAACACCTTGAAAGGAAGAATTGTAATCCTTAATTTTTTAGAACATTTCTTCAGAAGCATTTTTCATTTAAAAACTTTCCTTGGAAATGGAGGACATGATACAAAAGGACAAAATCACTTTTTTTTTTTCAGGCAGAATGTTACTTGTTTTTTTAAATGAAACCTTTTGAGCCATGTTCCTGGGAAAATGATTTGTGGTCTGAGCATCAACAAAGGAACAACTTATGATAAAGAGGTCTATTAGGAATTATCCCTCTTGGAGCCCTTATAACTTTCAGTTTCCTAAAAACAAGGATTTGTCCTAAAGGACCTCAAATCAAGATATAAAACTTAGGGGAAATTAAAGTAACACATTAAAAGTCTCATAGCATACTTTTTAATATATTTTTCTTGATTTCAGAGAGAAAGAGAGGGAGAGAGACAGAAACATCAATGATGAGAGAGAAACATTGATCGGATGCCTCCTACCTGCCCCCCTAGAAGGGATCAAGCCTGCAATCCAGGCATGTGCCTTGACTGCTAATCAAACCATGACCTCCTGATTCATAGGTCTATGCTCAACCACCCAGCCACAATGGCCAGGCTCATGGCATAATTCTAACCTCTCAAATGCACAAATGGAATGACCACCCACAGTACACTTTTGTGAAATGATAAGCTTTCCCTGAGAAAGAAAACATTTGCAAACTTTTCCCATCTCTCTCTCTCTCTCTCTCTCTCTCTCTCACACACACACACACACACACACACACACACACACACACACACTGTGGTATATAGTCAGAGGGTTTTACAACTCCCTGGAAAACAGCCTACACGTGTAGAGTGTATCAGCACTGTCTGGAAATGGAATGGTTGGACGTCTAACATGGTGAGCTCTCTAACAGTGGAACCTGGAGTTTCAGATGTTAAAATACTAAGTTTTCCTGAAGCAGAAGGATCAACTTCCAGATTTCTTCTGATCTCAGCTTAAATTGTTCAGTTGGTTGTCTTTAGTTTTCCTAAATTCAATCTGTGAATGACTATTATTCAGTAACTTTGATAAACAAGCAGGCTACCTTCACTCTTTAAAACATCTTTTTACCCCCTTCTAGTCCCAACTCCGCAAAACACTCATCGCTTCTTACTCAAACCAGGAGCTGATAGAACCAGTCACATTCTGCATTCCGCCCCCCGCACTCCCCGCCTCCGCTACTCAGAACACTGTAAAACGTTAAATAAAACCTATCCACCTGCCTCTTAAATAAAACTTTTCAATCAGCTGATACACTTGCTACCAGTGGATCTGGCAGGATGTCCAGGAAGGTGAAAGGAAATACTGGAATATACTGAGAGAAAGGCGTTCTTCACGTCCATTGAACTGGGAGAGGACTAGAGGTGTTGTAGCCCCACCCGTCATGTTACTGATGAGGAAATAAGTTGCACCTCAGCACCCAGCTTGTTAAAGGCCGAGCTTAAAGTAAACCTGATACCCAACCCCTAGTTCAGTTTTCACTCTCTCTCACATACACACACACCTTGATTTCACTTGAAATTTTTCCTCTGGTTTGATGAAGAGTGAAACCACCAAAAATTGTTGTGAAAAAAAAAGTGGTTTTATAGTTGACTGACTTAATTCCAGAGGAGAGAGACAGAAGGATGCCTCAAAGCAACACGATTACCAGAATGGCGCCCAGTCAGGCACAGTCGTGGGGGATGGGAGAGTCCAGAATACCCCTGAGGGGGAAAGTAAAGGGAAAAAACATCCTACGACTTAACCATGATTTAACTATGGGAAAAGCCTCTATTTGTGGAGTGGGAGGAGGATGAGTAACATTAATTGCCACTTTGGGCTTCTTCCCCAAAGTACTTAGGACTGGTTTTTCCAGGAAGAGCGCAGACAAGCTACAACAGCCCATGGCACGTTTCCTCACAGCCCATAGCTGGCCTGGCACCCCTCTCACCGCAGACGCGCTCCTGGCCCTGGTCTCCATTCAGAGAGCATCCAGGACAGGATGCTGGCAGGAGAGGAAGTGGTGGCGGTGGCATTAGAAGACAGAGGAGGGCAGGACTAGAGCTCTGGTGTTTCTCAATCTGCACGTGTCCAGCATTCAGAGGGAGCTGTCTGCCTGGATGGCAGGTGAGAGCAACTGATGTGCTCACCTGGGACAGCCCCTTCCCCCCGCACCCCACCCCCCATCCTAGCTTCCTTTTCCCTTCACCATTCAAAAGAGCAGCCCAGGTTGGGAGCCACCACATCAGCGACCACTCGAAACATTCAGGAAAACCTTGCGTTCACATGTGACCAGTGTTCCCAGTCAAAACCTGTGGCTTTTGTTTTCTCTCTACATTCTCCTATATCGTTCTGGCCATTTTGGCATGGTTGACATTATGGAGAATTTTGAAGATAAATTAGGACTGAAAGGACGAGTAGAATCTGTCCCGTGTTATTCTAGGAAGTGAAAATAACATAAATGACTTTTTAAAAATACATGTTTAATGATTTTAGAGAGGAAGGGAGACAGATATAGGAACATCAATGATGAGAGAAAATCATTGATTAACTGCCTCCTGCACACCCCCTACTGGGGATCAAGCCTGCAACCCGGTCCTGTGCCCATGACCAGAATCAAACCGGGGACCCTTCAGTCTGCAGGCCGATGCCCTATCCACTGAGCCAAACCAGCTAGGGCCTAACATAAATGACTTTTTAAAGAATGTCAGCTGTTCATATATCACCTTCACAATTCTTCCATGTTACATACTTAATATTTTATTTAAATTTACTTTTTAAAATTTTAAGATTTACTTTAGTCTCAGTCTAAAAAACAAAATTCTGTCAAATCATGGATTTGAAGTGCATGTATATTTTTCTAGTTTACATTAAATTTAAGTATATAACTGAACATTTTTGAAGTTTACTCATATGCCACCAAAAGTTATCAGTGGGAAGCACTGACTTGGGCAACACTGAGTTAGTCAAATTCAAGCATGCTGCGAAGCATACGGGACAAAGTATGTGGAACTTTGATATAGGGGGGAAGTAAGGAGCAATAAAAGGTGGGGAACGGAATCAAAGCCATGCTGAAAGGAAATTCATCTGCTAGACACTAACAGGATACACTGGAGGTGAGAAGGCCTAGATTTGAGGAGACCAGAAGTCTATGCCAGATAGTGGGAGCCTGGACTACACTGACAGGCTTGGGAGAGGGGGGCAGGATGAAAAGCTCAATGTTAGTAGAAAAGCAGACAAGAACCTGCTGACAGAGAAGAAGAAAAATGAAGGCGACAGCATCAAGGATGACTGCCATTTTCACAGCAGTGATGGCTAATGCTGTTGGCGGACGACACTGCAATGAAAGTGTCCAATAAGCATTTAGTAATGTGGTTCAAGAGCGGAATGAGGGGACTGGATCCCTGATTTGGGAGTGAGCAGCAGAGATTTAAAATTTTTGTGGAAAATTTTAAATGCATTTTAGATAAATTTAAGGAATAGATATGCATCCCAAGGTACAAAGTAAGAAGAGCCAAGTACCGTTCTGTTCAGGACTCCAAGTACCGTCCTGTTCAGGACTCCAGGCTGAAGGAGCTGAGGAGGAGGTCATTGATCAACAATAATAAATCTGCTCTAGAGTAGATTTCTCAGCCTTAGCAGGACCTTGGAAAGACTGGGGAACTTTAAAAATTACAGGATCTGGATCCCATCCCCAGACCAACTAAATATGTCTTGCTGGAGCCATAGCATTAATATTTTTACCGAATTAAGATTCTGAAAATACGGAGAATTCGAAACATATGAATACTTTAAACCAGGCCTCTTAATCCTCCACTTCAAGAAGCAACCCAATTTCCTAGAACATTTTCTATATAGAGATAATAAGAGAAATAAAGTACATGATCATATTAATAGTGATTTTATCTATGTAGGATTTCTGTTTTGTTTTATGTGGGGTTTTTTATGAAATCTTCATTTTTTTTACATCCTTTCCCTACCCCCCCCGCCCCCTTGCCATCTTATTCAGAATTTGTGAAGGTCTTTCAGGGTATTTAGTTTGGGCAATAATTTTTTAAAATATATTTTTATTGATTTTAGAGAGGAAGGGAGAGGGAGAGAAAGACAAAGAAACATCAATGATGAGAGAGAATCGTTGATTGGCTGCCTCCTGCATGCCCCCTACTGGGGATGAAGCTCGCAACCCAGGCATGTGCCCTGATCAGGAATGGAACTGTGACCACCTGGTCATAGGTGGATGCTCAACCACTGAGACATGTTGATTGGACTGGACAATCATTTTTAATAAAATAAAAATGTATTTATCTATGTGCACATTGCCAAGTTTTCTTTTTCTCAATTGTCAATGCTTCTAAAATTGCAGGGCCTAGTAAAACATATTTTCTTTTATCCTGTGTATTTTTTAATGATTTTTAAATATTTATTTGGATGCTATCCACAACTAATGCTTTCAAGAGATCTCTTTCTTTTTTTCTTTTTTCCCCTTTATTGTTGATAGTATTACAGACGTGCCTCTTCTTTCCTCCCATTGCCCCCCTCCACCTGGTCCTCCCCTCACCCCCCGCCTTCGCCACCCTATTGTCTGTGTCCATAGTTAATGCATATATGCATAATATATGCATATAGTAAGATCTTTGTTTAATCTCTTCCTGCCCTTCCACCCCTATCCCTCTGAAAATCATCAGTCTATTCCATTTCCATTCCTCTGATTCTATTTTATTCACATTTATTCTGTTCATTATATTTATTATTCATTTATTTTGATTTTTAGATTAAATTATTGATAGGTGTGTATTTGCTGCCATTTTGTTCTTCATATTTTTTATCTTTTTCTTCTTCCTATTCTTAAAGAATACACTTCAACATTTCATATAACACTCGTTTGGTGGTGATGAACTCCTTGTCTGTGAAACTCAAGAAATGCTCTTAACTTAGGGAATCTTATACAGTGTAGGGCAAAAGTAGGTTTTCAGTTGTTTGTATGGAAAATAATACCATAATTAATGATAATACAAGAATAAACTGTGTGTTTTGAGTACTCACAACTGTAAATCTACCTTGCCCTGTCCTGTATTTACTCATTATTTGCAAAACTTTAAAAATATAACATTAAAAAAATAATGACATATTTATACAATTTCAGATTTTTTAGTTTTTCTTCTTGTTGCTGTTGTCACTTTTCACATTAGATAGGAGAGAAATAAACTTCCAAAAGAAGATGCCCATCCTAAATTCAGCTATACCCCTCAAGTTGTCCTGCGTAATGATGCCTGGCACACATCTAAAATATTTTCTCAGGTGTGAATTTAAATACATAGAGGCAATCCATTCTAAATAGTATATGTGCAGGTAAGGCTGTGATATTAGAAAATTAACTCCATCATTTACTCACAGCCTTTTAAAACAACATATTCCAGATAGTGAAAAGCATTCTTTCCTAAAACTCAATAAATCACACTAAAAATTTCAACATTTTTTATGATTTTGATAGGCAACAACAATATCTTACACTTACTTACATAAAGCTTACTATGTGGTAAGATAAGGAAACCAAGTCCAAGAAAAGTTAAATAACCTAAGATTATATATAAAAGAAATAAATAGCTCATTATGAATTTCTAAATTAACTGAGAGACAATTCACTAAGAAATCAACATGTAGAAAAGTGTTGTAAATCCTAGAATATGAGAAATTGTTTTCTTGGAGATAAAGATTTAACCAAAGAACTTATATGCATGTATGTATAACCTATGGATGCAGACAATCGTGCAGTAAAGACTTGTGTGTGGGGGGGGGCAGTTAGAGAGGGCCCATGGGGAAAAATCAGGGACAACTGTAATTCTTTCAACAATAAAGATACATTTTTAAAAAGGAGATCTAGATTTTTATAGCACACATTTGTTTTCTTCTTCGCATCCTTTCAAATACACCCTATGTTCATAATTTTATAACCTCTTACCCGTTAGTGTTTACAGAACAAATTGTGTGCATCTTCCACACAAGATCCCTTTAAATATTTGTAAACAGTGATTAGGTACACTGACTGGTAAGCTCTCTTTTTTACAGACTGAACAGCCCCATTCATTGACCTGTTCCTCACAGAGATGTCTTCCTTCTGGTTACTCTCCCCAGACCTCCTAAGGACTTCTATCACTTTTTCTGAATGCTGTGCTCTGTAGAAGTAAATGTGATAGTTCAAGTTAAGCTCAATTAAATCTGAGGGCGCTGGGGGAATAGTGCCTGCTTCATTTTTTGCTACTGTCTCTCGTGATGCTTGTTTCCTATTGAGATTTTTCATATCTAAATCCCATTCTGAATTCACTGTTGATGCTCTCTGTGAATAACCTCAAGTATTTCTCAGGTGCTGAAGCCAAGACACGGGGCCCAGTCTGATGCTTATAAACTGCTTGTTTCTTTTTATCGGTATTAAAGAACATTAAAGTCCTTTTGAACTCATAGTCAAAGTGGACTAGACGTGGCAAGAGAAAAACACATGGAATCAAGCTCTATACAACATTCATGGAAGAAAATTTAATACAGTTGTCCAACAGTAAGCCTTAGGGTGCATCCTATATGGAGATTTCAGAAAATTTCTATGATTATTTTAGTACCAAAAGGATACTCTCAAATGATTCTTCTGTCTCCATAGAAAATTTCTAAAGGCATAAGAGGTACCCAACCAGCATGGCTCAGTGGTTGAGCATCGACCTATGAACCAGAAGGTCATGGTTCAATTCCCAGTCAGAGCACATGCCCGGGTTATGGGCTCAATCCCCACTGGGGGGGCATGCAGAAGGCAACTAATCAATTATTCTCTCTCAACATTGATGTTTCTATCCCTCTCTCCCTTTCTCTCTGCAATCAATGAAAATATATTTTAAAAAAATAAAAAATAAAATCATCATAGCGTACCCTCACAAAATTTACGAAACTAAGCCATATTCTCTAAAAATGCATCCTTTGTCATAGGACTGGTTTTCATTTGATTGGGGGAGGGGAACTGGTATTTTTATCTTTTCATCAGGAGACAAAATTCACACTGCATTGTACATGTACAGGGATTTGGCAGGATGAATAGAAAAATGGAAGTTTCTCCAAGCAGGAGCCAAGCCTTTATGATCTCAAACAGCAGCTCAAACTGTCTGAATGAGTGGGCAGAACAAAACCTGTGAGATTGTGACAGAGCTGGGTCGCTAATGGACAGAATGAGGATGACTGAGGTTGATGGAGAGACCGAAAAGTAAAGAAAAGATAAAGAAGAAGGGGAAGCAGCAAATGGAGATGAGAAAAATAATAGTTGCCAAAATGATAAAGCGACAAAGTCAGGAGTTAGGAAGGGATTGAAAGTAGGAAGAAAAGAGGATGATTTACAAAAGAGGTGGAACAATTCATGGAAAATTGCTAGAGTAGAATAGAACAATCAAGTGTAGAGTAGCTAAAAACTCCTGTTTCCTAGGAGAATTTTTAATACATAGATATTTTCTCATGTTTAATATTTGCTTAATATTAAATTAAGAAATGCTTTGCTTTCAATAATTCTGACTGAGTGAAAGAGGTCAAATATCAAGTAGGAAACAGGAATTCTCAACCTCGGCAGCACGTAAGAATCATCTGGAGAACATTTAAAAATTAAATTTTTCATTTGATTGCTCTTATAGTTGATTTTTTAAACTTTGCAAGTGAAGTTTTTAAAAATATATAGCTATCTTTTCACTTTAAAGCTTAACTCAACAGGGAGTCCTCACTAGACCTGTGGAAAATTACCTCTCTAGTTTTATTGAACTTTCCCAGAGTGTTTAAATTTTAAGACATCTTCCTTTCCTCACAACTTCCTTATAATTTTCATTTTGAATTTTCATGATGTCATGGGGAAATGCTTCTGCAGTGTTTCTATGCTAAATCAACACTTTGATTCCCTTTTCAAATGATGTCTCATTGAGAAAGACACACTAATTTCAAGATCCACATGGCTAAAGAGTCTCAAGTTCAAGTTTCCTACCACTATCAACAGATTGTGGAAGAAAGAAAACTACTGATTAAAATCCTGAAATGAAATTACTGATTTCTGGGAAAGGCATGACTTTCAGAGAAAAATAAGATGCTTTGCATGAAAATATTCCCGCTAAAAATGTAACTTTTCAGGAAAATTATACCTTTGTTTCCACATGACTAATGATGTAGAATCCTTATTAAGTGGTGTTTTTTTTTCCAAAGCACTTAAATTTAAATAAAGATTTTCTATTTGAATATCTAAGATACAGATAAAATTACATTTAGAATATCCCTTCTTTCAAAGAGGACAAAGACAACTAGGCATTCTATTTTCTTATATCAAAAATATATTTTTTAATTTCCTCTTTTAAGACTTGTGAAACATTCCATGTGTAAAACTGAAGGAATTTCTAATTAGCTGGTGCTAAATATTAAGCTACCGGTTAAAAATAAATATGTTTCAACATTATAGTATACAGTGAAAAGGGGAACTGTTATAGAATTGGAGTATCAAACATTTTCAGCCTAATGAATAATTGTAAAACACGTAATTGTTTTCTGAATCACTAAGTTTTGCCATCAAACTTGTCCACCCTTCACTTTACACTACATAGATTAATAGCTTGTATATCCCCACTGAACTATCAAAAAAGTGCAGGTTTGCTCAGCTGATGTGGCTCAGTTGGTTGGGTGTCGACCCATGCATAAAGAGGTCAAAGGTTTCCTGGTCAGGGCAATGCGCGTGTTGTGGGCTTGATCCCCAGTGGGGGAGGCAGCTGATCAATGTTTCTCTCTCATTGATGTTTCTATCTCTCTCTCCCTCTCCCGTCCTCTCTTTTTTAGTTCAGTTGAGTATCTTCTTTTACTCACCAAGGATGAGTTTCCTCTTGGAGGAACTCTATCATGATATCTCTCAGCCTTTGTTCATGCTTCTCCACTTGACTTGATTATCCCTAATTCTCCAAACCTACTTCTCTAAGTGTCCTTCCTTCAAGTATCATATCTCCCATAAGACTTTCCAACTGTCAAGCTTACTTTCCTTCCCTCTTTATCTTGCTAGAATGACAAAATCACAGCCAATGAGGAGGGAAAGTGGAAAAGAGGCTCCACTGGTATGTTAGACATAGTTGTCCTTTTATGTCATCAGGTCAATCAGATTTAATGACAACATAAATTTTGTATGGTGGCTGGCACCTTGCTGAGAAACAAAAAGGATTCATATTCATTGTGTGTTGACTCTGTGCAGATACTTCCTACACATCTCATTTAACCCAAACAACTGTCCCCTAGATGTCGCCCCTTAAAGGTTGTCTGTATGTTGTGCCTTACTAAACACTTCTTTACAAACCAGGAGGTTGCCTTTAATCTGCTGCAGGAAGGAACGTGTTGATATACTCTAAATCATCACCTCTAGGCAACTTTCTTAAATGAGTCACAATAAGATCATACAACTTAGCAAAGCAGTTACCTAGAAAAGCTATTATGGCATCAGCATGCCTCAACAGCATGATACTTAGAATTGGGTTTTCCCAGCCATCCTATAGAGATTTGGTTTCTATGTCAAAGTGAATTAAAAAAACATTGGCTTTAACATCCTCCAGACCAAAATAATTTTTACCCACTCCATAGTGGCTCCTATGAAAAATCTGAGAGAATTAGCAGATTCAGCACAATTAATAGATATGTTCTAGGAATCTAATTCATGTGCCTGAATCTTATACCCTAGAAAGCAGTCTACAGTATTTCCCCCTTGTCTGCTGTTTCAGGTACCTGTGGTAAACCACAGTCTAAAGATATTAAATAGAATATTCCAAAAATTAATTTAAATTACACACCTCCTGTGTTATATGATTAAATCTCACACCAGCTCTGTCCCGCGCTGGACCTGAATCATTCCTTTGTCCAGAGTATCCTCTCTGTATACCACTAGCTAATCAAAAAAACCTCCACTGCCAAGGACCCCCAACTATTGGCATTGTCTGCTCCTGACATCCAGCCATCAATATCATCATGGCTCTGACATGTTCTCAAAAAGTCAGCATTAGCTTAACACTCCATCCCAGTGCCTACCGACATCATGCACTTCCCTTCATCTCATCACATAAGCATTGTATCATCTCATATCATCACAAGAAGAGTGGGTACAGTACCATAAGAGATTTTAAGAGAGGCCACATTCACAAAAATTTTAATACAATATATTTTTATAATCATTCTATTTTATTGTTGTTGTTAATCTCTTAGTGTACCTAATGTATAAATTGAATTTAACCATAGATATGTAGGTATAGGGGGAAAAAACATAGTACATGTTTTTTGGTATTATCCGCCATTTCAGGCACCTACTGGGGGTCTTGTAGTGTATACCCCATGGACAAGGGGAGACTATCATATTTAGTCCTTAGAGCTTCTAACATTAAATCTACATTCTGTTGTTTGGTCCTCAACTTTTCATAAACACCCCTAAGAACTACCTTTGATCCTGACTGGTATGGCTCAGTGGTTGAGCATCGACCTATGAACCAGGATGTCACAGTTCCATTCCTAGTCAGGGCACATGCCCAGGTTGTAGGCTTGGTCCCCAGTGTGGGGCATGCAGGAGGCAGCCAATTAATGATTCTCTGTCATCATTGATGTTTCCATCTCTTTCTCCATCTCCCACCCCTTCTGAAATCAATAAAAATATATTTTTTAAAAAGAAACCCATTGCCGAAACCGGTTTGGCTCAGTGGATAGAGCGTCGGCCTGCGGACTGAAGGGTCCCAGGTTCGATTCTGGTCAAGGGCATGTGCCTGGGTTGCGGGCACATCCCCAGTGGGAGATGTGCAGGAGGCAGCTGGTCGATGTTTCTCTCTCATCAATGTTTCTAGCTCTCTCTCTCCCTTCCTCTCTGTGAAAAAATCAATAAAATATTTTTTTTTAAAAAAAGAAACCCATTACCACAATTGCTATAACATGCTAAGGTTGATATTTATATTACCCAGAGCTTTGGTCATAAAAAGTTCCTGTGGGATTAAGTCTTAAAGGTATTTCACTTCCTGAGTTACTATTTTCTTCTCCCCTATGTTCTTCTTTTTACTTTGAAAGCTTGGCAATTCTAAGATAAGTTTGAAGCTGAATAAAAAAAACCATGATGACACATTTTTTGCAGAGGGACTTTTTTCTTCAGTCCTAATTTTTTATTTATATTTAACAAAGTTGGCTAAAGTTATCTGTAACTGCAAGTTTTCTTATACCCTAGGGTAGATTCAGGATACCGGTAAATTTAATAAATAGATGCTAAGCACTTACCATGTTTATATAACTGTAGTAATCATTTATTTTGAACAATCCCATGAAAGTAAACATTCTAAAATGCAAACCTATGTCAGTCCCTGACTAAACCTTGAGAATGAAGTTTAAGCTCCTAAGTGTAATTGGCCACTGGATTCCTGAAAGTTCTTTCTTCTAAAGTAAGTTCTGCCAGGCTGTTCTGGATCTTTTAAGATATAGAATCAGGAGGCCAGTTAGACAAAGAAAAGACCAGAGAAGGAGAACAACTTAAAAACAATAAGTAAACTTATAAAGAGATAGAAGAGAAAGGGGAGAGAGAAGAGATAGATGCGTTCTGGGTGCCAAGAAAACACTGGAGAATGACAGGTGCATAGGTCAGTCTTGAGGTGTTAGAATACAGTAAAAACAGAAAGTAGGATTTGGAGCGGGGAAATGAGGATTTTAATGTTTTTTCTAAAATACAAATAAAGAGCAGAACTACTTAGTGACTTTTTGTGCCAGGACTTAGATTTCTTCCAGGCCATTCCATAAAGAAATGGAAATCAATAAAAAAAATACATTGGGGGTGGGGGGGGAGGGTGGAAGAATACACAGGGCCCAAAGATAGAGCTGGGTCCAAGTCTGACTTCTGCATTTACAAACTATGACCTCAGCAAGTTTCTAATTTCTGAGCCTCTGTATATGCCCAGCACTCTAGACATTGCCCACATAGAGCATGAACATAATCGTCATCAGTTATTATGATTATTGATGGGAGGGTCTTTCCAGACAAGATCTGCTTCCATGTCTTCTCTTCTTTATGCACTCTCATTTAATTTATATAACAGTCCATACAACTGTATAGTTTTTAAGACTCCCAGGTTGTTTCCAATATATAAGGCACAAACTGCTAGCATCCTCTCCAACCCGTGCACCTCTTTTACCTCCAACAATACAGCAGAACTCTCCATTCCCTGGAGTCAAGGCAAAGTATCCCATCAGAATAAAATACACCTAGCTGAGCACCTTCAATAGAAGGTTTAGGATTCCAGACATGGAAAAGAAAATATAAAAATGCCAAGTAAACACATAGGTGGAGGTCAGATGAGGGGGTAAGTTATCACTAAGGTAAAGGAATTATACCCACAGAGCAGAAAATCCATGCAAGTCAGGACAAAGTCAGAGTCAAGGAGACAGAAACTAAGTAATGGGAAAGCCCCCAACTGCTACCTGGATCCAAGGCCCTTCCTCATGAGGCTCCGTGAGGTCTTCTGAAACCAGAAATATGTTGAAAGGAGGAATCCCTCCAGCTTTCTGCAGACTAACATAAGTCAAAGAAGAGTTGGCCTTACCCAAGCATTGCATCCTTAGCTTCAATTACATTCCCTCCTTTACTGATGGTAAGAGTTTAGAAAACACTTCAGGAAAATCTTAGAAGAATCCATAGGCAGCAAAATATCAGACATATGTTGTAGCAATATCTTTACTGATACAGCTCCTAGGACAATGGAAACTAAGGAAAAAATAAACAAATGGGACTACATCAAAATAAAAAGCTTCTGTACAGCAAAGAAACCATCAACAAAACAAGAAAGCCCACTGCATGGGAGAACATATTTGCCAATGTTATCTCCAATAAGGGTTTAATCGCCAACATTTATAGGGAACTCATATAACTTAACAAAAGTAAGATAATCCAATCAAAAATGGGCAAAGGACCTCAATAGACACTTTTCAAAAGAGGACATACAGAAGGCCAAGAGACATATGAAAACATGCTCAATATCACTAATCATCTGAGAGATACAAATCAAAACGACAATGAGGTACCATCTCACACCTGTCAGAATGGCTATCATCAACAATCAACAAACGACAAGTGCTAGAGAGGATGTGGAGAAAAAGGAACCCTTTGCACTTCTGGTGGGAATGCAGTATGGAATTTCCTCAAAAAATTAAAAATGGAACTTCCAATTGACCCAGTAATCCCACTTCTAGGAATATACCCCAAGAAAACAGAAATACCAATCAGAAAGGATATATGCACCCCTATGTTCATAGCAGTACAATTTACCATAGCTAAGATCTGGAAACAGCCTAAGTGCCCATCAGCAGATGAATGGATTATAAAACTGTGGTACATCTACACGATAGAATACTATGCTGCTGTAAAAAGGAAGGAATTCTTACCATTTGCAACAGCATGGATGGAACTGGAAAGCATTATGCTGAGTGAAAATAGTCAGTCAGAGAAAGAAAAATATCACATGATCTTACTCATTTGTGGAATATAATGAACAACATAACCTGATGAACAAAAATAGAACCAGAGACATAGAAGCATTGAACAGACTGTCCAACCTATGAGGGAAGGTGGATGGGGTGAGGGGTTAAGAGATCAACCAAAGGACTTGTATGCCTGCATATGAGCATAACCAATGGACACAGACAGTAGGGGGGTGAGGGCATGTGCTGGGTGGTGGGGGTGGCTGGGGAGTGGTCAATGGGGTAAAAAGGAGACATGTAATACTTTAAACAATAAAGCATTTAAATTTAAAAATAAAACACTTCAGGAATCAAATAGTCAAAGTTTCTTATTCTATTAATGGGGAAAAAACCCAGTCAAATACAATAAGTAGCAAAGCCAGAAAAGAATCCAAGTGTTTTAATTCCAAGTTCATTTTTCCACTGTACTGTCTTTTCTTACGGTCCAATTCATCTTCTACCATCTCTAATCTGTTCATTTTCCAGCGGGCCAGCCAGCCAAGCTAAAGAATGAATTCTTACCTAGTTCAGCTAGTCTCAAGATGCCAATTCCCACAACGTTTCTTTTTTGAGGCCCACTTGCTTTCTCATCAAAGAGCCTTGGATTCATTAGCGAGAGAGGAGAAAAGAGATATAGAAACTATGAAGAAATTATAAGAGGAAATAGCAGGGGTGGCTAGTTAATGTCATGCTACCTTACAAATTCCAAGGATTTTCAGCGTGGAGAAGCAGACTCCCAGAGCTAGCCTTGCTGCTCACCAGCTCTCAGCCTTGACTCTACAGAAGTGTTTGGGGAGGTTTCAAAATTCCCTGTGCCCAGACCAATTAAATCAGAATTTCTGAAGAGGAAATTCAGACGGGAGGATTGTTAAGGTTTCCCAGGTGATTTCAATGTGTAGTATCACTGCTGTAATAAGCCATATGCCAATTCCTCTCCCAGACTCTAAGGCCCATCAGCTGATGTATAAGCTTCCTGGGTGGGAAACAGCTGTGTGTGAGAGAGGGTAGTTCTTGGGCAGTAAAAAGGGAAGTTAAATACAGTGGGGCCTTGACTTATGAGTGTCCCGACTAACGAGTTTTTTGAGATACCAGCTGTCTCTTGGCCGATTTTTTGCATTGAGTTGACAGAGTAATTTGAGTTAGCGAGCTCCTTAGTGAGCTCCTTAACAAGCTCAGTCTCGGATCGAATTAAACTCGTAAGTCAAGGCCCCACTGTACAGGGGGGCCTTGACTTACGAGTGTCCCAACTAATGAGTTTTTCGAGATATGAGCCATCTCTCGGCTGATTTTTTGCTTTTAGTTGCAAGCTAAAATTCGGGTTACGAGCCAGCTTCAGATACCCCACCGCTAGTTGGCGCAGTGAACGTCACAGTGAACGCCACAACATTAGCCCAGCATCACGTGTCTCACTCGTTCACTTTAAGATTTGACATATGAGTAATTTGAGTTATGAGCTCCATCATGGAACGAATTAAACTCGTAAGTCAAGGCCCCACTGTATCTAGTAAGGAATAAAGGCACACTTTAATTTTAAAATGATATCTTTAATTTTGTTGAGTCAACTTTTGCTTGTCTCACAGACTTATCTCCTCTTCCCTTCCATAAAATTATAGAGCTAAAGCAACAGTGCTATTGGGATTAATGCTCTTCATCACTAGAGGTGAATGGCATGCCTTTTCTTAACAGTCTTCTGTGAACTCGTGGAGCTAAAATAAATTAGGTTTGCTCTATCCTTCTCTCTGCTAAGCTGGTTGCCTGACCCATTGGTCCTTCCTTTCCACTCCTTCAGACCAGCACATCCTCCTATCAAGGTTCACTCAAGGGATCACATGCATTGGCAGAATCTTGGAAGGCTTCATAAGGGAAGCAATAGCCTGGCTGGCATTTATCTATTACCACCTCAATAAAAGTGTAGTGTGGATGTTATCAGCTGGGTAGGACCTGGATAGAAGAAAAGATTAAGAAGGCAGCTCATAAGGAGGAGAAAACAAAAAGGTAGAAAACTATAATATACTAGTGTCCCAGTACATGGATTCATGCACATTGAAAGGAAATTAATTAGAAGAAATCTACACTAATAAAAGAGAAACATGCAAATTGGTGTCACTCCAATACACCCACCAGCCAAACAGGATGAGTATGAAAATTAACCCAACAAAGATGGCGGTTAATCTGCATATGAAGGCGCAGAGCAAAGACTGAAGATGACTGAAGACTGAAGACGACTGAAGACTGAAGAGGCGTGCCTTCTCTGCTGTAGCTGGAGCGGAGAAGCCTCCAGGCTTGGCTTCTCCGCTGTGGCCAGAGCGAAGGCCTGGGTCCCAGGTGCCAGAGGAAAACCAGTGCCGGCAACCAGGGGAAGGAAGGCCTATTGCATCAATCTCTTTGTGCAACAGGCCTCTAGTATTTTAATATTGCTATTCACCCTTTCTCTATAATAGAAGTGTCAACCAAATTAACAATCAACAGACCAAAAAACATGGGTGCGATTGGCGTATGATTGGCGCCAGTGAGAACTTTATATGTATTGTGCATGCACGAGTCACCTTAGCCTTTTATATATATAGAATAAACTGGCTTAATTAGACCTGCTTTCTGATGTAGCTAAACTTTTTCCAGCCCAGTGAAGCACCCCAACTTCTCTTTCAGGTAATTGTCAGCAACACAGCAGTAAATATCAACACAAAGCAGATTATTATTATAGATGACTCAGGGAGAACAAAGGGTAAAATATTTAACTATAGCACTGTTTGACTATATTCTGCACAGTGAGAAAACTGAAGTCATTTTCAAGATCCACCATTTCTTACTTCTTTTCAGTTAGGTCAAGTTTCTAAACTTTCTAAATCTCCATGTCCTGGCTAATGAAAAGAAAATAGGATTCTACCGAGTCTCCTATCAACCTACTCCAGGACTTCTGTGAGGATCAAATGAGATGAGGCATCTGTGTCCATTGATTAGGCTTATATGAGAAGGCATGAGTTGTCGGGGGGGGGGGGGGGGGGAATAGGGGGATAAGGACACATATGTAATATCTTAATCAATAAGGAAAAAAATAAATTTTAAAAAATGAGGTGAAGCATGGGAAAACGCTTCATAAACATTTGGTTAAACTATAAAATGTTTGCACCTGACTATAAAGCAAGTTGGGTTCCTGGGCTGAAGAAACTCAAAGGAAGCTAGTCGCTAGGGAGAGGAAGCTGGGCATTGCTACGTGAAGTCATTACCCGGTGCCCACAGCAACCGTTTCCGGGCTGGGCTGGGCTCTGGGCTGCATTTTGCACCATGGGGTCTTGGCAGCATTGGCTGCGATTGGGTGGGCTGTTGCTCTGGGGTGGTGGCGGGGCCTGTGTTGGTTTGTTGGCACCAGGTCCGTAGTGCCATTTATTGTTTATTTTTAAATGGCCAGTGCATGTCATGGGCAGCTCCTGTGTTGAGTGTCTGCCCCCTGGTGGTCAGTGCTCATCAAAGCTACCGGTCGGATGGCTGGACACTTAGCCTTTGATATATATATATATATATATATATATATATATATATATATATATATATATATATATATTTGGAAATCCATGCTATTATACTGGAAGCCCTCGAATAGACAACTCAGCATTTCTCTTTGATTCCAGGTAAATAAGTGGACCTATTTCAAATGTCCCTTTATCAATGAGTTAGGAGAGGCAGCATGGTGTAATTAAAGATAGGACTTGAAATCAGGTTCAAATCTCACCTCTTCCTCTAACTAACTCTATCTATGTCCATGGGGGAAAGTTTTTTAAAGCTTCCTTAACCTCTGCCTACTCACCTGTAAAACAGGGATAATACTACCTATCTCATAGGGTTTTAAAGGCTACTGTTCTCATATGTACGCACCTGGTATGATGAGTAGAAATAATGAGCACTCAGATAATTGTTCCAAGAAAAATAAGCATAGCCATCGTATTCACAGCAGCAGTAGCTGTTATTATTGGACCATATCAACAGAGAAATAGCTTATATCCCAATTCAAAAGCTCACATTTTACTTTATTCAATGTTTAGGTTTCTATTTTGTGAAAGTTTGACATAAATAATATCTATAGGTATAAACTAAAATTTACAGTTATAAACAAAAACCCTTTAATTTCTGGTTTTAAGATACTGCAATAATATGAAAAGGTTTAAGACAACATTTTTAGTCCTTAAATATTAATCAAATGTTCTCTGATTTTCAAAGCAATGAGGGGGAAAAAAAGAGATCAACTCTATAATAAATACAATATGCAGCAGTGGAGAAATTAATATAAAAGGTAAAATTTTGCAGTCAATACAAATTCCTTGCCAAATATGTAAAGAAATAAACTATTCTTTATCAGAATATTTAGTAAAGAAAATAATGACCTGACACAACCTGGCAAAAAGGTGCATGAAAACTTTCTACTGCAGGTTGTGAGTGTATCAGGCAAATGACCAACAAATGCATACATTATTTTCTAAATTAAAAGAAAGTATTAAATAGCTGTATGGCCTTAGGAATATTTCTTAATATCTCTAAACATCATTTTCTTCATCAGTAAAGTTGGGATAATAATGATGAGGTTATTGTCATATGTATAGAATTACTAGCTGGTGGTACACATAAAGCACATAATATAATGCCAATCACTTTGTTATTATTGTGTACCATTGTAACTCTGCTAGTAGGATTAAAGTAATTAGGTAGAAGACTTTCTGAAGACATATCAGAAAATAATAATCTTTCTAATTTCTAATACCTAAACCTGTCACAAGATTAGAGTGAAGTTTCAGGTATGTCACAGGCTCCTGTGTCCTCACTTATTCTCAGTGTGTAAGTAGGAATTACTAACCTGAGGGAAGTACTGAACAGGAGCTCTGGGTTTTAATCAAGCAAGCTAGTTATGTTAAGAATGACGCCTCTTATCATCAACCTGTCATAATTTTTTTTCAAAAACATTTTTATCAAAAAGCTATTTTACAAAGAGTTTTACATTTCTAACAGTGGGAGATCCTTTCTAATTACTCATCAAATTAGCTTGGACAACATTTCGGAAGAGTGTGAGAACTTGTTCCCGGGAAGTAGCACATAGGAAGAGCATGGTAGGATGCAGTTTGCCTGTCAGGGCATCCATCCATAAGCAATGACCTCAGTAGACTTTGCAAAAAGTCTATTTTATTGATTTATTTATTGACTATAGTGACCAACTGCTATAACAAGCAAACCTGAAATTTCATTGGTTTTACACTACATGATGTAGTTCTCATACACAGAATCCCATCAAACATTCTAATCCAATCAACAGCTTTCATTCATGGAAAACCCAGGTAGTTCTATCAGTGAGTCTACCATGTCCTAGGATCTCTTCAGAATCCTCTGCTGCATATTCCACGCCCAGCTAGACAACAGGCAAAAAGAAAGAGACCTCGGAAATTGAGTGCCTGACACTTAAGCACTTCAGCTTAGAGTAGATACACATCACTCCCTACAGCACATTGGCATGAACTGGATACATGGTCCCACTTAGATGCAAGGGAAGCTGGGAAAACTAGCTAGGTAGCCAGTTTCCAGAAACAAGTGTCCACTGTGGGAGGGGAGGGCGGTGTGATTCTGTGTTGCTCAATTAACCATCACTGCTATAGCACCCAGGCACTGGGGATAGATTGATTTCTTTTTAATAAATATCTCTCATTATGGAGCGTACAGTCTAATTCATTTACTCTAATTAGGACCTCTCTCCTAATGACCCAGTGGGCTGAATTGCCTTTTGTCAACTTTGCTCTAATCTCTGTCTATATTGTGGAACTACATGTCCCAAAATTCCTTTCCAGCACCAGTCGGGGTTGGCTTCTGCCAATGAGGTGTTCACAAAGATTTGTGCAGAAGCCATTTTTCTCAGCAGCAGCTGCGTGCAGACAGATGAGATCATTGTTGGCAGCACTCCTTGGCAATCAGTGCTTCTCCCATGAATCACCTGCTGGAAGCAGGCAGCTGAGGTCATCAGAAGCTTCCAGTGGCTCCAGCCGTCCTCCTGAGAATAGCCCTCTTCAGTATTCCTTGCAACTAGAATCACTGATAGTGGCTGTCCTGCAATCCTGCACTTTTTTAATTTGAAAAATAATCTTCCAGCCTTTCTCTCCCTCAGCAATTTCAAGACTCTGTATTAATTTTCTTCCTATCCAAAATACTAGTGGGATTTCTGTTTTCTGACAAAACCTGATGTATGCCAGGTCTTATGCTAGATAATAGAGAATACAATTGACAGAACAAATAGATAAATGTCTGCCTTTATTGTGTTTATTTGTAATAAACTCAGTGAAAAATAGATATAAAACATAATAAACATATATAGATAGATAGATATAGATAGATAGATATAGATAGCTGATAGATAGATAGATGATAGATAGATAGATAGATAGATAGATAGATAGATATTCTCACAAGCACTTTAAAGAAAAACTATAGGGTGCTATAAGATTGTTCAACAAGAGGACTTTTTTCAAGATGGGTAATATAAAAGTCGGGATGAGTAGATGCCCACCATCACCATCAGTTAGAAACGGGGTGGGGTGGAGGGAATCAGACATAACTCCATGCTACATTACCAGTAGAATGAATTTGGCAGAATCCTTGATAGTATATGACTAATTAAATGTTGTTGCACTGGCCAGCGTTGCTCAGTGGTTGGAGCATCAGCTCAAGCACTGAATGATTGCAGGTTCAATTCTCTCTCAAAGGTACATACCTGGGTTGCAGGTTCAGTTCCTGGATCTGGTCAGGGAGGCAATCAATGATGAAGCAACCAATGATGTGTCTCTCTTACATCAATGACTCTCTCTCTCTCTGTCTTTCTCTTCTCTCCCTCTCTCCCTTCCAACTCTCTCTAAAAATCAATGGAAAAAATATCCTCTGGTGAGGACTAACCAAACAAAATAAAATGTTGATAATGTCTCTGAATGGTAATGATAAGATGACATATCACAGGAGGGGGTCACAATTTATCAAGGTCACAATAAATATCTTCCAGAGACAATAAATCCTACTTTGTTTTTATGTACTATGACAAAATATTTCATATATTAACTTTATCATTCAAGGATTTAGATAATTAGTAAAATGAAAAAGCATTTGGCTATAAATATAATTTTTAATATAAAGTAAATATTGAAATTTTAGAAGGAGGAACAAGATGATTGCTCTGGATAGTTCTGGTCAAGAAAAGATGGTACTTATATTCTTTCCACACATTAATTGCACTTATCAGTCAATGGCTAAAATATTTACTTTATGTTTTATAAACTAATCTATATTAGAGAAAGACCATCAATATTCACTAATGAGATGTGTATTGATGGTATGAAAATTCTAAGATATAATTATCATTAGCCCCTTTTTGATTTTTATTGCTAATGTTAACATAGTTCACAATAAATAATTGTTATATTAGTATCTTGAAAAAGAAACAATCATGATTGGGTAACCATTAGGTCCCATGCTAACCACAACTAGAACATATAAAATGTTTATAAAAGTCTGATTAGCTCTTTATCTCTTCAACCTTCAGGGATAGGTCTCTTAATTTACCTATTCCCAACTTCTGAATATAGTCAAGGAGATTTCTTATAACCTCTGTCCAGTAGTTCAAAGTTCAGCACCTGGCAAGTCTAGCTACCTGCCCTGTAGTGTTATTGCACAGAATCAGAGACTGGCCCAGTTCTTTATAAACAAGCTTCCAGAATACACTTATCTAGTCAACAAACATTTACTGAACACCATATGTGTGTTATGCCCTGGAGGTATAACTTAAGAGGACCTAATGATCCCTACCCCAATAGAGTTTGAGAGTGTTGGGGGTGGGAGGGCGTGCAGGATAGAAGGAGGAGATGAGATGTACATGAAAGAAAGTAAGAGGCAATTAATCCAAACTCAACAAATTTGAGAGTTTCCCAGAATAAATTCATTCTAACCAAGACCTGAAAGATGGTAAAATATTATCCTGGCACAGAAAAGAGGTAAAATTATCTGGCAGAAGAAACAGCCTGGAGAAACCTTGGAATAAGAACGACCATGGCAGGTGTTCTATTGAAGCAACTGAGAAGAGTTCAGTGTGGCTAGATTTTTAAATGACAGCATTGAGCTATATAACACATGAGATCAGAGAATTAAGAAGATTTTTCAGGACCTGGTAAGCCATGTTAGAGATTTTGTACTGTAAGAACAATTTGGAGCCATTGAATGATATAAATTAGGGGAATGATAGGAAATTTTTAACATTTTGGAAATTTCATTTTGACCTCTATATGTAGAATGGAAAGGAAAATGAGGAAGACAAGAGGAGGAGGAGACATATAGAAGATTATTGCCATAATTCAAGTAAGAAATTATGCTATGGCAGTGAGTCTTTCTCTGGATTTACTGAATACTATTGAGTTTCATTTAGAATCGGGTTCTACTTACCCCCTTGGGACTGTAAGGGGTAAGTGGAACCCGATTCTAAATGAAACTCCACTTACCCCTTACATTCTACATGTTAAATTCCTACTCATAATCAGTCTCAGTAACTGAATTTCTAATACATGATACCAAATATACTTGAAAGTAACTGACTCTCAGACTGTCCCTCTGCCCATTGCCTTAGTAAACATGTCTTCTCAACCATGCCATGCTATGCTAACCCCTGGGACCTGTATTTCTTGCCTACTGAAGACCTTTTCCTAAATAACTCCTACCCTACTTTTTCTGATGCTGAGACCTTTCAACTTGCTGTCATTTCTCTGTGAAATTGTTTGCTCTCCAACTCCTTGCCATGTTGCCTTACTCTCCCTATGACTGAAGCTCCAATTAAAACACTGGTGGTAGCATGGCTTCTAAGATGCATTCACATAGATCTTACTAGAATTTTGAACCTGTCCTGACCTGCAGTCCTCAGACTGGGGTCTAGTGGCATAGATATTTGCTAAACCTACATTTAATAGCTATTTTGACCCAAATAAGCAAATTCATCATCTAAATATCATGAGAGAAATTACAAGTTTACAGGTACATTGATTCATTCATTCTGTTGTCATTAAAGGTCAGGCCTATGCATTGAATTTTGCTAACCTCTGGAAAAGATGAAAATGTCAAATGGCACACAATTCTTTCTTCCAAGAAGCTAAGCCAGTTGGAAAGCCAAAGAATATAAACACTGAACATTTAGCCAATAACATAATTATCACAAGATGGTAGATATTGATTCAATTGGATGCTTACCCTGTGCCAGGTTCTGAGCCAAATGCATGACATGTCATTTTTTTAAATTATTGTAATTGCCCTGCAATTTAAAAAAAAATGGAAATGAGACTCAGAGAAGTTAGGTGACTTATCCAAGACCGTATGGAGGCTAAATAGTAAAGGTGGAATAAGTCCCAAGTCCGTTTTACCACAGGGGATTTTCCCTTTACCTGTGTGCTGTGGGTGCTTGCCTTCTGATGCTCATGAATCATTTTATATCCTAGTCTAAAACCCATCACTAATGCCTCTAGCATGGATACTAGTAGATGTCAATTCTATATGTGAGATGAAATGAGGACATGAAAAAGTATCTATAGCATGTGGTAGCTTCATTTCTAGGTTTTGGAGTCTAATAAAGCAAGCACTAGACCACTACGTGCTACTCCTTGATTTTTGCCTTCCTCTCATCTCTACTACTCATGTACCTGTGTGGATGGTAAACTTAGGGTAATTGATGCTAGAGAAAGATGTATACCAAAATGCAAGGGAAAAGGTTATTAGGTGCCATATTCTATAAATGGATATTTATATAAAAAATTCAAATATTTTTCAGGTTTTTGCTATTAACTCAAGGGTACAGGCATCCCAGCCAAATGACAAAATATTCAAGTTTTCTTGGTAGATATATCCTTGTAGTGAAGATGGGTAGCACAGCTTCATGACATTTAAAAGCATCTTTAGCTTAATTTGCCCTGACTCGAGCAAATTTCTGATTTAAAATTAGCTTCAAAAATAGACCCTTCTAACCAAAAAAGCCTCTTAACTGATCAGCTTTTTTATGTTTTCCTGTCAGTCTTGGTAGTGATATTTTTCATTGAAAATGTATTAGCTAGCATTCTAGATCTTAAATGCCTGTCACATGTACTTGAAATATATAGCATGTTATAAATCTAACCCATAAATTCCTCCCACTTTTTTACCTGCTCCTTTATTTCCTATCGATATAAATAGCTTCACTATCCTCTCAGGTCACCTACACCAAATGCTGAGAAGTTATCTTCAAATTCTTTCTCTCCTTGGTCCTTGCATTAAACTGGTCATTGTGGCCTGTCAATTCTTCCATGTAACATTTTTTTAACACCATTGCTGCGATCTTGGTCCCTCATCAATTCTCCCCAAATGCTATAAAGTTCTCTCTACCACTTACTATGATTTCAAATCAATCATTGCCTTAAACAGAACTTTTTAAAATTCTGACCAACATGACCTAAATAACAAAACCAAAAAAGGGAAATGTATTGGCTCGAGTAACAAAAAAATGTAAGAGTAGTTCTAACCTCAGTTGCAATTGGATCTATGGACTCAAGCCTATTTTTAGGTTTCTTTTTCCATCCCTCAGCTCTGGTTTTGTCAATAGACTGGCCTGATCCTCACCCATTGCAGGCAGACTTTCTCCACGTGGTGGGTTTGGCACAGAGGAAGATACACCGGTCAAATCCCCTTTCCAGACAGGGCCTGCTACCAGCTGCAGGAGTGCAGAGAGCCAACGGCCTCCAGGGGTCTGCGTCTCATCTGCACAGAGCCAGCCCATTCGAGGTCACACCTTTCTGACGGTAGCATGTGTCTGGTGACTGATTGAAGCCGGCCAGCCCCTTGGGTCCATGAAGCACACCAAGGGCTTCATTCACTCCAGGCAGGGTGGCTAAGGCTGTGCCAAACCTGCACTGCAACTCACTATGTATCTTTTCCTTCTTTTGATAGGGGTTAATCCCCAAGAAACACGTCCACCCCAAACTCCATCTCTGTCTGCTTCTAGAGAACCCATCAACAGTGGGTGGCATGACTCAAGTGATCGGACTTCACATATCACAGCTGAGCTCTGATTAGAATAATCCTAAAGATGGATTCTGATTGGCCCTACTTGGTTCACATATCATTCTTTGGAGGAATTAGTAGGGCCATGGAATCAGGGACTGTGTTTAACCCCCACCAACATCACATGGAGCTAGAAGGACCAGATATCTAAAGGAAGGAAGGGGTTGTCTTTTGTAATCTCCCATGCGCCCAACTGAGACCTCTTTCTAAAACATAGATCTCAATCTGTTTGTTTGTGTGTTTCTTAAATATTATCAACTTTCTCCATTGCTTATAGCAGAATATTGGTGAAAAACACTCATTCTAACACAAAATACTCTAAAGGACACAGATTCCGCAAAACATTTCTCTGGGGCATGTTACTTAGGAACACTTTCTGACTCAAATCGGGATTGCATTTTGCCTAAGAAGTTCTCCAGAGGAATGCAGCTGCTGCCTTTAGCGCAGCTGCTCCAATGCGTCAAGGCCAGCCAGCGTCCTGGCAGTTCTCATGGCTTTTCATTCTTGGCTGCAACATGGTTGCCAAGACTTTAGCCATCATGACCTCATTTAAAGCAGGACAAAGCTGAGAGGGAGGAGGCACATCAAAGCTTTCCCAGAACCACCATTCCATGTGCACACACATACATATACACACAAACCCACCAGGTTTCCATTAACAGTTTATGGACAAGTAATGAGTCATGTGAAAAGCTCTATCTACAGGGGAAATGACAGAAGGTAAGGCTCTGCAGGAGCCATCAAGGAATTTAAACTAGAGAAGAGGCAAAGTGAGAACACAAGAGGGTTAAGAATTGACAATGAAAAGGTTGTAGAATTGTAGGTTCCAGCGAGGCAAAGGAATGTTTGGAGTCAGAGTACCAGGCAGAGGAAAGGAGGATGATAGGAGGCAGTGAGTACAGAGCAAAGCTTGAAAATTGGGATTGTGGAATTACTTGAAGTTATTTGTAATGATCAGGTATAAGATAGAGGCATGGGAGCCAGGGGTTAAGTGGAAGCATGAATACAGAACAAGATCAATGGAGGAGAGGAGGGCAGCCAAGCAAGTGTCTAGCATAGAGCAGACACTAAGTAAATAAATGATAAACTGACTGACTTTCCAGTCAATATTATCTACTATCTAGATTTCTCTCCTGAGATGGAAGCCTCCTGTTCAAAAGCTTTCTCCTTTCTGCTGTCCTATAGGCGCCTAATGTTAACATGCTCAAAGTTCAAATCATAATCTCTCAGTTGTGAGCGCCCCCGCCCCTCTTTTGTGTTCTATGGTTAGCAAAGTGTGCCTGGTTATCTCAGCCAGAAATCTCATTTTCCTTGACTCCTTCTCTTTCTCCCTGACTACATCTTACAGTTATAAGCAATAATTGCTAACTTAGAATTATTATTATTGTTTCTTCTCTTCCTCTGATATCTTGGCCAAACCTGCATCCTTTCTTATCAGGACTTTTGTAGAAATCTTTGAAAGAATCTCCCTATATGGAAATGACTTTTCTTAAAACTCTTTTTAAATTAAAATTTTCTCAAGAACTTCAAAAGTAACATGTTAACTCCACTCTATGAATCTAGAGAAAGATGTGCAAAGTACCACCTGTTCCTCCCGCCAATGCAATGTGAATAAACTATTATCCATCTTTCACACGTCAACCACAAACATAATTAGTCACTTACAGGATTATTTTTACTATTTGTTTTTACAAAGTGGGACAGATCTATATGCCCTATATGCTAATTTAGAGGATACTAAAGCCAGCATCTAGCACACTGATGTATCTCAGTAACTTGTGGGTTATGTTTGAATTATTTTGTTACTTTTGCTTATCATAGTAATCACTTGTTTAATCACATACTTATTTGCCTGTTAGATTCTTAGTCATGACCTTTATTCTCACAGTGCAATCTTGTTCACTGATATGTTTCTGCTACCTAGAGCAGGGTCTAGTGCAGCCGTGGGCAAACTACGGCCCTCGGGCAGGATCCGGCCAGTTTGAAATGAATAAAACTAAAAAAAAAAAAAAAAAGACCGTACCCTTTTATGTAATGATGTTTACTTTGAATTTATATTAGTTCACACAAACACTCCATCCATGCTTTTGTTCCGGCCCTCCGGTCCAGTTTAAGAACCCGTTGTGGCCCTCGAGTCAAAAAGTTTGCCCACCCCTGGTCTAGTGTCAAACGCAGGTTTTTTTTGAGTGAGCGCATGGATAGTTAAATAGCAATAGCAAATAATGTGTCACTAAAACAAGAGCGGAAATTTGACAATGTACTCAATGGACCAGTGCTACCAGGACAGACTATTTGCTTACATGTATTATCTCTTTAGTTACTCAAAAACTAGAAAGTAGATAGTGATATTATAACTTCATTTAATAGATGAAGGAATAGAAACGTAGAGAAAATTGTTACTTGCTCAGAAGTCATGACCCAGGTGAAGGATCAAGGCTTTAATCAAGGTCTGTCTAATGCCAGAGTGTGACACTAACAAATGCATTACCTTTATAACAGTTTGAGCATATTTCAATTTTTTTCCAAAATGCATTTTGCCACTGGCTTGCATTTAATTAGGGCATTTTTTCTAATTTTCAGTTTTTATTTTTATTGAGGGAGAATTGATATATAACATTACATTAGTTTACAACATAATGATTCAGTATTTGTATATGTCACAAAATGATCACAGGTCTAGTTAGTATTCTCATACCTAGTTACAGTTTTTTTCTTGTGTTGAAAAATCTTTAAGATTTACTCTCAGCAGTTTTAAATATTCAATAGAGTACTATTAACTATAGTCACCACGCTATACATTACATCCCCATGACTTATATACTTATTTATTGTACAATTGGAAGTTTGTGCTTTTTTACCCCATTCATCCATTTCACCCATTCCCTACTGCCTGCCTCCAGCAATCAATACCAATCTGTTCTCTGTATCTAAGAGCTTGGGTTTTTTTTTTTTTTAGGGTGGTTTTTTTGTTTGTTTGTTTGTTTTGGGTTTCTTTTGGACTGGGGTGGGAAGGGTGGGGGGGATCATTTCATATAGAAGTGAGATTATGCATTATTTGTCTTTCTCTAACTTATTTCATTTAGCAATAATTCCCTCAAGGTCCTCTCATATAGTTGCAAGTAGCAGGATTTCCTTCTTATTTTATTGCTGAATAATATTTTATTGTATACACACATGCACATCACACTTCCGTTATTCATTCATTCACCAAAGGAACTTAGATTGTTTTCATGTCTTGGCTACTGTGAGTAATGTTACAATGAACATGGAGGTACAGAAATCATTTTCATTTTCCTGAGATAAATACTCAGAAGAGGAATTGCTGAAGCATATGGCAGTTCTACTTTTAATCTTTTAAGAAACCTCCATACTGTTTTCCATACCTATTTACATTTTCCTGCACCAATTTACATTCCTACCAACAATGCACAAGGGTTCCCTTTTCTCCACATCCTCTTCAACACTTGTGACTTTTTGTCATTTTAATAATAGCCACTCTGTGAGGTGATATCTCGGTGTGGTTTTGATTTGCATTTCCCTAGTGATTCAGAACATTTTTTTTTTCATTTACCTGTTGGCCATCTGTATGTCTTCTTTGGAAAAAGAAAAAGTCTATTCAGATCTTCTGCCCATTTTTTTGTTATTGGGTTGTATGAGTTCTCTATATATTTTGAACTAACCTCTTATCAGATATATGATTTTCAAATATTTTCTCCCATACAGTAGGTTGCTTTTTCATTTTGGTGATGGTTTCTTTACTGTAAAGAAGCTTTTTAGTTTGACAGCTCAGCATTTCTCATTCCTGCAACTTCTCCGTTCTCTGCTGTGGCCTGTGGAGAGTAACTTTTACTATAAACTCTTCATGGTGATGAGAATTATTAATTAACTATGGTAATTTCTTTTTTTGAGACAGGGATTTGAATAGTTGGACAATATTTTTACCTGTTCAACAGATCAAGCAATTAATGTTAATAGTTTCCTGATGAAAATAGGAAACCCTATTTTCAAGAATAAGTTTATTCTATTAAGCATATTTTACTCTAAGCCTAAAGCAGCTATGACAAAATATACAAAGGTTTCTTAAGTAATGCAAAGAAAATCCTCAATTTTTCTTTATGAACTAACATGAAGAACACTTTGTTTTCTTGGCAGGTTGGAGTGAGAAGTAGAGAGTTTGGGAGCTCCAGGTATTATTCCTTATACACAATAAATGATTCCTGAGCTGCTTTCTAAAGAAATGGGTACACAGAGCTGTGTGATGTTAGACTAGAGATTTTTCTTTTTTTTGATGAAGCATTTTGAAAAGGGATAAGGTGGGAATTGTTTTGTTTCACTATGTGGTGTGTCATATAAATCCCCTATACAAAAGAGAGTTAACATGGGAGACCTGACTTCTATCCTTAGAAAGTCTTACTAAAGTTGACCCTTGGTTAGTGTCTGGGAACTTGAATTTTAAGATGGTGGATTTCCACCTTTTCTAGAAATGTTAAAATGGTTCACTGTTCCTAAACTGTGCCATATATATATACAGTGGGGCCTTGACTTACGAGTGTCCCAACTAACAAGTTTTTTGAGATACGAGCCGTCTCTCCGCTGATTTTTTGCTTTGAGTTGCGAGCTAAAATTCGGGTTACGAGCCAGCTTCAGATACCCCACCGCTAGTTGGCGCAGCAAACGTCACAGTGAATGCCACAACATCAGCCCAGCATCACGTGTCTCACTCGTTCACTTTAAGATTTGACATACGAATAATTTGAGTTACGAGCTCCTTCACGGAACGAATTAAACTCGTAAGTCAAGGCCCCACTGTCTCTCTCTCTCTCTCTCTCTCTCTCTCTCTATATATATATATATATACTAGAGGCCCGGTGCACGAAATTCGTGCACTGGGGGGAGGGGGCCCCTCAGCCTGGCCTGCACCCTCTCCAATCTGGGACTCCTTAGGGGATGTCAGACTGCCTGTTTAGGCCCGATCCTTTACCAGCAGTTGGACATCCCTCTCGCAACTCAGGACCGCTGGCTCTTAACCACTTACCTGCCTGCATGCCTGCCTGATTGCCCCTAACCACTCTGTTTGCCAGCCTGATCACCCCCAACTGCTGGCCTGATCACCCCCAACTGCCTCCCCTGCCAGCCTGTTTGCCCCCAACTACCCCCTGCCACCAGCCTGATTGCTCCCAACTGCCCCCCCCCTCACCAGCCTGATTGGGGTTGGGGGGCCGATTCAGGGTGGGGCTGGCCATGGGGAGGGGCTGTGGTTGGTGGGCTGGGCAACCACCCCCCCAAATGGGTTGGGGGGTGGCGATCAGGGCCAGTGGCCTGGGGGAAGAGCCATGGGTGGTTGGCCAGCCAGCCCTGCCCCTGATTGCGGTGGGGGTGGGGGGGCAATCTGGGGTGGGGCTGGGCAAGGGGAGAGGCTGCAGGAGATTGGCCGCCCAGCCCTGCCCCCTCTTGGGGTGGGGGGGTGCAATCAGGGATAGATAGCCACGGGGAGGGGCTGTGGGCCTATTGTGGTGGGGCAGGTTGGTCAAGGATGTGGCTGGCGGGGGGGGGGGGGGGGGGGGGAAGAGGGGGTATTTGGCCAGCTGGCCTGCTCTTCTTTTTTTTTTTTTTGGCAACTTCACAATTTTAATTTGTGGTGCCTATGCTATGTCTGAAAAAGACCTTCTTCCCCTGCCCAGGAGAGCGATGGGGAGGGGGCAGCAAAAAATAGAAGACATCCCTCCCTATTGCACACAGACCCTATATACAGGCTCACCTGGCCCAGGCCGGCGGGATGCTTGGCACATTCTAGGATCCCTGCTCAGGGCCTGGAGGGGTGACTGGTGGCAGCACACGTGAGAGGGGACCTCTGGGTGACCACTCTGGTCCTGGCTACTGGTCTTGGCACTTCCTGGTCCCCAGTTCCTTTCTGGTCCTGCCTGCAGCCTTGGTCCCCCTACCTGGCCTCAGATGGCCCCCTTGGCTCCTGGGGGCTCTGTCCTCCCCTCCTAACCTGGAGATCTCAAGGAAGGTTATGGCTTCTCAGAGACTCCTCGACAGCCCTATCACTCATGTTCACACAGGGAAGGGGTGCATGTGGCAAAAGCAGCTGTATAAATGCGGGTGCAGGAGCAAGTCCTCCGGGGTCACTTGGACAGTTTGCTGATGACGCAGATCAGGACCACATTTTCATCCTTGAGGCGCTGGTTGTCAGCTCGGAGATTGGACAGGCCCTTCAGCTCCTCTTCCAGCTCAGCGGCCTTGCACTCCAGGGCCCTGCACTCCAATCTCGCCAGCTCCAGGATGGCCGGCCTCTCTGCAAAGTGCTCTTGCCTCTGTATGGTGCGCTCCAGCTCCACCTTGAGCTGCTCCAGTCGCATCATGGTCTGGGTCAGGGCCTCACGAAATCTCTCATTCTCAATGTGCAGCTTTGCGTAGAGTTTCCTGAAGCTCCCCCAGGCTCTTCCAATTTTGGCTGGGGTTTGGGGTTTAGGTCCTGCTGCCTCTGGAGGGGAAGAGCTGGATTCTGGGCTGATGTCCACTGGCTTCACCTTCTCCCCCTTCACAGGCCCTCTCCTCTCATTGCCAACTCTGCGGTGCTCCCTGGAGGCCTGTGGTCCCTGTCCCTGCCCCTCAGGCACCTCTACTCTCTGGGCAGGGCCATCAGAATTCTTAACCCCAGGGACTCGGGGCTGCCAGGAAGGGTCCAGGCTCTGAGCACCCTGCTCTCCATGTGGATGGGAGAGTCTGATCAGGGGAAGGCCTGCTGGGGGGAGGGGCTGCAAGGTTGGCTGCTGGCCCCCTGATCAGGCGGTGTGCTGGCTACAGTGGGCGTCATAGCGACTGGCCCCATCAGGGCCATGTTCTGCCTGCTCACCACTCCCCAGTCCCAACACGGCCTCCACTGCAGGGCTATCAGGCCTTTGGGATCACCAGCTCAGGGCGCCTGCTTTCCCACAGGCCTGAGGGGCTCAGGCCTGTGGGAAAGCAGGCGCTGGTGATTTCACCTGCATGCGTGTGCGCCAACCATCGGCTGATGGAAAGCACTGCCCGCTTGGGGCCACTCAAACCTGGGTGGGCAGGTCGGGGGCACTGCCGCCACTGCTATTGCCACTGCCGCTGCTGCTGCTGCTGCTGCTGCTGGGGCTTGAGGCACTGACTGAGGCTGCCAGGCATGCCCGTGACCTGCCCGCCCGAGTTGGGTAGCACATGGGATGCGCCAGCGGGCAGATCACTGCTGCTGCCCGGCCGTAGCACAGCGGATACCCGGGTGGGTACCTGATAGCTGCGGTCCCACCGCCAACCCGAGGACCGGGCGGGAGGCCCAGATGAGGGCAGAGCAGGTGCCGAACACCCTGGTCCCACCTGCCAGCCCTGGGTTCCCTGCGGGAGGCCCGGATGAGGGTAGAGCGGGTTCGGTCCCACCCGCCAGCCCCAGGTTCCCCGCGGGAGGCCCGGATGAGGGTGGATAGGGTTCGGTCCCACCCGCCAGCCCTGGGTCCCCCGTGGAAGTCCCGGATGAGGGTGGAGCGGGTGCTGAACACCTCGGTCCCACCCGCCAGCCTGGGTCCCCCGTGGGAGGCCCGGATGAGGGCAGGGCGGGTGCCCGATTACCAGGGTCCCACCCGCCAGCCCCAGGTCCCCCGTGGGAGGCCCGGATGAGGGCCGATCGGGTGCTGAACACCTCGGTCCCACCCGCCAGCCCTGGGTCCCCCGTGGGAGGCCCGGATGAGGGCGGAGCGGGTTCGGTCCCACCCGCCAGCCCTGGGTCCCCCGTGGGAGGCCCGGATGAGGGCGGAGCGGGTGCCAACACCGAGGTCCCACCCGCCAGCCCCAGGTCCCCCGTGGGAGGCCCGGATGAGGGTAGAGCGGGATCGGTCCCACCCGCCAGCCCTGGGTCCCCCGTGGGAGGCCCGGATGAGGGCGGAGCGGGTGCCAACACCGAGGTCCCACCCACCAGCCCCAGGTCCCCCGTGGGAGGCCCGGATGAGGGTAGAGCGGGTTCGGTCCCACCCGCCAGCCCTGGGTCCCCCGCGGGAGGCCCGGATGAGGGCGGATCGGGTGCCAAACACCGAGGTCCCACCCGCCAGCCCCAGGTCCCCCGCGGGAGGCCCGGATGAGGGCAGAGCAGGTGCCGAACACCGCAGTCCCACCTGCCAGCCCCGGGTTCCCTGCGGGAGGCCCGGATGAGGGTAGAGCAGGTTCGGTCCCACCCGCCAGCCCCAGGTTCCCCGCGGGAGGCCCGGATGAGGGTGGATAGGGTTCGGTCCCACCCACCAGCCCTGGGTCCCCCGTGGAAGTCCCGGATGAGGGTGGAGCGGGTGCCGAACACTGCGGTCCCACCCACCAGCCCTGGGTCCCCCGCGGGAGGCCCGGATGAGGGCAGGGCAGATGCCCGATTACCAGGGTTCCACCCGCCAGCCCCGGGTTCCCCGCGGGAGGCCCGGATGAGGGTGGAGAGGGTTCGGTCCCACCCGCCAGCCCTGGGTCCCCCGGGAGGCCCGGATGAGGGTGGAGCCGGTGGCGAACACTGCGGTCCCACCAGCCAGCCCCAGGTCCCCGGCGGGAGGCCGGGATGAGGACGGAGTGGGTGCCGAACACCACGGTCCCACCCGCCAGCCCTGGGTCCCCCGTGGAAGTCCCGGATGAGGGCGGAGCAGGTGCCGAACACCGAGGTCCCACCCGCCAGCCCCAGGTCCCCTGCGGGAGGCCTGGATGAGGGCAGGGACCTCTGCCGACAGCCCTGGATGGAGGGGAGCTGGCGGTTGGCACTGTCGCCCTGCCTGCAGTATGCAAATTAGCCGCCATCTTGGCTGGTGGTTAATTTGCATATCTCGCTAATTAGCCAATGGGAAGGGTAGCGGTTGTACGCCAATTACCATGTTTCTCTTTTATTAGTGTAGATATATATATATAGTTTATTCTGAATAGCTGCTTTCCTCCTGGGAGTCTGGAATTTGATGCCAGGAAGAGGATGCCTACATCACCAGCCGCCAAAAAGCCTGGGTACTGAGTTTTTAAGAAGTGTCCCTTGATGGGAACAGCCAGCAATGTGTTGTCACAACTTGTTGGGGAAATTAAGGGCACCATGTGAAGCTTGCACCTGATTTTCCCAACTTCTCCCCACGTGCCTTTTTCTTTTGCTGATTGAGCTTTGTGCCTTTTGCTATAATAAATCATAGCTGTGAATATGAATATATGCTGGGTCTTGTGAGCTCTCTGAGTAATTCACCAAACCTGGGAGTGACCTTGAAGACCTGCAACACAGCACCTGTTGACTGTTCTTAAAATTTTTAGTTTGTCACACATCTATTGAGTTTTCACTGTGTGCCCAAGTATTTTTTAAACATTGGTATTATAATAATAAATAAGGTACATCTCTCTTAAGAAGCCTCTGGTGCAGTGGTGTGGTTCTCACTCAAGGCTGATTTTATCTCCCAGGGGATATTTGTCAACGTCTGGGGAAGTTTTGATTTGTCACCACGGGGAAAATGCTACTGACATCAAGTGGGTAGAAGTCAGGGACATTGGAAACATCCTACAGTATAAACAGAGCAGCTCTCCCACCCTCCCACAATACAGAATTATGCAGACCAAAATGTCAATAGTGCCAAGGTTGAGAAACCCTGAGATAGTGGTAGAAACAGACACATAAACAGATATTCTTCTTTATTATTTTATTGTATTGTTTAAAGTATTACAGATAGTAGTACATATGTCTCCTTTTTTCCCCATTGACCTTACCCCGGCCTCCCCTAACCTCCAGCACATTCCCTCATCCGCCCCCTCCAGTGTCTTGCATCCATTAGTTATGCTTATATGCATGCATACAAGTCCTTTAGTTGATCTCTTTTTTTTTAAATACATTTTATTGATTTTTTACAGAGAGGAAGGGAGAGAGATAAAGAGCTAGAAACATCGATGAGAGAGAAACATCGACCAGCTGCCTCCTGCACATCTCCCACTGGGGATGTGCCCGCAACCAAGTCACATGCCCTTGCCCGGAATCAAACCTGCAACCCTTCAGTCCCCAGGCCGACGCTCTATCCACTGAGCCAAACCGGTTCCCCCAACCCTCCCCAGCCTTCCCACTGTAGTCTGTTCGATACTTCTCTGCCTCTGTATCTATCTTTTTGTTCATCAAGTTATAATGTTCTTTATTATCTATAAATGAGAGAGATCATGTGGTATTTTTCTTTCACTGACTGGCCATCAGCAGATGAGTGGATTAGAAAACTACAGTACATCTACACAATGGAATACTACGATGCTATAAAAAGAAGGAATTCTTACCATTTGCAACAGCATGGATTATGCTAAGTGAAATGCCAGAGTCCATTTATTGTCTTCACTAGCTGAGTATAGACAGAGACCCCCAAAAGTTAGTAACCTTCGAAGTCCTAGCAAAGGTTAGGGCTGTGCACCACCCAGTTAATCTAGATAATGGTAGCTGAAGCATCATCCCCACCTTAGTTCACTTAATTCCTTAGATACTTATGTAAATCCTTGTTGATTATTGTTGATTAGATATTCTGCCTATTTCTGGAAATTGTCTGCTGATGAGCTAATCTGTGTGTCATTGAAACCTCCTTACCCTAAGGGCAACTCCAGATCAATAAAAGATTGGAGTGGCCTGAGCATCAGTGGAAGTCCTTCTGGACTTGCCTGCCTGGTCCCCCAATATTTCAAAATTATCTCGTGTCATTTTTCTCTCATTTGTGTGCAGCTCCTCTTTTCAGATCCCGAACCCTGATCCACGCAGGACATGGGAGGAAACATACACGACAGTGAAATAAGTAAAATAAAGAGATAATTTTAATAGAATTTGAAAACTGTTCATTGATTTTCTCTTTCCCAGGGACCTTGTCTTCTGTCCTATCTTAGCCACTCATTCCCAAAACTGGGATCCTCCACCTATGACCTTTTCATTTTCTTTCACCACCCCCCCACAACTTCCTATTTCCCCCCAAAAGGTTAAATTCCATAGTCAATTACTGTATTTCCTTTCATAAACCCCAACACCCCCATACCTAGTTCCCTTTGTAGGCCTCACTTGGTCAATCACAATATTATTAAATCCAAGTCAGTGCCTTCACCAGATCCACAATGCAGTTGACCTTGACTGGTTTCACTTTAAATTCATGATCACTAACTATCAAATGTGCCCTGAATACTGCCTTCCATGATGTCTCTGCAGTTTCTTCATTCTCTCATTCAACAATTTCATATCTTCTCTCTCCTCAAGTTTCCTATCCCTTCTATCCTTTCTTTACTCTCAAGTTGCTCATGCCATGTCCAGTTCCACGAGAAAATAAAAGCAATCAGAAGAGAACTTCCACAAGCTATCAGGGCCACAGCTACTTGTCTTCAGGCACCCGGCACCAGTACTCTATCTTCTTCCCTTTATAAAGCATAAACTGTGTATCAACCAGATCTGACCCTCTCTCACTTGCTCAAGGACATCACTCTAGCAACTCTGTCCCACATTTTCTGCATGATCATTGTTCCTTTGCTCCTTGCATCTTCCCTACAAACACAAAAATGTTATCTTCCCTGTCTTAACAAACTTCCTATCCTGACCCCACTTCCTCTAGTCACTGCCCCATTTCTCATCTTCCCTGCATAGAAAAATTCCTCAGAATTGTCCTTTGTATGTGCTGCTTTGAATTGTCTTTTTTCTATTCTTTTCTGAGCCAATTCAGGTTTTTACCAGCACTGTTCTCCCCAATCTGCTCTTGTCATACTGTAATATCCTGAAATGATAAGTCATCTTCTTATAAGTCAGATGGAGGCGGGGAGCCCAGGGCATTCTGGTGCCCCAGGGCTATGCTAACGCTTGCTTGTTGACCTGACTTGCTGATCCCCGTTTCTTTCACAGACTGCACAGTTCCTCTCAACTCTCTGAATCATGGCTTTACTTTTAACCCCCTCATTGCTTTGTTCTCTTACCAGCTCTAAGCTTAGTTCCAATGAAAAATAATGGAATTGGCCAGTTCATAATTCCAGGCCAGGCTACATCGTGTATTACCTACAAGGCTATAGACTAGAGCTGATTTGGCTTAGGTCTACACTGCCAGTTCAAACACCGGCCACACGGAGGCAAAAAATAGCCCATCATTGCTTCTCTGAGTTAGAAGCTGAGGGCAAGGCAGCTTTATCAAAGAAGGAACGTAAGACAACCAGTGTTGTGGCACTCACTACATTTTCAATTATTTCCTCCTTCTCAAATGGCATGGATCACATTCTGCTGTGTAATAGTAATCCTACATACTACATGTGGCACCTCCTAAATTTAGGGGTGTGCATTCAAATTCTATGTCTCAGTTATCTCCATGTCTTTCAGTCCATTGACTGTATGCCTATAACTTAATAAAGCCACATTAGGGCAATATAAAAGGAACATTTACACTAATGACCTGAAGCATATTTTCCCAATTCTGACCACACTTCATTCTGTCCTCGTGACTGACTGTCTCTTCTTCTGCTGGTACCTCCTCCTGGCCTCTCTAGCTCCACCCTAGACTGAAAATTTGGTGTGAAGTACAGTGACTCATATATTTACTGCTCTGTTCCCAGAACCTTGCTAGCCCATCCTCGGTGATCTGTGAATGTTAATTGAATGAATAGTAACTGAACATTGGTCCCAGATTCATCACTTTGGCTCCATTTTTATGGCTCTCTGGCTAGACCTTGGTGATATAATAACTTCTGCAGTTTTGTCTATTGATTAGAGTCTTTACTCACCTTCACTCCTTGCCCTGTCCCAAGGCCATGATAGGAAGCCTTGGAAAGTACAGTGCATAAAAAAAGGAGGCATGTGCCCTTGCCAGTGTGGCTCCATGTTTAGAGTGTCAGCCTTACACTGAAGTCTTGGATTCAATTCCTGATCCAGGGAATGTACCTGGGTTACAGGTTCGATCCCCAGACCCCTCCAGAGCATGTGCAAAAGACAACCAATCAATGTGTCTCTCTCACGTTGATGTTTCTCTCTCTCTCTCTCTCTCTCTCTCTCTCTCTCTCTCTCCTCTCTCTGCTGGGAGCCGGTCCATCCTTGCTGCTTGACACAGTAGCTGCAGGGAAGAAACATCTGCACAGCATATGTTTCAAGGGACCTGGCGTATATGGCATACTGTTCTTAATATGTTTGCTCCCCTTCTTGGCGCTATGTGTTTTAACCAAGGTCACCTCTCTGAGAAAGGTTGTTTCCCCGGGTAGGGATTTTTCCCTGAAGTTAGGGAGGGAATAAAACCCCTTAACTAAGTGCCAGGCGGGTACTTAATCACTTTAACTACAAACAATCACGCTTAAGCTACATAATCTTTGTTCCCTGGAATGGAGATAAGAAACGCCCTAACCTTTGCAATAGAAATTGACAGGATTAAAATCAACTGGTATAAATACAGATGTAACAAGATAATAAACATCAGTTCCTAACCAGAACTTGGCCTGATTAGATCCCGACCAGAACTTTGGCTGGAGATCCTGGCTAGAGGTCCTGACTAGGCTGCTGATCAACTGAAGGCTGTCTCCGAGTCATTCCTTCTTCACCGACTCCGTCCACACCTTTGGGGACCCCTGGACCTGCTGGGGTTGGACCCCAGCATTTCTCTCTCTCTTCCTCTCTCTTTCTCTCTCTCTCTCCTTTTCCCTCCTTTCCTCTCTCTCTAAAATCAATGGAGAAGCCAGGCAGGCATGGCTCAGTGGTTGAGCATTGGCGTATAGACCAGGAGGTCATGGTTCAATGCCTGGTCAGAACACATGCCTGGGCGTGTGGGCTCAATCCCCAGTATGGGGTGTGCAGGAAGCTGTCGATCAATGATTCTCCCTCATCATTGATGTTTCTCTCTATCCCTCTCTGAAATTAATAAAAATATTTTTAAAAATAAAATAAAATCTGTGGAGAAAATATCCTTAGGTGACGACTAACAAAACAAACACACAAAAATAGCTTTTAAAAAGGGGGGCATGCAATACATTTTTAGCAAACAAATTAGCTTCCTGGAAATGTAACCCACTCCCAGATAGGCCCAGAGCTATTAATATGGCTGCCTGGTTTTCCTCAGCCCCCATTACCATGCATAAGAGAAAAGAAATAAGCACAGCCAGCCAGTGTGGCTCCATGGTTGAGTGTCGACCTATGAACTAGTAGGTCAAGGTTCCATTCCTGGTCAGGGCACAAGCCCAGGTCATGAGCTTGATCCCTAGGGAGGGTGTGCAGGAGGCAGCCTATCAGTGATTCTCTCTTATCATTGATGTTTCTCTCTCTCCCCCTTCCCCTTCCTCTCTGAAATCAATAAAAATATATTTCTTAAAAAGAAAAGAAATAAGCCCATTTAATAGTAGTGAAAATGTTACTACTAATAAAGATAAGAGCTGCATTGCAGCCAAATTACATATTTTTTTACAGGATGGGGAAATTTTCATATTGCCCTATATTTAAGTATTTATTGTTCAGAGAGGGATCTGGGGCTGATATGGTCTCCATAGCATTTTTCTTCTTTCTTTTACCTATTAATACCCACATTTTGGATAGTTCACAAATTATTGGTATCCCTACCAGAGGAGGAGAAATACAAATAGAAAAGGAACTAAAATTCAAATTTATCAACTGAGTTGTTTGTCCATAACTCTGATAGTTTAGAAAAATAAAGATGGGGCTGAAACACCAGCAGAAGAGGTAGGAGGCTGAAATCAGTGATTAGAAGTGAAATGTGAACCCTGACCTATGGAATTCCTTTATAGTATTTTCTGGGTGCTAGAGGGATTTTTGTGTCAGGAGACAGATTCAATAAAATAACTTTTATTTAAATATTAGTATCAGCTTATATAAGATTCTCCCTGCCGTCTCAAATCAATTATTGACTATCCTCTGTTGATGATTGAGAAATGATAGCAATTAATTAACTATTTTTACATTGAAGATGACCACATTGCTCTAATTCAAGTATGCCTATATAAGCTAGCCAGGAGGTGTGCGGCTGCAATGTAGGTTTTGAAGAATCCGCAAGCCAACGTTATGGTGCAAAGAAAATGACAATATAAAACATCATCTTTGCTCCTATTTGATTATTATTATTTTCTTAATCCTCACCAGAGGATATTTTTCCATTGATTTCTTAGAGAGAGTGGAAAAGAGAGGGAAAGACAGAGAGAAATACTGATGTGAGAGAAACACACCAATTGGTTGCCTCCTGCATGAGCCCTGACCAGGGTCTAGGCTAGGGAGGAGATTCTGCAACCCAGGTACATGCCCTTGATCAGAATCAAACCCAGAACTCTTCAGTCTGCAGGCCAACACTCTACCCATTAAGCCAAACTGGCTAGGGCAATTTTTGCTCCTGTTTGAGAAGACTGAATCCTATTGTAGGCAAAACATCTTTTTGTTTTTTGCTCTACACTTACTATATTAGACTGAAAATGTATGTCAAAGAAAATCAGTAAAGATTAGTTGTATTTATATGAAGCATGCACTTGCTTGAATTAGAGCAACATAAATGACCAAATATCATCCAGATGGATGTAAAGACTAATCATAAATTTTAAAACAAAGATCAGTTGTTAGACATGTTAATTTTTTCTCCTTCTTCCTAGTTCTTTCTATTTTTATGTCCTTATTTTCTATGACTTAAAGTTTAATTTATAAAATAAAGTGGTAGTGGTATTTTTTTTTCAGTAGTCCATTAAAGAGCAAAACAGACCACTACTATAAGTCATAGCAGTCTGAGATTTTTTTTTTAAGATATTCACAGAAAAAGTAAGAAAGCCAAATTTGGACTTTTTTTTTTCTGTTTGGTAGCCATTCCAACTGCATTACCTAGGTTAGTATCCATTTTTTAGTAATTTTACTGGCTCTTATTTTCCCAAGTTCTAATGTTGATTTTTTTGTCTTTCTCTCCTGCCAGAAGCCGGTCCACTCTTGCTGCTTAACACAGTTGCTGCAGGGAAGAAACATTTGCACAGCATATGTTTCAAGGGACCTGGCCTATATAGCATACTGTTCTTAATATGTTTGCTCCCCTTCTTGGTGCTATGTGTTTTAACCAAAGTCACCTCTCTGAGAAAGGTTGTTTCCCCGGGTAGGGATTTTTCCCTGAAGTTAAGGAGGGGATAAAACCCCTTAACTAAGTGCCAGGCGGGTACTTAATCACTTTAACTACAAACAATCACGCTTAAGCTACATAATCTTTACTCCCTGGAATGGAGATAAGAAACGCCCTAATCTTTGCAATAGAAATTGACAGGATTAAAATCTGTATAAATACAGATGTAACAAGACAATAAACACCAGAACTTGGCTGGAGATCCTAGACAGAACTTGGCTGGAGATCGTGGCTAGAGATCCTGGCTAGGCTGCTGATCAACTGAATGCTGTCTCTGTGTCATTCCTTCTTTGCCGACTCCGTCCACACCTTTGGGGATCCCTGGACCTGCTGAGGTTGGACCCCAACACCCAAGTACCCATCAGTAGACCCCGAACCCTAAACTACACGGAACGTGGAGAGAAAATACATCAACAACAATAGGGGAAGTTTTCCGTCTTTGAATAAGGATTGCTGCACTGGACAACTTCAGAATATTACTCACAATGTCATCGAACAGGAGTCAGAATCCCCATGGACTGAAGCAGATTGGCCTTGACCAGATCTGGGATGACCTCAGAGCCGGAATCCAGCAGGTGTACACCAGACAGAGTATGGCAAAATCCAGATACATGGAGCTCTACACTCATGTTTATAGCTACTGCACGAGTGTTCACCAGTCAAACCAAACGCAAGGGGCTGGCGTCCCTCCTTCTAAATCAGAAAAGGGGCAAACGCCTGGGGGAGTACAACTTCTTGGCTTGGAATTATACAAACGACTTAAAGAATTTTTGAAGAATTATTTGACAAATCTTCTTAAGCATGGAGAAGACTTGATGGATGAGAGTGTTCTGAAGTTCTACACTCAGCAGTGGGAAGATTACCGGTTTTCCAGCAAAGTTCTGAATGGAATTTGTGCCTACCTCAATAGATATTGGGTTCGCCGTGAATGTGATGAAGGACAAAAAGGAATATATGAAATCTATTCTCTTGCATTGGTGACTTGGAGAGATTGTCTATTCAGGCCCTTGAACAAACAGGTAACCAATGCTGCTTTAAAACTGATTGAAAAGGAAAGAAATGGTGAAACCATCAATACAAGACTGATTGGTGGAGTTGTACAATCTTATGTGGAATTGGGGCTGAATGAAGATGATGCATTTGCGGAGGGTCCTACGTTAACAGTGTATAAAGAATCCTTTGAGTCTCAGTTTTTGGCTGATACAGAGAGATTTTATACCAGAGAGAGTACTGAATTCTTGCAGCAGAACCCAGTTACTGACTACATGAAAAAGGCAGAGGCCCGTCTGCTCAAGGAGCAACAAAGAGTGCAGGTCTACCTCCACGAAAGCACTCAGGACGAGCTAGCGAGGAAGTGCGAGCAGGTGCTCATCGAGAAGCACCTGGAGATTTTTCACACAGAGTTTCAGAACTTGCTAGATGCTGATAAAAACGAAGATTTGGGTCGCATGTATAATCTTGTATCTCGAATCCAGGACGGCCTAGGAGAACTGAAAAAACTTTTGGAGACACATATTCATAATCAGGGTCTTGCAGCAATTGAAAAGTGTGGAGAAGCTACTTTAAATGATCCCAAAATGTACGTGCAGACAGTGCTGGATGTTCATAAAAAGTACAATGCCCTAGTCATGTCAGCATTCAATAACAACACGGGCTTCGTGGCCGCCCTGGACAAGGCTTGTGGGCGCTTCATAAACAGCAATGCTGTCACCAAGATGGCTCAGTCGTCCAGTAAGTCCCCCGAATTGCTGGCTCGATACTGTGACTCCTTGTTGAAGAAGAATTCCAAGAACCCAGAAGAAGCAGAAATAGAAGGTACACTCAATCAAGTGATGGTTGTCTTCAAGTACATAGAGGACAAGGATGTGTTCCAGAAGTTCTATGCGAAGATGCTGGCCAAAAGACTCGTGCACCAGAACAGTGCGAGTGATGATGCCGAAGCAAGCATGATCTCCAAATTAAAGCAAGCATGTGGGTTTGAGTATACCTCTAAACTTCAGCGGATGTTTCAGGACATTGGCGTGAGCAAAGATTTAAACGAACAGTTCAAAAAGCACCTGACAAATTCAGAGCCACTGGACTTGGACTTCAGTGTCCAGGTGCCGAGCTCCAGCTCGTGGCCCTTCCAGCAGTCCTGCACGTTCGCCTTGCCGTCAGAGCTGGAACGTAGCTACCAGCGATTCACTGCTTTCTACGATAGTCGTCATAGCGGCAGGAAGCTGACGTGGTTGTACCAACTCTCCAAAGGAGAGCTGGTCACAAACTGCTTCAAGCGCAGATACACTTTGCAGGCATCTACATTCCAGATGGCAATCCTGCTTCAATACAACACGGAAGATGCTTACGCGGTGCAGCAGCTGAGGGACAGCACTCAAATCAAAATGGACATTTTGGCACAAGTCCTACAGATTTTATTGAAGTCGAAGTTATTGGTCTTGGAAGATGAAAATGCAAATGTTGATGAGGTAGAATTGAAGCCAGATACCTTAATAAAATTATATCTTGGTTATAAAAATAAGAAATTAAGGGTTAACATCAATATGCCAATGAAAACCGAACAGAAGCAGGAACAGGAAACTACACACAAAAATATTGAAGAGGACCGGAAACTGCTGATCCAGGCGGCGATTGTGAGGATCATGAAGATGCGGAAGGTCCTGAAGCACCAGCAGCTGCTTGGGGAAGTGCTCACTCAGCTGTCCTCATGGTTCAAGCCACGGGTCCCGGTCATCAAGAAATACATTGATATTCTGATCGAGAAAGAATATTTGGAGCGAGTTGATGGTGAAAAGGACACCTACAGTTACTTGGCTTAACCCTTGTAGAGGGTCTGATTGCCACCGTGGCCAATGTTCCTGGTGGGTGGGATGACGACCAGTTCCTAGCAGCTGCCTGCACCACTGGCCTCCCTTTCTAAACTGAGACCAAGACTCCCAGCAGCCGGTCTCAGATGTACATCAGAACTGCTCAGGATCGAAACATTTCAAGTCTGTAAATATGGACATCGATGCCATTTAACCTAATTTAAGAACAGAGGAGAATGAACCATCATGCTGAGGGCTGCATGCTACTGCAACTAGATCAATACATCAGCTACGTGCTAACAGCTGTCTCCGCCTCGGCAGCACTGAGTGTCGGCCACACTTTGAGAGGAGTCTGAATGGACCCGCGTGTAATCTGCTCTGAAAACCATCTGTATAATGTGTTTCATTTTTTAATGTGTGAAATAAAGAAAATTAAAGGATTTCTGTAAATAAATAAATAAATAAATAAAGTCAGCTGGTATAGACCTAGCCAGTTTGGCTCAGTGGATAGAGCATCAGCCTGCAGACTGAAGGATCCCAGGTTCGATTCCGGTCAAGGGTATATACCTTGGTTGTGGGTATATTCCCAGTAGGGGGTGTGCAGGAGGCAGCTGATCGATGTTTCTCTCCCATCAATGTTTCTAACTCTCTCTCCCTCTCCCTTCCTCTCTGTAAAAAATCAATGAAATTTTTTTTTTTAAAAAATCAGCTGGTATAAATACAGATAACAAGACAATAAACCAGAATTTGGCTGGAGATCCTGACCAGAATTTGGCTGGAGATCCTGGCTAGAGATCCTGGCTAGGCTGCTGATCAACTGAAGGCTGTCTCCATGTCATTCCTTCTTCGCCGACTCCATCCACACCTTTGGGGACCCCTGGACCTGCTGGGGTTGGACCCCAAAACTCTCCAATAGAGTTAAATTACATTTTTAACCTACTTAGAAACGTGAGATCATCATAATAAGCATTGTGAGGAAATGTCAAGTTCATTTAGACAAATGTCTATCCCGCACTGAGTTTACATTTTAATAAGAATAAGAAAATGCCTGGCCGCTGTGGCTCAGTGATTAAGTGCTGACCTATGAACCAGGAGGTCATGGCTTGATTCCCAGTTAGGGCATGTGCCCAGGTTGTGCAGGAGGCAGTTGATAAATGATTCCCTCTCATCATTGATGCTTCTCTCTCTCTCTCTCTTCCTCTCCCTTCCTTTCTGAAATCAATCAAGACATATTTTTTTTAAAAGAATATAGAAGAAAACCAAGATGGCGGCATAGGTAAACACCGGAGTTTGCTGCCTCGCACAACCACTTCAAAAATACAACTAAAAGATGGAATGGACATCACCCAGAACCACAGGAAGGCTGGCTGAGTGGAAATTCTACAACTAGAAGGAAAGAGAAAAGCACACTGAGACTCAGAGGAGGTGCGGTGTGTAAGTAAAATACTAAGGTACAGAGGCGCACACGGAGCGCGCTGGCGGCTGAGGGCGCAGTTGTCTTTTTCAATTGGGAGGGAGTCTCAGGCTCTGAGCTCCAGTTCCAGGCGAGTCTCTGGGGACCTAAACTCATACGGGAGAAGCGGGACTGTCTGGCATCGGTCGGAACTCGAGGGCAGCTTTCTCTCGGAGTTACTTGCAGTAATTGCTGTGACACTGAGAAGCGGGGCCTCTGAAGGCAGGACTGAGAGCAGCCATAACTGCTCGATCCACCAGCCCTGTTGATCCCATGGGACCCGCCCCGCCCAAGCCTTGCACGGAGGTGTTTGCTGGGTAGCTTCAGGAAGAGGCTAGATTAGCACCTCCCTAGAGCTCCAGGACAGAAGTTTTCCCACTACAAACACAGCTGATTCTCACAGCCAATTGGCCTGGAGATCAATCCCTCCCAGTGCTACTTACAACAATCAAGGCTTAACTACAACAAGACTGTGCACAAAGACCACAAGGGGGAGCACCAAGAGTGTCCTCCTCAGGTAATTGGGAAGACTGAACCACTGGGCCCTAGAGGACACTTAGCACAGAAAACCACTTTATCAACACAAGGAAGCATAAAAAATGCGGAGACAAAGGAACAGGCCACAAATGGCAGAAATGGAGGAAAGCAAACTGCTGGATATACAGTTCAAAACCACACTTTTAAGGTTTTTCAAGAACTGTCTAGAAGCCGCCGATAAATTCAGTAAGACCCTCGAAAGACTGGTAAGACCGCCGATAAATGTAGTGAGATCCTCAAGAAATCTAGTGAGACCCTCGATGTTGTGATAAAGGACCAACTAGAAATTAAGCATACATTGCTGAAATAAAGAATATTATACAGACTCCCAACAGCAGACCAGAGGATCGCAAGAATCAAGTCAAAGATTTAAAATACGAAGGAGCAAAAAACACCCAACTGGAAAAGCAAAATGAAAAAAGAATCCAAAAATACGAAGATAGTGTAAGGAGCCTCTGGGACAGCTTCAAGCGTACAAACATTCGAATTATAGGGGTGCCAGAAGAAGAGAGAGAGCAAGATATTGAAAACCTATTTGAAGAAATAATGACAGAAAACTTCCCCTACCTGGTGAAAGAAATAGACTTACAAGTCCAGGAAGCACAGAGAACCCCAAACAAAAGGAATCCAAAGAGGACCATACCAAGACACATCATAATTAAAATGCCAAGAGCAAAAGACAAAGAGATAATCTTAAAAGCAGCAAGAGAAAGAAGGTCAGTTACCTACAAGGGAGTACCCATACGACTGTCAGCTGATTTCTCAACACAAACTTTGCAGGCCAGAAGGGAGTGGCAAGAAATATTCAAAGTGATGAATAGCAAGAACCTACAACCAAGATTACTTTATCCAGCAAAGCTATCATTCAGAATTGAAGGTCAGATAAAGAGCTTCACAGATAAGAAAAAGCTAAAGGAGTTCATCACCACCAAACCAGTATTATATGAAATGCTGAAAGGTACCCTTTAAGAAGAGGAAGAAGAAGAAAAAGGTAAAGATACAAATTATGAACAACAAACATGCATCTATCAACAAGTGAATCTAAAAATCAAGTGAATAAATAATCTGATGAACAGAATGAACTGGTGATTATGATAGAATCAGGGACATAGAAAGGGAATGGACTGACTATTCTTGGGGGAGAAAGGGGTGTGGGGGATGCGGGAAGAGACTGGACAAAAATCGAGCACCTATGAATGAGGACAGAGGGTGGGGAGTGAGGGCGGAGGGTGGGGTGGGAACTGGGTGGAGGGGAGTTATGGGGGGGAAAAAGAGGAACAAATGTAATAATCTGAACAATAAAGATTTAATAATAATAATAATAAAAGAATATGTTATAGCTACCTAAATAACTAGAAAGTAAGATAGAAATAGACACTTGGGGAAGAGTTGTGTACATACAGGGCCAAAATTCAGAAAACAGTTATGAATCCTGGATTGGGAGATTAAAGTAGACATAGAGAAAGAGCTGAGCCTTAAAAGATAGGTGGGGTTTATATACACTGGGATAGGAAAATGGCCAGATATAACTGTATGAGACAATCAAGTTTAGTAACTCATGGCAATTTCTATGTTTCCTCTCTCCTCAAGTCTTGGTGACCTAATACTTATTTGGGAAAGCTTGGTGTGGCTTATTCAATATTGAGCTTGATATCCAGCAGTACCTTTATGGTGATGGTGGATGCAGGAATGCACCATGTTACTCACAGCAGTATTGACACAAGTACGCATCTCCATCTTCACTGGCTTATTACGTGGGAACACATTGATAGCATGCAGTTGTTGGTGGAGGCTGTAATGTTAGAAAGATAAAGAAGGAATGATCACACAAAAGGTAGGTTTTTATTAAAATAATTTCAATAATTTGTTAAATACTTTTTAGGTGGCTAATATTTTCTGTCAATTTGACTACCTAAAGTGCTTTAATTAGTCCTATATATTTTAGAACAAGATTTTGAGTCCCACTATCTGGCAGTGATGTGAATGAGAATCTATGTACATAAAAACCTAATATGCAAATTTTCCCCTCAAGAGTTCGACCGCTTGCTATTACGTGCGCTGACCACCGGGGGGGGGGGGGGGGCGCGGAATGAAGGAAGGCCCTGGTCAGTGGCTGGCAGCTGGAAGCTAGGGAAAGAAGGCCCCAGCCCAGCTGGCAGTCAGAAGGCTCCAATTGTCCCTGATCACCAACGAGGCCTAGGGACCCTACCTATACACAAATTTCGTGCACTGGGCCTCTAGTATTTCTATAATTCTTTCTAATCAAGATATAAAACCCAGAAACCCTAAAGAAAAAGACTGACACATTTAATTACATAAAACCACAATACTTTTATATGAAAAGATACTACAAACAAAGATAAACTGGAAGAAAGTACTTTCAACTTCTATGATAGAGGGTAAATATCAACTTATATGGGAAGTCTTACAAGTTATTTTTAAGTAACATTACCACCAGTAAGCACATAAAACTATTACCGTTACTACTAATCAATTCCAATTTAAACAACAAGAAATTAATTTACTTATAAGGCAAGCCAAGATTTAAAAGAATAATAATATCCAATGTTGGTGAATGTAAGGGAAAATTAGCACAATCATGCACTTTTATGCATGTATAATTTTTTTACTTTTTTTTATTGATTTCAAGAGGAAAAGAGGAGAGAGATAGAAACATCAATGATGAGAAAGAATCATCAATTGGTTGCCTGCCACCCACTTGAACAGAGCCTGCAACCTGAGCATGTACCCTGACCAGGAATCGAACCATGACATCTTGGTTTATAGGTCGGCACTCAACTACTGAACCACAGAGGCCAGGCCAAGTATAAATTATCACAACACTTCAACCAGCTATTTAGTAATATTTCTCAAAATAAGTGCACAATTGCTTTGACCCAGCAATTCTACTTCTCAGATTTTATCCTACATTATTACAGAAACATATGAAACATAAGTATAATCATCTTAACAGTGTTTGTCATTGCAAAAAATTAGAAATAACCAAAAAAAAATTTTCAATGAAATTGCTTAAATACATTTCCATAAATTTTACAATAAGTATGTATCCATTCTGTAATTTCAACAAAAACTTTAAGTGTGAAAGTGTAAGAGGAAAGAGAAAACTTGTTTAAAATGTTAAATTGTGAAATTAACTTTACCCTAAATGACACAGACAATACAGGCAGTGCAGCTTCCTGAATCTTAACATTCTTCCATATTTCCTGGTTTTCACTTCATCTATTATAAATGATTTACTTTCTTATTTTAGACCAATAACATTTTATCATTTCCTTCATCTCTTCTTGCATCAGCCCTTTTTTTTTTTTAATTCTTGGCAGCACTGCCTTCTTCTCCCTCTTTATAATTCAAGTTTATGTAGATTGTTTTGATTCAACAAACAGTTAAGAATGTTTGGGACAATTGCTATAATGAGGGTTTAGGCTCCTGACTGATCCACAATTCCTATTTAAACCAGGCAGTAACTCAATTTATTTTTAGCTTATCTGTTTGATTTTACTGATTCTCAGACTCTGCTCACTTCTTACCTCTGCTTCCTCTTCATTTTATTGCTTCTTCCTTCCCTCTCTCTTCTATCCTCAATACCTCCCTACCATATGATCATGAGCACAATTTTTCCTCATCCATCCGGCTGCAGCCTAGTCTAAAGCAAGAAGAGAACACAGTGACTGGAGGGGGGAAAAATCACCTAAGGGCAGAACTTAGTCTTGGGTATGTTGCCTTCTGCATAAAGAAACTTCTCTGCTTTGATCATTATATTATGCTAATTTTTTGTTGCTTTTCATTGTACCATCAGGATCTCATTATCAATAACTCCTTGTCCCCATGCACATTTCATCTCTTCAGTCATTCAGTAATTTACGCATGTCTAATTGTTACCCTTGTCTCACTTCTGCTTTCACTCATTCCTTTAGCAGTGCTAGCAACATGCACAGTCAAGAAATGGACAGTTTAGAGGTGAAGGGATTAATAAAATAACATGAAAACAACTTATAGATGCAGACAACAGTATGGTGATTACCAGAGAGAAAGGGGGTGGGAGATAGAAGAAGATAAAGGTGAATAGTGACAGAAGGAAACTTGACTTTGGGTGATGAACACACCATACAATATACAGATGATGTATTATAGAAATGTACACCTGAAACCTATCCCATATAATAAAGGCTAATATGCAAATTGTCCCCTCAACTGGGAGTTCAACCAGGAGTTTGACCAGGGGGCGGGTCCAGCCAGCCAACTGCCTGTGGTCCCTCCTCCTGGCCAGCCCAACCCCATCAGTCCCCCCACAACCATGTCACCCCAATAAAGTTAAAAAAGAATTAAATAAATAAAATCAGCATGAGACAAATCTTCAAAAATAAAGATATTGACTTTTCAATGTGTTGAGTGATACTTCAAAGTTCTTTTTTTAACATTTACAACTGAGGGAAATTTTGTTATTGCTTTCCAATATCATGTGAAGGGTGAGATAGAATGAATATATCATGACAAATGAACTAAGATCATGAAAGATAAAAAAGATTTACTTGTTAGCTCCTAATATTTAGAAGTCAAAAAAAGTCAGATCTGCTATTGAGACATTATACCTGTAAGTTTGCAAAAGGAGCCTAGGTGATATGTAAAGAGATGTTATTTCAGCCCTTTGAAATGTAAAATTTTCTAAGAGAAACACCACAGTCTCAACAGGTTTCTTCACCTCTTGACTCATTACTCATCCACCCTCTCCTTTCTAGAGAGATCTACCTAATAATATTTTTTCTCCAAATTCTAAATACCTTAGTGTGGCATCCATCCACAGTCTCTCCTCCCGTCATTCTCTCACCTTGCATCCATCCCATTGCCTTAGTGACTCATGGGTATTCCCTGATGTCATTCACTATGATAGCCCATGCTCTCCCCATTGTCTGGAATCCTTTTGCCACCCTGCTGCACAGCTACTTTCCTCTGCCAGCTGTTGTCTCAGCTCCAGAGTCACCACTCCGTGTATGTGCCTAACTCCTTAAGCAAGCATAGAGCAAAAGCACTCATTTCTCTTCTCCTCTGTCTTTACACATACCTCCATTATAGTGCGCGAGCGCGCGCGCACACACACACACACACACACACACTCATTATACATTTATACTGGTACATATTATTGTAAATTTTTTGTTTAACATATCTAGTTCCTCACTATATTGTACTTTTCTGTGAGCAGAAACCATATCTTTTCATCTCTATGACCTCAGCATCTAGACTGGCACCTGGCATTTAGAAGGTGCCTATATCAGTGAGGGTTCTTGCTTGTAGGCCACGAAAATCAAGCATGGTTAAGTTATGAGAAGGCTGGATAGAGAAATGGGCTCAGAAAATGGGCAAGAACCAAAGGATTGGGGCTGCAGAACCCAAACAACAGCCACATCATAGTAACAGTATAGTTACCTTGCTACCACAGGTCTGTGCCTCCATCCCTGCTGACATCACGGTGTGGCCATGTGGTGCTGACATCACTAGACTTTAAGTACTTTCTAATTATTTCTAGCTCCTTGTTTCACTGCCCCACACTGAAAATTCTGGGGGCAACCTCCAGATAGCTGAGCCTAGTTCACGAACTATAGGTAACGGTGATAGAGAGAATAAGAAGAAATAGACTTCTCATTTCACCAATCTTTGCCAAAGATAATCCCCCAACAGTAAGAAAAATTATACACTGAGAAAAAAAATTTTTAATGCTCATGACAGTTACCAAATATTAATCATGTTGCCACCCACTACAACAATGAACAGAATATATATAATGTGCACTTAATAATTTTGAATCCAACTTTAAGAACAATAAAATGAATATTATTACCTCTGCTTATTACAGATTTATGTAACAGAAATAAATTTCACTTGGCAAATCTATTTGGGCAACTTTTAAAAATAACCTGGACTATCAAAAGATTTTTTAAGAAGGAAAAAAAGCAAATAGGAATCTAATAATGCAATAGGTAAAGCATATTAACCCAACCCAACTACTGATTACATGAAAGCAATCACAGGAATTGCCTACAAGAGAAATGACCATGTTCTTTATTTAAATGTTATCTACTTAAATGTCTACTAATCTACACTAATAAAAGAGAAACATGGTAATTAGCGTACGACCGCTACCCTTCCCATTGGCTAATCAGCATATCCTTATGCAAATTAACTGTCAGCCAAGATGGCGGCCGGCAGCCAGGCAGCTGGAAGCGAACATGAGGCTTGCTTGCTCCAGGGACTGCAGACTCCAACGTTCCCCGCCTGACTTGCCAGCCTCTGAGTTGCAACTCTAAGCAACTGTGTACTATGTTGCAAATAAGAAGCTGAAACCAGCTTTCAGCCAGCCGGGATCTCAGAGCTGAAGTTATACATTGTTTCGATTATAGAATGGCAAACAAACCAGATACAAAGCCTCAGAGCTAGAGCCAGAGCTAAAGCTGGCCCAGAATAAAATAAAAAAAGAGAAAAAAAAGGAGCGGTTAGGAGCTTCAGTCAGCCTGAAAGCAGCCCTCAGCCCCTCACCCAGACTGGCCAGGCACCCCAGTGGGGACCCCGACCCTGAAGGGTGTGTGGCCAGCTGCAAACAGCCATCATCCCCTCATCCAGGCTGGCCAGGCACCCCAGTGGGGACCCCCACCCTGATCCAGGACACCCTTCAGGGCAAACCAGCCGGCCCCCAGGCCTCTATCCTATATAGTAAAAGGGTAATATGCCTCCCAGCACCGGGATCAGCGTGACAGGGGGCAGTGTCCAAACCTCCTGATCGCACTGCAGCTCTGTGTGTGACAGGGGGCGGCGCCCCCCCCCCCCCCACGGGCCCTGCTCTGTGTGTGGCGGAGTAGAGCCATAACCTCCCCATCAGCCCTGCCCTGAGTGTGACAGTGGCGGCGCCCCAACCCCCTGATCTGCCCTGCTCTGTGTGTGACAGGGGGCGGTGCCCTAACTCCCCTATCGGCCCTACTCTGTGAGTGACAGGGGGGAGGTCTTCAACCCCCTGATCGGCCCTGCTCTGTGCATGACAGGGGGTGGTGCCGTAACCTTCCCAACAACCCTGCCTTGAGTGTGACAGGGGGTGGTGCCCCAACCCCCCAATCGGCCCCACCCTGAGTGTGACTGAGAGTGGCATTGCAACCTCCTGATCCGCCCTGCTCTGTGCATGACAGGGGACGGCGACCCAACTCCCTAATCGGCCCTGCTCTGAGCCCGACCAGGGGCTGCACCTAGGGATTGGGCGTGCCCCCTGCCACCCAGGAGCAGGCCTAAGCCAGCAGGTCGTTATCTCCTGAGGGGTCCCAGACTGCAAGAGGGCACAGGCCAGGCTGAGGGACCCACCCCCCCCCCCCTGAGTGCACAAATTTTTGTGCACTGGGCCTCTAGTCCTTACTAATAAAAGCCTAAGTAGTCACACCATGATGCCCTCACACTGTCACAAGATGGCTGCGCACACAGCGGGCATGCGCAGGTGGGGGGGCTGGGCTTGATGCTGCGTGAGCAGTACAGAGCCTGCCTGGAAATCCTGCCTCTGTGAGGCAAGGCCTGCATGGGAGTCCCACCTCCTCTCAGCTCCGCAGAGAGGCCTGCCTGGGGGGTCCCCCAGCTTCACACAGTGAGGCTTGCCTGGGGGTTCCACCTCCTCCTGGCTCCGCACAGCGAGGCCTGCCTGGGGGTCCTGGGGGTCCCGCATTTCAGCTCGATATGGCACAGAGGCAGGACCCCTGGCTCCAGCCAACTTCTTTGGGGCAATCCATCGAGGAGCCCGGATGGGTGGGCGGGGCCTACCTCTTTGGGGCGATCGATTGCAGGGGTCCCACAATGTGACAGGGCATAGGCCAGGCTGGGGGATCCCCCCCACCCCCGCTGCCGAGTGCACGAATTTCGTGCACTGAGCCTCTAGTTAATTATAAAAAATGTCTGATGTATATAAAAATTTATGAGACATTGGACAAGGCAGGAATGTTGCACATAACTAAATGCATAAAAAGAGACACATTTGAGAATAAACCCTCTAAATCTAGAACTGTATACACAGTGAAATTGAGGCTGATAAATGTGTTGCCAGCAGACCACACTACCAGTAATTCTAGAGAAAGTTATACAGGCTGCAGGGATATTATCTTAGATGGAAGATTGAATATGCAGGAGGAAGTAAAAAGCACAAAAAAATAAATATGTAAGTTAATATAAAAATATTTTAATTTATTTTAAAATAGTTGAATGTTTAAAGTAATGATGATGTATTATTGGCTTTTATACATAGAACATTAAAACATATGTCAAAAAAAGCACAAAGTAGCCCTAGCCGGTTTGGCTCAGTGCATAGAGCATCGGCCTGCACACTGAAAGTTCCCAGGTTTGATTCCAGTCCAGGCCACATGCGTAGGTTGCAGGCTCGATCCCCAGTAGGGGGCGTTCAGGAGGCAGCCGACCAATGGATTCTCTCATATCATCTCTCTCTCCCTTTCCCTTCCTCTCTGAAATCAATAAAAATATATATTTTTAAAAAGACACAAAATATAGGAAGTGGCATGAATGGCATTCCATATAATGTTCTTACATTACTGTTGAAATAGTGTAATATGAATTTTGAGCTTGACTATGAAATTTTAATTGCATATATTACAAATTCATACTAACCTATAAAATTATTGCAAAGGATAATCCAGTAGAAAAGCTACACTACAATAAAAATATACTCAATTCAAGATGGGAAGGAAAGGACATAAGGACAAAAACACACACACAACCAAATGGAACAAGTAGAAAACAAAATCGAAAGACAATATCCTTATACTCGTGGTTGGCAAACTCATTAGTCAACAGAGCCAAATATCAACAGTACAAAGATTGAAATTTCTTTTGAGAGCCAAATTTTTTAAACTTAAACTATATAGGTAGGTACATTGTTATTAACTTAATTAGGGTACCCCTAAGCTGGCCTTTGCTAAAAACGTCCTCAATCTGATTGAGGTACATTCGCTGAGGTCGACTCCTTCCAACTCTCCCATCCACACTCGTCTTGTATACTTGTTTCGTCTATCTCCTTTCATTCATCCTCTCTATATGTCCAAACCATCTCAACATACCTTTCTCAATCCTCGACACTACATCTTCTTTCACTCCACAACGTTCCCTAAAATTAACTTAATAAACATTACTTAAAGTTTTAAGTCTTAATTAAACTATAAGTATGTTGAATAAAACTTGATATCATACTTAATAATGATATTATTTATCGATAAAATTAAATTCCTTACAATTTACCTTACAATATCCATAAAATTAAATCATGACAATGACTGACAAACACTAATGTGTTTGCATCTCCTTGGAAAGTTTGGGTAAGTCAGGTTTGTATGTTGTTTTTAATTTTAGGCATGAGTCCAGGTTCTCATCAATAAGACGACGTCTCAGTTTACTCTTGATAAGGTTCATGTTTGAAAATGATTGTTCGAATAAATATGTAGACCCGAATAAGGAAAGAACAGGAAACGCTAGTTTTTTTCAGTTGATTATATGAGTCAGGAATACTATTCCAGGTGTTAAAAATCAACATATCTTCCTTCTCTAGGTCTTTCCTTGTGCTGTGAACTAAGTTCACATTTGTTTTTCTCCAATATTTCTATATCAGCACAAAGACGTTCAAATTTCGAGCTCCACAGTTCTTTGTTTTTTAAATCCAGCAATTGCATTTCAAAGTTGCCAATGTCAATATTAAAGGGAGAAAAATTTAATTCTGTTACAGTAGCATTGAGAGGTTTTTTAACAAAAGCTAACATCACTTTGCTGTTTCTGAATTCCTGAAACCTGTTAAGAAAAGCTTCCCTCATATTTAAAAGTGTTGTTTTGAAATAGCAAATGTCAATATCAGAATTATTTTCTTGGAGATGTTCCAACAGGCTTGGAAAGTGAATCAAAGTTTCTCTTTCAAAATCTTGAGCAAAAAGAGATAATTTGTTTTCGAATGAAATAACTTCTAACATCGAAAAAACTGTGTTTCCTCTCCCCTGTAGTTATGATTAAGCTGATTTAGATGAGATGTAATTTCTACCATGAAATAAAATTTTTGGATCCACTGATCATTTGTTAGTTCTGGATAGTGAACACCCTTCTCAAGGAGAAATGCTTTAATTTCTGTTAATAAGGAAGCAAAACGTTTCCTCTTGATAACCAACGTACCTTTTTATGCAGCAGAAGATCTGTGTACTCACTCTCCATTTCAACTAAAAATTCTTTAAATTGGAGATGATTAAGAGCTTTAGCTATAATGGAGTTGATAATCTTAATCACCAATTCCATAACTTTGCAAATTTCTTCTGGAAATGTCTTCGCACAAAGCGCTTCTTGATGAATGATGCAATGGTAAGTAAGTATCTTGTGATTAATTTTTTCTTTCAAAATAGCAACAAACCCATTTCTTATGCCAGTCATACTTTTCGACCCGTCTGTTGAAATTGAGACAACTTTATCGAGTGGAATATGATGTTTTTCAAAGCACTCAATTACAGCATTTGCTATATTCTCTCCACGTGTTTGACCTTTGAGTGGCAATAATCCTAAAGTTCTTCTTTAGGACCTGTAGATGAAATAAATCAAACAAAAGTGAAACTTTCGCTGTATCATTTATGTCACAAGACTCGTCAACTGCTATTGATAAAGCTGAAACCAATTTAAGATCTTCGACTTGCTGGTTGGTTATATTCGAAGACATTTTGACTGTTCTATCCTTCACTGTTTTAGCAGACAATGGTAACTCTTTAATTTTTTTTAGAATATCTGCTTTGTTCTTGAAATCCCGAAATAGCTCTTCGGATGCATTTATAAAACAACTTTTTATGTATTCGCCGTCTGTATATGGTTTTCCTCTCTTAGCAATCTCTTGACTAACCACAAAACTTGCAATATTAACATTGTTGGAAGATTGCATCCACTAATTAAATACAGACCGTGATTTTTCTTGACTCTTCTGAAGTTCCTTAACTGCTTTCTTCCTTGCATCACCGACAGGATATTTAGTTCTAAATGACACGTGTTTAGTTGTAAAGTATCTCTCCAAATTTGATTTCTTGTTATGCGCCAATTTTTCCTAACAAATAAGACAGGTCGGAAGGCCATTTAAGTTTTGAATAAACGCGAAAGTCTCGGTCCATTCAACTTTAAATTCACGGTTTTCATCTTCCGTTTTTCTTTGCTTCTTCTTTGTAGCCATCTCAAACAGGGCACCTAAAAAAATGTTTCATTTTATAATAACAAAGCCACCAATACAAAATAATTACAATTCTTAAATTGATGACAAAAATACCTGTGGGATTTGCAGCTGGTTGGAAAAATACAGGCAACTTTATGCTTCGAGTAGGTACTTTTGTCACCTGCGCGTGATTTGCGGATGAGACTAGCACTAACCACTGCACAATGAGACTGCTGACTGACTGGCTCACTCAACTCGTGCATGAATCGCCATGAATCGCGCGAGCCTCCCCCGAGCTGCGTCTCCCTTGGCCCGACCAACCAACACCCCCCACTTCTTCTAATGCCACTTCTTCACTTCTTCAAAATAGACTCGCCCAGGCCAAAACCGACTTCTGCGCATGGGCTACAAGTTTCAAGCACACTGTACGTGTGCGCCCGCACGTGGTATTTTGTAGAAGAAACACACTCAAGGGGCCAAAGAGCCGCATGTGGCTCGAGAGCTGCGGTTTGCTGACCACTGGCCTAGGCTAACATGTGTGTTTGTGCCTTAGTTTTGAGCCAAACATTTTAGAAAGTAAAAAATAAACAATTTAAATCTATAAAAAAGCTTATAGAATAAGGACAGAAGGATTTTTGCACTGATGTACAATGTGTGTTTTAAGATAAGTGTTGCTATAAAAGAGTTAAAAGGTTTTAAAAAGTTAAAGAGTTTATAAAGTTACAGTAAGCTAAGGTTAATTTATTGAAGAGAGAAAGATATATTTTATAAATTTGGTTAACATAAATGTACAGTGTTTATAAGGTCTACAGAAGTGTACAGTATGTCCTAAACTTTCACACTCACGCACCACTCACTCACTGACGCCCCAGAGCAACTTTCAGTTCTGCAAGCTCTGTTAAAGGTGAGTGCCAGCTACCAGTGAACCATTTTTTATTGTTTACTCTATTTTTAACTGTACCTTTTCTATGTTTAGCTATGGTTAGATACAAAAATACTTACTATTTTGTTGCAGTTGCCTACAGTACTCAGTACAGTAACATGCTGTAAAAGTTTATAGCCTAGGAACAATAGACTATCATATACTCTAGTTGTGTAGTAAACTACATTATCTAGGTTTGTAGAAGTATACTTTGTGATGTTCACACAATGATGAAATTGCCTAAAAGATGCATTTCTCAGAGTGTGTCCTCTCTGTTAAGCTACACATGCCTGTACTCTTACTCTACTCCCTCTTAGTGGTGGGAGGGAGCCTACCCCTGTCAGTTCTTACAGGTAAGGACAAGCTTCATAATTTGCAGGGCCTCGTACAAAGTGAGAAATGCAAGCCCATTTGGAGCAAGGAAGTTATTTTCTCATTCCCACAGGCCTCCCACCCCAACCCATGGCAGGTGGGCGATACCTAAAGAAACACTCTGATACCTTGATGGGGAGTGGGCGAGGGTCCCCAATTGAGTTGGATGACTTTGATGTTTTTCGGTTCTACTATGATGCAGCTAGATATCGATTTGTTAAATTTTCTTGTTTGGAATTTGTTGGATGATATTGGAACCTTTCATCATTTCTGGAAAAATTCTCATCTGTAATATCTTCATATATTTCCTCTGCTTCATTCTCTCTTCTCAAACAGAAATTTCAACTAAATATATTTACACACATATATATGTCTGACCTTTTCTGTTTATTCTCCCTATATTTTTACCTATTTTTAGTCAGTTTTTTGTTCTGATTAATTTTTTCTTAGATGTGAATAATCTGTTTTCAACCAGTCTGTTGAGTTTTTCATTTTAATTATTATAATTTTCATTTCTAGGGCTTTTGTTTTGTGCTTTTTCAGATTTGCTCAGCATTTTATTGCAATACTAGAGGTCCAATGCGCGAAATTCATGCAAGGGTAGGCCTTCTCAGCCCTGGCTGCTGGGGACCTTGAGACCCCAGCTACCTTCCAGCCCCAGCTGCCTCAAGGCCCCTGCTGCCTCGTGGCCCTGCCCTTCCCCACCACCCCGGCCCCAACTCCCCTCCCCAGCTCACACCTGCCTTGGCCTGGCGCTGCCCACCTCTGTCGCCACACACACCCAGTTCTTCAGTTCCCCGGAGCCCCTCCCCCCCATCCACCCACCCCCGCCATTGATCACTGTGCAGAGGGTGGCCTGGGCCTCTCTCTTTGGGATGATCTCGGAGCCCCCTGATTGATTGCTGCACTGGCCAGTGGCCTGGGCCTCCCTCTGCAGGGCCATCGTGGGATGATGGAAGGGTCCCCTGACCAATCACATCACACCCGCTTGGCTAGCCTGGTGCCAGTGCGTGTCATAGCGTGGTCATCCAGATGGTCGTTCTGCTGTTCGGCCGTTTGGTCAATTTGCATATTACACTTTTATTCTTATAGATACTTTCACTCTTTGTATTCTGTGTTCTGTAATTCAAAAATATGAAGTTTGAATAATGGTTTGTTTCCTTTCTCTCATAAGATAGCTTATTTCCTTATATTTAATAACATATTTTATTATACACTGTTCATATACCTTGTAGCTTTGTGAAAATGTGTTAATGCCTGGTTTGCAGGTATGCTATTCTTTTCAGGTGTCTTGAAGTAACTTAAACTAAATTCTCAACTTGGATTTTTGGCTAGCCAGGTGGCATACATTAGGGTCACAAAATTGAATTGTGGTTATAAATATAATTTTTTAAAAATATTTCCACTAACTACCAAGTTTTGAGACTGGCAATTTTTCTTATACTTTACCAAAGAGAAAGAGGAGGTAGATTTATTTCTAGTCAATACACACTGTGAATGTGAAGTCCTTTGTGACCTCAGCCTTATGTAAGGGATTTTTTTATTAGACTCTCACTTTAGGTGGCTTCCAGAATGGTTTTTTCCCTTCTAAAATTTCACAATCTCACAAAAACCAGTGCTCAGGTTCTTATGCTGTGGTTAATGCCCAGCCCCAGCCCTACCCCCCCCCACCCACACCCCAAAACCTGCTTTGAGTGTGTTCTCCATGCACTTATCTGGGTACCCAGGTACACCACTGTCTCTGGCCTGCGTATTTCTTATTTCTTGCCATTAATGAATGCAATTAAAGAGTATTTTTTTATATTGTATTCAAAATTTCTTTTGGTCTTTTTCACCCAATTTGTTAATGCCCTATTGTCCTAACTGCTCAAAACTTGAGTCTGTTATGAATTATTTGGCTGCAAATTTTAAAAAATCATTTAATAGTAGCTATAAATAGTTGTGATTTTTCTCATGAAACAAGAAGTCTTGAGGTAGATACTCCAGACCAGTGCAGCTGCTCAATGACAATAAGGAAGACACAGGCTTTTTCTAAGTCTCTGCTCAGCTAAATTTAGCATTTTGACTTTTATCTTCATTGCTTGTCAACATGGTTACAAGTTAGCTACTGCTCCTTAAGGAATTAGTTCATTTTATCAGCAGAACAAAGGGGGAAAGCCAAAAGAAAAAATGATTGGGCCAACTAAGTTTGCTCCCTTTTATTAAGAAATAAAGAAGCCCTGGTCTGTTTGCTCAGTGGTTAGAGTGTTGGCCTGCATTCTGAAGGGTCATGGGTTCAATTCTTGTCAAGGGCATCTGCCTTGGTTGCAGCCTCCATCCCCAGTGAGGGGCATGCAGGAAGCAGCTGATCAATGATTCTCGCTTATCATTGATGTTTCTATCTCTCTCCCCCTCTCTATTTTTCTCTCAAGCCAATAAAAATATATACATATATATTTTTAAATTTAAATTCTTTATTGTTTAAAGTATTATATAAGTCTCCTTTTTCCCCCATTGACCTCTCCCCAACCACCCCCACCCCCCAGCACATGCCCTCATCCTCCCCCTCCAGTGTCTTGCGTCCATTGGTTATGCTTACATGCATGCATACAAGTCCTTGGTTGATCTCTTACCTCCCCCCCATTACCCCCCGCCTTCCCTCATAGATTGGACAGTCTCTTCGATGCTTCTATGACTCTGGTTCTATTTTTGTTCATCAGTTTGTGTTGTTCATTGTATATATATATATATATATATATATATATATATATATTAAATCAATGAAAAATAAAAAGATATCCTCAGGTGAGGATTAATTAAAAATAATAATAAAATAAAAATTCATTTTCTCTCATATTCTGAGTACAACATGAAAAATAACTTAATTATAAGATATGTATGCATACATGTATGTATATGTACATATTCACTTAAAAATTATTAGTAAGTTTATAAAAAAAGAAATAAAGTAAACTTTCACATGTTTCTCATTGGCATTACAGTATGTCTGTCGTAACACCTAACACTTTCTCAGCATCAGCCCTTCCTACCTGAAGTGCCTTGTCTTCTCCCTTTATCTGTTTGCATAAGTCTTCATTTTCTTTGCATCCAAACTTAGGGCTACCTTTTGTTAAGGCTTTGGCCTAATCCTCTGCCCATGGGGCTTGCTCTCTTCCACTGCATCAAGTGGTGATCAGCTATTATAGAGTGCATCTTTCATCTGAGTATGATCATTTGCTGCATTATGTTATTCTTTCCATCTCCAAAATCAGAGCGTAAGCTCCTTCAGAGTATGACTGGTGTCTGGTCACCCAGCCTCAGACCTTGAACATATGCTCAATCAGTCAATGTTAATTGTTTACTAAAGAACAAATCGACTCTCACTACTTATGTTCTCCATAACTCCTGTTTAATGACATCACTTCTTTGACACTTTTCTTAAACCCTAATCCCATGACCCTGTTTTATGCCTTAATTGTGTATGGTTTCCCCCACGTCATCCGTGGTTCGGGGTTCAGGATCTGGAAGAGGTCTGCACGCAAATGAAAGAGACAAGACAAGAAATAATGATTTGGAAATATTGGGGAACCAGGTGGGCAAGTCCAACTCAAGGGGAAGGACTTCCACTGGTGCTCAGGCCTCGCCAACCTTTTATTGGTTTGGGATACACCCATAGCCCTTAGGCAGGCAATTTCCAGTAACAGGCAGACTAGCCCATCAGCAAGGATTTACATAATAGTAAATGGGGAAGTTGCTTCAGCTACCATTGTCTGGACTAACAGTGGGTGCACAGCTCTGACCTTTGCCAGGGCTTCAAGGGTCACCAGCCTTCCGGGTTCCTTGTCCACTTCCTCTGCTAGTGAAGACAGTAGGTGGCTTCCCACATTAATCTTATTTATTTCTGCTTTTAAACTCCAATTAACTACTCACATAGAAATCCTGTCCTTCCAGATGATTTGTTGTAGGTTACCATGCTCCCCCTTGGCTCATGTGACTCTATGCTACTCTAGTTATCCTCCCATTTCTGTCTTTTCCCACCTCTTTTGCTGGTTCCTCTTTACACATTATTCCTCTTACCTTTTACTATCTGTCTCCTGCGAGTTCATATTTAGACCACTGTTATGCCCGGATTTCAGGATCCCCAAGAAACCACATCAGGGAGCCAGCCATGTCCGATGCAAAAGCATAAGAGTCTTTATTCGAGCTAGCTCGGCTCCCCCACCTTGCCGACACAGCAGCAGGAAGCAGAGAGAGAGATAACTCTGTGTGGAGACGGGTTATATAGGGGGAGTTGGAGTAAGGGGAGGAGAAAGGACTGTGCTCTACCGATTGGCCAGGCAAGAGTTGGTGTCTTGTTCCTGGGTGTGGCTAGCAGAGGCTTAGACTTCCAGGAAGAAGCTCCTTGCCAAAGCACGTGGCCAAGGTAAGATGGAGCACTTACCCTGGGGCAAGATGGAGGGCGTAGCCCTTACCCTGGGGCAAAGTGGAGGGCATAGCCCTTACCCTGGGGCAAGGTGGAGGGCGTAGCCCTTACCCTGGGGCAAGGTGGAGGGCCTAGCCCTCCCCTTTCAACCACCTTTCCTCATCAAACTTATTCTTTTGAGCAGACTCATTCTGACTTAGATGACTCCCAAAGCAATGAGGATAGTTCTATTAATGTCTTTATATTTACTTATTGCCTTGTTGTCATTTCAAACTCATAATTTCAAAAACTAAATTTATCATCTTAAGTCCAAACATAGTATTTATTCCAATTTTCCTATTTATTCCACTGATACCAACAGACAAGAGTCACATGATTTCACTCATATTTGGAATCTAATGAACAATATAAACTGATGAACAAAACAGATCCAGAGGCATAGAAGCATAGAACAGACTAACAAATCTCAGAGATCGAGGATGGGCCAGGTAGATATTAACTAAAGAACTGATATGCATGGCCCATGGACACAGACAATAGTGTGGTGAAGGCATCCTGGGGGAGGGGGGGCAGGTGCAGGGGGGAGGTGGCCAATGGAGGGAAAGTGGATATCTGTAATATTTTCAACAATAAAGATACATTTAAAAAAAAAAAACTTTTCTAATCTTAGTGAAAGGGCGAGGGCTATGCCCTCCATCTTGCCCCGTATCCTCCATGTTGGGGCAGTAGCCATGTGCTCAGGAAGGTACCTTCTTCCTGGAGGCCCAGGCCTCTGCTGGCCATGCCCGGGTTTTCTTTAAACTGACCAATGACAATCTGTTGGGGTCCAACCCTAGCAGGTCCAAGGGTCCCCAAAGGTGTGGATGGAGTCGGCGAAGAAGGAATGACATGGAGGCTACGTCAGTTGATCAGCATAGCAAGGTTCTCCCACCAGAGGTTCTGTAGCCAAGTTCTGGTGCCATGTTCTCTCGCTAGGTTCTCCATCCAGCTTCTCCAGGTTCTCCTGCCAAGTTCTGTAGCCAGGTTCTGTTCAGGTTCTCCAGCCAGGTTCTGTGTCCATGTTCTCTCGCTAGGTTCTCCAGCCAGGTTCTAGCCTGGATCTCCAGCCAAAGTTCTGGTCGGAGTTCTGGTTAGGAACTGGTTAGGAACTGGTTAGGAACTGATGAGGATCTGATGAGGATCTGATGTTTATTGTCTTGTTACATCCGTATTTATACCAGTCGATTTTAATCCTGTCAATTTCTATTACAAAGGTTAGGGCGTTTTTTATCTCCATTCCAGGGAGTAAAGATTATGTAGCTTAACTACCCGCTTGGCACTTAATTAAGGGGTTGTATCCCCTCCCTAACCTCAGGGAAAAATCCCCACCTGGGGAAACAACCTTTCTCAGAGAGGTGACCTTGGTTAAAACACATAGCGCTAAGGGGAGCAAACATATTAAGAACAGTATGCTATATATGCCAGGTCCCTTGAAACATATGCTGTGCAGATGTTTCTTTCCTGCAGCGACTGTGTCAAGCAGCAAGGATGGACCGGCTTCCGGCAACAATCAAAGGACATGTGTGCCATAGCCTGTGTAACAAGACCCGACTTGCGCCTGGCCAATCGGCAGGGCCCAGGGTCATCTCTAAAACCCTGTTTTTTCTCACAGCAGTCTTGCCGTTGCATCAGAGGAGGCTGGGAGCCAGACCTGGGTCTGTAATAGTAATAAAGGACTCTTTGCTTTTGCATCGGACTTGGCTGACTCCCTGTTGGTCTGTTGGGGATCTTGAAATCTGGGCATAAGATTTGGGGGCTCGTCCAGGATCCCCAGCACCATCGAGGGACCCCCAGTCCAGAGGGCCTGACTGACCGTGGTAGGTGTCTGTGTTGTTTTGTGTTTTGTATCTGTCCTGTGTGAGCTCACTTCTGAAATCTGTAATCACCCGCAATGATCTAAGTGGACGCACAGGGGGATCAAGGGCGGGAGGAATCGGGTGTAGTTTTGCTTCTGCGGAGTCGGAAGGTCTGTAGGAAGCCCCTCAATCTGAGACAGGTGGGTCACTCCCGCTGGTTAGTGCGCAGCCACTGGTTGGCGCGCAGCCTTAGTTTTCAGTTTCTGCTTCCATGGAGTTGGAAGGCTGTACTTTTCTGGGGGCCCTTTAGTTGTGTTTCTGTTTTATATTGTGGACTTGCTGGATGGACGTTATGACAGACTCAGACTGCTCCTTTGGGTATTGTGATTGATCATTTCAAGGAGATTGGGGAAGGCTGTAGAGCTCCCTCAGGAGTTGGGAAGTTGTTATTGTTTAAACTCTGAATGAATATCTGGTGAAAGTATGTGAGTGTGGAGGGAGGGGGCCTGCCTTCTCCCCTCATTTGTGTGGCTCCAGGACTTAGGTCAGGTGGGCATCTGAGTAATGATCTGTGAAAACAGGTCACCCCCTTCCCAAATAAATGCGTCTGGGATTTCTGTGCACAAGTAAGGAGAAAAGCTGGCTTAAAACTAATGTGCACACCATCCGATTTTGGATAAAGTTTTGAGCTGGAATCTCCTTGGAAATGTGGAGGATAGATCTCAATACTAATCATTTACCCAGGGGAAAAAAAGATGCTAGCTAGATTCTAGCAGCAGGATTGGCATTTCCATAATAAAGAACAGTTTTTCCAAGGGGAAAAAAAATGCCTTTGTTAATTAAGAAAGCTTTTCTTAATGGAGGAAGGAGATAGTCGCCTCCTGCCTGTAGCAAAATCTTAAAGAATGTGGTCAATTTACATCTGAAAAAACCAGGTAGGCCAGAACCTGCTTTGCAAGGCTCAAATGTGGTTTTCCAGAGCCACTTGAAAGTAATATTGAAAAATGCTGAATATTTAACTTTCCAGCTAAAAGTTTAAGGTTCGGATTGAATCGGGAAAAATTGTGTAATTGTGGTCTTATTGGTACAGCCACCATTTTGGGCTGCATGACGTGGCAGCTGCCATGTCAGCCACATGACTTGCCGCTCCCCTGGGGGCCGCCACCTTGAAACAGCAAAGGCCCCTCCCTCTGATTTAGTCAGGGGTGGAGCTTTAAGGCAGAGTTTTGCTGCAGAAATGTGGATGGGGCAGGAAGTGTGCTTGCCTCGAAGATTTATTTTTAAGCTAATCTCTTAAATCTAGAAAACCCTGCTTTCCTTAAACTAAAAACAATTAAAGGTTATGTCAAAGTCTTTAAAAGGGACTGATAGCAGTAATCCAATTTCTAAAGTCAGATAGAAACTGTGGTTTCATACTGATCTTAAAGGGCATATTTTTCCTTTGCCTGGGAGGGACAGTGCAGCTGTCCCAGGGTCGGGAGGGCTCCAGCTAACTTGCAACTCAGTGTTCGGGAGACCCAGGATATGCCTAAGTTTAACCTCTATGGTTTTGATTGCATGAAAAAAAAATTGAATGTATTGTTAATCTGAGGAATGTTAATTACTTACATGTCACCTAAAAATTAAGGCTAAAAGTTCTAACTAATAAATAATAGGCCAGTAAGCTGGAACTGGTCACTGGTGGTGGATTGTGAGAAGGGCTGGACACTGCCTAACTTCTCCTTCCTTGGTACCCCTGAAACATCAGAGGGTACTTCTGGCCTTGATTTTCTTGGTTTTTGGTTTTGGATTTGTTTGTTTGTGATGAAAACCATTTCTATCTAAATGACACATAGGTCAAGAATCCTGTCCTGGGATGCGGGAAAGAAAGGCCCCCACATCTGTTCCTGTCAGGCCCCCATCAGGGGACTTGGGCGGTGTTCCTGTTATCTGCTCAAGAGCCCAAGACTGTAAAGATACTTGTTCACTAAAAAGGTGTAAGTATAAATGTTTATTTGATGTTTGTAAACATCTCTGTCTGTTTGTTTGCTGGGAACTTTGATTTGCTATGTGATATTCTGTGCTGGGTTGGGATTTTGTAATTCTGGGGTAAATTTAAAAGGTATCTGTGGCTTTTCTAGTCTGATTGGGACATTTAAGGGTGGGGCTCACAGTTCCACAGGGCAAAGATTTAATGGGCCCTTCCCCCTGCCTGTGCTGAATTAGATAATACAGCCCAGTGTCATTTGGCTTGCTGGTTAAAGGAAGACAATGGGCCCTGGAATCTGTAAAGATGGGTGGGAATGAAGCCGGTCAAATGTACTGAAAGGGTTTGGTACCTGTTGCTGCTAGCAAAGGATGGGCTGATATCTCCTTCTAGCGCACTCCCTTGAATGAGGCCTGGTTGCTGCTCTGCCACAAAGGGCACAAGTAACGCAGGTAGTAACCAGGGCTATTGGGGCAAATTGGAAATTACATTGTGCTTATAGACCCTAGAGTTCAGGGCAGGTAGAAAGGAACCATGAAAACTGGTGGGGACCGGGTGGCTCTCCTATCATGTTTAGCAGGCCACCCCCTATCATTCCTAACCTTAAAGCTGACTTTCTTGCTGCAAGAACTATCTCTTTCCTTGAGAGGGCTCCAGAGGGCACATGAGGACATTTGGCCGTGCCTTGGCGCCATCCAGGAGACCGGCCCAACCCCAACTCCTCATCAGCACAGACCAGGAGATTGGGTCTACATCAAAAGGCACTACCAGGAGACCCTGGAGGCACGTTGGAAGGGTCCCTACACTGTGGTGCTGACGACCCCCACCGCTCTCAAGGTAGACGGCGTCGCAACCTGGGTCCATCATGCTCATGTCCGGTCAGCGGACCCATCCATGATCCGGGAAGACTTCGTCACCAAATGGAGCGTCGATCGAGATCAACGCAACCCACTCAAGCTCAAGCTACGGCGTGCTCGACCTGCCCGATGCTGGTAATATTGAATAGACTTAGATAATGCCTGTGTCTTCATGGACATGGCTCCAAAAGACAAGGACAATTCATAGGAAGGTCAGGAATAGACTTTAATATCACATGTTTAGTAGCAGAAGATTTAGCTGCCTGAAGTGGCCATGATGCCAATATTATGTTTCATTGTATTGATATGTTATATTGACCTTTAATTAATTCTCTTGCAAGTTTGAATGTATGTTGGCTGTCCTGGAAGGGAACTGTGTGGGGTGACCCCCAAAGGTAAAGGATGTTTGGCTGCCAAGAGGGCAGATGCCCAACTGGGCAGGAAAGGGTGTCCATCAGGTTTTGGTCACTGTTGAAAGACAGTTGACAGTTGGCAGCCTGTGTACTGCTTGCAGGCCTGTGTAATCATGCCCATGTCAGGGGTAGTAAGCAGGGAAAGGCCTATTTAGAATAGAAGATCTAAGGCATGGTTATGCATAGAAAGAAAGTTTAATGCCAACAGTTACTGTTTTGTTATAAATCCATGAAAAGGAATTGGCAAGAAAAGTCAGAAAACCTTAGATCAGATCAGTATGTTTTTCTCCTTATATAATTCCTCTGAAATCTGGCAATGCTAAATACGTCATGGCAATACATTTCTTTGCATAGATTCAATAAGACTGGTTCCTAATAGTGGTTTTATTAACGGAAAACTTTGACTGGAGTATCATGTTTTAAAGAGCCCTGTCTGAGCTCTAAAGACTTGAAGCCAGTAAGAATGCCACGAAAAAAAGCCTGGTATCCTGCGTGGAAGCCTTGAAGATGGCTGGTGCTGGAGCGTCAGGCCCATGCCCTACCATCATTGGCGGTTGGTAAGAGTAGAAGGGGAGCAGTAAAGATGCCTCTGCGTCCCTGCGGAACCCCCACACACTCTGGGCCGCAACAAGTAGGAGGGCTACTAAGATGGGCTTAAAGCCTAGAGCGTGGGCTCAGGTGGAGTTGCTACAGGTGAGGGATTCACCTAACTCAGCAGATACTGCAGGCAGGCCTGATGGCAGCTGAATGGCTTGGCTTCCTGGCCCTACAGGGCACATTAAGATTCAACCATGAGATTCCAGCAAAGGTGGTCAGTTACCATTCTTGTTGTGTTTATGCAAACATCAGGCCACATTGAATACAGTAGATAAATTTATCTTAATCTGGCTTTTTGATAGCCATGAAGGAATTTTAAGAAGAAAAACCCTATTTCAATAGAAGTTGTTAAAGCTAAAATGGTTTCTTTCCCTTCCACCGGACCATTTGTTAAGCGTATAGGGATAGTTCAGTTGATAGTTCAGTGTGCCCACTACGGGCCTCTAGCAACGTGAAATAGAAATGCAGTCCAACTCATGATTGAGCCAGAAGTTCCAAGACAAAGGGGGGAATGAAAGGGCGAAGGCTATGCCCTCCATCTTGCCCCGTATCCTCCATGTTGGGGCAGTAGCCATGTGCTCAGGAAGGTACCTTCTTCCCGGAGGCCCAGGCCTCTGCTGGCCATACCCGGGTTTTCTTTAAACTGACCAATGACAATCAAAGGACATGTGTGCCATAGCCTGTGTAACAAGACCCGACTTGCGCCTGGCCAATTGGCAGGGCCCAGGGTCATCTCTAAAACCCTGTTTTTTCTCACGGCAGTCTCTCGCCTCTTACCGTTGCATCGGAGGAGGCTGGGAGCCAGACCCAGGTCTGTAATAATAATAAAGGACTCTTTGCTTTTGCATCGGACTTGGCTGACTCCCTGTTGGTCTGTTGGGGATCTTGAAATCTGGGCATAACACTTAGAACAGTAAATATTTGAGGGATTTCTACCTGTTCCTGTCATGGTGATTCAGTCTTTGAAGTAACTCTGAAATTGATTACTTCATTTTTCCTCCTTTAAAGCTCAAACGTATTTACCACAATTAACTAAATAATCTCAAGCAATTCTTCTTGTCACAAATGCCTTATTTCTTCAATCTTTCCTAAACAGATTATTTTTTACTTAATTTAAATGAAGTCGTAATTCTGAGCCAGAAACCTTCAATGACTCTTCACTACCCACGGCACGGCATGAAGTCTAGATTCATGAGTCTGCCTTCCAGAGCCATGTCTAATCTGATGCCCTTGACGTAGTCAAGTTAGTTGTCTAGTCCCCCAACATGAATGATAGTTATACTAGAATAAGGTCATTTCACCTCTGTGGGGCTTTTTGTTTTTAAATATATTTTTGTTGACTTCAGAGAGGAAGGGAGAGGGAAAGAGAGATGGAAACATCAATGATGAGAGAGAATTATGATCAGCTGCCTCATGCACGCCCTTCACTGGGGATCGAGCCAGCAACCCCGGCATGTGCTCTGCCCGGGACTCCAACCTGTGACCTGCTGGTTCATAGGTCGATGCCCAACCACTGAGCCATGCCGCCCTGGCTCACCACTGTGTTTTTACTCTGCCTTGCCTCCACCCACCCTTTCCCAGTTTAGCAGCTTTGCTCCTGCATCTCCCACGGAGGACTTGTAGAGATCACCTTGAATGAACAACAGAATCTTTTTTTTTAATATATATATATATATATATTATTGATTTTTTTACAGAGTGGAAGGAAGAGGGATAGAGAATTAGAAACATCAAAGAGAGAGAAACCTCAATCAGCTGCCTCCTGCACACCCCTACTGGGGATGTGCCCACAACCAAGGTACATGCCCTTGACCGGAATCGAACCTGGGACCCTTCAGTCCGAAGGCCGATGCTCTATCCACTGAGCCAAACCAGTTAGGGCTGAACAACAGAATCTTATTCCTGATTCTCAGGAGCCAATAAAACATTTCTCTACTTTCAATAGATTTGACACCCGTATGAGTGTACAGAACAATGGATAACATGTAGTATGGGTTCTTTTCAGCAACAATTATTTTCATGTTTTTCTTATGCATACTTTATTGGGAGTTTTGTTGTTGCTGCCATTGTAAGTCTCTTGTATGCCAACACCCCCCACCTTTTTTAAGATATGCATTTTATGAAATTTGAAGATGAAAAGAGCTTGTTTGAAACCACTTAGCTGACCGGGGTTTTGTACACCCTTACATGATGCTATTTTTGTTTTTAAAAGCGAGCAACTCCATATGGATATTGGTCTTCTGGGGGGACTTATACAAGTGGCAGGCCACTTAACATGGTGGAGATTTCCTTTTCACTATCTTCAGGTTGGATGCCTCTTACAAAATCAGTCATCTGGACTGCTTTCTTTTTGTCATTGTATCGGAATGTTCACACTGATATTTTTTCTTTTGAAGATTGTGTATTGGAAATCAGTTTTGATTTTTAAGAATCTGTTCAACTTGATCTTAATGTATTTTCTTTCCCAAAAGAGCAAAGACATCTCAAAAGTGTTTTACTTTAATGCTGTTGTTTTTTTAATCTGGACTAATGTCTTGTAAAAGTGAAAAGTGCCTGCATGCTAAAACAAATGTGCACTTGAATGCGCAATTGATTAACCAATTTTCAAATAATTAACATTTTAGATTTTGCATGTGCATTTGTTGCTCATTTGACCATATAATAATTAATTAGCCTAATTATAATGGATTGCACCTTCAAATCCTGCATGCATATTATAGTAGAATGACAGCATTTTATATCACTTTTTATATTTTAGTCAAACAGACAAGCACACACCAGCAAAGGAAGAGAATTTTAAGGTGAGGGACATTTTACATCTGCAGAAGTTGACATTTTGATGAATGAAGTGTTACAATTGTTTCTAATGTATTTATTTGGTGGTGTATTCAGCAAAATTAATCCTGATAGATGAAATGTGTTTAAAGCATTGCTTACAAAATGAATGATGTCTCCAAGCTAATAGAGTTATAAATGAACAGAAAAAAAAAATGAAGACTTTAAAAATGAGTCGTGAAAATAAATGCCAGATTAAAAAACAATATACTCTGTGTGTCTGGAGAGCCAAAGGGAACTCAAGTGCAAAGAATTTGACTTATGGTCTAAGTGAGCAGCTGAAATAATTAAAAACCAGGCTAATGCTATTCAGTCAGAATGGTGGGAGAACTGCCTTGAGATGAGCTTCTTACCTTGACTTGTGGTATGTACAGCTGAATGGCAAAAAGTGAAATCATGGCCCAGCTGGTATGGTTTGTCTGTTTGGTGGGGAACATCAGTCTGCACAACAAAGTGTCACAGCTTCGATTCCTGGTCAAGGGCACTTACCTGTGTTGCAGGTTCCATCCCTGGGCCCCAGTTGGAGTACATATGAGAGGCAACCAATTGATGTGTCTCTCTCACATCAACGTCTCTCTCTCTCTCTCTCTCTCTCACTCTCTCTTGCTCTCCCTCCCTCCCTCCTTCTCTTCCACTCTCTCAAAAAAAAAAAAAAATCAATGAAAATAATATCCTCGGGGGAGGATTAACAAAATAACAACAACAAAAAAACAAATGGAATTCTGTCCTTGGTGGTATATTGAGTCAAGCAGAGAAGTACAACCAAGGCACTCATAAGTGATTACAGGGGGCCATGGTATAACTTGAGAATTAGGCAGGACAAGAACCAGAAATAATGAGTTGCCTCAGGCATTCAGAAAAGCAATGGGAACAAGCACAGCACACTGCGGCCAACCCCTCTGCAGGAACTTTTGCCCGTCTCACTTTTTGGTTTTGAAAGCAGAGTAGGTCTGTTTAAAGTGCACACCACAGAACAGACACTTATCTATACACACAAAATATTCTTCATTGCCCAGCCGGCATGGCTCAGTGGTTGAGCATCAACCTATGAACCAGGAGGTCAAGGTTCGATTCCCAGTCATGGCACATGCCTGGGTTTTGGGCTTGATCCCCAGTGGGAAGCATGCAGGAGACAGCTGATCAATGATTCTTTCTCATCATTGATGTTTCTATCTCTCTCTCTCTCTCTCCCTCTCCCTTCCTCTCTGAAATCAATAAAAAAATTTAAGAGAGTTATTATTTATAAATAATACCTTGAGCCTATATAAGCAATTCTCCCAAGATTTCCAAAATATATAGCCAAGGTATCACTCTTTGGAAAGGTCAAATAAGTATAAATATTCTTTGCATAGTATAACATAGGACTTGGAGAGAGCTACATGAATACAAAGTCTGGCTTTATCACTCATTAACTATTTGAGTCTGGGCAAGTCACAAAATCTGTATCTTGGTTTTATCATCTGTAAATAAAAGTGGGTAATAATTATTGTTTATCTTTAATCTTACCAGAATTTGGGGTGTATGAGAACAATCATTTTGATGGTATTGCTCACTGATGTAGCTCACATGCTTATAAAGTATTAAGCTCTTAGTAGTTACTTAAGAAATATTTGTTTACTAAATGAATAGATATATGAAGCATTTTTCATGCTTCCTAGCACTTAAGTGTTCAATAAATAAAAGTTAAACAAAATTTAATTTGGTAGCCCCTCTACTTCTAGGTATAAGGAAGTAGCCATAGCACACTCACCCTTCAACTAAAAGAAATCAAGAGCCCCAGATAATATTTGATGGTATTAGGACATACCAAAGCAACCAAGACTTGAGGAGATTGGATAAGAAAAAAGAACTACAGAGAAGTGATATGACATTCTGCATCTGCCTCTACACTATCAGAGACTGGTATTGGGCAAGAATGGAGGGAAGGATAGTGATGGGACCATCGCTAAAAGGTAAAGAATCCAGCAGAACTTATAGAAATCTAAAGTGTGAAAAAACAAAAATTAAAGTTTGATGTGCCCGATATGCAAAGGATTCCCAAAAACAATAAGCAAAAAGTTACTGAAATGAATAGCAAACACCCTGGCAATCATACGGTGCTGGAGTTTAAAACTAACCAAGAAGGAGGGTTCCTAGGAAATACCCAGAGCTTTAAAATGAGAACATTACAGGGCTACATCTTAGCAGTGGTAGCAAACTAGAGCTAACTCAAGTCATACTCAAAATTTGGTCCAGCCTCAAGTCAGCTCACATCCTGCTTTAATTAAGGTGAGAGGCCCTTACACTAGCTGCCTATAAGAGGATAGAAATAATCCTTTCTACAAAGGTGTGATCAAAAGAGTTTAATATTCCTCATATATAATCCTATAATTAATCATAAAATTGCTAGACATTTCAAGAAACAAGGCCAGAAAAAAAAGTTTGTGGAAACAAAACCGCAGATAACACTTTAAAATTACAGCTGAAACCGGTTTGGCTCAGTGGATAGAGCTTTGGCCTGCGGACTGAAAGGTCCCAGGTTTGATTCCGGTCAAGGGCATGTACCTGGGTTGCGGGCACATCCCCAGTGGATGTGCAGGAGGCAGCTGATAGATGTTTCTCTCTCATCGATGTTTCTAACTCTCTATCTCTCTCCCTTCCTCTCTGTAAAAAATCAATAAAATATATTTTTAAAAAATAAAATAAAATAAAATTATTGTGATAGCCCAGCCGGCTTGGTTCAGTGGTTGAGCATCGACCTATGAACAAGAAGGTCACCATTTGATTCCTGATCAGGGCACATGCCCAGGTTGTGGGCTCAATCCTCTTTGTGGGGCGTGAAGAAGGCGGCTGATCAATGATTCTCTTTCATCATCGATGTTTCTATCTTATTCCCTCCATTCTTCCCTGAAATCAATAAAAATATATTTAAATAAATTAATTAATAAAATAAAATAGCTGTGATTAACATATATAAGAAAATAGATTATAAGGCAGAAAATTTCATCAGAGAATTGGAATCCAGAAAAATAATCAAATGGATATTCTGTAAATAAATAAAAATTCAACAACTAAAAGTGAAAATACAGCAAAAGATTCAGCAGAAGATAATAAAACAAAAAAATAAGTCAGTAGAAAATATCCATGCAAAGTACGGAGAGCAAAGAAGATGGAGGAAAAAGGGCATAAGTGACATATGGAGCACGACTGGAGTCTCTTAAGGAGAGGAGGAGAAGTAATATGATAGAAGAAATATTTTAAGAGAGAATGGCTAAAAACTTTCTAAAACTAACGAAATGTATCAATACATAGATTCAGAAGGTTCTATGAACAAAATAGGATAATGCAAATATAATCATGCCTGAGAAATCAGAGTAAAAAAAAAAAAATGCTAAAAGTCCAAGATAAGGAGAGCTCTCTTTAAAACAGCCAGAGAAAAAAGGCAAATTTCCTTTCAAGAAAGAATGATAGGTAAATTCTCAACAGAAATATGGAAACCAAGAAACAATGCAATGATATTTTCAAAGTACTGAAAGAAATAACTGCCAAACTAAGATGCTACACATAGTCCATGGTATCTTTTCAGTACATTCCAGGGGGAGCATAGAAAGTAAGGCAAAAATCTGCCTTTGCAAATCCTTCCCTCTTTTACCATTCTTCCTCCAAACTTCCTTCTTCCCCAGACCTTTGTTACTCAAGGCCAGCTTTCTTGAGCTTGTCTTTTAGAGATGCCAACCAGAACTCCAGATGCTTTTCTCCAACTGGAGTAAGCCTCTCTAATATCTCCCCTATTTGCTCTCTCCACTGAGATGCACTTGTTGAATTACATTAGGACAATAATGCTGAAAAAAAAAGTTCTGTAATCAAAGAAATTTGAGGAACACAGCACACTTTCTCCCTCTTGAGATTTACAATACACAGTAGTTCACTGAAATGCCCAAAGAGTCCTGTAGTAGACAATATATTTATCTTTCTTTATTCAGCATTTTAAAAGTGAATTTGTCTACAGAAGTCTTTTTTCACATCATGACACTCCTTCACTTATTCACATATTTATGGAGCATCTAGTATACACCATACACTATTTGCATGTCTATCAAGGCACAAACTGGTTCCTGCCCTCCAGGAGTTTTATACTCTTAGTGATGAAGGCAGATAGTAAAGACCAAGAGAATATGTGCCTTTAGGTAATAATAAACACCATGAAGAAAAATTAAATAGGGTATGGACATAATCAATGACAGATGAGCCTGGAGTGTGGTGGTACAGGAATCCACAGAATATACTTAGAGAAATTCAGCCTTTGATTTATACCCATGTGCTAGCCAAAGGGAAAGAACATCTATAAGAGAAGGCTTGAAAATCCTCAACCCTCTCTTCACTCCAATTGATGTTTGCTATGAAGATACTTTTTCTTTGACTTTGAGCAGGTCCAGGGGTTCCCCAAGGTGTGGACGGAGTCGGTGATGAAGGAATGACACGGAGACAGCCTTCAGTTGATCAGCAGCCTAGTCAGGACCTCTAGCCAGGAACTCCAGCCAAGTTCTGGTCAGGATCTCCAGCGGAAGTTCTGGCCAAGTTCTGGTTAGGATCTGATCAGGATCTGAGGAGGATCTCATGTTTATTGTCTTGTTACATCTATTTATACCAGCCGATTTTAATCCTGTCAATTTCTATTCCAAAGGTTAGGGCGTTTCTTATCTCCATTCCAGGGAGTAAAGATTATGTAGATTAACTACCCGCCTGGCATTTAGTTAAGGGGTTGTATCCCCTCCCTAACCTCAGGGAAAAATCCCCACCTGGGGAAACAACCTTTTTTTGAGAGGTGACCTTGGTTAAAACACATGGCACTAAAGAGAGCAAACATATTAAGAACAATATGCTATATATGCCAGGTCCCTTGAAACATATGCTGTGCAGATGTTTCTTTCCTGCAACGACTGTGTCAAGCAGCAAGGATGGACCGGCTTCCGGCACAGCACTACTGATAGAGATCACTGGCCGGGTAAGAGGGAAGCAGCGTCATGGGAGGCATCTAACAAACACTGAGGTACAGACCCTCCAATTGTACTTTGTAGGTGGTACTTACTCAATGTACTCCTAGGGCAATTTTCCCTTCTTATAAAATTGGAGAAATGTAATGGTTACATGCGTAGTTGAACTTAAAGAATCTCAGCTGTCCAGTTTACCCTACAATATTTATAATTAGTAAAAAAATGACTGGGGTGATGTTTCCTTCCTACAGACATAGAAATCGGATTGCCAGGTTCCATGCTGCTCCTCCTACCATTAAGCAGGCCAATTCATGCCTTTTTTTAATTCACTAATTCACCACATCTATTAGATACCTGCTGTGTTTGCAGCCCTGTGTTAGGAGCTGAGTGTTCAAAAAACAAATTTAACTCAAAGGAACTTACTAGCACACTGTAGGCAGATGGTTAGGTACTTTCCCTTGTGTTTCCCAGCCTCTGTCTTAAGAAATCAGTAAAATTTCACAAAGAAGAGAGGTACTCATTTGTTTCTCACTTTCCAAAGCCACAGACAGCACAGTAAATAGAGGCAGGTGCCTAAGATATACTGTAAGTCTTCACTTGTGAAGTCTTTGGATGGCTTTTAAATATGTAGGGTAATTAATGACCAATACAACAAACTTTGGCCAATCAAGAGAAATGAAAAATCACAAAAACAGAACTCCCCGTCCTCCCAGTCTTCTCACTGGAAAGGGCCCGCTCAGCAGCATAACTTCTAAACAGTCATTAAGGCCTAAAGAGCAGGTACTGGGAACCCATTAAGACAGAGAAAGCAGTGAAGCTAATCCACCACCTGAAGTCATATGACTCATCTGAAGCAGAAGTGGTGAGAAACATTTAGGCCAGGAATCTGAAATTATGAGCAGCAAAGAAAGTCATAATGATTGTACTGATGAGTCATCTGCCATCTGGTTCTCATTAAGAAATGATAAGTCAAAGAACAGATAACAAAGAGTAGAGCAATACCACAAATGTGAAGAGGACTGTTTTTCTAAAATAACAGAAGGAAAGGTGACGTATATGAGAAGCTATCACAAGGAGACAAATATATTTAGAACCTCACTGAGCAGGCTGGACAGAAATAGGTTTTGTGAAACCTAAAACTGCAGAAACCGACATGAAAAGGGAAGGAGAGAGACCTATACTTTAGTCATCCAGCAAACTGGAAACCAAGAGCCTCAATAGGCAAGTTCCAGCTTACCAATTTATCCTTCCCACTTCACTTGCTGGCTGGATTTGCCATACCCAAGGCGGGAAAATATGTCATTCCACTGAGGAAAGAGAATACTGGATCTCTTCTTGAGGCCTCCTTACCCATCAGCCCTCTCCTATGATCTCCTTTGGCTACCTTACTAGGACAGAGAATTATTCAATGGGATTGTTCTTTGTTCAGTGGAATTTCTCATTCTATTGTTCTTGGTTACATTGCAATTTTAGCACTAAATAACACTGTTTTATGAGGTATTGTTTGTACATCTATTTTTCTAACAGATGGTAAACTCTTTGAGAGCAGAAGCGATAGTTTATTCATCTGTCTCTCCAGCACCCAGCAAAGTTCCTGGACCAGAACAGGAATTTAAAAATTCTTAATAAATTGAATTTAACTGAACTTCCCCTTGATATTTCATTTGTGGCCCATTGTCCTGTGGTTTCTTCTACAAAAACTATGAAATCCCATTGAAATTCTAGCTGCACCACTCAAAAATTTAGCTAAAAGAGGGGCAGTGGATTGATATTCAGTCATTCTATAAATATTTATTGAGCATTTGCTACATGTTACACAGAGTTCTTGATGCTTGGGATATGTTAATAAACAAACTAAGATTCCTGCCACTGCAGAGGTTACATTTACGTAGGGGGCAGAAACAGAAATTAAGTAAGATAAGTAGACATGCTAGTAAGATAGAAGATGGTAACTGCCATGGAACAAGAAAACAGAGTAAGAAAGATCAGGAATGCCAGGATACAGGATTTAGGTCAGGCAGTTGCATCATCAGAGTGAACCTCATTGAAAAAGTGAGACTTGATCAGACCTGAAGGAGGTGATAGAGTTAGCAAAGTGGATATTTGAAAAAAGATGCATCACACTTTCTTCTCTCAACTCAGTAAAGGACTTTCAGCCAGTGATTGCTCCTTGAGACTCCGAAGACATGGGAAGTTTGCCAAGCTGCCAGAGCACTTGCTTTTGGCCCACTCCGTGAATTCTGTGAGGTTTTAGTCATTTAATTACTGTTGTGTGACGTGGGAGGCTAAACAGGAACAGAGAAAGGAAAAGTTCAGGACTCCAGCACAGGGTAGGGGTGGGGAGAAGAGAGGGAGCTCCACCCTAATCTGAGATGGGGGAAGGTTCTGGAATTCTTATGAGAAGCATGAAGTCAGATCTTTCCTATTTCCTAAATGTTTGTCCCTATAATACATTTAAATTATCTAAATCTGACATTTAAACTCACAGAATCTCTTTGCTGGAACCAAAGACTTCTTTTAACTGGTTTTATTTCCTTCATTCTATATTTCTTTGGCAACCAAAGGAGAATAATCAAAACTACAATTTCTGGCCCAGTAGAAGGAATTCTAGTTTTGTGGTTTTAATCATTGCTCTCTACTGGTCTTATCACTTTACATCTTTCTTTTCCTTGGAGCTTTTTCAACATAGCTAATCAAAATATAGATAAACATTTATTCATTCAATTAAATATGTTTAATAAGTGGTTGACAGGTCCCAGGCCCTATGTACCAAGAACACAAAGGTGAGAAGATGTGATTCTATCAGTGGTGAGAAACCATAACCTCTTGGGGTGCTGCTATTCCACAGACCAAAACATAATGGCAACAACTCACAAGAAAACAATAACATATAGTTGTCATGCTCTAGAAATGATTCAGTAAAAAAATAATAAACATATTTTTCAACATTCTCTAAAGGGGTAAAACTTCATAAAACTCGTGTTCTTACCAATAATGATTTTACAACTGTCATTATCTTTTCCATAAAACTATGAAACCCAGAAATATTCATTTAGCCACTTCTCCTGGTTCCTGTAAGTCTGTTTCACTGAAACACCTTAGTCTCCCACATTTGCCATATTATTACTACATGGCAAGAAAGGAAGCAGGTGAAAGCTTCACAAAAATTAATAAAGAGGAACTAGAGACAATAAAGTTAGGTGGAGCCTTGAGGCAGGAACTAAGAACAACCTATAACTATAGAGAGTAATGTTTGTCAGGTTGTCCAAGACCACAGAGCTCTTGAAGTGGTTCATTTGGAGAGCATGCTTTTTCTGCTGTTGACTCCAGTGAGGTCTACCCATTTGGTGTTGGTGGTGTGATTGATGTAAGACACAGCTCAGTTGTCTGAGAGGTAATTTTTCTTCAGCATTATTGGTCTTAACTAAAGAATCTCTCAAAGGTTCCTCAAAAAAATTAAAAATGGAACTGCCTTATGGACCAGTGATTTCACTTCTGGGAATTTATCCAAAGAAACCCAAAATGAATTTGAAAGAATATATTTACCCTTATGTTCATTGCAACTTTATTTACAATAGCCAAGACATGGAAGCAACCCAAGTGCCCATCAATAAATGAGTGGATAAAAAAAGCTGTAATATATATATATATATATAAAATATTATATATATTTTATATATATAAAATATTATATATATATAAAATATTACTCGATCATAAAAATGAATGGAATCTATAATTTGTGACAGCATAAATGGACCTATAAGGTATTATGTTAAGTGAAATAAGTCAGTCAGAGAAAGACAAATACCCCATGATTTCACTTATATATGGGTGTAAAGAACAATATGAATGAGCAAACAAAACAGAAATAGATGAAGAGATACAGAGACTGATGTTTGCCAGAGGGGAGAGGGGTTAAGGGGCTGGGTGAAAAGGTGAAGGGATTGAGAAGTATTGGTTGGTAGTTACAAAACAGTCATGGGGCTATAAAATATAGCATAGGAGATTTAGTCAATGATGTTTTAATAATTATGTATGGTAAGTGAGTGCTGGGAGCACCAGGAGGAATACTTTACGAAATATATGATTATCTAACCTCTATGCTATACACCTGAAACTAATAGACAATAGTACTAAATGTAAACTGTAATTGAAAAAAAAATTTAAATTTAAAAATAGAATCTCCTAACATTCAAATAACAACATGTAAACCACATGTGCATGGTGTTTGGTGATTGAGCAGGTAACTACTGACTGGTGATGGGGTTTCTCTTCTGCAGTAGGAATTGCAGATATGTGAGAATGGGAGGAGAAAAGTAATATCATAGACCTTCCTTGTCTTATTTATCCATGAGACTCATTATTCTAAGGAGGATTTGGTACTGCTTTCTTGTTGTTGTTCTTGTTACTGGGCCCATCCTGTCGCTGTACCCAAATGAAGTATGCCTGGAATTTAAGGTGTCATTTTACCAGCCTGACCACAGGTACCACATTGTTTGCCCTGCTCTGCTCTCCCTTTAAGTAATACCTCTGTCTCAATACTAATTTCAGTGTCTCAGTTGAAAACCCAGAGAAGAATAATGAGCCCTCTGCCCCTGCATATCTTCCAAAAAGGTAAGACAGACCAGAGAAGCAGTAAAAAGACAGGCCCATTGTTTGAGCCCAATGCAGGGACTTCCCCTTTTGCATAAGCTGAGTCACATTTTTCCTGTTGTCAACTTGAAGCCTGTCCGTTGATGTACGATAGGGCTATCTTGCTGATGTATGAAGCCGAGCAGACAGGTTTCCTTGCTTTTGTTTGCCTTACCTTGGGCCCTTACCAATTAGAAGCTGTCCACTGGCCAAAGGAGATAAGACATGGTTTATTAAAGCTTGGATACTGTACTGAATGAACTCATTTCTGACCATTTTCTTCTGTTAAAATGCTATCCGAGGTTCCTGCCTTGTGCAATCTTACTGATTTTGACACAGTCTTTTGGAATGTATATGTGCATTTTATTCTTGATATCTGTTCAGTTGACACATGCTTTAAAACCACAGATATCTTTAATTGGCTGGCAAATTGTGAAAACAGGAAGTTAAAGGATGGAATCAACTGTGAAACAACCATAATAAGTGAAGTTTTCCTGCTTAAGTGCCAAGATAGAAAAGCTGCTATACTAAACTAAAAAACAAACAAACAAAAAATGAAATGATAATATCAATAAAATTCACAGGAATCGTGAACAGCCAAAATGTTCTAATTATTATACTTTCAGGGACTTACACCCAATGAAATGGTCTTCAGAACTTAAATCACAATATTGTTGCTAGGCATAATAAAATCTTAAACATTAGGAGGGGTGTGATAACATTTGCTTGCTAGGAAATATTTGTGATGGTACTTTTTTGGTAAATCGCCATTCAAATTGAGTTTAAAAAATGGCTATTCTAATTGAATCCTTTCATTTATTCAGCAAATATCTATTGAGTGTTTACTCTAGGGCAGGGTTATGACAGTTCTGATGTAAAGAACACAAACAAATATTAGACTGAATGAACAAGGTAATTTTTAGACAAATAAACCAGAACTACTACTTTACAACTATGTAATATGTTTAGGAATTGCATTACTTTTAAAATTTCAGAAATGTGAACGGATTTTAAATATATCTGGATAAATTTTGAGGCAGAATCACTGTGGGCAGTAGAATGGGAAAGGACAGAGAATACACCACATATATGGTAAATACTATCCACCCATCTTTCAACAATTTCTATATAAAATGTGCTATATAAACAATGTCATGTGCCATCTATTAAGATAATTTGCTTTAAAAGTATGATCAATATCTCTCAAGGTCTAACTCTGCCAGAAAAGAATTAAAAATATCACAATAGGACATTTTAATGTCATCTTGCTGAAAAAAGAATAAAGAATTAATAATGAAGACTTAGCACAATTGATTGATAGTTAGATGATCTTCACAATGCATTTATTAACCTATTTAACCTTCAAATGCCATTTTAAAAGACTGCTTAAGAAAGAAATACTTAGGGGGCAGTTGGAAATTCATTTCAGTCAGCCTTAATTGTATTTTAAAATTCTTGTTTCTAGGCCCTGGCCAGTGTGGCTCAATTGGTTGAGCATCATCTAAAAAGTCACTGGTTTGATTCCCAGTCATGGGTTGTGGCTTGATCCCAATAGGAGGCATGCAGGAGGCAGCCAATCAATATTTCTCTCCTTCTCCCTTCCTCTCTTTCTAAAATCAATAAAAACATATTTTTTTTTACAAAATCTGATTTCTAGATATTTAAAATCAAAACTGAAAAGAAAATAAATCTACTCTAAGTGTCTCTTCTTACAGATAAGGAAACTGAGGCACAAACAAATTGACTGAATTCCAGAGGTCACAGCATTTATCCAGAGAAGAAGCCAAGCCAAATCCAGGTCACCTAGACACCTGACTGTTTTACATTTCTGAGCTGACCGGGGGTGGTGGGGGCGGGGAGGAGTGAAATAAAAAACTGCATTCTAGAATTATCTAATTATCCTTTATCCCATATTGTGAAATGATTCCATGTGGGGACAGAATCAGTCACTAATTGGAAAGTCAGTGCATTAAATTTAAACTCATGAATCAGCCTTTAGAGGTGTTACACATGTCATAGTTTTATCACATCCATGGATCATTCCAAAGGTGCTCACCAACCTGGACTACAAAATAGTCCCTTTTATTATCTAATCGAAAGAAAAAGAGTAAAGAAAAAATAAAAGTATAAAGACCCTCCCAAGGAGAAATCCAGAGAAACTAGCAATAATAATGTAAAATTTTCAACTATGTAATTTCTAAGATTTTCATTTAACTGTAAAGTCAAATCACACTATTATTCATTTCACAGCTACAGATCAGTCTGCTCATGTGTGAACCATATGGAATAACAACCATTTTCTCTTCAGGTGAATGATCCTGGTTTGAGTTACCAATACAATCTGATAAAAATACATTATCCCAGATTGACTCCAGTTTATGGGAAGGTGGAAATTTTTAAGTAAAAGACTACAGACTTAATTATCCTAAATTAGGTGGTCAAAGAGAGAACATATGAGAATAGAACTTTACTCCAAATCATTTATAAATATCCCAAATTTTTAAAAATTATTTTAGGAGAAACAAACTTCAAAGAATGTATAAATCTTGACATATATTTAAGTAAAACAAGTGTCAACTTTTACAGTCAAATTTTTATCTATAAGCTATAGCTACATTGAATCCTATATAATAAAAGCCCAGCAACCAAATGGCGTAACGACCAGAACGACCGCTCGACCAGTCTCTAGGAGGTGCATTGACCACCTCTCGTTCTCTCCCCATGCACCCCCGGCCCGCAGGCTCCAATCACTGGATGGCGAACAGGGAACCAGGGTAGGTGGTGGTGGGGTGGGACTGGGGACTAGCGAGCAGCCAGAAGATGGTCTTGATCACAGGCTAGGCCTAGGGATCCTACCTATGCATGATTTCGTGTGCTGGGCCTCTAGTATACTGATAATACAGTAACTTTCCATTTTCTCATACTGAATCAACTCATCTATAAACCAAGCTCAGGTGTTTTCACTCTCCTTTAGTTGATGGTACAGTATCCACCCTGATTCCCTTAGGCATAAATATAAGCTAAGGGAGTATCACTGGTGTGACTGTGGTGAGTGACATGGAGGTCTGAACTATCCACCCATGCAGTTTACTTGTGCTCTCTTATTGCTTGTGACATTTCTGGATATACATTTTTATCTAATGGAAGACTGATGCTGGGCCCATCCTTGGCCAGTCTCACAAAAATTAGGTCATAATTGGCAATTCAATTAGCATCCGATGGTCAAGTGTTCCATGTCTAGTAGGACCCAATAACACTCTAAGAGCTTTTTTTCAAAAAGGCTGTGATTCTCCACTGCAGATGACACAGCCTTGCTCCAGACTCCCAAAGGCCTGCCTTGAGTGTCTCCCACTAGAGGTTGCCTTCAACTCCAAATCACACCTTTTCCCACCACTGACACCTCCAGGTCTGATGGATCTCACAGCCCAAGAACCTAGACCCACTGCAGCCTAGACCTGATGCAGAGCCCTTTCCACATCTGGTGCCCACTCAAAGCTGACAGCCTTCTAAGTAACCAAGTGTGTGAGCTACAGTAACATTCCTGGTTGTAGAAGTTTCCCTGTGTTGGGGATGCAAGATTCAGCAATTCGACTTTTACATTGGACATATTCCACCATGTCCCTGACCTCTGGGCATCTATAAACCTCACTGATGTGGCAAGTCTCTGAATCTTCACCTCCCACATTGAGGGATGGCTGACTCATATTGCACAGGATGGACTATCTTTGCAAATGTTGAACATTCAGGAAGTACACCAGAGCCAAAATCCACTAGAGGCATCTATCCTGACATCTCCTTCTCCAAACCAGATCCCTGGTTTTCCCAATCAGGGCCCATAGGAGACCTGCCTTGACTGGACATCTAAATACCTCTGAGCTTCTAGAACCCTGTCAAGTTCTGAGTCTGCTCTTGAGCAGTTCACTGTTCCACTGTAGGAGGTGCGGGCCTGGTGACAAGCTGCCCAGGGGTTTCTCTGGCTTTCACATTCAGCACAGGCAGGCCTCATTTTATTGAGCTTTGCTTTATTGTGCTTCACAGAGGCTGCATGTTTTTCACAAATTGAAGCCAAAACCCTCCACCAACAAAAAGATTACTACTCACTTTATTGCTATACTCATTTTATTGCGGAGGTCTGGAACCAAACCCACATCTCCTGTATTCATTTGTTTGTTAATGGCCCCCAAGTTTCTCATTATCCACTGCAGAGCATCAGTATAGCTTAGCAATAACCAGCCAACTCTGCTGTCCTTGCACACCCCATCCCCACGTCTTTCAAATCCCTGAAACTAGTGGGTAGAGTGTCGGCCTGTGGACTGAAGGGTCCCAGGTTTGATTCTGGTCAAGGGCACGTGCCCGGGGTTGCGGGCTCGATCCCCTGTAGGGGGCATGCAGGAGGCAGTCAATCAGTGATTCTCTTTCATCATTGATGTTTCTATCTCCCTCTCCCTTCCTCTCTGAAATTAATAAATTATATATATATATTTTAAATCTCTGAATTATCACACCAGCAAGAGTGTTCTCCATGGGGATGTTTCTGCAAGTCACCACTGGTGAAATGTTCAGCAATGGTGCCAGGGACTGTCTGTGTCCTACAATGCTCTCAGGATGGAGTGCTCCTTGCTTGCTGGGCAATAAGCAAGCCAGGCCCTAAACCCATCAGACCTCCTGATTGATCAGAACACTTTTGGTATCAACTATATCAATTCAGGTCTACCCAGAAGCAGGTGCCAAGACAGGATTACACACGCACGATATTTATTGGGAGAAACTCCCAGGAATGATAAAGAGAGAGGAAGCAGGAGCAGGCAGAGCCTTTAAACCACAATGAAGAATTGACATCTGTAAAAAGAGAAACAGAAAGTTTCTAATCCTGGCTCCGAGGATCTTTATCTCTGTAACTTTCCCATTTCTGCATCCTTTGCTCACAAAGATGTTAGAAGAAATGACATGGAAAGGCCTAACTCAGAGTCCAGACACAGAGGGCACTCAACAACTATTCATTATATGTTCACTGCATAGGAAATATAATAAAAAATATTGTAATAACTATGTATGATGTCAGGAGGAAATATCATGTATATGATTGTCTAACCACTATGCTATACAACTGAAACTAATCTATAATAATAAAAGCATAATATGCTAATTAGACCAGACGTCCTTCTGGATGTCCTTCCTTCTGGATAAAGCCACAGCGGGCAGGGGCTGAGGCAGAGGCACCAGAGGCCCCCAGCGGCAATGGCAGGTATGGGCTGCAGGTGGGGGCCAGGGCCAAGGCCCTTGCATGAATTTCGTGCATCGGGCCTCTAGTATAAAATAATATTAAATGTAAAGTGTAACTAAAGAAATAATTTTTAAAAAACACACATGTATTTCTCCAATGACTAATACTACTGAGGGGAAAATATCAGGGGAATGATCAGCAGAGCCCCTAACTATCCTTCAAAGAAACACAGTGCCGCTAATTCCATGTGTGCCCAGGTAGACACAGAGGCTGCCACTCTCTTATTTACAGTCCCTGTTTCTCACTAAAGTCAGTGGTAAGCACTTGATATATGAAATAGCACAAGGACTTAAATAGGATGCACTTCTCTCTTACAGACAGGACCTCAAAATGTATTTTATTTCACAAGCATTATTACCAACTAAGTTGCATCTTTCCTATTTGTAATCAGAATGAAGAAAAATAGGGCTAGTGACAGAAAGCAGGATAAGGCAAACTTATACTGAGAGCTGGTTTATCCCGGGTACTACCTTACCTTACAGCAGCCCTCTGGCATTGGAATCATTATCCACATCATCTGTGAAATCTAAGTCTTATAGAGGTTAAGTAACTTGTCCTTGGTAACTCCGTTAATTATTAGAAACTAGAGGCCCGGTGCACATATTTGTGCACGGTGGGGTCCCTCTGCCTGGCTGGCAATCGGGGCTGATCAGGCCAGCTGGCAGGGAGGAGGGACCATAAGAGGTTGGCCGGTAGCGGGAGGTTGGCTTTGGGAGCGCACTGACCACCAGGAGCAGCTCCTGCATTGAGCATCTGCCTCCTGGTGGTCAGTGCATATCACAGGGACCGGTCATTTGGTCGACTGGTGTTAATGGTAGCTTAGGCTTTTATATATATATAATCAATCACTGACTCCAGAAACTATTTTTGGTATATTTTGTAAAAGAAATATTGTATATTTACTTTTTTAAACTTTATCTGTAAAATGGGCCTTATACAAGAATTATAGAAGTTTTTCAGTTTAAATTATTTTCTTTCCAATACAAAAAAATTCTATATTATATATTTAAGGTATATAATGACTTTTGTCCCAATCCCTGTAAACATTACATTGTTTGAAGTAGTTAGTTGTTTATAGATCTATTTATTGCACTTAAATTTTAAACTCCTTGAGGGCAGCTATCATGTCAAATTTATCTCATCCCTAGACAACTGGAGCAGGCCTGAATATCGCATGTACTTAATTTACGTATGTTGAGCTGAATAGGAAATTTTAAACAACTCAGTTAATTTTCCTTTTAATTCTCCAGTGGTTCTGATATAACAAATTAGAATATTAGAGAAGAAAAGACATTCTCTTATTTAATCTACTAGAGGCCCAGTGCATGGATTCATGCACATTGAAAGGAAATTAATTAGAAGGTGGTCGGTGGGGCAGGACTGGGCGAGACAGGCGGGACAGACCCTGGAGCCAACCACCCGTAGTCCCTCCCCAGCCAGCCACACCTGGAGCGACACTGGGGCTTGAAGGGCATCTGCAGAGTGAGCAGGGTCCATCTGTCAGGTGGGGTCCCTCAGCCTGGCCTGTGGGGATTGGGCCAAAACTGGCAGTCTGACATCCCCTGAGAGGTCCCAGAGTGCAAGAGGGCACTCTGCAAAGGTGCTGTCGCTCAGCAGCTCCTGCGTTAAGTGTCTGCTCCCTGGTGGTCAGTGCTCATCATAGCTACCAGCCAGTCAGCCGGTCAGCTGGTCAGGGAGTCGCTTAGCCTTTTATATATATAGATGGGACCCATGGCATAATAGAAGGGCCCTCTCAAAAGCCCAAGAACCCTTCTATTTTTGAGAAGACAAAGTTATTTAACTTGCTTTTTTTTTCTTGGCTAAAAGATAGAGTGGGTATGGAAATCAGCAAGGATCCCTGTCCCAGAAACTCAACCCCTGAGTGTCCCCACTATGTGGAGAGGTGGCCAATGATAAGCATAAAAGTAAACAGTGCATGTGAATTGTGGAACAGATCATGAAAGGGAATTACAGAAAACAGGGCCTTGGCAGTGGCTTTCAGAGTTCACGCTGTGGTGAAGAGCCCAGCCTTTGGAGACCGACCAGCCTCAGTCAGAGCCCTGTTTGTGACACTGAGCTGTGTGACCTTGGGACAAGTTGCTGAACCTCTCTAACCACAGTTTCCTTGTGTGTAAAACAGAGATAATAATGGTGCCATGAGGATGAAAAGGAAGAGCAAATGTAAAGCCCTTAGCACATGGCCAGCACATGATAAATACTTATTAAATAGGAATTTATACTCATTATTCTTTTTACTATGCAGGCAACTAGCTGCTTCATGTGTCTGAGCCAAATGATAACCGCATTTGGAACTCACAATTGAGATCTTTGCATTTCCACAGCACCTTTCATCTCAGAGGAACAAAGCCCTGCAGAGTATTAATTCTTTATTTATACTGGTAAAGGCAAGAGCACATACAACGGCCTAGTTATTAACAAGAACTGTAGGCTAGAGAACTAACTCCACATACACAGAGTTAAACCAAGTAAACACTTAGCAGTACCTAGATTTCTCATCTTCTAGAATTCCTCTTTAATTGGATCAGTTAGTTGTTTTCAGTGGCTAAATGTTATTTATTAGCAGTGTAAGTCAATGTCACTGCTATATTACTCTTTTTGGGGGGTGGAGGGGGGTGTTTGTTTCTTGAAAACTGCTCTCAAATTTTCTAAATGTGAATCTAAAAGTCTGTCAGTCTATGCACCGATAACAGAAAACAGATTGTAAATGTAACGAGATGCAATCAAATCAAACAAATCCAATGAGAGCGCCAGAAGGCTTAATATTAGGACTGCTCTTGTTCACAGGCTTTTGCTAATGATGGAACAATTGTTTGTGCTGATTTGTCGCTGGCATTGATATGCAGAAAGCAACACTTTCCTCTCAAATCCAGCTAAAAATGTTCTAGTCCTGTCAATAAATTTGCTGTGTCTGGAAAGAGCAACTCCAAAGAACCTTTCTAATTAATAAGGAAAAGGGATCTACAAGCACAGTCTGCAATTCTAAATACAGGATTTTAGTTGAAATACACAGTGATTTTTCTTCTTGTCACTGTTTTGTCATCTACTGGGATGCCTGCATTTGTATGAACACCTTGTATGCATTTATAACCAAACAGAGCTTTAAAATATTGGAATTGGTCAATGTTGAAGGGAGGTAGGTGGTAAACTGCTGAAGGATGTTGCAAGATTCCAAACTCATCTAACATTTCCTTCAGAAAATATTTTTTAAAAAAAGTAAATGTCCTCTGACTGCTGTTCACATTTACTGCGGGGACCAGTTTTTTATCAAACAGCACCTGCCTCTCTATTCAGAGAAGTCTGCATGCTAGGATAAGTGCAAACAACAAAGGCTTCGACTGTGGCAACGGCTGCATCATTTTCTTGGAACTTGCCATTATGTTTCAGGTCAGAGATTGAGGTTTGGTACAGAGAACGGAGCTTTTAATATCTGGTGAATGGATTTTTATAAGAGGTTGGGAAGCTTCGGGTCTTAGAGAGAAAAATGGTGCTTTAAAAATAGTCCCATTTCCTTTGTACCGTAATTATCAGTGCATGACAAATCGTTTTTATTCTGTTCCATGTGGGCAAGAGGAAATATCCCCTCCCCATCTCTGAGGGCTGGCCATTTTCAGAGGTCAAAATGTTCCCCTGTTTAATCAGTTTCTTGATAACATGGAATTTACCTAGAAGATTGATCCTGAAACATCACTTTTAAGGGAGGATGAACAAATGATACAAATTCATACATCTTTCCAGGAAGTCAATGTCATATGTTCATTGTTTAAACAGGTAATATTGAGTAAATTGGTAGCTTTTCTATAATTCCTATTGGAAAAAAGCTCTATTGTGTAAGTGACCAAGCATCAGAAATAGAAATAATCAGCCTTGTTGAAAATAGAAAGAATGATAAAAATTTGAAGGAGTAAAACAATAGTCCAACATGGATGAAGAGACCCCAGTCAAATCATTTAATGCTGCTGAGCTTCCATTTCTGTCTATAATGTGGAAATAGTCAAATGTTTCCTTTCAGGGCTGTTATGAGCAAGAAATGGGAAAATGTAAACAGCTTTACAAATCTTAAACCTTTTTTAACAGCATTAGAAAGAAAAGGAAAAAGTGGAATGATAATAGTAACAATTACAAAACAATCATTACTATTAAATATAACAATGACGATTATTATTATTATTGAAAATAAATAATCTTGCCCGGATAAAATAGTGATAAAATTGGTAGATGGTGCCACTCACACTATGTTGTTCTTTTTTTATAATATGTTTTTATTGATTTTTTTAGAGAGGAAGGGAGAGGGAGAGAGAGATAGAAACATCAATCAGCTGCCTCCTGCATGCCCCTTACAGGGAATAGAACCTGCAACCTGGACATGTGCCCTGACCATGAATCAAACTGGGGTCCTCTTGGTTCATGGGTCGATGCTCAATCACTGAGCCACACCGGCCAGGCTATGTTGTTCTTATGCTCTGGACTGGAAGACAAGGAGACACACAGACCCTATAATCCTGCATGAAAAAGTCAAGTCTACTCTGACTGAAGTGGACGCCAAACACATTAACATGTGTTCTTTGAAAGAAACTCCGCAGACCCTGTCTTAAGGTCACATCTTTCTGAGAGCCTTTCTCTAAAGCAAAGGGTAGGCTGGTAGAGGATGCTACACTTCAAAGAGCTTGCAGAGTTTCCAATGACCTTTGCCCACAGAACAGTCACCTTAACATACCAAGGTCGTGTGTCTCTCAATATCAGTTGTCCACATGTTACACGAAGTCGCCAGTCAATGGCAAGCATTCATTATCATACATATCTCTGTTTCAAAATTCACAGCTTTCCTTGTTACAGAAACTAAAAATTTTTAAATAGCATTCTAAAAATGTGGCAGGAGCCTGGCTGGTGTAACTCAGTGGTTGAGCGTTGAGAGATCTTGGTTTGATTCCCAGTCAGGACACGTGCCCGGGTTACAAGCTCAATCCCCAGAAGTGGGCATGCAGGAGGCAGCCAATCAATGATTCTCTCTCATCATTGGTGTTTCTCTCTCTCTATCCTTCTCCCTTCCTGTCTCTCTAAAAATCAATAAAAACATATTTAAACTGTTTTAAAATGTAGCAGAAATTATGGATTGAAAACTACTATAGATTTTTGTTTCTGAAAACAACATCCCAGGAAAATAAGTACACTTTTAACAGTTTACATACAAATTCCCTCACTCACTATCAGGTAATAAGTTTTGTGGTGAGAAGGTAAAGTCACTTATTGTAAGTCTATACACACTACAGTTCCTCTGCCAGCGCTGGGAGAAAGATGCAACCAGCATACATGCATTGCCATATGTATGTATTTTTCTCTTCCTTTGGTGGTTGCATACTGTATCTGACCAATAGCTACCACCAAACCCTTTATGTGAATTCACAGAGGTATCCCATTTCTAATTCTATTCCAACAACTGGACATGACTGGCTTCCTGAAAGCTCTAATTTGTTTACCCACTAGAGAGCTGGTTTAAGTCAGGTTCATACATCAACACAATAAAGTCATTTGATGACATTTGGTATAAGAGAAAAGCATGAGCTTCTAAGCCTTATAAATCCGTGTTAACTCTTTTTGTAGCTGTATGACCTGAGTGTTCTTAAGGCTTCATTTCTGCCTTCAGGAGAAATGGTAAGACATTGTGCCTTCATCCTGCAAGGGGGAAAAAAATTCTCCCATGAGAATTCTTAATCATAAGCTAGTCTTCACATAGATTTGGGGTTCATGCAAAGCCAGATTTGGGATTTCTGTGCAAGCCAGAAAAATTTCAAGCTGAGCATTTAAGGTGGCCCACGGTTGTTAATGCCTCTGAAACATCTGGAAAGAGAAAATGTTGAAACTTCCCAAAGGAAAGCACCTTAAACCCAGGACACGAAGTTTCCCAGATAAAGCGCCAAGAACCATGAGCTCACAATAAGGAAAGAAAAATCACAAAACACCCAAGGAAACAAGCTGCCATTAGCAAAAGTCAGCAGATACAATACATAATAGAATGTGACCTGCAAAGATTGTAAATAATAAATTTAAAAACAAATATTTATAGATTTCCTACTTTGTGCCAGACTATAGTTGGACTGGAATCAAGCACATTGAGCAAAACTGACTTCTTGACATTTGGTGGTATTTATTATCAATGTTTAAAATGTGAAAAAAGAATGTCTACTGAAACTTTTTAAATAAATAAGTAGGATGTCAAAATTATAGTCAGTTTTGATAAACAAACAGAACTTGAAGAAATAAAAAATGATAATAAGGAAATTAGAAACTGAATGGACAGGATAAGCCATGGGATAAAAATAATTGAAGAGATGACTCAAGTTTTTATCCAGAATATAGCACAAGAGACAAAGGAGGATATGAATAAGAGAACAGAGAACATAAAAAATAGATAGAGAAGGCCCGGCCACCATGGCTCAGTGGTTGAACGTCGACCCATGAACCAGGAATTCATGAGTGGGGGGAGGGCAGGAAGCAGCCGATCAATGATTCTCTCTCATCATTGATGTTTCTGTCTCTCTCTCCCTCTCCCTTCCTCTATGAAATCAATAAAAAATATATTTTTTTAAAAAAATAGGTAAGAAGATCTAATGTATACTCATTCAGTTTTGCAGAAGGAAAAACAAGGAAGAGAGAGGAAATATTGCAAGACAATAGCTGAGAATTTTCCAGAAGTGAAAGGAAGCAATCTCACACTCAGAAAGCCCAACAAATCACATTAGGATTTTTTTTTTTTAATCCTCACCCAAGGACATGTTTTTATTGATTTTAGAGAGAGAGGGAGGGCTAGAGAGAGAAAAACATCAATTGCCTCCCATGCACTTCCCCATCTTGGATCAGATGGAACCTGAAACCCAGGTATGTGCCCGACTGGGAATTGAACCCACAACCTTTTGGTGCAAGGGATGACATTCCAAACAACCAAGTCACCCAGCCAAGATTCACATCAGGATTTTTATATTTTTTAAATATGTTTTTATTGATTTTTAGAGAGAGAGGGGAAGGGAATGGGATAGAGAGGTAGGAACATTGATGAGAAACACAATCATCTGCCTCCTGCATGCCCCCTGCTGAGAACTGAGCCCACAACCTGAGCATGTGCCCTGACCTGTAATTGAACCTACTGAGCCACACCAGCCGGGCTCATCAGGATTTTTTTTTTTAAAAAAAGAATTTATTTGGCAACAAAATTTAATGACAACATACTTTATAACATTTGGTGTAAGTACCAAATGTATGTTAACAGCTCTAGCTAGTATGGCTCAGTGGTTGAGTGTCAACCTAGGAACCAGGAGGTCATAGTTCAATTCCCGGACAGGGTACATGCACGGGCTGTGGGCTCAATTCCTAGTGGGGGGCATGCAGGGAGCAGCCAATCAGTGATTCTCTCCCATCATTGATGTTTCTATTTCTCTCTCCCTCTCCCTTCCTCTCTGAAATTAATAAAAAAAATATATTTTTTTTTAAATCAACATAATGGCTAGAGGTATTCAACTGTGTGACGAAATAAAAAATGTGATCATCTTATGTCCAGTGATTGGTATGCAGGGCCACTCAATACACTCTACAAGGCTCCTAAAGAGGTTAGTTTTGAAATAAAATATAATAATCCTATTATTATTTAATTTATACATTTTTAAAACAGTAACTAGAGATTATTAAGTTAATTTTTATACATCTCTATTATTTTGTTTTTAATGGAGATTTATTACATTTGAAAATCTTTATAAACAGTATCTAAATAAATTAAAATTTCAACATACTAGAAACCAAAACAGATGCCATTACCATTTTTAATGATGAATCCCCTATGACATTTCACAAACTTTTGAGGATCTTCAAACCATCATTTGGGAAGAAAAAATTAATCAATGTTTACAGGCCACTCATGGGTCACTAATACTGTATGTCACCAAATAAAATTGAGGGTTTCTTTCCAGTCACCCTTCCTGGAGTCTCTGCATTATTTTACACCATTTATCAGACCTCACCTTCTTCCTTATTCTCCTCTCATATCTTACTTCAAGTCAGCATTGCATGCTTGCTTCTCCAATCTATCTGGCTGATCCATCCCTGCTTCTTGGTGAGTTCCTCTCATTTCTTCATAACCACAACAAGACTAAACCCTCTGCTTTTCTCCCCAACTTCATGCTGTTTTCCTTTGTTTAATCATGCTAATCCTGGGCTTGCTTCCCCAGTTCTACTCCATTGGCAGGCACATTTCCTGGGGTCTCCTATCAGCTGGCTTCATTTCATTATTAGACAAAACGGGGGCGCTGCAGGGATAAAGGAGGCACTGGCAGGGAGCAGTGAGGAAGACAGAAGGATAAAAGATGGGAGAAACTGCCCTGGCCAGTGTGAGTCAGTGGTTAGAGTATCAACCCACACACCAAAAGGGCCGCAGGTTTAATTCCCAGTCAAGGGCATGTACCTGGGTTGCAGGTTCTATAATACCTGGCCTGGTTGGGGCCCATGCGGGAGGCAATCAATCAATGAGTCCCTCTCACATCTCTCTTTCTCTCTCTCTCTCTCTCTCTCTCTCTCTCTCTCTCTTTCTTCACTCCACCCTCCCCCACCCTTCCACTCTTTCCAAAAATTAAATGGGGAAAAATATGCTTAAATGAGGATTAACAAAAAAATAAACAAATCATAAAATAAAAGATGGAGAAGCCAGGGTATCTCCCTCCCTCCACTCTCTGGCTCGGAAGCCACGTTTGATGGCTTGCCTGGAGCTGGCTGGTTCAAGATGGCTTCATTCACATGTCTAGCATGTGTTTGGCTATTAGCTGGGTTCTCTTCCATGTGACCTTTCTTCCTTCAGAGGACTACGCTAGGCTTCCTCACAGCATGGTGACCTGACGGTCTCAAGAGGGCCGGAATCCAAGACCTAACACCTATAGTGTTCAGAATTCACACAGTGCACATCGACCACATTCTATCGGTCAAAGCAAGTTGCAAGACTAATCCTTATTCACATGGATAGAAGAAATAGACTTTGCTTCATGGTGAGAGCAGAAATGTTACATTGCAAAAGGCTGGGGCACAGAGAAATGCCATTCACTAGGACCATTATTGTAACAATCTACTTCAGAAACACCACCTCCATCCAACCACAGTTTAGGGTCCTAGCCAAATGCTACTCTTAATCTCTGGTTTGTCCCCTGTTTGTCTCCTTAGCTCCTTTATCACCTGTTCAATCAATTCTTTGCACTATATTGCTTCTGGTTTCTGTGTTCCTGCCTTGACCTTAAAAGCACAGCTACTTTCTTACTTTAACACTGAATAACTCAAATCAGAATGCTAGCTTGAGCTCTCCTCCAAAATCCAATTCTAAATTTCCATAGTTCCACCTAGATTTCCCCTTCATCACTTACAAACTACATCCAAAACAAACTATAATCCTCTCTCTTAAACTATGACCCTGGTCATTTTCTCTATACTCTAAACCATGGATTGAATAACTACAGTTGGTGGGCTAAATTTATTACCACCAGTTTTTGTGTGTGTGTATTTTCTTTTTGTGTGTGGTTTTTCTGTTGTTGTTGTTAATCCTCACTCGAGGATATTTTTCCATTGATTTTTAGAGAGAGTGGAAGGGATGGGGAGAGACAGAGGGAGAGAAACATTGATGTGAGAGAGACACATCGATTATCGCCTCCTATACGTGCCCAGACCAGGATGAGGGATTGAGCCTGCAACCTAGGCACATGCCCTTGACCGGAATCAAATCAAAGATCATTCAGTCCAAGGGTCAATGCTCTATCCATTGAGCCAAACCAGCCAGAGCACTACCACCAGTTTTAATGGAACACAGCCATGCTCATTTATTTTTATACTGTCTATGGCTGCTTTCTATCTACAATGGCAGAATTGAGTAGTTGCAACAGAGATCATGTGACCTGAAAAGTTAAAAGTATTTAATACCTGTTTTTTTACAGAAAAATTCACCAACCTGTTTTCCAAACCTTTGGTTCCTTCTTTTTTTTTTCTTAAATTATAATCAGGGACCAAGTGTTATCCATCACGATTCAGGCTCTCTTCATTGCTAACTTATTTCCATATTCTCTTATCTCTCCCTGTCTTCAACCTCCTTATCTATTCTGCATATCTCAGCTAAATTGATTGTTACAACATTCTATTTTAATTGTCACTCACCTACTAACAATTGTACAATTATTTCTTTTTTAAATATATTTGTATTGATTTCAGAGAGGAAGGGGGAGAGAGAGCGAGATATAAACAACAATGATGAGAGAGAGAGAGAGTCATCCATCGGCTGCCTCCTAAACACCCCCTACCTGGGATTGAGCCTGCAACCCAGGCATATGCCCTGACCAGGAATCGAGCCATGAACTCCTGGTTCACAGGTTGACGCTCAACCACTGAGACAGCCAGCTGGGCTACATTGACTTCTTTAAAGTACCTGATAATTACATATTCCATATCCTTCCCCCATATTACCTCAATTTACCCAACATTATTTAATTGCATTTTTCCCAAACCATCTTCAATCTACTGCGTCTTCTCTTTCTTGATTTCAGAGTCTATGAAAATAGGAATTCTGTCTCATTGCTTTATAGCCCTAGCACCAAGCACAGTGTCCAGCACATGACAACCAGGGAGTGTTGAATGAATGTTCCCCCTGAACATCACTGATTTTATTTACACTTCTGTTACTTTATTTATATACTCCTTATACCCAGCATGCCCTATCCATTCTTTTCTACCTATCCTACCTATTTTCTATAGTTTTAGCTTCTCTCCAAACTGTCCTAAGCTTAAAGACCTCTTCCTTCATTTGTTTTCATAACACTAAAAATCCATACTATCCAACTATCCCTGCCTCCATGTACCAAGTTGATATGAAATTAGCCACAATATTGATTCTGGAGACCATAAGAACATGACATATATTTAAATATGCACAGTTTATAACATCCTTTTTCATAGCTCACAGCTATCCTTTCAGGTATTTCTTATTATTTTTGCCTTGGGATTTGTTCACAAATACAAGGGTAGTAACTTTGAAGATCCAGAGCAACAATCTAATTTCTAAATATATAAGTTTAAGTCCAAGGCTCTAAATTTATAAGGCTCTCTAAGAAAGTCAGTTGAGTTGTGTAATATAAGATTTTATTCTAAAATCTATTTGTCACCAACAGATATATGAAAGATATTCAACATCACTAATAATTAGGAAAATGCAAATAAAAATCACATTGAGATATCACCTCACACCTGTCAGAATAGCTATCATCAAAAAGTTAACAAACAACAAATGTTGGCAAGGATGTAGAAAAAAGGGAACCCTCATTCACTACTGGTGCGAATGTAAATTGGCACAGCAACTATGGGAAATTCCTCAAAAAATTAAGAGCAGGGAAACCACATAACTCAGCAATTCCACTTCTGAGTATATATCTAAAGAAACAAAAACACTAATTCAGAAAAATATATGCATCCCTATGTTTATTGCAGCATTATTTACAATAGCCAAGATATGGAAGCAATCTAGGTGCCCATTCATAGATGAATAAATAAAGATGTGATATATAATGGAATATTACTCAGCCATAATAACAAATGAAATCTTGTCATTTGCGACAATGTGTATGGACCTAGAGGATATTATGCAAAGTGAAATAAGTCAGATAGAAAATGACAAGTATCATATTATTTCACTCATATGTGGAATCTAAAACCAAAACAAAACAAATGAACAAACAAAACAAGACATAAATAGACTCACAGATACAGAGAACAAAAGAATTGTTGCCGGAGAGGAGGGAAGAAGGTAGGTTAAAAAGGTGAAAGGGAGTAAGAGGTACAAACATCCAATAATAAAATAAATAATCATGGGGATGTAATGTATAGCACATGGAATATAGCTAATAATAGGGTAAAAACTTTGTATGGCCAGGCAGGTGTGGCTCCGGTGGTTGAGTGTCAACCTATATGAACCAGGCGGTCCGATTCAATTTCTAGTCAGGGTACATGCCCGGGTTACAGGCTCAATCCCCAGTGTGGTGCATGCAGGAGGCAGCCAATCAATGATTCTCTCTCATCATTGATGTTTCTACCCCTCTCTCCCTCTCTTTCTCACTGAAATCAATAAAATATATTTTCAAATAATAATAATAAAATTTTTTAAAAAACCTTTGTATGGTGTCAGATGGTTACTAGACTTATAGTGGTGATCACATCATAAGATATATAAATGTCATCACTATGTTGTTCACCTGAAACGAATATATTTCCTCACATATCTATACTAATAAAAGCCTAGGTGGCCCTTGCACGTGATGTCATCACAAGATGGCTGCCACAAGATGGCCGCATATACAGCAGAGGCAGGGCCGGGTGGCCGCTCCACATGGTGAGGCCTGGGGCTCCCACAGCTCTGCGCAGTGCAGAGGAGCCCAGTCCCAGCATCTCCACCGCCTCACGCAGAGGAGATGGGTCCCGGTGGAAGAGGCGGATAGCAGCAGGGGAGGGCAGTTGTGGGTGATCAGGCCAGCAGGGAAGGGCAGTAGGGGGCAATCAGGCCAACAGAGGAGGGCAGTTGGGGGCAATTGGGCTGGCAGGGGAGGGCAGTTGGGGGCCATCAGGCTGGCAGGGGAGGGCAGTTGTGCATGATCAGGCCAGCAGGGGAGGGCAGTTGGGGGTGATCGAGCCAGCAGGAGAGCAGTTAGGCATCAATCAGGCCAGCAGGGGAGCAGTTAGGGGGTGATCAGGCTGGCAGGCAGAAGCGGTTAGGGGCAATCAGGCAGGCAGGCAGGCGAGTGGTTAGGAGCTAGTGGTCCCGGATTGTGAGAGGGATGTCTGACTGCCAGTTTAAACCAGCAGTCAGACATTCCCCGAGGGGTGCCAGATTGGAGAGGGTGCAGGCTGGACTGAGGAACACCCTCACTCCTGCACAAATTTCATGCACCGGGCCTCTAGTACTTTAATAAATAAATGTTAAAAACAAAAAACAAATTTCCCCGGCCAGTGTGATTTAGTTGGCTGGAGAGTCATCCAGTACACTGAAAGGTTGTGGGTTTGATTTCCAGTCAGGGCACATACCTAGGTTTCAGGTTCAATCCCAACTCAAGGTGTATATGGAAAGGCAATTGCTCAAAGCCTCCCTCTCTCATTCTCTCCTCCCTCTCTTTAAAATCAATAAGCATGTCAGTGGATGATGATTTTTAAAAAAACACATTTTGGTAAATTAAAAGTTTAAATTATTCTAATAGAAAAAGAAGGAAGAGTTGGGGAAAAGAAATAGAAATTACTTATTCATAGGTTATTACTCAGAAGAGAAAAGGTTCACTTAAACAAAACCTAAAACTTACAACCTGTCCTTTCAATGCTTGTGAACAAAATCCTGGAGACAATACGGACATCCCTGGAAACCAACTCTTACAACACTTGTGTGCTGAGCAGTTTACTACTGTCTTAAAAGGACAGACTATTAAATCAGGAATTTTGCCAACCAGGTGCAAATCTCCTGGCAGCTTCAAATCACCCGTTGTACACACACCTAGAAACTGGGAAATGATGCAAATCAAGACTTTTTTAAAGAGTTTTTCAGCACATTACTGATGTACACATATTTACAGACATAAAGGAAGAAGAAGAGACAGAGGACAATAATAATTACAATAGTGATTAATAAAGAGACACACATGTTTAGAATTTACTATGCTCTAAGCCTTGTTCTAAGCACTCAACATATTTTCAGTGTTGTGCTAGAGTTGGCTAGCACCAGCTTGCAAAAGGTGATTATGCATAACTTCCCAACTCTGCATTCAGTGACCTCACATTGGTAGCTTAAAATCGGGCATGGTGGGCGTATTTACACCATGAAAAGCAGCAAATACTACAAATCAGGACTTTTTACCCAGAGAGCCAGTCATTAAACATCACTGACATTAAGCCAGACTTTTATAAGACAGAGTACTCACTATTGGTCTCCTAATATATTATTTTGTGTTGTTTCATCGGCAATAAACCTGTGTTTGAGCAGAGGAAGGGGAAAGAAAAAGATCTGATTGCACAAAAGTAAGGCAAGACTTGACTATAATACATACAACTGTGAGAACAGAAGGCCTCAGAAATCATTGCAGTACCTTTCCTCCACTATGAGCTTCTGGGAAAAGTTGGCAGCATATTCTTCTCATCATGCTCGCCATCATTCTTGCCCTCTCCATGAAAACAGTTCAATCACTTTACTTTAGCTTCTGAGGAACACTGACTATTTCTGATCAGACAACACTCTTAGCCATCAATAAGTAGATATTTCTTAAACCCAGACAACCAGCTATAAAATATGACCTTGGGCAAGTTCAAAAAAAATATTCCAGTACTAGTGAATCAGGGGAAATGGTGGGATAAATGAGAGAGAACCAAAATAAAAAAAAGAAATTATAATGGCACCTAAAATGGGTGAGTTCTGTAAGAGTTAAGTTTCCATTATTTTAACAGGGTTCCACTGATGATTTGAAATGACAACACAGTGCCTCTGTTTGCCACTCCTCCTCCCTTCCCTAACAATTCTCAGCGTAAGCCCAAGAGTAATCTGGGCTAGTGCACAAAAGGAAAATTATGACAAGAATATCTTGTCATATCTCCAAAAAAGGATAAAACTTCTCCACTTCTAAGGCTCAGAAGCAAAAGCTGGTTTCAAGGCAAGTTTATGCTTTGCTTAGGGGAAGAGCTGTCCAGTAATTTAGATAATTTTTAAAATTTGCTAGCAGAAATAAAAATCCAAAAACTTGAAGAAAGAAAATGAAAACAATAACAAATGATAAATTATCTGTTCTAAGTAGCCACTGCTGGGTCTTGAGAGCAGGAAAGGCAGGTGTACCACGTAATCAGAAAATGTCTTCCCTAAATTGCAATGGCCTCCCAGGTGCTCTACTTAGTTAGAAATGGGCCATTGTTTTTACTCTGTAAATTTAAATTAGCATCTGCTGCCATTCTCTTAGAAACAAAGACTTCAGCTCTATGCTTCATTTTGAACACCCATTGGTCTGCAATAAAATTAAATCATGAATGAGGTATTATTTAAAGGTTGATAATCTCCATGCAACATCACTCCAGCAATGAAACTAAAATCCCTTGAACAAAATTCTGCTGTATAGCCAAGAGTGCCACGGTTAGGTTCCAGTTTTATAAAATTTTCCTGCATTTGTAACTTTAAATGCCTTTAGGCATGTTTTTCAAGGTGGTATTATAAACTATACAACATTGAACATAAAGTGATTAAATAATGAAACCTTAAGCTGCTGCTGTGTGTGTGCACGTGTGTGTGTGCGCGCGGGGGGGATGAAAGGGGTAGATGATAGAGTTCCGTGGGAAGTCCTGCCACGGTTCTGCCCAAATTGGGGGAGAGGAGAAAGTCTCTTCTCTTTTCCACTCTATCATCAAAAAAGAAGCAACTCCTCTGTCCCAAGGGGGTTCTTAAGTCCTCATCCCAAAGGAAACACTGATTCCACTGAGAAATTTCAGTAGCAAGTGAAATCACAGAACATAAGGCACACATGCTAAGAAGAAATTCCAAGTAATGCCCATCGTCAACAGATCAGCTCCTTTGTGTGACATCTACTAGGTGTTCCGGTCAATAATGCAGATTTTTTTTCAATAGATGGGGTTACACATATGTTGATATATATGCGATTTGATATGTATGCTATTTTGTTGTATTGACAACAGGCTTCATATGCCAAATTTTCTGAAGGTGTTAACGTCATAGATATTTTTACGCTTAAAAGTGTCGAATTTCGTGCCAAAAAAAAGAGCATTTGCGGGAAGTTTTAATTCATTAGTTTGAAGAAAAGTGCTAGTGATGGACATTAGTTTGAATAACGCACTTTTGATGCTTCTCTTGAAATTATCGTGTTTTCTTTTATTACAAAATCCGCATTACTAACTGGTTAATAATCAATCCACATTACTAACCGGTTAATGATTAATCTGCAAAACTAAGCAGTTAATAATCAATCAATCTGCATAATTAACCGGTTAATATTTGATCCACATAATTAACCCGTTGACAATTTTAACAGGTTAATAATGCGATTGATTAATTGGTTAATTATGAGGATTGATTATTAACAAGTTAATTATGCAGATTGATTATTAACTGGCTAATTATGGGTATTGATCATTAATGATTAGTAATGCAGATTTTGTGATCAAAGAAAACACTATGATTTCAAGAGAAAAATCAAAAGTGCTTTATTCAAAGTAATGTCCATCACTAGCTACACATTTCCCCCACCTTTCAGGTAATTTGTGGATACCATCCCAATAGAACTTTTCTTGTTTTGAGGCAAACCATTCAGAAACCCAATTTTCTACTTCTTCGTACGTTTTGAAGTGCTGCTCAGAAAGTGTGTGTGCCATCGATCAGAACAAGTGGTAATCTGAAGGAGCAAGGTCTGGTGAATACAGCAGGTGTGTTAATACTTCCCAGGCAAGATCTTTTAATGTGTCTTTAACTGGTTTTGAAGTGTGTGATGGTGCGTCATCATGAAGCAAAATTATTTTGCCATGTCTTCTGGCACATTCTGGTCATTTCACGACCAAAGCGTGGTTCAAATTGATTATTTGTTGTCAGTAGCGATCAGTACTAACGGTTTCACCTGGTTTTAGAAGCTCATAATACACCACACCTTCCTGATTCCACCAAACGCAGAGCATTGTCTTCTTTCGGAAGCTATTTGGCCTTGCAGTTGATGTTGATGGTTGACCTGGATCAACCCGTGATTTTGTGCATTTGGGATTCTCAAAATGAATCCACTTTTCATTGCCAGTCACAATTTGATGCAAAAAAATACTTTCTTTTGTGCCATTGAAGCAACATTTTACTGATGACTTTTCGGTTTTCCATTTGTCTTTTGTTCAGTTGATGTGGCCCCCATTTTCCTTCCTTTAAATCTTTCCCATTGGCCGAAACCGGTTTGGCTCAGTGGATAGAGCGTCGGCCTGCGGACTCAAGGGTCCCGGGTTCGATTCCGGTCAAGGGCATGTACCTGGGTTGCGGGCACATCCCCAGTGGGGGATGTGCAGGAGGCAGCTGATCGATGTTTCTCTCTCATTGATGTTTCTGGCTCTCTATCTCTCTCCCTTCCTCTCTGTAAAAAAAAAAAAAAATCAATAAAATATATTTAAAAAAAAAATCTTTCCCATTGCTTGTAAACGATCAGAAATTGTTTGCTGAGGAACATTTAATCTTTCTGCAAGTTGTTTTTGAGTTTGACATGCTTCTTCACCCAATAATGCTTATAATTGTTGCTCTTCAAAATTTTTCAGTTGACCTGGACGTTCTTTGTCTTTCACATCAAAATCATCCCTTTTAAAGCGTTTAAGCCCTAACCGGTTTGGCTCAGTGGATAGAACATCAGCCTACGGACTAAAGGGTCTCAGGTTCGATTCTGGTCAAGGGCATGTACCTTGGTTGCAGGCACATCCCCAGTGGGGAGTGTGCAGGAGGCAGCTGATCGATGTTTCTAACTCTCTATCCCTCTCCCTTCCTCTCTGTAAAAAACCAATAAAATATATTTTTTTAAAAATAAATAAAGCGCCGAAACCGGTTTGGCTCAGTGGATAGAGCGTCGGCCTGCGGACTGAAAGGTCCCAGGTTCGATTCTGGTCAACGGCATGTACCTGGGTTGTGGGCACATCCCCAGTGGGAGATGTGCAGGAGGCAGCTGGTCGATGTTTCTCTCTCATCGATGTTTCTAACTCTCTATCTCTCTCCCTTCCTCTCTGTAAAAAATCAATAAAATATATTTTTTAAAAAAATCAAATGCTTTAAAAAATAAATAAATAAATAAAGCCTTTAAGCCAGCGTTCACAAGTATCTTGATGTGGATCATGTTCACCATAAGCTTCCCGAAGTATACAATAACTTTTTCTTCAAATAAAGTAATGAATTAAAACTTCCCGCAAATGCTCTTTTTTTGGCACGAAATTCGACACTTTTAAGCATAAAAATATCTATGATGTTAACACCTTCAGAAAATTTGACATATGAAGTTTTGAAGCTTGTTGTCAATACAACAAAATAGCATACATACATATCAACATATGTGTAACCCCATCTATTGAAAAAAATCCGCATTATTAACTGGTACACCTAGAAAAAGCAGGTACAGTTTGTTATGTGGTGGAACGGTGTGGTCAGAAGGGATAATCCTATTACTAGACAACCACAAATCTGCACATCCCCAGACATGGCACATCCCTTCTGTTATAGTCCATAGCCTCATTGGAAAACCAACAGGTTCTTGTATTACTTGGTCCCAAAAGAAGTACATCCTGCAATTCTTCAGCTAAGATTGAGTACCTAAAATGTGATACTTTTGATGTGTTATTATGTTCTTGTTGGGTGGGAGAGAAAAGGGGGGCATCTGGCAGAAAAAAAAAACCCATTCTGTCAACCTAGAAACACAGAACTGCCCAGAGGAGTGTTTAACAGAATAAAAGTTTACTTCATTTTTATTTTTCCTTCCCATTTAAAGATTTCACCAACTCAGTAATGTCCCTGAAGCATGAAGCAAGCATCTCAACTCAGGGTAGACTATGAGCTAAGAACAATGGGCAGACAGACACCTGACAAGTGTGTGCCAACCTTCCACACAGTCCTCAGAGGTGAGCTTATTATCATGGACTAGAGGCCCGATGTATGAAATTCATGCAAGAGTAGGCCTTCCTTTCCCCAGCTGCTGGCACCGGCTTCCCTCCAGTCCCCGGCAGGACCTGGGCTTCCCTCGAAGCCCTGGCTTCATCCAGAAGGTCATCCGGAAGGACGTTCAGAAGGACATCCGGTCTAATTAGCATATTACACTTTTATTATTATAGATGATTCAGGTGTCCATGTGAGCAGTTCCAACATCTTCCATAAGCCCTATTGGGCATTAATTAGATAACCTTTGTATCTAATCTCTGATAGTACCTAATATCCTAAAAGTACATTGTATAGCCAGCCCAGTATGATTCAGTGGTTGAGCATCAACCTATGAGCCAGGAGGTCACAGTTTGATTCCCGGTCAGGGCACCTGGGTTGCAGCCTCAATTCCCAGTAGGGGATGAGCAGGAGGCAGCTGATCAATGATTCTCTTTCATCATTGATGTTTCTATCTCTCTCTCCTTCTCTCTTCCTCTCTCTGAAATCAATAAAAACCTTTAAAAAAAACTTAAATTTTTTTTCTCAAGTACATTGTTTCATATACAACATTGAACATGAAGTGACTAGACAATAAACCCTTAAATTGATCAGGGGCAGGAGAGGATAGTGTCCCATAGTAAGTGTCATGATCCTGCCTAAATTGTGGGAGAGGGGGTGAGACTCTTTTCTCTTTTCTCTCCAACATCAAATAAGAAGCAACTCATCTGCTTAAAGTTACAAATGCTAAACGATTTTATTAAGCTGGAACCTAACCATGGCACTCTTGGCTATACCGCAGAATTTTGTTCAAGAGGTTTTAGTTTCATTGCTGGAGTGATGTTGCATGAAGATCATCAACCTTTATGTAATACTCCATTTATGACTTAAATTTAGTTCAAGAACATTGGGTGTATAGCAAGCACTAATGTTTTACTCACTGAATGTTCAGAAATATATGAAAAGTAGCTACTGAGGAAAGCGTCAGGGGTGGTTGAATAGTTCTGGATGTCAGGGAAATAGACCAGCCCATTCTGTCAGAAACAAAACAGGCAGATCTTTTTTTTTTTTTTTTTTTTTTTTTTAGTATGTTTTGACTGGTTTTAGAGAAGTAGGGAGAGGGAGAGAGAGCTAGAAACATCAATGAGAAATAATCATTGATCAGCTGCCTCTTGCACGCCCCCTACAGGGGATCAAGCCTGCAACCGGGACACCTGTCCTGACCGGCAATTGAACCCATGACCTCTTGGTTCATGGGTCGACACTCAACCATTGAGCAACACCGGCTGGCAAAGCAGATATTTTGGTGAGTATGCTGAGAATTGCTAAGGAAGATGAGGCCAAGGAGGAAGGTTACTGCCAGACTATAAATAATTGTGGCATCAACAAATTAGTAAACGGTTTGAGGGACCTGTGATATATATAGATACAGATACATACACAAGTTCTGATACAGGTAGAATTGAAACAAAGGTATGACTATTGTCATCAACCAATTAGTTAGAAAATAATATGACAAGTCCACTATTGCTCCTAGTTCAGTTCCATGTACAGAGTAAAAGTAAGAAAATATTTATGAGAGTCAATTGCCATGTTTCCATCAATGATATCATCTTTGATCTTTATTCCAAAATAGCACAGAAGTGATCATTATAATAAAAAAAGACACCATAGGGTTTTATAAAATTTTAAATAGCTTCTTATGTGTTATTAATTTCATAATATCCTTGTGATAAAATCAGGCTATCAGGGCAGACACAGTAGCATTTAGGAGGAAAAGGGAAAAAGAAAGTAGAAAGAGAGAGGGAGGGGGAGAGAGAGAGAGAGAGAGAGAGAGAGAGAGAGAGAGAGAGAGAAAGGAAGGAAGGAAGGAAGGAAGGAAGGAAGGAAGGAAGGAAGGAAGGAAGGAAGGAAGAAAGAAGGAAAGGAGGGAAAAATGAAAGGAGGAAGGAAAGGAAGAAAGGAGAGAGAAGAGGAAAGGAAAGATCAGTCTTAATCTTAAAATTATCTCCTAATGTCTCCTAATAAGTGTTTTAAGGACTAAAAGCCACGTTGTTCTTTGGACTCCCCAGTAATAATGTTCTACACATTCTAAGTAGTATTATCATCCTCACCAATCTTAGCTATAATTTTTTTTTATAAACTAATATATATAGTTGGGGAACTTCAGAGAAAGCAACACTAAGAGCACAGTAAAACACAGTCAAGAAAGAAAGAAACAAGCATTAACTTTCCCAATAGGCCTCCTAATCTTTCTCCATGAGGCACTCCAGCCAAGCAGTAAGCTCACATTAAAAATGGGGTGTGTGAAAAGGGAGTTCTTGGAGACCAGCCTAGGGAAGGGAAATCCCTCCCATTTTGTCCTCAGTTCAACTCCCAAGATTCCCAGCCTCACCGTGTGAGTCATACTGCAATTGCCTACGATATGATATGATATGCATCTGCACAGACGCCTTCGGCTCCAGCAAGGCATTTCAAGCTCCTGCCTGCCTATAATAAGGGGGTAAATCAGTGCAGCCATGTGACCGGATGCTGAAAAGCTGGCAGCCAGGGGAAACAGTAGTGCACTTGGCTCATTTTCTTTTTCAAGGCTTTCTACTGTAAAGAAAGTTGGCCTCTGTGTATGAAGGGAAATTCAACACTTGCATCCCTTTCTTGAATTTGATCTCTTTGTTTCCATTTTAATATGTTGTGGGACGTTTCCTGTGAATATGTAAACAAGCCTTGTGTTTATTTTAATCAATGTTCCCTCCTGTTTCCAGGCTCTAGACAGCCCCGGCCCTCACTCAAATTCTGGTGGTGAGAGTAGAGCACAACCAAGTTGTAACCCAAATCTCTCCTTTTTTAAGAGGATGTGGTCGGATAAATTAAAAGGATGGCATTTCCTAAAGCAGCGGAGACTCCTATTAACTGGCTAATGAACGCCTCAATAAAGAATTAGTCAACTGAACAAGTTTTAAAAAAAAATCTTTGAGGTGAGTCATTTATAGCTTGGAAACCTAAACACCCACCCAAGACTCTCTCCCTTCCCTGTTAATCCTGAGTACTGTTCATCTACTTTGCCTCTCAGTGAACCACCTTAAAAATGTTGCCATAGTCACTGTCTCTGCTCCCTGTCATCTGATTTATTAACCCATTGTAATCTGGCTTCTGTCCTTATTACCTTACTAAAACTTACAAAGACTGGGTTCAAAATGACCTTCCTGATAAATACAGAGAATGTGACAGTACAGATTTTATTGGATTTTTCCATGGTATTTAAAGATGATAGCCACCTTCTTCTTTGAGAAATCTCTTTTCTTCTGTTTTCAATTATACCAGTCTCGCCTGGTTCTCTTACATCTCAGGTCCATTCCTTTTTTTTTTTTTTAATTAAATCTTTATTGTTGAAAGTATTACATATGTCCCCCTTCCCCCGCCCCCCATTGGCCTCTTCTAGCCCGCCCCAGGCTCTGATCCATTCTTAGTCTTCTTTTCTGAAATCTCTTCCCCTGTCCTTTTTAAAAATAGGTGTTCTCCACCTCTTCTTTGATTATCTCATTTATTTTTATGTTTTTAATATCACCTCTACATAACCTTTATATCTATATCCCTAGCTTTGACTTTCTTTCTAAGTCTACACTTTCACCTTCCCATCTTGCTTGTAGCCAGCCATGGTCATTATGGACAATTCCAATGCAGCTCTTGCTGCCAAAGTCCCACCTCGCACTCCTGCTGCTTCATGTATTTTTGTGTTCTGCCCCAGGGCATTCTATAAGGCCATTGGAGCTGCTTAAACAGAAGCGACACACAATGGAGGAGCCCCTAGATAAATGCTCCAGACACCCATATTTCAGACGGCTAATTCTTGGAGGCATTCTTTGTTCTTATCAAAAGTCTTCTGTTGCCCAGACCACTGATCTCAATAAAGTACCCTTACACTGGATCTTCCTCCACTGCTATTTCACTCTTCTTACTTGGCCATTTATGCTTGGTGGGATCACATTCCAAATAAACTAAATAAACTACCTGTACCCAAGTTCTTATCTCAGGCACTGTTTTTAAGGAAACCCGAAAGCATTTGTTACCAGGAACAGTTCTGGAAAGCAGATCCTCAGAATGAGATTCTATAGCTGGATTATCTTTATTTAGTTGATACCAATAATCCAATTACTAGTGGTAAGCAGAATGTGATAAAACCTAGCATTGTGTAGCATTCAATTATGAAGACTCTCACCCATGGTAGATGTGAAGAAGTATAAGGGAAAGGGAAATCATTGGACTGCACGATATGGGGCAATGGTTATGATATCATCCTTACCTGAAGGTCTTGTGAAGACCTCACCTGAGACAGATGCCTAGCCAGTTGATGTTGCCTCCTTATGACCCACCATCACCTCCCCTTAGAGCAGTGGTTCTCAACCTTCCTAATGCCTCGACCCTTTAATACAGTTCCTCATGTTGTGGTGACCCCCAACCATAAAATTATTTTCGTTGCTACTTCATAACTGTAATTTTGCTACTGTTATGAGTCATAATGTAAATATCTGATATGCAGGATGTATTTTCATTGTTACAAATTGAACATAATTAAAGCATAGCGATTAATCACAAAAACAATATGTAATTATATATGTGTTTTCCGATGGTCTTAGGAGACCCCTGTGAAAGGGTCGTTCGACCCCCAAATGGGTCGCGACCCACAGGTTGAGAACCGCTGCCTTAGAGTATACAAACTAATAACTAAAGTCATGGCTATGCCTTTACTAAGTTGAGAAATACTGTCCTTGCTCCAAAAGAAAGTAGCTTTATTGCAGAAAATGTAGTACTGGCTTGTATGTACTGTCAGGAATTTAAAAAAATGTGTGAGTGTATTTTGATAATTAAGATGAAGAGGCAGTATATAAACCTGAATAAGGGAGATTCGTTGACATTGAAGTACTCTTCCATGACTCAGGATTTAATGTCTCAGCAAAAACACCGGAAACCAGTCCTAACCCAAAGCTGGGGTGCCTCCTTGAAACTCAGTCACCATTATGGCCTCTGGTTAAAAAGGTGGAGCTACCAGAGCTGCCTTGGCAGAGTATTGGGGAAGGATTTGGTAGGCTCAGGGTAGTGAACAAGAAAACTCATCCTAACCATGTTTTGCAGGAGGGCCCAAAGCATGCCCCCTTTAGTAAAGACAAGAAGGAATAAAGCTTTTAGGAAATTCCATTATATCTTTGAGAATTTCAGTGCTGATTCTTCTCTGTAGGCCAGGGGATATAGTAGGAAATGATGCCACAATAGAACTCATTTCTTTTGTACCAGTAAGTATGATAGAATTTTTAAAAATCAGATACTAGGTGATAGCATTTAATAGTCAGAGGCAAGATGGGAGTGATTACTCATAATGGGCATTAAATCCAGAATGGCAATCAGAGGACCTTGGCCATGGTGTTGCTAAGGGTAAGATAGATGGGCAGTTGATCAATGGCTGGCAAGCAGAAGGCTGATGTCAACCTCCACAGGGGAACATCATCATTATTCAACCAGCTTTAAGATGGGAGCCTATTCTCAAACAAAGAGCCAATCATTGAAGAAGAATCTTAACGAAAAATCCTTAAGGACCTCCTTAATGAAAGCATGTTGTATATACTGCCACAACAAGCATATGCAATAAACACTCCCCGCTTTACTACCAAAGGCACCTGTGGCCATTTACTAGAGCAGATTGTGCACTGGGGGAAGAGGAGCACTCTAATTTTTCAAGGACAATTAGACATACTTCTGAGCTGACACACATACAAGGAGATGTGAAATGCCCCCGTGCCCTGCTACCCTTTTTAGAGTGAGGCTTGTGAAGGTCAGATGAATTTGGACCAAGCATTATCTTATAATGGTTTATGGATTCATCCTGTTGTTATTTCCTCTGCCTCTGAGTGTATAATTGGGATGGATATATGCAGCAGCTAAGTAAAGCTCATGCAGTTCCCTGAATTGTGCAAGAAGAGCCATTATTATATGAAAGGCCAAGGATAAGGATTTGAAACTACCATGCCCGGCCAAGGTAGTAAATCAGACGCAATACCATAATTCATATGAACATGCAAGGTTAATACTACAATCAAGATGTAAAGGACACAAGTATTATGGCCCTCATATGGCTGTCAAGTTAACATCATTATAGATGGTGGTTGATTAACACTAATTTAATACTCAGGTGAGGATTAACAAAAAAAAGGAAACCGAAAAGCTTAGCATTAATTTAATAAATGAGAACCACAATTCTGTGTCTGTGTGAGATATGGTATCTTTACTAGAACTGGTCAGCACTGGAACTGTTCAAATGCTGTTCCTTGGTATGTAGCTATTAACCTGGGAAGATGTACCTTGTAGTCTCCATCAGTAATGAGGATCAAAGAAATTCAGATGCATGTAGAAAGGACAAGAGTACAGACTCACAGCCTAGTCCTACGGCTATATTACTTCTCCTGTTTTCTATCAAAATGTAGTGCAAAAGGAGTGGATCATCTTGACATTCTGCAGAACATTGTGCTTGGTCCACTATATTTATGACATTATAATGAACAGGAAATGGTAAGTACAGGATTGCCACAGTTAAAAATCATTCATGCCAGAGAGTAAGAGATAAAAGCTACAAAGGTTCAGGGCTTGCCACATATTTTGAAGATGTGTAGGGAGCCAATGCTATGATATATGTCAGGACATGTCCTCATGCACTCTAAGATAAAGGACAAGCCATTGTGCTTGCAACCCTGCCATTAATAACGAGTCACAACATTCATGGGTAAAACAGATGTCCTCAGCCAGCGCCTTACACAGGGTACCTTGTCATTTTCCATTTCTGTACATATAGGCCTGACTTCTAACTGCCAGTACGGCAGTGTCTGCTCGCGGGCTCTCTCTATAGCCAGCAGAGTATGGGGAAAGCCAGAAGTACAGAAACCAGTGCAGCCCTCAGCTAGTGACTGATGAGAGTTGGTGAACACTCCCTCAGCCCTCAAGTGGGATCCATTCTACATATTCTGTTTCATAAAGTCTCCAAGAGTCCCCCAGTGGATTAGGTCCACTTGCCCTCAGTGACAACTTGCTTGAAAATTAAGTCGTTATGGAATACAACTAACATAGTTCGTGGAGAGAAATATATAGCTGTAAACAATTGGTTTTAAAGCAAGGCCATACTTTCCGCAGTAGAGACTGAGTCACTCACCATGGCACATGTGCTCATGCACCCAGACCCTGAGCTGGATGTTTTGAATGCCAGCAAATTTTGTGAACTAGATGTCAATGCCACGGCTCCAATCAACTGTATAATGAAAATAGAATATTGGGAGTCAGGCCAATATTGGGAGGAGGGAAAATGCTGTTTGGCAGAGTTTTGATCAGTATTTTTAGCTGCCCACATTTTATGAAAGGAGAATGGTCTGAGGTAGAGGTGTATAGAGACTCCTGTGCAATGGATTACTATTACCAAAAGGTACTACTAGGATTGGCCCTTTGCCATCACTGCCAATAAAGCACTTGCAAAATTTGTGCTCTCTTTCCCTGCAGCCTCAGGCTTTGTTGCCTTTGACCTCCTAACCCTGAAAGGGGTGGCGATCCAAGGGAATTCTTCCACCAGGAAATATTGTTAAGTATTCTATAGAACCTGAAGCTGTCATTCCTCATGCCAATGGGCCAATTGACAAAGAAAGGGGATATTCTACTGATGGCAACATTCAAACCTGGTTCTCCTGAGGAGTCAGAATTGCTGCAAAATAGAGACAAAGGGAACTATACCTGCAACCTGGAGCATTCACCTGTTTGTGTGGTGCTTCTGAGCCTGGTGACAACAGATAACTGGTAATTGCCACAATCACAGCCTCACAATGACCAAGTAACCTAAGACTCAGACCACTCAACTCAATCAGGCATGCAACCTAGACCAGCTTAAGTGTTGGCTGAGGGTTTTAAAAATTTTACATTGGTGGTGGAAGAGGAAGAAGATAAAAATCAATTATAGTCCGAAGACCAGCCAAAATAGCAGAGACTAGCTTGTACTACTAGTAAGCTAGCCATCTTCCTGCCTTCTCTCCCAGAGCCTTCTCTAACACAGCAGACGCTCCCATGGCTTATAGAACTGCAGTGAAATTCACACTTTTGGAGGCTTCCCTCGCCTCCACTCATCCAATCAACTCCTATATCCAGTTGACTCTACTTCCCAAGAATCTGTTGAGTCTATTATTTAAACTGTGTCTCTTATTCAGTCTCCCTGCCTGCAGATTTACTCCTCCCAAACTTTCTTCTCTAATGCAAAGAGGGTCTTTTTAAAAGCATGTCTCTACTCTTTCTTAGACCTTTCAATGGCTCCATATCACCTACAGGTTAAGGATCAAGTTTTTTAGCACAAGATACAAGTCCCTAGATTGTCTTTCTCTGCCTATATCTCCAGCCTCATGTCCTGTCATTTTTCATCCTTAAGCCATTTCACTCTCTAGAAATTTCAAGCAGCTTCAACCATCAAATACCATGTAGTAGGCATTTAATATCCATTCTATTTTCTGGAAACCATATTCTAAGTTTTCCCTCACTAAGTGCCTGCAATTGGGTCACAGTGATTGTCCCAGGAATGGACACTAGCCAACCAGAGCCAGTGATTCATGATGGAATTTACCTTTTCAGGAATCCTGGGAAAGAAACTCTAGAGCTTTTCTATTAAACACAAACCAAGGAATTATTTAATTAGATCTACTGGCAGCCATCTGGGACCACAGCCCTAAGAACAGAGCCAACACGGAGGAAGCAACGTGAATGATGGAGGGAAAGGAATTGGATACTGATTATTTCATCTGAGACCCTGTGTGCAGCCAAACCAGAAGCCAGGTCTCCCCCAGGCCATTCATGTATATAAACCAAGACCTTCCATTTTTGGCTTAATCTAGTCTGGTTCAGATTTATTCATATTGTCCATCAAATGTTTCCTAACTGATACATATATATTGCTTCATGTCTCCATATACTTGTGCATACAATTCCTTCAGTCTAAAATGCCTTACTTAAATACATTGGCTAAATGTTTATCTCCTCTTAGAGAAGTATTCTTTCCCTAATTCCCCAGAATGTATTCACCATTTACTTCATTGAATTCTCTCTGTGCATGATATGCTGATAATTAATTTGTTTACCATATATAATATGCGTAGTTAATAAATGTAGGTTTCTTCCACTAAACTATTAATTCTGTTAGTTCTTTGAAGAGAATGTGAGTCTTTTTTCAAACTATCCCAATGACAGGTACATAGTAAGAAGTTTCAGTTATATATTGCTGCTTAATAAATCTTTCCCAAATTCAGTGGCTTAAAGTAACAAAGATTTGTAATTTCTCTTGATTCAATAGCTTTACTGGGTAGATTTTCTGTTTCATGTAGTGTCATTCATCTTGGAGACCAGGACAAATGGAAGACGCACAGTGGCTTCACCCACATGACTGTCAGTTAACAGGCAAGGAACTCAGCTGGGGTTGTCAGCCAGGAAACTTCGGGGACTTGATTATTCTTCACAGGGTTACTTCTGAGAGCTACTTGAGCTTCCTTACAGCATGGTGGCTGGGTTCCAAGAAACAAAAGCAGATGCTGAAGATTTTTAAAGCCCAGCCTCATAAGTTATGCAGCATCACTTCTGCTAATATGTTGGACAAAATTGACACAGACCAGCCAAGAATCAAGGGAAAGAAAAACAGATTCTACTTATTCATGGATGAGTAGCAAAATTATATTTCCAGAAAGTATGTAAAATGAGAAATATTGTTGCAGTCATCTTTGAAAACGAAATAAGGCAACTGCAGCATTAAATTTCTAAATGAATAAATAAATGAGAAAATGAATGAATAAACTATTGTCACCTTTTATTCCTGTTGTCTTCCCATTCCACCACCTTTCTATTTAGGGTTTCATGCTGTCGCTGTATCCGCTTCTTGAAATACTCATCTTTTCTTTCAACAAGAATCACAAAAAATTTTTAACTAACAGGATCAGTATTTAGATTATTCCATATAATTTCTAATATTTTCTTGGTAGAAAAAAAAAAAGCAAACCCTCCTTTAAGCCTAAGTTTCAGGACTGCATTGGTGTGGGTGTGGGTGTGGGTGCATGTGTGTGTTTGCTTAGTTTATATTTTCAACAGTCCTAGAATGCTTTCATATTCTGACTCAAATTTTAAATTCAGTTTCAAGCCCCATGCCTAGTTTTACCCTTTATATAATACTCAGCACAAAAATATGCAATAAATGTGAGGAAACTTGAGCTAGGTTTATTATCCTGCTTCTAAGTTAATGCTACAAAAGTCTATGAATAGTGTAGAAATAACTACAAACATAGATGGGCATTGTTTATTTTCATGTATAATAAAACAGCTCCCAAGTGAAAACACTAATTTTTGAGAATATGTGAGCATTGCTTAAGTCCTTATAAGTGTCTTCTATCCAGTGAATTTATTTTAAGAACAGACGGCCCCAGTCACAGGACTTTTGGTTCAATTACTCATTTCCTGGGGACACATCTCTACGGTTTGTCCTTTTCAATTCAGTTCCTCTATTCCTCTAGATTGTCTTGTGTTGAAGTTTGTTCTAACTTCTCTTTTGACTTGAGCATTCCAAGACCTCATCAAATCTTGTGTCCTGTATATCTTTATAAATTGCCCTGCTTGCATTTTTGCATATTCTCTCCTCCCACTCCAGCTTCTAACTTGATCCTTCTAATCCTTTTATTTCTCCTAGTTCTGCCTCATAAACCAAGCCATAAATGCAATAATAAACTCTCTGTTTTCAACGTCTTTGAATCAGAAGTATTAGCAACTACATGAGCCATCACATGCCCTGGGTTCAGCAAAGCAGGTCCAATTCCCATGGCCAAATCTGTGGATAAAACTATTTGGATCTTGGAATATATATTTTCACAATATCTATGATTAGGTTCTGTGAATCAAAAAAAGTCTAATAATATAATGATATAGCTAAAAACCTACTAATTTTGGAAAAGAATTGCTACAGGTCAGCCAAGATTCAAGGGAAAGAGAAACAAACTACATCTCCTGATGGATAAATAGCAAGATTATACTGCAAAAGAGCGTGTAAGTTAGAAAAGACTTGAGTTTAAGTGCCAGGTATGTTTAAATCTTCAGTTACTGAGAACTTCGAAGGTAGGAAACCAAGGAAAAGCAGCATTTTTAGTAGCCCAGGAAGATGGTTCTCACGACAACAGTCACCTGTATACCATGTGTAGTTGTCCGGGAAACAGTGCAAGCTGGAATTGACTTTCTTAATACCTAGAATGGCACATCTTTCCTTCTTTTGCCCTAGGAGTTGAGCTCATGTAATCAGGGAATTGATACTAGTTCCTTACTTCAGAAATTTTTCAAATGCTTCTTAGAGAATATAAGAAACAAGGACTTATTTTCTGTGTTAGGCCCCTGTTCTGCTGGTTAATGTATATATATATATATATATATATATATATATATATATATAATGTTTCTTTCTTTTTAAAAAAAACATGTTTTTTCTGTGTTTTTTTCCTTTTTTATTGTTTAAAGTATTACAAATAGTAGTACATATGTCTCCTTTTTTCCCCCCCAATTGACCTTCCCCCAGCCTCCCCTACCCCTGGGCACATGCCCTCACCCACCTCCCAGTGTCTTGCGTCCATTGGTTATGCTTATATGCATGCATACAAGTCCTTCAGTTGATCTTGACTTTTTAGAGAGAGAAGAAAGGAGATGGAGAGAAAAAGATAGAAACATTGATGAGAGAGAAACATGGATCAGCGGCCTCCTGCACTGCCCCTACTAGGAATTGAGCCCCCAACCCAGGCATGTGCCCTGACCAGGAATCAAACCGGTGACCTCTTGGTACATAGTATGATGCTCAACCAACTAAGCCACACCAGCTGGGCTGTAGTCTGTGTTTTTAACCCATTTTCACACTTCAGAAACCAAATAAGATAATAATGACTGATGCTGAATATGAACTTCTTGATGCTGCCTGAAACCTAGCCAGAGGCTGACTCTACCTCCTTCTTTTCATCTGCTGGCCATTAAAAAAGTGATATGTTACCTGGTTCTAAGTAACTAATGGATGCAAGGAAGGAGTGATGAAGACATAAACTTGCAAAATCTAAAAGAATTGAGGTACACCAAGTAATTCATTGAAGTCACCAATGCCATAGAATAAATCCATCCTATGCCGCTTCACCATCAGGGTGCCAGCAGAGCACAATCCCCATTCCTGGGAGCGCAGTGGGGAAGTCAGTGCTGACATCAGTAGGACAGGGGAGTAGTGACAGGTGATGGAGTGTCTGGGAAGATCTGAATGGCTAAGAGATATTTTGGAACTTTCTCTGGGTATTTTTTGTTAATTAAAATAATAAATCTCCTCATTAAATTATAAGTTGTTGGCATATTTGCTTTTAGACATCCATAAATATGAAAATTGTCTCACTTGATTCAAAGGGAGTGATTAAGTCAAATGATAGGAGTGAGGTATATGATTACTTTGGTGTTAGCCAGAAGTAAGGAGAGCAAGCTTTGCCTTTAAATAAACACTCTTCCACAGGCCCAAACAAGCACAGCACCCATAGTTCCCAAAATAGCTGTATGTGATAGAGAACAACATACTGCATGTCTTTTATAAACACACGAGGAGAGTTTCACAAACAATGAGAATAAAAACAGAGTATGTTCCAAAATACACTTGTAAATCAGTGATTTGGAATTGGAACTTTTCCCCCCTCAGTAAATCCATGGCTCAGGTTCCCAGGTGAATCTGAGAAATTCTACTTAAAATCATGCAGCTGAAAATCTGGATAATCCAAATGTTGAGTACTACATCCCTAGGTCTTGGAATCCTAAGTCACTGTGTACTCCAAAGGTGGGGACCAGAGGAAGAGCAGCTCATTTATAGCCTAGGAATTTAGTTCCCATGACCAAAAAAAACCCAAAAAACAAAAAACAACAACAACAAAAAAAACATGTATGAATGTGCCATTCATAAGTCAAGAATCATCAAGATATACAGCAGAGTGCCCATGCTCTCAAAGTCCCAAGCTGATATATATCAACCTAAGTTTATGCAATTTCATTTATAAATGAAAAATATGCTATTTTAAATAAAACTACTTCCCATTCAGAGTTTTCATTCACTTGTTCTATCTGAACCCTATTTTCCTTTCTAAAACTAAAACATAAGTTTTTAATCTGGGTAGTAGTTTTCCCCAGGGCCCCAGGGCCCCCACAGATAAGACCTGTAATATAACACAAGTCACCATAAGAAACCATTAGCTTTTGTCTATCTTTTCCTAACAGAGGTTCTCACCTCTGTTGTCACCATTATTACCCTTCCCTTGAGAAATAGTCCCTGATAACTTGAAACCACCACTTACTCAAGTGCATTAAACTGCTTAATGCTTGTGTTAGGATACAGCCTCAGCCTCTGCCACAAATAACATACTTATATTTTGATGTTCTCCAACAATAAATCCTTTCAACCAAAATGTGGCATCAGCTTACATGTTCAGACTCATACATAGATTCTCTATACAATTTGTTTTAGGATAGACATGGAGTGTAAGATTCTGGAATTTTATGTAGTATCTAGAAGACCAAAAATGGTTGTATTTGGCATTTACCTTTCCTATCGCTCTCTCTTTCTTGCTCGGTTCTTTTCCACAGAAACTTGCTCAGCCATGCACTCTCCCTGAGTTAGACTTGTGTACTCCATTTTTCAAGCAAGACGTGCTGTTGAGATAAGGTCTTAACCAATTAACATTGTGGTCCAACTATAATTGCCTATTATGTAGGCTACCCTGCTCACCACAAAAAAAAAAAAAAAAAACAGCCCGGGGAATTTTGTTGAAGGTACCAATGGTTTTTGTATAGGTCGTCATTCAGAGATGTTAGTGACCATCCTCATTTCCCAGATTGTCAGGGAAAATTATGTATTGGTGTCAAACTTACCTCAAGTCCTTGGTCCTTAGAGAGTTTCAAGAGGCCATCAGCCTCTTTTCATCTTAAGGTATTCTTCATCTGTTAGCCAACACATAGCTGAGAAAGAGACAGACAGAAGCAGAGCCTAATGAAATTCAGAGCAATTTTCCAAAGTTTTAAGTATTATTTCCTACTTGCCTAAAATTGAATGGAGGGTTACAATGGTATCATACATCATCAAGCACAATAAACTTCAGTTCCTCTTTCCAGTGGTGTCTGAAACTTTCAAGGCTTGGGTCATCAGCTCTCGATTTATCCCATTATCAGGTCAAAGCTCATTGACAATTTAGTTCATATATGATACTCCTGGCCAAAATTCTATTTTCTATTATCCACTTAGTTATTGACCATACTTAAGTTATTTCTAGCCTTAATGACCTTTTAAAGCATTATTTGAAAGTAATAGCTATACTAACTTAAAGCACTTTAATGTAAGGATTACATTAATCATAAATGCAGAGTTTAGTGTTTTCTATTTTTAAAAGGAGATTGTTAGTCAGTTATTAATATCTAGTCTCTAACAAATACAGGTGACTTTGTTCTGTATAGAAAAAGAATTCCATAATTAGAGATGACAGAACATAAACTACAGGCAGCCATCTCACCAGTTCACATTCTCAAGAAAAAACGATGTGACAAATTAATGTAACCTTATAAAATTCCAGCTGGAAGTCTCACCAACAATCCTTGTAGAGTAGAGATTATAACATACTAGAGGCCTGGTGCACGAATTCATGCACAGGTGGGGTCCAGCTGGTCCACCCTGATGGGGGCCCATCAGGCCAGGCTGGGGCGGGGGGGGGGGGGGGGGGGTGAGAGGGGCCATGGGTGTTGGCCAGCTGGCCCTGCCCCCAATCGGGGTGTTGGGGCCGATTGGGGCCCAGATCAGACCAGTTGGCTGCCACAGTGCACATCATAGCCACTGGTTATTCTGGTCATTCTGGTCATTCTGCCATTCCAGTCACTGGGTTTTTATATATACAGATTTGTGATACTGAAAAAAAATCCCAATTTGAAGCAAAGGTAGTTTTTGGAAAGCTATTGGCATCTCATTGGTTGGGTAACAATAAAAAAAAATCATTCAAACTTATCAATGCCTCAGTTTCTACTTCTGTGAAAGAGAATGGATGGTATTTGTGTTTGAAGACCAAGAGAGACAATATAGCATAATGATAGGTGCACAATCCTGGAAACTGAAGAGTTTTCAACCCATTTTGGTACCATCAATAAATAACCTAAGACAAGTTACTCAAGTGTTCTTACATTTGTAAAATGAGGATAATAATATACCAACTTTTAGGGATATTGTAAAGATTAAATGAATGAATGCAAAAATACCAAGAAAAATACCAGTGCAAAGCAATAATTCAGTAAATGTCAGATCTGTAGCTATAGCTATAAAAGCAAGATTATATAATTTTTATTGATTTCAGAGAGGAAAGAAGGGGAAGAGAGAGTTAGAAGCATCAATGATAAGAAAGAAATATTGATTGGCTGCCTCCTGCATGCCTTTACTGGGGATAGAGCCCGCAACCCGGGCATGTGCCCTGACCAGGAAATCAAACTGTGACCTCCTGATTCATAGGTTGATGCTCAACCACTGAGGCACACCAGCTGGGCAAGACTATAAATATATATATATTTAAGACAATATTTTTAAAGCAATACAGTTGATACAGAAGATACAGTTGATGAGGTTGTTACTGGCCCTCTTAATATTTCATCATCTCCATTTCCAAGTGTTTTTCAATTATTTCTATTCATCCAAATATTATTTCTAAGAAAATATTAATTGAAACACAATGAGAGCAAAAGAAATAAATTTGAACTAAGAATCAGGATATGTTGGCTGTCTCTGCCACCAACCAAATGTGACTTTAAATTATTTGGTCTCTCTGCTTTCTCATTTGAAAACTAAGTAGAGTAATTAATTACCTCAAAGGCCGCTCCAGGTCTTACATGTTCTCCAGTGAAACTGCATTTGATAGTATTATCTTCAAATAATCAGAATGTAACTTTATAAGAGCCATTTTTCAACAGGTATGTTTGCTTAGGTATGTTAAGCTTATTTTCCTTCCTTTAAACTTTAAATCCAAGGTTCATGTTGACCAAAAGAGATAGAATCTCAGTTATGCTGAACCAGAAATATGACAGAATGCATTTTTTTACCAAAGAGCCAAGAATAGCATAGTATATCTAAATGAACATAATTTTAATAAAAGTAAACTTTTAGTTTAGGGCAACTTGGAAAATGAAAACTTCAGGTGAGACCTACATAAAGGAAAGAGTGCTGGGGAGATGAGTGAAGCAAGTATAACTCTAAAAGGAAAATTTAGATTATGCTTTAGAAAATATATGTTTTAAAAAAATTGTCTTTTCAGAACACACATAGTTGTGAAGGGAGGTGCTAAAGAGTCAGAAAGAAGACAAATAATACCAGGCCACTTACAGTTCTTAAGAATACCATTATCTGAAGGAAACAGATGAGTGTGTACAAGAAACGGGAAAGGGAAAAAACAAAAGTAAAATAAAAAAGTGTCCCAAAAAACTGATGAAAGAGAAGAAAGGGGTTTTCTAGATAAAGGCTAGTGCAGAGACCTGAGTAAATAAGACACAAAGAGAGAAATGATGTCAAAAGTAGATTGGTATGACAGCAGAAAGACATCTTTCATATTCCAAAATGTACAGAGAGGAGAGGCCTGGAATCTTCAATATGTCAATTTCATGAAAGATTAAAAAAAAAAAAAAAAAGACTGAGAAACTGTTCTAGATTAAAGCAGGATAAAGAAAATACATGATTCTTGCCCTAGCCGGTTTGGCTCAATGGATAGAGCATCAGTCTGCGGACTGAAAGGTCTCAGGTTCGATTCCGGTCAAGGGCACATGCCTGGGTTGTGGGCTCAATCCCCAGTGTGGGTGTGCAGGGGGCAGCCAATCAATGATTCTCTCTCATCATTGATGTTTCTCTCTCTCTCCTTCTCCCTTCCTCTCTGAAATCAATAAAAATATATTTTAAAAAAATAAAAAACAAAATACATGATTCTTGATAGATCCCTAGATTCAAAAAAACAAGTTTTAGAGCCATTGGGACAATCAGAGACATTTGGGTATGAATTGGGTATCACTACATTAGACAATACTCATTGATAATGAGTACTAGACAGTGAGTCAGTGATAAATTTTATGTAGTGATAATTATATTGTGGTTGTATAGCAGAATATCTTATTATTAGGAAATATACGGTATGCTCAAGTATTTAAGGGTAAAGTGATAAGGTGCATCTTACGCTCAACTAATGCAGGGGAAAATGTAATAGAAAGAAAAGGAGATAGAGTAAGTATGGCAAAATATTGATAATTAGTGAATATAGATAAAGAATTTACAAGTGCTCATTGTATTAGTCTCATAATTTGACTGTAGGTTCTAAGTTTTTCAAAATAAGAAAGTTTCTCAAAATTAAAAAAAAATTATTCACTATTCAGATCACTTTTGAATAGATAACTGGTGATACTGTTCACAAAAAGTGAGTTTTCAGCCATGCTCCCTCCACTCTCATCCATCATTCTCCTCACTAGAACTTTATCAAAGGGGAAATGTGTGACGCTGGCCAGGTGGCTCAGTTGGTTAGAGTATTGTCCCAGTACACCAAGGTTGCAGGCTTAACCCTGAGTCAGGGCACATACAAAAAGCAATCAGTGAATGCATAAATAAGTGGAACAGGAAATCAATATCTCTCTCTCTCTTTCTGCTAGGGTCCAATCCCAGCGGGTCCAGGGGTCCCCAAAGGTGTGGACGGAGTCGGCGAAGAAGGAATGACACGAAGACAGCCTTCAGTTGATCAGCAGCCTAATCAGGACCTCTAGCCAGGATCTCCAGCCAAAGTTCTGGTCAGAGTTCTGGTTAGGAACTGATGAGGATCTGATGTTTATTGTCTTGTTACATCCATATTTATACCAGCCGATTTTAATCCTGTCAATTTCTATTACAAAGGTTAGGGCGTTTCTTATCTCCATTCCAGGGAGTAAAGATTATGTAGCTTAACTACCCGCCTGGCACTTAATTAAGGGGTTGTATCCCCTCCCTAACCTCAGGGAAAGATCCCCACCTGGGGAAACAACCTTTCTCGGAGAGGTGACCTTGGTTAAAACACATGGCGCTAAAGAGAGCAAACATATTAAGAACAATATGCTATATATGCCAGGTCCCTTGAAACATATGCTGTGCAGATGTTTCTTTCCTGCAGCGACTGTGTCAAGCAGCAAGGATGGATCGGCTCCCGGCATCTTTCTCTCTTTCTCTCTTTCTCTCTCTCTTGCTCTCTCGCTCTCTCTCAAATCAATCAGTAAATAAATAATTTTTTAAAAGGGGAAATGTGTGAAACGGAATCAGCACTAGTTGCTGATTATTCTGCACATAGAAATACACTGTGTTCTTTGGAGGTTAGTTAACTTCTTATAATTAGAGCCACAAGTTACTTTGTGGTATATATTGGGTAACATCAAGAGAAAGAAAATGGGAACCTCTGAATGCAAATTCAGCCTGTGGTAAAGAAAAGAGAAAAAGCTAGCCCAGAGGAATTTCTTTTCCTAGACTTAGGTAACAGTGTAAAGTCTTGAGTGGACAAGCAAAAATGGATGCTTTGACAGATATAGCCAAGTGTGTCATAGCTCTTGAGCAGATATGGATGGTGGAGTATAAATTGATTTTGTTAATCTATCTTTAAAAAGAGAAGTATATTGAGAATTTTTAATTATGAAAAGATTAATTTCTCTAATAATATAAAAGATATAAAGCTCTAAAAGGAACCCGACCCAAAAGGTGAAATATTTGCTAATGTGGAAACATTCTACTATTTAAATTTATAATGAACAATTCTAGTAAGGATGAAAAAAAATAGTTCATAGATTAATGATTTCAGCATAAATTGGTACAACATTTTTGGAAAATACTTTGGCTAGAAGTTTCAAAGTTCGCAAAAATATTCTTCTCCTTTGATCATGTCTCACAATTTATCCTAAGAAAGAATGAGACAGAGAGAGAGAGAGAGAGAGAGAGAGAGAGAGAGAGAGAGATTGAGAAAGGAAAAGGAAAAGAGAGGGAGGGAAGGAAGGAAAGAAGAAAGGAAGAAAGGGAGGGAGGAAGGAAGGAAAGAAAGAAGGAAGGAAGGAAGGAAGGAAGGAAGGAAGGAAGGAAGGAAGGAAGGAAGGGAGGGAGGGAGGGAGGGAGGGAGGGAGGGAGGGAGGAAGGAAGGAAGGAAGGAAGGAAGGAAGGAAGGAAGGAAGGAAGGAAGGAAGAGGTGAGCTACATATAACAGGTCCGATGCACAAAATTTGTGCAAGGGGCTCGGCCCTCGCGGCTGCAGCAGCTTGCCTCGGCCCTCGCAGTCCCAGCTTAGTCCAGAAGGTCAACTGGAAGGTAGTTCAGCTATCTGGTCTAATTAGCATATTATGCTTTTATTATTATAGTCATTTCAGATATACTAAAAGAAGAAGGGGAGAAGAAAGAAAACTCTATACTGAAATGTTTGCATAATGCGCATCAACATTAAGTAGATAAAAATTTTGCTAATCATAAGACTATACAAGAAGGAAAAATGCTACCATATAAAGACAAGTGAAGAATATATAATTAAATATTGCATCTACTGGTATATTATGATTCAACTATGTAAAGTCATAATGCACAAGGAGAAGTTGATCTGTTGGACTCAAATCAGGATAGGAAATAGTGTTTATCTTTTCAAAATCCCCATTGCTATTGTTATGAGAGTAGAGTTATGGTAATTGCTCTCTCAATAGAATAGAGCTTGCATGCAGCAAAATCAGCTCTAGGGTTAGGTAAATCTAGGTTAGAATCCCTTTTGTGCATACTAGTTGAGTTTCCTTAGGCAAATTTCTTAACATCTCCCGGTACCACTGATTCCCCATCTGTAAATTGGTACAAAAATTATATCTACTATTTATGGTTATCACAAAGATTAAATGAGTTGATGCATATAAACTTTTCACCAGAGTGCCTTGTGTGCAGCGATGCTAGGTGAACAACAGAGATTTATACAACAAGCAGTTGGGTCTAGAGGTGGTGAGAATAAGGCATATCTTTTAACATTTAGGGTTTGGTTCTATATTCAGAATCATTTCTATTATAGCCAGAATATTTATGGGTAATATTCCTTGAAGACATTTTTGGTGCCCAAATATCACTATATAATATAATTATATTAAGTAATATAATCAAAGGGGTGTGAGAGATTTTTCAAGAAAAACTGTACAAAGTTTTTTCTAGATATGTTGTTTCTTCAGTCTCATAGAATATAAGCAATTGAGGGGAAACTGAAAAGTAAAGTTTGGTCCTCCAGAAACCAATGTTGATGGAGTTCAATTCTTTAATGCCTCCTTCTGAATTCTCAATACAAACGATCTGGGTTAGGACTCCCCAGAAGATATTCAGGCAGTTTATGTAATCTACACTTATGTGTCTTTCTACAAGAGTCAGTTGTGGAATAATCGGAATTTATCCAAAGTTCTTTGAGTGTCTAATTTTCTAATCCAGCCATTATCAGGGAGGCACAAAGAACACCAAGCAAACCTCTTTGGAATAAGCCGGGCAAGTCCGATGCTAATAAAGAAAATAAGCATGCAGATTGTGTCCTATTATCATTCACCAGCAGATCTGAGCATTATCATGAACAAGGCTGTATACGAGCACAGTGGGAAACAGGTGGCACTAGTTTTGCTCACAAGTAACTTACACTTTACGTGATAAAAAGATATTCGTGAATAAATGATAGTGAACTAGTAAATGCATACAAAATACAACCCTAACAGCATGATTGTGAATAAGCTTTAAATCCTAAAGACTTTCTCTTACAAGTGGTATTCTTTTGGATGTTGTTCGTTCCACCAATAACTTAGGTCTTGAACTTTCGACATTTCATTAACTGAAAGAAGATGCTGGAGCAATCAACTGTTGCAATAGCATGAATTTTTTAATTCTCACAGCCACCAACCGATAGCTAAAAAGCTGCCCCTCCTAAGGAAGTATTGAGAGAGTTTCAAGGCTCAGCAAACTTCACCCTCTTGCTGTCAGGGGTACAATTAGACATTTGCTGTAACTCCCAGGTTGATTATCAAGTGAGCATCTCATTGGATTAATAAATGGTGAAGTTGTTGCCCTTGCAATGAAGAAAGACAGTACCGAATAATTCACCTCATTCTTTCTGGTTGACATTCAGCAATATCTGTTATTTGGCAGGTCAACCTGACTTGGCTAATGTCACAAAAGACCACATGGATTGCACAAAGCATTCTATGCACATTCACCAAGTTCAAGTACCAGACAATATGAGCTGTGTTTCCTCTGGGGACTAGAAGTAAAACATGTCTTTCCACTTGTTTAATTGGTGAAACATTTTACTTTGAAGCAACATTTTACTAAAAGTAGTCTCCAAAAGTATTTCTCAATTCTGGGAACTTGATCAACATATTGACATAGTAAAAGAGTATTTTGATATATATAATCTATGCCCAAAGGGCATTAGAAAGCAAATTGCTTGGGCATATCAAAAGTGACTTCAGAATAAGCACAAATTTGGTGCTTTATTATAATAATAGAAATGACAGTAAAAATTTTATCTTTTATTTTTCTAGAGCAATACCTACCATATTATAAGTTCTTGATAAGTATTTCTTGAATAAATGAATAAATCTTTGGCAATCCTGGGAAAGTAGAATTCATTTGGCATTTATACCTAGTATTAATTTCCTGGTGATTTCCACTGGTATTTTAGGGACACATTTTGATACCCTAATTACTGGCTATTCACAGTGTGGCCCCCAGAAAAGCATCATCATCATCTGGGACTTTGTGAGAACTACATCATCTCAGATCTAATAAATCATAATCTTTTTTTTTTTTGTAATCCTCATGAAAGGATATTTTTCCATTGATTTTTAAGGATAGTGGAAGAGAGAGGGAAAGACAAAGAGAAACATTGATGTGAGAGAAGTATATCAATTAGCTGCCTCCTGCATGAGCCGGACCAGGGCTTGGGCCAGGGAGGAGCTTGCAACCGAGGTATGTGCCCTTGACTGGAATCAAACCTGGACCCTTTGGTCTACAGGCCAACACTCTATCCACTGAGCCAAACTGGCTAGGGCAGGAAATCATAATCTTGACATTAAAGTTTGAGGAAACCTGACTTAAAACAGGTAAAATAGTTTTAAAATTAACATCAACGCCAGTCTTGAAAGGAAACAGGGAAGTAGACCTTATAAATGGTGACAGAACCAGAGGTGAGGTTTCAAAGGTCCAAAATATTACTTGCATGTCTAGCGTGGTAGATACACGCACACTAAGTGGTAGATACATGCACACTTATACATTTATAAATCAAATGGCTATTCCCAAGTAATTATGAAACTTTGGGTAAGTTTCTTAACCTATCTTAGAGTTATTTATAAAAATAAGTAAGTAAAGCCAAGATAGAAGTCTTCTAGCTCTAATGTGACTTTCCCCTTGTCTTCAAGTACCTTCGGTTTCATTTCCCACAAAGGGATCGGAGCATCTCTTTCATCCTAGGTCATTCCAGTTTGGCCACTTTTTCCGCCTCCTGTCCCCCTGCCACTCACCCTCTCTGTGCCAGTTGCCTGAGATATACACTTTATGCCATACGCATTATATACTTCTAACCCATGAAATGTGAAAACAGCATTTATTGTGAAAAGTCCTTGGCATTTCAGATAGCTCAGCAAAGAATTTACTCATGTGCATTACACCCACATTCATTGATTAATGAGGCACAATCAAATAAATGTCTAATCCTTGTCATCCCCTCTTTGACACATACTCAATCCTATTATACCTCATACTACCAGGCCAGATGTATATTTTTTCTCCTCTGCACAAATTTTTCTAATATATTTTTATTGATTGCAGAGAGGAAGGGGGAGAAAGAGAGATAGAAACATCAATGATAAGAGAGAATCATTGATTTGCTGCCTCCTGCATGCCCCCCTACTGGGGATTGAGCCCACAACCCAGGCATATGCCCTGACCGGGAATGGAACTGTGACCTCCTGGTTCATAGGTCAACACTCAACCACTGAGTCACGCTGGTCAGGCTGCACAAATTTTTAAAGGAAACATCTATATAAGATCGGTTTTGTATTTTTTTTTAGTTTCATATTTTTATTGTTCTATTAACTTAAGAGTTATTGGCACGTTTAAAGGGGATTCCATAGAAAATAATTGCTAGCAGAAATTTAAAGAAAGGTAAAGTCCTCATTTATATCCTTAAACTAGAGAGGCATTGTGACATGACTTAAGCAAGACATTACTAGTAAGCATAGTGAGTATCAGCAAGTCATGACTTAAGTAGTAGTAAACACCACTCCAGTCTCATCACCACCACCCAACTCTGTCCATTGGCACCTGGAAAGACATGTGGATCTAAGAAAAATCTTATTATGGTGACTTATAGATATCATCCAATTCATGCCACACCTCTCATCAAGGTCTATTTCTTACCCTTCCCTTGAATTCAGGCAAGCCCCTTCACATACTTTGACAAACAGAATGTGGCAAAAGTGATCACATCACTTTCAAGGCTAGGTCTTCAGAGATCTGTATACTCTGCTTTGCCCCTCTTGGAATGCTTTCTCTTAGAAGCCAGCCACCATGTAAGAGGGCAACCACTCACAGACCACCACACTGCAGAAGTCCAAGCTGACCACCTGGAAGGAGAAAGTATTCCATGTGGAGGAATACTGAAGCGCCATACTTTGGAGCAAAGCTTGCTTGGAACTTCAGCTCTGTTGAACCACCATGTGAGTAAAAATGAGTGAATGAGAGAGCTAAAGCCAAGTAGAGCAGAAAAAGGACCCAAGTAAATTCTGCCTTAATTCCTGACCCACAAGATCACCCATATATATAAAAAGCAAAGTGTCCCCTCGGGAGTTCGACCAGGAGAACAGGAGTTGGATCACTCGCTATGATGTGCGCTGACCACCAGGGGGTGGCATGGAACATGGAAGGCAACCAGTAGTGGTGGTGGGGCACTGAGGGAGTGAGGGAAGGAGGAGGCGGGGAGACAGGGAGGCAGGGAACCTGATCACCAGCCAGGCCTAGGAACTCTACCTGTGCACAAATTTTGTGCACCAGGCCCCTAGTAAGAATATAAAATCATTATTGGAAATACTACATTTGGGGGTAATTCATTACACTGCAATAGACAACCAAACACTTGGGGACCAATTATTTTCTCTTTCATTACCTTGTGGTCTTTCTCCTAGCTCTGTTTTTCTTAACTGGCCTGCCCATTCTGCTCTTCTACCTTTACTGAGAAATTTTTCCTGAAATCTTCAGGCAAAACTCTGGAAGAATATAGGCTAATTGGCTTCATGAATTACCTCACCATCTTGGGAAGAACTTTTTGTACCAGTCAGTCTTCTAGGTGATTGGTGTTTTATGGGTGGGCCTTAGTTAGCCAGGTGCCCACTCCAGTCAGATTAGTATCTACACAAAGAACCTGGGGCTCCTTTCCTGAGCAGGGCTGTTCCATGGACATTGGGCATGGCTGGCACCTAATCTGATTGTTCTGAACATTTCGTGATTAGATCTTCAGTCCTTTGTACTAACCAATTACCCCACTTTCAAATGCAGACACTCCCTGCACAAGTGAAACTACCCATTAATTGTTTAAACTTAATATGTCTTAGAGGTTGCCCATATGATCTAGCTTAATCTGAGCCCTAATGTAGGAAAAGAAAGAGAAGGCCTGGGATTTATAGATACTTGATAGAATGGAGGTGCTAAAAAGAAGTCAACAAGGACTTAAAGGAAAGATTGAAGGACTGTGAAGGATCATTTTTCCCAGTTTTGTCTAGAGCTTAGCTTAGTGGTAAAGTGTTGATAAAACACAGGACTTTTTCTATGTGGGATCACTTAAAAGATGGTGCAAAGGCATGATATGGTGATTATGATCATGGGACAGTAAATGAAGAAGAAATAGAACAAGAAAATACATGAGGAATATAAACAAGAGACTGGAGCCTAGAAAAAGAGGACAAGAAATGTCCCTCATTCACTTAAACCCTCCAATAGAAGATTCCCATTGTATTAGAATGAATTTTAAATTCCTTCTCTTGGTCTCAAGTCTGTTTACTTTTCTGACCTCACTTCTATATGTTTTCCTATACCACAAGCTAGTCCTGCTGACCTCTTTCTGTGTTGTTGCTTTTTAAATAATTTTTATTTTTCAATCATAGTTGACATACAATATTATACTAGTGGCAGGTGTACAACCTATGATTAGACATTTATATAAATTATGAAGGGATCACCCCAATAAATTTAGTACCCATCTGACACCATACATAGTTATTACAATATTATTGACTATATTCCTTTTGCTGTACTTTACATCCCCATGACTGTTCTGTAACCACCAATTTATACTTCTTGATCCTTTTCCCTTTTAGTTTTTGGTGTGTATGTTTTTTTACATTTAATTCATTAATTTTTAATTGAATTTATTGGGGTGACATTGGTTAATAAAATTTTACAGGTTTCAGGTATACAATTCTACAATACATCACCTGTATCTTTCTGTTTTTTGAATAAGAAAATCTCTGCCTTGTCTCAAGGTCTTTTTTTTTTTTAAAGAGACTAGAGTCATTACATATTTTTAAAAAGATTCTTATTGATTTCAGAGAGGAAGGGAGAGGGAGAGAGAGTTAGAAACATCAATGATGAGAGAGAATCATTGATTGGCCACCTCCTGGAGATTGAGCTTGCATGCCCACTGGGGATTGAGCCTTCAACCCAGGCATGTGCCCTTGACTGGAACCCAGGACTCCTTAGTCCATAGACTGACTCTCTATTCACTGAGCCAGACCAGCTGGGGCATGTCTCAGGGTCTTGACTCTTGCTATTCTCAGTGGTTAGGATCCGCCCCCCCCCCCAATCTTTTTTTTTTTTTTTATAAATCTGATCAGTGACTTTTATCAATAATACTATATAAAGAACACTTACAACTCAATAATGAAAAGATAGCACAAGTGAAAATGCACAAATGATTGTAATAGATATTTCTCCAAAAAAAGATATAAAATGTCCCAGAACTCATGTGAAAACATGTTCAACTTCATTAGGGAAATGCAAATCAAAACCACAATGAGATACCACTTCACACCCACAAGGATGGCTATGACAAGCATTGACAAGGGTGTGGAAATTAGAACTTTTATACATTGCTGGCAGGAATGTATGAAATTCTGGAGCTACCTTGAAAAATAATTTTTTCATGAAAAGTTAAACATAGACTTACCATATGACTCAGCAATTCCACTCCTAGGTACCTACCCAGGAGCAGTGAAAATATATATCCACACAGGGACTTGTACATGAATATTCATAGTAGCATTATCCATAATATCCCCCCAAATAGAAAAAAACTAAATATCCATCAACTGAGAAATGGGTGAACAAAATGAGCTCTATCCTATAGAGCTATTACAATACTATTCTACCATAAAAAGAAACGGAGTACAGATATATGCTTACAACATGAATGAACCTCAGTGAAAGAAGCCGATCACAAAAGAATGCATATGGTATGATTACATTCATAGGAAATGTCCAGAAAGGCAAATTAAAAAAGGTAGAAAGTAGATTAGTGGTTGCCCAGGTCTGGGATTGGGAATGGGGAATTATTATAAACCACCTTATGGGGGATGGAAATATTCTTCAGATATTTTTAGGTCTAGTTCTTTCTCATCATTCAGGCCTTAGTTCCCAGGGAGGCTTTTTCTTTCCTGACCATCTGTGTAAACGGAATTCAAAGATAGCTCCTCAACATTCCTGGCCCTGATGTACACGTGTGCCTTGCTCCAGCTATTTAATCAAGCACTAATCTAGCCCCTGCTCTAAAGAGATTTTAAAGATAGAATCAAAGTCCCAAATCTGTTGACCTTAAAATAGGGATATTAACAGGGTTGATCTGACCTAATCAAATGAGCCTTTTAAAAACAGATAACTTTCTCTGCCTGATAGTAGGAGTCAGAGATTCAAACCCTGAGAAGGATTTCATGTGCCACTGCTGACTTAAAGATGGAGAAACCCAAAAAAGGGGGCAAACCAGAGTAACCCCTGCTAACAGCCTGCAAGGAAACAAGGATCTCAGTCCTACAACCGCAAGGAACTGAATTCTGCTCATAACAGCAATGAGTTGGGAAGTGTGAATGAGGAGAGTGCTATAGAGTAGACCTGGCAAGCTCAGTGACTGAAAGCCACCACACAGGATGGTCTGATCATAAATTCCTAACTGGGCAGGTCATGGCCGTAGGTAGTCACGTCCCAAGCCCATTGCTTCCTTAGCAAAGGTCAGTCTTTACTTTGTGAGGCCTGTCTATTGTTTGTATGCATCTAGGATAACATACCATTGAAAGGTCAGACTCATTTTCTTTTTCCAGACCCCTCGAGGCACAGCCGCAGGCACCAGAGCATGACACCACTAAACTCATTGTTATCTGGTTGCCCTCTATCTTTTCTACTTACTGTTAATGTTAAATGTTAACAGTCCTGTACCCACCAATGTAAAAGAAGTGAGTATGTGTCTCTCCATTTGGCTTTTATCCTATTCTAGAGACTTCCCCACTTTGCTTTCTCCTGCCTCCTTAATCTATCATCAATGGATTTCTGTAAACTTTCTTATGTTTTCCCCTTTAATTCTAATGTATATCTATAAAATGAACTGCAAAACTACCATTCCCAGCAGCATATTCTCAAATGTTGAGATCTTGCTTTTCTAGGCATGTCCTTATTTTTTGGCTCAAATAAACTCATAACATTTTTGATAGGTTTGGATGCTTTTTCTAGGACATAGGCATACTTTTTCCTGCAGCGCCTTCAGCTAAAAAGTGAATCCCAGCCAACACCTGATTTTTGCCTTTGAGAACCCAGTCCCACTGTGCCAGGCTTCTGACCAACAGAGCCATAAGATAATTATTCAGTGATGTTCACACTGGTAAAATTTATGGTAATTTGTTACACAGCAATGAAAACTAATTCACACACACACACACACACACACACACACACACACACACTAATTCATCATCCTAATCTGTAAAAATAATCTAAAATTATCACTGCAGTCATTGTTTATACATAGCCTGTTTTCCTTCCTTCATAATATATTGAAAAGGAAAATTCGGGGTTGGGGGGGGGGAGTGGGGGGAGGCTTGCAACCTAGTTCAGTATCTGGTTAAAACTGTAGTCTTACTTCCCTACTCTGACTGACTTGGGCAGAGCTGCAGAGCCTAACCCCAGGGCTCCACCACAGCTGACTTGGGCGGAGCTGTGGGGACCCTCAGGGACCCGCCACAGGAGGACATATATAGGTCAGAGCCTCCCCACAAGTGCAGTTCAGGCTTTGGATCCAGAATTCCCCTGGACTAGCAGATCTGCGAAATAAAGGTTAAACTTACCTCCCTCAGAGTGCTGACTGATCGTTCTGTGCATTCTGCCACAACAATATGAAACTTCATGGAATTAATATTATTGATTTGCTTGCTTACTTTCTAAATATCTCTCTCCTATATTAGACTTTAAGCTCAATGGTTGAATATAAAAGGTGCTAATATTTAATATCTATTATAATAAAAGGGTAATATGCTAATTAGACCGGATGTCTTCCAGATGTCATTCCTAACATCCTTCCTTACCAAGCTGGGGCCAGAGGGAAGCCAGCCTGGGTCCCAAGCGCCAGACGGTGCTGGCAGCCAGAGGAAGGAAGGCCTACTCTTGCAAGAATTTTCGTGCATCAGGCCTCTAGTTTATTTAATAAATAGATAAATGACTAAAATTAAAGTTTTCTCAACAAGATTTTTTAATCAAATATATTTTAATCATATCAAATGTTTTTTATCAAAACACCATCCTGAAAAACCATCTTAATGATGCCTTCTACTTGTCAGGACTGCTATAGCTATTTTTTAAAGACTTAAAGATACTTCCATAATATAAATTTCAATTTATAATTAAGGTTTAGCAAGATGGAACATGCACAAAAAACTAAAAATCGCAATTCTACCAGTAAACAACTCATCTGATTATTTGGTCCACCCCCAATGCTGTTTTTAAGAAATGCTAGTCTTCATTGATGTAGAAAATCCTAACAAGTTTGATAACAATAATTCTGCAGGTCAATAAAAATCACCACCAAAAATATTCTCTTTCTTAGGAAAAATCTTTTTAATGTTAATTTTATTAATAACATTAGCCAGATATCTTTGTTGGCCCCTCCATATCTACTCTCCTTCTTTCTCTATTCTACTTTCTGCTGTAGGGGGTTGGCCTGTAATTAACTGCATCAATAGACTTTATATCCTCTCATTTCTGGTGAGTTTATTTCAGTGCTTTCCAAGAGAAATGATGCATTTATTTAATCCTTACCCAAGGACATTTTCCATTGATTTTTTAAATTATTATTATTAGAGAGAAGAGAAAGAAGAGAGAGAGAAATATAGATCAGTTGCCTTCCTCATGCACCTTGATTAGAGCCAGGGATCAAACCCAAAACCTAGGAATATGCCCTAAGTGGGGGGAGGAGGAATTGAACTGATGACCTTTTGGTATATGGCTCAACACTTCTACCAACTGAGCCACACTGGCCAGGGCTGCATAAAGATATTTTAAATTTTTTAATAATTATATAAAAATTTTAAATTTTCTAGTAGCACATTTTTGGTTTGTGTTTTTGTTAATCCTCACCCAAGAATATTTTTTTCCATTGATTTTTAGACAGAATGGAAGGTAGGGGGAGAGACAAAAAGGGAGAGAGAAGCATCAATATGAGAGAGACACATTGATTGGTTGCCTCCCACATTGAGGATCGAGCCTTCAACCGAGGTTCGTGCTCTTAACGGGTCTCAAACAAGGGATCCTTCAGTCCGAGGCTGATGTTCTATCCACTGAGCAAAACCAGCTAAGGCTAGTAGCACATTTTAAAAATTGAAAAGAAACAGGTGAAATTAGTATTAAGAATATATTTTATGTATTATTTTTATATAACATATTGCATGTATTGATAAATATATATCTACTAGAGGCCCAGTGCACGAAATTCATGCACTTGGGTGGGGCAGGGAGGGTCCCTCAGCCTGGCCTGCACCCTCTCATAGTCCGAGAGCCCTCGGGGGATGTCTGACTGATGGCTTAGGCCCACAGGGAGCAGGCCTAAGCTGGCAGTTGGACATCCTTAGTGCTGCCGCAGAGGCAGGAGAGGCTCCTGTCACCACTGCTGTGCTCACCAGCTGTAAGCCCAGCTTCTGGCTGAGCGGTGCTCCCTCATGGTTGCACACTGACCACTAGGGGGCAGCTCCTGCTTGAGCATCTGCCCCCTGATGGTCAGTGCGTGTCATAGCGACCGCTCATTCCACAGTTTGGTCAATTTGCATATTAGCCTTTTATTATATAGGACATATAATAAAGAGCCTTCGCGACTGGTCAACAGGTCAATTGTTTGACAGTTCAACCAGTCATTATGATGCACACTGACCACCAAGGGGCAGATGCTCAACGCAGGAACTGCCCCATGGTGGTCAGTGCACTCCCACAGCAGGAGCATCACTCAGCTGACTAATGGGCACTAGACACAGGGCTCACAGCTGGCCGCCACAGCCCAGAGACCGCAGCAGAGTGGCCACGAGCCTACCGAGCAGCAGTGGCAGGTGCAGCAGGGCCAGGATGAGCAGGAGTGGTAGGCAGGAGCAGCAGGCAGCATTGGACTGCTGGTTTCAGCCTGATCCCTGCAGACCACGTCAAGGGGCGTCACTGGTGCATGAATCCATGTACCAGCCTCTAGTTTAATAATATATGTTAATATTTAATGTGTCTTGAATATGTATGTCCAAAATATTGTACTTCCTATTTTTAATTAGGGTAAATATTATACTTCCTATTTTTAATTGTTAATGTGATATTTTACATACTTTTGATACTAAAGTTTCAAAATCTAGTGTATGTTTTACACTTATAACCACATTTCAAGCACTCAGTAGCCATCTGTGACTAGGCTACCATGTTTCACAGGGCTGTTTAGCTGATTGGAAAGTCTGGCATCAGGTCAAAGAGAAGGCAAAGAGTAAATTTGGGATATTTATTTCCCAACTCCTTCTCTGTGGAGTCACCTCAATCTTGCTTTGTCCTTCATCCTATAATTACAGCTCCTCTCAAGTGGCCTACTGTATGCATTGCTTCCTCTGGGTTCTGATAACCATTTCCATATCTCACCCCTTTAATCTTAGGCATGAAATAGTGCTCTCCTTTGTGATTTCCACAAACCTTCTCCAAACATCTATAGTATGTCTATTAAGCACTTCTCAAATTATCCTCTTATTAGAGGCCCGGTGCATGAAATTCGTGCACTGAGGTGTGTGTCCCTTAGCCAAGCCTGTACCCTCTCCAATCTGGGACCCCTCGAGGGATGTCCGACTGCCCGTTTAGGCCCAATCCCAGTGGACTGGGCCTAAACGGGCAGTCGGACATCCCTCTCACAATCCAGGACTGCTGGTTCCCAACCGCTCGCCTACCTGCCTGCCTGATTGCCCCTAACCACTTCTGCTTGCCAGCCTGACCACCCCCTAACCACTACCCTGCCAGCCTGATTGACGCCTAACTGCTCCCCTGCAGGCCTGGTCCCCCCCAACTGCCCTCCCCTGCCTGCCTGGTCGCCCCCAACTGCCCTCTCCTGCCTGCCTGGTTGCCCCCAACTGCCCTCCCCTGCCTACCTGGTCACCCCCAACTGCCTTCCCCTGCAGGCCTGGTCCCCTCCCCCAACTACCCACCCATGCAGGCCTGGTCCCCCCCAACTGCCCTACCCTGCCGGCCATCTTGTGTCCACATGGGGGTGGCTTTGACTACATGGGGGTGGCTATCTTGTGTGTTGGAGTGATGGTCAATTTGCATATTACTTCGTTATTAGATAGGATTTGAGGATGCCCTCTGTTTCTTGCTTGAACCCTTTCCAACTCACAGCTATCTTATCTTACTGGGATGCTTCTAAATGGTTTAAGGACCATGTTCTGGAAGTATTATTTCAGGAGTAATTAATTCTGAATATGGACCTATCAAATGATAGGGTGGTATGCCTAAAAAGTACATTAATAAGTAGAAGAATTAACTGGAATTTAATAAGCCAGATTGTTTCAAGTAATTACAAAGGTATCTTCTGTATTCAATAACTATTGTTCAATAAAAATGAGCATGATAGAAAAGTTGCTGTTTTTGAAAGTTGAAACTATCTAAAATCTTAAAATGTCAATATTTTTCCATGTTCTAGGACTTCTGTAGACAGTATTCTAACAAGAATAAAAATCTGGAAGTCCTAACAGGTCTTATATTTTGTGGCTTAAAATAACCTCTTTCAGAAGAATGTGGGAAACAAAATAAAAAGTTCCACTTGTGCAACATAGATATTGACTTGATTAGCTTTATATTATTGATTTCTAAAGTTTTTCTTGATTGAGGACTATTAACAGTAAGTATACATAAATTTCTTGTTAAGTAGTAAACAACATGTAGATTTGGAGGAAAATAAATCTTTGGCACAAGTTTTTAATGAGAAAACTTACTCTAGCCCTTGCTGGTTTGGCTCAGTGGATAGAGCGTTGGCCTGTGTTAAGATACAAACCTATACAATATTTTGGTCTGTTACTTACCTTTTATCTCACAATGTCTCTGACTCTTAATATTTTCCTGATTAAGACAATGTTTCTTTTTTCCTCTATAATTCACAATACATTTTACTGAGGAAGAGTAACCTAAAACTTTAGATCACTGAGTTTTGTAGGTGAAATTTTGCTTAATGATTGACTAAGATATATTTGCATTAACAATTTTGAGAATATCTTGGTTAATTCATTGGACCCATTCCCAGAAAAAAAAAATTCTTCTTGAGACTATTTATTCAACAAGTTCATCTCTTACCATTCTTAATGACTATTTCCTTTGGAGAAGAAGCAGAAGATGGTAAGCATGAAGCTAAATTTACTGTTTGACTGTTTGTTATTCAAAACCAGGCTTCTGTGGGCAATTCTAAGTGGCCGAGTTTTGGGGTAGCCCTCCTGTGTTTTTACAAGTGATTGTCCTTACAATATGAGTTTATTTTGATGAATCCACATATATCAATGAAGGCCACAGCTAAAGAGTAAATGCCCCATTCCCCATTCTATTTTAATTAATATCTAGGTGTGAGTTTAGCCACAAGAAAATTGGCTGCACCCAAAATGTCATGATGCTGCCAACTACTTTAAAATGTAGAAGGCATTGGTTTTCAAGGGCATTTAGCTTTTAAAACTGATTTTGGAAGTGCTTTTGTTTTCACTATGCCTCCTGGAACCTCATTTGAATACGTTTTGCAATAGTATGGTTACTACCATACTGTTCTCTGTAAGTAAAAAAAAAGAGAGAAAGAGAGAGAGATAAGCATATTACTTTTTAGAAGAGAGAAGAAAGTGTTTCCCTCACATTAGATTAAGGTCAATTTATGAAGCCCAAGTTTTCATTTCAGCATAGATTGTTCCATCTGTTTCATGAACAACTTTTTGGCCAAGAAGAACATCTACAAAAACAAATATTTATTAAAATGTCTGGATTTCTCTAGAGAAGAATACATAATTAAATTTTCTCTGTTTCATAAAAAATTGAAATTATGATCACAGATTGTGATAAAAGAGACATTTACTTCTATAGGTCCAAAACCTCCCCAAACATGCCCTAGCAGGTTTGGCTCAGTGGATAGAGCATCCAAAGGGTCTCAGGTTCAATTCCGGTAAAGGGCACATACCTCGTTTGCAGGCTCCTCCCCCAGCCCAAGCCCTGGTCAGGGCTCATGCAGGAGGCAACCAATCCACGTGTTTCTCTCACACTGATATTTCTCTGTCTTTCTCTCTCTCTTCCACTCTCTCTAAAAATCAGTGGAAAAATATCCTTGGGTGAGGATTAAAAAATAAATAAATAAAAATCATACAAACAACCACATAAAAAAAGCTGGCTCACTCTTCTCAAAATTATCTTTTTTAAAAATCTTCAATATGAAACATAATATATTATTGGTACCCAGCCAGTGTGACTCAGTGGTTGAGCATTGTCCTATGAACCAGGAGGCCATGGTTCAATTCCGGGTCAGGGCGCATGCCTGAGTTGTGGGCTCAATCCCCAGTGTAGGAGGAGGCAGTGTAGGATGTTTCTCTCTCATCAATGTTTCTATCTCTCCCTCTCCCTTCCTCTCTCTCTCAAAATCAATTTTAAAAAATAATATATAGACCTAGCCAGTTTGGTTCAGTGGATAGAGCGTCAGCCTGCAGACTCAGGGTCCCAGATCTATTCTGGTCAAGGGCACATGCCCAGGTTGCAGGCTTGATCCCCAGTACGGGGCATGCAGGAGGCAGCTGATCAATGACTCTCTCTCATCATTGATGTTTCTCTCTCTCTCTCCCTCTCCCTTCCTCTCTGAAATCAATCTATAATAATAAAAGCATAATATGAAAGTCGACTAAATGACCGAACAGCAGAATGACCATCCCAACGACCTTCCTAACGACCACGCTATGACATACACTGGTGCCAGGCCAGCCAAGGCAGGTGCAATGTGATTGGTCAGGGGACCCCGCCATCACCCCATGATCACCCCGCAGAGGGAGGCAGAGGCCACCCTCTGCGGGGTGATTGATGGGGGGTGCTCCATGATCAATCGCCCCAAAGAAGGAGGCCCAGGCCACCCTCTGTATTGCGACTGATCATGGAGCCCAGCCAGGTGGGCAGGACCTCCCTCTGCTGGGCAATTGATGGCAGAGGCCCCGCAATCAATTGCCCCACAGAGGGAGGCCCAGGCCACCCAGCCAGTGGTGAGTGTGCGGGGCCGGCCAGTGATTGCGCCTCCCCCCCCGCCCCCCGCCCAGAGGGAGGCCCAGGCCAGCCAAATGATCGTACCCTATGCCTGTCACCCGCAGAGGGAGGCAACTAGTGGTGGGGGAGGGGAGGCAGCACCGTACAGATGGCAAGCAGATAGCACCTGATCCCCAGCCAGGCCTAGGGACCCTACCTGAGAGGTCCTGGATTGTGAGAGGGAACAGGCCAGGCTGAGAGACACCCCACCACCACCCCACCCCACCCCATGGACGAATTTTGTGCACTGACCTCTAGTAAAAATATATATATATATTTTTTAAATATATTTTATTGATTTTGTACAGAGAGGAAGGGAGAGGGATAGAGAGTTAGGAACATCGATGAGAGAGAAACATCGATCAGCTGCCTCCTGCACATCCCCCACTGGGGATGTGCCCGCAACCCAGGTACATGCCCTTGACCGGAATTGAACCTGGAACCCTTCAGTCCGCAGGCCGACGCTCTATCCACTGAGCCAAACCGGTTTCGGCAAAATATATTTTTTAAAAATATAATAATTAATATATATATACATACATTGGCATTGTGTTACACAATTATTCCTCATAGTAGCATGAAACTGAGTACCTTTGTGTAAATACCTACTGCTGGGGACCAACCCCAGCAGGTCCAGGGGTCCCCAAAGGTGTGGAGAGAGTCAGCGAAGAAGGAATGACACGGAGGCTGCGTTCAGTTGATCATCATAGTCGGGTTCTCTTGTCAGGGTCTCCCGCCATGTTCTGTCTAGGTTCTGTCCAGGATCTTTTGCCATGTTCTCCTGCTAGGTTCTGTCTCTAGGTTCTGTGTAGGATCTCCAGCCAAGTCCTGTCTCTAGGTTCAGTCTCCTGTTGTCTTGTTACATCTGTATTTATACCAGTTGATTTTAATCCTATCAATTTCTATTCCAAAGGTTAGGGTGTTTCTTACCTCCATTCCAGGGAGTAAAGATTATGTAGCTTAAGCGTGATTGTTTGTAGTTAAAGTGATTAACTACCCGCCTGGCACTTAGTTAAGGGATTTTATCTCCTCCCTAACTTCAGGGGAAAATCCCTACCTGGGGAAACAACCTTTCTGGGAGAGGTGACCTTGGTTAAAACACATAGCGCTAAGGGGAGCAAACATATTAAGAACAGTATGCTATATACGCCAGGTCCCTTGAAACATATGCTGTGCAGACGTTTCTTCTCTGCAGTGACTGTGTCAAGCAGCAAGGATGGACCGGCTCCCGGCAACCTACTTTTTTATTTTTTGCTTTGCAACAGAAAATAGAGAATAGTGTTTTACCCAAATTCAGATACATACATGACAGGTAGTCAAGAAATTTCATATTGTTGATTGGTAATCTTTTGAATTTATATTTGTACCAAATAAGACTTCAAGTTCTATAAATCTGTTTCTACAAAGTAATTCCTGAGTCTCTTAGGGAGACAGGTGTATACTCAGTAATAGTGTTAACATCAGAGAATAAAGTTCATTCTTTTCTCCACATGAAAACACGGAGAGAGCATTGTAAAATCTTCATCAAAGCAAATTGCTAAACTATTTGAAAAACTACTGGGGAAAAAAATTAATGTGTGAAAAGTTTCACCTCTTTGGTGTTGATTTGCATAGATGTGAAGCCCCAGTGCGTCCTCCTCTGAGGGAGAGAGGTACCTGAAACCACCTGTCTGGGGAAGGGGGAGGCTCCTCTGTTGCAGCTCAGTTCCGGCTGGGAGAGGTGTCTCCTGCCATGAACATGGAAACCTACCTCGAAGGAAAACTGGTGTTAGGTTATAATTTTCCTCGTTCTATATTTTACTCTCATTCTGAGGAAGTGGAATAAGTCTTCAGCTTACAAACGGACCCTCTTTTCTTCATATACATTAGAGGTGGAAGACATGCAATTCAATCAAAACAAAGGAAGAGTTTAAACCTGTACAGCGTAAGGTGTCCTCCCACCCCCCAGGGTGGCTCTTGTTTTCCCCCAAGGCATTATCAGATATTTTTCCTTAAACCTTTTTTAGATTAGAGGATTATAACTGAGAGGAGGCCAAGGTTAGTATTTCCTTTCCTTTTTCATATCTGTTTTCATACCTCTTACTGCTTCAGAAAGTTGTGGAAAAACCTAAGAAACAAGTACAAAGCCTGTCATCCTATCCCTAAACTGATGTTTGCTTAATTTGAAGTTTATAACTTCTATTTCTTCCATATAGAACTCAATGTTGCAGCAAAAATTCTGTCTCTTGCATATGTTTTTCTGATATAAATTATAGATTCTAAATCACTCCTCATAATTTAATTATTATTTATAATTTTAGCACGTTGCAAGAACATTTTTAGAACATGCAGAATTAATTGTTTCAAGTTCTATACAGTGGGGCCTTGACTTACGAGTGTCCCGACTAACAAGTTTTTTGAGACACCAGCTGTCTCTCGGCTGATTTTTTGCATTGAGTTGATAGAGTAATTTGAGTTAACGAGCTCGGTCTCGGAACGAATTAAACTCGTAATATGTAAAAGACCCCACTGTACATATTTAGATAGAATTAAATTGTATGTGTTTTTTTTTTTTAAAAAAGAAGCTACCCAGGAAATTCTTACGCATCCTATTAAGTATCATTTGCCAACCACACCCAAGGACAGACAAATTAAGAGAATAAATCTCGTTTTGGTATATCTGCACAAAGCTGATGAATATGAAACCAGACAACCAATGGTCCGGGCTGCTGTCACTCCTTGAACCAATTAGGCAGAGACAGGGTTGAATCATATATGAGCATTAATTCCAATAATGCCAGCAGTATGGGAGAGCAGCACAAAATCTGCTCTAGCCCCTATCCCACCCCCATAAACCAGCTGTTTATAGTGGGTAGGACAAAGATTACATGGGGAAGTAGGCAAAAGGAATAAGAATGGGTATAATGGTTACAGGTTACAGGCAATGTGGGCGTGACTCCATTGTTCCATTGTTTGGGCAACAAGGTTGTTGCTAATCTTTCCATGATAATAGACCGAATTCCAAGGTTGACTTCTAGGTCCAAGGTGACTCCCAATTCCTTGGGGCATACAAATCCAGTCAGGTTATCAGAACAAAACAATCACTGTTAACAGAACATGATTAATATTTCTTATAACTACAGCTAGTCCCCAATATTAACTTTCCACCCCTAACAAATATTCTATTGATCTGCCTCTAAGACCTCCCCTAAACACTCAGACTTTAAAACCCCTGAAAATGAAGGTCCCAATGCACTCTCCCTCCAGAGAGCATGCCTGTGCCATTCCCTTCCCCCTTTTCTTCCCCCACAGGCTCATGTCCCCTACCCTCTAAGGACCCCATGAGATTTGCAACTAGGGGAGTATTGGTCTTGCTTCACTGTCCTAAGTATGTTTTTGCTGTGGTCAATAAATTCTTGCTTGATTTTCTACACTTTGTGTGTGTGTTTATTCCAATATATGAGTGTGTGTGTGTATATATATATAGAGAGAGAGAGATAGAGAGAGAGATAGAGAGAGAAAGAGAGAGAGAGAGAGAGAGAGAGAGAGAGAGAGAGGGAGAGAGATAATATACAAATTAGGCCAGGATGCTGTAAAGGGTCATGACCGGACAAGAGGAGGTTGCGGGCACAGGTGAGGCCCACAGCAGAGGGGAAAGGGGAGGAGGGGGGGGGGCACCGACGCTGCAAGTCAGGCGTGGGTCCCGCCCCCCCACCCCGCCTCCCCCCCCCCCCCCCAGCCGCGGAGTCGGAGCTGCAGAAGTCAGGCGCAGGTCCTGGTCCCCCGCGGGGTGCCTCCTGGCACAGCGGGAGGCGAAGTGCCTCCTCCTGCGATTTCAATCATGTGCTGGGCCTCTAGTATATATGTATATATATTGATTTCAGAGAGGAAGGGAGTGGGAGAGAGAGATTCAATAAGAGAGATTCATTGATCAGCTGCCTCCTACACACCCTGCCACTGGGGATCAAGCCCACAACCCAGGCATGTGCCCTGACCTGGAGTTGAACCTTGACCTTCTGGTTCGTGACCTTCTGGTTCATAAGTCGATGCTCAACTACTGAGCCACACTGGCCAGATGACACTTTGTCTCTTGATTGAAATCTTTCCTTCAAGAAGACAAGACCGAAGTCCCCTGTCTCCCTGGTAGCACATGTATGAGGAGGAAACAAAATATCATGAAAACTTCTACTTAAGAAAGTGGAAATGGGAGGCAGGTGGCATGCAATATACTATCTGCACATACATTACCCTGCCGGGCAGGAGCAGAGCGAATTGGCTGCAGAGTGAATTTCTTGTGGAGCCCTTCTGTCTGCTCTTGGAACTGTCTTCCGGAATGATTTCCCTTGTAATTTGGCCTGTGTGGCCACAGCTGAGAAAGGCCCTGATGAATATTTACTTTTTAATTATCACACCCCACTAATCTGGCTGTTTCTGTTGGTGTGGCTTTAGGATCCTGACTGAGTATTGCCTTAGAGGTTGAGCAATCACAACCCTGAGGTTATGGGTGGTTGAGTTTCTCTGGAAACACAAGTTCCTTAAATGCTTAGTAAACTCTACAATCTTTTTGTTTCCAGTAAACTCGATGAGTTACCAATAAAAGTCAGAGTTAGTATTGACGCCTAACTCTTGAATCTAGATGCCAGAGGGGTTTTACCTAGGTGTTCTGTCAACAGGGATGAGTCGGGCTCTTGGTTTCAATCTTATTTTTCAGTTTCATTCACTGTTGTGTTAATTTCTCAGAAAGAAGGGTCCTCATAATCACTTTCCTACCTGGATTCAGCTAATTACACATTCCATACTTCATTCCTTGTACCATTAAAAATAAGTAAATAAATGAGGACCCCTCCAGATCTCAGTGAGTAAAACATATCTTCAACAGGCTTGCTTGGCAAGAGGAATTTACTGGTTCACAAAACTGAAAAGTTATGGAATAGATCTGTTCCATGATGCCAGCTGGGCTCCTCTTCATCTCTCAGTTCCTCTTCCCTCCATGTTGGCTACGCTGTAGGAGAAAACACTGCCTTGGAAAGAACTCAACTTCTTCCTCCTGGCTGCCATAGCTTTAGGTTTACGTCCCTTAGTACCTACAATCCCAACAGAAAGAGCATACTTTTCCCCAGCACCATCAGCAAAAGGCTGAGAGTTAGTCTTATTGGTTCTGATTGGCCTGACTGGTTGTAGGCTTCTGCTTAATAATTCCTGCAGGGGTGAGGGGGAGAGGTGGAGGTTACTCTCTCATTGCGCAAGGTTCCTTTAACACATGCTCACCCTTAAAGCAGACCAGATCTCCCCGAGCCTCATGGTAGGAAGGTTGGTTCCCCAAGGATATATCACAGTGTCATTACCTGACAAAAGGGAAAATGGATCCTGAGCAGATGAAATCCACAGATAATGACTCCATATTTAATGTGACGTACAAGGCCTAGTATGTTCTGGCCCCTGCCGGCCTTACCAGCCTGTCTGATTGCATTCTCCAGCCACTTCCCTCTCTCCTCCTGGACCTTCCCCTACTGCAATCCTGCTGCCAAGAACAAGACTCCTCCTTGAGCCCCATTAGATCGATTCATTTCTACTCATTTTCCAAAAGCTGTTTCAAAGCTCTGTTATATCTTCTTCCAAGAAAGGTTAAATTGAACTTCTCAACTGAGTTTTATCCTTCCTTTTATCTTCTCCCCTCTCAAGTCTCCAAAATTCTCTTTTGCAGTGCTTGTTATAATTGGAATTGAGTATTTAATTGTGTAATTACTTTTAGCTTTAGGTGACCAAACAACTCTGTCTGTAAATTTTAAAACAGTATTCACTGAATAAAGAAATGGAGAGCATGAACGAATGGGCAAGGTGAAGGACTATGTGGTGCTGGAGATATTTTTCCCCCCTCCAATTCATCTCTATATTTCTGGATCCAGTTTTCCTCCAACTCTCTCTCCTCCCTTATATACCAATGTTTTCCTATGTTGTGCTCAATGTTGCATAACAACACATGGCTATGAGGAAAGTGTGGAACAAAAATAATTTTTAACTAGATATTTCTGAAAGACACATCATGTTGCTTGGGTTAAAGGGCTCACACTGAAATAGACAAATCTGAGTTCTAGTATTAGTTCAGCCATTTACTAACTCTTCAATTGTAGAAATGCATTTATTCTTTCTGGGCCATTACTTTTCTGTAAACTGAAAATAATAACATCTAACCTATATGAAAGGGCGAGGGCTATGCCCTCCATCTTGCCTGTATCCTCCATGTTGGGGCCACGTGCGGCCTTCTTCCCGGAAGCCCAGGCCTCTGCTGGCCACGCCCTGGATTTTAAACTAATCAATGACAATCAAGGGAAGTGCGCGCCATAGATATGACCACATCCTGTGTAACAGGACCCGGCTTGCGCCTGGCCAATCGGCAGAGCACAGTCCTTTCTCCTCCCCTTACTCCGACCCCCCCCATATAACCGGTCTCTGGGCGGGGTTGGTTCTCTTGGCCACTTGGCTAGCCGATGTGTCGGTGAGTCTGGTGGATGGAGAGCTCAAGTTAGCTTGAAATACAGATTCTTATGCTTTTGCATCGGATTGGATGGCTCCCTGATGTGGTTTCTTGGGAATCTTGAAATCTGGGCACAACACTATAGGATTCTTATAAGAACATAAAGTAATATATACTTTGTGTCTAGTACTCACAGGCAATCAATACTTGGTATGTATTCTGATGATTATTCCTGGATCACAGAACTGCCACTCGTATAAGAAGCATGGATTAGAAACTACAGCCATTACTTTACATCACCCGGATGGGAAGTCTCCCACCGCCATAAGAAAACCTTTCTTTCTTTATCACTTGTAGTGTTTTATCATACACCCTTGTGTTATAAAGGAAGCTCTGACTTCTAGAATTATATATTATATTACAGACATCACCTCAGCCTTGGCCAAACCACCAGCATTTAATTCATAATACACGTCACAGACCCCATTTGCCTCTCTCCAAAGCAATGATAAAACTTGTGAAGAAAGTCGATAGGGCCCAGTAGAGAGGAAGAGATGGAGGGAGGGCACCATGAAATGACCTGTGTGACTCATGATAGACTATATCCTACTTGAAGCATAAAAAGTGTAAAAAAAAAAAATTTTACACTGAACAAATTAGTCCTTCTCCTTTATAAGCCCTCATCTCGTCAGCAGAATAGTCTTGTAAAAGCCCCGAGCTTTCAGGGACCTTGTTTAATACGTTTTCTTTTTTGTATCTTGAACCACTCACCTCAATTTGCTGTCTCCCAGCCCTAAACAGGCTCAAGTTTCTTCCATCTTAAAAAATTCTTTCCTTGATCCCACCTCCCTGGGCAGCTGCTTCGCTCTCTCCTTCCTCCTCTCTTCAGTTAACGTTGTTCTTTCAATAGTCCTCTGCACTCCCTCTCTCCACACCCTCGCTTCCTGCTGATCCTACAATCTGGCCTCCTCACCACTTTGCAATGAATGCACCACTGCTGTACTCAAGGGGCATGTGCCATTGTTCGTCTCAGCATGTGGCACTACTAACTGGTCAGACCTCCTCCCGGAAGCTTGTCCTCCGTGACTCCCGCAGCACCATGCACCTCCCGCTGCCTCCTTTCGGCACTCTTCCTCCTCTTCAACCTCCAGGGCGTGCACTGCTCCTGGAGCTCCCCTTTCCTTCTCACTCAGAGCCCAAGGTTACCTTCCTCGCTGCCGTCTTCATGCAGAGGACTCACACTTTTGTGACTCCATTCTAATCTTTTTTCTAGGTTTCAGGCTCAGGTATCCAACTGCTTGCTGCACCTTGGGTGGCCCTCTGGTGCCTTCAACGTAACGTTTTCACCACTGATTTTTTTTTTCCCTCCTACAGCTCCCAAACTCTTATTTCTGCGTCTTCTTCTCTTGCCGTTATTTCCACCTCCTGTGAAAGTCACCACCCACCTCCTCATGGGTCAGGTCCAACACCTGGGTGGCATCCTCCAGCCCTGCCTCGGCCCCACCCCTGCCTCTGCTCCCTTCTGTCTACCTCTGTGACACTCAGAGAAAACTTCTCATTTCTCCGCTTCCCGTGGCCTCATCTCTCACCCAGACACTCTCATCTTTCCTAAGCCACTTCCCGTTTGCTTGCTGGTGTCCTGACCTCTGCTACTGTGTTCTCTCCATCCATTCTCGCTGCTATCACACACAGATATGTCCAAAGTCCAAATCTGATCATTTTCTTCTCTTTTAAGATCCATTATGATGTCCCATGGCTCCCAGGCCACAAGTCAGACCTCTCACTGTGGTTTACACTGACCTCATGATCCCCTGCCCACTGCCGCAGCTTGGCCGCTCACACTCTCCCTCTTGACTCTTCACCCCACTCATTTGGAACGTGTTTGATTTCTTCATTCATGCCAGCCGCTGCCGTGCCCCTGTCCTTCAAATACTGCTTTATCTCCACCAAGTGATCTTCTCTGACTTTCTACTTGGCCTGAGTAACTCCTTATAACCTTGCAGCTTAAATGTTACTTTCGTGAGAAGTTTTCTCTGAACCTGTGAATATGAGCTTCCCACCACAGCCGGCACACTTTTCTTCACACATCTCAGAATGATTCACAATTGCCCATCTGCACGTCTGTGTTCCCATTTGACTTTTAGCTCAGTGAGGGCAGGGGACACATCTTGTTCACTGTTACATCACTTAGTAAGAGAATAAATGAGGTTATTAAAGTGAGAATAAAGCAGTGAGCCATCATAGCATGAGTTTATTGTTAACATAGAATAAGGCTGAGAAAGCAGAGCCTGGGAAATGCCACCACTAATTGAAACAAGAATGAACAGATATGTCATTATTATAACACTCTTTTGAGGGTTGTTGATGATGATATTTGCATCCAGTTCTGGTCCTTCTGTGTTTTGAGGGTTTCCTGGGCAGATCCCATCACGACACAGTTTGACTTGGTTTGGTTACGCTCATACCCTGATTAAAACGCCTCTCAAGAATGTGAAAACCGAAACATGACTGACACATTGGTGTCCTCGCTGCCACCACAAACTATTACAAATTAGAAATTTAGACTTGAACAACCATTTATGCAATGGAAAGTAAGACTGGCAAGCCTTTATTTTTTAAAGTTTTTTGAAAATATTTCTGAGAAGGCAACCTGACTAGGTTCGTTTTCATTTATCTCAAATCCTTTGCTTAGCTTCTTCCCAACCTCTGAATTTATAGTACAACATTGCCTTATGAGCAAAAGTCCCAACTAAAAGGTGGGACCTATAATTATTTATATTGTCACCTACATTGCTGTTGAATTTCATGCATTATCCTGCACATAGGCTGATGCATGAAGTCTCTAAGAATTTAAGAGTAAAAATGTGAGCTACAAAGTAAAATGATTATTGTCACCAAGAATGATCAACTCTATAATGAATTGACTCCATGTTAGCTTTTCTCCTTAAGATATAGGGTATGTTATAAAGTGTTATTGCTTGGCAAGCAGCCCTGTTGAAGAGCATTGTTCTTAGCTAATATCGTATGGAACTTATCTTTTTGTGAAATAGTTTAGGGAAAAACATTTTACTCATTCAAGATTATGTTGTATAAAGTTTCAGTAAAAGTTTTGGTTTCATTAGAAAACTAGAGGCCCCAGTGCATGAAAAAAAGTGCATGGGAGGGCGGGGACTCTCAGCCCAGCTTGCACCCTCTCCAATCCAGGACCCCTCTGGGGATGTCCGACTGCCGGTATAGGCCCCATCCCACAAACCAGCAGTCAGACATCCCCCTTACAATCCCCCTTACAAACACACAATGATTATGCTTCTTTAAACACACACACACACACACACACACACACACACACACACGACTGCTGGCTCCTAACCACTCACCTGCCTGCCTGCCTGATCACCCCTAAACACTCTACCTGCCTTCCTGATTGCCCCTATCTGCCTCTGCTTGCCAGCATGATTGCCCCCTAACTGGTCCCCTGTCAGCCTGGTTGCCCCCTAACTGGTCTCCTGCCAGCTTGATTGCCCCCTAATTGCCCCCCTGCTGGCCTGGATGCCCCTTAACTGTCCCCCTGCCAGCCTGGTCCCTCCCTGATGGCCTGGTTGCCCTCTAACTGTCCAGAAGGAAGTCAGACGTCTGGAAGATGTTCAGTCGACCAGGTCTAATTAGCATTATTACCCTTTTATTAGTATAGATTTGTGAGTATGAAAATATGATTTAATCTAAATCTATCAAACCCCATTCTCTCTAGCCCTATAAAAATTACTTCAATTAACTACAGATATTTTAAATTAATTTTTGATGAAAATGTGAGTTTATTGTTTTCTTGTCCAATGATTATGCTTCTTTAAACACACACACACACACACACACACACACACACACACACACCACACACCAGACACCTTTCTCTGTGGCTTGAGAAGAGAGAAATCAAGAAAGAACTCCAATATGTTATATTTCAAGACTTTCAGTAACTTGTTCTTTCCTTGATAAATAGTTTAGGGAATAGATTAACTTTCACTTCACATTTCGAATGAACAGAATTTCTACACAGTGGTTGACCTACTTAAAAAAAAAAAAAAGAATACCTTAAACACACTTTTCCTAAATGTTTCTGTCACTGTGCCATTCTCTTCTGTCTGTGTGAGCACAGGCAAGAAATGACAATGTGATCAGCCTGATACAATGTCACAAGCTGATCAGGGCTTCTTTTCTGCCTCCAGAAAGGAATTAAAGTTGGTTTATTTGTTTCCCTTTCGTTTGTGGAAAGAAGATTGAAGAAGGTTTATGTCTGAGAATGTATCACCTGCTGTGTGACCCTGGGAAAGTTACTTATTCTCTCTGACACATCCCCTCATGTGTTAAACACATGTTCTCTAGTGTTTAAAAATAAAATAAGTTGGGCCATAACTGTCTTACCTATTTATAAGAGTATTGTTCGTAGTAAATGAGATAATGTATATTAAAGTTATTATTTTTGGCAGGTTTTCAGTAACTGAGTCTAGACTACAATTCTGGACTGTGTTACTTATTTATATCAGACTGAGTTTCTCTTTCTAAAATTTACTTTTAACAGCAGACCCCTCATCCATCAAAATGATGACTTTACCCTTTTCCTGGGTTTAGAGAGAGAGACTCTTAGTTCTTGTTCATCAGAAGGCACTGGCTATTGATGTTCTATGATTTAAGATTCAGGAAAGTTTCCTTCACTAAAATGTATTAGCATCCCCACTAGGATCACAACCATCTGATCCCACCCTTCCCCCACCACACTAAACTAAACACGCCCTTCTCCGATATGCCTTACTTCTGTACCTCTCCCTGCCCAGTTGAACGAGGATCAGAGATTTGTGATTCTAGAGAAATAAAGTTAGTGGCTCCCAATAAGATGCTCCTTTAGGATTATTTTTTGTATGTTTCTTTTCACCTTCTTTCCCAAACATTCTTTCAGGAACCCCTATTTTATGGTTATTGTTTAGATGTAACTTATTCTCTTGAGAATAAAAGTCATTGTTGAAATGCTGAACAATTGTTTGGCAATCAACCCATGTTCAACATAGAGGCATGCCTAATTACTGACAGATCAAGGAGGTTTTCTGCCAAGTAGTAATAATACTGTGCTGTAAGATATGAAATGAGAAAACAAATGAAACAGAGGTCGGTAGTGCAGGGCTTTGCAGGGAACTACTCGGCCTCTCGTGCTCCCACCGACTCTGAGTTGGCACTGAGTCAGAATTCGATGGATTTTCTCACACATCCCTAGGCAGTATGAAAACACACCTTAAAATGTATGAAGAAAACTGGAGATCAAATAATAGCTACCCCATTTCCTTTGTTATTTTTCTTTCTTTTCCTATGAGAAAGGGATTGATTTAACTTGTGGGGGTGTAAAATGAGTTTGTTCTTTACAGCTCTATCATGATGCTATAAAACATACTCATGAGGACTATTGCATGACCATGATTTTTGAAAAAGAAAGATATTAGGATCAATTTGTCTAATAGTCTAGACTAAAGAATGTTTTTAAAATGCTTAGAAAAATACGACAAAACTCAACCTATAGAACTTTCTCTTGAGAACAAAAGTCCCTAAATATTCTTCACAAATTGAACTTGGGCAACTTCCAATACCTCTTTCTCCCCAGTGCTTCCTGATATCAGTCCTATCACTTATATTTTCCCCTAATCTTTCCTTTTCTCTACTGTTAATCTAAGTCATTCTTTGGCTGCTAATTATTTATCTCCTTCTCCAAAATATTTATTTATTTTTTTACCTGTCACAAAAGAATTTAAAAGGATTTAATCAACCTGAAATATGCAAAGGGCAGCTTTGCTAGATATCTCTCCATAAAGGTGGAAGGGCTCCACCAGACTACAGAGAGATACATTTGCTCCATGAATGACACTGTGTGCCTATTAACATTAAGTATAAAAATTAATTGTTTGCGATGTATTTTTACACACGAAGCTATCCTGGTGATTTTTAAGCAGATTTGTGCATTTGATTGTCCCTAAATCTTTTGAAAAATATTGTTACTCCAGCCCCACTCCAGAGGTCATGAATCAGAATCTCCAAGAGGCTGTGGGAAGCAGAGGAGTGGAGCCTAGTTATGCATGTTTTTCAAAAGCTGCACAGGTGATTCTGACTCGCTTTCCCAATGGGAACATTTCCTGCTATCCTAGCCCAAGGATTGTCTCCCCAAAGATTCACGTGCTATTATCGCTTTCAGTAGGTGGCGCTCATTCCACCTGCCAGTGTCCTTGTTTGGCAGGAATGAACCCTAAGTCATTCAAAGAAGCCAGGAGCTGATCAAAGGCGCTACAGTCCCTTTCACCACACCTATTCTGCAAACAGATGGCAGAGCTTATCTTTATAAACAATATGTTAGTGGGGCAAAGTGGTGGGGGTGGGGGTGGGCAGGGGAGTGCGATCCCATTGTTTATTCCACAAATGCAATTATTGTTCCAAAGAGCTCATGCATGCCCACTTTTTACTATAAAATCGGAAATAAACAAACAAAAAGGGTAGAAAGCAAATGATAAGAAAAACCAAGTAGAGACTTAGACAAAAAAAAAAGAGTATTTTTGTTTGCTTGGTTTAGTATTACATGAGGAAGAGATGGGAACACTGATGCTATTGCTAAAAGTAAATAAATAAATAATAAAACAAAAGAACAAATAGTTGTGTGAAAAACTTATCATGACCTACACATAGATAAGTATATCTACTAAAGTAAGGAGATAGCATAGTGTAGCTTGCAAGGACGTGAGCTTTAGGGGGGTAAGAGATCAACCGAAGGACTTGTATGCATGCATATAAGCATAACCAATGGACATAAGACACTGGGGGGTAGGGGAGGCCGGGTAAATGTCAAGGGGGGGAAAAGAAGGAGACATATGTAATACTCTTTGTAATACTTTAAGCAATAAAAAAAAGGGGGGGAAAAAGACAAACCTAGATAGACCTTGGTTTAAGCTCTTTTTCTCAACCAAGTTACTCAACTCTTAATTCTGAACAAGATATTACCTACCTTATTTGGTTATGATAAGCATTAAGTTCAAAGAAAAAAGTTTAAAGCTATTATCCCAATACTTGGTGCAGAGCCACTATTTAATAAATAGTACTAGATTAGCTTAGAAGTACTAAGTACTAAAAATAATATAAAAAAACAAATAAAAATAAGGAAATCGAAGTGCTGAGTTGTTGGATTTTTGTTTTGTTTTGTAACAAAGAATAATGGAAAATTATTCTGAGTGTTGAAGGGAAGATTTCTATATCAGTCAGAACTAACAATAGGGAGAAAAACTTAGAGGAAGATGATCAGGAAAAGATATGAGGTTTGTTTTGTTATCATGAAAAAGGCCTGATCTTGAACTTACAAAACTTGGGTTTGAGAGGTGTGTCTCTATTTATAGGTTGTATGACCTTGAGAAAGTCACTTAACCTCACTTTCCATTTTCATAAGATAGGAATTAAATCAAATGCCATCTTGAATATGTATACGATTTTGAATATTAAACATAATGCTGTGCATCTTACCATAAAAACATTAATGTACAAAAATGTTACAGAAAATATAAAACCCTCAATAAATGTAAAATGGTACTGAGGTAACTGCTAACAGTTAAAACTTATTCTTTATTGAAATTCATTATTAAAGTTGAAAAATTATTCTCTCAAAAGAAAGTGGATATTAAGTGAGTTACCAAATTTGGATGAGAATAAGAAAAGTAGTTACTGGATTGTGAAGTCAGGATTTATGAGAGGAAAAGAAATTGATATTAGCAACATGTTTCCAACACATCATTTATTTCCATGACGTTTTTCCCACAAATGATCCTAATATTCTTCTTATAATGGACTTTGGCACTATTTTAACAGCATTAACATTTGGGTTTCATCGGACATTTCATTTTGCCCCTATTAAACCAGCACACACGTTAAGTAACTCTTGATTTGAATAACTTAGAATTATGTCATTTATACCTGTTTCTTTAAAATTTCCAAATTACAGAACGAAAAATCAACAATTTGAAAAAAGGTCTGAGGAAAAGTAAGTAAAAATCATATTAAGAAAAGAGAATCTATCAAAACCTTCCTAATATTATGACCCCTGGCTCTAGATTAAAAAGTTTTTTTAAAAAAAATTAATAATAATTTGTATCAATAAGTTAAAATGTTACATCTAAATATTCCATCTATTAGAGGTTTTTAAAATTAGCCTTCTGCCTACATTAAACATGTCCCTCTGCATGGTGTACAGTAATGTCACCAGACAAAGGAAACAGGAAAGCTCCTCACGGCAATGACTGCTGTGCTTTTGAAGGTCAATTGTCTCTTCGACATGCAGGAGTCTGTGTCATGTCGTACTTCAGAAATACGTTTTCAGAGATGGGACACCACAGGCCAGGATTTAATGCTTTTGTTAAGGCACTAGAATCCTTCCAAAGCAGTAGGTACCACCAGTTCTCCTGGTTAAAGAGAAAATCCACTCCTCAAAGAAAACTTCCTCTTCTGCATGTGGGGAGGAAATGAAGACTCATCTATTGTTTTTGTTGTTGTTGTTGTTAGTACAATATAAGAAATCTGCATTGTAAAGCAAGCTGCTGTTGGTCAGTTCTTTAGTGGACAGTTCTTTAGAGACAGGAAGCTGCCTCTACCCTAAGAGGCTTAGAGACTGAGCAACTGAGTTAGGCAAGCAGGTGCCCGGGCCAGTCAAGTCAATTTTCTAACACAGAATAGCATGTCCTGGAACCAGTCCTGTTCATTTTTTTTTTCCTCTGTGAAAGAAGCAATGATTTCTCTAGGTGGGAGCAGTGCTGCTATTTCTATTCTGAGGGGAAAATGAGAAGGAATTTCGTAACAATTGACTGTTGTTAAAACAGCAAATTATCTTTTTAAAATAGATGATCTACACTTAAAGGGGGAATCTCAAGAAAGCACACAATGAAGAAAAGCTGGCTCCGAATTACCCATACATGTGTGCATTAATGTCCAGTAAATAACTGATTATATGCACAATGTCTTTTCTTTCCCAGAAATAGCAACTAAGAAACAGGTGATTTTTAAAAATCAACAATACAAAAAATCTCACTAAAATATTTTACACTTGGAGACCTTCAGAATTTTGCTTCCTTTTTGCTGTTCAAAGTCACAATAGCCTAGAGAAGTAATGTATTTTCTTTTAAATTAAAAAAAAAATGCCATGTGTTTAAAGGTGGGGTGGGGGTGCAGAGAAAGAGGTTGGGGAGAAAATGTTTAGGGCCTGTTGCAAAACCAACTGCAAGCCAAGTATGATTCCAGATAGGCCAGAGCCACCTGTTACAATGCAGAGAGAGAGATTCAAAAGATGAAATGAGAAGGAGGTGACCTTAAGGATCATTTTCCAATCAGCATATAAGTAACTAAGGGAATATGCAGGTGTTTATATGAGATCCATGTGAATATAATACTTGCCACATGTTATTCAATGTAAGAAGACATTATACAGGTGTCCTCCCCCCCAAAAATGTATGCACAATTTAACAGCTGATTGCTCAATTTTGAAAATGAAATGTATTTTAATAAACATTGCCTTCATAATTATTCAAAGTCTGTAAATTTTTTTGGAAAACCCTATATATTTCTAGTCAATCAAGAAAAACTCCGAGAAGTAGAAGGCTTATGATTGCTAATAGGAATAACTACCTGGGCACTTACGATTTAAGTTTATTTTTTAATCTTTATTGTTGAAAGTATTACAGATGTACCCCCTTTTTCCCCATTGACCCCTTCTAGCCCACACCCGCCCCAGGCCTTCACCATGCTATTGTCTCTGTCCATGGGTTATGCAAATATGCATACAAATTCTTTAGTTAATCTCTTCCCACCCTAGTGTTTTATTTAATCCTCACAACAACCTTGTTGTTTTAGAGGGTGTGTAGCAGGTGAGAAAACTGATACACAGAGAGTTATGGAAAGTACCATGCTCAAGGTCACACATTTAGTAAGCGATAGAGGCAAGATTCACTAGATCTATTGAGCTCCCAAACCCACACTTTTTTTTTTTTTTAACAATTCTGTACTGTATACTGCATAAATGTATATCATAATCTTTGGAAAATTTTACTCTTTGGACTTGAAAAACAAATCCAAGAAATCTCCCAAACAGCTTCAAGTCCATTAGCAATTGCCAAGACTTCGATGGCACATTAGTGTACAGTTAAAAAAGATGGAAATTCATTTTCACAGAATGAAATGCTTCAGAGAATATGAACGATTTTGCTGCGCCTATGCAAAATCAGAAATCTGAGTCAACTTTTGTCTCAAAATGGAATAAACAATGTTTCACTACAACACACTTTAAACATTCTTCTTAGTAACAACGTGACACATAGAAAAGAGTTCCCTTTTTAAACTTTTTTTTCTAAAAGAGAAAATATTCCGATTTCATAAAATTAGCAAAAGACTACCTGTAAAGAAACTTCACACACACACACACACACACACACACACACACACACACGGGATACGCGAAATAACCTGTGTTGATTTAAGAGGGTCACAATGTAGCGATCCTATAAATGATGTGCCCAAAATATGTATTTAAAACTTGAATGTCAGAAACGCGAGAATTTCTGTAAGACAGAGGGCAAATCTCAAAAACTATTCGATATCATTCATATGGGCTTTGTTTTTTATCTCCTTTTTAAGTAAAAATTATGATTAGAAAAAGGAACATGAAAAAGAGAAGTAAAACTACTTGGCAACGGAAAAGAAAAACTTTCAATGGACAGGCGTAGTTATCCAGTCCGGAACGTCAGGGAAAATCGAGCGCCTGTCATTCGGAATTTTGTCCTTTATGGGTCGATTTCTTGTTACTTAACTATACGGATGGAAATTTTGTTTTTTTTACAATAGAGGCTTTTATGGGAGAAGACGTAAGCGTTCGAAGGTACAGGCTTATTTCTTACGACTGAATCTAGCGAGATGTAGAGTCACTGAGAAATTCCTCTTGGATCTGGGAGAATCCCGGTCCTTCCCAGCCCACGTGGCAAAGTAAACAGAAGGTGGGCCGGGCGGGGAGTAGCGGGACTCCGCCAGTTTCCCAATTTGTCGAGTCTTTAAACCTACAGGCCCCGAGTGCGAGAAGGGCATGACCTCGGCGACACTGGGGAGGGGTTCTGCTGGGCGAGATTCAAGTGACAGCGGAGAGAGGATGCCCAAACCAGGGAGAGGCGGTGGCCCCAGCACCCACCAGGGGACGGGGGTGCGGGCCTTTGCGGGATGAGGTGGGCGAGCGCGGAGCGTGTGCTCTGATGCTCGCAAGGAGGTGAGCGCCGGGGACGGAGCGGGGGTGCGGGGCGGAGGTGGGCGCGCGTGGGGCCGTGGGGGGCACAGACACTTCTCAGGGGGTGGTGGAGCGAGGTAACAACCAAAAGTTTAAAAGGTTAACCTGAGGTCTCGCATCCTCGGGCCAGGCACCCACGCCGCCTCCCCCTGCGCGCCGGCCCCGCGCCTGCACTCGGGGTGGAGACGCGTCCCCGGGTCCCTGGGTGCCCCGGGTCTGGCCTCGGCTCCCGGGGGCTGGACCTTCCCCCGCGCCCTGCTCCCCCCGCTCCGCTCGCTGCACCGCGCGAGGGTCACCCGGCCAGGACCGCGCGCCCCAGTCTCCAGCCCCGGGTGCCGCGGCCTCGGTGCGTGCGCCCCGGCTCGGGGGTGACTGCTTGGGAGCCGGGGCAGCGGGCCCCAGGGCGGCGGCGGAGGCCGGGCCGAGGAGGCGGAATCCGGGCAGGGGGGGAAGGGGAGGAGGAGGAGGAGGAGGAGGAGGAGGAGGAGGAGGCCGGCGGCGGCGCTGGAGCGGCGGCGGAGGAGGAGAGCTGGGCGGCCGCCGCCTCCCCGCGAGCGCCGCGCGCCCAGGCCCGGCTGGCATGCGAGTCACGTCCGCCCCCTCGGCGCGGCCGCCCCGAGACGCCAGCCCCGCCGAGTGATGAGAACAGACGTCAAACTGCCTTATGAATATTGATGCGGAGGCTAGGCTGCTTTCGTAGTGGAGCAGAAGGAAGCAAGATGGCTGCCCTTTAGGATTTGTTAGAAAGGAGACCCGACCGCGACTGCTGCCTGGCTCCGGGGCTGCGCGCCGAGAACGAGGTCAGAGCGCTTGCCTTTTGCCGCGAACCCCCCCTGCCCTCCCCCCTTCGCTTTCTCTCGGGCTCCCGGGGCCGGGGGCGCCAGCCCCGCAGTGTCACCCGCAAATACCAAGAGGGAAGAGGGAAGCTTCACAAATTACTGGAGCCTCTTCAACATGGCTGACAAATATAGTTTTAATTCCCCTCCAGCCCCTTTAAACCTATAGTTCTGTGTCCTCGCCTCTCTCCTGCCCTGGCCGGGCCGCTCGGGACCCGGAAAAGTTACCTTTGTGACTCCGAGCAGCCGCTTCCCCGGCCTTTTAGCCCCGGGAAAGTGCTTTTTCTTGGCTTTCCTTTCTCAAAGAGTTCAGCTTTGGGGGCCACTACCTTTCCTTCTAGTCCTCCCACCCCCCTTCCCGCGGGTAAGTCCGAGGAGCCTCCGGTCTATCCCGATCCACCCCGGGAAGAACACGGACGGGGGTTTTCGACCCTTTTATCGGCTGTCGCTCCGGGTCCGGGTCTGGGTCTGGGTTTGCATTCGCCTCTTCTACCCCGTGTGCCCTTTTGGGTGGGGGGGCGTACGGGCGAATGTCACAGGGAGTGAAACTGGAGTGCGCTAAGCGGGGTGTTGTTTTCCCCCCTGAAGTCCGCGCGATCTGTGAGTGGCGCCGAGTGAGAGAGGAGAGAATAGTTTCTGTGGTACCCCCAGCAAGACCAGGACCCACTTTCTCCGGGCACACCAGCTCCGCGAGGGGCTGTGCCCTGCACCCGGGGCATGTGTGTAAGAGAATTCGTGTGCAGCTCTGTGCCCTGGCTTTGTGCTCCTCCCGACTCCGCTGCGCCGGGCTCCCCGGTAAGTGACAGGCAGACACAAAGGCAGGCGCAGGCCCGGGGAGGGGGCGGCCGGGAGGGGGAGCGCAGAGCTGGAAGACGGCAAGGTCAGGGGCGCCTAAAGAAACGAAACCCAATCCCAGCAAAGAAACGGAGAAGTAGAGAGCAGATTTTTTTTTTTTTTAACAGTCCCGTCCAAATTTCTCTTTTTCTCTGGGCTGCTCTCTGTTCTTGGGTCTTTTATCTCTCTACCTTTCTATATGGGCTTTTCTCTCCCCCCGCCCCCTCCTCTTCTTCCTCCTCCTCCTCCACACACACACACACACACACACACACACACACACAGGAGTCGGATCTTGAATCTTTTCACTGGGGCTGCTTGTCTGGTGTGATGAAGCTAACAGAGTTTCTATGGAGAGTTTTCTACCTATGGCAACGTAAAAGGGTGGCCTGGCTAGACTCCCGGCAAGGTTCGTTATGAGCAGGCAGTTGCCGTCATGACAGACTTTTAATTGCATGGAGCTGATTCCCAACCTCTTCATCTAGTGTGCAGGAGCTGAAAGGAGAGTCATTATTTTGCAGTTGTTGGCTTAAAATTTAGTGACATATTTTTACATTGGCTTGTCTAGGGAGTTGGATACATATATGAATGTAAAATCTCAAATCACATAGTGTAATTTTCCCTCTTCAATCAGGGTTAATGATGCCAGGTCCAAATCCAAAAATAATCATCCACAGATGAGCTATGGTAAGAGTCAGGTTGTACCTTAGGGGAAGTTGAGATGTGTAAGGAAGAAGATATGGATTACATTTGGTTTAAGGTTGTGAATATTGTTACCTGACTAATGAAAACATTATTTGCATTGTAATGGACACTTTGAAATACTGGTGGGGAGTTATAGTCTTTTATTACATGTTTGTATGTGTGTTTCATAATAAAGTTTGAAATAGAATATAAAACTCAACATAGTAAATATTGATCTTCTTAGTGTCATTAAGTAGAGAGGTGTTGGTGAAGGATTGGAAAGTCAAGCTTAAGTTTATAAGACATGTATATGATTAAAAGATGGACAGAAGAAAAAGCACAATAGTAGTAGACATTACTCCATAAATAAGATTTCTAAAACCATTTGTCCTCAGTAGTTCACTTTATAACTCTATATTTGGATCTCTGAAAAAGCAGTTAAGTGTACTTTCATCACTGATACTAGAGGTTATTTCACATGAACAAGGGAGAAGTATTACTCATCTCCGTGGAACAGAAATAGCTCATTCGGCTAGGTATTTCTCATAAAACATTAAAGAAAAGGACAGGAATTTAGCATAAATGCTTACTGTTTGCTGAGTAAACTATGGTTAATTATTTCAGCAATTCAGAATTAAAAATAAATAATTTCCTTTGCTATCAGACTAGCATCTAACTACTTTTGGGGGACTTTTCTTCAAATGTTGTGGTTTATACTGTTTTCAAGCTATTCAAATAATAACAGATATAGTATTTTCCACTCACATTGATGAATAACACTACCTAATTTTGGTTAATAATTTTGATTATGACCACGAAGGCTTTTTTTTTTTATTATCAAATTTAGACTTTTTTTGTTATTTTATGAATCTTATTTGCATGCTGAAAATAGCTGCTAATTAATGTCTTATGAGAGCTTCAGTGATTATAAGGAGATGTGCATATAATTCACAATCTGAACACAAGTACCACCTTTTCATTTATTAGAAAAGACAAATTACTTGAATCAGTATGAAAAATACATAATAAAAAGCATAATCTCAGTTTTTCATTTATCTTGTTTGTGAGAGTTAGTACCACCTGGATCAAAAATTTCATAGCTAGAACTGTCTTGGGTAATTGAATTTTAGGGAAGTGATAGCAGACAAGCACAAGATAGATAGTTTTTCTTAAACTACAATATTGCAATAATTCTTTTTACTGAACTAATGGTTAATGAGAAATTACCTCAGAATGAGGGATGTTCCTTGCTTTGTTTAAATTCACACATTTACCAAACTCAACGCTTTCATTAGATCTGGCATTGTGCTGATCTGTGCCAGGAGCCAGAGGGATTGCTCTGATTCTGATGCAGTGGCACAAGGGCCTAGCCCTAGACACAGGCAGGTCAACATCACTTCCTGAACAAGTGAAATGCACCTGCCGAGGACTTGTTGTGACAGACTTCCAAAGTCCTGTTTGGGCTCTGGACTTGTATTAGGTAATAAAAACTGGAGTTAATGTTTTGGTTTCACTTGCTGAAGTTAGAATTTCTCTATCAATCTTTCCAAGGCTCCACCCATACACAATGTTGTGAGCCAAATGTCACCATTGAAATGTATTTCCTAACTTGCTGACCTCATTACAAAGCCCTTCTTATGATTCATTCACAGACACACCTTAGGCAGGAACTCTATTTTGCTTCCTGCCCCAAATCCAAGTTGGTAAATTCTTATGCGTTCTTATGAAATTACCTTGAAATGAAATGTCTTCAAAAGCTATAGATGTTTGACATTCTAGAATGGCCAATACTTAGAAATATTAGTTCTGCTTTTTTATGCTCTAATTGTTTCTACTACAAGTTCAGCTGTTGCTGATGAGTAGAATTTAATCGTCTTACCTAGCATCTCAAATTACTAGAGGGAGTTTTCTTTGTTTTATAAACAACCATATAGATTGTTGTACTGTAATTGTTTCCTATCAGGAGGACAGGCTAAAACTCTGGATAGCAGACAGGGTGGGTTGGTTGGTTGGCTCATCAAAATAACATTTTTCTCAACTATTATACCACCATTGCACATTAGTTCTTAAGAGTAGTAATGGCACCAAAGCCAGTAGCAGGAAACTATCTCACACGCCAACTTTATAATGGGAGTCTTAACTGTGGGAGACTCAGGTTGCCAAGTAGAGCTGGTGGTTATCTTGGAAACTTTGTTGAAGAACACAACCACAAATGCTTTTGCCAAATATACAGTATTTCCTTGGTCTATAGCTCCCATTTCTATTTTGACTCACTGCAGAAGCTCAGTGAATACTGTGACATTGTTTCAGGAGGTTATCCAGTACCTTTGTTGGTTTGGTGTATTGTAGGAGAGAAGACTTCCAGAAGGGGAGAGGGTGAAGTGAGCACTTGAATCATTGTAACTGCAAGCCAAACATAATTGTATCTATGTACTTAATGTCTAGCATTATTCTGATCCTACATTGTACATTGCTGAAAATCACTGACTTAAAATAGTTTCTCAATAAACTGAATTTTGGTTGCCTATTCCAAAATAGAAATTTTTTTTATCAGCTTTGATGTATGCTTTCTCTACTTGTCATGAAATTCAGTTAAATGTGCCAGGCTTTAAGAAGTAGAAATAGATAGTAGAAGGGTTTTCAATATTTTGTTTAAAAATAAATTCAGTGATATTAACTTATCTGCAGTCCTAAGAATTTAGAACTCAGTATCTTATACTTACTAAGGGTTGTTACTCAAACTGACTTGAAATTAAGCTCAAAATAATCTGAAAATTCAATTAAGAGATGAATAAATTGGGATGAAGTATTTTTGAAGGAAAGGTTAGGAAATACAATGAACTGGCTGCTTCACTAAAAATACTATAGGTGTTTCTTTTAAATTAGATTTGTATCTATTGAGATAGAGTATTAGATCTGACTTCTGTGTCTTTTTATTTCCTAATAGAACCTAGTGGTATCCTACTCAGTCAAGATTTAATGAATGGGAGGGGAGTGGGGAGTGGTATAAAGGTGGTCAAAGAGCACAAACTTCTATTTGTAAGATGAATAGGTTCTGGGATGTAATGTATAGCATGGCCACTATACAGTGGGGCCTTGACTTACGAGTGTCCCGACTAACGAGTTTTTTGAGGTACCAGCTGTCTCTCGGCCTATTTTTTTGCATTGAGTTGATAGAGTGATTTGAGTTAATGAGCTTCCTAATGAGCTCCTTAACGAACTCGGTCTCGGAATGAATTAAACTCGTAAGTCAAGGCCCCACTGTAGTTAACAATACAGTATTGCATATTTAAAACTTGCCAAGAGAGATCTTAAAAAGTTCTCACCATACACGTGCACACAAATTGTAACTGTGAGGTGATGGATATATTAACTAACTTTATTGTGGTAATCATTTTCATATATATGTCCTATATAATAAAGAGCTAATATGCTAATTAGACCGGTTGGTGGAATGACCTTCTGGAACGACCAGTGGGTGGGGACGCAGGGCCACACGGCCAAGAGGCTGTGCGGCAGCCGGGCTGCGAGGGCTGAGCCCCTTGCATGAATTTCATGCATCCAGCCTCTAATATATATGTCAAATCATTATAGTGTACACCTTAAACTTACACAATGTTATATATCTATTGCATCTCAATAAATACTGGGGGGAAAATTTAATGAATGACATAGAACTAGCAAAAAATAATTAATTATTTAATTAGAAAATGTGTAATGGTGATAATGGTAGTAAATGATGGTGCTTTTTCCCTAACTATAACTTCTTTTCTTTTAAAAATATATTTTATTGATTATTTTACAGAGAGGAAGGGAGAGAGATAGAGAGTTAGAAACATCGATGAGAGAGAAACATCGATCAGCTGCCTCCTGCACATCTCCCACTGGGGAGGTGCCCGCAACCCAGCTACATGCCCTTGACCGGAATCGAACCTGGGACCTTTCAGTCTGCAGGCCGACGCTCTATCCACTGAGCCAAACCGTCTAACTATAACTTCTAAAGGTTATGGCGATTGTCTCATAAAATTCATCCACTGTCTGCATAGAGTTTAATGACTTTTAGTAAATTAATATTGGGATTACATATTCTTACTTGCATTTTTTATTGAGATATTTGTAGATTCATATGGAATTGTATGGAATAATACTAATTGGGCATGTGCTTTCCGCTTTAATTTCTCCCAGTGATAACATTTTGCAAAACTGTACTATAATATCACTACCCGGATACTGACATTGATATAGTCTCCCAATCTTATTCAGATTTCCCCAGCTTTAACTTGTACATGTGTGTATGTGTATGTTAATTCTATACCATTTTACCACATGGTCAGATGTTTTTAAACTCGTTTTGAAACAGGAAAAGTTTAACACAGATCTGTTCCATCAGATTGTGCTACCATGCCTTATCAAAATGTGCCTCAGAATATGTTTGTTTGCTGAAAATTTTTTTTGCATAAAATGTCTTTGTGTTCAAAATATTTTAAATTGTGTTACTGATTTATGATATTATATTATTTGAGTCTCATCACAAATGTAGAGATAGGTGTTAGTATCATCCCCGTCCCAGGTGAGAAAATTGAAGCACAATTAGGTTAAATAACTTGCCCAAGTTCGTACAGCCAGTAGATGGCTTAGCTAAGATTTTATTTTAGGCAGCCTGTCTCTAGAACTCAGTTTTGTATTCATGGTGCAGTACTACCTCATTATTATTAATAATAAAAGTGTAGCTATAATGTAGGCTACATAGGGGAAGTCATAAAAGAAGACTTAAAATGCATACAGTTGTCTGTGCAAAAACTTCTATTTGAATATTCGTAACAGCGATATTAATAATTATCAAAATTATTGCCCATCAACTCATAAATACATAAACTCTAGTATATTCACACAATGGGATATTATTGAGCAATAAAAAGGAATGGACTACTGATATATGCCATAACATAGGTGAACCTTGAAAGAAGTAAGAAAAGGCCACATATAGTATGATTCCACTGATATGAAATATCCAAAATAGGCAAATTTAAAGAGAGCAAAGGTAGATCAGTCGTTGCTAGGGGCTTGGAATAGGGGAAAGGAGGACTGACTGCTAATCAATATGGGGTTTCTTTTAGGGGTGATGAAGTGTTCTATAACTAGATAGTATTGATCGCACAACTCTAAAAAACTGTATTGTCCACTTTAAAAGTGAACTTTATTTTAATGATATCAATAAAGTATATAAATGCATACCATTGACAAGATATGTGGCTTTCAGAAAGTATCTCATGTCTCATGCAAAGAAATGTAGGTAGTTTGAATGTAACTATATGAGGCTAAGCATATTATTCTAGAAATAGGATGCTGGTCAGCTCTAAGTAGTTGCCTTTCTCTCATGGATGAGAAGGATACCTAATTACACAAAAGTTTACCATTATGTTTAGTGGCAAATAGGAGCCTTTAGGATTTCCCTGAGATGATTCATTTGACAGGTGATAGGTTAGGTGACTAGGGGAACAGGGCTTAATATATAATTGCAAGAACCTTTCTCAAATATATTCAATTACTTAGGAATTTTCCAATTAATTCAGGGGATGTAATCCAAATGTTGAAAGAAATGTCTATAAAAGTTGCCATTCTTTTAAAATACACACACACACACACACACACACACACACACACACATACACAGTGGAGCCTTGACTTACGAGTGTCCCGACTAACGAGTTTTTTGAGACACCAGCTGTCTCTCGGCCGATTTTTTGCATTAAGTTGACAGAGGAGCTCCTTAACGAGCTCGGTCTCGAAACGAATTAAACTCATAAGTCAAAGCCTCACTGTATATAGATTTATTGATTGATTTCAGAGAGGAAGTGAGAGAGAGTGAGAGTTAGAGAAACATCAATGATGATAGAGAATCATTGATCAGCTGCCTCCTATATGCCCCACACTGGGGATTGAACCCACAACCTGGGCATGTGCCCTGACCAGGAATCAAACCCGGGACCCTTCACTCCATAGGCCAACACTCTATCCACTGAGCCAAACCAGCTAGGGCAAAATTGCCATTCTTTATACTGCTGCCAAGTGTGTAGTGTAATCTAGAAACAAGGACAAATCCTAGTTGATTTTTTTGGTTTGTTTTTTAAAAAATATATTTTATTGATTTTTTTACAGAGAGGAAGAGAGAGGGATAGAGAGTCAGAAACATTAATGAGAAACATCGATCAGCCGCCTCCTGCACACCCCCACTGGGGATGTACCCGCAACCAAGGTACATGCCCTTGACCAGAACCGAACCTGGGACCTCTTAGTCCACAGGCCGACGCTCTATCCACTGAGCCAAACCAGTTAGGGCGATGATTTTTTTTTTTTTTTGCATTAACATTTCTTGTCTATGCGAAAACAGAAGGGCACTGGAAGATACATAGAGCTGACTTCTAAATTTTGATCTTAACTGTTTATATCTCCACTTACTATCATCTATCCACTTTTTAAATTAAAATGACAAAATGTTTTATTTGTTTAAGCAAAGAATTTTGTTTCTGTGTAGTGATACTGTAGTACATTATAGATGTAAAATAGGGTTGAGAAAGAAATTGCTCTGCAGCAGTCTTTGTGATGTCAAGACAAAGTAAGAAAAAGTTAGGGTCAGGCCAACCATCCTGGCTCAGTGATTGAGTATCTGCGACCTATGAACCAGGAGGTTAAGGTTTGATTTCTGGTCAGGGCACTTGCCTACATTGCCTACTCGATCCCCAGTAGGGGGCGTGCAGGAGGCAGCCATTCAATGATTCTCTCATTGATGTTTCTTTCTTTTTTTTTTTTATTGTCTAAAGTTTTGCATGTCTCCTTTTTCCCCAGTTGACCCCCTCCCCTTAGCCATTCCCACCCCAGACAAGCCCCCACTGCCCCAGTGTCTGTGTCCACTGGTTATGCTGATTTTCTATATCTCATTGTTGCTTTTCTCCCTCTTCCTTCCTCTCTGAAATCAATAAAAATATATTTTAAAAAAAAGTTAGGGTCAGAATGTTGATGCTCTCCATGGTTTGCTACATGTGGCCATAGTCTTTACAAACACCAACAATTTTTCAGACTTTTTTTGCGAATTATTTATTATTATTACAGATTTATTAATGCTAAAATGAGTGCAAATTTTTAGGACTAGTGCCTATGAAATTAGGACACGGGGTTGGTTTATTTGAATTTCTAACTTTCTGTAATTCTAGATACCAGACATTCTTCTTGTTGAGCAATGCTTATCTCCCTTTTTCTGATGAGAATGTTGGATTGCTACCAATTGGGTCCCATAGCTTGGGGCCATGAGTGATAACTGAGGTGGGGGAGATTCACTGATAGGGAAGCATCGCGCTTTAATAGTGCATGCTTGTTATTCTACTCAAGGAAATGTCTTGGCTTCGTACAACTGCTGTGATCATTACTTTTTCAAGGAAGGGCTGTGGAAAAGACCCAGAATTTGACTTTTTTAAGGGTATGATTATGACACTTACTTGTAGGTTTGTTATATATTCGTGACAGGCGTAGACACTCATGTTAGAACCTCTAACCCATCAAGAAGTTGACATACTGATTATTATGGGAAGCAGTAGGTAGAATATAGGTCTGGTTCTCCTTATGGGAGAAATGAACAGCTTACTTGTATTTACCCATTCTTGTTTCTTTTAACATTTTGTGAACAACCTCAGCTGGCAATAGGTGTTTTTTTTTTTTTTAAAAAAACATATTTTTATTTTTTCAGAGAGGAAAGGAGGAGGAGAGAGAAATAGAAACATCAGTGATGAGAGAGAATTGAACTGGTGATCTTTGGTTCTTGGGTCGTCGCTCAGCCGCCAAGCCACACATAGCTGGGCTGACAATAAGTTTTTATACAAGTATCTCCACAATATTCAACAAGGAGTTCGCTGGCTTTGAGTGTGGTATTCCATCTTGCTTTTTAAATACACTTCTAAAATTATAATTTTTTAAAACAAATTAGATATATAGAAAATGGAATATTTTGATTTGTTGTGTATATATCTGGCTTTATGCTTTATAAATAATTACTACAGAAGATACAATTGTTACCGGTGAGAGGAGGAGACCTCGGTTCTTGTCTTCTTGAAGAAAAGATTTCGATCAAGAAACAAAGTGTAAAAAAGCAAGAATTTATTGACCACAGCAAAAAATATATTTAGGCTGGGCTGCTTTGGCGCACAGGGAAGTCCGAGAATAGGGGGCCTTGGAGGTAAGTTCAGAGGGTTAGCCCGAGATGAGCTGCTGCTGTCCATTGCTTCCCTGGTTGCAAGTTTCATGGGGTGCCTTAGAGGTTAGGGGACACGTGCCTGTGGGGGAAGATGAGGAGGAAGGGAATAGTACAGGCTTGCTCCCTGGAGGAAGTGTCTATTTGGACTTTCATTTCGGGTGTTTAGGGGAGGTCTTAAGGGTGGATTAATAGAATATTCATCAGCTTTATGCTGATGTACCACGATGATATTTAGTCTTTTTATTTGTCTGTGTTTGGGTATAGTTGTCAAATGGCACTTAATTGTATTTCTGTTATCTGTCTCTCTGAGTACAGAGATTTAAGCTATTTACCCTCTGGTTGGGAAGCAGTGCAAACCATTTACTCTTCATATATATATATATATATATTGATTTCAGAGAGGAAGGGGGAGAGAGAGAGATAGAAACACCAATGATGAGAGAGAATCATTGATTGACTGCCTCCCACCTGATTGGGGATTGAGCCCGCAACCCAGGCATGTGCCCCCGACCAGAATCGAACCCTGTACCCTTCAGTCTGCAGGCCAACGCTCTGTCCACTGAGCCAAACCAGCAAGGGCGCAGACCATTTACTCTAGGATTTACTAGGTGGCTGCAAACTGCTGTTTAGCTGTCGTGTCTTAGTTTCCCGATTCCACTTGTTCTGGCTTCTTACGATTCTATAACACAATATATTCAAAAGAAAACCATATGGCTGTAAATTTTTGCCCGTGGACTGCTCTCATTAGAAAGCAGAATCATCTGTGATCAGGCACAGACACAAGAGATCTCCCATTCAGGTATGCCATATATAGTATTGATATTTTTATTTGCTACTTTTATAACTTAGAGAATGTCATAGTTTCGTGGATGCAGCAAAGTAATGATAACTTTAATTACTGTTGTCATGTCTAATTAGCTGTTGCTATAACCTGCCTTATCAAGTCACTTAATTTCTTGATAGAATATTAAATCTAGTTTCTATGTCCAGATTATACTATACTTTATATAGTACTTTAATGGGGACTATTCACTCAACTCTCAAGATGGTTTTTTTTATTATAGTTTCCTCAAATTGGTATATATTTGATTTTTGTCTTGCAATATAGAAGGAAATGGGCTTAAATAATGATAGTGAGCAGAGCGTACAACATGATCTATCTGTGAGTTATTTTCCTCGTGTTTTTCCCGTCTGCATTAAGAAACGAGGGCGCCCATTAAAATTGCCTTAATTATTAGTTGTGCTGCTTCCACAGTAAAGCACCAGAACCTGAAAATAATGCAATGATATCACACCCTAATAGACAGTCTTGTTCCTATAATTTACCTTTTAAATCTGTTTGTTCTGTCAGCACTTCTTCCATTTTTGTTTGAAGTCTCTCACTTTGAAGTTATAGAATTTTTATATTTGCCACTGGCTATAACATTCAGCAATTTTATAAACTTTCATGATTTTTGCATGAGAAGGATTGCTTTTAGACTCTCCCTAATTGGTTGGGATAATTATTAGCTTTTTGTTTGTTTTAGTGCATACTTCATAACAGAACAAGAAATCATTTCTGCAAATAAAGGGTCTGGTAGTTCATAAAATTAGAGTGAGAAATGAGAGGTTTCTCTTTGGAGCTGGTTGATATTTTTTTTCTCGCCTTCTGATTACATGCGGTCACATCAGCATTGACACGTGGGTGCGCAGAGCATGGCAGCGCTATTTACAAACACCATCCTAGAATTCCAGAGGCTCTTATGTAACAGCTGAGAGAGTACAGGGCTTTGTGTCTCTGTGGGCAGAGGAGTCAAACAGTTTGATTCATAGTCTGGGAGCCCTTGTCTGGCTCTGACAGGGTCATGAACCAAAGATCAAGGTGTCTCCATCAGGATTCACCCATCCAATAACCAGTTTTTCTACCAAAGCCTCAAAGACTGATCTTTTTCTTTTTTTTTTTAACTCCTGTAGCCAGCTATGCCATACTTTTTTGTGATTTTGGAAAATGTGGGCAGATTGTGCCTTAGTTCTGGTTGCAATTACGGTGCCTCTGTGACTGTGTGAACTTGCCTGCTGCCCAGTCTCACAAAGCCTTCTCTAAAAAGTGTACTTTCATATTTGTAAGCATCTTCAGATGCAAGAAAATTCATAATCTGACTTGCTGAGCTAGACACTCTGACCACAGAACACGCAAGGAAAGGATCATTTGATCACCCTCCGCCCACCTTTCCCCCTCCCTTCCCCTTTTTCAATTCCTCATCACCACATCTCCCCCAAACCCCCTCCATTTTTAATTTCACATCAAGACTTGGAGTTTAAAAAAGATTTATTTATTTATTTATTGTTTATTTATTTATTTATTTATTTATTTAGGTATCCATACTTAGGGAATTGTTTTTTCTTTCCTTAGATTAATTTTAGGAGTTTTTCATTTATGTCTATCGATAAAAGGAAAGTCTTGAGTTAAAAAACACCAAGAATTTAAATGTCTAATCCTGTGTATCTGGTATATGTTTCCTGGTACTTTTCATTGTACATTATAAGGTGACTGGTTGGAATATTTAAAATATGAGAAAATTTTGAGTTCTATTTATATGGCATATTAGATGGGTGTCATAATTGATTATCCACAAATAGAACCCTTCTTGCCTAACAAAGAATTCAAATTAAATCATTGAAAAATAAACTGTAGTTGAGGAAAGAGTTGGCTTAGTTGAACTCTTCTTTCATGACCCTGTCAGAGCCAAGTTTGGCATAGCTGGCTGCAGGAGTTAAAAAAGAAAATCAACTCTATATTAAGGGGCTTTGGTAGAAAAACTGGTTATTGGATGGGCGATTCCCAACCTAGACACCTTTGGTTCATGACCCTGTCAGAATATATACATTTTTAAAATTATACTGCCTTTCTCAAAAGAGGAAAGATCAGAATCTTTGAAAAGTGATACTATAAAGGAAGTGAATTCAACTTTTAGAAATGAAAGTTCTTTTTTTCTAAGAGATCAACCAAGCAACACATTTATTTTGTTTTAAGTAGTGTTTGGTATAAGAGAAATTTAGATCTGTAATAATTTAGAGATTATTTGTCCAAATCTATAATTCACATATGAGGCTTAGAAATCAACTTTAAATATTATATTTCTTTAAATAAATTTAACTATTTAACATCAGAGTGTGTTCTCTTTTGAAAGAAATTACCAAAAGAACCATTTAACTACACAATGAAATCTAAGGACGGACATTTTTTTTTTATTTTTTTTATTTTTCGCTTAAAGTATTACAAAGGGTATTACATAAGTGTCCTTTTTTTCCCCCCCGCCCTTGACAAACCCCTACCCTCCCTTACCCCCCAGTGTCTTATGTCCATTAGTTATGCTTATATGCATGCATACAAGTCCTTCGGTTGATCTCTTACTCCCCTCCCTCCTGCCCCCCAACTCTCTCTGGCCTTCCCACTGCAGTTTGACAATCAGTTTGAGGCAGCTCTGCCTCTGTATCTATTATTGTTCAAAAGTTTGTAATGGTCTTTATTATCCATGAATGAGTGAGATCATGTGGTATTTTTCCTTCATTGACTGGCTTGTTTCACTTAGCATAATGCTCTCCAGTTCCATCCATGATGTTGCAAATGGTAGGAGTTTCTTCTTTTTAACAGCAGCATAGTATTCCATCGTGTAGATGTACCACAGTTTTCTAATCCATTCATCTACTGATGGGCACTTAGGCTGTTTCCAGATCTTAGCTATGGTGAATTGTGCTGCTATGAACATCTGGTTACATATATCCTTTCTGATAGGTGTTTCTGGTTTCTTGGGATATATTCCTAGTAGTGGGATCACAGGGTCAAATGGGAGTTCCATTTCCAATTTTTTGAGGAACCTCCATACTGCCTTCCATAGTGGCTGCACCAGTCTGCATTCCCACCAGCAGTGCACAAGTGTTCCTTTTTCTCCACATCCTCTCCAGCACTTGTCGTTTGTTGATTTGTTGATGATGGCCATTCTGACAGGTGTGAGATGGTACCTCATTGTTGTTTTGATTTGCATCTCTCGGATGATTAGTGACTTTGAGCATGTTTTCATATGTCTCTTGGCTTTCTGAATGTCCTCTTTTGAAAGGTGTCTATTTAGATCCTTTGCCCATTTTTTGATTGGATTGTTTATCTTCTTTTTGTTAAGTTGTATGAGTTCCCTATAAATTTTGGAGATTAAGCCCTTATCAGATATGACGTTGGCAAATATGTTTTCCCAAGAGGTGGGTTTTCTTGTTGTTTTGTTGATGGTTTCTTTTGCTGTGCAGAAGCTTTTTATTTTGATGTAGTCCCATTTGTTCAGTTTCTCTTTAGTTTCAACTGCCCTAGGAGCTGTATCAGTGAAGAAATTGTTTTGGCATAAGTCTGAGATTTTGTTGCCTTTGTATTCTTCTAGAATTTTTATGGTTTCCTGTCGTACATTTAAGTCCTTTATCCATTTTGAGTTTATTTTTGTGTATGGTGTAAGTTGGTGGTCTAGTTTCATTTTCTTGCATATATCTGGAGGACGGACATTTTTAATTTCTGTTGCTGAGTAAAGATTCCTTATGGATTTGAAAAAAAATATGACTTATTTAGTGTTTATCAGTTATAAGATACTGTATTCTTCTGATACATTGAATTAAGATATGTTGGAAATAGATTATAGACTTAAAAAGATTCCTTTCATTGGCTTGTTTTATTTGCTTGCTTTTCATTATTTTGCTGGAAAGATGACATTTATCTTAATCACCCTAGGCACAAATAGTCAAAGTCTGTGAGAGATTTCTTATGAGTATTCTTTTCTACCCTAAGCAAGGCTATGTCTGAACCCTCTTGCTTTCACAAAAATCATCTATCCTATATTGGAACATTAATATTTTTTCTTCTTCTTATACCTTTGTTGGATAATAAGTTAAATGTGGTTATAAGCCAAAAGTAGTCAGAATTTGACAAAGACGATTAAGTTAACACATTTCTAAGAAATGGTTTTAAATATCACTTTCATTTGACTATAGTTTCACTTGAAGTGGCAAACATGCAATAAAAATTGATTTATTCAATGGATGGACTATCCTTATAAAGATTAAACTTAGTGGGAATTGTTTCTGTATTATAAAATATCAAGTGTAGAATGAATTCGAAATATACATATAAGATGCAACGTGGATGTTGTAGGCCAGTGGTTCTCAACCTGTGGGTCGCGACCCCTTTGGCGGTCAAACGACCCTTTCACAGAGGTCGCCTAAGACCATCCTGCATAGCAGATATTTACATTACGATTCATAACAGTAGCAACATTACAGTTATGAAGTAGCAACGAAAATAATTTTATGGTTGGGTCACAACATGAGGAACTGTATTTAAAGGGCCAGAAGGTTGAGAACCACTGTTTTAGGCTGTTTATCCTTTTTCAATTACTGCTGATTGTATGTGTTTGTATTCTGGACTTTTTTGATACATGAGTTCTTAGTAGAAATAGTTAATTAAATAAGCTGTAGTCAAAGTCTCTGTCAGTGACTATAAAATGAAAGTATACTGATGTCATGCATTTTTTCAAATATCATGACGTTGTACAAAATCCTCAGGGTTCTTTGTATTGACTGCTATTATACAGTTCTTTTAGAAGATGGCTGAGGAATTGAATAGGAGCTCAGACATGAAAACAAACAGCTGTCTTGGTGATGTTAAGATTGGCGCCAGGGTGCTCCCTCTTGCATAGAAGTTCCAGGTCATCCTGACGTCTTCCGATGTGGTCAAGCACATGGCTCTAATGTTCATACACACTGTTCCAGAATTCTGAACAGCAGTCATGTAACAATGGAGGGAGGTGGGGAAGGAGTGGTCTGCAGCTCATAAACTGTTTAATGGCCTAGATCATGAATACTGATACAGAATAAGGAAGCACTGATTGTAGTGAAACTTGACTGGGGATGGAAGGGAGAAGCATGGGACGTGCTTAAAGGAGGCTTTCCCCCAACATCCCACATTGTTTATTTTAAGCTATCATTACCACCCGAAAGAAGCTTTCTAATTTGAACTTAAAATAGTAGCATTGAACTGGGATGAGTGAGTAAGTGCTTTAGTATCCAAGGGCTGGAGGTGATGAAGCTCTTAAGAGTCTCACCCTCTTTCATAACCAAGCTGACTCAGACCCTTTTAGAAGCTATGGCAGCTTAACCGTCTCTCATAATGTTACCACATACCTGCATGGAAACACAATTGGGAGTTAAAGCTGCCATTTGCTCTTGTTTTAAAATTGTTTCTCACCCATTAGTTGCTTTGTTTTTGAAAGTGTGGCATTCCTATTACATATAGAAATGGTTTCCAAAATTACTTAATATTGGTATAGAACTACTTTGCTTAACATTACAATCTGTTTAAGATCTATATCTGCAACAGTATAGGGGGAACCCCTTATTATCTGGTAGAATCATGATAAAGGGAGAGAAGAGGTAAAAGGAAACTATGTCATAATAAAGTGGTGTTATTCATTTGACTAAATATTAGCAACTATGTTTAATGGGGAAAAGTTCCTAAAACAGTAACAGGAAAACATGTACAAAATAAGGAGACTGTAAAGAGTTTTCAGTGAATTCATGTTCCAGTTCTCTTTCCTCTTTGTAACAAATTATCAGAAACTTTTCATTCACCTTTCTTTGAATTTTAACAGCTTTAAAAAAAAACAAAACACAACAACTGTGTGTTTAATTCTGTGTGCCTATATATTTGTGTTTGAATGTACTTTTGAATGTTAGATTTGCTATGTAAAGTAGAGCTGTTTCCAACTACTTATAAGATATTGCTATCTGGATTCCCACCACCTTTACTTCAACATTTCAGTAAATCATTCATCAGAATTACAAAAATGTAGTACATTTTCAAACATAAAATCATACATTGTTATCAGCTGGAAAGGACTTTAGAGACTCTAACTTATCTGTAGCATTTACAAATGCAAAAATGGAGGCTTGGGAAGGGAAAGACAATTGCTTCAAATTGCATACTAGGATATTTATCACACTAATAATGGCCAATATTGAATACATTTTTACATTGTGTTAAGCACCATGGTAGGCACTTTCCAGAAATTATCTTATTTAATTCTCACATCACCTCTATTTTTGTTGGTAGTATTATTATCCCCATATTACTGACAAAGAAATTAGGACATAGGGTTAAATAACTTCCCTATTCATTTTGAATTATCTTTGCCCTCTATTTGCAAATTTTTTACTAAATCCTATAAAATATTTTACTGTGTTCAGTTGCCTTGCCCCTTTCATTTCTGCTTCCTTCACCCATTCTTTTTTGCTTCATTTTGTTGTGACTAGTTTCCTCCTCCTTGATGTTCTTACCTATATGACCTTCCTTTCCCATCCTCTTTTAGGTTATTTCTGCTTTTTGCCATATCCTCCTCTCCCCCAAAGGAATCCATATTGCCTCCTCATTTCTAAAGGATCAAAATCTACTTCTAGGGAGATCTAGTTTTGAATCCTAACTTTCCTTTGTATAAGTTGGTATGTTCTTACTCAACATAGAGAGCTTTCACCTCTCTGAATCTGCTTCTTCATCTGTAAAATTGGAACAGCTAATAAAACTTATCTCATGTGCCAGAGCTGGTTTGGCTCAGTGGATAGAGCATCAGTCTGTGGACTGAAGGGTCCTGGGTTCGATTCCAATCAAGGGCACATGCCTGGGGTTGGGAGTTCGATCCCCAGTAGGGGACGTGCAGGAGGCAGCCACTCAATGATTCTCTCTCATCATTGATGTTTCTATCTCTCTTCCCCTCTCCCTTCCTCTCTGAAATCAATAAAATATACATGTATTTTTTAAAAAAACTTATCTCATGTGTTCTGAGACAGTCACATGAGTTAGCATAAGTCCAATATCCAGTGTATTGGTTGTTAAAGGTGCAGTGATTGGATAAATATTTGTTCATTCCTCCAGCATATGTTGAGCATCAATGTATTAGGAAAGAGGAGAGCCATCATCCTGATCCTTGTGGAGTTTACCATGTTATAGACCTCGTAGGAAAGAATCACTACTACGATTTTCCAAAAATCAAATGTGATGGAAGTTGTAGGGCTCACACACTGGTCCAGTGAGGAATTTCCCTGGATGCTTGGCTCAAAGGTGTGACTCCTCATATACCTAAATGGCCCTCGGTGCTTCAGTTGACAGAGTTTTCTCACCATTGGGGCCGGACAGAGATTACAGAAGTCTAACAGCCTAGCCTCTGAAGAGATGAAAGATTATTTCCATCCCTTGTATTGCTTCAATCAGATAGGAACTATGAGCCCCACGCTTCATCTGTTCAGTCATCTTTTACTGTCTTCATTAGCTAAACTAAACGACAAGCTACGCGCTTGTTCACAGAAATCTCGCTTGAAGGCGGACGATAGTCTTGTTGTTTTCCTCCCAGGAGCTTCCTCTGGGAATGAAAATTTCTTACGTGGTGGTGTCATGGGATTTGGGACCCATGTGAAAAATGAAGAATGTTTTGGAGTGTCTTCAAATTAGTTAACAGGTTAAAATATATCAGCTATTTACATGTCAGCCACTGTCTTCTTTCATCAAGACTGAGTTTTGTTGAGAGCCAAGATCACATCTTGTGTGTTTGTTTTAATCCCTCACAGTAATTAGTGTGTAACCAAGTGCATAGCAGACCCTCAACCCAAATGCATATATACATGCATTTATACATACTAGTACATACATACATACGTACATACTGATACATTGTTCATCATGTGTAGTTTGGAAATATTCTTAAGTACCATTCTAAGTCTGAACTATCATTTCTGGGAAATAAGGAATACAGAAGGGTATGTGTGTGACTGATTGGTTATTTTCTACATTGACTTTTCAAAAATTATAAGTACATGGTAACAACAAAACCAAACAATTTTAAGTAATACAATCAGAAGTATATCTTTATTCTCTCCTAGAGTAATACATGTAATTTTCAAAATTACCAATATCAGACCATAACTTTCTGAGTTCCCACCATCTAAGTTAGGAAAAATGGTATTCCTCCTTCCTTTCTTTTTCTCTCTCTCTTTCTTTCTCTCTTCCTTTCTTTCTTTCTTTCTTTCTTTCTTTCTTTCTTTCTTTCTTTCTTTCTTTCTTTCTTTCTTTTTTCCTTTCTTCTTTCTTTCTTTCTTTCTTTCTTTCTTTCTTTCTTTCTTTCTTTCTCTCTCTCTCTCTTTCTTTCTTTCTTTCTTTCTTTCTTTCTTTCTTTCTTTCAATCCTTACCCAAGTATATTTTTCCATTGCTTTTTAAAAAAGTATTTTTATTGATTTCAGAGAGGAAGGGAGAGGGAGAGAGAGAGACAAACAACAACAATGAGAGAGAATCATTGATTGGCTGCCTCCTGCATGATACTTGAGCTGGCATGTGCCCTGATAAGAATAGAACCGTGATCTCCTGGTTCGTAGATCAATGCTCAATCACTGAGCCATGCCAGTCGGGCTCCACTGATAATTTTTCTAGAGAGTATGCAAGGGAGAAAGAGAGGAAGAAACACACACAGAGAGAAACATTGATTGGTTGCCTCCCACATGCACCCTGAACAGGGCTGGGGATTGCGTCTGCAACTAAGGTACATGCCCTTGACCAGAATCGAACCCAATACCCTGCTGTTCTTGGGCTGATGCTCTACCCACTGGGAACACTGGCCAGGGCTACAACTGCTCCTTGATAAAGAATGCTGGTCCTTGTTGCCAGTGTTAGATGTGTCTGCCCATTTACATTGGAAACTACAATATGGCACCTGGGATCTTGAAAAAGTTAAGGAAGCACTCGGACCTCAGAATAGACCTAGAGCAATAGACTCCGCTCTTTCCTCCAGGTGGCATTATTCTCATATGCTGTCTTTACCTGTTTTAATATGTTTTCTAATCTTCTTCCAAGGCTTATCATCTCCTTCCCATGTCCATAGCATGCACCTCTCAGACAGGCCAAACAGGGTTAGTACATACTAGGTATTGCCAAAAGGAATTGTTGACTTTAAATGAAATCTTTGACTTTTGATGTGATGCGAGGCAGGATGCTTACTGAATACTTCCTCATCTAGCAAATGAAGGACTTAGACAAAATAACATTTCTGAAATTTCTCTGAACTTCAAATCTAGCATAGTTAGGTGTATATTATACATGACTACTTGCAGCATATTACAAATGTTAAATAAATATCTGTTTCATTGCATTTTGTAAGTGACCTTTCTAGTTCCTTCCAAGTGGGGAAAATAGTATTACATTCAAATGCCTTTATAAACATTTCAGAACTATGAAGGTTTAATTCAGGCTTTCTTATAGATTATCTTGATACTTTCTGCAGTATTTCTCATAATGGGAGAATATTAGTGTCCTTAAAGGTGAAACTTATTAATTCTTGACCCAACTTAAAAAGAGAATTATTTGGTGAGGGAAAAAATTATTTATTAGAAGTGTTGTATTAAATGATATATTTTGGGTAATGAAACCGATAGGGATAATTAGTTCTCTTTCTAAGTTGTCTATGCTACTGTTATCTTATTATGCAATAATATTGCTTTCATGACAGCCCAAAGAGCAAAGTTACTTTGGTCTTATTTTCATAAATCAAACTTTAAAATTTTTTTAAAATTTATTAACAGTTGACATACAATATTATATTAGTTTCAGCTGTATAACATAGTAATTAGAAATTTATATAATGTTCAAAGTGACCCTCAATAAGTCTACATAGTTATTACAATAATACTGACTATGTTCCCTATGCTCTACTTTATATCCTCATGACTGTTTTACAACTACCAATCTGTACTTTTTAATCCCTTTCCCTTTTTCACCCAGCCTCCCAAATCCCCCTCTCATCTGGCAATCATCAGTTTGCTGTATCTATGAGTCTGTTTCTGGGTTGTTTGTTCATTTATTTTGTTTTTTTAGATTTCATAAATAAGGTAAAATCATATGGTGTTTGTCTTTCTCTGTCTGATGTATTTCACTTAGCATAATATCCTCTAGGTCCATGTGTGGTATGGCAAATGGCAAGATTTCTTTTTTTTTTTAATGGATGAGTAATACTCCATTCTACATATGCACCACATCTTCTTTATCCATCCTAACTCATATATTGATGGACAGTTAGGTTGCTTCCATTTCGTGGCTATTGTAAATGATGCTGCAGTGAACATAGGGATGAATACATCTTTTCAAAATTAATGTTTTGTATTTCTTTGGACAAATACCCAGAAGTGAAATACCTGGGTCATATGGTAGTTTTATTTTTAATTTTTTGGGGAACCTCCATAGAGTTTTTCATAGTGGCTGCACCAATTTACATTCTACCAACGGTGCATAAGTGTTCCTTTTCTTTATATCCTCACCAATACTTGTTTCTTAAACCAAACATTTTAAGTACCTCTTCAGAAAACAGATGATGTGAAAAAGAGTCCTGCTTCTCAGATCCTCTTAAGAGGAAGTTCACTCTTGCATGCCAATACAAAGGCTAAAAAGCTTACCTGTTTTTAATCCATAAAGGAAAATGTGCATAAAATTGTTATTTACTGTGTACAATTTGCTAAAGTGATAAATTAATGTATTAATCTTTTAAGAAAAATTCAGTCTGACTGGGGGGTAAGGGAGGGTAGGGGTTTGTCAAGGGCGGGGGGGGGGGGGAAAGGATTCTTATGTAATACCCTTTGTAATACTTTAAGCGAATAATAAAAAAAAAAAAAAAAAAAAAAGAAAAATTCAGTCTGTTGAAAAACTTGAAATAACAATGAGTCATTTTGGTAAGTAAAGGAAATAAAAGCTAGTTTTAAAAATGACATATTTGCTAACGAATGCAGTTGATGAGACTAGGAAATTCAAAGAAATTTGCTGACGCATTTTCTGTACTACTCAGTTAATGCAAAAGTGCATTTACTCAGATATTAATTACATGGTAAATTAAAATGTCTTTGAACTCAGATTAATAACCTTAGGAGAATTCCTCTTAACACACTGATATGTACAAAACGGTTTATAATTGAACAGAGATTAATACCGCTTGGGAATAATCTTGAGGATTCTTCAGGACTTCATTTAACAAAATATTGACTGAGGGTAGATGCATACATAGAAATATAAACATATTACTCATGCCTATTAAGGTAGTGTATGTAATTTCATAATAGTAGGTAGCAATGACTTGAAAAGGCCTTAGATAAAACATGTCAAACTTACGGCTCACAATGAATATTTTTGCGTCCAGCCATATAATGGTATGTAAGAAACGTTTTAATAAAAATTTCGTAACTTAATTTTTACAATATCCTGTTATACATAATTATTAATAACGAATACAACACTCACTAATGACTGATTACTATAATCATGTTGCATTCATTTCCCTTACCCGCCTTTCAGGCAGGCGCACCATCTCTCTCCACTAATACTAGCAGACTATTTTAGCAGCCGATTGCCATGTCATTAGTCTTGGACGGACTTGTTTGGTGTGCGCAACAGGAAATATTTTGCTATTGGAGAACAAGAAAAATAGGTTTATTTGCGTTATGCTTATTAATTTGTATGATTATTCAGTGTCTGGCAAGTTAATGTTCAAAAAAATATTAATTTTTATTAAAATGTTCTATTATTTTATGTTAATGATTACTCATTTATTTCAGCCATTTATATTCAGCATGTCTCTATCGAAATAAATGTACATTTCTAATGTACATTTCTATGAAAATTGAAGCTTTTGTGTTTTTGTGGTCCACATAAGCTTAAACCTTGTTTATTTGGCCCAGGTTAGCCTTTGAGTTTGACATGCTTGCCTTAGATCTTTGTCATAGTTTTTGACTTACAAGACTGTCCAGTTTATAATTATCCTTGATATTTCAATGCCTATCTACACTAATAAAAGACAAAGATGCTAATTGACTGTACCTTCGCTATGCCCAAGCCACGCCCACCAGCCAATCAGAGCTACTATATGCCAATTAACCCAACCAAGATGGCAGCTGGCAGCCACGAAGCTGGAGCAAGCAGGAGGCTTGGTTGCCCCGGCGATGGAGGAAGCCAAGCTTCCCGCCTGCCCTGGCCAGCTGTGGCCTCTGCTAAAGGCAACAAAGTTTCAATTATAGAAGCTAAATAAATCCCAGATACCTGCTTCCAGCCAGCCTCCACTGGGAGCTTGGATGGCTGGGGGCTGGGGGCTGTGGCCAGCCTCCAAACAGCCATCAGCCCCTCACCCAGGATGGCCACACCCTCATGGGGTGAGGGTCCCTGCTGGGGGGCTTCTCCAGCCTGCAAACAGCCATCAGCCACTCACCCAGGCTGTCCAGGCACCCCAGCAGGGACCCCTACCCTGAAGGGGCTGTGGCCAGTGTGCTAACAGCAATCAGCCCCTCACCCAGGATGGCCACACCCTCATGGGGTGAGGGTCCCTGCTGGGGGGCTTGGCCAGCCTGCAAACAGCCATCAACCCCTAACCTAGGATGGCCACATTTTCATGGGGTGAGGGTCCCCACTGGGGGCCTTGGCCAGCCTCCAAACAGTCATCAGCCCCTCACCCAGACTGGCCAAGCACCCCAGCAGGACCCCCCACCCTGAAGGGGCTGTGGCCAGCCTGCAAACAGCCATCAGCCACTCACCCAGGCTGGCCAGACACCCCAGTAGGACCCCCCTCCATGAAGGGGGTGTTGCCAGCCTGAAAACGGCCCTCAGCCTCTCACCCAGGCTGGCCAGGCACCCCAGCGGGACCCCCACACTGATCTGGGACACCCTTCAGGGCAAACCAGCCAGCCCCCACCCATGCACCAGGCATCTATCCTATATAATAAAAGGGTAATATGCAAATTGACCCCAACAGCAGAATGCCTGGGAATCACTGGTCACTATGACACACACTGACCACCAGGGGGCAGACGCTCAATGCAGGAGCTGCCCCTGGTGGTCAGTGTGCTCCCACAGGGGGAGCTCTGCTCAGCCACAAGCCAGGCTGACGGCTGCCAGTACAGCGGTGGTGGTGGGAGCCTCTCTCGCCTCCTCAGTAGCACTAAGGATGTCCGACTGCAGCTTAGGCCTTCTCCCCGCTGGCAAGTGGACATCCCCCAAGGGCTCCCGGGCTGCCCGAGGGATGTCTGACTGCCAGCTTGGGCCTGATCCCCCAGGGAGTGGGCCTAAGCCAGCAGGTGGTCATTCCCCGAGGGGTCCCAGACTGCGAGAGGGCACAGGCCGGGCTGAGGGACCCTCCCGAGTGCACAAATTTTTGTGCACTGGGCCTCTAGTATCATATAAATTATTTATCAGTAAAAAATTTTTATTAAAATTGTGCTGCAGAACTGTTAGGGGATAGTATAAAGGTTTATGTTTGGGTTTGTTTTTTTTTTTCCTCAAGGGCAAGCTAAACCATTTCAAATATAATGAATATTATGTTAATAAAGATTGAGATTAAAAACTGTCATTATTATCAATAAATGACAAGTGCTGGCGAGGATGTGGAGTAAAAGGAACCTCATGCACTGCTGGTAGAAATGCAGACTGGTGCAGACACTGTGGAAAACAGTATGAAGTTGCCTCAAAAAGGTAAAAATGGAACTCCCATTTGACCCAGTAATCCCACTTCTAGGAATATATCCCAAGAAACCAGAAACACCAATCAGAAAGGATATATACACCCATATGTTCATAGCAGCACCATTTACCATAGCTAAGATTTAGAAATAGCCTAAGTGCCCATCAGCAGATGAATGGATTAGAAAACTGGTACATCTACACAATGGAATACTATGCTGCTGTAAAAAAGAAGGAATTCTTACCATTTGCAACAGCATGGATACACCTGGAGAGCATTATGCTAAGTGAAATAAGCCAGTCAGAGAAAGATAAATATCACATGATCTCACTCATTTGTGAAATATAATGATCAAAATAAACTGATGAACAAAACATTCAGAGACAAGGTAGCACTGAACAGACCATCCAACCTTATAGAGAAGGCAGGGATGAGGGGGTTAGAGATCAACCAAAGGACTTGTTATGCATGCATATTAGCATAACCAATGGACACAGACACTGGGGCAGTGGGGGCTTGTCCTTGGGGTTGGGAGTTGCCGGGGGGAGGGGGGGAGTCAATCAGGGAAAAATGAGACATATGCAATACTTTAAATAATAAAAAAAAACCTGTCATCGTTTAATGCTTCAATTGCTAAAGAATAAATAAATCTGACCAAATGGATGGATGGATATATTTAAAATTTATTATGGAAGAAAATGAATATGATCTTTTAAGATAAAACTAAAGTCTAAAGATTACAAAAAAAAGACCACAGATCTTTGTCAACATATACATGAGAAAATTATTATAAACATGCACTTAATGTGCTAATTTGAAACAATCCCTTTCAGAGAATAGAAGCAGAAGGAATACTTCCTAACTTATTCTATGAGGTCATTACCCTAATACCAAAACTAGACAAAGACCATATAAGAAAACAGAACTGTAGATTAATATCTCTCATGAACATAGATGTAAAAATCCTCAACAAAATAAGCATGATTTATGTCAGGTATTCAAAGCTGGTTCAACATTCAACATTCAAATTGATTGATCACATTAATAGGCTAAAGAAAACAATCATTATATCAATAGATGCAGAAAAAGCATTTGACAAAATTTAACACTGTGATCAAACTCTCAGCAAAGTAGGAATAGAGGGGAACTTACGCAGCTTGATAAGGAACAGCTATAAAAAAAGCTTGCAGCTGCCATCACACTTAATAAGAAACTCAAAAGTTTTTCCACTAAGATTAGGATCAAGACAAGGCTGTCCCCTCCCACTATTGCTTTTTAGCATATTACTGGAACTCCAAGCTAATGCAATAGAGGAAATAAGAGATTGGGAAGGCAGAAATAAAATTGTCTTTATTCCCAGATGGCATGATCTATGTAGAAAATCTAAAGTAATCAACAAAAATACTCCAGCAACTAATAAGCAGTTATAGCAAGTTGCAGGGTATAAGGTTAATATATAAAAATCAATTACTTTTCTATGTACCAGCAACGAACAAATGGAATTTGAATTTGAAAACACATTACAATTTACATTAGTATCTCCCAAAATGAGATACATAGGCATATATCCAAAAAAAAAAAGGATAAACTCTATATGAGGGAAATGAAAAACTCTAATGAAAGATATCAAAAAAGAACTAAGTAAGTGGAGTGACAGTCCATGTTCATGGATAGGTGGACTTAGTATTGTCTCAAGATGTTAGTTCTTCACAACTTCATTTATAGATCTAACACAATTTCAGTCAAAATCCCAGAAAGTTATTTTGTGAATATCAATAAATGGATTCTGAATTTTAAGTGTAGAAGCAGAAAACACAAATATTCAAATACAATATTGAAAGAGAAGAAGGTGGAGGGCTGGCACAACCTGATTTCAAGTCTTACTATAAAGCAACAACAGTCAATACAGTATGACATTAGTAAAAGGATAGGAAAATCAATGGAACAGAATAGAGAACCCGGAAGCAGACCCACATAATTTGGTTGACTGATCTTTGTTTGACTAAGGCAGACTAGGAACAAAGACAATCATTTCAACAAGTGGTGCTGAAACAATTTGTCATCCACATGCAGTAATATTGAAAATATACAAAGAACTCTTCAAACTCTTAAAACAATAAGATAAATGAATAACCTGATTTTAAACATGAGCAAAAGACTTGAACAGACATCCCACCAAAGGAAATGTACAGATGACAACCAGGCCTATGAAAAGATGCTCAACATCATATGTCATTAGGAAACTGCAAATTAAAACAACAATAAGATTCCACTACACAACGATTAGAATGGTCAAAATCCAAACACTGGGAACACCAAATGCTAGTGAGGATTTGGAGCAACAAACTCTTCATTGCTTTTGGGGATGGAAAAATCATACAGCCTCTTTGGAAGAAAGTTTGGCATTTTCTTACAAAATTAAACTTACTCTAACTATGCAATCCAGCCATTATGCTCCTTGGTAGTTACACAAGGGAACTGAAAAGTGATGTCTAGACAAAAACCTGCACATGGATGTGTATGGCAGCTTTCTTTAAAATTGATAAAACTTGGTAGCAATCAAGATGCCCTTCAGTTGGTGAATGAGTAAATAAACTGGTATTCAGACAATGGAATATTATTCAGCATTAAAACAAAATAAGCTCCCAAGCCATGAAAATACATGGAGGAACCTTACATGCATATTGCTAAGTGAAATGAGCCATTCTTTAAAAGCCACATACAGCTTGATTCCAATTGCATGACATTCTGGAAAAGGTGAAACTACAGAGACGGCAAAAAGGTTAATGGTTTCCAGGAATTTAAGGGTAGGAAGGGGTGAATAGGAGTACAGGATATTTAGGGCAGTGAAACTCTTTGATAATATACATGCCATTTTACATCTGTCAAAACTCATGTATAGCACCTAGAGCGACCCCTAATGTAGACTTTGGGAGATAATGATGTGTCGGGGTAGGTTCATCAGCTGTAACAAATGCACCACTCAGGTGGGGGTTGTTGATAGTGGGGGAGGCTGTGCATGTGTGTGGACAGAAGTATATGACTACTCTCTATACTTTGCTAAATTGTACAGTGAACCTAAATTTGTTCTCAAAAATAAAGTTTATTAATTAAAGAAAAAAAGTAAAACAACCTGAAAAACTTTAAACTTATAAAAAGAAAATAAGGCTGTAAAAGCATGTCTTTTCTTTCTTATGGGTAGCTATAATGTTTCAATTCAAGTTCTCTTTTCACTCTCAGTTTTCCAATCTGAGGTTAAGGAAAATAACCTGATCTCCTTCTTAATTGGTCCATAACTTTATTTGCAATGAACTATCATTCATAGAAAGAGAAGTGGAGGAGGGGATAGGGCATACCCAGAAGGGAGGCAGTGTTAACGGGCACAATTCAGTTGGCTTTATTCAGTGCCCATGGTACCTCAAAGGCTGTAAGCCTTTCATATACCCACAGACACCATGCCTTTTCCCAGAGTGTTGAAGATGAAAGTCTTGTTTGGTTTTATGTGAGGATTTCCCCCTTCATTACTGCTCAAAAAATGAGGACTATATATTCTCTTTATTTAATAAGTGACTGCTTTCAGTAGGAACTTATTTTTAACTAGTCATTGCACTTTGATGATTTACATCACCTCTGATATGCTCTCTGGTAAAGCATGACGTCATTTGTGGCTCAAGATGACCTGGAGACACTGACCTGGCAGGCACTTGGAGGGGAGATTGGCATTGCACTGGAAGGCTGTCTGCAGTGAGGTTCTCTAAAGCAGCTGCATTCCTAGCGGGACCTGATTAAGTTTATCTCACTGTTAGGTTCTTTCATTTACTCATTTTTTTTCTCAAAAGGAAAGAGGTTGTTCTGGCATGCAAAGTACCTGGCTTTTCATGGCTACTGAGCTGAAATAACACCCATCTATTGATGGTTGATCGTTTGTTTCTATTCTCTGCTTTTTCTGGTTCAGTGTTGGAGGTTAGGGCAGGTATTCCTTTCTGGTCAGCTGACAATTTATCCTTCTTAGAAATGACACTTTTACATTCTCAAGTATAAGGAGTTAGATGTTCCAGTTTCATTTAGCTTCTTACCTATTCTGAGTCCATGAAGGGTCAAGATGTTTAACATTGATTTCCGAGGCCTGTGAACCCAAGTGAACCTGGCGTAAAGGGCTGTTGGGGTCCAACCCCAGCAGGTCCAGGGGTTCCCCAAGGTGTGGACGGAGTCGGCAAAGAAGGGACGACACAGAGACAGCGTTCAGTTGATCAGCAGCCTAGCCAGGATCTCTAGCCAGGGACTCCAGCCAAGTTCTGTAGGATCTCCAGCCAAGTTCTGGTGTTTATTGTCTTGTTACATCTGTATTTATACCAGTTGATTTTAATCCTGTCAATTTCTATTGCAAAGGTTAAGGCGTTTCTTATCTCCATTCCAGGGAGTAAAGATATTATGTAGCTTAAGCATGATTGTTTGTAGTTAAAGTGATTAACTACCTGCCTGGCACTTAGTTAAGGGGTTTTATCCCCTCCCTAACTTCAGGGAAAAATCCCTACCTGGGGAAACAACCTTTCTGGGAGAGGTGACCTTGGTTAAAACACATAGCACTAAGGGGAGCAAACATATTAAGAACAGTATGCTATATATGCCAGGTCCCTTGAAACATATGCTGTGCAGATGTTTCTTTCCTGCAGCGACTGTGTCAAGCAGCAAGGATGGACCGGCTTCCGGCAAAGGGCTTTTCCTAGACATCGTTTTCTAAAGGCAGAGCCAGTGACTCCTTTATTCCCAAACTCCACATTGCTCATTGATGACTTTAAAATTGTGATTTTATTATTTCACTATCTTAAAGACACTGCCCACATTCCAAAACCCCAGTCATTAGTACATAGAGGAAAATACCAATTCTCACATGCCTGCTCTTTTCTGCTGTCATAATTGCATACGTATAAGATGTATGCACACATGTTCCATAATGATTGAGCTTTTTTGTATTAAAATATATTGTGTTTTACTAGGGAGGAAAGTTATCGTTATCTCAGAGCTTATTTTTTGCACTCTGAAATATGACACAAAGGAAATTTTCTGAAATATAAATATTCCTTATTATGTACCATTATCAGAAACTGTATTTCGCATTCTGATTGGTGTTGTCCTGTTATAATTCTTTATAACTCAAATTTTTATACCCTTGTTTGCCTCGATAAAAGTAAGCTTAAAAATAAAGTCACTGGTTCTATAAATTACTACTACTATTATTATTATTATTATTATTATAATGCTCTTTTATATTTTTGTATAGAATATTTTGAAGACCTTTAAAATGCTTCTATTATCAACCCTCCTCTATATATTCTTTGGTCAAGTCTTTTGTTATTTTCTTTTTTGGAGTGTGTATGTTTCTGTCTGAGTGATTTGTAAACTCTCAATGTGGTTACAATTAATATGCTTATAGAGGCTTTCTTTTTCCTGGGAATTTCTTGATGATTTTTACTTTGTCATGAAAAAATGTGTGTCAAAACACCATTGCAATAACTGTTTTTTCTACTTGCTTGTACACTTTTATATTAGAGGAACTGGTGGTAGACAACCAACTCTTATTTTGGTTTCTACAACACAGAGGTTGCTAGGTAACTTTAATTCCTTTCAACAAGAGGACAACAACAACAAATTCCTGTCCCCTTTAGATTTGTATATTTCACCTAGAAGATCTAGTAAATAAAAAATGATTCAACACATTTTTCAAAAATGTGCAGTTCTATATAGACAACTTCTAATGTGGCATCAAACATTTTTTAATTATGCTGCCATTTCTTCATCCTTATGATATACTTGTTCATAAGAAATCATTTTTAAGTAGCAATAGTTATAAGCACCTCCAGGAAGTTTAATATATGAAAATCCAGTTTAAATGAAAATGATAATTTTATGAAAAATATGCCAGCATTTTGCTATTATAATATTTACATGGATTTCTCATTTATAAGTGTGATTGAATTTACAATTTTTCATACTAAATGTCTTCTTTATTTAGGGAAAAATATATTTCAGTTCTGCCATCCTGGTCATCACTTAAAGGTCTAATCTCATATTTGTATTTTTAAATAGTTTTAAAATTGCCATAAAATATTTTATATAATTTCACAGTTAATTGTGAAAAATTTTAAAAAAAACTTTCATTTTTAATTTTTCATTCCTTCCATCAAATTTCCCTACGATGTTACTTTCTAGCTATTGCCAACGTTAATAGTTACATTTTCTCCAATAACAAGTGGTAGATTTGCAAAGACTTTTAACATTTGCTTAATGCCTTTTTCTATCCCTTATGAGAATCATATAAACAGCCAGCACTGCAATGCAGCAGGTGTACATGAATGTGGCTGTGCTGAGGGTTACTGACACATTGCCAAGGTAGCCGGAGAATTTTGCTGTCTAAGCCACTGTGGCTGTCTCCTCATGACTCCCTGAACCTCCCCGCAACTATAATAATCTCGGCTTGGAGGTGGTCTCGAGGACCCTCCTGCAGCACTGTCACCCATGTTTTTGACATGCCAGCTGTTAGTATTTTGATTGTCATTCATGTGTATGGAAAGAGAATCATCATTTGTCTTAACTTGATGTTTAATAAACTTTTTTTTTTTAAATCCTCACTTGAGGATTTGGCTTCATTGATTTTTAGAGAAAGAGGAAGGGGAGAAAGAGGGAGAAAGAGAAAGGGGAGCAGAGAGGCAGAACATCAATGTGGTGGAGAAACATCAATCAATTGCCTCCCATACATGCCCTGACTGGGGATCGAACCCGTAACCTTTTGGTGTAAGGAATGACACGCCAACCAACTGAGCCACCCAGCCAGGGATAAACTGTTTTTAAGAATATCTTACGATACAAGTATTTTGGAATTTTAATTTCTCGATTTTGCCAATTGCATAATTTATTTTATCAATCCAGATAATCAACACTGGAGTTTCTTTATGTGTTCTGAAATCTTTTGAATATAATACTCCATTTTAAAGAGCAAGATAAAATTAGAATCTTTGGGGAAATTTGTGGAGTTTTCCTCTCTCCTTTGCCTTTTTATTGGAAATAAGATTTGATGAATTTTCCTTCTTTAAATTTTTAGAGTACAAAATGTTTAGAGTACAGTATTATAACTGAAGTAATGTTGCTTTTTTAAAATAAATATTTTTATTGATTTTAGAGAGGGGGGAAGAGGGAGAGAGAGATAGAAACATCAATGATGAGAGAGAATCATTGATCAGCTGCCTCCTGCACGTCCCACACTGGGGATCAAGCCCACAACCTGGGCATGTGTCTTGACCGGGAATTGAACCATGACCTCCTGGTTCATAGGTTGACACTCAATTACTGAGCCACACCAGTTGGGCAGTAATTTTACTTTTTAAAAATCATCATAAATCAAATGCTGGAAGTTTTATATATAGTCTAAAATGTTCTGTTCTATAATGTTTGCCATCTCATCAAGCTTTAGGATTTTTCTCATTGATCCTTTGATGTTTGTATTGATGTTATTAATGTAATGGCTTTATACCTTCACCTTCACTCATATAGCTAATGTGACTTTACAGCATCTTTGCATAAAGATAGTCTCTGGGCTAGTGAATAATTTAAAACTGTATCCTTTAATTCCCATCTCTCTTAAAGAAATGGGAAGGTGGGATTCAAGAGTAGGGAAAATGAACTAATTTTTAAATATCTCAGTTAATGTTATAGGTTTGAAGCGTTGTTTTTTTTTTTAAAGCAGTTACAGTCTGCCAGGTTATCGATCCCTCAATCTATTACTGTTATAAATGGATGCAATAAGCAATTCAATCTAAATGAACCATGGTAGTGACCTCATTACTCTGAAAAATCCCATTACATCACTTATAAAATCACTGTATCTAAAGGAGTAGAATATACATTATAAAAATTCTTTAGAATAAATAATGGGCATTGTGACTATCGTTGCAGTTCCATACTACAATTTAAGGATTATTCATTATAAAGTTTTAATATTATTTAAGTGTATTTAAATAGGTGTAATTCTACCAATATAATTTTGCTCATGTTTCTATATCTTATTCATTTGTGCAATACCTCCTTTTTTACATATGTATTTTTTTCATTTGCATTTAATGAGCTATCTAAGTCATAGAATGATAAAGCCCTAAATCTGGTTTGGAACAGAGATACTATAATTCAACTCTTTATAGGCATCTTTGGTCTTTAGTTTCCTTAAGTGATTGGCTCAGGTCATGAAGTTATGGAGTATCAGTGTCAGAATTAGAACCTGAGATGGGCTTACACTTTTCCTCTTTTGCCTGTCTTCTTCCTTAGTTTGCTTATGAAAGTTATGGGAGAAGTTTCTTCTGAGATTCAGCTAAAAACTTAGCTCACAGTAGAATGAGTGTCTTGCAGTCAGCCATATAAATACAATCACCAATATCTAATACTCCTTGTATGGAGAAATAGGAAATGACAGATGAACCATTAAAATGAATACACACTTTCCCTTATCCCTTTCTTCTCCTTTATCCCTTTCTTCCTTCATTACATCTAGTTTCTAGAGGAGATCCCCAAAATACTTGGGTGTTGGGAATGGCAATTCTGTTTTAGAGAATTGTTTCCTGTTTTAGTTAATGAAAATTAAACCATACCCTGTATTGGCTTTTCAGATTTAAGGTACTGGGCACATCTCCATCTATACTAATAATATGCTAATTAAACCAGACATCCTTCCGGACGACCTTCCTGATGAAGCCAGGACTGCAAGGAAAGCCCAGGTTCCAGGTGCCAGAGGGAAGCCAGTGCCGGCAGCTGGGGAAAGGAAGGCCTACTCTTGCACGAATTTTGTGTAGTGGGCCTCTAGTTGGTTTATAATAGCCAGGTCTCTGACCAAAGAGGTCAAGTATTAGCAAGTGTAAGAGTGTCATAGAACTTTGTGTTCCAGATGCAAGAATTTATATATGCTTTTTCTGCTTGTTTTTTACTCCATGTTTTTGTCTAATGTGGGTTTTCCATCTTGGTTTTTAAAAAAGTATATGTTTTCTTGTCCCCTCTCCCCCTTTTTTTTTATTTGTTTCTGGAAGATATAGAAGTTGATCTGATCATCTATAAACAATGCCAAGTGAATTCATACCTGTACCTCTCCATTTCTGTGTTTGGCTCTTAAATAATTTCTTTGTGCAATGGAAATACTATATTAAACAGTTTATAACTGCTGCCTAATATTTCAGCTTTGATTGACAATTTTAATTCTGTAAAGGCTGTTGTTTAGCAACAATCTTGTTTGGTGTATATTTGTTTTTGTCTTAGTGGAACTTGTTCTGTAAATGCTTACTGGTGACTCCAAGGAAAAATGTGTTAGAAAGTGCAGGGAGTAAATATCCAGGAGGAATGCCTTTAGTTTTCTTAGAGCTTTGACTACCGGAGGGATTTTTTTCAAAAAGCATTAATAGAACAGCCATTGCTGCCAAGTAACTGACATTCTTGAAATAGCACTTCCTATTGGGCACCATACAGGTGGGACCATTTATTTACAGAAAGAGAGTGTGGGTCTGTATGTGTGTGGGTGTGTATAAGAGAGAGTGAGGAGAGAGGGAGAAAGGGGAAGAAAACCATTTTGTGGGCATATTCTGTTGAGGTCAGTAACCTGCTATTCAGTGAACTCGAGTCTGACCCCACTTGGACCTGGAGGAGGGTCACATTGAACGGGGAAGCAGCCAAGGCAGCATTACAACAGAAAGAAACATCTATTACTTAGAAGTTCTGAAGAGACTGGGGAGCCCTGGCTGGTGCTGCTCCGTGGTTAGAGCATCAGCCCGTGCACCAAAGGGTCTTGGGTTCGATTCCCAGTCGAGGACATGTACCTGGATTGTGTGCGGGAGGAAACCAATCTACCTCTCTCCCTCACATCGATGTTTCTCTCTCTCCCTCCCTCCCTGCCTCCCACTCTCCGTTCCTTCCACTTTCTCTAAAAATCAATGGAAAAAATATCCTCGGGTGAGGACTAACAACAGCAAGACAGGAAAGGAAGGACTAGATCCCACAGGGTAACAGTCCCCTGTTTGTCACGGAAGTACTTAATGACTTCTGATCATGGGTGGATCCAGCTGTTGAAAGGACAATGTATTGAAAGCCCAAAGAAAGATTTCTACACGTGGTGCATAGCTCACATTGATACACACATGCTCCAGGTGGAGCGGCTGGTTTGTAGAGAAAAGTTGTGTTTGCGTTTTGAGAGAAAGTATCTGTCCAGGGTTTGAAATGTAGGATAACTACCTTTAGCCAAAATGAGATGTTTTCTTCATTGACTCTCAGCGGGTGGCGGCTGTGAGGCATGGCGTGGAGCACAGGCACCAGGGCCTGCCACCTGCAGAGTGTGTGCTGAGGGCCATGACTGATAGAAATTTTGAGGATTAAGTGACTAAGACATTCAATAAATCTTAGCTGTTTTTGTTATTGTTCACCTACATTCTGAAAAATATTGTAGAAAGTACCTATTACCCTTTTAAAACACAGTGAACAGTCGATGAAGATAAAATATATACCAGAATAGTTTTCAATTTAGGGGAAACAAAGAAAAATCGGTCTTGGAACCACATGCCCTTAGTAAGATTGCAACTTTAACAATGAGGTTTATTTTGTTTAATTAAAAATGCAGACGTGTGTGTGGGAGTAAGAACATTTAAATGAACTCATAGGCTTCCATTCTTAGATGTCTCTCAACCTCTCTCTCGTTCTCTCTCCGGCTCTTGTCTGAACCTGTCTTAGCAACAGTTACCCTCATGTTTCTTCTGCTTTGCATTCTCAGTGTGTTTGTTTGTTTTTCCTATAATCTCAGTATATTGGGTCGGAGGGAAACCTCAGTGTGTAAGCCGACTGCCAGTATTTTGCATCTTTTTTGAGATTATTGACCATAGCCTCCTAAATAGTATCACTAAACTTCTCTTTCAAAACAGGTGCCCAAACACACAAGTCATCACTGTATTAATTTCTGAATGTTATCGTATTGGAGCCATTCCACACTTGAACAAAGCCAGATTGTTGACCACTGAGGAACTGTGTTCTCACAAGAGGCCTGTGATCCCTTACAGGTGTACATTCTATTTGTTGAGATGGCCTCTGATTATAAGGGGGGTTGTTGGAGGCATAGAACACTGGAACGTCCCTCCTTGAGAGTTTGCCAGTTTGGTTCCCAGCCAACCCGATAACTGCTTGTAGTGACACTCATCCCTCTAGTACTTCCGATCCGATGCCAGCCCTCAGAGGACGGTGCCACTCAGCTTACTCACACTGTCCTGACCCAAGGGCACCCCTGTCCTGAATGCCCCAAAGTATCGGTAAAAATCGGATACCAATTCAAGGGACTTATAGTTGAAGTTCCAATAAAACTCTGAGCGTAAAGCATGCTATTGTTACTATTTAAATTTTGCTTTACCATTTTAAACAAAAAAACAGGAAGGCAAATGTGTAGTTTTGTTACTCTGCCTTCCTCAATGTTTGGTCCATAAGTTACTAAACCCAGCCTTAGGAATCTCAGCATATACAAGGACCCTTTTCTAGCGTTACCAAGGCTTCTTTGATCCTTCCAAAAAGCAAGGTATATTTCCTTGTCTCCAACCCTGACCTTCAGAGCTTCACCTGCCTGATAACTACTTATTTGGATTATATAGCTTCCTCAAATATAGCATGTCAACATGTATTTTGTCATTTCAGATTCCTTTCTAGAACTATCTGTTTCTCTGATTAATACCACCATTCTTTCAAGCTACCAAACTCAAAGCTTTATTACTATAATTGAGTCTATTTTTTCTTCCTACATCTAGAATGTCACTAAAATCCACTTCTCAATCAGTAGTATTTTCCTGCTTGATCATTTTGTTTCATTTCCTCTGGAACCCCCTTGTTCTCTTGCCATTTTACATTTGAACTACTGCAATATGCCAGTATCATGCTTATAGTAACTTATAACACCATAATCTTCTGTTACTTCGCTCCCACTATAATAAAGACAATAACAAGTGTTGGTGAGGATGTGGGAAAATTGGAACATTCATACGTGGCTGATGGAAATGTAAAATAATACAGCCACTTTTCAAAAACAGTTTGACAGTTCCTCAAAAGGTTAAACATGGAGTTACCATATGACCCAGCAATTCCACTCCTCGAAATTCCACTCCCAAGAGAATTGAAAACATATGTTCACACAAAAACTTATAATAAATAATGAATTCTCATGTTCAAAACAGCATTATTCACAATAACTTAAAGGTGGAAGTAACCTAAGTGTCTATCGACAAATGAGTGTTTTAAAAAAAATGTAATATATACCTATAATGGAATACTATTCAGCCTTTAAAAAGGAAGGAGCTGCCCAGACAGTGTAGCTCAGTGGTTGAGCAGTGACCTATGAACCAAGAGGTCACGGTTCTATTCCTGGCCATTGCACATGCAGGAGGAGGCCCATCAGTGATTCTCTCATCATCATTGATGTTTCTATTTCTCTCTCCCTGTCCCCCCCTCTCTGAAATCAATAAAAATATATGTTTTTTTAAAAAGGAAGGAGCTCTTTTCATAAGCAGCCAGAGGTAACTTCTGAAAATGGTTTGCTATTTACTTGACCCAGAAAATCCCACAGAGTCATACAAGTCAAAAGGTTAAAATCTTCGTGAACGCTTGTGAAACAGCCCAGGCCATCAAGGGTATGCATATCCGAACAGCCACCGAGTTTCCGAAGGATGTCAGTGTACAGAAGTAAGGTACGCCATCCCTTTGACCAAACAGTGGGGTGGACATTTTGGGCACACAGTCGGTGGCCCAAAAAGTGCTCAATTTTTGCTGCACATGCTTAAAAATGTAGAGCGTCATGCTGAACTTAAGGGTTTAGGTGTAGACTTTCTGGCCATTGAGCACATCCATGTGAACAAAACTCCTAAGATGTAGCTCCGAGTTTACAGAGCTCACAGGTGGGTTAACCCACACATGAGCTCTCCCTGCCACACGGAGGCTCCTTCCTGAAAAAGAGCAGATTGTCCCTAAGCCAGAATAGAAGATTACACAGACGAAAACAATATCCTAGAAGAAACTGAAGAAACAAAAATGTATGGCCCAGGAGTAATTCAGCATAAAATAAATGCTAAGAAGAAGAAAAAAGGAAGGAAATTATGACACCTGCTACAACATGAATAGTGAAGACATTATGCTAAATAAAATAACCCGTCACATAAAGGACAAATATTGTAAGATTCTGCTTATATGATGTGTACATAGTAGAATCATGTTTGTCAGGGGCTTGGGAAAGGGGAAAATGGAAAGTTAGTGTTCAATAGGTACAGAGTTTCAGTTTGAGAAGATGAAAAAGTTCTAGAGATGGATGGTGAATATACTTAATACCATATAACTGTACACTTAAAATGTGGTTAAGATGGTAAATTTTATATTACATACATTTTACCACAATAAAAAAATACTTGTAAATGTTCAAAGCAGCATTATTTATAATAGCCAAAAAGTGGAAATAAACATTCATCATGAATAAAGTGTGATATATCTCTACAGTGAAATGTTACCCATAAAAAGAAGTGCAGTAGTAATACACACTAAAATGTAGATGAACCTTGCAAACATTATGCTAAGTACAAGAAACCAGACACAAAGAGCTAACTTTCACATGATTGCATTTATTAGAAATATCCAAAATAGGCAAAGCCATAGAGACCGAAATTCAATTAGCTGGAGGAGGAATGAATGGTTCCTAATGGGTACTGATTTATTTGGGGAATGATGGAATTGTTTTGGAATTAGACAGTGGCAGTAATGGCACAACTCTTTGAATATACTAAAAATACTGCATTGTATATTCTAAAAGGATGCATTTATGGCATGTGAACTAGATCTCAATTTTTAAAAACCTACATGATGCCATATTTGTTAGGAAACAGCATGCCCCAGTCTCTGCGCACCGTTCCCAGCTCCATGTCAGAAAATCAAGCGACCTCTCTTCTTACGCTGTAGTACAGAGTAAGGGCAGTAACTGCTTCACCGGCTGTTTGCGTCAAGTGAGGTAACATATGTAATGCATCCAGCACTGTCTGGCACGTACTAAGAACCCAGTAAATTTATTAAGACCTGTTGGGACATCAGTCTTCAACAGCTTCTAATACTGTTCCAGATAGTATTTTCAGATATTTGGGAAAATGGCCCAACTCCTTTAGCCATTTTAACAATACTCTTCATGTTCTGGCTCAAATCTACCTCTTTGAATTCTTAGGATGTTCCTTTAAAGAATGGGCTTTTTATTCTCTTTCATTTTGCTGTGCAGATTCTTACAGCTCTGAATGCCTGAAAGGTGTTTTCTTCCTATTCCTCTTTGTCCTTCTATGAATCCCACCTGCACTCAGAACTCAAGAAGACTTTCTGAAACCATGCATTCCACTTTCTCCTTTATTTCATGGATGGTATTCTCCGCTTTTTGTAGCACCCAGGATTTTCACTGTATCTTTGGCCAGGGCACTTTTGGTTGTATTTTTAAAGAATGTATTTTATTGGGTTATATTTTTAAGGTATGTGTGCTGTTATGTTTTACCTGCTCCGTAGCACTTAGCACAATGCTTCGATATAGTGTTCTGAATAAGCATCGGCTACTTATGGGTTAAATTAGTGCTACCTCTCAACAAGTACAAGGGCTTAAACGAATGAGTCTCAATCCTGGCTGTACCTTAAGATCCCCGGGGGCATAAGGCTTCATTTTAGCCCAACAAATCAGAATCTCTGAGCAGAGGCCTGTGCTTCACACACAGGTGATACTGTTACAACCCAGGCTGAGAGCTATTGGATTAAACAGATGAAGGACTAAGAAGCCAGTGGGCCCCAAGCCTAATTGATTTTCACAATCAAGATGTGAGGAGCACTGAAGCAGGTAGAGATGCTCTGGGCATTGCAAAGTGCACGACAAATATTAGACAATGTTATTATGGTGCATTTAGGAGCGTCACTGCTTCGAGAAATATCCCCCAACCTTAATTTCCTTTTTTTTTAACAGCCAATGGTGTAGTGGAAATATCCAATTATGGGCATCTTAAACCATTTAAACTCTGCGTAATAGCTTTCATACCAGATGTGCATGCCTTGTTCCTTTTTGCTAACTTAAAAATACTCGCTCTGTGTCTTTCCCAGGCTGGCCCACATTCAGCAGCAGACCCTCTCAAGATTGTTTACTTGCCCTTGTTCCTGTTGAGTTACCGCACTTGGAAGCAGGAGATGGGCTCAACAGCAGCCAACAGGCCATGATCCAGGAGGAGCCGTGAGGGACAGAGCTGCTGGTAAGACAGTGGGGACCGTTGGTGCTTGGTTTGCCAGAAGCTTATTTCCAATGTAATGGTCAATGTCTCTTCCAACCTCAACCCTCAGTTACTCTGTACTCTCTCAACTACCTTTATTATCTGTGCTTTGGACACATAGCTTAGATTTTTAAGATCTATGAATTCCCTCAAATTATGTGCTGAGTTTTGTGTAGATACATTTTTGGGGTTTGTTTCTAGAGGAAAGATTTTTCATCAGATTCTTAATATCTGTGAATTTAAAAATAGAGGTAAGAACATTCAAATGCCACGATAAGCATGGAGAAATGTCACACCAAGAACCACTTGTCACAGCATCTCTCCTGTCCATTTTTACCTCACTGTGGCCACTTGGTTCCAGTCTTGTTCAGGACCAAAATAATTCTATCAGTTGTTATTTGCTGGGCTGAAAAGTGAGCACCTACTGAGGCTAGGCAGCTGGGTTTCATGACAATTTGGCTCCACAGAACTAGTGGAGAACTAAAGTATAGAATGATAGAACTCGGGAAAACCTATGTGATATTTCACATGATTTTTATTTTCCACATGATTTTTCTAAAAAACACAAATAGAGGTACTGACAGAGAGGAAAACACCAAACACTTTTTATATCATGCTCTTATAGTTGGTCCTAATGAAGTTCAATTTGTTCTGAATGCCACTGACTCGCTAATGGATGTCCTGGCCTAAGGGTTATTTATCAAATCATTATCACTTATATGGATGAACAGAAATAGGGAATTGGTGTATCCCCCCCCCCCCCCAAAAAAAAATATTTAAGGTGAAGACTACCATGAATTCTACCATATATAATTTTGTCTTTACTATAAGCCAGTTAAAATCATAGGGGCCTTGAAGGAAAGAACATAGAAGTTAGAGAAAAGGAAGATTGAAGCTTTTCTTTTTCCTTCTGCAACTCCTTTAGGGGTTAGTTCAGCGTGGGTGTCCCTGAGTTTTGTTTATGCATTCACATAACACATTTTCTAAAAAGCCCGTGTGGCTGTAATCTCTGCTCTCACTCCAGACGCGAAGTATGCGCTCTGCCACTTGATCCTGCTGAGAGACTGACCTGGTGCTGAGAAATCCTTTCCAGGGTGTCCTCAGTTGAACTCCCATGATTCCTGGATGTTGCCATTTTCGAGACATGGGGCAAGTGCCTCTGCCTAGATTACCTCTCTGCCCTGGGAATTCAAGTCACTCTGCAAAGGAAAGAGAACTCAGCACCGTAGTAACTCTCAGAATGAAAATTTCCCCCTTGCATGTTAATGTTTTTAGAGTCATCATTGTCGCTGAAAATAGACTTCCTCTTTCCCCTCTCATGCTGGAAAATCTTAGGCAATTATGAATACAGTGTTCTGAGCGTTTCCCCTCCTCCCCTACTGGGTGCTTTGCCTCTCTCACTGTGAGGACTGTGACTTCTCACTCTGTACTTGACCTTACATGAGAACTGAAAGAGTTTTTTAAAATGGAATTTCTATCCCTTTAGTGAAGTCATAAGATTGTCACTTCTTGGAGGTGAAGGGTGGGTAAGAAAGTGCAGAAGCTTTGGAAAAAAGTGTAAGACAAACTGCTAACAAGATATGAGGTCAGGAAATTAACGTATTGGATGTGTGTAAAAAACATAAAAAGGTTTTATAAGTAAACTCTGAGAGGAGTTCTTCCCTTGTGTCCAAAAAACATCTTATTTTGCCTTTATGCTCTTATAGTTGAATAAGCTCAGTCTAGGACTTATTTTCAGTGACAAATAAGCCTAGGGCTTATCTTTTAGTAACATTAATTAGCAGTATGTCCTTGGAAAATTATTTAACCTCTTTAGATCTTGTTTTGCTGGAAAAATGTGTCATAGTTAATACTAATGGCATCATATAATATTATATGGACAATATGTGGATGGCCTGGCACATAATGAGTTCTTAATTTTATATTATTAATTACTACTATTAATGCTGCGTTCAGTTCTTTAATAGGGAATTTATTTAAAAAGAATTTTTTGAGTATCTATCAAATACCAGGCACTCTTTAGGAACTAAAATGTATTAATAAGCCAAACAGATCAAAGTTTTTCTCCTCGTTTAGCTTAGAATCTAGAGTGGGACTCAGACATAAACAAGATAAATAAATAAAAGTATACAGTATGTTAAACATCAAGAAGTGCTAAGCATAAAAATTTATAGTGGAAAAAGAAAATTGGGAGCTTGTTGAGGTAGTAGTTGAAGGTGGAGTCAACAAGAAAGACTGCACGAGAAGACTATTTTTTTAGTGAAAGTGTGTATAAGGAATACAAACGCAACCATGAAGTTACACAGGAAAAGCACATTGAAGGTAGAAGAGCAAAGCCACCCTGGAGCAGTGAGAGATTTTCCAGAGGGAGTCAAAGAGAGTCGGGGCAGCTTATGCCACATAATCGTATCCCACCAATAAAGAGTCACCCACGTGGTACAGATAAGAACTTTGGAAGTTTAAGGAATGGTACGACAGTTTGTCTAGACCAGTGGTCGGCAAACTGCGGCTCGCAAGCTCTTTGGCCCCTTGAGTGTGGCTCTTCCACAAAATACCGACTTCTGTGCATGGGCCACGAAGTTTCAATCCCACTGTATGTGCGCGCCCGCACGTGGTATTTTGTGGAAGAGCCACACTCAAGGGGCCAAAGAGCCGCATATGGCTCACGAGCCACGGTCTGCCAACCACAGGTCTAAACTAAAACAGAGGAGACTTCACACACATAACGTGGCAGGTCATGGCCTTGATCTTGGACAGAAAGAATGTGGATACTTGGCAAAAGGATAGAAACTTTTAGTTATAAGATGAATAAAGTCTGAGGAGTTAATATATAACCTGGTGACTATAATAACAGTGTCATATAATTGAAATTTGCTAAGAGAGTAGAACTTAAATGTTCTCACCCCAAATAAGAAAAGTTTAAACGTGGGAGGTGATGAATATTTTTCTTAATAACTTCATGGAGGGATTCTTTCACAATGTACATGTATATCAAATTATTATATTGTACATTATTGTACATTATGTATATGTATCTTACAGCTCTGTCATTTTTACCTCAGTAATGCTGAAAAAAGAAACTGCCAAGGAAAAAGTTCTAATTAAAGTTACTTTTTGTAGACATCACAGTCGCATAGCTCTCACACTCTCTGCCATGAAACAACCAACACACACACACACACACACACAGATGATATGCCAGTAGAGACAGGTGGAGGAGAAACTACATGAGGTGAAGTGAAATTGGGATGTTGGCTTTGAGGGCAGGGGTCTACTAAGCATAGAGAAAGGGGAAGGGCAGAGGCAGGCAATCTTGTGTAGAGCTGGCAAGTAGTGAGAGAAAAGATGGAAGAGCAGGTAAGGCCAAGTTTTTTTAAAACCCCAAGGCCAGGCTTAAGATTATTACATACTATGCTACAAATATTGAGGAACAATTGAAGCAGTAAGTAACAAGGTGGTCCAGGTCTTTAACAATATTATTTTGACAAGTGTGGAAGAGCAGGGGGATGGAGGAAGTGGCTAGAGTGATTTAGGGGATTGAGAACATGGATTATGATAATAATACTGAAAAAGGAAGATGGTTTTGATGTCCTTTAAGGAAAAATCATGAGGATTTAATCACTGAATGTACATGGGAGATATAGGAGAAGAGTCAGAGTTTCTCTTCAAGTATTAAAATGACCAATTAAGTGTCGGTGCTAAAAGAAATAGGGAAGTTAGTGTACCCAGAGATGAAACATGACTCCCCTAAGATCATGCCGTTAGCTGTTGGCAACACCTGGACTGGCCTCGGGTCTCCATGTTGCGAGCTCCTCTCCCACCACTCTCCATGCTGACTGTAAAAAGGGTTAGTGATTTTTTAAAAAATACATTTTTATTGATTTCAGAGAGAAAGAGAGAGAGATGAGAGAGAGAGAAACATCAATGATAGGAGAGAATCATTGATCGGCTGCCTCCTGCACCTCCCCCACTGGGGATCGAGCCCATAACCCGGGCATGTGCCCTGATCGGGAATCGAACCGTGACTTCCTGGTTCATAGGTTGACACTCAACCACTGGGCCACCCCTGCAGGGCAAAAGGGTTAGTGATTTGTATTTCACCAACTTGCTTATGGAGAATAGAACTGGGAGGTTTGGATGTGCCCATTAGCACTGTGTTTAGCTGTTCTTCTAAAAATGTGGACATTTTTACCCTCTCTCACAAAACAGATCTAACTTGTTTAGAAAGGGTCAAGGAAGTATTGGTAGGACTGGAAGAGGGTCATTACCTGCATACACTTAGATTCTCCTTCCTAGTCATTGTTGATGTTTCCTGATTCAAAATGTCATCTTTCTATCTCTCCAATAGTTTGGAGATGGATTAGTATTTCTATTATTGTACTTTTTTCTGTTTATCTTTCAGAATAAAAATGGTTTCTGTTTTCTCAAATTTAAATCACTACCTAGATTTTAAAATTAAGACATCAAATGTTGCTTTCTTTTATTTATTGAATTTATTGGAGTGACATCCTATATAATAAAGAGGTAATATGCAAATTGACCACCATGCCCTCACAAGATGGCTGCCTATGACCAGGCTGGTAGTGGGGTTAGTGAAGGACAACCAAACGACTGAACAAGCAGGCTGCATGGGGCGATCAGGCCGGCAGGGGGAGCAGTTGGGGGCAAGCAGGCTGACAGGAGGGCAGTTAGGGGCAACCAGGCTGGTAGTGGGGGGCAGTTGGGGGTGACCAGGCCAGCAGGGGGGTCAGTAAGAGCTGACCAGGCCAGTGGGTGGGGGGCAGTTAGGGGCAACCAGGCTGGTGGGGAGGTGTAGTCAGGGGTGATTAGGCTGGCAGGGGGGGCAGTGAGGGGCAATTAGGCCTGCAGGAGGGCAGTTGGTGATCAGGCCGGTAAGGCGAGGGCAGTTAGGGGAGACCAGGCCGGCAGCGGGGCAGGAAGGGGTGACCAGGCCAGCAGGGGGGGAGCAGTTGGGGGCGACCTGGCCAGCAGCGAAGGGCAGTTATAGGTGACCAGGCTGGCGGGGGGCGGCAGTTAAGGGTGATCAGGCCAGCATGCAGAGGCAGTGAGGGGCAATCAGGCCAGCAGGGGAGGGGCAGTTAGGGGCAACCAGGCAGGCAGGCAGGTGAGAAATTAGGAGCCAGCGGTCCAGGATTGTGAGAGAGATGTCTGACTGCTGGTTTAGGCCCGATCCCTGGCCTAAACCAGCAGTCAGACGTCTGTCGAGGGGTCCCATATCGAGAGGGTGCAGGCTGTGCTGAGGGGACCCCTGCATGAATTTCGTGCACTGGGCCTCTAGTTGGTTAATAAAATTATATATGTTTTAGGGGTACAATTCTATAATACATCTGTATATTGTGTGTTCGTCACCCAAGTCAAATCTCCTTCCATTGCCATTTATCACCACTATACCTTCTTCCACCCACCCCCACCCCCACCCCTCTTCTCTGGTAATCACCATGCTGTTGTCTTCTATTGTCTGTGTCCATGAGGTTTTTTTTTGTTTGTTTTTTATTGCTTAATCCCTTCACCTTTTCACCCATACCCACAAACCCCTCTTCCTCTGACAATTGTCAGTCTGTTCTCTATCTATGAGTTGTTTTTATTTTGTTTATTAGTTTATTTTGTTTATTAGATTTCACATATGAGTGAAACCATATGGTACTCGCTTTTCTCTGACTGGCTTATTTCACTTGGAATAATGCTCTCCAGGTCCACTCATGCTGTCACAAGGGTTAACGTTTCCTTCCCTTTTACAGCTGAGTAGTATTCCATTGTGTAAATGTATCATAGCTCAACATTAATAATCAGCAGAGAAATGCATATTAAAACGACAATGATATATCACCTCACACTTGTCAGAATCGCTACCATTAATAAATCCACAAACAACAAGTGCTGGTGGGAATGCAGACTGTGCAATCACTGTGTAAATAGTATGAAGTTTCCTCAAAAAATTAAAAATGAGCCCTAGCTGGTTTGGCTCACTGGATAGAGCATCGGGCTGGAGACTGAAGGGTCCCAGGTTTGATTCCAGTCAAGGGCATGTACCTTGGTTGTAGGCACATCCCCAGTAGGGGGTGTGCAGGAGGCAGCTGATCGATGCTTCTCTCTCATCGATGTTTCTAACTCTCTATCCCTCTCCCTTCCTCTCTGTAAAATATCAATAAAATATATTTTTTTAAAAAAAATTAAAAATGAAACTGCCTATGTCCCAGCAATTCCACTTCTGGGAATATATCTGAAGAAAGCCAAAAAATTGATTTGAAAGAATATATGTATCCCCATGTTCATGAGAGCATTATTTACAATAGCCAAGAATTGGAAACAGCCCAAGTGTCCATCAGTAGATGAGTGGACAGATGTTGCTTTTTTAAAGATCAATCTTGAAATCAATGGTCATTATTCTAACAAGCCTAATCAATTTATCTTTTGAGTCATAGGACTTTAAACAAAAATCATCTAATGCAGTGCTCTTCAATCTGCACTCTCAAACTGTTCTGCTACCCATCTGCTTGTTAATAAACGTCTTCTTTTTTTTTAATAAGATATAATTATCTAGCAAGTGAGGATAAGTGTAATTAAGAGAGAAAAATGTTTGTTTTTCTATTTATAATTCTTTATACATTTCCTTACTCTCTCCATTACATATACCACATTATGATGTAAATCATGACTCAACTGTGTAAAAACAAAACTTTTGTTATACGTGGTGGTGTCCTGTGTATATTTTAAGTCCTAGGTTTTTCTCATAGTCTCTTTGTCTCAAGAGGTTGAATTATGGAAAACTGTTGACACTCTCAAAGGATTCTCCTGATAACTCTGGCAGTTCCTAAATTCACTATATAGATAGCACTAGAGCATTTTTGGTATTAATGTCTATCTGCATATGACGTGTACTCTGAGTTTGGAACACGTAAGCCATGCTGAGATAGCACACACCCTGTGAAAGTTATTTTCACATTCTTGTGTTTCAGTTTCCCCACCGAAAGGTGAAGTGTCAGTTGCCTCCACTGATCTCATAGGGTATTGCAAACAGAAATGAGAGTCTTGGTGAATACACTTTGTATTCTGAAAGAGAGTTTTCTTTCTTTTTATTATACTTGTATAAGTTTATTTTTTAGTGTTCTATAATATCCTTGTCATGTTATTTTTTATTGGATATATTTGGATGACAAGGTTTCAGGTGCACAATTCTACACCACATCCTCTGTACACTGTATTGTGTGTTTACCACCCTAAGTCAAGTCTCCTTCCATCACCATTTACCCCCACCCCACCCCGTATTCCCTCCTCTAACTCCCCCCCCAACTCACCTTCCCCCAGCAGTCGCCACGGTATTGTCCATGCCCATGAGTTCTTTCTCTTTCTTTTTTTTTTCACAATCCTTCCAACCCCTCCAGTCCCCCAACAGCTCTCGGCCTGCTCTCTATCTATGCGTCTGTCTCTGTTCAGCTTGTTAGTTTATTTTGTTTATTAGATATGAGTGAAATCATATGGTACCTGTCTTTCTTTGACTGGCTTATTTCATTTAGCATAATGTTCTCCAAGTTTCAATGTAAATAAAGGCATAGAAATGTTTACTCTTCTTTACAGATGTTACTCTGACCTATACTTTTCCTAAAAATGTCAAATTAGTGTGCTATCTTGGCTTTTTTATGTTGAGAAGATTAGAAGAACAAGTAATGGATTTCTGGGAGAGTGATCATATAGGTGATATTGCATATGCGTAAAACACTTGTAATTCTCAAACCAAGCCCTTGAATCTTAGTGGGGGTCTTGGAGGGAAACTTAAAAAAACAAAACAAAAAAACAAAAAAAAAAAAACCTTGGCCATCCTTCCAAGATCTTGACTCTCCCTCCATACTTAACACTCACACATGTGCACGCACGCACACACGGCATCTTTCCTTAAACCCTCCCAGCCAGCTGGGTTCCTACTTTGTTGAGAACGTTGAAATTATTGGGCAAGAGCTTTTACCTTTCTTTCTCACCCAAACTCTCATCCGATCCAGCTTACCCGCACCATCCCCCTTTTGGAATTTCCTTTTTCCATGAATTAATCATGTTCTTATTGTTCTACTTCTGTTCTTCCTTTGTTTTTTCCCTGATGATCAATTTAATGTGCCCCAGTGTGCTCATTCCTAATGCAGATCTAACCATGCACACCCCTTCTTAAAGTCCCTTGGGTAGATTCCCATTGTCAAACTTTGTCAAAGCAGTAGAGGCTCCTCCTCCCCACCCTACAGAGTTTTGACAGTGAAAATGGAGTTTATCCGGTCAATGCAGAGATGGTGGGTGCAATTTGGGGGTGCTACCTCCCCCTCTTCAGCCAGTGTGGCCCTGAACAACTCTGAACCTTTGGTATGTAAAGAACTCAGGTTGAAAAACCACTGGCCCACAGGACGTAGACCAAACTCTGTGCTTGATATTCCTGTCTGCTCCTGATTGCTCTTCATCCTCTTTGTCATTCTGTTGTCCGTCAAATTCTGGGATGTAATTATTCCTACCATAGCTCTTGAACAAAATTGATTTCACTCATCTAAGCCTTTATATTTGCTGTTCCTCTCCTGGTTAACTGCTCTTTTTCCTTAAACACCCAGCTCAGGTTTCTCATCAGCGAAGCCTCATATCTGTGGCTCTATTGTCTCAGCATCACATTTATTGTAGTCATCTGTTCTGAAATTCCTAGGACAAGGCTGTGTCTTCCCTTCTTACACCTGACATTGTGCGCAGTGTCTGGTTACATAGTAGGCACTTAATCACACTCTTCAAAATAATGAAGTCACTTTGTGATCTTTTTTATATCTTTTATTTTTCTGTGTCCCCTCTTGTCCCTTCTTAAAATTGATACAGCACATTGTGTATGTGTGTGTGGGGGGTGGGGAGGGATGGACTGTGGAGGGTGGACAGTTGGAACTTTCAGAGTTTGAAACTCAGAGATGCTCAATTGTAACAAACACTTGTATAAGTAACATTTGATGCTAAGTTGTTTTCCCCAAAGTATCTTACCCAAATTAAATCTTCCACAGTTGGCTGTGTCGGAGACTTCAGGGATGCATTCCATGTTCCAATTCCAGTAGTACTGATGAACATAAACGTTTCACTATAGGAAATGTGAAAGCTGTTGTGGACAGTTGATGTCTATTGGGTAAAAATTTTGATGAAATTCCTCCTACTTATACATCCTTGAAAGGAAGCCCGACATACCTGCTACCATAAAAGTGTGCGGGAATCTTCTTAGATTGTTCAAAACATTCTTTTAGGGGACCATTTGGAACATTATCACTGCAAACATTTTTCTATTTGTTGAAAATATTGCTTAAGAGATCAGATCCTGGCATCATCTTCTGCCCCCCAACCCCCACCACCCACCTGCCGCCATATCTCTTCTACTTATCATAGCCTCTAGTCCAGGTGCGTACTTTGGTTTTCTCTGATTTTTTGTGTGCTTCACCCCACTTAGTTGGGGAGGAGCTCAATCCCACTTGAGACCCCCCTCCAGCAGTGGACCCCGCCCAGCTGAGGAAATGGAACCCTCTCTGAACGAGAAGCCAGGTTAGAGAAGGACCCCCACCCCCCAGGTGTTCAGTTTGGAGAGATCATGCATGTTTTATTTCCCCAGCAGTGCCTCCTTTGGCCGCTCCTGGTTACATAAGAAATATCTGTTTCTCCCAAGGCTCCCTCACCTCTAGCTTTTGCTGTTCTGCATGAGGCGGGCACTTTTGGTTAGGAAGACAGTTTCCCTTTGTCAGGGTAAGCTGGCCAAAAGAGTGTGTCGCTCAGAGAAGATGCCACAGCACTGTTGGGTTTCTAGTTTCCTCTCAGCTATGGGACAGGGGATGGGGTCTTCAATTATAAAGTCCCCCTCTCTCCCGTCTGCACTGTCCACCGCAAGCCATACCTAAAATAAGGGGCATCGGGCAATCACATTGGCATTTCTTATTTTCTGCAGCATGCCACAGCTGACTTAGGAATAGGGGCTGTGATTGGACGTTTAGTGATGTCCCTCAATATGGATTCATCTACTTTTTGTCTCTTGGCTGGCACTATTCCCTGGTATATTTTTCCAATTTTTAAAAATAATTATTATTTCAGTAATTTCTGGATGTCCACTCTTATATTACCACTTCTCTACAAGTCCTCCAGTCTAATTTTGTTCATGAACATAATGAAAATTAGCTCCTTAAATGGATTTAATAATGGATGACATTTTCAAGGCAATTCAAAATAGAAAGTTAGCTTTCAAGAAGAAAGAATAAACTGTCAGCCAGTCTCGCAAAGACAAAAATAAGCCAAACCTTAAAAAACAGGTTCTGGTGTAAACTTCTTTTACAGTTTCAATTCAGGTTGAACTCTTCAAATGAAGTCGAAGAGCTAGAGTCTTTAGCTGACAAGGATTCTAACATTAATTTATAAGCCCACTGAAAATTTTACACAAATTTTGCTAGGAAGAGGGGACCAGGTAATTTCATAAGCTTCTCAATAGGATCTCAAAACTCAGGAACTAATGCTGTGAATGTATAAGAAAATTACAGCAGAAAATTCACCATCTTATGAGTTTCTAGGTAGGATGATACACTTAATTCCACAAGGGATTGTTTTTAACACAAACACGAAAACTTCAGGCACAGAAACGCTCATTAAAAGGAGAGTCAAGCCTGAAGCTGGAGGGCAGAAAACGGGATTGAAGAGGATTTGAAGTGTATCCAGAATAACCAACAGATTTTAAGCAAGGTCTTGTTTTGCATAGTCCCTCTGGTATGCTGCCTGAGGAGGAGGAGGAGGAGGAGGAGGAGGAGGAGGAGGAGGAGAGGAGGAGGAGGAGAGGAGGAGGAGGTTGTTTTAAAAGACAAGAGGTGAGCACTTTGGGTTGGCTTTGACCATGGCTTCAGGTTTAGTGTCTTGATTACGGGAACAAGAGAAAACTTAAATGGTTGGTCATGATGGCAGCTCTGTCCTTGTGTGTTTCCAGAGGGGGAGGAGCCAGCTTTTCCCATCTACCACAACCTTTTTAGCTGTGGGAATCACTGTAAACACCTTTGTTCCACAGGTAGGCATTAGCAGAATAAATAAAGCTCACTCTTCAGATGGATCGGAACATCTTCATATGTTCTTTTAGTTTGCTGGTAACGTGTTGGACCATGTTCTACAAAAAATTGAACAGTTTGTGAACAATCCAACTGCCGAGCACTAAGCAGGACTCTCCAACATATTCCTCCTGGTGACATTTTGAGTCCTCTGTAGAATCAGTTTTCCAAATTGGTCAACTCTGGTTTTCTCATTTATTTTTTATCATCTAATTATTTTTTCTTGCCATTAATTGAAGTATAAGGGACACAGACCATTTATTTTTATTTGCAACACGTTTAAAAACCTAATTAGGGTATCTTTATTTTACCACTTGACCCTTTTACATTTCCTCAAGTTTTTCCAATCATAGAAAAGTTGCTGAGCATGCCCAACTTTGTTTACTGGCTTATAGGATAAAGAAGAGCAAAATAGGAGTGGGTAAAGGCACAGTGGTGAGAAGATAGTGTTTCCAATTAATCTCAAAGTTTGGGGTTAATTTAGTATTAATTCTATTCTTTGATGTCTTCCTGTTTTTTTGACATGGTGACCTGCCATAACAAAGAGGAAAACAGCAGGAAACTTGGTACCAATTAAAACCAGTCTCCTTCCACCAAAGAATTTAACTGTCAGCAAATGTAATCTCAAATTCAAATAGTGATAAGTGTCTTAGAAATAAACAGGAATAAAGGGACAAAGCTATTAAATTTCAACATCTGCTGCAAAATGATTAAAATTCATGCCAGTCTCATTGAGCTTGGAATCTGATCAATGTAACCAGCACGGCAGAAATGCAAATAGAGGCCTCATGCCTGGTGTCTATGTTTGAGTGGGGGCTACATCCAACAGAACCGGATACACTGGAGTGAACGTGAACATCCCTTATACATTCTCCATTGGTGCTCATAGCCCAGGTATGAGTTTATTCAGCCAGGGCGATTAAGTTCATAACAGTGTGATGCCAGGTTTGCATCTGATTAGCAGTATTTGAAGTTTGAATTGTTCTAGGATGAGTCAAGTGTAATAACAGATTGCTGGATGAAAATGAGTCTTCAACTTCAGTAGGAAATCTCTATTCTTACCCTGAGTGAGATGCTCTGGATCAGGGGTCCTCAAACTTTTTAAACAGGGGGGCCAGTTCACTGTCCCTCAGACCATTGGAGGGCCGGACTATAGTTTAAAAAAAAAACTATGAACAAATTCCTATGCACACTGCACATATCTTATTTTGAAGTAAACAAAAACAAAACGGGAACAAATACAATATTTGTATTTGCATGAGGCCCGCGGGCCATAGTTTGAGGACCCCTGCTCTGGATGATCCTGCACACGGAACCCACTGACTTTGGATCAGCTGAATTGACTTCCAGGGTTAGAAGTCTCAATACTCTGTGCCCATTGATTGAAGTCTATGGTTGAGCTGATGCGCTTCTAACCACTTCCTTTTAACTAAGACAGTACATATGTCAGGTTGGTTTGTCACAGTGGGAACAGAACAGAAATCACAATTTTATACAAAAACAGAAAACTTGGAGTTTATTTCTGGTCTTCTGGGAACACCGATGCTAAAAGTTTCCCCTGTGGTTGGCATAAAATACTTAGTTATAGGTATTTTACTGATATTTCATATTTCTTTGTTTGTTTACAGTGGAGCCTATCAAGAATAATCATCCCTATTCTATTTTATTCAGCCAACAGAAGAATTTTGAGTGCTTGCTGCATACCTGTGTTAGGCATTAAGTTGGAGAGGAAAGGTAGATAAGACATGGAATTTGCCTGTAGGTAGTTCAGAAATAACTGAGCCGAAGGACAAAGGTAATAACAAGTGAATCACTTAGGGAATTTAGGGCTCCAAATTCCTATGTAAGGTCTTTTTTACTTTTATCCAATTTGCTTTAAAAAGTAACTGTCATTTATATTGTAGTCAAAGTAGTTTTTTGAGGATTTATTTTTTGTGTATTGGGACCTAGGTTGAAAATAAACATGTATGGGAAGAAACTTTAAATTTGTTTTTCTTTAATTGCTAATTCAATTAATCATTTTTTGAAGTAATTTTTTTCTGTGTAAAAATTTTACTCTTTGTAAAAATTTTTTTAAAATTTTATTTTATTGTTTAAAGTATTACAAATAGTAGTATATATGTCTCCTTTTTTCCCCCCATTGACCTTCCCCCAGACTCTCCTACCCCCTGGCACATGCCCTCACCCCCCCCCCCCCCCTTCCTGTGCCTTGGGTCCATTGGTTATGCTTATATGCATGCATACAAGTCCTTCGGTTGATCTCTTACCTCCCCCCGCCCAACCCTCCCCAGCCTTCCCGCTGTAACTGTGGCTTTCTCTCCAACTGGCTCTGGTCTGCTGGCTCCAGACTCTGCCACAGCCAGCAGCCCTGCTGCCTTTCCAGGCTGGATGTTATGTGGGCAGTGGGTCTTGGCTCTGGTGCTCTGGGTTGTGGTGTCCAGCCTGGGTTCTGGGACTCTGTCTTTTGAGGGAACAGACCTCCCATAGCCCAGCGATCCCTCCTCTCTCTGCCTGCCGCCCCTGGGAGCTGGGCCAGCTCCTCTCACAATCTTACCCTTCCTACTGGTCTCCAGTAGGTTATAAGTCTCCTCATCTAGACCTCAGTTGGTAATTCCAGGTGAATGTATCCAATTTTGTTGTATTTCCTGTCTTGCCCAGTGATGAGGTGCATGCCAGTTCTGCCTATTCAGCTGCTGTTTTCCCCTCCCTGTCAATTCTCTCTTCATTAGATTTCTTGTTGGTTTATTTTTATTTTTAGATTCAACTATTCATAGATATGTATTTATTGCCATTTTATTGTTCATATTTTTTATCTTTTTTTTTTCTTCCTCCTCTTCTTGAAGAATACCCTTCAACATTTCATATAATACTAGTTTGGTGGTGATGAACTCCTTTAGCTTTTTCTTGTCTGTGAAGCTCTTTATCTGACCATCAATTCTAAATGATAGCTTTGCTGGGTAGAGTTATCTTGGTTTTAGGTTCTTGCTGTTCATCACTTTGAGTATTTCTTGCCACTCCCTTCTGGCCTACAAAGTTTCTGTTCAGAAATCAGCTGACAGTTGTATGGGCACTCCCTTGTAGGTAACTAACTGCTTTTCTCTTGATGCTTTTAAGATTCTCTATTTTTCTTTAACCCTTTGCATTTTAATTATGATGTGTCTTCGTGTGGGCTTCTTTGGGTTCCTCTTGTTTAGAGACTCTCTGTGCTTCTTGGACTGATAAGTCCATTTCTTGAATCCAGGTAGGAGAAGTTTTCTGTCATTATTTCCTTATTTATTTGTTAATCCTCTTCCAAGGATATTTTTTCATTGATTCTTAGAGACAGTGGAAGGGAAAGGGAGAGACAGAGAGAGAGAGACACACATTGATTGATTGCTTCAAGCCTGAAACCAAGATATGTGCCCTTGACCAAATCAAACCTGGGACCCTTCAGTCCCCAGGCCGATGCTCTATCCACTGAGTCAAACTGGCTAAGGCTGTCATTATTTCTTCAAATAGGTTTTCAATATCTTTCTCTCTCTCTCTTCTCCTTCTGACACCCCAATAATGTGAAGGTTGAAACACTTGAAGTTATCCCAGAGACTCCTTACACTTTCTTCATATTTTTGGATTTTTTTTTTTTGTTCTTCTGATTGGGTGTTTTTTGCTTCATCATATTCCAAATTGTTGATTTGATTCTTAGAATCCTCTGTTTTGAATCTCTGTGAATTATTCTTTATTTCAGTTAGTGTATGCTTAATTCCTGACTGGTCTTTTTCATGTCTTTGAAATTCTCACTAAGATCCTTAAAAGTCTCACCAAGTTCCTTGAAGCTCTCAGTAAGATCCTTGAGTGACCTTATAACCATTGTTTTGAATTCTATATCCAGTAGTTTGCTTGCTTCCATTTCTTAAATTTGTAACATGTTTCTTTGTCTCCATATTTTGGTTGCTTCCCTGTATTTGTTTCTATGTATTAGGAAGAGATGCTATGTCTCCTGGAATTGGTAGAATGGCCTTGTCAGTGGGGCTTTGGTGCTGACTGAGTCTGCCCCTTGAGTGAGTTGCTTGTGGATGCGTAGAGTTGTAACCTGGTGTGGTCTGCACTGTCCACTAGGTTCACTGGTTCTGGGACCTCCTGGGAGGTGCAAAATCAACCACTGACTGGGACCACCCAGCAGGAGCTACAGAGAGATCTTTAGATGGCTCTTACTTGTATTGGGCTTGGAAGTGCCAAGTAAGGCTCAGCTGTGAAGCAAGGCAGACTGGTGCTAGTGCTAAATCTTGGGCCTTTTGTTGATGGGTTTGGGGCATGCTTACACCAGCTGATGCTTGTTTGAGAGAATTTAGCAAAGTCTGAAGCTTGAGTCAAGACAGGCTATTCATATGGAAAAGCTGCTGCATACAGCTTTGTTGGGGTTGCAAATTGGATGGGGTGGGGTCTCAGGGAATCACCAGGGTAGAGCAAACAGTGTGTGCCATGCTGATGGAGACTCAGATATGACTGCCAGTCAGCTCTGCAAGGGGGAGGTCCCAGCACAGGAACAATGACCCCTGTGAGTACCTCGGTCTGGGAGAAAGCTGCTCCCGAGTTATTGCCCTGCAATGCCAGACAATCCAGTTCCTCCCTTTATGTCCCTGATTCTCCCAATGCTGCCGCCAAGTGCTCAGAGGGAGTGGGACCATGTTAGTTCATGCATTTGCCCTTTAAGAGGGACTGCCTGAGCCTCCAGCAGCCTCTGTCACTCTTCCAGAATCCCCACAATCACTGCTGGTTTTTACAGTCCAAAGTCATGGGGACTTTTCTTCCCAGCTCTAGAACTCTGGGCTGGGTGTCTGCTGTGGGCTGGGATCCCTTGTTTCTTATGGAGGCCTCTGTATTGGAGACATTCCTCCCGATTAAAAAAATGCCACATGTGGGTGTTGGACCAGCCCATTCTGCACTTCAGCCCCTCCTACCAGTCTTGGTGTACTTTCTGCTTTACTTTCCCAGTTGTCAGACTTTCATTCATCCAGCTTTCAGGTGGTTCTGAGTGATGATTGTTCTGTATCTTAGTTGTAATTTTGATGTGGTTGTGGGAGGTGGCAGGTACTTTACTTAAGCCACCATCTTCTGTATTTTCAAGATTTTCTTGAAGAATTATTAAGTATACTAAGTCCTTAATAGAATAAGTAAGAGATAATTTATCCAGAGTGAGAAAGGTAAAGAGGAGAGAAATAGGTAAAATTTAGTACAGTGAGAGGGACCACATGTGCAAAGGCATAGGGCCATGGTTGGCAAACTGCAGCTCGCGAGCCACATGCAGCTCTTTGGCCCCTTGAGTGTGGCTCTTCCTAAGCCTTAGGGGTACCCTAATTAAGTTAATAACAATGTACCTACCTATATAGTTTAAGTTTAAAAAATTTGCTTTCAAAAGAAATTTCAATCATTGTACTGTTGATATTTGGCTCTGTTGACTAATGTGTTTGCCGACCACTGATAGGGGCAAGAGAGAAAGTGGTGTGTTAAAGGAACTATGTATTATAAATAGTATCAGTATGAGGCTGGGGAAAATGGACATGAGATTAAAGGTTAGTGAGAAGATCATAGGGATATGGAAAGCTAAAAGGATCGACTGAAGGTTGCAAAGTAAGTAGAGAAGTTACGGTTTTCAGCACTGGACTTTAGTACAGAGAAGGAGTTAGAAGATGAATAAGACTAGGGATAAGAAGTCCGTTTAGTGGACTGTTATAGTAATCCAGGAACAAGATGGTGCCAGCAATTGCTACAGGGTACTAGGAGCATGGACGGCAATAATTTATAGGTTCCAGAGACCATGAGAAGGTAGAATCAATAATACTGGTATTGGATGGTATTGGTAAGAGAGAAGAAATAATGAAAGATCCAAGGTTTTTTCTTAAGTAACTGGGTAGATTATATTACCATTCACTCTGATAGAAAATAGGCAACAGAGGACAAGTCTGGAAAGAAAGATAATGAATTCAGTATGGATGTACAGATGACTGGGAGACAATTATAAATTTAAATGGGAAATTCTGCAGAGGACTAGAAATAGGTATCTATTCTTTTTTTAAATATATTTTTTATTGATTTCAGAGAGGAAGGGAGAGGAAGAGATAGAAACATCAATGATCAGAATTATTGATCAGCTGCCTCCTATATGACCCCTACTGGGGATCAAGCCCAAAACCCGAGCATGTGCCCTGACCAGGAATCTAACCGTGATCTCCAGGTTCATAGATCGACACTCAACCACTGAGCCAAGCTGGCTGTGCTAGATAGTTTTTTTGAATGATGTAAGATATGTGTTTTCTCTCTCTCTCTCTCTCTCTCTTTTTGCATGTGAATATCTAATTTTCCCAGTACTGTTTTGAAGAAAATGTCTTTCTCCATTGAGTATTCTTGTTTCCCTTGTCAAATATTAGTTCACTGTGTATTGATCACTTTATTTCTGGGTTCTTAATTCTGTTCTGTTGGTCTATGTACCGGTCTTGTGCCAGTACAATACTATTTTGATTAACATAGCTTTATAATATTCTTGAAGTCTAGAAGTGTGATGCTTCCCACTTTGTTCTTTTTTTCCTCAGGATTTCCTTTGCTATTCAGGGTCTTTTGTGTTTCTATATACATTTTAGGATTTTTTTTTTATTTTGTAAAAAATGACATTGGAGTCTGGTCATTGTGGCTCAGTGGTTGAGCATCCACCCATGAACCAGGAGGTCAGGGTTCAAGTCCCAGTCAGGGCACATACCTAGGTGGCAATTTTGATTCCCAGTTGGGACATGTAGGGGCAATCATAGATAGTCAAAATAACACCCTAAGTACTATCACATCAATACCCTTCTCACTCTAAGGTTTTACTAGTATATATACCTATGCTTGACCAAATGAATTTCTTGTTACTTTAAAATCTGTTTTAAGTCTTCTTTCTGTAAGTTTTCTAAAGCATTTCCCTTCATCTAGTTTTCTCGCTTTCCACTGCAACTCAAGAAATCCTAAAATTCTTAAGTCCCTCTACCAAAGTCACCTACATTTTGATGGATGTCTTAAAATTCCATGCGTGTATGAGCCCGATGGCACTTACCCTCTTATAACTCCATGATCTACCTCTAAATTTTAGTACTAAGCTCCCTTAAAGCACTATGGCCAATCATCATTGAGTTTTTCATGGCACCTAGCACAGTACTCAACTCAAAGGCTCAATAAACAATGAGCTGAACTACAGATTTGAAAATATGTGCCAAATAGTATATCATAAATGTTTGCCATGTATAGTAGTAACGATCATAATGCTTATTCTTACAAAAAAATGCCATGAAGCCTTTCAATAAAATCTAACTATCTTTAACTAAATAGCATGAAAACTGAAAAGAAAGGGTGATTTCAGTGTTTCTCTATAGTAACATCTTAGGATCAATTGCCAGAGCATGAAATATATGTTTAAGAAAAGAAATGAAAGGACTTTTAAAACTTTGTAATTTTTGAGTTATATTTATTACAAAAAGCCTGAATTCTTATTTAACACATAATTTTAACTAGAGGCCCAGTGCACAAAATTCATGCACTGATAGGGTCCCTAGTGGCTGCCGGCTGCCAGCCGGGTACTCCCTCCCTTCCCTTGGCCGGCCCCACCCCCTGGTCAAACTCCTGGACAACTCCCAGTCAAGGGGACAATTTGCATACTCTGCTTTTATTATACAGGATTATTTAAAACTTAAAGTAGCTGGGAGTGGTGGTACTTTAAATCTTTATAAGATTGGTGGGTCTGTAGCAGTCTTCCAATATTGGAAATGCTGGAGTGGGTTCTGAGGAAAGACTTAGAATTTTTAAAGTATTTTCAATAGAAAGAAATACATTTTCCCAGCATTGCTTCAATAATGCAATTTTAAACATCCTCTCAAAGCATTAGCTGCAGTTAAGATGAGGCAGTTGTGTGTGTGTGTGCATGTGTGTGTATATCTGTGTAAGTGCACAAGCATTTGGCTCCAATGATTTCACCATCTTTTTTGTGCTGCATGTTGCCCCCCCCCCCCCCCACACACACACACGCAAAGACATAGAGAGAGAGAGAGAGAGACAGAACATTGAAACATGGGAACGAGTTTGCCTTGAATTGTAGGAAACTGAAAGGGGGTCAGAATACCTACTCAGTTCTGGGATTCTAACCCATAAGCTCTTCCAGCAGAGCAGTGCTGAGTTTTGATGAAATGCCATAAATGAGTGGCCTGGGTAATATTGGAACTGTAAGTCAGGACATTCGAATAGAAACATCTGACAGTTCAGAGTTCTGCTTTCTTCAGATGTGATTAAAGCAATTTTCCCATTAGGACATTAACCACCATTTTCTTCTACCCTTTGTTCTCTTCTCACATGAAATTAATTTAGCTTCAGCGTACTTTATGATCTTGATTGCTAACCGTGGGCTTAGAAGGCAGTGTAAAACATTTCCACACTGTGACTATTAGAGTTAGTGGAGTTGGAATTTGGCTAGAGGCCCTGGGGAAGATGGAAGAGGACAAGTAGAGTAAAAAGTAAGATTTTTAAAGCCAAAGACTAAAACAAATGAATGTTCAAGTGTGTTTATTTCACTGTAGTTCTTTGAAACAGGTGAGCTGGAGGAAGTTCAAAGGAAATATGGTTTTGAATTTTAACAAAGCTCTTTCAAGGAAATGTTGGTACTTCTGGTTACTACAGCCCTGTAACCTTTAAGAGTTAATCTGAGAGGTTCTTTTTCTTCATCCTAATTCAGTGCTTCCTTTAACTGGTGGATTTATCTTATGGTGCCATACCTATAAGATGGAAATTAAAACCAGAGTTCTTATACCCATGGAAACATGGAAAAGAGAAGGAAACAAGGGAAAGCTACTTTTAGGGGGTTGGTGACATTTTGAGTGCACATTGCTTCAGATTTATAGTGGATATACCATATCCACTATATAATTCATATATAATTGAAGTGTAAAAGTGATGTATTTTGGGATTTTTTGTTTTGTATTGTTGTTAATTCTCACCTGAGGATATTTTTTCCATCGATTTTTTTCTTTTTAGAGAGAGTGGAAGGGAAAGGGAGAGGCAGAGAGAAACATTGAAATGTGAATGACACATTGATTGGTTGCCTCCTGCACACACTCCAACCAGGGCCAGGGAACCTGCAACCAAGGTCCAGGCCCTTGACCAGAATCAAACCCGGGACCCTGTAGTCCATGGGCCGATGCTCTATCCACTGAGTCAAACTGACTACGGCCAAAAGTAATTTTTTGACACAAGAAATTTTATATGATCATTTTAAGCAGAAAATTTATGGCATTTTCTATTAGATTTTTTCTCTAGAAAATGATATTGTTCTATGAAAAATGCCATAAACTTGGATCATTCCGTAATCTATTAACTTGAAGCTATTCCAAACAAAAAGCTAATTCATCTTTTAACAGATATAGTTAAAGTCATGGTAACAGATGTGTATAGCTATGTGTGTTGGGCAAACCATTGGCCAAATTAATTTTAAATGCACCATTTGATTTGACATGTAAATTAGGAACATGTACATTTGTGAGATCTAAATAATGCAGTGGTTATGTGGAAATTATTTTGCAAGTAATTAGGTTTTACTTTGAATTCAAATCGTATTTTTAATGCAGACATATGTGGAAGTATATTTTCAGTTTTTCTCAATGCTTAGATTTAGTGAGTTTACAATCTTTTAAAAATATTATTTTTTTCTCTCCTTACCATTCCTGGCAAGTCCTATGAAGATAAACGTCAGTGCAATGCTATCTTAAAGGAACAATCACCAGATTACACCCTGAGAGCACACTTTTCTCTTAACTTTAACTCATAACAGCCTATTAAAAAAATTAATGCTTTTCTATGTATTTTGGGAAAGTAAAGGTTACACAGGATAGTCTAATGTAAATAAAACTTTTGCTGGGAAATTGAATTTTCCTGTTTTCCTTATTTTATTTTTTCAAATTATGCTTCAGGGTTGTTTTTATAAAAACTATATCTAATTCATGGCACAGTTGGAAGAATTTAGAAAAAACAGGGATTTTTGTGGTCACATTATCAAAAGTTTAATTGTTTACTTCAAAGCTGATGAAATTTTTGATGTATGAGCATAATAGCATTTCTATATTTAGAAAATAATTATAAAAGGCTAAGTTTTTATTCTTATTTTATTTAATAGTATCCTTAATTGCAATTTTATACTACTGTAGTCTCTCAACTCTGATTTTATTTATATTATTTAGTATATAAAAAATTACCTTATGCCAGTCCTCATGCTTCCATTACATTTTTAAATGTGATTTGGTATTGGACAATTAGGAGTGGCTTTCTTGATGTGGCAGATGGGAATGTAGAGATCACAAAGCCAGCTTATAAGATTTAATTTGAAAATTAAGCATTCAGAAGGAAGGGAGTTGGGGTAGGGGCTGGATGAAATAAAGGAATTAAGAAAAAAACAACAACCACAAACCTCCTAGACAGTATGGTGATTACCACAGGGAAAGGGGGTTAGAGGCAGGTAGAAGAGGGTAAAGGGGAGGTAAATGATGATGGAAGAAGACTAGGCTTTAGGTGGTGAAAACACTATACAATATACAGATGATGTATTGTAGAATTGCACACTTTTAACCTATATAATTTTATTAACCAATGTTACCTCAAAAACTCAATAAAAATATATTAAAAATGGATAAATAACACAAAAATTCTAAGTACTTACTTACCTCTTAACATACAGTAAGTCCTCACTTAATGTTGTTAATATGTTCTGCAACTATAAATGAGAAAACATATAAGGAAACTGATTTTACCATAGGCTAATTGATGTAAACAAGAGTTAAGTTCCAGACTGTCAAACTACAGTGGGAAGCCTGGGGAGGGTTTGGGGCGGGGGGAGGGGTTAAGAGATCAACCGAAGGACTTATATGCATGCATATAAGAATAACCAATGGACACAAGACACTAGGGGGTAGGGGCTGGGGGAATGTCAAGGGCGGGGGGGGGGGGGAGGAGACATATGTAATACTCTTTGTAATACTTCAAGAAATAAAAATTATTTTTTTTAAAAAAAGAGTTAAGTTCCTACAGCATCTCATCAACTTTGAGCAAAATGACATTATTCGAGGTCTTGCTGTATGTATACATGATAAAAATCATTTGGGGCATTAATTAAATGACTGCTGCTTTTAAATTTATCAAAAAATGTTACTATTAATTTCAGAGTTATGAGTTACTGTTTCAAAACTTGTATTTCAGGTTGAGGATTTGTAACTGTCTCTGAATATTTTCACCAGGACAGAAGAGATTTTGAGTTTAGGCAAGAATTTAGAACAGATATGTAATTGGAAGAAATAAGACAAAGAAAACAGTTCAGTGTTTACATGTTTAATTTGACGGTAAAGCAAGACTTGCATATATACAGGTCCTTGGCTCTCGAAGATGAATACAGAGCTCTTTACAGATAAGTTATGAATGATGACATTAATTTATATTCTCCAAGACCACAAGTTCATTAATGCCTCAAGGTCCATGTACATATTAAAACTGCATAAAATGATCATATACATCTGACTTAGAGTTTTCTAATGTGTGTTCCTCTGGGATATTGGTTTTACCGGATACTCTGTATACAGTGCATCTGTAACCAGCCTACGTGTGTGCAAAATGCCCCATATCACAGGGACATTTTAAAGGTCCCATCATTCATATTAAATGCTTTGAGGCCTTTCATTAAAGAAAGTTTTCAATTTGTCTTTAACCCAGTCTTTCTTACTTACTCTTCCTTAGTCTGACCCTTTTTAAAAATACATATTAATATCTAATAGAACCAGTGTTTCATAAATCACATGTGATGTGACTCTCTTCCAATAGTGTGGGTGTGTCTTGTGTTCATGCACCAACGTGTACATATTCATCTCTAGTTTATTAGCAATGCCCTTATAAAGAGACTTGAAAGAGATGTCAAAAATGTATCACTTTGGGGCAGACACCACTGCCCAGGATCTGCTTTTTCACTTGAAAAACCAGAACCCAATTTTATCTTTCCCTCAGAAAGTCATTTGTTCTAATCAAACTCATAAGAGGTTGATGTTTAAACAGATTTATGCCTTTATCAATTCATAATCAGAAAGTCACAATTCCAGGGATCAAACTATGATTTCTGTTCATTGTCCAAAGTACTTGCATTAAGGATACCCAATGTTTCTTGGAAGCAAAGAGTCTTAAATAATATTTTATTATCTAGACCACAATGAAGAAAGCTCCTTAGTCATCTATTTCACACAGAAGAATTTGCTTGCCTAATAACTGTACTCATATCAGCCAATCCAGAGCTTCCCTTCCCAGGACAGTATGGATAAGGAGTGTCAAGTCTATATCTCTGCCCTGAGTGGCCCGACCCCTTCTATTCACACTGTGGCTCAGCAGTGGGACAGCCCTGCATTTCATATCTACCTCTGGCTCGGATCAGCTTGCCAAGCCACTTTACTCCTTTAGCTTCTGCTTACTTATATGTAAATGAGGTGAAAATTATACCTCCCAGACCAAAATAGTCTTTATGATGGCATTTCAATGACACCCGGTACATATTTATTCCTGCCAGTGTTAGAGAATTACAGCATTGTAGGACTCATAAAGACCTTTGATGTATTCTTGTTCATTTCCCTCTATGACATTAGAGATTTTTTTTTTAAATTATGATTTGTGGAGGTTGTGACTTGCTCAGAAATTCATATCCAGAACTAGAAATCAACCTTCTTGTTCTGAATAGCTGTTCTCATAATATATGTATCTTATCTTCTGCATTAAATAATTAAAAATCCTTGAGGATAGAGACCATATTTACTTCTGGATCCCATAAATTGTGTTCCTAGAAGAAAAATCTTTCCTGTGCAAAAAAAAAAAAGTATTGTTTTTCTATTTTTCTTTCGATACCATTTAAAATGTGCACTACAGTTTTGGGTGATCTAAGACATTTATCGGATGTTTTAACAGAACACAGAAGATAAAGATGAGAGTAATCTTCATAATGTATGGGAGAACACATTTCTGATGAATATGTGCTCATATGTAGTTGATGTTTCTTATTTTCCTAATGCTTTAAACACTAGAGAAATTATTTTAATTTTTTTTTCCTTCTGGATTGACTAAAGTTATTTCACTTATATTATGAAATAATGGTGGCAGTTTTCTTTAGGACTGGCACATATCTTAAACTGATAGCCCATTGAGGTTTAACAGCATTTTCATCTTTAAGTTGAATATTTATTTTACCCTCAAGAATTACTGAAACACAGTAATCACTAATTGTTCCAAAATAGGAGGAAGAAAATGACTAGATTGTCATGGTAACTAGCAGATAAGGTCTAGATCAGTATGAAGACGGAGCTGTTCAAGGTTGCAGTAAACATTTAAGAAACACAGGACCATGCCTTTTGAGACCATCATAGGAAACAACCACTTTGATAAGGACCAGATTCCATGAATATATTATGTGCATAATTGCCAAAATGCCTGTGTTGCAAGGATTCCTAGTATAGAATTTCTTAGTAAAATGTCAGATGTGTTATTAGTTTGTTTCATATTAATACTTTAGATGCCCTTGGACATAAAATAACACACAATGGAATACTACTCGGCCATAAAAAAAAAATCTTACCTGTTGGACAGTATGATTGTACCTAGAGAATATTGTGCTAAGTGAGATAAGTCTATCAGAGAAAGACAAATACCATATGATTTCACTTATATGTGGAATCTAATGAGCAAAATGAACTAGCAAATGAAACAGAAATAGACTCATTGAAACAGAGAACAGACTGACAGCAGTCAGAGGGGAGAGAGTAAGGCAGCTGGGTGAAAAAGGTGAAGAGGTTAAAAAAAAAAATCTCACAGACACAGGTAACAGTATGGTGATTACCAGAAGGTGAAGCAGACTGTGAGAGATAGAAGAGGGTAAAAGGGGGGTAAATGGTGATGGGGTGATGAACACACAATACTATATGAAGATGATGTATTATAGAATTGTACCCCTGAAACCTATATAATTTTATTAACCAATGTCACTCCAATACATTCAGTACAAAAATAAAAATTTAAAACTTAGCTGACACACTAATATAGTTGTCTTCTATATCTTGATAGTTTTGTTTCTTTTTCCATTTTTATTTTAGGGCTGAAGACATGGGACCGTGTATCCAATAACATAAAATTAACATATTGATTAATTAAGATCATCTTGGTGAATTGGATGTTTATTATATAATTTGGCTCCAAAACTTTGTTCATATCATACTATATCAATGAGACTTACTCTGATTATAGTACTTAATACTGCAACCTACAACCCTTCCCTGGTACTCTTGATCCCCCATTACCTGCCCTGTTATTTCTTCATTAGCACTCAATGTCTTCATGCTATACCATACAATTTATTCCTTATTATGTTTATCATTTCTCTCCCCACAAAAATATCAGGTCCAAGAGGCAGGATTGTTTGTCTCTTTCCTTCAGTGGTATAATGCTGTTGGCTATAATAGTGGCTAGCACATAGCATATATTCAATAATATTTGTTGAATAAAAGAATAAGTACATTGATAGGTTATTTTTATAATTACTACTGTCATTATATAAAAAAAACATTGATTATGAACCCTGTCATAAATTACAAGAAGTTCTTATATATTATTTGAAATCATTCTGGTGGATTTATTGGGGAAAAAAATACCTCAGCATATAAAAATGAAAGCATCAAATATATTATGGTAGTCTCCCCCCACCCTATTCTCCCTATGGTGTCTTCTTGACTAGATTCCATAATTTTTACAGCATCATCTGGTTGTTGGAATGATTTTATTCCAGTCTTTGAAACTCAGTCCTGTTTATCTTAAAACTTAGAAGTCAAGCCCGATTCAGTACTCTTCTTCCCCCAAACAGGCTTAACCTCTGGCTCCAATACTTTACTTGGAGAGCAAGAGAGTCTCATTCTAAACATGTGACCCCACCTTACCCTTTCTTTTAAGCACCAGACACTAGGAGGTTGGGCAGGACTAAGGAAGAATGAAAAAAGCTTAGGGCCCCGTATTCACCTAAGCAAGGCTACAGGACATTGGGTGTTTCTATTTTGTAGCTGACATTGACTAGCATCGGAGGCCCTCTGTGGAGCAGGCCAACAAATACTAGCTCTCTCTTGGCACACATGGGCTCTTCAGAGGGGCCTGCAGGGCTCGCATGCATAGCTCCCTGATATGGGAAGTCTGTTTCCCATTCATCTCTGCTGTCACCACACACACTTCAGCTTTGCCTGCAGGGAGTCCACCTTTCTGCTGGGGTCTGCTTGCCCACTGGACAGATTCTCAGGTAGGGTATCAGTGAGATAAACACAAACTACTAGTTTCTGCAGTGCTTTTTTTTTTTTTAATTGAAAAATGTTAAACTTTTTATTTTATTTTATTTTATTTTATTATTGTTTAAAGTATTGCATATGTTTCCTCTTTCCTCCTTCCCCGGCCACTCTCACCCCCCAGCATATGCCCCCACCTCCTCAGTGTCTGTGTCCATTGATAGAGTGTATGCTGTGCCCTAGAGGGTGTCCGAGTAAGGCCAGCCAGCTCACAATTAGCCATTATAATGATGGTGCCGATTGAAACTGAAAAATTATTCAGATAATTGTTATAATTCATGAGAAACAAATAATGCCTGTGTCAAATCCCATGTCTAATTATGTTTGATGATCTTTTTCCTTGGCCCATATTAGTTTGATGAGAGAGACCAAGACTAAACTCAAATTAGAAAAATAATCCTAATAATCCCAGGATTAACAGATATGTTGAGAACTGACAAAAAAGCATGCCCATCTTATCAGCTGGGACACTGGTTGACTAGCGCTGCAAACTGTAAGCGGATTTATTTCTAAACTGTCAGTTGTCTCCACACCTTAAACTCAGACTTCTATCTGTAAGCCTCTTCTCTAATCTCCAGGGACGTTCCTCCTGACTCTCCTTCCTCAAATAATCTACACATTATTAAATTTTGTCTATACTGTTATTTTAAGATAAGAAACAAATTTTAAAACTTCACACATTGGAACTAAACAGTATCTACTGAGGACTATGAAAAACCTGGCAAGGCCTCCCCGGGAAGCATGTAACACACCGAGGCACTTGCAATGTACACGTTTGTCATATGTGTGCGGCTGCTTGTTTAATTAATGCACCTCTGGAAATGCAAGAACGTTGAGATTTTGACATGCTTGTATATTCATTGGTTTTTTTTAAAGAGATGTGAAATACATCTTCACAGATTTTTTAATATTGAGGTTGAAATTTCTTATCAGATGAGAAATATAAATGTCAGTTTTGCCAAAAAAAAAGGTTAATTCATCCCATATGCCCCATACTGAATGCATATATGAAGCATTATATTCCAGACTTAACATGTAGCTTTGATACACTAATTAAGCTGTTGAAAATATATGTTTTGGATTGATGGTTATTTTCCTTTAAAATGTTAGCTTTAACATTAAATTTTAAAAGTTTTTATTTCATAAGTAATGCCCTATAAAAAACCACTTTGCTTACCACCATACTAATTTGATGTATTAATTAAAAAACAAAGTCAAACTAAATAAAGGGAATTTGATAGATACAGAAGACAGGGATTGAAGCCAACATTTTAGAGCAGCCCTGTCTATAGGGGCATTTCACAGACAATGCTGAGGCGCCTCATCCTGCACATACCCTGAAATAAATGTAAAATTGACAAATTATGTCCCATTTTGGTAGGAAGAATCTAAAACAATTTTGGAGAATAGTGTCATCTATTCAGTAGGCATTGTCAGATATATCATCTTTATTTAACATTTCCCACGTCAAGAACAAATTAATTCCTAACAGCCGAATTACTGACTGGGGCAATGCCTGTCAGGGGGCGTGCCAGAGACAGATACAATAGTTTCCTAAAGAGGCTGCTGGAACACCTGGCCTTTAGAAGATGCAGTCCCTGCAAATAATGAGTCTTAAGAATTCACCTCCCCCAGTAATTTGCATATATCAATAAACAAAACTCATTTGATGATGGCAGAGTATTTTATGTATTTTTAATATTAGAACATGAAATCAGGTTTATACAGAAAAAAATATACTGCCTTATAGTATGGCCACTATACAGATCTATAAATTGACTCTTTGATCTCCTTGAAAAAAAGCTGACATGAGATTTAAAGGATGTGTGTGTTGTTTCTCTCTTTGAACAGTAAGAGACACACCACCAATGAAATCAATAAACCAAAAAATAAAAGCAAAAAAAAAAAAGCCCTCTTCACAAATTTTGAGCATCATCTACAGCTTTATGTGGGGAGAGATACAGCCTCCATTCTTGAGTGATTCAGAGAGAGTCAAATGGTCCTGAGCTAAATTACAACCCTGAATGCATATTGGTGAAATGAGATGCTGATCCATTTGCACACTAATGTGCTATTTTTAAGTCATGCATCATAGCATCTTCAAAGAGGCCTGTCATAATTATGATGGATTAGACTGCAGAGTCAGTCCTAGATGCAGTAATTGTTTCACAGATGCTGCCGATGTGACTCGACTTCATAATAAATTACTTTCAGAGAGGTAGGAGAAGGAGCAAAATCAAATACCAAAGGAAAACTGCAGTGGCTAAACCCTGTTTTAGTCTTAGGAAACTTAAATGTTACCTACTAGTCAAAAGGCCAGTATTTTCCACTTAGATAAACATGCTTCATAAACGTATTCCTCTGACATAGAGGATGAAGGTTGATGTACTTGGCATTTTTAAAGTCCTCAATTCCTTTCTCAGTCTCCCTCATACATTATGAAAAATTATTCTGAAGCATTAGCTGAAATCATTGAGTGGTCATACTATACTATTGCATAAATGCTATTTAGATTGTACTAGAGACCCGATGCACAAAATTCATGCAAGGGGCTCCGCCCTCACAGCCCCAGCTTCATCCGGAAGGTCATCCGGAGGATGTCTGGAAGGTTGTTCAGCTGGCTGGTCTAATTAGCATATTACGCTTTTATTATTATAACTTTCCCGGTTATAATTTGACCTTTGGAATTTCCAAAATTATTGGTGGTATTTATAACTAATAGAACTACTACTCTTTTTGATTCCTTAGAAGGCCATACTTTAAGGGGAATATTAGACTTAGAATAAAAGGATAAACATACTTGATATGACTAGTAGGCTCTAAATTATAACATTTGAATTGTGACTTAATTAACATCTGTCATTGTGATAAGTAATTTCTAAAACTGCTTCTTTAGGCTTTAAAAAAAATGCTGAAGCTGGTTTTAGAATTTAAGTGTTACATTTTTTTCACTCTTAAAGTCTCTTTCCTTTTTTTTTTTAAAATATATTTTATTGATTTTTTACAGAGAGGAAGAGAGAGAGATAGAGAGTTAGAAACATCGATGAGAGAGAAACATCGATCAGCTGCCTCCTGCACATCTCCCACTGGGGATGTGCCCGCAACCCCAGGTACATGCCCTTGACCGGAATCGAACCTGGGACCTTTCAGTCCGCAGGCCGACGCTCTATCCACTGAGCCAAACCGGTTTTGGCAAGTCTCTTTCCTTTTTGGCAAATCTGTGAAGAAACCTCATGCTGTACCATGTAATCAAAACCCCTGAGCGCGCGTGTGTGTGTGTGTGTGTGTGTGTGAGTGTGTGTGTGCACCATTTAAATAATAAGCTACTTACTACATTTTACTTAGCAAAGATAACTGTTAGAGTAAAGCAGGCAAACACATGCCATAATTTTTCCTAGGTTAAGAGTTCAGTAAGTAGCCTTTGCCAGTGTGGTTCAGTTGGCTGGGTGTCATTCTGTGCATGGAAAGGTTTTGGTTTCACATCAATGTTTCTCTCTCCTTGTCCTTTCCACCCCTCTCTCAAAATCAGTAAAAATACTGGGGATCAAGCCTACACTCCAGGCATGTGCCCTGGCTGGGAATCAAACCGGGATCTCCTGGTTCAAAGGTCGACACTCAACCACTGAGCCACACCAACAGATTCAACTATTTCTTGACTAATGAACTGTGACTGTGTACTTCACACAAATGAACTGATGTGAGCTCCAATTCTCTCAATGACATTATCAATAGAGACTTATAAATTGTCCTCAAATATTTCATTAATTTAAAATTAATTTTAAAAAATCTTTACTGTTGAAGGTATTACATGTGTCCCCTTTTTTCTCCCATTGACCCCTTATTATCCGCCCCTGCCCTTTGCCCAAGGCCTTCACCACCCTATTGTCTGTTTCCCTGGCCTATGCATATATGCATAAAAGTTCTTTGGTGATCTCTTCCCACCCACCCACCCACCCCGCCTTCCCTCTGAATTCTACAGTCTATTCCATGCTTCCATGTCTCTGGATCTATTTGGTTCAACAGTTTATTTTGATCATTAGAGTCCACATATGAATGAGATCATGTCTTTCTCTGACTGGCTTATTTTGCTTAGCATAATACTCTCCAGATCCCTCCATGCTGTCTCAAAGGGTAAGAGATACTTCTTTTTTTACTGCTGCATAGTATTCCATGGTGTAAATGTACCACAGCTTTATTATCCACTCATCTAATGAAGGGCACTAGTGCTGTTTCCAGATCTTAGTTATTGTACATTGTGCTACTGTGAACATAGGGATGCATATATTATTTATTTATTTCATTTTTTATTAAATTTATTGGGGTGACATTGGTTAATAAGATTATGCATATTATTTCTGATTGGCATTTTGGGTTTCTCAGGATATATACCTAGGAGTGGGAGCACTGAGTCAAAGGCAGTTCCATATTTAATATTTTGAGGAAACTCCATACTGTTTTCCATAGTGGCTGCACCAGTCTGCATTCCCACCAGCAGTGTACTAGGCTTCCCTTTTCTCCACATCCTGGCCAGTATTTGTCATTTGTTGATTTGTTGATGGTAGCCATTCTGACAGGTGTAAGGTGATACCTCATTGTAGTTTAAATTTGGTGATCAGTGACTTTGAGCATTTTGTCATATGCATCTTGGCCTTTGTATGTCCACTTTCAAGAAGTGCCTATTTAGGTCCTTTACCAATTTTTTAATTGGATGGTTTGTCTTCCATTTGTAAAGTTGTATGAGTACCCTATATATTTGGAGACTAACCCCTTATCAGATGTATCATTGCCAAATATGTTCTCCCATAAAGTGGGCTCTCTTTTCATTTTGTTGATGGTTTCTTTTGCTGTGCAGAAGCTTTCTATTTTGATGTAGTCCCATTTGTTTATTTTGCCCTTAGTTTCCTTTGCCATTGGAGATGTATCTGCAAACATATTGCTACAAGAGATGTCTGAGATTTTGCTGCCTATGGTTTTGTCTAGGATTTTGATGGTTTCATGTTTTACATTTAAGTCTTTTATCCATTTTGACTTTATTCTTATGTTTGATGTAAGTTGGTGGTCTAGTCTCATTTTTTGCATGTGACCTGTCTGATATACCCAAAACCATTTATTGAAAAGACTGTCTTGACTCCATTGTATATTCTTGCCTCCTATGTAAAATATTAATTGAGCATAATGGCTTGGGTTGATTTCTGGGGTCTCTGTTCCATTGATCTATATGTCTATCCTTGTGCCAGTACCAAGCAATTTTGAGAATAGTGGCTTTGTAGTATAAGTTGATATCTGGTATTGTGATCCCTTCAACTTTGTTCTTCTTTGTCAAGATTGCTGCAGCTATTTGAGATCTTTTTTGGTTCCATATAAATTTTTGAAGTATTTGTTCTAGATCAAATATGCCATTGGTAATATAATAGGGATTGCACTGAATCTATAGATTGCTTTGGGTAGTGTGAACATTTTAGTGATATTAATTCTACCAATCCATGGACATGGTATATGCTTCCACTTGTTTTTATCTTCCTCTATCTCTTTTTCAACATCCTATAGTTTTCCGAGTACAAGTCTTTTACCTCCTTGCTTAAGTTTATTCCTAAGTATCTTAAATTTTTTGTTGCAATGGTTAATGGGATTGTTTCTTTAGTTCCTCTTTCTGAGAATTCATTATTGGTGTATAAAAATGCCATCAATTTCTGAGTGTTAATTTTGTATCCTGCTACATTGCTGAATTTGTTTACTAAATCTAGTAGTTTTTTTGGTGGAGTCTTTAGGGTTTTATATGGACAGTATCATGTCATCTGTGAATAATGAGAGTTTTACTTCCTCCTTTCCAATGCAAATGCCTTTTATGTTTTCTTCTTGTCTAATTGCTGTGGCTAGTACTTCCAGTACTATTTTGAATAAGTGTGGTGAAAGTGGACATCCCTGTCTTGTTCCATTCTTAGGGGAAATGGTTTTAGTTTTGCCCATGAGTATGATGTTGGCTGTAGTTTGTCATATATGGCTTTTATTATGTTGAGGTATGATCCCTCTATTCCCACTTTGTTGAGAGTTTTCATCAAAAATGGGTGTTGATTTTGTCGAATGCTTTTTCTAGGTCTATTGATATGATCATGTGATTTTTGTCTTTCAGTTTCTTTATGTGATGTATCATGTTTATTGGTTTGTGAATATTGTACCAGCCTTGCATTCCTGGAAGAAATCCCACTTGGTCATGTTGAATGAACTTTTTAATATATTGCTGGACCCGATTTGCTAATATTTTGTTGAGGAGTTTAGCATCTGTGTTCATCAGGGATATTGGCCTATAATTCTCTTTGTAGTGTCTTTATCTAACTTTGGAATTAGGATAACGCCAGCCTTATATTAAAAAAAAAAATCCTTGTAAGTGTTCCTTCCTCTTGAATTTTTTGGAACAGTTTGGAATAGTTAATTCTTCTTTGAATGTTTGGTAAAACTCCCCATGAAGCCGTCCGGATCAGGGCTTTTATTTACTGGGAGTTTTTTGATTACTGCTTCAATTTCCTCAATTATTATTGGCCTATTCAGGTTTTCTGATTCTTCCTGATTCAGTTTTGGAAGATTGTATTTTTCTAAGAATTTGACCATTTCATCCACATTGTCCAGCTTATTGGCATATAGTTGCTCATAATATTTTCTTACAAACCTTTGTATTATTGTGATGTCAGTTGTTACTTCACCGCATTTGTTTTCTGATTTTAATTACTTGGTTCCTCTCTCTTTGTTTCTTGATGAGTCTGGCTAAAGGTTTGTCAATCTTGTTTATCTTTTCAAAGAACCAGCTCTTGGTTTCAATAATCTTTTGTATTGTTTTTTAGTCTATATGTCATTTATTTCTGATTTCATCTTTATTATTTCCTTCCTTCTACTTACTCTGGTCTTTTCTTATTGTTCTCTTTCTAATTCTTTAAATTGTAGGATTAAATAGTTTATTATTAATTTTTCTTGTTTTTTGAGGTATGCCTGTAGTGCTATGAACTTCCCTTTTAGGACTGCTTTTGCTGTGTCCAATATATTTTGGGTTGTTGTGTGTTCATTTTCATTTTTTTCCTGGATTTTTTTGTTGTTTTTTTTTCCTTGATCTCATTATTGATAACCCATTCATTGTTTAATAACATGCTATTTAGCCTCCATGTGTTTGAATGTTTGAGTGTTTTTATTGTAGTTGATTTCTAATTTCATTCCATTGTGATCTGAAAAGCTGCTTGATATGATTTCAAGTTTCTTGAACTTGTAGAGACTTGTTTTGTGTCCTAACATATGATCTACCTTTGAGAATGGTCCATGTGCACTTGAGAAGAATGTATATTCTGCAGCTTTGGGGTGAAATGTTCTATAAATGTCAATTAAATCCATATGATCCAGTGTGACATTTAGAGTTACTGTTCCCTTGTTAATTTTGTCTGGAAGATCTAACCAGTCGGCAGGCTGTTAAAGTCCCCTACTATGACTGTATTGCTATCTCTCTCCCTTAAAGTCCTCCAGAAGTTATATATATATAAATATATATATATATATACTCCTATATTGGGTGTGTATATGTTTACCAGAGTTATAGTCTCTTGTTGGATCATTCCTTCTAATATTATGTAGTGACCTTTATTGTCTCTTGTGATGACCTTCATTTTGATGTCTTTTTTGTCAAATATGAGTATTACTATCCCAGCTTTCTTTTTATTTCCATTTGCATGGAAATATTTTTCTATCCCTTCACTTTCATCCTATGTGAAGGTGGGTCTCTTGTACACAGCATATATTTGGGTCATGTTTTCATATCCATTCAGCTACCTACCCTGTCTTTTGATTGGAGCATTTAATCCATTTGTATTTAAGGTTATTATTGATAGGTAATTATTTAGTGCCATTTTAATTCTTTGTACCTATGTTTCTCTCACTACATTTCTTCTTCTCATTACAAAAGTTCCTTTAGAATTTCTTGCAGTGCTGGTTTGGTGGTGATAAACTTCTTTAGCCATTTTTTTTTTTTTTTTGTCTTGGTCTCTGAGAAGCAAAAGCAATGTCACACAAAAATACGTATCTCTATATCAAAAAGTTACATTCATTAGGAAAACACTTGTTTAACTTTAGGAAAAGTTTTCTTTTCTCCCCCCTAAATTTGTAAAAATAACCTATCAACTCCATTTTCACTGATTAGCAGGTAGATATCTACAATAATTGGAATTTTTTATCTTATACATAAATTATTCAATATATAAGCTTGAAAAATACTTTGTATAAATAACTAATAATTACAGCATGAAAGCTTTTCTAATATTTCTGCAATGAGCAAAATGAACAGGTATCGTTTCTCTTTTTTATTAAAAATAATGCTTGTCAATGTCAGCATGAAAACAATAAGTCATTTAAAGAGTGCTGTGCAAGTGGGTTAGTGGATCATACAATATCCCGGGATATGTATACATACAAAGTGTGGTTTGGGACATATTGAAGTCAAAGAAAATAATTCTCTTTCTCCCTCTAAAAAGGCACTTGATTGGTTTAAAATTTCTGAATCAGATTCATAGGTTAATAACAAATAAGCTTCAAATAAAAAATTATCCTCATCCTAAAATGGAAAGGTTCATAATTTTTCTGCCCTCCCTGAGAAAGCTAAACATTTAACTTTCCATATCTAATAGTTGTGCTCACTAAAAGAATTGCTGTCACAGAATAGTTATGATAATTACTTTAAATGAGTATTTTTAAATGGCTATTGAGTTTAAAACTCCATGTTAAAATATATTCCATTGCCTGGCTGCTGTGGCTCAGTTGATTGAGCATCATTCCATGCACCAACAGGTTGCCAAGTGGATTTCTGATCAGGGTACATGCCCAGGTTGCAGGCTCCATCCCAATAGGGGCTGTGCAGAAGGCAGCCAACTCATCGATTCTTCTATCTCCCTCTTCCTCTCTCTCTCAAAAAAAAAAAAAAATTTCATTGAAAATCACCTTCATTTCTTCTTAGGAGCTAGTATGCTCATAAAAGATTTGCAAACTCCATCTGTTGTAATTCTGCTTTTGACATTTTAAGGAATGTCCAAATTATGTGGAATGGATCATAGTAGAGAATAAAAATGCTTAAAATATTTTATATCTAGAAAAATAGGACAATCTACATCGTATACAGAGCATGCAAATATCATATAGATCAGTGGTTCCCAGATTTATTTGGCCTACTGCTCCCTTTCCAGAAAAAATATTATTCAGCCCCTGGAAATTAATTTTTTTAAAATTTTAATAGCAGTTACTCATTGCCCCCAAATGCACCTGTGGCCATCACCGCCCCCCTGGATCGCTGCAGCGCCCAGCGGGGGGGCGGTAGCGCCCACTTTGGGAATCACTGATATAGATCATAACATAAATGTGGGGCGGGCTGGCAGCTGGTGAATTGATTTGCAGTTGTCAAAAGAAGACATATTTTATTATACTATTTGGAAAGCTAATTGATCTAATCTGGGCTTATTTCTATGCCCCTTAATTTTTGAAAAATGGTAGTACCTTGACTTTGGAGCATCCTCTCACATTTAATTTAAAAAATCAATTTTTATGATTCTAGAACCTAGAACTTTTTGTTAAGGTTATCGATGATTAAGAGTATTAGTCTAGCTTTGAGCTGTCCAATAAATTGCAGCATAAATCACATGTGGAATTTTAAAATTTTCAGTATGCACACTAAAATAAGTAAAAAGAAACTAGTGAAATTAATGATATTTTACTTAATATAGCCAAAATAATATACTGTATTTCAACATGTAATCAATAGTTTTTATTTTTATTAAATTTATTGGGGTGACATTGCTTTATAGGATCATATAGGTTTCAGGAGTAGATTCTTTGTTACAAAATCTATATATTTCACTGTGTGCCCACCACCCAAAGTCAAATGATAGTTTTAAAAATTGAGTTGTTGTTGTTTGTTTTTTGTTTGTTTGTTTGTTTGTTGTTGTTGTTTTTACCACACTAAGGTCTTTAAAATGCAGTGTGCGTTTACACTATAGTGCATCTCAATTTGGACTAACCACATTTTATTTCCTCAATAGCAATATGTGACTAGTGGCTATGCATTTATAGGCCATCTCTTAATTATTTAAAAGCAAGGAGATCTCTTCGAAATGAAGACATCCCTTGGCTCTGTTTTTTCTTTTCTTTTGTCCCGTAGGAATTATGTAATTTTATTTATTAATTAACTAGAGGCCCAGTGCACGAAACTTATGCACTGGTTGGGTCCCTAGCAGCTGCTGGCTGCCAGCTGCCAGCCGGGGCCTCCCTCCCTTCCCCCAGCCCGCCCCACCCCCCGGTTGAACTCCTGGACGACCTCCCGGTCAAGGGGATAATTTGCATACTACGCTTTTATTATATAGGATACACATGATTAAAAGTTACAGAGACAGCAAACAGTCCAAAGCAATCTTCCTCCCAGTGCTATTCGTCTAGCCTCCCCAGTCCTTTTCCTGGAGCCAAAATATTATTACCAGTTTGTTGTATATTCTCCCAGAGCTGACTTTATTTTTTATTTTTTTTTAATGTACATGTGTGGCATTCTTATACATACTGTTCTGCAGCTTGCTTCATTTCGTTTAATTAGTTGGAAATATTTCAATCTGAAAATATAGATTGTTTCCTTTTGCTATTGAAAAAGATTGTGCATACACCATTTAACATATATATGAGCATACTTGCTAGGTAAGTTCTTGAAACTAAAGGGTCAAAAAAAGTTCCTGTGATATTCTGTAGATGTTGCTAAATTGTCTTCCATTGTATTAGTATTAATTTTGACTCCCAAGAACCATACAAGAGAGTGGTCTGTTTCACTACATGCTAGTCAACATAGTGCATTATCAAACTTTTTTATCTTTTCCAATTAAAAAAAAAAAGGAATCTTGTTAGTTTTAATTTGTACTTATTTTTATTAGTGATGCTGCATGTTTTCTAAATATTTAAGAGCCATTTCATTTCATTTTCTGTGAACTCCATGTCCTTTGTTCATTTTTCTATTGGATGGTTGGGGCTCTTGTCATTTTCTATGAGTTCTATATATTAAGAAAAGTTTTATGTGACTTTTAACTTTGCTTATGGGCTTATTTTTGCATGCATACATTTTACTGAACTTTCTGGTATGTTATGCCTTTGAGATTTTGGGTCACAAATAACTTCGTCATTAGATAATTTTTAGACAGTTTTCTTAGACTGCTTTTTAAAAAAATATATATTTTATTGATTTTTTACAGAGAGGAGGGGAGAAGGATAGAGAGTTAGAAACATCGATGAGAGAGAAACATCGATCAGCTGCCTCCTGCACACCCCCCACTGGGGATGTGCCCGCAACCAAGGTATATGCCCTTGACCGGAATCGAACCTGGGACCCTTGAGTCCGCAGGCCAACACTCTATCCACTGAGCCAAACCAGTCAGGGCTAGACTGCTTTTAATTTAGGGGGTTCATATTCATATTTTAAATTCATCTAAAATTCATTTTCATATAGGGTATCAGGGATAGATTAAACTTTATCATTTTTTTCAGACGACTACCCAATTGTTTTAATATATTTATTTGAAATGTCATCATTACCTCAAACCATATTTCTTTTTTATCTATTTCTGGACATTTTATTTCATTGGCCTTAATAGCACTCTATCACCTTTCAATGTATAAGTACAAGCTGTTTTAAGTATGATAGCTTTACTTGCTTTTAAATATCTTTTAAAGTGGCTACTGCCCTGTTCAGGCTCTATTATGGTTCTTTTTCAGATTATTCCTGGCCATTCGATTTGTTTATTTTCCCACACTAACTTTAGAATCAGCTTCTTTCATTCCTCAAAACATTCTGCTAGCATTTTTATTTAGAGTACATTAAATGAATACATTAATTTGACAATATAAAAGACCATATACCTTTCTACTTGTTTTAAATTTTTATTCCAATAGATTTTCCATGTTTCTTGTGAAGTATACTTCTGGTGTTTTATATATATTTTTTTCTATTACTGTATTTTATTCCACTAACATTTCTGACTGGTTGTTGCTTTTGTATATCAAGGCTATTGATTTTTTTTCTTCAGCTACTTTACTGAATTCTGATCAATTCTAATAGTTTTTCAGTTGATTCTCTTGGTAGACCAGTGTACAATCCTATCATCTGCAAATAATGATAACTTTAGTGTTGTTTTCCAGTGTTAATATCTTATTTCTTCTTCTGTTTCATTTGTCTTGGTTAGTAAGCAATGTAAGCAATGGGGTTTTTAATAGCCCAGAGGCAAAGTAATCTTGATTTTTTTAAAAGTTTACATTCTTAAAATATATGTAATAAGAAAAACTGTGGGGAAAAAAGGAATAACTATATCATGAACAGGGCAGCATTTACTTTATCTAATGGATTATTTATGTATCTTAGTGCCCATTTCTTCCTTTTCTTTCTATCATTTGGACTTTGAAATCTCCATCAATATGGGTCTAAAACATGTTTGAATGAATGAATGAATGAATGAATGAATGAAGAAATAATCATAAGATGAGCACATTTATATCAATCTAGTGAAACTGATTGAATGCTTACTTTATACTAAGCACAAACATGAACAGAGTAGAGTATTTAAGGAGTTTAGAGTCCAGTAAGAAAGTAGAATACAACTGAGTATGGTATGTTTATTGTAGACCTTATGAAACATAATAGAAACAGTATAGAATTGGGAACGTTTAATCCTCTTGGAAAACAGAAAGAGGATTCCTAGGGAATGTGATAATCTGAGATAGTTTTAGAGGAATGTAGAAGAGTCTCTGGCAAATTGGCGGACTAAAAAGGCATTCTGGGCAGACAACAGTATCATAATACTTATAAGTTGTTGTTATAGTTGGACTATAAACCGTGAGAGGAAGTAGAAGGAGAGAAAAATAGAAACCTGCATATGAAAATCCATTTATATTAGGCAGGAATTCTCAATAGAAGTCGGCAGCCAGGACTGTAGAAGAAAACATAGATTCACCTAGAAAGGGCATTTTATAAACTACACTTTTCATCCCTGACTGATCTGCTGGGATGTAAACACTAAAGGCAGTGTGCCTTATCTTTCAGGTGTGTTTGAGTAAACGAGTTTGAGAACTACTAATGCAAGTAGTATAAAGCCAGTAAACCATGTTAAGAAGGCTATGACATCAGATTTGCATTTTAGAACCTTCTCTCTGAGAACTATTTGAAGGAGCCTTGGGGACTGGCGAGGACAGACTGGGCTACGAGAGAAACCCTTTAAAAAGCTACTGCAATGGGTAATGAGCCAAGATAATGTCAAGCTGGCTACCAAATGTCAGTGAAGAAAATTCAAGGAATATATAGAAAATAGAATTGATAGCTTAGCTAGTGATTTGCTATGTAAGGTGCTAGAGAAGATAGAAAGGAGGTAGGCTTTCTCCACTGTTCTCAGCATTGTGACATGAAGAATTATTTGGGAAAGAAGTGGTTAATATTTACTAATGCATATGATCTTCCCACATGAGCTGGTGATTTTGATCATCTTTATTCTCTGTGACCATAACTATGGCAATGGCAATTGCTGGGAGGACAAGAGTAATCCTTTTATTTTTAAATATATTTTATGATTTCAGAGAAGGAGGGAGAGGGAGAGAGAGAGAGAGAGAGAGAGAGAGAGAGAAACATCAATGATGAGAGAGAATCACTGATTGGCTGCCTCATGCATGCCCTCTACCAAGTATCAAGACTGCAGCCTGGGCAACCCAGGCATGTGCCCTGACCAGGAATTGAACCCTGACCTTCTGGTTTATAGGTCGATGCTCAATCACTGAGCCATGCTGGCCGGGCAAGAGTAATCAGCTACTGGTCTTCCATGAAAATGAGTATTACAATTTACTATGTCTAAGAATTCCAATACTATTAACGACATGCTAATTCTCTAAGATGCATTATTCAAGTCAGACATGTATTAATGCACTTTCATTTTTGTCTCTGTGCTCTTTAGAATTCACTCCGAGGGCAGCCTTGTGGATGGCCCCGAAGCAAGCCTGATGGAACAGGATAGAACCAACCATGTGGAGGGCAACAGACTAAGTCCATTCTTGACACCATCTCCTTCTCCTATCTGCCAGACAGAACCTCTGGCTATAAAGCTCCAGAATGGAAGCCCATTACCAGAGAGACCTTATCCAGAAGTGAATGGAGACACCAAGTGGCAATCTTTCAAAAGTCATTATGGAATACCCCATATGAAGGGCAGCCAGAATAGTCGTGTCAGCCCGGACTTTATACAAGAAGGCAGAGGGTATTCCCAGTGTTTGCAGAATGGAGGGATAAAACGCACAGTTAGTGAACCTTCTCTCTCTGGGCTCCATCAGAACAAGAAGTTGAAACAAGACCAAAAGGCCAATGGAGAAGGAAAGAACTTCGGGGAAAGACAAGAAAGAAATCCAGGCAAAGGCAGCAGTCAGCCAAATGTCTCCGATATGAATGACAAGAGAGAATCTGTGAGCTCTGTGGCCCCAGAAAATGCAGTTAAAGATACCACCAGTTTTTCAACACACAACTCGAGTGGGTCTGAAAATGCAGAGCATCAGATTCTGAATGAGCAGGAGGGCAAAGATGCTAACTACCATGACAAGAACATTGTATTACTTCTTAAAAACAAGTCAGTGCTAATGCCTAATGGTGCTACAGTTTCTGCCTCTTCCATGGAAAACACACATGGTGAACTCCTGGAAAAAACACTGTCTCAATATTACCCAGATTGTGTTTCCATTGCGGTGCAGAAAACCACATCTCACATACATGCCATTAACAGTCCGGCTATTAATGAGTTGTCCTGTGAGATCACTCACCCGTTGTATACCTCAGGGCAGACCAATTTCCCACAGACCTCGAACTCTGAGCTGCCTCCAGAGCCAGCTGCAGTCATGACTGAGGCCTGTGACGCTGATAATGTCAGTAAACCAGCTGCAATGCTAGGTACCTGTTCCTTTCAGAAACCAGAACAACAAAAACCAGTTTTTGAGATATGCCCATCTCCTGCAGAAAACGGTAACATCCAAGGAACCACAAAGCTAGTGGCTGGTGAAGAATTCTGTTCAGGTTCCAGCAGCATTTTGCAGGCTCCTGGTGGCAGCTCTGAACGGTATTTCAAGCAAAATGAAATGAATGGTGCTTACTTCAAGCAAACCTCAGTGTTCTCTAAGGATTCCTTTTCTGCCACTGTCACACCACCACCATCACAGTTGCTTTTGTCTCCTCCTCTTCCAGAGGTTCCTCAGCTTCCTTCAGAAGGAAAAAGCACTCTGAGCGATGGTGTTGTGGAAGAACACCATCCCTACCCCAACCAAAGTAATACAGCTCTTTTAAGGGAAGTGAAAATAGAGGGTGAACCGGAGGCACCACCATCCCAGAGTCCTAACCCACCTACACATGTATCCACCCCCTCTCTGACACTTCCAGAAAGGCTTCAGAATAATTGTGTTAACAAGAATGACATACGGACTCCAGGGACAATGACTGTTCCATTGTGTCCTGAGAAAACAAGACAAACACCAGAACATCCCAAGCATAACCCACCAATTCTTGGTAGCAGTGGAGAGCCACAGGACCACTGCCAGCAGCTGATGGGGCACAAAGAACAGGAGGTTCTGCAGGGTCAAGATAAGCAACAAACACTCGATCTTGTGCTCCCAACACAGCCCCATCTGAAACCAGGATGGATTGAATTGAAGGCCCCTCAATTTCCTCAAGCAGAATCCCATCTAAAATATAAAGCACCTCTGCGGTCAGTTCTTCAGTATCAGTCCAACTCCTCCAATCAAATGACCTCCCAACAGTACACTGGAAATTCCAACATGCCCGGGGGGCTCCCAGGGCAAGCTTGCACCCAGAAAATGATGCAGCCAGAGCAGAGGCCACAAAGGTACCAACTTGAGATGAATCATGGGCAGTCTCAAGGTACAGTGGACCAGCATCTCCAGTTCCAAAAACCCCCACTCCAGGTGCACTTCTCCAAGACAGACCCTTCCCCTGAAGCTCACACACAGTCACTGTGCACCCCTAGGTTTCATTTTCAACAGAGACCAGACTCCGAGTATAAGAAACTCATGCCCTCACCATTAAAGCAGCACTTGAATCAACAGGCTTCAGAGACGGAGCCCTTCTCAAACTCACATCTTTTGCAACATAAGTCTCATAATCAGGCAGCACAAACACAGACATCCCAGAATTCACATCTCCCTCAAAACCAGCAGCAACCGCAAAAATTACACATGGAGAATAAAGAACAAATGCCCCATACTTTTTCTCATCCCCAAGGCAACTGTGGTCAGCAAAGGGAAGGATCGTTCTTTAGTCAGATTAAAGTGGAAGAACGCTTTCATGATGAAAATCAATATTCAAAATCAAGTGAGTTTCAGACTCATAATACCCAAATGGGATTGGAGCACATACAGAATATGAACAGTAGAAATTCCCCTTATGGTCATATCTTGAAGTCAAATGCAAGCAAAGTACAGATTTCTTGTTCAAACAACATTCACCCAGCTTCAAAGAATACAGAACAGACTTTACATCCTGAACATTTTTCTGGAAACAAGACCCAAAACTTGCATCACATGCAATATTTTCCAAATAATGTGACCACAAAACAAGATGGTCTTCACAGGTGCTTTCAAGAACAAGGACAGAAGCCTCCACAGGCTTCCGTTCTGCAGGGATATAAAAGTAAAAACCAAGATTTGTCTGGCCAACAAGCTACACAACTCACTCAGCAAAGGTACCTGATGCACAACCAAGCAAACGCTTTCACTGTGCCTGAGCAAGGAGGAAGTCACATTCAGACCCCTCCCCAGAAGGACATTCAAAAGCACGCTGCTCTGAGATGGCACCTCTTACAGAAGCAAGAGCAGCAGCAAAACCAACAACCCCAAACTGAGTCTTGCCACAATCAGGCACACAGGCCAATTAAGGTTGAACCTGGATCCAAGCCCCATGCCTGTATGCACCCCAAGTCAGCACAGCCAGAAAACAAAATGTGGAAAAAGGTAACTAAGCAAGAGATTCCACCCCCGAGCTGTGATAATGTGCAGCAGAGGAGCATTCTTGAGACCATGGAGCAACACCTGAAGCAGTTCCAGGTCAAATCACTATTTGACCATAAGGCTCTTACTCTCAAATCACAGAAGCAAGTAAAAGTTGAAATGTCAGGGCCAGTCACAGTTTTATCTAGACATACCAGTGCTGCAGAACTCGATAGCCACACCCCAGCTTTAGAGCAGCAGGCAACTCCTTCAGAAAAGACACCAACCAAAAGAACAGCTGGTTCTGTTCTCAATAATTTTATAGAGTCACCTTCCAAATTACTAGATACGCCTATAAAAAATTTATTGGATACACCTGTCAAGACTCAATATGATTTCCCATCATGCAGATGTGTAGGTAAGTGCCAAAAATGTTCTGAGACATATGGTGTTTATCCAGAATTAGCAAATTCATCTTTAGATATGGGTCTTTCTTTTTCTTTTCCTTTTTTTCTTTCTTTTTTTTTTTTTTTTAGTCTGGCAGCAATTTTTAAAGGCTCATAAAAATCTGAAGCTTACATTTCTTGTCTTTGAATTACAAATGCTTGTGCTGTGCAAGAAAGAACTTCACTTACAGTTTTTTTTCAAAATATTAAAACAATTGTGCATGCTCATTTTTCTCTGTATTCAAACCTTTTAAAATATAAAGCTATCCTCTATAGAGTAATCAATCTATTTGTCTTTATAAATAATTTTTTGGAGAGACAGCTAGGCAGTAAAAACATCTATTAAAATGAGAAAAACAATTGTCATATGCAAACTAGTGTAGAAGCTTTTAATATTTTTTAATTTGGGGTTGAAGGTATTAGTTTTACAAGGCTAATTTCTATAAGGGAGAAATTATCTTCAGTCTTGTTGAGTTGGGGCAGTGGTTGGCAAACTGCGGCTTGCAAGCCACATGCGCGGCTCTTTGGCCCCTTGAGTGTGGCCACGAAGCTTCAATCGCACTGTACGTGTGCGCCCGCACGTGGTATTTTGTGGAAGAGCCACACTCAAGGGGCCTCAGTTTGCCGACCACTGAGTTGGGGGAAATTGTAATGCTTGAAGTTCTGAATATTCATGAAGTTGCCCTTTCTCCATTTATATACTTGAAATATTGTGTGATTTATATTCATTTTGATTCTATTTTCTCTTTAAAGTTTTATCTTTTTTATAGATATATGTAATTTCCTATTTTTGAAACAAACACCTTTTTGTTAAAATTCAAGATACATGACAGGTCTGTTGGAATAAGGAAACATTTTGCTGATGGATGCAGATTTTATACATATATGTGGATATCTTAGTCATAGCTATTCAGCTTGGGTACAGTAGAAGACATTTGAAAAAACATGTCAAAAACTAATGTGGCTAGTGGTCCACCCACCCCATGTTACTCCTCTTATGATGGGACACCCTGCATCTTATAGGCGATGAGGGAGGATGCCCACTGTCCCTTTGTGTGTGGTCAGGATTAGGTTGCCTCACTGGGCTAAGTGCCACACATGTCATAGATAATATTAGGTAAGTTATAACCACCTTCACTCCCTTCTCCCATCACCCCAACCCTTTTCTCCCCCACATCCCATCTTTGACAGGAGCCTCTTCCTTTTACCTGACCCACTCTCCAGTATTTTTTCACTTCAAAAATTGTTCTAAAGTATGTACTAATATGGGTCTGGAGTCAATGTTTTTAATTTCAAAACAGAGTGATAAAATGTTGTGGGGAGACAAGAGGAGAAAAAGGTATCTTGACAATAAACTGAGAAATCACCTAGGGGCAAGATAAGATAGGAAATTATATTCTAATCTTTCAACATCCAAGTAGCAGGCAGAATTCCAGTTAGCTATAAAAACTTTTTTTAGTGCACAAAACCAATTGTAGTTGATATTACATATAATATATTATAATCCCCACACTTTTTCTTGTTTGGTTCCATGCATTTGGTATAAAATAATTTCTTAGTCCATATCTGAAATATAATTTAATACATTTTTATCCAACAGCCAACATATGCATATACTTAATTATTTCACACATTTTCTAATAAATGACTCCCTTAATTTACTCATTTGGGGGAAAAAATGTGTAAAGTCACATTTAGGGCCCATAATGTGCAGTTGGGGGATAAGCTTTGTGGATGTAGCCTTTATATTTAGTATAATTGAGGTCTAAAATAATAATCTTCTATTATCTCAACAGAGCAAATTATTGAAAAAGATGAAGGTCCTTTTTATACCCATCTAGGAGCAGGTCCTAATGTGGCAGCTATTAGAGAAATCATGGAAGAAAGGTAATTAACGCAAAGGCACAGGGCAGAGTAACGTTTATCCTTTTGTATATGTCAGACTTTTTCCAGCTTACACACACACAAAGCAGTAAACAATCATAAATTGAGTAATTACTAGTAGGCTTAGCTATTCCAGGGTTGCCAATCCTACACACTGTGCTATTCACCAGGGAGTCACAATATTTGACAGGACCAAGAGTCTGCGAGCTGGCACAGGCTGCCCACTTTGACATGGGTGCCAGAAAACCCAGGCACGAGCAAGAATCATCCTGCTTGCCAGGCATAAGGGTGCTGGCACAAGCTGCAGAGAGAGGCCCCACTGTGGCTCTCCCACTGGGCGATAAAGTGTCAAAGAGGAAGAGGGGGGGACATATGGTTTAAGAGAGGAACCCGTTGAGTTAAATTCACCTAAAATTGTAAAGGTATAGTCCTCTCTAAGGAAGTTGTCCCCAGTCTGAGCAAAGGGCAAGTGTGATATACTGAATAGAAATAGAGACATTCTATTTATAGTTGCATTTTCTTTTTTTACTGTCAGTCACAGGTATGCAAGTACTTACCTGAATCTACAGTTACTCCTGCATGTAGAAGACTCTTAAGAGCGAGATACTCAATGCAGAGAGACATTCATATAGGTATCCACAGCTCTTGAGCTGTTACTATGCTAGGATGCCTTTTCTCTAAGAGGTAGGCAGTGTTATCATTGAAATACATTAGGAGACATTCTGGGCAGCAAGGACATACTTTGCATCATTCTTGCCCCATTTCCAAATTAGCATGTAGAAATTTACTAATCATTTCGTGCCCCCCTTTTTATTTATTAACAAGTAATAAGTAGTACCTTGGTCAGAAGGGAAAATATAATCAATTTCCAGAACTATCCTATATTCTCAGTATTGCTGGATACTAGCTATTTGCCAGCTTCCTTTTTAAAAATGTGAGAGTCTTTGAGGAACAGTTATAACTAAAATCTATTATGATTCCCTATGTTTAAAATAGCTAAATTTAGTTAAGGACAAAAATCAAATAGTATATATCTTAGAAGACTGAATTTAGCAAACTTAAAAAAGTCTTGTGCTTTGTGAAATTATGTCTAAAACTAAGTTTTCCCATTATTTTCACCTAACATAATTTTGAAATAGTTCATTACAATTATCAGTATATTCTTATACTGAAGAAAAACAAGGCTTAACGTCTATGATCTAGTTTGCTTGGCATAAACTTAAAAAAAAATGAACCATTTATTTCTCAGGATGTGGTAATAGAGTAAAATTACACTCAGATGTTCAATATTTTGGGTGTCTTTTAGGCCCATTTGCTAATTTTATGTGTGTGTGTGTTTCTGTGGATTTCTTTAAGGTTTGGACAGAAGGGTAAAGCTATTAGGATTGAAAGAGTCATCTATACTGGTAAAGAAGGCAAAAGTTCTCAGGGATGTCCTATTGCCAAATGGGTAAGTGTGACTTGACAGGGCTTTTGGTCTTCAGTTCTGGGCATTTTCATTCATTAAATTTAACCCTGAAAAAATTATGTTAACCCAGATCAAAGAGTTATTTATACCAGCTAAAAGGAATATTGCTTATATTTATTTTATCATGTGTTATCTCTTAAGAAAAAGGCAGATTAGTTTTATAATCATATGCTAACCATATTTAATTGAAAGAATTAAATGGTGTGGAGGAGGTCCATTCAAGTACCTGCTACAAGTATAATTCTTCCTTTAAATACCTTCACTTCATTTATGAAAACCTTGATCTTTATGAAAAAGACCTGCATGTCTTCCCTCTAGCTCTGGCTTTAATTCAGGGAGCATTGCCCCAACTCTGCTGGGTATACAGTAGTCAGCTAAACATTGAGCAGTTTTTCACCTCTCCCAGTTCTGACCCCAGGGTAAACCCCCACTTTGTACATGGGCTACAAAAGGCAAGTTGTAGGGGTGGTAAATGTTGCCCCGTGACCCAGACATGAGAAAATATGCATACATAAATCAATGCTGACATCTGCTGCAAGTGACCCTTGTCTTGTTTCGGTTGGGGTGGGGGGTGTTGGGGTGGAATGGTGACCCGCACAGGTGGTGCGCAGAAGCAGCAGCGAGGAGAAGCTACTGTGTTTGGTGCGGGAGCGAGCTGGCCATACCTGTGAGGCTGCAGTGATTGTGATTCTCATCCTGGTGTGGGAAGGCATCCCCCTGTCTCTGGCTGACAAACTCTACTCGGAGCTCACCGAGACGCTGAGGAAATACGGCACGCTCACCAACCGGCGGTGTGCCCTGAATGAAGAGTAAGTGAAGCCAGGGCCTCTTCTCTCTTTCCACGGATAGCAAAGCCTGATGGTTGTTTGGAGGAAAGAGAGTTGAACCTGCATTTTCACATTTATTAAATGGGGGTCAAAATGCCTGCTTCACAGTCATGCAATAGGAGGTTGTGTTTGCCAGCATGGACAGAGTGAGATTGATTTCATTAGTATTTTGTACCTTCAGATAACATAGCCTTTAGTTAGGACCAGCTTGCTAAGTGTCTGTACCCGCATGAACTCAATCGCACCATAAACTTGAAAATACTTGTCTATCTACTTGCTGCAAATGACAACTCGTTTGTGTGCCTGGCCATCACATTAGTAAGTATTGATTGACATCACTTGTAAGTGGCTGTACTTGGAACAAAAGACGTTTGCTGAGAAACTTTGGGATTCCCAGGTGAAGGACCGTAATTGTATACGTAGCAAACAAAACACAAGACCTGTAGTAGAAGTTATAGAGAACCAAGCCAATTTTGGCCTCCATTTAACCTAGTTCATTATTTCCACAATAGTAATCAAAATTGCTTCCATTTCTACTATGTCTAAATCTTCAAGAATTTAGTGTCCATAGGATATGCATTTTTTCCAGGAATATATAAATATTTGGAATAGAAGAACAGGGTTTGCACTTAAATATATTTAGCGCATCCAAGTGTTAGTATGTTTTTTTGTTTATATTCCTGTTTGTTTTCAACTCCCTCCACTTGCAGGAGAAATCTTTATTTTTTTTATTATTCCTCTCCTATGCCATTCCTGTATAACATTCAAAGACTATAGGATAATTCACTATGCTACACTGAAATCCTACCATACTTAGTTTACTTACAATTGATTCTAAAATAATTTTGATTTTGCGTTTCTTCCTTTAATCTCCTTTCCTCTGTACCCACCAAACTGCAAAATAGTTTACTGAGCTTATGCAAATACTATATTGCTCATTGCAACAACCCATTGCTAACCAAATTTTTTGTTGTTATTAGTCTAACTGGTATGGTATTACTAATTTTATCTTAAAATAGGTTCTCTCTCTGGGTCATGAGGGAGTGCAAATCAACTATAAATAATCTGCTTAAGAAAGTTTTTTTTTTTTGTACATGAAATTGTTGCTTGACTTTCTATGGTAGTTGTAATCCAAAAATGTCATGGTATGCACCTCACTGCCATAAATCTACATGTGGTGGAAGGTCAAAGTTGCTGATTTCAGAACACATGACTCAAACTTACAATGGACTGCTTTAGGTATAACATACTATTCAGCTTACCCCAACTTCCCTGTTCCTCGTTTAAAAATGTACTTTAGGTGCCTGGAATCAAAAAGGAAATGAAAGTTAAGGCACCTTGAGCTAATTGTTGGTGATAGCATTTTTCTCAGAAATTCATTAACACTGCCTTGTATTTTTAAAGCAGACTTCCTCCTAGACTTGATGGCTTGAACTTCTAAACCAGTGAAGAATTTGTTTAAATTTATTGAAGTATCATGCAACTATATTTGTAATTGATTTGAGCTTCATTAATATTATACATCTCTGGTATTTTTATATATTTAGTGCATCTAAGTGTTGTATATTTTGTTAAGGTTTGTCTTTAATTTCTATAAATGCCATTGCCTGAAGTGGAGTCAGACATTCTATCTGAAGAATTCTCCTAAAATGTGTTATTTTGCATTTGGAAACCAGAACAATAATAGGGCGAGGGTCTAAGAAAAAATATAATTGGTCTTAATAGGAGGTAATTACAAAATTATTAAAACATGCACTTCAAATAGTAAGACATTTTAAAGGCCAATCTGTAAACTTTTGCTTATCTTTGTTTAGTATTTCAAGGTGAAGATGAGTAACTATTTAGATGAAATGTTCACTTTGGGCTATTCTCCAAATAGTAATTCTCCAAAAAACTGTTTTTGAGAAACATGATTAAAATAGACTCTTCCCAACAGAGACTTCACTCAGATACACTTTATAAGTTTCTTCTACCCCATAAAATAAATTTTATGTTTGGCAGAAGTTAAAGTTATGATTCTTTGCCAAGAACATAGGATAATATCACATTGGAGCTGCTGACCCAGCTTATTGTTCGAAGCTGTGTGAGCCTTGTCGCTGAGTTCTTACAAATCCCAGTGCCCACAATGCCATCACCACCCACTGTGAGTCCAGGAAGGGACTCGGAGCGCTTTCAGTGGGACAGTCAGAAACGGACTTTTACATCCTCGGAGCCAAAGCAGCTGTTCCTCCTTTAAAGATTCCCCTTTGAGATTTCCGTTTTATGACTAAGCCTAACCAATACGTTTTTGGCAAGTTAGTGTTGTGGGAGTGTACCTGTCATCATAAGAAAGTCAAAGCCAGAAATGCTTTCTGCCAGGCTGGGTGATGTTAAACTTGTAAAGAAATTTGCTGTTACAGACTGGCAGCTGTCAGAGGGGAGGGAGTAAGGGGGATGGGCGAAAAAGGCGAAGGGATTCAGAAAACAAAACAAACCTCATAGACAGACAACAGTATGGCGATTATCAGAGGGAAATGGGGGTGGGAGGAGGGAGAAGAGGGTATGGGGGGTAAATGGTGGTGGAAGGAGAGTTGATTTGGGGTGGTGAACACACAATATACAGATGATGAATTACAGAATTATACACCTGAAACCTATATAATTTTATTAACCAGTGTCACCCCAATAAATTCAATTTTAAAAAAAAGTAACTGCAATTACAGAAATGTACATTAAATGGAGGTGTATAGTGTAACAAATCCCTATGGGCCCATCACACAGCTTCAATATTTATCACCGTTTTATCAACACCATTTCATATATTTTCACCACACAGCCTACTCCCATCCCCACCCCCCACTAGTGTTTTAAGGCAGAACACAGTTACCATATTCTCTCACCTATGTACATTGCAGCATTGCAGTGTGTATATCTAACAGATAACTTCTTTTACAAAGCCTAGTCACAGTGTCATATCAGTCACCTTAACATTTATGGTTTAATGTTCAGACCATGTTCAAATTCCTGAATTGGATCCTGTTTCCCTCCCAAAAAAATATTAAAAGTAAAAAGATACTGAGGAAAGATAAGTCCACACCTTGCATTTGATTGATGCTTTTGAGTAGAGTAGTCCCAGTTCGTGTCTGTTACCTAGCGTAAGTGTTAATAGAACTTCTTTCATTCTCAGAAGTGTTCCATTTTGGAAGATAAGTTGTATGATTCACAAGCCTCTTTTTATTTATAATAGTCTCCCTCTCTTTTTTTTATGAACTTATTTGTAATAGAAACTATGTGTTTTGCTCTGTAAAATTTCCCATATTCTGGATTTGGCTCATTGGACTGTTGTTTCATTGAATGTGTTCTCTGTCCCTATATCTTCTGTACACTGGTAATTTGACATACATATATGTGAATATTGGAAAAAATGCTTCATAAATGGTAATGAAATAATCTTAGTTTTTCTTATCTACTAGGTGGAATGTACATCTGCTTCGATTCATTTATAGTATTGTTAGGAGTGTTCAGTTAGTTCAGGAGTTGTCAGCTTGATTCATCCACCCTGAAGTTTCCCTGAAAACTTTCATCAAATGATTTAATGCATCCATTATCATTTCCTCTTTCCAATTCGAGTTTGCAAATTGATATTTTTCTTATTCTCTGATGTATAAATGTCAGTGTTATATGCATCTAATTTATCTTTGCTAGTTTTTCCATACTTGCATAAGTTTAAATATCCAGATGGTAAATCAAAAGGTTGAGAATGTTTTTAAAAATCTGTTATGTAGATAAATTATTTTTATTACAGTTGCTCCACTGATTTATAATTTAACCATGAGCCAAACACTGTGTAATATTAAAGTGAAGACGGTATGTGTTAATTCTAACAATATTTGAAAGACCCCTATAGAAATAAAAATTCCTTTTAGTAGTCACTTCAAGTAGGAAATCAACTTGAAGCCATTCCAACTTGTTATACAGGGATGTTTTTTGTTTGTTTGTTCGTTTTTTTATATTGACTTTCTTCTTTTATTCTTTTTGTCAGTTTTTTTCAGAAAAACAATTTTAAATATAGTAATGGTACATGCAATAAACCTTAATATTTCAAGAAAGACAATCTTAAATATAATAATGTTACATGCAGTAAGCATTAATATCTCAAGAAAAATGATTTTAAATATGATAATGTTCCATGCAATAAACACCAACTATTCAAAAAAAGTTCTCACATATAATATTACATGCAATATACATTAATATTTCAAGAATAAAAATATTTTAAGTATAATATTACCAAAACTGTACAAACATAGTATGATATCACAAAAGTTGTAGGAAATACTAAAAATCTGCAAATAACAAGATTACTTCTATTATATTCTAGAATATTTTTCCCCCTCTGGCTCTATTTTTGTTTATCAGCTTATGTTGTGCATTATATTCCAAAAATGAGTGAGATCATATGATATTTATCTTTCTCCGACTTGCTTATTTCACTTAGCATGATGATTTTAAAGTCTATTTTGTCGGATATGAGTATTGCTACTCCAGCTCTTTTTTTTTTTTTTCATTTGCATGGAAAAATTTTTTCCATCCCTTCACTTTCATCCTGTGTGTGTCTTTTGTTTTGAGGTAGGTCTCTTGTAGACAGCACATAGTTGGGTCATGTTTTTTTAATCCATTCAGCTACCCTACCTTTTCATTGGAGCATTTAATCCATTTACATTTAGGGTTATTATTGAGAGGTACTTATTTATAGCCATTTTAATTCTGAATGGCTAGGTTTCTCTCTCTGTTTCTTCTTTTCAACAATCCCTTATAGCAATCCCTTTAGCTTTTTCTGTAATGCTGGTTTGGTGGTGATGAACTCTTTTAGCCTTTTTTTTTTTTTTGTCTGGGAAGCTCTTTATTTGACCGTCTATTTTTAATGATAATCTTGCTGGATATAGTAATCTTGGTCTCAGATCCTTGCTTTCCATTACCTTGAGTACTTCATGCCATTCCCTTCTGGCCTGTAGAGTTTCTGATGAGAAATCAGGTGTCAGCCATATGGGAGCTCCTTTGTAGGTAACAGTTTTCTTTTTCTCTTGTTGCTTTTAAGATTCTCTCGTTGTGTTTAATTTTTGGAATTTTAATTATAATGTGTCTGGGTGTGGGTCTGTTTGGGTTCTTCTTATTTGGGATCTCTGTGCCTCCTGAACTTGTGTGACTTTTTCCTTTATCAGGTTAGGGAAGTTTTCTACCATTATTTCTTCAAACACCTTCTCTATTCCTTTCTCCCTTTCTGGCTCTTCTGGCACACCTACTATTCTAATATTGTTACGTTTCACATTGTCCCACAGCTCCCTTAAGCTGTCATCCTGTTTTTTAATTGTTTTTTCTTTTTGGTTCTCTAATTGAGTGATACTTTTAACTCTGTCTTCTAATTCACTGATTCAATTCTCAGCTTCCTCTAATCTGCTGTGTATTCCTTCCAATGTGTTCTTTATTGGTGGTATGTCATTCTTTATGTCAGGCTGTTCTTTTTTCATAGTTTCTATATCTTTTTTCATACTGTTGAGCATTTTTAAACATCATTACTCTGAACTCTGTTTCAGATAAATTTCTTATCTCTGCTTTATTTATCACTTCTAGAGAATTCACTAGTTCTTTCATTCGGGGTTGTTTCTTTGTTTCCTCATTTTGGTTGTGTTTGGGTTTGTGACTATGTTTTAGGTAGATCCTCTATACCTCTCAATCTCTAGTGCAGGACAGTGTTAAAGGCTGTTTCTGACTTAGATCAGGCAAAGACTCAAAGCCTCCAGAAATCACCTCTGTCTACAGACTAATAGAATTCCAACTTGAATTGCTGCCAGGCAATTGTCCTCAGGTGTGGGGAGAGTTTTTTCAACAGGGTGGGGCAGTTGCTTCTGCCTGGAGGCTAATTGTTACTTTTAATCTCTTACGTTGCCTCAGGGCAAGGTATTTTCCAATAGGGTGTGTCAACTGTCTTCCCTTCCTCCCTCCCCGCCTCCCCCCAAGGCAGATGTCTATGTGGGAAAGATGTCCTCCACTGTGTGAGGGAATGACTCAGCCCAGGAAACTTGGGGTGTCTGCCTTCGGAGCTCTATCCTCCAAGTCCCCAGTCCTGGGTTCTTCTCTCACAGCTCCAGTCCACTTCACCCTCCTTTGCCAGAGCACAAGGTGGGTGGCTCCCCAGGGAATTTTTGTGCATTGGCCCTTTAAGAGGGTGTTTGAACTTTCAGCTGCCACTCCCTAGCAGACAACACCCCACTGCTTTTCACAGCTAGATGTTATGTGGTTGCCCTTCTCAGTTTGGTGCTCTCTGCTGGGGAGCCCAGGTTCGGGATTAGATCCCAGAGTTCTCAGTGGTACCCCCCCTCCCCCACAGCTGAGATATCTCTCCGGGACTTCCGTTGCTGTCTCTGGGTTCCCAACCAGCCCTTTTGCTCCTCCGCCCCTCCTACCATTCTCTATATCAGTGATGGCGAACCTTTTGAGCTCAGCATGTCAGCATTTTGAAAAACCCTAACTTAACTCTGGTGCCGTGTCACATATAGAAATTTTTTGATATTTGCAACCATAGTAAAACAAAGATTTCTATTTTTGATATTTATTTTATATATTTAAATGCCATTTAACAAAGAAAAATCAACCAAAAAAATGAGTTCGAGTGTCACATCTGACATGCGTGTCATAGGTTCGCCATCACTGCTCTATATGGTCTCTGCCTTTGGTCCTTGGTTATCAGGGTTCTCTCCTGTGAATTTTCCATTGATTATTCAGGAAGCCTTTCTGTATTTTAGGGATTTTTTGAGAGGTAATTCACATTCCTTAAAATTCATCCTTTTAAAGTACAATTCACTGTTTTAGTATATTCACAAAGTTGCACATTTTCATCACTTCTGAAAGGAAACCCCATAGCCATTAGGCAGTCACTTCCCATACTCCTCTTCCCTAAATGTCAACCACTAATCAACTTTCTTCTCTATAGATTCACCTATTCTAGGCATTTCATATTAGGGGAATCCTACATAGTTGGCCTTTCTGTCTGGTATTTTTTACTTTGCATCATGTTTTAAAGCTTCATTCATATCATAACTTTAATCAGTACTTTACTTTTTATTGCTGAATTGTCCACTGTGTTTATATACCATATTTTTTTTATCCATTCTTCAGTTAATGGAAGTTTGTGTTGTTTTCACTTTTGCATATTCTCAATAGTGCAGCTATGAAAACCCAGGTGAAAGTTTTTGTATGGACATATGTTCTCATAAGAAAATATACTTAGGAGTGGCACTGTTGGCCATATGGTAATTATAATGTTTAACTTTTTGAGGAACTGTCTGACTGTTTTCCAAAGCAGCTGCACCATTTTTTATTCCTCTCAGCAACATATGGAGGTTTCACTGTCTCTACATCCTCACCAAAACTAGTTACTATCTTTTTGTTTGTTTGTTAATCTGAGGATATTTTTCCATTGATCTTTTAGAGAGAGTGGAAGAGAGAGGGACAGAGAGAAACATCGATGTGAAAGAAACACATCGATTGGTTGCCTCCTGCATGTGCCCCGACCAAGGCCCGGGCTGGGGAGGAGCCTGCAAGCAAGGTATGTGCCCTTGACCAGAACAGAACTCAGGAACTTTTGGTCCGAAGGCCAACGCTAGGATATATATATATATATATATATATATATATATATATCCTTTGTGAATATACTAATATATATATATATATATATATATTAATTTCTTTATTGATTTCAGAGAGGAAGGAAGAGGGAGAGAGAGACAGAAGCATCAATGATGAGAGAGAATCATTGATCAGCTGCCTCCTTCACACCCCCTACTGGGGGTTGATCCCACAACCTGGGCATGTGCCCTTGCCCAGAATCGAAACTAGAACCCTTCAATCCGAAGGCCGATGCTCTATCCACTGGGCCAAACTGGCTAGGGCAGGACTTATCTTTTTTATGATAGCCCTCCCAGTGGGTGTGAATTGTATCTCATGAATTGGATTTTCATTTCCTAAGGACTAATGATGTCAGGCACTATTTCATATGCTTTTGGCCATTCGTGTTTACTTAATTCTTTGGTCATTTTTAAATTGTTTTTTTTGAGTTGTAAGAGTTAATATATCCTGGATACTAGAACCTTATCATATATATGGTTTGCAGATATTTTCTGTAGGTTGTCTCTTTACTTTCTTAATAATGTCCTTGAAGCACCAAAGTTTCAATTTTTAAATAAAATTAATCTATTTTAGATATATTGCTTATACTTTTAGTGTCATATCTGAGAAACCATTGCCTAAAACAAGGTCTTCAATATTTACATCAATGTTTTCTTCCAAGTATTATAGTTTTAGCTCTTACATTTAGGTCTTTGATCACTGTTCATTTTATGATATGAGTCCAACTTCAATCTTTTGCATATGGCTCTCCAATTGTCTCAGCAGTACTTTTTTTTAAGATGTTCTTTATTAGGTGGAGGAAAATTTTTCTGTTCCTAGTTTGTTGAGTATTTTTATCATTAATGGGTGTTGGACTTTTCTCAAATGTTTGTTTCTGCATATAATAAGATGACCATGTGGTTATTGTCCTTTATTTTTAAAAAATAGATTTTTATTGATTTCAGAGAGAAAGGGAGAGGGAGAGAGAGAAAAACATCAATGATGAAAATCATTGATCGGCTGCTTCCTGCATGCCCCACACTAGGGATTGAGCCCAAAACTCGGGCATGTGTCCCACCAGGAATTCAACTGTGACCTGTTTCATAGGTCGATGCTCAACCACTGAGCCATGCCAGCCAGGCTATTTTGTTAATGTGGTACATTATACTGATTGATTTTTGTATATTGGACCAACATTGCATTTTTGGGATAATGTATGTGTAATTTTTTTATATGTTGCTGGATTTCATTTGCTAGTATTTTATTGAGGATTTTTACAAGTCTATTGATAAGGGACATTGGTCTGTATTTTTTGTGTGATAGCTTCAATTTTTGATATCAGGATAATGCTGGCTTCATAGAAAGCATTGAGAGGGGTAGAAAGATAGAAACATTGATGAGAGAGAAACATCATTGATCGGTGGCCTCCTGCATGCCCCCCTAGTGGGGATCAAGCCTGGAACCTGGGTATGTGCCCTCACCAGGATCAAACTGGTGACCTTTTGATTCCTGGGTCAGTGCTTAACTGCTGAGCCACACTGGCCTGGCTTCAGTTAGTTTTTGATTGCTATTTGCATAATACCTCTTTTTCCATTCTTTTATTTTTAGCCTATTTGCATCTTTGAAAATGAAGCATGTCTCTTATAGGCAACATATAATTGAATTGTTTTTAATCCAGTTATTTTTTTTCAGTTTCTGCCTTTTAGTTGTATTAATCCATATACATTAAATGTAATTACTGATGATGTTGGATTTGTCTGCCAATTTACTATTCATTTCTATATGTATTTTTTGTTTCTCTTTTCTTTGATTACTGCCTTATTTTGTGTTCAATAAGTATTTTCTATTGTACCATTATAAATACCTTATTATTTCTTTTAATGTCATTTAAAGTTATATTTTTGTAGGTTGCACCCTGGAAATTTTTATTAACATCTTAACTTATAACAACCTAATTTGGAGAAATACCACTTTAATTACAATGGTATACAGAAACTTTGTATAGGTAACTGCATAAAGCAATAATTATAAAAATAATTATAAAAAACTTTGTTTCTGTATAGCTCCATTCCCTCTTCCTTTCTACTATTATTGTTAAACTCTCTTTTTATACATGTGTGCTCATTAACATCCTATATAATAGCGGTAATATGCAAATTGACCATCACACCATCACACAAGATGGCCGCCCCATGTGGTCACAGATGGGCGCCACAAGATGGCTGGCAGGGGAGGGCAGTTGTGGGCAATCAGGCCAGGAGCAGAGGACAGTTGGGAGCGACCAGGCCTGCAGGGGAGGGCAGTTGGGGGTGACCAGGCCTGCAGAGGAGGGCAGTTGGGGTGACCAGGCCTTCAGGGGAGGGCAGTTAGGGGGGACCAGACCTTCAGGGGAGGGAAGTTGGGGGTGATTGGGCCAGCAGGGGAGGGAAATTGGGGGCAATCCTGCCAGCAGGGGAGCAGTTAGGCGTCCATCAGGCTGGCAGATGAGTGGTTAGGCGGCGATAAGGCTGGCAGGCAGAAGCAGTTAGGGGCAATCAGGCAGGCAGGCAGGTGAGCAGTTAGGAGCCAGCAGTCCCGGATTGTGAGAGGGATGTCCAACTGCTGGCTTAGGCCCAATCTCACAGGGATCAGACATCCCTTGTGGGGTCCCAGATTGGAGAGGGTGCAGGCTGGGCTGAGGGACACACACCCCCTGTGAATGAATTTCGTGCACTGGGCCTCTAGTAGATTTATAATTATTGCTTTATGCAGTTACCTATACATTAGATAGGAGAAAAAAGTTAAAAACAAAAAATACATAATATATTGTCTATTTATCTATATTTATGTTTTCATATCCATTCAAGTTACTGTCCTGTGTCCTTCCATTTCAACACGAAATACTCCATTTAGTATTTCTTTTAGAGCAGGCCTAGTAGCAGTTTATGCTCTCAGATTATTTATTATGGGAATGACTTTTTATTAATTATTGAAGGATAGATTTGCTAAATATAGAATTTCATAGTTGACGGTCTTTTTCTTATAGCACTTTAATATGTCATCCCAGTGCCTTCTGGCCTCCATTTTTTTTGATAAGTTATCAGCTGGTGGAACATCGGCTTATTGAAACTCTCTTGTACCTGATGAGTTAACTTTTCTTTCTTACTACTTTCAAGATTCTTTCTCTCTTTGGCTTTTAACAGTTTTATTTCACTTTTAGGTGTGGAGCACTTTGAGTTTGCAATTTGGAGTTGGTTGAGCTTCTTTAATGTGTAGCTTAATGCTGTTCATCAAATTTAGGGATTTTTTTGGCCACTTTTATTCAAACAGTATCTCTGCTCCATACTGTCTTACTCTCCCTTCCACAGGTCTCTGAGGCTCTATTTACTTTCATTCTTTTTCTCAGATTGGATCATCTCAATTAACATATCTTTAACTTCTCTCCCCACTACTTTTTCTTCCTGCTGCTCAAATCTGTTGAACCACTCTAATGGCTTTTTTATTTGTTATTGTACTTTTCAGTTCCAGAGTTGCCGCTTGTCTCCTTATTGTAGTTTCTCTCTCTTTTATCTCATTTATTTAATAAAGCATTGTTTTTCTACTTTTAGTTCTTTAAGCATGGTTTCCTTCAGATCTTTAAACAGACTTGAATAGTAATTCAAAGTCTGTCTAGTAGTCTTACATCTAGACTTCATCAGTGACAGCTTCTGTTGACTGCTTTTATTCCTCTATATTGATCATACTTTCTTGTTTTTTTGAATGTTTCATAATAGTTTGTTAGAAAAAGACCTTTTTAAGTAATATAACATAGTAACTTTGGAAATTAGGTTTTCTTCCCACCTGAGGATTTGTTATTGTTATTGGTGCTATTCTTGTTTATTTGTTAGTTTAGTGATTTTTCTGAGCTGTTTCTGTAAAATCTGTATTCTCTCTTATAGGCAGCCATGGAAGTCTATGGTTGGCTTAATAATCAACTAATGGTTAGACAGAGATGTCCTAAGGTGCCTAAAAGCAGTAAGTCTCCCACTCATTGCCAAGGGGCATGCCTTCAACATTCAGCCAGGCAATTTATAGCTCTAAGCATGTACTTAACTTTCTGGTTCCCACGAACATTTTGGAACTTTTTAAAGCCTCCCATGTACATCTCATTTCAAAGCTTTTAAGTTAGCCGTTTCCCCCCTTCAACTGTTACCCGCCACCTCAGGCAGCCACAATATTCAACAATTGCCTCTGACTGTTTTTAGCAAACACCTGTGGGAGGAAAGTCTGTGCACACTAGGTGAATTCAAAGTCAGATCAAATGAAGAAAACATCCTTATGAGTGGAGTCTTCTAGAGAATTACCAAATAGATAAAATGATGACACTTATCTGGGAATGGGGCTGTGGGTGATATCCAACCTAATTCTGCTGCCTCTAGTTGTTGCCAGGGTGATTTTCACCATAAATGAGGGTTTTCAAGGCTGCTGTGGAGGTCAGGGTAGAATGGGAATAGAGAAAGTTAAAATACCACAAAACTTATTCTTCCCACCAAAATTTCATTGCTTTTCTTGAATAACTGCTCCTGGAAAGCTACAAGCCTTTTGTTAATTTCCAGATTTCTCAAAAGTTGATTCTGGCAATGTTTATTAGTATTCTCATTGCTTTTATGGTGGAGAGGATTTTCAGAGATGCTTATTCTACCACCTTTGCTGATATCTGTAAAGTTATCATTTATATTTATAACAGTTTTTCTGCATTTATTAGCTGGAATTCTTTAAAGAATGTTTCCTTATCAACTCTTTGGTTACCATTAAATATAGTTTGTAAACAAATGACAGAATAAATTCTTGGTAAGCTGTGAAATTTCTGAATAGTGATTTAGTGCTTTAGTATTAATCCAAAAATCATCAATTAGTTTGTTCTTTTTTTTTTAGTGTCACTATTAACTCATGGATTTTAACCTATGTTCAATAACAAGTTCTCTTCATGTCACAATATAGAGAAGTAAGTTCAAAATAATATCATTACTACTAATACACTATTGATATTCAATAAAGGCAGAAGAGCAATGCATGAACAAAATAAGAATTTCAATAAAGAGATTGAAAATATTTAAAAGTCCCATACATAAACCACAAAACTGAGGAATACATAATTCAACTGAAAATTTCACTAAAGGGATTCAACAGTAGACTACACCACTGAAATAAAAAACAGGGCAAAGAGCAGCGGAATTCATCCAATCAGAGGAGAAAAAAGAAAAACAAAAATCAAACAGGAGTGAAGACAGCTTAATAGTTTATAGACGTGAGGACCAGTATATACATTATAGAGAACCTAGAAGAAGAGAGAAAATGGCAGAAAGCTCACTTAAGAAATAATAGCTAAAAAATATCTAGAGTAAACATGCCAAAACTTCTGAGATGCAGCCAGAGCAGTTCTAAGAGGAAGCTTTATAAAAATAAATACCTACATTTGGGGGGAATATCTCAACCTAACTTTATACCTTAAGGAACATGATAAAGAGAAAAAAACTAAGCCTAGAATTAGCAAAAGAGGAAATAGCAATGATTAGAGTGGAAATAAATGCAACAGGGATCAAAAGACAATAGAAAAGATAAATGCAATAGAGATTTTTAAAATTGAATTTATTGGGGTGACATTGGTTCACAAAACCATACAGCTTTCAAGCGTACAACTCAACACAACATTTGCACACTGCATCATGTACCCATCACCCAAAGCAGTCTCTTTCCATCCCCATTTATCCCCCATTTGTCCACCTCAATAGAAACAAATAGTCAAACCTTTAGCTACACTTACCAAGAAAAAAAGAGGGAGAACTCAAAGATATACAATTATAAATGTAAAAGGAGACTTTACTACTGATACCACATAAATACAAAGGATCATAGAGAATATTATGAACAATTATATACCAACAAATTGGACAACCTAGAAGAAATAGATAATTTCCTAGAAACATAAAGCTTACTAAGACTGAGTCATGAAGAAAAGGAAATTTTAACAGAACAATTAATAGTAAATATATTAAATCAGTAATCAATATCCCCATATGAAAAGAAACCTGAGACACCCAGAGAGCATTATGCTAAGTAAAATAAGCCAATCAGAGAAAGACAAGTATGATACGATTTCATTCATATGTGGAATCTAATGAACAAAATGAACTGACAAATAGAAACAGACTCACAGTTGTCAGAGTGGGGAGGGGGAGGGAAGTGGGGAGGTGAAAAAGGTGAAGGGATTAAGCAAAAAAACAAACCAAAAACACACAACAGTATGATGATTACTAGAGGGAAAGGGGGGTGGGAGGAGGGAGATGAGGTTATGAGGGGGGATGAATGGTGATGGAAGGAGACTTGGGGTAGTAATTACCTAATACAATATACAGATGATGTATTATAGAATTGTTCACCTAAAACCTATATAATTTTATTAACCAATGCCACCCCCAATAAATTCAATAAAAAATAATAATTAAAAAAAACTCACAAGAAAGAAAAATCCTGGACAAGATGGCTTTAATGGTGAATTCTACCAATCATTTAAAGTTGAATTAATAGCAATCCTCCTTAAACTCTTCCAAAAAAACTTGAAGAGAAGAGACCACTTTCAAATTTATTTCATGAGCCCACTATTAATCTGGTACCAAAACAATGGGCACTATGAAAAAAGAAAACTACCAGCCAGTATCCCTGATGAACACAGATGTAAAAATCCTCAACAAAATATTAGCAAACCAAGTTCTATAGTGCATTCAAAGGATCATACACCATGATCAAGGGATGTACGTATGGTTCACCATACCAAATCAGTCACTAATCATCAGGAAAATGCCAATCAAAACCAATGAGATATCACTTCACTCTTGTTAGGATGTCTATTATCTAAAAACAGGTAACAAATGCTGGGAAGAAAAGGGAACCCTGTATACTACTGTTGGGAATGTAATCTGTAACAGCAACTATGGAAAATAGTATAGAGATTCCCTACAAAAATTAGAAATAGAACTACCATATGATCTAGGAATACCACTGCTGGGTATATATCCAAGAAATTTTTATCTCAAAAAGATATCTGCACTCCAATGTTCATTACAGCATTATTAATAACCAAAGTGTGGGTACAACCTAAGTGTCATCAAAAGGTAATGGGGTAAAGAAGATGTGGTATGTGCATACACACACAGGAATACTATTCTACTTTCAAAAAGGAAATCCTGACATTTTTGACAACATGGATTAACCTGGAAGTCATCCTAAATGAAATAAGCCAGACAAATACTGCATGCTATCACTTACATGTGGTATCAAAAACGAAAGACAATCAGACTCATAGAAGCAGAGTAGAAAAGTGGTTGTGAGGGGCTTGAGACGAGGGGAAGTAGGAAGAGACTTACAAAAGGATACAGTATTTCAATGATAAAATTAATAAGGCCAGGGGATCTAATGTACAACATGGTGACTATAATAGATAACACTGTACGAGATATTTGAAATTTGCTAAGAAAGTAGAACTTAAAATTTTCTTTCCACATCAAAAAATAAAAAGAAAGAAAGAAAAAAGATAAATATGTGAGCTGATGGATGTGTGAATTAACTCAATGGAGGAAGCCTTTCGCAATGTATACATTATGTCAAACCATCACGCTGTACACTTTACATTTCTTACAATTTTGTCAATTATACCTCAGTAAAGCTGAACAAATACCTACTTAATATAGTTTGGCTAGTAGGTTGCTTTATCATGTTTTTTTGTTGGCTTCTTAACTTTATTTGTTTATTGCTTTCAGGATATATTGACTTGGGCTGTGAGTTCACAATAGTGTATTTTATCCAAGAACTAGGGAGCACTCTCATACCCATCAGTAATAGAATGGTTAATTTGTGGCATATGATGAAAAACTAAACTCCATGAATAAATACATAAATAAAGCATGATACATGCAACAACATGGATATGTATTATAAACATAATGTTGAACAAGGCAAGGCATAAACAGTTTATACTATATAGTTCCACTAGAGGCCCAGTGCATAAAATTCGTGCACGGGGGGGGGGGGGGGGCAGTCTCTCAGCCCGGCCTGCACCCTCTTGCAGTCCAGGACCTCTTGCTCCTTACCGCCCGCCTGCTTGCTGCTCCTTATAGCTCGGCTTGCTGCTCTTAGTGCTGCTACAGAGGTGAGAGAGGCTCCTGCCACCACCGCTGCACTCACCAGCCGTGAGCCTGGCTTCTGGCTAAGCAGCGCTCCCCACGTAGGAGCACACTGACCACCAGGGGGCAGCTCCTGCGTTGAGCATATGCCCCCTGGTGGTCAGTGCACGTCACAGCACCAGTTGTTCTGGTCATTCTGCCGTAATGGTTGCTTAGGCTTTTATTATATAGATATGCATATGTATGTATTTATGCATAGATATAGTTTTGCCTATTTTATACTGTATATACAATATATTTAACACTAGTATTTTAATATAGTATTTTTATATTAACAGGCAAAATTATATACAGGTATGTATATATATACATACACACTATATACAGTAGGTATATAGTATCTTACATATAGTATAAAAATAGGCAAAACTGTGTTTGTGTATATATATAATTGCTAAAAATAGGCAATACTAATCTCTTCTAATAGAAGTTGCTTTTTGGGGGCAATGCCTGGAAGGAAGAATTAAAAGGAGATTCTGGGGTGCAAGTATATGTTTTGTTTCTTCATTTGGATGCTACTGTCTTGGGCATTTCATTTGTACGCTATGAAATTATGTTTACTTTCCTGTGTGTGTATTATACTACAATAAAATAAAAAGTTTTTTAAAATTGTGTTTTAAAGTCAATTAAAATAGTTCTTTTCTGATGTGATTATGTCAGAGTTAGATTAGATGTTGTTAAAAACTAATTTGCATGCAGACACTCAGAATATGAGATGGGTAGCATAGCTATTGCTATCCTCAGCCATGAACTTGATCCTTTGATTTCTCAGGAGAACCTGTGCCTGTCAAGGGCTGGATCCAGAGACCTGTGGTGCCTCCTTTTCTTTCGGTTGTTCGTGGAGCATGTACTACAATGGATGTAAGTTTGCCAGAAGCAAGATACCAAGAAAATTTAAGCTGCTTGGGGATGACCCAAAAGAGGTTTGTTTACTTCCTGATGTATAATCTCTTAATCTTTCATGGAAAATTGATGAGCACAAAAAAACAATATGGCATACTCCATTCACCTCTAACAAAGAGTTTCATCTCAGAGATGAATCAACAAAATTTTTGCTAAACTGTAATCACATTGTAATAATTTAAGTTAGCATAATAACCATGTTATATCAAAGTAATAGATAAAACAACATAAACTCTTCATGCCTATTGCCTTTTATATTTCTTTATATTTTATGTTAATTTCAGAGTTTTAAACAGATGTCATTTCAATATTAGAACTAAATGTTAACACTTCAATGTTAAAACTTTCGCCCATTGCACCCGAATAATAGAAGTCATGTTCGTGACTGCCGTGTTCAGAAAAGGCCATTTCTAGTCACATTTTCACACCAGGAGATTTGGTAATTTAGTTTCTGTAATGAATGCATTCAAGTACCTAAAATATACTTAGATTTTAATACAAAAGTATAATTTAAATAAATGAACACTGGTTTCTCATTTAAGTCACTGATTTTTGTTTTCCTCAATAATATATATTTGTCAAAATATAACTTGTAGGTTTGTATCAAACTTTAAACTTTTGGGTAGCATGCATTCTAGAGTATGCTAATTAAATAATCAGGAAACCTCAGTATATTAAGCATTTAGATATGACCAAGTTTTTAGTTATTCTGTGCACCTCATAATTATCTTTCACATTTTAAATGCAATTGAAGTAAACAATTATGCTATGGATATTATAATATTGAAATGTCCTTTTAAATGAAAAATTTGTTACTTTATTATTTATGACTACAACAGCAAGTGAAAGTTTAATAAAGTACAAAAACTTTTGAAATTTATATAATTTTTTTCATAGGATCATTTTTAAAAATATTTTTATTGATTTCAGAGAGGAAGGGAGAGGGAGAGAGAGATAGCAACATCAATGATGAGAGAGAATCATTGATCAGCTGCCTCTTGCAGACCCCCTACTGGGGATCGAGTCCACAACCCGGGTTTGTGCTCTTGGCCAGAATCAAACCGGGACCCTTCAGTCCATAAGTCGACACTCTAGCCACTGAGCCAAATTGGCTAGGGCAGTGGTCGGCAAACTGCGGTTCGCGAGCCACATGCGGCTCTTTGGCCCCTTGAGTGTGGTTCTTCCACAAAATACTACATGCGGGCGTGCACGTACAGTACGATTGAAACTTAGTGGCCCATGCGCAGAAGTCGGTATTTTGTGGAAGAGCCACACTCAAGGGGCCAAAGAGCCGCATGTGGCTCGCAAGCCACAGTTTGCCGACCATTGGGCCAGGGCAATAGGATCATATTTTTAATAAACTATATTATCTAAATGTGCTAGATGTCCTGTTTTCAAAAGAAAAAATGAACCTACACTAATAAAACAGAAAGATGCAAATTGACCGTACCTTTGTGATGCCCACCAATCAGTAAGTATGCAAATTAACCCAACAAAAATGGTGAGTTAATTTGCATATGCAGGCACCAAGTGGCCAGGGACGGGGTGGGACGCAGGCGTTCCACACTGCCCCAGCCACTCTGGGTCTCTGGGCAGTGTGAGAAGGCGGAAAGGTGGCTCTGGCCAGAGCAAAGGTGGAAGGAAGGCCCATTCTTGCATGAATCTTCGTGTATCGGGCCTCTAGTACTAAATAAGCCCAATTTAAAGCAGCAATTTTGCATGCTGTCAGCCATTTTAATTTTCCACACTAGAGAACTTTTTCACCACTATTTCATAAGTGCTTATCACTCAAGCCAGGTTTCATGTAAACCAAACTGAGTATTCTCACCTACAGTTTTCAAAAGCATATTACTTTAAAAATCTATTATTTGGGTGGGTGGGTGGGGGTAACTGATCATTCCTCCTTTCAAATAAACTTTGCCAAGTTCTTCATATACATTCTAGTTGTGAAGATTTTATTCATATTTGAAGCATCAAGTAATTATTAGTTATTATGTGAAGAGATCCTTTTAAATTTTGAAATGCTATTTTAATAGACATTTAAAAGTATGAAGGTTAGAAATAGACAAATTAAACCAAACAAATCCTTTTAATAGCCATCTTGCTTGGCAGCAAATTGGAGAGGGAGTAGAGAATGTGACCTCTTTAAGACTGTATAGACTGTATATTTTTCTTTAAATGTGTCTTAGCCAGACCTATTATACATTACAAAGAGCATCTAAGTTCCCCATGAGCCACAGACTATTAACATGCGAATCAGATCCTTAAACCCTCGGTGCTGGACATCATAGGAGGCACTAGACCTACTGCCCCAAATGAGGTTCCTCTGCGTTCATTCTGGAAGGCCTACTACAAGAAGTTTATGAGGACTTGCAGATTTTATCAATGAGCATCATAGAGGAAGTGGGTGGCTAGTATGAGAGGGGTGGAGTGGTTTATCCCAGAGGAAATAAAGTCACCTCCTTAGAATGAAAATGAGAAAAAAAGTCCATGCAATTTATTTTAAATCCAGTCGTAGAAGGGAATTAAAAGGACTTTAGCAGGAGCATGCTGTCTCTACAAATTAAGTTTCCTCAGTGACTCAGGGGAGAACAGGCCAGCTTAAGAAACACGTTTTAGTCTTTCAGTCAGAACATTCGCTGTGGGAAAGGAAAAGGAAAACATAAATAAATAAATTTTTAAAAGCCAGATTGTATAGTTTCATTCTCCTAACCCTTCTACCAGCACAGGCTTCTATTTATAAAATGCCAAATATCTGCATGCAAAGTAGAAAGTTGATTAATCTTATCAGAAGAGCTAGATATTAATAGCACATATGAAACTAGGTAATATATGGCCTATACTTTCACTTAGAAATAGTTATGTTAAGATGCTTTATTTAGTAAGATGAATAGTATATAGTGATTTGTATCTAAGATATAAGGGGGCGGGGAATCTAACTGATAGTGTCATATACAGAGAGAATGGATTTAGAATTTAATATGTAGAATTATTCATTTTATACAGGAAGAAAAACTGGAGTCTCATTTACAAAACCTGTCTACTCTTATGGCACCAACATACAAGAAACTTGCACCTGATGCATATAATAATCAGGTAAGTTTAAATAACTGACAACAATTGGGACCATTTACTTAGTATTGATGACCTATCTACCTACTTCCAATAATATTTTTGAAATGATTTTTAAAAAATTTTTTCTAACTTTTTTCTATCTGATTGTTGAAATTACTGCTGTGTTCTGTTTCTGGTAAATATAAAGTATACCATTTTGCCCCTTTAATCTATAAATATGAGCTTTTGAGGCTCACAATATCTACTAATTGTGTTCTCATCAAATAATTTTGTCCCTGTAAGCAGACTTTGGTGATTAATTAAAATTCTGTGGCCCAAACTATAGGTTCAACCATTTAACAACTGTTTTCTCAGGATGTCTATACATATAAAGCTGCTAGAGGCCCAATGCACGAAATTCATGCAAGGAGCTTGGCCCTCGCGGCCGCGTCGCTTGCCTCGGCCCTCGCAGCCCCGGCTTCATCCAAAGGTCATCCGGAAGGCTGTCCAGCTGTCCGGTCTAATTAGCATATTACTCTTTTATTATTATAGATGGGTGCACTACTTTGCGAGTGTCCAGATATGCCAGATTTTGCCAGGTCCTTTTTATTTTGGCCTTGGCTCTGTGAACCAAGCAAAAACATTGTTTTCTTATTGTATAAGTATGTTCTACACTGTACATATTTAGAAGGCTAGATTTTTCTCTTTTTTAATTGAATTTATTTGGGTTACATTGGTTAATAAAATTATATATGTTTCAGGTATGTAATCCTACAGTACATCATCTGTATATTGTATTGTGACCCCAGGTCAAGTCTCCTTCCATCATCATTTATTCCCCCTTTATCCTCTTCTACTTCTTCCCACCCACCCCCCTTCCCTCCGGCAATGACCATACTGTTGTCTGTGTCCGTGAGTCTTTCTTTTTTCTTTGCTTAATCCCATTACCTTTCTCACCCAGGCCCAACACCCTCTCCTTTGATAGCAGTCAGTCTGTTTTCTGTATCTATGAGTCTGTCTCCACTTTGTTAGTTTATTTTGTTCATTAGATTCCATATGTAAGTGAAATCATATGATAACTTGTCTTTCTCTGACTGGCTTATTTCACTAGCATAATACTCTCCAGGGTTACGTTTTCTAAAGTATTTGTTCAGAAATACTCATGAAGGAAGCAGAAGACTATCCTGTTTCAATAATATCAACAACAAAAAGTATTAAATAAAAACCTGATACAAACCAGACACTGTTTAGTCACTGTGGATCTACATATGAGCATTGTAGGTTTTCTGTCTTTAAGGAATTTCTTCTCTAAGTGAGATATAGATATGTACAATAGCAATTACAGAATAATACAATAACAGTTGGGCTAGAAGATGCACATGTTTCTGAAGAAACAAAAAGGTTCTCCCTGAGAGTAGAGATGTAAGGTCACAAAATCCTTGGAGGCCACATAAAGGATTATTGAACTTTACCATGTAGGTAAGAAAGTGACCATTTGGGTGTGCTAAGTGTGTGTTGGGGGGTGGGGAGAGGGCAAAGTGATTTAATTTTAAAAAGGTTGCTCAGCTACCCAAATATGAATTTTTCATAGGTGCTATTAATCAAATTATTTTAGCTGGGGAAAGGGACAGGATAACAAAACATTGATGTGCTTTTTTACTCCTTTGATTCTCATTATAGACTGTCTCATTCACACCTGATTTTCTAAGCATTTATATTTAACCTATTACACTTTCTTTGGAGTATTTTATGCATCTCCTGAACCTGGAGTGCTCAAAATATGGAAGTAGTAAAATTTTTTAGTTATAGCAAAGTGACTATATATAACTTCTGAGATGTGTTTCACTACCTTTGTAGGAAAAACTGTAAAGGTGTACTAATCAATGGGCATCAAGTTTTGGTTAGGCAAGATGAATAAGCTGTAGAATCTGCTGTATAACATTTATACCTATCGTCAAAAAAATGTAACTTAAAATGTGTTACAAGGGTAGATCTCATGTTAAATGTTCTTATCACAATAAAATAAAATTTAACTGCATACATTTGTACTTACAAATAGATTTAATTAATAAATTAATTAATTCAATTAATGGCTGTGAATGGATAGGTGTTTTTTATATATGCATGATAGGTACCATTAGTAATGTTCATCTATATGTCTTAACATGGTTTAGAGATCAAAAAAGAGCCATGTGACCTTCCTACACAGTAAATGGGAAGATGTTTTGAGGTATGGATGCTGGCAAAACCTACCATTAGATTTTTGCCTGCTTCCCTCAACTGAATATATTAACTTTATTTCTCATATCTGAATGTGCTTCCTTGCTTTATTCCCTGTTTCGATAGTTAAAGTCTTGTTGCTAAAGTTAAGCTTCAATGGATCTTCAAAGCATTTCTTGATATTTTTTTAGAGAGAGAGGAAGGAGGAGGGATAGATAGAAACATCGATGAGAGAGAAACTTCATTGACTGGCTGTACACCCCCTACTGTGGACTGAGCCTACAACCTGGGCATGTGCCTTGACCAAGAATCAAACGAGTGATCTCTTGGTTTCTGGGTCAATGCTCAGCCACTGAGCCACACTGGCCAGGCCAGAATCACGAGTTTCAATACACAAATATACTATGTGAACCCAGTAGTAAATAATATTCAAGCCATCAAAAACATCATGTTGAGAGTGCAGATTCTAGCCATGATGAATTCCCAGGGACTGGATTTACTGTGTGTGTGTGTGTGTGTGTGTGCAAAACAATTTTTTATATGTAGAAGTTGTAGAAGTAGAAAAAGCACAGGATAGTAATGCCAGAGAAAGGTGAATTTATCACATGGACCTGGACAAGTGTGGTGACAGCCAGAGGAAAAGGGGGGTGAGGTAGAGGTGGAGGTGGACAAAGGGGGGAAAATGGGGGCAGAAAGAGACTGCTTGGGGCAGTGAGTGCATGATGCAGTGTGCAAATGATGTTTTATTGAGTCGTACACTTGATACCTCTATGGTTTTGCAAACCAATGTCACCCTAATAAATTCAGTTTTTAAAAAAAGGCAAACCTATGATTACCATAACTTATTTTCTGAAGAGTACATTAGGCTCCAGGGCTGGGAGGAGGTTCCTGAACAGACCCCCAGGGTTATCTATGCATTAAGGAGATAAAGTTCAGAATATAGAGAAGAAACATCATAGAACTTACAACCCAGAGTATCAGGGAGGAGAGGGCATCATTGAGAAGAGCACCCATATCTGTAGAAAGCTCTGCTTGCATCTTCAGCTGACTACTGAACAGTGCATGCATGTGAAGAGATTACCAAGGCTGTAGAAAAAGACATCCAAAGGACTAGGCAGAACAATCCCTTGGTTTCATAACAGGACTTGGAAAGGTTTTGTTAATACTATTCAGAAGGAAAAGACCTATTAACATACGAAATTACAAAGAGCATATTCAGAATCTTATGGCCTTGGTAGCAGAAGTAGATTAGGCTATTCTGATCCCATGTAAAGATGGTTAAAATCAATTCTTGAAAGCATCAAACTGACTCCAAATAATGGCATCCCAGAATAAAGGCTTTAAAACAATCTCTGAAATAAGGTAAAATTTATAATATCTTAATCCCATAAAAATGACTAGGCATAGCCTGGCCAGTGTGGCTAGGTGGTTGAACGTCAACCCATGAACCAAGAGGTCGGCCCACTTGCCCAGGTTGCAGGCTCAATCCCTGGAGGGGGCATGCAGGGGGCTGCCAATCAGTGTTTCTCTCTCATCAGTGTGTTTATCTCTCTATCCCTATCCCTTCCTCTCTCTCTAAAATCAATAGAAACATATTTTTAAAAATTACTAGGTATACAAAGAAGTGAGAAAATATGAGCCATAATGAGGATAAGGGGAAAGCAATCAATAGACATTGTTCCAAAAATGACATGGTAATATGTAGACAAGGACATTAAAATATATCAGAGGAAAGTATAAGCATGATAAAAGAAAACTAAGAAGATATAAAAAAGACCCACATTAAACTTCTAGAAATGAAAAATATATGATGCCTGGATAAAAGAATACATTAGATGGAATCAACAGCAGATTAGTGAGCTGGAATACATAGCAATAGAAAAATTTCAGTGTGAAATAAAGAGAAAAACCAAAACTGGAAATAAAATTAATAGCTTGATGACCTACTAAGGATTAAACTAATTATTACACTATATATATGTAGAGTACCAGAAGGAGATAGTGTACAGAAAAGTTTTAAAGAAATAAGAGCTAAATTTTCCCAAAAAAATTTGTTCAAAACTATAAACCCGTTGATCCTAGAAGCTGAGCTAGCCCCTAATAGAGGTGGAAAAAAGACAGAAGTGGACTAGATGAAAGATACATGGAAATCAATTTGCTTAAAGTCATTGATTAAGAGAAAAATGTGAAAAGCAGATGGAGAAAAAAAGACATACTACATTTAGTGAGAAAACTGATAATAAACATAGGGAACTTCATGTCAGGAAAAGCAAGAAAGAAGACAGAGGAGAAATATCTTTAAAGTACTGAAAGAAAAAATAAACTGTCAACTTAGAAAATCAGTGAAAACAACTCTTAGAAGTAAAGACAAAATAAAGATTTTCTTCAGACAAAAGCTGAAATAATTTACCACCAGCAGACTAACATTTCAAAAATGTTAAAGGAAGTCTTCTGGTAAAAAGTAAATGATACCAAATAGAAATCTGGATTGATTAAAAAAAAATCACAAATAATATATATGTGAGTAAAAAGACTTTTTTCTTATTTTAAAGATATTTTGCTAAATAAAAAAATATTTACAGTGTACTCTGAGGTTTATAACATGTTGAAGTAGCACAGAGGCTTGGGAATTGGAAAACGGTAGTTTCCCTCCCCTCCTCACCCCACCTTAATCTACAAGCAATACATTCTAATACCCCCAGAGAATGCCTGAAATTGTGGATAGTACTGAACTCCACATATACTTTTGTTCCTATACATACATACCGATGCTAAAATTTAATTTATAAGTTAGGCATAGAAAGAGAGTAAAAGCAATAAGAAAATAGGATAATTATCTATATATACAAAAGCCTAAGCAACTGGATGACCAGATGGTAGCTATGATACACACTGACCAACAGGGGGCAGACGCTCAACACAGGAGTTGCCCCTTCATGGTCAGTGTGCTCCCACGGTGGAAGCACCGCTCAGCTGACAAACGGGCAGATGGCTGGTGAGCGCAGCTGTGACAGTGTGAGCCTCTCCTGCCCTGCGCACCTGAGTGGCAGTGGCGGCAGGTGCAGCAGGGGGCCGAGATGAGCCGGAGCCAAAGGCGCCCAGCCCGGGCTTGGGCTCCTTCCCGGCTGCCTGCTGCTTGGTGCACTACTTTGTGCTGTGCAGCATTGACACAGACAGCAGGCTGGAGCCCAACGAGCTGGCGGGTAAGACCAGGCTACAGTAGTGTGGAGTACACTGATCCCTGCAAGCCAAGCCGAGGGACCCCACCAGTGCACGAATTCGTGCACCGGGCCTATAGTAACAATATATTGTAATAAAAGTTATGTGAATATGGTCTCTCTCTTTCAAAATATCTTATGGACTGTACTCAGCTTTTCACTTAAAGAGAGCAGTTTATGGCTTCTCTTTGGCATATCCGAATTACCAGCATCACTGTGCATGTGTTGTGGGCCATCATTAAGTAAAGTAAGGTGGCTTGAACACAAGCACTGAGATACCACACAGTCAATCTGATAGCAAGATGACTGCTAAGTGACTAATGGGTAGGCTGGCACATGTAGCTAGAGATGCTGGACAAAGAGATGACTCACCATTCAGGTGGGACTGAGTAGGTTGGTGCAAGATTTCATCACACCCCTCAGAATGGTGTGCAATTAAAACTTATAAATGGTTTATTTTTTGAATTTTCCATTGAATATGTTTGGACCACTATTGACGACAGGTAACAGAAACTGTGGAAAGCAAAACAGTGAATAAGGGGAGATTACTGCATACTGTTATAAGGTTCTCATGTATGGAGTGGTATAATATTACTTAAATGTAGACTGTGGTAAGTTAAAGAGCACACCATAAACTTTAAAGCAAGCAGCCACTACATTAAAGCCAATTAAATTAAACTCTGTACCAGAAAGATGCCTACAAAATCTCTAAATATCTGGAAATGGAGCAATATATTTCTAAATGACATATGAGTCAAAGAATAAATTATAAGGGAAATTAGAAAGTATTTCAAACTAAATGAAAGTTAAGAGATGACATTAAAATTTGTGGGATGCAGCTATAAAGCATTGCTTAGCAGCGGTTCTCAACCTGTGGGCCGCGACCCCTTTGGCAGTCGAACAACCCTTTCACAGGGGTCACCTAAGACCATCCCGCATATCAGATATTTACATTACAATTCATAACAGTAGCAACATTACAGTTATGAAGTAGCAACGAAAATAATTTTATGGTTGGGTCACAACATGAGGAACTGTATTTAAAGGGCCAGAAGGTTGAGAACCACTGGATTAGAGAACTATAGCATTGAACACTTATATTAGAAAAAAACTAAGCAGTAGTGATCGAGATCAGTGGGTGCCTGAAAACAAAGAGGAGGCATGAATTATAAAGCGGTATGAGGAAATTTGGGGAAGTGATGGATATGTACATTATTTTGATGGTGGCATGGTTTCATGTATTATTATGTCAAACTTATCAAATAGTGCTCTTTAAATATATTCTGTTTAATGCCAGTTGTACCTCAACACTGTCAAATAAAAACTTTACTATGTCAAGGTATTGGCTTTATTGTGTCCCATCCTCTTGTTTTTGGATCTAAAGTAGGAACCAATTCTAAAAGTTCTAAATATTACAGTGTCTTTTTTACCTATTCAGTGCACAGGTCTTGGACTTTCTTATCAAATGTATGCCCAGGAATTTAAAAAACCTGAGTACCTCCCCACTCACACACACACTTGTATTTTTCAGATTGAATATGAACACCGAGCGCCAGAGTGCCGCCTGGGTCTGAAGGAAGGCCGTCCGTTCTCAGGGGTCACTGCGTGCTTGGACTTCTGTGCTCACGCCCACAGAGACTTGCACAACATGCACAATGGCAGCACCTTGGTAAGTGCGGCTGAGGACGGGCAAGCAGCCTGCCCCGTGGAGGAGCAGCGGGCTGGCAGGGAGCAGCATTTGCTTAGAGTAACACGCTCTCTGCAGGTGTCACACAGCACAGCCGCGTTTTCATGAATGAACTGTTGTTGCATAACTGTTTGGCATAACTAGTACTCTCATAACAGGTTGGCACACCAGGGGAAACTGTGTTGACAGGCACATGAAAATCATGGAAATTCTCGGTGCTAATCTAAACCAGTGCCTATGAGTTGCCAGCTCCTAGCAGTTGGCTGCCAAAGAAATCTTTAAAAATTACGTGTCAGATATCTGGTCGGTTATGATCAGTTAAGCAACGAGCCAAAGTACCAGTCACCTTGCAGAGAAGTTCACAGAGAAGCACATCGTCACTGTCGCAGTAGCTGCTATAGAAGATTCAAAGTGAAAAAGAGCCCACGGGAACTACATATTCCAATGGGTGAAATGCATTGGGCCTTATAACTGGAGGCTATGGTACGGGGAGAAAATGAATACAGTCTTAGGGTAGGGCAACCTTCCATAATAACAAAGTCCAGGAAAAGGGCTTGCCTGGAGAGAGATGATCCGAGGTGGAGATAAGGAATGAGAAAGCTCAAGTGAAGAAACTGCATTCATCAACCTAACAAGTCATCAACGTGGATATAGTTATAGTTAAGGAAGGTGACCAGTTAATGAGAAAACAAACGACGGGCACTAAAGTTATGTTGTAGGGTAGAAAAGAATTCAGGGAGGTAGTAGCAATAGTGGAAAGAATTTGAGAAAACTGGTGCACATGATGAGAGAAAATCATTGATCCGCTGCCTCCTGCTCACACCACACCGGGGATCGAGCCCACAACCTGGGCATGCACCCTGACTAGGAATGGAACTGCGACCTCTTGGTTCATAGGTTAATGCTCAATCATTGAGCCATTCTGCTGGGGGAATTGATCCGACATAGTTTTATGTTCACTGGTCTGGTCCAGTAGACCACCACTACAAATCTAAATACTGAGAGCAAGAAAGACACACACACACACACACACACACACACACACACATACACACTGTTGTTCTGAACTGAAACAGGCTGTTTGTCTTGCTTTCCTACCAGGTATGCACCCTCACAAGAGAAGACAATCGAGAAATCAGAGGCAAGCCTGAGGATGAGCAACTCCACGTGCTGCCGCTCTATAAAGTCTCTGATGTGGATGAGTTTGGGAGTGTAGAAGCTCAGGAGGAGAAGAAACGAAATGGTGCTATTCAGGTGCTAAGTTCTTTTCGGCGGAAAGTCAGGATGTTAGCAGAGCCAGTGAAGACGTGCCGACAGAGGAAACTAGAAGCCAAGAAAGCTGCCGCCGAAAAGCTTTTTTCTCTGGAGAACAGCGCACATAAGAATGAAAAGGACAAGTCCGCCCCATCCCGCACAAAGCAGACTGAAGGTGCAGCCCAGGCTAAACACTTGGCAGGTAAATTTAATGTGAAGCCTTGTCGATACATGTGTTATATGATACTTCAAATGAGCATTGTTCATTTTGGAAGGTCACATTTAGTCATGGTCTTAGTTCTGTACCAGAATCTTCTCTAAAGTCCCAAGGCCAGGCTTTGTTCTTGGAGATGGTACTGAGCTATTGCACCATCAGCCCCAGCTTGATGGGGAACTTTGGATGTTATTCTATAATAAGTGGCAAAATCTCCTGATAGATAAGTGATATGGTAAAATCAGTGTTAATCGAGCAGTGGCAGGTAGACCACATTAGAGCTGAAGAAGCTAATAGTTTGGAGACAGAAGCAATAAACCAAGAGTGAGGTAATAAGAGCTTGAATTTTAGTGGTGACAATGAAGATGTAGCAGAAATGATGGGAGTGAATTCTTCCAAAATTAATACCAATATACTGATGGCAAAACATTGGGCTAAGGAGGTGACAGATTTAAGGATGACTCCAAAGTTTTAAGCCCAGATAGCGTAAGCAGTACAATTTATTGAAATAAGTTTGGGAACAAGCTTAAGGGGGTAGTGGTGGGAGAATAAGATGCCTTTCCTTAGCCATATTATGTTTGAGGTTTAGGGGATGGGTCCACATGTAGTTCTTATAAAGCTTTCACCCATCCCAATGGATCACATCTACAGTAGTAGCAATAGAACGTGACTTAGCAATACTTGGTTGATATTTTCTGTCCATAGCCCCTTGCTTTATGTCTGCAGTTAATAGTGTAAAGAGTCATACAACAATGTAATAATGTCCATATCCAAATTGTAGGCCTGACCATTAACAAGAGAAAAGTGTATACCTTGTAAGTTTAGTGAACCAGTTTGCTTAGAACCAACCATCTTTGTCTTACAAGTCAAATCTTCCTGGTGATTCATTGTGAAGCCCAAAGAAACTAAGTAATTTAGAATAATGTGCCAAAGATGCTTAATAAATATTTGTTGGTTGATTGACCCACTATGAGAAACTAATCCCATTCAGTCCATGATGTCCCTTTAAGTTAGCTGTAAAGTGTAAGCGTGTAGAACTTGGCCTCTTGTCCCTTCTAACCGGCTTCTGCAACGATCATTTCGGTGGTCAGGGCTGCCAGTACAGCTCCATCTGTTCTGATCTCAGGTAACGCTCCTAAGTGAGGTCTTGAAACAACAGTATGACTTTTTAAAGTTTTCTACTTGCAAAGTTGGAAGTTTCATTCAAGTTTTATCTACAACTCTGTAAATTTCCTTTCTCAAGAGCGTGCTAATGAAATGGGTTCGTGTGTTATACAAGATGCTTTGGGTGTTTGAATGAATGTCATTTTACTTCTCATTGCATTGCTGAATCTTTTCATAACAAATTTTATGCTACCTAATTTTAACTATTTAACCAATTTTATTGCATGCCAGGCAGTGTAGAAATAAAGTAAAATAAGGCATGGTCCCTTCCCACGGGAAATTCCTTCTTAGGAGGGTAAAGAGGGGGCTGAAAATGGATAATTACAATACATTGTGACTGTTGCTTCATGTGCTTTGTGGTGGGTACTGCAAAAGCCCTGGAAGATGAGGTCATAGAAGTGTTGTTCAAGGAAGGGATGCCTGTGCCAAGGGAGGGCAGGGAGCTGGGTGGAGGGCGGAGGGCACTTCATGCAGAGAGTTTGGCATGATCAGAAGCAGAGGCTCCAGAGAATGTGATGCTCTCCATGGAATGTCTTTTGGATGTTTACTACCTTTACCTTCACTTACCAGACTGTCCTTTTATGAGGTCTGTCATTTATTTCTAACTAGAGGCCCTATGCACGAAATTAGTGCACTTGGGGGGGTATCCCGCAGCACGGATTGCAAGAGGGCACAGGCCAGGCTGAGGGACCCCACTGGTGCACTATTGGGGCCAGGGAGGGATGCGGGAGATTGGCCAGCTGGGAAGGGACCGTGGGAGGACTCCAGGGCGTGTTCAGCCTGTCTCGCTCAGTCTCGGTCAGCCAGACCCCAGCAGCAAGCTAACCTACCAGTTGGAGCATCTGCCCCCTGGTAGTCAGTGCACGTCATAGTGACTGGTCAACTGTCTTCCCCCTGGTGATCAGTGCATGTCATAGCGAGTTGAGCTGCCTTAGCATATCATTAGCATATTATGCTCTGATTGGTTGAATGGCCAACCAGATGACTGGACACTTAGCATATTAGGCTTTTATTATATGGGATGCTTTAGACGCAAAAAATAATGCCAGACAGTCATCAGCACCCTGACTCTGCTCTTACCTTGTTTGATGGGTGTTGTATAATCCTGGTGGTGGTTCTTACATGCATTTAAGCATCCTCACTAGCTTTCATAAAACAATGGTCAAGCATGCTTGTTCCTGCTCTTTTCTTATCTTGTCCACAAAACTTCTATGACTTTCAGGATCAGTCATGCAGCTGTCCCAGCAGCCCCAGCCCCAGTCACAGCCCCAGCAACTACAGAAGCAGCCTCCACAGCCACAGAAGCAGCCACCGCAGCCACAGCCGCAGCCGCAGCCACAACCACAGGCACCCCAGCAGCATCCGCCCCAGCAGCAGCCACCCCAGCAGCAGCCACCACATCACCCCTTGACTAATAACCATCATTCAGAGACTGTCAACTCTTACTATTCTTCTGGACACACCAATCTATATATGAGACGGCCCAATCCAGTCAGTCCTTATCCAAGCTCTTCACACACTTCGGATATTTATGGAGGAGGCGCCAACTGTGTGAACTACTATTCCACCTCATCCCAAACTGCGGGTTCATATTTGAATTCTTCTAATCTTATGAGCCCCTACCCTGGGCTTCTAAATCAGAACAACCAATATCCATCATATCAGTGCAACGGAAACGTATCCATGGACAGCTGCTCCTCCTATCTGGGTTCTTACTCTCCCCAGTCCCAGCCCATGGATCTCTATAGGTATCCAAACCAAGACCCTCTCTCTAAGCTAAATCTGCCGCCCATCCACACGCTTTACCAGCCGAGGTTCGGAAACAGCCCGAGTTTTACGTCCAAACCCTTGGGTTACGGAAACCAAAATATGCAGGGGGACACCTTCAGCAGCTGTGCTCCCAGGCCAACCGTGCGCCATGTGGGGACGCTGCCTTCTTATTCCACGCACGAGATGGATGGTCACTTCCTGGGGGCCGCCTCTAGATTCCCACCCAATTTGAGCAACCCCAACATAGACTATAAAAACGGGGAGCATCCCCCACCTTCTCGTATGCTCCATAACTACGGTGCCGCCCCGGGCATGTTCAACAGCTCTCTCCACGCGCTGCACCTCCAGAACAAGGAGAACGACATGCTTTCCCACACAGCTAACGGGCTCCCCACGATGCTTCCCGGCCTGAGCCACGATCGAGCTGCCGCCGCCCAGCAAGGCTTGCACAGGTTGCTAGACGCGAGCAGCCAGGACAAGCAGCCCCCTGCCGCAGAGGAGAACGACGAGGTCTGGTCCGACAGCGAGCAGAGCTTCCTGGACCCTGACATCGGGGGCGTGGCGGTGGCGCCGGCTCACGGGTCCATTCTCATCGAGTGTGCAAAGCGGGAGCTGCACGCCACGACCCCCTTAAAGAATCCCAACCGGAATCACCCCACCAGGATCTCGCTCGTCTTCTACCAACACAAGAGCATGAACGAGCCCAAGCACGGCTTGGCGCTCTGGGAGGCCAAGATGGCCGAGAAAGCCCGGGAGAAGGAGGAAGAGTGCGAGAAGTACGGCCCGGACTACGTGCCTCAGAAAACGCACGGCAAGAAAGTGAAGCGGGAGCCCGCCGAGCCGCACGAGCCCTCCGAGCCCACCTACCTGCGCTTCATCAAGTCCCTGGCCGAGAGGACCATGTCGGTGACCACAGACTCCACAGTCACCACGTCTCCGTATGCCTTCACTCGGGTCACGGGGCCTTACAACACATACGTGTGACGTCGCCCCTGGTGTTGGTTACCTCATTCGAAAAGACCACAGCCAACCGGCCCACAGTGTAGTTCTCGTGACATGGGCCCTGGGGAAAGGGACACAGTATTCATGACAAAGGTGGTAGGAAGAACCTCAGCTCACCAGCAAACGCAAAAGAGGTCACCTTCCCATAGCACTTAATTCCCACTGACTCCTAAGTGGTCACAGATGGCATCCATTGCAAAAGACCAAAGCATTCTATGCAAAATGAAGGTGGGGAAGAGAGTGTTCCACCATTTACATTTTTAAACACTGGTTCTATGATTGGACGAGATGATAATGTAAATGTGACTTTTCCCCACCTTACAACTCTACACATCTATGACCACTTTTTAGTAATACCAAGTTTGCATAGTCCTGGACACAAATCCAGCGAGTACTGTAGTGTTACAGTGGCAGGATTCTTAAACACCATCTGGTGCTGAACATATAATGTACTGAAATACTGGAATTATGGTTTTTTAACATGCAGTTTTTACTGTAATCTTAATATTAACTTTTATTTATCAAATAGCTACAGGAAGCATAAATGAATAGACAGCAAAACACTGAATTTGTTTGGGTGTTCTAAGAAATGGTGCTAAGAAAATGGTGTCTTTAATAGTTGAAAATTTAATGCCTTTATATCATCAAGATGCTATCAGTGAACTCCAATGCCCTTGAATAATAGGGGTACCTTTTCATTCAAGTTTTTATTATAATTACCTATTCTTACACAAGCTGTTTTTAAAATGTGGACATTTTAAAGGCCTCTGGATTTTGCTCATCCAGTGAAGTCCTTGTAGGACAATAAACGTATATATGTACATATATATATACATATATATATACACACACATGTATATGTGCACACACATGTATATGTATAAATATTTTAAATGGTGTCTTAGAAGCACTTTGCCTACCTAAGCTTTGACAACTTGAACAATGCTAAGGTACTGAGACGTTTAAAAAAAAAGTTTACTTTCATTTTAGAATGCAAAGTTGATTTTTTTAAGAAAGCTTTTAAAATATTTTTGCTTTTAGCCATGCGTCTGCTGATGAGCAATGTGTCCATTTTTCATACAGCCAGTTCAATCCAAAAGGGGGCTTACTGGATTCAAGGGAATACGTTAGTCCATAAAACATGTTTTCTGGTGCTCATCTCTCATGCTATACTGTAACAGTTTTATACGAAATTGTATGACAAGTTCATTGGTCAGACATGTAGTTTTCAGAATTTTCTATCAACTTCAGTCATGATTAACTTCATGCCACAGACTCAACCATGCCGTTCACTTACGCAAAGTGGTTTTATGGCTCTGTATGCTCTTCAGCAATTGAATGTCAGTCTGCCTTTGTGTTGATAATTGTACATTGTGATGTTGTCACTTCTTGGCTTAAGTGTCCTCTTCACCAGGAAGACCGACCGAGCAGACTGGCTTGCATCAGTTGAATAAACAGGGTTAGTTCCATGTGAATCTGTTAATTAAAGGAAAAGAAACAGGCAGCTGGCTTGCTGTGGCGGTTTTAAATCATTAATTTGTATAAAGAAGTGAAAGAGATGTATAGTAAGTAAATTAATTGTAAACAAAACTTTTTTAACGCAATGCTTTAGTATTTTAGTACTGTAAAAAATTAAATATATATATACATATATATATATGGATTTGAAGCAGAATTCACATCATGATGGTGCTACTCAACCTGCTACAAATATATCATAATGTGAGCTAAGAATTCAGTAAAGGTTTGAGTGGTGTTCCTACTGTCATATACCTCAACACTAGTTTGGCAATAGGATATTGAACTGAGAGTGAAAGCTTAGAGCATCATGTACCATCATTTTTTTTTCCAAGTCTTTCTTAATTAAAACGCATACCTTTTTGTTCAATACTTGATTTCTTAGCAAGTATAACTTGAACGTCAACCTTTTTGTTCTAAAAATCAGGGATATTTCAGCTCATGTTCTCCTTATGCCAACATGTCACCTGTGTTTATGTAAAATTGTAGGTTAATAAACATATTCTTTGTCAGGGATTTAAACCTTTTACTTTGAATCCCTCCTATTTTGCTTGTATATGTCCTCATGTAACTAAAACTAATTTTGTATATCTGTTGACCCCTTTTATTGTAAAGAAAAGCATTTTAAAAGTTTGGGGAGTATTTTGATTGTTTTGAGCAGGAAAAAAATTACATGAAAATAGAATGCACTGAGTTGATAAAGGGAAACTTGTGAGGCAGGAGTTTGGCAAGTGGCTGCTGGCTAGAGTCTTTGAGCTCTCTAAATAAAGATGTTTTATCCTGTAATCAGCAGAGGTACAGATCCATAAGGACATCCCCAAACAGGCAAAACATTTAGGGGTATGGTGTGCAATCAACTGTACAATTACATTTTGGTCTAAGTACACTTTTGCTTACTAAAATTTCAAATAAATTCTTAATCAAGGAAGCCTTTGAGATTTATTGGTCAAATCTTTCTTTATAACATGGCTTTCGTCTTTTTAAAAACTTTCCTTTCTGGCTGTGATCAATTTACAAATATTTCAAAAACATTTGTTTTGCCAATGTCAAACCACATGATTTTAAATATTTTACATATAGCATATATCTAATGCCAACTATTTGCTTACTACATGCATATTTGTTGGTTTTGAGTCATCCATCCCTTTATGAATATTTGGTTTCTATATCATTCACTGTCACTTGTCAAACTGCTAGCCAGCAAGAGCAGGAAGTATAGTTTGGGGGGTTCAGGAGAGGTTAGGTAGGGAGAAGAAGAGAAAATTGAATGGCATATTGTAAATATCAGATCTATAATTGTAAATATAAAACCTGCCTCAGAATGAATGGCAAGCAAATCTCCAGTTTGCTTATATAGGAATATCAGGTTGACTATATAGCCATACTTGAAAAATGCTTCTGAGTGGTGTCAACTTTACTTGAATGAATTTTTCATCTTGATTGACGCACAGTGGTGTACAGTTCACTTCTCAAGCTAGTGGTCAACTTGTGTAGGAAACTTTTGCAGTTTGACACTAAGATAATGAGCTCTGTGTGCATTTTTTCTATGCTTTTTTAAAAACTTAGTTTCATTTCATTTTCATGAAATGTTTGGTTTGTCTATAAAATCTGAGGATGGTTATAAATACTGTAAGTATTGTAATGTTATGAATGCAAGTTATTTGAAAGCGTTTATTATTATATCATTCCTGATAACGCTATTAGAGTGTTTTTAATAAAATTTATATTTATTTAATGCACTCTAAGTATTGTCTTGTTAAAGTTTCTGTTTACTGCTTAAGTTATTGTCATCTCAATGAGGCTAAAGGGAATAAAAAGAATTCTTTTTTTAAAGATAATTTTAGTCATTCTTAATGTTAAACTATATCTAGAGTAATATCCACATAATTAAGGCCAAAATATTTCTCTGGTTAAATAGTTTAGGTATTAACCTTTTTTCCAGTGTACTTTTTAGCCTATTCACCTTAGTTGAGTAGCCAGTGTAAGTCAGGAATAAAGTAATAGCATCTGCTGACCTTCATTAGCCTGACCACCCCTTCCTGTGTGTAGTTTGTGAGGGCCACCAGCAACAGCAGGTACACTGGGGTTGAGTTCACATTTCTGTGGTCTAAGGCCACCCTGATTTTTAGATTCACATTTCCCTCTTTATGTCCACTCTTCTCAAGGAAGATTCCACTTCCTGCCCATCCAAAAGGCAGATTGTGTTGGACAGGAAGAGAGGTGAGGGGTGGGCTGGGCAGCACCACATAGACATGCATGTCCTCATCCATTCCATGTGGCTTCAGGGAGCTGGAGGCTAGCGTGTCCTCATCTCTGCCCCTTCTTTGTCTCACGCAGCACCACTGCACTCCTGCTGAAGCACTTCCTAGAAACACAAGCTATCCAACACAGTAACTAATTATAGTTACATGCTTTCAGCCCTTCCCATCCCGCATCCCTCCTCCCACCCCCGCCCAACCTCTATCCCTTCCCTTCCCAAACTGGCAGAGAAATCATTGTCATCATGCAGTAAGTAAGGAAAGTCCTTTCCCCATATTTCCCTCTCTGTTCAGCCTAGGCCAAATCTGATTTAAATAGTCCTTCCTGAGCCCACCTTTGAGCTTGACTGGGTGATTCCTCCAGCACTCTACTCAAAGCCAGCATAGTAAAAGCAGCAGCAATATCACTTAAAAGCAGTGATCCAATGATTTCTCTAAAAAAATTTCAGCCCTTTAGGGACATTGTCAACCCTCATTTCACATCCTTCCTCTGACTGAGCCTTGGGAACCTCCCACTCCTCATTTGCTAGTCTGCCATGCCCAGGGAAAAGGGAGCGCAAAGCTTTTCCTGTCAGGCCCTATGCAGATCCCACTGGCTGAGTCAGGTGATGCCAGTGCCCTGTAAATGAAGGTGCGGGCAGGCCTGCTGCTGTGAGTCTGCAGGTGGACCTAGACAGGGAGGCAGCTGGGAATGACAGATGAGCCATCATTCACGACATTCTGTGGGTCCCTTGCCTCCTCTGGAAATACTTGCCAAGAGTGAACCTTTGCACGCAGGCAGGCAGGCATACAGCTGCCCTGGCACACACAGTACCACTGCTCCTTTCTTCAGTCTCATATGATAACCGAGTCAATTTATCATAAAAATCCTCCTGCTTGGGGTAATTCTAGCTTAGCTCTGACTCCTGCCTCACTCATCTGCATTGTACTTGATCAAGTGTGAGAACCTGATTCAGGGAGAAAAGACCTTGGTTTTGTTGGTTTAAAGGCCACCTGGAGGTGAGTATCCGGCATAAATGGAAGGCTGAGAGAGTGCATCAATGGGAGGGGAGAGTGCTTACTGCACAAAGACAAGTGATCATTAACTTCAGTCACATGGCTCACTAGTAAGGGGGTGGGGTCTTTTCTCAATGCCCGCTTCCCCTGAGAAACACACTCTCCAGTTGCTGGAGTGGTGAGAAAACTTTCATAAAAGATGTGGAGATGACAATTAGCTGCAATTATAGATCATTTCAGTTTTACCAGCACTCTTCAGTTTCAAGTAACAAAGAAACTTTTGTTCCCATATATTCGAGGCCACCTGCCTACATTTCCCTCTCTTACCAGGCAATTTCTCACAAATCTCTTTGCTTGTCTAGCCAGCGTTCACTCTTGAAAGGAGCCACTCTTTTCCTTGCATATGCACTTGACGAATATGCTTTCTTTGGGGACTTCCTTTTGTGCTGCTTCAAAAGGAATTTCTCTACTCAGTATGACATTTTATTCTCTAATCAGTTCTTTTATATATATATATCGCCATGCAATAGTTTATTTCTTTATTTTTTTTAAATTGTTTTATTGCTTAAAGTATTACAAAGAATATTACATATGTCTCCTTTTTTTCCCCACCCTTGACAATCCCTTGGCCTCCCCTACCCGCTAGTGTCTTATGTCCATTGGTTATGCTTATATGCATGCATACAAGTCCTTCGGTTGATCTCTTACACCGTCCCCTCCCCCCCGATCTGTCCCCCAACCCTCCCCAGCATTCCCACTGTAGTTTAACAGTCTGTTCAATGCTTCTATGTCTCTGGTTCTATTTTTATTCATCAGGTTATGTTGTTCATTATATTCCACAAATGAGTGAGATCATGTGATATTTTTCTTTCTCTGACTGACTATTTTCACTCAGCATAATGCTTTCCAGTTCCATCCATGCTGTTGCAAATGGTAAGAATTCCTTCTTTTTTACAGCAGCATAGTATTCCATCATGTAGATGTACCACAGTTTTCTAATCCATTCATCTACCGATGGCCACTTAGGCTGTTTCCAGATCTTAGCTATGGTGAATTGTGCTTCTATGAACATAGGGGTGCATATATCCTTCTTGACTGGTGTTTCTGTTTTCTTGGGACATATTCCTAGAAGTGGGATCACAGGGTCAAATGGGAGTTCCATTTTTAGTTTTTTGAGGAAACTCCATACTGTTCATAGTGGCTGCACCAGTCTGCACTCCCATGAGCAGTGCATGAGTGTTCCTTTTTCTCCACATCCTCTCCAGCACTTGTCGTTTGTTAATTTGTTGATGATAGCCATTCTGACAGGTGTGAGATGGTACCTAATTGTTGTTTTGATTCGCATTTCTCGGATGATTAGTGACTTTGAGAATGGTTTCATATGTCTCTTGGCTTTCTGAATGTCCTCTTTTGAGAAGTGTCTATTTAGGTCGTTTGCCCATTTTTTTATTGGATTGTTTATCTTCCTTTTGTTAAGTTGTATGAGTTCCCTATAACTGTTGGAGATTAAACCTTTATCGGTGATAACATTGGCAAATATGTTCTCCCATGCAGTGGGCTTTCTTGTTGTTTTGTTGATGGTTTCTTTTGCTGTGCAGAAGCTTTTTATTTTGATGTAGTCCCATTTGTTTATTTTCTCTTTAGTTTCCAATGCCCTAGGAGCTGTATCAGTGAAGAAATTGCTTCGGCATATATCTGAGAATTTGTTGCCTTTAAATTCTTCTAGTATTTTTATGGTTTCCCATCGTACATTTAAGTCCTTTATCCATTTTGAGTTTATTTTTGTGTATGGTGTACGTTGGTGGTCTAGTTTCATTTTCTTGCATGTATCTGTCCAATTTTCCCAACACCATTTATTGAAGAGACTATCTTGACTCCATTGTATGTTCTTGCCTCCTTTGTCAAATATTAATTGAGCATATTGGTTCGGGCCGATTTCTGGGCTCTCTATTCTATTCCATTGATCTATATATCTGTTCTTGTGCCAGTACCAGGCAGTTTTGAGAACAGTGGCTTTGTAATATAGCTTGATATCTGGTATTGAGATTCCACCTACTTTATTCTTTCTCAGGATCGCTGCAGCTATTCGGGGTCTTTTTTTATTCCAGATGAATTTTTGGAGAGTTCGTTCTAGGTCTGTGAAATATGCCGTTGGTATTTTAATGGGAAGTGCATTGAATTTATAGATTGCTTTGGGTAGTATGGACATTTTAATGATGTTGATTCTACCAATCCAAGAACATGGTATGTTCTTCCATCTCTTTATGTCTTCCTCTATCTCTTTTTTCAACGTCCTGTAGTTTTCTGAGTACAGGTCTTTTACCTCTTTAGTTAAGTTTATTCGTAGGTAGTTTAATATTTTTGGTGCGATGGTAAAGGGGATTGTTTTTTTAGTCTCTCTTTCTGTAAGTTCACTATTGGTGTATAGAAATGCCATAGATTTCTTGGTGTTAATTTTGTATCCTGCTACATTGCCAAATTCATTTATTAAGTCTAATAGTTTTTTGATGGAGTCTTTAGGGTTTTTTATGTATAATATCATGTCATCTGCAAATAAGGACAGTTTTACTTCCTCTTTTCCAATTTGGATGCCTTTTATTTCTTCTTCTTGTCTAATTGCAATGGCTAATACTTCCAGGACTATGTCAAACAGGAGTGGTGAGAGTGGGCATCCTGTCTTGTTCCTGTTCTTAGGGGAAATGGTGTTCGTTTTTGTCCATTGAGTATGATGTTGGCTGTGGGCCTGTCATATATGGCTTTTATTATGTTGAGGTATGATCCTTCTACTCCCACCTTGCTGAGAGTTTTTATCAAAAATGGGTGTTGGATTTTGTCAAATGCTTTTTCTGCACCAATTGATATAACTATGTGGTTTTTTTCTTTCAATTTGTTTATGTGATGTATCACATTTATTGATTTCTGGATATTGTACCATCCTTGCATCCCTGGGATAAATCCTACTTGGTCGTGGTGTATGATCTTTCTGATGTACTGCTGGATCTGATTTGCTAAGATTTTGTTGAGGATTTTGGCATCTATGTTCATGAGGGATATTGGCCTGTAATTCTCTTTCATTGTGTTGTCTTTACCTGGTTTTGGTATTAGGGTGATGCTGGCTTCATAGAATGAGCTTGGAAGTGTTCCTTCCTCTTGAATTTTTTGTAGTAGTCTGAGGAGGATAGGTTTTAGTTCTTCCTTGAATGTTTGGTAAAACTCCCCTGTGAAGCCGTCTGGTCCTGGGCTTTTGTTTGCTGGAAGCCTTTTGAGGACTGCTTCAATTTCTTCCATAGTTATCGGCCTATTGAGATTTTTAGATTCTTCCTGATTGAGTTTTGAAATGTTGTATTTTTCTAGGAATATGTCCATTTCCTCCAGGTTGTCTAGTTTGTTGGAGTAGAGTTGTCCATGGTATTTTTTTAGCAATCATTTGTATTTCTGTGGGATCTGTTGTTATTTCGCCTCTATCATTTCTGATTTTGTTTATTTGGGTCCTCTCTCTTTGCTTCTTGGTGAGCCTGGCTAGAGGTTCATCAATCTTGTTTATCCTTTCAAAGAACCAGCTGTTGGTTTCATTGATTTTCTGTATTGTTTTTTTGGTCTCTATGTCATTTATTTCTGCTCTAATCTTTATTATCTCCTTCCTTCTGCTCCCTCTGGGGTTTTCTTGTTGCTCTCTTTCTAATTCTTTGAGTTGAAGAGTTAGATGATTTACTACCATTTTTTCTTGTTTTTTGAGATAGGCCTGCAGAGCTATAAACTTCCCTGTCAGGACTGCTTCATTGTGTCCCATAGGTTTTGAATTGTTGTGTTTTCATTGTCATTAGTTTCCAGGATGTTTTTAATTTCTTCTTTAATCTCATTGGTAACCCAATCAATATTTAATAACATGCTATTCAGCTTCCAAGTGTTTGAGTATTTTGGGTTGCTTTTATTGTAGTTTATTTCTAATATTCTGTCATTGTGGTCTGAGAAGATGCTTGGTATGATTTCAATCTTCTTGAATTTGGGGAGACTTTGTTTGTGACCCAATATGTGTTCTATTTTTGAAACTGTCCCATGAGCACTTGAGAACAATGTATATTCCATGGCTTTGGGGTGAAATGTTCTGAAGATATTAATTAAGTCCATCTGATCTAGTGAGTAATTTAGGATTGCTGTTTCTTTGCTGATTTTTTGTCTAGAGGATTTATCCAGTGATGTCAGTGGTGTATTAAAGTCCCCTACTATGATTGTATTGTTGTCGATCTCTCCCTTGATATCTTCCAGGAATTTTTTTTATGTATTTGGGTGCTCCTGCATTGGGTGCATATATGTTTATCAGGGTTATATACTCTTGTTGTATTGATCCCTTTAGTATTATGAAGTGGCCTTCCTTATCTCTGGTTATGGCCTTCACTTTGAGGTCTATTTTGTCCGATATAAGTATTGCTACCTCAGCTTTTTTTTCATTTCCATTTGCCAGAAAGATATTTTTCCATCCCTTCACTTTCAGTCTATGTGAGTCCCTTATTCTGAAGTGGGTCTCTTGTAGACAGCAAATATATGGGTCATGTTTTTTTATCCATTCAGCCACTCGATGTCTTTTGGTTGGAGCATTTAGTCCATTTACGTTTAAAGTTATTATTGAAAGGTACTTGTTTGTAGCCATTTCTAATTTTTGTTCCTGTTTTCTTTCTGAGCTTTTTATTTCTTCTTTTTATACCAGTCCCTTTAGCATTTCTTGCATTGCTGGCTTGGTGGTGATAAACTCCCTTAGCCTTTTTTTGTCTGTGAAGCTTCTGATTCCCCCTTCAATTTTGAATGATAGCCTTGCTGAATAGAGTATTCTTGGATTCAGTCCTTTGCTTTGCATCACTTTGTAAATTTCTGTCCATTCTTTTCTGGCCTGATGTGTTTCTGTTGAGAAATCATTTGATAATCTAATGGGATATCTCTTGTATGTAACTTTCCATCTCTCTCTTGCAGCCTGTAAGATTCTCTCTTTGTCCTGAACATTTGCCATGGTAATTATGATGTGTCTTGGTGTGGGTCTTTTCGGGTTCAACTTGTTTGGGACTATGTGCTTGTGTGACTTTTTTCTTCCCCACCTCAGGGAAGTTTTCTGATATTATTTCTTCAAATAGGTTTTCTAACTCTTGTTCCTCTTTCTGTTGTTCTGGCACCCCTATTATTCATATGTTGTTTCATTTCATGTTGTCCCATAGCTCCCTTAGGCTCTCCTCCTGTCTTTTAATTTTTTTCTCCAATTGCAGTTCAGTTTGGGTGTGTTTTGCTTCCCTGTCTTCTTATTTGCTAATTCAGTCCTCCGCTTCTCCTAGTCTACTGTTGAAACTTTCCATGGTGTTTTTTATCGTAGCTGTATCACTCTTCATTTCTTCTTGGTTCTTACATAAGTTATTGATTTTTTTCATGTATTTCTTTTTGATTCTTGCATAAGTTGTTGATTTTTTCCTCCATCCAGTTTAGGCATTCTAGGACCCTTAATCTGAATTGTTTTTCTGTCATGCTTCATGCCTCTGTTTCACTTAGGTGCTTTTCTGGCGAGTCTTCCTCTTCTTTCCTTTTGGGGTTTCTTTGTCTACCCATGTTTGATCTCACCGACATAGCTAGATGTTGAGTCGTTCAGGGGCTGCTCCCTGGGTGGCAGTGGCTCCTCGGACTGCAGTTGCTCCTCGGGCGGTTGTGGTAGCAGCTGCTCCTCAGTTGGCAGCAGCTCCTCTGGTGGGTGCTGTTCACAGCTGTGGTGGCTCCTCTGGCTGGTGGGGGGAGGCTTCACACACAGCTTCTGTTCTTCAGACAGAGGGTGTGCTAATCACGAGGCTGCTGTTCCTTGGATGAGGGCGGGCTACACACGCAGCTGCTACTCCTTGAACTAGGGCAGACTGCTCACATGGCTGCTGATCCTTGAATGGGGGCTGGCTGCACACTGATGTTGTTCCTCTGATGTGGTGGGCTGCTTGTGGGGCTACTGCTCCTTGGACTTGGACAGGTTGATTACAAGTCTGTTGCTCCTCGGACGGGGGTGGGCTGCTTGTGAGGCTGCTGCTCTTTGGACGGGAGTGAGCTGCACGCGTGGCTGCTCCTCCTTGGAAGGGGACGTGCCACTCACCCAGCTGCTGCTTGTCGGGCAGGTGCAGGCTGTTGTGGCTCTGCTCCTCAGACCAGTGCGTGCTGCACAGGGCTGCCGCTCCTTGGACGTGGGTGGTCTGCTCATGTGGCTGCTGCTCCTCAGACCAGGTGGGCTGCTGCTGCTCCTCGAATGGTTCATAGGTCGACACTCAACCACTGAGCCACACCGGCCAGGCCTAAACTGTTATTCTTACAAAGGTTTTCATCTCTCCATACTTCAAGCCACTGACCATACCTTAGTGCTTGTCTAGCTGACTCCTGCATCCCCTGCCTTCTCCCTATGGGCAGGGCCCCTGATTTCCTCACCTGACAAGATACGTTCATGGAACAGCAACTCTTGATCATGAAGTATCAGAAGGACCTCAAGGCTAAAGAGAAGAAAGTGACAGAAAAGGGAATAATCCCCTGTCCTGTCATGTCAGAAAGTCTCAGGATGATTTTCAGATGAGTTTATAATCCCCCTGGTGATTGTGTGAAAATTCTAGTAATTGGAATAATGTCACAGTTTGTAACAGACAAAATCCACAAAGGCTAATGAAAAGCTCAAATAAATGAAGAAGTAAAAGCAGAAGAGAAAAATAAACCAAAGAGAAAAAAAATAAATCATTGAGAAAATTACAACAGTCCTATTTCTGTTACTGATAATGTAACCTATTAATAGGTATATTTCATGAAATAAATGTTTATAGTATCCATATTTCAGGTATGTGTATTGAAATAAAATATTTTAAGGAGAGTATTAGGTATTCCATAGGAGAAGATATATAATGAATAACTATAGCCTGGGTTCAAGGCCTGGCTCTGCCAGTTACTAGCTCTGTAACCTTAGGCTAGGTGCTAATCCTTTCTTTTCTTCAATCTCTGCATTGAGAGAATAAAAATAATAATACAGATCTCACAGGGTTGTTGTAAGGAATAAATGAGGTCATTTAAAGTATATAGAAAGAATTTCTAAAACACTATCTGTTATAATTATGTTAATTAATTTAGCTGAGGTTGTTCTTTCTTACCATAGTGGGTTTGTATGCATTTTCAAGTCATTAGTACAAAATCATGGATAAGCAAATTTGAGTGAGACCTCAGAGATCACATTTCATAACACCCTGGTTTTAGATAATCATTTCTTCAGTCCTTTACTCCCAAATACGTTGAAGCATCCACTCTGAAAAAATGGCGTCAGGTACATTTCCAGTTGTTAGGCATTCAGCAATAAACTAAACCAGTAAGTCCCTATCTGCTTAGGGCTTATATTCTTGTTGGAAGCGATAGACACAGAACAAAGTAAAAATGGAGATACGTGCCTTGGGGGAAAGTAAGTCAAGTTAAGGAGGAAAGGAGTGCTGGCTGTTGGGAGGGATGGAGGATTTTCAAAATATATGTTGGTCAAGGAAGTCCTATTGATAAGCTATCATTGAAAACATATAAGAGAAGATACAAGCCATGTGGATAGTTGAGAAAGACTATATTAAACAGAGAGAACTGCAAGTGAAAGGCACTAAAATGGGCTCATGAACACTGGAAGGTTGAGGGTGGAGCAGAATGAGTGATGAAAAGTGGTGGGGCATAAGGTCAGATGGTTGAGGGCTCTGTTACAGAGCATTTGAAGTCCTTTGGCCTTTACTGTAAGTAAGATGATGATCCTAAAGGGTTTTCAGAAAAAGGAGAAACATGAGCTGATTTGTGTTTTAAAGAATAACTATGTTAAGAATGGGTCTTAAAAGGCAAAGATGGATCCAAGTTCATGAATCTAATAGGTCACTTCAAAATTTTAATTCAACACTTTCTTTTCCAAGACATAATAATAAAACTTTCTGAAATCAAAGAAAAGAACTTAAAAAGAAAAAAGCAAGAGAAAAATAATTCTTTGTACAAAGGAACCACTATAAGGCTTTTAGTGGATTTCTCAGCAGTGAGCTTACAGGTCAGGAGACAATGGGATAGTATATTCAAAGTGCTAAAGGAAAGAAACTGTCAACCAAAAGTACTTTACCCAGCAAAGTTGTTTTCAGAACTGAAACTAAAATAAAGACTTTCTCTAATAAACAAAAGCTAAAGAAATTTACCACCACTAAACCAACTTTAAAAAAATACTGAATGCCCAGCCAGTGTGGCTCAATGGTTGAGTGTTGGCCCATGCACCAAGAGGTCACTGGTTTGGTTCCCAGATAGGGCATATGCCTGGGTTATGGGCTGGATCCCCAGTAGGTGTGCAAGAGGCAGCCAGTTGATGATTCTCTCTCATCATTGTTGTCGCTATCTCTCTCTCACTCTCCCTTTCTCTCTCTGAAATCAATAAAAACATATTTAAAAAAATAAATGCTGAAATTAGTTCTTAAAGTTGAAACATGTCACTAATTGGTGACATGAAACACATAATAACATATAACACATTGGTAGAGCTAAGCATATAGTCAGATTCAGAATACACTAATATTGTAATACTAGAGGCCTGATGCACGAAATTTGTGCAAGGGGCTCAGCCCTAGCAGCCGTGGCGGCTGCCTCTGACCGTGGTGGCTGCCTTGGCCTTCACAGTACCAGCTTTGTCTGGAAGGTCATCTGGACTGTCGTTCCGCTGTTCAGCCATCCGGTCTAATTAGCATACTATGCTTTTATTATTATAGATAGTGATGTGCTAACTACTTAACTCTAAAATAAAAGCTACAGCACAAAAGCATAAAAATAGCTTATGCTTTTTTATGTTAAAGAACACAATTTAAAATGACCTCAGAAACATATAAATAAAAGTATAAAGTTTTTGTATGCAATTAAAGTTAAATTGTTCTCAGCATAGACCATAACATGTACACATACATATGACATATATATGTGTGTGTGTGTATATGTTTTATGTAAAATCTCATGGTAACTACAAAGCCAAAACTCACAATAGATATACAAAGATAAAGAGAAGAGAACCAAAGCATTTCACTATGGAAACAATCAATTTACAAAGGAAGGCAAGAAGAAAGGAAGAAAAACAAAACTTTAAAACAGCCAGAAAACAATAAATAAGATGGCATTAGTAAATTATTACTTATCAGTAATTATTCTAAATATTAATGAATTGAATTCCCAGTGAATAGCTCAATAGATTTTTTTTTTAAAAAAAGACAAAACTGTATGCTTTTTGTTTGTTTGTTTTTTGTTAATCCTCTCCTGAGGATATTTTTCCACTTATTTTTAGGGAGAGTGGAAGAGAGAGGAAAGACAGAGAGAAACAACATGTGAGAGGAACACATCTATTGGTTGCCTCCTGCACAAGCCCCAACCAGGGCCCTGGGCCCAGGAGGAGCCTGCAACCAAGGTACATGCCCTTGACCTGAATCAAACCCGGGACCCTTTGTTCCACAGGCTGATGCTCTATCCACTGAGCCAAACCAGCAAGGGCTATATGCTGTTTTGAAGAGATTCACTAAGGTTTAAGGAGACACATAGACTCAAATAATGGGATGGGGTAAAAATATTCCATGAAAGTGATAACCAAAAGAGAGCAGGGGTAGCTTAACAGAGAAAAAGACAAACATTATGTAATAATTAAAGGGTCAGTTCACTGAGAAGATAAAACAATCATAAATATATGTGCACCCAACATCAAAGCATCTAAATATATTGAACAAATACTCATATATTTGAAGGGAGTAATAGATAACAATACAAGAAGAGTAGGAGACTTCAATACTCCATTTTCAACAATGGATAACTCACTCAAACAGGAAATCAACAAGGAAACATTGGACTTGAAGCAAACGTTAGATCAAATAAACCTAACAGTCATATACAGGACATAGGTTCAACAGCAGCAAAATACACAGTCTTCTCAAGTGCACACTGAATTTTCTTCAGGATAAATTACATGACAGGTCACAAAACAAGTCCTAGCAAATTTAAGAAGACTGATATGAAACTAGAAATCAGTAACAAGAGGAAGTCTGGAAAATGCATAAATATGTGCAAAATAAATAAAATGCTCCTGAAAATCTAATGAATTGAATAAAAAATTAAAAGGGAAATCAAGAAATATCTTGAAACATAATAAAATTTGAGGTACTAACATATCAAAACCAATGGGATAAAGAAAAACACCAAAAAAAAACCACCAATGGGATACTGCAAGAACAGCTCTGAGAGAGCAGTTTATAGATAAATGCACATACTAAGAAAATAGATCTCAAAGAAACAACTTAACTTTACACCTTAAGAAACTAGAAAAGAAGAATAAACCATGTGCAAAGTTAGCAGAAGGAAGGCAATAAAAAAGATCAGAGCAAAAATAAATGAAGTACAGACCAGAAAAACAATGAAAGATGAATGGAAATAAAGTGGTTTATGAAAAAATAAAGTTGACAAACCGTCAGCTAGACTGATCAGAAAAACAGAAATGACGACTCAAAATCAGAAATGAAAGAGGAGACATTACATCTGATACAACAAAAATACAGAGTATCATAAGATACTACTAAAAACAAGTACACACACACACACAAAAAAAATACTGGATAATTTAGAAGAAATGGATAAATTCCTAGAAACATAAGCCACCAAGACTGACTTATAAAGAAACAGAAAAGCCCTGACCGGTTTGGCTCAGCGGATAGAGCATCGGCCTGCGGACTCAAGGGTCCCAGGTTCGGTTCCAGTCAAGGGCATGTACCTTGGTTGCGGGCACATCCCCAGTGGGGAGTGTGCAGGGGCAGCTGATGAATGTTTCTCTCTCATCGATGTTTCTAACTCTCTATCCCTCTCCCTTCCTCTCTGTAAAAAATCAATAAAATATATTAAAAAAAAAAAAAGAAACAGAAAAGCCGAATGGACCAATAACAAAGAAGGCAATTAAATCAGGACAAAAACCTCCCAATGAACAAAAATCCAGGACAAGACAGCATCAAATGTTAATTCATTTAAAAAAGAATTAACAACAAACCTTCTCAAACTCTTTCAAAAAATTGAAGAAGAAAGACTCTCAAATTTATTTACAAGGTCACCATTGCCCTGATACCAAACTAGATAAGAACATAACAAGAAAAAAAATCACTGGCCAATATCACCACTAAACAAAGCTTCAAAAATCCTCAACAAATATTAGTAAACTGAAATCAACAATACAATAAAAGGATCATCCACCATGATCAAGTGAGATTTATTTCAGGAATGCAAGGATGGTTCAATACTTGCTAATCAAAAATGTGTTACAACACAATAACATAATGGAGGATTAAAATCATATAATCTCAAGAGATGCAGAAAAAGCATTTGATAAAATTCACATCCACTTGTAATAAAAACCCTTAAATTAGAGGGAATGTACGTAATAAAGGCCACATATGACATTTGCACAGTTAACGTCATACTCAAAGGTGAAAAGCTCAAAGCTCTTCCTCTAGATCAAGAATGAGACAAGGATGCCCATATTTACCACTTTTATTCAACACTAGAGGCCTGGTGCATGGATTCGTGCACATTGAAAGGAAATTAATTAGAAGGTGGCTGGCAGGGTGGGACTGGACAAGACAGGCTGGATATACCCTGAGCCAACCTCCTACAGTCCTGGCCGGCCACACCTGGGGTGGCTCCATGACTCAAAAGGCATCTATGGAGTGAGCAGGGTTCCTCTGGCAGGTGGGGGTCCCTTGGCCTGGCTTGTGGGGGTCAGGCTGAAACCTGTTCTCTGACATCCCCCAAGGGGTCCCAGAGTGTGAAAGGGCGCTCTGCAAAGTTGCTGTTGTACAGGGTATGGAACTCAAACACAAGTGTGCAGTAAACCAGATTCAGGCTGACAGTGTTCCAGCAACAACATAACCCACAGCCGAAGGTGGAATTGCGCAGCCCTGTGAGGAATTGGGCTCTCTCCAATCTGGTTTCGGGGTGTGTCACCCAAGAACCACAGGAGCTGCAGCTCGGTAGCTCCTGCATTGAGCATCTGCCCCCTGGTGGTCAGTGCGTGTCATACCTACTGGCAGGTTCCTTAGGCTTTTATATATATTAGTATAGACTAGAGGCCTGGTGCACAAAAATTCATGCACTTTGGGGCAGGGGGTTCCCTCAGCCCAGCCTGCACCCTCTCACAGTCTAGGAGAATGTCCTACTGACAGCTCAGGGAATGTCCTACTGACAGCTTAGGCCCGCTCCCCATGGGGAGCGGGCCTAAGCTACAGTCTGGCCTCCCTCTACAGGAGGTGACCGGGCCAGCCAATCAGGGGACGACACTGCCTCTATCACCCCACCGCTGCCTCCACCCAGCCTCCCTCTGTGGGAGGCAAGGACAGGGGATCAGGGCACGGCACCACCCGCATCACCCTGCCATTGCCGCCCAGCCTCCCTCTGTGGGAGGCAACTAGACGGGCCAATCAGGGGACCCCCCCCAATCACCCCTCCACCACCGCTGGTCACCACCCCCCCATCGCCGTTCCTTCCCTCTTCCCACTGGCACACACCTTGGCTGGCCTGGCACCGCCTGCTTGATGACCCCGCCCCCTGCCAACTGGTCGATTTGCATATTACACTTTTATTATATAGGATAGTATTGCAAGTCCTAGCCAGAGAAACTAGGAAAGAAAAAATAAAAGGCATCCAAATTGGAAAGGAAGAAGTAAAATTCAGTCTTTGCAGATGTACAAAACCCTAAACACTACATGAAAAAAAAAGGTAGGAACTAACTAATAACCTTAGTAAAGTTGAAAGATACAAATCAATCAATATAGAAAAATAAGTTGCATTTCTATACACTTACAATAGAATTTAGGGAAGAGAAATTATTAAAGCAATCCCATTTACAATTGCATCAAGGAGAATAAAATAGCTAGGAATAAATTTAACCAAGGATATGAAAGACCTATACACTAAAAGCTATAAAACATTGATGAAAGAAATTGAAGGAACCACAAATAAATGAAAAGATGCAGGCTCATGGATTAAAAGAATATTGTTAAAATGTCTGCCCTTCCAAAAGCATTCTACAGATTCAATGCAATCTCTATCAAAATTCCAATGACATTTTTCTCAGAAATGGAAAAAATTTATGAAATTTGTATGAAATCCCAAAAGACCCCAGATCACCAAAACAATCTTGAGAAAGAAGAACAAAGGTGGAGGTATCTGAACAGGGACAACATGAGATTTCATCTCCCTACTCAAAATGGCATACAATTTAAAACAATTTTTTTTAATTTTTCACTGAGGTATTTTCAGACTGAGATTACTGAAAATATGCGAAGTGAAACTGCCATGGGAAAGAAGGAAATGCTGCCATTTGCAACAACTTGGATGATACTTGAGGTCTTTCTGCTAAGTGAAATAAGTCAGACAGAGAAAGACAAATATTTTGTGATTGGCTTCCTTAAGAGGCTGATGATGGGAGGTGGGATGTGCCAAAGGATAAAGAATTAAATGAAAGCATGAATAAGAAGGTGCCAAATACATGATCAAACAGGCCTCCTGGTCACCCAAAGACACAAGAGGGCTTTTCCCAGGGAAGGCCTGAGGAAGAGGTGAGATCTGAGCTGGGCTGGGAAGGAGGGGCCCTTGGTTAGCTGAGTGAACAGAGGGCCCTCCATTTTAGGAGGCTCCTCACACACATTACAGGATGAGATCCTTTTCTTCTGGGCAGCATTTTTCATAATTACCAACAGTGGAAAAGCTTGGAGGCACTGGAGTAAAATGAACATTTTGGCTTGAATAACCCAAGCTTGAGGCCCAGCTCTACGTGTTGTAGCACATTTCTTCATCTCTAGTACATGGCAGTGGTAGTACCTCTCTCACAAAGGCGTGGTGAGGCTCTATGGGCTAAGCATGGGGCAAAATAAGCTCGGCTCTTCCAGACACTTCTGAGGATACAGAGGGAAGGAATTTGTACTTATCACCCTCTGAGGGTGGTACTTACCTTGTCTCCTTTCTCTGAGAAAAGAGGAAATGGAACAGAAAAGGGAGACGAGGAGAAAGGTGCCTTTTAAAGAGAGTTAGATCAGCCGAAGAGATAAAAAAAAAAGGCCACAGTCATAAAAGCACAGACAGCATATACCTTTAAAAGCAAAAAAGAGATAAAGGAAGTATTATACTGACAAAGGAGGCTGATGGCACCAAGATAACGCACCCCAAATAAGAGAATGAGGGAAAGGGACTAAGAGACAGAGGGCTGGGGAAGTGAAAGATCTACTCTAATAGTTAAATGCTGGCTGAATCTGTAAGTTCAGCAAATAAAGACTTTAAAAGTATATATTTTTTATCAATTTTAGAGAGGGAGTAAGAGAGAAACATCAATGATGAGAGTGAATCATTGATCAGCTGCCTCCTGTATGCCCCACACTGGGGTTTGAGCCCAGAACCTGGGCATGTGCCCCAATTGGGAATCAAACCATGACCTCCTGGTTCATAGGTCAGCATTCATAGGTCGAGCCAAGTAGTCTGAGCAAAGCCTTTTTTTTAAAAAAAAAACAAAAAGTTGAAGGTTAAAGGAGAATGTAAAATTAGGGTATGTCCTGTGTCACAAAGGACAGGCCATTGATAAGACAGCACAACGTGAGGACAGCCTGTGCTGGTGCCAAATGGGCGCCTGTCCTTGCTCCCTGTGGGCTACAGGAGTCAAGTGAGCCTGCAGTATGTGAGGCCTACAAAAGTGGAAAAGGCAAAAGTCAGCCCAAGAGAAAATCTTGCATCATCCTGAATGTGTCAACTGGGAAGTCAACACGGTGAACCCCAGGCTGGGAGTTCGCCCCCAGAGAAACATTCCACGCATGCTCACCACCTGATAGAGGAATCCAGTGCTCAGCTGGGGCTGATTCAACCGAGGGCACCGCCTCCCACCCAGAAATTGGGAACAGCTGGAATGGGAATGACCTCTAGCTGGTCTGTGACCCATAACTGTTGCGGCCTGAAGAAAAGGACCTCCAGGAGACGGTCCTTCCTGACTTGATCCTGAGGCCGAATCTGTGATACACTGGCCGGGTGATCAGAGGGCAAAGGACCAAAAGGGTCAGCAAAGAGGCTCTGGGAAACTGTCCTGTCGGCGGTGCGGATGCTGACACACAGCTGTCTCCCAATTAGTACAGTCTCACTCTCCCCACTACTTTCACCTAAATGCATATTCATTGAAAACAGTTTCTTAAAGAAGTCCTGTGTGGGAACGGCAAATGAGAGTAGCGGTTAACAAAACCTTAGGCGTGGTTGACTGGGAGGCCTGGTTTCAACTGAGAATGTCATTTCTTACAAGCCTGTTATTTACCAGCCAGCTAGGTACCTTCTCTATATTTGAGTTTTTCTATCAAGAAAGTATGGAGAATGATAGCTGAACCCAGGAGACTTTGAGAGGGGAAAGTAAGATCATTCATGAATATCACTTCTTAGCATAGAGTGTGCTACCATGTGCTTTTAAAAAAGTATGGCTATTGAAGATTATTATTCTACAAATCTGTGGTTTCCCCTGGCATTGATTAATTTCAAGCTAGATGTTTTTTAAGTATCAAAAAAGTCAAAACTCAACTATAACTTCACTCAACAACATGGATAAATCTCACAAAATGTTGAGCAATAAAAACAAAGACAAACAGAAAAGAGTACATATTACATTGTTTAATCTATAGAAAGTTCAAAAACAGGCAAAACAAATCCAGTTAGGAAGTGAGGGTAGTTTTACCCTTCAGAGAGAAGATGGAGCACAGTGTTTGTGTGTCTGGGAGCTGGCTCCATGGATGTGTTCATGGAGAAAATCACTGACCTGTACACTTAGGACAGGTGCTTTTCTATATGTAGGTTCTATTTCATTATAAAGTTCACTAAGCCAAGTTTTAAAAAGATAAGAAATTCCTCATATTTCTTTCATATACTGTGGGAAACTAGCTCCTCCCATGTGTTCATTCATTCCACAAATATTTATTAAACATCTATTATGTGGCCAGCATCATCCTCGTGCATGGGATACATCTGCAAACGAGTCAGAAATCCTGCTTTCAGCGACAGCTGAATTTTCCATATTTAGGGAGGACAGGAAGGGCAGAGTGGGAAGAAGAATCTTGGCTAAAACTCATGATAATTTTCAGTTTCCTCATGAGGCAAATGGGCATGATAAATGTCTTGTCTACTTTTCAAAGAATATTTATGTATTTTGAACCTTATTAGGTAAAGAGGAAAACTTCTCTCTTGGGATTTCATAAATAACACATATTGGTTGTGTGAGTAATGCCTCAACAATACCCTCAAACCAGGGGTTAGGAGGGCTTTCTCCCAACTTCAGATATGGCTCTCTGCGGCCTCTTTATTTTACCTTCTAATGAGAGTTTCCGGTTATATTCATGGCTTCAAAATCCAGTAACCAGGGATAGTGCCTAAGAGTACCTTCAGTGGAGAGGGCACTTGAAAAGTATCAATTTCCATCAATAGTCCCCCCAAACCTATTCTAAAAAGAAGTCATAGAATCTAAATTGAAGAGTGATGTCAATAAAATGGCAGACTAGTAATTTCCAAGCTTTCACTTCCCCACAGAAACATTAAACACTTACACACACACACACACACACACACACACACACACACACATACACAAACTCACACACAGACACACGCTAAAATAATGTTATTGGAGCAATGAAACAAGGTCAAAGTTCTACAAGCAACCAAAAGCTCAGCCAGTCAAGAAAAAGCCACATTCAAAATGGTAGGAAATTTTGTGGTGCTTTTTCTTGTCCCTGCCCCACCACCTCCTTGCAGTGTCTTGGTCTTGAGAAGGTAGCATCCTAGTTTCCAATTCCCTCCCAGAAACCAGTGGGACCTTATTTGCTACATTCTAATCCATCTGGGGTCCTGAACATCTACCTGTCTGTGCTTCACCTAACTTAGAGCTGGGGAGGAGTGGAAGCTACTCATAAAAGCTGCGAAGACCAAAACCAGTAGATGCCGAGGGCAAGAGGTTACTGGTGAAGATGTACAATAGGACAACCAAGGCCCTGGGAAGAAGCTGGTGAAGTAAAATATTCAGAACCAATCTTGTATGTGGGTGGAGAAGACTGAAAAGGCCACTCAAGGCCTAGAAAAAAACCTCGTGCTCAGAAAAGACCTTACCTTTTCAACTCAGGCAGCCCCTAAGGCCCAGAGCACGCTTAGCTAATTGGTGAAGAATGAGCCCAGCCCAGAGCCAGTCTACAAAGACTGGAAGAGATTGTTGTTTTTCCAAGTGCCAACTTTCAACAACAAAAAAAAAATCATCAAGTAGGCAAAGAAACAGGAAAGCACAGCCCACGACAAGAAGAAAATGAGCTGTCAGGAAGCATCTAAAGAACTTGGACAAAGAATTTAAAACCACGATCGTACTCAGCAACACAACAACACACAAACTGATTAAAATATGGGTAAAGGACTTGAATAGACACTTTTGCCAAGAATGTATACGAATGGCCAATAAGTACATGAAAAGATGCTCAACCTCACTAATCATTACGGCAATGCAAATCAAATCACAACGAGATATCACTTCATACCCATCAGGATAGCAACAACACGTGCTGGAGAGGATGTGGAGAAATTGGAACTCTTGTGCATTGCTGGTGGGAATGTAAAATGGTGTAATCACGGTGGAAAGCAGTATGGCGGTTCCTCAAAAAACCCCCACAGATAGAATTACCATATGATGCAGCAATTCCACTTCTGGATACATACTGAAAATAATTGAAAGCAGGAACTCAGATATATATATGTATATCAATGCTCATAGCAACATTATTCACAATAGGTGAAAACAGCCCAGATGTCTATTGACTGATGAGTGGTATTCTAGATAGAATATTTGTGTTCCCTACCCAATTCACACCTTGCAATCTGAATCTCCAAATGTGATGATGTTAGGAGGAGGGGCTATGGGAGATGATTAGGTCAAGAGGTTAGCACCCTCATTAATGAAATTAGTGTCCTAACAGGAAGAGATATGAGAGTTTGCTCCCTCTCTGCACTCCACTAAATGAGGATAGATGAGAAGATGGCCATTTGCTGGCATCTTGATTTTTGACTCCCCAGACTCAAGAAGTATGAGAAAACTGTTTACCATTTAGTCTCCCAGTCTGTGGTAATTTATTACAGCAATGCAAACTGACTAAGAAAAATGGATAAACAAAATGTGGAATATATATATATATATATATATATATAGAGAGAGAGAGAGAGAGAGAGAGAGAATAGAATATTATTCAGCTACAAAAAGGGATGAAATTGTGACACATGCTACAATAGAGATGAACCTTGATGACATTGTGGTAAGTGAAATAAGCCAGACACAAAAGAACAAATATTGTATGATTTCACTTATATGAGGTTCCCAAGTAGATTCATAGAGACAGAAAGAACAATAGTTGTCAGGGTTTGGAGTAGGGGTAAAAGGGAGCTAAGTATTAAAGGGTACAACTTTCAGTTTGGGAAGTTGAAAATTTCCTGGAGGTGGATGGTTGTGGCGATGGTTGTATAACAGTGCAAATTTACTTACTGCCTCTGAACTACACACCTAAAGATTGTTAAAATGGTAACTTTTATATTATGCAACCACAGATTTTGTCAGCCCCTTTGTGCCCCCTCCAATGTTTTGCTTTTATTTATACCTTCAGTGAATATTTATTGATCGTTGACCATGTGTGAGGCACTGTCTTAGACACTGAAAATACAATAGTTAAAAAAAATCTCTGTGTCTTTGGGACACTTAGATGATAGCAGACAGGAATTGTGGGGCTGCTGGTGCCTGAAATCAACCTCTACTGTGCCATGGAGCAGTCAGCTCTGCACAGCCAAGAAGAAGTAGCATTTTCACAGTAAAGATTCAAAATTGTGGCCCTCATTGGCAATTTAATTGAGCAATTACAACATGCCAGGCTTTATGGAAGAACCACTAAAAGGGCTGGAAATAGGATAAATATTACTTCATCCAGGCCCCTATAGCTTCCTTGTAAATATCACTGCAGGTAGAGAGCATCACATTGAAGGAGTACTCAGGTGCTTATCGGGATGACGCTATCATATTATTGCACGTCATAGTACATACTAGTAACCTTCCAAAGACTATGCTTTCATCTCCCAGGTAGGCAAATAGACTTCTATATTTGCAGCTTAGGACGTTCCCATGCTAGAGGCTTAGTCAGGATATTAATAATCATTAACATGTATAAAGAATTTTACTATGGGCCAAACATTGATCTAAGTGCCTTACATGCATTAACTCTTTCAATCTCCATTGACCACTATTTAAGGGAAGTCCTGTTATTATCTGCATTTTATCACTGAAAAAAAACACAGATTCAGAATTGAAATAATTTTCTCAAGACCACAGAGCTAATAAGTAGCTCTAGATCCTGACAGAAAGTAAGGCAGATGTGAGAAATTCTGTTTTATCTGGGCAATGAGATCATTGGCTGGCCAATCAGAACAGTCAGCGGCCCGTAGTTCAGCCTTTGGCCCAGCTGTGCAATTGTTAATAAAGCTCCCAGGTGACCAGATGTCTATTAGCCTGATCTAGGCCTGTCAGCAGAGTCCTGTGGGCCATGTCTGGCCCCATTAAGGAACTGGCTAAGATGCACTGATCATTATTTCTTTGTTCCCTGGCAAAGGGGCCTGGGTTAGTGAGAGGGAGAGTGAATGGGAAAGACAAAAATGGCCTCAGATTTCACAACACAGCTTAGGATGGTGAGTATACATTTAGCACGGACACATGACAACCCCCCAATCGGGCCACATACTTCTCTCTCTGAAAATCGTCGGTGGAAAACATTACACCATACCTGATGTTACGGTACCTGGGATCCTGCTCTAGTCAGGGCTTCCGGCTCTGAATGACAAAAGCAAACCGGTGTGGGTGTAGGTGGGCGTGTGTCTGGTTCCAAGCACAGGCGCACGCCAGCAGCTGATGTCACAGAGCCTCGCCCACTGCTTGGTGTGTTAAACAGCAGTGACTCATCGGCTGGCTCTGGCTCGCATGGTAACCATTCAAACCGAGAACGTCAGAGGGAAAACCCCCCCGGCTGCACAGAATGACACTCTCAACCAAGGACAGAAAGACACCCAGGAGCCACTCGCTAAAAAATGAGATTTTTTTTTTTTTTTTTTCAGAGAAAAGAGGCTGTTCCACTTCTCTGAGTCACTATTCCTGTGAGCCATCTGGAAACAGAAAGAATGACTCAATAAAGCACTACCTGTCCTGGAAATAGAGTCAGAGAGCTGGGTGGGGTGGGGTGGGGGGGGGGAGGGGAGGGGGAGGGAAGAGAGGAGGCTGAAGGAGGGGGGAAGAAGGACATGAGAAGCGTTTCCTGGGGGTAGATGTTCTCACATATTTAATGATGACACTCTCAGAAGGCGGAGACTCAGAAGTGGCCAAGTCCACCTCCCTCCGTTTCAGTGAGACTCAGTCCAGACATGAAAGAACTTGACCTCACCATCCAGGGTGTCAAGCATCTCCATCAGAAAATCAGAGACCCGAAAGTTAGCTGGGCTGAGCAAGAAAAATCCTCCACCTACTTCGCTCCTACCCCTATACAAGGACTCAATATACCAATTATGGCTACAGAATTCACAAGGGAACTGGGGAGGGAGGGAGCGGGGGAGGATCGAGGACTAATCACTCTCTTCCTTCCACCCCCCACCCCCTCCCCCTCCCCCCGTGCCCCAGAGATGGGGTGTTAAAACGTCCCTATGGTTAAAGGGAGCTATTACTAACTCCTCCTCCTCTCTCTTTCTCTCATACTTTCAGCAAAATCTCATACTTGCTGCTCTGTTAGAAAATGCGTCCATGTCTGACCGGGCTGGTAAGAAGTGGTTGGAGAAGCCACCGTGTTAGGGATGGGTCAGGTCCTCTGAAAAAAACGTGTCACTTGGGCCTTGAGACCCAGCAGAGAGACTGGTCCGCTGCCTGAGGACAAGAGCTTCTCTCAAAAGAAAGCCACAAGCTTTTCAGTCAGATGGAGTTGAACATGAACAAGTTACTTCACCTTCCTGAGCCTTACCGTCCTCAGTCGGATAAACAGGAATAATGACGGCGGTCTTGCAGAGTAGCATTAAACCAGATGACACGTGTGAAGTGCACCACACGGTACAAGTAATCCTTGTTTAATAAGTTCCTTTTCCAAGGCCAAATAAAGCCGCCTTTGCCTTCCTTCCCCTGCCCTGCATTCCACCCCACCCAAGACCAATCAGAACCAAATACAGGGCTTAATCGAGACGGAATTCATTCACATTTTGTTTCTATTTTCCCCTCTAGGAAAAATAAAAAGTGATCAAGGGAAAGAGAGAGCGCATGTGAACACACGACTGCTCCAGGGTGCAGGGTCGGTTCTCCCACGGCGTTCTCATGCGACCTCATATGTTGCCGGAAGTTTTCCTCTCAGTAAGTGGACGGGACACATGACCACGCAAGGGGCATTCCTTTCCAGCTTGGAGTAACACCTTCCATTTTAACTGGACTTTTCCCAAATGGACCTGTGTGGGCTTCGCTCCAAGAAGAGGGAGACCACACTCTCCTTTCTTTGAAAAAGGCAGCATGGAGTCGAAGGCCTGGAATGCACAGACCCAGAAACCAGGAACCAGTTTCCTCCTCCTGAGGAGTTGATTACGTCTAGGCCCAGCTTCCCAGGCACGCGACCAGGGCAGCCACGCAGGCCCCAACCCGCAGAGGGCGTCCTGCTTAGGATTTAAGGCTGTTGCTGTCACTTTCTTGAGATTCTTAAAATATTTCTTTGGGGTGTGTGTGTGTGTGTGTGTGTGTGTGTGTGTGTGTGTGTGTGTGAATGGAGTCTGATGGGACCATGGAAAATGTGCTGGGAACTTGCAGGCTGCCTCATACCACCTCCAGGGGAGGGTTCTGGGTGCACTGGGCCCTGCCCAGCCTCCTCCCTGCCCACCTTGTGACCACACCTGCCCTCCCTCCCCTGCAGGGTGTGGCACAGGGGTGGGGTCAGGCAAAGGCCAGGCAGCACCTCTGGGGAGAGCCTGGTCCCACCCCAGGCTGGCAGCACCAGGGGTGTCATGTGAACCGCTGGCCAGAGTCGACATCTTAGCAGCAGAGTCCCTCACCCATTCATCACTGACCCAGGATCCGAGCCTGTTCAGGTGCGAAGGCACAAGATCCTTGGGGGTTCTCCTATGTGTGTCAGTTGGGGTGCAGATCCTTAGGAAAGGGGAGCTCCCGGCTTAACTGCCCAGCCCAGCCCCAGCCACCACACGGCGCAGGAGGTCTGGCTGCTGGTGGGAAGTGGAAGGGCCCTGCAGGGCAGGGCATGGCCCTGGAATATCCCCAGGCCCTGCGGGATCCTCTCTTCCTTCGTTGTGTGTACGCACTCTGGCCAGTTTTAAGCCCTCTGATAGGGGCTGAGCCGCAAAATTCAAACTGTATAATTTCAGTGATTCTGCATATTAGATTTCTGATATTTGCATTTTAAATCAGCTTTACACAATGTAAAGGTAAATGGTAAAATTCCTGCTAATAACTCAAGATTTTAATTTTTCTTAACTGAGACCAACATTAAACAGCAAATAGCACACAACTTGCCAAGTCATGGAAGTTTTTATGTACATTTAAATGGGAAATGGTGCCCTGGCTGGTTTGCTCAGTGGTTACAGCAGCTGGGTTGCAGACTGGAGGACTGAAGGGTCTCACGTTCTATTCCTGGTGCCCATAGTATTTTTTACTGCGAAAGGACCACTTATGGTTCCTGATAAGCCTAAGACAAAATCATATTTTGCATATTGAAATTGGAGGCAGTTCAGCTCAAATATTTTCACAGACACATTTTTGCCACTCTTTTCAGTGTCTTTCTTTGATACATATTTTTACAAAATAAATTTGTCCAAAAACTTGCCTCTATTTATGATCCTTTTGAATCTTTCACTAAATTTAGATGCTGGAAATTGTAAGCTTTCTCCATTTCCCTCCATCCTGGCATATGGAATAGAAATTTCTCCAGTTAAAAACAGAAGCTTTATTAAAAGATTCCTCCCACAAATAGAAATATTGCAAAGCAAAATTTAAAACTTCAGCATGAAATATTCATATACCACTTGAATCCTCATTATTTCCACTTCTTCTTTTAGGGGGGGGCTGAAGGTGGGGAAGAGGGGGATTTTAATGTCTTCCTTTTTCTTAATTTTTTTTCTATAACTGCAATTTGCCAACAACTTAATTCTTGGGTGGTCCATTTGTTAAATATGTGCACTTAAATTCACAATTTATTTTAGACAAAATGTAATCAAAAGTTAAATAAATTGTCTACAAAATATTTTAAAACCACTATTTTTTAAAAATATATATATATTATTGATTTTTTACAGAGAGGAAGGGAGAGAGATAGATAGTTAGAAACATCGATGGGAGAGAAACATCGACCAGCTGCCTCCTGCACATCTCCCACGGGGGGATGTGCCCGCAACCCAGGTACATGCCCTTGACCGGAATCGAACCTGGGACCCTTCAGTCCGAAGGCCGACGCTTTATCCACTGAGCCAAACCGGTCCTGGCTAAAACCACTATTAAGTTGATTTACAAAGTGTCTTTCAAAGTCCTTCAAAGACTCAGGCATTTCTAAACATTTAATTGGTGATGAGCAGCAAAGAAAAAATGTAAGTTCTGCCATGAAAAAGTAGTTTTGTATATTCAATATCACCAGCATTATAAAAATTTATATTACTCTGCAAATATATAAAAATGTATTTAATTGGTAAAATAATACAGCTTGTTTAGCTGCAATTATAAAATATTTGTGCACCACAACCAACACAAGTACATTTCAGCTCCATAAGTTTCTTAATATGATATAATGTTTATACCTCATCTTTGTTCTTTACCAAAATGTGTTTATATTACCACAAAATAATTTTATGTTCAAAGTTAAACTTTGTTTTAAACTAAATGTGCAATAACAGTCACAATAATGGCAAGCCAATGAAATTCCAAACAATTTCCTTTGATTGTATGAATTACATTGTTTAAGAAAAGGAATTGGAATTAACTGCTTTTCTCTTTGGAGCATTTGGTAATACTAATGCAAAACCAACATAATTAACTGAGAATATCTCTTCTACTAATGGAGCCAATGGTTATCACTTCATTTTCATGTGTCCTAGAAAACTTGGAATTGAAGACAAACAGAACAGTCATTTGATATAATGAAAATCCTGTCCATAGAATGACAATGAAATGCACTTTTTGCATTCACACACATGAAATTGTTGTAGTCATGCAGTTTCCTTGTAAGTACTAATTTTCAAATTAATGATTTTTAGAGATTTCTGACTTCTAGTTTTCATTTTGTTAGTAATATTTCATTTGATCATTTTTTTTCTCAATCAGCATCAACCATCTCAAGAAACAGTAATTAAGTAGCTAATTTTTCATTGAACATGTGCTTTTAATATTTTTGAACTCATAGCTCCTGAAAGTGTTTATTGTTCTATAAAAGGCCATCAAATAATAAAGTCAAATAAATTGTTAAGATATATAACATATAGTAAATGACAAAACCACTGTAGTAGACTTCTCTCTTTCTGCATTATAGTAAATCACCCAACTTCTATTTCCTGTTTATTATTTCAGCTACATTTAACCTTTACCGTCCCTTGTTTCCCAATGACTATGGTGGTTTCCTGCTTCTCACAGGCTGGCACAAGGGGCTGATATATCAGTAGAAGAGCAGTTCTTCCCCCACATCTACTCAAGTCCTTTGTTTTCTGTTGGGCTATTTTATCATGAATGCTTGTATGTTGTCCTTGAAAGGTAGGTACCTTTTGATTCAACCACATGTTAAGATGAGAATTCTGTTCATTGACATATATCTCAAACACTACAAGAAGAATCCATGGAGAAGTTAGAAATACACAGAAGAGTTCCTAATTTGTTTAAAAAATGAAAAATATAAGACAAATGTTAAAATGGACAGTACTATAACAGGCAAACCACACTATTTGGTTATCTAATTTATAATCTTTTTTCACTGAAGCCATAGTGATGTCTCTGAAATGCAAATTTGACCTTGTCCCTCCCTTTATCTCCCTCTCTTCAACGGCTCCTTATAAGACAACTAGAGGCCTGGTGCATGAAATTCATGCACATGGGGGGGGGGGGGCTCCCTCAGCCCAGCCTGCACCCTCTCCAATCTGGGACCCCTGTGGGATCAGGCCTAAACCGGCAGTCAGACATACCTCTCACAATCCAGGACTGCTGGCTCCTAACCGTTTGCCTGCCTGCCTGCCTGATTGCCCCTAACCACTCTGCCTGCCAGCCTGATCACCCCCTAACCACTCCCCTGCTGGCCTGATTGATGCCTAACTGCCCCCCTGCTGGCATGATTATCCCCAACTGCCTTCCCCTGCAGGGCTGAGAGGACTGGGGGACTCTGGCTGGATGAGGTGGGGCTGAGGGGACTGGGCGCCGCCTTCTTGTATCTGTGGGTGCTGCCATCTTGTGAGGGTGTGGCAGTCAATTAGCATATTCCCTCTTTAGTAGATAGGCTGTTCAAACACTTCAGGATAGCCTACAACACCCTTCATGATATGCACACCCCTCATCTCTCACCATCCCCATCTCACACAGTTGAGTCCACCTGCTTAGCATAAGCAGAATGGAAGAGATATAGGAAGCACTAACTCAGTTTGCTAGTGCAGTAAAGGACCCTGCCACAACTTTCCTACAGGAACTAAGATTTCCCCTTTCTTTGGGTATCAGCCTAAATGTCACATCCACAGGTTAGAGATCTCCTTTTGAGCCCAACATCTGGTTAAAATGTTCTTACTGTCTGCTCTCATTATGCCCTGTACCTTCCCCTCATAATACTTTCTGTCCCCTGTTACAATCACCTGTTTCCTTCCGAGTCACTTGATGAACTACAATGGCCAAGAAGATAGCCTCATGTCTTATTCATCTTTATACCCCTAACATCAGATAACAGGACACATAGTTATCCTTTAAAATATTATTTAAATACAGTGTAAACTAGTATCAATTTAGTAGTACAAAGTGACAGTAACTACTCAAAGTACAAAGGAGTAAGAGTGCTCGGTAGGTACATTAGACATCACTAAAGATATATTTGTTCTAGGTCCCAAAAAATTCAAATAGGAAGAGTCAAGGTCAGGATTAGAGTTAGGGTTAAGGTTAGATTACCACAGAATGGGGGTTCAGGAAATAAGTACCAATTAGAGCAGAACTTGGAACATACAGAACTTGGAGTCTAGTCTAGGGCATCGTTACTGTATTTTGTAGGCAATGGGAAGACATTGGAAAGTCATGAGCCAGAGTGTATCACAATACAGGTATCCAGGTTAGTCTGGCTAAAGAAAAAACTGGGAGTCCTGAAGCTCAATATTTCCAACTTCCTTGTTTTAGACTCAAAAGCTGAACCTGCCTTCCACAATTCAATCATAAACCCACAGAATCAAAATAAAACAGACAACTGATTTCTGGGGATGACCCAGAGATTCCTGGGAATGACCCAGAGATTCCTGGGATGTTGAAACTTACCATCCTGGTCTGAAAAATAAAATACACCTACTGTTGCCTGGCCAATGTGGCTCAGTGGTTGAGCACCGACCTACGAACCAGGGGATCACAGTTTGATTCCTGGTCAGTGCACATGCCCAGGTTGCGGGCTTGATCCCCAGTGGGGGGGGGGGGGGGGGGGCGCATATAGGAGGCAGCCGATCAATGGTTCTTTCTCATCATTGATGTCTCTCTCTCTCACTCTCTCTCTCTCTCTCTCTCTCCCCTCCCCCCCCCCCCCAGAGCCAAATGCCATGTCTCAGAAGGGAATTATTGACTTACCACAAACCTGTCACAAGACATGTTATTAAATACAGGGCTCTAGTAATGACTGCCCCGCTCCCCATGCCTTTGTCCCACCTCCCTCTGACCTGACTGCCTTTCAGTTTGAATTGAAGCACCCATTCAAGGAATCCACAATGGCTCTTTCTCCGTTAACACAAGCAACATTTTACCATGTACTGTCTGGTTGGTTGCCCATATGTATCTATCTTTCCAGTCATAACACAAAAGCACATGTGGTACATCTGCCCGTGCTCAGTACCAACGCACATGACAATTTGGGTGGACTTCACTCTGTCAACTCAAATGGCAAATAGGATAAAAATGGTCAATTTCACAGTTCAGCAGTAAAATAATAGCAACCTGTTATTTAACTGACATGGCCAATGAGTCTGTCTTGAAAATATGCATCTGACAATCTTCTCACTCCCAAGGACTTTCACCTTCTTGAGACGCAATCAACAATTTCGTTCATCCAGAGACATAGCTGACAATTTTGTCTTCCACAGTTTAGATTGACAATTTGTTCTTGAAGATACAACACTGGCAGTCATGTACCCAGTCACCACTCATCACAGCTAAGATAATGGAACCTAAATATTTCCTACTTTTAAGATAGCAGTCTTTCCCCAAAAAACTTTTATATTTTTCTATATTTCAATAAAAGAAAAACGAGTCCAGAAAAGTTTGCTTTTGACAACAGGAACAAATAATTCCTCATAGTTTGCTTGTGCGCACCACTTTGCATTCCTCAGCTGTTCCTTATTCCCACTGTAAGGGATTCACGTGAACGATGGTTTATTTTAATGCAAAAGGTGTGTTGATCGCCTTCTAGGAAAGATTCCCATATATTATGACAGAATCATCAGGAAAGCCTAATCTATTTATTTTGAGTGGGATAAAAGCATTCAAGACTTGGGTATTGAGGATATTTCTTTTGCTGTGAAAATTCAAAATCTAGATTAGTTACAACTGGAAAAAATGTAATAGAAACCCAATCGCGTACACGACAGGCATACCTCATTTATTGCACTTCGCTTTGTTGTGCTTCACAGGTGCATTTTTTAAAAATAACAAATTGAAGGCGAGACTCTCCAGCAGCAAAACCATTATGACTCACTTTATTTCAATACTTGCTTCGTTGTAGTGGTCTGGAAGCAAACCCACAATACCTCTGAGGTACGCCTATATTAGATTTTGCCTATCAAATTCCCAAGGCCACAGACCTGCCAGTCCTCTGGAGTTCAGGAGATTGGACCTCCGTGCTACCCATAATTGACTCAGCATCTCCAACCATCTCCCCCTGAGCCCAATTTGTTGACATTAGTACCATTTTCCTCCTCTCGCTATGCTTCATTCCCAGACTAAGGGAGGAGATTGAGGGAACAAGGAGGAGAGTTACATCATTTTTAATATATAGAATGACACGGTTCCCTTTCATCATGCACTCATGTTCCTTCTACCTCATTCTGTAAACATGGAGGCTCCACAATGAAACCAGAAAAATATTAGCAGATCAAACATGATAGTAAAGACACAGCAGAAACTGGCCAGACAGCTCTGATCTCTTCTTTTTTTTTTTTTTTTTCGTTTTGTCATGTGGGTTAAAATCTCTCTAGCAGCCTTATGACCTATATCCTATGTTTACTTTAAAAAAACCTATTTGAGCCTGGCTGGCGTGGCTGAGTGGTTGAGTGTCAATCCATGAACCAGGAAGTCATGACTCAATTCCCGGTCAGGGCACATGCCTGGGTCATGGGCTTGATCCCCAGGATGGGCATGCAGGAGGCAGCTGATTAAAGATTATCTCTCATCATTGATGTTTCCATCTCTCTCTCCCTCTTCCTTCCTCTATGAAATCAATAAAAATATATATTTTAAAAAACTATTTGTTCCAAAGCATTTTATTAACCATTTCAATAGCAGCATGCACAGGGATCCCGGTCCCCATGAGAATGTAGCCTTCATCGGAGGGCTTCTGACCAAGCTTCTCCACCCCACTCCTCCATCCTCTCTGGCTCCCTCCTTAACCCAATATTTTCCTGTGCTCCCCTGATCTAGGCGGGCGTTTGTTTTCAATGAACAAGTCTGATTCATATGAACAAAGAAAACCAAGGATTTCTAGCCCCGGCTTATCTTTCCGGGAACAGACAACAACAGCTGCTCAGCATCTGAGGAAAACAGTTGTATTAAAGGAATGGGGAGGCACTGATTCAATCTGGTGGCCAAGGGAAGTCAAAATTAACAGAGAGCTGCCATAGTGGTCCCGCTGCCCAGAATGAGAAAGAACTGTGAGGGTCCCGCTCAGAGGCCACGTGAAGGTAATGAAGAAAACCACACTGAATTCCCTGAAGGTCCTCTCACCAGGGCTGTAATGGGGCACCGTGTGGTGCTGTTTTAGCCACAGTGGTGAGTGGCCACCTGCCATTGTATGCACAGAAAGCATCCTGGAGTAAAGGTCAGGGTGGATGTTGAATTGATTTCTCATAATGTAATCAATAAACACATCATTATGACCCACCAAATCCTGCAGACATTGCTAGGAGGTATGAACTGTGCTGTGCAATAGGGCCTCAGATCTCTACAATGGAGCAAATGGAGTTGTATGATTCCACCACTTCCCAAAAACTACAGACAAGAAAAGAAAAAACTCATCCCTTCTCCCCAGTCAGCATATCCTTGCACTACAGTCCAATTGTGTTTAATCTCTCAAATTGGCTTTTATTTTTAGAGGTATGGTGTCCCACCATGTCAAATATGTATTTCTTTTAGAAACCTACTCTGATTTTCTTTTAAATTTCGGCCCTGTGAGAAAATCATGATGAACATTGTACTGCATTGTGGCTATTGACATTTACAGCTTAAGGAGACATATAAAAAGCCACATTTTCCATGCTTTTAACGTTTTCTCACTCTCTCTGATGAGATCCCAAATCCTAATTCTAAATTCCTTGGGTGCTCACTAATAAAACCTGAATCCCAGACCAAAGACCACGGAGAAATGCTTAATGAGGTGCAAAATGTGATTTATTTGTTCTTGAAAACTATGAACTTGAAAAATGAATTTAGATCACAGAGCCAAGCACATGGACCTTCCCTAGAAGCAGCAAAGCATATTCCTTTGATGGAGAAAGGGGCTTTCCTCGCGACTCCCATCCTCTTAGTCACAACCAAGTTGATCAACAGTGGACACCTTTCTGAAGGGAACCAAGATGTAAGCTGAGCACAATGCGCCAGATTCCTCTCAGGAATTTGTTCTAGGAGATACAAGAACTAAATGAATAAAGCGAAATAAGCCAGTCGCGAAAGACAAGTATCACATGCTCTCACTCATATGTGGAATCTAATGAACAAAATAAACTTAAGAACAAAATAGATCCAAAGACATAGAAGCATGGAACAGACTGTTGAATCTCAGAGGGAAGTTGGGGGTGGGTGGTGGGTGGGAAGAGATTAATCAAAGAACTTGTATGCATATATGCATAATCCATGGACATAGATAATAGTGTGGTGAAGGCCTGGGGTAGGTGGCAGGGGCAGACTAGACGGGGTCAATGGGAAAAAAGGGGGGACATATGTAATACTTTCAACAGTAAATATTTTTAAAAAATAATATGATCATATGTACATGAATTATAAGAAGGATCACGTAGAATTATGCTGGAGCCACCATACTGGGCCGTGTGTTGATAATACCATTTAAGTTTGGGAAGAGGGGTTGAAACCCAGAAATAAAAAGAACATGCAGAATTAAATGACAGAAAGCACCTCACTGCTTTCCCAGGTCTAGTTTCTGCCTGGCATTGCTCTAGTTTGTCCTCTTTCTGAAACTTTCATGTTCCATTCTAGCAGTGTGGCTTTTATCCCTTAAAAGCAATAAACCTTTAAAAATATGGTTATAACTGGCCCAGTTTGCCAATCCAACTGGAAGGTTAAATTATGTACAGATTGAGAATGAAAAGACTATACAACAGAGAGGTAAAGGAAAAGTATTTCTCAGAATAATGGGTGCTTCCATGTTGAATGCATTCAGGAACCAGCAAACATCTTCAGTAGTATTGCCATCCTCTCACCATCACCACTTCCAAGCTGTCAGGTGTTGGGTAGCTTTTGGACCATAGCAATCATGTACTTGTGTGTTTGGTTAGGGTCCTTTGGTTAACAAGGGACTGAGAGGATGGGAGGAGTGAGGAAAGCCCCTTTTTCCATCAAAGGAATATGCTTTGCTGATTCTAGGGAAAGTCCATATGCAAAGTCCATACTCAGTGTTACTATACGGAGCTCTTCAGTCTACTCCAATGTTTCCCACACATCCTTTGAGAAAAAGAAGAGCGTTTCTTTTCTTTCACAGCATTCAGTTCATTTTGTCAACCCTTGGGAATCCCATGAAGAGGGCCCAATTTCTCAAAACTTTACCAACTCCTACTCTCATAGCCCACATTAAGAAAAGTGACATCAGAGGAAATTTGGGGGCAATCAGTTTGAAAAAAAAAACAAAAACAAGATGAAACATTATCAAGCTTCAGGAAGTACTGGTTTTACACTTTGCTCTCCTTTTCCCACCTACTAGTGCATATACCTATGCTCATTTTCTCTGCCACACACCTCGGCTTGCGGGGGAACGACTCCTACCTGAACAAGCCACCTCTGCCTTGTGGCTTGGCATATCCTCTTTCACTTTTTCTCGCCATGAGGCCCTGCTCGTTTCATTCCTTCCTTCCTTCCTTGTACAGCTCTCACATGTTCCCCCTTGGTGTTCCTCCATCACATCTCACATATATCCTCACTTGGTCAACTTCCTCCATATTCCAGAATGTCCAGAAAAAAGAACTAGACAAAGGGACTGAAGACACGGGTACCAGTTCCAGTTCTGCCATCGATCAGTTGTACAGTCTTATTCTTTAGTTTCCTCATCTGTATAATGATGAAGAATTCAAACAGATGACCTCTAAGAGCTTTCCTAGTTGTGAGGTTCTGTAATTCGTGGTTTGTTGTTTGTTTGTTTGTTTTTTCAAATGGAAAAGGCTTTAAAATTATTTATCTCATTATATCTTGGTATCCTTGGTACTTATCACAATTTGGGGTAGTTGGATGGTGTCTAATAAACGTCTGTTTGTCAACCCCTGCCACTGATTTGTGGCATGAGTGTCAATAACTTTACAGTCCCCTGGACCAATGTAGTGAAGTGAGAAAATGTGAATTCTTCAGGGGTCAGAGGTAGGCAAAATAACCTGGAAAGAATACCCCATGAAAGGAGTCAAACTGATAGAACTAGACTCTACTTTTCAGGGGTTTACAAATCAGGAGAAGGGTCTTTTGTTAGAGGCACAGGCGTTGGAAGGTGGCAGCGCCTGCCGAATGAGGCAAGCAAACTGGTGGAGGACTGTGGGATGTGATTGCGCCTTTCAACCCTTCTGGTCTTCAATAATGGCACTAAGTCCACAAAATCATAACTGCTTGGACTTTTTTCATAGAAAAGAAAAGTGAAATGATGGTAGCTTTCATATTGGGTGGTGTAAGATGGATTATAATATTATGAATATGTCAGGGTTGGTGATGAGTAGGAGGGACCATTAGAAGGTAAGTGTGGGAAGTCACAAAAATTCTGTGGATAATTCTGTATGCATAAAAACTGGGATATCGAGGATATGAACCAAATTCACCTAAATCTTCAGGGAACAAAAGCCCCAACTGACATCTAGGTTACACATTTACTTCTTTGTTAATAACAGCCCATAAATGCATCACTGGCCTACTATAAAATAAATGTGATGAATTATAAGGAGTTTATATTTATAAATTACATACAAATGTCAGGATGGTATAATTACGCCAACACCAATTATAATGGAAATATTTCCTTTGAGTAGGCAGAATTCTTACTGACACACTCATGAAAACAAGCCTCCTCTGTATACGGACTAAAAAATAACCTGCCTTGGTTTAAGAGAGACTGTTTTTAAGTATAATTAAAAAGAAATTATCTCTGAATCTCTGCCTTTGAAAATGTCACCATACAAATAACATCTCAAACAAAACTGTCAATAAGAGGAAACCACCTAGAATAGGTCAGCATCATTTTGAGGAGCAGAGTGATTGAAGCAGAAGATGGTCATCCATCTAATTACTGGGCAGTTTTCAACCTCTTCAAGTTCACATTCAAAATGAGATCTAATATATTACATGTGGTATTAGCCCTGTCTCCTAAGTCTCCAACCATTCTTTTATCAGAATCCAGTAATCATAACATCTAAGATTATCCATCTAAGGGTGCACTTGACCCTTGAGTGAAACCATTACTTGAAAGGGGACAATCACAAGCTCTATAATCATGTAAGAGGCTGGGAGATGATAAGACAGAAAATTAAGTAAAATGGAGTTATGTTGAGATGAGCTTCAAAATGTACTCCTTCTCCCCAAAGTGCAAAATTTATCTTTTTTATATAAAAGACTAGAGGCCCAGTGAATGAAATTAGTGCATGGGTAGGGTCCCTAGGCCTGACTGGTAATCAGGGCCGATCTGTGGGGTGACCGGCGGGGCAATCAGGGGACCCCCACTGGCACCCGCCTTGGCCAGCCTGGCCCCGCCCACTCGCCAGCCCCGCCCCTAGGTTGCTGCCGCTGGTTGCTTCCCTCTGTGGGGTGACCAGTGGGGCGATCGGGGGGCCCCTGCTGGCACCTGTCTTGGCTGGCCTGGGGCCTGTGGGTGGGAGCAGCTCCTGTGTTGAGCATCTGCCCCCTGGTGGTCAGTGCACATCATAACAACCAGTCATTCTGCCATTCAGTCGATTTGCATATTAGATTTTTATTATATGGGACTAGAGGCCTGAGGCATGAAATTTGTGCAAGGGGCTTGGCCCCTGCTGCCGCCACAGCTGCTTCTGCCTCGGCCCCCCCGCTGCTATGGCTTCATCCAGAAGGTCTTCCGGAAGGACGTCCAGTCTAATTAGCATATTACACTTTTATTATTATAGATAATACATGTTTATTGTATAAAGTTAAATAATATAGAATAAGTAAGAAGGTTAAATGCCACTAAAAATCTACCAGAGAGAGATGACCACTGTTGGTATAGTTGGTGAACATCCCTTTAGACATCTTTTAAATGTAAAAACATAACTGTAAAATTATATATAAACTAGAGGCCTGGTGCACAAAAATTCATGCATTCAGGGGGGCCCCTCAGCCTGGCCTGTGCCCTCTCGGAGTCTGAGAGCCCTCAGAGGATGTCCAACTGATGGCTTAGGCCCGCTCCCCATGGACATCTCTGTGGGAGCGCACTGACCACCAAGGGGCAGCTCCAGCCCTGCCCCCCATCGCCCCACCACCACCAGTGGCCTCCTTCTGCGGGAGGCAACTGGAGGGCTGGTCAGGGGACAGCACCAGCCGGCAAGCAGCCAGCCTCGCCCCCCATTGCCACGCTGCTGCCACCGCCAGTGGCCTCCCTCTGCGGGTGGTGACTGGCGGGCCAATCAGGGGATGGCGCCAGCCAGTGAGCAGCCAGGCCCACCCCCCATCACCCCTCCAGTGCCGCAGGTTGCCACCCCCCGATGGCCATTCCTCCCTCTGCCCTCTGGCACCCACTTGGCTGGCCTGGCGCCACCTGCTTGCAGGCCCCGCCCCCCACCAATCAGTCGTTCTGCCATTTGGTCAATTTGCATATTAGGCTTTTATTGTATAGGATGAGTTCATAAGTTATGCTAGCTGCTTACCCCCTGTATTAGTCTGCTTAGACTGCTATAATAAAATACCACACCCTAATTACCTCATTTAACCTTAATTACCCCCTTAAAGGCCCTCTCTCCAAATACAGACACTTTGGGGGCTAGGGCTTCAACATATGAATTTTGGGGAGCCACTCACAAACTCCACAAAAATGTTAGAACATTTAAATTCAAGTCAACTAATACAATCATTTTAATGTTTTTATTTAATATTCCTTTGTATGGATATACTATCATTTAAATCAATACACATTTATGTTGTTTCCAATTTTTTTTGATACTCTAAAAAAAACACATGTACATGTATGGGTATGTATGTTTGCACCCTTTTCCAAAGATCTTCTTAGAACAAATTCCAGGTAAAGGGTGACAAATGAGGCTTAGGGAATTGGCATCAAAGATGCTGCTATTGTTGTTACTGTTATTGCTGTGAGTAAAAGTGTTTTGTTTCTGATCCAGGTGTCCATGAACTGTGACAGCCTAACTTGTTGGATTTTCCAGTAAAGTAAAATCTCAGATGCTTCCCAGCTCTGGACACATTTTCACCACCATTTATGATAGTCCCCAGTATCCTTTGGCAATAGAAGGTATTATCTACCTCCTCAAACCCCATCAGGCTCATAGTCTGTAAAACAATAGAATTTTGTTTTTATTTTTAATTTTATAAGTTTATTGGTTATTTCTATTGATATTTTTTATAAATACCCATTTTTCTATTACATGTGATTTTTTTGTATAAAATTGAAAGAGTTATTTGTATATTAGGAATATTGGCATTTAGTCTGGTAGACATTTATAGAATAGTTTCTTTCAACCTCAGTTTACCTTTTATTTTTTCTAAAGTCAAACCCCAAAATATTTTGTCTTATGGGTTTTTGTCTTGATGTCATGCCCTCTCCTCTTTAAAATATGTGAACATTAGCTTACGCCTTTGCCAAAATTCCGGTGGGCACAGATTAGCAGGAAGAGTACACTATACCACACACACATTCTGATTTATTTGTACAATTTGATGAAAGTGAGGGTGCTACACAAAGCAGAGGCACATGCTTCATATCTCAGCATTGCTTCCTTTCCTTTGCCCACACTCCAATATTGGGACGTATGGCCCAATGACACTATCCTGTCCATGCTGGGGCTTCACTGTGCTATACCACAATCCTTCTGGACTTAGAATTTATATTCCTATTCAGGAAGACCCACCAAACAATTTCAGGGATTAATTCTATTTAAGGGCTATTGACCAAGACCCTGTTCTCTTGCACCAAATTCAGTTTGGCTACATCTTCATCCTTTTTAACTGCTTTTGCAGTTCAGCTAGTCTCATACTTCTACTTGTCCAGAAAATTTTAGGTTCATTTTTCAAAGTTCCCCATCTTTCTCCCCCAGGATTTTAATTATGATTGCATTAAATATACTATTTAAGGAGAAATGATATTGCACATGGTTATACATTTTTTTCAAGAATCCTTTTATGCCCCTTATAATTTACAGTTTTCTTTTATCCTATGCTTTTCATGGTAACTTTGGCTTTTATTTTTTATTCTAGATTGCTAATTTATTTTTTAAAATATATTTTTAAATTGATTTCAGAGAGGAAGGGAGAGGGAGAGAGAGATGGAAACACCAATGACGAGAGAAAATCATTGATCAGCTGCCTCCTGTGTGCCCCAAACTAGGAATCAAGCCCACAATCCAGGCGTGCCCTGACTGGGAAACGAACCATGACCTCCTGGTTCATAAGTTCACGCTCCACCACTGAGCCACACCGGCCAGGCTAGATTGCTAATTTAAATAGTATTATGGAGTCTGGTTTCAGATGGTGACTTAGGAGGCTCCTGAACTCACCTCCTCCCATGGACACACCACATCTACAGTTACATACAGAATGAATCCCTCTTTAAAAAAAAAAAAAAGCCAGGAACTAGATGAGTTACTTCTACACATTGAGTGAACAAGACAAAACACACATCAAAATCAGTAGAAGAGGTTGAGATACAATCTCTTTACAAACTTCATCCAGTGTAGCAACATGCAACCAGGAGAAAGCTCACACCTCCCAGCTTGCCTCTGAGGAGTGAAGAGTTTGGACCCCATACCTAGTGCCCCAACTTTTAAGACTTTGCCCTGAGAGATGGCACCTCAAAACATCTAGCTTTGAAAGCATATTGGGCTTGAGTCTACAAGGTCCAGAAGGCTCTACTAAACTGTGAAAGAGTCCAAACAGGCCCTCACAGACACACTATGGCCAACCCCCCGGGGCCCAGAGGCAGCAGACAGAAATGCCTGTCTCTCAGTCTTCTTCCTGAAAAAGGTGAAGACTTTAAAAGCTGCTGCCTGAGAGTCCAGCTCCCAACCTGCGTGCATCTAGGTGATGACTGAGATCCTCCACTTTAGGACACTGACACTTCTTGGCATCCCCTCAACTTCTGGGAGATACTAAGAACAAATAAGGCTTCTCAGATAATCAAAAGGGTTGGGAGACAACCAAGAGCCAGGGTAGGTTGAACAATAAAGTCCATCTCCTACATAAAACAACTTCTTCAGGATCTGAAGAGGTGACTGTTTTTTAAATGCATAAAAACCAACACATATAGGCTTAAGACAAACTGTTATAAGAGACAAAGAAAGTCACTATATAATGGGATATAACAATGTAAATATTTATACACCCATCATAGGAGCACCTAAATATATAAAGCTTTTGAAACATCAATGGGTCAAAAAAAGAGATCAGAAAATAAAGTCAAAGAATATCTTGAGATAATTGAAAATGAAAAAGTTAACATACCAAAGCTTATGGGATTCACCAAAAGCAGTGCTAAGAGGAAAGTTAATAATGCGAAACACCTATGTTTAAAAAAAAAAAAAGATCTCAAGCAACCTAAATTTACATCTCAAGAAAATTAAAACAAGAAGAACAAACAGCCCAAGTTAGTAGAAGGAAGGAAATAACAAAGATCTGAGTGGAAATAGAGACTAGAAAAACAATAGAAAAGATCAACAAAATTAATAGGTGTTTTTAAAATGATAAACAAAATTGACAAAATTTTAGCTAGACTAAGAAAAAAAGAGTGAAGACAAAAATAAATAAAATCATGGGTGAAAGAAAAGTCAAAATGGAAGCCATGGAATACACAAAATTACTATAGAAGGGTATATGCCACCAAATTGGACAACCTAGAAGAAATGGACAAATTTTAGAAGTATACAACCTACCAAAACTGAATCATGAAGAAATAGAAAGTATAAGAAGACCAATTACTAGGAAAAATTTGGGTTTTGCATTCAATTGCAATAAAATTGCATAAAAAAAATATCTAGGAATAAACTTAACCTAGGACATGAAAGACCCATACACTTAATACCATGACATGGATGAAAGAAATTAGAGAAGACATAAATAAATGGAATAATATTCCATGCTCATGCATTGGAACAATTGTTTAACCATCATCAAAATGAAAAGGCAACATACTGAATGGAAAAAAATATTTGTAAGTCATATAATACCCAAAATATATAAAGAACTCATACAACTTGATAACAACAACAACAACAAAACCTGATTAAAAATGGCAGTGGTTCTGAGATATTTTCCAAAGAAGACATACAAATGCCAATAGTTACATGAGAAGATGTTTGGCATCACTAACCATCAGGGAAATGTGAATCAAAACTACAATAAGAAATCATTTCACATCTGTTAGAATGGTTATTTAAAAAAGACAAAAAATAACAAGTGTTGGCCAAAATGTGGTGACAAGGAATGCTTGTGCACTATTGGTAGGAATGTAAATTGGTTCGGACACTATGGAAAGCAATGTGAAATTTCCTCAAAAAATAAAAATGGAACTATCTTATGATCCTGCAACCCCACCTCTATGAGTTCCTGTAAATAAACGAGGTCACCATGTTGAAGAAATATATGTACCCCTATGGTCATTGCAACATCTTATCTAATAAAAGAGAAACATGGTAATTAACTGTAACTTCGCTACCCTTCCCATTGGCTAATCAGCAAGATATGCAAATTAACTGCCAACCAAGATGGCGGCCGGCAGCCAGGCAGCTGAAGCAAACAGGAGGCTTGCTCTAATGATGGAGGAAGCCAAGGTTCCCCGTCTGCCACAGCCCAGCTCTGAGCTCCGGATGCAACAATGTTGCAATTATAGAAGCTAAAAAAAACCCAGATACCTGCTTTCAGCCAGCCACGGCCTCAGAGCTGGAGCCGGCTCTCAGCTCCAGTGACAGCTATAGAAAGTAAATAAATTCCAGAACAAAAAAAAAAGAAAAAAGAAAGAGGCTGGGAGCTTCAGTCGCCCGCCAGCCTAAAAATGGCCCTCAGCCCCTCACCCAGACTGGCCAGGCACCCCAGTCGGGACCCCCACCCTGAAGGGGGTGTGACCAGCTGCAAACAGCCATCAGCCCCTCACCCAGGCTGGCCAGGCACCTAAGCGGGACCCCCACCCTGATCCGGGACACCCTTCAGGGCAAACCAACTGGCCCCCACCTGTGCACCAGGCCTCTATCCTATATAGTAAAAGGGTAATATGCAAACTGACCCTAACAGCAGAAAGACTGGGAATGACTGGTCACTATGACACACACTGACCACCAGGGAGCAGACGCTCAATGTAGGAGCTGCCCTCTGGTGGTCAGTGCACTCTCACAGGGGGGAGCTCTGCTCAGCCACAAGCCAGGCTGATGGCTGCCAGTACAGCGGTGGTGGTGGGAGCCTCTCCTGCTTCCTCAGCAGCGCTAAGGATGTTTGACTACAGCTTAGGTCTGCTCCCCGCTGGCAAGTGGACATCCCCCGAGGGCTGCCGGGCTGCCAGAGGGATGTCTGATTGCCATCTTAGGCCCGATCCCACGGGGAGCAGGCCTAAGCCAGCAAGTAGTCACCCCCGAGGGGTCCCATCAGCCCATCATCCAGGTTGGCCAGGCACCCCGCGAGGGCACAGGCTGGGCTGAATAACCCCCTACCCCCCGAGTGCACAAATTTTTGTGCACTGGGCCTCTAGTTATTTATAATAGCCAAGGCATGGAAACAACCAAAGTGTCCATTGATAGATAAATGAATAAAGAAAATGTTTTATATATATATATATATATATATATGTATTATTTAACCATAAAAGAAGGAAATCCTGCCATTTGCAACAACATGGATGGACTTTGAAGACATTGTGCTAAGTGAAAGAAGTCAGAGAAAGACAAATATTGTATGATATCACTTATATGTAGAATCTAAAAAACACCCAATTCACAGATACAGAATACACAGGGGTTGGGGGTCGAAAAATGGGTGAAGGTAGTCAAAAAGTACAAACTTCCACTTATAAGATTAAAAAGTACTATGGATATAATATACAGCATGATCATTATCTATACATATAAAAGCCTAATATGCAAAGTGTTCCCTTGAGAGTTCCACTGGGAGAATGAAAGTTCGATCACTTGCTATGATGTGTGCTGACCACCAGGGGGTGGTGTGGAATGAAGGAAGGCCCTGGCTGGCAGCCAGCAGCTGCTAGGGATCCTACCCATGCACGAATTTCGTGCACTGGGCCCCTAGTAGTTAATAATACTGTATTGCCTATTTGAAAGTTGCCAAGAGAATAGATCTTAACAGTTCTCATTACAATATGAGGTGACAGGAGAAGATTTGTTTTGGATGGTGGGCACACAGTGCAATATACAGATTTTATAGCATAGAAATCCACACATGAAACTTATAAGTTCATGTTGACCAATGTCACCGCAATCAATTTGATAAATTTAAAAAAAAAAATGAAAAAAAACTGTAACGGTGTGATGATGTATGTTAACTAAATTTATTGTGGTAATCATATCATAACACATACATATTTCAAGCCATTATGTTGCACATCTAAAACTAATACAATGTAATATGTCAATGATACCCCAATTTAAAAATAAGTTTAAAAAGTACTATTGTCTGTTATGCTTCCTAAGTATGGTTAGTATGTGCAAAAGCCATTGATTTTTGTATATTTTATTCCCAGTCTTTTAAAAATACATATATTTTTATTGATTTCAGAAAGGGAGGGACTGGAAGAGTGAGATAGAAACATCAATAATGAGACAGAATCATTGATCGGCTGTCTCCTGCACACCCCCTACTGGAGACTGAGTCTGCAACCCTAGCATGTGCCCTGATCAGAATCAAACCATAATCTGCTTCATAGGTGGACGCTCAACCACTGAGCCACGCTAGCCAGGCTATTCCCAGTCTTTTAATTTATCTTTTTTGGTACTAATAGTTTTTCTGTTGATTGGTTAAAAATAATAGTCATATATCCTTAGTTTTTCTATTTAGCTGCATTTAGAGTAGCCAGATAAAATAAAGGATCAAAATTATGTGTTCAGTTAAACAACAGGTAATGCAACTATTTCCCATGCAATATTTTAGATAGACATATTAAAACATTTTTTGTTTGTTTTTTCTGAAATTCACACTTATTTTACTGGGTGTTCTATGTTTTTATTTGCTAAACCTGGAAAGTCTAGTTCAGCGGTTCTCAACCTGTGGGTCGCGACCCCTTTGGGGGTGGAACGACCCTTTCACAGGGGTCGCCTAAGACCATCGGGAAACACATATATAATTACATATGGTTTTGTGATTAATCACTATGCTTTAATTATGTTCAATTTGTAACAATGAAAATACATCCTGCATATCAGATATTTACATTACGATTCATAACAGTAGCAAAATTACAGTTATGAAGTAGCAACGAAAATAATTTTATGGTTGGAGGTCACCACAACATGAGGAACTGTATTAAAGGGTCCGGTATTTAGGAAGGTTGAGAATCACTGGTCTAGTTGCATTGCTAGCATTATAAGAATCCTGCCACATAATGGTGATTAGAGCATTACTGTGCTATTTATGATTTTACCAGAAATGACTCTACAGTGTTTCTCTAAGTACTTCAATGACTGCCGATTTCAATATTGTAAGTTCAACAGAGGTAGGAACCACTCTCAAATTTGTGTTCAATAGATTCTGAGTAAGTAAGTAATAGATATCTTTTATTATGTTAGCATCTTTTAATAAAAACAATTATATAGCCTTTAAGTTTTTATTATTTTGTAAAACTGAGTAGGACTACTGAACTCAAGAAGCAAACAAGACCCAGATACATAATCAGATGTGAAATAACCTAAGTCAATGGCAATTAAGAGTTTGGGTTCTAAAGTCACACTGCGCAGTCTCATATCTCACCTCTAGATTTTACTGACTACCTGATTCTGGGCAAGTTTCCTCTGAGTCTCAGTTTACATATCTATAAAATGACAACAATCATAGCAGCTACCTCATAGAATTAATATGAGGGTAAGTCAGGCAAAGTCATAATAATTAATTAGTACAGTGCCAAGCACTGAACATTTTAATAAATACTATCTACCAATAGAAGTTACTATAGTAAAGGCCCCAGCACTCTGCTAAACAGTTTACATGTTATTTTATTTTAAACAATGAAGGCAGCATCTTTCACCTTAGTTTCCATTTTCCTAAGTAAGGAAAACAAAGATAAATGATTGAACTTTTCCAAGTTTGTAAATTGGTAATAATGGAAGACTTACAAAAGGTAAGCCAGTGATTCTCAAATTGTGTTTCTGGAACCAGCCGCATCAGTATTACTATGTGTATTGATTTTTTTATTGCTGCTATAACAAATTACCACGATTTTAATTATTAAAATAACACAAATTAGTTAACTCACAGTTTCTGTAAATCAGATGGCTGGGCACAGTGTGGCTCCCAGGGTTCTCAGCTTAGCGTCTCATAGGCCAAAATCAAGGTGTCATCAGGGCTGCACTTCTTTCCAGAAGCTCCGGAAATGAATCCACTTTCAAGTTCATTCAGGTTGTTGTGGCAATTCAGTTCCATGTGGGGCTGAGATCCCTGTTTCCTTTACCTGTTTGGGGCTGTCCTCAGTTTCTAGAGGCCAAGCACAGCCTTGGATTGCAGTCCCTACCTCCAGCTTCAAAGCAAGCAAGGGTGGCGTGACTATTTCTCAAGCTTCAACTCTCTGACCTCTCCTTCTGCTTTTCAGGGCTATGTGATAGCATTGGATCCACCCAGAGAACCCAGGTCAGCTATTTTACGTCAGCTGATTAGTGCCTGAATTCCATCTGTAAAGTCCCTCTACAGCGGTTCTTAGACTGGTGCTTGATTGAATAACCTGGGAGTGGGAATCTTGGTGGAATATCTTTAGAATTCTGTCTATCACACCTGGGAACTGTTAGAAATTTAAATTCTCAAGCCCCATCCCAGATCTACTGAATCAGGACTCTCGGGGGGAGGGAGGTCCAGCAATCTGTGGTTTAACCATCCCTTCAGCTGATTCTAATTAAAGCACCCTGAGGTTTGAGAACAGTTGAGATAAGTGGAAAGGTTAAAGCATATGGTTTGATTTCAAAACTTCAAGTTCAGCCAAGAACATCTGTTCTCAATTTTAAAGTGATTTTCTGAGAGCAACCTATTTCAATAAATTCTTTTCATAAAAATACATAAGTATATTAATTGTATTATATCAAATCTTACTGATTCCAATTTTATTCAATGGTGATGGGCCTCAATTTAAGACTTAATAGATATAAATGAAATTTTGTTTTCCCAAACAAAAAGGCTTTTGTACATAACTTTTTGAAAAAGAGTCTGGTTTAAGGGGAAAATTCCTTAATCATGGCGGGTAATGTGTAAGGAAGAACACGTGGAACACTCCATACAGGACCCTAGACACCCCTTTATCTCTGATGGTTTGGAAAACGGAGACGGACTTCCCAGGTGCCACTCATCACTTATTCATTATTTGCTTCAGTGACTTGCAATTTTTTCCTCATTTCTATTGACTTCTTCTGAAGTCTCAATTATGACTTTCAAATGAAGTCAGAGTGATGCAGAAGAAATTGGGTACAAGGGGAAAGAAGAGGAGAAAACCAAAAGCTGGCTTTAGAAAATGAGTCTTCTGTTGGTTTCTCAATTGGCCAGATTGTGTGTACACGAAGTTTGCAAATGTAGGCCAGAGGGGAATTATTTCCTTACCAAAATGTGCTAAAGAACCCATTTAATCCTGTGTGTCTATATCCAATGCTCTAAAGACATTTTTAAATGAAAGAATAATGTGGCATAAAACCTCTTTGCAAATGAAATGACAAAAGATTGACATAGCTGCTCTAACCTATAATATAGTAATGCACTTACCTAAATTGTAATGACCGATCTTCACTTAAATGTGCCTATTGTCTGTAAAATTTGGGGGTGTACAATCATAGCTATATATTAAATTTGACACATGAATCACTATAGAATGTTTCCTTGAATCTCATTATGTACACCTTGAAACCTCTACCAAAACCTCAGGGGACTTCAGACATCAAATTGATTTCTTTTGTCATATCTACACTGTAGGATACAGGCTCTGGATCAAACTAAAAAGCCATCACATTTCTAGCCTCTAGGTCCACAAATATAGTTGAACTAGAGGCCCAGTGCACGAAATTCATGCACTGGTGGGGAGGGTCCCTCAGCCCGGCCTAAGCCCTCTTGCAGTCCAGGAGCCCTCAGCAGTCCAACATCCTTAGCACTGCCGCGGAGGTGGGAGAGGCTCCCACCACTGCCCCTGCGCTCGCTAGCTGTGAGCCCAGCTCAGGGCTTCTGGCTGAGCCATTCTCCCACTGTGGGAGCACACTGACAACCTGGGGGCAGCTCCTGCATTGAGTGTCTGCCCTCTAGTGGTCAGTGCATGTCATAGCGACCAGTCATTCTGCCATTCGGTTGATTTGCATATTAGCCTTTTATTATATAGGACTAGAGGCCCAGTGCACAAAAATTTGTGCATTCGGGGGTTGGAAAGGGGGGGCCCTCAGCCCAGCCTGTGCCCTCTCACAGTCTGGGACCCCTCGGGAGATAACGACCTGCTGGCTTAGGCCTGCTCCCGGGTGGTAGAGGGCAGGCCCAATCCCTAGGTGCAGCCCCTGGTCGGGCTCAGACCGGGGCCGATTGGGGAGTTGGGGCGCCGCCCCCGTCATGCACAGAGCAGGGCGGATTGGGAGGTTGCGATACCACCCTCAGTCATGCTCAGGGTAGGGCCGACTGGGGGGTTGGGGCACCGCTCCCTGTCATACTCAAGGCAGGGTCGATGGGGAGGTTGCAGTGCCACCCCGTCACGCACAGAGCACGGCCGATCAGGGGGTTGGGGCGCTGCCCCCTGTCACACTCAGGGCAGGGCCAATGGGGAGGTTATGGCTCTACCCTATCACACACAGAGCAGGGATCGTGTGTGGGGGGGGGGGGTTTGGGGCGCCACCCTCTATCACCCACAGAGCAGGGCCGATCAGGGTGTTGGGGCTCAGCCACTGTCACACTCAGGGCAGGGCCGATGGAGAGGTTATGGCTCTACCCTGTCACACACAGAGCAGGGCCCGTGGGGGGGGCGAGGGGGGAGCTGGGGCACCGCACCCTGTCACCCACAGAGCTGCAGGGCGATCAGGGGGTTTGGGTGCTGCCCACTGTCACGCTGATCTGGTGCCAGGAGGCCTCGAGGCTCCGCTGATCCCGGTGCTGGGAGGCATATTACCCTTTTACTATATAGGATAGAGGCCTGGGGGCCGGCTGGTTTTCCCTGAAGGGTGTCCTGGATCAGGGTGGGGGTCCCCACTGGGGTGCCTGGCCAGTCTGGGTGAGGGGCTGAGGGCTGCTTTCAGGCTGGCGGTTGTTGATTTGAAGCTCCCAACCGCTCCTTTTTTTTATTTTATTCTGGGCCAGCTTTAGCTCTGGCTCTAGCTCTCAGAGCAGGTATCTGGTTTGTTTCGGTTCTATAATCGAAACAATGTATAACTTCAGCTCTGAGATCTCGGCCTTCTATATTTGTTAGAATGTTTCAAACTGCCAGCTCAGAGGCCGGCAGCGGCAGGCGGGGAACGTTGGAGTTCTCCTTCACTGAAGCAAGCAGGCCTCATGTTCGCTTCCAGCAGCCTGGCTGCCGGCCGCCATCTTGGCTGACAGTTAATTTGCATAAGGATATGCTGATTAGCCAATGGGAAGGGTAGCGGTCGTACGCTAATTACCATGTTTCTCTTTTATTATTGTAGATTAGTCTATCATAACTTCTGGAGACTAGAGGTGTGTTGCCCCTCCCCCCCAAGAAAAACTCTTATATTAATTCCTAATGCCCAGTGTGATGCTAGCAGGAGTTGGGGCCTTTGGGAAACGAGAGTGAAGCCCTCAGGCATGGGATCCGTGCCCTATAAAAGAGACCCCAAATGTGAGGGCCTTGAGAAGACAGTCATCTATGAACCAGGAACAGGGCTCTCACCAGACACTGAATCTGTTGGTGTCTTGATCTTCAACTTCCCAGCCTGCAGAACTCGAAAATAAATGTCTGCTGTTTATAACCTCCAGTCTGTGGTATGCTGTTTTCACAGTCTGAATGGACTAAAACAATACAGGCATACATTGAGGAGACTGCAAGCTTGGTTCCAGACCACTGCAATAAAGCGAGTTGTAAGCTTTGTGTTGGTGGAGGGTATTTCCTTTAATTTGTAAAAAAAAGCAACATCTGTGGAGCGCCATAAAGCGAAGCGCAATAAACAAGGTATGCCTATGATGTTTGGTTTTGTTGTTAGGTTTCTTTTTTAAAATATATATACTTTTTTTTTTTTATTTCAGAGAGGTAGGGAGAAAGAGAGAGAGATGAAAACATCAATGATGAGAGAGAACCACCAGCCCCAAAAGCTCAAGAAATTGTCCGTGTAAACTCCCAGCAGAATTGACTCTCAGGGCGTGCACAGGGAGGACTCTGGAAATGAGGGGCCAGATTTGTTATGAGAATCGTTTAAAGACACGATGGGTTGGGCTCCCTTCCGTGGGGGTTTTTAATAATGCCCCCGCTATTGCAAAGTCACAGCTAAACTTGTAACTTGAAAGGGGAGATGAGCTTAAAGTTACATAAAATGGCCTTTCCTGCTAACCTTTCCCTTCCCCTGTGTGTTTCTGAAGCACAATCAGTTACAATTCTATTTCAAGCTTAAATTTAAAAAAAATAAAAATAAAAAGGCTCAGCCTCATCCCCTGGCATCAGACCTGGTTTATCACCCCCCGCCCCGGCCCCCGCAGGCATTTACACAGGCGCATGGCGTTAATGTGGCATGTCACTCAATTGAGAATCTCGGAGTTAAGGTTAATCAAAAATAATTTAGGTGATAGCAGTTAATTCTCGGGAGAATTGGAGTCCTCGTCAGAAGCTGGCTGCACATGAGAGGGGAATAAAAAAAAAAGTGAAAGCCACAGCTCTTTCAGCCGAAATCTCCAGGTCTCAGCTGGCACGCAGGCTCAATTATCGGCTTTTAGCTCAGTGGAAAGTCAAGCCTCCCCTAGCGCACTGGTGCTCCAGGCATTTTATTGGCTCATTAAATATAGGATTTTGCTTTTCAGCCGCAGCCAAATGTGATGTGCTCTCCAAATAGAAAGTATGATGAGAACTGAAATAGCTGACACATGAGCTTCCTTTTCCCCTTCTCTGTGCCCCTCTCTTCCCACCCAGCTCCTATCTGCTTTATTACTGTCACAGGGTTTGTACCAGAATAAACAGCAAGAGGCCCTGCTGCAGGTTCTGCTCATGAAGGCTCAGGCCTCAACCAGTTCCCCACAATGTATGTTTTAGGTGTGTGTGTGCGTGTGCATGTGCATGTGTTTGTGTGAAATCACGCAGATATATATATCCTACCCCAGAAGGCTCACGAAGTACAAGATGACAATGAGGAAGATAGACCCAGAGGACTTAAGTGTTACTAAGTGAACATCAGTTAAGCAACCTGAAAGGTCTCAAGGTCAGAAATCACCCTGAACATGAGAAAACATCAGAAAGTTCCTTGATGAGATGAGGAAAAGTCAAGAAGAGATTTTGCCTTAATAAGGAATAACTTATTCTCTTCATTGATCTCATATGGAACAAACCTTCAAATCCTTTCGGAAGAGCGTCCTGTCTGTGCACGTGTAGGGCTGGACTTTTAACAGTTAAAGTAATCCAATACCGAGGCGGTGGAGAGGAGTGAAGAGAGTGTAGGACAGACCCCAGAGGTTCCTGCCTCTCTGCACACTTCCACGTTCTTCCTTCCTCTTTTTGAAGTAAGCAGCCTAGAAAGCTGAAGAGATAGATCTAAAGACCATCTGTCATGCCATTTGCCACACCCAAAATTCTACTGGATTATTTTTTTTAAAAAATAAGTGTTAAAACAATAGGGCCAATATGAGAGAAGCTGTAGTAAAATGAAATGCATTCAGATGGTACCACTGGCATTTGAAAGTAATGAAACAGCTCATTGATGAAACCCTAAGATCAATCTGCTAATATCTATTAAGAATAAAAAATATGTGTATACTTTCTTTTTAAAAATATATTTTTATTGATTTCAGAGAGAAAAGGAGAGGGAGAGAGAGATAGAAAGAAACATCAATAATGAGAGAATCATTGATCAGCTGCCTCCTGCATGCCCCCTACTGGGGATCCGATCCACAACCTGGGCATGTACCCTTGACCGGAATTGAACCCAGGACCTTTCAGTCTGCAGGCGGACACTCTATCCACTGAACCAAACCAGCTGGGGCTATACTTTCAACTAAGGGATCCCACCTCCAGTAGTTTATCTGAAAATAAATAAATAGAAGAATAAGTCATGTACTGAAAATTATTTTAAAAATTACTGATGTTGGATTCCATGCTAAATGCTTATCCTACAAAGATGAATCAGAGATTGTCTTCAGTTACAAACCTTGACCCCTTCTCTATCTAGTAGAGAAGATAGGGATATAAATAATCGCAATATGATGAAAAAAACACATCACTTGCGATATATGCTGGGTACAGCGGTAACAGGGGAGATGAAAGAAGAAGTAAGGGGCATTTACTCCACACCTATTGTCGGTGCTGTGCTAAGTTCTGAGAAGTCAGAAGACAGATGGTCCTGTGCTCACATTGCCAGGCTGTGGGAGCTCGGATGCCAAGAGAAAGGTGCTGAGACTGCACCCTGCCCTTGATGTGGCATCACTGGGGATCCGCGGAGGAATGACATCTGCATTTTGCAAAGGTGATTCCATCACCAGTGTGGATAGTGGTGTGGAGGCAGTGAGACCAGATGCAAGTCCACTGCGACAGTCCAGATGAGAAATCACAAACGCTTGAACTAGGTTGGTGGCGAGAGAACAGGGAGGAGAAGACCAATTCAGAAGATCCCGTACAGCAGGCCTTTGACATTCACAACCTGCTGAGGATGGCAGTGTCTACAGAAAGGCCTGGCTTTCTCCCACACAACTTTACATCTCCATTTAGAGAATCCTATCCTGTGCCTGTCTAAATACCGCAAGTGAAATAACTTAGTTTTGCATTAAATCTCTCTCCCACGTGAGTAGTTTGTGCACTCGGACGGGAATGCCCTTGGAAATCCTCTTCACAACGACCAACTTGGTTATGATGCTGATCCGAGCGACAGATGATGTGACACTCCTCACTGTAGTTGAGACAAATGATTTTCTCAGACTGTTTCCTTCTCTTCACCTCTGTCATTAGCAACAAATAGTAAAGATTGAGTTCTTTACAGACTCATATTTCATAAGAAATAAAGTTTTATTTTTGTCGCTGCAAAGGCTAGGACAAGTAAGCAGCCACTGCGCTGAGTGTGAAGGCAGGATGGGTTTTGGACATTGCTGGGCACAGTGACTCACTTGTGCATACTGCCTTCCAGCAGCCACACTGAATGCTGCCTAAGGATGTAACGAAATCATGTCGTAAAGCAGTTGGCACAGTATCTGGTATAGAGGAAGCATTCAGAAAATGTTAGCCACACAATGTAATTTAAAGTCATGTAACTTATTTTTTCACTTAATGAATATGAACCTTCTACCTCAGGCCAAAAGGGTTTTAAATACACTTAGAATACATACAAATACACGAAGATAAGAGCTACACAGGTATCAAGAGCATATCCTAAAAACTATGTAACCAGAACATAAGGATGCCCAAGGGCATGGTCAAGTGGAAATGGAGCAAGTTGAAGACGTACAGAGAGCATGATCTTATTTGTTTTTGTAAAAGTAATTAAGTTTTTGCCTCAGGAAAACATCAAACTTTGCAACTCGAAATAATCTCTGTATTTTCAGAATAAAGAGATGAGGAGGCTCACCATTGTTTTAGGGAGAATATTCCTGTGCTCTTCCCAGGAGGACACGGTTAATATTGCCTGCCAACACTGTCCAGGTCCTATGCTGGCCACACGACTTCTCATGCCGAGACTGGCTAAGGATCTTGCAAAGTCATTTCTCAGTTACTATTGAGGTGTTTTCTAGTTTAGACTCTGTAAACATGTGTACTCTCAGAGTGTTGTTTTTGCTTCTTATTTTTTTAACCTTTAAAGAGTTTACAGGTCTCTAAGATGTCAGTTAATGCCACTGGGATTCATGCAAATTGATGCTTTTAGCTCTGGTATAAAAATACCTCTATTTTTATATTTTATATTATGACCTGCAGTGAAAAAATGGGAACGGGTCATCTCTCTGAGAGGAGCATCACCAGAGAAATACATCAAAACAAGTTTCCAACATTTAAGACTCAAATCCGAAACTACCTCCCTCAGACAAAGATAATTTAGGAATAAGAATTCCTTGACATGTAAATGAACGTGACTGAGAGATGGAAGGCTAAGGTCTTGCTACTTCAGGTGTGGTCTTCTAACCAGCAGCAGCTCCTGGGAGCTTGTTAGGATCTCAGGCCCTGTCCTAGACCAACCAAATCAGAATCTTCATTTTAACAAGACCACCAGGTGATCTGTAAGCACATTAAAGTTTGAGGAAAACTGAACTTTAAATCAGTGGCTTGTGAAATCATACGATATTTGTGGAATCTAATGAAAAAAAAATAAACTGAAGAACAAAATAGAAACAGAGGGATGGATACATGGAACAGAGTGACAGCTGTCAGAGGGGCAGGAGGTTGGGGAACTGGATGAAAGAAGGTGAAGGGATTAATAAAAAAAACATATATACATAACTCAGACACAGACAAGAGTGTGGTGATAGCCAGAGGGAAAGGGTAGAGTGGGGTAGGTGGAGGTGGGCAAAGAGGGCGGAAATGGAGATGGAAAGAGATTTTGCTTTGGGCAATGAACGCACAATGCAGTGTGCACATGGTGGTTTATTGAATTGTCCACTTGAAACCTGTATGATTTTCCAAACCAATCTCACCCCAATAAATTCAATTTAAAAATAAAATAAATTTAAACCACACAAAATAAATCAGTTTGGGCACTATCTTTAAAATTCTTTTCATATAGAGTGTTCATTTTTCTATAAACTGTTTTTATTATTCACATTACTACAATATGGCAATTTTATTTTTTACCACTTGGATATGTACCTTGAGTGCGGCTGTTTTTTCTTATGGAAAATCCATTAGTTTGTTTGTTTGTTTTAATGGCCCACTTTTGGGAAACTTAACAACCATCACTTAAATTGAAAGAGAATGATACTGTAAGTCAGGCGTCCTCAAACTTTTTAAACAGGTGGCCAGTTCACTGTCCCTCAGACCGTTGGAGGGCCAGACTATAGTTTAAAAAAAAACTATGAACAAATTCCTATGCACACTGCACATATCTTATTTTGAAGTAAAAAAAAAAAAAAAAAACGGGAACAAATACAATATTTGTATTTGCATGTGGCCCTCGGGCCGTAGTTTGAGGACCCCTGCTGTAAGTGAAGCACTTTAAGAGTAGCCTAAGGACCGTGCAAACTACAAAGTCAAAGATTTGCTAAGAGGCAGGGTTGATGTGACTGCATAAAGCTGGATATGGAGGCAAATGGAAGAGGAATTAAGAGTCGCTCCTGAATTTCTGACTTAGGCAACTGAATGGAGGCTGGAATCCATTCACCAGTGGAAGAAGCATGGTTTTAGAAGGAAAAAACATGAGTTCAATGCTTGGCCATGCTGATGCTTGTGGATTTTCTAACAGGCAGCTGGATGTTCAGAACAGGCTTAGAGAAGTTTGAATTGGTAAGATAGTGGGTCACTTATGCAGGGCCCAGGGGAGCCTCCTCTAGCATCAGGATCACGGTCTGGTACCTTCACTCTATATCTACTCAACTAGAGCCATTTCACAACCAGAGTAGCTCTGATGTCCTGCACAATGTCTGTGCAATCTTCAACATGTCAGCTTGCCATGATGTCTCCACCGTAAAACCCCGTGTTATCTTTACTCCTCAGCAATGGAGGGCCCTCTAGCAAAGCCATCTGGGGCAATTTCAGGGAGTCAGCACCAGAGTGGCTAGACCCAGGCTGGACAAATATAGGTTCCTGATGTTAACTAAACCAGCTTGAACTTCTCCCCCAAATTCTCCAGCTTAAAACCAGAGGTCACCATAGCCAACATACATCTTGTACATGTCAGCGGATTGGCTATGTTTCTCCTCATAGCTTGTGTGTCTATGAGACAGTCCCTGCATTGGTGCCCTGAAATGACAACTGCATGGGTACCTTTGCTTCTAAAATACATATTGACCCTAGACTAGAGTAGAAATTAGTCCTGAAGGGTAAAGTCTGAAAAGCTGCAAGGAAGAAAAGAAGGAAGTGTATTAGGTAATGTCTCCCATGAATATGAAATCATTAAAAAATCTTTCAGAGAGAAGTTAACCTTTTGCCTTTATCTAGAATAATAAAAGCATAATATGCTAATTAGACCAGACGTCCTTCCGGACATCTTTCTGGATGACCTTCCAGATTAAGCTGGGGCTGCGAGGGAAGCCAGTGCTGGCAGCTGGAGGAAGGAAGGCCTACTCTTGCATGAATTTTGTGCATCAGGCCTCTAGTATATATATCTACACTAATAAAAGAGAAAGATGCAAATTGACCATACCTTTGCGACACCCACCAGCCAATCAGGAGTGAGTATGCAAATTAACAAAGATAGTGGGTTAATTTGCATATGCAGGTGCTGAGTGGCCAGGGGATGGGGCGGGACACCTGCCGCATCTCCCTGGCGATGCAGAGGGTGTTCCCGCCCCCCAGCCACTCCGGGCCTACACGTGCAGGCGCCAAGTGGCCTGAGTCCCAGGGACACCACTGGAGTGTCTGGTCCTGTCAGCCCAGCCTGGGGGTGGCTGAAGTTCCCAGTCCTTTTTGTTACAGCAGCCCCTAGACTGGAAGCGAAAACCAAGAGCACAGGGAGCACCAGGAATTCTGGGAATCATAGTTCTGGTGGCAGCCCCTGGACTGAAAGCAGAAGCCCAGAGCATGGGGAGCACCAGGAATGCTGGGAATCGTAGTTCTGGTGGCAGACGCGTTGTGGGATCTCCTAGACACTAGAGCAGCGGTTCTCAACCTGTGGATCGCGACCCCTTTGGCGGTCAAACGACCCTTTCACAGGGGTCGCCTAAGACCATCCTGCATATCAGATATTTACATTACAATTCATAGTAGTAGCAACATTACAGTTATGAAGTAGCAACGAAAATAATTTTATGGTTGGATCACAACATGAGGAACTGTATTTAAAGGGCCAGAAGGTTGAGAACCACTGCACTAGAGCAAAGTGAGCCTGGAGCAAGTTACTGTTGCAGGTGTGGAATGGAGGGAGAGCAAAGGTGAGAGACATAAGTAAAGTCACAGTGTCAAGGAAAAATTAAAAGAAAGATATCCTGCAATTTCTAGGAAATCTCCACCAATGGAGCAAAGAAAAAAAAAAAAGACCTCTACTATTCTGTGAGCACAAAACCAAACTGGGTTGGGATCTCAGACAATTCACTCACATGATTGCAAAGACAGATAGAAACTCCTGCATTGGAGAGGGCTCCCCTGAGGGATCCCAGATTGGAGAGGGTGCAGGTCGGGCTGAGGGACCCCCTCCCCCATGCACGAATCTTTGTGTACCAGGCCCCTAGTGTGTGTGTGTCTGTGTGTGTGTGTGTGTGTGTATACATTTCATTAATTTAGTATAATAATAAATTAAAATCTACTTAAAGAGAAACTTCACAGTATATTTGGGGTTTTGAATTTTTCAAAAAGTTACCTAGTGCATAATATCAATAGAACTCAAGTTTATTGGGATATTTTTCCTTTTATAGACAGCAGTACACCATGACTGCCACAGGTGCAGAAGAAAAAGTGCACTCATACCTATTTCATAATGTTTCTTTAATTAAAGGGGATATTTAAATTTTAAAAATAGACAACAGCCCAGCCAGTGTGGCTCAGTGATTGAGTGTCAACCTATGAACCAAGAGGTCATGGTTCAATTCCCAGTCAAGGCACATGCCTGGGTTACAGACTTGATCATCAGTAGGGGATGTACAGGAGTCAGCTAATCTATGATTCTCTCTCATCATTGATGTTTCTATCTCTCTCTTCCTCTCCTTTCCTTTCTGAAATCAATAAAAATATATTTAAAAAAAGAAATGTTGGTATGAATTTAAAAAATAGACAACCTGACTTAAGCAGGAATGAAACAGTATATCCTGGGAAGTAGCTTGTGTTTTGACGGAGCTTGGCTATTTGGGGGAATGACTACCTCTTTCTGTTTGGGGGGTACTTTCTCATAGCCTGAGAAACGGTGCCTGGGAAGTTAATATTTCAATGTTCAAAGGAGGAGCTTTCATTAGGGCCCATGTCTTGACTCTGATACTCTATCATCTCATCAAAATCAATGCAGGAGGAGAAAGCAGTTTAACAAAAAAAGTTGGTCAATAGCCACATGTCTTTTACAGAAAGTCAAGAAAAATATCTGAATAATTTAGTCATTCTGCTAGGTAGCTTCTCAAATAGGCATATTTACCCATAGTCAGTAAACGTATACAGGAAGCTCAAATGAGACCGCAGAGATGGAAAGTGGGGTGTGAACATTCATCAGCTTGGAGGGACTTGACCACAATTAACATCAGCTGTTGAGACAGCTCCTTCCCAGAGTGACCACTTTGGTGAAGAAAGAAAGTTGTCATAGTTGTCACATGACTAATGTTTTTGTGAGCTTCCTCCTCTGATGACAGGTGCAGCAAAATAGGATTTCAAATATTAAATCAATGAGATTTTATGGCCCTTGCCTATCCGCTGTGTTATTCCCCAGACTCCATTTATTGGGCTACATGCCTGGCACTGTTCTAGATACTTCACGTCCATGGTCTTATTTGATCCTCACATTGTCCCTAGGAAGTCAAGTTCCAGTTACAGAGATGGCTATCGCTTTCTCTTTACTCCCACGTCCTTATCATATTCCAGGGAGGGGTTGACTTTCATATAAGAGCCTGACCCACCAGGTCGCTGTTAACCAGACCAGAAGTGGGTAATTGACATCGGGTAAACGGTTACAATCAAATTCAAATTTGTAGGAATTTGCAGTTGGATATAGATAAACCAGGTCGGTCTCTGTTGAAGATCAGAATCAATAAATGTTCTAATGGAGAAGCCATGTTGGATCCATTCGCCAGTCTTCGGAGAGAACGAAGAACGATGCAGCCAAAGACCATTCGGCCTTAAGGGACACTGACTGAATCAGAAGTCACATTGGTGCCCAACTAGATCTCGGTTCCTGAAGTCATTTGCTTATGAGGCTTGCCACACTTCCTGTCCTCGGGGGGGTTCATTAGACACCCTGTCTCCTTATATATATTTCTCCTTTCTTCTTAAATTACTTTGAGTAGAGTTCATTCAATACAACACACTGGCCTCTAAGTATTCTTATCCCCATTTTTTTGATGAGGAAACAGACTCAGAGGGTTTAAGCAAGCTGTTCAAGTCCACGAAGATAGTAAAAAGTGGAATTCAAGCCCAAGTCTGCATGACCCCAAAGTTTGTGCTTTCACCATAGATTAATTTAGATTTAAAAAATTTCAACCCACATAGCCAATTGCTAAAGACATCTAAATCTACTAAGCTGGGGCCTTTATGATTTTCAGAAGTTATTGCGATTTTGTCTTAAAGTTTAATATGCAAAACAAATGCTCATTGGAAACAGACAAGCATAGAAGTGTCCATATTTTCATCCACATCATTAAGTCAAGGGAAGTGAAACTTCCTGCTTGCTAGCTGAGTTGGCCTTCTTTCAAGGAGACAAATCTAATTGCTTTTGCAGAACACATATATCTCCAGTCAGTTAGACCCATCTCCTCCCAAGGAAAAATTACATTTTCTTCTGGTCAATTTTCTATGTACAATTTATCATCACTAGACCATCCTTATTGTTTATCTTCACGGACCGTTTCCCAGAAGAAATTGATATGTATTTTTTCTCTTTCTAACTAGCTATGAACCCAGAGATACCAGGTAACTCCTGAGCAGCCCAGTTTTCAAGTGCAGCTCTGATCCTCCTCCAGGGAGAGAGAACCTCACTTTAGTGATCCTGTTACCCTCTCTGCACTCTCTTGGCTCTCAGCCTGGGATGTGAGGCCTCACAACTCGATCACCCCACATAACTGTGTGGATCCCAAGAATCTGGACTCGGGCCACTCTCTGATTCAGTGATTATGCGCATGGTTTAGGTTAAGATGTTTTTATTGTAATTCAACCAAAAAGCCATCCCTCGCTAAAAATGCATCCATTTTGGTTGCTTTAAATTTGTTTCACTCATAACATTATAACATTGACAAGAGTTTTAAAAAGTCATCCAGATGCCCACCACTCTAACAAGTCATCCGCTTTAGCTTTTCTGCGTTCTTTCCTGTTCTATTTATATACAAGTATACTTTTGACCTAGTTTGAATCCTAACAGATGCTACTTTCTATTTAACTTCTTCTCTTCACCTAACTTTTCAGGAAGCACTTTTCTGGGCTGCTGATGTTTTACATTATCATTTGCGTGGCCACATCCACCATGTCAGATGTTAAACTTCGAATGTTTCCAGTTACTTCTTTGGACAATTCTAAATCTGGTCACTACCTAGCCTTTTGGGGGACAAGTCCACCCTCACCCCACTTTTGCCATGAGCGTCGACAAGTATGGCCCCAGGCAAACAAAAACCAACCTGGTTTTGTGGCTTTTTCATGTGCCTGCTGAGGGGTGAACATGCGAGCATTGTTTCCTTGGCCGTGATCTAAGCAGAAGAGTTTGCAATATTTCTTCATAGTTAGCTTGGAGTCCAAATGCAACAGAAAAAGAAGCTGGGGGTCGTGGCACTGGTACCTTGTCTTGCGGCCAGTGCAGGTCAGTAGCGAATAGGCAGTGTCCACTGAAGCTTGCTTTCTGCAAGCACTTGAGGTTGTGTGCCTGTGTCATCTGTCCAAATAGGTCCAGATGTGCCACAGCGGAACTGAGGGTGGCACCTTCTCTCTTCTGACCGCAGCTGGGACTCGGGGGACTTGAAGTGTCTTGGTACCGTGAGCGGACATCTTTGATGGTTTTCATCTAGACCAGCGGCTCTCAACCTGTGGGTCTCGACCCCTTTAGGGGTCGAATGACCCTTTCACAGGGGTCGCCTAAGACCATCGGAAAGCACCTACATAATTACATATTGTTTTTGTGATTAATCACTATGCTTTAATCATGTTCAACTTGTAACAATGAAAATACATCCTGCATATCAGATATTTACATTACAATTCATAACAGTAGCAAAATTATAGTTATGAAGTAGCAATGAAAATAATTTTATGGTTGGGGGGTCACCACAACATTGAGGAACTGTATTAAAGGGTCGCAGCATTAGGAAGGTTGAGAAGCACTGATCTAGACCCTCCATCAGTGCTTCCAGAAGACCCGTGTGCCTCTTTTGGATACTGACAAAGTCACAGTGACTGGGGCCTAGGGGAGTGTAAATCTGGTTATTTATCCTAACACACATACACACACACACACACACACACACGCACACACACACATTTCAAAAGCATTCATTATCAAACACAAATACATGGAACCACAGTAACAAGAACAAAAGGGGGATAGATAAGAGGTACCTTATATTTCCTAATGCCCTTATGCTGACCGACCCTCACCCTTCCTTAAGGGGACTCACTCTTGAGTCAAGCCGCCTTGTTTAACAAGCTAAACCATTTCCTGGGTTTTACTCAGTTGCCAAAAGCTACAATGTCCTCAATTCGCCTGTTCTAAGTCTTTCTTGTTTCTCAGAGAAGCCTGTCTCTGTGAAGGCCCTGTTCTCACCTCCCTGAAGCCACCTGAAGACTAGCACCCTCTTCTCCTGCCTTTCAAGGGTCACATGTCACTCTTGGGCTGTTTCTGAGCTGGTTCCTAAACTCAAGACTAGGTGACTCAGTCCGAATCAGTAGTTTTCCATTAAAAGGTCAGGCTAGCTGAACCATAATCAATGAAGATTAAATGCAGCCAGCCTACCTACCCAACAGTCCTCAATGAAATACAGACATTCTCAGCATGTGTGCTAGGAAGACATATAAAGGAGGGAATACTATTTGTCAGGCTTCAAAAAAAATGTTAAGAAATGTTATTACAGGTAAATAGTCTGTTGAGAAGGGTAGGCATCTCTAAAGTTACCAATGGTAACTCCAAAAAAAAGACATTTTAATGAAAAATTTTAATTAAAATGAAAAGCTAATTTCAGTGGGCTTGCCTCCCACCACACTCTCCTTGACTACTTTGTAGCATTGGACACAGCTGTCCATCAATCCACCTCCATTTCCGCCCTGGCTTCCCTGTCACCACAGGACTGGGTTAGTTTTGCTCTCACTCCTGCACTCCACCTTTCCTGTTCCTTTGATGGTTTCTTCCCATTTCCTCAGAGGGTTCATTCACTCCCGATACTTGCAATTATCACCCACATGTGGCTTCTTGGTATTAGGTGGGAGTTAAAAGTAATAGAAACATACCTTGAACCTGTATAAAAATTGAAAATATATTTAACTTAAGGATTCAAAGCAAGAATGAAGCTGAGTTTTAGGGACACTTGGGACCAGGATGTAAAACATGGCCTTTTCATCTATTTTGTTTTCTTTTTCTGTGTGTCCATCTAATTTTTCTTTGTTTAGATTGAATTTACATCTCCTTTGTTAGAGAGAGCAGGAAGACTGGGCTGTCATGTCGGTCTCAATTCCGAATCTCTAAGGCTATTGGTGGGCTGGGTTTAGGCTAGGTCTTAAATAAATCAATTTTGAATTGGCGGGGGGTGGGGTAGGAAGGGGTCTGTCTAGTCAGGGGAAAGGGTCAGGTGCTCACCCTGAATTGAACAACTATGAGTCAAAGGTTGCAGGAACACGGTATCTCTAATCATCACCTCCAGGCTTAAACTTCCACCTGGGCCTGTAGAAGACTGCTGCATATGACCAAATGCTGCCACCTCAAATTTCACAAGCCTGAGACTGACCTCATCATTTCCCACCTGAACCACATGCCACCCTCACCCCACCTTTACTCTGTGAAGATGAATGGGACCAGTATTCTCCCAGAATCCTTGGCAAAAACCTTGAATCATTTTGTCTTATGTCTTTCTCTCTCCTGTGTGTGCAGCCATCAATTTGTATAACACTAATCTATATATATAAAACCCTAAGCGACCCGTCAACCATTCAACCAGTCTACTGTTTGGTTGCTATGATGCACACTGACCACCAGGAGCAGATGCTCAATGCAGGAGCTGCCCCCTGGTGGTCAGTGGGCTCCCACAGCAGGAGCACCACTCAGTTGATGGGCACCAGATGCCAGGCTCATGGCTGGTGAGCACAGCTGTGGAGGCACGAGCCACTACTGCCTCCATGGCAGCACTACCAGGCCTGCAGGAATCGGGCCCAAACCGGCAGTCTGACATCCCCCGAAAGGTTCCGGATTGTGACAGGGCACAGGCCAGGTTGAGGGACCCCATCAATTCATGAATCCGTGCACTGGTCCTCTAGTAGTTAATATTTAGTTGAAATTTACTGCCACTAAATAGTACATACTGTATTGCACTTAATTCTCAAAACAAACCCTTGAAGTAAATACTACCGATAAGCTATTTTATAAATAAAGGAGATGGAAGCTCATAAATATTAAGTAACTTGCCCAACCCACACAGCTACTAAGTAAAGGCACTGGAAAGCAACTTTAAGTCTGCTTGACTTCAGAACCACAGTTTTTGACAATCGTGCCATACTATCTCATGGCTTCTGAAACATGTCTGTTAGTTAATTCCCCTCACATCATATGCTACAATCCCCTCTCCAGCCACCTGTGCACCCACACAGACCAGGCACTGCCATTCCCCAACAGCTGTCTGGGTTCTGAAACCCACCTGGGAATCTGGAGTCAAGTGTGAGAAACCTAGACTATCATTGGTTCCAGTGCGTGTTAAAATTTCTAAGAGTTCAAAGTTGCTGTAGTCGGGTTTTATTAAAGCAGTTAAGTATATTAGCGTGTTCTACTTCCCCTTTAAATCTTTCATTCCTCTGTATCTTTTCTGTTTTTCATGACTCACCAGACACCTACAAAAATCCCCAAGCATAAAATGCCTTAGACTGACATAACGACTGATTTGTCAGCTTATGTTTTTGGTAACCCCCTTTCTTGGCGGGCTGTCCTTCACTTTAAGACTGCTATTATTTCTAGGAAACTTTCTGCATAATGTGCCTCAGTTTTCTAGAACAATGTTTTCTGGAAATCCAACATTGGCAAACCCCACACGTCCTCTGCGAGGGTCCATGTCCCCGGAGCGTGGCGGTGTGGGTCTCCCTTGACGCACAGCCTTCAGCCAGCCCAGGCTCAGTTCTTCTAGTGATGCTCAGTCGTGGTGGGAGGCAGACTTTATAGGAGTGCCCGATGGAATGAAAATGAACGGCAAAATGATAACGACTTAAAAATGTCATATAGAGGGGAAAGAACACACATATAAAACATTAGCATTACAATAAAATATTTTTAATTGGAGAAATATATATGTCCACTTCCATGCTTAATCCGTTCCCTTGATTAATCCTAGTCACTTGCTACGACACGGTGATATGATGTTACTTCCGTGACAAGGTTACAAAAGACTGTGACTGCTGTCTCGCTGGGAGACTATTTCCTTCTCGGCTTGTGCACTGGGATGAAGTCAGCGGCCAGGCTGGAGAGGCCCCGTGGTGGTCAGGGGCGGAGCATGGCCTCTAACTGACAGCCAGCAAGAAGCAGAACCCTGCTATCAATCATGTGAACTAGGAAGCAAATCCTTCCCTAGCCAAGCCTTGATATGGCCTGGAAGTAGAGGACCCAACTAAGCCCTGTCTGGATTCCTGGCCCACAGAATTGGAGAAATAATGTGTTGTGTTAATCTGCTAAACTTGTTATGCAAAAATGGATTCATAAAGTAACCAATTCCTAAAAATCATTTTTCCCCTATCACACCAATGTAATCATGTATTCTACGTTTGGAAAGAAATTATCTTGAATAGAGAACCCAGAAATCAACCCAAACCATGATGCTCAATTAATATTTGACGATGGAGTCAAGACAGTCTCTTCAATAAATGGTGTTGGGAAAATTGGACAAATACATGCAAAAAAAATGAAACTAGACCACCAACTCACACCATACACAAAAATAAACTCAAAATGGATAAAGCACTTAAACATAAGACAGAAAACCATAAAAATATTAGAGGAATCCATAGGCAGCAAAATCTCAGACATATGCCGAAGCAATATTTTCACTGATACAGCTCCTAGGGCAGTGGTCGCCAAACTCATTAGTCAACAGAGTCAAATATCAACAGTACTTCTTCAAAATAAACTCACCCAGGCCGAAAACCGACTTCTGTGCATGGGCCACGAAGTTTCAATCCCACTGTACGTGTGCCCGCATGTGGTATTTTGTGGAAGAGCCGCACTCAAGGGGCCAAAAAGCTGCATGTGGCTCACAAACTGCATTTTGCTGACCACGGTCCTAGGGCATTGGAAACTAAGGAGAAAATAAACAAATGGGACTATATCAAAATAAAAAGCTTCTGCACAGCAAAAGAAACCATCAACAAAACAAGAAAGCCCACTGCATGGGAGAACATATTTGCCAATGTTATCACTAATAAGGGTTTAATCTCCAACATTTACAGGGAACTCATACAACTTAACAAAAGGAAGATAAACAACCCAATCAAAAAAATGGGCAATGGATCTAAATAGATACTTTTCGAAAGAGGACATAAGGAAGGCCAAGAGACATATGAAAACATGCTCAAAGTCACTAATCATCCCAGAGATGCAAATCAAAATGACAATGCGGTATCATCTCACATCTGTCAGAATGGCTATCATCAACAAATCAACAAATGACAAGTGCTGGAGAGGATGCGGAGAAAAAGGAACCCTCCTTCACTGCTGGTGGGAATGCAGACTGGTCCAGCCACTATGGAAGACAGTATGGAGTTTCCTCAAAAAACTAAAAATGGAACTCCCATTTGACCCAGTGATCCCACATCTAGGAATATATCCCAAGAAGCTAGAAACACCAGTCAGGAAGGATATATGCACCCCTATGTTCATAGCAGCACAATTCACCATAGCTAAGATTTGGAAACAGCCTAAGTGCCCATCAGCAGATGAGTGGATTAAAAAACTGTGGTACATCTACACAACAGAATACTATGCTGCTGTAAAAAAGAAGGAATTCTTACCATTTGCAACAGCATGGATGGAACTGGAGAGCATTATGCTAAGCAAAATAAGCCAGTCAAAGAAAGATAAATATCACATGATCTTAGTCATTTATGAAATATAATGAACAACATAAACTGATAAACAAAAACAGATCTATAGACAGAGAAGTATCAATCAGACCGTCAAACCTCAGAGAGAAGGTAGGGGAGGATGGGGGTAAGGAGGAGAGATCAACCAAAGGACTTGTATGCATGCATATAAGCCTAACCAGTGGACACAGACACCAGGGGATGAGGGCAAGAATGGGGGGCTGGGGGAGCAATGGGGGAATAAGGTCACATATGTAATACCTTAATCAATAAAGAAAAAAAGAGAAATTATCTTAATAACTGTTTAACTTCTATGTGAGTTAGACAATAGGCTATTTTGTATTTAGAGTGTTTCTTGCTGATGGCTCCCAGTCAGGCTGTTGTTTCCTTAACACTCTAACTCTTGGGAAGTGAGAACAAGTAACTCCCAACATAATTATGGGAACTTCGGTTTAATGATCCTCTCATAATCATTATCTCATGGGAGTCTTTCGACTTGACTTCTTGCCAAGCTCACTCAGCTAATATTCGTTCTGCCACCAATTTCTTCAGGTAATATTCCTTTGCTTAAATACTTCACAGTAACAATTTAAATTTCAATATGTAAAAATAGAGCATATTTGTTTAGAAGATAATGAGACTAGTAGGGAAAAATCTCTTTATGACCTAAAATGAATCCAACATTAATGCCAAAGTGAATGCACACCAGGCAGCTAGATAATTATCAGGTGTTGTGAAGAAATTAAAGTTATCAACTCCTTTTGATGTTGTCACAACTTTGGCATTAATGGCCATATTCTCCAGGACAGTGCAGAGCAAAAGGGGCACTTATTACCTGGTGATATTTATTTCTTTACATGTGCACTTGTACTTCTATTTTTATAAATTATAGGAAAAGAATTATTTTTTTGAGTTATCTTCTTGAGAACAAAATTTTCACACTGAAAATACTCATTGATTTTCCCCTGTTTTTCTCCAAGAGGCCCCCACCACCTTAAATGATACACATGGGTGCACGAGCTAAAACTGTCAATTACACTTGCCACTTAGATGATCCTTCTGAGGGGAGGGAATGGGGGTAAGAAGCCAAATGCCATCTGTTGTAAAACAAAAGTACCTCCTCGCTCCAGAAGTAAGTACTAATCTAACTGGATATTGTGTTTAAAGTGCATGTAAATACCAGCAAATCATTCTTTGTCACAGTCCCTCCAAGTGTCCAATCCGGAGGCCAACTCAACATTCCTTACATACGTTCCTCGTGGTGAATTGCAAAAATCTTTCACGGGGTGGACAAATCGGTTAGAGAGGATGACTATGTGCCACAGAGAATTCGGCCAACGCCAACTCCAGCTCCCAGGCCACCTGTTTTCTCTGGAATTCTGTCTGGTTTAAATCTTTTATTCAATGCACAGAGGAAAAAAGCACTAAGAAGTGGCAATCCTGATTTGCTGCAGTGTTTGTTTTATATCATGGGAAAGTATCCACCCAAACAGATGCTGAAGACGGTATTCTTTTCTCTTCTTCTTCTTTTTTAAAATATATTTCTATTGATTTCAGAGAGGGAGGGAGAGAGAGAAACATCAATGATGAGAATCATTAATCGGCTGCCTTCTGCACACCCCCTGTGGGGGATTGAACCCGAAACCCAGGCATGTGCCCTTGACCAGAATCTAACCCGCGACTCTTCAGTCCCCAGGCCGACACTCTATCCACTGAGCCAAACCGGCCAGGGAAAGACAGTATTCTTAATAGCCACGTTGGTTTAAGCTCCTCTTCTTCTCTCAAAGTACTAACACATCATGAAAAACTTAAGATTGAGCCACACTTACATTATTGGTAAGTGTTAAGGGGAAAACAGCCGCAGGTCGCGTTTGTCTCCTATTCCCAGCATGAGATAGTGGGAGCCACAAACGGGAAGTGAGCCAGAGATAAGCAAAAAGCTTAGTGTGGGCTCTCACACACAAAACTGAATATAATTTTGCAAAGAAGGCTGCTGTAAGTCAATTACAAAAACTATTTTACAATTTAAAATGCTAAGCCATACATCAAATTCCTGGACTTAAATTGGATCTTTAATTCATGGTCACATTTACAAGCAATATTATGAGGTTGGGTGGCGGTAAAAATCAAATGCTTTTAAAGCATAACAAGAAGTTCTCATTACAAAAAATATCTCCATGCAAAGGATACTGTTTTGTATTAAAACTATAAACACTTTACGTAGCTGTTAATAAAGCAAAGAATGGCAAAATGATGTGCACCTTCATTTCCACAGTCCCAACTCAATTATTTTCAAACGTATAACTCACAAAGGGGAGAATGAATACCTTTCTACTTTAAAGGTGGCAAAACACAAAGAAAAGCAGAATCAATAAAAGCAAAAACAAAACAGCAGGCTGGGATACCAAAGACCTAGTTTTAGGTCACTCTCCCTAGTTGCTAGCTGGTGGCTTCAGGCAATTCTCCTCTCGAGTATACAGCGGGGCCTTGACTTACGAGTTTAATTCGTTCTGAGACCGAGCTCGTTAAGGAGCTCATTAACTCAAATTACTCTGTCAACTCAATGCAAAAAATCGGCCGAGAGACAGCTGGAGTCGGGGACACTTGTAAGTCAAGGCCCCACTGTAGTTGCCTCACCTTACAAGCAAGATTCTTTACAGTTCAAAATGTTCTGGGTTCTCAGTCCTCCTGCAGATTCAGAAAAGCAATGAGCAGTTCCTGAATCACACATCTATTTGTAAGTGGGTAAGTATATTCTAGAGATAATACTAATACTCCTGTAAATTACATTTACAGTGCTTGCTTTGGGGGGCAGAAGAATATACAGTGGGGCCTTGACTTACGAGTGTCTCGACCAACGAGTTTTTTGAGATACCAGCTGTCTCTCAGCCGATTTTTTGCATTGAGTTGATAGAGTAATTTGAGTTAATGAGCTCCTTAACGAGCTCCTGAACAAGCTCGGTCTCAGAACGAATTAAACTCGTAAGTCAAGGCCCCACTGATAGGCTGAGGTGGGTATCGGTGAAAATCAAATTGTGGTTTGAGAGTCTACTAAGAACATCTAAAATTTTAATGAATGATTTAGCTTTAAATTGTTCTTAAAAACTAAAGAGAAGGAGAAGCCAGAGGAGCGACATTTGATATTGTGGGAAGCAAAGGAAAAACTAATATGTTTGTAAAAAAAAAAAAAAAGATTCCCACAAATACAGTACTTTAGAGAGTTAAGTACAACAGATGACCTTTAAAAGTTTTTCATGAGAGCTTATTGACTGAACTATTTATTTTAAATTCACATGGATTACATTTTTCTCCTTACATACTATTCTTTTGTTCTACCACTCTCTTAAGGTTATTCAGTGCTTCTTGTAATATTTCTAATCTCAAAATCAAATATGTTACTCTACCTTCAAAGTTGGGAGGTCAAGTTTCAAACAGAAATTATCATCAATAATTACATCAAAACCCACATAAGAGGCCACTCTGGAACAAGAATTTTTGTTTTTGAGCCCTGAGCATATTTTTATTTTTAAGTATTTCATGTTTATTTTTGAAATTAAAAAATAGGCAGAGGACCTGAACAGATATTTCTCCAAATAGGACATACAGACATATGAAAAGATAATATCACTAAAAAATGCAAATTAAAACTACAAGATATTATCTCACATTTGTCAGAATGGTTATCTAGAATAATAAAAGCATAATATGCTAATTAGACTGGACAGCCAAACGACCTTCCGGATGTCCTTCTGGAAGAAAGCTGGGGCTGCGAGGGCCGAGGCAAGCCACTGAGGCTGGGAGGGCCAAGGCGGCAGCAGCTGCCATGGCTGAGCCCCTTACACGAATTTTGTGCATTGGGCCTTTAATCATTAGTAAATCTCAACAAACAAGTGCTGGCAAGGACGTGGAGAAAAGAAAACCCTTGTGTACTGTTGGTGGCTATGTACATTGGTGCAGCCACTGTGGAACAGTATGGCGAGATTCCTCAAAAAGTTAAAAATGGACTGCCTTATGATCCAGCTATTCCACTTCTAGGTATTTATGTGAAGAAAACAAAAATACTAACTGGAAAAGATAGATGCACCCCTATGTTTACTGTATCATTATTAACAATAATCAAGATAGAGAAGCAATCTAAGTATCTGTCCTTCAGTGAAATGATAAAGATGTGGAATATATATAATGGAATATTATTCAGCAATAAAAATGGCATTTTGTCATTTGTGACAACATGGATGGACCTAGAGGGTATTATGCTACATGAAATAAGTCAGACAGAGAAAGACAAATACCATATGTAAAATACCGTATTTCTCTAATATGTAAAATCTGAAAAAAAATAAATGATTAAGCAAAATGAAACAGAAACAAACCCATAAATATTGAGAATGAGCTGATATTTGCCAAAAAAATGGGTTGGGGAGATGGAATAAAATTTTTAAGAACTAAAAAGAAATCAGTACTAGGTGAGCATTACATATTATTGGTGGAATATCACATGAGAAGCTTTGTACTCTAAGACTACTATTTCCTTTAGAGCTCAACAGTGTAGATTTCATTTCATCCTCTTCATTTTCTATATTTTAAAAATCCTTAAGTATATATAAAGATTCACTGCAATATAAACTCTGTTTAAAAACTACAAAACAGCTCAATGTGACATGCATTTTTCCACACAGAAATCCATTATCTGAATACACAGCTGTCACTGTTTTCATGGAATACACTTCCTAAATATAGGACAATTATTAATCACATGATGGTGCTCCTACTGTGCAAATGCATGGAAAAGGAAAATGAGACCAACATACATAAAAAATAATTTTGACCTTTGAGCCCTGAGCCTATTTTTATTCTTAAGTATTTCGTGTTTATTTTTGTCTCATATTCCACAAAAAAAGCAGTGATAAACATGTGATGATCAGTCTTAGTATTTTCACAAGTAGGTATTGTTTTTATATAAGTGAAACTTGTTTTCATGGGGCATCAGAAGATTCCTGTGTGAGAACTCTTAAAATGCCTTAAAAACTAATAAAAATAAGATTGTTTCCAGAGAATCTTATTTTCTGGATATTATTTATTCACTTGCAGGGGTCAGGGAATGGATAACACTAATCATTGTTTCCAAAAACAAAAATATTCTAGGTATATGGAATGCATAAAAACTGAAGTATCTGTTCTTTTTCACTGGGCAAATGTTTATTCATTTGGGGATTCCATAGCAAAGCAGATAATAAAATAATTTAGAAAGAATTTTAAGGGAGGAAGCAAGATGGCGGCGATATAGGCAGACGCGTCCCAGGTCTTGTCCCGGAGCAAACGGAGTAAGCAGCTGAAACTAATAACACCCACCCCGAATTGGCAAATTTACTCAGCTGGTGAGACGGCTTGCAGCCTGGAAGGGCAGACCTCCCCTGGAAAGGTTAAAAACCAGGGATCTGGGCAGGAAAGTTTGCCAGACCTGAGCCCAGAGGGTCGGAGGGAGACCGCATGGCAGACAGCCGCGTCTCTTGGGACAGACACAGACCCTGACCAGGGTAAGGAGTTCCGCGGGTTTGCTGGCGCCAGGAGATTTGAGATTTGGATTTTGTGATTGCGGAGAACTGAGACTAAAGGGGGCATCCTGAGGAACTGATCAGACCGTGCAGTGCCCATAAGAGAGGAGCGTTTCCCAGACCATGCAGTGCTGGTAAGAGGAGCGTTTCCCAGACCGCAGATCCAAGCAACAGCAGCCCCCTGATCACCGCAGCCTCCTGATCACCACAGCCTCCTGATCACCACACCCTCTGTCTGTGGAACAGCAACTGTACGTGAAGCCTCCCCCCACCAGCCAGAAGAGCCAACACAGCTGTGAACAACACCCACCAGAGGAGCTGCTGCCAACTGGAAAGCAGCTGCTACCGCAACCGTCTGAGCAGCAACCACAACCCAAGGAGCCCCTGCCACCCAGGGAGCAGCCACTGAACACCTCAACATCTACATATGTCAGCGAGATCAAACATGGGTAGGCAAAGAAACCCCCAAAGGAAAGAAAAGGAGGACTCGCCAGAAAAGCAGCTAAGTGAGACAGAGATATGCAACATGACGGAAAAAGAATTCAGAATAAGGTTCCTAGAGTACATGCACCACATGTTCAAGAAGCAAGAAGAAACAGATGAAAAACTCAACTACTTATGCAAGAAGCTAGAAGAAACAGATGAAAAAATCAACAACTTAAGTAAGTCCCAAGAAGAAATGAAGAGTGACATAGCTTCAATAAAAAACTCCATTGAAAGTATCAACAGTAGACTGGGAGAAGCGGAGGACCGAATTAGTGAATTAGAAGACAAGGAAGCAAAACACACTCAAACTGTACGGCAAATGGAGAAAAAAATTAAAAGACAGGAGGAGAGCCTAAGGGAGCTTTGGGACAACATGAAACGAAACAACATACGAATAATAGGGGTGCCAGAACAACAGAAAGATGAACATGGATTAGAAAACCTATTCGAAGAAATAATATCAGAAAACTTCCCTGAGGTGGGGAAGAAAAAAGTCACACAAGCCCAGAGAGTCCCAAACAAGGTGAACCCGAAAAGACCCACACCAAGACACATCATAATTACCATGGCAAATGTTCAGGATAAAGAGAGAATCTTACAGGCTGCAAGAGAGAGACGGAAAGTAACATACAAGGGATCTCCCATTAGATTATCAAATGATTTCTCAACAGAAACACATCAGGCCAGAAAAGAATGGACGGAAATCTACAAAGTGATGCAAAGCAAAGGACTGAATCCAAGAATACTCTATCCAGCAAGGCTATCATTCAAAATTGAAGGGGAAATAAGAAGCTTCACAGACAAAAAAGGGCTAAGGGAGTTTATCACCACCAAGCCAGCCATGCAAGAAATGCTAAAGGGACTGGTGTAAAAAGAAGAAATATCAAGCTCAGAAAGAAAACAGCCACACACACACACACAAAAAGAAATGGCTACAAACAAATACCTTTCAATAATAACTTTAAATGTAAATGGACTAAATGCTCCAACCAAAAGACATCGAGTGGCTGAATGGATAAAAAAACATGACCCATACATCTGCTGTCTACAAGAGACCCACCTCATTAGAAGGGACTCACACAGACTGAAAGTGAAGGGATGGAAAAATATCTTTCACGCAAATGGAAAGGAAAAGAAAGCTGGGGTAGCAATACTTATATCTGACAAAGTACATCTCAAAGTGAAGGCCATAACCAGAGATAAGGAAGGCCACTTCATAATACTAAAGGGATCAATACAACAAGAAGATATAACCCTGGTAAACATATATGCACCCAATGCAGGAGCACCCACATACATAAGAAAACTTCTGGAAGATATCAGGGGAGAGATCGACAACAATACAATCATAGTAGGGGACTTTAATACACCACTGACATCACTGGATAAATCCGCTAGACAAAAACTCAGCAAAGAAACAGCAATCCTAAATGACTCACTAGATCAGATGGACTTAATTGACATCTTCAGAACACTTCACCCCACAGCTGCGGAATATACATTCCTCTCAGGTGCTCATGGGGCATATTCAAAAATAGACCACATATTGGGTCACAAGCAAAGTCTCCACAAATTCAAGAAGATTGAAATCATAAAAAGCTTCTTCACAGACCACGATGGCATAATGTTAGAAATAAACTACAATAAAAACAACCCAAAATACTCAAACACTTGGAAGCTGAATAGCATGTTATTAAATATTGATTGGGTTACCGATGACATCAAAGAAGAAATTAAAAACATCCTGGACACTAATGACAATGAAAACACAACAATCCAAAACCTCTGGGACACAATGAAAGCAGTCCTGAGAGGGAAGTTTATAGCTCTACAGGCCTATCTCAAAAAACAAGAAAAAATGGTAGTCAATCATCTAACTCTACAACTCAAAGAATTAGAAAGAGAGCAACAAGAAAACCCCAGAGTGAGCAGAAGGAAGGAGATAATAAAGATTAGAGCAGAAATCAATGAAATAGAGACCAAAAAAACAATACAGAAAATCAATGAAACCAAGAGCTGGTTCTTTGAAAGGATAAACAAGATTGACAAACCCCTAGCCAGGCTCACCAAGAAGCAAAGAGAGAGGTCCCAAATAAACCAAATCAGAAATGATAGAGGCGAAATAACAACAGACCCCACAGAAATACAAATGATTGTTAAACAATACTACGAGCAACTCTACTCCAACAAACTGGACAACCTGGAGGAAATGGACAAATTCCTAGAAAAATACAACATTCCAAAACTCAATCAGGAAGAATCTAAAAACCTCAATAGGCCAATAACTATGGAAGAAATTGAAGCAGTCATCAGAAAGCTTCCAGCAAACAAAAGCCCAGGGCCAGACGGCTTCACAGGGGAGTTCTACCAAACATTCAAGGAAGAACTAAAACCTACCCTCCTCAGACTACTACAAAAAATTCAAGAGGAAGGAACGCTTCCAAGCTCATTCTATGAAGCCAGCATCACCCTAATACCAAAACCAGGTAAAGACATCACAATGAAAGAGAATTACAGGCCAATATCCCTCATGAACATAGATGCCAAAATCCTCAACAAAATCTTAGCAAATCGGATCCAGCAGTACATCAGAAGGATCATACACCATGACCAAGTAGGATTCATCCCAGAGATGCAAGGATGGTACAACATCCGTAAATCAATAAATGTGATACATCACATAAACAAATTGAAAGAAAAAAACCACATGGTCATATCAATTGATGCAGAAAAAGCATTCGACAAAATCCAACACCCATTTTTGATAAAAACTCTCAGAAAGGTGGGAATAGAAGGATCATACCTCAACATAATAAAAGCCATATATGACAGGCCCACTGCCAACATCATACTCAATGGACAAAAACTAACACCGTTTCCCCTAAGAACAGGAACAAGACAGGGATGCCCACTCTCACCACTCCTGTTCAACATAGTACTGGAAGTATTAGCCATTGCAATTAGGCAAGAAGAAGGAATAAAAGGCATCCAAATTGGAAAAGAGGAAGTAAAACTGTCCTTATTTGCAGATGACATGATATTATACATACAAAACCCTAGAGACTCCATCAAAAAGCTACTAGACTTAATACATGAATTTGGCAATGTAGCAGGATACAAAATTAACCCCAAGAAATCTGAGGCATTTCTATACACCAACAGTGAACTTTCAGAAAGGGAGATCAGAAAAACAATCCCATTTACCATCGCACCAAAAAAATTAAGATACCTAGGAATAAACTTAACTAAAGAGGTTAAAGACCTCTACTCAGAAAACTACAGGACGTTGAAAAAAGAGATAGAGGAAGACATAAACAGATGGAAGAACATACCATGTTCTTGGATTGGTAGAATCAACATCATTAAAATGTCCATACTACCCAAAGCAATCTATACATTCAACGCACTTCCCATTAAAATACCAATGGCCTTCTTCAAAGATCTAGAACGAACTCTCCAAAAATTCATCTGGAATAAAAAAAGACCCCGAATAGCTGCAACGATCCTGAGAAAGAACAAAGTAGGTGGGATCTCAATGCCAGATATCAAGCTGTATTACAAAGCCACTGTTCTCAAAACTGCCTGGTACTGGCACAAGAACAGACATATAGATCAGTGGAATAGAATAGAGAGTCCAGAAATTAGCCCGAACCAATATGCTCAATTAATTTTTGACAAAGGAGGCATGAACATACAATGGAGCCAAGATAGTCTCTTCAATAAATGGTGTTGGGAAAATTGGACAGACATATGCAAGAAAATGAAACTAGACCACCAACTTACACCATACACAAGAATAAACTCAAAATGGATAAAGGACTTAAATGTACGACAGGAAACCATAAAAATTCTAGAAGAATACAAAGGCAACAAAATCTCAGACATATGCCAAAACAATTTCTTCACTGATACAGCTCCTAGGGCAGTTGAAACTAAAGAGAAACTGAACAAATGGGACTACATCAAAATAAAAAGCTTCTGCACAGCAAAAGAAACCATCAACAAAACAACAAGAAAACCCACCTCGTGGGAAAACATATTTGCCAACGTCATATCGGATAAGGGCTTAATCTCCAAAATTTATAGGGAACTCATACAACTTAACAAAAAGAAGATAAACAATCCAATCAAAAAATGGGCAAAGGATCTAAATAGACACCTTTCAAAAGAGGACATTCAGAAAGCCAAGAGACATATGAAAACATGCTCAAAGTCACTAATCATCCGAGAGATGCAAATCAAAACAACAATGAGGTACCATCTCACACCTGTCAGAATGGCCATCATCAACAAATCAACAAACGACAAGTGCTGGAGAGGATGTGGAGAAAAAGGAACACTTGTGCACTGCTGGTGGGAATGCAGACTGGTGCAGCCACTATGGAAGGCAGTATGGAGGTTCCTCAAAAAATTGGAAATGGAACTCCCATTTGACCCTGTGATCCCACTACTAGGAATATATCCCAAGAAACCAGAAACACCTATCAGAAAGGATATATGCACCCAGATGTTCATAGCAGCACAATTCACCATAGCTAAGATCTGGAAACAGCCTAAGTGCCCATCAGTAGATGAATGGATTAGAAAACTGTGGTACATCTACACGATGGAATACTATGCTGCTGTTAAAAAGAAGGAACTCCTACCATTTGCAACATCATGGATGGAACTGGAGAGCATTATGCTAAGTGAAACAAGCCAGTCAATGAAGGAAAAATACCACATGATCTCACTCATTCATGGATAATAAAGACCATTACAAACTTTTGAACAATAATAGATACAGAGGCAGAGCTGCCTCAAACTGATTGTCAAACTGCAGTGGGAAGGCCAGAGAGAGTTGGGGGGCAGGAGGGGGGGGAGTAAGAGATCAACCGAAGGACTTGTATGCATGCATATAAGCATAACTAATGGACATAAGACACTGGGGGGTAAGGGAGGGTAGTGGTTTGTCAAGGGCGGGGGGGGGAAAAAGGATACTTATGTAATACCCTTTGTAATACTTTAAGAGGAAAATAAAAAAAAAAAAATAAAAAAAATAAAAAATAATAATAAAAAAAAAAAAAAAAAAAAAGAATTTTAAGAAAAATCTCAATGATGAGTAGAATTTTAGGAGGCAAGAATTCTATAACTTAGAAAAAATCACTTAATTTTTACCTTGAGATTTATGAGGAGTTCTCTGAGTACACATTAAAAACAAAATAAATTAAAAGCACAAGTACTCAGATTAGATATTAAATCTCCTCTTTCGGAGACCCATGAAAGGAATGGATTCTTTTATTACAAGATCTTGCGTGGGCTTTTGGAGCAGAGCAGAGTGCAGCGGGACTGCAGATGCAGAAGGCCTGTGATTTCTAGGAATCCCCTTACCCTCTCTAAACTTCATAAGTAAAATAGAAGGAATATGTATCTTCCTCACAGGATGTTTTAACAAACATGAATTGTTAATGTGTAAAACACTAATACCAAATTTTCATGACACAGTCACTGATGTGAGTTCATAACCCAGTAATAGACACTGAACCTTCTCATATAAGCCAGAATGACCTAAAAACAGTCATAGTGCTAAAAATCAATAGTGCTATTCTCTCACGCAGGAGACAACGGTAGATTTCAACATGAAAGACGGGAAAGTTTCTCAGAAAAGGCAGCATCTGAGAGGGCTTTTGAGGATGAGAAAGAGCTCAAGAAGCAACATGTGTAAAGGGCAACAGGCAATGTTGGAGTTCTTCTATCCCGCTTCTGTCTGTATCACACTGGAAGCTCCCAGGGACCTTCTGGACACAAAGGGTCCTGGGCTGGTGTCCTTTCCCGTGTTGCTGTTAGTTCAGACAGGAAGGAACAGTGAAATCTACTTGCCGATTTCACCGTGAGCCGATCTTTTTGTATACCTGTGGATGAGTTCTCCTGATTCTGAGATTCTGGTCTGAATGCCAGTATTCACGTCCTACGCCCCAAGTGCAGAGAAAGCTTGCTTTAGGACGGTAATCCCTGATCTTGCCAGCTGCCAAGTTCTGGTCGAGGACCACAGATGCACATATGCCACCAGTTTTAGCTGCTTTAATTGGGTAAGACTCATTTCTCACTCTTTCCTGATTCCTTTTAAAACTGTATTGGTTTTACCATTTTATCCAGTTTAAAAATTTAGAGTATTAGCTTTAAAAGCTATCTTTCTTTTCGTTTTTAATGTTTAACAGAGACCAGGAAGCAGTAAGATAATACAGATATTCCTATAAGTAATCCTGTCTAAATTGCTCCTTAGGAAAATTAGTATATTTCACCTCTTGATTCCCAGTTAATGCAGTATAAACATTTACAAGGCTGTTGTTTTTTTTTTTACTTGAATGTGGGCTAATATCTTTAAACTTGGCTTTAGTATTCAGAATCCAAATTTTGCACTAAAACTGAGGATGTCATATAAATAAAAATATTGATTAGAAAAATAGGCAAATAAACAGAACATTTGTAACAATAGAAAAAATTTAAACCTATCCTAATAGAGGGAATATGCTAATTGACTGCCATGCCCTAACAAGACTGCAGCGCCCACAGCCATAAGATGGTGGCGCCCAGTCCTCTCAGCCCTGCCTCATCCAGCCTCAGTCCCCCAGACCCCTCAGCCCCGCTGGGGGGTGGCAAGTGCCACATGCCTCATCCAGCCTCAGTTCCCCAGTCGTCTCAGGCCCACCTCATCCAGCCGGAGTCCCCCAGTCCCCACAGTTCTGTAGGAGAAGGCAGTTGAGGGTGATCAGGCTGGCAGGGGAGGGCAGTTGGAGGCGATTAGGATGGCAGGGGAGTGGTTAGGGGGTGATCAGGCTGGCAGGCAGAGTGATTAGGGGCAATCAGGCAGTCAGGCAGGTGAGTGGTTAGGAGCCAGCAGTCCCAGATTGTGAGAGGGATGTTCGACTGCCAGTTTAGGCCTGATCCCACAGGCAGTGGGACATCCCCTGAGGGGTCCCAGATTGGAGAGGGTACAGGCTGGTCTGAGGGACACCACCCCCCACCCCCGTGCATGAATTTCATGCACCGGACCTCTAATCAATCATAACAGTGACAATAAAATATCCTACCCTAGAAATCTCATATATTGCTGGTAACAGTATAACTTGGAATAACTCTTATGAAAATCTTTTTGGTTATAAAATGTTCTTATTCTTTGGCTCCACCTTTGGGAATTTATACTAAGAAAATGATCTCAAAAGAAAAAAAAATCAACTTTATAGATTATTGGAGAAACCACATAAGTAATCTCCGTTTCCATCCTGGACCTAGAGGGTCTTCCACCCCTCACCCCCAGCACAATCCATTTTCAACACAGCAGTTGGAGTGACCCGTGTTTTTCTGCTCAGGGCCCTCAGACGGCTCATGTTCTCAGGGTAAAAGGCCAAGTCCTTCTGTTGGCTTGCAAGGCCCTACGTGATCTCTCTGCCGCCTCTGGGATCCCATCTGTCACTCCTCCTCTACTCCTTCCTCTCCAGCCATGGGGACTTCTTAGTGTTCCTCTAACAAGTGGGTCACACTTGGCTTCAGGGCCTTTGTTCATGGAGTTCCCCCTGCCTCGGTTCTCTTCTGCAGACCCACATGGGCCCACTCCCGCTTCTCTTCAAGCTTTGCTCGGCTATCATCTTGCCAATGAAGCCTGTGGCCTACTCAATTCATACTCTTACCCGGGAACACAAGCTGGATTGCTGATCCCCTTATCCTGTTCCCTCTCTTCTACATCCTACATAAATTACTATGTTTGTGATCTGTTGTCCCCACACAAAATGCAAGGTCCACACGAGCAGGGATTTTTGTTTTGCAGTGATGTATTCTAAAGACTCAGAATATTACCTGGCACATACAGCAGGTGCTCAATTAATGTTTTGTTTAGTATTGTTTTGTTATAACATTGATGAAATGCAGCAGGAACTCTTGTTTATGTCAATTAGCTAGGGTTTCCTTATACAGTGGGGCCTTGACTTACGAGTGTCCTGACTTACGAGTTTTTTGAGATTACCAGCTGTCTCTTGGCCGATTTTTTGCATTGAGTTGATAGAGTAATTTGAGTTAACAAGCTCGGTCTCGGGAACGAATTAAACTCCTAAGTCAAGGCCCCACTGTACTTCGTTTCACCTGAAGGTGCAGAACCTATTGATGATGTTAGTGAGGACTTAGTGTATGTGCAGTCAATAATTGTTTTTTTTTTGTTGTTGTTTTTTTTTTATATAAATCTTTATTGTTCAGATTATTACATTTGTTCCTCTTTTTTCCCCCCATAACTCCCCTCCTTCCAGCTCCCACCCCACCCTCCACCCTCACTCCCCACCCACTGAGTTCATCCATAGGTGCATGATTTTTGTCCAGTCACTTCCCCCATCTCCCACACCCCTTTTCCCCCAAGAATAGTCAGTCCATTCCCTTTCTATGTCCCTGATTCATTATAGTCACCAGTTCATTCTGTACATCAGGTTATTTATTCACTTGATTCTTAGATTCATTTGTTGATAGATGCATATTTGTTGTTCATAATTTGTATCTTTACCTTTTTCTTCTTCTTCCTCTTCTTAAAGGATACCTTTCAGCATTTCATATAATACTGGTTTGGCGGTGATGAACTCCTTTAGTTTTTCCTTATCTGTGAAGCTCTTTATCTGACCTTCAATTCTGAATGATAGCTTTGCTGGATAAAGTAATCTTGGTTGTAGGTTCTTGGTATTCAGCACTTTGAATATTTCTTGCCATTCCCTTCTGGCCTGCAAAGTTTCTGTTGAGAAATCAGCTGACAGTCGTATGGGTATTCCCTTGTAGGTAATTGAGCCTCTTTCTCTTGCTGCTTTTAAGATTCTCTCTTTGTCTTTTGCTCTTGGCATTTTAATGATGATGTGTCTTGGTGTGGTCCTCTTTGGATTCCTTTTGTTTGGGGTTCTCTGAGCTTCTTGGACCTGTAAGTCCATTTCTTTCACCAGGTGGGGGAAGTTTTCTGCCATTATTTCTTGAAATAGGTTTTCAATATCTTGCTGTCTCTCATCTTCTGGCACTCCAATGACTCTGATATTAGTCCGCTTAAAGCTGTCCCAGAGGCTCCTTACACTATCTTCACACTTTCGGATTCTTTTTTCATTTTGCTTTTCCAATTGGGTGTTTTTTGTCGAATCTTTGGTTTGATTCTTGTGCTCCTCTGGTCTGCTATTGGGTATAATATTCTTTATTTCAGTCTGTGTATGCTTACTTTCTAATTTCTTTATCGTAGCATCGAGGATCTCATTAGTTTTCGTGAGGCTCTGCACAAATTTATGGCAAGCCCTCAAAATTGCGATTCTTAGCTCCATATCCTCCATTTCTGTCATGTTTTTTTGTCTCCGCATCTTTTATGCTTTCTTGGTGCACCCCCTTGTGGTCTCTGTGCGCAGTCTTGTTCTAGCCAAGCCTTAATTGTTGTAGTTAACACTAGAGGGGTTTGACCACCAGGCCGACTGGCTGTGGAAATCAGCTGTGGGAAAACTTCAGTCCTCAGGGGAGGCGCTAGTCCAGCCCTTGCCTGAGGCGATCGGCAAATGGCTGTGCGCAGGGTTTGGGCGGGGCGGGCTCAACAGGGCGGGGGGAGGGAGCAGCTATGGCCGCTCTCAGTCCGTCCCCAGGGGCTCTGCCTCTCTGTCCCAGCAATCGCTGCAAACCTCGGAGGGGCCGTAGCCAGACAGTCCCGCTTCTCCCGTTTGAGTCTGGGTCCCTAGAGACTCGCCCGGATCTGTAGCCCAGAGTCTGAGACTCGCTCCTGATTGAAAACGACAATCGCGCCCTCAGCCGCCAGCCCGCTTTGCGCGCGCACCCTCACCACCGCACCGCCGTACCTTTAAATTTTCCACACTGCGCCTCCGCTGAGCGTCGGAATGCTGTTGTTTTTGCTTCTAGTTGAAGAGACTCTCCTCGGCCAGCCTTCCCGTGGTTCTGGTTGATGTCCGTTCTGACTTTTAGTTGTATTTTTGAAGTGGTTGTCCACGGCGGCAGTCTCCGGTGTTTACCTATGCCGCCATCTTTCCCAATAATTGTTGAATAAATACATTTTAAAATAGCATGAGAAATCATGTCTAAACAAAGAGTTGGCTAATTAAAATTATGAGATGTATTGTAAACTGATCCAATCAAATCCCCCTAATACTTCTGTGATTCGGCCCTTTTCAACGATGCACTTAAAAAGGGGCAAAGAGCCCTGTGTCTCATCTGTTCTGAAGAGAGAAGAGACGCATTTCCAGCTTTCCTCTCAGGTGCACCAGGATTCGGACATGACTGACAGATGCCCTGTTGCACCCGATACGAAGAGGCTCACCAGACATGGCTTCTCTCTTCCAACCTTCAGGAGACTAATATGCCACATGCCACAAGCCCACTTATCTATCCTTTGGTGATTCAGCTTGTTTACAATGATCAAAGTAACAGTTGTTCCCATTTTCTGTAACTTATATTTTCACAATTAAAAAGTCAATATATCAATAAAATTAAAACCAATACATTCTCTGATGTCCTTCAAAGAGATTCACACATCCCCAAAGACATTTCAAGGGGACCTTGCTATTTCATTTGGGTTAATCACACCCTCTGTACCCACTTACTTTTTTGTAAAACAGGCCTATTCTGAGCCGTGCCTATATCAAAATGAGCTGTATGAGGAAAACATAAGTACATGTAAAGACTGATGGATTTAGAGCCATATAGTCATGAGTTCTAATTTTGGCTCTCATACTAACTAGCTATGTGACCTTGGGCAAATTATAGAATTTCTGAGCCTCAATATGAAGTGGGCAATGTCTCCCTTATACAATATGTGAACATAGGACATCTACAACAGTGCCTCATGTAGAACAGATACTCAAGAAATTTTAATTATTGTAAACCACAAAGCATATTGTGCAAATATCTATTGATGATACTAATAGAACAAAAAGGAAAGAAAAAAGATATGAACAGTTCCGGGTTGGAGCCATAGCGGTGGCAAATTCAAGCCCTGTCAACCTGGGGTGTTCATTGATGTTAGCATCGGAGGCCAGAAAGTTGGCTGTTTGGAGATCAAGCTCTTTGCAGACCTTGTAACTAAGGCAGCTGAGAACTTTAGGCAGTTCTGCACTGGAGAATTCAGAAAAGATAGGGTTCCTATAGGATACAAAGTGGCATTTTCATAGGGTTATAAAGGATTCCATGATCCAGAGTGGAGATTTTATTAATGGAGATGGTACTGGAGTTGCCAGTATTTACCGGGGGCCATTTGCAGATTAAAATTTTAAATTTAGACACTCAGCTAGAGGCCTGCTTCCCATAGCAAACAGTGGTCCCAGTACAAATGACTGCCAGGCTTTCATCACCTGCTCTAAGGGTGCCTGGCTGGATGGGAAGCATGCAGTGTTTGGAAACATCACTGATGGACTTCTAGTGATGATAAACACTGAGGCCCCAACAATAAGCCCAAGCTGCCCGTGGTGACCAGTGTGGGGCGATGTAGTCCAGAGCGAGACTGACTCAGACCTTGACCTCTCTGCCATTGTAGGCCTGGCCTTGCTCTGAGTGATGCCCTCAAGTAAGATCATCTGGATTGGCCAGTGTTTGCTTCCCAGCCTGCTGCTGCCCTGTTTGATCAAGAAATCTTGGAAGTATCACAGATTCAGAACCCAAGATTTTCCATGTTTTTCAACTGTAAATAATGTTTGTTTTCTGGGAAAGCACAACCAAACAAAAATGTGAACAGAATCGGCATGAGAAACACAGCACTGGGAGCATGAACAGACAAGGTGTGTGAAGAGGAGCGAGTAGCAGGCATGGCATGAGAATGGGACCCTGAGGAAATCGGAGTCTGGTTTTTTCTCAGTATGAAAAGCCATGGACGACATTTTGAGAAAAATTTAACAAGGCAAGACCTATGTTTTAAGAAAACAACTGTTTAGGAATGTGGAAGGTGGTATGGAGGGAGAAGAGCCAGAGGCAGGACTTAGTTAGGAGGCAGGAGGGTATGAAATAGAGCTAGAGCAACTAGGGAATAGGAGGAGGGCACTAAAGAGAGGCTGTGGTAACAGTCCCCATAAATAAGGGGGCAGTAAGCAAAGAATGGGGGTGAACGAACGAAAACGACAAACAAACAATTACATTTAGATCATCTTTATGAGTAAAGATAGAAGAGAGGTTCAATATGGTATCAAGGGTTTGTGTGGGGGACTAAAAGAATGTTAACTTAATTGTTCAAGAACAAAGGATTTAATAGGAGGTCATTTTTGGACCAGAGGGGTCTAAGGCATTTGGAGAGATGTCCCATAGGCAGACCCCAGGAGAAAGACATGGGCTTCTTATGTATAGCTGGGAGTCATCACCATAGAGATGAGAATTTAAACTAAGGAAACTGGATGAAATTCAAAGACTTTCGGAACTCTGAAACAGAAAGTTATAGTTAAGAGCCTTAATATGTAAACACATTTACACAGAACTAATAAGTGGACAGAGGTTGGCCAATGAAGTCTCTGCCAGCAAGGGACCTGAAAAGGGATAATAAGGTATGAAAATGAAAACAATAATATCTATAGAAATATTATTAATGTACTAAATTTGTAATGTTTAATTAACCTATAGAAATAAGCCCAATAAAATCTTTGGGCACAGAAATGTGAACTGACCAAAACTCATTGTTTCTAAATTTCTGATACAAAATTAAATGAAATCTTTATCATATCAATAAATATCTGGAGGAGACTAATTCAAAACCAGTGTTTATTTACATAGTGCATATCCCAGAAAGTTTGGGGGGAAAAAGAGTTTCAACAGAAAGTTAGCAAATTCTCATCGATCTGCCGATCTCCAGCACTTGAGGGAGACAGTCTGGAAGTCCTCAGAGACTGGAATCTTGATGGCAGAACTTCAAATGTTCCCATCACTTGCCAAGGAAGTGCCACACTTGCTCTGTGTTTAAAATGGGGGAAGAAGGGTGTTAGGGAAGGGGTTCGAGGGAGGGAGGAAGGAAGGAAGAATAAGACAAATTTAATTTAGACCTTTAGGAAGTGTTCAGGCAGGTAAAAACAATCAAGAAGCTTAGCATGGCCCAGTCCATATGGCTTAGTGGTAGAGCATCGACCTATGAATCAGGAGATCATGGTTCCATTCCCTGGTGAGGATACATGCCCGGGTTTCGGGCTCAAACACTAGGAGGGGGTGTGCAGGAGGCAGCCGATCAATGATTCTCTCTCATCATTGATGATTCTCTCTCCTTCTACCTTCCTTTCTGAAATCAATAAAAAATATATATTTTTAAAAAGCTTATTTAGCATGACATTTCTCTATTTAAAGCTACTTCCCTTTAAACTCTTGTCTTAAGTTCTCTCATTTAGATGAAGTCTTACATAAAACTACATTAGAAATTCTAGAGCCTGCCCTGGCGGGTTTGGCTCAGTGGATAGAGCATTGGCCTGTGGACTGAAGGGTCCCAGGTTTGGTTCCGGTCAAGGGGATATGCCTAGGTTGCGGGCTTGGTCCCCAGTAAGGGGCGTGCAGGAGGCAGCCGATCAATGATTCTCTCTCATCATTGATGTTTCTCTCTCTCTCTTCCTCTCCCTTCCTCTGTGAAATCAATAAAAAATATTAATAAAAAAATTCTAGAGCCTTCCCACTTTATTTCCTACTTCTCTCTGGGTGATTTTAGTCTCTATTGAATGCTACAGAAGTTAGTACCCTAGCTACAGTACAAAAAGTCTAGAAAAACCTTTAACTGTAAAATTGGACTGCCTGTCAAATATACAAAATGGGATAGTATTACAAAAAAACAATGGGTTAGTTCCCCACATAAGGAATGGAGCTTGCTTCCCCATGAAGCCAGCTCTATGGTTCTGCTCCTTTCTAAACATCCTGGAACTAGACTCACAGTAAATACAGTAGGTCCTCGGGTTACGTCGGAGATCCGTTCCTACTGCGTGACATAACGCGATTTTCGCTGTAAGTTGGAACCCACCTACATAAGCACCTACTTCACTCACATGGAGCACATACACAGCAATAATGAAGTGAGACAGTAAAAAAAAAAAAGTAAAAGAAAGATAACAATTCCTGACCTTTACTTGTGGTAAATAAATAATAAAAAACACAAAGCACATATGTATATACATCGAAATGACGGAACCTTTTTTTTTTTTTATAAATAAATGGGAGATGGCGACGTAACCACAAAACAATGTATGTCAAGTCCGACGTAACCCAAGGACTGTCTGTAGTGCTCATTCTTTTCTACAAATTTGCAAGCTCAATATTCTTCTACTGTTGTATATTAAAGCAACAGGTCAAAGGTCTGCCCAAATATTGAAAGACAAATTATATGTGCATATGCTTGTATTCTGAAATTTTTACCACAGAATATTTTTACTTGTTTCTCAAAACAGCTTCGAATATAGTGGTAGTAAAAATATGGTATTTTTAATCATGCTACAAATTTTATTTTTAAGATCTTTAGTCAAAATAAATAAAGTGATGAAAGATGAAGAAAATATCCCAAATCAGATGTTTGGAGTCTTTTTAAGCTTATTAGAACTAGCTGGAATCTCTCTACTTCACCAAAAAAGTCACTACATAATCAACCATTTTCTAGCCTAAAAGTAATAAATGTACTCTTTCTCATTTTCTGAAATTAATAAACTACTTCATGTGAAAATTTTAATGACTATTTTGAAAAGTATTTTACTTAGTTTATATAACTTCTCAAAAATTATACCTTTTTTGTTGAAAGTATTACAGATGTCCTTTTCCCCCCATTGACCCCTTCTAGCTAGCCCCTACTCCCCCTCACTGACCACCCCCAGCCTTCACCACCCTATTGTCTGTGTCCATGGGTTATGCATATATCCATACAAGCTCTTTGATTGATCTCTTCTCACCCCTCCCCTCCCCCTCCTTCCCTCTGAGATTAGACAGTCTGTTCCATGGTTCTATGTCTCTGGATCTATTTTATTTATCAGTATACTTGTTCTTTAGATTCCACATATGAGTGAGATCATGTGATACTTGTCTTTCTCTGAGACTGGCTTGTTTCGCTTAGCATAATACTCTCCAGTTTATATAACTTTTAAATTAATCTATTAAATTTTTTTTGGCTTCCACTAACTAAAAACGAATAAATTTACACCTCTAGCTCCTTAACCGTTTGAGTCCCAAGCATGCGATCACGCTGCTTGGTATTTCTCGACATAAAATAAAACAAGCGCTATCACGCTGTTTGGGTCTTTTCGTATTCATTTAGAGAAAGCGCGGTTGCGCTGTTTGGGATTCTTCGACAATGTTTTTTCAATACCCCCTGGGACTCAAACATATTTCTCGACATAAAATCAATACCCCCTGGGACTCAAACATATTTCTCGACATAAAATCTCAGCAGCGCAATCGCGCTGCTTGGGACTCAAACGGTTAAGAACCCAAATGTACCATACCTTCTTCATGACTTTCTGTACTTATTGAAGATGATACCTGAAAGATAAGAACAGAGTTTCCATTACAATGAATCTTTAAATGTAGAAACTGTATCCAAAAGTTTTTCTCATATATTTATAGAACCAAGTTCACACATAGTAGTAATAGTTCTCTAACCTGAAAAAAAAATTTCCTTTTGCCTCTATTATCACTGCTCACTCGTTCAGATAAACAAACCACACAGAGTCAAATAGAAAAAGCATGCTTGAAAATATCTTTTCTCATTAGCCCCTAGGAACTACTGGGAATGAGGAGAGAGGTTTTCTTTCAGCTGCTTCCTTGGCTGAGGTCCTGAGAACAAAAACCAAACTCACACATTCATAAGCATGCGCATGCGGTGTGTGACACATACAGAGACACACATACAAACTATATAATTTATGCAGTTGCTTTCTAGAACTTTCAAGATGATTTTTGTTTCTTTTGATGACGGCCAAGATTCTTTGGCAACTGTAATACAACCTGTGGTGGACAAGTTTGAAAGAAAGGTTTTCTTGAGATATAAATTTTTGCTAAGAAAACATTTTTAAAAGTTTTTATAAAAAAAAAAACATTTTATTGGAAGATCCATTTCCCATAGACAGAAATGCACACAGCCCAAGAATGCTTAGGTTAACATCTATGTAATCACTACCGAGCTCAAAGAATGGAACATGACGGGCTCTTCCCCAATCGTAACCTCAACTCCCCAACGATAACCTGACTTTGTAACACACTTTTCATATTTCTTTTTAAAAAAATATATTTTATTGATTTTTTACAGAGAGAAAGGGAGAAGGATAGCGAGTTAGAAACATCGATGAGAGAGAAACATCAATCAGCTGCCTCCTGCACGTCCCCCACTGGGGATGTGCCCGCAACCAAGGAACATGCCCTTGAGCGGAATCGAACCTGGGACCCTTCAGTCCGCTGGCCGACGTTCTATCCACTGAGCCAAACCAGTTAGGGCACTTTTCATATTTCAAATTCAATAATCAACTTCTAATTCTCTGAATTTGCTCACCCTCAATAGGGAAGACCTACCTTTGGCATTTGAGGTCTTGGGCAAAGATAGAAAGACCAGACACCATACATCTGAACAGTTGAAAGTTATAAATCAAGCGAACAGAATGACGGCTAGAATATAAAGTATGCTTCATCCCACCATCTTGTAAAGACACCTTTGTACTGACTTGGATGCCTCAGAGACTGCCTGAGGATGGCAGCGCGAGAAAAGGCACAGAGCCTCACCCTGCCCCACGTCTCCTCCCACCCCAGGCTCCATTCTGCACTGGAGACCTCACTGGCACAACAGTGGAAATCCCAGCCCACACATCTATGCAACCCCTACCTGCAATGGCCACCCCCGCACCCCTGCAGAAGTAACAGTGAGCACACAGTCCACAGAGTAATGAGTGTGAATTTGGGCAGACGCCCACACAGACCCTGCAAACGGGCCTGCAGCTGTCTGGGCAAAGACTTCTAGGGTCTTGAGTAGCCAGTACGTTTTCCAGAATGGGGGGCTTGGGCTGCCAGTGAAGGCACAACTTTGGTCCCTGGTCTTTTCCTGTGGGGAGGGACAGGATTGGATGAGGGCCAAAGCAGGGTCCTCTAGGTCTAAGGGCAGTACTGAATAAGAACAGCTCAGCAGGAAAAACAGTTACATTTCAGCAATATTAAAACATTTCCTATCATAGTGAATGTGTCACCTTGGAGTGAGATTAACATTTAACTGGTGAACTCTGGGTAAAGCAATTGGATTGGTGGGCCTCATCCAATCAGTTGAGGGCCCCAATAGAGCAAAAAGACCATTTCCCTAAGCAAGAGAAAATTCTCCAGCTTTGTACCATTGGGTTTTTGGCCTGCCAGCCCACCCTGCAGTTTTTGGGCTTCCCAAGCCCCCCCCCCCCCCGCCCCCCCCCCCCCCCCCCCCACACACACACACACTACTGACTGGTTCTCTGGAGAACCCTAATACATTGCCCTCCCCCAAATCATAAATTGTTAAAGTTATTTTTCCTTCAACTCTATTTAAAAACAACCCTAATCAAATATGCTTTGTTTTTTTCTGTCATAGAAAAGGATGATGTAACACTGTAAATAAAGACCTCTGTACAAATTTCATGTAAAATAAAAAGTACTTGACATTTTCCAAGTACTTCAAAAAACAAGAAAAACTCTATTCAGTTTCCTAGCATGGCGAAAATGCTTAACCATGGCTGGTTTTGAGGACAGTAGAACTGAAATGAATCTGTGTGTGAAAGGAACGCTACAACATGAAATATTACTTACTCAGATTAGGCCTTTAGGATGCAATAACTCTGGTTTTCTAAACAGACTATAAGCAGAGTAACTTGCCTGTTCTTTGAAATTGTTATGCTCTTTAAATTGTGTAGGACACATATTACAAAGTTTGTTAAAAAGTTAGCTGTTTAGATTTCCTGTTTAAAATCAGCAGCTGCTTCTTGCTGGAGCTGAAAATATTTCAGAGGAAGAAAATGTATGGCATATAAAACAGAGTAACTGAGCAGCTTCTCATTAACCTACAGAGTGTTACAGAAAAGAAACGAACTAACTACTCTACCTAAGACAGTTACCATCAAACATTATTTAAAAATAATTTCCAGATTATTTTAATTTTTTCATCCTGAAAATGTATTTCTTGGTTGATAGAATATATTCAGAATGTACAAAGCCTTATATAAAAGAAAACAAACATCATAGGTAAGTCTAACACTCAGAGGTAGTAAACTATTAAAATTTGGAGGTATTTTTTATACATTTTTCCATATTAGCATATGCCAAAAGAGAGACCAGGATTTATATTTAAAAATACCAACACGAGATCATGATAAATATCAGCTATTTAAATACCAATGACTTCCAGACTTTTAAAATAACAAGGGTAACACTTGCTTGTAGAAACTGGAAGAACAAAGAAATGCACAGAGCGGCATCTAAAAGTACCCCAATCCCAACTCTTACCCTCAGAACCACCACTATTATATTTTCCTTGTAAGAAACCAAGACAGGATTTTCAGTTACTTCTATTTCTCAGTAGGTAAAGAATGTGGGCACCCTCTCCTCATCTAAGAGAAATTCTCCATGAAATGGTCAGTGTTATTTTATACCCTCATTCTAAAAATGCGATCTCCTCCCCTTTTCCCACTCTAAAAAATACTTCTCACGAATATTCCTATCTTTAATTTCTTTAAAACAAATCTAGAGTTCTCCTTACCAAAGTATTCCTCTTTCTTTTATCAACCGAAGAAAGCTTATGCTGGCCTCAGTCCCTTATCCAGGCAGGAACTGTATTTTAAATTAATACAACTGCTACGTATTTAGTGTCTCTCCTTCACACAATCCCATCAGCTTCCTACAAGCATTTTCTTAGTTATCTACACACAAAATGGGAAAGTATTATGAGACTGTAAGTTTAATCAACTTTGTCAATAAAAAAATATAATTGGCTAGTACCTATTGATTTTATTTTCATTTCCTTTGCCCATCTTTGAGTGGTAATGCATATTATGCTTTGATTGGATGAATGGCTGACTGGACATTTAGCATATTAGGTTTTTATTATGTAGGATGGTGCAAGGTGTGAAATGAAGTGTCAAATTTATTGGTATAAAGTTTTCCACAATATTTTTCAACTCTCGTAATATCTGTAGAATCAGCAGTGATGTATTTTATTTCATTCCTGACATTGAAAATTTGTCTTCTCTCTTTTCTTTCCTGATCATTCTGGATAAAGGTTTATTATATTCTCAAAGAACTAGCTTTTGGTGTCATTAATTTTTATCTACTGATTTTTTGGACAAATTTTTAAATCGGTATACATTTTTAAATCGGTATACATTTATTCAGTTTCCAATTTTCTCATGTCTGATCAGATAAACACATGAATTAAAAACTCCATAGAATCTAGAAGGGTAATTTCTTAGTGGGTTATAAGCGTGTTCAACTTTATTAGAAATTACTTAATTGCTCTTCAAAGTAGTTGTACCAATTTATATTCGCATCAAGTATATCAACAAGTTTGAGAGATCTCCTTTTACCACTTCTTTAAAAACACTGCATCTCTGACACTTGCTAAATGATAACTATGGAATTGTATTGTGTTTTAGATTGATCTCACTGATTACTGGTGAGACTGAATAAATTTTCCCATGCTTACTGGCCATTTAAGTATCCTCTCTGGTGAGTTGTCCATTCACATTGTTTGCCCACAAAATGTAATCGGCTGGTCCTGTGGTTGAACTATTAAGAATGTTACTCCTGCCGACAGTGGCCGCACGCTGCAGCCCAGACACCCAGAGTTCCAGGGCAGTACAATTCCTTGCCTCTTATAATCCCTCGTGTGTTGAGAGCTATGTAACCAACTCTGTTTTTGACACAGCCATCCCTTTCGTGATTGTATATCAATTCAAACGTCTATATTCGTAAACAAATTCCAAGAACCCTCGGGATTTTGTTTTTCTACTGTAGGATTCTCAGTAAAAAATCAGCAAGCACTTTCTTCATTATTAGGAAGCACAACAAAGTTACCAAACCATGTAATTAAAGCTGGATATTAATATTTCTGATTTCTAACCTTGTTCCCCAAATCTAATTATCTAAGTCATATCCAAGTCCTCCATTTTTTTTTTTTCAAGAGGATGGCTGTGTCAACCTATGAATAAGGAGGTCACGGTTTGATTCCCGGTCAGGGCACATGCCTGGGTTTTTGGGCTCGATCCCCAGTGTGAGATGTGCAGGAGGCAGCCGATCGATAATTCTCTCTCATCACTGGTGTTTCTCTCTCTCTCTCCCTCCCTCTTCTTTCTTCTCTGAAATCAATAAAAATACATTTTTAAAAAAGAGGATGGCTTCCCTGGTAATATGACAGGAAACAAAAAACAGGATGTAAGAGAAACTTTAATCTTGAAGATAATTTGAAGACAAGTATCTTTGTTTATTATTCATAAATCCAAAACTAAAATAAGTGGAATAGTCTGAGACTACTTGGACAAAGATAAAAATATTTTTTCCCTTAAAAAAGTAATAGTAAATACTGATGAGAACTAAGTTCAGAATGTAATCTACATAGATAAAAATTGAAAACCCGAAGAAAATAAATGATTTGGTGGCCCACATTACTAAAATGGCTTCTCTGTATCTTCCCTGACCTCCCAATAGTCCCTGCTCAGCAATGCAGCCAAGTGTCTTGTTAAAATCTAAGTCAGATCATATCACTTTTGCTCAAAACCCTCCAATGGTTCCTGATCCCATTCAGAATGAGAAATAAAATTCTTACTAGTCTTTACAGACTATAATATAGTTCTTTCATAATAATTTGCCTCCATTTCCAACCCCAGAACCAAACTTTTCTGATCTCCTCTCCTCCTCTCCTCCTCTGTCCCCTGGACTCTCTCTATTCCACTGTCACTGGTTCTCAGGTATTTCTAGGACATACCAGGCATCCTCTTGCCTCATGGCCTTTGGGACTGTGGCCGGGAATGCTGTTTCTTCACAGACACTTGGCTCCTTCCTTTCCCTTCTAAGAATCTTGTCTCATGGCAGCCCTTTCCTCAGTGAGGCTGTCCCTGACTCCATTCAATAACCTTCCAGGAGACTATGTATTTTACTTGTGTATTTAATAACCATCCGTCTTCCCAACTGGAATAGCTAACATTCTATCCAAGGGCAGAGGTTTTTATATATTTTCCTTAGTACTGCATCCCTAGCACTTAGAATCTCACAACATGGAACAGACGCTAATCAAATACTTGATGAATTAGTGGAGAAAATAAAATTTGAAGGAGCCATCATAAGCAAAGATGTCTGTTGTTCCTTGAAGTAAACAACTAAAATCACTAGTTTCCTACCTCATAAAGAGTTATTTGTTAAAAACTTAATTTATAAATGGTATTTCTAGCCTAAGATCATTCCTGAAAATATATATACCAATATGACTTGATTATCAGAATATGAATCTTATTTAGAAAATCAATAAGAGAGAATCATTGATCGGCTGCCTCCTACACATCCCACACTGGGGATTGAACCTGCAACCCCAGGCATGTGCCCTGATGGAACCAAACCATGACCTCCTGGTTCATAGGTCAATGATCAACCATTGAGCCATGCCTGCCAAGCTTCCCTTCTATTTTAAAAATTAAAGCACCAATACAAGTACCAAGTTGTTAATAAGTTCAGTTGTTTCCAGGCTGCAAAAACAGTAGGACATGTAAATAACCAAGGATATCTTCTTAGCTAGGAAGTCGAAAGCTTGTGAGATAGCCAAACTAAATGGAAAAAAAGGGTCTTATTTATTTCATTTTTCTTGAGCCAAAATGCACCTATACCAGCAGCCAGTTGCACTTTTGCCACCGACTGGTGGGAAACTCATGAGAACAGAACTGCACAGAGAACAAATGCATACAAACAACAATAAATTGGTGATGTTAAGGAAAAGAGCATCATATGAAATTAAATGGTTAATGTACTTTAGAAAAGAAAACTTAATAATTCAACTAAAAGGTTTTGATTTAAATTCCCCGGATTAAAAATAATAGATTTTAGTGTTATTTTTGAACTTTATAGACTTCCTTATGACATAAGATTAAAGGACATTTTCTCTTACCGATTCAACTAATGATCTTGCTTTCTCTTGAGCACAATGGAAAGGACTATCGCATATGTGCACATTTGTGCTGCAAATGAAAAGAGAATGCTTTTATTACACAGGATAAAAAAGGAGCAATTACCCAAAAGAAAACCAAGTCCAAATATTCCACACTGACAGTATGATTCTAGCTGGTGAAAAGGACCTGAATAAATATAAATTAGGACAAATGTAGATTCTTGTACATTCTTTCAGGCAAGGTTATAAATAAAAGTACTCTGCAGCACTTCATGCTCCAGAATTCAAAATAAAAATATACAAATCTCAACTGCACCCTGTTATATATAAAAGGCTAAGCTAAATCTACACTTCACCTTTACTGAAGGAAAGAAAACAAAATTTGACCCACAGAATGATGACTATAAGGACAAATTTTCTCTAAGTGAGGAGATAAACACTAATTGGCCACTGAAAGGTAGGTATGGAAGATTAAACTAAGAGTGGTGAGAGAAAATCATATGACTATGAAAACTCGGTTTTCTCACAAGTAAGGAAGTTTGGTCAGGCATAAGACACCAGCTCCTTCCATGATCAGTAACGGCTCTATACAGTCAAAGCTTCTCCATTCAATGGGAATACCATGCTATCAACGCAGCATGACACCCAGTACCTTGTCCTACCTCCTGCATCAAAGCAAAGGCATCCTTCCTCTCAAACATAATTTCATAAAAAAATCACATTAAAATGGATTCCTAAAGGAGATAAATAATAGATGAAACACACACACACACACACACACACACACACACACACACACACACGCCCTCAAGTGAATCTACAGGATATACATTATCAAATTACTATTAATTTTCACAATGGTTTATGAAATATGTCAGGATATATATAAGATCTATCTATCTATCTATCTATCTACCTACCTACCTACCTAATAATTTGCCTCCATTTCCAACCCCAGAACCAAACTTTTCTGATCTCCTCTCCTCCTCTGTCCCCTGGACTCTCTCTATTCCATTGTCACTGGTTCTCAGGTATTTCTAGGACACACCAGGCATCCTCTTTCATGGCCTTTGGGACTGTGGCCGGGAATGCTATTCCTTCACAGACACTTGGCTCCTTCCTTTCCCTTCTAAGAATCTTGTCTCATGGCAGCCCTTTCCTCAGTGAGGCTGTCCCTGACTCCATGTAAGGCTGGAAAAATATATAATTCATCAAGTATTTGATTAGCGCCTGTTCCATGTTGTGGCTATCTATCTTTTTAACTACATCTGTCTATAATCAGACATTGGGTATAACAATTATACTAACTAGTCAGTTTGCTTTCTATCCAGACTCAAGATGTGGGATTTATTTTCATTCTTCTTTTTTTTTTTTTAATATATTTTATTGATTTTTTACAGAGAGGAAGGGAGAGAGATAGTTAGAAACATCGATGAGAGAGAAACATCGATCAGCCGCCTCCTGCACATCTCCCACCGGGGATGTGCCCGCAACCCAGGTACATGCCCTTGACCGGAATCGAACCTGGGAACTTTCAGTCCGCAGGCCGATGCTCTATCCACTGAGCCAAACTGGTTTCGGCTTATTTTCATTCTTGACATGGATAAGAAACTTGGCATTATCATCTTTAAGACTATTTTTATTTTCTTCTCTACATCCCATGTTTATTTAAAAATTGAAAAAGGTAAAGCCTTATAAGTCAGATGTTTCCTTAAAGAAAGTTAAAACTAAATTTAAAAAGAACAGGCAAAAAATTAGACATTGCAGTCTTAAGTGCTAGTCCTCTGAAGAAACCATGGTGTATGGTAAATATACTATGTACAATGTTTCTAACATTAAAACTAAATCATCTATAGATGCTGGGGATACAGAGCCCCTATTGAACTAAAGAGCCCCTATGGAGCTGACAATATTTAGGAAACATTTTAGCTCTCAAATCTGACCATGGCCTACAAGAGAAGCAGAAAAATCATTTAATGGAAAGATGACTAAGCTGATGAGTGTCTACTACAAATGAGATTAAATATGACTACAAAGAATATGCTGCTTCCCTTTTTATAATAAGACTAGAGGCCCGGTGCACAAAAATTTGTGCACTTGGGGGGCAGGGGGAGGTCCCTCAGCCTGGCCTGTGCCCTCTCGCAGTCTGGGACCCCTCGGGGGTGACCACCTGCTGGCTTAGGCCTGCTCCCCGGGGGATTGGGCCTAAGCTGGCAATCAGACATCCCTCTGGCAGCCCGGCAGCCCTCGGGGGATGTCCACTTGCCAGCGGGGAGAAGGCCTAAACTGCAGTCGAACATCCTTAGCGCTGTTGAGGCAGGCGAGGCTCCCATCACCACCGCTGTACTGGCAGCCATCAGCCTGGCTTGTGGCTGAGCGGAGCTCCCCCATGTGGGAGCGCACTGACCACCAGGGGCAGCTCCTGCATTGAGCGTCTGCCCCCTGGTGGTCAGTGTGTGTCATAGTGACAAGTCATTCCCAGTCTTTCTGCTGTTAGGGTCAGTTTGCATATTACCCTTTTACTATATAGGACAGAGGCCTGGTGCACGGGTGGGGGCCAGCTGGTTTGCCCTGAAGGGTGTCCCGGATCAGGGTGGGGGTCCCGCTTGGGTGCCTGGCCAGCCTGGGTGAAGGGCTGATGGCTGTTTGCAGGCTGGTCACACCCCCTTCAGGGTGGGGGTCCCCACTGGGGTGCCTGGCCAGTCTGGATGAGGGGCTGAGGTTTTTCAGGCTGGTCAATCCGGCTGGCGCAAGCGACTGAAGCTCCCAGCCTCTCCTTTTTTTCTTTTTCTTTTTATATTCTGGGATTTATTTAACTTCTATAATTGAAACTTTGTTGCCGCTCCAGCTCCGAGGCCACGGCCTGCTGAAAGCTAGTATCTGGGGTTTGTTTAGCTTCTATAATTGCAACTTTGTTGCTTAGAGTGGAGCTCAGAGCCCGGCTGCAGCAGGGAGGAAGCTTGGCTTCCTCCATCACTGGAGCAAGCAAGCCTCCTGCTCGCTTCAGCTGCGTGGCTTCCAGTCGCCATCTCTGTTGGTGGTTAATTTGCATATCTCACTGATTAGCCAATGGGAAGCGTAGCAGAGGTATGGTTAATTTCAATCTTTGTCTATTATTAGATAGGATACCAAATATTTTGCTATAAATTTATAAACATTATATAGCCCATATGCAATCTCACTTACCAAAATAAGCAGACATGACAAGAGCAACAGATGAGCAATACCAAAAATGCTGTGTATAACAAACCCAAATTGCATTTAAAAATAATAAAAGGCATATTAGTAGATATACAATAGTGCAAAAATTGATTAAATAAAAATAGAAAAAGAAATTACCTGCAAATAATGAACAGACACATAAAAGATGAAATTTACGGCTCGCAATATAGAACATTAGTAAAGAGAAATTTTTTTTTTCAAGACCATCTCAAATCAGACAATGGCTCAAACTCATGAGAATCCTCAAAGACAGGTCCAGGATACAGATTTGCCCAGGCTTTTCATTCTACAGCAAAGTAGTCAAGAAAATAGGAGAGACAGGGAGAGAGGGAGGGAGGGAAGAAGGGAGGGAGGGACAGAGAGAGAAAGAGAGAAAAGGGAGGAAGGGAGGGAGGGAAGAGAATGACAATGATTTTGGACTATAACCTCCAGAGTTTGTAGAAGTGACACTGCAGTAAATCTACACAAAGTTAGAAGAATTGGAGCCATCTGTATAAGATCAAATGCACCTCCCTCTGGAAAGGTAAAAAGAAACAATTTTAAGATCTCAACTATTTGGAATTTTTTTTTTTTTTCATTTTTTCATTCAGTAAGCATAAACTACCTGTCAAGTCCTGTCACTAAGTGCTAAGGTCAAACTCAATTTAGAGCATAAAAAAGAAAAAATAATGCGCCACCCCAAGTTCTTCAGAGGGGTGTGTACAGCTCAGGTGATGTAAGAGCACGGGTGAGAGTACAGTTAATTCTGACCAGAAAAAAAAATTCTTTGCAGAGGTGACATCTAAACTACTTCTTGAAGAATGAGCAGGCATTCACGGAGGAAAGACAGTGAGATGAGAGGGGACAGACATGAGGCTGGACAAGTAGGTTTTGACACGTTCAATGTGTGGAAGAACTGGGTCATATTCTGTCATCGAAGGGAACCACATGAAGTTTTTAAGAATAAAAATGACAATCACATTTGTATTTTTCAAAGAAAATTTGGACAATACTGTATAGAACATATTAAACAGAAGAGTAGTTGCAATACAAAATAATTTATGAGTACAAAAATGATAACTGAATTAAAGCAGTTTTGCAACTAGAAGGGCATTTGAGAAGTCATCAAAACTTGAAAAACTGCATCACAACAAATAATCGTTAGTGAAATAAAATAAGCTGGTAAAAAGTACAGTACACTTCGGATCTCTTAAAAATGAGATAAATAAACTGTGGCTGAAGAGAGCGTCAGAGGCATTGATGATTAAACCCAAATGGCAAAAAAAAAAAAACAAACAAAACCTCTGTTTCTCCTACAAAGGAGTTTACAGTTATTTTAATGAAATTCTTTCTGTTAAAAGACTATATCGCCTTCAGAGTAAACAAACAGTGGGACCAAAATAATAAAAATAACAAAACTTATTATGAATAAGAATTACTCAAAATACCAATTAAAGAATTTAATAAATGCAGTGCTCCTGGAAACAGAAGAGTCACTACTAGATTTAAAACACAACCAATATTTATTGGCTTTAAAATATTATTCAACAGTTTACCTCAAAGGGGATTTATTACGTAGCTATTACATACCAGGTGAAAAATAAAGATGGTTAAGGCAGGTTTATTCATTTGCTTTCAAGGAACTTCTAGAGGACACAAATTCACAAATAAAATACAGCAGCCCCCCCTTATCTGTAGGGGATATGTTCCAAGACCCCCAGTGGATGCCTGAAATCACGAACAGAATTGAACACTCTATACACTATGTTTTTTTCTATACACACATACCTATGATAAAGTTTAACTTATAAATTAAGTGAGAAATGAACACTAACTAGAAATAAAGTAGAACAATGATAACAATATACTCTAACATATACTCGAATATAAAGGTATGTGAATATGGTCTCTCGTTTCTGATAACTACTAAATGACCAATGGGTGAGGAGGGTATATAGTGTGGATACACTGGAAAAAGGGATATTTCACATCCTGCGCTGGAGCAGGACAATGCGAGACTTCATCACACTACTAAGAACAGTGTTGACTTAAAACTTATAATTGTTTTTTTCTGAAATTTTCCATTAATATCTCAGACCGCAGTTGACTGCAGGTAACTGAAACCATGGAAAGCAAAACCACAAATAGAGGCGGCGGGGGCGGGTTATTGTAGTTAAGCACTGTGGTAAACACAATGATAGAAACACACAGAGGGAATACTGAGTGTATTGGCACCTTAGCTAGCACTGGGGCTACTATAAGGGAACATTTCCTAGAGAAGATGCAGTCAAAGATAAGTCTTAAAAAATGAAGAAGTTAGTCAGCTCACAAAATAAGACAATCACGGCCAAGGAAACAGTCACGGCCTAGAGGTCAATAACCATGGTGTGTACGAGGAGTGACAAGCAGTTCTCAGTTGCTGGAAACAGGAATAAGAGGCATGAAGTGATGGAAAGTGAGACCAGACAGGGGCCAAACCTTGAAAGGCCTTGTTTGTTCTTCTGGAGAAAAGTTCGTATTTTATGGTTCACATACAGAGAAGCTCATTAGGGGCTTTAAAAACATTTTTACAAAGGCTTAGAGATCCTAATTCACTAGACTTAAAAAAGGGACAATGCAGCTAAGTTTTCTCACAGTTTCCCTAGGTACTTTTGATAGACTGTGTGTTGTTTAGAGAACTGCAGTGATAAATAATGTGAACCTAAACTGAATGAAGTGGGGAAAACAGGTTAAAAAGGGAAGAGGAGACAGTGTACTCATCTATAACAGTACATTTTAAGGAACCGAGAGAATAATTTATTCACTAAAAATAAAGAATATAAAAATGGCCGAAACCGGTTTGGCTCAGTGGATAGAGCGTCAGCCTGCGGACTGAAAGGTCCCAGGTTCGATTCCGGTAAAGGGCATGTACCTGGGTTGCGGGCACATCCCCAGTAGGAGATGTGCAGGAGGCAGCTGATCGATGTTTCTCTCTCATCGATGTTTCTAACGCTCTATCTCTCTCCCTTCTTCTCTGTAAAAAAATAAATAAAATATATTTTTAAAAAAAGAATATAAAAATGTAACAACTCTGAATATATTTTACAAGTCAAGTCGCGATAAAAATAAAAAATGTGTTAATATTCTAAAGGTTTTGTCTTTAAATGACCTAGGCACATGTAATTTTTAAGCTAACAAAACTCATTTTATTGTATTCTCTAAAATGGTACAGGTAGCCTGACTGAGATGGCTCAGTGGTTGAGCATCAACCTATGAACCAGGAGGTCACAGTTTGATTCCTGGTCAGGGCACATGCCTGGGTTGTGGGATCGATCCCCAGTAGGGAGCATGCAGGAGGCAGCCAATCAATGATTCTCTCTCATCATTGATGTTTCTATCTCTCTTTCCCTCTCCCTTTCTTTCTGAAATCAATAAAAATATGTATTATAAGAAATAATAATAAAATAAAATGGTAGAGGCATACTATAGCTGTTTAGTAAACAGACTTGGAACCTGGCTTAAATCCTGGCTCCACCGCCCAGTGTGACCTTAGATCATTCAATCTCTGTGGTTTCAGTTCCTCGTGGGTAAAATGGAGATGTAATAGGGTTCTGGTGAGTATTAATGAAATAACACATATAAAATACATAGAACCTGGAAGATAGTAGAGTTCTTACTAATGTAATCCTAATCACTACCAAAAACTAGAGCAAAATGATGCCAGAGCTTAGAAATAGTCACCCTCAGAATGCAGATAATTAGAATCAGCACAGAAGGAATGATCTCAAGCAGTAGAAAAGCTAAGCAACGCGATGGCCTCCAGCTGTGTAGCTGAGGAAGCTTGGGAAAAACACAAGTCCCTCAAGGAGTGCAAGAGCTTTTCAGAAAGTATGATTAGCAAGGAGATAAGTAAGGAAGTGAACAGCAAGCAAATTCCTCTTAGACAATTAGAGATGTCTTCTTTTAGCTCATCACATTAATAGCTGGCTTCGAATACCTGACCATGAAGACTAACTCAGTCTATCAGTTACTAGGATAGTCAGGACTGGGAGACTTTGTTGTTAATAAATTATACTATTTAAATTAGAAAAAAAAACCTAAATTTTAAGAATATGCTGAAAAAAAAGAGAGAGTAGTCTGCACAAGCGGTAAGAAAATGGGGAGGAGGATATCAGAGTTGAGGGTGTTACATTAGCCTGCACGAGAAACAGAATCTGAAGCTATAACGCCCAAGCATTTGTGCCACAGGTAAGATGAGCCTCTTGACGACCTGAATAAAATATTCTTTGAGCCTATTTCTTTCCTTCATCTGACTAATTTATTCTAATGATTGCTTTAATGCAGCGGTTCTCAACCTGTGGGTCGCGACTCCTTTGGCAGTCGAACGACCCTTTCACAGGGGTCGCCTAAGACCATCCTGCATATGAGATATTTACATAACGATTCATAACGGTAGCAACATTACAGTTATGAAGTAGCAACGAAAATAATGTTATGGTTGGGTCACAACATGAGGAACTGTATTTAAAGGGCCAGAAGGTTGAGAATCACTGCTTTAATGTCTCTTTTGATTCCAGACTTTATGCTCCAAAAGAGCAGGGACTGTCTTCACAGCAGTAATACAGTGGGACCTTGACTGACGAGTTTAATTCGTTCCGTGACGGAGCTCGTAACTCAAATTACTCGTATGTCAAATCTTAAAGTGAACGAGGGAGACACGTGATGCTGGGCTGATGTTCTGGCATTCACTGTGACGTTAGCTGCGCCAACTAGTGGTGGGGTATCTGAAGCTGGCTCCTAATCCGAATTTTAGCTCGTAACTCAAAGCAAAAAATTGGCCGAGACGGCTCGTATCTCGAAAAACTCGTTAGTCGGGACACTCGTTAAGTCAAGGCCCCACTGTACTGGTATCAGGACAGGACCTGGCAGTAGACCCCTAGTCAGTATTTGCTGAAAGAGAATGGTTTTCCAATTCCTCCTGGTTCAGAGAAGGGAACAGTGAAGTGGGGCAGCATCTACTCTCGAGGACGTCAAGTTGCTTCCCACAGTTAGGCTCACCAACAGTCAGTTGTTTTGTTCTCAAACTTGTTTATGTCTGTTTTCTTGGTTGCTATTATTTCATAATGTAAGCAGTAAGTATGCTCATAGATGAAGGGAGTGTGGAAAGAGACTGTTTCTATGAACACTAAAGTAGGCTCTAAAACTTCTGAGGCTGTAAACACTATTGAGGCTCTAAAAAGCCTTAATCAAAATGAATGACTATAAAAACTTGATGGCAAAATAAGGTGTGGGGTAAGGCAACTGTAAAAGGTTAGAAAAAACATACCCTTCAAACTGATAAGGGTTTTTCATTGTAAGGAGTTTAAGGGTTATAGAACCTGATCTTTATTTTCCATTATACATTTATGTAAGAATACATATAATCTATATGGAATCAATACAGAAAAGGTCTTAGCCTTATATCCAGGAATAGGTGAATAAATGTACATTTAACTGTTTTAAAGTAAAATAAATGAGTTATATGTGTTACTATTGTTTGATTCCTCTGAATCCATCAGCTAATGATCCAGATCTTGTTGGATAAGACGGCTTTTTTGTTTTTATTAAGAAATGATGTGGTAGCTACAAGATAAATAAAATAACCATATGCTTGCATGTTGAAAACCTGTTAATGTTTTTTCAGGCCATTTTTGCACATATCACAATATATTACAATAACCACTGATATTATAAATGCTCCCACTAATCTATAAATCCCTTGAAAAATGATGAGTCAATTATTAGTTTCATGGTGCCCAACACTTAGTAATGACTTCCAAATAGGTGCTCTGTAAGTATTTAAGTGAAAAAAATTGCAACTCCCTTAAAAAAATCAGATCTGAGTAGTATTATATGACTGTTTACTACCAATTAATAATAAAATAACAATAAGTAAAAAAGACAAATTCTTACCAACTTATATCCCCTCCATCACACTGCTTCATAAGCAACGCTTTCCAACATTCATGTGTAGATTTAATAACTTCAAGAGCAAAAGCCTAGTTCCAAACCAAAAGAAAAAAAAAGTCATAGCAATCATCACATCATTATACTAACATACTCTCTATAAGAACATGAGCTCTGGAGTCAGGCAAACTTGAGTGTAAATTCTGGCATCCTTATTTACCAGCTGTTTGACTTTGGGTAAATTGCTTAATCTCACTAAATCTTAATTTCTTCATCTATTAAATGGAATGGAATGGGGATAATTGAAATCAGAGGTTGGCAACCTAAGGCCTGGGGGCCAGATCCAGCCTGCCACTGTTTTTGTAGATAAAGTTTTACTGAGCACAGTTTTACACTTATACATAATCCAATACAAAAGACTTAAATCTTAAAGATTCTTTTAATAAAGATTCTTTAAAAAAAATATTGAGTCCAGCAATAAATTCTTATATAGCAAAATACTTATTGTAAATGCTACTTTTATTTTTTTTAAATATATTTTTATTGATTTCAGAGAATGGAAAGGGAGAGATAGAAACATCGATGATGAGCAAGTCATCGATTGGCTGCCTCCTGCACGCCCCCTCCTGGGAATCAAGCTGGCAACCAGGGCATGTGCCCTGACCCGGAATTGAACCATGACCTCCTGGTTCATAGGTTATCGATGCTTAACCACTGAGCCATGCTGGCTGGGCCTTATTGCAAATTTTAGTTTTCATTAACATGGCTTACTTATAAAATATAATTTATTTATTAGCACCCACTTAAAGGTTGGATTATAATGCATAATTCATATAGTGGTAATAACTTTAAAAAATATTCCATGCTTTACACTTTAACTCTCTGGCTATCTTCTCCATTTGCATCATATTAGAGACAGTTTATGGTATTCTATTAAAAAGTCCTATGACAGTGAGATAATTCAAATGCTTTCTTAAATTAGCAGCTTGACTCAGTCATGGTAAAATGAGCACATAGGAGACAAGCCCCTATTGATTTACACTAATAGTAAGTAACTGTATCCTCTCCAGAATAGTAAATAGAAGATTTATCTTCCTAGAGAATTGGAAGAATTAGATTCATCACGGAAATCCCTCATATTTTTTAGATGAAAGAGTTATCTATAGATAAATAGATGGATATAGATCTTCAATAGCCTACTGATTCACTGAGAGATCTCCTGAAAAAATATTTTAATAAAAGTCATGAAATAATATCCTTAAGTTGCCGAAACTGGTTTGGCTCAGTGGATAGAGCGTCAGCCTGCGGACTGAAGGGTCCCGGGTTCGATTCCGGTGAAGGGCATGTATCTTGGTTGCGGGCACATTCCCAGTGGGAGATGTGCAGGAGGCAGCTGTTTCTCTCTCATCGATTTTTCTAACTCTCTGTCTCTCTCCCTTCCTCTCTGTATAAAATCAATAAAATATAAAAAATAATAATAATAATAATAATATCCTTAAGTATAAAAGTTATTAAGACTTTTGCTATCATGCTATATACAAATATTCATAAGTGAAAAAGTATTGTACAGGTATTATGAGGTATGTTTTAAAATAAAGAGTATTATCTTTACCTTGTTTTTGAATTCTCCATTAAAAGCAAAATGGTTTTCTGGTTTTCCCTCTGGCACCTTATAAAATCTAAACCAATTAAGTGTAGCTTCCAAATAACCTGGTTTGTACTTCCGAACATCATCAATATCTGTAAGTGAAGAAACAAGAAGACTTTTTTTAAAAAATAAAAATTCATTCCTTATAGAGCGTGGAGCTGAGGGAGGCAGAAAACACAGGGTCTAGTGTGACTCTGCTAACAAGCAGCATAATCAGCATATGTCCTTTCCCTGCTGGACTCCGGTATTGCAATGTGAATATTACACTTCATTCTACAGACACTGAGTATCTTCAGACACTGTCGTAGGTACAGGAGATGAGAACAGCCAAGTTCTTTTCCTCAAGGAGCTCAGAGGGCTAATGGAAGGAAACAGACAAACAAACAACAAAATGCAATGCAGTAAGAAAACTAAGTGTGATGTCATTCTGCTGGCAATGGAGGGCTAAAGTAGGGAAAGTTACAACATCAGGATCAGTGCTCAAGAAATATTAAGCTAAAGGAACACTGAACATAGAAAGGAGAGGGCTGTACCCAGAAGAAAACGTATTAAAGTTGGATAAGAAAGGTTTCATGAACATATAAACCAGATATTTAGTAAGTTTCTCATTCATTATGTGTCAGATAGTGTTCTAAACAGTGAAAGAGAACAGTAAATGGAAATGAGTTCCTACTCTCATGGCTTACACAGTAGGAAGAGACAAATAACAAATAGAGAAACAAACATGTAATACATTAAGCAACGGAAAAGTATGATGAAGGAAAATAAAGCAGAGTAAGAAAGAATGAAGACAGGTCAACTTTAAACAGGATGATACATAGATGGTCCAGAGTTTTTCATTCCAAAATCTGTAATGATTTACAGGCTTTATTTTTAAGTTTTGTTACCATGTAAACAGCTTGATTGTTACATTTCAAGGACATTCATTTTTAAATAACTGGATATTACTATATTAATAATAGACCTTCTACCCCCATAAAGGTTCCCAAGAAATATATCCTTTCAATAAATATTAATTGAAAAAGTATGAGGAATAACTAGGTAAAAATAGAAGCCTTTACTCTTCACCAGACTGTGGCTTAAGGCTTAATTTAGCATAGTCCTTTATGCATAATATATTATAGCAAATGACAAACAGACTTCGTAATACTGAAAAATTAGAAAGTTATAACCAGAAACCAGAGAAGACACCATGCACAGGGATAATTTAAAGATCATATGGTTTCAGACTTGCTCATCCAAGCCTTGTGGGAATCCTCACTCACTAGCTATGTCAGGAAAAGGTGAGCATTTTTATGCTTGCCTTTTTCCTGTTGTGTAAAGGTTTAGCAAGAGTTATACATGCTTCCAGAGGCCAGATGATTCACACACTGAAATGAGTGTGGTAAGGCAGACACCATAGGCACCACGGCAAACAGAAGACAGAGTATGCTGCCTAAAGGTACTCAAAATTAAAATGTTATAATATGCCAATGGGCCATATATCTATCTAAGCCTTAGATTCTAAGCTAATTCTGGAGCAAATAGCAGGAACATTACAAGTAAGAGGGAAAAGAATCACTTAAAACTGAACACAGGCTACACTTGCTCTATTAATTATAGTTGACTAGTGGCCCGGTGCATGAAATTAATGTGTTGTGTGTCCCTCAGCCAGGCCTGCACCCTCTCCAATCTGGGACCCCTCAGGGGATGTCCAACTGTTGGATTAGGCTCGATCCCTGCGGGCATCCCTCTCACAATCTGGGACTGCTGGCTCCTAACCACTCACCTGCCTGCCTGATTGCCCCTAACCACTCTGCCTGCTGGTCTTCTCGCCCCCAACTGCCCCCCCCCCCCCCTCCGCCGGCCTGATCACCCCCAACTGCCCTCCCCTCCTGGCCTGATCATCCCTAACCGCCTCTGCTTCGGCCCCACCACCATGACTTTGTCCGAAAGGTCTCCCGGAAGGCCTCCTGGTCTAATGAGCATATTACCCTTTTAGTAGTATAGACATTTATTGATTAAATGATGGAAGATGTTCAAGCTAGTGAATTCTTTTTAGTATTATAAATCGTATCCTAAGTCACAGAAGTCTTTGTCATACCCCCAAAACAACATTTAATAGATCCTCTTCAATTTCTGATTATTGTTATACTTATCTTTTTAGAAGAGTTTTGTTCCAAGGCGAGCTTTCTATTGCTCATTTTCCTACATCCTATCTCTATTTTTGTGAAAAAAAATTCTGTAAATTAGATAATACAGAGTTCCTTCAAATCACTGTTTTGTTATTCAGAAGGAGAAAAACTTCTTTTGGTCCACTCAAGGTGAGCAATCAGAAAGGCAAATAAGTAAGTTTCTGTAACTTAAATTTATGACCTCATCATTGTACCTTACTCTATTTGCCATTCTCGGACCCCTTCATAAACATTTTTATGAATGATTTTTAATTTACTGACAATAAATAAGAAAGGAAAAGCTAAGTTTATTTCAGTTCTTGTTTTTAATTACAAATGAAACTCTTTTAATTAAGATCTACTTGATCAATTCCCTGGATGATTAACAAAGACTTCTTTAAAATATTCTGACTGATGTCCACAGTAGTACCAATGCTGAATCTAGTAGACTAATCTACATTATAAAAGGCCAGGGGTCATCACGACCTAAACGACCAGACAGACAACCAGTCACCAGGAAGTGTAGTCCTTCCCCCGCGGCCCACAGGCACCTATCACAGCAAGGCTGGCAGCCAGCGGGCGGGCAGGGTGATGGGGAGGTGGACAGGGTGAAGCGGGTGCAGGAAGATCATTAGCCCTACAGCCCGGGGCTGGTAACGACCTCGCCGCTTCCACAGAAGCTGCGGATCAGGCCCAGAGAGAGGCTCAGAGAGAGAGGCTCGGAGAGAGAGGCAGGGTCTTATCAGCAGCTGCCAGGGCTGTTGGCAAGGCCTGGAGAGAGAGAGACAGAGGCAAGGCTAGATATGCAGCTGTCTTGGAGGCTGCAGATGAGGCCCGGAGATAGGCCTGGAGAGAGAAGCAGCGCCTGATCCATAGCCGCCAGAGATAGGCTCAGAGATGCTGACTGGCATAGAAACCAACCAATCAGAACCAAATCTGGGTCAACTGCAAGGAGCCAATGGCTGCCTAGGAGGCAAAGCTTTTGACGCTGACTGGCATAGAAACCAACCAATCAGAACCTAATCTGGGTGAACTGCGAAGGCAGAACCTAAGGTGGGGGCTGAGGAGGGGTTTTAAGGGCAAGAGCTGTTTGGTGTAAGGTGTAAGAAAGCAGTTCAATTTTTTAATGACCTGTTTGGCAGTATAGTGCATATGGCTGGCTATCAGTCCACATAGAAGGATTATGTATTTTTGTCTGTCAAGAGCATCTCCTCCTGCTGAAAAAGGCTCCCCCTACCCCCCACCCCCTTTAAGCAATCCTATCCTAAACAATCTATCTATTCTAATAAAAGGGTAATACGCTAATAATACCGGGTCAACTGGCCAGCCATTTTCTGGACATCTGACTTCCTTCCAGACAAAACCATGGTTGTGGGGGCCGACAGAGGCAGTTAGGGGCAATCAAACTGGTAGGTGAGGGCAGTTGAGGGTGACCAGGCTGGCAGGGCAGGGCCGTTGGGGGTGACCAGGCAGGCAGGGGAGGGCAGTTGGAGGTGACCAAGTCGGCAGAGGAGGGCAGGTGGGGGCGACCAGGCCGGCAGAGGAGGGCTGTTAGGGGCAATCAGGCCGGCAGGGAAGAGCAGTTGGGGGCAATCAGGCTGGCAGGGGACCACTTAAGGGTGATCAGGCAGGCAGGCAGAGGTGGTTCGGGGCAATCAGGCAGGCAAGCAGAGAGGTTAGGGGTAATCAGGCAGAGTGGTTAGGGGCTACCAGGCAGGCAGGCAGGCAGGAAGGTGAGCAGTTAGGAGCCAGCAGTCCCAAATTGCGAGAGGAATGTCCGACTGCCGGTTTAGGCCCGATCCCACAGTTGGACATCCCCCAAGGGGTCCCAGATTAGAGAGGGAGCAAGCTGGGCTGAGGGAACCCCCCGACCCTGCTCCGCTGCACGAATTTCGTGCACTGGGCCTCTAGTCTAAAATAAAACCCAGGCTTTGCTTTCTCCAGTTAAGTTTCAGCTTTAAAAAACACCACTTGTCTTTATTCCCAAAACATTTCTGCCAATTGCATCTTAATTATAATTGTGAGAGTTAATAAAATAGTAAGTAAGGCAGTGATTTTATCAGTACAAAAGAGAGATTGTGATTCTATACAATTAATTTGAATGTTTTAAAAGAATTCAATAGAACACGTTGCTAAAAATATCTATTGTCAAAATTAGTCCTGGATATCAAAATAGTTAAAAGATGAGAAAAAGACAAAAATCTACAATTATGCATGTAGATTGCATTGCAAGTGAGGTGGGAAGAAGATTTGAAACATGAGGAGTCAGAGAGAGCTTCTGATAAAATGTATTTCAGCAAATTCCTGAATGAAATGTGGAAGCAACTCATTCAAATATCTAAAGGGTTGTCTTGGGCAGAAGATGGTAAGTGCCAATATTCTGAGGTATGGGTGTGCTTAAAATATTTGAGGAAAGTGTAAGAAAGCCTTGTGTGTACAGCAGTGATGAAAGGATGCTAGGAGATGAGACTAGAGAGCAGGTCACAGGCCAGTCACAGAAAACTCTGAGGGCCACACCAAGGACTCTCCTGTTTCCTTTGAGATGGGAAACCAGTAGAGGCTCTGGGCAGAAGAGCACAAGTTTTTAAAGATCTCACTATCTCCTAAGTAGGGCAAAGGCTGTGCGGAAAAGAAGTGGAAGCAGGAAATCCAGTAAGAGGCTAAATGTAGTTGTACAGCGGTGGTGACAAACGGTCAATTTGGGATTATCTATAGAAAGCACATCTGAGGGGACTTACCAGTAGGGGGAAAAGTACAACCAACAAAAACCAGTTAGGATCGAACTTACATAAAAATTAAAAGTATCAAAGAGCTAAAAGGGACTAGTCTGTAAAATTCGGTAAAAATAGTCACCTGATGGGGAAGGAAAGCTTATATTCCACAAAAATGTGGGATTTTTATCATATGTGCTCCAGAAGAAAAACTATAAGAAAAAATAAACTATAAGTACATTGAACTTCTTAAAAATGAATGCCACTATGTGAGGACAAGTCTGATGTAAGACTATAATGATCTTAGAGAAATGGCCTGATATAAAACTAGACAAATTAGTCAGGAATCCACCATAAGAGATAAAAAATACTCTTAACTCATGACAAAAAGAGTAACACGAAGACTTTAGACAGCCATCTGGAAAGAGAGGATCAAGTGCTCAGTGAGGAAAAATGGGCTCCCAACCTAAGTTAAAAATAAGAACAGTAGGGTAATCTAAGAAACAGGAAAAAAAAAAGTCACCCAGATATGCTATCACCCTAGTTTTTCAATAAAAAGCTTCATAAAAGGTATCATAACTTCTATCAAATAGTATGCAGCCATCATTTACCTTACTACAGGTCTATTTTCAAATTTGAAAGTTTAATTAACAAAAATTATATGGAATCGCCTTAAGAGAATATTTATAGTAAAATTAAAGGTATAAGATTTATAAAAATAATCATAGTTCTAAATAAATCCATTGGAAATTTTATATACTTTTTTACTAAATGCTAGCTAAAAAAGCAAAACAAAAATAATGATGAAATAAAACAACAAATTTTAAAGTTTAATTTGGTTTTATCAAGTCTGAGCTCTCCATTTTAATCTCTTTAGTTATCTTTATTAATTTTACAGAGGAAGGGGGTAGAGAGAGAGAGAGGGAAAAAAGAGGGAGGGAGAGGGGAGAGAGAGAGATTTAAAGCATGAGAACTTTTATATCTAGAGATATATTAAAGTACCAATGAACTTTAAAAATAATTATATACTAAAAACAAAGAAAACACTAAAAAATTATAAGTATGAGAAAATTATGACAACATATTCAGTTATCATAATACAGTAAATCTAAAGATCAACAATAAACATTTTAAGTAACTCTCTTTACCCATCAAAAAAGAAACACACCCAGCCCCCCTCCACCCAACTACACATATAATTTAAAATTTTTTAAACAAACAAAAAAGGAAAAACACACTCTTGCTTAATAAATAACTTTTGGTCCTAAGAATATTCAGGAAATGATGACAATAAGAACGCTCAGAACCTTTAAAAGAAGAAACAAGGTACACTGGACAAACATCCTGTTTGGATTAGACAGCACTAAATTCAGATTCCAGTTCTGGCACTCATATACTATTGAATCATCGTGGAAAAATAAATTACTTTGTCTGATTCTTCAAATACAAAATGAGGGACAAGAAGGCTGTTATGAGAATTAAATAAGGTAATATGAAAATCATCTAATTAAAAATAAGGGTTAATTCTTTTTCTAAAGTTTTTTTTCTATTGATTTCAAAGCGGGAGAGGGAGAGAAAGATAGAAACATCAATGATGAGAGAGAATCACTGATTGGCTGCCTCCTGCACGCTCCCCACTGGGGATGGAGCCCGCAAACTAGGCGTGTGCCCCCGACCAGAATCAAACCTGGGACCCCTCAGTTTGCAGGCCGATGGTCTATCCACTGAGCCAAATCAGATAGGGCAGGGTTAATCTTAACAAATATTAATTACCAGCCCTCCAATCCCCTATAATCTTGTCCATGGGATGCAGCCAAAGTTATACTCAGAGTTAAGCTTTATCTCTCAAAATTAAGTCAACAGAACAACGAGAAAAGTCCAGAGTAAGTTGAAGGAAGGAAATAATAAAGATTAGAGCAGAAATAAACAAAGACTAAAAAAAAAATGCAAAAGATCAATGAAACCAAGAGCTAGTTCTTTGAAAAGATAAACAAGATTGCTGAATCATTAGCCAGACTCATCAAGAAACAAAGAGAGAGGACGCAAATAAAATCAGATATGAAAGCCAAGAAGAAATATCTGACACCACAGAAATACAAAAGATTGTAAGAAAATACTAGGAACAACTATTTATGCCAACAAGCTGGACAATGTGGGTGAAATGCACAAATTCCTAGAAAAATACAATATCCTAAAAATGAGTCAGGAAGAATCAGAAAACCTGAATAGGCCAATAACAACTGATGAAATAGAAGCAGTAATAAAAAAAACCTCCCAGCAAACAAAAGCCCTGGATGGCTTCACAGGGAGGATTTACCAAACATTCAAAGAAGAACTAACATGTATACTGAAACTATTCCAACAAATCCAAGAGAAAGGAACACTTCCACCTCTTTTTATGAGGCATTATCCTAATTCCAAAACCAGACAAAGACACAACAAAGAAAGAGAAGAATTACAGGCCAATATCCTTGATGAACATAGATGCTAAAATCCTCAACCAAGTATTAGCAAATAGCAACCACAGCATATAAAAAGATAACATACCATGTTCAAGTGGGATTTATTCCAGGGATGCAAGTCAATAAACATCACATACATCACATAAACAAATTGAAACACAAAAATCACATGAACTTACAGATCCACAAAGTTCATTATTCCCTAAGCAGGATAAATATAAAGGAAAGAACACCTTAGCAAATCACGCACACACACACACTAGCTGAAATCCAAAAATAAGGAGAAAAGCTCTGAAAGCAGTCTGAGAATAACAATCCTATATAATAGAGGTAATATGCAAATTGACCTTCACTCCGTCATGCCATCACAAGATGGCCGCCCCCATGTGGACACAAGATGGCCGGCAGGGGAGGGCAGTTGTGGGTGATCAGGCGAGCAGGGGAGGGCAGTTGGGAGGATCCAGGCTGGCAGGGGAGGGCAGTTGGGGGTGACCAGGCTGGCAGGGGAGGTCTGTTGGAGGTGATCAGGTCGGCAGGGGAGCAGATAGGCATCGATCAGGCTGGCAGGGGAGTGGTTAGGGGATGATCAGGCTGGCAGGCAGAAGCGGTTGGGGCAATCAGGCAGGCAGGCGAGCAGTAGAAAGCCAGTGGTGACTTTGGGAAGGATGTCCGACTGCCTGTTTAGGCCTGATCCCGGTGGGCACTCAGACATCCCTTGAGGGGTCCTAGATTGGTGAGGGTGTAGGCTGGGCTGAGGGACACACACTCAACACTCCCCCGTGCACGAATTTCATGCACCGGGCCTCTAGTGTATTATATACTGGGTAACAATAAGCTGATATTTGACTTCTCATCAGAAGCAATGGAGGCCAAAAGAATATGGAACACCTTCACAAAAATCTCCATAATTCACAATTCTATATCTGGTAAAACTACACTTTTAAAACAAAGGCAAGAAAATACAATTTCAGATCAATCAAAACAGAGTAAACTCATCACCAATAGAACCGTACTACAAAAAATGCTAAAGTCTTCAAGTTGAAGAGAAATGACATGAGATGGAAATTACAGATCTCTAGGATGTAATGAAATGTATGCTTCAGCCACTTAATAGTTTGACAGTTTCTTATGACATCAAGCATATAATTACCATCTCACCCAGTAACCCATTTCCTAGGTATTTCCCCAAGAGAAATGAAAACATATGTTCACACAAAGGCTTGTATTTGAATGTGCATAGCCGTTCTATTCATATTAGCCCAAAATTGAAAACCCAAATTTCCATCAACAGGTGGATAAACAAACTATGGCATGTCTACACAATGAAACTCTATTCAGCAATAAAATGAAACAAACTACACAAATTAGACACAACCTTATGCATGAATCTAAAGCATTATGCAAGAGGAAGAAGTCATAAACCAAAGACTATATATGTCTTTGGCAATGTACAACTGACTCTATTGAAATATTACTGAGATTGTTAAAATGCCAAAATTTTTAATATACATGTTTTCTACCTTTAAAATAAGAGAAAATGCACCTATTTTGAAGATACTTTCAAACTTTGCTCAAAATGTTCATTTTGTGCTTATCAATAATACATATAGCCTGGCCGGTGTGCTCAGTGGTTTAGCATCGACCTATGAACCAGGAGGTCACAGTTCAATCCAGGTCAGGGCACATGCCTAGGTTGTGTGCTTGGCCCCCAGTAGGGGGCATGCAGGAGGCAGCTGATCAATGATTATCTCTCATCATTGATGTTTCCATTTCTTTCTCCCTTCCTCTCTGAAATCAATAAATATAAAATAAGTAAATAAAATAGTAACACATATATGTACACATTCATTTATTCATCAATTTAAAAATACGTATTTAGCACCTATAATATGCCAGAAATATGTACAAAGCTTTTGTAATGGAGCAATTCATATTACATACCTAGACACAAACCTAACATAACATGTAACAAGACCATTACTAAATCAATAGCACTTTACTAGAAGATATATAGGAAAGCACGAATAGATGTAGAAATATATATATACTAGAGGCCCGGTGCACAAAAATTTGTGCACTCGGGGGGATCCCTCAGCCTGGCCTATGCCCTCTTGCAGTCTGGGACCCCTCAGAGGATGTCCACCTGCTGGCTTAGGCCTGCTCCCTGGGGGATCAGGCCCAAGCTGGCAGTCAGACATCCCTCTGGCAGCCTGGCAGCCCTCGGGGGATGTCCACTTGCCAGGGGGGAGCAGGCCTAAGCTGCAGTCGGACATCCTTAGCGCTGCTGAGGAGGTGGGAGAGGCTCCCACCACCACCACTGTATTGGCAGCCATCAGCCTGGCTTGTGGCTAAGCAGAGCTCCCCCTGTGGGAGTGCACTGACTACCAGGGGGCAGCTCCTGCACTGAGCGTCTGCCCCCTGGTGGTCAGTGTGTGTCATAGAGACCAGTCATTCCCAGTCTTTCTGCTGTTAGGGTCAGTTTGCATATTAACCTTTTATTATATAGGATCATATTCATTGATATGAACATTTAATATTTTAAAGATAGCAGAAATCCTTGACAACTAGATTCAAAACTCTGCACAGAAGAATAAAGCTATATGTAAAAAAACAAAAAACAAAAAAAAAAACAAAAAAAAAAAACTATTTTGAAAAAGTAAAACAAAAGGGGCATTTGTCTTGTATATGTTTTATTTTGTGGTTATAGTAATTAAAATAACTTGACACTGGCACAGGAGTAGATCATTGATGACAAACAGAATCCAAAAACAGACTATTTGCATGAAGAAGAATGCAATATATGACAAAGGAGTATTCCTAAACAGTGGAAAGAGAACAGATTTTTCTGTTAAGTAGTAATCGAAATATTATATATATAAAAAATTAAAATAAATTCCATATGAATTAAAGACCCAATTATAAAAAAGAAAATATAAAAAAGAGAAAAAGAAAAATATCTTTCTGTATACGGGGGAAGAAATCCTTAAATAAGAATCAAAAGGACTAAAATAGCCTTTGGCTATGAGGAAAGAATGTTTTAATAACTCTGTTAAGTATCATAATAAATGCTAAAATAAAGTAAAATGCTAAAGTCATGCATAAAAATGATTGATAAAATGGAATACATCAAAAATAAAAATATCTAAACCAGAAGTTTTTCTGCAGATGAGAAAATATTTGCATCTAAGTAATAAATATCTAAGTAATACTCATATATCAAAAGAATATGTCAACTCAATAGAAAAATGGGAACCATATGTCTAGGCAATTCACACGAAGTTACACATAGCCAATAAATAAATGAAAAAGATGTTCTATCTTAGCATTAAGCAGAAAAAGACAAAATTAAAACAAGATACCATTTTTCACCTATCAGATTGGCAGGAAAGTTTTTTCATGTTCAGTACTAGTATGTCATTGAAGCTTTAAAACCTGTAAATTAGGTATTATTTATTTCCTGTATGTAAATTAGGAAATTAGGGCTCTACCAGGTTAAGTAATTTTTCAAGGCTTTAAAGGGAATAAACTCAATACAGTAGCTTTAGCCCTAACTGGTTTGGCTCAATGGATAGAGCGTCGGCCTGCGGACTGAAGGGTCCCAGGTTTGATTCTGGTCAAGGGCATGTACCTTGGTTGCGAGCACATCCCCAGTAGGGGTGTTTCTCTCTCATCAATGTTTCTGACTCTCTATCCCTCTCCTTTCCTCTCTGTAAAAAATCAATAAAATATATTTTTAAAAAAATACAGTTGCTTTAAATCTGAGGCAACTTTAGAGGAGAAACTAAAGCTTCCAGAGGTCATATGACTTTCCCAAAGTCAAACAACAAACACCAGAGAGGATTTTAGAATAGTTTGTTTTTTTTAATATACCTTTATTCTTCTGTGCAGAATAAACTCAATATAGTAACTTTAAATCTCAGGCAGGTGTGTATTGGGGGGGGGGGGGGGGAGGAAACACACACATCATCATTTGATTAGGTGATTACATCTCCAACTGAATGTGTATCAAAATTGTTATCAATTATCCTAGATCTAAGGTTAAACCTCCAACAAGCAAAAAAATTAAATAAATAAAAGACGGATTAGTGGAATGGTTCTCAACTTCAGAATTTTATCAAACTATATACATTTCCAACTTGAGAACCACCTATACTTCCATGAAAAAAATCTCAAGGAAAAAATTAAAATGCCATTTTTATGTGGATAATTTTCAATGTACCATGACATAATGTGAGGAAAGTATATAATCAGCTGACTTTTCATTTTTATGTTTAGAGAAAAACCAGTAACATAAATGTAGTGCCATATCTCTTTGTCCATATTATTTTTTAATTAAAAAAAAAGATACTAGGAAATGGCTTCATGCTTAAAATTTTGTCCAAAGAGGGAAATAAATTAAAAATAAATAAGTAAGTTTTCAATTCTATGGATTTTACCACAGGAAGTGATGTAAATGCACAACACTCTGTTCCAATACTACAGATGCTGCTCTCACAGAACTACTCATGGGCACACTGGTCTCTACACAAAATCTGTGGGAAGCAAGAACATGTGTTTTTAATGACATTTTATAAACATTCACAAGAAACAGCAGTTCCTTTCCAGAACACACTGTATTTTCTCTGTCATAATCAGAGGTTCCAGCTCAGGGACGTGTTTTAATAGTTTGTACTTACTCAGGATCTCTAAAAGGTTTTCCTGTTTCCCACCCTGGTCTGCATACCTGTGTTCAAGACTAATAAACAATCTCCTTCCTTTTAGTTGTCCTTTCTTTCTCCATTCTCCTTTCCCAAAATTATACTCTTATCATCCCTGTACTAAAAATATGTTCTAACGTCATAAAAAAAATAATGGAAATTAACACACTTAAAAAAAAGTATTGCCAACTAAGGTAATTCTACATAGAGGCCTATTTGTATTGTATCAGAAAAACTTCTCAGAAAAGACTTGGTAAATTTTTTTCAAAAATATGCATGTTCATTATCATTTCATGAGAAATGAGACAGGAACAATAAAATGGAAACCATCCAGATGTCTGGTGCACAACAGAAATTCAAATATTCTTCTAATCTAATTTTAATATGAAACATGTAACACAGTGGCTACAGCTCAGGCTTTGGGTGGGACAGACCGCCACTGAAGTTCCAACTACAGCACTGAACAGCGACGCTAAAGAACTTAAAAATGTGCCAAAGTCCCCAAGAAATCTATCTCAGGACCCTTTAATTTAAACTTTTACCTTCATCACTAACTTTGAAAATAATGTAGGTCTTTCTACTTTAGAAGAAGACAGACTAAAAATAATGGATTAAAAATATTTCCTAAAACAACCAAAATTCAGAGATGGGAAAAACCCTTGGGGAACATTTACTGATTAGAGGATCAACTTTAGAGAAACTAAAGCTTTGAGAGGTCATATGATTTTTCCAAGGTCAGATAACTAACAAACACCTTAGAGGATTTTAGATCTCCCCTACTCTTTACCACATCATAGAAATATGACTGAAGCCTAAAATACATTGAAAGAGGTCAAGGTTTAAAACAGAGACAAAAGAGTCCCAGAAATCTAATTCTATTCTTAATTATAGTACATTTTACTCAATTTGTCCCTCCTCCTCAACTGCCTCCTCCCACACCCCACCCCTACACACTCATGCCTATTAAGGTATAACTATTAATGAAATGAAAGGAATGAAGATCAAAAGAGCCATCTTTTTACAGGAGCCTTTCATCATAATTATCCCACTGATGCCTAAATTATTTAAGAGCAAATGGCCAGCACTCCCAGAAGGCAACACTGTTCCAGGCCATAAATATAGCTGGAGACCCCAACTGGATTCTAAGCGCTCTCTGCATGATTTTACACAAGTTATTAAACAACACCCCCAGTTCATCAGTTTCTTAATCTGACAGAAAAAGGGAACACTAGCACCTCCAGCTTGAGCTTGTGTACACATTAAACAGCTATTCCAAAGGAAGCATTTGGCAGAGTTCCTTGGCACGCAGTAATTCTTCCAGAAACGTCAGAGCTTTTAGCATGACAGTGACGACATGCAGCCCCTTTTCTGTCAGAGTACACCCACAGGAAAGCAAACTTAGCTCCATTCTTTCAGGTTACAAAGGTTAACATACCTATCTTCCCTTAAGATTACTATACTAATATTTATTTTTTATGACAGTATTAAATTGTGTTTTATGAAGTAAGGAAATTAAACACCACATAATTTGGTTATTTTTTAAAAATAATAATTGCATGGACACTAAAAATTTTAACTTAGGAAGTGAAAATTTAAGCCAAAGAGATTCAGTTTCCACATGTATATTCCTGCCTTGAAAGACAATATACACCCCTGTGCATGGTTTCATTTTCTGGGGTTTCTGTTACCCAAAATCAATCATGGTCCAAAAATATTAAATGGAAAATTCCAGAAATAAGCAATTCATAAATTTTATTTTTTACATACATTTTTATTGATTTCAGAGAGGAAGGGAGAGGGAGAGAGAGAAGAGGGTGAGAATCATTAATCAGCTACCTCCTGCATGCCCCACACTCGGGATCGAGCTCGCAACCTGGGCATGGCCCTGACAGGGAGTCAAACTGTGACCTCCTGGTTCATAGGTCGACACTCAACCACTGAGCCATGCTGCCTGACCAATTCATAAGTTTTAAATTGCGCACTATTCTTAGCGTGATGAAATCTTGGGCCCTCTCTCACTATCCCACCCAGGACGTGAATCACATCATTGTCCGGCCTATCTACTCTGTATATGTTCCCTGCCTGTTAGTCCAGTAGTAGCCATCTCAGTTATCAGATCTATTGCTGTGGTATTGCAGTACTTGAGTAACCCTTATTTTACTTAATAATGGCCCCATAGTGAAAGAGTAGCGTTGTGTAAACTGATAACAAAAAACAGATCCAGAGACAGAGAAGCATCGACCAGACCATCAAACCTCAGAGGGAAGGAAGGAGAGGGTGGGAATAAGGGGGGAGATCAATCAAAGGACTTGTATGCATGCATATAAGCATAACCAATGGTCACAGACAGCAGGGGGGTGAGGGCATGAGTGAGGAGATGGGGGGGGGGGGGGTAACAGGGGAATAAGGACACATATGTAATACCTTAATCAATAAAGAAAAAAAAGTAGTGTTGCTGGCAACCAAAGAAAAGCCGTAAAATACTTCCGTTAAGTAAAAAGGTAAAAATTCTCAACTTCATGAAAAAGAAAAGAAATGTATGCTGAGGGTGAAACATCTACAGTAAGAATGAATCTTCTATCTGTAAAACTGTGAAAAAGAAATTTGTGTTTTTGCTATTGTACTTCAAACAGCAAAAGTTATAACCACAGTGTGTGGTAAGTGCTTGGTTAAGATAAAAAAGGTGTATCCCAACGGTTAGAGTGTTGGCCCACACACCAAAGGGTCACTGGTTTGATTCCCTGTCAAGGGAACATACTGGGTTACAAATTCAATCCCTGACCCATTGGGACAGGTTCCGGAGCCAACCAATTGATGTGTTTCTTTCATATCAATGTTTCTCTCCCTTCCTCTCTCTCCCCCTCCCTCCCTTCTTCCACTCTTTCTAAATATCAATGGAAAAAATATCCTCAGGTGAGAATTACCAAAAAAAAGAAAAAGGTATTAAATTTGTGGATGGAAAACATAAACAGAAAATGTGCTCCCACTGATGGCTACATGCTACTCCAGAGAGCATTGAGCCTATATGAAGACTTCAGCAAGGATCCTCTGAAACAAGTGACCATATTCACATAATTTCTATCCTATCTAATAAAAGAGAAACATGGTAATTAGCCGTACAGCCGCTACCCTTCCCATTGGCTAATCACTGACATATGCAAATTAACTGCCAACCAAGATGGTGGCCAGCAGCCAGGCAGCTGATGCGAACAGGGAGGCTTGCTTGCTCCAGTGACGGAGAAAGCCAGGTTCCCCGCCTGCCTTGCCGGCCTCTCAGCTGCTCTCTAAGAAACATTGTAACAAATATAGAAGCTAAACCAAACCCCAGAAACCTGCTTTAGTCAGCCAGGCTTCAGCCAGCCGGACCGCAACATTGTTTCAAATACAGAGGGTAAACAAAGGCCAGAAACCTGCTTTCAGCAGCCGAGCCTCAGAGCTAAAGCTGGCCCAGAATAAAAAAAAAAAAAAAGAAAAAAAGGAGCGGTTGGGAGCTTCAGTCACCCACCAGCCTGAAAACGGCTCTCAGCCCCTCACCCAGACGGGCCAGGCACCCCAGTGGGGACCCCCACCCTGAAGGGGGCGTGACCAGATGCAAACAGCCATCATCCCCTCATCCAGGCTGGCCAGGCACCCCAGTGGGGACCCCCACCCTGATCCAGGACACCCTTCAGGGCAAACCAGCCAGCCCCCACCCATGCACTAGGCTTCTATCCTATATAGTAAAAGGGTAATATGCCTCCCGGCACTGGGATCAGCGTGACAGGGGGCAGCGCCCAAACCCCCTGATCGCCCTGCAGCTCTGTGTGTGACAGGGTGCGGTGCCCCAATGCCCCCCCCCCCCCATGGGCCCTGCTCTGTGTGTGATGGGGTAGAGCCATAACCTCCCCACCAGCCCTGCCCTGAGTGTGACAGTGGCGGCGCCCCAACCCCCTGATCAGCCCTCTGTGGGTGATAGAGGGCGGTGCCCCAACCCCCTGATCTGCCCTGCTTTGTGTGTGACAGGGGGCGGTGCCCCAACTCCCCTATCGACCCTACTCTGTGAGTGACAGGGGGGAGCTCCCCAACCCCCTGATCACCCTGCGGCTCTGTATGTGACAGGGTGCGGCGCCCCAACCCCCTGATCCGCCCTGCTCTGGGGGTGACAGAGTGCGGTGCCCCAACTCCCCTATTGGCCCTGCTCTGTGAGTGACAGGGGGAGCTCCCCAACCCCCTGATCGCCCTAAGGCTCTGTGTATGACAGGGTACGGAGCCCCAACCCCCCTGATGGGCCCTGCTCTGTGCATGACAGGGGGCAGCGCCCCAACCCTCCAATCGGCCCTACCCTGAGCGTGACTATGGGTGGCATCGCAACCTCCCGATCCGCCCTGCTCTGTGCATGACAGGGGCGGCGCCCCAACTCCCCAATCGGCCCTGCTCTGAGCCTGACCAGGGGCTGCACCTAGGGATTGGGCCTGCCTTCTGCCACCGGGAGCGGGCCTAAGCCAGCAGGTCATTATCTCCCTAGGGGTCCCAGACTGCGAGAGGGCACAGGCTGGGCTGAGGTGCCCGCCCCCCCTCAGAGTGCACAAAATTCGTGCACTTGGGGGGGGGGGTTGTCCCTCAGCCCAGCCTGCACCCTCTCTAATCTGGGACCCCTCAGGGGATATCTGACTCCCTCTCACAATTGGGGACTGCTGACTCCCAACCACTCGCCTGCCTGCCTGCCTGCCTGATCACCTCCTAACCACTCCCCTGCCTGCCAGATCACCCCCTAACCACTCCCCTGCCAACCTGATCACTCCCTAACCACTCCCTTGCCAGCCTGATCACCCCCTAACCACTCCCTTGCCAGCCTGATCACCTCTAAATCACTCCCTTGCCTGCCTGATAGATGCCTAACTGCTCCCTTGCCAGCCCAATCACCCCCAACTGCCCTCCCCTGATGGCCATCTTGTGACCACATGGAGCGGCCATCTTGTGTGAGGGTGTGACAGTCAATTTGCATATTACCTCTTTATTATATAGGATTATTATAGTTGTTCTATTCTAATATTATTATTGTTAATCTTAATATTATTGTTATTGAGCCTAAGTTATAAAGTTTATCATAAATACATTTGTAGAGGGAAAAACAGTGTCCATAGGGTTCGATACTATCCATGGTATCAGGCATCCACTGGACGTCTTGGACTGTATCCCCCTCAGATAAGGTGAACTACTGTATATAAAATACATATACATTCTGACAATTTTAGAGTAAGTGCAATGCTGGCCTTTGAAAAAGTCCCAACTACCTTGCTTAAAATAATTTCCCTATTATTAATGCAATTTATTCATCCCAAAATGTATCTGTATCAATATAATTGTTCTGATCTCAATTTAGTTTTTAATTTTTCATTTTTTAAACTACAAAAGCAAGTTATTACAGGACAACAGACAACAGTTTTCATTTATTGAAAGTCACCAAACAAATCTTTATTGCTCTGCAAGTTGAAGTAACCCCTAGGCCCAAACCTTCTCATGACACTACTCCCCAGTCTTAGGCATCACTGGCAGTTCTATAAAGAGGCTCAGACATCTGTCTGGTGAATATATGGAGCTCTACATTACAAAAGGTGGTTAATTTAACGGAGAGAGAGATTACACATCCCCTAGCATTCTGATCTTCTTAAAAAGCTGTGAAGTTGTTTATTTCATAACTAAGTGCTATTATTCCTAATGGCCAAAGCATTCTCTAGTAACAATTTGGGTGCCCAGAGGTCTTACTAACTCTTTCAGGCCATTATGGCACTATTGAAAACACAAGAGCCTAGAACCTAATTACAGTCCATCAAATGGTCATAGTGCTCTCAAGTGTGAATGAGGCAGGCACAGTGACCAATTTTCTATCAGGGAGTATAGGAATTTGTTTTCAAATGTTATTTTGACTTTTTTTTAGATTTTCACAGTGGCTACTCCAGTTTTAAAAGGTAAAACTTCAAGATTTAAATAATAATGTAGAAATTAAAGAAATACAGCCAGCAACCAGTTTCTTTCTAACTGAAACACGTTCTCTGATGCAATTGCTAATGTTAGTTCAGTCATGTCAAAGTTAAAAACTGGAACTATGATTACAGGATATTACAGTCTCCCAAAGTTTGCACATATGTTCCCTGGGAACAAAGAAGTTATTTCATAACAAATAAAACAACCCTAAAACTTCCTAGCAAAATCATACTTTAAATGTGTCTAAATTAATATAGTATACATACTGAAGACATCTGTCCATAAATAAAAACAGATTTGTTTTAAAAAAGTAGGTACTGACCATGTCAAAAAACAAAACAGCTATTTCTCAAGGTACTGGAAATGAGTAAGAAGAAATTTTTAAATGTCTAAACAAAAATGTATAGAAAATGATTTTTTAAATTCTTTATAAATTTCTGTATTACATACATCAACAGAAAACTACAGTCTTTTTAAAAAAATTTCCAGATAGCTACACTTTCCTACAGGTTTTTAATAATTCCTCCTGTTGATCTACAGATGACAAATGTTTAAACTATTATAAAATCACTCACTCCTTTGTGATAGAAATTTCAATTCCTGCACAGTAATTTAAAGTTACTGTGTTAGATATTTTAAAGTTATTTAAGTAGAAGGTGACCACACACACACACACACACACACACACGACATTCTAATATATACCAATTAAAATAATCTCCAATGCATTTTCTGGAAAATGTACCAGCCAACAATGAAAAAGAAAACCAAAATGGAGGACATGAAAGAATCTAAGAAAGAGTACAACTAATAAGCTAGGAGGGCAATGAAAAAAAAACACCACAATAATAGCTGTGCAGAGGCATCAACAGAACAGCCTATCCAACACTGCTCATTCAATAAATGGTATGATAAACTACATGAATAATATTCACATAAATCCTATAAATGCAATTCAGTGCTTTCCAAGTTTCAGATTCAGGAGTCAAAACATAAAAAAACAGTTATAGGTAAAGAACAGAACCTCAAACATTATTCATTTTGACGCTGTAGAACTAACAGTGTTGCGAAGTGAAGCTAGGTGGTAAGGGGCAGAGAAGTACAGAAACCTCAACGTCCTAGTTCCATCCTGGGCAGCTTTCAGTTACTGTTTTAAATTAATGAAGCAACAAATGTAGCTCAAAGTGTAATATTTAGAATTAAGATAACAAAGAAGAAAAATGGTAACAAAATTGAGAAATGTATAAAGTTAATTTCCTAATCGTCCAAAGCAGCAACTTGAGTCAAGAGGGAAAAGACACAAATTAAGAAATAGAAGTGTTTACAGAAAGGAAGCAAACATTCAAGAGAACTGAAATCACAGGGTGAAGATGTTATGAGCAGTGAGACTGAGGGTGGGAAGTGGAAGGAGAACGTTAGTTTTCATTTTATATAACTTTTTTATTATTCTGAGTTTTTATTTCCAAGTATTATGATTATTTTTATGATTAAAAAATGTCATTAAAAATCCTGTGTTTGTGATTTTAGAAAGTAAATGTGGGCAGGAAACATAAAAAATTTTCAAAGTTTCTTGACTTAATAATAAATATAGTTGATTAATTTTCAAAGATATATAGTAGAGAATGGCACCAAAATTTACTACCTATTAGCTAATATTTATTTAATCAATGAACCCAAATATACATATTTTCCTTTATAATAAAACTAGAGGCCCAATGCACAAAATTCATGCAAGGGGCTCAGCCCTTGCAGCCCTGGCTGTATCGCAGCCCTGCCCATTGGTCATTCTGAAAGGTCGTCCGGAAGGTCGTTCTACTGTCCGGTCAAATTAGCATATCAGCTCTTTATTATATAGGATCATAAGTTGTTGTAAGAGGCATAATCATAAAATTGGTTCCTTTATTTGTTTCTGAGGCTTGTCACCCTGATCAAGGTTCTATTATAAACCTGTAACATCATATAAAATAAGCCATGTGCTTATAATACGTAAGCTCCCCATGAATTATAAGACAGATACCTTTGGAAGATGAATTAACTATTATGAATAAAAAAGGTTATTAAACACTGTAATCAAATCATAACTGGCTTTTTTTAAAACTTTAAAAAATTCCTTCTCTATTTAGGAAGCTTTCAAGCCCTCTAATTACTGAGCATCACTCAGCTCTCATCCTCTCTAATTCCCCTTTGGCAGGTGCTAATGAAAACACAGACAACACAGTAGGCTAAAGAGTGAAGAAAGAAAAATAAGATTAGGATAATTTCTGTCCACTAACACTTCCTTCCTTAAGCAGCAGGACAACAGAAACTCTGTTGTCTGAAATAGTTGAGAGAACAGCTGTATGATGTTTGAAAGATATGATAAATATAAAACAAAACTTGTGATTAAATTAAAAATAAAAGCTGCCACATAGGATCACCTAGAATTCCACAACTCATTTTTTTGGTTGATTTTTCTTTGTTAAATGGCATTTAAGTATATAAAATAAATATCAAAATTATAAATCTTTGTTTTACTATGATTGCAAATATCAAAAAATTTCTATATGTGACACAGCACCAGAGTTAAGTTAGGGTTTTTCAAAATGCTGACACGCTGAGCTCAAAAGGTTCGCCATCACTGCTCTAGTGTATTATAATAACGTGAAGATAAAAGAAATGAGAAGTAAAAAGAAACCACATACATACAGAATTTATTTTACAAAACCTAGATATATGAGAGTACTTAAAATACTACCCAGTGCAAACAATATGCAAATATTCTTAAGTAAATTATTTCCCTCCCTTCCCATACCTTACTCATTCTGGAAATAAACAACAGACACAATGTCAGCATACCATATCAGAGCAAAATATGCCAGTAATTCTCGTCTTTTAATTTTAGGATTTTAAAAATGTATGAAGAATTGTATTTTTCATGATTAAGATAATACATGTGTTGCCTTTTATTAGAATAAAAAAGAGCCTTTTCCTTTCAAAATAACTTGTTTTACTTATTCCAGTTTTCATCTCAAACTAAATAAGCTTCAGTATTTCTGCTTGTCTTTTTGTACAAGAATACACAAAAAGAATTTAGACAATGACTAAAGGCAGTTATCTCCACTCTGGGTACAAACAGGAGTAAAGTGAAAGAGAGCTCAATTCTTTCATTCTAGGCCATAGGGCACTCAAGGAGTAAAGTACTTAGCCTATGTAATCTGATTTCAATACCACTAGTTAGAAATACTACAAACGACTACAGTCATGTATAAATTGCTCTGTATAGTATTGGACAATGGACTTCATAATCAAACAGAAATAAGTTCAAATCATCATTTTCCTATTTACTAGATTTACAACTTGGACAAGTTATTTAAATCCTTTGAGCACCAAAGGGTAAAGGGCATCAAATATATGGTAACAGAAGATATGACTTTGGGTGGTGGGCATACAATGCAATTTACATATATGTATCATAGAACTGTACACTTGAAACCTGTATGATCTTACTAACCAATGTTACCCTGATAAATTTAACAAAAACGAAATGATAATATGTACTAGAACAGGCACCAATGCTTTGGCACATGCTAGGGAGTTTAAAATGTTAAATCACCCAGCCAGTGTTGCTCAATGGTTGAGTGTCGACCTATGAAACAGAAAGTCATGGTTTGATTCCCGGTATGGGGCATGCAGGAAGCAGCCGATCAATAATTCTCTCACATCATTGATATTTCTCTCTCTCTTTCTCTCTCTCTCTCTCTCTCTCTCCCCACCCCCTCCTCTCTGAAATAAAAAAAAAAAAATTAAAAAGATGTTAGCCCTAGCCGGTTTGGCTCAGTGGATAGAGCGTCAGCCTGCGAATCAAAGGGTCCTGGGTTTGATTCTGGTCAAGGGCACGTACGATGGTTGCAGGCTCCTCCCCAGCCTTGGGCCTGGTTGGGCTCATGAAGGAGGCAACCAATCGATGTGTTTCTCTCACATCAATGTTTCTCTCTGTTTTTTCCTCTCTCTCCCACTCTCCTAAAAATCAATGGAAAAATATCCTTGGGTGAGGATTAACGAAAAACAAAACAAAACAAAAATGTTAAATCACATCTCCAACTGTACTATGCTAATGGCTAGTTTATTCCACCTAAAGACTAGTTTCATTCAGGTTCTCAGATCTCCAGTTTAAAGCAGCATCCTTTAGTAGTCTTTCATGACTTCAGTGTGCCACTTCACAACTGATTTGTTTTGGAAGACGTTGCACCATTTGATTATCAGTTCTCATTTGAAGAGCAGTTAATGTATTAAAATATTTTTAAACTGGACATTTATTTACTATTCTTATATATGCATGTACTAGTATAAGAAACATGATAATAAAGAAATCAGGGTAAAATAATGAGACAGACAAAATACATATGGTTTATAGACTCATGTCTCCTCTTTTAAGTGTAGTTCCATGTTTTTGTTGTTGTTTGTTTCTTTTTATGTTTTCATTGGTTTCAGAAAGAGGAAGGGAGAGAGAGAGATAGAAACATCAATGATGAGAGTGATTCATTGATCAGCTGCCACCTACTGGGGACCAAGCCCGAAATCTGGGCATTTGCTCTAACCAGAAATCAAATCATGACCTCCTGGATCATAGGCCAATGCTCAACCACTAAGCCACACTGGCCGAATTGTAGTTCCATGTTTTAGTTTTGACCCTGAGGTTACATGAAATCACCCTATCAGATCCCTTCCTTTCTCAATTATATGCAAAAATAGCATAAAATTTCTTTTTGCTGTTCCATGTGCAAAAAAAAAGGTTTTAAATGCACATAAGTTAAGGGAAGTTAACATACAAATATTAAGTTTCAGTCAAATCAGAAAGAATAAAGTTTCCAGCTGAGATAAGAGGTGAAGTCTAGAAGAAACCAGGATCTTAAATGAGGATGAAACTGAAAGCAAAAAGGCTAGAAAAATAGAGGAAAAAAGTGGTCAAAGAATAATAATAGTGGCGTATAGTCAACCCCTGTATGTGACAGCCAGATGTTTTAAGTAAATCATCTCTGTTAACAACCTCACAAGTAGGTGCTTTAATCTCCACAGATCAGCAAACTGAAATTCGGAAAGGCTGAATGATCTACCCAGTCACTCAGACAGAAAGCAGCACAGCCATAACTTAAACTGAAGTCTGACTCCAAAGAAAGTCAGTTCTTCATTACAGCAAGCAATTTCTGGAACTCAAATTTCTGGGACATCAAAATTTTGTCAGAGGGCAGTTATCTTTCCCTTCATTTGTACAGGACAGAACAAAAACCAGGTGTAGAAACAACTTGTGTTCTTGATAAGCAGTTTTTCCCATTACTCAAAGGAACAAAAGAGAGATTTAAGAAAGAAAAAAAAAAGGCAGGGAGGAAAGGAAGAGAGTAGGAAGGGAACCCACGGAATGTACTTTCTTAGTGTGAAGTATCATTTGTCTGTCTACATCCTTTTTTCTCTCTGTTCCTCCAAGCAATATGATACAACTCAGACACAATCACAGTCGAATGCTCTTGAAATTCAATGGAGAATAAATAAAAAACAAAACATATAAATTTAACTCCCAAATACCTACAGTGTGTTTTACAAAGTCCCTTTTAAATTCTAAGAATTCCTGATTTATTTCTGTTTCTGCAAAGTTATAGACTTACCATGAAACTTTGAGGCTTCTGGATCTTTCACATTGATAGCAATTAATTTCCAATCTGTTTCACCCTGATCAATAAGAGCCAAAATCCCAAGGATCTTCACACAAATAACCTCTCCACGAGAAAGAACCTTTAAAGAGAAAAGAAACTGAGCATTTGCAAAGCTTTAGAGAAGTTTACTCATATCTCATAAAAACTCATGAAAGATGAAAAGCACTATAAACTAAAATTTAATAAAGGTTTAATAATTTAAAATAATGTAAAAACAGTCATAAAGCCTTTTATGAAATGCCTGTTAAAATTAAGTATCTGGCCAAAACCGGTTTGGCTCGGTGGATAGAGCGTCGGCCTGCGGACTGAAAGGTCCCAGGTTCGATTCCGGTCAAGGGCATGTACCTGGATTGCGGGCACATCCCCAGTAGGAGGTGTGCAGGAGGCAGCTGATCGATGTTTCTCTCATCGATGTTTCTAACTCTCTATCCCTCTCCCCTCCTCTCTGTAAAAAAATCAATAAAATATATTTAAAAAAAAAAAAATTAAGTATCTGGATTCCTTTTTAGAAATTGAAGTTATTTATAGATCTTGAAATTTAATGTACTAAGCCTAGAAACTCACACTAAGCAGAGAATAAACCCATGTATATCATTACATACTATAATCCTGACTTCTGCTACTTGGAGGTAAAAAGAGACCTGAGAATCCTTTTAAATTGTTTCACAGTACCTTTTTTGCAAAGCACATTTTTCAGTTACTATTGAAAAGTAAATTTTTAACATGTTAGACTATAACCTTAAGACTATAATGGATGACAATGAAAGAACTATTAGTACTTCAAAGATACTGACGAAACAGTCTTAGTAAAGTGTTTTTAAAAGGTTTAAAGAGAAACCAAGAAATAGCATGTTGTTTAAGCAGATGTTTCATGTGCTAAAAAAAATTTATTTCAGTGGTTCCGTTAAATTGTCTATGCCACGTTTATATGCATGCATTCTTCCTATATCCTTTTCTTTTTAAAAGTTTAGTCAGCCATAGAATTTCACTGAAAGCTGAAATTTGAACACATGTTTCAGAATTCCTTCATGATTCAAAATGCAGCTTTACATCTGGAAAGAAAGGTATGCAAAAGAAGGTCACTTCTGTGTCTTGAAATTATTTGAGAGAAAAACACTAGACCTTAAACCATAAAGTCAAATAAATCCTTTTAGAACATTTGCAAAATAAATCTAAATCTTAATATAAATCTGTATGAAGTTGTAATTAGTTTCGTAACAGATTGGTGAGACTGCATAAACTGAACTGAAATCTCATTTTGGGGGGAATATTCACAAATATATTAACCAGACTCTTACATGTTTAGACTCCATTCAGTACCCAGCACCATATCAGATACTACATATATACACAGAAAGGATCCCTGTTCTCAAAGGTTATGATCTTGTTGGGAGACCTATGCACCTCACACCAGAAGACCTGTTCAAAATTATCATCTATAATAATAAAAGCGTAATATGCTAATTAGACTGGATGGCCAAACAGTGGATGACCTTCCGGACGACCTTCTGGACAAAGCCGGGGCTGCAAGGGCCAAGGCAGCCAGGGCTGCGAGGGCCGAGCCCCTTAAACAAATTTCATGCATCGGGCCTCTAGTATCACATAATCACCAATGAAAAGGCTGGCTACAGCCCTAATTGGTTTGGCTCAGCGGATGGAGCGTAGGCCTGCGGACTGAAGGGTCCCAGGTTTGATTCCAGTCAGGGGCATGTACCTTGGTTGTGGGCACATCCCCAGTGGGGGGTGTGCAGGAGGCAGCTGATTGATGTTTCTCTCTCATCGATGTTTCTGACTCTCTATCCCTCTCCCTTCCTCTCTGTAAAAAATCAATAAAATATATTTTTTTAAAAAAGAAAAGGCTGGCTACATTGTTTAACAAAGTGACAAACTAGATAACTGGTTCTCAACCACGGGCAATTTTGCCCCCTAGAGGACATCTGGCAATGTCTGGAGATGTTTTTGGCTATCAACGGGGAAGGTATTATTAGCACCTAGTGGGAAGAGGCCAGGAATACTGCAGAACAGTCCCCTGTAATAGAATTATCCACCCAAAATGTCAACATTAAACCAGAAGTATAAATTCATTTGACCATTTATAATCAATACTACATTTCCACAAAAAAATAACAAGTCAATGTTTTTCAGTAATGATGTATCAAACACCTATATATACTAAGCTTTCTATGTAAAATGTAAAATTATGCTTTCAAGATTAATTACATATGCCTTATTAAAAACCACTCATGTATATTTGAAACCTTTAATTTTATTCTGCATATTTAGTAACTTTGGCACGTTTATTAAAAAAACCTCTACATCAAGTTTTCTTAAAGTGATTCCTTTGTTTTGTCAATAACAAATTACTGTTACTAAGTCAAATCATTTTCATATGAGTTCTCTCAGTTACTAATCTCAATAATCGCATGCTCATTTACACATTTTTACATAAAATTTAAAAATTTTAAGTGAAAATAAGGTACTTCTATTTCATCTTTAAACACCCACTTAATATCTGCATAAGAATTTAAATTAACATAATTTGCACTTGCTATGAACTGAATGGCCCCAGGGATTATGCCCTCAGAATAAGAGTTTTCTAATACATAAAACATTCCATCAATGTAATGTTATTTAATTTATTAACTCTCACTTATCAGGAAATAGGGCATGTGAAAGTGACTAAAGTACATAGCATAGGGTCTGAAACATAAGAAGTACTCATTAAAATACTTACATTCTTCCTTCCTTCAAATCTATTAATTTTAGACACACTTTATTACCCCTCTGGGGAGTAAATGTCTGAAAGATAAATTCCTAAAGTATAGCTTACTTTTTAAAGAAAGCTAACAATCTGCTATAGTTCTGCTGGAGATACAGAAACCATAGACACATAGACACACACAAACACAAACACACACACACACACACACACACACACACACACACACAGGAACTCTAGCCCCTTTGTCCCTATCTGTACATAAAACCAGAAATACAAGTTGGATGGAAATCTCTCCTGCAAGAAAGGAGTAAGACAGAGAGAGAAGAAAAAGAAGGGGGGGGTAGAGAGGATTTGGAGAAGAGGGGGGAAAAAAAGTGGAAGAACATAAGGAGAAGAAGCAAAAGAAGAAAGAGAAATCTGAGAGGATGATGAAGACGAGGAGGAATACGAAAGGAGAATGAGGAAGAAGAAAAAGAAAACGAGAGAAACAAAGTAATTATGGTAAATATAATGAAAAAGAATCAGAGAAAACTGTTTCCTAAACAATAATCTAGAAGCCTAAAATTGCCAATAGGCGTTACCAGAGATAACTAATTTAACCTTAACTAAAAGAATAAGATTCAAGTAAAAGTTCAGTGTGGTATTTCTTAACTTACGCATATGCTACCTGCCAAGCACTGTGCTGTACACTGCTATGCTGAGTCCCATCCTCACAGAGCTAGCTCTCACCTCATTGAGGAGGCAATTAAACAAACAACAGACCACAGTTAGTACTAAGGGAGTACATAACAAAGACCAAGTATTTTAGTTGGGGGGTGGAGGGCAATAAAGGAAGGCTTCTGAGAGAATGCATATTTTAGCTGAGATCTGAAGGATGAGCAGGGGAGGTGAAAAGAAGAAAAAAGGGGGGCAGGGGGACTAACAAAGTGAAGAAGGAAAGAGGTTCCATTCTCTATAGAGGGAATAGTTTGTGCAAAGGCCTGGACATCAGGGAGAGCACTACAGGAAGTGAAAGATGGGTGCAGCTGGAGGGTGGTCTGCAGACGGGGAGTGCCAGGAGAGGAAGCCAGGTGCTAAAGAAGAGCAAAGCAGGAGGCGTCTGGAATAAATGATGGTAGGAAAAGAAGGCTCAGAGAGAAAACTGGTCACTAGCAGGAATAATTGAGAAAAAATACAGGACTTGACAAAGCTAGCTGCAGTGAGAATAAAAAGAAGTAGAGTTAAAGGCTATCTGGAATACAGAATTTATATTTCATGACTAATGGATGAAGGAAAGCAAAGAATGAGCAAGGATGACTCCTCAATTTGGGGGACTAAAAATACTGAGAGGAGTTACAGGAGAAGAGGGAAGAATGAACTGTTTGGACACAGTGAGTTTGAGATGTGGGGGAGACATCCCAAGGGCAGAAGCAGGCAGCTGACTATACAGGTCTGAGCTGGAGATACTAATTTGAGAGTAAAACTAGGAGTGCTTGGGATGGGACCGCCAAGGGAGTTCCTAACTGGGACAGGGACTCAACCCTCAAGCTAACCAATCCTTAAGGAACAGGCAGAAGAAAAGGAGCTTGCAAAAGAAACCAATAAGGAACCAGAATTAGAGACTATCCAAGCGATTATGACACAATCAAAGTAAAGTGAAGAGACTGTCTCAGGAAGAAAGACAAGGTTAACAGTAACAAGTTAGACGTGTGGACGAAAAAGGAGCCACACATTAAAACTGACAAGCTCAGGGGAGGTCCGCATGGCAGGCCTGACAAACTCGGAGACCTAAAGAGACACCACAGGATGGTCTGAAATAAAAGCTTCCTAAGCAAAATCAAGTCTTGGTGAGTAGTCTCTTGTACCAGGCTGGTATCTTCCTTGACAAAGGTCAATCTTTACCTTAAATGAGCCGGTCTATTGTTTTTTAACATCTGCCATAGCAAACCTTTGGAATGTCAGAGTAATTTCTTTTTTCCAGACCCTTCAGGGCACAATCACTGAACCAAAGCAGAGACCACAGAACTTCTCATTGTTATTGTTATCTTGTTAATTGTTGACTATTAACTATCCTATACCCACCAATAGAAAAGAAGTGTGTGTCTATCCCTTTTACTTTTTATCCAATCCCAGAGATCCACCCCAGCCCCTAGCTTTGCTTTCTCCTGCCTCCCTAATCTATCTATCATCAATGAATTTCATGTAACTCCTTCACATCTCTTTTAATTGTAATGTATAAAACAGGTTTACAACTGCCATTCTCTGGAGCATTTTCTCAATCCATTGTCATCAGTTTGGCTCAAATAAACTCAAAATTCGTATAAGTTTGGACATTTCTTACGTCAACATGAAATAGGCCTCTTGGATTTGGCTAAAAGAATTACCAGGGCCAAACCGGTTTGGCTCAGTGGATAGAGCGTCGGCCTGCGGACTGAAAGGTCCCAGGTTCGATTCCGGTCAAGGGCATGTACCTGGGTTGCGGGAACATCCCCAGTGGGGGATTTGCAGGAGGCAGCTGGTCGATGTTTCTCTCTCATCGATGTTTCTAACTCTCTATCCCTCTCCCTTCCTCTCTGTAAAAAAATCAATAAAATATATATTTTTTTAAAAATTGTTTAAAAAAAAAAAGAATTACCAGGGACCTTAGTGAGAACAGTTTCATTGAAATAATGGCAGGATGAAAACAATTCTGAAATAGGTTGAAGATTAAGTGGGAAACTCTTTACTAGCCTTCGTGCGAAAGGAAAGAAGATAGGAAACATATTGAAGGAAGACAATAAAGAAAGATAAGTTATAAATACAGGACAAAATATAGAAAAATACTGTCACTCAGTATTGCACTGGACTTGGACAAGAAAAGGCAACTCTCCCAGTCCCAGACGAAAGGGAGAAACAATGTTTGCAGGCACAGGTAGTATGGCAGGCTAGGGGGGGGAAAGGTGAGGGAATTCTCACTGTTGGTTTCTCTGAGCTCGACAAGATTAAAGACAAGACACTTTGCTGGGAATGAGAACAAAGTGCAAGGAGTTGAATGTCTATATAAGTAACAATTATTAGCAATAAATGCAGTAGAGAATAGAAAAAAGATCTGACCAAGGACTCACAGAATTCCATGGGTAGCAGCAACCTTGACACTGTAGGCCTTGCTTCCCTAGGACTTGGCAACCTGGAAGCAGGCACACACAAAAAGAGAGCCCGTGGCTTTCATCGGTTTTGAATTTCCTGTCTGGATAATGGGCAAGGAAGCCGAGGACAGGACTTAGCAAAATGTTTCTGTAAAAGCTCAGGCAGTAAATACTTTAGACTTTGCACATTATGTGGTCTCTGCTACCATTCCTCAGACAGTGCGTAAATGAGGGGGTGTAGTTGTGTACTTTATAAAAACAGGTGGTGAGCGAGATTTGACCCCCTACTGGGCTATAGTGTACCAATCCCCAGTTTAAGAGAAGGAAGTAAATATACAAAAAGGTACTGATACCAGAGCGATCGATGGGCTAGAACTTTGAAGAACTGGTGGCTTCCAAAGAGAACTGAAATTTTATGGCATGAATAAACCAGACCCCATTAGAATAACAGTCTATACAACCAACCTTTGAGCCTATTTCACAGACATCAATAGGATCATTATCTCCACAGCAGTCTGTGCTCCTATCGTTTCTGTGGGGATCTTCCCAAGTCTAAAAGAAGGGGAGAGGGGGAGAGAAGCAGAAAAATAGGTTAATACTCACTATAATGTACTTTAACCTTTCCACACAGTCATGATGTCCTATAGACAACCACAGTCCAAAGGAAAATTCTCAGAAATTACACAGGCTCGATGCCAACATGCCAGTACATCCTCAAGCACAATAATACTTAAAGCCTATTTATAGTATTTCTTCCCCTCGGTCTTTCATTTGTTTGTATAATCACATCTGAAAGTGGGTGGTATTTCCAAACATAATCTTCCAAGTTCTGTCAGTGTCTCAATCCATGTTCGCATTTAGAGTTTCAGCGCGGATGTTCCCACTGTCTACGCCCTGTTCCCACTGACTGCCCGAACCGCTGCTTCCGTCGCTCACTGCTCCTCTGACAAGGAACCAGCACTGGGCCTGCCTTTCTGTGTTTGAAAACCATCTATGAAGATTAGCCAATACAAACACTGTGCTCTGGTCCTTAGGTCTCTTTAAAACATCACTGCCCTGTACAGAGCTGTACATGTAGGTGCTTCTTGAAAACTCCTTCCTGATTAAGCAGGATTCTTGTCACCAAGTCAAAGGAAGCAGGACCTCCTCAGTTACCTGTTCTTTACAGCTTCAACTGGGAGCCAGAGCCTCTACCAGCAGTGTCACTATTAGCAGCTAACATCAGCAGGCAACAGCGTCATCATCGAGACAACATGACTGAGAACTCACTATGGGGATAAGCACTTGGCTTTGACCAACTTATTCAAAATTCTCAATCACCTTGTGGGGTAGGTGGTAGAATGACAGAGGTGAACAAATAGACCTAGAGCAATGTGGTCGCTGGTTCCAGGTTACAAAGCTACTAAGTGGTACTACATGACACCTGGGGTCAAGGAACCAAATCTACACTAATAAAAGAGAAACATGGTAATTGGCGTACGACCGCTACCCTTCCCATTGGCTAATCAGCATATCCTTATGCAAATTAACTGTCAGCCAAGATGGCGGCAGGCAGCCAGGCAGCTGGAAGAGAACATGAGGCTTGCTTGCTCCAGGGACTGTAGACTCCAACGTTCCCCGCCTGCCTTGCAGGCCTCTGAGCTGGCAGTTTGAAACATTCTAACAAATATAGGCCAGGATCTCAGAGCTGAAGTTATACATTGTTTCGATTATAGAACCGAAACAAACCAGATACCTGCTCTCAGAGCTAGAGCCAGAGCTAAAGCTGGCCCAGAATAAAATTAAAAAAAGGAGCCGTTGGGAGCTTTAATCAACAACCGCCAGCCTGAAAGAAGCCCTCAGCCCCTCACCCAGACTGGCCAGGCACCCCAGTGGGGACCCCCACCCTGAAGGGTATGTGACCAGCTGCAAACAGCCATCATCCCCTCATCCAGGCTGGCCAGGCACCCCAGTGGGGACCCCACCCTGATCCAGGACACCCTTCAGGGCAAACCAGCCGGCTGCCAGGCCTCTATCCTATATAGTAAAAGGGTAATATGCCTCCCAGCACCGGGATCAGCGGAGCAGTGAGGCCTCCTGGCACCGGATCAGCATGACAGGGGGCAGCGCCCAAACCCCCTGATCGCCCTGTGGCTCTGTGTGTGACAGGGTGCGGCGTCCCAACCCCCTGATCAGCCCTGTTCTGTGTGTGACAGGGTGCGGCGTCCCAACCCCCTGATCAGCCCTGCTCTGTGCGTGACAGAGTGCGGCGCCCAAACCCCCTGATCAGCCCTGCTCTGTGTGTGACAGGGTGTGGCGCCCCAACACCCACTCCCCCCACGGGCCCTGCTCTGTGTGTGACAGGGTAGAGCCATAACCTCCCCATCGGCCCTGCCCTGAGTGTGACAGTGGCTGCGCCCCAACCCCCTGATCGGCCCTGCTCTGTGTGTGACAGGGTGCGGCGCCCCAACTCCCCCCCCCGCCCCACGGGCCCTGCTCTGTGTGACAGGGTAGAACCATAACCTCCCTATCGGCCCTGCCCTGAGTGTGACAGTGGCGGCGCCCCAACCCCCTGATCGGCCCTGCTCTGTGGGTGATAGAGGGTGGCGTCCCAACCACCTGATCCGCCCTGCTGTGTGTGTGACAGGGGGCGGTGCCCCAACTCCCCTATCGGCCCTACTCTGTGAGTGACAGAAGGGAGCTCCTCAACCCCCTGATGGTCCCTGCTCTGTGTGTGACAGGGTATGGAGCCCCAACCCTCCTGATGGGCCCTGCTCTGTGCGTGACAGGGGGCAACGCCCCAACTCCCCAATGGGCCCTGCTCTGAGCCCGACCAGGGGCTGCATCCAGGGATTGGGCCTGTCCTCTGCCACCCGGGAGCAGGCCTAAGCCAGCAGGTCATTGTCTCCCGAGGGGTCCCAGACTGGGAGAGGGCACAGGATGGGCTGAGGAACCCCCTTTCCCCCCGAGTGCACAAATTTTTGTGCACCGGGCCTCTAGTTTATAATAAAGGTCAAAATAATAAACACAACAATCATATATTAAGATGGAAGAAATCTTGAATTTAGTGATTCTAGTCCTTGAACATCATCCAGATGGGTCCTCTAAGTATTCATTCAGAAAGATCGGGGGAAGACAAAAATGACTTTTGTTCAGGCCAAACTCAGGTCTGAGGAAGGCATTATTGCTAGTGTGGAAGAAGGTACTAGGTGAAACAGCTAGACAGCTGACGGTCTGAAATAATGATGGCACTCTGATGAATCACAAGCTAAGTGGAGAGACTGCTACTTACACAGTGTTCTGCTGCTTAAACGTTCTTGCAAGCACGGTTGGCTTGGTAACTGCTTGAACAAAATCATGCTGTTACAAGATAAATCCTAAGAGAATAGCAAAAACCCACACACATGTATGAAACAAATGCAACTGACACAATGCATTAATTTATTCATTCCACAAATATTTATTGACTAGAGGCCCGGTGCACAAAAATTTGTGCACTCGGGGGGCTGGGGGAGGGGGGTCCCCCAGACCGGCCTGTGCCCTCTCCCAGTCTGGGACTCCTCGGGAGATAAGGACCTGCTGGCTTAGGCCTGCTCCCGGGTGGCACAGGGCATGCCCAATCCCTAAGTGCAGCCCCTGGTCAGGCTCAGAGCAGGGCCAATTGGGGAGTTGGGGTGCCGCCCCCTGTCATGCACAGAGCAGGGAGGATTGGGAGGTTGCGATGCCACCCTCAGTCACGCTCAGGGTAGGGCCGATTGGGGGGTTGGGGCACCGCCCCCGTCACACTCAAGGCAGGGTCGATGGGGAGGTTGCCACCCCGTCATGCACCGAGTAGGGCCGATCAGGGGGTTGGGGCACTGCCCCCTGTCACTCACAGAGCAGGGCCCATCAGGGGGGTTGGGGCTCCGTACCTTGTCACACACAGAGCAGGGCCAATCAGGGGGCTGAGGAGCTCCCCCCTGTCACTCACAGAGTAGGGCAGATAGGGGAGTTGGGGCACCACCCCCTGTCACACACAGAGCAGGGCGGATCAGGGGGTTGGGGCACTGCACCCTGTCACACTCAGGGCAGGGCCAATGGGGAGGTTATGGCTCTACCCTGTCACACACACAGCAAGGCCCGTGGAGGGGGGTTGGGGCGCCACCCTCTATCACCCACAAAGCAGGGCCAATCAGGGGGTTGGGGCGCCACCACTGTCACACTCGGGGCAGGGCCGATGGAGAGGTTATGGCTCTACCCTGTCACACACAGAGCAGGGCCGATCAGGGGGTTGGGGAGCTCCCCCCTGTCAAACACAGAGCCACAGGGCATCAGGGGGTTGGGAGCTCCCCCCTATCAGGCACAGAGCAGGGCTGATCAGGGAGTTGGGGTGCCTTCCCCTGTCACGAACAAAGCAGGGCGGATAGGGAGGTTGTGGCCCCGCCCCCTGTCACACACAGAGCCACAGGGTGATCAGGGGGTTTGGGCGCTGCCCCCTGTCATGCTGATCCCGGTGCCGGGAGGCATATTACCCTTTTACTATATAGGATAGCGGCCTGGTGCATGGGTAGGGGCTGGCTGGTTTGCCCTGAAGGGTGTCCTGGATCAGGGTAGGGGTTCCCACTGGGGTGCCTGGCCAATCTGGGTGAGGGGCTGAGGGCTGTTTTCCGCGTGGCGAGTGACTGGAGCTCCCAACGGCTCCTTGTTTTCTTTTTTTTTTTTTTATTCTGGGCCAGCTTTAGCTCTGAGGCCTCGCTGCTGAAAACATCGATACAAAGTTTCGGTCAGCTGGGTTTCAGTCCAGCTGGTTTCTGGTGTTTTGTTTACCTTCTTATTTGCAACATAGTACATAGTTGGCTTAGAGTTGCAACTGAGAGGCCGCAGCAGCAGGCGGGGAACGTTGGATTCCGCAGTCACTGAAGCAAGCAAGCTTCCCTGCTCGCTTCAGTGCCTGGCTGCCAGCCGCCATCTTGGCTGACAGTTAATTTGCATATCCTCACTGATTAGCCAATGAAAAGGGTAGCGGTCGTACGCTAATTACCATGTTTCTCTTTTATTAGTGTAGATTGCCTACTATGCTCCAAGCACTAAGCTGGGCAGTTGGGAGACATCAATGAACAAAACAGATAGAATCCTTCATGAAGTCTGCATTCTAGCTGGAAGAATTAACAATAAACACAAATAACTAAATTACATAGCATAGTAGATGTTGGTAGGTGTTATGGAAAAGGGAAAGAAATGAAGTATGGAAGATGGAATGAGAGTACAGGAGGCAGAGTTAAAGCTGTAAAGGATGTGCAGGGCAGACATCAGGAAGAAAATGACTCCTGAGCAATCATGTAAGGGGCAGGCCATGTGCACATCTGGGAAAGAGTGAATGTGCAGGCCTGAGGCAGGAGCATGCCTGATGTACCAGAGGATTGTGAGATGGTCACTGTGGCAGTGATGGAGCAGGAGAAGGATGAGGGGAAGTTGGAGATGAGACCAAAAATGCAAATGGAGTCCTGGCCAGTGTGGCTTAGTTGACTCAACATCATTCCATGCACTGAAAGGTTACCGGTTTGATTCCCAATCAGGGCACATGCCCAGGTTGCAGGTTCAAGCCCCAGTTAGGGTATGTAAAGGAGGCAACCAATCGATGTTTCTCTCACATTGATGTTTCTCTCTCTCTCTCTCTCTCTCTCTCTCTCTCTCTCTAATATCAATAAAAACATATTTTAAAAAAATGTAAATGGGACCAGGGGCTGGCTTCCATATTAACAGGCTCATTCTGTCTTGATATGTACAAGGAAGCTATTTATCCTTTCCCATAAAACAACTGACCTAATTTCTACTTTTTATAAACATTAATTTATTTCGGGGGGCTTGTTTTTGGTAAATAACTTCTATGCAATCTGTAGTATATTCTTTTGCTGAAGACTAACACACACATTCATACACACATATATACACACACACTCCAAGATCAGTTTGAGTTTAAAAAGATAGCAAAAATCTCTGGTTAAAAATGGCAGTTTGTTTTAGGTTTGTTTGTTCATTTATTTGTTTACTAGAGGCCCGATGCATGAAATTCGTGCATGGGGGCGGGGGGCGGGGGGCGGGGAGCCCATAGCCGGGCCTGCAATGATGCCCGCATCCCTCACCAGGGACTCCGGCCCAAGGCCCCTCCCCTCCCTTCCTTTGGTGTGGACGCTGCCTTGCATCACAGTGAGCACAGCGTTCCTCGCCGTGGACTCTGGCCCAAAGCCCCTGCCCTCCCTTTCCTCCACCCGGCCAGAGTGCAAACACTGGGCTCGCGTCGCTATAAGCCCAGCATTCCTTGCCGCAGCTCCAGCCCAAGGCCCCTCTCCTTCCCTCCCTCCACCCGGCCAGGGCTCGGACTCTGGCCCGAGGCCCTTCCCCTCCCCTCCTTCGGCCCGAACACTAGGCTCACGTCACTGCAAGCCCAGGGTCCCTTGCTGTGGACTCCGGCCAGAGACCCCTCCTCTTCCCTCCCTCAACACAGCCAAGCAGGATGCTGAGCTCACATTGCCCGGCTTCTGGGTCTTCCAGGGCTGGCCTGCCCTGGATAGTGGCGCACTGGTGGCGCACGCTGTCCTGTCCTGCCTGTAGTATGCAAATTGAGCGCCATCTTTGTTGGCGGTTAATTTGCATAACGTGCTGATTAGCCAATGGGAGGCATAGCGAAGGTATGGTCAATTACCATCTTTGTCTATTTGATAGGATTTCTTGTATTGTAATTCACATGAGTGAAATCATAGTTTTTAGCCTTTTCTGTCTGAGGTATTTCACTTAGCATACTACCTTCAAGATATTGTTGCAAATTGCCACATTTCATTTTTTTATGACTAAGTATGACATACCACTTTTTAATACATTCATACCTCAATGAACACTTAGGTTGCTTCCATATCTTGGCTACCATAAATAATGCTGCAACAAACATAGGAGTACATGTATCTCTTCAAATTAGTATTTTCATATTCTTGGGATAATTACCCAGAAGAAGACTGACTGGATCATAGAGTAGTTCTAGTCTCAATTTTTCTGAGGAACCTCCATAGTTATTTCCATAGTGGCTCCACAAACAGTGTACAAGAGTTCCCTTTTCTCCACACCCTCCCTCTCCAGCACTTGTTATCAGTCCTTTTTTGATAATAGCCATTCTAACAGGTGTGAGGTGGTATCTCCTTGTAGTTACCAGATGGGAAGAGGGGTGGAGGGAGGGTGAAATGGTTATAGGGGGTCAAATGTATAGCCACAGATAGAAACTAGACTTTTGGCAGTGACCACACTACAGTACATACAAATATCAAATTTTAAAGTTGTACACCTAAACTTTTATAATGTTATTAACCAATCCTACCTGAATATAAAATAAAAGCACCAGTAATTTTAAAAAAGGGCAGAGAGAATACAGGTCTATTTCCTTTTGCGCACTTCCATCCCACTGTGGCCTCCTTTCTGTTTCTCAAACAAATTAGGCCTACTTCCCCCAGGGCCTTTATACTTGCGTTTCTTGCTGAATTCTCTAGAGTCCAGTGGTCGGCAAACTGCAGCTTGGCAAACCACGGCTCACGAGCCACATGCGGCTCTTTGGCCCCTTCAGTGTGGCTCTTTCACAAAATACCGGCTCTTCCACAAAATACCGACTTCTGCACATGGGCCATGAAGTTTCAATCACACTGTATGCGCACGTGTACGCCCACACGTGGTATTTTGTGGAAGAGCCACACTGAAGGGGCCAAAGAGCCACATGTGGCTTGCAAGCCGCAGTTTGCCGACCACGGCTCTAGGCAGCCTTACTACCTGTTCCCTCGCCTCCCTTAGGTCCTCACTCAAATAACACCTCCTCACTGAGCCTTCTCCTTGCCTAAACTGCAACAATCCCAACACACCCTAGCCCCATTTCCTACTTTATTTTTCTCCAACACACCACCATCTGATGTATTATATATTTTATTATTAGTTTTTTGTCTGTCTCTGCCCAGGATAAAAGCCTCAGAGAATTTGTGTCACTTTTATCACTACTTTACCTCCAATACTTAGAACATGGCCTGGCAAACATCAGGCACTAAAAAACTATGTCCTGAATGAAGGAGAAGCTCTCTGAAGGCCTGCTGTGGAAATGGCAAGAGAAATGAGGAACAATGAAGAAGATGGCAAAGGACTGGAAGTGAGGAAAGACAAGTGTTGCAAAATGAGGCTGGAGACGCAGAGGCCAAATTATGCAGGGTTGGGGGGCCATGTTAAGAATGTTCTTGTATATCCTTTGAACAATAGGAAACCATTAAAAGGTTCTCATATAAATAAAACATTAGCAAATTTATGTTTTAAAAATGCTATATTTGGATGCTAGTGGAGCATGAAATGTTGGTAGGCAACGGTGAAGACAGGGGCATTCAGAGACTGCTGCAGCCCAATTCTGTTGTACATAAATAGGAACCACTGTACCTAACAGACTAATATAAAGCAAATAAGAGCATCTCGAGACTTCAAACACATGCAAAGAAGTACAAAAATTCATCAGGCCTTAGGTAAACTACAAAAGCTTAGAAATAATTCGTAGCACCTACTATGCTCCACTGTAACCACTGGTTTAGCTGTCAATCACCCCCATGAGACTATAAATCCCTTTAGAAAAAAGACCATATAATAATAAAGATAACAGTAGTAATAATAGTGTGATTACTACCCATTAGGCACTATTCTAAGATGAATCTGCAATAACTCATTAAACCCCAACACAACCACTTGCAGTACTTTATCATCTCTAATTTATAGATGAAGAAAGTGAGCAAAGAAAGACAATACTTGCCTAAGGCTACATTACTAATAAATGGCAATCTGACCCCAAAACCCATATTCTTTGGTAACTTATTATGCAGAAAGTATCCCCTAAACGTAACAATTATTTTATTTATTTATTTATTTATTTTTATATTTTCACCAGGTCAAACAAAATGTCTATTTAGGCACCTGGTGTGCACAAAAGCTATCTTCATGGTTTCAACAGACATTCTCATTCTGAGCAGGTCGTTTTAAAAGTGCCTATTTAACAAAGAACCTTTCCACGTGGGTGGTCTAACTGCATCAAAGGCAGCCTGACTCCTTAGAAAACTATTTTCTTTTTTCTTTTCCTGTGAATGTTTATTCTATACAGGCAGCTGTGTTTCTGAGTTGGATAAAGTAAGACCCCTTTCCCCAAAAGCATTCTGGAACTTCATGCAAAATGTTAAAATTAATTAAAAAAATGAAAATACAAAATGAACATCCAGATAGATGAATGGTCTAATGGCTTTTATAAACATAAAGGCAGACGCCTCTCTATGTCACCATAACTCAGCCTTTTGATTTTGCATATTCTGAATTTTATTCACCAAATCATCTAGAAAAGTCACCACTTCCTAGAAGTGAGAAACAGAAGAAGAAAACAAAAAGAATAAGAAAGAATGAAAAACAAAGTGTCATTCTCTAACAGGAATGCTATTTTACCATTATTTAGCCCTTGCTTTCACTGCTTTCCACTGAACAGTTAGAAATTCATAATAATGAATAATTAAGTCATCTAACTCAATTCACCATGAGTTCTGAAAAAAGTTAATTCCTTAAAAATTCATCTGTTAAAGTTTAAAAAATAAAATTCATGCTACCATGTGAATATATAAAAGCATTGTCATATTCAAAAAAATGACGACAGATAAAGCAGAAAAATCATTTTTCACTGAATCTTAATAGCAAAGCCCAGAAAAAAAGTGTTCAAAATGCCAAATGTGAGTGTTCTATAAGCCTAACTCCAAGAGCTACAGTACAGACTAAAGTTGCAAAAAATTTATTGATACAATAAAACTCAACATTAAAAAATTTTAAATTTACAAATCTCTCAAAATGACATGTCCTCAGAATCAATTTAAATTCAAGTAGTTCACAGGATTTACAAGGTAATTTTTTCAGAAGACAGAAAAGTTTTACCATTATAACAAAAATGTTACCTGAGGGAGGGCACCATAATTCCATATATAACCCTTATGAGGAAAAATATTCGCCACATAACGTAGCTTGCCATCCTTTACGTCTTGTTTAATGGGATTCAATGCCTCCTCTGTGGCAATCTAAGTAGATCATGAACAAAAGGGGGTAGGAGGATGAGAAATGATTAGTCCTATCTTTAAATAGTATTTTTAAGATCTGCTATAATAAGACTAAATACTCATATTCCAATTTACTGATCAAAGATACTTTAAAATAAATTAAGCTAGCTCTTATTTCTAATTTAGAGTACTGTGTAAGAAAAACCATCTGGAAAGGAAATATCAGATTATATACTTAGGCACTCTATTATTTAGGCACTCATTATATCTAACACAAATGATTGAAATAGTAAGAGGATAAAAATTAATCAACTTGCTTTTTGTTACTGATCTCAAGCTCGTTACCATCAATCTTATAATAAAGTTAACTCACAGGTTTTCACGAAGTGATTTCATTTCCAAGTTACCTTTCTATCAGACATATCCAAATTGCCATGCAACACACACACACACACACACACACACTCACAAAAACCTATCTTATAAAGTAAACAATGATAATTGAAGCCATGTTTGAATAAATAAACACTGCTTAAATTAGGTAGACTCTCACAGAGTCTTGATCCTATATCCTCAAGTAGAGAGTAGCCAGAATGATGAAACAGTATATCTGAAACAAGACCAAGTTTTTTCTATTAAAATACTAGAGGCCTGGTGCACGAAAATTCATGCACTCAGGGTGGTGGGAGGGGCGGGGTCCCTCAGCCCGGCCTGCACCCTCTCACAGTCCAGGAGCCCTCAGGGGATGTCTGACTGACAGCTTAGGTCCGCACCCCACAGGGAGCAGGCCTAAGCTGGCAGTCAGACATCCTTAGCACTGCCGCGAAGGCCAGAGAGGCTCCCACCACTACTGCTGCTCTTGCTAGCCATAAGCCTGGCTTCTAGCTGAGTGGCACTCCCCCTGTGGGAGCACACTGACCATCAGGGGGCAGCTCTTGCGTTGAGTGTCTTCCCCCTGGTGGTCAGTGCACGTCATAGTAACTGGATGTTCCACCACTTGGTTGGCTTGCATATTAGCCTTATATTATATAGGATTAGCTAAGCCCTGACCAGCATGGTTCAGTGATTAGAGTGTCAGCCCTTGCACCTCAGTCAAGGGCACATACCTCGGTTCCAGGTTTGATACCCAGCCCTGGTCAGGGTTTGTGCATGAGGCAACCCATCAATGTGTCTCTCTCACATTAATGTTTTGCTCTCTCTCCCTCCCTCCTTCCCTTCCATTCTCTAAAAACCAATGGAAAAAATATCCTCAGGTGAGGATTGACAACAAAATATTAGCAAAAAAAAAAAATACTATCAGGACCTAGTAAAATTACTGACAATTCTCCAAATAAAAATTCTGAAAATTATACATGTGCATAACAATCCTTAATTTAAATACTTGAAATCATACCTGCCATCAAATCCAAAGTCGTAGAAGAAGGCTTAAATAACTAACCATTTGATAGTAATAGACTATATCCATACCTCCATTTTAGCATTTGTCCACCGAGGTACTTCAACAACCATATTAAACAAATTCTGCAGTTAAAAAAAAAAGAAAATTTAGGTTTTTAACCTACCCTTTATTTTTTCACTTATCTCCTGTAGGAGAATGTTTTAGTTTCCCCCCACCCTCCAACACCCCCACACACAAATGTTTAGAGTCTGCATCATATGTCTGCCTACGTCTTAAATTTCATCTAAACAATTAGAGAAGTTGTCTAAAACACAGCAGAATTTAAGACATCATGTCACTTGACTACTATTGCACAATGTTAGGAGTTGCTACATTTTTGAAGATACCTTAGCAGTATAGTGACAGATCCAGAATGAAGTCAGGAAACTTATTTTATTTTTTATTTTCAAACTAAATAGAGACGAGGTCCACCATGTAAGCTGAATGTCTCATTTTCCAATCTGTAAAGTACGTGTGATAATCATTGTCCTACTCACCACACAAGGTTGGTATGAAGATCAATCATATAATTTAAATGAAAATACACAGAAAATTATAAAGTAAAATATTTTGAAAATTATAAAACGACTAGAGGCTCAGTGCATAAAAATTTGTGCACTCGGGGGTGGGGGTGGGGAGGGGGGTCCCCCAGCCCAGCCTGTGCCCTCTCGCAGTCTGGGACCCCTCGGGAGATAATGACCTGCTGGCTTAGGCCTGCTCCCGGGTGGCAGAGGGCAGGCCCAATCCCTAGGTGCAGCCCTTGGTCGAGCTCAGAGCAGGGCCGATTGGGGAGTTGGGGCGCTGCCCCATCATGCAAAGAGCAGGGCGGATCGGGAGGTTGCGATGCCACCCCTAGTCACGCTCAGGGTAGGGCCGATTGGGGGGTTGGGGCACCGCCACTGTCACACTCAGGGCAGGGCCAATGGGGAGGTTATGGCTCTACCCCGTCACACACAGAGCAGGGCCCGTGGGGCGGAGGCGGGGGGTGGGGGGGTTGGGGCGCCGCACCCTGTCACACACAGAGCTGCAGGGCGATCAGGGGGTTGGGGAGCTCCCCCCTATCAGGCACAGAGCAGGGCTGATCAGGGGGTTGGGGCGCCTTCCCCTGTCACGAACAAAGCAGGGCAGATAGGGAGGTTGTGGCCCCGTCCCCTGTCACACACAGAGCTGCAGGGCGATCAGGGGGTTGGGGCACTGCCCCCTGTCACGCTGATCCCAGTGCCGGGAGGCATATTACCCTTTTACTATATAGGATAGAGGCCTGGTGCACAGGTGGGGGCTGGCTGTTTTGCCCTGAAGAGTGTCCTGGATCACGGTGGGGGTCCCCACTGGGGTGCCTGGCCAGTCTGGCTGAGGGGCTGAGGGCTGTTTTCAGGCTGGCGGGTGACTGAAGCTCCCAACCGCTCCTTTTTTTCTTTTTTTTATTCTGGGCTGGCTTTAGCTCTGAGGCCTCGGCTGCTGAAAGCAGGTTTCTGGCCTTTGTTTACCTTCTGTATTTGAAACAATGTTTCAGTCCTGCTGGCTGAAGCCTGGCTGACTAAAGCAGGTTTCTGGGGTTTGGTTTAGCTTCTATATTTGTTACAATGTTTCTTAGAGTTGCAGCTCAGAGGCCGGCAAGGCAAGCGGGGAAGCTTGGCTTCCTCCGTCACTGAAGCAAGCAAGCCTCATGTTCGCTTTAAGCTGCCTGGCTGCCGGCCGCCATCTTGGCTGGCAGTTAATTTGCATATCGCCCTGATTAGCCAATGGGAAGGGTAGCAGAGGTACGGCTAATTACCATGTTTCTCTTTTATTAGATAGGCTATTTAAACTCAAATTATGATCATCGTGTAAAATTAAGGACATCGGCAGGTAGTTATAAAGCTTACAAAGAGAAACACTTTTCTGTCTCATGATCTTTGGTTTCCTAAACTTACAAAAGGACCATTATTTCTTATCATTTTTGAACTTCGCAGAGTGCTTAAAACAAAGGAGACCCTGGGTCAATGGTGAGTAAAAACTATTTCCTACAGTAACTAGGAACATAGTTACTGGGTATAATTGTCCACAGTTTTAGAGTTACAAAGAGAAAGTCTTAAGGTTCATGCCATTTTGATATCAATAACTAATAACTTATCCCAGCAAAGCAATGGTTTAAATCAGTGCTACCCCAAGTGTGGTCATGGACCAGGACTAATCTCCAAGCTGATTGTTATTAATTCATTTAGAATCATTTATAGCAATTTGATTATAGCAATTTTTATGTCTACTGAACCTAAAAATATCAATTTGAAACCTGAATTATACTTTCCTAATAATTCACTTTGATGGCATTTTTTATTTTTTTTATTTTTTTAAATATATTTTATTGATTTTTTACAGAGAGGAAGGGAGAGAGATAGAGAGTTAGAAACATCGATGTGAGAGAAACATCGATCAGGTGCCTCCTGCACATCTCCCACTGGGGATGTGCCCGCAACCCAGGTACATGCCCTTGGCCGAAATCGAACCTGGGACCTTTCAGTCCGCAGGCCGAGGCTCTATCCACTGAGCCAAACCGGTTTCGGCAGATGGCATTTTTTAAAGTATCCTATATAATAAAAGGGTAATATACAAATTCACCCTACAGGCACTGACCACCAGGGGACAGACGCTCAATGCAGCGGGCTGATAGCTACGAGCGAAGTGGCGGTGGCAGGAGCCTCTTCCGCCTCTACGGCAGCAGGTGGACATCCCCTGAGGGGTCCTGGACTGCGAGAAAGTGCAGACCAAGCTGAGGAACCCCCTCCCCGAGTGCACAAATTTTCATGCACTGGGCCTCTAGTCAGTTCATAACAGACCAGAAATAACAACAACAAAATCTAGTCATTCAACAGATCATTTGAGAAGCAGTGATTAAACAGATCTATTCCCAATCATGCCAAACAGGAAAATCATCTGGAGAACTTTAACCTATTAGAAAAGAGCCCCTCCTCTCAATTATCTTTTTTTTTTCTTTTTTTGAGAGGAGGCAGGGGGAACAGCCAGGACACTGCCTATTTTTTAAAGCTGTCCAAGCAATTTTAATATGCAGCAGAGTTGAGACCCTCTGGTTTAAAGAGCTGATAAACAATATCTGGGGCTTTCTTAGTGAAACATGAATGGTATTAATTCAAACAATGCCATTTACACAATTAAATATAGGTATAAAATGAACCACAAAATACTGATGGCTTTTATGTTTTTCTAGATAAGGCTAAAGTTTACCGATGACAAAGCCATGTACTCTTAGTGAGCTAAAGAACAAGGCCGAGAATGAATTCTCAACAACTGCTCCTTGGGAGCATGTCTCAGACCTATCCTAGCAACCTGGTACACAGTCCCACTGTTAGGTTTTATTTCACATGCTCTTTCATGAGGTACCCCAGCACCTGTTTAAATATGTCTGAAGTAGCTGTAAAAAATAAATGGCAGATGTTCACATAATTTATTCATCCCTGAAAGCCTGGCTCTAAGAGAACAGACACATGCAGATGCGTACTCAGAGGTGGCAGAGAAGACTGAGCTGGTGACAATTGTTTTACACAATGATATCTACCAAAACCACTCACAGAGACTTGAATTAGGCTAAAAGAACAATAGATGAGGTTTGAATTTTCAGCCTGCAAACCACACTCCCCTCACCATTTGTTCCTGATCACTAAGAGCATATTACCAGTCCTCTTTTCTTCTCTCCAGCTAAAATGTGTATGACCTATAATTTTTTAAAGCCCATGTTACTCTGGTTATCCTAACAATAGTGTTAATTATAAAGCCATAATGGTCTGCTGAAATTTATCAGACAACCACAACGATACAGGAGGGCACATTTTAAATCAGAAAGTTGAGTATGAACGAGGGACATTTACCTTCCCCTCAGTTCTTTTCTATCTCTCCATTTCCCTCCTATGTTTATTGTAGAAATCAGAAAGAAAACTAATAACATGAAAAAGCAGTCAGTAAATTTTATATGCATAAGGGAAGAAATCATCCTTTTTCCTTTTACTAACTTAAAATATCAAATAGTCTTTGGATTTCACACTAAAAACAAAGGCAACAAAAGCAAAAATAAACAATGAGACTACATCAAACTAGAAAACTTCTGCATAGCTGCTCTGGCCGCGTGGTCAGTTGGTTGGAACATCATCCCTTACACCAAAAAGGTTTTGGGTTCGATACCCAGTTGGAGAATATACCTAGGTTGCAGGTTCGGGGGCAACTGATCAATCTCAATCAATCTATCAATCTCTCTCTCTCTCTCTCTCTCTCTCTCTCTCTCACCCATTTCCTCTTTTTCTAAAAGCTATAAAAACATAACCTTCAGTGTGAGGATTAAAAGAACAAACAAAAATTTCTGCATAGCAAAAGAAACCATCAACAAAATAAAATAAAAAATAAAAACCCTAGGGAATGGGCAAAGATATTTGCAAGTCATAAATCTGATAAGGGGTTAATAACCAAAATACATAAACTCATACAATAGCAAAAAAAAAAAAAAAAAAAAGAATCAGCAAAAAATCCTGATTAAAAATGGCCAGAAGAACTGAACAACAGACAGTTTTCTAAAGTAGACATACAGATGGCCAACAGGTACATGAAAAGGTGCTCTACATCTCTAGTCATCACAGAAATGCAAATCAAAACCACAATGAGATATCACTTTGCTCCTTTTAGAATGGCCGTTATAAAAAAGACAAGAAATATCAAGTACTGGTGAGGATGTAGAGAAAAGAGAACCCTTATGCACTGTTGATGGGAATGTAAATTGGTATAGCTGCTACGGAAAACAGTATGGAGGTACCTCAAAAAATTAAAAACAGAACTACATTATCCAGCAATTCCACCTCTGGGTATATATACAAAGGGGGAAAAAACAACAGGATATTAAAGAGCTGTCTGCATTCCCATGCTCACTGCAGCATTATTCACAATAGGCAAGATACAGAAACAATGTTAAATGTATACCAATGGATGAATGGATAAAGAAGATATGGTACATATGCACAATGGAATACTACTCAACCAGGAGAAGGGAATCCTGCCATTTACCATAACATGGATGGACCTTCAGGGCATTAAGCTTTCTGGATAAGCCAGAGAAAGGCAAATTCTGCATGGCATCACTTACGTGTGGAATCTTTAAAAGGGTCAAGCTCACAGAAACAGAGCATAGAAAAGTGGTTGCCAGGGGTGGTGGATGAGGGAAATGGAAGAGATTTTTTAAAAATAAAAAGTTCAAGTCATGCAGTCTCTGATAGAAACCATGTTCTAAATATGAAATTTTAAGTCAGCTGTATGAACTCAAAAGAATTCATTTTTTTCCACTGAAATAACTGTCTCCAGGTTAACACACCTAAAGTCTCTAGGAACCTATAAAGTCTGAGGCCCTGAATGACTTTTTACCCAACATGTAGGGCAGTGGTTCTCAAACTTCAGGGTGTACAGGATACCCTGGAACACTAGTTTCAACATGCAGACTAACCAGTTCCCATCAAGCAGAGATTCTGATGGGAATGGGACCAGGAATCTAAAATTTTAAGAAGTGCCCTACAGAAGTGGAGAGACCAAGATGGCGGCATAGGTAAACACCGGAGATTGCTGCCGCAAACAACCACTTCAAAAATACAATTAAAAGACGGAATGGACATCACCCAGAACCACAGGAAGGCTGGCTGAGGAGAGACTCTTCAACTAGAAGGAAAGACAACAGCATACCGAGGCTCAAAGGAGGCGCAGTGTGGAAAATATAAAGGTGCGGAGGTGCGCGCGCAAAGCGGGCTGGTGGCTGAGGGCCCGGTTGTCATTTCCAATCAGGAGGGAGTCTCAGACTCTGAGCTCCAGATCCGGGTGAGTCTCTAGGGACTCAGACTCAAATGGGAGCAGCAGGATTGTCTGGCATCAGTTGGAACGTGAGGGCAGCTTTCTCTCTGAGGTTTGCAGCGGTTGCTGGGGTTCTGAGAAGCAGAGCCTCTGGGAACGGGACTGAGAGCAGCCATAACTGCTCCCTCTGCCCGCCCTGTTGATCCCGTGCGACCCGCCCCGCCCAAGCCCTGCGCAGAGCCATTTGCTGGATCACCTCAGGCAAAGGCTAGATTAGCACCTCTCCAGAGGACAGAAGTTTTCCTGCGGCAGACACAGCTGATTCTCACAGCCAGTCGGCCTGGTGGTCAAATCCCTCTAGTATTAACTACAACAATCAAGGTTTAACTAGAACAAGACTGCGCACAAAGACCACAAGGGGGTGCACCAAGAAAGCATAAAAAATGCGGAGACAAAAAAACATGACAGAAATGGAGGATATAGAGCTAAAAAACGCAATTTTCAGGGCTTGCAATAATGTGCTAGAAGCTGCCAATAAACTTGATGAGAGCCTCACGAAATCTAATGAGACCCTCGATGCTGTGATAAAGAACCAACTAGAAATTAAGCGTACACGGACTGAAATAAAGAATATTATACAGACACCCAATAGCAGACCAGAGGAGCGCAAGAATCAAGTCAAAGATTTGAAATGCGAAGAAGCAAAAAACACCCAACCGGAAAAGCAAAATGAAAAAAGAATCCGAAAATACGAAGATAGTGTAAGGAGCCTCTGGGACAGCTTCAAGCGTACCAACATCCGAATTATAGGGGTGCCAGAAGATGAGAGACAGCAAGATATTGAAAACCTATTTGAAGAAATAATGGCAGAAAACTTCCCCCACCTGGTGAAAGAAATGCACTTACAGGTCCAAGAAGCACAGAAAACCCCAAACAAAAGGAATCCAAAGAGGACCACACCAAGACACATCATCATTAAAATGCCAAGAGCAAAAGACAAAGAGAGAATCTTAAAAGCAGCAAGAGAAAGAGACTCAATTACCTACAAGGGAATACCCATACGACTGTTAGCTGATTTCTCAACCGAAACTTTGCAGGCCAGAAGGGAATGGCAAGAAATATTCAAAGTGATGAATACCAAGAACCTACAACCAAGACTACTTTATCCAGCAAAGCTATCATTCAGAATTGAAGGTCAGATAAGGAGCTTCACAGATAAGGAAAAGCTAAAGGACTTCATCACCACTAAACCAGTATTATACGAAATGCTGAACGGTGTCCTTTAAGAAGAGGAAGAAGAAACAGGTAAAGATACAAATTGTGAACAACAAACATGCATCTTTCAACAAGTGAATCTAAGAATCAAGTGAATAAATAATCTGATGTACAGAATGAACTGGTGATTATAATAGAATCAGGGACATAGAAAGGGAATGGACTGACTATTCTTGGGGGGGAAAGGGGAATGGGAGATACGGGAAGAGACTGGACAAAAATCGTGCACCTATGGATGAGGACAGTGGGTGGGGAGTGAGGGCGGAGGGTGGAGCGGGAACTGGGAGGAGGGGAGTTATGGGGGGAAAAAAAAAAGAGGAACAAATGTAATCTGAACAATAAAGATTTAATAAAAAAAAAAAAAAGAAGAAGAAGTGCCCTACATGGTTCCATTGTAGATGGCTTAAGGACCATTTACCATTTTTCAGGTTAGGAAAGTACAAGACTGATGACAGGCAATGGTGTACAAATTAAACAGCCCTCATAGCTATGTTTGGAAGCAGATGCAAAGGCTGGGGTCCTAAGTTTCACTTAGAGAAGAGAATGGATGAAAATAAGGTTAGGAAGGAAAAGGAAAGCAGAGGAAGGTGGCAGAAAAGCCATCTGTTATCAGCGAGATAAAAAGGCATTGATCGCCCTAACTGGTTTGGCTCAGTGGATAGAGCGTCGGTCGGCCTGCGGACTCAAGGTCCCAGGTTCCATTCCAGTCAAGGGCATGTACCTTGGTTGCGGGCACATCCCCAGTTAGGGGGTGTGCAGGAGGCAGCTGATTGATGTTTCTAACTCTCTATCCCTCTCCCTTCCTCTCTGTAAAAAATCAATAAAATATTAAACAACAAAAAAAAGGCATTGATCAATAGCAAGAGATGGGATGACAGACATCAATCAAATGTTCTGGTCCTAAGTCAAGAAATTTTCGCATATCAGTTGGTAAAACTATCTTTTTCTTTATCTCCAAAAGACTTGTTCCTGGATTCTAAAATAGCTGTCAAAACATATTATCCCTTGCAATAAAAGATGATAACTGAATACTTTAAGATACATGTAAAAAAGTGTGCAATTAATAAAATGGTAAATTTTGTTATGTATATTTTACCACAAGAAAAAAAGTGAAATGGTAATAGCATCACTTGTGTCTTAAAGTGATACCAGAAGAAGAAAAACATCAGATTGCACACGAAAGTCTTGCAGGGGAAAATTCAGAAGCACTTTACAAATGCAAACTGTCATCAAGGTCTTTAACCGTTTGAGTCCCAAGCAGCGCAATTGCGCTGCTGAGATTTTATGTCGAGAAAACCCAGCACATTTTGAACATTGTGGACAGCTGACGGTGTGTTACCGATTGTCAAAGTCGCGCTCAGATTTACTGACGCAAGTACATCACACAGCTCCTTTTGAGTCCCAAGCATCGCGATCGCGCTGCTTGGTATTTCTCGACATAAAATAAAACAAGCGCTATCACGCTGTTTGGGTCTTTTCGTACTCATTTAGAGAAAGCGTGGTTGCGCTGTTTGGGATTCTTCGACAGTGTTTTTTCAATACCCCCTGGGACTCAAACGGTTAACAGACAATATCAGTGATTCACAAAAAGAGACACCTTTAGGTATACCTCAGATTCATCATTCCGTGCTCTCTTTGTAGGAATGCCATTTTCCTATAAAAGAAAAGATGGTATTTATGATTGTAACATGTCATGAAAATACAGCTGCACCGCAAAGCCATGAAAATATGCCTGTTGCATAAACGTCCCACTAGATCAGGGGTCCTCAAACTTTTTAAACAGGGGGCCAGTTCACTGTCCCTCAGACCATTAGAGGGCCAGACTATAGTTTAAAAAAAAACTATGAACAAATTCCTATGCACACTGCACATATCTTATTTTGAAGTAAAAAAACAAAACGGGAACAAATACAATATTTGTATTTGCATGTGGCCTGCGGGCCATAGTTTGAGGACCCCTGCACTAGATGCTGTGCAGAAACCTGATGAAACAGAGAACCCACCAAAGGCTTAGTATTTGCACCCCCAAGTGCATGGGGCATCAAAGTGTTTCATAAAATGAATCATCAGAAAAGTTAACTTTCTTTCATGTATATTCTCCTAGATTTTATAAAATAAGCAAAGGCTCCATTCAGTCTTTAAGGAAAGACTGGCAGTTTCCAGTGATTGCACTTAAAACGGTCATTTCATTATTGAAATGAAACTCCAGGGAACATGACTAACAAGCCATGAAAGAACTTGACTGCACCTCCTGCCTGGAAATCCCACCAAGGTGCGATTACTGTGCCTCCACCATGCACTTTTAAATTAAAACAGGGTATATGCTGGGTTGGGAAGAAAAACTGCCATTCAGAAATGCTCACACACATTATATGTAACTTTTACACCAAAATGAGGAATGAAGGAAACAAAACAAACAGAAAAATGATTAGTCCAAGTTTGCTGTGAAACATTATTACTATTCCTAAAATACCACATCCCAAAGTACAAGGTGCAACAGTTCTAACTAATCATTACAGCTGAGAGTGGGGAAAGCCTACTTATACAACCACTGTGGTACCAATCTCCACATGCCCAGAACTCACTAGCATATCTTGTTACATTGTGCCCTGCCCTATCCTAATTTTCATATTCCCCAAAACCCATCCTCCTTAGGCAGAATATTATGCCTGCTAATTTCTAGTCCACTCTTTCTTCCATACCTCTACCCTACCTACCACATGTTTCCCAATGTTGTTATTATTTTTATTAGCTACACAGATGTTGTCATGGTACAGTAAGCAGCATCCTACCAGTCACTCCTTCTTTCATTACCCTGCCCTAGTTTAACAGCACTTAACACTATCTGACTGACATGTTTGTTTTCTGGTTGTCTGTCTTCTCTAACTGAGTAGGAGCTATATCTATCTTATTCACCACTGCATTCCTAGTGCCTGGAATACTGGCTGGCTTATGCAATGATTATTGAATGATTAAAACAGCGATTTTAAACCTGTGTGCTGCAAGAATTTTTAAAACATGCAATACTTGACTAATCAAGGGCACTGACTTCTTTTCCCTTAGATTGTCAAATTTAAAAAAATGACAACAGCCAACACAACAATAGCCATCCAGTGTGAATGCCCTGTGTTGAATCTACTATATATATATACATATAATATATATGATATATAATAAAGCTGTATCTTATTAGTCATATCACATAATAAGGTTGCATTTGATTGGTTAGTTCTTGGTACCAGAAACCCTTCTATACAAGTATAGGCACCTGATTTTTTAAAAAGTCACTTTGGAGCAAAAAATGTAGGAAATTATTATTATTGTAAATCAATCAAAATTACACCTTTTTTTCAGATAGACAAAATATATTTTTTGGTGTGCCACAGAATTTTAATGAGTCTGTATGTGCCATAAAATGAAAACGGTTGGAAATCGCTGGATTAAATTAATGAACAAATGAATAAGTGAACACATGCACTTGTGGCCAAAAGCAAGGAGAGGTGATGGGAAACACAAGATATTTAGGTTGGATAGTTCACTGTCCCAAACAGAACAAAACATATGGATGGACACACACACACACACACACACACACACACACCCTTACACTTATAGGGACACACACAGTAAAATGAAGTTCTTTCTGCTCTCTCTTCGGTTTCTTTCTCTCTCCGATTATATGACCCTTTGTTCTGTAGCTGAACACTTCTTAGAAGTAATGAGCTGAAAGGATTGCACAAGAGCAGTTAAGAGTACAAGTTATGGGTTAGGGCACCTAAGTGCAAATCCCACCTCCACAACAGACTAGATTTCTGACCATGGGCAAGGCACTTATCCTCATTTAACAACATAAGGGTAATAGTAGCCCTCACCTACCGAGATAATGCAAGGCAAGCACTGAGCACAATGCTCTGCAAAGCACAATGAGCACCCAATAAATGTTCACTGTTATTCTCCTTATTGCCATAATTATTGACAGTCCAGTCCTCTGAAGGGCTAAAAGACGGCACAAATCCTACTTCAGCCTTCCATAACCTTAGTATGAGGCCTAATATTCGGCCTCCAAGGTAACACCAAGATGGTCAAACCACTCTTGCATCGGAAGCAGCTTCCCACTTCACTGGTCTCTGCCCTACACTGATCTAAAAAGCCCAACCCCATCAACCGGCCCCATATGACCTGGACCTGGAATGCAGTCCTGCTTATTTACTTAAGAACCGTGCCCCTCACTACATTTGGTAATGAAATAAACCAATTAACTACTGGCATTTTAAGGAAAGAATTTCCAACTCAGTGAGGATAACTAACATTCGCTACCAGTTATGCCATCTTGCCAGCTAGGCGAATGCTCCATGATTCTGAGCCATTCTCAGCTCTCAGCGTCACCTTCAGCAGCAGGTCTCCCACGCCTACTTGACTTACATTCTTCCCTTGCTCATATATCTGTCAAGTAATTTTAGGTTCCAGGAGAAGAGCTAGTCAAAGATTACCATCTTCCAACTTTATCTTTCCAGCATCTACTTCGTAGAGTGGTTCAAGACCATGAGCTTTATGATCAGAATTGCTAGTTCAAAACCCCACCTCCACAACAGACTAGATTTCTGATCATGGGCAAGGCTATGATCAGTCATCAGTAACAACATAAGAGTAATAGTAGTCCTTGCCTACTGAGATAATGCAGGAGAACTTAACCAGCTGTTTGATCTTAGATAAGTCAGTGAAATGCCTTCAGCTTCCATGTCCTTGGAGATAAAAGTAACTCATAAGGATTAAATAAAATGGCATATGTTCACATGGTGGCCAGCAAATAGAAAAAAAAAATCCACAAATGTTAATTATTTTATTATTATTAAAAATAAGCCTGTTGTTAACCTCTTAAATTCTTAACCTTAAATCTTTATTTACTACCAGATTCTACGCTTTAGCGCCCACTACCATTTCTTTCTCCCTAAGTCTTCCAGACAGAATCCTATTCTCATACAAATTCTAATTCAGGAAGAAGGCTACAATCCTGTTGTAGTAACTCCTATCCTTCCTGACTTGTGACCACATTCTTTTCTTTCTAGATGCTTTCAAAAAGCATTTTATGGTGATACTAGAAGTACGTATTTTCTTCCCCAAAACAAGTTAAAACAATACCTCTTTAGAGTCCACCTTCAGAGGAATATCATGAAAGGGGGAAATATAGTGACCAGCTTCATTCTCTGGAAAGAAAACAAACAATTAAACAATGAACAAGCCCATTCTTTAGAGCAAGTATACTTTTATCCACTTTAAACTTTAAAAAGGTTTTAAAAGTATTTTCAAAATTAACTGTAACTCCCAATTAAAATTTAATTCAACTTTTAAAACTTGCTCCACTTTAATCATTAAGAAATATACACCAAATAAACCATATTCAGGTTGCTGAAATCATTACTTATCCCTGTGGTTTAAACATCCAAAGCAGAGAAAGTCTAAAATAGACTAAAATCCCAAATGTGAAAAATGTCATTTTGAAAAGTCTTTATTAAGTGAATTGGATTAAAACTGATGTCAATTCCCTAAGACAGTGGTCGGCAAACTCATTAGTCAACAGAGCCAAATATCAACAGTATTTTTTCAAAATAGACTCGCCCAGGCTGAAAACCGACTTCTGCGCATGGGCCACGAAGTTTCAATCGCACTGTAAGTGCGCCCGCACTTGGTATTTTGTGGAAGAGCCACACTCAAGGGACCAAAGAGCCGCATGTGGCTCTCGAGCCACAGTTTGCCGACCACGGCCCTAAGAGAAACCAAACAACAAAATTCCCAATTTCTGCCTAGAATTCATATGAACAAAGGTCTAAAGGTCCTACCCAAATAAAAGAAATGAATAATTCCTTCCCACTCAAAGTGATAACAATGGTAATATTAAGGTAAATTTCTTTTAAAAAAATTTAATAACCTAACTTATCTTCATTACATACTAAAATGTATATTTTAAATACCTTTAAAAATATGTATTATTTAAATAAAATACAATAAACCAACAGGCACTTTGTATATTTCAATCATCAATCAATCTGTAATTCTTTTCTCTGCTTTAAGTCACAAAGATAAGGTAGAATTTTGAAGAGAATAAAAATACAATCCTTTAGCCCAGCCAGCATGGCTCAGTGGTTAATGGTCGACCTATGAACCAGGAAGTCACGGTTCGATTCCTGGTCAGGGTGCATGCCTGGGTTGCAAGGCTGGATCCCCAGTGTGGGGTGTACAAGAGGCAGCCAATCAATGATTCTCTCTCATCACTGATGTTTCTACCTCTCTCTCCCTTTCCCATCCTCTCTGAAATCAATAAAAATATTTTTTAAAAATACAATCCTTTAGTACAGCGATTTTCAACCGGTGTGCCACAAGAATTTTTAAAACATGCAATACCTGACTATTTAGCCAGGGATACTCACCTCTTTTCCCTTAGATTGTCAAATAAGAAATGATAACAGCCAGCACAGCAATAGCCATCAGGTATGAATAAATCAAAATTATACCTATTTTTGGTCAGATCAGCAAAAAACAATGTTGTTTTTTTTTTGGTGTGCCACAGAATTTTAATTAGTTTATGTGTGCCCTGAGATGAAAGAGGTTGGAAATTGTTGCTTTAGCAGATTACTTCAGTTGTTACATTAGGGACTACCACTGTGATGAAAATTAACAATAATTTCAGCTCTAAGAATTCCGAATGCTGCACAAGCCAGATAAATTCATTATTAAGATTAAGGCAGGAAACTTGACAGAATAGCTGGGCTGCCTTTGTAATTAAGAGTAAATGATACCTGCCGTAACCGGTTTGGCTCAGTGGATAGAGCATCGGCCTGTGGACTGAAAGGTCCCAGGTTCGATTCCAGTCAAGGGCATGTACCTTGGTTGCGGGCACATCTCCAGTAGGGAGTGTGCAGGAAGCAGCTGATCGATGTTTCTCTCTCATCGATGTTTCTAACTCTCTATCTCTCTCCCTTCCTCTCTGTAAAAAATCAATAAAAATATATATTTTTTTAAAAAGTTAAAAAAAAAAAAAGAGTAAATGATACCTCACCCTAGCTGGTTTGGCTCAGTGGCTAGAGCACTGGCTGCGGACTGAAGGGCCCCAGGTTCGATTCCAGTCAAGGCACATGCCTGGGTTGTGGGCTCAATCCCCAGTGCGGTGGTGTGCAGGAGGCAGCCGATCAGTGATTCTCTCTCATCATTGATGTTTCTATTTCTCTCTCCTTTTCCCTTCCTCTCTGAAATCAATAAAAAATATAATATACATATCTACACTAATAAAAGAGAAACATTCAAATTGGTGTCACTCCGCTATGCCCACCAGCCAATCAGGATGAGCATGCAAATTAACCCAACAAGGATGGCAGTTAATTTGCATACACAGGCATGGAACTAAGACTGAAGGCTCCGGCCAGAGTGAAGACTGAAAACTGAAGACTGAAGGCTGAAGAGCCAGCGGAGAAGCCAAGCCTCGCTGCGGCCAGAGGGGAGAAGCCTAGCCTCGAGGCTTGGCTTCTCCACTGCGGCCGGACCAAAAGCCTGGGTTCCCGGTGCCGGAGGAAAACTGGTGTTGGCAGACAGGGGAAGGAAGGCCTATTGCAGGAATCTTCGTGAAACAGGCTTCTAATATATAAATATATAAATATATATATACACATACACACACACACACACACACACACACACACACATACACAGACACACACATAAAGAGTAAATGATGCCCTAACCAGTTTGGCTCAATGGATAGAGCGTCGGCCTGCGGACTCAAGGGTCCCAGATTCGATTCCAGTCAAGGGCATATACCTTGGTTGCAGGCACATCCCCAGTAAGGAATGTGCAGGAGGCAGCTGATCGATGTTTCTCTCTCATCGATGTTTCTAACTCTCTATCCCTCTCTCTTCCTCTCTGTAAAAAAATCAATAAAATTTTTTTTTTTTTTTAAAAAGAGTAAATGATACCTCTAGCACACAAATCTGGTGATAAATTTCCCTAAAGCCCCAATGCTCCTATTAACTGAGAACAAGCCCCAACAAATGTATTAAGATGTAAGTTGAGTGCACGTCACTCAAGGCTGAGGAAGATATGAAGCTGTGATCAACAAAAGCTGAAGGTCTGTGAGAACTGCTCTTTAAATTGGGATCTAAATAGCATTCTATTTAAATACTAAGGTAATGGCAATGTATGTATAAGTTGTTTTCTAATTGCCATTTCAGAAGGTAAAAAGAGTGTAAATAAGTGAATGGTCTAACTCAGGTAACCATATATTTAAATCATCAAATAGTATAAATAAAAATGTAACACAAAATTATTTCTAGGAAAATAAAATATGGCCCTAGATCACATATAATGTTTTGAGTGAGCAATACGCCAATAAATTCACACAGGAGCAATGCATGCAGAGGCCAAGAGCCTGAGTTCTAGCTCCTGAGCTTGATAAAGTTAATCAATTTATTGGAAACCTAATTTTTTCGAGGTTGTTCAATTAAGCAATGTATAATTTAGTTACGTAAAAGGAAATGTACTAAATGCTGGGATACAAAGGTGCTAAAAAGTGAGCTATGCCCATAGCTAAGACAGGGTTGTGCTCCATCGCAGGAGCACCCTCAGCCGGTTAGCTTAAAGAAAAAGGGAGTTCTCCGGGCACATTGAGAGAGCTAAGCACTGACCTAATGCACAAGAGAAGGATGAGAATCTTCCATTAAACATTTGCTAGGGTCAGTGCTATTATGCTCCATTTAAAGTATTAAGATTCTCCAAAGGTGGATTTAAAGATATGCACTATATCCTGATCCTATAAAATGAAAGGGTAATCCATATTATACCTGTGAGCCATAGAGATGGAAATGGTCTATGCAGCAAGGACTTCTGCAATGTACGTCACTCTTTAAAGATAACAGAAGCACACATTAGAGACAGTCCTTTCTCAGAGGCTCAGAGTAAATAGGTGAAGCTCTGAAGCTCTGACCAGTTGCTTCTTTAGAATTGAAACCAAGTTGTTGCCAATTTACTTTTCCAAATATCTATTTTGTTGTTGTTTAAACAAAACAATGCATATGTAAGGTTAAACCAGTAAAAGTCCCCACCTCTCTCCAATACAGGCCTATCAGAGCAACCCACTCTCACCTCTTTAATTTACTTAGGTCTAGTGTAGATTTCATTCATCTTCCTAAATAATATAACTATGATTAGTTGTATCCATTTTAGAAATTATCTACTGATTCCCATTCTGAGAAATAAGTTTAGTTCAACCTATTCCTCTTAAACTCTCTATTAGCTAATCTTTACACTTTATGGTCTTTAGTCTTTGTTCCACCAAACATATACAGCATTTTTTGATTCTACTAATCAGCTTTTTACCCCTCTTTCCTCATTCTTCTCACTCCTAGTTATTGTCTACTGAACTTTTATATTTTCATATGAAGGCTGATAAAATGTTTGATATTCTAATATTAAATTTTCTATGCTTTTCCTATTTTCATACAAAGTTGACTTCTTGAACAATACAGATTTGAATTGAGCAGGTTCACTTATAAGCAGATATTTTCCCCCCAAAAATAATGTAGTTTGGCCAGTATGGCTCATGGATTGATGCACCAGGAGGTTGCCAGTTTGATTCCCAGTCAGGGCATATGTCTGGGTTACGGGCTCGATCCCCAGCAGGGAGTGTGCAGGAGGCAGGGGATCAATATTGATGTTTCTCTCTCATCGATGTTTCTTTCTTTCCTGCTCCCTTCCTGTCCCTCTAAAATCAATAAAAACATATAAAAAATACTGTAAATGCATTTGCCTTTTGATTTTCTTAATAGCTTTTTCTTTTCTCTAGCTTACTCAATTGTAAGGATACTAGTGGCCCAGTGTATGAAATTTGTGCGGGGGGGGGGGGGGGGTTGGGGGGAGGTGTCCCTCAGCACAGCCTTCACCCTCTCCAATCAGGGACCCCTTGGGGGATGTCTGACTGCCAGTTTAGGCCCAATCCCTGTGGGATCCCTTTTGCAATCTGGGACCACTGGCTCCTAACCAGCAGTCAGACATCCCTCTCGCAATCTAGGACCGCTGGCTCCTAACCGCTCATCTGCCTGCCTGCCTGCTCACCCCTAACTGCCTCTGCCTGCCTGATTGCCCTTAACCCCTCTACCTGCCTGTCTGCCTGATTGCCCCTAACTGCCCTCCTCTGCCGGTCTGATCTCGCCCCCAACTACCCTCTCCTGCAGGCCTGATCTCGCCCTAACTGCCCTCCCCTGTCGGCCTGGTCGCCCCCAACTGCCCTCCCCTGCTGACCTGATTGCCCCTAACCCCCTGCCGGCCTGATCTCACCCCCAACTGCTCTCCCCTGATCGCCCCTAACTGCCTCTGCCTTGGCCCCCACCATCATGGCTTTGTTGGGAAGGAAGTCAGACATTCAGAAGATGGCCGGTCGACCCAGACTAATTAGCATATTACCCTTTTATTATAGATAGATTATATAGGATAGGATTGCTTAAATGGGGAAGGGGAGCCTTTTTCAGCAGGAAGAGATGCTCTTGGCAGACAAAAATACATAATCCCTATATTTGGACTAATAGCCAGCCATATGCACTATAATGCCAAACCGGTCATTAAAAAATTAAACTGCCTTCTTACACCTTACATCAAACAGCTGTTGCCCTTAAAACTCCTCCTCAGCCACCACCTTAGGTTCTGTTTTCACAGTTCACCCAGATTAGGTTCTGATTGGTCAGTTTCTATGCCAGTCAGCATCAAAAGCTCCGCCTCCTAGGCAGCCATTGGCTCCTCGCAATTCACCCAGATTTGCTTCTGATTGGCTGGTTTCTATGCCAGTCAGTGTCAAAAGCTCCACCTCCTAAGCAGCCATCTTGTGAGGGTGTGGGGGTTAATTTGCGTATTACCTCTTTATTACATAGGATGATGCATAATACACATAACAGACAAATATGTGCTTATCTACAGTTTATGTTATCAGGAAGGCTCTATTGGTAAAGTTTTGGGGGAGTCAATAGTTACATGTGGATTTCTGATTTTGCAGGGGATTGGTATCCCTAACTCCCATGTTGTTCAAGGGTCAACTGTATTTTCAAAATTTTTCTAAGGATAAGAAAAAGCTCGAGTGCTTGTTAAACAGGTCTCTGAACCCTGGTTTCATTCATACTAGTGAATCAGAAACTTAAGGAAAGAAATCTGTATATCTATATTTTTAGCACACCCAAATAATTCTTACGCTCAGGGAAGTTTGAGAAGCACTGTCGATGTGTTGAATTTTAGCCAAGCAGAATGTTAAAATTAAATTTCCTTTCTTATCTGGCTTGTATTTTGCCCTGTGCTTCTAATTACCTTTCTTCCATTGTGAATCATAATCATTTCTATAAATTGTTTTAATGCCTCACAGACACCATCAAAACTATGGAATTCTCTCTTTACCCATACAGCTCCCTGTGGAAACCTAACCTTCTGCTGATATCTGGACTGAATGCTTGCTTGGCATCTGAAGATTTTGCTTCTATAGTCTCCAGCTAAGATTGACTGTTTTTCTGGATCCTTTTCATTCATGATTTTTGGTTTGTTTACTTATTTTACAGAAACATATCTCTAACTTGTGTTCTGTAACAAAGGCTGTTTGTGAGGTAAATGTTCTAGGTCTTCATTCAATCTTCACTCTAGGTTAATGGTTGTCTGGGGAGAGAATTCTAGGAAGAATATTATTTTCTCTCGGAATTTTGAAGGCAATACTCCAATCATCAAGCACTCAGAGTTGCTTATAAGTCAGATACCAGTTTAGTTCTCATTCCCTTTCAAGTGACCTGTTCTCCCTCCCTCCCTGGCCCTGCCACAAGACTTTTATTAGGATCTTCTTTATAGTCTCAGTTTTCTGAGATTTCACAATTATGTGTCTGGAACTTAGAATACTTGGGTCCTTAAATTTTTAGATCTCTCATATTACCCCTTTGATTTCTTCTGAATTTTGTCTGTTTCTTCCTTCTGGAATGTGTTCCAGTCAAACCTCTTTTTTTTCCTGACATTTTGTTCAAAATTTCTGGTAGGTTGCTTTACAGTCAAACTTTTCTGTGTTAATTTCCTTGGGCTAACGTAGCAAATTACCACAAACTTGGTGGCTTCAAACAACAGAGCACTATTCAACCCACTACAACTTCTAGTGAGTTGTCTTAACAACCATACTGTGATTTCCAAGAGTTCTTGTTCTTTGCCTTTTCTTCATAGCTTCCTCTTCATTTTTAATGGATGCAACAGCTTCTAAAATCTCAGAGGACACCCATTTGACTTTTTAAAATTCAAGTTCTCTTCTTTCTACTTTCTTCTTTTTCCACTTAATTTATAAGGTCTTCATAAATTCATTCATGCAGTAAATATTCGCTGAACACAAATACTACACCAACCACTATTTTAGGTACCAGGTATACAAATTCCCTGCTCTTAAGGAACTTATATTCAGGGGGAGAAGGATTTACAAAAGGAATGAATATGTTTTTAGGATATCAGGCACAAGAAACACCATAAAGGAAAACTAATCAGGGAAAGGAAAGAGTGAATAATGGAAGGGGATACTATTACATGGAAAGGTCATAAAAGATCTCTCTGATAGGTCACAAAGCTGAATGGAGTGAGGAAGTGGTCAAGCGGACAGGTAGGGAGGAACACTGCAGGCACACAGCAAGCACAGAGGGCTGAGGCAAGAATATGCACAGCATGTCTGAGAACCAGCAAGGAGGCAGGATGGCCGATCACATGATCAAAGGGAAGAGTGGTGAGTGATGAATTCAGAGAGGAAGCCGAGTATTAGGTCACATGGTAAATATTTAAAATTTATTTTGAGTGAAATGGAAAGCTACTGGGGTTTGAGCAGAGTCTGGTCATGACCTGACTTACATTTTAAAAGGGTCAAGGTGAAAAGCAGACTACAGGGGGACAAGGCTGCAAGCAGGAAGCTACTGGCTAAGTGAAACATGATGGTGACATGGAAAAAGTGGCAAGGGTGGAAGTGGAGAGATGTAATTGTCTTCTGGATACATTTAAAGCAGAGTTAAGGGAAGAGACTAATGAACTAACATGTGGGGATCAAAGTAGAGGCAACAAGAACGATTCCTAGGTTACTGGTTATAGATGTGAAAACCAGTTAGGCAGGAATGGGAGAGGGGGTCAGAATTTCTGGTTTGTACATGTTAACCTTGAGATGCTTTGTAAACATTTAAGTAGGATACAGAGTGGAAGACTGGATGAGTAAATTCTGTGTTCAAGAGACTGGGGCTAAATGCTACAAATCTGGGAGGCATAGGTGGTAGCTAAAACTATAGGACTGGATGGCATCAGCTAGAGCAGCAATTCTCAACCTGTGGGTCGCAACCCCTTTGGGGGTAACAACCCTTCCACAGGGGTCGCCTAAGTCCACCGGAAAACACAAATATAATTACATATTGTTTTTCTGATGAATCACTACGCTTTGATTATGTTCAATTTGTAACAATGAAAATACATCCTGCATATCAGATATTTACATTAAGATTCATAACAGTAGCAAAATTACAGTTATGAAGTAGCAACGAAAATAATTTTATGGTTGGGGTCACCACAACATGAGGAACTGTATTAAAGGGTCGCGGCACTGGGAAGGTTGAGAACCACTGAGCTAGAGTAATAGCAAAAGTCAGCCAACTCCGGGCCAAATACAGCCCACGGCCTGTTTTATATCTGTAAATAAAGTTTCGTTGGAACATAGTCATACACATACTTTTACTTATCTCTGGTTGCTTTGCAGTACAAGAGCAGAATTGACTAGTTGTGACAGAGACTTGTATGGCCTGCCCACAGTCTATCTATTATGTGACCCTTCACAGCAAAGGTTTACCAACCCCTGCCAGAGAGGAAGGAAGGGAGGGAAATAGGAAAGGAGGGGTGGGGGGGGAGGGGGGGGGGAGAGAGAGAGAGAGAGAGAGAGAGAGAACAGTTAGAGGAGTGTGCTAAGGAATGAGCCCTGGAACATTTCAAAGGTTAAAGCTCAAAATTACAGAAGGATCCAGCAGGGCAGACAGCTGAAAGGACAAGCCATCAAAATAACTAAGAGGCAAAAAATAAGGATGAAAATGTGATGACTGTGAAAAGTTACCCTTAAGGTCACAAGAGATAAAACTTAAAACTGATCATTAAATTTGTCACATGTGGCCTTGACAAAAGCAGTTTGGTAGAGCAGCAGTGAAGAAAGCCCGACTGAAGGTAATCCTTGACTATCTGGTTTACATTTAAGAATAAGAGACTAGAAAAACTGATTGGAAAAAACTGATGTGTTCATACATGGGAGAGACCTGTTGAAGGCCAGCTTCCCGTGGACATGTACAGGTAGGGCATGGGTTGCTAACATTCTACTTGGCCAGAACAAAGACAGCTCTGCTGGGGCAGCAACATCATCAGGTTGTCTGACTTCCGCCAAACATTTTCTTCACTGTCTATAGAAGGAGCTAGCCCTTTCCTCCAGCCCCATGTCTGCATGGTAAACATTTGTGTGCTATTCCATAATAAAACTCTCTTAAGCGCCACATCACTCTCACGCTCTCGAGATCCTATGACATCAAATTAACACATCCGTGACCTGAAGTCTATGCAAATCATCTTCCTATAGTACACCCCTCAGCTCATACACTTCAGGTGGGGCTTCCACCACATTGCTTCATCAAGAACAAAACCTCCATCTGTTTTTCATCTGATGGCTCCTTATTTATTGTTTTAGGAGTATTGTTTTTATTACAAACTATCACTTTGAAAGGATATTTATTTGAAGGGAGATAAAATAAACAATTTTAGTCACCCTTGTACCTTGTCTAGGTATTCACTCTTGTCAAAATCCAGGCTGCCTCCCTAGGCATAACCTAATGAATTCTATTAGGCCAATCAAAATACAAGGGATATTGACAAACAGTGTTAAAACTCTCCCTTTAAATGGACTGAAATGAAATTTTATTCTATCAGTTGTAAGTTACCTATATAGTTTTCTTTCATAACAGTAAGTTGATGAAAAGTTTATTACTTGGATTAGCAAGTGAGAAAATTGAATAGAATGAGAAACTTATATCGGATTTTATTTATATACCGCAAACAGACTCATGTATGCCAAGGACCAACATACTATAACATACTATTATTGAAACCACTTAGAGAGATTTTTACTGGAAGCTTTAATAATGACAAAAACCAAATAAATATAATTTCCTAGATTCACACAATAATAATAAAGTTCTTTTGTGTCAATTTAACTTCCATAATATGGGCCAACTTTATAAAAAAGGTTACAGGAGCTCATATATTTAAGACTCAAACACATATACATATTGTGAAATCTTCACAAGAAAATTCATAAGGCCCATGAATGATATATTCAATGAGATTCTACCTATTACTCAAATGATTTACTTAAAAAAGAAAACCTAGCCCCATTGGTGTGTCTCAGTGGTTAAGTGTTGACCTATAAGCCAGGAGGTCACGGTTCAATTCCTGGTGGGGGCACATGCCCAGGTTGCAGGCTTTTTACCCCTTGGGAGGCAGCCAATCAATGATTCTCTCTCATCATTGATGTTTCTGTTTCTTTCTCCCTCTACCTTCCTCTCTGAAATCAATAAAAATGTATTTAAAATGTATTTAAAAAGAAAAACATATGGTAATTTTAACATAAGCACATGCTTATAAATGATTAAAAAACAAAAACAAAATTCATTGTTAAAGAACTACTTGACTCATCCTCATGCTAAATAAATGCAATTATCCATAGCACTGTTTCAGTAAGTGAACCAGTTGCCTACCCCATGGTAATAAAAATCCAAATTACAAAAAGCATTTTCTCCCCATCCTTTGAGAAATTTTAAAAATCTAAAATAGTACATTTTCAAGTTATTAATGAAACAAAACAAGCAAAAATATGCAAGCTATTAAAGGGGAATACTGACATGTAGTCTTTGGCCCCATGTAATAAGTATAACCTGCGTTATGATTTTACAGTTAATTCAAGACTGCAGGGCAGTATGAATTAAAAAAAACTCTGAGACCTACGAATTAATAAATTGAAATAGATTCAAAATATTCAATTTATCCACATTCCATTGTTTTCACCTTTCACAGAATGATAGAAGAATTTTGATTTTATGTCTTAAAGTCAAATGGGAAAGGAAATAACATAATATATTAAGTATCTATACACCGTCTCACTTAACTGCCACAGCAACTTTATAAAATGATTACTGGTATCCCCATTTTTCAGATACCCAGGATAATCAAGCCAGGCCTACAACCTAAGCATTTTGACTTAACGTTGTGTTGTAGAAAAGACTGTTTCTACAACACACTTCCTTCTGGAAGTTTCAGAAATCATCTCAATCAGCATGTCCCAAATTAAAGTCCATGAAATGCTAAGAGTCACTAAGATGTTAACAAATATTCTGAGAAACCGGGACTCGGGGGTTCAAAATTTGGGACAAGTGACATCAGAATTCCCAGAACTTTAAGAGGCAATAAAATGGAAAGTGCTCTGCTAATTTATTAAACCATGATGAAGATCTTTTTAAAAGAAAACCTAGTAACATCCATGGGATGTTTGTGCTCAACTATATGTACAGTTTGGAAAATAATCATCTAGTCCAATCTCTTCTTTCCATGGTTACATCAAATCAGGTACATCAGGTACAGAAAGGTTAAATGACTCACTGAGGCCACACACAGAGTTACTAACAGGGCCAGGACTGGCACCAAGGGGCCTGCTGATTCCACCAAGATGCGCATACTCCTATGTCTTCTCACTTCAATGCTGTTTCTATAAAGTTCAACACCAATTAAAAGGGGGGGAAAGTATTACATCAATCACTTATTCTGATTCCTCTGAATGGCAGCAGAGAAACCACTGACAAACAGTAAGCTAAAAAATGGTCTACTGCCCACTGCACTGGTATTCCAGAGATATTTGGAAATGTGGGGAATGATTCCGCCTTCATAACGCTGAACAACACTTTTCAGCCAAGTCGTGCTATGCATACAGGCACCGTCAGAATTAAAAATATCTCATTTGTGACCCTCTTTATAAAGAGCTATTTGTTTATTGCTTTCCCCTTACCCCCTTACCCTAAGGACTTCCTTTCACTTTGTCCTACCCCTGCCAGCAAGTATTAACAGTCCTGGGCCAAGGATGCCATCTGGCGTTTAGTTCAGAAATTGTTTAACCAACCTACCTTCCAATTACTCTCTCACCACCTGGCCCCTCTCCAAGACCACACTCCCCTTTCTTCCAATTCTTGCCCATTTACCTCAGTAAAATGTTTTTTTCTTTTCTGCTGTTTATCCTAACAGAGTGAAAAAATATTGTATCTGTGGCATGCTAGTTCCAGAAAAGTCACGCGTCTTAAATACACAGTGAGCGGCCAATATGAAATACAGCCTCAGAAATGCCCTAATAGAGACTTTGCCTCAATGGAGGTTGTTAGAATATCTACTAGTCATCCACTGCCTTAAAAGAATATCAGTGCTGAGAAGGGCCTTGAAGATCACTGTTGTGCCAACTGCTTCACTTCACAGCTAAACTGGCCCTGTGAGAATGAAATGAGGCAATCGCCGGCCCAACAGCACGCGGTGGGAGTACATGGCCGAGACAGGACGAAGGCCGAAGGCCGGGGACGCCCCATTCCAAAGCCAGTGCTTGTCACCTACGCCATATGCCTCAGGCTCCTCAAGACTGTTTCTCAACTAACATTCAAACAAAATATTTTTTTTAGTGTTTTTATATTCTCCTTAACTAATTATGCTGATGTCATGAATCTCAAGAGCAGGGACCATAACTAAATCTCCTCACAGTGCTGAGCTTACTTCATAAATATTTATTGACTATTTTTTGTCTATTATTAATTACTGTACTTATGGCAGATCTAGAATTCCTTCACCATAACGTGCCTTAGAGATGCTTTTATCTGCTTACAAACCTAACTGACATTTTTTCTATGAAAAAAACTGTTCCCAATAATCATCCCATTGTAACCTTTCGGGACACAATCCATGCAGAAATGTGGGACTTCTTATTGAGGTTCCTATCCACCCGATCAGCCTTGCCCGAACAAGGACGAAAAAGAATATGGATGTAGCACGGAGGGGACACGCAACCAATTTTCAGAAAATGGGGGTTTTAGTACCCGTGGCATTACAATCACAAGACCTCAGGCAAGCTTAGTTTTCTCTGCCATAAACGACTCCCTCAACCCTAAGCTCAGATATGTGTAAATAGTTTATAAGTTACAGATATCAATCATGATCATGATTACAGGCGTTATCATAGTCATTTATCTGCGGGATCTATGGCTCAGCACTTTGCATACAGCGTGCCATGCGATGTTCATAGCCCCAGTTTACAGATGAGGAAAACCAAGGCTGAGCAAGTTGGGAAACCTGTCTGGGGCCAGAGCTACGAGCTGAGGTCTGACACTCCGAAGCTGATGCTCCCAGCAGGCGGGGGATGCTGCTAAGCCGGCTCTCCACCCCCAACCCCGGGGGCTCCGAGGTCAACGAAGCACGACGGCAGCGACGCCACCGACCTCGCTATCTGCAGGTTGCAGGGGGCTCCACCGTGCAATATCTGGGTGCAAAGAAAAGCGAGAATAACGGGGACCCGGGTCTCTCCCCGTCTTGGTCGGCCAGTTCAGCGCCCAGAAAGCCCTTCGCCTTCTGGGCTGGGGCTGCTCCCTTTGGAGGCGGGAGGCGGGAGGCGGCGGAGGGGGGGGGGGGGGGGGGTTGAGGGGGGCTACACCGGAGCCAGTGCGGCTCTCGAGCGTGGGTCTCATTCGAGGTGGAAACCTGTGAGTGTGAATTCTTGATTCTGGGAGGTCATCCGAGTCCCCGAGGAAGCACCGCCGGGCTGGACGCGTCGGTCCCGCCCGCCTCCCCAGTAGCAGCCGCCCCCGAGGAGGAGCTTGGTCACGCGCAGCGAGAGGGCGGGCCGGCGGGCGGGCCCCGCGCCGTCCCCTCCGCGTCTCCGTAGGGAACGGAGCGGCGGCCGGAGTCGGCTAACGGCTGCGGGGCGCGGCGGGGTGACCGCGCGCGCGACTCGGGAGGGAGGGGGAGGGGGGGGGGCGGGGGCGCCACTGGCCGCGCTGCGTCTCCGCGCCCGCCTTTGGGGAGACCGCCGCTCACCTCGCTGGCGGCTCCGGGGGCTCGGCGCGGGCCCCCGTGCGCAGGGAGGCGGTCTGGACCGCGAGGCCACGGTGGAGGGCCCCGAGGAGCGAGGGCGGGAGGGAGGCGGCGCGGGCGGCACAGGTGGCGCCGCGCGGCGGGGCCCTGCGAGGTACTTACTGAAGAAGAGGCGGTAACCGGGCGAGTGGGGCTGGCCGCGCTCCTCCGTGCGGTACGAGGCCATGGCGCGGCGCGGCCCGGGCCCAGCGGCCGCTCCCTCCCGCAGGCGGACGACGAGGGCGCCCGTGCGACCGCCCCAGGCCGAGCGCAGCAGCGGCAGCAGCGCCCGCATGGCGTCGGCAGCGGTCCGGCTCCTGGCGCGCGGGGTGGTGCTTGGGAGTCGGGGCCGCCCGGCCGCGCGCCAGCGCCCCCTGGCGCCCGCAGTCGTCACTCCCGGCCGCGGGGCTGGGATCTAGAGCCCTGTCCTGGCACGGCTGGCCCCTGGGGCTCTGTGATCTTGAGAAATCAGGGAGCACAGCGAATTGGCAGGGATGCACACTGCACCCCCCGCGAGCCCGGGGTCCAAAGATGAGCAAGACAAGGTCCACCGCCCCTGAGCAGCTCACTGCCATTGATGCATACATGCGTTCAGTTCTTCACCCAAGCAGCCCATGCTTACAGTCATCGTATCATTTTTATTCTAATGACGGACTATTGAGTGACTGTGCCAGGCGCTACTCTAGATCCTGCCCAGAGTTGGCGACAAGCGTACACACACACACACACACACACAAAACTTCATTATGAGACATAATGACCAGGCCTCCTTGTGAACACTTGACCTTGACACTGACTTACAGAGCAAAAAACAATAAGTAACTTCTACCTCCTCCATGAAGTCCTCATTTAACCCAAGTAAAAGCGATTTGTCCTTTCTTTTTCTTGCATTTTCACTTCTCCAATGGCGTTTGATACTATACGTATATGTTTGTGAAACTATCATGTTTCCTATTTCACCCTGGGTTGCTAAGCATTTAGGATCAAGTTTTAGTTTCCTTACAGGAGGTAGCACCATGCCTTGCATATAATAGTGGTACTTTTGTTGTTGAGTAAAATGGCTCCTGGAATCCCCTCTCACCAACTCTTTCTCATTAACATATGAAATGACTTTCCAGAAAAACTTGTGGAAACAATTATGCACTTTTTCATATTCTTCCCTCATCTCAGTCCAAACTGGCTTCCTCCACCTTCTCAAGGTCATCAAATGACCTCCTTTTTGTCAAACATGAAGATCAATTCTTTTTTTTTTTAATATATTTTATTGGTTTTTTACAGAGAGGAAGGGAGAGGGATAGAGAGTCAGAAACATCAATGAGAGAGAAACATCGATAAGCTGCCTCCTGCACACTCCCCACTGGGGATGTGCCCGCAACCAAGGTACATGCCCTTGACCGGAATTGAACCTGGGACCCTTGAGTCCGCAGGCCGACGCTCTATCCACTGAGCCAAACCAGTCAGGGCGATCAATTCTTAATAAACTGTAGTGAGAGAATCTGAAGAGAGCAGTAAGGAAGGTTTTTAAAATTAGAAATTAAAATTTTTAAAAACTTAAATATTTCAGTTATTCTGAAGTAAAAGAAGAGTAGCAATTCTACAAGTAGACGAAAAAAATACACTTGTGATCTTTGCAAAACCTAAGTGAAATGGTTTAGTTAAAAGGCATCTGATTGTCAAACTGCAGCGGGAAGGCCAGGGAGGGTTTCGGGGCAGGAGGGAGGGGGTTAAGAGATCAACCGAAGGACTTGTATGTATGCATATAAACATAATTAATGGACTTAAGACACTGGGGGGTAAGGGAGGCCAGGGGATTGTCAAGGGCGGGGGGGGGGGGGGGGGGAGGACACATATGTAATACCCTTTGTAATACTTTTAGCAATAAAAAAAAAAAAAGAAATTTCCTGAAGAACCTAATAGAAACGTAATCTGAATTTGTGATGCTATAGAGAGAACACGGGTACAGGGGCCAATGCATCTGTACTTAAACCTTATAGGAAAGTCGGTGTTACCTTAGCATGAAAGAGCCTGCTGGTTGTCCCCTGAGATGCATTTTCCCTTTATTATTCCACAGCAGAATCCCCCAAATATTGGCTGGATATGTCGCCACCAGAATCAATACTATACTCTCCAAACTCCCTTGCAGCTAAAGAGGGACATATCACAAATTTTCACCAATGGGTTGTTAATGAATATGACTTGTGTGGTCCTTATGTATATAAACCCTATCTATACAGTAAATCCTTATGTATGTAAAAAATAAATAAATAAAATAAAATAAAAAAATAAAAATAATACTTTCTTAAAATAGCTGTAATAAAAACAATTTTAATAAGCACAATGAATACATCAATTTATGAAAAATGTTTCTTTCTAAAAAATATATATTGTTATTGCTTCTTAGAGAGAGAAAGGGAGAGAGAGAGAAACATCAATGTGAGAGAGAAACATTGATTGTTTGCCTCCCACATACACACACCCTGACTGGGGATTGAACCCAAAACCTGAGTATGTGCCCTGGCTGGGAATCAAACCAGCGACCTTCTGGTGCATATGATAACAACCAACTGAACCACACCAACCAGGGCAAATATATATAAAATTCTGGCTCCTACAAGATAAGACAAACATCTTTATGTAGATTATATTAACTAATTTATAGGAATTAAGTCACGATTACATATCTGATCCTGGTCTAAACTAATTAACCTAACTCTGTTCCATGGCTACAACCTACATCCTCTGGTCATTAATGTTAACAAAATAGACACACACAAAAAATTGGTTGAAACCGAAATTCACAACAATCTGAAAGCAAAAAATAAATAAAATCTGATTAAAATGATTCTATAGCCATCATGTAACTTTATGGAGGGGAAATAGTACTTATATCTAGGCAACAGTCAGAATTTTGATCAACATGAATGTCTGGAGGTAGGTGATACAGGGTTCTCCATACGAGGGAGCCAAGTTTTTTCCATCTCATTGCTCTGAGGTGTTTGACCTCCATTGCTAAGGTAATCCTCATAATTCAGATCTAACTGCTACAGCACCAACCATCACATCCTCATTTCACCTGGCTTGAAAGAAGAAGAAGAAAAAAAAGAAGGGTGTGCTCCTTCCCTTAGGAATACATCCCAGAAATTGCATACGCTACTTAGACTTTCACCCCAATAAACAGAACTTAGTCTACTGGCCACAATTAGTAGCCTTTTTTCTGGGTGGTCATAGGCCCAAATAAAAATTGGGAGCCATACTACTACAAAAGGGAACAATCAGCAGTCTGCCACAAATGTCATTTTCTTTCCTTACAGTACAACTTCCTTGGAAAGGTCCGTGAGAACATTATATATTTACGAGAGGCCCGATGCACGAAATTTGCGCAAGAGGAGGCCTTCCTTCCCCCAGCTGCCAGCACCAGCTTCCCTCTGGCACCCGGGACCCGGGCTTCCCTATGGTTGCCAGTAGGTACCCAGGACCTGGGCTTCCCTCGCAGCTCCAGCTTCGTCTGGAAGGTTGTCCGGAAGGATGTCCAGTCTAATTAGCATATGACAATTTTATTATTATAGGTATACTAGGAGCCCAGCGCACGAAATTGCACGGCCCACCCACCTACCCGCTGCCCTGCCTTGACACCTGAACCTCTCCATGCAGAGCTCCAGAGCGCCTGGCCCAGCCCCCCTACCCCTCTGGCCTTCTCTGGCCACGTCAAGCCCCGCCCTCAGTCCCTCGAGTCGCCTCGGGCTGGTCCAGCCTTCTCCGGGCACCTCCCCACTTCTGCCCCATCTCTGGAGCAATGTGGCGGCTCCGCCCTGTCATGGCACCAGAGCAGAGCATGGAAACCTCGCGCCTGCTGCGCTGTGTTCCTTCCCCAGGCAGGTGAGTGGTGGGGTGCTCTGAGTGTGAGTGGTGGGTGGCACAACACTGGTGAGGGGGACGCTACAGGCTCACACCCCTGCCCTGGGCATGGGTCTCCTCTGGGTGCCTCCCCACTTCCATCCCGTCTCCAGGAGCAACGCCCCATCATGCATGCGCACGCAGCCTCCTCCTTAGCGGTCGTGACTGTGACACTGTCAGAACCAATTAGCATATTACCTCTTTATATATATATATATATATTTCTACTACAATTGTGAACAGGGTTCACATTCTTCCCTACACCTGGGTTCTTTCAGCACCTCCAATTATTTCATACAGTTAATATCTTTAGGGGATATTGTCAATAACCACTTAGACTCTATTACAGTGATGGTGAACCTATGACACGCATGTCAGAGGTGACATGCAAACTCATTTTTTTGGTTGATTTTTCTTTGTTAAATGGCATTTAAATATATAAAGTAAATATCAAAAATATAAGTCTTTGTTTTACTATGGTTGCAAATATCAAAAAATTTCTATATGTGACACAGCATCAGAGTTAAGTTAGGGTTTTTCAAAATGCTGACACGCCGAGCTCAAAAGGTTCGCCATCACTGCTCTATTAGATTGTAGATCCTAAAATGTTTTTCAAAAGTGGTGGCTTTGTAATGTGTCAACTTAAGTAAGCTAAACTATAAGGCAGACTCTCCCATAATAAAAGGGAGAAATTTATTTTGTGCATGCATCACAATAGCTGTATAATTTTATTATTTCCTTATGAAACAAAAATGCTTATTTGTTCTATTAACCTTTGAAGTTCAGATGGTTCAACAAGATGAAATCCTAATGAGACAGAGTTGTGGGATAATTCTAATGACCTTAGATCTTATAGATTCTTAGACCAAAATAAAAAATTCCAGATATCTGATTTTAGACATGTTATTGCTTCATGGCATTAAAAACAATAGCTTTCTTTAGGAAATGGTGAAAAGAAGAATTTCCCCGGAGTATTCTTCCTCAAATTAACATCATTCTGTTTCCTAACACTTGCAGTTATCTATTGAGAAAATCTAACATGTAGTTCTGATGGCCCTCTTGCTAATAGCTTTCTTACTTCTGGTAGTATGTCTAGCTGCCAAAAAGTTATGTGAATACTGATTTGAAGAAACCAGTAGTAATATTAAGCACTTTTAGAATATGAAATGTTTACTTAAAAAATATTGAAACTTAATTGTTTTTTTTTTTGTAAAGTGCATCTTAAAATGTTACTAAAAGGAATTCTAGGGACAAAATAGGTAGTTTAGGGAATAAAGAGGGTCCATGGGGGAAGAATGCATAGATGAGGGCTTGGAGCTTCCAGAAGGCATGCACTCACAGAGAATAGAAAGGTGCCACAGTATAAGGAGAGAGGAAGGCATACATTCACAGAGGATAAAGAAAAATCACAGAGTACTGGGAAGAAGGAAACATACTTTCACAGAGGATAGGGAAATGTCGACAGATGCCAGGAAGAGGGAAAACATATTTTCACAGGAGATAGAGGACTGTTGTAAGATATGGGAGAGAAAAAGAGGAGGGCATCATGTGAGTTTTGGACTTTGACACTGATATTCTGCAAAAGAGTGACCAATTAGAAAAGCACAGGTCATAAATGGGGAAGGGGTCCAATTAGAATGGCACATGAAGAGACAAAGAACCCGCCTTGGCTGGCCTGGGGCGTGTGGGCTGGGAGCAGCTCCTGCATTGAGCATCTGCCCCCTGGTGGTCAGTGTGCCTCATAGCAACTGGTCGTTCTACTGTTCATTCCACCGTTTGGTCAATTTGCATATTAGGCTTTTATTATATAGGATGATTTAGGAAAATTGATTTATAAATAATATGTAGGAAGGACCAGAATAGGAAATAGTAACTCAATTATCTACACTAATAAAAGAGAAAGATGGTAATTGGCGTACGACCGCTACCCTTCCCATTGGCTAATCAGCATATTCTTATGCAAATTAACTGTCAGCCAAGATGGCGGCCGGCAGCCAGGCAGCTGGAAGCAAACATGAGGCTTGCTTGCTCCAGGGACTGCAGACTCCAACGTTCCCCACCTGACTTGCCGGCCTCTGAATTGCAACTCTAAGTAACTATGTACTATGTTGCAAATAAGAAGCTGAAACCAGCTTTTAGCCAGCCGGGATCTCAGAGCTGAAGTTATACATTGTTTCGATTATAGAACAGCAAACAAACCAGATACAAAGCCTCAGAGCTAGAGCCAGAGCTAAAGCTGGCCCCGAATAAAATAAAAAAAGAGAAAAAAAAGGAGCGGTTGGGAGCTTCAGTCAACAATCGTCAGCCTGAAAGCAGCCCTCAGCCCCTCACCCAGACTGGCCAGGCACCCCAGTGGGGACCCCCACCCTGAAGGGTGTGTGACCAGCTGCAAACAGCCATCATCCCCTCATCCAGGCTGGCCAGGCACCCCAGTGGGGACCCCCACCCTGATCCAGGACACCCTTCAGGGCAAACCAGCCGGCCCCCAGGCCCCTATCCTATATAGTAAAAGGGTCATATGCCTCCCAGCACCGGGATCAGCGTGACAAGGGGCAGCGCCCAAACCCCCTGATCACCCTGCAGCTCTGTGTGTGACAGGGGGCGGGGTCACAACCTGCCTATCCGCCCTGCTCTGTTCATGACAGGGGAAGGTGCCCCAACCCCCTGGTGGGCCCTGCTCTCTGTGTGACAGGGTGCGGCGCCCCAACCCCCACCCCCACACGGGCCCTGCTCTGTGTGTGATGGGGTAGAGCCATAACCTCCCCATCGGCCCTGCCCTGAGTGTGACAGTGGTGGCACCCCAACCCCCTCATCGGCCCTGCTCTGTGGGTGATAGTGTTATGCCCAGATTTCAGGATCCCCAAGAAACCACAATAGGGAGCCACCAGTCCGATGCAAAAGCATAAGAGTCTTTATTCGAGCTAGCTCGGCTCCCCCATCTTGCCGACGCAGCGACAGGAAGCAGAGAGAGAGATAACTCTGTGTGGAGACCGGTTATATAGGGGGAGTTGGAGGAAGGGGAGGAGAAAGGACTGTGCTCTGCCGATTGGCCAGGCACAAGTCTGTGTCTTGTTCCTGGGTGTGGCTAGCAGAGGCCTAGACCTCCGGGAAGAAGCTCCCTGCCAAGCATGTGGCCAAGGTAAGATGGAGCACTTACCCTGGGGCAAGGTGGAGGGCCTAGCCCTTACCCTGGGGCAAGGTGGAGGGCCTAGCCCTCGCCCTTTCATTCCCCCCTTTGTCTTGGAACTTCCGGCTCAATCATGAGACGGACTGCTTTTCTATTCCACCGTTGCTAGAGGCCCGTACTGGGCATATCTTAACAAATGGTCTGGTGGAAGGGAAAGAAACCATTTTAGCTTTAACAACTTCTATTGAAATAGGATTTTTCTTCTTAAAATTCCCCCATGGCTATCAAAAAGCCAAATCAAGATTAATTTATCTACTGTCCTGATGTTTGCATAAACACAACAAGAATGGTAACTGACTACCTTTGCTGGAATCTCATGGTTGAATCTTAATGTGCCCCGTAGGGCCAGGAAGCCACGCCACCCAGCTGCCATCAGGCCCGCCTGCAGTATCTGCTGAGTTAGGTGAATCCCTCACCTGTAGCAACTCCACCTGAGCCCACGCTCTAGGCTTTAAGCCCATCTCAGTAGCCCTCCTACTTGTTGCGGCCCAGAGTGTGTGGGGGTTCCGCAGGAACGCAGAGGCATCCCTACTGCTCCCCTTCTACTCTTACCAACCGCCAATAATGGTAGGGCATGGGCCTGATGCTCCAGCGCCAGCCATCTTCAGGGCTTCCAAGCAGGATACCAGGCTTTCTTCGTGGCATTTTTACTGGCTTCAAGTCTTTAGAGCTCAGACAGGGCTCTTCAAAACATGATACTCCAGTCAAAGTTTTCCATTAATAAAACCACTATTAGGAACCAGTCTTATTGAATCTATGCAAAGAAATGTATTGCCATGACTTATTTAGCATTGCCAATATTTCAGAGGAATTATGTAAGGAGAAAAACATACTGATCTGCTCTAAGATTTTCTGATTTTTCCTTGCCAATTCCTTTTCATGGAGTTATAACAAAACAGTAACTGTTGGCATTAAACTTTCTTTCTATGCATAACCATGCCTTAGACCTTCTATTCCAAACAGGCCTTTCCCAGCTTTCTACAGTTGAGGTTTGTACTACCCCTGACATGGGCATGGTTACGCAGGCCTGCAAGACAATATACAGGCTGCCAACCATCAACTGTCTCTCAACAGAGACCAAAACCTGATGGGCACCCTTCCCTGCCCAGTTGGGCACCTGCCCTCTTGGCAGCCAGACACCCTCTACTCTTGGGGTTCACCCCACACAGTCCCCTTCCAGGACAGCCAACATACATTCAAACCTGCAAGAGAATCAAAGGTCAATATAACATATCAATACAATGAAACATAATATTGGCATCATGGCCGCTTCAGGCAGCCAAATCCTACTAAAGTCTATTCTTGACCTTCCTATAAATTGTCCTTTTCTCTTTGGAGCCATGTCCATGAAGATGCAGGCATCATCTAAGTCTATTACACAGTATTGTGGGGGCTCCCAGCAGCAGGAGTGATCGCGAGCAATGTTACCAGCATCAGGCAGGTTGAGCACGCCGTAGCTTGAGCTTGAGCGGGTGGCGTTGATCTCGATCGACGCTCCATTTGGTGACGAAGTCTTCCTGGATCACAGATGGGTCCGCTGACCGGACGTGAGTGTGATGGACCCAGGTCACTACGCCGTCTACTTTGAGAGCAGTGGGGGTCGTCAGCACCACAGTGTAGGGACCCTTCCAAAGTGGTTCGAGGGTCTCCTGGCGGTGCCTTCTGTCATAGACCCAATCTCCTGGTCTGTGCTGATGAGGAGTTGGGGTTGGGCTGGTCTCGTACAGATTCTAGGGCCCGTTGCCTTCCTTTCACAGGCAGGGGGAAGGGCCCATGAAATCTCTGCCCTGAGGAACTGTGAGCCCCACCCTTAAATGTCCCAATCAGACTAGAAAATCCACAAATACCTTTTAAATCTACCCCAGAATTTCAAAATCCCAACCCAGCACAGAATATCACATAGCAAATCAAAGTTCTCAGCAAACAAACAGAGATGCTTACAAACATCAAATAAACATTTACACTTACACCTTTTCAGTGAACAAGTATTTTTACAGTCTTGGGCTCTTGAGCTGATAACAGGAACATCGCCCAAGTCCCCTGATGGGGGCCTGACAGGAACAGATGTGGGGGTCTTCCCTTTCCCACATTCCAGGACAGGATTCTTGACCTATGTCTCATTCAGATAGAAACGGTTTTCATCACAAACAAAAACAAATCCAAAACCAGAAACCAAGAAAACCAAGGCCAAAAGTACCCTCTGATGTTTCAGGGGTACCAAGGAAGGAGAAGTTAGGCAGTGTCCAGCCCTTCTCACAATCCACCACCAGTGACCAGTTCCAGCTTACTGGCCTACCATCCATTCAAAATTTCTTTCCTCCCATCACACCAAAGCCATACTTTTCAGTTAGTTAAAACTTTTAGCCTTAATTTTTAGGTGACATGTAAATAATTAACATTCCTCAGATTAACAATACATTCAAATTTAACAAGGATACATATTTAAGCAATAAGGACAGATCAATTTACAGAAGCAGAGACAGCATGCAATCCAAACCACAACTGTGGATAAACACATTATCTAGAGTCCTTGGGTAACCGAGGTTAAACTTAGGCATATCCTGGGTCTCCCGAACACTGAGTTGCAAGTTAGCTGGAGCCCTCCCGACCCTGGGACAGCTGCACTGCCCCTCCCAGGCAAAGGAAAAATATGCCCTTGAATATCAGCATGAAACCACAGTCTCTATCTGATTTTTAGAAATTGGATTACTGCTATCAGTCCCTTTTAAAGACTTTGACATAACCTTTGATTGTCCTTAGTTTAAGGAAAGCAGGGTTTTCTAGATTTAAGAGATCAGCTTAAAAATAAATCCGAGAGGCAAGCATACTTCTGCCCCATAAAACTCCGCCTTAAAGCTCCACCCCTGACTAAATCAGAGGGAGGGGCCTTTGCTGTTTCAAGATGGCGGCCCCCAGGGGAGCGGCAAACCATGCGGCCAACATGGCAGCTGCCAAGTCATGCAGCCCAAAATGGTGGCTGTCTACACTTTTTTTTTTTTTTGCAAATCAGGATCAATAAGCAAAGGCATTTAGTTACCAGAATTACACAAATTTTCCCAATTCAATCCGAACCTTAAACTTTTAGCTGGCAAGTCAAAATATTCAGCATTTCTCAATCAGTCTAGAATCTAGCTAGCATCCGTTTTTTTTTTCTTTGGGTAAATGATCAGTCTTGGGCTCCATCCTGCACATCTGCAAAGAGACTCTAGCTCAAAACTCTATCCAAAATCGGACAGTGCGCGCATTAGTTTTAAGCCAGCTTTTCTCTCTACACATGCACAGAAATCCCAGACGCATTTACTTGGGGAGGGGGTGACCTGTTTTCACAGATCCTCACTCAGATGCCCACCTGACCGAAGTCGTGGAGCCACACAAAGGGGGGGAGAGGGCAGACCCCCTCCCTCCACACTCACACACTTTCACCAGACATTCACTCAGAGTTTAAACAATAACAACTTCCCAACTCCTGAGGGAGCTCTACAGCCTCCCCCAGTCTCCTTGAAATGATCAATCACAATACCCAAAGGAGCAGTCTGAGTCCGTCCCATCATCCCATAACATCCGTCCAGTAAGTCCACAGAAAACAGAAAAACACAGACACAGACAAACAGAGGGCCCCAAAGAACAGCCTTCCAACTCCATGGAAGCATCTAGACGATGGCCTTACGCCAAACCGGCGGGAGCGACCCGCCTCGTCTCAGATTCTCAGATTGAGGGGGTTCCTACAGACCTTCCGACTCCGCGGAAGCAAAACTACACCCCTCCAGATGGAGGGTCGAGGCGTCCCCCGACTCCTCCCGCCCTTGATCCCCCTGTGCGTCCACTTAGATCATTGCGGGCGATTACAGATTTCAGAAGTGAGCTCACACAGAACAGATACAGAACAAGTCCCTGAACAGAGGCAGTAGAAAACTGCCTAGGAATGCTTCTCTTCTACCTTTTTTAAAAGATAGGCCAGATTTGAACCCTTAGCCAGTCCGAGTTTTGAAGGTGAGTACCATCTAGAAGCCATTCCTCCAGATACAGGAAAAGTCCCTTAGAGATAACATATATCACACAGAACAGAATACACAACACACAAGACACTTACCGAGGCCAGTCAGACTCTACAGATTGGGGGGGTCCCTCAATGGTTTTGGGGATCCCGGACGATCCCCCAAATGTTATGCCCAGATTTCAGGATCCCCAAGAAACCACAATAGGGAGCCACCAGTCCGATGCAAAAGCATAAGAGTCTTTATTCGAGCTAGCTCGGCTCCCCCATCTTGCCGACGCAGCGACAGGAAGCAGAGAGAGAGATAACTCTGTGTGGAGACCGGTTATATAGGGGGAGTTGGAGGAAGGGGAGGAGAAAGGACTGTGCTCTGCCGATTGGCCAGGCACAAGTCTGTGTCTTGTTCCTGGGTGTGGCTAGCAGAGGCCTAGACCTCCGGGAAGAAGCTCCCTGCCAAGCATGTGGCCAAGGTAAGATGGAGCACTTACCCTGGGGCAAGGTGGAGGGCGTAGCCCTTACCCTGGGGCAAGGTGGAGGGCGTAGCCCTCACCCTGGGGCAAGGTGGAGGGCCTAGCCCTTACCCTGGGGCAAGGTGGAGGGCCTAGCCCTCGCCCTTTCAATAGAAGGTGGCGCCCCAATCCCCTGATCCGTCCTGCTCTGTGTGTGACAGGGGGCGGTGCCCTAACTCCCCTATCGGCCCTGCTCTGTTCGTGACAGGGGGGAGCTCCCCAACCCCCTGATGGGCCCTGCTCTGTGTATGACAGGGAGTGGCACCGCAACCTCCCCATCGACCCTGCCTTGAGTGTGACAGGGGGCGGTGCCCCAACCCCCCAATCGGCCTCACCCTGAGCATGACTGAGGGTGGCATTGCAACCTCCCAATCCGCCCTGCTCTGTGCATGACAGGGGGCGGCGCCCCAACTCCCCAATCGGCCCTGCTCTGAGCCTGACCAGGGGTTGCACTTAGGGATTGGGCGTGCCCTCTGCCACCTGGGAGCAGGCCTAAGCCAGCAGGTCCTTATCTCCCGAGGGGTCCCAGACTGTGAGAGGGCACAGGCCGGGCTGGGGGACCCCCCTCCCCTTGCCCCCCAAGTGCACAAATTTTTGTGCACCAGGCCTCTAGTAGGATATAAAGACCCAGACATTAGTTCTAGCAGTGGGAACAGAAAGGAATGTTGGATTTGAAAAAAATTACAAAATATGATGCATGTTTAGAAGTAGAGAATTGACAATGGAAGAGTGAAAAAAAAAAATCACTCTATTTTCTATACAGAATAACCCAAAGGCCTGTGGTGTTATTCTCAGATATCAGGAAATAACAATGGGAGAGAAACTTTGGAGACAAGTGATACACTTGCCTTGGGGCATGTTGAGTTGGAAACAATGCAGAAAGCTCCCAGGGAAGATAAAAGTATTTCATCCATAGGATTCTCTGAGAAGCAGACTCTGAGGTCAAGTTTAGTATGCGCTGTGTTTATTTGGTTGTATCCTTGGGACTGGTTTGTGGAAGTAAAGGTAAAAAAGCAAGTTTGGGTAACAACCACAACCTCAGCTGACCCTGTAGAACACTCTGGAATTTGAATGGCCAGTGGAGTTGGTCAGTGTAGGGCCAAAATCACTGGGTCTTCATAACCCCAAATGATTGGCAGGGGGCTTCTGTGGAAGGGCATAACTTGGACAAAGCATGAAGGCCATCCCTGAAAAGGCTGACAGCTAACTCAAAAAGTCCTTCATTAAAGTGCCATATCACAGTGATTTCCACAACTGTGAAACTGGGGTGGGGATCGGAATTTTAGCTAAAGAAAAATTATTAGTGAATCCCAGTTCTGTTTCTGCTTTCCTTTTTTAAAATATATTTTTATTGATTTCAGAGAGGGAGAAGAAGAGAGAAAGAGAAACATAAATGATGAGAGAGAATCATTGATTGGGTGCCTCTTGCACACTCCCTATTGGGAATCAAGCTCGAAACCAGGGCATTTGCCTTGACCGGGAATCAAACCTTGATCTTCTGGTTCAAAGGTCGACACTCAACCACTGAGCCACGCTGGCTGGGCTGTTTCTACTGTTAGCATTCTTAAGCAGAACACAAAATCTACCATAGTTATAGTTGTCATTTTCAGAAATGCTGGATGCTCCTGATAAGAAATAAAAGAATTTTAGAATTATGAAGTAGTCATTTATGTGTTAATTTTTATAAAAGCCACATGTGTTTCTAAAATGATTTTCCTAACAATATGATAAATAAGGAAATTTAATTTATTTCTAATTTTCATTGCTCACGCTTGCTAGCCAAGTTAGCTTTGGGGCTCTGGGCCATGAAATATTGCAGTATTTAATACAAGCGATGAGAATTTTAAAACAATTTTGAGCATTTTCTAATTTACCTGGTTAGGGACACATAGACTGTAATATTTCACTGGCCTTCTGAATACTTTAAAAGGAGAATTTAAAAAATACTTTCATGGTTGAAACAGCCCCGGTGTGGTAGGGACAACCCCGGTGAGGTTGAAACGGCCCCCGTGAGGTAGGGACGACCCCAGTCAGGTCGAAACGGCCCCGGCGTGGTAGGGACAACCCCGGTCAGGTTGAAACGGCCCCCGTGAGGTAGGGACGACCCCGGTGAGGTTGAAACAGCCCCCGTGAGGTAGGGACGACCCCAGTCAGGTCGAAACGGCCCCGGCGTGGTAGGGACAACCCCGGTCAGGTTGAAACGGCCCCCGTGAGGTAGGGACGACCCCGGTGAGGTTGAAACAGCCCCCGCGAGGTAGGGACGACCCCAGTCAGGTCGAAACGGCCCCGGCGTGGTAGGGACAACCCCGGTCAGGTTGAAACGGCCCCCGTGAGGTAGGGACGACCCCAGTCAGGTCGAAAGGCCCCGGTGTGGTAGGGACAACCCCGGTCAGGTTGAAACAGTCCCGGTGTGGTAGCGACAACCCCAGTCAGGTTGAAACGGCCCTGGTGAGGTAGGGACGACCCCGGTGAGGTTGAAACGGCCCCCGTGAGGTAGGGACGACCCCGGTGAGGTTGAAACGGCCCTGGTGAGGCTCAGACGGCCCTGGTGAGGTTGAGACTACTCCAGTGAGGTTGGGACAAATAAAGGGGACCAGTATGGACTGATGAACAGGTGTAGATACAGAAGCAGAGCAACATTGAACAGAATGTTAAACTACAATGGGGAGCCTGGGGAGGGTTGGGGGGGGGATTAAGAGACCAACTGAAGGACTTATATGCATGCATATAAGATTAACCAATGGACACAAGACACGGGGCGGGGGGGGGCGGGGGGTAGGGGCCGGGGGAATGTCATGGGGGGGAAAAAGGAGACATATGTAATACTCTTTGTAATACTTTAAGAAATAAAAATTATTTTAAAAAAAAAAAAAAAAATACTTTCATGTTACCAAACATCCTATATAAGAAAGAGCTAATATGCTAATTAGATTGGACAGCAGAACAACCTTCAGGAACAACCAGTGGGCGGGACCATGGGCCTTCGGGGCCTCAAGGCAGCCGGAGCTGCAAGGGCCGAGCCCCTTGCACAAATATCGTGCATCAGGCCTCTAGTTTAAAATATTTGTCATATTATCAAATAAATGTTCCAAAAATATTTCTAAATGTTACCTAGGGCTCATGTTTATTCATTATTTATCAGCCACATTTTTCCTGCTAAATACACGTCAAAGTTCTATATCATTTCTCATTTAAATAGTAATCATTATTCTATTGAGAAACAAAGTTATCAGCATGATACTAGGACAAAACAAAAGAAGCTCTGTCTGTTAACTTTAGATCTTGAAATATATTATATTATGCTACAATAAATTTATTTTTCTTAGTAAAAGCAATGATTCCTCAAAAGAATAAGACAAGCCATAGACTGAGAGGAAATAATTCCAAAAGGCATTGTAGTGTAAGCCCTGACAATCTTTTTTTTTTCATTTTTTTAATGCAAGTGCCTAACGTAAGCTCCAATTGCCAGGCAAGGCATCCACTTGAAAGGGCATCCACTTGAAAGCCTGGCTATCTCAGATGAACACATTGCCAGCCACAGGCTCGATAACCAGCCAGGCCACCTCCCCCACTGACGCTCCTTTGTTTCAGAGCTCTTCGCTGATTTCAGGAACTGCCCATGTGGGCCACTTGTTTTGTCTTCCCATGCTTTAAATTTTAAATTCCCATTCTTATGTTTTATAAGTTTTTTTTTAAATCCTCATTGTAGGATATGTTTTCTTCATTGATTCTAGAGAAAGAAGAAGGGAGAGGCAGAGGGAGGTGGAGGGAGAGAGAGAAACATCAATCTGAGGGAGAAACTAATCTTGCCTCCCATATGCACCCCAACTGGGGGATCGACCCTGCGACCTGTGTATGTGCCCTGACTGGGATTTTAACCTGCCACCCTTTGGTGCACCAATGATGCTCTGACCAGTTAGCAACACTGTCCAGGGCCCATTCTTGTGTTTTAAATTCACCAATAAAGAATGAGCCCAAGAAACCCTAGGCCCCCACCCTTGACCCTAATGAAAACAGAACTCCAGGCCCAGGCTCATGCTCTCTATCTCCACAACCTTGCTCTGTGGCCCCAGGCATGCTTGTTATTTCTAGGTCTTGTAAGTAATAAACCTGCACCTTTTCAAAGTTTCCTGGTTTTTGCTGAAGGGTGCCTTGCAGTCACAATAGAACTACAAGGGCTGGTTCAGGTGTAGCACTGGTTGTCCATAGGCTGAGACCAGGATAACACAGGCATATCTCATAAAGATTGTTATAAAAAAATACAAAGACCTCTTAAAAATAAAAACAAATAAACCTGACTTAAAAGTGGGTAAAAGAAAGAACAAAATAGTGAGAAAGACTGCAAAGAGATGGAGTAAATTTGTTGTCCCCCAATATCAGTATGCCCTTTCATTTATAGCAAAATAAATTTTGAAATGAGGAGATCCTATTCAATGGGTACCCATTTCCAGTTATAAGACAAATAATTTCTAGGGATGTAATGCACAGTATGGTGACTAGAATTAACAATACCATAATGTATACTTGAAAATTTCTAAGGGAATAGTTCTTAAAAGTTCTCCTCTCTCTCTCTCTCTCTCTCTCTCTCTCTCTCTCACACACACACACACACACACACACACACACACAACTCAGTAATTATGTCAGGTGATGGAGGTTTAAAGGTGTTAACTAATCTTAAGGTAATTATTTTGCAATATATATGTATCAAAGCATCACATTGCATGCCTTAAACTTACACAATGTTATATGTCAATTATATCTTAATAAAGCTGGGGGCAGGGCAGCAGTGACCTCACCCTATGCCTCTTCCTCTTCATCATCTCCTGCATTCTGCTTCCTGGAACTTGGATGTCCATGAAGATAAGTGCTACCCCCTTGGTGAATGGAGCTCTGAGCTGAAAGGTGTGCATCCCCGAGGACTCTGTGGAGCAGAGCTGTCATACATTTTCAGAACACTTATCTTTGGACTTTTCCAGGAGAGAGAAAAAAAATATGTATATTATATAAGCCATAAATATTATTTTTCTGTTTTTGTTTTCTAGTTCTCCCACTTGAACTTAATTTAATCTTTTTTTTCTTCTTGCATAAGAAAATATTTTAGGAGAATTTTAATTAATTGAAGGCCCCTTTTTACTACCCACATAATTTCATTCAAAAATGCTGTAAAAATATTGCCATGAACTGTTACTTATAAAGTATTTAAAGTAAGAAATTATTTGCATTATTAAGGAAAAATATGTAATAAGTTCAACTCTAAAAGCCAATTAAGATGGTATTGAAAGAGAATTTAAGCAAACTGGCAGAAAAATCTTTGCAAAATATATATCTAATAAAGGATTGGGTTCCAAAATAAACAAAGAACTCTAAAAACTCAACAATAAGAAAACAGCCCAATTTTAAAATGGGGAGGTGGTCTGAATAGACACCGGACCAAAGGTGATATACAGACGGCAAGTAAGCAGATGAAAAGATGGTCCACGTCATATGCCATTAGGGAACTGCAAACTGAAGCAATGAGATGCCACTACACCTATTAGAATATCCAAATCCAAAGCACTGACAAGAACAAATGTGTCCAGGATGTGAAGCAACTGGAATTCTCATTAACTGCAGATGGGAATGAAAAATGCTACAGCCATTTTGGAAGAAAGTTTGACTTTTTTTTTTTTACAAAACTAAACATACTCAACCATATGATCCAGCAATCATGCTTCTTGGTATTTACCCAAAAGATGAGGAAATGTATGTCCACACAAAAAGCTGCACGTGATGCTTACAGCAGCTTTACTTATAAATGTCCAAACTGGGAAGCAACAAGATGTCCTTCAGGAGGTGAATGGGTAAATAAACTGTGGTCCATCCAGACAATGGAATATTACTCAGAGTTATAAAGGAAATGATCAGTGAAGCCATGGAAAGACATGCAGAGACTTTAAATGCACATTACTAAGTGAAAGAAAACAATCTGAAAAGGCTATACACTGTATGATTCCAACTATATGAATTCTGGAAAAGACAAAACTATGGAGACAGTAAAAATTTCAGTGGTTGACAGGGGTTGAAGGGGGGGGGGCATTGTTGAGTAGCAGAACACAGATTTTTAGGGCAGTAAAACTATTCTATCTGATACCATAATGATGGATACATGTCATTGTATATTTGTCAAGACCCATAGATTGTACAATGCCAAGAGTGAACTGTAATGTAAACTAAGGGATTTAAGTGGTAGTGAAGTATCAATGTAAGTTTGATGGTGACAAATGTACTGATTTGGGATGAGGAATATTGACATGGGGGAGGGCGCATGTGTACAGGGTAGAGGGTATAAGGGAAGCCTGTACCTTCTGCTCTGTTTGGCTATGAACTTAAAACTGCTTTGAAAAATAAAGTCGATAAAATAGAAATGATTCCAAGAGACTCAACATCTCAAAAACTTTGGAAACAATATCTAGTATGGTAATTTAAATTTAGAAAATATTTAATTAATTTTATCTTGCATTATCTGAATTCATCTAATAAAAATGACATTTTATTTTAACTTTCTAATAGTGCCTGTAAGAGTGTCATTAGTACCTTTAGATGCTGTTTATAACACACATTTGCTCTTATAGAGAATGCTACATTTTTCATTGCTCTCGCTTTAGCCTGGGTGTACTGCACAACTTTTTGTTGTTGAGTTGGGTAAACAAGTTGTGCTATACACAAACAATGGACTATTATTCAGCCATTAAAATGAAGTTCTTACATATTCTAAAATTTGGATGGACATCAAAAGCATTCTGCTAAGTGAAAGACGGCAGATACAGAGGGTCACATGTTGTACAGTTCTTTTTATATGGTATGTCCAGAACAGGCAAATCCACAGAGACAGAAAAAAGGTTAGTGGTTGTCATGAAATGGAGGGAGGGAGGAATGGAGAGTGATTGCTTAATGGGTCTGGGGTGTTCTTCTGGGGAGATAAAAATGTTTTGAAACTAGAGAGGGGCTGGTTATACATTATTGCGACTGCACCAGATGACAATGAGTTGTACACTCTAAAATGGTTAATTGTATGTTATGTGAAATTCACCTCAATTTTTAAAAAGGGAAAAATTAGGTCTAATAAGGTTGCTAATAACTGTTTAGGCATTTCTGACCATTTTTGTTCCATTAACCCCATTAGCATCCACATGAGGCTTATGAACTCTTCTCAAAATAGTGTTTGTAAATGCATAAAACAAAATGCATAATTCAAGAGTAAACCAATTATACTGGCCTATATGTTTTTTTTTAAACACTTTTTAAAAAACATTGTGGCCTAATAACATGCTTGCTTCTTCAAAGAGACATTAAATGACTAGATCTAGCAGCAGATCTAATAACTACCGTAAATTTGAAGTAGTGATGGTTGTAAATGATATTTAGAGGCATCTGTAACATCAGGAAAATGATATAACAATTACATACCATTTATATTGGAGACAAAAATCATAGATACTACTAACACTACCCTAGAGTTTGTTGCCTACATTCATTCATAAATGCTAAATTTTAGTTAGAACTAAATGAAAATAAAAATGAAATAAAGGTGGGTAGTTAAAATCCAAGTTCACTGACCCTCCAAATTCTACCTTAGAAACCCTGATGGCAAACATCTATTAAAGGGAGGGGCATATATTCTTTCTCCTTTGCCCTTAGATTCTTTAAGACTGCCATGGTTGAAGAGCAGATAAGAGGTCTGTCTGTCCTTTACTTATTTGTAAAAATACTTTTCTTCCCTGTTTTAAAAGAGATTTTGATCCAAGTTTTGAAGAAACAAATGGTCCAAGAAGCAAACTCACCCAGCAAACAGAGACATAATTGATTGAAAGATGAGAAATTAGTTTTAGTCCCTCTTTGTCTGGGGTGGGAAAAAGTTGTCCTTAGTATGTAGCAATTCTTTTCTGAATGATAGTATATATCTGAAAATAAGCCCATGTCCTGAGGCCCATATACTTCTTAAAAATAGAAGACTACCAAGTTGCTTTTAACCAAGTTCCAATGATGTGCATAATTGCGGGAGCCGGTCCATCCTTGCTGTTTCACGGGACCTGGCATATATGGCATACTGTTCTTAATATGTTTGCTCACCTTCTTGGCGCTTGGGTTTTAACCAAGGTCACCTCTCTGAGAAAGGTTGTTTTCCCAGGTAGGGATTTTCCCCTGAAGTTAGGGAGGGGATAAAACCCCTTAACTAAGTGCCAGGCGGGTAGTTAATCACTTTAACTACAAACAATCATGCTTGAGCTACATAATCTTTACTCCCTAGAATGGAGATAAGAAATGCCCTAACCTTTGGAATAGAAATTGATAGGATTAAAATCAACTGGTATAAATACAGATGTAACAAGACAACAGGAGACAGAACCTACAGACAAAACCTAGAGAGAGAACCTAGAGACAGAACCTAGCAAGAGGACAGAACCTAGAGACAGGACTTGGCTGGAGATCCTACACAGAACCTAGAGACAGAACCTAGCAGGAGAACCTGGCTGAAGAACCTAGAGACAGGACTTGGCTGGAGATCCTACACAGAACCTAGACACAGAACCTAGAGACAGGACTTGGCTGGAGATCCTAAACAGGACCTAGAGAGAGAACCTAGCAAGAGAGCATGGCAGGGGATCCTGGACAGAACCTAGCTACAGAACTTCGCTGGAGAACCTAGACAGAACATGGCAAAAGAACATGGATAGAACCTGGCTGGAGAACCTGGCTAAAGAACCTGGAGACTGAACCTGGCTGGAGATCCTGACCAGAACTTGGCTAGAGATCCTGGCTAGGCTGCTGATCAACTGATTGCTGCCTCCATGTCATTCCTTCTTCGCCGACTCCGTCCACACCTTTGGGGACCCCCGGACCTGCTGGGGTTGGACCCCAGCATAATACATTTGGTGTTAAGCTTTTAGTCTTCCTGTTAGTAAATTGGATGTAATAAAATTTATCCGTCATACAAGAATCACATGTGATTTAACTACACATTGTTAAATGGCATGAAAAAATAGAAAGTTTTGCTTGATTAAGTATTATTACTGCTTGTAGGCTAAAATAATCATGAGAAATTTCAGCTCCAAATGCCACATTATAAATCCCTTGTAATATTATAAATATAGTAATCATGGTAATACTCTAATCCAATTCAAGGGTGAGCTAGTAAATTGATAATAATAGGTCCTGAACAAAATCTAATGAGACAACCGATTTTCTCTCCCCACTTCCTAAATTTTCCCTTTAGGCTTTGAACAGTGCAAATTAATTTTGTCTTTAAAAGGTTTAACCATAGAACTTCTATTTTTTTCTTTTTTTACTATGCTAATTATATGGAATAATGGTTTTCAAATTGGATTTAAAATAACCCTGGGTTCCAAAGGCAATTCCTTGAAATAAATTTTAAGTAACTCATTACAAGAAAATAGGGACAGGATTAATTTATATCAACCCTCATTTCCACACCACAAAAGAATTCCAGGGTGCCAAAAAGAAGGCAGAAGGGTTTCATAATTTCAGTTGGTGATGCTTGTGTTACAAACTCATTCGGTGAGTTTTCCTTGTTTGGAAGTCATTTTTAGAAAGAAAACTCATCCTTTAATGCCTTCCTTTATTCATCCCTTCATTCATGCAACTAATATTTACTAAACATGCACAATGTATCAGGAACTATGTATCCGTAACTGGGTGTAAAATGATGAAAAAAATAGGAAAATTATCTGTCCTAATGGTGTTTAGTGTCTGGTGAAGAATTCAGGTGTTACATATACACATAGATTTATTGATAGGATTAAAAGCTGAGATCAGTGCTGTGAAGAAAAATATAGGAAGCTATGAGTAAAGATAACAGAGAGCGTTGATTTAGACTGAAGATCAGGGAAGGCCTCAGTAGGGATATGACATTTTAGCTGATACCTAAAGGAGAAGTAGGAGACAACCAAGGGAAAATGGCATAAGAAGAAATTGTAGAAAGGTATTGACACAATATTTGCCAATAGATGTTTTCTGAGAAAATATTTGCTAGGATATCTGAAATATACATTTTCCACAGGATGAATTCTCCAGGAAGCAGAACGTAAGACAGAATATTTATAAGGAAGTTTCCTTAGGATCAATCCCTGTGGAAAGCAAAGGAAAGATTCGGGATTTGGGAGAAGTCCAGTTGTAATGCAGACCCAAATAATAGCTTTGGCTGATCACACAGGGAGCTCTAGAGGTAAAATGGCCTCTTAGACTTGTCCCTACTGTGCCAAAATAGCTGGACCTTTATAACCTCCCTTCCATCACAGCAGTCATTGATGTAAGCCACTAGGGTAAGGGTGTGACCTTGGGCAAAGTGGCTCTGCAGCTGGTGCCATCCCTGGAGGGATTGACAGTGAAGGCTGCCTGCTCACAGCACTCCCTAGTGAAGGCAGCAAGCCCATCCTTGAAGGGGGAGCGGTGTGGCATACCTCTGTAACATTCGATGTTACAAAAAACTTTTATAATTTCATAGAAAGAAAAATAACCTGTTAATAAAAACAGTAGAAGACAAAAATAGGCAATTCACTGAAGAATCACAAGTTATCACAAATATATAAACACTAGAGGTCCAGTGCATGAATTCTTCCACAGGTGGGGTCTGGTTGGCCTGGCCCCAATCGGGTAGATCGGGGCTGGGCCTGTCGGGAGGAGGAGACAGCGAGATGTTGGCCAGCTGGCCCACCCTAATTGGGGCCCAATCAGGGCCGGGCCAGCTGGGGGGAGGGGCTGAGGGCAATTGGCCATCGGGACCCTCCTCTGATTGGGTGGGGGGGGCTGATCGGGGGTCAGTGGCTGGGGGAGGGGCCGTGGGAGGTTGGCCGGCCAGCCCCACCCCTGATTGGTGTGGTGGGACCAATCAGGGGTGGAGCTGGATGGAGGAGGGGCCACGGGCCGATGGGGGTTGTGGGTGGTGGACTGTCTGGCCCTAACCTCGAATGGGTTCTATAGGGGACCAGCTGCCTGGGGGAGGGACCATGGGTGGTTGGCCAGCCAGCCCTGCCCCTTATCAGAGTGGGGGGGCTGATTGGGGGCAGAGCTGACTGGGGGGAGGGGCCACAGGCCCATCAGGGTTATGGGGACCCATCGAGGGTGGGGCCTGCTGGGGAAAGGGGCTGCAGGAGGTTGGCCACTGGCCCCGCCCCCTATTGGGCTGGGGAGGGCAATCAGGGGCAGGGCTAGCTGGGGGGAGGGGCCACGGGAGGTTGGTTGGCAGCCCCACCCCATTGGGCTGGTTTGCTAGCCGCAGTGGGCACCATAAGCAGCCAGTCGTTCTGGTCATTACAGCGTTCTGGTCACTGGCTTTTTATATATATAGACTAGAGGCCCAGTGCACAAAAATTTGTGCACTGGAGGGGGTTGTCCCTCAGCCCAGCTTGCCCCCTATCACATACTGAGAGCCCTAGGGGATGTCCTACTACCTGCTCCCTGCTCCCCTTAGGGAGAGGGCCTAAGCCACAGTCTGGCCTCCCTTTGTGGGAGGCGACCGGGCTGATCAGGGGAAGGCACCAGCCCCATCACCGCACTGTTGCAGCCACTGCCAGTCACCGCAGCCACCAAGGTGTTTTCATCAACATGGACTCCAGTCCCTTCACCATGAAAAAATGACAACTTTTTTTAGGCATTTTCAAGAAGTGTCTTTCATAGGATATGACATTTCTTTCTTTCTTTCTTTATCCTCACCTGAGGATATGTTTCCATTGATTTTTAGAGAACGTGGAAGAGAAAGGGAAAGACAGAGAGAAACATCAAAGTGAGAGGAACATTTTGATTGGTTGCCTCCTGCATGAGCCCTGACCTGGGCCTGGGCCAGGGAGGAGCCTGCACCCTAGGTACATGCCCTTGGTCAGAATTGAACCCAGAATCTGGGTTGGGCAGGCCGAGGCATTATCCACTGAGCCAAACCAGCTAGGGCAGGATATGACATTTCTTAACCCTCCAGCAGCAGATCTTCCTTTTTTTCTCCAAGAGTGTGGTGAAAAACCCTAGATCACCTATTTGGACTCTTATTACCCAAGTTACTAAGAATATTACCAGTGGCATACAGGGAGCTAAGCCAATCAGCAGTCAGAAAAGGTGTTTCCTCTGTAGTTCACACCAATTGCCGGTTTGGCCCCTGCCCAGGCCTAATGCCTCTGGTGAGTCATTAGCCCTGGGCCGGGGCACCCCCAGCTCCCCGCCGTCGCCACCATCAACAATCGCTGGCTGGCTCCTCCCCGGCCCAAGCTTAAAACCTCTGGCCAAGGCTTTAGCCCTGGGCGGGGGCACCCCCAGCTCCCCGCCGTAGCTGCAATCAACCATCACTGGCTGGCTCCTTCCTGACCCAGGCCTAAAGCCTCAGGCTGAGGTGTTAGGCCTGGGCCAGGGCACCCCCAGCTCCCCGCTGCTGCCGCCACCAACCGTCGCTTTCTCAATGATCGCTGGCTGGCTCCTCCCTGACCCAGGCCTAAAGCCTCAGTCCGTGGCTTGGCGCGTACGTATGCAAATTAACAGCCATCTTGGTTGGCAGTTAATTTGCATATCACCCTGATTAGCCAATGGGAAGCATGTCGGAGGTACAGTTAATTGCCCTATTTGTCTTAGATTAGATATGTTCAACCATTAACAATAAGAAAAATGCAAACTAGAAATGATAAGTCTGTTTATGTTGTTGTGATTGCCTTGGCAAAAAATTAATGACTGATAACATCTATAGTAGAGTAAGGTATAGTTACACTGCTGCTCATCCTGGGATTCCTGGACAGTGGTCCCTTGCAGTGTAGGACAGCTTCCTCAGTGTAGGAGCAGCCTTATTAGACAGTGTGGCAGAATTTGCAGTAACCAAAACTAATTTCCACACTGGGTGGAGGGAGTGGCAAAATTAAACTATTAAATGGACTGATTCATGTGAATGTCTTCACAGTCCATAGGAAAAGCAAGTACATTTCTACAGGGGCTCATCATAAATACATTTCAATTTCTAGTCTTCTATTCTGAGGTTCAGCTATTGCTGGGATAGGAATTATAATTTTTGTTTGTTTGTTTGTCCACTGGAGAACTTACCTGTGCTAACATATATGCTAATTAAATGCAGAGAAAAATCTGGAGGGGCATCTCTGTAGCTCACTTCTATGTTTTTTTTTAATTGTTGTTACAATTAGCATGTATTATTTTACATATTTTTTTAAATATACATTTGTATTGATTTCAGAGAGGAAGGGAGATGAAGAGAGAGACAGAAACGTCAATGATGAGAGAGAATCACTGATCGGCTGCCTACTGCATGCCCCCTACAGGGGATAGAGCTGGCAACCTGGGCATGTGCCCCAACCAGGAATCGAACTGTGACCTCCTGGTCATAGGTCAACACTCAAACACTGAGTCACACCAGCCAGACAAGCATGGATTATTTTAGTATTTAAAAAAATGGGTTTAGCCCTGGCTCTTGTGGCTCAGTTGGTTGGGCATCATCTTGTGAACTGAAAGGTGCCAGTTTGATTTCTGGTCAGGGCACATGCCTGGGGTGCAGGCTCGATACCCAGTAGGGGGCATGCAGGAAGCAGCCAATTGATGTTTTACCCTCATATTGATGTTTCTCTCTCTCTCTCTCTCTCTCTCTTTCTCTCTCTCTTCCCCTCCCCCTCTCCTCCTCACCCTACTTCTCCCTCTAAAAATCAATAAAAAAATATTTTATAAAAATAAATAATAACAAAGGGTTTAGATGATTTTCCAAGAAAAAAATGATTCCTTCCAGTATAGCTAAGCATTTTCTGAGCCCTCCAATCACTCACCATTGTCGAGCTTCATCTAAACTCCAGTCTCTTTTTATGAGCCTAAGAGGCTCATTAAGAATTATCACCATTCTGACACCCTCCCCTCCAAAAAAATGTAGACAGAAAGAAAGCAAGAGAGGAAGATAGGATAAAAAGCAGTCCACACTGAGTGGATCACAGTGAGTAACAGGACAGTAGTAAGCAGAGCATGCAGAGCTTTATGGGACATTTTAAGAATTTTGGAATTTATCCTATAAACAATGGGAACCAATAAGGGGTTTTAAGCAGGGAGTGCTATGATGCCTTTTCTGTTTTATAACTATCACCTTGGTTGGAGTGTGGCCAAACTAGAGGGGTGAAAGTATGGCATCTAGGGGTATCCAATTAGGAGGCCACTGGAAGAATCCAAGCAAGATACAATGGCGTTGGGAGTGGCAGCAAAAATGGTGAAATAAATAGAAAAGGTAGAGAAGCTGAGATAGAAAGAGATTTTCAGGATGACGGAAAGAACAAATCCAGCACACAGGAATACAGGAGAGTCAAAGAAGAAGAAGAAGAAGAAGAAGAAGAAGAAGAAGAAGAAGAAGAAGAAGAAGAAGGAGGAGGAGGAGGAGGAGGAGAAGAAGAAGGACAAAGATGACTGGGTATGGAGAGAAAAGGGACTAAGTAGAACTGTGAAGCTGAGGAAGAACGAGCTTAAAATAAAATGGAAATAAAGTTAGGAAGATGGTTGGGTTGTAATTTGGGCCATAAAACCATAGTGGTCTATTCAGTGATGGCGAACCTTTTGAGCTCGGCATGTCAGCATTTTGAAAAACCTTAATTTAACTCTGGTGCCGTGTCACATATAGAAATTTTGATATTTGCAACCATAGTAAAACAAAGACTTATATTTTTTATATTTATTTTATATATTTAAATGCCATTTAACAAAGAAAAATCAACCAAAAAAATGAGTTCGCGACACGCGTGTCATAGGTTCGCCATCACTGGTCTATATCTTTGGGCACCAATTAAGGAAAAATTTAAAAATGTGTGCATTTAAAAAACAACAACTAAATAGTATATGATATTAAAATTTTTAATTAGGGACACCAATATCTGCCACTCTGTTGAAGTATGTTTTAGTTATTTCCCTGTTGTTGAAGAGTTCCTCTTGTGTTACTCAATATCAGAATGGCAGGACTCATGCGTTCAGTGGTGCCTGGTGTGATGCAGCACATACGAGCAAACATTGTCATTGAGGGTAACACTGGTGAAGCTAGTTTGTTGTCTTTTTTGACTTGCTTTTTAAGCTACTTAATCTAAAATATAATTTTTCTTATAGAGAGACTCTTACTATTATGCTCTTTAAGATAAAGAACTTTTCTATTACAAATGAGATAAGCAATAAAATCTGTCATCAACACAAAGTATGCCTTAATTCACATGCTTTGAATCAAGACTTTCGTGGTAGTAGCCATCATTGAAGTTACCAATTTCATGTAATAAGTGACACTCCTCAGTCCCGTCTGGGTCTCAGGTTAGAAGCCCATAAGGAGAAGTCTCCTAGAGCTTAGAATCTGCACTCTCTAAGGACCCGGAACAAGGAGCGGCAATTATACATCCTACCCTTGCTGTGGAAACCAGCTTCATTTATACAGTGATTCCTGGGTCCTCTGTTCCCCAGATCTCATAGGAGCCCAATCCAGACTCATAACTGCCCACAGGTTAATGCCAACAAACAGACCCTCCTTGTCTGCAGGAAGAGTCTGCAGCTCAATCAGCAATGGATTGTGGCTGTCTAAGCCATCTAGGACTGAATGTGGTCTCGTCTGAAGAAGGGCAAGGGGGAGAAGGCAACTAAAGTTGGACTGAGGCCACAAAGACAAGCAGCATATAAACCACCCATTATCTCTTGTAGCTGTTCACTGCCTTTCAGGTTTGAGAAAAATGGATGGATATGAGATGGTCTTTAGTGGTCTTTTTAGGACAGTAGGCAACCAGCTAGAATGTGTAATTCTAGTATATATCCTTACAAAAGTTCTGACCAAATTTTAGTATGCATACTAATAAAATATATCTATCCTATTATAGCATACATATAACTTAGGTGGAATATTACTTATTATACATAATTTTATTTTTATCTTTTTATTTTATATTTTCTCTCTTTTAAAACATTTTTTTGCCCTAGGCTCTCCTCTAAATAAAAATAACATCAAAATTACTTAACCAGTGTGTTCAGAATTTTCCTGGCTGGCTTTGATGCCACAGTTCCATCTACTTTGTCACAGATACATGAGATTCCCAGAGAGAAAAACCAGCTGCTATCATGCACCTTTCAGAAAGAAAATGCTAGCAAATGATTAGCCCCATTTGCTGAAATTACTTTCCTTGTTATTTTCTTTTTGCTTCAGTGACTAAGAAATGGTTTATTTTTTGTAAGTAAAAGAAAACTTCAGAAGTAATACCTAAAAACACTCCCCATGCAAGTTCTCCAAGATTATAAAAGGAAAAAATATACATTAGTAAAAAATTATGTCAAGGTAATTTAACCTTAAGAAGATGAATACAGAGGTGCCTAAATTAAAGTGCTTTTCTTATAACTTTTAGAAATCTATAGTTGGTCCTTAGTTGTAAATATAATTATTTTACCTAATTTCTGTTGGCTTTTCTTTTAACTAATCACCATTAAAATCAAATTTCCCCATCCTAGAAGTGAATCTTGAGTCTTTTCTCAGACATTGGACAAGAGAGATGATAAACTATTTAATCCTATTTTTTAACAAACATTCAAATAAGCATTTGTCTCTTATTGGCAGCCATCACACAGTTATTTCCATTCCTATGTCTTTACTCTAAACACTTTTAGTAATATTTTCTTGGAATTTTCCTCTAGATCAGGTCACTAGCCAATTAAAAAGTATTCGTTTCATCATATCAGAATGATATTTATTACCCCAAATGTGTGCTCACTGGAGTAGCACTTTTAATTTCCTTCAAGAACCTTTTCTTTGCATTTACAACTTGGCTAACTGGTTAGTACCAAGAGATCTAGCTTTGGGCCTATCTTGGCTTCCAACATGCCTTCCTCACTAAGCTTAATCATTTCTAGCTTGGATTTAAAGTGAGAGACCTCTCACTCTCTCTTTCATTAAACATTTGGAGGCCACCGTGGGGTTATTAACTGGCCTAATTGCAATAGTGTTGTTTCTCAGACAACATTCAACATTTAACAATTAAATTCACTGTCTTATACAGGTGTGGTTGGGTCATGGCACCCTAAAACAATGACAACAATAACATCCAAGATCATTGGTCACAGATCACAATAACAAAGGTAATAATAATGAAAAAGAAAGTTGAAAGATTGCAAGAATTACCCAAATGTGACAGAGACATGAAATGAGCATATACTTTTGGAATAGTGGTGCTCATAGACTTGCTGGTCGCAGCATTGCCACAAACCTTCCATTTGTAAAAAGTGCATAATCTGTGAAGCACAATAAGATGAAATGTGCCTGTATTTAGTAACCACCCAGCATCACAAAGGGAGCCAAAGGTAGAGTGAGGCTGAGCTGACCTCCCAGGGATTGCAGAATTGAGAAAGGGAAATTTGCTATTGGATGATTTTTTTTTTTTTAGCTGATGAGTCAAACTTAGCCTGGCCTATTGTTAAACTTACCAGTTATTTGAATCAATACATCCCTGTAATTATTTAAGCTAGGTTCTGTTACTTACATCTAAAGGCATACTAACCCAGAGACATAGAAGCATGGAACAGACTGTCAAATCTCAGAGGGAAGGTGGGGGTGGGTGGGTGGGAGGGAAGAGATCAACCAAAGAACGTGTATGCACATATGCATAACCCAGGGACACAGACAATAGGGTGGTGAAGGCCTGAGGTTGGGGGTGGGGACAGGCTTGAAGGGGTCCATGGGGGAGAAAAGGGGACATATGGTAATACTTTCAACAATAAAGATTAAAAAAAATAATAAAGGCATCCTAACCAACACAGTGGTCCTCTTATGTACCTTGATAACAAGTAAGCATGAGAGGAGTTACAAGGAAGCCATTGAAGCAAAAGCCTGATAGTAAGAGGGGAATTGGAGTCAGTGAGTATAGACAACTTTCTCCAGAAGTTTCATTATAAAAGAGCTCAGAAAAACAGATCCTGAGAGCTTTCCGTGTGTGTGTGTGTGTGTGTGTGTGTGTGTGTGTGTGTGTGTTGTGTGCATGTGTCTTAAGATGAGAATGATAGCAGCATATTCGCTACTCCAATGTGAACCCAAAGAAAGGAAAACTTGATGTTGTGGGAAAGGGAAGGGAAAATGCTGAAGTGATATATTCAAGTAATCAGGAGGGGGTTGTGTCTGGGGCACAATTTGAAGGTCTAGTCCAGTTCAAGGCATAAACTTTTGATCCACAGTTGGAGAAGGATGTCTGGTAACCTGACCAGTGTGAATAGATATAATGATGGAAGTTTATGAAAATGATTTTCTGAAGCCACAAATCTCTTAGAGAGGAAAGAAGCAAAGTCATCATCTGAAAGGACAGGGGATAAGGTACTGAGGGTTTGAAGAGAGGAGATACAGAACATGGTGTAGAAGAGGGGAAGAATGAAGAATGGACTAGGGGTGTGCAGTTGAATTCCTCTGCGGCACTAAGGGCCACCTGAGAGTCGGGGCCATGAATTTAATACCAGCCGGTGTGTCAGTGTTATTCTCAGCCATGTTCAGTTGTAGGATGCAGGTGCAGAGAAAGGTGACTTCAACCAGAGTTGCTGTTCTGCCCAGTGAACATCCTAGAAGCAGAGAGAGGCAGCGGAGCCCACATTGTATACCTAACTGTAATGCCTGACCACGGTTAACAAACCAGAGGAGTGACTGGGATATTCAATGGGTGCTGTATTGTAAAAACATGACAGGATCAATGTCAGAGATCCTGATGGGGTTGAAGGATTGTTGTGTTCTGGGTACGCAAAGGTGAAAAATAATTCAAGCTCTTTGGAAAGTAGCATTGCATTATTTAACAAGTAATAAAAGTATTAATACTTTTATCCAGTTATCCTACATTTAAGAAGTTACCCTAAGAAAAAGTCTGAAACTTAAATTTCAAATGTAAATTTCCAGTTAAACTAGAAAAATCAGTGAAAAGATGGATTTCCTTTTAAGTAAGGCATCTGTGTGGAGTTTATAACTCCAGTGCTCTCTGGAATTATAAACTTCCAGAGAGGTCTTACGTTTGCTCCTGTTTGGTTGCTACAGGTATTTCCACCAGAATCCACTTTTTATGTTAATTTATTTTTTAAAAGTTATTTTTATTGATTTCAGAGAGCTTCTTCTGAAAGGAGAGAAAGGTAGAAACATCAATGATGAGAGCGAATCATTGATTAGCTGCCTCTTGCCCCCCTCCCCCGCCCCACCTCCACTCCCCCACCCCCCTCTACTTGCCCCCCCTTCCATCCCGGCCATGTGCCTGGACCGGAATCAAACTGTAACCTCCTGGTTCACAAGTTGACACTCAACCACTGAGCCATGCAAGTCAGGCTTATGTTAATTTCTCAGTTTAGGAGAAAGTTTTAACTCCAACTTTGCTTGAGATTTCAATTTTCTCAAAGGAGACTTTGAAAACTCCAAACCAGAGTCCTAGCGAAGACAGGTCAGCTTTGTGGTTGTGTCCTATGCCAATGGATTGGCTCTTCTGGTTATCAGCTCTAGGTTAGGGTGGTGGGGCAGAGCGGGAGTTTCAAATATTCATACCACTCCTCCTTTCTTGAATTTAAGCTTTTCCCCTGATTAAACCCCAAGGCTCATCGTTGCTGAGATTGCTAATTTGTCCATGCAGCATTTTATTCCTTCCTTCCTTCTTTCTATGTTTTTTTTTTTTTAATTTAAGCTCCTGAGTATGTTTTTTTCTTTCTTGTAGACTGAGAAGATGTTTATAATATTTTATCAAGCATTTCCAGATATTTGGGAGCAGAAACTTTTACAGGTTACCTAAACTGCAAATGCCAGAAACAGATGTTCATTGTCTATCTTTTGATTAGAATTTAGCTGATGTATATATTTTCGCATTCCTCTGTAATCAATCGCTCTGCTGTTGGTATGCTTCCTATAAAGAGCTTGTAGCATTTTTTTCTAGTAACTAGGTAATAATCTCTATCTCATAATAAGTAAATTTCCATTGTAACACCCTTTGAGTACTGATATATTCTCTAATTTTATTCATTATATTATTGTCCTATCATATTTATTCTTTGCTTCATTTTTAAAAAATCCCTTGCCTTCTGTTATATTAATAAATTTTGTAGTCTTTTATTTTTCTCCTCTCTTGATTTTAAACACAAAGATTCAATTGTGTGCTTATCATAATTACCCTTACACTTTTAACTAACAAACTCAAATAGCTATTTTTTCCATAAATTCTAAAGTTATTTAATATTTCCATTCTCCTTCAAAAAAGGAGCACTTCAACATGCTTTAATTACTCACTCAACACTCATCCTAACTTCCCTGTTATTATTGTACCATTTATTCATAGAATGTTTAAACAAAATAGTTATTTTTACAATTAGTTTTTTTTATTAGATTTACAAAATACTTTGTTTCTTTCTTTCTGACAATTTTTTGTTTTATGCCTCTCCTTCCCTTCAGCTATGTCTTCTCCTTGAAGGACATCTTATAATTGTCATGCACCTGAAAATATCTTTATTACCCTCTCACTTTTGAGACACAGTTGAACCAGGCACATTTATTATTGATTTCTTTCTCCCCAATAAACTTTAAAGGTGTCACTTTTTTCCCAAGAGAAATATAAATTCTGCTTGGGTTCCAATGGTGAGACTCTTCTCAATCTTGTTTGCCTAATTCTTCTGAGCCATTCCCCACATTCCCATTACGAAGCTATTCATGATCAGCCTCGTTTCATCTATACGCCTCTTTACTCATTCCCTCCCTCCATATTATTTTAAAGCAAATGCCTAATATCACATAGTTTATCCATAAATATGTTAGTATGTGTCTATAAAAATTAAGGACTACTTTTATAACACAACAACACTATTATCAGAGCAAAACTAACAATTCTTTCATATAATCAAATATCTAGTGACTGTTCAAATTTTCAATTATCACATATACATCATAATTTTTTAACAGTTCTTTTCAATCAGGGTACAAATAGTTATCATATTGAATTAGGTAATGTATATTCTAAGTGTCTTTACATCTTTAGGTTTCCCCCTTTAACTTGTGTTTTCTTGTAATTTTTTGGTAAATAAATTAAGCCCTTACTTTCTTGATTGCTAATGTTTCCATGTCATTGGTATTTCCTATAGATTGAACCAGATTTATATTAAATCTTTTGTGTGTGGCAAATTGTTTTCTTCCATCAAGAAGACACAATTCCTGTTTGTCTCTCTTTTTGTGATATTAGCAGCCACTGATGTGCAATGCCTAAACCTACTGTGCCTTTTCATTAGCAGATGTCAACATTCTAAGGACACCTAAATACAAACTAGTCATTTTATCAAATCTCACTGAAGCATTTATAATTTACCATCCTATGAGCCTCAGTAAAAGAAGAGTTGTGCTAGTTATTGTTCTTTTTCCAGCTCCTGGTCTTCCAACAGGCTGGCTACACAGATGCCTGAGCCACCGTTCAGTATATTTTCATGATTTAGGCTGACACGACAGTGCTCTCATGACCTCATGGTGGATGAATTAAAACTCAGATCTCTGTAAAAGCAATCAGAAATGCATTGAAGACTTAAGTCAAAGCAAATGCTGAGAAAGCCTTTGGCAGTATTGTAAAAATTGTGAATGTGAAAAATGAATAATGTAGCCCCATTAAAGCTTGAAATGTTACATTTTCAAGGTGAAGATATGTGGGCATATATTATGGAAGATTGAAAAATAATCTCACACTATGAAAAATGGTTTAATATTAAGTTGACAATGCTAATAAATTAAAATGTGATTCTCAAAAAACAAAACAAAACCCTCAAAATTGAGTATTCTATTTCCCACATTGGAGGAAATAGAAGAGACAAGGTATGATATTGGTTTCCTCATGATATATATTTATTGAGATAAAGGAAGTGGTGACTGATGTGTTAGTAGGAAAGAAGAGCAGCACAGAGAGCATGAAGAACCAGAGAAACACTGTCCTCATCATAATTTAAAATATAAGGTACCAGAAAGAATAAAATAAAAACCACAGAGAATGGCTGAAAGTAGAAAGATTCTGAGAAAAAAAGAGATACCATAAGTAATAAGCCTGAAGTAATAAGAATGAAAGCAAAGGTGAAAAATAATTCAAGCTCTTTGGAAAGTAGCATTGCAATATTTAACAGGTAATAAAAGTATTAATATTTTTATCTAGTTATTCTACATTTAAAAAGTTACCCTAAGAAAAAGTCTGAGACTTGAAAAATTATCATGCCCAAGTTATTTAACATGTGGCTTATAAATACAAAACTTGGAAACAATGACCCCAATGAATATATCTGGGAAATGAGTTAACAACTAACAGTATATAGTATAAAAGCAGTCATCCCAAAATGTTGTTTGTAAAATATTTGATAACATGGGAAATTGAATATGCTGTAGCATTATTTTACATATACACATATGTATATAAAATATGTTCATGTTATGTTGTAATGTACCCCGCGAATCACACAAGGATGCCTCAAGAAGTCGAATTAAGGAGCCACATTTATTTCAAAGCCGGGACTACGAGGGGGCAATGTTCTCCAAATCTCGTAGTGCCCCCTTGGCCAAAACAGCAGACCTGTATAGGCAAATATCACAAAGGTATTGATTACATCTCAAGGTTTGGAATGAGGAACCTGGTTTGCAAAAAGCAGTTTGTTACAGAAGCTTAGATTGAGCAAGTTAGTTATCTTACAAAGATTAATTATAGTTTCGGGTCTTGGGACCACTGAGTCAACGGAAACACATTATCTGAAGCCACTGTGGCCATTTAGAGTAATTGTGCTGTCATGGTCTCCAGGTGCAGAGGAATGTGTTTTGAAAGACCAGTAAGATCACTATCAATGGGGGATATTCAAACCACAATCAATGGAGTATTCAATGGAATGGGATAACTTATATAAGTTCAGAAAATCAAAATAACTTTTCTATTATTTTAGCAAGCAATTAATTACAGAAGCCAAATCAGCAGGGTTAAAATATTAAACAACAATTTTTACCCAAGCATGGTTGCTACCATGCTTCAGTTATAGTATCAATAAATAAGGATAATCCTACATAATAAAAGCTTAATATGCAAATCAACTGAACAGTAGAAAGACCAGTCGGTGGGGGGCAGGGCTGGTGAGCGGGTGGCACCAGGCCAGCCAAGGAGGGTGCCAGTGGGCAGAGGGAGCTGATGGCGATCAGAGGGTGGCAGTGACCAGTGGTGGCAGAGGGGCAATTGGGAGTAGGGGACAGCCGCTCGCCAGCCAGAGCCATCCCCCAATTGCTCTACTGGTTGCCTCCCGCAGAGGGAGGCCAGACTGCAGCTTAGCCATCAGTTGGACATCCCCTGAGGGCTCCCGGATTGTGAATTCTGAGAAGGCACAAGCCGGGCTGAGGGACCCCCCGCCCACACCCCTCGAGTGCACGAATTTTCATGCACCCAGCCTAGTAGATGTATAATGATACACCATGATAAGAAAAAATGATGCCAAAATTAAGAAATAGCTGCCAGGCCAACATTAAATTTGACCACTCAGAAAAATATGTTCAGCCTAGCTGGTGTGCTCAGTGGTTGAGTGTTGACCTCCAAACCAGAAGATCGCTGGTTCGATTCCCAGTCAGGGCACATACCTGGGTTGCAGGCTCCATCCCCAGGAGGGGGCATACAGGAGGCAGCCAATCGATGATTCTGACTCGTCATTGATGTTTCTCTCTCTCTCCATTTCTCTTCCTCTCTGAAATCAATAAAAATACATTTTGAACAAAACAAAACACGTTCAAAAGATAAAGTTGAGGATGTAACTGCAAAGTCCTTTAGTGAAACCTCAGATAACTCTCAGGAGAAAATTTCTGTCAAATAATAGGATTTTAAGAAGCATATGGCAGTCTGAGCAGAAGCTTATCTCAAAAAGATTGTATGAATGGCTTTTGTCTAATGAGGCAAACACCAATATGATTCATGGAGACAAAACCTTTTTTAAAGGACTGTATGGCAGAAACACCACTAGTTTGGATAGAAAGGGATAGAAATAGCACAAAATGAAAAGAGACCTTACATTTTCTTAAATTCATAGAGAAATACAATATCTCATACACATGAAAAAATAAAGTTGTCTGATAGGAGATGCTGAAGGACAATTCTCTAAAATATCACTATTGTTTCTGGTTGTTAAGACTTGGGTTGAGCCCTGCCAGCATGGCTCAGTAGCTGAGTGTGGACCTATGAACCACGAGGTCACAGTTTGATTCCCAGCCAGGGCACATGCTCAGCTTGCAGACTTGATTCCTAATGGGGGCCATGTAGGAGGCAGCCAATCAATGATTCTCTCTTATCATTGATGTTTCTGACTCTCTCCCTCTCCCTTCCTCTCTGAAATCAATAAAAATATATTTTTAAAAAGAGACTTGTGTTGATGTCTTTTTTCTACTTCCTTACACTTACCAGTGTTTCCATGAGTGTGAATTAAGATTGATTTAATCCCTAAAAACAAAACAAAACAAAAAAAACTGACATAAAGACAAGTCAAAACCAGATCAACAGTCAGTATCTATTAGACACAGGGCTAGGTTAATAACCATTTCTCCTTCAAGCAATTGTTACATTTCACTCCCTTTCACTGACAGGTTTCTTGAATGTATAGTCAGTGCTTTATTTTGCAGTTGTTTTTCCCACAGTTACCCTTTTTAGCCCCTGAAATCTGACTTCTGTCATTTCATTCTTCTGAAAATAATCTTCAGTCATCACCAACCATAGACCACTTTCTAACTCACATTCTCTGAAGTTGTGATACTATGACTTTTCTTCTTCTTACAATAGTTTCAGAAAAAAAGGAGAAATATTTTCCAGTGGGAGAGTAAATATGATTATGTCTTAGAAAATTTACTCCACTATCTGTTGAGAAGATAGATTAAAGGGGACACAGTCATAGCAGAACAACCAGTTGCATTTTCTTTTCTGTAAAATCTGTCTGTGCATGACCTTTGCCATTATTTTATTATCGAGGTATTGATGCCTTTCTCTTCCACTTGCTTGAACCCATTTCATTAAGATATTATTAAAGATCTTAATTATTTTTCACATTTGTAATTAATTTCCTCCCAGTTTATTATTTGCCTTATGATTTTATTTTTACATCTTTAGGTCCTTCTTTCATTATGAATGTAATAAACCTATATTCCTTGCAACAAGTTCAAATAATACAGACATGCATAAAGTAGAAAGCAAAGGGTAGAATAGTAAACATAGTTTAAATCATTCTGCATTTAAATTATGCCTCCCCTTTTTATGCCTTCTCAGTTTTTTCATAGCATTGTGTTAGGTTGTATATGTATATCTGTGTGTTTTCAATAGATATTTTTACTTCTTTAAGACAGTGTGGTGTTTGGATTTAAAGAAAAAGAGAAAGGGAAGCTCCCCCCCGCTCCCCCATTGAATCTTCATTGTCTCCTTTATACAACTTGCAGAGAAGAAATCTTACTGTTCATAAGTCACATGTTTCTAGAACTTCCATGGCAGCTATAGCAAAATATTTTGGTGACTGAAGGAGTAATGTAAATTGACCCTTTGTTTCAGACATGATCTGCTAAGTCACCTTTAAAATCAAATAGCAAAATCATTAAAAAGCATTAGGGAAAGCTATATTAACAGAGCTTTATTAATACAGCTGCTCTGCAAACACAACCCACAGAGCATCTGTTTCCACGAGAAAGCACTCATGGGCCTATCCCTCCTAGTATCTACAGTCCCATACAAAGTACTGTGCCCTGCAATCAAGGGAACAGTCTGAAGCTTGGCAGGCACATAAAGCCAGAAAAATGTAGGGTAGCTGTAGGCAGCTAATATTTGCTCGTCTTTGTTTTCTTTGTGAAAGGGAAAAGAAAGGGAACACAAATTTGTCCTAACGACCCAGATACACAACTTATTCCCTGGATTTAAAACTTCCATAATTTTGATGAATTTTGTTTGCATTACTAATGTTTGCATTGTGTCTATTTAGTTGAGCAGGCTGTATGTCAGCTCTCTGGACACAGACAATGGAGAGGCCGTGCAGTGTGTTTTAATGATTGTACATACAGAACTCCTTTTTTCTTCTCTTCTCTTTATTTTTTCTTCCTTTATTTGTTTGTGGGTTTTTTTGTTTGTTTGTTTTTTTACAGTTCTATTCCTTCAAGCAGAAATTCAGGAGTCCAGGCAATAAATTCTCCTAACCTTTCCCTAGTCTCTAACTATCAGAACAGTGTATATCATCTGTTTTTGGAAATGGTAGAATTTGCCATTCACTTACTCATTCTATAAACATTTACAGGGTAATTTTTGTATGCTAGCTCTCTTTCAGTCACCGGAGATGCAGACATGAATAGAATACAAGCCTTGCCTTTGAGTCCTTTCCAGAGGACAAGTCAGAGCTAAAATATTATTACAGCAGTGTCAGACACATTAGAATATATGTAAAGGAAAGAACCATAATTTGTAAAAAGTGGCTAAGAGAAAACACACATAGAATCTGGGGCGATGATGTAATTTATAGCGGAATGTAAATTTAGGAGGCTGAAGAAGGCTTGAGTAGACAAGGCAAGGACAAGTATTCTGAGAAAAGGAAACAGTAAGAGGAAAAGAATCAGGCACATTTTTCCTGTTTTTTTTTCCCCCTTTCTCTTTCCCCTCACTCAATAAACAATTTCCTGCCACTTTCTTTCATTTCTGTAATTTAAAAGAATTGACTCATCAAACAATAGGAAGTAAGTTCTAATGTATATAAAACTGCTCAAAATGCTTAGAGGAAGGATGCTGTGTAACTGTAAGTATAAACAAGTAATTTATAAAATGTCTCTGGGTTAACAGATTAGTGTTTCTGGAATATTTTAGTTTTCTGAAACACCACTCTAGTTTCTGGGAAGGTGAAAAAAGAGCATACACACTAACATTTATGTGGGAGGATGCTTAATGTCATATTATCCTATATAATAAAAGCGTAATATGCAAATCGACTGAATGACAAAATGACTGGAAAGTGGAGGGTGGGGCCGGCAAGCAGGCAGCTCCAGGTCAGCCAAGGCACATGCCAGCGAGCAGAGAGAGGTGATAGTGGTGGTAGTGGGGGGGGGGGGGGCAGGGCACGGGGGAGCGGTGGCAACCAGAGGCGGTGGAGAAGTGATTGGGGGAGGGCGGGGCCAGCTGCTCGCCAGCTGGTGTCGTCCCCTGATTGGCCCACCCGGTCTAAGCCATCAGTCGGACATCCCCTGAGAGCTCCAGGACTGCAAGAGGGAGCAGGCCAGGCTGAGGGACCTCCATGAGTACACGAATTTTCATGCACTGGGCCTCTAGTCCTATATAATAAAAGTCTAATATGTAAATTGACCAAACGGCAGAACGACTGGTGGAACAACTGATCGCTATGACGTGCATTGACCACCAGGGGGAAGACGCTCAATGCATGAGTGGCCCCAGTCCACAGGCCCCAGGCCAGCCAAGGCAGGTGCCAGTGGGGGCCCCTCGATCATCCTGCTTGTTGCCCCACAGATCATCCCTGATTGCTGGCCCGGCCTAGGGACCCTACCCGTGCATGAATTTTGTGCACCAGGCCTCTAGTTTATAATAAAAATATAGAAATACCTAAATTCTAACTTGTGACAACTGTTATACAAATTACACATATTAATATGTGACACATATCATTACAAATTTTTAGTAGTCACAAAGTCATAAAGTATCATCTCATACCTCTATAGAAATCTATCTATGTGTATATATATATATGGCTAATATGCAAAGTGTCCCCTCGGGAGTTCGCCCGGGAGACCGGGAGTTCGATAGCTTGCTATGACGTGCACTAACCATCAGGGGCAGCACGGAACATGGCAGGTGACCAGCCATAGTGGCAGGGTGCTGAGAGAGTGAGAGAAGGAGGAGGCAGGGAGGTGGGGAGGTGGGGGGAACCACAGGGTAATGGTGCATGGGTGGTGAGGGAGGAAGGAGGCAGAAAGCAGGGAGGCAGGGAACCTGACCAGCCCTGATCACCAGCCAGGCCTAGGGACCCTACCCATGCACGAGTTTCGTGCACTGGAGCTCTGGTATATATATATATATATATATAGAGAGAGAGAGAGAGAGAGAGAGAGAGAGAGAGAGAGAGAGAGAAATAGAAAAATCACAAGAAGGATATACAATTAATGAAAAACAGTATTTTTTCTAGATTTTAGAATTACAGATAATTTTAACTTTTATTACCACTTCCCATATTTTCAATACTATCTATAATGAACATGTCTTGCCACAGTCTTTTGTAGCGAGGGTTCAGGAATCTGGAGAAGGGTCTGCGACATAAACAGATACACTAGACAAGAAATATAAATTTGGAAGGCATGGGGAACCAGGCAGAAACTTCCTCTCTAGTGGAGTTGCTCCCCAAATGTCCAGACCCACGGCTTTTTATTTACTAGAATATACATTTGCCCTTTAGCAAAACAAACACACATATCAAAGGTAAGGTTTGGTAAGCAATAAAGGATTACCAGCTTAGGGGATTGCCTTCAGCTATTCAGTCAACAGCAGGGTAATACAATGCTGATTCTCAGCCCTGCTGAATATCAAAGTCTATCAGCCTTCTGAGCACTTCTGGAATTTATTATGACCTGCTGGTGTTAGCCTCCAGCAATGTCTCATTTTCTAATCATAAGAAAAATCAAAATTAATTACAGCAGCAGGATGGACTTAAGTATTTCACCTCTAGTTTGGTTTCTAAATTAAAGACCAACCTGGCTGGTGTGGCTCAGTGGTTGTGAGTGGATCCATGCACCAAGAGGTCTCAGATTCGATTCTAGTCAGGGCACATACCTGGAGGTTGCAGGCTCGATCTCCAGTAGGACGGCATGCAGGAGGCAGCCAAATTGATGGTTCTCTTGCATCTATCATTGATGTTTCTATATCTCCCTCTCCCTTTCTCTGTTTGAAATCAATACAAAAAACATTAAATAAAAGGCAAAAGGCCCTGACTACATGGCTCAGTGATTAGAAGCTCTGCCTGCACACCCCAGGGTCTAGGGCTCAATTCCCAGTCAAGGCCACATACCTTGGTTGCAGGTTTGATCCCCACCTCTGGACTAGTCGGGGAACATGTGAGAGGTAACCTGTGGATGTGTCTCTTTCATATTTCTCTCTCTCTCTCTCTCTCTCTCTCTCTCTCCTTCCACTCTCAATATAACAATCAATGGAAAACAATACCCTCATTCCTTAGGTGAGGATTTAATTTAAAAAATTAAATTAAAGGCTAAGCTAAATACAAGAAACATTGCCTATTTGTCTCACAAAGAACTATGCCATTGGATTTTAACTGATTGGATAAATATTTGAAAAAAATAAGTGAACTTGTAATACAGATTTGAATACTTCTGCTTTAAGTCAAAATTTCAAATATTTTTCTGCTCTATTTTTGAGTAAACAACTTTTTAAAATAGCACATATTTTAAATTAAAATCGTTGTGGATGAACTTTAGGACATAACTTTAAGAGATTTCTGTGATGGATAATTAAGATTGAATTATTATTGGTTTTAGGATTATTTTTTTTGTACCATACTGTTTTATATCATAGTTTAGCTGCCAGATTCAGATTAGTATTTACCAAGCAATGTGGCCTTTGCTCTGTCAATAATGTTGCCTAGAAATAGGTTATTAAAATTTGTCTTTGTTAGTATTAGTACCTATTCTGAGTTTTAAAATAAAATTCTAGCATTTTAAAAGTAATTCTCTTCTTTCAAGATAAGAAATATGAGCCTGGCCAGCATGACTCAGTGTTGAGCATCGACCTATGAACCAGGAGGTTACAGTTCAATTCCCTGTAAGGACACATGCCCGGATTGCTGGCTTCATTCCCTGTGTGGGACATGCAGAAGGCAGCTTATCAATGATTCTCTCTCATCATTGATATTTCTATCTTTCTTTCCTCCTCCATTCCTCTTTCTGAAATCAATAAAAATATATTTATTAAAATAAAGAAATATGTGATCACTGAGCATGTGACTTTCTTTATCTGTTGAAAATTATAGTAATAACATAATTTTCTTGTTATTGACTATGTGCCAGTTACATGGGAGATGCCCTAATTATGAGAAGTTAATTCAGCCAAAACAGCTAGACCACAATTTCTTCAAAAGATAATTGTTTTTCAACAATGTCGTATGTGGCATAGTGGTTAGGAACTTATATTTGAGATTGAATTCTGACTCCATCACTTACTTTTTTTTCTTTCTTTATTGATTGAGGTATTACATATGTGTCCTTATCCCCTCATTGTCCCCCAACCCCCTCACTCATGAACTCATGCCCCTGGTGTCTGTGTCCATTGGTTATGCTTATATGCATGCATACAAGTCCTTTGGTTGATCTCTCCCCCTTACCCCCATCCTCCCCTACCTTCCCTCTGAGGTTTGATGTTCTGATCGATGCTTCTCTGTCTCTGGATCTGTTTTTGTTCATCAGTTTATGTTGTCGCTTGTGGGAGGCCGGAGCAGCAAGGCCCCCTTCGGCGTCAGGTCTGGGGGGAGGTCCCCTGCGGAGCCCGCGGGCCGGACACCTGGGGGGGCGGCGGCGGCGGCTACTCTGGACGGGAGCAGGGCCCTTCCCGTGGAGATCGCCCCAGCTAGATCATAGAAGTTAAATGTAAAAGTTTTAAAACGCATCCGGGATTTCTGTGCACATGTAAAGGGAAAAGGCCAGTTTAAAAATGAGTGCGCACAGTTTTGAGCTGAACTTGACCTTTTGCTGTGTACAGAATAAAAACCCGAGACTGTTTTGGCCTTAAAAATGGCAGAGATGAACCTGACAAAGAAGTGTTCGGATTGAATTGGGAAAAATTGTGTTAATTGTGGTAACTAAATGCCTTTGCTTATTGGTACAGCCACCATTTTGGGCTGCATGACTTGGCAGCTGCCATGTTGGCCGCATGGTTTGCCGCTCCCCTGGGGGCCGCCATCTTGAAACAGCAAAGGCCCCTCCCTCTGATTTAGTCAGGGGTGGAGCTTTAAGGCGGAGTTTTATGGGGCAGAAGTAAGCTTGCCTCGAGGATTTATTTTTAAGCTGATCTCTTAAATCTAGAAAACCCTGCTTTCCTTAAACTAAGGACAATCAAAGGTTATGTCAAAGTCTTTAAAAGGGACTGATAGCAGTAATCCAATTTCTAAAGTCAGATAGAGACTGTGGTTTCATACTGATCTTAAAGGGCATATTTTTCCTTTGCCTGGGAGGGACAGTGCAGCTGTCCCAGGGTCGGGAGGGCTCCAGCTAACTTGCAACTCAGTGTTCGGGAGACCCAGGATATGCCTAAGTTTAACCTCTATGGTTTGGATTGCATGAAAAAAAAATTGAATGTATTGTTAATCTGAGGAATGTTAATTATTTACATGTCACCTAAAAATTAAGGCTAAAAGTTCTAACTAATAAATAATAGGCCAGTAAGCTGGAACTGGTCACTGGTGGTGGATTGTGAAAAGGGATGGACACTGCCTAATTTCTCCTTCCTTGGTACCCCTGAAACATCAGAGGGTACTTCTGGCCTTGATTTTCTTGGTTTTTGGTTTGGGATTTGTTTGTTTGTGATGAAAACCGTTTCTATATGAATGAGACATAGGTCAAGAATCTTGTCCTGGGATGTGGGAAAGAAAGGCTCCCACATCTGTTCCTGTCAGGCCCCCATCAGGGGACTTGGGTGGTGTTCCTGTTATCTGCTCAAGAGCCCAAGACTGTAAAGATACTTGTTCACTGAAAAGGTGTAAGTATAAATGTTTATTTGATGTTTGTAAACATCTCTGTCTGTTTGTTTGCTGGGAACCTTGATTTGCTATGTGATATTCTGTGCTGGGTTGGGATTTTGGAATTCTGGGGTAAATTTAAAAGGTATCTGTGGCTTTTCTAGTCTGATTGGGACATTTAAGGGTGGGGCTCACAGTTCCTCAGGGCAAAGATTTAATGGGCCCTTCCCCCTTACTGTGAAAGGAAGGCAACGGGCCCTAGAATCTGTACGAGACCAGCCCAACCCCAACTCCTCCTCATCAGCACAGACCAGGAGATTGGGTCTACAGCAGAAGGCACCGCCAGGAGACCCTCGAGCCACGTTGGAAGGGTCCCTACACTGTGGTGCTGACGACCCCCACCGCTCTCAAGGTAGACGGCGTCGCGACCTGGGTCCATCTGTGATCCGGGAAGACTTCGTCACCAAATGGAGCGTCGAGATCAACGCAACCCGCTCAAGCTCAAGCTACGGCATGCTCAACCTGCCTGATGCTGGTAACAATCCTTGCGATCACTCCTGCTACTGGGAGCCCCCACAATGCTGTGTAATAGACTGAGATGATGCCTGCATCTTCATAGACATGGCTCCAAAGAGACAAGGATAATTCATAGGAAGGTCAAGAATAGACTTTAGTAGGATTTGGCTGCCTGAAGCGGCCATGATGCCAATATTATATTTCATTGTATTGATATGTTATATTGACCTTTGATTCTCTTGCAGGTTTGAATGTATGTTGGCTGTCCTGGAAGGGGACTGTGTGGGGTGAACCCCAAGAGTAGAGGGTGTCTGGCTGCCAAGAGGGCAGGTGCCCAACTGGGCAGGGAAGGGTGCCCATCAGGTTTTGGTCTCTGTTGAGAGACAGTTGATGGTTGGCAGCCTGTATATTGTCTTTCAGGCCTGCGTAACCATGCCCACGTCAGGGGTAGTACAAACCTCAACTGTAGAAAGCTGGGAAAGGCCTGTTTGGAATAGAAGGTCTAAGGCATGGTTATGCATAGAAAGAAAGTTTAATGCCAACAGTTACTGTTTTGTTATAACTCCATGAAAAGGAATTGACAAGGAAAAATCAGAAAATCTTAGAGCAGATCAGTATGTTTTTCTCCTTACATAATTCCTCTGAAATATTGGCAATGCTAAATAAGTCATGGCAATACATTTCTTTGCATAGATTCAATAAGACTGGTTCCTAATAGTGGTTTTATTAATGGAAAACTTTGACTGGAGTATCATGTTTTATGGGCCCAGCACGCTTCCGCTGCGCCACTCTGCTCAGACATAGGAGTATCATGTTTTAAAGAGCCCTGTCTGAGCTCTAAAGACTTGAAGCCAGTAAAAATGCCACGAAGAAAATCTGGTATCTTGCTTGGGAGCCCTGAAGATGGCTGGCGCTGGAGCATCAGGCCCATGCCCTACCATCACTGGCGGTTGGTAAGAGTAGAAGGGGAGCAATAAGGATGCCTCTGCATCCCTGTGGAACCCCCACACACTCTGGGCCACAACGAGTAGGAGGGCTATTGAGATGGGCCTTAAAGCCTGGAGCGTGGGCTCAGGTGGAGTTGCTACAGGTGAAGGATTCACCTAACTCAGCAGATACTGCAGGCAGGCCTGATGGCAACTGGATGGCTTGGCTTCCTGGCCCTATGGGGCACATTAAGATTCAACCATGAGATTCCAGCAAAGGTGGTCGGTTACCATTCTTGTTGTGTTTATGCAAACATCAGGCCAAATTGAATACAGTAGATAAATTAATCTTGATTTGGTTTTTTTGATAGCCATGGAGGAATTTTAAGAAGAAAAATCCTATTTCAATAGAAGTTGTTAAAGCTAAAATGGTTTCTTTCCCTTCCATCGGACCATTTGTTAAGCATATAGGGATAGTTGAGTTGATAGTTCTGTGTGCCCAGTTCGGGCCTCTAACAACGGTGGAATAGAAATGCAGCCCGTCTCATGATTGAGCCAGAAGTTCCAAGACAAAGGGGGGAATGAAAGGGCGAGGGCTAGGCCCTCCACCTTGCCCCAGGGTAAGGGCTAGGCCCTCCACCTTGCCTCAGGGTAAAGGCTACGCCCTCCACCTTGCCCCAGGGTAAGGGCTACGCCCTCCACCTTGCCCCAGGGTAAGGGCTACGCCCTCCATCTTGCCCCAGGGTAAGTGCTCCATCTTATCTTGGCCACGTGCTTGGCAAGGAGCTTCTTCCCGGAAGTCTAAGCCTCTGCTAGCCACACCCAGGAACAAGACACTGACTTGTGCCTGGCCAATCGGCAGAGCACAGTCCTTTCTCCTCCCCTTACTCCAACTCCCCCTATATAACCGGTCTCCACACAGAGTTATCTTTCTGCTTCCTGCCGCTGCGTCGGCAAGATGGGGGAGCCGAGCTAGCTCGAATAAAGACTCTTATGCTTTTGCATCGGACATGGCTGGCTCCCTGATGTGGTTTCTTGGGGATCCTGAAATCTGGGCATAACAGATCCTACTCATTTCTTTTACACAGGGGTCCTCAAACTACAGCCCGTGGGCCACATGCAAATACAAATATTGTATTTGTTCCCGTTTTGTTTTTTTACTTCAAAATAAGATATGTGCAGTGTGCATAGGAATTTGTTCATAGTTTTTTTTTAAACTATAGTCCGGCCCTCCAATGGTCTCAGGGACAGTGAACTGGCCCCCTGTTTAAAAAGTTTGAGGACCCCTGCTTTTACATATTGGGTACACAGAAATTTTTATTTGAGAAAAAAACTTTCCCTAACCTCCATCATACACAAAAATGATAGATAGGGAGATGATAGATAGATGATGATAGGTAGATAGATATATGATAGATAGATAGATAGATAGATAGATAGATAGATAGATAGATAGATAGATAGATGTTAGATAAAATACATACTATGGGAATTGCAGTCATGGTGCCAATTTGAAGCCATTATTTTCTTGGGGTCTTTCAGTCAAAGTAGAGACTTGTTTGGAATGCTTAAAATGACAAAAAGGAGAACTTTGGAAGTTGTTCTTTACTGATAGGAGTTTTTTTAAAAAATCACAAGGCTGAGCCATCAACTTTTAGGAATGATAAGCTTTTATTTCTATTCTGTCTATCTGGAGCTTTCATAATTTTCCCAATAACCATCATTGCTTTGGTCCAGGACTGAAATCAGATGGTATTTCAGGTAATATTTATTTTTGTTTCATTTGAATTCACATACAAATAGATATCTTTGTTCTTTTTGTAGACAAATATTTGGAGTATATGTCTTTAAGTCGCAGGTTGAAGAGAAAGAGAAGTTACCAGTCTGAAAACTATTTCTTCTTCACTCTATAGTTAAAACAATGCTTTCCTCTAGATTATTAAAGGAAGGTAAAGGGAGCTTAGGGATTGTAGGTACTCTGGGGAATATTTCATCTCAAAGAAAGGAATTTCTAAAATTAAAAATTATATTTTAATGTGAAATGGGACCAAGCAACTCAGCAGTTATGTTTAAGATAAGCTTTTTATTGGCTAAAAGAAAGATTGATTTGCATTTAATAATAACAATATGCTTTTGGAAAAGTATTAACTATTATGATGGTTATTGTATATATCCACTGGTAAAGTTATATGTATTCAGTTTTGTCTGTTTACTAACCTTTTACATCACTTTAAAATTATACCTTAAAGGCAATTTAATCATCTAATTCTAAAACTATTAAGCTCTTTCTCATAGTTTCCATAGTAACAGATAACTAAAGGTGGGGAGGTTTATTATGGGAACAGGTCCTACAACAAATTCTATCACATACATATATTTTATTAAATAACATTTGTTAGAAAACAGGCAAAAATAATTAATATAACTTGTGTAAAATTGGGTACGTCTACTCTATCTACACTTTGGGTGCTTTAAACACATGTTGTATTAAAGGTTTACTGGAGGCAGAAGCACATCCTCTAGAGGCAAAATTCAGTTAATTTATTATCTGCATGAAACAAACGGAATGCTAAGAACCAATTACTGAATGTGTTACCATTTAATGATCAAGCCTCAGGCACCATCACTAAAGAACTAACTACAGGATTTACTAGACTCTTACTTGCTGGAGAAACGGGACACTATCCTGTGGAATGGCCCACCTCTCAGATTTTTAAATATTCTTTCTGGTGTCATTTACTTGGTGCCTCCACACCTGCAAAGTCTATCATCTAGAATTCAAATCTAGTCTTGGTTAGAAGCCATTATTGGTGATGTTGTATTTTTTTTTTTTTTGTATCCCCTCTTATATGAAATTATATTACACACACACACTCAAATTTTATTAAGCAACACTTATTAGCAAGCAGGCAAAAATATAACCTAATATTTGGTCATCTTGCCAATAGATTTTTTCCCCCCATAGAAACGTAGGTTTATTTTGATAGAGACAAGCTGAATACAAAGGGCTGAGATAAATGAGTAATTGTTAACATAAAATAATAGAACATTTTAATAAAAATTAATATATTTTCTTGAACATTAACTTGCCAGACACTGAATAACAGCACAAATTAAAAGCATAAGCATTTATACCTATTTTTCTTGTTCTCCAAAAGTGAAATATTTCCTGTTGCGCACACCAAACAAGTCAGTCCAAGACTAACGATGACACTAAGACTTTTGTTTTGAGTTAAGGTGGTAGCAGCCTGACCCAAGAGTAACAGTGATAAACAGTACAGAAAAGACCCCTGCTCTCCTGGAGCTTACACTCTAATGGTATAAAAGTATGATAAACAAGTAAGTAAGTAAGTAAGTAAATATGATCATTCCACGTAGCAATGCAGATATAAATAAACAACTAGTAAATGAGATAGAGAATTCAAAGTGGTCCAGGAAAGCCTCTATGAAGAAGTGACATTTGAGCACTGCCTAAAAAATTGGCAAATGAATATCCACTTGTGGCATAAACAAGTTTGGCATGTTTGGGAAAAGAAAGGAGACATTTAGCTGAAGCATTAGTGATCTAGGGAAATGTATCTCACGGCAATGTGGGAGACCAGATATTGTACTTCTCTCTACCACCAAACACATAAAAACAATGAGTGTAGTATTACATATTTATTTTGAAATGGATAGCTGACTTTAAAAATGAAGTGAGTAAAGTCCCTATTCGCCAAAAACAAAGGGGGAACATTAAAGTGGTAAGGTCAAACTAAATATTACTTGAGTTGGTCATCAAGAGTATGGATTTTAATAACCATATGGGATAAAAAATGAGGCCATGGGCCCAATGGAAGCAAAATGTTGAAATTGAGAGTTCTGCTAGGCGCAGTGGTTCTCAACCTTCCTAATGCCACGACCCTTTAATACAGTTCCTCATGTTGTGGTGGCCCCCAACCATAAAATTATTTTTGTTGCTACTTCATAACTGTAATTTTGCTACTGTTATGAATCGTAATGCAAATATCTGATATGCTATATGTGTTAGAGGCTTAGAAAAATTTTCTCACCAATACAAAAATATTCCACCAAAACATAGTTTTCATGAGATTAGGATCTTTGGTTGTTTAATTCACTGCTAACTTCCTAGTCCTTAGCACAGTGATGGCAAACAGCAGGAACTTATGGAATGTTTATTGAATGAATGAATGAATGTCTTTGCCTGGGCTGTAAGTGAAGAGGAAAAAGTTTCCCTTCTGAATTTTAACCATTGGCCTTCTCTCACATAAATTTTGGGATTTATTTATTTATTTTTATTATTTATTTATTTATTTTTAAAATATATTTTATTGATTTTTTACAGAGAGGAAGGGAGAGAGATAGAGAGTCAGAAACATCGATGAGAGAGAAACATCGATCAGCTGCCTCCTGCACATCTCCCACCGGGGATGTGCCTGCAACCCAGGTACATGCCCTTGACCGGAATCGAACCCGGGACCCTTCAGTCCGCAGGCCAACGGTCTATCCACTGAGCCAAACCGGTTTTGGCAAATTTTGGGATTTAAAGTTAGAATTGAAAACACATGGGAAGTTTGCAAATCTCCAAGACAAGAAATTTACACAAAAATTGCTCCAAATTGTGACACCCATGGAGAGCCTAAATTAACAAAAGAACACATTTTCAACTAAGATTTTCTACAGAAAATAAAACCCCACTAAAAATAAGCTTAGAATCTAAAATTATAAAACATACAAGGAAATAAGCTTGAGAGTAAGAGCAAACTTAAGATTTCCAGATAGTAGAAAAGATAAAAAGGGATTTAAAACTTGACAAAAGAATGAGACCCTACTTTTAAATGAAAGACTGTCAAATTTGATGAGTCAGATTGTTTTTTAGAAATAAAATATAGTCACACAAAACTTAATGGATGAGTTGAATAGCAAATTAGATAAGTCTGAAGAGAGAATTGGTGAACTAGAAGCAAGCATTAAACAAAATTAGCCAAAATGCAGCATAAATAGACAGAAAATAAGAAATAGATAGAGGGGACCCAAGATCACAGCAGAGTAAGTGGAAGTTACACTTACCTCCTCCCAGGACCATATCAAAATAAAAACTAAATAATAGAACAATCAACCAGGATTACCATATGAAGACTAGCTGAACAGAAGTGTGATAACTAAGGATATGCAGAAGAAGCCATGTTGAGACTGTTAGGAAGGGTGGAGATGCAAGAAGGGCTGGCCCAGAACCCACTTGGCAGTAATTGAGAATCAGGAGGGATAGCTCAGCTGTAGAGATCCACCCTAAAGAGTGAGGGGTCTGAACCCCACACTGGGCTCCCCAACCTGAGCACCAATGCCTGGAAGAGAAGCCCGCAAAATATCTGGCTGTGAAAATCAGTGGGGATTCCACCCACCAGGGTGAAATTGGAGGCTGCTGGAAACCCAGGTGTCCTCTTTAAGAGCCACTGCACAAAATCTAGCTCACAAGCACTCACCCTGGGCTCAATCAGGACAGCAGCTCAGCAGGGACTGGAGTGACACAGAAAGAGATTGTGTAACTTCAGGAAGAGGGCTGGAAGGACAGAAACCTATGTCCCTGGGCCGAGTCCCTTTCCACACTGACTACAGATGCCATTTTTCCTAGGTGGAGCCCTTTCCTCTGTACTACATTAGCCTGACCAACTGAGCCCTCACCCTGCCAAGCTTGCTCCCTGCAGAGGAATCTGTTGGCTGCAGCCAGCCTGGGCCTGGGTTGCATTCTCTCATGGAAAGTCCTTGAGGAAATCTGGGAAAACTCAGGGTGTGTCTGAGACACACAAGGAGAGACTGAGTTTGTGTGGCTTTAGGAAGAGGCCATTTCCCCCAAGTGCCCTACCTGTGTTGGGCCCAACCTTCTCAGAGCATCAGTCTGAGGCTGTGCACTAGCCCCACAGGGGGAGCACTGCTCAGCCACCAGCCGGGCTGATGGCTGGCCAAGCGCAGCGGAGGTGTGGTGGTGGGAGCCTCTCCTGCCTCTGCAGCAGTGCTAAGGATGTCCAACTGTGGCTTAGGGAGCGGGCCTAAGCCACAGTCGGACATCCCCCAAGGGCTCTCGGACTGCTAAAGGGCGCAGGCTGGGCTGAGGGTCCCCCCCTCTATGTGCACAAATGTCATACACTAGGCCTCTAGTTTAGTATATAATTATGGCAAGATGTGTGACTGTGTGTACTAGAATAATAGTTGTAGCAATATGTTCAATAATTTAGAAAAAGTCTCAAGAAAGCCATATGTAATTGTAAATTTCTGACAAGGTAAATTAACCAACATGTATATATGTATTTTTATCTTATCACTTTTACTGACCACCAGGCAGCAGCTCCTGTGTTGAATGTCTGGCCCCTGGTTGTCAGTGCGTGTCATACCGACCAGTCTTTCTGCCGTTTGGTTGATTTTCTGCCGTTTGGTTGATTTGCATATTACCCTCTTATTATATAGGACTAGAGGCCCGGTGCACAAAAATTTGTGCACTGGCGGGGGGGGGGGGGGCGGGGGAGGCTGTCCCTCAGCCCCACTTGTGCCCTCTCACAGTCTGGGACCTCTCGGGAGATAACAACCTGCTGGCTTAGGCCTGCTCCCGGGTGGCAGAGGGCAGGCCCAATCCCTAGGGGCCTGCCCCACAGCCCCTGGTCAGGCTCAGAGCAGGGCCAATTAGGGATTTGGGGTGCCTCCCCCTGTCACACTCAAGTCAGGGTCGATGGGGAGGTTGTGGCACCACCCCCTGTCACACTGGCTCTGCTGATCCCAGTGCTGGGAGGCCTCGCTGCTCCACTGATCCCGGTGCTGGGAGGCATATTACCCTTTTACTATATAGGATAGAGGCCTGGTGCACAGGTGGGGGCCGGCTGGTTTGCCCTAAAGGGTGTCCTGGATCAGGGTGGGAGACCTGTTTGGGTGCCTGGCCAGCCTGGGTGAGGGGATGATGGCTGTTTGCAGCTGGTCACACCCCCTTTAGGTTGGGGGTCCCCAATGGGGTGCCTGGCCAGTCTGAGTGAGGGGCTGAGGGCTGTTTTCAGGCTGGCGGGCGACTGAAGTTCCCAACCTCTCCTTTTTTCTTTTTTTTTAATTCTGGGATTTATTTACCTTCTATGGCTGTCACTGGAGCTGAGAGCCGGCTTTAGCTCTGAGGCCAGCTCCAGCTTGAGGCCTTAGCTGCTGAAAGCAGGAATCTAGGGTTTGTTTGGGTTCTATAATTGCAACATTGTTTCTGTCCTGCTTGCTCCAGCTCTGATGGCTGAAAGCAGGTTTCTGGGTTTTGTTTAGCTTCTATAATTGCAACATAGTTGCTTAGACTGCAGCTCAGAGGCCGGCAACGGCAGGCGGGGAACCTTGGCTTCCTCCTTCACTGGAGCAAGCAAGCCTCCTGTTCACTTCAGCTGCCTGGCTTCCAGCCGCCATCTTGGTTGGCAGTTAATTTGCATATCGCCCTGATTAGCCAATGGGAAGCGTGTCGGAGGTACTGTTAATTACCATGTTTGTCTATTATTAGATAGGACTAGAGGCTTGGCGCATGAAATCATGCACAGGTAGAGTCCCTCGGCCTATTTTGCAATCACGGCCATCTTCCCCTGCTGCCAGCAGCCGGCCCCGCCCCACCACCACCCACCCAGGTTCCCCATTCACCATCCGGAGATTGGAGCCTGCTGGCCAGGGGGGAGGGACCAAGAGGTTGCCCATTCCTGCCTGCTCGCCAGCCCCACCCCCACCGCGGGTCACCCTCTGTGTGTGGGGCAACTGGCAGGGCAGGGTGCCACTGGCATACCCCGCCACACACCCCAGTTCCCCAATCACCATCGGGCAATGGGAGCCTGCGGGCCAGTGATAGGGAAAAAGAGGTCAGATGTTCTTTCCGCTCACCAGTCCTGCTCCCTGCCGCCACCCACTCTGGTTCCCCATTCGCCATCAAGCAATGGGAGCCTGACAGCCAGGGGAGGGATCGAGAGATTAGTTGACCATTCCTGCCCACTCGCCAGCTCCACCCCCACTGCAGGTTGCCCTCTGTGTGGGGGGGCAATCCACAGGGTGGGGACCTTGGACTGGCACCGTCTGCATCTCCTGCCACCCACCCCAGTTCCCCGTTCACCACTGGGCAATGGGAGCCTGCTGACTGGGGAAAGGGACCGAGAGGTGGTCAGTGCTCCTCATAGTAACTGGTCAAGCGGTAATTCTGGTCATTCTGCCATTATGGTTGCTGGGCTTTTATTATATAGGATGTTTGACTCAAAATCAGATGAGTGAAAAGTCCTCCTGTGTAGATCAAACTTCTTTCCTTCGAAACAGGTGAAAGCAGCCATAGTCTGCCTATCCCTAGGTTAAACATCATCCTGTTGCACAGTCTGCTCATTGAATTCCCTGCAAAAACTTCCCTTTGAGAGTGAATAGAGTCTCAGTTAAGAGTCTCTGAGCTATTTTTCCTTTCTTGCCTTTTATGGTCTCACCGAATTTCTCTTTTTGTTGCCTTCTAAAATTCCTTCTAATTTCTCAACTTACTTGTAGTCTAAAAATTTGTTTTTTCTTTACAATTCTGGATTTCCAGCCTTATAATTCCACCCCAAAATGGTCTGTACATTTTGTTTATACAATGTTTATAGCAACATTAGGGTAGAATTTAGCATATTTAAAAGAAGATAGCTTATTTGTTTTTAGTTTATCTCTGGTTGCTCTGGGTTTCTCCTAATCCACATATATGTTGTCTCAAGGAAAGGAGGAGAGCCATATCTGTGTGCAGAAGGCCCACAAAATGAGCTATTTGCCTGCAAGAATCTAGCCAAACTGTGCCACAGCTTGCAACAGTGAATTGGATGAGAAATGTGTCTGGATTAACAACTAACATGTTTTAGTAAGGGAGGACTAACAGTTTAGGCATCAAGAGACTCCAATCTAGTTTTGAGTTTGCAACTAACCAACTGCATGATATTTCATGATCACTGAAGCTTTTTCAATCTCAGTGTCCTAAAAAAGTGAAATATGTAAATTTTAAGGCTCAAAATATAATTCAATATTCACTGGCTCTGATGTTCAGGAATGATTTTCTTCTGTAGTCACCCATTCAGAGACTACAGAAAAGGCAGAGACTACTCTTTCTATGGAAAAAAATAAAGTGCGTTGATGAGAGAATACAGGCTCAAGAGCCTGACACACCTCTGCTGGATCTCACTTCTGCCCTCTACCAGGTGGTCCAGAGTGAGTGATACACCTTCTGTCTGTCTTAGCTCTGTGTGTGTATGACAGGAACGATAACATTTGACTCACAGGATTGTTCTGAGGATTGCAAGAGCGAGCGACATAGTATGCAAATGGCATGTACATGATAGGTAGCCTATAAATGGAAGTTATTCTTAACACTGTCCTTCTACTTACTGGTTTGCAGAGGAGACTGTGTTTTGACTGGGAGAATTCAGTGCTATAAAGAACTCAGTAATTGGTAGATCGTTTAAAAGTGTCCAACACAAAACGTATAAAGTAAAAAGGCAAAATTCCCTTTGTTCTTCTTCCAGCACCACTGTCCACACATATATCTGTCCAGATTATTTCTAAATATAAAAGTATAGGTGCATAAATATAATTACTTCCACAAAAACCATATGTTACAGATAATGTTAGATAAGTATATTTGAACGGTAAGTGTGAAGGAATAATGAATATTTCTTGTTTAATAAGAAAACAGTAGCTTTGGGGAAAAATTTAGCTGTGAGCAAAGTGGAAAGAGATATCTGCATGTCACTCCAGTTTTTTTGTGTTTTTTTTTACAAAAATTAAAACTTCACTACTAAAATCATTATTCAAATATTCATGTTGTTGAGTGAAATAAAATCATATAAACATTGTCCAAACTGTATGGAGATTTTTGAGTGCGTGGATGACAAATGAATAAGAAAATAACTTGCTGAAATGCTATTAGGCCCTTTTCCTGCTAAGACACTTCCTTCCAGCAACCTAACAAAGTTTTGCAAACACAGACAAAGATTCTCTGCTGTTGGAAAAAGACATAGATTCTCTGCTGTTATTTGTTACAGCAAGTGCAAACTGACCTAGTTAGGGTTGCTATGGATACCATAATTGTGAATTTAATAATACTCTCTGAAGGAGTAGCAAAACAGCTCTACAAAAATGGTGAGACCCATCTGAGCCTCAGCCTTGAAAGGTGAAGAACTGAGTCAGAGAGGCTGAGTGGTTTACCCATTACCAAGAGAGAACTCAGGAGAAATCTCAGAATTCATTAGCCTAATGTCTCTGAGTTCAGTCCCCACATGCTTTTTAAAGCCACTCACTTCATGAAAAATGCTTCTTAGTTTGTGGTTTACATGAGTGAGCTCTTGCTGCATTTATTAAAAAACTAGTGGCCTGGTGCATGGATTCATGCAAATTGAAAGGAAATTAATTAGAAGAAATATTTTAATATCACTATTTGCCCTTTCTCTAAATAGAAGTGGCAGAGAGGAAAGAAAATTAGTAAAATGTATGTGAAAATAATATATAAATTAATTAATAAATAAACAATAACAACATGATATAACAACAAAGACACAATACAAAAAGAACAAACACATGATATAAAAACAACAAAAACATGATATAAAAACAACATTGATAAAACCAATGACTGATAAATTGATTAAGCATATTCTAACACTGAGGCCAGTGTCAGACGGGGACAAATCAATCCTTGGAATCAGAACCACCTCTTCCTTCCACAGATCCTGTTAAAACTTCAGCTTCGATTATGATAGCTCTCAATCTTTTGATAATATATCTAGTACCATTACAAAGACCCATTTACTATTAAGATTTCTCAGTAGCATGATGATTGCACCTACTTTCAATTCTAATTTATGACACAGCATTCCTGAAGGAGTAATACTTTTAAGAAATTCTATGGATTGAAGCAAGTCTTGCCCCATAATGGTGTCTCAAGCACAGTTGTTCTCCCACTGCAGACACAGCTGATTCTCACAACCAACTGGCCTGGAGGTCAATTCCTCCCAGTGATAACTACAACAATCAAGGCTTAACTACAACAAGACTGTGCACAAAGCCCACAAGGGGGTGCACCAAGAGTGTCTACCACAGGTAATTGGGACACTTAGCACAGAAAGTCACTCTGTCAACACAGCAAAGCATAAAAAAATGCCAAGACAAAGAAACAGGACACAAATGACAGAAATGGAGGAAAGCAAACTTCTGGATATAGAGTTCAAAACCACACTTTTAAGGTCTTTAAAGAACTGTCTAGAAACTGCCGATAAATTTAGTAAGGCCCTCGAAAAGACTGGTGAGACCGCCGATAAATGTAGTGAGATCCTCAAGAAAACTAATGAGACCCTCGATGTTATGATAAAGGACCAACTAGAAAGTAAGCATACACTGACTGAAATAAAGAATATTATATAGACTCCCAACAGCAGACCAGAGGATCGCAAGAATCAAGTCAAAGCTTTGAAATATGAAGAAGCAAAAAACACCCAACCGGAAAAACAAAATGAAAAAAGAATCAAAAAATACGAAGATAGTGTAAGGAGCCTTTGGGACAGCTTCAAGCGTACCAACATCCAAATTATAGGGGTGCCAGAAGAAGAGAGAGAGCAAGATATTGAAAACCTATTTGAAGAAATAATGACAGAAAACTTCCCCCACCTGGTGAAAGAAATAGACTTCCACGTCCAGGAAGCGCAGAGAACCCCAAACAAAAGGAATCCAAAGAGGACCACACCAAGACACATCATAATTAAAATGCCAAGAGCAAAAGACAAAGAGAGAATCTTAAAAGCAGCAAGAGAAAGAGACTCAATTACCTACAAGGGAGTACCCATATGACTGTCAGCTGATTTCTCAACAGAAACTTTGCAGGCCAGAAGGAAGTGGCAAGAAATATTCAAAGTGATGAATGCCAAGAACCTACAACCAAGATTACTTTATCCAGCAAAGCTATCATTCAGAATTGAAGGTCAGATAAAGAGCTTCACAGATAAGAAAAAGCTAAAGGAGTTCATCACCACCAAACCAGTATTATATGAAATGCTGAAAGGTATCCTTTAAGAAGAGGAAGAAGAAGAAAAAGGTAAAGATATAAATTATGAACAACAAATACACATCTATCAACAAGTGAACCTAAAAATCAAGTGAATAAATAATCTGATGAACAGAATGAACTGGTGATTATAATAGAATCAGGGACATAGAAAGGGAATGGACTGACTATTCTTTGGGGGGGGGGGAGAAGGGGTGTGGGGGGTGTGGGAAGAGATTTGGACAATAATCGTGCACCTATGGATGAAGACACTGGGTGGGAGTGAGGGCGGAGGGTGGGGTGGGAACTGGGTGGAGGGGAGTTATGGTGGGAAAAAAGAGGAACCAATGTAATAATCTGAACAATAAAGATTTAATTAAAAAAAGATTTAATTAAAAAAAATTAATAAATAAAAATAAATAAATAAAAATAAAAACAAAACTTTGGACCAAAATCCCTGTTCAAAGAAACAAACAGAAAGTGGAACCTATTCTGTCATAACTACCCAAGGACTACTACAAGGAAAAATTGTGTTACATTTTTTAAATTTCCTGTTAAGATCCCCCTTCATAACTTCTATGTTCTTGTGAGGAAAAAAGTAAAACATGTTTAATCTTATGACATTGCTTTCAACAAGCAAAAAAAAAACACACCAAAAAACGAAGAAGGGTGAGATGAGATGTGGGGAGCCGACATAGGGTTAAGCCTCGGACTGACCTGTTGGCAAAGTCACAAACAAGTCTTCTTCCGAATCTTAAGCAAACCCAATCTGAGAGGTGGCCACTGATTTACATGCACTGTCATTTAAAAAATAAAAATGGGGGAATTTGCCGGAAGCCGGTCCATCCTTGTTGCTTGACATAGTCGCTGCAGGGAAGAAACATTTGCACAGCATATGTTTCAAGGTACCTGGGGCATATGGCATACTGTTCTTAATATGTTTGCTTCCCTTCTTAGCGCTATGTGTTTTAACCAAGGTCACCTCTCCCAGATAGGTTGTAGGGATTAACAGGACTAAGAAAGGGAATAAAACCCCTTAACTAAGTGCCAGGCGGGTAGTTAATCACTTTAACTATGAACAATCAGGCTTAAGCTACATAATCTTTACTTAGGATAACCTCCTTCAGTTACTTCCTTGTAGCTTAATAGAACAATAGAGTAACCTTGGAATGGAGATAAGAAACACCCTAACCTTTGGAATAGAATGGATAGGATTAAAATCAACTGGTATAAATACAGATGTAACAGGACAATAGACACAGAACTTGGCTGGAGATCCTGGCTAGAGAACCTGGCTAGGCTGCTGATCAACTGAATGCTGTGTCTGTGTTATTCCTTATCCGCCGACTTCATCCACACCTTTGGGAACCCCTGGACCTGCTGGGGTTGGACCCCAACATATGGCACAGTAGTTCCTGCAGGTTCTCTCTTCTGTCTTCGGAGCCAGTGGCCCTCCCTGTGCTGAGCAGCTAAGAAGCCCCTGTCAGCGAGCTCATAGGAGCTTGAAACCGTCATCACCCCTCCGACTCTTACCAGGAAGGAAACATGGTTGAAGCTGATCGCCCAGGAAAGCTCTTCATTGGTGGCCTCAATACAAAAACAAATGAGAAAGCCCTTGCAGCTGTATTTGGCAAATATGGACGGATAGTGGAAGTACTCTTGATGAAAGATCGTGAAACCAACAAATCGAGAGGATTTGCTTTTGTCACCTTTGAAAGCCCAGCAGATGCTAAGGATGCAGCCAGAGATATGAATGGAAAGTCCTTAGATGGAAAAGCCATCAAGGTAGAACAAGCCACCAAACCATCATTTGAAACTGGTAGGCGTGGACCACCTCGACCTCCAAGAAGCAGAAGCCCTCCAAGGGGTCTTAGAGGTGGAAGAGGAGGAAGTGGAGGAACCAGGGGACCTCCCTCACGTGGAGGGCACATGGATGATGGTGGCTATTCCATGAATTTTAACATGAGTTCTTCCAAGGGACCACTTCCAGTAAAAAGAGGACCACCACCGAGAAGTGAGGGTCCTCCTGCTAAAAGATCTGCTCCTTCAGGACCAGTTCGCAGCAGCCGTGGCATGGGAGGAAGAGCTCCTGTATCTCGTGGAAGAGATAGTTATGGAGGCCCACCTCGAAGGGAACCCCTGCCTTCCCATAGAGATGTTTATTTGTCCCCAGGAGATGATGGATATTCTACTAAAGACAGCTACTCAAGTAGAGATTACCCAAGCTCCCATGATACAAGAGATTATGCTTCACCACCAAGAGGTTATACTTATCGTGATTATGGTCATTTCAGTTCACGTGATGACTATCCATCAAGAAGCTATAGTGATAGAGATGGCTATGGTCGTGATCGTGACTATTTAGATTATCCAAGTGGTGGTTCCTACAGGGATTCCTATGACAGTTATGGTAATTCGCGTAGTGCTCCACCTACACGAGGGCCCCCACCATCTTATGGTGGAAGCAGTCGCTATGATGATTACAGCAGCTCACGTGATGGATATGGTGGAAGTCGAGACAGTTACTCAAGCAGCCAAATTGACCTCTACTCAAGTGGTTGTGATTGGGTTGGCAGACAAGAAAGAGGGGTTCCCCCTTCTATGGAAAGGGGGTACCCTCCTCCACGCGATTCCTACAGCAGTTCAAGCCACAGAGCACCCAGGGGTGGTGGCCGTGGAGGAAGCCTATCTGATAGAGGAGGAGGCAGAAGCAGATATTAAAAACAAAACTTTGGACCAAAATCCCTGTTCAAAGAAACAAACAGAAAGTGGAACCTATTCTGTCATAACCACCCAAGGACTACTAAAAGGAAAAATTGTGTTACATTTTTTAAATTTTCCTGTTAAGATCCCCTTTCATAATATTTATGTTCTTGAGAGGAAAAAAATAAAACATGTTTGAAAAATAAAAAGAAATAAATTCTATGGGGAAAGTTTCTTTTTCGGCATCATACGTTGAATCTAGTATTATTGTCAATTACACTGTCGTCTCTGAGTCTTAATGCAATATCTGTTCCCCAGCCTTTCTCACCATGTGGGAAAAGAATAGGATACATCATTGCATCTAATTAGGAAACAGGATTCTGATTTGTTTCATTTTAGTGACATTCGGAGTATTGGGATCTGGTTTACAATGAATGAGCAAGTCCCTTTCAAAAGAAGGTCCTCCATCTTCGTTTCTGAATATCATGGCAACTTTGGTTACACAGGGATAATTATATCTACCCGGATCACTATTATGATCATATTAAATCACCATTGTTACTTCCATGCAATGCCACTGCTTTCTTTCAGCTTCAGAATGTCAACAAAAACAACCAAATTCATGATCGACAATGACAGATGGAAACACATATGCGAGTGATTGGCGCCAGTGAGAGCTTTATATTTATCATGCATGCATGAGTCAACTTAGCCTTTTATAGATATAGATCAAACTTGCTTAATTAGACCTGCTTTCTGAAGTTGCTAAACTTTTTCCAGCCCAGTGAAGCACCCCAACTTCTCTTTCAAGTAATTGTCAGCAATACAGCAGTAAATATCAACATGAAGCAGATTATTATTGTAGATCATGCAGGGGGACCAAAGGGTAAAATATTTAACTGTAGCAGTGTTTGACTGTATTCTGCACAGTGAGAAAACCTGAAGTCATTTTCAAGGTCCACCATTTCTTACTTCTTTTCAGTCAGGTCAAGTTTCTAAGCCTTCTAAATCTCCATTTTCTGCCTAATGAAATTAGGATTCCACCAAGTCTCCTATCTACTTACTCCAGGACTTCTGTGAGGATCAAATGAGATGAGGCACGTGAAAAACACTTCACAGACATTTGGTTACAGTGTAAAGTGTTTCCACCTGAGGCTAGTTGTCACTAGGGAGAGGAAGCTAGGTGTTGTTACTTGACATCATTACCCGGATGGTCAGACACCTAACATAGTAGCCTTTTATATACAGTGGGGCCTTGACTTACCAGTTTAATTCATTCTGAGACCGAGCTCGTTAAGGAGCTCATTAAGGAGCTCATTAACTCAAATTACTCTATCAACTCAATGCAACAAATCGGCTGAGAGATAGCTGGTATCTCAAAAAACTCGTTAGTCAGGACACTCGTAAGTCAAGGCCCCACTGTAGATAGATACACTCTTCTCCTAGTTGTCTACAACTACTGCTTTCTACCTCCAGACTGAAAAAGCACAAGCATTTGGGGGTCAATATACTCAGTTCTCACAACAAACAGGTTTAAGCACAAAAGAAAACCAAGTAAAATCTAAAAGAACATGCCTTGGAGGTAGAAGAACAAAGGACCATTTCTTTTCCCTCTCTTTTTAAAAAAACCTCACCTGAGGACACGATTTTATTGCTTTTAGAGAGAGAAAAGGGGGCGGGGGGAGAGAGAGAAACTTTGATATGTTGATATGAGAGTGAAACATCCATCAGTTGCCTCCCACATGTGCCCAGAACAGAGATGAAACCCAAAACCCGAGTACGTGCCCTGACGGAGGAATCAAACCTGAGACCTTTTCATGTATGTGATGGTGTTTCAACCAACTGAGCCACACTGGCCTGGGGGAAGAGCTGTTTCTTTTGAGTCTCTGGGATCATTTAATTGCCATATATTACTTATGAGTCTGCAGCATAGAGACCTGCATATAAAACATGGTACTATATTCAACCATAAAATTTTATTTTTCAATAAATGTTTTGTAATTATTCATAATTTCAAGCAAAGAAACAGGAAGCCAGCTGCTTACAACTAAAACAAAAAGTACCTATAGTTCTATCTCATACTTAGAAGCTGATTAACCCAAATTAGGTCCAAATTTTAGGACATAAAGATGGAAAAGCCTGGCCAGCGTGGCTCAGTGGTAGAGCATCAACCTATGAACCAGGAGGTTACAGTTCGATTCCTGGTCAGGGGACATGCCCGGATTGTGGGCTTAATACCCAGTGTGGGGCGTGCAGGAGGCAGCCGATTAATGATTCTCTCTCATCATTGATGTTTCTATCTCTCCCTCTCTTTTCCTCTCTAAAATCAATATAACAAATATATATCCTATCTAATAAAGAGGGAATATGTTAATTGACCATCACATCCTCACAAAGATGGCAGCACCCACAGCCAATAAAGAGGGGATATGCAAATTGACTGTCACACCCTCACAAAGATGGCAGTGCCCAGTCCCCTCAGCTCTGCCTCATCCAGCCAGAGTCCCCCAGTCCCCTCAGCCCTGCCTCACCCAGTCCACAAAGCATCCAGCCTCATCCAGCCTTTGTCCCCCAGTCCCCTAAGCCCCACAGGGGAAGGCAGTTGGGGGCGATCGGGCTGGCAGAGGAGGGCAATTGGAGTGATCAAGCTGGCAGGGGAGGGCAGTTAAGGGCGATCATACCGGCAGGGGAGCAGTTAGGCATCAATCAGGCTGGCAGGGGAGTGGTTAGGGGGCTATCAGGCTGGCAGGCAGAGTGGTTAGGAACAATCAGGCAGGCTGGCGAGTGGTTAGGAGCCAGCAGTCCCAGACTGAGAGGGATGTCCGAATGCTGGTTTAGGCCCGATCTCTGCAGTCAAACCAGCAGTCAAACATCCCCCAAGAGGTCCTAGATTGGAGAGGGTGCAGGCTGGGCTGAGGGACACCCCCCCATGCACAAATTTTGTGCACCGGGCCTCTAATATATATATATATCATCTAGTGTGTGTGTATATATATATATATATAGCTACACTAATAAAAGAGAAACATGGTAATTAGCATACGACCGCTACCCTTCCCATTGGCTAATCAGCATATCCTTATGCAAATTAACTGTCAGCCAAGATGGCGGCCAGCAGCCATGCACTGAAGCGAGCAGGGAGGCTTGTTTGCTTCAGTGACTGCGGACTCCAACGTTCCCTGCCTAACTTGCCGGCCTCTCAGCTGCAACTCTAAGCAACTATGTACTATGTTGCAAATAAGAAGCTAAATAAAACCCCAGAAACTGGCTTTCATTCAGCTGGGCTTCAGCCAGCCGGACCGCAACATTGTATCGATGTTTTCAGCAGCGAGGCCTCAGAGCTAAAGCTGGCCCAGAATAAAAAAAAAAAAGAAAGAAAACAAGGAGCGGTTGGGAGCTTCAGTCACTCGCCACCCGGAAAACAGCCCTCAGCCCCTCACCCAGACTTGCCAGGCACCCCAATGGGGACCCCCACCCTGATCCAGGACACCCTTCAGGGCAAACCAGCCGGCCCCCACCCATGCACCAGGCCTCTATTCTATATAGTAAAAGAGTAATATGCCTCCCGGCACCAGGATCAGTGGAGCAGCGAGGCTCTTGGCACCGGGATCAGCGTGACAGGGGGCAGCGCCCAAACCCCCTGATCACCCTGTGGCTCTGTGTGTGACAGGGGGCAGGGCCACAACCTCCCTATCCGCCCTGCTCTGTTCGTGACAGGGGAAGGCGCCCCAACCCCCTGATCGGCCCTGCTCTGTGTGTGACAGGGTTTGGTGCCCCAACCCCCAACCCCCCACTGGCCCTGCTCTATGTGTGGCAGGGTAGAGCCATAACCTCTCCATCAGCCCTGCCCCGAGTGTGACAGTGGCGGCACCCCAACCCCCTGATCGGCCCTGCTCTGTGGGTGATAGAGGGTGGCGCCCCAACCCCCCTCTACTGGCCTTGCTCTGTGTGTGACAGGGTAGAGCCATAACCTCCCCATCGGCCCTGCCCTGAGTGTGACAGGGTGCAGCTCCCCTACTCCCCTATCGGCCCTGCTCTGTGTGTGACAGGGGGCGGTGCCCCTACTCCCCTATCGGCCCTACTCTGTGAGTGACAGGGGGGAGCTCCTCAACCCTCTGATCGACCCTGCTCTGTGTGTGACAGGGAACGGAGCCCCAACCCCCTGATGGGCCCTGCTCTGTGAGTGACAGGGGGTGGCGCCACAACCTCCCCATCGACCCTGCCTTGAGTGTGACAGGGGGCGGTGCCCCAACCCCCCAATCGGTCCTACCCTGAGCGCGACTGAGGGTGGCATCGCAACCTCCCGATCCTCCCTGCTCCGTGCATGACGGGGCAGCACCCCAACTCCCCAATCAGCCCTGCTCTGAGCCTGACCAGGGGCTGCACCTAGGGATTGGACGTGCCTTCTGCCACCCGGGAGCAGGCCTAAGCCAGCAGGTCGTTATCTCCCAAGGGGTCCCAGACTGCGAGAGGGCACAGGCCGGGCTGGGGGACCCCCCCCCCCCCCAGTGCACAAATTTTTGTGCACCGGGCCTCTAGTATATATATATAATATATTTAAGTTGGGAGAAATTTGAGGGAGAAGGCAACAACAACAAAAATCTAAATCTTCCTGGAACATGAGAATAGTTCACCTCCAGTTTCAATTGTGACCCAAGTTGCTGTTCTGCTGGAATAACTGTTAAATGAAATCTGGAAAATCATGAACTATTGGAAATTGAACCGGATGCTCTGACTTAGATAATGGTATCACTGAATAGATGCTTTTCTAAGATTCCAGTGCCACTTTTTCTTGCTTATGTAGCTGGTTTTGATCATAGCCAGGCTATTCCAAGCACTTGCAAAGGTTCTCCCCCTTCCCAAGATAAATTTCCCCCCAACAACCTTGAAAATCTTATGATGGATGATTCAGTATAGGTGAGGCAAAGGCCCAGATATAATCATATGTCATTGCTAAAATTACTTCAGTCAAGAGGATAAAAACATTAGGAGCTTTACCTCCTTCCAAACCTCAGGTCCCATCCATTGTTTGCTGACAGGATTATTATGCTGCTGCTTGGTCAGTGCATTAACCGAAATTGTTGCTTTCAGAAAGCATAGCAGTGGATATAAAAACGCAGCTACAAGATAGCAGGGCCACTGTGCACAATTTACAGTTGAATAGGGAGCTCTCAAAGCTGGCTCTATGGTCATCTCACAAATGTATTAATGACCTTCCTCAAATGTATTTGAGGAAGTAATATCTTTGATTTGCTCTTTTGTTTCCAGATCTATATCCTATTTTTCCAGGAAAAGGAGATCATTTCTCTAATCAGAGGGAGAGAAAAAAAAATACTGCAGCTCACAGCTAAGTTTCTCCCCATAAATTGGCAGGCTGCACAGGACCAAAGTAGCTATGCCTGACCCCCACAGCAGCAAATAGGTATTGATCTCCTATTGCTAGTCACTAGGATATCAAAAGCAAATCACTTCAAGTACTCATAATCTAATGAGTCTCTCTCCTATGACAGAGGCATGCTGCTCTGTGATTTCAGAGGAGGGAGTGAGTGATTGTTCTCAGGGGACAGGAGGGAAATATAGAGGAGGGGATATTTAAGCGGGGTCTTGAATGATCAGTAGATTTCATAGGGTGGAGAGGGCTATTCCAAGTGAAAGAAACAGGTTTTAAAAAAATCAATCCTAAAAGAGATATGGAGTAGGTGATGGGCAGGTTGCATTTTCCAAAGATAGCCATGGTAATTTCTCCCAATCTGAAAGCTCTTCTTATAACCTAACTTTGGTACTCCTCCCATTGAGCAGATGGGGTCTGTGTTTCCTCACCTTGAGTATAGGTAGGTTTTAAGGATATAGTGGAGGTGACAGTGTAGGACAAGACATAAAAAATGATATGGTTTCTGTCTTGTTCTCTTGGGACTCTCCCCTTTGGAGCCCTGAGCCCAGGAAAGCAATCTGACTTCCCTCCGTCTCCCATGTTGTAAAATAAGCCCAAGCTAGTCCACGTGGAAAGATCAGAGAGGCCCTAAAACTATTAATAGAGAAAGTTGCCTAGTCAACGCACAGCTGCTCCAGGTGCCTGCTATTTTAGCTCCAGCCAACATCTGCCTATACCTACATCAGAGACCGGGTCAGAACTGCTTAGCTGAGCCTTTCCAGAATTCCCCACCCACAGAATTGGTGAGAGCTAAAGCAATGATAATCTTTGGTGAGAGCTAAAGCAATGATAATCATTGCTTTAGGCAACTATGTTTTGGGGGTGATTTGTTATTCAGCAATTAATTAGAATTGTGAGTAATCTAAAATGAAAGATGTTTGATTGAGGGCTAAAGAATATTTGGATTTCCTTCTACATGCAGTGGGAAATAATCCATCAAGCTTTTTAATCTGAAGAATGACATGATCTGATTTATGGTTTAGAAAGGAAATTCAAGAGACATTGGGCAAGATAAATGGGAGTCAAGAGTCACTGGAGATAAGAATGCTTGCAGGAATTCTCCAAGCTGAATTGTGCATAAAAATCACTTGAGATGCCCGATGAAATTTCAGATCCCTCGGATTCATCCCAAAGAATAAGGGATAGGCAATGGAGAATTGTTCCAAGATGCTTCTAGCAGAGAAAAGAAAAGTCCACTGGTGGTGCCTTTGCTGTATGCCAGGCAGTTTGCTAGGCACTGGACATCTGCCAGAGTGGCTGAGACCACCAGCTTTGCTACAAGAGAGGTGAGTTCGAGTCCTCACTCCATCATCTCCAAGTTCTGTGATAATGGGAAAATTACTCAACTGCTCTGAACCTGTTTCCATACCTGTAATATATGGATATAATTCTGCCTTCCTCACTGCTTTACTGAGGTTTAATCCTTACCTACAGTAATTTCTCAACAATAACATTACTGCAAATGTTCTCAGAAGTATTATTCCCATGTTTCAACTCTCTTATCTCCTTTAATGAAATCCCTTCCATGCTGGTATCTACCTCTACCAGTTTACTGAAACTCCTTTAGAAAATTGCATAAATGACCAACATTGTGCCACAGGAAAAGAATTATGTTCTATCTCCACTTGGTTTGGCATCTCAGCAGACTGACTACGCCTCCATTTTGGAAAAACTGGCATCCAGACCTCTGTAGTGCCACGTACCCCTGCTTTCCCACTGCATGGCTGCACTCTTCTGCCTTCTTGGCTGGGTTGGCTCCAGCCACCTGGATAGAGTACTATCTTCCTCAATGGTCTCATTAACCCAGGGGTTTAAACGTTATGTATATTCTGATGACTCCCAATTCTTCATCTAAAATCTAAATGGTGACTCCAAATTTATCAATGCAAAGGCTACTTGACATTTCCCTTGAATATCCTGCAGGCATCTTAACCTTAAATGGAATTCTTGACAACCCCATCAGACTTCCTCTTCCTCTTGTCCTTTCTTCTTCTATTAGTATACAAGACAAATATCCTCCCATTCATTCAGTCTTAAAATCTAGAATTTGTCCTTCTTTCCTCTTTTTACTCATTTACCTCCATCAAACCATACGAAAGTTTTGTTCAACTTTTTAAATGATTTGAATTATCAACTTTTCTCCATCCATAACACCACTACCCTTGTCCAAGCATTTCTTCTCTAAACTCCTGTTAGGTCCTGACTTATAATGAAGTCTTTTCCTTCCTCCCATCCAGTCTTTTCATGACTGTTCAAGAGCTGTAATTTCTTTTGGAATTAGGATTTTTATAATCTAACGGCACCGAGTCTCAGAATCCTGAAATCATATAATGCTAGACTTAAAAAAGATTTATACATTATTTAATCTACACCCAACATTAATAAGGATAGTCTGGGTTACGCAGAAGTAATAGAAAAAAAGAAAAAGCCCCAAATCTTATGGCCTTAAAGCAGCAAAGAATTCTTTCTTCTCAAATGATATGACCATTATTGGGTGGCTGGGGCTCCAATCTCAGTCATCCACTTTCTATGATTCATCCTGATGAAGGAGCCGCTATGGAATTGTGCCAGTCACCCTGGATGAGGGAAAGAAAGCTATCACTAAGCAGACACCAGTCTTTAACAGTTTCCCCAAAAGTGACATATGTGATATTTAATCAGTTTCTTTGGCCAAAGCAAGTTACATGACCACACCTAAATTGAAATGGTACAGGGTAGTGATACTCCCATTTGCATAAATGGATAACTGAAAATATTCAGTGACTACTAGTGACTCATCCTTACATTTTATGGATGAAAAAATTGGGACTTAGAGATTATGTCACATGTCATGGAGCTTATTTACATCATAGCCAAAACTAAAACTGGGTCTTTTAAAAATAATAAGCTAGCAACTGCTTGTTCTCCACTCACAATAGAATTAATTTACATGTCAATATCAATATTTTATTTCTTTTCAGTAATGTAAAATCCTTGTATGGAAAGGCTTTTGTACTTCTGCAATAAAATATAAAACAGACAAATCAGACAAGTACTGGCAAGAATGTGGAGAAAAAGGAACCCTCATGCCTTGCTGGTGGGAATGCAGACTGGTGCAGCCACTATGGAAGACAGTATGGAGTTTCCTCAAAAAATTTAAACTGGAATTCCATTTGACCCAATAATCCCACTTCTAGGAATATATCCCAAGAAATAAGAAACACCAATCAGAAAGGACATATGCACCCCTATGTTCATATCAGCACAATTTACAATAATTAAGATTTGGAAACAGCCTAAGTGCCCATCAGCAGATGAAATGGATTAAAAAACAGTGGTACATCTATACAATGTAACATTATACTACTGTAAAAAAGAAAAAACTCTTACCATTACCATTTGCAACAGAATGGATGGACATGGAGAGCATTATGCTAAGCGAAATAAGCCAGTCAGAGATAGATAAATATCACATGATCTTACTCATTTGTGGAATATAACAAACAACATAAACTGATGAACAAAAATAGATCCAGAGACATGGAAGCATCAAACAGACCATCTAACCTCAGAGGGAAGGGGGAGGGTGTAGGGGGCGGGGGGGGGGGGGGGGCGGGTAAGAAAACAACCAAAGGACTTGTATGCATGCATATAAGCATAACCCATGAATGTAGACAGTAGGGGGATGAGGGCATGTGCTAGGGGGTGGGGTTGGCCAGGGAGAGGTCAATGGGGGAAAAAGGAGACATATGTAATACTTTAAACAATAAAGAATAAAAAAGAAAAGACTTACCACACATAGTTAGTGGAAAAATAATCTTTAAAAAAAGATAAAAATAAAATAGGACCTCATTAAATATTTACTGTGAGAATTAAAAAACCAAACAAAAAACAAACAAATCAGAGGCTTTGTTCCTCCAGTCTCACTCATGTTCTAGCAAGATGCCTCAGTGACAAAATCTCTCTAACCTGGCTGTTCTTGTTTTATGCTGGTGATTCTAAAAATATTGGCCAAAAAAGTGTCAGAGAGAAGCCCTGGTGGGGTAGCTCAGTTGGTTAGAGTGTTTTCCACAAAACCCAAAGTTACGGGTTGGATCCTGGGTCAGGGCACATAAAAGAATCAACCAATGAATGCATAAATAAGTGGAACAACAAATGAATGTTTTTCTCTCTCTTTCTCTCTTTCTCTCTCTCAAATAAGTAAATAAGTAACATTTTAAAGTGTCAAAGAAATAAGGAAGAATTCATATATATATATACATATACATATATATATTAAGCAAGAGAACTGTGAATTCATATATATGTATGAATTCATATATATATATATACTAGAGGCCCAGTGCATGATGGGAGCCAATCAGGGGCAGGACCAGCCAGCGGGAGAGGCCACGGGTGGTTGGTCAGCTGGCCCCAGCCCTCACTGGGCCGGTTGGTCAGCCGCAGTGGGCATCATAGTGACAGGTTGTTCCAGTCGTTCTGGTCGTTCTGGCGTTCCAGTCACTGGCTTTTTATATATATAGATATATGACACTCTTTATGGAATCTTTTAGAAGTGTATTGACAGCAAGAACTCTGCCTAAACTGGCTTTTGGAAGAGAAGTTTATTTCACCCTCATATTAAGAAGTCTAAAGATGGGTGCTGCTGGTATTGGTTCAGTAGCTCAATTGTATCAGAGCCCGTGCTTCTCTTTGTCTTTTTTTATGGGCCCACAGTGGCTGTAACTGCTCTGTGCATTATACTTGTGATTAAGTCTAGAAAAAGGGGGAAGGTTACCACATTCCCCATTATAACAGACTACCATAGGGTCCTATTTGCCAGAACTGGGATTACAGGGACACCTGAGTGGCAAGAGAGACTAAAAAAATTAAGAACAAAGTTATCACTATGATTGCCCAAGCTTAATGCTGCCTTGGACAAAATAAAGGTTACCTTGGCAAGGAATGGCATGGGGGTAGGAGGTGGTAGGAATGAATATTGAGAAGCAACTAACAATGACCATTTACTGATTGATTCAAGATAACTTGAAAAGAATTTGTCTATATTTTTAAAGTTGATATAGAAATTATTGTGAATAAATATAATATAAATTTACTACTGAATTCATAATAGCTATTCTATGCATCTTCTTAAATAATGAAATTTAAAAACATAATAAAGCTACTACAGTTAGGTCTTCTATAATGCTTATTTTGAAAACACAAAGTTTTACCAATAAAGAGGAACTGTTTAAGCATAATACAGTTTCATATTTGCTCATGTGTGATTTCATGCACTTGAAAGACTAAGTGAATGCAGAAAACTATCCAGATGCCCTGAGCCACAAAGAAGTACACAAAACTCACACATGTATGTCCCTTAAAGTGATCAGTGACTTCAGTTTAATGCCTGTGGCCCCAGCCACACCTGCTCACTGCTGGCAGTGTACCTTTCCATCTGATTTTAAATCTCTCTTCTGCTATCACTTCACTCGCAGGCTATGATCCTATGACTTCTTTTTTTAAATTTTAATATTTTAATTTTATTTTTTGAACCTTCACTTCTTTTTCAAGTTAAAGTTCTACATTTATTATAATATTTATGTATTTCTTAACCATCTATCACATGTAAAGCTATGCTATAATTTTGTGTTCATTTTCTATCTGCTTTTGATGAGTCACTGACAAAGTTTTTGAGTGCTGTGTCTAACCACATATTTCCTATAAATCCTGTAGTTTTTGTTGTTGTTTTTTGTATGCTCACCTTAGGATATGTTTATTAATTTTAGAGAGTGAAAGGAAGGGAGAGAGAGAGAGAGAGAAAGAGAGAGATAGAAAGAGAGAGAGAGAGAGTAAACATTTATGTGAGACAGAAACATCTATCAATTGCCTCCTGTATGTGCCCCGACCAGGGATTGATCCTGCAACTCAGGTATGTGCCCTGACTGGGAATCAAAGTTGCAACATTTTGATGTACCAAATGATACTCCAACCAACTGAGCCACTGGGTCAGGACAGTCCTGTAGTTTTAATTGTACAATTTTAGTAGTGCTATGTCTAATAGTATGTCTGTTAAAACCAGGAGAATGCACACAAGCATATTATCTATAACTAGGGGCCCAGTGCGTGGATTTGTGCACCTTGAAAGTAACTGTGGGCTGTGAGACTGCAGTGGGCACAGGGGCGGGTCTTAGCCCATCCTCCGTGCCCTCACCCGGCCCCTCCCACAGCGGCTCCTGGTCTCCTGTCTGCCTGCAACCCCACTCCCGCCATCGCCACTCCCATGCACTGACAGCGCTGGCCCCACTTGCACCCCTGCTGACGGCAAGTGGTGGCTGCTGCCTCAATCGCCCCTCAGGAGCAGGGGGAGGTGGAGAAGCCCTCAGGGGTGATCGGGGCCAGCAGCCGCTGCTCACACTTGCTAACAGCGCCAAGCAATTGGGGCCAGCACTAGGCCAGGCAGCTGGTGTGCGAGGGGGGCCCGTGCCAGTAGCAGGCGCGAGCACTGGGCAGGACTGTGGCACGTGGGAGCAAAAAATTTTCAGTAACCACCAGAGGCTCACCCCGATGACAGTGACCGGCACCCTGCCTTGATCTGGTGCCCCCGCTCACCTGCTTCACCATCCCACCATGGCCAACACCCACTATGTTCCGCGTGCTCTGCTGCTTGCTGCCAATGCCTGCCATGTTCCACGTGCACCCCCTGGTGGTCAGCACATGTCATAGAGACTGGTTGTTCAGTTGTTCTGCTGTTTGGTCTATTTGTATATTAGGGTTTTATATATATAGATAATGAAAGTGTAATATGCTAATTAGACCAGACGTTCTTCTGGACGACCTTCTGGAGGAAGCTGGGGCTACAAGGGAAGCCCGGGTCCTGGGTGCCAGAGGGAAGCCGGTGCCGGCAACAGAGGAAAGGAAGGCCTACTCTTGCATGAATTTTGTGCATTGGGCCTCTAGTATACATATATGTAGATACAATATTAGAATACAATTTAGCCATTTTAAATATGAATCTAGAAATCTCATTTTATATATTAGTGGTGAGTGCATCATTATAAGTATTTATTAAATGTACTTGGAAAGGCTTGCTTTAAAAAGATGATCAATTATATTAAATAAAAGCCATTCAATATGCCAGGCTATATCTAGGTGTTTCTAAATTAGGTGAAGATTTCTCTTTTATCTTTAAAGGAAATTATGTGAATTGTATTCAGCCCACAGTTGGCAAGTGGTTTTTATCTCTTTTTCCTCATTTATAAACCTCATCTAACAAGAGTTAACCATGATTCAGAATGGGCAGCACAAAGCTGAATTTTGGCCATCCCTTTCCACAAAAAACGAACCTGCTTTCTTCTTTAGGGTCTTTCTTTTCTTTAATGAGGGCATACAAGCCACTCAGTGCATCCCCAGAGCTTCTTAGAACCTTTCCCTTGAGAAATCTCAGTGAGTACAAGGAAAAACAACTCTAAAAAATTAATGAAAGGCCCATCACTATTTGCCTTTCTCTCTCCCAGTGTTTGCCCTCCACACTTTCTACTTTCTACATGTCTCTTCTCAGTTTCAAACATTTTTCCTCTTCTTTTCCCAAGGTGAGCTGCCTTTTTTGTCACTCCATCTGCAAAAGGGATGGGGAGAAGATTATACAGAAATCATACCCTGACGCAGTGCTACTGTTCCTAAGGACCAGGCTCCAGAGGGACAGGGCTGGGACCAGGAATCGACTAATTTCAGGCAGGGGCAGCACGGGGAGATGAGAAATCCCAAAGGCTCTGGCAGCCTCTTTGAACATTCTCTTTTCTTCCTGTGCCTGCGACAGACCTCTCTCAAGTTCAAATCCTTGTTTCCTCAGGAATGCGGATCAGGGGGTTTGGCAAGTATATTTTTTAGTACATAATCTCCGGATGGACGTTCATGACTGACTGCGCACAGTGATCCTGAAAAATGATACTGTTGTGATGAAAATGCAAACTCTCACTAACTCCGTGGTCACTCTAGCTAAAGGTCATGTACAAGCCCACATCTGCCTCCAGACAGCAGAGCATCACAGTGCCCTGAGGGCACCTGTACACACCCCTCGGTACACAGGAAACCCATCAGCTACAAGTTACACTCTGTACTTCCCTTGCTCCCTGCCTCACCTTGTTCTCTTCCTTCTCCCAACTCTCCTTCCCCTCACCCCAGCCCTCGCCCCACACAATGGGATTTTTGTTTGCCCCAGGAGCATGTGACAGAGTAGTCCCTGCTTTGCCTAGCTCTGTGCTGCAGGTCTCTCAGGTAACAGGTGGCAACTTCCCCTGTTGGATTCTAGGTATAAAGAAGAATGACCTCATAGGGGCGGGGCTCTGGGACTCCTGCACAGGTGGCAGTTACAACCAGGTAACCCTGGAGTGAAGCCGGCTAGTTAGAAGGAGGCAGCTAAACTTGTCACTCTGGTGGCTTTAACCCTCGCCCTGAGGCACTTTAGCAAGCAGCCTTTGCCTGCAAGCCTCTGAAGCATGTCTTTGCCTCAGATGGAGCCAGAAGAAGCTAATGGGAAAGGAAGCATGGGCACCAAGAAAAAGAACCTGAACTTCTTGAGGTCCCGGCTCTACATGCTGGAGAGAAGGAAGACTGACACTGTAGTTGAGAGCAGTGTTTCTGGGGACCACGCTGGTACCCTGAGGAGGAGCCAGTCTGACAGGACCGAATACAACCAGAAACTGCAAGGTAACCAAGAGCAATCAATTGTCCCAGGTTACTGCCCTCCCAGCTTTTTTTCTCCTACTCTTCCATTTGCAAAGAAAACACTTAAGGCAGAGGAGGAAATCAAATATTACCTCCTCTCTAAGAGGAAAATAAGAAAAAATAAAATGAAAGTAAATGTAATTCATAAATTATTGGAACAAGTGATTACATGCTTCAATAGTTCAAAAGCCAATTCTGAATTACTCTTCCTATTTTTTTTCTCATGATAAGAGTAGTATTTTTTTCTGCTTCCTACTCTCCTTCCTTCCCCCTTGTCCATCTGACTCAAGGAGTGGAAAGCACTAGAAAGGAAATAATTTAGAAAGCTACAAAGGAGAGTTTATCTCAATAGATAGGTATGAGGTGTCACACCATGAGACCTATCTAGGTAATTGCACTGAACTGTGATTAAATAGGGGCATGAAACTACCATCACATCTGTGAAAAATAAAGACTTGTCAGCAGGATGGTGTAACAGGATTTGTTGAAAATCACTTAAGTGTTCATTACTTTAGAGTAAATCAAACAACATCCAAGTATGGTAAGAGATGTTTAGCATGCTTGGGTTGAATGACTTTTGAGGAAATAACTTCAGTTTAGTTTGTGATGGTCGTGAGATAAATTGACACAGTTATTATAACATGCCCTCTGTTTCAGGCCTTGAATTTCTCTATCCCTTCCCATCTACCCTCTCTCCCCACCCCCCTTTTCTCTTGAAGGTCACTTATTCCAGGAAACTTAATTTGAATGTTTGTATTGTGCAATGTTTTAAGTATCCACTGCCATACCTGTTATGTGATCCTCAGAACCCGTCTCTTCCTCTTTGACCACATTGTGTGTGAGCTCTCATAATCCCACCAGAGGTGTCATTCTGGATTGAAACACTGTAATGGGGCCAGAACGACCAATGGAATAAGCTTGTACTTAGCTGGTCTCTTTCATCAAAAATATGCTTGCATTTAGTTATTCAGATTAAGTTAAAAGAATTAAATCTTTGAAATTCTGACTGTGAAAAGAATTCTTAGGTGGTTAGGACTCATCTTCATGATAATGGCTATATAAGGACCAGAGCGCAAACCCACAGAAATGATTGCTTTGAACATTAATAAGAAAATGCCTTATATTGTTGCCAAACTAGTTAGAGAAGAATCATACTAAAAGCTGTATTACCCATTAGATATCACACTTGGGTTTTAAAAAACCTGAAAACTCAGAAGTGAAATGTAGAGTCAAGTCTTATTCTTGAACAATAATTTAAATATTCTTTTAAATGGTGGAGGGATGACATTTGATCTTTGAAATTAATTATCCTCAAGGCAATTGATACATTGGGAAGAATGCAAATGTAAAAAGTCAGACACATTGGTTTCTAATCCTGTCTCTTTAATTTACCACCTGTAAGACTTTGAGCTAATTACTCAAGATTTCTGAGCTTCAGTTTCCCTGTGAAAATGGGATATTGATACTATGTACTATTATTAGGAAAATTAAATTAGATAATTACATGAAACACCTAGTATATTGGCTGATACATGGTATGTGCTCAATAAGCAGTAGTTATTTCTAATTTTAGGAGCAATGGGTATCATAATGATAGAACAGGACTTACCTTCTATTAATGCAAATTTCCTATTCAACTAATCTATGTCAACTATTTTCTATCCTTATGAAGAGACCACATAAAGCAATTCTGGCAAAGCCCACTGCTGTCTTCCTAATAACATGTTTCTTCTTCTGAGATTCACTGATTCGGCATCTTTTTTGGTTCAGAATTTCCATTAGCAAAATAAAAATGGAAAATACTTTTCACTATTCACTTCCTAAACTTAACTGAAAAAATAAGTCTATGACCACAAAATATAGCCGATGTTTGTTAGTTACTCTGCAAGCAGAGACTTCATTCTTCTTGTATACTCCACTGGATTTGTTACTGCCCTGTGCTCTGTTGGATCCTGTCTTTGAAGGTGAAAGAAAAGACTCAGGAGTGAAGCTGTGTTCCTAGAACTGCCTGTGCTGGAGGAAAATCATCAGGGAGTTTGCCGGAGCACATCAGACCTGTAGGGATAGACTGGCCTCCTAATAAGTAATTTTTTTTAGAAGTACAGTAGAACCTCGTTTCTCAAACTTAATTCATTCTGGAAGGCTGTTCAAAAAACCATAATTTTTTCCCATTAGAAAGAATGTAAATTGAATTAGTCCCTTCCAGACTTTAATTCTGTTTTAAACTTTCTTATACACAGTACATGCCTAATGCACTGTTTAATCTGTAAATAAACACATACAAAGTATATAAAATGTAAATGAAAATTTAACAGAAAGGAAGGGAAATGTACAGTAAAAAATGAAAATTTAATAATAATTAAAGCAACAACAATAACAAAAAAACCCCACAAAAATATTCACATCACAGTATTCTGAGATTTTAACAGTGGTAAACTGACTCTTATACACATATTCTCTCCTTTGTTGCCTGAGAACACGTGACTGATCATACAGGTATCAGCCTGAAAGGGTTGTCAGATTGCTTGAGATGGGAGACGTTTGAGAATCGAGGTTTGACTGTAACTCTTAATAAAACCCAAGTGTGATATCTAATGGGTAATACAGCTTTTGACATGATTCTTCTCTAACTATTTTGGCAACAATATAAGGCATTTCTCATTAATGTTCAAAGCAATCATTTCTGTGGGTTTGCGCTCTGGTCCTACTATATCCATTATCGTGAAGATGAGTCCTAACCATCTAGAAGCTCTTCATTACTGCAATGGAGAGTTTTCCCTCTGCCTACCTTAGAGCAGGTAGTTCCCTAGGAGGCACTGAATGAAGAACTGAGCTGGTTAGAGCCCTCAGAGAGATGGCCTGCAGCCATGTGGGGTCACAGTGTACTTTCATATACTGGAAGGCTGCCTCAAATTGTTTAGTCACTTGCCAGTGCTATGTTGCTATCTGAGTATTACAATTCGCTGCTCTAACTCTTTCTCTGGAAGGGAGTTCTGCGTGTTCTGGGAAATATAATATCTTTTCTCTGGTGCCCCTGGGCTCTTAACTCTTACTATATATTTGTTCAGTTCAATTTCTGACAGACATCACTTTAGTAGTGTGAATTCTAAACTGTAACTTTAAAAAAAATGTACACTGGGTAAAAGCTACTAGATTAAACAATAGAACATGGTTTTGATGAGAATATCATAAAATCTTTATGATATTGTGATCACATCAGCATAGTCACTCCTACTAAGCCTCAAGTTGTACAATGTGAGCCTACCGTTAGTAGCTTTTTTATTTCAGTTAATTTATTGAAAATGTTATATGGTAAAGCAAAACCAATACATATGCCAGGAATTCCAACTGAAAAATCATTATATAAAAAAGTCTGACCTTTACTCTACAGGAGCTTAACAGTCTCTTTGGGAAAGATAAGGCAGGTAAACAAATATGGTAAAGTGACAGGATAGAAGTGGGGGTGAGATCAGTGGGTCCACAAAAGGAGGAAATGATTTATTCAGGATTGAGTGGAAGAAGTTGTTAGAAAACATTAACAGATGATAAGGTGGGGATGAGGAAGAAGGGGCAGAATTGGGGGAGAAGTGTGTTTTAACCTCTTCATTGTACTTACCTTTGTCTGAAATTAAAAATATGTTGCTTGTTTCTTTGTGAAATGTGGAGTTCGGGGTGCAGATTCTTCTTCTGTGAGTCTTTGTCCTACGAAGTTGAAGAATAAATTCATGGACTAAAAGATTTCTTTAATAAAAATGTGGAAGTTTATTGTAAGTGTATACAACTCTCCCTGGGGAGGGGTCCCTAAATAGAAAAAACCTGCTCGCTCGCTCTCTCTAATGGGAAAAATTAAAAAAATCTAAAATCTGCTGAGTCTCTTTGTAAAGGCTGTAGCTCTTTGTCTGAACATGTCCTTTACTAATTGGACCCTTCCTTAATTTAGGACCCCCATGCTGTCCTCATTGGTCACTCTGCTACATAGTATCAGTTTCAAAAGTCAAAGCCCATGTGGTGCCCCCTCCTTATCTCCCCCTTATCTTGCAACATTCTTTTATCCTTTATGAAAATATGTTCCCCTCTTCCTGGTATCTTATGACTTTTCTTTATCCTCTGTGAAAATATGCCTGCCTCCTGTAACATTTCTCTGTCCTCTGTAAAAGTAAGGTAAGCATTTTGGTGTCTCCAAGCCCCAACTTATGCATTCCTCTCCCATGAACTCCCCATATTTCCTAAGACTTCCTGTTCTGTCTCTAAAATTCCTTCCACTTGTTTATTGCCTATTACTGACTTTCATTTCTTCTCCCATCTCTCACGCCCCAAACACTCTACGTAACTGTTCCATCTCTGAACTTAGAATCATTCCCAGCACATGTGAGCACTCAGTAACTTTCAAGTAGAATGAATGATTGGAATGATCTGGTTCAGGATGGAAATGAGTGTGAATTAATGAGAATGACAGGCTATCATGTCATTCTCATGAATGACTCTAGTGCCTTATAGGAAGGCATCAAGCCCTGAATTACGAACACTTGTGTCTTCATATGTGAGGATAGAGGTCTCCATGAATAAAGATGATTCTTCAGTAAAAAGAAATAAACATAGCAGGGCTTAAAATGTACAGAATTGACTCTATAACAAATAATTCTTAGTGGAAGCCTATCTCATTCCCGAGTCTACCTTTTAGAGCACACCAGACCACACCTCAGTTCATTCTTCTTCTTCCATACAGAATGTGAGGGCATCATCTCAGCTGCCTAGCTAGCTCAGCTGCATTTGAATGGGAGCCAGATAAAGTGGTCCAAGCAGGGGAAATTTAATGACTGAGTTGGTAAACTACTTTTTTGGGGGGTGGGGGGTGGGGGGAATGATTTGTATATGATTATATGTGTGAGTTCTACATTTGACATTTGCTTGATTTAAATTGTAACACACAAATATGTCTGTTTATACAGATTATCCAATCTAATCTATTATATATAGATATGTAGTTGTGTGTGTACTTCAGATGTATTTCTGTAATAATTAAAACTTGCTATAAAAAGTGTATTGATTAACATTCAGCAGCCTTTTCTGAAAACCCTATATAATTGATATTAGTGACATTATAAATACTATAGGATGAATGTTTATGCCCCCCACCCTCCAACTCATATACTGATGCCTAATCCTGAGTGCAATGGTATTAGGAGGTGGGGCCTTTGGGAAATAATTACATCATGAGGGTAGAGCCCTCATGAATGGCGCTAGTGCCTTTATAGGAAGAGACCTGAAAGAGCTTGCTTCCTCTCCCTCTGCCCTTACCAGCCACCAGATCTGCTGGCACCTTGATCTTGGACTTCTCAACCTCCAGAATTGTGAGAAATAAATGTTTGTTATTCAAGCTACCCAATCTATGGTATATTTATTACAGCAACCCAAACTGAAACAGTGGCCACACTAAGCTTCTGGTTAATTTTTTGGCCAAAGCATATTTTTGTTTATGAAGTACAGTGAGGCCTTGACTTAAGGATGTCCCAATTAACGAGTTTTTCAAGATATGAGCCATCTCTCTGCTGATTTTTTGCTTTGAGTTGCGAGCTAAAATTTGGGTTACGAGCCAGCTTCAGATACCCCACCGCTAGTTGGCGCAGCGAACGTCACAGTGAATGCCACAACATCAGCCCAGCATCACGTGTCTCACTTGTTCACTTTAATGATTTGACATACGAGTAATTTGAGTTACGAGCTCTGTCACGGAACGAATTAAACTCGTAAGTCAAGGCCCCACTGTATCAGGTGAAAGAGTAAGAGTGAATAGTAAAACGTCATTACTGCTGCTGGTAAGACAAGTCAAAAATCACCTAGTGTGAGGTCCATGGTGCTTTATGTATTATTATTATTTATTTTTCAAAGGCTATCATGTCATTCTCAATAAGAAATGATTGCTTGGTTGTTTTATGAAAACCCGAAGTTTTCTCACTATGATGATCATAAGGAACCACTTGACCACATGAACTTTATACAGAATAACATATTTTGCAGTATGAGATTAAATGGCTCAAATAAAAAGTTAGACTTGTAAGATTATGGGGCCACTTAACTTGTAATGACTTTTAAGAAAACACCAATTAGTACATGAGCAGGAGGAGTTGTTAACACTGGATGATTTGGTGAATTTGTTCAAGGCCAGTGAAGGGTGGAATAAAATGAGTTGTCCGGCTGTCTGTGCATGTTTCTGTCCCAGCGCTCTAAGCCCTCTTTGTTCCTGTCTGCTCTTTCAGCATTAAGGCACTCCTTCCCCTTTCTGTGCCTCCAAGCCCCCTTTAGTAAAATGGGAAGGACTTGGATCAGTAATGTGACACCAATACAAACAAGATGTGCTTCATGGTTTGAAGGGCAACTGTATTTATAAACAGCAAGACAATTTTAAAACTAATTATTTCTGTCTTGTCACATGCATAGAAACTAACAAGAAGCATGATATTTTACTTTCCTTTTTTTCTATAAAATTGTTTTGAAGTTTTTAAAAGAGCCACATGAATCAAATAAAGTGTGACTCCCAGAAATTAAATTGGAGCTATTTCACTAGATCACATTGTGACAGGAAATTTTTCCCTTCTATAAGCATAATGAGAAATGTACCTGCCTGGCCAGCATGGCTCAGTGGTTGAGCGTCAACCTATGAACCCAGGAGGTCACGGTTCAATTCTGAGTCAAGGCACATGCCCGAGTTGTGGCTCGATCCCCAGTGTGGGGTGTGCAGGAGGAAGCTGATCAATGATTCTCTCATATCATTGACTAGAGGCCCAGTGCACAAAAATTTGTGCACTCGGGGGGGGGGGGGGGTGTCCCTCAGCCTGTCCTGTGCCCTCTCACAGTCTGGGACCCCTTGGGGGATGTCCACCTTCTGGCTTAGGCCTGCTCCCTGGGGGATTGGGCCCAAGCTGGAAGTCAGACATCCCTCTGGCAGCCCAGGAGCCCTCCGGGGATGTCCACTTGCCAGCAGGGAGCAGGCCTAAGCTGCAGTTGGACATCCTTAGCCCTGCTGAGGAGGTGGGAGAGGCTCCCACCACCACTGCTGTGCTGGCAGCAGGCAGCATGGCTTGTGGCTGAGCAGAGCTCCCCCTATGGGAGCGCACTGACCACCAGGGGGCAGTTCCTGCATTGAGCATCTGCCCCCTGGTGGTCAGTGTGTGTCATAGTGACCAGTCATTCCCAGTCGTTCTGCTGTTAGGGTCAATTTGCATATTACCTTTTTATTATATAGGATAGAGGCCTGGTGCACAGGTGGGAGCTAGCTGGTTTGCCCTGAAGAGTGTCCCGGATCAGGGTGGGGGTCCCGCCGGAGTGCCTGGCCAGCCTGGGTGAGGGGCTGATGGCTGTTTGCAGGCTGGTCAAACCCCCCAGTGGGGACCCTCACCCCATGGGTTTGGCCAGCCTGGGGGAAGGGCTGATGGCTGTTTTCAGGCTGGCCATGGCCTTGGGCTGGAAGCAGGTATCTGGGATTTATTTATCTTCTATAATTGAAACTTTGTAGCCTTGAGCAGAGCTCAGGGCTGGCAGGGCAGGCAGGAAGCTTGGCTTCCTCCATCGCCGGGGCAACCAAGCCTCCTGCTCGCTCCAGCTCCGTGGCCACTGCCAACTTAGTTGGGTTAATTTGCATATTCGCTCCTGATTGACTGGTGGGTGTGGCTTGTGGGCATGGCTTGTTGGTGTAGTGGAGGTATGGTTAATTTGCATGTTTCTCTTTTATTAGATTAGATGTTTCTTTTTCTCTCCCTCTCCCTTCCTCATAAATATATGAAATGCACCTTAAAATAGTGACATAGTTGGGGAAAGATTGGTGAGAGAAAAGCACTCAGGAGACATTCATCTTTGTTTCTGTTGAGACAGGAAAGGAAAAAAACACCCCTTTTTACAGAATTATTTTTTCTTACTGCCATAATCATATTCAATATTTTTTGGGTATTGATTTCCTGGTGAAGGTGAAATTATTGTAAGAATTGCTAAACTTGTTAGCAATATCACCATTAGAACCAGGCAAAATTTGGCTTCAGGTTATACTTTAGAGCATCCCTCTGCAGTCCCCTCTCCACCAAGTAGGTGGGGAGTCCTTGGGCCAAAGTTACCAACAACCTTGGATCCCTACCATCATTTCTAGACTAGGTTCAGGGTATCTGGGACCATGGCATATTTTGGCATGGCATATTCTGATGCCTCAGGTGGTAGAATTTGGATTTGAACTCAGGTGCTTTAAACATTTGCAAAATAGAATGTATATAATTCATTGACCTAGTAGGTGTTTATTTTATCTGCATGGTTTATAAGTAGTGAGAAGTCAAAGCAATGTTATGGTTGTAGCAAGTGTTATATAATATGACTAGTGGCTCGTTGCACGAAGATTCGCGCAATAGGCCTTCCCTCCCCTGGCTGCCGGCACCGGTTTTCCTCCGGCACCTGGGACACAGGTCTTTGGTCTGGCCACAGCAGTGAGGCTTGGCTTCTCCACTCTGGCTACTCCCAGCCCCTCCTTTTTTCCCCCCAGCTCCTCCTTGAGCGGAGTCCAAGGCAGACGGGAAGCTTGGCTTCCTCTGTGCTGGGAGCAACCCAAGCCTCCTGCTCGCTCCAGCTCTGTGGCTGCCACCATCTTCAGTCTTTGCTCTGCACCTATGTATGCAAATTAACCACCATCTTTGTTGAGTTAATTTGCATAGTCACTCTGATTGGCTGGTGGGTGTAGTGGAGTGACACCAATTTGCATGTTTCTCTTTTATTAGTGTAGATGACATTCCTCTACTATTATGAAAAAGCTTGACTTGCCTAATTTTTCACTTTGGACTACACATTTAAAACAAATTATTGTGACATTCCCCTGACACAGTGTTGTTATTTAACAAACTAGAGGCCAGGTGCATGAAATTTTTGCACTGGGGGGCTGTTGTCCCTCAGCCCAGCCTGCACCCTCTCCAATCTGGAAATCCTTGGGGGATGTCCAACTGCCAGTTTAGGCCCAATCCCTGTGGATCGGGCCTAAACTGGCAGTCGGACATCCCTCTCACAATCCGGGAATGCTGGCTCCCAACTGCTTGCCTGCCTGCCTGCCTGATTACCCCTAACCACTTCTGCCTGCCAGCTTGATCACCCCCTAACCCCGTGGTTCTCAACCTTCTGGCCCTTTAAATACAGTTCCTCATGTTGTGACCCAACCATAAAATTATTTTCATTGCTACTTCAGAACTGTAATGTTGCTACTGTTATGAATCATAATGTAAATATCTGATATGCAGGATGGTTTTAGGTGACCCCCTGTGAAAGGGTCATTCGACTGCCAAAGGAGTTGCAACCCACAGGTTGAGAACTGCTGCCCTAACCACTCCCCTGCCAGCCTGATCGATGCCTAACTGCTCTCCTGCTATCCCGGTTGCCCCCAACTTCCCTCCCCTGCTGGCCTGGTTGCCCACAACTGCCGCCCTCCCCTGCCAGCCATCTTGTGGCTGTGGGCGCCACCATCTTTGAAGGCAAGGCAGTCAATTAGCATATTCCCTCCTTATTGGCTGTGGGTGCTGCCATTTTTGCGACAGTGTGAGAGTCAATTAGCATATTCCCTCTTTATTAGATAGGATGTTTTGTTTTTATGTTTAATTGTCAGAAAACAAAATTACAAAGTTAGGTTAAACAAATCTGCTCCTATAGCAATGGTTTCATGATTTCCAATTCCCACTTTGTTTGAATATCTTAATACTATGTCTTTAATTTCATGCCTGTTGTCATATGTTTATTTGCATCTCTACAAAACTCAATATATACCCCAAAACCTGAAAGCCCCATTCTATAGCAGTGGAGGGGGAGAGTGGAGGGGAGAGATGGTGCTAGTGCTGGTGGTGGTGTATGCATTTGCAAGTGAAAAGAATGTAATTATATGCTGGAAACAAGCAGCTCTTTATCTGGGTAAGGAATGTTTCAATAGAATTCAATGAAGTCAGCCTAAATTGTGAGTCTCACACATGAAGCAGGAAAATAGAGTATTATGATTAAAAGCCTTTGTCCCAGGTTGTTTTGAACAATTTCTTTCTTGATTAATGAATGGCAGAATAAAATGAATTCACTGAGATGCCTGCACCGTGGCCCTTGATGGAGAAGGTAATCTTGTCTGTCTGATACCCGGTGCTTCCTTAAAGAAGAAAACTTAAAGGTCACGTCCTCCAGCTACTGCTCTAAGTACACTGAGTCCGTGCAGCCCTCACAGAATCGTCTTTCCGAAGTGCATCTGAATGCTAGGTCTCCAGCGCCACTCCCGAAAGCTGCCACAGAGTTCTGCTTCTGTCTTTGTTGGGAAATAGTTGAAGACATTGCTTACCTCTCTCAGCGCTATTCAGTTTTATTCAAGGAAAGACTTTCGTTTCCCTTAAGAATTAGAACATGTCCCCCTTCCAGATAAAAACAAGCAATTTACCTATTTAGCTGCTTGTTGCTTAGAGTCAAATTTGTACCTAATGCCTGGCCTTTATCATAGCCTTAAAGTTTCTTCCACCAAATCTCAGCAAGTATGGATTCTCATCTTTGAGATTCCAGCTCACCCACCTTGTTGGCGTGTCTTCCACTGACTATCCTACCTACTGTTGTATAGGGGACAAAAAAACTTCCCCTTTATCCTCTAAGGTTCTATGGCTTGGACCTGTAAGTTGAACTGACAGAAGAAAGATTAAAAAGGAAAAAAGCATATGTATTTTATTAGGTTATTATTTCTACATGGCATGGAGGATGAAAGGTTAAAGTACGTGGTGCATGTTGCGCGGGCAGGCTAAATAGCCACCTCAGACAATGATTAAAGAAGAATTTAATTTATTTAAGGAAAAAGGTTGGGGAATGAGGATGTACAAAGGGAAGGGCTACACAGCACTGAGCCAAAAGGTATTGGGTCTGTGATGGCAGCAAAAATATACTTAGGAGAGTGAAACAAGGAAGGGCATAGAAGAAGCAACAGGAAAGCCTAGGCTGGGCTGCTTTGGCTCACTGGGAAGTCAGAGAAAAGGGGCCCTTAGAGAAAGTTTCAGGGAGTTATCCTGGGATGAGCTGCCACTGCCCCATTGCTCCCCTGGTTGCAAATCTCATGGGGGAATGGCACAGGTGTGCTCCTTGGAGGGAGAGCAAGCACTGGGTCCTTTGTCTTGGAAATCTTAGGGGAGGTCTCAGGGGAGTGTCTTAATAGAATATTCATCAGCTTTCCAGGTGTGCTCTTTCAGGATCCTGTTCTCCACTGATTGGTCAGTGCCAGGGCAGGGGGTCATTAGTCACTGCAGCTGGTCCTGAGGCAGCCATGGAGTCACTTGTCTGGTTTTGCTGCTTTTCTGGGCCTGGAGATGAAACACAACTGAGGCCTAGATGTTATCTTTAGGGAAGGAAAGGTCAGGGGGTCTATATGCTGGGAGTGAGGTTCTTGTTTTCTAGTTTTGCCCCTTGCTAGGCATGCAGAGCTTTCTGCCCTGGTGAGTTTCTGTACCTGGTCCATTGTCCTTGCTCTAGGGGTCAACCAGAGAACATGAAAATCCTGAAGAAACAATTAGACCCAGGGGCTATTATGCCATTTTAGGGCAGGGTGAGTGATAAATTGTGGAGATGTGATAAGATCTAGCTTAGGGATGTTAAATTGTGGGAGGGTGAATAGGAAAGATATGGGAAACTCTTGCAAGATAAGGGCTGTCTTAGTGAAGCTTACTTGTATAAATGCATCTTGAAGTTAACCCCCCATTGCCAGTGATAAGAATATTCTCTTCTTCCTAATACAGAGATGACATCTTTCTCAGAAAAAAAATGTTTTTTTACCTTGTTTTTAGGTGGAAAGGGGGAGAGTGGAGAGTTCTTCTTGAATCTGATGTTTCTTAGTAGTCTTCAGCTCAAAATAGTCAATATGTCAAAGTAGCAATATGGGGGTGTTATGTTCTGATCCCCTTCAGGGGTCTTCATACCACCTGTTGCTCTCTGAAATTGTGTTACTTTATTCTATTTTTGCCTCTCTTGTCTATTTGAATATAGTTTTCCTTGGGGAGAGAGACTTATTTTAGCACTTAAGCAATGCCTGGTTTATGGTAGATGCTCCGGTCAATGACTACTTACCTAATGATGAAAAGATATTCAATGACTAATTACAACTATATTGACCCTTATGATTGATATATTTCCCTTTATACTTCTGTCATTCTTATTTCCCCACTACTTAATTATAATCAACTCTTGGGTAAACAGCTTTAAATTCTTTTTCTGTAAGAGACAGAACATAAGTAAATAAATTTGATTAAACGAGAAAATAGAATTTCTTGGCTGAACAACATGTTAGAAATAAGGCAAGCCCCCAAACCAGGATACTTGGAAGCTAGAAAGTAAGGCAAATGCCTTTACTTGTGCAAGAGGGTGCACACACACAGGGTCTGGCAGCACACACACTGAGCAGGCCGTCCACTCAGGGGTTTTATGTCTCATACACGTCATCTGTCCCTCACTCTTGATTGGTCAGATCTTAGGCTCACATTCTTGTGTGATTGGCTAACTTAAAGGAAAAAGGGAGGGGTTGACCTTTGCCACTTCAAAATAGAGACAGAAAGAGAGAAATGTCCATATGAGAGAAGCACATCGATTGGTTGCCTCCCTCAACCTCCCCGGCGGGGCTGGGGCTTGAGCCTGCAACCAAGTTACATGCCCTTGACTGGAATTGAACCCAAGACCCTTCAGTCTGCAGGGTGATGCTCTAACCACTAAGCCAAGCCAGCTAGGACTGTATTTGATTTTTATATGTAGCATATAATCAACTTATAACTGTCATTAAATTTTTCTTTCAATGAATCATTAATGAAGTAATTTTAAGGATTCATTGGAATAAACCTATCAGAAAAGCTCAAGTCCTGTACTTTTTTTGCTGTATATTCCTATATGTCCAAATTAACAACAATCAAAATAATTATACTAAACACTCAAACCAAATGACCTTATTTTCAAAATATCCTTCTTCATGTTTATATTTGTGTTTAAACCCTGACCTCTTTCACTTTCCTCAGATTACATCATGTGTAGTAAGATCTTATTCATATATACACGGTGTATACCTGTGCACATTCACTACACACTCCTGGACTATATCCATATATATTGAATATGTGGCACGTGGCTCTCTGTGGATGCTGTTTGGAACCTGTGTACTGCAGTGGTTGATTAAGTTAAATTAAAAGAGTCTGTTTTAATTGGTTGTGAGGAAAGCAGATCCTATTTCTCATTTGTCTAATATTGGAGAATATTCTATTCTTATATCAAAATCAGCATTAACATTTTTGTAAAAAATAAAAGGGGGGGCAGGGGGGCAATGACTCTCAGATAATTTATTCACAAAATTTCCTTAAATTTATCGTTACCCTAGCTTCATGCATGATTGGCAATCTGCTATATTAATGAAAACAATGATAGGCTCAGTCCTCACTTTCATACCATGACTTGCTTTTCTCTAGGTTCTGCTCAAAAATCACCTTATTAGTGAAGCCTCCCCTGACTCCACTCTACCAGCCGTAGGCAAACTACAGCCCACGGGCCGGATCCGGCCCGTTTGAAATGAATAAAACTAAAAAAAAAAAAAAAAAAAAAAAAAAAAAGACCGTACCCTTTTATGTAATGATGTTTACTTTGAATTTATATTAGTTCACACAAACACTCCATCCATGCTTTTGTTCCGGCCCTCTGGTCCAGTTTAAGAACCCATTGTGGCCCTCAAGTCAAAAAGTTTGCCCACCCCTGCTCTACACAGTAGCAACCACTACCTACCACCGGCTTTATTCTTTTCATCGTGCTTCATCACTTCCTGGCATGCTATGTATTTCTTTACTAATCAACTTATTGTTTCTCTCCCATCACTAAAATATAAGTTTCATGAAAGCTAAAGTTTTTCTCTGTGCTTTTCATGGCTATATTGCTAGTACCTACAAGTGGATTTCTCAACATTGCACTACAGATATTTTGGGATGGATCATTCTTTGTTGCAGAGCACTGTCCTGTGCATTGTAGGACGTCAGCAGCATCCTTCATCTCTACCCACTGAATTCCCACAGCACCCTGACCCTCCAACTGTGCAATCCAAAATTCCTCCAACATGGCCAAATACGCTTGAGGGGCAGGTTGTGCAGGGAGCAAAGTTGCTGGTTGAGAACCAGTGATTTAGAACAATGCCTGGCACAATAAATACTTGTTGAGTGAATGAACAAATGGATAAAACCAGTACTTTTTAGGCAGTCAGAATTTTGCATTCTCAACAATAGAACACTTACAACAGAAAAATTAAATACAAAGAAGACTTTACCAAGTAAAGTTCCCTTTCGATTCAAGGCTTAAAATTTATCCTCTTTCACTCATCTTCTGCTAAAGGCTTTGAATAAAGACATTTCCAGAAAATACCCATTTATTTAGCTCCTAATTGTTTTGGCTGTGCTATGTCAATCACTGTTGGAGCCTGTAAATTCAAACCATTAAAAAAAAACACAAAACACTTAACTATTTTTCAAGCCAGGTAATTGCTGAATTCCTTTTTGAAATCCACTTCTCTACTGTCTGCAGCAATTAACAGCCAGAGGAAATGGACCCCATGCCCTTGGACTGAGGATGAAACATTGCCCTGCCCAGTATTTGAGCTTTCAAATTTCAGAGCCTGCAGGGTCTGCTCCTTCACACTCTCACTTAATACTTCACTGGCTCCTCGCCCAAACCTATCTGTCATGCAATTATTTCCAACCTATTTCACAGAAGGCCTGCTCCATTCATCTTTCTCTTTTGGGTCAGCTTTCCATGGAAACTGATAAAAGATTTTACGGTGTGAAACTTAAGTCAGTAGGGTTCTGTGCAATGCTAAGCCAAGGTTTTTAGGTTTATGTGGCCAGACATGAAATACGGCCTGGAGAGGGATGAAAGAACATTTATAATCAGATCTGGGGATTTGGTAACAATCTGTCTGGAATAAAATCCTAGATAGAATAATGGTGGTGTCCATACTATCTGGTTAGAAAGGGACAGGTGAGGTGGGCAGGGAGTGATGGTCAGAAGATCCGAACTCAATTTCTGACTCTATTACTTAAGGTAAAAGACGTAACCTTCTGTAGAAATTAGCTTCCTTTTTATATAATGAGATGGAACTAGGTAGACCTTATCATCTATCTCCTCTGCCTGCTCTTTTCCCATTGTTCCCTGTTTCTTTAAATGGCACCACCACCCTGTTAAAAGTCAGAAGTCCGAGAGTCAGCTCTGACTTTCCATCTCCTTTCCCTTTACACTGATTGTTCATGCTAATTTTGTCTCTTAATTTTCTTTTTATCTGTTCAGTTCTCTCTCTCTTCTTGGCAACAAGACTAAGCTTGACCTCCCGCAATCTTCCCTAGCGACTAGAGTGCCCAGGGTCATTGCCACTCCACTGTCTCCTTGCCTTTAGGCTTGCTCTCCACCCTCTTCCATAAAATCTGGTTCCACTGGGGCCAAAGAGATCTTACAAAGAGAATCTGGCCATGTCACTCTCATTTAAACATTCCTCATTGATGTCCTGTTGTTTAAAAAATTCTAGATTCCTAAAGTAGGCCTTGAGATCTATGTCCTGATCATTTCCCTGGGGTCACTTCCTTAGCACAGGCTCTAACATTGTACTTCAATCACACTGAGCTTTTTTCAAATCTTTTTTTGCCACCAAGTGGACATGCTACTTCCTCTGCTCACAACACTTTCCCTTCTTCTTGCCTGGTGCTACTCTTTCAGATTTCATTTGTATGTCACTGCTTGGGTAGGCCTGACCTCTAGGCAGTGCGACGCTCAGCTTAGGTCACAGCTTATTGTAGTTGCATTTGTACACCAGTTTTAAATATTGACTGATATTTTCAATTATGAAGTGATTTGATTGCAGATCTTTCTAGAATAATTTTCTCTTTGATCTTTTTCAGTTCTCTCATTCACATCCTAATAGAGCTGCAATATTTTGGCAACTTGACTTTATCAAACCATTTCAAAACCTTTAAGCAGCTTTCATGGAAATACTGCTTTGTGTATGTTTAATTAAGTTAATGCAATTACATTAAGAAGCACAACTAACATAATCATGTTTACTACTGTTGAGCACAAGGAATTCTTGGAAAACATGAAACTTAGATGTTGAATTATTTTCTTTTAGAGTGAGAGGAAAAAGGGAGAGGGAAAGAGAGAAAAACATTGATTGGTTGTCTCCCATATGCACCCAAACAGGGAATCAATTTATTGGTAGTCAATGATAAATAATATCTAGGGGCCTTAATTTAAATAAATAGGAATCCAGAATTTTCAAAATAACATAATAAACTATGTATGTTAGGAGGACATATATTATTTTAATCATCTTCTTACTCTTCAGCTCTTTTGAGAAACACAACATTCTCAGTGAATTTCTCCAAAACTTATTTGCATCGGCGATTTAGCTTCAGGGTAAATGGGAGAGAATCAGATTTTTTAAATTCAGGCATTTTTATTATGCGAAACAGCACAGAAAAGCGACATCCCTACCTCATTTAAATCCTGCCTAAGTGATAAGAGTGCACATTAGGCCTGGTATTGACCCAGCTTTGTACAAGTCCTTGCTGTTTTCTGCTTTTTCTTAGAGCAGGTCCAGAGCGAAGGAGGGCAACTTCTTGAGGGATACTCAGTCTCCCTCCCAACCTTTGGACATTTCCAAGGGGAAAAAGGCAAAGCTCATGCAGCCATTTAGAGCTAGAGATAGAAAAATGGCAAGTAAATCATGGTCATAAAATCAGTGGCTGACAGTTTTTGAGAGGTTTCTGTGTCAGACACTGAGGTAAGCGATTTGCATGCTTTCACTCAGTTCTCACAGCCTCCTAGCTGTGAGTACTGGCTAGAATGCCAGTGCAGGGGCTAGGCTGGCTCGGGTTTAAGTCCATTCACTGTGGTATGACCTTGGGCTTTAACCTCTGTATTTCAGTATTTTGTGTGTGAATAAAAAAATCTGCCTTCTAGTATTTTCCTAAGGATTGAAGAGCTAATATAAGACAAGCGCAGGTGTTAGCACAAAGTGAATACTCAAAATGAATAGCTCTTGTTCTCGTTACTATCACTACTGTTCTTACTCCCCTTCTACTAATGAAGCAACTTAGTGAAGCCAAATGATTTGGTCATGGTCTCACAGGTAGTGGGCGGCAGAGTCAGAATTGACCTGTACGTCTGCCTGTCCAACATAATTCCACTACATGTGACACAATGTACCCTGATCACAGCCCAAGTAGTCCAGTGCTGGAGGGGAGAGAGCCCAGGCCACAGAGCTAAGCACACCAGGCCTGAATCCCAGATCTCTGCATACTCTGTGTCACTGAATAACTTGTACTCACATCCACTGTGTTCAGTTTTCTCATCTCTAAAATTGGAGTCATATCTCATTTTTATTTTATGTTTTCAGTTTATTTTTATTGATTTCAGAGAAGAAGAGAGAGGGAGAGAGAGATAGAAACATCAATGATGAGAGAGAATCATTGATCGGCTGTCCCCTGCATGTCCCCCACTGGGGATTGAGCCCACAACCCGGGCATGTGCCCTGACCAGGAGTAGAACTGTGACCTCCTGGTTCATAGGGTGATGCTCAACCACTGATCTCAGTGGATAGAGCATTGGCCTGTGGACTGACAGGTTCCAGGTTTGATTTCAGTCAAGGGTTTTATCCCCAGCCTTGGTCAGGGCTCATGCGATGTGTTTCTCTCACATAACACATCAATGTTTCTTTCTCTGTCTCTCCCTTCCCCTTCTACTCCCTCTAAAAAAAAAAAAAATCAATGGAAAAATATCCTCAAGTGAGGATTAACAAAAAAAAATATATAGCTAATATAGTAAATTTTATGTGAGGTATATTTTACCACAATAAAAAAATAAGGGACAAACACATATCCTTCTATAAGAGGAAGACATTATTATTAAAATTATTGAAATGAGAATCATAGTCTTAAGATCAGCTTCTGCTTATTTAGCAATATTTTTTTATCTTTTATGTCAAATTCCACCAAGAAGTCACTTTAATCTTTTTGTTTTATAAGAATGAGGAGGTGTGCATGGCTATTCTTATCCACAACATATGTTCCTATTTGAAATGGCAGGTGAGTATTAATCAACATGGATATTATTCTAACAATGCTGTCAGAAGAGAAATAATATTGCTGTGACACCAAGAGAACATTTTTATTATACACATTACCTTGAAATAACATTTTTCCCGGGAAATTTGATGCAGCAGACATGTGGTGCATGATAGAAAGTAGCCGAGCTAAAGTACATCAGTCTTGTGTGTGCACATGATCTATAGTCCAACAGCCTGTGAACACAAGGATGTAATTAACTATGAAGGTCACTCCATCACTAGGACAAAACTTGGAACAAAGATGTATTCAGTTATGCTGTTTATGCCTTATTTTTAAGCTGTCCTTTCTATGTGATTTTTAAAACACCATAAGGTGTTTCTTTTTTCCCCCTTGCTTTTTTTCAGCTACTATAATAAATGTTGAGCTTCGGGGGGGGGGGGGGGGGGGGGGGAGTATAATATACCCAGAAGACCTTGTGCATATCTGCTTTATGTGCATCTGTTTCACAGTGTCATTACACTCAGATGGATTGAAGTTCTCTTTGAGCTCTGGCTTTAGATCTGCCTCAATAAAATACCAGCTCTAATTATTCACCTTTGTCCTCCTCCTTTGAGTTACATCAGACCCTCTGGGCAGAGGAAGGACTTGTTGGTCTCTAGTATTTGCTCTAAGCTTCTCCAAGTCCCTGTTTTTTCTCTAGGCACAATAGTATTTGCCCTTCCCTGATCTCTCAGAAACTCTTACCCTCAAAGCTCTGAGATTTCTAAATGTGTGAGCAGGATCCTGATATTTGTTGAACGTTTTTATCAGGAGTTTGGAGAGAGGTAGTCTCTGCCACTGTTGTTTCCCCTCCTTTTCCTCCTCCTCCTCCTCCTCCTCTCTTCCTCCTCCTCCTCCTCTCTTCCTCCTCCTCCTCCTCCTCTTCCTCCTCCTCCTCCTCCTCCTCTTCCTCCTCCTCCCTCCTCCTCCTCTTCTTCCTCCTCCTCCCTCCTCCTCTTCCTCCTCCACCTCCTCCTCTTCCTCCTTCTTCTTTAAATATATTTTTATTGATTTCAGAGAGGAAGGGAAAGGGATAGAGAGAAAGAGAAACATCAGTGATGAGAGAAAATCATTGATCAGCTGCCTCCTGCATGCCCCACACTGGGGCTAGAGCCTGCAACCCGGACATGTGCCCTGACCAGGACCTCCTGGTTCATAGGTCAACACTCAACTAATGAGCCATGCTGGCTGGCTGCCTTGGCTTCTTATGTATCTGGTCGTCCACTGTCCTGAGATGTTTGGATCCTATTTTCATTTGACTGGTCCTCTTACTACGTAATGTTTTCAGATAGATGACAAGAGCTTTCTCCTCTATTTGAAAGTGGTAGTCTTTTGTCCTAAAATATAAAGAACAATAAAAAAATTGTTCTATCAGAGTTTTTAATATATTATTCCAATGTCTCATAGCATCAAATGTTACACATAAGAGATTTAATTGAATTTCTAACTTTGCCTCAATATTTTCTTTTAGGAAGCTTGTAAGATTTTATCTTTATCCATGGAATTTAGAAATTTCTCCAGAATATGTTTACATGTGCTCTTTTTAACATTGTGTTGCCTTTTTTATGTGAAAAATAATGAAATATTTCAGGATAGGAATTTTGTCAGTTTCATTGATTATAGCTTTACTCTTGCTTATTTCTCTTCATGTGCTCAAGGCTCGTTCTTTCTGGATCAATCTTCCGTATGATTTATCTTTCCCTCTTCATTTCCATCCTATTCTTTTTTTTGCATTTCAGTCTCCATTTGGTACCGTTTGCCCTCTGGGTAAGGTACATCCTTTGGAATTACAGCTGACCCTTGAACAACAGGTTTGAATTATGCTGGTTCACTTATAAGCAGATTTTTAAAGTAAAAACCTGTATTATTTTTGACTGCTGTTCAGAATCCTTGGATGCGGAAGCTCAATTGTATGCATTAATCTGAAACATTTTATACAGGGACTTTAGTATGCAAGGATTTTAGATCTTCAGAGATCCTGGAACCAAATTACAATTAAGTTTTGGGGGAGTCAAAACTTACACACAGATTTCCGACTGCAAGGGGAGACGGCACACCCCACGGTATTCAATGGTGGACTGTACTTTTAATGAGGATCTTTTAGTGCGAAAGTAAAATTCTTGTTTTTCTAAAAATGGTTTATTTTACCGTCATTTTTGAGAATATTTTGCTAGACATGCAATTCTAGGGTGGCAGTTACTTTCTCTCAGACCTCTGAAGGTATTACTCAACTATCCACTGGCTCCTAGCGATGCTGTTGAGAAGGCAGCCATGAGTCTAATTGCTATATCTTTGTGGATAAATTGCCTTTCTCACTGTCTACTCTTAAAATCTTCTATTCTTACTGTATTAAGACTTTACAATGGTAGGTGTGATTTTCTAATTTTATCCATCTTGTTTGGAATTCATTATAATTTCTGATTTTGAGGATGTGTCTTTCAAAAGTTCTGAAAAGTCTCAAGCTATTGACACTTCAAATGTTGCATCTTCCTTGCATTCTCTATTGTATCCTGCAGAACTCCAATTAAACATCTGTTAGATTTTCTCATTCAATGCCATGGTTCCTAATGTTGCATCATTTACAGGTCTTCATCTCTTCTTATTGCATTCTGTATAATTATTTTGGCTCAATTCATTAATCCTTTCAGCTTTGTATAATTTTCTATTTTACCCTTTCGTTGAGTTTAAAATTTTAATTATTATGAGCTTTATTTTTCAACTATATATATATATATATATATATATATATATATATATATATATATCAGAGGCCTGGTGCACAAAATTCGTGCATGGGGGGGGGGAGGAAGGAAGGGATATGGCCTGGGGACATCAACACCTGGGGGACACACACATGCCCCTAAGTGTGTGTGTGTCCCTCAGCCTAGCCTGCACCCTTTCCAATCTGGGACCCATCGAGGGATGTCCGGCTGCCCATTTAGGCCTGATCCCGGTGGGTCTAAATGGGCAGACTGCCCTCCACTGCCAGCCTGGTCACCCCCAACTGCCCTCCCCTGCAGGCCTGGTCCCCCAAATGCCCTCCCCTGCTGGCCTGGTCACTCCTAACTGCCCTCCCCTGCAGGCCTGGTCCCCCCAACTGCCCTCCCCTGCTGGCCCAGTCACCCCTAACTTCCCTCCCTTGCCAGCCTGGTTGCCCCCAACTGCCCTCCCCTGCAGGCCTGGTCACTCCCAACTACCCTCCCCTGCTGGCCTGGTTGCCCCCAGCTGCCCTCCCCTGCAGGCCTGGTCCCCCAAATGCCCTCCCCTGCTGGCCTGGTTGCCCCCAGCTGCCCTCCCCTGCAGGCCTGGTCCCCCCCCAACTGCCCTCCCCTGCTGGCCTGGTTGCTCCCAACTGCCCTCCCCTGCAGGCCTGGTCCCCCCCAACTGCCCTCCCCTGCTGGCCCGGTCACCCCTAACTTCCCTCCCTTGCTAGCCTGGTTGCCCCCAACTGCCATCCCCTGCAGGCCTGGTCCCCCCCCAACTGCCCTCCCCTGCAGGGGTGGTCCCCCCCAACTGCCATCCCATGCAGGCCTGGTTGCCCTAACTGCCCCCGCCCCCCTGCTGCAGGCCTGGACCCCCCCCAACTGCCCTCCCCTGCAGGCCTGGTCCTCCTCAACTGCCCTCCCCTGCTGGCTTGATCACCCACAACTGCCCTCCCCTGCCCGCCATCTTGTGTGTTAGAGTGATGCTCAATTTGCATATTACCTCTTTATTAGACAGAACTAGAGGCCTGGTGCATAAAATTTGTGCACAGGGTAGCGGGGGTGGGGGGGTGCATTGCTCAGCCCGGCCTGCACCTCTCCAAATCAGGACCCCTCGGGGGATGTCTGACTGCTTCTGGCAATCCAAGACTGCTGGTTCCTAACCGCTCACTTGCCTGCCTACCTGATTGTCCCTAACTGCTCCCTGCTGGTCTGATCACCCCTAACTGCTCCCTGCTGGCCTGATCACCCCTAACTGCTCCCCTGCTGGCCTAATCACCCCTAACCACCTCAGCCTCGTCCTGCACCTGGGACCCAGGCTTCCCTCCCTCTGGCTGGCCACAGGCACCCAGGACCCCGGCCAACTTTGCCTGGGCTGGTTGCAGCTACAGGTGCTGAAACCTGGGACCGTGGGGCAGACGGCTTGTCCCTCTCCTGGGCTGCAGCCACAGGCATTTTTAAATGTCTCTAGATCTCTATCAGGCAGGTTGGGATTCCTTTCTCAAGATTTGTGAGAGTTGTGAAACAGTGTCATGCCTTTTTTCACAGTCGTTTATTTTTTCTCTTCACTGTTGTCACTGCAATGACCTTCAGAGCCACTGCCACAACCAGAACTTCCCCTAGGGCTGTTGTGTGGCTGCTTCGGGAAACTATTAAATTAAATTCAAGACAATACTGCATCAGACCATGAGGAGTACCTGGTTTATTGTTTATCTAATTGAAACCATTGTCCAACCCTACACTGATTTTTTTTTTTTACATGTACTGGAAACCAAAACATTGAACAAAGGCAGAAAACTATATTGAAAGAAAAAGTCCAACTGGCAATTTCTTCAATGTTAGTTTCAGAACTGAACCTCAAGCTATTGTGCACGGGGATCTTGGGCTAGTAGCTCAGGAAGATTTGTTGAGGTACACTGAAAGGTAGGAGGACTCTTACAAGCATGTAGTGCAAGGTTCTTAAAAAGGGCGGTCTACATATAGTGACTGTGATTTTTTAGGTATTAGCATGTGTGGGAATAACAGCTTCCAATTGCTGCTGTAACAAATCCACAATTTAGTGTTTAAAATAACACAAACACATTACCTCACAGTTTATATAGGTTAGAAGTCCTGAGGGCTTGGATAGATGTCTGCTTAGAGTCCCACAGGCAGAAAGCAAAGTTTAGGTTGAATCAAAGTATAGTTGTGCTCCTTTCTGAAAGTTCAAGGGGGAGAATCCATTCCTTGCTCTTTCCGGTTGTTGGGACCTATTTCCTTGCTGGGTATCAGCAAAAGGTGTCCTCATCTTCTAAAACAGCGGTTCTCAACCTGTGGGTCGCGACCCCTTTGGGGGTCGAACGACCCTTTCACAGGGGCCACCTAAGACCATCAGAAAACACATATATAATTACATATTGTTTTTGTGATTAATCACTATGCTTTAATTATGTTCAATTTGTAACAATGAAAATACATCCTGCATATCAGATATTTACATTAAGATTCATAACAGTAGCAAAATTACAGTTATGAAGTAGCAACGAAAATAATGTTATGGTTGGGGGTCACCACAACATGAGGAACTGTATTTAAAGGGTTGCAGCATTAGGAAGGTTGAGAACCACTGTTCTAAAAGCTTCCTAGGTTCTTTGGCTCTTAGCCTTCTTCCTCCACCTTCAAAACAAACAATGGTGGGTTCAGTTCCTCCCACTCTTTTTAGAGGCCAGATGCACCAAATTCGTGCTAGAGTAGGCCTTCCTTCCCCCTGCTGCTGGCACCCGCTTCCCTCTGGCACCCAGGACCCAGGCTTCCCTTGCAGCCCTGGCTTTGTCCGGAAGAACGTCAGGTCTAATTAGCATATTACACATTTATTTTTATAGATTGTCTGTGTCCATGGGTTATGCCTATGTGCATATGCGTTTAGTCCCTCCTATTCTTCACCTTCCCTGGGTTCTCTGCTTTCACCTCCCTCTTTTAAGGGCTAATGTGATTAGATGGAGTCCACTTGGATAACCCAGGATAATCTCCCAGCTCAAAACCTATAACCTCAATCACAGCAGCAAAGTCTGTTTTGCCATGTAAGGTAACACAGTCACAGGTTCTGAGGATTAGAGTGGACATCCCCGGTGGGTCCATTATTCTGTCTACCACAGTGGGCAAAAGTCCAGATTATAGAAACCAGAGAAAGCACATCATTAGTGGAAATGTGAATCAGGACACTAAGGTCCAGATATGAGGACCACTGATGGTCAGAAATTTTTTTCCAAAGCCCAGAAGTCTCTCCAAGCATAAGTGATTGGAGATATTAGCAGAGATCCAGGAGTCAGACAAATGTCTGAGGCCTAGTAGCAAAGTGGTCTTAGCCAATGGACACTAGTAGGTTTTCAGGCACCACCCTTAAATGTATCTATGCTGGTGTGCTTTCCCTCTTGGAATGGCCTGGAACTCTTCATGGAAGAGGAAGGCTTGAGGCACCAGACTTATCTCCCGCCAAGCCATCTTCAGACTTCATTTTGAGGAAGAAAACAGTTGGCATTTTCTTTCTTTGCTTTTCTCCCCCTCCTCCCCCTCCCCCTCCCCTTCTCTTTCTCCTCCTCCCCTCTCATCCCTCTCCTCCTCCTCCTCCCCCCGTCCTCTCCTCCTCCCCCTTCTCCTCCTCCTCTTCCTTCCCCCCTCCTCCTCCTCCCCATCCTCCTCCTCCTTCCCCTCCTTCTTCTCCTCCTCTTCCTCCTCCTCCTCTCCTTTCCCTTCTTCCCCCTCCTTCTTCTTTGCTGGGTTTTCATCATTGTTAATTTGAAACTGAGGAGGTGCCTGTTACTTCTTAGGAAGCAGCAGTTGCCTTATAAATTTCTCCTCCGCAGCCTATTGTGGTGAATTTACATATAATGCAATTCACCCATTTGAATGTAGAGGTTGAGTTTGGTAATGGTATACAGTGGTGTAACCACCACCACAATCACTAAGTCTGAACATTTCCATCACCCTAAGTTTTCTCATGATTCTGCAGTCAACTCTGATCCCCAGCCCCAGGCAACCACTGATTTTTTTCACTGGAGTTTTATCTTCTTTTTAAATTTTATTTTATATTTGTCTCAGGTGTACAGCATGGTGGTTAGATAACTATATAATTTACAAAGTGATCTCGCTGATAATTCTAGTACCTGCCTGGTACCATATGTAGTTATTACAATACTATTGACCATATTCCCTAAGCTGTTCTTTACAATTCTGTGACTATTTTGTAACTTCTTAGTCCCTTCACTTTTCTCACCCATCCCCCAACCTAGCAACCCTCCGTTTGTTCACTATATCCATGAGTCTGTTTCAGTTTTGTGCTCATTTATTTTGTTCTTTAGATTCCACATACAAGTAAAATCATATCATATTTGTCTTCCTCTGTCTGACTTAATTCACTTAGCATAATATTCTCTAGGCCCATCCATGTTGTTGTCAATAATAGGGTTTCATTCTTTTTTTTATAGGCAAACAGTATGTTGTTGTATCAATGTAGCACATTTTCTTAATCTGATTATCTATTGATGGGCATTTGGGTTGCTTCCATATCTTGGTTGTTGTAAATAACACTGCAATGAATATAGGGGTATATATATGTTTTCGAATGAGTGTTTGGGATTTCTTCAAATATACAGGGTGGGCACAAGTAGGTTTATAGTGGTGAGTACATGAAACAAGTTTATTCTTGCATTATTTATTTACTTATTTATTCATTTGTATTATTTGTCTTCTTATTATTGTTATTATTTCATATCCTTACTTATGATTTATCTTTTAGGTAATGATGGCTGGTATTTTAACCTACTTTTGTCAGACCTCTGTATTCCAGGAGTAGAATTTCTGGGTCATAATTTTAATTTTTAATTTTCTGAGAAACCTCCACACTGTTTACATAGTGGCTACACCAATTTGCAACCTTATCAGCAGTGCATAAGGATTTCCTTTTTTTCCACATCCTCACCAACACTTACTTTTTGATTTATTGACAATAGTCATTCTGACAAGTGTGAAATGATATCTCATTGTGGTTTTAATTTGCATTTCTCCAACGATTAGTGATGTTGAGCATCTTTTCATATGTCTGTTGTCCATTTTTATGTCCTCTTTGAGAAGTGTCTAAGTCTCCTGCCTATTTTTTAATAAGATTGTTGGTTGGGGTTGGGGTGGGGGTGTTTGGTGTTGAGTTGTATGACTTTTTAAATACATTTTGAATATATCTTCTTCCATTCAGTAGATCTGGTTTTCATTTTATTCATGGTTTCCTTTGCTGTGCAAAACTTTTTAGTTTTTTTTTAAATTTTTTTATTGCTTAAAGTATTACAAAGGGTATTAGATATGTGTCTTTTGTTTTTTCCCCGCCCTTGACAATCCCCTGGTCTCCCCTACCCCCCAGTGCAAAACTTTTTAGTTTGATGTAATCCCATTTGTTTGTTTTGCTTCCCTTCCCCGAGGAGATATGTCAGAAAAAAAATATATTACTAAGAGCAATGTCTGAGAGTTTACTGCCTATGTTCTCGTCTAGGAGTTTTATGTTTTCAGGTCTTACATTGAAGCCTTTATTCCATTTTGAGTTTATTTTGTATATGGTGTAAGAAGGTGGTCTAGTTTCATTTTTTTGCATATATTAGTTCAATTTTTCTAACACCATTTAGTGAATAGACTTTCTCACCCCATTATACAGTGTGTCCCAAACACTCTAACAGCCGATAGCTCAATTTTGAAAATGAAATAAATTTTAATAAACACTGCCTTTATAATTATTCAAAGTGTATGTATACATTTGTTTGGGACACCCTTTATATTAATTGACCATACAGATGTGGATTTATTTCTGAACTCTGTTCTGTTCCATTGATCTATGTGTCTGTTTTTACGTCAAAACCATGCTATTTGATTGGTTAGCATTGTAGTACAGTTTGATATCAGGTAGCATAATTAATATCTTCAGTGCTGATCTTTCTTAAGATTGCTATTGCTATTTGGAGTCTTTTGCGGTTCCATTTAAAATTTTGGATTATTTGTTCTAGATTGTAAAAAAAAATGTCATAGGTGTTTGGATAGAAATTTCATTGAATCTGTAGATGGCTTTGGATAGTATGGACATTTTAATGATGCTAATTTTTCCTATCCATGAAAATAACATATGCTTCCATTTATATGAATCTTCTTCAATTTCTTTCTTCAGTGTCTTATAATTTTCAGAGTATGGGTCTTTTACCACTTTGGTTAAATTGTTTCCTAGGTATTTTTTTAATGCAATTTAAATGGGATTATTTTCTTAATTGCTTTTTCTGGTAGTTTATTATTCAGGTATAAAAATGCAACCAGTTTCTGAATATTTATTTTACATCCTACTTATTTCAATTCATTTACCAGTGCCAGTAGTTTATGTGTGTGTGTGTATGTGTGTGTGAGTGTGTGTGTGTGTGTGTGTGTGATCTTTAGGGTACTCTATAAATAGTATCATGTCATGCCACTGTTTCATTGCTAATTTTCTGCCTGGATGATCTATCCTTTGATGTCTATGGCATATTAAAGTCCCATACAATGACTGTAGAACTGTTGATTTCTCCCTTTATGTTCATCAATGCTTGCTTTATATATTTGGGTGCTCTTAGGTTGGGTGCATAAATATTTACAAGGGTTATAGTCTCTTATTGGATTGGTCCCTTTATCACTATGAAATACCCTTTTTGTCTCATAGTCTTTGTTTTAAAATCTATTTTGTTTGACATAGCATTGTTACCCCAGTTTTTTTTTTTTATTTCTATTTGCATGAAATATCTTTTTCCATCCCATTACTTTCAGTCTGTGTGTGTCTTTTGATCTGAGGTGGGTCTCTTGTAGACAGCATATGCTTGAGTCCTGTTTTCTTATCCATTCAGCCACCTTATGTCTTTTTTTGTTTGTTTGTTAATCTTCATCCAAGGATATATTGTCCACTGATTTTTAGAGAGAGTGGAAGGGATGGAGGGAAGGGGAGAGAGAGACATCAATTGGTTGCCTCCCACATGTGCTCTGACTGGGGCTGGGGATCTAACCTGTAATCCAGGTACATGCCCCTGACCAGCAATCGAGCCCGGGACCCTTTGGTGTGCAGGTCTGATGCTATAACCATTGTGAAACACTGGCCAGGGTCACCCTATGTCTTTTGATTGAAGCATTTAATCCATTTGCATTTAAAGTGATTATTGATAGTTACATAGTTACTGCAATTTTATTTTTTATATTTATGTTCTTATTGTTTCTTCTTAGAAAAGTCCCTTTAAGATTTCTTGTAATACTAGTTGGTGGTGATGAACTCATTTAACTTTTTCTTGAAGGGAGCTTTTATCTTTCCTTCAATTTTAAATGCTAGCCTTGCTGGGTAGAATAGTCTTTGTTGTAGGTTCTTGCTTTGCATCACTTTGAATATTTTGTGCTAATCCCTTCTGGCCTGCAAAGTTTTTGTTGGGAAATCAGCTGACATTCTTATGGGAGGCCCCTTGTAGGTAACTGTCTTTCTCTTAGTACTTTTAAGATTCTTTCTTTGTCTTTAATCTTTGGCGTCTATATATATAAAAGCCTAAGCGACTGTTTGACCATTTGACCATTAGCTATGACAAGCACTGACCACCAGAAGGCAGACGCTCAATGCACAGACATGGAAACATGGAACAGACTGATGAATCTCAGTGGGAAGGGAAGAGGAGGGAGGGTGGGAAGAGATTAACCAAAGATCTTACATGCATACTAGAGGCCGGGTGCATGAATTTGTGCATGGGTGGGGTCTGGCCGGCCCACTCTGATCAGGACTGATCAGGGGCAGGGCAAGCCAAGAGGAGGGGCCCAGGCATTTGGTGGGCTGGCCCCGCTCCCTGGTCAAACTCACAGTCGAGGGGGCAATTTGCATATTACCCTTTTATTATATAGGACTAGAGGAACTGGGGAGGGGGGTGTCTGTCAGCCTGGCCTGTGGGGATTGGGCTGAAACCGGCAGTCCGACATCCCCCGAGGGGTCCCAGATTGCAAGAGGGTGCAGGCCAGGCTGAGGGGTCCCACCAGTGCACAAATCTGTGCACCGGGCCTCTAGTTTTTATTATAATGTATCTTGGTGTGGTTCTTTTATGTTCACCTTGTTTGGGAGTATCTGCACTTTCTGGACTTATATGTCTTTTTTCTTCAGCAGGTTAGGGAATTTTTGAGTCATTATTTCTTCAAATCAGTTCATAATCCTTGCTCTCTCTCTTTTCTTTCTGGTACCTCTATACTGTGGATGTTGTTATGCTTGATGTTGTCCCAGAGGTCCCTTACTCTATGCTCTGTTTTTAAACTATTTTTTTTTTCTATTTGCTATTCTGAATGGGTGTTTTCTGCTACCTTGTTTTCTAAATTACTGATTCAATTCCCTGCTTCATCTAATATGCTGTTGATTTCTTCTAGTGTATTCTTCATTTCAGTTATTGTAATTTTCTGGTTCTTTTTTTATGGTTTCTATGTCCTTTATATGCTTATTATCTCTTAGTTGAAGTTCCACTAAGTTCCTTGAACAGCCTTGTAACCAGTGTTTTGAACTCTGTCTCTGGTAGACTGCTTGTCTCTATTTCATTTTGTTCTTTTTTCTGGAGATTTCTTTTATTCTCTCATTTGAGACATGGTTCTTTGTTTCTTCACTTTGGCTGCCTTTCTGTGTTTGTTTCTATGTATTAGGTAGATCTGCTATGTTTCCTAGTCTTGGCAGGATGACCTTATGTAGTAGTTGTCCTGTGGGGCCCATTCGCACAGTCTCCTTGATCATATGAGCCAGGTGCTGCAGGAGAGCCCCTTGTGTGGGTTGTGCGTGCCCTTCTGTTTTAGCTGTGTCTTGATTACGGGTGGCATGTCAGTGGATGGGATTAACCCTCAGGTTGACTGTCTGTATGAATTTGCCATGACCACAGCATAGAAGCTGCTGTGTAGGGCTTACCCGATGAAGCAGGATTCACCTCAGCAAGATCTGGTGGCTTCCATGACCTCCCTTTAGGTGTGCTGCTTGTGGAGGTAGTTCGATGGTGTTCTGTTGTCATCTGATGCTGGCCACTGAATGTGTTGGCTGTGGGGCCTCTTGGGACAGCCTCAGATACAGATCAATGTCAGAAACTGCCTGAGAGTGGCCTGGGGCTCCCTGTTAAGAGCTACAAAGTGTTCCACAGATTGTAGCTACCTGTGCTGGGCCTGGATGTATATGGGATGGGCCACGCTATAAACCATGGCTGGCTGCCACCACTTGCAAGCCTGGGGCAGGTCAGTAGAAGGCCCAAGGTACTCTGAGACCTGCTGCTGCCTGCCAGCTGACTCTATAAGGCGCACCTGCTGAAAGAGCCTTGGGCAGAATGTGTCTTGGGTGAAGCAAGGCCTGAGGAGTTAACAGGTGGAGATAATGGAGGGTACCAGGCGAATGAAAAACAAAGTTTGACTGTGTTGGGAAGGGCTCAACACAGAAAAGGGCAGGAACACCTTCAGCTCTCACCCTGAAGCACATAATCAGTTTGTCCTTCTGTATCTCTGACATTCCCTGAGTTTGACTGAAGTTATCTAAGGGAAACTGCAATGCGGGCCTAGACTGATTGTTGCAGAAAGAGCCTCAGGCCCGGGACACGTTGGGAGGGGCGGGGCCGGGGGTGGGAGTGGGGGTGGGGAGCTAGTAGACTTCTCCAGGTTAACTCAGATTCAGATTTGGCTGGTGAGGGACGAGCTTGACACAGGAAAAATGACAACATGTTTGAGCAGGAGAAGGACTCAACATAGGGACAGAGGCAGCTGTGCCACAGAAGTCACACAACTAAGTCTTTCCCTGCATATGCCTGGTGCCCCACCGAGCCACTGTTCCTCCTCCGAAGGCCCAGGTGAGTGTCCGTGAGATTTTGATATTGGTCCTTTAAGAAGACACCTGGGTTTTCAGCAGCCTTCTGGGGTGGACAGAGGAACCCCTGACCAGGGGAGCTTGAGGAGTGAGGCCCTTCACTCCTCAGGGGGGATCTCAGCAGCTGAGATTGCCCTCTGATTCTCAATTGCTACATTGGGGTGTGAGGCCAGGCTGTTTCATGGGTTAGCCCTTCCTACCCGTCTCTACGGAAGCGGTTCTCAACCTGGGGGTCGAACGAACTTTTCACAGGGGTCGCCTAATACCATCGGAAAACATATATAATTACATATTGTTTTTGTGATTAATCACTATGCTTTAATTATGTTCAATTTGTAACAATGAAATTGGGGCTCACCACAACATGAGGAACTGTATTAAAGGGTCGCGAGGCATTAGGAAGTTTGAGAACCACTGCTCTATGGGCTTTTTTTTTCACATCCTTAGTTAAAGGACTATGTTCAACTACTTTTCATTTGGTTATGCAGGTTTATTGTTCTACAATTTAGTTGTAATTCTGGTGTGTTCAGGGGAATATGTAAGTACAGCATCCACCTACTCCACCATCTTGACCAGAACCCCTCCTTGCAGTTGGCATTTTCAATCTAACAGTGGGACTCTTGGTCTATTTAGATTTCAGACTACCAGCAGAGTATCTTTTTTGGGTGGTTTCTTCCATTTCTCCTTGTAAATTGGTTTGAGTTCCTCTCTCATTTGTATAATTTTGCTGAAAGTAGCAAGAAATATTCAGTACATGTCAGCATTTTGATTTTTTCTACCATTTCCCCTAATTATATGCCTTTGTATACAGAAGTATAGGTTTACCAAATATTTTGCCATTGGATAGTAATGGTCACTAACCTTGCATGGATAGGAATGGTCACCAAATATCCTCCTGATAGTCTTCCTCCCCCACTAGGCCATTTTCACATTTTAAATTGCATTACTTACAGCACTTGCATTTTCAGATACCAAAATCCCTATCAAATAGGAATGCACTGTCCTAAAAGCTACAGAAAAATGTGGCTTCCCACAAAGAAATGTATGTGTCTCAGGAAGAAGACTAGGAGTAGGGAGGGTCTTCACGTCTTTCCACACTGCCATCCATTGTGTGTAGGTCTTAATCCCCACAGCTATCACTTCATGTCCCAACATGGCTACTGTACCCCCCAAGTCACACAGTCATTTCAGGCATGAAAAAGAAGGCAAGAGCCATGTGGTGGTGGTGGGAGGCAGGGGGGGGGGAGGGGGGGCGGGGCGCGCGGAAGGGGGGCAGGTAGAGGATGAAGGATTGGGACATCCCAGCACAATCTTTCTTTTTTTCAAACTTCTGGAGACACCTCTCAGAGATTTCTGTTTACATATCATTGGCCATAAGTGGGCCATCAGTAGAAAAAGAACCTAAGAATTAAGCATTTTATTTATAGGGGTCCCCCAAAAATGTATACACATTTTAACAGTTGATAACTCACTTATTTTCACTGCTTTTCAGATTTAACTGATTTGAAATAATGGGTGAAGCCAGACTAAGCTTTGAACAAAGAAAATTTATCCTTAAGTGCCACTAGGCTTTTTTATGGGGGCACATAAAAGACAAAGTACAAAATTGGCAACGGTTGATGAATTGAGGGTGCACAAATGAAATGATTCTTTTTTTAAAAATATATTTTATTGATTTTTTACAGAGAAGAAGGGAGAGGGATAGAGAATTAGAAACACCAATGGGAGAGAAACATCGATCAGCTGCCTCCTGCACACCCACCACTGGGGATGTGCCCGCGACCAAGGTACATGCGCTTGACCGGAATCGAATCCGGGACCCCTCAGTTCGCAGGGCGACGCTCTATCCACTGAGCCAAACCAGTCAGGGTGAAATGATTCTTTTAAAAAAAATATATTTTTATTGAATTCAGAGAGGAAGGGAGAGGAAGAGAGAGATAGAAACTCAATGACGAGAGAGAATCATTGATTGGCTGCCTCTTGCACACCCCACACTGGGAATCGAGCCCACAACCCAAGCATGTGCCCTTGACTGGAATTGAACCCGGGACCCTTCAGTACACAGTTGGACACTCTATCCACTGAGCCAAACCAGCTAGGGCTGAAATGATTCTTGATGTTTGCAATTCCACTGCTTTGTCTTCTCAGCAGTCCCTAGACCAGAATGATCATCAGTTTGAAACAGGCATTGACCAAAAAATAATTTATTCATTTCTGTAGATTTTTTTATATTTTAAAAATGAACTGTATGTTAATAAACACTGGTTTTATAATCATTCAAAGTGTGTATACATTTTGGGGGACACCCTGTATTCAGGGTTCAATTTGTAAAAAACAGAAGGGAGAGCAGATATTGGGCAGGTAAATAACAGTGTTTATATTTATAAAAAGAGATACCCACTATACACTGTTAAAGTTGAAAAAGCAAGGTTAATAAGTATATGTATGCAAACCTATTATTAAAAAACAAATAAAAGAAACTGCTGTATGTATGTTTGTATGTGCATGGAAATATTTTAGGAAGGTTATACACTAAACTAGAATACAACTAATAATACAGTAAATATTATATTGCAACTAATAAATAGGGATTTCATCTAATAAAACATTTACACAATATCTACTATACTGCCAAACACTGTTATATTTAATAAACAATTACTCCTATTATCTTCACAACCACTTTACAAAGTTTTACTAACGTTATTCTTAACTTATAAATGAGGAAGTTGATGTACAAAGAATTAAATAACTTGTCCAAGGTCACAGATCTAATAAGTGTTAGAAGTGGAGCTTGAACCCAGGACGTGTGGTCCAAAGTCTAGGTACCTAACACCTACAATATAATATATATACTAGAGGCCCAGTGCACGAAATTCGTGCACGGGGTAGGGGCGGGGAGGGTATGTCCCTCAGCCCAGCCTGCACCCTCTCCAATCTGGGACCCTTCAAGGGATGTCTGACTGCCCGTTTAGGGATGTCTGACTGCCCGGTGTGAGATTGGGCCTAAATGGGCAGTCAGACATCCCTCTCACAATCCAGGACTGCTGGCTCCCAACCGCTCGCCTGCCTGCCTGATTGCCCCTAACCACTTCTGCCTGCCAGCCTGATCACCCCCTAACCACTCCCCTGCCAGCCTGATCAACACCTAACTGCTCCCCTGCCGGCCCGATTGCCCCCAACTGCCCTCCCCTGCTGGCCTGGTGCCCCCCAACTTCCCTCCCCTGCCAGCCATCTTTGACCACATGGAGGTGGCCATCTTGTGTGTTGGAGTGATGGTCAATTTGCATATTACTCTTTTATTAGATAGGATTTAAATTTTAGTATGTTTTTATTGTTTTCAGAGAGAAGAAGGGAGAGGGAGAAATAGAAACATCAACTGGCTACCTCCTGCATGCCCCCTACTGGGGATCATGCCTTTCCTGGTCATTTGTCTTGACTGGAATTGATCTGGTGACCTCCTGGCACATAGTATGATGCTTAACAAATTGAGCCACAACAGCCAGGCTACATATTATTTTATAATTTAAGCACATATGTACTATTTTATGATTAAAATAATATAAAGCAAAATCCACCTAAGACAGCAGCTGCAATAGCAACAACAACAAAGCAGAAAGAGCATACACAAAGTCTTGAGCAAAAGCTGGGCTATCGAAGGAGATTGTCTTCAGTCCTCCTTAACCACTCCCTTACCTTTGGAGGCTTTTTCATCTCTGTAAGACCAGGGTTCTCACATGTGTGTACCAACCCCAGGAAAGCTCCTGAGGATTGCAAATCCCAGCTCTGCTCTGACTTTCCTCAGAGAGTAGTGCTGCCTGTTGTTTCTCCTCTTCCTTTCTCACCTGAATATAACTGTCCTCCCAGAGTCAAGCATCGTTTTTTTTTTAAATGTATTTTTATTGATTTCAGAGAGGAAGAGAGAAGGAAAGAGAGATAGAAATATCAATAATGAGAGAGAATCATTGATCATCTGCCTCCTGCATGCCTCCTACTGGGGATCCAGCAACCTGGACATGTGCCCTGACTGGTAAGCAAACAGTGACCTCCTGGTTCATAGGTTCATGTTCAACCACTGAGCAACACTGGCTGGGCATTGAGAGTTGATAATTTATAATGGTACTTGTTTGCCCCAGATGATGGAGAAGTTCAAGAGTATCGAGAATGGAACCCTATCATTTCTGCATTCAGGGAAATAACTAACATTTATTCTGTTTTGGAGATTCTAAGGAGCTTCCCTATGCTGCTCATTCAGTTCAGTCTTCATGAAAACACTGCAATGGTTTCCTTCCTATTTTACAGATGAGGAAACGGGACTCTGTGAGGATAATTGACTTGTCCACCTCATTCTCACTGATGAGAGTGGCAGAGCTGATCTTAGGCCTGATTATCCTCTCCCCAACCCACAGCAACCTCCATCTGTGTAAACTTGGTTGGCCAGAAATTTCCACATATGCTATGAATGAAATTTGTGTCTAGAACAGTGAAAATTCGTCATCCTGGCAAAAGGAAGCTTGAGGTGAAAGAACTAAAGGATGGGCAGTGGGAGTCAGTTACATGGCATTGTTTTCATACAGTGGCATATTTTGGTTAAAGCAACCTGCATGAACTTTTGGCCTCAGCTATACTTTAGTTTTTGACAGTCTCTTAGTTTATGCTAACTACTGGAAAATATGTGTTTATAAAGCTCTATATTTTCTTCTTTTCCAAATGCTTAGTTCCTCTTTGCTTTATCTTGGGAAAAAAATGTATAGCAGATTGTTGCTTTGGATGATGCAGGATGATAATATTCATGTGTTGCCAATCTACACTAATAAAAAAGAAACATGCAAATTGGTGTCACTCCGCTACCCTTCCCATTGGCTAATCAGGCGATATGCAAATTAACTGCCAGCCAAGATGGTGGCCGGCAGCCAGGCAGCTTGAAGCTAACAGGAGGCTGGCTTGCTTCAGTGACAGAGGAAGCCAACGTTCCCCGCCTGCTGCTGCAGGCCACTGAGCTGGCAGTTTGAAACATTGTTACAAATATAGAAGCTAAACAAAACCCCAGAAACCTGCTTTCAGCCAGCCAGGATCTCAGAGCTGGAGTTGAAACAGTGTTTCGATTCTAGAACCCAAACAAACCAGATACCTGCTTTCAGCAGCCGAGGCCTAAGAGCTGGAGCCAAGCCTCAGAGCTAAAGCTAGCCCAGAATAAAAAAAAAAAAAAAATGAAAAAAAGGAGCAGTTGGGAGCTTCAGTCACCTGCCAGCCTGAAAACAGCCCTCAGCCCCTCACCCAGACTGGCCAGACACCCCAGGGGGGACCCCCACCCTGAAGGGAGTGTGACCAGCTGCAAACAGTCATCAGCCCCTCACCCAGGCTGGCCAGGCACCCCAGTGGGGACCCCCACCCTGATCCAGGACACCCTTCAAGGCAAACCAGCCAGCCCCCACCTGTGCACCAGGCCTCTATCCTATATAGTAAAAGGGTAATATGCCTCCCAGCACCGGGATCAGCAGAGCCGCGAGGCCTCCTGGCACCGGGATCAGCGTGACAGGGGGCAGGGACCAAACCCCCTGATCGCCCTGCAGCTCTGTGTGTGACAGGGGCCAGGGCCACAACCTCCCTATCCGCCCTGCTCTGTTCGTGACAGGGGAAGGCACCCCAAACCCCTGATCAGCCCTGCTCTGTGCCTGATGGGGGGAGCTCCCCAACCCCCTGATTGTCCTGCAGCTTGGTGTATGACAGGGTGCGGCGCCCCAACCCCCTGATCAGCCCTGCTCTGTGTGTGACAGGGTGCGGCACCCCATCCCACCCCCCATGGGCCCTGCTCTGTGTGTGATGGGGTAGAGCCATAACCTCCCCATCGGCCCTGCCCTGAGTGTGACAGGGTGCAGTGCCCCAACCCCCTGATCCGCCCTGCTCTGTGTGTAAAAGGGGGCGGTGCCCCAACTCCCCTATCGGCCCTACTCTGTGAGTGACAAGGGGGAGCTCCTCAACCCCCTGATGGGCCCTGCTCTGTGTGTGACAGGGGGGAGCTCCCCAAACCCCTGATCGACCCTGCTCTGTGCGTGACAGGGGGCAGCGCCCCAACCCCCAGATTGGCCCTGCTCTGTGCATGACAGGGGGTGGTGCCGCAACCTCCCCATCGACCCTGCCTTGAGTGTAACAGGGGGCGGTGCCCCAACCCCCCAATCGGCCCTACCCTGAATGTGACTGAGGGTGTCATCGCAACCTCCCGATCTGCCCTGCTCTGTGCATGACAGGGGGCGGCGCCCCAACTCCCCAATCAGCCCTGCTCTGAACCCGACCAGGGGCTGCACCTAGGGTTTGGGCCTGCCCTCTGCCACCTGGGAGCAGGCCTAAGCCAGCAGGTCATTATCTCTCGAGGGGTCCCAGACTGTGAGAGGGCACAGGCTGGGCTGGGGGGCCCCCTCTCCCCCCCGAGTACACAAATTTTTGAGCACCGGGCCTCTAGTCTATATATATAGAAGGCTAAGCATTCATCCGACTGGTAGTTATGATGCACACTGACCACCAGGGGGCAGATGCTCAACCTAGGAGTTGCCGTGACACGCACTGGCCATTTAAAAATAAATGGCATCATGGACTTTGCACCAACAAATCAACACTTGGCTTCCCCCAAGTGGGACACAGGCCCCGCTACCACCCCGGAGTGACCAAATCACAGCCAATGCTGCCAAGATCCCATGGTGCAAAATGCAGCCCACAGCCCAGCCCAGCCTGGAAATGGTCACTGTGAGCGCCGGGTAATGAAGTCACGTAGCAACGCATGGTTTCCTCTCCCTAGTGCAGTGATGGCGAACCTTTTGAGCTCAGTGTGTCAGCATTTTGAAAAACCCTAACTTAACTCTGGTGCCGTGTCACATATAGAAATTTTTTGATATTTGCAATCATAGTAAAACAAAGATTTCTATTTTTGATATTTATTTTATATATTTAAATGCCATTTAACAAAGAAACATCAACCAAAAAAATGAGTTTGCGTGTCACCTCTGACACGCGTGTCATAGGTTCGCCATCACTGCCCTAGTGACTAACCTCCTTGGAGTTTCTTCAGCCCAGGAACCCAACTTGATTTATAGCTAGATGCAAACATTTTACAGTTTAACCAAATGTTTGTGAAGTGTTTTCCCATGCCTCATCTCATTTGATCCTCACAGAAGTCCTGGAGTAGGTACATAGGAGACTCGGTAGAATCCTATTTCCTTTTCATTAGCAAGACACGAATAGTGATATTAAAATATTTATTCTAATTAATTTCCTTTCTATGTGCACGAATCCATGCACCGGGACACTAGTGGTTTTATAAATGAAAACATAGTATAACTAAAAGATAAAAGTTTTAAAGGTAGAGAGGATCTTATAAAAATAAAACCTGTGCCCATAATGCATTGCAGTGTTTGTTGGCTTAAGAAATACCAACATAACATGTATTCAGAGACATGACCATAAATGATGCAAGTCAAGTCTTTGTTCCTGCAATAAACTTGTCAAAAGAACAAACAAAGATATTTTGTTTGCTCAACTCTAAATTCTCTGAAAAGGTTTTCAGACCTGAGGGGAGAAGTTTCTGAAGTTGAATAGCATGACCAACACTTTACTTCTGCTACTATCGCCCCACAATTGTACCTGAACAAGTTGTTGAGCAGTATTAGAAAATCTAAGCAAATTTAAATTTATAAAATCTGATGTAGTACATTTTAAAGGGGAAATCTGTAAAATGAATTAAATTGAAATAGTAATTGAGCCCTATATTCAGAACTAAAAGGAACCTGATAATGTATTCGGGGAATATTTCTTTCCCAAAGATCAGGGGAGACTCCCTTTTCTCTGCTAGGCCCACAGATAATTGATAGATGTTTTTAATAAGGCACAGCAGGTTTAGAACTTGGAAAAGCAGACATTGGTCAGAGCAGTATTTCAACAGCGTCTCTTTTATTTTTAAGGTAATATTAACTAAGCATTGGATACTATGCACTCTGATTTGTCAGATCTGTACCAGTGAGTTGTTTTTTTCTTTCTGAGCGCTATTTCTTATATCCCAGGGGAGAAAAAGTCACACACATCACTTCCCCTCTGCCCTGTCTCCCAACCTCAACTTATTTATTTACTTATTTATTTTGGTATAACAAAGGTGAAGATTTATTGAAGAACAAGTACAGACTCCCACGTGGGAAAGGGGAAAGGATCTCACAGCACAGACTTCCACATGGGGAGGGAGAAAGAGTCCCACCAACTTCCTGTTTCCATGGTTTATAAAGGCTGCAGGCCTTGATATCCCCTCTGATTGGTCAATATTCCCTTTGATTTGGTTGCTGTAGTAACTCCTGAGGCCCCGTCACTCATTGTCCTCTGGGCTTTCTTCCTCCTTTTTTATGTTGTAAATATAGACCTTTTGGCTACTCCCAGTTCCCTTGTCTTATGTAAATGTAACTCTTGCCTCTCCCTTGTCTTATGGAAATGTAACTGTGCCTGGCTCCCTTGTGTTATGGAAATGTACCTTCTCCCAGCTCTCTTGTCTTATGGAAATGTAACTTCTCCCAGTCTGTAGCCCTGTGTTTTTTTCATGGACCCCCAATTCTAAAAATTCCCTAAACCTGCCTGTATCCCCCTAAATTCCTATTTCAGTCCCCCTTCTGATTAGAAAACCCCAACTGCCATTGGAGACAGGGGATGCCCAGTCTTTCTGTCTGCTTCCTGCTGGCAAAGGGGTCATAGTTGGGGCGATAGGCAGGGTTCCATCGGTCTAAGGGTCCACGGAAGATGGCCGTTCCACGTGGAGGACCAGTTGTAGCTTTAGGGCTTCTAAATGGGAGGATATAAAACATACCAAAGGTAAACAAGCAATTGTTAAAGATGAGTAATAGCCCTAGCCAGTTTGGCTCAGTGGATAGAGCCATCAGCCTGGGGACTGAAGGGTTCTGAGTTCGATTCTGGTCAAGGGCACATGCCTGGGTTGTTGGCTCAAGCCCCAGTAGGGGGCATTGTAGGAGGCAGCCAATCAATGATCCCCTCTCGTCACTGATATTTCTCTCTCTCCCTCTCCCTTCCTCTCTGAAATCAATTTTAAAAAATTATAATTAAAAAAAGATGAGTAATTAAAAAACAGTATAAACCAAGTTCTAAGAAGAGGAGCTAGCTAATAGAGATGGTATTATATCTTTAATTGGTGCCCAGACTTCCTTTTAGCAAAGCTGCTTGCAGCAAGAAGTGTTATTCATGGCACCGACTTTGCCCAGCTCAATCAAGGGCTTCTCTGTGAATAAAAATCTGTGGAGGCTTGAGAAGGGGTTCCAGTCTGGTTGGTGGTAGTGGTAGCATAAGTTGTCCTATAGACTAAGACTTAGTACATTTTACTTTGAAAGAGATGTGGGAGATATATATATCTAATTGAGATTATTTGACCCTGAATTGGGCTGTTTATAACATACTTAGTAGTTAGGGATTTGGAGAGCCAGTATGGCTGAAAAATTTGCTACATTAGGGATACAAAAAGGAGCTATAAGTAGGAGCATCTTATGGTGTTTCTGGGTCCCAGCAAGGGCAGAGAAGGTCTCCTCAGGAACCAGCCTAGGATTCAGGTGACACTTATAAAAAGACAGAATAAGAATTATTAAAAAGTGAAAACACTGTTTATTTAGAAATACCAGAGTATGTTACTTATCTGGCACTCATTGACTCCCCAAGATCCCTTCGAAAGAGAAGTTTCAGGTCCTCTAGAGCAGTGGTTCTCAACCTTGGCTGCACATTAGAATCACCTGGGAATCTTTTTAAAATCCTGATTTCTGGGCCTCATCCTCCGGAAATTCTGTTTCTTTGTTATGAGGTGGGGCCACAACATTAGTAACAAAGAAACAGAATTTCCAGAGGATGAGGCCCAGAAATCAGGATTTAAAAAAGATTCCCAGGTGATTCTAATGTGCAGCCAAGATTGAGAACCACTGCTCTAGAGGCTCACATGAATAAGAATCCGGTGATTCAGTTGAGGGTAATACAGCTTCATCGTCCTCCAAAGCTTTACTTGAGACAGATATATCCAGGAGTCGACTCCACTGACCTTGATTGCAGTGGGAGTGGATACAATGATGGCATAGGGACCCTCCCATCGTGGTTTCATAGTGGTAGAGAGGGTAGGTAGAGCCTTAATGAGTACCAGATCTCCAGGTGTTAGCCAACCTCCACCCTTTTAGAAGAAACTGACAAAAGGAGGCTCACAGAGGAGGTCATGTGATGTATACAGCCTGCTCACTGCAGGTCCCCTCTCCAGTGACCTACCTTCCTCTATTATATTCAAAATAATTAATAATAATGACACCTGACTATAACTTTTTCTTTCAAATTTAGGGTGCTGAGAGGCAGGCTTCTTCTATTCTCCAATAACAATACTATAAATTAGCAAGCATCCAAAAATGCTCATAACATAAAGTAAGATACACAGGCTGCAGAACTCCTCATGCATTCATTTTCTCTCTCTGTATAGATTCTCTCTTCTTTTAGAGCTCAGGCAGATTATTTCTCTGGCACTGAATGGCCCAAGTCTTGTAAAACTCAGATAGCATCTGTCAAATCCATTTTCTTTCCTGATGAAGAAAGATAGCTACCAGGCAAATGGTCCAGAAGCATATTTACCTGAAAGTCAGGATTGGCCAAAGATCAACTAGTGCAGCTGCCAACAACCGCTGGAATTACCTTCACACCATTCTCCACAGATGCTACTGCCAGAACACCTGAAATTAGTGGGCCAGAAAGAGAGGTGTATTCGCGACTTTTGGAGTGCCTCTTCGCATTTTCGGGCAGTCTTTTTGCATGGAACTATTAACTCCTCTACTATAAATTTTCTCCAGTTTTCTTAGCTTCATTTCTGCAGTCATCCAAGACAATATCCTCTCCTCCCATACATCGTGACCTGTGCACTTTTGTTTTTCCATCCTGAGTCTGTGTGAAGGCTTTGGCAAAGCTCTACATCCTCAGGAAGTGGTGTCAGCATCAAAGATGTCTAACGTATCAGTTACTAAAATCACATTAGCTTGAAAAGAAATGAAATTACTTCTGCAACTGCAGAGACTAAGATAAAAAATTAAGTTTGTGATGACCTCGAGCTTGAAGCAAATTCATTTACACACACACACACACACACACACACACACAACACTGCCCTGCTTTCTATCCCTGCTCTGATTTCATTTGTAATCTAGTTTGTGGCTTCCAAAATTTTATGTTACTGTGTGGAGCGCATCCTTGAAAATATTTTGCTTTCTTACATTGTAGTTTATATAAAACCTTGGGTATATGTGAGGCTGCCCATTAATTGCAATAGCCCTTCAGTCATTATTTAATTAAAATGTTCTGTTTTGCAGTTCAAGAATTTTGAGATAACATCATATTGAAGAAAAGCCATACAAAAAAATCTTAGCTGATATTTATTTAATCCACCACTATCTCACTTTCATGGATTCTGATTGTGAATTGAAAGAAAAATCCCACTCATATGCAATTGTTTTCCATTTTAGTAAAGTTTGCATATTATCCATTTATATTGGGGAGCAATTAGTTTTAATAATAGCAACAAACAAAAGTGGAAGGTGTTCCACTTACCAGTTAAAAATTCTCTCTTGATTTAAAAACAAATGTGTCCAAGATACATGCAAAAAAAAAAAAGAAAAGAAAGAAAAAAAAAGAAACTAGACCACTTTCTTATACCATATACAAAAAACAACAACAAAAACTCAAAATGGATTAAAGAAATATAAGACCTAAAACCATAAAACTTCTAGAAGAAAACATAGGCAGTAAACTCTTTGATATTGGTCTTCCAATATTTTTTGGATATGTTTCTCAGAGAAAAGGCAACAAACGCAAAAATAAACAAATGAGACTATATTCAACTAAAAAGCTTTTGTACCATGAGAGAAACTGTCAACAAAATGACAAAACAATCTATTGAATGACAGAAGATATTTGTAAATGATATATCTGATAATGAGTTAAAATCCAAAATATATTCGGAACTCATACAACTCAATATCAAAGAATGCAAACAATCTCTTTAAATAATGGGCAGAGGATCTGAGTAGACATTTCTCCAAAGAGGACATACAGCTGGTCAACAGACACATGAAAAGATGCTCAACATCATTAATCATCAGGAATATACAAATTAAAACCATAAGGAGATATGACTTTACACCTGTCAGAATTGCTATTATATATATATATATATAAAGAAAACCCCAAAGAATGAATGTTGGTGAGGATGTGGAGAATAGAGAACCCTGGTGCACTGTTGGTGGGATTGTAAACTGGTGCAACCACTATGGAAAACAGTATGTAGGTTCCTCAAAAAATTAAAAATAGAACTACCATATGATCTAGCAATCCCACTTCTTGGAGTTTATTCAAAGAAATAGAAAATACTAATTTGAAAAGATATAGCATTCCTAGATATATTGCAGTATTATTTACAACAGCCAAGCTATGGAAGCAATCTAGCTGTCCATTGACAGATGAATGGATAAAAATGATACTATATATAACAAACTGTTACTCAGCCATAAAAAAGAATGAAATATTGCCATTTGTGTCAATATGGATGGACTTAGAAGGTATTATACTAAGTGAAATAAATCAGGTAGAGAAAGACAAATACTGTATAATTTCATTTATATATGGAATCTAAAAAAATAAACAAAACAAAAACAAACTCAGATACAGAGAAAAAACTGATGGTTTAGCAGGTTAGAAATGGGAAGGGTTTGGAGTTGGCAAAAGGTAAAGGGGCTTAAGGAAGTACAAACTGCCATTATACAATAAGTCACAGATGTAATGTACAAGGTAGGGAATCTATAAAAATAAAAGTGTAATATGCAAATCGACTGAACAACCGAACAGCAGAATGAATGTCTGGACGACCTTCTGGACGACCACACTGACACGCACTGGCGCCAGGCCAGCCAAGGCGGGTGCAATGCGATTGGTTGGGGGGCCTGTCATCACCCCTCGATTGCCCCATAAAGGGAGGCCCAGGCCACCCTCTGCGGGGTGATTGATGGGAAGGGGTCCGCAATTACCCCAAAGAGAGAGGCCCAGGCCACCCTCTGCCGGGTGATCTATCAGGGGGCTCTGTGGAACTGGGAAACTGGGGGTGCCTGGCGGCAGATGTGGGCTGCACTAGGCCAAGGCAGGTGTAGGCAGGGGCAGAGCCACAAGGTAGCTGGGGTCACTAGGCAGCCAGGGCTTTGAAGGCCTACCCTTGTATGAATTTCACGCATTGGGCCTCTAGTATCCTATATAATAAAAGGCCAGAGACCATAACGGCATCACGATCATAACGACCATTAGACCAGAACCACCACGGTCCCTCGCCGGGCTGGCCCCACCCCCCAGCAAGCAGTTAGGGGCGATTCTGCAGGCAGGCAGAGTGGTTAGGAATGATCAGGTAGACAGACCAGCGGTTAGGGGTGATCAGGTAGGCAGGCCAGTGGTTAGGGGTGATCAGGTAGGCAGAAGGCCCCTTGCAGGGCTGGCCCTGCCCCCCAGCAAACAGTTAAGGGTGATCAGGTAGGCAGGCAAGTGGTTAGGGGTGATCTGGCAGGCAGGCAGAGGTGGTTAGGGGCAATCAGGCAGGCAGGCAGAGGGGTTAGGGGCGATCAAGCAGGCAGGCATGTGAGAGGTTAGGAGCCAGTGGTCCCAGATTATAAGAGGGATCCTGGATTGGATAGGGTGCAGGCCAGGCTGAGGGACACCCCCTCACCCCCATGCACGAATTTCATGCACCAGGCCTCTAGTAGTTAATAATATCATAATAACTATTGCAACATGGTTACTTGACTTATTGAGACAATCACCTTGCAAGGTATATTTACATCTAATCACTGTGTTATCAGTACACCTGAAACTAATATAATATTACATGCCAACAATAATTAAAAATAAATTTTAAATAAAGCACATGTGTCCAGAAACAGCTCTGAACTGTGTTTTTATACATTTTACCTCTAGCCTGAAGACTATTTTATACCATATATAGTAGCAATGAGATATTTTAAAGACAAACTATGGCAGTTGAATATCATTTAACTACTTTATCAAAAGTAGTCCATTCTCACATCCCTTCATGCTCACATGTTCCTAGGATTCTGACTTTAGAGGGAACCAGCACACATCACTTTCTAAGAACACACCTTGACCACACCCTAAGCATTTTTCCTTGCTAACAATATGCTTGCAGTGTCTTGTTTGTGGTGAGGGAACAAGAAACCCCGCAGAATGCCTCACATGTACATGTTTCCACTGAACAGAAAAGATGAGTCCACAGGCCGGGTGTGCGGCGGAGACCCTGACTCAGGAGGAGGAGGAGCAGCAGCAGACGCGGAGGATGATGGCGAGGCGTTCCAAAATCATCGAGGAGCTGGTACAGACGGAAAGGGACTATCTCAAGGATCTAGAGCTGTGCATTAAGGAAGTGGTTCAGCCCTTGAGAAATAAACAGGTAAATGCAACTTTGAACCCCACCGGCCGTCCTAAATAGGATCACCAGCTCCAGGAAATCAAAGCACCCACCTTTATCAGTGGTAGCTTCTGCCGCAGTGAGGGGGGTGGGGTGGGGAGGGTGACGGGTTTTTTCTCCTGAGTCCCCAGGTTTGGGTAGATGGGCCTTTTCCCTGGGTCCCCAGGTTTGGGTCGGCGGACGGTATCATCAGACTCACTTCTTGTGTCAGTAGAGGGACACCTGAATCTAGAAATTTCCTTCCTTCCTTCCTTGCTTCCTTCCTTCCTTCCTTCCTTCCTTCCTTCCTTCCTTCCTTTCTTTCTTTCTTTTCCTCACTCAAGGATATTTTTCCATTGATCTTTAGAAATAGTGGAAAGAGAGGGGGAAAAACACAGAGAAACATGGATGTGAGAGAAACATATCGATTGGTATGCAACCTCTATAGCTGCTTGCCCTTGACCGGAATCAAACCCTGACCCTTGGGTCTGCAGGCTGATGCTCTCTCCATTGAACCAAACTGGCTATGGCTGGAAATTTCTTACTGATTCCGTAAGAGTGGAATAACATTCAAAGTCATGATAAAAATTTGCTCTCTAGTTCCATTGCTAAGTGTATCAAATAATTTTTAGTGTGTCGTCTTTTATTTAATATAAACTAGCTGCATGTGATGTAACTTCTATTCTGGCATATATTCATGCTTATCAACAATGTTTTCATTTATGTGTCTCTTAAAATACTAATTTTAAATGTACATGGCATCAGACTCTACTACTACCTACCCTCCCTATGTTGCAGTCCCACCAGTCACTTCTGTTCTTTGAAAAATTTAGAATGTAGCCCACTGTTCTCTCCCCTCTCCTCTTCTTCACTCTTCTCCTCTCCTCTCCTCTTTCCCCTCCCCTCTTCTCTCCCCCTCCCCAATAATGCAGACATAAATTTTAGTTGATTTTAATATTCAGGCAAGTGGTCCACATAGCCTCCAAGCCTCTCACTCAGTTCCTTGCCTTGCTCATGCCCAGTCATCTTTCCTCGAACCTCTCTCACTCTGAGGACATACCCTAGAAATGCCATTACCAATAACTTCATCTTCTGAATTTCAGGCTTACTGTTTTCCAACCCTCACATCCTCGCTCATAGCCCACTTCCACTGGAACTCTCTGAAAAATTTTTGATGCCACCCACCAGGATCTCCAAGCTATTGATCTGACCACCACCTACCTTTTCACTGTCGATCAAGCTCACACTTGGTTTAGTTTCCATGAGTCCTTCATTATAATTACTCCTGGCCAATAAACTCAATTCCCTTTTGTCTTTCTCTTTACATTTACATGTCTGAAAAACACTTCATGAAGGTCATTTTTTCTGCCTACTTCACATTATTACCCACACCTTTGAACCAATCTCTTAAAATTCATGGCCATTTTCTTCAAGTGAGGCCTCTGGTACGTCTCTGAAAGGATTCTTTCACATCTTTTTCTTTCTCCTCATACCTCGCTCTCTCTTATCTCCTAACTCTCAGCTAACATCCTTTCCCATCATTCATTGAGAAAATAGACACAATCAGCAAATGCACACACCCTCAGCACCAAACCTACCAACCTACCTGAATCTCTAGCCACATAACTTGGCTAGTGGTTCCTGCTTCTCATTAAGGATAACCTCTCTCCTAACCCAGTGGACCTTTCCCCTCGGGCTTCCTCTAGGACAGTGGTTCTCAACCTTCCTAATGCCGAGACCCTTTAACACAGTTCCTCATGTTGTGGTGACCCCCAATTTCATTGTTACAAATTGAACATAATTAAAGCATAGTGATTAATCACAAAAACAATATGTAATTGTATATGTGTTTTCCGATGGTCATAGGCGGCCCCTGTGAAAGAGTCGTTCGACCCCCAAAGGGGTCTCGACCCACAGGTTGAGAACCGCTGCTCTAGGCTTTCATGCCTGCAGTGTCCTTTCTCCCCTGCATCATGGCCTTTACCCTCCCTCTTGGATATTTTTCATCTTCATTATCTGCTATCATAAAAACAAAAACATAAAAGAATTGTCTGTATTTTCCCTTTATTTCTTTCTCTTTTAACTTGCATATAAAATATTTAATATGTATAAAAGCATATGTGACTAAGATGTGTTTATTTCAAAGTAAGCACATTTTACCAAAAATTTGTCCCTGTGATGAATCAATGATCAGTATAAAAAAAGACTAAATATATAAGGAAAATATTTCTTTTGATTCATAATCTATTTTTGTATCAAATTGAATAAGGAGTTTATTTAGTATAAAAATGTTCTCAATTTTAAACCACCTACTACACAGGTGAGTTAACCTGGCCCCATCAATACAAATGCCATTGCTGAGCTGTACTCTTAGAGATGCTCTCTCATTTTTGTTTTTGTTGTTTTTCTTATTTTTTGCTTCCTACATAACTCATAAGCAATCCTCAGAATTGGTGTTTCGGACCATGTAAAATAAAACGTTACCATTATGATGACATGTAGTTTAGTTATTTAGCATGTTTAACTTTTGCTCTCAGTGCTTTGAATTATAGTTCTCAGAATTCTAACTCATGTTTCCTTTGTTATTCTATTAAGAATGTCTATAGCTTGTTGCTTTGTCATATCTGACACTTCTCTCTGCTTGGCTTTCTCCCAATACTCTGTCCTCCTCATTGCAGAATTAGTTTCAGTCTAGTAGTCTATTTGTCCCCATCCACTACTGTTGTAATAGCAATTATTTTAAGGTTTCTCAGAGTTCTCACCTCACATCCACTTTCCCCCCACTTCTTAATGCTCTTAACCTTTGATTAAGTAAATAAGGGCTCAGGAACTCACATGACTGTTATAAACATTTATACGAGTGCTGAGGTAGTTAATTGATGCCACCAGATCATGAACTTGACCAGCTTTAAAATGTTCATTAGCTCCTTCATGTCCTCACTTCCCTCCTAACTGTTTAAATACCATGGCCTTTGCACATCGGCCACCTGTCATCAGTTAGTGTCAACATATATAAATTAACACATACAGTTGTCATGTAACCATGGGAATAATCTGCAAGCCATGCTTCGCTAAACCCAAGACAACATAAGCAAATATTTTACATGCATAGGTTAGGCTGGGAGAGAGGTTGGAAGTCATCTGATCTGTGCCTTTTCTCTGTGCCTGTCCTTTCTGTTGTTGAGAAGACTGTCTCGATCCATTGTGTTGCCTCCATATCTTTTCACTCCCAGAAGAAACATATCCATTTGTGCAGGTGAAAGTTAGAAGAAGGAAGCTGAAAACTGAGAAAAGCACTGAGCTTATCTGAGTGAACCTGCATGAAGGGATCAGTGTTCAAATAAATGTCTAGACCCAGTGCTTGACTGATAACTGTTCTGTTACAAACCCTAATCTTAATTCAAGGTTTTCTATAAACAAACCTTCACCTAACTGAAAGCAGGGCCAAGCTCGGCAGTTACAACATCTTTAATAGCAGCATTGTGAGACGTTTTGCAAAGAAGGCAAAAGTTTTCCACCACAGTCAGTGTTGAAACATTTAGTGGGAAAACAGGTTCTAGTCATTTGTTATCTGAACAGGGCAATAAGAGAGACTACATTTTTGGCAGGAAGTCAAAATAAACAAAAATCATGTCAATCTGACAATGGAAAGGGGTTTTATGTGTAAGGAAAGGACCAAAAGCTAATTGAAAAAAAAAAAAATAGAGGAATTGGAATTTTTTAAAAATTTCTAAATTTAAAATTAATTTTAATTTTTTTAAAATTTCTAAAATTCACATAGCACTAGAGTGAATATTTCAAGGAGGTATAGGGTTTTATAGCTGCCCAATTTCCTTCTCCAGAGACAAACACCATTACCAGCTTCTTAGTGTATTCTATGTATAGGTATATATGTTTAGATGCACATTTGGTAGATTTTTATTTATTTACTAGAGGCCTGGTGCACAAAATTCATTCACTCCCAGCCCAGCTCTCAGAGTCCCACTTCTCCATAAGAGAAATTCAGACAATGACATGTAATGGAATTCTGCTACTCCCCCTGAACAAAGGACAGAATTACAGTTAAGAAAGTTCACTGAAATACAAGATAAAAGAATCAAGACAGAAATATTACATCTAGTACTTATTAAAATACGCCCTGCTTTCATTTGTAGGCAGATATATAGATAGATAAATCCAGCTTTTCAAAGCTGTTTATTAAAACGTTGCCTGCTTAACAAATAGAGAAAAACACGGGTGATCAAATACCTTCTGTCATGAATTTTAAAGTGTCACAGAAATACTCTTGTCAGAACTGTCTTCTCTGGCTGTCAGCTTCACTAAGAGACTTTTATTATTGTCAGAAATAATAGTCATTCATTTTTGTTTAATTGACGACTCTGCAATTTTTCCCTCTCATTTTTTTTTCCTATCACCCGGTTACTCCTTTAGGACTATTTTTTAAGTACTTTTAGGTTCACAATAAAGTTGAGGGGCAAGGTACAGAGATTTTCCATATACTCCTTGTCCCCACACATGCATAGCCTCCCCTGTTCTCAACATCCCCACCAGTGTTAAATTTGTTACAACGGATAAGCCTATGTTGACACATTATTATCACCAAAAGTCCATAGGTTCACTCTTGGTAGTGTTCCTTCTGTGGGTTTTGACAAATATATCATAACATGTATCCATTGTTATGGTAGCTTCACACCCTAAAAATCCTTTGTGCTGCACCTGTTCGTTCTTCCCTCCCCACTGACCCCTGGCAACCTCTGGTCTTTTCACTGTCACCATAGTTTGCCTGTCATATAGTTGGAATTGTAGCTTCTCAGATTGGCTTCTTTCACTCAGCATTATGCATTTAAGATGTTCTGTGTCTTTTCATGGATTGATAGCTCAGTTCCTTTTAGTGCTGAAAAATATTCCATTGTCTGGATGTACCACAATTTATTTATCTATTTACCTACTGAAGGACACCATGGTTGCTTCTAAGTTTTGGCAATTATGAATAAAGCTGCTATAAACAGCCACATGCAGGTTTTTGTGGACATAAGCTCAGTTCATCTGGGTAAAAACCCAGGAGCACATTTGCTGGATCACATGGTAAGAGTATGTTGTTGTTGTTTTTAAAATGTATTTTTATTGACTTCAGAGAGGAAGGGACAGGGAGGGAGAGAAACATTAATGATGAGAGAGAATCATTGATCACCTGCCTCCTGCACGCCCTAACTGGGGATCGAACCTCGACCTCCTGGTTCAAAGGTTGACGCTCAACCACTGAGCCATGCTGCCGGGCAAGAGTATGTTTAGTTTTGTAAGAAGCTGTGAGACTGCTTTCCAAAGTGGCTGTATCATTTTGCATTCCTACCAGCCATGAGTGGACATTCTTGTTACTCCACGTCCTTGTCAGCATTTGGTGTTGCCGGTGTTCTGGATTTGGGGCATTCTAGGTATATTGGCATTTTGTTGTTGTTTTAATTGGCATTTCTCGGATGACAGTTTATGTATAAGGATAAAAACTTTTCTTCCCACTCTTTACCTTGTTTACTCTCCAAAACTTTCTAAGTAATTCCCTTCTTATTATGATTGCCGAGAGGTACACACTGCATTTTTAGAATAAAGACATGCATTAGGTTGCTTAGAAGAAACTTTGTAGGTAATCTCCGTGTATTCTCTTTCTCATGTGGTTGACAGGATACTAGAAATCTTTCTAGATTATAAAACAAACCAGGAAAAAGCCAACTAAGTCCCTGTCTCCACTTCCACATTCTACTTACTCCAGTCTCTTCCCCTGTAGTCAGCACCTCCTGCGGTCAAACCTCTCAGTCTCAGGACTTCACAGACTTCATGAGTGCAGAGATCAAAGCCAGACTGATGATATCAAAACAAAAGCAATACAGTTACCACCAGCACATTAGCTAACACCTCTCTCCAAGTGTATTTCTTCTGAGTTATTTGTTGTTCCCCATATCTCAATTACAGTTGGTAAGAGTTGCTTCAATTTCTCAGATTTTTCATTACTATAGTGACCAAAATTCCTATTTGAGCTCTGCTTTTTTTTTTCTTCTGGGCAGCTTTTGCTGGAAGTTTGATTTAGATATTAAGTGTATAGTCTCCAGTCCTTTAAAACTACTGATTTTCATGATTAGTAAGGTCATATCACATTGAAGAATCCCATGATCATACAGCAGGTTAGAACTCTATGCAGTTCTTATGTGTTGGAGATTATAGCTGTAAAATGTTAAATTTAAAAATAAAAGTCACACAAGTAGTGGTGCTGCCAATCACACTATCTCATGTCTAACTAACCTCTTTATTAAGTGCTGACACCAAACCATTGCGCATCACTTTCCCATTTCCCCTGAGAGGACATTTCTGTTTTGTCATCTTGGAAGACATGCAGTTTGATGTCAAATTGGATTCACATTTAGTTGGGTATGGAAGTGATACATCAATATTCTAGCATGTGAAACTTCTATTTGCGAGTAGGAATCTCTTATCTTTGTTTGTTTAGAAAGACTCAGCTCAAAAACGGAGGGAACTCTTTTTTTCTTTTTTCCTTGTATTGCAGTTTTATGATGGAAACTCTCCTCTGTGTTGTTCTATTTATAAGGACCTCATAGTTTCATTTTAAAGCAACTTTAGTTTTCTCTAATTTTTATTCTCTCTCTCTCTCTATATATATATATATATACTAGTGGCCCAGTGCATGAAATTTGTACATGTGGCGGGGGGCGGGGGGGGAGGGAGGTCCCTTAGCCTGGCTTGCACCCTCTCCAAATCGGGACCCCTTGGGGGATGTCCAGCAGTTGGACAACCCTCTTGAAATCTGGGACCACTGGTTCCTAACCGTTCACCTGCCTGCCTGCTTGCCTGCCTGATCACCCCTAACCACTCTGCCTGCCTGATGCCCCTAACTGCTTCTCTGCCAGCCTGATTGCCCCTAACTGCTCTCCCCTGCCAGCCTGATCGCCCCTGACTACCTCTGCCTGCTGGCCTGATCACCCCTAACTGCCTCGGCCCCCGCCACTGTGGCTTTGTCTGGAAGGACGTCCGGAAGACATCAGGTTTATCCAGTCTAATTAGCATATTACCCTTTTATTAGTATAGATATAGTCCATATAAAAACCTGCTGGAACAAATGAGAAGATAAGTGAGGCATTGGAATGCCCAGAGTTGAAAAAGTGAAATGTCATATACGAATCTATTTTAATATTCAGGATAGTCGTGCCTGTAGCCGACTTGTGCTTATCACTTTCTTCTTGGAACTGAGATGAATAAACCATTATTTTAATTTAGTTTTATTTGTGAGAATAAACAACAAATTTCAGTGGTTGCAATTATTTTAATGATGCCATAAACCTCTCTAACGGAATGGCAGCTTTCCTCAGCCTTAGAGCAACGTAGCTGTGCAGGGCCAGAAATCTCAGGCTCCAAAGAATAAATTCTGGGTCAGAAAGGAAGCACATATTGGGGAAACAGGTATTTATTAATAAGCATTATTTAAGGCACTTTAGCTACAGACATGGTTCAAGATTGTATGAGTCAACTAATTAATTCATTGTTTGCCATTTAGAGTATATTAAAACATGTGAAACTCATCCCTTGCCCTCAAAAGATTATGAATCTCTAGTTAGAGGTGGCAATGGAAAATGCAAAACAATAATTGTTAGAGCAGAAAATAAGTTCTAAAAGTAGAGTTCACAGAAGGGACAGATCACTTCCAGACAGATTAACTAGGCTATATTTCACGAGGAATGATATTTCAGTGGAACACGCAAATTAAAAGATTAAATGTTTGTCAAGTGTCTATTACATGAATGCCCTCTGCTGAATTCTGTGTGGGAATCAAGGAAATTTATGTCATAGTCCTCCCTTAGAAGAGTTTATAATCTGGTCAAGAAAATGACATATAAACACATAAAAAGCCAAATAACAATCAAAGATATATTTCAAGGCAATGCTAGAAATGATGGTGACAGAAGGCAGTTCATGATTAGCTGTGCTAATTAGTTATGCAGCAAACAATTGCCTGGCATTAGCAGAATGAGGTATTCACTTCCTGACCTGTTAACAGCGTTGGGAAGAACAGCTTTCTTCTCTGTCTTCCATGACTCCGTATACACCTGGTTTCCCTCCAACGGATCCGACAGCTCCTTCTCAGGCTCCTTTGCTAATTGGTTCTTATCTCTAAACACGCAAGTAGATCCAGGCTCAGTCTGTGGCCCTCTTCTCTCTTTTGTCTACTACATTCACTCGGTTGAGAATCTCATCTGCTTTCATGCCAGAGTAAAATATCAGTCAGCCCTAGCTGGTTTGGCTCAGTGGATAGAGCGTCAGCCTGCGGACTGAAAGGTCCTGGGTTCAATTCCCGTCAAGGGCACATGCCAGGGTTGTGGGCTCAATCCCCAGTTGGGGGTGTGCAGGAGGCAGCCGATCAATGATTCTCTCTCATCATTGATGTTTCCTATCTCTCCCTCTCCCTTCCTCTCTCAAATCAACAAAAATATATTAAAATATCAGTCAGATAATGTCCCTCTTCCAGTTCCTTCCAATGGCTTCTCATCTCACTGTGATTAAAACCTAACAGTCTTATGATGATTTATGAGGTCCAGCATGAGCTGGCCCCTCCCCCTCTCTCTGACCTCACCTGGCCTTGTCAGTGTTCTATGAATAAGCCAGGAACACTGCTGATTCAAGACCTTTGCTCCGCTGTTTTCTTTACCTTGACTCCTCTGCCCCAAGAAGGGCTTGCTCCTTCGCCTTCTTCAAGGCTTTACTCAGTGAAACATTCCTTGACCACCTCACTCTATCTTATATTGGCTTGTAAGCAGATCCAGATAAAAGCATTGTAGAGCAAGTCATTTATTTGGGAGCTGATCCCCTGGAACAGCTGCAAAGAAATGAGGACATGAGACTGAGAAGGAAAGAAGACTGTATATGGTACATTCATGAGCAGATTACTTCTGTGACCTGAAGCTGATATCTCATTGGGAGCCCTAGGACGCTATACAGAACATACCTCAGAGTTGTTCCTCGTAAGGGGTATTCATCCCCCAATTCCTGTTAGACATTGGTTGAGGGATGCTTCAGAAGTGTTCATTCCTGAGACTCTAGACTGCCCTGTGTGTAGACAGAGTAGGCATCTGTGGTCAGAGAACACCTTTAAATAGAGAATCAAATTTCTTGCAATAGAAGGCCTTCAGTGTGCACAGGAACTTTTTTAAAAAATATATTTTATTGATTTTTTACAGAGAGGAAGGGAGAAGGAGAAGGATAGAGAATTAGAAACATTGATGAGAGACAAACAGCTGCTTCCTGCACACTCCCTACTGGGGATGTGCCCCCAACCAAGGTACATGCCCTTGACCGGAATCGAACCTGGGACTCTTCAGTCTGCAGGCCGACGCTCTATCCACTGAGCCAAACTGGTCAGGGCTGCACAGGAACTTTTAGTACCAAACGGTTGTGGGTGAGTGCTCCCAGTGCTGTAGTTTCCCTCCAATTCCCTCTCCCCTCTTTCCTGCTGGATATTATCTTTATCACATTTTCACCATATATTTACATACTATGGAATTTACTTATTTATCTCATTTACTTGTCTCAAATATGAAGCACAAAGTTTTGTCTCATTTTTTTTCACTGCTGTATCTCCAGTCTTCTACTACAGTGCCTGGAACTTGAGCAGAAATAACTATCAACTGTTTACGAATGGTGAGTAAGTGGTCTGGGAAGTCCAGGAGAAGATATAGACTTTGCCCCAGATGAGCACTGGTTAGGCAAAGGCAGGGTCAGGACAGCAGTACTAGATGCCAAGAGCAGAGAAGCACAGGAGCCAATGTGGTGAGTGAGCTGGCGTGTGGCAAGCCTGAGAGCAAGCCATTCCTTTTGACTGGAGCAGATGGTTCTTATAAGAATAAAAGCAATTGGAGTAAGACAGGGTCTTGGCCAGACAAAACTGCCAGTATGGAGAATTATGGGTCTTTTCTGTAGGCAACTGGGAGGAGCTGAATGTTTTAAAGGAAGGGAGGTGACTATTGTGCTGTAAGCCCCATAAAGCTTACCTTTTTGGAAAAATGAAAGTATTAGGCAAACTAACTTGGGGAATAGGGAATGGAGATGTACTTAAAAGCCTTTTCAGAGGCACAAAGTGCAACTGGACAGTGTTTCATGGAGAACCAAAACGGGCTCACTGAATGTTGGAGATTGTGAGGTTAAACTATCGGTGCCTGAGGTCAGGGTGACAGAGGAGTGAGCTATAGTGACCCTTAGAGTTGCAGTCTGGAATTTGGTGGCACACTTAATACATGGAATTTCCAATGATCTGCACCACGCCCCCCCCCCCGCCTCCTCCCCCCCCGCCCCCTCATCGCTGCAGGACTCATTCTTGTTTCCATCATTCTGGGCATACCCTGTGACAGCCAAACTCTGCTGCGTGTTGACTCTCTTCTGGAACACAGGTGACTTAAGGACACCGGGCTGGCTGGGTACCTCGGGTTCCTAACAAAGAGGTAGTTTCTCAAAAGTGAGAGAAGTGAGAAATTACAAGCAATTTAAACATGTGGGGACTGGCTCTGATTTCTAAAATCAACACTCACTCTTGCTTCCTTCCTGTCTCTGTGCGGTTCTTGGGATTCGGAATGTGGCAAATGCTATGAGGAGCACCCATGAACTTTATGGTGGGGAACTATAGTCAAACCTTGATTCTCGAATGTCACCCATCTCCAACAATTTGCTTCTCAACCTGACCACCTTTTTCCTGCTGATAGCTATCTGATTAGCCACAAGTCTCTCAGGCAACAAACAAAGGAATATGAGTCAGTTTACCACTGTTAAAATTTCAGGATATTAATATTTTTGTGGGTTGTTTTTTTTTTGCTTTTGTTGCTGCTTATTATTGTTGTTAAATTTTCATTTTTTACTGTTCATTTTTTTTTCTTTTTGTTAAATTTTCATTTACATTTCATGCCCTTTTTATTTTTGAAGTGTTTATAGGTTAAACAATACATTAGACATGTACTGTATTTAAGAAAGGTTAAAACAGGGAATCATTTGGGGTCTGGAATGAATGAATTGCATTTACATGATTTCTAATGGGAAAAAATGATTCGGTTTTCAAAAGCCTCCTGGAACGAATTAAGTTCGAGAAATGAGGTTCCACTGTGCTTTCCGCCTCTGGGTGAAAACTGTAGCTGGCCCATGACTTTTTTTCCTCTTACATAATAGACCTGAGACAGACACAGTCTCACTTCACACATTAGAATGTCCGTCAGGTATTAATTTGTGCTTTGGCAGGCCTGCTTCAAGGGGAAACCTGCAGTGGGAGGAGGGAGTATGGGTGGCTTCCTGCTGTTTCTCCTCCCGATGTTGCTCTTCTCCTTCCCAGACACCAGGCCCAGCCAGCTGCAGACCCCGGGAGGATGAGTGGGAGGCAAGTTAAGGGAGAGGGTTAGGTCCACTTGGACTGGTGTCATCATAGACTGGCTTTGCCTTCTGTGGGCCTTCCAGATGTAATCACGCTTCCCTGATTGTGTGTGTGTGTGTGTGTGTGTGTGTGTGTGTGTGTGTGTAAATATCCATGACAGTGGTGATGGGGGGTGGGACATTCTCTCCTGAAGGTCACTTGATCCCGACTGAATCTCTGTTCTAGATGGTGGCCTGTAACTCTCCCCTCAGCTCCTCCACATCGGGGTTTAACTCCCCATTCTGCCCTTCAGTCCTGAAGGCAGAATCGGAGATGAGCTCACACCAGCTCCCTCCCGCATGGAGGCCATATCCGGTCCATGGGAAACATTCATGCATCATTTACCCCCAAACCCTGACGGAGTGCAAGTTCTCCCCAAGTTGACCACCACTTTGCTACTGCCACAGTCTCCTCTAGGTTTCTCAGGCATGAGGTCTGCATAGGTGATGTTAAAACAGTTCACTGAGATTGGCTTTCTAAGTTCTACACGTGACAAAACATCTCATACTCACTTTGGAATTTGGTATTTTAAGAAATTGACACTCCAAGGGAAATTGAGGCAAGAAGTGTTTGGTTTTAACCTTCTGTTGTATTTTGACTTCCATTCTTGGATTCCAAGGAGATAGCCTGAGGAAGGAAACATGATATGCAGTAGCTGGGTATGTGCCGGGAGCACCGAGTTGCTGGAGATAAGTGTTGCTGGAGACAAGACCATGGAGACCGCAAGCCAGAAGTACCAACTTTATGCATCAGGGATGAAAAACTAGAGAAAATTTTAAGCAGAGTCATGATTAATCTAGTCATGGTCATCAGAGTGCCCCAAATAAGTGAGATTTCCTGAGGGAGAACGTGTGGGAATGCCAGTTGTGGAATGACCAAATCCTGAGAAACTCCAGAATTTATGACACAGATAGACTTCCTGGGTATTTGTTTTCTGTCCGGCAGTTTTGTCCCTAGTTCCTGCTTTATACCAGGCCACCTTTACATACCTGCCCACCACACCTTTTTTTCCACATTTCTTTTCTTCCTATATTCATCATCTCAAGCAAATGTTGTGTCTTTTTTTTCCCTTTCAAATCTCTTCTACCTTTTTAAAATTATTTTTAGCAGATTGAGGACTTTCCTAGTCTTTGCTTGTATTATTAAAACTTCAAACTTTGTAAATTGTGTTACAAAGTGAAAAAAAATAATTTGCGAATGTTTAGCAAGCAATTTCTAATATCATTTGTTTCTATCAGATATTGATCTAAAGGAAATAGATCTAAAGGATAATAATTCTGTTGACAGGTTAAGAGGTTTATTTAGATGGTTGGCTTTCTGCTGGTTGTTTTCATTACATCATCAAATTTGAGTTTGTATATGCAGGAAAAAGAAAGAATAAACACACACGTGTATATACATGCACACATTCACACAGACAGTAAGCACTCAAGTGATCAAAGTGAAACTGGACAACCAAAAGGCCCGGGTTGCCTGTCAGTCCTTGGGCCAATTAAGCAGAGAGAGTGTTGAATTGTATATGAGCGTTTATTTCAATAACTAGAGGCCCGATGCACGAGATTCATGCACTGGGAGATGGGGGGAGTCCCTCAGCTCAGCCTGTGCCCTCTTGCAATCTGGGAGCCCTTGGATGTCCTACTGAGGGCTTAGGCCCACTCCCCGAACATCCTTAGTGCTGCTACAAAGATGGGAGAGGCTACTGCCACCACCGCTGTGCTTGCCAGCTGTGAACCCAGCTCCTGCATTGAGCGTCTTCCCCCTGGTGGTCAGTGTGCATCATAGTGACCGGTCATTCCTCCATTTGGTTGATTTGCATATTCGCCTTTTATTATTTAAGATGCCAGCAGTATAGGAGAGCAGCAGGTCACCCACAAAAATCTGCTCTGCACCCTCCCATAAGACAGCTGCTTATACTAGATAGAATAAGAATTACCTGGGGGAGTAAGCAAAAGGAATAAGAATGGGTATAAATGGTTGCAGGTTACAGGCAATGTGGGCTGGATTCCACTGTTCTGGTAACAAGGTTGTTAGTCTTTCAATGATTCCCAGGTCCTGGGTGAAGGGGGAAGAGAGTTTAAAACTCCTGGTCAGGTTAGAATGTGCTTTCTATAATTAGAATAAAACAATCAAGGTTAACAGAGCATGATTCATGTTTCTGATAACTATAGCTAGTCCCCAATATTCTATTTCTGCCCCTAACAAAAGCACAAAAATGTTTATCCTATTCATTGTGCTCAATCCAGAGCCCTTAAATATACTTTTTTGGTTGACTTGGATGCATAACATTTTTTATTTTCTAATCTCACTGGTTGTTTGTTTCCAAATTACTTTCTCCTGTGTTTTGACAATATAACTCATATTTCTTTTCTACTTTTTCTTTAGAATTTTTAAAGGATCACAAAATTTACTGGATCTTCAGCTCAGAAGTCTATTCCTAGCAGTACTATTTGTTCTCTGAGCATCTATACTAATAAAGAGCTAATATGCTAATGGTCAATACGCCATAACGGGTAATACCAGGTCATTAGCATATTAGCTGGGGTGTTGCTCTGGAGACAGGCAGAAGCAGGCAGGCACTCGGAGGAGGCGGGACCATCCGGTGCTGGGGAGGGCAGGGGTGAGAGCGCATAGTGCCCCCCTTACCAATCCTCGCCACCCACTGCTAGCACTCTGAGTGCCCCGCGGCCACCTGCCAGGGGAAGGAGCACAGCACAGCAGGCAGGAAGGAGGCTTCCATGCTCTCCTCTGGCACCATGATGGGGCGGAGCCACTGTGTTGCTTCAGAGACAGGGCAGAAGCAGAGAGGCACCCAGAGAAGGTGGACCAGCCCTAGGCAACTCGAGGGACTGAGGGCTTGAAGTAGCCAGAGAAGGCCAGAGGGTTTGGGGGCTGGGCCAGGCGCACTGGAGCTCTGGTGGAGAGGTTTGGGTGTCAAGGCAGGGCGGTGCCCCGTGATTTCAAATTGCGTGCTGGGCGCCTAGTTTCATATAAAATTCTAAGGAGGAAAGGATAACAAATCTGCATACCACCTCCAACACTCCCCCCTCCCCCTCCCCCGCCCCAAGTAACTCTGTTCCTGTGTCAAGGTAGATAAGAGAACCAAAGGCAAGGACCCTTGGTCAACTATATACCTTTTATCCAAGGATATGAATATAAGCACTTTACTTTTTATTATTAGTCAAATAAACTTTGGAATGGATTTCTCAATCCTCTCCCCCCGCACCCCCTCTGTTTTTTGTTTTGTTAATCCTCACCCGAGGATATTTTTCCCATTGATTTTTAGAGATACTGGGAGGGGGAGAGACAGAGAGAGAGAGAAACATCTATGTGAGAGACACAGTGAATGATAATTGCCTCCTGTACACGCCCCAGCTGAGCCTGCAACCGAGGTCAGTGTCCTTGACGGGAATAGAACCTGAAATTATTCATTCTGAGGGTGGATGCTCCAGCCTGTGAGCCAAACCACCTGGAGTTCACTTCTCTTTCTAGGTAGGGCTCAATCCTCTTTCTCAAGACCTCAGGAACTTCTCCAATTGGACCACAGTCTCTGGTCTGCCCTTTATTCACCTCTGTTGGCTCTGCTCTTCCTCTGGCACATGCTGAGAGGTCTGAACTGAAGTTCCAGCCTTACTTTCTATAAAGAGACTGACAGTTCTGCAGGGACATAGGTCAGTGCTCATCAATGCCTCCTGGCCTGGACTGTTTCCGGGCAGTTATCAGGTAACTTGGACATTTAGCCTCAAGATTAATTAAAAGACTTGCTGTCTGGCAGTGATATCGATTCAACTTGTAGTTTGACTCAATTAGCCAGTTTAGAATCTAGTTCCACAGCAGGAATTTTCACACATACAAATCAGTAGTTTTGTGAAACCTGATGAAATAATGGCTAGTTTACCCTGAAAAGCTTCGTAATCTAGAAGCCAATTGAGTAAACGTCATAGTAATTAGATAATTATTCTAGTCCTGCAGTTGCCAGGCCCTTCTGCCAACATCTCTTTCCTCTTGCTACAATTCCCCTTCTCAGTTGCCTCCCTAAAAAAAAAAATAAAACAAGACTTAATTCTTGCCTCTCAGAATATGTCCAGTGGGTTGCCACTTCTTGCAGTTTTTTAAAATACATTTTCAACTTTCTACCACTCTCACCTTACTTTGTTAAAGTTACAGTCTTTATGTCACTGGATTTACATGGCTTCAACATTAATAATGGAGCACACTATCTTAGGGAATACAGCCAGGCCCTGTGATGCTGTGAGATTTACCCCTTCTAGAAGGCAGCTCCACTTGGAACTGGGTATGCCATTCTGCCATAATGGAACTGCCTTCTGGAAGGGGTAGAGCAGTGATGGCGAACCTTTTGACCTCGTCGTGTCAGGATTTTGAAAAACCCTAACTTAACTCTGGTGCCGTGTCACATATAGAAATTTTTTGATATTTGCAACCATAGTAAAACAAAGACTTATATTTTTGATATTTATTTTATATATTTAAATGCCATTTAACAAAGAAAAATCAACCAAAAAAAATGAGTTTGCGTGTCACCTCTGACACGCGTGTCATTGGTTCGCCATCACTGGGGTAGAGGGACCAGGGTTCTGCTAATCTGAGTCAGATGACATCCAAGGTGGATTTCCTTATATTGATTTCTAATAGAGTCTGGAATTGGCCCCTATGTTGAACTTAGATTTATTGCCAAGACACACCCAATAGAAACATTGAAGTCTTTTTTGGAAACAAATTCCAGAGAAGCATTTTGTTGGTGGGGATCAGCATGGCACTCAAAAGTGATGGTATTTGCTCTAGCTGGTTTGGTTCAGTGGGTAGAGCGTTGGCCTGCAGACTGAAGGGTCCTGGGTCAAGGGAACGTAACTTGGTTACAGACTCCATCCCCTGTCTGGATGCATTCAGGAGGCAACCAATTGATGTGTCTCTCTCACGTTAACGATTCTCTCTGTCTCTCCCCTCCCTTCCATTCGCTCTAAAAAAAGAGTCAATGGAAAAATATCCTTGGGTAAGGATTAACAACAACAAAAAAAGATGCTATTTATTTTCTTCTGTTTTTTTTACAGTCATAAATATGCCATATATATATATATATATATATATATATATGAAACTTTAAAGTTGTGTGATTTTGATTGTCAAATTAGAATCCTAAAAATATATTTCCAAATTGAGGTCAGAGCAGTAATATTCAACTGAGAGTTTTGTTGTTGTTTTTAAATATATTTTTATTGATTTCAGAGAGGAAGGGAAAGGGAGAGAGATAGAAACACCAATGATGAAAGAGAATTATTGATTGGCTGCCTTCTGCTTGTCCCCCACTGGGGACCAAGCCAGGTTTGTGCCCTGACCTGGAACTGAACCGTGATCTCCTGGCTTACAGGTTGACACCCATCCATTGAACTGTGCTGGCCGGGCAAACTGAGGATTTTTAATTCATTGTTTACTAGAAGAAATACAATGTTTCTAATTGTTGCTATAATTTGCTAGACTTGTTAAAAGCCTTAAGAAATACTAGTAATTTTAGCTTAGTAACTGCACTTATGAAATTTATCATGAGGAAATAATCATGGGTGTGAATAAGATTTTAGCCAGGAAAGATGCTTATAATATTGAAAATAGCAGTCTATCTAGATTTCAAAGATTCGGTTAAGTAGACTACAGTCTTTCTACATAATGTGGACATTAAAAATGGTGCAATTGGGCCCTAACCAGTTTGGCTCAGTGGATAGAGCATCGGCCTTCAGACTCAAGGGTCCCGGGTTCGATTCCAGTCAAGGGCATGTACCTTGGTTGTGGGCACATCCCCAGTGGGGAGTGTGCAGGAGACAGCTGTTCGATGTTTCACTCTCATTGATGTTTCTAACTCCCTATCCCTCTCCCTTCCTCTCTGTAAAAAATCAATAAAATATATTTAAAAAATGGTGCAATTGGGAAAATTAATAACATGAAAAGATGTCTATGTTATGCTGTTAACAAAACACCCAAATTTTAAAACATTCTTTGAGGCATATAAATCTTCTGATGTACACACATGGAGAAAGCAAGCAATTTGTCAGGACATACCTATATGGTAGAATTATAAGCAATTGTATTTTCTGTCCTTTTTTAAAAAAAAATATGGATATATAAAGCTGTGTTTTTTTCTCTTTTAATATATACTTACACTTTTATTGATTTCAGAGAAGGAGGGAGAGGGAGATAGAACATTAATGATGAAGGAGAATCATTGATTGGCTGCCTCCTGCACACTCCTTACTGGTGATTGAGCCTGCAACCAGGGCATATGCCCAGACCAGGAATCAAACCATGACTTCCTGGTTCATAGGAGGACACTCAACCACTGAGCCAGGCCAGCTGGATGTGATTGTCCTTTCTTTCTTTCTTTCTTTCTTTCTTTCTTTCTTTCTTTCTTTCTTTCTTTCTTTCTTTCTTTCTTTCTTCTCTCTCTCTCTCTCTCTCTTTTCCTTCTTTCTTTCTCTTTCTACAATAAACATAAATGACTTTTATGTTCATCATTTATTTAAAAATATTATTCCTAGATGTCTTTTCAACGTGCACTTTTAAAGGTGTTCTTGGCTGGAAGTCTCCACAACACATCGAACTAGGAATGTTTGGTTATTCCTCCCTGTGACTCAAGCTGAGTGCCTTAGGCTCCTTAAACAGAAAACAATAAACAGCGATTTCCCAAGTGTAAACTAAAGGGAAATTTGGCCTGTCAGCAAATTTTCTACATACACTAATGGCACAACTGAGCACAACAGTTGGTCTTTTTAGATAAAATTAAGCAGAAAATTATAAAGTATTCACTTAAAATGATATTTTGAACAACCAAATTAGGTGACTTTGATTTCTTTCTTTAAACCACTTTTGATCTCTGCATACTTGTTATTCAGAGTCCTATAGAGTGATTGCAAAGAACATTTTATTGATGGCTTTCACAGAGTACATAGATCATATGAATTGTAGTGATTCAATTCAATTCAAATTGTCAAACTATTTTTGAGGGACTAGGTGTGAGCCCAGCACTGGATTAGACACAGTGGGGTACTCAAACAATGCACAAAGACAAATGTCCTGGAGGATCTCACAGGCTTGGCATAGAGACAGGTTAATAATGAATGATATCTTTCAATATAAGCACTGAGTAATAGGAAGCAAGTGTCATGGAAGGTCAGAAGAGGGAGAGGTTAATTCTAACCAAGGGAGCTGGAAAGTTTTCTTAGGGGAAAGTGAGATTTTGGCCAGAAATAAAGAAACGTGTACCAGTCCTTTATTAGTGGTAGGTAACCAAATTTAAACTCGAGGAAATAAAAAGGCATTTTATCAACTTCTGTAGTAAGGATGTCTTGCTTCAGATGAGGTTGATCCAGGAACTAAAATGAGGTTGTCACACTTAGCTCTCTTCTCTTTGTTGACTTTATCTCATTCAAACTCTGCACAAAGATGATTGCTGAAGACAGAAACTTACATAATTAGGGCTTACAAGCCAAGCCTTTCTATTTCCCAGTGACCATGTATTAAAAACCAGTGAGGAGTCTCATTAGCTCTGCTTGGAAACCTGTCCATTCTCTGCGGCCAGCTATGTCACATGTCCGTCACTGTGGGGAGTGGGACAGGAGGAAGGGGATCATGACTGACAGTTTCACCAGATTGGATAGAGGTGCTGGGGCTTTCCCAGAAAATGCAAATAGGGCAGAGACATGGGCAAACACTATTATTATCATAGTCCATTTCAGATGGGTAGAATGTTGTAAAGTAATGTGAGGGCAAAGCATTTGTGAGGAAAGGGAAGGGTTTTGGCTAGGATGTAAATGCGGGTAAGTGCAAGGAATGTTCTGGAAAACAGGAGTGTACGGTGCTTGTCAGGTGCAAAGTAATTCTATACCAATGATTACAGTCTCTGAATTGACAAAGTCTTATAGATGTTTTCCTTTACTTAGACATTTTTACCTGAGTGGTTTTGGACACATGCAACTGTATGTTCAGCAAAAATTATTTAAAAGTAATGGGAACTTGCTATTTGAAATAGATTCTGTGATGAATATTTGTATAAAGCAAAGAATTATCACCAAAAACACTGACCTTTAATTTTCTGTTTTGTACATTTAAATTATTATATATAGAATAATGTATGCCTAAATGAAATCTTTTTAAAAAATAATGAATTTTTAATCCATTTAAAATATAACTCTATGTAAGCTCTAAGAACATATCCTCTTCCTAGTAAATGTTTAGTAAATGTACGTAAATGATTCCTTGAGTTTATATCAGTAATTATAAAATCACCTACCAGTTTTAAAAGCTTATTGGGACCAGACCTTTGTTTGTCCCTTGGCATAGCAGTGACTGACTGTGAATTCATTTTATGATTCACAGAATCCCCATGGGCCTGTGGTGATACTGGCGGTTGAAACCAAGCCAATTGATGTTTTCATCCTTTCTATCTTTCAGATAGAAATGAAATAAAAACCTATATTTTGTTATTTAATATTCATTGCACTGAGCTAAGATTAGAGATAGATATAGAATTAGATCCTTGCTAACTGAATTTAAAATCTAAATTAGATATGCAAGATTCTGACCTTGGGAAATAAATTATAAAAATGATAACTTATTGAAAAACTCAGAAACAAGCAAACAAAATCCAAAGAGAGATGGCAAAGTATTCTATTCATAATATTTGCTGGCAATGGCCTAAGGCATAGCACTAAAAGGTCATTTTCCAGTTCTAGCTCTTTCCTGAACTTCATCATTTTAAGCTTGACACCTTTCTTCATTCTGCATGAGTTTCTCTGCATTCAAACTGTATGTATTTTACAGAGATGTTGGAAAGATATATGAAATAATAAATATGAAATACTTTAAGTTCCTCAGAATAAAGGCTCCACAACAAAATGAAATAATAATAGGGTACACTGTATGAACTCCATCTAATCTTACAAAGAAAATAAATTAAGGATGAAATTTTACTTATTAGAAGGATTCATTTCAAATATGATTTTAAGAAATATTTTCCTAGTATATCTTAAAATAACTCAACCTACAAAAATTTGATACATTCACAACTTTTGGGAAAAACATTTTGCACTAGGCAAAGGTACATCTTTGTGATTCAATTAATAACCAAAGCAGAAAACAACTCAGAATAAATAATTCATTCAATCCATGGTACTCAGAGTTATGTGACATTGTAGCCATTTAAAAGTATTAACTGTGGCAGATGATCGACACTGTTTGACACAATTTGAGCTAGCTATAGCAACAAAACCCAGCCTATTCCGATGTTCTTCTCTATGAGACAAGCCATTATGTAGACTTAGACAGTGAAAAAAAAAAGTATTAGCAAAGCATAATCTGCTTTTAGGTAGTTTCTATAGTAATATCATAGATTTTAAGCAGAAGAGCCACATATGCCCTATCCTGTTAAAGTGAGTGCTTAACGAAGGAACATTTTGTGAGATACTGCGTTAAAGACCCTATGAGCTAATAATGATTGTAATGTAATAATGTACGATAGAGATAAAGGTAATTTCAGAATACACAAAAATAGGAAAAAAGTTGTATAGCACTATATTGAAATAAACTCATTATATACAATCACATAGTATTTGATTACAGATGAGACTGGAAGTTTTATTGAGGTCAAGACTGATGATAGAAAAGTGAAGAATTTCCCAGGATGGTTGAGAAAACATGTACAGTCAGACCATATTGCATAAGAAATAACTGACATAGTCACCACATTTCAAACAAGGCTCAATGTGAAGTGGTGCTTCTATGCTCAATAACAGAATATCCTTATCAATAGTATCCATGTCCAGTATGGGGAACAATAGATGGGTCAATGCCAAAAAGGATAAGAGAAAAAGATGAGTGCCTGCCTCCTTCCTCCCCACTAAATGGATGTGGCACACTCAATGACACTCATGCTGAGAGCATGAGAAAGAAGCTGCAGTTGTTGGACCTCATCTTCAGAAATTCCTCCAAGTCTGTCTCTTATTTTATATTCAGTGTTGCCAATTTCCCTTACTTCCTCTGCTTCTTTCTTTCTGATCTTTAGCTCAACTTTCTAACTCTCTCTAACATTGAATTTTGCTGACCTGGGTTTTTGACTATCAGCTCTGTTAGTACCTCCATGACATGATTATTGGTGGTCTGATTTTTCACCTACAACCTCATGCACAATAAAGGAGGGATAGGAGGCACCTACACCTGTTCCCTGTGGTTGCCCAGTGGCGCCTGTACCGATCTGTTCCTGACCCAAGTAGATACTGTCTGATTATGCAAGATCTAACTTAAACTCAAGAGAAAGATTTTGAGCAAGATACAGCAAAATCAAGACACACTCCACTTAGATTGGTTAGGATAGGCGACCATCCTTCCACTAATCATCCAATGCCTCTGACAGAGTGTGGCTTCTGTTATAATTCTTGGTACATACAAGGTCCTCAGGATATCTCTATTACAAAAACCCCTTGATTGTGACACCATCACAGCAGAACGACCAAAGACTGGCCACCAGGAAGCTGCATACGAAGCGAGGCGTGCATGTGTGGGTGGGCAATTGACTCGGGGTCCTACATCCCACCCAGTGCAGCGGGAGTCAGTCTGTTTCCCACCTCCCGCCCTGTACAGCAGGAGTTGGTCTGGGTCCCGTGTCCTGCCCAGCATGGTGGAAGCCAGTCTGGGTCCCACTGGCATGGCGGGTCTGGGTCTTGCGTGATATTGTGCGCTGGGTCTCTAGTATTTAATAGAAGGATGGATGAATGAATAGGTAAATTATTATAAATACCAGCCATAAGACCTGGGAATGATAACACTAGTTCATGAAGAAATGATATGATGAATCTTTAATTAGCAGAACATGTTTGTTAACAATTTCTATTCACATTTCTTAAAAAAAAAAAAAACAGCTCAGCACAAGTACTTGTCATCAGTTTGAGAACATGTATGTTTTAAAACAGCTTTGAAAATAGTTTCTTGCCTAGAGGAAGGCCTGACTTCTGCTGTCTGAGCAGTACAGTGTTCGAAATTCATATGCCCAGGTACACACCCTCCTGGAGGACAGTTCGTAAATGTGTCAGTTAGCTGGCCCACGTCTTCTTCACACTCTGATTCTTATAAGCATATGTAGATGTACACACCACTCACAAAAATTTAGTTAAAATAAAGAGAAAGACAGAGGTGACAAGTGCACCATCCCAATTTCTTGCATGAAAAACTGCACATTTCCTCTAGAAATCCTGAAGAAGGGTGTTTACAGAAATGGTGGGCTGGCATACAAAATGCTTACTGTGAGAGATAACATCCTAAATACAGCGGGTCTCTTTCTATTAGCTGCTACTCAGTGTTTGTTTTTCTTCAGATTGATCGGCTGGACGTGGATAGCTTGTTTAGCAATATTGAATCCGTGCATCAGATATCAGCCAAGCTGCTGTCATTGTTGGAAGAGGCCACAGCAGACGTGGAACCGGCCATGCAAGTAGTCGGTATGTTTATTCTCTTCTCCGTTCTACAATACAGCAGGAAATAATATTTCAATACCCTCCCTTTGCTTTGGTTTTATGTTTCTGACTCACCCAAATTCCCAGGAGGTATATGAATGCTACACCCCTCTTCAGGCTCATTGTAATTACACAAACTCTGTATTTATTTTGAAATGGGTTGATATACATTTGCTAAAGTCTCTCAGTAGCACTAAACACACCATTTGCTTTTTTATTTTTAAATATATTTTATTGATTTTTTACAGAGAGGAGGGGAGAGGGATAGAGAGTTAGAAACATTGATGAGAGAGAAACATTGATCAGCTGCCTCTTGCACGCCCCCTACTGGGGATGTCCCCGCAACCAAGGTACATGCCCTTAACCAGAATCGAACCTGGGACCTTTGAGTCTGCAGGCTCAAACCGGTTAGGGCCCATCTGCTTTATTATTTTCAATCTTTCAACCTCTTTGCTTTTCAGATGTTCTCATTTTGTTTTATGGTTAACATGTACTTGATCCATAAGAGAATTAAATATTTAAATACTTCAATAGCTTTACTGATTTTAGTCACAATGTTTTTCAGATTTATGCCTATGAATCCATTGATTTGGGGATTGTAAATTCTTTTTGTGTGAAGAGTTCATATGATTTGTGAAACACACAAGTTCAACATTTCCATGCCTTTTTTTTCTATATATTTGCTTTCTAAATATGTTTTTACTCTCATAGTAAGATTGTTTTCTTACTCTGGTAAGATTTTTGAAAACAATAGAGCTATCGTTAGAAATAGGGTGAGCCACGTTTTTATTTTCTTCATTTCTTGGGCTTCCAAAGGAATACTGTGTGTGAGCTCTTTGAAGGCAGTTGCCACATCAGGATCTCAGATACAGAGTGCCATGTAGGCTAAGAATTTTTAAGGGATTTAAAAATCATTTTTCTGTTTCAACATAATATGTAAAATATGCTCATTACCAAAAATACCAAAACAGTTCAGGAGCACACAGGGTGATATACCTCTGCAATGCCACTGTCTTCCCCATAAAAAGCCGTTATTATATGTTCGATATGGATCTTTTTGTTTGAGACAGATACAGAGACACAAACACACACCTTATATCTTTACCCATTATGTCTTTACTAGAGGCCGGGTGCACAGAAATTTGTGCACTCGGCGGGGGAGGGGGGGTCCCTCAGCCCGGCCTGTGCCCTCTCGCAGTCTGGGACCCCTCGGGAGATAACAACCTGCTGGCTTAGGCCTGCTCCTGGGTGGCAGAGGGCAGGCCCAATCCCTAGGTGCAGCCCCTGGTCGGGCTCAGAGCAGGGCCAATTGGGGAGTTGGGGCACCGCCCCGTCATGCACAAAGCAGGGCCCATCAGGGGAGTTGGGGCTCTGTACCCTGTCACACACAGAGCAGGGCCCATCAGGGGGTTGGGGAGCTCCCCCCTGTCACGCACAGAGCAGGGCTGATCAGGGGGTTGGGGAGCTCCCCCCTGTCACACACAGAGCAGGGCAGATAGGGAGGTTGTGGCCCCGCCCCCTGTCACACACAGAGTCGCAGGGCGATCAGGGGGTTTGGGTGCTGCCCCCTGTCATGCTGATCCCGGTGCCAGGAGGCCTCGCGGCTCCGCTGATCCTGGTGCTGGGAGGCATATTACCCTTTTACTATATAGGATAGAGGCCTGGTGCACAGGTGGGGGCCGGCTGCTTTGCCCTGAAGGGTGTCCTGGATCAGGGTGGGGGTCCCCACTGGGGTGCCTGGCCAGCCTGGATGAGGGGATGATGGCTGTTTGCATCTGGTCACACCCCCTTCAGGGTGGGGGTCCCCACTGAGGTGCCTGGCCAGTCTGGGTGAGGGGCTGAGAGCCGTTTTCAGGCTGGTGGGTGACTGAAGCTCCCAACCTGTCCTTTTTTTCTTTTTCTTTTTATTCTGGGCCAGCTTTAGCTCTGAGGCTCGGCTCCAGCTCTGAGACCTCGGCTGCTGAAAGCAGGTATCTGGTTTGTTTGGGTTCTATAATCGAAACACTGTTTCAACTCCAGCTCTGAGATCCCGGCTGGCTGAAAGCAGGTTTCTGGGGTTTTGTTTAGCTTCTATATTTGTAACAATGTTTCAAACTGCAAGCTCAGAGGCCGGCAGCAGCAGGCGGGGAACGTTGGCTTCCTCTGTCACTGAAGCAAGCAAGCCTCCTGTTAGCTTCAAGCTGCCTGGCTGCCAGCCGCCATCTTGGTTGGCAGTTAATTTGCATATCGCCCTGATTAACCAATGGGAAGGGTAGCGGAGATATGGCTAATTACCATGTTTCACTATTATTAGGTAGGATTTGTTAGTGGAAATCAGGGTTATAAAAATGGCATGATACTGATCTTATTTAGCATGAATGACCCAAAGATTAATAAACAAGGCTGATCTTATATGAAAAGTGAATCAACCTGGCTATTTATAGGACTTTACAGATCACAATGCCCATTCACTCAAAAAGATTCTTCCACAGACAGGCTTAAATTCAATCATTTCTTGTGATTAAATGTCCTCGTTATGTACTGAACATTTGTGTTCCCCCAAAATTTATTTGTTGAAGCCCTAACCCCAATGAGATGATGTTTAAAGGTGGGGCCTTTGAGAGGTAATTTAGGGTTAGATGAAGTCCAAAGGGGCTCTCTCTTGTGCTGGGATTAGTGTCCTTATAATGAGAAGAAGAAAGACCAGTGTTCCCTCCCTCTGTCCCTCTACCATGTGAGGACTCTGGAGGTCCTCAGCAGAAATTGAATCTGCTGACACCTTGAGCTTAGACTCCACAGACTCCAGAACCATGGGAAATAAATGTCTATTGTGTAGGGCACCCAGTCTTTGTTATTTTGCTGTGGCAGCCTGGGTTAATTAATATATTTTCCAATATATTGTAAAAATATTTTCTAGAGTGAAGATGTCATTCATTATCTCTTTTGTTTGGATTTATTAGCCATTCGTTTATTAATTCACTCAGTGAATAGTTATTAAGCAGCAGCATGTTCACAGACTCCTGCTGCATGGCATTCTCAGTTTCAAAAGATGAAAGAGTTCATCTCCATCCTGCAAAAGTTTGCAATCAAGCAGCCCCTTGAATTGAAGGTTGTAGTATAATACACCACCAGAGTAGTTTCTATACAACTGCAGACCTTCAGAGAATAAATAGAATATTCCTGGATGGGGAATCAGAGCAGGACTCTTGAAGATATTACTTGGGCTTAAAGATATAGGTCAGATTTCAACAAGTGAGGTATAGCTTGGGAAGACTGAGTAGAAGCATGAACAAAAGCATGGACAGCAAATGCCAAATGCCAAGTGTGTTTAGGACATGGGGAGTGATCAAGTCAAGCTGGAGTGAGGAATTTGTGCAAGGGAAGAATGACAAATGAATCTGTAAGTATAGACTAGGAATGGACTATACTCAGAATCTAAGTTTGGAATTTTCTCTGCAGGTAATAAGGAAACATTAAGATTTTTTCAGCAAGGGTGTGATGAGACACAAAGTTTCTGGATAAATAAAACTATGGTAGCTGTGAAGAGAATGGATAGAATGAGGACATGATTCCTAGACCAATCCATAGGTAATACAGGCATGTGGTAACAGCATCTAGGCCTAGGTGGATACAGTAAGAATTAAGAAAGCATAAAGAAGATTCAGTGGTTGACTGTACATGCCAGAGTCAAAGACAATTCCAGGTTTAAGGAGCCCTGCCATGGTGGCCTAGTGGTTGAGCATTGACCTATGAACCAGGAGGTCAGGGTTCGATTTCCAGAAGGAGACATGTGGCCCGATTTGCCTAGAACATCCTGGTTTTAGGCTATTATTCAAGCATTAGTCCAGTTTAGCATTTGCCTTGAATTTTCTCCTTTTGAAAGGAGGATCACTCTTAATAGTTGCATTTCAAGAGATTTGGTAAGACCTCTACATTGTACTTCAATTTCTGACACAGTGTCTCCTAGTAGAAGGTCAGAGGCAGGTGCATTTGACAGAGTTCTCACTGCAACACATGGTAAACACTGAAAGACAGCCCATTTCTCCTTTCCCCACCTTTTCTAGTCTCAAGGAAACTTACATCTTCCTTTGAAGTGTAGCATGCAGGGCACTCACTGGCTGATAGAATGACATTTAAACATGAGCAGCTAGCAACAGCTGACTGCAACCTGTTCTGCTGGGGATGAGAGAGATATTTGATGCTGCAGATCCTGCTGTCTGCTGATAGAGCAGCCAGTGTGTCATAGCCCATACTGGGTGGCCCATGCCATGACTGTGATAGTCATGAAGCCATCAGGATAACAGTCAGTGGGTTTAGTGGGACAAGATTTGCAACAACACCCTGCAGCTCACGTGAATTTTCATTTCCGGAATGTTTGCTGTATTCTTCTCTCTGATTATAGTATCAGGCTAGGGCCTCCATCCTCCTTGCCTCTGACGGCACAGGGAGCGTGGGCGCCCCGACTCGGGGCACTGTGTTTCCGTCACCGTGGTCTCCCAGAGACAGGCTCTTGGTTTTGTCCACTTTTCTGTTCCCAGAGCCGAAGGACCTTGCCTCTTCCATGGAAGACACTTACATTTTAATTTTTATTCTTTAAAATATATCTTTATTGATTTCAGAGAGGAAGGTAGAGAGAGAGAGATAGGAACATTAATGATGAGAGAATGGTTGATCAGCTCCCTCCTACACACCGAGTTAAAGATTAGGTGTAAGTGCAATATGTGTGGGAGGCTGCTACTACAGTAGGTTAGTCATTTATCTTATGCTCTAAATCTATAACTTTTTATTGTCTATAAAATCTATAACTATTTTACTTGGCAATAAGCCAATTCAGAAACAAGGTTGAGTGTACACATGTTTAAAAATATTAACTATCAATTTTCCATTTCTCAAGAAAGTTGACGATAAACAAAGAACACACAAAATACTCACCATCCACCATGGGGTCCATAAGACAATCAAAATACAGAAATCTGCTGAGGAAGTACCAACATCAAAAGATAGTCATTATGTTAATGACGGTGCCCATTCGTTTAAAACATTTGGCCTTTGCTGTCCATGCTTTTTGTTCATGTTGCTACTTCCACTTTGAATCTGCTTCCCCACCTGGACCCCACTTGTTGAAATCTGACCTGTATCTTTAAGCCCAAGTGCACGTGATGTATGCATGCAGCTGCCGAAGTCACCCCATGCAGCTGGACTTCATTTAGGTCAAGGGACAGTTATCTTATATTAATTTCTCTCATTTTTAATTCCAAGTTTCCTTAGGTGGGCCTGTGAGCAATATAAAGCAATGGCTGTTCATGAGTTGACACCATAATCAGAAGTTTGCAGACAGTCCAATTATGACAGTTTTACAAAAATAGAAAACCAATTAATTCCAATAATAATTTAAAAGTGTTTAATTCAAATCACAGAATCAAAGAAAAGCTTTTGGAAGTTTATTGGGTCAAAGTTGAATTTTCTGACTTTATTGTAAAGACTACAGTATCTTTGAAAATTAAACTTGTGAATGCAAATGATAATACAAACGCATATTTTGATGGAATTCATCATCACAGTAAAATAATTTTTTTACTATAGAAGTAAATCTACGGAGCAGAAATGTGCTGGAATTGATAATGATGGGGCACATGTAATAAAGCTGTGCTGTTACATGAACTGAAATAGTAATTAGTCAAAATTCACACAGTTTTACATGTACAAAGTTAGAAAGAACTACATACAATATTTGGAAGATAAAGTTGATGTTAATTTAAAAAATAATTCTATTCATGTCACATTTTCTTTGTTGCTGGTCACTAATCAGCTTTTAGAAATTGCATTTTGTTAAGAATTATTTGAAAGTTTTTAGTTAAAATATTCAGCACACAAAGGAAAAGAGTAATTTCAGCTTTAATTTTAATCTTTATAATTGCAATTATTGAAAGAAATTTCAAATGGGAAATGTATCCCTATGAAAACAAGGAATTAACTTAAAAATTAAACAATGAGAGTTCATATTGTATAAAATGTTTAATTTTGAAATTTTGTGATTATATTTTGGAAAGCATGACTTGTGGAAAGAAGCTCTCGATGAGCTCCTATTTAATAGTATAAACTCATATCCTGTACCAAGTTTTACAATATCTATGTTTGGAAAAATATTCAAAAACCATAAATAAAAACAACTTATTTGATGAACTTAATTTTTCAAAAACAAACAAACAACCCCCCCCACACACACACATACACATACAAATGGAGGTAAAGATAGTATCTGTCAAAACATTTGCACCCAAATATTTACATATTTTAATCTGGGGAGATTTGTCATCATAATTTGAATATCTTCTATTTAGCAGAATTTTCTCTGAGCTTATTAGGTGCCTCTGTGCTCACAGGGGAGTATTTTCCCAATTTAAAATATTATGGTTTACATATTTGAGCAGCACAATAAATAATGCCTGTATTATATTTTAATCCATAGGATAAAATAAATATCGAGTTCACACTGATAAATGAAGAGAAAGGAAAGCTCTTCCTTATGATATATTTCAATGAATAAATGTAGAAGGAAAGAGGAAAATAGCAAGTTACTATTAGACAAACACTATAATCATAATTGTTAATGCAAAAATCCACTGATCAATGCTAGATTTAGTGGATGAAAGTTTGAGGAGAAATATACTTTTAATAGTTTCCAAGTATCTCCTAAATATTGATTAATCTCAAAGGGGAAGGTAAGTGGTACCTTTACAATGAGGAACCAGACAAGAGAGCACCTTAAACAAGTGATCGAGGTCAATGATACCAGGAAGTAACACATATTCACATCATGAAACTTGTAATACAATGTGCTGAGAGGAAAAAAATCACATCTGTGGTACTTTTGTCCAAAATATGTGCAACCATGAGAAAACACTAGACATCGACAAACTCACACGAGGGATACTGGACAAAATTATTGATCGGTACTCTTCTAAAATGTCAGTCATTAAAGATCAGATAGGACTGAGAAACTGTAGTCTTTTAAAGGCTGCAGGAGACTAAGGAGAAGTAACAGATAAATTCAAGTGGGAGCCCGGATAGACTCTAGAACAGTGAAGGGACACCAGTGTTGAAATTCAAATGCAATGTGCAGTTTAGTTAAATGTACTGAAGCAACCTTCATTTCTTTTTTCTGACAACTGCACTCGGGCTGTGTAAGATGTTGACATTGGGGAAGCTGAGTGAGGAATATTTGGAGCCTATTGGTACTATTTTTGCAACTTTTCTTCTCTAAGTATAAAACTAGTTCAGAATAAAGAGTTAAAAACATTATGGTTTACAGAGAAAACAAAGATGTTCAGAATTTCAAATTTACTAATCATAAGTTACACTTTGAGATAGATTATAAAAAAATAGGAAGATTATTTAAAGTGAAATATTAAAACATTAAGCCCATTTTTGAAAAATGAAGAGTAGGAGTCATATTTTCTCACACACACACACACACACACACCCTACCTTTTGTATCTGGGCTAGCCTTGTGGTTTGCTCTGGCCAATAAAATGTGGCAACAGTGATGTTCTACAACAGCATTATGACATCCACTCTCTGCATGGGGAGAAAGAAGGCTCAAATTACCCAGTCATTCCAGTCAACATAATCAAGGCCTTGCCCAGGTGAGTAAAGCCCGCCTCGGCCAGCTGGCCCCCAGACACAGACTGCCAGTGTATGAATAAACTCGCCCAATGCACGGAGACACCCCGTCCCAGCTTAGCCCTTCTCAAATTGTCAGCCCAGAGAATTGTAGACAAACAATTTTTTTTGTAGACAAAAAAAAAATTCTCTGTTTTAAGCCTTTCAATTTAGGGGTGATTTGCAGCAATAGCTAATTAACACACCGAGAAGAGATTAATTCAACTCAGATTATGAGAAAAACACTTGATTTGGAAAGTGAGTTTAGAGTGGGGACTTGAAGGATATGGGCAGGTGGATGTTGGCACGAATGACTTTCTAAATGACAAATGGCACAAAGGCCTCAAGGCAGGAGAGTGTGGGAAATGCACACAGTGCAATACACAGATCTTATAACATAGAAACCCACACCTGAAACCTATATGATCATATTAACCACTGTCACCCAATGAATGTTTTTAATATTTATTACATTGATTACCAATAAGTTGGTTGGCCATGTTACCCAAATAAAAAAAAAAAAAAAAAAAAACCCACAAAGCGGCCCTGGCTGGTTTGTCTCAGTGGATAGAGCATCGGCCTGCAGACCAAAGAGTCCCGGGTTTGATTCCGGTCAAGGGCACATGCCCAGGTTGCGGGCTCGATCCCCAGTGGGGAGCGGTGCAGGAGGCAGCTGATCAATGATTCTCTCTAAGCATTGATGTTTCTATCTCTCTCTCCCTCTCCCTCTTCCTTCCTTTCTGAAATAAATAAAAAAATATATATTTTCTAAAAAGTGGCTGGAGGGTAGTGCCAGGAGCCTCCATGACCCATCTGTGGTAGCCATATAAATGCAGATTTCACTGGCAATTTCCATCACTAAACATCTTTCACCAGAGTTCTTACATTTCATAAGATAAACTGATTCTTGGTGAAGTATTCCAAAATTAGGCTACCACAAAATGAAAAACACAGGTGTCCCATTTCTCTGTCCTGAGATGACACGCATGAGAGTTTGTGTTTCACAGCTCTACTGTCAAAGGAAAACATTCCTGATACCTAGATAAACCAGGAGGACGATTTTACTTATTATCCTGAGAATATTATCTCTTTGCAAAGCTTTATTTGTTATGTACGTAACAATTGAATAAAATGTGAATTTTTTTTCCAGAGATCCTGATCATGTTTTCAAACAAATCAGATTCACTGGGTGTGCGTGGTTTCTAAATGCTACCAGTATATATGCAACTTGGTAATTCACATACGTAATACGGCAACACGGGTTTTTCTATGAAGGGCTATTTAACATATCGAATATCATTTGGACATTTGGTAGAGTGGATAGCAGTTGCAGTAGCCACTTTCCAAAGAGGGTCCTCCATGGAGCAAGCCTCCCGGTAGTCACACTGCTGTGTGGTCTAGTCCCATATTGTCTGTGGATAGCCCTGAGACTCACTGTGTCAATGCCTGGGCCTACTCCTTAAGAGAGGTTGGCAATTTCTACTTTCATGATTTGGGAAGTCTGCCATCTAGGAAGTCTAGCTACCCGGCTGGAATATTACCCAGCGAGGTCCCATGGAGAGAGATCAGACCTGAGAGTGTGTAGACTGAGACCATGGCCTCGCGGTCCCAGCATCCCAGCTTCGCCCAGCCTTCCCACTGCCCCTGGCAAGGTGCTGACTTGAAAATGCGCCATCTTGGACCATGTAGCCAGATAAGCCCGCTGATGACTGTAGCCCCAGAAGACATCAAGCGGAGCAGAACCCCACAGCTGATCCTGGCCAAACCACACAATCCTGTGAGAAAATCTAAACAGGTGTTGGTTGAAGGCCCTGAATTCTAAGATGCCTTGTCACATAGCAATAGACTAGTAAAACAGGGCTGTGCCTTCTTCTATGCATTTGCAAAAATGTTGTCATGTCCCACAGTATTAAAGAAAAGACTGAGTCACAGATATGTTCAAGTCTGCGTTATGTGCCTACCTCATGCACACTGGGCTGAGAACCAGAGCTGAAAGAAGCTTCTGGGAAAGGAACTGCAATTTCTCGTAGGTCCTTCCTGCGGGTGGGCGTATCCTTGGAGAGAAAGGCAATTAGAGGCTCCCGTTCTCTGAAGGTGCAGTGGGTGATGCACTGTTGTTCCCCGGCGGCACTCTGTTCTGCTAAGGCTCTGTCTCCTTTCGGCCCCTGAAAGAGGGTCTGTGCCTTTCGCAGGTTTTGTGAGAAAAGCATTGTTACTGACAATGCATGTTGTGTTGCCACAAATGAGCTCACCTGAATCATTTTTCTACTATTATTATTGTTACCCTGTGTGTGTGTGTGTGTGTGTGTGTGTGTGTGTGTGTCTTACTCAGAACACAGACAGGCTTGACCCAGTGAATTGTGCCCGGCTATGACAGGTCCAGGGAGTCTGCGCACTGGAATGTGTGAGGCTGGCAGGGGGAGACCCAGAAGCAGCAGCTGAAAGGTCAAGGCATTTTATTCCAAAGGTTGGCAGGAACAGGAAAACTGTCAGCTTCAAAGAATATGCCAGAAAAAAAAAGAGGGAAAAGGCTTCAGGGTCAAGTATACATCTATCCACACAGGAAAGAGGAAACTGGCAGGAGGCAGGCACCAGGACATGAGTGAGGTGAGAATGGATCCCAGGACTATAAGGACTTTTTTCTTGTGATTAAAACAAAAGTAGGGTGGGTTGTTACTAAGTTCCACACTTCATTCACTGAGGAGAGTGTTTACATTCTAGGATATTCTGCTGCAGGGCCTGGTTGATGGAGGTCAGTGGGGAAGCTGTGCAGTCCCTTTTGAATGGAGCTGTGAAATGTCAATTGCTGCACAGAAAACACATGGAAATAAAGTACTACATTCTATGAGTGTAAGAGTTCTCCGAGTCCCTGAATACTTTCCCAGCGGCCAGAAAGGGAACATGAGAAGTGGGTTGGCAGAGCTGCAGACCTTAAAAGTGCACAATAGCCCGGAAAGAACGCGGCCTTTGGAGCGAGAAGGTCTGTTTTAATTCTGGCCCTGTCACCGCTAGCTCTGTGGGTGGGTTAGGACTGCACTTTCCTGCTTGGAATAGAAACTTTGCCCAAAGGACTTAACCAAATAGGGACTTTCCCCTTCCAATAACAATAAATCTATAATTCAGTAGTTCACTGGGGCAGCTGCCTGCTGGCTCCTTGCAGCTTTTCCCTTCATAGTATTTGGCATTTGGCTTCATGGCCTCAAGATGGTTACTCTACTGCCAAGCATGCTTCCTGCAAGAAACCAGAGCAAAACCACCTCCTCCCAAAGCCTTTTCCCTGGGGGGTGGAGACAGAAGCCCTTCCCAGTGACCTCTACCTGTATCTCATGATCTCATTTCACACACGTTTCATTTTGTATGCATATGCATTCATACAAAAACACACACTTGCACATACACCCCTAACTACCAGAGGTTGAAAAAGGTTCGTATTTTTAACTGGGTGCATTGCTGTTCCAAATTCTGTTCATTTGGGGGGAAAAAATAAAGAAAGAAAGAAGAAGAATGGATAAACAACTAACAGTGGATGCCACATTCATTTATTCATATTTCAAGTGGGGATAGCTAGTCCTCCATGGAAGAAAGATACAAGACACAGGGGAATCCCCTCAGCCCAGCCTGCACCCTCTCCAACCCGGGACTCCTCGGGGGATGTCCGACTGCCGGTTTAGGCCCAATCCTGGAAAGGGGGCCAGAATGGGGATTGGGCCTAAACAGGCAGTCAGATATCCCTCTCACTGGCTCCTAACTGCTCATCTGCTTGCTTGCCTGATAGCCCCCAACTGCCCCCCCTGCTGGCCTGGTCACCCCACACAGCCTGCTATTCAGTTGTTTGGTTGCCCCTCACTGCCCTCCCTGCCCTGTTGGCCTGCTCACCCCACGCAGCCTGCTGCTCAGTCCTTTGGTAGGCCCTCACTAAGTCCCTTGCCGGCCTGGTCGCCCCACGCAGCCCGCTGCTCAGTCCTTTGGTCAGCCCTCACTGCCCTCCCTGTTGGCCTGGTCGCCCCACGCAGCCTGCTGCTCAGTCATTTGGTCGGCCCTCACTATCCCCCCTGCTGGCCTGGTCACCCCTCACAGCCTGTTCAGTTGTCCGTTTGGTTGTTTCGGTTGTGACAGTCACTTAGGCTTTTATATATGTAGATACCATCTATCTTCACTACCCACTAATGTCCCCCAGTGTGTCCTGCCAGCTGCCAGGCCACCTCCCACTGCCAGATGTGCTGGGTGGATGCTGCTTCAGTAGTGGAATAGCCTCTCCTCTGAGAGACTCCATGTCAATTATGACACTATCCTATCTGTCCCTGGACACAGTGGTGGTCATGGGGCAGGACCCCACACTCCACTCTGGCCCCCTTCCTTTCTCTCTTTTTTCTCTGTATGGTCCAGCTACCCTCACTGGTCCCATTCCTCACCTCTCCTTCCCTCCTAAAACCACTCCTCTGAAATTGCTGTTACCATGTCACCAGAGACCTCAGAATTGTCCAATCCAATGAACATGCTTTTCTGAAAATCTTCTACTGAAATATTCCTGTTGTCAGAAGAGAAATATGATGATCCCCAGGGAATGTGGAATTATGACCTGAAGCCACAGGCATGAAATAACTTTATAGTCTCATTTTATCTTAAGAATTCATGTAAATGTTCAATTCTACTGTTTTATATGAAAATAATGTTTTTCCCCAAAATATCTTAATAAAATTGATACTCAAAGGATTTGCTTGCTTTAATCCCGTAACTGCATGTACCACCACCTGGCACCTGCCTTTGGTGTGAATTTCATAACCCTAACCAGGGTCCCTGGGGTATCTTTTTTTTTAGTATGCTTTATCCCCAAGTGAGGTAGGAACTAAATGAGACCAAGGGCAAAGAATGGTGGCTTCTGCAAGCATCATTAACCCTTTCATCCTCTTCCTTCTCACTTCCCCTCCTCACCTTATTCTCCGCTGGAGAACAGAAGGAGGCTGAGACCAAAGAGAGAAATCCCAGAAGTGTGCTGGCATTTTGGCAGGCTCACCTACTGCCTTGTTTAGCCCCAGCAGCGGGGCTCGTCCATGGAGCATAAGCAGATGTGGGCGCTCTCCTTGGCACTCCTGGGTAAAAGCTGCCTGTAAACTCCTTTCACTTGTGTATGGCTCTCAGGGAAGTGACAGCCAGAGGCTGTTAAGATCTCACCTGATCTCAGACTTTCTTCCCAGGGAGTGGGCCATATGCCCCCTCTGTCCTTGGAGCCATCCACCCCTTCTCTGTATTCTAAATACTGTCTCAACAACTTTTATTAGAACCACAGAACTTCCTTTTGGAATATATTTTAGACCTTAATTTATGCTTATTTTAACTAAAATTCTCTTTTGACATCATGGTAGTTGGTTTTCAGAATTAAACTCATTGCATATTTTTTTTTCTTGTTAATACAAGTAACTTCCTACTTTATAGACTCTGTCTTTTCGGCTCAGGCTGCCATAACAAATTACCACAGACTGGGTGTCTTAAACGAGAGATATTTACTTCTCACAGCTCTGGGGGCTGGAGGACCAAGGTCAAGGTGCCTGGTCCTTGCTGAGAGCCCTCTTCCTGGTTTGCAGTGAGCCTCCTCCCATATCCTCCCCTGGTGGAGAGAGAGAAGGCTCTGGTGTCTCTTCCTCTTCTTATTAGGGCACCAAAGCCCATTGTGGGGTCTTCCCCGTCATGACCTCACCTACAACTAATTCCCTCCCAAAGGCCCCACTTTGGGAAACCATTACACTGGGGGTCAGGGCTTCAGCATATGGGTTTCCGGAGAAACAAGCGTTTAGTCCATAACACTCTTCATAAGTACCAATTCATGAGATATTTTCATAGATTTTTTTAAAAAGTTAAATTTTATGGCTAATAAAGAGGGGACTTTCAACTAGTCATGATTTCTCTCCAAATATTTTCCTATAGGAGAAGGAAAAAACATAGTGTGTTGGTTGGAATTATGTTGAGCTGGGAGAAACATGAAATAACACAAAACATTACTAGCTTAAATAAGGTAGATGTTCATATCTCTATTGTGTAAAAGCCTAAAGGCATTTTAAATCTAGACCTGCATGGCAGCTCTGCCCCACGAAGTCCTCTGGGATGGAAGCTTCTTCCAGCCCCCAGATCTTTTTTTTTTTTTAATTGATTAAGGTATTACATATGTGTCCTTATTCCCCCATTGCCCCCCACCCTACTCCTGTTCATGCCCTCACTGGGCTGGAGAGCATTATGCTAAGTGAAATAAGCCAGTCAGAGAAAGATAAATATCACATGATCTCACTCATTTGTGTAATATAATGAACAACATAAACTGAAGAACAAAAACAGATCCAGAGACAGAGAAGCATCGATCAGATGCTCAAACCTCAGAGGGAAGGTAGAGGAGGGTGGGGGGGAAGGGGCACAGCCCCCATATCTTCATGGACAAGGTAGCATCCAAGTTCCAGGCAGCAGAACGGAGGAAAGTGTGACGAAGGAGGGGGAAAGGATGAGCTAGCTGCCTCTTAAAGCAAGTTCCTGGCTATTATCACAGGACATTTTCACTTATATCCCATTGTCGGACTTTAATTACATGGCCACAACTATTGCAAGGCAAGCTGGTCAATGTAGTTTTTATTTAGGGCAGCAAAAATTCCATTGCTAGAGAGAAGGGGGAGTGCTGACACTGGGGGACAACAGCAGGCTCTTTTACCAGCAAACTTGCTTGGTCTCTTTGCAGCCTTTGTCATTGGCTCTGCTGATACCAATCCTACTACCCAAGATTTACATCTCTGTCCCAGATCTTTTTTCCCAGAATCCCAGAGTCCAGTATACAAGTCCACAAGGATTCTGCCACTTGAATATACTATGGGTGATTCAAACTCAGTCCACCTAAAATTAAACTCGCATCTTTCCACTTAAACTCTCTCCTTATCTTGTCAGCATTGTCCATCCACACAATCACTGAAACCAGAATCCTGAGCTACACCTAAGTTACTCTCTTCGTCTCTCACATGCTTAACATCCATTTTCTTTCCCTCTTCTCCATCCTCCCTGCTTTTTCCTTAGTGGACATAGCTAACATCTATTCAGCATTTGCACATTCAAGCTGCTGATATCAATACATCAAATACTTTAACTCATTTAAATCTTCACACAGCCCTATAATTGTTATCCCAATTTCTCAGTGAGGAAATTGAGAAACAGAGAAGTCAAGTCAGTTTCCCAAATGTCACAAGAGTAAACGGTGAAACCAGAATCTGAAAGATGGTTGTTGGTAATCAAGCACTTTCTCTTAACTGTTATAACTTCCTGTTTTAGCCCTCATCGGTAACTTCTTGTATTATTACGGAAGCCTTTCAATTGGTTTCTCTTTTCCTGTCTCACTAACTCTTTCCCAAATTCCAACTTTCATATGACTGACTCCCAGACTAATCTCTCGGAAAGACAGTCCGATCGTGTTAGGCTGCTGCCTAAAACCCACCAGTGTCTCTCCATCACCTTCAGGCTGGAGTTCCCACTCCTTGCGGATACACAAGGTCCTTCGGGACCTGGCCGCTGCAGGCCAATGCAGCGTCTTCTGAAACTTCGCACGGACATGGCATCAGCAGCTATATGAGCCCAACTGCAGTCTCTGAACAGACCTTGCTCCCTCAATGTGTCTCTGTGCTCTTGCCTTCACTCAGCTCCTATTTCAAGGGAAGACTGTTATGGAAATAGCTCAAGGTCTTCAAGAATAGAATAGGCCCTAAACGGTTTGGCTCAGCGGATAGAGCCTGGGCCCGAGGACTGAGGGGTTCAATTCTGGTCAAGGATGTGTACCTTGGTGGCAGGCTTGATCCACGGCCCTGGTCAGGCGCATGAAGGAGGCAACGAATCAATGTGTCTCTCTCACATCGATGTTTCTCTCGCTGTGTCTCTCCTTGTCCCTCACATTCTCTCAAAAAATTGATGGGAAAATATCCTTGAGTGAAGATTAACAACAACAACTAAAATAATATGTGGACAAACTTTTCTGTTAAAGATTATATCCAGCTAAGATGCTGACTTCCCAGCAGTTGGGGAAAAAAAGAGCAGAATAGGTGACCCTCTGTGTTTCACAGCTCTATTGACATACTCGCCACATCGTGTGGTACATGAGTTAGCTCTCCTCTCTCCCTTCACAAGTCCCTTGAGGGAAATGCTGAATCTTTGGATCTGCGGTAGCTACCAAAGTGCTTGGTGCATAACTGTCACTTATTAAATTGTTGCCAAATATAAGGATGAAGTAAAGGCTATACTTCTTTTTATTGGATGCCATTTTCCTAGGACAAGAAGATTGCTTGCTTATCATTGGTTAACCCTGTTTTACTTCCCTGAGGGGAAGTTCATCTTGGAGTGCGGTCAAGATAATTCAGAGGCCTCATGGTTTGGTCTGGCATATCCTGGCACGGACATGCTGGTCTGGAAGTAAAGAAGAGGTGGGCCTTGCCCTAACCCAGCGGTTCTCAACCTGAGGGTCGCGACCCCTTTAGGGGTCGAACGACCCTTTCAGAGGGGTTGCCTAAGACCATCAGAAAACACATATATAATTATATACTGTTTTTGTGATTAATCACTATTGCTTTAATTATGTTCAATTTGTAACAATGAAATTGGGGGTCACCACAACATGAAGAACTGTATTAAAGGGTCGTGGCATTAGGAAGGTTGAGAACCACTGCTTTAACCTGTTTGGCTCAGTGGATAGAGCATCGGCCTGTGGGCTGAAAGGTCCCAGGCTCGATTCTGGTCAAGGGCATGTACCTTGGTTGCGGGCACATCCCCAGTAGGAGGTGTGCAGGAGGCAGCTAATCGATGTTTCTCTCTCATCGATGTTTCTAACTCTCTATTCCTCTCCCTTCCTCTCCCTTCCTCTCCATAAAAAATCAATAAAATATATATTTTTAAAAAGAGGTGGGCAGCAAGAGGAACATGAATATATTTACATTAATGAAGGGAGCAACATGCAACACAGGAGTAATGATACCAAGACAGAAAATGCGCTCAGTATCCTTGGGACTTGTTTTTAAAGGAGATAAATAGGACATTTAAAAGGGCGCATTCCTTTTTCCCTCCGTTTGCATGCTAGCTAGTCCAGAGTGTCGGGTTGTAGGATTTTTAAAAAGAAGCACATGACAGTCATATTTATTTTAGAGGATTCTGGTGCCTTTGTGACAGGCAGCCAGAAGTGAAATTACCTTCCCTGGTCTTGGCTCAGTCCCTTCACCGCTTCTAATCATCCCTTCAAACCCACATGCATTAGATAGAGGAGTTGCCCTTCACCACTAAAGAAACGCAGCCGCCAGTTATGTTACCGTGGAAACGAAATCATTTCTTGCTGCAAGACACATCGCTTCATCTGCACTGTTATGAAGCAGAATACATTGGTAGGGCTGGGAGGAAATCAAATATTCTGCCCGCCAGAGCTGTACGTGGCCTTTGGGTGAATAAATGGCTTTCAATTAGAGTACTTAAATACCTTTTAACTTTAATAATTATTATTAGAGCCCCAACAGAATTTTACTTGGGAAAGAATAGAAACTTTGACTGCTGTTAAGGGGAGATATACATTCTTGCAAACTAGACCACTGTGCTAAAGAAAATACAAAGGAATTTACAATTAATGGTTTCATTGTGTGTGAAATAAATGTCTTTTCCTTTGTTTTTTGACTTTCTGACTTGATTCTAGTGTGGATTTATGTGTGTCCTTACCTCTTTCTTTTGTTTCTATGCTGCTTTGTAGCGAACATACATGTTTACAACTTCATCTTGTGCTGGGCTGTGCACACTCAGAGCCTCTCTCCTGACTCGCTCCCGAGCATCCTCAGAGCCTGGTGCTCACTCCCACTGCTGGGCCTAATTCTTCCACCAGCCCAAGGCCTCACTCCCATGTGCCACCTGGCTCTGTCCCTGGGAGGCTCTCCGCATCTTTTGCCCAACTAAATTTAGTCACTATCCTATTTTATTTCCTCTTCTTATAACTACTCTATTTCTTACTGTGTGTGTTGCTGTCTTGAAGAGCAAATCTACAAGACCTACGTTGCTAGAATGATCAACTCAGTACAATCCCGGGGACAAAACAAGAGTTCTTCATACCTTCAGTTCCAAAGATTCTCACAGTTGCTAAGTTTCTGAAGTCCAACACACACACACACACACACACACACACACACAGACTACAATCTTAGGGAAATTCCATATAATGAAAAAGAAAGAAAAGCCTTTTATTGGGTGGATATAAATTAGTAAAGGACTGGTATTTTAATTCTAGAGATAGTGGAGCAACATTAAGAGATGAATGATGTTAATTGAGCAACTTGTCAATGCCAGGCACATTTTACATCCCATTTAATTCTCAAACTCATCTCCAGAGATACTATTACTTATTTCTATTTTAAAAATTATAGAATTGAGTGGAAAGAATTTTTTAAAGTCATTCCCCTAGTCACCACACAAATGCTATGTGACAGTGATTTCTGATTCTTTCTAACTGCATCACTTTGTACAGTGTCCAGCAAAGCTCTGATGTGTGGAGGGATAATGAGAGAGAGAGAGAGAGAGAGAGAGAGAGAGAGAGAGAGAGAGAGAGAGAGAAAGAGAGAGAGAGAGAGAGAGAGAGAGAAGAAAATGGTCTCTAATCCTGGCTTTGCCAACAAGAAACAACATGAAGATCAAATGACAATTTGAGAACACAAAATGAATAAATTGCCTGCTACCTATAATCATAATATCTACACTAATTACTCCACTAACACCAGCCATAGCAGTACTGGACTAGGAATTTAGGTTGCTAGGACTTTGGAAAAATCATTTATTTCTTTTAAACTCAGATTTGTCTATTCTTATTTAATAAGGATAAATAACCTCTTATCTCCACATATACAGGGGGTTGAGCCGTTAATATGAACAAAACATGTTGAAATACAAAGGGCACTTCTATTTCTGAAGGAAGAGTGACTTGTTGTTAGTATAATAAGGCCAGACTAGTAAGTCCATATCACTCTCAATCAATTCAACCCAAATCATTATCAAGCCCAAATCTGCAATGCTTTTGAGAGCATACCCTATCACATATTTTTTTGAGTGTATCCCAAATCAACTTAACAAGGTGCGGGGTAGGGTAGTGGATGCTTAATACACATTTTTAAGTGAAGGAGTGGGTGATTAAGTCAAACCATTGTTCAATACCTATTTGAGCTGTCAGAGACCCAATTTTATCATAGTATTAAAATAATTTCTTAAATGCCGGGGCACAATCCGCCCAAGTTACTTTATGAAGAAGACAGTCATAACCCTTGCTTATAGTATCCAATTAACATTATTTATTATGTCCATTATTTTAACAGAAATAATGGCCAAATTTTTTTATTATAACATTTAAGGAAATACTTTATTTAAACTCCATTGCTTGCCTTTCAGAGAACCTCAGGAAATGTTGGTGGAATACATATGAAAACGTCATTTTACTGCCTAAAATGTCACTTCCATACTTTTAATACATAACAATAGCTGCTCCATGTTGAGCATTTACCATGTAATACTGGACTCTGAACTTCACACACACACACATACACACACACACACACACACACACACTGTGTCTTTAATTTTAATAAGGACCCTATGAAGTTGGATCTGTTATTGTTTCCATTTTATAAGTGAGGAAATAGGCTCAGAAGGTAAGAATACATTGTCCAAGTCATAACCTGTCCACGTCGGCAGCACAGCCCAATCCGAACCCACACAGACTGGCCCTAAAAGGCTGCCCTTCGCCAGGCTCCTGCACACCAGCCAGGTGCGCAGTCATTGCTGAGAAAACCAGCTTTCACTGGCCGCCTACCTCCCCTAAGCTCATTATCCTTTCCTTTATAAAAGAAGAGGAGGGAGGGAGGGAGGAAAAAAGAAGGGAGAGGAAAAGAGGGAGGCGAGAAAGGAAAGGAAAGGAGGGAAGGTCACTAATGTTTTCCACCGCTTCTGAATGACCCCGGGCATAAACTGGTACCCAACCAACACTCGTTAGTGTGGCTGAATAATAAGTATGTGAAGTCCCCGTTGGGTCTGACCTGATATCATTTTGCCTTTGTTTTACGTTTGTCAGGAGAAGTGTTCTTGCAGATTAAAGGGCCGCTGGAAGATATTTATAAAATCTACTGCTATCACCATGACAAAGCGCACAGTGTCCTCGAGGCCTATGAAAAGGAGGAGGAGCTGAAGCAGCAATTGAGCCTCTGCGTCCAGTCCTTACAGTAAGGCCTTTTCCAATGATGATTTCCATGCGCCCTCAGTTGCCTAGCAGGGAACATTTTAACTGGATGCAGATGAAAGATCTCACGTAAATCCTGGGTTTTATGGGACTGGCAGGAAGCTCTGCTTTGCGTCCTCTTTATAAAAAGCTGGCATGCCAGAAACACTGATTGACTTTTTTCCCCCTGTGCAAAGAGACTGAAAATAACATAGGAGAAAACTCAGGGCTCTGTGGAAATAGAATAATGCAACATCGAAAAGTGAAATGTCCCAGCCAGTGTGGCTCAGCGGTTGAGCATTGACCCAGGAACCAATAGATCAGGGTTCAATTCCGGGTCAGGGCACATGCTGACGCTATGAGCTTGATCCCCAGAAGGGAGTGTGCAGGAGGCAGCCGATTCATGTTTCACTGTCACATTGATATTTCTTTCTCTCCCTCTCTAAGAAAAAGAAAAGAAAAAGTGAAATGCAGAAGAAAAGTCCCCCCTTAAAGCTGTTGTTACTTGCCTGCTCCACATGGATGGAGGAATGTGTGAGACAACATGTGGCTCCGTGACCCCTGGGGGACACGGGATAATCAAGTCAGTGGAATGTCCATGACTCTCTAGATGGCCTTCACCTTCCCACAGAGGGGAGACTGGCGAACACTGGCCAAGTGTTCAGGCCCTGTTAAAGTTTGTTTCTGGAAAATCAGTCATGCCTTCCTCCTCGTTCCTAAATTGTTGGTGGGAGGTGCCACATAATATTTTTTTATATGTAGAAGAAATATATATGCACTATAAATATCTGAAAAAAATAAGAAAACATGAATAAGATAAAAACCCTTGCTAGTCCATGTATTAACGCCTCACTAAACCATGCATTAGTAACCACAATTTGCATTTTCTTCTGATCTTGTCTATATGCATACATGTGGACATGTGTTGAGGGTGATTCTTTTACATGAAATTGGTATTTTATTGTATACTAGTGGCCTGGTGTATGAAATTCGTGCACATTAAAAGGGAATTAATTAGAGGGAATATTTTAATATTGCTATTTGCCCTTTCTCTATAATAGAAGTGTCAGAGACGAAAGAAAATTAGTAAAATGTATATGAAAATAATATATAAATTTATTAATAAATAAACAATAACAGCGTCACATCCCCCGGCCGGTGCCAGGAGGGGGACGCAGCCTCATGTCCTCCAGCCTTGTCGCGCACGCAGCCCTGCCCACCTGTGCCTGCCGTGAACGCAGCCTCCTGCTGATCGGTCATTATGGCGTGAGGGCGTCATGACCATTTGCATATTAGCCTCTTATGATATAGGATTATATAGGATTATATAGGATACTAGAGGCCCAATGCACGAAAATTCATGCAAGAGTAGGCCTTCCTTCCCCAGGTTGCCGGCACCAGCTTCCTTCCAGCACCCGGGACCCAGGCTGCTTCCCTCCTCTGGCCACCTGCAGGCACCCGGGACCTGGGCTGGCTTCCCTCTGGCCCTGACTTGGTCAGGAAGGATGTCCAGAATGATGTCCGGAAGACTTCTGGTCTCATTAGCATATTACCCTTTTATTATTATAGATAGTTTTCTACCGCATGAAGCTTAAAGCCAAAAATCTGCCCTAGCCCACATCGTACCCAGTGGTTCTATTGTGGTCTTTTATTTTTCAGGATTACTTCTTGTCAAGTGGTTTTGATTAGGCTGAGAATTAGCCAAACAGAGAGAGCTATAGTGTATAAATCAATGCACACCAGCCAGTCTGACCCTCTGGTGCATCCCCTTATATACACACTATTGTAGGGGCCAAAATGGGGGTCCTGATAGAGTACAAAAGGCTGGTAGCTGAATTAAAGTGAAATTAGGAGACTAAGTGAGACTACTCTAGACAAAGTCTTTGCAGATGAGAACTGGGACTAAAGTGGGTTTAAAAACTAACTTGATTGCCCTCTACTGGTCATTAAGTTATTACAGTTCTTTAACCATTTTTCTGCCCATGTTGTGGAAAAGAAAATATATTTAAGTCCCTAACTCTAAATAATTTACTTAGTGCTTGTGATGCACCAAGCATCATTCTGGGATGAATGTTGAAAATACAAAAGTAAAGAAGTCTTAGGCCCTGCCCATAAGGAACTCAATATGATCAGGTAATTTCTTTTTTTAAAATCCTCACCCAAGGATATTTTCCCATTGATTTTTAGAGAGTGGAAGGGATAGGGAGAGACACACAGAGAGAGAGAACATTGTTGTGAGAGAGACACATCAATTGGTTGCCTCCCAGGCCCCGACCAGAGCTGGGGATCAATCCTGTAACTGAGGTACATGCCCTTGACCGGAATTGAACCCTCGACCCTTCAGTCCTTGGGCTGACCCTCTATCTATCCACGGAGCCAAACTGGCTAGGGCTGATCAGCTAATTCTTAAAGATAATATGTAGTGATCAGCTCTAGTTCATTATTTCTCCACTATTTGAAAATTAGTTCAGTGTTAGCAAATCAATTCACAGAAACCTTAAAGTTTGAAGTTGTATTTGTATTATTAATCTGTTAAGAGAAAACTCTTCTAAATATAAAGACACTGTTTATCCCTAGGGAAAAGTAATGGTGTTATCCTGGATGTGAATGAACACCTTTTCTATCTGATCCAATAAATGTCTAGATTGAGCCATTTCCCTTCCTCAGCTTCTAGAATGAAAGAGAGAAATCTTATGGTAGTGGAACCGCTAACGATCATCAGTCCAACTCCAACCCCAGGAACGGTGCTCCATACGGGAAGAGGATGCAGTTCATTACTTTGGCAGGTGCTCTTAACAGCTGCCCAGAGGTGGAGCTGTCTGCTCAGAGGGGATGAACATCCGTGGATTATTCATGAAGCTTTTGACTCCTAAGAGAGAGAGCTTGACCCTGCCAGAATATTCCACTAGGCAGTAGAGCTCCATATCAGACCCCTTAAAAACCAACTAACCAGCTAAAGGCAGAGGTTAACTCTTCGAACTTCAATAAGTCCAAATTACGGAAAATTACTTTCAGACCCAATGGTTTATTTGATCTTTTTCTGGAAGCCTCCAGTCATTGCCCTGCTGATGTCCCAATCTGGTGTATTCAGCACCAGTCTGGTTTTAGAGAATAATTCCAGGCACTGGAGGGTGCTGAGGTTTAGAAAGCACAAAATCCAAAGAAATTAATATTGGCAGGACTGTTTTTTAAGGGAAAGAAAGTCAAAATAAAGTAGCTTAAGTTAGAGCTCTTTTCCCAAAAGTTGCCTTTCCCTGAACATAAAGTCAGTGATGAATGGTACTGGTCTGCCTGAAAGCGGAGAGCAGTAGAATTATTGACATTACTATAATACTGACCTCAATTGAGCTAAGCTTTAAATTCTGGGAACAGGTTTTCAAACAGGTTTATAGGCCAAAGAGAGTCTGGAACACCCAAGGGCTTGGCTTCCCTTGCCAAGTAATCAGTCAAAGCTATTACTGTGGCTCTGCCTTTGCCTTGGGGCTAAATAACAGAGCCCAAGTGCCCAGTTGCCAATTTCTAATGAATATTAGGTGCGACCTCCATTGTCTACCGTGCAAGGGATATTAGAATAAGTGGGTTTGAAGCAATATCCATGAGAGAAGTGGTTTCATGCTTCAGAAGTTAAACCAGAATTTTAAGAAACTTAGGTTGCATTTTAGCCAAAATTAAAATAAGTTTCTTGAGGGCTTAATAAATATTTATTAAGACTGCTAGATAATGTTGAAATCATTTTAAAAATATATGTGTAAGCATAGGTAGTTCTTGTCTCCTAGGAACACACCTTCTACTTGGGTAGATAAACAAAACCATCTGGAAAGTTGAATGACAATGCCAGAGTTAATGTAAATAACACGCCAGGAGCTGTCACGGTGAGATTCAAGACTAATTTCCAAGAAGATGGTAGAGAGATTGTTTGGTTCTGTAACAGATGTGAGCTCATAACCTTTGGCTATTCTCTGAAGCCCAGTATCTTTCAAAAGAGAAAATAATATTTGTATCCAGAAAACTATTTTGAATCCCTTGTGAATGTTAGGGCAGTGTTTTTTTGGTGTGTATGTTCCCCTGCATCAAATCAACCAAGGATGTATACTAAACATGCAGATTCCTAAACTCTGCTCCAGACCAAAACAACAACAACGATTATAATAATAAATGGGATGGCTGACGGTCCGATCCAGGAATCGGCACATTAACAAGTACCCTCATGTGGTTGGCACACAATCAAGACCTACTTGGAAGGAGAAATGCCCTCAGTTCTCTCTCGCTGCTTTCCCTGAGGCACCTGGGCTTTTTCCACGACTATAGATGCAGTCTAAGCAGTAATTTCAGGGCTCAGAGACCTTAAGAAAGAAAAGACTAAAACTATCCAGAAGCACAGCACCACATCTGCATCTGTAGCACACAAATTGGAAACTCGCAAGTTTTTACGTATTCATCAAGGAGTGTTTACACAGTTGCATTAACCCTGCATTAATGCAGTCTCTAAATTTATGGAAGTTATTTGCTAAAGATCTAGTCACTCTGTCTCGTTGGGGCTATTTAAGGTTTCTCCTCTGTATGAGAAAAGTGAAAAATAGAAGAGTTCTAAATGCCAGTGTAGCTATAATTAGCACAGCCTGTCTGCCGCCTCCTTTTTCTGTTTTTCTTGTTGTAAATACTTCCAAGTCCCTGCTGTCCTGCAGAGGCCCTAGAGACCTGTGTATTTTGTAATAATAATAATAATAAAAAAATAGAATGAAGGGTTTTTTCCCTAAAATTTTTAGTAGCTGAAGACACATTTCTAGCTTCACCTCTAGTTATAAATGTGTCTTCCTAAGTCCATCATTCATAGAAGAAAAACTTCTAACTTACAGTCATTTGAGTGCTTTGGCTGCTCATATTCCAACAAAAACTTCTCCATTCGGGGAGGAAGCTAAAAGTTCATGCAAGGCAAACTCCAAAGGAATAGCTTTCAATCTGTTTGCCACATTTTGTATTTCTTAATATTATGCTAAGGGAATGTTCTACATAAAAATTAAAAGCACTTTTGGAAATTCCTTCATTTTATTGTTATATGCCATCATGTTTGAACTAATGAAAGACTAATCTGTAAGGAATAGTCACATAAAAACTTCTGTTAATTGTGACTCAAATTATAATAAATCATGAGGGTAGGAGGTGTGGCAGTAGACATATTGAGTTATTTTATCCCAACAAGGGGTAAACGATTTAACTTTCTCCTGAATTGTCCTTGGCTGGGGTTAACTTCTAGGAAACTTTTATCCTAAAAGAGAGATTTAGAAAAAAAAGAGAGAGAGAGCAAATAAAAAGATGTAATAACAAAGGACCATTATGTCACTACACCAAAAAAAAAAAAAATATGTTGAAGATCTCTGTTTCCTTTTCATAAAATGTTACACTTACATTAAACACAGCATTTAACTTATGATATTTAAGTTTTATTTGAAATAAATAAAATAGGAGAAAAAATTTCCATGTTGTCTCTAGGAGGGAAAAGAACAATCTTTTCTTTCAACTTCAAAGTATGTGTTTTGGTTCCCAAATGATCACCTTGCTCACTTGTTTGTTTCCATAGAAAAATGGATTTTTATTTTTAGTCAACTTCACTCCCAAATTTTCTAATGTTTGGTCCACAGCGCACACTGGAAAAACAAAAATTCCTCATTAGAAAGGGAGAGAAATTGGGGGAAGAATGTGAGCTTAAAGGCAGTGAATGGGAGGGAACGTTGGGCAGGAGGTAGTGGGGGTGCAATTCTTCATGGAAGTAAAAAGGTTCCTCAAACTTACTGAGCTCAGCATAGGGATTTATCATTGAATTTTTCTCAATCACTGAATGTGAAAAGACCATCTACAGTTAAGGGATGGGTTTAAAATGTGTTCTATATTGAAAACATTTATTGTATTCCAAAAGCCTGGGAACCAGAGAGCAAGGGGATCACGTTATTAATACCGGTCATTACTTTACTTCTCTAGAGCCACATGAGGCTTTTAGAGAAAAACTTCATTACTCTTATTCCGGAAATTTTAACTGGAATGATTCCCACTTTTTTATTGTTAATTAATTATTTTGACAAATATGTTTTGCCCTCCTGCCATGTGCCAGCCACTCTTTCAGGTCCTGGGGCTACAGCCGAGAGCAAAGCAAGCATAAATCCTTGCTTCGTTGGGAGTGGGGAGTGGAGAGAGAAAGACATTAGAAAGTGGCAAAGCATAAGGGAGAGAAATAAAGCAGAGGGGGAGGATGAAGAGTTAGGTGGGAGGCAGGCTTGGTCAGGGAAGGCTTCACGGGGAAGGAGCATTTGAGCAGAGAGCTGACTGCAATGAGGAGTGAGCTGTATCTGGAGGAAGAGCAGGCAGCACTGCGAAGGCCTGCAGGCAGGAGCGGGTCTTCCAGCTTCAGAAAGAGCGGGAGGCCTGTATGGTTGCTGCGGATGGGAAAGGCGAGGATCAACAGGAAAGGAGGTAGAGAAGAGATGGAGGAGAGGCAGAGGACATTGCGATAGAGAGGAGAGGGAGGAGAGGCAGAGGACATTGCCTGGGAAGGATCTGAGCTTTACTTGAGCAAAATGGAAGCCACAAAAGCTAGCCACGCCTCGTGAAAGTTTTTGTGGAATTCCCTCATTGAATTTTATAATGTTTATAATCTGTATCATACTACATACAAAGATGTTACAGAGTGTATGGTTTTCTGCAAGTCAATCACCTCCCTTGTAATCTTGTAATCTGTTTTTCTTATTATGTTTAATAGATTCTTTTTTATAACGTAAACAAAAACTGATCTTTAAATCCATTTTCAAATGATGAAAATTTACTAACTAATCTGTATCAACGGTTTTTAACCTTATACTATAAGGAGTAAAGCAAAAATGGTGCAAATATACTAAAATAAAGTTTAAGTGACCTGATTATAAAACAATGGGACCAATTCTATAAAACATTCACGAAAATGACTTATTACTTTATTTTATGTAATAAAATTTAAAAATTTTTACAATGCTTGTATATTACCTCACATATGTGGATTTACATGAGTTTACTTTTTTCTCCTCTCTTACAGGAACATATACAGTCAAGAGTAAGTATTTTTATCTTAATAATAAGAATCAAATGTAAAAATCATGAGGAAAAGCTGCTAATATTTCTGTACAAATCAGACATTTTAGTTTTTACAATTATGTTTATTGCTTTTAATAAATAAATCAAGACTTTGAAGAGCACTTATTTCCAATTTGTCTGAGATGATCTTATACATTAAATTCTTATTACATGTACTTTCCTTAACTTTTAGAAGAATCCTGGGATATAATTCACTTAAATCACATGTGGGGCCAGGAACTCTTCAGGAACTGCTCATCACAGATATGTTTAGGAATCTTAATGTGTTCAAAACTCTTTTTCCTGACTGCAACAATAGGCTTTAAAAAAAATCTCAGGTTAATACCATAAGGTTTTTGAAGTTTCCATTGATTAATCTACAAAAGAAAAGACTCCTTATGCATTATAGCAAAATATTGGGTTTCTTCTCATTGGACTCTCATATGATTTATTTATAGAGAAAAAAATCATACCCACATATATAGCATGAGAATGAAATATTAAGATGAAATAGTTGGTCACTCGGACAGTGTAGAAATTACCTTATAAAAACACACACTCAGACAGTGTAGAAATTACCTTATAAAAACAACACACACACACACACACACACACACACACACACACGCACACTTTGCAAGATGCCCATTTTTATATAAGAAAAGCACATTTAGCCTAATACTGAAAGGATGATGTTGACTAATGTTGACATACATACAAACTCAAATTTATAGGACTTGAAAAAGCACATGCTTGGCTTAGTGTGGTCAGCAACTATGAAGGTCCTGAGTTCTTAGTCTCTCTCTCTCTCTCTCTCTCTCTCTTTCCTTCTCTCTCTCTAAATTCTATTCTGGAAACTTTACATCGATAAAATACAAAATTTACAAAGTAAAAATTGTATTAATTTAACCTGTAAACACCTGTCATTCATGCTTTGGTGCAGAACAACCATGACAAAAGACAGAATTCCAGAGTGAGTGGAAGAATTGGGCATCAGGCATCATCCAGGAGACCTTCTCAACCAGGCTGAGAAGTTAGTTTTTGACATACCAAACAGGCACCCAGGTCTCTCACTTTATACGTTTTTTCACCAAAGGAAAAAAATCCTATAATATAAACAGATCTGAGTAGGTTTGTTTAATGAGTTCCCAAGTCACTTGAATTTGAAGACGTGGGTAAGAGGACAAGAGGGTTTTTTGCTTTTTGGTCCATCCACACACCAGGGCCTTCTTGGCTTCTCTCCAATGATAGTTGATGAGGATGGGGGCGGGGTAGGGAATGGTGTCTCATTATGAAGTCTATGCCCCTGGCATCATGGTACCTAGGAGTGGAGAGTCACCAAGCTGGATGAGTACAGCTTGTAATATGCTGCAGATTCTGCTTAGATTTCTTTTCCTAAAGCTTAGATGTTTTTAAGCGAAAGACCGAGAAAGAGAGAGAGAGAGAGAGAGAGAGAGAGAGAAACTCAGAGGAGGACAGTGAGAGATTAACTTATTTTAATACAGTTCGCAGGCATGGGCTGCTCCATACAGAAAACCTATAACAAATAGTACATTGTATTGAAACACTTGCTTAAAAAATTGCACTAGCTTTTGCATCACCCCTGCGGTGTGGGAGTTCTCGGGCTGTGTGTGGCCCCTCTAGCCTATTCTGTACATCAAGAACTGAAAAAGAGGCAGCGTATTCACAGTGTGTGGCTGGGTGAACATCAAAGCCATGTCTGCCCTGTCTTCCTTCTTGTTTCCCTCACGGGTCAGGAGGCACACAAGCTGCAACATAAAAAGGTAAAAGGCCGCGTCAAGTGCTGTGTAATTGCTCAGGTCCTTCGCAGCTGAGGCCAGGAAGGTTGCAGCCCAGAGTGCATTTAGGAGGGGTGGGTTTGTTTTAAATAATATATATAAAATTTATTACGGAGAGAAAGGGAGAGGAAGAGAGAGATAGAAACATCAAAGATGAGAGGGAATCATTGATCCGCTGCCTCCTGCACGCCCCCCACTGAGGATCGAGTCAGCAACCCGGGCATGTGCCCTGACCAGGAATCAAACTGGAACCTCCTGGTTCATAGGTCAATGCTCCACCACTGAGCCACGCCGGCAGGGCAAGGGTGGGTTTTTTAATGGTTTAAAAAAACAATCCCTTATAGAAACTGAAAATTTTCTGTTGTTTTTTTTTTTTAATCTACATTTTTAAAAGTACAGAGAAAGGCAAAGATATTATAACTTCTAAAGCAATTACTTTGGATTACAATCTTATGCAAACATCAAAGAATCAAAGTGACAAGAATCTAAGATTCTCCAACCAAAAAGTCACCCTCCCTAAAAAGCATCTGATACAGTCTGCTGTTCTAAAGCCAGAAAAACATGCCTCTCCTACATCTCTTCTCCAGAGACGCAGGGTGGGATTTCCATGTTTCCCACTTCTCTGTGTGTGTGCTCTGTCTGACCAGCTATTCCAGCCTTTGGACCTCAGGGTTTCTAGTTATCTCAGCATGTTGTAAGTTATCTTCTCTTTTCTTGAGCTTTGTGTTTTTACAATTATTGAAGAAACACTGCAAAATACAGAAAATTAAAATGAGGGCAGTAAAGACAATGGGTGGTCACATTCCAGAGTTAACCATTGTAACATTGCTACAATGTGAATTTTCTGACTCTACTGCAATATTTTTCTCTACGTACACACATATTAGCTAAAAGAGGACACCTATGTACCATGGTATGTATTTTTTGTACGTCAACTTCCTACCTCATTCATCAATACATCCCAGACATCTTTCTGTGTAGTAAACATAAACCCCCATCACTTTATGACTGCACAATATTCTATCTGATGTACAGATCACAACTTAGTTTACCAAATCCTTATAGATACTTGAATTGTGTCTATCTGTCCTGTAAAGATTGATGCTCTGTGTTCATTCTTACACACGATCTCTGTACAATAATTTGATTATTTTCTTAGTTGAATTTCTAAAAGTGGGATTACTAGGCCAAAGGGCATTTGATTCTTATTACCAGAGAATTTGAGAAAAGTTGAACTAATTCATATTCCCACTGCCCACATGTGAGTTGTCTATTTATCTGCTACTTGCCAGCCCTCGATATAATTAATATTTGTATCCTTGCAACACCTGGCAATGTAATAGACCAAAAATAGTAATGTGTTGTTTTAATTTTCATTAATATTGATCTTTAGCATTTTCATGGATGCTAATCATTTTCATTCTCATCTAATGAATTCTTCTTATTGATTGTTCACTTTTATTGAGATGTTCATCTTTTTCTAATAGATTGATAACGGTTCTTTAATTAGTGAATGTATTAACCCCTTTTTGTCTTATGTGCTATAAATATTTTTCCAGCTTATCATTTGACTTTTAACATAGTTTATGGCTTATTCTGTTTTGTTTTTATCTGTACAGTTTTATAGAGTAAATTTTTAAAAAGATTTATCACTTTTTCTACTGTGATTTTTGGCTCTTGTGTCTCACTTAGAAACTCCAAGAATGTTTTCAAAGTGTAATCCTATGACTTCTTCAAATTATTGAAGCATTTCATCTTTTAACATTTAAATCTCCAACCTAGCTATAAATTATTTTGATGTAAAGAATTTATTTTTATTATTTTTTCTATGTAGCTATCTAATTATTACAAAACCTGATATTGAATAGTTAATTTTTCCACTGAGCAGGAATGTCACAGTTGCCATGTACATATTTCCATGCAGACCTGTATATATTTCTTGATTTTTCTGCTTTGTGCTAATCATCTGTCCATGGATGTGCCCATAGCAAACTGCTTTTGTTTTTGCAGCTTTATGTTTTTTTAAAATATATATATTTTATTGATTTTTTTTTTTTTTACAGAGAGGAAGGGAGAGGGATAGAGAGTTAGAAACATCGATGAGAGAGAAACATTGATCAGTTGCCTCCTGCACACTCCCTACTGGGTATGTGCCTGCAACCAAAGTACATGCCTTTGACCAGAATCAAACCTAGAAACCTTGAGTCTGCAGGCCAACGCTCTATCCACTGAGCCATACTGGTTAGGGAGCTTTATGTTTTAATACCAGCTCTACCTTATCCAGCTCAGCGCTCTTTATTTCAGAATTTCTTGGATAGTCTTGCATGTTTCTTTCTTTAAAAAATTTCTCTTTTGTTAAAATTATATGTACCATGGCTTAAAAAGTCAGAATTTAAGAAAAATAGTAGTCAACTTCCCTCCTGCTGCTAATACTCTTCATGGGAGCACATCTTTTAGTTGACTCTTTTGGAATTTATTTTCCTGACTCTGAAAACATGTTTGGTTTCACCTATTTGAGTATTATGTATTGACTTTTCCCTGTAGAAGACAATAACTTTTCTCTCTTTTCTACCCCATCTCCTACTCTCTCTCTCTCTCTCTCTCTCTCTCTCTCACACACACACACACACACACACACACACACACACACACACATTCTTCCCACCTCTCCATTCTCCTTATGTAGTTACATTATAATTTGGAGTAGAGAACTAATCAGTGTTTGAATTATTATATCTGAGAATATCTGAATAAGTTTCTTTTCAGAGCTAAACCTTGGAATAAATGATTACTTGTCTTTCTGTGAGTTAACTATTGTTTTTCCCCTCTTAGTTTTTTTCTGCTAATCATTAATGCCAAACTCACAGCCAGCCATATTTCAAGTCACCCAAATACATTATGTATACTATCACCTTCACCTCCCTAAGGAAGCTTCTCCCAGAGCCTCTGGCCTGTTGGTTTGGACTAGTGACAATGGGCACACCTGTCTCTTTGCCTCTTCCCTGTTTTTATAGAGGATGTCCTTCAATAGTTTCTTCTATTCATCAAAGAATGAATGGGAAGTAAAATTTTGAGAACCTTTATATCCAAAATATCTTTATTTTATCCTCACTCTTAATTTATAGTTTGAATACTAAACTATTGAATTCTAAACAATAGAGAATTCCAAATTGAATATCATTCATCTTCAGATTTTAATGGTAATTTCTCATTGTTTTCTAGTTTTCGGTGTTGCTACAAGAAATCAGAAGCTTTTTTGGATTCCTACTCATTTGTTTATACCTGTTTGTTTATATGTTTCTCTGAAGGATTATGGGATCTTCTCTTTGTCCCCAAAAGTCTGAAGTTTCATGAATTCCAAGGTGTGAGTCCATTTCATCCATTGTTCTGGATACTGAGTGAGGTCTTTCCACCTGCTAACGCATGTCCTTTCCTCGAGTTACTTCACTGATGATTTCCTCCCCATATGAGCTCTACTCTCTTTTCCTGGAACTCTTATTATTTTGATATTGGCCCTCCTAAAACAGTCCTCTAATTTTCTGTATTTTTCTTTTATTCTCAATCCCTTTGTATTTTTGTTCTTCTATCTGGAAAGTTCCTGAATATTTTTTTTCCAACACTGTGAGTTTTTATTTCTGCTATTATCTTTTAATTTCCAACAGGTCTTTCTTAGTCCTCCAGATGATCCCCTTTATTTGTATGGCATCCTAAAAAAAAAAAAAAAAAAAAAAAGGTTTTTTCTTAAACATATTTTCAACTAGTCCCTTCTTATTCTAATCCCCATCTTCCTCTCTTCCATAGGTTCTCAGAAACTCTAATTAATGAACTTTTGGAAGAATAATTAAATTATTACCTACCCATATATCTGGTTCTCTGGTCTGCTATATCAATTTATCATTCATTCATCTTCTTTACATCTTCTAAAATTTATTGATAGTTCTGTATTTTCACAACTATTTTTAATTTATGGCAAATGTTATTTGCTTGTTATTAGTAGCAATATACAGTTTCCTCTGAAATTGACTTAGTGTGTTTTAAAGGGAGAATACTGTACATTGAAAAAATCAATTCTAATGTAGTTGGTTTGTGGCTACTGTAAATTAAGTATTAAATTTCGGATACTTATGGTCATAAAATAGAGGAAATTCAAACTAATATGATCAATAGTTACATGATTATTTTTTCTTTCTCTCATTTTCTCCCTCTAATTAAGAAATATCGATGTGCTTCAGTGTTGTTTTTCATCACAGTTTTTACATTGTTTAAATCTCATTTTTATTTTCATTGTGGAACTGTTTTCTTGTATTTGATGTGAAGCCCTTTATAGCAAAACTGGGTGTTGCTAAAAGAAAGCAAAGCCAGCTGTGTTTACTTGATTTTGTAAAGTCCCAATAATAATTTCTAATGAGATTAGTGTAGCTACTTATGGTACCAAATACTTGCCAAAGTATTTATGATAAGAGGGAGGAAGATGAAACAGAATGACAAATTAGTAACCACCTTAGTTTTCAGCTCAATATATCTGTGGGATGATTACATTCAGCTATTTTCTGTGGGGGAGGTATGTGGTAATTGGCTGCTTGACTGAGCTGGGTGGTGTCACACATAGGATGCACTGCCTCAAAGTTATCAGAACTCAATTTTATTGGGGAGGGTTTAGATGGGTGAGCTTTGTGACACTGAATTCCTGGAGTGTCATTATCTTAACACATTCTCTATTTTCTTAACCACATTGCTTGTCTGTGTGATGCGGGTATCAGAACATCATTGCTCATCACTTGGGCAACTGTCCAAAGTGCAAGTCTGAAGACAAAAGAGGGCTCTTGTTTTTGAGAGAGTCTTTTTAATATTTGCATGTGTGATGCTTTTAAGAGAAACAATAATCATTTATCATTGTTATTATTGTCACTGGAAACATAAAAGGGAGAGTATAGAATTTTGATGCCAAAGAGTGATGGGAAAAGAAGTAGGGATGAGATCTGGACACAGCCAAAGAGCCTACTTTGTTTTTTGACAGTTCCTATAATAAAGAAGGAAGGGAAGCTCAAAGAAACAAGGGTGTGCTTTAATATATTTGGGGATTTTAAAAATAAAAAAATATATATAACAATGGACCACACTGATAAACTATCTAATTAAAACTGAGTTTTCTTATTGAATTGTTGACTATATTTATATTTTGATGGTATTTTCAGTGATTTTTAGCAGATTAAATAAACTAATATTTGGTGATGGTTGAAAAGCTCAGAAGAAATTCTGATCATATTTATATAGATAATATGGTTTTTTTCTAGTTAACACCTTCTATATTTCTGACTTGTTCTTACTTAAGGGAATTGTAAGTCTACTTAAGTCTCTAAATTGTTGTATTGTTAAAGCATCTTTGCTTAAGAAATGTGGGAAAATGTGTACTTCATATGCAAAGGTTCAACTATTGATACAGCATCAGTTAGGAAATATGTTTTTACTTATTTTTTTTAGTATTCATAATATTTATATTTTCTTCCATCTGCTTCACCTACTTCTCTTGGAAACCAATAACATCTCCCTCCCTCTCCCCCTCATTTCTTTTTTGCTACCCTGTATCCTTACCTCATTTCCTTAATAGATTTGGTGCCAATGGGTAGAAAGAACAAGATAAGTCATGTAAAGCAACGCTTTACTCCCTTGAGAAGCTTTTTTATTTTGGTCTTCCTGAAAAAAAAAAAAAAGCTACTTTTTTGTCTGCTTCAGTTTTTGTTTCTATCATGGTATCATCATTTGCTCAGTACGTAAATAAAATTCCTCAGTTATTAGGACCACTAGGAATTTTGGGAGGGAAAATAAGTTCAATGTAAAATAAAAGCACATTACAAAAAATCTGAGAAATCTGTCACTCAGTCTACAAATATTCACTGAGAGAACACTATATATCATGCTGGAGATACAGTGGTGACAGAGAAACTGAGCATAAACTACCAAATAGAGAAATAAGATGGAAGATTTGATAGTGACGTGTGTGTGTGTGTGTGTGTCTGTGTGTCTGTGCGTGCATGCACATGTATGCACATACACATGACAATCCAAATTCCTTAGTTTCTCATTATTCAAATGAAGAGTTCAATTAGATGGTATCTAAGGTGACTTCAGATCTTTTCTTAACATGCAACTTTTTCTAATTTTGTTCAGTGTTTTTTTAGATTTTTTCATTATTCCAATCATGTGGTCTGTTGTCTATCCATATTAGTACTTAAAAATAATAATTGAAGAATGGAAAATCCACCTATCAGTATTTGAAAACAGTGTCTGTATTCTCTACTAAATAAAAACAAAAAGGAAGGCAAGTAAATATCTCTGTCCACCAGAAGGGACTCAAAGGATGATTTTCATCCATGTTTCATTTACAATGTCTTTATACTTGCCTCTTTGCACAGAGGTTTTTAGAAACTGCTACATTCTGGCTGAAAGAAAATGAATGATGGTGGCTTGGACAATGACATGACCAAGCTTGTAGGCAGGCATGAGGGTTCACTTTTGTGTAGCCATTTGAAGATTTGCTGGCTAAGAACAATTCCACACAGCACGTCATTGTAGGACTGCAATGATTAGTGATAGTGATGCTATTAACAGTATTTGAAGAACTATTGCATTTCTTATAAATCTCCTTTGGGGACTGATAGAAGCTCTGACACAATATAAAGGCAACTTCTCAATTTGGTAGAAGGGAGAAGACCGTGATTTCTTTTGACTATAGTTGGCAAGTCATCTGTTTAGATTTTTAAGCAATGAGTTTATTTTCCTCACTAATAATCAAAAAAAATACCATTGTCAAAGAGTTTTTTTTCTTGGTTGTCATGGAAAAATGCATTCTGACATTGTTTGCTTCCCACTATTATCATAAAGCCTGTTATTAACAAAAACCTGTAAATGGGACATGGATGGAAATGATGCTTTGAATCCTTTTTGATGGAAAGATATACTCAGGGTTTGTTTTGTTGTGTGGCTTTGTTTTGTTGTGTGGCTTTGTTTTGTTGTGTGGCTTTGTTTTGTTGTGTGGCTTTGTTTTGTTGTGTGGGTCTTTTGTGTGTTTTTTAGGTTTGTGTTTGGTAGTAGGACCTTTCAGTCACCCACTGCTCTTGCTTTCACTTAGAAATTGTACATAGTCAAATAGATGGCCTGGGGAGGAAAAACAGTTTCAGGATTAAACATTACAAAAGTCACAAACCTTCAAAGGAGATAATAAAACTAATGTTCGCAAAACTGACATTATTTATCTCTATTGTAGAGGCAAACCGAACCTAACTAACATGAGCTCCTTGTTGATCAAACCAATCCAGCGTGTGACGAAATACCCCCTATTACTGTGCGAACTTCGCAATTCTACCCCTCCCTCTCACCCAGACTTCAGAGCCCTGGAGGACGCCTGTGCTGCTGTGAAAGACATCAATGTAAACATCAATGAACTGAAGAGACGGAAAGATCTAGGTAAGAAGACACACGATGAATCGGGTGCTCTCCACGACTAGCATGCTCTGTTTCTGTTTCTGAGAATCAGCATGTCTGAGCCGTTAGAGCAGCTGTAGTGATCATGAAGAGAGTGTGGCTTCGCCTTGCCAGCTGGGTTCAGGAGAAGATTATAAGGCACAAAAATGACCATTAAAAAAAAATTTTCCCAGCAGGTGTGGCTCAGTAGTTGAGAGTCGACCTATGAACCATGAGGTCCCTGGTTTGATTCCTGGTCAGAGCACATCCCTGAGTTGCAGGCTTGATCCCCAGCTGGGGGCGTACAGGGAGCAGCCAATCAATGATTCTCTCTCATCATTGATGTTTCTATCTCTCACTTCCTCTCTGAAATCAATTAAAACATATTTTTAAAAAATCCAACAGCCCTGTACTTAACCTCTTGTGACCATTGCATGCCTGGTGACATGCTGTGGGCTAAAGACACCCAGAGCCTCTAGCCCTGCCGTCTCTGGCAGTGGGTGTGGTGGGAAGGAGGCATGGCAAGGCTGGTAGCTGGAGCAGTGAGAAGCTAGAGCCAACAATCGGTGGTGAAAGGTGTAGATCCAGGCAAGGGGGCCCAGCTAACACTTCAGCTCACCTGGTTCTGGCACACAAAGAAGGGAGATTTGGAGGGCAGTAATGGTTCCACTGAAGGGGGCAAGTGTATTTCTTTCTCAAATCAACAAAGTATTGTTAACTCTTTGTTAGCTGAGATGTAAAATTGGTGTCTAACCTAGAATGTAGATTTCAAAACAGGAGGCACAATTACACCGGCCCTGTAGGAGTGCATTGGGATAGATCGTGGGTCCTCTCTCAGTGGGATTTGTTCCCTTAAGTTTTTTGGGCTTTTTTTTTTTTTTGCTTTGTACTTTTAACATCAAAACTCACTTCAATATTAAAATAATGGTAGGACTTCTGAGCCAACTAGTCCAACCACTTCATTTATTTGTATTATTTTATTTTCTAATTTTTTAATTCAAAAAGTGGTATGTATTTTTATTAATAATTCAAAATGTGGTATGTATTTGTAATAATAAATTAATTTATTTGTATTAATAAATTTAAAAATTGGGCCCTAGCTGGTTTGGCTTAGTGGATAGAGCATCAGCCTGTGGACTGAAGGGTCCCATGTTTGATTCTAGTCAAGGCCACATGCCCAGGTTGTGGGCTCGATCCCCCCGGTGGAGAATGTGCAGGAGGCAGCTGATCAATGATTCTCTCTCATCATTGATGTTTCCATCTCTCTCTCCCTCTCCCTTCCTCTCTGGAATCAATAAAAAAATATTTTTTTAAAAAAGTGGTATTTGTATTAATAAATGATAAAGAAGGGTACAGAGTAAAAAGTGAAAGTTGCAAAGAAAAAGACACCATAAACACAATGAAAAGACAGCCCATAGACACAGGATTACTATCTAGAATATGTAATTATTGATATTAAATCAATAATAAAATATAATAAAAAGTTAATAATAAAAATAAGCATTTTACAGAAAGACCAATAAAGTTTTTTGTGTATGTTTTTTGTTGTTAATGCTAATCCTCACCCAAGGATATTTTTTCTATTGATTTTTAGAGAGAGTGGAAGGGAGGGTGGGAGGGGGGAGAGAGAGAGAAACATGTGAGCATCTCTCTCACATCGATTAGTTGCCTCCCACACGAGCCCCCCACCAGACAGGGGATCAAACCTGTAACTCAGGTATGTGTCCTTGACCTGTAATTGAATCTGCGACCTTTCAGTGTTGCAAGCTGACAGTTCAACCAGTGAGCAACACCGGCCAGGGCAGAAAGACCAATACATTTTTAAATGCTAAGCTTCACTAATAATCAGGGAAATGCAAATTAAAATCATGACATATCATTCCCAGCCTGTACTATTGGCAAAAAGATTTTTAATGGATAATGTTAAGTGCTGAGTTTCAGTCTGCAGGTGAGAATGTAAATTGGAATCACCCCTTTAGAGGACAATTGGATGATTTCTAGTGAAGTTGAAGAGGCACACACCCAAGACCCAGAAAATCAATGTTTATATGTTTGAGAAACTCCTGCCCATAAGTAACGAGCATTGTTCATAACAGCAAATAAATAAAAAAGAGACGAAAACGGCTTACACATTCATTCAGATCGTGGATAAACTGTGTAATACACTGTGATATCATGAGAGCATAACAATTATAAAAATTAACTGGGGTATATTCATCAACTGGATAAATAAAAAATGCTATTTTTAAAAATAAAGTATCAAGTGACAGAAGAATATATGCAATTTGGTACCATTTTAATAAAGATTGACATTCAAAAGAATATTATGAATTGTATGACTGAAAACACACAATAAAGGCATAAAAATGGATACAGATATAATAAACCCATTCTCTTTTTTAAAATATATTTTTATTGATTTCAGAGAGAAAGGGAGAGGGAGAGGGAGAGGGAGAGGGAGAGGGAGAGGGAGAGGGAAACATCAATATATTTTATTGATTTCAGAGAGAAAGGGAGAGGGAGAGGGAGAGAGAGAGAGAGAGAGAGAGAGAGAGAAACATCAATGATGAGAGAGAATCACTGATCGGCTGCCTTCTGCCCAATGGGGATCGAGCCCGCAACCTGGGCATGTGCCCTTGACCAGAATCGAACCCGGGACCCTTCAGTCCACAAGCCAACGCTCTATCCACAGAGCCAAACCAGCTAGGGCAATAAACCCGTTCTTAAAGATCACAATTCCTGCAGGGATTAAAGATGGGGTTCAGAGAAACTTCACCTGTTTCGTAATTTCTTTTTTAATTAAAAGATTGGAAACAAGGCAAAATTAAGATTTGGCAAAACTAGGAGACAGATAATAGCTGTTGTATTATTATTTTCACTTTTGTGTTTGCTTAAAATATTCTAAAGTTTTAAAGGGAAAAGCTTTTCCTCTCCCATGATTCTAATTTGCATAGTTTTTAATCAAATTTTCTTCAGACTTTCTGTCTTTTTTTCTGTTCTCTTCTTTCTCACTCTCTTTCTCTGTGTTCTCCTTCTTTCCTTCATGCAACATGTATGATACCACAGTTTACTGGGCTCTTAAAAAACGTAATCATGTGTCGTGAACATTCTTCCAGTTAATGTGGCCTTCTTTTTAATGGTTCCATAGTATTCCAATTATGAGTTTGTCATAATTTATTAAACGATTCCTCAAGGTCCTAGATAAACTTTTAGATTATTTCCAACATTCTGCTACTAGAAAAAAAATTGCTGTAGCAAACCAAACTTTGTATGCTTATGAAAAGCATGGACTTCCTGGTTATAGACTATGAATATTTTAATCTTTATAAGATTCTGCCACATTGTTCTGTACTGAAACTGTGTTAGTTTAATCCTCATCAACAATCTATGAGATTGCCCATCTCTCCACACCCTTACCAAAAAGAAATATTAGGAATACTTAGCATTTGAACAGTATGAGAAGTAAAATGATTTTAAAGATAAAAAAGTAAAACTCAGCCCGGCCGGCGTGGCTCAGTGTTTGAATGTCTACCTGTGAACCAAGAGGTCACAGTTCGATTCCAGGTCAGGGCACATGCCCCGGGTTGCAGGCTCAGTCCCCAGTCAGGGGGGTGGGGTGGGACTGTGTAGGAGGCAGCTGATCAATGATTCTCTCTCATCATTGATGTTTCTATCTCTCTCTCTCCCTCTCCCTTACTCTTTGAATCAATAAAAATATATATTAAATTTTTTTAAAAAAGTAAAGTTCAGCCCTGGCCTGTGGCTCAGTTGGTTGGAGCATCATCTGCCAGTGTAACAAATGGTATCGGGTTCAATTCCCAGTCAGGATATATACCTAGGTATCTAGTTCTACCCCGGTTCGGGGTTCATACAGGAGGCAACTGAATAATGTTTCTCTCTCTCCCCACCCCCCCCCCCTTTTTTTTTTTTTTAATAATTTTTATTTCTTAAAGTATTACAAAGAGTATTACATATGTCTCCTTTTTTCCCCCCCTTGACATTCGCCCGGCCCCTACCCCCCGCCCCCCCCCGCCCCGTGTCTTGTGTCCATTGGTTAATCTTATATGCATGCATATAAGTCCTTCAGTTGGTCGCTTAATCCCCCCCCCCCAACCCTCCCCAGGCTTCCCACTGTAGTTTAACATTCTGTTCAATGTTGCTCTGCTTCTGTATCTACCCCTGTTCATCAGTCCATACTGGTCCCCTTTATTTGTCCCAACCTCACTGGAGTAGTCTCAACCTCACCAGGGCCGTCTGAGCCTCACCAGGGCCGTTTCAACCTCACCGGGGCCGTCCCTACCTCACGGGGGCCGTTTCAACCTCACCGGGGTCGTCCCTACCTCACGGGGGCCGTTTCAACCTCACCGGGGTTGTCCCTACCACACCGGGGCCGTTTCAACCTGACCGGGGTTGTCCCTACCACACCGGGGCCGTTTCAACCTGACCGGGGTTGTCCCTACCACACCGGGGCCGTTTCGACCTGACCGGGGTCGTCCCTACCTCACAGGGGCTGTTTCAACCTCACTGGGGTCGTCCCTACCACACCGGGGGCGTTTCGACCTGACTGGGGTCGTCCCTACCTCACGGGGGCCGTTTCAACCTCACCGGGGTTGTCCCTACCACACCGGGGCCGTTTCGACCTGACCAGGGTCGTCCCTACCTCACGCCCACCCCCCCTTTCTATCCCCTCTTCCTCTCTCTCTAAAAATATCAATAAAATAAAAAAAAGTAAAGCTCAGAGAGGTGACTCAATTTATCCCAAAACTGTCTGCTAGTAGCAAGCCACTCTAGGATCTGAAGACTCCTGAGGTTGGATGTCTTTTCATTAGTTAGGTCTTGATGCTTCGTTCTAGAGACCCCAGAGAGTAAATGTATTATCTGAGAAGAAGGGAAGAGCTTTATTTCAGTATCTGGGGTACTTTTCATGTGGGAGGTAAGTGAACCTGGAGCTTTGAGGCTCATGCCCTCGGACAGCAGTTTTGAAGGATGAGGAAGTTGGCGGCTGGACTTATGATTGGGCAGTGGGGCTGGAGCATATGGCATCTGCTACAGAGAACCAATAATCATGTGGATTTGTATCTTAAATATAAATGTTGATCTTGAATACTTGGGTAAAAACACACTTTCTATGCTGCACAGGCCCAGATATGTCACTGCATTCTTTTGTTTTAGTTCTCAAATACAAGAAGAATGATGAGGATGAATCGCTTAAAGATAAATTGTCGAAACTAAATATTCACTCAATTAGCAAGAAATCAAAGAGAGTGACAAATTATCTCAAGATTCTGACCAGAGGAGAATCACAGGTAATTTTTCTTCTTGGGCCACATACATTTTCCTGAGAACATGAACGCTGATATTTTTGTGAGGTTTTGTCTTGTTGGTACACAGCTGTTTCTAGAACACTGAGAATCAAGGTAATTGCCCAAGGTTGTTATGCTGTTCCTCTCTCTCTCTCTCTCTCTCTCTCTCTCTCTCTCTCTCTCTCTTCTCTCTCCCTCCCTCCCTTTCTCCCTCCCACCCTCCCTCCCTCTTTCCCTCTGGAAATGGAGTGAGGGTGGGTTTGACACTATCCTAGCTGTGCCACTTCCACTCAGAAGCAGGCAAAGCAGAGATAAGGCCATACAGACAGAGCTCAACCAGGGCTGCCCAGGAGTCCTGACTCTCGCCATCACCCAGCACATACTCTCACCCAAGGCAATGCCCTCCTTTCATCCCTGTCTTGTTTCTGCTTTTTAAAAATCTCACTTGCCTCTGGGGCTCCCTTGATATTCATTTGATCTTCATTTCACCTGGAGTAAAAAGTGTTCCGGTGCACGCGTTAGTGCATATTTTCCCTGCCACTTACCTCCTTCCTCTTTCCCTCCCCACTCCCAGGTGCACATTATATATTACTAGGTTATTGTTTTGTGTCAGCTGTTTAGCCTGACTTAAACCTCGTTCACCTTGACCTCTAATACATAATAGATGAAGTAGCAAAGGCTGTCAAACATTAATGTGCATAAAATGAACTGGAGAGCTTGCTCCAAGATTCCAGGGCTCCACCTGCTCCTCTCTCTCTCCTTCTCTCTTTCTCTCTCTGGTTCAAGGGTACAACCTATACATCTGTATTTTTACAGAGACTCCCAAGTGTTTTGAAACTAAATAACTCTGAAGTATGTGATCCATGGGACACATTTTAAGATTCGCAAGATAGTAAGTTCATGGCCTGGAGGTGGTAATACAGTGAGTGAGCTTCTAACCAAGAGTGGGCAGGAAGGTTCTTTAGATACTATATAGCACTTTTTATTTTCCTTCTCATTGGCATGATTTCATCTCTTATTATGTTAACCTCTCTAACTAAAGGTTTTAATTTTAACTAGAGGCAAGTGGATGGTGGCTCAGCATTGGTTTTAGGTGGCTCGTCTTATCGGACCCACTCTCTAGCTGCTGTGTTCCGTGGTCTTTTTCTGTCCTCCATGGTCTCTTTAACTTTTGACCACTGAGCTAGAAGTGGCCTCTTCCTCCTCTGACCACCTGACAAACTCACTGAGTGGATCCCAGTTGTGGCCCTGTCAATATCGCAGGAGGTAGCACAGGGCAGAAATTAAGAGCAAAATCTTTGAAATTGTCCATATCTGGGTTTGAACCTTATCTCTGTCTTTTAATATTTGTCTTTGGGCAAATAACTGAAATTCAATGTAACCATCTGTAAACTGGGGATTATACTAGGACCTAACACAGGGAGTGGCTGTGAGGGTTCAGTGAAATGATGCATAGAAAGTACCTAACACAGTGGGGAAGCCCTCAGTAAATACTGGCATCACCATCATTACCACCACCATCGTTATTTTATATCATCAACTTGTATTGTTATTTACCTTTTTTTAATGCTCAGACTTATTACTTCCCACATGGATATAAAGCCCCATATGCCTGGTGGATTAATCAGGTCTTTTACTTTCTGCATTTTATGATGCTTTGACATCTTTAAAAAGCTTGCTGTCTGAGGAGCGAGCCCAGCCCAGGACTAGCCTGTTTTTAGAGATGGCCAAGGGCTCAGTGGGAATCACTTCTTTCATACACAAACCAACCAATCCAGAATCCATAGCCCCCACCACCTCCCTATCTCATTCACTCACCAATATTCCTCTGCCCTCAATAGATACCAGGGCCAGGTACCAAGCAATCCGAGACAACCTGGATAGCCCCAAGCCCAGGACAATTATTCAAACTGGTTAATCCTAAACTGTTTACTCTGCCCAGTGTGTCTGTAGGGTTTCCCCACAAAAACTCCATACAGACTCTGGCTTCGACTCTCTCTTTGCTTCTTCCTGCCACCTAACCAAGCCTAGTGACCCTGCATGGCATGGGGTGACCCCTTCTTGAGGACTTGTGAGTAAATACACCTTGTCTGAGCCTTGTTCTTATTTCCTCCTCTGACTGCGATGGCTTTCCCATACCGTATCCAATAGGGACTTTCTGGGAACACATGGCTCATTTATCCTTCTGCTTACATCTTAATATTCTTCCAGGGGCTCACTGGGTCCATTGCATACAGGAGGTAACTCCAGGCCCCTCCTCTTAACGTGGAGCTATAATATGGGATGTTTGGGACATTTATGGTGTGTGGTCACAGATCAGAGAAAGGAAAATCAAGACATTGCCACCCTGGCTGGTTTTGCTCAGTGGGAAGAGCATCAGCTCATGGACTGAAGGGTCCTGGGTTTGATTCCAGTCAAGCTTGGTTGCAAGCTTGATCCCCGGCCCCTGATCCGGGCATGTGTGGGAGGCAACCAACTGATGTGTCTCTCTCATCTCTCTCTCTCTCTCTCTCTCTCTCTCTCTCTCTCCCTTCCACTCCCTCTTTAAAAAAATCAATGGAAAAATATCCTCGGGTGAATATTTAAAAAAAGACATTACCACTAAAGACAACAGCCATAAAATTGAACTGAGAATTCATGTAAGAAGAGACAGTAGCCTCCATAGGCGTGTGGAAATATGTGCAAACAACCCTCCTTTGACACGTTGCTTCTGATTTAAGGCAATTCCACTGAGAAACAATAGGCCCATCTTCATTCCGGGCAGGCTTTTGTAGAAGCTGTAATATTCCTTAACACATTTATCATCAGCTTCTGATAGTTTTCAATCGTGAGCTAAGCGTGCTTTGTCGTGAAAGTGGCCTGGAGGGATATTAATTAGATTTCCCCCTTAATCTTTTGAGAGGATGTCCTGTCAGCAATGAAGCATTTTACTGTTAATCAGAAAATCAGCTGCATGGGCTGGACTGGGGAAGAGATAAATCTCAAATCAGCCCATTTTGCACTTGTCAGCAGCTCAGGGGAAATATTTGGTGGAGTTAGGATATAAAACTATTACCCAAGAGGAAGATTCTATTCAATTCATCACACATGTATTGAACTCTTAGGTGCCAGACTCTGTATGAGAGACTGGGAATACAAAGAGGTTCTGATCTCAGACCACTTCGCTTTGAATCCTGGTCCTACCGATGAACATTGCAAGTTTCTTTAACTCCCTGGGTTGGTTAGCGTAAAGGCCACGCTTCTGTCACCGAGAGATTCCAAAACGTAAGCTTCAGTCAGCCCTTCACTTATGTCTCCCTCTTGCAACAGTCCTGAGGTGTGGGTCCCAGACGGGCTCCTCTGCCTGAGATGCTTCAGAACCCAGTTCTCCCCAATTGTGTGCGTTGCTGTCTCCTAAACATGTTGTCTTCGTTTTCCTGGTTAATTTAAAGCTGGGACACAGCCAGGTCTTCATTCAAGCCCCAAGGACGGTGTTATAAGGTCAAGATTCAGAAATGAAACACATCACTTTCACTCACGTCCTAGTTACAAAAACCCAGTTCCAAGGACAGAGCCAGCTGCGAGGGAATCTGGGAAGGGTAGTCACTGGCAGGGCAGCCAGGTGTCTATCTTGAACCAAAGGTGCCAGTTCTATCAGTAAGTTGGATGACAGGGAAAACGTTAATCATCTCTGCCACTCCTTCTGAAACCTGTTTCTTTTTCAAAATGGGAGTAATCACGGCACCTACCCTTCAAGCTGTGCAGTATAAGAATTAAAGTGAGCCAGTGGATGACGGTCTAGCAGAGTGTCTGGAACATAGTGTTTAATAAATGTTAGCTGTTATTATTATTAAGACAAAATAACTGCAGTGCATCATTGGAGAGAACAACTTAAATAATTGACTAGTTGTGTGAGAGCACATACAAGGTAGTCATTCATTTTCTACAGTGGAGAGCGTAGGAATGATAGGGAGCATTTGTAGAAGGGTGACAACTGAGCAAGTCCTTAAAAAATAAACAGAATTTTTCCAGCAGAAAAGAGACAGTAGCATATTCCAGCAAAATAAAGCAGCCTGTTTTGACTACAGAGAAGGAGAAATGGGCCATATTTCTCATAGAGTGATCCTTGAGCCTCTTATTTTATAAACCATCTGGGTACCAGCCAAGATATACTGATCAAAATAGCTGGGGATGAGTTTTTTTAAAAACTGCACTTTAAAACAATCTACCACAGCCTATTATTATATGTATTAAATTGGGTTAGAGCATAGAAATCCTAAGGCAAAGAGTTAAATTTTGTGTGTATTACAAAGAACTATGCCCCCCACTTAAGCAAAAGTCTTTTTAGATGAGCATTATTAAGGGGGTTAAAAATAAAGACGTCATCATTTTCTGGGTATTCAGTTCTAAGGTCAGTAATTTTAAATGAACAAATGTATGAACCGAAGACAGCTACGGGTGTCAGCCAGTACCACACTGAAGAACACACTCCACAGCCTGTGAAACATTTGCTGTTCACACAGAGTTTGCCAACACGAGGCTGGTTCTAGCCATTCGATTGCCCAGAAACTCTTCTCACCATTAGGAGCAGTGATAAGTGTGCATTCCTAGAAACTGTTACGAGTATATAAAAAAACATATATTTTTCTGAATGCTTAACACATAAGATAACAAAAAATAACGGAATACATGTGACCAGTGCCTTAACTGCTGAGTTTTCTTAAGAGAGGGCTAGTTTTGCTAAGATTATATGTCATCTTTCAAATCTGAGTCGATAAAGAATTATCACATTTCTTTAGCCAAGCTCCTAAGAACATTTTCTAAATGACCACCATGAAATAAATTGGAATGAGTCGTACATAACAGCAAAACAAGAAATCCCAGGCAAGGAGATCAAATTTTTATTTTCAATTCTCACTTTATTTTTGAAAGGACAGAACGGGGCTGATAACCGTGTTCCTAACGCCTCTTCAAGCAAAAGCCATAGAATGTATCAGTTGCTCAGCCAGCCCTTATCTCAGCCAATAGGAACGCAAGGAAACTAGCCCAAGGCCAAAAGTATGCTAGCCACCACCTGTTTTTGTGTAAGCAGACCCTAGCTGCACCCTACCCTTGCGTCATTAGCCCCCCCCCCCCCCCCCCCCCCCCCCGGCCATCACTCAACCAACCAGAATCGGCCAAATCAGTGGTCCGAGTGAGCCCCCACCCCCTGACCCAAGCCCTATAAATTCTTTGTTCTCTTAGAACTCGGGGCTCTCTCTTGCATCCAGTAATGGAGGCAGGAGGGGGACCAAGTCCCGGGCTTGAATAAAAGACCCTTTGCTTTTGCATCGGAAAAGGCTCCCTGGTCGTGGATTATTGGGGACCCCGAACTCTGGGCATAACAATTTTTATTATTTTATAAGCTCACAAATATAATATAATTTGAGGGCTCATACATAATACATGTGATTAAAAGCAGCAGAGAAACATTTGACCTACTACCACTGCTGTGACATAGGTGAAGCTGTGTGAAAACTGAACAGCAAACGAAGCTGTGTCACGTGGCTTCGCTGCGCATCAGCTGTGCCGCGTGCCCACAGAGAGTGCTGCGTTAAAGGCAGGCGGCAGATCACCAGAGGTTTTCATCTCAGCGGGGAGTTTGCAGTAATGTGCTGGCCAATACGGCCTGTGATATTTTTCTTGAAACACCAGATTCATTTGAGTTATAAAAATAAATAATTTCATCTATATTTTAGGTGAAAGACAACACCTTTAATAGAGAAGAAAAGCTATTTAGATCTTTAGAAAAGACCGTGAGGCACTGTGTGAAGAACATTTCATTCTGCCTTCAACACATACAGGTAAGGGAGACGTGACTCTTCAATGATCCTACCCCCAGGTACCGATGTCCGTGGTAATTATGAAGAGTACATCGACTGTTCATTCATTATATGATGACACCTACTGTATCCAATTTGGGGTGCGGCAAACTGCTGGTGAAGGAAGCCAATAGAAAGGCTGTGGTTTTGTTCTCTGTTCCCTTACCTGCTCAATCTTTCCCCATCCATATCGCCAGGTTGTGGGATGTTTGCTCGCATGATTGCCACATGGTGTGAGTCAGCAACAGGCTTTCTTTACACTGGAGATGAGCTCACTAATTCAAAATTTTGGACAAGGCACAAATGTTCTTTGTTTATTTTGTTAGACTAAATAAACTACTGACTGGTTTTCCTACTGAATATAACTAGACTGTCCTCCAGTTGGTTTAAGTCTGATTTTCAACAAGGGCATGCAAACCTCGGAGGGGACTAGAAACACATATTTGTAAATTTAAGAGTAGAAGTGAAAGGTTATCAAAGAGGCACATAAAATGAAATGAGAAGAGACGTTTTAAAGTAAAAAGTGCATAACAGAAAGGCCATTTCAAAAACCCACAAAACTCACAGGTGGGTCTCACATTTAGCTGTTGCTACCTAGCCGCTGACCCTCCAAAAAGGCACGTGATCACACAATCCTAAAACAAACTGAGCGCCTGTATATATTTTACATCCAGAGTTTCATAATGCGCCCTTTACAGCTCTGAAAGAAATTCAACCGTAGGTAGGTCGTCATACATAAAAGAAAATCAACATAAGTGAACATAAATTCTAACAAAATAATTCCAATTAAAATATGCAAATACTCCTACACAACCATAGAAAACAAAAAAACAAACAAACAAAAAAAAAACTCCAGAAATTTCCAGTCTACTATGAGAATCAGACTTAAACAAACCAATTAGAGTGCAGGATAATTATATTCATAGGAAGACCAGGCCGGAGTTTGTTCTGATGGATCTCATAAAGAAGACAGTGTCTTTAACAACATCCTGACCAAGGTCATGACTATGAAGCATAGAGAGTTAGTAGAATTACATGTATATCAGTTCATTGGTCCCCTCCCCATTTTCCAGTTTTTAGAGGCAAATGCACGCTTAGATGAGTTATCATAATAGAGGATTGTCAGGCACAATGATTTGGTGACAAGGTTCTATGCTATGTAACCAGCAAGCCACATTCTTTCCTTATTTATTGACTGATGCATGCAAAGCCCATTTTACACCTAGGTTTGCTCATCTTTTCCTAAAGCGCTGCCATTTGGGAAAACGAAACCCAAAACTTAGTTGTAAAAGGGCAGTGGGAACCCTGCCCTGAATGTAAATTTCAAGGAGTTAAGTGCCTCTTGGGAATAGAGGAAAGTCTTCGCTTAAAGAGAACATTAAATTCACTAAGGAAAATGGAAGACATACATAAAAGAGGAGTGATTTTTAAAATAAGGGATCTATAAGAATTGAATGCTGAGGAATTGCCATTGAAAGAATTTAAGATGGACTCTTGCCCTAGCCCAGTGGTCAGCAAACCTCGGCTCGCGAGCCACCTGTGGCTCTTTGGCCCCTTGAGTGTGGCTCTTCCACAAAATACCATGTGCGGGCGCGCACGTACAGTGCGATTGAAACTTCGTGGCCCATGCGCAGAAGTCAGTTTTCGGCCTGGGCGAGTCTATTTTGAAGAAGTGGTGTTAGAAGAAGTGGGAGTACGTTCGCTGAGGTCGACCCCTCAGATTGAGGATGTTTTTAGCAAAGGCCAGCTTAGGAGTACCCTAATTAAGTTAATAACAATGTACCTACCTATATAGTTTAAGTTTAAAAAATTTGGCTCTCAAAAGAAATTTCAATTGTTGTACTGTTGATATTTGGCTCTGTTGACTAATGAGTTTGCCGACCGCTGACTGCCCTAGCCAGTTTGGCTCAGTGAGTGGATAGAGCATCAGCCCACAGACCAAAGGGTCCTGAATTTGATTCCAGTCAAGGGCATATACCTCGGTTGCAGGTTCCATCCCCATCCCTGGCTGGGGAGCATGCAGAAGGCAACCAATTGATATGTCTCTTTCCTCCCTCCCTTCCACAATCTTTAAAAATCAATGGAAAAATTTACTCGGGTGAGGATTAACATAAACAACAACAATAAATAGATGGACTCTTAATCTTAAAAAAGGGTATCATCAAGAGGAGTAGGAGAAAGTAACATGGGAGGAAGTGAGGAAATAGTTTGCTACAGGTAACCCCCTTGTACAGAGTATTCATGGTGAATTCTTTTTCTTTTTTCCTTCTTACCTCTCAGTGGGAATGGAGGGTGATGCTGATGAAGTGCCCATTTGGGATGAGTGTCATTGTACTAACTTTGCCCTCTGTGTACCTTTGCTCTGGGTTTCAGGATGCCATGCACTTTGCCCTGCAGAGCATGCTGGAGCTCCAGGAAATTTCATGCACCAAAGATGAGGAAGAGGGGGGGCATCCAGAGGCCTCAAGGAATGGCCAATACCCCTGTGACGACTTTGTAAGTTATTTATCTTCATAGGTAAATGCAAATGTAATAGTACAGTTAACAGAAAAGCTGATTTTCACTTATTTTTTCTGATTAGAAATGAAACATGCACTAAAGCAAATACTAATGTCAAAATTAGTAGATTTTAAACAGGAGATTTTTTTATCATTAAATATTTTAAAGTGGATTAGTGTAGATTTCACTATAATCAAAACTTAAAAGGGTACCACACTGTGTTTCTAGGGGTAGTAATTGTCTGACTAACTAAAATCGACATTTAGTTTAAGTGTGCATATAATGCAGAAAGGATTTATGAAGTTAGAAAGCTGTGATTTTCTTAGAGTCCTTACAGCAGGTGGGTGTGAAAACATGCTCTGAAGATGTGACTTTTATTAACCTACTGTAGGCTCAAAAGCAAAGCCTTCCTATTGAAAAAGGGCTTTTACATAGGAGTCATTTATTATGTCTCCTGCTCTGTGGTAAATATTTGTTTTCTACGAGTTCAGTAAAATATACAGAATCATAAAACAGAGTCTGGTAATCATAAAGAGATACTTGAGCCAATGAAATATTTGGGTGGTAAACTAGTCTGAGTAATACTAATTTTAACTTAGCATCTTGTGTTCCATAGATATTGTTATTTCATAACAGTATTTCAAGTATTACATATAAAATACAATAGCCTCCGTCATCATCTTGAAGGTCCATGAGAGTGGCATTATTGTGTTGGCATTACTGGCATTTGGGGTCAGCCAAATCTTCATTGAGTGGCCCTTGTGTTGGAGGGTGTTTAGCATTCCTGGTGTTCCAGGCTCTAAATCTCCATAATGTCCCTCCCTCTCAAGTTGTGACATCCAATGAACAGCAACACATATTTCTGAGTCCTAGGAAGTGATACAGCCCCCACAACAGTAGAAAAACACTGAGAAGCACCTTGCTTTCCTAGCACAGGAAAATGAAAAGTCAGGATTACATCTGAACTAAGATGCTAGGTTAGGTAAATGAGACAGGGAGGAGGGCGAGAAGTTTTTATGACATGTTAAACGGAAAGAGTGTGGCTATGTCTTATACATTATCTAGGCTTAATTATAGAAAGCATAATTTAGAAAAGTCCTTAAGGGTTTGCTCTTTAGTTTAATTCCAATTCATTAACTAAGTCAATAAATATTTATTGAGCACCCTGTGAAAACATGGCATATAGCTTCTCCCTCATTAAGAATGCTCCAGAGGCCGCCACACTCCCATCACCGCACTCTGCTCCGCTCAGGTCCCCGCATGACTCTGCGCCCACCATCGTCTCAGCAGCTGGTAGGGAGATGGCACTTAGTGGAGAGCAAAGGCTCCCACGAGTACAGGAGGGAATTAGGCATGGGAATGGCTCTGCGGAAAATGGGCTCCATGGCCACGCCAGACTGTGTCATCACTTCCGATGGCAAAAAACCTCACCATCAAAACTGAGAGCACAATGAAGACAACACAGTTCTCATGCAACCTGGGAGAGAAGTGTGAAGAGACTACAGCTGATGGCAGAAAAACTCAGACCGTCTGCAACTTTGTCAAGGGCGTGCTGGTCCAGCACCAGGACTGGGCTGGGAAGAAGAGCACCATCACAGGGGGCGGGAAGGCGGGAAGTTAGTGGTGTTGTGCATCATGAACAATGTCAACTATACTCGGATCTATGAGAAAGTGGAGTAAAAATGCCATCATCCTTCTGAACGGGAATTAGCCATGAGGATAAACAAGCTCAGTTCAATGAGCAAATCTCTCCATGCTTTTTTCCCCATTACTGTGTTCAGTTATCACAAACATTTTACATGCAACTATTTCTGTTGGTTTAATTAGCATTGACCCTTCCGTTAGTAAATAAATGTGTTTATGCCATATATCCTATATAATAAAGGGGTAATATGCAAATTGACCATCTGATCGACGCCTAACTGCCCCCCTGCCAGCCCAATCGCCCCCAACTGCCCTCCCCTGCCGGCCTGGACATCCTTCTGGATGACCTTCCAGACAAAGCCAGGGCTGCGAGGGCCCAGCCCCTTGTACGAATTTTGTGCATCGGGCCTCTAGTACATATATATATATTCGTGCACTAGAGGGGGGTGTCCCTCAGCCCAGCCTGCACCCTCTTCAATCTGGAACCCCTCAGGGGATGTCTGACTGCCCCTGTGGGATTGGGCCTAAACCAGCAGTCGGACCTCCCTCTCACAATCCTAGACCACTGGCTCCTAACTGCTCACCTGCCTGCCTGCCTGATAGCTCCTAACTGGCCCCCCTGACAGCCTGATCACTCCTAACTGCCTCTGCCTGCCAGCCTGATTTCCCCTAACTGCCCCCCTCACCCCACCGGCCTGGTCGCCCCACACAGCCTGCTTGTTCAGTCGTTTGGTCGTCCCTCACTAACCCCCATGACGGCCTGGTCATAGGCAGCCATCTTTTGAGGGCATGATGGTCAATTTGCATATTACCTCTTTATTATATAGGATATACATATATGTGTGTATATATACACATGTGTGTGTATGTGTGTGTGTGTATGTATATATATATATATATATATATATATATATATATATATATATGTATATATATATATATATATATATAGATGCTCCAGAATTCAACAGGAAGATTAGACAAGGTATTCCTACCTTGCATAATACCACAAGATGATAAATTAGGATAAATTAAAATAATTATCAGAAAACAACATAAAAGTAACTTTTTATTGGTAACATATATTTGAACTCTGTTTAAAAATCAAACATTTATCTGAAACCACAGAAGTTGTTTTTATCTAAACATGAGAGATACTTATCTACACATTTTTATAGGACAAAATCTTAAAGTAAAATTTAATTCTTATTTGTTCAGACTACAATTCCCATGCACAGTGAATTGGCTCATGTCTATGTCACACAACATATATATTGCAATTATAGTGCAGTATTGTAAGTAGACTACCTATAGAATCCATTCACATCACAGACACAGCAATTCATCCCAGAACTGTAAATGGATTATTGGCTTAGCCAAAGTACTCATTTAACAGTCTGCAGGTACATATGGATATTTTATAAATTAGACATCAAATTTAATCTGGGTTTGCTATTGCCAGTGCCAATAAAGATTGGTTTCTTCTCTCTCCTAGATTTCCCATGAGTTCAAACAAAGTTACCAGAGGCCATTTAAGTTAATTAATAGCAGCTGCTGCTCAGTCTGATTCCCTAGGACATATTTTGGGGTACAAAAGGAAACCTGCTTCCAAAATGCTATAACATAATCCCATAACCCAAGCATGTATGGTAAAGGGTGGTCAGCAAACCTAGGATACAAGTGCCCTTCAGAATAGAAGGGCAGGAAAGAAATTCAAAGAGAAGAAATTAAACATAGGGTGCTCATGGTCTGGCATGGGGTTTGGCATTAATATGAAGTTCATTTTCAATGACGCAGACCTAAAAATGTAACAATTTAGGACACAGAATCAGCATTGGCTTAAGCCTTCAGTGTATTTAAAGAGGAAGCAATAACTCTGTGGTCGTTTCTATCACAGGAGCAAAATACCTATAACAAGGGGGTACTGTCTGTTTAGGGGATATAGTTCCACTACCAAAATGAGCTACCAGGGTAGCCAGGAAATCAGGGCAGATGTCTCTTCTAAGACAGACTTTCTTCCTTCCTTCCTTCCTTCCTTCCTTCCTTCCTTCCTTCCTTCCTTCCTTCCTTCCTTCCTTTCTTTCTTCCTTTCTTTCTTTTTTTTTTACGAAAAGAGTTGACAATTTTATTTTCACATTTCACAATACAAATGAAAATTGCTTTATTTGGTCCCACTACTCCCCTCAAAAACTATTCTCTCTTAGGAAGAGGTAGTGAACTTTCCTTGTCTGCTGTTAGAAAACACCCAGAGTCACAGCACCTCGATCTCTTGTGAAGTAGAACAGTAACAGAAGCCTGATAGAAAGAGGCTCCCCTTTCTCCTTATATGTCTGGTCGAGTCATTCCGGGCCAAGTGGGCACCATCATGGGACGGGTGGGAGGTCTCATCATTGGGGGCCCAGGCATCATTGGCATGTGCCCTCCCATAGGAGCCCTCGTTCCAGGAGCAGGTCCCACTGGCATCATCCCAGGAGGAGAAGGACCCATCATTGGCATTATGGGAGGGCCCCCCATATGGGGTGCTGGCATCATACCAGGGAGAGGTGGACCCGGAAGACTCGGGGGAGGTGGGATCATCGCCCCTGCAGGAGGTGGAGCTGAGAATGGAGTAGGAGGTATCTTTCCTTGCTGAAACGCTGCAGTTGTTTTGTCAGTCAGGCTCTGAGCCTGCTCTTCCATCCATTTCTGATAGTAGTCTTTCACATTCTCGTTGAGTTTCCTACCACTGCAGTGTGTCTTTCTCACAGATGGAGAGTCATGGGTGAGGTATGTATCGCAGTAGTCACAATAAAACTTCGGCATGTTGTTCTGCAGGCCGTTGGCACTCCGTTCCAGACTCTCTTTCTTTTATTGCCAGCAAAATGACAGGTGAATCATTTATGCAGTCTGGGCAGTCACAGGCTGGAGGTCACCCCCTCCCTCCACGTGCTGGCACTGGGATTAGAAAGAGGGGGAAGGGGAAGGCGTGGAAGGAGGTGATCCCAACGCCGGAAAAATGATTGGATCCTTCTTTAACTCGGCTAGGTACCTGGCTGTCTCCCTGGTGCTCCTGCAGGGAGGAAAGAAGCCCAATTGATAGCAGCGCTGGCTGCTCCGTGACCGGATTTTTTCCTCTCTCCTCAGGCAGCTCACTTACAGAAGCTCGTCCTGACGCCCCTGTCAGCCCTGCTGTCCCTGTTCCCAGGGCCTCAGAAACTCATCCAGAAACGCTATGACAAGCTGCTGGACTACAACAGCTACCTGCAGCGGGCAGCAGGGGAGGAGTCAGACTTGGCCAAAAAGGAGTACGAGGCCCTCAACGCCCAGCTTGTGGAGGAGCTCCAGGTGTTCAACCAGGCCGCACGCAAGATTCTGTTGAACTGTCTGTGCAGTTTCATCACCCTCCTCCGGGACCTGACGCTGGTGAGACAGCAGCTGTATTCCACGGTGGTGCCGGTAAGCACAGCACCAGCACCTGGCCACCTTGGTCTGGGCATCTCTTGGAGACAATGTCTGCGCAAAACAGACCTGTCCGTAGCTCGCACCAGTGTGGTGCGTGCGAGTGCGTGTGCGTGCCTGCGAGTGCCTGTGTGGTTTTCCATAGGAAGCTGAAGGAGAGTTTCCTAGTTTGGGTTTGCTGTGACTTAGACACATGCAGTTTTCGTTTTGGAGATTCCTTTTCAAATGCCAACCCACGTTCAGCTATTGCAGGTGACACCCATGTCGCTCCACCTGCCTGATGCTATGTTGTAGCTTCTCAATTCATATTTTGCCTTCCCCTCCCATGCAATAGTTTTTCGGTGTTAACCATGACTAAGATGAGGATCAAAAATCAGGCCATCTCAGTGGAATGATAGAGGTAGGATAACTGTTAAACCAGTCTTCATTTTGCTTTGCTCCAAAGAAGATAAGACTGTGTGTGTATGCATGTGTGAATGTGTGTGTGTGTGTGTAAAAATATGTGTGTATATCTCATTTAGCCTTCCATTAAAATATGGTTTTATGATTATTTTCTGAAGAGGAAGAAAGATATTTGCATCTTAATATCAACTTTAGAAAATCAGCTTGGTTTCCTGGCCCTTAATTTCACATGTATTAGTTCTCATTCAGCTGGTGAGGTATTTAATGGACATTTGGAGGAAAATTAATTGTCCCTACTTTATTTTTTATTGGGTATCTAATTAACTTATCCTTTGAATTAAATTATATTGAATAATCAGGTGTTACACTTACATGGTTCAAAAGGTCCATCCATGTTTTAATGTGTTTCTGTACTTAATTTTTTGTATTGCCCCCAAATACTCCATAATATGGATCAGTCACATTTTGTTTAACCATTTATCAGTTGAACATTTGAGTTATTTCCACTTTGGGGCTATTCTGCATAGTGCCACTATAAATATTCAAGATCCCTCTGTTACTCTTCCCTCTGACATTTCAACATGGTCTTTTCATATAGTGGCATAGCACAGCTGGACTTCCATGGTGATGAAAGTCTCCCAAGAGTGAGTGTCCCAAGAGAACCCAGTAGACATTGTATGGTCTTTTTTAGCCAAATCTTGAAAGTCAGCACCTTTTCCATCATTCTATTCATTTCAACATTCTACTCACCGAGGTGATCATAAAGGCCCACCTAGTTTTGAGGGGAGGGGACGTGGATTCCATCTCCTGGTGGGAAGCATGTCAAAATATTTGCTGATCTGTTTTAAAACCATGTAGCCTTTTTCCACTTCCCACTATCCCACCCAACACATTGAAGGTGACTGCTGCCATCAATTCCTGAGCCTTTTCCTCAAAACTTTACTGCTATTTTTTCTTCTGTTCTCCTTTTATTAGGCTTGAATCTTTGAAAAAAAAAATTATCCCTATCATTTTAATGGGATTTATGGAGACAGAAAATTAGGCCATTTTTTTTTTCTGATTCTAATGTTGACCTAATTTTTCACTGTGGAGCTACCCTGTACTTTCTCAACTGTTCTTCACAGCTCTACTAAACTCAGTACCTAACTGGTTAAGTAGTTGTCTTGGAACAATGTCATCTTATTTCTGCCTGCCTATAGGTACCATTGTTGGTTTCAGACATCACTGAAATGCAGAACAGAGTACTAGAAGAGGTTCAAAATCTGAATTTTATAAAGGACAACAGTGCCACCTTTATTGAGAGAAAACTTAGTTTTGAAAAGAAGAAGCCTGTGCAAATTCCGGTGAGTTTGGTAACATTCATGCCAATGATGACTGTCACTTCTTTGCCTTGTTTAAACCACAATTTATATTATTTTCCATATCACTTATCTCATTCTAATATCCTGTCATTTACACACTTATTTTATGCAGACACTTTTGTCTCTTTTTACCCTCTACACTATGAACTCTAAGCGTATAGATTTTTATCTTTTTTGTACATGATATATTTATTCCAAGCAAGTACAATGGTGTCTGATATAAGATAGATATTTTATAAGTGTCTGTTGAATAAATAATAGAATTTTATAGTGCTAAATTATATAGTTCAAACCTTTCACTTTTTCTAGCCAAGGAATCCCAGGCTGCAGAGATGAAATGGCCTTTTCAAAGTCACTTAGTGGCAGAGCTGGGATGGGGCTAGGCCTCTTGACTCCTGCCTAGTTTACTGATATTATTTCCCAGAAAAAGACATACACATCTACAATTTACTTAATTAAATATTTATCAAGTGCTTAATATGCAAGGACATGCCTACGGTGTGACAAAGAGCTAAAAATGCGTTCACCATAAGAGAGGGATTAGAACCTCTGCCTTCTTATTTTCTTTGAATTTTCTTTCTTTTCTACAACACTGCCCTCATGTGCTAGCTAGAGATTTTTTCACTGTATAACTCAGCTGGATACTTCACAATAATAGCCCAATCTATGCCTCAGCGCTGAAATAATCCCAGATCCATGTATGGCTTCAACATTTTAAAAAATTCCGGAGGAGAAGAATTTATCGACCCAGTGAGGATTTTAGAACACAGCTGTCTAAACCAAAATTTCTCCTTACCTCTCCCAGCCAGAAGTGCCGCGTCAAACTGACACTCACCGCTCCAAACTTCTGTCCACATACACTACAGAGGAACTCTACCAAGCTAAGCGCAAATGCAATGCTACACAAGAATATGACATCAATCTTCTGGAAGGGGAGTTGGTGGCTGTGATGGAACAGAAAGATCCATTGGGGAGTACGAGCAGGTGGCTTGTTGACACAGGAAGTAAGTGATTTGCTTAAGATGCACAGAACTATCTCTTCTCTGTTTGAGTCTTTCCCGGGGACCTCTGTGTACTTCTCTAAACACAAATGTTTGGAAAGTGTATCTGAATGACCTTGTTTCTTCTTTCTTTTTACTCCTGTCTAGTTATTAAAGGATATGTGTATTCTTCCTTCCTAAAACCCTACAATCCGGCCAAAGCGCAGAAGATGGGTGCTGAGAACAGGTCCTGTGATGATGACTTTGATAACATCAGCCTCTTTGTGTCTTCGCGGCCAACTAGGGACAGTGTCACAAGCACCCCAGAAGGTAGCATAAGTGACAGCAGCTCCTCTCTGAGTGGCACATGTGGAAAGTTTGAAACAAACGGCACTGATGTTGACAGCTTTCAAGAGGTAGACGAGCAGGTAAGAATTTCAACCTTGATGTAAAGACACTTGGCTGTTCAAATCATGAAAGATGTTCTCGCTGGTGGCGCTCTTTCTTACTGTAAGACTTGGTGGAAGAGCATCAGCTTTGACATCAAGACCTGTTAGTAACTCTATTAGCGCTTACTCTCTGTGCAAGTGTTTGCAGGGAATTGCTTCACAGTCTGTTTCCTCAAATGCAGGCATAAGGACATTGATTCCTATTTTGCAGAGTTGATGTGAGGATCAGGGATAATGTGGATATGTAAAGTACCCGGCACGGAGTGGCACTCAGTAAGTCGTGGTGCTACCTTTACCCTGCTGTGATGAACGTAGAGTGAAGATGGTCTTCTTATACTCCCCCCATCAGAGGAAAACAGCTCATACTGAACAGATTGCCACCATCAGTAGCCTCTGGAAAACTGTTCCTAATTCTTCTGAGGGCAATATCTGCATTGAGTTATCTATGAATTGGCCATTTTTAATCTTGTAAAATGACATATAACATATAATGACATTTTTTAAGAGCTACTTTTTCCTCAATGCATCAATGCAAAGGCGACTGGGATGATTCTTTTGCAAATGGTTAGTTAACTATAATGTAGAGTTCCTTTTTTCTACTTCAGAAAGTTTCAATATATTTAACTGTTAATCCCCAAGTGGTGATCAACTACCCAATTACCTGGTTCTTTTTTTTAAATATATTTTTATTGATTTTTTTACAGAGAAGAAGGGAGAGGGATAGGGTTAGAAACATCGATCAGCTGCCTCCTGCACGCCCCCCAATGAGGATGTGCCCGCAACCAAGGTACATGCCCTTGACCAGAATCGAACCTGGGACCCTTGAGTCCGCAGGCCGGCGCTCTATCCACTGAGCCAAACCGGTTAGGCACCTGGTTCTTTTTTTTAAAATATATTTTTTATTGATTAAGTTATTACATATGTGTCCTTATCCCCACGTTACACCCTACCCCCCCCACCCCGCTCATGCCCTCACCCCCCCCCCCCCCCCCCGTTGCCCGTGTCCATTGGTTAGGCCCATATGCTTGCATATAAGTCCTTTGGTTGATCTTTCCCCCTTACCCCCACCCTCCCCTACCTTCCCTCCAAGGCCCGACAGTCCAATCAATGCCTCTCCATCTCTGGATCAGTCCTTGTTCATCAGTTTATGTTGTTCACCATATTCCACAAATGAATGAGATCATGTGGTATTCATCCTTCTCTGACTGGCTTATTTCACTTAGCACAATGCTCTCCAGTTCCATCCATGCTGTGGCAAATGGTAAGAGTTCCTTTTTCTTCTTCCTCTTCTTAAAGAATACCTTTCAGCATTTCATATAATGCTGGTTTGGTGGTGATGAACTCCTTTAGCTTTTTCTTATCTGTGAAGCTCTTTATCTGACCTTCAATTCTGAATGATAGCTTTGCTGGATAAAGTAATCTTGGTTGTAGGTTCTTGCTATTCATCACTTTGAATATTTCTTGCCACTCTCTTCTGGCCTGCATGGTTTCTGTTGAGAAATCAGCTGACAGTCGTATGGGTACTCCCTTGTAGGTAACTGACTGTTTTTTTTCTTGCTGATTTTAAGTTTTTCTCTTTGTCTTTTGCTCTTGGCATTTTAATTATGATGTGTCTTGGTGTGGTCCTCTTTGGATTCCTTTTGTTTGGGGTTCTCTGCGCTTCCTGGACTTGTAAGTCTATTTCTTTCACCAGGTAGGGGATGTTTTCTGTCATTATTTCTTCAAATAGGTTTTCAGAATCTTGCCCTCTCTCTTCTTCTGGCACCGCTAAAATTCGGATGTTGGTATGCTTGAAGTTGTCCCAGAGGCTCCTTACACTATCTTCATATTTTTGGATTCTTTTTTCTTTTTGCTTTTTCAGTTGGGTATGTTTTGGTTCTTAGTATTTCAAATCTTTGACTTGATTCTTGGGATCCTCTTGTCTACTGTTGGATCTCTGTATAATATTCTTTATTTCAGTCAGTGTATGCTTAATTTCTAGTTGGTCTTTTTTCATATCCTCCAGAGCCTCACTAAATTTATTGGCGGTTTCCAGAAAAATCTTGAAAAACCTTATAGATGTGGTTTTGAACTCTATATCCAGTAGTTTGCTTTCCTCCATTTCTGTCATTTGTGACCTGTTTCTTTGTCTCCACATTTTTTATGCATCCCTGTGTTGGTAGAGTGGTTTTGTGTGCTAGGTGTCCTATAGGGCCCAGTGGCTCAGCCTCCCCAGTTACCTGAGGTGGACACTCTTGGTGCGCCCCCTTGTGGGCTTTGTGCACAGTCTTGTTGTAGTTATGCCTTGATTGTTGTAGGTATCACTGGGAGGAATTGACCTCCAGGCCAATTGGCAGTGAGAATCAGCTGTGTCTGTAGTGGGAGAACTTCTGTGCTGAAGACACCCTTCTGGGGCAAGACTTGCTTCAGTGAGGCTTTGGTGCTCACTGAGTCTGCCCCCTGAGTGTGTCCCTTATGGATCTGAGGAGTTGTAATCTGGATGGTCCCACTCTGACCACTGGGTACACTGGCTCTTGGATCTAAGGAGGTGCTAATTTAGCCTCTGCCTGAAGGTTACCCAACAGGAGCTACGAAGAGATCTGAAGATTCCCCTTCCTTTTTTGGAGTTTGGAGGTGCCCAGATGAGGCCCAGCTTTGAAGCAATGCAAGCTGCTGTGGGGCCTTGGGCCTCTCTTGGAAGTTCTGGGTCTGTCTGGCCCAGCTGTAATTTGTTAGGTAATTTTCAGGTTGCAAAGGGCCAGGGCATTCATATGCAAAAGCCTCTGCCGCAGACTGAGTGGGGTGGGGTCTCAAGGAATCAACAGGGTGGAGCAAGCAGCTATGGCTGATCCTCAGCCCTGCTCTAAGGGGCCGTGTCTCAGTGTCCCGAAAATTGCTGCAAGCACCTCTGAGGGAAAGCTGCCCTCAAGTTCTGAGTTCTGCCTGCTGCCAGATAGTCCAGTTTCTCCCCATATGAGTCCTGGGTCCCCAGAGACTTCCCGGAACTGGAGTTCAGAGCAGTCGGGAGCTTGTGATTCCCTCCCGATTCAAAAAGACAGCCGCATCCGCAGGTGCCAGCCCCTTTCCACGCACGCTCGAGCCTCCATACCTCTGCACTTTATTTCCGCAGCTCCTCTGGGTCTCAGTGTGCTTTTCTCTTTCCTTCTAGTTGTAGAATTTCCACTCAGCCAGACTTCCTGTAGTTCTGGATGATGTCCGTTTTGTCTTTTCATTGTATTTTTGAAGTTGTTGTGGGAGGCAGCAATTTCCTCTGTTTCCCTATGCCACCATCTTGGTTTCTCCACCTGGTTCTTTTTTTTAGGTTGCTTTTTTCTTCAGTGCCTTTTTATTAATTAACTAGAGGCCTGGTGCATGAAATTCATGCATGAGGGAAGGGGGATGTCCCTCAGCCCGGCCTGTACCCTCTCCAATCTGGGACCCCTCAGGGGATGTCTGACTGCCAGTGCGGGATTGGGCCTAAACTGGCAGTTGGACATCCCTCTCACAATCCGGGACTGCTGGCTCCCAACTGCTCACCTGCCTGCCTGCCTGATTGCCCCTAATTGCTTCTGCCTGCCAATCTGATCTCTCTTTAACTGCTCCCCTGCTGGCCTGATTAATGCCTAACTGCTCCCCTGCTGGCCCAATCGCCCCCAACTTCCCTCCCCTGCAGGCCTGGTCACCCACAACTGTTCTCCCCTGCCAGCCATCTTGTGTTGGCCATCTCGTGACGGCCATCTTGTGATGACGTGAGGGCATCGTGCGAGGGCACGGGAACCACCTAGGCTCTTATTAGTATAGATTTTGTTTTTTATAAGGGTAATACATGCTATTTGTGAAAAGTTTAAAAAGTATAAAGATTTTATATATATATACATATATATATACACATATATATGTATATATGTGTATATGTATGTATATATATATAATATATTAATTCCTTCGCAGTTATACTCTGATTCAGAGATAATATTCAGATTATCCTTTCAGACATTGTGCATATACAAACACATATTTATATGAGTGGGAACATGCATGTGTTAAATAATCTTTTTTCACTTAGCAATGTACCTTAGACAACAGTAACTAAATATCTACCTCCTTTTTTAATAAATTGATTTTATAAAGTGATTGAAAAGTGGGAGTAAATTGTATCATCTTTGTGAACAGTGAGAATACACTGTTTATTATAATGTGCACATCTGAGGTATCCTACAAAGGCAACTGTTTGTGTGACTATTTAGACTTTTGTTCCTGATTTTATTTTATTATCAGGAATATCAACTGAAACCTGTACTGTCTTAACTGGATGACGCTTGGGGTCAGCATTTCTTTCCCTATCCTTTCCTACCATGGCAGCAACACTTCCCTTGCTCTCTTCCAGAATTGCAACAGCACATTGTCAAGGGAGGTTATCAGCTATAATCTAGCCTTATTGGTGGTTGTAGTTGATCCTGGCAAGAAAGACAGATGGATGTGTGGCCTTGGCCTCTATTTGATATTCAGGGGATTCAGTGGGGCCTAAAAAATCAGTCCGAAACAGGCAAGTTCTGATTGACTTAAGACTTTATTGGCTGTGTGATTTTTACACCAAAGCTGTTTTTAACCTGGAAGAACTCAAAGAATAAAAGGGTTCTATGAATGGGATTTGGGAGGTTTTATGAATTTTCTCAAATATGTTCCAAACTGCCTGCTTATGTGTATAACTATGGTAAAAAGAAGTCCATATCTTTCACTGGATTTTCAAAGGGAAATTCTATTGAAAAAGGTAGAAACCCTTGCTCTGGAGGCTTAACTTATATTTATCAATTCTTCCACCCAATCAAGAAAAATTGTTGGGTAAAGAGCTTCCAGCATTTTCTAGAATGGTTATAGTGGTTCAAAAGTCTTAAGGTAGGGTGAAAATATAACTTGCTACCTATAATGAGAAACTTTTGTTAATGAAAGAGAGCGCTTCTAGATGAGACACCAACAGGTGTAACTGGGAGGTATTGTCAATCTACATATTGGGGCCTCAGAACCAACTCATTCAGAATCTTACATGCACACCACAGGCAGAAAGCAGGGACTTTCTCTGAATGTTTTAGAAACGCTCCTAATTTATGATCCAGAGACTTTGTAGAATAATGGGGATGAACCAATGGATATTCACAAACTGGTAGGACTGATTTATAGTAAGGGACTTAATTTTTAACTTTTTTACTCTCTACTTTATGCTATATCAAAAAGCATAAAAGCAGTAAAAAAATATGCCTTCCCATTATAATGTATTCCCCCCTTTGCTCATCAAATAGTAACAGCATGATATGTATTAATTTTCTATGATGCATAACAAATTATCACAAAGTAGGTAGCTTAAAACAACATACATGTATTAACTCACCATTTCCACGGTTAGGAATCCAGGCACAGCTTAGCTGGGGGCTCTGCTTAGCATCTCACAGAACTGCAGCCTAGACTTTGGCTGGTCTGTGCTCTTTTTGAAACTTGAGGTTCCCTTCCACGTTTGTGGTTGTTGGATGAATTCAGTGCCAGTAGGACTGAGGCCTCTATGTCCTTGCAGGTCGTCAGCCAAGGGCCATGACGCCTCTCAGCACTGAGAGGCTGCTCTCAGAAATGTGTATGTAGTGATCTATAAGCGGCTCACAGCATGGCTGTTTGCTTGTTCAAGGCCAGCAGGTGAGCATCTTTCTGGTTTTAAATCTCTCATCAAGTCAGGCTATTCAAGATAAGCTGTGACTAACTCAAAGTCAATTTATTAGGCACTTCTGCAAAATCCCTTCCATATAACATAACCACAGGAATGCCCATCACATTCACAACTACCACAGTCTCTAAGATGCCTTGTGTGGCAAGCAGGATGCCAGACTCTTGTGATGCAATCTTTGGTACTTCTCAAAAGGACTGGGTTTAAATAATAGCTAAAATCCAATTTTGGTGGGAATTTCAATGTCTGAGAATAAGTGCACTTTTTTCCCCCCACATATATTATGCTGAGGATGTAATTTTTGACTTATTAGAAGTTAGTTGTTTTTGCTGCTAATTCTAAATTCATTGTCTGGCCCTCCGTCCTTACATTTTCAACTACTTATAATAATAATAATGCTATATATGTAGTATATTATTGTTTAGGAAATGCTTCAAAAGTCATCAGGCTGGAGCTTAATGTATTTAAGTAGTTGTTAAAATGACGCTTTAGAAAGTTTTAATGACATGAAAAGATTTTTTACTATATTTTCAAGTGAAAAAACAGATTGCAAAAATTATGTGTACTCTAATTGTATGTTTATTAGCACTTCAGGTGGGTAGGTAGAAAAAAGGATAAATGACAAAGAAAGGAAGGCAGGATTCAAGCAAGGAAAGCAAGGTATTAATAGCAGTTGGATGATTTCTTTTTTGCTTACCTTTATTTAAAATTGTTTTCTATTAATAAAAATTACTTGTGTAATAATCATACACATCTAGGGGGCCAGTGCATGATTTCGGGTACCTTGAAAGGAACTGTGGGCCACAAGGCTGCAGTGGGCACAGGGGCGGTTCTTGGCCATTCTCCACACCCCCGCCCAACCCCTCCCACCATGGCCTCCTGGTCCCCTGTCTGCTGGCAGCTCCACTCCAGCTGCCACTCCCACGCGCTGACGGCGCCAGCCCCGCTCGCACCCACTGACAGCATGGAGTGATTGGGGCCAGTGCTGTCACTGGGTGCGAGCAGCGGCTCTGGTGCCAGCAGCAGGTGCGAGAGGTGGCTGCCGGCCCCGATCGCCCCTCAGGAGCAGGGGGAGGTGGAGAAGCCCTGAGAGGCGATCGAGGCCAGTAGCTGCCGCTCACACCCACTGATGGTGATGAACGATCGGGGCCAGTGCCAGGCACCGGCAGCGGGTGCGAGCAGCAGCTCCAGTGCCGGCAGAGGGTGCAAGCAGGGGTGGCACCAGCAGCAGGTGGGAGCACCAGGTGGGACTGCAGTGTGAGGGAGCAAAAAATTTCCATTAACCACCAGAGGCTTGCTCCTATGACAGCAACCAGCACCCCGCCTTGGTCTGGTGCCCCCACTCACCTGCTCCACCATCCTGCCATGGCCAATGCCTGCCATGTTCCACGCTCTGCTGCCTGCTGATGATGCCCGCTATGTTCCGCGCATGCCCCCGGTGGTCAGCACACATCATAGTGACCAGTTGTTCGGATTTTTGGTTGTTCCTCCATTCAGTCTATTTGCATATTAGCCTTTTATAATATAGGATTGTTAACTAAAGTACACGAAAGCTTGTCCTGCAGGGTAAGAAAGAAAAATGAGCATATTTAAAATGTGAGATAACTATTTTGGCTTCCTGAGATGTATCTATATATATAAAAAGGCAGTGACCGTGATGACCAAAATAACCGGTCGACTGAACAGCAGGTTGCATGGGGCGACCAGGTTGGCAGGGCGGGCAGTGAGGGGTGACCAAATGACTGAACAGCAGGCTGCGTGGGGTGACCAGGCTGGCAGGGGAGGCAGTCAAAGGTGACCAGGCTGGCAGGGGGTGGGGGGCAGTTGGGGGCGACCAGGCTGGCAGGGGGCAGTGAGGGGCAACCAGGCTGGCAGAAGGGGGTATTTGGGGTGACCAGGCCATCAGAGGAGAGCAGTTGGGGGGTACCAGGCCAGCAGGGGAACAGTGAGGGGTGACCAGGCTGGCAGGGTGGGCAACTGGGGGCAACCAGGCGGGGGGGGGGGCAGCGGAGGGGGCAGTTAAGGGCAACCAGGTCAGCAGGGGGGGGCAGTAAGGGGCAACCAGACCTGTGGGGGAAGCAGTTGGGGGCAATCAGGCCGACAGGCAAAGGCGGTTAGGGGTGATCAGGCCGGCAGGCAGGTGAGCGGTTAGGAGCCAGCGGTCCAGGATTGTGAGATGGATGTCCCAGGGGTCCTGGATTGGAGAGGGTGCAGGCTGGGCTGAGGGTACCTCCCCCCTCTCCCTCCCCCCACCCCTCATGCACAAATTTTGTGCACCGGGCCTCTACTATACTATAATACTGTAAATACTGGTTTATAGTTGTTTTTTTAGTTTTGGAAAGCCTTATTAAAATATATTATGATTTTTGTTGTTGCTAATTGAAGAACTGGGATGAAAGAAAAAAAATGAGATTCAGTGAAGACTGGTAATGTGGCTCACTAAGAGAGGAATGATTAAATGCACTAATATAGAATAAGGAAATGCTGAACTGGGAATGATCTGGTGGTTATAAACAGTGGGTAATAAATTGGGTATGAGTCCGTAATACAGTAATACAGAGTATTATTTAAAAAGCAAATGCTGTGGACAACTGGCTTGCATTCATAGAATATTGTACATAAAATGAGCCAGAGCTTTAAAAAGAAGCCAACAATAAGATATTATTTTAAGAAATGCCAAGGAACATGGACAACAGTGTGGTGATTGCGGCAGGGCAGAGGTGGAGTTGGAAGAGGGCATGGAGGGGATAAATGGTGATGGGAAAAATAAAATGAAAGAAATGCCAAGGAAAAAGATTCAGATGATTATTACTTGAATTGTAATGTGTCTAGATGAAAACATGTTAACATTGAAAGAAAGATACAGACTAGAATTATTAAAATATCTTAAATATAAGAAAGTCTTTAACTTTGAATCCATAACAGGTTGAAAACTTCTAACTTGTAGTCCAATGTTATGAACTGTTGTCTCTTTAAAAGTAGACTTATTTCCATTTTGAATATCTATCTTATGTTAAATGGGGGCATAAACATATATAAAAACTGAAAACTGCTCATCCTATTTAATTTTGGGCCATGATCATCTAAATTATTGCAAGTATATGTTATAATTTTGCACTTTAAAATTTAGTTTCATGAGAATCAATATTTAGTGTTTAAAATATAAGCTGTTACAATTTCTGACCAGATCAAGGTGGAAGATTTTATATACTCCCATTAAAAGAACATATGCCAAAATGAAAGATGAGCACAGATACAGTTGACCCTTGAAAAACACGTTTAAAATGTGTAGATGCACTTATATGCCGATTTTTTCCAATAAATACAGAAAATGTATTTTCTCTTCCCTATGATTTTCTTAACAGTTTCTTTTCTCTAGATTCCTTTTTGATAAGAATGAGGCGCATAATACATATAACATACAAAATATTTGTTAATCAGCTTTATGTTAAAGGTTCCGATCAATAGCAGGCTATTAGTACAGTAGGTCCTCGGGTTACGTGGAAGATCCGTTCCTAGGGTGCCAACGTAACGTGATTTTCGCCATCAGTCGGAACCCACCTACATAAGCACCTACGTCACTCACATGGAGCACATACACAGCAGTAATGAAGTGAAACAGTAAAAAAAAAAATAAAAGAAAGATAACAATTCCTGACCTTTACTTGTGGTAAAGAAATAATAAAAAACATAAAGCACATATGTACATACGTTGAAATGATGGAACTTTTTTTTTATAAATAATTGGGAGATGGCGATGTAACTACGAAACGATGTACGTCGAGTCCAGCGTAACCGTAACTTGAGGACTGTCTGTAATTAAGTTTCAGGAGGGGTGTTAAAAATTATACGTGGGTTTTCAGCTGCAGGAGGAGGGGGTCAGTGCTGTAAGCGCCCCCACCACCACATTACTCAAGGGTAAACTGTATTTAGGAATAATATACTAGTAGGTGACTCGACCTGCTAAAAAAATCTATAGCTGCATTGGTAAAATGTATATATTATGTATAAAAATTACAAAAGATGGCTAGAAACTGCTCATGTGGGCTCTTACAGATTATTTCTCAGAAGCTGTGTTATGGTACATCTTATTCCTGAATGCTTTTGCAAGCCAAGTCCTCCACTTAGCTCTGGAGGATCTACTCAGGGTCTTTACTTTCTAAACAACAACAAAAACAGAGCAATATCAATGGACACAGACACTGGGGTGGTGGGGGCTTGTCCTGGGGGAGGGGAGTCGTGGTGGGGGTCAATCGGGGGAAAAGGAGACATATGTAATACTTTAAACAATAATTTTAAAAAAACCACACACACACACACAATCAACAGAGCAGCAACATATTAGAGAGCCCAATCCCTTTCTGCAAGAATACACTCTGCACACCTTTGCTAGAACAAGAGTTCAGCTCCTAAAGTATTATGAGACCTGGACCAAGCACAGGAGTTAGAAGATATGGTCCTAGCAGCACCCACTAGCTCTGTGATTGAGAGCATGTTGCTACTTCTCCAAATCACAATTCACAGGGCTGTTGAGGATAAAGCACATTTGACATGTAAATTGTCATGAGTGCTATAAAAGGTAGTTATCATTGCTGCTATTCCACTGCTCAAAAATTTATGGTACCTCCCTTTTTGTTTCCTTTACTTTTAAAAAATATTTTTTAAAATTTATTTCAGAGAGGAAGGGAGTGGGAGAGAGAGAAAGAAACAACAATGAGAGAGAATCATTGATCAGTTGCCGCCTGCATGCCCCCCACTGGGGACTGAGCCCGCAATCAGGGCATGTGCTCTGACCTGGAATCAAACTGTGACCCTCCTGGTTCATAGGTCAATGCTCAACCACCGAGCCACACCAACCAGGCTGTTTTCTTTACTTTTTAAATTACAAAATAATCCATGCCCAACAATCTGCCTTGTATCTCGCATGATGCAAGATGATCTTTTATATGTTCTTGTATGATATCCAAGCCTTTCAGGTTACTTTCAAGTCAAATCAACATATATTTGAATTCTACTGTGTACTCTGATGTGCTCAATGGAGAAAATGGGGTGCCTTTCCTCGAGGTGGACTCATGCTGAGTTGTTGAGATGGTACACAAATCAATGCTATCAGAATCTTACCAAAAGTTACATAATAGTTTAAGATTCAAAAACCAACTGTAATTCTAACTACAGTCCCCTCCCCACATTGCCCAGTCTCTCACTGCTCAACAAGTCACCTTATTTCTAATAGTTCCATTTTACATTGACCCTCAATTTTGAGCAAGTTAATCTGCTTGTCGTTCTCATATACTGTTTTCATATACCTTTGAATATGATATGTCCACCCCTTGTGTCACCTATAAAAGATTACTTATTCCAAAAACCAGCTCACAATGAGCTGATATATCACCTGCATGCATAGGGCGTTTTCTTGTTTTGTCTTCCTTCCTTCCTCCCTTCCTCCCTTCCTCCCTTCCTTCCTTCTCTCTCTCTCTATCTCTCTCTCTCTCATCACCATTTATCCCTTCTATGCTCTCTTCCACCTCCCCGACCCCCCCCCCACCCCGTGCCTTTCTTTTTTTTTTTAATTTTCCCGCCTAGCTGGGTTACAAGTTCTATGATAATATAATATCTGGTGCTTAATAGGTACTTAATAAATTCTGATGAAATGAATGAATACATGTTATTAGTTGATTGTTTAATTTTATGCCAAAACAAAGAACATTTTTATTAACAGTTTTATGATTTTAGTGGAAGTGGGACTTAACATTTACTTAGTGGCTTCTTATTCAGCTACTAATTTTGAAGTATTCTTCTGAGGCTGGAGAAAATTTCTTTTGATGGAAATGTGTTTTACTAGTTTCTTCTAGGTCATTTAAATATTTTAAATATTATAATTTTATTACATTGTCATTATATAGATTTAGAAAATAAGGAAACAAATAAGGGGAAGTGAAAATCACCTCTAACTCTACCAAAGAATCTAACAATATTAGGCTTATATTGTACATCTGATTTTATGTCCTTTTTGCTTACTATTTTATCATATTATTAGTCACTTGTAATGACTACTGACTTCTTTATTGTATGGTCTAGAATTTATTCTCTTGCTGAATCTTCAGTGTTATTTTCACTCTTCTCCCACTTTTCACCTTATAAATGGGTATTGCAGTAACATTATTGTGTAAAAATCTGTCAATGTTTCTATTCTGTAGCAGAGATTCTAGAGCTATTATCTTTTAAAATGAATATTTTAAAATTTTTTAAACAGAAACTGCCAAATTGCCTTCAAGTATAGTTCAGACTCCTCCCAACAAAACAATAAGAATGCCGATTTCACTATATTCATATCAGGACTACACTTTAGCAAAATCCACCTAGCGGGAATTGAGGAAATATCATTTTGGGAAAATAAGAAAACTAGCATTCCTTCTAAAAGGTTGGCAATCTTTATTAACATTTATCAACACTTTTAGGCTCTGTTTCTAATTAATGTCATTTGCTTCTTTGTCTAGATTTTCTATGCAGTTCATGCCTTTGAAGCACGGAGTAACTGTGAACTCAGCCTTCAGGAATACCAAAGAGTTCATATACTTAGATTTTGTGATCTAAGTGGCAATAAAGAGTGGTGGTTAGCTGAAGCTCGAGGGCAGAAAGGATATGTGCCAGCTAACTACCTTGGAAAGATGACTTACGCTTAAGAAAATCAGACTTATGGCTTACTTAGAAGTGAAGATATTCTGAATGTGTTCTTTACCATCATGAAAGGTTGACTCTAAGGACAAGGTTTTTTTCAACTACTGTATTTTATTTTTCTGTATTATGTATTTCACCATAAAAATGTTGTTTTTCGCGTCTCTTTGTTGCACATCCTTACACACACATATCCTATATAATAAAAGCCTAATATGCAAATTGTCACCTCAACTGGGAATTCAACCAGGAGTTCAAATGGGGGTTCGACCAGGGGGCGGGGCTGGCTGGCCAACCGCAGGAAGGGAGGCCCCGGCCCGCTGCGGCAGGCAAGCAGCCAGGGGAAGGGAGGCCTTGGCCAGTAGCCGGCAGCCGCTAGGCACCCTACCCATGCATGAATTCCATGTCCTGAGCCTCTAATATACCATATTCATTATATGGTTTACATATACATATATGTACTACATGGTATAGATTATACACATATATACATCAACCAGGGAGTGTACTAAATACATAAAAATAGGAATTGATAATTAACAGCAACTAGAAGTCTGATGTGGGGCCTCTCTTTAAGTTTTGAATGAAAAAAAATTGAATAACGTAACATGTTAATATTTACTAAATGAATACCAAATGACAGACATTGTCCTAAATGCTTTATATGTGGTAACCTATTTGATATAACATTGTGAGGACACTGTGGCCCAAAGAGGTGACTTTAGCCCAATTCACATTGCTAGTACGTGGTAGGGTGGGGCCTCAAACCTAGGTCTGGTTCTGGGGTTCACAGTGCACTACACTATCCTAACCCTCGAGGAGTGTAGACATTTGCGATCACAAAACACTCAGTGATGCAAATAATGGGCATTGATGAGGCCCATTTTCCTCTCAGGTCCGTATTTAAGTATTGAGGAGTTTTTCAAAATCAAGGGCTACAAGAACTTCCATGATACTAGCCTAGAGAAAATGACATATCTAGGTTATTTATTTTTACTGTTTTGCTTAAACATTTTTGAAAGAACAATTGTTTAAAAGCTTCCCTACATGATTGCTAATGATATTTTAATGAGAAAATATTTTTGGATCACTCAGTTATTTGGATGATGAATGGGGAATGTGTGTTCCGTGTTCTGAGCCAAGATGCAAATAGTTTTGGTTGCCGATTTGTACTTAGACAAGGCAGGCACTGAGGTTAACGTCTGCTGTAACACAGTGTCCTAGAACACTGAACTTTAATTTAGGATTAGCTCAGAACAGTCCCCTAAGATCTCAGGCATAGTTTGTCAAGATATTTTGTTGAACTAAAGATGCTTCTATGGAACAGAAAAAAACATTAAATTAAATTTGACTTAGTGGTTTCCTTTAAGAAACAAAATAAGGTGGACTTTCATTGTCCACATAAAATGTGCTAATATGACATCAAACTTTAAGATTAAAATTACTTTAAAAGATTTGATCTGTATAATGTACAGTTATGTCTATTCCTGAGGAGTACAAATAACAAAATGAAAGTGCTGCTTTTCAAAGGGCTGCTGACTTTTATTTACATATATGTACATATATGTACATCTACAGATATTAAGACATTTACATGACAGAAATTTTCACATTGTATGTAAAAGTAGCCCCTTATTATCCACATGGAATCTATACTAATAAAAGGGTAACATGCTAATTAGGACAGACGTCCATCCAGATGTCCATCTGGACAAAGCCACAGCAGCTGCGAGGCCTGGGGCTCATGGCAGCCGTGGGCTCAGGCAGCCATGGGCTCAGGCACCTGTGAGGCCCAGGGCTCAGGCCTTGCAGCCACTGTGGCCAGCAGTGGCAGCAGCAGCAGCAGGGTGATAGGGGCGGTGCCTTCCCCTGATCAACCTGGTCACCTCCTGCAGAGGGAGGCCATCCCCTGAGGGCTCCTGGACTATGAGAGGGACAGGCCAGGCTGAGAGATCACCTCCCAGTACATGAATTTTTGTGCACCGGCCTCTAGTATCTTATAAGACCCCAGTGGATGCCTGAGACCTCGGATAGTACGAAACCCTATATCAGGGGTGGGGAACCTTTTTTCTGCCAGGCACCATTTGGATATTTATAACATCATTCATAGGTCATACAAAATTATCAACTTAAAAAGTTGCTTGCTGCCGAAACCAGTTTGACTCAGTGAATAGAGTGTTGGCCTGCGGACTGAAGGGTCCCAGGTTCGATTCCGGTCAAGGGCATGTACCTAGGTTGTGGGCACATCCCCAGTGGGAGGTGTGCAGGAGACAGCTGATCGATGTTTCTCTCTCATCGATGTTTCTGACTCTCTATCTCTCTCCTTTCCTCTCTGTAAAAAATCAATAAAAAATATATAAAAAATTTAAAAAAATTAGCTTGCTATATTTGCTTAAACATTTAATTAAATCACCCCTTATGCTTTGGGGCAGGGACAGACCAAATGATTTCATGGGCTTAATGGGTCCTGGAGGACAAACATTCCCCACACCTGCCCTATATATACTTTTTTCTCCTATACATACATACATATAATCAAATTTGCTTTATAAATTAGTCACAGTAAGAGATTAAAACAATAACCAATAATAAAATAGAACAATTATAACACGCTACTGTAATAAGTTATGTGAATGTAGTCTCGCTTTCAAAATATCTTATTCTACTGTATTCACCCTTCTATTGATGTAAGATTATACAATGTAAGATTATACAATGATGAGATGAAGTGAGGCGAATGGGTGACATTATAGGTATTGTGATGTAGCATTAGGCTACTGTAAGCACTGGGATACCAACAGTCGATCTGATAACCTAGAAGACTACTGAGTGACTAATAGGTAGGTAGAATAACAACGTGAATATGCTAGACAGAGGGGTGATTCCCATCCCAGGCAGGATGGAGCTGGATGACATGAGATTTCATCACACTACTTAGAATGGAGCACGATTAATAACTTGTGAATTGTTTATTTCTGGAATTTTCCATTTAATATTTTTGGACTGTGATTGACTGTGGGCAAGTGAAACTGGATAAGAGGGAATATTGTTCTTAAAATTCTTAATCTGTATATGGTTTTATAAGGTTCTACTGATAACTCATTTTTGCATGAACTATTTTCTTGTTTTGAGTTGGGTACCAAAAGAAGACTCTCTTTTTCAAATGTACAGAAACTTTGTATGTCTTTGAAATGGTTCTTTGTACCCAATAATAAAATATCGGTAAATTCCAGTTTGCCTAGGCCCTAGGGCAGTGATGGCGAATCTATGACACGCGTGTCAGAGGTGACATGCGAACTCATTTTTTTGGTTGATTTTTCTTTGTTAAATGGCATTTAAATATATAAAATAAATATCAAAAATATAAGTCTTTGTTTTACTATGGTTGCAAATATCAAAAAATTCCTATATGTGATACGGCACCAGAGTTAAGTTAGGGTTTTTCAAAATGCTGACACGACGAGCTCAAAAGGTTCGCCATCACTGCCCTAGGGTAAAGCAAAAGGAAATCCAAATTTGCTACTTGTGGAAACTATGAACATACTCTGAAACCAAGATAGTGGGGAAATTTTACATATATATTTATATATATATGTATGTATGTATATATATATTTATATATAAATATGATTTAAATTGTGACCTTAATACTCCCCCCTTCCCCCAGTGCAGAATTACATAACTAGAGTAGCACATTTATTTGTTTTTCTGGCTGAAGTACTGACTAGATCAGTGGTTCTCAACCTGTGGGTCGCGACCCCTTTGGGGGTCGAACGACCCTTTCACAGGGGTCGCCTAAGACAATCGGAAAACACATATATAATTACATATTGTTTTTGTGATTAATCACTATGCTTTGATCATGTTCAATTTGTAACAATGAAAATACATCCTGCATGTCAGATATTTACATTATGATTCATAACAGTAGCAAAATTACAGTTATGAAGTAGCAACGAAAATAATTTTATGGTTGGGAGTCACCACAACATGAGGAACTGTATTTAAAGGGTCGCGGCATTAGGAAGGTTGAGAACCACTGGACTAGATGTATACGAGAAGCTTTATCCATTTGTGTGGGCCTAGGACTGATGCTTCCTGTCTGACCTTTGAAGGAGCCACACCGGAAAAATCATAGCTTCAGTCAGCAGCTGAGCAAGAGTTGTAATGAAGCACCTACTACAGTCCTCCCTCTGGTGCTGAACATATATTACTGTAAACTACGTTGTTGCTATTTTAAAACCACAACCTATATTTAATTTGCCATTTAGGCTTTATTTAAAAAAATATTTTTACATTATACAATAATGTCATTATTTTAGTATATTGTTTAAGATCAACTCACTGTAATTTTAAGGCCAGACATTATTTCACTGGGCCTAAGGGAAATAAAATCCCAAGATAGTTAAGGTGTGTATAAGTTTTCAAAAGTCTTCATAAATAAAGTTGTTGGTGAGAAATGCTAATGTAATTATTTACATTTTTAAAATTAAATTTTATTGTACAGTATTCTCCAAAATAGGTATTTTTTGCCAAGAACAAAGGAAAAATTTTTGTGGCTATTTTTGTTTGTAAAACAAATGAGTGTATACATACATTTTATTTAGTATTTATTTTTAAATACATGATTTAAATTAATATGTATATATAATAAAGTTTAGAAATTATAAAAATCCCAGTAATACAAAATTACCATGGGTGCTTAAAACATGGGGGGAAAAATCACAAAGCCACTATTTGAACATTCCTTATATTTCAGAATATCTTGTTTTAGTATTCATTAGTATAAAACAATTCTATGAAGGTTCTGTTGTGCAGAAGAGATATAATGCACACTGTTAACTATATAAATGCAGCACTGCATAAAATACTGTAAGTGTTGGCATAGTCCATATTTTGTCTAAAATATAATTTGGACATTTACAGATGACCATTTAAGTGCCAGTCACTATCTGTGATGAATAGTTCAGATGAGTTACACAAGTTATACTAGTTTTCACTATTCAAGTGTGGAAATTAAAACTTTTTACTTTTCCCATAAGCTTCCTTTTGTCCACTGTAAAAATCTCTTAAATTCATGTGAATTAAGAGAGGAAATCTTTATCTTCTAAGATGGCAAAAAAACCCCACTTTGTTTAAATCCTGTTTGTTGTAACTATGGGGACCAGCCAGGCCTGGGAGAGGGACAAGCTGCCCACACCAAGTTCCTGGGCTCCCACGGCTGTGCCTGTGCCTGCGGCCTGGGAGAGGGACAAACCACCTGCCCCGCAGTCCTGGGCGCCAGCATCTGCATCTGCAGCCGGGAGAGGGACAATCTGCCTGTCCCGCAGTCCTTAAGGTCCTGGTGCCAGCACCTGTGGATGTGGCCCAGGAGAAGGACAAGCCGCCTGCCCCATGGTCCCAGGTGCCAGTGCCTGCAGCTGCGGCCTATGCAAGCCACCCACCCATGGTCCCTGTGGCTATAGCCAGCCCAGGTGAAGCTGGCCCGGGTCCTGGGTGCCTGCGGCCAGCCAGAGGGATGGAATCCTGGGTTTCGGGTACAGGGCAAGGCAGAGGTGGTTAGGGGCAATCAGGCCAGCAGGGGAGCAGTTAGGGGCAATCAGGCCTGTAGGGGAGCAGTTAGGGGCAATCAGGTAGGCAGGCAGGCAAGTGGTTTGGAGCCAGCGGTCCCAGATTGTGAGAGGCAGTTGGGCATCCCCTGAGGGGTCCCAGATTGAAGAGGGTACAGGTCAGGCTGTGGGACCCCCCTCCCCGACACAAATTTCATGCACCAAGCCTCTAGTCTACACTAATAAAAGACAAACATGCAAATTGACCGTATCTTCGCTACACCTTATGCCACGCCCACCAGCCAATCAGAGCGACTATATGCAAATTAACCCAACCAAGATGGCGGCCGGCAGCCATGGAGCTGGAGCAAGCAGGAGGCTTGGTTGACCCAATGATGGAGGAAGCCAAGCTTCCTGCTTGCTGCGGCAAGCTCTGAGCTCCACTCAAAGCAACAAAGTTTCAATCATAGAAGGTAAATAAACCTGCTTTCAGCTGGCTGTGGCCACAGAGCTGGAGCAAGCAGGAGGCTTCCCTCCTGCCTGCCCTGGCCAGCTCTTAGCTCCTCTCAAGGCTACAAAGTTTCAATTATAGAAGGTAAATAAATCCCAGAATAAAAAAAGCAAAAAGAAAAAAGGAGAGGCTGGGAGCTTCCATAGCCAGGGGACTTGGCCAGCCTGAAAACGGCCCTCAGCCCCTCACCCAGACTGGCCAGGCACCCCAGTGAGGACCCCCCCACCCTAAAGGGGGTGTGACCAGCCTGCAAACACCCATCAGCCCCTCACCCAGGCTGGCCAGGCACCCCAGCGGACCCACCACCCTGATCCGGGACACCCTTCAGGGCAAACCAGCCGGCCCCCACCCATGCACCAGGACTCTATCCTATATAATAAAAGGGTAATATGCAAACTGACCCTAACAGCAGAACGACTGGGAATGACTGGTCACTATGACACACACTGACCACCAGGGGGCAGACGTTCAATGCAGGAACTGCCCCCTGGTGGTCAGTGCGCTCCCACAGGGGGAGCTCTGCTCAGCCACAAGCCAGGCTAACAGCTGCCAGTACAGCGGTGGTGGTGGGAGCCTCTCCTGCCTCCTCAGCAGCGCTAAGGATGTCCGACTGCAGCTTAGGCCTGCTCCCCACTAGCAAATGGACATCCCCCGAGGGCTGCCAGAGGGATGTCTGACTGCCAGCTTGTGCCTGATCCCCAGGGAGCAGGCCTAAGCCAGCAGGTGGACATCCTCCAAGGGGTCCCAGACTGAAAGAGGGCATAGGCCGGGCTGAGGGACCCCCTCCCCTCCCCGCCCCAAGTGCACAAATTTTTGTGCACCAGGCCTCTAGTAATTTATAATATCAGTTACTAACAGTACTAGTACATCTTTGTTAAGTCAGAATCACCTAACCTTTGAACCTTAGATGCCTTCAATTTTATCTCACTAATAATTATCTATTTTTACAGAGGAGAAAACAGAGTTTCACACAGCTACTATGGAGGGACAGGGATTCAAAACCTGGTCTCCAGACTTTTAACTAATATTCTTTCAATGTTTTCCTTTCCTATTTTAAGTCACTAAAATATATGATTAAATAATCTTCAATAAGCACAATATACAAAACAGAAAAGTGATACTGAACAGATTTCTATTAAAATGGGATTTGAACTTACAATACTAAAAGCTTACTTGCTGGCTCACCTAATTATTTGTGTATTCACTCACTGAGCCAATAAATACTTATTGAGAACTGTAGTGGGAATACCATGGTGAGCAAGACAAACAAGATCCCTGCCCTCATAAAACTTAAATAGTAAGAAAAACAAAATAAATGATAAATACTATTAATATAAAGCTGGCCATTTCATCACATACTCAGTTAAAAAGCCGTGCTAACTTAGTGACATGGAAAAATCAAGGTCTAAGAGCTACTTGGAGACAACTCTTCCACCAAATATACATGTATAAAAATACCAAAATGAGTTTTACATTACTGGATGTATGTATACTTATACATATGTGCAGATCCAAAATATACATTTCTATGCACATAGAGCTATGCTACACAAAAAATGACTTCTTAAACACGTCTTATAAAGTCCTCTCTGAAGTACTGTAGGAATTAAGGTAATTGCTTTTCAAGTCTAGCCAGCACACATGGGATAAAATTTTCCATTTCAAGTGCCAATGTGCAATCTGTGTGCATGACTGCTTTAACGTTTCGTATGCACCAGGGTTACATCAGCTGTTACCGTTGTTGAGCTGAGCTTGTGTTAGGTCATTTTGTTCAGTTTAGTCCAAACTAACCCTGAAACTATAAACAAATAATGATGGGGGTATATATTTTTTTGGTCTTTTGACCCTAAAGAGAATTTGAGGTTGATGCCAAATTGATATTTAATCAACAGCAATCTGTTTCTCAAAACAAAAACATCTGCAGGCAGATTTAAAACATGTAAATAGATGATTACTCCACTTTGTAAGTAATGGGATTATCTCAATCTTGAATTCTAATTTACCATGAATAATTTAGTCCCATTACTTAACAGGTAGTTTTAATCTTTTCTTAGAAAAAGACCAAGCTCAATTTAAAAAGTTTTATCTTCACAAAAATCATTTATCAACGTATTTTAGAATAAACATGTTGTAGGGATTAAGGGGGATTTGAGTTTAGAGGCTATAGAGGGAAGCTTTAGTGGCACACATCACAGTGGAAGGGGTATGGGAATTTATTGGACTTCCAGTTTACAGTCTAGTGCAGCGGTTCTCAACCTGTGGGTTGCGACCCATTTGGCAGTAAAATGACCCTTTCACAGGGGTCGCCTAAGACCATCCTGCACATCAGATATTTACATTAAGATTCATAACAGTAGCAACATTACAGTTATGAAGTAGCACCAAAAATAATTTTATGGTTGGGTCACAACATGAGGAACTGTATTTAAAGGACCAGAAGGTTGAGAACCACTGGTCTAGTGACTGGAAATTGTTAGACTTCCAGTTTTGGATGAAATGATATATTTGGGGAGTACAAAATGGTTGCTACATTTTGCTGTAATATACTGTTTCTATGATCCAGAAAGCCTCATGTCTTCTTTCAGAATATATACATGAAACAATCGCAGGCTAATGTGTTAGCTTGCAAATAAGGCAGCTAAGATCCTTCACTTATTTTGACCTAACAATGTACATATACATACTTCAAAACAACCTTCGTAATTGTACAGGAGCTACTTTTATACAGTTAATTAACATCTGATAGAATGCTCTAACGTTTTGGGGCAGTGAAAACAAAACAGCCTTATTTTTCATGGTATAGGAAGAAGCCATCGGTATGTAAACAAGTAGAAATGATCCACCCAAAGACTCTTTGGGTATCTTTCTCAAGAATTCTCAGGATGTGTGTAACCAGGATAGATGAAAATTTAAGATGTATTAAATATATACTATGTGCATATATTACGTTGGCAATGTAAGGAAATGTGGACAATGTGAGAAGTATTGCATTAAAAGGGCATGGCAGATGGCAATCTATTGAAAGAAATAGATAATTGATATAGGGTGATAAAAAGGTAAAAATATATAGGGGTATCAGAAATCAATTATGAAAAACTAATCTTGAAAACTGAGAGATGAAATATTTGGGGAGAATAGGGAGAATCAAGCTGGGGATTGACATGGATTATGAAGAATACTGGGGGTTTATAGAAAACTTTTTAGTGGGTCATCCCTGCCACCTTGTAAGGCACCTTCTTTTTTTATTTTTATTTTTTTATTGCTTAAAGTATTACAAAGGGTATTACATATGTTTCCTTTTTTTTCCCGCCCTTGACAATCCCCTGGCCTCCCCTACCCCCAGTGTCTTATGTGCATTGGTTATGCTTATATGCATGCATACAAGTCCTTCGGTTGATCTCTTACCCTCCTCCCTCCTGCCCCCCAACCCTCCCTGGCCTTCCCACTGCAGTTTGACAATCAGTTTGAGGCAGCTCTGCCTCTGTATCTATTATTGTTCATAAGCTTATAATGGTCTTTATTATTCATGAATGAGTGAGATCATGTGGTATTTTTCCTTCATTGACTGGCTTATTTCACTTAGCATAATGCTCTCCAGTTCCATCCATGCTGTTGCAAATGGTAGGAGTTCCTTCTTTTTAACAGCAGCATAGTATTCCATCGTGTAGATGTACCACAGTTTTCTAATCCATTCATCTACCGATGGGCACTTAGGCTGTTTCCAGATCTTAGCTATGGTGAATTGTGCTGCTATGAACATATGGTAAGGCACCTTATTAAGCAGGATCAATCTTGGCGCTTTGTTAGAAGATGAACAAACTACTGCTTTTTTGGTTTAAATCACACATATTACCAGTCTTCTGAAATTCTGGAAGTTCTCACCAAGAATTAGTTATTCTAATCACTATTTTCACATACTGTGGAAATTGTTAAAATAAAAATGTTAAACAGATTTAAAATAACAAAGATTTCCAAGTTCTTCTAAATAATAGCATTTTAAGGTAAGAAATAATAGAACTTTCATTATGAAAATTTTTATTAAATTACAGTATAGTACAAGTTTATGTCCTAATAACAAGATTTTAATCTTTAGGGTAATGTGATATTAAAATCTACTTGGCCTCATTATTTCTTGAGTTTCTTTTGAGCAGCTTTCTTCTTGACCATCTGTAATCGCTTCATGGCATTGAGCTGGGATTCTTGTGAAGTTGGACCTTTAAGCGATGCCGAAGTAGAGCTGCTTGATTCTGAACTGGTTTTGCTGGTGGTACTTCCGCTAGACCCCGATGTCCCACTATTTCCATTTCCACTTAGTTGGCTGCTGCTTCCTGGAACTAAACTACTTGGACTAGGAAGACCTACTTTGCTAACATTGTCACAACTAACTGAGCGACTAAGGCCAGTTTTGCCCAAAGTTAGAGGTGGAGGTGGTTTTAATGGTACAGTGGGTGAAGTGTTGTTACTGGAACCTAATTTGGAACCTATTCCACCTTTGGATGATGTTGCCAGACCAGTCAAACCCACAGGCTTCTGGTTAGCTGCTGAGGTAGCAGGTTTCCCACTATTGTTTTGGGTTGTTGAACTCAATTTTGCTGTTGATGGACCAGCAGAAGTAGTTTTGGCTGCAAACGCTGCCCATCCAGTTAGGCCACTTGTTACTGAAGAGGAAACACTGGTGCTAGAAGAATTTCCTGAAATAACCCCAGATGTCTGAAAAAATAGAAGTAAATAAAAGATAAGTATTACTTAAAGCCAAGTATATTTAACACCTAATATAATATTCTGAATATATAACAAGTTTAATTGTTGGACTTTTTTACAAAAGTAATAACTTGGGAAATTTAAATCACACCACCAAAATTAAGTTTTTTTGTTCTGTTAATTCTCACCCAAGGATTTTTAGAGAGTGGAAGGAAAGGGGAGAGACAGAGAGAAATAAATGTCGATGTGAGAGACACACATCAATTGAATGCCTCCAGCATGCTCCCAGACCAGGGCTGGGAATAGAGCCTGCAACTGAAGTATGTGCCCTTGATCGTAACTGAACTGGGGACCCTTTAGTCTACAGGCTGACACAATTATGAATTGAACTTCTCATTGGCACTCTTTCTACCTTCATATATTGTTATTTTTTCAATCCTCACCCGAGGCTATTTAAAAAAGAAAACTATTTTAGAGAGGAAAGGAGAGAGAAAAATCAGTGTGAGAGAGAAACATCGATTTGCCCCGACTGGGATTCATCGAACCAGCAACCCAGGTATGTTCCCTGACTAGGAATCAAACCCACAACCTTTTGGTGGACGGATGACACTCCAACCAACTGAGCCACCCGGCCAGAAGAATCACAAAAGTGTTAAATTCATGCAGAGATAAAAGCATTACGAATAGTATCTTATTTAAAAATAAGGTAGTTATTATGTTTAAAATATATCTATTTGTCTTTTAGAACTGAAGTTCAAAAAAGTTGATAAAATGATTTTTATCAAATGATAAAATGACTTCAGTTCTTACAAAGTAGCCTTTAATACTGTTTGCATGTAAACATTTTTAATCAATGTGAAAAATAGTCAAAATAGAAAGCTCTGATATCTTTGCTTTTTAAGAGGAGGAGTCTAGATTTTTGTTCACATATTCTGAAAAATGATAGGATTTTTACAATATCATGCAATAACTATCACATAAGTTTATCCAGAGAAGATAAACTACATAAGTTATAAATTTCTAGAGAAATGAATATAGGTAATGAGAAAAAGTTACTCAAGGAAGCTAAAAGACACAGGTGCAGTAAACTTTTAATTTTCAGTTCTGAAAGATCTAATTTTTTTCCTTTTTCTTTCCGTTAAACATAAAACTGTCTACCATATGGCTAAATGATCTTTCAACAGACTTCATGAACGAAAACCCATCTGAAGTAATTAAAAAGCCCAATACTTATGAAGTACAAACAAGAAAGCAAATTCTGTATGCATGGCATTTTATTTTAATGGCTTGCTGATACTGGTATTGCTTTTCAGTGACAGATGGCTTACAACACTTGAGGACACACAAATGTAAAAAACACAATAATGGATATCAGGAAATTCCTTACTACTTTAGTGTATAAATTTCTTAACTGTTTTTAACTATAAATATTTTCTTGCCCATTATCCTGAATGAGAACAATTTTTCTCATAGTGAAAATTTACCCACTTTTATGATAAATACAGCAAAATCTCTTAAGCAGAGCAAACATGATAGTCAAAGCCTTAATTGATTTGCCATAAAATGATTTCACATTGGATTGCCTAAAAATAAACTTTAGTATTAACAGGTTAGCATAAAAGTCTACATAAAAGTGTCTTCAATATAGAATACAGCAACTCTAATTACTTTCAATAAATTATTCCTACCTCTATTCCAATTCACCAAGTTTCAATGTAACAAATCATTAATAGACATCCCTTGGATATCAACTCTTCCCTAGTAAATTAAAAAATGATCTACAAATAAAATTATTAGTATCTTTCTCAGATTACTTTATATTTACATTCTTTATCATCCCAAGGTTCTGGATTTTTGTTACTTATACAGCAATCACTCAGAATTATATAGTCAACTTTAGGTTTTTCTGGGGTTAGCTAGTATTTTTTTTCCCATCATTAGTACTCTGCTTAGAAATGGGTGTAACTCAGTAAAGTCATTAATTATGTTTTAAAATTAGATTGTAAAGTATTTTTATTCCATGAAATCAAGATGCCAGAATATTAATAATAATGTAGTGTGAATTCAAGGATGCAAACCTAGGAATGAGAAAGGTGATACTTTCACTACATAACCTGGCCCCTTAGTATAGAAGTAGGTACTATGAAAGTTTGTAATCCTATCCTATATAACAAAAGCCTAGGTGGTGTCATGCCCTGTGCGACGCCCTCGAATGACGTTGTCACAAGATGGCCACCACAAGATGGCTGTCACAAGATGGCAAGCAGGGGAGGGCAGTTGTGGGCGATCAGGCCTGCAGGGGAGGGCAGTTGGGGGCAACCAGGCCTGCAGGGGAGGGCAGTTGGGGGCAATCGGGCCAGCAGGAGAGGGCAGTTGGGGGTAATCGGGCCAGCAGGAGAGGGCAGTTGGGGGCCATCAGACTGGCAGGTAAGGGCAGTTGGGGACGATTGGGCTGGCAGGGGAGTGGTTAGGGGCAATCAGGCAGGCAGGCAGGCGAGAGGTTAGGAGCCAGCAGTCCCAGATTGTGAGAGTGATCCCAGATTGGAGAGGGTGCAGGCTGGGCTAAGGAACACTCCCTCCCCACCATGCACGAATTTCATGCATTGGGCCTCTAGTGAAAAGTAAAAAAAAGACAAAGCAAGAAAATTTCAATAGCTAATAGGTAGGGAGAAAAAAGCTGAGGTCAATCAGCTCAAGTAATATGAAGAGCAAAACTGTTGCTACTGAGGGCAGAGATATTTAGAATCTAAAGCAGTCCAGCCAAGGTGGCTCAGTGGTTGAGCATCAGCCTATGAACCAGGAGGTCACAGTTGTATACCAGTCAGGGCACATGCTTGGGTTGCCCGCTAAATCCCCAGTAGTGGACGTGCAGGAGGCAGCCAATAAATGATTCTCTCTCATCATTAATGTTTCTATCTACCTCTTCCTCTGAAATCAATAAAGTATATTTAAAATAGAATTTAAAGCAAATTCCTGATGGCGATTAAGTGTCTGACTACATAGAATTTGGAATAAAAAATCTATCACAGTACTCATTACGTTGAAATACAGTTGAATATATAAAAGTGTTGTGATCATACTAAAAGTATAGACTCAGACAAATTATTTTTATCATATTAATGCTTTTATACATTTTATTAGTTTCTAAACAGTAAAGATAATAAAAGCTTTAAAAATTATTTATATAATTAGAGATTAAATAATTATTTAAAAATTTTAAAATAATTTTTACTTAATGTTAATAGTAATGCAAGCATAGTTTCCAACCTATGGCAATTTAGTATATAAAAGTTCCTCAATATTTTTTCAAGTAACTATTGTTTAATCAACTAAATTAAAATAAAAATGAAATCTTAGATAATCTTGGATAAAAATGAAATGTACTATACCTTGACTTCTGTTCTCTTAAATGCTAGAAAAGTTGTCTCTTGTTTGAGTTTAGTTTCTGGTTTTTTAACCAATGGATCTTTGACAGCGGGAGCTACAGAAACAACTGTGGGAGCTGGTTTCTGTGGTGGTTTCTGAGTTTTTTGAGCCTGTAGAAATTAGTATAAAATTAAATTAGCTGTAAAATCTTACTTGAATGCACAGAAAAGACAATAAAAAAATCTATCACAGTACTCATTAAGTTGAAATATAGTTGAACATTAAAAAATGTTGTGATCATACTAAAAGTATAGACTCAAATTATTTTAATCATATTAATGCTTTTATACATTTTATTAATTTCTAAACAATAAAGATAAAATTTTTAAAAATCATGCAGATTAAGGTTAGCTAAATACCATTTTAACAAGACAAGTCAAATTGTTTTTTTATAAAAGGAAAATCACAAACTATTTGCAACTGTAATGCAGTACATTTATTTCTTATTATGGCTGGGTAAAGACTTAGGAGTTTCATTCTTGGGGTTCAGGCATAAGTCTCTGGGTAATTAGAATGAGTTAAAAGTAGTTCAGATCAATTATATGGTTTTAAATACAGACTTGGAAGAAAAATTATTAGTGATAAGTGAGGGAGCTTTTTAAGGTTTCTCCACACTATAGAAGTAGGCACGTTGAATTCTTAGAGAAAGCTCACAAATACAAATTATAATGTTATTAAAGACAGATTTGCATCCACTGTTCCTTTACAAGCATATTCAGTTTTATTTTGACAAATAAATATTTTTTTCTTATTTTATATAACTAGGTATTCTTTTTTTTTCTTTTTCTTTTTTACCATATGATCTGTTTCAAATGTGGGTTATGGGGATCAATTACAATCATGTAAGTGTTTAGCATATTGTATGAAATATGTTGAATGCTGGCAATATTAGTTACTATTTATTCACTATAATTATTTACAAATGATAAGGAATTTGGAAGAACCCATCCACAGTGAATGGAGAAAAATGCTCCCAGCCATTTAATTGTCTCTGACAATTCTAATAAGGTCATATAGGACTATACCAGGGAATTTATTAATAATTTGTTCCCACTTCTAGAAGTTTGAATACAGACTGTTTTATCCTTGTTTGGAGCTTTTTGTGGAAACTTCTTGTGCTGCAGGTTGATGTATTACATATAATTTTGGTCCTTAAGTCTCAATTCATCCCATTTTTTATATCACATATTTTCCACCGAAAGTGCACCTACTTTCAAACATCATTTATAAAGTAACATTCAGGTCAAGAATATGGTAAAGAATGCTGAAAGACTATCCATGGTAAAACATCTCCTACCTGCAAGAAAGGAGGGCCATCTCACTCTACTGTAAAACCATGTTATGAGAATGCCACTCTCAGAGTAAATCAGAAACACATGGTTCTGTAACTACAGCTTTCCATCTTACACATCCACCCACCCACATCTACTGTTCCAGAGGTTAGGCTCTGAAGACTGACCTAACATGCATGCTTTAGCAGATGAAGATTCATTACAATGAAGCCCAGGTAGGATCTCTGCCTAGGAGCCATGTTTAGTTCTGCTTCCTCTATTTCACCTAGCCATCTTAGAAGTGTAATAAGAAATGCCCAGAAGCTCTTGTCCTTTGTTAGTAATACTAGTTTAGGGAACTAGGATATTATCACTGACTCAGTGCTGATCAACAAAGGCACTATAATTTTCATTGGGTGACTACCTCAGACACTGCAGAAAGTATGTAATTCTCCACTCAGGGCAATAATGGCCAGTAAAGCAGCAATCACAAACACCACATATTTCTAAATGCTGCTGAGTAGGTGTGTATTATTACTGAGACAGAACCACCGCAATAAGTCATATGAGTGAGTCTTTTAGCTAGTGTTGAGGCAAAACTCATTTCCTGGTAGAGAGAAAATTTTAGAATTGAAGAATGACCTTTGACTCTGCCAGATACTACCACAACATTCTTATCTAGGTCTTCCTATAATAATGTGTACTGCAGAAACTGCCCTATTTGGAGAAGTTAGTGCAGGGAGGAAAGAGATATAAGATGCTACTTATAGTACCTTTGTGATAATTTGGAGAGATAACCAATGCATGTATGAGGATCTTACCGTAAGCAATTATACTTAGAATGACCGGGCTTAGCATCCCCAATGTTTCCAGATTTCTTCTTATAAACCTTGTGTTTACTGGATCCAGATATTCAAGCTAACTTCAGATCATGCCTTTTGGTTTTCCCCAGGTCCACCCTTGCTGTATTCTAATCATGTTCTAACATTAGTCATGGCTCCCCATTGAGTACTTTGACTATTGGACACACAGACTAAACTTATTGATTATTGATTTCTGGTACTAATCCTCATTTCCACCATTACACATATCTTAAAAAGAGAACAACAGAATGTAAGACAAGTCCAGTCCTGAATTATGCTTTGGTGCTATGCCAATGAATAAGACATGGTCTTACTGATAAATAAATTGGGCATTTGATTTGCAAAGATGATAAAGAATAAAGGGTATCCCAGATGAAGAGAATCTGAGAAGTAAAACATATGGGGACATGAAAGTTCACTACATACTCAGGGAATGATACACTTAGTCTGCCATGGCCAGAATGTATGGGATATATGGTGAAGTGGTAGGACAGGATACAAAACTGGACTTCTGTCAAAGAGAGAAGGCCCATATATATATACCCTAATGAGTATAATCTCATTCTATCAATAATCAAAAGCCCCTGGATATATTTAAACAGATAGAATTAGATAAATATTGCAGTGAGTAAAGTAGATTGAAGGGAAGCAAGAAGACCTCTTAAGAGGCTAAAGCAATAGACAAGAAATGAGAGATTTGTGGAGTAGGGTAATAAGAGCAAAATAAACAGATATGAGAAATATATAAGAAGCAGAATTAAACAACAAGATATGGAATTAAAGGAGGTATGAAGGATAATATTTTCTAATTGAAGCAATTGGGGGGGAAATTGAATGGAGAAGAGAACAATTTTAATTTTTTTAAAAATATATTTTATTGGTTTTTTTACAGAGAGGAAGGGAGAGGGATAGAGAGTTAGAAACATTGATGAGAGAGAAACATCAATCAGCTGCCTCCTGCACACTCCCCACTGGGGATGTGCCCGCAACCAAGGTACATGCCCTTGACTGGAATCGAACCTGGGACCCTTTAGTCTGCAGGCTGATGCTCTTTCTGCTGAGCCAAACCAGTTAGGGCTAATTTTAAAGACATTAAACTTAAAGTAACTGAAAGCTATCTGATTAGTTGCCGAAATTGACTCCAGAAAGAGAGAACTATAAACATAGATTTGGTGTAAAATAAATCATAAAAAATGGGGACCAAAAACTTAGAGAACAGTGATTATTTTAAGATACAGTGAAATAAAAATAATTAAAAAATAATTTAAAAAGACAGACACATTACTATCACAAATTAGTTATTTTGTCCATTACCAATTCTTAGTAACTACATCTGTCAATGCACATACAAACACAGCCTTTGTACACAATTACAAGTGTAATGGTCTGCTCACTCAGGAACAGACATTTTCAATATTTCCCTACCAGACTCACCAAAGACAGGCTTTCTATCTTACCATTTCCCACAATGCATTATAGTATTTTTAAATGTTTAGAAGTACACTGAAATACTAATAAGAAATATTTATATGTTATGGATCTCCAATCCTGTTTGTTTGTTGCTATATTAGAATAAATAAAAGCTGAACAGAGAAAAGTGCATATTACCTGGTCTGGTCTTTAAGCTAGTCATATAAATAAAACATATACACTTTATAAACAAACATTTAAATAGTCAGCTTTATGATTTATTTTTCAATATCATAATAGTTCAAATTTTTATTTTGAAAAGCCATATCAACAAAAATACTGACAGAGACTATTTAAAATAGAGAAAAATTATTCTTACCATTTTTTTCATTTGTCTGGTACATCGGGCACAATACCACACAAGGCGAGGGTCATTCACTTCCTTGTCTGTCACTTGGGGCTTATGGCAATCTTGGTGGTAGAGGTTATGGCACTCTTGACATTCTACTAATTGATTACCAGATGCCACTGTCATTTGCCTAAGGAAATATAAATAACATTAAACACTGCACTTATTTGACTGCATGCAACAATTAAAAGCCATTTTAAGGTGGTTTGGGGAAAGTTTGATATATAAAAGACAATTAAAAACACCAGGAATCAAAAAAGCAAAATAACAAACCCCAAGATGTAGCCTATACAAACACTTCCTTTCTTTTAAAGCTTATGCTCACCATTAATAAATATGTAAGGTGCTTTAGCAGCTACATTTGGGTATATTCTCCCTGCCTTTCTCTTATAATATTTTTATTTCTCCTAGAAGTAGTAGACTTTGGCTAGTCCTCCAACAATCTCATAACATTTTTTTTGTACCTCTGTTAAATTCCTTTTTATTTGTTACTTACATGTTGTTCTATTATCTTCATTGATATATGACCTGCCTAAAAGTGGGAACTGGACCTAACATATAGTGCCTAGCACATTACTTTGCAGACAAAGGTGTTCAATAAATAAATGTCTTATCAACTGAATAAAATGTAGCAATATAAAAATCAAAAAAGTATAAATTCCAATAGCACAAAAAGCAATCATCAAGTATTAGGTCTCCTGATGGAAGGTTACAGTTACTAATTCTCTCCCTATTATTACTTTACAATTTATTTCTTTATTTAAAAATAATAACCTTCATGGTAGATAAAGGGTGAAATAAATGAATATGAAAACAGTGAAGCCCTAACAAATGATCCCATTCAGAAGTACATATAACAAGATCAGGTCTAAAATTTACAAAATTTATAGTTATTTACTTAGTCCCAGTACACCAGAATTTAACATTTTCATGAATAAAACTGCAAAAAAATAGCAATCTTCTCTGCTGTGCTAGGAAGTGAAAGCCATTAGTAATTAAAAATATAGCCGTAGCATCGAAGAGTTTAAAATCTAAGTTGTTCTGGTTTTTTAAAAAGTTTAATTAAATTTATTGGGATAGCATTGGTTAATGACATTATATACAGTTCAGTTGTAAAATTCAGAAATCTTTCTTCTCAATATCTACCTGAAAAATTTGAAAACACTTATCTGTAAAGATATATGTACTGCTATAGACAAACATAATTATCTATGTTTTTATACCTATGTATCCATGTTTTAAACAACACTCAGAATAACCTTTGTGACCCATTGATTTCATTCCATTATCCTTTGGAAAAGATTTAAAGGTGTTTTAAGAAGTGTTTATATATATATATATGTGTGTGTGTGTGTGTGTGTGTGTGTGTGTGTATCAGTTTAGTTTATAAGTACTATCAACCATTCAGGGAAAAGAAAAAGCAACACTGACTTCTTAAAAGAATGATGGAAATAATTGAGTCTGCTGAACAGACTCTTTCTCACTAAAGAATAAAGCAATAATTGCTTTCTCTCTAGAACCCAAGAATGCAGAAAATATTACTATAACATAAGAGATTAAAGATGCCACAGTCAGGAAAATAAAATATTAGACAATTTTCAAGATGTTAAATTGCTATATTGGCAGTTCATAGGGAATAATCTACTTACCTCTTACCCACATACAAGTAAGAAAAACAAAATAAAAAACACTCAATAATTGGTCTGACATTTTATTGTTTAGTTGTTTGCTCTTTAGAAAGAAACAAAAGAATCTGTGGCAAAGCACAACGTACCTACAAACAACACAAGCCAATCCCATCTCCATGGCAAAATCATCTGCACTGGTCTCCTCAAAACTGGAAAGGTCAGCCATAGCTAAATCCCTGCTGGTTTGCACGGTAATGGGAGAGGACCGTGTCTCTGGTTTCTCCAATCTAGGTTTCTTTGGTATGTCAACTCCTTCAGTGGTGTCTGATTTCATCTATAAAAAGCACCCAATCAGAAAGTAACATGTTATAATAAACTTTAAATCACTGAGAGGCAGATAGGCAGCATGCAATGACCAAGTCCACTTGACAGAAGATATTTTTACAGAGTTAGGGACAAACATACTAGTACACACTAAAGATCTGTAGAAGATTTATAACAAAATCATAATCAGTATGTTAAAAGAAACCAGCAAGGTAGAAATAAATAAATTAGAACAGCTTACTATGTACCTGTATTTTTCTTTGTCCCCTCGACATGGGAGTTCGACCAGAAGTTTGACCAGGGGGTGGGGCTGGGCGGCCAACCTCGGGAAGGGAGGCCCCAACCAACTGGGGGTGGCAGGCAGCCAGGAGAAGGGAGGTCCTGGCCAGTAGCTGGCAGCTGCTAAGGACCCTACCCGTGCACAAATTTCATGCACTGGACCTTTAGTTTATAATAAAAACTCTCAGCAAAGTGAAAATAGAGGGAACATATCTCAACATAATAAAGGGCATATATAACAAATCCACAGCTAACATCATACTCAATGGGAAAACTTAAAGCATTTTCCTTAAGATCAGAAACAAGACAGGAATGTCCACTTTGACCACTTTTATTCAATATAGTACTGGAAGTCCTAGACACAGAAAACAGACAAGAAAAAGAAATAAAGGACATCCAAATTGTAAAGAAACAAGTAAAAGTGTCATTATTTGCAGATGACATGATAGTGTATACAGAGAACCCAAAAGGTTCCACCAAAAAGCTACTAGAACTGGTAAATTCATGAAGTAGCAGGACACAAAATAAATATCCAGAAACCATTTGCATTTTTATACATCAACAATTAACTATCAGAAAGGGAAACCAAGAAAACAATCCTATTTACAACTGCATAAAAAATAATAAAATACCTAGGAATAAATCTAACCAAGGATGTAAAAGACCTGTACTCAGAAAACTATGACACTGAAGAAAGAAACTGAAGAAGATACAAATAAATGGAAGCATATAGCATGCCCATGGATAGGAAGAATTAACATTGTTAAAATGACTCTATTATCCAAAGCCATCTATAGATTCAATGTATTTCCTATCAAAATATCAATGAAGTATTTCACAGAACTAGAACCATAAAAGACCCCAAGTAGTCCAGCAATTTTGAGAAAGAACAACAAAGTTGGAAGTATCATGCTATCTGGTATCAAACTATACTACAAGGCCACAGTAATCAAAACAGCATGGTACTGGCATAAAAATAGACATATAGATAAAAGGAACAGAATAGAGAGCCCAGCAATAAATCCATACCCATATGGTCAATTCATATTTGACAAAGAAGATAAATCAGTCTATTTAATAAATGGAAAACTGGACATATATGTGCAAAAAAAAAAAATGATACCAGACCACCTTCTTACACCATACACAAGAATAAGCTCGAAATAGATTAAATACTTAAATGTAAGACTCAAAACCATAAAATACTAGAAGAAAACATAGACAATAAGATCTCATATATTTTTATTCACAATATTTTTTGTAATATATCTCCGTGGTTAAGGGAAACAAAAGAAAAAATAAACAAATGGGATTACATCAAACTAAAGTTTTTGCATAGCAAAGGAAACCATCCACAAAATGAAAAGACATCCAACTAAATGGGAGAACATATTTACCAATGATGCATCTGGTAAGGGATGAAATGGGCAAAGGACCTGAATGGACACTTCTCCAAAGAGGACATAGATGGCCAACAGATATATAAAAAGATGTTCAAAATTATAAATTATCATAATAAGGCAAATTAAAACCAGAAGGAGATATCACCTCACATCTGTCAGAATGGCTATCATCAAAGAATCAACAAACAAGTGTTGGCAAGAATGTAGAGAAAAGGGAACCCTTGTTCATTGTTGGTGGGAATGCAGAATAGTGTAGGAACTATGGAAAACAATATGGAAATTCCTAAAAAAATTAAAAATGTAACTGCTATATGATCTAGTGATTTCACTCTGGGTGTATATCCAAAGAAACTTAAAACACTAATTCAAAAGAATATATTCACCCTGTGTTCACTGCAGCGTTATTTACAATAGCCAAGCTACGGAGGAATCACAAGTGCTCATCAATAGACAAAATGGATAAAAGAGCTGTGGTACAAAAGCCATAAAACACACACCATGAAATCTTACCATTTGTGACAACATGGATGGACCTAGAGGGTATTATGCTAAATGAAATAAGTCAGTTAGAGAAAGACAAATACCATATGATTTCACTTATATGTAGGATCTAAAGAACAATATAAAATGAACAATCAAAACAGACACAGACGCACAGATCCAGAGAACAGACTCATGGTTGCCAAAGGGGAGGGGTGTTGGGGGCTGGGTGAAAACAGTGAAGGGATTGAGAAACACAGATTGGTAGTAACAAAATAGTCACAGGGATATAAAGTACAGCATAGGAAATAAAGTCAATAATATTGTATTAACTATGGTGCCAGATGGGTACTGGAAATATTGGGGAAACACTTTGTAAAGTATATAATTGTCTAAGCACTGTGCTGTACACCTGAAAGTAATACAAATGATATTGAATGTAAAACTATAATTGAAAAAAAGAACTATCCTAATAAAAGGTGCTAATTAGAGCAGTTGACCGACTTCCTTCAAGACAAAGCCAAAGTGGCAAGGGCCGAGGCAGAGGCAGAGGCAGTTAGGGGTGATCAGGTCAGCAGGGGAGCAGTTAGGGGGTGACCAGGCTGGCAAGGGGGCAGTTAGGGGGCAATCAGGCTCAGGCCGGCAAGCAGAGGCACTTAGGAGCGATCAGGCAGGCCGGCAGGGGAGCAGTTAGGGAGAAGCCAGACTGGTAGGGAGCAGTTAGGGTGCAGCCAGGCTATCAGGGGAGCAGTAAGAGGGTGACCAGGCCAGCAGGGGGGCAATTAGGGGGTTATAGGCCAGCAAGCAGAGGCAGTTAGGGGCGATCAGGCAGGCAAGTAGGTGAGTGGTTAGGAGCCAGCGGTCCCGGATTGTGAGAGGGTTCAGGCTGGGCTAAGGGACCCCCCCGCCCCCACCATGCATGAATTTCATGCATTGGGCCTCTAGCAGTAAAATAAAATATACTGAAAATAAATAAATAATGAACTATCTACCAGTCTATATTTGCTATATTTGCTTCAAAGTAAATTCTGTCTCCTAGCTTTAAGATATAAATATTATAGATACACTTGTCAGATTGGCAAAAATTAAATAATATGGCAAGACATGGAGAATTTGGCACTCTTACATTTTATTGGTGAGAGTATATGTGTAATATACTTTGGATAGAAATCAGCCTAGTAATGTTGAAGATGTACCTACACTATTACATCCTTTGATACAGGTATACAACCTATTGAAGCTATTATCTTGTGTGCAGAAATAAGTACAGAACAGCTTATTGAAGCTCCACTATAACAGAGAAAAAGGAGAAATAGCTAATTATTCATGTTAGGGAATGGATAAACTGGCTTATTCATGAAACGAATATTATATGGTAACTGAAATATTCAGCTCTACATGTATCAACATAGGTAAATTTCAAAAGCACATTGTTGAGTGGAGGAAAATGTAAGTTAACCAAGAATGGAGGTGTACACACACACACACACACACACACACACACACATACGTACAGTATAGCATTTATATAAATTTAGAAGCACAGCAAACAATACAATACAGTTTATAAATAGGCAAAATATTTATTAAAAGTATGAAAACATATGGGACTAATATACCCCACCTATGGGGAAGGGGTATTAAATTTTAATGTAGTTATTACTAAGTGCTAAAATATTAAAAGTTACCTATGTGCATAAATCATTCAAAATAGATAACCCAAGAATTATTTGTAGGCTTTATTAAGGTATATGCCATTTTGTAACAAGTTTCACATTTAGTCATTTATATCTTTACTTTTTAATTTTTATTTATTTCTTTACTCTTTATTCTTTCCTCTCTATCTTTTCTTGTCAAGTGTTTCATTCAGAATATTTGAGTTGTGGATTAAAGTTTATATTTTAAATTAGTACATTCCCTGGCTCAAATATTTGTTGGCAATGACTTCAGTAAATAGTTCAAAATATTTCCAAATGTTACTCATTTTTCAAAAAAAAATCAATGTCTATAATTATCAAAATATACTTACTGAAAGGTCATTATGTACTTTTTAGGCACTATTACTAAAAGAAGTAAGCACAAACTATTGTTTCTGCCTATAAAGGACTGATTACACCGTTTGATTATTTCTACTAGATTAAAATAAAATCTTACTTTATCAGCAGGTCTCTTCTCAGCTTCCTTCTTTACCTTTTCAGTTGTGAGAACCTTGCCATTATTATTGCCAGAAGGAAGACTGGATGATGTTTTGGGCTCTTGCTTACTGGAAATAGTTTTTGTGCTTGCAATTTTGGGTGGCTCCACATCCTAAAAGGTGAAATAAAAGGATAACCATGATTAAATATTTAGATTTAACACATCATAAAGAAGTAGATCATAAATCTAAACAACCTTCAGTTAAAAATTAAGACATCATGTTGTGACCAATGTAACATCCTTTACTTTAGTTTTTATGAGAAATAATTGATAAACTGCACCTATTTAAAGTGTAAAATTTGATAAGTCACATCTACAAAACCATCACTACAAGTAATCTTTCGTCCTCCAAAGTTTCCTTGTGGCCCTTTATAGTTACTCCTAGAGGTATCAGCCTAGAGAAACTATTCCCTCCCATCCTCAGACAGCCACTGATCTGCTTTCTATCACAATGAATCAGTTTTTATTTCCTAGAAATTATATGCTGAATGGTAGTCCATTTAGTGGATATACCACAAGTTGTTTATCTATTACCTACTGATGGACATTTAGGTTGCATAACATTTGGGGCTATTACAAATAAGTTTTTGTGAATATTCATATACAAATCTTTTGTGGGCATATACTTTCATTTCCCTAGGATAAATGTCTTGGACTGGAATGGCTGAATCATGTGGTAAGTATATGTTTTTAACTTTTTAAGAAACTGCCAAACCATGTTCCATAATGGTATACCACTTTACATTTCCACCAGGGGTAAACAACAGTCCCAGTTCCTTCACATCCTCACCAATACTTGGTATAGCTAGTCTTTTTAATTTTAGACATTCTGATAGGTATACACTAGTATATTATTGTGAATTTATCTATATTTCCCTAATGACTAATAATATTGAACATTTTAAGTGCTTATTTGCCATACATGCATTTTCTTTGGTAAAGTGTTAAAAAATTTTGTCCATTTTTTGAAGATGGGGTTGTTTGTTTTATTATTGAGCCTAAAGAGTTCTTCATAGATTTGGGATACTAGTCCTTTATCGTTTACATGATATGCAAATATTTTCTTCAAGTCTGTGGCTTGTTTTTTCATTTCGTTTTAAGCTTCTAATCCTTGTTCTTACACTAAAGCTTTGCTAATATATATGCACCTCATCCCTTCCCACCAAAGAAAATCATTTCCCTATTCTAAGTAAAACATCTGAATGTGGTCTATTTTTCTATGATATTACAGAAAAGTATAAAAATATAAATGGGAATGCTACTTATCATCTTCAGAATAGTGGTGCCTCTGCAGAGGAAGAAATGAGAAATGGGCTTTAGACTCACTGGGAGCAGGGCTTTTTTTACTCTTGATCTGATTGTCTAGTCTGGGGTTGGAAAACTAAAGCCTGTAGAATAAATCTGGCCTACTGCCTGTTTTTATAAATAAAATTAGATTAGAGCACAGCTATATCCACTCATTTATGTATTATCTATGCCTGCCTTCATGCTATCATGTGGAATTAGATACTGTGACCAAGACCATCTGGCCCACAAAACCTAAAATATTTACTATTTGACTCTTTTTAGAAAGTTTGGTGACTACTCCTGTAGACTTAAGAGTGATGGAGAAAATGTCAATAATGTAGATTAAATATGAAAGTGTATTGTGTGGCCCTGGTAAGCATTGCTCAGTGGTTAGAGTGTCGGCCTGCGCACCTGAAGGTCGCAGGTTTGATTCCCAGTCAAGGGCACATACCTGGGTTGCAAGTCTGATCCTTGTCCCAGGTAAGAGCACATATGGGAGGCACCCAATCGATGTGTCTCTGTCATATCGATATGTCTCTGTCTGTCTCTCTCTCCTCTCCCTTCCCACTCTCTCTAAAAGTCAGTGGAAAAAACATCCTCACTCCTCAGGTGAGGATTTTTTTAAGTGTATTGCATCTATAACATAAAAAACGGAGGAGACAGTCTTGCAGTATTTGAAAACTATCATCTAATTCAGCAAAGAAGTTGCTCAGGTCATCAATAGATGACTTAAGTTCATTATTTAAACTTCATTATTTAAGATTTGACTTTCTGATGTAAATGAAAATATTAACCAATTTTTACATTAGAACTACACTCGAAGAGCTGGCTGTTAGTGTTCATAAGCACACCACTGTCTCCAGGTGACTCTTATGCATGCTGAAGTTTGAAAAGCTCTGGTATAAATCATTCTCACACAATTTTAGAGATGGAAAGGTTCAGCTGAAGGCTAAAATTAAACGAACCTGTGCTTTTAAAATACCCCTCCTTCCAGGGCATTTTCTCTAAATAACCAAGATAAGTAACTTCTAGCTAGAAACCTAAGGACAGCAGGCTTTTTAATCACATATTTTTCCTGTACTTTAGTAAACTTTCTTTTGTTTTAGAATATCACAATACTGCTTCTTTAGTAATAATAGGTTTTTCCTACTTGGAAAATACCAATACTTAGAGCAGAATAATCTTGGTAGTGTTTTGTAGAGTTGCATTAACTTGGTTGGTTTGCACTCAATGAACCTACCAGAATGACAATGGTAGAAAAATGAGGTCACAATAAAATGTCCTGAGAATTGTAGAGCTAATGTAAAAAGAAGGCTGGGGGCAAAATACCACTGTTTACTTGGGTCCTGAGCCTGACATCTGGCCCTGTCTTGAGTTTGAGAATCTGGATTAGACTGAGCTAGTTCTTTAGTTCTGTCCCCACCTTTTCAGTTTGGTATCTAGGTTCACAGACCTGGATGATTTGGAGTTCCAGGCTAGAGGTTTAGAAGGTTATGAGAGAATGCCTTAGAAGGTATTAGAGAATATAATAGCAACCATTCACTAAATGGGTATTTGTGTACCTCATAGATACTACACTGGGTGACTTACACACTATATATTTCTTTTATATTCACAACTTTGCAAGACAGTTCTTATCATCCCCATTTTACTAATAAATAGTCTAATGAAATGAAGCTACTATCTACCTCAGTTTCCTTATTGTAAGATGAGGGAAATATATAATACCCATCTCAAGGACAGTTACCACAATTAACAATAATTATACACATATACCACTCAGAAAAGTACCTGGGACACAGTAAACGTTAGGATATGTTTCCTATTTAACCGCACAACTAGTAAAAGGCAAGTTGGGATTTAAAACAGGTGTGTGTGGTTCCAAATTGTCTATTCTTTACACATAAAGCTGCTTGGTCATTTTGTTATTATTATCAGGATTGGAGCTATGCAGTTCTCATAGTTCATCCATATCTTCTTCCCCCTTAAATTTGCCTACACAAATATTCAATTCACTTCAATGCAAAACCCTTGTCCTTCTACTTCATTTTTTTTTGCCCCTAAAATATTAAAAGATAATTACAAGCAAGTTACAGTTTTATTCAGTAGCTTTAAAAAAAACCCTCTGATCATACAGAATTTGAAATTAAAATTTATCATAAATAAGTTGGTTTCGATACACAAAAAGTAGAACAGACTATCCCTACACCCAACTAATTTTTCTATAACAGTTCTCTAAAAGCTTGAAGAAAGAAAACTAAATTAAAGACTATAATTCCTTCATGCCACAGGAAAGATCATTTTGGTAGAGAGAACTATTTTAAGATGGTCTAAATGTTAAAACTACTGCCACAGGCCTTAAAACTCCCTCTGAGCTTTTTATTCATGTAGGTACCTTTTGAGATGGACGATAACTTGAGTCAATGCCCCGAGCCAAAGATTCATCAAGTAAGGCTTTTAGCTTTTCAGCAGAATCCTTACTCTTTGAATGTAAGAAGCCTAGTGCTTTCAAAAAAATGGGATCAAGTTCCAAGTTCACGGTGGCAGCCATTGCAAATACCTGAAAGAAAAAAAGAGGGAGGTAATTTAGAGACAATGAGTAAAGTTTATCTACAGTTTATTTTGTTTATAACAAGTAATGCTGTGCATATGATACAAAACTGAAAATATCCAAAAGGTTACTACAGAAAGAAATATCCTTCTGAATGGCATATCTAGTACTTTTTCCCTGAAGCAAGAGTTAACAGTTTTCTGTATATGCATATCCAAGTTTTAAATCCAGATGAGCTCCTCCATGCTACAAAGACCCCTCCTAACTTTATTTTAAAATATATACTTACAGATATGCAAATGTATTTTTTCTGGGGAGAAAGAACCTATCTTTCATTTTTCAAAAGGCCAATGACCACCCCCCTCAATCCAAATTAAGAACTAGTGAAGAAAAGGCTATCTAAATTTGTGAAAATAGATACTAAGAAAAATGTTAAGGTATGATTTTCATTCATTTTTATGATCTATTTAGCCATAAGAGCCATTTTATTAAAACACAGTGATTAGCTTTCCAAAAAAGTTAAACCACTATTCTTTAAACCCTTTTCTGGTGTTATTGTCTTATTGGGACTCAATAACTAGCCTTCCTTTAGCATAAGAATGTTACCTTTCTGAAAACCCAGGAACATTTTCCTGACTTGTGCTTGCCATTTTCAAGTTGATTTCATAAATTAGAGATGACTTTTTTTCTATTATTTGGTATTGTTAGTTAATAAGACACACACATTTTTTGAGATTCTAGATACTAATAAAACATAGGATATATATATATATATATATATATATATATGTAAAATAAAACAAATATACACTTATAGTTCCATACACATGAACTTGATGTGTTAAAGTTTATTTTATATAAAAATGTCTTCTCAACTCTTATTTACATGACAGGGGAAAAAAGATTTAGTGTGGTAGCAGGGTAATGGTTAGAGGACGCATTGCTGCAGCTCACCTCAGCTATCTCTCTGTCTCCTTAGTTCTCATCTCCAATTTTGAATGCCTCAAAAAAGCATACTAATGATAATCTCATTGGATCACATTTAGATTGTGGTATCACATGCCTTAACCTACTTTTAAAAACGAAGGTCTCTGAGGGATGGTGCTGTATCTACCTATACTGCCTATGTTAATGCTCTATGTCTAAAGAGATTAAAAATAGTAAAGATATACATCAAAGGCTTATGAAGTTCCGAAATGTTAAAAAGTTTTCGTTTTCCATTAATACCAATGCTATCACGTGCTTGCTTCTACTTCTGGTTGTCACTTTTTCAAATATTTCTCCAGGCAAGGAATTGTTAGAATAAAAACATACACTATGAGTTCAATCCTTTGATCAATATTCTAGGGCTTGAAATCTTCTATCCTCGAGGTTACTATTAAAATAATGCAACACACCTGCACTGCTAGAGTGAAGAATCTGTCAGCAATTCCACAGTAATCTCTCATTTTCAGGAATTTAAACAGGTATTAAACTTGCTGTAGGTTGATCTTGGCATATGAAAGCTCAGCTTGAAAATGGATTTTATTTGTTCCTTCCCCATCCACTTCCCGCCTAAGACCTCTCCAACTTTGACAGGACACACACACTGAACTTTTTTTTTTTTTTTTTAAGTTTTCTAGACGGTATTAGATATCAATTTGATAGCCTCAAAATTATTGTCAAATTCTGTGCTCTACTAAAATATCTGAATCACCCATGAGAAGAAATCCAAAGGTAAATACCAAAAGGAAAATAACCTACAATAATCTACCTCAGCCATATTAATAAGAATTTAACAAAAACTGAGAAGCAACCTTTGTCTTTTTTAAAAAATTGTATTAATCATACATCACCTATATATAAGAATAAGTACAGAAAGGTTATTTTAAAATTTGCTCATGGAGCTGGTCATCATATATATTCTGAGGAGAAAACAGCTCCTCATTAAAATATCCATGATGAAAAGGGTAAAACTGCCACTCTTCCTGAGTACACAGCCTAGTCTTTCTATTGACCTAACTTTTCATAGCTAAAGGGCATAGCAGTTTACTTATCCAGAACAATGTCTTGTGAGATACTGACGAAAGGATTGATACTTAAAGGAATCCTTATAGAAAACTAGAGAAATCATTACTTAAAATTCTATGCTGAAAAACAGAAGCAAGGTATTTACTGTTATGCATTTCCATAATCAGAGATTAAAGGTTTACATTAAAGACTAGTGGCAAGAGTCAGCAACTACATTATAAGACTTGTATCCCTGCTCTAAATTACTAATATGTCCCTCTAGCCCAGTGGTCTCTACTGTGGAATACAAGAAGAAAAATATTAGAACTTCTTTTTCTTTTAAAATTTTTATTAAAATAAACTATTAATATACAGTTATACAGTGGGGTCTTGACTTACGAGTGTCCCGACTAACGAGTTTTTTGAGATACCAGCTGTCTCTCTGACGATTTTTTGCATTGAGTTGATAGAGTAATTTGAGTTAACGAGCTCCTTAACGAGCTCGGTCTCGGAACGAACTAAACTCATAAGTCAAGGCCCCACTGTAGTAGTATATGCATAAATTGATAACTAAATACACACATATGGCTGTGTGCTCAAATTTTTTTTGTTCTTTTTACTCAATGATGAGAAAAGTTTGGAGGCAAGTGCTTTAGCCTACCTAGCAAATTCTGGTTATAACCAAACCTTAAGTACATCTTAAATTCATCAACCCTTATTACCACCACCCTAGAGACCAAGCTACCATCTCCATCAATTATCAACCCCATAGCAATAGCTTACTAGTACTCTTCCCACAACCACTCTCGTCCCCTCCAAATCATTTCATATCACTCACTTGCTTAAATTCCTCGTTAAACTTCTCACTGTCCAAAGTTTAAAGAACAAGATTCTTAACAAGGTCTCCAATGTGCTATGTGATCTGATAGCACATGTAAAGCAGTTCTGACAGTACCTGGCACAGAGCACATGCTCATTAAATGTTACCTAGTACCTCAAGCTATTCCCACTCTGTTGTATCCACATGACTTACCAGTATTTCAAATCTTTCAACATATCTTTTTTTCCTCAGCACTTTAGTAGAGTGTCCCATCCCCCATCTTATTCATTCTTCAAGTCTCAATTTCTGCACATATTCTTACTGGTCCCAAAACATTCTGTACTTATTTATAATAGCTACTACACTGTTAATCATGTAAACGGGTTTGTCACCCTCACTAGAATGTCAATGCCATGAGGGTCAGCACTAGATTGGTCTTACCTACTGCTACAAAGGTATGTCTAGCATTGTGCCTGACATATAGCTGGTACTCAGTAAATGCTGACCAAGTGAGTATGTTATCTACTTCCTCATTCAAAAAACCTTCTCCTCCTTGAGTTCTATTATATTCAGCTTTCCTGGCTTTCCTCTTCTATCTCTGACAACTCGTTCTCTGGCTTATCTTCTCACTCTTGTTTCTGTCCTTGTCCACCTTCATTAGTTCTGGAACCGATTTCTTCCTTGGCAATTGTATGTACAGGGGTGGGCAAAAGTAGGCTTATCGTTGTTCATATGGAAAAAGACAGGTAGGTGATGATTATTGCACTAGCTTTATTAACTCTCATGTACTCACAACTATAAACCTACTTTTGCCCACCCCTGTATATCATGTTTCCAACTATCATCTCTAGGCAGATGATTTCGTGTTTTTCCCCACTTCAATCTTTCTTAAACTCAAATTTCACATTTCCAATTGCTTCATAGAAATGTCTGCCTGCTTACCCTAATAGTATCTCAAATTCAGTGATGACTAAAATTCAGATTATGAATACCTTCCCCAAAAGTTTATCGTCCTGCAATTTCTTTCAGTAAATGACACACCTCTCCATTACTCAGGTCTGAGGCCTAAATCTCTCTCTTGAGTCCTCCCCCTGCTCCTTATATACAAACAATCAGCAGTCCTTTCCTGTGGATTCTGACTCTGTAACATTTCTCATATTTTCTCTGTTTTTCACTTCTACTGCTACTCAAATTCGGGTCTTTGTTAGCTTTTTTTTTTTTTTTGTACTACAACAATAATGTAGTATTCCCCTTGACTTCAATATTTTCACCATATTAATGTTCCCAAAACATATTTTTTATTAAATTTTTTTTCTTCCTCAAAAATTAAGGCTTCCCACTGCCTTCAACATAAAGCCCAATTTCTTGGCCTAGCATTTAAGAAGATTCTTGACTAGTGAAAAAAGTTTAATTCTTCATCTTGATCTTCCTGACAACAAAGCCACTAACTGGCCTCGCCACTTCCCATTTTTCCCTGCCCGGAAAGCTTTTTAACCAGTTTTGATTTCCAAATCCTTTGAAAACCCAATTCAAACACAACTTCTCATGAGGACTATACTCACAGTTGGTGTGTCCTTCTCCGCCCCCAATACAACCAATAATCTCTCCCCCCTAGTATGTCTTTTAGTGCTTTATCACGGTACTGGGACTTTCTAACTTGAACTATACCCCCCCCCCCCCCAAAAAGCACCAAAAAACCCCTCAAAAAACTCGTTATACTCTCTATACAACTCAGAGTACTTTAAGGGGAGAGTTTATATTTACTTTGCAAAGTACCACAAAATAATGGCTACAGAATTAGTAAGCGATCAAAGTCAAGTGTAATGGCCTTTTCTCTCCTACTCAATTCTAATCATTTCCAAAGTCCCTTCACAACAACAACAACAAACCCTCAAACCTATCACTACACCCCTGCCCCCCCTGCCCCGGGAAAAAAAAACCACACCCTAAATATCAATAAAGTAAAAGTGAAACTAAAATACCTTCTTCACGACTGGGGACTTGTACAATGTTTCTATCTGCAATACCCTCTTCCCAATCCTTCATCTGGCTTCAATTCATTAATCCCACTCACTGGACTGTAAACTCCGTGGGAGCAGGGACCTTTTTTTTTTTTTTTAAATTCACGGTTATACACCTAGTGCTTGGTACCTGATAGGTACTCAAATATCTTTATTGCACGAACTACTACGTTTTTGTTGAAATAACACCTTCTAGGGCTTCTGTGATCTCTCCCCCCTAAACTGGACCTGCACATAGACTAGTAACCACATACTCTCTCCCGGATCGCCTCTCCCACCCTACAGGGCGCTCTTAAGCCCAAAGCTGATCATCTGCACGTGCATGCCTTCACTCAAACCCACCCAGCAAGAGTGCAAGGTTAGGGCTGCCCTCTCACAATGGCTCGAGAAAGCTTTGCCCTCGCTGCCTCTGCTAGGTGCACCCCTTTCCAATGAATACGTGTCCTTGTTAAAGGTGCTGCCCTTTCTAACCCCCGCTGAGTTCTTGGCCCTGGGCTACATCGATACCTTAGGGGCGCGTCTAGGAAGGCGGGAGGGCATCGACCCCCCAACAGCCAAGGGGCAGAGAGCCTGAGAGCGACAGCGGGCGCTCAGTGGGAATGTCAGTCCTCTGCTCAACGCCCGGCACTCCCAAGGCCTAGCACCGGGGAAGGATCTTGAGAGGGCGCCCCAAAGAAGAGGAGAGCCACGGGCTGAGGGAGCGAGAAAGTCAAGTCACCAAAACCCTCGGAGGGAGGTTCGAGACCGGGTTCCCAGGGCTGAGCCTGCGGGCCGCGCCCTCCGCCCGCGCGCATTCTCCCCCCCGCCGCCCCCCCCCCGCGCCCCAACACCGCTGACGGGGGACAGCGGCAGCCGGGGGCGCGCGATCCCCCGCAAATTAGGTTTCCCGGCGACTGAGACCCCCAGGGAACTCCTCTCCCACCTCTTCCCTCGCGGAGGTCTCGAGCCTCCCCGAGGCGGCTGGGAGGGGTCGCCCGTCACCACTCACCACTCCGCCCCGCTACTCCGTCCTTTCCCCGTGGAGCCTTCCGAACTGGTTCCGGCACTGGGCTCTCCGACAGCGGGGAACAAAGGTTCCCGGGGCACCATCGAGGGGGAAGCGTTTTGGCGGTGCCACGGGGAGGAAGTGACGTCACTTCTTCCGGTCCGCCGGATTATGAATGGCGGCCGGCGGACCGCTGTTCCCCCTGACACGCAGTCTTCTGTCGGTCGCTGGTGCTTCCTGGCAACTAGGGGTCCGCTGGCGAAGACTCGGGCAGCGGCGTCGGAATCCCGGCCCGGGCGCGGCGGGCAGGCGCAGGCGGCCCGCGCGGCCCCGACACGTCCCCGCGCCCTCCCTGCCTGGCCGCGCGTCTGCGACCAGGTAAAGAGGGCGCTCGGGCCGCCGGCTCCGCCGTCCCCGCCAACCCCCAAGGCTCCTCTTTGCTTCCCGGGCGACAGGGCGCGGAATTAGTGTTCTGTCTCTCTCTGGCCCCTCCTTGCCCACGGGTTCTGAGGGTGTGGGTGGGGGCTCCGGGCTTCCTGCGCGGTAGGGGGAATGGAGCAGCTTCTAGTCGTAGGAGTCGGGCCGTTAGCCGTTGCTCTAAGTGTAATTTTAAGACCTCTTACATCGCGCTTTACCTTCTTTTCCATCGGCGCTTAGGTTTCCATTCCAGCCCTTCCTGATGGGAGGAAGCAGCTCTCTCTGTGGGCATCCTGCTTAACAGTTGCTCCAAAGGGTTTGTTTCGTGTTGGTCCATTTGCTTCTGCACGCCATCAGTGTTGCACTTCGGTGTTAAACTTCAGCAAAAAGTTTGCGTCTAACTTGCATGAAAGTTGCTTTGGCTTTAAAAACGTTTACTAATACACGTACTTCCCATCCCAACTCGACCTGATTTGGGGATTAGGCGACTTGTTTCCCCCCTCCGTTTATTTTTAATGCCAGGATCCCTTAATGCCACCGTCCCATTCCTGTCCTAAGTTCTTGAATGTCAAGGAAATGCCAGCATTTAATAATATATCTTGTGCTAAATTATTGATCAAGAAGCTACAATGCTTTTTCTAAGCTTATCTATAGAAAGTGTTTCAAGGATAAAAATGCAAAAGCTGGTAAGAACTAATGATGTGACAAATTTGAAACATGTAAACATGATCATTTAAATATTGTGGAAATAAATTCTTTGTTATAAATACAACCAAGTGATTTGCTGTCATATTTATTTATAAAATATATTTTTATTGATTTCAGAGAGGAAGGGAGAGGGAGAGAGAAACATCAATGATGAGAGAGAATCGTTGATTGGCTGCCTCCTGCAGGTCCCAGTGGGAATGGAACAGGCAACCCGGTCATGTGCCCTTGACGGGAATTGAACTCGGGGACCCTTCAGTCCACAAGCTGAGGCTCTACCCACTGAGCCAAAGCAGCTAGGGCGCTGTCATATTTAATAAAGCATTAAGCTATGTGAGTTTTTTTTTTAATTGCCTGGTGGGAAATACACACTACTCAGGATTGCCTTAAGCATGCTCAGTATTTGAAATTGTGTTTGAGTTCTACCTGAAGGCATCATTTTAATAGGTCTCACTTCAACAATAAGTCTGAAAAAAAATCAGATTTGAAAATCATTTTATCAGCTCATTTATTTATTTACTAGTATTCATACTTCTAGTTGTATGCTTTAAACAGAGTTCAAGCTTATGTAGTAGTGGGCTCATCGAGTTGTGTTTTTGGTTTTTTTTTAAACCTGTGTTTAAATATGTAGCTTCTGTATGACCTGTGATTTGAAATAAGAATAACTACTGTGTATCCAGTTGGCTTTTATAACAACAATTTAGCGGAACTTGAAACTCCACATTCTGAGGCTAGTCAACTAAAACATCTGTAGTATATACCTAGTTCTCTAGTGTATATTCTTTTTATCTTCAAGTTCAAAATAGCTGCCTCAATTCTTTTATGATTAGTACTTAAAATGAAAAGAGTGAAACCCATTTCGATCATAACCAGCTGTAGGAATTTAGTAATTTGATTTCAGGCTTGCTGATGTTTCTAACATGTTAGCATTTCATGCTGTGAATCCCTATTAATTATGAGGTCAGGCTTAGCTAGAGGCATTATGATTCTCTGGCAACAGGTGATTCCCTGATTTTCCGGGGAGAAGATGACACACTTCCTTTATGGCTAAATTTACAGTAAGCTTTTTTTCCTTTTAAGCATTTTTTTATTCCTTCTAGCCCAGATAAGAAAACACATAATTTTAATTACAGGATTTTGTTTTCTAGAACTTAACTGTAGGCATCCCCCCATTACAAAGTGCAATGAGCACTGAAATAGTTCAGACTTTTTTTCTTTTGTTAACTTTTAATATTTCAGGTAATTAGCTGCTGCTGATCTCTGTAGGGGCAAGTTGTTTGTTTTTGAAAATCTATATTACTGTAAGAAAATAGGGGTGACATTTGCAACCAAATAGTGTTATTTTGTGAAATGTATAAAAAACAAGCTAAGTTCTAATATCCATAATGTTGACCATTTGATGTAGTGGAGAATTTAAATGGGTTCAAATTTAAGTTTTAATTTCTAAGAAAGTAAAGAGTTTGAATTTTTTTCATACTTGTAAGCTGTGATGAGCTATTTTGTACAATATAAGCAGTTAATATGAACTTAAGGTATCACTTATATTCTATTGTGTGACTTTCTAGATATCAGCCTCATTAATAGTTTTTTTTTTTCAATATTTGGGGGTAGGGGGTACCTTTTCAGTTCAACACGGACCCCTTACCTTTCCTGAGAAGAAGTTTGAAATTAGAAAGCATAACTTGAGCTTCCCCATCAAAATTTGTGTATTTTAATAGTGTCAATGGATAAGGAATTTGGTGATTAATTATAAAAGAATAATAATAGCTAATATTTACTTAGGAACTCACTATTATAAATAGGCATTATTCTGTTTTCATAACACACTATGTGGTAAGTTGTAATTATTGTCCCCATCTTATAAACGAGGAAACTAAGGCACAGAAAAGTTTTACATTGTTTTTAAACATCAAAACCAGAATTTACCAACCCTGGTTAATCAACTCCAGACTCTAGACTCTTATCCATTACTTTATAATTATTGATGCATAAATATTCTACTTGCTAAGTCAATATGTAAAATCTAGATTCCGATTTCTCTTGCCTGAAAACATACATAAAATTTTTTATGCTTTTTAAAAATTCCTCACCTGAGGATATGCTTTTATTGATTTTAGAGAGAGATCAATGTGAGAGTGAAACATTGATTGGTTGCTTCCCAAAGGTTCCCCAACTGGGGATCAAACCTGAAGTATGTGCCCTGACCAGGAATCGAACCCACAGCCCTGTGGAGGGGACGACGATGCTCCAACCAACAGCCACACCAGCCAGAGCTATGCTTTATTTATTTATATGTTTGGATAGATTCTAGTTATTCTTTTTTTCCAGTTCAGCTCACAGAGGTGATCTTATTTCTTGATTTTAATTTATACATAGATGGCTATTAAAATTGTTGTATTCATTTGGGAGAGAGAGAATGGTGTCAAGATGAATGGGGTTAATGTATCAAGTCTAAAGTTTTTTTTTTCAAAACTAAAGTTCTTAATAGTACTCTCATTACAGTGATTACTGATAGTCATTTATGTATATCCATTCATTTTTTGAACTAAATTCTGAGTACTGTTCATTTAAGCATTGGAGATGTTATGTCAGTTAATCATAATAATAAAAGGCCAAGAGGTGTCACAACCAAAACGACCGGTCACCCTGGATTGCATGGTGCATCTCTTGGTCCCTCCCCTGCGGCCCACAGGCTTGGATCGCAGCAAGGCTGGTGGCCAGCTGGCAGGGCTGCAGGCGGAGCGGGTGGGCGGTGCATGGGTGGGCGGGGCTTCGCGATTTCAGGCGCTGGGCCTCTAGTAAATGCTATAAAGTAAAAGGGGCTAGTCGCAGCCGTGGGCAAACTACGGCCCGTGGGCCGGATCCAGCCCGTTTGAAATGAATAAAACTAAAAAAAAAAAAAGACCGTACCCTTTTATGTAATGATGTTTACTTTGAATTTATATTAGTTCACACAAACACTCCATCCATGCTTTTGTTCCAGCCCTCCGGTCCAGTTTAAGAACCTATTGTGGCCCTCGAGTCAAAAAGTTTGCCCACCCCTGGGCTAGTGAGTGATCGCAGTGCTTTTAAATTTTAGGTTGTCAGGAGAGGCTGCTCTGAGTTAATATTACAATGAAATGAAGGAACAAACCATGTGAATATCTTGAAGAAGAGCATTCTAGGTAGAGGGAACAGCAGATACAAAAATGTTCATGTCTGAGCGTTGTTCCTGGCATCTTCCAAGAACAGTAAGGAGAACTAGCTGGAGAGGAGTGAACAAGAGGGCAGAGGGGTAGGAGATGAGGTCAGAAAAGAAGGATAACTAGGGTCACATTAGGCCCTATAAAGGCCATGTTAGGAACTTGGAGTTTACTGGGGATGGTTGTGAGCAGGGGACGTGATGTGATTTATGTTTTTGAAGGATCACCCTAATTATTGTTGGAGCACTTACTGTTTTATGGAGAGTAGAGGAAATAGTTAATAGGCTTTTGTAGAGCTGATGATGACTTAGATTATGGTGATAGTAGTAGAGGTGCTGAGAAGTTGAATTTAGCATATATTTCAAAGGTAGAAATAGTAGGTTATGAGAGGAAATAAAGGAGTTATGAGCCTGAGCATCTGGATGAAGGGTGTTCCATCGTACCAAGAAGAGGACTAGACTACTAAGAGAAGAGGTTTAGGAAAATGTCCAAGTTGATACAGGAATTTGAAGTTCAGGGGAAAGGATATAAGTGAGAAATATAGGAATCATAGATGATATTTAAACTTCTGGCACTGGAGATCACCTATAACAGGCCTGTTATATTGTGAGTTGTTGGCCCATTAATGGGTCTTGAAATCAATTCAGTGAGTACTAACCAGAACTAAAAAACAATAAGAAACACAGAGTAAAAATTATTAGCTATCTCCCACATAGGAGATTTCTTCATAATTATTTTATTTCACTTTTATTCAGTGTATAATGAGTTGCATTATAAAATGTATTTCTCATTGTGTGGCCTGACCAAATGTTTGAAAGCCAGTACTCAAAGGAGTGAATGTAGTTTGAGAATAGGGCAAAGCATTAAGCCAAGGGTCCCTGAGAGGTCCAAGGAGTATCCAATAAAGAATCAGGAAGAAACTATCAAAGCACTTAATCCAGTGCTAAGAATAATAAAATACACCTGCCTTTAGAACAGAGGGTTTTTTCAATGATTGCTTAAAATAACATAATTTCTAATGATTTTTACTTTGGTAACGTTGCATATATTACATTCTGTTGAGTCGGCTCTGACTCCTGGTGACTGAATGAGTGATGTCCACAGTGTCTTGTTCTCAACAGCCCTGCTCAACTGGAGATTCATGCCTCTGGCTTTTTTTATGGAATTAATCCACCTCATATTTGGTCTTCCTCTTTTCCTACTGCCCTCTATTTTTCCGACCATTAGTGTCTTTTCTAAAGAATCCTGCCTTATGATTATGCCCAAAGTAGGATGGCTTCAGTTTTATTCTTGCCTCCAGTGATGTTTCAGGTTTAATTTGTTCTAGGACCCACTTGTTCATCTTCCTAGCAGTCCAGGATATCTGTATAGAGCTCTCCTCCAACAGCATGTTTTTTTTCCTATCAGCCTTCTTCACTGTCCAACTTTTACATCTGTACATAGTAATTGGGAATATGAGGGTGTGGATGATCTTAGCCTTGGTCTCTAATGACTCAACTTTGCTCTTGGTGATCTGTCCTAATTCTTCTATAGCTGCCTTCCAAGTCTCAGCATTCTCTTGATTTTTTGGCTGCAATCATTTGAATTATTGATTGAACCAAGGTAAGCAAAATCTTTAACAATTTCAGTTTTCATTGTCTGTTAAAATTGAGTATTTATTCTGTAGTCATGATTTTTGTCTGAATGTTTAAATGCAGTCCTACTTTGACTCTTCTTTCACTTTCATCAGAAGCTGTTTCAAATCATTACTGCTTTCTGTCAGTAGGATGGTGTCATTTACACATCTTAAGTTATAGATATTTCTTCTACCAATTTTCACTCCTTTGAGTCTAGCCCATTTCTTCATATATGTTCTGCGTTGAGATTAAACAGGGAGATGAAATGCACCCTGTCTGACCCTGTTGCATATAGGAAACTGAAATGGTTGCTGCAATAAAATTTCAATATGCTTCAATTTTTGAAATTTGGAGTTTATAAAACAGTGCTATTTACATTAGAAAAATACCAACTCCTGAATGTTTTCAAATAAGATTCCATTATAGGTTCAATTAAATCTTTTGGATTGATGTATGGTTCTCATTCATGTAATGGAAGTAAAGTGTACTTTCAAGGATTATGAAGATTAGAAGTAATATCTAAAATTCTCTGTGCTTAGTATATAGTGGGTGGAAAATAAAATGTAGATAATATTATTTAGAATTGTATTCTATGTTTATTCATTTATCTATTAAGATCCTATTAAATTCCAGGCATAGTAATATTTTCTTACTTGAAAACAAATCAATTATTCAATATTTTGTTGCAGTTAAATACTTTATGTTTTTATTATATAACTAGAGCCCGGTGCACAAAAATTTGTGCACTCAGGGGGCAGAGGAGGCCCCTCAGCCCGGCCTGTGCCCTCTCGCAGTCTGGGACCCCTCAGGGGATGACCACATGCTGGCTTAGGCCCGCTCCCCGGGGGATTGGGCCTAAGATGGCAATCAGACATCCTTCTGGCAGCCCGGCAGCCCTCGGGGGATGCCCACTTGCCAGCAGGGAGCAGACCTAAGCTGCAGTTGGACATCCTTAGTGCTGCTGAGGAGGCAGGAGAGGCTCCCACCACCACCACTGTACTGGCAGCCATCAGCCTGGCTTGTGGCTGAACAGAGCTCCTCCCATGTGAGAGTGCCCTGACCACCAGGGGGCAACTCCTGCATTGAGCATCTGCCCCCTGGTGGTCAGTGTGTGTCATAGTGACCAGTCATTCCCAGTCCTTCTGCTGTTAGGGTCAGTTTGCATATTACCCTTTTACTATATAGGATAGAGGCCTAGTGCATGGGTGGGGGCCGGCTGGTTTGCCCTGAATGGTGTCCCGGATCAGGGTGGGGGTCCCGCTTGGGTGCCTGGCCAGCCTGGATGAGGGGATGATGGCTGTTTGCAGCTGGTCACACCCCCTTCAGGGTGGGCGTCCCCACTGGGGTGCCTGGCCAGTCTGGGTGAGGGGCTGAGGGCCGTTTTCAGGCTGGTGGGTGACTGAAGCTCCCAACCGCTCCTTTTTTTCTTTTTTTCTTTTATTCTGGGATTTATTTACCTTCTATGGCTGTCACTGGAACTGAGAGCCAGCTTTAGCTCTGAGGCTCAGCTCCAGCTCTGAGACCTCGGCTGCTGAAAGCAGGTACTGGGTTTGTTTGGGTTCTATAATTGTAACACTGTTGCGGTCCTGCTAGCTCCAGCTCTGACGGCTGAAAGCAGGTTTCTGGGGTTTATTTACCTTCTATAATTGCAACATTGTTTCTAAGACTGCAGCTCAGAGGCCGTCAGCGGCAGGCAGGGAACCTTGACTTCCTCCATCACTGGAGCAAGCAAGCCTCCTGTTTGCTTCAGCTGCCTGGCTGCCGGCCACCATCTTGGTTGACAGTTAATTTGCATATCTCGCTGATTAGCCAATGGAAAGGGTAGCAAAGTTATGGTTAATTACCATGTTTCTCTATTATTAGATAGGATATACTAGATGTCCAGTGCACGAAATTTGTGCACGGGTACGGTCTCTAGGCCTGGCCAGCGATCAGGGCTGATCTGTGGGGCAACTGGTGGGGTGGTTTGGGGGGCCCTGCTGGCACTTGCCTTGGCCAGCCTGGCTCCCCCCACTCGCTGGCCCTGCTTCCCGCTACCGGTTGCCTCCCTCTGCAGGGTGACCGGCGGGGCAATGTTGGGAGACCCCTGCTCACACCTGTCTTGGCTTGCCTGTGGGCTGGGGGCAGCTCCTGCATTGAGCGTCTGCCCCCTGGTGGTCAGTGTGTGTCATAATGACCGGTTGGTCAATTTGCATATTAGGCTTTTATTATATAGGATAACTTATCTATTATGTAATATTAGTTGCTATAGATCCAGACTTGATTTTTAAGCATAAAACTTTAAGACTTTTTTTTTGTTTCTGGAGAAATGTGCTTATTTTCAATATGTCTCTCTCTCTCTCTCTCTCTCTCTCTCTCTCGTGTTTATGTTAGATAAGAAAACACCTATAAAACTCATTTCCCTTTTCATATGTGAACTGTTTCAATTTATCAAAACTAAAATATATTAATTAGAGTGAGAATGCAAAAAAAGTCTAAATGCCTACAATATTAACACTTGGAGTGCAGGAAACGAGTTAAGTCGGCTCGCATGAATTGCGCGTACTCCGCGGGAGCCGTCTTTAACTCGGTTCATATAGATTTGCGGTGGAGTGCGGGAAACGTGTAAACTCGGGCCGATTGTAACTGCGTATTACCAAATATTTGTTTGTAATCCACCCTTTTGGTGGATGGAACAAAACCAAAAGACAGAGCCATCTTATATTTTGGCGGGAAATTCACCCGCACTCCAAGTGTTAAAATTATGACTACTTTGTTTAAACTATCTTTGAAGATTTCCAAGTAATGAAACCAAGGCTTAAGCATTTTTTTTTAACTTCTTTATTCCCCCTGCAACACTCCCAAGTGAACTGGCATGTCCAGAGAAGAGATGCACACTCCATCGCTCTGTTCAGCTCCTAAAGTTCATGGTTTTGTGTGTGGCTTTCTCACTTCATTTCAGGAATGTAATATGGAGTAACAAGGGCTGTGTCCCAGAAGCTCTGGGGACCAAGGAGATGATTCTACAGAACCTACCTACCTCTTTAAAGCTCATGACACAAAATTAATGAACAAAGGAATTTTCTAGATAGACATGTAGAAGGAAAAGAAGAGTTTCTTTGCCTATGGTATTTGCAAACTTCAAGCATGTTGGAAAATTAAAGGCACAGTATAAGCCCAAATCATAAAATTTGTACAAGTTTGTTAATACTTAATATTTATTTTAGGAATTACATTAGTACGTTAGGAGGAGAAATTGCCCAAGGAGAGTAATTTTTTTAACTCCAAGATCATTAAGTAACATTTTTAATCCCCTAGGAAGAAAACATCAACATCTGTATTGGGAAAAATAAATTTTGTTAAGACGCAGTAGTACTTTGCATTTTCTCTCAGGCATCTCATTAATTTTTAGATATCTCCATGGGTAGATTATTACTATTCTATATCATTGACATTTAGCATTTATAAGTGCTTATGGAGAGAATAGTTTATATAACAGGTAAAAGTCTGTTCTCAAGGTTCTTTTGTGCCTTAGAATTGGCAAATATACATGAACCTTAATTTTTAAAAAAATTTCTACATTTCCTAAATCAAAAACTGTAACATAGCACAACATTGCTTTCCAGATTTTGTTTGTTTGTTTGTTTAAGTGTTAGGACTGGTCTCATAATTACTGTTTCCTAGACTGCTGGGCAAATGAAATCCATCATGTTTTATTTCAAATCTGGTTCTTGAAGCACTTAGGGACCTTTTTAAAAAAATATATATTTTTATTGTTGATAGTATTACAGATATCACCTCCCATTTTCTCTGCCTATACTCCCCTCTTCTCAGTCCCCATCCCCCCACCCTATGCACTTAGGGATCTTCTTTATAGTAACCCACTGTCAGAAGAAGTTAAGAGGATTGGCAAATTAGTCAGCAATAGATTTGCAGGGACAAATTCCTCAGAGACTGTCCATTTCCAAAAGAAAATGGTTTCTTTTGCCTGTGGGCTTTAATACTCTTTTTTATATAAATCAGTTATAGGTTTAAAAAAAAAGTAATTAAGCTCAGGGAAAAATGGTTTCCATGGGCTAAAAAGTAGTTGCTTTTAAATTGCATGAAATAATTTTTCTAGTCTAAATAACCTTTTAGAGAAGTAGCAAACCATGGTGCATATGTGTTATGTTTTAATAAAAGAAATATAAAACAGTATTAAAGATTATTTGCATTATTAAGTGGTTTTCTGAAACAGTATCTTAGTAACTATATATATTTGTTATAATGGGTTATTATTTCTTTATTAGAAAAGTTGAGAACCAAAAGCTTAAAAAATATTTAACTATTCTGCTTTTGATTTTAAAAAACGGAATTTAGAACATTAAAGGAAATTCAGTATGTTGAAGGTTTCTTAAAATTTAGGGTATGTTAATATTTCCAATACACTCAACAGAGGTGCATGTGTACTTTTTAAGGGCTTTTAAAATAAATTTTCCTCTAATACCATCTTCCTATTACTACATGCTTCCATGGTGAATGCTTTCAAAGAGTGCCATCTAGTGTTAATTTTTGAATTGTGATTTATGGACAAGAGCATGGGGAATTTTAGACCCAGGAAATGTGTAAATCAAACAAAAAGTTACAATTGACAAAAGTCTTAAGGACTATGACTTGAAAATACCATCAATAATTAGACCTTAGAATGGACTGACTATTCTTGGGGGGGGGGGGGAGAAAGGGGTGTGGGGGTGAGTGAAGAGATTAGACAACAATCGTGCACCTATGGATGAGGACAGTGGGTGGGGAGTGAGGGCAGAGGGTGGGGTTGGAACTGGGTGGAGGGGAGTTATGGTGGGAAAAAAGAGTAACTAATGTAATAATCTGAACAATAAAGATTTAATTAAAAAAAAAAAAAGAAGTGATAACTGCAAAAAAAAAAAAAAAAAAAATAATTAGACCTTAAAATTGTGTATGTTTGCATCTTTAAAATAGCGAGTGTGTAGATTCATCCATGCATTCATTCAATAAATATTTCTTGACTCCATATATAATATATATAAAGTTGGGCCCTGTTTTAGGCATAGGAGTGAACAAAACAAAATTTCTAATCATGGAACATTTTAGTTTGGACAGACAAAATAAATATAAGGTGTTCCCCAAAATGTTTACACACACGGAATAATTCTAAAGGCAGTGTTTATTAAAATACATTTCATTTTCAAAATTGAGCTATTAGCTATTATAGTATGTATACATTTTGGGGGGACACTCTAGATAGCATGTTGCAACAGTGATGAGAGCTATGAAGAAAAGCATAGAAGGATAGAAGGCTTTATTTTTTTCAGGGAGGGTGGGTGTTGGGGTTCCAGATTTAAATATACTGGTAGTAGCCAGGGAAGATCTCAGAAGTTCATATTTGAGTGTCTGAAGGAGATGAAGGAGTGTTCCAGGCACTGGAATCATCAAGTGTAAAGGCCTTGAGGTGGGAATGTACCTAATATCTAACAAGGCACTTTGGCTGAAGCAGTGAGCAATGAACTCAGAGACAAAAAAAGAGGATTAGATCAAAGAGATCTTTGTACACCATTCTAGAAACTTTGCCTTTTCTCTGAGTAAGATAGGAAGATATTGGAGGGTTTGAGCAGAGTAGTGACATAACCTTACTTTATTTTTGACAGGATCACTTTGGCTGCTATGTTGAGAAGAGACTAGAGGGGGAGGTAGGATGGGAAGCAATGTTAGGAAGCAAATGCTATAATTAAGAAGAGGGGTGATGGATTAGTTGCACACCCCCTACTAGAGATATAAGCCCACAACTTGGGCATGTGTCCTGACCAGGAATCAAACAATGATATCCAGTTCAGAGGTTGATGCTCAACCACTGAGCCACACCAGCTGGGCCAAAATAACTTTTTATTTTTTATTTATTTATTTAGTTATTTATTTTTATATATTTTATTGAATTTTTACAGAGAAGAAGAGAGAGGGATAGAGAGTTAGAAACATCGATGAGAGAGATCGATCCGCTGCCTCCTGCACAGCCCCCAGTAGGGATGTGCCCGCAACCCAGGTACATGCCCTTGACCGGAATCGAACCTGGAACCCTTGAGTCCGCAGGCTGACGCTCTATCCACTGAGCCAAACCGGTTCGGCCAAAATAACTTTTTAATGGACTGGTTATAGAGATGTGAAAGAAAAGAGAATTAACAATGACTCCCAGGTTTTGGCATAAGCAGCTAGAAGAATGGTGTTTTGTTATCTGAGACAGGAAAGATACTTGAGGAACAGATTTGGGGGTGGGGGAAAATAAGGATCTTGATTTTGGATGTGTTAACTTTGAGCTATCTCAGTTACCAACATCTAAATCAGCGGTTCTCAACCTGTGGATCGTGACCCCTTTGGAGGTCGAACGACCCTTTCACAGGGGTCGCCTAAGACAATCAGAAAACACATATATAATTACATATTGTTTCTCTATGCTTTAATTATGTTCAATTTGTAACAATGAAAATACATCTTGCATATCAGATATTTACATTACGATTCATAACAGTAGCAAAATTACAGTTATGAAGTAGCAACGAAAATAATTTTATGGTTGGGGGTCACCACAACATGAGGAACTGTATTAAAGGGTCGCGGCATTAGGAAGGTTGAGAACCACTGATCTAAATTATGGGGAAATTCAATTATTTTTCTCTTGTGATTCAGCATGCAATAGCTTACCACATAACAAAACCCACTTATTTTGGGAGAATCCATTTCTCCTGAGGAAATAAATATATCCCCCTTCATTATTATGTCCTAGGGTCATAAATCAGAAACAGTGTGGGAGGACCAGCACTGTCAAAGCTTTTCAAGGCTATCAGCCCCAGAGAACTCTCAGTATTCTTGGAAATTTCATATTTTCCATTCTATTCATGTCTTGTCCTCACCTGTAGTGAAACATCAAAATACTTGATGGGGAGGGCTCTATCACAAAACACCTGAGTATGCTCATTTTACTTATTTATTTGCTTGTTAATCCTCACCAGAGGATACTTTTTCCATCGATTTTTCTTGAGAGAGTGGAAGTGAGGGGGAAGAGACAGAGAGAAAGAAACAGGGATGTGAAAGAGACACATTGGTTGCCTTCCACACAGGCTCTGGCAGGGGCCAGAATGAGCCTGCAACTAAGGCATGTGCCCCCAACCAACCAAGAATTGGGAATTGGAATCGAACCTGGGACCCTTTAGTTCACCGGCCGATGCTCTAACCACTTAGCACCAGCCAGGCCGAGTTTGCTCATTTTAAAGGAGCTCGGTATAAAATCATCCCAAAGATTAGTTAATTGCACAGGTGGAAATCTTTGTTTTGGAAGCCATTTATTCAATCCAGGAACAAATTCATGTAGAATCTTATCTATCACAAATCTTTGCTGATTTTTAGAACATGCTTTAAAAATTTCATCTTTTAGCTTCTAAATTATTATATTCTAAGGCCTATAACCACTTCCATTTATGCTTCAGGTGAACCAATGAAAGAAGAAAATGAAAGGCATTAAGAAAAGTCTTACAGAAGAATATCTGTACCTGGACTTTTCTCACCAAATAGAAGGATGCATTTTTCCACTTCATACATCTGTAACTTTATTTTTGTTATCATACTGTGACTGCAAAATCTTTAAAGTTTACTTAGTACTCACAAGAGAAAGTACAGATGTTTCACTACTTAAAAATGTACTGTCACAGGATGTTGAAGTACAGATTATTTCAAAGCAAGAGCTTCCACCGATAGTCCAGAATTGCTGCTTACCTGCAGTAGTAGAAAGACCAGACAATTTCTGTAGAGCTGGACTTGCTGTTGTACTGAGACACATAATCCAGAAATCATATGAAGCAGACCCTTCGAAGAAGGAAGTTTTGGAACTTCTGGGTTTTAAAAAGACTTGCTTGAAAGCCTGTGCTGAGGTAAGTATGTCTCTCTTCTGTTATTAAGGCCATGTAGTGATGACACATTCACTTAAACATTTAACTTTCTACTGAAAAGTAGAACTTCATTTCTTTAAAAAAAACACCTACACTAACCAATGAAATAAAGCAGCCCATCACATATGCCAATAATTCAGTGCAGTATTGAAAAAATATGAATTTAAGATTTAATGAATGAGGCTTGGAGATATTTTAGAGCATTACTTCTTTTTTCTTAATCTTTTAATTACATTGAGGATTTTTAAAGGGAACTTTTACATATGAACAGGAGTTTAAGTAGCAATGCTTTGGGAACCCACCTTTTTTTGGGTGGTGGTATACTTTAAAAGCTTTGGGAAGTAAGGAGTTATTTAGTAAGAGGATACAGGTGGAGAGCATATATTCCAGATACATGAATGCTAAACCTCCAATGTTTGATGTTATCACTTCTGAAGCACTATAAATATGTCTTCATATAGCATAATAGCCTAGCCCAGGAATGGTTTACATCAAGACAAATCCGCTAAACCAGCTTTATTTCCCAATAAAAAGTTATTTTTCCTTCAAGCTATGTTGAAAATAAAGAATTATTTCATTTCTTGTTTTGCTTTGTAGGTTAGTCAGTGGACCAGGCTATGTGAACTCACCATCCCTTTAGCTATTGAGAATTTTCTCAAAGAATCCTCTGACCAGCGCCCAAACATCCCTGCAGAAATACTGCAGCTGGAGAAAAAGCTTAGTGAGCCTGTTAGAGTGCACAACGATGACAAGCTCCGTCGGCAGAAGCTGAAGCAACAGAAGGCTGCCAGAGTGGGGCCTTCCGGTGTCAAGGAAAAAACGAAGAGCAGGGCCCAGAGACAGGAAACATCTGATGAGTTGGACCCTTCGTCCAAGAGCCTGGAACTGAAAGTGGCATTCTCAAAGCTCACAGTACAGGAAGAACCAGCTGCCACCCCCAGGGAACCGGCTCACATAAGAAAAGCAAAGGCCTCTGACCTTCCCCCTCTGGAGCATGTGTTTGCGGAAGGCCTTTACTTCACTTTGACAGACATCGTGCTCTTGCCCTGTGTCCATCATTTTTTGGTAAGATTGATCTGGAGTGGGCACATTACTGGGAGTTTCAGTGTATAAAATTGCTTAAGTTTGAATCCCAATTCCACTTATTATCGTTATGCTCCTGGGCAAATTATTAATATCTGTCTCCATTTTCTTATCTGTACAATAGGGCTAATAATAGTACCTACCTAATAGGACGAGTGTGAGGAATAAATGATAACTTGTATAAATTGTGGACAACAGTGTAAGCTCTCAATAAATATAATTATGACTTTAAATTTTGAGTTGTTAAAATGTTATCAATTAATTGTTATGATAAGTAATTTCAAATTGCTATTGTGATTCCCTTCTAATACTAGAGGTTCCACTGTTCAAGCACTTAAAATTCTTGTCAGCTAGCCTGGCCTGCGTTGCTTAGTGGTTGAGTGTCAACCTATGAACCAGGAGGTTGAGGTTCAATTCCCGGTCAGGGCATGTGCCTGGTTGCGGTCTCTATCTCTAGTGTGGGGCCTGCATGAGGCAGCCAATCAATGATTCTCTCTCATCATTGATGTTTCTATCTCTCTCCCTCTCCCTTCCTCTCTGAAATCAATAAAAATATACTTTAAAAAAATAAAAGTCTTGTCAGCTATATTTTATAATTAAGTTGTCACTTAAAACACTAATTTAATTATGTTGTTATTAAATCAAAAATATTTTATCCTCATCTATATGCCTCTCTGTTGACCATAAAATTACATGGAAAGTTTTCTTTCCTACTTGGGGCATGGAGATGTATACATTCCCCCACTCTCCATTCCCTCCCTATATGGAGGAAAAAAGATCAAGGTGAAAATAACATCAGAGTGAACATGGGAAGCTATATCTCTCTGCAGCTTTCCAGTTGGTTTTCAAGAGCTGCGTTTTTCCTGCTTTGAAGTATTTCACCTTTTCCCTACTAAGGAATCAGGTACCAGATTTCATTCTCATTATATATTACCAACACTTCAGGTATCTCTACTGACATGTGAGAAAAGACTTCTAAGGACAATCTATATATTTGGAGGCCAGAGCTTTACTAAGGCGGTATTAATCAATTGACATTTTCTTAAAGAACATTTTTCTTCAAAATGAAAATAAGATTAGAAACCAAAATAACTTAAGAATTAAAGGATATTAAAAGTTTCAGCAATTGTTTAGGTGTTGATTAGTATTTTAAAGGTCATATGTATTCATATTGTCCATTGAGTTGGGTGAGGAAAAAATATCTGTTTTTGTTCCTTGTCAATGTAAATTCTCTTATGACTGACTTCTCACCTCTGTTACCAACTACAGTCATGAGAGCAGTCACTTGTTACATGTTATGAAATACTGTTGATGGTCTGCTTGAATAACTACAATTGCTTCTAATTTCATAAATAAGGTGAATCTAAGTGGCACATCCATGAATTCATTTGAGACATTTATTGAAAGCCTACTACTATAGGCACTAGGAATATCGTGATGAACAAGACAAATAAGATCCAGACCTCTTGGAGTTAATATTCTAGTAGGAAAAGATAGAAATGAACACATAAACAAAAAAATAATGCATCCTATATAATAAAGAGGTAATATGCAAATGGTCATTACGCCATGAAGCGTAACAATCTATCAACAGGAGGGCGGGGCAGTGTAACGATCGATTAGCAGGAGAGCAGGGCAGTGAGCTACTTGCAAAGGAGAGCTACCAGCAGTGGTGGGTGGGGCAGCCAGCTGAGGCAAGCAGCAGCGAGCTACTCCGGCAAGGATTCGTGTGCAGAGCCACTAGTATTTAAATAATGTAATTGCTACAAAGAAAATAAAACAAGGTGATAGAGAAGATGAATATTTGCTTTCAAACTCAACAAAACATAAAAAATTGGATTCACCTGTATGAAGGTAATTTTAGATCATTATCCAGACATCCATCTTCAGCTAGTTTGCATTTGATTTTAGCTTAATTTAAATACTATTTACCTGATTAGGGTCAATTGAGGTTGAAGTATTACTAATTGAGAAGGTTTTTTCCTCCTCTTTAATCAGGCAGTACATCTACTGACTACCCCTGAGTCAATCTACCTAATACTACAGAGAGAAACTTGTTTTCATCTCAATTTTAAATAGGGGGAAACTTGTACACTCAGCCTTTTCTATTTCATGTATCCTATGATTAAATTCTTCTCTTGCCATTTCTATGTAAACTAATTCTTAAAATATTTTCTTTTGTTTGCTTGTAATTTTCCTGGATCTGTACCTTTTCTTTCAGGAATTAATCTTTCTTTGCCAAAGCTTTGATGTTATTTCAGTTATATTTATTTTCTTCTTTTAAGTCATCTTGGATTATGAAGCAGTCATTTTAGTTCAGACAGTGGCTATGATGCTGAATCTATGTGCTTGCATTAACACACATTGAAGTGATGGAGTAGCAGTCCTAAAGATCACGATCAAGTTCATGATTAGGAAGCAAGGTCAAGTTACCATGTTTGGATCAGAAACAGAAAGCTGAATCTTAAGCCGTGATATTTAGTCACAGAAATAGGCCAAGAATACAAAAGAGCAGTATTTTCTTACCCTGCTTATTACATTGTTCACCTAAGCATTTGTTCATTATGACTTGTTTTGACAGAGTAGAATAACTAAAAATGATATGAAAGAAGTACAAAATGTTTTATATAAGTGATTGGAAAATAATGCAGAGGAGGAGATAGTTTGGATAGATGTAGCATTTTGCTTCTCTTTTCATGCAAACAAATTTTTCTGCCCCTATTACAAAGCCACTAGAGTTTCATTTTGTACTTTTGGAAGCACAATTTTCACTATTTTAAGAATGAATTCTCTTGTTTTCTTGTCCTTAATTAACTCTGTGATATTTATGATGGCTTTGATCATATCAGCCAGGTACATTTTTAAAAATACCCTTTTTTAGGAGCAAATTTAATTTTCATTTCATACATTTTTTATTAGCCACTTCCTTAAATATATCTTGTATTTAATGAATGTGGTGCAGTGCCTCCTCAACCGTCTGGATGTTGCAGAGCAGCATGGCATGCTGATTAAGTAGAATGGATGGTCTGCCACACAGAGTAAAACTCCTCAATTTCTTTTAATCATGAATTATCCATATATATAAAAGCCTAAGTGACCGAACAACCAAACGACCATCTCACTGACCACCAGGCGGCAGATGCTTAATGCAGGAGCTGCCTCCTGGTGGTCAGTGCGCTCCCACAGTAGGAGCACCGCTCAGCCAGAAGCCGGACTCAGCTTGGGCTCCTCCCTGGCCGCAGGGGATTGAGCCAAAACTGGCAGTCAGACATCCCCCATGGGGTCCCGGATTGCGAAAGGGCACAGGCCAGGCTGAGGCACCCCACCAGTGCACAAATCCATGCACTGGGCCTCTAGTTGTTACATAATCACAACTTATTTTCAAAAAGAAGGAAAGATACCATATACATCTAACAAATAAGAATAAGTCACTGCCAAGGAGAGTAAAAGAAAGGTGAGGTGATGAGAACATTTTTTACTTGATTAATTTATCACAGCTTAAGCTAAATTCCCTTAGCACATAATTTATTTCCATGCAATTAAGAATTTTGGTGAGAATTACAAACTTTTTTGGCTTTCAGAGCACAATTTAGACAGTGTTTTCCAAACTTTACTTCCATAGTAAAATGTATTTTCCAAGATTATTGAGCATATAAATACAAATATACATCTTTATGTTATATATAAACATATTTACAAAATAATCCATGTTACTATATGCTGTGTACTTTCATATTTTCTATATTTTATTTTATCTTCTTTTTATTTCCCTACCTACTTCCCTTAGATAATTATCAGTTTATTCTCTATATCTATGGGTCTGTTTCTATTATGTTTTGTTTATTCATTTATTAGTTTTTTTAGACTCCACATGTAAGTGAGATAATATGGTATTTGTCTTCATCTGACTTATTTCACTTAGCATAATACCTCTAGGTCCATTCATTTTTTGCAAATGGAAAGATTTCATTTTTTTAATGCTGCATTATACCATCTTCTTTATCCATTCATCTATTCATCAACAATGGACACTTAGGTTGCTTCCATATCTTGGCTATTACTATTAATGCTATAATGAACAAGTGGTGCATAATCTTTTTGAGTTAGTGTTTTTGTTTTCTTCAGATAAATGCCCAGAAGTGGAATTGCTGGGTCATATGGTAACTCTATTTTTAAGTTTTTGAGGGCTCTCTCTACAGTTTTCCATAGTGGCTGCACTAATTTACAGTTCCACCTACAGTGTACAAGGGTTACCTTTTCTCCACATCCTCACCAGCATTTGTTATTTGTTGATTTTTTTATGATAGCCATTCTGATAAGTGAGAAATGATATACCATTGTGGTTTTTATTTACATTTTCCCTGCTGATTAGTGATGCTGAATGTCTTTTCATGTGTCCGTTTGCCTTCTGTGTGTCTTCTTGAGACAAATGTCTGTTCATGTATTCTGCCTATTTTTTCATTGGATTGTCCGCTTGTTTTTGATGTTGTATGAGTTATTTATATATTCTGGATATTAGCCAGAAAACATTTGTGAATGTTTTCTCCCATTCAGTAGGTTATCTTATTTTCTTGATAGTTTCCTTCACTGTGCAAAAATTTTTTCAGTTTGATATAGTCCCATTTGTTTTGTTTCCATTGCTTGAGGAAATATATTAAAAAAGATTTTGGTAAGAGTGATGTCAAAGAATTTACCGCCTATGTTTTCTTCTAGAAGTTTTATAGTTTCAGGTTTAATATTTAAGTCTTTAACTCTCATTTTGAGTTTATTTTTTATGTGATGTAAGGTTTGCTAACACCACTTATTAAAGAGACTGTCTTTACTCCATTGTATATCCTTGTCTTCTTTGTCCTATATTCATTGACCATATAAGTGAGGACTACTTCTGGGATCTCTGTTCTGTTCCATTGATCTATATATCTGTTTTTTAGACCAGTACCCTACTGTTTTGATTATTGTACCTTTGTAGTATAGTTTGACATCAGGGAGCATAATATTTCCTACTTTGTTCTTTCTCGGGATTTGTTCGGGGTCTTTTGTGATTCCATATAAATGTTAGGTTTAGTTCTAATTTTGAGAAGTTTATCAATGGTATTTAATAGAGATTGCATTGAATCTATTATTTTAGGAAGTAATGATATACCCTTCCAGTTATTTCCAGTTATATTGTTCAATATCTTTCTTCAATGTCTTTTAGCTTTCAGAGTACAGGTCTTTCACCTCTTTGGTTAATTTCTTCTTCGGATCATTTGTTATTAGTGTATAAAAACACAACAGATTTTTGTATATTGATTCTGTATCCTGCAACTTTACTGAAGTCATTTATTAGTTGCATAATATTTTTTTTGTAGAATCTTTAGGGTTTTCTACATACAGTATCATGTTATCTACAAATAATGACAATTTTACCTCTTTTTTTCCTATTTGGATGCCTTTTATTTCTTTGTCTTGTATGATTGATGTGGCTAGAACTTCCAATAATATATTGACTAAAAGTAGTGAAAGTGGGCATCCTTGTCTTGTTCCTGATATGTTAAAAGTCTATGTTGATTTCACAAACTCCTAATGGATCATAAAAAGCAGTGTAAAAGATTGAAGCTAATAAATGATCCTTGATCATTTTTCACTCACTAAACAGCTCATATTTTTTGCAAGGCAGTGTTTAAGTGTTGCAGTGTACAGAGTTGAACATAAAACCTTCCCTTATAGGAAATTATGTGTGCTTATTTAACCTTAAAGTCCACTTAAAGTAGAATAAATATATATATACACCTGTGAACTTTTTAAATTAACTTTCTATGCTGTCTGGCTTCTACTTTGGTACTGAATATTGTTAGATATATTTGTAGAAATTTTCTGTAACTTGACCTTTTTACTTATTTACATGTTCATAATCATAAGTCATAATCTATTTGTGATAATATAATTGTTTCTATGGAAACAACATTCAGTGCCTCACAAAGAAGCAAGAACAAACTAATTTTTTAAAGAAATTGAAATTTGATGGTGGTGCTTGGGAGAAAGCATCTGAGCAATGCAAATAAATAAAAGTCGTTAAATGCTCTATCATAATTAACAAAAATAAACTAAGAAATAAATGCAACTACCTGGATGAAGCTCAGTAAAATAATGCTAAGTAGAAAATAAAGCACACATTTTATGATTTCATTTAGATGAAATTTCAGAAGAGGCAAAATTATACATATAGAAAGCAGAATAGTGGTTACCTGCAACTGACCAAGAGAGCAGAGATGAACTGTAAATGGTCACCAAGGAACTTTCTGATGTGATGTAAGTGTTCTAGTACTAGATTATACTGGTAGTTGCACAACGGTATAAACTTCCTAAAACTCATTGTTTGAACTGTATACTTAATATGTGTAAATTTTATGGTACACAAAGCTATTTCAATATAGCTGTCATAAACAAAAAATATATAATGCTGTATTTTGTTCTTTTACTGCCTAGTTAATTATCTGCAAGAAACTTTCTGAAAAGCTGATCGAATTTCCACTGCTGGCCGCGTGGTACCAGAGGATTCAGGAAGTGCCAAGAGTGAAAACAGCCGCTTCTCAATGTGGGATCCAGTTTTGCCATTTACCAGAGTTGCTGACCACGTCAAATGAACAGCATCCAAACTTAAATGAAGCCTCAGGTGCAGAGGAACAAAATGATCCTTCATTTATAGGAGGCCCAAGGCCCACGATGACCAAGTTAATGGTACTTAAATTGTTTTTATTAAAATTTTCTTTGAAAAATTGCATGTGATAATGTTGCCCTAACTTGTAATTGTTTGTTGACATTATTTGTTATAAATCTTATTTGTAGCTATCCTATATCACTCTTGACCAGTTAATATTTCTAGTAGCCTTTTGCATTAAAGTGAGTTATAGTAAATTGAAGGTTTTAATATTATGTGTCTTTGGAGCCAAATAAGTCAGCATATGTGTTTTTAAATAGTATTTTTCTCAAAACATTTTTTTTTATATTCAAGACACCAAGATCATATCACACCTATCAAATTTATTGTTTTACCTGGTATTTTTTTGTTGCAAGGATTTGGTTTCAAGTTTTTTTAAATTTTGAGATGATTTAAATTAAAGAAATATGAAGATGGATATCTCAACTTCTAACATTTTTTAATTTAAGATTTTTAAATTCTTTGAGGTTTGTTTTTATCTTATACTTTGATTACAGTGCTAGTTTATTTAATAACACATGATTTGTAGTTTTTCTCTTTGCAGCATAATTTGTTTCTAGTTCATAGTAATTGTAAAAGTTTTCACCAATAGGCTTTCTTTCTCTACCATTCAAGACAATCTACAATAACGTTTTGCTTTTAACTTAGACTATTTGAAGATTTATTTGAATAGAGAATTCATGAAGTAATTTGAGCTATTCATCTGAGATGTACTGAAAAAATATTCATTATATTTTTTACTTGGGTTAGGAATCATTTGTGTTCTATAGTTAACACACATTTGGGGATTTAGAAAAGCGTGAGAAGATTTTAGTAATGACACCGGTCCCTTATTTCTTCAGTTCAACTTGTTAGCCTAGTGATGAAACAATGAGACAGGATTATAAAGTTGATTTTAGAAGCTTTCAAGGCATGTCCAAATTTTGTGTGCCTTGATCAAATGGTTAAGCTGTTCACCTCCTGAATGTTCTTAAATAAATAATAGTAGAATAATCTGCTTTGTATTAAAATACTAAGTTTTAGTATTTTTAAGATTTACCAACCAAAAATTTGTGCTTTTAATTCATACATGTGCAGTCTTGAAAGAAAGATTAGTAATTCAGATTTTTCTACCGATGCTTTTCCAGAAATAAAATGACATTAGGCAAGACTTCTGCATTTTATACATTTAAAAATATTTTAAATATTTAAAAATAACTAAAATTTAAATTCAGAACAAATTAATAAACAATTATAAAAATAAACTCTTTTGTACTGATATAAAAATATGAAGGGATATTGAATTTTTAATTTACAGGGGATTTGTTAGTTCAGGTCCTCCAAGAAGGGTTCAACTGCAAGGTAGGATTAGATATGCAAGAGGCCTGGTGAGGAAAAATCTGTGAGAGAAAGTGGGGAGGGAGCCCGGAGAGGCTGGCAGAGCCTTCCTTAGTGATGCAGGTTTGACCGCTGTACATGAGATCAGAAAGGAAGGAAAGTTGGGTCTGAAAATTCTTACACTTAAGTGCAATCCTAAGAAAGTTTTGGCAAGCCAGTGGGGAATCCTTAAACCTGGACTGTCTGTCAGAGAGTTCCATATCTCAGGAATGGATCTGCCCTAGTATCCCTGCCACTTTTAGTCATTGACTTGGGAACGAAGATTAGACTAGGGATCATTGACTTAGATTCTAGTCTCCGCTTTGCAGCAAAGCTGACATTGTGACCTTCAGTAAGTCATTTTACTAAAAGATATAAATTCCTGCATTTATAAATTAGGAGAGTATAGTAGACATTCTGTATGATTCATTTTTTATTTTAAATCTTATGGTTGTAAAAAATTGACTGGGACATTACACTTATAATTTTAAAAAGAATGTTCAATCTGAAAATAAGGTAAAATTTTCATTTTCATTTAGTTCAAACTTGATTGTAGATACAATAAAATTTCTTTTTTTCAACAGGGCATGGTTTTTGCTTACTAGTGTATTTCTCTATTGACACGTATTTCTGGAAGGCAGTAAATATTATATCAAATTAATATGTTATGAAATTATATTGATTTTAATTATACAGTAACTTTTTATTTTTGTATAGTCATAGTATTTTGTGCCAGTTACATGAGGACACATGAAATTGGTGCTAATGCAAGTATAAAACATTAAAGTATTTCTTAAGAACACTCACATCTCACTTTTTTCTCCCCCTTCCATATTCTTTGGCATACTCTTACCTCCACAATTTTCCAGAAGTTTGAAATGTACTTATTTATTTATTCAGTCCAAAAATATATATATATATATATGTCTACTAAATACCAGGTACTGGTCTGAATATTGGATACATGAAGAACAAATTGACTGTTATCATGGTGCTTACATTATGGTGGTGGAAATAAACAAAGAAAAAACATGTTAGGCAATAAGTGCTGTAAAAAAATAATGTGGGGCCGAAACCGGTTTGGCTCAGTGGATAGAGCGTCGGCCTGCGGACTGAAAGGTCCCAGGTTCGATTCTGGTCAAGGGCATGTACCTGGGTTGCGGGCACATCCCCAGTGGGAGATGTGCAGGAGGCAGCTGATCGATGTTTCTCTCTCATCGATGTTTCTAACTCTCTATCTCTCTCCCTTCCTCTCTGTAAAAAATCAATAAAATATATTTAAAAAATAAAATAAAATAATGTGGGATAAGAGAGTGGAGGTGATCAGGGTAGGGGTCCTATTTAGGTAGGATGGTCAAAAAGACTTACCTGATTAGGTGAAGACATTGAGCAAATAACCTGAATGAATTGAAGATTTGGAGAAAGTGTTCTAGGCAGAGGATTCCACTCGAAAAAGACCCTGAGAAAATCCGTACAGGCAAAGTAGATTAGTGGTTGCTTAGGGCAGAAGCTGAGGGGGGAGGATGGAGAGTGTCTGCTAATGGGGGTGGGGCTGCTTTATGAGGTGATGAAAATGTTCTCAAAATAGACGGTAATGATGGTTGCCCAACTGTGAATATTCTAAAAACCATTGAATTGTGTGCTTTAAAAAGGTAAATTTTATGACATATACATTATATGTCAATATAGCTATATTCTTAAAAGACTCCAAAATAATGAATGAAGGACAGCAAGAAGTCCAATGTGGCTAGACTAGAATAAGGAAGATAGGAGAGAGGTAAAGTGATTACTCTCAACCTCTAGACCTATATAGCTATATCTCTACCCCAACCAAAAAAATCTTTATATTATTTCCTTTGAGACAGGAATTTAGCTAGTTTTCATAATGGAAAGTTATCTCATGAACTAATTGATATAAACAGGTTCATGATAGATTCTCAGGGATTTTTCTTTTGAATAGGATATTACTGGAAAAATAAATACATGAATCATGGATATTCTGTGGGCTGTGGACCCAGAATTTGATTGGTAGGAGTCAGGGCATCTATGCGTATGCCATGCCACTGTCTCTTGATCAAATAAAGAAACGTACAACTTTTAACATGGGAAAGAAGTCTGAGATATTTTTGATATATTGAAAAAGTTGGGAACTGCTTGGTTAAACCAGAGGAATTCTTTTCTAGAGACATTGCTGACATGTGTAAAAGACTGGTATGGATGATATTTTGGAGGCATATGTTGAAGTGAGGCTTTTTAGTCCTGTTAAATAGAGCTCCTAGGTTGTGGCAGTTTTCTATAAACACAGATATTCATGAATATAAGCAGAATTGTTTTTTTTAATCATCTCTGTGTGGGTTGTTTTTGATAAAATTTTACCCTCAGGTGACTTTTCTCTTAGACACACAATATATTTCTAGGTAGCTCATTACTTCTATATATTTTCAGGTAATAGTTTTTAAAGATCATTACTTTTTATTATCTCAGTATAAAAAAAAATAGGAAAGTAATTGCTGTAAAAAAACCTATGTTATATTTCTTATGTAACCAAATATCTTGAGGAAAACCCGGTGATGGTTGATGTTTATGTTCTTCCATGCTAGTATAGAAAATAGAAATTTGGCCTTGTAGTACATAGTAGGATTTTTATTAATTCATTAATTTGGTAAGGGCCTATTTCCTTTTCTAGGAAAAAGGCATTGAAGTGATGTTTTCTCCTCACCCTTGTCCTACTTGGACCATTGATTGGAGTAATCTTCCTGCAGCAGTGAGCCCAAAGGAAGGTGAGATTGTTTTTTTCTCTCCTTTAAATCTTACTCATAATCTGGATAGTTACTTCATATCTATCTTCTAATTTTATAATCCTCTTTTTGGCTATATCTAAAATTCTGGTTATTCTATCTTTATTAAGTTTTTATTTATTTTATTATAAAATTTTTACATGTATACATCACTCAGATTTAATATTTACCACATTTTTCTAACATTTGCTTCATGTATTCCTTTGTTTCTTTGCTAAAGCATTTTGAAGCAAATCCCAGGCACCTGTCCTTGGATCAGGATTACAGTACAGACAGCTAAAAAATTTTTACATCTTAAATAATCATTATGACACATAATAAAAATTAACAAAAATTCCTTGATCATCTAATAATTAGTCCATAATTATTTCCCCCAATTGTTAAAATGTTGTTTGTAAAAATATATATATTTATAATTAGGTTTTTAGTTAAATATATTTTTCATTGCTAGAAATTATATTTGGTTTGTTTTCCTTGCTCATGTTTCAATTTCCTCTTTTTATACTTTTTTAAACATGGCTATTTTATAGTATATTTGTTATTTCTAATAGCTGATATCAATAGAGATGTAATTCTATTTGTTATTTCTGTGGATTTACTCATGTTTTCTTATTTTCCTGTTAGTTTTGTAGTTTTAGATTGTGAATTCATTTTTAGGTTACCTAAATCTGTTGGAATCTTGTGGGGCTTTGTGAGGTTAAAAGTAAATTCTCATAGAAGGGGTTTATAGTTGCTTTGCCGGGCATCTCAAGATATTTTAAGACCACTTAGCATTAATTTTTCAGTTTGAGATTCCTCAACCTTTTCTATCAGGAGCTAAGGTTTAAACAAACAAGTTATGTATCATTTTCCTTTGCTGTTGAGTGGACTTCTTTTTAAATGCACCTTTTCATAGAGAATATAAGTTTTCAAGTTTCTCTTTTCATGTAGTGATACTAGTTCCAACTTGTCACCATGCTGGATAGGGATCAAGGACTAGCCTCTCTTCTTTGTCTTACTGTGGAAGCTTAGATTCTTATTAGCAAACACCTTCCAGGCAGCTGTGGTATCAGTTCAAAATTATTGTACTGCTTTTTAGTTTCTTAACCCCTTTTAAAGGCCTTATGGATTTTTCTGACTCTCAGAAATCCAGTTCGAAATGTAAAGGATGATTTTTGAATTTTAAATATCATTTTAGATATTTTTATGTGGGGAACTGTTTTATAACTCAGTGTGATATTTCTTTAATCGTTTATGTGCTCTTTGGTTTTATAATAAGCCAAATATAACTTGATTTTCAAATGCTCTCTGAAATCATGTGCCTTTCTTTTTCCTATTCTCTTCTGTGATACTTCCTAATATTGCCTGAATCTCACTGGTCAATTCTGTTCTGTCAAGAAAATAATTTAGGAATCTTTCAGAATAGAAACAGATTTTATTGAGCAGTTAAAAACTCTGCATCAATATTATATAAAAACTAGAGGCCTGTTGCACGAAGATATTCGTGCAATAGGCCTTCCCTTCCCCTGGCTGCTGGCACTGGTTTTCCTACGGCACCCGGGACCCAGGCCTTCAGCCAGAGCCTTCAGTCTTCACGGCTCCGGCCGGAGCCTTCAGTCTTCGCTCCCCACTTCGCGCCTGTGTATGCAAATTAACTGCCATCTTTGTTGGGTTAATTTGCATACTCTCCTGATTGGCTGGTGAGCGTAGCAGAGAGATGGTCAATTTACATGTTTGTCTATTATTAGGTACTAGAGGCCCGGTGCACAAAAATTTGTGCACTCAGGGGAGGAAGGGGGGGGGGGGTCCCTCAGCCCGGCCTGTGCCCTCTCGCAGTCTAGGACCCCTCGGGAGATAACGACTTGCTGGCTTAGGCCTGCTCCTGGGTGGCAGAGGGCAGGCCCAATCCCTAGGTGCAGCCCCTGGTCGGGCTCAGAGCAGGGCTGATTGGGGAGTTGGGGTGCCGCCCCCTGTCATGCACAGAGCAGGGCGGATTGGGAGGTTGCGATGCCACCCTCAGTCACGCTCAGGGTAGGGCCAATTGGGGGGTTGGGGCACCGCCCCCTGTCACACTCAAGGCAGGGTCGATGGGGAGGTTGCAGCGCCACCCCCTGTCACGCACAGAGCAGGGCCCATCAGGGGGGTTGGGGCTCCGTACCCTGTCATGCACAGAGCAGGGCCAATCAAGGGGTTGGGCACTGCCCCCTGTCATGCACAGAGCAGGGCCCATCAGGGGGTTGGGGAGCTCCCCCCTGTCACACACAGAGCAGGGACGATCAGGGGGTTGAGGAGCTCCCCCCTGTCACTCACAGAGTAGGGCCGATAGAGGAGTTAGGGCACCGCCCCCTGTCACACACAGAGCAGGGCGGATCAAGGGGTTGGGGTGCCGCCACTGTCACACTCAGGGCAGGGCCGATGGGGAGGTTATGGCTCTATCCTGACACACACAGAGCAGGGCCGATCAGGGGGTTGGGACGCCGCACCCTGTCACACACAGAGTCGCAGGGTGATCAGGGGGTTTGGGCGCTGCCCCCTGTCACGCTGATCCGGTGCCAGGAGGCCTCGCGGCTCTGCTGATCCCAGTGCTGGGAGGCATATTACCCTTTTACTATATAGGATAGAGGCCTGGGGGCCGGCTGGTTTGCCCTGAAGGGTGTCCTGGATCAGGGTGGGGGTCCCCACTGGGGTGCCTGGCCAGCCTGGATGAGGGGATGATGGCTATTTGCAGCTGGTCACACACCCTTCAGGGTGGGGGTCCCCACTGGGGTGCCTGGCCAGTCTGGGTGAGAGGCTGAGGGCTGCTTTCAGGCTGGCAGTTGTTGACTAAAGCTCCCAACCGCTCCTTTTCTTTTCTCTTTTTTTTATTTTATTCTGGGCCAGCTTTAGCTCTGGCTCTAGCTCTGAGGCTTCCTCTGGTTTGTTTGCATTCTATAATCGAAACAATGTATAACTACAGCTCTGAGATCCCCGGGTTTTGTTTCACTTCTATATTTGTTACAAAGTTTCTTAGAGTTGCAGCTCAGAGGCTGGCAGCGCAGGCGGGGAACGTTGGAGTCCTCCTTCACTGCAGCAAGCAAGCCTCCTGTTCGCTTCCAGCCTGCCGGCTGCCATCTTGGCTGACAGTTAATTTGCATATACTCACTGATTAGCCAATGAAAAGGGTAGCGGTCGTACGCTAATTACCATGTTTCTCTTTTATTAGTGTAGACTAGAGGCCCGGTGCACAAAAATTTGTGCACTCGGGGGTCCCTCAGCCCAGCCTGTGCCCTCTCGCAGTCTGGGACCCCTCAGGGGATGTCCACCTGCTGGCTTAGGCCTGCTCCCCAGGGGATTGTGCCTAAGCTGGCAGTGATACATCCCTTGGGGGATGTCGACTTGTCAGCGGGCCGAAGCTGCAGTTGAACATCCATAGAGCTGCTGAGGAGGCAGGCGAGGCTCCAACCATTGCCGCTGTGATGCCGTCAGCCTGGCCTGTGGCTGAGCAGAGCTCCCCCTGTGGGAGTGCACTGACTACCAGGGGGCAGCTTCTGCATTGAGCATCTGCCCCCTGGTGGTCAGTGTGTGTCATAGTGACCAGTCATTCCCAGGGTCAATTTGCACATTACCGCCCTAATGGGTTTGGCTCAGTGGATAGAGCGTTGGCCTGCAGACTGAAGGGTCCCAGGTTCGATTCCGGTCAAGGGCATGTACCTTGGTTGCGGGCACATCCCCAGTAGGGGTTGTGCAGGAGGCAGGTGATCGATGTTTCTCTGTCATCGATGTTTCTAACTCTCTATCCCTCTCCCTTCCTCTCTGTAAAAAATCAATAAAATATATTTGGAAAAAAAATTGCATGTGCACATTACCCTTTTATTATATAGGATAGAAGCCTGGTGCACGGGAGGGAGCCAGCTGATTTGCCCTGAAGGGTGTCCCAGATCAGGGTGGGCAGGGGACCCCCAGCTCCCTATGATCGCCCACGCCGCCCCTGCTCACGATCGCTGGCTCTGCCCATGCTCAGGCCTAACACCTCTGGCCAAGGCATTAGGGACCCCCAGCTCCTCACCATCGTCAACTCGGCCCCTGCTCCCTGTGATTGCCGGCTCCGCCCTAATGCCTCTCACCCAGGCATTAGGCCTGGGCAGGGGACCCACAGCTCTCCAACGGATCTCCTGCTCCACCCCTTCCCAGGCCTAACGCCTGTGGCCAAGGCATTAGGCCTGGGCAGGCGACTCTGCCCCTGCTCCCCATGATCGCTGGCACCGCCCCTGCCCAGCTGTAGCTGCCCCGAGATCTTGGGCTTCGCCCCTGCCTGGGCCTAACGCCTCTGGCCGAGGCATTAGGCCCGGGCAGGGGACCCCCGCAGCTGCAGCCGCCCCGAGATCTTGGGCTCCGCCCCTGCCCGGGCCTAGAGGCATTAGGCCCGGGCAGCAGCGACCCGCAGCTGTAGCCACCCCTGCCCAGCTCTCATCGCTGGCTCCACCTCTACTTCCCGCTATCACTGGCCAGTTCAGCAAAGGCGCCCGATTCTCCGATCATGGCTGGGGGGCAGGGCAAAGGCGGCCCCCAGGGCCGCCTTTGCCCTGCCCCCCGACTCTTAGCTCCCCCCTGGGTTTCTGATCACTGTCAGTGGCAGGGGGCTTCTTCCGTGCTTTCCCTTTTGCCTCCCTGCATTGTGCCTACATATGCAAATTAACCGCCATCTTGGCTGGTGATTAATTTGCATATCTCGATAATTAGCCAATGGGAAGGGTAGCGGTCGTACGCTAATTACCATGTTTCTCCTTTATTAGATTAGATGATAAAATTCAAGCCCTAGCCAATTTGGCTCAGTGGCTAGAGCAGGAGTGGGCAAACTTTTTGACTCGAGGGCCACAATGGGTTCTTAAACTGGACTGGAGGGGTGGAACAAAAGCATGGATGGAGTGTTTGTGTGAACTAATATAAATTCAAAGTAAACATCATTACATAAAAGGGTACAGTCTTTTTTTTTTTTTAGTTTTATTCATTTCAAACGGGCCGGATCCGGCCCGAGGGCCGTAGTTTGCCCACGGCTGGGCTAGAGTGTCAGAACATGGACTGAAGGGTCCCTGGTTCGATTCTGGTCAAGGGCACATACCTTAGTTGCAGGCTCAATCCCGGGCCCTGATCAGGGACCATGCGGGAGGCAACCAATTGCTGTCTCTCTCTCACATTGGTATTTCTCTCTCTGTCTCTCTCCCTCCTTTTCACTCTCTCTAAAAATCAATGGGAAAATATCCTTGGATCAGGATTAACAAAAAAATAAATAAAAATTCAATTTTGGTCTTTTATTAAGTATATAAAAATAGTAACTAATGACCTTGTTAATATTTTAATTATAACTATTTTTAAGATTTTGAAAAACTTGTTTGAAAACATTTTAAAAAGTTTAACAGTTTTTATTCTACTTGTAATTGGATTTTGTATACTCTTTGACTATAGTATAGATTTGAACAAATTAAACCTAGAGTTTACTATAGCTTTCTAAAATAAAAATCTAATTTTCATTAATATCTATCAAAAAATGAAAATAGAGTTTAAAAGTACCACATGTTTTGCTTATTCATAATTTACTATGAGGCCAAAATAACATTTTTAATTATTTATATGAGCAATCAATTACCAACTCAGAAGTCTGCATTAAGCATTCATGTCTGATTGTTTCACTGGTTAGAGTGCATATCTAATGAAGCTTCTGGAATTAATCACTCATTATATCCTTATAATGGATCACCTTGTTTACATAAATATTATGACAAAGATGAACTTATCACAGAAGAGATACATGGTCCACTCACATTTCATTTACTGTTTCTTAAAAAGTTTATAGTCTTGTTAAACTAAGCCAGAATTATAGCATTTTGTTTTTCTATTTTCAGTTCTGGTGACATGGTAATAGGATTTTTGTGAAATTAAATTTATTATTTACTTAGGGGTGTGGAGGTCACTGTGAAAGTCATGATTGTGTTCTAGTACGTTTTTTTTTTTTTTTAAAGAAGAAATTGAATTGCAATAAGTTATTCTTAGTATTTGGTTCATTTGGATGTTGCAAAGACTGACTCCTTATACTGAATTCATTGAATTACATCAAGATTTTGAAACATAAAAATCATTCTCTTTTCTAACAAAGTCTGTATTGATACTCATCATGGAGTCTAATATATTTCTTAAGCTTATCTAATCTTCTATTCTCTGTTCTCACCCGTTCTCTCTCCACTTCTTATGTACTATTCCCTAAACTCCAATGCTGTTTGGTTTTTTGTTTTGTTTTGTTTTTTTCATTAAGTCTTCGGCATGGGCATGAAGACAGCCTGCCTGAGTTTAAAACCTGGACTACTGACTGGCTACATAACCTATATACCCAGATTCTCAACTTCTCTATGCCTAAATTGCTTCATCTGTAGAATGGGGATAATAGTGCCTATTTTCTGAGATTGCTGGTGTGATCAATGAATTAATGCAGGGTGGGGCAAGAGTAGGTTTATAATTGTGGGTATGTGAAACACAGACTTTAGTTTTATATTATTACTTATTAATTATTGCATTTTTTCCATATGAACACCTGTAAACCTGCTTTTGCCCAACCCGGTATATAAAGCAATTAGTACAGTGCCTAGTAAAAAGTAAATGTTAAATAATAGTAATGTAGTAGTCAGAATTAAATTACTCTCTCTTAATATTCCTTTAGTACTCTCTTATACTTCATTTTGGTACTTATTGTATACTACTCATACACTGTAATTACTGATATGCATGTTTTCCTTCTCCAATTGACTGTGAACTCTTTGAATATAGGGTGTCTATGTATAAGTACTCAATACTTTTAAAAAAAATATGTTTTTATTGATTTTTATTTTTTATTTTTTTAGAGAGAGAGGAAGGGAGAAGGATAGAGAGATGGAGACACCGATGAGAGACATGGATTGGCTGCCTCCTGTACACCCCCTACTGGGGACTGAGCCTGCAACCTGAGCATGTGCCCTCACTGGGAATCAAACTGGGGATGTCTTGGTTCATGGGACAGTGCTCAACCACTGAGCCATACCAGCCAGGCCTCAGTACTTTTTTTTTTTGAATCCTCACCTGAGGATATTTTTCCATTGATTTTTAGAGAGATTGGAAGAGAGAGGGAAAGACAGAGAGAAACAGCAGTGTGAGAGAAACACATCGATTAGTTGCCTCCTCTATGCACCCTGACCAGGGCCCGGGCTGAGGAAGAGCCTGCAACCGAGGTACGTGCCCTTGACTGGAATCGAGCCCGGGACTCTTCAATTTGCAGGCTGCTATTCTATCCACTGAATCAAACCAGCTAGGTCCTCAATACTTTTTTTATTAAATTGAATTGAGACTACAAATCATTTTTTAAAATCATTCAAAATTTCTGTTTAAAACAAGCAACTTGTCTCATATAGATTTAAAAGGCTAAAATAATTGAATTATTTAGTCTGAAGAAAGGAGACCTAAAGATTTAATATACATTATTATTATTATTACATTTTTATAGACTCTTTGGGAATAAATTGTAGACATCACACCTCTAGTTCTAAATATTTAACTTTCTCCTTTAAGAACAAGGATATTTTCTTACATAACCATATTACAATTATCAAAAGAGGACATTTAATTTAGTACTATTATCTAATCTACAGTAGCTTGTGATACATTTAATTGTCTTATCTTTTTAGTCTTCCTTAGTTGTTTCCTCCTGTTAGATTCAAGTGAGGCATTTTTGGCAGGAACACCACAGTCCATCTCAGTGCAGGTATTGGGAAGCACACTATCTCAGTTTAGGCCAGTGATGTTAACTTGAACCGTTTGATCAAGGTGATGTCTGCCAGCTGTCTTTACTGTAATGTTACTGTTTTCCTTTATTAAATTGGTAAGTAGTTTGTGGAGAGATATTTGAGACTACATACTACATTTTTATTTTTTTAAAATTTTACTCACTAGTTTACATTAATTTAATGCTTCTTGCCTGGATCTTCTCAGTGTAGTAGGAGACTGTTTTTTGAAGATTTTCTATCAGTGCACATGACTAAAATATTAACTTAAACATTTCATGCTTCGTGTTTTATAATTTATCATATATGGAACCATCTGATCACAACTATCTGCGACTCTATACCCTTAAGAACTGTGACTTTATACCCTTAATTCAAAGATGAAAGTCACTGCAAACAATCTGGCATTCAACTTAATAGGTGTATTTTTACACCTTAGTAGGTAAATACTGATATTGAATTTTAAAAAACCAAGACAAATTTTGTGGTGTTGGATTGATTAGAATTACAGGTATAAGTATAAATTCATCCTGTTCATTATATATAGATAACAGGCATAGATATATAGGTACAGCAATAGATATGTGTGCAATAGATCAATAATAGATACTGATAGTCACAAAAAGATAAATTTTCAACTCTCACCTTTCTATATTTATTAGTGTTCACTTTACTGTAAGAAAGTTTTCCTTATATATTTATTAGTTAAATTATCAGTATTAACTTACGAATTTTTATTATTTAAATGAGTTATAATTCATCACTGTCACTATTTATTTCAGTGCTCAAGTTTTCCTGGGTTTTGAGTCCCATCCAGCTGGCTTTTGATCCCCTGAAAATGTCCCAATTATTCTATGACCACTTGCTGAATTTCTGGCATAATGAAGAATTACCAGCTCATTTTGCCATCTTCCTGCCCCAGGCCTAGATTTAGCTGCTTCTCTGAGAAACCCTGGTTCCTTTTAGTGGAGAATGGTTTTAGAAAGTAAGATTTGGACACCAGATGTGCTCATTGCTAATGAAGTGTTATTGCTTCTAGGTCCTCTCAGCAGGGTAGTATGTATACATAGGTCTGTTAGGAAATAGATGTATGTATACATACATACATGTACACACACATAATCATACATCATATCTATTGCTGTACCTATATATCTATGTCTGTTATCTATATATATTGAACAGCATGAGTTTATGCTTATACCTGTTATTCCACTCCAACACAAGATTCTTCCTAGTTTTTTTAATTCAATATCTGTATTTACTTTTTCTAACAGCAAAAATCGTAGCGCCCAACATCACATATGTATTTGCTCATTTGCCGAGTTCTACAATATATGAACAGTAATTTCAGAATTGCCATACTCAGAATTTCTGTATTTTTCTCTATGAAAAAAATACACCTACTAAGATGAATGCCAGATGGTTTGCAGTGATTTTCATTTTGAATTAGGGTATATAGTCACAGTTCTTACATAGATAGTTGTGCTCACATTGTTCTGTATAAGATAAATTATAAAACATGAGGCATGAAAGGTTTAAGTTAATATTGATCATATCCACTGATAGAAAATCTTCAATCAACAGTCTCCTCCTGCACTGAGAAGATCCAGGCAATTGTATCTCTCCATTACTGTTTGTCCTCAAATAGCAGTGATTTTCTACTCTAATGAACCAGGATAAATGTGTGAGCCTGAAGACTCCCTTTTGTTAAGCTCAGGAATACATTTCTTTTTGCCCTGTGACATTTTGCCCTTTGAGTATGAAGGTGGGAATAGATATAGTTTTTTACTTAAGACCTAGAATAGAGCCATTCCCTTTAGACAGTATTTCCCTGTGAACTCTCTGTTCACCAGTAGTTTTTAGTCTCTGTTTCCTATATTAGGAGTTGCTCCTAGCCCAGAATAACCATGTCAGTCATATAGGAGGGAGGAGAGTCAGAAGATGACCTTATCCTACATAATAAAGAGCTAATATACAAATGGTCATCACGCCCTCACGCCATCACACCATAACAGCTCAGACACTCAACACTGGGGAGAAAGGAGTGGAGGCCAGCCAGGCACAAATGAGCTTGTGAGAGAGGAATGGGGACCAACCAGGCTGCGACCCAGGAGAGGGACAAGCCGTCCACCCTGCGGTCCTAGGCACCAGCGGCTGCACCTGTGGCCCAGGAGAGGGTCAAGCCGCATGCCCCATGGTCCCAGGCACCAGCACCTGCGGCCCAGGAGAGGGACAAACTGCCTGCCCCGTGTTCCCAGGCGCCAGCGCCTGTGGCTCGGTAGAGGGACAAGCCGCCTGCTCTGCGGTCCCAGGTGGCTATGGCCTGGGTGAAGCTGCCCACCCACGGTTCCCTGCGGTTGCAGCCATCCCGGGCAAAACCAGCCCGGGTCTTGGATGCCTGCAACTGGCCAGAGGAGGGAATCCTGGGTCCCGGGTGCAGGGTGAGGCAGAGGCGGTTAGGGTCAGGGGAGCAGTTAGGGGCGATCAGGCAGGCAGGCAGAGGTGATTAGGGACCATCAGACAGGCAGAGGTGGTTAGAGGAAATCAGGCCGGCAGGCAGGTGAGCGGTTAGGAGCCAGTGGTGCTGGATTGCTAGAGGTAGTCGGACATCCCCCGAGTGGTCCCGGATTGGAGAGTGTGCAGGCCGGGCTGAGGGACCCCCTCCCCCCCACCATGCACGAATTCGTGCACTGGGCCTCTAGTAGAAAATAAAGGAGACAAGAACATAGTTGCTTAGGTGTTGTTCCAGTTATAGTCTCTTTTATTCTTATATTCAAAGTTCCACTGTTTTATTTTTATTTTATTGATTTTTAGAGGGAGGATGGGAAAGAGAGTGAGAGAAACATTGACGTGAGAGAGAAACATTAGTTGGTTGCCTCTCACACACACCCTAAGTGGGGATGGAACCCTCAACCTGGGTATGTGCCCTGACCAGGAATCGAACGTGCCACCTTTGGTGTACAGGATGATGCTCCAACCAACTGAGTCACACGAGCCAGGGCTAAAGTTCCAGTGTTTTAGAAATATGGCCCAATTAGGTATACCTGAGGTTTTGGTTTTGTTTTTGAGCTACATGAAAGCATCATCTCCTAAGGAAACTGATCTGGAGGTAGTGCATAAAAACCTTCATCACCACCTATTTACCCTCACCCACTGCCACCCAGTTTAGAGTATATACATGTTAGTTGAGATAAAAAGAAACATTGAATGGCACAGTATTACTAGGACATTGTAAGGTTTCTCTTTTTAGAGGGTTTCAAACCCAGTAGATTTTATTTGCTTGTGATATACATATATGAATGATTAGAATAAAAATTACAAACTGGTATGTTCTAACAACTATTATATAAGTCACTGATTGAATTCATGGTTCTGAGGGAATATAAAATTTTTCAATCCTAGTGGCAGATTATACTCTCTTAATAGCAAGGTATTTTTTTAAATCAACTTTTATATATAACAATTATAGATGACTAAGGTTTTAAATTTTAAAGTTTATCCTGATAAGAATCATTTATATAAATACCCTTCTTTTTTTCAATTTGTTTTCTGTATACTATTTGGGATTGAAAGGAATGAGTTGATCCTTGACATTGGGAAACAATAGAAAACAAGATACTGATATATGATATCGCTAGTAAAAATTGGCCTCAATGCAAAGTCTGTGCCCTTTTGTTGTATGCTTCTATAAACCAACAGGATCCCCCTTCTTTTCTTATTTCAGCAGAAGTGATTTGTGTAAACAAGGAAAGAATGTAGGTAAACAAGGGAAGAATGTCTTTGGAGAGGATTGGATCTAAGGTGGACAATGGAAGGACTAAGCTGAGTTTTCCCCCATCAGTAATTTCTTAACCAGCTTCTTACCAGCTCTCAGGGACATGGTAAATAGCATTATTTATTGTTATTTATTCCCTAAGGCCAGGCATACTAAAAGTTCACCATAACAAGAATGTCTCGCCCACAGTATAAATAGTGCCATCCTTTGGGGAATCTAAAACATAAAAGCTTGTTTTAGGGCCTAGGCAGGGTGTAAGGATGCTTCATTATCCTAAACCATTGCTTTTCAAACTAGGGACAACCATCAGAATCGTTTAGAAGACTCCTTAAAACCGAATGCTGGGCCCAGTCCCAGGGTTTCTCATGTAGGTCTGAGATGGGCCCTAGGATCTGCATTTCTAAGAAGTCTCCAGTTAATACTGCTTCTGCTGCTTTGGGGGCCACACAATGTGAAGTATTATCCTAGGTAACTGATACAGTGCATAATGGGGCTGCTTTGATTTCAAACTTTTACCACCAAGATAAGATGAACAACAAGATTAAAGTTTTCTAAAATTTTTCTTTACAACCTAAAACTTATTTATTTATTTATTTGCTTTAAGCATGGAATACATCAAATATAAGAGCTTGTGCATACCTCTGAACCATTTAGTAACAATGAAACATTCTGCTTTAAGCTAATTATATTATCAAATATGGATGGAAGTGGAAGTATCTTGATAATGTAAATAAAAATAACTCTCAAGAATTTCTTTTTTCTGAAATACAAGTCTCAGATTCTAATTTTTTCCAAAAATAACATTTGTTTTCTGATTTTTAAAAAATGGTTCTCTGGTGAGAAACATAAGGATATAATCTCCCCAACATTTTGTTATTTTTTTTGTTTACATTGAGTAACTTTAGATTATAAGATGTTATATTTTGAACATTTTGGCATTTAAAATACTAAAAGCACACAAAGAGAATGAGATCTGGGGAAAAAAATCCAAATATAAATGTTTTTCATTTCTCTAAGTTATACTTAGCTATGAAATCCAAAACCTGACCATATTTGACTCAAAACTGCAAATTTATGACTATTTTCCTTCTTTTCAAGGGTGAGGTTTTCAACAAGCATTTTGGTGCTTTACCAAAAAGTAATATAATCTTTCATGTAAAGTGAATTTTAATCTGAAGCTAAAAGCCTCTAAAACATAGTATATGTAGACAGAATTTATATTAAACTAGAGGCCCGGTGCACAAAATTTGTGCACGGATAGGGTCCCTAGGCCTGGCCGGCGATCAGGGCCAATCAGGTTCCCCTGGTGGTCAGTGCACTCCCACAGGGGGAGTGCCGCTCAGCCAGAAGCCAGGCTCATGGCTGGCGAGCACAGCAGCGGTGGCAGGAGCCTCTCCCACCTCCCTGGCAGCACTAAGCATGTCCAACTGGCGAGGAGTGGGCCCAAGCTGGCAGTTGGATATTCCCTGAAGGCTCCCAGACTGCGAGAGGGCACAGGCTGGGCTAAGGAATCCCCCCCCCCCCCCCCACCCACCCAGTGCACCAATTTCATGCACCAGGCCTCTAGTGTATTATATTGTATTATGTATATGAATGATATAGAGCAGACCATGTGGTAAATTTATCTTTTCTAGTAGAAAGTTAAAGAAGTCGGTGAGACTAATAGTAGATGGAATTGAAACTGGCTGAGAGCTGGGTAAACTTTTTACTAGGCAAATTCTTCTAATTACTATAATATTAGGTATCCTATATAATAAAAGGCTAATATGCATATTGGCCGAACTGCAGAATGACCAGTCGCTATGAGGTGCACTGACCACCGGGGGACAGACACTCAACGCAGGAGCTGCCCCCTGGTGGTCAGTATGCTCCCACGGTGTGTGTGTGTGTAGGGGGGTTGCCGCTCAGCCAGAAGCCAGGCTCACATTTGGTGAGTGCAGTGGTGGCGTTGGGAGCCTCTCCCGCCTCTGGGGCAGCACTAAGGATATCCAACTGCCAGCTTAGGCCCTGGGTCACTAGTAAGTAATATTGAACTATTTCTCAGCTCTTTTCAAAATATTTACCAGAAAACTGGAGATCGTTTATAATTTAAATGATAGTTTGATCCAAGGCAAGAACTACAAAGACACCTCAATATATTTCTTTTGTAAAAAACAGCAATGCAATGCTAATATACACAGATAAACATTGATTTTTCACTTTTGGGGGCAGGGGTGGGGGGGATTAGTGCCCTTCTCATTTTTATTGTTGAAAGTATTATATATGTTCCCCTTTTTCCCCCATTGACTCCTTCTAGCTCACCCCCAGACTTTCACTTTGATAGTCCATTTCACAGGTTGCTATCCTCAAACTTCCAAAGAAATTAAGAAAGTCAAACATAATTTGAGTTTCTTTATATTAGCATTGTTTCAAAATAGTGATTAGTGTGGTCTAGGAATAGCTTAAGTATTAATCCTGGCTGACTGGCTGCACTAGGGCTGCTGCCCTGACAGAAAACTTCAGGGTTCCTTGAGAATGTCACCATGTTTTTTATAGGGGTGGGCAAAGTTTACAGTTTATTCTTGTATTCTTATTTGTTAATTATTGTATTATTTTCCATACGAACTAGTGTAAACTTACTTTTGCCTACCCTTTATGTTGCGGTGATAGGGTTGTTGTGTTCATGAGAAGTAGAGAAAGTTATTTCATACTGAAAGCTTAGCGTACAGTTGCAATTATATATTTGCATTTCAAAGTACTGAAAAGTGGGACTGAGTATTTTGTTTTGCCTGCCAAAATGGTTGAGTGAATGAGTTTATTTTGAATTTTAAATCAGCTCAGGTGTGGAAATGATAGTTGTATAACATTGTACTGCTAACTAAATCGTCTGGAACCCACTTTGCTGTAGACAAGACCTGAAAAGGAGTAACGAAATTAAATTCAAATTTAATTACTTCAAAGCCCTCAAGGCAAAAATAAGTGCAGCAATTCTTTAGTTAGTGGGACTGTTGGTAAAATGGGCTCACAGCTTTGGTACTTTAAATAGCACTGGGCTTACTGGGTTTCTTTCTATTTTCCTTCTGTTTCTAAGCTATGGGACCAGATTGTCTTCTTAGGAAAATACAATGTCATTTTTTTTTTAAATTTAATAGTGTAGTGTGCTTAACTGTGGCATGTGATTAAAGAAAAAAAAGATAAAAGTCTTTTTTTTTTTCCTCTTGGGAGTTAGATTTCACTATAGTGCTTCCCAGTAATATGTTATGCTTTGTTCTACCCTCTAGGGTTAGACTTCAAAACCCTATTTATAGACCATGTTTTTAAGTACTTTGTAAGCAGAACCCATGATGACTGATTAACCAAGAAAGTTTTAATGGCTAGTTTATCTAGGGTAGATTATATAGAATCTTCTAAGAGTATTCCTTTTTAAAACAAAATAAAAGTATTTGACATGAGAAGCATGTAGGCGATTACATAATTTTTCTGAAGTTTATTTCAACTAGGTCATATGCAGGGTATAATAATTATTTGGGATTCTTTTGTCTGCATACAAATGAAAATATTGAGAATTTATTGAACAATCTAGGAGATTTGGGTCTATTCCTGACTCTGCTAAGTCATTTATTATATCACTAGAGACCCAGTGCATGAAATTTGTGCACGATGGGGGGATCCTTCAGCCTGGCCTACACCCTCTCACAATCCGGGACCCCTCCAGTGATGTCTGACTGCAGGTTTAGGCCCAATCCTGAACCTGTAGTCGGACATCCCTCTTGCAATCCGGGACCGCTGATTCCTAACGGCTCGCCTGCGTGCCTGCCTGATTGCCCCTAACCACTCTGCATGCCTGCCTCATCACCCTTAACCACTCGTCTGCCTGCCTCATTGCCCCTAACCACTCTGCCTGCCTGCCTGATCACCCCTAACTGCTCGCCTGCCTGCGCAATCGCCCCTAACTGCTCATCTGCCTGCCTGGTCGCCCCTAACCCCCTCTGCCTCAGCCCTTGCCACGGCGGCTTCATCTGGAAGGATGTCTGGAATGACGTCTGGAAGGTCGTTTGGCCGTCCAGTCTAATTAGCATATTATGCTTTTATTATTATAGACTAGAGGACTGGTGCATGAAATTCGTGCGGGGGGGGGGGGTGTCCCTCAGCCCAGCCTGCACCCTCTTCAATCTGGGACCCCTCGGGGGATGTTCGACTGTGGGATCAGGCCTAAACTGGCAGTCGGACATCCCTCTAACAATCCGGGACTGCTGGCTCCCAACCGCTCACCTGCCTGGTTGCCTGATTGCCCATAACTGCTTCTGCCTGCCAGCCTGATCACCCCCTAACCACTCCCCTGCTAGCCTGATTGATGCCTAACTGCTCCCCTACTGGCCCGATTGCCCCCAACTGCCCTCCCCTGCCAGCCTGGTCGCTTCTAACTGCCCTCCCCTGCAGGCCTGGTCGCCCCCAACTGCCCTCTCCTGCTGGGTTGGTTGCCCACAACTGCCCTCCCCTGCCGGCCATCTTGTGGTGGCCATCATTTGACCACATGGGGCTAGTCATCTGTGCAAGGATGTGGTGGTCAATTTGCATATTACCTCTTTATTATATTGGATGAGGCCAGTTTGAAAGTTTCCATGGTTTAGTTTTAGGAATATTATGAATTTACTAATAAGAAACCTCAAATTATCTATTCAAGAGTGAGTGTTGCTAAGCATTAGTATGTCTCAGAGATTGAATTGCTTCAAAAGGTTGAAATAGAATTTATGTAACAAAACACTTATTTCTGAAAGCCGGGATCAGGCAAGGGTGTAGTTGGGTTGGGACTGTTTTAATTCAACAAGACCTTTCTGGTGAATAGATATGGAGCATCAGTCTACTGCTGCTCTGCTTCTAATAGCACCCACATTCGCCTCGGCTGGAGATGTGTGTCCAGACATGATAAGACTTTTCCTAAGAAGTTCTTTTTTTTTTTTCTTATGAGTTTTTCCAATGATTTCAATGACCAAAGGCAATGGGTACCATAATAATAGTGTTTGATGTTTTAGAATGAGGCAGCTGTGGATGAAAATTCACAGAGATTTTACATTAATTGTTAATGGGTGAATTTTTAATAAGTGCCCATTTTTAAGTGTAACAAAACTTACTGTTTGTATCATGCAGTAGCAGAGAAGAATGGGAAAGAACCTTTGCTCTTAAACAAAGATACCTGCAGTAAAGTATTTAGTTCCAGTCTTTAACATCATTTCTAATGAAGACAAATGGACAGACAACCTACAACATTTGCAGCTATTTGCAGAGTTATATAGAAACTGAATATATAATTGCTCTGAAAGCCCTGAAAGATGACTTCTGTTTATAATTAATGCAAAACCAGCCCTGTTTTAATTCCATTTTGTACATTTGCAAAGAGGTGTTTCCTTATACAGCTTAGCGCCTGGATTGCCTTTCCAAACTACTTTTGAATATTTCACACTATATACTGGTAACTTCGTTTTTAAGCTTAAAAACTCTTAATATTGCTAAACTTTCAGGAGTTATATTTTAAAAATTAAAAATGTTTATAATCACATTTAGGAGACAGGGAAAACTAATGATGTAGATCCTTATTTTTCTTCTAATGGAAACTAATTACTGTTCTTCATTTCAATTTAAATTGTCTATGCTATTGGAAACAGCTATGATTAAAATAAGCTTGACTAAACAATGAGCTATTTTATTCAGAGCTTTGAACAAGCTTCTCTTGGCATCCAAACCCATTCATTATTTTTATCTAATTAGGACTAACTCACATTGGAGAGCCACCTGAAGCAAGGAAATTTCCCTAATAGCTATGCAATTACAATAGCTCACAGATATGCAATAATACAGTTGTTCATGATCGAATCATCTTAAGAATTAAAAATAAATTATCCTTAACCATAGTACAAAAGTGTAGTCATAAACAGAAAACTGTCGTTATTTAAATTGCATAAGTATACAATATAAGCAATCAGAAGCATCATGTTTCTAGATATAAATTTTACATAATTATTTGTGGAAAAGTATTCAGTTAGTTTTTGTGTTGAATCCAGTGATTATATTAGAAAATTGACTGTATTCTATACACATAAGTGCAAACTTATATACTTCTTAGGAAAAAATACCTAGAAATTTTGCATATGATTACATAGCAAATATTTTATACAACTAAGGTAAGTTCAATTCCCAGGACAACTCCTTGTCCTAAAAACAAATTTGTTAAATGATGGTTTTACTCTGACTTGGCTATGGCAATGAAAAAACAAAAGTATTTTTGTGGCAGTGTACATATCTAACTAGCTAGATATAAAAAACTATGGGATTTAGTGTATGTGGGGGGAGATTAGGTAGGGCCAACTCCCTTCCCTTTTTTAAAGTTGTATTAACTACATAATTCTATGCCCTTGGGGACTTCTTTACACTTAAATTTTTTTTTTCAGCAAAAGAAGGAAAGGAAAGAAAAGCTGCCAAAGGCAGCATTAAAGAAAATTTAGAAAATTGCTTTCCAGTCATGCCTATCTGCTTTCATCTAATCTAAATGATTTACTATAAAATCAGGTAATTGTTGGATTAATCTATGATCTAACAAAAAAGATGTTTTAAAATAATTTTCTTTGTTTATAAAATAAGTGCTTTGGATAAGCTTCTTTCAAGTGACCTTATATCTCATTAGTAGGCAATATTTAAATTTAGACAGCTACTTTTCTCTAGGTACTAGATTCTGACTTATACCCCAATCAAACTCTTTTAAAAAGTCATCGTATGAATCAGATTCCCAGCGGGAAAAGATGGACATTCAAATTGGGACCATTTGAGAAGGATTTATATGTAGAGAAATTAATTACGAAGTTATAGTCAGGGTGTCTTGAGCCATAAAGGGAAAGGGCAGGAACTTGTGGTGAGGAGCCACAGAGCTGTTTCCACCTCGAGGCTTGGCTGGACTGGGAGAGAGAAAGAAAGAAAGTCCAGTATAACAAGCTGCTCTGAGAGGGTGGTAACCTTCAGGCAAGAGACTCAGGACTGCAGGGGTGTGTGTGATTGAGAGGGAAAGTACCTGTCTCATCCACCTTTGCCATCACCATCCAGGTGATCTCCTGCTAGGGCTCCTCAGGCCCAACCCTTCCAGAAGGCAGAGGGCAGGGAAGCCTGTGGGTGCAGCCGCGCAGGACAACTTCCAGGCATGGAGGCGGCAACCCTAAAATGTCCTGCAAAGTAATTATGGAAATGAGATACCATCTACTGTATGAAAATTTGAGGCTCACGGAGTGCTTAAGTAACATGTATTGTGTAAAACACAATCAAGACACATTGTCTGTCAGTCAGCCGAGTCCAGAACTTGAGTCCTACATTCTTAGGCTTTGTAATTATGACACTGTCGTCTTGTACAGCATCTGTGTGGATCCTGGGTGTGAAGTTACTCTGATTTGTATTGCTATTGTCTTAGCGGAGTTCATAAAATTTGAAATTAACCTGGGGGTGGGGGTTCCCATACTAGAGGAAATGTTTTGATATAGTAGTATGTCCCACAAAACTTATTTCAGACCATACTCTTAATGGCCTGAAAATTACTTTCAGTGACCGTACCTATTACAGAGAATGGCTGTTTAATATGATTTTTCTTAAGTCCTGGAGTTGACCTCTAATTATCAAGGTCGACTAAAGAGGCTTAAAATTTGGAATTCATATGATTACAATTAAAAGCAGCATATATAACTCATATTAAGAATTCCCGTCCTCAAGATGAGTTCTACCCTTCATTGTAGGAATATGGTTACTTTTCATATTTCCAGCTGTTTTCCTACCATGTTCTTTCACTGTGCTGTTAAGACCGCCTGGTTGTATTGCAGTGGTTGTTCACTTGTAGAGTGCACTTGCATTCTACTAAAGGGAAGGGTGGGAGATTAGGGAGCATTTCTTCAAATTCTGCTCACATTCTGGAAACTCATGATCACAAAGCTTGCTCTGAAATTAAAAATCTTGCTTGTGAACAGTAAATTTTGTGCATTTCTCACATAAATGGTTCTCCTTGTGTTCTAGGACTCTTCTCCTTTCTCATATGGCCTCTGCTGTTAGCAATAATGAGTAGACTCGTACTCCAAACAGTTGTATTTATGTAGGTTATTGCTTAGGTCTTTTATATCTCTGTATTAAGGAACGGGAATGATGAATGTCGACCAGGCTTTTCTGCTGCATCTGTAACTATAATATTTAATTGTAAGTGCTGCATTGCACCCAACTTATCTCATAAGGAGGTTCATTCCCTTGATATTTTAAGAGTGAGAGGCCTTTGTTAAGTTTGAATGTTTATAGAATATAAAATGTTCTAATTTTAAAAGAAAACAATTTCAACAAAAATGCAGCATTTTTAAAAAGAAAGTAATAAATTAGAAAAAGTATTCTAGCTTTATAAATAATTTCATTGGATCTTTAAACCTTTTCCTATACACTTTCCTTTTATCAGTGTGATAGAACTTGTCATTTAATGTCAAACCATATTAAGAATTCACCTACTTCGTATATTTATAGCATTTACTTTGAAAAACAATGTAAAAAATTTGAGACAATACAACCATCCCCTAATATAACTACTTATTTAATGATTCTATAATATTTCACCAAGAAGACTTAATATATTTTGCTTAATTATCTGCAGTTGAATATAAAGTTGCTCTTAACTATCACAGTGCAGATAACACTACAAGGAAAACATCCTGCACATCGCTTTTTCTATACTTTGAATTTTTTCCTGAAGTGAGATGATAAGGTCAAAGGATATGAAACTTTTGTTGCTTATGATACATATTGCTAAATTAATTTCCAAAAGGGTTTTAGCTAGCTTATTTTACCATCAGCAAATTTTAGGAGCCATTGCTTCACCCCCACTTTCACTGGCATTCGTTCATCAAATATTTTTTGTAATTTTTACAGGCTAATGGGGATAACTTGTTTTATTTTGTGTTATTTCATCATAGCAGGGTTGAATATTTGCACTTATTTTGCTTAATATTTGTTTTTTGTCAATGAGTTTCTTAATAAAATAAATATATTAATCTTATGTTTATTTGCTAAATATATTTTTCTTAGAATATTGTTGGCCTTTTTTATTGGTTAATAACATGTTTTTCTTAAAGCTGAGAAATTCCACAGGTTTTAGTTCCATAGAGAACTGTAGCAGAAGTGGGTGGGCAGTTTCTGTAGGTTCTTAAGAGGGTGACAGTCTCAGACAGGCTGAGCAATAATAGTGTAGAGGCTGTAAGTAGAGTCAGCTTTCAATGGTAAGATCAGGAATCTGAGATTAGTTTTAAGCCGCATGTATTTTATTTTATTAAGTTCCTATTTGTTCTACCTTAACTATTTAGCAAAATCTTTTTTAAAATATCAACCTGTCTCCACTGTGCTAATGGAAGCCCAAGAAAGATTTATTGAAAGTAACATACCTCAGGAAGGCAGATGTGGTCATTCAAGTCAACCCCACTTGAAAGATAAAGCTTAAGGAGGCAGAGTAGAGGCCACTAGGTCCAGTTGCCCCTTAGTCCTGGAGGGTTAAATGTTAGTTGTTTTTAGTTTCATTAAAGAAGGAGATTCCCTTACCAGATGGTATCTCTCTTACCCGCACCCTCTTCCCCAACAGACTGAGTTTATTGAGGGCAAGGAGTTCTTACTCCTGAGCTCTTATGACTGAGTGACCAGCATGAGGAAGGCATGAATGAGTACTTGAATGAAATAATAAATGAATTTCAGGGTGAAAACAGTATGAGAGGCAGTGGGAGTTGAACATATAATGCTGAAACTGACCACTGAGTGTCCTAGGGGGAGAAAATAAATTAAGAATTATCTCTAAGATCTGATTTTTTCAAGTTTACTGAAAATAATAATGTCTGCAAACAGCTCTGTAGAGTTAGAATAGAAATGGTTCTTTTTTCATTATTACAGTGAGACTTTTTAAAAAATGGAATAGTCAGTGAAATGAAATACATTAATTCTTCAAAACCAGTGTTTTGACATAGCTCAGTCTTATACTTGTATCCTAGAACAACAGAGCATTGTAGGTTTTGTCCATCCTCCTGTGCAGGCCATCTCATTGGGTCTGAAGCAGTGCTGAGACAGGAAACATGTGTGCTCTCAACCTTCGCAGTATGAAGGAGACCGGTTCAGAAAACTGTAATGCAAAAAGAAGAAAAAAGGCATGGAGTGGAGGTTGGGGTGGGTGAGAATTCAGGTGCAAAATGCAGTGACTTCTAAGGCAGTCAGAGTGGCTTCAAGAGATTCTCCTCACACTAACCTTGTAGAATCTGCTTCAGCAGTAGGGTTTCCTGGTAGAAGCCCATAGGAGGAGATATGGCCAATAAATCTGTATTGTTTTGGAATAGATGTCTTCTAGAGCATTCTTTTTAAGGAAAACAATTTAAAAGCATCATTTTTTAAAGGCCCTTATTTTCTACTAGACTTTGATCTTACCAGCTAGATTTTGGCAACTATATTACATTTTAGGAACATAATTTCTGTGGTTTAAGAGAATTGGAAGGACTGAATTGGAAAGACTGAAGGAGTAGGTGCTATAAAAGGCTAGAAAGGAAAGAGATTAATTTTTGGTTAGGAAAGATGTCAAGCAAGTCCTGAATTTGGGCTTGAAACTGAACAAACATTAGATTAAAAGAAAGCAGAATGTAAAGTATTTCAGTGAAAGGGAACAGCATTAATAAGACTGCAGAGAATGGGTAGAAAAGGGAATTTCAAATGGAAGAAAACGAGTTTTATGAAGTAATGCCAGCTATGGATGGATTGGTAAAGTGAGGTCAGCTCGTTGAGAGCCTTTAAGATCATAATTGTTTGTTTTTTTCCTATAATAAAGGCCAATTTTTATGGCATTTGTGGGGGGTTAGGGAGGCCTAGGTTGCTGTTTTCCTTTGATTTAGAAACATTTTCAGTGGTTTCAGAAATCTTCATAAAGACAAGTAGCAACTAATAATTTTATATATCCCTTTTACTTTTACATGTTATTTACAAAAAATGAACTTCCTGGAGAGATCAACAATACTGATAAAATCAATTCATTTTCTGGCCTGAGGACACTAGTGACAGAGTATAAGCACCAGAGACCAGTGACTTGTCTATTAAAGAAAAACAAACAAAACAGAATAGATCATCTTTCCTTGGGAAAAGGCTCTAGCAAATTTACTGTATTTACTGAATGTAAAGCAATGTTTGTCTGGGCTTCTTGACTCAGCAAACCTTAATTTGACTCTGCCTGTAGTCTTTTTCTTTTTTCCTTTAATATATTTTTAATGATTTCAGAGAGGAAAGGAGAGGGAGAGACAGAAACATCAATCATGAGAAAGAATCATTGACTGGTTGCCTCCTCTACAATCCCTACTGGGGATTGAGATTGCAACTGGGGCATGTGTCCCTACCGGGAATCGAACCTTGACCTCCTGATTCATAGGTTGACGCTCAAGCACTGAGCCATGCAGGTTGTGCTGCCTGTAGTCTTTCACCTAAGGACACAGCATTTTATGGACTCCTCCTTGACTCCACCATTTGGTTCATGATATAATAAAACCCTGGTACCTGTGTGCAGTTGACTGCTGTCAGGCTGTTTTACTGTTTGTGGAGGGTAGCAATGCAGATCTATACTATGGAAAGAAATTTGACCAAAAGCACATGGAAAGAATTCCACCTGCTACTTTTTTAAGGGTTCATTAGGCTCTTAGTGTGATTTAAATCTAAGTCACCTATTTGTGTCTGTGTGCTTAATCACCCTCAATTAGATCTGCCTGAATTTGAAAATTCTATTTCTGGAGTTGAGCTCTACTTGCAATTACTGACAGACCTCATTTAGTCGTGTTAGGGAGGGGCTGGGTAGTGCTGAGCCCCCCCACCCCAGCCCCATTCTCCCCACGGGAGACAATTCCTCACAGGTTCTGAATAAAACAGCAACACATTCTTTTGCTTTCTTGTCATATTGGAAGTGTCTTCGTTACCCTCCAGATTTCAAGTGTTTTCCCAAAAGAATTTTCCATATGGAAAATAGTCAGTCCTCTCTTGAATAATTTTTATCACCTAATAAGTGATGCAGATTGGGACTGTCAGCACTGGGGTGGGTAACCTGACTGAAGAGGGACTATGAATGGCAGATGGTGGCAATAGGTTATATATTTAAGCCGTCAGCCTGACATTGCAGATAAATATTTTCTAACTCGTTTAGTTTTCCCCCACCTGCTTTTTTTTAAATGATATTCTGAGCACTTACTTGTAAAGCCAAACTAACTACAGTTTATTTGGAGTTAGCTATTTCTAGGTCAGTTAACACATCTGATTTAAAAGCGATAAACACTGAAAGAGGTGGAAAGTGATTCCGGAGTGGGTAGGTCCAAGTAGATGCAGTTTTGTACCTGACCTGGCTAATCTATTACTTCGCAGAGTGCAGGAGCAGGTGCTGATATTTTCGCAAACAGCAGTTTGGCGTGTTTGGCAGGATATGCTTAGTGCAGTGTGAAATTGGCATTTCCGAGCTCCGGGCTGCCATTTACAGTGACCGGTTTCTGTTGATGAACTCTTTGCTTTCTTTACTTACAGACCCACAGAAGCTTTTAAAAATTCTCAGTTTTAAATTGATTCATGCCTTCATTTCAGATAAGGTTGTTTGAATGTTCCTGGATATTTCTATTCTTGAGTGTAATATCAATTGGGCAGTGTCTTCCATTTCACTTTTTCCTGCATGTTTCTCAATACAAAGAAATTGTAGATTTTAAAAGGTCAGTTAGGCAATTCAGCTGTTTGCAGTATGAACAGACTTAATTCATCCCAGACAAGTATAATCTTTCTTATTAAAAAATGTATTCTAGGTACAAACTTCCAGTTATAAAATAAATCATGGGGATTTAATGTTCAGCACGGTGACTATAGTTAATAATACCGTATTGCATAATTGAAAGTTTCTAAGAGTAGATGTTAAAAGTTCTCACCACAAGAAATAAAACTTTTTTGTAACTTATACCATGGCAGATGTTAACTAGACTTATTATGGCAATCATTCAGATACAAATATCAAATCATTATATTGTATACCTAAACTTAATATGTTATATGTCAAATATAATGTTATATGTCAATTATACCTCAATAAAATATCTAAAGGTACCTCTATATATCTATATCTATCTATCTGTTCTAAAATTAAATGAGTTTAAGAATAAGTATCTGCTAAATATCTAGCATGATATCTCTCTTATTTACATGATGAATAAGATAAACCTATGAACTAACATCAAAATGTTGCTACAATATCAAACCTGTCACAATTTCTCCTTTTATTGTAGAAGGCTCCTCAACTTGGAAATTTTACATAAGCAGATCAGTACTTAATAGTGCAGAGGATATTAAGATTCTTTCTAAAATGTTTCTTATGAAGTTCTTGTTTGTTAGTTCACCATAAAGACATCTTTGTAAGGATGAAGCAAAACAGAAATAAGTAAAAAGGGAACAATTATATGTCAGAATTTAAGAGTTGAGCATCTTCCTCATAGTTAGCTGGAACCATGGAGAGAAGGAGTATGCTGAGACACAGCCAGAAACAGAGAGGGGAGAGAAGCAATACTGTGGCTGCTTCCTCCTACTATCCATCTTCTGCCAGTGCCACTGGGTCAAAATGCTAGAGGCAGAGAGCATGGGAAATAGAATTGAAGTGTCCTGTTAGAGCAGCAGTTCTCAACCTGTGGGTCTCGAACCCTTTGGGGGTCGAACGACCCTTTCACAGGGGTTACCTAAGACCATTGGAAAACACATATATAATTACATATTATTATTTTTTTAAAATATATTTTATTGATTTTTTACAGAGTGGAAGGGAGAGAGATGGAGAGTTAGAAACATCGATGAGAGAGAAACATCGATCAGCTGCCTCCTGCACATCTCCTACTGGGGATGTGCCCGCAACCCAGGTATATGCCCTTGACCGGAACCGAACCCGGGACCTTTGAGTCCGCAGGCCAACACTCTATCCACTGAGCCAAACCGGTTTTGGCATAATTACATATTATTTTTGTGATTAATCACTATGCTTTAATTATGTTCAATTTGTAACAATGAAAATACATCCTGCATATCAGATATTTACATTACGATTCATAAGAGTAGCAAAATTACAGTTATGAAGTAGCAACGAAAATAATGTTATGGTTGGGGGTCACCACAACATGAGGAACTGTATTAAAGGGTCGTGGCATTAGGAAGGTTGAGAACCACTGTGCTAGAGAGAATAGAGCCAGTAGCCAGAGAATGGACTAAGACCAAATTAGCAAGTGATTGACTTAGATGCTAAGACATCAGTTTGTTCTTACTTGATTAATTTCATTTTACTCATGATATGTATGTAATGATGCATTGCTATAAGTAACATTTATGTCTATCGATTCATACAATGAGTTTTAGGCTTTAAAAAAAACACCTACCTTTCTCTCATGTTGTCATTACATAGATGTGCCATGATTTATTTAACCATTTTTTTCTTGTTGAACATTGATGTTGCATTTGATATTTTGCTATTATAAGTTACTCTGCAGTGACTATGTTCATGCATATGCCCGTTCTCCCATATTGTTTTAATTATTATTTTAAACATTATATACCCAGAAAATGGATTTCTGTGCCAAAAGCATGAACAGATTTATGGCTCTTGTTATTTATTACCAAATTGCTTTTCTACAACATTTTTCCAGTATCCGAGTATCAACATTCGATAGAATCAATTTTAGTGACTTTTATCTATATTGGAATAGTGTCATTTAAAAATCTTGTTGCCAGTTTAGTTAACTGGTTTTTAGTTGTTGGCTCTTTGATTATTAGGATGGCGAATAATCTTATTTTTCAAGTTTTTATTGACTAGATGCATTTTTTTCTTTGATGAAGTACTTTATTTACATTCTTAAATATTCTAACAAGTTTGCTAAAACTATAGATTGAAGAAGCCAGAGAACAATTTAACATGAATATAAAAAATAAGCAAAAGCTACAAGCCTTGTCCTTAGGTCACATAGCCTAGCTGGTGGACTAGACTAAAACATCCTGGAAGATCCTCTACAGGAGTGGTTCTCAACCTTCCTAATGCCGCAACCCTTTAATACAGTTCCTCATGTTGTGGTGACCCCCAATTTCATTGTTACAAATTGAACATAATTAAAGCATAGTGATTAATCACAAAACAATATGTAATTATATGTGTTTTCCAATGGTCTTAGGCGACCCCTGTGAAAGGGTCGTTCGACCCCCAAAGGGGTCGCGACCCACAGGTTGAGAACCGCTGCTCTAAAGCAACTGTAGCCAATCTTTCCCACCTCACAGACCACCAGTGGTCCACGGACCACCGGTTGGCAACCACAGCTCTAAAGAATATTTTCTAAGACATCCACCCTGACTGGTTCCCTTGTCAGTTCACAATAACACCATCCTTTGTCTTTCTCACTTTACCCTTAGAACTAAAGGGTGGGGTGTCCCTCTTTCAAAAACCAAGCAGTTAATTTCTTAAAGTTTGGTCTTATATTTTATAAAAACTTGAACATGTTGTAAGATTGGAGCAAATGATCAAAGTTTTTGTTTTTCATGAGAGAATGCTGTAGTTCTTACTTTTTTCTTTTAATTTAAAACTATTTTTGACAGAAATAGCATAATCTACACTAATAAAAGAGAAACATGGTAATTAGCGTACGACCGCTACCCTTCCCATTGGCTATCAGCGTATCCTTATGCAAATTAACTGTCAGCCAAGATGGCGGCCGGCAGCCAGGCACCTGGAAGCGAACATGAGGCTTGCTTGCTGCAGTGACTGCAGACTCCAACATTCCCCGCTTGCGCTGCCGGCCTCTGAGCTGGCAGTTTGAAACATTCTAACAAATATAGGCCAGGATCTCAGAGCTGAAGTTATACATTGTTTCGATTATAGAACCGAAACAAACCAGATACCTGCTCTCAGAGCTAGAGCCAGAGCTAAAGCTGGCCCAGAATAAAATACAAAAAGGAGCGGTTGGGAGCTTCAATCAACAACCGCCAGCCTGAAAGCAGCCCTCAGCCCCTCACCCAGACTGGCCAGGCACCCCAGTGGGGACCCCCACCCTGATCCAGGACACCCTTCAGGGCAAACCAGCCGGCCCCCAGGCCTCTATCCTATATAGTAAAAGGGTAATATGCCTCCCAGCACCGGGATCAGCATGACAGGGGGCAGCGCCCAAACCCCCTGATCGCCCTGCGGCTCTGTGTGTGACAGGGGGCGGGGCCACAACCTCCCTATCCGCCCTGCTCTGTTCATGACAGGGGAAGGCGCCCCAACCCCCTGATCAGCCCTGCTCTGTGTGTGATAGAGGTGAGCTCCCCAATCCCCTGATTGCCCTGTGGCTCTGTGTTTGACAGGGTGCAGTGCACCAACACCCTGATCGGCCCTGCTCTGTGTGTGACAGGGTAGAGCCATAACCTCCCCACCAGCCCTGCCCTGAGGGTGACAGTGGCGGCACCCCAACCCCCTGATCGGCCCTGCTCTGTGCATGACAGGGGGCAGCGCCTAACCCCTTGATTGGCCCTGCTCTGTGTGTGACAGGGTACAGAGCCCCAACCCCCAACCCCCCTGATGGGCCCTGCTCTGTGCGTGACAGGGGGTGGCACCGCAACCTCCCCATCGACCCTGCCTTGAGTGTGACAGGGGGCGGTGCCCCAACCCCCCAATCAGCCCTACCCTGAGCGTGACTGAGGGTGGCATCACAACCTCCCTATCCGCCCTGCTCTGTGCATGACGGGGCGGCGCCCCAACTCCCCAATCGGCCCTGCTCTGAGCCCGACCAGGGGCTGCATCTAGGGATTGGGCCTGCCCTCTGCCACCTAGGAGCAGGCCTAAGCCAGCAGGTCATTATCTCCCAAGGGGTCCCAGACTGCGAGAGGGCACAGGCCGGGCTGAGGCCCCCCCCTTCCCAACCCCCGAGTGCACAAATTTTTGTGCACTGAGCCTCTAGTAGTTTTTATAAGCTTAAATTGGTATGTATTGGTATGTATAATAGTTTGGGTTATTTATTATGTTTTTGAAAATTATTCCTTAGCATGCTGTAGATGTGAAAATTTTATTTTAGACTTAGGAAGGATCTTAGAGATGATCAGGACTCCTATTTTATCTTTTTTACACATTTACTAATGGGAAAATATCTTAAGAGTTTTAAAAGCAAAATAAAACATCTTTTTTATACTTAAAGCTTACACTAATAAAAGGCTTAGTTGATCTCCCTGTATATGCGTTAATTTCTTTCCTTTGAAAGTGTTAGACTGCAAACTTTAAACTGAACTTATAGTAACAGTTTAACTAGCATTCATAAGATATATAAAGTATCTAAGATATGCTGATTTTTATTTAAATGTTAACATGGTTAAGATTTTTCCTACTACTGGTTTTAAAGTATTATTTATAATTTATTCTTTTTGAGAACATTATTAAGAATTTATACTATGCTCATGTAATCTACAAAATAAGTATAGAGCAAAAAAACACAAAGTATAAAAAGACACATATTTTCTAAAATATTTTTGTTTGAGGAAATAATTTTACATTTACTAAAGATATATGGAGAGTATTATACTAACTTAATTAAAAATCAATTTATTTAAATATTAAACAAGATTTTATTATCAATCTTTTCTATTTCATTAGAGAAATCAAGTTATTTTTAAAAGTACATTGTATATAAAAAAATACATTATGTATATACTAGTGACCCAGTGCACGAATTCATGCACATTGAAAGGAAATTAAAAACAGTGATACTTTAATATCGCTATTTGTCCTTTCTCTATAACAAAAGTGTCAGAGATGAAAGAAAATTAGTAAAATGTACATGAAAATAATATATAAATTGATTAATAAATAAACAATAGCAACATGATATAACAACAAAGACATGATATGAAAACAACAAAAGCATGATATAACAACAAAATCATGATATGAAAACAACAAAAACATGATATAAAAACAACATTGATACAATGACTGATAAATTGATTAAACTTATTCTAATATCTCCCTGTATACCACATTAAGAGTAAAAACACTTTCAGAACACTTGACTAATTTCCCTTCTGATGAAGTATTTACAACTTTATAGGGTGATTGTAAGGCCTATATGAGATAATGTTGGTGAAGCACTTAGTACCCTGCTTGTCACATTGATAAGTGTCCAGAAAGTTCAAAGTCCTCTTATAATATTGTTGTTTTATTATATAATTAAAATTATTTTAATAATTCCTTCTTCTATCATGTGAACTCTTGCAAATAACTCAGTGTTTTGGATCTAATCCATGTTTAATACATATTTTAGAGAAGTTTTAATGAATATTGTTGCAAAAGGCTTATAGAAACTCAGAAGGGGAAGTGATTAATTCTGAACATGAGATTGAGGAAGACTTGAGTGTAGTAGGCATTTGTACTTTCACGCCTGTGCTATGGTTTTGACAGGTAGAAAAGAGCAAGAAAAAGGGCATCTGAAACCAAGGGAATAACTTGCAGTTTTTAGAGTAGTGCTATCTTAGCTTAGCATTCATAATAGAACCTATTTCATGAGTTGTTTTGCAGAATAAATGCATCTAAAGTACTGGCACAGTAAGAATGCAGTAAATATTAGCTCTTATTTTAACAACCAATATATAGACTGCATGTTGAATAACAACAAAAATGCATTTATGTGTTTGTGTGTGTGTGTGTGTGTGTGTGTGTGTGTGTGAGAGAGAGAGAGAGAGAGAGAATTTTTGTTTGCAATACCTGTTAGAAAGCAACAGGATAGCATTTAAAATATTGTTTATTTCAGCTATATATTATTCTTCCCGTTTGTTTGAATTAGTGGGACAATACTTTGCAAATGGTTTTTAAATAATCAGCTGTTAAGGATTATTATGCCATTGTTCCCCATTGGCTTAGCTAAATTTGAGAGAAAGCTATTTAAGTGACAGCTTACAACAGCTGCAACTGCTTAATATGTGAAAACAATCAAGGGTTAGATATGTGAAGTCCAAGGTTACTTTATATGAATAAAACACATATTTTGAATTATAGTATTTTCTATAGCAATATAACTAAGATTTTTTGGTTATTTTCTCTTTAAATTTTTTATTTAGATATACTTTCCAGTCTTAAAAAAGTTGCTAAGAATAGTACTAAGTATTCTCATATATATCATTACCCTCATGATACCCATTAGTTACACCTAATACTTCAGGGTGTATTTCCTGAAAACGAGAAAAAATAAGGACGCTTGCTTAAATAACTAAAAAATAATTATCAAAATTAGAAAATTAACATTGATACAATACTACAGTCCTTACTAAGATTTTTCCATTTATGCCAATAATGTTCTTGATAGTGACAGAAAAATCCCATGTTATGGATTGCACTTAGTTATCATATCTTTCTAGTTCTCCTTTAATCTGGAACACTTCCAGATTAGACTCTCAGTCTTAGACTTTCCTGATCTTGACATTTTTGAAGAACACGGGCCATTTACTTTGAATAATATCCCTCAATTTGGTCTTGTCTGATACTTTTTAAAAATATATATGTTTTTATTGATTTCAGAGAGGAAGGGAGAGGGATAGAGAGATAGAAACATCAATGATGAGAGAGAATCATTGATTGGCTCCCTCCTGCATGCCCCCAACTGGGGACCAAGCCTGCAACCTGGGCAATGTGCCCTTTGACCAGAATTGAACTTGGGACCCTTCAGTCTACAGGCTGACACTCTATCTACTGAGCCAAACCAGCTAGGGCTGTCTGATATTTTTTAGTAATTAGATTCAGGTGATGTACTTAGAACAGAAATATTAAAATGATATTATTTTCTTCTCAGTACTAGAGGCCAGGTGCACGGAGTTGTGCACCAGTAGGGTCCCTCAGCCTGGCCTGTGCCCTCTCTCAACTGGGACCCCTTGGAGGATGTGGTAGTGCGCTAAATGGCATGGAGCCGGGGAGGAGCCCAAGCCAGGGCCAGGTGCCGCTCCCGCCCATCCTGGCCCCGCTGTGTTTGCCATCACCGCTGCTCAGTAGTGTGCTGCCATGGAGGCGGGAGAGGCTCGCACCGCCTCAGCAGTGCTCACCAGCCATAAGCCCAGTGTCTGGCGCCTGTCAGTCAGCTGAGTGGCGCTCCCACTGTGGGAGCACACTGACCACCAGGGGCAGCTCCTGCATTGAGCGTCTGCCCCATGGTGGTCAGTGCATGTCTTAGCGACTGGTCAAACAGTCATTCGGTCACTCAGTCGCTTAGGCTTTTATATAGAGAGATATTATGTCAAGAGGATAACAAAAATCCTAAAAGGTGAATTTTGATTTGGAAAAAATCCTATCCTATATAATAAAAGCCTAATATGCTGTGTCCAGTTGACCAGTTGGCCATTCAGTCAAAGTGTAATATGCTAATGATATGCTAAGACCGCTCAACTGCTCACTATGGCATACACTGACCACCAGGGGGCAGACAGCCGACTGGTGGACTAGTCACTAGACATGCACTGACCATTAGGGAGCAGACGTTCAGGCTGGTAGATTATCTTGCTGCTGGGGTCTGGCCAATCGGGACTGAGCGAGACAGGCCGGACACACCCTGGAGCCCTTCCGCAGTCCCTCCCTGGCTGGACAACCTCCCACGTCTCTCCCTGGCTCCGATTGTGCACCAATGGGGTCCCTCGGCCTGGCCAGTGCCCTCTCGCAATCTGAGACCCTTTGAGGGATGTCGGAGAGCTGGTTTTGGCCCGATCCCACAGGCCAGGCCGAGGGACCCCACTGGTGCACAAATTCATACACCGGGCCTCTAGTACTATTATAATTCTTAATATTTTAAAATTTATATTTCTAAAATCTGTTATTTTTATGTCATGGTTTTCATTTTTTAGCCTATTCAGTATGGAATAGCACTTTCCCTACAATGTTCTCTAATTATAGGCATTTATCAAGTATATTTATTGCTCAAAGAAGATAAATACAAAAAAGGGACTCTTTAGTAAGATATTTAGTATCTTTGGCAATAAATGATGACATGGGTTTGACATGAAACAGAGCTTTAGGCCAAGTGTTTTTTTCTTTTTTTTAAAAAAAAAAATAATTCTTTATTGTTGAGAGTATTACGTATGTTCCCTTTTTTCCCCCATTGAAGCCCTCCAGCTGACCCCCACCCCCCACCCCAGACCTTCACCCCGCTATTGTCTGTGTCCATGGGTTATGCATATATACATACAAGGTCTTTGGTTGATTTCCTCCCACCCACCCACCCTAACCCACCTTCCCTCTGAGATTCCACACTCTGTTCCATGCTTCCATGTCTCTGGATACACTCCAATCATCAGTTCATTTTGTTACTTAGATTCTACATATGAGTGAGATCATGTAATACTTGTCTTTCACTGACTGACTTATTTCACTTAGCATGATACTCTCCAGGTCCCTCCATACTGTCTCGAAGGGTAAGAGATTCTTCTTATTTACTGCTGCATAATATTCCATGTTGTAAATGTACCACAGCTTTTTTATCCACTCATCTACTGATGGGCATTTGGGCTGTTTCCAGATCTTAACTATTGTAAATTGTGCTGCTATGAAAATAGGGGAGCATACATTCTTTCTCATTGATGTTTCGGGTTTCTTAGGATGTATTCCTAAAAGTAGGATCACTGGGTCAAATGGCAGTTCCATATTGTTTTTTGACAGATACAAACAAAGAGCTTGAAATAAGTAATTGGTTTGTGAGATTTACTTTTGCCAAATTTTGCCACTAAACTCTGGGACCACTGACAGAGGAAGAATGAAGGCATCTCTTATTAATATTCACTTAGTATTAGTTAGCTTTTCAAAGACATTCAAGGGCAGTTTTCTCTTAGGTCAGAATTCATTTTAAATCACTGGTGCTCTTTATATAGATAAATAGATAATACTCACACCCTAAGCCTGATCTTTTTTAAAACCTATTTTCCATTCTAAAGAGAAAAAAGTACTGCCTGAATACAAAATCTGCTGCACAGATGTTGTATCTAATTACATGTTCCATATTTCCCCTTGCCAACAAATACATGTTAATAATAATGAATAATCAACCTTGCTTAACAGGAGCAGCACAAAATATGTTTCTGTTATTTCCCCTTGGCGGATAGACGCAGGGGTGCTTCAAAGTCGGTGTCCTTACCACATTGGTGGCCATGGCTTATTAGGCAACCTGTTCGACATGATGAAGTGTGAAATTGATGGGCCCTGCAGGGAATTTGGTCTGAGCTCTCCAGGCTAGGGGAGAGCTGTCTTACAGTATTCGAGTGCTGTGTTCATTGGCACACTGGTTTCCCCCAAGGCCTCTCTTCATGAAGCTCAGGAAAATTTTTCCTGGCTGAGGGAACATATGTGCTACTACTATGTCTGACTAGCAACCAGATTGCTAGGATGAAGCTTCTAGGAAATTTTACAGTGTCCTGCTCCCCAGCTGGTAACAAGAAGTCTGAGCCTTGTAAAAGCTGATTGGGCAGGGAAAAGTGGATAAAATATTAAAGTGAGCAGAGTTATTACCAAAGAAGATATTATAGACATCAAAGGAGAAAACGTTGTACTGTTGTCACCTCCCACCCGTTTTGAAAAAAACAAAAAACTTTTATGAATTAATGTGCTAGTTACTCATGCAGTTAACACAAGTCTTAACATTCTTTTTCAATAATTTTTAGTTTTTACTTCTAAGTTTTATTTGACTTATGAAATTGGTCAGTTAGTCAGATTACATATAAATTAATTTGGCAGAGTCAAAAGTACAATATATATTATATCTCTAAAGTTCATTTTAGAAATTTTTATTTATTTCTAGAATTATTTTCCTCTTAGTTTATTTGAAAAGTTTAGATATTATGTTATTGTGGTATTAGAAGAAAACTTCCAGGGAGGCAAGGAGAGAGCCATGCAAGTGGAAACTTAGTTTTTAAGTTGTATAATTTCAGGCAAACTACCTAATTTCCTCAAACCAGAAATTTCTCAACTTGGAGAAGCATTATCTTTATCTCACATTGTTAAGTAAAATAATATCTAAAGTGTCTTGCACACCGCTTAACGTTATCTTCTTCTCAGCCCGTACTTAGATATTTTTTGAGAGAATGGAAGAGAAATGTTAACATTACCTGGTATTTTATTTAATCATGAGATTTTGTTTTTCTTTGAACTTCTTAAATTTAATTTCCTTTCTTTTGAAATAAAAATGGCTTTGTGGATCTATTCACATTCATAGGGACCCCACTGGTAGCAGAACAGAAGTAGAACCAACAGGGCAAGGTAAAAATGCTTCTGTTGCTAAGGGAAGAACTAAAACACAAATGTATTTTGGTAAGATAGTTAAAGATGAAATCTAAATTTTCAGATTTTGTGTTTCATTTCTCTCCCTGTCTCATAGTTCCTTAAACTGTTTCAATTTTTCTTTGACAAGGCTGGTACAAGTTTGGGGAGAGCAGCTCTCGTGAAAATACTCCTCTCCCACCGCAGGCTGAGATTGCGCGGTGTTGTTCTCTAAGGTGTGGGGGCAGTTCACCGTGGAAGCCCAGAGATTATTCTCTGCCAGATGTTTGTCAGTGAGATGCTTGGAAAGGTGTTTGCCTCGTTTAAATGCCTTGCCAGAATGAACGTGCCACTTCTTGTGCGTGCCTTGTGTAAGGTCAGCAGCCCCTGGGCTCTGATTGCCACTGGCGTTGCTAACTGATGGTCATAGTTAGCCTGCATGGTCAGGGTAGCTGAGAAAAAGAGAAAGAAAGAGAATATGAGGAACAGGGGAAGAGAAAGAAAAAGGAGACAGACCAAAATGTCATTCAGGGCTTCATGATACTTAGGAAGTATGACTGCTTCTTAACATTCACCTCTGATCTTTGGTTTTAGTAAATACACAAAAAATCTATTTAATATTTTTTATTTTAAGTTATAGGAAAATAATCATATTTTTGTATATATGCTGTGTATAAAAAAAATAACTGTACCAATTTGGCCTAACCTCAAGTAATTTTTTCTTTAATGTCAAAGTCATCTTCCTGTTAATAGCAACTGTGCCAGAACATAAATTCATCTTATTTGTACAGAGCATTTCTCACATTTTTTCTCTCTGTTTGAGATGGGCAGTTTGTTCGAATTCTGACCTTTCTTGTTCTCAGAGGCACAAGTTTGGACTGATTCATTAGGATAAGATTGAATTTGCACCTGGTGTGGATAATACTAGATTGCATCTACAGGAAATGGAACTTTTTCTTTTTGACCTTTTGACCAAACAGCTTTCTGAAATGGGGACAGTGTTAGCATTTTTGTTTTTCATTTTTTAAACTTCACTCTGTTACATAGAATTGTTTGCTGTTTTTTAAAATATGCTTTTATTGATTTTCAAGGGAGAGGAAGGGAGAGGGACAGAGAGATAGAAATATCAATGATGAAAGAGAAACATCGATGGGATGTCTCGTGCATTTCCCCTGTTATCCCCCACCCCGCACCTGGGATCGAGCCTGCAATCCAGGCATGTGCCCTGATAGGAAATCAACCCACCCACTGACCCCTTGGTCCATAGGTTGATGCTCAACCACTGAGCCACACTGACTGGGAAGAATCATTTGGTTTTACAAAAAGAAAAAATATTTTCCTATTGCATTAGCAAGGTGGTATGTACACTTTATGGAACAAAATTTCTTCGCATGCTTTTGTTAAAATTCAGAGTTTGTATTGTTGACATAAATGCTTTAAAACTCTTTCATTTTAATATAATTAAATCTTACAGAAAATTTAAAAAATAGTGCAACAAATATCCAGATTCATGAATTGCTTACATTTTGCTGTACTTGCCTTGTAATTCATGCTCATTTCTTCCCTCTTGTCTTTCTCCCCGTCTATATCTGTTTGGATACATATGAATTTTTTTTCTTGAACTGGTTACAATATTTGCATTGTAGACATATTGCCCCTTTAGTCTTTGCATTCTCTTACATAACCACAGTACAAGGAACAAAATTTTTTACATTGATACAATAGTGTATCTCCATAGCCTATATTCAAGTTTCTTCAATTGTCCCAATAATGTCTTTTATACTTATTTTTTATCTGGTTCAGGATGCAGTCTGGGATCATATTGCATTTAGTATTCATGTTTCTTTAGTTTCCCTCCATCGGGAAGGAATACTGGACTTTTCTTTGTCATTTATGACCTTAACATTTCTTTGGAGAGACATTTTTTTAACAGATCAGGCAAATTATTTTGAGGAATAGTTTCATAAATTTAGGTTTGTTTGACATTTCTTCATAATGAGATTCCAATTATAGATTTGGGGTAGGAATGCCATTGAAATAATGTGTTACAGAAAAAAAGCACATGATTTCTGTTTATCTCATTATGGTAATGATGATACTGATTATCTGGTTAATATGGAACATACCGGGTTTCTCTACTATAAAGGTACTATTTTTCCCTTTGTAATTAATAAATAATTTGTGGGGCAGTATTTGTGACTATGTACCTTATTCCTCATCACATTTTATTTAGCATCCACTGATAATTCTTATCTGAATCAATTACTGTTAATTATTACAATGTGTACAAATGGTGATTTTCTAGCATTTATCATTTCTTTCATATTTATTAATTGACAAATGAAGAAATAGCTTTCCTTTTTCCTCCCCTATTTATTCATTTACTTATTATTTTCCTCTTTTTATATCAACACTAAAGGCCCAGTGCATGAAATTCGTTCATGGGGTAGAGTTATCTAAGCCCAGTCTGCACCCTCTTACAATCTGGGACCCCTCAGACATCCCTCTCACAATCCAGGACCACTGGCTCCTAACTGCCTCATCGCCCCTAACCCCTCTGCCTGCCTGCCTCATTGCCCCAACCACTTGCCTGCCTGCCTGATCACCCCTAACCACTCACCTGCCTGTCTGATTGCCCCTAACCACTCACCTGCCTGCCTGATTGCCCCTAACCACTCGCCTGCCTGATCACCTTTAACAACTTGCCTGCCTGTCTGCGTGATTGCCCTTAACCACTCGCCTGCCTGTCTGATTGCGCCTAACTACTTGCCTGCCTGCCTGATCACCCCTAACTGCCTCTGCCTGCCTGATCGCCCCTAACCCCTCTGCCTGCCTGCCTCATTTCCCCAACCACTTGCCTGCCTGCCTTATCTCCCCTAACTGCTCCCCTGCCAACCTGATTGCCCCCAACTGCCCTCCCCTGCTGGCTCAATTGCCCCCAACTTCCCTCCCCTGCTGGCCCAGTGACCCCTAACTGCCCTCCCCTGCAGGCCTGGGTCCCCCTCAACTGCCCTCCCCTGCAGGGTTGGGTCCCCCCCAACTGTCCTCCCCTGCAGGCCTGATCACCCACAACTGCCCTCTTCTGCAGTGGCCATCATGTGTCCACATGAGGGCAGTCATCTTTGACCACATGGGGGCGGCCAACTTTGTGCGAGGGTGTGATGGTCAATTTGCATATTACCTCTTTTTTATATAGGATATATATATGTATATGTATATATGTATATGTATATGTATATGTATACATTTTTTTTTCTGATCAGGAATAAATGTTCCAAAACGTTAGGAGATAATGGCCTTAGAGCAATGGTTCTCTTACTTTTGTGTGCACCAGATTCAATAACAGTTTTTGTTAAAAACAGATTTCTGGATTCCCAGTCCCAGAGTTTCTAGTTTAGTAGGTCTAGGACGGGGCCTGGAAGTTTGCATTTAACCAAGTTCCAGGTGCCTCCATGCTGCTGGTCCAGGGGCCATGCTTTGCGAACTTAGTTGTCTTTGTTATGCTAATGCTTACCTAGGAGGATAATTAAAGTGCATATGTTCAGGCCCCATTCTTTGAAATTATGAATCAGTATTTCAAGGTTTGGCTTCAGATTTTGCATAGGTGGCCATAGGTGATTTTGACTCACCTATGAGTCAAATTTTCTCACTTAGGAAAAGTGAGGAGATTTTTCTCATGGCCTAAAAACCCATCCATGACAAAAATAAAAGGCAGTCTTCCTGTAATAAAGATTTGTGAAGTCTGCTTAAAAAGAAGAAGAAATGTAAAGATATAGAACTATTCTGGTTGTTGATGAGTAAAATGTGTTTTTTAATTTGCTCTCAAGAGAATTGGGAAAATGTTCTTTGTATTGTGCTTATAACTTTCCAGTACGTTTTAGAATAAAAACAGCAAGAATTGTGACTATAAAAAAATAACCCTATATAATAAAGAGGCAATATGCAAATTGACCGTCACTCCAACACACAAGATGGCTGGCAGGGGAGGGCAGTTGGGGGGACCAGGCCTGCGGGGGGGGGGGCAGGTTGGGGAGGCCCAGCCTGCAGGGGAGGGCATTTGGGGGGGACCAGGCCAGCAGGGGAGGGCAGTTGGGGGGGACCAGGCCTGCAGGGGAGGGCAGTTGGGGGCAATCGGGCTGGCAGGGGAGGAGTTAGGCATCGATCATGCTGGCAGGGGAGTGGTTAGGGGATGATCAGGCAGGCAGGCGAGTGGTTGGGAGCCAGTAGTTCTAGATTGTGAGGGGGGATGTCTGACATCCCTCGAGGGTTCCCAGATTGGAGCGGGTGCAGGCTGGGCTGAGGGACACACACACACACACACACCCATGCACGAATTTGTGCACCGGCCTCTAGTAATAAATAAAATCCTTTGGCCCTGACTGGTGCTCTTCTGTGGTTAGAGCATCGGCCTGCACACCAAGAGGTCACGGGTTTGATTCCCAGTCAAGGACACATACCAGGGTTGCATCCCCAGCCCCCAGTTGGTGTACATGCAGGAAGCAATCAATTGATGTGTCTCTCTCACATTGACATTTTTCTTTCTCTCTCCCTACCTCCCTCCCTTCCACTCTCTCTAAAAATCAATGGAAAAAATATCCTCAGGTGAGCATTAACAACTAAACAAACAAAAGAATGCTTTGAATGGCTCCCTCTTGTCATAGATACATCTCAGTGCAAAAGTTACTTCAGAGAGACTTTCTCCGACCACCCTGTCTAAGCTTGCTCCTTCCTGTGTAATTTTTATAGCCCTATCCATTTTTAAAATAGTCTGTTATCATATGTGCACCATGAGAGTAGATATTATCTCTTCACTCCCGGATTCCCAAAACTTAAAACAGTTCCTGAAGCATCATAGGTAGTTAATACCGATGGGTTGAATTAATAAATACAATTTTCCAAAGTATGCAGCAAAAGAATCTTTTATCAGAGCTTTCCAAACTTTCACCTTTAGTGTGTCTAATTTTCTTCACAGCCCTAGACCAATGAAATACATGTAGTGTGGTCTACTGTTGAAGCTGTGAGCTCTCTCATGTAGTAGTTTGTGTGGGATCCAATAAATAGATACTCAGTAGAGCTGCACTTCCTTCAAAAAGTTAAAATATCCAAATATCCTACAGTACTCCTGTGAGTTTGCTATAGTTCCCTGGGGAACCATAATCTTAAATGGCTTATCTTTTTTTTTTAATGCTAGAAATTAAGAGGCTCAGTCTCTTCCTTTGAAGCCATGAGGTACAGGGAGCAAGCTGGCATCACAGCGAGAAGCATCTACCTGGAGAAATCAATCACAGTAAATCCTTAAGAATTTAGACAGGGCCGAAACCGGTTTGGCTCAGTGGATAGAGCATCAGCCTGTGGACTGAAGGGTCCCAGGTTGGATTCCGGTCAAGGGCATGTACTTGGGTTGCGGGCACATCCCCAGTAGGAGATGTGCAGGAGGCAGCTGATCGATGTTTCTCTCTCATCGATGTTTCTAACTCTCCATCTCTCTCCCTTCCTCTCTGTAAAATATCAATAAAATATATTTAAAAAAAGATTATATAAAAAAAAAAGAATTTAGACAGGGACATACTAAAGAATACTGGGACAGAGTCAGGCTGCTAACCAGGTCAAGAACCTCAAAGTCAGATAAATATGTACATGAAATACCATAATTTAGGGTGTTTGATTGGACTTTTGCATAACAAAGAGGACTCTGGGCTTATTTTATTTTTCTATTAGCAACTAAATGGAAAATAAAATAAGTGCCTGGTATTTCACCTCCTACAGGGGATCTCTATTCCCAGCCTGTGGATATTTCACCCCAGAGTGTCCAACCCTCTGGTTTTGCTCAGGATCCTTTCTTAGGATGAGGATTAAGACTGATACAGATTAAAATTGTTTCCAAAAACATAGGATTAATTAGCTTCTATTTCTAAATACTCTACAACACCAAGTACATTTCAAGATATTTTTGCCTCTATTCAGTTTCAAGTTTTAATAAAATGTCAAATAAATTTTCAGCTTTGTACTAAAAGCACTTAAAGCTATTTATAGTTTCATTTCTTTCCCTTCCAACAGTTTAATCGCTGAAGTATCTTTAATGGCTATATTAGTGTATATCTTAATGTCTATAGTAACTTAAAAGTTAATGGGTATCTTGACTTTTCTAAGGATAAAATATGACTCATGAATATGTAGAATTTTAAAGACTTAACTGCATGAATCAAAGCAAGTGAAATCATTTTAACTCTTTCCCAAAGAGTCAAGTACTAAATACTTTTTTGCTAGGAAAAAAAGAACTTCCAAAATTAGAATTTTCACACTGATGCCGTAGAAAGAATGTTGTAGAAGACAGAAATTCCATGTCCTACCCCAGCTCTGCTGCTCATCAGTGGCATAAATTCGGACAAGGCTGTAAACTTGCATAATTTTTCTCATCGGCCGTGGTTTTCCTACCTAAGTAACTTTACACTATTGGTGCAATAATTTTTTTAAAGTTGCAGCTGTGTTGTACAAAGAACCTAGAATATGGATCTAGAAGAACTTGAGACATGACATTCTTCTCCACTGTGTGAATTTGCCGTGTGAATCAGGCTGGCCACTTTTTTTCCTCTTAGCCTGTTTCACATCTGTAAAATGGATGTGCTAATATTATTCTCATAGAACTCTTTAGAATATAAAACAAGATATTGCCTTGTGAACTATAACAAACTAAGGCAGCGGTTCTCAACCTGTGGGTCGCAACCCCTGAAAATACATCCTGCATATCAGATATTTACATTACGATTCATAACAGTAGCAAAATTACAGTTATGAAGTAGCAACGAAAATAATTTTATGGTTGGGGGTCACCACAACATGAGGAACTGTATTAAAGGGTCGTGGCATTAGGAAGGTTGAGAACCACTGAACTACGGTAACATGGATTGATTTTAGTATCAAAGCTGTAGTCCTCAGTATAAGATATCATGTTGAGCAGGGTTTCCCTAAACTGAAAATGAGATTGGGCCAGATGGCCCACAAGATCCCTTGTAAATCTCGTGTGAAGTGACCTACATAACACAGCAATAATTTTTAGACTTGGGACCCTTTTAGTACCAGAATTAAACTGAGAAATCATTTCTTTAAATGTCCTCTACGTTATTCTAGTTGTATTGACACTTAGCCCAGCAGTCAGTTTTAAGTGCAAAGGTGAAACAAGTATACTGAAACTCAAAGTTGTTTTAATGAATAAGAAAAGCCTACAGTTTTCATAAGATAAAGCCTTTTAATGTTGAGGTCAAAAGTGCAGTAAAATCTATAATATTAAAGTATATAACTCCAAATTAGAATTTGTTAAAATAGCTAAGCTTATGATGAATATCTCTCTCTCTATATAAGCATAATATGCAAATTAACCGGATGGCAGAACGACCAGTCAGCTATGACGTGCACTGACCACCAGGGGGCAGACACTCAATGCAGGAGCTTCCCCCAGCCCACAGGGCCTGCCGGCCAACCTCTTGGTCCCTTACCCTGGCCTGCAGGCTCCGATAGCCCGATGGGGAACCAGAACCAGGGGTGGGTGGTGGCAGGCGCGGGCAGTGCCGGGCTCGATTGTCCCACTGGTTGCCCCTCACACAGAGGGCTACTGGTGGTGGCCGGCAGCCAGGGAAGATCGGCCCTGATCGCAGGCCAGGCCTAGGGACCCGACCCATGCACAAATTTCGTGCCCCGGGCCTCTAGTTTTGTATAAATGCCTAAGAGTAATACTGATAATGTATTAATTTCTTATCATATGCTAGTATTTATAATTGTTATCAAATTCTCTATCCTCTTTTAATCAACCTCTATCAATTAATTAGAGTTAAAACATCACTAACCTAACAACCAATAACATTAAAGTACCTGCTGGTGTATTTAGCATATACTCACACCAGACTTTTGTAATTTTACCAAGATCTTAGTAATATATTTTGAATGTTTTTCTCACCTGGGTCCATGAGCATTCATTTTTCTAGCTGCCTAGTAACTTGGTAAAATAGGCAAGAAAAGATAGAGGTTGGAAAGTAGCAGCTTTCCTTCATATATCTCTTTATATTTTGGAATTCAGAGCTTCGCCCCAACCTCACTGTCTTCTGAGAAAATTTTTGAATGGTACCTCCACTATCATCCTCTGGAGAACAACAACAAAAAAAGAATTAATAATACTTTGAAATTTTGCCATGATTGCTTCTCTAGGTGACAAATCAGTTGGATACCAACTGATTAACAAACTAGAACTGGAAGAGGTAAATTAGAAAACCTGAATGGCAAAAGCAAGAGATGTTGTTGTGAATTGATTTCTTTCCGGAGAGGAATCCTAAGGAATTGATTCTAGGACACCCCCTCCTACCTGCTTATACCAAAATCTGAGGATGCTCAAGTCCCTTAGTTGGCCCTGTGTGTCCATGGTTTCTGAATCCATGGGTACAGAGGGCCAACTATAATTCATTTTTATTAGAAGTCAATAAAAATATATCCAGAAGAAAAATGAATAGTAAAAGTTAGTCACTTTTGTGAGAGGGAAAAATGGAATGGGAGAAGGGGTAACTGTTACAGAACAAAAGATATGTATTGACTCGATCGATATAAAGAACTCATTTATATCTTCATTCAAGTAAATCAACTGCAAAAATATATTTTTTGAGATAGTTGAAAATATTGCACACAAAATGGGTATTAGGTATATTAAGAAGTTACTGCTAATTTTATTGATTATGCTAAAAAAGGAAAAGACAGACCTTATCTGTTAGAGATACATTCTAAAATATTTAGAGGTGAAATAATATGATTGTCTGGGATTTTCTTTAAGATCACCTCATGGGAGAAATTCAGGTTGGGGATGATAAAATAAGATTTGAAGAATAGTGCTATTTATTAAAGCTGGGTGATTAACAGCATAATTTTATTGTGCTATTCTCTCTAATTTTGTGCATGTCTTTAAATTCCTGTGTTAAGTTGAAAAAATTTTTAGAGAAACAATGTTAGTCACTTTCTTCCTCCAAAAAAAAATTTTTTCATGGTTGTTGGTAACATTCAGTTGCAAAGTTAATTATACCAGGTGATGGTTTCAGAGTTAGAATCTTACCTTGGCTTCTCTGCAGTATTCTGTTGTAGAAAATGTCTAGTTTTTCTTTGACAACCTCCTATTTCTTGCTAGAGAACAGAATCAAAATCCTGACCATCAACTCTATATGAAAATGCCCTCCCACCTATTAAGTAACTTTCCAAAAGCTTTCTGTGTGTAGGCTTTTCTCTTCAAGTCAATTTTAGATAAAACATAACAAGATAAAGTAGAGAATAGACAAAATCATAGGGGAGGGAAGAGCATGGACAGATGGGCATTAATGGGGAAAGGTAATTAAATTGCATAAGGTATCACTGACCCAGACCAGCTGTGACTATATTTTCAGGTGAGAAAATGCTCCTGAGGGGGCTAATTTCATACATAGTAAAATTGGTAGACACATGATAAAAAGCATTGTGGAAGATATCCAAGACCTTCAGTCAACTTAGCTGCTATTTTGTATCCTTTCCAAGACAAATATTTTATTTTAAAAAGATATATATACATATATATATATAATTCAGGTTTTATTTTATTGTAAAATTATGAAAGCGACATAATAGTGTAACAGAAAACTTTCTGAGAAGAGAAAATACTATGCCAATCAAACACCTGATCTCATTTGTATACCATCTTTTCAGTCTTTTTATTTGCATATAGTGCGATAATGCAGACAAAATACATGTTCTTATTTTTTTCACTTTATTAGCATCTTCCATATTTAAGCCTTAAATCCTTTGCAATCTCACAGACTCCCTGAAAAGTGCCTTTTGTTCATGAATACAGTGACTAAGGGCTACCAGACATAATCTCAGAACTCCCAATTATGCTTTGGGTTTTAAAGAGCAATTATCTAGTAGTTCTTTAGTTTAGTTTAATAGATTTTATTAGATCTAACTCTAACACCCAATTCATATAAAATATATTTGCTTGACTGGATATGTGCATATGCAGGAGTGACAAAAAGGGAAGATCAAAGAAAGGGTACAAATTTGTAGAATCAGGCTCATACACCATGTCTTATGCCTGGACATGTCCACTTCTTAGGCTGAACTAGAGTTGGAAAGGTTTCATTCAGTGCTCTCAGGTGAGATGAGACCCCCTCTTGAATACATCACATGGTTCAGATGGCTTGCTGCGCCCCAGATGTCACCAGAACCGATGGTGTGATACACAACTCAGGGATCCACATTGAGATTTGCCTTGGGAAGCTCTGAAGAAGGTACATTCTCCACACAAGCAACCACTTTACTTTTCTTGTTGAAGATAGTCAGCTGCTCATCACATTTTTGGAGCATTACTTACTCATTCATAAGAAGAACACAAAAAATATTTAAGTAGTGACCACTGCCAAAGAAGCTACAAAAGGGGAAGTAGGGATTATGTGGGAAAAATTAAAGACAAAATGATTTGTCTTTCATACTAAGTTGGCTCTGACTCATGAGAGTGTGTAGCTCCCTTACCCATCCTTATTATGGTCTTAAAGACATAGGTTGTTTTGTCTTGATTAAAATTTCTAAATGAAATAGTCTTTCCTAAGCTTAACTCGCCAAACCCTCAGGAAAAAAATCTGCATTTCGTACCTGTTCACACCTTGAGTTCATACATCATCCTGCTCTGAAAGAATCTGTCATTAAAATTAGTCTCATGGGAAAAAAAATTAGTTTCATGAGAATTAGATTACAAATAAATAAGCCAAAATACAGCTTTCTTATATATAGGGCCACCTTATAAAGGTTTTCCTTTTCCCTTTCCTTTAATGGACCTTTCACCTGGCAATAAGAATTTGCACCAGAATTGTTCTCACCAAGACCAAAAAAATAAATACCGTATAAGATGCCCCCATGTATAAGACGCCCCCCACTTCTCCAACCCAAAATTAAGAAATCAATATTTTAAACATAAAATAGAACACATTTTTATTTAGTAATTACTGCAGTAATGTTCACATATCAGTACTATGATATTATGCAGCATATCATTTTATTCAGCCTCTGTTGCATCACTGCTCTCTTCTTCATCACTATTAGTTCCAGACATATCAATTTCTTCACCTTCTATTGTATCACTGCTGTCTTCTGAGGCACTGTCTATATAGGTGAGATCATCCTCAGTTCCGTCCATGGTATTGCTGATTCCACATTTCTTGAAGGACTTCACAATCACCTCTTGCTTGACGCCATACCATGAGTTTCGGACCCAATTGCAGACCTCAGTGATGGTTGTTCTTTTCACTCTTCCTGCCAGTGTCAAGTTATCACCTGCTTTTTGCATCCATCTACTCCATTCTTCTCTCAGCGGGGCTTTAAATGGCTTGTTGATTGAAACATCTAGTGGCTGTAGCTGACCTGTAAATCCACCAGGAATAACTGCTAGGTGTGTTTGCAAATCTGATGCAACCCTTTTTGTCATTTCTGTTAAATGTGCTCGGAACTCTCAAAGACAAGTAGAGGTGGCTTCTTTAAGAGCCCCCTAGGTCTTCTGGACCAAACCTTTGCAAACCAAATGGCCATAATGTCTTCATTCATCCATCTCTTCTCTTGAACTTGCACAATAGTGCCAGGTGGTATCATCTCTTTAGGATATGTTTTCCTCTTAAAAATAAGCATGGGAGGCAGTTTAGTACCATCTGCACAGCATGAAGGCACACCAGTATAGTGTATCTTTTCATGGCCACTTGTTTTGGTTGCCACTGTTTTGATTCCTTTCACATCAACAGTTCTGTTGGAAGGCACATCAAAATTGAGAGGCATCTCATCCATGTTTGCAATCTGACTTGGTTCAAAATCATATTTTTTCCAAAGTTGTATGACATAGGAGTGAAACTATTAGATTTTACCCTCATAAACTGGTGGCATTTTCTGAGCTAACGTTGTTCGTGTTCTCATGGCCAACCCTTCTCTCCTCATGAAATAAAAGCACCGTTTTGACTTTCCTGTAAAATCAACAATGTTCATTTCGCTTGCAAACGTTCTTGCCTGACATTGAGTAAGCATGGTTGACAAACATAAGCCACTCTGGCACTGTTCCATAATTCAAGTCTTAAGCCTCTACTAGAAATTTCCCTGGTTTTCCTCTTAAGGTCTTTTTCTTTTTTGGCATCTTAAGGAGTTGTTCTTCCTGTTTTCTCTACTGTCTGATCATACACTCAGTGGAAGGAGGTCCAAATTGTCCCTCTGTAGCTCTATTTCTACATTCAGTTTGAATTCTGCAGAGTAAGAAATCGCTTACCGGTATTTATCTTTTCATTTTTTGACATCTTTATGGGCTCAGAACGCTCCATTTCCTGTTGCATCTGTGCACTCTCCACCTCCACCTCCAATTACAGCATCAGCTTCCGTCAGTAACAATAAGGCTCTGATTGGAAGAAGCCTGTTTGACAAGGTATGGGCAGCTACGCACTGGCGTGGCTCCCTCCTCAGCTGACTTTCCGTGTGTAAGATGCCCCTTGATTTTCAGTCTAATGATTTTGGAAAAAACAGCATCTTGTACATGGAACAATACGGTTGTATACCTGACCTTTCGAAAATGTATGAGTCATTAGAATGGTGCTGTCCCTTTGCTCTGGTGATGCCACATTTTCTGGATTTTTCTAGTACCTCCCTGGTGGTTCCTTCTAGATGTCTCTTGCTGGCTCCTCCCCTGCAGGGTGCTGTCCTTGGACCTCTTTGTTGCTGAGCCTGCTTTCTCTCTGTATTCACTCTTATGGTTTCAATTCAGGAATTTCTCAAATTCATATTTTCAGGCAGACCTTTGAACTTTAGACCAAACATCCAGTTGCCACAGGACTGGCCCCTCACAAAAACTTTCTCACTGATCTATTCAAACCATTCTTTTGTGACCCCTAAATTCTGTAAACCACTTTTCCTCCTGGGCCATGCCAAATCCCAGATGAGTTGGGAGCCTCTGTGAGCCTGTGAAAATGGGACTAGTAAATACAGCTACCTCATCAGGTACAAGATAGTGTGCACAAAGCACACAGCTCTTGGCACATGATGATGATAGAGTAATGGTAGCTGCTATCCTTCATTCCCCCCTTCCCCTCATTTCACTCAGTCCCTATCCAACTTATCACTAAGTCCCATGGTTGCATTGGTTGAGTTATATCTCTCCAGCCCTTTCACATCCCATGTCCTTTGTCACTCCCCTGTTGCAGGCCACCATTGCCTCTCACATGGAAAACTGCAACAGGTCCATTCTCGACTTCACATCTGCAACAGTTCTTAAAAACATAAATCTGGATGTATCACTCTTCTGCTTTAAGTTTCTTTTTTTTTTTAATTATTATTATTTTTTTATATATTTTATTGATTTTTTACAGAGAGGAAAGGAGAGAGATAGAGAGTTAGAAACATCGATGAGAGAGAAACATCGATCAGCTGCCTCCTGCACATCTACTGGGGATGTGCCCGCAACCCAGGTATATGCCGTTGACCGGAATCGAACCTGGGACCTTTCAGTCCGCAGGCCGATGCTCTATCCACTGAGCCAAACCGGTTTCAGCTGCTTTAAGTTTCTTCAATGCCTTCCCATTGCCTTTAGATAAACTCCTACTTCCTTAACATGGCTCTGTATCTGCTCCTGCCTTTCTCACCATCCCCAGCACTCTCTGTGCCTTACCTGTAATGAATCTTTCTCAGCTCCACTGCCTGAAACATTCCTCCTCCCCTTCCACCCTCTCCTTAGGTGTTGCATCTCCTAGGCGCTCTCTTGGTTCTTAGTTGTATTTCTGTCATCATAGTTCTATCAATATATTTTAATTAGACTGTGAGCACCTTGATAAGGGACAGTGTTTGTCTTATTGATTATGAGCTTAACACATATTGGAAGGAGAAAGTAAAGGGATGGAGGGAACCAACAATTCATCCTAACACAGGCACTATTTTGGTGTTACTAAATTGAATTGAGTTGCAAATAAATGTTTGCCTTGATTTTAAATTCAACTTCTAGTTCATATTTACTGTTCCTAGCATGATACCTATGTTTTACATGCATCAGTAAGGGGATGTACTTTACCTCATGCAGCTTCTATCTCAAACCTCAGCACACTACACAATCTTGCTTTCAGTCCCTACCCCCACCCATCCCAGACAAAATCTAAGTCTCTTTTCCACAAGCCAGGAAAAGGAGTTAATGAGTTTCTGGATATTTTTGATCTGTATAAATTATGTGAGAGTAGCATGAAGCCCACCCTGACAGGGCTATGCTGTGCTCTTTTATTTTTATTTTAAAGTTGAATTAAGGGCTCACTAAGCAGGGTGTGCCCATTAAATTATAATGTTGAATCCTGGATACATGTACTGCCCATATTTGGAATTTTAATAGAATTAACTACGGTGAAAGAATTTGAGAACATAGTTTAAGTTCTTGTGAAACTGCTTTTGTGGATTAATTTGGTGTGGAAAGAAATGAGCTGCTTTCTCCTCAATGTCCAAAAATGATTTGTTTATTTATACTCTGGAGATTTTGGAAATATACAGAAAATTAGCAGCTCATAAAGTATTTTAATCCTTATTAAGTCTATATAATAATGTTTTCTTAGCCATGTTCATGAAATACCATATAACATTTTAAAAAATCTTAACTAGATGAAATGCTGGAAAAGGTAAAACTACATAGACAGTAAAGAGATCTTTGGTTACCCAGGGGTCCTGCAGGGGAGGGGGGATGACGAGGTGGAACACAGAGGATTTTTAGGACAGTGAAACTATTCTGTGTGATAGTACAATGGTAGATGCATGTTCTTATACATTTGTCCAAACCCATAGAATGTACAACAATTAGAGTGACCCCCTAATGTAAACTATGGAGTTTGGGTGATAATGATGTGTCAGGGTAGGTTCATCAGCTGTAACAAATGCACCACTCAGGTGGGGGATGTTGATAGTGGGAGAGGCTATGGATATGGAGGCACGTAAATGAGAACTCGGTAGTTCTTTTTTTTTTTTTAACATTTTTTTAATTTTAATTTTTTTATTTTTAATATATTTTATTGATTGTTTTACAGAGAGGAAGGGAGAGGGATAGAGAGTTAGAAACATCGATGACAGAGAAACATCGATCACCTGCCTCCTGCACAACCCCTACTGGGGATGTGCCTGCAACCCAGGTACATGCCCTTGACCGGAATCGAACCCGGGACCCTTCAGTCTGCAGACCGATGTTCTACCCACTGAGCCAAACCGGTCAGGACGAACTCGGTAGTTCTTGTTCAATTTGCCATGAACATAAAAATAAAGACTACTAAAAAAAAAAAATAGCATACATCTTACTATCTTTACTATGTTTTTTTTCCTGAATTGCTCAAATGTTTAACAACTCTGTGGACTATAGAATGTCTTCTATTGTTTAATATATCCTCACCATCAAAGTATAGTCATATATGAAAAAGTTATTCGAATCTTTCACATTTCTAAAATTTGAGTTGGAATTTTCTTTTTATTTCTTCCATGTTTACTTTTTTTAGTTTATTATTCCTGCTCATACTTTATTTTTATTGCTTTCAGAGAGGTAGGGAGAGGGAGAGAGAGAGAAAAACATCAATTATGAGAGAGAATCATTGATCAGCTGCTTCCTGCACACCCCACACTGGGGATTAAGCCTGCAACCAGGGCACATGCCCTTTACTGGAAATCAAACCTGGGACCCTTCAGTCCGCAGGTCGATGCTCTATCCACTGAGCCAAACTGGCCAGGGCTATGGAGTGTTTTAAATTTCCAGGTACTTAGTGTTTGTTTTGATGGTTTTATTACAGTTTTTATTGAGTTGTGATTAGAATCTCTAATCTTGTACATGGTCTATTTTGTAAATGTTCATGCACATTTAAAAATGTGTATTCATCTATACCAGACACAGCATTTACATGTGTGCATATGTATGTATTTATAAATAAAACATCTTAGATCCTTTTGAGACACCTAGAAACATTAGGTCTGTAATTCCTTTAGCAGTAAGTGTCTGGAGTTGAGTAGTAAGTCTTACACTTTGGGAGTCATTTGCCTCTCAGCCCCAGTCAACTGCCTATATATGTACACATACATATAAGTTCTAGTATCTACAGATAGTTCACCTTGTTCATTATTCAGATAATCAGTTCCATTTACTTATATATAGTTCGTTGATTGAATTGTAAAATGTGTATTATAGCTTCCACTTTGATAATGGCTTCTCAAAATCTTCTTTCTATATTATTTGTTTTCTATATTTTGATACTTTACTGTTCTGTGCATAAATATTCACAATTTGCTGCATCTCAGTAGAGTCTACCTTTTATTAATGTGCTGTCTGATTATTTTAGCCTTGAATTCTTTTATATGAGATTAATATTGTAACCTTTTTTGCTAGCTTTTTTAAACATACGTTTTTATTGATTTCAGAGAGAGGACGAGAGAAGGAGAGAGAGAGAAACACCGATGATGAGAGAGAATCATCAATTGGCTGCCTCCTGCACACCTTCTACTGGGGATTGAGCCCACAACCCAGGCATGTGCCCTCACCAGGAATTGAGCCATGATCTCCTGGTTTATGGGTTGACACTCCACCACAGAGCCACACCAGCCAGGCTCTTTTACCTAGAATATTGTTATTCATATTTTTATTGTCTTTTTTCCTCTATCATTTTATTTTAGTTGAATTATTATTATTATTATTATATTAATTTTGGGCATCTATATCTTATGCTATCTAACTATATTATTTACCATGATTGGTCTTATTTAAGTCATCTATCTTTTTTATTTATGGGTTATGGTGTCTTACTATGTTTAGTTTTCTCCTTTTCTGAGTTTTGCTAAATTGATCACATTTTCTTTCCCTCCTCCCCACCTTTTCACTTTTGTTTTGTGACATAAAGGTCACAAAACTGGTAACCCTTAAGCCAGATAACAACACTTTTGTATTGCTTGGCCCAGGTATAGCTAAAACATTTTTTTATATTGTTAAATTGTTAACTTTTTAAAAACTAAAAGTTTGTATGTGGGTATTTTTTGGGAACTGGCTGGGAAGTTGGCCGGCTATTTTGGTGTGAATATGAGGGCTACATTGATGTGGCTTATAGTCACTTCTGTGTATAGTCGAGTGCTTGTCAGTCATCCCAGTAGAGGATTGACTTCCAAGAAGTTCCTATGGCCCACTGTGCTGATCCATTCCAGACCAGAGCGAGAGTTCCCAGAGCCTTGACAAGGTTGATCAGGTATGGAGGGGGTTACAGGGGATGGTAAGAGGAGGGATGAGTGTGTGTGTGTGTGTGTGTGTGTGTACCAAACTCCTGAGAGATGTACTGCTGTCTGTGAACATATGCTGACAAACTAGGCCTCCTTCACTCACAGGCACAATCGCTGGGTTATAAAGAAGTTCCATTTTTAATTTTTGTTGTTTTCCACAGTGGCTGCACCAGTCTGCATTCCCATCAATAGTGAAGGAGGGTTCCCTTTTATTCACTCCTCACCACCACTTGTTTGTTGATTTATTGATGATAGCCACTCTGACAGGTGTGAGGTGCTATCTCATTGTGGTTTTAATTTGCATCTCTGAGAATTAGTGACATTGAGCATCTTTTATTATGTCTATTGGCTATCTGTATGTCCTATGTTTACTATCTATCTTTTTTTTTATTTTATTGATTTTTTACAGAGAGGAAGGGAAAGAGATAGAAAGCCAGAAACATCGATGAGAGAGAAACATCGATCAGCTGCCTCCTGCACATCTCCTACTGGGGATGTGCCCGCAACCCAAGTACATGCCCTTGACCGGAATCGAACCTGGGACCTCTCAGTCCGCAGGCCGACGCTCTATCCACTGAGCCAAACCGGTTTCGGCTACTATCTATCTTTTTAAAACATTCTCTTCCATGAGCCATTTCATGGGTGCTTATGAAGCCAAATTAATGAAGTCTGACAGACATGGTTTCTGGCCCCTCGGTTTTGTACTTACTAGCTTGTGTGACTTCAGGCAAGTTAATAACTTTTCTGAACATACTATTTTCTCAATTGTAAAATTAAGATAATGAAGGATATAATTTTCTCCATTGTAAACAGATAATTAATGTTATGAGGATGAAATGAGAAAATATATAAGCACTATATAGACTAGCAGGAGTCTGACATAATGATACTGTTTGCTTTGTTTCTACATTTCCCCAGAGAGATGCTGTTTCCATTGTCTTCATGGGTAAATGTAGCTGTGTAAAGAATTGTTAAGCCACAACTGCCTTCTGTTAAAACTCTTTAAATATTATAACTAGATAGTCAGTTAACCTGCCTTTATGCCATAATACTTGAAGTGTTTCACCTGATCAAATTCTGTCTATTTAAGTTCATTTCCTCCCCCCACCCCCTCAGGAAAGGCAGTAGTCTTTTCATTAATTTTGCCATAGCAGGTGAGTTATTCAAATATAAGTTATGTCTATTTTCTGTCTAGAAAAATGTTGTTCCCTTAAGACAATATTTCTTGGGATAAAATTTTCATTCCATTTATTCTGATCTTCTCTTTGGGAGGACTGGTTATCCTAAACGGACTTTTCATTGTCTCTTCACCACGTTCTTCATATTTCTCTTCTTTTTAACTCTTTTCCTTTGCCCTTCTTTTTTCATTTGAGAAGTTTTTTTTTTAAGTCATAATTCAGTTTTTCTGCAGTAGTAATTCTGCTTCTTAACATCTATAATAATAAAAGAGCAATATGCTAATTAGACCAGAGGTCCTTCTGGGTGTCATTCCGGATGAAGCCAAGGCCAGAGGGAAGCAGCCTGGGCCCCGGGTGCCTGCCGGTGGCCAGAGGAGGGAAGCCCGGGTCCTAAGTGCCTGCTGGCGGGGGAAGCCAGTGCTGGCAGCCAGGGGAAGGAAGGCCTACTCTTGCACGAATTTGCATGCATCGGGCCTCTAGTTTATATATAACGAGGTACTTGCTTAAAGCTATAATAATACCTCCTCTCCATGAAAGTGATGTGTCTGGAACTATGTGGAACACATCTGTGAATCAGAGGTAAACCAAAAGGTCTCTGGTCTCTTAAATTAGTTGGGCAAATACCATCCTCCAGTGTGAACTGTGCAGATACGAAGATGAAACAGCCTCCATGTACTGAAGGCCAATGACTTAGCTCGGACTCTGCTACTGTGCTATTTATTTCTCACAGTAGCCTATCAGATAGGGTTATTATGTGCATTTTACAGACGAGAAAGTAAATACTCAGAAAGATTGGATAACTTGACAAAGTTAGACAGCTAATAAATGCCCAAGACAGACTTGAAATACCAGAAAAATCTTTGCTTCTTCCATAATACCATTTTATCTCATGGTAGTACACATTCCCCTTAGAAAAGCTTCCATTTGGTCTTTCAGTCATAATCTATTTTTTCTCCTTGTTGGCACTATACTGAAATTTCATTGGCTGGCCTCCACGGTCTACAGAGAAGAAATTGAAAATAGAGGATGTAAGAATAAACGTTGTAGCAGCAAGAAGTTTCTTGCCAGTAGTTGGAAAATGAGAGAGAATTATAAAAAGCAAACTAAACTTACTAATTTCAGTAAAAATTAGAATATATACATCTCTATAACCTCTGAAGGCATTATTACAATGCTATATTACATATAATTGATATTCATAAATATGCTTTGGATTCATTAAGGAATGATTAAATTGCATTCATGTTTTTAAAAGAAGGCTAACAAATATACAACCAACTTAAGAAATTTCAAAATTATAGAAATATTTTTTATTGTAACTGCAAAAACAATAGAAGCATTCCAAATGACTATCAACAGGAAAATCATTAAATTATATTATAGCTCAACAATGAAATACAGTAGTGAAAATAGAGATTCATATGTCTACATGGATGAATCTTACAAACAGTGAAAAATGCAAGTTGCAAAAAAATATGTACAATATAATTCCATTTATCTAAAGTTTAGAAATATTCTAAACTAAATAATATAGTATTAGAGTTATATAACTATGTGGTAAAACTATAAAGAAAACCAATGTAATGGTAAACACAAAAATTAGAATTGTACTTGTCTCAGGGCTGGGAAAATTGAAGGTGGTACAGTTGGGTAAGGATTCATACACAGGACTTCAAAAGTATTGGAAATGTTCTAGTTCTTAAACTGGGTATTGGATAGCATGTATTCATTTTATCAATATTATTATTTATAACATATATGACATAAATTTGGATGTATGAAATGCTTAACAAAAAATTTTGGTTCTTAAGATGATTATTTCAGTTATCTAGAAATTTTTAGTTATGACAAGTATCAGGCAGATGGTTCATTATTTTTACTATTATGAAAGAAACACAAATATAACAAGATGACTACATCAGGGAGCTCGTTTTAAAACAATACTTATTTACCTAAAGAAATACCTTTATATTGGAATGTTAGGTACTAGTGTACATAAGATGATTTTTATAATGGAGAAATTTTGAAATTGAAGTCAAATCTTCTAAATTATGATATACTCTGTGAAAACCTGTCTTCTAAAGTTTATGGTACTTTATGGATTAATAAAGAGCAAAATTCCAGTAATAAAACATTGCATTAAATTCTAGAGAGAATGTCACCTAAATCAGAAAATTTACATACCATAATATTTAATGGTAAGCCCTAAAGATGTTTTCGGAAATGTGTGGGAGCATTTTGATTCTGTAGTAGTCATGACAAGTGTCTATATCACACTACTATTCTGTTATAAAGTATTTATTTAATTTTTTAAATATTATAGCTGATTATTTATATTTAGAATATATAGGTAGGTAAGCTGTAGTATCTTTGAACTTATTTCAATATAGTTAAGAAGAATATTACAAAACATTTGTTATAACAGAGGTGTTAGAACTATTAGGGCTGAAAAAAAAATCTGTACCCACTTGGAATGAATGGACAAATTTTTTTGAAGGATTAAGTTCAAGCCAGAAATCTCTAAGAAAAATTAAATTAAGTGAAGATTTAAGAAGCTTGATGTATTTGCTCATTGTGTTTGTATTTAAATTGCATTATAATCCATAATTAATAATCTAATGCAGATTGACATCTATGGTTAAGAAGAAAAATCTGTTAATTTTTATGTCTTGCTTATAGATAAATGGAGTTAGCTTTCCTCTGGTTAAAAACTCTAGGAGGCAAATATTTTTCATTGAGAAATATTTTTATATGAAATAATTTTTAAATTCATTGGTAATTTGGGGAGGGAATAAATACTGGATTTTGTTTTGTTTTCTACTTCTTTTTAGCAGGTGGTTTGGTAACACAGTACACTCTGATGCCTTGTATGAGGGTCCCTCTTTATATTCTAAATGCTTTACTTTTCCTGGAAACTAATCTCCTTAAAAGCTAATACCCAAATCAAACAATGTGCCCTTTTCAGTGCTGAATAAAAATAGGTCAGGAAGGGATTAAAAGACTGGCACTGCACTAAAGTGAAGCAATGAAAGTTTTACTCTTTAAGCTCTCCCTTGTTATGTGAGAATTTATAAAATACCAGTTAATTCAGACCTTTTCCTTCTGCCTCCCTTGCCTTGCCCTCAGTATGTAAAAGCCCTTATTGTTCATATATCTATGGAACATTGTTTTCTTAGAAATTTTCCCATTGCATCTGCTTCACTCTGTATTTACTCAATGAAGAAACTTAGGTTGATTTGGCATACTGTTCATTTCCTCAGTTTCTGCTGCTGTTCCTTCTTCATTCACCTCTCCTTTTCCCTTCAATAGCTGATGATCAGCACTATGCCCTGAATAATTTTAGGGTTCTTAATAGGCTTCACATTACTGAAGTGTTTGATTCAATAAACATATTTAAAAATGTACTAGGTATAAGGAACTATAGAGTCAGTTGCAGACTTGGATAAGATACAAGAGTTTGAAGTCTCATTGAGAATCCCTTAATATAAGTCTGTGATAACTGCAGTATAAGTGTAAATTTTGCCCATTCATGAAAATAGCTATGTGACTTTGGGGATGGTATCTAAATTTTGAGAACCTTCTTTATTCATATGAAAAATGAAAGATAAATTGTATACCTTTTAAATCATTTTATATAAGTAATTTCAATATAGGCAATAAAATATACAAAGTACATGGCATGGTATTGCCAGTAGGAGTCTTCCAATAAATGGCTTATATTCTCATTCTATTGTATTTGGTCAGTTAAGCATGTTCATTATCTCCACATTATCTGTTTTTCCTACTCTCAACTCTCAATTATAATAGGATATCCAAGTCTCTATTCTTTCACCTATAAAATGGCTGGATTAGATGAAGACTTATAGGGTGTCTTCCATCTTTATAATTATACTAGAGGCCCGGTGCACAAAAATTTGTGCACTCGGGGGGTGAGGAGGGGGCCCCCCCAGCCCAGCCTGTGCCCTCTCGCAGTCTGGGACCCCTCAGGAAAGAACGACCTGCTGGCTTAGGCCTGCTCCCGGGTGGCAGAGGGCAGGCCCAATCCCTAAGCGCAGCCCCTGGTCAGGCTCAGAGCAGGGCCTATTGGGGAGTTGGGGCGCCGCCCCGTCATGCACAGAGCAGGGCGGATCAGGAGGTTGCGATGCCACCCTCAGTCACGCTCGGGGTAGGGCTGATTGGGGGGTTGGGGCGCCACCCCCTGTCACACTCAAGGCAGGGTCGATGGGGAGGTTGCGGTGCCACCCCCTGTCACGCACAGAGCAGGGCCGATCAGGGGGTTGGGGCGCTGCCCCCTGTCACTCACAGAGCAGGGTCGATCAGGGGGTTGGGGAGCTCCCCCCTGTCACGCACAGAGCAGGGCCCATCAGGGGATTGAGGAGCTCCCCCCTGTCACTCACAGAGTAGAGCTGATAGGGGAGTTGGGGCACCGCCCCCTGTCACACACAGAGCAGGGAGGATCAGGGGGTTGGGGCGCTGCACCCTGTCACACTCAGGGCAGGCCAATGGGGAGGTTATGGCTCTACCGTGTCACACACAGAGCAAGGCCCATGGAGGGGGGTTGGGGTGCCACCCTCTATCACCCACAGAGCAGGGCCGATCAGGGGGTTGGGGCGCCACCACTGTCACACTCGGGGCAGGGCCGATGGAGAGGTTATGGCTCTACCCTGTCACACACAGAGCAGGGCCCGTGGGGGGGCGGGGGTTGGTGCGCTGCACTCAGTCAAACACAGAGCTGCAGGGCAATCAGGATTGGGGAGCTCCCCCCATCAGGCACAGAGCAGGGCTGATCAGGGGGTTGGGGCCCCGCCCCCTGTCACACACAGAGTCGCAGGGCGATCAGGGGGTTTGGGCGCTGCCCCCTGTCACGCTGATCCCGGTGCCAGGAGGCATATTACCCTTTTACTATATAGAATAGAGGCCTGGTGCATGGGTAGGGGCTGGCTGGTTTGCCCTGAAGTGTGTCCTGGATCAGGGTGGGGGTCCCCACTGAGGTGCCTGGCCAGCCTGGGTGAGGGGCTGAGGGCTGTTTTCCGGGTGGCGGGTGACTGAAGCTTCCAACCGCTCCTTGTTTTCTTTTTTTTTTTTTTTTATTCTGGGCCAGCTTTAGCTCTGAGGCCTTGCTGCTGAAAACATCGATACAATGTTGCGGTCTGGCTGGCTCTCAGTCCGGCTGGTTTCTGGGGTTTTGTTTAGCTTCTTCTTTGCAACATAGTACATAGTTGCTTAGAGTTGCAGCTGAGAGGCCGGCAAGTTAGGTGGGGAACGTTGGAGTCCGCAGTCACTGAAACAAGCAAGCCTCCCTGCTCGCTTAAGTGCATGGCTGCTGGCCGCCATCTTGGCTGACAGTTAATTTGCATAAGGATACGCTGATTAGCCAATGGGAAGGGTAGCGGTCGTACGCCAATTACCATGTTTCTCTTTTATTAGTGTAGACTAGAGGCCTGGTGCACGAATTTGTGCACCAGTGGGGTCCTTTGGCCTGGCCTGCAGGATCTGGCGGAAACTGGCTCTCCAACATGCCCTGAGGGGTCCCAGATTGCGAGAGGGCACAGGCCAGGCCAAGGGACCCCACCAGTGCACGATCCGGGCCAGGGAGGGATGTGGGAGGTTGGCCAGCTGGGGAGGGACCACAGGAGGGCTCCAGGGCATGTCTGGACTGTCTTGCTAAGTCCTGATCGGCTGACCCCAGCAGCAAGCTAACTTACCAGTCGGAGCATCTGCCCCCTGGTGGTCAGTGCACATCATAGCAAGCAGTTGAGCAGCCTTAGCATATCATTAACATATTACACTTTGACTGGTTGAACGGACGACCGGACACTAAGCATACTAGGCTTTTATTATATAGGATAGATTTTTGTAAGGAAGTGGGCCCTTAGTGTTACTAGTCCTTATATAGCTTTTTCAGAGTCAACTAAGTATATGTAACTATTTCATATCATCTTTTCTCTTCAAACTTTTAATACTTTTTCCAATAACTCACAGATTAAAAATGAAAACAATCAAAAGAGTTTCTGCATGCTTCCATCAGCAAATGTAACAACATACCATCTTCTGTATCGCGACATTACAGGTCCTCCTGCCATATTTCCATTTAAGCCCAAACCTTTCACTGTGCCCTGTATCTCATCCCCCTCATGCCCCCAATCATTTTTCTATTTCTCCTGGATCATGCCTATCAGATAACAAAAATGCTAAAATACCTTTAATTTTATAAAAAATTCTTTCTTACCTTACTTAGTCTTACAGCTGCCATTCCATTTACCTGCTCCCTTTTGGAACAGTATGTCTTAAAAGTCTATCCTTTCATCTTCTCTTTCTCCACTCTCTGCCCAATCTTTTGTTAAAATTTACAAACCTATATTTTAAGTTGCATAATATACAATGAATGCCTGTGTAGCTTTCATATAGATTCACCAAATTTTAATAATTTGTTTTACTTACTTTATCTCTTTAGTATATTTATTTTCCTGAGTCATTTGAGAGTTCCTTATAGACATTGTGACATTTCACCCCAACATACTTTCTCATATATGTCCTAAAAACAAGGGCATTCTCTTATAAACCACAACCCAATAATTACAGGGAATTTGACATTAATATAATACTATTAAATTTACTGACCATACTCAATTTCTCCCAATTGTTCAATAACGCTCTCTCTTTTAATATCCAGTTTCTATTAAGGATGATGCACTGTTTTTATCATATATCTTTACCCTCCTTTAATTTAGAATCCTGGCCTTTAAGTATTTTTTCTTTTATAACATTGACTTTTCTTTTTTTATTTTTTAAAGAATCTAGGCTGAATGTTTGGCAGAATGTCCTCAATTTGGATTTATCTGTTTCCTCTATTAGATAGAGGTTAAACTGTTGGCAAGTCTATAATAAAATGACCCCAAAACATTTTTGGCAAGCATACTATGGAGCTGATATTGTATACCTCTGAGTACACCTTAGCAGCTACCACAAGATATCAGTTTGACACATTATTTGTGATAAGCTTGATCACTTGATTAAATTGGTGTCTCTCAAATTTCTCCATTTTAAAGATACTGGTTTCCCTTTGTAATAATAAATAGTCTCTGGTAAGCTATTTTTTAAAATATATTTTTGTTGATTTCAGAGAGAAAGGGAGAGAGAGAAAGAAACATCAATGATGAGAGAGAATCATTGATTGGCTGCCTCCTACATGCCCCCATCTGGGGATCGAACCCACAAGCTGGGCATGTGCCCTTGACTGGAATTGAACCTGGGACCCTTTAGTCCTCAGGCTGATGCTCTATCCACTGAGCCAAACCAGCTAGGCTCTGGTAAGCTATTTTGAAATTGTTTTGTTCCCCAATAGTTTTTCACCAAAGGTTTTAGTATCCATTGATGATTCTTACCCAAACCAATAATTGCTATGATCATTATAAAATCATGATTTTTCTATTTTGCCTTGTATACTTATTAGTTGTTCTTTCTTTAACTCACAATAATCAGGCTTCTCCATCACTCCAACAAAACTGCTGTTGTCGCCCAGGCAGCTTGGCTCAGTGTTTGAGTGTCAACTTATGAACCAGGAGGTCACTGTTCAATTCCTGGTCAGGGCACATACCCATGTTGTGGGCTTAATCCCCAGTGTGGGGGCATGCAGGAGGCAGCCTATCAATGATTCTCTCATCATTGATGTTTCTCTCTCTCTCTCCCTCTCCCTTCCTCTCTGAAATCAATAAAATATAAAAAACAAAACAAAAAAACCTGCTGTTGTCAAGGTCACCAATGACTTCCATTTACTAAATCTAATGGGCAAGTCTCAGTTCTTATTTTCCTACTAGAGGCCCGGTGCACTGGTGGGGGTCCTTGGCCTAGCCTGTGCCCTCTCACAATCTGGGACCCCTCAGGGGATGTTGGAGAGCAGGTTTGGCCCGATACCCGCAGGCCAGGCTGAGTTACCCCACCAGTGCACCAATCCATGCACCGGGCCTCTAGTATGCATGTAAGATCTTTGGTTAATCTCTTCCCACCCTCCCCTCACCCCCACTTCCCTCTGAGATTCATCAGTCTGTTCCATGTTTCCATGCCTGTGCATTAAGTGCCCCTTGGTGGTCAGTGCACATCATAGCTACCGGTCAAACAGTTACTTAGGCTTTTATATATATAGACTAGGGCCCAGTGCACAAATTTGTGCATTTTGAAAGGAACTGTGGGCCATGAAGCTGCAGTGGGCACAGGGGCAGGTCTCAGCTCATCTTCCATGCCCCTGCCCAGGCCCTCCCACCACAGCCCCTCGTCTCCTGTCTGCCAGCAGCCCTGCTCCCACCTCTGCTGCTCCCACACACTGATGGCGCTGGCCCCACTCACACCCACTGATGACGCAGAGCGATTGGGGCTGGTGCCAGCAGCAGGTGGAAGGGGAGTAAGTGCTGTCAGCAGGTGTGAGTAGCGGCTGCTGCCCCAATCACCCCTTAGGAGCAGGGGGGAGTAGAGAAGCCCTGAGGAGCAATCAGGGCCAGCAGCCACTACTTGCACCTGCTGACAGTGCAGAGAGATGAGGGCCAGCGCCGGGCACCAGCAGCGGGTGCGAGTGGAGCTGGCACTGGCAGCAGGTGCGAATGCCTGGTGGGATGGCGGCACGTGGAAGCAAAGAACTTTCAGTAACCACCAGAGGCTCACCCCGATGACAGAGACCGGTGCCCCGCCTTGGTCTGATGCCCCTGCTAACCTGCTTCACCATCCCACCACGGCTGATGCCCGCTATGTTCTGCGCCCTGCCGCCTGCTGCCTATGCCCGCCACATTCTGCGCGCACCCCCTGGTGGTCATTGCACATCATAGCAACTGGTTATTTAGTTGTTCGGTTGTTCTGCGGTTCGGTCTATTTGCATATTAGGGTTTTATATATATAGACTAGAGGCCCGGTGCACAAAAATTTGTGCACTAGGGGATAGCGGGTCCCTCAGCCCAGCCTGTGCCCTCTCACAGTCTGGGACCCCTCGGGGGTGACCACTTGCTGGCTTAGGCCTGCTCCCTGGGGAATTGGGCCTAAGATAGCAATCAGACATCCTTCTGGCAGCCCGGCAGCCCTCAGGCGATGTCCATTTGCCAGCGGGGAGCAGACTTAAGCTGCAGTCAGACATCCTTAGCACTGCTGAGGAGGCAGGAGGGGCTCCCACCACCACTGCTGTACTGGTAGCCAACAGCCTGGCTTGTGGCTGAGCAGAGCTCCCCCCTGTGAGAGCACCCTGACAACCAGAGGGCAGCTCCTGCAATGAGCGTCTGCCCCCTGGTGGTCAGTGTGTGTCATAGTGACCAGTCATTCCCAGTCTTTCTGCTGTTAGGGTCAGTTTGCATATTACCCTTTTACTATATAGGATAGAGGCCTGGTGCACAGGTGGGGGCTGGCTGGTTTGCCCTGAAGGGTGTCCTGGATCAGGGTGGGAGTCCCGCTTGGGTGCCTGGCCAGCCTGGGTGAGGGGCTGATGGCTGTTTGCAGCTGGTCACACCCCCTTCAGGGTGGGGGTCCCCACTGGGGTGCCTGGCCAGCCTGGGTGAGGGGCTGAGGGCCGTTTTCACGCTGGCGGGCGACTGAAGCTCCCAGCCTCTTTTTTTTTTTGTTTTTTTTTATTCTGGGATTTATTTACCTTCTATAGCTGTCACTGGAGCTGAGACCGGCTCCAGCTCTGAGGCCGTTGCCGACTGAAAGCAGGTATCTGGGTTTGTTTGCTTCTATAATTGAAACTCTGTTACCATCACTGGCGCTCTAAGCTCTGAGGCCCTGGCCAGCTGAAAGCAGGTATCTGGGGTTTGTTTAGCTTCTATAATTGAAACATTGTTGCTTAGACTGGAGCTCAGAGCTGGGCTACAGCAGGCGGGGAACCTTGGCTTCCTCCATCACTGGAGCAAGCAAGCCTTATGTTCGCTTCAGCTGCGTGGCTGCCGGCCACCATCTTTGTTGGCAGTTAATTTGCATATCCTGCTGATTAGCCAATGGGAAGCATAGCGGAGGTATGGTTAGTTACCATGTTTGTCTATTATTAGATAGGATGTGTATCAACTGCATTTGACAATACTCCTTAAAATACTCTCTTTAGTTGGCCTCTGAGAATCCAATAGAATGACTCCTTATTGATCTCCTTTGTTGGTTCTTCTTCAGCTCTCAAATCTATAAACACAGAGAAACCTCAGGATTTAGTCTTCATACCTCTATGACATCTCAACATGTGGCAATTTGATTCTTCTAGTTGCTCAGGACCAAAATTCTGAAGTCATATTTGACTTCTCTCTACCCTCTGCTTCCAGTTCATCAGAAAATTGTCAACTTTATGTTTAGAATATATAATAACCTAATCACTTCTCACAACTTCCCTTGCTTTATCCTCAGTCTGAGCAACTCTCCTGTCTTGCCTTAACTACTGCAGTGTCCTAGTCAGAACCCCCACGTCTACACTTGCTTGCGTATAGAAATCCTTTTATAAAAGTCAAATAATGTTACAAAATTTATCTAATTCAAAATAAAACCCAAAGTTCTGACGTAGATTTTAAAGTCTTGCATACTCTGTCTTCTGACTACTTCTTTGACCTTCTCTTCTGCCAGTCTCCTGTGTTCTAACTCTATTTGTTATAACACTCTTCGGAAAACTCTGTTCCAACGTAATCTGTATTCATCACTCCTTTCAGATCTCAAATGTCCCCTTATCAGATTATCCTATCAAAAATAATTCTCTCCCTCACTCTTTGTGTCCCTGTTCTTTTTCTTTGTTCTTCACTTGTGTAGTACACATTCATTTGTTTTGTGTGTATGGTCTGTCTACCCCCATTGGAATGTGTGTTCCCTAGCAACAGGGACTGCTGTACCCCAGCCCTTACAGTAATGCTTAGCACATAGTAGGCACTGGATAAATATTTGTTAATTGGCTGTTGAAATTCCTCTTATTCTTCTATTAATGATGAAAATAAAATTTTTTTTCTACTACCAGTGAAAATTTTAGTTATTTTTTAAATATTTTTTTTATTGATTTCAGAGAGGAAGCAAGAGGGGGAGAGAGATAGAAACATTAATGATGAGAGATAATCATTGATTGGATGCCTCCTGCATGCCAATGGGGATGGAGCCTGTAACCTGGGCATGTGCCCTGACTGGGAATCAAACCATGACCTCCTGGTTCATAGGTCGACGCTCAACCACTGAGCTACACTGACTGGGCAAAAGTTTTAGTTTAATAACTTCTCTTCTTTCCTCTTGAAACATTGTTTTACAGTATACTTTAGCAAAAAAAAATATGTTTTTGTTGTATAAATTAATACATTATTTATAGTTTTGCTGCTTCTTATCACTAATCTCAGTATGTTTTTCTCAATGTTTGGATATGATTCCTTAAAAGGCAAGTAAATTTCTCATATCTTAACCTGGTATTTTTTTATTATAAATGAAAAATACAAAGTTTTTTACTAAATCACCCACTTATGAATTTTAAAGCCTGTCAATGCAAACAGTATTTATTTTCATGTTCTATGTAATTCCCTAGGAAGTTTACCTGTTTTCTATTAGCTTATGAAGGGAGAAATTTCTGGATTCTTTTATTAACTTGAAATTAAAAACTAATCACATGTTTATAAGACTTGAATAAACTAATGGAAATTTTGACTACCATCTCCTGAAATTTTTTAGCCTATATATATTGATTTCTCTATGTATCATTGTTGTGGGATTTATATAATGAGAGGAAATATATCAGACTTCAAATCTGATTTTAGCAGCTCTTGGAATTGACCAAGATATGCATTTCTGTTTTAAAGAATGAAGACACCTTTATGCCTGTTTTGTGGATATGCAGATATGTAGGTATCACTCATAAATGCCCTGTGCTACCCATATCTATATCCTGAACATCAGATGATAGATTTTAGGGCTATTCATATGAAGATATTTATATTATTTTGTATATTAGCTTATTGTATATTTCATTGGGCATCCATAGCTAAATTTTAAGCATTATTCTCAAGAGATCTCATAAGCAATTAGTTGTATCAGTATATAATTACACATTGCATCTAAATTAACTGTGGCAAACACTATGACTTTGTGTTCTCAGGATATTACAAAAATTTACATTAAATATGTCATTTCATTTTTTCTCAAACTGATAGTAGATCCACCCTTATCTGTGGTTTCACTTTCTGTGGTTCCAGTTAACCATGGTCAATTGCAGTCCAAAAATATTAAATGGAAAATTCCAGAAATAAACTATTCATAAGTTTTCAGTTGCACACCATTCTGAGCAGCATGATGAAATCTCATGTGTCCTGCTCTGTCCAGCCTGGATGTGATCCATCCCTTTGTCCAGCATATGGAAGCTGGAAATGCTACCCACCTGTTAGTCGCTAGTCACTTAGTAGCCAGCTCTCTTATCATCTGTTGTGTATCTCAGTGCTTGTGTCCCAGTAACCCTTATTTTACTTAGTAATGGCCCCAAAGCAAAAGAGTAGTGATGCTGGCAATTTATATATGCCAAGCGAAGCCGTAAAGTGCTTCCTTTAAGTGAACAAGTGAAAGTTCTCAGCTTAATAAAGAAAGAAAAAATAATCATATGCTGAGGATGCTAAGATTATGGTAAGAACGAATCTTCTATCCATAAAAGAAGATATTTCAAGAAAGAGACAGAGACCAATCTCACATCACTTTTCTTATAGCATATTGTTATCATTGTTCTATTTTATTACAGATGTTTATTTCTTACTGTGCCAAATTTATAAATTAAACTTTATCATATGTATGTATGTATATATAGGAAAAAACTGCAAACATAGGTTTCGGTGTTTTCTGAGGTTTTAGCTTCCACTGGGGGTCTTGGAACATATCCCCCATGGATAAGGGAGGACTAATACAATATTCAAGAAGAAATATAATAATAGCTAATATCTTTGAGCTTTTAAGCATAGCTTTTGTAACTCACTGTCCAGAAAAAATGTTTTTGGTGCCTCTTGTTTCTTTTTATTGCTGACTCAGTGATTTGAGCCTAACCAAGCATGTCACTGACTTTTATGTGAAGAACTTTCTGGAGGTTCCTGGGAATACAGTTGACCTGAGGTGAAATGATTGTAGTCTAGAGAATCTGATCCGTGTCTTTGTTAACTCACTTCATTCATTGGAACTGAATTTGAAGGATAAGTAGGAAAATTTTTAGGATTGGACAAAGCAATGTTTCCTAAAGTGAGTTCCTAAAATATTTCATAAAGAGAATTAGTAACAGCATGTAGTTGTCATGCAGTTTTGGGAAACACTTTGTTTCTACACTGATTCTTTTTTCCCTCTCAATTTCTCTTAATATTTAGAGGGACTAGTGTTCCACAAACAGTTTGGAATTTCTAGGATAGTGGTATTCAGGACAAAGCAATGTTTAAAATATCATCAGAAAGATGGATAGAGCTTGGTATATTTAGAGAGTAACTGATGGTTATTCTGGCCAGAGGATGGTGAGAGTGTGGGAGTAGAGGGTTGGCAGGAAGTGAGCTGGGCCAGACAATGAAGTCTCAGTTTTTAAAATCTATTCTCTCAGAAGTGGGAAGCCATTGAAGACTTTGAAGAAGGGAAGTAGCACAAACACATTTGCATTTTTAAAGAATGGGCATGCAAGGCTGAGACTATAATGCAAAGTGTTTAATTCAAAGCCTATTGCAGTAGTAAAAGTGAGAAATAATAAGAATGTGAGCTGAGGCTATGGCTTCGGGTGGAGAATGATGACTAGATACCAAATAGAGAAGATGCCAAAAAAGAAATGTTTCATGATGGAAGATAACTGAGTTTGTGGTTTTTTGGACATGTTGGGTTGGAGGTCCCTGAATGGCACAGAGATATTAAGGATGCTATTGGAAAAACCTGATTCATCTGGCAGAGTCTGAGGTAAAGTTCCCGAGAGCAGTGTTAGCTGAATTTTAAATTTGGTAGATATGGTATTCAAATTGTAAGAGGGGGATGAAGGGGAGTGGGGATAAGACACATCTTTCTAATAAGAAAGTTTTACCCATCCTAACTTACTTCAATTTTACTTCCAGGTTCTTCTGTTCTAAGTTTCTGAAAATTCTTTTTAATAATTATCTGAATGTGGGAAGTGTTCCTTTAACATGTAAACATCAAGAGTGCTGTAATTAATTTGGTTATTGGTTAGTTGGTTGTGCATATGTAATCAGCTATTGGCCATTACTTTTGCACTCTGAAGTCTAATCAGTGAAGACATAAGAGTGTTAGTATTAACTGAACTTTGGTTATGATCGAAAAAAGCACTTGCCCTGAATGTATGATAACAACCAACATCAAAGGCATGCTTCAACTCCAGCACTCCCACCACATGACATTTCCCTGAAAATGTAACTTTAGCATGCCTTTCATGCTGATGCTAAGATCAGAATTAAGTATAAAATCAAGATATAAAAGAATGATAATCAGTAATGATGAAAATTTCTCTGGGGTCAGAAATACAGATGAATCATACATCTGTGCCACACAGGGAGAACGTAGTACATACTAAAATAGAAAAAAGTTCTGTTTATTTTTTTCTTAAAAAGATAGTAAAGTTTACTAATATGTAACAGACAAATTGGTAGCCCTCTCTATATTAGGGTCACACTTAAAATATTTTGCTGCTAAGGTTTTGTGATTCCTGGGGTGGTAGAGATGGTCAATAGGAACACAGGCCCTGGAGTAAGACTGGCAAGATTCAAACCCTGGCTCTACCATGTAGTAACCATGTGACTAAGGCAATTCATCTAACAGTGCCCACCTTGGGACAAAGCACTGAAATAATGAATAAACATGCTTAGTATATAGTGATTACTCAGTAGTGCTAGTGCCAGCAAATAAGGATACCCATTCAGTCACTTTATATATATTGGTGATGAGGAATGAGTATATATAATTATAATTTTCTTCCTCAAACATCACTAGCTCCTCTCCACCTGAAGACGGCACAGTTCCCATTATACGGAGTCCTTTTTCTCTTGTTTCCTATAGCTACCCTCTTGTTCAGATCTGAGTTTTATTACCCGCTTAATGAGACTTTTTCTGTCTACCTGATCTGAAATATTCACTGTCAATTTCAATTATATAATTTTATTTTAATTTTCTCTATACAATTTATCACGTGATTTAATTTTTTCTGTTAGACTCCCTTCACTGGAATATAAGAATCTCCATTGTTCTTCATTATGTCTGGCACCTTGGTCAAGGCCAGACATGGAAGTGCTCAAGAAATATTTGCTAATTTAAAGGAATTACTCGGCAGAGGTTATAATGAAAGAATAAAAGAAAGGGAGGGAGAGTCAAAATTCCAGTTCAGGGAAAAAAATGTCCGTTCCTGCCTTCGCCTGCCCTACCCAGCCCTGAATCTGGACCAATGTATCCATATGTCAGCAGACTCAGCCCTCGGAACTGGTGGTTTCAAGGTAGCCTCTTGCTCTTTTAGAACTGTCATCTCTTGTGACTTAGGATAAGCCCTGGCTGCTGATCTCTCCCAGATGGCACAAGCTTCCTTTTTCTAGTACTTTATATTTCTCCCTTTCCTTCAACCCTACTGATTGGACCTGTGCTAAAGACTACAGTTGCTGGACCTGTGTGGATATCAATACTTGCCCCAATTCAGTCCCTTTTTAATAGTTATTTGGTTAACTGTCCTCGTCCCTACCCATGCCTATAGCTGAGTTAGTTCCCACAGGCTTTTTCTTGCCTTGTTGCCGAGATCCCACCATTCTTTAGGTAGGCCCACAAGGTTTAGGATTATTAAATGGAGAAAAGGAACAGGAGGACTTGGAATTTGAGACTGCCTTTGAGATTCATACAATGTGTATGTAACTTTTAATGAATACCACTACCTGGGAATGTTAACTCTCAGGTGTAATAACCATTCTCTATTTGGTATTGTCATACTACCCAGCACCACTTCATATATAAGTGGGTGCCCCAGTAAATACTACTCTAGTATGGCAATCCTTACAAGCCCAATGTTAGGATGTCATTCTGATGATCTATTGCTGTGTAAGTAACCTCTGCAAAGCTTAGTGCCTTTAAATTGCAACCCCTGATTTTATTCACAAATCTGCAAATTAGGTAGGGCTTGGTGGGGAAGCTTGTCTGCACAGCATCAGCTGGGAAGCTTGGCTTCCTTACATGGTGCTGTGTTCTCAAAAGTCAGGAAGTGGAAGCTGCCAGAAGCAGGCAGTGTCGCTCTGTATACACTGGTCAAGTGGTCCTGGAGCTCAGATCCAAGGGAGTAGACACAGCTTTTGATGGGTGTACCATATATTAACTATTAATTTTACCAAAGAATTTGGAGCCATGTCACCTTAGATAGTCACCATTTTCATTTATTTAATTACAAGACTCAAAAAACCAAACAAGAAACCTGTGGGTCAGATTATAGTAGGAATGAGAATATTATGCACAAAGGAAGCTATTTTTAAAAATCACCTGACTCTGGAAAAGCCAGCACTGGCCACTTCGAGCTACTACATGTGTCAATTAGCCTAAATACTGTGAAACCCACCACAGTGGAAGTCAGAATGGGGGGTTACTTGAATGATCGCAAAAAGTTAATGATACTACTAGAATACTTTAATATTGTTAACTCAAGCCTTTGAAAGAGGAAGAAACAAATACCTAACCTATTTTTGTTCTAAAGCATTTCAATTTGGTCTTGTGGACAACTTGGAAGATACTGTGAACTTCTTTAGAAAACTGAATTCCAGAGCAAACTAATGTTTACTTGTGTGGCGTAAATAGTATTTGAATAAAATGAAAATATATGTGTTCAATTAACTCTGGGATCTGGTAATTCTGAAGTCAGAATGTTTAATTCATCTTGGAAGGGAAAAAATAGCAAGAATAGGGAGGTTCTAAACTTCCCACTATCCAATGTAGCTAATCTCTTCTATAAACAAAGCAGAGGTTTTGATCTGGCAAATACTGTGACTATACTTTCCTCAACTTTCGTCCCCCATTTGCCTAAATATTTTTAGTTTCCAGCTTTTTAAAAGATGCTCTAAAAATAGATATGAGGGGTGAAGGTACATGATATCTGTAGTCGGCATTTGCAGTATTGTAACATGCAAGATCTTCCCAATCTTTCATTTCTTTCCTCCTGCATAATCTGATTTTGCAACAAATTGATTGCTTGCCCTCTCCATGTCACTTTTCTATAAAATAAAAAAGGTTGCTTATAGTCCCAAGGTGGGGAAATGGTCTCTTTCTAGAAAGGGTGACACTCAAAGGTCATTTCATTAAACAGAGTGACCTACGAGACCCCCCAAATAATGCCTTAGTGATATATTCCAAATGTTGAAGGTCAAAATTTACATTGATCCTCTTTACTTGCAGGCCTGCTCTTGGAAATTTTATTTAGAGGGAAGACTGAAGTAAAATGCATTTTATGACTGACTCTGAAGGATTAATTTTTTCCCCCAAGATGTAATTACTAGGGAAATCCCTTACTTCTTCTCTAGAAACCATCTCATGTCCTTGAACTCTCACATATAAAAAAGTCACCAGCACTGAAACTGTGAAATCACAATGAATCAGTCATCTGTTTAAGAATTAGCAGATCATGTTGGAAAGAAGACTGAACCTAAAGTTAGAATTCCTTGGTTGGAGTCCCACCTTCGCCACTGGCTGCATGTGTCTCCTAGCAAGTGCTGTTTGAGCAAACTTCTTTACTATTCAGTGTCCTCATTTGTAGAATAAGGACAATGTCATCCACTGTGGCAACCTGACAGAGTTCTGAGGTTAGACGATATATCAAATGTGCAAGCACTTCATAAATTTCAGAGCATCATGTAAACAGGAGGTATTATCAATCATTTTAGAAGCTTTGATAAAAATATATGGATTTTTATAAGTTATGGTTGTTAAAATCTATGTATATAGAAGGCTAAATGTCCATCTGACCAGTAGCTATGATGCGCACAGACCACCAGGGGGCAGATGCTCAACGCAGGAGCTGCCATGATGCACACTGGCCATCCTATATAATAAAAGGGTAATATGCAAATTGACCCTAACAGCAGAATGACCAGAATGACCACCCGACCAGTCACTATGAGGCTCACTGACCACCTCTTGGTCCCTTTCCCCAGCCGCAGGCTCCGATCGCCCAACGGAAAACAGGAACCTGGGGTAGGTGGCGGTGGGGGCAGGGCCAGGGAGCGGGCAGAACGGCCAACCTCTTGGTTCCTCTCCCCAGGCAGCAGGCTCCGATCGCCCAATAGTGAATGAGGAACCGGGGGTGGGTGGCAGGGGATGCAGGCAGCACCAGGCCAAGGCTCCCGCCCGGCAGGTAGCCCCACTCACATAGGGCAACCCGCTGCAGGGGCGGGGCCTGCAAGCGGGCAGGAATGGCTGACCTCTCAGTCCCTTCCCCTAGCCGTCAGGCTCCAATCACCCGATGGTGAACAGGGAACCGGGGGTGGGTGGTGGCAGGGGTTATGGCCGGTTGAGGGCAGCTAGGGAATATGTCCCTGATTGCAGGCCAGGCCTAGGGACTGTACCCTCACATGGATTTCATACGCTGGGCCTCTAGTTTAAACATAAACGGCACGATTGGCTTTTCCCAAATGGGACACAGGCCCACCACCACCCCGGAGCAACACCTCACCAAATCACAGCTAACGCTGCCAAGACCCCATGGTACAAAATGCAGCCCACAGCCCAGCCCAGCCCGGAAATGGTCACTGTGGGCACCAGGTAATGATGTCATGTAGCAATGCCCGGCTTCCTCTCCTTTGCTACTAGCTTCCTTACAGTTTCTTCAGCCCAGGAACCCGACTTGCTTTATAGCCAGGTGCAAACATTTTACACTTTAACCAAATGTCTGTGAAGCATTTTCCCATGCCTCATCTCATTTGTTCCTAACAGAAGTCCTGAAGTAGGTAGATAAAAGACTTGGTAGAATCCTATTTTCTTTTCATTAGCTGAAAAACGGAGATTTAGAAAGTTTAGAACCGTGACCCAACTGAAAAGAAGTAAGAAATGGTGGAACTTGGAAATGACTTCAGATTTTCTCACTGCGCAGAATATAGTCAAACACTGCTGCAGTTAAATATTTTACCCTTTGTTCTTTCTGCATAATCTATAATAACTAGAGGCCCAGTGCACGAAATTTCATGCACTGAGGGGGAGGCATCCCTCTGCATGGCCTGCGCCCTCTCACAGTCCAGGACCCCTCACTCCTCACTCCTTGGCTCCTGCCACTGCCACTGCGCTCGCCAGCCATGAGCCCGGCTTCTGGCTTCTGGCTGAATGGCGTTCCACCTGTGGGATCACACTGACCACCAGGGAGAAGCTCCTGCATTGGGCGTATACCCCCTGGTGGTCAATGTGGGTCATAGCGACCTGTCCTGCCGATTTGCATATTACCCTTTTATTATATAGGATAATCCGCTTCATGTTGATATTTACTGCTGTGTTGCTGACAGTTACCTGAAAGAGAAGTTGGGGTGCTTCTCTGGGCTGGAAAAAGTTTAGCTAAATCAGAAAGCAAGTCTAATTAAACAAGTTTATTCTATATTTATAAAAGGCTAACTTGAGTCACCCATGTGTGATACTTATAAAGCTCTCACCAATTGCACATGTCATTGTCCATCATGAATTCGGCTGACACTTCTATTATAGAGAAAGGACAAATAGCGATACTAAAATGTTTCTTCTAATTAATTTCCTTTCAATGTGCATGAATCTGTGCACTGAGACACTAGTTTCATTATAAATACACTAAAGGCCCGGTGCACAAAAATTTGTGCACTGGGGGGGGGGGGGGGGAGGGGTGTGTCCCTTAGCCCGGCCTGTGCCCTCTTGCAGTCTGGGACCCCTCGGGGGATGACCACCTGCTGGCTTAGGCCTGCTCCCCGGGGGATTGGGCCTAAGATGGCAATCAGACATCCCTCTGGCAGCCCGGCAGCCCTCGGGGGATGTCCACTTGCCAGCGGGGAGCAGACCTAAGCTGAAGTCAGACATCCTTAGTGCTGCTGAGGAGGCAGGAGAGGCTCCCACCACCACCGCTGTACTGGCAGCCATCAGCCTGGCTTGTGGCTGAGCATAGCTCCCCCATGTGGGAGCGCACTGACCACCAGAGGGCAGCTCCTGCATTGAGCGTCTGCCCCCTGGTGGTCAGTGTGTGTCATAGTGACCAGTTAATCCCAGTCTTTCTGCTGTTAGGGTCAGTTTTCATATTACCCTTTTACTATATAGGATAGAGGCCTGCTGTACGGGTGGGGGCCGGCTGGTTTGCCTTGAAGGGTGTCCCAGATGAGGGTGGGGGTCCCGCTTGGGTTCCTGGCCAGCCTGGGTGAGGGGCTGATGGCTGTTTTCAGGTTGGCCACACCCCCTTTAGGGTGGGGGTCCCCACTGGGGTGCCTGGCCAGCCTGGGTGAGGGGCTGAGGGCCGTTTTCAGGCTGGCAGGCGACTGAAGCTCCCAGCCTCTTTATTTTTCTTTTTTTTATTCTGGGATTTATTTACCTTCTATAATTGAAACATTGTTGCCGTCACTGGCCCTCCCAGCTCTGAGGCTACAGCTGGCTGAAAGCAGGTATCTGGGGTTTGTTTAGCTTCTATAATTGAAACATTGTTGCTTTCGGGCTCAGAGCCGGGCCGCGGCAGGCGGGAAACTTGGCTTCCTCCATCACTGGAGCAAGCAAGCTTCCTGCTCACTTCAGCTTCATGGCTGCCAGCCGCCATCTTTGTTGGCAGTTATTTTGCATATCGCCCTGATTAGCCAGTGGGAAGCGTAGTGGAGGTACGATTAATTACCCTTTTTGTCTTTTATTAGATAGGATTGTACAGTGTGGTTAAAAAGACATATTTTCTAAGCTCAAAAAAAGCACGGAAACTAAGGAATATGCATCTTTGTGTCCCTAACATTGTCTAGAACAGTTCTGTGTAAGTCAAGTTTATTGGTTGAATAATTGATTGAGAAAGATATTTGTGAAGTCATTATTCCTCAATTTACAGAGGAATAAATTGGCCTTTTTAACATTTTGAATTTCCAGTTAAAAATTATTGAATGGTCCTGGCTGGTGTGGCTCAGTTGATTGGGCTGCACTGAAAGGTTGCCAGTTGGATTCCTGGTCAGGGCACATGCCCAGTTAGAGAGCTTGATCAGGGGGTGTGCAGGAGGCAGCAGATCTCTCTCCCTCTCCCTCTCCCACTCCCTCTCCCTCTCCCTCTCCCTCTCCCTCTCCCTCTTCCCCTCCCTTCCTCTTTTTAAAAATTAATTTTAAAATCTTTAGAAATTATTGAATGCCTAAATAATATACATAATAAAACTGTCAGGGTAAAAATACCATCACACTATTACTCTGTTTTTGATTTCATAGACAGCACTGTGTGAATGGACTGGGGAGGGAGGAAGAGGGGAAATAATATCAGATGTTTAGTATCCACTATTGTAAGAATATTGTCACTGTGACATCAGTATGGCTAAGAGGATTAATGATGCTAGCCTGCAACTAGCTTTAAAATGGTAAATCGAAAGAACTATTATAAATTTTTAGTATTTCCAACAACTCATCTCTAAAGTTTAAAACAAAGTTGCCCTAGCCTAAATTGTAAACTTTACATTGCTGCTTAGTTTCTTGCATCTTCTCATAAATTTCTTTAGGGATTTTGTTACTGCCTTTCTATCTTTTGATATAGCTTTAAAATGGCTGCTTTTGTATTTCCTCACAAAATTATCAGAACACTATTTCATAGTTGACTTTTTTTTTTAACTATTTCAACAAATACTGGCATAGAATTGATATCTACCTTGTTTCATACTGAGTACCTGCACAAGTTAGCATACTGCCCTGAAATTCAGTTTGTCATAATTGCAGAGAAAATTCATTAAACTTTCAATAAACTCATGTTATGTCCCTGTCAACTCCTAATACATTTTCTATTTAATTGGACCCAAGTTTTTGTAGTTCCAGGAAAAATTATCTGTATCTATTTCAGGGAGACAGAAGCAATTTTAGCTAATGGTTTTATTTTTGGTATGTTATAATTAATTGTGCCTAGATATTACATTATATGTTCTTATTTTTATTGAGATATAATTGACATACATTATATTAGTTTCAATTGTACCATATAATGATTGACTATCTGTATATATTTTTAAATGATTATCACAGTAAGTCTAGTTAACATCTGTCACCATATCCAGTCACAGAAAATCTACTTTCTTAGCAACTTTCATGTATACAATACAATATTATTACATACCCATGACTTACAGATTTTATTACTGAAAGTTTATACCTTTGACCCTCTTCACCCATTTCTCCTCCACCCCTTACCTCCTATCTCTGGCAACAACCCATGTAAGTGAGATAATACAGTGTTTGTCTTTATCCTTTATTCAGAAAGAAAGAACATAAGGGATATATATATATATAGCAGAAAACTGGCAGGCTGGCAAACTGACAGGGTCCAGAGCATTAGAGGCCTGGCTTTTATGCCAAGAAGTCAAAAGTTCTTTCTTAAAGCAGAGGGGAACCTTTAGTATATAAGTCTAATCTACGCTAATAAAAGACAAACATGCAAATTGACTGTACCTTCGCTACACCTTAAGCCACGCCCACCAGCCAATCCCAGCGACTATATGCAAATTAACCCAACCAAGATGACGGCCGGCAGCCACAGAGCTGGAGCAAGCAGGAGGCATGGTTGCCCCAATGATAGAGGAAGCCAAGCTTCCCAGCTGCCGCAGCCGGCTCTGAGCTCCACTCAAAGCAACAAAGTTTCAATTATAGAAGATAAATAAACCCCAGATACCTGCTTTCAGCCGGCCGTGGCCACGGAGCTGGAGCGAGCAGGAGGCGTGGGTTGCCCCTGGTGATGGAGGAAGCTAAGCTTCCCTCCTGCCCGCCCTGGCTGGCTCTGAGCTCCCCTCAAGGCTCCAAGGTTCAATTATAGAAGGTAAATAAATCCCAGAATTAAAAAAACAACAACAACAATAAAAGGAGAGGCTGGGAGCTTCCGTTGCTGGAGGGTCTTGGCCAGCCTGAAAATGGCCCTCAGCCCCTCACCCAGACTGGCCAGGCACCCCAGTGGGGACACCCCATCCTAAAGGGGGTGTGGCTAGCCTGAAAACAGCCATCAGCCCCTCACCCAGGCTGGCCAAACCTCCATGGGGTGAGGGTCCCCACTGGGGGGGGGCTTGACCAGTCTGCAAACAGTCATCAGCCCCTCACCCAGGCTGGCCAGGCACCCCAGTGGGGACCCCTACCATGAAGGGGGTGTGACCAGCCTGCAAACACCCATCAGCCCCTCACCCAGGCTGGCCAGGCACCCCAGCAGGACCCCACCCTGATCTGGGACACCCTTCAGGGCAAACCAGCCGGCCCCCACCTGTGCACCAGGCCTCTATCCCATATAATAAAAGGGTAATATGCAAATTGACCCTAACAGCAGAACGACTGGGAATGACTGGTCACTATGACACACTGACCACCAGGGGGCAGATGCTCAATCCAGTAGCTGTCCCCTGGTGGTCAGTAAGCTTCCACAGGGGGAGCTCTGCTCAGCCACAAGCCAAGCTGATGGCTGCCAGCACAGCGATGGTGGTGGGAGCCTCTCCTGCCTCCTCAGCAGCACTAAGGATGTCCGACTGCAGCTTATGTCTGCTCCCTGCTGGTAAGTGGACATCCTCTGAGGGCTGCCGGGCTGCCAGAGAGATGTCTGACTGCCAGCTTGGGCCCGATCCCCCAGGGAGCGGGCCTAAGCCAGCAGGTGGACATCCTCCGAGGGGTCCCAGACTGCAAGAGGGCATAGGCCAGGCTGAGGGACCCCCCTGAGTGCACAAATTTTTGTGCACTGGGCCTCTAATGTGTATACAAGCACCCAACACTTTTCCTTTTCCTACTAAGCTATAACAAGCATAGTACTTTGGTGTTTCAGAGTAGGAAACAAAAAAATTAAGAGCCTAATCTTGAGCATAATTTGTTAGACTGAGCAGGTGTCCTGGTTGCACATGTGCGCAATTTCCATCCATGGTTTTTATTTTGTTTTGCCTTATTGAGTGATAGAAAAAATGCTAGTTTTCTAATATGGCTCTTCCTTAGGCTTAAAAACTGGCTTCTTACCCAGCCGGCATAGCTCAGTGGATGAGCATCAACGTATGAACCAAGAGGTCGTGGTCTAATTCCCCTTCAGGGCACATGCTTGGATTGTGGGCTCGATCCCCAGTAGGGGGCATGCAGTAGTCAGCCACAATGATTCTCTCTTATCATTGATGTTTCTATCTCTCTCCCTCTCTCTTTCTCTCTGAAATTAATAAAAAAAATATTTTTTTTTATAAAAATGGCTTCTTTACCTTTGTACTTTCTTTCTGGGCAACGCAGAGTTGTTCAATCATCAGTTTCCTCTGCACGTGAATAGACAAGAAGACTTCAGTGTGGGAGAATTACATCCTGGAACAAGTGAAGTCACTTGTATCAAAACTTTTGATTTTTGAGGGTGGTTGTTTTTTTTTCCTGGTGACACCTAAAGAATCATGATTTTTAGCCAAGCTAAAAATAGGTTATAATTTATGCTTGTAAATGGTAACTTGGGCACAAGAATATTGACTATAAATCAAATTTGATTTTTTAATTAATGCCTTATCTTAAAATACCACTTTCTTACCTCGTTCAATGTATTTGAGATCCTGTTCATGGTTCTAGGAGCTTCATAATATTTATAAAACTGGAATGGGAAAGAGGAGTGCTTTATTAGAGTTTTCCATAAAGCATCTGAGCATAATTTTTAGCTTACTCTGTGAATAGTATGTGCAGTTTAATAGTCTCTCTATTTAAACACAACCCTTTGCCTTCGACCTTCATTTCAGGCCAGATCCCTTATATGTAAAGATGCAATCTTAGCAAGAGACACAGATCTTCATCAACATTTGCTCTAGGAAAAGACCTAAAAAAGTTAGGCAATTCTAAATGACTAATAGAAATATGATACAGAACTTGCTATTAGATATTCCACTAAATAAATTTTCTTCTCATTCTTAACAAAAGATTATTCCCTTTGACTTTCTATTATGAAAATCCTTGACAAAGAATTGTTAAGAAATCTACAAACACAAAAAAGACTAAAATGCTTGTGCTCATTCCTTGCTGTACAGTGGCTCCATTTAATAGTAGCATTTGTGACTCTAACCCTCCCAAGGCCTCAAAAGTATTTTCCATTTTTGCATTCTGAACACCCCCTTTCTCATCCCCTTATTTGTTCTTATTCTTCCTCCTCCAAATCAAAACTGCACTGCCATAAAAAAAATAAGTTGGACCTGTTTGGTGAGGCTCAGTTAGTTGAGCACATCTGTGCACTAAAAAGTCACCAGTTGGATTCCCAGTCAGGGCACATGCCCAGGTTTCGGGCTCCATCCCATCTGGGCACGTGTGGGAGGCAGCCGATTGATAGTTCTCTCTCACATTGATGTCTCTCTCTCTCTCTCTCTCTCTCTCTCTCTCTCTCCCCCCCTCTCCCTCTCCCTCTCCCTCTCCCTCCCTCCCTCCCTTTCACTTCCTCTCTAAAATCAAAACTATTTTAAAAAATAAGTTAGAGATATGAATGGATGGGTAGAGAGATTAGAGAGATGGATAGATGAATACAAGTGTAATAAACCAAGTATGGTAAGTTGTTAATGGCAGAATTCAGGTGGAGTTTATAGAGGTGTCCATTGTAAGATTATGTCAAGTTTGCTATGTGTTTGAAAACTATTATAAAATCTCTGGTTATCCACAAAGGGTAAGATGACAGAGGCTTTCACTTAATCTGTGTTTAAATTTTTTTATAATTATACTAGAGGCCCAATGCATGAAATTCGTGCAAGAGTAGGCCTTCCTTCCCCCAGCTGCCGGCACGGGCTTCCTTCTGGCACCCGGGACCCGGGCTTTCCCTTGGCCGCCCGCAGGCATCCAGGACCCAGGCTTCCCTCGCAGCCCCAGCTTCATTCCGGAAGGTTGTCCAGAAGGACGTGCAGTCTAATTAGCATATTATGCTTTTATTATTACATATTTTTATTTCTTAATATATTTTTATTGATTTCAAAGAGGAAAAGAGAGGGAGAGAGAGATGGAAACATCACTGATGAGAGAGAATCATTGATTGGCTGCCTCCTGCACACCTCTCTGGGGATTGAGCCTGCAACCTGTGCATGTGCCCTGACCCCAATTGAACTGTAACTTCCTGGTATATAGGTCAACGTTCAACCACTGAGCCACCACAGCCAGGCTATAATTATATTTTTAGAGAAAAATGAAAATATTTCTTTTTACAGCTGCATGAATTTCTTTTCACAAATAGAGTCACCAGACTTTTGATATAAAAGCTCTTTGTGCTTGAAATCTGGCCATGCTAAATAATTAAGAATGTGCACAACTCATTACAATAGGAAACTGGCTACATAAGTAATGGTATATATACTGAATGAAATACTATGCAACTATTAAAACATCCTATCTAATAAAGTGGGAATATGCAAATTGACCATCACACCCTCACAAATATGGTGGCGCCCATAGCCACAAGATGGCTGTGCCCAGTCCCCTTAGCCCTGCTGGAGTCTTCCAGTCCTTTCAGCTCTGCCGGCGGCGAGCAGGCAAGCAGGCCCCGCAGAGAGCAGACAGCAGGCCCCTTAGAGAGCAGAGAACCATGGGGAGCCGGCTTAAGCTGTCAGTAGGACATCCCTGAGTGCTCCCGGATTGGAGAGGGTTCAGGTTGGCCTGAGGGACCCACCCCCTTCCCATGCACGAATTTCATGCACCGGGCCTGTAGTATAGTAGAAAGATAAATGCACAGATGTGGAAAGATTTGTAATATTTTATGTGCTGTCTAGAAAATGATGGATTTATGGACATGACTAGAAGAACATATATATACACACTAGAGGCCTGGTGCACGATATGTGCACCAGTGGGGTCCCTCGGCCTGGCCTGTGGACATATCCCTAGGGGTACCAGATTGCGAGAAGATGCAGGCTAGACTGAGGGACTCCACTGGTGCACAATTGGGGCCATGGAGGGACCACGGGAGGTCATCAGGGTGTGTCCAGCCTGTCTCACCCCGTCCCAATCGGCCGGACCCCAGCAGCAAGCTAACCTACCAGTTGGAGCGTCTACCCCCTGGTGGTCAGTGCACATCATGGCGATTGATTGGATGGTCAAATGGATGGTCGGACACTTAGCATATTAGGCCTTTATTATATAGGAGATTATATATATATAATAAATTATATATATATATATATATATAACCTCTGAATTATGAGCTTTTAAATATTTTTTTCTTATATAGATCTTTTTTATCCACATTTTCTATTTTTTCCTAAAATAAAAGTTTTCAAATGTTTTTACTTTAGTCACATAAGAAGAAAAACAGAAAAGAGAAGAAAAAAAAACATACTATTTTTCTGTGAAAATGGAGCAGGGAAACCTTGGTGTATGTAAATAATATTTGATCAAGCAAAAAAGATTATCTGGGTTTTTAATCTATATCACTGAAATATGCTCTTACATTTTTTTAATCTTGCTTTTATTTTTTTAAGAAGTACATTTGAAACTTGTAAAAACAAGTAATTTCATTCGTTCTTCTGAAGATATATTCATGGGCTTGACTAATGGCTTTTGAAAGTTCAGATGTTTTCATGCTGCTAGGCCCAAGGCATTTCATACTTGGAAATACCCTATCTATAATCTCTAATTGCATTAAATTTCTGTGTCTGACTCATGAGGAAAACACTTCGAAGCAGAAAGGGGAAAATCCAGTTTCTCTCTAAATATAATAACCATTGACATATTTCAGACAATGCGACACCTATGTTTAAAGAGTCCTAATCAGAAGAATCAAGTTTAAGGATGGGCCAGTTACAAAAAAAAAAGTTTTTATTTATTATAGATCTACTTTCTCCAAGGAGATTTAAGCAATGTGCTGAAATTAGGTAATTTTTACAATAGGTCCCTATTGTTATTAATCCAGAAAGCATGCATTGAACAATTACTTTGTTTATGACCTGAACTTAATGTTTCACATGTTGTGTTCTTTCCTTTTTTTTATTTTAACAGTTTTTTTATTATTAATAAATCTTTATTGTTCAGATTATTATAGTTATTCCTCTTTTTTCCCCCCATAGCTTCCCTCCACCCAGTTCCCAACCCACCCCCTACCCTTACCCCCCCCCACTGTCCTTGTCCATAGGTGTACAATTTTTGTTCAGTCTCTTACCTCACCCCCCACACCTGCTCCCCCCCGCCCCCCGAGAATTGTTAGTCCACTCCCTTTCTATGCTTCTGATTCTATTCTATTCACCAGTTTATTCTGTTCATCAGATTTTTTTATTCACTTGATTTTTAGATTCACTTATCGATAGATATTTGTTGTCACTTTGTTGTTCATAATTTTTATCTTTACCTTTTTCTTCTTCTTCCTCTTCTTAAAGAATAACCTTCAGCATTTCATATAATACTGGTTTGGTAGTGATGAACTCCTTTAACTTTTTCTTATCTGTGAAGCTCTTTATCTGACCTTCAATTCTAAATGATAGCTTTGCTGTGTAGAGTAATCTTGGTTGTAGGTTCTTGCTATTCATCACTTTGAATATTTCTTGCCACTCCCTTCTGGCCTGCATAGTTTCTGTTGAGAAATCAGCTGACAGTCATATGGGCACTCCCTTGTAGGTAGGTAACTGTTTTTTTTTTTTCTTGCTGCTTTTAAGATTGTCTCTTTGTCTTTTGCCCTTGGCATTTTAATTATGATGTGTCTTGGTGTGGTCCTCTTTGGATTCCTCTTGTTTGGGGTCTTTGTGCTTCCTGGACTTGTAAGTCTATTTCTTTCACCAGGTAGGGAACGTTTTCTGTCATTTTTTCAAATAGGTTAACAATATCTTGCTCTCTCTCTTCTTCTGGCACCACCATAATTCAGATGTTGGTATGCTTGAAGTTGTCCCGGAGGCTCCTTACACTACCTTCATATTTTTGGATTCTTTTTGCTTTTTGCTTTGCCAGTTGGGTATTTTTTGCTTCTTCATATTTCAAATCTTTGACTTGATTCTTGGGGTCCTCTAGTCTGCTGTTGGATCTCTGTATATTATTCTTTATTTCAGTCAGTGTATGCTTAATATCTAATTGGTCCTTTTTCATATCCTTGAGGGTCTCACTATATTTCTCGGAGGTTTCTAGAAGATTCTTGAGTAACCTTATAACCGTGGTTTTGAACTCTATATCCAGTAGTTTGCTTTCCTCCATTTCTGTCATTTGTGACCTGTTTCTTTGTCTCCGCATTTTGGCTGCTTCCCTGTGTTGATAGAGTGGTTTTGTGTGCTAGGTGTCCTATAGGGCCCAGTCACCTGCCCAGCATCCCCAGTCACCTGAGGTGGACACTCTTGGTGCACCCCTTTGTGGGCTGTGTGCATAGTCTTGTTGTAGTTAAGCCTTGATTGCTGTTGGTTTCACTGGGAGGAATTGACCACCAGGGCAATTGGCTGTGAGGACCAGCTGTGTCTACAGTGGGAGAACTTCTGTGCTGGAGATACCCTTATGGGGCAGGACTTGCTTCAGTGGGGCTTTGCTGCTCACTGAGTCTGCCCCTTAAGTGTGTCGCTTATGGATGTGAAGAGTTGTATTCTGGTATGGTCTCACACTGACCACTGGGTAGATGGGCTCTTGGATGTCCAAGGAGATGCAAAGTCACCCACTGCCTGAGGCCACCCAGCAGGAGCTACAGAGATCTTCAGATTCCTCCTCTTTGTTTGGGGTTTGGAAGTGCTCAGATGAGGCGCAGCTGTGAAGCAATGCAGGCTTTTGCCAAGCCTTAGTCCATCTTTTGGAAGTTTTGGTGCTCTTTGACCCAGCAGCTGTTTATTAGGTTTTAGATTGCAAAAGAACAGGCCATTCATATGCAACAGCCTCTGCTTTCAGCTTGGGTGGGGTTGTAAATTGTGTGGGGAGGGGTCTCAGGGAATCACAGGGTGGTGCAAACAGCAATGGCTGCCAGTCCGCCCTGCCTCTGAGAGGTTCCCAGGTCTCTGTGTCCCGTGCCCCGTGCAGGAACAATGATTGCTGCAAGCACCTCTTCGAGAAAGCCACCCTCACGTTCCTGTCCCGATGCCAGATAGTCCACTTTCTCCCCGTATGAGTCTGGGTCCCCAGAGTCTCACCTGGAACTGGAGTTCAGAGCAGTCAGGAGCTTGTATCTCCCTCCCAACTGAAAAAGACAACAGCGTATCCAGTTGCCAGCTCGTTTCCGCGCATGGCTCTGTACCTCCTCACTTCCGTTCCTCCTACCCATCTCAATACACTTTCCTCTTTCCTTCTAGTTGGAGAAGTTCCACTCAGCTAGCCTTCCTGTGGTTCTGGATAATATCTGTTTTGTCTTTTAGTTGTAGTTTTGATGTGGTTGTGTGAGGCAGCAAGTACAAGTGTGTACCTATGCTGCCATCTTGGTTCCTCCTCTGTGTTCTTTCTTTAAAACACTTTTTTCATAGATTTTCTGTCACTATGTATTGAAAGAAAAGTTGGATAAGACTAAAGTAAGAATTCCTTCTTTTTTACCACAGCATAGTATTCCATTGTGTAGATGTGCCACAGTTTTCTAATCCATTCATCTGCTGATGAGCACTTAGGCTGTTTCCAAATATTAGCTATTGTAAATTGTGCTGCTATGAACATAGGGGTGTATATATCCTTTCTGATTGGTGTTTCTAGTTCCTTGGGATATATCCCTAGAAGTGGGATCACTGGGTCAAACGGGAGTTCCATTTTTAGTGTTTTGAGGAAACTCCATACTGTTCTCCACAGTGGCTGCACCAGTCTGCATTCCCACCAGCAGAGCACAAGAGTTCCTTTTTCTCTGCATCCTCACCAGCACTTGTCATTTGATGATAACCATTCTGACAGGTGTGATTGGAGAGTATTATGCTAAGCGAAGTAAGCCAGTCAGAGAAAGATAAATATCACATGATCTCACTCATTTATGGAATATAATGAACATAAACTGATGAACAAAAACTGATCCAGAGACAGAGAAGCATCGATCAGACCATCAAACCTCAGAGGGTAGGCAGGGGAGGGTGGGGGTAAGGAGGAGAGATCAACCAAAGGACTTTATGCATGCATATAAGCCTAACTAATGGACACAGACACCAGGGGGGTGAGGGCATGAGTGGGGGCGGGGGGCAATGGGGGGATAATGACACATATGTAATACCTTAATCAATAAAGAGAGAAAAATATATTAAAAAATTTTAAAAGACTGAAATAAAAAAGAGTTCATTTGAGTTCCAGTTCTCTAGTTTCTCCTAGTGGGTTATACAGAATTTGTAGTTTATTTATCTATTTACCCCTCTTCCTGCATGCTAGTAGTCTATTCTACTCGTGTCTTCTCAACCCCACAGAATACACATTTCATTTTCTTCACCTCTTGTCTTTCCAGGTAAAATGTCCAGTGATCGAGCGTTGAGGAAGCAGCAACAGTTAAACAACCTTGTGTATGTGGTGACAAATCAGGCCAAACCTGGCGATAGAATTGTGGATTTCTGCAGCGGTGGGGTATGATATCTCTTCACGTATCTTTTTAGTCTTTCCAAGACTATGTGACTTTACATTACATTCAAGGATGTGCTTTTATTTGGCAAGATTGTTATCTCAGGATGAGCAGAAACCTTAGGGACCAACTTTAACTTGTGTCTTTTCCTGCCTCTTTTAGGGTCACCTTGGGATTATGCTCGCTCATATGCTGCCATTATGCCAGGTAAAGTCTGAACAACAGATAAAAGAAAACATCAGAAAACGACATGGTTCAGTTAGCTAAGCCTGGCTTATACCTGCTCTTGAGTTTACAATCATTCACCCGGGTCAAATGTGTGGCACAGGCATTTTCTTTTTTTCTTTGAACTAAACTTCTAAGATTCAAAATCTTAAGGAAAAAGTAGGATCACAATAGTTTTTAACTGTATAAAAGAGTTATATATTAAATAATTTTAAAAATAAATAACTATTCCACTGCTAAGTAAAATAATGATAAAACTAGTTTAATCGTCACCAAAATTTTATTCTGGAAATACTAGCATCTGAAACTTGTTGAGCATATTCTTTTGGTAACTTGATTTTTATGCATTGTATCGAAATTGTAACAACAATAACAAAATTTTAAAGAAAAACAAAATCCAATCTACCTCCCCTGATCCATGAAATGATTTTCTCCTCATGTTCTTAATAAGTTCTTGTCCTTAAGGTTATTTATTGTTGCAAAATCTAAAAATGCAAATATAATTTTAGTTATGTTTTCACTCAATATTGTATCAAAAAAGGTTTTCCCTATTGCAAATAGTTGTAAATGTTTTCATCAAAACAGTACTAAAATGTTACCACATAATATGTGTTGAAGAAAATGTACCATTATTTATGCTACTGTTGCCACTATTTATTAGAAGTTTTCTATTTTTAGTCTTCTGCCATATTAAATAATTTCCTCACAGTGATCATCTTTTAACATAAAATTCTAGAATTTTATGTCATTTTTCAAAAAATACAATTAAACTGGGGCACATTCTTTGCTTGTGAGCTCTCTAGAATGGACAAAATAGTTACAATGATTACTGCACTCCCAGAAGAAAAAAAAATGTGGAAGAGCTCATAGACTGGTGTGAATGATGTATATCTGAATGATGGCAATTGGAGGGCTGGTCTTATTCTTTTACTTTCTTAGGAAATAAGGAGTAAATAAATAAGGACTCCTGGGAGAAACAGGCAGGTGTCTGTTTTATTATTTTAAAAAGCAACAATTTCATGATTGGAGGAAGAAAGCTCATACATGAGAATCCTGTAGAAACAGAGTCGGGCACATGGCATCTTCTTTCCTCCCTAACAGTTCTCCTGGGGACAGAGACCGGGAAGAGGGAAGCGTTTGACACCCAGGGTGCTCTGACAGGTTTTATTATACAAAGGATCCAGGATATTCCCATAAAGACAAACATGAGGACAAAATTAGGGTAGAACTAGGAATGATCATGATGAAAGTGACAATTCTGCCCACTTTTCTCCATCCAAACGGATGCTCCTCTCCTGTCTTCCTTAGCCTGGATTACTGTGAGACTCCTAATGGTGGCGCTGCCTTCTGCCTTGCTCCACTAATCCATACTATTCATTGCAGCAGCTGAAACTTCTGTTATCACTCATGGTCTGGCTCCTGTTGCCTCTCCAGTCTGATTTCCATCCCCACACCCTGCTCCCCATGCCCACCATCACCGTCACACATTGTGCCCAGCTACACCAGTTTCGTCAGTTCTTCAAACTTAGTATATTTCTCACCTTGGGCCTTCATATATGTTTCTCTGTCTGCCTGAAACACTACTTCATTGCCCCAGCTAATTTCTATTAATTGTTCAGGCCTCAGTAAATATGTTAGTTTTCCATATTTTTTTAAAAATATGTTTTTATTGATTTTAAGAAAGAGGAAGGGAGAGGGAGAGATAGAAACATCAATGATGAGAGCAAATCATTGATTGGCTGCCTCAAAACCCAGGCATGTGCCCTAACTGGGAATTGAACCATGACCTCCTGGTTCATGTGCCAATGCTCAACCACTGAGCTATAACAGCAGGGCTACTTTTCCATATTGATTGAATAAAACATGCCATAATCATCAGGTGTAGGTGCTCTGATAACACATTATATGTCTTTTATTAAACACTTATCACTGTATTATAATTGCCTATTTTACTTATATCATTACAACTGTAAGCTTCAAGAGTTCAAAGACCTTGTTCACTTTTGTACCATATTATCTGGTATACTTCCTGGCACAGGATAAGGATCCATCTATATATATAAAAGCCTAAGCGACCATTACGACCAGTCGACCAGCTGGTCACGCACTGATCCAGACCTTGCTTCTGGGGCCCGACAGCCTTGAATTTGGCTCACCTGCACCCTGAACCCAGACAGGAGGGAGGAGGGAGCCCGATTCTTCACAGAATCGGCTGTTGGTTAGCTTGTTGCCGGGGCCAACCTCCTGCGGTCCCTCCCCCGGCCAGCGGGCTCCCCAATTGGCCCCAATGGGGGGCAGCAGGCCAACCTCCCATGGTCCCTCCCCCTGGTTGCCGGCCAGGCCGAGGGACCCCACCCATGCACAAATTTCATGCACTGGGCCTCTAGTATAGAATATATACTATATATAGAGAGAGAGAGTGCAGGTCAGAAAGGGTCCCTCAGCCTGAACTGCACCCTCTCCAATCCGGGACCTCTGGCTCCTAACCGCTCACCTGCCTGCCTGCCCTAACCACTTTGCCTGCAGCCTGATCCCCCTAACTGCCCTCCCCTGCCAGCCTGATCTCCCTAACTGCCCTCCCCTACTGGCCTGGTCACCCCTATTAACTTTTTTTTTAAATCTTATCCCCTTCACACACAATTGTATTTGACTTCCTTATTGGCTTCTCCCTCTCACACAATTTTTCTCTCTCCTTTATGTAATACTTTTTCCTACTGACTCATCATTTATAAACTTTTCTTTCCTCCTTATTTCCTACTTCTGTTCCATCATCCTTCTTCCCATCTTTCTCCTACCCTCCCTCCCTCCCCACATTCCTTCTTTCCTTTATCATTACCCCCTGCCCTCCCTCCCCTTTTCCTTCCTTCCCACCTTAATTTTTTCCTTCACTTCCTCCTTCGGACCTGCTTTGCTCCCTCCCCCATTTCTTCCTTCTTCCCATTCTCCTTTTAAGCTCTACTGGCTCCCCTTTAAAACTTTTCTTCCCTCCCTCTTTCTCTCTCAGCCTACCTTTCCCATACATTCTTCTCTACTTACTTTCACTGTTTTAATATCTATCTATCTATCTATCTATCTATCTGCCTAATTATTCACTATCATTTATCTTTTTTCTTTTCTGACTCTTACTTTTAAAATCTGTCCCCAGTACACAACTATACTTGATTTTCATTATAGCTCCTACAGTTCACTCATACATCCTCTTGCCTTCTTTTACTCTGCTCTCTACTGACTCCTTTATAAAGTTCTTCCCTCCATCCTTCCCTTCTTAAAGTTTCCGTTGGGGGGGGAGGGGCATTAACCCCAGCCCAGGGCTCAGCTTTGGCCAGGTGTTTGCTGCGCCCCCCTTCCCCGGCCTCCCTGCCTCCGTCCTGCTCCCATTTCCTGCCCGGGATGCCCAGCCCAGTGAGGGTGGCCGAAGCCCACGTGGCCCGGGCACTGCTGCTACTGTGAAGCAGGAGCGTCTCCACCCAGAAGGTCTCGGACCACCCACCACTCTGTCCCAGACCCGTGGGCGCCTCCCCGCCATCGGCCTGCACCGGGGGCCACCGTCCTCTTCCCACATCTGGGTGGGGCTCCCGCCCTACCCCTCACTGAGCACACCTGCTCCCCCCCTTCCCCGCAGTTGCCACCCCCTCCCACATGCAGCCCTGCAGTTTTCTTCCCTTTTCCATTCCTGCATCTTTTTCTTGTTCCCTTTCTGTATTTCTGTTTCTCCTCTCGGCCTGTCCACATACAGGCCTGCCTTCCTCTCCCTCTCCTTTCTTATCCCCTCCTATGGTATCCTATCCTACCCCGGGCCTTGCAGCTGCCTGAGCAGAGGGTGAAGATGTAGCCTGCTGATCTGGTTGTGATGTTACGATGTAACAGATAATTTGCATATTTCTCTATTATTAGTATAGTTTATTAAGACTATGAAATACAGTAATAATACTTTGCCCTGATGTCTGAATTATGTTTCTAAATATACTTTGTTTCCTGGGTGAAATCTAGGTTACATTAATAGAAAACAAGGAATTATCATTAATCCGTGCTAAGAAGAGAAGTGATGAGCTAGGTCTAAGCAACATTTGGTTTATTCAAGCAAATATGGAGTATTTTACAGGAATGTTTAATATTGGGGTAAGTAATAAAACAATTTCAATTTCCTTAGTTTAAAAAGTAAGAAAAATGATATGCCTTAAAGTAAATAAAAGAGGTACTTTTATATTCTTTGCGAAACTAAGAAATTTATAACTTTTATTTTATATTATCTACATAATATAGCATACTAATAAATATTATTTTATTCATAACACTTCATCATTATATGATAGAGATAACATTTGTTCTTCAACCAGATAAGAACTTTATTTTCTTCACTGCAGAATCCCCAGTGCCTCAAAACAATGTTTGACACATAGCAAGTACTTTAAAATAGCTATTAATTGAATGCAATGAATGAATTCTAATGAAGATGACTTCCCTTGATTTATGCTACATTTTTAGGAGATAATAAAAAAAAAAGAAAAACAAAGATAATTGAAAAATATAGCTTATTAGTAACCTATAAATACTAGAGTTATCTTTAAGTAATATTTACTTTAGCTAGGATTTGATATCCACCTGTATTTTTAGCATCCAAGAAACAGAAAATATGTTAATCATGTTTCTAAAACCTTAAGACCAAATTATTATTATTCAATATTACTAAAAAGACCTAAGATGTGTGATTCTACCAGCTCTTTAAACCCAAGTTTGTGTGCTCTGGTGGAATTTGAATTTCATTAAGATATTGGTGTTGCTGCTATTCCTTGCATTTGTTTTCAATAAATTTTTCCTGACTTTTATAGGACTCTATGTTCCATACAGAAAAATACATAATACTATTAAGATGAATCATCAGTACTTCTGTTACTGAAAGATTAATACCTGCTAAAAAAATTGCTCTTTAGATATTTATGCAGCCATACAAATGCATATCAACACATATGCTAACATTGAAATTATACTCTGATTCTGCTTTAATGAAATCTTTTCCCTACTAATTAATCATGTTTCTTTTTTGTTCATGTTGTTATAATGTAATTATTACTATGATGAATATCTTATGCATCCAGATGTTTAAGACTCTTAATACATTTGCCAAATCACTTTCCAGGAAGGTTGTGATTGTGTGCATTCCCAGCTGTATGTGTTCACATGACAGACTCAGTGGGCTCATCTAATGGAACTCTTGTCCAGGTTCAGATGCTCAGACCTTTGGTCGTGCTTCTGATGTTTTTCCAGTGAGGGTCATTTCTTAAATATAAGCTACTGAAATTTGTGGAGTGTGTTGTTATTTTTTACAGCCTAAAGAGTATGCAATTTGTTTCCTTTGTAGATACAATCTAGATTGGTTCTCTCAAGCCAAGCCTATAAAAAGAGAAGTAAACTTTAAGAAAACTATTAATAAGGTAACTGTTCATAAGGAAATTCAGGAAAATGCTGACATCTGATCCAGTAAATTAAAATTAAATATATATTTATGTGCACCTTAAAGTGCACATAAACAGGAAAAGATTAAAGCTTCCTCCATGAAATGAGTTATTGAGACAGTGCCCATGTTACCAGCACACCAGGCAGAATGTATCAGGTAGCAAGACATTGCTGCCCATTTATTCCTCTCTCAGTTTACAAAATTCCCACCCTATTGGCCATATGTCTCTTTATCCTTCTTTGGCTTATAGGTGCTAAATTATTGTGGCATATTCTTACATATTTCAAGGTCATAATTTACTAACACCAACTAAAAATGTGTAAGTCCTTTTGGAAGTGATATTTGCTCTACATTTCATAATACTCCTATATGATAAAGAGGTGATATGCAAATTGACCGTCACACCATCACAAGATGACTGCGCCCGCACCGGTGGCAGGGTTCCCATAACGAGTGATCAGCAGGGACCTGAGGCTGCGTGGCGCCAGGGCGGGGGACATGAGGCTGTGCCCCCCACCCAGCAGGGCTTGATGGGGGACCTGAGGCTGCGACCTCCGCCCCAGCGCCAGGCCGGGGAACCGCAGGCCGTGCCCCACACCCCAGTGCCGGGCCGGGGGATCTGAGGCCTCATCCCCTGCCCGGCGCCAGGCTGGGGGACATGAGGGTGCACCAGGGGACCTGAGGCTGCATTCCCCACCCAGCGGGGCTTGATGGGGGACCTGAGGCCGCACCCCCTCCTGGTGGGGTTTGACGGGGTACCTCAGGCTGTGCCCCCCATCTGGTGGGGCTTGACAGGGGACCTCAGGCCATTACCCTCGCCCTGGGCCAAGGGACCTCTAGCCATGACCCCACTCGGCAGGGCTTGACAGGGGACCTCTGGCCGCGCCCCCCGCCCCAGGCCAAGGGACCAAGGGACCCCAGTGCTGGCCCTGGGGACCTGAGGGTGTGCTGGGGGACCCGAGGCTGCAATGTTTCTTTCATCTCTGACACTTCTATGACAGAGAAAGTGCAAATAGTGATATCAAAGTATTTCTTCTAATTGATTTCCTTTCATTGTGCACGAATCGGTGCATAGAGCCACTAGTATTACAGAAAAGGCCATTACTGTGGAAAAACACTTTACATTAAAAAGCAAAAACTGTCCATGCTAAGCACCTTGCCCTACAAAATGCTGTTGTTGAATAATTCCAGCAATAAAATATAGTCATCTCAGCCAGGAAATAAGGTATTGATTTTTAACAGTGGGATAAATATGTTTTATCTGTCAATGTATATCAGAATCTCAGAACAGTTTATTTTCAAGTAATCTATTTATTTTTTTCTATTTAACTTATAAATTTCAATATGATTATGATTTATCAGGTCTGAGTGCTTAATTACAAGCTCATTTCTAGTTATGTATGTTAATGTACAATTAGAAGATGCTAATGCAATTATAGAATGTAATTCAGTAACACTTCTGGTGAGCAATTTATATAATCTTTTTTTAAAGGATAATGAACTTGAGAAATTATATATTCTGCAAACACAATTTAGAAAACTCATTAAGGCCAAGTAGAGGACTTCCAGGTGAAGAGGGCAGATAGCGGTATTTTAACACTCTTTTCTCCAAAAAAAATCACACCCCCAAGAAACAGAAAAATTGTACTCCATCATTAATGAAATTACTATCACCATTCTGTAACTTGAGCCACAATTTAGATAGAAATCAGATTGAAGGAAAATGATAAATTATTGAACACAGAAGAGCTTAAATGCATGAGGAGAGGGATTGGCAAGAGGTTATCAGAAAGTAAGTCTCTTTGCTCTCACAGAATCCCAGAAAATTTTAAGAATTCAGCTACCGGAAACCTCAGAGGAAGCGTATAGAGAAGGGCTGAAATTATATTTAATTAAAAATATTTAGGGACCCATATTCCCACCCCCATCTGTATAAACAGGTAACTATTTCTCCCTACTCCTGCAAGAGGTTGGAGGTTTATTCTATGCGGAAACTGAATCAGAGACGCTCTAAATATAGGGATATGAGGAACTATTAGGAAATTTCACAACAAGGTATCTTGGCTTAAGTCATTTTCAAGTGAGCTTTTCAATAAAAAGAAACACATTATTTTTGACACATTTCCTTCTATTAGTTCTTTGGTCCTGACAGTTCCGGGCAGGGAGGGGAGGGCGGGGGGGGGGGGGGGGACTTAATACTAAAAAAAGTTTAATCAAAATGCTATCACACTTCTCAATAGCAACATGAAAGACAGTGAGGCAAAGACTTTAAAATTCTAAAGGAAAAGTTCCAGTCTAAAATTCTATACCTAATCAATCCAACCACCGTGTATGAAGGAAATAGGAAATGTACTTCAGGAAACTACCTGAAGATTGGCTGCACCAAAACAAGAGAGTAAATAAGAAAAAAGAATAAGTGTTATCCAATACAAGAGGGGGTGGGGAAAGTCTTGGATGTTCAAAAATGTACAGCACACTTAACTCAGCAGTGAACAGTATATACAAAGCAGAATAGTAAAAACACTACATGAACACAAAGGGAAAGGATGTATAAATGTGCAAAAAAATTCCTCATCTCCTATTACAGAATATCATAGATAATATTTAATATTTACAAAGCAAGAGAGAGCAATATACACTTATGCTAATAGAAAATGTATGGATTTCAGGAAATAAAACTAATGAGTTGAGAAGCATTAGCTTTGGTCGCCAGATTTTCTTTTAAGGAGAAGCATGTATACAGAGCAAGAGACTCTTTGTAATTGCATGCCTTTTAGTGTTATTTGAATTTTAAATCCAATTACCTGTAATATAGTTACATGAAAGTTTTTAAAGAGGGGGAACACAAGTGCACAGCTGGGACCAAGCATGCTTTTGTCTAAGGTATCTGGATGGGAATCCTTTGAGAAGCCCAGGCTCAGAGCATCATTGAGCTGGGCAAATCCAGTTCAATCTTTTCATGTTACAGATGGAGACTTGAGGCTCCAGGAGGGGAAGAGGAACATAGTTAATGTGAGAGCTGGCACTAGAGTCCAGTCAGTGACTTTCTTGTTCACTCCCCATGTCTAAAAAGGGAGTAAATGGAAACATGAAGAACTAGGATAAAAGTTGGTATCAGGCAAATTAAGTTTTTATCTTGGCTTCCTCACTTGTGATCTTGGACCAGCCACTTAGCTGTTTTGTGGAATGGGGATTAATGACACCTATGTAGTAAACGCTAAATGAATCTAAAAAAAATTAGTGATAAATACGTCTAACACAAACTTTGTTTGGAGGCTATGAATAAAGCATAGGCTTATTATTTTAAAATGTGTCTTATATTAAAAACTAGAGGCCCGATGCACGAAATTCATGCACGGGGGGGGGGGGGGGGGGGGAGGCCCTTAGCCCGACCTGCACCCTCTCCAATCTGGGAGCCCTCAGGGGATGTCCTACGGACAGCTTGGTCCCGCTCCCAATGTTCTCTGCTCTCTGCGGGGCCTGCCTGCTCCACACCATGGCGACGGCCAAGCAGGCCCTTCTGGGTGCTGTCTGCGGGTGAGCTTGCCTGCTCGCGGGTCGCTGCAGTGATGGCCAAGCAGGCCCTGCTGGCCGTAGACACTGCAGAGGCGGCAGAGCAGCGAGGCTTGATCTACTACCGGAGTGGGTGGATCCTGCCTCTCCACTTGGTCCCCGCGACCCCTGGCCAGGCTGACTGGCCCAAACACTCCAGCGGCGGGGCTGAGGGGACTGGGCGCTACCATCTTGTGGCTATGGGTGTCGCCATCTTTGTGACAGAGTGATGGTTAATTTGCATATTACTCTTTTATTAGATAGGGTTATTAGATAGGATTAGCATATATTCTTCATCAACATGTATTCCTAGAATATGTTTTTTAATATATATTATCTTAGAGAATAATCAACATATATTTTTTCATTCCCTAAGAATGAAAGGTGTTGTAACAGTTTGTCTAGGGAAGGGGTGGGGAACCTTTTTTCTGCCAAGGGCCATTTGGATATTTATCACATCATTTGCTTAATATAATTCACTTAATATAAATGTATGTTGCTATGAAAAAAGCTCCCAGATTTATTGAATTTTAAGTCCCACCTGTGGTTGCCTTGGCAGGGCCAGACCAAATGCTTTCTCGGGCCTTATACAGTACAGGGGCCAGACATTACCAAACCCTGGTTTATAGTCTTGCCTTGTCTAGGGGCTACCCAGTTGAAAGACATTATGAGAATGAGTGACGATTAACTTCATGTATTTACTACCTCATATGACAAAGATGTGGATTGAAGTTTCTTGGCTGTTCAGTTTTATTTTGCGAACTTACATGATAGGATAAGTATTGTACTTACAACTTTTATGATGTACAGATTAATTGAAGTAAGAAAATATAAGAGAAGGGCCCTTAGCTTATAGTCCATGAACTCTGCAGCATATATCTGAGTAGAAAATATTAACATTTACTTTGGAATATGCATGACTTTAGCCAATAGATAAGTTTACAACTTCAATTTTTATCTTTAAATTAGAATTTGGTGTATATATAAAGAAAGGGGTTGATATTAAGAAATTTATTATTTGAGACCACAATTTTGAATTCTTTGGATCAGTCAGTGAAATAGTTGTTTGCTATGATGTCAGCTAAACATTAATTCAATTTCTTTTCCCCCAGCACATTAGCCTTCATTAGATAGTCATAGTTGCTATTTTGATGTTCTTTCTACAGTTGTCAAATCTATCTGATGTGTCTTATATTAATAAATCTATCCTTTATGGATTATATTACAGACTTTCTGGGTCAGATGCTTGAGATGTAATTAGAAATTAGATTTCATACAATACTGTGGATAAGAATGTTTTAAGAAAATAAGTGATGTATTTATCGTTGTCATTTTTTCCTTTGCCACTTCCTTTATGTGTGGTCAGCACATACTCCATTTCTTTTCCACATTAGTCAGTGGGGGTCCTAAGACTGATATCCAGCAATCCTTCATTTAAAAAAAGATGGCCTCAAGGTTCCTTCCAGCTCCAAAGATGCTGGTCGAAAGCATGGCATGCATGCTATAATAGAAAGAGTGTGAGCTTTGGAGTCAGACTTGGATTCAGAGATCATCTGGAATGCTAGCTGGCTAGGTGACCTTTGACATGTTATTGCAGATGGAGTTAATAAGAGCTACTTAAAGTAGTAAATGAAGGGGACAAAATTAAATGATGAAATCAAGAAAAAAAACTATGTACATTTTTGACATCTGACAGATCCTCAGTAAATGCTCGTTCCCTATGGAGCTTTAATTTCAGACTGTTGTTGGACCAGTGAGATGAATAAAGTGAGGAGTGTATTTGTAAAGAGTAATTATCTAGGATGGAGGCCCCACCCTGTCTGCGTTAGAATCCTTAATTTATTGTGTGAGCTAGAAGAAGTTATGTAACCTCCCTGGACCTCAATTTTCTCATCTTAAAATGGATATTTGCACACCCATATTTATAGCAGCACTATTCACAATAGCCAAGATGTCCAGGGACAGAGGAATGCATAAACAAAATGTGGCGTACATATGTAGGGACAATGGAATATTATTCAACCTTTAAAAAAAAGGAAATCCTGTCATAGGATACAACATGCATGAACCTTGCAGACGTTATGCTAAGTGAAATAAGCCAGGCACAAAAAGACAAACATATGATTCCACTCAGATGAGGTATCTAAGGCAGTCACACACATAGAAACAGAAAGGAGAATGGTGTGCAGTGTTTAACGCTTCTTCATATCCCCTGTGAGTCACACACAGTAGACATATAACTTTGAGTTGTTTAAACTTATACAATTCCCACGTTGAGTTAATTAATGTATTAAATAGTTTAGATTCAGTTGTTACTATTGACAGAGCATAGAAAATGAACCAAATTTTTGACTTCTGTATTCTCAGCCACTACCATAATACTGATACATAGGAAATGCCCAGTGATTATTGAATAAATGAATAAATGATGAATGAATGAATTGTTCAGTTTCTAGAACTGTAAATAATAATTATAGACCATTAGTGATTAAGAAATAACAAATTCCTCAACAAAATCACTCAACTTCATGTTCCTGCAGAGGCTTTCTATACCAGATGTTTCATGATTTTTCAAAGCATATTTCTTTTAACAAGAATTAAAATAAAATACAAAAATTGATATGGTTAATGTGAATCGTAAGGCTTAAATCCGTAGGTTTTTATGTGCATTAGTTTTCTATCTCTGTTTTAACAAATTACCACCAACTTGGCAGCTTACAATAACATAAAGTTGTTACCTCACAGCTCTATAGGTCAGAAATCTAGGTGGGCTCAGTTCGTCTCTCTGCTCCAGGTGTCATTAGATTAAAGTCAGGCATTGGTTTGGTTTGGCTTTTTCCTGAAGGGATAATCCACTTCTAAGATCATTTCAGGTTGTTGGTAGAATTCACTTCCAGCGGTTGTAGGACTAAGGTTCCTGCTCCCTTGCTGGCTCAGCTGGGGTCATTGTCAGCTTCTATAGAGCTACCCATGTCCCTCCGCTCATGGCCTCCTCACCGTGAAGGCCAGCAAGTGGTGGCTCAGGTCCTTCCTCTGACTTCTGTCTCATTTCTCCTGCTTCCTGTCTGAATAAGCTCTGTATTGTAAGGCCTCATGTGATTAGATTGAGTCCACCTATGTAATCCAGAATAATCCTGCTATTTTAATCTTAATTTCAGCTGCAAAAAAAATCCTTTTTTTTTTTTCATATTAGGCTCTATCTAGGTAGGACATCTTGGAGTGATCATTATGCCTACCGCACCATGCCTGTCTTTTTTTGTTTGTTCCCTTGCAGTTTATCTGTTTATATAACCATACCATTTCTCCTTTAGAATTTTCCAGTGTGGATTTTGCTGATCACATTCCCCTGATTTTGTTTCACGTATTACTTTGTTTCCTATATTGTCTAGGAATTGGTAGTTAGATCTTGATTATAGCGGCATAATCATATCAGGTTCACTTTTGGGTAAGACCACATCATAAGTGGTGGTGGGTTCTATCTGCAGGCACTTACATCTGGCTGTCTTACTTCAGTAAGAATTGTGAAATCGTGATGTTCTAATTTTATCATTCTGCCTTCATTTAGTTTTCTTTAGCAACTATTCGGTTACACTGAGATGTCGTTCACATAGGAAATGCCAGATAAAACTCATTTCTTTTCTAATATTTTCCAGTTTTCAAAGTGAGTTGGTTATCAACCAAAAGTAATGTTAATTTTTTTCCAGTATAATTATTGATTCATCAATTTAGTATTTGAAATACTTCAGTCCATTGCAGTTATTATTATTTTTTTAATTTCTTTATTGGTTAAGGTATTACAAATGTGTCCTCATCCCCCCATTAACCCCCAACCTCTCCCCCCACACACACTCATGCTCTCATCCCCCTGTTGTCCGTGTCCATTGGTTTGGCTTATATGCATGCATACAAGTCCTTTGGTTGATCTCTTCCCCTTGCCCCCACCCTCCCCTACTTTCCCTCTGGGGATTGATAGTCTGATAAACAGCAATCAGACATTACAGTTATTATTGTCACTGATGCTCAAATATTCCCACCTTTGTTCAGTGGGAGCCGCTTGGATGTGGTCCCTGAGTCTTTTTGATAAGGCTTCAGTAATACTGATAGCGTCCATGCTTTCAGTATAACAGGCTGTTCCAGCTCATCTTTGAATTTCCTGCCTCATCAGCTATTTCTCCGTGGATCTCTAAATTCGTTGAAAGGAAAATAATATTTAAATTACCACAATCTAGGTACTAGAATGGTCATTGCTACTGGTTTGACCTTTGTTTCTAGGCTTCTTAGTGGTCTGAGCTAGGCAATACTGTGGTTTTTTTAAACAAGTATTATACTGATACTTCCAACTTAAATTCAGGATGATGGGATTTGAACTTAGCCTCATTTATTTATCATCTATCTCTTCTTTCTTAAGCTAAAAGAAAATCTGTTTCCTAATGACATCAGCATATTTCTTGTTTTATCCCAAAATACACTCATTAAAGTTATAAAAAAGCATAGTTTGAGAATTTTGTAACATTGTTTTTCATTTAATAATACCTTCCATAGTGATGTATATATTGCTTATTTCTTTTTAGAGCTGCAGAATACTTCATTGTGTTTATTCATCAGTCCTCTATCCATGGGAAATTGGCTAGTTTTTATTTTGTTATTTCAGATGTTGCCTCAATGAATAAATCTTTTTTATATTTTTGCCTATGTGTCCCTTGAACAAATTTTTGGAAGTGACATCACAAATTAAGCATGTAATTTTGTTTCCCCTCAGGCTGGCCCATAGAGTGGCATCAATTTTTATGAATTTTGTTATTTTAATAGGTGATAAGTAGTATCCTAAAAGTAGTTTAAATACTTGTTTCTCTTATTTTGAGCATTATTAGGTGATTTTGCTTTAAAACCTATATGTATATTTTTTGTTTGTGAACTGTCCAAAGCTCTTACTCATTTTACCATCAGATTATGGGCTTTTTTTCTTGTTCTGGAAGCTTGTTATACATTAGGAATATTAACCCTTTGTTTATGCTATAAATTGCAAATCTTTTCACTTTGTTGTTTGGCTTTTTACACACAGTTCTGAGGGGCTTTTTGCCATTTAAAAGGGCTCTTAAAATTTTTCACTCTGTCATATTGCATGTGGATTTTCAGACATAGTTAGGAAAGTATTTCCCACTCCTCTTAGCTATGGAGGAATTCACTCATTTTTGTTTGTTTGTTTTTTTAATATCTAATTTATTTGAAATTTATTATGTGTGGTGAGAGAAAAGTACTAGTTTTATTTTCTATAGCTATCAAATTAACCCAACATCACTTTAGTGAAAAGCCCATCCTTTCCCTAGTGGGGGGAAATGCCACCTTGTTGCCTGCTAATTGTCCCTGTTTACATGGTTTCATTGATCAGTATCTCATCATTATTTGCCTGTTATTCTGACCTGCATATGATGACAATGGAAATTAGAAGCATGTGATGCAATAGAAACTTTTAGTCCTAAAATCCATCCTATAAATACTGCTTAGATTTAGTTGTTTTGTTTAAATGAGGGGAATAAACTCTTTTGCATGTAGCAATGGAAGTGAGAAGAACAATAAAGAGAGATATATAAAAGTAAATTGTCTAAACTTTTCTGTAAAAGCCTTAAGAGGGCTTTGTGGGGAAGCAGCCTGATGCAGTTAATGCGTGGGGTGAGGATCCTGCCCCTGCTTTGTTGTGGGCACTCTTAATTTCCCAGAGCCTTAGTTTCCTCATTTTTAACATGCAGATAATAAAATCTTTCAGGGCTGTTGTGAGCATAGAAAGATTTGCGTGCAGTTGCTCAGCATAGAGCCAGTACATAATAGGCCCTTAGTGTTGGTTCTCTTCTTTCTCCCTCCAGGAAAAAATGCATCTATAATTTTTACTCTGAGATTTTCTCCAGCTACTCATGAAAATAAGAACTAGTCTTAATTTTGCTTTGCAAAGCTGATTAAATAAAAAGGGCAGATGAGAAATCAAGTTTTTACTCTCCCAATAACCCTGTAGTTGTTGCTGCCTTCCCTGGACAGCAGCCTTCCTGGGCTCTACTTTCAGAGTGAAACAGAAAAAGTGGGTGACAGCAATCATAGGGATTGTTGGCGTCTATGTAGTTGAGGGAGGCTTAGAAGGAGGAGAGAATTCAAGAAGAGGATTGAGAACTCTTGCTTCTCTCTTCCTAGTACAGCATTGTTTTTGGTCTTCCAGTTCAAAAGGGGAATCTGGCTTATAACATTTCACATTCAGAAATTTCCAGGAAATCGTCTCTTCATCTTGAACACCCCGGCCTACCCTGAAGTTGAGAGATCTGTCCCTAGAAAGAACAATTACAGTGCAATACAATTGGAAATGTGCGCATTTTTTTGACAAAACGCTTTATCTTTTAAGATTCCTATATCTGATTTTCTTTTATATAGTCCTATTTTGCTTTGTTTAGTCTAATAATTTTCAAAATTGTCTACTTTATTTTGTAATATATATATATATTAATATATAATATATATGGAATTCGTTTTCAAAAACATTTGAAAATCATTTTCATTTTTTTGATGAAAGGAACATTTATTCAGGTGCCAACAACCTGAGAAGATGGCAATCTCATGCCTTAACAACCATCTTTTTGAAAATAATTTTAAGAGTTAGTTTCTTTTCTGAATTATTGAAAGTCTATCATGACTTTAATTTGTAATTTTGTTTCTTTTTAAATAAACACATCTGAAGTAGTTTATGTAATTCATCATTCAGTGTTAAGAATTGTTATAATATGCATATGAAAAGGTACTATAAAAATAGGATTTAATAAGTTTTTACACTGCACTGATTATGTTTATGTAGCATTTGAAAAAGTGCAAATATATATTTTCATTAATTTTTGCATCAGTATTATGACATGTCATATTAACCCTAGTTTTTAGTTGAGAACACTAAGGCCCTAAGAAACTGAATTTTAAGTGGCCCAGGATCATACAGCCAACTCAAGTTCTAGCCTAGAAGAAATTCTTATTTCAATCTAATGTTCTCATCACAATGCTACAACTGAACTGAATTCATAAGAGCAAGAGTACTAGTTTAGACATGCATATATAATATATTTCCCATCACATCAGATTTTCTACTGAATGAATCTTATTCTTCATTTGCAATATTCCATTTGTAATTTTTCAACCTTGCTTAATTTTCTTAATATGAATAGCTAGCTACTTCTTTGGTGTGTCCAAATGAGAACTAATCTATATAATAAAAGCCCAGCAACCGAAATGGCAGAACAACCAGAAGGACTGTGGCCCCTCACCCTGGCTGGCCACACCCCCAAGGAGGACCCCCACCCCAATCAGGGGTGTGGCTGGCCTGCAAACTGCCTGCAGCCCCTCAACCCAGCCGGCCCTGCCCCCAAGTGGGGACTTCCACCCTGATCCGGGGCCCGCATCAGGGAAGGCTGGCCAACCCCCACCTGTGGACTGGGCCTCTACCCTATATAATCCTATTTAATAAAAGGGTAATATGCAAATTGACCCTCACAGCAGAACAACCAGAATGACTGCTTGACCATTGAGGTGCACTGATGAGGTGTACTGACCACCTCTTGGTCTCTTTCCCCAGCCAGCAGGCTCCAATCACCTGATGGTGAACAGGGAACCAGGGGTGGGTGGCAGGGAACGTAGGTGGCACTAGGCCAAGGCCCCTGCCCCACCAATCACCCTACATACAGAGGGCAACCTGTGGCGGGGGCAGGACCTGCAAGTGGAGAGGAACAGCCAACATCTTGGTCCCTTCCCCTAGCCATCAGGCTCCAATTGCCAGATGGCGAACAGGGAACAGGGGGTGGGTGGTGGCAAGGAGCAGGGCCAGCTGCAGGCAGCCAGGGAAAATGGCTCTGATCGCAGGCCAGGCACGAATTTCATGCGCTGAGCCTCTAGTTATGGAATAATACAGTCTTCGGGTTACGTCGAACCAGATGTATGTCATTTTGTGGTTACGTCATCATCTCTCATTTATTTATAAAAAAAAAAGTTCCATCATTTCGACGTATGTACATATGTGCTTTATGTTTTTTATCATTTATTTACCACAAATAAGGTCAGGAATTGTTATCTTTCTTTTAAATTTCTTTTACTGTTTTACTTCATTACTGCTGTGTATGTGCTCCATGTGAGTGGCGTAGGTGCTTATGTAGGTGGGTTCCAATTTACTGCGAAAATCACATTACATTGCTCTGTAGGAACAGATCTCTGACATAACCCGAGGACCTACTGTATTCCGGTAATTTGAAATCTCTTGAGGATTCTCACCAAAAGTATCTTTAAAAGGCACAAAAATAGCACTGTTAGAAAGAACTTGGTGCTAAGGTCTGATTTTGTTTTCCAGGTGGCATTGCATGCCTGTGGAGTGGCAACAGACATGGTGATTGAGCACTGCATCCAGACACGGGCTGCCTTCGTCACGTGCCCTTGCTGTTACGGTTTCATTCAGAATACCTCCAAGTTTAATTTTCCAAAAAGGTGAAAGTCAGTGTTCTACTTAAGGCAGGAATATGGGGATTAAACCAATGCACACTATTCTTTTGATATAAAGTTGTAATGAGACTTCAGTTATGAGCTCTTTTCCTCTTTCCGCAATGGCAAGTACTGTTTATGTTTTACAAGGAAGAGAGGGTCTCCCCGATGCCTGCCCTTGATTCTTCTCCTGGATCAAGCTCTTGCAGAAATTTAGAAGCAAGTCTGTTTAGGAGTCCGACGACCAGAAGTCTTACGGCTTCAGCACTTCTCTGTGTACTTCTGAATGGAACTCATTCCCTATGAGAGGCAGGAGGTGTGGTGGTTAAGTGCTTAGGGCCTGGAAGTATTTCTCCTGGTGCAAATATTGGCTCCTCATTCTTTTATAAGTTGTTTCACCTCAAGCAACTTACTTAAACTCTTTTTGCCTACATTTTCTCATCTACAAAATGGAGGTTATAATAGTAAATGACCTCATGATTTTTGTGGGAATTGAGTGATATATATGTAAAGCCCTTAGAAGCCACCATAGAATTTACACTTAATTAACATAAGCTGTTGCTAGTTACAGTAGTAGCAGCAGTGTTTTTAAATACTGCCCATGGGTGGTGATGATTAGTCTGCAAGTTCGACAGCCATTTTTGCAGTGCTTCTTATCCCACATAGTCGGGCTGACATTCTAATTCTCTTCCCTTTAACTCAGCCTCATGGAGGGCCACTCCTTTGGTGTGTATGGCATTTCACTCTCTGAGCCATAGTTATTGAGAATCATGCCAATCATTGTAACTATAGAACAGATTCAATATGTTAGTTTTGGAAGTTTATCCTATAATGTGTCAAAAATGATTTCTTGATCATTTGCATCATTACTTTTAAGAAGTTTTATAATTTAATTTTATTAGTGTTTATACTTAAAAGCTTCTTATCTACATAATTTAGAGTTAAAAGTAAAAACAATAGCCTTCTTATTTTTGTCTTCCATTGTTTTGTTCTTTACTACAATTTGCAACTAATTGAGAAAAAAATAAAGGAACTCTGGACAAGCCAAAAATAGACTATAACTTGCAGCTTGTTCAATAGCTGAAATTTCATGTTATTCTAAATCTACTTAGATAAAATGCATATTTTATAACACACCAAGAAATTTAAGGCTAGCAATAGAAAGATTCTTAAGAATGCTAATTTGAGTTGCTCAGCCTGCACTCTCACTTAACTGATTTTAAAGTCTCAACTTAAAGCTGCCAATCACATCTCTGTAGATATACTGACATTTGCACCCTTTGTCATTGGAGAACCACTCCAGGGTCACTATGCCCCTGCCCTAATCACTCCAAGGCCAGGTAGCAGACAACTAGGGAAAGCCCCTGTGCCCCAGAGATTGCTCACATTATTCACACTGGCCAATCCTAAGCGTGTGCACCCTGCCTTGCCATGCCTTCCCAGGGAATCTGCAATAAAGGCTCATTCCCTCTGCCTCCTGACCCCTGGTGCTTCCCCTGTGGCCCTGCGTCGTGACATGTCATCCCTCCTCTTGGGAACTGTGAGGAATAAACTGTCTTTTTAATGGCAGCCCCCTCCTGACCTGTTGGACCCTCTGCTCCTGACTAACAATAAAACTTTCATTTGAAAACAGATTAAATCTGTGGGCACTCATGCGGGGAAGAGAAAAAAAATGACTGTGCTTCTCTAATAGTATAAACAATCTTTGAAATAACTTGTTTGTAATTAATAACAAATTGATGGTATGTTTTGCCTTTATATAAAGTCATTTCAAACTGACATAGTTTTTAGTTCAGGATAGCATTACATACTCTTCAGATAAAATATTTTTTTAATTATAATTTAAATAAAATTTTAGTTCCTTCAAGACTATTTCTATTCTTAATATTTGGTATTTTAAATTATGACTAATTTCTTTTTCTTTTATATTTCAGTGAACAATTTAAGAAAACTTTATCATACAAGGTAACCTTTAAAGATCTAGATGTATTCTTAATATACTTTTTATCTTTTTTATATATTTTCCTCTCAGATTTCTAATAGAGTATATAATCTACAGTATAGTTATATTTTAATTACTCATGGACATCTAATGTGGAATTTCTTATTGAAATCAAGGTTAATCTTTACATAGTTGACAAGTTTTTGTAAATGGTCTGAGCATTTACCCTGGATGCAAGCCAACTAGTTAGCCTGCCACAGTCTCATGGAAGCTGAGAGAAGACAGGAGACTCCTGTGTCAACGACAAACACAGCTATTGCTCACAGTGATGGGGGTAGCCAGACTATCATTTTTGCACCGACTTCCTGAGGCTCAGTGCCTACAGGGCAGCACAAAAAGAGCCAGGTAACACTTATACACACACAGTGAGTTGCATTACAGGAAAAGAAACCTGAGCTTAGGAAACCCAAATGTTTTAAGATGTAATCTTTAAATAAGAATGCCTGCCCTTTACTCTGGAAGAAGACACTATATAGTTTCTAAGGCTGTTTCCTAAACAAACATCTTTAAAAGGATAATCTGGAAGAGAGACAAAATTATCAGTAAAAGTAAATATTTTAGGCTTTGCCAGCCACTTACAAATCTTCCACATATTCTACATTGTCCTTGTCTTTGTTGTAAGTTTACAACCCTTTAAAAATATAAGAAAATAATCTTAACGTTTGAGCCGCACAAAATCGGGTCATAGGCTGGATTTGGCCTGTGGGCCATAGTTTGCCAACCCCTGATCTGAAACAAAGGCAGTGCCTCTGCTCACAGACATGAAGAAACACAGGAGCCCCACAGAGAATTGTTTCCCAATGGTAGGCAGCACGTTACACAGTTCTGAGTTGCCAACCTGAGCAGAACAGTTTCCAGCTTGCTTTCTTTTTTTAATAATTTTTTTTACTTTTCAATTATAATTGACATATAATATTACAATAGTTTCAGGTGTTCAACCCTGTGATTAGATATTATATAACTTACTAAGTGGTCATCCCGATAAATCTTGTACCCACCTGACACCAGGCACAGTTATTAGAATAATACTGACCATATTCCCTGTGCTGTACTTTACATCCCCATGACTATTCTGTTACTGCCAATTTGTACTTCGTAATCCCTTCACATTTTCACCCAACTCCCCTCCCATCTGTTGACTATCAAAATGTTCTTTGTATCCATGAGTCTGTTTTTGTTCTGCTTGTTTGTTTTTTACATTCAATTATTAATAGATATGTCTTTATTGCCATTTTATTGTTCATGTTTCTCTTTCTCTCTTTGTCCTCCTCCTCCTCCCTTCCTCTTCTTCCTCCTCCTCCTTCTCCTTCTCCTTCTTGTCTGAGAAGCTCTTTATATGTCCTTGCATTCTAAATGGTAGCTTTGCTAGGTAGGGTAATCTTGGTTGTAGGTCCTTAGTTTTTATCACTTTGAATATTTCTTGCCACTCACTTCTGGCCTGCAAGGTTTCTGTAGAGAAATCAGTCTTATGGGAGCTCACTTGTAGGTAACTAACTGCTTTTCTCTTAAGATTTGCTCTTTGTCTTTAACCTGTGGCATTTTAATTATGATGTGTCTTGGTGAGGACCTCTTTAGGTTCATCTTACTTGAGACTCTGCACTTCCTGGACTTGCATGTCTATTTCCTTCACTGGATTAGGAAAGTTGTCCCAGAGACCCTTTACACTATCCTCATTTTTTTTTTTAGATTCTTTTTTTTTTTTTTTGCTGCTCTGATTATGTGTTTTTTGTTGTTGTTTTTTTTTTGCTTCTTTATATTCCAAATCACCGTTTTGATTCTCAGCTTTATCTATTCTCCTGTTGATTCCCTGTAAATTACTCTTCATTTCAGTTAGTGTATCCATCATTTCTGACTGTTTCTTTTTCATGGTTTCCATGACCTTTTTATGCAATTTAATATCTCTCTAAGTTCATCTACTCTTCCCTTAAGTTCACCAAACATCCTAATAACCAGTGTTTTGAACTCTGCAGCTAGTAGATTGCTAGTCTCTATTTTGTGTAGTTCTTTTCCTGGAATTGTGTTCTGTCCTTTCATTTGGGACACATTTCTTCATATCCTCATTTTGGCCACCTCCCTGTGCTTGCTTTATGTATTAGGTAGAGCTGCTGTATCTTCTGAGCTTGGTAGAGTGGCCTAATGTAGTCGGTGTCCTGTAGGGTCCAGTGGTACAGCCTCCCCATTCATTGGCACTGGGTACTCCAGGTGTACCCCCAACCACCAGGTGGACTGTGTACACCTCCTGTTGTTGAGTTTTAATTTCTGTTGGCACATCAATGGGAGGGAGGGATTTACCCCCAGGATGATCAGCTGCAAGGACTGGTTGTGGCCACCATAGAGGATCAACTGTACAGGGGCCCACCCATGGAGCAGAACTTACTCCAGCAGGGCCCAGGTGCCTGCTGAGCCAACCCCTTCAGTTTGTCACTTGTGGAGGTGGTTGGGTGGTGCTTCAATATGGTCTGAAGCTGTCCACCTGGTGTGCTGGCTCTGGGGCCTCCCAGGAGGTGTAGTCAAAGGTCAGCCACCACCTGTGTTCTTCCCAGAGCCACCAGGCATGAGCTACATAGTGATCTGCAGATGGCTGCTTCTTGTGCTGGGCTTGGAGGTTGGCGGTGCCCAGGAGAGGCCAAGCTGAAAACCAAAGCCAACTGCTGCTAGTGCTGGGCCAGGAGCCTTTTAGCAAGAGGTACAGGGCATGCTGAGGCCAGATGCTGTGTTTTACAAAGATTTTAGGAAAGTCTGAAGCATGAGCCAAGACATGCTATTCATATGGGAAAGCCACTGGAAACAGCATGGGTGGGCCTACAAGTTGGTGAGGTGGTGTATCAGGGAGTCACTAGGCCAGGGTGAACAGTGATAGCCAGTTTGATGGAGACTCAGATATAGTGCCCACCTCCCAATTTTTATCCACCACACATGGGTGTAGGACCAGCCCATTTTGAGTCTCCAACCCTCCTACCAATCTTGATGTGGCTTCTTCTTTATATCTTTAGTTGTAGGATTTTCATTCAGGGAGATTTCAGGCAGTTCTGAATGATAGCTGTTCTGTAGTTTAGTTATATTTTGATGTGGTTATTCTTGGATGCAAGTACAGCACTTACCTATGCCACCTTCTTGACTAAAAGCCCCAGTTTCTAGCTTTCTGAACATCGCTATTAACTAATTAAATGATCAATAGCATGACATAATACAATCTAAGAAATGATCATATTTGAGAGAAATGCATAAATAATCCTATTAAAAGTCGATAAATTAGATTGGATTTTTAGTTTGGTTAATTTAACTTCCAGCAAAAACTCACTAAGATATGTAGTATCGTTTTATATAGCAGCCTTGCCTTCTACGAATTTTACTTTCTTCTCTTTCCAACAGTGAAATCGATGCAGTGACCTAAAAATGTTCATTCTACCACCTTGGCACCTATATCTCCTCCACCTGTACCTCTTAAATGCCCAGCTCCAACTCTGTCTCCTACCTCTCACCTCTCTCCAACCCCCCACCTCTGCCCACCTATATACACAGAACCTGCAGAGAAGAGAGAAACTTTTGTGTTCATGCTTTTATTCAGAATCGGCACTTTCCTCATCTTTGCATACAGGATTTAAGTTTTCATATCCTGGGGAACTATAAGATTTGGGGGCAAAATTAGTATCCCAGGAATTTTATTTTCATAAGATTCAAAACACCTCACCTTACTCTCCCAAAACTCTGCTAATAAAGTAGAAAAGGAATTGAAAAATAACCAAAAACGAGAGGCTTGTTCTAATCCCTCCTTGAGTGATGCTAGGTAAAGCAAACTGAGAGAATGCATAGCAGAAGCCTGGGGAAGTGAAGTCAGGTGCCACAATCTTACTGCCTAGAAAGGAAAGAACAATTCCTAGAGGTAAAAGAGGCGGGGCACCCAGGCTCTTCCAGAGAGCAGAAAGTTCCTCTTTATCACCTCTTTCTCCCACACCCCCCAAAGCTGCTTGGCCACCAGCCTTTTTGAGGGTCTCAGATGTAAATGCTCTATAGAGAAGTCTTCTTGAATATTGTGGCAAGATGGTACCTTAGTATTTCTTAACTTAACCATGATGGGTGGGCTGGCAGACAGAACTACATGGACTTAGTGCCCCAATCTCTTGAGAGTCACTTTAGAAATGTTTTCCTCCATGTTCAATTAGCCAACACAGCAGGTGAGTACCTACTGTGTGCCTCACCCTTTTGGTCTTTAACTTCTACAGGGGAGAACACATACATAGATAATTCTAATAATTTGTGTATGGGTGGGACTTATCAGGACAAGAGAAACAAACCTCATCTGAGGTTGGGATTGCCTCAGTATTACCTATATACTTATATTTAAAATGAATCTTAATTTACAAACATCATGAGGACAAAGGGTATGCTTTTTCTTGCCTTTCATGGTATATAATTCTAATTTCTTCTGCCCCTTTTTGACTTACGGAAACTTAATAAAAGTTATTTATTTGAACCATCTTATTAGTACTCTAGACATTGCCACTAAATGTTACAGTGAGCATTGAAAAGTTAACCCTTCTAAAAGACCCAGCATTGCACTCATTTCAATTAGCTTATTTAAAAATGGAGGCTGCAAATTGAATGTACAGAAGACCAAGGAGACAGGTGATGAAGCTGAGTTCCACCCGTTGGCTAAGCTGACAGGTGAGATCATTTACACACTAAGAAAGTGCAGCTGTTCTGAATGAACAGTTGCCTGGGAGCATTGCAGTCATCTTGACTGCAAGGAATCACTCACCTTTGGCTACTTGCGGATTTCAGAGTGCGGTGCAGATTCATCAGCTCTCATCCCGCTGAAGCAGTGGTTCTCAGCCTTGGCTGCACATTAGAATCACCTGGGAATCTTTTTAAAATCCTGATTTCTGGGCCTCATCCTCCGGAAATTCTGTTTCTTTGTTACTAATGTTGTGGCCCTACCCCATAACAAAGAAACAGAATTTCTGGAGGATGAGGCCCAGAAATCAGGATTTTAAAAAGATTCCCAGGTGATTCTAATGTGCAGCCAAGGTTGAGAACCACTGCGAAGCCTTCTTCTCTTTTTATGAATGCACCTTTCCTGACATTGTTAAGCAGAAGTAATACTTTCCCTCCCATTCCTTCAGATCCACTTTATGGTTCCTCTTAAAGCAGAAGTAGGTACACCTCCTGCAGCATTTGGAGTGAGAGGAGAGTGAGTGAGCCAGGGAAGAGTGGGGACTGAGCAAAGGGTAGAGAGAGGGGAGGGCGGGGGAGTAGCCAGCACTCGGGGTGCTGGGTCCCTGGAGAAAGACAGAAGCCACCGTGATCCTCTGCAGCGCTTCCTTTCCTCTGGTAGTAGGAACGCCACTTAGAAGGTGTTTTTGGAGCCATGTTTCTGAGATTCAAATTTCATTAAAGGAAAAATGTAAGTGAACGTTAGGTCTTCTAGTTTAACATTCTATAATCACCAATTGTAAGTATATTTCTGCTAAAAGCAGCTGTTAAATGGCCCTGAGCATCTTCCGTGCCTCTGCTGCCGAGACTGCCCTTCAGATGTAGAGCCGTCTACCTGAGGGAAATGAGGTTCTGAGCACTGTGTTCTGACAATGTGCTTATTTCAGAAGTACTGTTTGTGCAGCGCTTTATTCAGTTAATGTAGAACTCTAGAAAAATGAGGTCGTTTTAAAAAATATGTTTAATTTTGAAGCAAAAGGTTAAAACAAACCCGCATTCTATTGCTTTCTCTTTTAGGAACACATGATCCTGTGCCGATTTGCAGATCAGACAGCTGTCCAGCTTCCACCCCAACGAAGGCTCGTAGGTATGTGTTTTCACCGCAGCTGCTGAGCAGATTACGTACCGCAGGCCTAGGAATGAATGGAGCGACTCTGTACGGGAAAAATTGGTTCATTTATCAACAAGAAACTAAAGATTACTTCCCCCAGAAAACTTAATCCATATTGAAAAAGGCTTTGCAACAATAACAACGCTTTATCCCACTTTTGTTAATAATACTTTTAAGTTAAATACATTTTTAATGTTTGTACATTGAGTAGCATTATTGTTAGATCTTTTACTGTTACGAACAAACTGAAGGACCTACCAAAAGCCCCATAAGAAAATAAAAAAGATCAACTATGCGCACCAAAACTGATGGATTGAAAAGGTATGAACAAGGATGGTAATGTCCTTCTCGGAAAAAAACAGATGCTTGTATATTATTAATCATAGACCAATATGTTTGACATTTATAATGTTAAATATTGCCTAAATGGAAATGCCTACCATGGCATTTCAAGTTTAAGTGATAAATGTATCCAAGACTTTGCTTTAGGAAAAGAAATGACATGTAGAAGGACAATGGCAGCTAACAATTATTGAACATTTAAACACTGTGCTGAGTGCCCTCCACCCATTATCTTAGTAAATTCTTATAAAAATATCTATGGGATGTGCACATACTACTATTTATATTTTAGAGATAAGAGAACTGAGACAAAAACTTGCCCAGGCTCCTTCATCCGGTAGATGTCAGAGCCACCCTATGAACCCAAATTATTTGATTCCAGCCATGAAGCTCTTGTCCATTTTTGCCCACCAGTGATGGAGTCCAAAGTTAGGGCTTCCAATGACTGAGTAGAATCCAAACTAGTCTTAACAATTACTTAGAAAAGCCCCACGTTGGAGACCATCCTGGTCTGGAAAACAGATTACGTTTCTTCAGCAGAGTGCCAGACGGAGTCATTAGCTTTCATCAGGGGCCGTGTTATATGAGAACTAGTTGCCATTAAACTCTACAGTCAAAGTCAGCATAGCAAGGTAGCCACCGTGGAGAGGCATTGGAGACCTGAAGCTGAAGGAACAAGTGATTTCCTTCTCTTTCTCACACTCTGGTGCGTAAACATGGAAAAAAGCTTGCTCCTTCCTGCCTGCCACCTCTCTCTCTCTTCCTCCTCCTTTTCCCATTCCAACACTTTGAGTTAGTTGAATGTACATTTGATGTATAGTCCAATATACATACTGAGGTCTAATTTACATATATATCGAATTACGTTTTATATAACTTCACCAGACTCAGAGAAGACATCACTGGTGTGCTGGGTGGGGGTGCACATGGTGACGTTTCAGGCATTAAACCGGAAGGGAGTGGCTGGAAGGGAAGCTGCTAGTTAAGGACGAGAAGCATTTGGAATGATTAGTAGAAGAGCGGGAAAGTCAGGTTCAAAGTCAGACTCCATAAAAAGTCTACATCTGTACTTTGCACAGGTCATACTTTTGTTCTGTGAACATTTTAGGAAGCTTCCCAGACCCTAAAAGGTAGACTTCCAACAACTGCATTTCAGTTGTAAAGATACTGCCTCAACATGTGAACATGAGATTCTGGACAGGGATCAAAGCCAAGGCTAAATGAGCTGTGGTGTAAACCCAGGGTGGGTACTGAAGGAATGTAGGGCATCCCATCTAACAGAGAATGTTTCATTTAAGTTGAAAAGTAGATGGAGGTGGGAGGGGGCATTTACAGAAGTCTTAGAGGAGGAACCATAGTTTAAGGGGGAAAAGTTAGCCATCTGGCTGTTGATGAAGAGGGGTGATTTAGCCTAAATGGAATCCTAGACATCTTTCTTTATATCACTCTTAAGACAGTTAATCTTTTTTGGCATGAGCCTTTTAAGGAAAATATACAAAATATTTTAAAATGGAATCTCTGGTTGCCAATTCTTCCTACTGATTTCACCTTCCAGTTTTTCTGTGAGGCTTCTTCTGTCTTCCACTGAAGAACTGTTCCATTTCAGTTTCTGTCTTCACTTCTGAAGCTTTCGTTTAGCAGAATCAGCCGCCTTTTAAATACATCCATTAGAAATAATGCTTAGGTATCATTATAATTATTGAGGAAAAATGGAATGAAATTTATGGAGTCAATAACCTTTTTTCTGAAAATAAAGAACTTGAAAGTCTAAAAGCCATAACTTTTAATATATTCAACCCCAAATCATTTTTTTCCTGGGCTACTTTTGAAATAGAAGTTTGCCAAACAAACACAAATTCACTGCTTTACTTGCCAGTCAGGTTTCCTCTTGTTTTGCAAAGGTTACAAAGAAAATTGAATACCACTATTTCATATGCGTACAGGAGCTCTGAAAATTAGCATTATATTACACTCAGCATTACACATCTACCTGAAATAATCAGCACACAATTTAGAATTTTCACAAATATTTTCTATTTCTCACTTCTTTATTGTCCTAAAAAATCCAGGTGCAAACTGCAGCATTCTTTCAGATGGCTCTCTGTTTGCTTGTCATTTTAGATATGAAAAGCAGATATTGTTTGTTTCACAGTATGACAGATGATGTGTTCTCATAGGGTATGAAGAGGAAAGGTCTTTACATGGATTTTTAATCAAAGTGGGAAACAGAATCTGTAGTTTTTATTTGAGATTTATTTATAAACATATTTTAGAAGGTTAACATTATTTAAATTACTAGTGGAAACAAATCTCAGACATGTTATACATTTGTAATTGTTTTCTCTCCACACTGATCAAGAATTAAATGAAAGAGACACTAAACAGGACGTGGGGGCAAACAGCATTCTCCATACACCTATAGATTGTGTCACTGTTTAGGGTCCCTTAAATGAATTGAAATGGCACTGTTAGCTGGACTGTATCTCATGAAACCTTGGGCTGTATTTCAGGAAAGCAGTGCATGTGCCTGGTGGATCTGGACCGAGCAAGAGCTGCAGAAGAGCGTGGCTACTCCGTTCAAGTGATATCCATGGAGCCAGAGAGCTGCTCTCCCAAAAATAACATGATCGTCGGCGTCCCCATTTAGAATGAGATATTCCCATGTGATGTTTTGCCATTTGTCTTCATGATGAAAGCCCAGTGGCATTCGGGAGGTTCTTGGCACAAGTAGGAAGCAGCATTAGCCATCTTGAACCTATTGTGCTCAGGAAGGAAAGCAGCAAGGAAATCTTTGAAGAAAGGCGGCCTGCAGAGCATCGCAAATGCTTTTATAATGTGTGATTAAAAGCCACTGGTTTTCATAGTGAGAGTGAGCTGAAGTCCCGGCTGCCAGCAGAATAATACTCTCTAGTTGAGGTTCCATCGCTGGAATAACAATTTCCTTCTCAGTTCACAGCTTTTCTGATCTGGCTAATGTGGTGTTCAATTCAAAACAATGCACGTGTAGCCTTTATAATCACGTAGATACCCCAGTGGAGGCCAAAATTCGACTCAGTGGGGTTTGTGTGTTTGCTTTATATGTCTAACAATAGTACTTTTTCTATCATTTTTTTAAAAATCTAGTCAGGTAATTACAGAATGATTAAACTTTTAAGCTGGGGTGCGTTGGATTTGTACCTTATTTCATATACTCAATTTAAATATACTCCCATAAATCACCTAATGAAATCATCTCTGGTTCAAACATTTTATATGAAGACATTATAATATAATTGTAGTATATTTTCCATTATGGGCATATATAATTTGGACATAAATTCTGACTAATCAGTAACTACATTAATTAATTATTGAAGATCCATTATTTTCAAGACTATGAAAAAGATTACTGAATTAGTTAAGTTCTTTATATCATAATGGTCACAGGATTTGTTTTTCAGATATCAGTCATATTTGAGGAGTATAACTTATTGAGTATAAATCAGAGGTGGGAGAAGTATACGTATATAAGCTTATTTGAATAGTTCTCTCTACCCAAATTCTTATTCCACCAGCCAAAGTTTTTAAGGAGGGAGGGCTTGTCCTTTCACAGTCTGCTTTTTTTTTTTTTTGTTACGTATCCTAAGCTATTCCATTTCAGATACAATTTAATTCATTATTGTTGATGGTTTCAACTCTGTATGACATACCAGGAGGAGAAAGGTCTTTAGTAAATAACTCTTTTATCACTGTGGGTTAAAATACAGGAAAAATTTATGGGAGTTGGGGGGTGTACTCTTTGCACCTATAAAACACTATGCTTTTATCCTCGCCTTTTTAAAAATTAAGGTATAATTTACAGACAGTAAAATAACAGATTCTAAGTGTTTTGTTCGAGAGGTTTTGACAGCTGTGTACATGGTGCAACTGCCACCAATAAGCTATAGAACATTTCTATCAGCCTAGAAAGTTCTCGCGCATCCCTTTCAATTCAATATCCTTCACCCCAACTGCAACCACTCTCTTATCCTATCACCCTTCATATGTCCGGCCCATTTTGTCCTTCAACTAAATCAAGTCATTTAGTATGTAGTCTTTTGTATCTGACTTCTTTTGCTCAACAGTATTTTTGAAAAATATTCACATTATTGATATATTTTGATACATTTATATAATGGAATGCTATGTAGCTGTAAGAAGAGTCTTCTTACAGCTACATAGCATTCCATTATATAAATGTATCAAAATGTGTTTACCCATTCTCCTGTTTGTATTTATTTGGATTGTTTCCATTTTGAGGATATTATGAATGAAGCCTGTGAATGTTCTTGTACAAATCCTTTTATGGATATATATATTTTTATCTCTCTTGAATACATACCTAGTAGTGGAACTGCTGGGTCATTAAATAAATGAATGTCAGTTGCCAAACAATTTCCCAAAGTAGTTTTACCATTTTATATTCCCACCAGCAACATAAGAAAGTTCTAGTTCTCTAAGCCCTCTCTCCAACATTTGATATTGTCAGTCTTTTTTATTTTAACCATTCTGGTGGATATGAAATGGTATTCCATCATGGTTTCAATTTTCATTTCTCTGATGACTAGTGATGTTAAGCATCATTTGTAGTGTCTATTCAAGTCTTTTGCTCATTTGTAAAATTAGGTCAATTGGATTTTTTATTGTTTATTTATAAGAGTTCTTTATATGGTCTGGATATGAGTCTTGTCAGATATATGTATTGAGAATATTTTTTCCCAGTCTGTGGCTTACCTACTCATTTTCATGATGAATGTTTCCATTTTCATAAAGCCTAACTTACATCATTTTTATAATCAAATATTTTGTGTGTTCTCTCTAATAAATCTTTACCTACTCTAAGGTTATGAAGATTCTTCTTGGTATCTTATAGAAACTTTATGGTTATAGATTGTTACATTTAGTAAATGTATCTATTGAGTTTTTACATCCAGGAACATAATACATCTTATCATGTGTTTATTTAATTCTTCTTTAATTACTCTCAGCAGAGTTTATTATTTTCAGTGTAACTACTTTATTTATGATTATTTGTCTAGTGACTGGGTGCATGGATTCGTGCACATTGAAAGGAAATTAATTAGAAAAAATATTTCAGGTACATTCTGTCAACGATGCAGGCTTCTTTCGGATTTAGAGGTACGTTTTGCCAATAGTTGGTCTTCAGACATATTCTGTCGACCATGCTGCTTTCTTTCAGCTTCAGAATGTCAACAAAAACAATCAAATTCATGATAGGCAATGACAGATCGAAACACACATGTGCAGTTGGCGCCAGTGAGAGCTTTATATGTATCATGCATGCGCAAGTCAAGGTTTATTTTTAAATTGCCAGTGCGCGTCATATGTACTGGTCGGTCAGGTAGTCAGACAGACATAGGGTCGGTCACTCAGCCTCATAGTTTTAATGCTATTACTTTGAGCTTTTTACATGCTGTTCCCACTACCCAAAAATAAGCCTCTTCTTATCCCTCCCACTAGCTTAATCTCATTCAGTCTTCAGTTTTTAGATTTTACGTCCTAGGGAAAGCCTTTCCTGACTTCCCTGGAGTACCTGTTATAGAATGTGCACCATCAGAGCAGTCTTCTGCATCCTCCCAGGTACTCGAAGAGCTGCCCCCCATCAAAAGCCCATATGATGAATATAGAGAATAAAAAGGCACGTGACCCCCTCTGTTCTCCCATCCTTGTTCTCAGTCATGGGATTCTCTGGCTGTGGTGGCTGTAGCTAGGCAAAGACATGGGTGTTAATGATTCCTCTTGGATCATGATTTTTGTGTGTAAATCCTTGCAAGGCTTTTTCTTAGCAGGGAAGATAAAAGGTGTTGGATGTAGGCAGCAAAAAGTTTGTTGTAATGACAACAATCCCAGAAAATGACCCAATCTCACCCCAACCCTTGTCCATGAAAAGCAAAGCTGCTCCTCACTGGTCTGCTTCAAGGTTGTAATATTAGAAGCCAGAGCTTATCTTTCATTGGCTTTTGAGCCTGGCTCAGAGAAGCAGGGGTATAATCGTTAATGACTCAACAAGTTTATCTTATTTAGGGAGACAAGGTTCAATGATACTAGAAATCAAGACATTTTCAGAGCACACATACAAAATGTCATAGGAATAATAATAATTAAACATTTAATCTCATTCTCAGGATTTTGGCTACAAGTGTTACCTACTCTATTGTTCAAGAAAATTGACATTAATAGAACTTCCACATACTGATAACTGTTTTTCTATTGACTTTTATAATAAAACTGGTGGCCCAGTGCATGGATTCATGCACATTGAAAGGAAATTAATTAGAAGAAATATTTTAATATTGCTATTTGCCATTCTCTATAATAGAAGTTTCAGAAATGAAAGAAAATTAGTAAAATGTATATGAAAATAATATATAAATTAATTAATAAATAAATAATAACAACATGATATAACGATAACAAAAACATGATATAAAAACAACAAAAACGCCCTGGACGGTTTGGCTCAGTGGATAGAGCATCGGCCTGCCGACTGAAGGGTCCCAGGTTCGATTCCGGTCAAGGGCATGTACCTTGGTTGCAGGTGCATCCCCAGTAGGGGGTGTGCAGGAGGCAGCTGATCGATGTTTCTCTCTCATCGATGTTTCTAACTCTCTATCTCCCTTCCTCTCTGTAAAAAATCATTAAAGTATATTTTTTAAAAATGATATAAAAACATTGATAAAAACAATGACTGATAAATTGATTAAACATATTCTAATATCTCCCTGTATACCACATCTTATATAATAAAGAGGTAATATGCAAATTGACCATCACACCCTCGCACAAAAGATGACCACCCCCATGTGGTCACTAGATGGCCGCCACAAGATGGCCAGCAGGGGAGGGCAGTTGTGGGCAATCAGGCCTGCAGGGGAAGGCAGATGGGGTCAACCAGGCCTGCAGGGGAGGGCAGTTAGGGGTGACCAGGCCAGCAGGGCAGGGCAGTTAGGGGCAACTGGGCTTACAGGGGAGGGCAGTTGGGAGCAAGATCAGGGATCGGGCCTAAACCGGCAGTCGGACATCCCCCGAAGGGGCCCATATTGGAGAGGGTGCAGGCTGGGCTAAGGGACACCCCCCCCCCCCAAGTGCACGAATTTTGTGCAATGGGCCTCCGGTTAAGAAAAAAAAAAAAACTTTCAGAGTGCTTGACTAATTTCCCTTGTGATGAAGTATTTACAACTTTACCTTTAATGTCACACGCTCTTCAAACTCGAGAGAAAGCAACATATAACTGACCATATCTGAATACAAGTTCAGGCAGGAATAGTCCTACTCTGCCTAGAGTTTATCTTTGTGATTTATTAATAGTCATCACAAATGCTGGCATCATGGGAAACTGTCTTCAAATTAATTTAAAAGGGAGACCAGTGTCAGACAGGGACAAATCAATTCTTGGAATCAGAACAACCTCTCCTATTGCAGAGCCTGTTAATACTTCAACTTTGATTATGTTAGTTCACAATCTTTTGAGAATAAATTTAGTGCCATTACAAAGACCCCATTTACTATTAAGATTTTCGGTAGCTTGATGATTGCACCTACTTTCAATTTTATGACATGCCATTCCCAAAGGAGTAATACTATTAAGAAACTCAATGGGAAAATTTTCCTTTTTGGCATCATCCATTGAATCCATGGAATTATCACTCAAATAAGTGTGAAATCTCCATCGAGTATATGCAAAATTTCTTCATTTAATTTATGAATGTGCTCATTTTTAGAACAAAGAATCACACGTTTAGGTATATTTTTAATATTATCTATAGATATACTATTTCCAAAGGTATCTTCAATAATAGATCTGTTATAAATCATTTCACAGGGAATTTTAATAATATCTATTCTGAGAGCTTTATATGTATCGTGCAGCACGAGTCAATGTTTATTCTTAAAATGCCAGTGCACGTCATATGTACAGCTGGTTGGACGGACTGACGGTCAGTCACTTAGCCTTTTATATATATAGATCACACGTGTTTGTGGAAGTGATATAATGAAATCATAATAAAGAAGGCAATACAGTTATAATTACTTTGTTTAGACAGACTCTCAATGCAAAGTACTTGAGAGTTTTTAATAGATTTTTTTAAATTTACACCAGAAATACACATCATTGAAGAAAAAGGAGAAGACGTAGCTAAACAAAGGAGGAAAAAATTTTAAATCACTATTAATACTTTCTTGTTTACCTTCCTAGACTTTGTTCTACACACATAAACACACAAAAAACACACATGAATTTATTTAACAAACCCTAATAGTTTTTAATACTTGCTAGGCACTATTCTAATCCCTTTATAAATAATAACCCAGTTAGCCTTTTAAGCCATTTAATCCTCATAATGTCCCTAAAAGCTGGATATCATTAGTAATCCCATTTTATAGATACTAAAGCCAATATTTCATAGGAAGAGCAGATTCAGATTTGAACCCAGCCAGAAATTGGCACAGCTAATATTTGAATTCAGAATCCATAGCAATCTTGCTGGGATATGCTATGGTAATAAATTATCTGTGCCTTTTGAAGTTCTACACAGAAAGATGCATTTTTCTCACTCGTACTATATCTACCTACGTAAGTTAGCGCTGACTCTACATGCTCTTCACACCTGACCGAACAGCCCCTATCAGGAACATAGCTGGTCTCACGGCAAAGGAAAAACAGGCACAGTAAACTTCCAGCTACTAGAGAGTCTGCTCAGATGTGATGCACTTCACTTCCCTTGTTTTGTTGACAAATTACATGCCCGCCCCTCCCCCACCCCAAGTATAATGGTAAGATGTATAACATTGGTGGAAAAGGGGATGCAGATAATTACAAAAAAATATAAAATATGCCACTAACAATGTAGTTAGAAATGAAAGAGAGAAAAAAGGATGAAGAAGGCAGAAAGAAAAGGCCACTGCCTCTTCCAGTTTAGAAATAGAGACTGAATGCCAGTGCCCTCATGGAGGGCATTTTATCAGATCTATCAAAGCATTTCCTGTCATTGCTCTGTGGAATTTTCACACTTTCAGAAAAATTTTCCAGAGAAACAAAGGATTTATTTTTGTTGTTATAGAAGGCTGGAGAAACTTCCATTAAGTGGAGTTTCAAAACTGCAAATGTTGCCTCATATTGTTATTGGAGAATTTCATGGGCAGGATTTTTCCAATACTAGTGGGAGTGGGATAAGCAGTTTTAGTCCATCAGTCCATTGTGTGTGGGCTCCACATGCCCTACAGTGCTGAGCGAGAGAGCCCACACCCTGCAACCAGCGTCCCAGGAAGCAAAGAGAGGGAACTCCCTTTGTTCAGGAGCTCATGTATTTTGGGTTCCGTGCTCTTATAGTTGCCATGCCTATTCTGGCCAGTGCCCTGTTCCCAGTTCCCAACCGGTTTGGCTCAGTAGATGGAGCATCGGCCTGCGGACTGAAAGGTCCCAGGTTCGATTCCGGCCAAGGGCATGTACCTTGGTTGAGGGCACATCCCAGTAGGTGTGCAGGAGGCAGCTGATCGATGTTTCTAACTCTCTATCCTTCTCCTTTCCTCTCTGTGAAAAATCAATAAAATATATATTTTTTAAAAATAACCGGGTTAGTTATAATGGTGTCAATATTATTAAAGTGCTTGACCTATAATGTCAAATATTCCTTTAGGAAAGTATGAGTTTACACTCAGGTATGTATAATTATTTATGTCCCCATACCCTTGACCAATACAGGTATTTCCAGATTTTTGTTTTAATCTTGACCAAGTTGATGGGCAAAAATTCTATTTTGTTTTGATATTTATTCTGAGCTTAGGCATATGATTACATACTTTTAATATATTTACTAGAAGTCTGATGCACGAAATTTGTGCAAGGGGTTTGGCCCTCAAAGCCACAGCAGCTTGCCTCGGCCCTCGCAGCCCCAGCTTCATCCGGAAGGTCGTCCGGAAGGATGTCCGGTCTAATTAGCATATTATGCTTTTATTATTATAGATTGGCTATTTATATTTATGTGTATTACCTATCAATTTATTCCTTTAATGAATACATCTTTTGAGCTCTTGCTTTGAGATTAAGTTATTGTGTTCACACTTCTTGCTCATTTTTATCTGGTAATTTCACCTTTTTTATAAAGATAAGTAAAAATTTATTTATGGGTTGAAGAGTTTTTTGTTAATTACATTACAATTTTTTTTAAGTGGGCCTTTATGGAGAAAGGTATTATTTTTGTTTTGCTATTATAAACTTTAAAGTACACATTTTGTTATACATATTACTACTTTCTTTGTGATTTCTGCTTAGAAAGGTTTTTCCCACCCAGTGGCTAAACTTTTTTCACCTATAGTTTTGGTATTCTAATTCTTTAATACTTTTAGTTTTTACATTTAAATCTTTAACCCAGCACAATTTTTTCTTTCCTGGAAAGTGGTTTGAGGTAGAAATCTAAAACTTTCTTTTCACATAGTTATTTCACCATACCATTATAAAAATTCAACTTTTCCCCATTGGTTTGAAATTGATTGCGGCTGCCAGCCCCAGTTGCTCCTTCAGGGCTTCTCCACCTCCCCCTCCTTCTGAGGGGCGATTGGGGCAGTAGCTGCTGCTCACACCCGCTGGCCCCAATCACTCCGTGCTGTCAGTGGGTGCGAGCGGGGCCAGCGCTGTCAGCACGTGGGAGTGGGGCTGCGGGCAGACAGGGGACCCGGGGCCACGGCGGAAGGGACTTGGCAGGGGTGCAGAGGATGGGCCGAGACCCACCCCTGTGCCCACCGCAGCCTCGTGGCCCACAGTTCCGTTCAAGGTGCATGGTTCCATGCACTGGGCCCCTAGTATCATTATAAAAATTCAACTTTTCCCCATTGATTTGAGATGTCTTTAGTACACTAGGTACACCTGAGACTTTCTTCATTTTTACTCTGTTCTGTTGAATTTTTGTACCAGAATCACATTCACTAAATTATTGCAGATTTAAAATAAATTTTGACATCTAACAGGTAAGTTTTATGTTTGGTAATAATGTAAATGGTTTGTGATTTGAGACAGAAAATATATAAACCTCTCCTGAAATTGTACCCTCTACTTCCTACAGACATGCATTTTTCAAGAGACCATAGTATTAATTAGATTCTCAAAAGGATCCATGGCCCCAAATAACATCAAGTATCACTGATCTAAAGGAAGTGAAAATATTATAGTAAACATCAATGTTCTGCACTAAAGAATTAGCCAAACACTAGCATCTTTTTTTCCAATATTTACCATTAAAGAGTATTTGCTATTGCAGGACTCCTTTTTCACAGCTCGATGAAGAAGCCAGGTTTTATTCATTTGCTTTAAGGTCTAGTTTATCTGAACCAAATAACAACAGTATATAATCAAGTAAGAAAACAAAATTCAGCAGCAAACAGGAGAACATGTACTGAATGACGGATTTGCAGTCCTGACAATTTTCATAATGTGAGTCAGATTCAGTGCTTGTCACCTCCTGGAAGGAGGCTTGCTGTCCAACTAAAGGGGCCCCTCCCACTTCCTCTCTCCCACAATTCACTTGTGTATGCTTCTTATGTGTTCCTCAGCAGAGTTTAAGCTCTAAGCAGGCTTTTATCCATCACTACACTTTCAGTACTTAATCCAGTCAGGCACATAGTAGGAACGCCAAAAAATTATAGAATAATATATTTTAACATGTCCCGTGTGGGGAAAAATACAGATGAGGTTTTCCTTTCCCCTCTGTAGACATATATTCAGGTACCAAGCATGTGGGATTTTTGTACTGTTTTGGCTTATGTTGTTTTTATTTTGTTTAATGTTCTTAAAATACTAGTATATCTTGCAAATCCAATGCTGGAGAAGACTAAAAAGTGACAGGTACTGTCTCTGTCATCTGACTAGTTTTTAAGAAGATGATAATGGCAAATGACTGTCCCTTTCCATGGATGAAAGGGCAAATGCTTAAGTCGAAGTAAGAAAGAAAGGTACTTAACAAATGTTACTTCGATATTTACCATCGTAAACTTGTCCCAGGGTAGAGCCTGGCTCAAGCAAGGTGCTTAATAAATACCTGTTGAATAAGTGATACTGCATGACCATTAGAGAAATAAGACTGTAGTCCTGGCTGGTGTGGCTCAAATGGTTGGGCGCTGCTCCACGCACCGAAAGGTCTCTGGTTCCATCCCTGGTCAGGGCACATGCCTGGGTTGTGGGTTCAGTCCCAGGTAGAGGGTGTGTGGGGGAGGCAACCAGTCAATGTTTCTCTCTCCCTCTCCCTCTCTCTCTAAAATCAATTTTTTAAAAAAGGAATGACTGTAGAAGGTGCAGTCACAGGGAGCTGCCATTTCTGTCCCTCGAGCTGCTTCAGTGGGAAAAAAGATGCTTGCTCTCCACGTGGCTGACAACTGGGCTCAGCCACAGATCATTCCTCACCATCTGCCTGCATTTCCGTCAGAAGGGGAGCGTGTGCGGAGCCGTGGAGTCCCACAGACTGTCTTTCCTGTGTGTTATTTTCTTCTTTGCATAAACCAGCTGGATCAACTGTCTGAGAATAATAATAGAAAACCCAGTATAATTTTGGGATGCAGAACGCATTTCATTGAGAACAACAGTCATAGCCCCTAACCAGCGGTTCTCAACCTGTGGGTTGTGACCATCGGAAAACACATATAGCATATCAGATATTTACATTACGATTCATAACAGTAGCAAAATTACAGTTATGAAGAAGCAACGAAAATAATTTTATGGTTGGGGGTCACCACAACATGAGGAACTGTATTAAGGGTCGCAGCATTAGGAAGATTGAGAACCACTGCGTGTTCTCAGTAAATTAGGGAAAAAAACACACACACACATAAAAAACATGGTTTATATACATAACCAAGTAGGAGGTGACTAAATACCTATAGTATAAAGGTGAAATTTATGCATAACGAAATTGACTTCACCACAAACTTTACGTGGTCATCTCAGTTGTATCTTTTCTTTAACCCCATCATTTACTATATTAGACCCTTCATAAATCACCCCATAATTTACTCTGAATTTAATGAGACTAAAAATACATAAGTACATTCCTGGCAAATGGCAACTGTTCTTCCCTTGTTATATTTTGAGTTTAGAATTGCCACAACCCAGAGTGATGACAAGGGTCCTCTTTGAATAGACTTTTAACCGACTACGTGGTTGGCGTGTTTGCTGCTGAATTAAGAGCAGATGGTTACTTTGGGACAGCATCTGCGTGTGTATTTGTGGAAGTAAAAGATAGTCGTGAGGAAAGAGATAACGATGCCTATAAATTAATGTACGTCGATTCCCCCCTCAGTCTCACCATAACAGAGCATCTTCACATTATTTCTAGAATTTGTCAATGTAAGAAATATTTAAACCTGCAAAGAATTTTTGTGAGTTTATTTGAGCCAAACTGACGACGATTGCTGGGAAGGAAAATCTCAACAGATATAGAAAAACTCCAGAGATTGGCAGTGTGCTCCTTATTTATACATTACAATCAAAAGAGAAGACATAAGGGAGTTACATGAAATCCATTGGTAATAGGCTAGGGAGGCGGGGGAAAGGGAAGCTGGATAGGCTAAAAAGTAAAACAAATAAACACATACTTCTACATTTATGGGTATAGGATAGTTAGCAGTTAATAACACAATGACAATAGCAATCAGGGTTTTGTGGTCTCTACTCTCCTGCAGTGAGGATTTTGGGGGCCCCCCCGCAGAAATTACCCTGACATTCCAAAGGTATGTTATCACAGATACAAAGAGACAATAGAGAGGCTCAGTTAAGGTAAAAATTGACTTTTGTCTGGGAAGAAACTGGCCTAGACATGACTACCGGCCATGACTCGCTTTTACTTAGAAACTCGCTTTTACTTAGAAACAGACGATTCTATGTGGTTCCATTAGGTCCCTGAGTTTGTAAGGCTGCCACATAGGCCTCCCCTGAACTTGTCAGGTTTAGTATGTGGCCCCCTTTTTTTCTGCACAAATTACACAACTAGAAATAGTTTCTGTAGCCAAATTATGAATTTCAACACCTTTATTAAATCTGACTTTGACAGATTAAAGTCAATATGATTTTATAAGACATCCAGAGTAAGAGATTTTACCTTCTTTCTCAGTAAGTCCTCAGTGTATTTTTCATACTGCGTCTCAAAGAAATTCTCTTTTAACCACATTCTTTATGCTACATTTAAAATGCATCTTAGGTGCTAATGTCAGGGGAAGAGAGCAACAGCTATGAATTGACTTTCCTTGTTTTAAATTTAAATATACTGCAAAAGTATTCCTTTTAGCCAGTGTTTTCTTTATTATTGTTTGTTTAGCATTGTTAGAATTATCATCAGACTGGAGACATCTAATTATAGCCTTTGAGTCTTATTTCCTAAATCTTTCTAATTTCTAAGGCTCCCTTCCAAACCCAGCCCAATTTCCACCTCCTCCGGGGCTGCGCCTCATGGATGTATTATAGCAGCGAGTGATCCGGACAGAACAATTAAAGCCAATTACTCTCTTAATTACCTTCAGCTTTCTAAAGTCCCATGTCTGGCAGAGAGAACACTGCCTTGTTCTCCTCCCTCAAAATAGTCTGGGCTGCTCCTGCCCTTTGCTCTTCCATCTAAAACAGCCGTGGGCAAACTACGGCCCGAGGGCCGGATCCGGCCATTTGAAATGAATAAAACTAAAAAAAAAAAAAAAAAGACCGTACCCTTTTATGTAATGATGTTTACTTTGAATTTATATTAGTTCACACAAACACTCCATCCATGCTTTTGTTCCGGCCCTCCGGTCCAGTTTAAGAACCCATTGTGGCCCTCGAGTCAAAAAGTTTGCCCACCCCTGATCTAAAATGTAAGATCTGCTCATCATGTTCCATGGAAAAGCCTTCATTGGAGCCGCATTGATGTTAGAGGTCAATTTTGGAAGCAGTCAGGGGAGAAGGAACATGTTAACTGTGTCCCAGTCCTTTCATTCCTGAACACAGTGCGTGTGAAACAGGTAGTTCCCTGCAACTCCAACTTTATCGTGTATAGGTACCTTGCTGACTTTAGCAAATGCTTCTTCTATACCCACTGAGATGATCGTCCAGTTTTTCTCTTTTTATATTTTGAGAGGCTAATTCCATTAACATTTTCTAATGTTAAAATGTCCTTATATGCCTGGGAAAACCTTAAATTGCTCAATATAAGTTTTTCCCTACATACTAATGTTTTATTTTTACTTTTATCATCTTTGTTCATAATTGTTAAGTCACGTTGATACCATTGTAATAATCTGGTTGTTATTTAACAGGAAAGGAGAAAAGGGAGGACTAGCTAGTATAGGCATGCCATTTATGCAGCTTTGCTAATTATACACTCTTCAAATCTTTTCCCTGCTGACTGATGGGGAAAAGGACTGGACAAAGGCAGTTTGGACGCATGCCCAGTAAGGTCTGAGTGACATGAGAAGGTGCCTACCTGTCGGTCACACCTGGGAGCAAGTCAGTGGCCATTGCAAGGGTGCAAAACCTGAACATGTAAACTTCTGAACAAAGGAAGTACCCTCTCTCTCACACACAGGGCTCTTGGCTCTTGCCTCTCCTGCTTGCCTGTGCCCTGTGACTCCTGCTGCAGAGGGCACGCTCCCTGCACTCTCCCATGTGGTTCATGACCGGGGGACCCACACAGTGGACTGATAGGCTGAATTTGGATTGAAGCTGAGCTAGACTCGGCACAATGTAACGGAAGCTCTGGACACTGGCTCTTCTTTTGGCTCTGCCGGAACCCCAGCTGCCCCTTTCAGGACTGGGTTAAGGGAAGTGGGACATTGGAAATAGGAAAGTAACTCCATGCAAATAAAGCCTTTTTACAACATCTCATTCCCCGCTGGAGGCTTCTGAAAGTGCTCCTTTCAGCAGTACCCCAGGAACCTCCACCACACTCCCACGAGCAAGGGAGGAATTTGATTCTCCTGTAACAATGTGATTGTCACTTTCTGATCTTACCCTGAGATGGTTTAGGTATCAAGATGGGCTATTCTAGCATCATTACCTGATGATGTAGCCAGTGGACATGGGGTTCTTCCATTGAGTCACAAGAAAAGCATTTCTGGGGACCCACACATGGGAGGATGAGGTATAGTGGTAAGATTTGTTGGGGTAGAAATAAATAACTGCACCTAGGTGCCCAGTATTTCATGCATGACCAGATGACTCAGTTCTGTCCTGCTGGGATAGAAGTGCAGTCTTGTCTTCATCAAGCTCAGAAGGAGGGCCAGAGTCCAGAAATTCTGTGCCATTGGCCCGGCATCCAGGGTGGAGTTCAGTTCAGGCCACTCCAAGACTCAGTCTAGCTCAGTCTCTGTCCCCATTGGCTAGCTTGGTCTCTGTTCTCGGCTGCACTCTGGCCTGCTGCATTGCCATACGCAGACTGGCACTTGGGCCCCCATAGGTGCCACAGAGAACACGGGGGAATAGGAGAAGGATGGGCGGATGTGTGCTACCGAGGGGGGCCTCTGTTAAACTTTGATATTACCGTGGGCTTTCAAACTAACCATTCTCTTTTCTAATCCTCCGTGGGTTTGTGCTGGGCCCTCCCCCAATCAATCCATTTCTTCCAGGGTTCTTGGCCCCTTATCCAATTAGATCCTTTTCCCAGGTTAGGTACCTCCCTTTATGGTTGCCATTTTGGCTCCTACTGTCCATGCCTCAGCAGAAGAATTTCCCTTGCTGTTTTATCTCTCCCTTCAAAATCCCATAGTCCTGGCTAATGGAGACCAATTCTTCTTACTCACTTAGGGGGTTAGGCCCCTCGGTGGAGGATACAGCTGCCCACCTGGGGAGCCTGGGGATGGCTTCATGTCCAATTCCATTTGCTCCCTTTCTTTATAACTATCGATCTATGTTAACAATATGAAAACTATTTTTTCTATTCTTTCTAGAACTTTTTTTATAAGATAGGGACTTTCTCAAATGCTTGGTTCATGGGCCTGTAAAACCATGCAGTGCATTTGGGGACAGGATAATAGTTCAATTTTAAACTGCTTATTCAATTTCTTTGATGATTATTGGTAGATTCAGAATTTCCATTTCTTCTTGAATTGGTTTTGTAAGGTGTATTTTTCTAAGGCATTGTCTGGGTTTGACTTCTTTATTTCTTTAAGCTGGTGATGAAAACTTTTTTAAAAATCTAGGCTCCCAGCTGACTTTGAAAACACCTTGTATTATTTTTTTGACCTCTGGCAATATGTATTCTCACCTAAAAATATGCCGTCTGGACCATGTTTTCTGAATTTATTGCCTCATATAATGGAATCACCTAACCTCCCCGGAGCCGAGATAAATTAGAACTATCTCTTCTTCTTGATCCTAATAGATCAGGTTAGTCTGACAGTGTGTGTTCTTCATGGAAACTTGCTGGCAGCTATCAGCAAGGTGCTTGAGAGTTGTTTTCCTTTCCAATGGTTTCTAAATGTACAGACATTTACTATATAGAATTTATACTCACATTGCTATCGTTTTTGGAATTTTTACTGTGAATACCATCCAGTGTGCTCCCCCAAAACAAATTTTGAAACACAGTAATAGAAAATAAACCATAGATGGAACCTTGAACAGGTTCTTTAAGGAGGCATGTTGTTCTGAGGAAGACGTGGTAGAATGTAGGTACAGAGAAATGCATACTGCACCCTCAGCATTTTCCTCTCTCCCTGGTCATAAACTAAAATGCAGTATAATCTTATGTCACTGGTAGGAAGCACTAATGGATGGCTCTGACGATGTTCTAAAGCAACTGAAATAAGACATCAGATGCAAATTAAAAGATTATTATCAAACTAGAGGCCCGATGCACAAAATTCGTGCAAGGAGCTCAGCCCCCACATCCCCTTGCAGCCTCGGCCGGCCCTTGCAGCCCCTGAACAGCCTTGGCCAGCCTTCACGCCCCAGCTGCCTTGTCTGGCCCTCGAAGCCCCGGCTTTGTCTGGAAGGGTGTCCCGATGGTCATTCTGATGTTCAGTTTAATTAGCATATTATCTCTTTATTATATAGGATGTGAAGGGAGAAGATCATCTTCATGGTTTCTCATCTTAGGTATTCCAGGAAAGGAGACCTAGCAGCTGCTACTCCTTTACAGTGTGTTTGTATGACCTTCATAGTGTATGTGTATGTGTATGTGTATGTGTGTGTGTGTGTGTGTGTGTGTGTGCTTGCACGTTTGTGTGTTCAAGAGTTCCCCAGTTCCTAACTACTGCAATCCACTTAGTTCTTTTGAAAGAATTAATTAATGAATTACTAAACTATAGCCCAAGGGCCAAAGCCAGCCTACAGCTGTTTTTGCAAATAAAGTTTTATTGGAACGCAGTCATGCTCATTTTTTTAAATGTATTTTCTATGGCTGTTTTTTTGCACTACAAATGCAGGATTGAGTGGTTTTGATAGAGACTGGCCCACAGAATGAAAATATATGCTGTCTTGCTTTTTATAATAAAAGCTTGTCAATCTTTGAATTAAATTAGCATGTGTTAAGAATAGCTTAATCTAAGGCAAGTCATCTTAAACTGGGGTTTGCAAATAGGTTATATGGATCCTTCATTCCAAGAAACAAATGGCATTATTTATTTTGTGTGTGCATTTTACTGGTAGGAGGGTCCCATGGCTCTCATTAGATTCTCCAAAGGGTCTTGTGACACCAAACTGTGTTAAGAACTAATGTTTTAGGTGAATATTGTTTATTTTCTCTTTTGTAAAAATAGATTTTTATTGATTTCAGAGAGAGGGAGAGGAAGAGATAGAAATATCAATGATGAGAGAGAATCATTGGTTGGCTGCCTTCTGCACATCTAAACCTGGGCATGTGCCCTGACCTGGAATCAAACTGTGACCTTCTGGTTCAAAGGTCGATGTTCAACCACTGAGCAACACCAGCTGGGCTATTTATTTGCTCTTTTAAAACCTTGTGGAAGGGATTAGAAGGAAAAGCAGTTTACAAAACTGACTTAACACCATGAGATATCATGTCACACCTGTTAGAATGGTTATTATTTTTAAAAAAAGATGTGTTGGAGAAGATGTGGAAAAATCAAAACCTTTGTACATTATTGACGGGAATGTAAAATGAACTAGCTCCTATGGCAGTGATGGCGAACCTTTTGAGCTCCGCGTGTCAGCATTTTGAAAAACCCTAACTTAACTCTGGTGCCGTGTCACATATAGAAATTTTTTGATATTTGAAACCATAGTAAAACAAAGATTTATATTTTTTATATTTATTTTATATATTTAAATGTCATTTAACAAAGAAAAATCAACCAAAAAAATGAGTTCGCATGTCACCTCTGACATGCATGTCTTAGGTTCGCCATCACTGCCCTATGGGAAAGGGTACAGTGGTTCCTCAAAAAATTAAAATAGAACTAGCATAGGTTCCAGTAATCCCACTCTGGGTATATGCCTGAAGGAAACAAAATCAGTATCTGGAAGAGCTATAAGCATTCCCATATTCACTGCATCATTATTCACAAGAGTCAAGATATAGAAACACCTAAAACTCCATCAATGGGTGAGTGAATATAGGAAATGGAGTTTGTATATATGCAATGGCATATAATTCAGCCTTAAAAAAGAAAGAAAAGTTGTGATTTGTGACAACATGGATGAACCTGAAGACACTGTGCTAAGTGGAAATAGGCCAGTCCCAGAAGGAAAAATACTAAAAGATTCCCCTTTATGAGGTATCTAAAATAGTCAAACTCACAGAAACAGAGATCAGAATGGTGTTGCAGGGGCTGGAGGAAGGAGGGGAGGAGGAGTAACTGTTCATGGATGTAAAGTTCCAGGCATACAGGATAATAAGTTCTGGAGATCTGCTGTGGAATATTGTGCCCATAGTTAACAATATTGTATGTGCACTTAAACTTTCGTTATAAGGGCAGATTTTAGTTACATGTCCTTATCATAAATTAAAAGGAAGACAAATAAACAAACAAAAAATTGATCCAAAGGATTTTTTTAAAAGGATGGTAAAGTTGGTAAATACTGTTGCTAAGGGAATTTTTTTGAGTGTGAAAAAAGTTGTATAACTCTCCAGAGTTAACTCTAAGTCATTAATTTCTATTGACTGTGTGTCACATATTGTTTGTCATGTCTTCTGTTTACAATACTGCCTAATTAGGGTATTAATCCCTAATTTTATAGATGCATGACAAAAGGCTCATGGAGGAGTCATCATTTGTTCTAAACAATAGCTAATAATAATAAGATCTGAAATGGAGTGTGATTTGACTATGACATGTAATAAGAAATTTAAGGTCAGTTTTAAATTGAGAAAAATCTTCTATTGCAGCTCCACTGGAACCCCAAAGCTCAAGGTCCATTCACACTAGGCATTCTCTGCAGCTCTTCCCTCTGAGCTCATCACTTCCACAGAGTGGAGGACGGGGCTCCTCTCTTCTCAGAATCCACTCCTTCCACAGCCAGGGAACATTTCCTCTCACCTGTGGCCTTCCTCACAGCCCCCCCTTCTCTCTCCTTCCTGTCCTTGATACAGAGCCTTGCCTCAGCAATTACTTCAGACTTTCAAAGCACATAGTTGTTTTCAAGTTGCTTCTATGTTAGACCACAAATAGAATCTTCTGCCAAATAAATAAATAAATAAATAAATAAATAAATAAATAAAGGCTCGGGTGGGAGGTGGGGGTTATGTGGAGGTGGGCAAAGAGAACCAAACCGCAGATGAGTTTCTAAATATATTATCCTGTGACGGTTTTATTGGCCATGAGAAACCATTCAGATCTTTGTGGCAGAGAGTGATGATGGAAGCCCTGTTTCAACAAATGAGAAACTGCTGTGTCTTTGCTGCAAACTTAGAGTCAATACTTGGTCCTCTCACAACAGAATAAGCATAGCCTACCTCACACGGGGCAGCATCTGGTACTTCCAGAGACCTTGCTATTTGTGGCTGGAATAAGTGGGTGGAAGCAAATTAAGACAAGTAAAACAGATTAGATAATAAATAGTCTTACCTGGACCTGGGACTTTATTAGGCATCAGGGTGTAAAGACAAAGGAGGAACCTAATGGGGCAGATTTTGCACTCAGATTGAATCAACAATCTCTTCTTAATCTTCAGACTACCCAAACTTAATGCTGAAGTTATTACGAAAGGAAGTTTACTTAGATTGCTTGAAAATAATTGCAAATGGCTAACATTTACCTTAAATTGTAACTTGCAAATGCAATGGAATTGAATGAGATTTCCTGCTATCCATCCCTTACTTATACCTTTGTTGACTTTCACACATAAGAAAAATACATAAAAATTAGAAACTTTAGTTTTCCCACAGTAAAATTACTCATTTTTAAGCACCCTTTGAAAAATAGACACTAGTGTATTTCTTTGTGATTTCAATGTTCCAGTGTTCTCTTTTTCAAGTGTTTTCTTGAGAAAGGCATTCTGCTTTCTGGATGTACAAATCATTTATACAATGCTCAATCTATCATTCTGGATCAAATTGCCTTTGGTCCTGCATTTGAAAAATATAAGGTCCTGGAACAACACTTGTGCCTCTTGCAGTGGGTGACATCCCTTCTGGGCAACCTTCTGTGAAATCGCATGGATGGCAGCCAGCCTAACATTGGTGGCCCTCCTTTAGGCAATGACATTTGAGCTGCTGTCGCCTCCATCTTGCAGCATCTTATTCATCCAGGTTTTCAGCAGCATTAACGATAGTTATTCTTTTTCTTGCTGAATTTATAAAATGGACTATGGCGTTTCCAATAATCCAAGTATTCAAGAAGACAGCTTTTGTGTAATGGTTGATTCAGGCCCACACCCACGTTAAAGATAGAGATCCTGTAACTAAACAATCAACTTCCGTAATAAGAGGGAATGCACAAATAAGCTGAATCGTCTTTTAATCCTATTATTTTAATCACCAAAGTAAAACTCTGGATTATCCCTGCTAAAGTAGAGGAGCAATTACAGCTAATCCCAAATATTGTTTTTGTATTAGATTTGGCTCCTTGCTTACCATTTACTATTCATAACATAATAACTGTTTACAGGAGGAGTCAACATAAAAACAAATAATTCTTGCCCAGCTGTTGTGGCTCAGTGGTTGAGTATCAACCTATGAACCAGAGGGTCATGGTTCGATTCCTGGTCAGGGCACATGCCTGGGTTTTGGGCTTGATCCCCAGTGTGGGGCATTCAGGAGGCAGCCGATCAATGATTCTCTCTCATCATTGAGTTTCTATCTCTCTCCCTCTCCCTTCCTCTCTGAAATCAATAAAAATATATTTTTTAAAAACTCACATAATTCTTGCAGCTAGAATTTAGTAAAAACATAGAAAATAAAAACTTTTTTTGCAATAAAAAAACAGAGTTTAAATTTGAAAATAGTCATGGATCCACAAAGTAGTCTGTGTATAAAGAGTGGAGCATAATTTTAAACTCCCACTACACATGATCTTTTGAGAGAGTCTGGTTTAGAGTCTGAGGTTCTCCTTAAACTGTCCCTGCATCCCTGATACACTTTCTTGCCCTGGCCCCAGGACACTTGGCAGTGGGGCAGCATGCTCAGGTAATCAAAGTAAAAAGAAAGGGAAATGGAGGAAAGAGTAGTACTTACTCCCGTGGCCTGCGGGAGGATCCCTGGTAATCTGTGCCTTCACAACCACAGCAGCCCTTCCTTCATGGTTTTATTCTGGCCTACAGCATCCTCTTTTTTTTTTTTTTAATTAAATCTTTATTGTTCGGATTATTACATTTGTTCCTCTTTTTTCCCCCCATAACTCCCCGCCTCTCAGTTCCCGCCCCACCCTCCCCCCTCACTCTCCACCCACTGTCCTCATCCATAGGTGCACGATTTTTGTCCAGTCTCTTCCCGCATCTCCCACACCCCTTTCCCCCCCAAGAATAGTCAGTCCATTCCCTTTCTATGTCCCTGATTCATTATAATCACCAGTTCATTCTGTACATCATATTATTTATTCACTTGATTTTTAGATTCACTTGTTGATAGATGCATGTTTGTTGTTCATAATTTGTATCTTTACCTTTTTCTTCTTCTTCCTCTTCTTAAAGGATACCTTTCAGCATTTCGTATAATACTGGTTTGGTGGTGATGAACTCCTTAAGCTTTTCCTTATCTGTGAAGCTCTTTATCTGACCTTCAATTCTGAATAATAACTTTGCTGGATAAAGTAATCTTGGTTGTAGGTTCTTGGTATTCATCACTTTGAATATTTCTTGCCATTCCCTTCTGGCCTGCAAAGTTTCTGTTGAGAAATCAGCTGACAGTCGTATGGGTATTCCCTTATAGGTAATTGACTTTCTTTCTCTTGCTGCTTTTAAGATTCTCTCTTTGTCTTTTGCTCTTGGCATTTTAATTATGATGTGTCTTGGTGTGGTCCTCTTTGGATTCCTTTTTTTTGGGGTTCTCTGCGCTTCCTGGATCTGTAAGTCCATTTCTTTCACCAGGTGGGGTAAGTTTTCTGTCATTATTTCTTCAAATAGGTTTTCAATATCTTGCTGTCTCTCATCTTCTGGCACCCCTATAATTCTGATGTTTGTACGCTTGAAGCTGTCCCAGAGGCTCCTTACACTATCTTCGTATTTTCAGATTCTTTTTTCCTTTTGCTTTTCCGGTTGGGTGTTTTTTGCTTCTTCGCATTTCAAATCTTTGACTTGATTCTTGCGCTCCTCTGGTCTGCTATTGGAACTCTGTATAATATTCTTTATTTCAGTCAGTGTATGCTTAATTTCTAGTTGGTTCTTTATCACAACATCGAGGGTCTCATTAGATTTCTTGAGGCTCTCATCAAGTTTATCGGCAGTTTCTAGAAAATTATTGAAAGCCCTTAAAAGTGCGTTTTTTAGCTCTATATCCTCCATTCCTGTCATGTTTTTTTGTCTCCGCATTTTTTATGCTTTCTTGGTGCACCCCCTTGTGGTCTTTGTGCGCAGTCTTGTTGTAGTTAAGCCTTGATTGTTGTCGGCAATACTGGGGGTGAATTGACTTCCAGGCTAACTGGCTATGAGAGTCAGCTGTGTCTGCAGTGGGAGAGCTTCAGTGCTGAATCTCTAGGGCGGTGCTAATCTAGCCTTTGCCTGAGGCTATCCGGCAAATGCCTCTGTGCAGGGCTTGGGCGGGGCAGGCCCCAGGGGATCTACAGGGCGGGCGAGCGAGCAGTTATGGCTACTCTCAGTTCCGTCCCCAGCGGCTCTGCAACCGCTGCAAACCTCGGAGAGAAAGCTGCCTTCCCGCTTCTCCGGTTTGAGTCTGGGTCCCTAGAGACTCGCCCGGATCTGGAGCTCAGAGTCTGAAACTCCCTCCCGATTGAAAACAACAACCGTGCCCTCCGCCGCCGGCCCGCTCCACATGCACTCTGCACCTTAGTATTTCACTTAAACACTGCGCCTCCTCTGAGTCTCGTATGGTTTCCTCTTTCCTCCTAGTTGTAGAACTTCCACTCAGCCAGCCTTCCTGTGGTTCTGGATGATGTTCATTCCATCTTTTAGTTGTATTTTTGAAGTGGTTGTTCGAGGCAGCAAACTCCGGCATTAACCTATGCCGCCATCTTGGTTCTCCAGCATCCTCTTCTTGTCCTTTCCACCTGCGACTGATTACCTGCTTCCCACTCGGGCTAGTCTCTTAGCTTCTCACATTACTTCTTCACTCCTTGCACCTAGCCTACACCTGCTTGTGGTTCCTGCAGTAGATAAAGTCTCTTCATTTGAACCACCTGAAGGAGCCCTGATGGACACAGGGAGACTACAAATGAATAGACCTGGGTTGCTTTGAATGGCATCTTTTTATTTTCCACTGGCCCAATTGAAATGTAGGTGTTGATTCGGGGTGGAGAAGTGGGGGACTCTTGTGATAAAGAGTCTGACTAACTTATCAAACAATTAAAGGTTGGCCATTCATAGTCCCTTCCTTGTTAACATCTACCCTTTTGGTCTCCCAGAGGTACACTTCCAGCAGTGAGGTCAAATTGTCTTTGTGTTTATAATTTGGTGGCATCGAAACTGAAACGGGAATTCTTTCATTTATTTCATTTTGGTGACTTCTCAAGCTGGTATTACTTAGAGCAGGGGTCCTCAAACTTTTTAAACAGGGGGCCAGTTCACTGTCCCTCAGACCGTTGGAGGGCCGGACTATAGTTTTAAAAAAAACTATGAACAAATTCCTATGCACACTGCACATATCTTATTTTGAAGTAAAAAAACAAAACGGGAACAAATACACTATTTGTATTTGCATGTGGCCCGCGGGCCGTAGTTTGAGGACCCCTGACTTAGAGGAAAAGAACCCTAGCAAGCATAAAATGTCTGTTCGTAAATCTCAGCTAGTTTCAAGGTGTTGAACATTAAAGTAGGTGAGGCTTTAAATTTCCTAAAGAGAAATCACAGTGAATAGCAGAATTCAAAACAAATAACTCCTTTATTTGCATAAAGCAATCTGAACTTTAACTCTCAGCCTTTCAAATTCAATATCATTTTCTTTTAACTTGTGCAGATGTCCATAGTTAATGTATCAACCAACAATGTCAAGTTGTTGAAAACTCACCCAATACCAGCATATTCTAACTACATCTGTTAAGTGTGTGCTTTCTTCTTGTTAACATTTATGTTTCAATCTAAGATATGCATATGTCTTTTATATATGCAAGAATGTTTATATATATACATGTGCACATATATACAGGGTGGGGCAGAAGTAGGTTTACAGTTGGGAAACCGTCTATTCTTGTATTATTATTTATTAATTATTTGTATTATTTTCCATACAAACAAGTGTAAGCCTACTTTTACCCTGTCATGTATATATTCTAGAGAAGCTAAAATATTTAAATATTTTTCAGTGAAAAATGGATGCATTCCTAGAGTGTAAAGCTGACTTCATCCCAAATAAAATTAAAACAGTCCCTCAGAAATGTCTCTTGTTTGCATTTGGGCTAAAACATTGGTTCTCTGAACTGTCTAGTTATCAAAATTGCCTGGAGAGTAATGTTTTAAAAACACATCACTGGGTTCACGCTCGGTCTTCTGCAGCGACTGGGGCAGCATAGGACCATGTCTGTTTTGGTCCATCTTGTATTCAGACTTCAACACAAGGTGCTCAGTAACCATTAGTTGAATGAATGAATCAGCATATTTGAAGATAGGGTTCAGGAAACTATTTTTAGAAGTCTTTTCAGGTCATTCCAGTGACAAATCCCTTCTGAAAACACTGATCTTTAACTTAGACTTTTAAATCTAGACACCTTAGCCATCATCTAATTCAACCCACTTGTGTTAAAAATGGAAGAATGTGAAGTCTGAGAGAAATAACTTGTTTAGTTAAAAACAACTAATGTTTTTACCGTTAGCAACATACTTTAGGGCAAATGCTGAGAAACAATAGAAAGGGGGACTAAAGGATAGAGTTTTTACCTTCAAGACAAGCCATTTTACAAGTTGGCCTTAAGGACTATGAGAGGTCAGCTCCTGGAGGCTGCAAGGCAATCTGAGGTCGAACTCACCTGCACACTCTCCTACTTAGACCCTTGGGAGGTTCCTATTTCAGGGATAATTAAGGAGACTTCTCTCCTCTGCTTCCTCTCCCTCCCACAGGCTCTCATCCAATTATGTCAAATACTTGAAAAAATGCTTTCTTTTACTTGAAAGATCTGTATTGGCCTTCTCTTCCCCGAGAATTTCTGAAACAACTCTTATCTTCTCTGTGCAGCATAAATTAGGCAAATAGTAGTGAGGTTATTTTTTCTTCCAAAAAGTCTGTCAATAATATAAATTTCTCTTGCTAACATGATATTTTGTGCAAATACACCAAAAATGTGAATACCTAACCTTCTTCATTCTGCCTGCATATTAACATGATTAGAAAATATTTGTGGCTAGATAGTCATCAGAAAGTAAACATTTAGTCACCTAGCTGTTATTCACAAAACTAGTTCACTATGTTTAAATGGAATTTACTGCTGACCATGGTAATTCTTATCTCTCTTTAAAGGAGTCTTGTGGCCAATATCCTTAAGAATATTCAATAGCCCAATATAAAACTACTGGCAGAATTTCTTAAAGTATGGGTAAAGTATCTGCTAGAAAATAATCCTCATTTGTGGAGAGCGGCTACAGTGTTTGGACAGGTTCAAGCCTCAGACTGACTTGTGGCAAAGCCACATACAAGTCCCAGCTTGAAGGGCAAGGCCCCCCCCCAGCACAATTATACCCAAAAGGCTATGGTCGTAAGCTTGACCTTATAGTCCGACCCTACAGTCCTAGGTAGCTAAGGGATGTGGGCTGCAGGGGGTGCAGCAAGTGCTGCCTAAACAAAGCTTGATAGAGTTCAGAGAATGGCAACAATAGGAAAGAAGCAGATTTGAAATTCACAAGAACATTGTAAACATCCTGCCCTTGTTTTGCTTTGTGTGATCTGACTATAAAATAAAGCTTCGGCTTACAGGCTGTGTCGCTGTTTCCTCATCCAGGCACAGTGATCCACCTGGTCCCAACTGTATCCTCTTGTCTTCTTTAATCCTTCACCATCCTTCCTCAAGCTCATCCCTGGCCATGCTGGACACGGTTCACTCATTCTTTTTTAAAAGATGGTGTATGTTGTCTCACAGACTCTAAGTAATAATGAAAACAAAATAATAGTAATTAGTATCAATAAAGAACTTATTATGTGGTAGTTATTTGCTAAGCATTATGCATATAGTACTTCATTTATCTAAAAAATATGCTTAGCCAAATATCATGTGTGAATATTTGTGTGTATTTTCATGTATACATAAATATGAGCATTTATATGGCATATCAATGTATATGATACATTAGATAGTATTTATTAAAACATACAGAAAATTTCTGGGCACAAATTAAGACCCAGTTAGTCCTTTCTATTGTAGCCATCACTGGTGGTTGCCTACCCAATAGCCACCCACCTTGGTTCTTGCCAACAGAACCCTGGTTTTGTTCAGGCAGCCACATGCCTTGTCCCAGGAAATGAGTTATGATCTACCTAAACCAGTCATGGAAGTTTCATTCTCTTTTGCCCATGGTGGGGTAGGGATAGGATTTAGTTCTTGCCTGGGGAATGAGAAATCAGGGAAGTTTGCTTAGGACTCTGGGAGGCTTTCCCTTCTCAGAAAATAAAGACGTGCAAGAGGAGAAAGCTCTTTTGCTTCTACACCTTTCCTTCCTGCTTAGGAACCTTTTATTTGAAAAAAATGTACTGCCTAGAGCTATGTTAGCCACCTTGTGGATATAGGGTGTGATACTGCTGGCATACTGTGAATAGAGGGTGATTTCTTTGTTATGTCACAAACTATAGAACCAACTCAGACACCACCTACGTTTGAACTTCATTTAAATGAACAATTGTCACTATTAGTGGGGGTTCTTGGTAACTTGTAGGCAAAGCATTCCTGACTGATATAGTTACTTCAGTGGAGTGGACTGAGGATTGTGTATCTTTCTGAACTGCTTTAATTTGTTTTTATCAAGTATGGCCAATACTTTCAAAATTATAAAGTAACTAATTTGATTATAAGTTGCATTTCTGAATAACTGGTATGTTCACTTGGGGAAAGCTAAGAGCCATCATGTTTCCAATAGCACTCCAACTCATTGGCCCACAATCTATACCCAGGTGCTCTTTCCATCTATATATATTAATCCTAATACATAAAAAGCCAGGGGCTGTCACGATTAAAACAACTGGACAGATGACTGAACAGCAGGCAGCGTGGGGCAACAAGGCCGGCAGGGGAGTTAGTAAGGGATGACCAAATGACTGAACAACAGGCTGTGTGGGACAACCAGGCTGGCAGGGGAGGAATTGGGGGCAACCAGGAATGGGGGGGCAGTTGGGGGTCACCAGGCCAGCAGGGAGGGCAGTTGGGGGCAACCAGGCCAGCAGAGGGGGCAGTGAGGGGCAGCCAGGCCAGCGGGGGGGGGGGGGGGGGAGAAGGAGGGGGAGTAAGGGGCGACCAGACCAGCAGGCAGGGGGCAATTAGGGGTGACCAGGCTTGTGGGGTGGCAGTAATGGGCAACCAGGCCAACAGAGGGGGGCAGTTGGGGTGACCAGGCCAACAGGCAGAGGCAGTTAGAGGTAATCAGGCTGGCAGGAGGGACAGTTAGGGGAGATCAGGCAGGCAGGCAGGTGAGCAGTTAGGAGTCAGTGGTCCAGGATTGTGAGAGGGATGTCCAACTGCCAGTTTAGGCCCGATCCTCAGGCTGGGCTAAGGGGACCCACCTCCCATGCATGAAGTTCATGCACTGGACCTCTAGTATATATACAACAACTTGGAATATTTGAGCTGTTAGATAGTTTTGAATTTTAACATCAAGTTTTTCTTCTTTCCAAACTATTTGTGAGCATTGTGTGCCTCCCAAACAATGTAAGTATCAGATGAGTCTCCTTAGCATGAGTTTGTAGGGGAGGAGCTCAGTGTGCCTACTGAGATTTACTGCAGTCCCCACAGTTTTGTTCTGAAGCAGCGGGGTGGGCATGAAGAGTTGCTTCCACTAGCTGAGACTAACAGGAGTCAGTAGGTACTTCTACCAGGTGACTACATTGACCCAGAAGAAAGAAGGCTGAAGCGTCAGAGAACACCAGCTAATGTGCTCGCCAGAGTTTCTCCAGAAAAGGATCTTTTACCTTCACACAACCCAGTTGATGCTGACATCCATGAACAACAATCAGCCAATGAGAAAGGTTATATTCCTTGTTTGGGGTGCACTTGTGCAGGATTTCTGGAGCCGAGGCTTGCCGGGGAATCTATTATTTCCTTCCCATTTCTCCTTCGAGCTCTAATGTCTCAGGCTTCTTGGCTCCCTAAGTGAGGGTAAAGGAATGAAGCTGAAGCTGGTACTTGTGAAACCACTGCATGGAGAAATGACAAGCTACTGTACCATGAGGCGCTGACATCCCTGTGCTCACCAGCGATGTTCAATTAGATGGACAGAGTGAAGAATCAGGATCAAGAGAATGAGACAGGTCGGTCTGCGGACTTCCTCTACTCTGAACCTTCCCAAGTAGCAATCCTTGAATTCAGGATCACATTTTCTTTCATTTAAAAAAAAAAATATGGCCAAAACCGGTTTGGCTCAGTGGATAGAGCGTCGGCCTGCGGACTGAAAGGTCCCAGGTTCGATTCCGGTCAAGGGCATGTACCTGGGTTGCGGGCACATCCCCGGTGGGAGATGTGCAGGAGGCAGCTGATCGATGTTTCTCTCTCATCGATGTTTCTGACTCTCTCTCTCTCTCCCTTCCTCTCTGTGAAAAATCAATAAAATATATTAAAAAATATGTTTTTATTGATTTTAGAGAGGAAAGGGAGAGGGAGAGAGAGACAGAAACATCAAGGTTGAGAGAGAAGCATTTATTGGCTACCTCCTGCATGCCCCCTACTGGGGATCAAGTCAGAAACCGGGGGCATATCCCCTGATCAGGAATAGAACCTGAGATCTCCTGGTGCATGGGACAATGCTCAACCAACTAATGCACACTGGCTGAGCAGTGATTGTCATTTTTAGAGAAATGCTAATAGATATTTTATATGGTCACAACACTTGAGGATATCTTTCTTTAAACCCAATTATAGTTTTTAATTAAAGGCAACATTTTTCAAGAGGGGAAAGAAAATGTATCTGTATTGATTGGACATTAACACTTAGCAAAAACTCATTCCTTGGCTTTTATTTGCAGAGGGCAAGAAAGTTGGACAGATAAGCAGAATTTTTCACTTACTTTTCCAGAAAAAACAATAACCCTGGTAAGTCAGTATTATTTCTGATTTTCAGATGAGGAACCTGAGATCTAGGAAAGTTGAGTAACTCACCCAAGGTCACACCTAATCTGGTAGGTGGCAGAGTGGCATCTAGGTCAGGTATGGCTGATTCCCAAATCCATGCTGTTTGTCACACCCCATATTACCAGGGCAGAAGAAATTGTTTGTTTGAACTCCTGATAGTGCAATTCAACTTAATAGCCACATTTTGAGGAGCATGCTGGGATGTTGGGTGGGGAAAGAGATTATCTCACCCCATCATTACTAAATTATACCCTCTGTTACCATATGACAACCCACTTTCTCCTGTAAAAGAGGAGAGAGTAGCTGATAATATATGGGCTATAGAGCCTTGTGCACTAAACTGTCATTTTATTTATTTATTTATTTTAGCTGAAGGAGACGCATAGATGATGTAGTGCAGTGGTTCTCAACCTTGGCTGCACAGTAGAATCACCCGGGAATCTTTTTAAAATCCTGATTTCTGGGACTCATCCTCCAGAAATTCTGTTTCTTTGTTATGGGGTGAGGCCACAACATTAGTAACAATGAAACAGAATTTCCGGAGGATGAGGTCCAGAAATCAGGATTTAAAAAAGATTCCCAGGTGATTCTAATGTGCATTCAAGGTTGAGAACCACTGATGTAGTGTGATTACACAACGGTAGCAACATAAAGGCTATTCTACTGAGTGCTCTAAGTTGGTAGTATTAAAGGTAAAAGAAATGCTGTTTTATATTTGGGGATTCTGAAGATTTTCGTATCAGGAAAAGGCCTCAAAGTCATTTACACTCAGCTGGCTGGGTAAAGGCTGAGGCTAAGAGTAAATACGTTATAGCACCTTCTATAAGTAAACGTAGAAAGTCCTGGCTAGAACTAGGTAAAACCAGGACCTTCAAATGGCCTCTCAACCAAAATGTAACATACAAGGGACAACTGGAGTGTGTTCAACCCAGGGGGCTGATGGCAGGAAGTGCCTTACCCAGGGCTCTGCACGCAGAGGCGGATGAGCTAGGGAACCAGCTTCTTCCTCCTGATCTCTCCCCAGAGCCCAGCACCAGGGTCTCAGTTACCTTCTTCCTCTTAAGTAAAATCCCCTGCAGAGAGAGCACTTACATGCCTGCTTTTGTGAGATGACAAACATTAGCTTTAAAGATGACAAAGATACTGATGTTAGAAGCTGTGCTGGAAGAGTTTAAATCTTTTTCCTTCAATGTTGACAAAAATAAATATTTTAAAGTTAATCTATACTTTCAGATTTTTAATTTTAAGTGGTGACGGTATCTGAGTAAATCAAATATCCTAAATATATTCATAGCTATTTCATCTAAATCCCTTGAAGTTTGTTTGTACAAGTGGGCAAAAAAATGGGAGAAGAAATATCTCATGGAGACATGAGATTCCATCGTTCGTCATTAAATGATTGATTTTTAAAATTTCTTCATTTGTTCAAATGTTTGTTTCTATCTCCCAGTAAACTTAGGGTCTTGGTGATGAAGCAGGTGGGTGGCCTTATAAATACATGGAGAAAATGTTCTCACCCGATCGGCTTGGCTCAGTCGTTGAGCATTGACCTATAAACCAGGAGGTCATGGTTCGATTCCATCCCCTGGGATTCTGAAGGGATATCTCAGCTGCAAAGGTTCCCCCTGTCTTATGGGGATATACACGTATGTTTCTCTCTCAGTGATGTTTCTAGCTCTCTCTCCCTCTCCCATCTTCTCTCTGAATTCAATAAAAAGCATTTTAAAAAATAAATAAAAATCACTCAGGTACACACAAAAGTTTAACGTTAAAGGATTCAAACTCAAAACAACAGTGACATAGTGACATGAAAAATAAATTTCAAAAAAAAATATCAATCACACATGCTTCAAACAAAATAAAAATAGACAAAAATTAAAATTTTAGTTTTAATTATACCTGAAAAACAAACACAAGTAATCCAAGTTTCAAAACCTTAAAAAACATTGGAACTATGTAGTCAAACAAATGATTTTTTTTCTTGAATTTTAAAAATTAGAGTAAATATCCCTGGCCGGTGTGGCTCAGTTGGAGGTTGCAGGTTTGAATCCCCGTCAGGACACATACCAGTACCTATGTTGTGGGTTTGATCCAAGGGTTTGATTTCAGTCAGGGTGTGTATGGGAGGCAGCCTATCTATGTTTCTCTCTCACATTGATGCTCTCTCTCTCTTTCAAATCAATAATAATAATAATAATAATAATAAAATGTCCTCATGTGAGGATTAGAAAAAAAATTTGATGTAAACATTCTAATATTTAAAAGTTTGCATATTCTACATTTTAATTTAAAATTTATTAAAAATAATTCAATATTTTATTAAAATGAGAATATTTTGCAATTCAACTATTCCACTGCCAGAGATAAATTCTAATCCTAAAAAGATGGCCCTCAGAGGTGAACGCAAAGCAGTTGATTACAATTCTTGACACTACCCCTGGCCCAGGATGCTGACTCCTCAGCAAGGTGTGAGCTCCACAGGGTGGGGTGAATGGGAGTCCAGAGGTTGTGGCTATTGCATTCCCCCAGGCCGATGCCATATGGAGGGAAGTGATCCACCCAAGAAAGATGGCATCTGCGATGTGGGAGAGGGACTCAACACAGGGATTCTGGTGGCTGTCGCTTCAGCTCTCTTTCCAGAGCTGCAAACCCCAGTCTTTCTTCACACAATTCTAGTCCATTCTGCCCTTCATCTGCTGGAGCTCAGGGTCAGTGAGTGTGAACAAGATTTTGTGTGTTGGCCCTTTAAGAGGGCACCTGTGTCTCCAAAAGATTCCTGTCTTTTTCTGATGGACAGAAGCTCTACTGCTTTTCACAGCCAGGTGTTTGGGTGCCTTTTCCCGGTTCAGGTGCTCTAGGATGGGGAGCCTGGATTGGAGTTGAGACCCCATGCTCCTCAGGGGGAACCTTTGCAGCTGAGATATCCCTTCAGAATCCCATCAGCCTACGGTGGGAGTGGGGCCAGCCCTTTTCTCAACTCTGCCATTTTACCATTCTCAATGTGGCTTCTTCTGTAAGTCCTTGGCTATAAGACTCTGTTCAGCTGGTCTTCTTTGGTTATTCAGGTTGTTTGTTCTACATTTTAGTTGCAATTCCATTTTGTTACTAGGAGGAGGTGAGTATAACACCACCTATTCCACCACCATCTTCTTAATCCAGGACCTGCTCTGATTTAGAAGCCAGTCACCCAGTTAGGTAAAGGGGTCAGAGAAAAAATGTCAAATGCTACTCTCTTCTGACTCACCTGAAATGTTTCCTTCTGCCACAGTCAAGGGGCGTTTTGCTTTAAAATCATATATAGGTAATTATTTATTGCATGCACCTGAATTAAATATTCTCTGGCGAATGTATCACATTATGCTGATATTAGATACAAACTTTATTGGTGTTTGCCCTAAAAATCTTTAGTGAATGTTCACATGTGTCACTAAAGGTTTTTCTTTCAATTTTTCAATTTCACTTCATTGGTGAAGAGTAATTTATGAGCTTAAACCTCACTGAGTGGAGAATAATTTACATATATATTGAATGTCTTCCCCCCAACACACACACCTCTTTTAATGGCTTTCTCCCAAAGTCTGTCTAATATTTGAACTTGTCCTTGGTAGTCATTTAAAATATGCTGAAAATTCTCGGGCACTGAAGACCCGGGTCCAGATTCCTTCCCAGTTCTCTCTCTTTTTTAAAGAACACCCTCTCCCTCACCCAACTCAAGCATCAGCTGTGAGTCCTTCTTCCCATGATTATACAACATAAACCCAACCCTCCTTAATTAGAAAAGAGGTGTTTATCCCTAACCGGTTTGGCTCAGTGGATAGAGCGTCGACCTGCGGACTAAAAGGTCCCAGATTCGATTCCGTTCAAGGGCATGTACCTTGGTTGTAGGCACATCCCCAGTAGGGGGTGTGCAGGAGGCAGCTGATCGATGTTTCTCTCTCATTGATGTTTCTAACTCTCTATCTCTCTTCCTCTCTGTAAAAAAATAAATAAAATATATTTTAAAAAAGAACTTAAAAAAAGAAAAGAAAAGATGTGGACACCTGATGCATAAACCAGGCCAATCTGATTATTTTTCTCTTGAGATTTTAACTGAGAGACATAGGTTATGGGTCAGGTGGTGGTGGTCCCTGGAGCTGCAAGGTCCTGTGAAATGAAAGACCATGACAGCCATTGATGGCCACGATGTGAGAGCACACAGAGATAGCCAGTCTGCACAGAGGGGTGGACAAGGCAGAGGAAACAGAAAACCGTAGACAAGAAAACATGCAGCCCCAGAGAAAAGCTGCGTTGTTCCTGAAGACTTTTCAGTTCCCAGGTTAATTTCCCATGGGGCTTCACTGTCCTTCCTCTCTTAAATTTGATGAGGAGCTACTGTATAATAAATCCTCTTGTACTGGAAGTATCCAGAGCGGGTTTCTGTTTCTTGCAACCAAATGAGCCATAAGACAGTGAAACCATATTTTTTTTTTTTTAAAGAAATTCTATGTGTTTAATTCCATTCAAAGCAAGAGAGTATTTGATAATGTCATCTTTAAAATACTTCCACCCAAGATTTGTAGATTCATTCTTCTGAGACTACCGACATTTAAAACTGGATGTTAACTACAGTATTAGATTAGATATATATGGCCTTAGAGAAAGTCAAACCATCATATTTTGTAATTCAATTCCTTTGTAGAGAGTGAGCGGCAAAATTTATGACTCATTTAACATTCACCCTATACTTTTCAATGTGAAGATGTTTCGTTTTCTTGATGAAGAAGAATAGAAGAAGTTGAACGGCTTTCCCTTCTTCCTGGCATCTGTTAACATTTACCATCTTCCCCAAGCAGTAGGCCTGTTCTTCTCATGGTGGTTTTTCTCCTTCTAAACATTGCTAAACAAGCTACACTGGCTTTCACATTTTTGTTAAGCCTCAACTAATTTGGGACTCAGCACAAGGACAATTCTGACATAAAGCCAATTCCTTTACCTTTTAACCTAAGGGGTAAGGTAAGAGTGAAATGAATTTGAGAGGATACAAAAATAGGGAAATGAAAAATATCTGGTAAAAACAAATAGTGCAGTGAAGGCGTGGGGAGGGTGCTGGAGCAGGGTGGAGGGGATCCGTGGATGAAAAGGGGCGACATCTGTAACACGCTGTCAACAATAATGATGAACTTAAAAATATAAAATGTCTTAGAAAAACAAACACAAGATGGGGTAAGTAGATGAGTTAAGAACTCACCTTGTGGGGAAAATAAGTGACTGCAAATGTTCGTAGAACCAAATGGAATAGCTTAAAATTCCCTCTGTGATCATTTGCCTTTTGTCAGCATCTCTGCTGATACGGTCTTTCAGAGCCAAGGTGTGTGCTGACTTACCAGTCACCATTAGGATGCTTCCAAGCTTGACCTAGTGGACGCAGACCACTCTCTCTCCCTTGACCTCTCTGGTTAACGAACAATAGTAGAGCGAGATCAGTACATCTGATGGTGACAAACAGGCTGTGAAGCCAAACTGCCTCGTTTTGGATTCCAGCTCCACCAAGTAATAACGCATGACCTTGCAAGTTACTTCACCTGTCTGTGCCTCAGTGTTCTAGTGTGTAAAATGGGATGATACTAGTATCTGCCTCATGAGAAGGATGTGAAAGTAATGAGTTCTGATGCATTATATGTGCTCCATCGAGTCAGCTGTGACTGTTAGGGTTGTGCTGTTAGTGTTGTTTGAGCAAGTCACCAGGCACAGGGCTTGGCAGTCTGAGGGTTAGTAGAAAATTGAGTCGTAATCCTCCCACAGGGAGTTTACCATTTCCACCGGATGATGGGGTTAGAAGCAAGGGCCATGAAGTCAGGCTTTACTTCCTAGCAGCCCGGTGACCTTAGCCAAATGATTTACCTTCTCTAAGCCTTTGGTTTGCTTATCTAAAGGTGGGGATAGTAATGGCTACCACATCAAGGTGCTCAACCTTAGTTATATATACAGTGCATTGCGGGATTCAGAACCAAAGGAATATGTATTGTCATTAAGTAAATGCTCTGAGAATTTTAAAGATGAGGAATGCGGCCTCAATTTCCCCAAAGTAACTGACAATAGTAGACAGAAACACAGAGTAGAGCAAACCCCGGTCCAGTTGCCCACGTTCTACACATCATCCTGGGCAAGGAAGGAGAAGAACCAACACATTTTTGTCTTCTTTTCGTTTGCTTGCTTTAAGCTTTTGTCTTTGGTGCTACCGGTATTGTCCAGGTGTGGTTTTCTTTGTAGTCTTCTTGCTTGGGGCTCATGATGCTTTTTAAATTGGTGGCTTCATATTTTTCAAAACTTGTGGAAAATTCTCAGCCATTCTCTCTTTATAGCTTTATTCTGTCTCATTTTCTCAGTCCTGATCTATCTCTTCTACACTTACATACATATTAGATCAGTGGTTCTCAACCTTCTGGCCCTTTAAATACAGTTCCTCATGTTGTGACCCAACCATAAAATTATTTTCATTGCTACTTCATAACTGTAATGTTGCTACTGTTATGAATCGTAATGTAAATATCTGATATTCAGGATGGTCTTAGGCGACCCCTGTGAAAGGGTCATTCGACCGCCAAAAGGGTTGCGACCCACAGGTTGAGAACCGCTGTATTAGATGTTTTCATCTGTCCCATGTGTGTCTTACACTCTTTTGTGTATTTTTCACGTATTTTGCCTCTGCATGATTCAACCTAGATATATTATTCTGACTTATCTGATCCTTTTCAACTGTGTGTAATCTAGTATTATTAAACCCAATCACTGGATTCTCAACATCAATTATGTTTTCAATTCTAGAAATTCCTTTTTGTTTTAATTTCCTATTCTCTGCCAAAATTCTCAATCTTGCCTTTTACTTATTTAAATGTATTTATCATAATTTTTTTTTTAAAATATATTTTATTGATTTTTTACAGAGAGGAAGGGAGAGAGATAGAGAGTTAGAAACATCGATGAGAGAGAAACATCGACCAGCTGCCTCCTGCACATCTCCCACTGGGGATGTGCCCGCAACCCAGGTACATGCCCTTGACCGGAATCGAACCCGGGACCCTTGAGTCCGCAGGCAGATGCTCTATCCACTGAGCCAAACCGGTCTTGGCTATCATAATTTTTAAAAATGTTGTTGAATAACTTCAATACCTATGAGCCTGCCTCCATTGTTCTCTGTTTTTCTTTTAGTTTCATCTTCTTAGGTGCTCGATGCGTCTTAATTGATTGCCAGACTTTGATATAAAACATACAGAGATAATTTGTGGCCACAGGCGATGTTATTTTCCTGCAGAGAGTGTTCGTTGTGCCTCTGGCAAGCAGCTGGGCTGGAGCAGGAGCAGACACAGATCCCCTGCCATCAGGCCCTGGCGCTTGTGAGGCTGGTTTGCATCCAGCAGACTCTTCCTCCTGGGGTTTACTCCTTCAGAACTCCAGCTGAACACCTGGGGAGTCTGGATTTTAGTTTTCCTCCCTCACCTCACGTATCTGTTGAAAGCTGTGCTGAGGAACCACCTCTCAGTCTCCTCTGTTAGACTGGCAGTTGCCTGAAGAAGAAAAGCAGGACAACCTCAGGCTCACTTCTTTGGGCTCCCCTGTGTGTTCCTATCTGGAGCCCAGGAGCCCAGTTCCTTACCAGCTAGATAGCTTTTCTGGTTCTCAAAGAGAGGGTTTGCTCAAAATATCCTCACCCATCATTGCCAGAAGCGGAACTCCTGCCCATGTTTCTGTTGTACATCTGATGACCTTACTTTTCAGATTTTAAGCAGCATGCAGATTTCTATACACATAAGTGAGAGGCTGTAAAGCAAACTTATAACCGGAAAACGGGTTTTAAAGACATGAGCAGGTCAATGGGAAAGGTTTGAAACATCCCTAAGGGGATCCAAATCTTTACAGCAGGTGGCAAGGCCAACATATTCTTTCATGTCATAAACCATATTATCAATACTTTGAGGAATCTTTTTTTAAATATATTTTTATTGATTTTTTTACAGAGAGGAAGGGAGAGGGATAGAGAGTTAGAAACATTGATGAGAGAGAAACATCGATCAGCTGCCTCCTGCACACCCCCTACTGGGAATGTGCCCACAACCAAGGTGCATGTTCTTGACCAGGATCGAACCTGGAACCCTTCAGTCCACAGGCCAGCGCTCTATCCACTGAGCCAAACCGGTTAGGGCAGTGGTCGGCAAACTGCGGCTCGCAAGCCACATGCGGCTCTTTGGCCCCTTGAGTGTGGCTCTTCCACAAAATACCGACTTCTGCGCATGGACCACGAAGTTTCAATTGCACTATACATGCGCACCCGCACGTGGTATTTTGTGGAAGAGCCACACTCAAGGGGCCAAAGAGCCACATGTGGCTCGAGAGCCGCAGTTTGCCAACCACTGGGTTAGGGCATTTGAGGAATCTTTTGAGTGACCCTTCAGTTTCCTGGATGTTACTACAGTCCTTGGGAGCCTTTATTTCTGAACTTTTAGGTTTTCATCTCCTTTTTCCTAGCCCATGGTAGGATTACTTTTAATGAATGAAAAAGATTAATCCATTACCCTTAAAAAGGCCACTGCAAGGTTTGAAGGTGATGATAATCTGTTTTATGTTTTTTTAAGAAACCAAAACCAAATTAAATGACTACAAGGAATAAAGCTGCTTCAATCACAGCTGGAAAGGTTGGCTAGGGCTGACATGTCATATGGTACAAAACACCTAGCGTTATGCAATAGGTACCCATAGAATTACTTACTGAAAAAAGAAATCTCTCTTCTAGACGCTCAAGAAATTTGAGCTGATTGCACCCAGGACTGACTGGAGCGAGGAGACGGCTCCTCCCCCACTTGGCAGGGAGCACTTGGCCCTGCTCCTAGGAACTGAACCTCGGTATCCAATCCAGCCAGCGATTTCTTTTGACTTGGCCTGTGTCACTGTCATCTTTATGTCATTAAAAATCATAAACTCTTTATGTCTCTAGTCCAGGTGAATCCCTCCCTCTCTAGAAGCTTTAATTGGCTGTTCTGTTGGCAGAAATCATACCTGTTGTTGAAAGACAGGAGCCTCTGCTTCCAGCCTCTATCACAGTAAGAAACAGGAAATCCCTCCGGCCAAAAAAAAATTGTTCGTAGGAATGCAGCAATGGTCCCGCATTCTTTCCTATCTCAGATGTTGTAGAAAGAGATAGAGGTACAGACACTCCATAGCTTTATATTGAGATAGGCCAGAGCATGGGCTGCTATCTGGATCATAAATGTTGGAGTTATACCTTCTCTTAAGTTAGACTTATTTTTCCTAACTATTGCCATTAGTTGAATGTTTTCTTCATTCCAGGCACTGTAATGATGGCATTATATTTTAACTCACTGTATTTCCACAGCGACTCTTCAAGACACATGTTGGTTTTATATTGTTTTGTGAGATGATCAGTCAGATGTGGCCATAAGAGGAGACAGAGGACAGGCTCAGGGAGAAACAGTTTATTTCACTCACACGTCTTAGAGACAGAGGCACACACATCACGCAGGGCCACGGGGAGGACAACAGGGTGGCAGAGGCAGAAGACAGATGGGGTGGGGTGGGGGACACTCCGTTTCCATGGGAAAGGCAAGGCAGGGCAGGGTAAATAGTTTAGGATTGGCTACTTTGAATCATTTTTTGGTGTTTCCTAGTTGTCTGGTACCTGGCCCTGGGATGATGAAGGCAGAGGGATATTGTCTCTGAGATGCACAGGCCTGAGAGAAGAGGTATGGCCCTGGATTGGTTAATTTGCATATCAAAGTCTTGCCAAAGGCTGGGTCCTTTGTTCTTTCAGGGTTGTGGTTCCCACTGATGGGTTGGCAGCACCAGGGTAGGGAGTCATTAGTCAATGTAGGTGGTCCTGAGGTCAGCCTTGACATGGGAAGGAGAGATACACTGATGTGAGAGAAAAAAATTGATTGGCTGCCTTCCCCTACATGCCCCAACCAGGATCAAACCAGCAACCTAAGAATGTGTCCTGACCAGAATCTACCACCTTTCAGTGTATGGGATGATGCTCCAACTAACTGAGCCACACAGGCCAGGGCTGGGTTTGCTGCTTTTCTGGCCCCCTTTTTGCATTCCCCTCTAAGGGGGTCTACGACATGGCAGGGGAGGAAGACCAAGGGAGGGTCTGAACAAACCACATGACCAGCAATATGCTTGGGGAGGAAAGGTCACCTTGGGGGTGAGGTCCTGGTTTTCCCAGTTTTGCCCATTGCTAGGCACCCAGGGCTTTCCACCTATCATCCTTGCTCTGATCTTGTCTGTCTAAATGCCTACGACGGAACGACCAGGACAAAGATGAAATATGTATTTGTTATTGTATCACAACCAGAAGCCCAGCGTGCGAAATTGTGCGAAACCCAGAACCCCTGCACCGGCGGGACCCCAGACCCGCCATGCCGGCAGGACCCCTGACCCGTCATGTGCAAGTAGCTCGCTGCCATGAGCTGCCTCGCCTTGAGCCCCTTCCTGCTGCTGCTCGTGGGCCAGCAGGAGGGACTGAAACGTGCTCCATGCACCTCCTGGTGTCTGGTCGTTTAGTCGTTCCAGCATTATGGCATTACAACCACTGGCCTTTTATAATATAGATGCCTCAGATGATGAAACAAAGAGAAATTCAGGGCCAGTGAAAGCAGGAAAAGAACACACAGGCTAACCCACCACCCTCAGAGTTAAAGTAACTCTTGTGGCCGAATTTAACTCTGTGTTTCCTGTTAGGTGCTTTAAATATATATATATATATATATATATATATATATATATATATATATTACATATTTATGTATAATATGTGTAATATATATAAATTGCTGTCTTTAATTTTAAGTAAACCCAACTGACAAACAAAATTCAAATTATTGGGAAAAATAATGGCAGATGCATATATTTAAAAAATATACATTTTACTAGACTTTATATTTTAGAGAAATTTTAGGTTCACAGGAAAATTGAGTTGAAGGGACAGAGGTTTCCTATATACTCCCTGTCCCCACTCATGCATAGCCTACCCCATTATCAGCGGTACATTTTGTACAACCAATGAACCAACATTGACACATCATAATCACCTGAAGTCCATGGTTTACATTAGAGTTCACTCTTGGTGTTGTGCATTCTAAGTGTTCTGACAAATGTATAATAGCATGTAGTCATCATTACAGTATGATACAAAATAGTTCCACTGTCCTAACAATCCTCTGTTCTCTGCCCATTCATCCCTCTCTCATTAATCCCTGGTAACTACTCACCTTTTTACTGTTTACATAGTTGTCTGATAGCCAACTTTTTTCTCTTCTCTTTTTTTTTTAATATATATTTTTATTGATTTCAAAGAGGGAGAGAGAGAAAGATAGAAACATCAATAATGAGAGAGAATCATTGATCAGCTGCACACCCCCTACCAGGGATCGAGCCTGAAACCCAGGCATGTGCCCTGACCGGGAATTGCACCATGACCTCCTGGTTCATAGGTCAAGGCTCAACCACTGAGCCATACCGATCAGGCTTGGCAGCCATTTTTTAAAAATAAACTTAATGAAGTAAGTTTTCATTAAAAAAATATACAATGGACATAGACAACAGGGTGGTGAAGGCCTACAGTGGGGTGGAAACTAGGTGAAGGGGGGCAATGAGGGAAAAAAGGAGGGATATCTGATATACTCTCAACAATAAAGATAAAAAAATAGAAGACATTTTTTTCAGAAGAGACAATTTCTTGCCTTAAATTGTGTTAGAAACTACTTACTTTATGAGATCGAGACAGATACATCAGCCCTAGATGGCTTGCTCAGTGGTTAGAGCTTTGGCCCTTGTATTGAAGGGTTCGATTCCTGGTCAATGGCTCAAACTCTAGTTGGGTGCATGTGGGAGGTAACCAGTGGATGTGTCTCTCTCACGTTGATTCTATCTCCCTCTCTCCACTCCTCCTCCCTCCCTTCCACTCTCTCTCTAAAGATCAATGGAAAAATTATCTTCCTCTGGTGAGGATAAAAAAAAAAAGATCGCTATATCAGATAACATATATAACAGTCTTCCCAAAAGTGCAGGAGCAGATCTTAAATTGAATTTTATCTTGTAACAAACTCTTCCAGGTTCTAAGTTGAGTTCCAAGAGACTAACTTGACCCAAGGTTTATATTTGGGAAATCCAGAGGAGCTGATGGATATCACAACCCCTGTCTAGAACTGGCTTCCAAAAATATAATTTATTTTTAACACGGATTTTTATAAGCACTAAAGTTTTGCCTAAAGAACTGGTCTTCCATGTTGTTTGAGAGCACATCCATGTTTTAGAATACAGAAGAGTAGGTTGATATTTTATTATGAAAGGTAAAAAGCTTAACGAGCACTTCCCCCATATGGCAGTGGGATGCAAGAGTATTTTAGGCAACTTTGAATTTGCTCAAATACTTTAATAGAAGCTCAAACTGAGATTAGTGATTCAAACACGGCATGTCAGAGCTGGTTTAGGCATGGAAAATGTTAATGCAAGTGTTGTAGTTGCCACCCGCAACATTGAAAAACCTCGATGGAGAAGCATTTCATTCCCAGCAGTAAAACTTGGCCTTGAGGATGGAGTCAATTCCTGCTGAGCACTCACTACATGTGCCATGGGCCAGACTGGGGATTTTATACATTTATCTAATTTAAGTGGGTGAGCTATGTGTTAAGAATTCCCAATGAATAGATTGAGTTGCTGTTTGATGAAAATCATTGACTAAGTGAATTTTGGAGAATGATTTCAAAGACAATGATTTTTTTTAGTAATGTCAATTATATGAAGCTTTCTCTCTGGTAGTAATGAAATACTAACTTCTCTGGCTTCTTGAGACCATGGCAAAGATAATACCTGGTATTCAATTACAAGTTGCCATTTTCCTCTTTGGCACATTGGAAAATTGCATTTTGCAAGTTCTCTTGCAGTTTAGTTGGAGCCTTGTAACTAGGCAGTGGGATGCCATAAATCCCAGGTCTAGTTGCCTTGCTCTCTCCTTTGTCCACGTGGCTATGTGAGTACTCCAAGAAGACACACCAAAGGATAGAAGGAGCTCAAATCCCCAAATAGCTAACTGGTAAAGGATCACAGAACAGCTATCCAACTGCATTAACATTTTCACTAATTAAAGGAATTTGTATTGTGTTAAGCTAAAGGTATTGGGGGTGATACCACTCCTTGCATTATAATACTAAAAATGTATTGTCAACCTAGAACAATCTTTCTATCTTTATGCATGAAAACTTCTTTAAACTTTGTATCAGGGCATTAAAATGCAATATTAAAATGGTTGAAAGGTAGGAGATTAAAATATTACTCTATTTTATAACTCTTGAAACTGCTTTCTAGTTTGTTGGTCAGCCATTAGTGCCAATTTCAGTTCTTTAGGTGAAATTAAAATAGAATCAAAGTCCTATTAAATAAAGTCTTCCATTGTCTTTGGCAGAATTATTTGAAGATGAATGAGAAACACCAACAGCAATAGTTGTGCCTGAAGCTCATTGGTTGCTCATGTGTGCTATATCATCTAATTGCATCAAATGTTATTTCTGGAATATTATTTTGAAAAGTAGTGATACGGGCATTCTCATCTCATTCCTGACATTAGTAACAATTCTCCCAGTGGTCATATTATACATTATTTTGGCTTTAAATTTGACATATACATCTTTTTATCTTATTAACAGTTTTTTAAAAATCAGGAATCAATAGTACTGATCATAGACTCTGCAGCAACCTATGTTTAAGAAAACATTCAGAACACTCAAGCTCACAAGACTATAATGGCTGCACTTGGCACCTGTTTACTCAGAAGAATATAGGGCAGGGACCACAGTTTGCCGGCACAGGAGCATCAAGCGCTCCTCTTCAGTGGAACTTCTCACACAGCAGAACAGCTCAGGTGCCAGATGAGACACTACACAGGTGTGAGACTGCTCCAGCTTAACCTCACCCGCTGTGGACCAGCATCCTTGTGGCACCACCATAGGCACAGTGGCCAAGGTCTCTGCATGTAAGAGCCACTAAGCTCAGGCTGGTCCAATGCTATGGTCTGCCATCAGGTGTATTTGCTTCTCCTTGTCTACATGCAGTTTACCAACCAGGGGTCCATTTTCACTAGCAACACAGTTCACAAACCACCTTATCAGGTTGCCGGGGGAACAGAGCTAGAAAGTTAACATAGGTCACGTTCTCACACAGAAGGGGAAGGGGTGCTGTTAACCCTTTACCCACACAGAAGTTTTCTGTCAACTTGATTGTAGGATTCTTCTACTATGTCCCTACACTGCACTCGCTGATCATTTATTTCGAACGTCTACACTGATATTCCTATGGGAGATGAGCTGTGTGTGCGTGTGTGTGTGTGTGTGTGTGTGTGTGTTGCACATATGAGAAGGCTGTTCCCACCCAGGTTTAGATAGCAATGGCTTCTAAGGAATAATTGGTAAGCATTCCTATTTTTCGTATTTTAGAATAATTTAAATAGTTTTGAAATGATCTATTCTTTGGTGGGATGATGTGCTCCAATTATGGGATAACTATAGCTGCTGTGTATAGGCTGGGAAGCTAGTAACTCTCAAGCTATTTTGTAAAATCATTACCTATGATCACGTGGAAGGCACAACATATGTCTAGATAAAGAGAATATTGTTGCAAAAAATGAAAATGTTGGCTGCTCCTTGTTGCTTTTAGGAAGCTATCTTAAGAAATAGATGAGCTCAGGCAAGAACTAGATGCTTTGCAAGCAGAAATGAAAGAAAGTGAGAATGTCCAGAAACTGGCCCCTCTCCCCTGGGGATTGAACATTAATATAGATAAAGGGATCCAAGTCTTGTGGCAAGGATCAGAGTAAGGGAGTTGCCCTCCCAAACAACCCTGTTATCTCAGCTAGTCTCAAGGTGGCCTCCATTAAGATGAAAGAGTAAGGTATAGACACATGGTAGCAAAGAAATAAAGCAGGCTTCAAACTAGCACCAGAAGACTTTGCATTTGGTTATCTGCACAAAAAACTGACTGGAAGCAATTAGATCAAAAGCCTATCAGGGTTTTACGGATATCTCGTAGCCACAGAAACCTTGAGTCTGGCCTGAAAATGCCTGTCTCTATTAGCTCTTTAAAGCAACAGTCAGGACTTTACATTCATACCAGCAGAAAAAGAACTGGCGATGATATACAGCCCCCAAGGAAGGCATATGTTCCAACAGTCACTTCTGATGTGGCTCTGCAAGATTAATGGTCAAGGCATACAAGCAGGGGTGACCTGACTATTTGACCACAGGCTTCCTCCACCGCCAGAGCAGAGAAACTCCATAATTCTTGCTCAGCTGGGAGTCGGAATTACTGTGAACAGCAGCTGTGTGTTCCTTATCCTTCTAGTAGCTGATAAGAGTTTTTAAAGCAGTAGGTCTATCCCTGGGCTACTGCACTGGGGACAGGGGCAGCAGGTGGGGGGTCGGGGGGGGGCGGCGGCAGGATTTGCTTAATGGTTAGTAAGACAATAGCTAAGAAAACTTGATAGAGAGAACACATCTCTCACCCTCCTGCCCTGATACCTCCCCCACCCTCACTACATTCAGTCTCTGCTCAACTGTCTCTTCCCCAGGAGTGATCAAATCACCCCGTCTAAAATCATACCCCATCATTTTTTATCACCTTATCCTTCCTTTACCTTCTCTTTACACCTTGACCCTGTCGTCATCATACCTACCGTTCTGTCCCCCCCACTGCCATGTCAACTCTTTCAGGGCACAGCCTTGTCTTGCTCCCAGCTAAATCCCAGCACCTTGAAATGGCCAGTGCATTGCAGGCTCTCAACAAATATTTGTGAGGGGGGGAAAAGACTAAATAATTAAGAGCTTCTAATCCCCAAGTGTTTGAAGTTGTGTTTGTTTGGTTTTATGTTGTTGCTTATCTGTATCATATTATGACCAGTGATAGATAATTATTTGTGTGAGAGAAAAATCAAGATTACTACTTGCAAGGTGGCATTACCTGGCATGAAACCTAACCAAAAGGTTGTCCTACTGGAAAAGTACAAATATTGCTAAAAATTAATACATTTTTTAATTGATTTCAGGGAGGAAGGAAGGGAAGAAGGGGGAGAGAGAGAGAGAGAGAGAGAGAGAGAGAGAGATCAATGGTGAAAGAGAATCATTGATCACTGCCTCCTGCACAAACCCCACTGGGGATGGAGCCCACAACCCGGGCATGTGCCCTGACCAGGAATGGAACAGTGACTTCCTGGTTCATAGGTCGATGCTTAACCACTGAGCTATGCCAGCAGGGCAAAAAGCAAGTTGTTTTGATTTGGTTCTTGTTTGTTTTTAAGACAGATAGTGAAATGTCACTGCTTGGGAACTCCACCTCTTTTTTGGAATGATCACTGGTGGCCATAAGAGCAGCATATTAACCAGGTAGAACATGGAATTCCTTTAGGGTCTCCTCATTCCATGATTCAACAAAAACAGATATAATCAGCTACAGCTCACCCAAGGGAGAAGCTACAGTTCACCAGGCAGAATTCAATCCAACCTACTTCAACCTACACGGTACCCCTCAAAAATGTATATATACCTTGTTCTGATAACTCAATGTTTCTTTCTTTTTAGATTTAACCCACTGGAAATAATAATTATTCAGAGTGTGCATACATTTTTTGGAATAACCTATATTTAATAGTTGCTGATTTTTAAGCCTTGTGTCAAGCACAAGGGATAGAGTGACAGCTACCCTTGCCCTCCTATTGGTTATATTAGTGTCTCAGGAGAAACTAGACTGGTAGAGAAGCAATTATAACTGTGCATTAAGAGTTACTCCAGAAAATGCATAGGGTTGTAGAAGCACATACCACAGGAAGCTCAACCAAGCAAAGAATCAAAGGGCTTCCCTGGGCAGTGTCAGCTAAGCTTGGACTCAAAGGATAAGTGGAGAGTGTCCAAATGAAGAAGGAAGATGGACTGTTTTCTAGGCCCAAGAAAAGATAAGGACAAATAAGAGAGGCACGCAGATGGGGCACTGCCCTTTTGTTCCAGAGCAGTCCTGTTTTCACCCACCACTGTTTTTCTTCTCCTTCTATCTCCAGTTTTTAGCCAGTAGGTTAGCCTCTTCTCCCTAATCACCCATTCCTTTGCTGAGGCTTATTTGCAAATCCAAATCCAGGAACCAATAAACAAAGAAAATGGCTAAGGAGTAGCCACTGGAGCCTGGAACCGAGCCCACAGTACACTTACAAAAATTTGATTTTCTGCAAAAAAAAAATATTTTGACTCCTACATTTTTGGACTGCATTAGAAAGATCTGAAATGGATGACACCAAGCTGTTTGCCTAAAATAATGTCCCAAGCCTGAATTGGCATGGATATTTCCTGAGATTAAAATAGAAACTTGTTTTGCTAACAGAAAACAACTTGGAAATCAAAGAGTCGTTTAAGTTGAAACCATTATTTTTCCTTTTCTCAAAGAAAATTCCCTGTTTTTATACACACTAAGAGGTCAGGATAGTGAGGTCATTCTGCCACAAAACTTTCCATTAAAAATGTGAAGTTGAGAAACCTCAAAGAGAAAATAAAGATGGGGAAAAAAGTTTGTCATGTAACAAACCCATTCAATAAATGTTGATGAACACTTGCTATTTGCCAGGCACTGTTCTATGCACCCAACAAAGAAGCTTGTCCTTGCAGAGTTTGCATTCTAGCAGAAAGGAAACCTACAAAAAGGAGAAATAAACAAATTATGTAGGAAACTATGGGATTCGAGGTATGGGGGGTGGGGGGAAACAAAGTAGAACAGGTAGGGGGCATGAGGAGGGGGCAGGCTGCAGCTTTAAATAGGGTGGTCAAGGTTGGCCTCCTCAAAGAGGTGACATTTGAGCAAAGACGGGAATGAAGTGAGAATGTGAGCCATGCAGACATCTGTGTCCGGAGAGAAGTAACAGTTGGTCAAGGGCCCTAAGGCAGGGGCATGCCTGGAATGTCCTAGAAAGGCAAGGATTAGGAGAAAAGAGATTGGGTCTGAGAGGTATGGAAGCTGGCAGATCACTGCCCTGGGAGTATTTCGGGGTAGGGATTGGACTGATGTGTTAAACGTGCAGTTTAGGACAATCATTGCCGTGTTCCCATTTGAGCAGTCCTTTAGCACAATGCATTTTACTCTGCCACAGCGGAGCAGTGATTGATTAAAATGGTTTCTCAATGATCACTGCAGGACCAGGCACCACAAGACTGCCAAGTAGTAACCGCCTTCCCCTCCGGCGGGCACGTGGCCCCGGAGGGGCAGCCGTCGCCATCCTTCTAATGTGCTCAGTTGAGCTGGCAGAGGTAGAAAGTCTACACGTTTCTTCTTCAAAAACCGACTGGCGAGCCAAACCTTTCCTTCGGTTGGTTACAAAATAAAAAATATGCCTTTGCCAACTATGTGGGAGGAGCAGACCCCAGGAGTTTGCCTTTGCTAATCTGTCCAAGGCGTGCTGTGGTTTCACCAAATGCCGACGGTGGTGCTCCGCTCCAGCCCCATAAACCTCTCTGCTCCCTCACCTCTCAGCCGTCGGGGGAAAGCTACTGCTCTCGGCTGCGGCCGCCACCTGCTGGGGCGGGACACGCCGAGGGCGCAGCGCCGCCCGGGCCCCTTTCCTCCTGAGCGCCCAGCTTTCCCGGTCCAGGCCGGGCGCGGGGCGTGCCTCCCAGCCTGGCGCTCGCCCCGCTTGGCTGGCCCCCAAGAGACGCTGCCTTCCCGGGCGCCCCCGCCCGCCAGCTTCCCGCGGCGGGGCCCGGAGCCCTCACCCCTCACCCCGCGCCGCGGGCCGACAGGGCGGCGAGTGGAGCGCACGCGCGCCCCCCGCCCCTCCCCGCAGGCGGCGCGGCTCCCCCTGCAGCGCCTCCCTCGCGGGGAGGGAGCCGGAGGGGCTCCGGGCGCCGCGCGGCAGACCTACTCGGGCAGCGCGCCGCGCCGCTCTCCTCCGAGGGTGGCAGCAGCTCCGCGGCGGCCGCAGCGCCTGGGGCGGCGAGGAGGCGAGCGCGCCTTCCCTCCGCACCCACCACCCCAACCGGGTTCCCGCGCGCCGCCGCCGCCGACATGGATCTCTTCCTGGCGCTGGTGCTCGGCTCCGCTCTCTACCTGCCGGCGGCCGCCGAATTCGACGGGAGGTGAGTTGGCCCCGGGGCGACCTCCCCGCCGCCTCCTTTCCCACGCGAACCCCCTCCGGCCCGCGGTCCCCTCTCCCGGCGCGGAGGCGCGGTCACAGAGGCGTCTCCCTGTCCAGCAGCTGGGCCACCGCATCCCCTCGGCAGGGAGAGAACCGTCGAGCCGCTCTCTCCACCCGGAGGGCTCCAGCCGCGGCCACAGGCTCGGGGACCCGGGCTGGGGGTGAAGGGAGGCTCGAGCCCGACATCTCGCTTCTGAGGGCGCGCGGGTCGGCCGCTGGGCGGAGGGGACGCGCGGGACATCCCTTGGTCGGGGGTCTCTGGCTCTTGCTTTAGAAGGCTCTACAGTGGGGAAACTTCCCCGTGGCCGGGGCCAAATCCCGGCTTGGAGCTGTCAGGGCCGCTCACATCAAGGATGGCGGCAAGGGAGCCACTGGGTTTCCAGGGGGGACCTGTTTGCCTTCCCACTTGGTTTTCTAGGACTCAAAATAAGGACTGAGGTTGGGGGGGGGGGGGGCGGGGGGAAGAGGGGGCCGCTCCGCGCGCACACACGGCGCGGAGACCTGGGGCGAGCCTGATTCCGACGTGCTCTGACAGGTCCCAACAACCAGACTCCGTCTCCGTTGTCACTCAGCCCGTCCCCCCGCCGGGAGTGCGGCACCCTCTCCCCGGCCGCCGCGGGGTGCGCTCCGCGAGTGTGTGTGTGTGTGTGTGTGTCGGGAGGGCGTGCACGGTTACCCCATCTCCGTGCAGTTACACACCAGACTCGCCTGGGCGCAGATCGCTGCTGCTCCCGCAGAGAGAGAGAGAGCTTCACCGGGGCCGCATTGCTATCCAGCGGCTCTCGCTGGGCGACCCCCACCCGCCAATCAGCTCCCTGGGCTGCCCTGAAGACTGCCGCACCTGTTTTACTTGCCATCTTGGAACCCATCAATTCCACGATTGATTGGCTTTCTTGTACCTGGAGGGGAACGGAAGGGAACCAGTGGAGCGCAACCGCTTGTTTACCACCTGGTCGGTGGAAAGAGAAAGTTCGGGGTTATTTTGTATTATGGGCTTGGGAGTTGGGGGGGGGGGGGGGGGCGGGGGGGGAAGAAAAGGCTAATAAAAAACACGGGCAGGGGCCAGGGTATTTTACGGTTTTAAAATCAGTTCTTTGCCCACATTCGGGTATGTTGTGCGTTTCTTGCAGACACATTTGTAACAAGAAGGGCATCACATGAGTAAGTTTAAGATGATAACGTAGTTTATAAAGATGTCTAAAACAGCCAGTGAAAATATTGATCCTCTTGGGGGGCGGGGGGGGGCATTTAAGTGTCCAAACAAGGAAACATTTCACCAAAGAAGGTGCCAAAGTGGAATCTGGGGGATAAATCAGTATCCTGAAATTGAATACTTTCTTTAGCCCTTACTTAGGTTGGAGAGGAAGATAACATGAGTTGTTCATGCTGGAAAGTTTCACACCACAAGAACAGTTGAGATGTTAGCTGCCCTCTCAGCTCCCTTGGTTTTATTTAGGCTTATTTTTCTAGTACATTTTTTCCCCCTGGGAACTTTTTCTGCCAAAGAGTTCTATCTCGCAAGAGTTCTGTTAGATTTTGTGGGAGCTTCCTCCCCTCTCTCTGCCCCTTCCCACATCTTCCTTTTATATAAGGCAGAGATTGTTTTCTTTCCACTTTGACATGTCTTAATACTTTTCAGTTTATGGGGAATCAGTCAAAACCGTGCCCCCCCCCCCACCTCCCCCCCCCCCCCCACACACACGCATAGGTGTGGGTCCATGAGGAATCTGTTTTATTTCAAGCTTCAGAAACCACCCTGAGAGTGGCAGCCTTGAGAAATCTTGGTTTTAGCTGGTGCTATTTCCATTTAAGAAAGGATCTTCCCCACCCTTTCCCCCTACTCTTGTGTGTTGTGTGTGTGTTTAACTGTCTGAAATTTGAAATTACTTCATTGCAGAACTATTTCCCTGAAGGTGTTTTAATCCTTAAATTCTGCAGGAATGAAGGAGTTCGTGTGGGTGTATGTGTGTGATATTTAATTATTTTCTAAAATAATGACAAAGGGGAAATTATTTTTAATTTCAAAAGTGTCTTTATTTATTTTGAATCTTTTTGTTTGATAGGTGGCCCAGGCAAATAGTGTCGTCCATTGGCCTGTGTCGTTATGGTGGGAGGATCGACTGCTGCTGGGGCTGGGCCCGCCAGTCCTGGGGACACTGTCAGCGTGAGTATCATCACCTGGGGACTTCAGCTCCCTAGGAGGGGGGCTCCACCCTCATTCCAGGCTTCACTCTGCACACCAGAGGCTCACGGCAAGCAGGGCTTGGCGGTATGGTTCTGACATGGGAGTTTTCCGTTCCTGTCCCAGGCGCTGCCTCCTTCCAGCCTGAGCCATCTGTAAGGAGCCAGTTGTGTGACTCACAGGGTGCTCATTTCAGCATCTGTCCCCATCTCTCCTGCTTCAGTTTTCTGACCAGGCTCACTCTCTTCTTTGCTGCAGGCTCTGAGATGGGGGTAAGATAATGAGTCTAGACTGTATTTACACTAAATAAACTTAAGGTATAAAATCCTTACCATAGCTGTTGTGTAAAGAGGCCTCTTTTTTTTGAAGTGAGGTTGTATTGACTGTTGACTGTGTTCTAAATGGACCACCCAGTATAATCAAATAATACCTCTGAAAAAGGCATCATTTTTAAGTTCTTTAAGTAATCATGTAATAAGTGTCAAGTCAAAACATTAATTTTTACCTTTTCCTTGATCACAAATGAATATTTTTAATATATTTTTATTGATTTCAGAGAGAAAGGGAAAAGGAGAGATAGATAGGAATATCATTGATCAGCTGCCTCCTGCACACCCCCTACTGGGAATGGAGCCCACAACCCAGGCAGGTGCTCTTGATTGAATCAAACTCAGGACTCTTCAGTCCACAGGCCGACACTCTGTTCACTGAGTCAAACCGGCTAGGGCACAAATGGATATTTTTATGGTAAAAATCAAAGCTACAGCACAAAAGTTGGAAAAATTTGTTCCCAGTATTTTTTCTGGATTTCAAAATTATATCTCACTCTCCTGCAAAAAAAAACCCCACACAAACAAACAAAAAACAAACACCCCCCACACACAAAGCACCCACAAATAAGTAAATTTCAGGAGCATCTTTAGAGTACTAGGTGGGCAGGTCTGTTGAGATGATGGGGACAAAAGTGGGTTCTATATATCCCAGTGTTTTACTGCTAATAAGAAAGGGCCTGAAAAGAATAGAGAAGGGTAGTTACGAAAGCTGGAGCTGGAAGGGGAGGAGCTTGCCTTAGAAACGTGTTGGTAATGTGAAGAGTAAATTTAAGTTCACTTTAAGCAAATTAAATTTACTCTAAGTAAATTAAAGTTAGGTATTCCCTTGGCGGTTTCAGTCTTTGAGAATTGCATGTGATGTCTATCCTGAACTCTCTGAGGAGGGAGAGGGACAGTCACAGGATGACTCTCTAATTGCATGCACAGGCTGACATCTCTGTTTAGGGATGGAAAGGTAAACGGGACTAATGTTTGTCTACCTGCTATCTGCAAGCCACTGGGCCAGACTTTTTGCACAGCTGGGCCATTACATTCTATTATAAAGGGAGATGCTGGTAACTCCAGTTTCCAGTAAACAAAAGAACTAGGCAAAGCTGTTGTGCGTCCACCCCCCGCCCCGCCCCCCCCCCCCCCCCCCCCCCCCCCCCGCTTATTTTACTCAACATTGTTTTTTAAGGGAAGATGGTCTTAAAGAAGAATGGTAGCTGATGGGATATAGTCTTCTGCCAATTTTACCTCCTTTAGAAGTATTTGCACAGCTGGAGGCCACAGGTGTGGAATTTGAAGAGCAATCGGCTTTGAAAATCAAAGGGGGAAGAGTGTACCTTTTTCTTGGCCCAAAACAGGCACCTTTTCCAGATGAAAAATGAGTAGTTTCTTTGCAGGAATGGAGATAGTTTCCTCCTCCTTTGCTGCCTTAATTTTCAGGACGCTCCCAAAGGAAATGCTGAAGTGGTTTGGGGAGTGCACAGCCCCCCAGCCCCACCTAGGACAAGGCTGCGCTGGCGGGAGGCCCTGAGCACAGTGGAGTGACCTTCCCTGAAGGCAGAGTGCCAAGCAGTGGGCAGAGGCGGAGGAGGGCAGAGCACTCTGCCAGATGTGATAAAAGAATTCCGAGGAGAAAACTCTTCAGTCTCTTAGAGGTATTCCCCAGAAAGAACCCTGAGGAGCCGTGCTATGTCTCTTTGCCATGTAGTTAAATTTCCCCTCGTCTGCGCCAGCGTGGTGATTCTGAAGTTGAATGAGCGTAAAGGCCTTTCAAAATTTCAGCGGCATTACAAAATTTAAACCTGCTAAGAGTCACTTTTTACATAGTAGCTTTCCCAGCAAATCCAGGGTGCTATTTTATTATTTTCTATGCCTTCATTTTGTTTCCAAAAGATTGAAAGTAGTCAAATATAGTATTTGATAGTATTTATCTTTTCCTTCTTGCTGTTCCTCAAGAATCTGAGAAAGCTGCAACATGGCATGAGTTTAAATATTGAAATGATAATGTTATAAAATCTCTAAGGTGATCCGGCACAAACCACAGTTCCTCTTAATTTAGATTTGGTGAAAGTTCAAGAGGCAGAATCATGAAGGGGAACATGGACTCTGGAGCATGACCGCCTGGGTTCCAATTACTTCTGCCTCTAATGAGCTGTGTGACCTTGAACAAGTCATTCAGTCTCTCTGTGCTTTATTCTTCTCATCTCCAAAATGGATCGGAAATAGTATAGTATCTCATAGGTACACCTCTTAGATATAACCAGAACAAAGAGGCGTAAAAAGTTATTTATAAAGCACTTCAACTGCTGCTAGCACAGAATAAATACTATGGATGTGTTTGGTGAATTTAAAGAAATGTAAAGGAATATTGCCATTGAAACAGTGTTGTGAGATGGGATGTTCCCATGCTAGCCGATTCTTTGTTCTTGAGGCGTGATGTATGTATGTTGCATTTTTACTGCCAAAATAAAAAATGGTTCCAAGGTTCTCTGTTGCAATAAAATAAAAAGCCTTTAAATTACAAAGGGCCAGATGGATCTTTACCATTAATATTGGAGATGGCAAAGTGGTAAAAATGAGTTCAAAGATGGATGTTCCCTTGTGTGTGTGTTTTATTTTTCCAGAATCTCAGATGGTCCAAATGACTCTTGTCAGTTCAGAGAACCGGCTGTCTTTGTTTTGCTATAAACAGGTAGAGGAATGCAGGGGTGAGAGGTCAGCTCAAAGTGGGAAGAACTGCCCCCAAAGAGGCTTGTTAGGGACACATGGAAAACTCTGATTAGCTTTTACAGCAAGTTTCTGTGAAATTTAAACCTTTGTCAAGATATTTATTCAAGGACAATGCCTTGCTATTCTTCAACAGATACATCTGGTAATGGATTACCTATAAAAATTCCAAGAAGCTTCTGGGAAATTAACATGAAACATGTTTTTGCCTTTCTGACCCTTAGATAATCTCAGCGTTCTTTCTCATAGGAGCCCTTCCTTATCAGAGGTGCCCTGGTTCTCGTTTTTTTTTTTTTTTTTCTGAATAATTCACTTTGGATTTTCCTTCAGATCAGCACAGCAAAACAAAAGGAAGCTATTCCTACCTATACCCAGAACCTCCCAGTTTATCCTGGAGAAACTGTGTCTGTAAGCTGGGGAGGCCGTTCCCTCATACTGAATATTTATCAGATCTCGCGCCCTAGTGCAAGGGACCCCGTGGTCCTTGTTTACTTCACTTGGTTGAGCAACGTGAGATGTTTTAACTCAGTGTTCATGGGGTCAAATATGTGTATTTCCACAAAACCTGCTGCATTTCATTTCCACTGACTTCCCCTTTTCACGGACTTGTATGGAGAGGCCAGGAGCACTGCAGGCACTAGCCTTGCTCAGCCTCCGCTCTTGGCTCACTGTGTCTAGCCACAAAGCCACAGTTAGCCAGATTCCCATCCTTCCCTCTGGGACTGAGGAAGGAAGGATCAGAGATGCTTCCCAGACAGTCGTAGGAGCTGTCCTCCTGCTTCCTGCCTGTGCCACCAGCACTCCCTCCCAGCATTCCCGCCAGCCGGGAAAGCACGAACTATTCCAGAAATAGGCAGGTTCTGTTTTCACAGTTCTTTTAGAGGCCATACTCTTGCCTTCTTTCTGTCCTTTGCTTCTTTGTTTTGTTTTCTTGACTCATAAGCAGATCTCTACGTAGTGAGAATTCAAAATTTGTTTTTTTCTATTTGCCTTGGGCTTTATTGACTATTGATGTGGCTGTTTGTTGTAAAGGAAAATTTTCTTAATAGGTTCATAACACTAACACACTGATGGTTACATATTTACAGCACACAGCCCCTAATCACTCCCAAAACATTTGTTTCTTGCTCTATAATCATTCTGTTCCTTAACTTTTCCATCATACTAATGGCACAGTTCATTTGAATTATTTTAACAATTTCTTTACTCCTATCAAGTGGAGATCTCTGTAATGAAGATTTCTCAGGGTTTGTATGTTTTATTTTACTTTTTAAAAAAGTCTTTATTGTTGAAAGTATTACATATGCCCCCTTGCCTCCCCTCCATTGACCTTTTCTATATTTTATTTTACAAAGCTGTGTATGCCTTGGAAGCAATTCTTAAGTAAAAGCTCTAGACGAATGGGGACAACTGAGTCCAGTCCTGGCTTTTATACCTGACTGGAGGCCCGATGCACGAAATTCGGGCAAGGCCTTCAGCCCTCACAGCCGCAGGGGCTTGCCTCAGCCCTTGCAGCTCCAGCTTTGTCTGGAAGGTCGTCCGGAAGGTCCTTTGGCTGTCCAGTCTAATTAGCATATTATGCTTTTATTATTATAGATTAGCTGTTTACATTTCTGAGCTGCAGTTTTCTTATTTTTTAAGCAGATTTCTATGACTCCATAATGTAGAAAAGAGTAGATAGGCTCTATTTCTAATCTAGATGGTTGACTGTTTATTTGTAGATTTGGCTGTATATGTCGCTTTGACAATAGTAGTTCTGTTGAAAGTGCTTTACAGGAGAGTAAAGAAAAACTCAAAATACAACTAGTTCCATGCTTCAATAAAACTATTCAGTTTCTGACTTCTTTGGCTGTCAGTGAGCAATTTGTGGTTTCTGAAGGAAGTTATGTGGATTAGGGTGGTTTTGCATCATTATTACTTAATACCAGACAAAAATGCAGATGTTTTATGTTTCTCTGGAGATTTTGGAAAGATATAATACCTAGCCTTGCCAGTGTGGCTCAGTGGTTGAGAGTCGTCCCATGCACCAAGAGGTTGCAGGTTGGATTCCTGGTCAAGGCACATGCCTGGGTTGTGGGCTCAATCCCTGGTGTGGGGTGTGCAGGAGGCAGCCGATTAATGTTTCTCTCATTGATGTTTCTCTCTAAAATCAATAAAAACACATATATTTTTTCTTTTTTTTTTTTAAGATATAACACCTACACCTAGAGTTTGACTCTGCTTTATTTGCTTTAAACCTCATTTTCTCCTTCCTCTCACTGAAGTTAATAAGGCTACAACTGTACAACTTTTGAATTCTTATCAATATTAGATAAACTTATAGATTAGTAACTTATAGGTTAGTTCAAAATAGGGACTGAGAGACAGTAATTCATTCTGAAGCTATTTTGGGGTTGTCATATAATTTCAGTTGGATGACCCATGTTACTGGCTAATGATTGTGGATTACTGGAAAGAATGATGAGCAAATTGTTGAATTCCTTCTGTATTTCAAATGAAAAAGTTATTAGTTTAAAGCAGAGAATTTTGATTAAGAAAATGAAATGTTTAAATTTCATGTTTAATTCCTTACTTGTATCTGGGCTTAGTAACTTGGCCTTGTCAGTGGAACATAATTTATTTTTGCTTCCTACACTGGCGATTGATTTCATACCCCAGTCACAAAATTATATAGATTATGCCTTTGATTATTTACATTTTGAACATTTCTTTAACACAATCAAGAGTAAATAAGAAATGTAGGAATCTGCTTTGAAGGCCATACATAGTGTTCCCCATCAAAGAGGTTATTTCTAGTGAATTGCTTTCCATTTGTAGTTGACAACTGAACTATGGCAACCTCCATTGAAGATGAATTAGCATTTTATCGATGAAACTTTTAAAAAGTATTTGTATTGATTTCAGAGAGGAGGGGGGAATGAGAGAGAGACAGAAACATCAATGATGGGAGAGGATCATTGATTGGCTGCCTCCTGCAATAGATGAAACTTTTTTATATCCGTACAATTATATGGACTCCAGGAGTAACTGGGAGTCTCAAGGTGGGTTGTGCTGCCCAGAGCAATGTTGAAGACAGTGAGAGGCCACCTTAATGCAGCCAGGCAGGCTTTGCTGCCTTAATGTTAATCAGCTTCCTCTAGTTTTGGGGTAAGAATGCAGAACTTGCCTTCTCCCTTTTTAGGTAGGAATAAAAACAAGGCGGTGGACAATCATATTACTACTAGAGGCCTGGTGCACGAAATTCAAAATTCGTGCAGTCGGGTTGGGGAGGAGGTGTCCCTCAGCCTGGATTGTGAGAGGGCGCCGGCCAGGCTGAGGGACTCCACTGGTGCACTACCGGGGCCAGGGAGGGATGCGGGAGGGCTCTAGGGCTGTGGTAGGCGAGCTGCGGCTCCCGAGCCACATGTGGCTCTTTGGCCCCTTGAGTGTGGCTCTTCCACAAAATACCATGTGCAGGTGTGCGTGCACAGTGCGATTGAAACTTCATGGCCCATGTGCAGAAGTCGGTATTTTGTGTAAGAGCCACAGTCAAGGGGCCAAAGAGCCGCATGTGGCTCGTGAGCCACAGTTTGCCGACCACTGCTCTAGGGCATGTCCAGCCTGTCTTGCTCAGTCCTGATTGGCTAGACCCCAGCAGCAAGCTAACCTACTGATCAGAATGTCTGCCCCTTGTGATCAGTACACATCATAGCGACTGGTCGACCCATCGATTGTCTGCCCCCTGGTGGTCAGTGCACATCATAGCGAGCAGTTGAGCAGCCTTAGCATATCATTAGCATATTATGCTTTTTTAAAAAAAATATATTTTATTGATTTTTTTACAGAGAGGAAGGGAGAGAGATAGAAAGTCAGAAACATCGATCAGCTGCCTCCTGCACATCTCCTACTGGGGATGTGCCCGCAACCCAGGTACATGCCCTTGACCGGAATCGAACCTGGGACCTTTCAGTCCGCAGGCCGACGTTCTATCCACTGAGCCAAACTGGTTTCGGCAGCATATTACGCTTTGATTGGTTGAACGGACAACCAGACACTTAGCATATTAGGCTTTTATTATATAGGATTTTCAGCACTAAACCTGAATCTCCAAATCCTTAAGAAGTGAAATTTCGGTGTGTTTTTTTTTTTCAGTTCAATTTAGTAATTCTTTTCCCCCAGTTTTATTGAAATATAATTGACATACAGCATTGTAGAAGTTTAAGGTGTACAACATAATGAGGTGTACAACATAATGATTTGAATTATATATATATATATATATATATATATATGTGTGTGTGTGTATATATATATATATATATATAGTGAAATGACTATAAATTAACATCCATCATCTCATATAGTAGATACAAAAGAACAAATATATTTTTCTTGTGATAAGAACTCTTAGGATATACTCTCTTAATGACTTTCACGTATAGCATACAGCAGTGTTAAATATAGTCATGTTGTAATTCCATCCCTAGTACTTATTTATCTTATAATTGTTTGTATCTTTTGACTGCCTTCTTCCAATTGCTCCTCCCTGCACCTGACCCCTCTGGTAACAGTGTGAAATTTTTGATTAAGAATTTTCAAACACCACTTTCTTTGAGAAAGTTATTTAAAAGCACCATGTACTTTGGGCAACTTCAAGTGGTCTTGGAATGCAAATTCCAAACTAAAGCAGTGCTGAAGAAGTTTGACCTTTGCAAACAGGTAGTTTTTGAACATGTGTAGTCTTGAAAGTTCAGGTTCACAGAAATTACTTTGTTCCTTCATTCTTTGCCCCCATTAGAACTGACCTTTATATAATACTATTTAGACCTACTAATTATATAGGATTTTCAGCACTAAACCTGAATCTCCAAAGTTCATAAAGTTCAGCTGGGCATGTCATACCTTTATAGATTAGAAATTTTAGTACTGCCCAAGCTGGGAGGTAAGGCCAAGTGAAGGGAAGTGCTCTAGTTGCTGCAAATTCAGCTGCTTGGATTTGTCCATGAACAGCCGTCATAGGCCCTAGCCAGTTTGGCTCAGTGGGTAAAGCATGGGCCTGTGGACTGAAGAGTCCCAGGTTCGATTCTGGTCAAGGGCATGTACTTTGATTGCAAGCTCCTGGCCCTGGTCAGGGCCATGCGGAAGTCAACTAATCGATGTGTCTCTCTCACATCAGTGTTTCTCTCTGTCCCTCTCCCTTCCACTCTTTCAAAAATCAATGGAAATATTCCACCCCAAAGCTAAGGAATATACATTCTTCTCAACTGCACATGGGACATTTTCAAAGATAGACCACATATTAGGACACAGGCTAAGTCTCTACAAATTCAAGAAGACTGAAATCATCTCAAGCATCTTCTTAGATCTAAATGGCATAAAATTAGATATCAACTACAATAAAAACAATAAAAAATAATAAAACACATGGAGGCTAAATAGCATGCTACTAAATAAACAATGAATGGGTTACCAAAGAGATCAAAGAAGAAACAAAAAACATTCTGGAAACAAATGAAGATGTAAACACAACAATCCAAAATCTATGGGACACAATGAAAGCAGTCCTGAGAGGGAAGTTCATAGCTCTACAGGTCTACCTCAAAAAAAAAAAAAAAAAAAAAAAAAAAAACACACAAGAAAAAATAGTAATAAGTTACCTAACCCAACAACTGAAAGAACTAGAAAGAGAGCAACAAGAAAAGCCCAGAGTAATGGAAGGAAATAATAAAGATCAGAGTGGAAATAAATGACATAGAGATAAGACAAAACAAAACAAAAACCACAATACAAAAGGTCAATAGAACCAAGAGCTGGTTCTTTTAAAGGATAAATAAAAAATCAATGGAAAAAATATCCTTGAGTGAGGATTAAAAAACAAAACAAAAACACCCACCATAGTACAATGCTGCTTGAAAGTGCACACACATAACCACACTGGGACTAAGGAGGCATTTCTGGCCCCAGCAACAATACTGGGTTTTTTACTTGAAAACTTTTTGATAAGCTTTGAGAAATATTGGTATTCTCCCCCCTTTCCCCTTCCCTCCCTTTTTTCATTATAGCAGATGTAATAGACATCTGTAGAATTCATGTTATATGCATTTTCCCCAATTTTTAATTGTTTTTCAATTATAGATTATATTCTTAATTACTTTGTATTAGTTTCAGGTGTGCAGTATGCTGGTTAAAAATCATATACTTTACAACGTGACCCCTTTGATATTTCAAGTACCCACCTGGCACCATACATAGTTATTAAAATATTGACTATGCTGTACTTTACATCCTGTGACTGTTTTGTAATTACCAATTTGTACTTTTTAAAAAAATTCTTCATTGTATAAAGTATTATATATGTCTTCTTTTTCCCCCATTGACCTCTCCCTGGCCACTCCCACCCCTCAGCACATGCCCTCATCCCGCCCCCCCTAGTGTCTGTGTCCATTGGTTATGCTTATATGCAGGCATACAAGTCCTTTGGATTATCTCTTACCTCCCCCCCCCCCCCCCCCCCCCCTTCCCTCTGAGGTTTGATAGTCTGTTTGATGCTTCTCTGTCTCTGGATCTATTTTTGTTCACCAGTTTATGTTGTTCATTATATTCCACAAATGAGTGAGATCATGTGATATTTATCTTTCTCTGACTGGCTTATTTCACTTAGCATAATGCTCTCCAGTTCCATCCATGCTGTTGCAAATGGTAAGAGTTCTTTCTTTTTTACTGCAGCGTAGTATTCCATTGAGTAGATGTACCACTGTTTTTTAATCCACTCATTTGCTGATGGGCACTTATGCTGTTTCCAGATCTTAGCTATTGTAAACTGTGCTGCTATGAACATAGGGGTGCATATATCCTTTCTGGTTGGTGTTTCTAGTTTCTTGGGGTATATTCCTAGAAGTGGGATCACTGGGTCAAACGGGAGTTCCATTTTTAGTTCTTTGAGGAAACTCCATACTGTTCTCCACAGGGGCTGCAGCAGTCTGCATTCCCACCAGCAGTGCACTAGGGTTCCTTTTTACTCTACATTCTTGCCAGCACTTGTCATTTGTTGATTTGTTGATGATAGCCATTCTGACAGGTGTGAGATGTACCTCATTATTGTTTTGATTTGCATCTCTCAGATCATTAGTGACTTTGAGCATGTTTTCATATGTCTCTTGGCCTACTGTATGCCCACTTTCCAAAAGTGTCTATTTAGGTCCTTTGCCCATCTTTGATTGGATTGTTTATCTTCTTTTTGTTAAAATGTATGAGTTCCCTATAAATTCCAATTTGTACTTCTTAATTCTTTTCCCCTTTTCACTTAGTTGCCCAAACTCCCTCCTCTCTGGCAACCATCAGTCTGTTCTCTGTATCTATGAGTCTGTTTCTATTTTGTTTGTTTATTTTGTTGCTTAGATTTCATATATAAGTGAAATCATATGGTATTTGTATTTTTCTGACTGACTTATTTCACTGCTCATAATATCCTCTAGGTCCATCCATGCTGTTACAAATGGTAACATTTCATCCTTTTTTTTATGGCCAAATAATATTCCATTGCTTATATGTACCATGATTTTTTTATCCACTTGTCTGTTGATATATGCATTATGGGTCAGTTGAATCAACTGCATGCTTTAAAGTGACAATTCAGTGATGGTGAATGATCCCACGCAGCATCTTCAGTGAATAGTGGAAGAGACTCATCACAGGGCTGGGCTTTCATCGTGGGGGAGACAAAAGGGAAGGAGAGAAAGGTCCTGATGACCTAGTTCTTATTCCTCCCCCCTCCTCCCACACTACCATACACAGATCCCTTTGCCCCCTTTCCACCACTTTTGTGCAGGTTTTTAAATTTTCCCATCAATCTTTTATAGTAAAATATATATTTATTTTATAAGAGAAAATGCATTCATATCCTCAAATGCTCCTCCTCAAAGCAATGGCTATTACCAATTTTTGTGTACCTTTTAGAAATATTTTACATACTTATGGGAAAATTCCTATAATTCTTTTCCCCCACTTCTTCTATACAAATGAAACCATACTATATATACACTATTCTGTACCTTGCTTATTTCTTCTAACTATACATTTTGAAAGTCTTTCTTTATCACCAGCACATGAAGAGCCTTTTTTTGGAATCATTGTATCTCTATACCAGTGATGGCGAACCTTTTGAGCTCGGCGTGTCAGCATTTTGAAAAACCCTAACTTAACTCTGGTGCCGTGTCACATATAGAAATTTTTTGATATTTGCAACCATAGTAAAACAAAGACTTATATTTTTGATATTTATTTTATATATTTAAATGCCATTTAACAAAGAAAAATCAACCAAAAAATGAGTTCGCGTGTCACCTCTGACACGCGTGTCATAGGTTCGCCATCACTGCTCTATACCCTAATTTATTAACCAATATCTTATTAATGGACATTTATGTTGGTTCTACTCTTTTACTAATACAAAAAAATCTAAAATAAGCAACTTTGAACATACATAGAAAAAAATATTGTTTTGCATGTGTTCTAGTATTTCTGTGAGATCACTTTTTCTGTGTGATCAAATGGCATACATTCTTAACTTTAGACAGTTGGCCAATGGTTTCTTTCCTGGTAGTAAGTAGGTAAGGGGAAATACTGGATTGCAGTCTGACATAAGGCTCTGGCAGTCCTATATCTAGACTCTTAATTTGTTGCTTGATTCTAGTTTCCCCCGCCAAACCTCTCTGACAAGTTAGTGAAGGACCCTCTAGCCCCATTTTTCATTTGTGATCTCTTGGACTAGAGTCAACTGGCTGATATTGGGAGGATGGGGTGAGGTTTGTCCATTTGCCAGGATTTCCACCTGGCTTCTTGCCTATTGGTTTTCTATATTTTATGGATGTGAGTTTCTTTTTGCTTTTAAGAAAAACTCACAAATTCTTTTCGGAGTTGCTTAATTCATTGACTTTTTATTCTCTTTATAGGCCAGCCATAATTTGCATGCCTATGTAAATGCCAGTAAATGTTTGCTTTTTTACTAGACCTCTGATCCATTAGGAAGGGTTATGTAGAATTTTGATATCTGAATAAAGTTTTTTGGGGGACACCTGTTAGGATAAAAAGATTTTCAGGAAATAGGAATATAGTTTTATACTAAAAGACTTTTAAAAAGTGACTTTAAAACTGTAGGGCCATAGCTTTCTCATAGTTATTCTAATCCTTATCACAATTATATACTTAAATTGTATAATGAAAACAAAATAAGAAATGCATGCATAAGTAAAAAATTTAAAAAGACTCAGGTTGAGAGAGAGAAAAGTCTTTCTGACATCCCAATATTTCTGACATCTAGATCCACCCCTCATGAATTATTTCCTATTGATCCTTACAGAGACTTCTAAGCATTTTCAAAATTTTCCCTGTTCATAAAGTAATAGCACAGAGTAAGAACTGTTCTGTATCTTCTTTTTTTATAATACTAGAGGCCGATACACAAAATTCATGCAAGTTTAGGCCCTTGCGTCCCCATGGCCTCCCCCCCTCCCCGACTGGTTGTTCCAGAAGGTTTTCTGCCGTCCAGTCTAATTAGCATATTAGCTCTTTATTATATAGGATTACATTTTGGAGACCATTTCTTATCACTACATGTAAATCTCACTTATTCTTTGAAATGGCTGCACAGTATACCAAAATATTAAAATCCCCTATTTATGCACATTTAGGTGTTTTTCAGTATTTTGTTTTTATGAAATATGCTGCAATGAATATCTCTACAGATTCATCGTCATTGTTCTATACATTTAGATGTGGGATGTTTCTAGAGACATCCTATTTTTATGTAAATACAGTAATTAAAGAGCTCATTTTACTTGTATAAATTTTATTATATAAAATATGTAACTTAAAAGAGATTAAATATGGATAATGTTACAAAGTGGAAACCTTCTGTTCAGTCATTTTCTATTTTTGATTTCTTAACGAAATACCTTAAAAGAGAAGTAGAATAGATTTCTTTGAATTTGTTTATGTTCTACCTTGTGTGGGGAAGGATGTGCCATGTCTTCCAGGAAAGCATACAATAAACTAGGAATATAGAATTAACAAGGTCTAGGGGGCAAAAAAAGAAAGGACAGAATAAAAGGTAAGATGTTGAGAAAAGAATTATTAAAATGCAGATAGATAAAAGCCATAGGATCCTAAATATGTCTTGTCATTTGGCTCTTCACTTCTGGTAGCCAAAGGAAAAAGGAAAGCATCATTGCTCATATAATTCATGTTGTTTGTAGCTATAAAGCAAACCATTTATTTGGGGAAGGTATGGCTTTTCCCACAGATAGTTCTGAAGGAAACCTTTCATGTTGTCCTTTGCAGAGTGGGAGTGGATGATGGGAGTGGAAGGGGACTGTGACATTTCTACCATGAAGCCAGTTTTGGTTTCTAAAGCTGTTTCATAGAACATCTCCAATGCTAAGTGAGGCCCTTACTCTAGTAGAACATGGAAGGCAATTCTATATGCCATTTAAGAAAGTACTATCTATGTACCTAGCTTTCTGAGCCACCGCTCCAGAATATCTAGCTGTGATGGATGAACTGTTGAGGGCTTTATGGACAATTTTGGGTTAGACAAGACAGTTCCAAGTTAGGATCTCTAATAATGTCCCGGAGTTTGCTGTATTATTAATTAAAAGCCACTCCATATCTTTTTGCTTTTGTTTTAGTTCGTATCTTTTAAAAATCAGTCATCATCAGTTGATGGAGTTGGTACATTGTGAATGGATTGTAGATAGGGGTCTCCTAGGATCGAGTATGAGGTTCTGTAAAGAAATCAGTGGGGGAAATTTCTGTATCAGTTTTGTATGAGCCATTAGTTTTGTATTCGTTAGATATCTATATATTAGCTCATCATCATTTTGCTATATTCTTACTTCTGTGTAAATTATGGCTTGGAGTAAGAGGTGGATGAGGCACAAACTGGAATAAGGGCCAGTGAACCCAGGAACAGCAAAATCTTGACCAGTGCTCATTTCCCCGAAGCTCCAGATTGTTACAGGCGTGCAAAGGAGCCAACATGACCCGAGTTGTTACCCTAGTTCACTGGATCTCATGGAGGGCTGCTCTAAATAACCATGTAGGCCTATAATAGACTCAAAGCAGAGCCTGTGGTAAGTATTCTTCAAGTCCCCATCCACGCCCAAACTGCGCTGTGAGGAAGTGCTCATTCCCACACACTCCTGAAGTCCCAGGGACACTGGAACCTGAAACGCTGATGCACACGTGCCCTAGGCGATCAGCACCAACCAAGAATCTACCCTGTCTGAGTTTTCACCCTTTATCAACTTGGAGGGGAAGTGAGGATTTTTACATGAGCAGGGCCAAGGTCTTTCACTTCATAGGAACCAGTAAGTGATCAGTTCTCAAAGATGATGCCAAGATAGTTTGGCTTGAAAATTTTTCAAAAAATTTCGAAGTGACTACACCCATAGAAAAATACTGAGGGCACAGGCCTGATGTGATTGACAGTGCATCCCTGGGACTCTACCAGAGCAAATCAGTTGCAAAACATACACCTATTTACTAAAAAACTGGTGTATTACAAGACATAGTTTTGTTAAGTAATATCAAATGTAAAGAAATTCTCCACCTGAGTGCACTAAAACTTTTTTTAGAGTTTTTCTGATTTCATCACTTCATTACTACTAGTGCATAATTAAAGAGAGCGTTATGGTCATAATAGAATTCCGAATAAAATTCCTAATAAAGCCAGCATACAGGAGTACACTAAAACCTACATATGATAAAGTATTATTATGTATTAGTATGTGTTTAGTAACAGATATCTATATGTTTATTCAATATTCTTTATTAAATTCTCAAGAGTTTTAGTTTTTAGTCTGATGAAACACTGTAAAGTCAACTTGTTACTTTTAACTCTCATGGAAGGAAAAGATAGAAGTACTCAAAGTGGTTTCTTACCTTGAGAATTTAGAGGTTGATTTGCGGGGGGGCGGGGGGAGGGGCGTTAAATGTAATTAGAAGTCCCCCCGGCTATTATATGTAATTAGAAGTCCTCATTTCCTGTCGGACATTAACTAAAGGCTGGAGACAGCCTTGGTGGGTACTAGATGTCAGTGGAGAGTCGGTTTGCAATTAAGGATTTGCCATGGGTGATTTGCACGTGAGTAATCTTAGACTCAACTAAATTTTAAAACTGAACACTTGATTTAGTCAATATCTTTTTCACCATTCTGTGTATTAGCAATTTTCAACTGTTGTGCCTCAAGAATTTTTAAAACATGCATACCTGACTATTTAGTCAGGGGCACTGACCTCTTTTCCCTAAGATTGTTAAATAAAAAAAATGACAACCAATACAACATTAGCCATCCAGTGTGAATGAATCAAAATTATACCTACTTTTTTGGTCAGGTTGCTAAAAAGTACAATATATTTTTTGGAGTGCCACAGAATTTTAGTAATTAGTTTATGTGTGCTGTGAGATGAAAAAGACTGAAAATCGCTGCTGTAGATTAATTATATAAATTCTTCAAAACTGAATTTGTTTTCCTATTATAACATTACATCACAAAATTAGGGTTGCCTTTTGAAGATATTGACTTATGAACTTTCAGGAAAGATGTCATCACAGTTTAAATTTGTGCTAATATACACAAAGGAAGAAACCATTAAGAATTTCTGGATTTAGGCTTACTTTGCCAATAACAATGTTGTTTTTCAAAATCTTTAGCCTTGTTTTTATAAATCAGAGTTCTCAAACTCAGTTTCTATGAAAGATCCCTAAATGGTCAAAGGTGTGTGTTGCTAAATTTTCAGAAACTTACTTCATAGATAGACTTTCAAATATAAGCTTTCTGCCACCCAAAATATTATTTTAAAGTTCAGTACCTTCTATTTTTCTTCAGTGTTAAGATTTTGTAGGTACTTGGTAATTATCTGCCGTATGCATGCATTCCAACAAATAGCAAATAATAGAAAAATAAATTGCAATTCATGCTTAGCTGTATTTTTTAATGTATGTGGGTATTTAGAGTTGATTTTATATTACATACACTTACTGTGGTAATAGTTTTTACTAGGTAATGGTTCAAGGTCTTTTGGCCCTTGAATTGAATTTTTAAATCATTGATGGATTAAAAGATTTATTGTATCTTGGTGTCTATATATGGCCAAGAATTAAGACATTTTCATTTTCTAAATAAGACAGGTTTGTTTTTAAATTAATTAAATTGAGGGAACTAAACATAATTTATGAAGAAATAATTTATGTATTTGCTAAATGTTCTGTTCTCTAATCTTGTGTTAAAGTCTGATGAATTCTGTAGCTTTAATACTTATAAAATAGTGGACTAAAAGTTGGGATCATCCAAATTCTCACTTAAAATGTTATTCATGGGATCAGTTGTCCTGGATGTTGGTATTATAAATGTAGAGAGCTGAATAGTTGTCTATGAATAGCATTTGACACACCAATATTAACTTTTTCCCACTGTCATTCACTTTATTTTTACTATCATTATTTTTATTGTTGACGCTATTACAGATGTCTACTATTTTCCTCCCATTTGTCCTCCTTCACCTAGTCCCTTCACCCTCTCCCAGCCTTCATCACATTGTTGTCTGTGTCTGTGGTCTATGCATTTATATTCTTTGGCTGATCTCTGTCAGTCTGTTCCATGTATCCGTGCCTCTGGTTCTATTTTGTTCATCAGTTTATTTTGTTCATTAGATTCCACATATAAGTGAGATCCTATGGTATTTGGCTTTCGCTGACTGGTTTAGTCACTTAACATAATGCTCTCCAGATCCATCTATGCTGTCACAAAGGGTAAGAGTTCCTTCTTTTTTATAGCCACATAGTATTCCATGGCGTATGTACCACAGCTTTTTTTATTCACTCATCTACTGATGGGCATGTGGGCTGTTTCCATACCTCAGCTATCCTATATAATAAAAGGGTAATATGCAAATCGACTGATCAGTAGAATGATTGGTCACTATAACCCGCACTGATCAGCAGGGGGCAGACACTCAACGCAAGAGCTGCCCTGTGGTGTTCAGTGCACTCCCACAGGGAGAGCACTGCTCAGACAGAAGCCGGGCTGAAGGCTGGTGAGCGCAGCAGTGGTGGCAGGAGCATCTCCCGCCTCTGTGGCAGTGCTAAGGATGTCTGACTGCCAGCTTAGGCCCGGTCGGTGGGGAGCGGGTCTAAGCCATCAGTAGGCCATCCCCCAAGGGCTCCTGGACTGTGAAAGGGTGCGGGCCAGCTGAGGGACTCCCCCGCCTCCCAGGTGCACGAATGTTGGGCGCCAGGCCTCTAGTTGTAAATAATGCTGCTATGATCATGTGGGTGCATATATTCTTTCTGATTAGGGTTTCAGGATTCTTAGAATATATTTCCAGAAGTGGGATCACTGAATCAAAAGGCTGTTCCATGTTTAAGAAACTTGTTTTCTTTTTAAAATAGCTATATTTTATTGATTTCAGAGAGGAATAGAGAGGGAGAGAGAGATAGAAACATTAATAATGAGAATCATTGTTCAGCTGCCTCATGCACGCCTTCTATTGGGCATGGAGCCTGCAACCCAGGCATGTGCCCTGATCGGGAATCGAACTGTGACCTCCTAGTTCGTAGATCGCCACTCAACCACAGAGCCACACTAGTCAGGCAAGGCAGTTCCATTTTTAATTTTTGGAGGACACTCCATACTGTTTTGGGTTTCGTCCAAAAAGGTTGCATCTGTCAGCATTCTCACCAACAGTGGACAAGGGTTCCCTTTTCTCCATATTCTCTCCAACCCTTGCTGTTTGTTGACTTATTGATGATAGCCACTCTGGCAAGTGTTAGTTAATATTTCATTATAGTTTTAATTTGCATTTCTCTGAAAATTAGTGATGTTGAACATTTTTTCATATGTCTATTGGTCATGTGTATATCCTCTTTAGAGAAATGTCTATCTAGGTCCTTTGCCCATTTTTTAATTGGATTGTTTGTCTTCCTGGTGTTGAGTTGTATAAGTTCTTTGTATATCTTGGAGATTAACCCTTTATCAGATGTATCATCGGCAAATATGTTCTCCCATATTGTAGGTTCCCATTTCATTTATTGATCATTTCTTTTGCTGTGCAGAAGCTTTTTACCTTGATGTGTTCCATTTGTTTATTTTTTCCTTTGCCCTAGGAAATATATTGGCAAAAAATATTCTACATCAGATATCTGAGATTTTATGGTCTATGTTTTCTTCTAGGATTTTTATGGTTTCGTGACTTACATTTAAGTTTTTTATCTATTTCAAGTTTATTCTTGTGTATGGTGTAAATTGATGGTCTTGTTAACATTAACTTTTTTTGACAATGAGAAATAGGGCATGACATTTAAAGTTGGGGCATGGGGAATTTTTAGAGTTACTACTTTTTCTAGCTAAAGACTAGGGTTGAGAGGTAGATGTACAGTGTCAGGAGGGACCTTTCCCTTCCATGCATGTACCTGGCATTTGTCACCTGAAAGGAGGTACATGTGTCATGCTATGCTCTATGTGCTCAAGAGGCCGTATGAGTCCTGTCTGAGTCACGTGGAAACTGCATCCGTTATCTTAGCCTGAAGCATTTTATTATTTATTTTCCAATGATTATGATTGGCCTAACATTTGGGCATTTTATAATCCTTTACAGCAAGTTAAACTATATACCAGATGATAGACACACATTTGGATCGTAAGCAGGCTCAGTTCCTTAGGGTTTCTTATCCCTCATTTTAACACCGTCCACAGCCCAGGATTGCCTCCAAATCTATAAACCTGTGTTTAGCACGCAGGGAGTAATCCCTGAATAATTTAGTTTCTCTGACTTATATTAGTCACAATTTCATAAAGTCACCAGAGTGCGTATTGTTTTTAACTATGCCTAACATCCCTGAGAACCTTCAGTGAAGTGCATAGCATCAGTGAGAAGCCTCAGAGGTATCTAAGCAGCGGTTCTTGGGCAAGTGGCAGGAGAGAACTGGGGGGTTCGCTGGTAACATTGCCTGTATTTAGTGCTGTGGCTGTTTTACACTGGCTGTAAAGAACACAGATTATTTGGAGGAAATGAGACAGGATCATCTATATTGGGTGCTACTAATGAATCCTATTTTAGTGCTGTTCACGGTGGTGTTTATACCACATGCAAAAAAATACATGTAGTGCATTTATTTTTGGCAACTTTCACAAAGATTATGGTGATGGTTGCCTATGAAAATTTCCTTATGTGTCAAAAGAAAATAGATTCCAGAAACTTCCTGGAAATAATCTCTTCCAGGTTTAACATTTCTTTAAAATGCAGTTTTGTATAGTTTAAAAATGCAAGTGTTAAAATATGGGGCATTTGCTAAAGTTTCATGCTAAAAGTCTTATTAGTGGATGTATATATATCAATATTATAAAATTCACAAAATCTCTGAGTGTCAAGGCTGACTTCTGTTAAGTTGGAAAAATGTGACCCAACTTAACGATATTCTAAAATGAAAATAAACTATACAGAACTCTTTGGCTGCTTGTTAGGAAATAATGATGTTTGCTATTCTTTATTGTTTAAACTTTTGTTTAAAATCATTTAATATATTTTTCTTGAGAATTAGATTATTCAAAATTGGCAATTAAAGAGTATTAAAGAAACGGTATCCTTTTATATTTTTCCCTTTTCATATATAACCATTGTTATAAACAATTGTTCTTAATATGTGATCTGCAATCTAATTTTTAGTTTATGCTTTGATTTATTTTCAGTTTTTTGTTTAGATTGTACCTGATATATTTCATTATCTATTTTAAGAAATGTATCAACATCAAGGTATGGTGAATTCTTTTGAAGTTAACAACAGTAAAAAATCCCCACTAATTTCTTATAAACCTAACCAACATAAAAAATCTCTAACAAGGAAATCTAACATGTGCCTTTAAAGATATAGAGCAATAATTCTGCATTGATAAAATTACTACAACATTTAAATCAAATTGAACATAGAATTGTTTTCTTTTGCTGGTGCCCAAAAGAAGGCTCTATTCATCTAATTTTAAATTCTACAAATAAATATACAAATTGAAAATTAAAGTGAGTGTTTTATGCTTTAAGGAGGTAAGATGTTAATGCAAAAGAGAAGTAATAAAATAATCTCTTCCCTTACCTCTAGGGTCTCTAGGCTGGTCAAATCCTGACCATTATTAGTCGTGTTTCAAGTTTCTTCCATTTACTTTCATTAAACTGAGTTATTTATGTATCCTTTAAGTGAAATGGCTGAGCTTTCTGGGTAATTCTTGTTGCTATGGACAACCAAAGCAGCCATGCAAGAAGAAAATGCTGTGGAAGGAAAGAAAAAAAAACCCTTAATATTTCTTCCCCAAATTTGAAGAGAAAAGGGAACACACAGTATCTAAGAAAGCAGGTAAGTAAAGATATATCCGATTTAAAATCTACCAGCCTTGGTTACTAATTGATCAAAGGTTTTAATTTTTTTCAGATACTTTGTCCAACACACATATAAATAAAAGGATACTGTCTCTTGGAACCAAAAATTAATATTCTGAAAAGTGAGAAATTGGATTGGAAGGTACAGTGTCACAAAAGGTCTGAATATTTTAACTTAGAATTTGGACTATGAAAGAATAGCACAACTTCAGTTATTGGTTAATATTTTTGTTACAAAATGTTTTCTAATGACAAAATGGTGACTAAAATATTACTATTTTAAACATGTCCTAGATTTTTTTTTGTTTCAGAAAAGCACTGAAAGTTGAATATGTGTAAGTCTCCGGGAATGTAACAAGTTGATAAATACCCAAGTTCCGCCTCCTTACAGAGAAAAGATCTGGAATTTCTTTTTTTGGACATTTGTTTTGCAGCTTTCTACGTCTTAAGGCAGAGAATAGCCAGGATAAGGTGCCAGCTCAAAGGTTAGACGAACATATTTCTTGCAATAATTTTGGCTAATATATGTCTTAAAAGGCATAACTTCTAAATAATAACTTCACAAAATTAATCAATAAAACTTAACATTAGTTGTGGTTTTTTGAGTTGCTTTTGTGGGGAGAACTATGTTCCTTAGAGATGTGTTTATTCTGTTCATAATTATACTAAGTTAACTCTATTTCAGTTATTACATTAAACTTTTCCCTTTCAGTTTGTAATTTCTTTCTCTTGTTTTGTGAATCTAATAAATTGACCTCCATTCTAACCTAAAGGGACAGTTTATATTTTTAATACTTAAAGAAGCAAATTTTAAAAAACCCACAAAGTTCACCAAATGAAATTACTAACACCAGCCTATCATTAACCTGAGGGAATTGTATTCATATTAATTCTTCATGGAAAAATTCAGGTAAGAAATATTTTTTTGTATAAAAGACATAAGATGTTATAGTAGCACCTACAACTATTCATGCTATTCTTTTTGGTACATAAAGAGTTCCTTGTTTAATGTATTTTTGGAAGTGAATAATGCCACTTAACAGATCACCCTACTGACACTTCAGTGGAAAATTTTGGTGAAATATGTGAAATTCTATTTAATTAAATTAGTGCAAAGAAGACAACATACTTTCACCTGATAGATGAAAGAGAGGATTTTGATAACAACATTTGGGAACAAAATTGGTAATGCTAGAAATAAAAGTTAAGGAATTTCTTCAGGGAGACTTAAAAAAGTTCAAGTGTCTGTATCTTATAGTTACTCACAGTTCCAGAATTAACTCGCTGAGCTATGACTGAGTTAGGGAGGCAGTGCCATAGAGAGAGTAGAAGGTGGGCTTTGTCACCAACAGATCTGGGTACAGGTCCTGTTCCTGTCACTTGCGGACCATGAGATATTAGATATTTTATTTAACTTTTCTGAGCCACAATTTCTACTCTATAAACCTATTTTGCAAGATTGTTGCTGGATTGATAAATGCTTGCTACTATCAGTGTGTGATGATATATAGAACAAATGAACTCTGAACTGTGTTTTCTAGGGTCCATTGTAGTATCCATAGTATAGCCTGTTTTTAAATACATTTTGTTTACCCTGCCCATCTTTTGAAAATAGTCACTTCTCTAATGAAGTTCACATTGCTTTTTGCAAATGTGTGTGTGTGTGTGTGTGTGTGTGTGTGTGTGTGTAACTCAAAGAGAAGTGAAAAGGAGACAATTTGCAAACCTCAGACTGGAGTAAGGTTTTGGTTACCTAACCCAACCCAAAAAAAAGGAACCGAAGGAACTAGAATTTAGCTGTAGAGTTACAACTACAGATGCTATGATTTATTTGGCGCACACTTACTTCGCTAACTAAAATTGCATTTAGAGTGACTGTGATTGATTCGACAAACATTGGAGAGCTCACTAGGGGCAAGGAGTTAAGGTGGTTGCTGGGAGAGTTGCGAAGATTGGTAAGACGTGGACTCTTCTTGCAAGGAGCTGAATGGTAAGAGGCTGTCCCATTCCTTCGTATTCTCAGGTAGGAAAGAGTTAGGGATGAAGAGTTGAGGTTGTGCAGAGGAAGAATCACTTCCAACTGGAGAGGATCAAGGAAGATTTCATACACTCAGTGCTATTCAGTTGATTTGTTTATTCAACACATATCGAGCGCTAGCATCTGCCTGACCCTGGGCCAACCACTGCAGATACCACACCAGTCAGATGAAGCTCTGGGCATTCGTGTCATTTATGGTCAGCGTTGAAGGACCACAGAGGATGACAATATTGATGAGAGTTGTGTTTTGATACAGATGTGTTCTGAGATAGGATACTGCAAGATTATGCCTCAGGGGGTGTATTCAGACCAGGAGTGAAGGACGAGTGGCCTAGCTAAGTCCTGAGGGATGTGTCAACTGGAGAGCACCCTTGCCAGACAGAAAAATGCATTAAAACTTCAGAAGCTGCAGGGCAAGGGGCATGTTCCAGGAAATGTATGAACTCTAGTCCAGCACTGGGTGGTGTGTTTGAAGGGCATCTGATGAGAGATACTGTGGAATAAGTAAGGATGGGTGGACTCAGGGGAGGCCTTTGATGTCATCTTATTAGACTGGCTTTTGTGCAAGAGTTGTCAAGGGGCAGTGTAAATATTTTAAGCAGGGACAGCACATAATCAAATTTATATTTCAGAGGTCTTAAGCTGGTGCTGCTGGGTCAGATCTGACATATAGTTGGATTTGGTTTCACTTACAGAGTATTTTAACATTTTTAAAAAATAGTTGCCAGGGCAGATATCAGGCTTTTTGAAAAACCAGTAGCTGCATTGTGGCGAGGAGTTAGGCTGCCGTCGGTTGCTTAGCAGCTGCCCCATCGGGAAGGAGCATGTATTTCATTTGACTATGCAGCTTGCTGCTTCTTCAGGGCAAATGCCTGGGACCTGTAGGCATTTGAGGTTCTGGGGCGCGTTTCTGAATGTGTTCTTCAGTGGCAATTTAGAAAAGAGCCATTTGAGGCTCAGGGCTAGAGGTTGTTCCAGTAAAACTGCTGAGAAATTAGGTTTTATCTTAAGTAGTAGTGGTGGGAACAGAGAGAAGGAAAAGGAATGAAGGCACTAAAGAGAAAAGATGGAGAGGGATGCCTCGGGCAGTGGTGGGCCTGTGGGCTTCATAGGCAGAGAGACCTGGCTGCTACCACAAACTGTGCTTTTGAGAAACGTACCTAACTTTTCTGAGCAGTAGTTTCTTTTTTTTTTGGTAAAATGCAGATAAGAGGCCTATTTCATAGGGGTTTTATGAAGATCAAATGAGAAAATACTTTTAAAGCGTTTTGCTCAGTACCTGGCTCCTGTTAGTTCACATTCAGGCAAACGGTGCTGGTCGTGCTGACGATGGTTGAGGAGTGAGGGGAGACGGAATCAGGGATGATGTCCAGGTTTCGGTTGTATTATCGGGGGAGCTGCAGAACACGGGAGAAAGTGCAGGTGGTGGCGTCAGTGCTGGTGTGGTGTGCTTGAAGTGCTCTGAGGCTGTGTAGTCGAGGGGTTGGTAGGTGGTTGGGTGCTGGGGTCTGGAGCTCAGGGCTGGGATCTGGGCAGGACACAGGCTGTGATTTGATGATCTGCCCACCACTGTCCCACTCAAACCTCCCTCCCCCTCCGTCAACTTCCTCAGCCTCAGTATTCATCACAACGACCTCCTTGAGGAGCAGGACAGGAAGAATTTGGAAGAGAAGATGTGATATTACATTTTGACTGAAATGTGATCTCATAGCTTTAAGTTATTGAAAAAATTATCTCCAGTTTACTATTTTGGCCTCCAGTCAAAAGAAATGAATAATTCAACATTTGTTTATATCAGGACTGAAAAAAAGTCACCCTTTACAAATGTTAGGCCTTTTCTCTATCTTTTGTTGGCTTTTTCTGTTTTGCATCACCAACACTGCTAATTCTAAGCAAATATTCAACTGAAAGTGAGTAATTGTTAGCAATGAATGACCACACTTTTTTTTTAAGTTTGTATTCTTTCTTAACTGAACATACCAAAAAGCAGTCCTGACATCCCATCTCAAAGGCCACCTTCTCCCTCTGCCTTCCTGACTTGAACAGGAGAAAGTCTCCACTCCTTTCTCACATTTAGTCCTAACACTTGCGTGGAGCCTGTCTCATACCGCTCTGCAGTGTGGCGATTTGTGGATCTGTGTCATTTGTTCTGCTAGACTGAGAGTTCCATGTTGCTGGGGACTGTGTCTTACACGTCTTTATCTCCGATGCACTAGCTTCCGCAGTTCCTAGTCTGGTTCAGTTCGGTACACTTTCAAAGGTGGAAGGACCACACACTTCTTTATAAAAGGATAAAAAGATGAAGATGTAATCTTAATAAGCAGATTGTGCTTTTCAGAAAAGATAATTTAGTGGGAAAATGAGTATATTTAATTTGTCTGCCTATCTTATAGGCTTTTTACATATCATAGATCTTCACTCTTGATTAAGTTTCTAAAAAGAAATCAATTTACCTGCTTGAAAACACAGAATGCAATCTGACTGTGTCATCTACTGCTTTCAATCCATTGGTTGTCCGCAGTTATGGATAGAATCCTGATTCTCGGAGTATGAGGCTCTTCATGCTGACAACGGCCTGAAGGACTATCGTTGACTGTAGGACCCAGTCACAGGGGATTGCCATTGCATTTCCAGACCCTCTGTTGCTCATACCTCTCTCGGCTCATTCAGAATAAAAGGCCCTTCACCATCCACGTGGTGAATTCCTGCTCATCCTTCAAGATTCAGCTCGTATTTCCTCTTGCAAGCCTTCCTGGCATTTTCCCGACTCCCACCTCTCTGCAGAGAAATTCCATCTTCTGTGTTCTCTTAAACATCTTGCACACCTGCCATATCTGTCTTTATCAAGAGACTGCACACTATTGCAGAGCAGGGGCTGTGTACTTAAAGAGCTCAAAGCCTAGTGGGAGAGCTAGATAAGAAAAATAACTATGATGACACAGCATGGTGCATGTGTATGTGAATATAAACACATATAAATAACTGATGATAGAGGTATGCACAGAGGCTTAGGAAAGCACGGAAAGGGCTCCAATCTCAGGATGCAGGGCTGCAGCAGGTCTTGGAGGTGGTTGTGTTTAAGTGAATATTGAAGCCCGTCCAGGTGTTAGTCTGGCAGACAAGGGAGGAGTGACATTCCATGTAAAAGTATGGAGCTACTAGAGAGTGTGCTGTTTCTTGAGAACTTCAGTTTGTTGGTGTATTTGTAGTTGTGATTGGTGATGAGCCTGGTGGGAAGGCAGGAATCAGATCATGAAATGTAGTGTTGAATGCCATACCGAGACATTAATCTGGTAAGTTTAATGACGAAGAGTCAGGGAGGGTAGGGAGGAGAATGGCATGGTAAGATCATGGGTTACCCAGGCCCCTCCCACAGCAGTGTAGGCCTGTTCAGGTCTGTAGTACTGGAAGCAAGACGGCCATTGTGCTAACATGTATTTAACCAATTCCTTATTGATGGACATTTCATTCCCCACCCCCCCCCCCCCCAGACTTCTATTTAACATTCTCCATAAGATAAATTTGGAGCAATTAATGAAGTAATGTCTTTTAAAAAACAACACAGTAGCCCTGGCCAGTGTGTTCAGTGGTTAGAGCGTTGGCCCGTGCACCCAATGGTCACAGGTTCGATTCCTGGTCAAGGGCATGTGCCTGGGTTGTAGGTTTGATCCCCAGCCCCAGTTGGGGCAAGAGTGGGAGGCAACCAACTGATGTGTCCCTCATTGATGCATCTCTCTCTCTCTCTCTCTCTCTCTCTTTCTCTCTTTCTCTCCCCTTCCCTCCATCCCTTCCACACTCTAAAAAATCAATGGAAAATATCCTTGGGTGAGGATTAACAACAACAAAAAACACACACAGTATACCAAACTGACGATTGCTTCATATCATATAAATCTATGCACAGTCACAGAATGATTCCCTTTTAAAAGTAGTTAATATAGGGCTCGGCTCATTGTACCAGTAACTCTTTTAAACATAGAGAGATTTGGGTTGCTGAAAGAAGTCATAATGTTCACATTAGAATTTTTCTAGCCTTTTGCGATGATTGTCCAGTAAACCTGCCCCAAATTAGAGCATCATCTCCTAAGCTAAAACAAATATGATAATTTTTTATGGAAAGGAACAGTTTAATGTGTTTCATTATATCCTAATGAATTCTCGCGTTATGAAACTAGATGTCTTGTAAATTTGCTTTTCTGAGAAAGAAATGTTTAGCATTGCTTTTTCCCCAAAACCTTTTCTGACGCTCTTAAATCTATGTAATTGATCACTTTCTCTAATGTATCCTTTATATGCACCTGTTAAGATATCTGTGCTTACTTCTTGTCTATCCTTAATGGACTTACCTAAGTTGAGGATGAGGTATCTTATTGATATGTATACCTTCAGTTCTTAATATAGTGTGTTAATCTCTGTGGCTTTTCCTTTTAGTCATTCTTATCCTCATAATAGCTGGCATTTTGTTGAGTTCTTAGTATGAGACAGGTACTGTTCTAAGTAGTTTATTTGGATGTTTTTCATTTAATATTGTCAACAAACCTCTGAGTAAGTCCAATATGCACTAATCTTTAAGAAAAAAAATAGCTGTGCTGGCAACTTCGCCTGGTTCAACTTAGGTTGACTATTTTAGAGAAAAGATAGGTGATCTGCATAGGACACGAATTTCCTAAGTGGAGGGCATCTGTGCTCTTGGCCCCCTCTCTAGAGAGCACTGATGAGTGCACAATAGCTCTGAAGTAATAACATTTGTCAAGGTATGCATTTTATCGTACTTGTGTTTATAAATTTGTCTCATTTTTATATTTGAAAATTTCTAAATCCACAGAAGACTTGCAAGTATAGGATCAGTAAATATGCCTATAATCTTTTAAAAACTATTTATTAACGAGAGAGAGAGAGAGAGAGAGAGAGAGAGAGGGAGAGAGAGAGAGAGACATCGATTTGTTGTTCCACTTATTTATGCATTCATTGGTTGATTCTTGTATGTACCCTGACGGGGGATTGAACCTGCAACCTTGGTGTATCAAGACAATGCTCTAACTGACTGAGCTATCTGGCCAGGGACCCCTATACTCTTTATCTACAGTTGTTACCATTACACATTTCCCTCCCTCCCTCCCACCCTCCCTCCCTTCCTTTCTTCCTTCCTTCCTTCCTTCCATTTGAATCATTTGAAAGTAACTTTCAGACATAATGGCACTTTATGCCTAAATACCTCAGTATGCATCCCTGAGAACAAGGACATTTACATACAAACCATAATATACTTATCATACTTAAGAAAGGTAACATTGATACACAAATATTATGTAGCATACAGTCCATATTTTAGATTCCCCAGTTGTCCCAATAATTAGTTTTATGATGTTTTTCTTTTTGATCAGGAAACAAGCAAAGATCTTACATTGCATTTACTTGACATTCCCTTTGGTCTCCTTTAGTTTAGAACAGTAAGACCATTTTTTTCCTTCTTCTTGACAGTGACGTTTTTGATGAGTGCCAAGTAGAATGTTTCACAATTTAAATTTGTCTCTGGCTTCATTGTCATTAGATTCAGGTGAAACCTTTTTTGCAAGTGTATTACAGAGGTGATCATATGTTATGACATTCCCATTGCGCATAATGTCGGTCTGTTCCATTATTGGGATGTTAATTAAGTTTGGTCACATGATTAAGGTCTGTCCACCCGATTTTTCCACTGAAAGGCACCTTCTTTTTATTATGAGTAAGTCATCTGCAGATGACACATTGAAACTGTTTGAGCATCCTGTTCTCCAACAAAGTTCCAACCAGTGAAAGTTTTAGCACCTACGGTTAACTTTTGATCAAATTAATTATTTCAATGGTGGTTGTGAAATTGTGTTACCATTCCTTCTACATGTTCACTGGCATCTTTCCATGAAGAGGAGCTCTGTCCTTTTTGAATCACTTTGGACCCATGGATTCTTTTTTTATTTCATTGTTATGAATTACTATACTTCTTGGTGCTCAAATTATCCCAGATTTGGCCAGTGGAAACACCTTCAAGCCAGACCTTTTTGCATCCTTTCTTTATTCTTTGAGCTACGTCCTTGCTTTTTATCACAGCAAAATATTCCAGGCTCCCTGGCCCAGTCCTGATTCCTTTCACTGTGGAATAGGATTTAGAAACAAAGATCTGGGTGCTAAGTGTGCTCATTGCTACTGTTACCTAACTTAAAAGAAGCAAACAAAAACCTACTTCACTCTTCCAATAACATTTTCTTGTGTGTTCCGAATGTCTCATTCCACTAATATCACAGTGGAAACCGAAAGAAAAATTAAAATTCCAAGTCAGCTGAAAAGGCCAACATTTCAGAAGGAGATTTTTCAGTGGAAAGGGATAGTACTGAATTATGATAATTAAAAGTTGGTTTGAGATACAGAAATGCAGGTGCGGAAACCTATTTTCTTTGGGCTACTTCAGGAGTTAAACATTAAATAATAAGAGTTGAGCCAGATAGGCGTGGCTCAGTAGTGGTTAAATATAGACGTATGAACAAGAAGGTCACGGTTCAACTTCCAGTCAGGGCACATGCCTGGGTTGTGGGCTCAATCCCCAGTGTGGGGCATGCAGGAGCCAGCTGATCAATGATTCTCTTGCATTGATATTTCTATCTCTCTCCCTCTCCCTTCCTCTCTGAAATCAATAAAAATATATTTTAAAAAATAGTGAGAGTTGAAATGTGTCTGATTTGGATGTTCCCAAAGACAAAAATAAGTTATTGTCAGACTGTTCTTGGAAGACAATATTATGTTGACCAGAAAACCTATTTATTTTAATGTCATGCACCAAATTATCAATCAGTTTGTTGACTTAATATTTGACTATAGTCCAAAAATAGTTTAAGTTTTTAATAAAAAGAATGTTAGATAAAATGTGACAGCAAAAATAAAATCATAGATGTAGAGATACTTCAGAAGAGATAGGAATTCTATACTTCATTTTTATTTGGGGGGGGGTACAAAACAAGCAAGGGAGTAAAGGGATTATGTTGAAATATTAGGGTTATTTTAATTTCCTTAAATTGTAGATTATGTTCTTACATGCAACTTTTCCTTCCTGGAAATGCAACTTAAATACCTTTATGCCTTTAATCACCATTGACATTCTCTACCCCTCTCATCCTTCCTTGCTTAGTGTTTTACTACAACCTCACTCTCCTCCCTTCTAAGCACTCAGATTGCTGGGCTTCGGGGCCTTTATCTGAACAGGTGGGTTCAGATAAACCCATGGATCTGGGACAAGAAATTTTTACTGAAATTGGGCAAGTCAGGTAACCCTCTGTGTTTTCACTTGTCTGCTGGTAAGTGAGGGTAGTGTTGCTCTCCTGCCTTCTGTGGATATTGTGAAGATAGAATTAATCAGTCATATGAAGTGGTTTTGAGTTCTGTGTTCATGAGAGTATTTAATGGATAATATTTTATAGTGATAACCATCAGAGGCACTTCAATTTCAGTTTATACTGCAGTAGGAGTTTAGATTTGAAAGCAGGATACTCAGCACTGGCATACAGGGTATTCGGAAAGCTGAGGAGCTGTTTTCCTCTGAAGATCTTAGAATCTGTAGGAGGCTTTCCTCAGGATTTTGGTGTACCTGTGGTATAGGATGGCTCAAGGCCCTTTCTAGTGGGGCCCTGTAAATTCTGCCTCCACTCCTCCCAAGTCCCATTCATACAGCAATGAGTTGCCTCACGCTTCATTTAGCAACTTGCTCTCTTACAAGGTCGATTGCTCTTTGAAAAAGATACTTCTCGTTGTATGCTTCTGTTTGCCTCAGATGAGTTTTCCGTATCTGAGTTCTCTGAAACTTGTTCGATGTAATGAGAGCTCTCTGAAATCTCCCACCTTTGTAGCCATCCATTCTTCTGCCCTGCCCTTACATACTTCTCTGTCACCTTTGTTTCTAAATTACATGCCTTGGAGGACAAGGTTCTTTGTTCTGCTTTTAGTGGTGCCGTGTATGAATAGCAACATGATGTAGATTGCAGAAATTACAAATGATTTGACTCGAAAGACAATCTTATTCGCGTTAAGGAAATCCTTCTCAAGTTACTAACCACATCTGAGGTTGAGTTGGCTTTTCCCTTGTTCCTTTCCAGAGTCATCATCTGCTTGGGCATCTCAACATGTCCTTATTTTTTCAATGTTGGTACTTGACTCCCAATGTGATTAGTTTATTTAAGAAATAGTCTATAGAACTGACACGGGACCGTAATTTTCCCCTAACTTACTTGAAAACGCACCTCTTATATCCGCATCAGAAAACATTGTCCAACTCTCAGAACCTCAGTTACACCCATTAGGATGAATTTTTAAGTGTAAAATTTTATTAGATTGCAAACCAAAGCGGCTTGGACATGTGACAGACAATAAAAGAGCTGTGTTTGCTTTGCCAGTTGAGACTTGTTTTTTTTCCTCCTCTAGTTAAAGTAATGAGTTGGAGATTATACTGCAGGAATGTTAAAAAGTAAATTTTGAATATTATTTGCCATTTCAGCTTACTCCTGGCATTCAGTTTGGGGTTAAAAAAAATCTGTCATTCATTGACTATCTGTGGTCTTCACCTAATTTGTATTACTGAGCTGCTAAACCATATGTGGAGGCCAGAGAACAGTGGACTGTCAAATATGGCCCAGAATTCTTGTCCCTGGTCAATGTGTAGGTCAGAGAAGCAATGCTGCATTTTCTGATTAACTTGTAGCAACAGCAGATGTGGTCTTTCCTCTAAATCAAATGTATTATCTATTTTTGATGTTTTTAGAACACTCCAAAATGGACCATGAGAAAGGATCACATTCTTTTTTTTTCCTGGCCTGCTATCCACAGCAGGTTGTAAAGGTTGGTGTGTGCTGGCCAGCTACTGAGAGCTCACATTACAGCACAGTCGGTTCTCAAAGGGTGGACCAGTTTGCACAGAAGCTGGGAATTACTTTCCTCCAGTGTCATTATGGATATGTATTTTCTAGTCTGATTCTTAAAAGACAGAAATGACATGTTTTAGATACTTCTATAATTTTACGGCATTATATATGAAATAAATTTGACCAATTATATTGCTTTACTAGGATCGGCTCATTTCTGTGCAGTGTGTGTGTGTGTGTGTGTGTGTGTGTGTGTGTGTATCCAGAGAAAATATGTGCCAACTTGATAACGAACACACATTAAGTACAGATTCCGGGCCTTTATCTGAACAAGTAGGTTCAGATAAACCAGTGCCCCAGATGGCTAGGATGGCAATTTAGGGTTAATATTATGACATCGTTCTCGGCCCCCTTTTTCATTCTCAAGGTTACCTTGTGGTCACAAAGTGGCCTCTGTAGTTCACTGTGAAATCTGTATTCCAGGCAAGAAGACAGAGGGGGCATACTAGTCAGGACCTTTTTAGGTGGCGTTGCAAACGCCCCTCCCCATAACTTCTGTTCACATGTAATTGGCCAGAATTTGGTTGCTTGGCTACTCATATATGCTATGGAGGACTCATCCCCTCATGGAAAAAAAAAAAAAGCCAGTCTGTTTTTTTTTAATATATTTTATTGATTTTTTTTTTTTTTTTTTTTTTTTTTTACAGAGAGGAAGGGAGAGGAATCGAGAGTTAGAAACATCAATGAGAGAGAAATATCGATCAGCTGCCTCCTGCACACTCCCTACTGGGGATGTGCCCGCAACCAAGGTACATGCCCTTGACTGGAATCGAACCTGGGAGCCTTCAGTCCGCAGGCCAATGCTCTATCCACTGAGCCAAACCAGTCAGGGCAAGCCAGTCTGTTTTAAAGAAGAAGGGAACACATGTTTGTAAGCACTGGGCGGTTTCTGCCTTTCATGATCTGCCTAGCCTGTCTTTTGTTCCCATCTGCTGTTATAAGCACTTCATGTGACAGCTTCACGTGACAGCTTCACTTGGCTCTCTAGAACCTTCTTCATTGTCCTTCCCCAGTACTCTACTTCTGTTCTCAAAGGCTCCGTCCCCCTTCCCAGTGTCTCTGCCTCTTAGTTACCTCTAAGGCATGGCTCAGATTGCATATCCTGCAGGAGGCTTTTCCAGAACCCAGTCAGTTATTATCTGCCCCCCTCCCCCCCCCCCCCCCCCCCCACCGCACCTTTTATCTCACCTCTCTATCGCAGCTCTTGTTAAGTTTTGGCCAATGTATTACAGTTTCATAGTAATTTTTTTATATCCTCTGTGACTCTCATTTCATCCACACTTGGCTAGTAGACTACATTAGATATAACAAATGTTGAATACGTATTTATTGAATCCCATTGCAGACTCATGCCAGCAAGGTAATAGGAGAAAGGACTTTTACACAACATTTTTAAGAGCAGTTTCTTTTTGTAAGAGGACAAAATGGTTATATCAACTTTGAATACCCTATCCCATTTAATAGCTGTTGACTAATAAATAGGTTATTGGTTACTTTGGTGCATAGTCTGTCGGATAGACGTGCAAACAGCAGTTTGAAAATACTGACTCCCTACACATGTAGGAAACATTAACATCCTTGGCCTCCTGGAATGTGTGCATTTGATGTGCCCAAGATTAGGGCACTCCACGGAGAACAAACAACGAGAGGGAGGGGGACAATAGAAACTTTTGTTCCTGTGAAGTGCCTGAAAGCACTATAAATGGATAGTCATCAGGCTGGTCAGGGGGTCAAAAGGCAGTGGGCCTGGGGCCTCAGGTGGAATTATTTCATAAAGTGTCCTCTTTGCAAATACACTTTTTCATGTTTTTAAGTGGTACTTTCTAAACTACTTTTTCATGTTTTTAGAGATGTTTTCAAATTCCTTTTATTTTGAGAGGTGATTACCTTGACTTACATTTACTGCTTTTGAGATCTTTACTCTTTTGTTTTTTAATATAGCAATCTGGGTGCATCACAGATACCTGATTTATTCAGGTTGTTTCTCTATATAATTGTTAAGATTTATGGAAAATCTTTTTTTTAATTTAAAAAAAGTTCTTTTCAACTTGCATTTCTTGGTGATGGGACTTAAAAAGTTACATTAAAAAATGGCTTATTGTGGGACTTGTTTCAAAAACTGCATCTAAACCATCTATTAGGTGTACAGTTGACTGAAATATTATATTGGAAGGCACTCCTAGATCATTTATTTTTACAGTTCTGAAAAAAATGGCTTCCCTTTGAATTTCATGCCATGTCTAACATCAGATTTTAAACAAGCACATTTCTCTACCATGTACACTGTCCACTTTTCTCCTTCTTTACTTCTGCAAGCTTTCAAATTAAATACCTAATGAGCAGCACTGTCTAAGGCTCATTAGTGGTACAGGGTCCTGTGGGAGCGACAAGTAGGCAGGAAGGACCTGGGAGTAAAATTGGCAAATAGGCCTATAGAATCCAGGTGAGGGGCGGGTTAGTGAGGGTGAGTCAGGAAGTGTAGAAAACACCAAAAATAACCTTCACATCAGTTTCACAGGAATAATAGAGCTTTAAAGGAAATGATGTTTGAGAATTGCCAGAAACTGGGAGCATATCCCAGAATAGAGAACAGCCGGGGCCAATAGGGGAAGGAGCAGGTGTCGGGGACTTGAGAACTCAGGGTCACTGCTGACCCCAATCCCTCTGGTTTTTACGACTTGTCAGCTCTTCACTCTGGTTACTGAAGCCCGTCTTTTCCTGTCTCAAAAACAAATCATTCCTTTCTCATGTCAACTGGACTTTCTACATATTATCACCAGGCTAATATTCCCAGAGTGTTGATTTTTATCTGTTAATTTTACTGACGGTGTTAAACTTTCCATTTTTTATAGATAAAGTGTATGTTCCTCTGTCTGAAATTGAGGGAACGTCATCATCTGATACCGCTCACCCATGATTGCCTACTTCTCACTCTTCTACCAGCATTTACCACCCCCCCCCCATACACATTTTTGTCTTGCCAAGCCTCCTTAGTGTCCCCTATTTTGTTGCACAATTCTCCTTATCTTGGGTAGTCTTCTCCCTCTTCTTTCTACCCAAGCTTCAAGATCCAACTCAAGCCTCTTCTACAAGGCTTTCTGTACATATCGATGTGGATATGCTTGCGTGATTTCTTTACAAATTTTGTATGTGTCACTTATTTTGTTCATAAGTAAATGTTGCTTTAAATTAAAGACATGCTTGTTTTGTCCCTTCATCTAGACCAGCGGTTTTCAACCTGTGGGTCGCGACCATTGGAAAACACATAGCATATCAGATATTTACATTAAGATTCATAACAGTAGCAAAATTACAGTTATGAAGTAGCAACGAAAATAATTTTATGGTTGGGGGTCATCACAACATGAGGAACTGTATTAAAGGGTCGAGGCAGTAGGAAGGTTGAGAACCACTGATCTAGACTATAAGCTCTTTGACACCAGTGACCACGCTATACAATGTTTTCTCTCTGTTCTAGTATCTGGCATAGCCCCATGCACATATTTGGTACAGAGCAAGGTTTCTCAGTCTGGCAACATCACAGTTTCAGCTGAATAACTTTTTGTTTGTTTGTTTGTTTGTTTTTTGGGGGTGTGTGTGAGAGGGGGAAGGGGCTCTCTGACCATTGTAAGATGTTTAGCAGTACCAACTAGATGCCAGGAGCACACTCTCCCTAGTGTGACAACCAAAATGTCTCCATTTATGCCAGTTGTCCCATGGGGGCAGAAATACCCGCAGCTGAGAATCACTGATAGAGAGTAAACAGAAAAAATTCTAAGCAGTATCTTGGCAGGAATCAAAGACTGAAAAATTTAAATGATGATTTTGTAGCATTTTGGGGTCTTGAGGAAAGACAAACTCAGTTGATAGAAGATAGTAAATGAAAAATAGATATTTTTATTTGCTGTGATAGGCTATAGAAAAGCCATTATAGATTGATGAGCAATTGTGACCCACCTAAGGTTAAGAAAAAGCAAGATGACAGAGGTATTCTTAAATTAAAATTCCAAAAAAGATTGAGTTGCAGTGTTTATTTCAAACCATTTTATACTTAGGAATACTGTTTCCAATAAAATAATATTTTATTATTTAATTGGAAATTTATCTGGACTTCAAACAATTTATCTGTAGTTAAACAATATCTTTGGATTAAGAACAACTTTTTGAAATGTATTTAAAAAAATATATTTCAGAGAGAAGAAGGGAGAGTGAGAAAGGGATAGAAACATTAATGATGAGAAAGAACCATTGATCAGCTTCCTCCTGCACACCCCCTACTGGGGATTTAGCCTGCAATCCGGGTATGTGCCCTTCCCAAATGGAACCAAGACCTCCTGGTTCATGGTTCATGAGTTGACACTCAACCTCCGAGCCACACTGGACGGACTTCAGTGTATTTGAGAGAATGAGTTTGAAGTTATGAGTACAGGTTATTGCAAAGTTATAACTATTAACAAACACCAGTTGTGTTTATGCACAGTCTTACATATTTTTCTGACTATCAGAGTATTGACCTCAAGTTCAGCCAATTTTTCAGCCCAAAGTGACGCACACACATGAATATAACACAGGTGTGTTAATGTGTGGTTTAGACAGTGCTTACCAATCCAGAACACAGTGATTTTGTATATTTCTGCTACTTTTTATACGTTCTAAGTTGTTGGGTTTTTTTTATTACTAAGCTAGTACATGATGTAGATACTATATGGTTGATGTTCTGCTGATCTAGAAATAATGCATGACATTCTCTTTTCACAGCTGTGTGCCAACCACAGTGCAAACACGGTGAATGTATCGGACCAAACAAGTGCAAGTGTCATCCTGGATATGCCGGCAAAACCTGCAATCAAGGTAGGGAGAGTGTGACACAGTGAACAATCATGAGCCCCTCTACTCCTGCCTGATATAAAAATGTTAAGTTCTCACGCCTGGCCACTTTTCCATGACGATTGTTCTGCATATTTGAGCTGCATTTATTGAAAGATAGAAATATAGTAATGGTAAATCTTTTAGAATTCATTTCATCGAAGGACAATTAAAAGAATTTCATCTTCTCATTCACTGCTGATAATTAAAATGCATTCTGAAAAAGAGAATTGCAGTGTCAGTAATGTTAGAAGCCTTACATTCTGCTGCTCCTTGTTCTGCCACTAACCAGTGGAGAAGCCTTATTAGGCTCCTTGGACCCGATTTGGTGAAAAGACCTTCATACTCACAGTCAGGTAGGAAGTTTGATTTGAAATTCTGAGGCCCCTTCAAACTTTGAGCCCTTCTATTTTGCGATTAAATTCCCTTTAACTGTTGACCAGCTTGTATTCTCTGAGAAATAAAGATTTTGATGGACTTAGCAAGTTATTTTTAATTGGCATCAGTTACTTATAAAAGCAAACATTGATTTAGCACTAAGAGTACACCAGGTATTTTACATATATTATCCATTTTCATTATTACAACAACATCAGGAGGTAGAGTATTTATTATAATCAAGTTATTAAAAATAACATATTCATTGTTTAGTTGAAGGGATGTAAGTGTCTTGTCCAAGTTCATAGAATTAGTTAGTAAAAGACCTACTATATCAACTTAGAGCTATTGTCTATAGAATTCATGTTCTTTTTACCAATTTAGTTGTGGATAAAGAAAATATTGGAAATGTGATCCTCTGGTTCATGCTAACAAGTCTGATAAGGCTTGTCTTTTTAACCAAAAACTTTCTACCATTAGGAGAAAACACACACACACACACACACACACACACACACAAACAAACAAAAAAACAAAAAACAAACAAACACCCCCCCCCACCCCCCAGAAGTAAAGAAAATGTATGGTTAGAATTCACTAGAAAGATACAAGGATAAAATAGTCAGTTTTTAACTTACTACTTAAAGCAATACTCCCTGTCATTTTAAATGTCAAATGAAACAATCATGTAGGGGTCTAACTTTCTCAAAGATATGAATTTGACCTCACCTGATACAGAAATGATATTGTTGAAGCACTGTTGTTCTTCAGTATCTGATACTCCTTGAGGTGTGCCTATAAACTCGTGTTTGTAGATGTAGTTTTCACAACATCCTGAACACTGGTGTTTGAAGGTATAGCTAATTGTTTCTGCACTGCTGGATGAATTCCATGCTAGTAAAATGTGACATGTACAATGGTAGGACAAGCTGTTATTCTAGAGTCTTCTAGATTATCTGCTATTTGATTGGTAGCCAAGTTTTTTCAATGCTTCTTTTCAGATAATGTTTTTTAACTTGGAATTTACCTGACATGCCTGGGTAGTATTTTTTAAATAAATGGGGTTCTTATTACCTCAGTTGACTCTTTTAAAAATCCATTTGGTTTTCCTTCTTCTGTCTTTCTCAAGTAGCAGCATGTTTGGTTTTAATTATTGAGTTATTAGTGTTCATCTTAGAGTCCCAGCCTGCTTCTTCTTTAAAAGTGATGAACACAAACCATCAGAGATGTCATTAATATGTCCGCACCATAAAACTTCTTGTCCTGATGCCAGGAATTTATACAAAGAAGATTATTCCAAATAGCTGCCGTTGAGATTGCAGAGAAAATTCATTTAAATTAATTTGCAGAGCATCATCAACTTTAATATGCTTCAGAAGACTCTCAAGCTATTATTGGAACAAGGATTCATCTCTGAGTATCTCTTATTTTCAGAAAACCAGTTTACCATGTACTTATTATCAGAATAAAGAGTTCACCATGCACTTGTTTTTAGAAAAACCAGTTGGGTGTTTGTTTGTTTTTTCAGTAATTCTAGAGAAAAATTGAAATATATGGAGTTGAAATCTTGCCTCCTAAAACTCTGTTCCTTAGGGGGAAAAGGATTCTATTAGTAGCAAAATGGGATTTTACACCTGCAAAAACTGTGCTGACATTGAAAATGTCATTTCAAATCCAATCTTGAATAGAAAGCTCCAGCTTACAGTGAAGATGAATGTGTTTCATTCATCTTTCTTGTGGCCTTCCTTACCAAAACAGCAATTAGGCAAGTTCCTGATGGAAAGAAGTATGCCCTTTGAGAACAGGAACCCTTTGTATTGGCTCTCCGATTTCTGGGTTCCTGAAAACTATTATTAAAATGACTTGCACAGGATTAGTGTACAGTAAATATTTATTAAATGAGTAACTGTTTCATACAAGAGTTCTTGGTCCTGAAAGCTGTAGGAACTTGAAACAGTCCCATGGAGGCGTCTGGTACCTTAGCCTTTACCGTGTGGATTACGAGCCCTGTGAGAAGCTGCCCTGAGTGAGCGGGGTAACTCGGAGAGCTGTCAGGGGACCCCCAGAAACGCTGATAGAGCAAATGGTCTGTACCTGCTCTATGTCTCCATAACAAATTAGCATAGACTTTTGGTCTGGACCATGCATTTTAATAAAGTGGAAAACATACAGGAAATTAAATAAGTTTCTTTTTTTCTTGAGGAGAGACATGTCAAGAAGAGGTACCTTGAAATAATTTCACAGAACTAGATATTAGCTTTTGATTAAAAGTTGGGTTGGGTATAAGGCATGGATCTGCATAAAAAGTTTGTTGCAAATTGTGTACTTTAAGAAGTCATTCCCTGGGAGCTTGCTTGGCTGCATGGACAGCAGGAGTAAATGACAAGCACTTGAGCGCTGTTGGAGCGGCCTGGGGAGCAGCCAGATAGCGGGGCAGGCCCACTTTGGAACTGGCTTCATTTAATAGTCTGTCGCAAGATTAGTATAATCTGCTCCTGGTCACTTGTTCCCCCTCCAGTCATTTTCTGGATTGCTATAGTCGGATCACATATAAAACCATAGGCTTGGACTGATCATTGTCATATTCTATAAGGTATGTGGTACCTTTCACAGTAGGTGAAATTCTAACCAGAACTCTGGCAAGATTTTTTTTTCCATCTTACTTTCTCTGGCAATTTTATTCTTGCGTATTTCCCCCCCTCCTTGAGTCTCTGTGTACCCATACAAATCCCCTTTCCACTTCAGCCAAGAAAGGATACTATTAGAGATAATAATATTTTTATAACTTTCCCACAAGGGAATTATTTTTAGCATGGAATATATCATGTTATTGCAGTTTTTTAAGGAAAAATATTCTTTTGAATTCATAGTGTGCTTTATAATGAGTACAGAAGAAACAATTTATAAACATCAGTTACTAATGTCTTGACATGGTTCATGTGTCATATGTTGAATTCCTTATCCCGAGAAAAGAATTAGTGTCTTGTAGCACATAATCAGGCAGTAAACATTGGTGGACTAGTTAATTCTCAGAGTTGATTGCTTTTCTCTGCACAACAGCCTGTATGCATTAACCCTAATATCGAGGTAATTTCTTATAGCCTTACTTTTTTGAAGGTTGTGTGATTTTAACACAGACACCAGTGTTCATTTAATTTGGAAGTTTAACTGACTATTACCAATGTAATAGTCTTGAAATAGGATATGAGTGCCTTTTTGACTCTCTACTTTTGAATCTCACCCATCTCACAATATTTTTAGTAAGCTAACCATGGGAACAGTTACTTTATTTTGTGTGTTGTTTTTTTTTGCAGAAAACTTCTTATGGACATTCTAATTAAATGTGACCTAAATGTGACATAAGTTTTTATATTTGAGTGAAAACATTGATCATGCTATCTTTTTAAATAAAGTCTTTATGTAAATCATAACTTTGTGTGTAATTTTGGAGTATTTTAAACTATTGCGCAACATAATAAGGAAAAGTCGTAAGTTGGTCATTTAAGACTTCAGGATCTTTACACACAGCAGGTTGATTATAATCAATATTTGTATCATCATTGTTTATTTGTTCTTTTAGTTTTCTCTCATTGTTGATGATTAAAATCATGTTTTTTTAAAATTGACTATCTCTTTTTTACTGTTTTTTCCCCCCATTAAATTTGTATGAGAATGACGGATTAACTTGTACTGTGTGTGTGTGTGTTCTTGGGAAGAAAGATGGCGGTGACAAATTTTCAGGAAAGTAAAAATTTAAAAAAAAGAGAGAGAAACTGGAAAAACTAGAAACTAACTTTGGTAAAGTATTCTTTTTGAACTCCACCAACTTGATGTAATTGTTTAATATATACTTATAAAGATTTTTAGGGCTAAAAATGACATCAGTTCAAAGTTGACTCTTATTACCTTCTTCCTGGTGTGAAGACGAGCACTCCTACCCAACTCCTCTTGACCAAGGCAGTGAGCAGCCTCTTTTCCAACCCCTGGATCAGCAAGCCACAAGTTTACCTTCAAGGGGTGAGCGTGCATTGTCTCGGGGGGTCTGCTCCTCCTACCTGCACGGCTTCCCGCGGTGTGTCACCTCTTGCACCTGTTCCGAAGACGCGCCCCAGAGCGCCCAGCCTCAGCACTGAGCATGTGAAGCAGGCAGCAGGGCCGTCGCCTGCTGCAGACTCTCTGTGCTCTGCTGTCTGGAGCCTCTGCTGTCCTCTCCCTGCATCAAGTGTCGTTGCTCCTCTTCTTCTTTTCTGGGCTTCAAAGTGTTTTCTAAAAATCACATAACAAAATCACTTTTGTTTTCATATGTAGAGGAAGTCAGGAATATCAGAGCAACTGAGATTGGGGTTTTGATGGCTTTTGCTAAGTAGGTTTTAGAAGTGAGCAAGTCCTCTTCACCACCATCCTTAGGGTGTAGCGTGCTAGGTTACCAGAAATGAAACATACATTAGCTTCCTTCATTTCGTGTACATTTTCTAATATTAGAAAGCCTAAGTTCTGTTTCTAGCACAGCCCATAAGGAGCAAGTCATGTCATGTGTCTGGGTGTTAGCAAAACAATTAGTGATAGGAGGAGAGTAATTCCTGCCCTGTTTACCTGCAGGGCTGCTGTGAGAATGGAAACACCCCAAATATTAGTGTCTTCATTACGCTGGAAAGTTTTGTAGGAAGGTCAGGTGGCTGCATGCCTTTACAGTTCTCCTAAAAAAAAGTTACCCCTCACCCACTGATAGATTGAGGAACATAGAATGCCTGAATTAAAATCCTATAAATTAGAAATTACTCTCTCTCTGCTGATGGGGGACTTGATGGACGTGTACATCTTCTGCACAAAGAATCAGGGCCATGGGATTAATCTCAGTCACTGTGTCACTGCTATCTTCAAAGTTTAAAAGTGATGGCCGTTGACATATTGACATCTGTTTCCCTCTGACCTCCACTTTAGTCAGATAAAATATAAAAGCTTAGACTTTTGAGTCATTGCCCAGTTTAAGTCTCAAAGGGGAAAAAAAGTGCAAGTGCATTAAACAAATAATTATTTCCCCTTAAAAAACCCCTATTGGGTTGTCTGATGTAGTGAATCTCTTGGAGATTTTCAAGCTACTTTTCAGCATCTGCATGCTAATAAAATTTCTATTCTTTTTCCCCCTGAAGTGTAATTATAATGCTATGCAGCTTGCATTTTTGTTCTAGACCAGCTCCTTTCTCCCTGTCCCCCTCCCTCAAGCTCCTGAATCCACCGACCTGCTTAAGTATATTCCTGACTTCTAGATGCTCTTTAAGAATTGCACACTTAATAATTAAATCATTTGAATGTAAATGGTTTACTTGTAAAGTTCTGTTCTTTGTGTGATATGTCCATGATAGAATTCATTAATTTTTTAATTAAATATTTCCCTTTTAATTTATATTACATTATAAACTCCTAGAGAAAGAGCAAGATTAAAGTAAATTTAAAATAAACATACTAAAGATTTTTTCCCTAGGTTTCTTTATCAACTTTTAAGATTTATAAAGTGTAATCAAGCAGACTTTTATGTTATGTGTATTGTTCCACTTATTATTATAGGAGCATTTACTATAAGTTGAAAGTGTCATTTTTGAATTTCTGACTTAATTTGATAGGAACATAAGCGTTACTAGTTCTGTATTCCAAGAGATTTTTGGAAGCAGCCTATATTAACTCAGTTTTCTAAGGCAACAGGTCACTAAGAAAATAAGATATAATAATCAAGGATGGAAACCTGACAAAAAATTGGGGAAAAAGAAGTTCATCCCCAGGATATTGGATGCGTTTGATCTTTAGAAGCTCCCTGCTTGAGCAAAAGTCTGGTATTTAGTAAATATTGATAAGTATGGATTATGCTGGGACCCTATTTCATCATTTCTGCAGTGGCTCTTATGAAGTTTTGAGCAGACAGGTGCCTGTGGCAGGTGGGAGAGTAAGGGCAGTCACTGTGAACTTCAACACCTGGGAACTGGCACGGAGAGCCAGCAGCTCCTGCAGCGGCCGGCAGAGCAGGCTTTCTCAGATTGCTCCCAACATATTTGGATATTTACATCTCAATTTAACAACAGTAAAATAATCAATGTCTCTACACATACCATTGAACGATGCATGTTCCCTTGTTGCATATTGTTTCAGTGATTCCCAGGTTCTTTTGGAATTAGGGCACCTTACGGATGTTTCATTTTCTTTCAGTTTCGTGATTCTTAACCCCAAAGTACTTTTTCTCATGGGGAGGGAAGGATCGATAGGGGTTGAAGAGCACCAGCAGCCCCAGTCTGAATCGTGGAGTCCCGCAGAGCAATGCTAAGGAGCCCTTTATTGGCCAAGACAGCGGCTGCCTCAGCGGGGCCTCAGCTTTAGTCCAGAGACAGTGTCTGTAGAAATCTCCATCAGCATAAATACTCGGTGCATATAAGCTGCCTGGAGCTATAAACACCTGACCGGTTCCCATCAGGAAACCCACAGAAGTTTCTGTGTCTCCTTAACAGTAAACCTAAGGGTTCTTAATTGACACTTTTTACTTATCCACGAATATCCTTCCCTTGAGATATGGAATTCGGCCTAACTCTATTGTCTTGTTGTACTGTACCATTTTCTTTTTGTTTAGTGCAGAAAAATACTTAAAACACAAAGCCTTTGTCTAACAGTGTACTCAGATTTAAATACTACTTCTATAATATCAGTCAGGGATTTATCAAAGCCAGGTGTGAATCTGCAGGGACATATGAGGAATAAAAATCAACTCCTCTTAGAATATGAGGAAAGATTCTCTGACTTTAATTTTTAATAAATATTGACATACAAAGTAGAAGAATATGAGAAGTGGAATGAATTTCTTTTACTTTCATTGTTGATTTAAAATTTTCACTCTAACAGAGGGAGAAGTCACATTTTTGATGATTCTATAATCTGCAAAGCATCTTCTTTGAGGAAAACACTTTTTTGAACTATCCTGAAATACAATTCTGTTTTGTACAGCCTTAACTGGGCAAGATGCAATAAAGTATAAAATTGAATAAAGCCTGGGGGGTGACAACTGCTTATTATTGAATCTTCCCAGGCTTCACCCAGCTGGGGACCTGCTAACAGATGTGTGAAAGTTAGAAAAAAAGACCAAGTTGGAAAGTCAGTAAATTATATTTTTAAAAAATTAGGTGCAATAATTTGCAGGTTTTAAGAAGCAATGTAAGTTGGTGGTTTAGTTAAGTGAAATATATGGATTTTTAATAAACCGCAGGTCAGATTTATATTCGATTAAACTTGCAACTAGATTTCTGCTTTGATGACATAGGTTAATAGGTCATTATATTATACTGGCAGTTCCAAATGAACATGTGGTCATATTTCTTTTTAATGAAATCTATATTTTGGGCATTACTATTTCAGTGTTTATATGTCATTATGAGCTTTATGTTCACTTGAGGCAGTGTTTAACTGGGTTGGAAAATTCTAATGTGTAATTTATTAATTCATTTCATATTGGTATTTAAACCAATAATCCTAAAATACATAATGATAGTCCATTATGTATTATTCATTAGTATTTCCATATGCTCCTCTTAACTACCAAATGAATGAAAACATACTGGAGGGTTGTTTTTTTTTAAAAGTTTATTTTGTGATTTGAGTACATTACTAAAGTAGGAAGCAGAAGTTCCTTCTTTAACCTGAGGTCAGTATATAATCTATAAGATTGAACAAGAAAAACCACGATTGTGATCACTCTCATTCATGTAGCTCTTACCCTCTGGAAATGGAGCTTTCTTTTGGGAAGTTCAAAGCAGTCTACTGTTAAGAGTCTGGATATTTTTTCATATCTTCTTTAAACAAAGAGGAGAATAAGTCGATAGAGGAAGAACGTGTTGTCAAGAGTGACTCTAGGAGTAGAACCCAGGTATTTTGAGGATATTGAAGTCAGACAGATGACAGAGCACTACGAGGAGTCAGTATGCTGCTCTTTTAGGGACAATGAGGTAGGCACAGTATATACAGAGGACGGAATCACATGTCCTATATAATGTAAGCTCCAGGAACTCACTCGGCCTCTTCATTGTTATAAGGCTTTCAGTCACCTCTTGTAGGAAACTCTTGGCTGCCCCTAGTGTAGCCAGCCTTAAAATTAAGACAGTGTGAACAGGCTCCATCTTATGTAAATAACCGGTTACCATAGCTTGACCCACTTTTCTTCTTTATTTTTTCAATATAGAGAAGTATTTCAAATGGTTTACATTTGTGCGGACATTTTGTGATTTTTCTGCTTCAACTTCCCTTCTTTTCAGATCTGAATGAGTGTGGCCTGAAGCCGCGGCCCTGCAAGCACAGGTGTATGAACACTTACGGCAGCTACAAGTGCTACTGTCTCAACGGGTACATGCTGATGCCCGATGGGTCCTGCTCAAGTATGTCAAGAATCTTAATTGTTTTACAAGTGCTGTGGGCTTGACTTCCTTCATGTTGTGCTCTGGTGGTGTGAGAATGAAGGTGGCCTCCCAGAGAGGATGGGAGTGTGTGTTTGTATGTGTCCCTAAGCAATTGAAAATCAAAAGAAGGGTTGCCCCTTTTGGATGGCTAGAATTCTTTTATCCTGGGTGCCAGCATTAAATTGATTTGGAAATGGTTTTAGAAGAAGAAGAATAAAACTAAGTGTATTTTCTTATGTTTTTCCCAACATGTTTTTCCCTCTTGTCACTCTGGGCCTAGAGCTATCCCTGCTAGAAGGGGAACATCAGTGATTATTTTAGGACCATTGTGCTGCCCATAAAGATGCGCTCTAAACTATTTGCTGGTGGAGAACCCATCAAGCCTGTTGTTCGGTTATAAACAACTCACAAATACCTTCTCACTTCATTTTTACATTTCAGTGTCATAGTCTAAGGATTAAGTTATGTCCCTTTTATTAATATCCACTTCAAATGAAAAAAAAATGAATGATTACAGTAACATAAAAGTAGATTTCCTACTATCATTTGGATGTGTTATAAGATGGATGGTGCCATCAAATTCTCTGCAGGCTGAACATTGAATTGAGGTTGTGTGTATAGGATATCCAACAATCGGTGATTTGATTTTTATTTTTACTGAATTATCAGTTAAATTAGCTAATTATCAATCAGTCAGTCATCCACTATCTCTCTCTGAGTTGTGTTTTATAAAATAAAAAAGGTTAGCTAATTTTATTCAGCATGGCCTACTTAGCATGAGACATTTTGGAATGAAGTGGGTTCATGTTAAATCACATGTGACAGCGATACTCAATTGCTCTAATATTGCCCAACTCAGTGGGAAATCTGCTGTCCCTAGAGAAATTTAATGGGAGCTTGACACAATTATGTGGATGCTTCACTTGAGACCAGCACTTAGCATGAATAATCTGGGGAAAATAACCTCAATTTTCCACTGTTTTTGGCCACTGGGAAAATTTACAGATAACCTATAAGAGATTAAGCTTTACATTTGTCTTGGAATTCCTCAAATGCATTAGAGGCCTTCCCCAGATGACAACAGAGCTGGGTCACTTCGTAATCCTCCTGATCCATGGAGGAGGACAGTTGTGCCGCCCCTGTTGAATAGTTGAGGCCTTTTTGTCTTCATTGTTGAGTCAGTGTCGCTGATTTCAAGACAGGTTGAGAGCGTAGTGATTTCAGTTGTAGAGTTTGTTCTCTGAGTCAGCCAGTCATGCTCATTCCAGGTGGCCTGACGTGCTCCATGGCAAACTGTCAGTATGGCTGTGATGTCATCAAAGGACAGGTACGGTGCCAGTGCCCCTCTCCTGGCCTCCAGCTGGCTCCAGATGGGAGGACCTGTGTGGGTGAGTTGTAAAGCCAAGCCTCTCTGACTGTGGTCTCTCTAGGGAAAGGAAGAAAGTGAAAGGTGATGTGAATAAGAAAAAAAGGCAGTTACTTACATCAAGTCTTAGCTATCCTTTAGAAGATATTAAGATATCAGATGTCCCAGAAGAGGACCCCTCTCTGTGATTAGACTATAGAAACTTTTTTTTTCTAAAAATGAAGGGCAGGAGAAAGCTTCAGGCAGAGGGAACCACATCTGCAAAGGCATTGAAGTTTCAAGGAGCAAAATGTTCAGGGAAACAGAGCTTAGTATTTCTAGAATGTAAGGGACAATGACTGATGAAAACTGAACAGGTAGATAGCGCTAGATTGTATGTATTGCATTTAAGAGTTAGATTTCCCCCCTTAAAATTAGGGAAGGTAGTATAGGATTGTGGTAAGAGCCAGGGCTTTGGTTTTAAATTAAACTCTGCCATATACTTGATATGTAACTTTAGGCAAGAGACTTCCTTTCTTTGAACTTGAGTCAAAGTCATCTTTAAAATGGGAGTAATGACACATAGAACCATTGTAAGGATTAAATGAACTCAAGTATAGAAAGAGCTTAGCAACCTAGCATATAGTAAGTACTCAATGAAGGGAGGTATTCAGTTATTCAAGAGACATTTACTGATTACTTTCTATACTCCAGGCACTATGCTAAGTGCAGGATTTACAGTAATGGAAAAAGCTGACAAGGTTTTGATCCTCACAAAGCTGATATTCTAATGGTGCAGAGACAGCAAAGAAGCAAATACATATATATAAAAGCCAGAATAACTAGTCAGTATAATATGCACTGTGGCTGGCCAACCGGCCCAATCGGGGCCGGGGCTGGCCAGCCAACCTTCCATGGCCCCTCCCCCTGGCTGGCCCAGCCCAGTGAGCTCCAATCGGGGCAGGTCAGCCAGATCCCACCCGTGCACGAATTCGTGCACCAGGCCTCTAGTATCCAATAAAATTACAAACAATACTATGTGTTAATATGAGGACCTGAGAGAGAGAGAGAGAGAGAGAGAGAAACAGAGAGGGTCTATTTTAGGAAATAATGGTCAAGGAAAGCCTTGAAGTAAGACCTGGGCCATTGGCCATGAGAAGAATCAGCCAAGCAGGTGGAAACAATACAGGCACTGGAGTGAACAAGACCCCAATGTGGCTTCAGTACAGAGTGGGAGCATAAGGGGCGATGACTTAAGATACAGCCAGTGAGGTAGCCTGTTTATTATAGAGCCTTCAAGGACCTGGTGAGGAATGATGATTCAATTCAGAAAGCAAATAGAAACAGTAGAAGAGCTTTAGGCATGGCACTAATCCAATTATATGTTGTAATAAAACTATTTCGACTTGAGTGGGAATGCTTTGGAGGAAGTAAGCTTGGCCGGGAAAGGTCAGTTTAGGAGACCTGGAAGATGGTAGCTTGGACTAGGGTAGTGGCAGAGGGTGAAGAGAAGAGGAGACAAATTCAGATAGTCTTTCAGAGGTAGAATTAAGTGGGCCTGACGACTTAGGGTTAAGGGAAATAGGGCTGTCAAGAATGACTCACGTTTCAGTTCAAGCAACTAGGTGGATACAGGTGCAGTGTGTGCTAAGATGCCTTGCAGTAGGAGGGCAGCCTGGGTGAGGAAGATGAATTGAAAGATGGAGATGTGGAATTTATGGTGCCTGTGGGGCCAACAGCTGGCTAATGTCTATGATGAGTCACTGTGTGCCAGGCAACCGTTTGCAGGCAGTTATTTATTTTAAAATACACTTCATCTGAACATGCTCCGAAAATACAGTTGGCTTATGTTTCAGATGTTGATGAATGTGCTACTGGAAGAGTTTCCTGCCCTAGATTTAGGCAGTGTGTCAACACTTTTGGGAGTTATATCTGCAAGTGCCATAAAGGCTTCGACCTCATGTACATTGGAGGCAAATACCAATGTCACGGTAAGGAGCCCAGTCTTTGCTTTTCCCTGTTTCTTCCTCTGGTGTGGAAAGGCCTCTTAATTGTGCTGAAGACTGACTTGCTAGGGGTGGGGGTGGGGGTTCTGGCACTAAACAAACAGGAACCCAGTTCAACCCCCAGTACTTTGGGATGCGCAGGCAGTTTATTTCTTTGGTTTATCTGCCAGTTTTACACGGACCTTCACATTGCAGAAAACTTTTTTTGAAACTGTCTATATATTTTCATGTCATTCTATTTATCTCCCCAATAAACATCTATTTTCCCTACTTCATGATGCAGATATAGATGAGTGCTCCCTGGGTCAGTATCAGTGCAGCAGCTTTGCTCACTGTTTCAACGTACATGGGTCCTACAAGTGCAAATGTAAAGATGGATACCACGGCGACGGACTGAGCTGCGTGTGTGAGTAACACTGGTCTTCCAGCTCTACATTCCAGCAGGGAATTAGATTGCACAAGGGCTGTTATTGGGGGAGTAAAGGATCACGATTAATTGATCAAAAAAGTACAATTTTCATGGCTGGTAATATTAGTCTCTGCTTTCTACAAACAATAGAATCACGTGTTCAGGTATTTTTAAAAATTAAAGACTTGGTTATATTTTCTACGCTTAAAAGCATTCCATTACTTGACTAAAATTTCTCTGTAGCTTCCCTTTAGCTGACAAATTTTAGAGCCCTCCCAGAGAATTTCTTAAAATTAGAAACAAATGTTTGTCATTAGCATTAGAGTATGATAGTGGGATAATCAGAATATATTCTACATTTTTGGTTCCTCATTTTATTATGTCTCCTAATTCTAAAATATTCCCTTATTTATGTGTTTTCTCTACCTTTAGTACTGTTTTGCTTTTTAAATTTTTATAAGCTCTGTTTGTAGTATGAATACATTAGTAGATAAACATGAAAAAAATACCCTCCACGATGAAAGTTTTACAAACTAAAGTCCATAATTTAGCATATATTTCATGTAACAATAAATTTTAAAATTTCTGGAGTAAAATATCTACTAAAAATCCTGGGGCATAAAATCATGGGGATTAAAGGATTTTTGAAGTGTTATGCTCCCCCAGGAGTATATCGTATCAGACAGATTATATATTAATTTCTTTTGATGAAGATAATAAAGGAAAAATATTCCACAGATGATCTTGGTGACCTCTGAAAATTTCTTTTAAAAAGCAATTATATACATTAATAAGTGGGAAGAAAAATCAACTAAAATAATATGTATAACATTTAATAAAAATGTTTTACATGAGTCAAGTTTATATAAAGTGTTGCCGAAACCAGTTTGGCTCAGTGGATAGAGCGTTGGCCTGTGGACTGAAGGGTCCCAGGTTCGATTCCGGTCAAGGGCATGTGCAGGAGATGTGCAGGAGGCAGCTGATCGATGTTTCTCTCTCGTCGATGTTTCTGACTCTCTATCTCTCTCCCTTTCTCTGTAAAAAATCAATAAAATATTTTTAAAAAGTGTGGAAGAGAAATTAGTCTTTAGACAATTCTAAATATGATTTTATGATATACATGTACCATAGGGACACTTAATATAGATTCTATATATACATTTTTCATATTTTAAAAATTTAGAACATTTGTGCATTTTAAAAATCTCATTGATTACCATCTGTTCCCACTTTACAAACACAACTTTTTTGTGTTTCAAATAATACAAATTTATTATAGAAATGCCAATATAATTTTTGCATTCACCCACCAGATGAATGTGTATCATATATCATATATGCACATATTTTTTATTTGGAAAACAGCATGATTTACAGTAGGGGGAATATTCTAAATGTGAAAAGTAAATCTAGTTGGCACATATTTTGATATGCTTGTTTTTTACAATTTGATATTTTACCTTTTGGGTTACACACTAATTTAAATCTTTTGACTCTTTTAGATATTCCAAAAGTCATGATTGAACCTTCAGGCCCAATTCATGCACCACAGGGAAATGGTACCATTTCAAAGGGTGATGGAGGACACGGTAATTGGATTCCTGATGTCGGAAGTACTAGGTGGCCTCTGAGGACACCATATATTCCTCCTGTCATTACCAACAGGCCGACTTCTAAGCCAACAACAAGACCTACACCAAAGCCAACAACATGGCCTGCCACACCCCCACCCCCACCGCCTCCCACAGAACTCAGAAGGCCTCTACCACCACCAACGCAGGAAAGACCAGTCATCAGACTGACCACTATAGCACCAGCTGCTACCACATCTCCAAGAGAGATTACAGTTGACAACAGGATACAGACAGATCCTCAGAAGCCCAGAGGAGATGTGTTCAGTAAGTCATATAAATATGCTCGCACACTTTTTGAATTTTTTTTTTCAGTTTTATTGAGCTATAATTGACATACAGCACTGTAGAAGCTTAAGGTGCACAGCATAATGGTTTGACTTATATATTTGTGAAATGATTACCACAGTAACTAGTTAACACCCATCATCTTTTCTTTCTCTTGTCTGACTTATTTTACTTAACAGGATGCCCTCAACATTAATCTGTGTTGCAAATGGCACAATTTTCTTCTTGTTATTTCATTGTGTGTGTGTGTGTGTGTGTGTGTGTGTGTGTGTGTGTGTGTGTGTATCAAATTTTTTTTATTCATTCATTCATCTATGGACACTTAGGTTATTTCCATGTCTTGGATATTGTAAATAGTACTGCTATGAACATGGGGTACAAATAATATCTCTGCAACATAGTGTTTTCATTTCCTTTGGATGTATTTCCAGAAATAGGATCCTTAATCATTTGGTAGTCCTATTGTAAATTTGAGGACACTCCATACTGTTTTCTATAGTGGCTGTACCAATTTACAATCCTTCCAACAGTGCATGAGGGTTCCCTTTTCCCCCACGTCTATTATCTCTTGTCTTTTTAGTGCTAGGTATGAGATGATATCTCATTGTGGTTTTGATTTGCGTTTCCCTAATAAATACTGATGTTGAGCATCTTTTCATGTACCTATTGACCATTCATATATCTTCTTTGGACAAATGTCTATTCAGGTCCTTTGCCCATTTTTTAATTGGATTATTTGGGTGTTTTTTTTGTTTTTGCTAGTGAGTTGTATAGTTTGGATATTAACCCCTTATTAGGTATATAGTTTGCACATTTTTTTCTCATTTCATGGTTGTCTTTTTGTTGATTGGTTTTTTTTGTTGATTGGTTTTCAGTAAGTCATGTGAATGCTCACATATTTTTTGAGTGTTTTATAAGCAGAAGCTTTTCAGTTTGTAGTCCACTTGTTTATTTCTTATTTTGTTGCTCGTGTGTTGTCATCTCCAAAAAAATCATTACCAAGATCCATGTCTAGGAGCTTTTTTTTTTTTTTTACTTTTTCTTTATTGATTAGTCTAGCAGCTTTTTGCCTATGTTTTCTTCTTGGAGTTTTATGTTTTCAGTTTTATGTTTTCTTGGTCTTATGTCCAAGTGTTTAATCCATGTCAAGGTAATGAGCGGTGTAAGATAGGGGTCTAGTTTCATACTTTTGCATGATTATCCAATTTTCTACTTTACTCCATTGAGTATTCATGGCTCCCTCATCAAATATTACTTACCCGTATATGCTTGCATTTATTTCTGGACTCTCAATTCTGTTCCATTGGTCTAAGAGTCTGTTTTTGTTTTGTTTTTTGTCAGTATCATGCTATTTTGATTACTATAGCTTTGCAGTATAGCTTGAAATAGGAAGTTGTGATTCCTACCACTTTCTTCTTCTCTCAGGATTGCTTTGACTTTTCGGGGTCCTTTGTGTAGCACATTTTTAATAAGCTCTTTATGATGACATTTCAGCAATAGGCCATGCATTGAATAAGTATAAAACTCATAAAAATAATCAGCTGTATAAAGTATGTGTCCTATACCCCTACTATTAAATATTACAACTCTGAATAAAAGTCAGAGAGTTGGGCAAATAAGTGTGTAGAAATGGAAGGAATATCAGTCATATAGTAGATCACAGCTCCTATCCAATATGACAATTCTCCTAACATATTCAGATTTACATGAAAACTCTCAGAGAGGAGGAACTTACTGTATCACATGCCATTTAACTTTTACTCTAACTGTCCATTCATTGAATCAGTAAACATTTTTTAAAATATTTTATTTTTAAAAATATATTTTTATTGATTTCAGAGAGGAAGAGAGATAACATCAACGATGAGAGAGAATCATTGATTGGCTGCCTCCTACATGCCCCACACTGGGGATTGAGCCCACAACCTGGGCTTGTGCCCTTTATTAGAATTGAACCCAGGACCCTTCAGTCCGCAGGCTGACACTCTATCCATTGAGCCATATGGCTAGGGCTAATCAGTAAACATTTTTTGTTTAGCGTGTTTCAGAATTCCAGGCCCTGTGTGATTCATTGGGCTTACAAAGATAAAACAGAAAAGGTTACAGACTGGTGGAAAAGAGTCTCCCAAAAGCTAACTGTGGCACTTGGTTAGTGAAAGAGATTTGTGTAGCACAATCTGGGAGTAGAGAGAAGGGGTACCAATCAGTATTTGGGCAGGGAGTGTTTGGGGTGGGGGAGCTTCCTGAGTGAAATGGGGTAAGAGGATGAGAAAAGGGAGGCATTATAGTTAGCAGGGACAGTACAGCAAAGGCACAGAGGTAGGAACCACCATAGCGTATGCAGTAAACTGCCAGTAAACTGGAGGGTTAAGTCAGGGATTGATGAGAAAAACTGCATAGCTGTCCCTTGTATGTGCTGTAAGCTGGTGGTTAGATCTGGACTGGGCTAGATTAAAGACTCCCAGATTTTTAATGGGTGCTGGGTAAAGGGTGGTGCCACCAATGGAGATAAAGGCTATCGGTAATGAAGCAATGAAGGAGGAAGAGGTTCCTTTATTACCAAACCAAAATTTGCAGTTTACAGCCTTGTTCCCTGTATTTTCCTGTCATGCTTCACTTGGTTCATTCTTAGCTACCTTTGCATTCACTCCTCTCTCTTCTTCTCCTTTTGATGTTACTAGTTTCTTCCTTTTCCACTCCCTGATGGAACTCAGCTTTGCTCCTTTTAGATTGTACGCATTTGCAGTTTTTTACTAGGTGAAAAGAATACTGAGTTTCGTGATTTTTTTTAAAGAGAAAAGCTTTTTTTTTTTTTTACTTCTATGTGACTCTCAATCAAATGTTTTCTTCTAGGTCACTGTCCTTTTAAAATGAAATTGAGATTCTCCAATTCTGAAATACTTGTAATTGTGTACATTTTAAACAATAAATATGATTTTTAGAGGGCTTAGATGGTAGATATAATAACATATTTATATGTGCATAACTATTGTTTTTTGAAAAGCACATTTTCTGATCATTTTTATCCTCCCACCTTCCCTTTCTTCCTCCCTCTCCTTCTTTACTTTCCTTCTCCTTTCCCGTCTCTCTCTCCTCTCCCTCCTCCTTCTCCCTCTCATGTCTCTCTTTTTCTTACTCTATTTTTTTCTTTATCTCTTCGTAATCATACAGTGGAATGTTTATTCATGGATGCATAAGTAACTGTAGTATTTATATTATTCTGCTTAAGGTAGAGTTGTAAGAACTTGGCTATTTCATATAAAAAGATACTCTAACATAGATATCAACATCTTTCTGAGTCTTCTAATGTTTTTTCCTTTTTAAAGCTCTCTTTTTCTTCCCATTATTCTTCTCCATACTGACACACATAGGAATTAGGAATAACATTGAAGGTCGCCAGTAGAAATTAGCAGGATAAAATTGGGGAGCATGGAGTTCTGGTGATGTTTGAAAGCACTCATTCTGAGAGAGTGTGATCTTAGAGATAGGCCCTGGGAGAGAATGGCCTTGATCCTGGGCCAAGGCGGCTGCATGCCACAGAGAGCAGTGGGCACTCCTGCCAAAGATGAGCATCCCCTCTCACTTCATCCCCAGCTAGAGCTGCTGGTGAATGTTCGTGTGAATGAGGATATTTTGGACACTTAATTTGCTATCTTGTGATTATAACGTATATTCTGAATGAGGGAAGCGTTCAAGTGTTTGGTTCAGGACAAATAACTGGTGTTTATTCACTGTGAAAACAGAAAGGAACCTTATCGCTATTTTAGTTCAACACCATTTCTTCGTTGAATATTTTCTTCACTTCTGGCATACAAATTTTCTTAAGCCATTATTCTCCACAGGTCTGAGAATAAAATCTGGCTGTCCTCATTTCATGAATTTTCAGGTGATATTAATTACAGCCACTGTTTGGAAGATTCCAAATAGCCTCAAACTTCAACAGTTATATTTTTCTTTACATTGAAAGATGTGTTATTTAATGGCAGAAGTTATTAAACAATGTTTTTTCTTTATAATGTGTGTGAAGATATTCTAAACGGAAATAAGAAAAAAATTATAACAAGAATACCGCTCTAGCCCAGACTTCTCCCCAAATTCTAGACTTGAAAATCGCCTGCCTGTTTAACCTCTCCAGTTTAGATGAAACCAGATGTTCAGACCAGTTGTTGAATTGTGCCTCAACTTCATCCCAAACACACTCTACCCACAGTCTTTCACACCCTATGATATGGCACCTTCATCTTACAGTTGCTACAGCTGAAGGACTTGGAGTCATAGTAAATTAGTCTCTTTATACCCACATCCAATCTACAAGGAAATCCTGTTAGCCCTACCTTTAAATTATATTGAAACTAGGGGCCCAGTGCATGAATTCATGCACCTTGAACTGTGGGCCGCGAGGCTGCAGTGGGCACAAGGGTGGGTCTTGGCCTATCCTCCATGCCCTGCCCAGCCACTCCCACCGCAGCCCCTGATCCCCTGTCTGCCAGCAGCCCCATTCCTGCTGCCACTGCTCCCACGTGCTGACAGCGCCAGCCCTGCTCCCACCCGTTGACAGAGTGGAGCAATTGGGGCCAGCGTCAGCAGCGGGGCCAGCGCTGTCAGCAGGTGCAAGCAGTGACTGCTGTCCCAATCACCCCTGAGGAGCAGGGGGAGGTGGAGAAGCCCTCAGGGGCAATCGGTGCCAGCAGCTGCCGCTCACACCCACTGACAAGTGCCAAGTGATCAGGACCAGCTCCAGGCACCAGCAGCGAGTGCGAGCAGCGGCTCTGGCACTGACTGTGGGTGTGAGCGGAGCCATTACCGGCAGCAGGTGCAAGAGGTGGCTGCTGGCCCTGATCGCCCCTCAGGAGCAGGGGGAGGTGGAGAAGCCCTGAGGGGCAATCAGGGCCAGCAGCCACCACTCACACCCGCTGATGGTGCCAAGCAATCGGGGCCAGGTGCTGGCAGTGGGTGTGAGCGGTGGCTCTGGTGCCAGCAGCGGGTGTGAGCAGGGCTGGTGCCAGCAACAGGTACAAGTGCAGGATGGGACCATGGCGCATGGGAGCAAAGAATTTTCAGTAACCACCAGAGGCTCACCCTGATGACAGACACCGGAGCTCCGCCGTGGTCTAGCGCCCCCACTCACCTGCTCCATCAGCCCGTCGTAGCTGACGCCCGCCATGTTCCGCGCACACCCCCTGGTAGTCAGCACACGTCATAGAGACCGGTTGTTCGGTTGTTCTGCCATTTGGTCTATTTGCATATTAGGGTTTTATATGTATAGATTGTGGCCACTGCATGCCATCTCCAATGCTACCCCCCTGGCCCACACCATCCCTCCCCTAGGGTCTGGGTCCAACCTCCTTTATCCAGATGAATTGTAGCATACAACTTTTTTCAGATTTTAGAGAACAATCTGCATATGCTGTACATGATATAATGATGCATGTTGATGTTTCTGCAGTGAAACTCATGAATACTCATAATAACTGTCAACTAAAGACCTCGAGGTTAGGTGAAGTGTAGGTTAGTTTTGCCACCTAATGAGCTACAGAAACAGCTTCTGGATTGCAGAATTATGGGGAGCAACTGCGGACCTGCACTGCAATCGTCTTCCAGCTTCTCCCTGCTTCTACCTTTGCCCCTCTGTGGTCTCTTCTCAACTCAGCAGCCAAAGTGAGCTTTTCAAAGTTAAATGAGATGCCACTGTTCACAGTTCTGAATTAGCACCACTTAGTTCAGAAAGAACTCAAGCCCTGCCAGTGTCTTACAAAGTCCTAAACTATCTCATCTCCTAGCACTCTCTGCCTTCCTCACTCCCTGCTAGCCTCCTCACTGCCATTCCTCAAACTTCTCCAGCTGAGGACTCTGATTCCAGGTCTTCCCTCTTCCTGGAACTCTCTGCCCTCAGCTATCAGCTGGACTCATCTCTCTCCTCTTTATACAAATCTCAACCTAACAGTGAGGCTACCCTGCCCCTCCCATTCAACATTGCGACCTCCCCAACCACCACCAGCACCAGTGATCTCTCTCCACTGTACTTATTTTAAATCACCTTTTAAATATACTGTATTGTGTACTTATTTATAATGTCTATTTTGTCTTTCCTTACTAGAATATAAGCTTTTGAAAAAAAAGGATCTTTTTCTATTTTGTTTGTTGGTACATTTCCAGAACCTAGCATAACACCTGCTACATAATTGGCACTTCAACACTATTTGTGGAGCAGAGAGATCAATGAATAGATTGATCACTCATAACTTTTTAAACTAAAATAAATTATCATCACATAATCAAATTTTCCATACAAAACCTAGTTTAATATAATACATTAATCTATATTTTAAGAATTTAAAAAATATATTCTTTTCTGATTGTTACTTATTTTTATACTATGGAGAGACATTTTATTGTGCTTCCAGTATTTTTTCCCCTTTCCCCCCTCCCTTCCTACCTCCCTTTTTCCCTCCATCCCTTTCTTCTTTTTGAAGATTGACATTCTATTCAGTGGATTTTAAAAAAATAGATATTATTACCTTCATTTATTTATTCAATTTTATGTATTTTTTTCAATTTCAGTTTACATTCCACATTATTCTGTATTAGTTTCAGGTGTACGGCATAGTGGTTAGACAATCATGTACTTTACAGAGTGGTCCCCCCCCCCCCAATATTTCAAGTACCCATCTGGCTCCATACATTGTTATTACGATAATATTGACTATAATCCCTATGCTGTACTTTACATTTCTGTAACTATTGTATAACTACCAATACAGATTCTTAATCCCTTCACCTTTTCACCTGAACCCTTCACCCCCCATCCCTCTGTCAGTCATGAAATTACATTTCTGTTTCAGTTTTCTTCAGTACTGTCAGGTACACAATTGGTCACTCTCACCTGACCTCACACTCCATGTATTCAAGGAACACTCTTTGGGGCCCAAAGATACATAATGGTCAGATCTGACCCAATACTGATTGCAAGGGGAACCTTTTTAAAACTGTTTAACCCCCCAGATGTTTTCCCCTTAAACAGTCATATGGTCCCTCTGGTACACAGTAGGTGCTCAAAAATATTTGTTGAATGGAATTTGATATTGGATTCTATTTTCTAATCAAAGTAAATCCTTCATATGCTTGAACTAGCTAAATTTAACTTGTTGATTTGATAATCACTCCTCAGATCATCAGAGTTATTTCAGCTTATGGTCTTTCTCTTATCCTGATAGAGTTTAATATAGACGTTGAAAAGAAACAGTATCTAGAAAAGTCTAAATCTAACATACTTCACAATTTTAAGCATGATGTTGAGTAAAAGTGAAAAGGCGTTGAAAAGGAATATGAAAATAAGGCTGAGGCATTTGAAGCTGAGGGTTTTAAACTACTGCCAGGCAATGAATACACTGAATCAGAAGATCTAGTTTTGATTCTTACCCCTATTATTTATGAATTAAGTGACTTTGGATAAGTTACTAAGCTTTCCATTTCAATTTTCTCATCTGTACAATTGAGTTAATATTCTTAGCTTTACATTCACATTGAGCGGTTTCAGGGATCAAACATAATACAAGTAAAGGTGTTAGTTATTAATTACTATGAAATATACTATATTACTGTATTTTATAGGAATAACTATGATGGGGAACATTTACATAATATGTGATTAAGGAAATAACCATTTATGTGTGATATGAAACATGAAGCATGTATTTTTTTTTCTTTAGTTGTTAGAACATTTTTATTTAGTTGATTTGGAAAAGTGCAGGGAAATAATTTTTATACTTTTCCTTCTTTGATTTTCAATCCGATGCACAAAACAAGGTAATTTTATTCTTTTGAATGGATAATAGAAGAAGAAATTATGGCTAAGCAAAGCAGAGTACGGAAGAAATGGGAAGGGGTATTGGTATTCCTCTAAGCCAGTGGTTCTCAACCTTCCTAATGCCGTGACCCTTTAATACAGTTCCTCATGCTGTGGTGACCCCAACCATAAAATTATTTTCGTTGCTACTTCATAACTGTAATTTTGCTACTGTTATGAATCATAATATAAATATCTGATATGCAGGATGTATTTTCATTGTTACAAATTGAACATAATTAAAGCATAGTGATTAATCACAAAAACAATATGTAATTATATATGTGTTTTCCGATGGTCTTAGGTGACCCCTGTGAAAGGGTCGTTCGACCCCCAAAGGGGTCGTGACCCACAGGTTGAGAACCGCTGCTCTAAGCTATAAGTGATATTCTTGTATTCTTGTTTAAAAAAAATATTTATTGTTGGAAGTATTACAGATGCCCACCTTTTCCCCCCATTGACCCACTCCATGTATTTTTTAAATAATTCCAACTTGAGTGACCCTAGGTCTTTAAAATTACTGTGTAAATAGAATTATAATCAGATGCATTTGCAGAGCTCACCCTGTAGGCCTGACTGGGCAACTCTACAGTTCCCAGATAACATGAGATTCTTGTTCTTTCATGTATGGGACAGACCAGCACTTCTCCAAGTGTGTTTGATAGAACATTAGTTCTCTGGGATATTATGCAAGTGTATGCTAAAGAAGTTCTGAGGTCAAATAAATTTGAGAGATGCTAGGTTTAGTAAACTTAAATAGGTTTGTTAACTGTAGGACCTCTCAGTATGCTAAGGATCATTGTGACTCTCTCGGAGTGGCATGTCATGTGTATTATATAACTGCTGGGATTAGAGTTCATTGTCACCAACTTCAGGTCAAGCTGAGCTGAACTAAGAAGTGTAGAGACCACTCTCCACAAAACTGAAGAATCCTCTCCCATGGTGTTCATTTGCACGGTTCCTGAGACCAGTGGGTTGACTTGGCCTCTGGAAGAGCCTGCTGGAGGGGTGGAGTTGGGAGGACAGAAAGGTGCTAGGCAGACACAGAGCAAGAAAAGCCGATTTAATCTGTGGTATGCCTGTCTGGACACCAGAGGTACGTTGCAAGGGGCTGCTAAAAAGTTGCAAAGACAAAAATCTGGTATCAGAGCAGGTACGATCTATCCCACAGCAAAGAAAAGAAGAAACACCTTAAAATATATTTTTATTGATTTCAGAGAAGGGAGAAAGAGGTGGAAACATCAATGATGAGAGAGAATCATTGATCGGCTGCCTCCTGCACACTCCCTACTGGGGATCGAGCCCGAAACCCGGGCATGTGCCCTGACAGGGAATCAAAACTGTGACCTCCTGGTTCATAGGTCGACGCTCAACCACTAAGCAACACCAGCCGGGCAAGAAGAAACACTTTATGTAGAACCTGAAGTAAAGGAAGATAGGGGAAAATACGTTTTAGTCTAGCAAGATAATGAAATAATATGTAGTGATGTTGTTTGAAAAATATTTAATGAGTTGGGAAAATACCCATGTTATAAAAATGTTAAGTGAAAAGAATACACAGAGCTGTATATACCGTTGACCCCCTTTGGGGTATAAAATGCATACCTATATCTATCTGAATGAATATAAAAGTTTGGAAGAAAAGAGCCCAAAATGATAACCATGGATCTATCCAGTTTGTGATATTAGGGTGATTTTCACTATCTTTTTGTTATCCACATCCTGTGTTTTTTAATCACTTCATCCCACTGTCATTATTCACTGTACCTCAGAGCAGTAATTCTTCAGCAGAGGGGCCAGTGGTACTCAAATCCTGTTCTCTCTAACAGTGTGCTGTGTGTTTTTAAAAAGAACCCCAGTAGATTCTTAATTCTTAATCATGCTAAATTTATTTAGAACACAGTGTTTTTAAAAATTCACGAAAGGTTTTATGAACTTCTGTTTTTAACCTTTCACATTTTATTTTTTACAATTGAGTGTCAGGTATGCCCAGTTTTAGCTAAGAAGCTCAGATTACTGCGAGGAATACAATATCACTTGGCCCAGGAAGCATTTTTTTTTTTTTTATTGTTGGCATAGCTTGTTTGAACCACAGTAACTTAGGATGCTTATCTAAAATGTAGATTCCTAATCTCTCTAATACATTTACTACATCAGACTGTGTAGGGAAGTACTGCTCCATCTGCACTATGTGCCCAAGAAACATGGGATCCTGTGAAAATGAAAACCCACCCAGTGAGGCTGTAGTAGGACCTGAGATTCTGCATGTCTAGCAAGCTCACAGGTCATACTGCCAACCACACTTTGAGTAGCAGGGCCCTGAGAGCCAAAATGGCAGCTCCAGGCCAGCAGAACCCTGTCCTCAATGGAGACAGAATCAGCCAGATGTGGGGCATTTAAAATGCAACAACCAAGCCTGAAATGTAGCATGAGGCATCTGGCTCATGGAAAGTCAAGGAGAAAAGTGTTGCAGATGAGGATTACCCTATATATTAAAAGGCCAGCGACCAAACGGTGGAACGACCAGAACGACTGGTCGACCAGTCGCTATGATATGCACTGACCACCAGGGGGCAGATGCTCAACACAGGAGCTGCTCCCTGGTGGTCAGTGTGCTCCCACAGCAGGAGCAGCTGCTTGGCTGACCAGGATGAGCAGTGCTCCCACAGCGGGCCTATCCCCACAGGCCACACACCCCACCACTGCACGAATCCTGTGAGCTGGGCCTCTAGTAGGATATAATGTAATACGGACCAGGTGCCCTTATGAGTGGCCACAGCACACAGCACACTCGCTGTTGCTGTTATTCTAGATCAGGAGCATGTGCTGACATTCCAGGTGTCCTGCAGGAGGAAGAAGAGTGTGTCCTTTTTACCTGAGTGCTGCTTTGCTGCAAGCTGTGCACAGGTTCTTTCTCTCATTTCCCGTCAACAGATCTGAGTGTGTGGCTGCTGTGATCACATTGTTCTCAGTCATGGAAATATGGTCTCTTTTCTGATTCTCTGTGGTGATGAGTAAAAAGATTGTTTCTGCCGAGGGGTGAAGAGGTTTTCAAGCTAGTTTGGTTTCTAGTAAACAGCAAGGCCTACAGAGACCCCGAGGAGATGCCTGACATCCCCTGAAGATGACATTTCTGCTAGTGTTTTAAAGGAGTGAGTTGACAATGTTTACAGGTCAGGATCTGGTGCTGTGAATTCTGAAAGCTTTCAAGATGTTTGATTTATATTTTAATTGGATCCTATGGTGGCTGGTGAAGAAAAAAAAAATAGTTTTCTCTGGAAAGTATAAATTGAGTCCTTGGTGAATGTGACCAAAGGCAGAAATCAGATTTTTTTTAATGAATTCATTTATATGGTAATGATAGCATTGCCTACTTAACTCAGAAAAATACAGCCCCATTTTGTGTTCTGGCCCTCAATGTTTATATTTTTCTGATGCTTTCTGTTATGGTTCATTACAATTTTAATGTTAGTTTTGGCTAACCAGGTCCCTTTGAAACAAGTTGATTTGCAAGTGCAGGCTATTAGGTGAGTAGACAAAATGAAAATAGAAAGCTGAGACTTCATATATTCTTTCTTGTGACCAAATAATTGGATTCTCCTGTTTTGTTTAGGTGTGTTAGTACCTGGTTGAACAGTTGTAATGTTAGAGACAGCCTTGCCTCAACTGCTTTGCTGTGCAAATAGCCTTTTCAGAGACAAGGTCTATAAGAGAAATTTACATGATGGGTCTAACAAATATCAGAAATAAAAGCTCCCTTTCTTCCATTAAAGTGGTTATTTTGGCTTGAGGGCATTGACACCTGTCCCCCCACAGTCCATGGGCTTCTGTGACCCCCCCAGGTGATCATGCTGCCCCAGGTCCCAGCACATCAATTGGGGTCCAGGTGTGTGGGACTCAGTCCTGACAAAGCCTAACTTTTAGGGGTTCCTTTGGCTTAGAGAGAGAAAGAGAACAAAACCTGTGAAATGCTCTCAATCTGAAAAAGTTGTATTACCATCCGTGTGGTCACACCTGCAGAGGAACCATCTTTCAGACCTGTTCCTTCTCGTGGGCAGTGTTGAAGTTGTTCTGAAACTTGATTAAGGAGAAACAGGTGAGACACAAAAACTGAGCTTATTATTGAGTAGCTGTGTCTGTGTTCCACCTTTCACCAGAGATTTAGTTTTCCCAGCTCTGCTATGTACCTTTCCCCCCAAGGTGGCTTGTGAACTTTCTAGATTCTTCCTGCGGCATGAAAGCTCTGGCAAACAAGAACTTATTTCTGTGGAGCCCAGCAACCCTCTCCTTTTTTCCTTGTAATCAGGAGGTAGCAAAGAATTTTCTCTAAAGTGGTTAAGGAAATTTTAGAAACTTGTTCCCAATCCTTTTGTTTGCTTCTCACTGGTCATTTAAAACTGTAATGCAGATTGAGATGGGGGAAAGGGGTGGGGGAGAGAGGGGCGAGGTGAGGCAGGAGAGGAGAAGGGAGAAGAAGAGGAGAGGGGAGGGGAGGGGAGGAGAAGAGAGGGAAGGAGAGGGGAAGCGAGGAGGGGCTGCCCCATAAAATCCTTGTCATTCACCCCCACACTGTAGTCTTTAAAACTCCCCAGGTTTTCCCACCAGAACGAGCCTTCCAAACATTAGAAAAGTTCTGTGTGCGCCATTCTCCTTCAATGAACTAAACCTCCAAGCGTAGAATTTAAGACATTGTTATCTTGAAACTTTTAGTTCAACAAATGCCAGAAGCAGCCTGGGTCATGTCAGGGGAGCCACCCAAGCACTAAACAGAATTTGCAAACCTACCTTTACTAACTATTGTTTACACTTTGTTGTAGTTACCCTTTGGGAGAGGGCTGGCCATGGGAGGTGTGTGTGATAATATTTACACTTACTCCACTGTGCTTACTCTTAGTGCTTCTTGGGTAAAATATACAAAATGACTCTGGGAGACCTCATTTATGAACTTGGGTTATATATTAAAATTATCATATTCATGGGGAAAATATGTTTAATAGGAAACACTAGGTCAGACTTTCTTTTTAAGAAGTGTCCTGCTAATTTGTGTGGCCCATCCTCACAGGCCCCAGGGCCCCCCAGGTGTTAGGGAAGCATCCTGGGCCCCTAAACCCCGTCCCATCAGGTCTTTATCCACCTGGCTCCTTCCTCCCGTGCCTGGACACCTCCTTTCTTTTAGTTCAAACAGAAGGTTGTAAGAAGCAATGGGCATGGGGTATTTTGTGTAGGTGGAACATTGACCAATGGAAGGAAAATGTTGAGGGAACGTTTTCAAGATGAATTCTTTAGTTAATGTTGGTCTTAACTGCCCTCTGACATCCTCTCTCCCTGTGCATTCCACATGCTGCAGCCAGAATGGTGGACCTCATCCTGGCACTCCTGTGTTAAAGCCTTCCAGAGGCTCCTGGTTTCTACCAGAATACAGTCCAAAATCTTTATGGAGCTTTAAAAGGCCCTGCACAGTCTACCTGCATCTCCAGCTTCATTCATGTGGTACCCTTCTTCCCCTGTGAGCACTCCAGTTGTAATGAGCATTCCGTCCCACACCCCTTCATTCTTTAGGGTGCCAGCTCACAGGAACCCATTCTTCATGCCCCGGTAGAGGCATCACCTCTCAGAGGTGTTCACGCATCCGCCCTCCACCCGCTATCCCCCTTTCTCCTCACCCCCCATGCTCACATAGCTTCCTCTACCTCACTTTTAAAGCACTCATTACCTGGGGAAATGGTTAGATGTGTCTTCACATCTGGACCATAGATCCTCTGAAGGCAAAAGCATGCTCTTTGCTTCACAACAAGCTCTTAGCCCAGCACCGGGGACCCAGTGGATGCTCACTTCCTTGATTGATTGCATTAGCATGTGGATGGACTAGAGGCGGGAGGATGGATGAAAGGATGCTAGAGGAATGGCATTGTTGGATTTCTCTCATCCTTTTCTACCTCTAAAATTACACCATTCTAGTTTTGAGAATTAATGGTTCAGCTACAGAGAAGAGATGATATTTGTTTATATATATTTCAGTTGACTATTAGCCCAAATATGATGCAGGGAAAGATAATTAGGAAAATCATGTATTTGCATCTCTCCTGGTTATACTTTGTGCTTTGGGCATGACTAGTCATTTATTTTAATTATCATTTTCTGCAGTGATTACGCAAATGCATTTCAATTTCATAGCCTCATATTCAACAACAGGTATGAAGACTCTTTTCAGAGTCTTCTGAGCAGACAAAACACAAGTAACAGACATAATTGCCATGGGGTTGGGTCTCTGTGTGTGTTCTGATAGACGTCTCCTTCCTTCCAATGTTTTAGGTAAGTTTTTTTCAGAGAAATTCATTTTATAAACAACCTTAAAAATTTAGAATTGCAAACCAACAAATGAGAAAATATCTTTTCTTTCCAATAATCAGACCACCACGATTAGCCTATGGGTGTATTGTTTACCATTTTTTTTTTCTAGTCCAAATTTTTGGTTTGTTCCCTCCTTTCTCTTGTACGTAGTTGAGATCCTACTGCTTGATTTTCCCCTCACTGCTTGTTTCCCTTAGTGTTTTCACATAAACGGTAAACTATACCAGGGAGTGAAATGGGTGGTGTGCCTTCTCTTGGCACAGCTGTGGGACGCTGTTAGCAGTCCAGACTGCGGTGTGTGAGGAAGGAGGGTTGAATACTGTGGCAGAGTTGCAGAGCAGAGCACATGCCACAGTAAGAACTGATAGCTGCTGGGCACTTCAGGTCTCCAAATTCCTTGGAACGTTTCCCAGTGAATGAAAATAAAGGTGTGTGTGATCAGCCGCCGCGGAATTGAATAGCTCTTGGAAACCCAGTGCTTAAGATACTAATGGAGCATCTGACATTGAGCAAGTTGTTGGATGACTAATTCTCTGGGTTGCTGTTTTCCAAATGTGTGATCTGGGCCTTTCCTTTCTCTTCTGCTGCTTTCTCTGTCTCTCAGCATCCTCTAGCCACTGCAAACGCCTTGCTCCAACTGTTCTAGCACTTACTTTGTACTTGAGGCCTGAAATGCTCCCTCTTCTCCTACTCCAATACTTTGCTTGGAAGGTTCCTTGTTCTTCATCTCTCCATGCAAAGGGTGCTTCCTCAGAGAGGACCTCCTTGATCCCCCTTGGTAAAGCAGTCCTCCTGCACCAGGAAACCGTGGAGCGGTCCTCCCCCATCCACCTCGACTTCTTGCCATCTGACAGTCCTTCATCTGGAAAAAAGGGAGCTGGCAAGCTAGCAGAATGCCCCTATAATATGGTACCTTAAGATTGGAGCTATTCTAATCCAGAGATAATTTGTATAAGTTACAACAAGATTAAGGGAACAAAGAAATGATGGTCCTAGTAGAGTTTTTCTAACTTTCTCTGTCATGAGAAATGAAGTGTGATTGCCTACAATTTTGTAGTATTTCTAGTAGACAGTCTCCTTCTCAGAGCCTCAACAAGGAAAGGAAAGCTATAATTGGATGTCGTTGCTGTCAGTCATCTGGGTGTGAAAGAGGAGGGCATTTGCCTCACCCCAGAGCACCTGTGATCAGGTAATATCCCTAAGAGCTTGTCTGTGAGCTAGCTTCTCTTCTTTACTCTTCACGGGCTGCTTATATGTGAGTGTGAGAGGCGGAAGGTGAGGGGCTTTACTGTCTGGCTTTTGAAACAAAGAGGGCAAAAAATCAAAGCAATAAGCTTTTAGGAAATTAGTGTAAATATTATGAGATTATTAATTTTTAAAATTCTTGCTAAAAATAATAGGAACATTGTCAAAAAAGAACCCTTTTGACTAATGTGTGTCCTTTGGTGTTCTACATCTTTCACTCCCTGCCTTATAAAAATAGAGCTAATTAATTTAAATTCTGTCAAAGAACAGGGAGTATTCTCTGGTCTTTGGCCAAGAATTCCCCTCCACCACCACCCCCATTCCCAGTCCCTTTCCCACCTGTCACTCTCCATGACATCATCGAGTGTTTTCCTTCCTGGCCCTTCTCAACACTGAGAATTGTGGTATTCATTGGTCTTCAAGTTTGTCTGCCTCTCTCATTCGAGTGAGGCTCCATGAGGGCCAGGTCCTTGTAGAACTGGCCCACCCCTTTCTCCCTGTCTGCTTGGCCTCCCACAGTGCTTGGCATATGGGTGGTAAGCAAATACACGTTAAAAGAACAAGCAACTAATTGCTTAAATGAATCCATGTTTTTAAAAGTGGATAATTAAGCTCTGACCCACTTGTTTCAGTGAGGAAAAGGGTTGACAGAGTGCATGGGTTTCTTGACAAGATCTTCACATTTGTTCAGTAAACACTGAGTGCCTGTCACCAGGTCAGGCCCCGGAAATGCCGCATGAATAAGACATGACTGATGTCCTCCAGGACCTCAGAGACTAGCAGAGGGACAGACACACGTGTGTGTGTGTGTGTGTGTGTGTGTAAATAACTGCAAGTCTATGAAAAAATGGAATAGAGGTGTAAAAACAGGAGTCTGAACTACAGCAGGGGGGCAGGGTGGGGAATTTAATTTCCCCGGGGCATGAAAGCTTTCACCCAGGCGGTGATATTTACACTGGGCAATGATGGAAGATATTTACACGGGCAATGAAGGAAGAAGAAAGTTTGGCAGGTTAATTAGCAGGAAGAGCCTCCCAAGCTCTCGACAGAGTCAGAGACTGAAAATGAATGGCATGTTTGGGCACTGTGGGGTCGGGTGGGGGGGAGAGGGAGCTGTGAATGCTGCACCAAGGCCTTTGGATTTGCTCTTAAAGGAGCCAGGGCCCCTTCCTCAGCAAGGCCAGCCCTGGTAAGAAAGCCAGATGAGCCTGCACCAGTGTGCAGAGCTCGTGGAGGGGAGTGGGTGCTGTGGTAAGAAAACCAAACCACTCACCCCAGTGGCAGGCATTTCCATCAAAACATCCTCAACCTGGTGGTCACAGTGTATCTTTTATAGAGGCACAATTTTGAATTTCATGGAGATGAATATGTTACTCGAAATTGGTAGCTCTTTTAAAATGTATCTTCCAGATGAAAACCTTTTAATGTGTTTCTATGTTGGAATTTAAAAACTTGTGAAAACCAGTTTTTATTTGTACACAGATAAATGTTACCATATACATCACTGCAGAACAAACTTCCTGGATCTTCACGTGAAGTGTAATGAAGTTTTGGGATCTTCCAGATGAGTGGGTGCCCAGGTCGTTGTCCCCTGCCCCTTGTGAAAGGCACTGCCCTTTTCTCAAAACCTCTCTCTCTCTCTCTCTCTCTTACAGTTCCACGGCATCCTTCAAATGATTTGTTTGAAATATTTGAAATTGAAAGAGGAGTCAGTGCAGATGATGAAGCAAAGGATGATCCAGGTAGATGCTTATTTTATTTAAAATTGAATTTATTGGGCTGACATTAGTTAATAAAATTATATAGGTTTCAGGTGTACAATTCTACAACCTATCATCTGTATTTTGTATGGTATATTTACCACCCCAAGACACTTATATTCTTACTACAGTTATAATGAAATTTTATTGTTTTCCTCCATTTCATGAAAATAATTTTTAAATCACAGATTGTTAGGTTACACCTAGGAAAATTATAGCTCTTTTTTTTTCAACTTGGTTTCCTCTGCTGTTTTATCAGTTGGGCACAAGTAATTGAGTCATTATCTTTTTGTTGTTGTTGTTGTTAATCCTCACCCTAGAATATTTTTCCATTGATTTTTTTAGAGAGAGTCTAAGGGAGGGGGAGAGACAGGCGGAGAGACACATTGATTGGTTGCGTCCCACACATGCCCTGACCAGGATCAGGGATTGAGCCTGCAACCAAGGTACATGCTCTTGATTGGAATCAAACCCAGGACCCTTCAGTCTTTGGGCCAATGTTTTATCCACTGAGCCAGATTATCTAGGACAAGTCATCATTATCTTTAAAAAAATTTACATATATATGTGTGTGTGTGTGTGTGTGTGTGTGTGTGTGTGTAGCATTTATAAATTACTAGAGGCCCAGTGCACAGAATTTGTTCACAGGGGTGGGGAGTCCCTCAGCCCGGCCTGCACCCTCTCCAATCTGGGACCCCTCGGGGAATGTCCGCCTGCCTCTCACAATCCGAGACTGCTGGCTCCTAATTGCTTGCCTGCCTGCCTGCCTGATCACCCCTAACTGTTCCCCTACTGGCCTGATTGCCCCTAACTGCCTCTGCCTCGCCCTGTACCCAGGACCCAGGATTCCTTCCTCTGGCTGGTTGCAGGCACCTGGGATCCGGGCTTCCCTCCCTCTGGCCAGCCACAGGCACCCAGGACCCAGGCCAGCTTCGCCCAGACTGGCCACAGCTGCAGGGGACTGTGGGTGGGCAGCTTCACCCAGGCCACAGTTGCAGGCGCCTGGGACCGCGGGGCGGGTGGCTTGTCCCTCTCCCGGGCCGCAGGCGATAGGTGCAGCTGCTGGCGCCCAAAAGCACGGGGCAGGCATCTTGTCCCTCTCCCGAGCTGCAGCCTGGCTGGTCCCCATCCCTTTCTCCCCAGTGTTGAGGGTCTGAGCAGTTATGGCGCGAGGGTGTGATGACGTGAGGGTGTGACGACCATCTGCATATTAGCTCTTTATTATATAGGATAGGATGAGGAGGAAATCATATTTTTAAGTGGTGGTATAAAAGGTCATAATTGGCAACACTTGTGTGCTATGTTTTTACCGTTGAGCACACAGGCACAGTTGTGCTGAGAAGGGATTCGTGTGATTCCCTTTTGATCTCCTGGAGAGAAGTTCTGGTGGGTTAGTGAAGTGTGGATAGGAGAGAACACTTGTACTGATAACCTTGTTAACAAGTGCGTTTCTGTTGTTCATTTGTGGTTTACTTGCCTTTCTGGTCATTTCCTTGCAGGTGTGCTGATACATAGCTGCAATTTTGACCATGGGCTTTGCGGATGGATCAGGGAGAAAGACAGTGACTTGCACTGGGAACCAGTGAGGGACCCAGCAGGTAAGCCCAGTTTAACTCTAGGACCCATTTCAAGTTGATCCCCTTGGAAGGCCCAGTTCTGCTAGTCAAGTGCACTGTAACATCTCTAAGAGGGTAAAGAGAGATCTTGCCCAGCATTCATAGTCCATTTATTAGCTGTCAACTAGAATTATATTATGGGAAGGCGAGTAGCTCACTAAAAGGTTTGGTAAATAAAACATGTAGGCTTATTCTAACTTGTGATTTTCAATTTACTTGTCGTGCCCCATTCCCAAGCATAAAAGAAGTACATCAGCCATGGTAGTAGTTCTTGGTTGTTTTCTCAATCATGCAGTTTTTCACTTTTTTAAGATTTGAGACATAGTTGAAGGAGCCTGAAATTTCTCTGAAGTTGTGAATGTCTCTTTGAAAAAAATGTCAATCTAACTTGGATGCTGGATAAATTAGTTATAATGACCATTATTTATTCCACTAAAGAATATTCTTATAGTAAGGTGGATTTAGACATAGTTCCTTGGAAAATTAACAGGCTTTTAAATTGCACACTTCCTACTAATCTAAAGTTTTAGTACTTGCAAGATGTTTTGTTGTCTTGTTCCAGGAAGCAAAGCTACATGTTGTTTTTTCCCCTCCCCTCAGTAATTGAATCTTTTATGGGTGATGTCAACTTAATGAAAGGATGAGAAGTTTGACTTCTTTTTATATTTCTGCTTCTAGATTTAGAAATGAAAGGGACAATATGTGAAGAAAAAGTATATCGTTAACTAAAAAGGATGTTGTTAATTAAAAGCCTAGTTGTTAAATACCATTCCAAGTATCATATAGAAGAACAGAAAACACACAAAAGTTAACTTGAAAGAGGATATGCTCTGTTAAACCAGTTATTCTCAAACTTCAGCATTGGTACAAATCAGCTGAGGGCCTTGTGAAAATGTAGATTTTGATGCCTTTCTAGCACGTTCCTTGGGGATACCTCTAGTGCTAATCCTTGATGCACATCGCAAGTAGAAAGGTATTAAAATGTTAGTCTAAAATATTTCATTAAATCCCCTAAGATTAAAATACTAGACAAATATTGAACAATGAGAATTTGAGGTAAGCTTTTAAAAATATGAATATTCTATAAATTCAAATGGGTTTTTTAGATTTCTTTTAGATATTATTTTCACGACTTGCATGCATACACACAAAGCAGTCCCTCTCTCCTGTTAGCTCTCTCATTCATTGAAAGTTAACTCTAAGCAGGACAATATTATTATACATATTTAATGTTATTTTTTAATTACAGTTGCCAAATATTATTTTACATTAGTTTCAGGCTATAACGCCATGGTAGACAGTTACACAATTTACAAAGTGATCACCCTGATAATTCAAGTATTCACCTGGCACCATACATACTAATAGTTATTATAATATTACTGACCATGTTCCCTATCCTGCACTTTACATCCGTATGACTATTAGTACAACATTGGTATTATTAATGTCACATATATCTGTGAATTAGAAAGAAACCAACATTTAATGATTACCTACTACAGTCTTGAGTCATTCATCATTTCATTAATTTTATTTAATATCTTTTTATCCACCCTGTGAAGCAGGTTAAATATTGTTTTTATTTCACAAAGGAAATACTGAGGCCCAGAGTGGACATAAATTTCCTAAGTCCACGGAGCAAAAGAACGGACTTCACATCCAGACCTCTCTGTGCTGCCCACGCAGCCTCCGAGGCAGTTCAGTGTCCGGAACAGCCAGGAGTGTTCTGGGGTCTTCACTCCCCCACAGACTGGCCTCCGTCTCCTATGGTAGCGCACATGGTCCATGAGCAGATCTCAGGCCTGTGGATTCAACTGACCGCTGACCTGAAGTAGTTTGCTACCAGAGAAAGGATCGTTAGCAGCTATGCATGTTCATGATCATAATGAATAACCCTTTCAAGTACACTGGAGAGAGTAGTTTGTTAGTATGCTAAATAAACTCAAAAGAATTCATTACACATCTACGTAATCTATGTTGATAGTAAAATAATTGATTTTTAGAATTTCAATAACATATTATAGAGCCAATTTAGTACTTTTAAACATTTTTTTTTATTATTCATCTCATAGGTAAATGTTTAGACTTATTGTGACCCAAACTCCACTTGCCCTCTGATAGAAAAATGAGAAGAGGATTGGAAATTAAAATGGCAGGCAAGAAAAAGTTGGAAATGGTGATTTGGCTGTGATAGCACAGAACCAATGGAAAGGCAGTGGTGGCTGCTGGGTGTGCCTGGATGGTGCCTGGGGAAGTGTGCGTGACTTTCTGGGGTTGCTCCAGGGTTTTACCAGTGACTTGAATGAACTGGCTGTTGAATTTGGCTGTTGAAGGCAGGCTTCCCAAACTGGATGGCGCGAAGCCAGAGGAGAACGTGTGGAGCTGTGCTGACACACCAGCTCCACAACATTAGATCAGCGGGTCTCATTGAAGAGGGGAAAATCTAATGAGGATGAATACAAGGTAGGGCTCATGGTCTAGAAACCTACCGTGGGAGGGGAAGAAGTGCCTTAGCAGTAAGTGTGCAAGACTTTAGAATTTTAGTGGATAATGAAATCAATGAGTGAACCCTGTGTTTTTTTTTCTTTTTAATATGGAACACTTCACAAATTTGCATGTCATTCTTGTGCAGGGGCCATGCTAATCTTCTCTATATCGTTCCAACTTTAGTAGATGTGCTGCCAAAGCGAGCACTGAACCCTGTGTTACTGCCAAAATGTTGGGTCATTTCCCAAGAAATATGGTCTTTTTTTTTTTTTTTTTCCAGAATAGAAAATCCATTTTAGTGGGTTCTTTCTTGTCTGAGAAGAATAGAGATAAGTGTCGGTCATTCAGAAAGACCTGGGTGGAGAGGGGTCCCAAAGCCTGTGCAAGAGCAGGGGGAGGGACCAGAGTGTTTAGCCTGGAGAAGAAACAGTGGAACAGGGCTGCCTTTGTACTTGACTGACAACATCTATCACCATTGCTCTGACCACAAAGGGATGGAAGTCAGATCAGTAGGTGACAACTACAGAGAGATGAACTTGGGCTCACTCTTTACAGAATTTCCCCACAGTCAGGGCTGTTTAAAAAGAGCTCAGGCTGTTCAAAGTAAGGAGCTCTCTGTCGGTGGTAACATATGGCAAGATGTTTTGAGCACTGGATAAGCACTGGGTTAGAAAACGTTCTACCAGCTCTGAGAGCCTCTGACTGAGAATGGAATGCCCAGGTATCCACAGGAGAGCAGTGAGCAGCAGGGCTCCAGCTTGGAAAAATGGACAGGAGACTGAAGGAGGGCAGAGGATTGGAAGAGGGTTAGGAGTGCATGGCCTATATCAAGGTAGCATTGCAGATGGGCTTTTTAGACTGTGGTGGGGAATTCTAACCAAATACTGATGGAGAAATACTAAGTAAGCTTCTTAGGAAGAATGCCTTTTTTTTCTCCTAGGAAGTTTAGGTGAGGTTGTATGTATATAAATATAAGCGATTTAATGAATTATATCTGTGAATTCTCTAATTACCAAGCTAGCTGTTTCTAAATTGTTTCTATCTAAATTATACCATTTGAAAAGGAACATATGGTTGGATTTCCACAGTTAGGACTGATTTTAATATGCATTTCTTATCCAAGATCCAGAAATGCAAATATTCTTTTATGCTAATATCTCCAAGAAAAGAAAATTCTCAAATAAATTTACAACTTTGAGAAACAGCTGTAAAATGATTGCATTTGCTTGCTGCCCTCCCTTGAGCTCATTGGATTGTGTTTATCACATTCAATCTTAAACTTAATTGTGAGATAGTGAAATTAATACATTCCTCTAAAGCAGTGGCTCCCAACCTTTTCTTGGCCATGCCCCACCTAAACATCTCTAAAATCCTGATTACCACCCCTCCCCCTTGACACATAATTCTTATTACTATATTCAAAAAGTGAACTCCTATTCACATGGAAGAAGCCTAAAAGGCCATTAACTTGGTCTAAACAAGCTTCCAAAGAACATGGCATCCACGAAAGAGAAAAATAAAAGAATGAAAGGATAGTTGAAGTACTGAGGAAGAAATCACTAAGAAATTGTTAAAAAAAATGATATGAAGTGATATGAAAAAATAGCAAATAAAGTTTCAAAACATATGATAGAGAACTGAAATGCATAAATATGTCACAATATATGTTTACTAGAGGCCCGGTTCACGGATCCGTGCACCAGTGGAGTCCCTTGGCCTGGCCTGCACCCTCTTACCATCCAGGACCCTTTGGGGGATGTCGAAGAGCCAGTTTTGGCCTAATCCCAGCAGGCCAGGCCAAGGGACCCCACTGGGCCTCTAGTCTACACTAATAAAAGAGAAACATGGTAATTAGCGTACGACTGCTACCCTTTTCATTGGCTAATCAGTGAGTATATGCAAATTAACTATCAGCCAAGATGGCGGCCGGCAGCCAGGCAGCTGGAAGCGAACATGAGGCTTGCTTGCTGCGGACTCCAACGTTCCCCGCCTCACTTGCCGGCCTCTGAGCTACAACTCTAAGCAACTATGTACTATTTTGCAAATAAGAAGATAAACAAAACCCCAGAAACCGGCTTTCATTCAGCCGGCTTTAGCAACATTGTATCGATGTTTTCAGCGGCGAGGCCTGAGCTAAAGCTGGCCCAGAATAAAAAAAAAAAAAAGAAAAGAAAACAAGGAGCGGTTGGAAGCTTCAGTCACTCACTTCCGGAAAACAGCCCTCAGCCCCTCACCCAGACTGGCCACGCACCCCAGTGGGGACCCCCACCCTGATCCAGGACACCCTTCAGGGCAAACCAGCCGTCCCCCACGTGTGCACCAGGCCTCTATCCTATATAGTAAAAGGGTAATATGCCTCCCGGCACCGGGATCAGCGAAGCAGCGAGGCTCCCGGCACCGGGATCAGCGTGACAGGAGGCAGCGCCCAAACCCCCTGATCAGCCCTGTTCTGTGCGTGACAGGGGGTGGCGCCGCAACCTCCCCATCGACCCTGCCTTGAGTGTGACAGGGGGCGGTGCCCCAACCCCCCAAACGGCCCTACCCTGAGCGTGACTGAGGGTGGCATCGCAACCTCCCGATCCGCCCTGCTCTGTGCATGACGGGGCGGTGCCCCAACTCCCCAATCTGCCCTGCTCTGAGCCTGACCAGGGGCTGCACCTAGGGATTGGGCCTGCCCTCTGCCACCCGGAAGCAGGCCTAAGCCAGCAGGTCGTTATCTCCCGAGGGGTCCCAGACTGAGAGAGGGCACAGGCCGGGCTGAGGGACCCCCTCCCCCACCCCCCCCAGTGCACAAATTTTTGTGCACCGGGCCTCTAGTATGCATAGAAGATATTTGGTTAATCTCTTCCCGCCCTCCCCCCTTCCCCTCTCCCCTCTGAGATTCATCAGTCTGTTCCATGTTTCCATGCCTGTGGTTTTTGCTCCTGTATTGAGCATCTGGTTCCTGGTGGTCAATGTGCATCATAGCTACCAGCTGGCCAGTTGCTTAGGCTTATATATATAGATATACTGTATATGAGGCCCCTAGAACCATAAGAAATACAAAAAATTCACTGTTAATAACTCATTCTTGAATTGTCCCCCCCCCCCCCCCCCCGCCCTTAAAAATCAAATTGCCCCCTGTGGGGCATGTGCTCTAAGGAATGGAAAGTTGTGCTGTCAACAGATATGGTGATTCACAGCAGGCATGTATCGGTGGCCCTGAAGATACACCCTTCTCCATAGATGTCAAGGCTGCACCTGAGGCCCTTTTCCTGGAACTCTGATCACTGGGGATCATGGGTTAAAGACAGCTGATTCAGTGCCCTGTCTGCTACTGCTAGCTGCAAGGAATTCACTTAAACACATAACAAGCATGCCAGCGTGTACGTACAAGTATGTCTGGTGCAGCATTAAAAAGCATTATTTTGAAAAATTGTAAGTGGAAAAATAAACCCACAGTGAAGATACAAGCTGCCTTTCAGCCCTGGCTCTCAGTTACCCTCCCAGATACAACCAGTTTCTTGGTTATCTTTCCAGAGATATAGTTGTCCATACAACCACAAAGCACCCTCTTACGTACCTTGCTTTTGTCACTTAAGGATATTACGCTAAGAGTTGACATGAAGAACAAGGACTTGAAAGAGGAACGTCATTTGTACTTGGATTGAGCTCCAAATACAGAATGCCGGGGCTGAAACCCAGCACCCACAGCTTATTAGCTTTGACCTTGAGCACGTTACTTAACTGAGGATAATCGATAGCATCTATTCAACATATTTAAAGCAGTGCCTGTCCCCGAGTTACCATTAAAATAGCATTAGCCATTGTTGTTGAAGATTTTCCTATATCAGAACATACAGAACACCCTCATTCTTATTAATGACAGTTACTCCATTATTCCTTAGATGTTCCCTTGTGTTTAACCACCGAGGAACATTTCCATTGTTTCCAGTCTTCCGGTTTTTCAGACAAGACTGCAGTGAAAACCTTATACACGTATCATTTCAGACGTGTTTGAATACGTCTTATCCTAGATGTGGAATGCCAATCAAAGGGAACTCGCATCTTGAATTTTGATAGATTTTACTGAGTTGCCCTTCCTATGGGTTATGGCAATTTATACTCCTCCAAACAATATTTAAGAACCACCCCAACACAGATCTTATTAAACTACTTTTTAAAATCTTTACCAAGCTTATTGGTAGAAAGTCATCTCTTTTTAATGTTAATTTATTTTATTGTGAAAAGCTGACCATTTTTTCACATTTTAAAAGTCCCTTTTTCTGAGATGCTTTTTATTTTTCTTTTGTGTTCTTTTTATTGTTGATTTTTAAGCTCTTTATATGAAAAGGAAACTTAGTCCTATTTCATGTGTTGCAAATTTTTATTTTATTTTTTTTGCTTGTCTTACTACTTTATGGTATTATCTTAAGTGTGAAAATCTGGGAACAACTTAAATGTTCTTCAGTAAAAAACTGGCTAAATTATTAATGACAAACAGCTATGAAAAATGTACTTGTCATAGAAAAATGGCTGATATATTTATGAAAAAACATAAGTTATTACACTGCAAAAATGTTCAGAGCAGCTCCATGGAGGGAGAGCAACAGTAGCCTCGTTGCTCATATTTTACACGTTAGGGTTTTAAGTGCCTCTAAAAAAAGATTATTTGACTCTTACTAGGCTGCCTTGGTTTGTTAGGTTGTCTTATTCGCAGGCAGCGTCTGGCAGTCATGTTAGTATACATTCCACAGAGACTCAAGATAATCCTTGTTTTCTTAAAACTTGCAGGTTTAACTGTAATAACCTTATATCTTAGTCTTAAGCAAAATACCTGTGACAATTCAAAAGCTGACTTATGGGGAGACATTTAAAATCCATCTAAATATTTTGGCCTATCATCAACAAATCAACAAACGACAAGTGCTGGAGAGGATGTGGAGAAAAAGGAACACTTGTGCACTGCTGGTGGGAATGCAGACTGGTGCAGCCACTATGGAAGGCAGTATGGAGGTTCCTCAAAAAATTGGAAATGGAACTCCCATTTGACCCTGTGATCCCACTACTAGGAATATATCCCAAGAAACCAGAAACACCTATCAGAAAGGATATATGCACCCAGATGTTCATAGCAGCACAATTCACCATAGCTAAGATCTGGAAACAGCCTAAGTGCCCATCAGTAGATGAATGGATTAGAAAACTGTGGTACATCTACACGATGGAATACTATGCTGCTGTTAAAAAGAAGGAACTCCTACCATTTGCAACATCATGGATGGAACTGGAGAGCATTATGCTAAGTGAAACAAGCCAGTCAATGAAGGAAAAATACCACATGATCTCACTCATTCATGGATAATAAAGACCATTACAAACTTTTGAACAATAATAGATACAGAGGCAGAGCTGCCTCAAACTGATTGTCAAACTGCAGTGGGAAGGCCAGAGAGAGTTGGGGGGCAGGAGGGAGGGGAGTAAGAGATCAACCGAAGGACTTGTATGCATGCATATAAGCATAACTAATGGACATAAGACACTGGGGGGTAAGGGAGGGTAGTGGTTTGTCAAGGGCGGGGGGGGGAAAAAGGATACTTATGTAATACCCTTTGTAATACTTTAAGAGGAAAATAAAAAAAAAAAAAAAAAAAAATAAATAAATAAATATTTTGGCCTAAAATACCATTTGGATTGATGGGGGCAGCGGGGGTGGACTGAGGATAAGAAATTGTGTTTGTTGTTGGTGAGTCAAGTATATGACTCAAGGACCAATTTCTTTGCAGGTTTTTTTTTTCTTCTGTCTTCTTAGAACATCCTTTATTCAACAGATGGCATTACACTCCTACCATGTGCTAGGGATGCCCTGGGGTGGCTTGGGGCAATGGTGGGTTCTGACATCTCCTGGGGGAGAGAAGCAGGCACACCAGTGACCCAACCTGAGGGCAGCACGTGCCGGATACAGAGGTCAGACAGTTCTGAACTCAAACCTTCACTCTGCCACTCACTGGGTGACCCCTTGGGTGACCTCGCCTCAAAGCCCTAACTCTGCATCTGTAAAGCCAGCCTTCAGGGTTCATGAGATGCCCCAGGAGCACTCAGCACAGCCTGGTACAGAATCCGGGCCCAGACATCACCTGCTGGTCCTGCCACTGCTCAGAGCTCACGTGGGAGAGGAGAAGTCCCTTGACAAATAAGAGGACACCCCAAACTTTAGCATCCCTGTTACAAATTAAGCATAAAAATAAGTGGTTGTCTTTTCATTGAAAAATAAGTGGGGTTTCTACCAAAATACATACATGTGTTCAGCATTCACACCACAGTTTCCTGTGGATAAATCAGTGCTGAAACACAGTGTGTTTTCAGTTGGCTCCAATTCAACAGCCCGAGAGGAATGTCATTTGTACTTGGATGGAGCTTCAAATACTACTTGTAACTTTCTCTTGAGAAGCAGCTCTCCCCCCACTCACTGCTGCTCAAACTTATCCCCCTAATAGCAATTCCTCTAACAATAGGGAGGCACGCTCTATGGCCCCAGGGGTCTGAGGACAAAGTGTCCGCCCAGAGTGACAGTTTTTATTAACACTTTGTGTTCATGTATATGTAATAAAAAATATTATATTTATTATATATGTGTTATTATGTAACACATTGTAAACTGCGTATCTTTAAATAAAGCTGATGTTCCAGGAAGTGGGGGGTTTCCAGAACACCTCTGCATCTTCCTGGGGTGAGCTGCACTCCAGTGTGAGAAGCATAGCAAGCTCTGGCTTTTTGTTGTTGTTTAGTTTTGTTTTAAATATGTTTTTACTAGAGGCCCGGTACACAAAATTTACGCACGGGGGGGGGGGGGGGGGGGGAGTCCCTCAGCCCAGCCTGTGCCCCCTCGAAGTTAGGGAGCCCTTGGGGGAGGTCCAATTGATGGCTTAGGCCTGCTCCATCCAGGGAGTGGACCTCAGCCATCAGTTGGACATCCTTAGCACTGCCGTGGAGGCGGGAGAAGCTCCTGCCACCACCGCTGCATTCACCAGCCATGAGCCCGGCTTCTGGCTGAGCAGTGCTCCCCCTGTGGGAGTGCACTGACCACCAGGGGGCAGCTCCTGCATTGAGCATCTGCCCCGTGGTGGTCAGTGCGTGTCATAGCGACCGGTTGTTCTGCTGTTCGGTCGATTTGCATACTAGCCTTTTATTATATAGGATTGAATTTAGAGAAGAAGGGAGAGGGAGAGAAGAAATATCAGTGAGAGAGAGAAACATTGGTCCACTGCCTCCTGCACAGCCCCCCTGGGGGGATCAAGCCCGCAACCCCGGGCATTTGCCCTGACTGGGAATCAAACCGGCGACCTCTTGGTGCACAGGATAACGCTCAACCCACTAAGCCGCACTGGCCAGGGCAAGCTCTAGCATTGTTGAAGGGTTTTCTCTCAAGAGTTAATAAATAAATAAAAATAGGGAAAAGAGATAAACAGATTTAATGTCCTTTAAACCACATCTGCTCTACTACCCAGAGGTTAATTGTCCATGTAGAAAAATTCTCCCTGGCAACTTAGCGTCAACCACCTAATCAGCCAGCCGGCTTGACAACATAATCATAACGTGGGGAGGACTAGGAGGTGGTGAAAGTGTGTGGTTTGTGCATGCCTGTGTGTGTCCGGTCCTATTCCGCTGGAAGTAGTCACAGTGTTAGGATTACTTATTCCTGTGTGTCCTTGGCAGAACTTGTCCTCTCCGTGAGCACAATGGGCGAATGTTTTCTGTAAACACAAACCATGGGATCTGAGACAGGCATAGAAATAAGCCATGGTTTTCTCCTGCAATAACCTGGGTTCTTTGCAAATGACTTTGAGGTTGATTAGGGCTGTCCATACTGTTTGTGCTGGGAAGGGATGTCACACGTACACACACGGCCCTGCTTTCCCATTGCAGGTGGACAGTACCTGGCAGTCTCCGCAGCCAAGGGCCCCGGGGGGAAAGCCGCTCGCCTGGTGCTGCCCCTGGGCCACCTCATGCAGTCAGGGGACCTGTGCCTGTCGTTCAGGCACAGGGTCACTGGGCTGCACTCCGGCGCGCTACAGGTGTTTGTGAGAAAACAGGGGGCCCACGGAGCAGCCCTGTGGGGAAGAAATGGTGGCCATGGCTGGAGGCAAACACAGATCACCCTGCGAGGGGCTGACATCAAGAGCGTAAGTAGAACCGCAAAGGACGTGGACCTGGGAGGTTTTCCTCTCATAGGAGAAGCCTGGGGTCCGAACTGTTCTACTTAGTAACTCGGGCTCAGACAGAGTTTCGTGTGTTTTTCTGGGCATGACAACTCCATTCCTTGCCTCTTTCTTTAATCCCTTTTTGCTTCTTACTACATTCTTCATTATAACCTCTGACTACCGCTACTCTCCCCACCCTAGGGTAGATCCCGTACTTTTATTGAAAAAAAAAATAATTAAAGTAAAAATGTTAATCAAGAGAAACTTCAAAGGGCAGAGGTGCTGAGCTTAACTCGTCTTACTTTTCCTTTCCTTTCTTATACTTCAAACTCTGACCACCATGAGTTACCCTAAAGTGGTTTTCTCCAAAATGTTTGTTTAAAATCCGTTTTTCCCTCTTTGCCTGAGAGACCATAGTTAAGCAGCTTTGGGTGGGATCCAGAGCAATAGACTTGAAAGGTACTGTTCTACTCGGGACAGGATGTGGGAAAGCTTGACTGAATATAGAAATTTTATCCTAAGTAACCAAGTCACATGTAGCAATGAGGTGATCTGTAACACCTCATCGAAATAACTTATTTGGGATGTGTCTTCTTTACGTTGCTGCTTCTAAAACGGTTACTATGAGGAGATTCTGCATCTATGCTTGTAGGTATAGTTTCTGTAAACACTTTTAGAAAGAAAAGGTAGGCTCCGTTAATACAGCTTTTACCAGAGTCTTAAATTTTATGTTACTCTGATTATTTACTATTATTATTTATTATTTACTCTTAAAATTTTTCTTGATATACATATATATTTTTAAAGAACTAAAAAGGTAAATCATTTCAAATCACAGCAGAGACAGGTTTCATTTGTTTTGGAAAGGAGCAAGGATGCTATCAAAGATAAAATGCAAGAATAGGGGAAGTTCTTGGTTTGTGCACAAGTAGAACAATGCTGCGACGGGATTATGGCGTTGGCTTCTGTTCCATTTGGCAGCGAAGCTGCGTGAGCCCAGTGGAGGAGCTGGGCAGCGTCAGAGGAGGCTGCATGGCAGTGATCTTTTAGACTTCGGCTCTACGTCCGCACCTCTACGTGCCATCACCGTCTTTTTCCTTCTGACCTTGGTAATCGTTGACAGAAGCAGCCTGTAGTTTAGTGTGGCTTTTAAAGGGTAACTGGTTCTGAGTAACATGGTCTGATGAACAGTTTCCTGGGGATTTCAGTTTCTACCAGAACACAAGCCTCAGGTGACACTGTTCTCTAGTCTTTCCTTCTGTTAGGTTAAGTTTACTGTTTAGACCTGGGGGAAGTTTGCCTTTATTCTGCTGAATGAGCCGGCCTGGGGAAGGGCAGAGGAGGCTTGACCAGTGTGTGCGTTCTCTCCCTAGGTCATCTTCAAAGGTGAAAAGAGGCGTGGCCACACTGGGGAGATTGGATTGGATGACGTGAGCTTGAAAAGAGGCCACTGCTATGAAGAACGCGTGCAACTCCGCAACTAGCAATGAACTCCTGTGTTGCTCCCTCTTCTTTTTCTGATCTTCACCTCCTGTCTTCCCCTCCCTTATGTCAGGCCTCGGAGAAGAGTGGGTCAGTGGGTCAGAGAAAGTCTGGTTGTTGACCCACATCTTGGCCTGTTTTTGTGCAATCCCAATGAACAGTGACACTCCCTTTGACATAGAAGGGGCATTTGTTAGACACAAGCTGTCTGTGGGTGCTGCCTACATCCCGTGGCTCTTTTAGGAACTGGCTTCAGCATGTGAGACCTGTGCCGTCCTTCATCCTGGTGACAAGGTGTTCCTTGTAGCAAAGCACGGGAGACATTTTCAAAGGAAATTTGTGCCGATGGCCATTCTGTTATCTGTCCGGTGTCGTGCCACGAGTAGTATTGACTTCCCCTAAGATACGCTGTACAATGTGCTTGTGAACTTTGTTTCTCCTCTTCACTGTGAGCTCTGGACTGGCCTGAACTCCTTTACTGCCATTCACTTTATGAAAGAAGGGTGTGTAACATGTCAAAATGCATTTATTCTTGTTATCTGTATTTTTCTTTTAAAGACAATTATGTAAAGTGGGCACGTAATTCCTCGTTAGTGGTATTGTGTTTTGTGTAAATGTGCTATTGATATGACGCAGTTGCGTGTTCCTGATATTTACCGACTCCAGTTGCAAGGGAAAAGGCAGCTTGTGATCTCTTGAATTAAAAATACGCGGTGAAATGTTGTCCAGTCCTATGACCTTTGATCGGTAGCAAGAGAAATTTGGAAATGGTGTCAGGTTGTGGCAGTGGAGGGATGAATGTTTTAAGTACCTTGAGTTTGATCCCTACGAAGGAGAGTAAACCATTTAGATCAGCGGTTCTCAACCTGTGGGTTGCGAGCCCTTTGGCGATCGAACGACCCTTTCACAGGGGTCGCCTAAGACCATCCTGCATATCAGATATTTACATTATGATTCATAACAGTAGCAACATTACAGTTATGAAGTAGCAACGAAAATAATTTTATGGTTGGGTCACAACATGAGGAACTGTATTTAAAGGGCCAGAAGGTTGAGAACCACTGATTTAGATAGACAGGGAGCTGCAGTTAGCACATAAAACCCGCACTGTTTCTCACTTAAAAACCGACGGCGTTCCCCAGAATAACACAGTTCTCCTTGGTAACCCGTAAGACCTTGGAGATAGTCCGGCCGTTTCAGAGGAAGGATTCTGTTTATGGGAGCAGGCTGGGGAGAAGCCTGGGAGCAGCTCCCCTGGAAAGGATTTCATACTAATTTTTAAATCAGTATAAACATAGGCGGGTCTAGCTCACAACTTATGTGCTACCAAGTCAGCATGGGGTAGGGTAGGCCCGGGCTTTGAGGTATTAAGTGTGTTGGAATAGGACTCACTTACACACTAGAGCAACGGGGCAGGATTGGAATTCTGAGATTGAAGGACCCTCAACTAATATATGTCCTCCTTGCATTTTTTAACTTTATATTAAAAAGAATATTGTTTTTAAAATGCAGCTTACTACTGAGACTCTTCCTCAACTTCTGATTAAGTAATCAACATATTTTCTGCTGTTTTTGCCCGGAATTACAAAGATGATTAAATGGTTGGAAAAAAAGATCTGTGGTGAAAAATTAAAGGAACTGGGATTATTTAGCCTGGAGAAGAGAAGACTGAGGGGCAAACCATTGCTGGTTTTCCAGTGCATGTAGGGCTGGTACAGAGAGGATGGTGGCCAGCTGTTCTCCACAGGCACTAAGAATAGAACAAGAGGAAAGAGGCTTAGACCAGAATATGAGGGAGCATTTGCTGGCAGGGACAGTTGTTAAATTAGAATCCCCAAATCCCTTATAAAGGAGTGTCTCTCTCTATCTCAGAGGCTTTTAAAAAATTAGATAAAACTTTGTCTATTTAAGGTGGTTAAGGGTGTTTAAGAAAGAGTAATAGATTACACAATCTCCCAAAATATGTTTTGCTCCTATTACTGTGTAGTGAAAATCTCCAGACTAAGTAATTTGGACTAGGCCTGGGTTTAATTTAGGCATTTCCCTCTTTGGCTTCTAATGGAGAGAAATCAAACGGGGACAAGCCCAAGCCCACCAAATGCTGAGCTTTCCCTTTATGGCAAACCTAGCAGTATTAAAACAAAAAAAGAAGAAAAAAACATATATATATATTTTATTCCAAAAAGAGAGTATAAGAGGCAGATGTTTTAGTATTTCAGTGTTCTAATGTGTTTTGCTTTGTTTTTCTAGAAAAAGGTATAACCCTTTCACTTGCTCAATGGATGATGCTTCCGATTTTTAAAGACCATAGCAAAGAACACAGTTTACAGAGACTTTAACTGGTGCATTCTCTCTGCAATGTGTGTGACAACTTAACTTGGCTACTGATACAGAGTACCATGCCCAACACAACTGCCAGGCCTTTTCCTTCACCTAATTTGTATAATTCACTCTCTCTTTATCAGTTGAATCTCCCAAGTTCCCCAGTGGAAATGGGTTTTTTTGAACAACAGGTATAATAGTATACCTATTATAGTATGCCTATAATATCTTTTGTCATTTAACTTGGTGGAGGCAGGGCAGCAGGGAAGGATAAATCAGTGAGCCTTTGAGGAGGGGCCAGCAAATATGGCTTTAGTGCTCTTTTTAATGATTCTTTTCCTTTTGGGTCATATAACTGCACAACTGAAGATGAAAGGGGAAAATAATTGAAAATTTCACTTTTAGGTGCCAATAATGCATTGCACTAAACTGATGGAAGAAGTTATCCAAAGTACTGTATAACATCTTGTTTATTATTTAATGTTTTCTAAAGTGAAAAATGTCAGTGGTTTCCAAAACAGCCAAATAAACATAATTCTTTGTAAATAAAAACACCGTTAATAATACTGGTAGTTTATTTCTTATTGTTTTGAGTTATTTTTTATTGGGAGAATATTTACTGCTTGCCTGATTGGGGACAAAGATAATTGCCCACATTATTATGCTTTCTAGGTTATAAAATATGAGGTCATTATTCAGCAACATGGACAGGGAAAGTAATCTGTTCATATAACACAGGTCATACCTTAGCAAATTACTTTGGTTTTCTTATATCTCACTTAGTTGTAAACATTTGCCTCAAATTTTTAGCAATATAAGCTATAAATAAATATATAAATATATATAAACTAGAGGCCGGATCCACGAAGATTCGTACAAGAATCGGCCTTCCTTACCCTGGCTGCCGGCACCGCCTTCACTCCAGCCAGAACCACCTTTGCACCTTCCCACGCTGCCCAGAGCCCCGGAGCGGCTGGGGCAGTGCGGAATACCTGAGTCCTGCCTCACCCTGGCTGCTTGGCATCTGTGTATGCAAATTAACCCACCATCTTTGTTGGGTTAATTTGCATACTCACTCCTAATTGGCTGGTGGGCATTGTGAAGGTATGGTCAATTTGCATCTTTCTCTTTTATTAGTGTAGATTATTAGCCTTTTTACTAGTGTTGATTTTATTTATGACATTTTACTCATATTCCAACAACCTTTTCTAATGGAGAAAACTATAAAGAAAAAATGAGATGCAAGATTAAAAATCTGTTCTACAAAATTATAGAGAAATGGTTAAATGGCTTCTTTCTTTCTAATACTAGCAGCTAGGACACTTAAGTTTTAAATAAACACAAACTTTAAGCAAAAGGTAAAGAAAAACTAAAGTTCCCTTATTTCAGAGGTGCTTTTTACTCATTCTTAGGAGATCTGAGAAAGCTTATGTTTTCTGAATATGTTAAGAAATTTAAAAATAATATTATGATAGCTATGTATGGTGCCAGGTGGGTACTGGGAATATTGGGGAGAACGCTTTATAAAGTATATGACTGTATAATCACTATGCTGTAGAAACCAATACAAAATAATATTGAAAATAAACTGTAATTGACAAAAAAATTAAATCACTTTTGAAACCAATTTGAAGTTGGGGTTTGGAGGCAGCAGATAAGTATGAGATTCCAGGGTCCAGTTCATTTTATTTTATTTTTATTTGGACAGATTTTAGAGTACTTACTGCTGTTGGCTCGGGATACAACAGAAAGCAGACTTTCTTTTGTGGGGTTTCAATTTAGAGAAGAAGATGGGCATTTACCAAAGTCCTATAAGTAAATGCCAAATTGCTCTTCTGGAAATAATGGTGCGTGGTACCTTGAGGCTCTGAAAGTGTGGATTCCATGCCCTTGCCCATTGCTTTTCAAATTTTAACGTGCATGGAAATCATCTGGAGATCATGTGTGAAAATGCAGCTTTTGATTTGGTGGATCTGGGTGGGGATTAAATTCTACATTTCTAACCAGCTCCAGGCAGTGCCCCTACTGCTGGTCCTGAGCCCCAACTTAAGTAACAAGGCCGAATTATACATAGAGGGCTCTGGGCCTTTATCTCTGTTAATATTCACTGTTGGGAGACCTAAAAATCCATGCTTCCAAGATCTACTCCACAAAAATTCACTAAGTTCTGGTGTGTTTTTTTACCCAAAAAACTTTAGAGTCTCAACAACTAGAGAATATAAAAATAGACAAATATTATTTTAAAAGAACAGAAGTTCTGAATATAATAAGTACCATCATAAAAATGAAGAATTCAGCAAGGAGACTCACTAAACTTTAAGATATGTCACTTGAGATTACCTAGTTTAAGGAAGAGAAAGATAAAGCTTCAATAAGGATAAAACAATAAAGATCAACATGGAAATAGACTTAAAAAAATTCTATAAAACAACCAGACCTAGCAGGCATTTAAAAACACTCAATAGTGCAGGAATACACATTATTTTCAAGTATGTGGAGCTGTTGACAGACTATAAATTTGGCCATAAAACAAATCACACTAAATTTAAAATTGTAATTATACAAAATACATTCTTACATGAAATAAAAGTAGAAATCAATAATAGGAATATTGGGGGAAATTCACAAATTTATAGAAATTAACATGCTTGCAAATAATGAATGGGAAAAAAGAAGAATTCAAAGGAAAAGAAATATTTTGAGTATAATAAAAATAAGAACAACATGCCCAAACTTCTGGAGTACAGGTAAAGCACTGTTTATAAGGAAATTTATATTTGTAAATGTCAATAAAAGAAAAAATCTTAAATTAGTAATCTAAACTTTAAACCATATAAAACTAGACAAAGAAGAGCAAGTTAAATCAAAGTAAGCAAAATTAAAACAACAGATAATTAACAAATAAAATTGTGTGTGTCTGTTTTTTAACAGGATAAACAATTTAAAAACCTTTGGCCAGAATAACAAAGAGAGAAAATACAAATAACTAATATCAGAAATGAAAGTAGGGATGTTACCACTAACCCTACATAGATTAAAAAAAAAAAAAAGACAAGAGAATATTATGAACAGCTATATGCCAACAAATTAGATAAACTAGATGAAATGGACAAATTCCTAGAAACAAATTACCCAAATACTCAAGAAGAAATAGAAAGTTCCAACAGACCTATGACAAGAGACTGAGCAATAATCAAAACATCCCAACAAAAGTCCAGGACCAGATGTCTTCACTGGTGAAGGCTACAAAAATTTAAAGAATTAACATCAATCCTCAAAGTCTCCCAAGAAATAGAAGTTGAGGGCCCTAACTTGTTTGGCTCAGTGGATAGAGCATCAGACTGTGGATTAAAGGGTTTCAGGTTTGATTCCAGTCAAGGGCATGTACCTTGGTTGCAGGCTTGATCCGGGTGTGGGAGGCAACTAATTAATGTGTTTCATCAATGTTTCTCTCTCCGTCTCTCCTCCTCCCTTCTACTCTCTCAAAAAAAAAAAAAAAAAAAAAAAAATTAATGGAAAAATGTCCTCAAGTCAGGATGAAGAAGTAAAAGTTGAAGGAATACTTCACACATTTTATGTGACCAGAAATATTTTGATACCAAAGCTAGATAAAGACATAAGAAAAGACAATACAGACCAATATCCCCTATCAATATAGGTGCAAGTTCCTTAACAAAATACTAGTAAATTGAATCTAATGAAGAATTTTAAAAGTTATACATCATGACTGAGATTTATGCCAGGAATGCAGAGGTGGTTGAAAATAATAATACTTTCAACAATAAAGATCAAATTTTTAAAAATAAGAAAATCGATCATTCAACAGTTTACAAGATATTCTAGGTAAAGCAATTAGGCAAGAAAAAGAAATAAAGTATTGGTAAGGAAGAAGTAAAACTACTATTTGCAAATGACATGATCCTACATCTAGAATATCCCAATGAATCCACAGAAAATCTACTAGAACTAATAAATTAATTGAACAAAGTTTCAGGTCACAAGATTAACATTAAAAACTCAGTTGTTGCCCTGGCTGGTTTGGCTCAGTGGGTAGAGCGATGGACTGCAGACCAGGGGGTCCAAGGTTCTATTCCAGTCAGGAGCACATGCCCGGGTTGCAGGCTCGATCCCCAGTTGGAGGCATGCAGGGGGCAGCCAGTCAATGATTCTCTCTCATCATTGATGTTTCTATCTCTCTCTCCCTCTCCCTTCCTCTCTGAAATCAATAAAAATATATTTAAAAAAAACAACCTCAGTTGTTTTTATCAGGGAAATGCAAATGAAACCTACTTGTTAGAATGGCTATGATAAAAAAGATAATAGCAAGCTAGGATATAGAGAAAGGGGAACTCTTGCGCACTGTTGGTGGGAATGTAGATTAGTGCGGCCACCATCGAAAACAGTATGGGGGTTCCTTAAAAATTTAAAAATAGAACTACCAAGAGGCTCAAGATGAAAGAGTAGGTAAATTCTGAATTTGCAACCCCTCATGATTACATCAAAATTACAACTAATTTATAGAATGACCATCACTGAAAACTACCTGAAACCAATAGAACAGAAGTTCTATAACTAAGGATAAAAGAAGCCACATCAACACTGGAAGGAGCAGAGACACCGAACAAACAGGTCCAACACCCACGGTGTGGCAATTAAGAAACAGAAGAGGTATCGGAGCTGCAGAGGTCTCCGCTGTGGAGTGGAGGGTCATAGCCCCACATTAAGCTCCCCAGCCCAGGGGCACCAGTGTAAGGAAGAGGAGTCCCCATAACATCTGGCTGTGAAAACCAGTGGGGATTGTCTCTGAGAAAGACAAAGTGCTGTTAGACACAAAGGTGCTACTCTTTTTTTTTTTCAATTTTATTTTATTGCTTAAAGTATTACAAAGGGTAGTACACATGTCTCCTTTTTTTCCCCATTGACCTTTCCCTGGTCTCCCCTCTCCCCAGTAACTTGCGTCCATTGGTTATGATTATATGCATGCATACAAGTCCTTCGGTTGATCTCTTACCTCTTAAAGGGCCTGCACTTCCTCACAAACTCACTCGCTCTAAGCTCCAGTGCAGAGGCAGCAGCCTGAAAAGCACCAGAGACATATGGGGAGAAACTAAACTGAGAAACTAAACTAACTTCAGGGAGAGGGGGAGGAATGTGGGTCGGGAACTTTCTCCTGGGAAAGAAGCACTGGCAGGTGCCATTGTTCCTTTGTGGAACTCTCCTCACACCCAGAAGGTGGGCACCAAATCTGTGCTTTCAATTAACCTGGCTAACACCATCCTGGTGATTCCCTGAGAACCTGCCCAGCCAACTTGCTTGCCTGGCCAGAGCCTCTTCCATCACATCCTCCGCACGAGAGGCCTACCTTGGCTTCTACTGCAGACATTTCCCAAAATCTGTAAACCTCACAAAAGTGGTTAGACTCATGCTGAAGACTTTCTCAAAAGTCTGCAAATTCAATACAAGTGGCGGCCACACTTGGATCTCACTAAAAACTCCCTCTAAGGACCACAAACACTCCACAAGCAGTGGCCAGCCTTGGCCTGCATTGTCGTTCCTGCTGAAAGGAATTCTATGGATAAGACAGGCAGGTTTAGGGAGTCTTAGGAATAAAGAGGGTCTAGGGGGGAAGAATGCATAGGTGAGGTTTGGAGGCGCCAGAAGGCATGCACTCACAGAGAATAGAAAGGTGCCACAGGATAAGGGGAGAGGAAGGCGTACATTCACAGAGGATCAGAAAAGCTAGACTATGGGGAAAAGGGAAACATACTTTCACAGAGGACAGAGAAATGTCGAGATGCTGGAAGGAGGGAAACACATGTTCACAGGAGATAAAGGAATGGTGCAAGATAAAGGTGAGAGAAAGAGGGGGGCATCATGTGGATTTGGGGCTTTGAAGCTGATATTCTACAAAAAGAGTGACCAGTTAGAAAAGCACAGGGTCATAAAATGGGGAAGGGGTCCAATTAGAAGGGAGCATGAAGAGACAAAGAACTATAGCCTTTATAAACCTTCGAAAAAGGGGCTTAGTGGATTACCCCCTTGGGAGTCTGTATTTGTTTCCAATAAATTTCCACCCTTTTACTAGCAAGTCCTTGTTGTTTGTGAATTTTATTCTTCAAACTTTGTGAGGCAAGCACTACAAGGGGAGATCTGCTCCCTGCACCCCATGTTTCACTGACCAGTGGTCCCAATCCCAACACAAGCATCACCCAGACTCAACTTGCATCGTAAATCCCACCAGGTGGACCCAAGTCTGGCATAAGCAGTGACCCGTCTTGGCCTGTAACATAGCTCCAACTAAGCAGCCACAAGCCCAGCAGCTATCCTCAGCTTGCATCGTAGTACCCACCAAAGGGGCCACAGCTCAGCACAAGCGGCAGTTGGCCCTGGTTCATAGCGTAGCCTCACCCAAGCACCTCCATGCCCAGGACAAGCAGCAAACAACCTTGGATCACTCTGTAGCTCCAACCAAGCAGCCCCAAGCCCAGCACAAGTGGAAACTGACCTTGGCCTTCACCAGAGACCCTCCAAAGAGGCTCCTAACACAATATACTTGGTGGCCAGCCTCAAACCATACCCGAGCCCCACTGAGCTCCACATACAACACACCTAAAGGGTAGCTTTGGCTGGCACCAGAGTCCTGCTAGAGCAAGTCCTACTCCACAGGTCTGACCCCCATGCAACAGCTCATCTGCTACAGCTTTGGCCAGCCTCATATCCAGTCAGCCTGAGGATCTACCACACCCACTGAAGTGCCAGCAACAAGTGAGGCCCAATCTATATATACAAAAGGCCAAGTGTCTGTCTGACCGGTAGCTATGACGTACACTGACCATCAGAGGGTAGACGCTCAATGAGGCGCTGCCATGACACACACTCGCCATTTAAAAATAAACAGCACCACGGACCTGGCGCCAACAAACTAACACTCTGCTTCCCCCAAGTGGGACACAGGCCCCACCACCACCCTGGAGCGATACCCCACCAAATCACAGCCAACGCTGCCAAGACCCCATGGCACAAAATGTGGCCCATAGCCCAGCCCAGCCCAGCCCAGAAAAGGTCGCGGTGGGTGCTGGGTAATGACATCACTTAGCAACGCCCAGCTTCCTCTCCCTAGCCCAGGGGTGGGCAAACTTTTTGACTCGAGGGCCACAATGGGTTCTTAAACTGGACCGGAGGGCCGGAACAAAAGCATGGATGGAGTGTTTGTGTGAACTAATATAAATTCAAAGTAAACATCATTACATAAAAGGGTACGGTCTTTTTTTTTTTTTTTAGTTTTATTCATTTCAAACGGGCCGGATCCAGCCCGCGGGCCGTAGTTTGCCCACGGCTGCCCTAGCCACTAACCTCCTTGCAGTTTCTTCCTCCCAGGAACCCAACTTGCTTTATAGCCAGATGCAAACATTTTACAGCTTAACCAAATGCCTGTGAAGTGTTTTCACATGCCTCATCTCATTTGATCCTCACAGAAGTCCTGGAGTAGGTAGATAGGAGACTTGGTAGAATCCTAGTTTCTTTTCATTAGCCAGAAAACAGAGACTTAGAAAGTTTAGAAACTTGACCCAACTGAAAAGAAGTAAGAAATGATGGATCTTGAAAATGACTTTAAGTTTTCTCACTGCGTAGAATATAGTCAAACTCTGCTGCAGTTAAATATTTTACCCTTTGTTCTTCCTGTGTGATCTACAATAATAATCTGCTTCATGTTGATATTTACTGCTGTGTTGCTGACAATTACCTGAAAGAGAAGTTGGGGTGCTTCACTGGGCTGGAGAAAGTTTAACTATACCAGAAAGCAGTTCTAATTAAGCAGGTTTATTCTATATATGTAAAAGGCTAAGTTGACTTGAGCATGCAGGATACATATAAAGCTCTCGCTGGTGCCAATCACACATGTGTGATTCGATCTGTCATTGTCAATCATGAATTTTGTTGACACTTCTATTATAGAGAAAGGGCGAATAGCAATATCAAATTATATCTTCTAATTAATTTCCTTTCAATGTGCACGAATCTATGCACCAGGTCACTAATTACAACATAAGAGCACATACAACCTACACAAGGGACACCTCTGGAACACTAGGCCCAGGTGACCAGCGAGATTGTCCTGGCCCCACAGGACATCTTTTACTTAAGGCCATACTGATTTACAACAACATAAATGGGCCTAAAAGGTATTATGCTAGTGAAAGATGTCAGATGGAGTAAGACAAAAAACATGTAATTTCACTTTATATTGGAATTATAAATGAAATAAATGAACAAACAGAACAGAATCAAACTCATAAACACAGAGAGCAAATTGATGGTGACCAGATGGGAGTCAGGATTGGGAAAAGAGTGGATATTTTGAAAAAGGGATTAAGCAGTACAAATTGCTTACTATAAAAATAGCAATGGGGATGTGATACGCAGCTTGGGGAGTACAGTCAATAATATTGTAATAACTACATATGGTGCCTTTGGTGATTTACCACGATCACTTCATAAGAAATATAAATGTCCAATCACTATGTTGTACTCCTTAAACTTATATAATATTGTATGTCAACTATAATTCAAATATACATTTAAAAATTTAGAACTAGCATATGATCAGCAATTTCATTTCTGGGTATTTATCTGGAAAAAAAAAGAAAACACTAACTTGAAAAGATATCTCCACTCCCATGTTCATTGCAGCATTATTTACAAAAGCCAAGATACGGAAACTACCTAAGTGTCCATTGTGAATGAATGGATATAGAAAAAGTGGTATTTGTATACACAATGGAATATTATTCAGCTATAATAAAAAATGAAATTTTGCCATTTGCAGCATCGTGTATGATCCTGAGGGCATTATGTTAAGTGAAATAAGTCAAACATAAAAATTGGTATTATATGATCTCACTTATATGTGAAATCTAAAATAAATAAAGCAAAAACAAAATAAAACAAAAAATTTCTAGCTGATATATACAGAGAACAAATTGATGTTTGCCAGAGGTCAAGGGAAGATAGAGAGTAGGTGAGATGGGTGAAGAGGGTTGAAAGGTACAAACTTTTAATTATAAAATAAATATGTTATGGGATGTAATGTATAGCATGATGACTATAATTGATAATACTGCATTGCATATTTGAAAGTTGCTAGGGGAACTTAAAATTTCTCATCACAAGAAAATAATTTTTAGAATAGTGTATTGTGATGGATGTTAACTGGATTTATTGTGATCACTCTGCAATATATCCAAATATTGATTATATTGTACACCTGAAACCAATATAATGTCATGTCAATTATACCTCAATTTAAAAAAAACTCAGTTATTTTTCTATGCACCAGCAAATGAGCAATACAAAAACAAAACAAAACAACAACAACAAAAAAACACGGAGATAACAATTTCATTTACAATAGCATCCAAAAGAATAAAATAACGAAGAATAAATTTAACCAAGCAGATGAAAGAATTTTATATTGGAAACTATAAAACATTACTGAAAGAATGTTAAGGAAACCTAAATAAATGAAAAGACAACCTGTATTTAAGGATTAAAAGACATAATATAGTTAAGATGTCAATACTACCAAAAGTGATCTACATATTCAGTGCAATCCTGATCAAAATTCCAATGACACTTTTTGAAGATATTGGAGCACCAATGCTTAAATTGATAAGAAATTTCAAGGAGCTTCAAGTAGGCAAAGTAATCCTGAACTAGAAGAACACTGGGGATTCATACTTCCCATTTTCAAAACTTGCTACAAAGCAACAGTAACCAACACAAGTGGCACTGGCATTAAGAGAGACAAATGAAATTGAATAAAATTGAGCCCAGAAATAAACTCATACATATGGTTAATTGCTTTTTGACCATGATAAATGGTTTCAAAACCATTCAATGAATCAAGGGTAGACTCTTCAACAAATGGTGCTGGGAGAACTCAATATCCACATGCAAAAGAATGAAGTTGGACGGATACACCATATATGAAAATTAACTCAAAATTGATCAATAACATAAATGTAAGAGCTAAAACTATAAAACTTGGACAAAAAACATTCAAGTAAATTTTCATGGCTTTCAGATTTGGTGATGAATTATTAGCTATGATACCAAAAACATAAGAAACAAACAAAAAATGGGGCAGGTAAAATTGACCTCATGAAAATTAAAACATTTTGTGCAAAGGACAATCAAGAAAGTGTAAAGACAATCCATGAAATGGGAGAAAATATATGCAAGTTGTATACTTCATAAGGATTTAGTATCCAGAATATGTAAAAACTTTTACAATTCAACAAGACAAACCCAAATAAAAATGAGTAAAGGATTTGAATAGAGATTTCTCAAAAAAAATCTATACAAATGGCCAATAAATACATTAAAATGTTTAGCATAAGAAATCATCAGGGAAATGCAAATTAAAAACACAATGTGACATCACTCCACACCCACTAAGATGGTGATAATCAAGAAGACAGAAAATAACAAGTATAGGTTAGCATGTAGAAAACTTGGATATTGCCAGTGCAAATATAAAATGGTGCAGCCATTGTGGAAAACAGTTTGGTATGTTCTCAAAAAGTTAAACTTACAATTACCCTCTGACCCAGAAACCCCACTCCTAGGCATATATCCAAAGTATTGAAAACAGCTACTTAAACAAATACTTGTCCACAAATGTCAGAGCAACACTACTTACAATAGGCAAAGGGTGGATATAATCACAGCGGAGCCCTGGCCGGCCTGGCTCAGCGGACGGAGCGTCGGCCGGCGGACTGAACGGTCCCGGGTTCGATTCCGGTCAAGGGCATGTGCCTGGGTTGCGGGCACATCCCCAGTAGGGGGTGTGCAGGAGGCGGCTGATCGATGTTTCTCTCTCATCGATGTTTCTGACTCTCTCTCCCTCTCCCTTCCTCTCTGTAAAAAATCAATAAAATATATTTTAAAAAATAATCACAACGTAAATTAACAGATGGATAAGCCAATCATGGTGCATCCATAAATGGAGTACTATTCAGCCATGAAATGGAATACTGTTCCCTGCTACTATGTGGGTGAACCTCAAAAACAGTGTGCTAAGTGAAAGGAGTTAGACACAAAAGATCACATATTTTGTATTTCCATTTATATGAAATATCCAAAATAGGCAAATCAATGGAAACAGAAAGTGGATTGGTTGTTGCCAGAGTGGGACTGGAGAGTGACTGCTTTATGGGTTAGGGGTTTATTTGGATGATTAAAATGTTTTGGAACTTAATATAGAGGTAGTAGTTGCACAAGTAGATTCAGTGGCATCTACTATATCACTAATGGTTCACTTCAAAATTGATCATTTGTCAGGTGCCTTTCATCTTAACAGCATTGTTAAGTAATGTAGCAGAAAAGAGGAGAAAGAGAACAATAAACAGATGAAACAAATAGAAAGCAAAGAGCAATTTGGTGGATTTAAACCAAACTCTAACAATATTTTTAAATGGTCTAAACATCCCAGTTATAAAAAAGATATTGTCAGACTGGGTAAAGAAGCAAGACTCAACTATATGCTGCTTATAAGACACAAATAAGAAAACAAAACTTTGGATATGAAATATTTAAACTTGCTAACCTGGTACAGAACATTGCTTTGTCTAACAAACGGCAGGGTTTTATCAATAAGAAAGTCATAATTGAAGACACTTAAATATAAGTGTGAGGCAGTGGTCCGGGGAGCCTACAGTCGAGAGGACAAAGGGACATTCATGAAGGACGGACAATTTACTAGAAATGCTTTTCAAGGCTCCAGGGTGCAGAGATCTGAGAGCAACTTGGAATGACAGTGGTTAGTTCCAAGCTGATTTTCTGGGCTCCTTCATTAAAAGCTAAATATTGACCCTGCACTCATAAAGTGCTAATTTCATTGGGAAGAGCACAGATTACTACCCAGAAGGCTCTGCTTCACTGGTTGATGCATTTCTCCACTTTCCAGACCAGTCCCCCTCGGGACTATTTCTTGAACTGTGTTGAATGATCTAAAAGCTGTGACTCCCAAATAGGGACAAATCTGACCCTCGGGGGACATTTGGTATTGCTGGAAACATTCTTGGGTGTCACCACTTGAGGGTGCTACTATTGGGTAGAGTCTATATATAAACTATAAAGCGAGGGACAGCTCTGAGCAACAACAAATTCTCTGGCCCAAAATATCAATAGTGCCAATGATTTTCAATCATTGCCTATTGAAAGCCTGATCAATAGGCAATGATTCTAAATCAATGATTTCTAAAGAGCAGTACTCAACTCAGCAGTGTCAATACTGGGAATGTATTAGAAATACAAATTCTTGGGCTCTGTGTGTGACCTACAGACACTCTGCTGGAGCCCAGCCACTTGTGCTACAACAAGCCCCTAAGATGACGCTGGTAAGCGTTGGTCTGAGATTGAATTCCTTACTAACTCTTCCATTTTCCACAGGCTTTCTAGACTCTAGAGTCCACAGTGACTTGCAGGAAAACAGTCCTCCAAGGTCTCACTGCCACTGTGTCTCACTCCTTACCGGAACACTAACACCACTGTTCCATCAAACTGCTCTTTGAAGGCTGCTCGTTATCTTGAATATGATTCCACTGTTCAAGCCCCACATGTCATCACACCAGCCACATCCGACAGTGGGAAGTGCTGACCCCCATCCCTGACAAGCTCCTCTCCCATGGCTTCCACGACACCCCCTCCCCGCCCCCACATTTCCAAACAATTACTAGACAAATCCAAGGAGCTCCAAACTTACCAAGCCCCAAACTGTATCACCACAGTTTTATTAATCCACCCCTCTCCCTTCCCTTTCCCCAACCCCCATCCCTTGCTAATCCCCCCTTTCTCAGAATGAAAACAATGACATATCAAGGTTATTAAAAAATCTGCCACTTTTTTGACTTATGTTTTAATTGACAAATCCTAGTAGCTCTGCCTCCAAAATAGTTCTGCTTCTGTCCCACACCAATCAAAAGTGAAAAATGCTTGAGATGACATTTTTAAAATATGAAGTGAAGAGAGGAATGAGGATTTAATTTCCGGAGGCGTTTGAACTGATGCGTGAAAAGTACTGCTCTGTCTCCTCTCCTGAAATCGTTTTTGCCTCTTTGGCAGGTGAGAGCCAGGGTGCAGAACATGTTCATTAAACAAGATAATGAAGACAAAATGGCATAACATACCTTGGTCCCTGAAGAGTTGAACATGCGCTCCCAGTTATCTGAAGAGAGCAGGCAAGCAGCGGAAAGCAGGAAACTTGGGGTTTTTAGAAGCAACTAGGGAACAGCCTTTTCTTTCTTTTTAAAACTAGAAATCAAATGCGTGGCCACGGGCTGACCTTTCAGCCTTGTTAAAGTATGGTCGGAGAACCAGCAACATAAGCATCACCTGGTCACTTCTAGAAACACAACCATGAGCCACCTCAAACGCAACAAAGCCAAATCCCCGGCTAACCACAGTCCCTCGGGGATCTGTATGCCTGCTAGGGTTTGCGAAGAGCAACTTTAGCTCTAAAGCTTTTCTATGGAGCTTAGCTTTCTCCCCCACTTAGCCCATGTGACGCACCTACCCGGCCTGACCAGGCTGGAGAGCCGTGGGTTCTCGCAGTGTGTCCTGGAACCAGCACTCCCGCTAGAAATGCAGGTTCTCAGGCTTGACTAGACCCTTGAATCACAGCCAGAGCCCAGCAGCCTGGGCTTCAACAGCCTTGCCGCCATCTGATGCTCGCTTATGTTGGGAAGCAATGCTTTAGAGATGGTGGTTCTGGGTCCTAGACACGCACAGAGGCTCCTGCCTTCCCCAGGCTGACTGAATGCCCACAAACAAACACTGCTGCGGGCTCATCAAGTACCTAAAAGGGCTCAACGTGGGCTTAGGGCTAATCCATCATTAGGAGAACCTGAGTTGGTGTTACTTCATTGGGTCTGTAAATAATCACATTTTGTATATACACAGAAAATTTATAGTTTACAAAGCGCTTTTCATGGTATTTATCTTAATCTTACTGCAACGCAGGATGTAGACAGATGAAGACAGGGAGTTTGAGAAAGATTAGGTGATTTTTAAAGGGAAGATACCTGTTAAGGGGTAGGGCTAGTCTTGGAACCCAAAAGCACTGTAGCAAAGAGGCCTTCCACCAGCTGTTTGAAAAGTGAATTGGAGACATTCCAAATGAAGCTAAATACTCCCAAATGATTACCGTTTTGGAAATAAATTTCAGGCACTGAAATTCATGAAGAAAGACCTGTAAAAAATAAAATTCCCAAGTTGCTCTCTAAAGGTTCAACAACAATAAAAACATGAATAGGAAGAGATAAAGCAAATGAAGCAAAACGTTAACGTTTGGTGAATCCCAGTGGATTTATGAGTTTTCCTTGCACAATTTCTGCAACTTTCCTGTGAAAAATAAAATCCACAAGGCTGTCAGCATTCGTCTGTGTGTTCCAGTAGGTGACACACTACTTACCTGTCATTGCATGTGTTTTAGGGCTCCTGCGAAACAGCTCCTACTTATAGAAGAACCTAGCTATGTCGCACTGCTTTATGGGAAAGCAGGTAGTAGACATGCAAGACACAAAAAAGATGCATTTACTTTCTTTTCCTTTTGCATTGAAGCTTATTCATTTGTGCAACTATTCTTCCTTGGGGTCGCTGCCACAAAGGCAATTCTGGGTTGCAGTTGTTACCGATAAGGCTGTGTTCTCAGGCAGAAGACCAGTCCCACACAGAGAAGTCATGGGGATACTGAGAGGATCGGGCTTTCCGTGTGCTGTGGCCCTGGTGCTATAATTCTCAGACCCTGCAGCCAGTGACCACACTTGGCTCCATTCAGTCCATTTCGTAAACTGTTCTACTTGTATCTCACCTTCCTCATGTGTCACAGCTAGTGTTACTAAAAGACTTTTAGATAAAATACTGGGTTGGGATAAAATAACTAGAAAGTCATTGAGACAACTGGGGAGATTTGGTTTAGATAACTGCATCTCTGTCAAAAGTGAATGATTACGCCTCCACCTGCCCCTAACCCACTTGTAAGGCCACACTGGGCTCAGGTCCTCTTGAGTTATGATAAGAGTTAACAATTGCACATTGTTTACAGTTCACAGATACTGTTCTATTTAGTATCTTATTTGGTCTCATTTGACAATATATGAATTCCTCATTTGACCACAGTGCTTGAGTGTAGGTAGGATTAGGTTCCTCACAGACAAGGGTCACTGAGGGTCATTAAATAACCAAATCCCCCAAGGTCATTTGGATAGCAGGTACCAGTGCTGAAACTCAACAGCAGGTCTAATTTTACAAACTGTATTGTCACTGCTGAGCCACCGTGGAGAGTCACAGGGGCCGTGGGGGCCGTGGAGCAATACCAGGAGCGGGAAGGGGCTTCAAGCTCTGACCGTCTACTTAGTGGTACTCGGAGAACTCAGCGGACATTTTGGAAAATGCCTAAAGTAGTAAATGCCTATTGAAGGCTATGGAGAAAATTTAAAAAGAATCAAGGAGGGAAGAAGAAAGGGAAGGAAGAAGGTCTCCTTCTACCTCAACCTGGAAATAAATAGTCGTGGCAGCTTCTGTTTACATGTCCTCTCACTTCTTGTTTCATCTCTATCTACGCTCTTCAAACCTTCAGGGAAAGGCTGGTCATTGACCCTGCCTCAGGAATGGCTTTCCGTGAAGTGCAACCTGCTTCTTCTACCTCATTTCAATGGTCGCATAGTACTCTACTGAGCGGATAAGCAGTGAGCATTGAGTTGTTTCTCTGGGCCTTGGACTGCCTCCATAGACCGCTCCTCTAGGCACTTCAGAAGCCTAATTACGCTGCAGGAAGTGATTCATGATTTGTGTATAATCTCTGACCTCTTTCCTTTTCTTTGCTGGCTCCAGTGAACCATGGAAACATTCCCTGGAGGCCTGGGTTGTAGGGTAGGAGGCCTAGGTTGTAGTGCAGATTCCCAAAAGAGCCAGGCCTGCGCAGTTGGTAGTTCGTTAGAAATAGAAATAGCGGGGAAGGGGAAATGTGCTAATGGGAATCTTCCATTTTAGATCCAAACACATTTCACTGAAAAAGAATATAAGATAACAGGCAACAAAACATGCCACTCCTTCCCAGCTGCTGCTGAAGGGAACTAGGCAACAGGCAGTATGGGAAGCTGGTAGGTTTGCAGGGTTAGGTGTGCATGGTGCAGAGGGGGTCTTCTAAGTCAGTGGTTCTCAACCTTGGCTGCACATTAGAATCACCTGGGAATCTTTTTAAAATCCTGATTTCTGGGCCTCATCCTCCAGAAATTCTGTTTCTTTGTTACTAATGTTGTGGCCCCACCCCACAACAAAGACACAGAATTTCCGGAGGATGAGGCCCAGAAATCAGGATTTTAAAAAGATTCCCAGGTGATTCTAATGTGCAGCCAAGGTTGAGAACCGCTGTTCTAAGTCTTTGGTAATTACAGCATTGTAAGAGTGAGGCTAACATCAAGTTGGAGATGCTTTTATGGATAGCTCAGCTACATTCTGGAAGCTTGTAATAGAAGGCAAAGTGCCTGTGAGTCAATTGCAGGTGGAAAATCAAGTAAATCTGTGGTCAGACCAGGACCAGTGCTGGGAAAATAACTTGCAATCGTATGTCTAAATGACTGTGGAGCCCCTCTGATAAGCATAGCGTACTATTTTCTACGTTGGCTTTGCTTCTAAATGGCATTTAATTTCAATAGCTACTTAAACTGCTAGATGTTAATGAAAACTGTACTGCTTAGGATTAAACACTGAGATAATTCTTCATAAAAGTGCCACTCAGTCCAGGGGCTTCTGGGTAATATGTAAAAACAAAATAAGCAAAACGAAAAAACACAAAAACAAAACACCTTGCCTTATGTAGCATTGAAAGGTGCCAACTTTTAGCCTTGACAGTGTTTGTTGGCAAATAAGGTTTTTCAACAGAGGTTAAATCTGGGAGGCAGTTTGTTCCTTTGCTGTTGGGCCTCTTTAGTGCTTTGTCCTCACATGTCCTCAGAGATGTGTGTGTGATACCTGTGCACCTTGGCTCCCTGTCCTTTGGCTTCCAAGCACATTGGCCATTATCACTCTTCCATCCCAGTGGGATCACCTCCAGGCTCCTTCCATCTGCACTCAGGCAACCCTAGGACCGCACACTGAGCCCTATTGGCCACCCTGGAGCTGGAGTTCATACTTCCATTTCTTAACACTCTAAATGGTGACACAGCTTTCTCAGAGCCAGGAGTCCTTGTCCTGAGCTCTAGTATTACTTCTGATTCAGAATCATCCTGGCCAGGTCATTCATTCTTCCTCATATTACATACAGTATGATTTTCTCCAAGCACTGTAGCAGATGCCTCTTTACAAGTCAGAAGTCCTGGTTCCCATGTGGAAATTGAACGCAATCAGGCTTTATAATATACTAGAGCAGTGATGGCGAACCTTTTGAGCTCAGCGTGTCAGCATTTTGAAAAACCCTAACTTAACTCTGGTGCCGTGTTACATATAGAAATTTTTTGCAACCATGATAAAACAAAGACTTATATTTTTTATATTTATTTTATATATTTAAATGCCATTTAACAAAGAAAAATCAACCAAAAAAATGAGTTCACGTGTCACCTCTGACACGTGTGTCATAGGTTCGCCATCACTGTACTAGAGGCTCAGTGCACAGAATTTGTGCACTGGGGGGGATGGCGGGGAGTGGTGTCCCTCAGCCCAGCCTGCACCCTCTTCAATCTGGGATCCCTCTCACAATCCGGGACTGCTGGCTCCCAACCGCTCGCCTGCCTGATTGCCCCTAACCACTTCTGCCTGCCAGCCTGATCAACACCTAACTGCTCCCCTGCAAGCCCAATCACCCCTATTTCCCCTCCCCTGCAGGCCTGGTCGCCCCCAACTGCCGCCCCTGCTGGCCTGATTGCCCACAACTGCCCTCCCCTGCCGGCCATCTTGTGGTGGCCATCTTGTGCGAGGGTGTGATGGTCAATTTGTATATTACCTCTTTATTATATAGGATCTTCCCCCAGGTTCGGAGAAAGCTCAGCTGTCTGCTCTCTCACAGGGGAGTGTGAGATTAGGGTCCCTCTGGACCTCTGCATCTCTTTTCTGTTGTTAGGGGTGGCTGTTCAGAGCTGTTTGCAGCTGTACTGACTGCTCCAAAGGACCTCTTACTGGCAGCACCACCAACCTGAAGAAGTCCTGCTTCAGAGGCAGAAGACAAAACAGGCAGAAGAAAATTTGCTCGGAGCAATTTTATCTTGTTAATTTAGTTTCCTCATTCCACATCATGTTACATTGTTAACAAAGAAGAAAAATAATGACCTCCGAACCTCTGTTTTTTATGAAGTCTGTTCTTTGCTTTAAGGAATGAGAAAGATGTGCCTACTGTTTCTGCATTTGCATTATGGTTAAAATTTAAAAGTATCTTTTTGGTCTAATAGGAACTATGTGGGAAGTGAACTTTCTCCAAGGTCATTTCAGAACATGATATTGCAGAGTCTCTTGTCTGATCTTCCAGTTATTCTAACTGTAACTTGAGGTATTTATACCACCACCTGTTCAGTTGGCTCTTTCATGGACTTTCTTAAAGATGTCCTCTGACACCAATGACTAATGGTCCTTCCACTGTAGAAAACAATCTATATTCATTTTCTATTGCCCTCTAACAACATTTCCAGAAACTTAACAGATTAAACCAGTACACATTGCCTGGCCGGTGTGACTCAGCAATTGAGCATCGACCCAGGAACCAAAAGGTCGCTGTTTTGATTCCTGGTCAGGGCACATGCCCAGTAGGCAGCCAATCGATGATATTCCTCTCTCATTGATGTTTCTAGGTCTCTACCCCTCTCTCTCCTCCCCCTATAAAAATCAATAAAAACATATTTTAAAAATAAATTAAACAATACACATGTATTATCTCTCAGTGTGTGTGTATGTGTTAAGAGTCCAGGCATGATGTGACTGGGTCCTCTGCTCCGGTGGCTGACAAGGCTGCAGTCGTGGTGTCAGCCAGGGCTGGGGTCTCATCTGAGATTGGACTATTGGCAGAACCACTTCCAAGCTCATGTAGTGAGGGCAGAATTCAATTCCTTGAATCTGGCCCATTTTCTTGCTGGCTAGAGGCTGGAGGCTGGCTGCCCTCATCTGTTTGGAGCTTCCCATAGTTCCTTGACACATGTGCTCCCCAGTACGACTTCTTGCTTCCTAGAGCCAGCCAAGGAGAGGAAGACCCCTGCGGAATGAAATCATGTAGTCATGTACATGCAATCATCCAATGGTCCATTTAAATACATCTGATTTGTAATGCACAAGGAGTATCCTAAGTACTGCCTATTCATATGCATAAGTGTGATTTGTGTCTGTTGTTTCTGTGTAAGAGTCAACAACCTTGAATCCTTCTCTGTCTCCTCCAAGGTCATAAGAAAGTCCTTCTGCATGCAATGCATTTTCAAGAAGCGGTGCTAAATCCTGGGAGGAAACTGTGCAAAAAATTGTTCCCACTTTGATGTGCTAGCTTTTAGCCTGTATTCAAAAGCAAATGTCTTCTATTCATCTATTTATGAGATCACTGAGGAACAGAGCTGCCATAAATTTCTCTTTTAATGGATCATGCTTGTATGCAAAGCATACCAAGTTATTTTTATAAAAAATGTTAAGTCTCTAGGTATTTTAAAAAACAGTATTGTTGGGCACTTCTGTCAAGTGTACACTGCTATTCTTACCAAGTTGGTTCCAACTTGGTGAATGCAAGGACATTAGCCAGCTGTACCAAACAAGTTCTTATTCGCTCCCAAGTTTGTGTGGCCTTCTTAGAACACCTCTTGGGAGGCCTACTAACACACACTGTTAGATACTGGCTTGATTCCCACCTCCTGTTCTCTGAGTATACAAAATCTGTGACTTCCTTGGGCATGAAGGAAATCCTCCCATTGGTGGGAGTGGTTGGCAGCTTCTGCTATGAGATCACAGGCTATTTTGTCCAAGGTGCCAGATTTCCCTTTGACCTGGCAATGCCACTTCTAAACTCCCAGCATTTTCAAAAGAGATGAAAATAGTACCATACTGAAAAATGAGTTAATCTGGTTATTTTAGTGATTTTTTAAAATCCTGGACTAATTGATTAATGAAGATATGATTCTTAGTTTATATTCCATCAGGCTCTTAACTGCTTTAATAAAAAGTATTCATCACTAAAAAATATTCCACTTAGTAAAATTTATGAAAGGTATATTTTTGAGTTTGAGTATATAGTTTGCTACTTGAGAATGTCAACCATTCTTCTCCTTTCCTTCTTTTCTGTCACCTTAGTATGTTCAGGTCACAGTGTATAATGTTTAGTAATCTGAAAACTGTCTAGAAGATAGTAGATACTTGAATCTTTGAATTATTCTTGAGTATGTTTCGTATTTCTAATATTGCCTTCTACCCTTACACTTATTTCTGGCCACTTCTTTCTTCCTTTAATTCTCACTTGCCTCAAAAGTCTTCCTTTTTGTGCTTGTGCATACAACTCTTGGATGTGTACAGGGATGAGGTTCCCAATGGGGTTGGAGGTGATTGCTGTTCCCCCTCCCTGAGTTCCCACCAGCCCACAAGTTTGGGATGTAGCACGAAAGTTGCTGCCTTCTTTCTCCTCTCCTCTCCCATCCCTTGGCCCCAGGAGCAATGACTGGTGGCAGGCCAGACTCTGGGTCCATGGCTCCCTGTTGGGTGGGACTCATGGGACTTCTGCCACTCTGCCACGTCTTTGTCCATCTGTAAGCCCCTCAGGGAAGACCTAGCCCCTGGAAGAGGAACGTGGTGACCTGTACTGGTCTAGCTGCTCTGGCTGAGGACATCTTTTACTAAATGGGGAGGAAGCTACTTAGGCTGCTGGTCCAAGCTGCCTTCTCAGATCTTGCTTTAGCAGTGATACAACTAGTGTTTTTGGTCTCTAACTGATAATTGGGTCTTTTTCAGATTACACTGCATCTCGAGAAGACAGAGGTGCTATACATTAATACCCTTAAATACTAATAAAGTGCGATAAACCTGGCTGTCCTCTCTCCTTTACCTCACAGGAAGAGACACTGGAGGGAAGGGAATGGGAGTTCTGTGGGCAGCAGAGTTTTGAGCTACTTCACGGGCTGGTCAGGAAGGCAGACAAAAAGCCGGATGTCTGGTGAAACGAGGGCACTCGGGCTGTGGGCCAGTCAGCCAAGTTCAGTCCTTCCTGCTTCCAGCCAAATTGCAGGAGGTTAGCCAATGTTGCAGTGGAGACTCTGGGCAGGGAGCCAGGCCTAAGGAACCTGCTGAAAATGCGCCTGGCGAGTTCCCAGGGCACAGCTCCAGAGACCCAAAAGGTGGGCATCCTCAGTGAGTCATGCTGACAGAACGGGATCGCTGGTCATGGCCTGGGAAACGCAGTGCTGAGTCACAACTTCTATAGGGCGATGTAGCTAGGGTATTTGGGGCAGGAGCAACAACCTGTCCCCTAATTGCTATGCTCCAAATTAAGAGTTGACTGACCAACTCAGACTGCAGTGAGGTGAACATACTTCTATATTGGAACTCAAAGACCCCGTTATAGAGAGGGGGGAAGGCCTTAATTCTCTGACAAGAAAAGTGGTCAGGCAATAGCATGGCGTAGAGAACCAACTGACCAAGCAGAGCCTACAATGTCCTGCTTCACTCAAAGTGTGCATCCGAAAGAACTCTCCCCAACCTCCTGGGCAGTGGCCGTGGTTTTGGCTGTGCAGTCTCTTGGGCAGGCAGAGAAGGGAAGGGGGAGTCTTTATTATTTCCTCTTTGGTCACAGAATCCAGCTGATTGAACAAGATGCCTCCGGGCCAAAGGGAATAAAGCATCTTTCCCTGAGTGCTTCAGTGAGGCCTGGATAAGCACTCAGAGCAGTGGCGGAATCACCACACATGAGCGAGCAGTGGCTACAGCCCCACAGGACCCACATTTTCAGCTGTCTCTCTGCAGCCTAGTCCCCTGTCTTGTAGGTCTGTGCTTGCTGTAGGGAGTGTGGGCTGGTGGGAGTAGGGGAGAAGTGGATGCCCTGGCATCAGCTATGCACTCACTCACTGCTACCTGATGGACCTTGTCCTCCTCCTCCTGCCCAGGTCCTCCTGGCTTTTGGGCCCAAGAGACTCCTCATTATCATCATTGTGACAGCCTTTTTCACAATGCCCATCTCTGTCCACTACCAGCTGCGTGACCTTGGGCAAACCAGTTAGCCTCTCTGACCCTCAGCTTCCTTATTTTAGAATAAGAGATAATAATACTTCCTGTGGATTTATATGCAGATTAATTTGAATAGTACAACATTTGTATAGCACTTAACACAGCATCTAACCATAAGAGACATTCAGTAGGTAGGAAGCCGTTATTATTAGTAGTAATATTATCATTATCACTGTTATTATTGTTATTACTGGTGGCTTCTTTAGATTGCCTACTGTTAATATGTTTGTTATATTCACCTATATATTTATATTCACATGCATACATACCAGTTTCCAACATCAAACTTTTGGATCTTTGAATTGTGGATCAAAGGGGCCACATGCTAATCTGACAGGCTCAGGGAAGGCCTGCATGGCAGTCTTGCAAACTCAAAGATCTAAAGTAACCACAAAGAATGGTCTGAAATTAAACTTTAACTAAAGTAGTTATGGTGGATAGTCACCTCCTAGGCTGGTATCTTCCCTGACAAGGTCAATCTTTACCTTACCTGAGCTTACTGTCTTTTTGCTTCTATGATAACATATCATTGAAATGTCAAGGTAACAACTTCCCTTTTTTCCGAACTCCTCGGGGCACAACCAAATGCCCTGGGTGCCAGGACACATACCACAAATTCCTTCATTGTTACTGTTACCATGTTAATTGTTGACTGTTAACTATCCTGTACCCACCTAAGTAATGTGTCTATCATTTTACTTTTTATCCAATCCCAGAGGTCCCCCCTACTTTGCTTTCTCCCGCCTCTCTAATCTATCACCAATGGATTTCATGTAACCCGCTTACATCTCCTCCTTTGATTGTACTGTATAAAACAAGGTGAAATACCGCCATTCTCCAGAGCATTATCTCAATCCATTGAGATTCTGCTTCCCAGCAGTTGTTGACAGTTTGGCTCAAATAAACTCACAAAAATTCTTTACAGGTTTGAATGTTTTTATGTTAACATTGTGATTGGCACTTATGTTATGAGGCATAGCACATATATTTTATGTGTAGAAAATATCTATTATTTTCAGAAAAGCAGGATCAACATACAATGATATTTCATTCCTATAGCTAGTTTTTGAATGTAAGAGAAGTATTTGGGTTTTAACTTTCCATTTTCATAATCTAATCAGCTTGGGAAGAAATATAGGTGGACATTAGCCTAGCCTGCTCAGGCTGCTGTAATGAATAGCAATAGACTGGGTGGCTTAAACAGCAGGAATTGATTTCTCATAGTCATGGAGGCTGAGAAGTCTAACATCAAGTGCCAGCTCTTTGGGTTCCTTGGTGAGAACCTGCCTCTTGGCTTGCAGACAGCTTACCTTTTCACTCTCCTCACCTGGAGAATCTCTTTGGTGTCTTCTTATAAGGGCACTAATCCACTAATCCCATCATGAGGGTCCCACCCGCATGACTTCCTTTAAACCAAATTACTTCCAAATACCATCACAATAGGGGGGCTAGAGCTTCAATATATGAATTTTAGGAAACATCATTTTGTCCATAGCTAGCACTAACCTAGATAGGGATCAGCCTAGCAAAGGATTTGGGCGTCCTCCAAGTTGAAAGAAGCAATGTAGGTGGAAATAGCATTGTGTAACCAAGTCCATGGTAGAGAACTCTACTCAGAAGACAGACTGAGAGCAAAGAAAGTCACTGTCTAGTGGCTACAAGGTCATGACTGTTTACCATTGAGTACACAGTCATTTTAGATATTCCCGAGTCAAAGGGCATGGGGAATTCAAACTCCATCTGGGTGAACAGGGCTCAGATTCCTAAAGAGCATAAACCTTTGGCATCCAAACTAACTAAAATCATTAATTAACCAATAGAACAAGACAATGTTAGAAATGAGTTACACATCATTCATGTTGTGTGAATCTAGAAAGGGTAATATAGGGACAAGAGCAAATGCACCCAACACTGGAAAAGAACCAGAGAAAAATTAAAAAGCCAAAAAAGCACACACACAAAAAGAATAGTAGTTGTTTATGAAGTGTTCACTATGGACTAAGCTGCTGACAAATATGATTTTATTTAAACACTAGAGGCCCAGTGCACAGATTCATGCACTGGTAGGGTCCCTTGGTGTGGCCTGCAGGGATTGAGCCAAAACCAGCAGTCCAATGCCCCCTGCAGCTCCTGCTCATCCCAGCCCCGCTGTGCCTGCCACCGCTGCTGCTGCTCAGTAGGCTCACTGCAGCTCTGCTGTGGTCTCCTGGCTGTGGTGGCCAGCCATGATACCTGTGTCTGGCACCCATTGGTCAGCTCTGCTCCCTGGTGGTCAGTGCACATCATAGCAACTAGTGGACCAGTTGTTTGGTCATTTGGTCATTCGGTCGCTAAGGCTTTTATATATATAGATCACAGCAATCTTTTAAAGAAATATTATTATCTGCATTCTATAGACAAGGGAACTGAGGTTTAGAGAGTTTCAGCAAGTGCCCCCGACTCATACTAGTAAGTAGCAGTAGGGCTCTTATGTTCACACTCTTTCAAATAAACCATATGCCACTTCATTACTGATCTTGTTAGCACCAGAACTGCTCTAGCAAGTTGTACCATGTGCAGACAACACCGTTTTAAAGCAAACAATGGAGACGATGTAGGCTGTGTCGGGTAGAGGTGGGGCATATGGACAGGGCATCAAATGTCTCCTTGGGAATTCTCTCCTCTTAGAATTCTCTCCTCTGTGATGGCTTCCTTGATCCATGTTTTCCATAAGAATTTATATTCTGTTGATCACCAACCCATGAGCCATATTTTAAAATAATACCTGGGCACTTTGACCAGCTGGCACTTTGACCTCTAATTTAAAAGGAAGTATAGGTTTCAGAGCCCACATTCTAAAAACCAGCAGTGATTCTATCTGACCCAAAATATCTCAGCCTAGATACCTAACCTCCAGAGCTTCAGGAAATACAGTCCCACCCCTGACCCCTGTGCTGGGAATGGACCCAAGTACTTTTCATCAAACTGACCCCACAGCTGCCCTGCCAGGGGTGGACCCATGCCCTCTTCTACAGATGAGAAAACAAACAGATGCTCAGAGTTTCAATAACTTGTCCAAATTCACATAGAGAGGGTGGAACCAGAAATAAAACCCAAACCAGGATTCTACAGCACTGGCCGCACTACTGGGCTTGGTTTTGAAGGTACAGGTGTGTTCCCAGTGGGAGCCAGCACCTCCTGCAGGGACCAGAGACTGAGCCGGGGAGGATTTCTTGTGGTAATTGTCTGAAAAATTTTCCCGAGACACGGTTTTGCTTTACACGGGGGCTGATGCTTCTGACTTTTACCCTCTTAAAGTAGAAATAGTGGCTATCTGCCAAAACCGGTTTGGCTCAGTGGATAGAGCGTCGGCCTGTGGACTGAAGGGTGCCGGGTTCGGTTCCGGTCAAGGGCATGTGCCTGGGTTGCGGGCACATCCCCGGTGGGAGATGTGCAGGAGGCAGCTGATCGATGTTTCTCTCTCATCGATGTTTCTAGCTCTCTATCTCTCTCCCTTCCTCTCTGTTAAAAATCAATAAAATATATTTTTTAAAAAAAAAGAAATAGTGGCTATCATTGAAGCAGGAAATCTTCAAATGATAATATGGAGACCCCCTCAGTTTTCCCGCCAGTCCTGGATCCTGTCCCATCCTCCCAGGAACAGCTGAGCGGCTGGGTCACCTGCCCATCGGATTAGAAGGTTTGGGTTCACCTCCAAATTCTCTGTACACTAGTGAGGTCCAGTGAACCGTGTTCACTTCCCACTGTTTTTCTACTCCACAGATACGACACACCTCTCTTATAGCCACCAGGCAGTTGACAGCATTCATTCGTTTACATGGGAGCAAACAGATGTAATGAGATTCCACACTAACTATAAGATTGTTATTAGCCTTATGTTATAAAGGGGAAAATGTGGGATCAGAGAAGTTAAGTAATTTTCCCAAAGTCACACAATTAGTAACTGTGGAGCCAACTGGCTTCAAAGCCCGTGTTGACAATGTCTCTAGTGAATTAGTAGCACAGGCCAGACTAGAAGCTGAGCCATTCAGCTGCCATTTCGAAGCTCTCGCCTCATTACGCTGTTGTCTCCCTGAGATGAACTGAATATTATCTCACCTTTTCCTGGTATACCTCAGTGCCAGCATTATGAATATACTAGTGACCTGGTGTATGGATTCGTGCACATTGAAAGGAAATTCATTAGAAGGTGGCCCACGGGGTGGGACTGGACGAGATGGGCCGGGGACACCCTGGAGCCAACCTCCTGTGGTCCCTCCCTGGCGTCTGTGCTTTTTAGTTAGAGCCTAAACCAGCTTTTGTGGCACAGCCACCTTCCTGCAAATTTACTCCTCCACTGAGAGCTGAAGCAGCCGTCTCAGGGGTGAACACCTTCACCAGGTAACCGGCTGCCAGTGAAAACGCCATCTGAGGGGCCCAGATAGGTCCACCCAGGGGCACCTTCACATCTGTCTCACCTGAGCTCACTTGTGGGCAAGGCAGGAGATGTTTGTTGCTTGCTTCCCTACTTTCCATTCCCCTTCTCTAGACAACAGAAGTGTGATGTCACTAGGTGAAACCGCTCTAGCCCCATCCTTGACAAGTGCTTTGGGTAGAGTTGCCCCCACCACAGCTGCAAGCAAGATACACTCTGCTTGGCTTAAGCTGGTCAATTAGTTTGAATTGTTACAGGTTTATAACACACACACACACACACACACACACACCCGTCCAAGCAGAGAACCCCGCTCCCCCTGCTCTAGTGACAGCTTCAAATGTGGGCAGCTGCTCAAGCTACTCAAAACCAAGTAGACCTCTGGTTACTGTAAGAAAAGTTACCACGGACGCTCCCTTCCCTAGACGGTGTGGTGGGAAGGTGACAGTCCTGTAGTTACTGGCCACCACCAGGGGAACATCTGAAGCTGTCATGAGAACTTTGGAGCCTGACAACAACCTTAACCCTGCGGAAAACAGAGAGAAGGACGGAGCAAACATCGGTCCTTTTAGACGTGGCTCAGCTGCCATCAAGCCCCACCGGAAGCCGGAATCTCTCTTCCTTTGAATTACATGAGCTGGACAAGTGTCTGTGGTGTAAGCCCGTCTTCTGTTCCTGTAACAGAGCCCTGTCCTGGTGGGTTGCCCCACATCTGCTAACATTGTGCTTTGCTCATTGTAGGTGCTCAGTAAAGGAATTTTGAATGAATAACTCAAACACACTTCTGCAAAGCGAAACTATTTCATTATTCATAACTCAGTATAGCTGTGAAATTGACCTGTGTTGCTGTTGCACTTACAGTTCGTTTTTCACAGACAGACTCGCGACACGATCCTGCCACAGCAAAGCTGAGGACACTTGCAGTTTTCCAACATACATTAACTGCTGCAGACAGGGAGCGCACTAATGAAGGGAGATTTCTCAGCTGTATAGTGTTGCCTTAAACAGCAATTACTTTGGTCCTCATATCAAGCTCTATTGGGCCCATTAAGAGAAAGTGATGTGAATTTTTTTTATGGTTCCTTTCCCCAAGGATTTCTTTGACAAACTTCTAATTAATTATAATTTTCTACACAACCAAAGGAATTAAATGGGTGGAGTCTATCGTTATGATGAAATCTTGACATAAAACTACTTTGCTGAGCAATGTATTTTCTTGTAGTGCTCATTGTTGAGGAACATGAAAGCGCTTATAGCTTTTTTCATGAAGGGCTTCGGTTTTAATGCCTGAAAAAACACCTGCGTCACCTTGAGCAGGTCATTTTACTTCTCTGGGCCAGAACTTCCTTTGTAAAATGAGAGGGTGGGTCTCAGGAGAGGTTTCTGTTTTAATGTTACTCAGATGCTCACTGTGCGCAGTTGGCATTGTGAATATGCCATGGTGTTTTATCCAAGGGACTCAGAAGTGATTGCCTATGAAGTGCCCTGTCAAGAGTGTGGAGCACAGGGGTCCTTCATAAATGCTGGTTCAATGAAATTTAAGCAAAAAGAGAAAGCCAGTCCTGTCTGAATCAATTGCCTGAGCAGCGCCTCTGAGCTTTATTCTGGCTAAGGGTGGAGGTAGAAGTGCATCTGGCCCTCACCTCAGCGAGTTCATTTGCAGAAACAAATCCAGTGCACATGAAATAGTGACATAGACTGTGTCATGCTCAGCAGGGCCAGGGGTGAACCTGAGGTGGGGGTGGGGAGGTGAAGGATTAAAGAAGACAGACAAGAGAATAAAGCTGGGGCTAGGTGGGACACTGCTCTCTGATGGAGAGACAGTGCCACAGCCTGCAAGCCAGATTCCACGAGGCAAAGTACAGTGGGGCCTTGATTTACGAGTGTCCCAACTAACGAGTTTTTTGAGATACCAGCTGTCTCTCAGCCAATTTTTTGCATTGAGTTGATAGAGTAATTTGAGTTAACGAGCTCCTTAACAAGCTCGGTCTCAGAACGAATTAAACTCATAAGTCAAGGCCCCACTGTAAGGGCATGGTTAAGATGTTTACAATGTTCTCGTGGATTTCAAATCTACTCAATTACCAGTACATGCACCTGAACTCTATCAAGCTTTGTTTTGGCAGCACTTGCTACACCTCCAGCAGCCTACCTCACTTAGCCATCTGGGACCACAGATTCTGACCATAAGGTCAAGCTTACAACTATAGCCTTTGGCTATAATTGTGCTGGGAGGGCTTTGCCATCCAAGCTGGGACTTGCACATGGCTTCGCCATGAGAGAACCATGCTCTCTCATTAGTCCGAGGCTTGAACCTGTCCAAATGCTGTAGCCACTCTCCACAATAGACAGGTTGAAATTAAGTGCATAGACTTTGAAGTGCTGCAAGAATTTAGAAAACTGGAGTATCTGAGAGGGCAGAGAAAATCAGGGAAGGTTTACCAAAGGTAGACTTAAGATGGTCCTTAAAAAGAAGGACTTGGCAAGTGTGTGTGTATGTGTGTGTAGAAAGAAGGCTCAGGGAATTAAGACAAAATACACCATTTGAGCCTAGCTGGTGTGGCTCAGTGGTTGAGTGTCAACCTATGAACCAAGAGATCACTGGTTCAGTTCCCAGGCAGGGCATATGCCCGGGTTGCAGTCTTGATTTCCAGCAGGGGGCATGCAGGAGGCAGCTGGTCGATGTTTCTATCTCTCTATCCCTCTCCCTTTCTCTTTCTCTAAAATCAATAAAAACATATTTTTTAAAAAATGTACCATTTGAGGCTCTGCTCTGCCTTAGCTCCTGGTTCAGTAAGCCAGGATTCCTGCCGCTACTGTATCTTTAAAGCTTTTTTGCTGTTGTGGAAAATCACCATTCACTGGAGTCAGAACATTAAGGCCCTGACTTAAGCTTTGGCCTCAAAGCGTGTGCACATTTCCTGCATGGCAAGAGAACACCATTCGTAACATAACCTGCACATTAGGGAGCCAGTAAATAAATGAACCTTTACATTCCAGATCAATCCATCCCGCCTCTGACAGTGACGTGTGGCTTGTACTGCTGGTTAAACATTAGTCCAGGGCACCCAAGTCAGCTCACACACTGAGATTCCTGGAGGATAGGAGCCTCAGCCATGAGCCGGGTCTGTGAACACAGCCTGGATCCCTACAATGAGATTTCCTGGACCTGAAACACAGGAAAGACTGGAGAGAACCCATGTGATTAAGATGCCTTTATTTTATTTTATTTTATTTTATTTTATTTTATTTTATTTTATTTTACTTTACTTTATTTTTTAAAATAATCCTCACCCGAGGAGATTTTTCCATTGATTCTTAGAGAGAGTGGAAAGGAGAGGGAGAGACAGAGTGAAACATCGATGTGAGAGAGACACATCGATTGGTTGCCTCCTACACATGCCCTGACCTGGACCGGGGCTGGGGAGGAGCCTGCAACCCAGTTTTGCACCCTTAATTGGAATTGAACCCAGGACCCTTTGGTCCGCAGGCTGATGCTCTATCCACTGAGCCACACCAGCCAGGGATAAGATGCCTTTAAAACACAGCAAACCCATTTATCCAGATAAAGTAGACACCACTCACAATCAATTTTAAAGTTAACACAAAGCAAAGTGGTCCTCAAGGATTCCTCATCTAATGTTTTATTCTAAGAGAGCTGCATCAAGAGTATCCTTATAATATCAGCTTCCTTTCTCTTTATTAATCCTATAACTCTGAGGAGCAGGGCTCATTTCCATTTTAAGATGAGCAAAACAGGTATCAGTGAAAAGAAATTCCTTACTCAAAGTTAGTTGGAAGTGCAAATACTCAGTCATATAAGGAGATTTAAGAACAAACCCAAGGATGCAACTGCCCAACCATGTACCAAGATGCTGTTTATAATGACAAAACCTTGGCCCCCACTTGCGCTTTCTAAAATACATCGTGGTGCACCCATACAATGGAATACTCAGCAGCCATTGAAATCTATTTTGGGGACCTACATCTATTAATATAGAAATATATTCATGCTATAGTACTTAGAAAAGGAGTCACCAAATTGATAGATATAGGTTAAGATTCTCTGTTTTAAAATAAAGTATTTGTATAGCAAAAAGCACTCACACACACACACACACACACGTAATATTTTAATAAGTAATGTGGAATTGTGGATACTTTCATGCTTACCTGTTTCTGGTTTTCTGTATCTTTACATTTTTCTGGTTTGAGGTTTTGCTTTGGAAACCAGAACTAAAAATCAAGAGCAAGAAAGAACAAGATAAACTCTTCAGAAAAAGCTGAGTTTCCCAGTGCTAAAAGGTTCACCCCACTGATTTTTCTGTGTCTGGAATTTCTATCTTTATTACTTTTTTGGGGGAAAAGTATTTCAAAAGGCATGAATTCATGGGGAAGTGCCACTAATCCCCACGCTCACATTCCTTCTTCAACCTGACTTCCATCTAGAAGAGCATAGTACTCAGTAGGGCCTTACAGGAAATTCACATTCCCCCAGGTTCAGGGGCTGCTCTCAGGGAAGACAGAACTTCCCAGGTGGGGCCTGAGGAGGATCTGAGAACTAAGTAGAGGAGGTGGGGAAGGAAAGCAGGAATAGCACTACCATGTTTCCTGGTGCCTGCTCTTGGGGGTGGGAGTAAGGATGGCTGAGTCACTGGCAGCATGAACCCACAGGGACCTACAGCTGTCTCAGCCATCTGTCTGTGCTGAGTCTTACAGCGACAAGGAATTCTGCTACAGTCAAAACCCTGGGCCACGTCCAGAACTGTTCAGTGTAGAAGAGTGGGTTTAACCTCTGTGAGGAGTAAAGAGGTAGGAGGGGTCAAGGTGGAGGCTGGGGAGGGAGGAGCCACCGAATCCTTGAGGAATTAACCCTGAATTAACTGTGGAGCCACCTGAGCTTTGGTTAGATTACCTGACAGAGTACTTTCTGTTGTAAACTAGTTGAATCAAGGTGTTCGGTACTGGCAACAAAAGCACCCTAACGACTCCACCCACATTTAATGAGCCCATGTATGCTCCGGGCATTGTGTTATGGCTTTATGCATGTGACTTCATCCAGTCCTCACACAACCTCATGGCAGACACACCACTGTCCTCCTCAATTGGAAACAAGAAACAGCAGCCTTGAGAGGGTTAGGAACATGCCCAGGTTACACCACTGTGGAGGAATAGGCTTGTGTTTGACCACAGACCAGCTGACTCAATCTGAGTCATTCAAGTTCCTGATTTATTGTTAAGTAACATGTGAGACTGCTTAGTCGGTGTATTTCATCTGAGAGGTATTAGTAAATGAAAAGAAAGAATTTGAGGGTAATCCCAGCCACTATTCCAAAGTACATTCACTCTCTACTCCATGAACACTAGTCTCCTTTACAAAAGCCAAATTTGGCACAACCAGCATACAGAGAGAGTGGAGGAGGGGGTGAGTGGGACAGTTGAAGGGTTTTGACTGTTGACTGTGAACTTAATGGTTGTGAGCCCTTGGTATTAAAAATATTATACTCCTTTCACCTCAGTTTCCTCATCTGTCAAGGCGGGGTGGGGGAGACCTACCCCTCAGAGTTAGTGTGCAGGTTAAGGGAGACACGGTGAGAAAAGCATGCAGCACAGTGCCCGGCCCTTTACAGCACAGAAGTTGCTCACAGGGAAGCATGGCCCTGTGCCGGTGAGGAGCACAGAAGTGGGGGTTCTGGCCACCCAGGACTCTGATCTTGCCTTTGCTTCTATTTCCCCTCTAAAATGAGGATACTCATTCATTTATTCACCATATATTTTTTTACCCCCCACTTTAGACCATAGGCTGAGGTAATGCTGAGTTACAACTACAATAGTCTCCATTATCTTGGAAATTACAATCTGATAGAGAAACAGAGACCCCCCAAAAGGAAACTACAATATGGTATGTGAAGTTCTAAGGTGGAGAAGCACAGGGACAATGGGAATGCATTGGAGTTAGAGTCAGCCTGGGCTTGGGGTGTCAGGGGAGGCTCCCTGGAAAAAAGGCATTTAAGATGAGCACTGAACCATGAGTAGGAGTGACCCAGGTTGAAGAGGCTTGCGGGAAATGGGGAGGGGAAAGGGTATTCAGGTCTCAGATTGTTGGGAAGGTTCAGTATGACAATGTACTAGTATATGAATTGCTTGATACAAAGTCATTTGTATGTGCTCAATGAACAGTCATAATTTCCTTATTCTAGGACACTTGAAATACATGTGTTTTTCTATCTGCATTTCTAGTTTCAAATGAATGTTTCCTGTTAACTCTCAAGTGGTTTTCTCACTCTCACCAGCATTATTTTAGGTGTGATCTTCTAACGAACCGTGACCGTACTCTGATTGAAATCTTTGAGCAGCACTACAAAGGGGTGGGTGGGGGGAGGTCCTTCCCTTCTTGACAGCGAGTGGCAGGCAGAGCAAGTCCTCACTAAGTGAAGGCAACGGACGTGGGCAGTGTGCTGAGTGTTTACAGCTCTCTTCACCAGCAGTTCTATCACTTTCTAGTCCACCTGAAAGAAAGGGAAAACCTACAATAGTTAAGTGGTCAGATGGCATTCACCTTGCAAAGACGGGTGGTGCCATGTCTTGCTTCTGCTTCTGCTGTCTTGGCAAATAGCCTGCCTCTTGACATGTCATTTTGATGCTTCAGAATAATTTCTTCTTAAACCTGATTCCCTCCATGCACCTGATCATTAGAGGTAGACAATGTTCAGTTCTGAAAGATTTGAACAGAGTGAAATACAGTGGGGCCTTGACTTACGAGTGTCCCGACTAACGAGTTTTTTGAGATACAAGCCGTCTCTCGGCCGATTTTTTGCTTTGAGTTGTGAGCTAAAATTCGGGTTATGAGCCAGCTTCAGATACCCCACTGCTAGTTGGTGCAGCGAACGTCACAGTGAACACCACAACATCGGCCCAGGATCACGTGTCTCACTGGTTCACTTTTGATTTGACATACAAGTAATTTGAGTTATGAGCTCCGTCACGGAACGAATTAAACTCATAAGTCAAGGCCCCACTGTATATGCTCAGGAGATGGCCCCACCCTGTGAAAAGCCTTGAAACCATTTTAAATGAAACCAAATTCTGGGCCACTGTCACTTGTATGAAAGGAGGCAACAGGACTAATGCAGTTGTTTTTTTCTGTTAGATTATGTTTTATTAAAAGTTGAGGTGGCAGCTTTTGGAAAAATCAAATCTGAAGTTGGAAAGTCTTATATAACACGGTCGGGAGGATGTAGAGCCATGATGTTACCCACTGCTGGAGGAAGTGTAAATTGGTACAAATTCCTTTGGAAAATGGATTGTCTGGTTGAGGTGAAATATGTCTTGCATGCATCCCAGCAGTCCCCCTTCTAGCAAATTTCACTCCCCAGACATTTATATGTATGAATGCTCAAAGCAGCATTGTTCATAATTACCCAATGCTGGAACCAACCCAAAAGTCTACAGAAAAAAATCATAATTACTATGAGCAACAATGTGGACTTCATAAATACAATGTACAAAAGAATTTCAAAATAATACATATTGTGTGCTTGCATTTATATAAAGTCCAAAACTAAGTCAAACTAAATTATGATTTTAGGGGTGCCTGAATACATAGGTGGTGAAAGATAACAAAAAGTTAGGAAGTAATTATAATAAAAGTCAGAATAGTAGGGAAGGAACACACTGAAAACTTCTAGGGTCTGGAATGTTCTATTACTTGACCTGGGAGATGTTATGTAGGTGTGTGTGGGTTTTTTTTTTAATTATTACTTGTTGCTTTTAGATTTATGTTTCATCCACATTTGTGTATATAAAAAAGTAAAAAAAAAAAAAAAAGAAATTCTATGACCTTCTGAGCAAACAGTGGCCTGTAGAGTTAATCATTAATAAAGTCATTTTTTAATGGACTTCCAGTGAGAAAACCTTTCTCAAAGAGCCTCTGTTAGGCGCCTCATTTATCTCTAAATTCAAGACCTTTGGACACGCTGGTTTTGCTATCACCAAGAAAGTGTCTTTCCGGATACCTTAGATACCCTGCCTCTCACTCGGGAAAAGCATGTTGGGGTGCTGGAGGGAAGGTGTTTCCTCTTAGCTAACCTGTTGCTTGTGAACATAATGAACTGGTGGGAGCTGGTATAAACTAGAGAGCCTGTGTGTTTCTGAAATGAGGGTAATTGTTTCTAGAGCAACCTAGAAACATTAACCAGAGTCTCCAGACGGGGGGGGGGGTGCTGCCTGAGATTATGTTTTTGCTTCTTATTTGTGCAGATTAGGAATAAAACCTGAGATGTGCCTTGATGTTCATTCTGGTCTACATCGATTAAACAAAAAACTAAAATGAGTGAATGTTAGGTGGCCGCCTTTCACGTGTGTTGTGCATTTTTTATTGCTGCCATTAAGGTCTTCATGGCTTCATTAGTCTTAGTGAATAGACATTTTCAGGCACAAGTTATTGGATACTAGAATTATTCTAATTGGAAACCTTTAAAAATATAGAGGTCAGCATCTTATACTTTATGACAGTCATTTACATACAAATTTCATGTTTATAGTACAAAAGGCAAATAACTACAAAGAATGAAAGAAATCATAACCAACTATATTCAATGTAGCTAATGCTGTTGGCCCTGTTCTCGATTTTTTCATTTGAGAAGAAAACTGTAAATGTCACTGCGTAGGTGCACCTGACGTGTAGAAGCTGGAGCCTGCATGTAGTTCGCACATGTCTGAGTTTCTAGAGAACAAACATGGAACGGGACCCAGATCAAGTTGGACAAAAGCTGTCATTCATGGCTGGCGAAGAACAAACTCTCCCAGGTTTTCAAAGCCAGTGCTCACTGTCTGTGTTTCCATCAACTGAACGTGCTTCCTAGGGCAGGTGTGTCTTTGGCAGCGACGATTCCTTGTTTGTTTCTGTGTCACATGAATCAGCACTCATGGAAAAGGTGAAGTGTTTCAGGAAACATCCCAGAGGCAGGGGAGGGGTAGTTGTCTAACCAGAGGTTTGAGGCCTGTCTGTGTCTGTGTATCAAACACTTCCAGGCCTAGGAAGTCAGAATTTCCCTTAGTTATAAGGATTGCCAAGTAAATTCCAGGATTGCAAGTAAAAGCCAGCTTGCGTTCCTATGCCCCGTGATTCAAAAACTGGCTCAGTGTTCATGTTGTGGAGTTCACTCTCCAGTCTGAGTCTGGTTATTGTGAGGCCGAGAAGAACTCTGACACAAAAGTAGATTCTGTTGGTTCAGATGGTGGCTGAGCACCGGTCCAGCATTCATGCCAGAGCAGATTTGGATGATCCAGTGTCTGACCATGCAGATCTCTTGCCGGGATAATGTCTAATTTGACAACTTCCGGTTGTGGCTGGAGCTATCCATTTTCCTTTCCTTGCTGATCCCTGTGCGCTGCAGGGACTTCAACCCCTTCAGAAAATGTGTGACTGTAAGGAAGCTCCCCTGGCATCAGGAAAGTCTTGCCACGATGCTCTAATGTTTTTCTCAAGCCTCATCCAGCCCCATGTGAGTTTGTGATATTTGTGCTTTATCTTAGCGTGCGTTTTCATACAGGGTAGTGGTATAAGAGAAAGGGGGATGTCTGGGCTTCTAGGGCATCCTTCAATGAGACAATAGCAGAATTTCCCAAGTTTTCAAATGTTTTCTTATGAGTGGATTTCCTCTGCTGTCCTGCAGACAGTGGCTCTTCCTCAGGTGCACACCCAGCTGAGCTGCACACGGCACACAGCACACGGCAAACAGCACACGGCACACAGCACACGGCACATGGCACACGGCACATGGCACACAGCACAGGGCCACAGGGCGGTGCTCCCCACAGGCGGCAGCAGCCCCTCCACCTTCCTCAACCCCCAGAGAGAATAAATCTTCACCTTCGCTTTCTCTATAAACACTTAACAGAGAGGACACTTAATCAGAGGAAATTATTTTAGCAGTTAAATGTCTCATTTCTCTCAAGCCCTGTTACTGTTACTCATAAGTAACAGTTCGCAGGGAATAAGGAGAACAGAGAAATTTGTTAAACAACCATGAGAAAGCAATCCAGAACGTGGGAAGCTACCGACCAAACAACTCGGTTTTCTCAGCAAATAAATTACAAGGGGAAAAAAAGAAAAGAAAAAGTCAATTAAAATGGACTTTAGGGAATTTTAACCAAATGTAATTTATGGACCTTTCTTATTTGTATCCTAATTTAAATGTGTAAATTATAAACAATAAGATACTTAGAGAAATTTGAATATTGTCTAGATATTTGATTACACTAAACAACTATTATTAATTTTATATAAAAAAGTTCAATTTTGCCCTAGCTGGTTTGGCTCAGTGGATAGAGTGTTGGCCTGCGGACAGAAAGGTCCCAGGTTTGATTCCGGTCAGGGGCACATGCCGGGTTGCAGGCTTGGTCCCCAATGGGGATATCCAGGAGGCAGCTGATCAATGATTCTCTCTCATCATTGATATTTCTATCTCTCTTTTCCTCTCCCTTCCTCTCTGAAATCAATAAAAAATATATGTATATTTTTTAAAAGTTCAATTTTTCCAAGGCCACTATAGACCACATTATTTTAGACTAGGAAAAAAACGAAACACATGAATGAACATGTGTGTTACGGACTGAATTATATTCCCTACAAATTCACATGTTGAAACTCTAATACCAAAGACTACATAGAGACAGGGCCATTGGGGAGGTAAAGTTAAATGAGATCTATGGTGGGGCCCTAACATGATAGGACTGGTATCTGAAAAGGGAGAGACGCCAGAGCTGTTTCTGCCAACGAGTGCACACAGGGTAAGGCCATAGGGGATGTCGGGAGATGTGGCCGTCTGTAAGCCAGGGAGAGAGGACCACCATAAACTGATTTTTTTTTTTTTTTTTTTTTGGCATTTTGACTTTGATTTCCTCTAGAACAGTGAGAAGATAAATTTCTGTTGTTTAAGTGGCCAGCCTGTGACATGCCATCACAGCAGTATGAGCAGACTTATGCACTGTCATCCTTTTCAAGAAATCACCATCTCCCATGTGCTATTTCTGGAGCTCATGCCCCAGGTACTGTACAGGGTTTATTTTCTTAAGTTAAATGATGCTAATCACTGAATCCCGTTAACAAATATAAGAACTCACCGTGTGCCAGGAATTAGTCTGGATGCAGGGCTATGGAGTGATGAGACAATACCCTTGCCCTTAGGGGATTTATATCCTAGTGGAGAAGAAATAAAATGGCACAGATGAGGAGACTTGGGTGCCCAAAGCAAGACATGTTTCACACTAGAGATTCAAAGATCTTTCCATTTAGTTAAAGGAACAAATCAACGAATGTCTTTATGGACATGTTAACCAAGAACATAACCTAGAAGAAGAAAATTTTTATCTTCCCCTTTTAAATATTGCCAAAAGTTAACACAAATCTAAGTTAAATGAGATTCACAATCTATGAAAAAGCTAAATCAAACAGTTTCATCAAAAATTGTTCAAGCAGGAGGGGGGAAATGGTGGCCGAATAGGCAAATATGTCCTGCACCCAGTCCCACAGCAGATAGAAGGAGCAACTAAAATAAATAACATCCATCCGGAATTGGTGAATTAGACACAGCTGGTGAGACAATTTTCAGCTGGGAAGGGCAGGGGAAGCCTGGAGAATGGTAGGATCGGGGATCTGGCCTGGAGAGAGATGCACGACCACCGAGCCAAGAGGGTCAGAGTGAAGCTGCACTGCACCAAGTCTGCCTTGGAGACAGGCATCACATCTGACTGTGGAAAGGAAGTCCACAGGGCTGCTGGTGGCTGGGAATCTAGATCTAAGTCCACAGCTGCGAGAGGCTGTGTCCAGAAAGGCAGCCTGAAGAGCTTCCTGAGCCGCGTGATGCTGGGGGGAGAGAAACTCGCAGTTGCATGGTTATTTTGCCTCTGTTTCGTCTTTGCTTTTACTCACTAAACCCAGTTCATAGGACCTTTCAATTACAAACCTGAGGCTGCAGTGCAGGTGAAGGTGCAGATTTGTGGAGTCTGGGGAGAGGCTGTGGAGGAGAATAGGACAGGGAGAGATGACTAGGAATCTGGCACTGAGACATTCGTGACCCTCCAAACCTAAGCAGCCATTTTTCTCCTGAAGAGCCAGCCCCACCCAGCAGCCTCAAGTCAGCTAATACAGCCACACCCAGCCTACACCTTGAGCTTTACAAAGAAAACAAAGACATTGAGTAGCCCCAAAGAACCCTCAGGGACTGAGGTGCTGTTCAGACCCGGAAAGTGATACTGCACCACCCCCATCTAAAGCCCTGTCAGAAACAGATGCTTGAGTGATTAAGATTGACAGCAGGCAGACAGGCAAAGAAGACAGATTGGTCCCATCTTCTTGTAGCCAAGGCTGTGGAGACAGACACAAAGGAACGGTGGATGGCTTGGAACTTCAACACGGTGTTGACTACCTGACAGGAAACAGAAGTGGCAGACAGAAGAGAAGAGTGGGATCTTAAACCAGCCCCCATGGGGCATTAAAACTTGGCTGAAGTGAACGACAATTCACTGTTTTATTTTTTATCTTTTATTTAAAATTTTTTTTCCTTATTTTTAAAAAAATCATTTGTTGTATTATTTTTTCTTCATCCTATTTTTATTTTTTATTGTTACTTTATCTTTTTTTCTACCATTTTCTTCCTTATTTCTCCCTTTTTCATCCAGTTTTCCCTTCTCCTGTCCCTGTGTTTGTTTTTTCCATTCCTTTCCTTTTACCCCTTGTTAAAAATTGATCTTCTTTATCTGCTTTATGGATGAGTTATTATTATTGTAGGCTTACTCACATATCTAATTTCCTCTCAACTGCTTACTCATATATCTAATTTCCTCTCCACTGCTCCAAGTCCATGCACCCTTCTCTTTTAACTTTCTTTGCTAGTCAAATTTTTATGCTTTGGTTTTTCTCTCCTCTCTTGCTCTCCTCTTCTCCTAATTGTTTAATTAGTTTTACTCACTAAACACAAGCCTATCTGCTCTCTCCTCTATTCTCCTTTTCCAAAATATAAATGTATAAATAAATTAAAATTTTTTTGTTTATTTATTTATTTATTTATTTATTTATTTATCTGTTTATTTATTTTTATTTTCCTTTTCTTCTTATCCATTCTCTTTCTACCTCCTCTATACTGAACCATTGTCCTTCCCCTGTTCATTCAATTCCTTAACCTTACTTTCTGTATATAAGCCCTGCCTCTACAAATTCTGTCCCCTCCACTTTTTCCTGGGTGTTTATTGTTTGCATTTTTTTGGTTTATTTGTTTGTTTTGTGGCATTTTCTCCCCACATATTTTTTGCTTCTTTTTCTTTTCTCTCTTATCTTTCTTTCCCCCTCAATATCATTTTTGCTTTCTTTTCTCTCTCCTATTTCTCGTTTCTCTGGTGGTCATTTTTATTGGGGTTATTGGTGTTGTAAGTACATTTGTGTTTTGTTCCCTTTGTGTTGTGTCTTGTCTAGTTGTATTTTGTGCTGTTTGGTAAATATGGTAGAGAGCAAGCCACATAACCAGACACCCTGAGAGGAGACTCCATCCACAAATGGGACAATAATACTCAAGACCCACCTACACCAAGAGAACCCAAATATCCCAAGTAGGGGGCATTCCTAGAATACCCAGCCCAGAAGACCTGATAGATTGCACCACTGGGTCCCACGAAACATTTACAATATAAGACAAATTCAAAAAATCTGGGTGGCATAGCAGTTTTATCCAATACATAGAAAGAATCACAAAAGAACAGCAAAAATGGAGAGACAAAGAAACAAGCCTCATACGAAAAGGAGGAATCACCAGAAAAGGAAATAAACAAAATGGGAGCAGAAGTTTGTCAGAGAAAGAATTAAGAGCAATGGTTATAAGGATGCTGAAAAGGATGGAAGACAAACTCAATAATGTGTAAGAATCAAGAGGAAAATGAAGAAGAATCAAGAGGGAATGAAGAATGACATAGCGGCAATAAAGAATACAGTGGAGTGTTTCAACAGTAGACTAGAAGAAGCTGAAGACTACATCAGTGAGTTGGAGCACAAGGTAGAAGAAAACACCCAAGCAGAGAGGCAACTGGAAAAAATCTTTAAAAACAGGAGGATAGCCCAAGGGAGCTTTGGGACAAGGCAAAACAGCATCGCATACTAGGGGTGCCAGAAGGAGAGGCAGCTGAGCAAGGAATAGAAAACCTGTTTGAAGAAATAATGACAGAAAACTTTCCTGATTTGGGGAAGAAAATAGTCACATGAGTCCAAGGAGCACACAGAGTCCCAAACAAGATGAATCCCAAAAGACCAACACCAAGGCACATCATAATTAAATTGGCAAACATCATTGACAAAGTAAGAATCTTAAAGGCTGCCAGAGAGAGACAGAAAGTTACCTACAAGGGATCAAATGATTTCTCAACAGAAATACATCAGGCCAGAAGGAAATGGAATGAAATATACAAAGTCATGCAAAGCAAGGGACTAAATACAAGAATACTATACACAGCAAGGCTATTATTCAAAATTGAGAGGGAAATCAGGAGCTTCACAGACAAAAAAAAAAAAAAAAAAAAAAAAAGGCTAAGGGAATTTATTACCACCAAGCCAGCAATGCAAGAAATGCTAAAGGGACTTCTGTAAAAAGAAGAAATAGGGAAGAAGGAACATAGGCATAAAGAATAAAAATTGCAACAAAGAAGTACCTATTATTAATAACTTTTAACATAAATGGATTAAAAGCTCCAATCAAAAGACATAGGGTAGCTGAATGGATAAGAAAACATGAACCATATATTTGCTGTCTACAAGAGACCAAACCCAGAACAAAGAACTCACACAGACTGATAGTAAAAGGACGGAAAAAAATTTTCAGGCAAATGGAAATAAAAAATAAAAAACGTTGGGGTAGCAATAGTTATATCTGACAAAATAGACATCAAAGTGAAGGTCATAACAAGAGATAAAAGGGCCACTTCATAATACTAAAGAGAGCAATTCAACAAGAGGATATAACTCTGGTAAACATATATGCACCCAATACAGGAGCACCCAAATACATAAAAAAACTTCTGGAAGATATCAAGGGAGAGAGTCACAGCAATACAATTATACTAGGGGACTTTAATACCCCACTGACATCACTGGATAAATTCTCTAAACAAAAAATCAGCAAAGAAACAACAATCCTAAATGACTCACTAGATCAGATGGAACTAATTGACATCTTCAGAACATTTCACCCCAAAGCTAGAGAATATACATTCTTCTCAAGTGCACATGGGGCATTTTCAAAGATAGACCACATATTGTGGTACAGGCAAAGTCTCTTCAAATTCAAGACAATAGAAATCAGATCAAGCATGTACTCAGACCACAATGGCATAATATTAGAAATTAGCTACAATAAAAACGATTAAAAATATCAAACACATGGAGGCTAAATAGCATGCTATTAAACAATAATTGGTTTACCAAAGAAGAAAATAAAAAGCATCAAAGAAGAAATAAAAAGCATCCTTGAAACACAATAATCCAAAAATCGATGGGACACACTGAAAATAGTCCTCAGAGGGAAGTTCATGGCTCTACAGGCCTACCTCAACAAAAAAAAAAGAAGAAAAGAAAAGAAAAAAATGATATATTATCTAACCCTACAAGTTAAAGAATTAGAAAGAAAGCAAAAAGAAAAGCAAAGAGTAAGCAGAAGGAAGGAAATATGAAGATCAGAGTGAAATAACCAAACATAGAGACCAAAAAACAATACAAAAGATCAATAAAACCAAAAGTTAGTTCTTTGAAAGGATATACAAGATTGATGAACCTCTATCCAGGCTTACCAAGAAGAAAGAGAATCCAAATAAATAAAATCAGAAATGAAAGAGTTGAAGTAACAACCGACCCCACAGACATACAAAGGATTGTAAAAAAAATCTCCAACAAACTGGACAACCTAGATGAACTGGATATATTCCTAGAAAAATACAAGCTTCCAAAACTCAATCAGGAAGAATAAAAAAACCTGACTAGGCTGATAACTATCAATGAAATTGAAACAGTAATCAAAAAACTCCCAGCAAACAAAAGCCCTGGACTGGATGGCTTCACAGGGGAGTTTTATCAAACATTCAAAGAAGAACTAAAACCTATCCTTCTCAGACTATTCCAAAAAATTTAAGAGGAAGGCACACTTCCAAGCTCTTTCTATGAAGCCAGCATCACCTTAATACCAAAACCAGATAAAGACACTACAAAGAAAGAGAATTACAGGCTAATATCTGTGATGAACATAGATGCTAAATTCCTCAACAAAATTCTAGCAAACCGGATCCAGCATTACATTAGAAAGATCATACACCATGACCAAGTAGGATTTACTCCAGGGGTGCAAGGCTGGTACAATATCCGCAAATCAATAAACATGATATATCACATAAACAAATTGAGAGACAAAAATCACATAATCATATCAGTTGATGCAGAAAAAGCATTTGACAAAATCCAACACCCTTTCCTGATAAAAACTTTCAGCAAAGTGGGAATAGAGGGATCATACCTCAACATAATAAAAGCCTTATATGACAAACCTACATCATATTCAATGGGCAAAAACTGAAACCTAAGAACAGGCACATGACAGGGATGCCCACTTTCACCACTCCTGTTCGACATAGTCCTGGAAGTGCTCTTCAGAATGATCAGACAAGAAGAAGAAATAAAAGGCATCCAAATTGGAAAATAAGAACTAAAACTGTCATTATTCACAGATGACATGATATTGTACATAGAAAACCCTAAAGACTCCATCAAAAAACTATTAGACTTAATAACTGAATTTGGCAATGTAGCAGGATACAAAATTAACACCCAGAAATCTATGGCTTTTTTATACACCAATAATGAACTCACAGAAAGAGAAACAATAAAAACAATCTCATTTACCATTGCACCAAAAAATTTAAGATACCTAGGAATAAACTTAACTAAGGAGGTAAAAGACCTGTACTCAGAAGACTACAGGACATTGAATCTAGGACAATGGAAACTAAGGAGAAAATAAACAAATGGAACTACATCAAGATAAAAAGCTTCTGCACAGCAGAATAAACCATCAACAAAACAACAAGAAGCCCACTACATGGGAGAACATATTTGCCAATGTTATATCTGATAAGGGTTTAATCTCCAAAATTTATGGCAAACTCATACAACTTAACAAAAAGAAGATAAACAATCCAATTAAAAATATGGGCAAAGGACCTAAATAGACACTTTTTGAAAGAGGACATACAAAAGGCCAAGAAACATATGAAAACATGCTCAAAGTCACTAATCATCTGAGCGATGCAAATCAAAACAATGATGAGGTACCACCTGACACATGTCAAAATGGCTATCATCAAGAAATCAACCAATGACAGGTGCTAGTGAGGATGCGGAGAAAAAGGAACACTCGTGCACTGCTGGTGGGAATGCAGACTGGTGCAGCCACTGTAGAAAACAGAATGGAGTTTCCTCAAAAAATTAAAAATAGAACTCCCATTTGACCCAATAGTCCCACTTCTAGGAATATATCCCAAGAAATCAGAAACACCAATCAGAAAGGATATATGCACCCCTATGTTCATAGCAGCACAATTTACCATAGCTAAGATTTGGAAACAGCCTAAGTGCCCATTGGCAGATGAGTGGATTAAAAACCCTCAGGTGAGGATTAACAAAACAAAGAAATTGTCCAAGCAATAAAAGAAGCTCTGTCAGAGAGATTATGCAACAAACATCTTTTCAGACCAACACTGGAGAAGCAACCCAGCTCTTCCACATGACATATGTCCCTCTAGCAGCCACAACCTCCACACCATAAAATCACTCTACAAATATGCTGGTGCATCAGACATCACATGACCATGGTAGCATCCTCAGGATGACACGGTCAGAAATTCATCAGTTTCCTTTTCTTTGAAACACTGAGGCACAAAAACACAACCTGCAGGTCCTGCCTTAGGCACAGAACTGTGGAGCAATTGAGCTACAATTGCCAAGATGACCAGCATCATTGCAGGGCCTGATGGAAAATAAAATGCTAACAATGAGCCTTATTGGGGACCTTAAAAACACACACACACAAAAACAAACAAACCTAAAACTGCATTCCATAAATTCTAATAATTCCTAAGAAAAAGATGGAAGACAAGATTTTAACCAAATGTAGCCTCATATGGTAATTCCCAGTGTCAAAGCCACGCTTTTCAAATCCCTCCAAACCAAGAGACCCAGGATAGTCATGTGACCCACAGACAATCTCTTATTGGCTGGTCAGTGTCAGAACTTGGCCCAACATGCACAATGTGGCTGCTCCCCAATCTGTTGGTGCTGCTCTCAGACCCGTTCCCTGCCTGTCCTGTTCTCTGCTCGGCATCACATGGAGCCACCTGGGCTTCTGCGCTCTGGAAGCACCTCTTTTTCCTCTTCAGCCTGAGGTGGGTAATGACTCTGAATTGCCTCATTGTCCCTGTTTGCCTGTTGGGGTGTCCCAGCAGGACTATATTAACTAAACCCTATTGCCCCGCGTGGCACAGGTTGTGTTTTCCTGCTGGGCCCTGCCTGACACTGAGCCTTCCACAGGACAGCGACCTGTACCCAACCAGAGCCTCTCTCCCGAGGAACTGGACTTGAGACAGAATTAGCTGTGCAGTAGGATCAGGAGCAGAGAAAAGCAGAGCATTAGAGGAGGGAGCTACTGATGCCCAGGGGACAGAGCTGTTTCTGGCCTGAGTAGTAACTGTGTTCTCTGTGGCATCTAATTTTGCAATTTCCACTTTGTTCTGCAAGATATTTTGGTTCCCCTTCCTTCTTTATGTTCTTATGACATACTTGAGTGTAGCTCTCTTCCCTGTAAGGTGAAAGACCATCACCAAACCTGAAGGTTCTCTAAAGATGCAAATCCTGCAACTGTCTTATGACTTAGATGTCTCCAAGCTGTAACTGAGGAAGGAGACTTCAAACTTTAAAAAATTTTTTTCTCTCTGTTACAGTTTCAGGTAACACCATGAAACAGACCAGCTATAGCTTCTAGCTAGAATCAGGGATGGTGCAGTGTAGGGGTATAGCCTGGTGTGTCTCTATCCAGACTTTCACTTTTAATCAATTTGTGTCTTTATATTAAAGAGGGTTTCCTGCAGGTAACATATAGTCACAGTTAACAAGCAACCTCTTTAAATTGGAGTGTCTAGATAATTTAAATGTAATTTGATTATTGATACGGCAGGCTTTAAATCTACCATATTGCTATTTGTTTTCTATTTCACCCATCTGTTCTTTGTCCCCTTTTTCCTTTTTTTAATCTGACTTATTTTAGATTAGTTGAGTGTTTTTATGGCTCCATTTTATCTCCTCTGGTGGATTCTTAGTTATAACTCTTTGGTTTTCTTATTGTATGGAGTGTGTGTGTGTGTGCTGGCTTTAGAGTTTATAGTATAGATTTTATCATAGTCTAACCTTAAGTAACATGCCACTCACAGGAAGTATAAAAACATTACAAGAGGATACTTCCATTTCCCTCTTCCTGCCTTTGTGCTAGTGCTGTCATATGTTTTACTTCTACAAATGTTATATACCCCATGATATATTATCTTTGATTTAAAGTCTTCCATCTTTTAAAAGATATTTTTTAAAGGAGGAAAAATATTTTATATTTTACCCAGCTTTTATCAGTCAGTGCTTTGTTCTTCATTCTATAGATCCAGATTTCCATCTGGTATTGTTTTCCTCTGCAAGACTCCATTAATGTTTCTTATAGAGCAGGTTGCTAATGATGAATTCTTTCAGCCTTTATATATATTGAAAGTCTTCATTTTGTTTTCAGAAGACATATTTTCTGGGCATAGAATTCTAGTTTGACAGGTATTTTTTTCCTTTCAGTATTTCAAAGAAAATGTTTTCCTACCTTTTGTCTTACATTGTTTCTAAAGAAAAATCTATTGACATTCTTCTCTTTGGCCCTCTATAAATAATGACTTTCCTTCTGTGGCTGATTTTAAGGTTTTCTCTTTACCAGTGGTTTTAAGCAATTTGATTCTGAAGTGCCTTAGTGTAGTTGTGTGTGTGTGTGTGTGTGTGTGTGTCCCCTTTGGCTTTGTTGTGTGTCTTGGATCTGTGGGTTTATAGGTTTCATTAAATTGGAAAAATTTTTTCATTATCTCGTTAAATATTTTTTCTTCTTCTGTTTTTGGTGGATCATCAATTACAGGTAATATCAGGCCTCTTGAAATTGTTATTGTCCTTTTTAATTTTGTCCTTGCTGTCTTTCATTTTAGAAAATTCAGTTGTATTCAAAGTTATTAATTTTTTACTACACAATGTCTAATGTACTTTTAAATAATAATATTTCATCTTAGATATTATATTTGTCATCTTTAGATATTTAGTTTGGGTCTTTTTGTATATCTTCCATATCTCTTCTTAACATGCCCCTGTGTTCTTCAACATACGGAATATAGACATAACTATTTTAAGTTCCTTCTGTACTGATTATAGCTTTGTTTCTGGGTTAGTTTTAAGTCCTGATATTTCTATTCATTATGACCCATAAATTCTGTTTTGCATGTCTGGTAATTTTTTTATGGGATGCCTAAAATTGTGATTTCCCTTTTTATGGGTGCCGGATGTTTTTGTATTCCTTTTTATATTTTTTGAGCTCTGTTGTAGAACTTAGCTATTTAGAAAAAATATGAAACTTCTGAGGCTTGCTTTTAAGCTTGCTAGGTGGTACCAGAGCAGCTTTTCAACTAGGGATAATTTTGCTCTACTATTGTGGTAACAACTTTCTGAGTACTCTGCTCGATGCCCCATTTGCTATGAGGTTTTTCCATTGGCTCATTGACAAAACTTAATTTAAAATATGAAACAGAGAACTGCCTGGGTTAGTGTGGTTCAGTTGGTTGGACTGTCATCCCATACATGTAAAGGTTGTGGGTTTGAGTCCCAGTCAGAGCACATACCTAGGTTTTGGGTGAGAGGCGCCAATATAATCAGGTCAGAGAGGTCAAGGAACAAACGGCACCAGAGCGTTACCAGAGTGTTACATTTAACAAGCACCAGAGCAATCAGGAAGGTTAGGAGGGGGAGATGGAACAATCAACTTTTATGGGACACAGCTGCAGCCAGGGAGGTTACGGAGATGGCTGCAGCCCGGGAGTAAACTGAAAAGCAAGCAACCTGATAAGAAAGTGGACAGGCATTAATTCACAACGGCGCCAAGATTCCCAGAAGAGTGACCCCTTTGCTTCCCCCGTTTGCTCCCCCCGTTAGCTAGAAAAAGTATATAACCTATGCCTGAACCCTTAGTCGGGGCTCACGGCCGCTGCTCTGCCGCGTTCAGAGTGAGTTGTTGTGGGCCCCAACATGTTGGAAGCTAAATAAACCCCTTGCGTTTGCATAGAAAGCGTCTCTTGGTTCTTTGTGACAGCGGCTTGCACCCCGGACTTTACATTTGGAGGTTCCACCGAGATACCGGCGGGGGTGAGAGGGACCCCTTATTTAGGGCTGGAGGCTCTCCCCCTGCGGGGAGGAGAGGGACCCCCTATTTAAGGCAGGAGGCTCTCCCCCACTTGTCGCCGGGCACGCAGCGAGGTATTTGTTGCAGCCGCCTCTGGGTTCCAACAGACGCTTCTTGGGGTAAGTGACGGCGCCTTTCTGAATAGCGATCGCTTAGATATTGGAAACACAAATTTAGTTAGAGCTGGCAAATCTGTTTGGTCGGGTGGCTGTCGGGGAGGGGCGTGAGCCTCCCCCGACTGCGACAGACAGACGTGTCGGGAGGTCGCAGGCCACAACCCCGGGGGACGCCCTGGTGGAGTCTGGAGAGGACCAGGGACGCCTGGTGGACTCCTGTCTGTTCCGTCAGTTAGGTACGGATTCTGATTCTGGTTCTGTAGTTCTGTTGCCAGCTAGGTCAATTGGTTCTGTAAAACCTTCTTTTTGGATCCTTCGATTTTTGTCTCAACGCGTTGTGTCTGTCTTTGTCTTTTGTTCTTTGTTTCTTGTCGTTGGTGTGTTGGTGTGTTGGTGTGTGTGTGTTCTCTCCTCCACCCTCTGCTCCCTCCCTCCACCCTCTGCTCCTCCTGGATGGACGCTGTGGAATGGACTCAGACTGCTCCTTTGGGTATTGTGATTGATCAGTTCAAGGAGATTGCGGGAGGCTTTAGAGCTCCCTCAGAAATTGGGAAGTTGTTAAGAATTGAATGGATTGTTTAAACTCTGAATGAATGTCGGGTGAAAGTATGTGAGTGTAAAGACGGGGAGGGAGGGGGGAGGGGGCAAGTGTGCTGGAGCGCGGTGCGCGGTGACCGCAGCCCTCGCCCCGGAGCCTGGCCGCGCCACGGGCCCAGGCAGCTCGGCTGCAGCGGCTGACACCTGGGGGCTCGGCCTCCGGCCCGGTCGGCGGCGGGTGCTGGGCCGGAGCTGGAGCCCGAGCTGCGCAGCCTGGAAGAGGCCGGAGGCCGGGAGAGGCGGCGGCAGCCCAGGCAGCCCGAGCCCCGCAGCTTGGGCCTGCGCTCGCTCAGCGCCATAGGCGGCGGCGCGCCTTCGGGGGGCGGCGCTGGGGGGCTCGGGCCGGGCGCGGACTCGTTCTCGGAGCCTGGCGGCGGCGGCTGCGGCCGGCGGTGGCCGGCGTTGGCCCCGGGCTTGTGTGGAGCGCGGGGGGGGCGGGGCCGGCGAGTCGCTTGCAAGAGGCCGGAGCAGCGAGGCCCCCGGCGGCGTCGGGTCCGGGGGAAGGTCTGGGAAAGGTCCCGCGCGGAGCCCACGGGCCGGACAGCTGGGGGCGGCGCGGCTACTCTGGACGGGAGCAGGGCTCTTCCCATGGAGATCGCGCCAGCTAGATGACAAAAAGTCCTTCTTGTAATTGAAAAGTTTTAAAATGTGTCTGGTATTTCTGTTCACATGTAAAGAGAAAAGCTGGTTTAAAACTAATGCGCGCAATTGTCCTGTTTTTGGACATTTAGATAGAGTTTTGAACTAGAGTCTCTTCACACATGTACAGAATAAAACCCAAGACTGATTATTTCCTAAGGAAAATAGCTAATTTTACCCAGGGAAGCAATGCAGGCTTGTTCTAGCAACAAGCCTCCAAAAGAAAATTCAGTAAGATTGCCTCTGTTACAAAATTTGCCAAAGTACATGCCTTAATAATAATAATTGGATTTGAATCTCAAGAAATTATGTAGCTACAAATTTGCCTCTTGACTTTCCCGAGAGAAAAATGGTGGTTTTAAAGTCAAGGGCTGGGCCAGGCCTGTTTGCCAGCCTCAGGTGTGGTTTTCCATAGCTGCTGGAAACTTGAGACCTTAAAATTTACTGAGTCAAACAATAAAAAAAAAAAAATGTTCATCTAGGTATTATTAATCTGAATGTGCCTCATACAAAATCTAGAGGGTAGAATTGAATCTATTGGTTAATTGTGCCTTATATTTTTGAAGTTTACAAGAAGTCGCTGACCACAGAGAGACAGACAGCTATCCCAAGATGACGTCAACAAGGCCTGTATACTCACAAACTGATAATTGCTAGCTGTGGTGATTCAAAGTTTTAATGGGGAATGTTATCTATCTTTATTGTTTAAGTATATGTCTTTGTTGTTTAAAATTGTTTAACTAGTGAAATTTTTGTTTGTATCTCCAAAAAAAAAAAAAAATGATGAATGTATTGCTAATCTGAGGAATGTTAATTACTTACATGTCACCTTAAAAATTAATTAAGGCTCAGAGTTCTAACTAACTGGAATGTACAGCTTTGATGTGATGGAGGAAGGTAAAGAAATACTTAATGGAAGGTCTGAGGCATGGTTATGCATTTTTGAAGGACATAGAAAGAAGGTTTGAAGGCTAACCTAAAAGAATGAAATTTGTAAAGATTGTGTATGTAATAAAAAGAAAAAGATAAATGTTAAAAGAAAGATGAATGCATGATAGACCAGTAAGCTGGGACAAGTAGAATAGGGAAACTAAACAAAAATCCTGTTTTCCCTAAACCAAAGACATTTGGAGTAAATGCTTTGCATTTGCCTCCCTAAACAAAGGTTAAATCGTTTATGTCAATCTGATTAGTGTCATTTGTTGTCCATGCCCAGGGACAAATGAAGTTAGGAAATAAGCCTTATTTTGATTAGTTCTTTCATTCAGGAGGAGCTAACCCGGTCCCTCCCTGCAACATGAATGATAAAATGTATGTTAAGAAATTTTAAAATTGCTCAAAACTCGCTGCCTTGGGTCCAGTTCTGCATGTATAAAAAGGGACAGAGTAAGGTTTAGTAGCAGGAGTGGAGAGGCAGGCAGAGCAGGAGCAGGCCAAAAGAAGCTGGCGAGGCCATCCAAACCACCCAGCCGCTATTGGCCAGAGCCGCCTGAGGCAGACCTCCTCGGACTGGCAACAGCTGACTCTGACTAGGACAGGCTGGGCTCTTTCCAACTGGGCCCCCATGAACCGATGGTCGAAATGAAAATCGGGGGCCAGACTGTGAACTTTATGGTTGGTACAGCGGCAGAGCACTCGGTAGCTACTCAGAAGGTAGCTCCCCTCTCAGGACAGGAAGTCACCATTATTGGAGCTACCGGGACCACAGCTGCAGACTGTTCTGCCGCCCCCGCCGATGTCAGTTAGGCGGCCATCAGGTGGTTCATGAATTCCTGTATTTGCCAAATTGCCTGGTCCCTCTAATGGGCAGAGACCTTTTAGCCAAAATGAAAGCAGAAACCACTTTTGCCCCAGATGGCTCAGCACAGCCCTGCCTAGGTGAAGAGACCTCTCCAATGATCCTGCCCTTAGCAGTGCCGAGGGAGGAAGAATGGAGACTTTATACCCCCCCAGCCAAAGGCCCCCACATCTGTTCCTGTCAGGCCCCCATCAGGGGACTTGGATGATGTTCCTGTTATCTGCTCAAGAGCCCAAGACTGTAAAGATACTTGTTCACTAAAAAGATAATTGTCTCTTTTCTTGAGAGGGCTCCAGAGGGCGCACGAGGACATTTGGCTGCGCCTTGGCGCCACCCAGGCAAAAGGCACCTCCTGGAGCCTCAATGGAAAGGTCCCTACACCCAACTCCGTGGTGCTGACGACCCCCACCGCTCTCAAGATAGACGGCGTCGTGACCTGAGTCCATCACACCCACGTCCGGTCAGCGGACCCATCCATGATCCGGAAAGACTTCGTCAAGCTACAGCGTGCTCGACCTGCCTGATGCTGGTAACATTGAATAGACTTAGATAATGCCTGCATCTTCATGGACATGGCTCCAAAGAGACAAGGACAATTTATAGAATCACATGTTTAGTAGCAGAAGATGTGGCTGCCTAAAGCGGCCATGATGCCTATATTATGTTTCATTGTCACATTAACCTTTAATTCTCTTGCAGGTTTAAATGTATGTTGACTATCCTGGAAGGGTACTATGTGGGGTGAGCCCCAAAAAGTAAAGGGTGCCTAGCTGCCAAGAGGGCAGGTGCCCACCTGGGCAGGGAACAGTGCCCATCAGGTTTTGGTCTCTGTTGAGAGACAGCTAATAGTTGGCAGCCTGTGTACTGCTTGCAGGCCTTTATGACCATGCCCATGTCAGGGGTAGTCTGAAAAGAGAAAAAAAAAAAAAAAAAAAAAAAGCCTGTTTAGAGTAAAAAGTCTGAAGCATAGTTATACATAAAAAGAAAGTTTAATGCCAACAACTAAAAGGAATTGGCAAGGAAAGTCAGAAAATCTTAGAGTAGATCAGTATGTCTTTCTTCTTATGTAATTCCTCCGAAATTTGGCGATGCTAACATGGCAATACATTTCTTTGCATAGATTCAATAAGACCGGTTCCTAATAGTGGTTTTATTAACGAAAAACTTTGACTGGAGTATCATGTTTTAAAGAGCCCTGTCTAAGCTCTAAAGACTTGAAGCCAGTAAAAATGCCACGAAGGAAGCCTGGTATTCTGCTTGGAAGCCCTGAAGATGGCTGGCGCTGGAGTGTCAGGCCGATGCCCTACCATCACTGGCGGTTGGTAAGAGTAAAAGGGGAGCAGTAGGGATGCCTCTACGTTCCTGCGGAGCCCCCACACGCTCTGGGCCGCAACAAGTAGGAGGGCTACTGAGATGGGCTTAAAGCCTGGAGCGTGGGCTCAGGTGGAATTGCTACAGGTGAAGAATTCACCTAACTCAGCAGATACTGCAGGCGGGCCTGATGGCAGCTGGGTGGCATGGCTTCCTAGCCCTACGGGGCACATTAAAATTCAACCATGAAATTCCAGCAAAGGTAGTCAGTTACCATTCTTGTTGTGTTTATACAAACATCAGGACAGTAGATAAATTAATCTTAATTTGGCTTTTTAATAGCCATGGAGAAATTTTAAGAAGAAAAATCCTATTTCAATAGAAGTTGCTAAAGCTAAAATAGTTTCTTTCCTTATCATCAGGCAACAGTACTCAGCCTTAGCTGAGCCTGAGGGTCTCTAAGATTAGAAACCGTCCACAGAAAAAGGGGGGAATGAGAGGCGCCAATATAATCAGGTCAGAGAGGTCAAGGAACAAACGGCACCAGAGCGTTACCAGAGTGTTACATTTAACAAGCACCAGAGCAATCAGGAAGGTTAGGAGGGGGAGATGGAACAATCAACTTTTATGGGACACAGCTGCAGCCAGGGAGGTTACGGAGATGGCTGCAGCCCGGGAGTAAACTGAAAAGCAAGCAACCTGATAAGAAAGTGGACAGGCATTAATTCACAACGGCGCCAAGATTCCCAGAAGAGTGACCCCTTTGCTTCCCCCGTTTGCTCCCCCCGTTAGCTAGAAAAAGTATATAACCTATGCCTGAACCCTTAGTCGGGGCTCACGGCCGCTGCTCTGCCGCGTTCAGAGTGAGTTGTTGTGGGCCCCAACATGTTGGAAGCTAAATAAACCCCTTGCGTTTGCATAGAAAGCGTCTCTTGGTTCTTTGTGACAGCGGCTTGCACCCCGGACTTTACATGGGTTCAGGTTCAATCCCCGGTTGGGGCATGTACGAGAGGCAACCAATCGATGTTTCTCTCTCATGTTGATGTTTGTTTATTTTCTCTCTCTTGCTCCCTTCCTCTCTCTAAAATCAATTTAAAAAACAATAAAATAAAATAAATAAAATATGAAACAGAGAAGAGTACAGAATTAAGATCTAGGTAGTACAAAGACTGATGAGAGAGTGTCTGAAATTTAGTCTAAATTAGATTACTGAATCCTTACCAGAAGGGATTACTGCCTCTATTTTATGGAGAAATTGACCTTCAAAGAGGTCCAATTGATACCAAAAATTTGGACTGGAACCCAGATTCTTTGTCCCCTGGAATCGAAGAATGAGTCCACGGACAGAAAGTGGTATAGCAAAGGTGGAGATTTATTAAAGAACAAGTACAGACTCCCACGTGGGAAGAGTCCCACAGAACTGACTCCCAAGTAGAGAGAGGGAAGAGTCCCACTGAATCCCTTTTCTCTATGGCTTACAAAGGCTGCAGTTCCTGTGTTCTGATATCCCCTCTGATTGGTCAATATTCCCCTTTGAGTTGGTTACTATAGTAACTCCTGGGCTCAAAGGTTGAACCTCACATGAGACTTGTAAGGTTCTTCTCCCTCCTTCCCCATTGTTCCCGTATTCCCTCTGGGCTTTCTTCTCTTTATTTTGTAAATATAGACCTTTCTTGGCTACTTCCAGTTCCCTTGTCTTATGGAAATGCAACTGTTGCTGCTCCCTTGTCTTATGAAGTTGTAGCTGCACCTGGCTTCCTTGTGTTATGGAAATGTACCTTCAACCAGTCTGTAGCCCTATGTTTTTTTTCCCATGGACTCCAATTCTAAAAAATCCCTAAGCCTGCCTATGTTCCCCCAAAATTCCTGCTTCACAGTGGCTTGCCCTCAGTCACAGTCAGTGAGTGTGGAGCTGGGAGCTGAAACCCCCTGGCTAATGCTGGAGCCCAGGCCCTTGCCATGACCCTGCAAGGCCTCCCATTCAAACAGTTAGTTTGAAGGGTAGGAATCATGACATCTTCTGGGCTCAGGCCACACTTTGTTAGTTAGGTCAAGAATTCTGTCCCCAGGACAGACTAGACTGTTTTCCACCAAATGGGATGAGGGAAGCCATCCCTGGAAATATCCATTACTTGATAACTATTTCCACTATTAGTCTGAAAACAAAGGAGATGTGTATTTCACCACTGGGTTCTATGAGATCATGAATAAGTAAACTATGATTAAGATTGATTAGGAAGAGAAACATGAAAAGGGAACCTAGCGCATTTGTTAACTTCACTACTGAAACAGGAATTTTAGGGGAACATAGGCAGGTTTAGGGAATTTTTAGAATTGGGGTTCATGGAAAAAAACATAGGGCTACAGACTGGGAGAAGGTACATTTCCATAACGGAAGGAAGCCTGGTGCAGTTACATTTCCATAAGACAAGGGAGCAGCAACAGGTATATTTCCATAAGATAAGGGAACTGGAAGTAGCCAAAAAAGTTCTATATTTACAAAATAAAGAAGGAAGAAAGCCCAGAAGGAATAGGAGGACAATGAGGGAGGGGGGCTGTTAGGTTAGGTGGCTCAGGAGGCGGCGTAGGAAATAAAGAGAGTTAATCAGAAAAGAGAGAAAGGAAAGGCGTTAGTCTGTGTCCCCGGGTGGACCAGGGATCCAAAGACAGGGCACGTGGATCCGTGCCAACAGGGATGGGGGCGCTTTTTTTATACAGCTGTTCAGTGAGAGCGGGGGGAGCATGAGCTGTGGGAGTTCCTGCCTCGGGGTCGTCCCGGTTTCCAGGTGTCGTCATCTGTCTGGTAGCTGACCTGTTAGGAATTCCAGGGCGGGACCGGTATCTGCGTCACCATCTACCTGGTGCACTGGCCTGGTGCCTGTTACGGATTCTAGGAAGGGCCCAGTATCTACATCACCATCTGCCTGGTGGAGGCATGCATCAGCTCCTGGACCCCCTTTTGACCTAACAGGGGCCTCAGGAGTCACTATAGTAACCAATTCAAAAGGGAATAGTGACCAATCAGAGGGGATATCAGGACACAGGAACTGCAGCCTTTATAAACCACGGAAGTAGGAACTCAGTGGGACCGTTTACCCCTCCCCATGTGGGAGTCTGTGCTGTGAGATCCTTTTCTTTCCCCATGTGGGACTCTACTTATTCTTCAATACATTCCCACCTTTGCTATACCACCTTCTGTCCATGGATTCATTCTTCAACTCCAGCGGACAAAGAACCCGGGTTCCAGTCCAAAAATTCCGTTTCACTACTATTGATACCAGGCCAGAAAGACTTTCAACTTAGTGGCAGCGCATTAACCAGTTTAAATAAAGGCTCCCAGATGCAGAGACGCCTCCGCCCCTGCCTCCCCCGCCAGCCACCTCTGTCTGGGGTGCCAAAGTAGCGAGGCCTTCTGCGAGGCAGGAGGGGTCCCCGTGAATGGCCGTCCTCTGTCGACAATGAGCCTGCTTATTCTTATTATCCTGTCTTTCGGGCCTTCTATAAAAGGGAAAGCCGTTTATCACCCATCCCAATACCTCAGAATCAAGTGGCAGTGACATCGATACCGGAGGATAAGAGGGCTCATTCAAGGTGAAACGGATGATACCTTGGGGTTTATCACGCAGCACAAGGGGAGGAAGGAAGGGGACACAGGGAAGGTGGAGCCGTGTTCCCCACAAGGGTGCCAGTAGCCTTGCCTTCCCAGAACACCAAAGAAGCCATTGTTACCAGCTATTCTGGCCTCGACGGGAGACACCTGATCCCCGTTTAGAAATTTATTTCCACAGCAGAACTGAAGCAATCTGTCCTGAAGCAGTCTGTCCCGACACGGGGGAGCCCGGAGCCCTCGGCCCTGCCAGTCTGTGCTTGGGACCCGGCTCTGCTAGTCTCTGACACACACAGGGCGTAGGCGACCCCGCTGGGTGGGCTCCGCGGGAGACAGCCACTCCCTCCGGGGCCCTCAGGGTTCCCTGTGCGGTTCGCACTGCCACTGCTCACTTCTCTCTCCCTCCTGCCTCCTTTCATGGAGGTCCCCTCACTGAAATGACTGAAGGGCAGGTGCCAGGGAGGGGATTTTTTGCCCCCGGTTCTCTGGAAGGGGGGCAATTGGACAGGGCTCTTCGGAAAGTGGTAGGTCCTTGAGGCTGACATGCCTGCAGACAGGGCTCTCCCCGGATCCTGGTATTAGACAAGATTTGTGTTTTTACTTTCCTGCTCCCTGGGGTAGGAAGTTCGGTTGCAAGTTGGTGAGGAAAGATAGGCAAGGTGAGGTTTGTATTACAGGACCCAGTGGCACAGAGCCACACGGGACAGGAGCGAGTGGGCACGGAGCCCCTGTCGGGAATTTTAGTAGCTTTGTCTCCCTGTGGGTCTGATCTCTCGCTGCCCTGGGGGAGGTGCCACGCTGACTGAAGCCTGGAGATTTAGCTTCCAAGCCGAGGGTGTCTGGGGTGAATTAGTGTAACACATGATCCTCTCCAAAGTTAATTTTCTAGAAAAGCTTTCTGGAGAATGAAATTCCCAGAGACCCAGTAGCTTAAAAAGCAACAATATTAAAAAAAAAAAGTAACAATACTCATGTTAAGTGGACATCCTGGGAAGAAGGCGGCTCCATAAGATGAGCTGCTGTGTAGTGTGGCTCCAGCCGAGCCCTGCCAACCAAGCAGGCTGCCAACTTCCTGGCGGCCCCGGGGCAGCCCCAGCCAAAGCCGTCACCAGTTCTTTCCTTCAGTGACCCTGAAGGGTGCAATGAACAATTTCCCCCACTTTGGGGCTTGACTGCCTTTAAGTTACAAGAGGGTAAACAAGTAGGGGAAAAAGGGAGAGGCCAAGGTTTTAAAAGTCATGAACTTCAAAGGAGGAGGAACAAGTACGACCACAGGAAAAGTGGTCAGAAATGTGATACCCTTTTTGTGAGAGCCCGGGAGAGCCCAGCCTGCCAAACCGCGGCATCCCAGGAGGCATTGCTGGGACTGAAGCTTCCAGAAACCTTTGAATGACTCATTTATCTTCCTGGGGCTGAAGTTGATGGGGTAATTGTCAGGGGAGGCTGTGGATCTGACTGATGCCAGAGCCAGCGGCTTTCACTGTCAGCCAGGAAGCCCTCAGTAATTACCCAGCGCAGTGTGCCATCCAGAGCCCCATGTGCGTGTGTGTGTGTGTGTGTGTGTGTGTGCGCGCGCGCGCGCGCGCGCTGTGGGTGGGGCATAAGAGGAAGGATGGTCCTTCTGTGCTTTTAAATCCAGGTCAATATTTTTCTCTGCGTAGTGTTTATACCACAGAGTCATCAGAGAGACATGAAGGCATCAAAGCTTTCTATGAGCCCAACCCTGCTCTAAGGATGAATTTCCATCCCCCCCATAACTCGAGCTTCCCCAGGCCTCACCAGCCTAACAGGATTAGATTAAGGCTGATAGTCATAGCGCAGCCTTTCCCCCCAGCTGCAAGGCCTGGAGACTCCAGCTCCATTCAGTTCTCACTCACTTTTGATTATTCCTCCAGAGATCTCCATGCCCCCAGGCAACAGCCTTTATGCACTTCTGTTCAGGGTTCCCTGGCTGGGGACCAAGAAGCCCCTGAGGGTGGCTGTGCCTCTCCTCACCTCTGAACAGCGCCAGAGGCCTCCTCCACAGTGCCGATGTGGTGCCAGGAGCCTTGCCTTCTGCCTTCCTCCAGCAGCCCGGTCAGCAGGGCGCTGGGAGGAGCTGTACTTCTGGAGCTCTCCCTGGACGGAGGACTCTGGTCACCCCCACCCCCACCCCATCCCCACCTCCATTCTGTCACTTTTGCCTCCTGGGTGGCCATGTTCAAGCTGTCAGGTCATGCATACCTCTGTGAGGACATCTCCTTCACCTTCTGCCCGCAGCCCCCTCTGTGCATGCAGTGCAGAAAAAAACTCAGGAGGCTGACACCCTAGCCCAGTGCTTCTCACACCTTAGCATTTATAACAGTCACCTGAAGGCTTTGTTAAAACACAGAAGGTTTCCTAAGCCTGATTTAGTCGTCTGGGTGGGACTCGAGGTTTTACAGTCTAACGAGTTCCAGGTGATGCCGACGCTGCCGGTCTGGGGACCACTTTTGAGAGCCCCTGCTCTAATTCAACACTAAGCTGTCCCAGGGCCCCGTCCCGACAATTATCTTGTAGGTGGCTCCTGCCCACCAACGGGACTGGCGCGCCCAGGCGTGTGCGGATCCTGGCAGTACTTAGGAACTCCAGTTTAGGTTCAGGCCAGCACTTCCACTGCCACCACAGAAAATGAGACAACGCCCATCCTCCCAGGTTATGCTTTTACAGCAGGCATCACGTGCCTGCATTCGGGCAATTTAGGATTTGACTTAGGAACTTCAAATTTGCACATTCCTTCTGTATGAATTGTTAACTGACACCACTCTGGGAGGTTTCCCTTAAATGCTAAAGAATGACCCTTGTGTGGCCTTCTCCCTCTGATGATAGAAATCATTATACTTGGGGTAGCAATTTTTTTTTTTTTTGTCCTTAGTTAACTGGTGAAGTTACTGATGGATGGGAGTGAGGAACTACAGATATGCCTTGGAGATAGTGAGGGTTTGGTTCCAGGCCACCATAATAGAGTATCGCAATAAAGTGAGTTTAATCTTATTGCCGGTGAAGGGCCTTGCCTTTAATTTGTAAAAACGCAACATCTATGAAGTGCAATAAACAAGGCGCACCTATAGTCTCTTCATGTATTAAATGGGCTGTGGGCCGGGCCTGGGAGCCTAAACCATGTGGAACATTTTTGTTGAAAACGTGCTGTGAGGAGACACAAGCTCACCTTCCAAGGGAACTCAATTTGCTGCGAATGAGAGTTTCAGTAACCTACTCAAGCTCTTTTGTCAGAGGTGAACATGCTTTTGCTCTCATACGTTTATCATTTGTCATGCTAGGGAGGAAGTCCAAATTATATCTGGCATTTGCTAGGCTGTTGAATTATTGCTATTATAATTGGGTTTCCCATGTCTTTCCCATGGAATTACAGAGATCAACACTATGGCGTCTGCTGGATCAAAGCCGAAGTGAGGACGGAGAAGCCAGGCTCCTGGAGACAGCTCATCCACACTGCAAGCTTTAATCTTTTCCTTTGTCCCAACTTTGGAGTTTGGCTTGAGGTGACACTGGGCAACAATGGGGCCAGAGCAGAGCCCTGGGAAAGGAAGTGTGAAAGCTGAATCTTCCAGTATTTAGGAACTCCAGGATCTCCAAGTGAATCTCATTCAACTCGTCCACTCTACAGATGAGAAACTGAGGCCCAGGGAGTCGGTGTAACCACACAGCCTGAGTGTGGCCACCTGGGGTCGGCCGCCTGCTGAGCAGGTGCTAAGTGAAATAAGGTCATGAAATACCAGGTTAATCATGAAATGGGTACCTTTGCAGGAAGACCTTTTAAGCTTTAGTATGAGATATGTATTCTGAATCTCTAAGAGGAGTTATGGGCGACAGCCTCTTTTTCCCTCAGAGCACTTTGTAGAAGTAATGCTGCATGGAATTCCCTTTGGGGAATGCTGTCCTGTGTGCCTCGTTCTTACGGTCTCCTGACTGGACCAGTGCCCTGGAGAACAAATTTGCTTAGATCCTCATGTAAGGTGCACTGGGGTAAGGTTGTCAGATAAATACAGGATGTCCAGTTAAATTCAATTTTCAGGAAAACAAACAAATTAAGTTAGTATAATATGTCGCATGCATTATTTGGGGTAAAAACAATTATTTGTAGTTTATCTGAAATTCAACTTTAACTAGACATCCTATATTTTTATTTATTTAAACATTTAAAAATATATTTTTTTATTGATTTTTACAGAGAGGAAGGGAGAGGGATAGTTAGAAACATTGATGAGAGAGAAACATTGATCAGCTGCCTCCTGCACACCCCTTACTGGGGGTCGAGCCCACAACCAAGGTAAAAGTCCTTGGCCAGAATCGAACCCGGGACTCTTCAGTCCACAGGCTAATGCTCTGTCCACTGAGCTAAACTGGTCATGGCCATCAATCTGGCACCCATCTGGGAGAGCCTTCACTACCACTGCTCTGGGTATTAGCTCAGGAGGAGAGGCATACCAGAGCGTCAAAGGTATGCAGGTATGCAGGCAGGCAGGCAGGTCAGTCCTACTTCAGGAAGGCGGCAAGCACAGCTGCAGGCAGCAGCCTTCAGGGGATCTGTGCTGAGGAGGGAGCCCAGGTGTTCCTAAATCAGTTAGACCAGAGGTTTTCAAACAGGAGTGGCTATTAACTACCCCATTTTGGAAATTTGTGGGAGAGTTTTGGTTGTGAACATTGAAATCCTGCTGGCACTTGGTAGACAGAAATGTCTGATGTCCTTAATGTATGGGGCAGTCCACAATTCACTCTACATGACTTTTCAGTGTTCCATCTGATATGCATATAAGTAAGTATAGTCTCACCTTTTTTGTTGTTGTTGTTAATCCTCACCTGAAGAAATTTTTCCATTGATTTTTGGAGACAGTGAAGGGAGCAAAGGAGGGGAAGAGAGTGAGAGGAAGAGGGAGAGAGAGAGAGAGAAACATAAATGTGAGAGAGACACATCAATTGATTGCCTCCCTGACATGCCCTGACCGTGGCTGAGGATCAAACCTGCAATCCAGGTAAATGCCCTTGACCAGGAATTGAACCCAGGTTCCTTCAATGTGAAGGCCAACACTCTAACCACTAAGCAACACCGGCCATGGATATTCTCACCTTTATTAAATCCAAGCTTATTTATTTAAGAGGCCCGGTGCACAAAATTCATGCACTCGGGGGGGGGGGGGGAGGGGGGGGGAGGGGGGGAGGGGAGATGTCCCTCAGCCTGGCCTGTGCCCTCTCTCAGTCCATGAGCCCTCTGGGGATTAGGACATCCTTAGCGCTGCCACAGAGGTGGGAAAGGCTCCTGCCACCGCCAGTGCACTTACCAGCCTTGAACCCAGCTTCTGGCTGAGTGACGCTCCCCCTGTGAGAGTGCACTGACCACCAGGGGGTAGCTCCTGCACTAAGCATCTGCCCTCTGGTGGTCAGTGCACATCATAGAGACTGGTCGTTTTGCCGTTCAGTTGATTTGCATATTAGCCTTTTATTATATAGGATATGTCGGTGCAAGCAAATAACAAGCTTCATTTCTTCTAGAGTGGTCCTGCTTCAGCATTCATGTGTTGAAATATGGTATTTTATTATGAGCCACTTTACTTTTATTTATCCTTTTTACTCTAGTTAAGTATAGTCAACAGGACTTAGTAAATATTTTTTTAAATGACTATGTGTGTGGGTGAAGGGATAGAAAGGAAGACAGATATCTTAGTTGGCTCCTGGTTTTAGGCCTCATCAAGAAACAATGCTGACCAAGAGACAGAATGGTAGGGAAGGAGATTGGGTTCCAGTCCTCTTCTGGCCATGCCTTGGTATCAAGGGGAGGTGTACAACTTGAGCTGTGACCCCCAGGTCCCAATCCAGGAATACAAAATGCTGGGATTCCCTCTGCACACAGTGCCTTCATCTTTGTTTTTACACAGGCCTGGGAGGTACCAGAAGCAAGTAGATTGCCCCTCCTGCATTCCTCACTACTTTTACCTCCTCTGATTCCCACTTCCTCTTAGCTCCTAGTTGCTGGGCATTCTTTTTCTTCTACATGCAATGCCTTCCTCTTCTACTCATCAGAGTACACACCTGCTCCTCATTAGATTTCAACAAAAGGGTCTCCCTACCACCCCCAGCAAATCCGGCAAGTGTTCTCTATAATTGCTGCACTTTGACTCACCTCCGTCTGGCCATGTTCTAAGTCCTCCAGGGCATCGCTGGCTGCTTTTCCATTTTCCTTGTATTTCCTACCCTGTCCTTGGCCCGGAGACACCATGAACAAAGGAAGCTACCTCCATCAGCCAGAATCCATCTTGCCTGCCCAATTTCACCATTGCTTGCATTTCAGTGGCAGAAGAGTTGCAGCCCTGTGAAAGGGTCACTCGACCGCCAAAGGGGTCGCGACCCACAGGTTGAGAACTGCTGGTTTAGAGAAAGCACACACCAGCATGGGCGTGCACTGTCTCTTTAAAATTATCGTCCACTGCGTATCCCAGGGTGCAGCCACATACCTGGGACTTAATCACTGTTGATTGACGCTTTTTATGTTGTGAACAGTGATTCTCTTCATTCTTTCAATAAACCCTCATTGAAGCCCACGTCTGTGCTGACAGCGTGCTAGTTTCTCTGAGGACTAGTGAAGTGAACATGCTACTCATCCTGCCTTCAAAGAAGTCTAGAGAGGGGAAAGAGTCATAGATTTAGGGACGAGGAATCCCTCTCACATTTTGCCTGTTCTCCTTCCTTGTTCCACCTCACAAACGGAGGGCATGCTCATCTGATTGGTCTGGTTCTGGAACATGGTTTTTGGGCCACACTTACTATTGGGCAGGTGATGGTTAATTTTATGTGTCAACTTGATTGGGCCACAGAGGGCCCAGATAATTGGTCCAACACTATCCTGGGTGTGTCTGTGAGGGTGTTTCTGGATGAATTAACGTTTGAATTGGTAGTCTGACTGAAGCAGATTGCCCTCCCCAGTGTGGGTAGGCCGGATCCAATCTGCTGAAGGCCTGATTAGAACGAAAAGGTTGACCACCCACCAAGTCAGAGAGAATTCTTCCTTCTTGATGACTTTCAAAAATGGGACATCGGCCTTTTCCTGCCTTTGAACTTGAACAGAGATATCAGCTCTTTTCGGGTCTCGAACTTGCTGGCCTTCTGACAAGAATTACCCCATCAGTTCTACAGTTCTACTGGGACTCCAGCTTGCCGTCTCACCCCACAGATCTTGGGACTTGCCAGCCTCTGTAATTGTGTGAGCCAGTTCCTTATAATACTATATACATAGCAGTTTATATACATATATTCTGTTTCTCTGGAGAACCCTGGCTAATACAGCAAGATTCCTGTGTTTTCAGAGGTTAGCTCTTCTCTTCCATTACAAGTGGTACAGTTGGTAAGCTGAAATCAGGCCCTTTTAGTTACCTGGACATTTTTTGTTGTGGTGGTTGCTCTTATCTCTTTATATGCTAAGCCAACTGATCTTTTGTTTTTTCTCCCATACCATATGATAAACTAGAAAATGGATTCCAAGATTTAGACTCTGCCACAAGCCGGAGTCTAAGCTATGAGTTTTAATTCAGGTTTACAACAGCTCTGAGCTGGGGGAAGTGATCACTGGCCCAGCCATAAATTGGTACTTGTTTTGCACTTGCTCTTTTCCCTGGTGTGTAAATTTCATTTGGGCGCTTGGTAGAGAGGAACTGTGATTGGCAGGGATTTTTAGGTCTCTGCTTTAATAATACTACCCCCGCCACCCTCAAAAAAAACAAAACACAACCCCCCCCCCCAAACTACCAAAACTTGACATAACCCACTATAACCCACTAGCTACATTACAGAGGCAGAACAAAGTGTTATCATTGAAGCAAAGCCATCGACCATGGGGCCCCAGGAAAGCATACTTTTGACTTGATGGTGAAATGGGAATTTTTAGGGGTGAAAAAGGCAGGTTTAGGGAATTTTTGCAATTAAGGGGGTCCATGGAAGAAACACAGAGCTACAAAGGTTGCATTTCCATAAGACAAGGGAATTGGAAGAGGCAGCAGTTACATTTCCATAAGACAGGAAGCAGGAAGCTAGCAGAGGTTACAGTTCCATAAGACAAGGAAGTTGGGAGAGGCAGCAGTTACATCTCCATAAAATAAGGGAACTGGGACAGTCCTTACAGACAGTCCCTGGGTTACATCAGACTCAACGTACGTCGTTTTGTGGTTTCCTTGCCATCTCCCATTTATTTATTAAAAAAAAAGAAGTTTCGTCATTTCAATGTATGTACATATGTGCTTTATGTTTTCTATTATTTATTTACCACAAGTAAAGGTCAGGAATTGTTATCTTTCTTTTAATTTTTTACTGTTTCACTTCATTGCTGCTGTGTATGTGCTCCATGTGAGTGACGCAGGTGCTTATATAAGTGGAAAATGACATTACATTGCTCCGTAGGAATCTCCACGTAACCCGAGGACCTACTGTTTTTACAAAATAAAGAAGAAGAGCCTCTTATGTCCCATGTGAGGTTTGATCTTTGAGCTCAGGAGTTGCTATAGTGACCAAATCAAAAGGGAATTAGTGGTCAATCAGAGGGGCTATCAAGGCACAAAGATCTGCAGCCTTTATAAACCTGGGGAAAAGGAACTCGGTGGGACTCGTTTCCCCCTCCCCAGGTGGGAGTCTGTGCTTGTTCTCCAATAAATTTCCACCTTTGCTATGCCATCTTCCGTCCGTGGTTTCATTCTTTGACGCCAACAAAGAATCCGGGAAGCCATCCTGCCCAGGGGAACACCGCCTGTTCCAATCCAAAAAACCCCATATCAATGGCATTGTGGAGTGTATGTGTTTTTAGGTCCCTTTTCCAGCACTGGTCCAAGAAATGGCCTTGGAATATAAAGAACATTGAGGGCTAAGCAATGCCTGTGAAAGGGCAGGGCTAGACTGTGACATCGCCCTTTGAAAAGAGATGGATACACAACTTGGGTATCAGCAACTCTGGCTGTATCTGCAGTAGGAAAACAATGCTTCTTATTACCTATGCAGAAATAGACACCCACCCACACTCCTTTACTAATGCCCTTTATTAGTCATAATCCTTAAAGCCGACTAAGTTCAAATAACTTCCCAGGTACCTATTAGAGAATGTGATAAACTACCTATAAAGTTTTGTACACCATAACAAGTTTAGACATAGCCTTTCCAAAAAAAAAAAAAAAAAAAAAAAATCAGGGTCACAATCAGAAACACCCTACATTTATACTCTAAACACCAGGACTCCATCACTCTACTTATTCTTATGAATATATTTGCATGTGATGTGATCCTATCCATTTAAAATGGGCATCACTCTCTCCTGATGGTGGGTTTTGAGTATGTAATCACTTTACTTCTCCGCTCTGCAAGGAAACATGGCAGTGGGTCTCACACGGATGCTCCTGAGCAGAATCACCTTGAGCAGGTGGGAGATAAGCAAGAGCAGCTTTTCGTCTCCCAGGCGCTGATTTTCTGAAAGGCAAACCACACCGCCCTTTGAGGTCCAGGAGAGAGCTGCAAGGGAGCAGGGAGATAAAACTGAAGGAAAGAATGGATTTGAAATAAAGTTCATCTCTGTCCTCTAGGTGTAGATGGCTATTGGCAAAGCTCAAACTGCCAGGTTCTATCAGAAGAGAATTTAGATGATTGTAAAAGAGGGTGTTCTTTTTTTCTGTTCTCATTTTAAAAAATTAATCTTTATTGTTGAAAGTCACATGTGTCCCTTTTCTTCCCCCATTGTGCTCTCCCCCCCCCCCCCCAAGCCTTCACCACCCACTGTCTGTGTCCTTGGGTTATGCATATATGCATATGAGTTCATTGGTTGATCTCTTCTCCCCTCCACCCTCCCCTGCCTTCCCTCTGATATTTGACTGTGTTAGGGGAAGGGTGGCAAGTAAAACAACGAGAAATCTAAAAAGATCTTGAATAAAATGTTCATGTTAGCAGAAATGGTTACTTTTAATTACAGCGTGTAGTGTACAATGTTAACACTGCTCATGAAGTCTTCCCTTCTGTGTATGTAGCACAATAGAATCACATATATGGATTGTAAAAGTAATTATTTTGTGTCAATTTCTTCTTAAAAAACATGACAGATAAAAATTTTGGCTTGATCGTGTTTTAGAATAGTTATGACTTCTATAAACATTGTAAACATATTACATTTGAGTATTACCTTTCCTTTTTTAAAAATGCTTTCCCTTGGGCTTCAATATAAACCTGGGAGAGAGGCTAGATAAATGCTCTTATCTCCACTTTACACATGAGGGAGTGGAACCTTCGAGAGCCCACTTGAATTGCACAGGGACGCTCAGAGAGTAACAGTGGAGAGGCCAGGAGAATCTAGGTTCTCTAATTCCTGGCCTCTTCTTCCTGCAGACTCCCTCTCATTCACGGTTTATTCAGAGAGAGAAAAGCTCTCTTCTCTGTCCTCTTTCTTTTCTTTTTTAAAAAATATATTTTTATTGATTTCGGAGAGGAAGGGAGGGGGACAGAGAGACAGAAACATCAATGATGAGAGAGAATCATTGATCAGCTGACTCCTCACGCCCCCCACTGCGGATCCAGTCTGCAACCCAGGCATGTGGCCTTGACCAGAATCGAACCTGGGACTGTTCAATCCGCAGGCCGATGGGTTCTCTCTCCTCTTTCTGAAACATGTATTGTTTTTCTCAAGGTGGTCTTTTGACAATATACTCTTTTTTTTGCGATTATTTTTATTGCAAGTGACAATAAATGGGACCGAAACCGTCCCGCCAGGTACAGAAGAAAGTCAAGGCTGGAATTCCACTCTTTTTGTCTATATTTCTCTTGTCGCCTGAGAATAGGTGGGGTGAGGCCGGGCTGATGAAAGAAGAGAAGCACAGAATAGTGGGAAGGGTGGGGTCAGGAGACCTGGATTTTGGTCCTAGGTCTGCCCTACTCACTGCTGGCTTGGTGCAGTCCTCTATCCTCTCTGAATCAACAGTGGCCCCCTGGGAAGGAGGAGGCGGGCCCACATGACTCTGGAGCCCTGTCCCCTAAGACACACTGGCTTCAGAGGATGGCACATGTCCAGCTCTCGTCCTCCTGGAGTAGTTCATAGGTAGGGTATTCAGAGTCCTGTTCATCACCATCATGTGTTGTGCAGGTCCAGCTATCTTCTCTCTCTCTTGGGAGCCCTATGTCCCAGGAATCCACTGGAGATCCATCCCAATTCTTCAAGCATGGGTACTTCAACCAGGCTGCAGCCTCTTGTGCCAGCCGCTGCCAGCCGCCTCCACCTGCAACGTTTCCTGTAGGGTCAGCCGGGTCCAGAATCACAGGCCTGGGTTGCTCGAGCTGTGTCATCAGATATTGACAAATGACAGGATTTTCAAAGTCGTAATACTTAGTCCAGTAGACGCAAAGCTGCCGGTAGTGCACGACTAGTTCCAAGACCGTCCGAAACCCCTCAGCGGTGATGAAGTAGGTCTCCTCGCACCCACGCTCCCAGGCGTGGACGGTCAGCAGCTCCAGGGCGTACTGCGGCGGCAGCGGCTTCCCCAGGCGCTGCTTGCACAGCTGGTACCAGTGCTTGACCAGGCGGATGAGGCTCTTGAGCTTGGTCGGCCGCTGCCGCAGGAAGGCTCGCTGCAGCTCCGTGAAGCAGGGGGAGAACTCGCCCTCCTTCCCCAGGCGCGTGCACTCGTTGATGAGCCGGACATAGATTTGGGGATCAGGTCTGTAGCCCTCGTGGATGTGCGGCTCAGGACCCCACTGACCCAGGACGTCAAAGGCAGGCAGTACATCAAACTCCACCTTGTCCTCCAGCTCGGGGGACCGGAACACGAAGCTGAGCGCGCGGGGCTTCTCCCATAGAGGCTCGTGGATCTCAAACTCCACTCCTGTCTCTCTTTGAAAGGCTTCCAGCTGTCGTATGATTTCCCGGATGAACTCCCCTCGGCGATCCAACTGCTCCTGAAAACTTCTGAGCTCGCTGAGGAAGACCACCAGGTCAGCGTCAGAGCGGCCTCTGAGGGTCGTGCCTTTGCCCGAGGAGCCGCCCTTCACCACTTTGGACACCCGGACTCGGTGGGGGGCACCTTGGAAACACCTCTCCTTGAGGAAACTGCAGATGGCATTGACGGCTGTTTTGACCCTCCTGCGGAAAGGCGTGTCTGGCAGGAGGTGGTCTTCGATGAACTTGTCCAGATTTCTGGCCGGGGTTAGGCTGAGCTCCATCATAGCGCTCCGGCAGGAACAGGAGAACGGCAGCTCCATCGTGACGCTCCGGCAGAACAGGAGAGCTGCTGGCCGCAGAGCTGGCTGCAGGAAGTGTGAGCCTCTCTTATCTTCTGCTGCCCGAGTCTGCACTGGGTTAGGTTTCGTTTCCTGGGAAGGGAGGAGCTGTGTCTTTGGTTTTGCTTCTTGGCAGGTCAAACAACCCTGGGATCCCGGATCAGAGTCTGCTCTTCCAACCTGCCTCTCACTTTGCTGAAACGCACTCTCTGTCTTTATTATTAGCCCTTTCTTCAGACTGTACTCGGAAACTGTTGCTCTTTAACCCCCATTATTGCCAAGAGCAATCATAATTCAAATATGATTTTTGGTTTCCTTCTTCCTGGTTTTTGTTGTTGCTGCTGACACAGTTGTCTCCTATAATCTTCATAGTCTCCTATGATTTTTAAAAAAAGGTTTAGTTACAGTTGACATTCAATATTATTTATACTAGAGGCCCGGTGCACCATGTTTGTGCAGGGGGGGTGGGGGGTGTGTCCCTCAGCCTGGGCTGTGCCTTCACAGTCAGAGACCCCTTGGGGGATGTCTGCTTAGGAGAGCCTGGCTTCTGGCTGAGCACCGCTCCCCCTATGGGAGTGCACTGACCACCAGGGGGCAGCTCCTGTGTTCAGCATCTGCCCCCTGGTGGTCAGTGTGCATCATAGCGACTGGTCATTCCAAGGTTTGGTCAATTTGCATATTAGCCCTTTATTATATAGGATTAGTTTCAGGTATACAGCACAGTTAGGCAATTATATAATTTATGAAGTGAGCCCCTAGATATTTCAAGGACCCACCAGGCATCCTACATAGTTACTACAATATTATTGCTACTGAATTCAAGGGATTTGCCACTTGAGTTTTCTATTAAAAAATGAGACCTGGTGGTTGCAAGGTTGTTTTATTTACTTGCAGCAAATAAAGGAGATGGGATTCCTATCCACAGCCCTGCCTCCTTGAAGGGAGGCTTAGCTATTGCTTATGTACAGGTCGATTTCTTCTCTGCAGTTGGCCACATTCCTCAAGTTGAGCTCCTGTCAGCTCATCCTGTTACTGCTGCATCTGCAAAATACTGTGCTGTATTTTAACATTTAGCAAGAAATAATATTTGGAACTACCCAAGTTTTCGCCTTTGTCCTATCTAACAACAATTGACTATATTCCCTATGCTGTACTTTATATCCCCATTATCTTGTAACTACCAATTATACTCCTTACTCCCTTCACCTTTTTCACCCAGGCCCCCAACCCCTCTTCCAACTGGCAACCATCAGTTTGTTCTTTGCATCTCTGAGGCTGTTTATGTTCTGTTTGTTCATTGATTTCGTTCTTTGGATTCCACATAGTATAAGCGGAATCATATGGTATTTTTCTTTCTCTGAGTTACTTCACTAAGCATAATACCTTCTAGGTTTATCCATGTTGTTGCAAATGGTAATATTTCATTTTTTTATGGCCAAGTAATATTCCTTTGTATATATATATATACTACAACTTCTTTATCCACTCATCTATGGATGGGCATTTGGGTTGCTTCCATGTCTTAGATATTTTAAGTAACTCTGCCATGAGCATAGGGATGCATATGTCTTTTTGATTTAGTGTTTTGGGTTTTTGGGATATATAGCCAGAAGTGGAATTGCTGGGTCATAAGGTATTTCTATTTGTAATTGTTTGAGGATGCTCCATACTGTTTATAGACTGCTACTTATTTGTTGTTGAGGTATTGATGAAAGCCATTCTGACAGGTGTGAGGTGATAATCTCATTGTGGTCTTAATTTTCATTTCTCAGATGATTACTGACATTGAGCATCTTTCCATATGTCTATTGGCCATCTGTATGTCCACTTTGAAGAAGTCTATTCAGGTCCTCTGCCCATTTTTTAATTGGATTGTTCTTTTTTTTGGTGTTGAGTTGTATGAATTTTTTATAAATTTTGGATATTAACCCCTTATTGGATGTATCATTGGCAATTATCTTCTTCCATTCAGTAGGTTGTCTTTTTATTTTGTTGATGGTTTCCTTTACCGTTGATGGCTTCCAAAAACTTTTTAGTTTGATTTGCTTATATTTTCTTTTGTTTCCTTTGCCCAGGATATATGAGAAAAAATATTGGTATGATAAATGTCCAAGATTTTACTACCTATGTTTTCATCTAGGATTTTTATGGCTTCAAGTCTAACATTTAAGTATTTATCCATTGAAATTTATTCTTGGGTATGGTGTAAGAAGGTGGTTTAGTTTCATTTTTTGCATGTATCTGTCCAATTTTCCCAACATCATTCATTGAATACACTGTTTTTACCCATTGTATGTTCTTGCCTCCTTTGTTAAATATTGACCATAAAGTCATGGGTTATTTCTGGGCTCTCTATTTTGCTCCACTTATCTATATTTCTGATTTTATGCCAGTGCCATGCTGTTTTGATTGTAGTACAGTTTGATGTCAAGTAGTGTGATTCCTCTAACTTTGTTCTTTTTAATGATTGCTGTGACTATTTGGAGTCTTTGGTGATTCTATATAAATTTTTGGATTATTCATTCTAACCCTGTGAATAAGACCATTGGTATTTTGATAGGAATTTTATGGAAACGATAGGTTGCTTTGGGTAGTCTTTTTACGATGCTAATTCTTTCTATCCATAAGTATGGATATGCTTTCATTTATTTGTATCTTCTTCAATTTATTCAATGTCTTATAATTTTCCTAGAATAGAAAATTCTTGGTTAAATTTGTTCCAAGGTATTTTTTAATGCAATTGTAAATAGGATTATTTTCTTAATTTCTCTTTTTGATAATGCATTATCTCTATTATAAAAACCCTTTGACCATGACGCCAAGTTGTAATGACCAAAGACTGGTCACCAGGAGGCTGTGTGTGCAGCGAGGCATGCGTGAGTGGGCGGGGCTGCGTGCATGGCGAGGTGCACATGGGTGGGCGTGGACTTGACTCTGGGTCTTGGGGCTCAGCGGGAGTGAGTCTAGGTCTGGGCGTCCTGCCCAGCGCATCATGAGTCAGTCTGGTCCTGCCTCCTGCCCAGTGCGGTGGGTCTGGGTCTCGGAGCTGGGCCTCTATTTGTTGTATAAAAATGGAACTTGCCCTAGCCGGTTTGGCTCAGTGGATAGAGCATTGGCCTGAGGACTGAAGAGTTGTGGGTTCAATTCCAGTCAAGGGCACGTGCCTGGATTTCGAGCTCCATCCCCAGTAGGGGGGTGTGCAGGAGGCAGCTGATCAATGATTCTCTCTCATCATTGATGTTTCTATCTCTCTCTCCCTTTCCCTTCCTCTCTGAGATCAATAAAAATATATTTTAAAAAAATGGAACTTATTTCTGAATATTTATTTTGTATCCTGCTACTTTATTGGACAGTTTACACTATGATAAATTGGGATCTTGAAACGTATTTTCTTATTCTCGAGGTGTCTGGAGGTAAAATTCTGTAATGGGAGATTGGGACACCCTGCTCTAAAGGCAGCCACAGTGGAGGCTGAGCTTCCTAAATGGAAGCAGGATTTACCATGATGCTGGTGGGCTTAAGGGTATTTAGTGTTAGGAAATGAAAGATCCTTGAGAAAGTTCCACTCTTCTCAAACATGAACACTAAACAATTACCAGCCAACCTGAAACCTCAGCCCACAGTTCTTCCTCATTCCAACCTTCCAAGACCTGGGCAAACAAAAATACACATGCCATTCGAGGGAAAGGCGTCATGGAGGAGTTAAGGTTTCACCTGCCCTGGAGATAGCTGAATCATTTGTGTGCTCTCAGGGAGGAACGAAAACATGGCCTGGGGCCAAGACGTGTCAGGAAAAAGGTCTACATTCGAAATTACAGCCTTTGGAGTTGTCAGTGGGACCCTTTTACAATTTACTGTTTTCATTTGGTTATTTTTATACAACTAATTTGCACCAGATATTTAATTTAGCATTTTGATCATGTCCTAAAAGGTATCCTTTTGTTCTAGCTGATAAGTAATAAAGTACACACCCAGTAATACACTCATATAACATTTCAATCAAGCTTTACAATAAATGTCTAGCAGCTTTTTAGAACGCTCAGTGAATGTCCCAAGCAGGACAAGCTAATTAAAAGGATTAAATAGTTACAATAAATAATTTCCTCATGAATTCATTCTTCTCAATTTAATATAATTAATTTGGCTGACATATGAACTTTAACATGAATTCTGATATTACTGCACTTAATCAAAAGGGGCAGTTTTAAATTCATTTCAGAATGTCATACAATTACTTATAGGCACCTGACATAGTGAGGTACTATCATTTAATGGGGTAATGTCTGTATAAGTAGGCAACTTCTTGCTTTATGTAAGTTATGTAAGTCACCACTGAAATTATAAATAGTTGTTACATTGCTGCATGGAATTCATGTTAAAAATGACATTTCCAGAATCTATAGTGAAATGAGTTAAGATGTAAATTATTTATTAAAATTATGTCCTAATTATTTTATTCACTTACACATACACAGTTTAAAAGATATGTGATTTGAAGTGAACATATTTTGGAACATGTGCTTAAATGCCCAAACAGCACTTTTCATGTCCAATAGGTTTTATAAAATACTAGTTAACCAGCAGCCAGATAAATATATAGAGACATATTTATTTCTGAAATCTGAAGTAGTCCTTTTCTATTACCTGGGATGCTGTTAGACTTGATCTGGTTAGGATTCATATTAGTTAATTTAATGTAAAAAAGGGAGGGGGTACTTAAAAAATTACCTTGTTATCAGGAAAACACTCATCTTGTGACTTTTAGTTTCCAAGGGGTGGCATAAATCAAAATGACTATTTGACATTAAAAATAAGGCATGTTGATATTTAAAAAAATCTTGTTACAAACAAAACATAGATACTGTATACCACAATTTGGTGTGACTATACAGCCATTGAGTTGTAGTGGCTCAAAGTAGGGTTAAAAGCTTTCTAACACTAATCAGTCTCTGTCAGACTAATTTGGGAAAGTAAATAACTGAAACGAATCTCCTAGCTCTGAATCAATATTTTGTGATAACTTATTTATTTTTTGCCACACACAGGTAATTGGATAAACCCCTGGAAAGAATTCTGCCTGTTTACACCAGTTGCTCGGGGTAGGTCTTCATCCCAAGGCAAATCTCAGCAAGGCCTCTGCAGAGCTGTCATGCTAGGGCAGGAGGGGGACAGACATGGAATGTTTTATCCTGTCATCTTGTGTTGCCATATGTAATTAAGAATAATGTATGAGTGCAGAGATTGCTTTTACTCCTCACTACCCATTAAAAAAACACACCACGATTCTCATCCAGCTGGTATGGCTCAGTGGTTGAGCGTCGACCTATGAACCAGGGGGTTACAGTTTGATTCCCAGTCAGGGCACATGCCCAGGTTGCGGGCTCAATCCCCAGTATGGGACGTGCAGGAGGCAGCTGATAAATGATTCTCTCTCATCATTAATGTTCCTATCTCTCCCTCTCCTTTCCTATCCAGAATCAATGAAAATATATTTCAACAAACAAACAAATGACAACTCTCCTTCTTGGTTGCACACCACTATGCCAATGACCCTGTGTCATTTGGCCTCAATCCAGTAGTTGTATCCTCACATGCCTTTTTGACCCCTAATGACTCACCCTACATAGAGTCCATGAGGATGAATGCAGGCTACATGGGATGATCAATGATTTTAAAGGTGATTTTAGAAAAGATACGCCATCTGAAAAAAATTATCAGGATAGTTTATCTCAAAGAATAAAAATAAAATTTTAAGTTAGTAAATGACCTAAATGACCTCCATTTCTTCTATGATTAATAGAATAGAAACTAGCTATCCCCTCCCACTCTCTGCTGGCCCCCCTCTGCTTTCCACACACGACTGGGACACTGATACCAGGGCTTTCCCGATTCTTTGAGGCTGATCCCTGGCTAAGATATAGAAGACAAAGGTTAAAGGTCAAATTTGGCCTTTCATCTCTCTCTTTTTATTTTTTTAAATATATTTTATTGATTTTTTACAGAGAGGAAGGGAGAGGGATAGAGAGTTAGAAACATCAATGAGAGAGAAATATCAACCAGCTGCCTCCTGCACACCCCCTATTGGGGATGTGCCCACAACCAAGGTACATGCCCCTGACCGGAATCGAACCTGGGACCCTTCAGTCCGCAGGCCAATGCTCTATCCACTGAGCCAAACCAGTCAGGGCTCATCTCTCTTTTAAAAAAATCTTTATTTTATGGGTGGATATGATAGGGCTAGTGAGAGTGTCATCTGCTTGGAGCTGATATTAAGTGGCACTTCTACATCATAGAGTCAACAATGAGCTTAATCAACACTTTTAGTGCTTCCTTTTTTATACCACACATCATAGAACACAGGGCCTGACCTAACGTTGACCTGTAATAAATATGTAATGGGTTGAAATTGGTGTCCTCTCCCTTCACTATTTGTGGTAAGCAGATAGATGGATTAGAAATCAGGAAAACAGAATTATAATTGTGGATCTTTTATTAGTGCATGATTTTTGCAAAATTATTTTACTGTTCTTATTGTTTGAAATTATGATGTTTGGATTAGATGAACTTTAAAATTCCTTTTACATTCATGATTTGTAATCTATAGACAATATAACAACCATAGAATGGTTAAAATAAGTGGTTTTCTGATAAATATTATTGACTGGCTTTCAAAATAGAGAAATAAATAAATGGGTACAGTCAGCTCTCCCAGCCACTAAGAGCCAGTTTCAGCCTAACATATGCCTTAAAATACTAAATTATTCTATCCTAAAGGACTGAAAAGTATGCTAATATAGTTGCTTGTCTCATGAAGTGTAAACTTGGATCTTGGCAAATTCAGGATTCTATAGTTAGATTGTGATATTTATAGCTTAAGGCTTAATGTCTCCTCTTAGATCGGCATTCTGTAATATCCTTTCTCATCCCTTTCACAGGACTCATTTTTAGTTTACATTATCTGCAGCATTTCAATAACACTGGCCACAACCCCTTCTGTTCTAATGCTCACGGTGACCAATAAACAGTGTGTAGATGGGTACCAAGGCACTGAATTGCTATCCTTTTCAGATATTATTTATTAATCCCCTGGGCAGTGGAGGTTAAAACACTGTCCTGTGTTGGCTTAAGACTAATCTGGGAGCTATGACAAATGCACTTAAAGCATTAGATCAGATTCTAAATATTGCTTCCTGCCACACTAAAAGGTTTAACTTTTGAAAATATTACTGTCCACGTATATATCTGTAACTCTTAAAAAAAAAGTTTAGAACAGTACATGTTCTAAGAATGGAACAGTACATGTTCTATTCTTAAAAACTGTAATAATGGGATTTCAAGTTAAAGCATTACCACCAAATAATCCATATTTTAATTTTCTCATTAACCCTAGAAACTTATTTTTGTTTCCCATTATTAACAGGAAAATTACTCAGAAAATATATAAATGCATGTAACTTTTAAAAAGGGTAGCTAACGTTTTAAGTAGCTTATTTACAATGTGTACTATCTATAATAATAAAAGCATAATATGCTAATTAGAGCAGACGTCCTTCTGGATGAACTTCCAGATGAAGCTGGGGCTGTGAGGAAAACCCGGGTCCTGGGTGCCAGAGGGAAGCCAGTGCCGGCAGCTGGGAGAAGGAAGGCCTACTCTTGCATGAATTTCGTGCATCAGGCTTCTAGTTTCTAATAGTAAATGAGATAAAGCTGGATTGCAAAACCTAAAGGTTGTGTGAGAACAACTGCATATGCTAAATTTCTAGTGTCTGACAGTTAAAGTTTGTAACATTTCCCTGTTATTCTTCCATATAAAATCTAAGTTGGCAGTTGTGAAGGGTCTTTGTTTGAATACACAACCAAAAATATATCACAAATATACTCATTTGCTTCCACTCTGGCTTACTGAATGTATATCCATATAAACATGCATTATTGGGTTAGCAGCAGGCATCTATAAAGCCAGTGTGTATACCAACAAGAGGACCATGACTCTGATAGAAGGAAACACCACCCACCCTACAGCTGCCATCTCCCCTTAGAGTGGATTTGGCCGAGGGAGACCACTGCATAAGATCCATTAGAGAGGATGCACCATATTGTGTTTTTGTAACTATTGGGAGGAGAAAACAGAGGAGTCAAACAAAGATCTGGCACCATCTACGCTTTCCAAATGTTTGATATAACTCATTATAGTCTTATTTATTTATTTATTTATTTATTTATTTATAAATATATTTTTATTGATTTCAGAGAGGAAGGGAGAGGAAGGGAGAGATAGAAACATCAATGATGAGAGCGATCATTGATTGGCTGCCTCCTGCATGTTGGACCAAGCCTGCAACCCAGGCATGTGCCCTTGACTGGAATTGAACCTGGGACCCTTTGGTCTGCAGGCTGATGCTCTATCCACTGAGTCAAACTGGCTAGGGCTCATTGTGGTCATTTTTAAATAGGCAGATGAACACATGCTCTAAAGCCTGTTCTAATTTGGGGACTTACCTCAGCTTTTCCATTGAATACCTCCATCTGTCTACATCAGATTTGAATTCCTTCACTCAGAATAGCAGGCCAGGACAACCTCCCCTTGTAGCTTCCCGATTTGGTGGGAAGTTATTCCTAGTCATTTCATGGAACAGAGTTCTTTAAGACTGTCACATTGTGGTCTTAATACCAACTCAAGGCTCATGGCTGTCTCTTCCAGCCCCAGGTGCATGTTAACACCTCAGTTCTTAGGATCTTATATTAATACTAGAGGCCCGGTGCACAAGAATTTGTGCACTCGGGAGGAGGGGGTCCCTCAGCCCGGCCTGTGCCCTCCCGCAGTCTGGGACCCCTCAGGGGTTGTCCACCTGCTGGCTTAGGCCTGCTCCCTGGAGAATCGGGCCTAGGCTGGCAGTCAGACATCCCTCTGGCAGCCCAGGAGCCCTTGGGGGATGTCCACTTGCCAGCAGGGAGCAGGCCTAAGCTGCAGTCGGACATCCTTCGTGCTGCTGAGGAGGTGGGAGAGGCTCCCGCCACCACCGCTGTGCTGGCAGCTGTCAGCCTGGCTTGTGGCTGAGCAGAGATCTCCCTATGGGAGCGCACTGACCACCAGGGGACAGCTCCTGCATTAAGCGTCTGCCCCCTGGTGGTCAGTGTGTGTCATAGTGACCAGGCATTCCCAGTCGTTCTGCTGTTAGGGTCAATTTGCATGTTATCCTTTTATTATATGCCTGGTGCATGAGTGGGGGCTGGCTGGTTTGCCCTGAAGGGTGTCCTGGATCAGGGTGGGGGGGTCCCACTGGGGTGCCTGGACAGCCTGGGTGAGGGGCTGAGGGCCATTTTCAGGCTGGCCACAGCCCCTTCAGGGTGGGGGTCCCCACTGGGGTGCCTGGCCAGCCTGGGTGAGGGGCAGATGGCTGTTTGCAGGCTGGCCACGGCCCCCAGCCACCCAAGCTCCCAGTGGAGGCTGGCTGGAAGCAGGTATCTGGGATTTATTTATCTTCTATAATTGAAACTTTGTTGCCTTTAGCGGAGGCCACAGATGGCCAGGGCAGGCGGGAAGCTTGGCTTCCTCCATCGCCGGGGCAACCAAGCCTCCTGCTTGCTCCAGCTCTGTGGCTTCTGGCTGCCATCTTGGTTGGGTTAATTTGCATATAGTCGCTCTGATTGGCTGGTGGGCGTGGCTTTGGGTGTAGCGAAGGTACAGTCAATTTCATGTTTCTCTTTTACTAGTTTAGACTGGAAGCCCGGTGCATGAAATTCCTACATTGAGTGGGGGGGTGAGGGGAATTCCCTTAGCCTGGCCTGCACCCTCTCCCAGTCCGGGACCCTTCACTACTTACCGCTTAGTGCTGCCGTGAAGGCGGGAGAGGCTCCCACCACTGCTGCTGCACTCGCCAGCCATTAGCTGGGCTTCTGGTTGAGTGGTGCTTCCCCTGTGGTAGCGCAGTGACCACCAGCAGGCAGCTCCTGCGCTAAGCATCTGCCTCCTGGTGGTCAGTGCACATCGTAGTAACAGGTCATTCCAGTTGTTCCACCATAAAGGTCGCTTAGGCTTTTATTATATAGATGTGATATCCTATGGGCCTGATAGTGTGTCAGTTCCTCTTTTTATCTTACATCAAGGAATTTCTGATTTTTTTCAACTTTGGTAAAGTATTAAAGATTTTTAATATTCTTTTTTAATCTAGCATTTCTGTGTTTTGGAAAAGGGATGCCACTAGCTTAGCCTACCCTGTTGCTGGAAATTATTTGTTCCAACGTCTAGGATTATAACATTTTAGAGCTGGGTGGTACATTAGAGATCCTTTCTTCACTCAGTGAATTGAGTTTTAATTTATTTTCCTTCATCAGGTACCAGGTAAGTTTGACACTTGAAAAAAATTACCTGGGTTGTTTTAATATTTTTCTATCCATAAGTGATCCTAAAATCCCTAAGCTGGAGATTAAATTCAATTCAATTTTATATTTATCAAGCATCTCCAGTGCAATGGGTTGGTGAAAAGAACAAGAGTTGTACATTATGGTCTCTGACATTAAAGGAGCTCATATTTTAATATCAGGCCCAAATGTGAACAGATAATTGCAAAATGATGTAATAAGTCTATTATTGCAAGGATAAATGAGATACTGACAGATTGGAGGCTCTTAGGCTAGCATGTGAAAGTCAGAGCCTAGAGGAGATGTTACTGATGTAGAATTATGAAGAGAGAGAGACAGTGTGTGTGTGTGTGTCTATGGGGCTGGTAGAGGTCTTAAGGGCATTCCAGGAAGAAGGAAGAGACTGCTGATGCCAGAAAACAACAACAAAAAACAGTGCTGACAGTGATAATGTAGAAGTCAATAATATGATTACATGTACCTCTATAAATTGTGGTTTATACATTTTATTTCAACAAATAGTTGTTGAGGTCACTATTGTTGAAACCATCTGTTATTGAATACCATGCTCTGTATGTACACCTGGCAGTGATTTTATGCTATTTCATTTTTTACTGTTGAGAACATTAAATGTTATTTATAACTTGAATGTTTAGTAACCTTCCATTTTTTTCAGCATGTATCAAGTTTTAAGAAAGAATAAAAGCAAAATTGTGATGAAGGTTAGCTACTATTATCTTCTCACACAACTCTCCTCCAGCACTAGGTCTTTATCCTCTCCCACTACCTACCACCTATTTAATCCAAATTCCCACCCATCCATCCTTCTCTGCTTTCCAGTAAGGCTAAGTTAGGACTCAGACCCTCTTTCCAAATGGTCACCAGTGCTGCATTATGACCATGAAGTCACAGAAGTCATCCAAGATTGAAGGAAAGGATAGGAGGATTTAATACTTCTCTAACCAGGGAAGATGACAGTCCAAAAATGATGTTAGAGAAATTGTGGCAAAATTTTGTTTTCTTGTTTATTCTTACAATTTTTTTTGTATATAATGTAGGGTATCTCAGAATAATATAATTATTAGTTATGTCCAGTGTCTTGCACATAGTATGTATCCAAACATATTTGGTGAATTACTATAATTTGAGAAAAACAAACAAAATGTACTGGCCCATGGGACAACTTGATACCCACATGCAAGAATAAATTGTTAGAAATCAATCACACTCTATATACAATTAAATCAAAGACTTTGGAAAGGATTAAGGGGGAACGATTGCTAACAGGTACAGGGTTTCTTTATTGGGGTGATGAAAATGTTCTGAAATTTGATGATTACACAATTTTGTGAACATACGAAAAAATGCTGAATTGTACATTTTAAAAAGTGAATTTTATGGTATGTAAATTATCTCAATAAAAAAAATAGATACAAAAACTCAACACAAACAGCAACAATAAAACCATGGCCCAGAAAGTTGAATTGAGGCTCTTATTAAAATGTTCTTCCTAGGTAGTCCTAACACTACAGAGGAACATAAGTTAAAGATGAAAGAACATGTTTTAGTTAAAATAAAATTGAAGACAGTCAAAGATATACTCTATTTCAATAATGCTAAGATGCATATTTTTCACATTTTTGAAATGGGGATGCATCTTATAATTGACTAGAGGCCCAGTGCACAAAATTCATGCATGGCTAGGGTCCCTAACAGCTGCTGGCTGGGGCCTCCCTTCACCTGACTGCCTGCTGCCGCTACCAGCCAAGGCTTCCCTTCCCACAATTGGTCAGCCAGCCCCAACCCCTGGTTGAACTCCCAGTCTAGGGGACAATTTGAATATTAGGCTTTTATTATATAGGATGCTGTGTCACAGTTTATTTGGCTGCATTTTTCTTCCTTCATGGTACATAAAATTGTGGTATGTTTATGATTCAGTGAAGTATAGTAGTAAATTTTTAGAATAATGTGGCAGAGGCTGCTAGATGTTCTTCAATATGTGATCTCCTTTTATCAGATTTTTTTTTTCTTTTAAACTGGGTAAATGGCCACTCAGCCAAAGGCTATACTCCTAGTTTTCCTTATAGCTAGGTGTGGCCATATATTTAAGTTCTGGCCAATGGTATGTAAGTGGAAGTAATATGTGCAACTTCTGTTTTTTGTCCTTAGAGAAGAAGCATATTCTCTCTTCTCTTTCATCTTTTCTTCCTTCCTTCTTTCTCCCCTCCAAACTTCTTTCCTTCCTTTCTTCCTTCTGAATTGCAGACGTGATGGTGAGAGCTGAGCTGCCATATTGATCCATGAGATGGAAACAGTGTGTTGGGGGTGGTAAAACAATAAGACACCTGAGTTCTTAGTTATTATGAAAAAACATACTGTCCCTAGACTGACAAAGTGAGATGGAAAGAAAGTTCTAGTTTGTTTAAGTCACTCTTATTTGGGGTTTCTCTGCTACAGAAGCTGAACAAATATTCCATCTAATTTGAATGGTTTCACATTTCTGTAAGACTATTATTACTTTTTTCAATGAGTAAATTCTTCTTCCTCTAAACACACACACACAACACACACACACACACACACACACACACAAACTTGTCTGGGCCAAAAATGAGTTAGAAATGCAGTATTTACTTATAAGGAATGCATTATGAATAGCCTTTCACTTTTCATTACCATGGAACGATGATTTCAGCTCACATTCAATCTATATTTCTAAATGCCTTTGTTAGGGCTGTCTGTTCAGTGCAATGGAAGACAGCTTTTTTAGTGCAAGTAAGATTTCTTGATAATGCTACGTCTGCCTTGTCAGCTGAATTCTGGCTTATTGTCGCAATGTGCTAAAAATACATGATCAGATTTCACTGTTAAGAAAATTCTTTCAACAACACATGTACAGTCAAGTTTGTTGCTGGGTAGTTGAACATTTGGGTCATGAGATTTAAAAAAAAGTCTCATGACAACACTGCATGGAAATGTAACACTCCGAAGCCTAGTTCTGCCTTCGCGCGGTAAGGCTGTGAGGAGCTGCGCTGCTGGGAGCTGATGCCTCTCTGTCCTTTTGACAGTCATCCTCCTGGTTCTTCATATTTGAGGAGAGGGCACGGTGAGGAGGCCTGTTGGCTTGATCTTATTAATGCCACCATCTAGAATACAGACTCTTGGATATTTCATCTTCACAAGATGTGCTGCAAACTGGAAAAAAAAGCCAGTTTTATAGAGAACATAAAAATTTGTATTTGCCCAATCCCATTTTTTTTTCTTAAACTGTGAAAAACAAAACTAAAGATACTATTGCTGTCACTGTGGTAACATTAATTTGGCTTTAAATAGAAATTAAATTACTCACACGTTGACACATACTTCTTTATGCTATGAAATAAATGTGTTTCTTTAGTTCTCTTTTAAACTTGTTTGGATAGGCAATGAATATACATGTAAACAATTCAAACAGTCTAAAAGGGTATATAGTGAGAGGTAAATTTCTCCTACCTCTGTTTTCAATCTCCCTCTCGAGAGGTGATTAATATTTCTATTTTTCATGTATGTTTCCAATGATAGTTAAAAAATTCTCAAATCTATATTGAACATTTTTTAATCCTCACCCAAGGATATGTTTTTATTGATTTTTAGAAAGAGAGGAAGGGGGGGGGGGGGGAAGAGACAGAGAGAGAGAGAGAGCGAGAGAGAGAGAGAGAGAGATCAATGTTAGAGAAACATTGATTGCTTGCCTCTCATACACAACCCAACCAGGTATCAAACCCACAACCTAGGTATGTGTCTTGACTGGGAATAGAACCTGCAACCTTTTGGTATATGGGACGATGTTTTAACTAACGGAGCCACTTGGTCAGGGCTATAGTAAATAATTTTTTATATTATTGTCAACTTGTTAGTTATGGAAATCCCACACACAATGTCCCAGAGAGGACCTATAAACTGGTTGTAATATGTTTTTGGAGCAACTGCAATAAACAGTTTGAGACCATAAGTTTGAACGAATTTGAAGGACTGATCCAAGAAGTCTTCTAGATGACTAGCAAAAAAAGGACTTCCACATGTCTCCCTGATCTGTCCCGTGTCCACCTACCCAGGATCATGATTATTTTTCTCCATTCCTTATACCTTTGGTTGTGCAGGTCACCCTCTGTTGGAAACATGCTCCATTTCCTACCAGCTCCTGCCCCCCCGCCCCCACTTTATTTCCTTCTCAAAAGCTCCCCCACCCTCACCTGTCTAACTTCTTCCTTTTTTAAAAAAAAATATTTTCTTTATTGATTAAGGTATTACATGTGTCCTTATCCCCTCATCCCCCCGCCTCATGCCCTCACCCCCCTGGTGTCTGTGTCCATTGGTTATGCTTATACTATTATGCATGCATATAAGTCCTTTGGTTGATCTCTCTCCTTTCCCCCTCCCTCCCCTGACTTCCCTCTGAGGTTTGAGGTCTGATCGATGCTTCTCTGTCTCTGGATCTGTTCAGTTTATGTTGTTCATTATATTCTACAAATGAGTGAGATCATGTGATATTTATCTTTCTCCAACTGACTTATTTCGCTTAGCATAATGCTCTCCAGGTCCATCCATGATGTTGCAAATGGTAAGAATTCCTTCCTTTTTACAGCAGTGTAGCATTCCATTGTGTAGATGTACCAGAGTTTTTTTAACCCACTCATCTGCTGATGTGCACTTAGGCTGTTTCCAAATCTTAGCTATGGTAAATTGTGCTGCTATGAACATAGGTGTGCATATATCCTTTCTGATTGGTGTTTCTAGTTTCTTGGGATATATTCCTAGAAGTGGGATCACTGGGTCAAATGGGAGTTCCATTTTTAGTTTTTTGAGGAAACTCCATATTGTTCTCTACAGTGGCTGCACCAGTCTGCATTTCCACCAGCAATGCATGAAGGTTCCTTTTTCTCCACATCCTTGCCAGTACTTGTCATTTGTTGATGATAGCCATTCTGAAAGGTGTGAAATGGTACCTCCCTGTCATTTTGATTTGCATCTCTTGGATAATTAGTGACTTTAAGCATGTTTTCATATGTCTCTTGGCCTTCTGTATGTCCTCTTTTGAAAAGTATCTACTTAGGTCCGTTGCCCATTTTTTGATTGGGTTGTTTATCTTCCTTTTGTTAAGTTGTATGAGTTCCCTGTAAATGTTGGAGATTAAACCCTGGCAAATATGTTCTCCCATGCAGTGGGCTTTCTTGTTGTTTTGTTGATGGTTTCTTTTGCTGTGCAGAAGCTTTTTATTTTGATGTAGTCCCATTTGTTTAGTTTCTCCTTAGTTTCCATTGCCCTAGGAGCTGTATTGGTGAACCTAACTTCTTATTCCTAGGAGCCCTTCTCAGCCCTCTGGGCCTGCTTCATTTCCCAAACTGTACAGGATTGTGAATCTGTTCTGTTTCTCTTTATCCCTAGTGCCAGGCACATAGAAGGACTCAATATGCACTCTTGCAACTGAATTAAACTATGACCAATGATATATAACCTGGCACAAAAGGATAATGCAAAGGGCTCTCTGACCATTCTCTCCTTATTCCCTCCTTGGTGGTGTGCTAGTCCTTCCCTTGGATATTTGTGTCCTCACACTCTTTTCAATTACTTTATCATAACCTGATCTCAGATCTTTCAATAAAAATGACCAATATCCGCTCATAGTGCTATTGCTTTTTGGAAGTATTTGAAACTTAATAGTTGGTAAGTCAAGCCAGCAGTCTAGACTTCATGGTTCAAAAGGATGAGCTGAGCGGTTTGGTCAAGGTAAGTTCAAGACCTCACCCCAGAGACTGCTTTGTAGATCTGGGGCTCAGGAATGTGGTGTCTTGTTTCGTTTTTAAGGAACACCACTGTATTATTCTAAAGCAGGTAGTCCATGGACAATATTTTGAAAAATACTATCTTAAGCCAAAAGGACAAAGGTATCAGTATGTAGGTGGAATAGGTGCTGCTGGACTGGGATCTTAGCAATCTTCGAAACGACTCACATCAATGGGTCCCCATACTGCTGACCCCGTTGATCTTCTCCATCTTTCTCTGCAGGGCCTTTGCAGAAACTCAAATGGCGGTTCACATTTCAGATCCTACACTCTTTACAGCCACAGAGGGAATCCTTAATAGTAATTAACGTCGAACAGAAAGAATGCAACAGTATTTCAAAAGGTACCAAGTTACCTAGAGTGAGCTGCTCCTTATCCTGTTGTCGATATTCCTCTTTAACCCAGTCCTTAAGAACAGAGGCACCAGGCTCAGCTGCCCCAAGTCATGTGCTGGCAGCACAGCCTCTGGCACCGTATGATTACTGAAGCACCTTGGCTTCTCTCTCCCACTTGTCACCATGTAGGGCGGAATTCACCCTACATGTAGGGCGGAATTCACCCTACATGTAGGGCGGAATTCTAAGATAAACATGCCATTACTCAAAATGCCTTGTGGATAAGCAGTCTTAGTGCTCAGCACTTTCACTACACTGTAGAAGTCGGAAAAGGAGTAAGCAAGGACTTACTGCACATTTAGCTAATCTCCCTTCAACTACGCTGTAGAGCTGGGAAGAGTTCCCGCTGTTGCCGGGAGGAGGACAGAGGATGGGGTGCAGGGAGCTGGGAACGGGGAAGGCAAAGCAGGCAGACAGAGCAAGCAGGGCGCTGCTGTGTGGGTCTAAGAAGAAAACCAGAAACCGAGTGTAAAGATGTAAGAAAAGTTTAGGTGCCTTGAAGAAGAAAGCAAGGCTGTGCTCAAGTAATGAAAAACAACAAACGTTGAGTTTTCAGGTGAAAATTGCGAGTTCTGCTCCTCTGACCTTCTGCTTGTGGTTCCAATGATCCGTGTTACATATGGGCTCAAACAGTGAGGCCATCGCTTCATCTTTTCCACTCCGATCATGGAAACAGCTCCTCTCCAGCTAGTCATTCAGTTGCTCGTTCAGCTATCAAGCAAACATTCATGGGCACCTACTGAGGACCAGGCGCTGCTCCAGTTTTTGCAGTGCTTGTAGTTTAGTGGAGGAGAGAGTAACAAGCAATATCAAGTGGAATGGATGGCTACTACAGAAGCAGTTCAGGACTTCTGAATTCAACAGGAATTAGCAGAGATGCTCCCCCTTCTCCATCCTCTTTCATTATTGACACCTGAAGGGAACGGGGACCCGGATGTGGTGGCCACGTGCAGTGATTAGGTCACGCTCTCTGTGGCTATAGCTTGACAGGTCAGGGAGGAAGAAAGGGCTGTGAATGTACAGGGGTGGTTTCCATCTTGTGAATGAAAGCCACATTACTCACGGAGAAGATATGGCGGGACAGAGAACCAGGCATGCGAGTTCAGGCTTCTGTCCACCGTTTGCTCTCCATCAGGCAGGGCTTTGGCAGCATCAGTGAGTGAGCCTGCAGGTACGGGACTGGCTGGTTAAGTCCTAGTGTGGACTGAAAAACTGCAGCTTTGGGAGAGGCCTGAGGTCAAATGGAAATGATGAGCCTAGGGATACCATGCTGGACCAGGGGTTATGAAGTCACAGGATCGTCAGGGTGCTTTGGTAAACAGTGATACTCTGCCCCCTTCAGACAAGTAATAATCAGTTCCTTAGGTTGGAGCTCCAGGTTTCTTTTTTGTTGTTGTTGTTTGTTTTTAAAGCCTCCTGGTGATTCTATTGTGTAGCCAGCATTGAAAACCATTGTATTTGATAATGGGAGTCATTTGCTGGTCAGGTGTGTCTGGGACCTCAAACTACAATTTTTATAGGTACAGTCCCGTGTGGAGAGTAAGTAACTTTGCACTAAAGACGCTAAATGTCCGTAGGGCTGCAATTGGTGAGACCAATCCTCGGCGGAGAGAATGGGCTCTTCCAAAGGCACAGCCAGCTGAGACAGAGGGCAGCATCCCATGTGGGCCTGGTATTTGCTGGGATAGGACTTGGGATCACAGACTGCAGGGGCAGCTGCATTTCTTGTGGGTGGTACTCCCAGGTGGAGGGCAGCACTCTTGCATTTCTGTCATTCCTCTGGTTGGCGGGCTCTGGAACTGGTGTTCATTTCTAGGGCTGGGCTGGCACACCTCAAAACAGCGCTGTCTGGAAGTGGCAGGCTGCCGTGGTGCCACTCCATCTTGTTTTCTGCTAAGAGGCTGGTATGTTTGTCCAGAGGAAGTGCAGTTCTGCTGTGGCAGGAGGAGGAGTGAAGGAGAGGGATTTTGATCTGCCACAGAGAAGTGCAGGTTAAGGCCAATTACTGAAAAGTTGCACGTTTCAGGTGAGGTCCGAGAGGTGCACACAGCAGAAACGTGTTTGTCACTGGGTGTCCTAGGTCTCAGGTTTTGATAGAAGCAGGAAGCTAAAAAACCGGGCTCTGCAAGATTCTGCAAGGAGCACGTTGCAAGACAGCGAATTTTCTTGATGTGAAACGTTGGCCTTTGTGAGTTTTAAGATCACAATGGGGACTGAACAATTGGCATGAGTCTGCTAACGCTCCGGTGAAGCTCAATCTGAGAAGTCTTTTTCTCTCTTCCATTTTATTTTGTCCACTCCTTTCCCCCCAAATAATGCTAAATTTTGGATACGGAAATGATCACTTTTGGTTGGGCATGGAACTGAATGAGGGAACTGGCAATTACCCTGTGATGAGCAGCTGAAGTAATTGCATTGTCTTGGTTTTATGGATGTGAAGCTGATGCTCTATTAGGCTTATGTGTCCTCTTGACCCTATGAGATACTGAAAATATGGTGCATGTTTATTATTCCTCACACTGTATGGTCGGGGTTAGGCTAATAGATGCAGATCATGCATCTATTTTCAAGAGTTGACTAGCCAATTCAGACGAGCATATTTGAAATAAGAAATAGAACATGAGGTGATTTTTCCATCTAGACAACAGTATGGCCTTGGGTTAATATAACTCAAGTGCTGTCTTGTCCTGAGTATTTAGGAAGTTTCTGGGGTCATTAATAAAGATTTTGATCATTTCAACTTCCCAACTCAGGGATTCCAATTAGAAACTTAAGAACTATGGCAAAAATTAGTAGGAAAGAGGAAGGGATGATTTATCTAATACTTACTGATTTCTTCCCTTGATTATATAGTTAAAAATAATGTTGAGGTTTATTTTCTTAAGAGTACTACCTAAGATTATTTTCTTAAATAAACTACATAAAGGAACCTCCCTATGCTGTTGGTGGAAAAGAAAACTGATGCAGCCACTATGGAAAACACTATGGAGTTTCCTCAAAAAATTAAAAATAGAACTACTATATGATCCAGCAATCCTACTTGTGGGCATATATCCAAAGGAAATAAAATCTGGATCTTGAAGAGCTATCTGCACTTCCTTGTTCACTGTAGTATTAATTACTCATAATTGCCAACATGGAAACAACCTAAGTGTCCATGCTTGGACAATGGATAAAGAAAATATAATACACACACACACACACACACACACACACCCCACAATGGAACATTATCAACTTAAAAAAGGAAATACTGCCATTTTTGACAATATGAATGAACCTGGAGGACATGATGCTAAGTGAAATAAGCCAAATTTGTAAAGATAAATACTGCATGATTTCACTAATTTATGGAATAAAAAATAGTCCAACTCACAGAAGCAGAGCAGAATGGTGGTTGCCAGGAGCAAGGGAATAAGAGGAGGAGGTGGCAGATGTTGGTGAAAAGGTACAAAGTTTCAGTTATGAAAGATGAAAAAGTTCTGGAGATCTAAGATATAGCATGGTGACTGCAGTTATTACATACAGCAAATATAATAATATTGTATTGCATACTTGAAAACTGCTAAGAAAAAAGAAAGAAAACAGTAACTGTGAGGTGATGAACATGTTAATTAGCTTGACTGTGGTGATCACTTCATAATGTATACATATATCTAAATAAAGTTGTACACCTTCAATATATACAATCCTATGTGACAATTACATCTCATTAACACTGGAAAGAGTACTGCCAGCATAAGGTGTGAAACCATTTCCATAGTAATAAAACAGTGGCTGCCTTACTTTCTTACTTCACTCACAGAAGTTAAACCAGCCGCAGGGCTAAAGCAAGAAGGTGAACACAAGGTCAGTAATCATCTTGCACCTTACTACAGGCACTTGTGACAAGGAGTACAACAGGTAATTCCACCTTGTCTTCTGACTTTTTCTTTTTTGTCTCTACATTCACCCCCTAAGTGACTTAATCTAGTTCCATGGGCTTTAAGTCCCATCTATACATTGATGACTTTAAATTTATGACTTTGGCCTCTAATAAGCTTCTCAAATTTAACAGTTTCAAAAGAGAACACTTGCCTGGCCAGTGTGGCTCGGTGGTTGAGTGTCAACCTATGAACCAGGAGATGAGAGAGAGAGAGAGAGAGAGAGAGAGAGAGACCCATGTGAGAGAGAAACATCCATCCTTGCTTCCTGTATGATGGAACCTGAAGCCTAAGTATGTGCCCTGATCAATTATCAAACCTGCAACCTTTATGGTGCACAGGACGACACTCCAACTAATTGATCCACCTGACGGGGCTCCACATTCAATAGGCACACAATTCTCTCTTTGATTTGTCTTGGATCCATTTAGTCTCTTCCATTCCCCAGCTCCTACTCCATTTTAGACCCTAATTACTCTTGAACCACTTACTGTTAAGTGGCTCTTATGCTTTTAGTTTACCTGCACTTTGCTGTCTACATTAGGGAAGACCCACAGGAGGAGATCCCGAGACCCCAGTCACTGTTGTATACAGAGTTTTTTCCTTCTTAGGGCTATTGTCCTTAAGCAAAGTGAGTCAAGACCTGTGGGTCCCTTCCAAGGAATACCTTGCTTATTTACAGTCTGAAAGAACAATGTGTAGTACCTAAAACCTCTTACTGGAAGTTTCAGTAAGAAACTTTCTAATAGTATCTAAAAGTTTCTTTGCATTTTGAGGACAAGAGAAATTCTTTATTTCAGACTTATACTCACCTATTGCTTATTTAAATAAGTGCATTTATTTATCTTTAAATTAATGGTTAATGAGAAGGGTGTCCTTTAGTGTCAAATAAGGTAAGAGAGGATAGTGCCAGGATGGGATCAGATGCCTTGAATCACATGGTACAGCAGTGAGGCCATTTCCCTAATCTCCTCTCAAAAGTTGCAGAGCTTTGGCTGTCAGTCTCAGCAAACCCCTTTTGAGATCTTTCCCCTGAAGCCACCGGAGTTTGCTAACACTGGGAGCTTAGAAACTATTTAGATAGTGGGAAATTGCAAGCTTGTGACAGATCAACATAAAGGTAGAATCAGGAAGAAACATGCATTGAAATAGACTGGAAATACAGGGAGAGTGAAATTCTTAAACTGATCTCTAGTTTTTGGTGTTTGAAAATTCCTATTTCACTGGGATCAAGGGTAAAAGGGGGAGAAGTCACTTTAAAAGTAATTTTTCAAGTGACTTTCTAAAATATAGCTGATTGTGTCATGTTTCTTCTTAAAAACCTTTAATAGCTCCCCACTGTGAAACGTAAACTCCTCAGCACAGCATTCAAGGCCATCAATCACCTGACTCTCCACCCACCTGGAAAACAGCCTTACCTGCAGTCTGTGCTCTCTCCTTTGCCTGGAATGCTCCCTCCTCACTTTGGTCCTTGTCCCAACACTTTTCCTCACTGAAATTCTACCCATAATTCAAAGGTTAGGTCTGTCATCACCTTCTCTATGAAGCTTTAGGAATCCTCATTTAACTGGAAAATTTTCCCCTTCTCAATGATTTTCTAGAACTTTATAAATTTCTTATAGCACATGACACATTCTGCTTTGAGTTTTAATCAGTTGTGTACATGTTTTATCTTATTAATTAGATTGAAAGTTTACTGTGGGCAAAGGACTATGTCCTTCTCATTTCTGTTTCCTCATAACAGTTTCCACCATGTAGACAATCAGTGTTTGCTGCCTTGAATTAAATTAGTAGTTGATTTCAGTGTATTTTTCTTTTGTCTTCCTCTTTTTACCAATTTCTGCAAATGCTATTTGATAGCAAACTACTATTTTCATGTGTTTATTCATGAACTTAGTCATTTATTAAACCATCAAATATTTATTGAGTGCTTACTATTTGAAAGGCTCTATGCTAGGGTTTGGGGGGTATAACAATGAATGCAACATAATCCCCACCCTTCGTGAGCCTGGAGTTTAGTGGGAGAAGCAGACGAGTCGACAGGCAATTACAATGCCATTTGATAAATGCTACATAGAACCACCGTATGGCTGTGCAGATTGTCTCCGCATGAGAGAACCTGGAAAAGGGGTAAGTGGAGCATGAAATGTAGCCCTTCCTCTCTCCAAGCATTGTGCTCTTACATGGTGCTCTTGTTCTTAAAGGGAGGATGGGTTTTTTACTAACGTACAGAGAAACTCTACATATGATAGTGGTCCCACTGACATTATACGAGTAAGTAAAAGGTTTTCTCATATGAGCACTTGGGAAGGGTACTTAGTTCCAGGCTTGCGGAACTAAGAAAGAGTTCCATGAAGAAATGCTAAATAAACAGCCTTTCAAGACAAACAGGAGTTACCCAGTTGAACAGAAGTGGGAAGAATGCTCCAAATAGAGAGAGCAGTACAAAACAAAACAAAAACTACATATACTAAACTGCAAGTAGTTAATTATGGCTGGAATCTAGAGGGTGAGGGAAGCAGAGAGGGATGGAAAACAAAGCCGAGTCCGGATCACAAAGAACCCAGAAGCCATGATTAGGGTTTGGATTTTATTTTGGAGGCAATGGGAAGTCACAGAGGCATTTTGACAATGATTATATTTACTTTCAAAACGTTCACTCTGGTTGTAGAGTACAGCTGGAGGAGGGAAGGGAACTGCAGGCAGAGACAATGTAAGGCTGCAGCAAGTCAGGCAGGGGATACTGGTGCCTTGAGTAAAGACAGTGGGTGCGGGGGATGAGAGAATTTCATACCTAACTAACAGGGTGATAAGACAAACAATAATTTTCATATAATTTGTTGCCATTAGTCAGGAGGGTGAGAGAATTCACTGTTTCACACAAACAGCCTGGGTGGGAGGAGGAAAGTGGAGGAACTTTGTAGTTAGCACAGGGTTTGAATCAGGGTTCTGTCACTGGTTAGCTGTGGGTAAGTCACTTATTAGCTTTTTGGCCTTAGTTTCTCTACCTGTTAAATGCGCAATATTACTCCACTTCAGTGGTGCACTTAAAAGCATTTTGGGGTGGTTGAATTAGATATCATATGTTTAAATGCTTGACTCAGCGTAAATACTCACTATAAACTAGTTTCTTTCTTTTGTCTCTTTGTCCCCCAATTCATTCTTGAACAGGAAAGCCATTTACACCTTGCAAGTACATAGATTCAAACTTAAGAGGGAGATTTGTCTGCAATGGGGACAAATCAATGTTCACGTAAACTGTTTTTAATGGAACAGTAATTTATACGTGACTCTTACCATTTACTGGGTCACATATAATTTCGGTAATCAGATGATTACCGAATACATATGATGTATTATCACTTTCAATAAAAGACAAATATGTACAACACTTTAATATAATTTCAATTAGATCAAAGACCTTCTAAAACTCATGATAAACTCCAGGTTAAAAAAATTTTCCTCTATACTAATTCATTTAATTTTAAAATTTATGATAGTTGATTGTGACCTAGTGTGTAGGCATTGGAATCTTCCTGTAGACTTACAGATTAGTGTTTATCAATAGGTTATGCTGTCAAACAGTCCTCCCAGGAAAGGTTGCCTGGAAATTTTTTAAAGTTCATATTTAAAAAAATAAGAGAAAATATTTTTAGATATGACAAAATTTGTTCTAATAAAAAAAGTACACTGGCTCACAGTAGAGAATAAGCCTCTTCTGATAAGATTCCATCATCCAACACCATTGTAGGTCAGGACATTTTCCTCTGATCTGTACATTTTCCTTTGATCTGTGATATTTGAGGCTAGAATTTCAGCAACAATCATTCTTTAACTTCTGTTTACACTAGACAACAGAGAACAGTAAACCCATACTACATCCAAGCCACTAGTCATATTCCATACAGTATACTATGCTCTGAAAAGAATGTATACAATAAAAATTCAGATTCAAAACAGTTATGGCTATGATGGATCACAGCCAACTTCCAACCTCTGTAGGGTCAAGCGGGAGGGCAACTATGGTTAGTTTTTATTTAGCCACAAACATTCCTGCGGTAAGGAGTAATTAATTAAATGGTGGGCTGTGGAGGGCAGGGTGGGTGTGTAGAATAACATATAATAAAACAACATAACTTTCATCCTCTGATGGGTCATGAATATAGGTGCCAGAGACCACAGGATTCAGATGATGACTTGGCAGTTTTTCCAGGGAATTGGAAATGAGCTCTCTCTGTCTTTTTAAAAACTGCTTTGTACACAAAATAAATCTAGTAAACATGTTAACAAACAGACAACCAAAGTCAGGATTAGATGTTTTAAAGTCCTCTTTACTACAACTCCTACCTTGCTTTTTATTCACATAACATTTGAACACTATGTGAATAGGGACCTACGGGGCAGCTTTTATTTAGTTCATGGGTCTTTTAAAAGTTATCCTCCCTCACTTAACAAATGCAGTTATATAGGATAATTTTTGCTGTAAAGCCGCATGGGATGTCTACTGTGCTCAAATTGCATTAATATGTAAATTGTTTCCTTATAATCTAACATAAACCCACAGACCAAAACATTTGCTGACAAGAAGACAAGGAAAAAGTCAGGAAGAAGGCCAAGTTTAACCATAGCCAGTGATTATAGGTCTAACAAGAGGGAGAAAGAATTCCTTGCATATTTGGAACTCATAAAGGAGATTCACTTCCCATTCTTTATCAAAATGCAGAAGGTACAATCATAAAGAGGCCTAATACATTTTCTGACAGGTAAAAGATCTCACACAAAGTGGCTTAAAAATATCATATTAATCTGAAGAACAAGGTAGATACTATCTGGAGCCAGGGAAGTTTACTGTAGAGACAAGACATACACTTGATTGGTTTTCAGAGTCATATGGTCCCCTTTGAGCACATAACCGGAGTATGATCATCTCCGATGCTCCCAAAGGCTAGAGGAAGAGCTTGAGCAAAGAGAAAGCAGACAGGGCTAGAGAGAGAAAAAGGGACCTGCAATGGTAAGGGCTATCAGTGATCATCACAAGATCATAAAACTTGGTTTAGCTTGGTTAAGGGATTCAGGAAGTAATGGGGTGGGATGGGAAGGTGGAAGCCTCATATTATTCTGTACAAACAACTTCCAACCTAAAATCCAAAGACCAAATTACCCTGGCCCCTAGAGGAGTGTAAAGGAACACAATTGGACTATTATCTTCTTTTTAAAAATAGCTTCAAAGGCATGCTTTACTTATTATAAATCTGAATATTTTCAGTTGAAAACGATGCCATATAAAAATTTTTTAAAATATATTTTTATTGATTTCAGAGAGGGAGAGGGAGAGAGAGATAGAAACATCAATGATGAAAAAGGATCATTGATTAGCTGCCTCCTGGATGCCCCCTACTGGGGATTGAGCCTGCAAACCGGGCATGTGCCCTAGATAGGAACTGAACCCAGGTCCCTTCAGTCCTCAGGCCGAGGCTCTATCCACTGAGCCAAACTGACTAGGGCGCCATATTTTAAATTTAATCCTTCCTTGCCATGTGTAGAAAGCACCAGCCACTCACACTGTTTAGTCACAGAATCTCCACAAAATCTTTCTCTTATCTAGGTTTTGGAATCAAATGTTAATCAGAAATATATGTTTTGTTCTTTTCTTTTTTTCGGGGGGTGGGGGTGCTTCATTTTGTTTTTAAGGAAAGAATAATAACACACATGACATTACTTGCCATTGGCTTTTACGTTCTCAGATGACTATTTCTTTCGATGACAAAAAAGTATTGATATAATGCCACGAATATAACATTTTGAGGGTAAAATCAGCTGTGCCAAATATTTCCCAAAGGATTGACAAGACAAGCATAGGCAGGGAAGAAATCTTAGTGGTCAGATAACCACAAAATATAATCTTATATAGAGAGCAATTATTTTTAAAGTCTTGTGAGTTTCTGTGACCAACACAGCAATATGATGTTTATGGTTTTTTCTTAAAGACTCACTAAAGGCAGAGAAACACCAATTGGAGTTTCATTCTGTTCTGGTCCATGTTGTTGGCCATTTCAGTCTGAGACCTATCACTGGCTCCAGAGATGGATCCCATGGGGGAGGAAACATAACCCAATACCACTTAGCACTATGCCATCGTGCTAAGTTATCGTTCTTGTTAAACATTATAATTTACTTCTAGGAAGGAGGTGGGTTCATGATGGTGTCTTGTCAAGCCAAGAAAATATTGCCTTACTCACATATGGATACTGGCTAGATTAATTCAGCACATTTCAGTTTTGTAAGAAGTATCTTTTATGGGGCTGTCTATACGTACCATACTTTCTGTACATACATACCCTCTATACCCAGGGAATCTAATGCTAGTTTAACAATCGAAGATGCAGTTTCTCATTTGAATTTTAAAAAATCAATGAGACAAGAATGAGTTCTTGCCATATTTTCCATTTAAAATGTGACACAAAGCTTGAATTGGCTTTACTCTTGTTTTGACACAGAGGTCTTCCTACTCCCATCAACCCTACCAACAGGTGCAGTCTATATTTGTTTGCCTTGTTAAGTTAAATTTGGCCAGGCAGCAGCAAGGATCGGCACAAAACCTGATCCCCGCTTGGAGCATTAGCACTTGGGCCTCCACTTCACCTGCATGGGACTATCTGACTTTTCTTGATGCTGACATAACATTATTCACAAAATATCTGAGTATGCTTGATTATCTAATAACTCACTGCTTTATTTAACCCAGTGGTTCTCAACCTTCTGGCCCTTTAAATACAGTTCCTTATGTTGTGACCCAACCATAAAATTATTTTCGTTGCTACTTCATAACTGTAATGTTGCTACTGTTATGAATTGTAATGTACATATCTGATATGCAGGATGGTCTTAGGCAACCCTGTGAAAGGGTTGTTCGACCGCCAAGGGGGTCGCGACCCACAGTTTGAGAACCGCTGATTTAACCTGTAGGGTAATGTGAATTAAAGATTAACTGACAAGTGCTCTTTAATAGGATTTAATTATGGCATAGAGAAGAATCTACATGAGACCGTAGTTAAACTGAAATCTTTGTAGTCCTCCTTTTTTGCCCTTTCCTGGGGAAAAACAATCTTTTCTCTCAATAAGAAATAGCAGATTCTAAAGGTTTTCTGTTATATTTAACAAGAGGCCCAGTGCATGAAATTCGTGCACTTGGGGGTGGGGAGTCCCTCAACCTAACATGTACCCTTTCGCAGTCCAGGAGCCCTCAGGGGATGTCTGACTAACGGCTTAGATCTGTCGGATATCCTTAGTGCTGCCATGGAGGTGGGAGGGGCTCTAGCCACTGCTGCTGCACTGGCCAGCCGTGAGCCTGGCTTCTGGCTGAGCAGCGCTCCCCCTGTGGGAGCGCACTGACCACCAGGGGGCAGCTCCTACATTAAGTGTCTTCCCCCTCGTGGCCAGTGTGCATCATAGCAACCGTTAATTCTGCCACTGGGCTGAAACCGGCTTTCCAACATCCCGAGGGGTCCCAGATTGCGAGGGTGCAGGCCAGGCCGAGGGACCCCACCGATGCACGATCAGGGCTGGGGAGGTTGGACAGCCAGGGTGGGACTGCGGGAGGGCTCCAGGGCATGTCCGGCCCTTTTCGCTCAATCCCGATTGTCAGGACCCCAACAGCAAGCTAACCTACCAGTTGAAGTGTCTGCTCCCTGGTGGTCAGTGCACGTCATAGCAAGCAGTTGAGTGGCCTTAGCATATCATTAGCATATTACGCTTTGATTGGTTGAATGGCCAACCAAACGACCGGACACTTAGCATATTAGGCTTTTATTATATATGATGATGATGTGGAAGCTAGGCCAAATACAAAAGATTTATGAAGTGGTAATTGTAAAGAAACCATGTAATAGCACTAAATAGCTAATCAATTGTAATTACAGGAAATAGTTAATGAATACATAATTAAAACGGCATCATGTATCTTTTGATTATAATTATTAAGGTACATGAATAAGCAGTATTTCTCAGATTTGTTGTCTTCTATGCGATTTTAGACAATATATCCAATACATCTGATCATTGTAGAGTAATTCCTTCACATCTGTATTACAGAAGACACTGGTCTTAATTTGCATGTCAAATAGGTGATTATAATAGCATCATATTCTAGACAAGTGGGTTATTCATTCCTTCTTGCAGTTGTTCAATGATATTTTGCTACTTGTTTAATTCAACATTGAGAGCCTTTTCCTCTTATTGAGTTATGGTCTATTTATTTAATATTTTCATTTGTTGGATTTTCAGTCTAGCTCTTTTATTGGGTCTTTATAGAAGATGTAAAACTAGAAAAATTACAAGGAGTGCCTACTGTGTACAAACAAAACATTCCCAGTCCAAATATGACTCTGACATGAAATCATAAACATTTGCAAAGATAATTTTTAACTGACACCTCTGCTTCTTGCATAGCATTCAACTGGGGCCTCCTTGGTCTTTTCAAAACCGGACTCTGCCAGCTGCCAGCTGCAGTGCACTGATTTTAATTTAGAAGAAAAGCTGCTACTTGTTTGGAAATCACTGTTCTTTTGTTTGTTTGTTTTTGCTTTTAAAAAAATACTCCCAGAGAAAAAAGTTGAGACCTAATCAGAACAGCTCCAATAAAAGATTTTCTACTACATTTGACCAAGAATTGTAACTCTGAGAATAACTGAATTTGGGTAGCCTGGACACATCGAACCCTAGAACTTTTTTTTTTACATTGAGGTACAATATATATAACATAAAATTTGCCATTTTACCAATTTTTAGGTATACAGGTCAGTGGCATTAAGTACAACCATGACCACTAATTATTTTCAAAATTTATCCTTCCATTAAGAAACTCTGTGCCTGATACTGTTGTAATTATCTGGTTATTTAACAGGATAGGAGTAAAGGAGGACTAGATAATATAGGTGTGCCATTTATACAGCTTTGCTAATTTAACACTCTCCAAGTCTGTTCCTGCTGATTGACGGGGAAGGGACTGGATAAAGGCAGTTTGGACGCATGCCCAGTAAGGTCTGAGTGATGTGAGAAGCTGTCTACCTGTCAGTCAGTCACACCTTGAAGCTAGAATAGGCATGGCCACTGCAAGGGCGCAAAACCTGAATATGTAAACTTCTGAACAAAGAAGTACCCTCTCTCTCACACACAGGGCTCTTGGCTTTTGCCTCTCCTGCTTGCCTGTGCCCTGTGACTCCTGCTGTAGGGGGCATGCTCCCTGCACTCACCCCTGTGGCTCATGGCCAGATGGGACCCACACAATGGACTGATAGACTGAATTTGAACTGAGGCTGAATTGGACCCGGCTGCAACATGAAAGAAAGCTCTGAACATGGGCTCTCCTTTTGGCTCTGCTGGACTCCCAGCTGCACCTTTTTCAGGACTGGGTTAAGGGACATAGGACTTTATAACGCAAGGAATAAAACTCCACACAAATAAAGCCTTTTATCACATCTCAGTCTTCCATGGGGGCTTCTGAAAATGCTTATTTCAGTGGTACCCCAAGAAACACACTTCTACTCGTGTCTGAAAAATCGGGCCCATTAATTCCTCCAGCAGCAAAACCATTAAGCAAAACTCATATTCCACCCTCCTCAATCCCTAGTAGCACTAATTTACTTTCTCTTCCCAAGAATTTGCCGTTTCTAGATATTTTATATAAGTGGAATCATAGAATATTTGTCCTTTGTATTTGGCTTACTTCTATTTAAAATAATGTTTTCCAGGTTCATCCAGGTTGTAGCATAAGTCAGGACTTCACTCTTCTTTATGGCCGAATAATACAGTGTGACAAAAGTAGGTTTACAGTTGTTCATATGGAAAACAATGCAATAATTAATACCTAATAATATGAGAATAAACTCTGTTTTGCATATTCACAACTATAAACCTATTATTGTCCCAGCCTGCATATTGTATATATATACCACATTTGGTTTATTCATTCAACTATTGATAGACACTTGTATTGTTTCCACCTTTTGACTACTATTAATAATGCTGCTATGAACAATGGCGTACAAGTATCTGTTTGAGCTCTTGTTTTCCATTTTTTGGGTATTTACCTACAAGTGAAATTGCTGGCATATGATAATTCTATGTTTGCATTTTGAAGGAACTGCCAAATTGTTAAACTATTTCTACAGAAGTTGCATCATTTTACATTTCCTCCAGCCATGCATAGGGTATGGGGGAGGTTCTAATTTCTCCACATCCTTGCCAATACTTGAGTGTGAAGTAGTACCTTACTGTGGTTTTGGTTTGCATTTCCCTAATGTTAGGTATATTTTCATGTGCTTTTTGGTCATTTGTGTATCATCTTCAAAGAAATGTCTAAAATGTCTAAATATATGCCCATTTAAAATTTGTTGTCTTTCTGTTGTTGAGTTGTAGGAGTTGTAAATAGATATATAACTGATCTTTGTGTGTTGATGTCATATTCTGATATCAGATATATGATTTACAAATATTCTCTCCCATTTTGTGGGTGACAAGGATTGCTGGCAACCACCAGAGGATGGGAACAGCCTATGAGAGATTCCACCCAGAGTCGCAGAGGGAGCATGGTTCTACTGACATCTTGATTTCAGACTTGTAGCCTACAGAACTATGAGAGAATAAATTTCTGTTGTTTTAAGCTACCCAGTTGGTGTTACCTTTTACCATAGTCCTGAGAAATGAACACATGTTCCAACTTTGATACCTTTTATTTCTTTTTCTTGCCTAATTGCTCTGGCTAGGATTAACAGCAATCCTTTCAAACTCTTGCAACACACTTAAGAGGTGGGATGACTTCCTCATGCTATGAGGCCAGCATAATACTTACTAGTATACCAAAGCCAGATGCAGACCCAACAAGGCTTCAGACAAGTACCCCCAGTATTTACTGATGCAAAAATCCTCAACAATATACTAGCAATCTGAATTTAAGAGCATAATAAAAGGATTATACACCACGACTAAGTGGCATTTATGGTAGGAATGCAAGGATAGTTAAACATATGAAAATCAATCAATATAGTATACCACATTCATAGAAAGAAGAGGAAAACTCACAATCATCTCAGTTGATGCAGAAAAGGCATTTGAAAAAATTCAACACCACTTCTTGATCAAAATATTCAATAAACCAACATAAAAAAAAGAATTTCTACAAAATGATAAAAGCTACATATGAAAAAGTCCAACTAACAATACTCAATGGTGAAAAGCTGAAAGCTTTTCCCCTAAGGTCAGGAAGAAGACAAGAAGGCCTGCTTTTGCAACTTTCACTCAACAGAGTACAGTTCCTACTTGCTGATCTTTCCACAGAGGAACAGGATAGATCTGCCTATTCTGCCATTTTGCTGGTGTTACTCCCAAACGCTAGAACTTTTATACTATCATCATCTGTAAAATTGTACTTAAAATTCAGATATATGCAAATAATAGCACTGGCAAATAAAATTAATCATTAGCTAACAAATCACATCAAAATAATTTAGATACCATGGCTTTAGTTCTAAATTAAAAGATGTTTTCATTTACATAAAATTGCACATTAATCATTAGTTATACTGTGTTTCTCTCAGTATGTTTAGATTGTTCCCTGTCAGACTCTAGATATATAAAAGAGAGGTGAGAGATTCATGATTTTTTACTAATCATCAATGAAACTTGAAGGATGACTTTCATTTAGTGTCAAAACTCAATATTACCATTAGCCCTTTATTTGTGAGACAAAAATGGCCTATGTCCGAAAGTATTAAAGTTCTCATCTGACTACATTTCCAGTGTTCACATTTCTGGATTATTCTGTTTACTCAGACATAAAGGAATGCACATATTAGAGGGGGATATTGTATCTCCACTGCTAATTCCTTTGAGGAAGAAAATTTTCTAAGTACATTACTAACCTTTCTTTTTGTCTATTTTCTCTGCTCTGGGAAGTGGAGTGATGGGTAAATCTGGGAAGGCTCAGTCCTGCCCTTCTTTCTCTTGGGAATGAGCTGCCTGCAGGGAGAAAAACACCTCTTCGACTTTCCAGGAGCAGATTCTCCCCTCCCTTTAGAAAAAGGGCTGTCCTGGTTTAGTGTTGCCTACATCTAGATGTGTTCTCTAATTCTGGAGGCTTTGTGAGCAGGCCCATTTGGCTCTCATATTAAACTATATTCTCCAACTTGCCTTTTATAAAGGTTTGTTTTTTTTTGGATTACTATCCAAAGTTAAATCTCCTCTGTCACCATATATTTGACCCCCTTTACCCTTTACTACCACAATGTAACAGACAGATGACATATTATAGAATTGTACACATGAAACCTATATAATTTTATTAACCAATGTCACCCCAATAAAAAATGAAGGTGGTATCTTTGACCTCCACATTCTTTGTTTTATTTTTTAGTTTGTTTAGAACATAGTCGGGGAGAAGGAAGTCGTTTTGCTTCACTTACTCCTCCTATCTAAAGTTGGTATCCTTCCTGAATTCTCTATCATCAAAAAGCTTTGAGCCTATAGTAAACAAAGCTGAAAATCCAACAAAGTCCACCAAGAGCTTTCTGAATCTTTAATCAAGCTCCTATGTTTTTCTCCAATCAAAGGAATTGAGGCGACTTCTTTGCAATTTCAGAAAGTAGTTTTTTCTTTAAAGAACACCTTAGGCTATTTGGTTATTATTTGGATCTTTCTAAACTTACTATTGAACCTGATGTTGCACACTGAGGAAGAAAGCTTGAATCCTTTTACTGGGAAAAGGCTGACAAACTCTTCTATGTAAGAATATAGGCAGATCTTCAAAGTTCATTTGATATGTAATCTACTCCTGAAGAAATAAACTTTTAGACAATCTGTTCTACTAGGCAGGTAAAAACTTATTCTGCACACATGACGTTTCTGAGTACACTTACCTCTGCTGTGTACTTTGCAGAATTCCCCACGATGACAATGACCTTTCCTTTGAAGCTTTGGAGCATAGCGGTGTGAGGGCCCTGGGTAAGTTCCCCTTCAGCGGTGAATGCGGTGCTGAATGGAATGTTGATGCTGCCTGAAATGTGACCCCGAATAAAACTGAGAAGGGAAGTTTAAGGAAAACACTTATTTGTGTGCAGACTTGAAAGAGAGAGAAAGAGAGAGAGAGAGAGAGAGAGAGAGAGGTAATTGATTCCCAGAAGATAGTACCATAAAAGTCAAACACAGAGACCAGACTTGAAAATTCCCGGAGTGGACAAAACCAGTTTAGTCATACGAGTAAAGTTTAATTTAGCTTAATTTCCAAGACAAGCGAGGCTGACTTGACCTGGTTCACATCTTGCCTATGCCTTTGAAAATCATAAGTGAAACTCAATTTGTTCGCCCAAATTGATAGGAAGTAACCGCTAACCAATTCCCTTTCATTTAAGAAAATTCGAATACTGTGACCAATAAACAGTCATTGCCTCCACACTGCATTATGACACTATGCCTCTGAGCCTTATTTGATGTTCTGGTTTGAGTGTTCTTGGTTTGCAAATTGTCTCTTTGGTGTGTGCACAATAAACTGTTACTAATTACTACTTTGGTGATTCATTGGCTTTACTTATGAATTTTTGACAGTTCTAAACATCTTCCATGCTCATATGAGTACTTTATCTAAATGAAATAAGGCACCTCTAAGGGAAAAAAAAGTTAAATGTGAAAATGTAATGGAAAAGAGAAAGGAAGATGACTGGCCAAAGATGTAAAGAATTTCCTGACTAAATGAAGCATTGTGAAAGTGGTCCGGATGCAGCAAATCAATGGCAATTGCATGGGCCACATAATAATCATGCCTTTAAGTTCATTACTACTACTATGATTACTCCTAAGCTCTGAAAGGAATATAGCCAAGCAGACATTCCCAGATATAATTTGATACTGCAAAAGTCTATCTCCTTTGGGTAAGCGATTGCTAAATGGGACTCTATTTAGAATTGTTAAGGTCAACAGCACTGGTTGGAAACAGTTCTGTTGGTTTATTTCTCAAGTAAATTTAGCCGACATTCCCACTCTTCAATTTTATGGCCTCGAAAGGGACTGATGCTTATTATATTTGCACTTTGGCAGGGTTCTGATGGTTTCATTGACTATAAATTTTATTTTTGGAATGAAAAGCGTCTATTAGCTTAAAATATTTAGAAATACCTTAAGATCTTAAAGAAAAAAATATATGCCCTCCTCAGTAAGTAAAAAGTACAATTAAAAAAGTACAACTAAAAGATGATTATTTATATAGAGTCTATAGAGAAAGACATTCTTAAATATTATTATCTGTTGAATAACTATTCACATAAATAAAACAACTGTAAAAACAGGTCTAAAGGAGATATATATGATGCTTTGGTAGAATATGTCCATTTGGAGAGGACAGGGTAAGTTTTCACTGAGAAAGTAAGTGATGGCCGAGTTAAAATTTGAAGAATTAGTAAAAGGTATTTAGGTAAAGAAATGGAATGGAGACAGAAGAAATTTGAGGCTCTTATTCTCAAGAAAGATGGTGCACACTGACCACATACTTTACATTTAAAATATTTTAGTCAGCTGCTTCTTCCTCATTTTTCCTTTAAAGAACATTTGGCATTAATAAAGAACTATTAAAAAGTTCTGAAAATGAAAAGAAAGATAGAACATCAGTATCTCATTGTTTAGAGTCTTCTAGAAAGGACAAAGAATTCATGATCATTGGCAGATCTTCCTTGGTTTTTATCAGTACTACTCTCTCAAACATTTACAATTATCCAATGTTCTCAATTTCAGTTTTCATGACCAGTAATGACTTTTTTCTCAGAATGTCATTAGTCTGATAGCACTTTTATTGTCAGTAAGAACATACCTTAAAATGAAAATTTTTGATAACACAAAGAACCTAATGACTCAAATATTATTTTCAAATGTATATACATCTACCAAACTGAATCAGTTGCTAGATATTTTATTTATCAAAAAGCCTTTAGCCCTTATCAACCATGAACGCTTTTGTTTTTTTTTAGCGTTTTTATAGTAGCAAAAGCAATACAAACCTATCTTGGTCAAATACTATAGCAGACATGTTTGAGTTGCCTGCCCACCCCCCATTCTCTTGCTGAAAGGGCTTCAACTACTGACCCTGATGAAAGGGTGAGCCCTCAGCTGTCATGTTTGTATCAGATGATTCTCCCACAATCATGATTGACAGCATAGTAGGGAGAGAGAAGTGAAGGGTTATCTGATGCAGGCTGAGCCAATCAGGTTCTCTCCTTTGAAAATCAGAAATAAAGATAAAATACAATGCTCAGACTATACTAAGCTTTATAAGCTAATGTCACATTTGAGTGTCTTCTATATACAACTTGTTCAGCAACATTTTAGAAAGTCGGTGACTATGGAATAATCTACTTATACAAAAACCCTGGATGTAACATCACGTCCCAAAGCTCAACCAACTGGAAGGAAGTCAGTCCTGCAGGGGTCGTCTTCGAAACGGCTTCACCCTCCCCCAGCTGTTTCCTGGAGGGCGAGGTTTCAGGCAGGAACCATCTCTCAGGGCGAGGTTTCAGGCAGGAACCTACCCTCGGAGTGGAGTGTGGAAGTACTGAGTCCTGGGTTGCCTTGCCAAGGGCTGCGCCCTCCCTGACCTATTTCCCGCGAGGCCTGAGGGAAGAACCCACCCTCGGAGTGCCAGGAGTGCCCAGCAGCAGTCAGTCCTGGGTTGCTGAGGCGGAGGCCACAGCATGGTAGAACTCTGGGTCTGGCCCAATAGGGGGTGTGGCCGGCCTTCAAACCAGACCCTGACAAGAGGGAAGAGGGAGCCCCATTCCTCACAGAATCTGCTGTTGGAAAGCTTGCTGTCAGTGGTCTACCAGCCAGGAACCCCATTCACCTGCACCCCGGACCCTGACAGGAGGGAGGAGGGAGCCCTATTCCTCATGCAATCGACAGGTGGCCAGCTTGCTGTCAGGGGCCTGGCAGCTAGGAATCCTATTCACCTGCATATCTGTATAAAGTTTTAATACATTATATTAGAGGTCATGGTGGTACTGTTTTACCCACAGTGTCTACAGGAATTGCTACAAATTTACTTCTCAGTGGAAGCACCTTTCATTCCCAATATAAATTACCCATTCCATTAAATAAAACTTCCATTTCTAGACTCAATATAAAGAGCGAAGTTGCTAAAACTATTAAAAAGGTCCAACTTCTCATTATTGATGAATGCACCATGGCATCCAGTCATACTATGAATGCCATAGACAGATTACTAAGAGAAATTATGAGTCTGAATATTGTATTTGGTGGGAAAGTTCTCTTTCTTGGAGGGGATTTTCAACAATGTCTCAGTATTGTGCCGCATGCTATGTGATAGGCCATAGTACAAACGAGTTTAAAGTACTGCAATGTTTGGGGATGTTTCAGAAAGTTGTCTCTTACAACAAATATGAGATCAGAGGATCCTGCTTATAGTGGATGGTTAGTAAAACTTGGAGATGGCAAACTTGATAGCAGTTTTCATTTAGGAATGGATATTACTGAAATCCCCTGTGAAATGATTTGTAATGGATCTATTATTGAAGCTACCTTTGGAAATACTATATCTATAAATAATATTAAAAATATATCTAAACGTGCAATTCTTTGTCCAAAAAATGAGCATGTTAAAAAATTAAATGAAGAAATTTTGGATATACTTGATGGAGATTTTCACACATATTTGAGTGATGATTCCATTGATTCCACAGATGATGTTGAAAAGGAAAATTTCCCCATAGAATTTCTTAATAGTATTACTCCTTCGGGAATGCCGTGTCATAAATTAAAATTGAAAGTGGGTGCAATCATCATGCTATTGAGAAATCTCAATAGTAAATGGAGTCTTTGTAATGGTACCAGATTTATTATCAAAAGATTACGACCTAACATTATTGAAGCTGAAGTATTAACAGGATCTGCAGAGGGAGAGGCTGTTCTGATTCCAAGAATTAATTTGTCCCCATCTGACACTGGCCTCCCATTTAAATTGATTCGATGACAGTTTCCGGTGATGCCAGCATTTGTGATGACTATTAATAAATCACAAGGACAAACTCTAGACAGAGTAGGCATATTCCTACCTGAACCTGTTTTCGCACATGGTCAGTTATATGTTGCTTTCTCTTGAGTTTGAAGAGCATGTGACGTTACAGTTAAAGTTCTAAATATTTCATCACAAGGGAAATTAGTCAAGCACTCTGAAAGTGTTTTCACTCTTAATGTGGTGTACAGAGAGATATTAGAATAAGTTGAATCACTTTATCAGTCATTGCATCACTGTTGTTTTTATATCATGTTTTTGTTGTTTTCATATCATGTTTTTGTCATTTTTTATCATGCCTCTGTTGTTGTTATATCCTTTTGTTACTGTTTATTTATTAATAAATTTATATATTATTTTCATATACATTTTACTAATTTCCTTTCATCTCTCACACTTCTATTATAGAGAAAGGGCAAATAGCAATATTAAAATATCTCCGCTAATTAATTCCCTTTTAATGTGCAAGAATTTCATACACCGGGCTACTAGTAGTAGTTATAAAAACATCTGGTTATTATAGCAGTCATCTGGTCAGGTGTTTTAGAATAGAGCTGTTTACTACTCTGATAGCACTCGGTGATCGGCAAACATTTTTCTCTGGTAACTGGTGACTTTATCCTGTTGCAGTAAGCTGTTTCCTTCCCCCAAAACATACCACTCTGCTCAACATTCCATTTGGCAGACATTACCAAAGCACTCAAGAGTGTGCTTATAACAAAGATACATTTTCACATTAAACAAAATTTGGTAACCCAATATACAACTAAACCAGAAAAAGTAATTAGATTTTTTTACAACTAATTATTAGAACAGTATTAACAGGTAAGGATGATGGGCACTGTTTTCTCAGTTTCTGAAACATGAAGATATTTCTGTATTCCTAAGTCAGTCTCCAAAACAATACTGCCAATACATGCACTATACTTTAATCAAGCAGATAGGATAAATAGCAGTTTTAAAAATAATACAGGTATATTGTATAGGTAAATTACATAGGTAAATGCTCATATTCTAGAAAGTTCCTTTACTTTACAAAAATATTTTAAAATTCCTTTAACATATTTGATGGCTCAAAATTGAACACAGAAAGCATCTTATGTTTTTCTAAATCCTAAAAGAACACAGCATTTTTGTTGCGTACCACACTTAGTGACATTATATCTCTCTATCCAGAGCATACCAGCATTTCACCAGACCACTTATGAAGGTATCACACCTTTATATTAACTTGTTTGTTGCCATGTTAACTAATTATAATTAGTTAAACAGAGCCAGCCCGAAGTAAAGGCTACACCTTTAGAATATCAATAGATACAAGGGAATATGGAATTAAACCCATGCCTTTCTCATATATAATGTAACTAAACAGCATTAATTGATGTAAAGGTTACATCTTTAGACAGCATCATTTTTCCTTGCTAAATCTATTGCTGCTTTCTTTGAATGGCATCACCGTCTCCCATATCAGTCTAAAACTTCATTTTTGACATCTCGCCAGTGGCAACATCTAACATCCTGTTGCACTAATAAATCCCATCCTCCTGTCTCTCTATTCCCATTACCACTTACTTGCCTATTTCAGACACTCATTACCTTGAGCTTAGACTATTGCATCAGATTTCTGTTTTCCCCCCAAACTCTCATTTTGCCACCTGGAAATCCATTTTATTGGATTAAAAATTAAAAAACAAAGTTCTGATGATCACCCCTGTTGAACAACCTTCCCTGGAGACCTATAAAACAAAGCTCAGATTTCTCAGTTCAGCCCTCATGAATAGGACCTAACTACTTCAGTTCCCACCAAACTGAATCACCTACTGTTTCCAGTATAAGTCTTACCAAGCTGCTATAGTTTTCTCTTCCTAAATGCCTTTTTCCTTATTTCTGAGTGTTCAAATATTAATCATTCTTTAGGATTCCTTCATGAAAGTTTCTCTACCCACAGTGTCTATATACCTCTCATGACATTATTTAGATCTTGTCTAAAACATACTAATGTACATGGCTTCCATCAAGACTTAAAACAATTTATAGGAAGGATCTATTTTTATCACATCTATGAAACTCTTACAATGCTGAATATAGTGCCTAGAACATACTAGTATCTTACATATCTACTGAGTAAGTTTCAGAATTGTGCCAAACCTAGAATATGTGTCAGTGACAAATATGTTAAATGCCTCCGGTCCCTCCTAGCTAGTGGCACCACTACCTATCAATACTTGAAATGCCATGATAAATAATTCTCCTTTGTCAATACACAGGATAAGAAAGGGGAAAGAAACAGCAACAAAAATTATCTCTCTGGATTTTCTCCAGCATAGGTACTAACCCAAAGGGCCCAATACAATTGGTTTATTTTAGGGTACATCTAGAATCTTCAATCTTTGTGCTGTGAATATGAAGGGATGTTTATGTACATCCAATCTCGGGGCAATTCCATTCTTCTAGTTTTGCCTGGACAGGACCTCCTCTCTTATCCTTCCTCCACTTACCTGGTCAAAATTCTTTAATACTTTCTTATAGCCTTTGGAATACAATCCAAACTTTTTATGCAACATTCTCCAGGAAGCTGCCTTTGCCTACTCTGGTGGCATTTCCCATCCTCATATATTCCAACCACGCACATCCAGAGTACTTGTAATTCACTGAATGTGTCCTTCTCACACCCTGTGCACCCAGACAGTATGTGTTTTCAGTCTGAAATGTCCTCTCTCTTCACCAATGGGAAGATCTACCTCAGGCACCATCTGGCTTAGGTGATCATCCTTATAGTCCCATGGCCTTCTGGGTATGCCTCAGACATAGACATTTCAGGCTGTATTATAATTATCTATTTAATGTGTCTGTCTTAGTCACAAGACTGTGAGCTCCTAGTGGACCGGGGTTCTCCATTGCTGGGCAAAGTAGTCCTCAAACAGGATTAACTGGCTGAGTAAATGAGACTGCATGGCACTCAGGACTTGGGTCTCGGAGCAAACAGGAGCTCATCAACAATAAATGGACCTCTCACAATTAATGATTAATCCAGATAGAGGAGACATTCCTCAGGAGTGGCTACCACGTACCCCCACATACACCAGATCCATTCAGATAAGGGTAGTCTGAACCTCCACCCAAATGGGATGAAAAAAAAAATCTCACAGAACCTCATTATTACCTACCCTGCTCTGCACACAAGTATCTCTTAATTATTGTGAAGAAATTTAAAAAACTTAATTATTTAGGGCACAGAGGCAAGAATAATGCTAACACGCCTAAGAATGAAAAACATGGTATAATAATGAAAGCAACTGAGTTTATGTGTTTTTCAAATTAAAAAATGTAAAACTGAACTTGTCTTCCCTTTGCTTTCAATATTTAAAAAAAAGGTAAAAAGTTTACAAATAAAACTGCAAAAACAGCCTTGACATCAAGCAAATGAGAATAACATCCCTTCAAAGTACTTCTGTTTACAGATACCACCAGTTGGACCACGTCTGTTTACGTGACTAACACGACTCTTATTATGAACTCCGAGAATTTTGTAACTCAAACTATTTACAACTATTGAAGAAAACAAATTTGGCTAGTGTATTATCTTTGATGCTAGTAACATTACTTACGGAATGTATGCCACTACATGAGAAACATTTTCTATTGCCTCTTTAAAATCTGCAATTACATAATTTTTTTTTCTGAAATCCCAATAATGTATTGGAGAACAGACATAACAGACTTTACTGTTATCTAGATTGACATTTTATATTTTTCCTTATAAAAACAAAAATAAAATATGATTTCCACAAAAATTTCACTGTTTAGCCTCCTTGTTATAAGCTGTTCAGCTCTCATATTAAGGACTTACACCAGATAATCTGTAGGGTTGATTCTTATTCTACATTTGGGATTATGCCTTTATTGTCAGGTGGGTGAAGCCATCTCCATGTCCTCTAGCCTTCCTTTTCTGAACTCCCCACCCTCACTCGCTCCCACCAAGTTTAGTGGCAGTTTCCTTAGATTGTTAATTCACTTCTCCTCACCTACAATCATAAAAACAGGTAACAGATTAAAATATTTCCTCTTGCAGGGTATTTGTAAGTTAATTGAAAATATTTAAAATACAAGGTAAATGCCTGAAGCTTTAACAGACTTTCAGTTGAGGAGGTTCAGGACAGGCTACTCTCAAAGATAGCATCTTGGCCTATGGAATTTTTTAAACTGAAGAAATTTGAGAAACAACATGTGCAGAAAGGACTTTCTGTCTTTCCCCGAATCAGGTTATAAAACCTGCACTGAGAAGTGCCCTCCCTATCCCAGAGAAAATCTCACAAGAGTTCTATTTGCATAAATTATTTTAATTACTTTAATAATAGCCTTTAAAATGAAAATAGGGTACTACACTATGATGCTATGTTGTTTGATAATTTTATAAAAAACTATGACTAAAGATTCAACCAAAAGAAACATAAGCTAAAAAACTGAAGGTATTTTAAGCCTTTGAAGTAACAAATAAGAACTTATAGCCCTAACCAGTTTGGCTCAGTGGATAGAGCGTCGGCCTGCGGACTGAAGGGTCCCAGGTTCGATTCAGGTCAAGGGCATGTACCTTGGTTGCGGGCACATCCCCAGTTGGGGGGTGTGCAGTGTGCAGGAGGCAGCTGATCAATGTTTCTCTCTCATCAATGTTTCTAACTCTCTATCTCTCTCCCTTCCTCTCTGTAAAAAATCAATAAAATATATTAAAAAAAAAAAAAAAAAGAACTTATAGACCAGGGGTCCCTGACCAGTCAAATGGAAATTAATGCTTGTTTGGGAGTCAGTGCACTCACCTACTCTGCTAAGAAACTTCCAGTATCCCTGAAGCCTGAACAATCAGGGACATGAACATTTATACTCTCACCATACTCAGGGACCTCACAGTTTAGGGAAAATAGAAAGTAGTAACTTTTCACAAAGAGGTAGGGATATATCATTTGATTTAGTGGCTTCTCAAATTGTATTTTCAGTAATCAAAGACTCTACAAATTGCTTCAGAAGTTCTGCAAATGTATGGTTTTAATTTCATTTTAAAACTGTGATTAAAAATATGCACATGAAAATTTATATGGCAATTTTAGCATATGAAAAAATCCACTAACCTGCTAACCCTCACATATTATCCTCATTTATAGTTAGGAAATGCTATGAATGTTAACTTATGAAGAATCCTATATAATAAAAGCCTAATATGCTAAGTGTCTGGTCATCCCTTCAACCAATCAAAGTGTAATATGCTAATGATATGCTAAGGCTGCTCAACTGCTTGCTATGACTTGCACTGACCACTAGGGGGAAGACAGTTGACTGGTCGACCAGTTGCTATGACGTGCACTGACCACCAGGGGCAGACGCTCCAACCGGTAGGTTAGCTTGCTGCTGGGGTCCTGACGATAGGGACTAAGTGAGACGGCTGGACATGCCCTGGAGCCCTCACGATCCCTCCCTAGCTGGCCAACCTCCTGCATCCCTCCCAAGCCCTGATCATGCACCGAGCCTCTAGTATTAATTATAAAAGTCTTCATTTATATTTTATATATTGAGTTTCAAAGAAAAACTTTATTTTAAAAGGGAGTTGCTCTGTTCAAAAACAAATTTGAAAATCTAATAGATGATGAAAAAATTAGGATAAAGATTGAACTGTTACTATTTTGTACTCATTTATACTTTAATGCCAAGCAAAATTACCAGAAATTATGGTACATTTAATGTCAGTGAAAAATATGATCTCTATAAGTCAATATTTTGAAGATTATAATAAATTTAATGACGAGCTCTGGCAAACCCTTTCTAGCCTACAAGTTAGACCAGGTAAATACTTCTCATCTTTGCTGAAATTTTAGCCAGAGTAGGAAGGATTCAAACCCCCCAAGAACAATACACACTAGAGAAACACAAAAACTAATAAAATATCCCAACATTCTGGTTTTGTTTGGAAAGCATTTTCGGGCCTCTGGTATGTAATATTTTCTTATAAAACATTATGCAACTCTACTATGGCATCCGGCTTGAGAGTTACTTAGCTATTTGAATTCAGAGGAATCCCAGATATGTTCATTGCTTTTACCACATGCCCTGTAAATGTAAAAGAAACAATATGAATAAGGCAGGACCACCCTCCAAAACCGCATGTACAAAGGATACTCTTCGCTATTCCGGATGTCAACCACCAGGAGCTTTGGTTTACTGGACTTGGTCTTCTTGGTGGGTGTTTTGAAGTGGCCTGTCACTGTGAGCTCACACAAGTCAATCAGGTCCTCTGCTGAAATCCGGGGAGAAACTTCTGACTTTAGGTCATTTAATGGGATGGATTCTCTTGACTGAAAGAAACATACAAATAACACAAATATTGAGAATATTATAGAGACAAAGTGTAGCCAGTAAGAATATCTTCAGGCTCTTGATATCAATCACTATAAGCACACAGGAGAACAAGAAACAACCTCCCAGTCTACTGTGTAACCATGTTACTATTGAGGCTTACACTTTTATTAGTCACAGATATAGAAAACATTACACTTTTGACTACTACCAAGCTCTTGGTTCAAATGTGAAAGAGATGAGGAAGATTTTTCCTTATGAGAGCACTGTGTATCTTTAAAAGCAGTTGTTTCTTCTCTAGTTGGTTTGGCACAATGGCTAAAGTGTCAGCCCATGGACTGAAGGGTCTGGGTTTGATTCTGATAAAGAGCTGAAGGGTTCTGGGTTTGATTCTGGTAAAAGGCATGTACCCTGGTTGCAGGCTCAATCCAAGCCCCGGTTAGGGCATGTGCAGGAGGCAACCAATCGATGTGTCTCTCTCACATCTATGTTTTTCTCTCTATCTCTCCCCATTCCTTTCACTCTCTCTAAAAGTCAATGGAAAAATATCCTCAGGTGAGGATTAACAAAAAAATAAAAATAAAAAGCATCTTAAAAAAATAATTTGAGCAATTTCTTGATGTAGAAACAAAATTCTAGAGTTAGGTTGGGCTTCAGGAATAGTCCAGTGCTTTGGGACTGTTTTACAGTATGCTCAGATTTGCCCTTCTCCATGTTGGTGTGATCTTTAGACTGGCTTCTTAAAAAGCAATTACAAAAATAAAAAGGGGGAGGAGGATGTTTATGTGTTAAATTTTTTGAATTATGATGCAGAGCGTTGTACAGCAGCTGAAATGCTTTGGTCTTCCAGTGCAAAAGCCTTCGCCGAGTTAGCCCAGTGGAAGGATGCACAAACCAGACAAGAGTTTTAACAGATCCAATAATGATGTGGGGAAGAGGTTGTGTTTTGTATCTTTCCAGAAGGAGCAATGCAGCCAGAGTGTTATGTGTGTCACCACAATGGACCCAGAGAAGCTCCTTGTCCCTTTGTTCAAAAGACTGAGAGTTGCCCCAATGATAGCAATGTGGAAAAAGAAGAAAATGAAGGCTACACAACGGGCCGAGGTGCCAATATGGGGTCAGCTGAAGAAATTAATGACTGAAGCCCAGCAAATGGTAGAAAAGCAAGAAGTGGAAGCTACTCCCTCAACCATGTTTCTGGCTATGCTTGCATTGGTTAGCTGCTAGTCTTCTGTAAAGTCTTGTGCAGCCAAGTCCAAGGACTCTGAGTAAATATAAACCAGCAGCAAAAGAAACTTTCATTTTGTAGCTAAAAAACGTTAACATGTCTGTAGTTTGATTTCTCTCTTATTGCTGTGTTGCATTGGCATTGTTTTGTTATTGTTTTAATAGCCAGAGTTTTGATCTTGATGTTCAAGTTTTACTTTTATGTTTATTGCAGTAGCTTAAAAACAAAAAAGGGGGAAATGTAGGAAGCGGCTCTAGGGTCAAGCCTCGGACTGACCTGTGGCAGGGCCACAAATAAGTCCCAGCTTGGAGGGCAGAGCCCTCCTAGCATAATTAAGTTTGACCTTATAGTCCTCCTTAGTTCCTTCTTAGGTAGCTAATGGACTGTGGGAGGTGCAGCAAGTGCTGCCAAAACAAGGTGAAACTCACAAGAACATTGTAAACATGTTGACCATTACCCTTGTTTTGCTTTGTGTGCTGACTATAAAATAAAGACTCGGCTTGCAGGCCATGGCACTGTCTCTCCATCAGAGAAGCAGCATCCCACCGAGCCTCAGCTGTATTCTCTTGTCTGTCTTCTTTAATCCTTCATTGCCCCTCCTCAGGCTCATCAAACATGCCCGTGCTGGACATAGCACAGTATATTCTTTCATTTTTTTGTAAATTCCTCTGAGATATCATCTCACACCTGCCAGAATGTCTACCATCAATAAATCAACAAACAAGTGCTGAAAAAGATGTGGAGAAAAGGGAACCCTAGTATACTGCTAGTGGGAATGCAGATTGGTGCAGCCATTATGGGATTTTTTTTTTGAGAGTGGAATTTACTAAAAAATAAATAAATAAAAAATGGAACAACCATTTGGCCCAGCAATCCCACTTCTAGGAATATATCCTAAGAAGCCCAAAACATGAATCAGAAATAATATATGCACCCCTATGTTCATAGCAGCATTACTTACAATAGCTAAAATCTGGAAATAGACCAAGTGCCCAGCAGTAGATGAATAGATAAAAAAGGTGTGGTACATTTATACAATGGAGTACTATGTAGCTTTAAAAAAGAATTATTTCTTATTCTTTGCAATAGCATGGATGGACCTGGAGAGTATTATGTTGAGTGAAATAAGTAAGTCAGAGAAAGACAAATATCACATGATTTCACTTGTAAGTGGAATCTAATGAACATAATAAACTGACGAACAAAAAGGGACCAGAGACATGGAGGTATGGAACAGACTGACATATCTCAGGTAGGGGAAGGGTGAATAATAGAGGGGATGGGAAGAGATTAACCTAAGAACTCAACTATATAAGTAAAAGTGTATTATGCTAATAAGACCAGACAGCTAAACGACATTCCGGACATCCTTCCAGACGAAGCTGGGGCTGCGAGGGCCAAGGCAAGCTGCCGCGGCTGTGAGGGCCGAGCCCCTTACACGAACTTCATGCATCGGGCCTCTAGTATACATATAAGCATAACCAATGAACACAGACAATAGTGTAGTGCAGGCCTGGGGTCGAGCAGGGGCTGGGAGGAGAGGGAAAAGGGGGAAAAATTGGAGGACATCTGTTATAATGTCAACAATAAAATTAAATTAAAAAAGCGGATTTTATCAAGATCTAGATTAAGTGATGACAGTGGAAATTGACAGCTTTGTTCTATTTATTATCTTTTTTTTCTTTCAATCTTTCTCTTTTCACTACTTTTCCTTGGCTTACAGATATACCCAATATTTTCCCACCCACAGTGGAAAATAAAACACTATAGCAAATAAGAAAATTACTTTCCAAGTGGTGGGTTTTCCCCCAGCTACTATCCCTCTACCTTCTCATCTTTAGTTTGTTTTTCCCATCCACTCCTGAATCACTGCAACTTGGTTTCTGTCATGATACAGAATAAGGAGTGGACCACTGACAGGGGAAAGGAAGAAAGACACATGAAAGGCACTATAAGAAAACAGATGGAAGGTAAAGGGTAAGGTTGAGTAAATAATGGTTCTTATGTTCTGAATATGGATGATTGGGGAAAAAGAAGATAGTAACAGTGACAGACAGTAGATAAGGGGATGACAAGTTCAGATTTAGATATGTAAAACTGAGGTTGCATAAGGTCTACCAAGCTGAAGTGTTGAGAATGCATTTAGAGACAGAAACTGGTGTTTGGGGGAAGTCATGACGAGAGGATCATATTTTTGTGATTATAAGCATAGAAATTGAAGTTTAAGTCATGAGAAAGAGTAAACAATTTGAAGAAAAATGAAAAAAAAAAGGCAGAACGAAATCCCAAATTTAGCAGGTACATTCCATACAGTCTGCTGAGAAAAATCTTAAATTACGCAAACTATTAACAAGAGTTGGAAACACATAAAGCTGAGATTCTTTAGGGAAATATCCATCAATTTTTATTTTTCCACATGTCTATAATAAATAGACTCTTCTTTCTTAGTGCTAGATATTTCAAGCTCACGTATGAGACAGGCTTTTGTGAATGGTACAGACATTAACTATCATCTCAAAGGAATTTTAACAATGAAAAACTATCTTCAGAAACTACCAATCTACAAGGATCTAGTTATTCATATATTTAAAACAATAAATTGCTACAGTGGTATGTTGGTGTTTTTATTTTTCCCTCTTGGTTTTAGAGAAAACAGGGGGAGTCTGCTATTTCTATTATAGAAATATAGCATTTGAAATGGAGTTTGAAATAAAACCGTCATGCTCTGGAAGCTGCATAATGTAGTTCTCACACTAGAGAGATATTTCTCTCCCTCAAATAAAAGAGAGATCATGTACATGAATATGAAATCCAAAGAACAGTGGACATAAACGTTTTTTTCAGTGATTATGAATTTTATGTTAAAATTTTCACAGATGTGCCCCTGAAAAATTATGTGTAAGCTAAATTTCTGTAAGGAGAGTAATTTCCCCTTTGATATATAACATTTTAGAGATATTTCATCTCTCTAGTCCTCAATTATTTCATGTATAAAAGGAAGGAACACGGGTAGGTATCTTATATCATACTTTAGCTATAGAATTCTATGACTTTATTTCTGATTGATTTTTCAATTAGCAACAGGTGCAAAAATTCCTGCTTACTTCCTGGGACAAAAATTGGAAACCTGTACATAATACTTAACATCAGCAGAGGAGTTTCTATTAAAGGGATTCAGGAGCGATTCAAATTGTGAAGCTTAGCAAAGTGTTCAAAAAGCATAACAGGCTTATATAAATGTATATTAATAAGAACTTACGCATTTCAAGACAAGTAGCTGGGAACTATTACATAGTTTAAATTGGTTGAAGTGAGAGCAGAAGAGATGGAGGTTACAGTAAGTGAACACTCTCGCATAAGTGATTTCTGGGGCAAAAAGGGGGTCAATGTGGCAATGTATGCCAGGAGTGGTGGTGAATGCTACTGTGTATGTTTCTGTAAGTTTCTGGAAATCATTTTCAAAATAAGACCAGAACTTGATACATTTTATAGGCTGAGATAAACATGATTAAAATGCTAAACATGACAGCAGCTCCACTCAGCTGAACTCTTAAAAGTGGGATTGTGATACTTCCTTCAGGAATGTCAGAGAACTGCGGTTCCACATAGAACGTTATGATCAGCTTTCAGAGGCAGCAGAGATTCAGGGTACAGCCAGCTGGTGGCTTAGAGGTCACAGTATTTTAGTTAGTCTCATTGACATTTTCAACCCAAACTCTAACTTTCCAAGGTATAGTCTTTACTGGAATTGGGGTGTTTACTCTCTCACTGCTACCCTTTTCCTAGTAGTGATAAGTGCTACCATTTTTGCTCAGGTTTTCCTGTTACTTGGGAAATTGTTCCATCACTTCCCTCATGATAGAACCAAAGAATGTCAAATAAATGACCAAATATTATCTGGCTGGAAGCTTTAGTGAATCCCTGTGGAAGGATGTGTGGAGATCTCCCTCTCCCACAAACACATTGCTCTTAAAGTCTAGTCAATTTTTTTCTAACTCCTTCCCAAATTCACAGGATTGCCCATTCTATGAACTCTCATGATATTTTCACCCAATGGCAAGCAAAGACCTTAAGTATAACTGTGGCTTAAAGTTTGGCAGTTTCTGGGAGGACTGATGTTCTCTGCATTTAGAGCCTACATTTAGCGATGGTTCCCAAAGCTGAAATATAAGACAGAATTCAGGAGTCAAAAGTTATGGCTTATCTTAACCTCCTACTGAATATTAGAACATGTTGAAAAGACATTTAATAAAACTCAAGAAATCAGAATTCATAATCTTTTCATAAAATGAGAAAATTTATCTCTTAAGACAAAAAACAGCAAAACATTACAAACAACCTAAGCATAATATAAAGATATCCACTATTACCACTGTTCTTTAACACTGTTATGAAGAATTGGGTGGAGCAATTAAATAACAGAAATATATAAAATGTATAAAATTGGAAAAGAGGAAAACTTATCAGTAACTTGCAGATGATATATAACTAGAAAAAGTGAAAAACTTATAAACAATGAGAACAACAATTGGCTGATAAATGACAATGATGATAATTAATGATAATGAAAACTTACAGTGTTTAGCATGTGCCAGCAGTATTCTACATATATTAACTAATTTAATCCTCTGTACTTCTATGAAATATTTAATATTTTATCTCTATTTTATGGACAACAAAGAAAACGATCGCATAACCACACAGCTGGTATGGCAGAGCTGAGATTAAAAAAGTAATGTCTGCATTTTTAATCACTACACCAAACTTCTTGTAAAATCAACAATCTTTCTATCCATTAAAAAACTAGAAAATATAATAAAATAAAACATCTCAATAATAACAGCTACAGAAAGGCTCAAATATGAATAAATACCAACAAGAAACATAAAAGAAAGCTATAAAATAAACAATATGTTTAATTTCCCTACTTATACATACATTTAATTCAAACACAACATATATACCAAAATGATTTCTCTCCAGGAGAGTAAGAAAAGACATTCTATAATTCATGCAAAAACATAGTGCCAAATGTATAATCTTATTCTAATAGCCTCTTAGTACTAGAAAGGAAATAAAATGAAACGAATATAAATGAAAAAAGAATTCAGAAATGAATATAAATACATGTGGGAATCTAATTTATCATAAGGGGTATTTGGATTTAATGGGAACCATTTAGTTTATTAAAGAAAACGAACATATTAATCTTAAACTAATTCAAATATCTATTTGATAAGTATAAAGCTTAAAATCTATCAATTAAGTCAAGTCTGTAGGACTCTATTTGACTCCTGTTTGCTCAGTGTTTGCTTTAATTAATTTCTGTAGGATTTCTGAACAATAAACTATAATTCATACTGATGTATTTTGGAATAATTCCAGTTTATCAAGGTTTTTTTTAAATTAGTAATAACTTTTCTTTTTTTTAGCAAGGTTTTTCATTTTCCCTTTTTGACTTTGGGGGAAAGGAAAAAAGAAATAACCTCTAGCAATGATTCTCTGGAAGACGTGAGATTGTTGCAGTTAAAAGCTATCTTTTCTTTTTTCATTATATACCTTTATTTGTTAAATCCTGTGTTGGCACCTGTACAAATCAGGTTAACAAAATGAATTTTTAGTAGCAGGTTTATTTCTCATATAACATGGCTTGTTTATTTAGTTTGCATATGTTATAGCATATCCTGGGAGAAGGGCTGGAATAAACAGGACATTTATACCCTGGGATTGTAAAAGTCATTGCAATGACTCCTGAATATAACAACTATGTCTGTTGTCGCTAGCCTTTCTGCAGAATTGTGCCAGAATCCATTTCTTTCTAAATGCTATGGAATGTCATTGACACATGAAAGGACAGCCTTGTACTTTGAGGCTGCATAAGGCAGATCACAGTGCAAGACCCAGATATACATTAGAAGTTGAAATTATCCTATCTGTGCCCATGGCTCTTCATGAAGAAAATATATTTTATAAACTTACTGTGGAAAAACATTGCTACAGAAGCTATCTCAAATCAATAATGAATTAAATCAGCTGCAAAGGAATAAAAAAACTGTCACAACATAACCTTCCTAGAAACTGCTATGTGGATATGCTAATGCTGATTCAAAGCATCCTCTGATGTCTGTAGGAAGTGTGAGCTGCCCTCTCAGATCAGTTCAGCTACTAGCTTGGGCCAATCCTAAATAGGATATTCTACCAAATATGACAATTGTTATTTTAACCAAAGATGATAATATTTATTTTCTTTTGTGTTTCCCATCAAGAACTTCACCCCCAACATCCTCCTACCAAAAACTTCTAAACATCTCTCTTTTCTTCCCAGGATACCCACCTCCCCTGCAAAAAATCATCAACACAACACTCTAGAAATCTAGTGCTCGTTTAGTCACAATTCAATTTTTGTCCGGCTCTGGGCATTTTTATCTTCTCATTTCACTTGCTATTTATAGGGCACTGCTCCATTCGGAACAGACTTGTGCACAACTGAAATGTCCACATTCAGAAAAGTGGCACTTAGTAATTTGATGAGTAGGATGAGAGGACCCAGAGATTTCTATAATTCAGAGGAAGAAACATTTTTAATATGCAACTATGAAATACGATTTTCCAAGGTAACTACACAAAAAAAGGATAATAGTGAATGTTTAAAAATATAGTGACATGTATTTAACATATGTTTCAAGCTTCGTACTGCTGCAGCTAAACAATTAGATTTTTAAATGTGAAAAGCATGAAAGGTCACTAGGAAAAGTAAGGATAAAAATGCATCACAATTTAGTTTCTTTACTGAGTTATTTCAGTAATTGTATTTATTTTTAACTGTTTCATTCTACAAAGGATTTGAGATTTTGGTCCAGTTTACCCATTCAAACAATCTAAGACATGTTTTTATCCCTTCCTGATATAATATTTCCACCTGCCAAATAGTTTTCTGGTATGTTGAATTACATTACACCCCAAATTGGGAACTTACATACTGTGGAAAAGGCAGTTTATATAAAATGGTAACAACTTTGCTAACTCTGGACTTGGCAGCCTCTCTTTTAAATGACATTTGGAACTGGAGAATGAACATCATGGTGATCATGGGGACAAGGCTGGGCATTGATGATTTTCTTCACATTCATCTGAACTGAAGATCTGTTCCCAACCACCTTTCTTCAAGTACCCTCAATTAGCAAGACACTGTGAAGAGATGCAGTCCACAATTCCATACTACTATGAAAGACAGACCTCTCTATAACTGTAAAGGCCTTAACAAATTAAATTACCAAGTGCTTCAGTAGGTGCTTAATATTTGCTGAATGAATAAAACTTAGTCAAAATTCTTTTAAAATGATGAGGAAAAAAGGAAAAGAAAAATTAAAGACTTAAAAAAAATCATTATCCTTCTCCTGCTTTTCCTTAATCCCCACCAATATTTCTCTCACGTCTTTACATTTCTTCTCTGGAGGCAAAATTGTTCATATTAAGTTTTCAGGAGGGAGAACAGTTTGTCACTTTTAATTACTGATGCTTTCCATGTTATATGACAACTGTGTTTATACTCATATGTACTCATATATTAACACCCTGCACTTATTACTAAGATCACTATATTCATTCTGACTTGATTTAATAGGGTTATCTTTTACTGATTTCAAGAGAGAAATCATAAAGTGTAGTGCAGTAGGAAACAAGTTGTTTTTTTAATAATATATTTTATTGTGATTTTACAGAGAGGAAGGGAAAGGAATAGAGAGTTAGAAACATCGATGAGAGAGAAACATCCATCAGCTGCCTCCTGCACACCCCCTATTGGGGATGTGCCTGCAACCAAGGTACATGCCCTTGACCGGAATCAAACCCGGGACCCTTCGGTCCGCAGGCCGACGCTCTATCCGCTGAGCCAAACCAGCCAGGGCGGAAACAAGTTTTTTGAGTACTGGATGAATTTCACATTCTCATTTCCTTCTACATGAACAGCTTTTGAAATACAATGTTGTAGGTCAGTTCATCTGATTGCAGAACAAGAAGGGGTGGGGAAGCCAGGTAGAGAGAGATTTAGAAGAGGGCTTGTCCTTGGTAGTAAAAACAAAAAGAGAGGGTCAGAGAGTGAGCAGGCTGCAATTGCAGAGTTGTGAAACAGGTGGTGGTGGTTTCGGTTCAAGAAAGGAGAGTTAACTTGCCAAAAAAGGTTATATATAAATAACTATAAAACAAGTAGATTAGTATACAAATATGCAAAGAATAAATACAAAAATAACAATTAACCATAAATATGAATATCTTATCATTGAGTCTCCTCCAATGAATAAACATTTCTATTTAGCTGTAAAGCCATGAGAAAATTGTGTGCACATATGTTATGAATTGTGCCAGGACCTTAGAAAAAACAGAGAATCCATGAGTCAACCCTCAGAGATTGATTTAGTAGATATGGGATGCTTGTGGAGACTCAAATATGCAAGTATTACAGAACATTTTGAAGACCATCTTTCAGATACATTGTCTTATGGAAACAGAGCTAGAAGAGGCCAAGGAGGATTCTCACCCCCAGCCATCAGAGAATGTGTGGCTCTGCCAACACCTTGATTTTGAACTTTTAGCCTCCACAAGTATGAGGCAATGAAACTACTGTGGTTTTAAGGGGGGGGGGGAAGGTTACAATGTTATGCTAGTTGAAGTCTGAAGAACGGATTAGGGAGGAACAAGAAAGGATGCAGGAAACTGTTGTAGGAAAGACAGCAGGTAAGAGATGATGGTGAACTTGACTAAAATGATGGCATCAGAGTTAGTGGGAAATAGAGATTTATGAAAAGGGCTTTCTGATTGATTAAACATGGAAGGAGAAGCAGGAGTCAAGGATGAATTTAGAGACTGACTTGAATAAGTTGGGAAGTGATAATGGTGATTATTCATATAGGAAATTCTGAAGGAACAATGGCTTTAGGGGGAAAAGAAAACAAATTCCATTTCGGACATGTTAATTAGAGGCTGCTTGTGTTGAGTAGGCATTGGCTATATGGGTCTCCTAGAGCTAACAGGAGAAGCTAGAACTGCAGCTAATAAGAGGCTCATGGCAAATGTAAGATGCGAGTCTATAGGACTGTCTAATATCTGTCCTGTGGGAGAACAGGAGGCCTGCACAGAACCTTGAGGATTACTACATATAATGATATGGAAACAGATGAAGACAGTGAAAAACATTGAGTGAAGGTAACAGAGAAGAAAGAGGAAAAGAAGATCAGGAAAAGTCATGTTTGTAAAAGAGAGAACAGTTAACTGTTCTGAAGGGTCCTAAGAGATCAAATGGGAGCACACAGTTGAAAAGAATAATTTGTGACTTTCGTCAGGGGAATGGAGAAGGTCGAATAAAAAGTGAAGTGAGCATAAGAAGAAGGTATTTTTGCCCTGGTCAGTGTGGCTTGGGCACACTGATTAGAGTGTCAGTCCATGCACAGAAAGGTCGCAGGTTCAATCCCTGGTCAAGGCACATATCTGGGTTGCAGGTTTGGTTCTGGTCCCAGTCAGGATGTGTGCAGGAGACAACAAATCTCTCTCTCTCTCTCTCTCTCTCTCTCTCTCTCTGTCCCTCCCTCCCCTTTGCTCTTTCACTCTCTCCCAAAAAGACAAAAATCAATGGAAAAATCCTCTAGTGAGGATTAACAACAACAACAAAATAAGGCATTGTTGTTTGTTTTTCTTGCTTGTTCATTTGTTGATTTCAGTTTTATATGTTTCTTAGCTTTTTTTGACTTTTCACTTGGTACATAATCTTATTAACAAAAGTCACCCCAATAAATGAATAAAAAGAAAAAGCCAAAGCTGCAACCACGTTAATGGATAATGTTGAAGAAAAAATACTTTTTCAATAAAGTTTTTCCTAAGATAAAAAATATAAGTTGTGCTAGAAGGTAAGATAAATACATTCTGTATGTGTGTATGTGTACACATAATAGAATAATTTAGCCATGCAAATATAAACCTTTTGTAGAATGGTGATATTCTCTATCTTTAGATTTACATGTAATTGAGACAATAATGTGATATTCTTGCAATCACTAACTCCTTCTTTAAGGATGTGAGGATATTTAGCACCAACAATTTGTCTAGAAATTTTAATGCTGCTCTCAGGATGAATAGCTAACAATAATAATTGGATAGTTTTGTAATCTCATTAGCATGAAAAATGGATGAAAATATGACAGGCTATTATAAGTAATACACAAAATGTAAATTATATGTAAATAAAACAATTGGCTAAATTATTAAACACTAAAAAATAACAAGTAGCACAAATTCTAAAAATAATAAGCCTATTTCTATTAAACTTCATTTTCCTCAATATGATGTTAATAGATATAGTTTTTCCACATAATTTTAAGCCAGCCAGTCCTTGATTCTGACAGACTACTCAACATCAGCTATTTGCTTCCTTAACTTGAGAAACAAGTTATCACTAGCTCTATCCAAGTTGGAGGAGTTCTCTTACTGACTAACAGAAATAAAACCCTGACTTAGCTTAGAGACAGATACTCTCCTCCTGCTTAGAAATTATTGTTCATAGCAATATTCCCTTTTTAACATTAGATGGACTTCAGAAATCTTGATGGTGCGTTGTCCTCTCAACTAGCCAAGTCATTTCTTGCTAAAGACTCAGCTTCCACTAACACCATTCTTCTCAGTATATGGGCTCATAATTAATTAAAATACAGAACAATAAAATCAAATTAAATTCACAGAGTTTAAGAATATGCCATTTCTCTCAGTGGATAGAGCGTCGGCCTGCGGACTGAAGGGTCCCAGGTTCGATTCTGGTCAAGGGCATGTACCTTGGTTGTGGACACATCCCCAGTAGGGAGTGTGCAGGAGGCAGCTGAATTGATGTTTCTCTCTCATCAATGTTTCTAACTCTATCCCTCTCTCTTTCTCTCTGTAAAAAATCAATAAAATATATATTAAAAAAAAAGAATATGCCATTTCTTTTGCTCATCTTTTCCCCTTTCAACTATTTACATAGCCTCATTTTATATATGGAGTCATATATTTTTCCCCATGATATTTACAATAGAGCGGAATATATTGATGAAAGCACTAAACTCAAATAAAATGTAATAAAATTAAATACAACTTGTATATACAATATGGTGATATCAATAATAAGAAGAAAGGATCTCTGGTAGACTTAGACTATAAAACTCAAGAAAGGTATATTCAAAGTAAAAGATGATTACATGCATGATTAGAATAACTACATTAAGTTATTTAAAATATAACTTCAGGCCTGTATATTTAAGAACTTTATTTTACAGTGAATAATTACAACTGCCCAGCTTCTTTCAGCTCTTTAAGTACTTAATATTCAAAGTCACAAGCTGAGTGTTATCATAAAATCTTGGCCCCTGAATACTTAAAACACCAGAACATTAACAGTAGAATTCCATAGTTTTGTAAGTTCCCTCATTAGCAGAGGAAATGTGAACGATTCCAGTGAATGGGTTCTTCACCAAAGCACAGTATACACAGGAAAGAGCAAGTAAAACAAAATTAGATAAATATGCATTATTATTTTTATTTTCTATGAATCTTTTATTAGGGTGGTGTTAAGATTGCTCATGGTGATTAAAAACAAATTATTTTCTCTACATCCTCACCAGCACTAGTATACTGCTGGTCGAAATGCAGACTGGTGTAGGCACTATGGAAAACAGTATGGAGTTTCCTCAAAAAATCTATACTAATAAAAGGGTAATATGCTAATTAGACCAGGAGACCTTCCGGACGTCCTTCCAGACAAAGCCATGGTGGTGGGGCTGAGGCAGAGGTGGTTAGGGGCGATCAGGCCAGGAGGGGAGGGCAGTTGGGGGTGATCAGGCTGGCAGGGGAGGCAGTTGGGGGAGAGCAGGCCAGCTGGGGAGGGCAGTTGGGGGCCATGAGACCGGCTGGGGAGGGCAGTTGGCGTCGATTAGGCTGGCGGGGGGGGGGAGCAGTTGGGGGCGAGAAGGCGGGGGGGAAGTTGGGGGCGAGCAGGCTGGCAGGCAGAGTGGTTAGGGGTGATCGGGCAGGCAGGCAGGTGAGCGGTTAGGAGCCAGCAGTCCTGGATTGCGAGAGGGATGTCCGACTGCCAGTTTAGGCCTGATCCCTGTGGATCCTGTGGGATTGGGCCTAAACCAGCAGTAGGACATCCCCCGAGAGGTCCCAGATTGGAGAGTGTGCAGCCCGGGCTGAGGGACACCCCCCTTGTATGAATTTTGTGCACCGGGCCACTAGTTATAAATGAAATGGCCATTTGACCCAGTGATCCCACTTCTAGAAATGTATCCTAAGAAACCCAAAACACCAATCAGAAAAATGTATGCACCCCTATGTTTTTAGCAGCACAATTTACAATAGCTAAGATCTGGAAAAAGCCTGAGTGCCCATCAGTAGATGAGTGGATAAAAAAACTATGGTACATTTACACCATGGAATACTATGCAGCAGTAAAAAAAAGAAGGATCTCTTACCCTTTGAGACAGCATAGAGGGACCTGGAGGATATTATGCTAAGTGAAATAAGCCAGTCAGAGAAAGATAAGTATCACGTGATCTCACTCATATGTGGGATCTAATGAACAAAATAAAATGATGAACAAAATAGATGCAAAAAACATAAAAGCATGGACTGAGGAATCTCAGAGGGAAGGCGGGGTTGGGGTTGGGGGGAAGAAATTAACAGAGGAACTTACATGCATATATGCATAGCCCATGGACACAGACAATAGTGTGGTGAAGGCCTGGGGGTGGGGTGCAGGGTGAAGGGGGTCAATGGGAGAAAAAGGGAGACATCTGTAATACTTTCACAACAATAAAGATAAATTAAAAAATTACTGATCTCCTATCTATCTTTTAAAAGCTAGTTGAAATAACATAACTTGATAAAGACAATAAATATCTAGTATGGGTAAGGCATTATAAAAGTGATGAGAAATACCTATATTGCTGTATCCCATAGGTTCTGATGTATAGGATTCTCATATTATTTTCTAGATATTATAGAAATTTCATTTGGAATTTTCAAATGAGAATATCTTCCTTTTCTGAAGAGTTAAAAAAGAGGGTATGGTGTATATTTTACTTTATTTTATTTTGGGGTTTGTTTATTTTTAATTTCTAGGTGATATGAAATATTTTTATTTTGACTATTTCCAATTTGACTAAATAATGATCTAAAATATTTTGTCTGTTTATTTCCACTTATTTTCTGTGAAGCTCCATGATCACTTGAAAATTACTTCTGAATACAAATGATAACAATATCTTCAACATAACCTCTGCCCAATAATTATTATACAAATAGAACAACAGTAATATCTTTTCACCACATGTAGGTGGTAGTATTATAAGGACTTAAGAACTGAAGGACTGCATTGATTCTGTAATAACTGCTAAATGATTCTAAGATGTTTTGAATCTCAAAATAAAAATGGAAGACTATAGCAAAAGTACAATGCAGTAGCTTTCACTGTTATAATATTATGTACTCTCAAAAATAATCGAAATCTGACAAGTCTATGTAACCAAAAAGAAAATAGCAAATTTAATAACACAAACAACCTCTGGAAAACACACAGCCACCCACATTCACAATTCCATTGGGTTTAAAGACCTAATGTCTCTGACATGCTTTTTCTTTAGTATGTCTATAAACTTGAAACTGAAAATTACACATGTAATTCTATTGCTAATAAAGCCAGTGTTGAGATGGAACCAGAAGCAGTTAATTCATCAACAATTCAGTGGTGTTGATAAGGCACTGCCAGGCATCTCACGTGAAGAATTCTAAAAATTTCTCTCCTTTCCCCAAATCTAATAGTCACAGAATTAAGTTATAATGTCCACTCCCCTTCCAATAATTCCACTTAATGTTTAAAGATGTATCTGAATAGATAGGTATATTTATGTTTAAAAGAACATAGCAGAGCTTTGGTAAATCTCAGAATTAGAAAAAGAAAAAAACCACTCGGCTTGGCTCGACCATACTTCATTCTCACTTTGGTGCACATCTTCATGTATGGACATACGGAAAATAAAGGCCAAAGAACAACTAAAGGATGAAGTTTGCTCTTTTAAAATGTAGATCGGTAAAAGGACAGGAAGGAGATGCTGGTCAAAGATTTTAACAATTACACAGATTATCCATATACCCTAGGGAGACTTCGGTGGTGAGAGACAGAGGTTCTGTTACAAATTGACAATCACTATACATCCTTTGTACCTCTATCAGCAGAGAATATAATAGAAATTAACTTTCATAGCTTGTATCACAAAATTTTCCCCCAGGTTAGAAAATTATTAATCTAATGCTGAGTATGCACCTCCCCCACATTAAATGTTCCCTTGAGTGAGATTTTTCCATTCCTCTTGCCATCCCAATTCCCTTGTAGTCTAAGCTAATTTTCAACATAACAAATGTCACCGACCCATCTAATTCTCAACCTAGTGTGTTATTTACTTAACTAGAAATTCTTTGCCCCATTTAACCAGCAAACAGCTCATTAGTGAAGATGGTTGCCACCTGTACAGAGAACAAAACAAAAAGTGAAGTACCAGAGTCAACCTAAGTTATTGGTTAACTAATTTATGGATTGCCAGTTTATCCTGCAATCAACTATTATGTTTAAGACTACAGAAACCTCTCCTTATTGCTGGCAATTTTTCCCCTACAATTTTACGAGGTGATACTGTTAGACCCCAGAGCAAGGATGATGGGGCAGGTATAGAAACTCACCAGGGTAGAAAGCTCTGGATGCCTAGCAAGGGGCAAAAGTGGGAAAACAAGAACCTCACCCACAGGGTAACCCATCCTCCCCCAGCAAATCACTGGTTATGCAGTTTGGACCCCAGATCGTTCATATCACTGGTCAGACGGTTTAGACCACTGACCTTTTCCTCCCTAACAATAACATTTAGGCCTCAGTTATATTTCATCTCCAGGCCCAGAAAAGCAGCAAAACCAGACAAGTGACTCCATGGCTGCCTCAGGACCAGCTGCAGTGACTAATGACCCCCTGCCCTGGCACTGACCAATCAGTGGAGACCAGGACCCTGAAAGAGCACACCTGGAAAGATGATGAATATTCTATTAAGACACTCCCCTAAAACCTCCCCTAAGATTTCCAGGACAAAGGACCCACTGCTCACTCTCCCTCCAAGGAGATGCCCTTGCCATTCCCCCATGAGCACGTATCCCCTAATCCTCCAAGAGACCCCACACGATTTGCAACCAGGGGAGCAATGGGCAGCGGCAGCTCATCCCTGGCTAAATCCTGAACCTGTCTCCAAGACCCCTTCCCTTTGGGTATCCCCATCTCCCATACTCTTTTTCTTAATAAATTTAATTTTCTTTATTCACCATCTAAGATGGCTATTTAACCTTCGCACACACCAGCAACTTTAACCTTTCCCAATTAAAAATTTGATTGCTTTTTTGTGATTAAAAAAAAAGCAACTGCCTTCTATTGCTGTCCATGAAGAAAATCGTCTGCTTCCACTGAAGATTTGAGAGAAGGCAGACATTCTATGTCAAAGATGTTCAAGATCATACATTTCCAAATTATTTCCTGAATTCTCTTTCATATGTTATAAATTCAGCAGTACTTTGAATATGTAGTAAAGTGAAATAAATAAAAAATGCCCTTGAGAAATGAAATCAGCTGCTGTTTGTTTCTTCTTCAATCAAGTATTCAACAATGCTTTCTTTTCTTCTACTATTAAAAAAGTAAATTCTGTAAAGACTATCTGTATTTTATTAGTAGACCTGTACAGAGTATATAAAACATATTCTAAAGTCAAATAGAAATTATTTTTAGATTATATTTCAGATGGTTTATTTACCTAATTAGTATTCATATAATTCCTATTATTATTCATATAACTAACTGTTGAAATTATATATGCATAATCTTTTATATGTTTATGTTGTCATTTAAAATGTAAAAAATACATTACGCAAAATTTTTTTTTGCTATTTGGTATTAATTTTATAGTTTAAAAATATTTTAAATACAAAATTATATAACAGTTGCCATGTAGCTCACTCAGCTGATTGTTATAGTAGTCTAAATTATAAAGATAACTTTTGATATGGGGCTTAAAATTCTTAATAAATTCCTTAAGATGTCAGTCTAGAAATTTTTTTGTCTTTCTTGTCTAAAGTTGGACTACAAGAGAAAAATTCATATTTTAATCAAGTAAATCAAGTTCTTTTTATATCTTACCACTGAATTCCACTACCCCTTATTTTCTTATGCGGGCTTTTTTTTTGGCTTACCTTTGGTCTGAGTGTGGGTGCTAAGAATACATTATACACATTATAGCATATACAAATTTTAAGAGATACTGCTTTCTATCAAACTTCTTCATTTTACTTACCTTGTATAGATCTGACCAATTCTATATTTAGCTACAAGGATTTCCAGTCTTCGTCTTTTACTAAAATTGTATTAACTCTTGCTCTAAAGTTTCAGATTGCTTATGGGGAGATCATTAAATACTGATATTACTATATAAACAATAAAGAAAATAGATGCAAGGCTAAACTTTTTGTTCCTGAATCATCTACTGCTCTGAATAACTTCGGGAAATGGTGTTTAGCTCTCCTTCAGATTTGCATTCTAATCTCTACATAATCTATGAGTAAAACATAACTGTTTCTTCTTCTACCTTATTGTAAAAACATTTCAACTTACTTAATAGCAGGAATGTAGGTGATTGCATGAGTATAGCAAGCACATATGCATTAGGAAAATAGGAGAAAATCACAAAAAATTGCTTGAAAATCTATGACTACAGTGATGTATATTAATGTATACATTTCAATAAATACAAGGGAGTAACACAACATTTACACTACTGATAAAATGGCAACTTAAAATTTAACTTGCATTAAGTAGTCTTCTGAATTTCCCCAACTCTAAAACGGGGGCAAAAATACTTTCTTCAAAGATAAAATAAGGTAACTGAGTACCTGAACACTATGATGCACTGTGGTGTTATTTTTAAACTATTCAAACTATAAAAGGCAGTGGTGTTACTATATATATAAAACTGTAGACTGGCATTTACATTAGACTTTTAGAAGCTATTCTAACCTAAAGTATACAAATGTATTTTAAAGTTTTTATCTATAGTAAATTCATAGTTAATCCACATTTAAAGTACAGCTGTAAACTGAGGATAATTCAATGACCGTTTTGCTTACTTTATGACAGTATCTGCAAGCAGTTAGCATTATATAAATAAAATAAAATTTACTTTATTTAATAACATTCCAGGCTAATGTTCATAATCAAGAACTAAATAATTCTTGTTTATCTATAGTGTACATATAACTTATACCAGTCCTCAATAAATTAATAGGGTGATTATAATTTAACAAAGAAACATATGAAATAGTTCCAGTGTTGACCACAATCTTTTTCCAAAATATATTCAGTTTAATAAATCCATTTCATTCTATTTATATACTAGAGGCCTGTTGCATGAAAAGATTTGTGCAATAGGCCTTCCCTTCCCCTGGCTGCCGGCACCGGTTTTCCTCCGGAACCCGGGACCCAGTACTTCGCTCTGGCCGGAGCTGCATTTCAGCCTTCGCTGCTCCGGCCGGAGCTGCCTTCAAGCCTTCGCTGCCCGGCCGGAGCCGCCTTCAGTCTTCGCTTCGCGCCTACATATGCAAATTAACCGCCATCTTTGTTGGTGGTTAATTTGCATATCTCACTGATTAGCCAATGGGAGGTGTAGCGAAGGTATGGTCAATTAATAAGCAGTGGTAGGATTGTTAAGCAGAGTCTTAGCTACTTAAGGAAAAGTCAATTGGATAGATATTGGCACTAGATAAAATAATTCTTTTGGCAATTCTATAGTTGCTTCAAGATCAAAATAGCGTTAAAACTAAGACACAAAGGTCACAGTGAAATCTTACACTAAAATTACTGAGGCAAAACTGCCAGAAAGATTCCCTGTTGGAGAGCCAGCCTCTCTCCCTTGCTCCCCTTACTGTTTATGGCGACTTCTAAATGTGCAGTGATAGCAATAAAGCTAGCATAGCTGCAGGGAAAGAGAAGAATACCAGAAAATCTCTTCTTTTGTACAAATACTTTAGATACAAAAGATTGTCATAAAATTCTTGGGTAGTTTTCAAAGTTGAAACACTTAATCTTCAGTTACTAAAAAAGGAATGATGATTATTACCAGTGCTTTACATATATCATTCTTAAAACAACACTGCAAGGTAGGAATTATAATAATTATGCTCACTTTTATAAAAAGGGAAATAGAGAGGTCATATAAATGATTCAAGAGTATAAAACCAAAATGGAGTAGGGCTGAAATTGAACACCAAGTCCATCTAGTTCAAAGTTCATACTTTTTCTACTACCATGGTCTGTTTCAGGGAATAAATATGATAGATGCATGTATAAATTAAAGTTAACTGAAGTTTTCTCCTCATAGAAGTTTTCAAACTTCCATTATACTAGCTACAGAATGCAGTTTATGTTTCAATTTACAAAAGCTATTTTTTTTAAGCTGGTATAGAACCCAACATAGACTACATAATATATAAATCTAAGTTCTGATTAACCTAAATTTAATGAAAATGCTTTCATAGGGCATGCATGAAATAATCTTTTTGTATCTACTTTCTATCATACCAAGAAGACGTCAAATAAACAAAATTAGGAGGAAAAAGGGGGACAAAATTTCAGATAAAATGTAAAAAAATATTTTGTATAAAAAATTATAAGAATATAAGAATTAGAAAAATAAATACTTTAAAATAGGATTTTGATAAAGTAAGCATGGTAGTTAAATGGATATTAAAAAACCTCATACACATAAAAATTGACTCAGGAGAATAATCAAATATCTCTCTGATTAAAAGATAGTTTTAAAGATAAGTTTTACTCTATAAGAAACAGATAATTCCTTTTATACAAATTGATTACACAGCAGAAAAAAGAAGAAAGAAATATAATTTATGATCAAAGACTGACAAGGAAAGATGAAAAGAAAATTATAGGTTTATCTCCTCTATCAACATAGATGAAAAAATTCAATACCAGAAATACTAGCAAATCAAATTCAGTCAGTTGTTTCTTTCTCTGTTTCTCCCCCTCCCTTCCACTCTCTCTAAAAATCAATGGAAAATATCCTCAGGTGAGAATTCATAAATACAGTAAGTAATTTTTTTTAGTAAGTTTCTATTTCTTTTGTCAATCAACAATCAGTAAGTGTACATTCTTATTTTATTAACTCTCAGTCTTCCTCTATTTTTATATTCTTTCTTTGTTTTCCGTAATTCTCTCAGTATAAAACAAACTGATATATACACAGATATGATTGCATAGAAAAAAAGTGAAACTTGTTACTTGAAGGAATATGTTAAACCAATCTTCCTAACCATATAACCAAATAGACACAAAAATTTTCTGAAATAATTGCATGAATAAAATCAAATATTAGAAAATAGCTATGTTAAAAGGACCTAAGTGATATTATTAGGAGCAATAATGATACTACAGTATATTAACTTTAACATACATCTTTTAGAGTTCATAAATCTTCAAATACATACCAGATCTGTTTTTGGAGTATCTGGACACTCCGAGAAATAAGGTGTTGAACTTCTGACTCCACTGTTATCTGAAGTTGGCTTTGGAAGTTGAGCATGCTGTCTGTAAGTAGCGCTTTTAGGAGTCCAACAAAACAGGTTGATCGATTCTCGTACACAACGTTCAATGTCAATTTCTAGGTGGAAAATTGAAAAAAAAATTTGGATTGCTATGTTTATTAAAAAACACACACATAACCTTTCCTAACTGCATGTATTGACACATGGCTAGGATCATAATTAATTAGAAAAGATTTCAACAAAAAAATAATGTATGCATTAATTAGCATATTTTTGACTGAAATGTTAGGGGGCATTTTGTATTATAAATATACATATTCATATAAATTTACATACATCAATACATGCATATATATCTATGTGTGTTTTATTTGGTATTATCAACATATATACATACATTTACACATATATGTATATTTCAGTATATAATTAATTAAATTCAGTACATTACTAATTAAACATCATAGATATTACATAGTTCTTACTTAAGAATCTGCCTCCTTTATTCTGATTATAGTTTTACTTTTCCAAAGTAAATTAGTGGTTGAGGAATTTGGGAGTGGGCAGGCAAAAGATTCAGAAGCTGATTCATTATGACTTCTAGTAAAATGTACTAAAAGTTACATTTCCAATTATTAAAGAAGATATAAAATAATCAGGGAAAAATTATTATTTATTATTTATTAAAATCTCAATTCAGTACTTCTTTTAAAAATAATTTTTTGAGTTAAATGAAGAAAGATTTAAATAAAAATTAAATGAACTTGATTAAAAGAAAAATTTTCATAGATTTCCTTTTCTTTTTCAGATTTGAAATGTAAACATATTTGAAAGAAGTAATATATATTTCAAACTTGTTACAATGTCAAATTTTGCTGGTATGTTATGATGGCACTGCAGCTCTTTGGGAGGTCACTATCTGATGAAGATTAAACCAGCCCTGTAGAGGGAAAGCGTAGAGATCACAGAGGGGCAGGAGAAATTCAGCAAGTTGACCAGGATGAAGCTTAGCATGGACGAGCTTTTCCCTTTCTGTATTCCTAACATCAGCAAATGGCAGATATTCTCAATTCCTCTGCGAAAGTCCAAGTGTGTCAGTTCAGATAGGCAATGTAGAAAAATAGACTATGTGTTTTAAATTACAAAGAGATAAATTCCCAATTTCTCTTTTTGAAATGAGAAACTCATACATATATAAAGGGGAGAAGGAAACAGCCACTTAAGTAAATTCTGTTGATGGTACATGAGCCATGCATTTAGAGTTGTCGGCTGTTTGTAAGGTGGGAAATCCTTGGAGGAAAGGGGGGAATTGCACACTTACTGAGCATCTGTTATGTGCCAGGCATTGTATTCTTTCACTTAGCTCATTTAATTCTTACAATGATTCTAGTAGACAGGTATTGTAACCTTCCTAACTTCTGCTGAGATGAAAAAACTAAGACATAAGCAAGCTAAGTGACTTACTATGTTAAGTGTGTTATTATAAGTAGAAAATGTCTGAAGCTGTTAAAGGATTATAGGACATATTTTATTTTCCAATTCATTTGGATTTTGAATTGGCCAGCAGGTCTGGGAAGACCAGTTACTCAATTAAGCGCATTCCTGCATCTGTGATTAGTGATGTTTACCAATTTCAGAGTTGGTTACTTCCATGGCTATGCAAAGAGGTCATATTCCATCACTCCATATGCTATTCCTAACATAATATTTTTAAAAACCCCACAGTTAACATGTTTTTAGACATGGGTCTATTTGAGCAATGGCTCATGCAGTTAAATTTTTCCCCCAAAAAACCTCTATTACATTATCCTCTTGATATTCTAGAGAAAGAACAGACATCAACTAGATGAAAAATCAAAGTTTGAAATAAGTTTCGCTATTCCATTTAAGCAGAGATATGTTCACTTCATTTTAGAAAATTTCCAGTTAATATGGATAAGATGAAAATTTGCAGCTAAAGAGAGAAAACTGTCATCTTAAAAAAGTTAAGCCATTTAACACTGTAATCTCTAAAGGGAAAGAATTTCAGACAATGACAGGTTTTACATCTGCACTGCTCAAATCAGTTGACACATTTGCCACTCAGTAAAAGCCCAAGTTAATGGTTGAGGTCAGAGGTTGTAGTTCAGTCCTTAAATCTCTGGCAAAGGAAAAGTCATTTGCATCTGCCTCCAAAACACCCTGTCAACACTGTACAAAGTTTACAGTGAATCTTCAGTATTTACTGGTGCCCCCCCCAATTTCACCCCGATTATTAGTACTGATAGATATCCCATTCTCCATTCACTTAACCAAAATATTATGCAATAGTACTTTGCAAACTATACATTAAACATGCAATTATTCTTAAAAAGTAACCTCTCATTTTAGGACACTGCTGTTTTGCATCTTGCATAGTAATTTTGATAGAATGCATTGTGAATAAAGCATGTACACTGGATTATGGTTTCCAGGTTTCATTCCAAGCTCCGTGAAGTACTTTGTGACTCGGACAGAAATAATGTCTCTAAATCTCAGTTTCTTTATCCTCATCCATTACTTCCCTATCTCTCAGAAATACTGAACTATTTTCAGAGTGATAAAACACGTCATATTTGACTTGGGTGAGAATAGGTGAAAAAGACATCTCGCCTTGAAGCCGTTTCCTCTAGTTTTAATGGCTATGAAGTGTTTCTTAGCGCCAGTGAATAGCGTTGCTGCATCTGTTTACAATTATCCAATTCCCTTTGGCTTTCCCCTATATTTGAACCCTAATATTGTTAAGACATTATCTACTTCTTCTGAATTCACTCCATCATTTTGGTGGGACATATTTTCCAGCAGCATTTAAGAAAGGGTGCGTAATATAGTTATTCTGCCCTTGACTAATTATTGGACAAGGCGTAGTCTTCTAGAGTTGAACGTGAGTTATAAAAGGCAATGTTCCATTTTCTTGTGAGAAGTCTGATACAATTATGAGTTGAGGTTACTTGTATGTGATTTTCCTCTTTTCTGTATACTTTTAAGATCCCTGGTGTTCTGAAGTGTCATGATATACGTTAAGTGCATACAACTTCATTGTGCTAGGCATTTGATGGTCCTTTTATAATTCTTCAGTTACAGAAAAAAATTCTTCTTTGATGTCTGTGATAATTCCTTTTTCACTGTTCTCTCTTCTTCTACTAGAAGAATCTTGAACATATTGCATTTCTAATAATTTTGCCTCTTACTTTTACTTTCAGTATGTATTTTTGTTCTACTTTTTTGATTTTCCTAAACTTTATCATCAGTCCTTTATTATAAAGGTTATTGAATTTCTAAATCATTATTAATTAACAATAAATATTTTATTTTCTTTGTTAGTTAAAAAAATTCTTATTTTTCATGGTTGTAATGTTTTCTCATAATTATGTTTCTGAGGATATGCCTTATTCAGTTTGTGCTGATTTGTGTCATTTAGTGGAAGGCTTTCCTTATAGTTTTGGTGATCTCTGACAATACATATTTAAAAGAACAACACTAAAAATCATATTGGGAGTTTGTGTATGTGGGCAGGGCTTGGTGACTGGTGAATTCACAATAGGGTAAATTGGGGACATAGTTATTTGTTAGAGGACTTTTAAGTAAGGTATTTCTCCTTCTAGGGACATCTCTCCAGAGAACAATTCTGTGATCTGCCTAAATGAATCCTTGCCAGCATTGTGGGAATTGACCATGGATGGACCTGCAGGTTGAAACTATACATTCCTCATTCCTGCTCTATACTATGCTCTTGACTCCTTGGTCTCAAGACTCTCTGATTCTATTACCCCAAAGAATACCTCACCAAATTTACTGTTACCTTTGGTGATGTTTTTGCAAAAATAAAGATATCTAAACCATAATCAGTGAAGACTGCCATCTTTATTTATACCCATTCCCCCTCCATTATGCTTCCTCTTATGTTGGGCAACATTATAGTGGCTGTGGATATAATTAAGAATAAGCTAAGTTAGGAATACATTTAGTTTGGTTTTATGTGATATATTTCTATGATTTATAATCACTTTGGGATATTGAAAAAGACTTTCTCCTTGACCAAACTCTAGCCAGGCGTCTCTATGTCCTTTCTTGACTATGCCTCCACCTTGGCCTATGAAAGACTTGAACAAAACACTAACATAGTTTATAATAGTTCCAGGCCACAACCCTAGGATGACCTTTGCCCCCTCTTAAAGTGCCTGCCTGAGAAAAATCAAGGCTGCCAAAAGAATGACTGCTTGTTCCAGCTAACACCTGAAGAGGGGGTCCCTGTCTCCTAGTCTCTGAGAAGGTGGAGATCTGACTTCAAAAGTGCCAATTAGCAAACCCAGACAGGCTTCCCATGAACCAATGTCCCCCTTCAAACTTTTTTAATTTTTCACTTCGCTGAATCTTCTGAGTTCTAGTCACTTACCTCCCTATTCCTTCATTCTCCTTTTAAAATGTCCAGTCACTTCTGTACAAATTGAAGTTGAGTTCAATTCAAGGTGAACACCTCCTTATTGCAACAGTATATTATTGACTAAAACCTACCCTTACCACATTAGTATCTTGCTTTGTTTATTTTTGATAGTATAAAGTTATTGTTAGTTCTAGGAATGACTTCCTGCAGTACTTCTGCTACCCACTATACATAAGCAGAGGTTGCAGTACAAGAAGAATGTGTTCCAGCACCAGATTATGGGTAGGAGAAACACAGTTGCTATGTACACACCCCAAAAGTCAAACTGAGAAGGTCTTTCAGACATTAAACATACAAACTTATAAGCAGAGAATCTGGTAATCAGCAATGCCTGATCAAAAGAGAAATACATTCTTTCTGAAAGTATACTTGATAATGTTACAGATACAGTTATAAGTATACCATTAACTTCTTTATTTTTTTTACTTTTTTGATAGGAATTTTACATAATAGCATTTTTGTGTTCATAGTTAACAACCTGTAGCATTACAAGAAACAGAGACTATACCTGTGTTGTTATATGTTTTATGCATTCCTACTATCAATAAAACAAAAAACAAAAATGCCCTAGCTGGTTTGGCTCAGTGGATAGAGTGTAGGCCTGCAGACTGAAGGGTCCTGGTCCCGGGTTTGATTCAAGTCAAGGGCACATTGCCAGGTTGCGGGCTCCTGCAGAAGGCAGCCAATCAATGATTCTCTCTCATCATTGATGTTTCTATCTCTCTCTCCCTCATACTTCCTCTCTGAAATTAATGAAAATATATTAAAAACAAACAAACAAAAAAAAAAATTTCAACCAACCTGGTCAGTGGAAAGGTATATCTATTTTCTCTATGAAAATATAGCACAATTATTGTTATATGAAGAGTATGAAGCAAAAAAAAAAGAGAGAGAATATACAGAGGTATGCCAGATATTTAATACATAAACATATTATTTTTGTTTTGTAATTAATTGGTTATGATCACTTTGCTCAGTCGAAACATCCTCTTAATGACCCACTTTTGTATTGTAATTAATATCATCTTAAACAGGCTGCTTCCTCACATTGCATAAGCTTCAGGGCACATAATCTGCATCAGTTTCTATCTTTAAGTTTTCTTCTGAGTGTCAGGAGTAGACTCTTGGTGAGAGCAAAGATCTGTAGGGGTGGGAGGAATGAAACTATTTCTATGCAGACCTTCAATTGATTCTCTCTAGTTTTCTGTCCAATTAACCATTCATTTTCAATTCCTGAGGCTGGTGCTTTGCATCAAGAACTGGCTTGCCTCTTGCTGGTATCCTCCTTTGCAGGAAGAGTTCAGCTTTCTTCGGTTTATTAAGTGAGTTAGGTCTGGTGGAATTGCTTTCTATCTTCCAAATATTTGGTAACATTTCTTATCTACTCATACTCTTCTTACATTCTTGCTGTTCTTAGGATTATCTTTTTTTTTTCATTCTCTTACTGTCACTTCAGTGATATTTCAGAGGAGGGGAGAGATAATCATATGTGTACAATTTGTCATTCCTACTTAGAAAAGTTTCAAGCTTTAAAGACTGGTTCAAAAGGGTTGGGAAGGTTAGGTTATGAGTTATACAGCTTTCTGGCAGTTAATATATTTTCTCAGAAAGCAGTAGAACAAATGATATAAGGTAAAGAGCAGTAACATGGGAGGCAGCATGACCTGGGCTTGAATTTCAACTCAATTACTGCAAGTTGTATAGCTCTGGCCAACTCATTTTTCTGCATCTCTTTTCTCAATCCTAGGGTTGATATTACTTAATTCCCGAGAATGTTATGAAGTAGAAATAAGATTATTCCAGCATATAGTAGGAACCCGAGGTTTTATAGACTTACAGATATATAAAACACATGAAAAATTTTAGCAATTCAATTAAAATAAAAAAACACAACACAACACAACACAACGAAAGCATCAGGCCTTAGATTCCAGTTAGTCTGCCTTCTTGTTTTAAACACACTTAGAATATAGGTTAATTTTCTATTTTGCTCTTGGTAATTTCTCTTTAGAAAAAGGTCGTCTTTTAAAAAATATTCTTTTTTTACCTTTCAAAGTCCAAGGACTTGTAATATTATTCAGTAATAAATATTAATGATCTATAAAGCTCTCAGCAGACATGAAGAAAAAAGTCTGAAAAGGCTACATACTCTACAGCTCTCTTCTGTAGTTAACAGTAGTATAGTTATTGTTTGAGATACCAAGCTCATGGTTGTTTCTGTGAGGAAGTTAGGGAATAAGTAGCCAGGAGAACTGCTAAGGATGGGAGATAAATCATTTTGTATATCCAAACCACAACTAGAATACATGACTTATTTAAATAAGAGAAGTTGCTCTGACCAGTTTGGCTCAGTGGCTAGAGCATTGGCCTGTGGACTGAAGAGTCCCAGGTTCGATTCTGGTCAAGAACATGTACCTAGATTGCGGGCACATCCCCAGTAGGGGGTGTGCAGGAGACAGCTGATCGATGTTTCTCTCTCATGGATGTTTCTAACTCTCTATCACTTTCCCTTCCTCTCTGTAAAAAAATCAATAAAATACATTAAAAAAATAAATAAGAGAAGTTGTGGAGGTAGTTTTATATTTAAACTAGGTTAAACTTTTTTTTTAAATGGAAATTTTATTTGCTGTTCACTGAGAAAGAGCTCACACATGTGGAAAGAAAAAATGACTAGTATTTTACTTGACGGTTTTATCTACTATCAGCTATTGCCATTTTCATAGTTAAAAATGAGTTTCTGAGGAAATCAGAACTGAACTGATGAAGTTACTAGTTTGAACCATTTGAAATTGCACATATGGAATTGTTCTGACGTCCAGAAACTTACTTTTGTAAACAAACAATATTTTATCTTGTATAATGAAAAGTACTGCACTTGGACTCCAAATACCAGTTACTAACTTACATAATAATGAGCATTCCACAAGATCACTTCAAGAGCAAAATAGAGATAAAATAAACTACTTATTAACATAGTTGTGATATTTATACAAGATAAAATATTTAAAAATCTTTGTAAACTCTAAAAGTGATACAGAATTGTTACACCTAGAGATTATTGACTTTGCCCAAATTTCCTACTCACAATCTAGTTTCTGAAATGAACTCACTACATGAGACTTAGCAATGTACAAACTTAGGTTTAGGGCTATATGATATTTCTCCATGCCAACGGGTCCATTAAAGCCACCCTACTGTTTATTGAGTTTAATTGAACTAAAATTGGACTTACTATACTTAAGGAATGGTAAGTGCTGAGGGACCATAAAGATGAGTAATTGTTGAGAGATGTTGGAGTCTGGTCCAGTAAGTGAGATTTCCCATTGATCACCTTGGGTATTTAGTTAAAAACCTCGACATGCCACATTCATGAATTAAGAGAGAATTAAAAGAGACTAAAATCAAATTAACATAAATAAAAGGACCCTGCAGTTATTTAATTATCTAGCAGAACAAAACTTAAGTCTTTAAAAGAAGATAAAACCTAGACTCCTTGCAATGTATCTTTATCAATATACATTATATAATAAACAATAACTAGATATGCAAAGCAGAAAAATATGACTTATAATGAAGAAACACAGAAGTTGATAGAAATAGACCCAAAAGATGATCCAGAATTGGAAATAGCAGACAGGACTTTAAAGTAACTACTATAAATACATTCAAGGATTTAAAGGAAAATATAATCAAAGTGAACAGATGGAGGAACACTATCTAAAAGGGAGAAAATATTCGATTGAATAAACAGCACAGGAAATAGCTACATGTCAAACTTAATATATGTCTAGACAACTATATATCTTAAAGTGCTTTAAATATCATAAAGATCATAAAAAAATCTTCTGCTTCCACCAGAGAAAGTGGAAAATGAGGCATTTACAAATATGCCCAGGTCATCTTGCTCTCCGTAACAAAGCCTGCACACATGGGAACCATTTTACCAGAGCCTAAGTGACCTGGGGGAAGGGAAATACCCAACTCTGGCTCCCTCCAGCCTTCCTGTCTCATCTAAAGGGCAGACACTAAGAAGCACCTGAGAAGGTCACAACCCAGAGACAGAGGCTTGATAAAAGACTGAGACCTAATTAGAGGATTACAAAACACTTCCCCTTCCCTACAGTTTACCTACATATCAATAGGGCTCCTGTTTGATAAAGGGTAATACAAATGAAAGAACTTATTTAAAAAGAAATCTCTAGGGAAACCCAAAGATAACAGGGGAGACAAAAAAGAAGGATATTAGAGGAAATTTTAGTCTCTGACTAATCTTCAAATTATATTTGTCATTTTGTCACTCAAAATCTCTAATAGTGCCTCAGCTTCTCAATCTAGGTCCCATAAACATCTTAAGCACATATCTAAAATTTAACTTATTATCTTTCCTAGTGCCATGCCCACTCACCTATTTCCTAACTTACTCCCCACTCAGTACCTTAGTTAGGGTATAGGAATACATCCACACACCTAACATTCCATTGGATTCCAAATCTTATTGATTCTACAGAGCAATTCTGAGAGGGAAGCTGAATTCCCTCCCTGAAAAATTAAAGAACTAATGCACCAGCCAGGCAAGTAACTTACTGGAACTAGAAGGTACCACATGTAATTAAGATAACCAAAGTTAGAAGTGTCAGCCACAGTTACAGGATACCATTGGATCACCTTTAAATAATTATGCATGAATTCTCTGGGTCAGTTAAAAAAAAAAAAAAAAAGAAAAAAAAAGATAAACCAGAAATAAGATTATTATAGACTTACATACACATACACTTATTATAAACACACATTCCTAGTAGGAAATCGATGAATATTTGTTGAATAAATGAATGGATATATTTTAAAAACACAATCTTGGTAATGTAGTTCAAAGGGGGAAAGATGACAGAATATGTTATTGGCTCCTACTTTAATTCACTCAGCCTTTCAAATCCATGATATGTGCATGCCATTACTAGCACATTTTACTAAGCATCTATCATCTCTGCTGCTTAATGCCTACAATGAAGGGAGAAATAAATAGGAAATGCAATAAGCATTAAAGAATAAAAAAAAATCAGGAAAGGCAGCAGGTTTATTATTTCTCTTGAGAGTAATTAATAAATATATAACCTTAATGTGCTTTTCTTTTGTTCTTTGGTTTTTAGGCAAATTTATCTCTTGAGTAATTTTAAGTGTTTATTATCAGCAGTCACTTGTGCCTGCCTGAAAATACAGAGATCACCAATAAATTAAGCAGAAGGACTAGAGCCAATAAAATGCTGTTTGAGTAAAGTAGAATTCTACCTGAAATACATTTTGGTTTAGTTTTTTCTTCCACAGATTGTTATATCCTAGGTAACCATGTTACTTTCATCTTTTCAACCATTTCTACACTTAAGCATTCAACTCCTAAATTTATAAACTCCTCACTTAAACACAATATATAGCTTTAACTTACTACCCTGCATTATGGGACGTGGTTTCCCTAGAGCAGCAGTTCTCAACCTGTGGGTCGAGACCCCTATGGTGGTCGAATGACCCTTTCACAGGGGTCGCCTAAGACCATCCTGCATATCAGATATTTACATTATGATTCATAACAGTAGCAAAATTACAGTTATGAAGTAGGAACGAAAATAATTTTATGGTTGGGGGTCACCACAACATGAGGAACTGTATTAAAGGGCCGCAGCATTAGGAAGGTTGAGAACCACTGCCCTAGAGTGTGGTTGGCCCTCCCAAGAGGACATTGTTTCCTTTTCTAAATCTGTCAAATTGTTAGCAAGAAGCTATCAATAGGAGAAAGCAAGTTTCAAATGATTTATATCTCTGTATATGTAGAGGGCCGCCTGGGAGGCACCTAGGTGTTTTCTTATTATTGTCAGCTGAACTCAGAGCATAGGCAGCCACGCCCTGGGAACATGCTTCCCCAATAAGGCTGGACATGTTAATCAGGCAGGGGCGGAACTAGATATGTAAATCTAGGCCTTTAAAATAAACCTGCTGTGTGGCTCAGCCGCTTTGCCACCTCTCCATCAAAGAGGATGGCGCCCACCTGGCCCCAGCTTAAAATCTATTTCTGCATCTTGGTCTTTCTTTAATTTCTTAATCCCCAGCTCCTCCGCTCAAGAACCTGTCGTTTTCCCGTGCGGGTCGCGGGAAACAGAAACAGCCCACCACATGTATACATAGAGATTCTCAAACACCTTCCCAAGTGGCCTTTATTTACTCTCTACCAGCTGAAGTCAAACAGGTCTGTCTTAAACAAAAAGGAAAATAGGGTATTACCCTTGGCTCTTGTACCCTTTTGATGACAACTGACATGAAAGTAAACCAGAGTGAACTAGAATGTATCTACAATGCTGGGCTGGTGGAAAAGGCAGTATTCAAGGGAGAGACTTACAGAGGGACGAGGCTCAAGCAGAAGAGCTTCTGAGGGCTTAAGTGATGATTTGTGCAAATTGGTATAAGAATGACTCGTTATCTTATAATTAAATTTCATTTAGTGATTCCATTTATTTCTATCTGTACCTGGTAAATCAGAGAAGAGAAGAATGCACTCATTAAAGCCATTGGCCAAAAGCCGGTCCCGCAGTTGCTGAAGAATTGCTACTCCGATACAGAATGGGAAAGAGGAATTTCCAAGTAGCAAGGTATCCCAGAGGTGAAAAATTTTGTGCAGTGGAAAAACATCTGTAAAGTGACAAAATATAAATAAATTAATTCCAATAAAAAACAAAATAAAAATTAAAACAATAACAAGCTGCTTAACTAGACATATGACCATTACCTTATGGTTAAAACTATTAAGAACATGTACTATCAAATTGTTTTATAAAATGTTTATTTGGCTTTGTAAATGGATTGCTTCCTAAGGAATCTTAAAATATTGATAATCAGATTGGTCAAACACATGACATTTTCTAACCTTCATTATGAATGTTGGTGTAGTTGTTCCAGATAACATATTTCTTCCTAGAATTTTCCAGATAATTATATCATTCTGATAAGTTTATTCCCAAGCTGAACTTTAATATTATTTCATTTCTATTATGCACTCTAAATACTTTCTTTATTGAATTCACATCAAAAAATCCAATTAGCAATTTTCTATTTTTCACAATTTTTTTCCATTTAATAATACTGTAGATATTTTCCAGGCCAATGCATACAGATTTACTTCAAATATTGTATTTCACTTATCATGTGTGTATATTTAAGCAGAATGATCACTGTATTAATATTTGTAATTGGTAAAAGTATCACATACTCACATAAGTTGTTTAATTTCTAAAGGAATTCTAGTTTAGGAAATAAAAGAATTTATTATTAGAGAATCTTTAAAAACTTAAGCCTAATGTGGTTGTAAAAGTTGCCTTCCAAAACTTTATGTAAATCCTATAGTTAATATTAATTTCTTTTTCAATAGAAGGAATGAATTTTATGAATGTCACAATATGTAAAACAGGTTTTCATTCAATACAATACTCGTTTTTATATTCAGCAGTCAGAACAATTAATATTTTTTTTCTACCAGACTCTATTGCATTAGAAATACACATGAATGACTATGTAATTAAATCTGCTGATACTACTGTAAATATACTGGAGAAGAATGGAGTTATCCTTTAGCTAACATAATAGCAAAAGGAAAGGAAAAATGATACTTACGAGTAAACATGGTGAGAAACCAAGGGATGGCGTAGAGCTGTAAGTGGGAAAAAAAAGGGGTAATGGGGACAGATGGATAAAGAAGAGATAATTAGAATGATTACTAATAAACTGAATGGTAAAGAAAGTTCTATATATTGGTTTACTACATTAATTACAATAAAACAGAATGTAGATAATTGTAATTATTATCATGTATATTCTATTAAATAATGGTATCTATTACAAATGCTACATACAGCCCTTATGCTAAAAATTATTCAACAGAATGCCTTCATTTCATCAAAAGATACACTCAAGACCATGCCTAATCCAAACAGAACACTAGCATGCTAATTGCAAGGGTGTATTTTTCAGGTAGTACAAAAATATTCCTGAGATTTAAGTGGTCCTCATTAGTGTTGAGTTACCCTTACTATCTTTGAGAATCGATGAGATATTTAATAAATACCCAAAATGTCTCATAAAAAGGTGTTATAAAGCATATGCTTTCTGTTACAACTTTCTAAATTAATAGGAAGCTTCATAACAGACTAAAAGTAATAAGATCTAGGAATGAAATAATTTGGTCCTTTAGCTGAGTGGCAAATTTATTTTCCTAAGTTTATTGTCTAGGAATAAAAATAAATACATAAACACACACTTTCAATAATTTTGTGAGATTATAAAAGTGAGAAATCATTCTTAATTCTAAAAGTAGAGTACAATCTTCTTTGTCAATAGCAAGTATCAAAAATCAATAATGATTTATAAAAAAATCGGAAAAAGCTCTAATTTTACTTTCTGTGTCAATATAGGCTCCTATTAAACAAAGATTTCTATCCAACCTATAGAGTTTAAATAAATATTTCACCACCTACCAATTATGAATTTACGAGTACAGTTGCAATATGCCTTTGTATTGCACACAATTGAGTATTTATGCTTCCAAAATGCCAGTCAAGAACCATAAATATAATGACATACTACATTGATATCTAAGTACTGTATGTGAAATAAAGCCCATTGCTCTCCACTAGATCATTTTTATACGTTAACAGATAGGAATCCTTTCAAGTAACATCACAAGTGGGAGAACTGAGGAGTACAAAGATGTGTGACTTTAATGTAAACAGTATGGATTATAGAAAACAATAAAATATAACAAAATTCAAGCTCTTCAGCATAATTTAAGTTTTAAAAAAATCAGAAATTAGTTACATCACTAGTATTCAACTTTATTTCTTTTAAGGACATGACATCAATTACATTTCCCTCTACCCTTCTGATTAAAGCCAATTGTTTGCCATTAGGAGTCTTTCTGAATTACTTTAGCAACTAGTTAACAACCCATTTCCCCACAAACTGAAGAGGGCATGGATTTGAGGAAACTACACAAAGCAGGGAAGGAACCACTTGAAAGACTCAGAGGGCAAACTCGCCAGCCTCACATAGAGCCAGGAATAGTTCAGTTTATCACCACCCAGGATAAAAAAACAAAAAATAAAACAACAAAACCCTGTAATACAAGGTGTCAGGGTATTGACTTAGTAATGGGGAAAATTATGCTCCCAAATTATGCTACCCTGGTCTCACTTAATAAACCTTAAAAGCAAGCCTGGAAAGAATCATACTGTTTAAATGTTATTTAACTGCACCTCAAAATAAAGCTCAAGAACATTTACAATAACATAAAAATATCTAATACCCAACAAAGCAAAATTCACAATGACTAAAAAAAGTAATGCAAAGCAGCAGGAAAAATGTTTTATAAGGAGGACTAAAATCATTTAATCAAAATGAACACAGAACTGTATCTACACTAATAAAAGAGAAACATGGTAATTAGTGTACAACCGCTACCCTTCCCATTGGCTAATCAGCATATCCTTATGCAAATTAACTGTCAGCCAAGATGGCGGCCGGCAGCCAGGCAGCTGGAAGCAAACATGAGGCTTGCTTGCTCCAGTGACTGCAGACTCCAACGTTCCCCGCCTGACTTGCCGGCCTCTGAGCTGCAACTCTAAGAAACTTTGTAACAAATATAGAAGCTAAACAAAACCCCAGAAACCAGCTTTCAGCCAGCCGGGATCTTAGAGCTGGAGTTATACATTGTTTCGATTATAGAACGCAATCAGCAGCGGAAGCCTCAGAGCTAGAGCCAGAGCTAAAGCTGGCCCAGAATAAAAAGAAAAAAAAAGAAAAAAAGGAGCGGTTGGGAGCTTCAATCAACAACCGCCAGCCTGAAAGCAGCCCTCAGGCCCTCACCCAGAGTGGCCAGGCACCCCAGTGGGGACCCCCACCCTGATCCAGGACACCCTTCAGGGCAAACCAGCCGGGCCCCAGGCCTCTATCCTATATAATAAAAGGGTAATATGCCTCCCAGCACCGGGAGCAGCGGAGCAGCGAGGCTCCTGGCACCGGGATCAGCGTGACGGGGGCAGCGACCAAACCCCCTGATCGCCCTGCAGCTCTGTGTGTGACAGGGGGCGGGGCCACAACCTCCCTATCCACCCTGCTCTGTTCGTGACAGGGGGGAGCTCCTCAACCCCCTGATCGGCCCTGCTCTGTGTGTGACAGGGTACGGAGCCCCAACGCCTCTGTGCATGACAGGGGGCAGCGCCCCAACCCCCTGATTGGCCCTGCTCTGTGCGTGACAGGGGGTGGCGCCGCAACCTCCCTATCGACCCTGCCTTGAGTGTGATAGGGGGTGGTGCCCCAACCCCCCAATCGGCCCTATCCTGAGTGTGACTAGGGCTGGCATCGCAACCTCCCGATCCACCCTGCTCTGTGCATGACAGGGGGTGGCGCCCCAACTCCCCAATCAGCCCTGCTCTGAGCCCGACCAGGGGCTGCACCTAGGGATTGGGCCTGCCCTCTGCCACCCGGGAGCAGACCTAAGCCAGCAGGTCATTATCTCCCGAGCGGTCCCAGACTGCAAGAGGGCACAGGCCGGGCCGAGGCCGGTTTGGCTCAGTGGATAGAGCGTCGGCCTGCGGACTGAAGGGTCCCAGGTTCGATTCCGGTCAGGGGCATGTGCCTGGGTTGCGGGCACATCCCCAGTGGGAGATGTGCAGGAGGCAGCTGGTCGATGTTTCTCTCTCATCGATGTTTCTAACTCTCTATCTCTCTCCCTTCCTCTCTGTAAAAAATCAATAAAAAATATTTAAAAAAAAAAAAAAAAAAAGAGGGCACAGGCCGGGCTGAGAGACCCTCCCCCGCCCATGCACAAATTTTTGTGCACCGGGCCTCTAGTCAATAAATAATAAAAAAAAGTAAAATGAAGCATATTTGATATTTGAAAAGTAATAATTCAAGTTGAATTAATTTCTTAAATATCCTACGTAATAAAAGGCTAATATGCAAACAGACTGAACGGTGGAACAACTGAACAACCCAACAACCGGTTGCTAGGATGTGTGCTGACCACCAGGGGGCATGCACGGAACATGGTGGGCATTGGCAGCAGAGTGCGGAGCATAGCAGGCATTGGCCGCAGTGGGATGGTGGAGCAGGTGAGTGGGGGCACCAGATCAAGGTGGGGCACCAGTCGCTGTCATCAGGGTGGGCCTCTGGTGGTTACTGAAAATTCTTTGCTCTCGCATGCCATGGTCCTGCCCAGCACTTGCCCCTGCTTCTGGTGCCAGCCCCGCTTGCTTGGTGCTGTCAGCAGGTGCAAGAGGTGGCTGCCGGCCCTGATCGCCCCTGAGGGCTTCTCCACTTCCCCCTGCTTCTGAGGGGCAATCGGGACAGCAGCTGCCACTCGCACCTGCTGACCATGCCGGTCCCACTCGCACCTGCTGCTGGTGCAGGCCCCAATTGCTTCGTGTCGTCAACATGTGGGAGTGGCGGAAGCAGGGCTGCCAGAAGACAGGGGATCGGGGGACATGGCAGGAGGGGCCGGGCAGGGGTGCAAAGGATGGGCTGAGACCTGCCCCTTTGCCCAGCTAGCCTTGTGGCCCACAGCTCCTTTCAAGGTGCACGAATTCATGCACTGGGCCCCTAGATGTTCAGCAACAAGTCATCTCTTACCAACTAAATTACAGTCAGATAAATACATAGGTAATATATTCTGTGAGGTTGTAAGGCCTGTTATTTATTCTTTCTATATTTCTTTATTTTATTTTATTTTTAAACCAGAGGCCCGGTGCATAAAATTCATGCATGGGTAGAGTCCCTAGGCCTGGTCGGCGATCAGGGTCAATCGGGGCCTTTCAGTTGCCGGCTGGGGCCTTTCTTCCCCTGACTGCCTGCTGTTGGCTGGAGCCTTCCTTCGCTCCGCACTGCCCCCTGGTGGTCAGCGCACATCATAGTGAGTGGTCAAACTCCCAGTTGGTCAAACTCCCGAAAGGACAATTTGCATATCAGGCTTTTATTATGTAGGATTTTTTATTGTTTAAAGTATTAAATATAGTGTTACATATGTCTCCCCTCATTGACCTCTCGCTGGCCATCCCCACCTCCCTATATTTTTAAGATTTAGGCAATCTTAACTTGATATTTTCATTTTGTTTATTTATTTTTCTGATATTTTCATTTTAAAGAATTTCTTAAAATATTAGTTATTTCTTCACAATATAGGCTGATACACACAAAAATCCTTAGCAAAATAAGGTAATATTGAATATTAGGCTGGCTCAGGTTTTAATTTTTAAAATAACAAATAAATAATAAAATTTTTATTGCAAATACAAAAAATATATAAAATTAGTCTTATCAAGTTAGAGATGTTATTAGCTATTTTCTGATTTCAAGTTGAAAACTGAAACCCAGTGAAAACAAATCTAACATGCATTGACTATTTTCTCTAGATTATGAAATTATATATGCTTGCTAGTCTGCTAAAAGAGTCAGCTGAGTAAATACTGCCCCCTAGCAACATCAAGAAAGAATAATGATATTTAGTGTTTCATGATGTCTTTTCCATGTGGGCTGATAATATAACAACCTTAAATATCATAGGGAAAAAAAGGCAGGGGCCTCATTAATTTGATTTTGAAGAGCAGAAAATTGTGGCTGAAAAACTTATAAATGTATAAGAATGAAAGATTTAGAAAGAAAATATTTCTTATAAACTCTGAATCTTTTGTCAAATGGTTTTTTATTCACAAACATTACATGTTCTTTCTATACAAAATATTACAAAATTATTAAAAAGGGGGAGGTCCTTATAATCTACCTTCTTATGAGCATACTATATTTTATGTTTACCTCATCAGAAATATTTTTATATTTAAATTACTATAAGCCACATATTGATCATTAGTTTGATGCCTTGCAATAATTCTCTGCATTAGGGAAATGTACATCTAGCTAGTCAAGAGAAGGATGTCTAAAAGCTCACAAGTTTTCAAAGCAGTAGAGACCATCATATATTTTCTTGAAACTTTGAAGCTCTGGAAATTGTGATCTTATAGTTACATATCTTTTTGAACATTTAGGATAGTTGTGAAGATTAGCTAATTGGATCTGAAACACCTGGCAGAGGATATGGCATATGACATCAGTATAGAAATTACAATTATCATTCTTAATAACAATCCAGAAGTTTCTGTAATTAGAAGTATTTTAACACCCTAAAGTTCTGAGATAGCTTCATGTAGCCATCTCACAAAAGATACACAAGCTTTGTTAGAAAAAGGTGGGTGGTAGTGGAAGGTTAAAAAAAAAAAAAAAAGGGAATCCTCAACACTGGGAATTGTAGATATTATTTTACAGGTTGAGGTAAACTCATTTAAAGGTAGGCATAGCCTAAGGAGGCTAAATTATTCACAGTCCTGCTGGCTCTCAGAATCAACATCCCTCAATTCCATTTCAGCTACTGTGAGTTCAGAAAATTACAAATATTCTTACATAAAATTTTTTTCTTCTACTTTACAAATTCTGTAAGATCCTTTATTTTGTGAATATTTGACTATTACTGTTCTCTAACTACATATTCACTTATTTCCAACTATGCTAAAGAAGATTAAAATAATAAAAGTAGAATAATGATAAGAATTGCATAGAAGGATCGTATATTGTTAAAAATAAATCACTATTATGCCACCTTTTATTTTTCTTATTGTGCTATCCAAAGTATTACATCATCTTTCAAAAAGATACAAAAGATATGCGAAGACACCATTATTGTCTATTTTTTTTCTTTTAAAGATTTTAATATACACAGTTGAGAATTCAGAATTTTTCATTTTCCACCACTACTAGAAAAAAGAAGAACATTGACAGAGGATGTTTCCCAATTATTAGATCAATCAGAAGATTGGTAGTAGTAATCTAGAGTCTAGTGAAATGGTAATGTTGGTAATATTAGTGACATTTCAGAGTGTGAATGCTCAGATGATGGTATCTTAGATGAATTTCCTCAAACACAAGAAACAAAGTAAACAAATTTAAAATTCAATGGGAAAGACCTCATCACACAATATTTTGGAAGATAAACCTGAACCATCCTATTTTGCTAAACAGATGTGTGAGAGTAATTTTGAAATGAGATTTCTGCAACAAAATGTGATATAATTCAAGTGGACAAATGCCAAAGGTAGGTGTGTTTACAAAGTGATTAGAAGAAAACAGATGAATAAAAACGAAAACAAAAACAAATCATTAGATTTATCATTCTAAATTTGTGTACCTAAACCTAAAAATGAAAATATTTTATACGTATGAGAGAAAAAGGCCATTTTCAACTAAGTTATGAACCCTGTAAATGTTTTGTTTTGACAATTATCCTTTGACCATGTAAGTATAAGAAGAACCACAAAAAGCCAAATCTATTAGGTGTGTATTTGAAATCTGGATCAGGCTTTACATGATGGATATGCTCCAGGTTTATGCATGACAGATGAACAGTATCAAAGGATACTGCATACCTCACATACATATATTTTCAAAAACAGGAATATATGGAATAAAATTTTGGGTTTGCTATGTTGAAATTCTTTTAAAATATATTTTTATTGACTTCAGAGAGGAAAGAAGACAGAAAGACAGAACATTAATGATGAGAGAGAATCACTGATGAGTCTGCAACCCGGGCATGTGCCCTTGACCGGAATCAAACCTGGGACACTTCAATCCACAGGCCGATGCTCTATACACTGAGCCAAACCGGCTAGCGCTGAAATTCTTACTAAAAATTTTAAGTACATTATTTTTACTATGCCTTTGTCCTACTTCTACAAATTATTTAAAAAAATGACTTAAATATAAAAAATAATTTAAAAGGTCCATTGGACCCAGAAGGTAAATGGTTTTCTTTTTCTTTATATCAAAGGTTATAATAGTTACATCTTTTGCAAGTAATTATTTCCTTAATATTGAAAATATTTTTAAAATGAGTTAACTCATAAATATTTATTTCTTTTTTATTTTTACCAAGGTTTGCAATTTTGAATAAAAAACCCTATAAAATAGAAACCTTACCTAATAATAGAAAAATATGTAAATTAACTGTCCCTCCGCTACACTCACTAGCCAATCAGAAGAGTGTGCAAATTAACCCAACAAAGATGGCGGTTAATTTGCATACATAGAAGTGAAGCGGTGGAGCGAAGATTGAAGGCTTCATCCGGAGCCGCGAAGACTGAAGGCTCCGGACGGAGCGAAGGCCTGGGTCCCGGGGGCTGGAGGAAAACCGGTGCTGGCAGCCAAGGGAAGGGAAGGCTATTGCACGAATCTCTTCGTGCAACGGGCCTCTAGTTAATAATAAAATCACTTGGGTCATTTAATGGTTTTGAGATCCACACAATCATTCTTGGGAAGGATTAATTACACTTCCAGAGTACCTTTGAATTATCTCATTGAGTACAATAAAAACTTTCCAAAAATTTCTAACAAAATTGATTAACTTTGCATAAAAGACTATAAGAGATGTAACCTTCTAGGAGATAGAAAAGTACCTTAAAAACAAGCAAATAAAAAAGTTTAAAATTTAAAGTGGTGAGTGGCAATGTCACCAATTCTGACAAACAAGAAAGTCTTTATTGTTATTAGTATCATGTCTCCTCTGGCAAAGTATTCATTAACTGAGGCAGCAAAATAAGATATCTATTATAGCCTGTGATATCATGTTTTCCTAAATGTAAATCATCCTATATAATAAAAGCCTAGGTGGTGTCACGCGACGTCCTCGTGCAATGTTGTCACAAGATGGCTGCCCTCACATCGTCACACGATGGTTACCACAAGATGGCCTGCAGGGGAGGGCAGTTGGGGGCGAGATCAGGCCTGCAGGGGAGGGCAGTTGGGGGCCATCAGGCTGGCAGGGGAGGGCAGTTGGGGACAATCAGCCTGGCAGGCAGAAGCTGTTAGGGGCAATCAGGCAGGCAGATAGGCAGGCAGGCAAGTGCTTAGGAGCCAAGGGGTCCCAGATTGGAGAGGGTGCAGGCCAGGCTGAGGGACACCCCACCGCCCTGTGCACAAATTTCGTGCACCGGGCCTCTAGTACTAATATAACCAAAGAAGTAGTGCAATATTATCAGATGCTAATAAGTAAAACAACACCCAATAATGGTTAATCGTTAACACTCACTGTGTAACTGGAACTCTATTGAACAGGTTATATGTACTATCTCATTTAATCATCACAATAATACTATGAGGTAGGATTTATTATAATAAATACTAAGAATAAGAGGACTGTGCATAAGAGAAACTAACTTAAGTATTTAGCCTAGTAAGTTGACATGTCAGGATTGGAATTCTCGCTCATTGGACACCAGCATCTGAGTACTAACTCTCTATATCTGCTTTCTCAAATCCGACTCACAGATCCCTAGAGATCCTCTGGTACTCTTCAGGAGTCCATGAACTAAAAGCTACCTTAGTAAAAATACTAAGATTTTTTCGCTCTTTTTTTACTGTATTAATATTTGAGCTAACGGTGCAAAATCTCTAGTGGATAAAACTGCTGGCACCTTACCACAAATCAAGGTAGCAGCACTAAAGTATAATAGTCATATCTTTGTGAAGAAGTAAAAAGTATTCATGTAATTACCATCTTTTTAATGTCTCATGAGACAAAGTGTGAAGTGTGCATAAAGCACCTGTGCTGTATATGAATGAAGCACAATGGTTTTCTTGAGAAATAGCACCTGGACAATTGTTTGAGCTGTGAATCAGTGTAGGTGCTTTTAAGAAAAAATAGCCTTTTTTATTTGAAAGAATGACATATAAATAATGATTTTTTTTCATACTTGGATATTTGGCAGACATTTCTAAAAAAATGAAGTGAGCCTGCTACTTTAAGAAAAATTTCTAGCTGTTAGATGAAGATTGAAATTTTAGAAAACTTGTATCTGCCACTCTGAGCTTGCAGCCTCCCAAAACTTAATGACTTTTTGGATGAGATCAGTGGTGATATTAATGAATGTGATTTTTAAAAATATTATACAAATGTTTCATAGTTGAAAGATCTATTGTAAGAAAGAGAGCTCAACAAGTCATACATATTCAAGGGCCTTGAAGTATCCAAGGTTAGTAGAATAGGTTTAGGACTACTGTCAGGGTCACCCTAGCAGCAGCAGACAAAAGGACACATCCTGGCACTCTTCAGATGGGGTAAGACAGATTAGTAGGGACTCTAGTTATGAAAGATTCTAAAAAAGGTGCACTTTCCTAATTTCCTGTAACCACATCTAAAAAGCTCATTGTCAGTAGTTTAAAATGTAAAATTTCTTTATATAACAGTAACATGAAGGCCAGGAATAAATGAACAAATGAGTAAAGAAAACAAACACTAAGTACAAAAATATTTCTGAGCAATCCTTTCACATTGTCTGTTAGCACAGGCTCAGCTGAATATAACTTTGAAAATGACAGTGGTCAGCTTTTAAAGAAGGAGAATGTCAGTAGTAGCATAGACATTCATAAGATTGCAGTTAAGCCCTAACTGGTTTGGCTCAGTGGATAGAGCATCGGCCTATGGGCTGAAAGGTCCCGGGTTCGATTCCAGTTAAGGCCACATGCCCGGGTTGCAGGCTTGATCCCCAGTAGGGGGTGTGCAGGAGATTCTCTCTCATCACTGATATTTCTATCTCTCCCTCTCCCTTCCTCTATGAAATCAATAAAAATATATTTTAAAAAAAGATTGCAGTTAAGTAAAAATGATTTGCCAGCCAATTTGCTTACCATTGAATTTATTCGCTTTATCTTTAGGAATGATAATCAGTTTAAAGCACATAGAATACTGAGATATAGCCCTTATCATTTCTCTTAAGGGCCACTGACAACTTTTCAAAATTTACAAGTTTAATGCTATTCATAGCATCTCAGGAAAATAGTTTCTTTAAAAATGAAAAAGCGTACGTTCCTGTTCTCATCTCAAAGGCCTGGTATATTTTCAGAGGCAGAAACATACACCAAGACAAAAATGATAAAAATCACCCTGGTCTCAACTTTGCCAAATATAGATTATTCACCCTATTTATATGTAAATCACGTAACTACCATGACATATAAAATCTAAGCATCACATCAGTGCACAATATCCCTAACTATTCAGGCTTCAGCAGTGCTCAGCACTCAGAGCTCTGTGAAATGGAAAGAAGCTAGAAATCACAATCTTTCCTGCAATGGGAGCCTGCATTTCAATGATGGAAGACTAATGAAGGCTTACTTTGAGGGGATTAGTTATTGAGCAAGAAACTCAGTTTGGGATTGTATTACCCTTTCCCTTAATGAATCATTTGTATTGTTAGAGGTACAGAAAAGTCCCCTAAACAATTATTTTAAATGTAAAGCAATGAAGATAATAATTCCGGGGGGGGGGGGGGGGGGGGAGGGGGAGAAACACTGCACATATAAACGAATAAAATGCAAATTAAATGAGTGATTACAAGAGTAAGAAAAATGTTAGAAAAATTCACCATTTTATCACACCCCTTACACTACTACTAATTGTCAACAATCTCTATATTTAAAATATTAAATCCTCCTCCAAACCAACTTCAAGTCTGTTTTCAAAGTTAAATTTAAAAATAGTTTTAACATTTTCATATTATCTACAGATAAGAAACAGGACAACTAAACACAACAAAACAACAAAAATTAGGATAAAAGATTTCAAAAAACAATCTTCCTATCACCAATTTAATGTTCTTTGTTAACTACCTTTCATTTGCCCATTCTCTCTGACAAGAAAATAGTTGCAGAAAAGGGAATTTTCTCCAACTAAGATATACACTCTGTCCCTTCATTTCTCTTTGTTTATTCTAGAATTCTCAATAGTGATGGAACCATTCCCTTTAGGGTGTTTGGAAATACATGTAGAGTCATATTTCAGAAATAAGTGTAAGCATTTAATTGTTACAGTGATTAGGGGACTGCTACAGAGAATCAATGGCTGGGGCACAGGAAAGCACAGCATTTGCCACATTCTCCCATCCCGCATGACTTAGTAATGTCTCTTAAGACTAATCATACTACATATTAAAATCAATATTACTTTCATAATAATAATAATGGTATTGAAGAGAATACCACTTTATAAGAATTTATATAAAAATGTGCCAGTAATTATAGGAGGGGATCATAGCAGAGAGGGAAGCATGAATAGAGCAACGATATTCTATCAAAATTATTCAATTACTAGAGGCCCGGTGCACAAAAATTTGTGCACGGGGGGGGGGGGGGGGGCGGGGGAGGGCCTTCAGCCCGGCCTGTGCTCTCTTGCAGTCTGGGACACCTTGGGGGATGACCACCTGCTGGCTTAGGCCCGCTCCCCATGGGATTGGGCCTAAGCTGGCAATCAGACATCCTTCTGGCAGCCTGGGAGCCCTCGGGGGATGTCCACTTGCCAGTGGGGAGAAGGCCTAAGCTGCAGTCAGACATCCTTAGCGCTGCTGAGGAGGCGGGAGAGGCTCCCACCACCACCGCTGTACTGGCAGCCGTCAGCCTGGCTTGTGGCTGAGCAGAGCTCCCCCTGTTGGAGCACAGACCACGAGGGGGCAGCTCCTGCATTGAGCGTCTGCCTCCTGGTAGTAGTGTGTGTCATAGTGACCAGTCATTCCCAGTCGTTCTGCTGTTAGAGCCAGTTTGCATATTACCCTTTTATTATATAGGATAGAGGCCTGGTGCATGGGTAGGGGCCGGCAGGATTGCCCTAAAGGGTGTCCAAATCAGGGTGGGGGTCCCGCTGGAGTGCCTGGCCAACCTGGGTGAGGGGCTGATGGATGTTTGCAGGCTGGTAACACCCCCTGAAGGGTGGGGGTCCCCACTGGGGTGCCTGGCCAGTGGGGACCCTCACCCATGGAGGTTTGGCTAGTCTGGGTGAGGGGCTGAGGGCCGTTTTCAGGCTGGCCAAGCTCCCCCCCCCCCCCCAACCACCCCTGGTGATGGAAGCTCCCAGCCTCTCTTTTTTTTCTTTTTTATTCTGGATTTACCTTTTATAATTGACACTTTGTAGCCTTGAGGGGAGCTCAGAGCCGGCCAGGGCGGGTGTTCCAGCTCTGTGGCCACCACTGGCTGAAAGCAGGTATATGGGGTTTATTTATCTTCTATAATTGAAACTTTGTTGCTTTGAGTGCAGCTCAGAGCCGGCTGCGGCAGCTGGAAAACTTGGCTTCCTCTATCATTGGGGCAGCCAAGCCTCCTGCTTGCTCCAGCTCTGTGGCTGCCAGCCATCATCTTGGTTGGGTTAATTTGCATATAGTCGCTCTGATTGGCTGGTGGGCGTGGCTTAAGGTGTAGCAAAGGTACGGTCAATTTGTATGTTTGTCTTTTATTAGTGTAGACTAGAAGCCCGATGCATGAAAATTCATGCATTAGAGGGTGGGGTCCCTCAGCCCAGCCTTCCCCCTCTCACAGTCCGGGATACCTCAGGGGCAGGAGGCGACCCAACGATCAGGGGAAGGCGACGCCCCATCACACCTCTGCTGCTGCCATTGCCGGCAGCCAAGCCTCGGCTGGCCCTGGTTACCTGATCCTTGGGCGGCCCTGGTTACCTGAGCCTAGGGCGGCCCTGGTTACCTGAGCCTAGGCTGGCCCTGGTTACCTGCACCTCAGGCCGGCCCTGGGTGGCTGGGGGGCTGAAGGGCCTGGGTGCTGCCATCTTTGAAGGCATGGCAGTCAATTAGCATATTCCCTCCTTATTAGCTGTGGGCACCACCATCGTTGAGGGCGGGGCAGTCAATTAGCATATTCCCTTCTTATTGGCTGTGGGTGCTGCCATCTTTGAGATGGTGTGAGGGTCAATTAGCATATTCCCTCTTTATTAGATAGGATTGGATAATTAACTCACCCTACACAGCACATTTAACGAACACCACTGTACTCATCTACCAAAAGTTAACAAATGTTTTGCCACAATTGCTTCAAAATAATTTAAATCAAGTAATATATTATCAATAGAATGGAAGGCTCCTTTGTACCCCTCTTCTATTGAAATTCTCTCTTTTCAAAATATGTTGTACTTTGTATGAATTCTGCAAGAATTCCTTCCTAAATGGAACTTATAAAAATGACATTTCACATTCAGGTACTTCAGTCAACCTAGAATTTATTTTTATGTATGGTGTGGGGTTGAACTTTGATTCTCATCTCCTCTCCATATAGCTACCTAATTTTATCAGGGCTATTTATTCAATAATCCTTTCATTTCTAATTGATTAATAGATCCCTCTCTGTCACATACAAAATTCCATATATTAGGGGGTCTGTTTTTTGTTTTCTTTTCTGTTTTATATTAATATCATAGTATTTATTTTCTTTTGGTTACCAGAGGGGCAAAAGGTGGGGGGAATGGAAGAGATTAGCCAAAGAACACATATGTATAGACTATGGACACAGACACAGGCTGTACAGGGGTGCGGGGGAGGGGGGTGTCACTTCATGAAGGAGGCCAAGTCAGGGGAAATGGGGGACATCTGTGATAAAAAATGTTATATTTTCTTTTTCTATTCTTCTAGTGAATACCATTAACATTTTAATATGCTTTCTTGTACTTCTGCATTCCTTGTGAACAGAGATACTGACTGTCCTTTGTTCTGGATTATCTTTTCAAATATAAGTACACAAGAACAGCCTGGGAAAACAGAAACAGAATCTCCCTTTGCAGCAAAGGACAAGTTTTCTTACTGGTATACCCTTGGAAGAAAAAGAGAGTGTTTTTCTCTCTCTAGAGCAAAGGGAAGGCATTTTAAAAATTCAAATTCCCTAAAATCAGGGTTTTTCTCCTATAACGTAATTCATTGCATATGCAAGTACCACCTCCTAGACCCTTTACTTTGTCTCAGTGGGACTAACACAAATATGTGAACCAACATATTTGGGGAACCAACACAAACATGTGAATGTTCAGGTCGCTTGCTCTGCTGTCAGTGAAAGTCCTTTGTCTCTGACACATGAGTCTTGTGTTTTCCACCAACAGCCATTAAACAGTAAAAGGCTCATTTATTAGCTTTTAAATAGGGTAAAATCAAATTGTTTGAAAAACATATTAGTGTTATGTTAAACTGTGTTGTGAAGGGTTTTCACCTGGATTTTATGAGAGTTGGGCCTATTTTTGTAGAATTAGGAAATCTGAATTTAGTGGATTCTTAAGTAGCTTCTGTGTTTTGCTTGATATGTTACCTTGGGAGCTTTGCCAGATTTTGGCTTACTTCATTAGCGTCTCTACAGTTCATATTAAGCTGAAAGTCAGAGTTGACTTGCAAAGAGTAGCAATGGTGTGGCTTAGCCCATTACTCACCTGCAGTATGTGACAGGGAGTCAAGCCTCTTTTAAGTGGAAGTTAGACTACAGTATCATAGGTTTTTGTAAACCTCAAAAATTCCTTTTGAGATAGAGATCTCAAGTTCCTGGAAGGTAACCACACCGACTTTATATTACTAACAAAAGATTGTAATTAGTAGCAGGAACTTGTTCAGATTGGACTTCTTATGACAACAAAAACTTTAAAAACAGCACTCTTTCATGCTGCCAATTTCTGCTTTATCTTTGACCTCATGTTAATAATGTGCCAGGTACTTACATCTGGAATAAATCCAATCTCATTGAGATGATTACTCAGCTCTGGATCATGGAATGCAATCATCTGAGAGAACACAGTCAAATACTCTGAAATGACAATAAAATTTAAGACAATCATCATTTTCACCCAGTACCTCAAATAAAACATCAAATTCATATACATTAGTTTATTTATATTTTGAATGAAAGTTAATTTCTCCATTAAAACGTGCTTTAATAGATAATTTGATTTTGTTACCACTTTAATCAGTTACTGCTAACTACCAAACAAACATACCAACAAACTATGATATAGCTTATTTTCCATCTTCAGACCTATTAGTTCATTTCTTTAATCACAAATTATACACATGATGAATGATGTTTTCCTATTAGGTTCTACAAATACATTTAATTTAGTAATGTCAAATTGAATTTCTTTTATGTTTGGAAAGTGTAACAAATAAGCAGTACCAAATAAAATAATTATACCTCAAATTTGATAATATATACAGACATAGGCATTTGTTCCAGTTCTAATTTATTTCCACTCTGTATTTGGCATATTTAGAAATAAGAATTAACATCATGCTAATAAGAAAATAGGAATACAGTAGGCAAGTAAGTGTTGATTCTAATCCTATACTAATTCATAGGGTTCAGTTGCATTGTAAGGAATATTTTCTTATTTTTTCCAACAATTTACTATTATTCCAATTTACTAACTATGTACTAATCTAAACAAACAATATACTTGTAACAATCTACTCAAGGGCAAGTAACCATCACTTTGAACATATTAAAAACAAAATTAAAACATATTTCAAAAATGACAGTAATCCAATGAAAGATTCTTCTTAATTAATAACCTCAACTCGTTCTTCCAATAAAGTTATAAATCTGTTTTTCAAACCAATTATTTGGTGAAAATAACCTCCAAATATAATGTCTACTATTCTCTTTTAGTTTTTAAAGTTCTTTACTTTTAAGTTTCAAGAACTTGTGTAAAATTTTGACAATCTGTTAGTACAAGTAGCCTTCCCCTATTTTCCGCAATTAAAATTTTGATTCTAATGATCATAAATATTTTTATAATTATCCTATACTAGAGGCCTGGTGCAAAAAAATTTGTGCACTGGGGGGCGGGGGGGGGGGGAGGAGGAGATCCCTCAGCCCGGCCTGTGCCCTCTCGAGGTCTGGGCCCCTCAGGGGATGTCCACCTGCTGGCTTAGGCCTGCTCCCCAGGGGAACAGGCCTAAGCTGGCAGTCAGACATCCCTCTGGCAGCCCAGGAGCCCTCAGGGGATGCCCATTTGCCAGTGGGGAGCAGGCCTAAGCTGCAGTCGGACATCCTTAGCACTGCTGAGGAAGCAGGGGAGGCTCCCACCACGACTGCTGTGCTGGCAGCCGTCAGTCTGGCTTGTGGCTGAGCAGAGCTCCCCCTGGGGAAGTGCATTGACCACCAGGGGGCAGCTCCTGCATTAAGCGTCTGCTCCCTGGTGGTCAGTGTGTGTCATAGTGACCAGCCATTCCCAGTTGTTCTGCTGTTAGGGTCCATTTGCATATTACCCTTTAATATATAGGATAGAGGCCTGGTGCACAGGTGGGGGCCAGCTGGTTGGCTCTGAAGGGTGTCCTGGATCAGGGTGAGGGTCCCGCTGGGGTGCTTGGCCAGCCTGGGTGAGGGGCTGAGGGCCTTTTTCAGGCTGGTCAAGCCCCACAGTGGGGACCCTCACCCCATGGGGGTGTGGCCAACCTGAGTGAGGGGCTGATGGTCGTTTTCAGGCTGGCCACGCCCCTCGGTGACCCAGGCTCCCTGGCTCTCCTTTTTTTCAGCACCTCCTTGAGCGGATGCCAGGGCAGGCTGGAAGCAGGTATCTGGGATTTATTTATCTTCTATAATTGAAACTTTGTAGCCTTGAGCAGAGCCCAGGTCCAGCTGGAAGCCTGGGTTGCTCAATGCAGGAGCTGCCCCCTGGTGGTCAGTGCACTCCCACAGGGGGAGTGCTGCTTAGCCAGAAGTCAGGCTCATGGCTGGTGAGTTCAGCGGTGGTGGTGGGAGCCTCTTCCGCCTCCGCGGCAGTTGGACATCCTCTGAGGGTTCCTGGACTGTGAGAGGGTGCTGGGCTGAGGGACACCCCCCACAGCCCCGGGTGCATGAATTTCATGCACTGGGTCTCTAGTTTACCTATAAGCAATGTCACATGTTTTACAAAGAGAAGCACCAAAGCCAAAGAGAAAAGATGAGGAAGTACTGTATTCAATATCACAATAAAGCTAAATTCTCTATTTAATATGAAATTTTACCCATGGGTACTAAATAAAAAATGGGTTAATACTTTGGATTAATACTTTTTCATGACTGAATGTTTATTCTACTGCAACAAAATTCTTTTCTCTATCCATTGTCTCATCTTTTCCTCTAAGAAGAAAAAAAAAAAAGTACAATTGTATCAGGTTCAAGAGTTCCAGATTAGAGACCCAGGACAGATAGCAAGGTCCCAGGAAACTGGGATTTAACTGTTTTTAACTACATTTTTCTTCTTCCAATTAGTGATGCTATATTTTTAGTCCTAATTTACACAAAAACCAGAGGTATGTAACATCAACAATCATAAGAACTCAACTGCATGTTGATGAAACCATATAATTATTAATCTTTTAAAAAGCACGGGTCAGGCTATTTTCTGCAACTAGTCTCATTTATTAAACATCATTCTTATTTGAGCTTGATAAAAGGTAAGTACTATGTGGCGTTACATGGCTAATTGAAGTTTAATGAAGAAACTTAATTTATCATGAAAACATTGTACTTGTGTCCTGCCAAACATTGATGGCTACATTTACATGTGTGTCTATAATATACTTGTGATATAAATAATATACACAAATAAATACATGTATGTGTTTATTTTATATTATTATATGTAATATATTATTTAATATATAAAAATAAGTTGCATGTAAATATAAGTTATAAATTTTGGTTGCTTGGGGCAGGCTTTATATCATTTATAGCATGGCTTGTTATATTCAGAAAAATGTCTTGCTTCAAAGAGGTGATAAGACACATGATGCAAGACATTCTTGAAAATGTCAAGGCCGTACACTCAATGTATTCAATACTATTTCCCAATATCCCCAATATCCAATCATTAAATCATTCATGACAAAGACATGCATTAAAGTAAATATATACTTCACTGCTTTCTCAAATACATAACCTTTATAATAAAGTTGCATATTTCCCCTCTCTGTTGTTGTTTGATGAGAAAGAAGTTCTATATTCACATTGACAACTGGACTTTAGATTTTGACATCTGTCCTTTAGACTTTGACATCTGTCTTCTTTCCTCCCCTTTCCTCAAAGACTTACTGAATGTAGTGTGACCGTACATCCTACTTTACCTGGGAAAGTCTCAACTGCCACCTGTGGACTCAGTGACTAGTATACTCAGTGCCCCTTTTAACTCTGAAAAATATCACAGTTTAGGTTTATAGTCATCCCAGCTATAGGTGGGAATAATGGAACATCACAACGAAGAAGATACTGCCCCTGCCCTCAAAGGATTTAAAAAGACATGCAGGGAAACAAAAGATTAGGGAAATTTTTACCCAATTTTCTTTTCCAGGTTTATACGGTATACTCCTCCATCTTTCCTATTCTGACTTTATGTAGTATCTCCCTTCATCTTTGCTTTTCTGACTTATAGCCACCACATCTTACAATGGTCCAAATGTGAATATGCCTTGGTTTTATAAACAGTACCAGAATATGTTTAATGTTGTGCCAAAATTCCAATTATTGTTTTTGGGAACAAAACCTAGTACAATAACTTCAAAGAACAGTGTAAAAGTTTTATAGAACAGTTTTCTAGGTTGCTCCTTTCTTAAGTGCAAAGTGACATTAAAGTATAGTTGGGTTTTCCACAAAGGATTTATTCCCAATATTAATAGCTAAATGGCTGCCTCTTTCTTCACTTGCCTAAAGCTGACCTTTCTTTCTTCAATGGCAGAAAGTACGTCTGTCCTACAAGTTATAAGCCTATTTTCCAATATCTCTAAAACTATATTCAATATATCCCTTTCAAATCCCCCCATCTTTCACATCCAACCGGAACTCTAAAGCTGTGTATCTTAGAATAATTTTAGTAATCTTAGATAACATAGAGGCTAAAACCCTGAGTTTGTAAATTAGTACATTAATTTTTAAAGTACTGTGTGTTGGTATTTTATCAACTCAATAGCAACATGCAGGGGAAAATTTGATAGTGCTTAGAATGATGAATATTAATTTAGGCCAGGAATAATTAAATTTATTATCTTCTTAAAAATGTCTGCAGGCAAATAGTAAATAACACTATGGTTATCAACAACAACAACAAACCCAGATATCTTGAATAAATAGATAATTTTTCTCTCATCAAAAGATGCAAAGCGTTCTATGGTCCTATAAATATACAAATCGTATATATTATATGAAAGACTTTAAAATAAAAAATTAAAGTTGCTATTGAATATAGAAACTTTTGATTTCTGTAGAGGTAAGTGACTAAATAAATATGCAATTCTACAAACGGCCATTAATCAGTTTCATATGACATACAAACTTTCCAAAAGTTGTGGGAGCAAAGGGTACATGTGATATTTATGTCAAACAAAATCAATGCTACTTTGAAGTTTAAACCTTAAAACACTATAAAACAAAATGGTGGGGAAGGACAAAGAGGGGAACCAATAAAATGAGATTCGAATATTTCTAAATGCAAGCCTAAAATAGACATTTTGTAGGAAAAGAAACCACTGTCCATCCAAAAACTTTAGTAACCAATAATCACTATATGGTTTCAGCTCCTTGTTTTGCTCTCCATCCTTCTCTTTCCAACTCCATGTACCAGATTTGATTACTGGCTGTTTTATATACTCATTTTCATGTTTTTACTGCAATGCTCTTCCTTGTTCTTTTTATAAAGAATGTCCTTCTCACCCTAACCGGTTTGGCTCAGTGGATAGAGCATCAGCCTGTGGACTGAAAGCTCCCAGATTCGATTCCAGTAAAGGGCATGTACCTTGGGTGTGGGCACATCCCCAGTAGGAGGTGTGCAGGAGGCAGCTGGTTGATGTTTCTCTCTCATCGATGTTTCTAACTCTCTACCCCTCTCCTTTCCTCTCTGTAAAAAAATCAATAAAATATATTTTTTAAAAAAATAATGTCCTTCTCCTTTTTCACCAAATTCCTACTCAAATTTCAAATTCACTAATAAGTATCCTCTCTTTTATGAAACTTTCCAGACTTTGGGACCAAAAAAAAAAAGCCAAAATAATCAAAATAACATCTCCCCATCTTCCTCTGTTCTAATACAATAACATGTACACTTATCTCATTACTTAAAATTAGTTATTTTCACATTTATTTCCTATATTGGGCTATGAAATCTCTTGGGAAAGGATTGAATATTATTTACCTTAAGAATCTCAATTTCTTAAGCAGTGCCTGGCACAGGGTCAGTGCAGGGCAATTATTTATTGAAAGATTAAAGTCACTGAAACAACACTTTTTCTTATGTAATATTACACACACACACACACACACACACACATATATATATACTTATCCTATATAATAAAAGGGTAATATGCAAATTGACCCTAACGGCAGAACAACCAGTCGCATGACACACACTGACCACCAAGGGGCAGATTCTCAATGCAGGAGCTGTTCCTTGGTGATTAGTGCACTCCCACAAGGGGGAACTCCACTCAGCCACAAGCTGGGCTAATGGCTGCGAGCGCAGTGGCGTGGCAATGGCGGGAGCCTCTCCGCTTCTTCCATAGCCTAAGCCGTAGTCGGACATCCCCTGAGGGCTACCAGAGGGATGTCTGACTGGAAGCTTAGGCCCGATCCCCTGGGGAGTGGGCCTAAGCTGGCAGGTGGACATCCCCAGAGGGGTCCCAGACTGCGAGAGGGCTGAGGGACCCCTCCACCCCACCGAGTGCACGAATTTTTGTGGACCGGGCCTGTACTATATATATAGGCAGAGAGAGAGAGACAGAGAGAGAGTCAACATATAAAGTCAATATAAAAACTGAACAAATGATTTAAAATACCATGTCTATTGTTTCTTGGGAAAATATACATGCTAAATTTTTCATAATGTTAGATAACATTTACTGTGACTTTAAAAAGTTTCAAAATTAATTACGAATTCAAGATTTTAAACACAAATTTATACAAATTATAACTGATAAAATTATTAGTACTTAGAGAAATAATTTTGGAGAGGTCTTTTAATTACAATATTGAACTTTTAAAGTACATCACTGATTAATGAATCAAATTTAAAAAAGTCTTTTTTGGCCTTTCTGACCAGTGTCTCCAAATTCATATGGTGTACATTATGGTTTCTCTTGCATTTTCATATATTAAATAAGATACTGTCATACTTGTATAATAAGCCTTTTAACAGTATACTAACAAAGTCTGTACTTAAAAAGAGTGAAAACTCTTTCATGTTGAAAATTCATTATCACTAGATAATACACAGATTGATCTGCAGTGTGAAACAATTACTGGAAAAATGAAACCTTCAGAGGTAAATAATTTCTGTATTTTACTATTTATTTATTTTTAATATATATTTTATTGATTTTAGAGAAGGGAGAGAGATAGAATCATCAGTGATGAGAGAATCATTGATAAGCTGCCTCCTGCACGCCTCCTACTGGGGATTGAGCCAGCAACCCGGGCATGTGTCCTTGACCAGAATCAAACCTGGGGCCCTTCAGTCCACAGGCCAACGCTCTAGCAACTGAGCCAAACCGGCTAAGGCAATTTCTGTATTTTAAAATAGGTATCTACACAGAGCCAAAAATAACAATTACTGTAATGGAAGTTATCTAATATGACCCTTTGAAAACTGGCCATCCAGACATCATCCAGCCATCTAGTAAATACTATAGATAATTCATTGTATAAGTTCTGTTTTAATTGCTTTTTGAAGATTCTCCAAATAGCTACATCTCTCATAAAAGTACAGAAATCCAGCTAGGCACTATGCTTTATTAAGGGCCTGACAAATTTGAAAAAATATTATTTCCAGGCTTTTACATATGAAAGTTCAGCTACTATTACAAGTTCACATTAACTTTAAAAATAACCGCATTCTATTTCTGACTTATATTTAACTGAGAATTAAAGAACCACCTTTTTTGCACAACTACTAGCATGATTACTTTTTACTTTTAGTGCTTTCAGTTTGTCTTTAGTTATTATCTGACAGATTATTTACATTGTATAATGCCTCTAGTATTATCCAAGGTGTTTTAAATATACTCATTTCTTTTTTACCAGCATAAATAATTTATTGCAAAATCTCTAATGTCGTACACTAGTGGGCCTGACAATTCATTAAAGAGTATTATGGGATGGCAGAAGCAGGAGGTAGGGAATACAATAAAAGTGTAGCATGTGAACATAGAGTGCTGAGGGGCAGACTTCATGCAATAGCCTACTGGTGACCAATTTTAATCAACTAAGCTACCTTGGGCAGAAAGGAACTGGAACAGGCCATGAACCCTCAGTTCTCATTTGGCCAGTAGACCCCAGGTTTCTGGCCTTCCTTTGTGCTTCCTCACTCACAGTCCTATGGGGGATTTTATAAGATCTCTAGCTGCCAGGCTTGTGGTGCTACCAATTGACCATGGGGTCCCCAGTCTACAAGAGAAACTCTACAAGAACTTGGGCCTTTATTGAAGCTTCTTCGGACAGGAATGGCTGGAATCTTACAGAGTACATCATCCATCCTAATAAAAGAGTAATATGCAAATTAACTGTCACTCTATAACAAAGATGGCAGCGCCCATAGAGGCTGGGGCGGAACGTTGGCGGTGTCGCCCCGGCAGTGCAGGCCCAGCAGGCAAGTGCGGCCCATAGGCAGCACCCAATGACCCAGGAGCAGGCAAGCGTGGCCCGCAGGCAGCACCAAGCAGGGTCTGCATGGCCATCACCGTGGTGTGGAGCAGGCAGGCCCCGCAGAGAACAGAGAACCATGGGGAGTGGGCCTAAGCCATCAGTAGGACATCCCCTGAGGGCTCCCAGATTGGAGAGGGTGCAGGTTGGGCTGAGGGACCCCCCCACCCCAACCCCATGCACAAATTTCATGCACCGGGCCTCTAGTTCTATAATAAACATCATTGATAAGCACAATAAGGAAACTATGAGTAAGTGTGAAATGCATACCAATTAGTAAGATACAAGCCACACTCTTACAGGATATCACTTCATAAATTCTTAGAGGAGAACACTGCATGATTCTTGAAGTTGGATGGTTTTACTAAACTAACCTACAAGAAAAAACAACTTCCTCCCAAAAAAACATATTCACTTTGATTATAAAAAAAATCAAAGCAAAATCTTGTTGCTCTCTAAAAAACTATCTTAAATGAATCCCAACTTTATAAAAGTCCACATTCTAGGAACATGCAGGGTATTAGGCATATCCATTTTAAAACATTTCTAAATACAAATATAAATCAATAGAATTTGCATTTCAAAATTAATGGAGAGACACTGGATCATTATACCAATTTCTAGTACCTATCTACATTGTAGACACAGAGTGCTGAACATGACTTGGTGTGCTTATAAACACACACAATGCTTTTTAAAAGTTTAAATTATTTTTCTCTATACTTTGAGGTAAATGATGCTGGAAAAATAAATGTTTTTATGTGCTGCGCTATTTATCCATATTCTTTTCTTCCTTCTATTTTTAGCCTCTTTATCTATTTAATTTACATTTACATTTCTACTGCCTTTCTAGTTGTTTTCTCATTATATTTACTTCTGACACTCTAATTTTATACTCATGCTACGTAAGTGAAAATATTGCTAATTGAGAATGTTTAATAAACTGCACATAGCCTGTATTTGCCGCTTCATGTATTCAAATCGAGTGAATTATATCAAACCATAATTATATAAATACTAGAGGCCCGGTGCACAAAGATTTGTGCACTCGGGGGAGAGGGGGGGTGTTCCTCAGCCCGGCCTGTGCTCTCTCGCAGTCTGGGACCCCTCAGGGGATGACCACCTGCTGGCTTAGGCCCGCTCCCTGGGGGATTGGGCCTAAGATGGCAATCAGACATCCCTCTGGCAGCCCGGCAGCCCTCGGGGGATGTCCACTTGCCAGCGGGGAGCAGGCCTAAACTGCAGTAGGACATCCTTAGCGCTGCTGAGGCAGGAGAGACTCCCACTACCACCGCTGTACTGGCAGCCATCAGCCTGGCTTGTGGCTGAGCAGAGCTCCTCCCATGTGAGAGCGCCCTGACCACCAGAGGGCAACTCCTGCACTGAGCGTCTGCCCCCTGGTGGTCAGTGTGAGTCATAGTGACCAGTCATTCCCAGTCTTTCTGTTGTTAGGGTCAGTTTGCATATTACCCTTTTACTATATAGGATAGAGGCCTGGTGCACGGTGGGGGCCGGCTGGTTTGAACTGAAGGGTGTCCCAGATCAGGGTGGGGGGTCCCACTTGGGTGCCTGGCCAGCCTGAATGAGGGGATGATGGCTGTTTGCAGGTGGTCACACCTTCTTCAGGATGGGGGTCCCCACTGGGGTGCCTGGCCAGTCTGGGTGAGGGGCTGAGGGCCGTTTTCAGGCTGGCGGGTGACTGAAGCTCCCAACCTCTCCTTTTATTCTTTTTTTTAAATTCTGGGATTTATTTACCTTCTATGGCTGTCACTGGAGCTGAGAGCCAGCTTTAGCTCTGAGGCTTGGCTCCAGCTCTGAGACCTCGGTTGCTGAAAGCAGGTATCTGGGTTTGTTTGGCTTCTATAATTGAAACACTGTTGCAGCTCCAGTGCTGAGGCCCAGCTGGCTGAAAGCACGTTTCTGGGTTTGTTTAGCTTCTATAATTGCAACATTGTTTCTTAGAGTGAAGCTCAGAGGCCGGCAGCGGCAGGCGGGAAACCTTGGCTTCCTCCATCACTGGAGCAAGCAAGCCTCCTGTTCGCTTCAGCTGCCTGGCTGCCGGCCGCCATCTTGGTTGGCAGTTAATTTGCATATTGCCCTTATTAACCAATGGGAAGCGTGTCGGAGGTACAGTTAATTATCATGTTTGTCTATTATTAGATAGGATAAATAAAACAAAGCACTAGTTTCAAGTTGTTGAAAATGTAGTTGAATTGATGACATAAATAATAAATAAAAAGTTTAAATGAAGGCAGTATCTGAAAAGTAACATACAATTAGTAAATGGGAAAACTATGTGACCAGCTTTGTAGTCAGTTCCAAAAGAAATACAAAAGTATAATAAAATTTTCTGCCCTTAAAACATTTAGGCTCTTGTTTAAAAATAAAACATGATATATATCATAATAATAATAAGATTAGCAAAATAATTTTAATCACAATAGCAATAGAATAATAATAGTAACAATAATAAAAACAGTCATTAGTGTTATTGAAAGTTTCTATAGACCATGCATTTACATATTTTGTGTTTAATCTTTACAAGAGCCTTTATTTTCGATATTAGGAAAATTATACCTAGCAAACATACTTTATTTGTCTAAGATTAAGAAATAATTAACCCAATTTACATTTGAAACAAAGTTTGCCTGATTCAAAAGTGTTTATTATTAACTTTTGTTACTTTGTACTAAAAAGGAGTTTAGAAAATTATAGTAAAAGTTTGTGGCTAGTGAGCGTAGTCATGTAAGAATTCACAAGTGGTTATGCTATGACTTGGACTCTGAAGAAAGGTGTATATTTTAGGAAAGTAGAAGACAGAAGACGAATATTTTGGGCGTTCAAGCATGGGGAATGAGATGAATGAGAAGTGTTTTTAATATTTTCTTTATTTACATAATTAAATACTGTTTAAATTTTTTACTAATTCACAATAAGCTTGGTCCATGGTGAAACTTTGTGTGGGAAATTTTAATTGTGAGAGAGAAAAATAGCAAGACTTTTATTTTCTTAAATTAGCATACCTAAATTTGAACTGAATGGAGATCAGATATTGAACAGTCATTGGAAAAAAAACCCTAATTCGCTGGGGACTTGGAATAAAGACAAAGTTAAGATCTCTTCACTGGTTTTAGTGAGCATTATCAACCTATTTTATTGGGTCAAAATCATAAATTTAACTGAGTATTGGTTACATGACATAATATATTCCCTTAAAAAGACAAGGAAGGACATTTAATGCTTACCTTGTATTACATGTGAGTTGTCTTTCAAGAAGAAGTTATACAGGTATTTGGGGATAAAAGCAGACATACACGCATACGCCAAGGCTAAGAAAGAATAAGGCAAATGCATGCAATAAATTAACTACTATTAAAAAAGTTTATGCCAATAATTGATGAAAACACAAATTTAAAGAAAGAAAATCATTTGCTCTTTAAAACAGAAGATAATTTGGACAAAAGAAAACCGCCTGGTAACTTTTCAATTTCAAACTACTCTAGAAATTGTTATCACATAATAATAAGAACCTTTATTATCTAAACTTTACAAATTTTTAAAAATCTCCAATCATGGCCATTATTAATGAGCTATACAAACCAAAAGATCCTTATTTTTTGTTGATGCAATCAAAAAAGCCTCAGAACTTGGATTAAGGAACCCTAGTCATAAATTATTTTTTCAAATACAGATTGCTTACTATTCTTGGAGCAATATGTGTAATAATGGCCTATACCTAACTAACCATAGCAAACTTGTAGTCTAGATAATGAGAAATATCATAGAACAGTGTATTTTTAAACCAATTAAAATTACAAAATTTTAGTTCTCTGGGATTATGCTATCTCTACTTATTTCCAGAAATCTATGCAAAATTTGACATGAAACAGAATTTGAAAAAAATAAAGATTTTGAGATTGAGGCTTCTAGAGAGTTACATTATATATATGGTAAATACTTTCTATATGTGATATCCTTAGAGATTTGAGTCCTTTAAGTGTAACAAATATTTACTGAAAAATCTACTATAATAAAGGCATTATAACAGGGGAATAAAAAAAAGAAAAAAAAATCAATCATTTAAACAAAGCTGCTGCTGCCCTGGCTGGGTATCTCAGTTGGTTGCAGTGTCACCCCTATATGCCAAGGTTGTGGGTTCCATCCCCAGTCTGGGAACAGACAGGAATCAATCAATAAATGAATAAATAAGTGGAACAAGAAATTGATGTCTGTCTGATTCTCTAAAATCAATAACTAAAATTTTTTTTAAAAAGCTGCTCACCAAAAAAAGGATTACTATATTAGTAATAAACAACTAGAACACAAAACATACACAAATACTTTCCTGAAATACAAAGTGCTGGGTTTAGGAGGGAGAATGAGAAAAGTTTTCATTAAGAAGGTAGTGGTTGAAATAATAGGCTTTGGAGATACAAGATTAATATGAATTCCTTTATAAATTGTTTAGGAAATATTCACAGGCTAAACCTATTCTTTAAAGAAGTCAAAATTTTCTCCTATGTTCATAAAAATGGTCACCAAAGTAGATGAATTTTTTAGAATAATTAGTCAGAGTCTTCCTAAATTTCTAGTCACTGCCTGATCACAACAGAAACTCTCCAATAATAAATTCTTCACATTCTCTAAAATTATACAACAGATTATCTCACAGATATTTATACTATCTCCTAGAAAGCAAGCAAGATCCTTACAATAAAAACAAAAACCTTTCATGTTTTAATAAAATATTTTAGAATAATATGCACCACAATTATTTAATTGATAAATAAGCTTACCTTCATTATTGAAATTTAAATATAGGAATGGAGCACAAAGTGAGTCAAGACCTGATGGGGAGGGGTTGAAGAAAAGAATTCAAATAAACATAATTAAGTAGAACTGTAGATATATACCTTATTCAGTTCTCTGCATTACCTCTCTATAGATTAAGCATTATAAGTACTATTTATCCAGAAATATATTATCTATGGGTTACTGTGGGGAGTAACTGATAATGACTAGCACATAGTATGTGCCCAACATAAATCAGTTTTTATTATTATCAATATTATCATGAGTTTAAGAGAGAAATATACTAATAGCAAAATGTAAAGATGATAGAAGGCTTGGGATATAATCCCATTTCTGACACTGTGTGTTCTTGGCAATGACTTAACATCTCCAGGCATATTTCCTCATCTTAGAGGAGATTTGTCTTACATGCTTCTTTGGTATCATGAAAAAAGACCCTTAAAAAATTGTGCAGTGAAATACAAATATGTGACATATTCCTTTTATTGATAATAATGCTGTTCATATGTTGTCATACTGAAAGAACGTACATAAATCTATCTATAATTGTTCGGAAGACACAGGACTTCTCTAAAATGAACAGAGCTAAGAAAAATAATAGCTTAATTTTAAGTTCAGCCAGAAATAGAGAATTTAAATATTAAATAAAATAACAACACTGTTCATTACAACAAATTCAAATATAGGACTGGGTGTAATGGATTTCTCATGTATGAATTTATCAGTGACCATAAAAATAATAATGAGAATGGTAAAAATCAAGGATATGGAACATTAAAGATGTTTTTTAAAGAGAAAATAAATAAAATAAATAGTTTAGGGTGGTATCCTATTCCCTAATTTCCAATAAAAAGGTTAAGTATAAATTGTAAATAATAAATGGTAAAATATCAACTAGCCCCAAACTATTTATGCTATAATATTATTTTATGATTTTCATAAGCACTGAGACAATGTATCCACAGAGATTACAATCACACAAAATGTTCTTTCTACTTTCCTAATTAACATTATGGCAAACTGTCTCATTAAATATCAGGCCTTTAAATGATCTCTACTTGGCATTTAGGCAACGTTTTTTTAAAGAGTTCTCATATAAACCTTTCAATAAATGGATCATAGCTTTAGTATTGACTTTTCTCAAAGCCAAGGATGTTTTGATATTTTAATTTTTGAAACAGTCATGCAACATGCTCCCTATACTTCAAAAAGAGTCTTAATAATTGGGGAAAAAATTACCTTGCCAATATACAAGATCAGGATGGGATACTACCCAGGCTTTTAATACACGCCTAAATTTTGCATGACCTTCTGGTGATGATAACAGTTCATCATACTGATGACAACGAGGTATATCCACTTCAATCTGTAAAATAGCAAAAAAATAAGATGAAACTGTGATTTCCAATAAACGCCAAGGTAAAGAAAAAAAATTTTATTATAAATTTCAAAATAGACCAATTACATAATCCTGGTATCTAAAGTTTTTGAATTCTATATTAACACTCTGGAAACAATAAAAAGGTTGTACACTTAAGGAAAACAGACCATTTCTTTTGAAAAGGTATGTATCAATATAGTTTCCAAAAAAATCTTTCTTTACTATATAAAGGGTAGATTCTACAGATAGAGTACAATTACTAAGAAAAGTCACTTGGCCTATACTCCTTTTAGGGACAGTTCTAATTCACTAACTTCTGATACAAAAGTTATGCTTACTCGAACAGCACAAGAATATGATGGCTGCTGAGCATAATGAAAAGAAGATAATTCCCTCTTGCCTTTCTATAATTTAAAGATTTGGCAAAATTATCTTAGATTGTTTAAGAAAATCTAAATCATACTTGTCTATCTGTAGGAATTGGAGTATCTTTATCAATTGCATCATACTTGGCATGAATAGCCCCCTGAAAAAAATAAAGAGAATAATATTAATTCATCATATCCTTGATAAATTATTAATGTAGATAAATATACTTTTTATAATCATCTACCTTTGAAAACCCACCCAATTATAGATGGGAACATTAAAAACCAAGATATATCTCTTAGAAAAATTCTCTACAGTTTTGATAATCTGTGATGAAAATCCAGGACAACTTGCCATTTTGTTCCAGAAGACAAAAGTGTTGGATGAGTCAAGTAGCAAATGAATATACTTAGTCAAACACCCTAGTTTCCACAGCACAATACAACCTTGTTACTCTCTACTCATTGTTACCTCAAACATTGTCAGTTTTGGGGAGAAGGAAGCACAGGAAGACATCCCACAATTGTCCTGTTAAAGTTGGTAATAAAAGAAAAAATAAAATGGACCTGTCTAAAGGAATGCTAGTTCAGCACAAGAAGCAGAAGTTTGAAATAAATTTAAGAGTAGAACATCATGTAGGTATGGAATCACTAAGGGATTAAATGGATCATTTACACTTTAGTTATACCAGTACAGAAGAAATAATTGAATAACCCATTTTAAATTTAGTCATGTTCAATAGGACCAAGCACGGAACAATTCTTATAACTTAGGTTTACTGTAATGATGTAGAACGAGCCACTAATTTGGGGTTCAAAATTATGACATTACTTGCTGGTACATCAACTTCTATGGTACGTCTATATAATGACAGATTTAGACAACCTGACCTCACAAGTCCTCTTGAACTTTAGCATTATGTGGTTCAACAATTCTAACTATTAATGTATTATATGGAACAATAGGCATTCTTGTAAAGCAGCCACCCAAACTCAAAGATGTTTGTAGAATATCATCAAAGAAATCAGGAATAAATAAATAAAATTCTTTTAACAGGGAGTTGAAAAGAATTAAAAATAGTTGAGGGAATTCAGGAAAAAAATGCATGATGGATATCCATAAGATATTGATAAGAGAATATCTGAAGGAAGGATGACAAAGAAATTGCCTGGAAATAAAAAACAAAACAAAACAAAAACAAACAAACAAAAAAAACAGGGCAGGAATGTGGCCCATTATCATGACTGCTGTTACCAGAGTTCTCTGTTAGTGCTGCAAGTCACTGTAATAATTTTGGGACCTCTCCTTTCCTCACTGCCAACAGATTAGGTGTTGTACAAGACAAAGTAGTTTGTCTTGGCAGCATGGTTCTTGTGGGATAGATGTGCCAAAAAAGCACTACATTATGTTAATTATTTTAAAAAATCTATATTTCCATTTATTTCAGAGAGGAAAGGAGAGGGAGATAGAGATAGAAACATCAATGATGAGAGAGAATCATTGATCGGCTGCCTCCTGCACGCCCCTACTGTGGATCGAGCTTGCACCAAGCATGTGCCTTTGACTGGAATCAAACCCGGAACCCTCCAATCTGCAGGCTGATGCTCTATCCACTGAACCATACCAGCTAGGGCTGTTAAATGATTTTTTATAAGGTTCAAATTGATGGAGGATTTCTCCAAACTTAGAGCCACTTATAAATAGACAATCCTATTCCTAAATAAACATACACATACTTTATAGGCAGGATAATATGCTTACAACTGGTATATATAGTCTTAAAATAATCTGATCTGAAAATCAATAATCAAAATAATTTCTATGAGCTCCATTAAATGAAATATTAAATAATATAATTCTAACAAATCTTCAATTATATTTTGTTAATCTATTCTTTTTCTCTAGTCCTTTCATTTAAAATTGCCAAATATTATTAATGCTTATATTTTACTACATAACTTTCTAACTATTTGAAAAATATATATTTGGAAAGCACTTTCCTACTTCTTTCTTCTTTCTTAGCACTATTATAACCAACTTCTTTCTCTTTTCTTTCTTACCTCAACTCCCAGAAGAGCAGCCCAGGTTAAACCTCTCATAAGTGGAGGAATATCAACTCTTGCTTCTTTCCAGATTTGATTTTTTTTATATGGATAAGCCTACAGATGAAAGAAAGATATGAAAAATGTCTCAAATTATCAAGTAGCATATTTTAGTCTAGAAAGTCTGAAATATATATCAGTGATAAAGTTGAAAGAGATTTTAAATAAATTTCAAAGTATCTTTGGTGTTATTACTTTGGTATTATTAATACACTAAGAGGCCTGGTGCATGAAATTTGTGCACTTGGGGGGGTGGTGGGAGGTCCCTCAGCCCAAATTGCAAGAGGGTGCAGGCCAGGCTGAGGGTCCCCACTAGAGCATGATGGGGGCCGGGGAGGGATGCAGCAGGTTGGCCAGCTGGGGAGGGACTGTGGGGGGACTCCAGGGCATGTCTGGCCCATCTCACTCAGTCCTGATCGGCCGGACCCCAGCAGCAAGCTAACCTACTGGTTGGAGCATCTGCCTCCAGGCGGTCAGTGCACATCATAGCGACTGGTTACCAGTCGACTGTTTGCCCCCTGATGGTCAGTGCATGTCCTAGCAAGCAGATGACCGGCCTTAGCATATCATTAGCATTTTTACGCTTTGATTGGTTGAATGGACGACTGGACAATTGGACACTTAGCATATTAGGCTTTTATTATATAGGTTATTAAGTTGGCAGTGGAATGGTTCCCTATATTCTGTAAATTTTGTATAATATAACCAAAGAGTTGAGCTGATTCTACTGTTTTTAATCATTTCTATTTTGTGATCTGAAAGAATTATCAAGGAGTCATGTATAAATAATACTATCAGCTTCATATGGGTTAAATAATTTATGCACAGCACTTTGTAAAATATCGGGTCATATAGAAAGTATTCAATAAATGTGTTATTATTATGGCTACTTCTATATCCTTGCATATCAAGTTATCCCTTTATAAATTTGTACTTTAAGAGAGAGTTCTAGAAAAGAATTATTAGGACAAAGGGCATGGATATCATTAAGGCTCTTCATATATACTTTTAAATTGCCTTATGCACTGTTTCAATTTACACTTATTACAAAGGAATGAGAGTTCCAATCTTAATATGCCTTTGTTCACTTTACTAATTTGGTTATCAAAAAAACCTATTAAAATTTTTTTCATTCCTAGTGAGGATAAATATTTTGAATAGATTTATCCTAACTAGTTATATTTCCATTATTTTCTTTATCCATTTATCTTTCAATATTAGTGCTTTTTCCTGTAGATTTTTAAATGTTCTTTAAACAGTATGGATATTAATCTATTATCTAAAATGGTTTTTCATATAATCCTACATCATTTTTACTTTTTTACATTTGTTTTTACTTTGAAGTTTTATTTACTATGAATATGTATCATTTTTGTAATTAAATGTTAATCAGAAAAGATAGGCTATAAAAATTAGTTTTCTTAGGACATCAAGATTCTCTAATAATTACAAATGAAATAAAAAATAAGTATTGTATAAGGGCTCTTAGAACACTTTCCACATTAGATCCCTACCTTCAGCAGCCTGTCAAAGAGAATGATTCTGTTAAGCTGGTACTCTGTGTCCCTCTCTCGGATGATTAAAGGCAACGTGGCAGCAGCGGACAACTCATTACTGCTGTTTGAATGAGGTAAATTAGACTGGCTATAAAAGAGAAACAAAAGGTAAAAAATTAAAAAAAAACACACCTCCATATTAAGTGTTTTATTTAGGAAATGCTCTTCATTGAACATATATGTTTCTTACCAATCTAACATAAATGGTGAAGAAAAATAAGTGTAAAAGGAGACTCTATATACTCACTCATCTTCAAGCAGTGGGTAAAATGCTTCTCCACCAACATCTTTTAATCTCTGTGATTTAAAAGAGAAAATATTATGTGTGAGACTCTGAGGCAGAAACGCTGAACCGCACTTAAAAAGCAACATAATATAAAATTTATGAATTTATATGAGGTACTGAGAAGTATAAAATTTAAAATCCATTCCAATCATAAATATACAAATATATTATGCCTCTAGTGATTAAGTTTAGCTCTGAACAATAGTTTTTATACATTGATTATTTTTACCTACAGGTGTCTCTTGTAAATGTTAGACATCAACTATGATATTTTCCAAACACAATTCAGAATTACTGAAATTAGTATAAAATTTAATACATGGATAATACATTTTTAAATTATACTAGAGGCCTGATGCACGAAATTTGTGCAAGAGTAGGCCTTCCTTCCCCTGGCTGCCGGCACTGGCTTCTCTCTGGCACCCAGGACTCAGGCTTCCCTCCAGCCACCAGCAGGCACCCTGGACCCGGGCTTCCCTTGTGGCCCTGGCTTCATCTGGAAGGTTATCTGGAAGGATGTCCCATCTAATTAGCATATTATGCTTATATTATTATAGATGAAGGTTATTTTAAAAGGTACTTTAAAAATATATACCCCTTAATTTAAAACTCAATTCAATTTACTTATTTTTATTTTGTAATTAATACAAACTAAGACAATAGTAAGGGTACTAATAAAATTCAAAAGAATTTTTTACAACATATTTTGAATATGTATGATTCAAATATTGATGAGTTCAATTCTCTTAATTATCTTTTTAAAAAGTCATTATAAAATGTTTCTCCAATAATAACATGACATGCAGGATTGTAGGTATTCTTCAAAAACGTAAGAAGACAGGCCATAGTATAGTAAAATCTTAGACACATCCTAAGCAGGGTGATTAAAGTTATTGCCACCTTGCCAGCTGCTCTACTCTTCAGTGCAACTCCCAACTTGAACACAGAGTGTCTGCTCCTATGGGATTGACACAGAGGTTCAAGCTCCGTGTGCAGCTGGCACTGACCTTCTATTGATTAGAGTCCTTACGCACTTCCATTAGCATTATTCACAGAATTTTTAAAAGCCAAAAAAAAAAATCTTTCATCCAACAATGAGAATCTGGCAAACACTGGTTTTATGCATAGCTTCTTTCTAAAATTTGACATGCCATGTATGCACTTATCCTATTTGCCTTTAAATCTTTAGGTATTTCTTTCACGGATAAAAATTCTAAGTAGAAAACTAGTATTTCCCCAAGTTTGACTGCATTATTAATATGTAATTTTTAAAGTTTGAGTTTTACTATCCTTTAAGGCATAAATATTACTTTTAGATCTATCTTCTGCTGTTTTTTATTAATTAAAATTTTAGCATATCAAAGGCAAAAAAGGGCAAAAACACTTGTACAGAAAGTGTAAGGTAAAAGTTATTCTTTGGTTTCCATATTACTTTAAAAATCAGCAATGTTAACATTTTTTCTAATATTTATAGAAAAAATATTTTTTTTGTTTTTGCAAATAAATTTTTAATGAAATATTTAGAACAAAATATAGAACATTATACAAAATATATTTATAATCTTGGTATAACTTTAAATAAGTAACAGTAAGTAAAATATAACAAAACATAGTGAACTATAAAAACACTGATAAAAGAATTCTATTAATTAAAAGATACTACTGCCAAAACCGGTTTGGCTCAGTGGATAGAGCGTCGGCCTGCGGACTGAAAGGTCCCAGGTTCGATTCCGGTCAAGGGCATGTACCTGGGTTGCGGGCACATCTCCATTGGGAGATGTGCAGGAGGCGGCTGATCGATGTTTCTCTCTCATCGATGTTTCTAGCTCTCTATCTCTCTCCCTTTCTCTCTGTAAAAAATCAATAAAATATATAAAAAAAAAAAATTAAAAGATACTATTCAAAAAATTATAGAAGCCACAGATTAGAAGAAATTTGCAACACATATAGCCAACAAAGACCCTGTATTTGGAATACATTTTAAAAGCCCTCAACTCAGTAAGAAATGACTCAAAAAAACTGGCAAAAGATGAATCAGTCACACACAGAAGAGGTAAGTAAACAGTCAAAAAACATGAAAGAACTCATATCTACACTATAACCATGGAATTAAACATTAGTATTATAGCAAAATACCATTCCGGTCCTTTTGGAGCAATAATTTTTAAGAAATTTGATGATACCATGTATTACCAAGTATGTGGAGAAATGAGAACGCTTATGATGGTACAAAGGTAACCAAATAAAACCACCTTTTGAGCGATGAGACAATATATATATATACTAAAGCTGAAGATATTCAGATGCATTTCCAATAATGCTGTACGTGGGCTCATACATTAAAGAAACTCTCTTATATTTTGAAATTAGGGAGGAATTCAAGGCTTCGTGTGTATCTGTAAGGTTTCCTTTAAAAAAAAAAAGGATCTCAGGCAAGTTTGCTAAAATAACAATCTTACATTTCTTAGCTGGCATAATGACAATGTCACAGTGGTATCATCCAATAGTGAGCTTCTATCTCGACCTTGTCCAAAGCTTTCACCATCTTCAAAGAGAAAACTAGAAGAAATTTTTAAAAATTATTATTTTAATGGGTACACAAAATCCAGTTCAGTGTTTCTTCTACAAAAGAAATTTTATTCTAAATCATGAACTCTTTCATGAAAGAAAGAAATGTTAGATTTAATGGGTTAATAAAAAATATAACTGCTGTTTGAAAATTCTCTAAACAATTCTAATTTTAAAATATATGTTGAGTAAGTATGAATATAGTGCATAAAGCATTTTAGCAACATCGAGTGTGATTTACACTGTATCTTAACACTTGGAGTGGGGGAAACGAGTTAAGTCGGCTCGCGTGAATTGCGCGTACTCCGCGGGAGCCGTCTTAACTCGGTTCATATAGATTTGCGGTGGAGTGCGGGAAACGTGTAAACTCGGGCCGATTGTAACTGCGTATTACCAAATATTTGTTTGTTTGCCGTTCACAAAGATACCTACCTGCGTATGCGAACCGTTTCATACCCATTGGGGTAATAGGTATCATAAAAATCCCTGATTTTGCACGGGAAACCTAAATAATTGCCCGCGCCATCTTATATTTTGGCGGGAAACTCACCCCACACCGGAGTGTTAAGTCAGATTCAACACAAAAGTTACTTTGCTGATACTATTCAAATGTGACCCTGAGAAAGTATATATGAGTGAAGAATGATAAAGTGAGAAAAAAGAAAAACCTTACATAATGACCGTGATTTCACAGGGGAAAGGATATCAAATAATAAATGTATGCAATTTGTTTAGAATTTCAGAAAATTACTTTTGAGATTTTATATATCCTTTAAAGTATTTATTCTTAGAATTTCTCTCATCTTATTTCTTGATTTTCTACCTAACTCAATGTGCACAGCATAACTGAAGTTAATATTGAAAAATTAGTTTAAGAGAGAAAAAAGTAGAGAGCCAATGGTCTATTCAAATAATTAACCTAAAATTTAACATGTGAGGGAAAGAAATGATCAGCAGGTAATTTCTACAATAACCTACAATGATAAAATCTAGTCCAAAAATCTAAAATTAAAATGCTAGAGCATTGGTGGAAACTCAAGAGATTCAAATTCACATCTACATGAATAAATGTTAAGAGCAAGGGAACAGCAATAACCTTGTCCCTTAGGTTGTATTGTTATTTAAATTCTAATCTAACTTACAGAATAGTGTCCAGGATCTATTGTGCAGTTGTGCAGATTTTGCTCAACACTAACTTAGCACTTTAATGATCTCTAAGACAAGCAAGTACCTCATATTTATGATTTATAATTGCAAATAGAAAATAGTTTCTCATAATAGGCACGTTAGCTGAATAACTCTTGAATATTACTGTTCTTTCTGACTTGTACCTTTTTCATTTATTGAACATCAATTATTACAAGGTATTCCATAATAATAACTTCATATGGAGATAAGCATATTACTTGTAAAAAAACAATATTTAATAAAAATAATGTTGATGAGAATTTAATAATTAGACACTTCATTAAAAAAGATAAGTTACTAACGTCCAATAGCTGTGATAAACACTTAGTTGGAATGGCTATCCAATTTTTTTAAAATTTATTGCTACATTTTTTTTTAATTTCCCACATTTTTCTTTTCTTACTTGGGGAGTGTGCAGATAGGTGGTTTGGATCGAATGATTTCCTTGTTGACAAGCTCTTTCTCCAAGTCACCTCCAGCTAAACACCAAAGGTAATACACTTCCTCAATGGATCTTTCTGCCAGGTAATCACTGTTTATATCTATTAATGGCAAATTAAAGAGAATCACAGTTATCTCATTTTTTGTTTTTATTAAAAGGCAACAACAATAATAGTTAATATTCTAAAACAGTAAAAACTTAAAAGCATAGTAAGATACCCTTAAGGATGTACATACTATAAAATGCACAGAGTATGAAATGTACATTCAGTTTCTTGAGAAAAAGTGGAATTTTTACCACCTGGGTCACAGATATACCAGGTATATCTAAGATATCATATTCTATGTAAAAGGATTAAGGGCAGAAAAACAGAGTAGGCAAACAACACGAACTGCCCTATCTTTCAGGTCTTGAGTCAATTGCTGCCTCTTTGGAGAAGTCTTTCTTGATGTCTCACACAGGCTACGCCTCCATTCTGCTATGTTCATACAGACCTTCATTTGTAATCACAATTCTGTGACTAAATGTCTGTCTGCCTCACCATTTGACATGAATGTTACTTGAAGGTACAGTGTGTGAAGCAAAGTAGAAACTCAATAAATATTTAATTGAATGAATGGTTAGTAACTATTTCTTGCTATGACTTATTTAATAACTTTTCAGTATAAGAGTAACTTACTGGTGTCACTAAAGCACACATTCTGAGAGGTGTAAATATCACAGAGAGATAAAAAGACAAAAGCTGTTATTCTCTTAAAATGTGAAGTATAATAGTATGAATGTTCTATCAACAATACAATTTTTAGAGAACATTTATAATAGATTGTCTATCTGTCTGTCTGTCTATCTATCTATCTATCTATCATCTATCTATCTATCTAAAAGCCTAAGTGACCAAATAACCAAATGACCGGTCGACCAGTCACTATGATGCACACTGACCACCAGGGACAGATGTTCAATGCACAGGATTGGGCTCCCTCCTGTCTGGATCAGGCCTGTGGGGATCGGGCCGAAACCGTCTATCCGATATCCCCTGAGGGGTCCCAGATTGCGAGGACATAGGCCAGGCTGAGGCACCCCACCGGTGCATGAATCTGTGCACCAGGCCTCTAGAATGATATATAAATGTTGATGTAATGAAAATTCCATTGGGAATTAGAAGACCTTATTGTAGTATAAAGATTTGAAATGAAAATGAAAATTTGTTTTGCATAGTAAATTTTTGTGTGGTACCACATCCTCTCCTTGATTTCTTAAAGTTCCTGCTCAAAAGTAATTTAAATTGAAAGGATTAAAAGTTAGGTTAGTTATATAAAATGCTATGTTAAACATGCCCAGAGTTACCTCTTAATTCCAAGAGAAGTGTCCATAAAGTCTCACTAATGTATTACATATATTGTTGATACTTTCAAAACTAGGATAAGAGTACTCCCTTTAAAAACAAGGCTTATATTATTGTTTATTTTTATTTATCATTACCTTTACACAGCTGACTGATATCCTCAGGCAGAGTTAAGTCAGCACATCTCAGAGAAGATGAAAACAAACTGACAGGTTTTGTAAATGGGGTGTATAAAGGTGACACTTCACTGAACACCTTGTCCTGCATTAATTCATCTGGTGTTGGCCTTGAGAAACATTTAAAATACAGAGCATGAATGAAAGCCATTAGAATTTTCCTAGAATAATTCAAAGGAATAGTTAAAAGTCTTAAATACCTCATTAGCACATCCTATATAATAAAAGCCAAATATGCTAAGTGTCCGACCATTCATTCGACCAGTCACTATGATGAGCACTGACCACAAGGGGGCAGACACTTCAACCAGTAGGTTAGCTTGCTGCTGGGTCCAGCCAATCGGGACTGGGAGAGATGGGCTGGACATGCCCTGGGGTCCTCCTGTGGTCCCTTCCCAGCCCCGATCGTGCCCTGGTGGGGTCCGACCTCTCAGGGCATGTCCGCAGGCCAGGCCAAGGGACCTCACCAGTGCACGAATCCATGCACCGGCCTCTAGTAATATAATAAAGCCCTCCTTCATGGAGTCTAAAAGTATCCTATATAATAAAAGGCTAATATGCAAATAGATTGAACAGTGGAACGATCGGTCACTCTGATGCGCACTGACCACCAGGGGGCAGATGCTCAACGCAGGAACTTCCCTCTGGTGGTCAATGTGCTCCCACAGGGGAAGCACCGCTCAGCCAGAAGCCAGGCTCTCAGCTGGCGAGCGCAGCAACGGTGGCAGGAGCCTCTGGCGCCTCCGTGGCAGTGCTAAGGATGTCTGACTGACGGCTTAGGCCCACTCTACACAGAGAGTGGGCCTAAGCCATCAGTCGGACATCCTCTGAGGGTTCCTGGAATGTAAGAGGGTGCAGGCTGAGCTGAGGGACTCCCCCAAGTGCATGAATTTCGTGCACTGGGCCTCTAGTACGTTTATAAAACAATCAAGTGACTGTAGGTAGTAAATGCTAAATTTTTTACCTTTGTTATGCTTTTTACACCTTGTGATCTACCAAAACTATTATATATGAGTGTCTCAATTTTAGCTTGATTACCATGTATCTGCTTTACTGAATATATTAAATAATAAAATTACACACTAACAATACCTCTTAGTTTCTTCCTATACTTAGTTTAATGTGGCCTATTTACCCAAAACTATGCTTTTAATATCATTACTTTCTTCCTAACATGCCTTGACAAAAATGTTTGTCTAAAGACAAATTAGAATACATTTTTATTATTTTTAAATATTATATACCTGAGGGAGCTTAGGGACAACTATATGGCTAACAATGACATCATCAAATGAAAAGAAATAATGCAACTTCTAAGAAATCCTTTTATGTAATCAACAGTTGTTAGCTTACCTCACCATTTATCCAAGTCTTTTGCTATAATATATACTGCCAATAAACTTTTGTTCTCATTTCTCTTCTATCATTTTAATCGAGGAATATGTATACCTCACAGTTTAGCTGATTTTTTTATATTGGAGACTAGGAAATGAACCAGTAACTTCTTTTGGTATATTCTAGTTTTCTGAGCATGGCTTAATTATTTTTTCTTCTTTTATTAACATATATTAAAGCCATTACTAACTGTTATTACTATATATATGTACAAATATGCTTATTAAGTCTATTGGCATTAAAACCAGCAAGAAAAAAAATTAACTACTTATATGTTAAGGATCTGTGTAATCCCAAACTCTTAATATCAACCTCTTGGAAGGGTGGAAGGTCAGACATTTCTTCAAAAGATCTATCACATTTTCAGGAAGCTCCTGGTAAATAAAGAGAAAAAAGAACTATTTACAATGACCAATCTTAAAAATAAATTTTAGGAGAGGAGCAATAGAGGGTGGAAATAAGATACTGGTAATACTATCAACGATAAAAAATACAGTAAAAAAGTAAATTTTACTCAAATGTTTGCTAACCTAGGATATTTTGATTTATTTATTTTTGTTCTAAAGATTTGTGTTTATCTGACAAACTCAAATGTTTTGTTCTTTCATCTTTATTATTATTTTTTCTTTTTAATTAAACTTATTGGGGTGACATTGGTTAATAAGATAATATAGATTTCAAGTGTACATCTCTATGATATATCATCTTCATATTGCATTGTGTTTTGATTTTTTTACAAAGTCTTTATTTGGACTTTTCCCAAATAAACACAGCTTTAAAATAGCTTGCTATTGGATCCCAAATATGCAAAATAAACAAACTTTCAATAACAGATTAACCACAAACCTTTATAATGTCCAGGCAACCATGCTCTTCAGCCAGGACTATTATAGTGTCATCCACGCAGTCTATAAAATAGAAAAAGTATAAGAATGAATGCTGCTGTTCTAATTTATCAGATATACTGGGTACTGAACTCTGATACTTTTAAAAAATATTATGTAATTCTGTTTTGGAACCTGGAATATTAAAAAGTTTGTGATTTTTTTAAACTTTCCTTATGATTAGTGGTATAAATAAAGACTTCAAACACTAAATTTTAATTGAATCATAGATACTGAAATAAAGCCGCCTAATTGTAAGTGAAATAAAGCAGTGATCAAAGGAGATAAAGATTCTTGTCCGTGCTTTTTCACTATATGTGTGTATTTTAAAAGGTTTTATTATCTTTTCATGATTATAAAACTAATTTATTTTTATTATATACAATTTGGAGAATGTATACATTTCTCTGAGGACTTAAAGTATAAGTTTGGTCTGCAGATGACATTTAGAAATCTCCAAGACTCCTTAACAGCTATATTATCACTTTAAAATTAAATGTGGTAAATATGGTAAAATTTTATGGCATTTTATTTATAATTCATTAGTATTAATATTTATTAATAATATTCTGTACACATTATTTGTATACTCTATTAACCTGTAGATCAATCTATCACTCTTTTACATAAAGTGCTCTATCACTCCTTTTCTCTTCTTTTTTTACCATACATGCTTATAATTTATTCCAACCTAAAGTAGATACACACATTTTTATAAATTTGAATTGCAAATATTTATATCTAACATATATGTAAAACATATGAACTTGTTATAAGGAAAAATAAACATTATTCTTGATCCATTCACATATGAATCATCAAAGAGAAAGCTCCAAAATTGCTATATTATTTCACGGCAAACTGCTAGAGAAAAATACAATTTTATAGTTTCACTCTTTGATTTCACGTTAGTTTACTGGGCTATCATAAGGCTAATTTTACATCCATCCACAGCATAATTCCTTAGTAAATAAGGAAAGCTCTACTATAATTCATCTACGGCACTTCTTAAATTGTCCTGTTAATGCTTATCACTGATCATTAGAAAATTAAAGAAAATTAGGATATTTCAGTGTATTTGATTACTAACACTCAGTAAAGATTATATTTATATATGAAATATAACTGCAAGACACTTACCCAATGTAAGCAAAAATTTTAGTCTTTCAGAAACATCCAAGCTCTGAAATAATTTTCTTCCCTAAATAAAAGGGAAAAGAATTCATGTAAACATTTGCATGTTTTTTCTTAGGAGGCCTTTTTTTTCAGAGCTGAAAATAATTTTATCAGGTACTTCTATTTCTCTTCAGAAGTTTTATTAGATTTTTAAAGTTAGTTCCATTAAAGAAAAATTATTGGTTAGGTAATGATTTTTTAAATATTACATAATATTTAACATTTAAACATTTTAATTTGATCTCAAGCACTGTTCACTTTTGAGAACATACATACTTGAATGTCTAGATGGATTCCAGGCTACCAGGAATGTTATTAAGAGTACAAGATTCCTCCTGGGAAGGATTCAGATTACCCTTTCATCTGCCCAACTAATCCTTACTTACATATTATATTCAGGCAATCTGTTGTCTCTATTAAGACACATTCCATGACACTCCCTTCTCCCACAATAACTTAGCCATCCTTTGTGCTCACAGAGCAATTGGTATATTTATTTTAAGACACATACATTATATTTTAATTGTTTCTTTTTAAAATATGTATATAGTTTTATTGAATTCATAGAAGAAGGGAGAGGGAGAGAGAGACAGAAACATCAATGATGAGAGAGAATCATTGATCAGCTGCCTTCTGCATGCCCCATACTCGGGATCAAGCCCATAACCCAGGCATATGCCCTGACTGGGAATCGAACTGTGATCTACTGGGTCATAGGTCGACACTCAACCACTGAGGCACACTGGTCAGGCTTTAATTGTTTTCTTTATTGGCTTCAGGGGGCTCCTTGGAATGCAGTCTGGAATCAAACACTTAGAACTTCAGTGACTATATGCCGAACAACTATTGTGTGTCAAATTTGATATTCTACTACCAGTTACACAACTTGGACAAATTACTTAACCACCTAAGCCTCACTTTTCTCATCTATTAAAATTGAATATTTACAGTAAGGGTTATTTATATAATGTATAAAAATACATAGCATTTTCTGCACATAGATATGCTTCATAAATGTTTAGTATTATGTTTTTCTTATTATAAACAAATTAAAACTTATATGTCCCTTAAAATAGACTTAGAATATGAAAGCTTAAGAAGAGATAGCATAGTTTTTATATAGAGAAGATGAAACTCTGATTTAAAAAGAAAAATAAAGGAAAAAACTTTCTCAAAGACTTATAAAATTAGAAATGCAGCCCTGGATAGTTTGGCTCAATGGATAGAATGTTGGCCCTAAGACTGAAGTATCTCAGGTACGATTACAGTCAAGGGCACAAAACTTATGCAGGCTCGATCCCACCCGGGTCTGGGTGCATAGGGGAGGCAAACAATTGATGTCTCTCTCTCTTTCTGTCTCTCCCTCTCCCTTCCACTCCCTTTAGCAATCAAGTGTAAATTCTTGTGTGTGTGTGTGTGTGTGTGTTGTCGTTTGTAGAGGTATTCTTTAGATGTTTAGTATTTCTTAGATATGTACTCACGTTTTAATTTAGACTATGGAACCTTCTGGGTGGCAAAGTGGCTATAGTAACTTTCTGGTGATATGGCCAGAGATTCCTAGCAAAATGGTCTTGGAACAGCTTCTCATCTATTTTCTTTGAATTTCTAGTATAACCAAAGTTGCCTTTGTTAGCTGTTAGTATGCTATTAATTTATACCTTAGTATTTGTTTGATGAGGCAGAGAAAGATTTAAGCTCATGTTCAGTTTGCCATCCTTAAACTGTCTAAACTTTGAGTACCACCTAAAATGTCATAAAGCCCACATAATGAAATTAATATTTCCTTCTTGGTATTCACACAGCTCTCTGAGTTTATCCTCAAAATTTATGAATTTGAATTACTTTATAAGCTTCTTCACAATGTTTCTTAATCACAGTTTATTCCTTGTTGCATTTGTCATGATGCTATCTATACAACATATACATACAGTAAATACTCTTTAACATTTTAAAAATGGAAATATTCATATAAGACATACCCAGATCATTATTAAAGAGTTTAGATATAGTTGATGGTAATAAAAAGAAAAAAAACTGTATATTTTACATTTATTATACTTCGCTTTCATATTCCAAAAATAATTTTTCAATTTGTCTATGATTTTAAACAACAATAAGATTTATTATTATTTTATACCAATGAAAAAAGTAAGATGGTCTAAACCAGGGGTGGGCAAACTTTTTGACTTGAGGGCCACAATGGGTTCTTAAACTGGACCAGAGGGCCGGAACAAAAGCATGGATGGAGTGTTCCTGTGAACTAATATAAATTCAAAGTAAACATCATTACATAAAAGGGTATGGTCTTTTTTTTTTTTTTTAGTTTTATTCATTTCAAACGGGCCGCATCCGGCCCGCAGGCAGTAGTTTGCCCACGGCTGGTCTAAACAAAGGATAGCAAAGAATCAGAAAATCTGACATTTTCCCTTAGAGAAAGAACTGCCAATATGTAAATGACAATTGTTATTATGCATATTTATTATTTTTATTACTATTATTATTTAATCCTCACTTGAGGACATGCTCAGAGAGAGGAAGGGGGAGAAAGAGAGAGAGAAAGAGACAGAGAGACAGAGACAGACAGAGAAAGAGAGAGCGAGAGAGAGCGAGAGAGAGAGGGAGAGAAAGACATTGATCAGTTGCCTTCCATACGTGCCCCAACCTGGCATCGAACCTATCACCCAGGTATGTGCCCTGACCAGGAATCGAACCAGCAATCTTTCATTGCACAGGACTACGCTCAAACAAATAAGCCACTCCAGCCAGGATATTATGCATAATTAATAATAATAAAAGCTAACATTTATTGATTGTTCACTCTGTAACACACTATACTAAGTACTTTATATACATTATTTCATTTTATTTTTTCAACAATTTTGCAATATAGACACTATTGTTATGTATAGAAGTGGAACCAAGGCTTTGAGAAGTTAAGTTAGCTAACGTAACTCACACAGCTATTCTTTGCAGCATCAGAGTTTAAATCCAGTTCTCTCTGAATACAGAAGCTTATCTCGTAACTATTATGCTTTACTACCTCTGCTGTTGAATTAATTCTTAAATATATAAAAGGAGAAAAATAATGTCAATCTAATTCTTAAATATGGTAAACATTAGTGACTTAATTTTTCAAAATATTTTGAAAGTTCCTTGGAAGACAGATATAATAGATAAATAATAAAAATTTCGGCATCAAATAACCTCGTAGTCCAAGTAAAGTAGACAAATTTGATAAATGCCAAAATAGAAGAGGAGAGCAAAGAAGACAGTAACCAAAGGCTGGCAGATATTTGAAGGTAGAATCGACAGATTGTTAGTTGCTCCTCCAAATCCATTTTCAACTCTTTTCTCAACATTTAGGTGTCCAGCTGAAGACAACATGTTCTAGTCTCCCTTGTACCTATATGTAGCAACATGTGTAAATTATCACTAGTGAAAAGTAGTGTTGATCAGTTTTAGATGACATCCTTAAATAGTTACCATGAATCACTCTTCTCCTTTCCTCATGGCTAAAAAAAGTGATAGTGAGAGAACTTTGGAAACTAGATGCTGGAGCCATTCCTGATAGCCTAATATGCTAATTAGACTGGATGTCTTTTGGATGTCCTTCCTGATGAAGCTGGGGCCATAAGGAAGCCAGTGGAGTCCGGTGCTTGCGGGTGGTCTGAGGGAAGCCAGCCTGGGTCCCAGGTGCCTGCTGGTGGCTGGAGGAGGGAAGCAGCCCAGGTCCTGGGTGCTGGAGGGAAGCTGGTGCCAGCAGCCAGGGGAAGGAAGGCCTACTCTTGCATGAATTTTCATGCATTGGGCCTCTAGTTGTAGAATAAAGCCCACCCTACCCTCAATGGACTGTTACATGAAAAAAACATCTTCAGCGGTTCTCAACCTGTGGGTCGCGAACAATGAAAATACATCCTGCATATCAGATATTTACATTACGATTCATAACAGTAGCAAAATTACAGTTATGAAGTAGCAATGAAAATAATTTTATGGTTGGGGGTCACCACAACATGAGGAACTGTATTAAAAGGGTCGCGGCATTAGGAAGGTTGAGAACCACTGAATTCTATGTTCTTTAAACTACTGTATTTTTAACTCCTTTTTTTTTTTTTAATATATTTTATTGATTTTTTACAGAGAGGAAGAGAGAGAGATAGAGAGTTAGAAACATCGATGAGAGAGAAACATCGATCAGCTGCCTCCTGCACATCTCCTACTGGGGATGTGCCCACAACCCAGGTACATGCCCTTGACCAGAATCGAACCTGGGACCTTTCAGTCCACTGAGCCGAACCGGTTTCGGCTAACTCCTTTGTTTTTAGAGCAGTTTATTCTTTACACTAATAGATACAGAGGATATCTGGGAAAGGCCTCATAAAAAGCCAACATATAAAGTGAGTCGTATAGGAAACATAAGAGAACAGGAGAAGAGAAGGTATCTAAAAAGAAAGACCACAGAAGGGAGAGAGCATGAACGTATCGAAGAATGTAAGCAGTTTTAGTCTAAACATTTATACAATGCTTAGTTTTTAAATTTGTACAGTGTAAATTTTTTTGTACTTAATACAAGGTAAAAATTTCTAGAAATACCAAATGATATTTACACTTAGTAAAATTTACAATTAGTAAAAGCGTAAACATTTCTAGAGCTACCAAAATAATAGGTAAATTAATTGTCAAACAGGATTTTGTTAAAAGTCAAATTGAGAATTAAGACATTTCTCCTCATATCTAGTCAATTTGCAAAGCAAAAAGATATTATTACAAAATAGTTTTCCTATTAAAAAATTATTCTAAGAAACACACAATTTTATTACTTTAATATTTTTTTTATACCTACCACACAGAGCTCAAATAAAATGATTCCTAGAGACCATATATCTGATTTGGGGCCAGAAGGCAAAGGTTTTTCATTTGGCACATGATCAGTCGTTTTGGAAATTCCTTGTGCAATTACCTCAGGTGCCAAGTATGATGGATACCTATAATGATATATTTAAAAAATGAATAATTACTATGAACAACAACAAAGCTAGGAAGAAGTAAAGAACATTTTATGTTTCAAAACAGTATTCATTACTTTGAATACTAGAAAGGTAAAAATGTTGTAATAATATATAAATTAGAAGCTAAGACTCTCCCATCTCTGTGCTTCAGTCACTCATACATACTCATGTACATGTAAACTTGACCACCCATCACCACTGCCCTACAAGGCAGCATGCCATACACATTACTCTGTATATGCCAGAGATCATCCTACAACAATAAGTATAGCTTTGCCTCATTCTTTTTGAAAACTGTCAGAAACTGTGCATATGTACTTAATTTATTTGAGCAAACTCTGATGAACCTTTTGAAAGTTTAAACAATTATAAACAATGTTGAAATGATTATAAATATTTCATTTCCCACAAATATATATAGAGATAATAGACACATTTCTAGATGTAGCACTACAAACCCATATGGTATATGCATTTAAAATTTATACACACACGCACACACATATATACACTCATATCTCTGTATATAAAAGTCTAAGCGACCATTTAACCAGTCACTATGATGCACACTGACCACCAGGAGGCAGACACTCAACGCAGGGGCTTCCCCCTGGTGATCAGTGCGCTCCCACAGCAGGAGCGCTGCTCAGCTGACCAACAGGTGCAAGATGCCGGGCTCATGGCTGGTGAGCGCAGCTGTTGTGGTGCGAGCCTCTCCCAGGGACACTCCCCCTGTGTGCACCACCTTCATCCAGACCAGGACTGGGATCAGACCGGCACCGGCATCGGGACTGACTGGGCGTGAGCCCGTGCCTGTTTCTCGGTCATGAGTGTGCTGGTATCAACCTAGGACAGGCATGCAGCGACAGCAGCAGAGCAGCAGCAAGCCTATCGAGCAGCAGAGGTGGCAGGCACAGTAGGGCTGGGATGAGCGGGAGCGGGCCTGGCCAGAGCTCAAGCTCCTCCCGGCCATCTGCTGCTTCGCGCACTAATGCATCCCTCGGGGGATGTTGGACTGCCGGTTTCAGCCTGATCCCTGCAAGCCATGCCAAGGAACCCCCAACGGTGCATGAATCCGTGCACCAGGCCTGTAGTATTTATATATATACTAGTGGCCTGGTGCATGAAATTCATGCACATTGAAAGGGAATTAATTAGAGGAACGTAATTTGGACTTACTATCTAATATCAATAATATGTGAGCGTGAGGCAGTCGTGTTTCTGAAATTCAATGACATGAATTTTAGCTATTACTTTGCCAAATAAACGGAATTTACAGATATCATTTAAAAGAGCATTCAGCTTAATATTAAAAACTCTGGCTACCAAGTCAGGTCTGTTTTCAACTTTTTGCCAGTGTTGGAAATTTTTTGCAATATCTGCCCATTTGGGGTTGCATGTCATGGTTATGAATAAATCGGGCTTGCCATACTTCGTTACAATTGCCATAGCATCCTGATATCGCTGCTGCATATTTCTGGGACTACCCTCAAAAGATGATGGAAGTATTATCATTTTCAATTGGCACATTGTCATTTTCAGATCTAGATTTGAGATAATCCATCAAACCACTATATTTTTCAACTCTCAACTTAGATTGGTTTGCTTTGATGAAATTTATCTGATTGGCCTCCATTTTAGAATATGAATCCATGATAAACTGTTAATTTTCCTGCATTTAAAATAGGATTGAATGTGTGCCGTACAGAGAGATGAAATCCATAATACTGCATTTGTGTGACTCGTGTCCTTACATTTTGTCTAGTATTATTGTTTATTACACTGTTGTCTCTGAGTCTTAATGCAATGTCTGTTCCCCAGCCTTGTTCACCATGTAGGAAAAGAATAGAATATGTCATTGCATCTAATGTAGGAAACAAGATATTGGTTTGTTTAATTTTAGTTGCATTTGGGTTACTGGGATCTGGCTTATAATGAATGAGCAAGTCCCTTTCAAAAGGAGATTCTCCATCTTCATTTCTAAATATGACAGCAACCTCAGTTACACGGGGAGAATTATATCTACCTGGGTCACTGTTACGATCATATTTAATTGCCATTGTTACTTCTGTTTTAGCAATACCTTATGCTGCTACTTCAGATCAGGCTTCCTTTTCTACCTCATGTAGCATCTTGTACGATTTGTTAATTCATTTATTTCATGCATGAGGTTGTTGATGTTGATCATTAGTCTTTCTGAGCAGCCCTGGTTTTCTGGCATTGCTAATCTTTTACTTGTAGCTTCGGCTGTATCCAAAATATAGAGTTGAGCAAACGTCCGAGAAACACCATCCGAAGGATGTAAAGTTCCAGTACGGTGATAAACTTGTCCGTGTATTCTAAAACAGTATGGCCCATATCCTGATGGCGATGCAATATTTGCACCCATGGAAGCAAAAGCAAAAGAACTATTTATGGAACAAATATTTTTCATGACATTTTTACTGTCAAAATCTTCGTTTGTCATTAATCTTTTTAAATATGCCGGGTAATCTGGAAAATGTATATCATTTGGACAGACTTTCCCTTTGCTACAACATCGAGTAAATTTCCCATCAGATGGTTTTTCATCAGAGAAATTTAGTGATAGGCAAAATTCACATCTAACAGTCATTCCACCACAACTATGTTCAAGGATTACATCCTCATGTACTCCATTTTCGCTGAGAAGGCAGTTCCTACCAGAATTGGTAATACTTGTTGATGACTGTTCTCTAGACATATTCTGTCATTGCCACCGCCTTCTTTCAACTTCAAAGGCACCTTGGTCTTCAGACATTTTCTGTCGATGACGCTGGTGTTTTTCGGCATCAGAACAACATTTTTCCAATAGCTGCTCCTCAGATACATTCTGTTGCAGGTGCCACCTTCTTTCAAGATCAGATGCACGTTGCTCTGCAGACATTTTCTGTCGATAATGCCGGCATCTTTCAGCTGCAGAGCTACGTTGTATCAACAGTTATTCTTTAGACATAGTCCCACCTCTCTACTGTCACGGTCTGAGATGCAGGTGAATGACAGTCCTGGCTGTCAGGCCGCTGAGAGCTGTCTGACCAACAATTGATTCTGGCTGATTCTGTGGGGGTGGGACTTCCTCCTCCCTGCTGTCAGTTTCCACACCTGTGATGAGGAAGCTGGGGTGACAGAGGGAGCCACACCCTCCATGCCACTCTCTCTCGCTCTGCACTATGTCCAGCAGCCTCCAGCTCTGCCAAGTCCTCCAATCCTCCCACTCTCCGCCTGCTCTCCTGCTCTGCTCTCCACCAGCGAAGGTCCCGGGAGCGCACAGGCATGGCTAGGCACGGCCGGCCTCGCCTCCTGGGGCCGACGAAGGTCCCGGGAGCCCGTAAGCGTGGCATGGCGCGGCCGGCCTTGCCTTCTGGGCCGGCGAAGGCCCGGGGAGCCCGCGGGCGTGGCTAGGTGTGGCCGGCCTCGCCTCCAGGGGCCGGCAATGGTCCCGGGAGCCTGCAGCTGCTGTCGCCTCCTGGGGCACTTGACACCTGCGTATGCAAATGAACACACCATCTTTGCCAGGTTAATTTGCATACTCACTCTGATTGGCTGGTGAGCGTAGTGGAGAGGCGGTTAATTTACACGTTTCTCTTTTATTAGATAGGATATCACCAAGTTGCTCTTTCAGGTTGTATCAATTTATATTCTTATAAGCAATACATGAGAATGACTATTTCCCCTTACCTTCATTCACCAACATAACAAGTTTTCTTGAAAACTGTCTGAGTAAATAATGAATAAATATTTTGCTAAAGACAGACTATTCAATATGAATAAAGTATAAAAAAATAAAGTTCCAATGAACAACTATGTACTTGCCAAGCAATTTAAGTAAAGAACATCTTATTATCACTAAAGGTCCATCTCTGCTTCTCCCTAATTGTGTCTCCCTAGTATCCCCCAAAAGAAACACATAGCTGAAATTTTTGTGTTTGTAATTCTCTTCTAATTATAGTCTTACCATATATTTGTATCCCTAAAAAGTACATTGTTTAGTCATACATATTTCTGAATTTCATATTACTGGTCAGTATTCATTTGTGATTTGCTTTTTCAATCAACATTATTTATTTGAAAGTCATCAATATTGTTGCATGTAGCTATAACATCATTAATTTTTTAAAAATATATTTTATTGATTTTTTACAGAGAGGAAGGGAGAGGGATAGAGAGTTAGAAACATCGATGAGAGAGAAACACTGATCAGCTGCCTCCTGCACACCCCCTACTGGGGATGTGCCTGCAACCAAGGTACATGCCCTTGACTGGAATCGAACCTGGGACCCTTCAGTCCGCAGGCCGACGCTCTATCAACCAAGCCAAACCAGCTAGGGCAAGTCATTAATTTTTACTTCTATTCTATGAATAATATAATAATTGATGCATTCTAATATCAATTGTTATTTAAATTTTTTGATGTTTTTAAAATATTATAAAGTGTTGCTCAGAACATTATGTACAGTGTACATCTGCAAAAGTTTTCCCAAGAGTATAAACCTAGGATTTAATTTCTAAGCCATAGAACACGTGCAATTTTAACTTTATATCATCACAAAGGTTTTTTGAAAGGTTTTGTATCCATTTATATTCCCACTAGCAGTATATGACAGTTCCTGTTCATTATTTCTTCTCTAACACTTGATTGTGACAGTCTTTCTAATCGTTGACAATTTGGCAATTGAAACATATATATATATGTGGCCCTCCACCCACAGCCCCTCCCTTCCCCTCTATCCCTCTCCCTTCCTCTCTGTAAAAAATCAATAAAATATATTTTTAAAAATCAGTTGGAAAGTAAAGACTGACATGTGAAATATTAACAATGTACCTGAAAGAATCATTAATTTTTAAAATCTTTTTAAAAATGGGGTGTATAAAGGTGACACTTCACTGAACACCTTGTCCTGCATTAATTCATCTGGGCTTGGCCTTGAGAAACATTTAAAATACAGAGCATGAACGAAAGTCATTAGAATTTTCCTAGAATAATGGCACCCATTCAAAGAAATAGTTAAAAGTCTTAAATACCTCATTAGCACATCCTATATAATAAAAGCCAATATGCTAAGTGTCCGACCATTCATTCGATCAGTCGCTATGATGAGCACTGACCACAAGGGTGCAGACACTTCAACCAGTAGGTTAGCTTGCTGCTGGGTCCGACCAATCGGGACTGGGCGAGATAGGCTGGACATGCCCTGGGGTCCTCCTCTTTATTGTTGAAAGTATAACATATGACCCCCTTTCTGCCCCCATTGATCTCTTTATTAATTCTAATAATTTTTAAGAGGATTTTTTGAGTAGTTTTTATAGGTAATCGAGTCATCTGTCAATAAGGATATCATAAAATAACATGATGTCATATATAATATTGTTATAATAAATTTAAAAGTAAAATATAATGAGTAAGATTTGTATTTAAACATTTTATGCAGTACCTTTAAAAAGTCTTAGGATTAATGTTATAGTAGCTTATTAAAATATTTTGAAAGGTTTTCCTTAAAATATATTTCAGGATATATATATTATAATTATAAACAGTAATGAATTTAACCATTCATTACAGGTTTGGTAGAATTTGCCTGAGTCTGGTCCAGTTATCTCTCTTGGGAAAGGCAACGTTAACTACCCTTCTGTACTTGGTGTTTTCAGATTTTAAAGTTCTCTTGGTAATTTTGGTAACTTGTATTTCCTCTCCAATCAACCATTTCATCTTAGCTTTCAAATTTGCAGAGTTAAGCAAAAGAGTCTATTGAAGTCTTTTAATGTTCTCTAAATCTCCGGTTATATTTCTACTAGAGGCCTGTTGCAGGAAGATTCCTGCAAGAATAGGGCTTCCTGCAGCTGGAGCTAAGCAGAGAAGGGAGTGAAGCCCGCCCTTCTCTGATGCCTCGCTCCCTCCTGTCTCCGCTGCCTCAGGACACTCCATCAGTGGTGGAGCAGAGTGGGCGGGTCGTGCCTCGCTGCTCAGCCCCGCGGCCCCCAGCCGGGTGACAGGGCCGGACACTTGCCACCCCCCCCCCCCCGCCCGCCTCCCCCGCCTCCACCACCACCTGCCTGGCCAACAGGCCTGGACACTTCAGCAGCGGGACTGAGGGGACTGGGAGCCGCCATCAATGGGCGCTGCCATCTTTGTAACGGAATGATGGCTAATTTGCATATTACTCTTTTATTAGATAGGATTACCATAATTTCTTTGTGCACTAGAGTTCTCTGCCTTTTTCCTGATTAGGTTAACTAATAACTATCATAGAAGTGTTGTTGTTGTTGCTTTAATCCTCTCTTTTCAACATAAACTGATAATAAAAACAGATCCAGAGACAGAGAAGCATTGATCAGACCATCAAACCTCAGAGGGAAGGTATGGGAAGGTGGGAGTTAAGGGAGAGAGATCAACCAAAGGACTGGTATGCATGCATATAAGCCTAACCAATGGTCACAGACACCAGGGGATGAGGGCATGAGTGGAAGGAGGGGGTTTGGGGATGTGGGGGCAATGGGGGAATAAGGACAACGGGAAAGGCAACGTTAACTACCCTAATCAATAAAGAAAATTAAAAAAATAATACTTTACTATATTTGGTCATAGGTTCCATGAGAATTTGATATAGTTTAATTTCACTAAAGATAAATATTTATATTTATTGAGTTCAAGGAAACTTTTAGTAGGAAATTCAATGGTAAAACAAGGAAATTAGGAAGAAAATCATATTACATTCAAAATCTTCCTATCAGACTTATACTATTTTTATTTTTCTGATAAATTCCATGAAACCTGAAGTAGGTCTGTTGAGATGGAAATTATTTCTCCTCTCAGTGATCCCCATAGTATTTTATTAGTATCTTTCTTATGGGTCCATCATGAGTATCAGCTATTTATTTTACTTGTCCTATATTTTATGTAATAGGCTATATGCAATATTTAATATTATACATTTTTATGTTTATAATAATTAATATACAAAAATTTACCCTCCTATCTAAATAAACTACTTGAGGACACTGGTACAACATACATTTTTACAAATCCTCAGCAAGTACCAACAAAACTTAAATATAAGATATGCTTAGTATATTTTTGCTAAAAAAATAATATTTATTTTATTTTTCTTATTAAATTTATTGGAATGCCATTGGTTCACAAAACCATACAGGTTTCAAGTATACAACTCAACAAAATATCTGCACACTACATTGTGCACCCATAGCCCCAAGTCTTTTTCCATCCCCATTTATAACCCTTAGCCCACCTCCATGTGCTCCCACCCCTCTTTCTCTCTATCACCACACTGTTATCTGTGTCTATGTGTTTATATATATATATGTCTTTTTTTGCTTAATCTCTTATCAAAATGTCAGTAGACAACAATTTAAAAAGCAGATCATACGTAAGAATCAGACCTACTGGCAATTGCTAAGTTTGAATCCTACTGTCTGGACATGAAAGGAACAAATATAGCTTTAGAATATAAACGAAAAGGAAGTAAAATTCTGCTTTATTTGTTGCAGAATTTTGCTTATTTATTATCAGATTTAGTCATGAGCACAACCATCTAATTTTTTTGATTCAATAAAATTAGCTTATTATGCCACCCTGCAATAATGACATTAATCAAAATATACTTAAGTATATGTAACATCTATTTAATAAATGTAATGGAGGCACTCAATTATTACTTCCATTTCTCTTCCTGTGTTTTTCTACAGCTACCTCCTCACACTATGATTGTCAATACTTCTTATTTATTTGTAAAATACTAGTTAATTAAGTCATAAAGTATAACTTAAATTCAAATAGGCAAATGAGGTTTTTTAATTCCTTTTCATTTTAATACAATGATGAGGGTGATATTAATATATTCTTTTAATTTGTCCATGTATTTCTCTCATACACAAGTTTTATGGCATTTGCCCTAAGATATCATACTGCTTTTCTAAATGAATGTGGGATATCTCTTGAAACAACTGAGGTCTAGTGGAAATAGCACTAGCTTTGGTATTATACTACATGTGTTCTGATTTCAGTCCTAACACATATTCTTTCATGATCCGGGTTTCTTAATCTTTAAAGTAGAAATAATAATGCTCACCTAATAAAACTGTTATATATTAGTGAATATATACATCTTTCTATAATAATAAAAGCATAATATGCTAATTAGACCAGACGTCCTTCCGGAAGTCCTTCCAGACGACCTTCCAGATGAAGCCGGGGGGGGGGGGGGGTTTGGGGGGGGGAGAGGGAGCTAAGGCATAGATGGCCGTGGTGGCAGGCGGGGGCTGAGGCAGAGGTAGCTGCTGTGGTGGCAGGGGCTGAGCCCCTTGCAAAAATTTTGTGCATTGGGCCTCTAGTGTCGAATAAAAATGGAGAATGTGACATAAATATAATGTTGTATATTTATCATCATAATATGTCCAAAAGGCAAATTGGTCATTTTTAATCCTTATTCCCAACACATCTAACTCAAAAAATAATAGTATGGATAGTAAAAAGTTAAGCAACAATATAGGTAAACTAGAGGCCCAGTGCACAAAATTTGTGCACGGGTAGGGTCCCTAGTGGCTGCCAGCTGCCAGCCAGGGCCTTGCTTTGTTCCATGCCAACCCTGGTGGTCAGCGCACATCATAGCAAGCGAGCGAATTCTCAGTCGGTCGAACTCCCAAGGGGACACTTTGCATATTAGGCTTTTATATATACACAGAAGATTACTATACCTAAAACTCCAACTGGTGATCTCTGGAAGCATAGAGGTGGCCCTTGCTCCAATCAAGGATGATCAAATTAATCTATGAAAACAATAAGCCCTAAAGTTCTTCTTTAATGTAGATTATCTCCTTTTAACAAGTACCGCTTCTTTAACATAGTATTTTAACACACAGAGAAAATTACCAGAACCTTGCTATATGGATGGTGAGGTAAATATAAGTGACTTTCATCATCTGTTTGAAGTTTTAACAAGGTATTAAGCTACTGGCCCACTAAAATGAATGTCCAATTTCTAACTCTATAATATTTTGAAACAGATGTTAACATTTTACTTTGTTGTTCCTTAATATTTGTCTTTTGAATCAACTGTAAGCTTCTTCTGGTGTAAATATTTTCTTTCATGCCTTAGCTTTTTGATCACTTTATTTTTCCTGGCTAATGTTTCACATTTTGCTCTTTGATACTTTCTGTTCAGACCCTTTGGGTCTAAAACTTCAAAGTAAGCAAGACCAAATGGCAACATAAGACCAATTCTATCCAAGTATTTTAGATTCAAAAGTTGTTCAAAAATGCTTGATGTACTTTAAGAAAAATCACTTCCTTTTTTCTATTCATCATTATAACCTAAAGCACCTTTAAGTAAATGGTAACAAATTAATTTTGGTTTATGTTATACTTTTGGGATTCTCTCTCATGCCAAACTGATTCAAACAAAATGAAGAAGCAGAAGGAATCACATTTGTTACAGCTCTTTAAAAGTACTTCAAAAGATAATTATCACATATAATGAAGGTACTAGAGCTTTATAGTGAATGTATTTTTTATTATAGTTAAATGTTTTTTTAAAAAACATAGTACAGGCTATTTTATTTTATTTTATTATTGATTTCAGAGAGGAAGGGAGAGGGAGAGAGAGATAGAAATATCAATGATGAGGAAGAATCACTGATTGGTCACCTCCTGCAAACCTCCTACTGGGGATTGAGCCCACAACCCGGGCATGTGCCCTTGACCAGAATCGAATCCAGGACCTTTCAGTCCCCAGGTCGATGCTCTATCCACTGAGCCAAACCTGCTAAGGAAAGTGTAGGCTATTTTTACAAAATAAGTTTTAGTGTTTGTAACAACAATTATTTGTTGCCTATGACCACAAGTTTTGAAATGCAAAAGTTCAAAATTATGAATTTATGCACCTTAATAAGTAGGTCATCAAAACAAAAAAAAATCCCCAATAAACCATGAGCCTCTTGAGAATAGGAACCTATTTTTACTGATTTTTATCTATCAGCGGCCAGAAGAGAAGGTTCTCAATAAATATTTTCTTAATAAACAAAGGAAAGAATGACTAAACAGTTTATTTCAAGATTGGCTATGTCCTAACAAATGAAAAATTAAAGTAAGAAATCTACAATTTAAATTTTAAAGATATAAGGATAATTTATAAATGAGACCTTTTAAAAATTATCTAATTAATTTTTTAAGCAGAAACACACTCCATTACTCTGATACACAATTCTCAGTGATAGAGTGATTTTAGAGATTCCAAACAGCAAAACACAAATAGATACTATTAAAAACACCACACAACAACTGAAAAGTATGATAAAGGTCCCTAGATTATGAAATGGTATTATATCAATTTTAATTTCCTGGGTTTGATAATTAGTTTGCGGGATGTACAAAAATATCTTACTTTAAAAAGTAGAAGCTAAAATATTTAGGTGTAAATGCCATTTTATGCACTAATTACACTTAAATGATTAAAAACTATATTTATACACACATACATAAATATGTATAAGAGAAAAGAAAAAGATAAAGCAATGTAGTTAAATGTTAATATTTGAGGCATCTGAGTAAGGGGTATATAGGAATTCCTTGTACTAGTTTATAACTTCTATGTATCTTAAATAATATCAATTTTAAACACTGAAAAATTATATTTTTAAAATGTTTAAAAAGCCACCACACAATAAATATCACACTAAGATCTATGTCAAAAGCACACCTTTGAGTACAGGATGAAAAAACTTTCATTCTTTTCTTAGAGGCCTGCATAAACCTGGATTTCTATACCAGAAGGGATCACTCAAACTTAAACACAGACTTTCAGTTATAGACGCTACCCCTAATATTACCTCTGAAATATACAAAGACTAAGCTAGAATCTTAATATGCAATTACATATTAAAAACAGGGAATTAAACTCAGAAACAAAGAAAAATAATATGAGAGTGATTTTTCTCAGTCTTTTGAGGAACACACATTAAGTGAAAATCATTAAGTGAAAATCTGGTCAAGATTCTTGCCTCACATTTACCTAATTCTGAATGAAATAAAATTAATTAGTAAAAATATAAGGTAAACAGGGTCAATAATCTGTTAGTCTCTCTGCCAATTCAATGAAAGATCAATATCAGGGAACTTTTAGATGCTGGAAAAATTCATTGTCTACTCTTTTAAAAGAATTTGAAAAAAGTAAGGTATGTTAATAAAGGATAGCTGTAACAAAGATTACACATTTTAAGACAGAACTAAAAAAAACAAAACAGCCCTAACCGGTTTGGCTCAGTGGATAGAGCATTGGCCTGCGGACTCAAGGGTCCCAGGTTCGATTCCAGTCAAGGGCATGTACCGTGGTTGCAGGCACATACCCACTAGGGAGTGTGCAGGAGGAAGCTGATCAATGTTTCTCACTCATCAATGTTTCTAGCTCTCTGACCCTCGCCTTTTCTCTCTGTAAAAAAAAAAAAAAAAAAAAAAAAAAAAAAAAATCAATAAAATATATTTAAAAAGAAAGAAAACATATTCTTACCCAATTGGAAAATCAACATCATCACCATGAGCTGTCATGTGATAAAGTCCAAATTTAGCCAATTTAACATGTCCCTACAAAAATAAAGAAATAACTATGAAACATTTTAATATTAGCAGGAAAAATATCATTATACATTTTATAAGTATAGGAACCATTATATAGTCAGATACATTATAATATATATATATATATATATATATATATAAATATAAATTTACCACAATTTTATTAAAAACCTACTTGCTAATGTTTAGTCTACTTTACACTTCTTACAAACATACTGTATGCATGTAAATATACATTTATATGTATGTATATGCACACATATATGTATGTATATACATACACAAACATAAACACTTTTCGCTATTTGTACTTTCCAGGCTTTCTGACAAAGCAAAAAAGCAAGTCTTCTTGTTTGCCTTGAATGCCTACTTAGAATATTTTAGGGTAATTTTCACAAAATATTTTTTTCAGGATGTTGCAAGTCCATTCATAACATTATAATTTAACTCTGACATGAGAGTTTTTAACTTGAAATCATCAAATATTATTGAATCTTCTATATTTCCAACCATTTTTTATTTGCTTGAGAATAGTCATAATTATCACAAAATTGAGGTTCTTAATAAAAGGCAAATATATTTTATAAGTCCCTGAAATTTTCCCCTTTTATATATTTAACACTAAAAAAATTAAGTAGATTTTAAAATTGGGTTGTTTCCTTTATCTCAGAACTTTATTTCTAAGCCTTACAAAATGTTTATAATTTAAAGAAATTCAGATTGGTTAGATACTTTACTGCTATAAACATGAAATTCATAAGTACCATATTCTCTTTTGTTATTTTTAATATCATAGGGTAACTGTACTGAAAGTCTGGAAGAGAAACTGGGAAAAAGAGTAATCCTACTAACAGAAAATAATTCCCCACAAAATATTCCTTCAAAACTATTTTTATATGCTTATGAAAAATAATGAAATTATGATTATTCCTGAACATATATCATTCTTGCTACCCATAATTCTCTTAGAAGGGTTGACTAGCTTCTTACTAATCACACATTAGATTTGCAAGTAGAGAAGCAGCACTCCAAAACAAGGGAGCTAGGTGTGAACAAGTGGTAAATGGAGAGTAAAATAGAGAAGAGAAAATGGGGGGAAAAATAAAGAGGAGAAAATACAATGCAATTGTACTATGAGAAAAATATGTAAATTGAGAGGCTTTCTTAAGATGAAAGCAAATTCAGAGCAGGTGTGGATCAAGAAGCTACAATGCACATTTTTTTTAGGAAATGAATGGAAGAGAAAACAAAACGGATGTCAGAAACTGACTTTTTGGGGAAAAAGAATAATGCATGTGAAAAACACATGGACTTATATAATTTAATTACATATGCTTTTTTCTAACACCACAGATGTATCAATAACTTTCACACAGTCTTTTTGTTATGAATAATCTTAAAACATATTCTTATCCTACTATCTGATTAACTGAGTGGGCTTGATTTCAGTAGCTTCCAACCTCAAATAATAAACAAACATTTAATGTATTATTTGGCAATTACCTTTCGGTCCAAAAGGATATTATGAGGAGACAGCGCCCGATGTACTATCCCATGTTTGTTCATATACTGCAAGCCCTGGAGTACCTCAAATGCTATGCACAAAACCTTTGAATAGCTACAAAGGAAACAAAAAGACACAGATCAATTACAAAGTAGATATAAAAACCAATTTTAATGAATGAGATAAGGTTTTGTGACAAAATTCAAAGTTAGATTTTTTTTACTGTTCCTCTTCTATTAAGAGAAAATAGTCTATACATTTTCTAAAATATCCACTTGTACATATTTTGAGTTTTATAACTATAATAGGATTCATCTAACAAAGATCCTATAGTTTCCTAAAGGCTACACTAATAGCACATCAGTTCTCTCCTGGAAGAGAATTTAATTGAGGTGGTGTGCAACTGACATTCTGTAGGTTTGGCTTTGCCAAATTGCCAGGAAAGTTTCAGATAGATGGCTGATTGGTTCTACCAAGTCAATGAAAATCATCTCTCTTGCTCAAAACAAAAATAGCTAAGTCCCTGAAAAATAGCTACAATATATTTTATGGCAGAGAGACATGATCTTACTTTCTATATCAATCCACAAAGCGACCTCTAGTACTTTATGATTTATCAAACATTTTTCTTTAACTCTTATCTTATTTCCCCTAGGACATCTTCCACAAAGATGCCCAGTTTCTTTTATTCTTTCCCTCTCCATCTCTTTCCATTAAGAAAAAACAAAAATCAGACATCATTCATGTGGGGAGTTAGAAATAACATACAGAAACATAGGGGAAACTCATTCAAACCCAATGCTCCACCCAGCATTTTGATATTAGATTTCCTTTCTATGCATTTCTTGACATTTTGAATTAAGACTTTTAAAAATTAAATTAAAATCTGCAGGTAACCATTAAAAATAATTTTAAAAAAAACTAACAAGCTAAATAACAAGAGACAAAATGGAATTATTAAAAAATAGTTAATCAGAAAATAGGCAGAATTAAAGAAAAGAACAAAAGACAAATGAAACAATTAGAAAACAACTAATAGATTTTAATTCAGATGTATCAATCATTACGTTAAATGTATTAAGTAAACTCACCAATTAAAAGATAAGGATGATCAGAATGGATAAGAATTAAGAAGACTCATTTATATTCTGGCTATAAGAAACCCACATTAAATAAAAGACAAATTAAAAGTAAAAAAGATGAAATAACAGATCACTAATTGTCATGGGGTTGGGTAGGGGGAATAGGTGACTATGAAGGAGGAAATTGAGTGTGAAGGATCGTAATTTTGATTATGGGTACATGACATATTTGTGCCTGCAGGTTTAAACTGCATATTAAAATGGTTAATTTTAAGGCATGTAAATGACACTTCAATAAACTGATGTTTAAAAAAGTAGGCTGAATAACATTATTTTTAAAGTTGCAATATGACTGCCTCTTCCAAAAAATCGTAAGAACCAGAGATGAAAAACTAAAATCACTCTCTCCTCTCATCCTATGCTGATTTTCCAGAGCTAACCACCCTTAGCAGTTTCTGTTTCAATTTTTCTGGTGGTTAGACTTTTATTTAATACTAGAGGCCTGTTGCACGACCCCGCCCATCACCGCTCATAGCTTGTGCCCTGCCTGCTGCCACTCATAGCTCTCCACCGCTAGTAGCTCTCCACTGCAAGTAGCTGACGCCCCACCCTGCCCACCACGGGAGTTGGGACGCCGCCCCCTGTCATGCACAGAGCAGGGCAGATTGGGAGGTTGCGATGCCACCCTCAGTCACGCTCAGGGTGGGGCCGATTGGGGGGTTGGGGCACTGCCCCCTGTCACACTCAAGGCAGGGTCGATGGGGAGGTTGCGGCACCACTCCCTGTCATGCACAGAGCAGGGCCAATCAGGGGGTTGGGCGCTGCCCCCTGTCATGCACAGAGCAAGCCCATCAGGGGGTTGGGGAGCTCCCCCCTGTCACTCACAGAGTAGGGCCGATAGGGGAGTTAGGGCACCGCCCCCTGTCACACACAGAGCAGGGCGGATCATGGGGTTGGGGAGCCGCCCTCTATCACCCACAGAGCAGGGCTGATCAGGGGGTTGGGGCGCCGCCACTGTCACACTCAGGGCAGGGCCAATGGGGAGGTTATGGCTCTACCCCATCACACACAGAGCAGGGCCCGTCGGGGGAGGGGGGAGTTGGGGCACTGCCCTCTATCACCCACAGAGCAGGGCTGATCAGGGGGTTGGGGCACCGCCACTGTCACACTCAGGGCAGGGCCGATGGGGGGGTTATGGCTCTACCCTGTCACACACAGAGCAGGGCCTGTGGTGGGGTGGGGGGGTTGGGGCACCACACCCTGTCACACACACAGCAGGGCCGATCAGGGGGTTGGGGCACCGCACCCTGTCACACACAGAGCCACAGGGCGATCAGGGGGTTTGGGCGCTGCCCCCTGTCACGCTGATCCCGGTGCCAGGAGGCCTCTCGGCTCCACTGATCCCGGTGCTGGGAGGCATATTACCCTTTTACTATATAGGATAGAGGCCTGGGGGCCTGCTGGTTTGCCCTGAAGGGTGTCCTGTCCCCACTGGGGTGCCTGGCCAGCCTGGATGAGGGGATGATGGCTGTTTGCAGTTGGTCACACACCCTTCAGGGTGGGGGTCCCCACTGGGGTGCCTGGCCAGTCTGGGTGAGGGGCTGAGGGCTGCCTTAAGGCTGGCGATTAACTGAAGCCCCCAACCGCTCCTTATTTTCTTTTTCTTTTTTTTATTCTGGGCCAGCTTTAGCTCTGGCTCTAGCTCTGAGGCTTCCACTGCTGGTTTGTTTGGGTTCTATAATCGAAACAATGTATAACTTCAGCTCTGAGATCCCTGCGGTTTTGTTTAGCTTCTATATTTGTTACAAAGTTTCAAACTGCCAGCTCAGAGGCCAGCAGCACAGGCGGAGGGAACGTTGGAATCTGCAGTCACTGAAGCAAGCAAGCCTCATGCTCGCTTCCAGCTGCCTGGCTGCCGGCCGCCATCTTGGCTGACAGTTAATTTGCATATACTCACTGATTAGCCAATGAAAAGGGTAGTGGTCGTACGCTAATTACCATGTTTCTCTTTTATTAGTGTAGTCTAGAGGACCGGTGCATGAAATTCGTGCACTCAATAGGGTGCAGGCCAGGCCAAGGGAGCCCACCAGTACATGGTCGGGGCTGGGGAAGGACTCGGGAGGTTAGTCAGCCGGGGAGGGACCGTGGGAGAGCTCCAGGGCGTGTCCGACCCATCTCGCTCAGTCCTGATCAGCCGGACCTCAGCAGCAAGCTAACCTACAGGTCAGAGCACCTGTCCCCGGTGGTCAGTGCACGTCATAGCGAGCGGTTGAGCAGTCTTAGCATATCATTAGCATATTACGCTTCAATTGGTTGAACAGATGACCAGGACCGGACACTTAGCATATTAGGCTTTTATTATGCAGGATATAATTACATATCTACACTAATAAAAGAGAAACATGGTAATTAGCGTACGACCGCTACCGTTCCCATTGGCTAATCAGCGTATCCTTATGCAAATTAACTGTCAGCCAAGATGGCGGCCGGCAGCCAGGCAGCTGGAAGCGAACATGAGGCTTGCTTGCTCCAGGGACTGCAGACTCCAACGTTCCCCACCTGATTTGCCGGCCTCTGAGCTGGCAGTTTGAAACATTCTAACAAATATAGGCCGGGATCTCAGAGCTGGAGTTATACATTGTTTCGATTATAGAACCCAAACAAACCAGATACCTGCTCTCAGAGCTAGAGCCAGAGCTAAAGCTGGCCCAGAATAAAATTAAAAAAAGGAGCCGTTGGGAGCTTCAATCAACAACCACCAGCCTGAAAGCAGCCCTCAGCCCCTCACCCAGACTGGCCAGGCACCCCAGTGGGGACCCCCACCCTGAAGGGTGTGTGACCAGCTGCAAACAGCCATCATCCCCTCATCCAGGCTGGCCAGGCACCCCAGTGGGGACCCCCACCCTGATCCAGGACACCCTTCAGGGCAAACCAGCAGGCCCCCAGGCCTCTATCCTATATAGTAAAAGGGTAATATGCCTCCCAGCACCGGGATCAGCGGAGCCGCGAGGCCTCCTGGCACCGGATCAGCATGACAGGGGGCAGCGCCCAAACCCCCTGATCGCCCTGTGGCTCTGTGTGTGACAGGGTGCGGCGCCGCAACCCCTCCCTCCCCCCACCACAGGCCCTGCTCTGTGTGTGATAGGGTAGAGCCATAACCTCCCCACCGGCCCTGCCCTGAGTGTGACAGTGGCAGCGCCCCAACCCCCTGATCGGCCCTGCTCTGTGGGTGATAGAGGGCGGTGCCCCAATCCCCCTCCCCACGGGCCCTGCTCTGTGTGTGACGGGGTAGAGCCATAACCTCCCCATCAGCCCTGCCCTGAGTGTGACAGTGGCGGCGCCCCAACCCCCTGATCGGCCCCGCTCTGTGGGTGATAGAGGGCGGTGCCCCAACCCCCTGATCCGCCCTGCTTTGTGTGTGACAGGGGGCGGTGCCCTAACTCCCCTATGGGCCCTACTCTGTGCGTGACAGGGGGGAGCTCCTCAACCCCCTGATGGGCCCTGCTCTGTGCATGACAGGGGGGAGCTCCTCAACCCCCTGATGGGCCCTGCTCTGTGCATGACAGGGGGCAGTGCCCAACCCCCTGATGGGCCCTGCTCTGTGCATGACAGGGGGGAGCTCCCCAATCCCCTGATAGGCCCTGCTCTGTGCATGACAGGGGGCAGTGCCCCACCCCCTGATGGGCCCTGCTCTGTGCATGACAGGGGGCGGTGCCCCAACCCCCCAATCGGCCCCACCCTGAGCGTGACTGAGGGTGGCATCGCAACCTCCCAATCCACCCTGCTCTGTGCATGACAGGGGGCGGCGCCCCAACTCCCCAATCAGCCCTGCTCTGAGCCCGACCAGGGGCTGCACCTAGGGATTGGGCCTGCCCTCTGCCACCCAGGAGCAGGCCTAAGCCAGCAGGTTGTTATCTCCAGAGGGGTCCCAGACTGCGAGAGGGCACAGGCCCGGCTGAGGGACCCCCGCCCCCAGTGCACAAATTTTTGTGCACCGGGCCTCTAGTGCATATATAATAATATATACACTAGAGGCCTGGTGCATGAAATGCATGTACAGGTGTAGTCCCTAGGCCTAGCAGGCAATTGAAGCACGAGCGTCTGGCATGAAAGGGCAGGTCCTAGCTGACTTCTGGGCCCTGGGGAGCACCTGGGCCCCTGCACACTCCCTCTGCCTGAGTCATGGCGCCCAAGTCCCCATGCAGAGATGTGGTGAGCGTGACCAGACGCCATGGGCCTCTGGGCCACCCAGTGGCGCCACATGGAAGCCAGGTGGGCAACGTGCTCTTTCCTGGCTAGCCTCTCAGAATGGCTCCTGCACAAACCCACAGAGAGCCAACTGGCCCCTGCAGTCCTGGCGGCTGCAGCCTGGCTCACCCCGAAGTCCAATGGGGCCGGCAGCACCTCCACTGCCACCTGCTGCCAGTGCCTCATCGCCAACGCCCACCATGTTCCACACCGCCCCTTGGTGGTCAGTGCATGTCATAGTGAGTGGTCAAACTCCCGGTCCAGGGGACAATTTGCATATTAGGCATTTATTATATAGGAGGGTATCTTCCATTGATTTCAGAGAGGAAGGGAGAGGGAGAGAGAGAGAGAAAAACATCAATGATGAAAGAGAGTCATGGATCGGCTGCCTCCTGCACACCCCACACTGGGAATTGAGACCACAACCTGGGCATGTGCCCTGACAGGGAGTCAAACCTTGACCTCCTGAGTCACAGGTCGACGTTCAACCACTGAGCCATGTCCGCTGGACTCTTGTTCTCATTTTAAAGGAGAGAGAATTAAGACTCCAGAGGTCGACTTGCTCAAAACAGCCATGTTACACAGTGGCAGAGACAGGTTCTAAACACACACTCATGAGGTCTCTGTGATAATCGGTTCAGCCAGGGGCGGGTGGACAGACACTGTCTCAGGCATTTCCCCGAGGCCCTCAGATTCCCTGCCTGATCCCCCACCTTCCCTACCTGTCATCAGTGCTGAGGAGGGCGGAGGATGGAAAGGGCTGCCCGAAGTTCACCTGGGAGGAGACGTTGGAGGGGGAGTGAGAGGCAGAGCTGGGAGCACCACAGGCCCAGGGTGGGAGTTAAAAGCAGTGATCTGGATGCTGACCGCCCTGTCCCAGCATCTCAGGAGCGTTTCTTTCTCCGGAAGCACCGGGCTGGTTTCGGCTGTTCTATTCTGTAGTTTGGGAGCCTCTCTGTCCTGAAAACTGGAGTCGGACCACCTGGGCAAGCCCTTTGCATTGGACCCCGAGCCCTTTTGTGTCACGCATGACACAGGTTCCAGGCACAGCTGATCTGTGTATCCACAAGGGGGCTTCATTTTCCTAGTTTTCAACGTTTGCTTTCCATAATACTGTACATTCTGTTTTGTTGTTTTTTGTACCAAAAATAAAATCATTTGCTTGTTTCCGATAAGTACTAGTCATCACTGAAGAGAGCTTGGGGGGAGGGGATGTGGAGGGATTGGGGCAGCGAGATGGGAATGACCTGCCACCTGGATGTCACGGTGGGAGGCTGGTCATGAACATTCCACGTCCCTCGTGTGGAGCTCAAACTAAGTTCTGGGTTTTACAGTCAGACCCTCAAAACAGATGGGATCTGACCCCCAGGCCTCCCGCTGGCAGCTACTGGAGACCCTGCCTTCCTAGGGGCCGATCGGAGCATGTGGCCTCGGCTACCACAGTATCCACTGTCTCCACATCGCCCTCGGGGAGAGTGCTGTCGCCTCCTGCTGTCTCCCTGCTTCTGCTTCCCCCTCAGTCTGCTCCTGACACAGAAGCCAGAGGGTGTGTCCCACTGCATCAGCCCAGCGGGTCCTCACCTACAGCCTCAGCGCCTCCTCCTACACTCAGGAGACTCCAGGTTCTCATGGGCCTTTAATCCCTGCAGGATGTGCCCCCTGACTCAGTCTTGACCCCCTTCCATTCGGCCTCTTGCTCATCCTGCTGCCCCTCCGTGGGCTGTCCCCTCTGCCCGATGCCCTTCTCCAGGTGCTCACCTGGCTCTCCTCCATCTGTCCACTTTCCCAATGAGCCTCCCTTTGCCCCTATGTGGCTTCGTTCCCATGTTTTCATGGTTTCCGTGCCCTCTAACAGCTGCACCTCACGTCTGTCCGAGGCTGTTTCCTCCCGGCACCCCAGTCCTCTCCTGGCGCAACGCATGCTTCTCTCCACAGGACCGAGCAGCTGGCTCCCTGCTGCTCTGCAAGCACCTGGGCATCGCCTGGTGGGTGCTCAGTCAGTGATACGGGTTGAGTAAGATGCTTAGGCAGTGGCGCTCGGTGTAAAGGCCATTGGAAGGAAGACTCACTGGGAGCCGAGGGCCAGTGAGCTCTCAGCGCAGTGCTCAGGGTGGGGCCGTGGGAGCCAGGTATTTGTCTTCTCACAAGAAGCCAGGAGGAAGAGAATGAAAAAGGAGCCATGTGTTTCCCTCAACTACTTAAAAGCTGATGATCTCATTCCATTCTTAAAGCTATGAATAGAAACCCTTAGATCAACCCTGTGAGGTGGGTACTGGGATTATCTGAGATTCCATGGAGAGTACATGGCCTTCGCCGGCCACAAGGACAGTGCTTAGTAACTGCCAGCTTTTAGTGCTGTGATTCATTCACTGGTGGGGGGCTGGCCTGCGGGGATTGCCCGCTGTGGGCGTGCCACTCATCCCAGTCAGCCCAGGGGCGCTCCCACTGTGGGAGCACACTGACCACCAGGGGGCAGCTCCTGCATTGAGCGTCTGCCCCCTGGTGGTCAGTGTGTGTCATAGTGACTGATCAATCGGTTGTTCTGGTTGTTATGCTCTTCGGTCGCTGGGCTTTTATTATATAGGATATACTTAGCAACATTTTGATCCAGCAAAGCTTCATTAAGTAGGTAATATTTATGCAGACATCTAACGGAAGTGAAAGAGACATGCAGTTCTCTCAGAAATGTGTGATTCAGGCAGAGGGCACAGTAAGCAAGTCCTCAAGGTGGAGAATGCACAGCAGTTCATAGGGGAAATTAATTTTAAAACATGGCATGTCTTCAATATCTTACTCATGCCCTTAAACTTAGATTTCTTCATTGTCTTTGAGTGTTCTTCATTAATGGGGAGAAGTCTAATGTCTGCCTGATTCTAAATTTGTTGCAGATACCATGTTATTCCTCTTTGGAGGCTTTCAGGATTGTTTTTCACTATCATTAGACAAAATTTTAGCCCAATATGTCTATACTGTGGGCATTTATGCATTTGTGCTAGTAACATTAGGTGTGCCCTTTTAAGACTCATATTCCATTAACACAGAAACATTAATAAAAAGTTGATTTGTTGTATCTTTCATTAGTGTCAACTTCCACTCTATCTTTTAATTGAAACTCGGTGGGCAGATGAAAATTGGATCTATTTTCTATATCAACTTTCTGTTTCATTTCCCATGAGCATGCCCTTTAGCTCTATGTACTCTGCTATTTAATTTAGGATCTCTTTTCTGTTATCTAGTTATTCCTTTTCATTGGATCATGTTGGGTAAGGCTGTGTGTGTGTTTATTTTTCTCCCTTGGCTCTTTTTCTCTCAAACTATTTTTTTTCTTCAATTATCTGGTAATTTCTGGTTGTGAGCATATTTTAAAATAAAGCAATAAGTTGATATTCTCTATGAAGTGTTTAAAAAAACAAAAGTTAATAAAGAATGCTTGTTTAAACTAACCTGTAAACTATGCCTCTTTATCAATAGTTTCTACCGTATTAAGTTGCCACAATAGCCAGTCCTAAGCAAATACGGAATGTGTGAAACAAGAACAATTTGGAATTTACAGTTTTCATTAAGATTCTCAAAAAATAAATCAACGATGTAAAGAAAACTATTACAAACTTTAAAACTATAATTATATTAATAAAATGTGAATATGAAAGCATGGCAACCCTTTCTTATTTCTCTCTTAAAAACAAAGAAAATTTTCCTTAAGATTTGATTAATAAATAAAAACACCTAGTTTTTTTTTTGTTTTTAGCTCATTGGGTTTTATGCTGTCATTTCTAAAGTAGTAATTGCTCTTGTCCTTGTTCTCTCTCTCTCTCTCCACAAACTTCACAAAATCTTAAAAGCTGGTGTTATATTCAGCTGTGACACTAGAGGACCTCAGTTGCACACTACTTCAATATAGGCATCTTTCTCATGAAAATGAAACCTTTAAAGTGATTTTCCACTACAGCAGTTCTGAAACAGCTGAACACAGAAAAATGCATATTCTACTTCCTCTATTTGCTTGTGCTAATTGATTATAAGATATAATTGGAAAATATTTGCAGGTCAAAAAGCACATTTATGCTATTTTCGAGCTGATGAGCATACACATGGCAATAGTTTTTAAAAATTCAAACATAAAGCTGAAGTTCATGGCATACCTTTTCTTAGCTATTACTTAGCCATGATGCTTAATGGACTCAGTACTCTTCATTTCAAATAATATGTTTTTTGCCCTTTTGTACTTTTAATACTTAATTTTATATTAAAATATAAGGTATAAAGAAGAAAAAATTTTATTTTGTATAATTAGAAGGAATCAGTATTTGTGGAATTTTGCATACTTATTTGTTTTTAAAGCTTTATTGTTTAATATGGCAAAGAACTTATACCATGAAATCATTTAAAAGTTTATTTTGAAGTAGCTAATGCAATTTTAATGCAACAGCAAGGCAAAAAAAAATCTTATTCCCAGTAATAGTTAGTACATTACAATTTAATGGAAAAGGCCTCTAGAAGGAGAGTTAAATTAAAAGAATGTGATTCACACAATTAAAAACAAATGTTATCAGGGGACAACATGACTTTATCCTACACCAGTGGTCGGCAAACTGCAGTTCAAGAGCCACATGCGGCTCTTTGGCCCCTTGAGTGTGGCCATGAAGTTTCTATCGCACTGTACTTGAGCGCCCGCACGTGGTATTTTGTGGAAGAGCCACACTCAAGGGGCCGCAGTTTGCCGACCACTATCCTACACAATTCCCAAATCAGAGACTTGTTAATAAAAAAATCCATCACTAACCCAGAAAATGTAAATTAAACTTCAGGTCATAAAATATTCTTCTCTTTTTGAGACTTGCAGTTACTATTGTCACTCCCAAAGACTGGGAGGGTAGTATTTACTGTGTTACTATTATCCCTAACAATTTGAAAAGTTTAGCGATCATAAGAATCCTTGGTGATTGGAAATACATAGATATGACCAAAAGGCAGCTTTCAAAATAATATGGTAAATAATTTACAATTAAGCAAGATCACATGTTAAAACACTTTTATTTATACTCTAATACAGTTAAGTAGCTATTAACTGCTTAGTACTGTGTTTTTAGGCCCCTGCATCTTTAGACTCCATGGACACAAAGATAAAGAATTGGATCTCCACAATCACAAAGTCAATGGTATAGTTGAAAAGACAGATTTATAAATTCATATTTTTTTGTTGTTGTTAATCTTCACCCAAGGATATTTTCCCATTGACTTTTAGTGAGAGTGGAAGGGATGGGGAGAAACAGAGAGAGAGAAACATCAATGTGAGAGAGACACATCAATTGGTTGCCTCCTGCACATGCCCTTAACAGGGCTGGGGATTGAGCCTACAACTGAGGTACGTGACCTTGACCGGAATCAAACCTGGGACCTTTCAATCATGGGCTGACACTATCTACTGAGCCAAACTGGCTAGGGCATAAATTCATAATTTTAATACAATTAAATTCAAAAGAATTTCACTACAATTATAATTCAATAATTAAGTTAGCAGATGAGAATTACCAACTTTTCCCTCTGTCTAACAAGGAAACGAAAACATGAAAATTTATGTATTAAATTGGTAATAAATAACAGACCTAAAAAAAATAAAAATCTTTTGAAAGATTAAAAAGTTAAAGAGAATACCAAGTATATATTTTTATCCCTTTCCATATGTATTTCGAAGAAAATATACAGTGTTCTTTTTATTGAATCATTCCTAAATTATCAGCAGCCATTTAGCTTGGTTGGTTAAAGCACACTGAGGTCAAGATCATGCGTTTAATTGTCGATAAGAATTGGTTGGCCTCACATGTTCATAGCCACAAATTTTCATCTAACTCCAGCAGATATCTCTAAATATAGTTTGTCACAATAAGACACTGCTCAATCTCTCTACTAACATCCCGATTTTCAACTACAATCTCCTATACTTCTCTGCTCCTCATTCCATAGGAGCTGCTCTTTATCTCATCGAGACCTTGAAAACCCTGTTGTGTAAGACTCCTCTGTATCTCAACCAGCCCCTTTTTGATATCCTTCTTTATTCTAGAACTATTTTATCATTTCCATAATTTTTTGACAAAATCCATAATGGCTTTTCATCCAATGCCTCCACCCAGGTAAAACTGCACTACTCTTTATTCTGAAAGTTAATAGTTGATGGGCTTATTAATTTTACAGTAATAATTTCTGTGTAGGTTTTTCGCTCACTGTGCCTATCACAGGACCTATACAGTAGGCGTTCAATAAATATGTATCAAATATCTCAGTAAATGCATACAATAACATTACATAATAAAGAAAGAGGGCGCAGATAATAAGATTAAATCCTCACCACTAATGAAAAAACAGCTCAGAAAAGTATATTATACTAGCAATGACTCAAAAGTGTTAACTTCCGCCAGACCAAAGCAGTTAAGCATCGACCCATGAACCAAGAGATCCCAGGTTTGATTCTCAGTCAGGGCACATGCCCGGGTTGTGGGCTTGATCCCCAGTAGGGAGTGTGCAGGAGGCAGCCGGTTGTTGTCTCTCTCTCTCTCTCTCTCACTGGTGTTCCTATCTATCCATCTCCCTTCCTCTCTCTCTCAAAATCAATAAAAACATTTTTAAAAAGAAAAGTGTTATCTTCATTTACAAGAGAATGTATAATTCTTCAGTAAGCCAAGAAAACAAAAATTGCTCAAGTTTACTCACCGGCTACGCCCCACCCCCTCAATACTACTCATTCGCTGAAAATATACCTCTTCTTCTAGTCTCTTTTATATTGAAAGAAAAATGAACCACTGTATAATGGGTAAAAAGATAATCTCATTAATATCTGGCTAAAACTGTGAATTAGACTAAGTTGTTAAGACAGAATCCTGTAATCAATTTTTCTAGCTAAAAAATATCAATACTGGTTAGTATTTGGAATGTGATTTGGGTTACCATTAAATCTGTATATTATTTAGAAAAACAACATCTTTATGAATTTGAATTATTCCATCCAAGAAAAAGAGATGTCTTTGCATTTCTTCAAGTCTCCTTCAGTGTCTTTCAGAAGTTTTTTATTATTTTTAAAATAATTTTACTGAGGTTAATTGATATACAAAAAAATATAATGTATACAATTTGATGAATTTAGATATATGCATACATTCATGAAACCATCACCACAACCAAGGTAACAGACACATCCATCACCTCCAAAAGTTTCCTTCTGTCCCTTTGTGTGTGTGTGTGTGGTAAGAATAGTGAATATTATAAATACACATAAGAAAACACTAGGAAAAGATCAATGAGGGGAACTAATTTTGTCAGATTTAAGACATACCATATAGGATCTCTTTTACAACCCAAATGCCCATTGACAGATGAATAAAGAAAATGTGATATATACATATAACTAAATATTATTTGGCCTTAAAAAATAAGAAAATCCTGCCATTTGAGATGATATGTATGAACCTAGAGGACATTATGCTAAATGAAATAAGCCAGACACAAAAGGACAAATACTGCATAATTCCACTTATGTGAAGTATCTCAAATAGTCAAACTTAAAGAAGCAGAGAAAAGAATGGTGGTTTCCAGGGGGTTGTAGAGAAGAAAATGTGAGTTATTCAACTGGTATAACATTTCAATTCTGCAAGATGAATAAGTTTTAGATTTCTACTCTACAACACAGTACCAATATAGTGTGCACTTAAAATTTGTTAAGAGGGTAGGTTTCATATTAACTGTTCTTATCATGTGCAGAAATAAAAAGGACACAAGGAAACTTTGGGAGGTGATGCCTATGTCTGTTATCTCGACTGTGGTGATAGTTTCATAGGTGTATGCATATGTCCAAATGCCACAAATGTACATATTAAATGTTTTTGCAGTGTTTCTTTTATATCAATTATAGTACCTCAATAAAGATGTTTAAAAAGCACAAGAAATTCCTATCAACCTCAAAACATCAGGTTTTTTATTTTCTTGCAATGTTTCCAAGAAGAAATGCTATTCAGATTGCAAGAAATAGAGGTGAACAAAGAATGAGAGGTCAGGGTTGCTGAGTTAGATTTGGAAGTCATTCTTGTATAGGTGGTAATTAAAACCACACATGCTATTTCCTCAGATCTATAATCCATGATATTTCTAAGGGCCACTCCACAAGCCAAAATACCCATATTGTCAGCAAACCAAGAGAGGAAACACACTTCTGGATTCTATGAGTTCAAGATGTTCTTTCACCTTATAAAACCTGATCACTCCCACAGACAGTTTCCGTTTGGTCTAAAACTTCCTTACTTGGTATCAGCCTGAGATAAATGTTAAGGCAGAAGAAACAGATAAAATATAGTAAGCTACTGTGTGATTTAAGAAACGGAGAGAAAAAAATACTAATAATTAATGTTATCGTTAACCTAATTTCTCCTCTGTAACTTCAAGACAAAAGGGCTCAACCAGCATATAACTTTTAATGATTCACTGGTTTATAATTAAAAAATTTGGAGAGGGGATATTTTTAGTGATTAACTAATGTCTTTGAGGCTCTTAATTTGCCACTTATCACTCACTAAATATTGTTTAAAATATCACAATATTTAATAAAGCAATTTTTTTCTAGAGAAAAAAAGAAAGCTTTGAGAATTGGAAAAGGAAATTAATTCATCTCACTACCGGGCACACATTTTTTAGCCTGAAAGGACACCCATCCATGCTAAATTTAAGAATTTATTTGCCTCAGATTCAGATGTTTTAAAATGGAAATTTCACTGATTAACTGCTTACCTAAAAATTATTTTGTAACAGGTCTAAAAAAAATCAGTCTACTTTCCTTAAGTTGTGAAACTGGGCATATTTTACAATTCAATTCTCACTCCAAAATAAAAGTTAAAAGCTATAAGTCTGGAATATGACTATTCATATGGTTTTATGTTCCTTTGCTTAAAGTCACAGTTTCAAATACCAACTTCTGCGCATGGGCCACGAAGTTTCAATCGCACTGTACGTGTGCATCCGCACGTGGTACTTTGTGGAAGAGCCACACTCAAGGGGCCAAAGAGCTGCATGTGGCTCGCCAGCTGCAGTTTGCCAACCACTGGTATGGACGATACCACAAAATAAAACTCAAAGTGTTTCCTTGAAGTCAGTGCAAATTCTAAGCACAAATCTCTCACCTTAATGTGCTAAAGCGTTCTCACTTACTGAAGGAACTAATTTAATAGGAGGCAAAAAATGAGTAAATGAAAAAAATTGCTTTGGCATTTGACCACTGAGGTTATACAAAGTTGATTGTTTTAAGCAAAAAGTTTTCATAGGTGAAATTAACTTCCAACACAGATGACTCCTATCATTCTCAGATCATTCTGCTAAAACACATACAAGAAGTCTTTCAAAAGTATGTAATTTCTCCTCACTAGTAAAATTATAAAATGCAGATATCTCACCTTTTCTTCCAAATATGTTAAAATAAGGGAATGATAATTAAAGTTAAAAGCCCAGTACTTTTCTTTCTTTTTCACAATGATCCCATCCACTTAAATCAGACAAAGCATTGAAGAAATATTATCTTCCTCTAGCAATAACTTCTTATATTTAATAACTGAAAATTGGCTGCTCATTGGCCAAATCCACCCATTACTTTGCTTTGTCTGGATCATGGTGTTTTATAACTTTTTAATTACTTGAAATGTTCAGAAATTCAGAGTTTCACTTAAGATTCCAGATTCTGAGTTCTTTCGAAAAGCTGAAAGAGACTGTAAACCAGACACAGTCTTACATGGCAATAAGGGCTAACGCTGAGTGTTAGTAGCCCCTTTTCAAGGTGTTATCTGCTTTCCAGTTTAATCTAGTATCAGCTCATTATACTTCACTACCTTAAATTACCTGCCTGGACTCAAATGAGTTTATAATTTCTGTTACATATATTCCCCATCCTAAATCCAGTCTTCTCGTCTTCCTCACTCAAGTTTCCCCCACCCTTTTTTATAAATATAGTAAATCTAATACTTCACTAAAAATTTCAATTAATGAGTTTGGATAAAAAAAATGTCTGTAGTCCCGGCAGCACATATACTAAAATTGGGAGGATACAAGAAAATTAGTATGGCCCCTGCACAAGGATGACATGCAAATTTGTGAACCGTCCCATATTTTTTTTTTAAAGTGTCTCTAATGGAAAATAACATGTCAGCCTTCTACATCAATATATTTACAAGTTCTCTGACCATCCTTTTGGTACATGGACACTGCAACAGTTCCCTCTCCCCAACAAGTATTTTAGTACACACAGGGTTTCCTTTACTCTTGACAATTATTCTGGAAAATAGCATACAATGAAGTTTGAATTTAAACTATCACATTTCTATTTTATTTCCTGATGATAACTGGCAACATGAGTGACTCAGAAAAATTTCTTTCATCGCCTAAACATGCTTATAATTGTTGAAAGGATTAATAGTGCTTAATTAATAAATCATTTCTCTTTTTTGGAAATTTAGGTACAATTAATAATATGAAATTTAGATTTAAGTGAAGAGGAAAGACTTTTCAGTACTTACCTGTAAAAAATGTGATAGAATTCTACAGATGCCCTCCCAAGACTATTGTCACCTGGGTATTCAATCCATCACTAGACTACCTACTGCTGTGAAGGGACTTTGCAGATGGAAGTACGCTGCTAATAAGCTAATTTTAAAATAGGGAGATTACACAAATTTTCCAGGTGGGTCTAATGTTGTCACATGAGCCCTTAAAATAAAAGAGCAAAGCAGAAGAGTCAGGTAGAGAGTGATAGAAGAAAAGGCAGCAGAGCTCAGAGATTCAGAGTCAGAAGGACTGAACCTCCTGCTATGAACTTTAAAGATAAAGGCATGGGGCATGGCCAGTGTGGCTCAGAGGCTGAGTATCAAACTATGAACCAGGAGGTCAAGGTTCAATTTCAGGTCAGGGCACATGCTTGGATTGGGGGCTCGATGCCCAGTAGGGGGTAGCCAACCAATGGTTCTCTCTAATCATTAATGTTTCTATCGCTCTCTCTCCCTCTGCCTTCCCCTCTCTGGAATCAATAAAAACATTTAAAAAAAAAAAAAAAAAAGATAAAGGCATGGGGTTAGGAGCCAGAGAATGCTGGTGGCTTCTATAAGCTAAGAACCACTCCTGGTGAACACCAAAAAATGGGGATCACAGTTCTATAACCTCATGGAAAGAACTAAATTCTACCAACAACCAGAATAAGCCTGGAAATGGGTTCTCTCTAGAGGAATGCTCACACTTTGATTTTGGCATGTTTTAGACCTGTAGCAGAGAAACCAGCCAAATCCAATAGATTTCTGACCTACAGAACTATCTATCTATCTATCTATCTATCTATCTATCTATCTATATATATATAAAAGGCTAAGTGACCGACCATCCAACTGGCCAGTACTTATGACGTGCACTGCACAATGGAATATGACGCTGTGGTAAAAAAGAAGGAATTCTTACCATTTGCAACAGCATGGATGGAACTGGAGAGCATTATGCTAAGCAAAATAAGCCAGTCAGAGAAAGATAAATATCACATGATCTCACTCATTTATGGAATATAATGAACAACAAAAACTGATGAACAAAACAGATCCAGAGAGAGAGAAGCATCGATCAGACCATCAAACCTCAGAGGGAAGGTAGGGGAGGGCAGGGGTAAGGGGCAGAGATCAACCAAAGGGCTTGTATGCATGCATATAAGCCTAACCAATGGACACAGACACCAGGGGGGTGAAGGCATGAGTAGGGGGCAGGTGGGGGGCCAATATGGGGATAAGGACACATATATAATACCTTAATCAATAAAGAAAAAAAAAACGTTGACTCGTGCATGTGCAATACATATAAAGCTATCGCTGACACCAATCACATGCATGTGTTTCAATCTGTCATTGTCGATCGTGAATTTGGTTTTGTTGACATTCTGAATCTGAAAGAAAGTGGCGGCAGCGTCGACAGAACATGTCTTAAGACCATTAATAAATCACAAGGACAAACTCTAGACAGAGTAGGCATATTCTCACCTGAACCCATTTTCGGAGATGGTCAGTTATATGTTGCTTTCTCTTGAGTTCGAAGAGCGTGTTATGTTAAAGTTGTAAATACTTCATCACAAGGGAAATTAGTCAAGCACTCTGAAAGTGTTTTTACTCTTAATGTGGTATAAAGGGAGATATCAGAACAAGTTTAATCAATTTATCAGTCATTGTTTTTATCAATGTTGTTTTTATATCATGTTTTTGTTTTTATATTGTCTTTGTTGTTATATCATGTCTTTGATGTTGTTATACCATGTTATTGTTTATTTATTAATCAACTAGTGGCCCGGTGCATGAAATTCATGCATTGGGGAGGGGTGTTCCTCAGCCCGGCCTGCACCCTCTCCAATTTGGGACTCTTTGGGGGATGTCTGATTGCCGGTTTAGGCCCACAGGGATCGGGCCTAATCCGGCAATCGGACATCCCTCTCACAATCCGGGACCACTGGCTCCTAACTGCTTGCCTGCCTGCCTGCTTGATTGCCCTTAACCACTTCTGCCTGCCAGATTGATCACCCCCTAACCACTCCCCTGCCAGCCTGATAAATGCCTAACTGCTATCCTGCTGGCCCAATCACCCCCAACTGCTCTCCCCTGCCAGCCTGATCGCCCCCAACTGCCCTCCCCTGCTGCGACCCGCCTCCTCTGCCAGGACCCGCCTCCTCCGCGCAACACGGCGGAGACACCTGGACCAGCCTCCTCTGTGCCACGTGGAGCCACAAAATCCTCAGGCCTCACTGCGCGGAGCGGCCACCGGGCCCCACCTCCCTTGTGCGCACGGCCATCTTGTGGCTGCCATCTTGTGATGTCGTCGTGTGCGAGGGCTACCTAGGCTTATATTGGTATAGATTTACATACTATTTTCATATGCATTTTACTAATTTTCTTTCAACTCTGACACTTCTATTATACTAGTAGAGAAAGGACATATAGCGATATTAAAGTATTTCTTCTAGTTAATTTCTTTTCAATATGCATGAACGTGCAACGGGCCACTAGTTAAATAATAAATTTGTATTCTTTTAAGCTGAAATATTTGTGGCCAATATGTTATAGCAGCAATAGAAAACTAATACTTCATTGATGAATAAAAAAAAAAGTCTTTACACAAACACTAAATGAAACTGGTAACCATTAGTTTACAAAGTCATAACATCCTGCATGAATTGTTGGAAGTGGCTATAAAATCTACTTTAACACTTCCTCAAACAGGAATCTCATCATTCCCCAAATGTGCCTATTGTTCTGACTGGTCCTTTATGGGCTCCTGGGAATTGTGTTTTCTGAATGTTCTAACTCATAAGAAGGTTTTGCCCATTGGAGGCCTTGAACCACTCTAGCTTGTCTAGATATTTTGTGCAAACAATGATTTATATTGAAGACTTACTTGCTTTCTGGGGGGGTCTAGAGCATCAGTAACTGCAGTCACACAGGCACCAAGTGCCTTTATGACTAACTCCCAACAAACACCCTGGATGCCCAGACTCAGGCAAGTTTCTCTAACAGACAACACTTTGCACATGCCACAATTAGCTGCTGGAGGAATTAAGTACATCTACTAGTATAACTCTCCTAGGAGAGGACTCCAGAAAGCTTTGTGCCTGCTTTCCTCCATACTTAGCCCCACTTTTCTTTCCTTTATTGATTTCACTTTGGACACTTTTGCTATAAGAAAATGAGTACAATGTAACCAATTAGTACAATGACTTGTGAATCCCCTGCTTGCTTCCAGTGAATCACTGAAGCTGGGAGTGGGTTTGGTGACTCCTGACACACTACAGCAAGCATGTCAAACTCGCGGCCCACGGCCCATGGCCCACATATGGTCCACAATGAATATTTTTGCAGCCCAGCCAATATAATGGTATGTAACTAAATTTTGTAACTTAACTTTTACAATATCCTGTTATACATAATTATTAATAACGAACTACAACGTTCGCTAATGACTGATTACTATAATCGTGTTGCACTCATTTCCCTTACGTGCTGGTGCACCATTTCTCTCCATTAATACTAACAGTGAATATTTTAGCAGCCAATTACCATGTCATTAGTCTTGTACTGACTTGTTTGATGTGCACAACAGAAAATATTTCGCTTTCGGAGAACAAGAAAAATAGGTTTATTTGTGTTATGCTTATTTGTACAGTTATTCAGTGTCTGGCAAGTTAATGTTCAAAAATAATATTATTTTTTATTAAAGTGTTCTATTATTTTATGTTAACGATTACTCATTTATTTCAGCCCTTTGTATTCAGCATGTCTCTATTGAAATAAGCTTACGTTTCTATGAAAATTGAAGCTTTTGTTTTTTTGCAGCTCACATAAACTTAAACCTTGTTTTTTTGGCCCGTGTTAGCCTTGGAGTTTGACATGCTTGCACTACAGTTTCCACCATCTCAGTCACAAGACTTACTAATACAAACAAGAAAACCAAAGATCAAACTTGTTAAGACACTAAAAACTTTCCCTAAATTTTTTCTAAACAAACTGTGATAGGCAGAATTCTAAGATGGTCCCCAAGATATCTGCTCCCTGATATGCACCTTGCATAACCACCAACACTAAATATGATGAATTTTATTCCCATGATCACATTATGTTATATGGCACAGCTGACTTTAAGAAAGGGGGTTGTCTGGGTAAGTTTGGCCTTATCATGAGTCCTTGAAATCTATATCTAGAGGTTAGAGACAGAGGAAATGAGAGATTCCTGGCATGAGGGAGATGTGATATGAACAAGATTCTCCAATGTTAGTTTTGGAGCTGCAGATGGCCTCTAGAAGCTGAGAGCAGTTTCCAGTGGACAGTAATCAAGATAGTAAACAGGAATCTTAGTCCTACAATTGCAAGAAACTGAATTCTGCCAACAACCTGAATGAAATTAGAAGTGCATTCTTCCCCAGAACGATGAGAATGGAAGTCAACAAGTTGTTTCCTTTAATCATTCTGTTTTTAAAAGAAAAATTATTTCCCATGGAACAGACTGACAGTTATCAGAGGGGAGGGCGGTGGGCACTGGATGAAAGAAGGTGAAGAGAGTAACCAAAGAACATATATGCATAACCCATATACACAGACAACAGTGAGTGATGGTCAGAGGGAAGGAGGGGCAGGGATTGGGTGGAGGTGGGCAACAGGGGGGAGGGAGGGAGAAATGGAGATATATGTAATAGTATCAACAATAAAAATAGTTTAAAATTTTTCAAGAAAATAATTAACAAATTACCAAAGTAACAATTGCATAATATTTTCACCAAAAGTCATTTGTCTGGGAAATAAAATTATGGCACATGATTTAAAAGAAAGTTAATAGGGAAGTAGAATTCAAATTGTGTGACTAAACTAAAAACATATTTAGTTCATTCAAATTAATTTACAACACACAAATTCTTATAAGAAGTTACTCTTTAGGACACAGAAAAATGAAAAATTATAGTATACATGTCAAAAGGGTATAGTTAATTAGGGAAGGTAAACCATACTTTTCTTAATTCTATAATTGTAGGCAAACTATTACAAGGTAGAAGGGGAAAGTTACCTTGCAACTAAAGAGATCCAATATAATAAAGGAATTTGGAGAAGGAAAACACAATTTTTGCTTTGATTCAGTGGTATAGTATAGAGCAGTGGTTCTCAACCTTGGCTGCACATTAGAATCACCTGGGAATCTTTTTAAAATCCTGATTTCTGGGCCTCATCCTCTGGAAATTCTGTTTCTTTGTTATGGGGTAGGCCCACATTAATAACAAAGAAACAGAATTTCCGGAGGATGAGGCCCAGAAATCAGGATTTTAAAAAGATTCCCAGGTGATTCTAATGTGCAGCCAAGGTTGAGAACCACTGGTATAAAGGGTTACAGAGTGAGTTAAGTGAATTCCTTGAACAAGTGCTATACATTATGGTAAGGAATGAAAATATACTGTTGGGCAAAAAGCACAGTTCTCGTGGTATATTTCAATTCTCTGGCACTCAATCTTCTCAAGTATATACTGGTAATAATAAAAACTACTTGTACAATTTAGACACTATTTGGAAATACAGAATTAGACTGAAATCATGTCTTATATGACTATATAATGCATTTTCTACACACACACACTCACACACACACACACACAATGGAGAGCAGCCAAATGTTTTTGAGCAGGGAATGAACTGATTTTTAAAAATATTAATATACTAGCAGAAAGTAGGAATGATTGGAATATGGAAAGACTAAAGGCAGGAAGGCCAGTCAGGAGAAAGTTGCCATGCAATAGTCGGGCTATTTGATAATGAAGAGCTAAACTAAAGACTGTAGAGGACAGCAGAGATGCAAGAAATAGCATCAAGGCTGTATTAATGATACTTGACAATGAATAGCATATAGGATACCGGAGAGGGAGAATGCAAAAGGTAGCTGCAGGATTCCAAGCCTGAGAAAAGAGCATCTTTTGATATTATTTTCTCTCTTTAGACAAAACAATAAAATAGAAAGAAAAATATACATCAATTATATAAATCTCTAAGTTACTTGACTACACAACAATAATTTCAAATGCACTTTGGAACTAGGGCCCTTGAAGAAAGAAAATGTGCCTCAACTTCCACCATCAGGTAACATCCTAAAATAAGAATACTACTATCTATTTCCGATGACTATGCCAGTGATGGCGAACCTATGACACGCGTGTCAGAGGTGACACGCGAACTCATTTTTTTGGTTGATTTTTCTTTTTTAAATGGCATTTAAATATATAAAATAAATATCAAAAATATAAATCTTTGTTTTACTATGGTTGCAAATATCAGAAAATTTCTATATGTGACACAGCAGCAGAGTTAAGTTAGGGTTTTTCAAAATGCTGACACGCCAAGCTCAAAAGGTTCGCCATCACTGGACTATGCCATGTGGCTCATTATCCAATTCTGGACTGCATTCTATAATGTGTCCAAAATTCTCTGAATATCTAATTCAGTGAGTAGGCAATCTTTTAATAGGGGCAAGTAAAACTTTCTCATCTGAGTTAAGTCAGATCAACAGCTAGTGAACAGCTGCAGGCATAGCCTGCTTCCCATCAAAGTCTCCATGTACAACCTCTGCAATGCTGAACATTCTCTGGTAAATTTTCAGAACCATAACCCTAAAAACATATGACAAACTACATTTTATTAAAGAAACATACCTGCACTACTCACCCTTCTTCACTTGCAAATTTAAGGACAATGCAGAAACTTTCTTGTATGTGCCAAAATTCTGCTGACTATCTGTCTATGAACTACACTTGCTGGCATGTTTATAGATTAAGCAGAAGTACATGCTCTGCATAACAGAAACAGAAAGGAAAAATGCTTTCTAAATAGCACCTACACATAAAAAGCCAACCATTTCCTCATGCTTCCTTTAATAAGAGTGATGAAAATATATCTGTTTTTTACTATTCTCTGGAAAATCTTTCAGAAAGGAGTTTAGATTTACATTTCTCCATTTTTCAATATCTTGAATCTGGCTTAGGGTAGCAATTAAGCATATATTCACAGGCATCAAAGAGGAAATGATTTTCAAACAAATCTTCTAAACACTTTAGTTTTTTTTCTAGAAACCTACTGGTTATAGGAGCTTAACTTAATTCCATGCCTCTATGTTTCCAACAAATAATTTTGATCAGTTAACTAAAACTGGAGAGAAATATTGACAAAATTGAACTCTGGAACAAGTAACATTTAAAAAAATTAAAAGGAGAACATTCTCCAATTATTAATTATTCATATTCAGGCTTGAGTAGACTCTTAAAAAATGGTGAGGAGTTTTCTCTTTCAAACCAGGTTATCAAACTATCTACACAAATAAATTTCTTTACAAAAGACTGACTCAATAATACTTCCAGGTCATACAGTTTGGATAACATGAATTCTTGAAAGGGTTCTACAGCCATTAAAATTATAAAAAGAGAGAATGCTTAATTATCTAGTAGGACCTGAAACCTCCAGATGTTAAAATGTAAATCCAGTAAGGTATACGTCTTGAATGATGTTTAAGTTTAGACAATCAACTGTAAATAACTACCAGACAACTAGCAGCTTACAGTTTTGCAATAGAGGCAGATGGACAAGTAAAATTCATGGGTCTCCAATTGCAATCCCATCTAAATATATTTCCTGTTTACTCTGCATCAGCCTTTTTTACAGGTGCAGGGTGTTTACTTTTGGCAGTTGGGGAAAGAAGTGATTTATAAGCCATAAGAACATCTTTTCACTTTCCATAAAGAGGTTACAGAATTAATTAAAATTTCAGCACATCAACTCTGCACATGAAAACTGCTCTGTTATTGGAGGCTAATGCAATCCAAATATGTGGAAAGTCAATCAGTTTTCCACAAAGCTATTTAGGTGGATGGATCAGATAACAACTTAAAACTGACCCTGACAGATACATTTCTACTCAAAGATAGTAAGTGCTGAGTGTTGCATTCCAAAAAGAACAAGAAAAATATTGAATTTTAGTCTATGACCATAATGCTGAAAAAAATAGTATTTTATTTACAAAAATTTATATATATATTACATGGATATATATACACATTATATATACATAAAAGTTACTGCGTGTTCTTTTATTTTTTAATATTTTAATTGAATTTTAGAGAGAGGGGAAGGGAGAGGGAGAAAGAGAAACACCTATGTGAGAACAAAACATCAATCGGCTCCCTCCATCATGCCCCTCACCAGGACGAAGCCTGCAACCCAGGCATGTGCCCTGACTGGTTATCAAATCAGTAACTCCTGCTCCACCCTTCCCCAATGTCCAATGCACAGGACAAAGCCCAACCATCTGAGCCACACTGGCCAGGGCTGTATGTTCTATTTTAAATAAATGAAAAAGACTGTTGTAAAATGTAAATGGCATAAAAGACAATATGAAATTTGCATTTAATCCTATTCATGTTTATCTACTTGCTCAAAGAATATGCTTTCACCTATAACATTTTATCCTCATGAAGACATATACAAAGGCATTGAAGAAGGTGGCTTCTTTATACCTTTACACTATTGAAACTATTGGTGTTCACTGTTATGAGATTCATCATCTCTAAAACAAGGACAATGAACACAGAAAAATAAAACATTTCATAAGCTAATGGATTTACTCTTATTGGCAAAACATGCTTATCCATCAACTTTATCCTTATATAGTACAAGTGAAAGTAAAAAACACCAAAATGACAGAGTTGAGGTAAAACAATGAAAATGGAAATATCTCTTCTGAGTTTCTCTTTTCTGTCTCAGTTCTTTTAATAAGTAAAGGAAGAACATATATGCACAGAGAGGAAAATGTGGAGATCAGAAGAAACATACTACAGTTTACCATCCTGATGATCAGAAAACTACCCTAGTAGTTTCGAAACAAGACCATGAGTGACATCAATTCCGATATAGAGCAATTCGGATAGTAGCATAGCTATGTCTGTGGAGACCCTATTCCAGCTCTAGTACTTCTGGATACTCTCTTCATACTCTACCCTCTCTCTTCATAGGATTAAGTACTTCCTTTCTTCTGACCCAAATACCATAAATGAATACTGAGTAATTTTGAGAACATTATTTCTTATCCACCAGGCTCCGAAGCTATCCAAGAGACTGTGGAAAGGCCATCTAGACAGGGAGGAACTAAAGTCTCCTATCAACAACTGGCACAGAATGAATGAGCTATCTCTAGAAATAGATCATCTGACTCCAGTCAAGCTTTCAGATGACTACAGTCCCAACTGATATATTGATGGCAACCTCATGAGATCCTGAACTAGAATAACCTAGTTAATCCATTTATGAATTCCAGACCCAGAGAAATTGTATGAAATAATAAATGTTTATAGCTGTTGTAAATCACTAAGTGTTGTGGTAATTTGTTAAGAAGCAATAACTAATTCAAATTATTTCTCCTTACAGAAACAAAGAAATACACAGAAGTATGCCACTGGATCAAGCATCTTAATTAACAACATAATATTGTAGCTATCTTATAGTAAAAAAAAAAAGTTAACAAACTTTTTAAAAAAAGAAGGTATAGCCCAGCTTGGGTGACTCAGTGATTAAATCAATCAATGAACCAGGAGGTAATGGTTTGATTCCCAGTCAGGGCACATGTCCAGATTTTGGGCTTGATCCCCAGTAGAGGGTGTGTAGAAGGCAGCCAATAGATGATTCTCTCATCACTGATGTTTCTATTTCTCTCTCCCTCTCTCCTCCTCTCTCTGAAATCAATAAAAGCATTTTTTTAAAAAAGAAGGTATAATTTACATAGGTGAAATGTACATATCTTAGGTGTATAGCTCAGTGAGTTTTGACAAGTTTTAAAAAAAACATATACCATGTAATACCCTGATCAAAAAGTAAAAAAATTCCATTACAACATTCCGGTCCCTCAATGCTATTTAAATAAGTTCTTCTATTACCCCTTCCCCCAACTACTATTTTTATATCTACCACCATGGATGAGTTTTGATTTTTCTAGAACATCACATATATAGAAGAATATAATCTATTGTGTCTGGCTCCTTTTGCTCAGCATAATAATTTCAAGGTTCATCATGTTGTTGCAAATATCAGTACTGTTGATTTATATACCCTTATTTGCTTACCCCACTCTCCCACTAATGGACATTTGAGTTCTTCCCAGTTTGGGGCTACTATGAATAATGTTTCCGGGACTATTCTTGTGCAAATATTTTAGTAGTCATGTATTTTTCCTTTCCCTTGGTTAAATACCAAGGCAAGGCAGAGACTAGACCAGCCGTGGGCAAACTACTGCCTGCGGGCCGGATCCCGCCCGATTGAAATGAATAAAACTAAAAAAAAAAAAAAGACCGTACCCTTTTATGTAATGATGTTTACTTTGAATTTATATTAGTTCACACAAACACTCCATCCATGCTTTTGTTCCGGCCCTCCGGTCCAGTTTAAGAACCCATTGTGGCCCTCGAGTCAAAAAGTTTGCCCACCCCTGGGTTAGCTTGTTGCTGGGGTCCAGCTGACTGGGACTGAGTGAGATGGGCTGGACATAACCGAGAGCCCTCCCGCGTTCCCTCTCCAGCTGGCCAAACTCCTGCATCCCTCTCAGGTCCTGATTGTGCACCAGTGGGGTCCCTCGGCCCGGGCCTCCACTGTCTTGCAATTTGGGACCCCTTGGGGGATGTCAGAGAGCCAGTTTCGGCCCGATCCCACAGGCCAGGCCGAGGGACCCAACTGGTGCATGAATTCATGCACCGGGCCTCTAGTACTGGTATAAGAAAACATAAAAATACGTACTTATAAAGGCAATTGGTCAATATTATATTATCAAATGTAATGCATATTAAATAAAATATAAAGTTGACAACAATGTCCTTTAGAATGATCCCTATATCAAGTGAAACTCCTTGTTTTGCAGATAAGGAAAACGATTGAGAGAATTGTCCAAAGCTGACTAGTTATTTAGAGGTTTTTTCATCATATATAATGCATTATAAATTTATATTCTAATTTAACCCAGCCTGAATTAAAATAAAGTGTTTTTTTTCCCCATAAAGATGTGGCTGCAACTGGTTTTCAATTTAACATTAAATATCTTTCACAGCATCTGTATCCTATAAAGTATAAACTTAAATTGGTGATCAAAGAGTAATATATTCTTTAAAAAAATAAAAAATTTGTGACATGCAAGAATTATAATTATAAAACACTTACTAAGTAAGCATGAGTTATTTCTAAGTATATAGAAAAATGACTTTTAACTCCTACGGTCACATTAGACTTTTCTAAAGAAGCAAGTAAGGTAATAATATACTTGATATCTGCATGTTTCATGCCAAAAACTGCTTAAAATCAAATCATTTAAAGGAACACTGAAAGTACTTTTATTCAATTTATTTGTTTTACTTCTATTAAATTACTACCATTTAGTAAGATACATATTTTTCTCTTTTGAGAAAGATTTATTTTCATCTAGAATAGAACAGCAATTAAAAAGTATTTACCAAAAATAATAATTTTAAACTAGAATAATTATAATCCTATAAAGACTCTTGGAAAGCACTTTTCATTGGTTTGGTATAGCTTTCTTTATGCATTAAATAAATATTTTTGATAATTTTAAGATATTTTCAGGTAAATCTGTAAAGAAGCTCATTTAATAGAATATTTATAATAAAACTTAGACCATATGATCTTCTTGTCAAGAATGCCTGAAATAGAAAATAAATACACTGAGTCTTGAAATAACTGAATTTAAACTGTTGCATTAAATTTCACCCAAGCCATGATATTATTTTTCTATACTCTTCAACAGGGTCTTTAAATAATACAGTTCATTGTGTCCCTAGGAATACTAGTATCCTGTATAAGTTACCAAGTACCCCTTTCAGGAAAATACTCTTCATCTCAGCTACAGAACTGCTTAGTACTAAAAAGATTTCAAATTGTCACATATATTCTCCATAGGAATTTTTTTGTCAAGTGCTTCAGAGAATGCCTACTTCACAAAAGTTGAACATTAGATAATGTCAACGATAAATTTCTATGAGGTCTATGAATTAAATTTCCCCAAAATGAAAATATGCACCTGGGTTTTATCATTAAACAAGTAATAGAAGAAACTAAAACACTGCTGTTGCTAGTTAAAATGGCTTTTTGTTTGCCAACTTCTGCTTTTCATTTAATTTTCCTGATATTACATAGTATACCTCACAGGTTTCCTTTCTCGGAGTAAGTCTTCTAGGCTCTGTTCACAGTGTTCAGCCACCACCACCAGTCTCTCTGAATAAAACAAAACAAATCCATTTTATATGTTATGAATACAACATTTTAATAACAAAATAATATATCTCACTAAATATATTAACATATAGTACAAATGATATTTTAAAAGAGATTTTCAAACTCTATATTAACTATATAATTACCAAATATATAGAATAACAGGATCAATGTGTAATAAAACAATACATTAAATAATATTTTTTCATCTTGTGTTTTTCTCCCATGGAAAACACATCAGGAAAAATAGAAAGGCTTACCTTTGGAAAAAAGCGATCCTTCCTCTGACATAGACTAGGAGAAGGAAAAGTTTGGGTGAAGATATAAAAAAATTTTGAAGGGAAGGGAAAATTGGGAGCTAGGAACAGATTATTTTCATAGCCTGGGTCCAAGAAAAGGTCTGTGAAATTGAGTGCAGGAACTTGAGAAAAGTAGAAATATTCTGAATCATGACTATGGAGAAAGAACAGAAAATTTACATGGGATTGTTTGTAATATCCTGGGGCCTTCTAAAACTGCATAATAAAAATTTTGTTAGGCACAATCAATATTATGATGTAATTTTATTTTCTAACAGATCTATGAATGAGATAGCACAGTTCTGAGGGTTATACTTTTTCCTTCATCAGTAACCTTAGTAACTAACACATTGTCTGACATAGTAGCAAATGTATATATATTTGTAAACGAATTAATATAAGAAGAACAAGAGAAAAGTACAACAGGGCTTACAAGTGGGTGGGGTTTTAACACTACGGTGTCGGGTGAATTTCCCGCCAAAATATAAGATGGCGCGGGCAATTATTTAGGTTTCCCGCGCAAAATCAGAGTTAGTTTAAACACGTAATAATATTCACAAAACTCAAAACTAAAGACGTCCGGACACAAGAAGTATTTCTCAATAACTATTCTCTTTGCATGGTGAGATATCCAGGGATATCGGTTATAAAATGAGAAAACAATACATTGGTACCCTAACGGTATTGTACTCGACCAGCGCCATAAAGTGTTCTCTACTTACAAGGGATTTTTATGATACCTATTACCCCAATGGGTATGAAACGGTTCGCATACGCAGGTAGGTATCTTTGTGAACGGCAAACAAACAAATATTTGGTAATACGCAGTTACAATCGGCCCGAGTTTACACGTTTCCCGCACTCCACCGCAAATCTATATGAACCGAGTTAAGACGGCTCCCGCGGAGTACGCGCAATTCACGCGAGCCGACTTAACTCGTTTCCCGCACTCCAAGTGTAAACAAGGTTATTTCAAAAGAGATTAAGGGTTTAAAAGAAATTGCAATACTGTGAACATCCATACAAAGTGGATTCAAGGTTAGATAAGAAAGAGAGTTATCACAAAATATAGATGGCAAAGATAAAAAAGTGAAGGTGCACCCTAGCCGGTTTGGCTCAGCGGATAGAGCGTTGGCCTGTGGACCTAAGGATCCCGGATTTGATTCTGGCCAAGGGCAAGTACCTTGGATGCAGGTTTCTCCCTGGCCTGGGCCCAGGTCAGGGCACTTGCAGGAGGCAACCAATAGATGTGTTTCTCGCACATCGATGTGATGTTTCCCTCTGTCTTTCCCTCTCTCTTAAACTCGCTCTAAAAATCAATGGAAAATTATCCTCGGGTGAGGATTTAAAAAAAAAAAAAAAAAGTAAAGTTGCAATGAGACTAGGAATAGTGAAAATCGCACAGAGATGTGGTGAAAATAAAAAGTAGCAAAGGTAGAAAAATGAGATAGAAGATAGGAAAGGAGAATTTCAGAGTAGGAAATCCAGTAAAAGGAATTAACTCGGTAACAATTAGTTCAAGGTCTGGTCTTACATGGGGGAGTAGAAATGGGAAATGGTATACATACAGGCAGTCAAGTGAAATGTGAGGGCAGGATATGGAATGGTCACATCTTGGAAGCTGAAACTCTCTGAGGTGGTGGCATCATACAGAATGGACTGAAACACTAAAATTAAAAATCCTCTAAATAAAAGCTATCACTTTCAGATGAAAGACTCCATGTGACTAAACAGGAACTTAAAGAGAATTAAATTTGAAAGGCCACTAAAGAAGAAAAGAAAAAAGAGAATTGGAAAGAAAATCTTGAATTAATAAAAGAGCATACGAAGTTGAACTCCAAGTAATTTAGCACAACTATGAAGTTCTAGAAGGAAAAAGGAAATAATACTATCAGAAAACCAAAATGGGAAGCTGCATTCCCTTGCTTTCCATCTAACCACACTTTGTAAGTTTTCCTTACAGCAGTCTGGCTATCTCTCCGAAGTTTACTCTGTAGACTGGCATCTCTCTTACAATTTTAAATGTTTCTAGTTCCCCCACCTAATTCTGGGTCTCCATATTGTGTTTTCTCCTCATTATTACCAAGGCTGAAGAACTCTCAATTTTTATCTCAAGCCCAGAACTCTCTTCTGAACTCCAGACTTATACAAACAATTTCTCACTTTACTATAAAAGTCATCTCAAACTCAACAGAACTCAAAATGAGCATATAGTTTGCTCCATAAGCCTGTTCCCTACAGTGGTTCTCAACCTTCCTAATGTCTCGACCCTTTAATACAGTTCCTCATGTTGTGGCGACCCCCAACCATAAAATTATTTTTGTTGCTACTTCATAACTGTAATTTTGCTACTGTTATGAATCGTAATGTAAATATCTGATATGCTATATGTGTTTTCCGATGGTCGCGACCCACAGGTTGAGAACCTCTGTAGTACTATTTCAGTAAATAGTAACTCTATCCTGGCAGCTGCTACAGTTAGAAACTTCAGAACAATCTCATTTCTCAAATCCAAACAATACGTGCTGGTATTTCTATCTCTCAACTGTTTGCAGAATCTGTACAGTTTGCTCCATCTGTTGGGTCCAAGCCAGCATCATCTCTTATTAGATTAACACAACTGTCTCTTAACTGAGCTTCTCACACTCTTAGTCCCTTCCAATATATTTTCATATTAAAGTCTAAATGATAAAATAATCTAACTATATAATAGAGGAATGTGCAAATTAGCCCAGATGCTGTAATGTCACGACCGGACAGCAGGGACCTGAGGCTGCATGGCGCCTGGCCAGGGTGAGGGACCTCAGGCTGCACCCCTTGCCCAATGGGGCTTGATGGGGGACCTCAGGCCATGCCCCCTGCCCTGGCTCTGGGCCAGGAACTCAGGTTGCACCCTCGCCCAGCGGTACTTGACAGGGGACCTCAAGCTGTGCCCCCCACCCTGCGGGGCCGCGCCCCTCGCCCGGTGGGGCTTGACGGGGGACTTCAGGCTGCGCCCCCATCCCAGTGCCAGGCTGGAAGACCTCAGGCGGCGCCCCCCGCCCTGGATCTGGGCCCAAAGACTTCAGGCCACGGCCCCTGCCCCGTGGGGCTTGATGGGGACCTCAGGCCGCGCCCCTCGCCCGGTGGGGCTGGATGGGGGACCTCAGGCCACACACCCCACCCCGGTTCCGGGCTGGGAGACCTCAGGCCGTGCTCCCCCTTCCCCCCCACCCCGCCTGGCAGGGCTTGACAGGGAAGGGGCTGGCCAAGTCTGGGTCTCCTGCTTTCGAAGCGTGTGCGGGTGGTGGATGGGGACTTGACTCTAGGTCCCACGGGGCGCCCCACACTCTGACAAGAGGGAGATTTTTCATATACATTTTATTAATTTTCTTTCATCTCTGACACTTCTATTATAGAGAAAGGGCAAATAGCGATATTAAAATATTTCCTCTAATTAATTACCTTTTAATGTGCACAAATTTTGTGCACCGGACCACTAGTAATTAATAAATCTAAATGTGTAACCTCCTCTCTAGCTTTACTTTTGTTATTGTATCTCTTACTCACCAACTTCCATGTACATTGGTCTTCCTCCCTTTTTCCTGTCTTAAGGTACTAGCACATGGACTCCCATTGCTTAAAATTATCTTCCCCATTCCCTTCACCCAAATCCTATCATTAAACATCGTGGTTAAAAGCACAGACTATTCTGTCTGGTTCAATCTTAGGATTAACACTCATTAGTTCTGTGACCTTGGGGAAATTTGCTAACCTCTCTATGCTGCAGTTTCCTTCTCTGTAAAATGAGGAAGCAATAGCACCAACCTCACAGAGTTATTCTGAGGTTAAAATGAGTTAATCTATAATAAGATCCTAGAATAGTACCTGGCATATAGCAATCACTATCTAAGTGTTAGCTATTATTATTATCCATTCCTCAATTAAATGTGATTTCCTCAAGAAACACTTTTTATTCCCCCAAAATCAATTTGCTCCTTCTGTAATATAATCTATTCTACATTATACTATTCTTTTGTAGCACTTATCTCAACTATAAAAAAAACTACATTTATTTTTATTTAATGTATTTGTTATCTACTAGAAAATGATGGCAGGAACAATGTTGATCTTGTTCAAATGCATCACCAGTGTCTAGAACAGTACCTCAAAAATATAAGCACCTAACATAAAAATACTCTAAAATGAGTTAACATGTTAAATGAGTTAATGGATCAAAGGCATGATATGGCCATTAGAAATGAATGAGTCTCTTATGATGACAATCATTACCTAAATAGAAATCTGTCCTGTGAGGAAAAGTATATGCTTATGTTTTAAATTAGGCATAATACCTCAATAGCACTGATTTTAACATAAAACAAAAACATCATAATTTATTAAAGTGTACACACTCCATTAACTGGTAATTTTAATTTGGATATTCATAAATCTTCATATCTATGAGAGATTTACAAAGTGTTTGCCATTAGCCTAAAATTTTTCATGCTTACAATGATTTAGAATAAAAATTCAAGCTTCTTCTGGAAACTCCTTCAAACTATCATAAACCAGAGTTTGCCAAAACTTTAGGATCCTATTGATTTTTTGAAGCATTATTTTAATGCAGCAGATCCATGATCCTTGGTAGAATATCAAAGTTTCTCCCAGAGGTAAAATGAAGTGTATAGCAAAACACTGTTTCCAATACAAGTCAGTTTTTTCAAGAAATCATTAGAGAGTTTTCATCCTGAAACTCTGGATTGCTGTTTGAAAATAACTTCTGTTTGTTATAAAAAAATATATAGTTTCACAGAATAAAATATGACAAAAATATTTAGGAATCATGTGCCAAATATAAGTCAGCAATGTAGCGGCAATATTTATAAAAAACAAATGTAACACTAAGATGAACTTTAAAGAGAACATATAAGAACTGTGAAATAATCTTTCTTCTAACAAATATCTGATGAATGCCAAGTATCACTATGTTGTACATACAGCCTGAATTTATGATTGAAATCAATGATAAGAAATTGAAGAGAGCACAATATTAAGCAAGAAAAATAATAAAGGAGTTGAATAAGTAGAAGACTAAAAGAAAAGTTAAATAATTTTTTAACAAAAAGGTAATTTGTAAACGTGTTCAGGTAATCAGAAAGGTTATTAGAATACTAGAGGCCCAGTGCATGAATTTCGTGCACTGGTAGGGTCCCTAGCAGCTGCTGGGCGGGTACTCCCTCCCTTCCCCCAGCCACCTGCTGCTGCCACTGGCCGGACCTCCTGCAGCCACCACCACTGGCTAGCCAGCGCCCCTCTCCCTTCCCCCAGCCAGCCCTACATCCTTGTCAAACTCCTGGATGAACTCCTGGTTGAAGGGACAATTTGCATACTACACTTTTATTATATAGGACAGTTACTGCATCATTCTTTTGTTATTCACGGTAAAAATTGAGACTTGCTCATTACCTTTTAAATATAATATTTAAATAAATAATTATACGGTGCAACCGACAAAAATAATTCTGTGCTTAAGAAACAGTATTGTCACTAGGTCACTGTGATGGTCAGTTTTCTGAATCAAAATAGCTAGGCTATAGCCTCCAGTTATTCAAATTTAGGTGTTACCATGAAGGTATTTTATATGTGATGAAAATCTCTTTTTGTGTGTTTGTGTGATTAAAATCTCTAATAAGTTTACTTTAAGTAAGAAAGATTATCCTAGATAATCTGGGTGAGCCTGATTCAATCAGTAGTAAAGACCCAAGAACAGAGAAGAAGCTACTCTAAGGAAGAAATTTCACCCACGGACTGCAGCTCAGCTCTCACCCAAGTGTTCAGACTTACCTACCTTGCCTCTAAAATCACATATGCCAATTCCTACCAATTAATATCTTTAAATATATCCTATTGGTTCTGTTTCTCTGAAGGAACTCTGAACTGATATAGACACTTCAGTTGAAATTATATGCAGCTATACAGAATAAATTATGTTGTTGGTCCTTAATAATTCTACTCTTCTCTACCTGAATTTCAAATCTATTAGTTAAAATGATTTCATTAGCAATGACTAAAATATTTCTGGATAACAAATTTCAAATAAACTGGGATGCATTACAATTTACAATCTTTACTCTGCTTCTAAACACTGTTGAGATTTCAATCTCAAAAGAAAAACATTAAATTTGTTAATTTAAGTATTTCATGCTATATTTATTTGCCTTTTATATTTTAACTAGAGGCCCGGTGCATGAAAATTCATGCACTGGAGGTCGGGGGGGTCCCTCAGCCTGGCCTGCCCCCTCTCACAGTCCGGGAGCCCTCAGGGGTGGGAGGCGACCCAGTGATCAGGGGAAGGCGATGCCCCCATCACACCTCTGCTGCTGCCACTGCTGGCAGTGCAAGCCTTGGCTGGCCCTGGTTACCTGAGTCTCGGGCGGCCCTGGGCGGCTGGGCAGCCACCATCCAAGGCTTGCCTGCACCTTGAGCCGGCCCTGGGCAGCTGGGAAGCCACCATCTGAGGCTTGCCTGCACCTTGGGCTGGCCCTGGGCAACTAGGCAGCCGCCATCCAAGGCTTGCCCGCACCTGGGGCCGGCCCTGGGCGGCTGGGCAGCTGACAGCCGAGGCTTGTCTGTGTCTTGGGCTGGCCCTGGGCAGCTGGGGGCTTAAGGGACTGGGGGACTCCGGAGGCAGGCGCCCCGGCAGGGCTGAGGGGACTGGGTGCCGCCATCTTTGAGGGTGTGGAAGTCAATTAGCATATTCCCTCTTTATTAGCTATGGGCACCGCCATCTTTGAAGGCATGGCAGTCAACTGGTATTTTCCCTCTTTATTAGATAGGAAGATATTTTCCTCAACTTTACTTTTATAAACAAAGATCTCAAATTCTAATAAAATGTCCACTATTCTTGAGATTAAATACTTAATCTTGCTGAGTTAGCAAGAAACTAACATCATCTTGAACTCTGTTTTGAATGATCTATAGAAAACAGTGAAAGCCTGATTTCTGAGCTAATCCAACATGTGAAAACATAATGTTACTAAAACAGATCATATGTCACATGTGACTCCAAATACAAAGGGGAAGGTGGGAAGTGAGGGAATAATAACGACAAGATGTAAGATATTTGCATAGCAAGAACAGAATAAAGGGGAAAAAGAAACCAAAACCAAAATTCTTTGATAAGGCAATTAAGTGGAGTCCAAACCAAAATCATGTGTTGTTAAAATACTGAAAAATTTATTCGGTAAGAAAACTGTTGAGTCCTGGATGGTTTGGCAAGTGATTAGAGCGTTGGCCTGCGGACTGAAGGATTCTGTTCTGGGTTTGATTCCTGTCAAGGGCATGTATCTCAGTTGCAGGCTCGATTCCTACCCTGGTCGGTGGGGGCTTGTGTGGGAGCAACCAATCAATGTATCTCTCTCACATCTATGTTTCTCTCTTTCTCTCTCTCTACCTTCTAATCTCTTTAGTAAAATCAATGGGGAAAAAATCCTTGGGTGAAGATTAACAAAAAAAGAAAACTGTTGAGTAGAAACTTTCAAATTTTTCAAGTTAAATGCAACTGAAATGCCTGGGATGCTTTGGAACAAACAGACCCTTACATAAACACATTTTCAATTCGGTTATTTAGTCCTTATATATACAATTTTTCAAGACAATGAGCACTGCCAATATAAACAAGATAATCAAATTCCCTGATGTTTTGATAACCACTGATATTTTCATTGTAGGCAGCCAAACTTAAGCTGTATAAATTTTATACATATCCATGACTTATGTTACCCTAGAAGAGAGGGCTGCCGAAATCTAGGAGCAGAGCAAGCAGGGGAAGCAAAGTAATTAGCAAGATGGTGGATAGGCCTAAAGGGACTACCCAAATTGTTGAGCTGGCTTCAGCCCTAACAGAGATTAGTGTCTAAGAGAGCAGTTCTTAACCTGTGACCCCTTTGGGGGTTGAACGGGCCTTTCACAGGGGGTCGCCTAAATACATCCTGCATATCAGATATTTACATTATGATTCATAACAGTAGCAAAATTACAGTTATGAAGTAGCAACGAAAATAATTTTATGGTTGGGGTCACCACAACGTGAGGAACTGTATTAAAGGGTCACGGCATTAGGAAGGTTGAGAACCACTGGTCTAAGGGGATCCATTCCTACGTGATATTGATAACTAAAAAAAAAGGTTCCCGTGCAAAGTCATCAATAGTGATCCCCAAAGAAATTATCTATACTAATAAAAGGGTAATATGCTAATTAGAGCAAATGTCCTTCCAGACAAAGCCGTAGCGGCTACCCGACGCTCAGGCAGGCTGCAGATGGCGTCTGCCGCTGCAAGGGCTGGCCCATGGCTCTGGCAGACCACGGATGGTGGCTGCTGCTGCGAGGGCCCAAGGCTCAGGCAACGAGGGCTGGGCTGAGGCTCAGGCAAGCCATGGTGGCTGTGAGGGCTCAGGCTCAGGCAGCCGCAGCAGCTGGCAGTTGCAGTAGCAGAAGCATGATGGTGGCGTCGCCTTCCCCTGATCGGCCGGTTGCCTCCCTCAGAGGGAGGCCAGACTGCTGCTTAGGCCCACTCCCCATGGAGAGTGGGCCTAAGCTGTCAGTAGGACATCCCCTGAGGGCTCCCAGACTGTGTCAGGGGGCAGGCTGGGCTAAGCCCCCCCCCCCCCGCAGCGCACAAATTTTCATGCACCAGGCCTCTAGTGTAATAAGATTTTTCCTGGTTCAGCATTTACAGGGGCCATTTAGGTAAAGGAAGGAAAAGAAGGAGCTTAAGAAATACCAATACCTAGAACTATTGAGTCATTATCCCAAGAAAAGAAAGCCTGGACGGAGGGTAAGACCCCGGTTACATGAACTGAAGTTCCAAACAGATTTCCAGACATAGTGGAAAGGAATAAAGGGCACTTGAGGATACAAGAATGAAAAAGTCCTAAGGACTGAGCAAAGTGGCAAAAGTTTGAGAAGACAGATGAAGACAGGCATATTTCAAATTTGCAGATGCAAAATAAGCAAGATTAATTATGGTCACTAGTTACAGATGATAATGAGTATATACTATATTGCCAAACTTTCCTAGAGTGGTTTTGGAACTTGGCCAACCTGACAACTGAAAACTCTTTAGAATTTGTACTTTGTAATTGGATGTGTAATAGGGGAGGGAGGTATTTGAGGCATTCAGGAATTGACAATATCAATTTTTTAATCATGTAAAAAGCCCCAAATGATATCTATCATTTTGTTGTTTACCCAAGGCTATTTTTCCCATTGATTTTTAAAGAGAGTGGAAGGGAGAGGGAGAGACAGAGCTTGAAAAACAATGATGTGAGAGAGACACATCCATTGGTTGTCTCCCACATGCACCCCAAATCGGGCTGGGGAACGAGTCTGCAACCGAATTATGTGTCCTTGACTGGAATTGAACCCAAGACCCTTCAGTCCACAGGCCAATGCAACAATCACTGAGCCAAACCAACTAGGTTGATATCTATAATTTTTTAAACATTAATTAATGTTAACAAAGACATTTATTAAATAAAAACTTTAGAATTAAGTTTTATCTTTTTTAAACAACAAAAATGCATAAAGTTCCTAATTAGTTATTTAATTGTTTTATGTCTCAATATTCTAATCTGTAAAATGAGAAGAAGAATAGATTTTACCTCAGGGTTATATAATGAGGATTAAATTAAAATATGTAAAACATTTAGAATACTGTGTAATTCATAATAGGCACTCAATAAATATTAATCATTAATGATATTTATTAAAAAAAAATTTCTACTCAAAGTCTATAAAACTTTGAGAGCAAATATTTTTAAGGCATAGTATAGACCTGTGAAGGCGAACCTTTTGAGCTTGGCATGTCAGCATTTTGAAAAACCCCAACTTAACTCTGGTGCCGTGTCACATATAAAAATTTTTTGATATTTCCAACCATAGTAAAACAAAGACATATTTTTGATATTTATTTTATATATTTAAATGCCATTTAAAAAAGAAAAATCAACCAAAAAAATGAGTTCGCGTGTCACCTCTGACACGCGTGTCATAGGTTCGCCATCATTGGTCTAGACTACTAGAAAGTCTCATTTAACCTATTTTTCAGCAAAAAAATAAAGAAAATGTAGTTTGCATTTATTGAGAGCCTTTAATATTAGCTAGAACACATGAAAATGCCATTTTTATAGGAAAAAAGTTCAATAACAGCAAGTATATAAGATTAACTTTTACAAATTATTGCATCTAAAACAATTTTTAAAAATGGAACGTCAGCATGTAATTAAGCTTCCATAAATAATTTTAAAATAATAAAAATACTGCCATGATGGCCCTAGCCGGGTAACTTAGTTGGTTAGAACATTATACTGATAAGCCAAGGTTACGGGTTCAATTCCTGGTCATGGCACATACAAGAATCAACCAATGAATTCATAAATAAATGGAAAGACAAATTGATGTTTCTCTCTCTCTCTGTGTGTCTCTATCTCTCCCCTTCTCTCCCTCTCTAAAATCAATCATTAAAAAGAAAATATTGCCACCATAAGCATCTTTACTGGTATGTGCTCTATAGATTGAGCATTTGTGTCCCCCTCAAAACCATAGGTTGACATCTAATCCCCAATGGATGGTGTTTGGGAGTGGAGCCTTTGGGTGGTGAGTAGGTCATGAGTGCAGAGCCCTTCATGAATTGGATTAGTGCTTTTGTAAAAGAGGCCTGAGAGAACTCCCTTGCCTCTCCTACCACGTGATGTTATAGTGACAAGATGGCTATCAGTGAAGAAATGGGCCTCACTAGACATGGGATCTGCTGGTGCCTTGATCTTGGACTTTCCATACTCCAGAACTAAATAAATGTTTGTTCTTTATAAGCTACTCAGTTTATGGTGTTTTGTTACAGAAGCCTGAATGGATTAAGATACGGGATATGGAAGAACCCCATTATACTATTAAAAAGAAAGTAAATATCTTCTTGGTAAAACATTAACTTTTTAACCAATAGGATTAAACTTTTCTACATCAGTTCTCTACATGGAATCCTATATAAAAAAGTTACTGCAGCTCTGAAAAAAAGAAAAATTTAGCAACTCCCTTTGACTCAAAGAGAGTCCAAACTACTTTCAAATCATAAAATACATTCCAATAAAGTATAAAGTTTCTAACATTAAAAATTCATTTCTTTCTTACAGAGGTGAATAAATATGTTTAAGGATATGTGGATACCCTGAAAGAAAAAATTAAAAATCCTGGTTCTCAGATCTGAGAAATATACCATAAATCATTTGAATGTAGTCAGGAAACCTCAAATGACTAGAGCTTTTACTGACAGGAGTTTGGGCTGGAGTGAAGGGCAAAGGCACGTATGGACACAGGTACTGATTTTTTCATATATTCATTGTATATTTATAACCTAACCAAGGTAACAGAGCAAAGAACACAGAATGGAGAAAAAATAACAACTCACCATGTTTTCCCCTAGAAATATCCACATATTGGCACAGTCTTGGATGGATGATGGTCTTAAGGATTTGAAAGCGCCCTAAAATTTTGATGGAATTTGGTGTGAGAGGAAGCCCGTTGCTTCCACAAACATCATGTGGTAGGGCAGAGGCAAAGAAGGTAAAGGCACCCATTTCGACATCCTTCAAGGGAAACATCTCCGAGTCCTAGATCTTCCAAGATAATCTGGAAAAGGAAAGAATTTTTTGACAGATCAACCAAACATTAAACCAGTGTTTTCTTACTTTAAATATGATTAACTATATATATGCATAATATGCAAATCGACCGACAGCGGAACAACCAGTCAGCTATGACGCACACTGACCACCAGGGGGCAGACGCTTAACACAGGAGCTGCCCCCAGCCTGCAAGCCCTGATCACGCGATTGGGCCCTGCCAGCCAACCTCTCAGTCCCTCCCCCTGGCCAGCAGTCTCCGATCGCCTAATGGGGAACTGGGAACTGGGTGGCGGTGGGCTCGGGCGGTGGGGCTGGCTGCCGGCAGCTGGGGAAAATCAGCCCTGATCACAGGCCAGGCCTAGAGACCCTACACATGCATGAATTTCGTGGGCCAGGCCTCAAGTAAATATATAACTTGGAGAAAATGTTAATCTAAATACTTCAAAGTAAAAATATGTCAAGTTTAAAAATTCCAAGATAATATCAAAGAAGAAAAACTACCAATCAGAAATTTACACTGCAGTTCTACATCTAAGTCAAACACTTTCAATAGCATTCAAAGGAAAAGATAGAACATTTCCTCTTCAATGATGCTTGGCAGTTTTGAGTTTAGAGGTAGTTCATTACTGCATATTAATTTCAATAAGGCTCTTCTCTTTACCTAAAGCTTGAATAACCCTAGACTACCAAGAATTTTTCCTTTTTATAGATGAGGCAAGTCACGAAATAGGAAATAGAGATACCAACCAGACACTTTAAATAATCAAGGACTCTTAATAGTAGTAAAAATTCAACTAGATAACAGAAGGTACTATGTTACTTAAATGACTAATCAATTTTCATTTTTGTGCTAGGTGTTTTACATGTGATTTGTTTTAGTCCCCTTAAGAATCTTGACAAATGTTATTGCCACCAGGTTTGAGATAAATGTTTCATGTGTAGATCCAGAGGGTTCTTATTAGCATGGACTCAAAAACATATGGTGCCTCAGAGTTGTGCAATAGAGCAGCCTGGAAATTAAGAAACTTGCTCCAAAATCAATCTGACTTACATTAAGGAAACCATAACAAAAAAGGTCCTGAATAAAATTTCCCTCCTGCCCAGGTATATCATTAAAAAGACATTCTATTGATCAAGCACTGCAATCTTCCCTTCTCAGTTTTCAAAATAAAAATCTGGAATTCTAAATTAAGGTAATAGGCTACTTCTCATATATATGTCTGCCTAGAAACCTCATCAAAAGAATTAAAATGTTTTAAAATATATAAACTGATAACAAGAAAGAGAACAGAAAAGAACCACAAGCTGATGAAAGATTTCAAGAAAATACTGTAAAGCATTTTGCATATGGAAAGGTACTATCACAAGAAACAGAAAGATGGAAGTTACAACCTATAACACAGTCAAGAAGTTTTCCCAGCCCCTTAAGATCAGAGGCTTCAGATTCAGACAAAATAGATCTCCTCTTAATTTTGGAACTTATAGGACCCCAGTTAAGATCTGACTGTCTACTCAACCATCCAAAAACAGAGTATGTTAATCAATAATCCTGTCCATATGTGTAAAGCTCCTAGACAGCTTTCTTTAATTCTTAAATAATGAACTGTCCAGGAATAACTAGATAGCTAAGGAAAAACTATAGAACAAAAGGAAAAGAATAAAATAAACCAAGAAAAAAAATCTGCTCTAGAGGCAACAAAAATAACTTCTGTAAATAAAAAAAATCCAGCCCTAGCCAGTTTGGCTCAGTGGATAGAGCATTGGCCTGAGGACTGAAGGGTTCCAGGTTTGATTCTGGCTAGGGACACACGCCCGGGTTGCAGGCTCAATCCCAAGTGGGGGGCGTGCAGGAGGCAGCTGATCAGTGATTCTCTCTCATCATTGATGTTTCTATCTCTCTCTCCCTCTCCCTTTCTCTCTGAAATCAATAAAAACATATTTTTAAAAAATTCAAAATTCAACTCTAATATATTTAGGATGATTTGAGAAGATATTGCACTCATTACATAAAACAGGAGGTATGGGAAATATATTTTTTAAAAATCTGATATATATAAAAGGCTAATATGCTAAGTGTCTGACCATCCGACCAATTGCTATGACACACACTGACCACCAGGGGGCAGACACTCAATGCAGGAGCTGCTGTGACATGCACTGGCTATTTACAGAGAAACAGCACTGCAGACCTGGGACCCACAAAGCAACATTAGGCTTCTCCCAAGTGGAAAACAGGCCCCACCACCACCCCGGAGTGACATCCCACCAAATCACAGCCAACGCTGCTGAGACAACATGGCACAAAATGCGGTCCACAGTCCAGCCCAGCCCAGCCCGGAAACTGTAGCTGTGGGCACCGGGTAATAATGTCATGTTGGAATGCCCTGTTTCCTCTCCCTAGTGACTAGCCTCTTTGGAGTTTCTTCAGCCCAGGAACCTGACTTGCTTTATAGCCAGGTGCAGTTCAACCAAATCTTTGTCAAGCATTTTCCCATGCCTCATTTCATCTGATTCTTGCAGAAGTCCTGGAGTAAATAGATAGGAGACTTAATGGAATCCTATTTTCTTTTCATTCACTGGAAAACAGAGATTTAGAATGCTAAGAAACTTGACCCAACTGAAAAAAAGTAAGAAATGGCTGACCTTGAAAATGACCAAGTTTTCTCACTGCGCAGAATATAGTGAAACAATGCTGCAGTTAAATATTTTACCCTTTGTTCTCCCTGCGTGATCTACAATAATAATCTGCTTCGTGTTGACATTTACTGTGTTGCTGACAATTACCTGAAAGAGAAGTTGGGGTGCTTCACTGGGCTGGAAAAAGTTTAGCTAAATCAGAAAGCAGTTCTAATTAAGCAAGTTTATTCTATATAAATAAAAGGCTAAGTTGACTCACACATGCGTGATACATATAAAGCTCTTGCTGGCACCAATCGCACGTGTGTGTTTCAATCTGTCATTGTCAATTGTGAATTTGGTTGACACTTCTATTATAGAGAAAGCGCAAATAGCAATATTAAAATATTTCTTCCAATTAATTTCTTTTCAATGTTCATGAATTCATGCACTGGACCACTAATACATATTAGGAGGATATGAAGAAACTGAATGGAAATTGGTACAATCACTATGGACCACAATTTGACACTATTTAATATATATAAATTTTATCTGATAATAAAAAGCAAAAAAGTAAACAAAGAAAATTGAGAAAATATGAGAAAAGAATAATTAAATGAGTGCTTGATGTGATTACCAAATTACATGTGCTTAGAACATAGAGTAAAAAGGCAAATAGATAAAAGCATACAAGAAGATAATAGATGTGCAAATCAAGCAAAGAATTACCTTAATGAGTTTCAAAACAAAGAACAGAGAAAAACTAAGGAGAATAAAAGTAAAACAGAATAGGGGGAAATTCCCCATAGAGGAAGGGAAACATAAGCCTTAAAATGAAAAAGTCTTATAATTTCAAGGAGGATAAATGAAAAAAGACTAACCTGAGACATTTATTCTAGCACCTTTGAATAAGTTCATTGCAAGGAGAATAAATTCACACCAAGATATATCATAATAGCTCAGCTGGTGTGGTTCAGTGGTTGAGTATCGACCTATGAACCAGAAAGTAATGATTCCATTTTCTGTCAGGACATATACCTGGGTTGCAGGCTCAATCCCCAGTACAGGGTGTGCAGGAAGCAGTGGATCAATGATTCTTTCTCATCATTGATGTTTCTATCTTTCTCTCCCTCATCCTTCCTCTCTAAAATTAACCCTATATAATAAAAGAAAAACATGCAAATTAACCATCCTTCTGCTACACTCAAGCCATTCTCACCAGCCAATCAGGAGAGAGTATGCAAATTAACCCAACTAAGATGGTTGCGGCCAGGGAGCTGGAGCGAGTAGGAGGCTTGGGTTGCCCCTGGTGATGGAGGAAGCCAAGCTTCCCACCTGCCCTGGCTGGCCCTGGGCTACGCTCAGGGCTACAAAGTTTAAATTATAGAAGATAAATAAATAAATCCTAGATACCTGCTTACAGTCAGCTATGGCCTCTGCTCAAGGTGGGGCTGAGAGCCTGGGTTGCCAGGGACCTAGCCTCCTCTCAAGGCTACAAAGTTTCAATTATAGAAGATAAATAAATCCCAGAAAAAGGAAAAATAAGAAAAAAAGGAGACGCTGGGAGCTTGGGTCACCGGGGGGACGTGGCCAGCCTGAAAACAGCCATCAGCCCCTCACCCAGGCTGGCCAGGCACCCCAGTAGGGACCCCCACCCTGAAGGTGGTGTGGCCAGCCAGAAAATGGCCATCAGCCCCTCACCCAGGCTGGGCACACTCCCATGGGGTGAGGGTCCCTGCTGGGGGGCTTGGCCAGCCTGAAAACAGCCCTCAGCCCCTCACCCAGGCTGGCCATCCCCAGCGGGACCCCCACCCTGATCCACGACACCCTTCAGGGCAAACCAGCTGGCCCCCACCTGTGCACCAGGCCTCTATCCTCTATAATAAAAGGGTAATATGCAAATTGACCCTAACAGCAGAACCACTGGGAATGACTGGCCACTATGACACACACTGACCACTAGGGGGCAGACGCTCAATGCAGGAGCTGCCCCCTGGTGGTCAGTGTACTCCCACAGGGGGAGCTCTCTCGGCCACAAGCCAGGCTGAGGACTGCCAGTACAGCGGTAGTGGTGGGAGCCTCTCCCACCTCCTCAGCAGCACTAAGGATGTCTGACTGCAGCTTAGGCCTGCTCCCCGCTGGCAAGTGGATATCCGCCGAGAGCTCCCAGGCTCCCAGAGGGATGTCTGACTGCCAGCTTAGGCCCATTCCCCTGGGAAGTGAGCCTAAGCCAGCAGGTGGACATCCCCCGAGGGGTCCCTGACTGCGAGAGGGCACAAGCCGGGCTTAGGGAGCCCCCCCCCCGCACCGAGTGCACCAATTTTTGTGCACCAGGCCTCTAGTAAAAATATATTTAAGAAAGATATATCATAACAAATTTTCAAAAAATGAGGCATAACTAAAAAATTTAATAATTTCTGAGAGTAAACAAATAATTCTGGCACCAACAAATTAAGATCAGACTGATATTTTCATCTTCTCATGTGCAACACTGGAGGTTAGAAGATGGTGAATTCTTGGAAGATTTGGTTTCTATACCCAGCAAAACTATCAACTATAACAGCAACATGATAATATACACCTATGCAAACAAATAAAAAATAAAACTACCACCCACTAAAAAATAAAATTACCACCCACATATCTTAGTTTCTTTAGAGGAGAAAAGCAAATAATAGAAGATGTTGGGTTAAAAATCATTGCAACTTACTCAAGAGTTCAATGAATGTAACCCAGGAAAGAAGCTGCACAAAAGGACTAGAATAGAATCTATTAAAATTAAACAGAAAGTGATTGGGATCCAAGGGAAACATCTTCAAGCATAGAAATGAAATAGAAGCTTCTCATACAAAGAATGAGAATACGTGGTGAAGAAAGTACAACATGGAAGGACTAGGTGACGAAAGCATATGTACCTCTTCCTCAAAATAAATCAGAAAGTCCTTTGTGAAAGTGTGGAGGGGTTAAAAACATTGTAAGAAGCACATGGTCCAAAAAATAAAGCACAGTAAAATATGATAATTTTTTGTCATTGTAGAGGAAGTAAAAAAAAAATCAATTTGATGTTATCTTACAAATCTGACAACCTGTAAGTAAAGGTCCAGCTAAGAGAAGGTAGGAGCAGATTTGGTTTCTGAAGTGGTAAAGGATAAACTAGAGTCACTACTTTTCTTATTTTACCAAATAAGGAGCCAACATATATTTTTTGAAATTTGATGTGAAAAAAATTGAGTTTACATTTATTTAGAACTAATCAATATGAAAACTAAATATTGTAATAACTATTTCTAGAAGAGACATTTGTGGATGATGTGGACTATTTTAAGTCAATTCAAAAAAAGAATTAGTAGTTGAACTAATTATGCAACATGCAAACCTAAAATTAGGTGAGGTTGAAAGTGGTTATCCCTGAAGAATAGAACTGAGGGGAGGAAGGGGGACACTAAACTGTTGCATTTTATTATGCAGTCCTTCTATAATATTTTATTACAATTAGATGCCTCTATCCCTTAGACACCTAAAAATCAAATAACCAAATGAAGAAAATGCAAATTATTCAGAAACACACATTATTTAGCACAAAACATGTCATTGGTGTTTTGCTTTAAATGCCTCTTAGGCTCATGCATAAAAAATACACAGAGATTTTCTCACTTGGTGAATGGAAGAACACTAGTGTAGGGGGGAAACAGCTGAGGTGAGAGATCAGTTGAGGAATAACAACAATGTAAGCAGTTAGGTTTGAAAATTCATTCAGTCACCCATGTCTTGGAGACCCTAGACAACCTGTTAGGTGTTTTTCCCGCTGCCAAGCTAATTATAGCAAACAAGACACAATCTGTGCCCTCAAAGAATCTGGAGTTGAAATGACTCAAGTTGGGGAACAAAGGGAAAACATGGGCAAAAGATGATAAAATAGTTTTCACATTTCTTCAACGGACGAATGGAACTAGTTCATTTATTTTACATACTTCCCATCAAAAAGTCGTTTTTCTGTCCCAAACAAAAACAGGGACATTGGGTCCTTGTAAAAGCAACTAGTTAGAATTCGAAAGTAGCTCCAACCTGTTCACTTTCTTCCACTCCACAAGGAAATTACAACTCAGTCATTGACTAAACCAGTGGTTCTCAACCTTCTGGCCCTTTAAATACAGTTCCTCATGTTGTGACCCAACCATAAAATTATTTTCGTTGCTACTTCATAACTGTAATGTTGCAACTGTTATGAATCGTAATGTAAAGTTCTGATATGCAGGATGGTCTTAGGCGACCCCTGTGAAAGGGTCGTTCGACCGCCAAAGGGGTCGCGACCCACAGGTTGAGAACCGCTGGAAACCTTCGCCAACCAGAAACAAACCAAAGCAATTTGTTCCCATCTGTGATGAGCAACAGGGCCATTTCCACCTTCTCCAACCCCCTCTTTAGTCTTCCTCTGAAGCAGTGATTCCTTTCAGAGGACTCGGGTAAAAGTGTGCAGGGATGGGGACCACGCAGAGTAAGCAGCCCGCAGCCTGGCGGGTCTGCTCAGCCTCTCCCTGCGGGACGCGGGGCCCCTCGCTGCACCTGCCAGGCCCTACAGCCCCACCCACGACGACCAATACCAGTGGGAAACCCCAATACCTGCCTCAGAGTCTGGGGGCGCAGGCGGACACAGAGACAAGGGGAAGGAGCTTCTACACAGGGCCCCGGGGCTGTCTCTCTGGCGGGGGTCGCCGCTACTGCTTAGGGCACCGGGGCCTGCATGTCAGGTGCGGCTGCAAAAGGGGCCGCCCCGGGAGCGCCCGCAGCTCGCACGGTCCGGAGCCTGCGTGCCCAGCCGGCGGAGGTGCCCGGCTCCGAACCCGGGAGAGGCGCGAGCCCGGCCCTCACGCTGACAGCTCCCCGTCTCCCCACACCCTCCTCTTGGCCCGGGCGTTTCCTCTGACCTCACGGCCGCGCGCGGCGCCGCGCCATGGACGAAAGACCCCGACGCCCGGCGTCTTGCCCGATGCCCAACGGAGCGACAAAACGTCGCGACCGAGGAAGAGGGCCAGGGGGGTGGCGTTCCTGCATGGCATACCGGAAGCGTGGCGTGGCTGCACACAAGGTTGGGGGGGGCGGGGAACCACGGATTGCAAGGTGAATCCGTGGGGCGCTCAGGCGTTTCGGTGGGACACCTTGTTGGGTCCTTTCTCGACGCCGTCGCCTGCGGGAGGCTCCCAGCTCCCAGCTCCCGGCGGAGGCTGACCGGTTCCCGGGACGCTGATTCATGTGAGTGACGTCTGCGGGGGTCTGGGGTGGGCAGGTTGCGATCGTGGGGTCCCCCCTTCCCTAACTTGCCCTCGGGAGGTGAGAGCTGGCCTGCGGGTACCAGTGGGAAGCCCGCTCTCACACGCACCCATCTGGGCGGGTGGAAGTAGGGAAGAGCCGGGGGCGTTTTGAAGGAGCCAAGTTTGAGAAATGGGATGCGGGGTCGAGGGAAGCGATGCTTTCGTGTATTCACAACATGTTTATTTTAGTGCGCGCTTGTGTGTGTGTCAAAGGACTGTGATGGTGACGTGGGCGGGGGGAGGGCGGGGGGGGCAGGAATTCATTCATTTATTGAGCTCCCACTATGTTCCAGGCACTGGGAACAGAGCAATGAACAAAACAGACCAAAATTCATGCCTCCCCGGCTTAACATTCTATCGAGGAGGACAAGGGCTAGACAAAGTTAGGAAAAACACACCATATTTTAGGTTGTGATGATCGCTAAAGAGCAAAATAAAGCCGAGAAGGAAGATAAAGATTGAAATTTTAGTGCGGCCAGGGAAGGTCTCACTGAAAAAGTGACTATCCCACAGCAGAAGAGTGGACAGAGGTGAGAGGATTAACAATACAGAAATCTTGGCGACGTGCAGTCAGGCAGAGCGACCTGCCATTGCTAAGGCAGTGAAGCAGAAACTCGCCTGAACAGCAAACATCTTGTGGGTCAGAGTCCAGTGAAGTTGTTAAAGCTGGAGACAAAAGTCAGGGAAAGCAGGAGCAGGTCCTTGAAGGATCTTGAGGGCATCTAAGCCATGGGCAGATTTGGAGTGCTAGAATCTGACTTCATTTTTATTTCATTTGTTAAGTATTTTTATTGATTTCAGAGAGGGAGAGGAAGAGAAAGATAGAAACATCAATGATGAGAGAGAATCCCTGATAGGCTGCTTCCTGCACGCCCCCAACTGGGGATGGAGACCGCAGTCTGGGCCTATGCTCTTGACTGGACTCAAACTGGGGACCCTTCAGTCCTCAGGCTGACGCTCTATCCACTGAGCCAAACCAGCTAGGGCTTGACTTCATTTTTAAAAAGATCTCACTGGCTGCTGTCATCAGATAGACTGAGGCGGGGGCAGGATGGAGGAAAGATCATTAGGAGGCTTTTGCAGCAATCCAGAGCAGACATGATGGTGGCTTGAGGCGGGCTGGTAAGAAATAGCCAATCATATTCTTAGTGTTTGTATTGCTTTCAGAGAGGAAACGGGGAGGGAGAGAAAGATAGAAACATCAATGATGAGAGAATCATTGTCAGCTGCCTCTTGTACACTCCCTGCTGGGCATCCAGCCCAAAACCCAGCCAGGCATATATATCCTGACCTGTAAATGAACCATGACCTGGTTCGTAAGTCCATGCTCAACCCCAAGCCACACTTGCTGGGCATATTCTTAGTGTTTTTAATTTTGGTATGTAAGAGTATTAATGAGTGGTGAGTTAATTTTTTTTTTAATTAGACTTGGGAAAGACTTTTTAAAAATGAATTGTAGTGTGTCATAGAGTGGCAGTCTGAAGGCAGTGTTGGTCTGACCCCGCTCAGGACCCCAGGGTAGGCCCCACCCCAGCCTCTCCTGTCTAACTTCCTACCTAACAGTTCTATTCCAGGTCAGGGCACATACCCAGGTTGTGATTCCTTCCCTGCTGACCCTGGGGCAACCATTGATGTGTCTCACTTCCTCCATTTCCCTTTCTCTCTCTGGAATCCATGAAAAAACGTATTCTCGAATGTGGATTTTAAAAATAATAATAATAAAAGAGGTCTTTCAATAAATGATACAGATCTGACTAAGTGATAAGAAAACATTGAGTTATCAGCAGTGGCCTTTTTTGTTTACATAAAATAATAGGGCATCGTGTTATTGGAGCCATTTTGCAATTGACAGTATCTTAGATTTGATGAAATGTGGTAAAGTATCTGAGATTATAAGTGTTTACCTAATTGTAATTCTGAAACAGTAGAATCGGATGTTTTTGGGAAGCAGAGAGACAATTTTAAATACCTTTAGAGATCCTATACTATAAGGTAAAATTTAAAATCTGAACTTAAAACTTCCATTTCAAAACAATACCTTACTTGTTTATATTTAGTTCCTAACATAGAGAGCCTGAGGCAGGGGATTATTTAAAAGAAATTACTGGCAATTTAGAATCAGAGTGGGGAAGACTACTGAGGAGATTGCTGAGGTAAAGGGAAGTCATTCAGAAACGATAAGAATTTCAGGAATAATCTTTTGTATGTGTGTTTTAATGATTAGGATGCAGGCTAAATTCATATATTTGGTAAAATCAGCTTCAACTTTTATGAAGTTTTTATTAGAACATCCTACCACAGCTTCTTAGGTTTGATAAAATGTGATTGTTATGATTGGGGTTCCCAGCTGGGACCTCAGTTTTTCTCTTCTATGCAGAAAAGATTTAAGGTCAATGAAAATGAAAGTAAAACAAAGTGGGATTTATTGAAGATACACTGCAATTGAGAGAGACAATGGCAAAAAGATGTTATCAGGGACAGGGGGAGATGAGGAGACCTGGGTTCTTGTCTTCTTGAGAAAAAATTTCAATCAAGAGACAAGTGTAGAAAAGCAAGCAAGCATTTATTGAACACAGCAAAAATATACTTGGGAGAGTGAGACAAGGAAGGGCATAGGAGAAGCAACAGGAGCGCCGAGGCTGGGCTGCTTTGGCTCACAGGGAAGCCAGAGAATAGGGGCCTTGGAGACAGGATCAGGGTGCACACCAGAATGAGCTGCTGCTGCCCACTGCTCCCCTGGTTGCAAGTCTCTGGGGGCCCCTTAGAAGTAAGGGGATACTTTCCAGGCTTGGTGGGACCAAGTTGAGGAGAAAAAGGGAATTGCGTGGGGGTGCTCCCTGGTGGGCCTTTAATTTTCTGGGGCTTTAAAGGCTGGGCATTTAGGGGAGATCTTAGGGGCAGATCAATAGAATATTCATCAACTTTATGCTGATGTATCAAAATGAGATTTATTCTCAATCTGTCTGTCCTTTTTCTCTCCCTAAATGTTTTGTATTTGTAATTACTGTGCACGTAAATAAAGATATCTATTTTAATCTCATAATCTTTTTCTTTTATTTTAGCATAGACTAAGCCAGCATTCCCAAACAGTTTTAGAGAATACTAATTTGAATAAATATTAATGTATGTTCTTAGGTAAGGATTCCATGGTTAAATCCATTGAGAAATGATTCGCAATTATATCCTTTAGGGAAACTATAGCTTGGGCATTGAAAGAAGTAACTCCAGAGTCAGACAGACCTAAGTTTAAATTCTCATTTACTAACTAGCCACATGACCGGGGACAAATTAATTTTAATTAAAGCCTTCTTTACGTATAATGGAGATAATTACAGTATTTTTAGGTGGTCTATGAAAACACTTAGCCAGCTCATAATAAATACTCCACAAATGCTACCTGTTATCAGTATTATTAATATTATCACCTGTGAGAAAGCCTTGCATATTAGCATATTAAAAGCCACAAGGAGCCCTAGCCAGTTTGGCTCAGTAGATAGAATGTTGGCCTGTGGACTGGAGGGTCCTGGGTTCAATTCCAGTCAAAGCCATGTACCTCGTAGCAGGCTCAATCCCAGGCCCTGGTTAGTGCTTGCACAGGAGACAACCAATCTATGTGTCTCTTATATCCATGTTTCTCAAGAACATGTTTAAATTTTCTGTCTACTATAAACTGAGCACATAGCTCAAAATCAGGGACTATAAGTAAAGTTAAGGTTGTGAACTTTATTTTTAGTGATTTGGCAGGTAACATAAATGGAAGACAACAGGGAGTGGTGAAGTCTGTTTTGCCTTGCTTAAAAGCATTTCCTTTCAGTTACAGACATTGTTAACCCTGGAATACAAAGGTAACCCTGATCTGTGTGGTGATAGTTGTAATCCCAACAGGCCAGTGATCAGGACCAAAGTCTGAAGAACATAAAGTACAGGTCAAAGAGGAGCCCTGAAATAGATGCCAAGGAAGTAGGTGAAATCAGGTGATAAGTATCCTTCATTTTATAAGTTAAGAAAATGAAGGGCAAAAAAAATAAGGGAAGCATAGATACATAAATTTTTCAAAAAAAAAAAATCAATGGATAAAATATCCTCAAGTAAAGCTTAACAAAAATAAATAGGTACATACATACATTCTTCTATATAATAAAAGCCTAATATGCAAATTGTCCCCTCCACCGGGAGTTCGGCTGCTCGCTATGACGTGCGCTGACCACCAGAGGGTAGCGCGGAACATGGCGGGTGTCAGTGATGTGGCGCTGACAGCAGGCGGCAGTGGAGGCGCTGCCGGCCCTGATGGGCCCCAACGAGAGCAGGACCACAGTGGGATGGTAGAATAGGTTAGTGGGTGGTGCCAGGCCAAGGCAGGTGCAAGCAAGGCCTGATCGCCCCGCAGACGGCGACCAGCGGCAGTGGCGGGGTGCAGGGCACTGAGGGAGCCGGGTGAAGGCCCATTGACTCAGGTGGAGGGGAGTGCCCTGGGGCCCAGGTGCTGCCCAGGGCCCAGAGGTCAGCTGGGACCTGCCCTTCCATGCCAGACGCTCACGCTTTGATCGCCGGCCAGGCCTAGGGACCTCACCTGTGCACGAATTTCGTGCACCAGGCCTCTAGTAGTAAATAAAAGAACTGGTACATAACAGTTCTCAGCTCCAGCTCAAGACAAAGCAATCCAGAATAAACCATACATACCAATTAGACAAAGGTACACAACTGGCCATAAACACCGAGAAAAAAATTGTTTTATGAGAATGATGTATACTGTTCTGATTTAACGGAAGGGGAAAAAAAATTCACTGAATTCTTTCTGCCCAATTTTGCTAAGATCCTAAAAACAACTCTAAAAAATAGTGTATTAAAAAAATTTCAACAAAACATAAATTTTAGAGCACCTGAATTTGAAATTTGAGAATACTCTGCATTCTGACTAATAATGAACAGTCCTCATTTCGTTATGCAATAATTAGTAATTTTCCTAGTCTCCATAAATCATGCTATATAACATAGTAATATATTAGGTTACTTTATTTTTTAATTCTCACCCAAAGATATTTCTTCCATTGATTTTTTTAGAGAAGGGGGGGCGGGGAGAGACACATTCATTGGTTGCCTCCTGCATGCGCCCTTCCCCCCCCCCCCGTCCCCCGCCCCGGAGGCTGGGGATTGAACCTGCAACTGAGGTACATGCCCTTGACTGGGAATCGAACCCAAGACTCTATGGTCCTCAGGCCATCACTCTAACAACTGAGCAAAACCAGCCAGGGCATATTAGGTTACTTTCAGCTGCCGCTATATCAATAATACTACACAAAAGAAGCCCCATTAAAGGAGTATCTTAGGGTGCCGGAAGCTGGTCCATCCTTGCTGCTTGACACAGTCGCTGCAGGAAAGAAACATCTGCACAGCATATGTTTCAATGGACCTGGCATATATAGCATACTGTTCTTAATATGTTTGCTCCCTTTAGCGCCATGTGTTTTAACCAAGGTCACCTCTCTGAGAAAGGTTGTTTCCCCAGGTGGGGATTTTTCCCTGAGGTTAGGGAGGGGATACAACCCCTTAATTAAGTGCCAGGCGGGTAGTTAAGCTACATAATCTTTATTCCCTGGAATGGAGATAAGAAACGCCTTAACCTTTGTAATAGAAATTGACAGGATTAAAATCGGCTGGTATAAATACGGATGTAACAAGACAATAAAGATCAGATCCTCATCAGATCCTCATCAGATCCTCATCAGAACCTCATCAGTTCCTAACCAGAGCTCCAACCAGAACTTTGGCTGGAGATCCTGGCTATAGGTCCTGACTAGGCTGCTGATCAACTAAAGGCTGTCTTCGTGTCATTCCTTCTTCGAGGACTCCGTCCACACCTTTGGGGACCCCTGGACCCGCTGGGATTGGACCCCAGCATTAGGGCAATAATTTCTCTGGCAATAATCAAGTTTTGGAGGCAAAATATAATCTACATCTACACTAATAAAAGAGAAACATGGTAATTAGTGTACGACCACTACCCTTTTCATTGGCTAATCAGTGAGTATATGCAAATTAACTGTCAGCCAAGATGGCGGCAGGCAGCTGAGAACAGGATGCTTGGTTGCCCCAGCGATAGAGGAAACCAAGGTTCCCGCCTGTAGCTGTGAGGCTCTGAGCTCCTGAAGCAACAGCTCCAAAAGATACAATGTTTCAATTATAGAAGCTAAAAGATGGTGGTTAATCTGCATACTCAGGCTCCAAGCAGTAGAGCAAAACGAAACAGCCCTGAAGCCGCAGAGCAGAGAGGCCTCACTGCCCGGGGATCAGCGGAGCCGAGAGGCCTCCCGGCCCCGGGATCAGCGGAGCCTGATGGAAGCCCTGTGTATTTATGCACCCTGGGGGTTCAGAGGTCCTGTCCTAGGCAGAGGCCTATGGCGAAATTTCCGGCTCTGAGAAGCAGCCTGGGGGCTGGAAGGCGGCTCCTCTGACCTCAGTGCTGGAGAAGACCATTAAGCAGAAAACTAAAGAAACCGATTTTACATCATTTCCCAGGTGTAGAACAGTTGGCATGTAAGCCCCTGACCAGTGCCCAGCCTCTTCTCTGTCAGTCTATCTCACTCTTAGGTACCATATTCTTTTTTCTGTCTTAACTGCAACTCATTTTTAAACTAGATTGCTTTTAAAAGAAGACTAAATAAAGTTCCCCTTAAGTTCTTTAGGTGGTGCTGGGGCTGCTGGGGCTGCTGGGGCTGCTGGGGGCCTGATAGAAGACACAAACACGCAACGGGGGGCCTGTACCCAGCAGCCCCAAGGCCCGCCACCTTGGTGCTGGGGCTGCTGGGCGTATCAGAGACACAAACCCGCAGGCCCGGCACCCAGCAGACCCAAGGCCTTCGTGGCAGCACTAAGGAGCAGCAAGCCAAGCGGTAGGAAGCAGCAAGCAGGTGGGCAGTAACAAGGGAGGGGTCCTGGACTGCAAGAGGGCACATGCTGGGCTAAGGGACCCCCCACCCATCTCCAGTGCACGAATTTCGTGCACCGGGCCTCTAGTTCTATATAATAAAGAGCTAATATGCAAATGGTCATCACGCCCTCATGCCATAACGGCTCTGACACTCAACACTGGGGAGAGAGAAATGGGGACCAGCCAGGCACAAATGAGCTTTCGAGAGAGGAATGGGATCCAGCCAGGCACAAATGAGCTCATGAGAGAGGAATGGGGACCAGCCAGGCTGCGGCCCGGGAGGGGGACAAGCTGAACGCCCCGCGGCCCCAGGTGCCAGCGCCTGCACCGGCAGCCTGGGAGAGGGACAAGCTGCCCACCCCGTGGTCCCAGGTGCCAGCGGCTAGCGCTGTGGCCCGGGAGAGGGACAAGCTGCCTGCCCTGCTGTCTTGTGCACCAGCAGCTGAGGCTGCGGCCTGGGAGAGGGACAAGCCCTGCAGTCCTGGGCTCCAGCGGCTGTGCCTGCGTCTGTGGCCCAGGAGAGGGACAGTCTGCACACCCCACATTTCCTGCAGTCCTGGGCGCCAGTGGCTGCACCTGCGGCCCAGGAGAGGGACAAGCCGCCTGCCCCACCATTCCGAGTGCCTGCACCTGTGGCCTGGGCGAAGCTGCCCACCCACAGTCCCCTGCGGCTGCGGCCGGCCAGAGGGAGGGAATCCCGGGTCCCAGGTGTCTGTGACAGGCTGGAGGAGGGAATCCTGGGTCCCGGGTGCGGGGCAAGGCAGAGGCGGTTAGGGGCGATCAGGCCAGCGGGGGAGCAGTTAGGGGCAATCAGGCAGGCAGGCAGAGAGGTTAGGGGTGATCAGGCAGGCAGGCAGGCGAGTGGTTAGGAGCCTGTGGTCCTGGATTTCGAGAGGCAGTTGGACATCCTCTAAGGGGTCCTGTTTTGGATAGGGTGCAGGCCGGGCTGACGGCCTCCGCCCCCCCCCCCCCCCACGCCCTGTGCATGAATTTCTTGCACCAGGCCTCTAGTTTAAGAATAACTATATAACACACCAGCTGCTAACCAGTGTCCACTTTTTCTCTACTCCTAAATGGTTATCTTGGCAAACTTACTTATGATCCCAATAATTTAAAAAAAATTCTTGTGAGATATTTTAGATTAGTTTCTATTCAGGTCTATGTGTTGACATGACTTTTGTCAAATGCTAAGAGCTATTACTGTTTTTAGAATTAGAAGTTCTGGAAAGTTTTCCACTACTTGTTGCTTATATATTATTAGATTTTTCAATAATATAAGTAGAATGCATAAGTTTATGCCAATGTTTTCTACTAATATGCAAATAATGATTACGAGCCCTGGAAGAAGAATGTAGGTTTGTTTGTTTTTTAGTTTTGTTTTTCTTTTGAATCCTCATCCTAGGATATTTTTCCATTGATTTTTAGAGTGAGTGGAAGAGAGAGGGAAAGACAGAGAGAAGCATTGATGTGTTGAGAGGAACACATAGATTGGTTGCCTCCTGCACGCACCCAACCAGGACCCGGGCTGGAGAGGAGCCTTCAACCAAGGTACATGCCCTTGATCAGAATTGAACCCAGGACCCTTTGGTTCACAGGCTGGCACTCTGTTCACTGAGCCAAACCGGTTAGGGCTGATTAACCATTTTTAATGTGAAGTACTTGGCAGTTTAGCATGATTAATTAAATCTCAGAATTTTTGCTTATATGCGTTTTTCTGTACATGACAGTATGTTTTCTAATTTCTATGAATTATTATAAAATTAAAATTCTAATTTCTTTTACAAGGACACAGTATACATATTGACATTACTTCTAAGTAAGCATATGATTAATATTGATGTTTTCCTAATTGTTGATCTTTTAGTATTTGTCCTTCCTAATCACGTTTCTCCTTAACATTATACATAATTAAGTAAATAGTAGGAATATGCAATATGCAAAAGTAACATATAAGAAGGAATTCGGCAATTCTTTGGGACACAGGTATGGTACTTGGTTATAGCTTAGTTAAGGTTATTGCTATTCCTTTCCTTTTGTATTTCTGTCTTGTGTGATAATGTTCTGCAGTATTTTAACACTTTCTTTAAAACTTTACATCCTTAAAATTGTGTCTTTGGTTTGGTTTGTAGGAAAAGTGAGTTTTTTTGTAACATTGATCTGATACAGTAGAAAATATTTTTCTTTTTAGACTGCTTGTTCACAGTGCCTGTAAAATAAATTTATTCCTTCAACAGTATAATTTATCACTTTTATTTTTTCATTTAGGATTTTCTGCCGTTTCTTGGCAAAAATGGCAACCAATGATGCTGTTTTGAAGAGACTAGAACAGAAAGGTGCAGAGGCAGATCAAATTATTGAATATCTTAAACAGCAAGTTGCTCTTCTTAAGGAAAAAGCAAGTAAGAAAAATTTAAACTTTCTAAGAAGATACTTAAAATGAATTCATATGTTGACAGACCAAAAAAAAGTGTGTATTACATAAATTATTACGTTATCTTGATGATAACTTTTATATTCCTTTAATATTTAAATTTGGAATGAAATGATAGTCTATAATTAAGATAAATTAGAATTGATATATAGTGAATGTATGATATATAGAGGAAACAATGTATTATTTTCAGATTTCTGGGGGAAATAACACTTAAAATAATTTGGCATAGAATTAGAGATTAAAAATGAAGGAAAATTGGTGAACTCAAATATGTACTGAAGCTTGTATAGAAGAGAATGTATACTTAAAATTATTTTTAAATTGATTTGAGAGAGAGAGGAAAGGAGGAGAGAGAAACATTGATATACTGTTCCACTTGTTTATGCATTCATTGGTTGTTTCTTGTATGTGCCCTAATTGGGGATCAAACCTGCAAATTTGTTGTATCGGGATGACACTAACCCAACTCACCTACCTGGCCAGGGGTGAGAATGTATACTTTTATATTAGTCCTATAGCATTGTCTGAAATGATTTTTAATTTTTTTCCATACTTATTTATATTTTACCTAGAAATTGCTATGATGTGTATAAAAATAACAAATCTAAATTTCTGCTTGTAGGATTTAGGTTGACCTTTGTTTTGTTTGTTTAAATATATTTTATTTTTCAATAGCCAATGTTATTCTTGTAATGAAAATTCCAAAATCTTTATCTAGTATATGTTAGGACATCCGGCATTCCTGGTCCCAACCCAGTAAATGCCAGGAATAACTCCCATTATTTTGAAAATCCCTCAGGCTTTTAAAATTCCACATTGGGAGCACCACCAACCTCACTGAGAATCACTGTTTTTTTCTTTTATATTTTTGTATATCCAATTGCTCATCTTTAACACACATCTATATTATGTCTTGAGCAAATTTTTGTAGCTATTTCACTCATTAAATGTTTGCTCACTTAAGCTTCTGAGACATTAAGTATAAAGGGTTATTTAGGTGTTTTTACAAGGTAATGACCAAAAAAAATGAGAATAGTTTTTTCTTGTTTGGTAATTAGATCTTAGACTTTTAAAAATTAAATAATTTAATATATCTAATATTTATCTCTCTTACAGTCTTATCTGTTATTGACACTTTGAGCAAGTTTGTTAAATATTCATAAGCATCTTTACAGAAGCTAGAAAAAGGATTCATAAAACCTTTTCTGTTCTATTATTTTGCAGATTATCTTTTCTCTCTTTTAAATACCATGTTGTTTTAATAATACTAAACTCTGATGTAAAGAAACTGGCCAAAAAAACATTTGCTTATTAGAATTATCCTGCTTGTGTGTATACTGGTTATACTCTCTTTTCAAGTAGTATTCATAAGGAACCATTTAGAAAACACTGCTATACTATACTTAACTAGATTTTTTTCATCTTAGTTTTGCAGTCGACTTTGAGAGAAGAGAAGAAACTTCGAGTTGAAAATGCTAAATTGAAGAAAGAAATTGAAGAATTGAAGCAAGAGCTAATTCAGGCAGAAATTAAAAATGGAGGTGATTAAATATCGAAATGACATAGTTTTACTTAAAATAGTAATTATTTATTTTATTGTTTATTAATTTAGGTATTATGCTTTTTTAAACTTTTATTTTACCCTCATAGCATCCCTTCTTGCATATTTGTCCTCCTTTACAGAAGGAAAAATGAAGATACAGAAAAGCCACATGACCTGGCCTGAGATTATGCAAAAAACAGCAAAGCTGGGGTTCAAAACCTATGCTTTTAACTCTGTGCTATGCTTCAACTTGCCCTTCACCATTCCCTATTAAATAATTACAGTGGGGCCTTGACTTACGAGTGTCCCGACTAACGAGTTTTTTGAGATACCAGCTGTCTCTCGGCCAATTTTTTGCATTGAGTTGACAAAGTAATTTGAGTTAATGAGCTCCTTAACGAGCTCGGTCTCGAAACGAATTAAACTCGTAAGTCAAGGCCCCACTGTACTGACAATAAGTCATACTAACATTTAATTAATATTTATTAAGTTTTAATATATTCTAGGCACTGTGTTGGTAGTTGTTTCACATACATTATGTATTTTATCCTTAAAATTAAGTGTATATAAATACCCTTGTTTACATGAGGAAATTGAAACTTAGAAGTATTAAAGTAATTTGTATGAACTTGTACAGTTTTTAAATTATTAAAATAGATAATTATCATTTCGACTATTATAAATAAAATTAAAAATTTTATTGAATTATTTTAAAGGAGTCTAGATAAATTTACATTATTATGAAACACTAATAATAATAGTCCTATTACAATTTCAAAGTATCATGCACAAAGCCATTTGGTTATATGATGGAAAATTCTTCCTTGGTGAGTTAAGGAGTTCCAAGTATACTTAACTGCTTTCTTTTGACCATCATTCTGTAAGTGAATTATTTTGAATACTGCAATATGAACTCCCCTACCCTTAGTGAGTTAAATTAAAGTAAGTAAAAACTAATGTATGCTTAAAACTACCATCTAGAGAGAATTTCATTTGTTAGTGAAAAATTTGAGGCTAGTTAATGTTTTCTAAGACTAAGAGATTTGGAATACAGTAAAATAGTATCAATATATTAACAGTTTAAATATTATCAATATAATAAAAGTTTTTAATATTGCTGAAGAAATTTTTTTTAGAAATTTTCTTTAAAAAGATTTTTTTGAAGTAGAATTAATTCTGATACAGAAATGACTAATATTAATACACTTACTCAGTTGATTCTTCAATATAAACAAAACCTGTGTGATAAACATGCTCTCTTACTAAACCATAAGAGATAGTCTCCGGAGATAGATTTCCTGAGTATAAATTTTATTTCCCTATTCACCGTGTATGTGATGGGCCAATTTTTTAACTTCTGTCTGGCTCAGGATGATCATTTGTTAGTGGGAATGTGAATAGAAATTGCTGCTTAAGATATTCGTGAGAATTGTATGAGTTAATTCATGTAATACATTTTGAAGTGTCTGCGACATAGTGAATCCATAATTTTTTTAAAAATCCATAATACATTTTAGCTATTATGTTATCTGTAATTTCTTCAGTTTAATCACTAGTGATTAAAGGAGAAACATGCATCTAATGTATTCTTTTATCATGTTTAAAATTTAGTTAATTTTTTGGCAACCTTTTTACAATCTCGGACAAATAGAGACCTGATAATCATATACAGTGAATTTCTCTTTTAAAAAGAGTTTATATTTGTGATTCACAATTTCATAGTTTTTATCTTATTTGTCGGTTTAATGTAAATGGCATTACCTATTTTATTTTCTGTTTTAGTGAAACAAATTCCATTTCCATCTGGTACTCCACTGCAAGCTAATTCCATGGTTTCTGAAAATGTAATACAATTTATGCCAATCACACCCATATCTTCTGGTGCTAAAGAACAGATAAAAGAAGGAGGAGGAGAAGAAAAGAAGGTGAAAGAGAAACTTGAAAAGAAAGGTATTTTACTTGAAGGTTATTTGGCTCCTGACTGGTTTATTGGATCTCAACATTTTTTATAATAATGATGTCAGAAAGAAAGTTCAGACTTTCATGAACTAGAATAAAGTTAGAAATAGTATGATATTGGAACTCAGAAGCTGGACCCTAAAGGATGTGTGTAGGTTGATCAGGTCGACAGGATAAGAGTATGGCATTTGAGGTATAAGGACCAGCATAAGTAAAAACATAGAATGTAGAGATTAAGTATAGAAGCCCATATGTAATCTAGTGTGACTGAATTTTTTGTAAATTTTTTGGGGGGTCATTTAGAAAAGTCACAGGTGCAAAGTTGTGAAGATAGGAAAAGGATATTCTAGTCCAGTGATTCCCAAAGTGGGCGCTACTGCCCCCTGGTGGGCGCTGCAGCGATCCAGGGGGGCGGTGATGGCCATAGGTGCATTTGTTTTAACTTTTTTTGTATTACCTTTCTATTCAATAAATAGTTTCATAATTTCAAACTTCAATGTTTCTAATTTACACCTTTCTTTACTATATTTTACAAAAAAGGTAGAAACATTAATACATATATCTTTCTGTTTAGTTGCTATTAAAATTAAAAAAAAATTAATTTCCAGGGGGCGCTGAGTAATATTTTTTCTGGAAAGGGGGCGGTAGGCCAAATAAGTTTGGGAACCACTGTTCTAGTCAAAGTATAATTTCTGAACTAAGGCATGGGATGTTCAAGTTTTAGAATAGGCTGTATCATTGTTTTATGCCTACTTCTTAATAAATTTTATAAAGTGGAGGAATTAGTCTGAATTGCTTTCATTGTAACCATACCACCTAATGATAAAATGATGTAGGAGAGGATGTACAGCCCCTATCTACTTATACTTATCAGTATGTTTAACTGATGAGAGAAACATTTTATCAGGGAAATTATATTTGTGGTTCGTTCCATCAGTTGGCTACAGAGTATGGCATTCTTTCTAAATATAGTATGTTTCACTTTCTAAAGACTCACAGTAAAAATTGTAAAGGATTTTCTACAGCTCTGTTTCAGGAAAATGCAAATTTTTTCTGTAAAGGGCCAGTTAGTAAATATTTGAGCTTTACAGGCTCTGTGACAACTATGCACCTCTGTCATAGTGTAAAACCAGCCATAGACAATATATATATGAACAAACATGGTTGTGTTCTAATAAGACTTTGACAGAAACAGCATGCTGGATTTGGCCCATAAACTATAGTTTACCAACTTTTTGTCCCTTTAACTAGAGATAAAGGTAGTTATTCAACAGAGAAATAGCTAAAATAGGGCTCAAGAAGCTATGACTTGGATAAATAATTATTTCCTTTGTTATTTAAGTGAAGGTAGGGTATAAACACTTTTTAAGTTCATCGGTATCAATGTTATGAAGTGTTTTCTAGTTTATTTTTGTTTTACTTCTGATGTTTACCCATTTATAAATATTCTTTAGGAGAGAAAAAGGAAAAAAAACAACAATCAGTAGCAGGAAGTGCTGACTCCAAACCAATAGATGTTTCCCGTCTGGATCTTCGAATTGGTTGTATCATCACTGCTAAAAAACATCCTGATGCAGATTCTTTGTATGTAGAAGAAGTAGATGTTGGAGAAGCAGTCCCAAGGACAGTTGTCAGTGGACTGGTGAATCATGTTCCTCTTGACCAGGTAATTTGTACAACTAACTTCTGCATACACATGACGCTTTCATTTCCTCTTTCTTTAGATGTTTTTTCCATATAATTTTGTATTAGATGACCAACAACAGGAGCCAGTATTGATTAGTTCAATTGCTTAGTTTGAATGTGATGAATTACACAAAAAAGTACAGAAAACTACTAAACTCTTGCAAAAAATCTACATATTAGGACTGGACTCATAAGGATGAAAAGAAGATACATTTTTCTCAATTAAAAAATGTTTTTAGTTTGGTGTATGTAAAATACTGCGTTTAGGTGTGTGTATCATCATTGTTTCTCATGGAATTTTATTATTCCTCGATTTTTTAAAATCACTGTTATATAAACCTAGGAAACACCAATCTAAAATTAAAATAACAGCCCTGGCTGAGTAGCTCAGTTGGTTAGAGCATCATCCTGATACACCAAGGTTGCAAGTTCTGTCCCTGGTCAGGGCACATACAGTTTATGCAATTAATGCATAAATAAGTGGAACAATAAATTAATGTTTCGCTCTTGCACTCTCTTCCCCTCCTTACTCCCTCTACCACTTTCTCTGTCTCAAAATCAATCAGTAAGATATTTTAAAAATATATAAATAAAAATAAAATAACAGGTTTCATTTCTTTAAAACTAAAGAAATATTTTCATACTTTAAGAGAAAACAGGAAAGGAAATCATGGAGATTGAACTGCAGATTTTAATGTTATTCCTTTAGTTGTTAAAAGTTAGATGTTTTGTACTTTGTTATTACTTAGGTATTTAAAAGTATAAAAATAAGTATTTTTTATACACACATATGTATACAGCATATGTATATGTATGGCGATACATATATATATGTATTTCCAATGACAGTGGCATGAATTAAAGACAGTAATAGTTTTTAATTTGCTCTTTCAAGATATCTTATGGGTAATTTTAATCATCTACCTATTTTCTCTGCCCCATGGTACTTCAGGGATATTGCAAAGACCATAGACTTCAACATTGAGATAGTTCTGCCTCTCTGTCCATTGCCAGCTCTGTTGCTTATTGAATTTGTGAACTTGGATAAATCTTTACATTTATTAATTCATCTTTCTAGATTCAAATATTTATTGAGCTCCTGCAATGTACCAGAAACTATTTGCTAGACAAGGGACAAAGCAGTGAAATTAAGATGAAATTAAGATAATAGATTTGTTTGTGTTCATTTTTTAAATCCTTTTGTGAGGTTCACATTCCTATGGGGACATCAGGAAATCATCTACACTAATAAAAGAGAAACATGGTAATTAGCGTACGACCGCTACCCTTCCCATTGGCTAATCAGCATATCCTTATGCAAATTAACTGTCAGCCAAGATGGCGGCCGGCAGCCATGCATTAAAGCGAACAGGGAGGCTTGCTTGCTCCAGTGACTGCGGACTCCAACGTTCCCCGCCTGAGTTGCCGGCCTCTCAACTGCAACTCTTAAGCAACTATGTTGCAAATATAGAAGCTAAACAAAACCCCAGAAACCGACTTTGGCTTTTATTCTGAAATGAAAACCATTAGAGGTTTTTTGAGCTAAGGGGTAACGTGTTCTGCCTTATATTAATAGGATCATTTAGCTGCTCTAACGAGGGGATGAGTGAAGAAGATTTTCGTATCTATTAAAAATTTATGGATTTGCCACATGTATGTTTTTTCTCTTTATATTCATCTTGTATAGGATGAGGTCTCCTCCATAACTACTTAGGAATGGATGTTGGAGAAAAGAACCAACTGGTCGTAAGCCAGTTAAATTGGAAAAACTCCTCATTGGGGCTTTATCTTTTTTGTTCTCACAAGTTGCAGACTGTTTCTATTCCAAAGGCTGCCATTCACAGCCATAAGCAAATCTCTCTATACACATCTGTATCTAAACCATGAAGGCAGTACTACTAAACATTTACGAAGCAGGGACATTTAAGGACATTTAATCCCCCCCCCCCCCAAATTGCATACAATATTTTGTAGGTTGATGTATTTTTCAAAGGTAAAGGTCCACAGATGTCATCTGACTTTTGAAAGATTAACTGTGTGGTATTTCTTATATGTAATTGTATAAAACATTTTTTTTTTTTTAAATCTTTATTGTTCAGATTATTACATTTGTTCCTCTTTTTTCCCCCCATAACTCCCCTCCTTCCAGCTCCCACCCCACCCTCCACCCTCACTCCCCACCCACTGTGTTCATCCATAGGTGCATGATTTTTGTCCAGTCACTTCCCGCATCTCCCACACCCCTTTTCCCCCCAAGAATAGTCATTCTATTCCCTTTCTATGTCCCTGATTCTATTATAATCACCAGTTCATTCTGTACATCAGGTTATTTATTCACTTGATTCTTAGATTCATTTGTTGATAGATGCATGTTTGTTGTTCATAATTTGTATCTTTACCTTTTTCTTCTTCTTCCTCTTCTTAAAGGATACCTTTCAGCATTTCATATAATACTGGTTTGGCAGTGATGAACTCCTTTAGCTTTTCCTTATCTGTGAAGCTCTTTATCTGACCTTCAATTCTGAATGATAGCTTTGCTGGATAAAGTAATCTTGGTTGTAGGTTCTTGGTATTCAGCACTTTGAATATTTCTTGCCATTCCCTTCTGGCCTGCAAAGTTTCTGTTGAGAAATCAGCTGACAGTCGTATGGGTATTCCCTTGTAGGTAATTAAGCCTCTTTCTCTTGCTGCTTTTAAGATTTTCTCTTTGTCTTTTGCTCTTGGCATTTTAATGATGATGTGTCTTGGTGTGGTCCTCTTTGGATTCCTTTTGTTTGGGGTTCTCTGCGCTTCTTGGACCTGTAAGTCCATTTCTTTCTCCAGGTGGGGGAAGTTTTCTGCCATTATTTCTTGAAATAGGTTTTCAATATCTTGCTGTCTCTCATCTTCTGGCACTCCAATGACTCTGATATTAGACCGCTTAAAGCTGTCCCAGAGGCTCCTTACACTATCTTCACACTTTCGGATTCTTTTTTCATTTTGCTTTTCCAATTGGGTGTTTTTTGTCGAATCTTTGGTTTGATTATTGTACTCCTCTGGTCTGCTATTGGGTATAATATTCTTTATTTCAGTCCGTGTATGCTTACTTTCTAATTTCTTTATCGTAGCATCGAGGGTCTCATTAGTTTTCGTGAGGCTCTGCACAAATTTATGGCAAGCCTTCAAAATTGCGATTCTTAGCTCCATATCCTCCATTTCTGTCATGTTTCTTTGTCTCCGCATCTTTTATGCTTTCTTGGTGCACCCCCTTGTGGTCTCTGTGCGCAGTCTTGTTCTAGCCAAGCCTTAATTGTTGTAGTTAACACTAGAGGGATTTTACCCCCAGGCCGGCTGGCTATAGGAATCAGCTGTATGGAAAACGTCTGCCTTCTGGGGAGGCGCTAATCCAGCCTTTGCCTGAGGCGATCTGCAAATGGCTGTGCACAGGCTTTGGGCGGGGCGGGCTCAACAGGGCGGGCGGAGGGAGCAGTTATGGCCATGCTCAGTCCCGTTCCCAGAGGCTCTGCTTCTCAGAACCCCGGCAGCCGCTGCAAACCTCGGAGAGAAAGTTGCCCTCAGGCTCCAACTGATGCCGGATAATCCCGCTTCTCCCGTTTGAGTCTGGGTCCCTAGAGACTCGCCCGGATCTGGAGCCCAGAGTCTGAGACTCACTCCCGACAGAAAACGACAACCGCGCCCTCAGCCACCAGCCAGCTTTGCGCGCGCACCTCGGTACCTTTGTATTTTCCACACTGCGCCGCCTCTGAGCCTCGATTTGCTGTTCTCTTTCCTTCTAGTTGTAGAGTCTCTCTTCAGCCAGCCTTCCTGTGGTTCTGGGTGATGTCCGTTCCGTCTTTTAGTTGTATTTTTGAAATGGTTGTTTGCGGCAGCGGTCTCCGGTGTTTACCTACGCCGCCATCTTGGTCTCCCCTCTGCTGACCTAAAACATTTTTTTATATGTGGCATTTTCAAGTTATTTGTTGAAGATTAGTCTTATTCATGAAGACCTCCCAAAGAGGGGGCCTTTGGAATTTGAAACTTTGATCTATTTTTTTTTTCATCTTTATTGTTGAGAGTGTTACGGATGCCCCCTTTTTTTCCACCCATTGCCCCCCTCCTCCTGGTTCCTGCCCCCGCCCCCCAGGCCTTCACCACTCTATTGTCTGTAATGCATATATGTATAGAAGAGCTTTGCTTAATCTCTTCTCACCCCAACTTCCTCCTTCCCTCTGAGATTCCTTAGTCAGTTTCATGTTTCCATGCCTCTGGTTCTATTCTATTTATCAGTTTATTTTGTTCATTAGATTTCTTGTTCATTTATTTTGATTTTTAGATACAATTATTGATAGATATGTATTTATTGTCATTTTGTTCATATTTTTTATCTCTTCTTCCTCTTTAAGACTATTCTTCAATATTTCATGTAGTACTGATTTGGTGGTGAACTCCTTTAGCTTTTTCTTGTCGGGAAGCTTTTTATCTGACTTTCAATTCTAAATGATAGCTTTGCAGAGTAGAATAATCTTGGTTGTAGGCCCTTGTTATTCATCACTTGGAATATTTTTTGCCACTCTCTTCTGGCCTGCAGAGTTTCTCTAAAGAAGTCAATTGACAGTTGTATGGGTACTCCCTTGTAGGTAACTAACTGCTTTTCTCTTGCTGATTTTAAGATTCTCTCCTTGTCTTTAGCCTTTGGTATTTTAATTATGATGGGTCTTGGTATGGGCTTCATTGGATGGTGGCCTCTTGTTAATTTTTTGAGGAACTTTCATACTGTTTTCCATAGTAGCTGTACCATTTTACACTCCAACCGTCAATGCTTAAGGATTCCCATTTCTCCACATTCTCAACACTTATTATTTGTTGACTTTTTGATAATAGCCATTCTGACAGGTGTGAAGTGGTATGTCATGTGATTTTTATTTCCCTGATGATTAGTGATGTTAAGCATCTTTTCATATGTCTGTTATTCATCTGTATGTTCGTTTATTTTGGGGAAAAATTTCTGTTCAGGTCATCTACCCTTTTTTTAGTTGAATTGGTGTGTTTTATTATGTTGAGTTGTATGAGTTCTTAATACAGTCTTTATAACTTTATCAAATATAATGTCATTGCAAATATCTTCTCCCATTTGTTAAGTTATATTTTCATTTTGTTGATGGTTTCCTTTTCATAGCAAACGATTTTTAGTTTGATGTAGTCCTATTTGTTTATTTTTGCTTTTATTGCCCTAACCCAGAGGGACATATCCAACAAAATGTTAAGATTGAGATCAAAGTGTTTACTGCCTATGTTTCCTTCTAGGAGTTTTATGGTTTCAGGACTTAACATTTTAGCCTTTAATCCATTTTGAATTTTTTTATAGAGTATAAGAAAGTTGCCCAGATTCACTTTTTTTCACATATCTATCCAGTTTTTCCAATATCAAATATTTGTATCCTTCAATTTTAGTGAATTTATTAGTTTTAAATTTTTCCTGTGGAGTCTTTAGGATTTTCTATATACAGGCAGTCCTCAGATTATGTCAGACTCGACTTACGTTGTTTCATGGTTACATTGCCATCTCCCATAAGCAATAGCAATGCATCATTTGTCGTCTGTATGCTCCCTGTTGGGGATCGAGCCTGCAACCTGGGCATATGCCCTGACCAGGATGGAACCTATGACCTCTCGGTACATGGGTTGACACTCAACCACTGAGCCACACCAGCTGGGCAGATCACATGTTTTTTATCCTTAGTTTTGGTTAATGTGGTGTATCCTATAATGAGAATGTTAGTGTGTTTGATATTGCCTCAGAGGTCCCGTAAACTAAATTTGTTTTTTGTTTTTATTTTAACATTTTCTTTATTCAGTCATTTCTTTAAATATTTACCTAAAGCCCTGGCTGGATTGGCTCAATGGACAGAGCATTGGCCTGTGGACTGAAGGGTCCTGGGTTTGATTCTGGTCAGGGGCGCATGCCCCAGTTGTGGGCTTGATCCCCAGTAGGGGGCGTGCAGGAGGCAGCCAATCAATCATTCTCTCTCATCATTGATGTGTCTCTCTCTGTCTCCTTCCCCCTTCCTCTCTGAAATCAATAAAAATATATTATAGATAAATAAATATTTACCTGAAAAGCCTTTTCTCTGGTCCTTCAACTGTAATGCACTGTCAGGTTGTAAAATTTCTTTTTCATATTTGTATAAGGCTTTATAACAGCAATAAAAGATTTAGAATACACAAAGATAAAGGTACATCCACAAAAATAGAACGTTTGATACTTAGCATCTTGAGTGTACCTTAATGTATTCTAGGTATAATCACTCCAAATTCTATACATCTTAATCATCTATTTGTTTCTGATACAGATGCAAAATCGTATGGTGATTTTACTTTGTAACCTAAAACCTGCAAAGATGAGGGGAATATTATCTCAAGCAATGGTGATGTGTGCTAGTTCACCAGAGAAAGTTGAAATCTTAGCACCTCCTATTGGATCTGTTCCTGGAGACAGAATTACTTTTGAAGCTTTTCCTGGTAAGTATTTATTAGCCATTATTGAAAATAATTTGGGAATTAATGTTCACAAAGTGATGCTTATAATGTTTAAGTTTAAAATTAAATCCTGTGTATGATTTACTATGCTTTACATTAAATGACCATTATTATTGAGATTATTGCTATTGGCTCAAGATGACATATTAAGCACAAACATCTACCTATCTCCCAACCCATTAATGTGCACATTACATAAAACACCAGAGAGAGTTTTTGCTTTAGGTAAAATATTAAATATAACCCCTACACAGCAGAAGAGTGTGATGTGGTCATAAAACAAATTAATGTGCTACAAAATTATTTAAGATGTAGATTATCTCAGAATGTAGCACATAAATACGAAGAGATGAAAAGTTGACATGGGGGAAATGCATATAATCCTCAAAGTCCATCTAATATATTTATATATGCTTTTACTTTACTTTAGGATATAGAGAAAATCTCTAAGTACAACTTCATATTTTATCTTATTTTAAAATATATTTTTATTGATTTCAGAGAAGGGGAGAGAGGTATAGAAACATCAATGATGTGAGAGAAGCATTGATCGACTGCCTACCGCACGTCCCCCACTGGGGATTGAGCCCGCAACCCAGGCATGTGCCTTGACCGGGAATTGAACTTTGATTTCCTGGTTCATAGGTTGGCACTCAACCACTAAGCCACACCAGCTGGGACATGTTTATTTTAATAATCTGAAAGGAAGTTTCATTTTATATTGCTTGTTTTCTCCAGTAAAGTGCTCCTGAGACATGAAGTTTTATAATGCATGAGAAAGTTTTTTCAAACAGGTCTTTGAAGCAGAAGAGAAAGAATGCTTGGTAGATGTAGAATAAAGTTTTCTTTCATTAAAGAGCGAAGATCTTATAAAGAGGATAGACAGTTAGAAATTAAAAGATTGAATTTACTTGAAGGATATTCATTTGACTAGAATAATGGGAGAAGGAGAAATAAATTAGGGTAATAAATTAGGTTATGATTTTACTCAGATGTGGAATCTAATGAACAAAATAAAATAATAAACAAAATAGAAACAAATTCATAGAGAACAGACTGATAGCTGTCAGAGGGGAGGGGGGTTGCAGGGCTGGGAAAAAAAACGGTGAAGGGATTAAGAAAAAAAGAAACACCCCAGAACTCATAGATACAGACAACAGTATGATAATTACCAGAGGGAAATGGGAGTCGGGGAAGTAGAAGAGGTCATATGGAGAGATAAATGCTGATGGAAGGAGATTTGACTTGAGGTGGTGAACACACAATACAAGTACAGATGATGTGTCATAGAATTGTACACCTGAACCCTATGTAATTTTATTAACAATGTCATCCAAATAAGCTCACTTTAAAAAAAATACAACAATTTACTACATCCATACCAAACCAGTGTTTTTCATACTTAGTAATTTTATAGGTGAATGATAATATCTCATTTAATATACCACTCTGATTCTAATGTGATCTCAACACCTTTTTAACTATTTATTAAATACTTTTAGCTACTCATGTCATTTTCCATATTAATATCGAGATGTGCATCTTTTTTGCTGTTGATTTATAAGAATGCTTTTTAATTAAAAATATGAACACTGTCATATATTACTATTGTAGTCTAGACTTCTAGTTTAACTTAGATACTGTATAATAAACATATTCCAACTTTAAAAAAGACATAGAATTAGGTTTATAAGTCAGAATTGATTTGGAGATATATTTGTAGAAAGAGCTGAGTTTTAATTTAATAGCCAGACTGATGTGATTATGTAGGCCTGTTTTTTTATCCTATGTCAATTGTGTTTGATGAAATATTAGGATATGAAGAATTTTAACATTAGAATATGATAGAAAATGTGGATGAAATTATAGGTTAATTTCCTTGAAACTAAACTACCCCTTCCTAATCACAGTAGACTAATCTAAAAAATACAGGGATTGTTTAACAAGTACCATGACTTTGAATGCCTCTGTATATCTTGAACGTTGGTAGATTCAAAACCATAATGGTCGGTGCTTTTTTTGGTAAATTGGGTTTTGGGAAAATAACAATCTGAATCATTTCTCAAAGCAGCATGGTGGCTTTAGATTCTAGCAGCATATGATCACCACTCTTCTCCCACAAACAATATCAAAACATTTCCCTAAATCTCATATTTTGGAGTAAGTCTATACCTGCCTGACACCTAAAATTCTATTTAGAAGTTTCATTCACTAAATTGGAATAGAACAATAATAAAGGTGATCTTTTCCTTTAAGATTCAACATGCATTGTAAAAAAAACCCCACAAATATTTGTTTACCTTGCCAGATTAACATTTGCCTTCCCTTTTATTTAAATACTTAAGATGTAGTACAATTTTTGAGTTTTCTCTTTTTAATGTAAATTGTAGAGTCTTGTATTTAGAAATGGAATAAATCATCTACTTTAACTCACTATTTTACAGATTTGGAAACTGGGGCCTGGCACAATTTAGTTACTTGCTTAAAGTTATGCAGAATTAGTAAAAGGATTAAACAGATGTGCCTGAGTCTCTAATACTATAGCATTTTTGTTTGTTGATTGTTGCTTGCTGTGAATTAATCTGGACTATTTCGTTAATGAAGGTATATAGCTCTTTTATTTCAATGACATATTTCATTCCCTTACTCATAGAATTAACAGGTAAGCATTTCAGCAGTTGAGTCCATTGTTATTTGGATGTTTCTGATGAGTAAATTGAGAGTAAGTTTTACTCAGTGACAGGATTAGAGATAATAATAGCCCATATGGATTTCTTGCCTTTACTACATTCTTCACTCTGAGTTGTTTGTTTGTTTTTTTGGTGTATCTATATTTACGTTGTTCCAAAGCCTGATATTTTTTTTTTAATTCATAGTTTCCCCTTGTGCCTTAGCACATGAATTGTTAGGAAAATATTTACAAAAAATATTTGTAAAGTGAAAGAAGGGAAAAATCTAACTTTATTTTCTTAAAATATATTTTTGTTGATTTCAGAGAGGAAGGGAGAGATAGAAACATCAATGATGAGAGAGAATCATTGATCAGCTGCCTCCTGCGCGCCCCCTAATGGGGATTGAGCCCTGACCAGGAATTGAACTGTGACTTCTTAGTTTGTAGGTTGATGTTCAACCACTGAGGTACACCAGCTGGGTGGGAAAACCTAATTTTAAAATGGCCCATGAGGTTGCTTGAATTCTTATCACTTACAATAGGCTTAACCAAGCCAAACAGCATTGAATAATTGATAAATTTTGGGGCATGAGGTCTGTTATTGTTCATCTTGCTTATGGTTCCACATCAGTTACTGCTTCTGTAGCAGTTAATCTGAAAGGAAATAACAGCTAATACTACACAACACACTATTAGTCTTATTTTTTTCTTTTCCAGAAAGAGCCATGATTTATCAGTGCTTTTTTTTTTCAGCATCTGTTTTACATTTTAAAACTTAAGGTGTCTGCTGGTACATGTTCACTTGATGTGCTCAGTGTCTAGAGATTTATATTTTATGGTACTTAAGTGTGGTATAGAAATTGCAATTGGGGTTCAAACCTTTGAATTGCTATTCAGCCTTGGAAAGGCTTTTATACTTAACTTTTTTCTCTAACTGTAGAACCGAAAATGTCCATTGAGTTTAGAAGATGCCAAGCAATATTTTTTTTTTAACAATGGCTAAAAAACTACCCCACTCAATACTTTTTTCAATCATAAATGTGTGAAGCTATAAATTTCAATATTTAAAAGTGGTAACTGGTCCCTAAAGCACCAAGCAAAAATTAACTTGAAAATAATATTATAGCTAGAAGACAAAGGCAATGACAGCCTTTTCTTTTTTTGTTTTTGAAAATCACTGGACCATGATTATTTCTCTTGATATTGAATCTTAATTATAAATATAAGTTATGGTTAATTGTAAAGCCTGTATGGTATGCAGGAGTGTTTCACTTTTGGATCCATTTATTCTTTAAAAAGACAAAACTCTTATCTGTATTTTATTCTATTCTCTAAAACCTATTTCAGTCAGTTTTATCTCTTTCCTGTCCCACCAGAACTGCTCTGGTCAAGATCACTAATTACTCTCTAGCTAAATATCCATGGCTAGTTCTCAGTCCTTTTCTTAATTTATTTGCCATCTGGCATTGCTCTTTTGGTGGTCTCCTGCTTCACTGGCTGCCCTTCTCCTCTCCTTTGCTAGTTCCTTCTTAGCTGCATGACTTCACAACATTGAAGTGCTCCAGACCTTGCTGTTCTTTCCCTTTCTTTCTTTCTCTTTCTCTCTCTCTCTCTCTCTCTCTCTCTCTCTCCACACACACACATTATTTCCTTGGCTATTTTATCCAGTCACTTTTCTGGACTTCATTGACATGTCTGAAGAGAGAATACATATCCCAGTCTTCTCCCCAAAATTCCCATTTTCCATATCATCTGACCAGAACTCCATTCTCTCAACTGCTATTTATTTTCTCATGCAGCTTCTCCTTCAGAAAATAATAGTGGGTTTACCTTCTGAACATAACCGGAATCATTCTTATATCTCCACCACCACCACTTTGGTCTTGGCACCAACATCCTTTCTCTAAATCATTGCAAAAGCCTCTGACTGATTTCCCTGCTTTTGCCCATGCACTTTGTCTATTTTCAGTTATAATAGGCGGAGTGATTTAGGTCAGATTATATTGCTCCTTTGCTCAAAAGCTTTCCATTTGACCCAGAGTGCAAGTCCGAGTCCTTATGGTTGCCTTTCATTATCTTATTAACTGCACGGACTCTCCAATTTCTTCCTTAGTCACTTTAATTGAGCCACTGACTCTTTCCTGAGATATCACTATTGCTTGGTCCCTCATCCTATTCAGATCTTTCAAATGTCGTCTTTGTTTTATTTTTCTCCAAAATACTTATCATCTAATATACTGTACATTATTTAATGTCTGTTCACACAGATATATAAGCATAATGAAATCAAGATTGTTCTTTTTTGTTCTTATTCACTGCTATATTCCTATCATCTAGAAAAATGCCTGGCATAGAGTAGGAGCTCAATAAATTGGTTAATGAATGAATAAAAAGAAATGTAGTAAAACATGTTAAAAACAATAACAACAAAGCAGTATTTAAAAACAGTAACAACAACAAAGCAGTATTTAAGAACAGGCCTAAATATTTGCCTTCATTATTGCAAGATCATTCCTATCAAACCACCAAACCACTTTCCCCTGCTGATTAGCTTTGTCAAATTAATTGACCCCTACTTGCCAAGTTATACTTTAGTTTTTGTGCAATAGTTACAATTATGGTAGTTCAAAAACTCCACTTATCAAACATAAATTAAGTTATTACTAGGCTTTTAATGGCTGTGGTAGATATCAAAGAGAAGCTGGTGATTTATGAGCATTTTATACAAAAGAATGGCCCAATTAAAATGAAATCTCTGGTTCTTATTCTAGACTTGTGAATGCCTGGGACTCTGGAATTTGTATTTATTGCTTTTTGTAGGTTTTAATGCTGAGAAGGTGGTCATAGCTTTTTACATCTGTACAAACTCATCTTGAAATAGTTCCTATTCCCTATGCGTTTTGTTTAAAATTAGTTGGCCTAAAATAATCTCTGAATGATTAGTTCTCTTACAATATATGTAATCATTTCCAAATGGTGATTATTGGCATGTGTTTAGCAGTTTCAGAGGCTCTGTACTTTTTAGCTTGAAGAATTTTTATTGATATCATCACTTACCTTCTTCGCATAGCCATGCCAAATGGGGGAGGGGGGTAAAAAAGGGAAGAAAATTAGAAAAATAAGATTTAGAAGAAGGATATAACACAGGAATGATGGAAGACTTCTTTGGAAAATACAGTTCATTAAAAAAATTGTTTAAAATATTAGAAATGTTTTTCATCATTAAACTTTCCAGCTAGCTTTATACCCTACCGAATAGTATTTTGTTCAGAAGCATACTCAATAAGCCAGGAGGTTAACACTGCATTCAAGATTTTCCACTCTGATTTATATTCAGTGATCATAATGTGACAGGTTTTAATAATAATCTCAAATTTTTGTTTCATTTATTGATTTATTAAAATCTAGAAACTACATTCAGAGTATTCAGGTATTGAGTCTTGTTTGTTAAAAGACAACAGTTAAGCTTTGGAGGTTCCTCTTATTAGTTTCTAGTTTATTTTTAGTTCAAATCATTATTACTTGAAAATTATTAGTCTTCTATAAGAAGTTTAAACCTTTCAGATCTTGGCTCCACAAATGGTCAGTGACCTGGGAACCTTTCTGAGTCCCAGCTTTTTCATTTATAAGAAGATGGTTTTTTGTTTTGTTTGTTTTTAAGAAGTGGTTTTTGTTTTTTGTTTTTTTAATTTATTGATTTTTTTTTTTTTTTTTTTACAAAAAGGAAGGGATAGAGAGTTAGAAACATCGATAAGAGAGAAACATCGATCAGCTGCCTCCTGCACACCCCCTACTGGGGATGTGCCCTAAGCCAAGGTACATGCCCTTGATCAGAATCGAACCTGGGGCCTTTCAAGTCCGCAGGCCGACGCTCTATCTATTTTTAATGGTATCTATGTCATATGTGTTTTGTGAGGTTTAACTTTTGAAACACTTAGCTACCTGCCTTTTTTTTTTAAGTTCTTAGTTGTAACTTTTGGACCTTAATTTCCTCACCTATAAATTGATTATAATTAATCATTTTATATGCTTTATTGAGATAGTTAAGTAAATACAGTAGGTCCTCGGGTTACGTCGGAGATCCGTTCCTATGGCGATTTTCGATCTCTCTGTAAGTCGGAACCCACCTACCTACATAAGCACCTATGTCACTCACATGGAGCACATACACAGCAGTAACGAAATGAAACTAAAAAAAAAATTAAAAGAAAGATAACAATTTCTGACCTTTACTTGTGGTAAATAAATAATAAAAAGCATAAAGCACATATGTACATATGTTGAAATGACAGAACATTTTTTTTTATAAATACTGTATATGGGAGATGGCGACATAACCACAAAATGACGTATGTCAAGTCTGACGTAACTGGAGGACTGCCTGTAAATGTAAAACAGTGCAGTGACTGCCACATACATAGTAAGCATGATATGTGCTAAGTATTATTATGAATATTATTTTCTATACATTTCAAGAAGCTTAATTTTCTGCAGTACCACAGCTTTTTGTACTTGGGGCTTACATCTGCATTCAGCAAGAAGTTACTACACAATCTGTGCTCTTCATAAGAAGCATTTACACAAATCTGGGACACTCTGCTTCTTAAATTAATTCTTCATCAGTTAGTGAGCATCTCTTGTGTGGGGACGAGGGGGATTCAGGGTTAGTACCCAGGCCTCCCTCAACAGTATTTCTGCCTCCAGCTTTTCAGAATTCTGGAATGCTCACTTCTCCACATGATTTGTGCACAAGCAAAATAAGATTTTGCTCTTAGACTAGGAATGGCTTAGAAACAAAAAAAAATAAAAATCTTATACTTTATATAGTCTTATTTTGTCCTATTCTGTTTATTAATAATAATGTCCAATCTAGTGGTCTTAAAGAACTAAGAGAAATCCTCACTTTTATAGTCAGTCTTTCAGTTTCAGTTGCATTGCATGTTCTTTTAATGTGAAAACGTCATTCAGTTAAATCTGTCATCTTTGAAAACCTGCATATCAGAGGACATTTTCGTGTGTTCTTGCCAGTTTCGTGGCAGTTTATGAAGAGCTAATAAAAGAACAAAGCTACCATGGCCAACCAATTTGCTCAGTTTTGTTATTCCTATATAAGTATGAATAGAGAATAAACACTAGATAATAATAAGATGTAATAAAGTTATAAAATAAAATTAGTTCCAGTACTGTTTAAAAAGATTCTCTTTAAAGTAATTCCCAGAAATTTCAACTTGGGAGTTAGTTAAAAAAAAAGATCTAGAAAGTTATATTTCTATGATTACTAAATTGTACTTCAGTAATATATTTTTATTACCTCCAGGAAAATCCTTTTTCATTTGAAGCTAATGCTTAAGAGATACGTTACTTTTCAAAAATTGTTTCTTGAACTGAGTCTTCATTCCAAATGCTATTGAATATCCTAGATATTAAAATGCTGTTATATTAAACTTTGTTCTCTACTTCCTTATCATTGATTAAATGGAGAGTTGCTTGGTATATTGGTTTTCTTTAAGCCTAGGCAGATATATTCTACAGTTTGACTTTTCTTGATCATAAACTTTATAGTGTGAGTTATTATAAAGAGGGGATGGGGCATTCCTATGTCAGAATGCTGTTTCTTTCCTAAAGCATAGTTTATTATATTAGGAAGCAAGTGCTCTACTAGCACAACAAAAGTTTTGGTGTCAAATCCTGACTTCACTTGTTCATTGTATGATTTATCCTCTCTGAGCCCCAGTTTCTCTGTATTTGAAATCAGAGTAAGTGTTGTGTGAATTGCATGCAACAGCATATATTCCTGGTTTTTAGAAAATGCTAGTCCTTGTCTCTTTATTATCCCTCTGCCTCTTTCCATCTCACCAAATGGAATGGGCAGCAAGTGAAACCCAAGGTAGTTATATTGAGCTAGATAATCCCAACATGTAAGCCATGCTCCTAGTATTTATAAGAAATCTTTATTTATTTATTTTTTAAATATATTTTATTGATTTTTTACAGAGAGGGAAGGAGAGAGATAGAGAGTTAGAAACATCGATGAGAGAGAAACATTGATCAGCTGCCTCCTGCACATCTCCCACTGGGGATGTGCCCGCAACCCAGGTACATGCCCTTGACCGGAATCGAACCTGGGACCTTTCAGTCCGCAGGCCGACGCTCTATCCACTGAGCCAAACTGGTTTCAGCTATAAGAAATCTTTAATCACTATAGCAATGATCTAGACATTTATTTTGTATAATGAAACATATAGTAAAACATATACTGCTTCTGCCACATGTAAAAATATAACATGAAATTATGCTCTCATTGCTTCACAGTTTTTAAGAGTATCTTATATTTTTAAATTTGTGGAATAAATATATTAAGGTATGTTACTTGCAAAATTTAAGAGTGAAAAATAAGATCTTCAATATTTGTAAGGAAATGACAAAATATATTTTACCAGGCAAGAATATAAATTGCTTACATCATAAAAATAAATGTTAACAGTAAATGCTAAAATTCTAATCAGGTCTAAAGATCAGAAAGTAGTGCCAAGACAATACACTAGAAATGTCCATGGACGATTTATTAATATATTAGTTATATAATTTTATTTTTCCCCAACAGGAGAGCCTGACAAGGAGCTGAATCCTAAGAAGAAGATTTGGGAGCAGATCCAGCCTGATCTTTACACCAATGATAAGTGTGTGGCCACATACAAAGGAGCTCCCTTTGAGGTGAAAGGGAAGGGAGTGTGTAGGGCTCAAACTATGACCAACAGTGGAATAAAATAAAATTACATCAAAATACTTCAGTTACTGAAATGCATTGGAAAAAACTTTGATGCCAATAAAAAGAAATATATTTGTCACTTATGCCTAAAATATAACTGCCTCATTTTTGTGTTATTTGTCTTCTAGACTGGACTAGTCTGTTACCGAGTATATATTGTTTTCAATTGATTGGAGAAGCACTGTATTTTTACCTATGATTTTTGACCCTTTGTAATGTAGGGAGGAAATGCCCTATGTTTTTTGGTGATTTATTTTTTAGCAGGGTTATTGAGGTGAGCAGATTTTTTCTTTATGCATTTTTAGATAACTTGAACTAGATTAGCATTTAGTTTCTTATAGGCACATGATACGTGAAATTTCAAGTCCTTGGATTTTTAGTATACTGTGTATCTGTGCTACAAATGTCCTCTCCTCTTAAAAAATGACAAGTTAGAAGTTGTGTAAGGTTTAACGACTAATCATATTACAATAATATTGAAAATGAACAAGTGTTGATTCTTGAGAGCCAAACATCATAAAAGCTAGGAGACATGGCATTTGAACATTATTGCTATTTCTTGCCAAAGTAACCCAAACTTGTATATTTAAGGCAATTTTTTAAAAAAGACTGAAATTTCCAACTGTGTGTTGAACTTTTCTTTTCATTGAGCAAAGTAAGTGGTAATAAATTTTGACTATGAATCATAAACACATTGCGAAGTGTTGCCAGTATAGTTTCCAATAATTGACCGTAAAAGCAGCAGTCTGTTTTTTTACTCTAGCTGACCTAAAGATTCCTTGGGTATCTAATAAAACATTATTTATAGCTCTTTATCTTTAGAAGAGCATTTAAGATTGATAAAGTTTGCTTTTTCATGAACCATCACTGTCCATATATTAAAAGAAATGTCAGCCAAAAACTTAATATACATTAACTTATCAATTGCCTATTTTCATTCGCCTTCTAGATATTCTAGGAACAATGAAAATTTTAGAATCATTAGCTTCAAGTTCATCAGCCTTGAGATAATGACTGGTGATTTGGGCTGCCAAAAACAGAAATGCATCTATGAAGGTAGAAAAGTCTGTTCTAGCACTGTTATTTATGCCTCCAATAAGGAGAAGCAAAAACAAAAATTTTACAACAACCCTGCATGCCAGGTTATAAAAGGTATAAGTAAAATTCATTTATTTAAGTCCATGGAGTTCTGGTAGGCGAGGACACGTAATAGAATTTGATCTTTCTGAAAAACTGTTTATTAGCAGAGCATCATTAGCATATGTTGATAACTAAACACAAATGAGTTTTTAAAGTTATTTTGTACTCAAGATCTATTATTTTTGGAATAAAGAAAGTGGCAAAGTATTTTGTGATTCTGTATTTTCTAACTTAATTACAACAAATTTATTTAAATAATTCTAATATAATTTATAACTAATTCTTCAAGTTACATAAAAGCATTACTCAATTAAGTTATCAATTTAGCTCCATTCAGTAGTTGTTTTTTAAAATGTTTTTTTTTTTTATTGGTTTCAGAGAGAGGAAGGGAGAGGGAGAAAGATAGAAACATCAATGATGAGAGAGAATCATTGATTGGCTGCCGGCTGCCTGCTGCCTAATAGGGATCAAGCCTGCAACCCAGGAACTGAACCATGAACCTCCTAGTTCATGGATCGATGCTCAACCATTGAGCCACACCGGCCGGGCTATTCAGTCTTTATTTTTAAAGAAAACTTAATTTTGTTTTATTTGTATTGTTGGGATGAGAGAGCTCTTATGGAATCAACAACAAAAAAATGGTTGGTGAGCTCTTATAGAATCAACAACAAAAAATGGTTTTAACAGTAGGACATAGTGTTAGTCACAGGCTAAACAGTTAGTGCCTCTTGACATCTGTTTCTGTGTTGCAAACTAAACCAGAACAAATCTGACCTTACCCCAATACTTTCTCATCCAGGTTGGCCCACTATCATACATGAATATTGGAAGTACTAACTTTTCTTATATTTACAAATTCCATGTATTTTATTTTATTATTTTGAGATGAATCTTTTTCAGGACATGTTGATTTTAATATAAACATTGGAAACATTTTTTTCTACCTTGTTTCTAAGCCCATCAGACAGATTGGTGTCACTTTTTTAAGATAATGTAAATTCCCATTTAGACTATTTACAAAATATTCAAAGTAATTTATGGAAGTTTAATTGGAAACATGTCATCAGAATAGAAGGTATGGCCCTAGCCAGTTTTGCTTAGTGGATAGAGGGTTAGCCTGTGGACTGAAAGGTCCCGGGTTCGATACCCATCAACGGCACATGCCCAGGTTTTGGGCTCGATCCCCAGTAGGGGGCGTACAGGAGGCAGCCAATCAGTGATTCTCTAAAATCAATAAAAGATATATTAAAAAACAAAACAAAAAAAAGCTAGAATGTATGGATAGGGCCTCGTAGAACAACATTAATGAGTTTATCCAGGTCCCAGTGTCTGAGCCTTAGCATTTCAGGCCCCAAAATCTGCATTTGTAGATGATGAGAAATCCATGGAGCCTAGTATTACTGGTTTTGAGGCCAGATTTCCTGGCTCTACAACTTAACTGCCTGTGTGACCTTGTGTAATTGTTCAGCCTCTATACCTTACTTCCCTCATGTGTAACATGGGTATAAATAATAACATATTTACCTCGTAGAGTTGTGAAGATTGTGTAAGTTAGTATCCCTATAGTACTTAAAACAATGCCAGTAATATAATAGATGCACATTATGTTGATATGAGTTTATGATAGTGATGTTCTTTTCCAGAAACAAGTGTTTTGGAAACATTTCCTGAGAAATTGAGTTCTTTTTAAAAAAAATATATTTTATTGATTTTTTTTACAGAGAGGAAGGGAGAGGGATAGAGAGTTAGAAACATTGATGAGAGAGAAGCATCGATCAGCTGCCTCCTGCACACCTCCTACTGGGGATGTGCCCACAACCAAGGTACATGCCCTTGACCGGAATCGAACCTGGGATCCTTCAGTCCACAGGCTGAGCCAAACCGGTTAGGGCGAACAGAGTGTCTTAAGGAATATTACATATAGGTTGTGACCCTGTCTTTCCCAACAGACCTGATGGTTCCTGTACACCAGATGTAATATCTCTTCCTTGATAGAGATGTTCATTACTAAAACTTTCTCTGCACTCCCACTGAAATTCATTTTTTAGACCTTTAGATGCCAGCCAGCCCTATTCATTGATGTTCTTTCACTGGTTTAATATTGATAAAAGTCTAAAATAGATTTGTATTTTTTTTGACTAGCAAGACAGTATTTTTAACTGTTGTGTTTAACACAAATAGAAGCACTCATATTTTCAAGTTTTTGGTGGGTGAGGGAGCACCTCCCTATTGCTTATAATAGGGGCATTAAAGGAGTATAAGTACACCTCCTCAATTTTCCAGGGAAATTATATATTGTACCTTTAAAAATGTAGAAATATCAAAAGTGAACAATATGAACTATGTACTTTAGCTACCTAAATTCTGACAAAAGTCCTGGTTCTAAGTGCTGTGCAATGGTGTGAAAACTAACTTTATTACCATGGTACAAAATAAAAGCTAGTTACTTAACCTTAAGTAACTCAACTTGCTTTTTTGTGGAGGAAGCTTTGCCCTTTAAATTTTTAGTTAAGAAATAACTATGCCCTTTCCTCACAAAAGTTAGGGTGATATATTAATATCTGTCTAGAGTCACGAATTTTATTTTATAATTATTAAGATATTTAATGCTGCCCTAACTGGTTTGGTTCAGTAGATAGAGCGTCAGCCTGTGGACTGAAGGGTCCCAGGTTCAATTCCGGTCAAGGGCATGTACCTTGGTTGCGGGCACGTCCCCAGTGGGGGGTGTGCAGGAGGCAGCTAATCGATATTTCTCTCTCATCAATGTTTCTAACTCTGTATCCCTCTCCCTTCCTCTCTGTAAAAAACTCAATAAAATATATTTTTAAAAAAAGAAACAAAAACAGTAAATATTATTTATTAAAAAGATATTTAATGCTTTATAGCTAATAAAATACTTTCACAAGCCTTACCAATTTCTTAATTCCCTAGAGGTGTACCAGCCATTTCACCCCAAAGAATCAACAGAAAAGTTAAATAAATGCCTGTGCTAAGATAAAATTAGCTGACCCTAGATCTTCCAATTCTTGCTAATTCTGTGTTCTTCTCCATTACAATACACTTGGTTCCATGTCAGTTAGTCACATGGTTTCTTTTCTGTGAATGAAAAGTTAAACTTTTGTTTAAACTGTGGGGAAAGATAGTGATAAAAAGAAAACCTAAGCTCTGGTAGTTCATGTAAGGAGAGTATGGTAGCTTCTTCAGTGGAATATTTAAGGGATTCTCCAGGAAGTCATGAAATCATTAAATATTCTTGGAAGTCATTACAAAGAGAATTGATCAGATTTTTGTTGTTGGGTTTTTTTTGTTTGTTTGTTTTTTGCTGCTGAAGTTCTTAGGAAGAATTACTTGGCAAAACCAGGCTGTTGCTGCTGGCAGCAGTTGCCTTTCTAAAGAGGCACATGCCTTGATTCTTTGAATTGTGTACTGTTGAGGGCACTGCTCCTGTAATGACAATTCATCCCAACATATGAGGGAAGGCACTAAGTTATTTATAGATAATAGATAGATAGATAGATAGATAGATAGGCAGATATTTTAACCAGGAACAACTCTTTTCAGTTAATACCCAATTTGCAGTCCTACTTGGATAACAACCCTGAAATCTATCTATATATATAAAACCCTAATATGCAAATAGACCGAACAGCTGAACAGCCGGTCGATATGACGTGTGCTGACCACCAAGGGGCACGCGCAGAACATGGCGGGCATTGGCAGCAGGCGGCAGAGTGTGGAACATGGTGGGTGTTGGCTGTGGTGGGATGGTGGAGCAGGTGAGGGGGGCACCAGACCATGGTGGGGCACCAGTCTCTGTCATCGGGGCAAGCCTCTGGTGGTTACTGCAAATTCTTTGCTCCCATGCGCTGCAGTCCTGCCAGGCATTCACACCTGGTGCTGGCGCTGGCCCTGCTCGCACCCACTGCTGGTGCCTGGCGCCAGTCCCTAGGGCTTGGCACCGTCAGCGTGTGGGAGCGGCAAATGCTGGCCCTGATCACCCCTGAGGACTTCTCCACTTCCCCCTGCTCCTGGGGGGATTGGGACAGCAGCCGCTACTCACATCTGCTGACGGCGCCAGTCCTGCTGGTGCCCACTGTTGGCGCCAACCCCAATCACTCTGCGCCATCAGCAGGTGCGAGTGGGGCCGGCACAGTCAGTGTGTAGGAATGGCGGCAGCGGGAGCGGGGCTGCCTGCAGACGGGACTGGGGGCCGTGGCGGGAGGGGCCCAGTGGGGGAGTGGAGGATGGGCTGAGACCCACCTGTGTGCCCACCACAGCCTCACAGCCCACAGTTCCTTTCAAGGTGCACAAATTCGTTCACTGGGCCTCTAGTATATATATAAAAGCCTAAGTGACTGTTAGGACCAAACGACCAGAATGTCTGGTTGACCAGTCGCTATGAGCACACTGACCACCAGCAGGCAGATGCTCAATGCAGGAGCTGCCCCCTGGTGGTCAGTATGCTCCCACAGCCAACCCCCTGCAGCCAGCTGGTGGCATCAGTGTCCAGCGTCCATTCCTTCTGTGCCCGGCCCACCAACTATCACCTCCTCTCCTGACCCCACTGGTGGTGGACTCAGCCCCTTTCCCAGGGGGGCCAAGGGTTGGCTTCCTTTATGCGGCTGGTGGCTAACCTCCCACACCCTGTCCTCCTGGCCAGCAGGCCCCAATTGGCCCTCCAACCGATTGACCCAGCCCTGATCAGCCCTGATCACCAGCCAGGCCTAGGGACTCCACGCTTGCACGAATTCATGTACCGGGCCTCTAGTTTGTAATAATAATGAAAAGAAGGATACAATAGGTCCTTGGGTTATGTCAGAGATCCGTTCCTATGACGCGACTTAACGTGATTTTTGCTGTAAGTCGGAACCCACCTACAGAAGCACCTCCATCACACACATGGAGCACATACACAGCAGTAATGAAGTGAAAAAAAAAAAATAAAAGATATCAATTCCTGACCTTTACTTGTGGTAAATAAATAATAAAAAACATAAAGCACATATGTACATATGTCAAAATGATGGAACTTTTTTTTTTTTATAAATAAACTAGAGGCCCGGTGCACCAAAATTAGTGCACTCGGGTGGGGGGGAGGGGGTCCCTTAGCCTGGCCTGTGCCCTCTTGCAGTCGGACCCCTCAGGGGATGACCACAGGCCCGCTCCCCGGGGGATTGGGCCTAAGATGGCAATCAGACATCCCTCTGGCAGCCCAACAGTCCTCAGGGGATGTCCACTTGCCAGCGGGGAGCAGACCTAAGCTGCAGTCAGACATCCTTAGCGCTGCTGAGGAGGTGGGAGAGGCTCCCACCACCACTGCTGTACTGGCAGCCATCAGCCTGGCTTGTGGCTGAGCAGAGCTCCTCCCATGTGAGAGCACCCTGACCACCAGAGGGCAGCTCCTGCATTGAGCGTCTGCCCCCTGATGGTCAGTGTGTGTCATAGTGACCAGTCATTCCCAGTCATTCTGCTGTTAGGGTCAGTTTGCATATTACCCTTTTACTATATAGGCTAGAGGCCTGGTGCACGGGTGGGGGCCGGCTGGTTTGCCCTGAAGGGTGTCCCGGATCAGGGTGGGGGTCCCGCTTGGGTGCCTGGCCAGCCTGGATGAGGGGATGATGGCTGTTTTCAGCTGGTCACACCCCCTTCAGGGTGGGGGTCCCCACTGGGGTGCCTGGCCAGTCTGGGTGAGGGGCTGAGGGCCATTTTCAGGCTGCCCCCTGGTGGTCAGTATGCTCCCACAGCCAACCCCCTGCAGCCAGCTGGTGGCATCGGTGTCCAGCGTCCATTCCTTCAGTGCCCGGCCCACCAACTATCACCTCCTCTCCTGACCCCAGGTGACTGAAGCTCCCAACCTCTCCTTTTTTTCTTTTTTTTTATTCTGGGATTTATTTACCTTCTATGGCTGTCACTGGAACTGAGAGCCGCCTTTAGCTCTGAGGCTCGACTCCAGCTCTGAGACCTCGGCTGCTGAAAGCAGGTACCTGGGTTTGTTTAGCTTCTATAATTGAAACACTGTTGCAGCTCCAGCTCCGAGGCTGGCTGGCTGAAAGCAGGTTTCTGGGGTTTATTTACCTTCTATAATTGCAACATTGTTTCTTAGAGTGCAGTTCAGAGGCCGGCAGCGGCAGGCGAGGAACCTTGGCTTCCTCCATCACTGGAGCAAGCAAGCCTCCTGTTCGCTTCAGCTGCCTGGCTGCCAGCCACCATCTTGGTTGGCAGTTAATTTGCATATCACCCTGATTAGCCAATGGTAAGCGTGTCGGGGGTATGGTTAATTACCATGTTTGTCTATTATTAGATAGGATAGGAGCTGGGGACATAACCATGAAATATGTACGTTGAGACCGATGTAACCCAAGGACTGTCTGTAGTTACTGATGGCTAGTATACCTCTATACAAAACTGGATCTTCAAATACCAATCTGTTGGCATGGAAAAGAGTTAGTGATTTATACATTCTTGATTATTGCACTTTTTACAGTTACGGTTTTTCCTTCAGATAAATCTTAGCAAGATAATTCATAGGAGTATAACTTCAAAAATTGGGAGAAAGGTCCTTAAACAATGAAATAATTGTTAGTTTGAAAGTTAAGCCATCTGCAATTTCAGAGTGTGAATTACTGTATATTGTATTTTTTTAACCCTTATGTATTCCCTTGTTTTTTCCCTTGTGCCATATTCCCACCCCTCTTCTAACACACACTATTCCCAATTCTCTGGATTTTGAGTAAAATATGTGTGTGTTATTTTATGTCTTTATTAACATCATTTCCTATCTGGCAGACTAAAATGCTAACAGCAGCAGAAACAAGCCAGGGACTTAATACTTGCAAGAAAAAAGAAAAATCTTTTCTAATGAAGGGGCTACTTTTCTTGCCTTTCCCACTGTTACATGATGCTATGGAATTATTCAAAGAGAAATTCCTAAATCTACTCATTTCTACTGTGGCGTTTATGTACTGACTGACCCTTCATATCAAGGCTGCTCTGACAAAGTTTTACATTTGCTTTTGTAAATTGCTTCATTAGAATATTATATATCCTAGTATTGAAATGCTCTCAATATATGCATCCACTTAACTTTTCAGGTCTAAGATTACATATTTGGCTGATACTTGTTAATTTAAAACACCACTCAACTTTTCACACCTGGGGAATTTGGAAAGAATGGTGCATGAATCATCCAGAATCAACACCACAATTTGATTTCTCTTTGAAAATGATTAATGAAAAATGCAAACTAAAAGTCACTTGTGATAACTTTAGCTAAAGAGAGTGATTTTGATAGAAATAACTTTTTAAAAACCTTAATTTTTCATGTGAAAGGATAACTTTCTCTTAAAAAATTTTTTTTAAAAAGTAGGAAATAGCAATGCCAGTATTAACATTAAATAACAGCCATTTGTAAAATAACTTTGATATTTCTGAAAATCAATAGAACAGAAAAATCTAAGAAAATTCTCTGTTTAAATAAGGCAGGGTGTAGATAAACATAACTAAAAAAGAAAATCTGAGATTGTTAATTGAGGTAAGGATCAGACCTGGTAAGTATTAGGAGTGAGTTAATAATGCCCTAAGATGATATGTACTTAATGAGACTCTAACCCCAGCTGCACAAAAATATCATGTGCTGTCTTCTAGTTCTCTAAAATATTCAAAACACTTTCAAATATAAAATTTGTTTGTTTGTTTTTTTGGTTTTTCAATGTTTTTATTTTCTTTTTATTAAATTTATTGGGTGACATTGTTTAATAAGATTATATAGGTTTCAAGTATACATTTCTATACTTGATACTTGATCTGGATATTGCATTGTGTGCCTACCACTCAAAGTCAAATATAAAATTTAGTAGAGATTTTTTTTGTCTTCTAGTTAAGAACAGCATACAGATTGGACATCTGGAGGAAAGATTGCAAATTGTAGACTCTGAAGGCAGGATACCAAAGATGAACTTCCTGACATTTATTTTTACCTAGAGCTGGTTCTGGTCACATGGGTCTTTTGTTGCAAGTTGTAATTATCTCCAATAGCAGTGAATTTATTAAATGGATACATTGTTGTTCAGAAAAAGCTGACAACAGCTTCAGGTGGAGCACAGCACAGATGTTCATGTCATTGCATCACTGTTCTTATGATTCAACTATTCCATTACCAACTAACAAATTATTTCCCTGCATCCATGATGCTGATTACTTTGAGGAGCTAGATTGCTGTTGCATAATGGTGCATCAAAGAGCATATCTGAAATTTAATGAGTTTTGGATACTCGACTAGAATTTTACTATACTTGAATTCAGAGGATATTAGGAAAATACATTAACCAAAAAAATAACAAAAGATGAGGGAGACGAAGAGAAAACTATTGAGGAATGGACTTTCTAATTTTATATATTAAGGTGAAAGAGCTAATGATAAACTACCATGTAAATGGTAAAAGAGAGGACTTTTGAAACAGAAGGGGCAATCTGTAAGGGGAAGTCAAATAATTTAATTAAATATCTTAGCAAAATCTGGCAATATAGGGAAAGGAAAAGCATTACAAAGACTTCTTCCCTAAGGGGACAGGGGAAGGAGAAAAATCGAGATGAAAGTGTTCTAAGGATCATATTTCATAGTTAATGGATGATGCAGTGGGGAATGAAAGTTCTTGGTTAAAGAAATAGTAGTTACCTTGTTATCAAACAGTAGTAGAGAAGTATATTCTTGGTTCTGAATTCAGGAGCAAGGGAATAATCTTTAATGGGTATGAGAACTTCCAAATTATCAAGAAGAAAAATGAAAATAATAGAAACTTTATCAAGTCAAAACTAAGAAGAAGAGAAATGCAAGAACTATAGTAACATAAAATAAATAATAAACTAAAATGGAGAAATATCCTGTATGCTTGCAAGGGGGGATTTAATATCACAAAACATCATTTGTCATAAAAACCACAAAAACAGATTTTTTTTTGAAATTAGGAAAAAAGATCTGAAAATATAAATGAATGCCTAAGAGTAACCAGAAAATATTTTCAAAAAATAAAAACAAGGGAAACTTGGTCTTTTAGATATCAAGCATTGATATACAATTATTTTAATTATTCTGATATTGACAGTACTATAAATAAAATTGATAATGGCAAATAGTTAAGAATCCATAATAGATCCAGAAATAAAGAATATATATCTCCATGTGCCTATTTCAGACTATCTACCTTTCATAAGTAGGAAAAGGATGGATTATTTAATAAGTAAAGCAAATGTAATTGATTACATATCTGAAGGGAAATGAAACTAAAATCCTACCTCATATCATGTACATAGAAATATATGACTAGATGAAAATTTACAAATTTAATTTGACACAAGTTACTATAAATGAAGTTGAAAGATAAATAATAGAATTGAAAAAAATGCATCATGAAGGACAGATAGAGGACTATTATCTATAATACTAGAGGCCCGGTACACAAAAATTTGTGCACTTGAGCGGGAGGCTCCCTCAGCCCGGCCTGTGCCCTCTCACAGTCTGGGAGCCCTCGGGGGATGACCACCTGCTGGCTTAGGCCCGCTCCCCGAGGGATTGGGCCTAAGATGGCAATCAGACATCCCTCTGGCAGCCCGGGAGCCCTCGGGGGATGTCCACTTGCCAGCGGGGAGCAGGCCTAAGCTGCAATCTGACATCCTTAGTGCTGCTGAGGAGGTGGGAGAGGCTCCCACCACCACCGCTGTACTGGCAGCCATCAGCCTGGCTTGTGGCTGAGCAGAGCTCCCCCTGTGGGAGCACCCTGACCACCAGGGGGAAGCTCCTGCATTGAGCGTCTGCCCCCTAGTGGTCAGTGTGTGTCATAATGACCAGTCATTCCCAGTCTTTCTGCTGTTCGGGTCAGTTTGCATATTACCCTTTTACTATATAGGATAGAGGCCTGGTGCACGGGTGGGGTCCGGCTGGTTTGCCCTGAAGGGTGTCCCGGATCAGAGTAGGGGTCCTGCTGGGTTGCCTGGCCATCCTGGGTGAGGGGCTGATGGCTGTTTTCAGCTGGTCATACCCCCTTCAGGGTGGAGGTCCCCAATGGGGTGCCTGGCCAGCCTGGGTGAGGGGCTGATGGCTGTTTGCAGGCTGGTCAAGCCCCCCACCCCCAGTGGAGACCCTCATCCCATGGAGGTTTGGCCAGCCTGGGTGAGGGGCTGATGGCTGTTTGCAGGCTGGTCAAGCCCCCCACCCCCAGTGGAGACCCTCATCCCATGGAGGTTTGGCCAGCCTGGGTGAGGGGCTGATGGCTGTTTGCAGGCTGGTCAAGCCCCCCCCACCCCCAGTGGGGACCCTCACCCCATGGAGGTTTGGCCAGCCTGGGTGAGGGGCTGATGGCTGTTTGCAGGCTGGTCAAGCCCCCCCACCCCCAGTGGGGACCCTCACCCCATGGAGGTTTAGCCAGCCTGGGTGAGGGGCTGATGGCTGTTTGCAGGCTGGCCACACCCTCTTTAGGGTGGGGGGTCCCCACTGGGTTGCCTGGCCAGTCTGGGTGAGGGGCTGAGGGCTGTTTTCAGGCTGGCCACGCCACTCAGTGATGGAAGCTCCCAGCCTCTCTTTTTTTTTAATTCTGGGATTTATTTACCTTCTATAATTGAAACTTTGTTGCCTTCAGTGGAGCTCAGAGCTGGCCACGGCATGCGGGAAGCTTGGCGTCCTCCATCACTGGAGCAACCAAGCCTCCTGCTCACTCCAGCTCTGTGGCTGCTGGTCACAATCTTGGTTGGGTTTATTTGCATATAGTAGCTCTGATTGGCTGGTGGGCGTGGCTTAAGGTGTAGCAAAGGTATGGTCAATTTTCATGTTTGTCTTTTATTAGATTAGATAGAGCTCTTCCAATTTGCCAAGCAGGAGGTGTTCAAGAAAAATGTATTCAGTGTCACTGTTAAAGTTGGTAAGGCAGACCTGATGGTAATATCAAGATAGATATAGGAATCACAGTGGGATTTTACAGTGGGGAGAGAGATTGGGCCCAGTATGGGAAGTGGGAATTTATAGTCAAGTAGCAGGGGTGGGGATCTGTGGATGGACAGTTACCAAGAGGAAGCATCAAGGGTGAGGGGAATCTGGCCCCATCGGCCTAATAGGATCTTTGCCGCGACAAGCAAGGGTGATCAAACATCACCAAGAAAATAATAGAGGATGAGAAATCCAATCCAAAAAAGAAGGTAGAGGATTCTGGTTAAACTGACTTAGTTTAAGCAGCCTGTTTCTTGCTAAAACTAGATTTTACAAGGCACAGATGGGCCTGGAGAAGTTTCAGGAGCCTTTCTAAAGTTTTGGTTAAACACAGAATCTTTGAGAGAAGTAATCCAATAGAAAAAGTACAATAAATTTGAAGAGGCAATTCATAGAAGAGCAAATCTAATGACCAACATGCTTATAAAAAAATACTTCAATTCAGTAGTAGTCTGGGAAATGGACATTAAGGTAACAGTAAGATATGACTTTACATTGATCAAATTGTTGTTAGCAATAGGTGTGTAAGATGAAAACACCAATCAAAGACAAGAATATATGAAAAAGGTACTCAAATATTGAAAATCAAGTTTGTGACAACACTTAATGGAGTATGTTTGGCTTCTTGCTTTCAGCATTATGTTTAGGCAATTCATTGATACTGTTACATGCAGTTCATTCATTCCCATTACCATATAACATGTTATTATGTGAAATACCAGTATTTGCTTATCCCTGGTACTGTTGATGAACAGTTGGGTAATTTCCATAGTGTGTATACCAGCGTACACTTTCACTGTCAGGATATTGGAATTCTCATGGTCCACATCCATTCTAACAAAGACCCTTTTGAAACCAAGTTTCTGGTATTAAAACCCAATGTTCTTTTCCTTTTATCTAAATGTTATTTAAAGGTAAGAACTTGGTAGCTATTTTCTCTTATAAATTCCATTATTTTTTCTAAGACTTTTATTCTTTGTTCATTAAGCGAGGGTCCTTTTTTATGCTGGAAAATATATCTGTGCTGAATAGAGTTTAGTAGGGTCAGCAATGTGTCAGAGGCCTCGTGTAAGTATTCAGCTTCATTGAGCCCAGCCTCTTCTATTTTTTCTGCATGGGTGAAAAGAATGGCAGTATAATTCTTCCAAGCATGTCCCAGAAGCTCCTGAAAGAGAGAAGTTAAATGGTTATTTTCCTTGGACTATATTTCTCAGAAACGAACAAAGGAATTGTTATGGTCCAAAATATATAATCAACAAATATCCATGTATATCATTATGTTTCTAACTGTTGATATATGTAATGGGAAGTGAAGAAGGGGTCAGATAATGTAAGCAAATGGAGAGGGAGGTGTGGGCTTTGTAAAAAATAAAGGCTTTATTCTGCCCAGTTGGAGTGGTTCAGTGGTTGAGCTTCAACCCATGAACCAAGAGGTCACTGGTTCGATTCCCAGACACGACACATGCCCAGGTTGCGGGCTCCATCTAGTAGGCAGTGTGCAGGAAGCAGCCAATCTGTTTCTCTCTCTTCAAGTTTCTATCTCTCCCTTTCTCCCTCTCTCTCCTAAAATCAAGAAAATACTTTAAAAAATAAATGGCTTTAGTTCTCTATTTTATTTGACTGTTATAATTTATGTATACACATCCTCAAAACTGCATATTACCAATGCTGCAGATGATACATAGCTGTCCCCTTACTTGTGGTTTCACTTTTTGCAGTTTTGGTTACCCCCAGTCAATCCTGGTCCAAAAAGATCTACACCATTCACTTCATTTCATGTCATCATGTAGGCATTGTATCATGTCACATCATCATCAGAAGAAGAAGGGCAAGTACAGTACAATATGATAATTAAGAGAGAAAGACCACATTCACATTAATTTTTATTACAGTATATTGTTATAATTGTTCTATTTTATTATTGTTCATTTTTACTGTACCTAATTTACAAATTAAATTTTGTCATAGGTATGTATAGGAAAAAATAGTATGTATAGGGTTTGGTATCCTCTGTGGTTTCAGGTATTCACTGGGGGTCTTGGAGCATATCCCCCAGGGGCAAGGGGGAATACTGTATTTACATTTACAACATTCAGCAATCATTTATATTTGCCTATCTAACTAAATCTATTAGAACCATTGAATTCCTTTCAGTCAATGTATCCTGGCTAACGAAATTGCCGTATTTTTGTTGTTGTTGTTGAATTGTGTTATTATCATAGCTAAAAATGTTTTTAAGGATTTACAATTACATAATCTGGTTACATGTCATGGAAAAGCTAAGATCAAAATACATTTGGTAATTTGGAACAACTACAAAATGTTGCTGTGATTCCCATCCTCTTCACTTCACATGCCTAGAATCAAACACAATTTATCAGATGACTTCCTCTAATGTGGTTGAAAAACACTGAAGACTGGTGTTCCTTTGTTTAGTAATCTGTGGAAGTTGGTTATGTAATAAATTCTTGTTTGATTAGTGAAAATAAGCAGAAGGAACAGCATGTGGCAAATTGTTCATGCAATATGAAAGGCATCTAGAAATAACCATTTAACTTTTTTGAATATTTTCAGTTATACGAAATCATGACAATATGACAGTAAAATAACATTCCCTCCATTCCAAACACTCTCATTATCAAAATATTTCCAAAGCAGCTATAGTTTGTAATAGCCAGAAAAATAGAAAATGCTTAGGAATAAAAACAGAAGCTCTCTAATAATCAGAAGAGGGGAGATCACCTAATATTTTTGCCAGATATTATTATAAGCACATGAGCTCTTTTGAAAATGTGCTGCTCTGTGAGAAATACTATAATTATCTCCATTATGATATAGAGAAATTGATGCTTAGAGAATACAAACCCATAGAGAGGTATTAGTACAAACTCTGGTTTTAAAAAAATACCTTGAAAAAATCAAAAGACAATTTGGGAAACTTCAATGTATATAACAAATATAGGACTAGTATTTATAATATAAAAATGACTATAGTGAAAGAATAAAAGGAGCGAGGGAGGGAGGGAGGAAAAGAAGGAGGGAGAGAGGAAGGAAGAATCAGGACATATAAATTTAATGTGAAAATACAGGAATTTGGGAACAATATTTTAAAATTAGAAACATCTTGAGTCCATGGTTACTCTTAATACAGGCTGACTTTTATCAGAGCTATTTATTTACACATCTTTATAACCTGACTATGAGCTCTTTGAAGACAAGGTCTATGTATTTATAAATCAAAGCCTCTAACACATTGTGAACTCTTAATTAATATATTTTGAATTAATTTGGAATTTGGACCTGCACCATCTCAAATATAAGGTTTAGGGTTTTCTTTATTTATTTAGTCTAAATTCTTGAAGCTTAAACTTTGGTACACATAATTATACTTTCCGGTAAAACTTCTCTTTTGTTCTGTAGTTCATTATCATGGATTTTCCTAGAGGTCCAAAATTTTTCCTCATATCTGTTCAGAATTTGTCTTCACCATAGAATAATTTCTAGTTTAAAAATGCCCTGCTTTCAAGAAAATCTGAATTGAAGTTTCAAGATCAGTACAAGAGAATAATTATTTTTAACAGAAAGATTCTAAAGTTGACAAAATGATTTTTCAAAGCGCTACTTTAAGTGGCATATTCTTATGAGCCTTTTAAAAACATAAATTAGCAAAACTTTGATTAGCCCATCTTTTAAAGAACATAGTTCTTGTGTAAATTTAAGTATACATGTAATGCCAGTAGCACATTTTAACAATGACATAGCAAAATTAGCAGACCTCTTCAGAGTTTGTCATATATTCAGTACATTTCTCACGGGAGAGGAGTCAGAGAAAACAAAATAAAAGCTGGTGTTATGAGTTGAATTGTGTCTCATCTATTGAAATTCTAACCTCCAGAACCTCAGAATGTGACTCTATTTGGAAGTGGGGTTCTTGCATTTGTAATTAGTTAACATAAGGCCATAGGATGGGCTTCTAATCCATTGTGATTTGGTGCCCTTCTAAACCAGAGAAATTTGGACAAAGACATGAATACAGGGATTTCACCAGGTGAACATAAGGATGGCCATTCATAAGCCAAAGAGAGACCCCTTGGACAGATCTTTTACTCACAGTCCTTAAAAGGAACTAACCCTGCTAACATCTATTTCAGACTTCCAGCTTCCAGAACTGAGAGAAAAATTTCTGTAGCTTCAGCCACTCAGTCAATGGTACTTAGTTATGGCAGCCCTAGCAAATTAATACAAGTGGTTTAAAAAAATTAATGAGGGAAACCAAGATGGCGGCATAGGTAAACACCGGAAATTACTGCCTCACACAACCACTTCAAAAATACAACTAAAAGACAAAACGGACATCATCCAGAACCACAGTAAGGCTGGCTGAATGGAAATTCTACAACTAGAAGGAAAAAGAAAAGCACACTGAGACTCAGAGGAGGTGCGGAAGTAAAGTGCAGAGGTACAGAGGCGCACACCGAAAGGGCTAGCAGCTGAGGACACGGTTGTCTTTTTCAATCGGGAGGGAGTCTCAAGCTCCCGACTGCTCTGAACTCCAGTTCCGGGTGAGTCTCTGGGAACCCAGGCTCATACGGGAAGAAACTGGACTGTCTGGCATCGGGCAGAACTCGAGGGCGGCTTTCTCTCAGAAGTGCTTGCAACGATTACCAGGACACTAAGACACGGGGCCTCTTAGGGTCGGACTGGGGAGCAGCCATAGCTGCTTGCTCCACCTTGTTGATCCCCTGAGACTCCACCCCACCCAAGCTGTGCACAGAGGCTTTTGCATATGAAAGGCCTGGCCCTTTTGCAATCTGAAAATTTCCTAACAAATTGCAGCTGGGTCAGAGAGACCCAGAACTTCCAAAAAAAAGAAGGCCCAAGGCCCCACAGCAGCTTTCATTGCTTCATAGCTGGGCCTCATCTGGGCACCTCCAAACCCCAAACAAAGAAGAGGAATCTCTCCATAGCTCCTGCTGGGTAGCCTCAGGCAGAGGCTAAATTAGCACCTCCTTAGAGATCCAAGAGCCAGTGTGCCCAGTGGTCAGAGTGGGACCATCCAGATCACAACTCCTCAGATCCATAAGGGACACACTCAGGGGGCAGACTCAGTGAGCACCAAAGCCCCACTGAAGCAAGTCTTGCCCCAGAAGGGTGTCTCCAGCACAGAAGTTCTCCCACTATAGACACAGCTGATTCTCACAGCCAATTGGCCTGGAGGTCAACTCCTCCCAGTGATACCTACAACAATCAAGGCTTAACTACAACAAGACTGTGCACAAAGCCCACAAAGGGGTGGACCAAGAGTGTCCACCTCAGGTAATTGGGGAGGCTGAGCCACTGGGCCCTATAGGACACGTAGCACAGAAAGCCACCCTATCAACACAAGGAAGCATAAAAAATGCAGAGACAAAGAAACAGGTCACAAATGACAGAAATGGAGGAAAGCAAACTACAGGATATAGAGTTCAAAACCACACTTATAAGGTTTTTCAAGAACTTTCTAGAAACCACTGATAAACTTAGTGAGACCCTCCATAAATCTAGTGAGACCCTCGAGGATATGAAAAAGGACCAACTAGAAATTAAGCATACACTGACTGAAATAAAGAATATTATACAGAGTTCCAACAGCAGACTAGAGGATCGCAAGAATCAAGTCAAAGATTTGAAATACAAAGAAGCAAAAAACACCCAACCGGAAAAACAAAAAGAAAAAAAAATCCAAAAATATGAAGATAGTGTAAGGAGCCTCTGAAACAACTTCAAGTGTACCAACATCCGAATTATGGTGGTGCCAGAAGAAGAGAGAGAGCAAGATATTGAAAACCTATTTGAAGAAATAATGACAGAAAACTTCCCCTACCTGGTGAAATAAATAGACTTACAAGTCCAGGAAGCACAGAGAACCCCAAACAAAAGGAATCCAAAGAGGACCACACCAAGACACATCATAATTAAAATGCCAAGAGCAAAAGACAAAGAGAGAATCTTAAAAGCAGCAAGAGAAAAACAGTCAGTTACCTACAAGGAAGTACCCATATGACTGTCAGCTGATTTCCCAACAGAAACTATGCAGGCCAGAAGGGAGTGGCAAGAAATATTCAAGGTGATGAATAGCAAGAACCTACAACCAAGATTACTTTACCCAGCAAAGCTATCATTCAGAATTGAAGGTCAGATAAAGAGCTTCACAGATAAGAAGAAGCTAAAGGAGTGCATCACCACCAAACCAGTTTTATATGAAATGCTGAAAGGTATCCTTTAGGAAGAGGAGGAAGAAGAAAAAGGTAAAGATACGAATTATGAACAACAAAAACACATCTATCAACAAGTGAATCTAAAAATCAAGTGAATAAAAAATCTGATGAACAGAATAAACTGGTGAATATAATAGAATCAGGGCATAGAAAGGGAGTGGACTGACTATTCTTCAGGGGGAAAGGGGTGTGGGGGTGTGGGAAGAAACTGGACAAAAATCATACATCTATGGATGACGACAGTGGGGGGGGGGGGGGGGGATAAAGGCAGAGTGTGGGGTGGGAACCGGGTGGAGGGGAGCTATGGGGAGAAAAAAGAACAACTGTAATAATCTGAACAATAAAGATTTAATTTTTTTAAAAAAGCTTGTCAACTCAACCTTTTGACAGTTGCTAATGGATGCAGTTAACATAACTATTCTTCAAATCTGCAATATATTTGACAGGTTTTTTGTTGGAGCAAGTTTTTTATACCTTTAAGGGTTATGCAATTTTACTTTCCCAGGACTGATTGCAGACTCTTGACACAGTATTCATAGATGTATTCTGTTTTCTCTGACATGTTTATATATTTATTACTATTTATTAATTATTAAGACATTCGATTTCATTGGGGAAAATATAATCTTAGGTAATAATAAAATCTAACTTAATAGTCTTTATTTTTTTGTATTTCTCAGCTTCTGATAGTTATGTTTTGAAATTTCCTAGCTTTTCTAGCTTATTTTTAGATTTTTTGATTTTCTTTAAGTAATTCTTAGTTTTTGTTTTATACATTTGATCCTCTGTTGCTAGTTGAATAAATATTATGAATATTTTGATCATGGTTAATTATTTTTCTCATTTTATATATAACTATCCATCTTGTTCTCTCTTTCCTTATTCTGTCACGTATTAATATTGTTGTACAAATTTTCTGTTGGACGTTTGGGGATTTTTTTTGGTGTATGTTATTTAACTTTACTAGTGTAAAATAAAATACAGATATAGAAAACCATAAAAAAAATTAATGAAATGCTAAGTATATCAGGTCAAGGTTCTACGAATAAAAAGATTCCTGGGTCATTTACAAGAGAATCATTTTCTTTCTTTCTTTCTTTTTTGTTTTTTTGTTAATCCTCACCTGAGGATATCTTTCCATTGACTTTTAGAGAGAGTTGGAAGGGAGGGGGAGAGACAAGAAGAGAGAAACATCGATGTGAACTGGAATGCTCCCTGATCAGGGTGGGGAATTGAACCTGCAACGAAGGTACATGTCCTTGATGGGAGACTGGAATCAAACCCAGACCCTGCAGGCCACAGGCTGACGTTCTATCCACTGAGACAAACTGGCTAGGGTTAGAACCACTTTCTATGCTTGCTAAAAATGCATCAGAATCTTTAGGGATGAAACCTGGAAATTTGAACTTTTAAAAGCACTCTAGGAGATTTATTCATTCTGCAAAACTTTATTGAGGGTCTGCTTTGTTCCAGAAGACACTGTAGAACAAGACAGTTACATTTCCTGCTTCTAAGTAGCAGAGATTCTTGTGTATTAACTAAACTTAGAACTGAGGAAGTGGGACAGATAGAAAAAATAATACTTACAATTTAGTATAATTGCAATTATTGTGATAGAAAATATATTGGTGTTAGAAGGGCAGACATTTAGCCCAGTTTGGGGGTGGATGGAAAGTGGGGGTAAAGGAAGGTGTCAGAAAAGTTTCTAGCATGTGATGATGCCTTGAGCACAGTAATTACTGAGGGAGTTATCAGGTACCAAAGACATACCAAGTAAAGAGAGGGATTGAACAGTGTTAGGGATTTTAGGATTGGGATTTTTTCTATACAACTATTGATCCTTCATCACTCTTGTCTCTGGAAGTTCCTCAAATTTAGAGGTAGATCTGATACTCATCCGATATGTTATAAATGTGTTTACATGAATTGTCATAATATTGAAATGTGAAATACAAGTTAATAAATAGCTCCTGCCCTTAACCCCTTGATCCTCCCCCAGACCCCACCCTCTCCGTATTAGTTGATGCATGGGCCATATTTGTCATTAAGTATTTTAAAAACATCACTATATTAACATTTGTGGGGCCTGGCTGGTGTGGTTTACTTGTTTGGGCATCATCCAGTGCACCAAAAGGTTGCTGGTTTGATTCCAGGTCAGAGCATATGCCCTGGTTGAGGCCTCGATCCCCAGTACAGGGCTTGCAAGAGGCAGCCGACAGTAATACATTTTCTTTTTGTCACCAACACATACTTTAAAGCATACTATGATTAAGGGAAAATGAGTTAAAGCACCTAAAGAAAATAGATTTGTGAGTTCAATATCACTTACGAGTCCATGTATTTAGCTATTGGGAAGTTTTCACATGTAGCTAATTATTTATGAAAAGATATTCATATCCTGAACTGTGAGAGAAATTGTACTTGTGAATAACTGCCAAAAATAGAAGAGAATGGTTGATTTAGCTTATAATCTTTAGATTGATTTTTGGCCAGAAAATAGTTGAATATTTGAAAGTAGTGTCATTTGGTGTATAGTCAACATGTTAGTGGCCAAAAGTGTTCTCTATGGACCCAGAGAAAGAATAATCACAGTTGATTGATACCTTACTTGAAAATCCAAGAGCAAGATAAGTTAATGTAAGTTATCTGGTGTTAATAATTTAAATAGAGTACTAAGCTAGATGGAAAATTTACAATCAATTGTGAATTTATTTGGTTTCAGAGTGCTTAATGGGTAGGAGAGTCCATCTAGTCCTTATGGGACAACTAGTTAGGATATAGACTTTGTTTTCCAGGAATTATATTCATTTCCCAGGACCTCACCAGCCCTGCCCCATTTGTTTGTGGTTGATGAAATCATAGCATCTGGACTTTTTAGGGGGAAACTTTTAAAAAAGCCAACTATTACATCAACTGAGAAAAAAATTATCATGAAAAAGAAGACAATAAGGACCATTTTTTTAATATTTTATGCTGTTCCCTTACTCTCATCCCACTTAAAGCACTACATTTTCCTTCTCAAAGAGCCAAAGTTGAATGATAAGACCTCGTTAGATCAGATTCAGAGAATTTTCAACTTTAGAAATATCTGTCCAAATTGCCGTATTCACAGATGATGATATTGAGGTTGCGTTGTTAATGGCTTGGCCAAAGCAATGTAGCTGATTGTTGGCAGGTCTGGGCTGTAACAGAGGTCCCTGGACTGCCAGGCCCACGTCCTCCCCATGACTCTGGGGCTTCTCCGTTTTTCCTTAATAAGCCAGTCAGTTTTTCTTCCCATGTTTTCTTTTTTCTAAATTAATAAGGAAGTTCTTATAGTTATAAATCAGGGCCATGTAAATTTGATTTCACTCTTACTTTCTTTTGTAGCCTAGCAAGATAATCCCAAAGAAGGCTACAAAAAATGTCCTAATTTTAGAACAAGACAAATTCCAACAATACAATCATAATGACCACAGCTAATATTTATTGTATACTTGCATTTGCTATTGTGTGAGTATGACCTTATCCCAAAAGTACTGCAGTAGACACTATTATCTTTCCCAATCTATCAAAGAGATGGAAGGTTAGAGAAGTTACTTGCCCAAGGTCACAAAGCAAGTAAATTACTAAGTAGGAACTTGTGCACAGGTATAACTTACTTCAGAATCCATGTTCTTTACCTCTAAAATGTGTTGCTCATATCTACTAGTTTGTTTGAATGGTACCCATCACAATCTGAGTAGCGATGATAACAATAAAAACAATAACAGTAATACTAATTTTCAGTGAACCTACTGTATGATTCAGGCACAATGCTGAGCATATTACATTTATCAAATATAAGCCTCAGAACTCTTTAACATAGGTATTATCTCCATTTTATAAATGAGAAACTGAAGCCAAGAAAGTCTTAGTACCATTTATAGCCATATACCCAGAATTATAATAAGGCTTATTTTCCAACTAAATTCCATCAAAAACCTATGCTGATGATCTTTGCTTAGTATTTTCAGGTCCTGCATTGGCCTTTCTCAGCCTTTTGTATACATATCCACCTATAACATTAACAGTCATGTTCATTCTAAATAAAAATAAATGTTTAAAGCCGGATTATGTACAATAATAATAGATGATACCATGACAGTGGAAAGAATGTGGTTGTAGTCAATTCATGGATTCAATTTCTTACTGTTTGCTGCACGCTAACACTTTCCTTAAGGTGACTTTACTACATCTGCTCTGATCCATTGTGTGTGTGTGTGTGTGTGTGTGTGTGTGTGTGTGTGTGTGTGTTTAACATTCAAATGATATTCAAATAATATTAAAAAGAATCATTTTCTTTATTTCCCAAGTTTTGGTAGATGACTCACTGGCATTGCTACCTTTTTACTGTAAATTAAGGAAGGCCTAACATAAATAAAGAAAAAAGGATTATGAAGGGAAATGTTTCAGTTGTCACAGCTGGAAGCCTATAATGCATCTGTAAAATATTGGGGCACAAATTGAGAGAGACATGTAAAGAGACAACAGGGAGTTACAGGGAAGAAGAGGGCACTTCTCTAGCATTGGCCTTAAGACACCTTCCAGGGCAGGCAGCAGTAAAGGCTGATGGCAGATGTTCTGTTCCCCATTTTTTATCAGCCTGCAAAATAAAACAATCCAGGGTGTGTCTGCAACAAGAGGACCTTAACAACTCTTTGTGCCTTCCTAACAGCTGCTGGTCCTGTTGAATATTCAGACATTCTGCAGCTGCTCCCAGTCTGTGAGCACATCCAGATGGCTGCCACCAGTATCTGAGTCACCTTCAGGAAGAAGGTCATAAACAATCAGCCTGTGCTTGGGCGACCTTCAACAGAAGATCATGGTGGAAGCCCAAAATAGGGCTGCAATGCCTCCCAGGGGAGGTGGGCCCCTCAGGATTACCAAGTCTCTCTCTCTCTCTCTCTCTCTCTCTCTCTCTCTCATTGTTGTGAGTTTATTTGAGCCAAACTGTCAACATATGCTGGGAAGCAGAACCTCAATGAATTGAGAGAATGCTCGGTTACATCTATATTTATACGTTGTAATCAAAGGAAGGGAGGGACGTAGGTGGGTTACATGAAATCCACTGGTGATAGACTAGAGAGGCAGGAGAAAGCAAAGCGGGGAAACCCCTGGGATTGGATCCTAAGTCTTGACTGCAGAGTTCTCCTGGGAGAGAATGTATATATTCTCAAAAGAATTAGTATAGATTTGAGTTTGGCCCTAGCCCATCTTTAACTCCTGATTGGACACTAACTTAAGGAAGGCAGCCATAAGAGAAGGCCGTATGCCAGATACCACTTAAAAAGATCAGAGATAAGTATGAATCAAATTTACTTTTATAAAAAAAATTAGGGGATTGTAATATTCTTCTATATCTCAAAACAGGAAAATAAATCAATTTTCAAAATGTATGCCTTTTAAATACCCTTTGTGGCTCAGCATAAGACTAGCATAGAGAATAATTTGAAGACAGATGGAGAGAGTCAGGTTAGTTTTGAGAAATATTTGTTTATGCATTTACTGAATTTATTGAATTACATCCATCTATAGCTCAATCTAAATGCTTATTTAATAGCAGCTTTAAATGAACTTTAAAAACTGTTTCATGCCCGGCTGGTACAGCTCAGTGATTGATTGTCGACCTATGAACCAGGAGGTCACGGTTTGATTAGGGTCAAGGTACATGCCATAATTGTGGGCTTGATCCCCAGCAGGGAACGTGCAGGAGACAGCCGATCAATAATTCTCTCTCATCATTGGTGTTTCTATCTCTCCTTCTTCCTTTCTCTAAAATTAATAAAAACATATTTTATTATTTATTTATTTTAAAATATATTTTATTGATTTTTTTTTTTTACAGAGAGGAAGGGAGAGGGATAGAGAGTTAGAAACATCGATGAGAGAGAAACATCGATCAGCTGCCTCCTGTACACCTCCTACTGGGGATGTGCCCGCAACCCAGGTACATGCCCTTGACCGGAATCGAACCTGGGACCCTTCAGTCCGCAGGCCGACGCTCCATCCACTGAGCCAAACCAGCCAGGGTAATAAAAATATATTTTAAAAAAACTCTGAAAATTACACTGATGGAAAGCCACAGGTCCCCCCACCCTTAAATTCTCACCAGAAATGGATGCTTTAAATGCAGGTTTTAATAGTTTGGGAGAGGTAGATTGGCTTTCTTAGATCCCACATTGTTTCTTAATTGCAATCATCTCTTTTTATTTGCTTTTGTACAGCACGATCTTGATTTTTCAGGAGTTGGATGATGAGGATTATTTTTTATTCTCTTGTCACCCCAATTTTTTCCGCTAGTTTCTTGTGATTACACATATGGATTTTTTTTAGAAACATGCACAGTTACTAAAAAGTAAAATGTGTGTCTGTGATTTAAAACAATCTTATGCCTTTACTAGTTACCAGGGAAAAGTCTTCCTTTAAAGCAAAGTGTACTCTTTTTCTAAGTGTAACAGAGCCTATATCAGCATGATCAGAGATGGACCAAAAGAAGAGCAGCATTGATACAAATTCTTCTTGAATAAAAAATGTCTGCTCTCTATTTTCTGTGTACTTTACCTGTGGAGCTTCCAGTAGAGATGAGCTCTCCGAGCTCAGTGACTTCACAAAGCTACCAAGTAATTCTAGTCAAGTCCAGCAGTTAAATTTCGGTAGTCCCAGATCAGAGAATCAATAAATTGAATAGAATGGAGCAGTTCAATGAGCAGTTTCCAGTAATTGTTGATTGTACCTGGGCCTTGCACATATCTATAATAATAAAATCATAATATGCTAATTAGACCAGCTGACCTTTCAGATGACATTCTGGACAAAGACGTGGCTGAGAGGGCCGAGGCAGAGGCAGCTGCCATGACTGCAAGGACCAAACCCCTTGCACAAATTTTGTGCATCGGGCAACAGCAATCAAGGTTCAACTACAACGAAACTGTGCACACAGCCCACAAAGGGGTGCACCAGAGTGCCCATGGTGATTGGAGAGACCGAGCCAATGGGCCCTATAGGACACCTACTACACAAGGCCACTCTATCAACTCAATCAGCTCACAGAGAATAGAGAGCTGTGGCCATACCCAGGTCCTCTCCCCTCCCCCAAGATCCTCTCCTAGCCTGGCTGAATAAGCCTCCACCTTAGTGACTTATAATAAACTAGAGGCCCGGTGCACAAAATTCATGCATCGGGGGGGGGGGGGGTTCCCCTCAGCCTAGCCTGCACCCTCTCCAATCTGGGACCCCTCAGGGGATGTCCCACTGCCAGTTTAGGCCCGATCCCCCGGGATCGGGGCTTAAACTGGCAGTTGGACATCTGTCTCACAATCCTGGACCTCTGGCTCCTAACTGCTTACCTGCCTGCTGGCCTGATCGCCCCTTACTGCCCCCCCTTCCGGCCTGGTCACCCTCAACTGCCCCCCCCTGCTGGCCTTGGTGCCCCTAACTGCCCCCCACTGCCGGCCTGGTCACCCCTAACTGCCTCCCAGCTGGCCTGGTTACCCCCAACTGCCCCCCCTGCCAGGCTGGTCTCCCCTAACTGCCGCCTCCCCACCAGCCTGTTAGCCCCTCACTGCCCCCCCTGCCAGCTGGGTCGCTCCTAACTGCCCCCCCTGCTGGGGCGCGGTGGCAGAAGGGAGCTCTGAGCCCTGGCTGGGGCACGGCAGTGACAGGGAGCTCTGGGCCCCAGGTTTGAAGGCTGGCCACACCCCCGATTGTGGGAGACCTAGAGTTCCGCCGCACCCTGGCCAGGGCCCTGAGCCTTCTTCTGCCACTGCGCCCCAGCGGGAGGGAGCTCTTAGCACTGGCTGGGGCGCGGTGGTGACAGGGAGCTCTGGGCCCCAAGTTTGAGGGCCGGCCACACTCCTGATCGTGGGAGACCCAGAGTTCCACCATGCCCCGGCCGGGGCCCAGAGCTTCCTGTCACCACTGCGCCCCAGCTGGGGCCCAGGGCCCAGTCATTTTGTCATCCCTCACTGCCCCGCCCCCCACCGGCCTGGTCGCCCCATGCGGCCTCTTGTTCTGTTGTCCATTCAGTCATTTAGGTCGTGATAGCCCCTGGCTGTTTAAACATTATTAGGATGAACAAACAAGGACCACAAGGCAAGCGTGGCACATGCCAGTCATGTTCCCCCTGCGGTCCCCTTGGTCTTCTCAAGGCTGGAATGGGGCGGTTTCTGGCTGACCCTACAGATTATGAGGCAAGCAAAGTATCTAAAATTCCTGATTTCTGTCCCATAACTAGAGTATAGATCTCTCCTGAATGTTTACCACGATGTAAGTCTCAGTGGAGTCTCCTTTTCCCCTAGTCATACCTTACACTACTTTGGCACTTAATGCATTGCCGTATACTTGTTTATCTATTGGTTTCTTCAAGACTCTAAGCTTTTTTGATGAAAAGTCTCATATATTACTCACCAATCATGATGTGTGCAGTTATTAACAGTGTTCAATGAATGAGTGAATGAATACCAATTTGTTGGTGAACTCTAACTGCTAGTCTCCTTGGTGTTATATGGATGCAACTCAGTATTTTAGTTCAGTAGTTCTGAAACTTAACCATTTTCAAGAAATATATGGAGAGAACCAAGATGGCAGCATAGGTAAATGCTTGTACTTGCTGCCTCCCACAACCGCATCAAAATTACAACTAAAATACAGAACAACTATCATCCAGAACCATGGGAAAGCTGGCTGAGTGGAAGTACTACAACTAGAGAAGTAAAGAAGAAAGCACACTGAGACTGGTAGGAGGTGTGGAAGCGTGGAAAGGGCTGGTCTGGCACCTGGGTATGCTGCTTTTTTAATGAGGAGGGAGATCGCCTCTTCGGAGGCCACCTGGAGAAGCAAGGAGTTCCAGCCCCAGACCAGACCCCCAGCCTAGGGTTCCATAGCTGGGGAAAGAAATCCCTACAGGCCATAAGAACTACAGACTGTAAAAACCAGTGGATTGGGGCTGAGTGACACACAGGCTGCTAGAGACCCAGCTGCTTCTCTTAAAAGGCCAGCACTGCCCTAGCCAGGGTGGCTCAGTGGATAGAGCGTTGGCCTGCGGACTGAAGGGTCCCGGGTTTGATTCTGGCCAAGGGCACATGCCTGGGTTGGGGGCTCGGTCTCCAGTGGGGGTCGTGCAGGAGGCAGCCGAACAATGATTCTCTGTCATCATTGATGTTTCTATCTCTCTCTACCTCTTCCTTCCTCTCTAAAATCAATAAAAAAATAAAAATTAAAAAAAGGCCGGCACCACAAACTGAATTCACAAGCTCCCACTTCCTCTGAACTCCAATGCCGGGTGAGGCTCTGGGGGACCCAGACACATATGGGGAGAAACTGGACTGTCTGGCATCAGGGCAAGAACTCGGGGGAGGCTTTCTTCCAGATGAAGGTGCTCAGAGCGGTCATTGTTCTTGTGCGGGGACCTCCTTGTGCAGGGCTGACTGGTAGCCATTTTTGTTTGCTCTGCCCTAGTGATTCCTTGAGACCCTGCCCTACCCAATTTACAACCCCACCCAAGCTGTGTGTAGCAGCTTTTGCATATGAATGGTCTGTCCTTTCTCAGGCTAAAAACCTGTCAAACAAGCTGCAGCTGCGTCAGGGAGCTCAAAACCTTTCAATAAAAGTCCCCAAACCTGCACCAGCACCAGCCTGCCTTGCTTCACAGATGGGCCTCGTCAGGGCACTTCCAAACCCGATACAAAGAAGTTGAATCTGCAGATTTCTCTGTAGCTCCTGCTGGGTGGCCCCAGGCAGTGGCTGACTTTGCACCTCCCTGGAGACCCAAGAGCCAGTTTAACAGTGGTCAGTTTGAGACCATACCATATTACAATTCTTCACATCCATAAGCGACACACTCAAGGGGCAGATTCAGTGAGCACCAAAGCCCCATTGAAGCAAGTTTTGCTCCATAGGGGTGTCTCCTGCATAGCAGCTCTCCCATAGTCACAGCCAATTGGCCTGGAGGTCAATTCCTCCCAGTAACACCAACAGCAATCAAGGTTCAACTACAACAAAACTGTGCACACAGCCTACAAAGGGGTGCACCAAGAGTGTCCATCTCGGGTGATTGGAGAGACCTAGCCAATGGGCCCTATAGGACACCTACTGCACAAGTCCACCCTATCAACTCAAGGAGTCTTAGCAGCTACTCAATACATAGAAACAAACATAAGGAAACAGCCAAAATGTGGAGACAAATAAACATGTCACAAATGAAAGAGATGGAAGAAAGCAAACTACTGGATATAGAGTTCAAAACCACAATTATAAGGTTAATCAAGAATCTTCTAGAAACTGCTGAGAAATTTAGTGAGACTTTCAAGGATCTTAGTGAGAATGCCAAAAAAAAAAAAAAAAAAAAAAAAAAAGGGAAAGGATCAGTCAGAAATTAAGCATACACTGACTGAAATAACGAATAATTTACATGGATTCAACAGTAGACTAGAAGATCCTGAGAATCAAATCAATGATTTGAGGAAACAAAAAACACCCAACCAGAAGAGAAAAAAGAAAAAAGAATCCAAAAATATGAAGATAGTGTAAGGAGCCTCTGGGACAACTTCAAGAGAACCAACATCTGAATTATGGGGGTGCCAGGAGAAGAGAGAGAGCAAGATATTGAAAACCTATTTGAAGAAATAATGACAGAAAACTTCCCCTACCTGGTGAAAGAAATAGACTTACAAGTCCAGGAAGTTCAGAGAACCCCAAACAAAAGGAATCCAAAGAGCACCACACCAAGACACATCATAATTAAAATGCCAAGAGCAAAAGACAAAGAGAGAATCTTAAAAGCAGCAAGAGAAAAAAAGTCAGTTACCTACAAGGGAGTGTCCATATGACTGTCAGCTGATTTCTCAACAGAAACTATGTAGGCCAGAAGGGAGTGGCAAGAAATATTCAAGGTGATGAATAGCAAGAACCTACAACCAAGATTACTCTACCCAGCAAAGCTATCATTCAGAATTGAAGGTCAGATAAAGAGCTTCACAGATAAGAAAAAGCTAAAGGAGTTCATCAACACCAAACCAGTATTATATGAAATGCTAAAGTGTATTCTTTAAGAAAAGGAAGAGGAAGAAAAAGGTAAAGATAAAAAATATGTACAACAAAGTGACAATAAATACATATCTATCAACAAGTGAATCTAAAAATCAAATGAATAAAAAATCTGATGAACAGAATAAACTGCTGAATGGAATAGAATTAGAGACATGGAAATGGAACAGACTGATGATTCTCAGAGGGAAGGGAGTGGGGGGGGGGGTGCGGGAAGCGATTAGACAAAGATCTTATCTGCATGTATGCATTACCTATGGACACAGACAATAGGGTGGTGAGGGCCTGGGGTGGGGTGGGAACTGGGTGGAGGGGAGCTATGGGAGGAAAAAAGAGGGACATCTGTAATAATCTCAACAATAAAGATTAATTTAAAAAAGAAATATATGGAAAGTTTATGCAAGTACAGTTATATAAGCTCCACTTTTGAGATTTTGTTTCAAAGGGGCTTGGATGAATCTGCACTTTCAACAAGGAGCCTCATTGATTCTGATGGAGAGAGTCTGGGGGCCACATTAACAAGCTTATTCAGCTGTATAGTTCTTAGGGGTTTGAGGCGTAGTTAACCTCTAAAGTTTAATATTTCTCTCTTTTTTTCAATGCCCTATAACTGACTAAATTTCAGGACTTGTTTTAAATTTGCTTTACCCTACTCTTTTAATCAGTTTTTTTTCAAATTATAAGAGAAAGTTTATTTAGAAAGTCATAGATGTAGAAAAGGTGAGCCAGCTGAGCTGTGTGGGCTCAGAGCATGAGTTACAGAGGCAAAAGAAGGGCCCTTGGAGCTTTGGAAAAGAAAGGCAAAGAGAACGTGCCTCAGGGAAAGAGAGGGAGAAAGGCATGGGGCATGCTCCAGAGAGAGAGAGAGAGAAAGAGAGAGCGAGAGAGCTGCTTCATAATTGCCTCCATGTATTACCTGGATCATCTGGACTGAGGGAGATGCCTCCTGTCCGCAGAGAGGCACGTCTGCTCTCTGGACCAGCAGTGCAAGATGGAGACCCTCTTGCCCAAAGTGATGTTCCAGGGCCTCTTTCACCTCCCATTTCACGTGTGTCTTGCTCAGCGTGCTGTGCGGATAACCCGGAGTGTCCAGCACCCGGACCTGCAGGGTTACCTCTTGCCCCCCTCGGCGCATGAAGCCATGGAGGTGACAACTTCGGCCCAGACTACACTCTCTGGTCACAGAACATGGAGCAAAGCTGCTGTGGAAGTCAGTGCTTCCTAGAAGAATGTTGCCAGCAGAACTTTTTCCACTCTGAGTCATGCCGAAGAGGGCCAAGTTGATGACCATCTTGTTGGAGTCCGTCATGGCTATGAGTAACCAAAAGCTTAGCATAAGCAGGTAGGTTTCTATGTTCACCCATGTAAAGCTTCTTACCTGGCCTGAATAATTAGGACATTGTTAATATTAACAATTTTTCTATAGCCTAAAGTAATGCAATGTCTAGAGCACTCCAAGCATTACCTTTAATTTGCTTTCCCCTCATTCATAGTGACTAAAGGGTGCAGGAGTGATTCACCAAAGTGGACACACCCCAGTGAGGAGGGAAGATTGAAATCATATTAGTAGTTTCCAATGGAAGAGGAGAGAGAAGTCAAATATAGATAAGGAAGGGAAGAGGAAGCAAGAATTACAGGACAATGAGAAAAACAAACAAACCACCAAATGACATAATAATGTAAACCATATTAACTCATCAGTGTGGTAAGTGAGTTGGTTTAGGAATGGGTACTGAAGTTCTGAAGTTCAAAGCTAGCAGCAGTATTTGAAAATTAATTACTCCTGGAGGAGAAGTAGAAACACAACAGTGGAAGAAACCCCCCTTCTTGCATTTTAAACAATGCCCCCCACCATCCCACCTCCCCACCTTCCCACTGCTTGAATACACAAGTGGCATCTGCAAGAAATCATCTTTCCTAACTTCCTGACTGCTTCTCTCCTATGAAACATGAATAATGTTAAAGAAAACCTGTTTCTGTTTACTTTGTTGCAACCAGGTGACATTCTGATGAAAATGAGAATGACTTATAATTTCTGTTAGAATATCCTATATAATAAAAGCCTAATATGCTGTGTCCGATCGTCCAGTGACCAGTCAACTGTTCAACCAATCAAAGCATAATATGCTAATGATATGCTAAGGCTGCTGACCCACTTGCTATGACGTGCACTGACCACTATGGGGCAGATGCTCTGACCAGTAGGTTAGCTTGCTGCTGGGGTCCAGCCGATTAGCACTGAGCGAGATGGGTTGGACATGCCCTGGAGCCCTCCCACGGTCCCTCCCCGGCTGGCCAACCTCTCGAGCCCCTCCCCTGCCAAATCATGCACGGGTGGGTTCCTCAGCCTGGCCTGCACCCTCTTGAAATCTGGGACCCCATGGGGGATGTCGGAGAGCCGATTTCAACAGATCCCACAGGGCGCCAGACACAGGGCTCACCCAGAGGGGCCCCACCTGTGCAGGAATTCGTGCACTGGGCCTCTAGTAATTAATAAATCATTTCCATGGCTCACCATGGTAAAGTATTGACTTCTCAATAAAAAAAGTAAAGTCCAGCCCTGCCAGTGTTGCTCAGTGGTTGAGCGCTCACCTATGAACCAGGAGGTCACAGTTCAATTCCAGGTCAGGGCACATGCCCGGGCTGGGGGCTTGATCCCCAACAGAGGGCATGCAGAAGGCTGCTGACCAATGATTCTCTTGTATCATTGATGTTTCTATCTCTCCCTCCCTCTCCCTTCCTCTCTGAAATAAATAAAAATATATTAAAAAATAAGAAGAAAGTAAAGTCCAACAGATTGTGCAGTTCAGTTAGGAGAAAGAACCTTGGGAGACTCTATTCCATTTACAACTCCCCTAAATTGTAGTTTATCTTTTATGCAGAACAGAAGCCCCTAATAGCATTACAGAGTCATCTTTCATTTTCATTAGATCAATGAGGCAGTGCTACTGGACACGTACCAAAAGTGCTCAACTACCGATTCAGAAATAGACATTTTAAACTGCATATTTATTGTTTTTGTTTATAACTTTTATTTTTATTATACAGTTCCTGTATTATATATATAGAAAGTACCTCTGGCCTTTCTTGTCCTCTAATGCCCCTCACCCCAGTCTACTCAGACCCTAACATTAACACCTTGAAGGAACCTCACACCTCCATACCAAAACACTAATTTTTGGGGTCCCTCAAAGTGACCCCAGCTCACCCAGCTCATTCAGCTATGTTGGCTGGAATTTAATCAGTCAGATTATTTTTTTACTCCTGAATCAGATGTGTGATTTTAAAAATAATATTTATGAAATCCCAATCCATTTGCTGTATATCACGTACCTTTTCCAATGTTAAAAATTCTTTTTCTGCAAAGACTTCCCTTGAGCTGGTACCGGTGTTCTTTGGTATGAACTTTAGACTTTTAACATGATTATTGTACCACTCCGGGACTGATACTGTAAGTAATTTATTTAGTAGTTAATCTGTTACTAGGATCCTCTCTATAAATGATTAATTGTCTTTAATCAGCACTGAGTTTTTCTGTCATCTGACAGACCTGTAATTTCAATAGGTACTTTCTGAAACTTCTATAGCTAGAATTAAATTCTTTGTTTTAGGACATTGTTAATATTAACAATTTTTCTATAGCCTAAAGTAATGCAATGTCTAGTTTCTGTTTAACACAAACTAGACATTAAAAACAGAATGTCTAGACAGAAACTAGCCATTCAAAAGGCACAGCTATATTTTTTCCATTGTAATTAATGAATACCATTACTTTATGAAAATTGCAATAAATTGATATGTAATATATGTGAAATAAATAGGCACTGACTTCATAACAGTATTAAGTTCATAAATTCAAAAATTCTTTAAGGAAACTCTTGGCTAGTTCCATATAATTGAAATTTATTCTTTTATTTTAATTAATACAGTCACTAGCATGATTATATTAACACATACTGTTTTCATGTCAATTAATGATAGTCAATAAGTATAATTTACTATAACTTGAAGAAAAATAAATTTTTATTAAAATGGGGCTTTTATTTCATTACTGAACACCTACATTTGATTTTCCCACTTCTTAGTATATAACCTATACTTTTCCAAGATACTTTCTTGTGTGTAAGAGGTAAAACCTTTTTTTATTTTTTTAAAATATATTTTATTGATTTTTTACAGAGAGGAAGGGAGAAGGATAGAGAGTTAGAAACATCGATGAGAGAGAAACATCAATCAGCTGCCTCCTGCACACTCCCTACTGGGTATGTGCACACAACCAAGGTACATGCCCTTGACCGGAATCGAACCTGGGACACTTGAATCCGCAGGCTGATGCTCTATCCACTGAGCCAAACTGGTTAGGGCAAGAGGTAAAACCTTTATGTGGTTATATTCTGGTTCAGCTTCTCCTGTACTCCTCAAACACTCTGTGAAATATGTATTTCTGCATGGAGGAATCACGCAGGCATCTGGAACGCCTTATGATTTCATGGGCAGAAAGTTAAAGTCTTCTTCCTGCGTGAATATGACAAGGAAAACGTGAACTGGATTCATTCATCTGACAAGCACATTTGGTTTTTCTTGAATGAAGTAGGAAGAACCTCCCCCAGGTGGCAGTAGCAGCCTGTTTCCTAAGAAGTAATTTTGAACTAGAATTTATTTTCATTTTCTTCCTGAAACCATAAACTGACATTCTTCAACGAGGTGATCTACATCAACACATAGGACTTGTGTGGAAGGTTTTTAAATAAAGGCAAGACTGAACCTTCTTTCCCATGTTCGTTACAAAAAGTGGCACACATACAAGGTTCTTAGTTTTTAAACTTTCTTCCACTTTGAAAACATAGTTTAAATCATTTATTGAATGCAACATTTGACTGTTTAAAAAAAGTTTCAGAGTTTCTACATATGGTTAAAAATACAAATAATTTTCAAGACATTTAATGGAGATTTCATACCTGAGTCCACTTAGAGGTCATATAGGAGAGTAATCTATACTAATAAAAGGGTAATATGCTAATTAGACCAGACATCTTCTGGACATCCTTCTGCATGTCCTTCCAGACAAAGCCAGGGTGGCGGGGCCGAGGCAGAGGCGGATAGGGGCGACCAGGCTGGCAGGGGAGGGCAGTTAGGGGTGACCAAGCAGGCAGGGGAAAGCAGTTGGGGTGACCAGGCCAGCAGGGGAGGGCAGTTAGGGGTGACCAAGCAGGCAGGGGAAAGCAGTTGGGGTGACCAGGCCAGCAGGGGAGGGCAATTAGGGGGGACCAGGCAGGCAGGCAGGTGAGCGGTTAGGAGCCAGCAATTCTGGATTGCGAGAGGGATGTAGCCAGTGAACCATCCCCTGAGGGGTCCCAGAATGGAGAGGGTGCAGACTGGGCTGAGAGACCCCCACCATGCACGAATTTTGTGCCCTGAGCCTCTAGTCTATACTAATAAAAGGGTAATATGTTAATTAGACTGGGTCGACCAGACAGGACATCTTCCAGTTGTCCAGTTCTTGTTCCAGAAAAGCCATGGTGGCGGGGGCCCGAGGCAGAGGTGGTTAGGGGCGATCAGGCCAGCAGGTAGAGTGGTTAGGGGTGATCAGGCAGGCAGGCAGGTGAGTGGTTGGGAACCAGTGGTCCTGGATTGTGAGTCAGATATCCCCCCTCCTCCCTGAGGGGCCCCAGACTGGAGAGGTTGCAGGCTGGGCTGAGGGACCCTCCCCCCATGCACAAATTTCATGCACCCGGCCTCCAGTGTGTTAATATTGGATGATATTAAATGATTGGTGTTAATTATTTTTGAATTAGGGTGAAAAAACAACTTGAAAAATCACCTCTTTCTTTTCAGTCTCTTGGTTAAATATAATTTAACAGGGATAAAGCTGTATAACTTTAACAGCTGGCTCCAGGATTCTCTGAGAAAGGGAACCACCTCTGTTTGAGGATAGTTTGATTAACTATTATGGGGATCCTGAGAACATGAACCAAACTCATATAAAGTGATAGCTAAACTGTTGGGGATGAGGGAAGGGCCAAGAAAAGTGTAGGAAAGATTATATGGGTATATAGAGGTGGGAGGGATGGAGAAAAGGAGGAAAAAAGGAGGGAGAGAGGGAGGGAAGGAGGAAGAGAGAGGAGCCAGAGGTGGAGGAAAAGGGTGAGGAGGAAAACGGCCAGGAGGAGAGAAGGGTAGGGGGAGGAAGAGGAGGAAGAAAAGGAAGAGGAGGAAATCTCTCACTTGTGGAAATTGCTAAGGGACTATTTTAGAGCTATTTTATTTAAATAGTTCTTACCTTAGAGCAATTTGATTTAAAGATTCACAGTTTTAGATAAATTCCAATTTACATCGGCTTGAACTGTGAACCCATTGCTAGTGTGTTAGCTTTTCATAACAAAGAAGACCCTTAGAGTAATAACCAGAATCTTTATTTATGATGTCTAAATGACCTTAACCTTGGCCAATACTGCTCCAAGTCAAGAGGAACACCGATAAGGTGGTTAAAATTGGTGGTAATTTGATTGACTCAGTTTGAGGAGGTTTTAGAATAAGACATCAGATCTCACCTTTCAAAACATTTTAGAGAACAGTGGTCATCAGTTTAAACTTGGGGACAGAAGATCCTAATTTGAACACAGTCTAACGGCTCTTGGAGCAATGAAGAATGCCCATGGGCAGAAATATTGATGGGAATAGGAGGCTTTGGTCCAAACTTGGTTGGTTTCATATTTTAACGTCTCTACTACTCCCATCACCACACAGGAGCACTTATGTTTTTTGTTGATGTTGTGGCTGTTGACTTTCGTTTGTTTGCTTTTTTTGTTTTCCTTCTGAGTATTTCTAATTAGTTTTTTAGAATTATTAATGAAATATGCACACTTCAAAGCATTTAGGAAATTCAGAAAAGAACAGAGAGGAAAATAGAAGCACTTTTAAATCTTCAATACTTAGGGCCCATGGGGCAATGGCTCCTCTTAGGGACTGAGAAAGTGAGTACACTTCTTTTTCCAAACTACCCATTTCCTCCCCCTATTCACTGCCCTTCCTTAAAAATCACTACAGTAATGAGAGGCATTACTAATGGGATTATGTTTAGTATGTGAACTGTGTGAGTCAAGAGTAATTGTTGGCAATCAGGATATGGTATTTTGCTATGCTACTGCATTTAATTTTCTAAGATTTATTTATAATTTTAGCAACATTATTAATAGTATATTGGATTATAGCTTTCTATTTTTATCCTATATTTATCAGGTTTTCAGGAATACACTAACTTCTTATCATGAATTAAGAAATTTCCTCCTTTTGTGGTACTCTGCAATAATTTAGATATCTTGGCAACTATATATCCCTGGAAGGTTTGAAGAAATTTTCGGGAGAACAGCTAGGCCCAAAACCTTTCTGGAAGTCATTCTTGAACAACTTAAAAAATTTCTGTCGTGGTAATTTGACTCTTCTTGTCTCAATATTGGTGATTTATAGTATAATCAATATATATTTTACCCAGATTTAAAAATGTTAAAGTATAATCACCTCTATTTCTGGTTTTAGATTCCCCTTCTTGTTCTGAAATGCTTATATAACAAGTTTGGCTTTATGTACTTAATAAATGTTTGCATATGCACCCGTGTGTGTATGCAATTAACTTTTGTACTTTTATAGTTTGAAGTGGATTTCCAAGAACATAAACAAAATTTATAATCTGATGCCTCTAGGACATAATGATTTGATTTACAGAACTAAACTTTGGCCACTAAATCTGAGCCAATTATTGGCCACCAACTCTGAGGCATTGTTGAAAAGATAAATTCAGTCTTGAAAGCAAGAATAAAATCAGTAAAGTTTTAACTCTATACTTGCTAAAGGAACATTAAATGTTGAGAAAAAAATGTCAGCACAATAAACATGATTCCCAAAATTTGTCAAATGATCTCAAAGTTCTCAAGCCTTATTCTTGAAAAACTTGCTAAATTTTATTATCTCAATTTAGATCCTTTAAAAACCTTTATTGTCCATTTTTGAGAAACAAGGTAACAGACTATAATGCAAAATACCATCAAAGATATATTAATATAAAATAATTTTATATGTCAAAAATTTGATATGTTTTAGTCCTCTTACCTTAAAAAATAGCATGCATTTAACCTACATAGATAAATGGTATTTTATTACTAAACTAGAGGCCCAGTGCACAAATTTGTGCACCTTGAAAGGAACTGTGGGCCATGAGGCTGTGGTGGGCACAGGGGCAGGTCTCAGCCCATCCTTTGTGCCCCTGCCCAGCCCCTCCCACCATGGACCAAATGATACTACTAATTACAGAAAGGTCTGCAGACAGGGGTTCCCCTGTCTGCTGGCAGCCCCATTCCTGCCACTGCCACTCCCAGGTGCTGATGGCACAGGCCCTGCTCGCACCCACTGACAACATGGAGCAATTGGGGTTGGCGCTGTCAGTGGGTGCGAGTGGTGGCTGCTGCCCCGATCATCCCTCAGGAGCAGGGGGAGGTGGAGAAGCCCTCAGGGGCGATCGGGGCCTGCAGCCACCGCTCACATCCACTGATGGTGCCGAGTGATTGGGGCTGGTGCCAGTTGCCAGAAGAGGGTACAAGAGGCAGCTCCAGTGCCGGCAGTGGGTGTGAGCAGGGCTGGCACCCACAGCAGGTGCGAGCGCTGGGTGGGACCACGGGACATGGAAACAAAGACTTTTTAGTAACCAATAGAGGCTTGCCCCGATGACAGTAACCGGCACCTTGCCTTGGTCAGGTGCCCCTGCTCACCTGCTCCACCATCCCGCTGTGGCCAACACCCACCATGTTCCGCGCATCCCCTGGTGGTCAGCGCATGTCATAGTGACCGGTTGTTCGGTTGTTCCACCGTTGGGTCTATTTGCCTATTAGCCTTTTATTGTACAAGAAGACACAGAAGCTGAAGGTGTCATAATGATTAATAAAGCTATTGACCTCTTGGCCTCTGACACAAGACACTGGGCTGGCTTTAGTGTCTTAGAGATTCTAGTTATGCCATGTATATTATTCAATTTCAAACTTTTATGAGTTATAAATTATAAAATGTATTTGGAAGTACTGGAAACTTCTCTTATGATATAAAACAGTGATGTTCAACCCTTTTCATCTCATGGCACACATAAACTAATTACTAAAGTTTTGGTGGCACACCAAAAATTATATTTTTTGCCAAACTGACAAAAAAATCGGTATAATTTTGATTAATTCACACTGGCCAGCTACTGTTGTGTTGGCTGTTGTCATTTTTTATTTGACAATCTAAGACAGTGGTTCTCAACCTTCCTAATGCTGCGACCCTTTAATAAAGTTCCTCATGTTGTGGTGACCCCCAATTTCATTGTTACAAATTGAACATAATTAAAGCATAGTGATTAATCACAAAAACAATATGTAATTATATATGTGTTTTCCGATGGTCTTAGGCGACCCCTGTGAAAGGGTCGTTCGACCCCCAAAGGGGTCGCGACCCACAGGTTGAGAACTGCTGATCTAAGGGAAAAGAGGTTGGTGCCCCTGACTAAGTAGTCAGGTATTGCACGTTTTAAAAATTCTTGCTGATATAAAGCATCATGAATGCCATAAATAGTAGTTAAAAGATGCCACATCTAATTCCTCTTAAACTTGATGCCACAAAATCTTCCATTTTATGAGAACAACTTTTTTTTTGCAAAATAATTTAGAATCTCAAGTTAATAAAATAGATCCTACATAATAATAACTATGACTTTTCTAATGTAGTTATAATCTTCCTAGGAACCTAGTTTTTCTTTTCTTACAAAAAAGTAATGTTTTTTCTCTTAGCAATAGTTGTGATATGGAACTAGCTTCCTGGATACTGTCACACGAATTTGCTAATAGCAAAATGCCTGAAACACTACCGACAAATGATACTACTAATTACAGAAAGGCCAAAACATTCTCTCAGTTCTTTGGTATCTTCCCATCTGATGTTGAGATTAGGTAGGGTGTGTGTGGGGGAATGAGGCGGGGGGGAAGGACGTGTGTGTGTGTGTGTGTGTGTGTGTGTGTGTGTGTATCTGTGTATGTTCCTTGTTTAATGTGGGCCTGCAATCATCAACTAAGCTATGCAAAATACGTCATTCATAACAATAGGACAATTTTATCAGGCTCTTATCAGAGTGCCAGCTAATGGATGATATAGTTCTTAGCATTAAAATCAGTTCTTTTTTAAAAAATGTTTTTTTGAAATATATCTTTATTGATTTTAGAGAGGAAGGGACAGGGAAAGAGAGATAGAAACATCAATGATGAGAGAGAATCATTGATTGGCTGCCTCCTGCACGTCCCCTACTGGGAATCAAGCCCACAACCCAGGCATGTGCCTTTGACCAGAATCAACCCGGGACCCTTCAGTCTGAAGGCTGACGCTCTATCCACTGAGCCAAACCAGCTAGGGCTAAAATCAGTTCTTAAGTGTTTCCAGGGAATAAAATATTGGGTGGCAAAGCTCTACTATATAGCAGCCTTTTATTTAACCTTAAAAGGTAAAACAACAGCAGATCACTAAATGTAATTTTGTGACCAGGAAAAGCAAGTTGAGATTTCTAAATTCCTAACTACACTGAAGAGTGACTGAAATACTAAGAAGAATCAAGTATTTGTCATCCATTGCAGATTTCTATATAATTCAGATTCCTAAGAACGCATTGTAGAAAGGGAGGTAGAGTGATGCAGAAAAGAAAATGTCAGTTTAGTGTTTGTGTGTGTGTGTGTGTGTGTGTGTGTGTATGTGTACATGCAACGTTATATACAAGTTCAGCATAATGTAATAGGAAGTTAAGACTTTTATAGCACATGTACCAGGCATTGTTCTAGACACTTTAATCTATTAACTCACACAACTTGCTGAGGTTTTAAAAAATATATATTTATGTATCTTTGATGACATAATAAAGGACTTTCAGACACAGAGAGGTTGAGTAATTTGCTCACGGTCATACAGTTGGTAAATGACAGAGTTGGGTTTGCTCTTTTTTTCAGAGTGGAGTTGTAGGTACTCATCTGCTCAACTAGTTGCTATTTTCATTTCACTGTGTCACGAGCTCCCTGGCTCTGAGTGTAATCTTTCCTATAAGTCACTCGATGTCCTGACCCCCAGATAACAACAGAGTTGCCTGAGGGAGGCCAGGATCCTACTAGTAGGTGGTTGCTTGGCCCTCTAGGTTCCTGACACCAAGTAACAACAGTGAGCCAACACAAGTGATTATGCTGTCAACTTAGCTTTTATTACTTTCAGGTTTAATCCAAATTACAAACATCACAACACACACACACACACACACACACATGTATTGGGGGTTAACGAACCGAAAGTCCAAGTGTCTCAAATGTCCCTCTGGTCAGGGTTATCAGCAGAGCGGTGGTTACCGGTCACTCAGAGTCACACGAGCCTCGGTGTCCAGGGGTCCACATCTTGCAAGGAAGACTGCTGAACTAGCTTGAGACAGCAAGGCCCCGGATTTATCAACGACCACCAAGCCAGACACATGAACTGTCAGCCTGCCTCATTCGCAGGAGAGTGTATAGCAAGTGTCACTGCTCTTCGTTTCACTTTTATCCTTCTTGTGGAGGTGTCTCCCTTCATCTGTTATATTAGCTTGTGTCTCTGAGATTAGCCCTCGAAGTCCACATCAAAATATTTGGCAACGTCCAGGAAGATGCGTGGTCATCGTTATTACTTGAACCTGTGGGTTGCCTCCCTTTTGCTGGAAGCCTAGGACTTGGCTATTAGCTCAGACCGGTATGTGTTCAGATAATGAGGTTCAAACACAAGTTGGAGTTAGTTATACTAACTGCTCCATGAGGTTCAAACACAAGTTGGAGTTAGTTATACTAACTGTTCCATGAGGTTCAAACACAAGTTGGAGTTAGTTATACTAACTGCTCTCCACAAGCTGCAGCACTCGGCCAGAGCAACAGGCTTGTACACCAGAGTGTAGGGAAGGGGAGAAGGGACACTGGAGGAAGTCAAAGCAGCATGGGGAGTTCAATTCATCAATATATGTAAACTGGTGCTCTATTTTTATGCTTTTTCCCCTAAAAATGTTTTGGGGACACATTTAAAACATAAAATCAAGAAATGCTGGATTTTCTAAAGGAAAAGTTAAAGTTATCCAAAGTTAGTTGAAGTTTGGCAATAATGGGCTTTGCTTCTGTTTTGGGACTAATCTTGTTGATCTAGAACACTTTAATCATAAAGACTCCCCTCCCCCCTCAATCTCAACCAGAACAATAATAGTAATCATAATGATAACAGCTGTACTTAAGGGGCAATTATTGTGAACCAGGCACGTGCTCAGTGCTTTATGTGAATTTTTTCATGTCCTCCTCACAACAAGTTTATGTTGTAAATATAATTATTATCACTTTCCCAGGGAGGAAGCTGAGGTTCAGTTGAAGAATTCTTCCAAGGCCACACAGCGAGGGAAGCCCAACCCAGGCCTACCTGAGTCCAGAGACTGTATGTTTATTTACTATATCATAAAGTGAATATAAACACAAAAGGAAAATGCTAAGTGCTTAACACAAGTCTTTTGCTTATGTTCTACTTAATTCTGGTCATACCCAATAGCTATCCTAAATAACCGTGCTGTTAACGTCTTATACTGAACTGGTACTGTACTTCTGTGATCGTGGTCCCGCACAGTACATCACATCCTGCTTGTCAGCCAAGTCTCCGCAGAAATTAACAAGCATGATTTAAAAGTCAGAGGCAGAGCCGGCGAGAGAGTGGGTGGTAAGTTTTAAGAATGGTTTTCAGGTGCTCACCACATGAGCTAAGTGCAAAGAAGACAAATGCTAAGGTCGATACGTTGTGTGGTCTATGAGAGATGAGGTCAGTAATGCAACACTGTAGTGGTAAATTTCGAAGAGAGACATATGATATTTACATAATTCCTAAAAGGTGAAATTAAATAGGTCTGGATAAGAGCCACTATCTGTGCCAAGCATGATTATATGAAATTGAAGTCATTGCTTTATAGTATTGCTATAAAATTGCTGGGCTCGAAAACAAACTGTAGGCCTGCAGTATTTGGAGACATTTATCTGAAACACATTGTTGTCAGCTTAGATGTGGTGGAAGAGTTGAATTTGTTCTTCTGGCCAATTTGGGAAGTTATGCAGGATATTACAAAATAGAGTAAAGATCATGTTTACATAGTCCAATAGTAAACTTAATTTGGCAAAAGAAATGGCAAGACGTAGATTGCGTATATAAGTGGCAAACAGCTTTATGATGCAGTCCTGATTTAAAATAGCAATTTCTAAATTCTGTGATGTGCACAAAATTCCATTATAATCAAAAGACAAAAGATAACATTTAGAAAAGATGTTATGCTAAATAAATGCATAGATGGCATGCAACCTCGTGTAACAATAAGGTATCATAAATGGTGTTTCCTCTTCTATAAAATAGAATCAATATAACCTTGTGGGGCTAGTGATATAATGTATATCAATTGAATGAAAGACTCTATGTAACACACCCTACTGAAGTGCTTGACACATAGAAAGTATTGGTGAATATTCAACGTATCCCAAATGGAAATGATTAAATTTGCTCTAACCCACTTGTTTTTTCTAGCTTGGTGAGTAGAACTCTTCAATAGGAACCTGGAAGTTATGAATGATTTTTTCCTTTATTTCAACTTAAACTCATCCAACTGGTGAAGAAATATTACTGATTTCCCCTTTAAACATCTGTCCAATGCACCCATCCCTCTTCTCTGGTCCCATGGCATGGTCTTACCTCAGGCTCTTTTGATTGACTGCTTAAATATAATGAGATAATTTCTGAAATGATTAGTCCACCTTCCTCTCAGTCTCCCAATTTATTCTTCATGTTTGTGCTACGAAGACCTTTCCATGATATGATCATGTGTAAAGTCTTCACAAGCTCCACATTTCTGTACGGTAAAAGGGAACTCCTTAGTTCTCGTCTTTACCTCTCTCTCCACCCCTACTGTGCTCCACTGCTGTAATGTTCTCACTCCTGTTCTTCCCCAATGTGGTCATGCTGTTCCTCCTACATGTCCACTCTGTCATTATCTCTGTTTGGAATATTCACTGCCTCACACTCGTAACTCACTTGAACCCTTTGTACGGCAAATATCTACTTATCTTTTAAGACTCAAAATATTTATTGTTAAGGATAAAAATGTAAAAACATAGAATACAATTCGGAGTGCCTAAATAAATTCTTACATTTATAGTAATTTTCTGCAAAGTGCTAAGACATTCGGAGGGGGAAAGAATAGTTCTTTTGAACAATGGTGCTGGAACAACATGATATCCACATGAAGAAAGTGAAGTTAGACCCATACCTCACATCACATACAAAAATTAACTCAAAGTAGATCATATATTAAATATAATAGCTAAAACTATATAAATCTTAGAAGAAAAGATAGGAGTAAGTCTTCATGATTTTGAATTAGGCACAATTGTTTTAGATATGACAGCAAAAGCAAAAGTGACAAGAAAAAGATAGATAAGTTAGACTTCATAAAAATTAAAAACTTTTGTGCTTCAAAGAACATCATTAAGAAATGTTAAGACAACCCACAGAATGGGAGAAACCATTTGTAACTCATATATCTGACAAGAGACTTAACCAGAAAAAAAATATAAATATCTTACAACTCAATAATAATAAAAGGACAATGGAATAATGACAAAAGATTTGCATTAACATTTCTCCAAAAATATACAAATGCCCAATGAACACATGAAAAGATGCTGGACATAATTAGTCATTAGGGAAATACAAATTAAATCCAAAATGAGATATCACTTCAAACCCATCTTGGTGGCTAAAAAAAAAAAAAAAAAAAAAAAAAAAAAAAAGACAATAACAAGTATTACTGAGGATGTGGAAAAATTGGAACCCTCAAACATTGCTGGTGATGCAGCCACATTGGCACGTCCTTGAAATGTGAAACATACAGATTTATCATATGATCCCAACATTCCACTTGAGAGTTTAGCTAAGCTACTCCATGGTACTTGTACCTTAGTATCCACTTTGTTTGTCCAAGCGGCCTACAGGAGCCTTAATCTGACACTAGCCTTCTTCTGTAAGGGTATATCCTGGATAACAGCTCACAGAGTCACAAGTAAATGTAAGTTCCTGACATGATTCCCCAGCACGCCTCTTAATTGTCTCCCAGGCCTGCCAGTGTCTTCCTCTGAGAATCTCTTAATAAGACCTTTGTAGGAATTACCAAAATTTTGCTCTTTTGGCTTGAATTGACCAATCTGGCCTTAGCCCAAGGGTCCCAAACACTCTGCCCATGGACCCTAATAAAGTCATGTGCCCAACATTTTCTCTCTCTCTCTCTCTCTCTCTCTCTCTCTCTCTCTCTCCTGCCTTGATCTCTCTGTGTGGTCCCTTGAGGTATGCCAGGTACTTCTTCAAGGACTGTGAGTAACAAATTTCATAGCACCACTGTAAGACATATACGCATGAGGAAGGAAAACAAATGTTCACACAAAAACTTTTACGTAGTTGTTCATAATAACGTTATTCATAATAGCCAAAAAATATAAACAACAAAAATGTTATCAATTAATTAATGGGTAAGTAAAATGTGATTATCAATGCAATACTTCTCAGCAATAAAAACACATGAAGTACTGATACACACGACATGTATCAGCCTTAAAAACATGATGCTAAGTGAAAGAAGCCAGTAACACAGAATCACATATTGTATGATTCCCTTTACATGAAATGTCCAGAGTAAGCAAATCCACCGAGATAGAAAGAAGATTAGCAATTGCCAGGAGGTGGGTGAGTGTGGAAATGGGGAATAACTGCTAGTGAGTATGAGGTATCTTTTGGCATGATGAAAATATGTTATAATTAGATAGTGGTGATGGTTCCACAACTCTGTAAACACACTAAAAATGTGCAATTGGGCACTTTTAAAAGGTGGATTTAATGGCATATAAATTATATCTCAATCTGTTATTCATGAAAATATAAGTTAAAAATATCACTTTTTTTTTCCCTAGTTACTTCAGTAGTCAATTCTAGTCACATCCTCATGGAGCTTTTCCCACCTCCCTCCACACCTTCTCCATGATGTGCTAATGACAGCTGTCTTTTCCATCTGTACTTATTATGCCTGGTGAAATTTTAATTTCCTTGGGAATAACATATTGCAGTTATTTATACAACTGCATCTCTCTGTTTGACTTTAAGTTCTTTCAGGATAGGGCTATTGTGTTATGGATTTTTATATTCCTGTTATTGAGCACAGGACTTAGCACTCAGTGGGGGGATTTGATAAATGTTTGCTAAATAAACAGAAATATTAAACATTAATTCCCATACTTCTTTGTCCTCTACATTTCACTATTAATAACATTGTTTCATTGTGTCCTTCATTATATTTGACTAGTAACCTGGTGCGCGAAATTCATGCACATTAAAAGGGAATTAATTCCCTTAACTGGTTTGGCTCAGTGGATAGAGCATCAGCCTGCAGACTCAAGAGTCCCAGGTTCGATTCTGGTCGAAGGGCATGTACCTTGGTAGCGGGCACATCCCCAGTGGGGAGTGTGCAGGAGGCAGCTGATCAATGTTTCTCTCTCATCGATGTTTCTAACTCTCTATCCCTCTCCCTTCCTCTCTGTAAAATATCAATAAAATATATTTTTTAAAAAAGGGAATTAATTAGCAGAGATATTTTAATATTGCTATTTGCCCTTTCTCTATAATAGAAGTGTGAGAGATGAAAGGAAATTAGTAAAATGTATATGAAAATAATATATAAATTTATTAATAAATAAACAGTAACAAAAGGATATAACAACAACAGAGGCATGATATAAAAACGACAAAAACATGATATGAAAACAACAAAAACATGATATAAAAACAACAGTGATGCAAACAATGACTGATAAAGTGATTAAACTTATTCTAATATCTCCCTGTACACCACATTAAGAGTGAAAACACTTTCAGAGTGCTTGACTAATTTCCCTTGTGATGAAGTACTTAGAACTTTAACTGTAACATCACATGCTCTTCACACTCGAGAGAAAGCAACATATAACTGACCATGTGAAAAAACGGGTTCAGGTAGGAATATGCCTACTTTGTCTAGAGTTTGTCCTTTTGATTTGTCAATAGTCATCACAAATGCTGGCATCGTGGGAAACCATCATCGAATCAATTTAAATGGGAGGCCTGTGTCAGATGGGGACAAATTAATTCTTGGAATCAGAACAGCCTCTCCCTTTGCAGATCCTGTTAATACTTCAGCTTTGATAATGTTAGGTCGTAATCTTTTGATAATAAATCTGGTACCATTACAAAGACCCCATTTACTATTGAGATTTCTCAATAGCATGATGATTGCACCCACTTTCAATTTTAATTTATGACATGGCATTCCCGAAGGAGTAATACTATTAAGAAATTCGATGGGAAAATTTTCCTTTTCAGCATCATCTGTGGAATCAATGGAATCATCACTCAAATATGTGTGAAAATCTCCATTGAGTATATCCAAATTTTCTTCATTTAATTTTTGAACATGCTCATTTTTTGGACAAAGAATTGCATGTTTACATATATTTTTAATATTATCTATAGCAGTGGTTCTCAACCTTGGCCGCACATTAGAATCACTTCGGAATCTTTTTAAAATCCTGGTTCCTGGGCCTCATCCTCCAGAAATTGTTTCTTTGTTGTGGGGTGAGGCCACAACATCAGTAACAAAGAAACAGAATTAAAACATTATTGTGGGGAGCCACTACAGTGTTTTGGACAGGTTCAAGTCTTGGACTGATGAGAGGGCACAGTCCTCTCATTGCCACGTGCAAGTCCCAGCTTGGAGGGCAGGGCCCTCCCAGCACAATTATAGCCAAAAGCTATAGTTTTAAGCTTGAACCTATGGTCTGAACAGGTGGCCCCACGTGCCAGAGTGATGTAGGCTTGATAGAGTTCAGGTGCATGTAGTTGAGTAGGATTGAAACCCAGGAGAATGTTGTAAACATCTTGGTCACGCCCTTACTTTGCCTCGTAGCATCTGCTATAAAATAAAGGAATGGCTGTGGGTGTGGTCGCTGTCTCTCAGAGAAGCAGCATCTCACCGAGACCCGGCTTTTAGCCTCTTGTCTGTCTTTTCTAAGCCTTTCTGCCACCCCCATTCAGGTTCACCCCTGGCCGTGCTGGCGTGGCACACTTTAGAAAGATATGCCTCCACACTCCCAGGGTGGGTTCCTGTCTCAAACCCTGCCCTTACAGGAAACAGCTCTAGGAAACAGCTCGGGGGAGGGCACAGCCGTTGCCAAGACAATCCCTGCAGGACTGACTTCCTTCCTCTTGGTCATGGTTCTTCTGGTCATGATGAACACGACCCAGGGTTTTTATATAAGTAGATCATTTATTGTGGACCTTTATTATATTAAATAACTATATTTAATTTTTCAATTTGCTTTTTTTCCTATGCAATGAGTATATTTATTGGTTTGCCTTTTATAATTATCAGTGATGGTACATATATAAGAGAGTGTAATGAACCTTAAAGAGCACTGACTTTGGAATAGGATCCTTGTATTTGAGTTTTAATTCTGCCATTTACAAACTCTGGCACTTTGGATGATTATCATAATATTTTTTGAACCTTGATTTCTTTCATTTATAAAGTGGGGATAATAATAAGCAATATATTTTAAAGTTACTTTGTTAGGACTGTTTAGTTAGTATATTATAGAAAGTACTTAGCTCAGTGCCTTCATACATGTGTTCATAAATGTTATAAAATACATACCCACACATACCATACCTGATAATATTCCTTGAGGGCAAATGTACATATGTACCAACAGACACACATGCACACATGCTTGTTGAACACTAGCCATTTATGTTACTTTTTCAGTTACAAGCTAGGAAATATACCTTGAAGTTCTATGTGATACCTCACAATTTTAACATTTTCTTCATCATTTTAATTAATTTACAAGCTGCATAAAAATATTATGCGAAACAATATCTCGTTGGTTTTATTTCCTTTTTAAAGTGCAGATGGAAAAACTGAGGATTTTGGTCCCATGATTATATAACTTGTGTATCACAAACAATGATTGAATGAGTGAATGAATGCAATGTAGCAATGCTTCATACTCTAGTCAGCTTTTTATTTTAACAAGGAGGTGTTGCATTTCTATTTAAATGCAAATGCTGCTGCTAGAAATTTTCCTAAAAATCAATATTATTAACTAGCTGATGAGTCCTTAAACAAAACCATCAATGTGCACAGGGAATCCATTTTGCACTGTAATGGAGTACAACCAGATCTCCCAATATGTGGATCTGCCTCTATGTCCTGTGATCTGGAGATGCAAATGGATCATGTAACTTGCTCTGGGTGAGAAAGAACTCAGTCTTCTTGTTTTGTTCCCTTATTTGTTAATTTATTTCAAGTTGTACCCAAGAATACTACCAGGACATGAATGTATCATTCTTTGTTCAGCCACTGGGGGGAAAATAAATCATGCTCCAAATCTTAGCTTCTATAGACTATCAGAGATAATTCTAAAAATGTCAACTTTTGTCTGTTACTTTAAGCACCTCACAATCTACTTTGGAACGTCCATGTTCCTGGAATGATTAGAAACAAAGATGTCTGAGGAAGAGGAAAAAATGGTCTAGAAGGAAGCTTTTCTGAGAAGGATTCTGAAATCACATCAGAGCTCCGTGAGAACAAGTACCACAGTCAATTACTGAGGTTTACAATGGCTGTGGTGAAGAGAGGGCAGAGGTACTTGAGCCATTTCTTTATTTTTTCATCTTATGGCCTTAGATCTTCTATATAAAGTGGATGTCTTTGGTATTACCTGATCCTTATTCGGTAATTGAAGGAAGACGTGGAGTTAAGGTGATAGAAAGGAAGTTGTATTTATTAAACATCTATTATGTGCCAGGCACTATTAAGGCATTTCATATTTAATTCTCACAATAATCCTTTGGAGTAGTTATTATTATCCCACTTTGAAAGTTCAACTCTCTTACCTAACTTGCCTTAGCGTGGTTGGTAAGGTTCGTTGATTGTTTTTTTGTACCCTTGGCTTATATACAAAATGTCATGTTCTTTCTACTCCATTAGGTCAGAATCTAGCAGGAAATAGATGACATATACAAATGGGACAACTGAGGAGAGTTACTAAGGGGCCTATTTGTAAAGGTGTGGGCATTGATGAGAGAAACCAACAAAGATGAGATGTCCCTGGGGCTAGCATGAGTGAGGGATTACCTGCCTGGAGGGGTTAAGGAAGGAAGTGGTCATTAGAGAGTAGGTGTTACCTGACAGGAACACTGGCTTCTGATAGAAGATGAACAAAATCTCAACCCATGGTGACTCACAGGGAAGGGAGAGGAGTGAGTAAGTATCCATCCTCACTCTCTTTTCATCATCTTCTCTCTTGTTGGTGACTCCCATTGGCTGAAACAAACTGGAAGCCTGAGGACACTGGGGTCTATTGAGAAAGTCCAAGATAGCCAGTCTTTTTGCAAATATAGAAGGCTGAAGTAGAAGGGTCAGAAGATCTTGAAGGCAAACAAACTATATAGCACAACATTCCATAATTCATAAGGTAAACAGTGATAGATTGTGTTACGAGGTACTTTCTTTGGACTTTCAATTCAGCAAAATAACTTATCCACAAAGCCTAATGTAATTCATTGAAAGAAAAGGGTGATGGAGGGGACTCACCCATTGAAGACACTAGTTTATCCTACATTTGCAGAAGTCTGGATGTCAGGAGCCCAGGGCTGATTCAGCCATTCTGTGATGTCATCAAAAACATCATCTCTCTTTCCATCTCCTCTCTGTGCTGGTTCTCCCTATTTGTGGCTTATCATTGCCAAGTTAAATGTGCCCCACCATACCCCCAGGTCAAAGATATGTATATATAGGAAATCCAGAGCCAAAAGACAAAGGCTTTCTCTTTATGAAGCTTTGTCTCTCATACCTGATACAAAATATTAACCAGAACTCCCAGGAAGACATATCCTTACATCTTTTTATTATTATTTTTTTAATATATATATTTTATTGATTTTTTCACAGAGAGGAAGGGAGAGAGATAGAGAGTTAGAAACATCGATGTGAGAGAAACATCGATCAGCTGCCTCTTGCACACCCCCGACTGGGGATGTTGCCCGCAACCAAGGTACATGCCCTTGACCGGAATTGAACCTGGGACCTTTCAGTCCGCAGGCCGACACTCTATCCACTGAGCCAAACCGGTTAGGGCATCCTTACATCTTATTGGTCAGAATTGGGTCATGTGCACAGCCCTACTGCAATAGGATTTGAGAAAGCAAGTCTACAACAAAGGGGAATTGGAGCCTTTATTATCAGCCTTGGCCCTCAGCAACTCATGGATAGTAGAAACTATTCTACTCACCATTCTCTCACATGTATTTCATAAATTTAAAATAAATAGGCTCAGAGATATGAATCCACTTATTTAAAGTCACATGGCTGGTAATTGAAAGAACTAGGCTTCAGTCCCATACTGTCTGATCTAAAAGCCTGTGTCTGAACCTTCACATTATATTGGTATTCTAATGAGAAGCATTCTCTCAGTGAGAATGTAAAAAAAAAAGAGCAGAGGACTGAGGGCTAGGCTGTATCCCACCCATACTCAATGTTCCTTCTCTCCATTTTGTCCTGTTGCATTAGCTAAGCTATTCATTTAGATCACTGTGACCCCGAGACACTGAAAACTGTGCGCAATGGGACTTAAAGAGTAAAGTGTCTCAAAGTTTTCACGGGAATTCCTTTAAAAAATGTGTAGTCATTCACTTTCCAACAAATCTGAGAAGTGTATGGAAAGTTTCCATTTTCCCACAGAAGAAGCTGAGACATTAAGTAATGCTGAAATTGGCAATGCAGAAGTCACAATGGCTGGGAAGAACTGAACTTCTTAAAAATGCTCTAATGCTAGGGCCCCCAGAGCCACCTATTACATTTTTAATGCATCGCCACTGGGTATTCTATATATACCTGTCAATTTTACATATTTCCAGAAGCCAACTTTTCTCTAAAACCAATGAGAATTCTAACATCTAAAATTATTTAATTCTTTTTTCCAGCTTTCAAATGAAAAAAAAAATCCTTTGAGAAAAAATATAATTCTTTCTGCCTCTAGATCAGGGGTCCTCAAACTACGGCCCGCGGGCCACATGCAAATACAAGTGTTGTATTTGTTCCCGTTTTGTTTTATTACTTCAAAATAAGATATGTGCAGTGTGCATAGGAATTTTTTCATAGTTTTTTTTTAAAAACTATAGTCCGACCCTCCAACAGTCTGAGGGAAAGTGAACTGGCCCCCTGTTTAAAAAGTTTGAGGACCCCTGCTCTAGATGCACCCACATCTGATTTTCTGGAAATCATGTTTTGTGTGACCTAATTTGAAGAACCCATTGAGGAGAAAAGAAGCTTTAAGAGTAGTAATTGATTACAGTCAACTTCTCATAATTTGTAATGTCTTAATGTTTAATCCCACTGTGGAAGAAAACTTTCTGTTTTAAATTTGGATGATTGAATAGTGACTTAATGTGCAAATTGACAGTGATTGTTTAAAAAAAATCCATCATGTTGATGATTAAAGTAACAAGGGCTGACTTTTAATTTAATGTCCCCTTTACCAATCACACTAGCTTTTTCCGATTTCCCCAGGAATGGGTGGAAAAGCTTTTGCTACTCATCACTCCATTGTTTGTTTGTTTTAAAAAGTAAGTCTTTATTATAGCAACAGGTCTAAGAGAATGTTTTTGGGTGTTTTTTGTTTTTTTTAAAAGATTTTTAGAGAAAGAGAGGAAGGAAGAGGGAAAGAGAGAGAAACATTGATCTGAAGGGCTGCCTCCTGCATGCCCCAGGTCGAGTCGCCAACCCAGGCCCTCACCGGGAATCCAACCAGCAACCTTTTTGGTGCCCAAGACTATGCCCAGCCCACTGAGTCACATGGACCAGGGCTCTAAGAGAATGTGTTTAAAGCTTTATAGGGTGCCCTAAAATTGAACCATGACTAATGTTTGTGCATGCTTATCATTCCTGCTATTTAGTTATATCAGGATTTAATAGATCTTATTAAAGCAATATAATAACTACAAACTGCTAGAATACCTACTAGCTAGCATTCTAAGCCTTGTTCTTGAATTAATTACTCAAAGCCAAAGTGTTCATTTTCTTTAATTTTATAGTAAAGCAGATGCCAGAAATCCTGATTCTTGCCCTGGTGTTGCTGCTCCTACCAAGCCCTGTAAAATAAGGCAAATCAATGGACTTTTCTGAATTTGACTTTCCCTAAAAAGGAAATTGAGAAATATGGACTAGATATTTTTAAAGTTACTTCAAGCTTTAGAATTATAATTCCAGTATTATAAAAAGAGAGTGGTTATCCAAATCCAGGCTCAGAAATTAACAGAGTTTGGCTGGTTTTAGCTGTAATAAGATAAATGGGCATGCATCTAGAGTAGGCATATGAAGGAAATCCTGATTTCCACAAGGATGTAACTTAGACTCTAAATTGATACCAATGCCTATTAAATAGAGGGAAAAGAGAAATGTCTTTCTCAATACTGGAAAATGATGTAGGGGAAAGGTCCTATAAATTCTTTCTTGGTTTTTCTCCCCGCTCCTCCATTTGGCCTCCTCTTTCCCACCCCTCAGCACCTTGCTGATGCAGAACTGTCAGCTGCTGGGAGTTAGTGGTGGGACTAGGGTTTTGCAAATGACCTCACCTTGTTTTGAATTTCTGTTTTCCATCTACTTTTGGCAAACATTGCTGCATTTTTAATAAGTCAATCTACTTTTAATATAATTGATGAGCATTCCATTTCTCTCCAGTGTAATACTGAGATTGTTTTGTATTGAGGAACAACGAAGCCTGGCTTTCTTTCCCATGAGGTCCCCCTGGCTTCTGCTGCCATTCATAAAATAACTCTGTAATTTACTTAAGCCTTTATCCCTCCGCTTCAGCGGCATAAACTTTTTCCTGTGGCCCCGTTCTCTGGTTTGCAACATACCTCTTCTCTCTCCTCCACTATATTCCTCTCCTCTTCCTCACTCTCTTCTCTATTTCTGGACTTTGTTATCAAATCAAAGGTGTGTATGAACCTGGCTGGTGTGGCTCAGTGGTTGAGTGTCAACCTATGAACCAGGAGGTCATGGTTGGATTCTCTGTCAGGGCACATGTATGGGTTGCAGACTTGATCCCTAGTAGGGGGCATGCAGAAGGCAGCCAGTCAATGAGTCTCTTTCATCACTGATGTTTGTATCTCTCACTCCCTTTCCTTTTCTTCCTGAAATTAATAAAAATATACTTTAAAAAGAGATGTGTGTGAGCCACAGAGCCCTCATCAATTCTCTTCAGGTGGACAGATTGTGCAGGAGACTGGCATGAGCCATATGCAGTAAACCCTCTCATTTGAGGTCTTCCTGGCCCCTCTGCCTCTCCCTAAAGTTAGGTGAGAGAACCATTCTCAATCATTATCTCAGGGATTCTCCCTGGAGATGTGTATTGTGTGTGTGTGTGTGTGTGTGTATGTGTGTGTGTGTGTGTTTATTGGGAGCTGTAGGGGAGGGTGGGGATGATACTGAAAGTTCTATACCTCAAGTAACATGGTTGGTTCCTTGGCAACCAGCCTCAATATATAGGTGAGATTCAAAAGTCACCTCATAACATAACAAAAATTAATTTTACCTCCCTTACCACTTAGAAAACCCCAAAGGTTTTAGGAGCCCTATGCCAGAAATGGATGAAGACCAAATACATATTTCTTATTATAAATCACAACATCACTGGGAAAGATCTTTCCTTCTCTCCAGAGAGCATTCTGATCAATTTACATAGACTATGGGGGAAATTTTTCTAGTTAGAAATTCAAGAAGGCCAAACCAAGAATTTCATAACTCACAGGGATAAAATTTCTCAGGGAAAATAGGGTAGATTTCTGTACATTGAATAATTTTCTGGCTCCGAAGAAAACTGTTTGGTTTGAGGTGTGAACATTTATTTCTATGTAAAATCATTTGCATAGACATAAAATGGAAAACATACATAAGAAATGTAAAGAAGACCTGTAAAGCACTTCCTTCTTTCTATATTTTAATCACTGTCCCCATGAAAGTTTTGCATTACAAATGGTCTTATTTTGAGACCTTGTTAGAAATTACTTAGTTGAATGATATAAATATTTAAAGGGAAAACATATGCTGGAGAAACACAAAAAATAATTTTCTGTATGTGTCCCTACTTTTAATTTCTCTTTCTTGTAAAGTGAGCACCTGAAGTCAATTGGGGAAAATTGAGAGTAAAATATATATAAAGTCGGTGTCTTTGCTATGGTTCATAGAGTGTTCTTTTTCTTTTTTAATTGGACTTAGATTTGAAACAAATTGTGCTTTCAAAGTCCAAACAACACACACACAAAAATCACTTACATGTGCTTGCAATATTTTTATTTTCCCATATTTTCTCTAAAGGAAATAAAAATAACTAGATTGCTAATTTGTATTTTATATACTAAAATTATGGCTTTCAACTTCAAATATAATCTCATGTGAAGTTATGTAATTAATTAATTTAATTTTTTTAAATTTATTTCAGAGAGGAAGGGAGAGGGAGAGAAAGAAACATCAATGATGAGAGAGAATCATTGATCTGCTGCCTCCTGCACGCCCTCTACTGGGGATCGAGCCTGCAACCAGGACATGTGCCCTGACTGACCGTTACCTTCTGGTTCATAGGTCAAAGCTCAACCACTGAGCAATACTGTCCTGGCTCATGTGAAGTTATTTCAAATGACTTTTTAAATTCCCTGCTGCCACACCCTCATATAAAAAACACTTGACTCTCAATCAGTGATGCTTTAGAGGAAAGATGTATATATATACATATACACAGATATCAGTCTAAATGGCAGGAATTATTGATATGATTAAACTTGGCTCAATCCAAATGATAATTATCTTCAGAATTGCATGTATTCTCAAAAATATAACTTTGTATCTAAAGTCTATTTAGCAATTCTTCCAGACATAATGCTTTGTCTTATTTTCTACACATTAGATTTTGAACTAATTGGAATTTATAAAATAAAATCGATTAAAGCCATGCTTTTGTGGAAGGAATGGTAATGGAGAACATTCAGAAACATTTAGGCAAATTATAGCATATTTTGGAAAACCATAGAGAGATTAATAGTAAGGATGAGTAGACTCTCTAGGGTTCAGGACCATAGTTGTTCACTGAGTGTAGGAGAGTTAATAAATACGTTAAAACATTTATTGGTAGGTTCCTAAAGCACTGTAGGGTAAGCTTAGTTGGGCCAGCCATTCAGTCAGTAATCACTTAGACAAAATCCTCAAAAGAGGATTATCCAGGATGGCCCTCTTTCTCTGACATTGATCAAAGAAACTACTACGATGTAATTTTAATTGATATAGAATATCATTAGTTTGGAAGAGTTTGAAATGAACATTATTTACTTTCATTCTGGTATAAACTATGTAACAATAACATCTGAAATCTATCGTTAATTTACCTTCTTCCAAAATGAGGAAATATGACTCACAATAAGCTATAGAATCATGGATCTCTGCTGCCTGCCCATATTAAACCCATGACAGAGGAGAAATGTTTCCTTGAGCCTTGGGGTTGTGCTGTCACAATAAATCAAATACAAGTCCCTGACTGTCCTGAGATGGGAAAAGGAGATATATAAGAAGGTCATAGGTCCCTAGCTGGATTGGATAGAGCATTGGCCTGCGGACTGAAGGGTCCTGGGTTCGATTGCGGTCAAGGGCACTTACCTTGGTTGCAGGCTCCAGGCCCTGGTCGGGGGCATGCAGGAGGCAACCAATCAATGTGTCTCTCTCACATTAGTGTTTCTCTCTGTCTTTCCCTCTCTCACTCTCTCTAAAAATCAATAGAAAATATATTCTCAGGTGAGGATTAAAATAAATAAATAAATAAATAAATAAATAGTCATAGAGTGTTTTGTACCTCTTCTGTGCTGGGCTGCATATCTGGCGCTTTGGCCAGACGGGTCACACTGTGCTGTCTGTTCCTAAAACACATAGATAGGAAGGTACTGATGTCAGGCCAGGCCTTGAGATATGGTCTCATGGCCCCTTCCCAACATGCTGTATTCTCTGTTCCTAGAACACATAGATAGGAAGGTAGTCACTGTAATGATGCTATACTGTGTCGGGAACTAAGGTTTTGTAATTTTGTGATTTTTGCAAATAAAAATGCTGCAATTCCTGTAGTCTGGGTTGCAGTTCAGCCTCTGCTTCGGCAGGGTGCTGTAACTGTAGTCAGCTGGCCAGCTTAATAAAGGCTCTTAAATTTAAATTCTGAGTCGGTGGTCTATCTTGCTGAGTGAACCCATAACACTTCCTGATCTTAAACTTTGTCTGTCATCTTGTGTTCCACTGTTAACAAGCATGCTGCAAGCTAATTAACTTAATCCAGTTTCATTATCACTCTCACTATTAAAAAAGTCTTTCAGCCCAGCCAGCATGATTTAATGTTTAAGTGTTAACCTATGACCCAGGAGGTTGAGGTTCGATTCTGGTCAGGGCACATGCCGGGGTTGTGGGCTTGGTCCTCAGTAGGGGGCTTGGAGGAGGCAGCCAAATGATTCTCTCTTGTTACTGATGTTTCTGTCTCTCTCCCTCTCCCTTCCTCTCTGAAATAAAAATATATTTTAAAAAATCTTTCATGTTGCTATCTTGTATTCTCCCTATTGTAATCTAAGAACATTTTAAACTAATTTCCTCTTTTTTTTGTTCTCATCAGAGAAAAATAGCTCATTAAAAGTTTCTTTGCAACAATTCATTAAATTTTATTTTCCATGGTAAATAATAGAACGTGACTTTGTTTTCATTCATGTCTTGACCAACAGGCATTTCCTGCCTATTTCATAAGATTGTTGAAAGGATTCACCAATTAGTGTACATAAGATTCTTTAAGCTCCATAGAAGAAAGTTATTAAGCATAAACATAAAATTTTACTAGGAGTAGAAATTAAGAAGAGAATGTCTCTTTTTACCATTGTCAGTTTTAGATGACAAATATATGGGCTCTACTTTTATGTTTCTGAATAGGGCTCTCTAGAAAGTATAAATGGATTAAGCAACAGCGAGGTAAAGCCTGTAGTTTTCTGTGATTTCAATAAGTAACATTCATATCAACTTCACTGGTATTTTAAATGATACACAATTTTTTCCCCTCTCAAACATAATTCAGTCTCATTTCTTGGTTATTATAAGAACTGTTATCTCAGAAACACAAAATCTGAAACATGTGCGGCTAATAGTATTGCTGTTCTATAAGGGTCAGCTCTGAAGACTCTATATAAAGCTTGGTTAATTTAAAATGAAATAAAAGCAGCTGTTGTAAGAAGTGCAGTATAAATGCTCTCATTTAAAGCTATATTTTATTTCCCTTCTTAATTTTAGTTGTATGTTTTGAAAGAAAGAATTTATTCAAGAAATAAAATCAAATCTGATTTTGCAAAGGTTCTATAAACTTGCTAAAATAGGCAGCATGAAATCATAAAACTCAATTGTAGTCTTTTCTCCTTTTCACAAAAGAAAGGAATATGGAGTGGTTTTTTTTTTTTTTCTGAAATAGGGGTGGTTATAAAATGCTTTGTTTCCTTTACAGCAGATTACAAAAAGCGTTAAAAGCTAAGACTTATATTTCAGCCTTGGACCCTTTTTGCTCAGTGGTTAGAGTGTTGGCCAGTGCATTGAAGGGTCTTGGGTTTTATTTCAGGTCAAGGGCATGTACCTGGGTTGCAGGTTGAGTCCTGGCCCAGTTGGGGCACGTGTGAGAGGCAATGATGTATCTCTCTCACATCCATGTTTCTCTCTCTCTCTCTCTCTCTCTCTCTCTCTCTCTCTCTCTCCCTTCATCCCTCCCTTTCTCCCCCACTCCCTCCCTCCCTCCCCCACTCCCTCCCTTTAGTCTATCTAAAAATCAATGGGAAAAAAACATTCTCAGGTGAGGATTAACAAAAACAAACAAACAAACAAACAAACAAACAAAAATTATATTTTAAACCTTAAGGCTTCAAGATTGCTTTGACAAACAGAAGGAAACTACATTACTCCGTATAGGTTTGGCGCACTCTTTTCCACTATTTGCAACTCAGGGCTTAATTACAAACACAATAAAGCCATGGACTATTGACCACATTATTTAGACAACTCTTCAACCAGATCCTGAAAGTGGATTGGTATCAATATTTTCTTGACTTCAAGTTAAGATTTGTCTCAGGTCCTTGAATTTTCCATTGTTTAATTTGTCCTTTTTAAAAATTATTATTATCTTGATGTACTGTTGTGTAATTCTGGTGAGCTGTATGAAGCCCAGATATCCATCTCAAAATATTTTTTAGAATTTTTTACAATGAGAAGATATTTCTTTTATAACTTGAAAAAGTAAATAATATAAATTCTATACAGATATAGAAAAAACAGTTTAAATTTGTGTGTGTGTGTGTGTGTGTGTGTGTGTGTGTGTGTGTGTGAATCATGTCTTTATCCATGGGGGGACCCAAGACTTGGATCATCTACTAGTATATTCATGTGATTAAGTTTAATGTTTTGAAGAATGTTTATTGGTATATGGCTGATGATATAACTCACAGCACTATTATTATATTCTGGAAATATTGCATTATTAATCTATGATATAATAAACTTGTATTAATAATTGATTCCTTCTCAAATAATATTCTTAAGGTTGTAAACTCTGAATTAAACTAGTGATTCAACAATAAATAAGGAATTAACCTTTATCCTTCTATTTAACATATTTGGGGATAGAGATATAATCCAACTTGGAAAGTGGTCTTTAGTTCACTCCAAATTGCTCAAATTCTTATGAGATGACAGTGTGTTCTAACCTAGAAAAAAAATATCAAAGACGTGAGTTAGAATATATTACAGTGATTATGTAGAGTAAATAATTATGCCCTGAGACAAATCAAGGCATGCAGACAGATAAGGTTACACAAATAATGTTTTAATAGGTCCAGGATGGATTGTTGTATATAATTATTGAAACTACAACTTATTCCATTTTTATGTTTATGACTCCCACATTCCTGGGGTGAAGTGCTGGGGTGTAGTCAGGAAAGCAGGAGTAGGTGCCATCTCTCCTCAGTCACCTCCTCCTGATCTTGAGAACAAGGTCACCCTTCACTCTGCCCCTGATTACTTTGGGTGCTTGTGATCAGTCCATTTTGGGCTCTTTTGGTTTCTATAGTTGTAATAAACTCTTTCCTAAAAATAAATAAGTAAATAAAAGGCATCAAACGGAGTCATTAAATATATATTAAACATAATTGGCATGAGTTTGGACTTTAAGGGTGTTTGAATTTATTTTCTGAAATAAGGTGGTAAATTTAGTTTCATATATTCATAAGAAAAATATATTTCAGATATCTTATTTTAAATCATTAAAATATAAGCATATTGTATTTAATTTTATATGTCATGAACTATATTCTGGGTACTAGGAAATTTAACAGTGAACCAGTGAACCAAATTGCCCCAAATCTCTAAACTAGTGAAGATTGCATTCTAGGAGGAAATGAATGAGTCTGAAGTTTAGGTCAATAAACAAGACACTTAATATGGAAATATGTAAAGGGTATTAAAGAGGAGGGATTATCAACAAAGTCAGATGCTGCTGACAGATTCAAGAAAAAGAGGTTGAGCAATGACCTTTGGATTCAGTATTAAGGAGGTTGTATTAGTCAGGATTTTCCAGAGGAACAAACCAATATGATCTATCTATCTATCTATCATCTATCTATCTATCTATCTATCTATCTATCTATCTATCTATCTATTATCTATCTATCTATCTATCATCTATCTATCATCTATCATATACCTATCTATATAATCTATCTATGATCTATTTACCTACCTATATATCAAGAGATTTATTTTAAGTAACAGAGGGTGCTGGAAAGTTCAAGATCTGCAGGGTAGGCCAGGAGGCTGGAGATGTAGGAAAGAATTGATGTAATCTTGAGTCCAAAGGCAGTTTGAAGGCAGAATTCCTTATTAGGGGACTTCAATTTTTTCTACTAAGCTCTTCAATTGATTAGATGAGGCCAACCTACATTATGGAGGATAATCTAATTTACTCAAAATTTACTAACGTAAATTATTGTAGTTGAAAATTATTTTCACATCAATACTTTCACAGACACTGGTATTAACCAAATAACCTAAACAAGTCGACACTTAAAATTAACTATCACAGAAGTCATTGATAAAACTGAGAAGTATTATTCTATGGAGTATTATTCACTACTATAATAATTTTACTATTATTCTATTGCAGTGATTCTCAACCTTCCTAATGCCATGACCCTTTAATACAGTTCCTCATGTTGTGGTGACCCCAACCATAAAATTATTTTCATTGCTACTTCATAACTGTAATTTTGCTACTGTTATGAATCATAATGTAAATATCTGATATGCAGGATGCATTTTTATTGTTACAAATTGAACATAATTAAAGCATAGTGATTAATCACAAAAACAATATGTAATTATATATGTGTTTTCCGATGGTCTTAGGTGACCCCTGTGAAAGGGTCATTCGACCCCCAAAGGGGTCGCAACCCACAAGTTGAGAACCGCTATTCTATGGAGTATTATTCACTACTATACCCCAATGTCTTAGCATTGTATTTAGCTCAATAAATATTTGTTGAATAAATATGTTTTTCTACTTATTTTCCCTTAAATATTATATCATCACTTGACCCAAAATGAATAGAACATGCCAAAAAAAAGCAAAACAAACTTCAAGAAACATTTTTAAATTTTGGTTACTAAAAACATTAGAAGTTTGAGGAGTAACTAAAATTATTCAAAAACTGGTCAATCAAAAACTACAAAAGTGCCTCCAGCCAGCCAGCATGGCTCAGTGGTTGAACATCAACCTGTGAACCAGGAGGTCACTGGTTTGACTCCTGGTCAGGGCACATGCCTGGGTTGTGGGCTCGATTGCCAGTGTGGGGCATGCAGGAGGCAGCCCATCAATGATTCTGTCTCATCATTGATGTTTCTCTCTCTCTCCCCCTCCTTTCCTCTCTAAAATCAATAAGAATATATTTAAAGAAACACAAAAATAATTCTACAATCAAGTATGATGAAAAAATACTTAATACAAATGATCAAACATCTAAAATATTTTAAAAAGCCAAATTTTATGGGGTTTGGTTGTGCTCTTATACTGCCAATAATTACAATTATAGTACTACTTTTTATATGGCCTCTATCTGGAAAACTTAAAAATAAAAATGGTAACTACTGATACATCCCCAAATACTGGAGAAATGTCTGTAAGATCCACAGATAATTAAATATTTTGGCGACACCTAGCAGATTTAACTTTGTTTCCCATTAAGTATTTGCTAGAATTTTCAAGTTACTAGGTGGAGAAATTTCATTGTTTTACCTTTACTGTCTGGGAACATTTGAATCTCCAAAATCTGAGTCTTTTTCATTGAATGACTAACTTCCTGATGTCATTTGGCTTTTTACATTCCAAGAACTGGGCCTTCCGCAACAATCTTCAGATCTTTTAAAGTTCTTAAAATCAATATGACTCCGTTTATTTCTTTTCTTAATTGAATTATACTTGGTTGAGTTGCCTGGTTTATTGGTACAACATTGATTATTTTACCATATCATAGATCAAAAGAATGTTTATGGGTTACCATTAAAATTTCTAAATTAACTAAACTAAAGGTATGTGGTGAGGTAAAAATAAAGCACTTCAAATACTATTTCATTGCAGCTTAGTTTTATGATATAATTTGTCACAGTATGTGAACATAGGTTTTTTCCTATGCAATGTCACTCAACAAATTATATTTGTTTCTACTAAAACAATGATTTTATATACTTTGAAAATGTGTAGATTAGTTATTTCCACCATTCCAAAATGATTCAGAATAAAATTCTACTCACAAATAATTAACTCAAGAGAAAATCATTGTTCATCATTTGGTCATTTCTGAGGAAAAATAATTTTGACTCTAAAATCTATGTGTTATTGATGTTAAGTTAACCATTTTGTATTGAAATAATACATAGCATTTTCCAAAAATTTAAATTTATCACTTAATGTCTATTGATAATATAGTTTTATGTTTTTAAACAAAATGTAACCATTCTGTATGTTTATCTTGCTTATGTTTTACATACATTTTATAACTAATTTATCATTTTTTGATAATTTCTGACATTTATCTTTCAAATATTAATTCTGTCCCATTCTCTCCTGTTCTGGAATTATAATTGAATAAATATAAATTTTCAAGTTTTTCCACATATCTTTTTATACTCATGTATTTTCTACCTTTTTATTTTCCAATGCTTCATTAGTAAGCATATCTCCTGTTCTGTCAGTTTAGTTGACAAAAATACTTCATTTATAATTATTTTAAAACTTGTATATATGCTAAGTGAAATAAGCCAGTCAGAGAAAGATAAATATCACATGATCTCACTCACTTATGGAGTATAATGAACAACATAAACTGATGAACAAAAACAGATCCAGAGACAGAGAAGCATCGATAAGAACGTCAAACCTCAGAGGGAAGGTAAGGGAGGGTCGGGGTAAGGGGGAGAAATCAACCAAAGGGCTTGTATACATGCATATAAGCCTAACCAATGGACACAGACAAAAGGGGTGTGAGGGCATGAGTCTGGGGGTGGTGGGGGGCAATGGGGGGGGTAAGGACACATATGTAATACCTTAATCAATAAAGAAATTTAAAAAACTGCCAAAACCGGTTTGGCTCAGTGGATAGAGCGTCGGCCTGCGGACTGAAAGGTCCCGGGTTCGATTCCGGTCAAGGGCATGTACCTGGGTTGCGGGCACATCCCCCGTGGGAGATGTGCAGGAGGCAGCTGGTCGATGTTTCTCTCCCATCGATGTTTCTAACTATCTATCTCTCTCCCTTCCTCTCTGTAAAAAATCAATAAAAATATATTTAAAAAAAAACAAAAAAACAAGAAATTTAAAAAACTTGTATATAGTAAGAACTCAATTGAATGAATGGAAAAAAGGGTTTGAGTAACATAATTCTATTTTCCCCATGTGATTATGGTGATATTGGCTGGTACTATTACATTTTTATTTAAAAATCATATTTTAAATTGTGCTCTAAGCATCATATTTCAGAATCCTTTACAGAAGCCTTAGTTGCTGTGCTCTAATAATATAAACTCCCTAATTATTTAAAAAATATTTTTATTGATTTCAGAGAGGAAGGGAGAGGGAGAGAGAATCATTGATTGGCTTGGGGACTGAAAGGTCCCGGGTTCAATTCCAGTCAAGGGCACATGCCCAGGGTTGCAGGCTCGACCCCCAATAGGGGGCGTGCAGGAGGCAGCAGATCAATGATTGTCTTTGATGTTTTCATCTCTCTCTCTCTCCCTTCCTCTCTGAAATCAATAAAAATATATTTTTTAAAAGTTTGGACTTATCATTGAAAAGTAACTTAAGAGCAATGTGAATAAACCATTCTTCAGAGTAAAAAGCAAAATTGTGGAAAACAGAAAGTAGATTATGTGATATCTGTGTTAATGGCGAGTTTCTATGGCAGGCAGAACACAAGGGAGTCTTGGTTAGCTGTCAAGGCATTTGCTCTATCTGGCTTGCTGCCATGCATACATTTGTGCACTAACCAAAGCCAGGTTTAAGGCTCAGAGTATGGGACAGATTGACATAGCTGTTCCAGAAATATAGATGCGTTAAGCAGAGAAAGATTCTTTCACAAAGGTAGAAACAAAATGAAATACAAAAAAACATTCTTTCAGTTGGCTATCTAGGAAAAAGGAGAATGTGATAGATTGCATAGTGGTCCTTAAAGCTATCTAGGTTCTAAGCTCTGGAACCTGTGAATGTTACTTTATAATGCAGAAGAGACTTTACAGATTCATTTAAATTAAGGATTTTGAAATGAGGAGATTATATGGGATTATCTAAATGGAATCACAAATCTATTCCAATAAAAGCATAATATGCTAATTAGACTGGACAGTCGAACGACCTTCCCGATGCCATTCCAGACGTCCTTCCAGATGACCTTCCGGATGAAGCCTCGGTGGGTGGGGGCTGAGGCAGAGGCAGTTAGGGGTGATCAGGCAGGCAGGCAGAGTGGTTAGGGGAGATCAGGCAGGTAGGTGAGTGGTTAGGGGTGATTAGGGAGGCAGGCAGAGGGTTAGGGCAAACAGGCAGGCAGATGACTAGTTAGGGGCCATGAGGCAAGCAGGTAGAGTGATTAGGGGTGATCAGGCAGGCAGCCAGGTGAGTGATTAGGAGTCAGCAGTCCCAGATTGTGAGAGGGATGTCCAACTGCCAGTTTAGCCCGATTCCGCAGGGGTTCCTGTGGGATTGGGCCTAAAGCAACAGTCGGACATCCCCTGAGGAGTCCCAGATTTCGAGAGGGTGCAGGCCGGGCTGAGGTACCTCCCCCGCCCCCTTGCATGAATTTCGTGCACGGGGCCTCTATTGTCCTTGTAGGATAAAATTTTGAAATTTTTGAAAAATGTATCTTTATTGTTGAAAGTATTACAGATGTTTCCCATTTGTAATAGCATAGTAAGAAGCTAGGAAAATTCCAGAACAAGTGGAATAGGGAAACTAACACAGATAGTTAAACAGCAGTTTGCAGCCACCTAGTAAATCCTATCTTCCCTAACACAAGGTCACTTAAGTGTAAATGGTTTGCACTTCTTCTCCTCAACCAGAGGGTAAATAGCTTAAATCACCCTACTCAGGGAAACAGATAACAGAAATCCAATTAAGTGCCATTTTCCTAACACACTTTAGGACAGACAAATTAAGCTGATGAATATTCTATTAATCTACCCCTAAGACCTTCCCTTACCATTCAGACTTTAAAAATCCTGAAAATGAAGGTCCCAGGGCAATCTCCCTTCAGGAAGAACACCCAAGCCGTTTCCTGCCCCCTCTCCTTCCCCTAGAAATACATATCCCCTAAACTCTAAGGGACTCTAGGAGACTTGCAACCAGGGGAGCAATGGGCAGCAGCAGTTTGTCCTGGGCTAACCCTGGGAACGTGTCTGCAAGGCCCCCTTTTCTCTGACTTCTAGTGAGCCCAAACAGTGCAGCCTAGGCACTCTTGTTGTTTCTTCTATTTCCTTCCTTGTTTCACTGTCCTGAGTTTGCTCTTGCTACCATCAATAAATTCTTTTAAAAAAAATATTTTAAATTTAATTTTAGAGAGAGAGGAAGGGAGAGGGAGAAAGAGAAACATTGATTTGCTGCCTTTTTGCAAGCCTCCCAACTGGGGATCAAGCCCACAATCTGGGCATTTGTACCCTGAATAGGAGTTGAAACAGTATCCTTTTGGGGCACTGGACAATGCCCAACCAACTGTGCCACACCAGCCAGGGCAATAAATTCTTGCTTACTTTTCTACACTTTGTCTCTTTATGCCGGGAGCCGGTCCATCCTTGCTGCTTGACACAGTCGCTGCAGAGAAGAAGCATCTGCGCAGCATGTGTTTCGGGGGACCTGGCATATATAGCATATTGTTCTTAATATGTTTGCTCTCCTTAGTGCCATGTGTTTTAACCAAGGTTACCTCTCTGAGAAAGGTTGTTTCCCCAGGTGGGGATTTTTCCCTGAGGTTAGAGAGGGGATACAACCCCTTAATTAAGTGCCAGGCGGGTAGTTAAGCTACATAATCTTTACTCCCTGGAATGGAGGTAAGAAACGCCCAAACCTTTGTAATAGAGATTGACAGGATTAAAATCGGCTGGTATAAATACAGATGTAACAAGACAATAAACATCAGATCCTCGTCAGATCCTCATCAGATCATCATCAGATCCTAACCAGAACCTAGCCAGAGAACATGGCAAAAGATCCTGGACAGAACCTGGCTACAGAACTTCACTGGAGAACCTAGACAGAATATGGCACAAGATCCTGGACAGAACCTGGCTACAGAACTTCACTGGAGAACCTAGACAGAACATGGCAGGAGAACCTGTATAGAACCTGGCTGGAGAACCTAGAGAACCTGGCTGGAGAACCAAGACACAGAACCTAGAGACAGAACTTGGCTGGAGATCCTGGAGGGAGAACCTCGCCATGATGATCACCTGAATGCAGCCTCTGAGTCATTCATTCTTCGCCGACTCCGTCCACACCTTTGGGGACCCCTGGACCTGCTGGGGTTGGACCCCAACATCTTTATGGAAATCTTTTCCTCAAGAAGATAAGAACTGAGGTCTTTTGTCTCAGTGATAACACAATGACCCCCTCCACCCCACTTCTTACCACCCCTCAGCCAGAACTTCACCACACTATTGTCTGTATCCATGGGTTATGAATATATGCACGTGGATACTTTGGTTAACTCCTCTTGCCCCATCCCTGCCCACTTCCCTCTGAGATTCCTGAGTCTGTTGCATGCTTCCATGTCTCTGGATCTATTTTGTTTGTGAGTTTCTTTATTCATTAGATTCCACATATAAGTGAGTTCATGTCAAATGACAAGACAAAGGGAGGCAGAGCCAGAGAGAAATATGCTCTAATGACTTTTATGAAGATGGAGCAAGGGGCCATGAGCCAAGGAAAGCAAAAGATGCAGTTCTAGACACTAGAAAAGGTGAAGAAAGAGGTCCTACTCTAAAGCCTTCAGAGGGAGCATGGCCCTGCCAACACCTTGATTTTAGCTTTGTCAGACTCATTTTGTACTTCTGGCCTCCGGGATAGTAAAGAATTAGATTCTTATTGTTTTAAGTCACTAAGGTTGTGGTAATCTGTAACAGTAATAATAGGAAACTGCTATATGGAGGTTCTTAACTCTGCTAAATGTTTTCTTTTTTATTATTTTTTATTAGAGGCCCAGTGAGCAAAATCGCACACGGTAGCCCACCACTGCTAGCAGCCCTGCCCACCCACCCACCGCCCCCCTTCGCTTGCCGCTCTGCCCACCTGCCCACTGCCCTGCCGCACTCGCAGCACCACCCACCCACCCACTACTGCTCGCCACACTCCCTGCCCCGCCTGCCCACCACCCACCTTGCTGTGATTGGAGCCTGTGAGCAGCAGGGGAGGGACCGAGAGGTGCTCAATGCACCTCATGGTGACCAGTCGTTTGGTCATCCTGGTCATCATGGACACTGGCTTTTTACACACATATATATTTATACTAGAGGCCTGTTGCACGAAAAGATTTGTGCAATAGGCTTTCCCTTCCCCTGGCTGCCGGCACCGGTTTTCCTCCGGCACCCAGGACCCAGGTCTTCGCTCTGGCCGAAACTGCCTTCAAGCTTTCGCTGCCCCGCCCGGCCGCCCCGGGTCGGGTCGCACACAGGACGCCTGCCGCCCTGGGTCACAGATAGCAGGCCCAGATGGCTGCAGGGCAGGCTGGATGGCGCTGTCCTGCCCTACCGCCCCGGGTGGCAAATAGCAGGCCCGGATGGTGACAGGGCAGGCAGGATGGCGCTGTCCCACCCTGCCTTCAGTATACAAACTAGCCACCATCTTTGTTGGCAGTTAATTTGCATATAGTGCTGATTAGCAATGGGAGGCGTAGCGAAGGTACGGTCAATTACCATGTTTGTCTATTATTAGATAGAATATATATATCTAGATAGAATATATATATAATTTTTTTTAAGTTAAATAATTTTTAAGTTAAATATATTGGTTAATATCATACTAGAGGCCGGTGCACAAAATTCATACATGGTGGGGGGGAGGGTCCCTCAGCCCGGCCTGCACCATCTCATAATCCTGGACCGCTGGCTCCTAACTGCTTGCCTGCCTGTCTGCCTTATTGCCCCTAACTGCTCTGCCTGCCTGCCTGATCACCCCTAACTGCTCGCCTGACTGCCTCATCACACCTAACTGCCTCTGCCTCAGTCCCCACTGCAGCAGCTTCATCCAGAAGGACATTTTGGAATAACATCTGGAAGGTCATCAGGCTGTCTGGTCTAATTGGCATATTACCCTTTTATTATTATAGATAGGTTTCAGGGTGGATTTCTATCTTACAAGATCTGTATATTGCACTGTGTGCCCACCACCTAAAGTGAAATCATCTTTTGTCACCATCTATTAGGCCCCCTTTCCTCTGACAACCACCACACTGCTATTTATATTCATGAGTTTCAGTTTTATATCCCACATATGAGTGAAATCATATGTTTCTTAGCTTTTTCTGCCTGACTTGTTTCACTTAGCATAATATTCTCAAGGTTCATCCATGTTGTTATTAATGGCAGTATTTCATCCTTTCTTATGGAAATGTTTTCTAAGAAAAGTACTATCAATATAATACTACATAATACTTAGTGAAATATTTTTTAAAAATATCTATAAATTATGCAATCATTATGGCCTAGGACTCCTGTAAACAAATGGTTCTTATTTTACAAATCATAAATGTATCCCTTTCTTTCCCACATCAAATTAATAAGCAAAAACATTGCTATTGATATCTATGATCCACAATCAATTTTACCTTAAAATATTTTAGTTACAGAACTTAGAGCTGAAAATAACTCTATCCTTGCATAAAATAGATTCTTGGAGAGAATAATAATAATGCAGTATTAATGAGAATTATTGTTTAGGATGGAAGGATCACCTTAAAATACAGTCCAACTCCTAAAATCCACTTCTATCAACTTTTTATTAGTTCTAGGATATCAATATCACATGCAGAAGGAAGCTTTAATTAAAGGTATCTTGAAACCAAGATGGCAGCATAGGTAAACACCTGAAATTTCTGCCTCCCACAAACACTTCAAAACAACAACTAAAAGACAAAACAGACATCATCCAGAACCACAGGAAGGCTGGCTGAGTGGAAATTCTACAACTAGAAGGAAAGAGAAAAGCACACTCAGACTCAGAGGAGGTGCAGAAGTAAAGTGCAGAGGTACGGAGGCACAAGCGGCAAGGGCTGGCAACTGAGGACACGGTTGTCTTTTTCAATCGGGAGGGAGATACAAGCTGCTGACTGCTCTGAACTCCAGTTCTGGGTGAATCTCTGGGGACCCAGACTCATACAGGGAGAAACTGGACTGTCTGGCAGCAGGCAGAACTCAAGGATGGCTTTCTCTCAGAGGTGCTTGCTGCGATTTCCGCAGGACACGGAGACCCGGGGCCTCTTAGGGTAAGGCTGAGGATTAGCCATAGCTGTTTGCTCTGCCCTGTTGATTCCCTGAGACCCCGCCCCACCCAAGCTGTGTGCAGAGGCTTTTGGATATGAATGACCTGGCCCTTTGCAATCTAAAATTACCTAACAAGCCCTAACCAGTTTGGCTCAGTGGATAGAGCATCGGCCTGTGGACTCAAGGGTCCCATGTTTGATTCCAGTCAAGGGCATGTACCTTGGCTGCAGGCACATACCCAGTAGGGAGTGTGCAGGAAGCAGCTGATTGATGTTTCTCTCTCATCAATGTTTCTAACTCTCTATCCCTCTCTCTTCCTCACTGTAAAAAATCAATAAAATATATTTAAATAAAAAATAAAAAAAATAAAATTACCTAACAAACAGCAGCTGGGCCAGAGAGACCCAGAACATCCAAAAGAAGGCCCAAGGCCCCACAGCAGCTTGCATTGCTTCACAGCTGGGCCTCATCTAGGCACCTCCAAACCCCAAACAAAGAAGAGGAATCTGCAGATCTCTCTGTAGCTCCTGCTGGATAGCCTCAGGCAGAGGCTAAATTAGCACCTCCTTAGACATCCAAGAGCCAGTGTACCCAGTGGTCAGAGTGGGACCATCCAGATTACAACTCCTCAGATCCATAAAGGACACACTTAGGGGGCAGACTCAGTGAGCACCAAAGCCCCACTGAAGCAAGTCTTGCCCCATAAGGGTGTCTCCAGCACAGAAGTTCTCCCACTGCAGACACCGCTGATTCTCACAGCCAATTGGCCTGGAGGTCAATTCCTCCCAGTGATACCTACAACAATCAAGGCTTAACTACAACAAGACTGTGCACACAGCCCACAAAGGGGTGCACCAAGAGTGTCCACCTCAGATAATTGGGGAGGCTGAGCCACTGGGCCCTATAGGACACCTAACACAGAAAGCTACTCTATCAGCACAGGGAAGCATAAAAAATGCAGAGACAAAGAAACAATGACAGAAAACTTCCCCTACCTGGTGAAAGAAATAGACTTACAAGTCCAGGAAGCACAGAGAACCCCAAACAAAAGGAATCCAAAGAGTACCACACCAAGACATATCATAATTAAAATGCCAAGGGCAAAAGACAAAGAGAGAATCTTAAAAGCAGCAAGAGAAAAACAGTTAGTTACCTACAAGGGAGTACCCTTAAGATTGTTAGCTGATTTCTCAACAGAAACTATGCAGGCCAGAAGGGAGTGGCAAGAAATATTCAAAGTGATGAATAGCAAGAACCTACAACCAAGATTACTCTACCCAGCAAAGCTATCATTCAGAATTGAAGGTCAGATAAAGAGCTTCACAGGTTAAAAAAAAGCTTAAGGAGTTCATCACCACCAAACTAGTATTATATGAAATGCTGAAAGGTATCCTTTAAGAAGAGGAAAAAGAAGAAAAAGGTAAAGATAAAAATTATGAACAAGTACATATCTATCAACAAGTGAATCTAAAAATCAAGTGAATAAAAAATCTGATGAACAGAATAAACTGGTGAATATAATAGAATCAGGGGCATAGAAAGGGAATGGACTGACAATTCTCGGGGGGAAAGGGGTGTGGGGGGTGCAGGAAGAGACTGGACAAAAATCGTACACCTATGGATGAGGACAGTGGGGGGGGCGGTAAGGGCAGCGGGTGGGGTAGAACAGGGTGCAGGGGAGCTATGAGGAAAAAAAGAGGAACAACTGTAATAATCTGAACAATAAAGATTTAATTTTTTAAAAAAGGTATCTTTATACACATAAGGCAAAAGTAACTTTTAGAAAGTTGTAATATGACAAAATACACTTTATAGAGACCAATGACACCACACTCTACTAGTTCTCCTACCTCAGTGTACACAACTGCTCAGTCTTTGATGACTTTTCTGCCCAATAGTCAAATGTTGCTGTGACCCAGGACTCATTAGTCATCTTCTTGTTGTTGAATATAAGTCACATACAAACGACTTTCACAATTATATTGCTGGATCTGACCTCTCCACTATTTTCCAGATTCATTACACATTCAGCCTCCCACCTCATATATATATAGTTAAGTCTAATAAATACGCTACAGAGTATTTGTCCTGAGTAACCATCTTGTGTGTATGTGTGTATGTGTGCCTGCAAGAGAAAGAGAGATTGATTCTGTATCTTATCAAAAAGACTCGAAGTTAGTAAATACAAAGAAGATTGGATGATTTGGAAGAGAATTCGGACTACAAGAGCAACATTGGAAAATATCAAAAGAATACAGAGCTAAGAATAGCTAAGCGAGTTAGAGATATAATATTGTTTATTAATAAAGACATATAGTATTAAGTATTTAATATGTTATTAAAGTATATATTAAAGACAGTATAGATTACATTTTAGATATCACTTCAAAATCTTGGTGCCATACATGCTCTACAAAAAGCGGTTCTGGGATAAAAAAATGCTTAGAAATGCTGTTTAAAAATGGCTACTCTTAAAAATCCATGATACATATGTTTATCTAATAAGCCTCTAATGACCAGTTGTTTGTCCAGCTGCTGTTCTCAGTGGTTGAGCGTCGACCCATGAACCCGGTGGTGACAGTTTGATTCTTGGTCAGGGTACATGTCTGGGTTGTGGGCTCGATCCCCAGTATGGGGCATGCAAGAGGCAGCTGATCAATGATTCTCTCACCATTGATGTTTCTATCTCTTGATGCCTCTCCCTTCCTCTCTGAAATAAATAAAAATACATTTTAAAAAAAGAAGAAATTAGTGTTATAAGGAATACTTGAATTCTACTTCTCCATCTTCCAGATGAATGGAGAAGGCTCTGGAGATCTGGAGAAATGTCTTGGGCCTGTGAGTCTCTGAAAGATTCAGGAGAACTTTGGCCAGGAACATGTACTTTAGAAACTATTTAAGAACACTATTGAGAAAACAATAGATTTTTATTGTATTAAACTGCTGGGATGTTGGGTCTGTGGGTTATAGCAGAAGCTACATGCACTAATGTAATAACCTGGACAGTAGTAGACTGATAGGAGTGGTGAACTCTAAAATCAGATGAGAGAAAAATGTGTTAAACAGCTAAAGATGTTTGTAAACTGTTTTGATAGTCTACTAGGTGGCAGTGGCAGCTTTTAGTTAGCTATTTTGTATGCTTTATTTTCCCTCATTGTTTGAAATAATACACCTCTGTGAGTGGTCTAGTCAAATATCAGCTAGACTAAATCTACCTAGTTGTTTTCTCATAATTTCTCATCCTCTTGACTAGTTTACATGGTAAATCTTAATAATTAAAATGTTCAACAGTTGTCCAGATAGTACAATACCAAGCAATCTGCTTGATGGTAAGTGCGCTAGCAAAGATCATATCCCCAAATGGTCTGCTAGTCTACCAGGAGCAAAAGCTCCCTCATACCAGCCAGCGTTTGCCAATAGGTTTCATTTAAGATGATGTCAAGAGGGTTTCTGTTTCTCTTCTATCTAGAAGAACATCACTAAATTCCTTTTCCTTTCCAAGGTTCATAATTCTTCCAACTTCATAAAAAGGGTTGGGAGAGGAGAAGAAAAAGTGTCTCAGAACATATTTATGCAATAGAACTAAAAAAAAAAAAGACCTACTGAATTTCATCAATTCTAAGATGCCCATTTTTTTACATTTTAGCTGAAACTGTAACTGATTTGCCTCTTATGCTCAATGTACTTAGAAAGCATTATGTCATAATTCAATTGGCAGCAATTTTTCTTTTTTACTTGTATTTCAAATATGATCTTATATTGAACTGAAAGTCTCCCTCCCTTCTTAGTTTGTCTTACATTGACAGTGTCTTTGATTTGGTGAATTTGGTGACATATAGTCATTCTTGCATATTTTCTAGATCAACAATATGTCACTTAAATTTACATATTAAAAAATTTGCTGGGCTATTTTTTTTGTTCTAATATGTGACGGCCGTATTTTTTTAAACATTACATATTGTTTCGACATTGAGCTGCCTTCTACATATTTGAAGTTCTAGTGTCTTTCCTACAACATTGCAACCACTCCAGTGATTATTAAAACGCAATCAATAGTATGGAAGATGGCATTTTGGCTTCTAAATCTGTCATATTTATTCAAAAAATGTTTCACCTAAGTTTTCACTGAAATCATTTCATTCTTTTCTCCAAAAAGCCCCCCAGATTCCCACATGGAAGAAGTCCAGCTGTGTTCACCAGAGCTAGGATTAAAGCCAATGCTCAGAGTCTCTGGCCCACATTGAAGCGCAGCCTGGTCCTGCATCAGTCTAGCTTAGTTTGTGTTCCCAGCTGTAGTGCATTGTGTGTGTGGTCTGCATGGCCTTGGGCCATGGAGCGCCTATGGCCACATGCCTAAGGAGGGAGCACGGGAGAGTGCAAGGGAGCAGGAGCAAAGCCAGAGGAAGAAGAGAAAAACAAGAGAGCCAAGAAAGAAGTGCTTTGTCTGCACTTACAGTGGCTCCACCTCCTTTAGCCAATGATTTCTGTTCCCAGGTGTGACTGACAAGCAAGCATCTTTTCTATGTCACCTCAACTTCACTGTGCCTGCATCCACCTCCCCCCTCCCCCAGTGATGTTAAGGGTATGACTGGTGGTTCCCTGGGGAGTATAAGGTTGCTTCTTGGTGAAGCTGCTCAGATGACCATGCTTAAAATGTCTGGCCTTCTCTTTGCCTTCTTCCTGTTACTAATAACAAGCTAATTACAATGGTAATTACATATGTGGTTTGACCCAGTGTGGGGAAAGGTGTTTTATCCCAAAATATCTCTTCCATTCTTCAGCATTTAATCTGAGATAAAGATGAACCATTCCAACCTACACAGAAGGGACATTCACAGTGTGGTTATTATAAATGATGGGCTTGTATCATCTCTATTTTGAAAGTAAGATAAATCATCCCATTGAAAGAATCATATTTCTCAAAGCTATACAATAAACCAGTGACAAAACAGAACACAAGTACCCCCACCTTTTTTTTTTTTTTTTTTACTTTTTTAGCAATTGCATTTATAAACTAGGGTCTTTTTCCATCTAAGACAGAACATATACCATAACTTACAATGCCCACTATTAGCTTTAGTCTTTTAAGAAGATCAAACCAAAACGATTACAAAAGAACAAAGATTTAGGGGTGGGGCAGGCCTAAAGGGGTCAATGGGGGAAAAAAGGAGGACATGTAATACTTTCAACAATAAAGATTTAATTTAAAAAGTGGTAATTCAAATATATCAAGAAATCTCTGACAAAATAACATTTTGTGTAACAAATGCTTCTTGAAAGGTGAAAATGACAGCATTTCAATATGTCTAAAATACTGATTAGAAAGAGAGGTATTAATGCAAATTATTCAAGTTTAGTAAACATATACTTATTTTCAGCCTATGGAGAGGCTGGAGAAAAAACAACCATATATTTTATCTTAAGTATGTTTTCCTTATAATGTTTCAGAATTTTGGCAGATTAATTTTTAAATATGTTTTTATTGATTTCAGAGAGGCAAGGGAAGTGATACAGAGATAGAAAAATCAATGGTGAGAGAGAATCATTCATCTATTGCCTCCTGCACATCCCCCTCTGGGGATCGAGCCTGCAACCAGGACATGTGCCCTGACCAGGAATCGAACTGTGACCTCCTGGTTCATAGGTTGATACTCAACCACTGAACCATGCCAGCTGGGCATTGGCAGATTATTTTTTTTTAAAAGTCCCCAAGTTCTTAAAATTTAGTAAAACCGGTAATGAGGACGGGTCCAGAGAGTAGAAGCAGGGAAAAGAGTAGACAGTATACAGAACTGGAACACATGTCTGAGCTGTAAGCTTCAGAGGCAAGCAGATATCGTAAAGACAACAGGGCACTGGAAAGGAAACTGCATTGTGCCAAAAGTTTACAAGTTTAGTTCCAGATTAAAGAGTTTAAATGTGTTTTGACATAAACATGGAATTCTTCACGAAAGGGACATGCACTGCCAGCTGAAAGGGAAACATAAGTGTAGTTTTTCTGAAATACTCAGAGTAATTCTTGAAGAACTTTGTCACTCTGAAATAGAACACAATGGAACAAATATTTTCACGGTGCTTAGCGAATTATTTCTCATCGCTACTCAGTCAAACACATTTCCCCTTTCAATAGACAAGATGGAAGTGCACATGTTTAGGGCATATGCTAGAGCAGAGCTTCTCATCCCTGGCACTGGGGACGTTTCAGGCCAGATAACCCTTTGCTGTGGGGGCCTGTCTGTGTGATGTAGATGTTCATCCCTGGTTTCTACCCTTAGATTCCAGCAACAGCCTTCCACAATTGTGATAACTGAAATGTCTCCACGTACTGCCTGGGGGCTAGGGGGCCAAGTCACCCCTGGATGAGTATCAATCACTATGCTAGAGGTAAGTCTCACAAAATGAGTATATCTAAAATTTTTCCCCCCATCATCTCCAATTTTACACATTTTCTGCTGGAATTGGAAACATACAAAAGGCCCTTGTAGTCGTTGATCTGTAGCTTCCCACACACAGAAACTAAGTGATTTAAGTTCATGTAAAGGGAACTGGAGATTCCTGAAATGGCCGCTCATGGTAGGGAATGAGGAGGTAAGGTGGGCTTTGGGTGATGCTCTCTCTGAAGACTCTAAGGAAGGAGCTATTTCATCCAATTTCTCAGCTTCTGGTGTTGCTGGCAACCCTTGGCACTCCTTGGTTTACAGATGCATCACTCCATTCTCTGCCTCCATTTTTCATGTATTTTCTCCCTCCTCCTCCTCCTCTTTTTTTAAAAATTTTGTTTTATTGCTTAAAGTATTTTTTTTTATTTTTTATTTTTTATTTTTTTAAATCTTTATTGTTCAGATTATTACATTTGTTCCTCTTTTTTCCCCCCATAACTCCCCTCCTTCCAGCTCCCACCCCACCCTCCACCCTCACTCCCCACCCACTGTGTTCATCCATAGGTGCATGATTTTTGTCCAGTCACTTCCCGCATCTCCCACACCCCTTTTCCCCCCAAGAATAGTCAGTCCATTCCCTTTCTATGTCCCTGATTCTATTATAATCACCAGTTCATTCTGTACATCAGGTTATTTATTCACTTGATTCTTAGATTCATTTGTTGATAGATGTATATTTGTTGTTCATAATTTGTATCTTTACCTTTTTCTTCTTCTTCCTCTTCTTAAAGGATACCTTTCAGCATTTCATATAATACTGGTTTGGCGGTGGTGAACTCCTTTAGCTTTTCCTTATCTGTGAAGCTCTTTATCTGACCTTCAATTCTGAATGATAGCTTTGCTGGATAAAGTAATCTTGGTTGTAGGTTCTTGGTATTCAGCACTTTGAATATTTCTTGCCATTCCCTTCTGGCCTGCAAAGTTTCTGTTGAGAAATCAGCTGACAGTCGTATGGGTAGTCCCTTGTAGGTAATTGAGCCTCTTTCTCTTGCTGCTTTTAAGATTTTCTCTTTGTCTTTTGCTCTTGGCATTTTAATGATGATGTGTCTTGGTGTGGTCCTCTTTGGATTCCTTTTGTTTGGGGTTCTCTGCGCTTCTTGAACCTGTAAGTCCATTTCTTTCTCCAGGTGGGGGAAGTTTTCTGCCATTATTTCTTGAAATAGGTTTTCAATATCTTGCTGTCTCTCATCTTCTGGCACTCCAATAATTCTGATATTAGTCCGCTTAAAGCTGTCCCAGAGGCTCCTTACACTATCTTCACATTTTCGGATTCTTTTTTCATTTTGCTTTTCCAATTGGGTGTTTTTTGTTGGATCTTTGGTTTGATTCTTGAGCTCCTCTGGTCTGCTATTGGGTATAATATTCTTTATTTCAGTCCGTGTATGCTTACTTTCTAATTTCTTTATCGTAGCATCGAGGGTCTCATTAGTTTTCGTGAGGCTCTGCACAAATTTATGGCAAGCCCTCAAAATTGTGATTCTTAGCTCCATATCCTCCATTTCTGTCATGTTTTTTTGTCTCCGCATCTTTTATGCTTTCTTGGTGCACCCCCTTGTGGTCTCTGTGCGCAGTCTTGTTCTAGCCAAGCCTTAATTGTTGTAGTTAACACTAGAGAGATTTGACCACCAGGCCGACTGGCTGTAGGAATCAGCTGAGCGGAAAACGTCTGTCTTCTGGGGAGGCGCTAATCCAGCCTTTGCCTGAGGCGATTGGCAAATGGCTGTGCGCAGGGCTTGGGCGGGGCGGGATCAACAGGGCGGGGGGAGGGAGCCGCTATGGCCGCTCTCAGTCCGTCCCCAGGGGCTCTGCCTCTCTGTCCCAGCAACCGCTGCACACCTCGGAGGGGCCGTAGCCAGACAGTCCCGCTTCTCCCGTTTGAGTCTGGGTCCCTAGAGACTCGCCCGGATCTGTAGCCCAGAGTCTGAGACTCACTCCTGATTGAAAACGACAACCGTGCCCTCAGCCGCCAGCCCGCTTTGCGCGCGCACCACCGCACCACCGTACCTTTAAATTTTCCACACTACGCCTCCTCTGAGCGTCGGAATGCTGTTGTTTTTGCTTTTAGTTGAAGAGTCTCTCCTCAGCCAGCCTTCCTGTGGTTCTGGTTGATGTCCGTTCCGACTTTTAGTTGTATTTTTGAAGTGGTTGTTTACGGCGGCAATCTCCGGTGTTTACCTATGCCGCCATCTTCGATTCTCTATTGCTTAAAGTATTACAAAGAGTATTACATATGTCTCCTTTTTGTCCCCCCACCCCTTGACCTTCCCCCGGCCTCCCCTACCCCCCAGTGTCTTGTGTTCATTGGTTATGCTTATATGCATGCATACAAGTCCTTCGGTTGATCTCTTACGCCTCCCCCTCGACCCTCCCTGGCCTTCCCACTATAGTTTGACAGTCTGTTTGATGCTGCTCTGCCTCTGTATCTATTTTTGTTCATCAGTTTATAATGGTCTTTATTATCCATAAATGAGTGAGATCATGTGGTATTTTTCCTTCATTGACTGGCTTATTTCACTTAGCATAATGCTCTCCAGTTACATCCATGCTGTTGCAAATGGTAAGAATTCCTTCTTTTTTACAGCAGCATAGTATTCCATTGGTAGATGTACCACAGTTTTCTAATCCATTCATCTGATGATGGGCACTTAGGCTGTTTCCATATCTTAGCTATGGTGAATTGTGCTGCTATGAACATAGGGGTACATATATCCTTTCTGATTGGTGTTTCTGCTTTCTTGGGATATATTCCTAAAATTAGGATCACCTGGTCAAATGGGAGTTCCATTTTTAACTTTTTGAGGAAACTCCATACGTCTTCCATAGTGGCTGCACCATTCTGCATTCCCACCAGCAGTGCAAGAGGATTCCTTTTTCTCCGCATCCTCTCCAGCACTTGTTGTTTGTTGATTTGTTGATGATAGACATCCTGACAGGTGTGAGATGGTACCTCATTGTTGTTTTGATTTGCGTCTCTCAGATGATTAGTGACTTTGAGCATGTTTTCATATGTCTCTTGGCTTTCTGAATGTCCTCTTTTGAAAGGTGTCTATTTAGGCCCTTTGCCCATTTTTTGATTGGATTGTTTATCTTCCTTTTGTTAAGTTGTATGAGCTCCCTATAAATGTTGGAGATTAAACCCTTATTGATGATAACATTGGCAAATATGTTCTCCCATGCAGTGGGCTTTCTTGTTGTTTTGTTGATGGTTTCTTTTGCTGTGCAGAAGCTTTTTATTTTGATGTAGTCCCATTTGTTTATTTTCTCTTTAGTTTCCAATGCCCTAGGAGCTGTATAGGTTCCTCCTCCTCTTCTAAGGACACTACCTATGTTGGATTAGGGTCTACTCTAATCGAATATGACCCCATCTTCACTTGAGTATATCTGCAAAAACTCTTTCCAATTAAGGTCACATTTACAAGTACTGGAGGTTAGAACTTAAGCATCTTTTAAAAATATATATATTATTGTTGATTTCAGAGAAGAAGGGAGAGAGATAGAAACATCAATCATGAGAGAGAATCATCGATCAGCTGCCTCCTGCATGCCCCACTCTGGGGATCAAACCTGCAACCCAGGCATGTACCCTGACAATGAACCGCTACCTCCTGGTTCATAAGTCAATGCTCAACAATTGAGCCATGCTGGATGGACTTCAACATCTTTTAAGAGGACACAGTTCAACCTATACAACAGGATCCAAAGGGGAGAGGTTTGTTCTCAATTGGTCCCAAGAAAAATCGTCACTAGGGAGGCTTCAAAAGCATTGGTCAAAAGCCCAGGCCCATTGAGGAAAGAGTAGGTAATGAATAGAGTAAAAAGGTCAATGCTGAAGACTCATCTCATTGTGGGATCTCTAGGGTTGAAAGATACAACTCAAATCTGAAATAAAAGTATTTTGTACTTTGTGACTTTTGTGTATGTGTGAGCAGCTAATGTGGAAGTTATTTAATAATGGACAGTATCTCTGTCTTGTTTACTATGGAGGATGGCAGATTGAGGATATGTAGGTAACGGATGAACACTTTAGTTGAGGTCATTTAAAAAAACCCTATAATGAGGAGGGAGGGAGAGGGAGACTTTGATTAAGCAAGGGATACAGCCATCCCATAGATACCCTGCATGGAGGCAGCTGAGCTAATAAAAGTCCTGATCTCTTCCCTCCATCCCCCCTTCCAGTGCTACCCAAATGGTCAAACTCAACCAAAAGGGCAACCTGCTGAAACTGTGTGTACAGATCACACCTCTGCTGCCAGCTCCCCCAACCCCTGCACTCCCATCCACCGGTACATAAGCAAGCTTAAGAGGGTGAAGAGTGGATGAGTCCAAAGGAACATATCTAGCCCACATAAGAAATTTTAGCAAATATATTTTCTTCTCTATATTATTTTTCTATTAAAAAAGTAAAATTCAGTTTTCATTAATTTGACCATATTTTGATGGTTAATTTATTTATTACTCTCTGAATGAAAATAAGCAAAAATAATTCACAGTGGTTTCGACCAGTGGACAATATGTAACAAGATCTGTCTCTGGTTTTGGATATTTTGTAGAAAAAACACTGTGGCATTTCATTATGCTACTGCATTATTTGGGGGCTGCATCCCAAATAGGGACAAGATAATGACCAGAAGTCAGGAGACTTTGGTTCTAGTCCCAGCTTTGCAGATAACTTGAGGAGTGATATTCATGCAAGTCACTTAATATTTTTCTAATATTAGGGAGTTGGGCATCTCTGTTAGCTACACAACTTTATTGCCTCTAACTTCCTTTACTTGGGGTTCATTATTCATGATGATATCACATTCATTAATATTCTTGCCTTGATTATATATTTAAAAAAGAGAAAAACAGCAATGGACAAAAACCTTATCAATTTGTGAAACTGTCTGTAAAGAATGTGAAATGTAGACAGATGCAGTTAGTAGTTTTCACAAAAGATTTAGATGACTCAAGACAAAGACATGCACATATCCCCAAATCTCAGCTTTCTAAATGGATCAAGCATTTTTTGACCTTAGAAACCTGCCACATGCTTTTTTCACTTCTGCCCAAGTTTCTTTTCTGGCTAACTCCTGCTCTTCCATCTGGTCGCAGCTAGCCCTCATTCAGAGAAGCATTCCTTGACCCTTCCCACCTTTTATAAGGGACCTTAAATAAGGTCATTTTCATTCTTAGAATCTATTTCTTTTCATTTATTGTGTTTTTTATAACTTGTATTTATGTATTTATTTGAATATTTTTTTTTTTGCTTACCTCCTGTGTTTTTTTCTTCTTCTATTTGACTGTAATCCCTGGTGGCAGAGATCATAACTGGATATATTTTGATTCTGTCTCCCCAGTGCTTATCACAGTGCCCCACCAAAATTAATTAATCAGTTTTCAAATGGCCAAATGAATAAACTGAGCTATGTTGTCACTGGACCTGTAATTACTATATCATGAGGAGGAATTTGGGTTTGTGAGTCTTTGTATAACTTAATATAGTCTATTATATTTATTGTCCAGTGGTTTATCAAAGGGACAGATATTAGGAGCTGCATGGCCAAAGCATGGAAGGTGGCCAGTTTCCCTTGCCTTAGGGCCTGAGTGCCAAGGAGATAAAATACATAAAGTTCATTGGTAGAAAAAACAAGTTAAAAGTAATAAAATACTGAAAATAAAATGAAGATAACAATCCTAATATATAAAAACCCTGGGTCCCTCAAGACCAAAGGCTTGACCAACTGGAAGTCAGTTCTGCAGTCAGCACTGGGTTGCTGTGGAGACCCAGCACTGACTGCTGCAGCTGCAGGTGCAGTGACCCAGCACTGACTGCTGAGGGGGCTGCAAATCAGGCCCAGAGAGAGACCTGAAGAGAGAAGCAGGGTCTGATCTGTAGCCTCTGTGGCAGCTGTTGATCAGCACTTGCCTTTCTCTTTTGCTCAAGCAGCTGTGCCTCCATTTCTCCCCAAGCCTCCAACTGGGCTGCTGATCAGCCCCACCTTTCTGATCAGGCCCCTTTGATAGGCCCAGAGACACTTACTAGCACAAAAACCAACCAATCAGAACCAAATTTGGGTGAAGTGTGAGGAGCCAATGGCTGCCTAGGAGGCGGAGCTTTTGACTCTGACTGGCATAGGAACTGACCAATCAGAACCAAATATGGGTCAACTATGAAGAGCCAATGGCTGCCTAGGAGGTGGAGCTTTTGACGCTGAATGGCATAGGAACTGATCAATCAGAACCAAATATGGGTCAACTATGAGGAGCCAATGGCTGCCTAGGAGGCAGAGCTTTTGACACTGACTGGAATAGAAACTGACCAATCAGAACCAAATTGGCCAGCAGGAGAGGGCAGTTAGGGTGATCAGGCAGGCAGGGAAGAGCAGTTGGGGGTGAAATCAGGCCAGCAGGGGAGGACAGTTGGGGGGACAAGGCCAGCAGGGGAGGGCAGTTGGAGGTGACCAGGCCAACAGGGGAGAGTAGTTGGGGGCGAGATCAGGTAGGCAGGAGAGGGCAATTGGGGGCGAGATCAGGCTGGCAGGGAGGGCAGTTGGGGGCAACCAGACTGGCAGGAGAGCAGTTAGGTGTTAATCAGGCTGGCAGGGGAGTGGTTAGGTGGTGATCAGGCTGGCAGGCAGAAGTGGTTTGGGGCAATCAGGCAGGCAGGTGAGCAGTTAGGAGCCAGCAGTCCTGGATTGTGAGAAGGATGTCTGACTTCTGGTCTGACTAAACCGGCAGTCAGACATCCCCTGAGGGGTCCCAGATAGGAGAAGGTGCAGGCTGGAGAAGGGATACCCCCTCTTCCACCAGTGCACAAATTTTGTGCACTGGGCCTCTAGTAATATAAATAAGACTACTCTAAAAAGTTTATCATTCTAAACCAGGGTTTCTCAACCTCTGCACCAGTGGCATTATTTTAAACCATATAATTCTTTGATGTGGTAAGTGCCCTGTGCATTGTAGGATGTTTAGCAGCATCCTTGGCTTCTATACAGTTGATTCCAGTAATGCCCTCCAGTGTGACAACCACAATTGTCTCCAGACATTGCTAATTGCCCCCTGGGAGACAACATTGCCTCAGTTGAGAACCACCATACCTCAGAATTAATAAACAAAATATCAAACCAAACCAAACAAAACCCGATAACCCTCATACTACTCATTATCATTTTATGGTTCTAGAACCTTAAGAAAATCTGGTAAGACACATAGTGATCTCTTCACTTTATTTTTTATTTTTATTTATTTATTTATTTATTTTAAGAAATTTTTTTTTAATATATTTTATTGATTTTTTACAGAGAGGAAGGGAGAGAGATAGAGTCAGAAACATCGATCAGCCGCCTCCTGCACATCTCCTACTGGGGATGTGCCCGCAACCCAGGTACATGCCCTTGACCGGAATCAAACCTGGGACCTTTCAGTCCGCAGGCCGATGCTCTATCCACTGAGTCAAACTGGTTTTGGCTTCACTTTATTTTTTAAATATATTTTTATTTATTTCAGAGAGGAAGGGAGAGGGAGAAAGAGATACAAACATCAATGATGAGAGAGAATCATTGATTGGCTGCCTCCTGCACATCCCCTATTGTGGATAGAGCCCATAACTGGGCATATGCCCTAACCAGGAATCAAACCATGACCTCCTGGTTCATAAGTTGACACTCACCCACTGAGCTACCATGGCCAGGCAGTGTTCTCTTCACTTCATATGCAAAGAAAAGGAAAGAGGATAAATTAAGTTGTAACTTCAGTTCCAATCCAGAAAGAGGCCGAGCAAGGATTATGAACACCAGCCTTTTAATTCCAAAGTTTATGCTGTTTCCACAAATCTATTTTGTTACCTTAGTAAAACATCCACTGGAAAAAAGGACCCCAGAGCACAGATGAGCACCAGCCCATGGGAGGTGAATGGCCTAAAGCTGTGCTGCACACCATCACTCTCAGGGTTGTGTCATCTCTAAGTGGCAGAAGTTCAACTTAGGATGCCTGATGGCTGTCATCTGAGTCCTCCTTCCCAGCAACACATTCCCACGCTAGAAAAGGGAATTTCCAGATCTTTCCTGACCCCATCCTTTACAGGAGACACCTAGAAGAAAGAGATTCTATTTTCCTGTTCAATATTCATTTTGTTAAGAGGAAGATAAACAATCCAATCAAAAACTGGGCAAAGGACTGAGACACTTTCTGAAAGTGGACATATGGAAGGTTATGAGACATATGAAAACATGCTCAAAGTCACTAATCATCTGAGACTTCCAGGTTTCTTGTCCCAGCATCAAGAAGGGTTCAGGAAATCTGGAGAAGGCTGTGCGTAGATTAAATAGGAGTCCAGAAACGAAGCATAATTTTGAAAGGCATTAGGGGGTCAGAGGAGCCTAGCTAAAGGAGCTAAGATCTAAGTTTTAAGGTCTAAGGTCCTAAGGTCTAAGGTCTCAGGTCCAAGGTCTCAGGTCTCCTCGTCCCAGGACCCCATGCTTTTTATTAACACAATTTGTCCTGAGGCGAGGCAGAGATCTACACTTCAAAGGGTCAGAGTTTCGTACAGAGTCCATTGTCAGAATGGGGCAATTAGCCTAAGGCTGTTCAGGTGTTTGGCCAGTAGGAGGCAATAACATGTAGATTAAGATGCCCTGAGCTGTCTGGCAGCCAAGTAATAATCCCTTTTCAGGTTTGAGGAAATGCCAGTTGCCAGTCCAGATGACTCAGCCCTGCTGAACATGCTGGAATTGGTTTCCGGCATGAGACATACAAATCAAAGCCACAATGAGATACCACCTCACACCTGTCAGAATGGCTTTCATCAACAAATCAACAAACGATAAGTGCTGGTGAGGATGTGGCAAAAAGAAACCCTCATGCATCGCTGGTGGGAATGAAGACTGATGTAGCCACTGTAGAAAACAGTATGGAGTTTCCTTAAAAAATTAAAAATGAAACTCCCATTTGACCCTAGAAATGGAAATCCCACTTCTAGGAATATATCCCAGGAAATCAGAAACACCAATCAGAAAGGACATATGCACCCTTATGTTTATAGCAGCACAATTTACAATAGCTAAGGTTTGGAAACAGCCCAAGTGCCCATCAACAGATGAGTAGATTAAAAAATGATGGTACATCTACAAAATGGAATACTATGCTGCTGTAAAAAAGAAAGAACTCGTACCATTTGCAACAGCATGGATGGACCTGGAGAGCATCATGCTAAGCTAAATAACCCAGTCAAAGAAAGATAAATATCATATGATCTCACTCATTTGTGGAATTTAATGAACACCATAAACTGATGAACCAAAATAGAGCCAGAGACATAAAAGCATCAAACAGACAGTCCAAATTCAGAGGGAAGGAAGGGAAAGATGGAAGGGAGGAGGGGTAAAAGATCAACCAAAGGACTTGTATGCATGCATATAAGCATAACCAATGGACACAGACACTAGGGGGGTGAGGGCATGTGCTAGGGCAGGGGTCCTCAAACTATGGCCCGCGGGCCACATACAAATACAAGTATTGTATTTGTTCCCATTTTGTTTTTTTACTTCAAAATAAGATATGTGCAGTGTGCATAGGAATTTGTTCATAGTTTTTTTAAACTCTAGTCCGGCCCTCCAATGGTCTGAGGGACAGTGAACTGGCCCCCTGTTTAAAAAGTTTGAGGACCCCTGTGCTAGGGGGTGGGGGTGGCCGGGGAGAGGTTAATGGGGAAAAAAGGAGACATATGTAATAGTATATGTAATACTTTAAACAATAATTTTAAAAAATTAAATTAAATTTATGGGTGTGACATTGGTTTATATAATTATATAGGTTTCAAGTGTACAATTCTATATTATCTGTATATTGCATTGTTTGCATTCAAATCTCCTGCCATTATCATCACTGTAGATTTGTAGTGACACTGTAAATTTTAAGAGCAGAATTGGAAATATCAGTGGTTGATGTGTTTTTAGAAACATTAAATTTGTTTTCTTTTGTACTTGATCAGGAACGGTTTGTGGAAGAGGCAGGCAGGCAGAAATAGAATCAAAGAAAGAGAAACAGACCAAGAGAGGTTGAAAGAAAGGAATAGACAGAGAGACAAAGACAGACAGGAAGAGACACACTTGGACACATCTGGAGTCATAGAGAGAGGCACACAGACGGAGAAGCACTTACAGACACAGAGAAGGAGAGACACACAGAGACACAGAGTCAGAAGGGAGATGAGAGGTGGGGACTTTTGTGGCACAGGGGGAGGCTGAGGGCTGAGAAACAGGCCTGGAATGTAGGCCTGTGAGGGAGTTGTGAAAGGCAGGAGGGGATTGATGATTAATCAGGAACACTATGGGCTTCACTGTTAAACATACTGAGGAGCATTTCTCTCATCTGAGAAACACAGTGAGTCTGTACAATGCACTGACAGAGCTCTCACACGTACCCAGATAATAACCCCTGGAGGACACAGGCCATGGAGACCTCTGTTCCCTTTTTCTCACTTTTCTGTCCCTTTCTCTATTTCCCTCTGGCCCCCAAAATCCAAGAGCAGTTGACTTAGGTCTATATCAGGAAAGGTTCAGCACAGGTTAGGCCGACTGCAAGCAGCTGTGTGCAGCCTGGGCGGGGGCAGGGGTAGCTCTGAGCACAACATTTGGGAGGGCCTCAGACACGAGCTCCCCCAGGACCACTCAGACCATTCTAGACCTCTAGATTGAAGCCCACAGCACTGAGGCGGCCACTATCCAGTTTATAGCATCACGATTACAGTGGAAACCTGACTAGGCTGGGAAGGGCTTTAGTGCCTGATCCACATAATATCTGATACCTCCCTCCGGATCAGAAAGCCCCAAAATCAACATTCAGGATCCAGATATTTTTTAACTAACTTCTCAGCTGACAGCCAGAGCCAGCCATACAGTCGACCAGACTGTATGCAGCTGACGGTTAGTCACAGAATAGTTAACCTTCAGGTGAGAAATTGAGTTGACATTGAACATGGAGGAAGTAGTTGTTTGTCATAGTTTATGATAAAAATATGTCTCAGTCTGTGGTTATGGCATTCGCCCTAAGTGTGGGAATTGTGAGGAGCATAATTGCCACTTGAGACAGAGATTTCAGACTAAATCATGACCATTCACTGTTCCCTGAAGTCCTAGAGTGAGTTTCTAGTCCAACTGCTTATTTTACTCAGGAGGGCACCCAGGACCACAGAGGCTAAGGGACTTGTCTAAGGTCGTGAAGTAACAGGCTTCTTACTCTTCACCCTGTGTTACTTCAGTTTAGAGAACGTAAATTAATAGTAATATTTTAAGTAGAAATTATGGTCTTTTTGAGAATTTCCAATTAATAGTCAAAGGAATGTCACTGCATAGAATGTTTAATAGACAGAGAGAATTAGAGGGAGAACTGAGAAAAAGTATCCAGCATCTTGCCTTACACGTGTGTAATAAATACTTATTGAATGAAATGAATGGGGTCAAATTATTAATATTCTTCTCAGAAGGTTCCCATTATATGAAACAGCCACAGAATGATTTACCTTAGTGAGTGACAGGGCTCACAACGCAAAGGGTCACATTTCTTTGGACAGATATTGTTCTTATATAATTAAAACTAATGAAAAATTCACTAAACAAACAAAATGCTAAAGATATAAATGATGCTCAAAAGATGAACAGGTGTGAACCACATGTAAGTACTTAATAAAGTATACACTCTCAGGACATGGGAAGTTTCTCTCTTGTCCCACTGCCCTTGCAGAGTGAAGCAAATCCTACTTCCAAATCTCTTTATCTTGGATTTTCTTCCCAGGTGAAAAGTTCTTCTTCCCTGTAAAATTTCACAGAAATGTTATGTTAAATAGAACATCAGTTAAATAGAACTTTTCATGAAATATTGCCACCAGCAAAATCGGGCAGGGGCAGTGTTCCTCCTAGAGGTTGAAATATCATTGAAAGGCTGAATGAACCAAATCACATGTCACATTTTTCAGATAACTAGATTCTCTGGGGGCTAATGAGTTATTAAATTTTAATAGGACCTCAACGAATCTCTCAGGACTCCTTGTATTTCATCCTATTCTGAGCACGAATCATGCAAAAGTTCACCACATCAACTTGTTTCTCAGCTGTGTTTGTACCTTAAAACCTTCACTCTTACTTGGCAAACGGAAATGTGATGATCTGCCCATGGTGCCAGGTCATCTGAGCATTGAGGCTGCTGTTCTGTTTACTGCTTTCAAAATGTCATCTCTTCTCCAAGGCAACATTGTCCTGGCCTTTCGACATGTTGGAAGAACAAAGATACTGTAACACAGCTCTTTGAGCATCTCTATTTTGGGCTGTACATTGCTGAGTGCACATAGAAGGCCAAGGATTTTCCTTTACATTTTAAAGATTCTTATGTTAAATGATTCTAAAAAAACACATTTTTAAAGCATATGAATATTTTAGATTTCCTAAAGTCTTACCTTTTGTTTATATAGCACACAAAGTAAACTTTACCAAGACTTTAACATGCATTATCCCATCTAAGCTCATAACCTTTTGAAAGATCTGACCACATGCATATTAAAAATAAGAAATGTGCCTCAGAGAAAGATTAAAGGACCTGTCTTAAGACACACACCTGGAAGAAACAAGATTTAAATAATCTAATTCAATCACTTTAAATCACATTAAAACTATTTAAAAATATTTTCTAGCATATTATCTCTTAAATGCTTGATCCCTCAGCAACCAGTTAATGTTTTTTGGGTTCACATTGGAAGGAAAATATGTATTTCCCAAATTATATAGGGCTAGTAAATATATACTTTTATAAAAATTGTATTTATGAATTCATAGACTGAGATCAGAAGATAAATTTGAAAGTAATATATTTATTTGCCATTTAAATATTTGCTTGTAAATCATCCTAGAAGAGAAAATTTGATTTAAAATCTAAAAAAAAGATTATGTACCTTATTCATGTCAATCATTCCATTACTGAACAATTCTACTGAACTAAAATTCTTTGTCACAATTTAGAACTATTCTAAATTAGTGAAGAAGGATTACTGATAAATTTGAAAAATACTGAATGAAATACAATTAAGTTGAATACATATTTAAGAATTGCTATTTTGCCCTAACCGGTTTGGCTCAGTGGATAGAGTGTTGGCCTGCGGACTGAGGAGTCCCAGGTTGGATTCCGGTCAAGGGCATGTACCTTGGTTGTGGGCACATCCCTAGTACGAGGTGTGCAAGAGGCAGCTGATCGATGTTTTTCTCTCATCGATGTTTCTAACTCTCCCTCCCTTCCCCTCTGTAAAAAAAAAAAAATCAATAAAATATATATCTAAAAAAAAAGAATTGCTGTTTCAAAATATTATGTTATTATTCAGTCTACTGTCTGCCACTATCCTCTAATCTATACTGTTTCATCTTTTTGTTACTGCTATTTTCTAAAACTTGTCACCTGGCAGGCATTTTTGTACCCAGTTACCTCTGCTCTGCCCTTCTCATAAGTCCACAGCAGGGGCTCTCAAATATTAGCCAGTTTCAGAATCATCTAGAGGGCTTCATAAAACACAGATGTCTTGGATACACCTATGGAGTTTTTGACTCAGTAGGTCTGGAAGAGGCCTAAGAACTTAAATTGGAGCTGGTTTTCTGGTGAGGCTGATGGTGCGGATCTAGGGTCCACATTTTGAGACCACCTCATCTGTTTGCTTCTGGTTATTTCCATTTCTTCAGTTTGCCTTTTGGTACATAGGGAGAAAAAAACACACTTTTGTAAACAACTACTTTCCTCTCAGTTTCAATTATCCAAAGCAACAGAGTTCATTCATTTGTTTGCTCACTCAAGAAACATCATGATCTAGTTAGGCTGTAATGGGTATGAAGAGAGGAAAGAGATTCTCCCTTAGGCCATTTATAATAACTGCTGCCTCCTTCCAAGGCTTATGCCCTGCCTTCTGAGACCAAGAAAGACATGGAGGAACAGCTCTTCCTCCTTTGAAGAACAGTTTCTAAACAAAATCAGGTGAGATAGCCAGAAATGGACAGGATCTTTGAGGTCCTGTATGACTTTTACCTTTGTACATTCAGAGATATGTGATAATTTCTTGTTTCCACTCTGTCCAGATGAGGTCTTATGCAGGCAGAAAGCAGTTGGAATTATTGGAGTGATTCCTCTTAGTGCCCACACTCATAGTAATCTAGCCTTTTTAGAAATAAAGTGACACTTCCAAGTCATTAGGCTCTCCATTAAAGTGATGGAAGAAATAAATAAGACAAGTTAAGCTCGAACAGACTTGTTGGAGCTAAAGTTAGTCTTAATGTAATACCTAAACATCTAGCTGTTTTTTCTTGGCTTCTAATTTTTATTTATTTATTGATTTTTAAACTGTTGAGAGTTACAGTGTGGCATTTATTATTATTATTGTTAATGCTCACCCAAGGATATTTTTCCACTGATTTTTTTTTTTTTAGAGCGAGAGTAGAAGGGAGAGATAGAGACAGAGAGAAACATCGATGTGGGAGAGACACATCGATTGGTTGCACAAGCCCTGACTAGGGCCGGGGATAGAGCCTGCAATGGAGGTACATACCCTTGACCAGAATCGAACCTGGGTCTGCAGGCCGACATTCTATCCACTGAGCCAAACCCGCTAGGGCTTGGCTTCCGATTTTTATGTGTTTTCTCTTGAATTATATAAAAGCAACGTTTTTATAAAGGGTATTTTGTTTGGCTCTACTAAATGACTGAGCATCAATCATATGCCAGGTAGCAGAGTTGATATGGCTCCTGCCCTTGGAACTTACATAAAATGTAGACATGGCAGGGCAACATTAGACATTTTTCTACATAATAGAGCTGCCTAGGGAAAGTGTATTTCATCACACATGCTCTAGAAGATTCTTGGGCCAAGGCTCTTTCATAAGGGATTAACCTTCAAATGCTTTCTCCTTCCTCCCACCAGATGTCCGTTTCTCTTAAAAACACTCCCAGATAATTCAATAGTTCATATAAGGAAGTAACTTCATAGGAGTAGAGAATCCTTTCTCTGTCCCAAGGATTGGTTTTTCTATGAAACACCTAGTCACTGGAGGTCAACATCCGTATGTTTCTGTGGATGGTCAGAGTACGGTGAAAGGTCAATAGGGGCCGTCATGCAGGGCAGGGCAGCAGTGCTGGTAAAAACAAATAAACAAAAATATAGACAAAATAATTCCTTCTTCCAGCCCTCACATTTGTTGAACTGTCAGCTGTACTCACTATATACTGGTCTTGAGCTCATTAATCTTTAAACACGTTAATTATCGCTGCTTTGACGGACTCCCTGGGATATTTACATGCTGTAAACAGTTCTGGTATTCTTTGCAAACACATACTGTGAAGGACCCCTTGGGTTCGAGTGCATTGCTTTCCCTTACCAAACATTTGTGCTTTTGCAAACCATGAGCATGACCATTTTCCTTATACCAGTCTCCTGTGTCTGACAACAATAAAGAAACATACCCATGGGGAGAATAAATTAAAGTGCCTTCCCTCCATTCAGCATTATTACACGATGATAGGTAAACCATGGGCCTTTTTGCGTGCTATCAGGAGAGTCTTATTACCTCTGGAAGACAGACCCTTTGGACTTATTTACTCCCTAATTAATATTGCATCTGTGAGACATATGTCTACTTTTTGCCTCTATTGCAACCACTTTAGTCCTAAACATATTAAAAACCAACTCTGCCACCTGTGACCACATTGAGGAGGTTTCTTCCATCTCGGAGCTCACAGTGCATACTTACGGGCAAGCAGCCTGAAAGGAGAAGTGTGGGGGATGCTAACATGGTCCACATTTGTTAACAGGAACCTCCTTCTGGTGAATGAGGGAAGCTTAATCCCATGGAAGTATGGTTTCAATTTTTCATTGAAATTACAATCAAACAAGTTGCCAGCACACATTTTTCTGTGTCAGATGTTTCCCTTATGGTAGATTTGGAGGACCCTTGGGCCAGCTTATAAACCTTATCCTCTGCCAGTGTTGCTACAGACTCTTCTCTTTGTTTTCAAATTAATTTAGTCCTTTGCTCCAAGAGGTGGATGCATTTGATACACAGTAGTACCTGACAGGAAAATGTCTCTTCAACACTGACTTTTTTTCAGGATTCTGATGGAAAGGATGACACATTACTGGCTCCTCTTCCGCTCTCTCCAGGGAACTCGGTATGATAAAAATCACAAGAGCCAAGGGCCTGCAATTTCCTGATTTTCCAGCACTTATTAAAATCGTATTTATCAAGGATGACTCTTGGCTGCTGGTTGCACTGGCTCTCCTGAAAGGCTGCTGGTTTCCGAGCTCTGCTTTGGGAGCAGGGGATCCTGTGAGCACTATTGGATGAAGTAGTTTTGGGAATGACTGCACTGCTTTCAGATTCATGAAACCACAAGCTTCTCTGGAGAGCTAAACCCAACTTGGCAATCATTCGCCTCCCTTTCTTTGAGCAAGCAGTGTCAGGGGGCACAAGCAACGGATAATAAAGACCAGTTGTTTTGATCTCTGGTTCCAGAACTCTGTCCCTAATGGGTGTGAATCTACATCAAAGAAACTAGAATGGCACTGGGAATGGACCATAGTTTTGTTTTCAGCCTATCTTCAAGCAAAGGTGTGATGGAATTGACTTGGCTTAAAGCTCTGGCCATGTGAATCTTTTGGCAACTGCCAAATGTTACCATCTGGACCAAATACTTTCTATATCTTTGCAGGTGTTATTTTCTAAGGCGACTGCCTCTGCTTTAACTGGGGAGAAGGTGAGTCCTAAAAACAGAAACAGTGTAAATACTATTAACTTTATGTCTTACTGGAGGAAGATAGTTCTAGTAAGTACTTAATACTGCATATAAAAAAGACCCAGAAGGCCTGGCCGGTGTGGCCCAGTGGTTGAGCATTGACCTATGGACCAGGAGGTCACAGTTCGATTCCCATTTGGGGCACATCCGGGTTGCTGGCTCAATCCCCAGTAGGAGGCATGCAGGAGGCAGCAGATCAATGATTCTCTATCATCATTGATGTTTCTATCTCTCTCCCTCTCCCTTCCTCTCTGAAATAAAGAAAAAATACATAACAAAAAAAAAAGACTTGAAAAGAAGTGAAATAAATGAGGTATAAGTTCACATGTTTTTGCGATGGGAAAACTAAATGGAGTAACAAGGCTTGGGCTCAGATCCTGAAATAATGTGAGACTGAAATAGGACATCTTTGGATTTCATTATTCCTTCTCATATATAACTATACCTCACCAGCATCACAACACCACTGAATCTTGGGAATGGAAAGGATCTTGGGGTATTAATATCTCTACCTATTCCTGCATTATTTAATGGGCCAAATGAGTACTAAAGCTATCTTTTGAATTTATTTTTCCTTTGCGATTACAAAAAACCCACTGTGATTTGCAACCAGGGGAGCAATGGGCAGCGGCAGCTCATCCCCAGCTACATAAAACACATTGGGAGATGAACAGAAAAACTGCTAGGGTGAAAAAGACATGATTCATTCCTTCAAAGAAACCCACCATCTTCTAGAATGAAACATACATCCTTTCTCTTATGCAGGGATTCAACAAACACTTACTTCACATCCTGTGCAGAAGTTGGGAATAGAGAGATGAAAGCGCATATTTTTGCCTGTCTTCAGGATTTTTTTATTTATTGGAGAGATAGGTAAGTAGTTTAAAACTGTGATAAATACTTGGCGAGTAAAAGTCTTTGGAAATATCATGGGGCTGGTGCCAGGGGAGACTTCTTAGAGGAAATGACATGCAGTTTGAATTCTCTACATAAATAATGAAAAGGGTAAATGGTCGTGATATGTGTGGTCTTTGGGTTGGGAGTGAGGGGCAGCTGCCAGAAGGATTCGAGAAGTGATTTTAAAGGTCCTGAGTCACATATCACCTAAGTATAAATGGAAGACTTTTCCTTAATATTGATTGATTATTCAGTTTCTCGTGGGTAAGAGTTGTCAGGGGCTTAGTCTTGTGCTGAATCTCCAAAAACACTAAACATGAGGGGCACTGCTACTATCTCTGCCACCACTATTACTGTCACCTCTAGAAACAACCCCTATACCATTGCCACCATTACCACCATTACCACCATTACCACCACCACCACCACCACCACCACCACCACCACCACTGTTTACCACAAATGCCACCACCATCACCATTACCATCACCACTCAAAACAACCACTGAAACCATTACAACCATTATCACCATCACTATTACCACTACCACCACCATCACTGCCACTCCCACTCCCATTTCTCATTCCTGATTTGATTTTTCTAGAGCTCTTCAGGCATTTTAATGGCTACATATGCCCTATGTCCTTGGTCGGCAAGCTGTGACTCTTCGGCCCCTTGAGCGTGGCCACTAAGTCTCAATCGCACTGTACGTGCGCTCCCACACGTGGTATTTTGTGGAAGAGCCACACTCAAAGGGCCGCAGTTTGCCGACCACTGCCCTAGGTCAAGAGTTCTTGTATGCACTAAATGGGTGATATTTATAGCCACTCAATATCAACTAAAGGGGCACTTTAATAAACTCCATTTTCATAATGACTAAGAGAATTCTCCAGGCTCACACAGAGAAACAGATTTTTAAATCAATCATTCCCCAAGTGAACATACAACAATTACACACACTGGTATTGAACATACTTTTTTTGAAGTTATATTACCACAAGGATCCTCAATATACAGAGTGCTAATTGATACTTATTCCCTAGAAGAGTAGAGAGGATGGCATATTACTTACCTATGATATTGTTCTTATATGTCTGCAATACTTACTTTTATCCTAGAAGCCTGTTCTTTCTAAAGACTTTGCAGCTGAGGCTGAGAATAAGAATAAGAGTAAGTCTTCCTATAAGAAGGAAAGAGTTCCAGGGTTAAAGTTCTTACTATTAAAAGGTTACAACAAACTGTGCCCAAGACAGAGTTGATGATGGAGGCAAAATAAGAAGTAGATGAGGCTACTGGTTTTCAAAACATGTTTATGTGGTTGAGTTCCAGGAAACTCCTTTAAATTAAATTTGGAGCAATGTTTCTCCAAGACAAAATATGGGAAAAATAATTATACACAACGTATGCATGATAAAAAACACAATCACAGGCATCTATAGAGAGAGAAGCTGTGGAACTAGCACAATAATTCTTTCTAATATTTTCTTTAAGATTTGTCTGCAATTTCACATGTTTTGTCATTTGTTAGCACTCAGTCATGTCACTCAATAAAGATCTTTCTCTTCAGGCAACTGTGCCACACTACTGAATAAATGCTAGCTCTCGAGAATACCATGAAGACTCTACCTCAGTATCTGCCTTGGAGTCTGTCTTCTGTTGAAAACAATAATAAGGTAGTGATATTACAATAAGAGTGTCATTACAGAGGGATCATGCTACAACGGATGCATGCCCCTGGCCCAATGAAAACAGCTGAAATAGATATCAAAGTCAAATTTGGCCTCATAAAAGGATGGTCAGAAAAGGAGGCCTGGATTAAATATTACTTATTCTGTCACTTGAAGGATGGGAAGGATTTTGCTAGAACAAGAAAGGTGGGAAGATAAAGAAGAAGAAAAGGATATTTTTGGCAAAGGGAATAGTCCGTGCAAAGACAAAGGAGTAGGAAAGAAAATGTAGTTTGTTCTAGGAACTGCTAAAGAGATCAATATGGCAGAGCTATCACAGTAGATAAATAAATCAAGAACATGAAATTTCAAAAGTCCCTGCCTGGGATCTTGCTAGTAGGGTTTTAGTAGTGTTTCATTTTTAAAAGAATGATTTCATAGGCTTAAGAGAAAACACTAGCCATTAATCCTAACTTGATTCAGAGGGTACAGAATGCAAGCCTCAAAGGAATAATTTTGTGTGTGTATAGAATTTGATTATAAGGAATTCTCAAGTCTTATTCAACTTCTAAAAGAATGAGAATTTTTTTTTCTTTTTCCTTTTGTTCTTTTTAATTAAAACCACACTTTTTAGTTTTTAGAACAGGAAATTTGGAAAGTGATTAATTCATATTATGGTCTAATTATTTTAAGGTATGTGGAAGGAAAATGGAGACAAAAGAGAAGGTACACATCACAGTTTTTGTCACAGGATGTGGGGAGGAGGGATGGGGAAAGTCCAGTTTGTTCATTCAGCTGTGTCCAGCCATGTGCTACTTTACGAGTTGTATCTTGGAAAATTCGTCTGGAGAGCTACAGAAACTAATCTTACTTGTGATGGAAGCTTCAACAGAGGATTTAAGAACAATTGTTATATTTAAAGATGTGGAGAAATCTTTTTTTTAAAAAAAGATATATATTTTTTAAAATATATATTTTATTTATTTTTTACAGAGAGGAAGGGAGAGGGATAGAGAGTTAGAAACATCAATGGAGAGAAACATCAATCAGCTGTCTCCTGAACACCCCCCACTGGGGATGTGCCTGAAACCAAGGTATATGCCCTTGACTGGAATCGAACCTGGGACCCTTCAATTTGCAGGCCTATGCTCTATCCACTGAGCCAAACCAGTCAGGGCTTTAAATATATTTTTATTGACTTCAGAGAAGAAGGGAGAGGGAGATCTAGAAACATCAATGATGAGATAGAATCATTGATTGGCTGCCTCCTGCATGCACCCCACTGGGAATCGAGCCCACAACCCAGGCATGTGCCCTGACTGGGAATTGAACCATGATCTCCTGGTTCAGAGGTCAGCGCTCAACCACTGAGCCACCATGGCTAGGCGGTAGAGAAATCTTTGGAAGGCAATTTCACTCATCTTTGCTTCTTTGGCTCCAAATTGCTTCTTGAATTCATATATTCATTCATTCAACAATCAATTTTTGAACCAGGAATAAATATGTATATGTATATATATATAATATAATAATATATTATATTATTTTATTACATGTGTAGTTTATGTATATATATATCATTTTATTACATGTGTAGATTTTATGTCTCACATCAGTCACAAGTCACAAATCCATCACCATTAGAATATCCTTTAATAACCACACCCACCTCCCTCCTATCCTTTCTGTCCCAGCCCATTCTGTTCCTGACCACCACTAATCTGTTCACCTTAAAAAAAGTATCATTTAAAAAGTATACATGCATACATATATGTATATATACACACACGTGTGTGTGTCTGTGTGTGAAATCATACAGTGTAATTTGGGGGGAGGGTTATATCTTTCACTTAGCATAAACTCTAAACGGTTCACCTAAATTGTATTGATAGTTTTTCCTTTTAATTGCTGAGTAGTATTACTTGATACATGTGTTACATGTGTAAATCAGAATGAATTTTAGATTGTAATAAAGAAAAAAAAGCATTTATTTGAGCAAAAAGGAGCTACAGCCCAGGAGACAGCTTAGGTTGCTACAGCAAAGACAAAGAGGAGGCCGCCTTTTATAGTGAAAGTACCCGCCCAGATTGCCAATTAGGTCTGTTTTATGTAAATGAAGTATCCAAATTGGGCAGGTCTGATTGGATGGGGAAGGTCTCAGTCCCTTGGTAGAAAGACAAATTGAGGCTTCCCTACAGTGGTTGATTCAGGCAGTGTAAACAAGCAGGGAATAGTGCTGGAAGCGAGAGTTCAGTCTGAGGTTCTTCCTGGTGTACAGTGTGCAGAAGTCCCTGTCGGTAAATGGTTGCTGGCGCTTATTATTTATAAAATTTGGGCCCTTGGTTGACCATGGGGGAGGGAGGGTCCATCTCAGCAGATCATTTCTTCCCGTGGTTCACATCAAATGAATCTTTCTTCTCAGGGTTCACACATGGTACATGTGGGAATGGTTACCGCAGCTTAACCATTCACAAATAGAATGTTATCAGCTTTTCCCCTTAGATTTGGCTATTATAAATAAAACTGCTACAACATCATGTGTAGGTTTTTTATATGAGCACAAGTTTTCATTTCTCTGGGATAAATGCTCAAGAGTAAACTTGCTAGGTCATATGGCAATTGCATGTTTCATTTGATAAGAAATTACCTTTTTCAGAGTAGTTGGATCATTTTACATTCTCACCAACAATGTATGAGTGTCCAGTTTCCTCACATCCTTGCCAGCATTTGAAGTTACTATTTTTTTTAACTTTAGCCATTCTGATAGGTGTGCAGTGATATTTCATTGTGGTATTGATTTGAATCTCCTAATCTCACGTATTACATTGAAAAACTTTTCATGTGCTTACTTATCACTTGTATATCCTCTTTGGTGAAATCTCTGAGCATATCTTTGCCTATTTTCCAATGAAAGTGTTCATTTTAAAAATAATTTCATAATTGAGTTTTTAGAGTTCTTTATACATCCTAGATACAAGTTCTTTGTCATATATGTGGTTTGCAGATATTTTTTTGCGCAGTTTTTAGCTTGTCCTTTCATTGTCTTTATATGGTCTTTTACAAAGCAAACATTTTTATTTTGTAAGGTCTCATTTATCAATTTTTCATTTTTGGTTTATATTTTGCTGGAAAAATATAAAAACACTTTGCCTAGCTCTCTATCCTAAAGATTTTCTTAAGTTTTATAGTTTTACATTTTAAAGAACATAATCCACTTTGAATTAATTTTTGTGTTAGATGTGAGGTTTAGGTTGAGGTTCATCTTTCTGCTGTAGTTGTTCAATTGCTCTAGCGCCATATACTAAAAAGGATATCTTTCTTCCACTGGATTGCTTTTTCTCATTTGAAAAAATAAAATAAAATAAAAATATTTGTGTGGGCTTTTTTCTGAGTTCTCTGTTTTGCTTCATTGTCATGATTACTGCAGTTATATAATAAACCTCGGAGTGATTTTCCCCAATTTAGACTTCTTTGTCAAGATTACTTTAGCTGTGCTCTTTAATATAAATTTTAGATAAGCTTGACTACAGTGATGAAAAATGTTGCTGAGATTTTTATAAACATTGCATGAAATTTATAGATCAATTTATGAAGAATTGACATGTCTATGTTGATTTTTTTCAATCCATGGATATGGTATGTCTCTCCATTTATTTAGATAGTTTTCATTTCTTTTATCAATATTGTATAATTTTTAGTATATCATTTCTGTACATATTTGTTAAGTATATATGTATTTAAATTTTTTGGAGTGATTTTAAGGAATGTTGTTTTTAACTTTGATTTCTTCATGTTCATTGCTAGCATATAAAAATGTAAATCATTTTTGTTTGTTGGTTTTATATTACACAGCTTTGCTAAAAGAGTTGTTTTTTCTTTCTTCTTTATGACTTCTGCTTAGCTTATTGTAATGGTAGATTTCATCGATTAAGTTGTGATTGGTAAAAAGCCTTGAATACCTGTAATAAATCCCATTTGGTCATGGTGTATAATTTTCTCTGTACATTATTGAATGTAGTTTGATAACACTTTGTTGAAAATCTTTATGTCTAAATTCACAAGATACATTGGTCAGTAATTTTCTTTTGTTTATAAAATTTGGTGTCATAAATTTTTTTAATAATGTCCTTATAAAGTAAGTTGGGAAGTGTTTTCTCCTCTTTTATTTTTTAGAAGACATTGTGTAAAATTGGTGTTAATTGCTTTTTAAATGTTTGGTAGAATTCCCTAGTGAGACCACATGGGCTGTAGATTATGTTCTTGAAAGCTTTTAAATTATAAATTAAATCTATTTATCTAATGATTATAATACTACTCAGGTTATGTATTTCATCTTGGATGACTTTTGGTAGTTTCTGGTTTTTAAAGAATTGGTCTATTTATTCTAAGTTGTCAAATTTGTAAGTACAATGTCTTTAATAGTATTCTCTTATTACTTTTTGGTAGCTGCTGGCTCTGTAGTGATATCCTCTTTCATTTTTTATAGTGGTGAATTGTACCTTTTCTCTTTTAATTTTGTCAGTCTTGCTAAAAGTGTATAAATCTTCTTCACTTTTTTAAAACACAACTTTTTGTTTCACCAATGATCTCTATTGTTTTACTTATTTTCAATTTCATTGATTTCTGCTTTTATCTCAATATCTCATTCCATTGCTTGTTTCAGCTTTATTTTTCTTTCTTTTCTAGTTTTTTGAGTTATGAACTTAAATTATTGACTTGTAACATAGCATTAATGTAAGCATTTAATGCTAAAAATACCTTTGTTGGTGCTGCTTCTTTAGATACATCCCACATATTTTTCTATGTTGTATTTTCATTTTTATTCAGTGTTATGCATTTTTAAAAACTTCCTTTGATACTTTATTTTGACCTATAGATTATTTAAATGAGTTGTTCAACTTCCAAATGTTTAGAGATTTTCCTTTTAATCTTCAGTTATTGATTCCTAGTTTGATTCTATTGTGATCAGAAAACACATTCTGTATTTTTTAAAAATATATTGTTATTGATTTCAGAGAGGAAGGGAGAGAGAGATAGAAACATCAATGATGAGAGAAAATCATTGATTGGCTGCCTCCTGCATGCTCCCTACTTGGGATCAAGCCTACAAACTGGGCATATGCCCTTGACCGGAATTGAACCAGGGACCCTTAGTCCATAGGCTGACGTTCTGTCCACTGAGCCAAACCAGCTATGGCCACATTCTGTATTTAAAATTTTTTTTTAAAATTGTTGTGGTTTGTTTTATGGCCCAGGATACAGTCTAACTTGGCATCAAAAGGCTTGGACTTGAATCGTGGTAATATCTATACTAATAAAAGGGTAATATTCTAATTAGACTGGGTTGATCGGACATCTTCCGGATGTCCGACTTCCTTCCGGACAGTTACTAGGTGACCAGGATGGCAGGGGGGGCAGTTAGGGGGCGATCAGCCAGGCAGGTAGAGTGGTTAGGGGCAATCAGGCTGGCAGGTAGGGTGGTTAAGGGCGATCAGGCAGGCAGGCAGGCGAGTGGTTAGGGGGTGACCAGGCCGGCAGGAGGGCAGTTAGGGGGTGATCAGGCCATCAGGAGAGCAGTTAGGGGGTGGCTAGGTTGGCAGGGGGCAGTTAGGGGGTGACCAGGCCAGCAGGGGTCAGTTAGGGGGCAACCAGGCTGGCAGGGGACCAGTTAGGGGGCAATCAGGCCTGCAAGCAGAGGCAGTTAGGGCAATCAGGCAGGCAGGCGAGTGGTTAGGAGCCAGTGGTCCCAGTGGTATGAATTTCGTGCACAGGGCCTCTAGTGTGTGTGTGTGTGTGTGTGTGTGTGTGTTTATTTTGTTAATCCTCACACAAGGATATTTTTCCATTGATTTTTAGAGAGAAAAGGAGGGAGGGGGAGATATATAGAGAGAAACATAGATGTGAGAGAGACACATTGATTGGTTACCTCCCTCACATGTCTCAACCAGGGCTGGGAATCAAGCCTGAAACTGAGGTACATGCCTTTGACTGGAATTGAACCTGGGATCTTTCACTCAGTGGGTTGACTCTCCATCCACTGAGTCAAACTGGCTAGGGCCTGGTATTATATTTTGAAGTTGCATCCTAACTGGGTGTTAGGAACACAGTCTCACCTTAGTTGAGGCGACCTGAACCAGACCTAAAGCTAGACAAAGTAGATGGTGGAGGGCCATAAAGGAGTTTCATATCAACCAATTATTTGAAAGAGTAAGTTAAAGGAAGAAAATATAATTACATAGTGGAGTTGTGTTGTCATAATTCATAACTATGAAGTTGCACTAGAGAAAGGCAGAATAAGCAGAGAAAAACCTATGTCAAAGACAATAGGGGATATATTAGGGGAGGATGTCAGGGCAGGATAGTGAGAAGGCTCAGCTGTTTCAGAAAAAATAATCAAAGAGTCAAAGATGATAGAGAGACAATTCAGTAAAAGTGACACACTCAAGTTGAAAAGGCAGGCTTTCTGATTCTACATGCATTGTTTTTTAATCACTGCTTCTCCAAATATAAGGAAAATAAATAAAAAATAACCCCCTGAGTACTGTTACAAAATTTAAAAGAAATTTAGTTAAGTTTAACAAAGCTACTATTTGGCTGCAAACAACCCTAGGCCCCGCCTTTGGTAATTAAGTAGGGCTAGGTACTATAAATAGAATAATCCTGAAATCTTGGTGACTTAATACAATTTTTAAAAAAGTTGTTTTTTTAAAATTGATTTTAGAGAGAGGAAGGGAAAGGGAGAGAGAGATAGGAACATCAGTGATGAGAGAAAATCATTGATTGGCTGCCTCATGCACACCCTCTACTAGAGATAAAGCCTGCAACCTGGGCATGTGCCCTGACAGGAAATTGAACCATGACCTCCTGGTTCATAGGACAATGCTCAATCAGTGAGCCACACCAGCCAGGCAATGCATTTCTTTCTTTCTTGTTCATGTAAGAAACAGAGGTGGTGGTAATAGAGGATGGCCTATATTTCATGCAGTTATTCAGGGGCCGGACTAGTTTTTAATCCATGGCTTCCAATTGGGGAAAAGAGAGAGAGTATATGAACATGTAGGAGGTGTTTAAGAGGCAAGCCTGGTAGTTATTTACCTTATTTCATCCACATTGCATTGGTTAAAATTAGTCAGATAGTAACATTGAACATTGAAATATAAAGAGACCAGAAAATGTACCCTAGTTTTGTGAATAGGAGAAAAGTGAAATAATTTGGTGAACAACTCCCCAATTTATGCCATACATTATTTATCCACCAGAATCTCCTTGTACAGTGAAGCTATGTTACCTGTGGTCATTTAATCAACAATTATTGTTATACTAGTGGCCTGGTGCACGGATTCCTGCACATTGAAAGGAAATTAATTAGAAGAAATATTTTAATGTCACTATTCGCTCTTTCTCTATAATAGAAGTGTCAACGAAATTCACAATCGACAATGAAAGATCAAAACACACATGTGTGATTGGTGCCAGTGAGAGCTTTATATGTATCCCATATGCATAAGTCAATGTTTATTTTTAAATTTCCAGTGCCCGTCATATGTACCGGCCAGTCGGACGATCGGACAGGTGTACAGTCGGTCATTTAGCCTTTTCTTTTATAGATTCCTTGATTTTGTAAGTTGTCTTAGGAAAAGACTCTGTCAGCACTCCTTAAGGTTATGAATGAGTCAACTGCCACAACTTAGACTTTTAAAAGAAGTCATTGGCTATGTTGGTAAAATTAAGTATGGCCAATTCGTAATTCATAGGGCAAGTTCTCATTTAAAGATAGAACACCTCCTTAGTTATGTGTATACCTTCATTTTGCAATAACATATCTCTGTAGAGCAGTGGTTCTCAACCTTGGCTGCACATTAGAGTCACCTGGGAATCTTTTTAAAATCCTGATTTCTGGGCCTCATCCTCCAGAAATTCTGTTTCTTTGTTATGGGGTGAGGCCACTACATTACTAACAAAGAAACAGAATTTCTGGAGGATGAGGCCCAGAAATCAGGATTTTAAAAAGATTCCCAGGTGATTCTAATGTGCAGCCAAGGTTGAGAACCACTGGGGTAGAGCAAGTGAGAAAGAATGCTGTGGGACTTCTCCAAAATGATTTGTAACTATTGAATAAGCAATGTTTCCCAAAATGTTCTTTTAGAGTTCTCATACTTGGATATGCTCCAAAAGAAAAAAATTCTTCCTTTACCTATAAAAGTTAAGAAAATGATAAAACTCAAATCTATCTCTTGAGTATTCACAATACATATTAAATATTCCAAGAAATTCTGCCATAAATATATCTTTGGTTTTAATTTAGCTTTCCTAACACTTGTCATGAATTGCTGTGTTTTAATACCATGTACCATTGTGATACACATGTGGGCAAATACTGTTGGACTCCCACTAAAATCAAACAGCCTAATTTTGAGAATGCCATTTTCTATACAGAAAGATTTTATATATTTACTAGCAGGAAAGCACTTTTCATATTAGAAATACTGTTTTGTAGCATTTTAAAAATAGGCAGAATGAAATAGAGTTAGCCTTATTATCCCTTTTTTATTCTTAAACTCTCCTTTTATCAGAAAACTCAGTACCAATAGGGTAAACATGACTATTTTGTGCAGTTTTCTTTCTTTTCTTTTAAAAAAATCTTGCATGAAGTAGACTTCTGTTTATTTTCTCCGTAGGTTGTAAACTTTACAATATGAAATTGGAAGGCCTTTTACATATTACTAGTATTTATTTTCCATAGAAAATATCTTTCACTCTGGTGTTTACTTCTCTTCAGGTATATAATCTAAAGCCCTTCTTTCTACCTCCAATTCTTGAATTTTATTTTCTACATTCTGAAGCTGAATAAGAGACCAAATATGAGAAAATGCCTGCTGTTGAGGTCAGAAGCATTTCTAACTTGATGAAAAAATTTGTGACTCTTTATACTGGCACAGAAAACAAAAATAGAGCTTTGACTACATTTCAAAAATGAACTTGATTACTTTATATGCTATCATTTTTATTATGTTTTGTACATACACAAAAGCAATTTCTACTGGAGTTGGGGTTATAATATCATGAAGATATGTCAGCCAAACATTATAATATTAGAAGTAAAGTTGAAATTTATTATCTATTTCATTAGATACTTTTATGAGATAAGTAATTGCTCTTGCTTTTTACCCCTTATCTCTTTTTCCAGCATAGTTGTCAGTAAACTCCATAGAGATGTGAACTGATTCGTAAACACTGAGGTTCATTGATGGATTTTGCACCAGCCTATGCCTGCTCTTACAGAATGGCAGGCTCCTCCTTTGCCTGATGGCTGTGAGTCAGTACTGTTTGTGCAGATGAACTACTGCTAATCTCCAGACATTAGGTTATTTTTAAAATAACTCTTAAAAAAACCCAGTCCAGTCAGTGTTTCTGAAATATTCTTTATTTTGGCAAAACCTTAAATTTTGGATTAAAACCACAAGGAATAAAAAATATTTGTGGTTCCATATGGTGATATTGGTATGATCCTTAGGGAATACAGAGGAAACACTGGTGTTTCAGTGGCTGACCTATAAATCTCACTATAGTTTGCTTTAATAAAGTAAGTCTTAAATGATCTGAGACTGTGCTTCCAATACATATCTACTAACCATGTGTAGCTATTTAAAATAAAATTAATGAAAGTTAAACAAAATTAAATACTTAGATCCTTAGTCACACTAACCACATTTCAAGTGCTCAATAGTCAGATGTCAATAAGGCTACTGTGTTGGACAGAACAGATTATAGATTCCCATAGTTCTGAAGTTATCTTGACCAGTGCGAATCTAGGGGCCATTATTATTTCCAGGTCATATATGGAGGACAAAAAGCTATAACTGCATCTTTGATTATTAGTCACTTCAATTTATTTAAATCAGTCTTAGTTGCTTGATTATCCAGTTATTTTCTGAATAGCTGTGTAATCAACTGGAAAAACTATTGGATAGGGAGCCTGAATAATTGGGGTTTGGCCCAACCAGGAACTCATGATTATGAGAAAAGAATTTGACTTCTTTAAGTTATTTTTATTTAGGGAAAATCAAGTTATGAAATAGTGCAGAAAAGAGCAAGCCTGACTGCTCTCATTAGAAAGGTCTGCCTACCTTACAGGATTGGCCATTGGCTGGCATCTGGGAACTTAGATTGCAGGAGTTCCACCATCTCTGTATAAGATTGGCTTATTGTGCCCAAAATGTTTGTACAATATGGTTTATACTGAACACCTGCTTTCCTACCAGGAGCCTGGAATTTGTGTACATTTGAGGCAAAGGGTGCCTACAAGACTAGTCCAAATAAAACCTAACAAGCTGCTGAACCTGACAAGCTTTCCTGGTAGACAGCACTTTTCATTTGTTGTCCCAACTTGTTTCCAGGGGACTTAAGCATATTCTTGTGATTCCACCAGGAGATGACTCTGGAAGCTCATGCTTGTTTTTCCCCAGACTTCACCCCATATGCCTTTCCTTTGTTGATACTGCTTTGTATCCTTTTGTTGTAATAGGTCATAACCCTAAGTAAGACTATATGCTGAGTTCTGTGAGCCAAACCTGAGGATGACCTTGGGGACCTCATAATTATGTTGGAAGGTTAATCCTATAAAATAAAAGCCTAATATGCAAGTAGACTGAATGGCAGAATGACCGATGAAATGACCAGTCACTATGAAGTGCACTGACCACCAGGGGGCAGACGCTCAATGCAGGAGCTGCCCCCAGCCCACATGCCCCAGGCCAGCCAAGGCAGGTGCCAGTGGGGGCCCCCCCCAATCGCCCCAGCAGTCACCCCATAGATCGGCCCTGATTGCTGGCCAGGCCTAGGACCCTACCCATGCATGAATTTTGTGCACTGGGACTGTAGTATGAAATAAAAAGCTTAAAAACGACTTTGAATATCATATAAGTTTTCTTATCCTTCCATATTGTTGTTGTAGTTGTAGCAAATCTGGCAAAGAAAAGAAAACACACAAATATTTAAAAATGTAAATAATAAAATTGTTTGAAATGAAACTAAAAAAAGCTATAGACACCTGAATAAAATTATGTCTAAAATGTTTAAGACAACTGTTTTGATTTTGAAGATACTAATTGGGAAACCTTGAATTTCAACAACATATTGAGATTGGGGAAGACAACCTGGCAAAAAACAGAGGACCCCATACTTTTCTTGGACTTTTGAATATCCTTGGAAAAACTTCCAAAGCTGTCTGGAAGTGTGAGCTGGAATAGCTAAGGTAAGAATTTCAGTGAAACAGAACAACAGCCATTCTCCATAGGATCAAGTTTAAAGAACCTGAACAGTCCTCTTAAGATAAGTCCCTGGATGTGAATCTGTCTTCCCACAACAGGTTTCAGTGACTAAAGATCTCAGATCTGACACATTTGATTGGATCTTGGCAACAGCTGAGAAATATGGCCTTGGCTTTATCATCTTTACACAAACATGAAGATCTATCTTCCTCTTTGTTGTGCAATTCAGTCATCTCCAAATTTCAAATGTCAGCTCACCTGCTCTTCTTATTTCCACCACTTATTTTCTATAGCAGGGTTCGGGGAGAATATGTGCTTGGTTTCCTATAGAGGTGTTTTATAATGGTACTTGGGCTTGCGTTCTTCCTTCTCTCTTTTCTTTCATCCATCAGACTCCTTTTTTGGACAACCAATTCTGGAAGGTTTGAATCAAAGCACTCCTGTGTATCAAAGCATTCGAGGGCCTACGTTTGTGTATAAATTGTTTCTAGTGAGTGCTCAAAGGCTATCCTCATGAAGGCAGGATCATTTAAAAATATAACAAAGGTGGAAAAGAAAAATAAGTCTCAAACTTAATGGAGTATAAAATAGCACAGAAGTAAAGACTAGAAGTATGGAACCAGACTATTGGGTCCAAATTTCTTCTTCTCCTTGTATTTCTGTTTGGCCCCAGGCAGTTTTCCTAACCACTCTGCTATGATTGCCTCATCTATAAAATGGGATAACAACGCCTACCTTACTGAGATATTATGAAAATTAAATGAATTAATACATATAAATTGCATAAGAAACATGGTGTCATAGAAATATAGTGATTATCTAATTGATCACCCACAAATTGGGATGAATTTGAAGATGAAAGGGGGAACTACAAATAATTATTCTGGAACCATAGGTATGATGTAACTCAAGCTTTTTGGTTCTATTACTTGAAAGCAAACTTAGATTTTCAAGAAACTGGGTCTTGTACAAATGGCATACTCATCAATATAAACTGCCCTGCTTATAAGAGTGCAGAACATGATTTTAAAAATATAAAATACTAGTAGCGTGGGGCATGAAATTCATGCATATTAAAAGAGAATTAATTGCCCTAACTTGTTTGGCTCAGTGGATAGAGCATCGGCCTGCAGACTCAAGGGTCCCAGGTATGATTCCGGTCAAGGACATGTACCTTGGTTGCGAGCACATCCCCAGTGGGGAGTGTACAGGAGGCAGCTGATCGATCGATGTTTCTCTCTCATCAATATTTCTAACTCTCTATCCTTCTCCCTTCCTCTCTGTAAAAAATCAATAAAATATATTTTTTTAAAAAAGGGAATTAGGGGGAGGAAAAATGGCCGAGGCTTAGACGGACGTGTTGGTGCTTCGTCCCGGAGCAGATAGGGGCGAGCAGCTGAAACGGGTAACAATCAGCCCGATCAAGCTGGGGAGGTTCAGCTGAGAGACAGTCTGCAGCCAGGAAAGACAGAGAACTCCTAAAAAATGCGGATGGTTAGAGATTGAGGCTGAAACTTCCCCCTGGGTGCCAGCGCAGTGGCGAGACCACGCCATCTTGGGAAGCGGTTACCGGCATCCAGAGATCGGCTACTAACCCGGCGGCTACTAACCCGGAGGCAACGACTCGCAAGCAGCGCGACTGCAAGAGCCCAGAGGAGACCTGCACCCCTCCACGGAAAGCAGATTCAAGCAACAGCGGCCTCCTGATCACCACACGCTCTGCCTGGGGAACAGTTGCTGTGTGGGAAGCCTCCCTCCACCAGCCAGAAGAGCCACCACAACTGTGAACAGCACCCACCAGAGGCTCTGCTATCAACAGAGGAGCCGCTGCTACCACAACCGCCCAAGGAGCAACCACAGCCCGAGGAGCCACTGCTACCCAGGGAGCAGCCACTGCCACCCAGGGTCCAGCCACTGAACGACTCAACAACTAGTCATGTCAGTGAGATCAAACATGGGTAGACAAAGAAACCCCCAAAGGAAAGAAAAGGAGGACTTGCCAGAAAAGCAGCTAAGTGAGACAGAGATATGCAACATGATGGAAAAAGAATTCAGAATAAGGTTCCTAGAGTACATGCACCAGATGTTCAAGAAGCAAGAAGAAACAGATGAAAAACTCAACTACTTATGCAAGAAGCTAGAAGAAACAGATGAAAAAATCAACAACTTAAGTAAGTCCCAAGAAGAAATGAAGAGTGACATAGCTGCAATAAAAAACACCATTGAAAGTATCAACAGTAGACTGGGAGAAGCAGAGGACCAAATTAGTGAATTAGAAGACAAGGAAGCAAAACACACTCAAACTGTATGGCAAATGGAGAAAAAAATTAAAAGACAGGAGGAGAGCCTAAGGGAGCTTTGGGACAACATGAAACGAAACAACATACGAATAATAGGGGTGCCAGAACAACAGAAAGATGAACATGGATTAGAAAACCTATTCGAAGAAATAATATCAGAAAACTTCCCTGAGGTGGGGAAGAAAAAAGTCACACAAGCCCAGAGAGTCCCAAACAAGGTGAACCCGAAAAGACCCACACCAAGCCACATCATAATTACCATGGCAAATGTTCAGGATAAAGAGAGAATCTTACAGGCTGCAAGAGAGAGACGGAAAGTAACATACAAGGGAGCTCCCATTAGATTATCAAATGATTTCTCAACAGAAACTCATCAGGCCAGAAAAGAATGGACGGAAATCTACAAAGTGATGCAAAGCAAAGGACTGAATCCAAGAATACTCTATCCAGCAAGGCTATCATTCAAAATTGAAGGGGAAATAAGAAGCTTCACAGACAAAAAAGGGCTAAGGGAGTTTATCACCACCAAGCCAGCCATGCAAGAAATGCTAAAGGGACTGGTGTAAAAAGAAGAAATATCAAGCTCAGAAAGAAAACAGCCACACACACACACAAAAAAAAGAAATGGCTACAAACAAGTACCTTTCAATAATAACTTTAAATGTAAATGGACTAAATGCTCCAACCAAAAGACATCGAGTGGCTGAATGGATAAAAAAAACATGACCCATACATCTGCTGTCTACAAGAGACCCACCTCATTAGAAGGGACTCACACAGACTGAAAGTGAAGGGATGGAAAAATATCTTTCACGCAAATGGAAAGGAAAAGAAAGCTGGGGTAGCAATACTTATATCTGACAAAATACATCTCAAAGTGAAGGCCATGACCAGAGATAAGGAAGGCCACTTCATAATACTAAAGGGATCAATACAACAAGAAGATATAACCCTGGTAAACATATATGCACCCAATGCAGGAGCACCCACATACATAAGAAAACTTCTGGAAGATATCAGGGGAGAGATCGACAATAATACAATCATAGTAGGGGACTTTAATACACCACTGACATCACTGGATAAATCCGCTAGACAAAAAATCAGCAAAGAAACAGCAATCCTAAATGACTCACTAGATCAGATGGACTTAATTGACATCTTCAGAACACTTCACCCCACAGCTGCGGAATATACATTCCTCTCAGGTGCTCATGGGACATATTCAAAAATAGACCACATAGTGGGTCACAAGCAAAGTCTCCACAAATTCAAGAAGATTGAAATCATAAAAAGCATCTTCTCAGACCACGATGGCATAATGTTAGAAATAAACTACAATAAAAACAACCCAAAATACTCAAACACTTGGAAGCTGAATAGCATGTTATTAAATATTGATTGGGTTACCGATGACATCAAAGAAGAAATTAAAAACATCCTGGACACTAATGACAATGAAAACACAACAATCCAAAACCTCTGGGACACAATGAAAGCAGTCCTGAGAGGGAAGTTTATAGCTCTACAGGCCTATCTCAAAAAACAAGAAAAAATGGTAGTTAACCATCTAACTCTACAACTCAAAGAATTAGAAAGAGAGCAACAAGAAAACCCCAGAGTGAGCAGAAGGAAGGAGATAATAAAGATTAGAGCAGAAATCAATGAAATAGAGACCAAAAAAACAATACAGAAAATCAATGAAACCAAGAGCTGGTTCTTTGAAAAGATAAACAAGATTGACAAACCCCTAGCCAGGCTCACCAAGAAGCAAAGAGAGAGGTCCCAAATAAACCAAATCAGAAATGATAGAGGCGAAATAACAACAGACCCCACAGAAATACAAATGATTGTTAAACAATACTACGGGCAACTCTACTCCAACAAACTAGACAACCTGGAGGAAATGGACAAATTCCTAGAAAAATACAACATTCCAAAACTCAATCAGGAAGAATCTAAAAACCTCAATAGGCCAATAACTATGGAAGAAATTGAAGCAGTCATCAGAAAGCTTCCAGCAAACAAAGGCCCAGGGCCAGACGGCTTCACAGGAGAGTTCTACCAAACATTCAAGGAAGAACTAAAACCTACCCTCCTCAGACTACTACAAAAAATTCAAGAGGAAGGAACACTTCCAAGCTCATTCTGTGAAGCCAGCATCACCCTAATACCTAAACCAGGTAAAGACATCACAATGAAAGAGAATTACAGGCCAATATCCCTCATGAACATAGATGCCAAAATCCTCAACAAAATCTTAGCAAATCGGATCCAGCAGTACATCAGAAGGATCATACACCATGACCAAGTAGGATTTATCCCAGAGATGCAAGGATGGTACAACATCCGTAAATCAATAAATGTGATACATCACATAAACAAATTGAAAGAAAAAAACCAGATGGTCATATCAATTGATGCAGAAAAAGCATTCGACAAAATCCAACACCCATTTTTGATAAAAACTCTCAGAAAGGTGGGAATAGAAGGATCATACCTCAACATAATAAAAGCCATATATGACAGGCCCACAGCCAACATCATACTCAATGGTCAAAAACTAACACCATTTCCCCTAAGAACAGGAACAAGACAGGGATGCCCACTCTCACCACTCCTGTTCAACATAGTACTGGAAGTATTAGCCATTGCAATTAGGCAAGAAGAAGAAATAAAAGGCATCCAAATTGGAAAAGAGGAAGTAAAACTGTCCTTATTTGCAGATGACATGATATTATACATACAAAACCCTAGAGACTCTGTCAAAAAACTACTAGACTTAATACATGAATTTGGCAATGTAGCAGGATACAAAATTAACCCCAAGAAATCTGAGGCATTTCTATACACCAATAGTGAACTTTCAGAAAGAGAGATTAGAAAAACAATCCCATTTACCATCGCACCAAAAAAAATTAAGATACCTAGGAATAAACTTAACTAAAGAGGTTAAAGACCTCTACTCAGAAAACTACAGGACGTTGAAAAAAGAGATAGAGGAAGACATAAACAGATGGAAGAACATACCATGTTCTTGGATTGGTAGAATCAACATCATTAAAATGTCCATACTACCCAAAGCAATCTATACATTCAACGCACTTCCCATTAAAATACCAATGGCCTTCTTCAAAGATCTAGAACGAACTCTCCAAAAATTCATCTGGAATAAAAAAAGACCCCGAATAGCTGCAACGATCCTGAGAAAGAACAAAGTAGGTGGGATCTCAATGCCAGATATCAAGCTGTATTACAAAGCCACTGTTCTCAAAACTGCCTGGTACTGGCACAAGAACAGACGTATAGATCAGTGGAATAGAATAGAGAGTCCAGAAATTAGCCCGAACCAATATGCTCAATTAATTTTTGACAAAGGAGGCATGAACATACAATGGAGCCAAGATAGTCTCTTCAATAAATGGTGTTGGGAAAATTGGACAGATATATGCAAGAAAATGAAACTAGACCACCAACTTACACCATACACAAGAATAAACTCAAAATGGATAAAGGACTTAAATGTACGACAGGAAACCATAAAAATCCTAGAAGAATACAAAGGCAACAAAATCTCAGACTTATGCCAAAACAATTTCTTCACTGATACAGCTCCTAGGGCAGTTGAAACTAAAGAGAAACTGAACAAATGGGACTACATCAAAATAAAAAGCTTCTGCATAGCAAAAGAAACCATCAACAAAACAACAAGAAAACCCACCTCGTGGGAAAACATATTTGCCAACGTCATATCTGATAAGGGCTTAATCTCCAAAATTTATAGGGAACTCATACAACTTAACAAAACGAAGATAAACAATCCAATCAAAAAATGGGCCAAGGATCTAAATAGACACCTTTCAAAAGAGGACATTCAGAAAGCCAAGAGACATATGAAAACATGCTCAAAGTCACTAATCATCCGAGAGATGCAAATCAAAACAACAATGAGGTACCATCTCACACCTGTCAGAATGGCCATCATCAACAAATCAACAAACGACAAGTGCTGGAGAGGATGTGGAGAAAAAGGAACACTTGTGCACTGCTGGTGGGAATGCAGACTGGTGCAGCCACTATGGAAGACAGTATGGATTTTCCTCAAAAAACTGGAAATGGAACTCCCATTTGACCCTGTGATCCCACTTCTAGGAATATATCCCAAGAAACCAGAAACACCAATCAGAAAGGATATATGTACCCAGATGTTCATAGCAGCACAATTCACCATAGCTAAGATCTGGAAACAGCCTAAGTGCCCATCAGTAGATGAATGGATTAGAAAACTGTGGTACATCTACACGGTGGAATACTATGCTGCTGTTAAAAAGAAGGAACTCCTACCATTTGCAACAGCATGGATGGAACTGGAGAGCATTATGCTAAGTGAAACAAGCCAGTCAATGAAGGAAAAATACCACATGATCTCACTCATTCATGGATAATAAAGACCATTACAAACTTTTGAACAATAATAGATACAGAGGCAGAGCTGCCTCAAACTGATTGTCAAACTGCAGTGGGAAGGCCAGGGAGGGTTGGGGGGGAGGAGAGAGGGGATTAAGAGATCAACCTAAGGACTTGTATGCATCCACATAACCATAAATAATGGACATAAGACACTGGGGGGTAAGGGAGGGCAGGGGCTTGTCAAGGGCGGGGGGGAAAAAGGACACTTATGTAATACCCTTTGTAATACTTTAAGCGAAAAAAAAAAAAAAAAAAACTCGTGAAAAGGAGAAATTAATGATCATGCAGTCTCCAAGGTCAGAGTCATGCATTTCAATAAAAGTTTACCTCCTTCCAATGCAAAAAGTGACATTGAAGTATAGTTTCTTGCGGTAGAGTGAAAGGAAAAAATGAACCAGCATATTAATCAAGCTAGGCTGCAGAGATCATGCATTATAGGGGCATTCTTTTTCTTAACTGTAGTCTCACCATGAACCATGGAAATTGTATTATTGTGTTTTTCACAAGGTGATGTCCTGAAACAGAGACTCTGGCTAAGCTGTGCCTGACCCACAAAAACTGTGAGATAATAAATATAGGTGTCATTTAAAAAAAAAAAAAAAAGGGAATTAATTAGCAGAGATATTTTAATATTGCTATTTGCCCTTTCTCTATAATAGAAGTATGAGAGATGAAAGGAAATTAGTAAAATGTATATGAAAATAATATATAAATTTATTAATAAATAAACAGTAACAAAAGGATATAACAACAGAGGCATGATAAAAAACGACAAAAACATGGTATGAAAACAACAAAAACATGATATGAAAACAACAAAAACATGATATAAAAACAACAGTGATGCAAACAATGACTGATAAAGTGATTAAACTTATTCTAATATCTCCCTGTACACCACATTAAGAGTGAAAACACTTTCAGAGTGCTTGACTAATTTCCCTTGTGATGAAGTACTTAGAACTTTAACTGTAGCATCACATGCTATTCAAACTCGAGAGAAAGCAACATATAACTGACCATGTGCAAAAATGGGTTCAGGTAGGAATATGCCTACTTTGTCTAGAGTTTGTCCTTGTGATTTATCAATAGTCATCACAAATGCTGGCATCATGGGAAACCGTCATCTTTTCAATTTAAATGGGAGGCCTGTGTCAGATGGGGACAAATTAATTCTTGGAATCAGAACAGCCTCTCCCTTTGCAGATCCTGTTAATACTTCAGCTTCGATAATGTTAGGTCATAATCTTTTGATAATAAATCTGGTACCATTACAAAGACCCCATTTACTATTGAGATTTCTCAAGAGCATGATGATTGCACCCACTTTCAATTTTAATTTATGACATGGCATTCCCGAAGGAGTAATACTATTAAGAAGTTCAATGGGAAAATTTTCCTTTTCAGCATCATCTGTGGAATCAATGAAATCATCACTCGAATATGTGTGAAAATCTCCATCGAGTATATCCAAATTATCTTCATTTGATTTTTGAACATGCTCATTTTTTGGACAAGGAATTGCATGTTTAGATATATTTTTAATATTATCTATAGCAGTGGATCTCAACCTTGGCCGCACATTAGAATCACCTGGGAATCTTTTTAAAATCCTGGTTTCTGGGCCTCATCCTCCGGAAATTGTTTCTTTGTTATGGAGTCGGGCGACAACATTAGTAACAAAGAAACAGAATTAAGACTTTATTGTGGGGGGCTGCTACAGTGTTTTGGACAGGTTCAAGCCTTGGACTGATGAGAGGGCACAGTCCTCTCATTGCCACGTGCAAGTCCCAGCTTGGAGGGCAGGGCCCTCCTAGCACAATTATAGCCAACAGCTGTAGTTGTAAGCGTGAACCTATGGTCCGAACACGTGGCTCCACATGCCTGAGTGATGTAGGCTTGATAGAGTTCAGGTGCATGTAGTTGAGTAGGATTGAAACCCAGGAGAATATTGTAAACATCTTGGTTATGCCCTTATTTTGCCTCCTAGCATCTGCTATAAAATAAAGGCATGGCTGTGGGTGTGGGCGCTGTCTCTCAGAGAAACAGTGTCCCACTGAGACCGGCTTTCATTCTCTTGTCTGTCTTTTCTAAGCCTTTCAGCAGCCCCCACTCAGGTTCACCCTTGGCCATGCTGGTGTGGCACACTTTAGAAAGATATAATGCCTCCACACTCCCAGGGCAGGTTCCTGTCTCAAACCCCGCCCTTACAGGAAACAGCTTCGGGAAACAGCTCGGGGGAGGGCACAGGCATTGCGAAGACAACCCCTGCAGGACTGACTTCCTTCCTCTTGGTCATGGTTCTTCTGGTCATGATGAACACCACCCAGGGTTTTTATATAAGTAGATACCCCTATGTGATTAGGACTCAAAAAATAATTCAGTTGGGTCACAGAAGCACACACTAAACTGTCAATTTTCATCTAAGATCCGGAAAGCAAAGCTTTTAAGCTCAGGAAGATCTCATCACACTTTTATGTAGGTACATGTTTCCAAGCATGGAGTGGGAGGGCCTACAAAACCTTATTTGAAGGTGTTGCATTAGATTTATAATGCAACAGCCAGTTATCAAAGCCACTAATGACAGCAAAGCAGGCGTCAGGAGGCTCACGCAATTTGCCAAGCATTCTGACCTTGCTTCCTTTTGTGTGGGTGGTTATGTTCTCTCCAAAATTATTTTATAGCCATCAAGTGGCACATGATAACTCAAACAATCTGCCCTGTCAATAAATATTGTTTCTTTCTGGAGTAGTCCAGCCCCAGATGCCATTTATATGTACTTCATTCTGATTATTATTTCACAGTAACAACAAATACTTCTGCTTTCTCTCTAGCTGTCCCATCTTTGGCACTTGACAGAAGAAAGAGAGAACTTTTTCTTAGGTTGCATAATTCCTCAGAATGTGTTCACTTTCTGGAACAAGGATGATAGATGATAATGAGACAGGCAGGGAATAACAGTCCCAGAACTGAAGGGAGAATTGATGAGTGTATAAAGGCTGCCTAATCAAACATATGCCATGCTCTGCTAAGTAAAATCTAGTTGAGCAGAACCAAACAAGTACCTATTTTTTTTTTAGGTTTTCTTATTGTTTAGTTTTTGTTTCTAATAGAAGAAATGACCTACAGAAGGAAACAAAACAAACAAAACTGATGAAAAAGGAGGGGGTTTAAACATTGCTAATGTTTGAAGATGAGAAAATGGCAAATGGAGAAGTTGAGCCCTAGAAAAGAGTAGATAAATAATAACTTTATGAGATTTCCAAAATCAAGGATTAACAAAAATGTTATATCAAAAAAATAGAAAGTTTAATAGTCATTTATTAATATTTCTTAAATAAAAAATGCTGATATTAATTAGATAATCTAGGCCATTTGTGTCTATAAACAAACACTCATTATAGCACGGATTTAGTTATACTGCAGGTTAAATTGTTATCGGAGAATTGCATGGGTGGGATTTCTCTAATGCTAATGGGAGTGGGGTTCTTTGGTATCTTGAGAAAAAGAATTTTCTAAGACTCATACAGGAGAATGAGTGATTTTTTAATTCATGTGAAGTTACATCCCTCAATTTCCAAAGTCCCATTTCCCTTAAACCAGTCCTGGAAAAGGTGCAGCTGGGCCTTCGGCAGAGCGAGGGGCAGAGCCAGTGTCCAGAGTCTCTGTTCCACGGTGGAGTTGAGTCCAGCAGAGCATCAAGGTAGTCACAGTCCATTAGTCTATTGTGTTGGGTCCACTTGGCTCTGAGCCACGTGGGCCAGTGCAGGGGAGCACGCCCCTACAACAAGAAAGCCAGGAGCGGAGCGCCAGAGGGTCCTGGAGAGGAAGTTCCCTTTGTTCAGGTATCTTAGATATCATGCCCTCGCAGTGGCCATGCCTATTCTAGCCAGTGCCCTGTTCCCAGCTGTGACTGACAGACAAACACCTTCCCTATTTCACCCAGACCTTATGGGCATGTGTCTACTGTCCAGTCCCTTCCCACAGCGATCTGCAGGGAATAGACCTGGAGAATGTTAAACTGCAGCTTTCTGGCAACGCTGTACAAATGGCATGCCTATACTACCTGGCCTTCTCTCGGCTCCCTTCCTGTTAATTAATAACTGGGTTATTTACAACAGTATCAAAATCATGCTCCATTCTTGGCAAATAGAAGCTTTAGTAATTAGAAATGTGATATAGCATAGTTTATAACATTAGTCATGTACAATAACTTTAATAACTTGATGTTGATTGAGCTTTTACTAGATGCAATGTATACGATAGATGCTTTTCCACGTGGTTTACATATATTTTTGCATTTGATCATCACAATAACCCTATGAAATAGGTATCATTCTCTCTGAGGTACAGGGAAGTTAGATTTATTTGCCCATGCTCGCACAGCTAGTAAGTGGAGGAGCAAAGGTTTAAACTCTAGAGCTTATGTCCATAACTCTTGTTCAATTCCGACCTCAGCACCATTACCCAAAAGAGGTGTGACTCTGAACACAGATCTTAGATGAATGTTAAATGATTTTAATGCACAGTACACAAAAAGGACGTAAAGGCAAATGCCATAAAATCCTGCTTTTGTTGAACTGCTTTACAGGTCTGATGTGAATTTAAAGCAATTTTTGCATTTATGAGTGTTTATGTATTGTTTGTGTCAGCCAGAAATAGAACAGAGTATAAAGTATCAGGACCAAAGCCAACTAAATTGAAGATGCCAGAAATAACTAAAAGCTCAGAATGAATTACACCAATTCTTTAAGGCACTCTGGGGTATTTATTGAGGATGTTTCCAGTCCAGCTCTCAAGGCACTAAACACTATGTAAGTCATCAAGTAAATAAATGTAGCACTGCATAATCTTTATTTGGTGCTGTCTGAGCGATGGTTTTCTTTCAGAGAAGCCTTTTACATTTGACATTAGGTTGTAATCTGTTGCTTCATAACTGACTTATACTATGTAGGATTATAATAAAAGGTGCACAGTTAGAAAAGGAGATATTTTAGCTGATTAGATGGTCTGACAGTGGATATAGAACCGTGTCTTTAATGCAGCCCTATCCCGTGCCCCAGTGAACATGACAGTGAACATGACAGATAAAAGCAGAGCTGCTCAGGAGGAAGAGAGGAAAGGGTTGGGATCTGCGCCCCAGCAGTTGGGTCTCTATGGACCTGTGCACTTAGGTAGCCCTGAGGGCACCTGCGTTACAGGGCTAAGGTTCCCCACAACACAATTTGAAAGTAGAACCCATAAAAATCTATGTAAAGAAAATTAAACTTCAACTAAGATTATAAAATTTAAGGAGATAAGATTTTAGCTAACTTTAGGACTTAATGTCACTGGATTTCTACATATTGCCAACTTGAAGCTCTGTGTTGCTGCCTAGGGTATCAACTTATGTCCATTTAGAAAAACATACCTTTGTTAGTTTAACTTTATTTTGAAGAAACGTTATCACTATGCCACTTGATAAACGTTATTTAAGCTAACCTTCAATACCACTGAGGCGTCAGATCTCCATCTGCATTTAATGGAAGGTCAAAGGGGCTCAGCCAGACACCCTTGTGGCAATGCTATTGCACCTCTCACCCTCCATGAGACTTTGAACTGTGGGACTTTCACAGTCTCTTAGGAGTTTAGTTTCCTAATATAAACACAGAAGATCCTATATAGTCTTCATTTAAAAGTTAACAAGAGTTGTTGTTCTTTCAAAGAAAGCAATGACCGAATATGAATTTTAATCAACTAGAGTATCAAGATTTTAAAAACCTTATAAGTGAATCCATTTATGACCATGTTTTTTTAATATCTGTGAGGAGCATGTGGGGATGCTGAAAATTTCGGAGGGAAAGAAAGTTTTTTTGTTTTTGTGTTTTTAATTGTAATGACTTACAGTGACAACCACAGATATGATAATATCAGTGTAAATCAAAATAACATAGCAGGGTGGTGTTAGGAACCCAGCAGGACATCCTGTTTTCTCAAAATTGTGGTCAAGCATCTGCAGCTGAGAACAAAAGACCAATATTCCACTTTTGAGTTCATAGAAATTCAAAAGTGCTGCCATATCCCAGCAATGTGCTGGAACAAACTAACCTTTGCTCAGCTTTGTCATGTTGTTGTGATGATTAAATTAGTTAAGTGCTGAGAGCAATATTTGCCACATAGTAAAAGCTCAATAAAATTTAGTCATTATTGTTTTTCTGATTTTGTTATGGGTTGCTTAGAAGAAAACTGTGTTTGTTATAAACTTGGTGACTGAAAGGAGTTGTGTGATATTTTTAACCTTCTTTCTAGTACTTATACCATGGTTTTAAAAAGTATTGGCTCAATACATTTTTTCTCAGAAACAAGACAATTTTGGTATATAATAATATGAGTTTTAAGATGTAGCAATCCAGCCCTAGCCAGTTTGGCTCAGTAGATAGAGGGTTGGCCTGTGGACCGAAGGGTCCTAGGTTTGATTCTGGTCAAGGGCATGTGTCTTGTTTGTGGGCTCTTCCCTGGCCCGGGCCCTCACTGGGGCACTTGCAGGAGGCAAACAATTGATGTGTTTCTCTCACATCAATATTTCTCTCTTTCTTCCACTCTCTCTACAAATCAATGGAAAAATATCCTCAGGTGAGGAGAAAAATAAGTAATAATCCATTCTCTTAAAATGCATTTCATACAACATAACAGTTATAATTATAATGTAATAGCCCAAATAACAAGCTTGATGATATATATATATATATATATATATATATATATATATATATAATATTTATACACACACACATAAACTAGGATTATACAGTCATTCAATCACACAAAAAATAGTGAACTCACTCTTTTTAGTCATACATGACATAGTTACAGAAGTTGATCTTATTTTAGGCTAAAATAAATTCTCAATGAATTACAAATAATCCTATCTAATAATAGACAAAGATGGTAATTGACTGTACCTTCGCTATGCCTCCCATTGGCTAATCAGTGTGATATGCAAATTAGCTGCCAACAAAGATGGCAGCTAATTTGCATACTGCAGGCAGGGCGGGACAGCGCGAGCAGCCATCTGGGCCCTGTGTGCAGCTCTGGGCAGCTGGGCTTAGGCGGCGCAAAGCCACGCCCCCAGCCGGGACCCCTGTGTGCCACCTGAGCCCCGAGCCGCCTAAGCCCCGCCCCCAGCTGGGACACCATGGCGATTAGAGTGCAGGAAAGTGCCGCCCATAGGGAGCACCCAACAGGGCCTGACCCTGGGTGCCCTGGCGATCCAGCGATCGGTGAGCAGGAAAGTGCAGCCTGTAGGCAGCACCCAGCAAAGTCTGCTCCTGGGTCGCCAGCAGCGATCCCAGAGCAGGAAAGGGTGGCCTGTAGGCAGCACCCCACCCTGGCCACAGCTCAAGGGAGAGTACAACACCCAGTGGAGGCCAGGAGCCTGAGAGATCAACAGAGAGGGGCGCCTGCTCCAAGCCTCCACGGTGTGGCTGGGGGCAGGCCCCCAGCACACACACACACACTCACACACACATACACACTCAGAGCCTACTCTGAGCCTCCAATGTGGCTGGGGGCAGACCCCCAGTGGGGACACACACACACACACACACACACGGCAACTGCTCCGAGCCTACATGGCACAGCTGGGGGCAGGCCCCAGCAGACACACACACACACACACACACACACACGACGCCTGCTCTGAGCCTCTGCTGCCAGACCGTGGCCGCCAGTAGGACATCCACTGAGGGCTCCCGGACTGAGGGGCAGGCTGGGCTGAGGGAACCCCACCCCCCGGTGCATGAATTTCATGCACCAGGTCTCTAGTAGATAAAATAATATTCTCATTGGTAAGCATAATGCAATAAAATTGAAAGCAGCCTTAGCTAGTTGCTTGGTGGTTAGAGTGTCTGTCTGTGCAGATTGAAGGGTCATTGATTAGATTCCCAGTCAAGGGCACATACCTGGGTTGTAGGCTTGATCCCCAGGCCCTGGTTGGGGCATGTGTGGGAGACAACCAATCAATGTGTCTCTCTCACATGGATGTTTTTCTTTCTCTCTCTTCCCCTCTCCTGCCTCCCTCCACTCTCTAAAAAATATATTCTTGGGTGAGGATTAAAAACAAACAAACAAACTGAAAGCAATAATAAAACAATAGGAAAACCTTTCTGTATGTTTAGAAAATAAAACCACATCTAAATAATTAATTAGTTAAAGAAAAAATCAAAGAAGTTACTAAAAAAAAGTTCCCTACAAATAAAAACTTCAGATGTATACTTAAAACTTTTCCTTGGAAAAAGAAGGGAATTTATGTATACATAATAACATGAGCAGATTGAAAGTTAATGAGTAGAATATGAAACTGAAACTCATGAACACAAACAGCAGTGTGGTGGTTGTGAGAGAAGAGGGTGGGGGTATAGGGGATCGTAATATATGGTGATGGTAGAAGATTTCACTTTGGGTGGTGGCACACAGTGAAATGTACAGATCTTGTAACATAGAAACCCACACCTAAAAAACTATATGATCATATTAACCAATGTCACTCCAATAAATTTAATTTAAAAAGAAAAAAAGTCAAGCTTTTTCTTTAGAACCAAATTAAAAACCAAAAGCAAAACCAGTGTGAACCAATATAAGTAGAAAGAAGGAAAAGTAATAAAACATAAATTAAATCAATAGGAAGCAATTGCAATGATCAGTAAAACCAATAACTAATTCAAAGAAGAAAAAAGCACTAATCAATTAGAGTTACGTCTGGAAAACTGATCAAGTGAAGGAAATAGAGGCCAAAAATGAATATGAGGAAAATGAAGTCAATACTATAGGTAGCATCTTTTTACCTCCCAAGTCCAAAGAGAATATGATGATCAATTTTATGACTCAATTTAGATAAACTGGATGGTTTAAAATAAAATTTACCAAAATGAATTCAAGAAAAATAAAAGAAAACCTCTATAGGCCAATAATCATTGAAACATTTAATTAGTAACCACCATTCAAAACCCACTTACCTTCTCCCCACAAATGACTAAGTCCTGCAAGTTTTACTGGGAAGTTTTAGCAAACCTTTAACTTACATGTAATTCTGATCTCAGGCCATGTTTCCGGAGAACAGCAGGGGGAAAGCTACTTCATCCATTTTTGAAGCTCGCATCACTTGATTACCTTGATATTCAAACTGTGCAAGGAGACTACAATAAGAACACAAAAGGCTAATCTCACAAATGTAGATGCAAAATTATAATACTTTATCTCTTCATGTGGGTCAATCTTGCTAGAGAATTTTAAGACAAATTGAGTCTAGCAGCAACATTACCAAATAGTGTAGATGCTAGTAGAGATGAGTTGTTCAACAATAGTCAACATATTTTTATATATCACCAGCACACTAATAGATTAAATGTGATAAAAACATATAATCATCTCAATTAATGCAAGAAAAGCATTTAATAAAATTCAATATTCTTTAATAATAAAAGCTATTACTAAAAGAAAAATGGAAAGGAAATATGATTAGTCTTCTGCAAAATCACTGCTATTATCAATACTATTCATGTAGTCTTAGTGGTTTTAATAATTACAACAAGAAAAGGAAAGGATGTAAGGATGTATGAATTAAGCATAAAAAGACAAAACTATAATTTTCAGGCAATATAGTTTCCATTAAACATATGCAAAATAATTTCCAGACAAATTATTACAAATAACAAGACACAGACAACAAAATGGTGTTTGCCAGAGGGATGAGAGTGAGAGTAATAAAGTATAAGGGGGTCAAATATATGGTGACAGAAGATGATTTGACTTTGAATGGTGGGCACGCAATGCAATATACAGATCATGTATCATAGAAATATACACTCGAAACCTATATGATCCTATTAACCAATGACATCCCCAAAAATTTAATAAAAAAATGAGAGTTCAGTTGGGATAATGGGGCTAAGCCTTATATATAAAGTTTATATTGTTCCTATATGATAGCAATAAACTTCTTTGAAAATGTTATAGAAATTTGTAAAAAGTATTTTCTATATAATAAAACAAAAGTATTTTCTATACAATAAAACATACCTAGGAATAAATTGAAAACATATATTCAAGTTTTACACAGATAAAATTATAAAATAATTTTGGAGCATTTAAAAGATGATTAAATGAAACTGTGTACTATGTTCATTGGTGGAAAGATTCAACATCATAAAGATTTCAACTCACTCAAATTTACCTTTAAATTAAAAAATATTAACAGTAATTTTCATGGGATTTGAGAAATTGATTCCAAAATTAATACAGAAGAGTATAAGTTCAAAAGAGCTGAGTTAATTCTAAAGAGGAAGAAGGAGGAGGAGGAAGACACATTTGCCACACTAGTTATGAAGATATGTATTTATAGAATGTAAACCATTATGGTGTTAGCTCAGGAAAGGACAACTGAATTAAAAGGACAAAGAAGAAAGCTAAAACAAACTGATAAACCTAAACCTTATAGACCTTACATATATGGGATTTCAGTTCATGAGAGAAGTGTTTTACAATATATCAAACTATAATAAATTGTGTTGGAACAATTGTATCTTCAACTGTGAAAATAAAGATATACATATAATTAATTCCATTTGATTAAAGACTTTATAATGTTTTGAAGAATATGAGGAATATTTTCATTGCATTGCATTGCATTTCATATATATAAAATGTATGTAGTTATATATTTAACTATATTGAAATTATAAGTTATAATGCTACAAATGATAATAAATTTTGTAAACAAGAAAAGATGTGACAAACAAGAGTAAGAGAAAATGTTTATGACATAGAAAACAACTGATTAATACCTAGAATATATATATAGAAATACTACCAATCAATGAGGAAAATACAATCCAATAAAAAAAGGAGAATTGTGGATGGGTCCCCATATGGGGAACCGATATATGTTAAGCCTTTGACTGACCTGCTGGCAAGGTCACAAACAAGTCCCAGCTTAGAGGGTTCAGTCCTCTTAGCATAATTAGGCTTGACCTTATAACACTCCCCAGATCTTACCTGGGAAGCTAATGGGCTGAGGGAAGTGCAGGAAGTGTAACTATGGTCAAAACAGGTGAAACTCACAAGAACTGTGTAACTATGGTAACCACTGCCTTGTTTACCTCTGACTATAAAAAGTCAGTGCGGTCTGAGCACGGGTGGAAGTCCTTCCTCCTGAGTTGGACTTACCCGCCTGGTCCCCCAATATTCCCAAATTATCTCGTGTCTTTTCTCTTCATTTGTGTGCGGCTCCTCTTCCACATACTGAACCCTGAACCACGCGGGACGTGGAGGGAAACATTTACGACATTGTGGATGGGTCCCCACTTACTTTTTTTGGATTGAATACAAATACTTCATCTCACGTATTACTGTGAACAACAAATGTTTTATTTTGCTTTAAAATTATGGGTACAAATGCTATCATTAAAAGATATGGAATGGATACTGAATATCTGAATTACCCTTTTATTTTCTTTATTTTTTATTTTCTTTCTTTATTTATTTTTAGCCCTGCTGTGTCTTATGCACTGGTTCACATGAGCTGTTCTTGCAACTTAATTTCCCAGTCTTAAGTATGACCTTATTGATTTCAGAGAGGAAGGGAGAGAGAGAGAGATAGAAACATCAATGATGAGCGAAAATCATTGATTGGCTGCCTTCACACTGGAGTCGAGCCTATAACCCGGATATGTGCCTTGATTGGGAATCAAACGATGACCTCCTAGTTCATAGGTCCATGCTCAGCCACTGAGTCATGCCGGCCAGGATGAATTACCCTTTTAAACCTCAGCCTTGGGATACTACAAATCTATTTTTTTGAAGGAGTCAGAGAAGTCAATTTGAAGGACAAAAGAGAATTTGAGTGTCATTCTTTTTTTATGGTACAGCAATCTTTATATCTCTTTGGGTGTGTGAAGCACAGGTGATGCTAAACATAGTTATGAGTCATTGGATCACACTTAACCTAAGAATATGCTCATTGAGATTTAAGAGATACATCTGAGCATATTTAAATTATTTATAACAACTGATCACTGCCAATTTGATTCATAGTCCCAGTCCATTCACACCAATTTCTCTCAACCATAATAATGGGCAGAAGATATTAAGATGCAGTCCAGGAAAGAAGAAACTAAAATGGCAATCAAGTTTGAAAATTTTAGTAATAAATAAAATTCAAGTAAAATAATTATAAAATACAATTTTATTGCCATTTATTAGCAATCATTTTAGTAGCTGAAAATAGACATTAAAATGAAATGCCAAGATCTAATAAATTAATAGAAACTTTTTCCTATCTCTGAGGCTCTATTTAGTTTTTCAAGTCTAAGTAAGATCCAGAATAAAATATTAAAAACGTATGGTGCCTCAGAATGAATCTTGACAAAAAGACATTTGTCAGTTTATTTTAAAAGAATTAAAAGGAACTAAAACAAAATCAATTTGCAATGCATTAATGAGCTTATGATTAAATTGTTCCATGTTTCACAAAAAAACACCCCCAAAGCATTTGATGTACTGAGTAATTCATTGTGTAATAGAAAGTAATTTCCAAATATCACATTTTTTAAATTAAGACTTTTTGTGCTTTTTTCTTTATACATATTAGGGAGAATATTATGTCCCCTTATTCTCTCTTGGACAGGGCTCTGTTGTGTTTAGTGGTTATTTTCAGTAGTACTGAGAGTAACATGCTTTGATGAGCCAAAATCTCAAAAGCTGAGTTCTTGAGAGTTGTCTTCAAAATGAGGATTTTTAGACCTTGAATAATGGCCAACAATCTCAACTCTGGAGAGCTGCTCATGGGATTTCCCTAACATTTGTTGTGTCATTGACAAGGCATTGCTCCTCTTGGGATAGCCCAGCTGTGTCTTATGCACTGGTTCACATGAGCGGTTCTTGCAACTTAATTTCCCAGTCTTAAGTATGACCTTATTAGATATCAGAGGCTAACTTAAAGTTCAGAAGGTGATTGCCTTCCTCCGAGAACAATGTAATGTCTTTAACTACTTCCTAATTGTTCAACTTTTATCTTTCTTTAGTGATCATTGTTGGGGAATGGATCTTCACAGAACGAGTGATTTACTAGCCTTTGAGGGATTCTGTCCAAACATCCATGGTCTAAAGCACTCAGAAGTGAAGAGAGGTGAAGAATAAGGATGGCTGCCAAGAGAATAATATTAGATTGTAAATTTTAGGGCAACCTTTAAGTTGTTATTGTAAAGATTTAGATAGTGTTAAGGGCTATAGGAAGTCTTGCCCTATGCTGGGACCTGCTGTATGCTCTGGGATGTTCCATAGATCTCAAGTCCTGTGGCTACAGTCAAATTGTTTCTTCTTATGCAGGATGAGCTAGTTCACTGCCTCATCTTGGTTCTCAAAAAGACAAGTGTAACTATTTCTTTTCAGTCTCTCTTAGATACTGAATTTATTGCAGAAATGAGAAGGAAGCACTGCTAATAAAAAGTGCATATCTCACCATTATGAATATTTGCTAATTCTGAGAGAAATGGGACATGTAGGGAGATAAAGACATAAAGAGACAAGAGAATAGATCTTAAAATTTCTATCACAAAAAAAAGTTGTAACTATGTATGGTGATGAATGTTAACTGGACTTACTGTGGAGGTCATTTCATAATATGTACAAATAATGAATCATTACATTGTACCTGACTCTAATATGCTGCTAGTATAAGTTAATTATACCTAAATAAAAAAGAGACAAAGATCGAGGTAAAGAAACATGAGAGATGAGAGGAGAGAGTGAGGTCCAGAGAGAGAGAGTGGAGAGCAAAGAAGAATAGGAGAAGAGAGAATGGGAACCTGAGAGGCACTATTTGTGCTTGTGCACACATGCGGACACATCTAAGAGGTTCCACAACTTTGTTTTCCAGTTAAATTGGATGTTTTCTTCTCATCATGGTTTGTCAGGCATTTTAAGTCTAAGTAGTCAAACCACTTCAGTTGTTTTAACACCCCAAATCCAAATGATTGGACAGCTAAAACTACTCAATTGGGTCAACCATTTAGCAATCCCAGGGACTGAACAAATGATTGATGTGGTATATGAAGCATACTCGAACTGTAATTTGTTACTTCAGACAAAGAAAGCTAGAAGGATTCTTTTGAGAAATTCAAGAGGGATTGGATAAACTTATGTTAAATGATATGATAATAATATTACATTACTGTGTTGTTAGTCCTAAAAAGAGTCTTCCACTCATGGAAGGAAAAAAAGACTACAAAAGTTAGTCTGCCTAAATACACCCCTAGCTCTGTCTTTCTGAAATAGACTAACAGCCTCCATATGTTGGACTTGAGGAATTAATCACATCCTTTGCCCCTCAAAATAACAGAAAAATCAGAAAATAGTAATGTCAGCTTTATTGAAGGTAAAGTTAGGTTGGCAAATGTAACTTGGATGTCACCTATCTGGCTTTCTAATTTTTTTCCTCCAGAACTCTATGTGAATTCATTTGAGATGTAAGGCTTCCAGAGCAGTGACGTATCCAACCAGCAATGCCTCACACTATGTTGAGTCAGGAAGCCTGGGTCAGGAACACAAGAGGGGCCTCCTGTGTGTGTGTGCAGTGACTTACCCTGTTAACCGTGACCACTACAGAAATATGGATCAATGAGTATCAGACTCTTCAACATGTCAAACAGATAAATCACTGCTCCTCCTGTGGAGAGGAACAAGTGAGATCTAGAAGGAAATAAAGATGCTTCTAGCCAATGCTTCTGAGAGCAGCAGAAGCTCTTATTGTACGGACAAGTAGGAAAAGAGTGAGGGAGAGAAAATGGCTTCTTCCAAGCTACACATTGAATACATCCTTCTTTTACTCACAATCTGGGTAAACACTCCATGTATGGGAAGTTTTGGCTCAGCATTTGGTGTACTGATAAGAGGTTCTGAATTTATTACAGGGAAGAATGTAGGAGAGTGGAGCCAGGGAAATAGAATGGGAATTTACATTTGTGGAGCATCTACTTAGTCAAATAGCATTCTAGGCTCTTAATACCAGTTATTTCTAAAAAGAGAGAAGTTAGATGTAGGTCTAAGTAATTTTCATATCAAATACAGTATGATGATATTTCCACTATATCACTCTGTTACTATAATTCCACCACCACCTTTGGACAAAACTCCCAAGAAGATAGCATCTGGCTGCCATTAGAAGGAAGGGGAACCCTTCTAAAATTATTCACAATAGCCAAGTACTGGAAACAGTTCAAATGCTCATCAACTGATCAATGGATAAACAAAGTGTGATATATCAATACAATAGAATACTACTCATTCAACAGGCAAAAATAATGAACTACTGACACATACTGCAACATAGATGAATCTTAAAAAAAAGTATGCTAAGTGAAAGAAGCCAGACATAAAATACCATATATCGTATGATTTATCTTACATAAAATCAAATCTATGGAGACAGAAAGCAGATATATTTAACCCTTAAAACATTTTTAAAAAATTATATTGTCACCAGTATCTAGAAAAGTGGCTGGAACAGAATATCTTCTGCTTCCTAACTAAGCACAGGTAGAGTGAATGAATGAATGAATGAATGAATGAGCATCCTCTAAACCAGTGGTTCTCAACCTTGGCTGCACATTAGAATCACCTGGGAGTCTTTTTAAAATCCTGATTTCTGGGCCTCATCCTCCGGAAATTCTGTTTCTTTGTTACTAATGTTGTGGCCCCACCCCATAACAAAGAAACAGAATTTCCGGAGGATGAGGCCCAGAAATCAGGATTTTAAAAAGATTCCCAGGCGATTCTAATGTGCAGCCATGGTTGAGAACCACTGCTCTAAACTATCGGAAGAGGATGGAGTGTTTAAGTTTCTTTGTGCTATATTGAAGGTCTTCCAAACCAGGAGGAATCTAGTCATCAGGACAAATGTTAATGGAAACCTATTAGTTTGGAGAATGTTACATACAGCATTGGAAAGAAAAATTTGACACACCAGTTTGGTGCTTAAGGGAGGTGAAACCCCTCCACAGCTGAAAGAGCAGAAAACCATTTTGCAAGGTAGGTGGGCCAGGTCAACCACAGCAATGCTTAATTAGGGCTTTGCTTAATTACTCAGGACAGCAGAATGGAGGCCACAGCTGCCACAAACTGTCTTCTTTCTTTGATCTCACCATGTGCAATGCTCAGTCTCTCTTATAAATAAATATGTATTTATTAACTCACCAAATATTTATTAAGCACCTCCCTTGGCAGGCTCTGAGTGCTGGGAATATAGCTGCAGATGAGAAAAGCCCTTGTTTTTGTGGAGCCTACAATTCTGGATGGAGATAGATCATAAATAAAATAAAGTAAATATATATTTTAAAATACTTTATTGATTATTTTTAGAGCGAGAAGAAGAGAGAAGGAGAGAGAGAGAAATATTGATGTAAGAGCACAACATTGATCAGCTGCCTCCTGCATGCCCCCCACTAGGGATCAAGCCTGCAACCTGGGCATGTGCCCTGACTAGAATTGAACCAGCAACGTTTCGGTACATGGTACAATGCCCCAACCAACTGAGCCACACTGGTCAGGGCAAAGAAAATAATATTTAAGATATTGATATAGGCTATGAAATAGAGCGGCATGCTACAGAATAGGATGAGGGGTATAGAGAGACTGGAGCAGGGGTTTGGGGATGATGGAAAGAGTTTGGAGCCCTCAGCCATGGACATTCAACAAGGACTTCTCTGAAGACAGCCCGTCAGAGTGAAAGCTTAGAGGATCAGAAGGAGGTAGCCACGTTAAGATCTGAAGGAAGAGCAGGGCCAAGGAGCACAGGTTCCATGACTGCCAAAGGAGTGAGCTCAGCAGAGGCAAAGAACAGAAACAAGGCACAAGTGACTGAGTGCAGTGGAGAAAGGAGAGACGGGTTTGGAGATGTTCTCAGAGGCTTGAAGGTGAAGGGTCTTGGAGGAGATGGCATTGTAGGGAGATTACATTGAATTCTAATGGCAGCAGGGAGCCTTTGGAGGGTTTGAATGTAGAATAATGGGAGGCTGTCATTTTTAAGGTTTGGCCAAAAAAGACTTGAAAACTGCCTCATGTCTCAGTCCAATATTATCTGCAGATTCCTATACTTGCTTCACAGGAGATAGGTTGCAGAAATCTAACCCAGGCCTCAAGTTTATTCACTGGTGGGAGAAACTAGTATCACAACTTTGAACTATCGCACGGTGACTATAAACCCTTTTTCCTAAGGATGTTTCAATGAATTATTGGAATGATGTTAAGAATCAATGTCTAGTGTTTAAGAACAATCTGCTTAAAACAGCCTACAAAATGGCTTCCTCCGCATATATCATTCTGCATTAAATGGCTACACAATTTTTTTTTAAATGAAGCATTTTAATAATCTGCAGCAAGCAATCAAATATGCTTAACATCCAAAAGAAGATAGTCTTTGGTTAGGGAGGCAAGTCCAAAGGTTAATGCTGCCTAAGGAAGAACATTAATAAGAGAGTAAGGGAAGCTTCCAATTAATCAACTGTCGTTTGACTTTGAGGAACTGGGAGGATGATCAGCACTGTGAGGATAGAATGCCAAAAGGAATTTATAAACAGATCACTCTCTTGGTCTCCGAGGAAGCAATAAGCATGTCTGGAATAAGCATGTTTGATGGGTCTTGTATGAGCAGAGCTTATTATCTACTTTAGAAAAGTTACTTTGCAAGCCCCCGAGACTGAGATGTCTTTGTATTTCTCTCCCAAGGAATGGTACTATGAGAGAAGAAGTGGGAGTATCTGAATAAGGAAAAATAAGACCCAAGTATTACACACAAAAATTCAATCCAGAAATGAATAAGGATATGACTGCCTCAAATTAGGATGGGTGTAGGTGTTCTGCAGGAAATGTAATTGAGTTATCATTTGAGCTTCTGTTAGCTCAAATTTAAATAGGTTTGTTTTGTGTATTTTTAGGGATGTCCTGCTCTTTTTTAAAGCTGAATTTATAGGTCAGTTGTCATCTATTTATTAAATCAACATTTAATTAGCCCTTGTGGACATATGCTTTTTTTTCAATCTTGTACATGTCATACCCTAAAATATGTCCATTGTCTGGCACATTGTAGAAATTCAATAATTATTTATTGAGATAAATGTTAAAACAAGTTATGATAGCTATGACTCTATCTTCTGCCCTTAAACATTCAGAAATAATGGGGTTATAATGCAGAAAAAAATAAGCAAGCTGGGCTAACTTAGTCAATTCATTTGCTTTGTTGGTGCTAGGGAGGAATTGTGCAGGCATTTGGCAAATGTATGGGTTGGAGACAGTGTGGAATAAACAATTAGTTCAAGCTTATCCTCTACTTTCAGAAGTTAGAGAGGAGTGCAGGGACATTGCAGGAGAGGTAAAAAAAAACATGAGTAAAGGTAACACGTTGGGAAAGCTTGTGATGTACTTTGGGAAGAGTGGAGTCTAGTTTAGCTGAAGAATAAATAATATCAGAGCAGAAAGAAGTTGGTAGAGTGTGAAGAACAAGAATTTAGGAATCACATAAAATCCTCGCAGTGTTGTCACTTTGGGAAAACAACTTAACATTTATGATCATGCATTTCCTCATCTTAAAAGAGAAATGCCGATGTTCTCTTTTTCTAAGTTCTTCTAAACTACTATTAAATGCTTATATTCACTGAGACCCTACTATGGATATAACACTGTTCTAAGCACATTAATTCTATCAACTTAAATACCTGTGTGCATCAATTAGTATTCATTATTCACCCTCACAATAATCTATGATGTAGGAGTTGTAAGAGTAAAATGGAATAATGGAATGCCTACAGCATATCCTCTGATAAACATGCTTCTTTACTCTTCCATCCCTTTTCTTATAAGTAAATCATGGGAGCTAAGCCTGGAAAGGAAACTTGAGCCAAACTGCAGAGGGGCCTTGCTATTAGTGCTTTATTCAGCCATCCACGTTTGGTCTTTGAATGTGTTGGAGCTGGGAAGTGACGTGTTTACAGCCGTGATTTCCCTTACACACAATCGGATCCTGTGGGTTGGATTTTCTTCTCATTGCTCATCAACTTTTTGAAAGATTAAAATTTCAAGGCAAGTTACAAATGTATCAGACATTCTTCTTTAAAGGAATAAAACATCCCTCGGGTGACTAGAGGGTCTCAGTAACATCTCTGAGGTCTTACTAACATGTCAAGTTCACTTATCCACAGTGATAGAGATGGCTGAGCTGGATGTACTTCCCTGACTTTCATGCTCTTTTGCCCTGAGAAATATTGGGAAACCCCCTTCGCTATCTATTGCTAGTTTTACATTGCCCCCCTCCCTGGCTATCAAATGTCAACTCAAAGTCCTATTTAAATAGCTCTTTTATTTTTCTAGATGGTACCAGTTATTACTAACTTTTGTTGTTGTTCTTTACTGCCAGAAGAATTTTAGTCTTCTTCACCAAAGTGACCACTGAATGAACATTTCAAAATATCTCAAAATGTCTCACATGCCTCTTCCTAATCTCTTTTAGTTCAGCCTTTTATCATTGATATATGTACAGACCACTGACTAAGATGAATAATAATAATAATAACAAAGCAAAATAAACACCATCATCCCAGGCTAAACCTCTTCATAAAGCTAGAGTACTTATAGACTCTCAAACTTGTTTAAGCATTTCCTCTTAAAAAATTTATGTTTCCTAAATGCCAATTGTACTATTGTATCCAAGGGTTATAAACTCAAAATTAAAATTTAAATACATATTTAAAACTATAGTAAGTCACAAGGTGATGAAAGTTCATAATGTTTTAGCAGCTAAAGCAGAAAGAGAGGAATCGTGACTTGAGATTTGCAGATAGACTGTCCCTTTCACCACATTTTAGAATACACCCAATATGATAAGATTGTTTGAAGGCAGTTAGGAAAAGAAAAAAAAAAGCCCTGATCTTATTTCTCAAGATTCTTGCTCCTACAAACAGATTTATTCAGGTCCCTATTCAAAAGTAATATATAGTCACCAGGGTATCATGAGTGTTTCCATAAGTGAGTCTATGCTAGTGGTAGTGAATGGCCACATAATCTAATGTTTCACTCCATACAAGTGGGAGGCAGAGAGATTTAGTGGAAAATACTGGACTCATCATGCCCAGAGATTGCTTGTTCATCATCTCACACTATTGTAAGCTTCATGAGGGCACTGACTAAGTATTTCTGAATCTGTGTTTCCTAACACTGTGCCTGGCACACGAAAACCACTCATGTTATTATGTGGTTGTTTTTGGAATGAGTTTGGGTGGAGAGATCGATCAGAATTTTAGCCCAATGTTTCTCAAACTGTGGAGAAGAACCAATTTGGTTTTTGACTTTCCAATCAATCTGCCTTGTATTGATTCTTTTATAAAACACAGAAAAAGGTGAATTACTAGAAAATAAAAAGCAAAGACAACTTAAAAAAAGCTTGGATTAATTATTTTGTTATTAGACAAAATAGAAATAAAACTTCTCTATCAAATTATCCCCACAAATTTCTAAATGCTCTTTTCTTAAATTCTTACTTCTCTTGTTGAGACAAGTAGAAGAATGTTCCTGAAACAGCTGCCGTCAAAGGATCACACACTTTGTAGCACTTAGTCTGCCACAAACTAAAACCGGTGAATCTGTCTTAAATACTTGGGGTCTGCCTGGTCATATGTAAAATGGAGAGCAGAGCAGATCTCGCAGGGGCTGGCGCCTAGTGAGGCTCTGCTTTGCTCTATGTCTGGCATAAGTCTCATCAGTACTTTGGGAGGTGGGGTTCGACAGGGGTGAACAAGTGTCAGGCTCAAGCCTTCGGTTCACTCTCGCCTCGTCTGAGATAGATTCACAAAGCACTTCTCCTGGGACCAAGGCTACTATAGCCTGGAAACTGCCCATTCATTGCCTTCATCTTTGAAAGCTCATAAACAATGTTGACATAGTAGTTATCTTCCTCTACCCTGAAATCTTTCACATTCCCTTCCCTGCTTTATGTTTTCTTCCTAGTACTTAGCAATAACATATTGTGTGTTGTGCTTGTCTTATTTGTAATCGTTTTAATCCCTTCCCTTGACTATAAGCTCAGTCAGAACTGGTGTTTTAATCTTTTTTGTTCATTACTGTGAAGGAAAATCACACACCTAAAACTGTACTGGACACATGATAGACAAATACTTTTTTGAATAATGAATAAATGCAACTCAATTCATATATATACTGTCTCTTAATGATGTAATGTGAAGACTCTTGCATGATCACTACTTTAAAGATTTAGAATACTCAATTTTCCTGGAATTTTACCATAGTTTTAGTGGAAAATTCAATAGTCAGGTAATTTGAACACACCTTTGAAACTTTTTCAACTTGATTATTTATTTCCTAGGTGTATTTTTCCCAAATATATCAAAGAGGCTTTTAATGCATATCAAATTCAAAAGCATAGTTTGGACTCCTCTGAATAAAAAAATACACATCAAGTCCATTTTTAATGTTAAAAAATATGGTTTACAAATATTCTGATAAATCACAAATGATTGCGTGAATCCTTTTATGTTTTCTTTAAAAAATTACCTTTAAGCTGAAAAATGAGCATAAGAAATTTCAGCCCTAAGGGTATATATATTGTTTTTTCTCTTATGAGAAAAACTTAAGTACCTATTTTTATATATTTATCCAAATTCTTTCTCAACTACAACTATACCACAACACTACAGTACTGTTAGCAATAAAACCAAACTTAATTTTATAATTCCACATTTATAGTACGTTGAGAAAAGGCTCCAAATCTTATTTATGTCCAATAGTCTCTACTCTTCCTTGCAGGGAATTCAAACAATACAACTAAATAAAACAAAAACCTGCCTTATGATGTTACCCACTACAAAGAAAAAGGAATACAAATATATTCAAACATACACAAACATTTCTATTTAATTTTCTGGCTACATGTGCCTTAATAATTTTTTAAAAACACACACATAAAATCAAGTTCCCATATGTTTTTGTTCTTTCCTACTCCCATCTTGGCCAGTCAACTTTTTCATTTTTTTTTCCTTCTATATCACCTGATTTTTCATTTTGGTATTCACATTTTAATACATTTTTCATGCTTAGCCGTAGCTTTGACTTTCTCAGAAGGACAGTTTGTTTCTTCATGCCAATTTTAAGGTTTCAAAGTTAAACATTGGAAGTAGGACCACATTTTCCCTCTTCCAGTGTTCCTGCCTGCACACACTCAAAAAGTAGAAACTTTGAATTTTCCATAACTAATAAAACGTGAAGCTTGACCCTTTCTTCTATTTGCTTATCTCTATGCCTACCCTCCCAAAGAAGACTGACGTAATTGGTTGGTGAAACTGAGAAGAAGGTGACTACACTGGCTGGCTTAAGTACACCTCCCCCCGCCCCTCTGAGATCTGTTTGCCTTCAGGAAAGGTGCGTTTCTCCCCTAGATTCCTTTATGGGTAAAGATCCTGGTTCAGGGCCTAAGAGCAGGGACCAGACCCTAGTAGGGATGGGAAAAACCTGGATAAGCGTTTTTGTTCTGAAGATCTCAACTCTCCTATGGAGAAATGATCCTGTTTTGTAGATTTGGGAAAAGAAGAAGAAGAAAAAAAGTCTAATTCTCCTCATAGATCAAACTGCTTTCTTTAACCCAATATTACCACTAATAAAACCAATATTTTGACAATGTCTACATGTCTATTTGATTAAACATGAGACTAGTCACTGTATCTATTTTCAGTCAATTCAGCACATAGAGAAGAACATGAAGTTGGGATAAATGGTCATCCTGATAGAAGAATAGTGGATAGAATTTTGCTAGGTGAATATCAGGAAGAAGGTGTTCCAGACATAGCAGAAGATGTAAATGTGGACAGAGTGATTGTCCACATCTGCAGTGTGAGTTTGTGAATGATAAGTCTTTTATGGCTGAGAGAGAGAGAAAGAGGGAGAGAAAGATTGATGTGAGAGAAACATTAATTGGTTGCCTCCCGAATGCACCCTGACCAGGGACTGAAACTTCAATCTCTTGGTGTATTGGACAACACTCCAACCAACTGAACCAGACAGGGTGATAATCCCATATTTTTAAGAGAAGCTGTTACCATGAGAGATGCTTACAATGCAGCAGAGAAACCCAGACGGCAGTTGGGAATATAGGTGTGGGTGCTCAGGAGGAGATGCGGATTTGGGAGCCATTGGTGGAAAGGTGAGGGCAAAAGTAAGGAAATGGGTGAGATCATCAAGAGAATGTGTGCAAAACGTGCTGAGAGGGGATGAGAGGATCTTGGAGAATGGAATGCCTCAGTGGTTGGCAAACTCATTAGTCAACAGAGCCAAATATCAACAGTACAACGATTGAAATTTCTTTTGAGAGCCAAATTTTTAAAACTTAAACTATACAGGTAGGTACATTGTTATTAACTTAATTAGGGTACTCCTAAGGCTTAGGAAGAGCCACACTCAAGGGGCCAAAGAGCTGCATGTGGCTCGTGAGCCGCAGTTTGCCGACCACTGGATAAAAGGACGAGGTGGAGCACTCACAATTTCTTGGGGAGTTCCTAGTGTTTTAGTCCAAGAATCATTGAATCAATTAGATCTGTAATACTGTACATAAAGGATTTTTAAAAAGTTTTATTTTCCACCCAGCTGGTGTGGCTCAGTTGTTGAAGGTTCACCCATGAACCAGGAGTTCATGCTGTGATTCTTGGTCAGGACACATTCCACGGTTGTGAGCTTGATTCTCAGTATGGGGTGTGCAGGAGTGACTGATCTGTGATTCTCTCTCATCACTGATGTTTATAACTCTCTATCCCTTTCCCTGCCTCTCTCTGAAATCAATAAAGAAATTTTTTAAAAAAGTTTTTTTTTTAAATCCCAGACAAAATTTATATAGGATAAAAGAATTACTAGAAATATATTTATAGTAAATAAATTTTTACATTTATAAAATTGCTAAAAGCACATCCTATCTAATAAAAGACAAAGAGGGTAATTAACCGTACCTCTGCTATGCTTCCCATGGGCTAATCAGCAGGATATGCAAATTAACTGCCAACCAAGATGGCGGACAGCAGCGAATATGAGGCTTGGTTGCCCCAGCGATGGAGGAAGCCAAGGTTCCCTGCCTGCAGCAGCTGGGCTTTGAGCCTGAAAGCAACTATGTTTCAATTATAGAAGCTAAACAAACCCCAGATACCTGCTTTCAGCCAGCTGAGGTCTCAGAGCTGGAGCTGCAAAAGTGTTTCAATTATAGATGCCAAACAAACCCCAGATACCTGCTTTCAGCAGCCTAGGCCTCAAGCTGGAGCTGGCTCTCAGCTCCAGTGACAGCAATAGAAGGTAAATAAATCCCAGAATAAAAAAGAAAAGAAAAAAAGGAGAGGTTGGGAGCTTCAGTTGCCCACCAGCCTGAAAACAGCCCTCAGCCCCTCACCCAAACTGGCAAGGCACCCCAGTGGGGACCACCACCCTGAAGGGGGTGTGACCAGACAAAAACAGCCATCAGCCCATCATCCAGGCTAGCTAGGCACCCAAGCAGGACTCCCACCCTGATCTGGGACACCCTTCAGGGCAAACCAGCCGGTCCCCACCCGTGAACCAGGCCTCTATCCTATATAATAAAAGGGTAATATGCAAACTGACCCTAACAGCAGAAAGACTAGGAATGACTGGTCACTATGACACACACTGACCACCAGGGGGCAGACGCTCAATGCAGGAGCTGCCCTCTGGTGGTCAGTGAGCTCCCACATGGGGGAGCTCTGCTCAGCCACAAGCCAGAGTGATGGCTACCAGTACAGTGGTGGTGGTGGGAGCCTCTCCTGCCTCCTTAGCAGCGCTAAGGATGTCCAACTGCAGTTTAGGTCTGCTCCCTGCTGGCAAGTGGACATCCCCCAAGGGCTGCTGGGCTGCCAGAGGGATGTCTGATTGCCATCTTAGGCCCAATCCCCCAGGGAGCAGGCCTAAGCCAGCAAGTGGTCATCCTCCGAGGGGTCCCAGACTGCCAGAGGGCACAGGCCAGGCTGAGGGACCCCCCCCCCCCGAGTGCACAAATTTTTGTGCACCGGGCCTTTAGTCTATAATAATAAAAGCATAATACGCTAATTAGATTGGACATCCTTCCATATGTCTTTCCAGATGACCGTCCAGATGAAGCCAGAGCTGCGAGGGAAGCCCAGCTTCTGGGTGCCTGTCGGTGGCCAGAGGGAAGCCCGGGTCCCAGGTGCTGGAGGGAAGCCCAGGTCCTGCATGTCAGAGGGAAGCCAGTGCTGGCAGCCAGGGAAAGGAAGGCCTATTCTTGCACAAATTTTGTGCATCGGGCCTCTAATTTATATATATAAAAGGTTAAGTGTCCATCCTTTCCTCTGACTGATAGCTATGACACACAATGACCACCAGGGAGCAGATGCTCCAACCAGTAGCTATGATATGCACTGACCACCTGAGGCAGACGCTCAACACAAGAGCTGCCATGACGCGCATTGGCCATCCTATATAATAAAAGTGTAATATGCAAATCAACCAAATGGCAGAAAGACCAGTCGGCTGGGGGCAGGGCTGGAGAGCAGGCGGTGCTGGGCCAGCCAAGACACGTGCCAGTGGGCAGAGGGAGGGAACAGCAATGGGTGGGGGGTGGTGACCAGTGGTGGTGGAGGGGCGATGGGAGCAGCCGGCACCATCCCTTGATCAGTCCATCTGGTTGCTTCCCACAGAGGGAGGCCAGGTAGCAGCAGTAGGGTGATGGGGACTCCCAGATTGTGAGAGGGCGCAGACCAGGCTGAAGGACGCCCGCCCCCCCCCCCCCCGCATGAATTTTCATGCACTGGGCCTCTAGTCTATATATATAAAAGCCTAAGCAACCGTCTGACCATTTGACCATTTGACTGATAGCTATGACATACAATGACCATCAGGGGGCAGACTCTTCGACCAGAAACTATGACATGCACTGACCACCAGGGGTCAGATGCTCAATGCAGGAGCTTCTAAGCTGCAGTGACTTGGCAGCTGCAGTTTGAGGGTGACACACCTGGAACCAGAGGGGAGGGAGCCCAATTCCAGGGTGCATCACCCGAGAACCATCCTCTAGCAATCCAGGACCCCTTGGGGAATGTTGGGGAGCCAGTTCCAACTTGATCCCCGCAGGCCAGGCCGAGGGACCTCACTGGTGCATGAGCCTCTAGTTTAAAAATAAACGGCACCACGGACCTGGCGCCTACAAACCAACACTCGGCTTCCTCCAGTGGGACACAGACCCCAGAGTGACACCCCACCAAATTGCAGTCAATATTGGCAAGACCCCATTGTCCAAAATGCAGCCCACAGCCCAGTCCAGCCCAGAAATGGTCGCTGTGGGCACTGGGTAATGATGTCACCAGGTAGCAACACCTGGCTTCCTCTCCCTAGTGACTAGCTAGCCTCTTTGGAGTTTCTTCAGCCCAGGAACCTGACTTGCTTTATAGCCAGGTGCAAACATTTTATAGTTCAACCAAATGTTTGTGAAGTGTATTTCCATGCCTCATCTCATTTGATCCTCACTGAAGTCCTGAAGTGGGTAGATAGGAGACTCAGTAGAATCCTATTTTCTTTTCATTAGCAAGACAATGGAGATTTAGAAAGTTTAAAAATTTGATCTGACTGAAAATAAGTAAGAAATGGTGCACCTTGAAAATGACTTCAGGTTTTTTCACTGTGCAGAATATAGTCAAACACTGCTACAGTTAAATATTTTCACCTTTTTTCTTCCTGTGTGATCTACAATAATAATCTGCTTTGTGTTGATATTTACTGCTGTGTTGCTGACAATTACCTGAAAGAGAAGTTGGGGTGCTTCACTGGGCTGGAAAAAGATTAGCTAAATCAGAAAGCAGGTCTAATTAAGCATGTTTATCTATATATATAAAAGGCTAAGTTGACTCACACATGTGTGATACATATAAAGCTCTCACTGGTTCCAATTGCACACGTGTGTTTTGATCTGTCATGGATCATAAATTTGGTTGACACTCTTATTATAAAGAAAGAGCAAATAGAAATATTAAAATATTTCTTCTTATTAATTTCCTTTCAATGTGCATGAATCCGTGCACCAAGACACTAGTTTATTTATAAAAGCACATTATGACCACTGGGATGGTGGGGTGTTACAATTTTAAAATTGCCTGCTAGCCCAGCTGGAGTAGCTCAGTTGGTTGAGCATCATCCTGTGCACTGAAAGGTTGCCAGTTTGACTCCTTGATTCCTTGATTCCTGGTCAGGGCACATATCCAGGTTGTGGGTTTGTTCCTCAGTCAGGGCACGAATGGCAATCAATTGATGTTTCTTTCTCACATCTATTTCTCTCTCTCTCTCTTTCTCCCGCTCCCACTCCCCACATGCCCTGGGTGAGAAAGAAAGAAAGAAAGAGAGAAAGAAAGAAAGAAAGAAAGAAAGAAAGAAAGAAAGAAAGAAAGAAAGAAAGAAAGAAAGAAAGAAAGAAAGAAAGGAAGGAAGGAAGGGAAGAAGGAAAGAAGGAAGGAAGGAGAAAGAAAGAAAGGGAAAATGGCCTGCTAGTGACAAATTCATTTGCTCAAACTGTTTCAGTGGGTAAACAATAGACCTCAGAATATACTGTTTTTAGAGATAAAGTCTTTAAAGAAGTGATTAAGTTAAAATGAAGCCTTAAGGCTGAGGACCCTAATTCAATATGACTGGGCTTCTTATGAGACGAAAGACACCAGGGATTTGTGTCCAGAGAGATGACCCTGTGAAGAGAACAAGTTAAGGAGCTCGCAGGAGAAACCAACTCTGCTGGCACCTTGCTCTTGGACTTCCAGCCTCCACAACTGTGAGAAAACACATGTCTGCTGTTTTAGCCACCAAGTCTGTGGTATTTTCTTACGGCAGCACTCACGAACTATGCTATACTATGAATCTGGGAATTTATCTTTAAAGAGGGTAAGACTCTTGCTGCTATCTGGGGGTATCCCTAGATTCAGACTATGAAACAAATATTGTTTAGATTCTGACAAAATAGAAAACTTTGAGCTGAAATGCAGGCTTTGTGATTTACTTACTGGGCGGTGGAGATGGGCAACCCCAGGTTTCAACCAATTACATTAGTTTTGATTATTGGAACAGTGGGCAGAGACCATATTAATATTTAATTGTAAAATATATTTTCTTTGGTGCATGGAGAGAAAAAAAAGCAATTTAGAAAGACTTTGGCTTTTTTTCTTCTGATTTTATAATCATGTCTATTTGGAAATCAGGAACAAATAAAATGCAAACCAGCCACATTTATCCGCTCACAAGAGCTTACCGTATAAAGATGCCCGAAGAGCACACAAAAATGCTCCTTTTAATGTTTTTAGAAGGATAGCTTAAGGTTATTTCTAAGTTTCAGGATCCAAGTGCAAAGGACTCCACTTCTTTACAAGTGGTTTAAGCCCATGGGCAGTGTGGTTAGAATCCAGATGACTCTCTTGAGAGGCCGGGGGAAGCAATGCCAATATTTTTTTGTGTGTGTTGAAAGGACCATAAAGGAGAAACAGATCATACTTTGTGGGTTGATAAATAGCTCAACACACGCAGCCAGAAGAATGAACATTATGCACGTTGTACAGCTCACTTTTTTTTAAGGCAGAAATGGGGGAAAGGAGTTGTGGTTTTTGTTGTTTCTCTGTTCTGACCCCTCACTTGCAAGAAGAAAAAAGATATGTCAAAATTTGAAATGTGACATTGAAAGAAAAGTTTCAGAATTTGATAAAGATTGAGGTATGGGGCTTAATTCCCTTTTTATACCCCGATTTCCGTTTTTAAATGGAGAATTCAAAGTGGCTTCAGAAATTATTAGAAGCGAAATGTTGGTGGTCCTGGTTAGATGACACGTGAAAAGAAAATTGAAGTAGAAATAAAAGCTTAAAAGAAAGTTCACTTTGTTTGGGCTAATTTTATACTTGATAGATGACTTTCGGAAGGAACTATTTGCAGAAGAGCTCACGCTAATGGTGAGTAGGGAGTGCAGGGTAGGGGGGTTTGTAGATAATAAAAGTATACCAGATGTGTGTGAAAGCCTCAATTATGAATTCTCTGGGGAGTTCAAGATTATTCACTTACAGACCCTTCCCTTCCCCTCTTCTCCTCTCTTTCTTTTTCTTTTGTGGTATGAGGCATTCATTAGCAGTAAGGGAACACAAACTCATTTCTTATAGATGTGATCTTAGTAACCCTGGAGAAAGATCAGTGGTGATAATTTATTCCCTCTTTTCCTTAGAATTGTCTGTTCTAGATTGGCTAAGTGAAATTTTATTTTCTCACATAAGTGAAAACACTATTTCTTAAACACATCAAAGCCCATTTGAATTGGGTCACATCATAATTTATTTTATCAAACAGATTTTAATTTTTTCCAGATTTAAAAAATTTCCAGATTATTCCAAATTTTATGGGTCAAATTCTGTCCTTAATTATACACATGCAGCTTAATTGCACACACATAACTGAGGGCAGAGTTTGGGTTTTGGAGCTGAAAGTCTGAATTTTTTTCTTGGAAAAGCACAGACTTCAATCTATGAATTTAAAAATAATATTTAAAATATTGACATCACTTTTCCAAAGTTTCTTTCAAGCCCTGATTACTTAATCCACCACACCCTGGTATAATCACTCTTTATTATCTTTTTCTTCAATGAGATAATAATCACACAAATGATTTTATTTTCTTGAAGCCACACAAGCAAGACAATGATAAAATTAAGGTTAAAATTTAGCAGTCTAGCCCTAGCCGGTTTGGCTCAGTGAATAAAGCATCAGCCTGCAGACTGAAAAGTCCCAGGTTCGATTCTCGTCAAGGGCACATGCCCGGGTTGTGGCATGATCCCCAGTAGGGGGCGTGCAGGAGGCAACCTATCAATGATTCTCTCTCATTGTTGATATTTCTATCTTTCTCTCCCTCTCCCTTCCTCTCTGAAATCAATAAAAATATATTTTAAAAAAATTTAGCAGTCTAAGTCTGTGTTCTGTGATGATAGTTGGAACTAGTTACTAACATTACATGACTGATAAATTTGTTTTTTTCTTGATTGTTGCTTCTTTTATTCAAAATAATAATGGCTTTATTATACCTTTTCCTAATTATAGAGATGACATTGGAAATAATTTAAGCAATGCAAGAAAGTATAAGGAATAAGATAATCACTTGAATTCTCACCTCTACAAGCAGGCTATTTATATTTTTGTTAAATATGGGTATCATTTGACTTTTTCTTTAATTTATATTGATATAATATTAGACATGTTATTGTAAACAGCCTTTTAAACCAGGGAAATATTGGACATCTTTTCATGTTAAGGAATACAGATCCACCTCTTTTTAAGGCCCACATAATATTCCATTTGACTGGCAAGTGTTTAGTCAATCAGTTATTTTCACAAAAAGAAATGTACTTTAATGCTCTAAACTCTGTTATGGACACATTGATTTATTCATTTTAATTAATAACTGGAACTCTCTTCCCTTTTAGCTATGCCAAAGATTTTTTTCTCCATTAAATCTATTTGTTCTTTTTAAAAATTCTAACTTTGAATTGCACATCCATAGAATTATACTCAGATGTGCACTATGCAACTTGAAAATGTCTGGCAATGAAAAATGTGAATAACATAGGTATGTGACGTCTTCAGATAAGGCTTGAATGCATTTTATAAATAGCCTCTTATCATTACTCAACTTTAATCTGATGAACTGTTACACATGTCCCAATCAATAAGGATTTGAGTTTTAGCTCCATCTTTTTCTTACCAAACTAAAGTTTCTTACCAAACTTCAGGAGATTAGAGTAAGCAGTGGAATGGAAAATCTTGGATAATCTATACTTTGGGCAATCAATTGCTAAACACTGAATTTAGAGCAGAGTGTTTATATTTATATAAATAGTGTTTGAAAATTTGAAAGCACCTCCATACAGGCTGTTCACGTTACAAATGTATTCTTTGTTCCTTCCAGTCCTTGCCTCCTAACTTGATTGCCCTGATGAAAACTCAGATCCATTATCAACCTTGGAGTTTTTTCCCTTCCGATCTTATTCTCTGTAGCCTACTCCAGAGCATTGCTTGAACATTATACCTTCTCCCTCCCTCATCATCGCATTTTCCCTCATTACTGAATTATTTTCACCAATACTACTTTCTCTTTTATCTTAAAAAATATTTCTCTTCACCTGTTTCCAACTCCACCTACCACTCATGTATTGGCTTCCTGATTTCAAGTCTTCTTCCTTTCTCTTTCAATACAATCTGACCAGTCTGTCTCACTCATGAGTCCAAAAGTTGTTCTTGAGGTCACCAATGACGTCCATGATATTAAAATGATGGTCAATTCTTAATCCTCATCTTATTTGACCTGTCAATTTAATTTGACACATTTGATCACTTTCTCTTCCTTAATAAACTTTCTTTGCTTGGTTTCCAGAATGCCACTCTCTTTTAGTTTTCTTCCCATCCTGCTGATTGCTCCTTTTCAGTGTCCTTGGTTGGATCCTCGTCTCCCTGACCTAATTTTGGCATATTAAATTATTCTCTTTTTTCCCCTTCTCTTTATCCACACTCATGGCCTTAAATATTATCTATAAATACTCTCATATTCACACCTCTAGGACCATCTGTCTTCCAGACTCAACATTCACACATCCAGCAATATTTTCACTTGATATTCACAAAATACCTTTCAAACCCAACATTTCCTACAGTGAACTGATGTTTCTCACTATTCACTAATCTCCGTTCTATCCTTACTGCCACTAATGACAACTAGGAAGCCATCTTTGACTACTTTTTAGTCACCCCACATGTAAACTTTTGGGAAACCTTGCTACCTCTAATTCAAACATATATAGAATCTGACCATTTTCTCCCCCCCTCCACTGAGGGCCTAAATTCCCTAATCAGGTTACCCATTATTCTTGTCTCCTTAGAGCAGGGGTGGGGAATGTCCAGCCCATGGATCATATAAGGTCTGTGGAATCATTTGGTCTGGCCCTCCCAAGGCATTAGGGGTGAGTTAATAAAATGTTTGACCAAATACAGTAGGCTAATATTTAAGTTGATGATTTTGTATGGCCCACAAATGATGTTATAAATATCCAAATGGCTCTTGGCAGAAAAAAAAGGTTACCCACCCCTGCATTAGAGTCTACTGTCAACTAATAAGCCAGAGTGAGCCTCTTAAAACTTGAATCATGCCATGACACTCTTCTGCTTAAAATCCTGAAATAGCTCCCCATTTCACTCGAGGTAAAAACTGTAGCCCATACGATAGCTACAAAACTAAGACCTTCCTTTTCTTCTCTGACTTCTTTTCTTACTACTCTCTCTCCCTTGTTCAGTCTCCTGCTATTACAGGGGACTCCTTGACATTTTTCACATACTCCAGGGACTTTCCCACCTTGAGATCTTTCCTTTGAATATTCCTTTTACTTGGAATGTTCTTCTCTCAGATATCTGCTTGGATAACGCCTTTGTCTCAAGTCTTTAGCTAAATTTCATTTTTTAAATAAAGCCTGCCATGACCACCTTATTTAATACTACAGCTCTCTCTTTCATCTTTGACATTTCCTATCTCCCTTATCCTGCTCTGCTGTGTGTGTTTCATATCGTTTATTATCTTTGAACATACAATATTTACTTAAAATATGTTTATTGTTTATTTTTTCTGTTCCCAGTCCAATATAAAACATGAATATATCCTTGAGGACAGAGATCCTTGTTGTGAGTGGTGGAATCACAGGTAATTTTCTCATTACTAAAATTACACATAAAATAACTAACAAAATAAAAACAATGAGTATATCAATGATGAGACTATGTCATCAACAATAGATTGTGATTAATCCAATTCCAAGCCCAGGAGATTCAGAACAGAAAAAGAAGCACAACAAAACAACTACACCCAGCGTGAAAGGGAAGATAACAGTAAACTTAGTGTAAATTTAGTGTTTTAAGTTTATAAATTTTCCTACTCTAAAAGATTTTGGAAAAGGAGAGAAATAGAGGCTACACATGTTGGTGTTTGAATCGTGATTTAAGATTGCTTAAGGATTATGCTAATTCTGGGACAAAAAGGGAGAATTTTTGGCTTTGAAATATAAATATATACATCACTGGCCCACCCATTGCCACTTCTGAAATTCTCTTCAGCTGTAGCTGATTAGCAACTAAAAATGTCAAGATTTATTTTGAGAATATTGAAGACTACTCTAGGGCCTTGAAATAATTAGTTGCTCAAGTCCTCATTAAGGCATAGAGCATATACAAAGCTATAAGACTTGGCTAGTCAAGAAAGCAAAATGCTTTTGACCATTTTGTTCAATGAGGTAAATTAGCGTGCTTTGTATCAATTGGTTAACTGAATGTTGAAAGTATGGCAGACTACTTTTGGATGGAATGAAAATTTTTCCATCAGGGGAAACTTTTCCCTACATAAAGTCATTTTGTTGTTTATATCCACAAATTTTTTATGACAATTATTTATAGTAAAAGAGAATAGTCGTTGAGAGGTTATTTGTAAAGGATTATTTAATTTCAGCATTTGATGAAGTTACTAATGATTGAAAGTAAGAAATTTTAGGGCAGATTATTTTACATTTTGGGTATAATACAAGAAAAAATTAGGTATAAAAATGAGGGTAAATAAAATTTTATTGAGCTTTAAAATATAAGATAGTTAGTTTCATATGCTATTTGTTGGGGGTTGGGAGACCCCAAATAAAATACCTCATTCCCATGTCCAATTCTGGGAAAAAACAGACATATGAAATACTTTAAACTATGTATATATATATGTATGTGTATATATGTGTGTATATATATATATATATATACCCTAATATGAAAATAGACCAAATGGAACAACCGAACAACCAAACAACCGGTTATTATGATGTGCGCTGACCACCAGGGGATGTGTGTGCAGAACATGGCAGGCGTTGGCAGTAGGCAGCAGTGCGCAGAACATGGCAGGCATCTGGCCATGGTGGGATGGTGGAGCAGGTGAGCGGGGGAGCCAGACCAAGGAGGGGCACCAGTCACTGTCATTGGGGTAAGCCTCTGGTGGTTACTGAAAATTCTTTGCTCCCATGTGCTGCGGTCCCTGGGGGCAGGAGGGGAAGGGCGGGGGCACAGAGCATGGGCCAAGATCCACCCTGTGCCCACCACAGCCTCGTGGCCTACCTACAGTTCTTTTCAAGGTGCACAAATTTGTGCACTGAGCCCCTAGTGTGTGTGTGTATGTGAGATATATATATATATATATATATATATATATATATATATATATATGTCATTCCCTTTGTAAGGATAGACTAAGGAATCAGATAGATGGAGATCAAAATGTCAGTTTTATTACTAATCAATATCTGGTCTGAAGAATGCACTTAGATATGCACCCACAATCACCTTCCTAACACTTTGCCACTATTAAGCACACTTATTCATTGGCATAAGCAATAGCACATATTAACTGTGTACCTCCCTCATGGGTAGGGTGTTTACCAAGTGATATGAAGCCGAATGAAATCAGGGCCTTTGGATAGATGGCTCTAGAAGGAGAGGAAAAGGCTGAGGTAAACTTGTACAGTAACTTCTTCCACATCCACCAACCAGACCAATTGATTAGGGTTGTAAGAAAGGCATGAAGGGTCTGTGCAGCTAGTCTCCTTTGCTGAAAACAGAGGTGATGAATGATGTATCCCCACCCCTCCTCACCCCCAGGAACACACTCTACTCATCACATATGTGTGATATATTATGGTGACAGCAATTATGCCACATGTGTATTAGTGGGAGAGGGGGGATGTGGATTGTTAGTACATCTCAAATTTTCTACTATTTTGAAGATAATTACACAGAGTTGCAAATCAGAGACTCATTCATTGTTGGCAAGCACACTTCTGTGAATTAATGTTTGAGTTGATGGCTCAGTCTGGGTGAAGGAGAAGGATGGAAATGAAGCAGTGTTTCTATTAAGGAGCAAAGGTCAGAATGATGGTCAAAATCCTCCTCCTCTACTGAAGGCAGTACTGCTGCCATCTGCTGGATGGTGAGTAGAAGAAGCCCATACAGGAAGGAGTCCTTTTAATTTATCTCCTTCCCACTTAGAAGGCATTATAGTCAGTGCCAGGGAGAGGGCCTGTAAAGATAGTAGATCACCTTCTCCACCCTTAGGGAGCTGGAAATTTAACAGGGAGGAGAGACCTCACCCAGGAGACTATGATAAGAGTGTCCCTAATGGGAGGTCCATGCCATGGTGGACTCACTGACCTGGGGAAAGTCAGGAAAAGATTTAGAGAAGAGGTGACTTGAGTTCACGTTGGAAACAAAAGGAGGGTTCAGCCGGGAAGAGAATTCTAAGTGGGCACTGCTCCAAACAACTTAATTCTACTCTTCATGAAGAGTCTAATGAAAGTTCTTACTCCTTTTAGAAACAATCTTTTTCTTTTATGATCACCTCTCCCAGCTTATAAATGTTTTCATCCACTGGTCAGACATTTAACTAATCCTAATCAGAAGAAACGTCTCCCTGACAATGGAAGCTACAGGTTTAGTATAACTGGCATGACGTGTCCTTCTTCACGGTGCCCCAAATGGGTATCTTCTATGCTCGGCCCTGAAAAACATGAGATTTCATTTCAATGAATTTCTTTGGTTTGTGGTTTACCAAAGCATATGTTTATGAGGTTGAATTTTATAAATTCAATTTTAATCAGATATTATTTTTTTGCCCTAAGTAAACTCTAAATACCACAAATAAGGCTTTCACCAGTTTAGAAACCATTTATAACTCATAAGTTAATTAGGCTTAAAACGATGCTGAGATTTCACAGGATCCCTGTTTAACACTTGTGATTTTTATATTCTATGCCTCTGGTCTCTAAGTAGTGATCAGATGGATATTTCCCTATTATAAGCTGTGGTATGTTAAAGACCTAGCAAGTTAAAAAGTAATAACTGGATTTGGCAACAGCAGAATCAAATATGGCTAACTGAAACCATTGCCAGCATTAGTTTGACACATGACAGATGGTACTTTTAGGTTGCAGATTCGAATGTACAGAGTTGCTGTTCTGCCTGAATTTCATTTGACTTTCCTGCGGTTGTCAAAGTGGATTTCTGTCAGTCTCTGTGTCAGTGGAGTTCAGTTTGTGTGGGACTTGGATGATAAACCTGTCAAATACAATGAAGTTTGTGATTCCATTGGGCCCTATCATAAAAATCAGTTGTGAACCCTGCCAAACTTAGTGAAGTTGGCTGATTCTGAGGCTAGAGATTATTGCATAGATTTGTATAATGTCTGCACATATGTTGTTTTTTTTTTAAACTTCTTGTTTCAAATATGTTTGTGTTTAAGACTCCTTCAGTAAAGGATTTGTGATAGTAAATAAATACAATGGAAAACAAGTTTAAACAATGTTTTAAATTTATTTATCCACGTTAGTGTTTGAAATACTCTATTTTCCACCCAAAGCTACATTTTCTTCCACCACAATCTCTTCTTTTTAAATCCAAATGTTCTTAACATTAATTTAGAAGATGTGTAAAGCAAGGCCAATGAAGCTGATTTTAAAACTGCAAGGAATTGAGCCAAACAAGAAGCAATGCCAGCTCCATGGGCAGACACTGCTTTGGAGATGGAACAGACTAAAAGTGATGATAAATTCTTGTTGGTATGATTATATGACAGGCACAAACTTTCCTGGCTGTGGGTAGCTTACATTTTACCTGAAGGGATATGCCTGTTCAGATGAAAATCCTATATAATAAAACCCTAATATGCAAATCAACTGAATGACAGAACGACTGGTCGCTATGACACACACTGACCAGCAGGGGGCAGACACTCAATGCAGGAGCTGCCACCTGGTATTCAGTGAGCTCCCACATGGGGATCACTGCTCAGCCAGAAGCCGGGCTCATGGTTGCCCATCGCAGCAGAGGTGGCGGGAGCCTCTCCCGCCACCTCTGCTGCAGGCAGGTGGTAAGGAGTGAGGGGTACTGGGCTGTGAGAATCCTGTACCGTGAGAGGGATGTACAATTGTTAGCTTAGGCCCGATCCCCCCAGTGGACATCCCCCAAAGGGAACCGGACTTCAAGAGGGTGCAGGCCAGGCTGAGGGGACCCTCCCCGCCCCCCATGCACAAATGTCATTTACTGGGTCTCTAGTAAATGATAATAAAAAATCGCAGGCACTGGGCTACTGAGTGGCGTAGGCAGCAGGTGCACAACATCAAGGGTTAATGTGGCTGAGAACAGATTATGAAGAGAATGTGTTTAATCTGGGTCTTCCTTTCTTCTATATTTTCATTTTTAAGTGTGGGAATCAAAAAGTATATAATGCTTAAGCAGAATAGAAAACATGACATATACTATCTCACAATAAATATCATTTATTAAACACCATATGTCAAGCATTGTGGTGAATTGCTTTATATAAGTTATTTTACTTAATCTTTGCAATTTTTCTATGACTTAAATAGGATTTCCCCCCAAATTACAGGTGACAATTTCACAGATGTTATACAAAGTGCCCAAAATTGCATAGTTACTACATGGCAGACCCCCCCCAGACTCAAAGCAAAAACCATCTGATTCCAAAGCCCAAACTTTAAACCATGCAGTTAGTGCTGGCATATGGCTAATAGTGACCTGCATGTTGTTATAGGACAGTCAAGGTTAGGGTACTGAGGATTTCATTCTTAACATGAAGCATATGCTAGTTTAGAAAGGAATTCCCCAGATGGTAATTGTGAAAATTATTTAACAAACATGGAGGGATGTTTATTATATAGTGTCAAATGTAAAAAGAAGAATATAATGGAAGTATTCAATGTGTTTACAATGAAGTCAAAACTGTATATGCATATAGACCGAATTCTGTAAGAGAAGTATAAAAGAAAAAGAATTTTCTTGGAATAGTAAAAATTATAGTTAATTTCTTTTTCTTTAGAAATCTCTTCTAGTATTGAAATGTTGTCATTGATATTTAAATTACAAGAATTAAAGCTGCTCTCCCAATCCAGTGACAGAGCCTTAAACCGTGGTGCTGTAAAGAAATCATTCTCAAATAAAAATTACAACTTACAGTGGGGCCTTGACTTACGAGTGTCCCGACTAACGAGTTTTTCGAGATACGAGCAGTCTCTCGGCCGATTTTTTGCTTTGAGTTGCGAGCTAAAATTCAGGTTACTAGCCAGCTTCAGATACCCCACCGCTAGTTGGCGCAGCGAACGTCACAGTGAACGCCACAACATCAGCCCAGCATCACGTGTCTTACTCGTTCACTTTAAGATTTGACATATGAGTAATTTGAGTTACGAGCTTCGTCATGGAACGAATTAAACTCGTAAGTCAAGGCCCCACTGTATTTTAAAACATGAAATTAGTTTGGGAGGTCAGGACATAATGATTCTCTAGCAGATAAAGTTAAGTTTATAAAGATGAGTTTTTAATTGGTTTATTGGAAAATAATGTTTATCTTTGCTCTTAAAAAATTTGCATTAAAGTAGCCATTTCAGAAGATGAGAACATTTATAGGATAAGATCTTATACTCCTCCCTCCCTCTTCCCACGCCTTGCTCTGTGCCCAACCCTACTCCATTTTAACAAACAGGAACTTTACATCCCTGTTGAGGTCTCCTCCACCACGCTTTTGTCTGAGAAACTCTACTCGACTTCTAGAACCCACAAAGGAGTAAGAGCTTTCAAAAGAAGAGGGAAATCATATGTTTACTTTTTTCAGTCCTTAACAGTTTCTTGAGTGTGAGGAGAAATGATTGATGGTTCTACATGCTTGATTCAAAGGTCTCTGTGAAGCTAGAGGTAGAACTTGTAAGTAGAGATGCAATTTACTGTTTTGTTTTCATTAGTTTTCCTCTAGGGATAGTAAAAATTATAAATCCTCTTATCTACTCTTTAACTGACCCACAAAATTAATGGCTGTTCTCTGTTTCCTCTGCAAGTACACTGACTTATTCCACCAAGAAGGTCCAACCTTTCGGATATCATAGACCACCAGTCGTCTGCGGACCACTGGTTGCCAGACCGCTGCATACACTCCCTCCTTTCTTATTCATCAAAAACAAAATTTGCACCTATACATACTGCTTATTGTTAGGATTATTTAGTTTAATAATAAAACATTACATACACTGATGAAATATGAGTGTAATGTAAATGAAAATTGTAGAAAACAAAGTTAACTACTGTGTAAAGCATAAACATACGCAGATAAAAGGGATGATGATGAATTAGTTTTGGGAGAGATAGGTTTCTAAGAAACTTTAGGAGGATTATGTTCTTAGATTGCATTGCAAGTTTCTTTGGTGCTGCTCTATTTTAAAGAATCTGAAATTGAAAATTTTAGAGTGCAAGAAAATATCATTTGCCATGCATTCAAATAAAGGCCCAGACTACATGAAAAGATTGGCTAATGAATGTACATTTAATCCCTAATTATAGGGATTTCAAAGCCACTCCGGACCAAGTTTTAAGCTAAAATTGAATCTTTAAGGTATGTATTTTTCATTATGGTTCCCCAATGAACTTTAGAAATTTTAGAACTGGGGAAACTTTTAGAAAACTATTAACTGGCCTATCGCCAGTCTTATACATGAGAGATGAGAGAAGTTTGATTATATGTATTACCCTGTGTTCATTTGTAAAAGCATACCTCGTGCAGTTGCAAAATTAAAAGTAAAGAGTTGGATATTTTGAAAGATCCCTAATAATTTTGAACCTCTTTGAGAGCTATATTTATGAAATGAAATATTTAATGTTATGTTATGAAATACTAGAGGCCCGGAGCACAAATTTGTGCATGCGTGGGGTCTGACCAGCCTGCCCCCAATCAGGGTGGTGGGAGCCCGTCGGCCACAGTGCGCGTCAAAGCAACCAGTTGTTCCGGTCATTCCAATGTTCTGGTTGCTTGGCTTTTATATATAAAGATTTAATGTTATTTTATTTAATGTTAAAAATACTAAATCTACTTTATTCTTTCCTTTCTTAACTCAAACCTCCCTTCTTCTACAGAGGAGACTCTAGCTGTTGAACAGATACACTTCCCTTTCTTTTGCAAACAAATTGTTCCAGAGTTTTCGGCTGCACATACTGCCACATAGCTAGAAGAAAGGCCACCGTTCCCCACCTCTATGGCTGCTGGGTGTGACCAGGAGTATTGGTTTTCTATGGCCGCTGTAACAAATTAGCAGAAACTTAGTAACTTAGAACCACGCAGATTTGTTATCTCATTGTTCTGTAGGTCAGAAGTCTGTGTTAGCTTGGTAGGTTTGTTTTCTCCGAGTTCTGCAAAACCAAAATCAAGGTGTTCATGGCTGGGCTCTTATTAAAAGACCTTGGGAAGAATTCACTTCCAAACTCATTCAGGTTGTTGGTAGAAACTAGTTCCTCGAATATGTAGGTCTAGGACTCTTGCTGGCTGTCAGCAGCAGGCTGCCCTTTGCACCTAGAAGGGCTCTTATTGGCCCTTACATGTGGGTCCCTGCATCTCAAGACCAACCAACATATGTTAAATCATTCTTGGGATCTCCCTGACTTCCGCTGATACCATTGCCCTCTTTTACCTCCAGCTGGAGAAAGTTCTCTACTTTTAAAGGCTTCTGTAATTAAATTGGCCCCACCTGAATAATCTGGGCTATTATCTCTATTTTAAGGTTTGTAACCTAAATTCTATTTGCAAGGTCCCTTTTGCTATGTAATTTAACGTATTCACAAATTCCAGGGATTGGGGTGGTCATTTGGGAGGACCTATTTTTCTACCACAGCTGGTGGAGTTCTGGCTAATGAGTGGAACTGGAGATGTTGTGCAGGACTCATGGGAAGCCCTTTAAAGGGGAGAAGAAATGACTTTTTTATTCAGTCCTCACCCTGCTGCCTAGTGTTCTCAAGAAGCCTCCTTCAAGTAAGAGGCAAGGACCACACCTTCAAGATGGGTAGATGGGAAAACTTGGAGCCGAACTCTTTCGTCAAGTCAATTCATTTACCTGGGGTTGCCTATTCCACCAAGTTTCTTTCCTTTCACATGAGAAATAAAGTTTTTATTAAATTTTGTTATTCAAAATTCTTTCATAGTTGAACCTACTACTGAAAACCATGCCCTAGAAACTTTGTTTGATTTTCTTAGCTCATTACAATATCTGCAGCTGGATTGACAAAATGAAATACATATGGTTTCCCAATTCATTATATACTAGTAAAGATATGGCATAATAACTCTTATACAAGGTTTTAAAAATGACATATTTACCCATAGTTATAAAAGTATGTATTGTCTGTAAAATAAATTTGTTTTTCTTATTAATGTCTGATTCTTCTTTCTGTGTTAAAAGTGTCATTCTGTGCATTTCAGTTTAATATTTTTTTCCATTAGAAATAAAAAAATAAAGAAAAACTTGACTGTAAGTCTAAAGTTTAGAGACAGGAAATGCCCCATTTTGGTCTTAGAGGACACATGTAGAATTTAAGAAAGGAATACTAAGATTTAATGAGATACACATTAACATAAATCCTATTCATTTTAATCAGCTGTTTTCCATATTGTCTCAAAACATTTTCTTGTAAGGTAAACGTTAGAAAATGTGAATTATACCCAATTAAACAATATACTCTTCATTTGCCTTGTTTATTTTGGAAACTTTGATGGCTCTCAGAAATTCAAACATTCTTTAAAACAAATTATGTAGGACATTTCTAATATTTCCATAGCATCATATGGATATATATTTGTAAATGATAGATCAGAACAAAAAGATCATTTCTTAAATTTTGACCTCATTATCATGACCCTGATGAAAAAGACATTTTAAAATAATTGCTGCACTATACATAGATAACCATTTCAATTGAATGTTATTTTAAAACTTAGTCATAAGCAGCATTTTAAGAATATTGTCTGCGACTGAAATTTTCTTGAAAATCTGATGGACGCTATGCCTCATCTTCCCAGATAAATACCTGCAAACTCTTACGTAAACACATTTTAGGCAGATGTCCCTCCTGATTGTTAATGTTCACAGGTGGGTATGGAATCAATCAGTTCTGCATCTACGCCCCTCCTGCTAGTTTCCATGTGGCTTCTGTGTATCCTTAGTTATAAGACTTCTGTCATTTAGCTGTACTTTTGATGTGGTTGAGAGAGGAGGTGAGCACAGTGTTTAGCTATTTCACCGTCTTGACTAGGTACTTAGCCTAGCCTATCTTAAACATGCTCAGAACACTTACATTAGCCTAAGTTGAGCAAAATCATCTCATCACCACTGCCCAGCAAAATGAGAGTATTGTATCCTATATCGCTAGCCTAGAAAAAGATCCAAATTCAAAATCCAAACTACAGTTTCTACTGAATGCACATTTTGCACCATCATAAAGTAAAAAAATGTTAAACTGAACCACTATAAGATGGGAACTCTATACATTTTAACATTCTCAAGTTCTATGACTTCTGCAAAGTTACAGCATTAAAAATTTAATTTTGTTCTGAATGAAGTTAATGCAATTAGAGGGAAAACTCAGTATTACAGGAGAAAAAAAATTAATTTCATACCACCCAAAAATAGAATTATAAATAAGTTAGGCAGAGAGAAGGGATTCCCATGCCAAATTCACAGTGATACTTACCATGACCACATATCCCATTGTTGGCTCATAAAGTCTAAGACAAAAAGCTTGGTGGGCACTGATTTTAGAGTATAGTCATGGGGAGCCAGAATAGGAATCATGCTTCCAGACCCAAATTGCATCCCAAAGTCTGTGTCACTGTATCTCCCTGTCCTCACACATCGATCCAACACAATTTACTTGTTTATTCCCTTCTTAGCTGTTCTGTTAAAACAAAGCCAAATTCAAAAAAAAAAAGCTAAATGCAAAGTCTTAAAAATATAAAATGGAGTCAAAATTTAAATAATCTCAAACCATTTTTCTAGTTATTGCATTTCTCATTATTTTGCATTTCCCTGTCCATGACAAAATAAGTACTCTCCCTTCCTTTGCTCTCTAGCTCCTTTCTCTTTCCATTGTGCAACTGAAGATTGGGAAGGGATGTTTCAACTAAATGGTACATTATTTCCTTCTTTGCCTGGGACTTTCAGAGATCTTTGACACCGAGCTCATTCTTATTAAAAAACTTTCTCCAATCTATTTCAGATATCCAGAATAGAAATTTTGAGTCCAGCAGATGAATAACTACTGGATGTTATTTGAAGAAATTTTATATTTGTGCTGACATGTCTTGCCATCTGGGTGAAAGCCATTGCTATCCTAATGACACAGTTGTTGGGAAAATAAATTATAAAAGACTAATCAAACAGTGAAATAAATGGCTCTTTAATTATTTTCAAATGGAGAAAAGTCCCATCAGCTGTTTAATGGTTCAAATGAACGTTATGTGGCATCATCATCAATGATTTATTTCATAGAATGACTGATGCCAAGGTAACTGGGTCATAAAGCTTTAATCTTGTCACCCTGTCTTTCATGGAGTCATGTCACTGTAGCGTCATTAATGTCAGTTATGAAACTTAACAGAATACTTGGAAACATGCTTTCATAAATCATCCTGGCAGAAAAGTAACAGACTATTGAGTCTATAATTTTATGGCAGATTCTTATTTTCCAAATTGGTTTGAAAGCTTGACTATCCCTGTAAAAATGAAAGAGAACTATAAAAAAATAACTAATAAAAAAAGAACTAAAAAAAAAAATGAAAGAGAACTATTCACCTCAGGTCCTGAAGCCACCTTTTAGGGGAAATAGAGGAGTTATCCTATGACTCATAAACCTACTAACTAAAGAAAGTTAAAAAACACCAAAATAGGAATTCACACTCTTCTGTTTCCCTTATTAATCAGATAACAAAATTTTGTGTATGTGTAAGTATGGTGCTTTGCTATTTAAAAATCACTTTACTTTTACAATTCCTCATTAAATATGATTTATGATATAGTTATTTTTATTTCCATTTCTGATGTAGAAAAACTGAAACTCATAAAATTTGTAATTTCTTAAGGTCACAAAATTAGAAAATCAGAATACTAACACATATCCTCTGTTTCACAGATTAACTTTCTTCCTACTGTCTTTTGGCTTTTTTAATTGCCTGAATGATTATGTTGTATTGGGAGCTTAGTGGAGACATCAATCATGTTGGCTGTCCAGCTGATGTATAGGAATAAGGATCTGATCGATTACAGACTAAATTGACTTCAATCACAAAACAGTAAAAATAAATACTTGAGAAAAAGGTTATATCTAGTTTGTTGCCATGGTTGCTGCCAGTATTGAGGTATATATTATATTTGATATTTGTTTTCTGATAGTGTGGTGAAACATGAAGTACTAAGGAGTACTAGGGAGATCTGTAGGGGAAGGACATTATTGCTCTTTCATGGACCAAACTGAATTTGAAATCTAAGGGTTTAAGTGAAGATGAAACTAATATAGGTCAAATGAATAACTTAATCGAATATAGAAAACTGGCCCAAATATAATCAGAAAAATTTTCATCTATTTCTTTTAAAATATCTTAGTCTTCATGCAAAGGTGTTAGTTCAGATATTTCATTTCTATAATGTTACATTTGATGAGTTGGAATAGATAGTCGTTTGGTATTTTGTGCCATCAAATATTATATGTCCAGGAAATATTCCATAAAAAAATAAAGTTAATGTTCCACTTTTAAAACCTATGTGTATATCGTGTATATCAAGATAAACAGAACTTCTATGTATTTTATTATATATATATGTATCAAAATATTCTTTTGTGAGAAGTACTTGATGTGTCAGAATTTTTAAAAGCTTTATGATGTCTGTGTTAGTATTAATATTTTATCTTGCCAGTCTTAAACTTTTATTTAAGTTCAGAACACCGAAACATTAGATTTAGGTTGACCTTATACTTAGGCTCACCATATACTCTCATTCCATTTATTCTTCCTGCTGTTAAATATGGTGATTCCTTTTCCATACGAGTTATTTTTTTTAAATATGACCAAAATGAGGAGAGATGAAAAATATTTTAAAGTTCATATATCTTAAAAAATGAATAACTTCAACAGAGATAGGAATGACATGCAATAAATTGCACATGTTTAAATTACACATGATAAATTTTGACAATGGCATAAATTTATAATCTCATCATTGCAATCACAAGAATGAATATATCTATCATCCTGAAAAGTTTCTTTATTCCCCACATCCTCCTCTTTTAGGCCCCACTTCCATCTGTGGACAATTGAAGATGTGATGTCTGTCATTACAGAGCAGTTTGCATTTTTCAAACCTGATATAAATGGAATCATAAAAACATACACTCTCCTTTGCCTTGCTACTTTCACTCAGCACAGCATCCTATATTCTTATCTATTTCGTGTGCAACAATAGTTAATTTGCTAGTAAGTGAGTTTAACAAGATTGCAATATACGAAGAAAAACAGTGCTTATATATACTAGTAGCAAATAATCATTGATGAGTGGTACTCCAACATGTGGTCATATCACAATGCAATATACCAGTTGAAAAACATTTGGGCTGTTTTCAGTTTTTAGCTATTATAAATAAAATTGATATAAACTTCACTTCCAAGTCTTTTATGGACATATGCTTTTCTCTTGAGCAAATATCTACAAATGCTTGGTGTATACATACACAGATGGTATATGTTTAACTTTTTAAAACACTGCCAAACTATTTTCCAAAGTGATTGTATGATTTTGTATTCTTACCAGCTGTGAGAGCTCACGTTGTTTCACATCTTTGTCAACGTTTGGTACGACGGACTGAACTTTGTCCTGCCAAAAGTCACTGTTGACTCCCTAACCCCGCAATGTGATATCTTGAGATGAGACATTTGGGAGACAATTAGATATAGATGAGGTCACAAGAGTGGGGTTCTTGTGATGGGATTAGTGCCTTTTAAGAAGAAACACTAGAGAGCTTCTGTTTTCTCCCTGTCCTTTCCCCACAACCACGTGAGGACACAATGAGAAGGCAGCCATCTGTGAGTCAGGAGGAGATCCTCACCAGAACCAAACTGTACTGGCACCTTGATCTTGGATTTCCAGCCTTCAGAACTCTGAAAATAAATTTCTGTTTATAACCTCCCCCTTTAAGGTATGATGTTATGGACTTGTAAGAAAACAAATACAATTGATATAATTCGTCTTTTATTGATTGATTGATTGATTGATTGATTTCAGAGAGAAAGGGAGAGGGAGAAAGAGATAGAAACATCAATGATGAGAGAGAATTATTGATCAGCTACCTCCGGCATGCCCCCTACTGGAGATATTTTAAATTTTAAGTATTCTAATAGGTGTGTAGTGTTATCTCATTATGGTGTTTTCACTTCTTTTCATGTGCTTATTTGTCATTATATGTCTTCTCTGGTAAAGTGTGTGTGCAGATCACTTGTCCATATTTCAATAATTTTTATGATTTGTGAATATTTTCCTTCAGTGTAGCTTTTCTTTGAATTTTCTTAGCAGTATCTTTTAAAACACAGAAATTCTTAATTTTGAGGAAGTCCAATTTACCTTTATGAAATATAGTTTTGGTGTTGTATCTAAGAAATCATTGCCTATGGGAAAGTAAAATGCTGCAAACACTTTGGGAAACAGTCTGGTGGTTTCTCAAACAACTAAACACAGATCTACCATCTGACCCAGTAATTTCACTCTTAGGTATAAACTCGAAAGAAATGAAAACATGTATGCCCAAAAATATGTACAGGAATGTTTATAGCAGCATTATTCATAATAGTCAAAAGAAGAGAACAATCCAAATTCCCTTCAATTAATGAATAGGTTTTTAAAATGTGGTATATCTATACAATGGAATGTTATTTGGCCATAAAGAGAAATGAAGTAGACACCTGCTACAAAATGAATGAAACTGAAAACATTATGCTAAGTCAAAGAAAACAGTCACAAAAATACCACAAATTATAAGACTTAATTCATATGAAATTTTTAGAAGGGGAAATCCATTGAGACAAAAAGAAGATTAGAGGATGGGGCTAATAGTTGAAGGGTAGTGGATTTCTTTTTTGTTACAAAAATGTTCTAATATTAACTGAGGTAATGGTTGCACACATCTGTGAATATACAAAAACCTACTGCATTGTAAACTGTAAGTGAGTGAAGTAGATGATATATGAATTATATCTCAAACAAGGTATTAGAGAAAGAACTTATCACCTAACCAAGGCCACAAATGTTTCCTATTGTTTTATAGTTCTTGTTTTTTCGCTTGTGGTAGTTAATTTCACATGGCAACTTAAGTATATCATCAGGTACCCAGATTAAAGATTGTTTTGGGGTACATTTGTGTAATCTATGGATGAGATTAGCATTTGGATAGAGTTTGTAAAGTGAATTGCCCTCCCAATGTGGGTGGGCATCATCCAATCTGTTGAGGGCCTAAAATAGGACAAAAGATGAAAGAAGGTTGGATTGTGTTCCTTTTATCCTGCCTCACTGCTTGAACTGGACATCTCATCTTATCTTCTGCTGCCCTTGAACTGAGATTTATAAGGCCAACTCCTCTGGTTCTCAGGCCTTCACGTTTAAGCCTCTCAGCCCCAATAATTCTCTCTCTCTCTCTCTCTCTCTCTCTCTCTCTCTCTCTCTCCCTTTCTCCGTGTGTGTGTGTGTGAGTGTGTGAGTGTGTGTGTGTGTGTGTGTGTGTGTATTTCTCTGGAGAACCCTGATTAATACAGATTTTGTACTAGGAGAAAGGGTTCAACTCACATGGAAACATGCCTGTTAGATCTACTGGATCATATGGCCCAAGTGGCAAAGCAGCTTTCACAACATCCTGAACTTATTGTAGATCTTTCTCTTATTCTGATCCCACTCAAAACGAGCAGCAGTAAATGACTGAAGTAAACACAAATGAGAAATATGTTACCTCCAAAAATCTGAAGAGGTCTAGTAGGTGTTGTGCCTCTTTCTTGGTTGTATGAGGGGCCATATGAAACAACTTATCTTTCATCACAGATGGGATATCTTTACGTGATCCACATCACTGCTCCCCTAGAAATTTCACTGAGATAGAAGGCCCCTGACTTTTACCAGTAGTTTGATCCCATCCTTTGCCACACAAACATCTTACCAATAAGTAGTGTGTAATTGCTACTTCTTGCTTGATAGATCCAATCATCATAATGTTATAATGTAAAAAAACCAGTGTGATATCTTGTGGAAGGGAAAGGCAATCAAGATTCCTACAAACTAAAGTATGACATGGAGTTGGGAAGTGAATATTCCCTGAGGGAAGACAATGAATGTATTCTGCTTGCCTTGCCAATCGAAAGCAAACTAGCGGGCCTTATGAACAGGTATGAAGACAAGGTATTTGCCAGATCAACAGCTGCATATCAGGTACCAGAAAATATGTGAATGAAACCATATCTGGTAGAGCGATTGTAATTGGAGTCACCATCTGTTTAAGCTTATGCAACCCACTGTCATTCTTTTTTTTTTTTTTTTTTTTTGAGGCTGTCTACATCCAACTTTTTATTTATTTATTTATTTATTTATTTATTTATTTATTTATTTATTTTTATTGCTTAAAGTATTACAAAGGGTATTACATATGTCTCCTTTTTCCCCCGCCCTTGACAATCCCCTGGCCTCCCCTACCTGCCAGTGTCTTATGTCCATTGGTTCTCCCACTGTCATTCTTCAAGATTCATTTGTTTCTGCACGGGCTAAATAGCAGAGTTTAATGAGGATGTGAGGATGTGGTGGGAATCACCACACCTACATCCTTCAAGTCCTTGATGGTGGCACTTCCTCCCGGAACATGGCATAGCTTTTGGTTTACTATTTTCCTGGTTAGATGCAGTTCTAAAGGCTCCACTTGGCCTTTCCCATCACAGAAGGTGTCCCTCCACAGGTCAGGGAACAAATATGGGGATTCTTCCAGTTGCTGTGCGTTCATTCCACTTATGCATTTGGAAACAGGAGAAATAACCCAGATGTGTTTAGAGATGGGAGGGAATTTATCAGACATTGGGTAGAGCACTCAATAGGTTTTTGTCTCTGTACTGAGGAAATAATTGCCCTATGCTAAATGCTGCCCTGGTTCCTCTCATTAAACTTGAGTGCAAGATCAGAAAAGATAAAAATATTTTCAGGTATCTTTACTATGTTCCAGAATAATGATCAAGAATATATACAGAGCCCTAGCCAGTTTGGCTCAGTGAATAGAACATTGGCCCACAGACTGAAGGGTCCTGGTTTCCATTCCTGTCAAGGGCATGTACCTCGGTTGCAGGCTCCATCCCTGACCTTGGTCGGAGTGAGTATGAGAGGCAACCAATTGATGTGTCTCTTTCACATCAATGTCTCTCCTCCTCCCTTATACTCTCTCTAAAAAAATCAATGGAAAAAATATCCTCAGGTGAGGATTAACCAAAAAACCCCAAAATACCCAAAGAATATTTACAGAAATACAAAAACATCCATCATCCAACAAAGTAAAATTTACAATGTTTGAGATACAGTAAAAAATTACCAGACATGTAAAAAGTCAGGAAATATGACTAATAATGAGAAGAAAAACAATAAAAATTTACCAAGTATTGATGCAAATAATAAAATTTTTAGAATAACAGGTTCCAACTGTTATTATTAACTGTATATCCACAAGTTAAAGAAGCTAGAGATTGACAATATTAAGTAAAGACATCAAACATGTAAGAAAAGAACAACAAAATTAAACTTCCAGAGATAAAAACAAAAAGTATAAAGTGCAAATACATGCAATATGATTAATTATAGTTCATGTTTTAAGAAGAAAATAAGAGTGAATTGAAGATAGAGCAAGAATAATTCTCAAAATAAGACGCAAAAGGAAAAAAATGACTGAAAAATATTGAGTGTCAGTGAACTATGGTTTCCCCTAGTGATTGAACCATTAATTTCATTTTTTTGAACGACTTATTTTTGCTTTATGACATCTGCATTAAATTGGTCTTTTAACACTTGTCAAATAGTCAAAGGACCTTGTCACACTTTTTCTTTATTTATCTTTCTTCTACTATTTTTAAAAATTATGTTTTTATCAATTTTTAGAGAGAGAGGAAGGGAGAGGGTGAGAGATAGAAACATCAATGATGAGAGATAATCATTGATCGGCTAGCTCCCGCACACCTCCTGCTGGGGATTGAGCCCTGATCGGGAATTGAACCTCGACCTCTTGATTCATGGTGTGATGCTCAACCATTAAGCCACACTGGCTGGGCTACCTTTCTTCTACTACTGACATGAATTTTAATGATATAATTTTACACTATTAATTTTTGTTTTATTAATTGATATTTTGAGAATGGGAGGAAATGACCCTTGTTACAGCCACCATCTGGCTGTAACTTAATGAGAAACCAAAATGAGAATTCTGGCTGAGCCTAGTCAATTTCCAGATTCATAAAGAAAAACCTGATTGTTTTAGAGTACTATTTTGGGATGGTTTGTATATAGCAATACATAATTAGAGTGGAATGGAAGAGTAAGTATTGTATAGATGTCAATTTCCCCCAAGCTGACACTTATTCAAATGCAATTCCAATAAAATCCCAGCAAGGTGTTTTGAGAAAGATTACGAAGGTGATTCTTTAAAACTTATATGAAAATGCAAAGGGTAAAGACAATCATGAAAATGAAGAACAAAAGTTGAAATTTTGAATTATTAGATATCAAGATTTACTTTATAGTTATGGCAATTAAGGCAGTGTGGTATTGGAACAATAATAAGTATATAGAGCAATGAAACAGATCATAGAAACAGAGTCACAGATACATTCAACTTACAACAAAAGTGCTATTGCATTATATTAGAGAAAATATTTTTTAGTAAAAGTTGCTGAAAAATGTAATTTATAAAATAATGCAACAATCACATAACCTCACAGCATACATTAAAATATGTAAAGTAAAACAATAGAGCTAATACCTAATATAGAAGAATATTATCATGACTTTAGGGCTAGGCAAAGGGCTTCTTACATAGTACATAAGACAGAGAAGGAAAAAGCAATACATTCATCAAAATCACCAACTTTTATTTGTCAAAAGACATCAATAACAGCACAAAAACAAGTCAAGGAGCTGAAAACTATGTGACTACATTTAACAAAAGACTCATTTTCTTGATGTATATGCATTCTACAAATCAATAAGAAAGACAAATTTAAATAGGCATGAAATCTGAATACACACCTCTCCAAAAATCCATATCTAAAGTATTTATCAGGGAAAGGCAAAATGAAAAACCCTGTAAGATAACACTATATATAAGCAAGTGTTGGGAATAATGTGAAGTATCTGGAAATCCCACACACTGCTTTAAATGTTATTTGTGAAAAAATGTCTGGCAACACCTGGTAAAGCAGAACTTACATATATCCTATGACTCACCAATTTCATTCCAATAGAAATAAATACGTATTTGTAGCAACAGTCAAGAATATTCATGGCAGCATGATTCAAATGGCGTACTATAGAAAGGGCTCAAATGGCCACCAACATTAGAATTGAGAAATAAAGTGTGGTGTATGCATACAGCAGAATACAATATAGCATGAGAAAATAAATTTATAGACATAACAACAAGGAAAAAATTCAAGAATAATGTTCAACAATAAAACTCAGGCCCTAAAGTTTTACCTTACATGGTGGTAGTGGTAATGACTGACTGGATGGATGCTGGTAATGTCATGTTTTGATCTTGATGGTGGTCACACACGATCATTTAAAAAATCTATACAGCTATCCACTTAAGAAGTGTGCATTTTAGAATATAAATGTGTGTTATGCTTCAACAAAAAAGTAAAAATTGGAAAATATAGTTCTGAGTTTTACCAGAGAAGTACTTTTGGAAGATTATTTTACAGTTTAAGGCAGAATTGTGAAACAAATAAAAAGTTCTAGTTCTTACAGAAAAAGATCCTTTTGTATACACTGTATTTTTTGCCTACTTAAGAGACCATTTTGAAAAATCATGTTATTTATAATTTAGTAAATCATTAATCACATAAATAAGTCTGCTTTAGTTCTAGAGTGGCAAAATGAATCAAATCCTGTATTTAAGGCAGCCAGAGAGACACCTCAAGGGAAATAGTAACTACTAAATTGTGGCTTCACTAATTAATGCATTTCCCAAAATACATCCTTTATAACTAAGGGAAAAATTATTCACCCTGAATTTGTCTTTAAGTCTCCCTAGTGTAATTGAATTGTAATTAAAGGTCCACTGGTATTTTTTAAAAAATCATTCTTAAAACACTTTCTGGAAATAAATCTGTATGAAAATAGCAGCCAAGTATCTTTAGTGTTATGATTACAATCATTTTAAGTGTTACCGACGTCCATCCAAAAATAATTTACCGAGCTATCTTAGAATTAAATTACAAAGGGAGAAATCAATGTCTTAAATTTAGAATCCAAAAGAAAATTATGAGCTATAAATTAAGAACAAAAATCTTTTAAACTCCTCATCCTATATGGCTATCACAAAGTTGCAACTGTGAAATGCGGGATTAAAAGAACTTCAGCCCCCAAATTACTTAGAATAACTTTTGACGTTTGTTTTAACAGATGCTTCTATTTACCCAGAGAAATGTTCAAAATCAAATTTCCTTTAAAAAACAATGATTTAAAATAGAAGGGAAGGTTTCCATTGCTTTCAAAATTGAGGGCAAAAGGTGTTAAAAGTTTTGTGAAACGTATTGCCTCTAAAATTACTCCATTCTTGGTCAAAATTGTAGATACAGCTTATAATCAGAGTGAATTTAATAGGATTCAGAATGATTTAATTTGGAAGTGCGCAGTTACTTACTTATTGAAGTTCCCACAATTTTAAATAATGATATTATCTGAGAAAGTAGATTTAAATATGCTAACTTTGATGAAGGGATAGTGTCCTGTTATATTTTACTTTAAAATGAGTTCCTAATTAATTTCGTTCAGCTTTTAAATCACAGGTTATCTATAATTTCCATATTATCTCCTAAGGAATACTAAAAAACTACATATTTTAGTGATGTTTAACCTGGTACCAAGAAAAAAGCAATCCCTCATGAAACTATAAGTGGAAGCAGTAAGTAGAAATGATGTTTTAGCTCAATATAGGTGATTCCCTTATGGATGATAAATAAGAGACAGAAATAATGTTCCTTGAAAGCTAGTTAATTGGTGGAGACTACAAAATCCAGTGGAGTCAACTAAAGATGTTTTAACTACTATGTAAAAATTTCTTTATGGTATAACATGAAATTTAAAAATATGACCAATAAGATACTAGTGTTATGATCTCATTATTTTATTTCAGATGTCAATTTTAGAAACAAATTATATGAAAGATATGCTTTTAATATGCCCCTTTGATTACAGAGTATGTATAAGTATGTATGGGTACATGTATAAGGTGGGAGGGAATGAGAGGCAATGAAGAACTGGACTCTTTTTCTACAACAGATTTTTCCCCATTTGGGAAGAACTCTTAATTAAGCTGAAGCATAGAGCTTCAACTTCTCCTGTGTATATCTTGCTAGTGTTTTTTTTTTTTTTTTTTTTAAATACTTCCTACTTCTAGCCCTAACCAGTTTTGCTCAGTGGATAGAGAATTGGCCTGAGGACTGAAGGGTCCCAGGTTTGATTCCAGTCAAGGGCATGTACCTTGGTTGCAGGCACATCCCCAGTAGGGAGTGTCCAGGAGGCAGCTGATGGATGTTTCTCTCTCATCGATGTTTCTAACTCTCTATCCCTCTCCCTTCCTCTCTGTAAAAAATCAATAAACTATATTTTAAAAATATACTTCCTACTTCTTTTTGCTTAAATGTGATCAATGTCAATAACTTAATAGCAGGGATATTTGACCAATGATATCAAATTTTTTATAGAAGTGTGTTGTTTGTTTGTTAGCATAAATCCAAAAGTCTTCACTGATTATGTCCCACACAGAATTTCTCTAAATTGACATGACAAATTTTCTGCCTCTCTTTAATGGCATTAGTTCATTTATTTTAAATGATAATTATTTATTTACTTGTCTTATTTAATCTCACACACTGGAAACTTCTAGAGGATAATATCTATATTAGAAAAAAAAAATATTTCCCTGGCTAGTTTTGCTCAGTGGATAGAGTGTTGGCCTGTGGACTGAAGGGTCGTCCCAGGTTCCATTACAGTCAAGGGCATATGCACAGGTTTCGGGCTCGTTCCCCAGTTAGGGGGCATGCAGGAGGCAGCTGATCAATGATTCTCTCTCATCATTGATGTTTCTATCTCTCTCTCCCTCTCCTTTCCTCTCTGAAATAAAAAAAAGAAAAAATATTAAAAACCCTTGGAAGGCAATATCTCTGCCTAAATCCTTTTGGTAACCTTCACTACCCAGCCTAGTGCTTGGCACACACTAATGGGTACACATCTACACATCTATCTATCTATCTATCTATCTATCTATCTATCCATCATCATCTATCAATTATCTGCCTATCTGTATATTTGTCTATGTAGACTTTCTCAAGTGACAAGAAAGTAGTATTTCTTTTTAAAAAATATGTCCTATTGATTTTAAAGAGAAAGGAGGGGAGAAGGAGAGGTAGAGAGAGAGACATTGACGTGAGAGAGAATCATTGATTGGCTGCTTCCTGCACAACCCCTACTGGGATTTGAGCCAGCAACCGAGGCATGTGCCCTGACAGGGAATTGAAACTGGTGACCTTTTGGTGCATAGGATGATACTCATTCAACTGAGTTATACTGTCCAGGACATGGAAGTTGTGTTTCAAATATTCCTTTTTAAATTGGTTTTTAGAAATCTGGTTATTATATTCGTACGCTGGCTTTACCCATTGTCTGAAATCCTTCTGATTACAAAGAAAAATAGCAAAACCAATACCATTACAAACAAAATGATGAAAGCATGGAAAATAAAATTAAATAAGGGAAATTTCACTTAATCTAGAGTAGTTGTATTTGATAAATTTATATTTAATATGTCAAATATGAAAAGCTGAAAGAGACTAAAATTTTTTTCATCCTTATACTTTTAGAGTTTAGTGAAACCAGCTCTTTATTGTATCTAATTCAACTTAAAAGTTTATGGGTTTTCATTTGTTTTGTGTAATGTATTCATATTTTTCTGTTCTCCTGCTCTGACAACTTTAATTTGTGTGACCTTAAACATCTTCCTTAACTTCTCTATGCCTCAGTGTGTTTATTGAGAAAAATGAGGATAATAGTGACTATTCCAGTGATACCATTGTAATTTAGTCTAATTATGAATAACTGGAAAGGAGCAAAGGGAAGGCCAAATGTTATTGGCAAGCCATTTGTGCCGCTTTGCCAGGAATCTGCAGTTGAGATGCATGCCCAGTAAAGTCTGGATGACATAGGAAAGGTGCTATTCTGTCAGTCACACCTGAGCACAGGTCATTGGCCAGAGTAGGCATAGCCACTACAAGCACAGGAAGATTTGAAATGCTTAATCCCCTAAACAAAGGAGTTTGTTCTCTTTCAGTTCACACTCTTATTCTCTTGGCTCCTGGCTTGCAGGGGCTCTCACGCTCTTGCATTCACCCACGTGGCCCACAGCTATGTGGACCCCCACACACAATGGACTAATGGACTACAACTAGCCTAATGCTAAACTGGATCCAGCTCCACCATGGAGCAGAAACTTTGGACAATGGCTTTGCTTTTAGGATTTCACTTCCACTAGCAACAGAGAAAGGTCATCCATGATTTCTCCAATTACACCAGTGGGTTATTGTGAGGATTAAGTGAGAGAATAGAAGAAAGCAATTAGATAGCATTTGACATGTGTTAAGTGCTTCTTAAATGTTGGGTATTATTGCTGATGTTACTCATTGTCTCTTTTGAATGTTCATATATTAAGTATCTCTTTAACCTACTTATCACATTCCATCTAGTTTTCTAGTGATTTATGTCTTATTCCATTTACCTTACAATATTTTAATATCCCTGCAGGCAGAGGGTATTTTCTATTACTCAAAATGTGAGGCATGATATAGCATCAATAAGCATTTATTTCAATACTTTTTGTTGTCATTTCTAAGTAAAAGAAAGAATAGAGGAAGAAGGACAGATGCAGTTTTCTTAGGGAATTGTGGAAATGTGGTGTGATGGTTAATTTTATGTGTCAACTTCCTTGAGCTGAGGAATGCCCAAAGAGCTGGCAAAACATTATTTTTGGGGTGTGTCAGTGAGACTGTTTCTTGAGGAGATTAGTATTCGAATCAGTAAACTGAGTAAAAAATATCCCAATGTAGGTGGACATTATCTACTCCATTGAGGGTCTGAATGGAACAAAAGGCAGAGGAAAGGTGAATTTGCTCTCTCTTCTTCAGCTGAGACATCATCTTCTCCTGCCTTCAGACATCTGCACTCCTGGTTCTTGATTTCTTGAACTCATACCAGGACTTTACATCCTAGGCCTTATGATTCTCAGGCCTTTACACGGGGACTGAATTACATCACTGGCTTACCCCTGCTTCTCCAGCTTACAGATGGCAGGCTGTGGAACTTCTCAGTTTTCATAACCATGTGATCTAATGCCTACAATAAATTTCTCTCTCTCTCTCTCTCTCTCTCTCTCTCTCTCTCTCTCTCTCTCATCTCTATCTCTATTTCATCTCTCTCTATCTCTATCTCATCTCTATCTCTATCTCTATCTCTATCTCTATCTCTATCTCTATCTCTATCTCTATCATCTCTCTACATCTATATCTAATCTATCTATCCTACTGGTTCTGTTTCTCTGGAGAACCCTGGCTAATACATGAGGGAAGGTCTGCCTGGGGAAGAATTTACTGAGCTGTGGAAAATAAAAGGAAACCTGGGGTCAGAATAGCAGATGAGCTAATATTTAACTGTATTCACGGACAGTCAGAGGAGGTGTCTTCAGAAGAAAAGAGAGGTTTGCATGTAAGCACTTGTACATACATGGGTGTAACTTTCAAAGTTGTACTTATAACTATAACCTAAAATTCCAAGTATCTCCACCCTGTAAGTATAAGTGCTATAACATGGATGCCAGATATGCTCCCACAGAAATGTGGGCCTTTTCATAAACCTCCTCTCAGTCTGTAGGGAGTCTTGAGATTCAGAACCTCAGTAATGACTCTGTGTCATCCTTGTCCTTGCTACTGCTGCCTGCTCCCTGTGCGATCTCGCCCCATGGTCAGCCTCTGTCAGTGGTACCTGAGCATGGGGTCTGCAGTTTTTAGGTCTATGGGCTCAGAGAGGCAGACACTGGTCTCTTCCTAACTCTGTGTTGCACATATTCCTGGACCTCAGGCTCCACTTCATTTCCTTGTCTCTTTATTTTCACAGTTGTTTATTTAGACAATTCTTTCAGCTTCTTGTCCTAACATCCTTATAAAGGCTCTCAACTTGCCAGCTCTTCCTTTTCGTTGTCCTCATACCTATTCCCTTCAGAGTCCCTGCCCCCCAATTTTCTCTCTCTTCTGGGCAAAAACAAAACCCCATGAGTATCACCACAGTTAAATGGATACTTGGAAAAGAGGTAGTACCTACTTCCTCCTGCCCAAGGCAGCCAGGCAACGGCTCCTGCTCACAAACCAAGATGCTCTGTTGCAAATATTATGCTCTAAACCGAATAGCACAGCAAGCATACTAACTTTTAAAGCAAGTGTAACAAAATGTTTTTCTCACACAGAATGTTGTTCACTTATTGCTTCCATTTCCCGTATTCTCCTGTAAGCTTAAAATGAAGATGAGAAAAAAAATAAGGGTATCTAACTCTAAAGTACCTAGTACGAGGAGGTATATGGATTGGATTGAAAGAGATTGGCTATAAGCCAAACAGACTTTCTATTTGTTTATTTGGAATATTTTTTTCTGAAAATACTCTAAATGTGACAAGGGACATGTTTCTATAAATCCACCACTAGCATATTCTTTAAAAACAGAAAAATAGATACAATAAACATTTTCCTCTGGAGTTCTGTTTGAAGTAATTCACTTATGCACTATATGTTGGAGACTTAGGATACTTTGTGGAAAAAATCAGAGAAAATACTCTTTTTTCTTGCCAACCCCTTTTAATCAATAGGCTAAATTATAATTCATTAGAGACAGATCTATCGGAAAGGATTTTCAATGATTTTTTTTATTGTCTACTTAACTTTAAAAAATACTATATTATCAGATCTCATTCTGAGGTGAGGTGTCTCCTTGAACTATTTCAAAGGTCCCAGAATAATTGGAGCCCAACCTCAATATCATCCTATTGTAGGTGGAGTAGACAAAATGGGGCTTGTCTACCATCAAGCTCTGTAAACAGGTCATGGGCACTCCTTTGTCAATTGTGAGATAACCTTTTTTAGACCCACGGTACTTGGAGACAATGATGAAAAGTTTAATTCTTTTTCGTTTGAAGAACTGAGAGGTAGGCTTCCTCTGTGGTATAGGAGTTCAGGGGACAGACAGAGGGATGTGGACCCATTTCAGGTAAAGCAAAAAATTATTGTTAAATCATGAAGACAGAAATAGCATAGTCAGCATGGGTAGGGAGTTTTATTGTGGCTGGAATATAGTGTACTTGGAAGGGATGTGAGGCCAGCTTCCAGGGGGAGACATGAAAGTGATGCATGTCATGCTACAAAAGCTTTGATTTTATCCCTTAAGGAGCATAGAGCCAGCTGAAGTCTTCAAGCAGAGAAGGAATATAACCAACTAGAATGATAGTGTGAAAAATGAGCTTGAGTAGAAAAAGATTGATGTTACTTTTCCATATACAGTTAGGGATCCACAGTGATAGTCCAAAGAAGTGATGATGAGGTCCTGGATGAAGATAACAGCAGTAATGGAGAGGAGGGAATCCATTCAGAATGACTGGTGGATAGAATCAGTGGTACTTCAGGATTAATTCAGTGTGGTTGGTAAGGAAGTCAGAAAGTCAAAGATGGCTCTTGTCAGTTTGGGTGACTGAATGCATTGCTACACCACTAAGTAAGATAAGGAGAGCTAAGAGGAAAAATAGATCTGACAGAGGAAAGTTGGTAACTTTGCAGGACCAGTAATAGATGCTCTGGAGATGATTATGCAATTCTTTTTTTTTTTTTTTTTTTTTGTAATGAATACACTGACACAGTTAGCATCTAATGTTTCTGTCTCTTCCAATCACTGCCAAAACAGACTGCTTTAATTAATTGTTTTTAAAAGGCTACAAGGGGCCCAAGAGAAGATTGCAAAATATCCTAGATAAGTACAATGTTTATGGAAAAACATGTAACTACATGAACATTTAGAAAAGTCATTTTTTTTGTATCTCTACTCTGTGAATTCCAATTCCTAGTAGACTCTTTTATTTAAAATTTTAATCTTTTTTGTTGCTTTTCTCTCATTCATCTCCAAGTTTTCTTATCCTTGTTTAGTTTCTGGACCTTAAACTGGATACAACACTCTAATAAGTGCCTGACCAATGCCCACTGGGACAATTGCTTCAGGGTTCTTGCATGTTTTGTTCTTTCTAATGCATTCCTCTGTTTTGCTGGTTTTTATAATAATAGCAGTGGGATGCTGACTCATGGTCAGTTAGAGATTCACAATGGCACTCCTTAGCCTCTGTGACAAACCCATTCTTCCCCATTCTGAATTTGTGTCATGTGTTTGTTATTCTCTCTTCACCACCATCCTGCCAAGTTTTTGCTCTCATTTCCTTGTGTCAAGATCATTTTGGGTTTCAATTCATTCTTCCAAAAAACTAAGTATCTTTCTCACTTTCTTGTGTTCATTCAAATCCAAAATGTAGCAGGAGAATTTCTCAGCCACTCATTAATAAATAGATGGGGTACACACACCAGGGACTAGAATGAGATTCCAAAGGCTAAGCAGGTCATTTTCTGGAGGCTCCTTGGGCAGGTGATTTTACCCATTGTTCTCTTGTCACACACTAAAGAATGAGAAAGAAGAATCAGATATAATCAAATGTTATAAAAACCTAATAAAATTCTTGTCATATTAGAATGTTCAAAATTGTTAACTCCCTTCCCTTTTTATTCTCAGTAAATAAGCAAATGTTATTTTTATCCCCACTGAGAAGAAATAGATGCTGTTATATGTGGAGAGCAGCTATATCGTTTGGACAGTTTCAAGCCTCAGACCGATGAGAGGGCACAGTCCTCTTGTGGCAAAACCACAAACAAGTCCCAGCTTGGAGGGCAAAGCCCTCCCAACACAATTATAACCAAAGGCTATGGTTGTATGTAAGCTTGACCTTATAGTCCGACCTTGTAGTCCTAGCTAGCTGAGGGATGAGGGCTGCAGGGGGTGCAGCAAGTGCTGCCAAAACAAAGCTTGATAGAGTTCAGAGAATTGCAACAACAGGAAAGAAGTAGATTTGAAACTCACAAGAACATTGTAAACATCTTGACCACTCCCTTGTTTTGCTTTGTGTGATCTGACTATAAAATAAAGATTCAGCTTACAGGCTGTGTCACTATGTCCTCATCCAGGTACAGTGATCTACCTGGCCCCAACTATATTCTCTTGTCTGTTTTCTTTAATCCTTCACTGCCCCTCCTCAGGTTCAGCACTGGCTGTGCTGGATGAGGTTAGTTATATGTCAGGAGTTAAAATTCTTTAACTAACTGAATTTATAGATTATCAGGATAAAATTCATTTTGATCTGTAAGTAAATTTATATTGCTGGGAAAGAGACTGGGCTTCTCATTCCATAGGTAAGCCAGCAGTCCGAAAAATTATGATATACCCAAGTCACAAAAATATTGTATGACAACACATTAGAGTGTATATTTTTTAAATTAAATATCTGAACTATTTTAAACATTTCTAAATGGCTCGCAAAATCATAAGTCTAAAGAGAATAGAATATTTCCATCAGGTAGATACATAAAATTATTTCCATAATTGACTGTCATCCAATTCTTTTTATTAATATATTTTTTCCCTGTATTGATTAAGGTATTATAATTTTTAACATATGGCTAATTTCCAATTTTTCACAACTATAAAAAATTGTGCAGTAAGCATTAATGGAAAAGCTAGGGTGTTATGAATTCCAATGGATAACTTATTTTATTGAATAAAAGACACATTTGCTCTATTTAATAATAAATAAACTGGTTGTCCTTTCCTATATGTACGAATTAAAATGTACACTGAAATGTCTCAGATGAAAATTTTGTTATTAAATACTATCTTTTTAAGTTCTAAGCTTCTGGTTATTTTTCCTCCCATCTTTCTACTTTCCCTTCTTTCCTCTTTTTTTTTCTTCAAACTTTGTCTATTAAAACTATGGTCAGGTACTGTTTATGATTTCAGAATATAAAAAGGAATAAGACAGGCATAGTTTCTGATTTCATGAGCTTATGGTGGTCTGGGAGAATAAAATGAGTAAATAATTATTATATGATATGAGAAGGAGGAGGCCAAATCAGAAAGCATAGGGTTAGTCAGTCTATTCTTATTTGGTTAGGAGGTAAAATTTTGACAATTTGTTTGAGATTTCATTTAAAAGCACATGTGTACACACATCACTCTTCTGCTTAAATATAAGCTTGAGAACTACTATATTGGAATATGTAATTTATTTGCAAATACATTATAAAGTTGAACTTAAATTTACATATGATAAAAGCCTGAATATATTTTTCAAGGTTGACAGAAAGCCCAATCTATTCAGTGAAAATACTGAACATATTTGTTGTTTCTGTTTTGAGTTTTATTTCCCTCTCACTTTCACATTCAAATTTCAGTCATTCAGAGAGAACAAAACTTGTTAAAATTGTTGCTATATGGTTTTCACATGGTAGTGCTTTGACAATTATTCCTAGACAAAGGACTCAACAAGTCAACTATAGATGTAATCTTTGCTTCACTCCATTTGCCTCAGTAACATCTCTTTGGTGTGGTACAGTGGGCAGTGACAACTTCTTGGGTCCACCCTAAATTCATTTTTCTGATTCTTAAATTTCTCTCTATACCGTGTTAGTTTCAGAGCCCAAACACATGAGAAAACAGAATCAATTATTTTATTTTTATTATGCAACCACACATAAAAATATTATTTGATTCATTTGCTTAAGTTACGTTGTTTACTTTGACTTCATATAAAGAACAACCAAACATTTAAATCCTGACTTTAATCAACACCATGAATTGGTTTTGATTCAAAGATTCCATGTTGACATATTCTGAGTTAAGATGATTGATACCATTGCACCATTCCTAGGAAAAAGTAACCTCCCTCACTCGTCACTCTTGGATAAACTGATAATATAGTTAATTATGTAATGAACTTAATACATTTTTTAAAGAGTCTTTTTATCTTCGCTTAATATCATGAGTTCTACCCTTCTAATTCTCCATTTAAGTCAGTAATTTCTTTGTATTAAGGATAGAAATGATTCAGCTCCCTTTGTAGGAGCTAACTATTGGTCTTTGCCAATTTACTTTGAAATGCGATTAAAATCAATCAATTAGTGGGCACTTTGCTCTTGGTCCTGCCTCAGTTTCTGGGAGCAGCTTGCAGGCCTAGAATTACCCGTGCTGGCTGCAATCAGGAAAGGGCTGGCTGGAGAGGACATCTTTTTGTGAATTATTATTCCAAACTCATGAAACTCTCATTAACAGGAAGTTTTATAGCTCCAAAATGCTTTGCAACTGTTAATTGGTTAATCACATCGTCAGCCTAAATTACTCTAATTCAAAGCTTTGTTTTTCCTTTGTAGTTTGTGGTATTCGTTATAGCACTATTTATATTGAGCTCCTGATCTTGGTTTTATGTGGATATGTTTCTCTTGGATGTGTTTGTAGTTATTTTTCATCTTCCTAATTTTGCTATGATGCCCAAGAGACTAGGGACATGGCTGCCTATAAATTAATATAAAATTCAACTGCATTTGTATTCATCATCTGCCAGAATGCCATTTGGAATCTTCTCTTGGAATAGGAACCTCCCAAATACTCACCAGAGTGGAATTCAGGTGCAAAGTAAACACAGCAGTTCTAGTATCAGCATCCATTTAGCTGGGGGAAGTGGAGAAATTTCATGCCTATTATTATTGCAAACAGATTGTTCACTGTATGCTATTTGAAGCAGAGGGAGTGAGTGATTTAATAATCTGTATTTTAAGTAATCAAATAACTTGCACAACCACAGTTTGCCTTGTTCAAGGTTGCGAAACCACAGCCAAAAACAGAAAAAACTTCGCTATGCCAAAAGCAACTCAAGTGGCAACAGGTAGCTTTCTGTTTTCTAACAGGCCAAGATCTTTCTCCTGCTGGTTCTTACCTATACAAACAAACATCCTGAGGAAATGGCTTCTTGGTGGATGTGGCTATTTAAAAGAAACATGAATAAAAACAAATCAAAACTCCTACTTTGACACTGCAAATGAAAGTTTCAGAGCTAACGGGTGGTGTAGAGATGAACAAATGGTTTCTGGATCTCTGGCCACAGTCTGGCCACAGTGAGGCCCCCAAATTCTTTCCTGCCTGCAGTGTGGATCTGGATGTAGCAGCATTTCCACATCTGCTATGTTCACACACATAATCCATGTTCAACAGATAGCTCGCCATGGGCCTGGATTTTATATGTGTGCTGTTAACTAAAAGTAGGCCTTGTTCCAGCTGGCAATGGTGGCTGGATTGCCAAATGCAGGATTTCATCTGAAGCACATTTATGTTGGTGCGAGAAGACTGGAGTCACAACAGATAAATTGAAAGATTGTTTCATGGTAGATTATATAAGGCACTGTTTTTCCAAAAAATGTTTTCTATCACACAGAGGCCAGAAATCACATAATTCCCATTTAGGACAATCCATCAAGGAAGACTTACTCGCATTCAAAGGCTAGGTTGCCAAAAGAATGGGGTGTCAGAAGGACCTCAGCATTTGGGATTATATATAATATTTATACTCCAAAGACTCGGAAGATGGTTTAGTGTCCTCTGCCTCAGGCTGAGATCTTGTTTTATTGAACTCAAGTATAAGACATCAGAATGAATTGACCAAATTTAACAAACAATTGTTTAATTGCCATCTCGAAGTAAAAACCACTTTTGGATGATTTTGGGAAAAATTAAAGAAAGAAGTGATCTAATAGACCTAATATCTAGGGTACTTAGATTTAATTGAATGAAGACATTGACAGAGATATGTATGGATTGCAGTTAAATATGTTTACATGAGAAACTCAAGTCATGTGGTGGTTGCAATAATGGTGGAACCTGGAGGGGAAGGCAAACTTTTATCAGAGTTGCTCTTTAAGCTTAATTTGAGTCTCATTATTTTTGTTTGTATCCTCAGGTATTATAAAGTTACACTAAGCACTGAAATAAGCCAAAAATCAATATTTTTGAGTCCACCACAAGTAGCAGTAAGCAGCTGACACAATAATTTTGAAAGAAGAAAATACCTCAGTTTTAAGGCTAACTTCTAAAGAAAGCCATGGAGTCAACATATGTTTAATTTTAAGTTTACAAAATTTGTTTTCTTCCACACATATTTCATTCAATGTTTTCAAAGATCTATCTTCAGAATACCTGTGGAAATTTTGTCTTAATATATATGCAGGTCCCAGTAGATATTATGGAAACAAAATTAATAAATATCTTTTTTTCCTATTTGCTAAAATTATAAAGATGAATTTTAAGAGAGCACCATTAACATGTTAAGATAACATTTTATCAACTTGACTAAATTGAGAAGTAGGAAACACAAGTGATGATTGCAAAATAATTTTCATAGTTTGGCCAGATTAAAATACATATTATTTCACTAAAATGCATTAATTCTTGCCCTAAACCACTTTACCAACATTTTAAAATTAGTCTCAAAAATTCTATTCCAAATCAGCAAGAATTTCACATTTATGAAACCATACTTAGGAACCCAAGCACAAAATACCAAAAAAATATTTTCTTAGATGAAGAGCAAATAATTATTAGAGTTACAAAATGTCATTTGGTTTGATGACAAGGTGTTTTTGGTTTGTTTATTTTGGATACCAATCCAGTTTTCTTCTGACCTAGAGCTTGATGTTGGATTCAATTAATTTGGAATTTAAACTATAGATCTATCTAAATATCCCCAATCTATACTAATAATAGAGGAATATGCAAATTGTCTGGGTTGCCATCACAGTAACAGTAACAACCAAACAGCAGGCTGTGTGGGGTGACAAGGCCAGCAGGGGGGCTAGTGAGGGACAACCAAATGACTGAACAGCAGGCTGTGTGGGGCAACCAGGCTGGCAGGGGGGCTAGTGATGACCAGGAATGACCAGTCTTGCAGGGGGGGCAGTAAGGGGTGACCAGGCTGGTGAGGGGGGCAACCAGGCTGGTGGTGGTGGGGGGGAGTTGGGGGTGGCCTGGCTGGCAGGCAGAGGCAGTTAGGGCGATCAGGCAGGCAGGCTGGTGAGCAGTTAGGAGCCAGAAATTCCAGATTGTGAGAAGGATGTTTGACTGCCGGTTTAGGCCCAATCCTGTATTGGGCCTAAACTGGCAGTTGGATATCCCCTGAGGGGTCCTGGATTGGAGAGGGTGCAGGCTGGGCTGAGGGGACCCCCCATGCACAAATTTCATGCACTGGGCCTCTAGTAAGTATATAAAAGAGACTACTATTTTATTCTAAAAAATTCAACTCTTTTTATTGATGATTTTCATAACAGAAACCAGATTATTCCCAGGGCCTAACAAAAGCCCTGAGACCTTCTGTCTCAACAATAGGCAAGGCCTCATTTCTCATTCTCATCTTCTAGTTTCTACTGATTGAGAGAGATCTTATTTCAGGTTCTGGGACATTCTCCATGACTCAACCTGGGGATTTAAGGCCACATAAAGGGAGACCAGTATTAATAAATCAATTCATTAGAGGCTTCAGAATCTTAGAGAACCATTTTTAATACCTACTTTTATAAGTCATCAGGGTCTCACAAATTCCAACCTTCTCCTTAATTCACTCTCTGTAACTTTCAGCACATTTTCATGTGAGAACTAACTGATTTAGGAGATATTTGTGGCATAATAGAAAGTCATTGGGCTGAAACATGGACAATCTGGGTTCTAGCTCTAGTTCTCTCACTTAAAAACTGCTTGTTCTTGGGCAGGTCTCTGAACCTCTTTGAAACTCAATTTTATCTTATAAAACAAGAACATAACCTCCTACCTGGTATGGTTATTGTGAGGGTTAATTGTGTAGAGTGTTCAAAATCAAGTCTTAGGAAAATAATATCATATGTCTTTTTATAATGAATGGCAAACAAAAACAATATAATCTCAAAATTAAAGCAATAGGCATATATGGTTTCTTTAGCATCTATTGTAAATATTTAGTCAATATATTGAAATCTTATCCCTACTTTAGTCTCAAGATCAATATTCTTTTTTTTTAATTAATTTATTTTTTTTAATTGCTTAAAGTATTACAAAGGGTATTACATATGTGTCCTTTTTCCCCCCGCCCTTGACAATACCCCGGCTTCCCCTACCCCCCCCCCCCCCCAGTGTCTTATGTCCATTGGTTATGCTCATATGCATGCATACAAGTCCTTCGGTTGATCTCTTACCCCCCTCCCTCCTGCCCCCCAACCCTCCCCGGCCTTCCCGCTGCAGTTTAATAATCTGTGTGAGGCAGCTCTGCCTCTGTATCTATTATTGTTCAAAAGTTTATAATGGTTTCTATTATCCATGAATGAGTGAGATCATGTGGTATTTTTCCTTCATTGACTGGCTTATTTCACTTAGCATAATGCTCTCCAGTTCCATCCATGCCGTTGCAAATTGTAAGAGTTCCTTCTTTTTTACAGCAGCATAGTATTCCATCGTGTAGATGTACCACTGTTTTCTAATCCATTCATCTACTGATGGGCACTTAGGCTGTTTCCAGATCTTAGCTATGGTGAATTGTGCTGCTATGAACATATGGGTGCATATATCCTTTCTGATTGGTGTTACTGGTTTCTTGGGATATATTCCTAGAAGTGGGATCACAGGGTCAAATGGGATTTCCATTTTTAGTTTTTTGAGGAAACTCCATAATGTCTTCCATAGTGGTTGCACCAGTCTGCATTCCCACCAGCAGTGCACAAGTGTTCCTTTTTCTCCACATCCTCTCCAGCACTTGTCGTTTGTTGATTTGTTGATGATAGCCAGTCTGACAGGTGTAAGATGGTACCTCATTGTTGTTTTGATTTGCATCTCTCAGATGATTAGTGACTTTGAGCATGTTTTCATATGTCTCTTGGCTTTCTGTATGTCCTCTTTTGAAAAGTGTCTATTTAGATCCTTTGCCCATTTTTTGATTAGATTGTTCATCTTCCTTAAGATCAATATTCTTAAAACATTTCTAAATTGAATCTGCTGCCCAAATTGGGAAATTCTCTCTTCTCTCTTCAGATAATCTAATCTCTACCTATCCTCCTATAACTAGGAATAAAATGATGAAATTTATAAAAAGTTTCGCAAATACACTCAACTTGTGTTCCTCAATCCACCTGCTACACCAACCTTAAGGCTAGCGTTGTTGAAATGGATCAGGTGGAGGGAGATCCATAAGCTTCTCTATTTGCCTGAGCTATCAATGCTCAGTGGCTGGAAGCTGGAGTTCCTCTGAGGCCGACTGAGACACTGGCATGAAATTCAACCACAACTCTCTCTTTGGCTATAAAATCTGGGCTAGAGCTCCTAAGCTTGTAGACCACTTATTTGGTGGAGTGTTATGTTATAGAAATCGATTCTTTGCTTTAGAAGCAAAGGGATGGATCCATTTCTTAGGTGTTGTGGTGGACGGATTGGACAGAAGAACCAACACCTGGGGTGAAATAACCCTCCCCGACCCCCTTTTTAAAGGTCTCCCTGCTGTACTCCAGCAATCACCTTGGTGAGAACACATTATACACCCCTCGTCTTTAGAATGCACCCTGACAATGCAATACTCAGAGTCTTTGGCTCTCAAGTACCTCTTAAAAAGTGTAAGTTTCCTGTCATTCTCCTCCAGAATAACATCCTGCAGTTGATGTATGAGACTAAAACTCTGTCATCCCTTCCAGGTGATATGTCTGTCATCAGATTACACCTGCTTAAGCAGCAAATATAATTAAATACATAAAATAAGAATAACAGAGTTTTTAGTAAGAAAGCATTATTTTTCTGTAATCTTATACTCTACTAGATACCATCCATGTAGAGAAAATGCAGGCATTTTGCTTCTGTCATTTGAATACACAGCAAAGCAATTCCATAAAAGCCAGCTGCTGGATGGGTTACAATTTATTAATGTGTTAGTTAATAACCTTAGCTTTCCTTTTTTGCATGTGTGGGAATGAATATCATTTAGGAATTTCTTTGAGCACACTCTAGGGTGCCAAAAATTAATCCAATAGTAAAAACGTACTTGCTCACCTTTGGAACCTTCTAGAAGCTTACAAAATACTAAATAAAATTATTAAATCTGATATTGGAGGGTCATGGTTGTGCTGTGCTGAAGAAATTATTCAAAACTTCTATTTTTGGCATCAGGAACCTAAGAAGATGACCTTGCCTGCTCCCCTCCCAACCCCCTACCAGACCATCCCAGTCCTTTGCCTTCGCAGGCTCTGAGAAACTCTTCATTTTTATTCTATCACATAGTAAACTTATTTACATAGTTTTTAAATATGCAAAAACAGTTTACAGTGTTTATATATTTCTTTCCTTTTTTCACTCCTTTCCACAAATTCTCATTCTCTATCCCTTTGCATATCAGTAAGTTGAAAGAGGGTAGATGAACAGTTGTTATTTCTTTCTAATGCTTGAGAATTTTTTTGGAAAAATATTATGAGGTCTTGTTTAGTATTTGCTATAGATTTTGAAACAGAAGAATATAGAAGGGCTATTGTACAAATCTATTCAGTAATCCTATTTGTAAAGTCCTGTGAAAAGTGTTATAAACACAGGAAGCATAAGTTAGTTAAAGTTTATCTAGTACAAATTATATTTTGCAAAATCACTGAAATTTACTCCAGTCTTATGCTTTCCATAGAATAATTTCCAAGATATATTGTGAACTCTCATAGAAAGCAGATCAATGTTTGTCAAGTCTTACACGTGAGGAAAAGCTGACTTTGAAGTGGCGTAAGGGAACTTTTTAGGATGATGGAAATAGTCTATATTTACACTGTGGTGGTGATTATACAACAGTAGACTAAATTCATAGAACTGTACCATAAAACAGTGTCAATGCATTGTAGGTAGATTATCCTATCTAATAAAGAGGAAGTATGCTAATTCACTGCCACGCCCTCACAAATGGCAGTGCCCACAGCCACAAGATGGCAGTGCCCAGTCCCCTCAGCCCCGCCAGGGCGGCAGGCGCACCGCACGGCTGGGCCTGCCCCAGGCGGGTCTGGGTGCTCCGTGCACCTGCCTCCAGAGTCCCTCAGTCTCCTCAGCCCCCCAGCCACCCAGGGCTGGCCCGAGGCACAGGCAAGCCTCAGATGGCGGCTGCCCAACTGCTGAGGGCCAGCCCGAGGCACAGGCAAGCCTCGGATGGTGGCTGCCCAGCTGCCCAGGGCTGCCCTGAGGTGCAAGCAAGCCTTGGAGGGCAGCTGCCCAGCTGCCCAGGGCTACCCGAGGCTCAGGTAACCAGGGCCAGCCAAGGCTTGCGCTGCCGGCAGTGGCAGCAGCAGAGGTGTGATGGGGGCATCGCCTTACCCTGATTGCCAGGTTGCCTCCCACCTCTGAGGGCTCCCTGACTGTGAGAGGGGGCAGGCTGGGCTGAGGGACTCCCTCCAGTGCATGAATTTTCATGCACTGGGCCTCTAGTACCTCAATAAACCAGAACTAAGGAAAAGAAAATCCCAGAATAATACACAGAGAATGATCCTATTGGTGTAAGAAAAACAGAAGATAACACAAATCATCTTGAGCTACTCTATGTGTATGCCTGTGTCTCCACTATGCCTATATCTACACCTCCGCCAACCTCTGACATTATTGCCAAATTTAGATAGAGCCAGTTTTGCCATCTCTGTCTCTACCTTCACCTGCACTCAATCTCTGTCATTTTAGCTATTTGGGGACAGTATAACCTGATATTTAAACTCAGAATCTAGAATGAAAGTGCTAGGATTCAAATCTCAGCTGGGTCACTAGCTGTGTGACTTGGGCAAATTACTTATTTTTCTGTGCCTCAATTTTATCTGTAAAATGTAGATAATAGTAGTTCTCACTGGCTTATTATGAGGACTAATTAATTTAGCATTTATAAAAGTGTTTGGCATGAATCTGGAACATAAGTACTGTATAAAATTTGATGATTATTGTTATTATCTATCTATAAATGCATGAAAATTGGTTTGTGAGGGTTATCTCTGGTGAGAACTATAGTACTGGGGAAAGATGAATATATATCTGTATTATTTTTAATAATAAACACATTATTTTTGAATTAAAAAAAGAAATTAGCAAGAAATACCTATCATTTGATTGAGGAATACGGATTAATCTTTTGGTAATTGGAACTTTCTGTGGGTTTGTGCTTTGATCAGATTAGTCTCAGTTTTCCTGGATGACAGAAAGCCAGCTTAATTTTGTCCTTACATGATGCCAACAGGGCCAGGAGGGTGGGTGCTCTCCTTCAGTAAGGTTCTCCAGAGGGACTGCCTCTAGCAAGGCTGCTGCCCCCTCACTTTGGAGGTGGCTGCTTAGATCTAGTCAGAACATTTTTGCTGTCTTCCCTAGGGCTTTGTAGTTTTAACCAAAAGAGTGGCTCTGTCCTTTTACACATTACAGGCTTCTAAAGGATGAGAGCCTTTGAGGGTACTTATTTTTCAGACATAAAGTGAGCTAGATTAGGCTGGGGACCTAGACCTATTATGGGAAATATTTGCCCTGGAAAGAAACCTTCATCTGGAAAATGTGAGGTTGTAGGAAAGCATTTTTGGAACAAGGTGGGAGAAATTCCCTTTGGTCTAATGTTGATGTGCTTAATGAGCCAAGGAGGTGGGAACCCCAGTGTTTTTGGCAAATGAGAAGATAAATTATTAAAAGATAATTAGGCAGTCTTAGGTGGGAGTTATCTGGATCACTTGTTGTCTTTACATTGCTTAGTTAACTTGTTTGTGGAGCACTGCCATTTCTTTGTATTCCTCTTTCTTAGGAGGCTTCCCCTCCCCATCCTCCCCCCATTGAATTGTGGAAGTAAGAGTGGCCTAGCCATGTACACTTACTGGGCATGCCTCAGATATGAAATTCTTTGTCAAGAAGTTTGACAGTTTGATTTAGCAGATGATGATTAATATGTGAATACAGTTGATCAGAGAACTTGATGATGATTTTGTGGGTTTATAACCTACAAGCCTATTATTGAAAAAGTGTCCTGAGTTCTGACGATGCACATGTTTAATTGTATTGACCTGCTGCTACCCATAGGAAGCCTAGTTTAAGTCATTTGTGTCTTCAATGGAGGCTGTGTACACACAGATTAACGTTGCTGTAAACTCCCATGAGAAAGGAGACACGGCTTGCTTCTTGGACTTGTTTCTGTTGCATAATAACTAGGACATGGATTAGGCAGCACAGTGAATAAACAAGAGTAGAGTAGGTGACTTCTAAGAATTCAAAAGACTTTCATATCTTCTGCATTCAACGTCTGGGTGTCTTCAGGGGCTTTGAAACAAATCATTCTTATTTGTAGACATAATTACATAAATTCATTAAATGCTCCAAACTTTGCCTGAGTATAGGAAATGTAATGTGTCTGAATGAGATAAAAACATTCATTGCTCTGGGATTGTATATATTTCAGTCAATGGATGGCTGGACATGTCAGCTGAGAAAGAATTGAGTGGAAGTAGACAGATAACATAGTTTACTTTCCGAAATGAGAATTATCTTTGAAAAAATTTAACAAGGAAGTCTAATGTAATTATGCATTAAAGGGGCATAATGACAGCCAGCATGGCTTAGTGGTTGAGCATTGACCTATGAACTAAAAGATTACAGTTCAGTTCCCTGTCAGGGCACATGCCCAGGGGTTGTGGGCTTGATCCCCAGTGTGGGGCATGCAGGCAGCAGCCAGTCAATAATTCTCTCTCATCATTTCTACTTCTCTCTTCCTCTCTGAAATAAATGAAAAATATATATTTTTAAAAAAGGGTCACCCATGAATACCAATGATTCATTCTCATTAAGAGGATTTTTAAAAAAATCTTTATTGTTGAAAGTATTACATATATCCCTCATTACCCCCATTTACTTCTTCTAGCTAGCCCCCACCCTCCACTCCACCCCAACACCCGCCCCAGGCCTTCACCACCCTGTCTATGTCCATGGGTTGTGCATATATGTGTACAAGTTCCTTGGTTGATCTCTTTCCACTGACCACCCCCCCTTTTATCTCATATTTTAAGTGCTTCTATATTTTTGTTGAGGCCTTAATGATGAGTCCTAAAAATCTCTATTTTTTGACTGCACCTAAGTCATTCAAACATTACTTAGAGTTGTAAATTACTAATCAATAAAACAAAGTGAATGACTCCTAAGTTTCTATGAAGGTTAATAACAGTTAGGCTCAGTCTTTGCCAACACAGGCTGAATTTTTATAACTGTCCTAGAATTTATTTATACATGTGAGAACATATGGGAAACTCACATTCTAGAGGCAACTCCTGTCTTTTAAGGTTATCGCCTGGTTTGATAATGCAAAACTATTTTTCCTTTAAGGTGATTTACCTTGTATGTTTATTTTATTCTTATATTTGATGGCTCATGGAAAATGTAGCAGATCATCAAAACTCAAAAGGATGTGTTTTCTGTCTCTTCACAGCTAGTATGGAACTGGTTGAAATCTGACCTCCTTCATTTGACCTTCATGTAACCCTGACCTGGGAGGACAGATGTCTCTAGAGGTGGGAGATAATTTAATTTCCATGCATGTCAAGTCCTCTGTTTCTTCTGTGTGGAGGCTGCAGAGAAGTGTCAAATTCTGCAGAATCAGGTGTTCTGTGTTGGAGATGTGGAATACATTCTCCAGGGGTTAGAGTTGAGACCACCATGTAGACTTCATTTTAAGGCCTTAGGGGAGCCCTGAAACCATTTGTGAAGATGGAAAATATTTCTTTACCCTGTAAACTATTCATCTTCCATTTCACTTTTAATATGTGCACTCGTGATAGCATCAACAAAGAAAGTTCCAAAGGCCACACTTAGAACATCTAAGTTTATTATTTTATACTTTTCCAGTTGAAAACAATGGTTGAAAATTCCAATGTGTCAAACAGTGGAATTTGAATTTCTAATGTGTTCCCTGTGTTTTTTTATCCCAAAAGAATTGAGCAAAATCCTCACAAAGTTTAAACATGGGAAACTCTGCAATATCTACAAGATAAGGCTAATTCCACTCAGCTACCTGAATTTCCTTCTTTCCCCACATATCTCTGATTTGTGGGGTAGTTTATTATCCTGTGAAGCAATGAAAATTTGCAGAAAGACCAGGATCGTTGGCCTAACATGATTTAGCACTCCTGTGATTCTGAAATCTTAGTTCTGTAGTTCAGTATAAGGTGATCTCATCTCCGTTCATACAGCTAGCATCTCTGTGGAACTCCAAGGTCATTAGCCTACTGACTTCTCCATCTTGCAAGTGAATTATAGTAGCAAAGAAAGAAATGATTTTAGAATGGTCATTGGATGAGTCATGAGTGAGAAACATAAAAATAATAAATTCAGCTGAGAGGCACTTTATAAACCTTTTACTGGCTTGGCCACGGTAAACTCTTTCTACAATGAAAGAAGAATTAATTTTAGAAATCCAGAGTAAGATTATATACTTGACTGTGATACTTCCTTAGCATCAGAGTATTTTAAACACTGTAACAACCCAGCCTGTGTGGCTCAGTGGTTGAGTGTAGACCTATGACCCAGGAGATTAGGGCACATTCAGGGGTTGCAAGCTCAATCCCCAGTAAGAGGTGTGTAGGAGATAGCTGATCAATGATTCTTGCTCATCATTGATGTTTCTGTTTCTCTCTCCCTCTCCCTTCCTCTCTGAAATCAATAAAATATATTAAACACTGTACCAAACAGCTTTCAGACCTGAGGAAGCTTAAAATAAGAGTATATTTTCTGCCCTAGTCTAAAGTTCAATGCAGGTCAGAGACAGAGACTCTGTTCTGTGTGGTCACCTCGGCTCCTTCCATACTGGCTCTACATCTCTCATGTGTGGCTAGGAATTTGCTTGGTCTCCTCCATCTCCATTCAAAGAAAAGAGAAGGCATTAAAAAGACATACTTGTTTTAACTGTCTGTGAACAGATGTTAAAAAAAATGCAAGAAGTCTACAAAACAAAGGGTAGATTTGTACCTAGGAAAAGAGAAAGTATTGGGCAAGCAATCTGTGCCACAGCTTAGCAGGCAGCATTGAAAGTAAAGTTTATTGAAAAGGGCATGCTTTTTTCCTGCGGATGTGGGATGGATTGGATGGTGCTAGGAAATAAACGGGGAATATTTTGTGTTTTATTTCCCTCGAAAACTATGACAGTGCCACAGCTTTATCTCTGAGCTAAATTGGCCATTTGGGAGTGGCAGCTCTCCACCCACTCCTTGTTGGTAATTCTTTCAAATTGTTGTAAATATTTTCTGGTCAGATTTATGTAAACTTTTTTTCCATTTTTGTGATCCTTGGCTAAAAGTTGATAAAGTCTTTGCATTCTTTTTATGTTTTATTTCTATTGAATTTATTGTGGTGACATTGGCTAATAAAATTATATAGGTTTCAAGTGTACAATTCTGTTTGGTAAACTTATTTTCTCAACTCTCCATAAGGTACTGACTTATCAGAACAACATCTGGGGGTGGATGGAGACTGAGCCTCTCCATGCATGATGGGTGTGGCCACTTTGGTACAACAGTCTTCTTCTGAATGTACATATATACAAGTTAGGCCTGAGGCTCAAATGAAGCCCTTTCAAGAAAGAGCCCTTGAGGAGGAGAGAGTCATTTATTGAAGACTTTAAATTAAAAATAGCAGCATTTATAGGCAAGAAGGGGCTGTATCCAGACTGGCTCTTTCAAAGAGTCCTGAAGCTGACATTAGTGGAAAGTGTGATAATATTTTCTGATTTCAAATAAGAAATACTAACATTCCCTGCTCCACGTAGCTGTTATCTTCTTCATGAGCCTTAGGGTTGAAATTGCATACAATTCTTCTCTCAGCATTTCATGATTTAATATACTTGCAGAAAATTCTTAGCGACGCTCACCCAGTGTCCCTGGGGACATGTTTTAATCCTTTGCTTTTGCTTGCTGAAAGTCATTAAATTAACAGTTGATCCTAGAAATTAATAATTTGAAGATTCAATTGTAAGATGCTAGGGACATGATGGTCTGTTTAGAGACACCAAACTGCCTACTTATTTTTTAAATATGTTTTTATTGATTTTAGGGAGAGTGGAAGGAGAGGGATAGAGAGATCAAAACAGACCAGAAACATTGATCCCCTGCCTCCTGCACACCCCCTACTGGGGGTTGAGCCTGCAACCTGGGCATGTACCCTGACTGTGAATCAAACTGGCGACCTCTTGGTTCATGGGTCAATGCTCAACCACTGAGTCACCCGGCTGGGCTGTCTACTTATTTTAATTGCAGTTTTCAGGCACCAGGAAAAGTGTTCTGACATTGGTGTTGCTCTTGGAAAAGTCACCTTCAGTGAAAACTCTTATGCTTTGTTAAGTAATCTGATTGCTATATATATGTATGTATTCATCATAAACATGTGATTTTCATAAACATGTGATTTAGCAAGCAGCTGTTTGCCTTCATGTGGTCCCTAACACATAGTTTTTGGTAACTCATTTACTTTTCCATTTTGAAACATACATTTATACATATTGATAGTAAACCAGTATTGAATATTGTGTTAAAAATAGTCTCTTAAAAAGTATCACTTTTTTTTTTTTTACCATATATGCTATAAATTGATAGGCAATGTATTTGCAGTGATGTATTAACAACACAGGACCAATTTTTAAAGTAATTAATAAAAAAATCAAAGAAGATTGAAGGTCATCATAATAATTTCATCATTTTAGCTTTGTAGAATTGTATAATATTTGGTGGGGAAGAAAGCAATGCATTTAAATTTGAACTTGGGAAAAGAGCACATGTTTCAGATACCAGATGGTACATTTTCTATGACTATGTAAGCTTGTTGCATTCTTTTAAAATATATATGTATTGTTATTGATTTCAGAGAGAAAGGGAGATAAAGAAATAGAAACATCGATGATGAAAGAGAATCATTGATCAGCTGCCTTCTGCACACTCTAAACTGGAGACATGTGCCCTAACCAGGAATTGAACCACGACCCCCTGGTTCATAGGTTAATGCTCAACCACTGAGGCATGCACGTTGAGCAACTTACTGAATTCTTAAGCAAGTGGCAGTCACTGATCAAATAACTGTAACAACTAGGCATATACAATTTAGTGGTGATAATTGTATTTATGGTGTTACTTTACATCTCCAAATGTATATTTTTTCACTTTTATTGAAATTAGTGAGTAGGTCACTAACGTGAATATTTATCCATACCTGTGTCTGTTTAGAAAACAGATCTGAACCTGCTGTTATAAAATACATTAGATGTTTGGGAATATGACTTCCAGAATTGGAGCTTGACTTTAAAAAAAATATTATTGAGAGTATTACAGATGTTCTCCTCTTTTCTCCCCCTTCCCCCCAAAACAGTTTCTACCCTGTCCTAGGTCTTCACTACCCTATTATCTGTGTTCCTGGGCAATTCATCTATATATATAAAAGCCTAAGCAACCGTTATGACCAGTCAACCGAATGACCAGTTGACCGGTCTCTATGATGCACACTGACCTCCAGGGGGCAGACGCTCAATGCAGGAGCTGCCCCCTGGTGGTCAGTGTGCTCCTACAGTCAACCTCCCACAGTCCCTCCCCCTGGCTGGCTGGCCCCATTGGGACTAGGCAAGATGCCCTGAACGGCCCCTATGGCCAGCCAGGCTGAAAGGAACCCACCTGTGCATGAATTCATGCACTGGGTCTCTAGTATCCTATATAATAAAACCCTAATATGCAAATCAACTGAACGGTGAAATGACTGGTTGCTGTGATGTGCACTGACCACCAGGTGTCAGATGCTCAATGGCTGGTGAGTGCAGCTGTGGTGGCAGGAGCCTCACCTGCCTCCAAGGCAGCACTAAGGACCCCTCAGGGGCTGTCCCACTGCTGGAAGTTGGACAGCCCCCAAGGGGTCTCAGACTGTGAGAGGCCACAGGCCAGGCTGAGGGACTCCCTCAGTGCATGAATATCGTGCACTGGGCCTCTAGTATCCCTATAAGTTCTTTAGTTAATCTCTTCCTCTTCTCCCCCTACCCCTGCCCGCTGCTTCGCTCTGAAATTCATCAGTCTGTTCCACATTTTCATGTCTCTGATTCTATTTTATTCATTAGTTTATTGTGTTCATTAGATTCCACATATAAGTGAGATTATATAATATTTGTCTTTCTATGACTGGCTTATTTTGCTTAGCGTAATCATCTCCAGATCCCTCCATGCTATCTCAGAGGGTAACAGATACTTCTTTTTTTATAGTTGCATAGTATTCCATTGTGTAAATGTACCACAGCTTTTTATCCATTCATCTACTGATGGACACTTGGGCTGTTTCCAGATATTACCTATTGCAAATAACACTGTTTTCATGGGAGAACAGGGTGTGGAAAAGGCTTTATTTGCCTAAAGTTACATTTCTCAGGTTCCAAAGTCCCATCCCTCCTAAGCCAGTTCCAGAAAAGGTGCAGCTGGGGTTCCAGCAGAGCCAAGAGCAAAAGGTTCCAGAGCTTCTGTTCCATGCTGCAGCTGGGCGTAGTTCAGCATCCAAGCTAATTAAAGTCCTTTAGTCCATTGTGGAGACCCACATGGCTCACAGCCCCCTGCAACAGGAGTTCCAGGAGGCCCTGTGCATGGTGTGTGTGTGTGTGTGTGTGTGTGTGTGTGTGTGAGAGAGAGAGAGAGAGAGAGAATAAAAACCAAGAGAGTGCACCTCTTTGTTCAGAAGTTTAAATATTTAAGTTCTGCATGCTTGCAGTGGCCATGCCCATTTTGGCCCCTGATTTGCTTCCATGTGTGATTGACAGGCAAGCATCTTTCCAAAGTCACTCAAACTTTACTGGGTATGTGTTTAAACTGCCTTTGTTTAGTCCCTTCCCCTAGTGATCAGTGGGGAACAGACTTGGAAAGTCCTAAATGCAGCTTTTTGGCAAAGCTGTATAAATGGCATGCCTATATTATCTGGTCTCCCATTTCCTACTTTCCTGTTAAATAATAATCAGGTTATTACAATGGCATCACTATGAACATAGGGGTGCATATATTCTTTCTGATTGGTGTTTCAGGATTCTTAGGATATATTCCTAGAAGTGGGATCACTGGGTCAAAAGGAAGTTGAATTTTTTATTTTTTTGGAGGAAACTCCATACTGTTTTCTAAATTTACATTTAAATTATATTCCTTTATAAAAATGTATATATACATTTTATTTTCATTAGCATTTTTTGTTGGTTGTAAACAAAATGATTTAGATTTATGTAGAAACCGAAACAGAAGAAGTGTAATTAATATTTTTACCAAAACACTTTTGTAGCATGTTAAAATAGTCCTTCCTTTCTACATATATTTCCTCTTTTAAAAAATGATAAGCTTAATGGAAATGCAAAATTTCAAAGCAAAGACTATTTGAAAAGTTCCTCATATTTAGCCTATTTTATTTCCCATTTTAATTATAAAATCAGTATTTCTCAATGAAGTTAAAAATTTTATTATTTAGGAAAACTTATTCAGAAAAACCAGAAACTAAAAAAAACCCCTAAAACTATATTTAAAGAAAAATGCTTTTGTAAAAGTGTCTTTGCTCAGTTTGAGTCAATTCCCCCAAAATTCATAATTTAATTATAGAAATAAACAAATTTTTGTTCTGGATTTTTATGTTTGTTTAACAATCCTCTCATCCTATATAATAAAAGGCTAATATGCAAATTGTCCCCCTGGGAGTTTGACTGCTCACTATGACATGTGCTGACCACCAGGGGGAGGTGCGGAATGAATGAAGGCCCCAGCTGGCTGCTGGAAGGCCCTGATCGGCCCCTGATTGCCAGCCAGGCCTAGGGATCCTACCCGTGCATGAATTTCATGCACTGGACCTCTAGTAATGCCATAATTTCACACCTCGTATACACCCATATTGATTGTAAAACAGAAAACTGCTGATTTGCTGTGTTGCTGTATGGCAAGTAGATAAATAAATAATATCTCCCCTCCTCGCCCCCGCCCTATCTCACCCTCCACATGAATTCCAGGCTTCAGCTCCACGTTGCATGAGGAATTATACAGTGTCTAAATGTAATTAAATCTAACTACGTGAATAATGTTTGGATGAAAATGTCTCTAAGCAAAGTCACTAGGATACTCGGGGAAGGAACATGTGCCAAGGAACACTGGGTTATGAAAACTCTATAAATTTCATAGCAAACATTCTGGTTCTGACTATTGTTGCTCAGGATAATAAAGAGTTTGCTGCCAAAGCCCACTCTCTACATAGCAAAATGGAAGTTTGATTTACACAGTGTAACTTGCTTGGTTTCGCATGCCGTCTTTTGGTTTGCCTCTGACACTCTTCTGTCAGAGGTAGCACTGCATTCCAGGTTTTCTGGCTTTCTTCACGAGGCCGATAGCCTTGTAAAAGCTGTGTGACTCACATTTTCTGTTGTGAAAGCACTCATCATCAAATCCTGTGAAGTGTTCATCCAAACACTTACAATTTTATAACCATCCTGTAGAGGCCCAGAAATGCAAGTTAATGCAACACAGTGACTTCACTAGCCTCTCAACAGGCCTCGGGGTGAAGTAACTATTTGCATGATCTGAAATATGGAAATGAATAGCCTATTGTCTCTGTGCTGTTGCTTAAACTTCAATTCCAGAAAGGAATTTTATCATGTCTGAGATGACATCAATATTTAAAACAAGCGTCCCTAAGTGAATTACTATATTATCTAGGAAAGCAAGAAAAAGTAATTGTGTTCCTCTGACCTGTGTACTTGAGATATCTCCTTATACTTTTATTGAATAATATGTGCCCTGACCGGGAATCGAACCGTGATCTCCTGGTTCATAGGTCAACGTTCAACCACTGAGCCATGCTGGCCGGGCTCAGATGTGTTTTAGAATGTGAAAGTAAATGGGCTTAAATGTAAACAGGGTGCAGACAGCAAGAGCTTTCCAGTATAGGTACTGTGAGATGCCAGGGCAGGTGAACTTCAGAGACATGGAATTTCTTATTTTGTACAAGAATGAGGGTAATATTGATGGTGGTGCTACAGGCCCGGTATAGAGGAGAAGCAGTTATCCACGTAAGACAGCTGAGGTAGAGGCTTGCAGGGAACTAAAGGGATGGTGTTTTGACTTTGCTCTTTATTAGTCCTCTACCTTTGGAGACAGCCTTATAAATGAGAGTCAGATTAGATGAACAACCTCTTTCCCTGGAATTTCACTGACTTGGAAATCTGAACATCAAGAAGAAAAAAATCACGACTACAGAAGAAATACACGACTTTAACATAAATAATGATGGTATTGAAATTGTTAACTATTTTGCTTACCTTGGTCCAGTTATCAACTCAAATGGAGACCGAAGCCAATAAATCAAGAGAAAGCTGAGACTCGAAAGGGCAGCCATGGAAGAATAGGAAAGATCACCAAGAGCAAAGATGTGTCATGAGAGAACAAAGCTAAGATCTTCCACACACTTTTCTCCCAGTTACTATGTAGGAATATGAAAGTTGGACAGAGAAGAATGCTGATAGGAAAAGTTGATTCATTTGAAATATGGTGCGGAGGAGAGCTCCAAGGATACCCTAAACCACCAGAAGGATAAACAAGTGGGCCCTAGAGCAAATTATACCGAAAACATCGCTGGAGGAAAAAATGACACAACTGAAGCTGTGCTGCTTTTGGGCACATCATGGGAAGGCAGAGTTCTTTGGAAAAGGCTATGATGCTGGAAAAAAAAGGGAGGCAGCAGGAAAAGAGGAAGACCAAATATAAGATGGATTGACTCCATAAAAGAAGCCATAGGCTCGAGTCTATAGGAGCTGAGCAGCACTGTTTAGGACAGGACATTGTGAATGTCACTCATTCATAGAGTTGCCAGGAGTTGGAGTAGACTCAACACATGTAACACACAGAAAGAACTGGACAGTTTCAAATCTCCCAACATAGCTGTTCTCCCCTGGTTCTTTGGTAAGCTCTCACTCAGATTGATTTAGGCCAGATGGGTTCTTTGCTTAAACAGAGCTTGCTGAACATTAACTGAATCAGATGCTTGCTGTAATTCAGCGCTATGAAATCTTCAAATTATATCCCACAGAATCAAGAGTAGGGTGATCATCTTGCTCCAGCAATGTAATTTCTCCAGTGCCAAAGTATAGAACTTAAAAAATAGAAAAAAACAAAAAACAAAAAAACTGCTGATTCAGAGTATTTTTAAAATATTAAATTTGGCCTCTTGAAGTGACATTGTTATAAAATAAAGGCACTTATCTTTGCCAAGCAGGGTTTGGGATTTTTCTTCTGAAAACATTCAAAAGCACTTGATTCTTATAGTATATATTCAGTTACATGTATATTTTCCATGATGTTTGCTGAATGATTTAATTAGTATTTCTCAGCAGCCACCATAGGATTAAACACTTGGGTGCATGTACATATTGCAAAGCAGACACCTTCCTGCTTTCCAGAGCCTTGCAGTTTAAAGGGGGAGATGATGATGATGATGATGATGATGATGATAGACACACAGAGAGAGAGAGCTATCACTCATCCTCTTTCTTTCTCCCTAACTATATATCTATCTAAGGAAAAAGATGAATGGGATGGAAGAGAGAGAGAACTACCCTGTATAAATTACACAAATATGTGAAGGGTTCAAAGGTGGTGTTGGTAGGCTGCACTTAGGAAGGATGTGTTTAATATGTACTGAGTATGGATTCAGATCTAGCTTTGGGGCATTCCTTTCTAAAGAGACCAGTGGAGTCCTATGATACATTTTTAAATAATTTCTACCTCCTGCAATTCCTTTGTGGATCCACACATGATCCTGTTTAAAGTGAGGCTCCTGTGACACTTTGAATGCACTCTGGTTCTGAAACGGGATCTGGAGCCTATCTCGCTGGAATCTTCTCCCTGGAGCTGCCACCCCACTTTGTCATACTCTGTCATCTGGTGACTCCCTAGTGAGTGATTTATTTTGAAGTTTTTATTTTAATTTTCCCATCTCACTTTAGCTTTAGATTGATAGTCCTCCTCTCTTGACATCTGTTTTGCCTCACTGAGAAGGCTGTCCAAATGTAGCACGTTACCGTGTTTCTTTACTATTTTTATAGAACAGCAGGGTGTAGATATGTGACTATAACTCAAGAAGCTTGCTGGAGAGCGCTCGGAACTTGCTGGGGGAAAGTGCAGCACATCAAGGACACTGGAAAGCAGATGACCACATGGCTGGCAGAAAAGAAAATTCACTCTGCTTAGCTCTCATTTCCAAGCAATACCCTCCCCCACCCCCCCACCGACACCGCAACCCCCCACTCCCTCCTGGTTGTCTGACTTACCAACAGTGTGGAGAAGTTTCCTGAATTCCCATTCTATGTAAATAAAGGGAGAAGAATCTCATGCTAACCATGACGGGCACATTCAGCACAGATCAAAGTGCTTTCCCAGACATTTCCTTTATGACTTCTCTATTGGCCACCAAAGCTACTCTTTCAGCTACCACTGTCTCATTTTTGTTTGGTGGTTGAGACTTACTTTTTTTTTTATTCTGCCAGAGAAAAGTTCCATCACATTTTATGCTGAATAAATAGTTGAATAGTTCTTTTTACTTATTTTTTAACTGTGGGGTTAATGCTGGGTAGAGTTGTCACAGGCATTTACCAAAGTCCTATCAAAGGACACTATTTTGATAGATACTTTTAAGGAGCTTGGGTCCTTGAATGACAGGCCGCATATGGAAGCCTATGTTAGATAAATGATCCACTAGTAACTATGGGGAATTGTTAAACACTTGAATAGTATGGCAAAGTATTTCTATGGTAATAGTTTCAGAACACATTCCTTGTAGCTAGAGCATGTTGAGAGGCTTCAGATAACCTTGGCACAATTTAATTAAAACCAAGTTAATGTGTCATATAATACAACTTCCTTTGATGAAAAATGAGCCAGTATGGTAGTTTCCAGAGGGAAGGGAGGTAGAGGGTAGTAAAGGGTAAAAGGGGTCAAATACATCATGACAGAAAAAGATCTGACTTTGGGTGGTGGGCGCACAATGCAATACACAGATGATGTATCATAGAATTGTACAGTTAAAAGTTATATAATTTTATTAACCAATGTCACACCAATAAAATTTATTAAAAGTGAGCCAATATATATATGTATATATGTATGTATACATATATATGGATGTATATATATTGATATTTATATATGTATACATATACATATATATACTCAAATATTTAAAATTTTTTATTGATTGTGAGGAATAAGATAGTATATAATCTTGGGAATCATGGACTTAACATTCTTGGTTTCAATTATTTGCAGGGATTCTAAAAGTTATAATACATAGTCATTGATGATTGCTGAGACCTTCAGTGAATTGTATACTTAGAAAAAAGAAAGGCATTTGATTTAATAAGTCTAGTGGACTACTAAACTTCTTCACTGTCTTATAGTATTATGTTCACATTACTTATTATCCAATGAAACAAAGTAAATTGTAGTGAGAACAGTGTTAAGATTTGTTGTGTAATTTCTTATGTATATATATGTGTGTGATCAGTTTCTATGTGTAAAAATGATGCTGAAAAGAAAATTACTAGTTTCATGGTTTACAAGAAAAAGAGGGATGAGTTCTAAGAAAGCCTTCCTGCCTAGCCGGTTTGGCTCATTGGATAGAGCGTGGGCCTGTGGACCGAAGGATACCGGGGTCAATTCAGGTCAAGGGCAAATACCTTGGTTACAGGCTCCTCCCTGGCCCAGGACCTGGTCAGGGTGTGTGCAGCAGGCAACCAATTGATGTGTTTCTCTCACATCAAATTTTCTCTCTGTCTTTCCCTCTCTTCCACTATCTCTAAAATCAATGGAAAAATATCCTTGGGTGAAAAGAAAGAAAGAAAGAAAGAGAGAGAGAGAGAGAGAGAGAGAGAGAGAGAGAGAGAAAGAAAGAGGAAGAAAACTTTTCTTCTTAACCAGAAAATATAAATTTTGCATAAGTTAAAAATGGAATGTTAAGTTTGGTAGTAGCCCTTGTCTCTGCTATGAACAGTGGAGCATATTTTATTTTATGAAAAAAATGATATGGCCATATGGTATTCGTAAATTTAGGGAATTTTGAAAGCCTTAAATGAACCGATCTAATTTTCAATAGAATAAGAATTCATATACAGGGACAAACATTTATTTACAAAGATGTATGCACCGCCATATTCATTGCAGCTCTATTCAAGGTGGCCAAGACATGGAAATTATCTAAGTGTTCTCGGATAGATTATTGGATAAAGAAGGAATGGTACATATATACAATGGCATACTGCTTAGCCATAAAACAAAGAAGAAATACTGCCATTTGAGACAACATGGACAGATCTTGAGACTATCATGCTAAGAAAAATATGTCAGACAGTAAAAAGTTAAGAACAACATGATTTCACTCATATTTGGGATGTAAAATTGAAAACAACAAATGAACATACAAAAATCAACCAACCAAACAAACAAAAACTCATGGACACAGACAACAGTATGATAGTTATCAGAGGGAAGTGGAGTAAGGAGGTACTAAAGGGTAAAGGGAATCAAATATATGGTGACGGAAAAAGATCTGACTTTGGGTGGTGGGCACACAATGCAATATACAGATGAGGTATCAGAATTGTACACTTGAAACCTAGATAGTCTTATTAACCATTGTCACCCCAATAAATTTAATAAAAATGATTTAAAAATTAGAAAAAGAGTAGACATTTAATTGACAATTTAAGACATAGTCCAACTTGTTGATTTTCAAGCTTTAGATAAGTAATGGATTATTGTTTTAAGCTATTAAGTTTTGGGGTAATTTGTCATTCAACAGTGGATCACTGGTACCACATCTCACATAAAACATACCTAACCTGATCTGGCATTAAACATAGACCAACCAAATAACAAATAAATGAGCTTTGGCGGATTGAAAATGTACTATAAATAATCTTTCTCTCTTTAGCCATACCTGCTGGAAGTGCTTCCTGCGAGCTGCTGGCTTGTCTTGTGACTTGCTTTGTCCAACTGGACATTAAAACATCATGGAAGCAGCAGTTTGAAAAGGCTTGCACATTGGTGCTTGCCCTTTCTTGCTTCTCTTCTGAATCTTGTGAATGCTGCCAGATGAAGAATCTAAGCTAGTCAGCTGGATGGTGAGAGACATCTTTTCTAGGTGCACCTGGTGTTCCAGAAAAAAACAGTCAACCTGAGGCAATTTATCAGTTTCCACAAATGCAGACGTGACCTCCACCCGAGGTCAGTATACAACCATCCAGGTGAGCCCAGCCCAAAGTGCTGGCACACAGAAACTTCAGATAAATAATTGTTTAAAATATATTTTTGTTGATTTCAGAGAAGAAGGGAGAGGTAGAGAGAGATAGAAACATCAATGATGACAGAGTATCATTGATCGGCTGCCTCCTGCACGTCCCACACTGGAATTCAAACCCGCAACCTGCCCTGACCAGGAATTGAGTAGGGACCTCCTGGTTCATACGTTGACGCTCAGCCACAGAGCCACACCAGCTGGGCTGTTTGATTTTTTTAAGCTATTAAATTTTTGGTTAGTTTGTTACTCAGTAATGGATAACTGACAGGAGAATAGTAAGCTGATTATATAAATTTAAAAATAATAATATAAATACCTTAAGGGCAAAAAATGAATTTTAACAATAGGAAATACATATTTTAAAAAACATATTTCAAGCCTGAATTTTTTAGTGTGTCTTCTAGCTGTGGGTTCTGGGTCTCAGGAACATTTCAGCCTGACCACTCTAGAGAAGCAGAGGGAGTTGGAAGGAGTATCATGGGCTTCTGGTGAGGTTTGATACTAGTGCTCTTGAATTAAAAAATCTTTTTTTTTAATGAATTTGGATAAGATAAACTCAAACCTGTTTTAGCTCCAGCAAATCGGCAGTTTGTAGAACCTCATTAATTATTTGCCTTTTATTTTCTGCCACCTAATATTATATCTTTAAGAGAAACGTGTGAGATCCTATTTTTAAAAAAAGGTTGGAAAGCAGGTAGTATCTATAACAATAGTAATTTAATACAAATTGGTTTCTATTCATTGGTGTATAAACTCTACAAATCCAATGAGTTTGGTTTATTTTTGTTAATTTGATTCACCGCTATACCCACACAACCCTGAGATTAAGAGGGGTCCTTGGAGTTACACCTGAAACTGGTGATAATCACTCTACTTCATAGGTGGGCAGGGCTGGAGATTTTTATCCCATTTCAGAGAAACGAAATATACAAAAATATATAATATCCCTATGAGACTTTTAGAATATTATTAAAAGTAGACTTCTAAACCACATATTGAATCATTCTTCAGAGATTTAACAGGATATTTATTATGCATCACAAACACAATTACATCTTGTGATTGAATTTTTGCTGCCAATATTTTACATCTGAAATATATCTATCAACTCTTCAATATGGGGTTTTCTTAAATGACATATTAATAGCACCACTTAGGTAACATTTGCAATGAGGTCCTCTAGACAGAGTCTGTTATGATAGTTTAAAAAATGAGCTCTGGACTTTGAATTAGAAAACTTGAGTCTAGTCCCAGTTCTGACATTTACCAACTGCATGACTGGGAAATTCATTTAAGCTCTGCAAGCCTCAATTTTCTCACCTAAGTGATATCAACAATAGAGTAATGATATATTAAAATTTTTCTTAAACAATATGAATTGTTGTAAAATTGAAGGCATCATTATTACAATGTCTTTTGACTGAACAAAATTTAATATTTATAATGGGCCTAGAAAATGCCCTTGCAGGTGAGACTGTATCACCACATGTAAGAAAAATGAGAAGTGCACTTTCTAATATAAAGCTGTTTGTAGCATGTCAGGAGAGCAGAATACAGAAAATGTATGTTCCAGATGAACTATAGGTTGGTTCATATATTTCAACACCTTGTTCATGCAGGTAATAGTCATTCAAACCCAAGTATTAGTCCAGTCAAATGTATATAGGCAACACAGTTCAGAATACTGTTGCATTTATGACAATACTCATAAATGGTGAGGAATGAAACCCAAGTTGATTTAGATTATTGTGTATTGTATAAATTGGAGTTCTTTGGCCAAGTTAAATAAAAAAGCATATATGGTAAGCATATGGAATAGTCACTGAAAGAGGAACAGTTAGGCCTTGGGATGGAACAGATCCAGGTCACTACCTCTCAGTTTGGCAGATGTAAGAAAAGATAGTGAAAATATCATCTACTATTGTACTAAAGTCATTCGAATTGGGGGAAAGATAGTTTCCAAAAGGTAAATTAAACTGAAACAAAGGCTTGCTGGGCAGATAATTACCAAAGATGTTGGATATTATTATCACAATTAATAAAGGTAATTTTAAAAATATTTCTTATGAAACCTGCCCCAAAGTTATTTAAGCCACTATCTGATATTTGTTTAAAAAATTAGAGAGCTAGTGCTAGATTTTCCAAAGCCATTTTCTGACGGAATCAGAACTTCCTTAGGAAATTGAGTGCCATCCCATCTGGATCCAGGTATTGCCAGTTTCACATGAAAACTTGGAATATTCCATTGTTGCAAAGTACTACAGATTAAAAATGGCATAAGCAGATAAACAACAAGGAATTTTCAAGTCTGTGTATTTCATGACAATTGTCTAAGTATTATAACCTAATCACTAGTGTAATAAGACTTTGGTTCAGACTTCAAAAGCACTGTGATCAAGAGCACTAGTGTTGCATTCATATTCCTGAATAAATAAATAATGTATACTTCTTGCTTTTCTTTATGATGGAAGACCTGTAAAATTTTTGACATTGTTCAAGTTTGTTCACAGATGATTATCCATGATACTAATGCAGTGGGTCAAATACTAACCTTTCCTTAAATACTTTTGGTGATAATCACTTTTAATTTCTTGAATGTTTGCTGTCCCTGGAATTGTTCTTTTCTTTTTCTTTTTTTAGATATTGTGTTTTAAGATTTCATATTTGATCGTACATTTTATGATATGGAAATGGATTATGAAATCAATAAAACACAAGCTCACAAAACAATCATGAACTCACAAAAATTCCTTAGGAAGTCCCATATCATTTAATTCAAGAAAATAATGGAAGAAAAAGCAATGAAAAGTCATGGCTTCTGATACCACTCTATGCTTTTAGGTCATTCCTTGAAAAATTCTTCAAATTTATGAATAATTATTGAGTAAAAGTCCTAACATTTCTATATGCAAATGAATTCCACCATATTTTATACTAAAGGATTACAAACCATAATTTTATATCGTTATATACCGAAATGAGTGTGTTTCATCCTAGAATATAATTAATATCTGAATCTATGTTTATTCCTTATAATGAACAGATACATGTAAACATGGCTCTTAAAGGAATTGGAAGAAAATACTCTAAAAAAATAAAATACTCAGGCACACTGGAATACTTGAGAACAATGTGATATACAGTATATAACTATATATTTACAAATAAAATTTTGCTGTTATGCCATGTATTAACATAAAGAGAAGTAAATCTAATTGAGATAACATTTAGTAAGTGATACTACTTATCTGAGCTATGTTTTCTGATCAACAGCATTATGATAGCCATTGTCCCCCAGTACATAACATGACAATGTTAACTCATGATCTCACAAATGAATTAATTGGAAATAACCTAACCTACATTAAAGATTTGTGGTTATACTGTTTGGCATACTGTTCAATTTAGAGTGAATATTAAAAAGATTATCTAATTTGTTTTATATGTGTTTCTGCTACTAGTTTAGTGCCTTTACTCTAGACATTGACAATGACTTTTAATCTCCATTAAAATTACTGAAATCATTGGTCAAATGTGATAAAGAAATATGTCTTTCTTTAGCTCTCACATATGTCAGTGATCCTTCTTCTTCTAGCTCTCCAAAATCCATACCAATTAGCTCTGAAATAATTTCTGCCTTATATAGAAGTCATAAATCCAAGTCCACAGATTTAGAGATATCTTTATTGTTCCTATAACTGAATTGTAGCAAGCCTTTATTCAACTGCATGAAGAAATTAACATTTGCTTGGGTCTTTTTACATTATTCCAAAATTTTGTCTAGGTTCTTCAGTGAGAGTGGAGTAGGGCAATGGTCAGCAAACTCATTAGTCAACAGAGCCAAATATCAACAGTACAACGACTGAAATTTCTTTTGAGAGCCAAATTTTTTAAACTTAAACTATATAGGTAGGTACATTGTTATTAACTTAATTCGGGTACTCCTAAGGCTTAGGAAGAGCCACACTCAAGAGGCCAAAAAGCCACATGTGGCTCGCGAGCAGCAGTTTGCCGACCACGGGAGTAGGGAATTAGGGCTTCCATATTTTCAGTCATTGAGTGGTACATGGGCTGAGATAAATGGCATGCCTTGTTCTAGTTATCATCATTGACTTGTTCTGGCTGTTGCTGAGATATTCTCTCTCTCTTTTAAGTAGTTTATGGATGCTTCAATGTCTCTGGATCTATTTTTGATCATCAGTTTATGTTGTTCATTAGATTCCACATATGAGTAAGATCATGTGACACTTATCTTTCTCTGACTTGCTTATTTCACTTAGCATAATGCTCTCCAGGTCCATCCATGCTGTTGTAAATGGTAAGAGTTCTTTCTGTTTTACAGCTGCATAGTATTCCATTATGTAGATGTTACCACAGTTTTGTTTTTTTGTTGTTTTTTTAAATCCACTCATCTGCTGATGGGCACATTGAACAGACTGTCAAACCTCAGAGGGAAGGTGGGTGGAAAGAGATAAACCAATGAACTTGTATGCATCTATGCATAATCCATGGACACAGACAACAGGGTGGTAAAGGCCTGGGGTAGGGGGCAGGGGCAGGCTGGGAGGGGTCAGTGGGGGGACATATGTAATACTTTCAACAATAAAGATTAAAAAATAAATAGTTTATTGAATTTTAGAGAGAGAGTGTAAGGGAGAGGGAGAGAAACATCTATGTGAGAGTTTAATATCAGTCTGCTGACTCCTGCATGCCTGCCTACCGGGGATCAAGCTCTTAAACTGGGCAGCTGCCCTTGAATGGCAATGGAACTACAACTGGCAATGCCCAACCAACTGAGCAACATCAGCCAGGGCAAGATATTCTCTTTTAAGAATGGGTTTAGCTCTTTTCACTTGCTAGACCATTGCTGTGTTTTCCCTGTTAACATCACAAGCCTTGAGATCTTCAGTCTTCTGTGCCATATAAACGTTGTTGTTGGGTGCAGGGAATACATTTAACTCCTACAACATTGCATTTGGGTGCAGGCAACTCGGTGAGACTTTCTCAGGCTCTTTGCCAAGACAATGCAAACCACTTCTATTCTGCCACCCTGTCCTGGTTGCACGAGGAATCCTGGGGTCTTGCTCCCTCTCCAGATCCTATTCAGAAGTGGAAGGCAGAAATTCCCTCTGAATTTTCACAGTGAAATGTGTGTATTGGTATTCTCAAGCCCAGCAAATACCACCATCATTTACACAGTTACTCAGACCAAAAACTTAGATTTATCTTTTTTTTTTCTTTTCAGAACCTTTATTCTAATCACAAAGAGTCTTGACAAATCAGTTTGCTTTCCTCCCCAAATTCTCTTTCCTTTCAGTACATACCATTCATTTTTGGCTGCCTCATTTATTTCTTTTAACTTTTAATTAATTAATTAATTAATTAATATATTTATTGTCTAAAGTTTTACATGTCTCCTTTTTCCCCAATTGAACCCCCCCTCCCCGCCCAGCCATTCCCACCCTGGGCAAGCCCCCACTGCCCCAGTGTCTGTGTCCATTGGTTATGCTGATATGCATGCATACAAGTCCTTTGGTTGCTCTCTAACCCCCATTTGTCTCTGGATCTATTCTTGTTCATCAAATTATGTTGATCATTATATCCCACATATGAGTGAGATCATGTGATATTTATCTTTCTCTGACTGGCTTATTTCGCTAGGCATAATGCTCTCCAGTTCCATCCATGCTGTTGCAAATGGTAAAAGTTCCTTCTTTTTTATAGTGGTATAGTATTCCATTGTGTAGATGTACCACAGTTTTCTAATCTCCTCATCTGTTGGTGGGCATTTAGGCTGTTTCCAAATCTTAGCTATTGTAAATTGTGCTGCTATGTACACAGGGGTGCATATATCCTTTCTGATTGGTGTTTCTGGTTTATTGGGATATAGTCATAGAAGTGGGATCACAGGGTCAAATGGGAGTTCCATTTTTAACTTTTTGAAACTCCATACTGCCTTCCACAGTGGCTGCACCAGTCTACATTCCCACCAGCAATGCAGGAGGGTTCCTTTTTCTCCACATCCTCGCCAGCACTTGTTGTTTGTTGATTTGTTGATGATAGCCATCCTGACAGGTGTGAGATGATATCTCATTGTTTTGATTTGCATCTCTTGGGTGATTAGTGACACTGAACGTGTTTTCATATGTCTCTGGGCCTTCTGTATGTCTTCTTTCAAAAAGTGTCTATTTAGATCCTTTTCAGATTTTTTGAGTGGATCATTTATCTTCCTTTTGTTGAGTTGTATGAGTTCTCTGTAAATTTTGGAGATTAAACCCTTATCTGAACTATCATTGGCATTTATCTTTGATTCTTCATGTTTTTGTAGTTTTTTTTTCCTCACTCTCATTCAATCTTAGGAAGTTCTCTCAACTGTACCTGAAATTATATTCCTAAACCACTTCTTCTCAACACTCCATTGTTACCATCTGATCTCAAGCCCAGTGTGTGGTCTTACTTGGCTACAGTAGTAACTCCTTCACTGGCTTCTATTAATTCCCTGATTCTATATGTGCTGCCATTCTCCCACCCCTGGAGTAACCTGCAAAAAACTTAAATCTAATTATGCTACTCTTCCACTCAGCACTCTTCAGTGACTTAGCATCATTTATGAAATAAAATCCACATTCTTACCGAAGCCCATAAAGCCCTGGTCACTCTGCTTCCTCAGGCCTGGGCTTCTTGTCATTTCTTGACTATGCCAAGGTCACACCTTCCCAAACTTCTAAATTTCTAATTCCCTGCTCTTTCCCACGTTGCTCTTCAAAGTGCTTTAGGTATCTTTTTAAATGACCACTTCAGGGAAGCCTTCTTCTCCCTATTCCCTTACCTGACTTATTTTTCTTTACATTTACTATTACCCCAAGTTAATTATTTACTTATGGGTTTATTGTCTGCCTTCATCAGTGGCCTGAACTTTATGTTCCCAGCTGCAATCCATGACATACAGTACACTGTCTGGTATGTAGTAAGCCATCAATAAATATTTTCTTCAGTGAATGAATGTACTTGATATTGGAAATAAAATGATAATAGGAGAGTGCTTTATATTCAATATATTTAGTTTTGGAGATGAAGATAATTTTTAGATTAAAATTAAACTCAAAGAGGCTCCTCCTACTTGGTAGAAGATATAGAAAGATATACTTCTAATGTGTGACATCATATTTTACCTCAGGCTTCAGCAGAATGTGACTTTCACTATTTATCCATGCCATGTCCACTACTGTATAGCATCTAGAAGTCAAGAAGATATGCATCATCCTAAATTCAAAATCCATGATCCTGAATGCTGTTTAAAATGATATAAAATCAAGAAATCTGTAGGCTGGACAGCCTTCTGTAGACAACAGTAACTACTATGCTCACCAAACTTGCTGAGCATATGCAGTAATACTGGCATAGAACATCAAGAATTTCTAAAAAGATGGGTTAGGGATTGGGTGGAGGGGGAAAAAGGGGAGAAAATGGGAGTCATCTGTAATACTGACAACAATAAAATAAAATTAAATTAAATTAAGAAAATAATTTCTAGAAAATGTGAACAGCATGCACTGATCATTTATTATTAAGCCAAGGAGACTTTGTATTACTATCAACTGTGCTCCCGCTAATCATGTTTGACATTTATATATCACAGGGCTCTTTCAGTTGTAAGTGACTGGAACCCAATTTACACTAGCTTAAGCAAAGAGCAATATTTATTGGCTGATGTAACTGGCAGGTTGAGGCTGGAATCTGGGCTCAAATGATGTTCTCATGGCATCTCTTGGTTTTGCTTCTCACTGTTTATACCAGTGTTGGCCTCTTTCTTCTGTGGATAGGTTTTCATTACGAAGCAGAAAAGTAATCCCAGAACCTACATCACTAGAAAGTCTCTTCCAAATAGAAGATCTTTTGCAGCAACTACAACTAAAGTATCTCTGACAAGATTCTGATTGGTCAAGCTTAGGTCCTAAGTCTATACTAACTCCATCATTGTGTGAAGATGTTATATTACTATTGGATCAAACTTGATCATGTGCCACTCCTCCCCCAGCCCTGCCTTTTTGCAAGGAGAGGGAGGCGTGAGTGGAATGGGAAATTATGTTGAGCCAGTAAAACATTAAAGTAATCACTAGCAACACACCAACATTATTTTAAATTTCTTTAGACAAAAAAGGACAATGTATATGTGAAATAAAAAAATAAGTGCTGTGCATTATTGTTTACGTTATTTACCCCTATAAGTAACTGGAAATAATGCACTGGGAATGTCACATATATAGTGCTGGCTAATTCTAGGCTTTCCAATATTAGCAACAATACTATCTGGAATCAAAATGTCATAGAATGAAGAAGAAATGGTAAAAAATCTGAAACCAATTAGATGAAAAGTCAATAGAAATAGAGGGTAGAAATCAGAGTGACAGGTATTTCTGAAGAAAAGAAAATAGCAAAGATGAAAACTAATCATAAATCTAAACCAAACTCTCTTGAGCTGTTCTTAAATTATATAAATCATATCTACATTATTTGTTATGTAGGAGAAATTATATCCTACACTTTCTAGCACTCCTTTCTAATTTATGGTTTGGCTCACCACATGAGCTTGTCTATATCTTGATTTTCTATTTGTACTCCACCTAGTTACCTTGTCTCTTGCCATATTTCCCTATAGGATTGGTGCCCAGCCCTGAACTTCAAATGGAATAATAGAGCCTGTACTTTGCTCATTTACTTTCGAAGCCTGGATCTTGGTTCCTGTTTCTAATTCTCTCTCACTGGTCACTGTCTCTGTTACAATTATGAAATGGAAAGACAGATCCTATTGAGTCCAGAGCAGCTCAAATGATTTCCAGAATATTCTTGATTCTTTGCTCACTAAAATAATTTTATGGCAACAAAGATGTTGAGAATCATCTTAGAGTTATGTGCCTTAGCTGACTCAGCTGTCCCCACCAGAACCATCTCTACAACTTTTCCTTCCTCCCTAGAACCAGGGCTAATAATCAGTTGCTGGACTTTAGTTCAACAAACAAAATAGAAAAATGGAAGCTGCTCTGATTGGTTGGAGAATGGGCACTGCCCTTTGAAATTCCTGTGCCTTTCTCATTCTTCCTAAAATGGGTGCTTAGTGAATTGACCTGCACCCATTTTTTTATTTTATTTTCTACTTTATCCCCATTAGCACAATTTGTGAAGACACAGAATGCTTTGCAAGCTAGTGTGGTCACAACAGGTCATGCCAGAGCCTTTTTCTTTTGTCAAACAACATGAGAACTATCCTGTTTCTTCCCATTTGGCAAAATTACCTCCTGACTTTGGGAAAGTGAAGTATTTCTGGTAGGTCTTATCTCAGTCTTGGATCAATCATGTTGTGCCTGTTCCCACAGGCCAATGCAGTGACCAGGACAATAAGCTGAGTGTGACTCCTGCTGAGGTTCTTTCTGGGAACAGGCCTAGCTTTATTGGCTCTGTCTTGATTTAAGCAGTGATAACCAAATCCCAGAATGGGAAAATCTCCTTACAGGGTGAGTTTAGATTTGCATTGTGTTTGTCCAAACATTTCTTCTTTTAGAATGAAGAAGTTGGAAAATACTTGCTGACTTCTGGCCCATTTTACTTGTTTATAGTGAAGAGGTACATAAAAATCTCTTATTGCTTAAGTTATAATAAAGCTGAATGCTGGAACAATTAATTGCGAATATATTCCATAAATCAAATGTTTCTTTTACCACAGGCTGATTTTCTTTTTCTTTTTTTTCTGTTAAACTATATGGATAGGCCTCCTAGCTTACACATTTCACATCTAACCCCTCTAGCTACACTATTTACATTTTTCTCAAGTTTTTAAAGGTAATTTATAGTATTACAATTTCAGGGTTTTGAGGACTTGGGAGTGAGGGCCAGGCCTTTCCTCAGGAGACTGGAAATGTACCATGTGCTTAACAAGATTTTGAAAAAAAATTTCCCAAAGGGAAAATTCCAACAGACATGTGGTAATGAGCCATGACTGAATACAGACAATACAGTCTACAGTTAACCTCATACATACATCATAAAGTAGGGACTTATGACCCTTGGTTCCCACACTCTCCCCTAATTGTTTAGCTCTTTAAGTGCATCAGTTTAAAAGAGAGACACCTCCTACATGTTGATTGGGTTTGTTTCTTCCTTCAAGGCTAATAACTGGGACAGTGATCTGCTCTGGAATTCTCCTTTAATTTAAATATCTGAAATAGGAAGGTTACAAGTCTATTTTCATAAAAACCCATGTGTTACCTATAAACAGCTTTTTAATTGTCAAGCACAGATTGTAGCATTATCCTGTACAATGAGGGTCTTTTCAGACTTTATATATCTTTTAATTTTCTTCCCAAATTATTGACCTGGCATGGTTAAAGGAAAATATACACATTTTTAATAGGTTGCTTGAATAAATAACTGACAAAGGAAGACTGGATATTATCTTCTCTATGGAACCTTTGCTAGGAGTGTGTCCTTCAAGAATGAGGCAGCTGTGTTGGAGCTGGTCTGACAGTTTCCTCCTCAGTTTATAGTAATGGATTTATACACATACACCTAATATGTTGTATGTTTATTAGCCTGCCCTGATGACAGTTATATTACATAAAGTCCAGCATAAGACCCAAGTGTAGAGCTCTAAACGTGCGTTTCAGAGGAAAGAATGCACATTCAATTAAACTCAAATTATCCAGTACCGCCCTTTATCCTATAAAAACCAAAACCAAACAGAAAAAGCAAGCTGATACAATGTTTTGCTGTTGCTCGATTCAATGATTCTCCAGACGGCTATAAACTAAGATGTTGTTTGTGATACTTCTCTGGCCATGTATCCCCTATCAGCCTATATGAAAAACAAAAATTCAAATGCTATTGGGCTAAAGGTCAGCTCTCATAAGGAGTGGACTTCAGATCCAAGAGCACACTTTGGTTTTGACAGCTGATGCGATGGATTCCCAAGGGATCCTTTGCAGATGTTATTAGGCTGTTCATGACATAATGTCTTTCCAGCAGAGTCAGATAACTGAACATGACCAACAAAAGGAGGGTGATGTTGGGGAAAGAGGGAGCATCCACTGTGTGCATGACTTCATGAGAAGAGTAACTGGAGCATCACATATTTCAGAGTGACAGCCAAACAATACACAATGGGCAGAACCACCTCTTATTTGCTCTTCCAAGAGAACCTGAAATACAGATGTTACCAGTGCATTTGCGATGAAAATATTCCGTCCTTGAGAATGAAATGTAAGCTGGACCATCATGAAGCTTAAGTTCTTTGTGGCCCAATTTCTTTAAGCAATTTTTATAAACACTTCCTAAGCATTTTACAAGCTATGAAAACACTGCGGGAAACTGTGCAACCACATAAAAGTCACATGCTTAAGTACATTGCTGGATGAGGAACCGGGGAAGTTTCCCGACCAAACTGTGCTCTGAAGGCAGAGTTCGGCTTCAAACTGTGTTCTTTAACCAGCCGGAATGCTTTTAAGGTTTCTCTTGTCACTTGCAATAAAATTATTAAGTTACACATATGCAGGCAAAAGTCTCCCATTCATGTAGTATAATTTTATTATCATTGAAATGTTGGAAGTATGAAAAAATGTTATTTTGACTTCTGAGAAGTTTTTTTCTTCCTGCTTCTAAAATATTAGTCTTACCAGTTTAATTTCGTAAGTGAATTATTTGGAAACAAATAATGTAGTAGCTCTTATTCTATTGTATTTATGATTTATTTTTTATAATTTCCATGTTTTGGTCCGTAGTTAGTTTTACTTTGAAGTGTTTTTTTTTTTTCTTGAAGACCCTTATATATCTTCCCTCTTCTAATCTTCAGATTAGATTTCTGTGATGTTATTTTAGGATTTAGAAGCTTCAATTAAGCAACGCAAATGAAAGTATTTAGAGAATGTTTATCTTGGTGATGGTCAGCAGCTTATATTTCAGGTTTGCTTGGCATCACAAATATTCCAGGAAATGTATTTTGATTTGGGTGATAAGGGACAGATGACAGAGTTGAGAGATTAAAAAATAAAACAATCTAGTTTAAGATTTTAATATGTAACTACGGTGTGTGGACGTTTTTTCTAGACATTTTAGGGAAGAAACACTGATCTAATAGACTTTTAAGGTTGGAAAGGACCTTGAAGCTGGTTCAACCAGCTCAATTTACAGATGAGAGGACTGAGAGTCTGAGAGGTCTAGTGATTCATTTCAGCTTCATCTCTCACAGGTGTTTCTAGATATGATTACTCTTTTTTTTTCTTTCTTTTTTTTTTAATGATTACTCTTTTAAATGGACTTTTAAAAAGATTCAGTATTACGTACAATTTTTCATAATAACCAACTAGTTTTCTACTTAAAGCCATCCCGTTTAGAAGAAACATTTTTAGAAATTAGAACTTTCAAAGTTCAGATGTTTAAAAAATTAGTAAGGTTAAACAATATAGCTATATAGTTATAGGAAGTAAAGGTGTGTTTTGAAGTTAACCTGCAACACAAAATACCCCAAAGTACTTCTTTGATCAAAGTAGGACAAAACTAATCTGTATTAAATGTTATTATTCTTCCTATGTATGGAGCTTAGACTTTGTTTTAAAAAGGACATTTGTTCCCCATTAATCTTTCCATTAGGATTGTTATTCCAAAGAACTGTTCAAGTGGTTAATGATAAGGAAAGGGGATAGGGAGTAAATATTGCCGAAAGAAAGCAAATTAACTCTCAGAAAGAGACATGATGGAGGTAAACATTTAAAAAGGAGCGATTAAGGGGAGGGTGGTTAGAGAGCAACCAAAGAACTTGTATGCATGCATGTTGACATAACCAATGGACACAGACACTGGGGCGGTGGGGGCTTGCCTGGGGTGGGAATGACTTGGCGGGGGGGGGTTAATTGGGGGAAAAGGAGACATATGTAAAACTTTAGACAACAAATAAAAAATAATAATAAAAATAAAAAGGAGTAATTAGAGATGTTAAAGTTGGGAATGAAGTCTCTTAGATGAAGCGATCAAGATACAAGTGAATTTCACAAAAAGGGAACTGTTCAGTGGCCATACAATGAAAACCCTTCTACACTGAAATAAACAAATTAGAATCCAGTGAGACAATATTAATGACAACATGAAGCCTGTAACTAGCATCCGAGAAAAAGTTTCAAAAATGTTCTACTCAGGAAGAGAAGAGAGCCCCGGCCTAGGAGATGCAGGGAACAAAGAATGGGGCACTATGAATTCTTGCGTTTGTTATAAGCTTCACAGCTGACTGGTGGTGTCAATGTTCTGGAAAAGCTCAACCTATTTTTAAAGTTTTACTTTCTGTCTCTTCTGGCTAAGAAACTTAGCTAAGGGGGAACCTTTCTTTAGGAAACATGTCTGAGCTTGCAACCTACTGATGAATTGGAAGCCAAATATCTTTTCTTCTACATTTCAAACATACATCTATAGAAACACATGTCTATAAGTAAATACATAAAATATCTCACATTATAGAAGAAAAGCTGCATTTTAATAAATAAGAGGCTTTTCCTTTATGTAAGTGTGAAAGTGTGAAAGAATACTGTGGGACATAAAGTAGCTCTTGGTACAATGAAAATTATACTAATTCTACAGGTCATTTGTTCTGATATATTGATGCTTCTTCATGAATATCCTTCTATCAATGTCCTGATATTTCTGAGATTTGAATCCAGAACTCCTGTTGGTTCCAAATAAAGTTATTCTTGCTCTTGATAGTACATTAAGGATAATAAAACATGAAGAGAATCCTTTAGTTTTCATGTAATTTAGTAAAATTATTTTCTATACAGATGCCTAATCTTTCCCTCACTTACCCAACTTGAATCTTTGGGCAAAAATAATTGATTTATGTGGTACCATTATGAATTGATGGTGTGCCTAAAGTGACTTTGCAGTGAGGCAAATGTTAGATAAAGAGGCAAAGTGTAGACTCATGCATATTAAGCTTAATATGGTAAAGTTGTCTATTTTTCCTTAACATCCTTTAGTGGGGCCCAGAGATAGAGCTCTCCGTGGGATGTTAAACACCTGATGATAAATGACTTTGCAAGTGATGCTCAGGAATCAGAGTTCTAGCCAGAGAGGAGTGATGGAAAAACTGCTCACTGGAGGGAGAACCAGAACTGTTTGGGTCTTGGCCACCACATTTATACAGAAAAAAATCAAAATAAGTCGAAATTGCTCATTTTGGCTGACTTTTCTACCACCTACCACTCCCTCCAACCTCCTCAACTCAGTTTCTGGAATATGGAAACAAGCCGATTCCCTCTGAAAGAAATAAGAGATGGCTACATGTGTCTTGCAGATGGAATTTAAAAGGGGGTCTGGCATTTCTGGAAATAGATGATATTCTACTAATACCTTCTTGAGATAAATCTTACAGAGCAAGAAAAAGATAGAGAAAAAACATTATAATACATTTGCTATTCTACGTGACTTTAGGCCTATAAAATTCTCTTTGTTATTAGCATAAATTCTGATGAGGTGGTATTCATTTTCAGCAATATTGGGGCTTATCCCTCCAACCTAAAAAAATCAGTATTATATACTTTAGGTTAGCAAAACATGTGTGTCAATATATTTATATAATACTATTATACATTTAATTCCCTCTCATAATGAGATGTGGAACACACTCAAGGCTAGTGGTGATTGCATTGACTAACTTGTCAATTATTCCTTTACCTGTTTCTATGTCCAAGATCCATGCTATTATATATGTATATACCATAAGTATATGGTATTTCATCAGATGCCTGTGTCCTTTGCCCTCACAGAACTTACTTACCTTAGATGAGTTTCATAAACTCTCTGGACATCTGTGAACAAAGGAGTTGCCTGAAATCGGTTTGAATGTACCTTCAGTGCTCCCAGTCTATGCCTTACACAGAAGGAAGACAGAGACTATGGTTTCCACATGTTACTTGCTCCCATTTCTTCCTTTTTTCAAGATCATTAGGATGCTGAAAAAAACTTGAATAAATGTGTATAAGGTACTTCTTTTCCAACAGATCTATCAGAAAGAGAAAAAGAAAAAAAGGGAGGGAGAAAAAAGTCTTAAGCCATAGGATTTTGAAACTTGTGGTTTCAATTGGGAAAGCTTTGAAAATCAGGAACACATTTCTTGGTGTGCCCCTTCATGCTGTCTTCAACTAATATTAATCCTTGCTCTATTTGCATAACTGGGTTCTCTTAAGCTATGTTTAAGGTGCTCATAAATATTCACTAGCACTTTCTGAATTTCAGGCACTGATTTTTATTCATATTAATCTGCACAATCACCTTAGGAGGTAAATACTAATTACCCTCATTTTCCAGAGGGGAGTCAGAGAGATCAAACATCATGTCCGAGTTCACCTAGTAAGTGGTGGACCAGGATTTGAATGCAGACATCTGGCACCACTGCCTCATCCATCCATTACTTAACCATGCTGCGACTTCCATTGCTTTATGATTTTTCATTACTGTTTATTATAAAATGTTCCTAGTGAAATTGAATTATATAGTCTCTTTTCATCACACACTGATGAATGGCCAGGCAAGATCTTGTCTTTCTTCCTTTCTGCCATTGCAAGAAAGAGTAAGTTAATAATTATGATTTCAGTTTGCTGTTATTGATCTCAGAGAGGAAGGGAGAGGGAGAGAGAAACAGAAACATCAATGATGAGAGAGAACCCTCAATTGATTTTCTGCCTCCTGCACACTTCCTACTGGGAATGGAGCCACTCCCTACTGGGGATGGAGTCCACAACCTTGGTCCCGAATGGGAATTGCACCAATGACCTCCCAGTTCCTGAGTTGACACTCAACCACTGAGCTACACCTGGCTGGGCTCAGTTTGCTTTTGTTTTAATTTCCTTTGATGCAACAAATCACCACACACTTGATGGTTTAAAACAACACAAATTTATTCTTTTCCAGTTCTGGAGAGCAAAATTCCAAAATCAAGGTACTGTCTAGACTAGAGGCTCTTAGGTAGAAACTATTAGGGAAATTTTTTATGTTCCTTGGGTTGTAGAAGCATCACTACCATCTTGGTCTCCATCTTCATATTTTCTCTTACCAAATGACATCTTTGTCTCAAATCTGTCTCTTCTTTCTCTTATGGGAATACCAGTCACCAAACGTAGGGCCTGCCTTAAATCCAGGATGATATCATCTGAAGATCCTTAACTTAGTTACATCTACAAAGACTATGTTCAAATAAGGTGACATTCACTGGTATTAGAGGTTAGGACCTGGATATATCTTTTGAGGGTATTGTGATTGGGAGGGAGGTAGAAGGAGCAATACATATATAAGACAATTAACTAATAAATAAACAAGACCATTTTAGAGAATGAAAAATGTATGAAGGAAATAAAATGGGACAATAGATTCTGTTTGATTTCTGAGTCCTAAGTACCTCCTTAAATATCAGTTATAGTTCTTGACACTGCCAATAACTATATGATTTATTTTTTTAATCAAATGTTTTTTTGAGTTTTTAAAATTTTTCATGAAATCCATATTGTTGTGATAAACTGGTAAAAGAAACTACCGACTTCTTTGTCATTACTCATCTAACATGTCAGAAAAGGTATTCATTCATTAAAGAAACAGCATATTAGATTCCCTGATTTCCTTAGGGAATTGGATGAAATTGAATTGGAAAAAAATATCACTAAAGCATCAATTCTTGAAGCATTAATTTCTCCAACTCCCAAGCAGTAAAGCATTGTAAGATTACTACCAAAAATGTCCGCAGGGATCTTTCTCTATAAAATTTTTGGAAAAAATTCAACTATTCAACCTGCTGTAACTGCTCATATTTTACTTATCAATTACAATTGTAAAATTTTCATAAAACATATTGGCAAATGACTTGAAGTTGTTAAGCAGGAAGTAATTCATTGAGCTTAAAACTCAGTTTGAGTTCATTAGGGACCAGAACATCAGTCTCTGTAATGTACCTGTTTCAAGGCCAAATTTACACCACGGCTGTACAATCACTGATTGCAAAACAGGCCTTTTCTGATGTTTCATAAGCTACTGAAAAGTAGTGTTAGCATACTTTTTGGATTTTGGACTGTTATATATGTTCATTTTGGTTACACACAAATTAAATTTTTTTGTTTAATTTCAATAATTGGGTACAAGCAGCTGGAGTACTTTTGCTTTAGTTCATGAACCCTTTTATAGTGCTGGAAAAAAGGCACGTATTTATTCTAAGTTGAGGTATGAATTCAAGTGAAGGCCTAGCCACTTGGCTGTACTTAAGGCAATAGCAATGCTTATTTCAGCACGTACTTCAACGCCACACCTTGCTGATTTGCTCTAGAACTCAATTTTCATTATCTGGGCATGTAAGAATCTATCCTTTTATTAAGAGTTTAGACATCTACCTTCCCCATAGGTAGAAATGCTTTTACGAAAGGTGTTTTGTAATAAGCTTTAAAAATCTATTCCATAAGGCACTACCATTCCAGTGTTTTTAAAATCTGCATTAACAAAAGAAGGTTAGAGAAATGATAAGGAGTAAAATAGTAAAAAAATATAATACAAACCAAAAGGAGTGGGACTAACTCAAATAACTGTATTTGATGAGTTTGTGCTGCTCTCCTTTTGCCCAGTGATAAGACATGATGTCTTAAACCAGTGGTTCTCAACCTTCCTAATGCTGTGACCCCCAACCATAAAATTATTTTCCTGGCTACTTCATAACTGTAATTTTGCTACTGTTATGAATCATAATGTAAATATCTGATATGCAGGATGCATTTAGGCGACACCTGTGCAAGGGTCATTTGACCCCCAAAGGGGTCGAGACCCACAGGTTGAGAACCGCTGTCTTAAATGGTGCCGTTGGCAAATTTGTCTAGATCAACCTCTTGCAGAAGTTTTATCCCTATTCATTTGACCTACACAGAGTACCTGCTGTGTGCTAGGTGCTGCGGTATATACTTGATGTGTTGAGGTTAACTAAACACATATGGTACCAGTGCACATGAAATTGGGTGACAAACATTAGACAAGGACATATATGAGTAAATAAACAATACTTTCATGTAATGATGAATCATATGAAGCAATAAACAGGTTGAAATGATGGACATTAACCATAGAAGACCTAATTATAAAGAAGGTATTAAAACAATCTTTTCTTGGGAAGGAGTCACTTAAGCTAAGTGCCAACTCACTTTATTCATTAGAAGGTCAGGGTATGGGTTATTAACCTGGAACCTTGGAACCAAAAAAAGGGTAAATTTCCTGTCCTATAGTAGGATTCAATGTGATTTTTATATATATACTGGTATACACACACACACACACACACACACACACACACTGAGTGGCCAGATTATTGTGACCACCTGACGTTTGTAGGCAAATTAGCTATTATTTCGCACTGAAGTTGCTAGAGGGTCAGACCATTATAAATAGGGAAGCAGGTTGTTTACCAGGACAGTAGAAATAATTTTTTTCTGAAGATATGGGTAAACAATGCGATTTAGCGGTCTTTGAACGTGGAAGATTATACTGAGTGGCCAGATTATTATGACCACCTGACGTTTGTAGGCAAATTAGCTGTACACTGCACTGTATGGAATATGGAAGCCAAAAGCCTGTTCGAACACCTTTGCTGTCTGCAGTTACCAAGATAAAATGTCTCCAATTCACACAGGAACACAAGGATTGGACAGTCGCGCATTGGAAAAAAGTCATGTGGTCTGATTAATCACGTTTCCAGTTGCATCATGCAGATGGCAGAGTGAGAATTTGGCGGAAACAGCATGAAAGCATGCACCCCACATGCATAAGTACAACCCTTCAAGCTGGTGGGGGCAGTGTTATGGTTTGGGTCATGTTTTCCTGGCGTGATTTGGGCCCTTTAATTTGTGTGGAACAACATCTGAATAGCACAACATACCTAAGTATTGTTGCTGATGAAGTTCATCCTATCATGTTAATGGTGTATCCCAATGGAGATGGCTTCTTCCAACAAGACAATGCGCCATGCCATGGTCCTCATGTTGTGCAGGAGTGGTTTCAAGAGCATGAGGGAGACTTTACCTTGCTTAGGTGGCTCCCACAATCACCAGATCTCAATCCAATTGAGCATTTGTGGGACAAAGTTAAAAGAGCCATCAGGCAGCTGGTTCTACAATCATCAAATCTCACAGAATTGGACAGGCATGGTGTCAGATTCCTCACATCACCTTTCAACATCTCGTGGAGTCAATGCCAAGAAGAATTGCCACAGTATTGAAGGCAAAAGGTGGCCCAACGAAGTATTGATGGGGAGGTCATAATAATCTGGCCACTCGTGTGTATATCTCCCACGTTCAAAGGCTGTTAAATCGCGTTGTATACTCATATCTTCAGAAAAAAATTACTCTACTGTCGTGGTAAGCAACCTGCTTCCCTATTTATAATGGTCTGGCCCTCTAGCAACTTCAGTGTGAAATTATGGCTAAGTTGCTTATAAACGTCAGGTGGTCATAATAATCTGGTGACTGGAACGCCAGAATGACTGGAACAGCTGGAATGGCCAGTTGCTATGATAAACACTGCTCCAGCCAACTGGCCTGATCAGAGCCCTGATTGGTGCCCCCCAACCTCCCACAGCCCCTCCCTGCAGCCGGCCCAGACTCCAATCAGCCCTCTGCACCCTGATTGGAGGCAGGGCCAGCCAGCAAACCACCTGTGGCCCCTCTCCATGGCCAGCCCAGCCCCTGATTCCTCCCCACCCTCACTGGGGGCAGGACCAGCTGGCCAACCTCCTGTGCCCCCCCCCCCCACCAGCCCAGCCTTGATCATCCCCCTGCATCCCCTCCCCTCAACCAGCCCAGCCGGTTGGCCCCCATTGTGGTGGGCCAGCCAGACCCCACCTGTGCACAAATTCGTGCACCAGGCCTCTAGTATATATATATATAATTTACTTAGTAGACTGTTTCTATGAAATGCATTGTAATGGTTTTCCAGCTGGGTTCACTCACATTATTTGCCTTTAATGTGCTCTTTTTTGCTTTCCTGATCAGAGAAATTCTAAATGGACTAGGAATCTTGTGCTTTTAAACTTTGAGAGTTAATCCATTGATCAATGTGGTAAATCACATCACATTAAATCTTTTGTGGAAAGAATTTTTAAAAGTGTTGAAAGCTTTAGTGGATGGAATTATATGCTTTGAGGTGTCCATCTAATGCAAAATGCTTTTCTGTGAAATTGCAAATCATTCTCAGTATCTTCTTCTATAATTCCTCATTTTTTATTGCAACATGGAAATAAGATCATGTACTTAACATTAAACTATAAACTGTTGTTTGTATTCCTAAGAAGCTTTGAGTTGAGTTGATATGTCATATTATCAAACAACTAGGAGACCAGTGCACGAATTTGTGCACCTTGAAAAGAACTGTGGGCTGTGAGGCTGTGGTGGGCACAGGGGTGGGTCTTGGCCCATCCTCCATGCCCCCGCCCAGCCCCTTCTGACACAGCCCCCAGTCCCTTGTTTGCTGGCAGCCCCATTCCCACAGCTGCCGCTCCCATGCTCACACCCACTGACTATGTGGAATGATTGGGGCCGGCGCCAGCATTGGGTGCAAGTGGGGCTGGCACCTTTAGTGGTGCGAGTGGCAACTGCTGCCTTGATTTCCTCTCAGGAGCAGGGGAAGGTGGAGAAGACATGAGGGGCAATCAGGGCTGGTGCCAGGCACTGGCAGTGGGTGTGAGCAGGGCTCATTCCAGCAGCAGGTGCAAGCACCAGGCAACACCGTGGCATGTGGGAGCAAAGAATTTTCAGAAACCACCAGAGGCTTGCCCCAATGACAGAGACCGGCACCCCACCTTGGTCTGGCACCCCCGCTCACCTGCTCCACCATCCCGCCAAGGCCAATGCCCACCTTGTTCCATTCTCTGTCACTTGCTGCCGATGCCCACCATGTTCCGTGCACACCCCCTGGTGGTCAGTGCATATTCTAGCGACTGATTGTTCAGTTGTTCCATTGTTTGGTCTATTTGCATATTAGCCTTTTATTATATAGGATTATTTCAATGCAAATAGGAGATTAGAGTTTTAATTTTGCAGTTGCATGTTTTTTTTTTCTTACAGGAATGCCAATAAGAATTTTATAGCTATTGATATACAGCTAAAATTCAAAACAACACTGAATAAAACCAGTCTTTGGGTACAGGCAGCTTTTCCTTCCCTTTCCTACCACTTCCAGGACTATTGTTGGCACATTACTTCTTACACATTCTAATTACCCACACTGCTATAAAACTGTCTAACATTTATTAACCACTGACTGTGTATGTATCATGCATCATTGTAAGCATGTTACAAATATTTTCTCATTTAATCCCCACAGCCACCCTATCAGGTAGGCATTTTTATTAGCCTCATTTTCCACTGAGGCACTGGGGAGGTTTAGCATCTTTCCCAAGTTTACAAAATTGGCAAGTTTGACTACAGAGTATAGGAGGAGCCTAATCTGTAAAAAAGAATGTCATTAGTATCAATGAAATTTGTTTTTAAGGTGCTAACAAACCCATTTATATCTACATGAAAAATACCAATTGAGTTTCTTTTCACTTAAATTTATTTTTAAAAGAACATGACCTTTCTGATAGATGGTCCTAGTAGGCAAACCTCAGAATAGGGCTGGGTGGTGTAGATGTGACTAAAGTAAAATATCATTATGGATGAAAATGATTCTGTAGACAGCTCAGAAGAGGCCTGGCTCATTTATGCTATATAATACAGAACTAATATGCTAATTAGATCAAACAGAAGAATGACCATCTGGACAACCTTCCGGATGAAGCTGGGGCTCTAAGGGGCTGCAAGGGCCAGTGGAGGCAGCTGGGGCTGTGAGGGCCTAGCCCCTTGCATGAATTTCATGCACCAGGCCTCTAGTATTTACATAAATACCATAAAGTTTAAAATGTGACTCTGACTAGATAATTACTATTTCTAATTCTGATATGCAGGGAATGATTTCCCTGAAGCATGCATTGTGCAGAACCATGCACACCAAGGATGACAGTTTGACTTCTGGCAGCCTAACTATGAAATTCCTCCTCCTTTTAAGCTTATAAGTCCCTGATATAGAGTTTAAACATACATAATGGAAGGAAATATCACATATTGTTTATACAACTTAAAAAATATGGTCCTAAAAGTTCTGCCATTAAAGGATGCCTTAGATGCTTCTCTGTTCATAATTTAAAATACTTAGAGATCATAAACCATTTTAGCACATTGAGAGTTTTCTTTTTCTTGAAAAATTGAGTTCTGCTGTGTCAATGTGGCTAAGTCTGCCCTGGGCTACTTTTGATGATGGAATTCCTAGAATAAACACCAAAGATGATGAAAGGTAACCTGAACTGGATTACTTCTGAACTTGAACGAGGTTGAGAGATCATCCTGCAAATATTTTCTAAGCTGAAAATTCATTTCAGTTGCTGCTGTTACTGCATAAAGTGAGAGGAAAATTTATGGTAAATAATGACTAGTTTAAAAAGAATTTAAGGAAGATGAACATTTGGAGAGAGCATTATCAAGGCCTATGGGAACACTGATATATGTTACAAAAAGCAAGAACTGATTTGTGTTAGCAATGTCCACTTTTGAAGACTTCATTAGTAGAAGCCATCCCACTAACAGGCATATCCATCTCTTAAAATACCCCATAGTAAATGGGATAAAAACTAAATAAAAGATTACATAGCTCAATATTTAGGTAATATTTCTATCGAGGCATGCAGTAGAAGAAATGTTGGTTGTTGAAATTCCTTTTTTTTTTAGTTTTTAACAGAATATTAGATTTTATTGATAACACTGTTTATTACACTGCCTTATGCAATGCTTCCTGACCTTAATTACATTCTATATTTAATAAGCCTGTTTTAGAATGTTATGGAATTACTAATATGTACACTGCACATGTGCACAAAGGAAGACATTAGAGCTGTTATGACTGAAAGAGATAGAAAGATGAAGATACTACTTCCAAGAGCTTATAAGCTAAATGTGAAGGTTCTTAACAGCCTGGTATGTAGACGGCATTCAACAAATATTTTCTGACTCATTACCCCCCACTCCCAAAGTTGAGATAGTTAGAAAGGCAATCATCAGAGATCAGTGAGGATTTGAGATCATTGGTCAAGGCTCAAGGCAGATATGAACTGTGCTAACATAAACAGCAAGGGAAGCAATCATAGAGCTGTAGGAGGAATTCCTTCCACAGATCTCTCTCAGTCATCATGGTTGATAGCCATAGGGGGACTAACTAATTCCATGATCCTATTTCTGATGCATAAACTTCACATTCTTGAACTAATAATATTTTGCACTATATCTATCTTAGCTTTACTTAATGTTCTAAAATGTTAAACAAATTGAAAGAAAAAGCTCAAAGAAGACTTATGAAGCAAACTGAGGTTAAGAAAGTTGCATAATTTTGTGTAGATTCTGGCTTTCTCTGAATTTTAAAGATATCTGACATATTAGTATATCTGACATATTAGTTCAAAGATAAACACATAAGCCATTTTTTAAAGAGGTAATAATCAATAAAGAAGCATGATAGTCATTATATAAATTAATCATTTTTTGTATAAGTAGTAATTTATAGCCTGGTTAGTTCTTCTTCCCCATTAATTCGTAAGGAGCATGGGTAGAAGATGAGAGGAAAGAATCTTTTTCATTGAGTTCAAGGTTCTTGACAGTGTCTGCAGCTGGACTATGATCTGTATATTCCAGTCTTGAAACATAAGATAGTTATATCACAGAAGTGGTGTTTCTAAAAAAATAATAGCTTGCTTCCTCATTTACTCCAAAATAATGAAAACTATTCCATTTGAGAATAATTGACATATATTTTTATTATTTATATATTTGTGAATTTTCTATGTTTTTTACCTTAAGCAATATATTTTTAAAAATACATTAGAGGACATTAAATAGAAAACTCATTGTACTCCAGTGTTGCGGTTAAGGCCTCAAATTGTGGACAAGGGGTCCTAAATACCCTACTTTGAAAGCCAGCATATAATGGAAGCCAACTCTATTTCCACAGGGCTTGTTAAGAAGTGAAAAGTACATACGACCCTCTGCCAACAGTGGCTCAGGAGAGAGCTGGGGAAATAAAAAGAATCATCAACCTTGCAGGTATGTTAGTTGGAGGAATGCTAATGTTGTAACTAACAAACCCCTATATTTTATAATAAAATTATTTTTCACTCATGTAATTGAACAATGTGAGCGTTCCTGGTTGGATGCTCTTCCTTCAAACACACCTTTTGGCTTGTAACTTGGCATTTTAGTACATGACGTTTAGCTTGGTTCTGTGGGGTCATCTTCAACCCAGCCAGCTAGAAAGGGAGAACATGGAGCATTGCACATGGGAGGGTTTTATGGGCTGCATTCATTTGCAAGGGCTGCCATAGCAAAATTCCACAGAATGGGAGCTTAAACAACAAAAAAATATTTTCTCACAGTTCTGGTGGCTAGGAGTCCAAAATCAAGGTGCCAGCAGGTTTGTTTGTTTTTCTAGGGTCTCTCTCTTTCACTTGCAAATGGCTACCTCTAGCTGTGTCCTCTCATGGTCTTTCCTCAGTATTCTAAATCATTGGTGTCTTTTTGTGTGTCCAAATTTCCTCTTCTGATAAAAACACTAGGTTGGTTAGGGTCTACCCTAATTGCCTCATCTTAACTTAGCCACCTTTTAAAGGCCTTATCTCCAAACATAGTCACATTTTGAGGTACTAGGGGTTAGAACTTGAACATATGAATTTGAGGATATATTACAATAACATGGGCTGGCCAATGAAGTGATATACATCACTTTCACTCAATGGAATCTTTGGCTAGAACTCTGACTTATGGCTACACTTAAATGTAAAAGGATCTGGGAAATGTCACGTACCAGTGTATCCAGGAAAAAGAAGTTAAATAAATGGCTTTGATCAGGGATCAGTCTATTCCATAGTCTGGTCACCAAACATCCATTTAATACTTCTACTTACTCATGGAATTGACTTACCCTGCCTCCACAGATATAGTGTATATGATATCCAGGTGATGTGCATGTTTTGCTATAAGATTCAGGTGTAGCTTCTTGAACTAAAAAGACAAGTTATCTGCTCATCCATCCCTCCAAATCCTACCTAATAATAGAGAAACATGGTAATTAGCCATACCTCTGCTACCCTTCCCATTGGCTAATCAGGGCTATATGCAAATTAACTGCCAACCAAGATGGCGGCTGGCAGCCAGGCAGCTTGAAGCTAACAGGAGGCTTGCTTGCTTCAGTGACAGAGGAAGCCAACGTTTCCCACCTGCCTTGCCGGCCTCTGAGCTTGCAGTTTAAGAAACAATGCTACAAATATAGAAGCTAAACAAAACCCCAGAAACCTGCTTTCAGCCAGCCAGGCTTCAGCCAGCAGGACCGCAATATTGTTTCAATTATAGAACAAACGCAGATCCCTGCTTTCAGCCCGCCAGGATCTCAGAGCTGGAGTGAGCAGGACCGCAACAGTGTTACAATTATAGAACCCAAACAAACCAGATACCTGCTTTCAGCAGCCAAGGCCTCAGTGCTGGAGCAGAGCCTCAGAGAGAAAGCTGGCCCAGAATTTAAAAAAAAGAAAAAAAGGACAGGTTGGGAGCTTCAGTCATCCGCCAGCCTGAAAACGGCCCTCAGACCCTCACCCAGACTGGCCAGGCACCCCAGTGGGGACCCCCACCCTGAAGGGGGTGTGACCAGCTGCAAACAGCCATCATCCTGTCATCCAGGATGGCCAGGCACCCCAGTGGGGACCCCCACCCTGATCCAGGACACCCTTCAGGGCAAACCAGCTGGCCCCCACCCGTGCACCGGGCCTCTATCCTATATAGTAAAAGGGTAATATGCCTCCCGGCACCGGGATCAGCATGAGAGGGGGCAGCAACCAAACCCCCTGATCGCCCTGCGGCTCTGTGTGTGACAGGGGGCGGGGTCACAACCCCCTGATCAGCCCTGCTCTGTGTGTGACAGGGTGCGGCGCCCCAACCCCCACCCTCCACAGGCCCTGCTCTGTGTGTGACGGGGTAGAGCCATAACCTCCCCATCGGCCCTGCCCTGAGTGTGATAGTGGCGGCGCCCCAACCCCCTGATCGGCCCTGCTCTGTGGGTGATAGAGGTCGGAGCCCCAACCCCCTGATCCGCCTTGCTCTGTGTGTGACAGGGGCGGTGCCCCAACTCCCCTATCAGCCCTACTCTGTGAGTGACAGGGGGGAGCTCCTCAACCCCCTAATCGGCCCTGCTCTGTGTGTGACAGGGGGGAGCTCCCCAACCCCCTGATCAGCCTTGCTCTGTGCGTGACAGGGTACGGAGCCCCAACCCCCCCGATGGGCCCTGCTCTGTGCATGACAGGGGGTGGTGCCCCAACCCCCAAATCGGCCCTGCTCTGAGCCTGACCAGGGCCTGCACCTAGGGATTGGGCCTGCCCTCTGCCACCCGGGAGCAGGCCTAAGCCAGCAGGTCATTATCTCCTGAGGGGTCCCAGACTGCAAGAGGGAACAGGCCAGGCTGAGGGACCCCCTCTCCCCACTGAGTGCACAAATTTTTGTGCACCGGGCCTCTAGTCTAGTATATAATAGTGAAACAGGGAGATAATAGCAGCAATAAACTGTGTAAATGAGGAAGACTGAGAGATACACAGCAGTGTTTGGTAAACAGCTGTAATGAACTCCTGTAAAGTGTATTATGAGGGTCCTTTGCTCTAGCAGTTCTTCATTAGACACTTATTCTGCCCTCTGGGAATGCAATCCCTGACTACTGGTCCTGAGGCCCCCTGCTCTACTCTTTGAGAAGTTCCTTCTTGTCTGTTATCATCTGTGGCAACATCTCAAGGGAGCTTTGGGTATATGCTTATTGGAAATTATTCATATTTTGCAGTTATTCCCTGTTCAGGAAAGTTTGAGTACCCATGGCTTGTTTGAAGACTCAAGAAGTCAAAGGCATATATGGTTTCCTCGGCAATACAATGCTCTCAACAACTTCGGAAGATTTTGATCTTCTTGGATCTAATCAGTTCCACTTGTCAATAAGCACACCTGAAATTTATTCCAAAATACAACTCAAATCTGGTTTATGCTTTTGCCGCCTCCCTTCCATGTTTCTCTCAACTTAGAGCATAAGGAAAACTATCCGCGGATCATATAAAGCTATAGTCTGAGGTAGAAATGCACTGTCTTTAATTCAGTTTCAAAGGTAGAGCTAAGTTCCTTGTTCAAGTAAGTCCTACTGGGCCTTTGTTGCTAAAAGGATTTATCATTTTCTTACTATTTAGAGTCAAGAAAGAGTTGCCTTTTGAGTTTTTGAGAGCCTGGATTTTTGCATACTTACTATTCCTTTTATTTCTGTTTGCAGACTGTGCAAGTCTTTCCTGAACTCGTTTCTCTCTTGTAATATCTTGTTAAAAACAAAGCATTAAGAAAAAGCCTAATCCTTACTCACTCTTTAAATCCACTTCCCCTAGAATGACTGATTCAGGTCTCCTTGCTTTACCTTTCAAGTAGGAGAAGGTTTCCCAGTTATTTTGCCACTGTATAACATCTTTATTGCTCCAATATTATTTTTCTTACCACTAGTTGCCTGATTAGACAATGCCTCCCCCCACCCTCTATTAGTTATGGCAGGTTGCCTACTATAACAAACAAACAAAAATCTTTGGAGTTTTAATAGAATAAAAGTTTATTTCTGCTTACTTAACAGTAGTGTGGAACCAATTGGAAAGAAAAGGATGTTGGGTCTATGTATTCATTTTTGACCCAGGCTGTTGGAGTCTGGGGATAAAATAGGAAATTATTTCTTAGAGATTTTAATGTGCTAGGGCTAAAAGTAGTACACTTCACTTCTGCTCATTGCATAGAATGCTGTTTCATGGCCACACATAAATGCTAGCAATTCTGGAAAATATAGACTAGCTTTGTGCCTAAGAAAAATTAAAAAAATATTAGGTAATCAAATGGTTGTCTGTGCCACTGTGAAGTAAAATAGTCATAGGCAAAAGGTCTTCCCTCACTTCCTTCCTGAGCTAAGTGAGGGGGAACTCAAAAAGATAACTCATGAGGACTGGTAGTGTTTTTAAGAAGGGGAAACCGAGTTCTCTTCCGTTAATGGGTGCTTTCTGAGCTTTAGTACCCTTCAAAGCATAGAGCATGGTGAGAGAGTACTGGTGGGAATTTTGGGGGGCCTAGGAGTATAGCATGTAGTCCTATTAAATTCCTCAATCTCACCCTGTGAAGGAAAGGGTTTAAGGGCCTAAGTAGTGAACAGAGACTGGCATCTGCTTTCTGAGGACACAAGGCTCCCTGGAGTAGTGGGAATTGAGGGATGAGCAATATATAGCAGTTTGTCTTGAGTAGAAAATCAGGATACTTGCATCCCTATTGCAGGTCTGCAAGGTTCCTGAGAGGTGGCTTCACATGGAGGCTCATAATGGGTAGGGAATGGACAACTTCTATATATGTTTAGGTAGCCATTAAGGAAAGTGACAAAATGCCCAACCCAGAGAAGTTGTTGAGAAATTTATATTATCGCCAGAAGAGCCAAAGGGAGACATGGCTGCTCTTCTAAAGAGGTCTCTTGAGCAATGGAGGAAGCTCAGAGAAAGTGAGCACCACCCTGAGGGAATTATGCACACTACCCATGTGGAGATCCTAATATCAGCCAAGTCCCCAATAGCAGACAAAATAAGACTCACCCAGAATGAGAACAGAAACACCACCAAACTACCAAGAGGAAGTTGTACACGGAGACCATGCCTTCTTTCATCTTTGTCTTTGCCCCACACTAGAGGAAGTAGAACCTGCTCCTCAACCCCATCTCCTCTAGGCACCTGAGGCTTAGTTTCTGTAGGGGGAGGAGAGGAAATTAGTTTTGGGTCAAGTTCAAGTTTTAAGTTTCAAAATGACTAAGATTAATTCTTTGTTGTTAACTTTATTGAGGAATAATTGATATACAATAAGCTGCACTTATTAGAGTAAACTTTAATATATATGAGAAATCACCAAAATCATTATCCATCACTTGCAACAAATGGCAAAATTTTTCTCATGTTCTTTTGTGAAACTCTTTATTGTCTGTCTTCTTACATCATACTTGTTGTATGTGGGTGTCCATTGCGGGTGTCAATAGTTCATTCCTTTTTATTACTGAGTTGTATTTCTTTGTTTGGATATTCTGTAATTTGTTTATCTATTCACCTGTTGATAGACAATTATACTGTTTTCAGTGTTGTACATCTTCAAAAAAAGCTACTATGATTATTTGCATACCAATATTTTTATAAATATACTTTCACTTCTTATGAGAAATGAAATGGATGGATTATATGGAAGATGTATGATGAACTGAATTGGAAATGGCCAAAGTGTTTCCCAACATGATTGTATCATTAAATAGTCTCACCATCATTGCATGGGAATTCTAGTTCTTCCATGTCCTTGACAATAGTTGGGCTTTTCAATTATAGTCTTTCTAAAAGCTCACGGTTATATTTGTTGTGATTTTTGTTTTCATTTCCTTAATGACTAAGGAGATTGAGCATCTTTTTATGTGTTTGCTTGCCATTTGTATGTTTTTGGTGAAGTGTTCAAATATTTGCCATTTTTTATTATTGAGTTTTAAAATTCATTATATATTCTGAACACAAGCTTTTTAGTCAAATATATTATTTAAAAACTAGAGGCCCGATGCACAAAATTCATGCAAGAGTAGGCCTTCCTTCCCCCAGCTGCCGGCACCAGCTTCCCTCTGGCACCTGGGACCTGGGCTTCCCTTGCAGCCCAGCTTCATCCAGAAAGTTGTCTGGAAGGACGTCCGGTCTAATTAGCATACTATGCTTTTATTATTATATTTTCCCCAAGTCTGTGGCTCGTCTATTTACTTTCTTAACATTGTCTTTTAAAAATAGAAGTTTTAAGTGAGATCGTATGTTATTTGTCTTTCAGTGGCAGGCTTATTTCACTTAGCATAATAATCTCCAGGTCCATCCATGCTGACTTATATGTGAAATCTAATAAAAAAATAAATGTACAAGCAAAATAGAACCAGAGGCATGGATACATGGAACAGAGTGGAGGGGGGTGGAAGGAGGTTGGATGAAAGAAGATGAAGGGATTAGCAAAAGAACACATATGTATAACCCATAGACACAGACAACAGTGTGGTGAAGGCCAGAGGGAAGAGGAGGAAAGGGGGTGGGGTGTGGGAGAGGTGAGGAAAAGAGAGGAAATGGGGATATCAGTTATAGTATAAACAACAAAAATAGCCGAAACCGGTTTGGCTCAGTGGATACAGAGTGTCAGCCTGCGGACTGAAAGGTTCCAGATTCAATTCTGGTCAAGGGCATTTACCTGGGTTGCGGGCACATCCCCAGTAGGAGATGTGCAGGAGGCAGCTGGTCGATGTTTCTCTCTCATTGATGTTTCTAACTCTCTATCTCTCTCCCTTCCTCTCTGTAAAAAATCAATAAAATATATTTAAACAACAACAACAACAACAAAAATAAAGTAACATTTTGATAAAGTCAAATTTTTTTATGGATCATTTTTTGTGTGTGTTATAACTAAGAAATCTTCAACTAATTTAAGATCACAGAGATTTTTCCTGTGTTTTCTTCTAGATTTCATGTTTTAATATATCTATAATTCTAGTTATTATTTTGTTCATGGCAGGAGTTATATATACATCAAGGTTCTTTTTTGCATGTGAATTTCTAATAGTTCCAATATAATTTATTGAAAAGACTATACTTTCTTCTCTAAATTACCTTTGTATCTTTGTATATATCAGTTGTCTATATGTGTATGAGACCATATATTTATTTGTACATATTTAAACCATTACCATATTGCTTTAATTATTGAAGTTTACAAATAAGACTTGAAGTCAGTAATTCTCTAACTTTGCTTTTCTTTTTCAAAGTTGTTTTGCCTTCTTTAGATTTTTTGCATTTCCTTTTCAACTTGTAACTTCCTATAAAAAAGAAACCCTGCTGGGATGTTAATTGGATTGCATTGAATTGATATATCAATTTAGAGAGAATTAATATTTTGACATAACTGAGTCTTCCAGTCCATGTACACAATATATGCCTCCATATTTTTAGACTTTTAAAAGTTTTCCCCAGCAATATTTTGTAGTGTCCAGTGTACAGATATTTCACATTTTTTCAAGTCTTTCTCTAAATATGTAATATTTATGGTGTTATTATAGATAATTTAATTTCTTAATTTATGATGGTTTCTATCATAAATGGAAATAAAGTTGATTTTTGTAGTTGATCTTTTATCCTGCAGCTTTGCTAAACTCAATTACTAGTTCTAGTAGCTATCTTACATATTCCATCAACTTTTCTACATAATTACTTTATCTGTGAATAAAGACAGTTTTTTTACTTTCTAATAGGGAAGCCATATATATTTTTTATTCATCAGTATGTGATGAATAGAAGTGATGACAGATGACAGCCTTACTTTGTTCTCTATCTGAGGGGAAATATCAGTCTTTCTCCATACATGTGACGCTAGCTGAAAGATTTTTATAGGTAATCTTTATCAGGTTGAGGAAGTTACCTCCTATTTCTAGTTTGCTGAGAGCCTTTTTTTTTCTTTAAACCAGGAATAGACATTGGATTCTGTCAAATGCTTCTTCAGCACTCATTTAGATAATCAAGTAGCTTTTTTTTTTTTTACTAACTTTTTTATTGATTGTTGAGAGAGAGAGAGAAAGAGAGAATGAGAATTGATTTGCTGTTCCACTTATTTATGCATTAGTTGGCTGATTCTTGTATGTGCTCTGGCTGGAGATCAAACCTGCAACCTTGACATATGGGATGATGCTCAAGCAACAGCTACATGGCCATGGTGGTCAAGTGGTTTTAATTTCTTAACATGGTAAATTATATTGATTGATTTTTGATAAAAATTACATTTTTTACTATTCCTGGGATAAATCCCACTTGGTTTTGATGTATTAATAGATTTAATTTTCTAAAATTTTGTTTAGAATATTTTTATATCATGAGATATATTGTTATATAGTTTTATTATGATACCTTTGTCTATTTTCGGTATCAGGGTGGTGCTGGCCTTATAAAATAAATTGGGAAATATTACTCCTGTTCAAATTTCTGAAAGTGTTTATGTAGAATTTTTGTTATTTATTCTTTAAGTATTTGTTAGAACACACCACTGAAGCCATCAAGCTTGGAGTTTTTTTGTGTGTGGGAAGGTTTTCAACTACAAATTCAATTTATTTAATATAGATAGAGCTATTAAGATGATCTATTTCTTCTTGATGAGACTTTGTAGTATCTTTCAAGAAATTTGTCCATACAAGTTAAGATGTTAAATTTATGGATATAAAGTTCATAACAGTCCCTGTTATTCTTTTAATATATGCAAACAATCTAGTTGTTACATCTTCCAGTTTCATTGATTTCCCTATTATTTTTAATATTGTTTTAAATGTGAAAAATAACCATAACTGACAAATTTAATTTAAGCAAGATGTTGTGAAGATTATTGTTCGGAAGGGTAGGAAAGTAAAATTCGACATTTGAGAATAATGACTGTAAAAAATAAAATAGTTTCACAGTAAGACAACTATTCTGGTTGCATATCCTATGTAATAAAAGGCTAATGTGTAAATCAACCTAACAGTGAGATGACTGGTCGCTATGACGTGCACTAACTATCAGGAGGCAGACGCTCAATGCAGGAGCTACCTCCTGGTGGTCAGTGTGCTCCCACAGGGGGAGCACTGCTCAGCCAGAAGCCCTGAGCTGGGCTCAAGACTGGCAAGCACAGCAGCAGTGGCAGGAGCCTCTTCCACCTCCACGGCAGCACTAAGGATGTCCAACTGCTGGTTTAGGCTGGCTCTCCAAGAGCCTAAGCCATCAGTCTGACATTCTCCGAGGGCTCCCGGACTGTGAGAGGGTGCAGGCTATGCTGAGAGACTCCCCCAAAGTGCATTAATTTCATGCACCATGCCTCTAGTGTATAATATAATTACATATTAATACTATCATTTAAGTATAATTTGATTGTTGATGCTCATTAATGCATTTTGAATGTCAAATAATATAGTGCAAAATTTCCCAAAGTGGGTGCCACCAAAAGACCTCTCTGAATGTTAATATATAGTATGTGAAAAAATTATCTTCAAAGAATAGGAATTACTGGTTTAAAATGAATTAGATAAATATCTGTTTTTGTATAATTTTCCGTATTTGTAACTATTACATTGTGGTATCTAATCTCCAAGAAAGGGATAAAAAGCACAGTATTTCCTAAATGTATTTGACCTGGTTGCTTCTTTTTATGAAGCAACTATTAGGACAAGAAATTAACAAAACACCTTTTGAAGAATATTAGTGGGTTGAAAGAGCTCTAAAGGTAAAGATTTCTAGCTTTAAATCATGACCCCAGAACCAATTTAATCGCAGGCAAGTAACTTAAAGCCTGTGAGTTTCAGTTCATCTTCAAAAAGGAGGAATTATGAGTTCCCTTTGGAATGTTCACAATTAGAGATAATAACTACAAAGCACCTGACATAACATTTGGCACAGAGTAGATGATCAAATATTGGTATAAATATTAATAATAATAGCTTATTTTCCAAAAGTATACAGGATCCTAAAACAGACAAGAGGTGCTTTGTTTCACTTGCTAGTGCTGAGATAGAGCATTGTGTAAAATATGGAATACTAATTTTCATATTCTTCTTTAAAAAATCATAACTGACCTATCTTTATATACAAAAATGATACCCAATAAAGAATGTATTATAATGCTGGGGCAGAATTGAGCTGCATGTTGGCATTCAGAAAGAATACCATGAATTTTAGCATATCTGCCTATCACTGATTTCTTATGTGATCTCAAATAATTTATTTATTAATTATCTTTTTTATTGAGGGTTTACAGATGTGCCCCCTCCCCCATTTTTTGCCTTTGCCCCTCACTCCCCAGTTCCCACCTTGCTCTAGGCCTTCACCACCCTATTCTCTGTGTTCTTATATGCATATAAGTTATTTGGTTAATCTCTTCTTGCCCTACCTTCCTCTTTCCCCCTGAGATTTGCCAGTCTGTTCCATATTTCCATGCCTCTGGTCCTATTTTATTCATCATTTTATTATGTTTATTAGGTTCCACATATAAGCGAGATCATGTGAAATTTGTCTTTCTCTGACTGGCTTATTTCTCTTAGCATAATCATTTCCAGGCCTCTCTATGCTGACTCAAAGGGTAGTAGATCCTTCTTTTTTTAAAGCTGCATAGTATTTCATTATGTAGATATACCATAGCATTTTTATCCCTTCATCTACTGATGGACATTTAGGCTGTTTCCAGGTCTTAGCTACTGTAAATAACACCGCTACGAACATAGGGGCGCATACATTCTTTCTGATTGGTATTTTGAAATTCTTAGGATATATTTCTAGAAGTGGGATCACTGTGTCAATGGCAGTTCCATATTTAATTTTCTGAGGAAACTCCACACTGTTTTCCATAGTGGCTGCACCAATCTGAATCTCCACTAGCAGTGTACTAGGGTTTCTTTTGTTTGTTTGTTTGTTTGTTTTTGTGGGGGGGTTTTCCCTCCACATACTTGCTAGCACTTGTTATTTGTTGATTTGTTGATGGTAGCCATTCTGGCAGTTGGGAGGTGATATTTCACTGTTGTTTGAATTTGCATCTCCCTGATGGTTAGTGACATTTAACATTTTTTTATATGTCTATTGGTCACTTGTATGTACTCTTTGGAGAAGTGTCTATTCAGGTCCTCTGCCCATTTTTTAATTGGATTTTCTTTTTGTTGAGTACATTATATATTTTGGAAATTAACCCCTCATCAGATGTGTCATTGGCAAATACGTTCTCCCATACAGTGGGTTCCCTTTCATTTTGATGCTGGTTTCTTTTGCTGTGTAGAAGCTGTTTAGTTTGGTGTAGTCCCGTTTGCTTATTTTTACCTTTGTTTCTCTTGCCAAAGGCAATGTATCAGTGAAAATTCTGCTTTGTAAAATGTTTCATATTTGGTTGCCTACATTTTCTTCTGGATTATTTATGATTTCATGACTTACATTTAAGTCTTTTATTCATTTTGAGTTTATTCTTGTGTATGATATAAGTTGGTGGTCTAGTTTCATTTTTTTACATACCTGTCTAGTTTTCCCACCACCATTTATTAAAAAGACTGTCTTGACTCCATTGTATGCTCTTGCCTCCTTTTTCAAATGTGAATTGAGTGTAATGGCTTGGGTCAATTTCTGGGTTCTCTGTTCTGTTCCATTGATCTGTATGCCTGTTCTTGTGCCAGTACCAGGCTCTTTTGAGTACAGTAGCTTTGTACTATAACTTGATATCCAGCATTGTGATCTATCCAACTTTGTTCTTCTTTCTCAAGATTGCTATGGTTATTTGGGGCCTGACCTCAAACAATTTAAATGCTTTTAAGCTTCATTTTCCTCATTTATAAATTGGAAAAATAGGACTGGAATTTTCATAATTGTTCAATTTTTAATACTGATAAATACTTATTCTTGAAGGATGTATGGCCTTTGTTTAATCTCTATTTCTAGTCTCTGATCCTCCCCCTCTCAACAATACTCTAGACATCTTTTCCTCAAACTTTAGCCTTTACAATTCTTATTCAGTTACAGTTACTGTAAATGCAACACTTTTGGTTGTCTACCCACCATTTACTTTTCCTCTTGTTTTTCACAAAACCTAGATTTATTCAGTTATACAACAGTGCCATATGCAACAATATGACCCCAAGAGATGATCCAGCTGCAGTAATATAACTCGTTCCTCTAAAGATGAACTGATTTTCCTTGCTAGTAATTGGTCCAGGAATGGAAATATGACCCAGTCCTAGCCAATGAACTGTGAAGTAAAATCCTGTTGGTGTGTAGTATTCCATTGTGTAGATGTGCCACAGTTTTCTAATCCACTTATCTACTGATGGGCACTTAGGCTGTTTCCAAATCTTAGCTATGGTGAATTGTGCCGCTATGAACACAGGGTTGCATATATCCTTTCTGATTGGTGTTTCTGGTTTCTTGGGATATATTCCTAGAAGTGGGATCACTGGGTCAAATGGGAGTTCCATTTTTAGTTTTTTGAAGAAACTCCATACTGTTTTCCACAGTGGCTGTACCAGTCTGCATTCCCACCAGCAGTGCAAGAGGGTTCCTTTTTCTCCACATCCTCGCCAGCACTTGTTGTTTGTTGATTTGTTGATGATAAGGGCACATATGTAATACCTTAATCAATAAAGAAAAAAATAAAATAATATAGAGTTGAGGGAAAAAAATAAAGGATGTTGCTAATCTAAAAACAAAATCTGTTGGTGCATCTTCTGGAAAATGATCTAAGTCCTAAGAGATAATCACACCACACGATGACCTCTCTCTTTTTATTGTCTAGATTAAACAATTGAACTACTTTTAGTCTTGATGTAATGCCTAGAAATGAGGTCAAAGCAAGGAGGGAAGAAAGGAGAGATGATGAAATCCTCAGGGTTTGATGACATTGTTGGAATGATTAAGTAACTTGCCCTGTAACCTGAACTTTCTGTGACTTTCTGTTACATGAAATACTAATTTTTTTGTGTGTGTTTAAATTTCCTTAGATTTTCTGTTACTTGTGGCCAAAACATACTAACTTACAAATGTTTACATCATTCCCTGATAGTTCCTAATTTTATTTTAATACTCTTTACTTTTGTTCTTTTGCTAATAAAATTAAAAGCAGCTGAGCATTTCAAAATACAAAATGCAAATTTGAAAAAGGAGTATATCTGTGGTAAACAATTGTTGGGGTTAAAGTCCATGGGGTCTTACCATATCTTCAGGTAATAGCTGTGCTCTCTGACGCTACAAAGTAATACTTATAATGACAGGCAGCTAGTCTAGGAAATACAATCTGTTTAATTAATTCCTTATCAAAGAACCCTATTATTTCACCTTATATATTTTTTATTTTGAAAATTTTTATTAAAATCTAAATTTTAATACTAGTTTTTATATATTTTGTTCCTCTAAAAATAAAATATTTTTTAATGAAGACTATAGGAGAACTAAGTTTTTGCCTAAAATGAATATTTTCATAAGTCTCTTCTTACCTACAAAAAATAGCACTTGGTGTTAGAAACTCTTAATTGTTTATAGAATCAGTGAACAACTCTTATAAAATGAGTAAGTTTTAGATTCCAGGACTTAGGTCTGACATTCATTAGCTATGAGGAAAGAGGTAGATGAAATAAACAATTCTAATGAAATGGAAATTTATGGACACATTATATTTCACGTGAACAATTGTATAAAATTTAATTTCTACACAATTTAATATATATTGGATCACTATTTAAAATGTGCTGTAAATCCTGTTATGGAGGAATTAGCCTCAGAAATGTCCACAGCCATCAAACGGAGTTTAGTTACCCATGAGGGTTCCAACAGCAAACTCCTCAAAGGTGGGATGTTTTATGCCACTAACTTACTGCATGTGGAAAAGCATTTTTTAGAAGCTTAATTTATTTTCACTTGAAGCCTTTATATAAATTATTATTTACTTGGTGTAAGGTGTGTACATGGTGTTTTGTCAGTCATTGGCAGTAACTCACTCACTCTTTGAGCAAGGCTTCCTTTATCACAAAATATTGCTCACTGTCAAATGAAGTTGAATGGTTGCCATACCAAGAATGAACATGATGCTTTGATAATAATTTTGGACTTGTCTGTTGTAATTCATTCAAATACCACAAGCTAATCCACTAAGAAACATGCTTTGATTTTCATTCTCATCATTAGAATAGGTGAGTCATACAGGAGGTCTGAGGTACTTTATGATTTATATCCAGGAAATTTTGGAAATGCCAAATTCCATATTTTTCATAATAGATATAGCAGATTTCTTAAGTTAAGATTTTTTTTTGGAATTTTTAAAGACATGGGTAGATATCCAAATGTTTCAATGCTTATTCTCTTAGAATGTCAGGCTTTAGTTAGGTGATTTTTTTTCTCTTTTTATTTTTCACTGTCTACACTTAAAGGAGAGGAAACACTCCTCAGGGTCAGGGTTATCTAGCTGGGGAGGGAGTCTACATTTATTCTGTGACTGCTGTTGATGGGGGGTATCTCCTAAGTTGAGGTCCCTTGTTTTCACTTAGGGATCTAGACTGATAAATGGATGTTGACATGAGCAACATCTTCTTTTGGAGTAGACTGTTGGCCTTCTCCCTTTTGGAGTAGCTTGAGATTTTTATGTCAGAATCTCAATTGGGGTATAATTTTGGTTTTGGACTCTCAACTATTCATTCTGCAATACTGAGAACATTTGCCTATGTCTAATTGACTTGTTTTGAGGAGTTGTGCCAGGAACCACATAGGCTCTGAACTGAAAAGCACACCTGTGTTATTTAGGAACACACCGTTCTGTAATACTCATCTTTTTGCATACTCCTCACCCTCTTTCCTCTTCGCCTCCTTTGGCACTCTCTCCCCTCACCTTCCCAAGGTGGCATCCATTCCACTGTAGCTATGACACCTGAGAGGTACCCTAGACACATCTTTGAAAAGATGAATTACAAAAGCTCAGAACTTGGTTACATGGAAACAGGTGCTGTTTTGCCATCTTCCCCATCTCTATGACTAATAATCACATTGCAGGTGGAACGTTAATTATTTTTACTTACAACTGTAATTTTGTGAATCTATGCATATTCAGCCCGCAGGCTAACCTTTTTACTACTTGGTAAATTTCTTCTTTGAAACATCTAATATTTATAAAGCATGTCCCAAAATTCACGCAAGAAGTAATTTTGATAGAAAATACAGGTTTATAGTTAAAAATTGTAAAGTTTTTATTGATCCATAAAGTACATAGTATAGGGTTATGTGTGGAGCAGCATATTGGGTAAATGACCTCCACGGCTTTGCTGGCACATACACATTCATTTGTTATTGCCTGAGCAGCTGCATTTTCGAAGAAGAATGGTCCAATGATGCCTCCAGCCCAAAACCCGCACCAAACAGTGTCACGTTGTGGATGCATTTGTTTCTCAACAATCACTCTGATTTTCTGAACCCCAAATGTGACTATTTTGTCGATTAACCAAGCCATCAGGATGAAAATGAGCCTCATTGAAATTCAGCCACATTTATGCAAAACAGTCATGGAAAATTTCAACAAAAGAGTGCGTATGTGCCAGCAAAGCCGTGGAAGCCATTTACCCAATATGCTGCTCCATACATAACCCTATACTGTATACTTTATGAATCAATAAAAACTTTACAATTTTTAACTATAAACCTGTATTTTCTATCAAAATTACTTCTTGCGTGAATTTTGGGACAACCTTCATCTATTTCCCTGGCAGCATTCAACTAATGCTACTAATAACACTTACCATGTTGTTTTAATCTCCTACTTTGACTAGACTCTGAACTTGCGAGCAAAGTTGGTGCTTTATTTTTCTTTTATTCCCACACCCTAACAATGTGATTGATATAGAGTAGGTGCTTAATAAAAGTTGAAGGAAAGAATATGGATATACCTCAGAAATGCGTGGCAACCTCACTCAGGGGTGGCCTTGAAAAATAGTAGTGATCAAAAACTCTCCCAGTGGACAGAGTTTTGGGAAGTGCATCTACTAGAATAGATATGAAATATGGGTAGAGACAAATGGCCTAGCAGGAACCTTAAAAGGAAAAAGAATTACAAATTTGAAATAAGATGGTATGGGGTAGAAACATGTGAATAAACATAGGAATGGGCACAAAGTGGAAAGATCTTTATATCAGTAGTTCATGCTCACCAGAGGACATTCAGTACAGAAAGGCACTAAACAACCAAGTTAACAATATGACCCAACCAGTTTTGATGTTAGCTAGCCTCTATCATTGTCTGCTCAATGCTGGCAGGATGGGTACATAAGTGCCAGTGACAAAGATGGAGGCTTCAAATAATGTCACAGCCTCGTACTTATCAAGGCTGAGCTATATATTGCAACTGCCGAATGTTTCTAATCTGCCAGCAGTGAAACAAGTACTGAGCTTTCCTTATGGCATCATTTCTCCAGGAGATAAATTTGCCCCTTGTTGGCAGGCTGATTATGTTATTGGGCATTTTTCGTCTTTGGAGAGCCAGTGGTTCATTCTTATAAGAATTTGCATATATTCCAGGTGTGGGTTTGCTTTTTCTGTCCATAGGACCTTGGCCCATATCATCACCTGAAGATTTAAGTGTTTTATCCACTGGTGTGAGATTCACATAACAGTGCATCAGAACAGGGGACATGCCTTATATAAAAAATGGTGTGGGAATGGACCCATGACCACGGGATAAACTGGCCATGTCACATATTGAACTACCTAGAGCAGTGGTTCTCAACCTTCCTAATGCCACGTCCCTTTAATACAGTTCCTCATGTTGTGGTGACCCCCAACCATAAAATTACTTTTGTTGCTACTTCATAACTGTAATTTTGCTACTGTTATGAATCATAATGTAAATATCTGATATGCAGGATGTATTTTCATTGTTACAAATTGAACATAATTAAAGCATAGTGTTTAATCACAAAAACAGTATGTAATTATACATGTGTTTTCCGATGGTCTTAGGCAACCCCTGTGAAGTGTCATTCGACCCCCAAAGGGGTCGCGACCCACAGGTTGAGAACGGCTGACCTAGAGGCTGATAGCCAGAGAGAACATTGGGATCACCTGCTGAAGACACAGATAAAATGCCAGTTTTAGAGTGACAATTTGCATGAATGACATGCTATTCTTCAGGACACAGTGTTGTTGTAGAAGACCGAAGAAACCCAAGCGACGCTTAGAGAAATGGAGTTACACAGCTTTATTATGCTGGCGGTCTCAGAGGAGTCACCTCCAGAGTTTGAGCAAATCAATATGGTGGAAGCCCTTCTTTTATCCCCTATTGGTTTCTTTGTCCCCCAAATATGGATGGGGACTTTTGGACCTTTTGTGAGCTTTGCAAAATGCCCTGTGGGTTGGGATGGGGGTCTTGAGATCATATCTAAGGGCCTGGCCTGGTGCCAGCGCTGATAACCCCCTTCTGGGGTTGTGTGTTGTTCATGGTTTATGGCTTCTGTAAAATGTGAGCATTGAAGTAACAGGTCTTGCAAGACCAGATTGTGGAGAAAATGGACAGTGACTTGATTATAGGTTATCAAGAATGTATATTAGGTTACTGCACAGATTCAGATTGCTAGCCCCCCAAACATCAGGGTTACATTGGAATTAGCCTTTTAGCCTTCTCATCATATGCATTGAATCAAAGAAACTGTATGGTATTGGGGAAAGGAAAACAGGTGGAAGAAGGAGTGGCTCTATGTATTGTGACTTCCCATAACCCAGTGTGGGCATTTGGCTCTGAAGGATTAGAAGTACTAGGCTCCCAAAAGGCCACCCTTTTAGCAAGGGGACTCAGAGAAGTTACCATTGAATTTTAAACTACACATCTGTGTTCCTTATATCCTAATACCAGCATGCAAGAACAGGTGTCAACATCTTGGTAGAGGTAAATGACTCCAATCATGAGGAGGTAGACCTGCTGCTATACAATGAGACAGGAAGGGATATGTGTTGAACTCAGGTGCCCCTTGGTGCTCACTTTCCCAAAGGTTACTGCAAGTGACTAATATCCAGCAACCTCAGCCTGAAGAGTGCATGGTGACCATGGAACCAGGGTGCTTGAGCATGAGGATTTGGGCCAGGGCACCAGATAAACCACCAAGTCCAGAGGAGGCGGACGCTAAGTGTGAAGGAAATCTAAAACACATTTTGTAGGAGAGACATGATGAGTATCAACTGTGGACCTGAGACAGTTATAGAAGCAAAGACTGTTGTTCATCTCACTAAACTCTCTTCTAAGTTTTCCCTCTGGGGGAGAGGCCCACTAAAATCCTAAAGGAACAATTTCCCAAACGTAGATTATATCTGAGTGGTACAAAGGAAGGTGTGCAGTAGATAATGGCCTACTTCACCCAATTCCTCTTCCAAGAAAGCTTTGGATGACAAATTTGTGGAGTGTGGTTAGCAGACAGCCTGCGGGTACCAGCTCCCCAGCATCTGCTTCAGCTGCATAGAGTTGTTTCACTGGAGGTCTCTCCCTCCCAGGGGCAGTTTGCATCCATTGGCAGACTGAGACAAACCCATAGAAGCCTTTTCCATTTTAGCTTGGTGAAGGAAGGCTTTCATGGGCAACAGTCATTCCACTTATTCTCTCCAGGTGACAGAAGCTTCTTTATACCTGCATCACAGTTGGACTTTTCCCTCTGCCCCATCTTAATTCTTTTTCTCTTTCTCTCATACGTGCAGATCCCTAATAAATGTTGGCACAAAATGAGGCTGAAAAAGTGTGAAGAAGTTTGATTGAAGGGAATCTTGTCAGCTTGCCTTCATATTTTGGGTGTCATCTGAGGACAATTGGAATCTGTTGGAGAGTTTTAAGCAGAGGGGTGGCATACTTAGATTTGCATTTTAAAAGGTTACTTTATCTGCAGAAATGAGTGAATAGGAATGGGAACAGTGTTACTGTCCTGGAGGTGGGGTCAATGGAACTGTGTTCTGCTGTAAAAATTTAAGCAAGTGGTGTGTTGGCTTGGATTAATACTGTGACAATGGCTATAGGCTTGTTATTTATTTTGGGGGGAGGGGTGAAGGAATGCAAATAAAGGAGAGTCACAGGAAACTTCCTGTTTTGGGCTTGAGCTACCAGGAGGAGATTCAACAAGATTCTTCTATAAAGAAGATGCAATGGAATAGCTCCATTTATAGTCAAAAGAACAATTTCTAAAAAGAAAGCCCTTATTATAAAGATGAATACCAGACTTGCTGTGTTTTGGTGTCGGGATTTTTGTTCTCCTGTGTTCCTGTTACTGACTTACTGAACTGCATTTTGCAGCACATGATTTAGGATAAGGAGACCCTGCCCCAACAGGACTGTGGCTGAAGACCTGTTTCCTCTCTAAATCTTGTTTTGCTTCCGTATCATACTATCTTGGCTCTGGGCATCAAAGTCATACAATGAAAAGATCAATTGCGTTGGGAACTATCCCAACTATGATTTGAAAGAGGTGGTTTCCTTTTTATCTTAATAAAGACATTATATCTGAAGTATAATTCTGCATCTGACCCATTGTCTCTCAGATCACTCTTTGATGGAATTAAAGACAAAATTGCCAAAGTAAATTATGTTATCTTCCCCGAGTGTTGACTGATGATGAACAGACCACTTCTTTAACTAAATATCAAGATTTTTTGTTTCATACTTTCAATCTTGGAATGCCTTTATCATATTTGTTTCAATTCTTTTTTTATTTATTTTAGAGACTGAGGAGATTAGATGGAATAAAGGAGGAAGTTCTAGAGCTGGCAGTCAATAGCAAATGTAGAAAAAAACTGTCAGGCTCTCTGGATTCTAAATTAGCTGGTAAGAGGCTGGAAAGAAAAGCAGAGATAGATGGATGTCTTTGATTCCAGCATTGAATTTCCAAAAGAGAAAAGCCGATGATTTCTTTAGATGTTAAAAGCCAAATTTTATTATTTTCCAGAGTCTCAGGGAAAGATTAAGTAATTCATTATAAAAAATTCCTATGCAGTAGAAATAAGCACCTAATATTTTAGGTATGTAAGAAATGAAACAATCCTTATAAGTGATTTTTCCAGATAGCTTATTTGTATTAAATGCTAAAATTTTAATTTTTTGAAGAAATCTTTTAAAGTGTGTTACTTATTTCTGTAACTTTTCAGAAAAAGTTTATTTGGTACTAAATTTAAACATTTTCTTAGTGTCCCAGGACTATCATTATGAATAACAATGAATGAGCCCTAGTGTGACACAATAATATTCTCAATGATTCTCTTATTTGGTTTGTTTTATACTGAATGGCTTTAGGTTTCCATGCTTTTAAATGTATTGCTTCTATAGTTTTAGTTTTTCTTACTTTTTTAAATGATATGTATATACATCAGTAACCAGAGTTTCTTGTAAGAAACACAGATTTAAATTATAGATATGTTACAACTCTGGCTATTTAATTAGTTTTTCACTATGTATTTATTCATTTACTTTACTTTTTTTCCACTTGCTTATTCTTCCCAACATAACTGGAATAGGTTATGAGATAAGAGAGCAAAAGTACTCTCCTAATGAGACCATACATTGTTCTAGTTGAGAAAAATTAAATAACTTATATGTCCTGGTAACAGATATTATCTTAATTTATATTGTGAAATTACATATAGGGTGCTTTGCCACTTATAGACACAAAATGAAGCTACTTAGTTCTTAACTGGCCTTCTTCATCCTGAGTTTTCTCTACCAAGTTCAATTCTTGAGGAGCAGAGAAGGAAACCACTAGAGAAGGCCACTTCCCTAGCTGTCAGTGATTTATGATGTATATTCACCAGGGTAGGGAGTGTGTCTGGGTAGAACGTGAGGAGGCCTAAGGAGAATTGGAAGACAGCAGAAATGACCACTAAAAATGGCATGTGGGGCCCAGATCATCTTAAATTGTTGCAGGGAGAAGTTTCATAGCTGATTTTTTATTTCCCTTTTTGAGGGGAAATTATTAATAAAATAAATATTAAAACATAAATAAATAAAATGATAAGAATTTAATAATGTACAAATAATATTCAACTTTTTTATTTTCTTGTTTTGAAAACTCAAGCTCCTTTGTAACTCTAACAGATCAATAGTCTTTTTGGACTCCTTCTCTAAAGATTGATTTTAGTTTTTCTGGACTTCAGTGGCCCACGGCACATCACATTTCCATCTGCTCCTTCTTTTAGGAAGATAAGAAAGTGTTTTTGAAATATCCTCTGTGGTTTTGAGGCAGGAAGTTATGGAGAAAAAAAGATATTCAAATTATTTATCTTTGCTCTAGCAAGCCCTGGTTTTGCAATAAATATACTGCTTGGGAAAAATTATTCCTGACCCAAGCAAGCCCTGTGGATATACATTTTTATTTAGTTTCTTAAAAATTATACTCTCATTTGTTATACTATTCACATATACATATTTGGCATGCATGTATAAATACACATTTTCTTATCTATCTTTCTTGTTACTATAAAAAATATGGTAAGAATAGAAATGAAGGCCCATCACCTCAAAGAATCTAAAGCTAATATGTTATTTAACTCACAAGTGCATTTTGGGGGCTACTGTAGGTGCTGGGCATACTTCCATGCAAAGATTGTATACCGTGTTCAGCATTGAGTGGACCTCAGATTAGACATTTCACAATGAAAGAAGAAACAACTTCAATATCTGATCAATAGAGAAATGGTTACATAAATGGCAGTGTTGCCATTGAAAAGAATGTTGTGTAGTTATTAAAAAGAATGAGGAAAAGCCTTATATACTAAGTTGGACACATTTCTAAGACATATTAAAGGGAAAAAAAAGCAAGTCTAAGAACTTTGTACATGACATGACCCCACTTAGGTTAAAATAAATCCTTTTATATAATATGCATATGTCAAACATTTATATTTTATATATAGATCTTTTTCTATCCCACAGACAATAGAAACTAGAACAATACATAACACCTGTGACCCCAGGGAAGGGAGAAGTTGAATGTAAGTCAAGGAGGTACTTGTTTTGTTTTAACAAATTCTGCATTGTTTGAATGTCTTAGAAGAATATATTCTGCTTTTAGTTCTTTATATTTTTTAATATAAGTGGGTGACAAATAATTGGAGTAAGATCCAGAAGACATATAAATCTTTAAAAATTATTTTCAATTATGGCAACATTTAAATAGCATAGAGTTTAGCATCATAATCATTTATAAGTGTACAGTACAGTGGCAATAAATACTTTGACATTGCTGTGCTACCATCCATTACCAGCACTCTTTTCATCTTTCAAAATTAAAACTCTGTACCTCTTAATTCCCCATTTCCCCTACCCCCAGACGCTGACAACTACCATTCTACTTTCTGCATATATATATATATATGTCCTATATAATAAAAAGGTAATATGCAAATTGACTGTCACAACCTCACACAAGATGGCTGCCTCCCTGTGGTCACCAGATGGCCACTACAAGATGGCTGGCAGGGGAGGGCAGTTGGGGGCAACCAGGCCAGCAGGGGAGGGAAGTTAGGGGTGACCAGGTCAGCAGGGGAGGGCAGATGGGGGGGACCGGGCCTGCAAGAGAGAGCATTTGGGGGCAACTAGGCTGGCAGGGGAGGGCAGTTAGGGGTGACTGGGCCGGCAGGGGAGGGCAGTTGGGGGGAACTGGGCCTGCTGGAGAGAGCATTTGGGGGCAACTATGCTGGCAAGGGAGGGAAGTTAGGGGCGACCAGGCCAGCAGGGGAGGGTAGTTGGGGGGGACCAGGTCTGCAGGGGAGGAAGGGCAGTTAGGGGCGACCAGGCCTGCAGGGGAGAGCAGTTGAGGGCAATCAGTTAGGCAGGCAGGCAGACAGGCAAGTGGTTGGGAGCCAGCAGTCCCGGATTGTGAGAGGGATGTCTGACTGCCGGTTTAGGCCTGATCCCTGTGGGACATCCTCTGAGGGGTCCCATATTGGAGAGGGTGTAGGCTTAGCTGAGGGACCCCCCCCCCCCCCAGTGCACGAATTTCGTGCACAGGGCCTCTGAGATATACACACACACACACACACACACACACACACACACACACACACATGTACATCAGAAAGCTTAACTTTTCTTTTTCTTTTGATAAGAAAGGTAAGATCATTTCAAAGGAAATAATATAATTTGGCACATTATTTCACAGCTAAGGGACCTACTCTTCCTCTGCCGCTGCTTTGGATTTGTTTTACAATAGATGAATTACTGCCTGGGCCTTTTCACCTGGGAACAGTCCTTGCAGAGTTCCTTGGTGCAGCCCTGGGGTTGATTTCTTGATTTCTTGAGCAGGCTGCAGATAGGCACCAAAAGATTGGAGAGGACTGAGACCACTGCTGTGCTGAGCTTTGCACCAACTGAATAGCAGTACAAAGAGGGTTCCAGCAGGAGTGTGGAGAATGTGCAGAATTTCATTGTGCAAAGGACTCATATGTATGAGAGAATTAACAGCAGAAATCACCATTTCATTCTGTGGCTGAATCTGAGAAAAAAGGCACCGCACCCAGTTATCAGCGCCCTGCACCAGTGCAGTGGAGCCTGGACATGCCGGCTGCTTCTATGAACTTAACTACTCTAGGTACTTTATACAAGTGGAATCATACAGTATTTGTCTTTTTTATGACTGGTTTATTTCATTCAGCATGTCAGAATGTTCTTCCTTTTCAAGCCTGAATAATATATTAATATTACATTGTGTGTGTATGTATACATATATATCACATTTTGCTTATGCATTATGTAACTCTTTTTAAATATATATGTTTTTATTGATTTGAGAGAGAGAGGAAGGAAGAGGGAGAGAGAGAGAAACATCATTGTGAGAGAAATATTGATTGGTTGCCTCCCGCTTGCACCAGACTATGGATGGAACCTGCATCCCCGGTAAGTGCCCTGACCAGGAATCAAAACTGTGATCTTTTGGTGCATAGGATGCTGCTTCCCCAACTGAGACACACAGGCCAGAGCTTATGAAACTTTTTAAAGTGATTTTTCCTTTGGCTTTAATACATAATAAAAATGTGGATAAAAGATGAATAGTCTCTCTGAGAGTTAAAAAAACCTCTATTTTGGTGTCATTAGGGATATGCATCAACAAAGAATTGGAAAACTAAAGACTTGCCTCTATGTGTTGTAGAATGAATACTTTAAGTAAGACCAGACAGTTATGGTATAATTTCACTATTTTTGAGTTTTATGTCAAACATTTCATCACATGCAAATTTGTTAGTGCCCTTCTATTTAAACTCCTGCAGGAACCAATTAAATGGAGTTTTAGGATATTTTACAAGAAGAGTAATTAGCAAGACAGGACTTTAAACTTTACCTAATTTACCCTGTATCCGGAGGCATAACTAAAACTTTATTATATAAAAGAATTGAGGAAATTGAAAACAGAGGATTGCAGAATGTTAACATAACTTCATCCCTGTACATTTAACATTTGTATTGCCAAGTGCCAGTAGGAATTCCTTCTGCATTTTATTTTTGCCTAATTAATTGTGTCATGAATTCTAAAACAATATGGAGCCAAAATGGAAAGAAGGAGAAAAAAGAATATCTCCATGTTCTCTTTGTTAAATACTTACAGGCTGCATATCTGTGACCCACAAGTTTTCAAAGAATATGCTCTAGGTATTCTTCAAAAAGAATAAAAATATTTTGTTTTCTTTTTGTATTAATATGAAGCACACACAATAACTTACTCCCACATGTCAGAATAACATATTATATAATTTTAGACAAGAATTGCAATAGTTTAACCAAGGCCACTGTCAGTTCAAGAAAACTGAGACTTTGTGTCTTTATTCTTTGTGGCATATGCCGCTTCTCTTTTTCCTTTGCCCAATTTCCCTTCTTATTCTCTTCCCTTTCCCCTGTCTTTCTCATTGAGCTATATAGTAATGTACGTTTAGGCTGTAATTTTCACTGGCAGCAGTAGTATAATTTTTTTTACTTGTTTTGGCTTAAAGTTCATTCTTCTTTTCAGACTCACTTATCATTGTATCATTAATAATTGTAGTTTTTTACACTCTCAGAGAAAAGCTGTGTAAAAAGACTAGCAAAAGTGCTCACAAAAGGGAAATGGCAGCTCTGAAAAATGCAAGAAAATAAGTGAAGGTATTGTATAGATATTTTTATCATTATAGGTTTTCTGCTTAAAACAGTATTTTTTCATATTTGTCCATTGTTATTTAATATTCTCAAAAAGGGATGGTTGGTGAATGAAAATTATGTAGACATACATAGTAAATATATAATAAGTAGTGTTAAAACATGTATATCTTTTGAAAGTTAATGAAAGGAACCCTAAGTGGAACATTTTTCTTGATTTTTAGTATTATGATAAAGAACAGAGGTATTCACTAAATATTCAATAAATGTATATTAAACTAATTGAAAGTCAGATGTTATCTATTTATAATTACACCTATAAAATAGGTAAGATTAGCTATGTATAAAGTAGTATCTTAAAAGTCTCATCACAAGAAAAAAAATTCTGTGACTTTGTATGGTGATGAATGGTAACTAGACTTATGATAGTGATCATTTCATAATCTCTCTCTCTCTCTCTCTCTCTCTCTCTCTCTCTCTATATATATATATATATATATATATATATACTAGAGGCCCAGTGCACAAAAATTTGTGCACTCGGGGGCGGGGGGGGGAGGTCCCTCAGCCCGCCCTGTGCCCTCTCACAGTCTGGCACCCCTTGGGGGATGACCATCTGCTGGCTGAGGCCTGCTCTCCAGGGGATTGGGCCTAAGCTGGCAATCAGACATCCCTCTGGCAGCCCGGCAGCCCTCGGGGGATGTCCACTTGCCAGCAGGGAGCAGGCTTAAACTGAAGTCGGACATCCTTAGCGCTGCTGAAGAGGCAGGAGAGGCTCCCACCACCACCGCTGTACTGGCAGCCATCAGCCTGGCTTGTGGCTGAGCAGAGCTCCTCCATGTGGGAGCTAACAGACCACCACCAGAGGGCAGCTCCTGCATTGAGCATCTGCCCCCTGGTGCTCAGTGTGTGTCATAGTGGCCAGTCATTCCCAGTCTTTCTGCTGTTAGGGTCAGTTTGCATATTACCCTTTTACTATATAGGATAGAGACCTGGTGCATGGGTGGGGGCCGGCTGGTTTGCCCTGAAGGGTTTCCCGGATCAGGGTGGGGGTCCCCACTGGGGTGCCTGGCCAGCCTGGATGAGGGTCTGAGGGCTGTTTTCAGGCTGCCCGCACCCCCTTCAGGGTGGGGGGTCCCCACTCTGGTGCCTGACCAGTCTGGATGAGGGGCTGAGGGGCTTTCTTGTAAAACTATATATTATATATATACCAGAGGCCCGGTGCACAAAAATTTGTGCACTCGGGGCGGGGGGGGTCCCCCTCAGCCCGGCCTGTGCCCTCTCACAGTCTGGGACTCCTCAGGGGATATCCATCTGCTGGCTGAGGCCCGCTCCCCAGGGGGATCTGGCCTAAGCTGGCAGTCAGACATCCCTCTGGCAGCCCAGCAGCCCTCAGGGGATGTCCACTTGCCAGTGGGGAGCAGACCTAAGATGTATTCGGACATCCTTAGCGCTGCTGAGGAGGCAGGAGAGGCTCCCGCCACCACCGCTGTGCTGGCAGCGATCAGCCTGGCTTGTGGCTGAGCAGAGCTCCCCATGTGAGAGAGCACTGACTACCACGGGTAGATGCTCAACACAGGAGCTACCGTGATGCGCACTGGCCATTTACAGAGAAACGGTAGCGTGGACCTGGCGCCCACAAAGCAACACTCAGCTTCCCCCAAGTGGGACACAGACCCCGCCACCACTCCAGAGCAACAGCCCACCAAATCTCAGCTGATGCTGCCGAGACCCCATGACCAGTCTGGAAAGGGTCGCTGTGGGCACCGGGTAATGACATCATGTAGCAACGCTCGGCTTCCTCTCCCTAGTGACTAGCCTCTTTGCAGGATCTTCAACCTAGGAACACAACTTGCTTTATAGTGAGGTGGAAACATTTACACTTTAACCAAATGTCTGTGAAGCATTTTCCCGTGCCTCATCTCATTTGATCCTCAGAGAAGTCCTGGAGTAGGTAGATAGGAGACTCGGTAGAATCCTATTTTCTTTTGATTAGCTAGAACACAGAGATTTAGCAAGCTTAGCAACTTTACCCAACTGAAAAGAAGTAAGAAATGGTGGACCTTGAAAATGACTTCAGGTTTTCTCACTACGCAGAATATAGTCAAACACTGCTGCAGTTAAATATTTTACCTTTTGTTCTCCCTGCATGATCTACAATAATAATCTGCTTTGTGTTGATATTTACTGCTGTGTTGTTGATAATTACCTGAAAGAGAAGTTGGGGTGCTTCACTGGGCTGGATAAAGTTTAGCTAAATCAGAAAGCAGGTCTAATTAAGTAAGTTTATTCAATATATATAAAAGGCTAAGTTGATTTGCACGTGTGTGATTCATATAAAGCTCTCGCTGGTGCCAATCACACGTGTGTATTTCAATCTGTCATTGTCCATCATGAATTTGCTTAACACTTCTATTATAGAAAAGGGGGGAATAGTGATATTAAAACATTTCTTCTAATTAATTTCCTTTCAATGTGCACAAATTTGTGCACTGGATCACTACTATACAAATATTAAATCATTGTATTGTAAAGCTGCAACTAATATAATATTATATGTCAATTATACCTCAATCTATATATATATAAAAGGCTAAGCGACCGAATGACCAGTTGACTTGTCGCTATGATGTGCACTGACCACCAGGGAGCAGATGTTCAATGCAGAAGCTGACCCCTGGTGGTCAGTGTGCTCCCACAGTGGGAGCACCGCTCAGCTGACTGACCCATCCTTGCAGCCACTCACTACCTCAGTAGTCCTGCAGATCCAATCTCTGGAGAATGGGCCAGGCACCAACAGACTGGTGCCGCAGCCTCCTGGAAGTTGGCTTCAAGCACTGAGTCTGCTTCCCCTCCCTAGACACTCCACAAGGAAGAAATCATATAAAAGTGGCTGCTAGGTCGCTCCCGACAACTGGTGCAAACATCAGCAGGACCGATTCAGATCCTGGGCCAGCAAGGGTGTCCCACCACCCACCCGGAGGGCTGATTGCATCCTGGCCCCCCTCACCCCCCTCAGGATGGGCATCAGACACAGGGCTCAGGGCTGGTGAGCACCACTATGGCAGTGCAAGCGTCTCCTGATCAGGACTGACTGGTAGCAAACCAGCAGCAGGCACAGTGGGGCTGGGATGAGTGGGAGCATCAGGCAGGAGCAGTGGGCAGCTTTGGACTGTGGGTTTCAGCCCGATCCCCGCAGGCCACCATGAGGGACCCCACCCATGCACAAATTTGTGCACCGGGCCTCTAGTAACAATAATAAAAAGGAATGTATTCTGAGCTTTCCATGAAGGAGTTTGGGAAGTTTTTCACATCTCCCTAAGGCACAGTGGGATGTACCTCATATTCTTTCACCAATCCTAAGGAATTGTCAGTCCTCCTTGATTCCACATTAGTCTCAGAATTGCACCAGCTTCATGCCCATCAGTCATCACATTTTTTAATTCTGTGGCCCAAATTGCTCACAAAATAACTCACTGTCCTCTATTCTACAAGCAAATCCTTATTTCAGGTCCTAATCACTTTTTGGCTGCATCTATTGTTGAGTATCTTTTTGATGATAGCCATTTTAATAGGTATGAGGTGACATCTCATTGCCTTTTTGATTTGCATTTCCCAGATGAGTGATGCTAAGCATTTTTCATGTGCCTTTTGGTCATTTTGATATCCTCTTTGGAAAAAATATCAACTTAATTCTTCTGCCAATTTTTTAATTTGATTGTTTTTTATTTAGTTGTGTGAGCTATTTATATATTTTGGATATTAACACCTTATCCTATATAACAAAGAGGTAATATGCAAATTGACCCTCACACCCTCACAAGATGGCTGCCTATGACCAGGCGGGCAGGGGGTTTAGTGAGGGACGACCAAATGACTGAACAGCAGGCTGCGTGGGACAACCAGGCTGGCTGGGGGCCATGAGGGGTGACTATGCTGGCAGTGGGGGCAATTGGGGACAACCAGGCCAGCAGGGGGGGTAATTAGGGGAGATCAGGCCAGCAGGGGGGCAGTTAGGGATGACCAGGCTGGCAGAGGGGGGCAGTAAGAGGTGATTAGGCTGGCAAGGGAGCAGTGAGGGGCTACTAGGCCGGTGGGGGGAGGCAGTTGGGGGTGACCAGGCTGGCAGAGGAGGGCAGTTGGGGGCAGCCAGGCTGGCAGAAAGAGGGCAGTTAGGGGCAATCAGGCCAGCACGCAGAGGCAGTGAGGGGTGATTAGGCTGGTGGGGGGGGCAGTTAGGGGCTACCAGGCAGGCAGGCAGGTGAGCAATTAGGAGCCAGTGGTCCAGGATTGTGAGAGGGATGTCCAACAGCCGGTTTAGGCCCAATCCTGGGATCGGGCTTAAACCGGCAGTCGGACATCCCCCTAAGGGATCTGGATTGGAGAGGGTGCAGGGTGGGCTGTGGGGACTCCCTTTCCCCTGTGCACGAATTTCATGCCCTGAGCCTCTAGTCAGATATATATTACTAAAATGTTTTTCATTCTGTAGGATGTATTTTCATTTCATTAATTGTTTATTTTGCTGTCCAGACCTTTTTGGGTTTGATGCAGTCCCATATGTTGATTTTTGTTTTGTTGGTCATAATTTTGGCATCATATTGAAAAAAAAATCATTGTCAAGACAGATATCTAGGAGATTCTATATTTTCTTCTAGAAGTTCTGTGCTGTCAGGTTTTATATTTAACTCTTTAATCCACTTCCAGTTAATTTTTGTGAATAGTGTGCTATATTTTGTGAATGGTGTGTTATAGGGGTACAATTTCATTATTCTGCATGTGTTACTCCAAGATTTTTCAGCACCATTTGTTGAAGACACTATCCTTTCCTGAATGTGTTTTCTTGACTTTCTTGTTGAATTTTGGTTGACCATATAGACAGGATTTAATTCTGGGCTTTTTATTGTTTCATTGATCTACACTGAGTGGCCAGATTATTACGACAACCCCATCAGTACTTTCTTGGGCCACCTTTTGCCTTTAATACTGTGGCGATTTTTCTTGTCATTGACTCCATGAGATGTTGAAAGGTGATGTGTGGAATCTGACACCATGCCTGTTGAATAGCACTGTCCAGTTCTGTGAGATTTGATGGTTGTGGAACCAGCTGCCTGATGGCTCTTTTAACTTCATCCCACAAGTGCTCAATTGGATTGAGATCTGGTAATTTTGGGGGCCACCTAAGCAAGGTAAAGTCTCCCTCATGCTCTTGAAACCACTCCTGCACAATACGAACACCATGGCATGGTGCATTGTCTTGTTGGAAGAAGCCATCTCCATTGGGATATGCCATCAACATGATAGGATAAACCTGATCAGCAATGATACTTAGATATGTTGTGCTATTCAGACGTTGTTCCACACGAATTAAAGGGCCCAAATCATGCCGGGAAAACATGCCCCCAAACCATAACACTGTCCCCACCAGCTTGAAGAGTTGTACTCATGCATGTGGGGTGCATGCTTTCATGCTGTTTCTGCCAAATTCTCACTCTGCCATCTGCATGATGCAACTGGAAATGTGATTCATCAGACCACATGACTTTTTTCCAATGTGCGACTGTCCAATCCTTGTGTTCCTGTGTGAATTGGAGACATTTTATCTTGGTAACTGCAGACAGCAAAGGTCTTTGAACAGGCCTTCAGCTTCCATATCCCATACGATGCAGTGTATGGCTAATTTGCCTACAAATGTCAAGTGGTCATAATAATCTGCCAGTTTAAATGTGTGTGTGCCAGTATCATACTGTTGTGGTTACTATCACACTGTTTGATAGAAAGAAGCATTATATCTCCAGCTTTGTTCCTTTTTCTCAAGGTTGCTTTGGCTATTTGAGGTCTATAATCTTTCCACACAAACTTTAGGATTATTTCCCCTATTTTTGTGAAGACTTGTCGTAAATGTTTCCCTCCACGTCCCACGTGGTTCAGGGCTCAGTATCTGGAAGAGGAGCCGCACACAAATGAAAGGGAAAAGACGAGATAATTTGGGAATATTGGGGGACCAGGCGGGTAAGTCCAACTCAAGAGGAAGGACTTCCACCCATGCTCAGGTCGCACTGACCTTTTATAGTCAGAGGTAAACAAGGCAGTGGTTACCATAGTTACACAGTTCTTGTGAATTTCACCTGTTTTGACCATAGTTATACTCCCTGCACTTCCCTCAGCCCATTAGCTTCCCAGGTGAGATCTGGGGAGTGTTATAAGGTCAAGCCTAATTATGCTAAGAGGACTGAGCCCTCTAAGCTGGGACTTGTTTGTGACTTTGCCAGCAGGTCAGTCCTAGGCTCAACCCTATATCATTTTCCCACAAAGACTGGCTTTGATTTTTTGTTGTTGTTAATCCTCATTCAAGAATATTTTTCCATTAATTTTTAGGGAGAGTGGAAGAAAGAGGAAAGACAGAGAGAAACATCTATGTGAGAGTAACACATCAATTGGTTGCCTCCTGCAAGAGCCCCAACCAGGGCCTGGGCTGGGGAGGAGCCTGCAACCGAGGTGCCCTTGATGAGAATCAAACCCGGGACACATTGGTCTACAGTCCGAAACTCTATCACTGAGCCTAACTGGCTAGGGCCTGGCTTTGGTATTTTGATGGGTTTGGTGTTGAATTTGTATATGGCTTTGGATAGTAGGACATTTAACAATATTAATTCTGACCCATGAACACTGGATGTCTTTTCACATTTGTCTGTGTCTTCCTCAATTTCTTTCAGCAGTCTTTTTTTTTTAATTTAAATTCTTTATTGTTTAAAGTATTGCGTATTTCTCCTCTTTCCTCCATTGACCTCTCCTTGGCCGTTCCTACCCCCAGCCCATGCCCTCACCCGCGTGCTATCTGTGTCCATGGGTTATGCTTATATGCACACATACAAGTCCTTAGGTTGATCTCTTACACCCCCTCCTCTGCCTTCCCTCTGAGGTTGGACGTCTGTTCGATGCTTCTATGTCTCTGGCTCTATTTTTGTTCATCAGTTTATGTTGTTCATTATATTCCACAAATGAGTGAGATCATGTGATATTTATCTGTCTCCAACTGGCTTATTTTGCTTAGCATAATACTCTCCAGGTTCATCATGCTGTTACAAATGGTAAGAGTTACTTCTTGTTTACAGCAGCGTAGTATACCATTGTGTAGATGTACCACCGTTTCTTAATTCACTCGTCTGCTGAGGGACACTTAAGCTGTTTCCAAATCTTAGCTATTATAAATTGTTCTTTCAGCAGTCTTGTAATTTTCATTGTATAGATCTTTCACTTTCTTGATTAAATTTATTTCTAGGTATTTTATGGTTTTTATGCTATTGCTAATGAGATAGTTTTATTTATTTTCAAATGTTTAATCACTAGTATAAAGGTATGCAACTAATTTCTATATGTTGATTTTTTATCCTGCAACTTTACTGAATCATTGATTATTTCCAACAGATTTTTGGTTCACTCTGAGATTTTCTATATATTAAATGATATCATTAACAAATGGTTATAATTTTACTTCTTATTTTCTGATTTAGATGCCTCTTACTCTTTTCTCTTGACTGATTGCTCTGACTAGAACTTCCAGTTCTATATCAAACAGGAATGGTGAGAGTGGGCACCCTTGTCTTCTTCTTGATCTTAGAGGAAAAACTTTTAATTTTTTTTCCATTTAGTATAATGCTAGCTGAGGATTTGTTGTATGTGGACTTTATTATGTTCAGGTATGTTCCTTCTATTCCCAATCTGCTAATGGTTTTTATCATGAAAGAATATTGCATGTGGTCAAATGTTTTCTGTATCTCTTGAGGTGTTCATGTGATACATTACATTTATTGTTTTGCATATGTTGAACCATTCTTGCATATCAGGAACTTGGTCATGCTGCATAATCCTTTTAATAAGTTATTGGATTTGGCTCGTAAATATTTTGCTGAGAGTTTTGCATCTATATTTATAAGAGCTATTGGTCTATAGTTTTCTTTTCTTGTGGTTACCTTGTTTGGTTTTAGTATCAAAATAATTATGGCTTCATAAAATGAGTTTTGAAGTGTTCTCTCTCCTTTGATATTTCAGAAGTATATGAGGAAGATTGGTGTTAATTTCTCTTTAAATGTTTGGTAGAATTCACCAGTAAAGTTATCTAGCCCTGAAGTTTTCTGTGTTGGGAAGTTTGATTATTGATTCAATCTTTTTACTCATTATTGGTCTGTTCAGATTTTCTCTTTCTGATTCAGTCTTGATAGATTGTGTGTTTCTAGAAATGCATCCATTTCTTCTAAATTATGTAATTAGTTGGCCTATAATTGTTCATGGCAGTCTCTTAAAATCCTGTGTATTTCTGTAGTACCAGTTTAGAGTCCCCACTTTCATTTTAATTTTTCTTAATTGTCTTTTCTTTTTTTTTTTTTAGTCTATCTAAAGTTTTATTCAATTTTGTTTACTTTTGTGAAGAACCAACTCTTAGTTTCATTTATACATTTTATTTATTTTTTGTATCTTTTTCATTTATTTCTGCTCTGATCTTTATTCTTTCCTCTCTCCTGCTAATTTTTGGGTTTAATTTGTCATTTTTCTAGTTCCTTTAAATAAAATTAAGTTGCTTATTGATATACTTCTAATTTCTTAATATGTGCATTAATTGCTATAAACTTTCTTTTCAGAACTGCTTATGGTGCATCCCACAAGACCTTATTTCTATTTTCACTTGTTTCCAGGTAATTTTTTAAATTTCCCTTTTGATTTCTCCCTTGATCCACTGGTTATTTAGAAGTGTGTTGGTTAATTTCCACATATTTGTAGATTTTCTCACATTCCTCATATTGTTGATTTTTTTTTGTTTCATGCCATTGTGGTCAGAAATGATAGTTGGTATGATTTCAGTATTCTTAAACTTGCTAAGATATGTTTTATGTCTCATTATATGATTTGTCTTGGAGAACGTTCCAAATGCTCTTGAGAATAATGTATGTTTTTTTACCATTGGATGGAATATTCTCTATATATCTGTTAAGTCCATTTGTTCTAAAGTATGGTTCAATTTTAATGTTTCCTTGTTGATTTTTCTGTCTGGTCTTAGAGTTTACTGACAGTTGGAAATAAAATTCCCCTATTGTTATTGTATTACTTTTATCTCTCCCCTAAGATATGTTAATATTTGTTTAATATAGTTCAGTGCTCAGGTGATGAGAGGGTACATATTTACAATGTTCATATCTTCTTGACATATTGACCCCCTTGTCACTATGTCTATGACCTTCTTTGTCTCTTTTAGCTTTTGGGTTTAAAGTCTATTTCATCTGTTATAAGTATGGCATTGTCTGCTTTCTTTTAATTTTCACTTGATATTGGAATATCATCTTATATCCTATCACTTAGGTCTATATGTGTCTTTAGAGATGAAATGACTCTCCTGGAGGTAGCATATACCTCTTTTCTTTTTAATCCAGTCACTCTGTGCCCTTTGGTGAGTTTGAGGGCATTATTGATATGGAAGAACTTATCAACTATCATTTTACCTTTTGCCGTCTGCTTATTTTTTATCCAGTTTCTTTTTCCTTCTGTTTCTGTCTACTCTTGTAATTTGGTGGGTTTCCATGGTTATTTTCTGAGCCTCCACTTTTTTATGTTTCAAGTCTCTTCTCTAGATTTTTGCTTTGCAGTTTCCATGAGATTTATATAAAACTCATAGGTAAAATAGTCATTTTCTGCTGACAGCAATTTATCTTCATTCACCCATAAAGGTTCCATTCTTTTATTCTTCCCCTTTTATATATTTGATGTCACATATTATTTTTTAATGTTATAAATTTGTTACCAAATTGTAGCAGCTATAATTATTTTAATGCTCTTTTTCTTTAACCTGGATGGTATACAGTTATGCATTGCTTAATGACAGGGATTTGTACTAAGAAAATGTGTTATTAGTTGACTTTGTCACTGTACAAACATCATAAAGTGCACTTAAACAAACCTAGGTGGTACAGCCTAGTACACACCTGCCTCTATGGTATAACCCATTGCTCCTAGGCTACAGACCTCACAGCATGTTACTGTACTGAATACTGTAGGCAATTCCAACACAATGGTAAGTATTCATGTATTCAAACATATGTAAACATAGAAAAATACAGTAAAATGGAATAAAAGATAAAAATGGTACAGTTCTATAGAGCACCTATTATAAATGGAACTTGCAGGACTGGAAATTGTTCAGGGTGAGTTAGTGGTGAATGAATATTAAGGCCTAGCGCCTTACTGTAGACATTATAAATACTGTTCCACAAGCCTCTGCTTCCTTCTGAGAGGGTCAGAAATAGAACATTGAAGCTGGTAATGCAGCTCCATGAACAGGAATGTAGACTAGATTGATTGGACATATCAAAGAGAAACTGGCTAAGTAAGGCCTAGATTACCATAATAGTGAGTGATTAAAGGTGACCTGAGCATCAGCAGGAATAAGAACTCAACATGGAGAGATAAAGGATCATAGCAGCTGGTCATGTCAGTGTGGTTCTGGCTATTGCATGTTGGAGCAGCAGTCAGAATCAGGAATTTAGTATTCCTAAAAAAGAAGGGATTTAACATGGACCGGGTGCAGAACTGAGAACTCAATACTTTGACTTCAGAAATTGTGTTTGGTTTCATTGACCCTGTCTGACACAAAGGGTTCTCTCTGGTGTTGAATTAATAAAGAAATAAAATGTATGTATGCTTTACATCATTATGACCTGAAAGGATTTCCAAAGTACATGGACAGGTTGGCTCTACATTGCCAGAGAGAGCTTTTGCTAAAGTGGCAGTTATTTTAGGTCTTCAACAAGTATTTACAGCAGTGTACTCTCAAAGGCCATCAAGATAGATATGGGAGCTGGGGACCCTCTGAAAATGTGACACTGGGGGGAAGGGTACTCTGTGTGGAAACAGTCAGGGGCTGACTGTGATATAATCTGTGCAATCAACATTGAGATGCTGTGAGCAAGAAGGGTTCTATTGCCAAGCCCCACAATTATTGCTCACATGAGAAAAATAAAAATTCTTTCTGAACCACATATCCTTTCATTTATTACAGGAATTTCAGATTCATCATCTTAGGAGACTACCATTGTATATGCAGTTCCTTACTGACAAAAATGTCATTATGTGCTGCATGACTGTAATTAACTGTTTAACACACGAGTCTAAAATAAAGTTACATTTTTATAATTATGTGTATTTATTATCTTAATCAGAATTTGTGGACTTCTGTCTTTTCATTTCATCTTAAAGAGCTCCTTTCAGTATTTCCTGTAAGGCGGTTCTGTGGTGGTAAACTCCCTAAGCTTTTGTTTGTCTCAAAAGATATTTATCTTCTATATTGGAAGGATAACTTTGTCAGAGATTATTCTAGGCTGGCAATGCTTGTATTTCAATACTTTGAGTATATTATTCTACTCTCCTTGCCTGTAGAGTTTCTACTGAGAAATCTGCTGATTTCCTAATAGAGGTTACTTTTTTCTTTCCTTGGCTGCCTTTAAAGTTCTTCATCATTGAGATTGTCCTTATAATGTGTCTTGGAGAAGATCTTTTTGCTTTGAGATAATAAGATGTTCAAATTGATTTGTGGCTTTATTTCTTAAAATAAACCCTATGCCTCTTTATTGTTCTCTTCTTTTATACCCATTATTTTCATGTTGGATTTTCTAATGGACTCTGATTACTCCTGTAGTATTTCTTTAATTTTAAAAAAAATCTTAGTTCTCTCTTCTTTTCCACCTGAATAATTTCTAATTTCCTAACTTCCAGATCTCTTATTTTCTCTTCCATCTGCTTTGCTATATGTTCAGTACTTTCTAATGCACTCTTCATCTCATTTAATGAGTTTTTCAGCTCCAGAATTTCTGTTTGGTTTTTTTTTGTTGAAATTTTAATCTCTTTGTAAAGTACTCTTTCTGCTCATTAATTGTATTCTTGTGTTCATTCAATTGTCTTTTGAATTTTCTTATAGCTCATTAAATTTCTTCATAAGAGCTATTTTGAATAGTTAGGTCACATTATTTTGTGTCTTTGGTTTTTTTTTTTGGAGGGGGGTGATGGATATATTTATGTTTTTAAAAATGTACTTATCTTTATTGTTGAGAGTCTTACAGAGGTACCCCCTTTTACTCCATTGCCTCTCTGAACCCAGTTTCTACCCGCCCTAGGCCTTCACTACACTGTTGTCAGTGTCCATGGATTATGCATATATGCATATAGGTTCTTTGGTTATTCTCTGCCTACTGCCCTCTCCCTTTCCCTCTGAGATCCATCAGTCTGTGCTATGCTTCCATGTCTCTGGGCCTATTTTGTTCGTCAGTTTTATTTGTTCATTAGATTCTGATATAGGTGAGATCATGTGATACTTGTCTTTCTCTAACTGGCTTATTTTGCTTAGCACAATACTTTCCAGGTCCCCCATGCTGTCTCAAAGGGTAAGAGATTCTTCTTTTTTACAGCTGCATAGTATTTTTTTAAAAAAATATTTTCATTGATTTCAGAGAGGAAGGGAGAGGGAGAAAGAGGTAGAAATATCCATGAGAGAGAAACACCATCAATCGGCTGCCTATTGCATGCCCTGTACATGTGCCCTGATCAGAAAATGACCTTGTTTCCTGAGTCCACACTCAACCACTGAGCCACACAGGCTGGGCAGCTGCATAGTATTTTGTGTTTTTGAGTTCAGTTACTGGAGAATTTTTCTCTTTGTAACATCCTATTATCATAATCTTTCATAGTGTTTGATGAAATGTGCTTCTGCTACCATATTTGAAGTATTGAACACTTTTCTTATTTAGGTAAGGCTTTGTTTACTTTGATTCTGACAGTTCAAGAGGTTAGCAATGAGGAGCCTTTCTTTTGTTTCTCTGAAGGTGGCACTATAGCACAAGTTTTGTTTTTCTCTTATTGAAGTTGACTGTTGAAGTTGGGAGTACAGCATGTAAATAAAAGTTGGCATTAAAAAAACAACTGGATCTATCTTTTTGTTCATCAGGTTATAATGTTCTTTATTATCCATAAATGAGTGAGATCATGTGGTATTTTTCTTTCACTTCCTGGCTTATTTCACTTAGCATAATGCTCTCCAGTTCCATCCATGCTGCTGCAAATGGTAAGAATTCCTTCGTTTTTATAGGCAGAGAAGCATTGAACAGACTGTCAAATTACAGTGGGAAGGCTGGGGAGAGTTGAGGGGGGAGGTAAGAGATCAACTGAAGGACTTGTATGCATGCATATAAGCATAACCAATGGGTGCAAGACACTGGGGTGTGGGGTGAGGGCATGTGCGGGGAGTGGGAGGGGGGGTAGGGGAGGCCAGGGGAAGGTCAGTGGGGAAAAATAAAAAGGAGACATATGTACTACTATCTGTAATACTTTAAACAATAAACAACAACAACAACAACAACAAAAACAACTGGATTTCAGAATGACTTTTCCCAGTAGGGTAATCTTTGAGTGGTGGAGTTGCAGAGATCTGTGGGTGGATCTCTCGCTGGAATCCTGGGACAGACAGTAGGAAATGCATTCTTGTAGTGCTCTGTCTCTCTTCTTTCTTTTCCTTTCCCTCCATCCAGTCTCTTCAGAAATCTGGTGTTGCTGAACAGCAATGGGACTCTCCAAATGCAGTCCCCAGGACAAAGCAGACTTTAAAGCACCACTTTAACTTTCCACCTTTTCTGCTAGACCGGTTGTCACCACCACCATCACAACTTCCTTGACTCTGTAGCTTCCACTGAGGTAAAATCTACCCACTTTTGATGAACAAATGGACTAATCTCTGGGCTGTTCTGGTGTGCTGCAGGGCAAGTTTTGTTCAGTTATGGATGTCTAAGTAGTTGTAAATTGAAGGGGAGAGAAAAAAGGAATAACACATGCTGCCATGATGCTGAGCCCAATCTTCTTAAATCATAATTTTAACCTGATAATGTAGCTAAAAAACTGCCAGTCTTACTATGCTTGCATTGCTTTGCTTGCATTATTAGCATTATACTTATAGGGTAGTTTCTTTTTAAATCACTTGTCTATGTTGTGGGAGTTAATTTGGTTAAAATATAATGTTGATAAAATTAGAAATAGAATCCATTAATACAGTTAACTGAGCACATAAATAGTCAATTATTTTGAAATACTAAAAAAGCACACAAGCAAGCTTCTCTGTTTGGCAACTTTCTCATTCTTCTTTCAGGGTCCCTTAGGTTCCGTAGGGGATATTTGGATTACCTCGCATAGTATGAATTAGGGATCCATTAGCACACACTTACTATAATGAAAGCCTAATTTCCCCCCATTTTTAAAGAAAATACATTTAAAAAGGAAATTCTAATATGTCTTTTATAGATATGAGTAGGTCATCTTTTATATTCCACTATAGAGACATGTCCTATAGAATAAAATTGAAAATTGCTAATGTAATTCTTTCTTAGGATTAGTGTTTGCATGGACTTATTTTCCATCAACTTACTCTTAAACTTATTGATGTATTTATATTTAAAATAGGTTTCATATTGTTGGTCCTTGATTTTGAATATTTTCTGACATTATTTGTCTTGTAACTAGAGTATTTAGACCATTTATCTTTAATGTAATTATCAATTTGGTTGGCTTTAAATCTACCATCTGGCTATTTATCCCATCTGTTTTTTTTTTTCCTTTTACCACTTTTATTTCCTTCTTTCAATTAAAATTAAAATGTGTTTTTAATTCCAATATTGACTTATTTGTTTCTTTCATGGTTGTTTTGGTTTTAAAATTTCATCACTATTTTATTAGAACCTACACTTTAATATTATATTACTTTTTACAATAATTTATTTCCATTACATATTCCCCTCATTCTAGGTGTTCTTATTGTCATACATTTTATTCTATATGTGCCATAAGCCCTATAGCACATTATTGTTATTATTATTATTTTACAGTGAAATATAATTTAAAACAAAATTGAAAATGAGAAAACATCTTCTATATTCACCACATATTTACCATTTTAGCTCTAATTTATTCTTTTGTACAATTCCAATTTTTCATTTCTGTCTATGAGGTCAAGACAGTCTTTTTAATAAATGGTGTTGAGAAAACTGAACAGATACATGCAAAAAAAAAAAAATGAAACTAGACCACCAACTTACACCATACAAACAATAAACTCAAAATGGATAAAGGACTAAAATGTAAGATGGGAAACCATAAAAATCTTTGAAGAATCCATAGGTACCAAAATAGCAGGCATTTGTCATAGCAATATCTTTACCGATACAACTCCTAGGGCAATGGAAACTAAGGAGAAAATAAACAAATGGGACTACATCAAAATAGAAAGCTTCTGCACAGCAAAAGAAACCATCAACAAAAAAACAAGAAAGCCCACTGCATGGGAGAACATATTTGCCAATGATATCTCCTATAAGGGTTTAATCTCCAAAATTTATAGGGAACTCCTACAACTTAACAAAAGGAAGATAAACAATCCAATCACAAAATGGGCAAAGGACCTAAATAGACACTTTTCGAAAGTGGTCATACCAAAGGACAAGAGACATATGAAAACATGCTCAAAGTCACTAATCATCCAAGAGATGCAAATCCAAACAGCAATGAGGTATCATCTCACACCTGTCAGAATGGCTATCATCAACAAATCAACAAATGACAAGTGCTGGAGAGGATGTGGAGAAAAAGGAACCCTCCTGCACTGCAGTTGGGAATGCAGATTGGTGCAGCCACTGTGGAAAATAGTGTAGCATTTCTTCAAAAAATTAAAAATGGAACTCCCATTTGAACCAGTAATCCCACTGCTAGGAATATTTCCTAAGAAAACAGAAACATCAATCAGAAAGGATATTTGCACACCTATGTTCATAGTAGCACAATTTACAATAGCTAAGATTTGGAAACAGCCTAAGTGCCCATCAGCAGATGAGTGGATTAAAAAACTGTGGTCCATCTACACAATGGAATACTACACTGATATAGAAAAGATGGAACTTTTACCATTTGCGACAACATGGATGGAACTGGAGAGCATTATGCTAAGTGAAATAAGCCAGTCAGAGAAAGATAAATACCACATAAGTTCACTCATTTGTGGAATATGATGACATCATAAATGGATGAACAAAAATAGATACAGAGTCATAGGAGCATCAAACAGACTGTCAAACTTCAGCGGGAAGGCAGAGGATGGTGAGGGGTGGTAAGAGATCAATCAAAGGACTTGTATGCATGCATATAAACATAACCAATGGACACAGATACTAAGGGGGTGAGGGCATATGCCAGAGGGTGGAGGAGGCCAGGGGGGAGGTAAATGGGGGGGAGAAGGAGACTTATGTACTACTATTTGTAATACTTTAAACAAAAACAAAAAAAAATTTTAAGTAACATTTTTTTATAGTGCAAGACTCTTGCTGACAAATTCTTTTTGTGTTTGTTTACCATAAAAAGGAATTTCTTTTGTTTGTCTTTTGGTTTTATTTTAAGGATTTTTTTTGTATATAAAAGTTATTTCCTTCAGTGCTTTAAATATGTTGTTTCATTTTTATCTGAATTAAATATTTTATAATGGGAAATCTGTGATTATCCTTATTTTTATTTATGTAGTTAGGGTTCTCCAGAGAAAGAGAACCTATAGGATGGATGATGGATGGATGGATGGATGGATAGATGGAAAGATAAATGGAGGATAGATAGAATAATAAAAATTAAAAAAAATGAAAGAAAAGGAAGAAGAGATCTATTACAGAAATAGCTTACATGATTGTAGAGCCCAAGGAGTCCCACAATTTACTGTCTGTAACCTGGTAGCCCAGGGAAGCAGGTGGTGTAGTTTCAGTGCAAATTTGAAGGCCTGAGAACCAAGAAAGTCAATGGTATAAGTGCCTATTTGAGTCCAAGGATCTGAAAACCAAGAGTGCCTATGTAAGTGTCCAGCTCAAGCAAAAGAGTAAATTCTCCCTCCCTCCACCTTTTTGTTCCATTCAGTCCCTTAACTGATCTGAGACAAGGAAGTGTAGTGAGACATCTATGCTCTACTTGGGATTCTTTTCTCTACAGCACAGTCTGGAGTTTGACTCCAAGCAGAAATCTGAAACAATTGTAAGGCTCATCTTTCTATTTTCCCAGTAATCACAGTCCTGCACTTTTGGCTATCCAATGTCTGAAATAGTGGTTTCATATACAGTTGATTCTTAAACAACTTGGATTCGAACTGTGCAGATCCACTTATATACACATTTTCCCCAATAAGTGCTGTAAATATATTTTATTTTCTTTATTATTTGATTGGTAATATTTTTTCTTAGCATATCCTAATATATAAAGAGCCAGGGTCTGTCAAGACCTAAACGTCTGGACAGACAACTGAACACTAGGCTAGGGTCCCAGTGGCCCGCTGCAGGAGTCAGTCCTGGGTCCTGGCCACCCATGGCATGGCGGTGGGAGGGAGCTGTGGGAATGGAGCCATGCTGCCATCGGACTGGCCTCTAGGTCCCTCCCTCTCCTTCCCGCAGGGTACGGGGAACCAGAGCCATGCTGCAATTTGGGAATCTTTTTTTTTTTTTTAAATATATTTTATTGATTTTTTACAGAGAGGAAGGGGGAAGGATAGAGAGTTAGAAACACCGATGAGAGAGAAACATCAATCAGCTGCCTCCTGCACACCCGCCAGTGGGGATGTGCCCGCAACCAAGGTACATGCCCTTGACCGGAATCGAACTTGGGACCCTTCAGTCCACAGGCGGACGCTCTATCCACTGAGCCAAACTGGTTAGGGCGCAATTTGGGAATCTTGGTCCCTCCTCCTGCCCACAGGCTCCAGGAACCGGAGCCATGCTGAGATCAGACTGGCCTCTTGGTCCCTCCCTACTGGTCCAGAGAACCAGAGCTATGCTGAGATGGGACTGGACCCTACCCAAGGAGTCCCAGATTGTGAGAGCGTGCAGGCTGGGTGGAGAGACCCCCCTGAGTGCATGAATTTTCATGCACCAGGCCTCTAGTTTTCTTATAAGAATACAGTCTATAATACATACAAAATAAGTTTTAATAAACTGTTTATGTTATCAGTAAGGACTTCTGTCAAGAGTAAGCTATTAGCTAAGTTTTGAGGAAGTAAAAAAAAAGTTATACACAAATTTTTGACTGTGTGAGGAGCAGTGCTTCTAACTTCCATATCGTTCAAAGGTCAACTGTATTTTGTTCAGCTTTCTAGTTGTATACAGTAATGCCATTTTACTTTTCCATGGCCAGAAATTGATCTAATTTTGAGGGTTTATATTTTTAAAGGAATGTTTCATTTTATTTATTTTTCTAAAGTGTGTTTAGGCACAGATTTATTTTATTTATTCCTCTTGTTACATGTTGTAAATTTTAATACATGCACAGTCTTGGTCTTTTCAGTTCTCAAAAATTCTGTATTATTACATTTTTTCCATTACCTCTGTTTTTTTATTCTGTTACTTTGATTAGCCATATTTTATGGTTTCTAATTCTGTCTTACATTTCTCTTAAATGTTCTTTAATATTATTCATCGTTTTGACTCTCAGTGATTCACTTTGGTTAATTTCTTTATATCTTTTTCCATTTCCAAAATTCTTTTTGACTATGTTTTATCTACTGTTAACCAATTCATTGAATATATTAATTTTAAAATGTTAACTATTGTATATCTTTTTTCTAGTAGTTATTTGTATTACTAGGTTTATTATCAAATATCCCTAAAATTTTCTGCTAGTATCTCATTTATTTTTAATTTTAAAATTTCACCTTGTTTTTTCTTAAGTATTTCAAACATAAGTTTTTAAACATCTGATTCAGCAGTTCCATTACCTGAATTCCTTCAGAGGTAACCTCACAACTTTCACTTATGGTGGCTTATTTTCTTGTCTGATTGGATTTAGTCAGTGGAAATCCTGGAGTCCTAAAAGGTTATTAAATTTCTCCACAGAGAGTTTGTCTTACCTTCTTAATTCTTCTGGGATTCTGGTGGTATAACAAATTTGTGACTCTAGTCCCCTTCAACCAGTTCTACCCAATTCAGTAATGTCATATTCATCCCTTACACATTAGTACAGTCTCTGGGTACTGGTATCAGGGCAAACCCACCATTTTTTGTGTGCTTATTGACTATGCTTATTTTTCAAGTTTTAGTTCACTTTTTTCTCAATTATTTGTTTGTTTTATCCCTGACTTTTACTTTTAGTTAAGTCCTGTAATGCTTTTAAAATGTTTATTATAATTTATTTTTATTGGATTGTGAAAGACTTCCTGAGTATCCCATAGATCTTATCTTTACACTGAAGAAAGAAGAAATCCCTGCCTGTATTTTTAGCCTTACCTATTGAAACCTCTCCTCTTTTACCTTGTGTTCTAGCAGGACCAAATTACTTTATGCAGTTTGCTATGTGAACTCATCATATTCTTACTAGGAATTATCTTCTACCACTTGTCTATTTGATAGATTTTTGTCAATATGCAGTATCACTATGTATTTGAAACATTCCTAGAATAGAGTTATGGATATCTCATTAATATCACTGATTCTTGAGCACAAATCTGAAAACATATTCTTCAGAATGAAATAAAACTAGTTATTTAATACATTTCTATTCTCTTTTAAGTTGTGTATACTTTTTAGCCAGGGTTTATTTTCATTTTTTCACTTTCATCGCTCTCATGCTTAATACAGTATGCATACAGAGTACAATACTTGTTAAGAAATGTGTTAAATGAGTATTACTTCAATGCAATTGATATAAAAAAGAGTACTGTTACCCATCTGAGGTAATAATACATAGCAAGATGAGTGATGGTCTCTTTGAGTGCAGGATAAAGGAGAGTCAAAGATTAAAAATTTGTCAGCAGCCATATATAATCTAGGGAAGTTTCCTCTAATTCTAACTTGTCTCTCAGATATGTAATTTCATAACTGTTGGTATTAAAATTAATCAATGACTTTCTCAAAAACAATATTACTCTACCTGTTAAGCAATATGCTGGTAAAATTTTGGCTGTTTAAATTTCCTACAGATAATAAAGTCAAGTAAACATAACAGTTTCACTCTTTTATATTTTTCCTGTAAAATAATAAATTGTTATGCTAAGTTTGCCTATCCTGATAGAATGAATCTGATATCAGGGTCAACTGATAACCACACTTGTTAATGAGCAGAGTTAAAAATCATAACTCTAGTTACCTAGGCTTAAGGTAACTTCACAAAATTATTGCTATAGTTGTTTTTTTAAAATAAGACATACCATATTCAGGTAAGAAAATTCTAGGACCAAGAGCCTATTTTCTAATGTTATACATGAAGTAACATAGAGACCATGATTTTCCCACAAAGTGGGAGACTTTTTTCAGTTAGTAGTTTAGCCATGTGGAAACTACTCTGTTTTTATTTAAAACAAACAAAAAACAAACATTTATAATACCTGTAAAATGTGCCCTGTATAATTCAGATAGGGCTAAGATACCTAGAGTGACTGTGAGAGAGCTTTGAAAGCTGAGAAACAAAGTTGCAACTGCTATAGAACAGAATGTTTAGTGTGGAACAGACATTAATCAAAGGGTCTGTAGTTAGGAACACAGATAACTAAAGCCAAAGAAACAATTGGCTCTCTGTTTAAAGCCTGACATTTGAGCACTTACAAACAGAGACCAAAACAGCTTTGTAATTGGCATTAAAAATCATGACCGAGGGAAATATCTATTTCAGACCAGTATGCCGTGGGTCACAACAGAGGTCCTTGGGAAGACAGTGCAGAGCTGGAAGGTGACAAAGACGTTTTCCTTAGCCATTACTGGCTAATGTTTCCACATCTCCCCATGAGAAGGTTTGGAAATCAGAGCCAAAACCATATTAGCGTTGTAGTTTAGGAAACACACACACACACACACACACACACACACACACATGTATTTGTGCTGAAGTTTAGAAAATTTTACACATACAATTAAAAACAAACTTGTTTTCTTTTATAGTTCTGAGCCAAAAGACAATGTTTGATATTGTTGAGTTACTGCAATAAGAAAATAACTCAAATGAAAAATTCAAACAAGAGTAAGATGCTTTGTCTTGGCCGGTTTGGTTCAGTGGATAGAGAGTCGGCCTGTGGACTGAAGGATCCAGGGTTTGATTCCAGGCAAGGGCACATGACTGGTTACAGGGCTCGATCCCCAGTATGGGGTGTGCAGGAGGCAGCCGATCAATGATTCTCTCTCATCATTGATGTTTCTATCTCTGTCTTCCTCTCCCTTCCTCTCTGAAATCAATAAAAATATATTTAAAAAAAGAGTAAGATGCTTTTAGTTGACAGACTTGGTAAGCATCTGGAGTTTCCATTGTTTCTCCTTGCTCTCCAGACCTATACATACAGTGTCACTTGGGTATCTAATGGAGATATCAAATTTTCTTTCCCACTAAACCTGCTTCATTTACATTGTAACCTCTCTTCATTTATAGAAACTCCATTTTTTCCAGTTGCTCAGGTAAAACCTGGGGTTGTACCGAATATTTTCTCTTTTACACCATACTTCTAAGTTCTCAGGAAATTCAGTTAGTTCTAAATTTAAAATAGAATGACTACCAGAGGACTTTTCATCTCCACTGCTACCTTCCTTATCAAAGCCACCACCATCTTCTGCCTGGTTGTTGCAATAGCCCTTTAGCTGCTCTCCTTGGTTTCATCCTGTTTTAGTAACAGTTTCACAAGCACCTAGAGCAATTGCACATAATAGATGTCCAGTAAATATTTGCAGGTGAGCAAATTAATAAATAATATATTCTTATTTGCTGTACCTTTTGTAAATAAGCATTCATGATGTTACTACGTTTCTCTTAATCATCCTTCAGCTGTGACACTGACAGTTATTTTAAAAATTGATAAGTTAAAACTTTTATGGTAAATTTCACACATAGAAATGTAATGTCTTATAGCTTACAGAAAATAAAAGGTAAATATTTAGAAAATAAAACATTACCAATATCTTTTGAAGCCTCTCTAAGTGCCTTACATAACTATATTTCCTTTCCCTTTAAAAAGTAGCCACTGTTCTGAATGTTTATTTCCTTCCATTTCTTAGTAGTTTAATTACAGAAATATGCAACTATGAAAATATAAAATGTAATCTTGTAGTTTTCGCTCTGTATAAATAGAATCATCTTCAATTATTACTCTGTGATTTTTTTCACAAACTCTAGTTTAATAGTCCTATGATATGCATAAAATTTCCAAAGGGTATACTGTCACTTGTTAAGTTTTCAACCCTTAGAATGTAAACAAATGTCTCCCCTAAATTACTCTACAGGTTTCTAACTTTCAAGGCGTGATTGCCACCTGGTTATCCTTAATCCAGGTTGCTGGTAGGATAGTTTGGTTCAGAAAGCCCTTTTTGTGCAGAAATATTGAAATATTTACCAGGCATATTTTCTGGCAATGTAGTAACTGGACATAAACTTTGCTAAATCATTTTTTTAAAGTCAGGTAGCTCCTCGTTCTTTGCTTTTAACAAATTTGAAGAAATACTTGAACTGTCAGCTGATAGCTCACTAAAATTTTCTTTATGGCATGTCACTAGGTAATTTAGATATATAACCCAGAAGTCCAAAAGGGTTCGAAAATTTGAAAGCTATTTGCTTTATATTCCAGCTGATTATTTATAAGACCACATATTTTCTTGTTTGTATAAAAATAGAAAATGAGAATAGAATTGATGCTGATCCATGTCCCATTTTAGAACACTTTAATATTAATGTATAGATACATGAGTTTATTGAAAATAATATCTGAGATCTATTTCTAGCAAAGTATTATTATTAATAATTAACAAAACTTTTTATATATTTATGTTGTTTAATTAATTTTGTACTAATAATTATAGCGATAACCCTATTGAGAAAAAATTTAATCCTTAACTCAGTTCATTTGTCTCTTCTTATTTAACTTTTCTAAGTAATTTTCCTCTTACCTTCACCTACACATGCACACAAACAACAGATACACATTTTGTCATGGTAACCATGTCACTGTATTTTTTTCTCTCAATTTACTTTTCTGTCTTCTTACTCTTCTCAGATCTTAGTGAGCTCAAGATTGAAACTTTTATTTTGGTATCATCAGGGTCTAGCACAGTACCTGATAGAGTATTAATACAATAAATGTTTTTGGAAAGCGTATGTAGAGAAAGAAGAGAAATCACCATGGGCTGAAAGAGTCTGAAATTCAGGGAGGAGTCCCAGAAGAAACTGAACTTATGTTGGACTCATATTGAAACTTATAGTTGGATTAATTGGCTGCTCACAGATGGAATGCACTTTCCAGAAAGGGACATGGACAATTTAAGCTTCTTTCTTGAAAAATAGCTATAGCTGTATACGGGAGTGAATTCTTCTTTAAAAAAATTTTTATTGTTTAAAGTATTACATATAGTATTACCTAAGTCTCCTTTCCCTCTCCTCCCATTAACCTCTCCCCGGCCACCCCAACCCCCCGCCCCCGCACATGCCTTCATCCCCCAAGTGTCTGTGTCCATTGGTTATGTTTATATGCATGCATACGGTCCTTTGGTTGACCTCTCACCCCCCTCTGCACCCCTCACCCCCACCACCTTCCCTCTGAAGTTTGATAGTCTGTTTAATGCTTCTCTTTCTCTGGATCTATTTTTGTTCATCAGTTTATGCTGTTTATTATATTCTACAAATGGGTGAGATCATGTGACATTTAACTTTCTCTGACTGGCTTATTTCACTTAGCATAATGCTCTCCATGTCCATCCATCCTGTTGCAAATGGTAAGAGCTCTTTCCTTTTTACATCAGTGTAGTATTCCGTTGTGTCGATGTATCACCATATTAAACCCACTCATCTGGTGAGGGGCATTTAAGCTGTTTCCAAACCTTAGCTATTGTAAATTGTGCTGCTATGAACATAGGGGTGCATATATCCTTTCTAATTGGTGTTTCTGACTTCTTGGGATATATTCCTAGAAGTGGGATCACTGGGTCAAATGGGAGTTCCATTTTTAATTTTTTGAAGATACTCCATACTGTCTTCCACAGTGGCTGCACCAGTCTGCATTCCCACCAGCAGTGCCGGAGGGTTCCTTTTTCTCCACATCCTTGCCAGCACTTGTCGTTTGTTGATTTCTTGATAATAGCCATTCTGACAGGTGTGAGATGGTACCTCATTGTTATTTTGATTTGCATCTCTCAGATGATTAGTGACTTTGAGCATGTTTTCATATGTCTCTTGGCTTTCTGTATGTCCTCTTTTGAAAAGTGTCTATTTAGGTCGTTTGCCCATTTTTTGATTGGATTGTTTATCTTCTTTTTGTTAAGTTGTATGAATTCCCTGTAAATGTTGGAGATTAAACCCTTTTCAGTGATAACATTGGCAAATATGTTCTCCCATGCAGTGGGCTTGTTGTTCTGTTAATAGTTTCTTTTGCTGTGCAGAAGCTTTTTATTTTGATGTAGTCCCATTTGTTTATTTTCTCCTTAGTTTCCATTGCCCTAGGAGCTGTATCAGCTGTATTGGTAAAGATATTGCTATGACATATGTCTGCTATTTTGCTGCCTATGGATTCTTCTAAGATTTTTATGGTGTCCTGTCTTACCTTCAAGTCCTTTATTCATTTGAGTTTATTTTTGTGTATGGTGTAAGTTGGTGATCTAGTTTCTTTCCTTTTTTCTTTTCTTTTCTTTTCTTTTCTTTTCTCTCTCTCTTTTTTTTTTTTTTTTTTGGCTTAAGGGAGTGGATTCTTACAATTATAATTCACTTCCATTTCCATCATACCCATGCTTTGGTTGGAATATTTTGGAGAAAAGAGCTGCAATAGTACCAGGTCAGGCCAAATCTGACCCATTGGCACCCAGCTGTAAGTGAAGCAAACTTGGAGTTAGATTGTCTTTAAAAAAATAAATTGAACTTCATTGCAGCCATGGGTTCAGTAGTAGGCATTAAATAATTAACCAAAAAGCTCAAAAGGCTTAATAATAGCCAGAAAACCATGAACTAAACCAGCAAGTTATTAAAATGGCATCATGCTCGTGACTCCAATTAGTAGTTTACCTACATCTGTGATCAATTAAGCTCTATCCTCAAATTAAATCCCAATTATGTTTATTTCTCTTTAAGGGGTGGTCTGTAAAGTTCAGCTTGCAAGACATATTTCTTTCCTAGGAACTTCAGCAATCATTTAAATTAAACAAAGATTGGTTATTTGATAATAATGATTCAAATATCCTCATAAATGTATTTATTTTTATCATTCTTTAGCTCAACTCCAGGGATCTAGGAATAGCATATACAAACAAAGAGGCTTAAACATTTTTATATGACTTTCGGGATCAGGAGCTTATTACTTTAGTTCCCAAGAAAATGGTCCCTAGTGAGTGAATTGCAGGGGTATTATCATTGTAGTAAAGAAATAGATATGCCAGTTATAGTACCCAGAGATCTGAGTATATAAACTGTTGGAAAGCCAATACCATGTACAGTATCAAAGATTCTTTATTGACCAGCTGTACTGTCTCTTCTTGTGAACCTCCTGGCTATGCTAACAAGAACTTAAAGAAAAGAAGGAAAAATGGAAGCTATTATTAACATTGTTAGAAAGTGTTAACACATTGAGAGAGTCAGATAATCAAATGAAACATACATAAATTAAATGTAATTAGAAAAACCTGCATATTTATTATATATAATTAACATCAACTTGGTCAATATTTCATACACTTATTCACTTATTCAATAAACATTGAGCAACCGTTACATGCCTGGAACTTTTGCATCTTCTACATGTAGGTCAGTTGCTAGCCCCTTTTAGTAAGAGTACAAATAGGAGATAAATTTGCTCCATCAAAGAGACTGCCAATGTAGCAAAAACATGCAAGAACTAAATCATAAGGCAGATTTAGATTTGTGTTGTAAGAGATATACCAACATCTCTTATTGGCATTATGGGGAATCTCTGTATGAAGAACTTTCATCTGGTTAAGTTAATCAGAGAAGACTTATGATAATCTGAACTATAGCCTCATCTGATTGTTGACAACAATTTGATGTGAATGTGCCAGGAGAACTTCAAACTAAAAAAAAAAAAAATCCACATTGACTCTACAATCTCTAATTTTAACCTAATTCCACCTTCAGTATTCTTTGGTGGCATTATCTTGGACTCAGTTCCTTTAGCTGGAAATCTGGGGAATTATCTTTAACATTCCCTCTTCTTAAGCCCTGCATTCTACCAGTTGATTTCTCTTTTAATACTTCTTGAATCTCTTCCTTTCTCACCAGTCCTGATACCAATGCCTCATTGGATATAGAAGTCTCCTCATTGACCATCTTGCCTCTAATCTTTGATTCCTTGACTCATATGACACACAGCCATCTGACTGATCTTGTTAAAATGTAGGGATGACCACAGTTTTCCCTTTTTGAAATTGCTCAGTAATTAATCATCTGCAGGGTATAGTCCAATCCTTTTACATTCTGTGTTAAGTTTCTCTATGATCTTGTCATCTAACCATTACACCAAAATTTAAGCTCAGCAATACCAAATTGTTTGTAGGGTAACTTTAATCAAAATCTCCCCATTCTTCTAGGGAGTTACTAACTCCAATAGACTTTCCTGTGCCCACTGTCAAGTAGCAAAGTGATGTGGTTCGCCTGTTTTTTTCTTTGTTTTGTTTTAAATATTTCTTTATTGATTTCAGAGAGGAAGGAAGAGGGAGAGAGAGATAGAAACATCAATGTTAAGAGAGAATCATTGATTGGCTGCCTCCTGCACGCCCCCCACTGGGGATGGAGCCCGCAACCTGGGCATCTGCCCTTGGCCAGAATCGAACCTGGAACCCTTCAGTCCACAGGCTGACGCTCTATCCACTGAGCCAAACCGGCTAGGGCTGTTCGCCTGTTTTATGACAGTACTCTCTCCCACTGAATTTCTACATTGCTTTATAATTACATATAAGAGTTGACTAGCATGTCTGCCTAACCTGCCAGATGGTGAGATATTTGAAATCAAGGCTGCTTTCGTCAACTATTTACCCAACCTGTAGTACAGTGTCACATAATAATCTCTTAATGAATTGGCCTTGAGGAAGGGGAAACATTTTATTTATTTTAATTAATTAATTAATTAATTATTAAGTATTACAAAGGGTATTACATATGTGTCCTTTTTTTTCCCCCGCCCTTGACAATCCCCTGGACTCCCCTCCCCCCCCAGGGTCTTATGTCCATTGGTTATGCTCATATGCATGCATACAAGTCCTTCGGTTGATCTCTTACCCTCCTACCTCCTGCCCCACAACCCTCCCCGGCCTTCCCACTTCAGTTTGACAATCTGTTTGAGGCAGCTCTGCCTCTGTATCTATTATTGTTCAAAAGTTTATAATGGTCTCTATTATTCATGAATGAGTGAGATCATGTGGTATTTTTTCTTCATTGACTGGCTTATTTCACTTAGCATAATGCTCTCCAGTTCCATCCATGCCATAGCAAATGGTAAGAGTTCCTTCTTTTTTACAGCAGCATAGTATTCCATCGTGTAGATGTACCACAGTTTTCTAATCTATTCATCTACTGATGGGCACTTAGGCTGTTTCCAGATCTTAGCTATGGTGAATTGTGCTGCTATGAACATATGGGTGCACATATCCTTTCTGATTGGTGTTACTGGTTTCTTGGGATATATTCCTAGAAGTGGGATCACTGGGTCAAATGGGAGTTCCATTTTTAGTTTTTTGAGGAAGCTCCATACTGTCTTCCATAGTGGCTGCACCAGTCTGCATTCCCACCAGCAGTGCACTGAGTGTTCCTTTTTCTCCACATCCTCTCTAGCACTTGTTGTTTGTTGATTTGTTGATGATAGCCAGTCTGACAGGTGTGAGATGGTACCTCATTGTTGTTTTGATTTGCATCTCTCGGATGATTAGTGACTTTGAGCATGTTTTCATATGTCTCTTGGCTTTCTGAATGTCCTCTTTTGAAAGGTGTCTATTTAGATCCTTAGCCCATTTTTTGATTGGATTGTTTATCTTCCTTTTGTTAAGTTGTATGAATTCCTTATAAATTTTGGAGATTAGGCCCTTATCAGATATGACATTGGCAAATATGTTTTCCCACGCAGTGGGTTTTCTCGTTGTTTTGTTGATGGTGTCTTTTGCTGTGCAGAAGCTTTTTATTTTGATGTAGTCCCATTTGTTCATTTTCTCTTTAGTTTCAACTGCCCTAGGAGCTGTATCAGTGAAGAAATTGCTTCAGCATATGTCTGAGATTTTGTTGCCTTTGGATTCTTCTAGAATTTTTATGGTTTCCCCTCAAACATTTAAGTCCTTTATCTATTTTGAGTTTATTTTTGTGTATGGTGTAAGTTGGTGGTCTAGTTTCATTTTCTTGCATATATCTGTCCAATTTTCCCAACACCATTTATTGAAGAGACTATCTTGGCTCCATTGTATGTTCTTGCCTCCTTTGTCAAATATTAATTGAGCATATTGGTTGGGGCCCAATTTCTAGGCTCTCTATTCTATTCCATTGATCTATATGCCTGTTCTTGTGCCAGTACCAGGCAGTTTTGAGAACAGTGGCTTTGTAATACATCTTGATATCTGGTATTGAGATCCCACCTACTTTGTTCTTTCTCAGGATTGCTGCAGCTATTCGGGGTCTTTTTTTATTCCAGATGAATTTTTGGAGAGTTCATTCTAGATCTGTGAAGTAATGCCGTTGGTATTTTAATGGGAAGTGCATTGAATTTATAGATTGCTTTGGGTAGTATGGACATTTTAATGATGTTGATTCTACCAATCCATGAACACGGTATGTTTTTCCATCTGTTTATGTCTTCCTCTGTCTCTTTTTTCAACATCCTGTAGTTTTCTGAGTAGAGGTTTTTTACCACTTTAGTTAAGTTTATTCCTAGGTAGCTTAATTTTTTTGGTGCGATGGTAAATGGGATTGTTTTTTTTAGTCTCTCTTTCTGAAAGTTCACTATTGGTGTATAGAAATGCCTCAGATTTCTTGGGGTTAATTTTGTATCCTGCTACATTGCCAAATTCATGTATTAAGTCTAGTAGCTTTTTGATGGAGTCTCTAGCGTTTTGTATGTATAATATCATGTCATCTGCAAATAAGGACAGTTTTACTTCCTCTTTTCCAATTTGGATGCCTTTTATTTCTTCTTCTTGTCTAATTGCAATGGCTAATACTTCCAGGACTATGTTGAACAGGAGTGGTGAGAGTGGGCATCCCTGTCTTGTTCCTGTTCTTAGGGGAAATGGTGTTAGTTTTTGTCCATTGAGTATGATGTTGGCTGTGGGCCTGTCATATATGGCTTTTATTATGTTGAGGTATGATCCTTCTACTCAAGGGGAAACATTTTAATAAAAGTATCCTTTTCTCTTTCTGTGTTGTATTAGCAGACAGGATGCTATACCTTGGAATGGAATAGAGGCTCAACATTTTCCCTTTGTTTCTATAAAGCAAGGGAAGCCTTCTCTAAAAACAGCTTTAAACCACGGGAGGACTCACTGAGACTATCATAGTCTAAACTAGATTAGACAATTAGTCTGATAAAAACCAGTAAGCATTCTCTTACATTATTACGACTTAATAACACTCAAATGTCATGTTTAACAGGGGATTAGTAGCTAATTAATTAATTGTTAATGCACAGTGGCTGATCAGTTACAAAAAAAAACCATATCTGGTTCCCTTACATGTGGTTATATCAGTGTTCCCTAAACCCTTCTCTAGGAAAACATACATGGGAAATAGAAAGTAAATATATACTTGCTATTTTTTGTCAATTGTACTATAGTTACATATTTTGGTGGTTGTAGTTACAAATTATTTGTGGGTTTTAAATATCTATGATATTTCCTTCTTTCAATTACATGATTAGCAGGTGTGTCTCTGGGTATCATATGACCTGGAACTCATAAAATTTCAGAGACTTTCCTTTAGAAAACAAACATGAAAATAAGAAATTCTTACATCATTAATCAGAAATACTACTAGCTGCTCCCAGACTTCACATCTATCAACCATTGTGGACAAGACCATATTAAGGCTATAACACGTGTCTTCATTTCCCACAAGTGTGTAAAACAATTAAAAAGTGTGCGGCCCTGCACTGGCTGGTGTGGCTCAGTTGTTGGAGCATTGTTCTGTGCCACGAAGGGTCATGGGTTTGATTTCTGGTTGATGTTTCTCTCTCTCCTTCTACCTTCCTCCCTCTAAAATCAGTGAAAACATATCCTCAGGGGAGGATTAAAAGTAAATAAATAAATTAAAAACTAAATTTTAAAAAAGTGTGTGGTCCTATTCTATGACCTTCTTAAAATGATGTCAGCTGGACCATTCACGGCAAAGCTGGTACAATTCATGACTCAAGGATGTGTTCTGCCACTAAATTAATACAAAAAATGTCCCAGACATAAAACAATCTAACAAGCATTTTACATCTCATCACATTTGCTGGTACCACATCTTTTAAAATCAACTTTATTTTTTAGAAGAATTTTAGATTTACAGAAAAATTTAGAAGATGGTACAGAGAGTTCCTGTATACCTTGACTGAAATTTTTTCCTGTTATTCATATCAGTATGGTACATTTGATACAATTAATGAAGCAATGCTGACACATTAACTAAAGTCCATACTTTATTCAGATTTTCTTAGTGTTTACATAATGTCTATTTTCTGTTTCAGTATTCCAGCCAGGATATCACATTACCAAAATATGTCATTTCTCCTTAGGTTCCTCTTGGCTGTGATTTTGACAGTTTTAGTTCTGGGCAGATATTTTGTGGGATGTTCTTCTATTATAATTTTTCTGATGTATTTTTTCTATATTAAAAAGTAGTTATGTGTTTTGAGAGGAAAATCACAGAGGTAAAATGCTATTCTCACTACATCATATTAAAGGTATGTGCTAACAGCATGATTTTTTACCTTCCTCACCTGTCTGAAGTAGTGTGGGTCAAGTTTCTCCACTGTAAAGTTTCTATTTTCTTCTTCCCTTTTCCATACTATGCTCACTGGAAGTAAGTCACTATGCACAGCCTGCATTTAAGGAGTGGGGAGTTATATTCCCCTTCTTGAGGATGGAATATCTACGTAACTTCTTTGGAATTTTTTTGCATGGGTGAATTTCTCTTATCCCCCATATATTTGTTCATTTCATCATTCATTTATATAAATATGAAGTTATAAATATTTATTTTATATTTTGGGTAATTATCCAACAGTACTTTATATTGCTCAAATTGTTGCAGTTTTAGCCACTGGGCTCTCTTTCATTTGGCTCCTACGCCTCTTTGCATACTTCCATCAATCCATCAATGTGAGTTTTTTGTTTTCTTTCTTTTTCTTTTTAAAGCCCTTTCTTAATTTCTGGCACTACAAGATGTTCCAGGCTCCTCTTGTATATTTTCTGTCACAGTCTTAGAATCATTCATTTATCTTTTAATTGAAGAATAGTGTTAGAAACTAAGATCTGGATTCTCTAAATGCACTTTGCCTCTGAGATGTCTTTTTTTAGGCCCTTGCATCTGACAGAGAGCCAAATAATACATCTGAATATACTAACTCATTTATAAATACACGCCTATAAATATTTCTATATGCAGTCATCTGCTTTTATATTATACTAGACATGAGTTCATGTCTCAAATACCAAGCCATCACACAGGGATCATTCAAAGCTCTTCACCTTGCTTATCTGTAAACTCCTACTCCAACAGTGAGAAACCTGGCTGTCACGATCCACCATCCATTTACTTAATTGTTCAATTCTAGTACACGTGTGTAATGGTATCAAACTTGTTAACCTATACTCCCATGGAAAACAACTTCACAACTAGGTTGAGTGTTTATGTGTAGTTAATTTCCCCCAAGCTTCACAGATTCCGTATATTCCCAAAGTTACTCCTTTCAATGAGTTCCTTTCCCCATATATTTATAACATAATTAAATTCTCTCTGTCTCTTTTGTTTGTTTGTTGTTGTTGTTGTTGTTAATCCTCACCCAAAGATATTTTTCATTGCTTTTTAGAGAGAGTGGAAGGGAGGAGGAGAGACACAGATAAAGAAACATCCATATGAAAGAGACACATTGATTGGTTGCCCAACTGGGGCTGGAGACTGAGCCTGAAACAGAGGTACATACCCTTGACCGGAATAAAACCTGAGACCTTTCAGTCTGCGATCTGACATTCTAGCCGAACTGACTAGGGCTAGATTCTCTTTTCACAGTGGTCATTCCTTCCTGGGATCCCATGACCTCCTAAATAACTTAAAAAAAGATTGCATGCATTAAGGTTCACTTTTTGTACTGTAAAGTTCTATTGGTTTTGACAAATGCATAATGCCATGTACTCACCATGATAGTATCATACAGAATAGTTTAACCACCACCAATAAGCACATTTTAATAAAAGTATATATTTTTTGGTCATACAAAATTATCTTCTAACCATATTCATGTACTTAATTTCAGGTTCTATAAATCTGGAGGAGAGAAATCTTTTTTTAAAAAAGATATATATATATATATATTTATTTTAGAGAGAGTGGAAGGGAGAGATATGAAGAGATAGAAACACCAATGAGAGAGAATCATAGATCAGCTGCCACCTGCACACCCCTTACTGGGGATTGAGCCTGCTTCCTGGGCATGTAGCCTGACTGGTATTAGAACCAGTGACCTCTTGGTTCATGGGTTGACACTCAAACATTGGAGCAACACTGACTGGGCTGGAGGAGAGAAATATTGATAAGATTTAAAAAGAACGATCAAGTAGAAAGAATTCCTAGATCCATCCATAATGCAATGGCTTTAAAATTACTGCTCTGAATTCACAAAAGAAAAAATTTTTACTTCCAAAATTGTGTTCCTAGTTCTTGATGCAAAACTTTATTTTTCCTGGTAAATTGTAAACTTCAGGAATCTTCTTTTTTTTTACCACCATAAATTTCAACATGCCCAGAAGGCCAGTAAACCAAAATGAAACAAATGTACATTCTGTACAAACTCAAGTTGTTTCTTAACACCTGGATCAGTGCAATACATCTGTTCTATAGACAGCACTTAGCAATTGCATTTGTTTTTCTAGTTTTGGAAAACAATGGACTAAATATAAATGCTTTTTTCATAACAATAGATCTCAACAAACAGAGAATAAAATAAAGATGTCACACTGAGATCAAGTCACTGGTCTATGCTCTACATATATTAACTGATTTAATAGTCATAATAACTGATTTAATATTGCTAACAACCATATGATATGAGTACTATTTCTATCCTCATCTTACAGATAGGGAAACAGGCACAGAGAGGTTAAGTAGTTTGCTCAAAGTTACACTGGTATTTATTTATTCGAATAAGGAATGGAAACTCCTATTGGAAACAGCAGTGATTCTCTTCTACTTTTGCAGTGAAGTAGTATGCTGGAAATATTTTCTGGACTAAGAAATGTCTCAACTTTTGTCTCATGTGGGACTATGATGATATGAGAGAACATTTGGGGCAAACATAATGGCTCCATTTGAATATTGACAGTGATGACCTTCTTTTTGTGCCAGATGTGGTTATGGTTTGGAGAAGATTGCACAACATCTGTCAGACAAAGACTTTATTTGAGAGAGTGGAACCAGGCATAGATATATACTAATAACCAGATATCCTGCTTCCCAAAGAATTATACTTCATTGCACAGGAAAGGAAAGCAGCTGGGTTTTGTTTGCATTGTGCAATGTACTTACACTGTCCTCCAAAACAACCACAAAGACCACGGCATTTAGATTTAACTTGAAATTTAACTGTCTCTACTAATAATCATCAATTTTTAACAACCAGTGCAGATTCCTTAATAAAAAGTGCTAATATCAAACAAGTGTGAACATTAATGTATGTAGTGTGAATCAGTGTAAGCTTAATAACCGTATATATAATCCAGCCACTAAGCAAGAAGTGTCCCTGAGATTCATTCTACAAAGTGAGTGAAGATTAAGTGAATATGAGGAAGAACATTAAGGAAAATAACAAAGTTGTAATAGATGTGGTAAAGACAGTGGAAACAGAATACCAGGTAATGATGTTTAGAGAATCTCAGAAATGAGGATATACTTATAATAATAATTCTAAAACATACCTTTCTTGAATTTGGCCATTCGGATTGGAAACTTGGTTTTATTAGGTATAAATTACCTCATGGGGATTGGGAGAGATTGTTTTTTGGTGGACTCAAAGTTACATATAACTTTGACTAATACACATATTATGCAGATAAGATGATTCTTTTTTGGGGGGTAATAACTCATATTGCTCTGATTTCCTGTGAAAAGTATTTTGATCAAGCACACAAACTCAAGTCAGAATGCTAGTGTTCAAATCCTGTTCCCAGACACAGTTGGTAAGTCCTTAGCCCATCAAATACGGAAAGACCAGATTGTGAAGCAACAGGTTGTTTGCAGAGAAAAGTGTTTTTTGATTCATGAGGTAGCCCAATGTGGAGATGGGGAGAAAGCCCAAGTAAAAATCTGAAGCATATTTAAAGAATACAGTAAGAAAGGTCTATGCATATTCATTAATTCTAATTCAGGGGATCTGTTTAGATAGTCTGGGAACCAAGCCATATAACATAAGGAACAGGAAAAAGGGCAGAACAAAACAAAATGATTTCAATCTGGTAGAGTTTAACTGGTCCTTAATATGTCTTTATTTGGTGTAGGCACAGGATCTGCCTTATTGATGGACCTCTCACTTTTGAAAGGGTCCCAGATGGCAAACAAGGAGCATCTCTGTTACTTGAGTTCTGAAAACCCTGGTTCTGCCATGCTCTCAAGGTCAGGTTAGGGTCATTTAGTTGCTCACTGTGGTTGCTCAAGCCTCTGACACCAGTGTATTCTGGCTACATCTAGTGGTCTCTGGAGTGCTGTGAAGAGGTCTGATGTTATTTGCTGAAAAACACTAAAAAACAAACAAACGAACAAAGAAACCTACACAGAATAAAACTATTATGGCCTGGTTTCAGTGTTAGGGCCCTCCGTTTCAGTGTTTCTAATTTCTATTACTTAAGTCACTTAACTTCTCTGTGCAAAATTTTATTTGGAGAATGGGATAATAATACCTCCTAGAGATATTGTGAAAATTAAACAAAATATTACATGCTAAAATATTAAAAATGCTGTGTACATAAAAACTTTTAATAAGTGCTAGCTATTAAAATTTAAGACAACCCAAAAACCCACATTTGTAGAAAAGTGATTCAGGAAAAAAATTGTAAAATAATGGATTATTTATTTTCCTTTAAATTTGTATGAACCAATGAATATTATAATTTGCCTTAAGAAATTTTGGAAAAAGACATTTCAACAAGAGTGAGAGAAGGATGATGTGCTAGATTTGAAAAGCAAGGAAATGGAAAAAAAGTAAGGATGCTTCAGAAACACCACCCCCCCCAATAGAGAACCAAACCAAATATGCAATATTTTGAAATGTGTAGATGTCAGATTATAATTTTATTATGCAATCATACTATCTTCAAACTAGAATAAATTGCTTTGGTTTCTTGTGTGTTTGTAAATAAATCATAAAAATATCACCTCCAAAATATCTTCAGGTGTGTCCAAATAACATCATCTTGTGACTATTGTGAGATGGTTCTGTTATTTGACATGAGAAAAAGAAGAAAGGGACCCTCAGGATGCACCAACTGACAGCACAAAAGTATCTATTGACCACTTTGCATTTAAAATTATTTTAAATTTCCTTCTTCTTGGCATTATTCTAGCCAAAAAGTATAAGCATCTTATATTATGCTCCTTCAAATATCAATGTTTCCTTCTGATCTTAAAAGAAAGAACAATTGTTAAGTGCTTTGCAAATTAAAAAATAATTCAATTGGTATGTTTTGGCTTAGCTTTTTAAAAAATATATATTTTTATTGATTTCAGAGAGGAAGAGAGAGGGAGAGAGAGATAGAAACATCAATGATGAGAGAGACTCATCAATCGGCTGCCTCCCGCCCTCCCCTGTTGGGGATCAAGCTCACAACCGATGCTCATGCCCTGACTGAGAATCATGGATCGGTGTTCCTGGTTCATGGATTGATGCTCTACCACTAAGCTATACCAGCTGGGCTGTTGTGATTTTTATTTCCTTTCTTCTATTCACTTTGGGCCTTGTTCTAGATTTTTGTAGGTGTAAGTTAGATTACTTATTTGCATTTTTTCTTCTTTCTTGAGGGAGATCTGTATTGCCATGAATTTCCCTCTTAGGACAGGACTGCATTCACTGTGTCTCATAGATTTTGATTAGTCTATTTACATTTTTATTTGTTTCAAGATATCTTTTGATTTATTCCTTCATCTCTTTGTTAACCCATTCATTGTTTAGTAGCATGTCATTTAACTTCCATGTGTTTGTGTGTTTTTCTGTTTTTTTTCTTGAAATTACTTTTTAGTTTCATATTATTGTGTTCAGAGAAGATGCTTGATATGATTTAAATATTTTTACACTTATTGAGACTTGTGTTGTGGCCTAACATGTGGTCTATTCTAGAAAATGTCCCATGTGCACATGAAAAAAATGTATAGTCTGCTGTTTTAGGTTGAAATGCTCTAAAAATATCAATTAAATCCATCTGGTCTAATGTGCCACTTAAGGCTGCTGTTTTCTTGTTGAATTTCTGTCTGGAAGATATACCCATTGATGTTAATAGGGTGAATTTAATTCCTCTCCTATGAATGTATGACTGTCCATCTCTCCCTTTATGTTCATCAATATTTCCTTTATATATTTAGGTGCTCCTATGTTGTTTCCATAAGTATTTACTAAGGTTATATCTTGTTGGATTGATTCCTTTATCATTAAAAAATGTTCTTTTTTGTCTCTTATTATAGCCTTTGTTTTATCTCTTATTATAGTCTTTGTCTGATATAAGTATCATTGTCCTAGATTTTTTTCATTTCTTTTTGCATGAAACATCTTTTCCATTTTTTAACTTTTGTTCCTTGTGTGTCTTTTTATCTGATATGGATTTCTTATAGACAGTATATGTATGATTCTTATTTTCTTATCCATTCAGCTACCCTATGTGCTTGGGTTGGAGCATTTAAAGTGATTATTGATAGGTACACATAGTTATTTGCCATTTTATTATTCAGATTTATTTTCTTCCCCCTTCCCCATTGTCTTTAAGACTTCCTTTTAGTATTTCTTATAATACTAATTTGGTAGTGATGAACTCCTTTAGTATTTTATCTGGAAAACTTATCTCCACTTCAGTTTTTTTTTAATTGATTAAGTTATTGCATATGTGTCCTTATCCCCACATTATCCCCATCCCCCCCACTCATGCCCTCACCTCCCTGTTGTCTGTGTCCATTGGTTAGGCCTATATGCTAGCTAGCATATAAGTCCTTTGGTTGATCTCTCCCCCTTATCCCCACCCTCCCCTACCTTCCCTCTGAGGTTTGACGGTCTGATTGATGCTTCTCTGTTTCTGGATCTGTTTTTGTTCATCAGTTTATGTTGTTCATTATTTTCCACAAATGAGTGAGATCATGTGATATTTAAATGATAGCCTTGCTGGGTAGAGTAGTCTTGGTTGTAGATCTTGCTTTTCCTCACTTTGAATATTTTGTGCCAATCCTTTTGGTCTGAAATATTTCTTTTGAGAGATCAGCTGACAGTCTTATGGGCTCTCCCTTGTAGGTAGCTAACTGCCTTTTTCTTGCTGCTTTTAAGATTCTCTCTTTGTCTTTAATCGTTGGCATTTTAATTATGATGTATCACGGTGTAGGCCTCTTTGATATCATATTGTTGAGAATCTTTGTGCTTACTGGACTTGTATGTCTATTTCCTTCACTGGACTGGGGAAGTGTTCAATCATTATTTCTTCACATAGGTTTCTCTCTCTTTTCTTTTTCTGGTAACCCTGTGATGCAAATGTTTGAATTTTTATTTTCAATTTTTAATTTCCATTTCTGGAAGCTAAAAATATTAAGTCAATATTATCAAGAAATTCTTACTTTTCCCTAACTATGTGTGCAATAAATGCCATTTTAGAATGTGTTGCACTTTCTCTTTTGTCATATCTTCCTGGAAAGCGTTAGGCACTCACTGAGTGAGTTGGAGTAGAAATAAGGTCCTGTTTCTCCAGGAGTACATATTAAGTTTGGTGAGTCTCACAAGAGCAGAAAGGAGAGTTATATGTGCACATCATATTTACAAAGGAGTGAATCCTGGAGACCAATGACCTCATTATTGATTGAGATATCTGGTTGACTATGACAAAACACTAGGAATTTGAAGTTAAGATAACTTTGATTTTCACTGAAGAGGCTCACCCTTATGGGCACTCAAGATTTGGTGGTAATGGATATGAAAATAATACTTAATATGTTTGGTCCATTTTCTGAAAATATTGTTAAAAATTATATAAAATTTTAATTACTTTAAAAGTTCAACTCCTTGAATTTTATCAAACTCCATTAGGGTATAATTCTTAGATCCTGTGGCCAGAACTACAATACAATAGTTTAGATTTGTATTTATCATGATTTTGCATGAAGGTACACTGATTTTTGTTTGGTTTGCAGTATCTGACCTAATGATTTCTAACCACTTTTTTTTCTTAAAAATCATGAAGAAATATGACCAAGGAAAGGGATGCTTCCCTAATTATAATTCATTTCCCATAAATAAAAAAGAATCAAAACACCTTCTAGCATTTAAGAAGCGTTTATTCATAGGGGAAAAAGAAAGCAGAGCTCATTTTTCTTTATAATTGCTAGCTTTGAGTAACCATGTCTGATATTTGAACAAAATCTTCCTAGGACCTGAAGACAATTGTTAGAAGCTTGTTGTTTTTCAAAACAAAACTACATCCTGGCTTATGAGATGGCAAATGCTGGTGGGTTAGGCCATCTAAGAAAAGGCTGGAAATGCGCTGTTTTACATAATCCTCAGCAACACACCAAATTGTTTTTAGTTATTCTATTGCCATGTGTAAATACTGTATTAAACATTAGACATGATATACAAGTGCTTGATTTTTTTAAAAAAAATATAGGCAAAAAGTTTATTATTTTTCTTCCACCTGTAGGCTGCTTACTCTGTTGATTACTACAGGTTCAGTATTTGGTTTCCATAATTTTCTTTATATTGAAGTGTCACACTTCATTTTAACTTGAAAATTGATATTGTGATGCGTCTCAAAAAATGAAAAAGGTTGAACAAAATGGCAATGATTTTCATTGGAATAATTCTGAGAAAACCCATAGAAATAGCAACTCTGCTTTTGCTTTGCATTATTGGTAATACATGACAAACCAGTTCAAACAACTGTTATCAAGCTATTAAATTTCCTTGCTTTAATGTGACTATATGTGCTTGTAAACAAAAACAGAGAACTCTTTTCACTTGAAGGGCATTACCACTGCTCATCAGTTTCTCTGGTTGCAAAGTAGTCCTTAGCTTGCTCTTCTGCATACACTCAGAGTTCCTTGCTTATAAAACTGATGTAATGTCATAAATTTAACTCATCTTCCAGAAAATTACTACTGCAGAGGGTAGACTCATTTTTGCTGCCTGCAGAAATCATTAGGTGAATAATTTTTATTTTGAAGGTTATTTGAAGGTTCTAGGACAGTGATGGTGAACCTATGACACTCGTGTCAGAGGTGACACGCGAACTCATTTTTTTGGTTGATTTTTTTTGTTAAAGGCATTTAAATACATAAAATAAATATCAAAAATATAAATCTTTGTTTTACTATGGTTGCAAATATCAAAAAATTTCTATATGTGACACGGCACCAGAGTTAAGTTAGGGTTTTTCAAAATGCTGACATGCCGAGCTCAAAAGGTTCGCCATCACTGTTCTAGGAGGTCCAGATCATTTTTCATAAGACAAACACAGGACCTTGAGAGCCCTTGATAGTTGATGATGTTCTTTGCTTTAGTTTTCTTCATCCATCCATTAATTCTGAGATGAGCATATCCCACTTTGATTTTCATAAAATGCCCTTTCAATTGACTATGCAAGAGCCTTCAGCTCATCTGGAAGTTTTTGCCAGACTGACTTCATTAAAACTCTCCACCCTCACTAATTATTAAAGCAATAAATATTTACTAGTAGCATTTTTCAAAAAATACAGAAAAGTAGAAAACGAACTGGGGGAAAATATCACTCATAATTCCTCTCCTCAAAAGGAACAGTATTAAACTTTTGACCTCATTCTTTTTAAGTTCGACTTTCTGCTGGATTGGTCCACTGATCCAACACTACTGGGAATTTTGGATGTGATATAGAAGAATCTTCAGAAATGTTTAGGGAAATCTTTCCCTATTAGAGTTAATAAACTTAGGCTTAAAATACTTGTTTGTTAAGCACATGGTATGTAGTATCAGAATGGTACTCCTATTCATTAACTGGAGAAAACAGGAGAAAAATAGTGCTCTGAGTTGGGATAAAGAGTGCTCAAAAAGACCACTTCATTTTTGGCAACCATATAGGCTGCATTAGGAAGAGTAAAGTATTAAGGACAATAGAAATGTTTGAAGATTTACTCTTTGCCTTAAGATTTCTTTTATGCATAACAATGGCAGTCCAGGAGTAAAGGGGAGGCAAGCTGTTTTCCGTGCTACGTGACCCATATACATATAGCTCTGCAAGTAACACTGCCAATCATTTCCCTTGAGTTTCAGAATTGTATACCCAACTCTACCTCAAAGCAAATATATTATTTATCCATTTCTACCCTCTTCAAAGGAAAAAAAAACACACACCCAAGCTTCTACTCATTTTGTTCTTATTATGTTAGTGGATAATATTACTACCCATACTGTCACCCAAGACAGAAATCTAGAAATTATCCTGGAATCTTTCATATCCCCAACTACAAGCCCTCCTCAAGTTTGATATAGTAATGTGTTAGGTGGCCCAGGAAAGCGGCGGCGAGGAAAAGAAAGAGAATCGAGAGAATCAGAAAGAAAAAGGAGAAGTTTATTTGCGTTCTCGGGCGAGACCCACCGGCCCAAAAGGTGGGGCCAGTGAATTTCGCGACTTCAGGGAGGGAGGGACATCTCTTTATTCAGGTGTTTGGTGAGGGCGGGGGCCTGAACTGAGGAAGTGCCCGCAGCAGGGATCATCACACATTCAACTGAGGGAGTCTCGGCCGCAGGGGGTGGGCGGCACATTCAGGAATGGGTCAGTATCTGTGTGGGGATCTCTGTGAACTTCAAGGAGAAGCAGGTATCTGTGTCTGGCACGTTGACCTGTGAGAGATTCCAGATCTGTGAGAAATTCCAGAGGAAGTCCATTGTCTCATCCCATGTCCGCATGTATCCGATCCCGGGCTCCCTCCGACCTAACATCCCGGCCTTTTGGTGATAAGGGTCGGCGACTCTCTGACTGCTTCCAGCTGAACAAGGACGACGAGGGGGGGCAGCGGTTAAAGGCCGGGGTTAGGCAGAGTCGGGTCGGAGGGGAGCCGAGTGTAGGGATGGAGCAGGAGCTGATTCACAGTCACCCGTGACATCTCTGCGATCCGGGAGCGGATGAACTTGAGGAGGCACGGGGCTAGGAGAAAAAAGACACAGATGAGAATCAGGGGCCCTATCATGGGCAGGACCCAGGTAGCTAAGGGGCTTTGGAACCAGCTGAAAGGGGAGTTGTCCTGGAAGTGTCCTGCATGTAGTTCTTCACTCAGCTTAGTCAGGGTCTGTACATTTTGCTCCACTACTCCAGACTCATTGATGTAATAACAGCATTCCTCCTGAAGGAATATGCAGGTTCCTCCTCTTTCTGCAGTCAGAAGGTGTAAGGCGCGCTGGTTCTGTAGGGCTACTTGGGCTACTGATGTCACTTGCTGCTGTAGGGAAGCTAAAAGAGACAGTAGTAGACTCCAGGGCTAACTGGAGCTTGTCATTAAAGTATTGAGCAGTGACCAGACTGTTCCCGAGGGCCCCCCCCGCAAGGCCTATCGAGGTAGCGATACTCACTCCTAACATGACAGGGAGGAAGGCTGCCCTGCGAGTCCGGCGGCGGGATGGAGGGAGCAGCCAGGCGAGCTCTGACTCTCCATATAAGGTTAGTTGGGGAACTACCATGACGATGAAGCAGGGCCCGGGGTCAGAGGAGTTTATGCAGTTACTTAAGGTGCCATTGCACCAAAAGAAGGTACCCGGACTGGCCTTGGTGAGGCTGGATGCAGTGTAGTTCTGGGTGCAGTTCCACGTGACTCGTCCCCCAGTTACCGGATTACTGGTCTGGTAGCATATCCGTGGGGGCAGGGTGGGCTCTGGAGTTTCAGGTTCCCAAAGGGGAATGCCAGCCACGGGAGGCTGGCATTCACCTTTCCCTTGGGCCCTTGGAGAAGTTGTGAGTGGGACGGCAGCCAGCAAAGACCTTCGGAGAGAGGCACACAGAAAGCAGTGGGAGACATTGGGCAGGGTGTGGGTCTCGTTGAGGAATAGTAGGGTGTGTTGAATAAGTTGGAGCCAAGAAGACAGGACTTCTACCCGGGGGGAGTCAGGCAGCTTCCCTTTAAGGGACTGTTCGGCCTGTAGGATGCTGTTGGAGACCTGGACTTGGGCCTCTTGGGCCAGGACATATTCCCGGGAGATGTAAATGGTCCCTGAGGGGGTTGAGCTCCAACTACTTAAGTATAGCTTTCCCACGACACCCGTAACCCACCGCTGGTCCCAGGGATCCTGGATTATGATGTGGAAGGCCCCATCCTTCCAGATAAAGGAGCCACCCCTGTAGGCATCATTGACAACACAGCCCCTCCAGCGGCAACCCCCATAGGTGTCGACCTCCTGATTACACCTGTCTGGGTCCTCTTGGTTGTAAGCAAAACAAGCATAGGGCCGGCCACCATGGTACACTGACCGGATGTCGACAGCCATCTGCATCCTTGTCTGGCATCCCGCTAGAGGGCAGTCCTGAGATCCTACCTGCCGGGTGACTTGTTTGCCGTTCTGATAGTAGGTTTCACGGACCTTGAACCTCCACACATAAGCGGGTGGGGGTTGGTGTAGGTTGCTCAGGGCCGGGAGGAGAAGGAGGGGGAGGACGGCTAAGGCGGACCTTAGTGGGACCCAATACATCACATTTATAGAAGTCATGCTGCTCCGGGGTCCTCTTGAGCCTGGAGAGGTGGTGCCACGATGGGTCGCCAAGCAGCTTGGCCGCGGTGGGTGTTGTAAGGATCACGATGTGAGGTCCCGTCCACCTCGGCTCCAAGGTTTTTGGATGTAGGTTCTTAAGGAGGACCGAGTCACCAGGGTGAAGGGCTGGTCCTGGGAGTCCTGGTCGGTTGGCTCTGGCTTGGGCAGAAACCTGTTCTCATGTTCTCGGAGCACTTGCCTGGGTAAAGACAGATATGGGAGATACGTACCCAGGGGAGGGGGATCAGTAAGGAGGCAGTGGTTGAGCAAGAAGGGTCAAAAGGGCTCAAGAAAGTGGGGCTCCTTGGTGTAGCCCGGACTTCTGGTTGAGGCCATGGGCAGGAGGTCCGGTCCAGGAGCTGCTAATTTCTAGAGAGAGTTTAGTTAGATGGTCCAATAGGTTGGAATTGAATGGTTATGATGAGGGTTCGAGCCAGTGACAGAGAAATCCAGCAGAATGTAGAGAAGGGATTGATGTTAGAGAGTAGATGGAAAGTTGTGTTGATGAGGGTGGGCATAGGAGTAGGTCCAGGGTTTGTAAATAGAGAGCGACACTAGAGGATTTCCCATCCCAGACAGTAGAATTGATGACTCCCTCATCATTCCGTATCTGTTTCACCTGAAAATATGAAAAACCTGAGAAAAATTGGAGGGTCGCTTGCCAGGTAAGAGCCTGTGAGGAATGATGAGTCATCTGGTCCTGGATGGTGTCGCCGAATCTTCTTCGGGGATGGTGGGAGGCACTCGGTGAGCCTGAGAGAGGTAGGCATTGCAGTGAAAGTGGGAGGAAATGTTAGAATACGCTGTTATCCAAGGGAAAATGGAAGGAGCAGTGGAAGCCAGGGACCTGGAGGCTGGAGAAAAGGCTGGGAGGGAGGGAGCAGGTCGCGCAGCCTGTTCCCAGGCCTCTAGCCGCTTGGATTTTAAAACTGCCGCATTTTTCCTTTGGGAAGGGTGGCGGGGGATGGGTGGAGATTAGAGCAGTTTTCAGTTCAAAGGAGGAGACAGTGTGGAGGAGATAAAGAGATAAGGCATTCACGGCGGAGACAGAGACTGAGCTAGGCAGGCGGAGACTGAGCTAGGCGACTATGGTCTGGGACAACTGGGCCCCATGACAGGACGCATGGCAGTGGAGGATCGGTGTCCCTGTAAAGGGAGGGGGCCAGGAGTGGAAGGAGCAGGGAAGCTGGAGTGGGGAGGCTGAAGGGCAGAGTGGCCGCTAGGATGGTGAGGATATCTCGTCCTAACAGGGGCACGGCATGACTAAGAATGAGTGGGTTATAGGGCTATGATGGAGGCCAGGAAGGGGTCCGGTGGCCAGAGGGCAGGTGGATTTGCCGTCAATACCCATGTCCGAGATCTTGGAAGGATAAAAGGGCCCCGAAAAAGAGGGAGGGACAGAGAAGGTAGCCCCCGTGTCGATCAAGAAGGAGACTCGTGCGCCCGCTACCTTCATCTCAACCCGAGGCTCGGCTAGGGTGATCGGAGTGGACGAGTCCGGGCGTCTTCAGTCTTCAGCCAATCCTAGCATGGCCAGCGGTGCGTCATGGCCCGGAAGGGCGACCCCACCACGTTGAGACGTGGAAGGCTCGCCACTTTTCCAGGAGCAGTCACTCTTCCAGTGACCATTTTGACCGCACGCCGGGCAGGGCTTGGTCGGAGCCCGGGGCTGGGGGCACTGCTTTGCCCAGTGGCCTTCATTGCCGCATTTGAAGCATTGTCCAGGCGGTGTGCGTCCTTTCGTTGCACTCCCACTGCGCACGGCCCTCTTGGGACCATGTGCAGCTGCTGCCGGCCTCAGGGCTGCAATCAAGGCTTGCGTTTGCAGGTCTACCTTCTGTCTAAGGCGGGCCTCCCGTTCTGATTCTGCCTTCTCCTCACGGGCATTAAATACCTTAAATGCCATATTCACTAAATCTCGGACAGGAGTTTGAGGACCATTCTCTGCCTTTTTTAATCTCTTCCGAATATCTGGTGCTGACTGCGAAATGAAATGGGTGGCCAAGACCGTTGCCCCAGCCAGAGACCCAGGGTCCAGACGAGTATATAAGGTCAGAGCCTCAGTCAGCCTGTTAAGGAAGATTGCGGGATTTTCATCTGGGCCCTGGGTGATCTCCCTTAATTTGTCATAATTAACTACCTTGTGGGAGACGGCCTCTAGACCAGCCATCAGGCACTGGAGCATCTGGTCTCGGCGTCGGCGCCCGTTTTGCCCTTCGGGGGTGCCTAGTTGATACTCCCAGCCCGGCTCCTGGCGAGGAACGGCCTGGGCCCCTACCGGCATGATACATCGCTGCCCCCAAGACTCTCTCCCTTTAAGGCATGGCCGGAGGAGAGTCCGGCAGGGAGGGAGGAGCAGAGGGTGCGGAGAGTGAGGATGCTGGGGCAGACGGCGCTGGGGCGGGGAGGAAAGATTCTTGGGTGGTTCAGATAAGGCAGAAAACGAAAAGATCTCAGTAGGGAGAGTAGGTTTCCCACGGGCCAGGAGAACCTGGGCCGTGGGGCAGGAAGAACAGAGGGAGGGACGAGAACGCAAACAAAGGAAGGCTTGAACGTAGGGGATCTCGAGCCACTTCCAGGTTCGTTGGCAGAAATTACTGAGGTCGGTGAGGATGGTAAAATCAAATGTCCCGTTTTTAGGCCATCTAGATCCATTATCCAATTCATACTGGGGCCATGTCACGTTACAGAAATAAATGAGACGTTTCGGACGCAGGTCCTGCGACAGGCCCAGTTCAGCCAGATTGGTGAGCAGACACCCTAGAGGTGTGGTCGGGTCAGGTTTGGAATTTCGATTGCCCATGGTTGGTTCCCCGTGGCCAGTAGCGGGGTCAAAAAGCTAGCGTCCTAGCGATTTGAACCACGCCACGGACAGACGGAGTAGACCAAAGGAGTTAGGGACGTCTCCACTATCTCCTGAGGTCCAAGGAACCTTCCTGGAAGGGTCCGGAGGACAGTCTCTGACGCGGCCGTGTTTTACGGACAGAGACGCCGGCAGGTGTGTGGCCACGGGGGAGCGGCACGGGGCGGGGCAGGACTCACCGCTGATGTTGCCACCGGGAAGAGGCTGCCGAGTTGAAGAAACGAGGTCCCGACGGGTCCTGGGCCACAAGGAGGGAGAGGCGGGCACCTCAAGCCGTGAAGGGACAGCAAGACTAGGTGCTCACGCCACCCGGGTTTCAAGGCACCAAATGTTAGGTGGCCCAGGAAAGCGGCGGCGAGGAAAAGAAAGAGAATCGAGTGAATCAGAAAGAAAAAGGAGAAGTTTATTTGCGTTCTCGGGCGAGACCCACCGGCCCAAAAGGTGGGGCCAGTGAATTTCGCGACTTCAGGGAGGGAGGGACATCTCTTTATTCAGGTGTTTGGTGAGGGCGGGGGCCTGAACTGAGGAAGTGCCCGCAGCAGGGATCATCACACATTCAACTGAGGGAGTCTCGGCCGCAGGGGGTGGGCGGCACATTCAGGAATGGGTCAGTATCTGTGTGGGGATCTCTGTGAACTTCAAGGAGAAGCAGGTATCTGTGTCTGGCACGTTGACCTGTGAGAGATTCCAGATCTGTGAGAAATTCCAGAGGAAGTCCATTGTCTCATCCCATGTCCGCATGTATCCGATCCCGGGCTCCCTCCGACCTAACATAATGGATTCTAATTTTTTCTTGATGACTTTATTTCTTTTAGCATCACCACCAGCTTGTCGATATCCTCATCATTGCTGTGCATCCAGTAACCAACAAAGTACCTGCCACCTTGGTCACCCAGGAAATGATTGTGAGCATGATTGCTTCCTTAAACATTATGATTCAGAATGTGAGCACCAAAAAGTCTCACCTATTTTAATACTTTTTAATCTCATTTCATAATGTTCATACAACCTTTGATCTGGGAACTACTATTAACTCCATTTAATAGATGTAAAAATTGGAGCTAAGATTGGTTACACATAGTCACCCACTTATCAGTGGTGTAGCTGGAATTCAATATTCAATGACATATGGTTTGATCTTGGGCCCCCATTCCTAAACCCAATTGTATTCTACTTCTTCTTTTTTTTTTTTTTTAATATATTTTATTGATTTTTTACAGAGAGGAAGGGAGAGAGATAGAGAGTTAGAAACATCGATGAGAGAGAAACATCGATCAGCTGCCTCCCGCACATCTCCTACTGGGGATGTGACCGCAACCCAGGTACATGCCCTTGACCGGAATCGAACCTGGGACCTTTCAGTCCGCAGGCCGACGCTCTATCCACTGAGCCAAACCGGTTTCGGCGTATTCTACTTCTTGATAATATATCAAAACTCATGGTTAAATAGAGTAAATAAACAGAGTACATAGCATGGTGTTTTGTCTATGGTGGTAAAATAATACATATTTGACTGACTAAATTAAATGAATGTATACTAGTAATCAAAGCAAATACTAAGATACCCAAAGAACAAGCAAATGAGGTCCACACTTAATTGTCATTATTCATTAAAGAATAAGGGAAAAATGTGAGGGATATCAGGAGACTTTAAAAAATACTTATAATATCAAGTGAGTACAATATAATTCATTGGATTAACTGAACAACTTCCTTGTCTTGTCTTTTATGAATCATTAAAATAAATCCAAGTAAGGAAAATATTGCAATGAGGTAGAAACAAATAATACTTTATAATTTAAGGGGAGTTCTGCATGTTCAGAGTATCCTTTTGCAGGTCAGTCCATCTGGCAGAGAATTACAATAGTGCCCAGGTAATGATGAAGACTGATTCTATGCAGATCTCCAGGCCTCCATCATCACAATTCAGTGTTTCCATCTCTCCCTTCTACCATTTAACACTCACAGCTTTACCACCATTATATGACATAGGAATAGGTTATCTGCCACAATCTTTTGCAGCAAGGATTCAGGATCTGGAAAAGGGGCTGTGCACAAATGGATTCACTATACAAGAAATATGAATTTAGAAGGCATGGGGGAGCCAGGCGGATAACTTCCCTCTAGCAGAGAAACTCCCTGAAAGCTTTTATTTACTTGACTACACATTTGCACTTTAGAAATGCAAACAGGCATGTCAGTGGTAAAGTTTGGTAAACAATAAAAGGTTTATCAGGTTAGGGGATTGCCTTCAGCCATTTGGCCAGCAGCAGGGTAATATAATGCTAATTTTTCAGCTCTGCTGAATATCAAAGTCCATTAGCCTTCTAATGACTTCTCACATTTATATGTTAACTACTGTTGGTCTTTGCCTCCAGCAGTTATCCCTGATGTGGCTCTGTATATTCCTTTTTTCTATCACTACTTTTTTTTACTTTATTTTTATTGTTGACACTATTACAGATGTCCCCATTTTCCCCTCCTTTGCCCATCTCCATCCATCCCCTCCTCACTCCCTTCCCTCTGGCCATCACCACACTGTTTGTGTCCATGGGTTATGCATATATGTTCTGTGTCTCATCTCTTCACATTCTTTCATCTAGTGCTCCATCCCCTCTGACAGTTGTCAGTCTGTTCCATGTATCCATGTATCCGTTTCTATTTTGTTTGCCAATTTATTTTGTTCATTAGATTCCATATATAAGTGAGATATGGTGTTTGTCTTTCTCTGACTCTCTCATTTCACTTAGCATAATGATCTCCATGTCTATCCATGCTGTTGCAAAAGGTAAAAGTTCCTTTTTTATGGCCCTGTAGTATTCCATTGTGTAAATGTATCACTGCTTTTTTATCCACTCATCTACTGATGGGCACTTGGATTGGGTACTGTTGGTGGGAATGCAGACTGGTATAGCCACTATGGAAAACAGTATGGAGGTTCCTAAAAAATTTAAAAATGGAACTGCCTTTTGACTCAGTGATCCCACTTCTGAGAATATATCCCAAGAAACCAGAAACACCTATTCAAAAAAATATGTGCACCCCTATGTTCATAGTGGTGTTATTTATGATAGCCAAGATCTGGAAATAGCCCAAGTGTCCATCAGTAAATAAGTGGATGAAAATGCTGTGGCAGATTTAACCCTACTTTTTAATGCTTCCGATTGTCTGAAATCTTTTTATTGTGCATATATTCTCATTTTCTCCTGTGAATACTCCCTTTATCTTCCACTAGAATTAAAATTAAGTGTTCTCTTGACAATATTGCTTCTCCTGAAGCCCTTAAGAGGGACTTGTTTCCTCCTTAACATTGGACCTAGAGATGGAAGAAATTCCTTCCTTACATCTTATTGCTATTTTCAGACAATCCACCCAACCTCCTTTTTAAATAAGCAAGCAAGCAAGTACACATATCTTGTGTCTCATGTTATCAGATTCTACCTCCTCTACACCACTGTTTACAGTAATCTAGACTTCTAGACCCCTTCCACTTATTCCTTGAAGATTTTAGCTCCCAGGTTATTGACACGCTGATTAATATTATTCCTGGTGTGAAGATAAATTTTAAACCAATAAAAGAACAGCCCCTGACATCTGAAAGCAAAGCCATATGACTTCTTATTGGCTAATAAAAAATATCACAGGATATAAACCTCAGACTCTGAGATTTTAATAAAAGGAGCTAAAATAAGACTACTTTATAAATTTATCTAAACACAGACATAAACTATATTATCGTACTACCCTAAAATACCAAATATCCCTCTTTCTTGGCTAAAATGAGTAATTGCTACTTCTTTACCAATTTCAGCTTTAGCCTTGCTTTACTCTACCCTTCCTAGAAAGACATATTGAGATCTAGTCAGTTGTAGGATTGTTCCTACTTTCTAGTCTAAAGTGACCCCAACTTCCTTAAATCCTCCCTAAAATTCCTCAACCAAAATCCAAATCCTATAATTGGTTTTTGCTAACACCCTTTTACTGAGACATTCCATGCATCTCTTACTGAATTCAGTAAGAAGCTCAACTTGTTCAAATCCAAGTGTGCTCCTGGTGATCTTTGCCTGCCAGCATTAACACTATTAGAATTCCTGGTGATATTAGCATTACATTATAACACCAAACTTCCCCCTCTCCCACCCCCACACCAACTTCCTTAATTTTCTCCCCTTTTTGTCTCCCATTTTACCAAAGGGATCATCTCATTGTCATGATTGTGTAATTGCCAGCAGCGTTAGTTCATTCATAACCTTGGTTTCATTTATTTTACTCTCAGACTTCTTCCACCTCATTCTTCCTAATACCCCAAGTTCAACAACTCTTCTATCTCATGGAGATTTTAATGTAATTAATAATTTCACCTTTTTATTATTCCTCACCTTGTCTTATACAACTCAAATTCTGTAGGTGATCATTTTATTTATTTATTTTTTCCTGTTACATCTGTATTTATTTATTTATTTATTAATTTTAATTAAATCTTTATTGTTCAGATTATTACAGTTGCTCCTCTTTTTCCCCCCATAGCTCCCCTCCACCCTGTTCCCACCCCACCCTCTGCCCTTAGCCCCCCCATTGTCCTCATCCATAGGTGTATGAATTTTGTCCAGTCTCTTCCTGCATCCCCCACAACGCTTCCCCCCCCCCCCCCGCCCTCGAGAATAGTCAGTCCACTCCCTTTCTATGCCCCTGATTCTATTATAATCACCAGTTTATTCTGTTCATAAGATTATTTATTCACTTGATTTTTAGATTCACTTGTTGATAGATGTGTATTTGTTGTTCATAATTTTCATCTTTACCTTTTTCTTCTTCTTCCTCTTCTTAAAGGATACCTTTCATCATTTCATTTAATACTGGTTTGGTGGTGATGAACTCCTTTAGCTTTTTCTTATCTGTGAAGCTCTTTATCTGACCTTCAATTCTGAATGATAGCTTTGCTGGATAAAGTAATCTTGGTTGTAGGTTCTTGCTATTCATCACTTTGAATATTTCTTGCTACTCCCTTCTGGCCTGCATAGTTTCTGTTGAGAAATCAGTTGACAGTCTTATGGGTACTCCCTTGTAGGTAACTGACTGTCTTTCTCTTGCTGTTTTTAGGATTCTCTCTTTGTCTTTTGCTCTTGGCATTTTAATTATGATGTGTCTTGGTGTGGTCCTCTTTGGATTCCTTTTGTTTGGGGTTCTCTGTGCTTCCTGGACTTGTAAGTCTATTTCTTTCACCAGGTAGGGGAAGTTTTCTGTCATTATTTCTTCAAATAGGTTTTCAATATCTTGCTCTCTCTCTTCTTCTGGCACCCCTATAATTCGGATGTTGGTATGCTTGAAGTTGTCCCAGAGACTCCTTACACTATCTTCATATTTTTGGATTCTTTTTTCTTTTTGCTTTTCAGGTTGGGTGTTTTTTGCTTCTTCGTATTTCAGATCTTTGACTTGATTCTTGCAATCCTCTAGTCTGCTGTTGGAAGTCTGAATTAATATTCTTTATTTCAGTCAGTGTATGCTTAATTTCTAGTTGGTCCTTTTTCACAACCTCGAGGGTCTCACTAGACTTATTGAGGATCTCATTAAATTTATCAGCGGTCTCACTAGATTTCTTGAGTGTCATACTAAGTTTATCGGCAGTTTCTAGAAAATTCTTGGAAAAACCTTAAAAGTGTGGTTTTGAAATCTATATCCAGTAGTTTGCTTTCCTCCATTTCTGTCATTTGTGACCTGTTTCTTTGTCTCTGCATTTTTTGTGCTTCCCTCTGTTGATAGAGTGGCTTTCTGTGCTAGGTGTCCTATAGGGCCCAGTGGCTCAGTCTCCCCAATTACCTGAGGTGGACACTCTTGGTGTACCCCCTTGTGGGCTTTGTGCACAGTCTTGTTGTAGTTAAGCCTTGATTGTTGTAGTTATCACTGGGAGAAATTGACCTCCAGGCCAATTGGTTGTGAGAATCAGCTGTGTCTGCAGTGGGAGAACTTCTGTGCTGGAGACACCCTTCTGGGGCAAGACTTGCTTCAGTGGGGCTTTGGTGCTCACTGAGTCTGCCCCCTGAGTGTGTCCCTTATGGATCTGAGGAGTTGTAATCTGCATGGTCCCACTCTGACCACTGGGTACACTGGCTCTTGGATTGCTAAGGAGGTGCTAATTTAGCTTCTTCCTGAGGCTACCCAGCAGGAGCCCTTCTGTGAAGCAATGCAAGCTGCTGTGGGGCCTTGGGCCTTCTTTTGGAAGTTCTGGGTTTCTCTGACCCAGCTGCAGTTTGTTAGGTAATTTTCAGATTGCAAAGGGCCAGGCCTTTCATACGCAAAAGCCTTTGCTAGCAGCTTGGGCAGGGCGGGGGCCCAGGGGATCAACAGGGCAGAGCAAGCAGCTATGGCTGTTCCTCAGTCCTGCCTTAAGAGGCCCTGCTTCTCAGGGTCCTGGTAATCGCTGCAAGCACCTCTGAGAGAAAGCCACCCTCAAGGTCTGACCGATGCCAGACAGTCTAGCTTAGGGGTGGGCAAACTTTTTGACTCGAGGGCCACAATGGGTTCTTAAACTGGACGGGAGGGCCGGAACAAAAGCATGGATGGAGTGTTTGTGTGAACTAATATAAATTCAAAGTAAACATCATTACATAAAAGGGTACGGTCTTTCTTTTTTTAGTTTTATTCATTTCAAACGGGCCGGATCCGGCCCTCGGGCCGTAGTTTGCCCACGGCTGGTCTAGCCTCTCCCCATATGAGTCTGGGTCCCCAGAGACTTGCCCGGAACTGGAGTTCAGAGCAGTCAGGAGCTTGAGACTCCCTCCCGATTGGAAAAGACAACCGTGTCCTCAGCCGCCAGCCCTTTCCGCGTGCGCCTTCGTACCTCTGCACTTTACTTCCACACCGCACCTCCTCTGAGTCTTGGTATGCTTTTCTTTTTCCTTCTAGTTGTAGAATTTCCACTCAGCCAGCCTTCCTGTGGTTCTGGATGATGTCTGTTTTATCTTTTAGTTGTATTTTTGAAGTGGCTGTGTGAGGCAGCAATTTCCGGTGAGTAGGTGATGATTTTAACTAGTTTCTTGCATGCATCTTTATTCCTGTTCCCCGTCCCTCCACCTTTCTCCTTTGTTGCCCTTACTAGGATAAACCGTTACTCTAGTTAAATCTATCTACCTCTTCTCTGCGTAAGTCCATCGTGCTGAAGGCTGCTGCAGAGAAACAGAATTGTACTGACTGGTTTACTTCAAATTCATGATCACTATTCATAAGCTTGGCATTAATACCACCAATGGATCTTATTACATTTTCTGCATCATTCATTTCTCTCTCTTTCCTGGATATACTTCCTCCTCTTTTTTTTCAATTTCTCTCATTTATGCTCAATATCAGCTGATTACCTAGTTTTTTTATTCACTAAGAGATTGGGAATAATCAAAAGAGAATTTCCAAAAACTTATAGCAGCACGAAAACTTACATGCATATGTGCCCTTTATGTCTCTATTTTCCTTCCTGTTAACTGAAAAAAACTCTCCATTGTTAAGGCTAATCTCCTTCCCTGTATACCAAATTCCATCCCTTATACCTACTCAAGAATACTGGCTACTTGTCTTTCCGTCTTTCACATTATTATTATTTTTTACCTGTACTTGACATCTTTTGGTATGTAAATATATTTTGATTTCTCCCATCCTAAAAACTATTTTTTGTCCTCACTTCATATTAAGTTAATATGCTATTTTCCTCTTTCTTATTTTTTGATGATTCATTTTTATGTATCAACTTGTTTGGGTAATGGTATCCGGATATTTGGTTGAACACTATTCTGAATGTTTCTTTGAAGTATTTTTGGATGAGATTTACTTCTAAGTCTGAACTTTGAGTAAAACACATTGTCCTCCTTAATGCAGATGGGCCTCCTTCAATCAAATGAAGGCCTGATTAGAACAAAAGGCTGACCTCCCTCTAGCAAGAGAGAGTTCTGCCAGCAGGCTGTCTTCAGACTTCTCCTGCAACATCAGTTCTTCCTGATCTCCAGCCTGACTGCCTTGGTACTCTAAGTGCCACACTTCCCACCACTTGTCACACACTCTCATCAGCTTTTCCACCCCATCACTTGGCCAAATTGCTCTGGTCAAGGACATCAAATCACCGCCACATTGTTAATTCATTTTTTACCATTTATACTATTTGATCTTTAGCATTATGGCTGAATAATGCTCCCACGTCACCGGAGGACATGTCTCTGTCCTAGTCTCTGTTATTTATGAATGTTATGTTACCTTACCTAGCAAAAGTGACTTTGCAGATGTGATCAAGCTGAGAATCTTAAGGTGGGGAGATTATCCTACTCAGATTATCCAGATGGATTGTTTGTAATCACAGAAGTCAAGAGGCAAGAGTGTAAGAGTCACAATAGGAAGTGTGACAACAGAAGCAGGGAAGAGAGAGAGAAAATTTAAGATGCTATGCTGCTCTCTTTGAAGATAGAAGAAGGAGCTACAAACCAAGAAATGAAGGCAGCCTCTAAAAGTTAAAAATGGCAAGCCCGATTAAGAGAGAATCGAAGATGGCGGCATAGGTAAAACACCGGAGACTGCCGCCGTGGACAACCACTTCAAAAATACAACTAAAAGTCGGAGTGGACATCAACCAGAACCACGGGAAGGCTGGCTGAGGAGAGTCTCTTCAACTAGAAGCAAAAACAACAGCATTCCGACGCTCAGCGGAGGCGCAGTGTGGAAAATTTAAAGGTACGGCGGTGCGGTGGTGAGGGTGCGCGCGCAAAGCGGGCTGGCGGCTGAGGGCGCGATTGTCGTTTTCAATCAGGAGCGAATCTCAGACTCTGGGCTACAGATCCGGGCGAGTCTCTAGGGACCCAGACTCAAACGGGAGAAGCGGGACTGTCTGGCTACGGCCCCTCCGAGGTTTGCAGCGATTGCTGGGACAGAGAGGCAGAGCCCCTGGGGACGGACTGAGAGCGGCCATAGCTGCTCCCTCCCCCCCGCCCTGTTGAGCCCGCCCCGCCCAAACCCTGCGCACAACCATTTGCCGACCGCCTCAGGCAAGGGCTGGACTAGCACCTCCCCTGAGGACTGAAGTTTTCCCACAGCTGATTTCCACCGCCAGTCGGCCTGTTGGTCAAATCCCTCTAGTGTTAACTACAACAATTAAGGCTTCGCTAGAACAAGACTGCGCACAGAGACCACAAGGGGGTGCACCAAGAAAGCATAAAAGATGCGGAGACAAAAAAAAATGACAGAAATGGAGGATATGGAGCTAAGAATCGCAATTTTGAGGGCTTGCCATAAATTTGTGCAGAGCCTCACGAAAACTAATGAGACCCTCGATGCTACGATAAAGAAATTAGAAAGTAAGCATACACGGACTGAAATAAAGAATATTATACCCAATAGCAGACCAGAGGAGTGCAAGAATCAAACCAAAGATTTGACAAAAAACACCCAATTGGAAAAGCATAATGAAAAAAGAATCCGAAAATGTGAAGATAGTGTAAGGAGCCTCTGGGACAGCTTTAAGCGGACTAATATCAGAGTCATTGGAGTCCCAGAAGATGAGAGACAGCAAGATATTGAAAACCTATTTCAAGAAATAATGGCAGAAAACTTCCCCCACCTAGTGAAAGAAATGGACTTACAGGTCCAAGAAGCGAAGAGAACCCCAAACAAAAGGAATCCAAAGAGGACCACACCAAGACACATCATCATTAAAATGCCAAGAGCAAAAGACAAAGAGAAAATCTTAAAAGCAGCAAGAGAAAGAGGCTCAATTACCTACAAGGGAATACCCATATGACTGTCAGCTGATTTCTCAACAGAAACTTTGCAGGCCAGAAGGGAATGGCAAGAAATATTCAAAGTGCTGAATACCAAGAACCTACAACCAAGATTACTTTATCCAGCAAAGCTATCATTCAGAATTGAAGGTCAGATAAAGAGCTTCACAGATAAGGAAAAACTAAAGGAGTTCATCACCGCCAAACCAGTATTATATGAAATGCTGAAAGGTATCCTTTAAGAAGAGGAAGAAGAAAAAGGTAAAGATACAAATTATGAACAACAAATACGCATCTATCAACAAATGAATCTAAGAATCAAGTGAATAAATAACCTGATGTACAGAATGAACTGGTGACTATAATGAATCAGGGACATAGAAAGGGAATGGACTGACTATTCTTGGAGGGGAAAGGGGAATGGGAGATTCGGGAAGAGACTGGACAAAAATCATGCACCTATGGATGAACTCAGTGGGTGGGGAGTGAGGGTGGAGGGTGGGGTGGGAGCTGGAAGGAGGGGAGTTATGGGGGGAAAAAAGAGGAACAAATGTAATAATCTGAACAATAAAGATTTAAAAAAAAAAAAGAAAAGAAAAAATAAATGGCAAGCCCATCAGCAGATGAGTGGATTAAAAAATGTGGTACATGTACAGAATGGAATACTATGCTGCAGTGAAAAAGAAGGAATTCTTACCATTTGCAACAGAATGGATGGAACTGGAGAGCATTATGCTAAGTGAAATAAGCCATTCAGAGAAAGATAAATATTACATGATCTCACTCATTTATGGAATATAATGAGCAACATAAATTGATGAACAAAAACAGATCCAGAGACAGAGGAGCATAGATCAGACCGTCAAACCTCAGAGGGAAGGTAGGGGAGGGTGGAGGTAAGGGGGAGAGATCAACCAAAGGACTTGTATGCATGCATATAAGCCTAACCAATGGACACAGACAACAGGGGGGTAAGGACATGAGTGGGGGGGTCAGGGGGTTAATGGGGGGATAAGGACACATATGTAATACCTTAATCAATAAAGCAATTAAAAACAAAACAAAACAAAACAAAAAAACCAACAAGGGAACGGATTATCCCCTATCACTTTCAAAAGGATACCTGCAGTAGAGAGGGCCTCTAGAAGTTCTATGCTGACATGATCTTCTATGCTCAAGGTGTCTGAAGAGAAAAAAGGAATTTTTTTTTCTTATTCCTGTTCATATAAAAACTTCAAAAAGATTTTGAATGACTTTATTGGGCCTTGTGCTCACTTCTTATTAAATCATTGCATCTAATGAGATGGGATGCTTTGACTGGAACATCATACCTACCTTATTGGCCAAGGAGGTAGGGTTATGGGATGGGCATCTGTACCAAATAAGAAGGAGCAGTTCCCAAAAAGAAACCTCTAAATAGGGAAACAAACCCAATATATTACACTATAGCCTTTAATCTTAATATAGTACAAACTGACCATGCAGTCTATTCTTATAGCAATTTTGCCAGAGGTTGAAATATTAAGGCATAAGGAGAAGCAACAATATCTTGGGGAAATGCACAAGAATATCTATAAGGCTCATGAGAAGACAAGAACAAATATTGAAGATTCGCTATGAAATATTTAGTTCATTGCCCTCAGTTTTAAAATGTTCAAACTCATTAAAATTAAAAATAATAATAACAACAAAGATAATAACATTTTAATTAATGCCAGTATCATGGGCCACAATATACATTTCAGGATCAGAAAGTTTAAAAACAATGTGTCTGAGCTCTTAGTTGAATATTTATTTTAATTTAAAGTTTCTGCTATGATTTTATTTGAGCCTACAATACTTTTGGTAAGATTCTGCCTCTGGTTCCTTTGATGATTTGCATGAGTTTGCTGATCATGAATAGCACAACCTTTCTTCTCCTTTATATATAAGACTAGAAACCCAGTGCATGAAATTCCTGCACAGGTAGGGTCCCTAGGCCTGTCCGGCAATCAGGGCTGATCAGGTTCCTTACCTCCCCGCTTCCCCACCTCTTTCTTCCCTGGCTCACTCAGCGCCCTGCCGCTTGTCACTTGCCATGTTCCATACCACCACCTGGTGGCCAGAACACGTCATAGCGAGCGATCAAACTCCCGTTCTCCCAGTTGAACTCCCGAGGGGACACTTTGCATATAAGCCTTTTATATATATAACTAGAGGCCCGGTGCACAAAAATTTGTGCACTCGGGGGGGTGAGGGGGTCCCTCAGCCCATCCTGTGCCCTCTCGCAGTCTGGGACCCCTCAGGAGATAATGACCTGCTGGCTTAGGCCTGCTCCTGGGTGGCAGAGGGCAGGCCCAATCCCTAGGTGCAGCCCCTGGTCGGGCTCAGAGCAGGGCCGATTGGGGAGTTGGGGCGCTGCCCCCTGTCATGCACAGAGCAGGGCGGATGGGGAGGTTGTGATGCCACCCCTAGTCATGCTCAGGGTAGGGCCGATTGGGGGGTTGGGGCACCGCCCTCTGTCACACTCAAGGCAGGGTCGATAGGGAAGTTGCGGCGCCACCCCCTGCCACGCACAGAGCAGGGCCGATCAGGGGGTTGGGGCGCTGCCCCCTGTCACACACAGAGCAGGGCCCATTGGGGCTTGGGGCTCCGTACTCTGTCACACACAGAGCAGGGCCCATCAGGGGTTTGGGGAGCTCCCCCTTGTCATGCACAGAGCAGGGTCAATCAGGGGTTTTGGGAGCTCCCCCCTGTCATGCACAGAGCAGGGCTGATCAGGGGGTTGGGGAGCTGCCCCCTGTCACATACAGAGCAGGGCCAATCAGGGGGTTGAGGAGCTCTCCCCTGTCACGCACAGAGTAGGGCCAATAGGGGAGCTGGGGCACCACCCCCTATCACATAGAGAGCAGGGCCCGTGGGGGGGGGGGTAGTTGAGGTGCCACACCCTGTCACACTCAGGGCAGGGCCGATGGGGAGGTATGGCTCTACCCCGTCTCACATAGAGCAGGGCCCGTGGGGGGGTTGGGGCGCCGCCACTGTCACACACAGAGCCGCAGGGCAATCGGGGTTGGGGCGCCGCCCTCTATCACCCACAGAGCAGGGCTGATCAGGGGGTTGGGGTGCTGCCCCCTGTCACACACAGAGCAGCAGGGCGATCAGAGCGTTTGGGCGTTGCCCCTTGTCACGCTGATCCCGGTGCCGGGAGGCCTCGTGGCTCCGCTGATCCTGCCCGGCAGGGTCACAGATCCGGGTCCCAGACCGCAGACAGCCTTGCCTGCTGCCGCCTGCCTTCAGTATGCAAATTAGCCGCCATCTTGTTGCTTCAGGGTGGGGGTCCCCACTGGGGTGCCTGGCCAGTCTGGCTGAGGGGCTGAGGGCTGTTTTCAGGCTGGCGGGCGACTGGAGCTCCAAACCTCTCCTTTTTTTCTTTTTTTTTTTATTCTGGCATTTATTTACCTTCTATGGCTGTCACTGGAGCTGAGAGCCGGCTTTCTCTCTGAGGCTCGGCTGAAAGCAGGTTTCTGGCCTTTGTTTTCTGTATTCGAAACAATGTTGCGACTCCAGCTCTGAGATCCCTGCTGACTGACAGGAGCTTTCTGGAGTTTTGTTTATCTTCTGTAAATGTTACTATGTTTCCAACTGAAGCTCAGAGGCGGGGGGGGGGGGGGGGGGGGGGGGAACGTTGGAGTCCTCCTTCACTGAAGCAAGCCTCTTGTTAGCTTCCAGCTGCCTGGCTGCCGGCCGCCATCTTGGCTGACAGTTAATTTGCATAAGGATACGCTGATTAGCCAATGGGAAGGGTAGCGGTCGTACGCCAATTACCATGTTTCTCTTTTATTAGTGTAGATAGAGGCCCGGTGCACAAAAATTTGTGCACTCGGGGGGGGAGGGTGGGGTCCCTCAGCCCGGCCTGTGCCCTCTCGCAGTCTGGGACCACTCAGGAGATAACGACCTGCTGGCTTAGGCCTGCTCCCGGGTGGCAGAGGGCAGGCCCAATCCTTAGGTGCAGCCCCTGGTCAGGCTCAGAGCAGGGCCGATTGGGGGTTGGGGTGCTGCCCTCTATCATGCACAGAGCAGGGCGGATCAGGAGGTTGTGATGCCACCACTAGTCACTCTCAGGCTAGAGCCAATTGGGGGGTTGGGGCACCGCCCCCTGTCACACTCAAGGCAGGGTCGATGGGGAGGTTGCGGGGCCACCCCCTGTCACACACAGAGCAGGGCCGATCAGGGGGTTGTGGCGCTGCCACTGTCACACTCAGGGCAGGGCCGATGGGGAGGTTATGGCTCTACCCCGTCACACACAGAGCAGGGCCCCTGGGGTGGGGGTGGGGGTTGTGGCGCCGCACCCTGTCACACACAGAGCAGGGCCGACCAAGGGGTTGGGGCGCCTCACCCTGTCACACACAGAGCCGCAGGGCGATCAGGGGGTTTGAGCGCTGCCCCCTGTCACGCTTATCCCGGTGCCGGGAGGCCTCGCGGCTCTGCTGATCCCTGTGCCGGGAGGCATATTACCCTTTTACTATATAGGATAGAGGCCTGGTGCATGGGTGGGGGCTGGCTGATTTGCCCTGAAGGGTGTCCTGGATCAGGGTGGGGGTCCCCACTGGGGTTCCTGGCCAGCCTGGATGAGGAGATGATGGCTGTTTGCAGCTGGTCACACCCCCTTCAGGGTGGAGGTCCCCACTGCGGTGCCTGGCCAGTCTGGATGAGGGGCTGAGGGCTGTTTTCAGGCTGGCGGGTGACTGAAGCTCCCAACTGCTCCTTTTTTTCTTTCTTTTTTTTTTTATCCTGGGCCAGCTTTAGCTCTGAGGCTTGGCTCCAGCTCTGAGGCCTCCGCTGCTGAAAGCAGGTATCTGGTTTGTTTGGGTTCTATAATTGAAACACTGTTTCAACTCCAGCTCTGAGATCCCGGCTGGCTGAAAGCAGGTTTCTGGGGTTTTGTTTAGCTTCTATATTTGTAACAATGTTTCAAACTGCAAGCTCAGAGGCCGGCAGTGGCAGGCGGGAAACGTTGGCTTCCTCCGTCACTGAAGCAAGCAAGCCTCCTGTTTGCTTCAAGCTGCCTGGCTGCCGGCTGACATCTTGGCTGGCAGTTAATTTGCATATCGTCCTGATTAGCCAGTGGGAAGGGTAGCGAGTGACACCAATTTGAATGTTTCTCTTTTATTAGTGTAGATATAGATATTAAACACAATGCTGGAAGATATATTCCCCTACTTTACATAGGCTGGCACAGTGCTAGCACTATGGTTGTCATAAATACCATTCTTCCCTGTTCCTTCTTTTTGTGTGCAGTGTGGTCTGAGGATAACACATTATGGTCTGAAAAATACAGCTCCATATGGAGAGCCACCTGCACTGTCCTCTGATTGGTCTTTCTCAGCTGCAGCTGCACTTGTGTGTACAACCTTGTGCAAGGCAAAAGGAGGCTATTGAACTAGGAAGAGTTCATTGCTGCTGTCCATGGGGACTTCTTTGACATAACCTGGCTGCATGCCATTCAAGGTGACAAGCCCTGAAGTATAGCCAGCAGCCTTAAAATATGCAAATGATTCCCTGTAGCTATTTGCCCATTTTCTATTCTTGGTTTCAATGCCTAATTTTCAGTTAGCCAGAGTAAAACTCAGTCATAATCATGCTTGTTTGCCTATGATTCTTTCTTTATGTGCTAATTATACAAACGTTTTCTTTTTCCTTCTTTTTAAGAGATAAGAGGAATACTGTAGTTGCCAGGCATTTAATACTTATATTTTGAATCAAGTAGGTTGGATCATTATTGTAGCTAAAACAGACAACACTACTACTCTTCTATCTTGAGTTACAACCACAACCCACCTTTGCTTCTGTGGCTTGTTTCTTCATCCCTGGGTTTTTCTGAGCTGAGCTGGGTTAGAGGCAGGGAGGAGAAAACAGAGGACTAATCCCTGGGTACACACCATTCTTACCCTATTGCAAGTTAACGGCTTATTTTCTGCAATCATTTATTTTAAGTGGAAACAGGAAGAAAGTACTGGATTGAGAGACTTGAAATCCTTGTCCTGGTTCTCTCCTTAATTAGCTGTATAATGTTAGGCAAGACCATTAACTGCTCTGGTTTTCAGTCTCTTTATGATTAAATGAGGCAGCACACTTGGATTATTTTGGCAGTTTTTTTCCAGCTTTAAATTACAATGTATTTAGAGCACTTCACTTCCCTTCATTATGTTGTTGATTGTAAAATTTTTGCATATTTTTCCACTTTGCACTTGATCTAATTTGGGATGTATCTGAAAACTGCTGTCAGAAATTTCATTTTGACATTTCCTATATTCTTTTATCTTCTCTGCTGGAAGAATAATTTTGATTGCCAAATTGAATAATTGTTTTCACACACATTATGTGTATTTTTTTAAATATCCTGCTTCCCATATGTTTTACAGAATTTCTGCATGATACAATTTTTAAAAATGAGTTTATTCATTTGGGAAGTAAATATTTCACAGCAGTAATCTCTAGCATTTTATGTTTATTTTTTGTCAGCCCATTCTGATTAAGTGTCCTGAAATGGTCTTTTCAAATCTTATTTGGAAAATAATTATTCCCAAATAAGTATGTAAGTAAATCTTATATGGAAATAAATATTATTTGGGCAGTGTTTTTCATGGACCAAGGCCATTCCCAGGAACAGGACAGAGGGTCATATTTAGAATGATCTTAAGTTCAACATGAAGAAGTTCAAAATCTGTAGCATCTTCTACAAAAGGTGACGATTGCATAGGCCTACTTCATTGGAAGGAGGTACCTGTGGGTAGAAACCCAACCAGAGAATTTTGTGATGAAAAGACAGGCTGAGCCAAAAGAAATAGCTGGGTTTCCTTGTTTGACCAGAAAATGTGTGCTTCTGTGTCAATAGGAAATGTGCACTCCTGTGTCAAATTGCTAGGATGACCATATTAGCCATTATCCAAAGATAATGATAAGCCTTTTATGATGATAAGTTCATCATGGATGCATTATAAATTTAAATATACAACAATAAGACCCCTTAACAATAAAGGAGTGATTTCTGTGGACAGGAATAGTTCTAAAGAAGCTGAAGTACCTCTTTCATTAGATAATTGTCATAGTAGATTAGGCCATCGTTAAGCTTTTATTAAATACTAGAGGCCCAGTGCACAAAAATTTGTGCACGCAGGGGGGTCCCTCAGCCTGGCCTATGCCCTCTTGCAGTCTGGAACCCCTCGGAGGATGTCCACCTGCTGGCTTAGGTCCGCTCCCTGGGGGATTGGGCCCAAGCTGGCAGTCAGACATCCCTCTGGCAGCACGGGAGCCCTCAGGGGATGTCCACTTGCCAGCAGGGAGCAGGCCTAAACTGCAGTCGGACATCCTTAGCGCTGCTGAGTAGGCGGGAGGGGCTCCCACCACCACTGTTATACTGGCAGCCGTCAGCCTGGCTTGTGGCTGAGCAGAGCTCCCCCTGTGGGAGCACACTGACCACCAGGGGGCAGCTCCTGTATTGAGCATCTGCCCCCTGGTGGTCAGTGTGTGTCATAATGACCAGTCATTCCCAGTTGTTCTGCTGTTAGGGTCAATTTTCATATTACCCTTTTATTATACAGGATAGAGGCCTGGTGCATGGGTAGGGGATAGCTGGTTTGCCCTGAAGGGTGTCCCAGATCATGGTGGGGGTCCCGCTGGGGTGCCTGGTCAGCCTGGGTGAGGGGCTGATGCCTGTTTGCAGCTGGTCACACACCCTTCAGGGTGAGGGTCCCCACTGGGGTTCCTGGCCAGCCTGGGTGAGGGGCTGATGGCTATTTGCAGGCTGGTCACACCCCCTTTAGGGTGGGGCTCCCCACTGGGGTGCCTGGCCAGCCTGGGTGAGGGCCTGATGGCTGTTTGCAGCTGGTAACACACCCTTCAGGGTGGGGGTCCCCACTGTGGTGCCTGGCCATCCTGGGTGAGGGGCTGATGGCTGTTTGCAGGCTGGCCACACCCCCTCAGGGTGGGAGTACCCACTGGGGTGCCTGGCCATCCTTGGTGAGGGGCTGATGGCTGTTTTCAGGCTGGCCACACTCTCTTTAGGATGGGGGGTCCACTGGGGTGCCTGGCCAGTCTGGGTGAGGGGCTGAGGGCCATTTTCAGGTGATGGAAGCTCCCAGCCTCTCCTTTTTTTTCTTTTTTTTTATTCTGGGATTTATTTACCTTCTATAATTGAAACTTTGTAGCCTTGAGAGGAGCTTAGAGCCAGCCAGGGCAAGCGGGAGGGAAGCCTCCTGCTTGCTCCAGCTCCGTGGCCATGGCCACCATCTTGGTTGGGTTAATTTGCATATAATCGCTCTGATTGGCTGGTGGGCATGGCTTAAGGCATATAGAGAAGGTATGGTCAATTTGCATGTTTGTCTTTTATTAGTGTAGATGTAAATGATTTTATACTTTTTCTAAGGAACTCTACTCAAAAGTTTTACAGATGACTTTTCACTTTTGTTTTAATATTCACATTAGTTTAGCTTAGACTTCACTCCTGGTGTTCCTACAGTCTTTAGGTGGTATCTACTTTTCTATGTTTGGTTATAAGGAATGCAACCATGTTCATGATGGGAAAAGGCCTGGACTTGGAATAAAAAGACATGAGTTCATGAACTAGCTGGAATACTTTGTACAAGTTTATTTAACTTCTTTGTGTCTATGATAATCTTTGACAGGCCTATAATGGAGGAGAGTGAAAGGATTGAATTATGTATGTATATATGTATACACACGACACACACACACATACACCACACACACATACAAACACACACAGGCACACTTGATAAAATTAAGCAGTTTATCATGAATATATAAGGGCTCCTGCCATTAGCTTTATCATCATTCAAAACATAGCACTTTTTTTGTATGTGTTTTCATCCTTTAAATTTAAAACAGTTTCCCAGTTGTATTATGAAGTGCTCCATTTATACTTCACTTCCTTTTATTTTCTGTTTATTCTGCTGTCAATAATTTCTGGAATAATGACACTCATTGATCCATTTAAGAAGTAAGATATTTTAGCACACAGACATTATAGTATTCTCTATCAAATAACATCCATTAATATGGTTTCCTTTATAAAGCAACTTTATAATGTACAGCATAGGATAAATAGTCAATGATCTATAATAATAAAAGCATCATATGCTAATTAGACCAGATGTCCTTCCAGACAACCTTCCGGATGAAGCCGGGGCTGCATCAGGCCTCTAGTATTAAAATAATAATATATGGTGACAGAGACTTATTACTAGACTTATTGTGATGATCACTTTGGAAGGTATATAATGTTAAATCACTATGTTGTACCCTGAAACTCAATTAAAAATAAATTTTAAAAAGTAACTTCATTGGTAGTTACAATGATTGGGAGGAGAAAGTATTCAAAGTTTTGCTGACTTCTAGAAATTTTCTATTATGAACTGTGGATTACAATTGGTCCTCAATATTATGTACATAGGAGAGAAAAAGTATGGCAGTCCAAAATAAAAATAGAAATGAACAAAGTAATATAATGGTATTACATTTTATGCTAGATTAGATCATAAGTGTGACATTAAAATTGTCTATTGCCAAAATTGCATGTAAAAATCCCTTGGAATCATTAGTTTACTTAACATATATGGCTTTAAATGTACAAATTTCTGAAAAAATTGTTTCTCATTAAATGCAACACAGGCAGATTTTTCTTCAGCATTGGAACAGATGGCTATTTCTCCATTTGAGCACCAGTTGCAATGGGTAACTTATGTTTTGGGCCTTTTTGTGGTCTGTTAGGCAAGATCTTTGTACTTCAGGAAGCACAGAGGTTCATGTTTAGTGTAGGTCATGGGTTTAGACTGAATAGAATGAAGGGTAGAATAGTCTCTGATATTTAAATTATTTTCTTCTTTTTTACCAAACATGCCTGATTAATTAACACAACTTATAGTTGTCTATGTACTTGAAGGCAGGCTTACCTCCGAGATATTGCAGGTTTATTCCAGGCCACTGCAGTAATGTAAAGACTGCAGTAAAGTGAATATCACAATAAAGCAAGTCACACATTATTTTAGTTTCTCAGTACATATAGAAGTTGTTTACACTATTCTTTCATCTATTGTGTGCAATAGCATTATGTCTATAAAACAATGTATATGCATACATTCATTAAAAAAAAAAGACTTTACTGCTGCCCAGCTAGTGTGGCTCAGTGGTTGAGTGTTGAGCTATGAACCAGGAGGTCATGGTTCGATTCCCGGTCAGGGCTCATGCCTGGGTTGCAGGCTTGATCCCCAGTGTAGGGCGTGCAGGAGGCAATCAATGATTCTCTCTTATCATTGATGTTTCTCTCTCCTTTTCCCTCTCCTTTACTCTCTGAAATCAATAAAAATATATTAAAGAGATTTTATTGCTAAAAAAAAATTCTAGTCCTCTATTGGAAAAATGGTGCCAGTAGAGTTTCTTAATACAACATTGCTATAAATATTCAGTTTGTAAAAATCGCATAATCTGTGAAGTATGATAAAGCAAAGTGCAATAAAACGAGTATGTCTGTACTGATAAAAGCTCTCAAGAGCAAAGAACATTTCAAATGTAGACTTAGGATTCAATGTCAAAATGTCTGTGAAAAACTTTTGCAAAGTGCTTAACCAGGGCATAGATAAACCTTCTTGTCATCATTTGAAAATCATCTAACTGAAGATTACCAGTGCTTTGTAGCACTGACAGATGTAGGCAGTTAAAAAAGAGGAATTTGGATTGAGGAGAAGATAATAAAAATAGAAGCAGGCTGGCCACTTGGGATGTGGCCTTGGGGCAATAAGAAGTCTTGGGAGCATGGCACAGGGCAGGGACAGTGGTAAGTACTCTGAGGCCAAATTGGTTGGGTTCCAATCCCAGGTCTCCTGTTGGCAGGTTACCTAAACTCATTATGCTTCAGCTTGTCATCAATAAAAACGGAGATAATAGTGCTTACCATATTGGGTTATTATGGTGATTGAGTTACTTTTGCATAGCACTTAGAATAGCTCCTGGGGTATCATAAGCATGATTTAAATGTACGGTTTGATAAGTACTTGTATTCATTTCACAGGGCTGCTGTAACAGGTAGCATTAAGCTGTGTGCTTTAAGACAACAGAAATGTATTCTCTCACAGTTCTGGAGGCTAGAAGTCAGAATCAAGGGGTCAGTAAGATTGGTTCCTTTTGGCTGTTATGGGGGAGAATCTCTTCAATGTCTTTCTCTTAACTTTCAGTGTTGCCCGCCATCCTTGGAGGTCCTTGGCTAGCAGACACAGCACTCACTGCAGTCTCTGTCTCTATCATCACCTGATGTCTCCCTGGGTGGCTCTGTGTTTCTAGTTTCCCTCTTAAAAGAAAGAAAGTCACGCTTTACTCCAATATGACCCCATCTTAGCTAGTTACATCTGCAATAATCCTATTTTCAAATAAGGTCACATTCAGAGGCATCGGAGGCATCAGCATATCTTTTTGGGTGGATACAATTCAACCTACAATGGTAATAATTTATACTATAAATAACAGGTTTATCTAATCTATGTGTATTGAATAACTTAATGTACCATTAGTATGTGCAACATCATGAGCCTTTCAGTTTCTGTTTTGAATTTCAGAGGGGACATGGGGTCATGTTAGCTCTACAACATCCTTTCATGTCCTGGAGACCAGATAATCCAGCAGCATTTGCACCTGGCTTAGTAACCTTAGACCAGTGGTCGGCAAACTTCGGCCCCTTGAGTGTGGCTCTTCCACAAAATTCCATGTGTGGGCGTGCACATACAGTGTGATTGAAACTTCGTGGCCACACTCAAGGGGCCAAAGAGCCGCATATGGCTTGCGAGCCGCAGTTTGCTGACCACTGCCTTAGACCCTCCAGAGAATTAACCAAGGCCAGTGCACTCAGGGAGGTGCTTCTCCCTTTTATCCGACCTGGTGATTGTCTAGATAAACAGCCAATCAATAGAGGAGTGAATTAAAAAATGACTAGTACTTCAAATCTAGATGTTAGAAGCAGAACCACTGACAGATGTAGGCAGTTAAAAAAGAGGAATTTGGATTGAGGAGAAGAGAATAAAAATAGAAGCAGGCTGGCCACTTGGGATGTGGCCTTGGGGCATGGTTCTTTGAGTAAAACACATTGTCCTCCCTACACACACACTTGACTCCTACTGTCCTGGTCTCTTCCTTATTTGGCTACTTCCACTAGCCTGATGGTTCCCCAGTTTTTTTTTGTTCCTTGTCTTATCACAACTGGCATTTTCTTTCTTTCTTTCTTTCTTTCTTTCTTTCTTTCTTTCTTTCTTTCTTTCTTTCTTTCTTTCTTTCTTTCTTTCTTTCTTTCTTTCTTTCTTTCTTTCTTTCTTTCTTTCTTTCTTTCTTTCTTTCTTTCTTTCTTTCTTTCTTTCTTTCCTCTCTCTCTTTCCTTTCTTCCTTCCTTCCTTCCTTCCTCCCTCCCTCCCTCCCTCCCTCCCTCCCTCCCTTCCTTTTATTTTTTTCCTTCTTTCTTTCTAGAGGCCCAGTGCATGAAACTTGTGCATGGGTACTATCCCTAGGCCTGGCCTGTGATCAGGGCCATCTTCCCTGGCCCAAAGCTGGCCCCATCCCCTTCCACCACCCACCCTTGGTTCCCCATTCGTCATCGGGTGATTGGTGCCTTATGGCTGGGGAAAGGGACCAAGAGGTGGTCAGTGCATCTCATAGTGACTGGTCCAGTGGTTGTTCTGGTTGTTCCACCATTGGGTCAATTTTCATATTACCCTTTTATTATATAGAATTTTTTTGTCAGTTGTCAGCTTTTGAAGACCATAAATCCAAAAATAAATCTTATGTAACTCTGGTGACATTGGAATCCATTCAACCTGGGTTGCATTCAAGCTCTGCCATTTATGGCTATGGCACCTTGCATAAGTTCTGTCTGAATTTCAGTTGCCTCATGTATAAACTTAGAAAAGTTTACATAGGACAATGCCTGCTCCATAAGAGGCACTTGAAAAATGATTGTGAATAAGTATATGAATAAATAGGGTTGTTGAGAGAATTAAATGAGATAATGATTTCAGTTCTTAGAACATTGGAAGTAGTGAATAATAAATAGCAGCTTCTATTTTTATTCTCTTCTCCTCAATCCAAATTCCTCTTTTTTAACTGCCTACATCTGTCAGTGGTTCTGCTTCTAACATCTAGATTTGAAATACTAGTCATTTTTTAATTCACTCCTCTATTGATTGGCTGTTTATCTAGCCAATCACCATGTTTTATTAACTTTTCATTTGAAATCCTATATAGGCCAGTCTTTCCACTGTGGTTATAGTGGCTTTGGAATCAATTTCCTCACATCATCCTCATGGCATCACATCTAGATGACAACAGTCTACTGGGGTCCTCCTTTCTCTAGTCTTTTCTTTCTATAATTCATCCTAAATCTTTAGTCATCTTTCCCAGGAAATGAATTGCAGCAGTCCTACTTCTGATGGGTTCTATTTTGACAGCTTAATCTTACTGATAAGACCTTTGTTAAAATACTATACTCTTCTTTTTAAATTGGAAGACAAAAGCATGTGTGGATGCTTAATTATTTCATATTCTGATTCATTTGAGCCTTTTATTGCAAGCCTTGATGTGGTTATGGTGGCAATGTTCAAAAGACTGACATCGCTCTGGAGCTGTAATAGTGCTCATTCAGGATTTGTCTAGGCTTTTTAAATTTTCTTGGGTTTATTTTTAGTGATACTTACTCCTTGAGTGCTTTCAGTTTTTAAAGCTCTATGTTGTTTTGGTATGATGAAAGATACTCAGAGACACACCATATGGGAATTTATGCATTGAGTTTTGATCTATGTGGCCAGAACTCAAACTACAGAAGGACCACAATTCCATCTATGAGAAGAAGGATGCAATCTTTTTTTTTTAGTGGCAAAATCTTTTTTATTATTGCTGAGAGGTATTCCATTATATATAGATATCACAGATTGTTTCTACATCTCCCCCTTATAGGACATTTAGGTTGGTTCAAATATCTGGATTCTTTTTTTAACATTTTTGCTTTTTATTGATTTTAGAGAGAAAGTAAGGGAGAGAGCTAAAGAGGGAGAAACATTGGTGTGAGAGAGACACATCAATCAGTTGCCTCCTGCATGTGCCTAGCCAGGGATCAAATCCACAACCTGAGTATGTGTCCTGATCTGGAATGGAACCTGCCACCTTCTGGTGTATGAGATGACAATCCAGCCAACTGAGCCACACTGACCATTATCTGGATAGTCTGAATAAAGTTACTAAACATCTGTCCAAAGTTGTTTTTGTGTGAATATAGGTTTGCATTTTACTTAGGTAATCTCTATGAGTTAGATTGCTTGGTCAGATGGTAAGTGTATGGTTAATTGAATGGAATTCAGTGTTTCCTTATTTATATTCTATTTGGTTTCCATTATTAAATGTGAGATATTAAAATCTAGAAGAATATAATATTTGAAGAGCATATAGTAGAAGTCAAACAACCATGCCCCAAATGAACCCCATACTTTGGTCTAGATCACCAATTTTCAAACTTTTCATCTCATGGCACACATAAATTAATTACTAAAATTCTGTGGCACACCAAAAATATATATTATAGTTTTTGCAGATCTGACCAAAAAATAGGTATAATTTTGACTCATTCACACCAGACAGATATTGTTGCGTTGACTATTGTCATTTTCATATTTGACAATCTAAGGGAAAAGAGGTCAGTGTCTCTGACTAAATACTCAGGTGTTGCATGTTTTAAAAATTCTTGTGGCATACTGGTGGAAAATCACTGGTCTAGATGAATAGGAATATGATCTATAACAAAACTATCTGCCTTACATAGTGTGACTTTTGAAGAACTGGGAGATCATATTCAGCTGCATGGCCATACATATGAAAGGTGGTTATAGTCTACATGTTCAAATGTTACCAAAGCGGCTCTCCAAGACGGGCTCTTAGTCCCGCTGAAGCCTTTTCTGTTCAGTCAAAGTGATTTTTACCAAACGTAGATCATGTCTACTTTATCTAGTCTTTAGTCTGACTAGTCCCTTGTACTCCATGGTAAACCTATTCCTCAGTTCCCAGTCTTGCCGAAAGTGATGAGTATCTACAATACGGCAAAAGTGAAATATCATTCTCACTGGGACAACTAGTACTAAATGAAGACTTAGGCGATGGCTACATTATGACCAGATCAAGTAAAAACCCAAATTGTGATTAGATCTTGAGAACCCTCTGCATATGGCTTCTTCCAAAAATAAAGCAGTGCATTTTCCTGTTTCCATCCACAGAACTCATCACTTCTACTTCCAATATATACTCCAGATTGAAAAGTTTTGGCTCAACCACCAACTGTTGGCATAACCTTGGGGAAGTTACTCACCATCACTGGACTTGAATTTCATCACCATAACATGAGAAATTTGGAGTTCTTTTTTGATCAACACTGATGGTTTTAAAAATTCAAATATTTTTGGAATTGTATGTTGCAACCATCTACGGCATGGCTAAGTCTTCTTGAAAGATCCTGTTATAAAGCATAAATCATATTATATTATTTTGCTTAAAATCCTTCAATGGATCCCCATTACAATAAGAGTGAGAAGAAAATCCTGTTAATGTAGGTGCTCCATAATTTGGTTCCCAAAAAGTTCTCTGATTCTCTTCTCCATGCCTATACCTCTTCTCACTCTAGTACAGGCACACTGCCCTTTTGGATGTTACTAAACACACCACATACCCACCCAGGGCTTTTGGCCCTTGCTCTTTCCTTTCCTGGAATTCTGCTTTCCTAGCTATCTACCCAGCTCACTTCCTTACCTCTTTCAGATTTTGATTCAAATGACACACTTTCAATAAGGTATTTCCTTATCTCTTGATCTAAAATGCAACCTTCTTTCATATGTTGTAGCCCTAGTCCATGCTTTATTATTATCCTTGGTATTTATTTATATCTAACATATACAACATGTAACATACTGTATATTTTGTTGATTATCCCCACTCACCAGAATATAAGGAAAGGGATTTTTGCCTGTTTTGTTCACCCAAAAATTGTTGGGAAAAAATCAAGGAAAGAATGAATGGATAGAAATGTGTTCTGTTGGAAGTCAGACCAGAATCTATTGGAACTCTTGATTCTGATTCAATCTGGTAGCCACTTGTGGACAAAGACTCTGTCTTTTCTTGACCACTGAGTAATTATTCACATGAGAAGATATAACATCTCATGTGGGTTTTGACTCTGGGGACTGGAAATCTTCTTTTATCACTGAGAAAATAAAAAACAATCATCTGTTATGCAAGGACAGCTAATGAGTTATATATAGATGCAAACCATTGCCAGTTAATTAAAATTAGCACTTTTCTTCCCATCAAAATCCATTCCTTCCCTCCCTTCCTCTCTCTGTCTCTCTCCCACCCTCTCACTCTTCTCCTCCCTTTCTATGTCCCTTTTCTTTAGCTATTGTATTTCAAATAAAGTTCTGCTACAGGATTTTGTTAAAAAAAATTAATTGCTGTAAGTCCACTGTCCAAAAAAATTCTCTGAAGCAAAAATTCTCAAGAGTTTAAAATTATCTATTTAGTTTAAACACATTTAATTACTTAAATTCCACAGGATATTGCAGCCAACTTTAGGATAAATTGATGAGATTGTTTACTTCTGACCTCAGGTACCTTACAGATACGATCTATCACTCATTATGTGTAACTACACCTAACACATGTCAATCAATCAGTCACTATTGTGATATTATAGTCTACTGCAAAGTCCATGGGTCAATGAGAAGACTAGAATTTTATTTATATGACACCATGCCACTCTCATTGGTTTTCTGTTAAAATGCAAATCTGCTATACAGGATGATGAGTCTAGATTGCTGCCCACTGAATTCGTCCCTTTCAAAAAGTTTCTTTGGGCAACAGATGTCCATGTCTTCAAGATCCCATCCAGCAAAAGCGTGCCTGCTGTGCCGTGTCAACAGTGGTGATTTGTGGCCTTATTAAAGAGGCTTCAGAGGAATTGCTGGTTTTAGGCACTGGTTGATTAGTTTGATGAAGTGTGGTTCAAAATGTTTATTCCTTCTGTTCATTTTCATTTTTTATGGCTTATGTATTCTTGGTATTCTCTTTCTTTCCCTGTGATGTTTGGTTCAAAAATGCTTGAGATCCCAGGGCATTTATTGGTCTTCAGCCTGGCTCATTATGTTCTCAGACATGCATGGTGTTTGACAAATCATTTGGGTTTTTAAGGCAAACTTGGAGATGTCTAGGATTGGTTAAACCCTATTAACAGGTGGTAAGCACATTGCTGAGAAGTGTCCTTTGTTGCACTCAATTAATTTCCATCAAAAGCTGACTGATCCCTGACTACAGATCCAGTCATCAACCTGCTTGCTTTTGAGCCAACATATTAATCCACGCAAACCACAACACTGTCCCTACTCGCTCCCACTACTAACCTCTTCCTCATGTACTGCAAGGGTCTGGGTATGATCTGGTTTCTTCAACCTGCAAAATTAAGGGTCACAGTTTTTTTTTTTTTCTTTCCACATCTGTTTTTCTTATTTTCCATGGGCCATTTCTCAGTTGCCACCCAAAGAGATGAAGGCAAAGCTTCACTCCGAATGTTTGGACACCAGAACTAAGCTGGCGGGGTCTGTGGTGAGGCCCGTGTGGTTTAGGAAACTATACTGCTTGGTTGAGATTTTCCAACAGTGTAAAGGAAAAGAATAAAATAGACCAGGATTTCTATTTATTTTCCAGAGCCATGGTCATTTTATTCTGTGATTCATTCATCTGGAAAGTGCTTTAAAAGGAATTTGACACTTCATGTGGTCTGGTGTCATTTAGAACCAGTTGAGACTATGGGTTATGTTTGAGGTTTATAGATTTACAGTTATTTATTTCTCTTTAGGGCCTATCTAACTGATATGCACCCAGATGCCCTGAGAAGCCTGTTACAAGATATTGTTCAAGCTTGCCTTCTTGTCAAGTAGGGCAGTCTTGGACATGAGCAGAAAGGTACTATTTAAGTCAGATTTTCATTTACTTACACTCTAGCTAACACTTATCTATCCATTTTTCAAGATTCAAACCAAGTGTTGCTTCATCTTGAAACCTTTCTTACCATGTCCTCTCCAGACAGAAACTACTTCTTTGGACTACAAGCCCAGAACAGACTAAGACTTTTCTCTTATCACTTTGACTAGTCTACTTCCACTTGAGTCTAATTGGCTTCCCTAATTTGATTGTGAACTCCCTGAGACTTGAAGACAGTTACATTTTCATCATTCATCTTTGAAGTGCCATTGCCTGGCACATAATAGGCTCTCAACAGATATTGGTTTAATTTAAAAATATTCAAGTGAATACAGTAGACTTGACAGACATGGTATTCATGAGATGCGCCGTGGCCATGAACTCCTGTCTATCTTGTGGGCTTAGTACTTTGCCCGCATGGGCCTTTCCTCTTCGCTGACTGGCAAAATTTTGTTTGCCCTTTACATTGCTCCTTGACAGTTCATTATTCTGTAGACTCCCTCTCCGCCTAAGCAGTGTTAAGTAGTTTGTTTTTTTTTCTCTTTGTCCAGCACTTACCTCATATTACAGTAATGATGTGTGTGTTTATTGGTCATTTCTTCTTAATGCCAACCTCTGGATGGGCGAAAATCCTGTTTGGTTTAGATTTTACCCTAAGTGCTCAGGGCAGGCCTGGCTCAGGGATGATGCCCAATGAGACAGTCCATCAGAGCTCTGCTCCAAGCCTTAAGGTTAGCCATCCGTGGAAAGTTGACAATATTGAATCTTTCTTGGCCACCATGTCTGAAAAATGGGAGGCTGGGTTAGAGCACGAAGTTCAGTTTCAGCATCAGGTCTTCATTCCTATTTCTCAGTGCCCTGCATTTGGCTCCTGTCTTCATTTGAGTCTTTCTCATTTATAACTCTGCTTCTCTTCTCCTTGCCTTGTTTTCTCATTCCAAAAATGATTTTCCTCTTATGTCACCTGAACATGTTCAAGCAGTCAAATAGAATCTTATTTGTTGAACTGAGAGAGGTACTTGTTAGACACACAATCTGGGCAAGTTGCTTAGTTTTTCCAGAGCTCTCTTCCTTCATTGATAAAATGAGGATAATAATAATAATAATAGTACATACACCTCATAGGTTTGTTGCGAATACTCAGTTATTGAAAATTTATAAAGCTTTTTGAACACTACCTGGCACACAGTAAGTGCAATTGAGTGTTAACTTATTAAATAAATTATTAATACTTTTCTGTTCTTTATTGTCATGACTAATCAGGAGTTGACTGTGTCTATTTCTTTCTAAATTATTATATCTTGAATTTGACTCCTATAGTTATTAGCAAAACTTTTAGAAAATTACACCAAAAGTTACCACACAAGCTAAATTAGAATCCTGTTACTCATTTATCTTAAATACCACATTCTTAAGCTTTTATAAATGCCACTCAGAATTTATTTACAGTGAAATGTCATATAATTAATTCCCTAGTAATCCAAAAAGCAGAGTAAAGCTATTATTAATGAATAATTGTCAAATACAAAGCTATAATCTTGCCAGGTTTATTATTCTTTAAAATTAGATTGCATACAAAATTCTCAGGGTCATTGTGAAATGTACTAGATTCCAGAAGATGAGATGAGTAAAAGATTTTTAGAACTGCGTTTGTCCAGATTTACCCAGTACCCTAAAACACTTATTTTTCCAAATAAGACACAGATTTGCTAAGTAACTCTGTTGCAGCAACATCCAAAAGACATAAAAACTGTTCATGGAAGACTATTTTATTTCAAAGCATTTTTAAATTTGTGCTAACTTTAGCTGTCCTGTGCATAAGGTAGAAATATCTTTTAAAGACCAATCACCATATTCATGTACAGTGTGTCTCCTCTGAGGGAAACCATTACTGTGTGTTTACTGCCAAATGAGGTGGTGTATGTATATGTTTGAGTATGGAGTACATCAGCAGGGGTTACATTCCTATACAATGAAATCCGAGGAGCATTTAATTGTTATAAACAAGTTTCACAAAAACACAACAACATGTTTTTAGTTTTCAGGAACTAAGCAGTGTTTTTAAAGACAGGACAGACCACAAAAAGCACTGGAAGACATGCTAAGGCCCGCATTCTGGTCTCAGACCCAGCAGCTGTATTGTTGGGTAAGCTATTTGACCTCATCGGGCTGTGCTCTCCACATTTGTAAAACAACATATGTGAACAATACTGCTGTGTCGGGGAGAGATCGTAGGAGAAGAAGGTCTTGAACAAGGAGCTCAGTTGAGAGGCTATTGCAATAGTCTTGGTGAGATTTTACACATCAACTGCAACTCACAACTTTTTAATGTCTTTGCACTCACCAGCTGAGTAGTGATGGATGGTTTTATCAATAAGTGGAGGAGGAGCTCAGGCAGGCCTGTCAGCCCCAGAATTGCCTGAATAGGATCATCAGTGATTGGCATATTTCTTATTTTACAGATTATTTCTATGATCTTACGTGTGTTTTGTAGTATAGGTGAAAGTGTAACATTAGATTAATAATTCCTCTTAATAAATACCATTCCCTTTCCAGCAGAAGGAAGTACGACTATCTGAATTAAGACAACATGGTGAGCATGGTGAGCGAAAGAGTGTGTGGTGATTGCAATTCTCCCCATTCTTTACACAAACCAAGGGATCTCTGGACTTTTATAAGAAATATGGCAAGTCCAGAGTTTTATGTTTAATTTCCTAAATTTCAAAAACACTCAAGCAAAACATTTGCAGGACACATTTGGCCAGTGGACCCCTCTTAGTCACCATTTTTCTGTAGCTGATGCCAATTCTCCTGAGATATTGAGGAGAATCTTGGCCTTCACATACTGGGAGTAGTATGCGAGAAAAAAAGAAATACCTTAAAAAGTATGTTTTTATTGATTTTAGAGAGAGGAAGGGAGAGGGAGAGAGAACTAGAAACATCAATGAGAGAGAATCATTGATCTGCTGTGTTGAGTATTTCCTTCCACGTCCCGCCTGGATGAGGGAGGGTTCAGGAACTGGAAGCGGAGCCGCACACAAATGAATATGAAAAGACAAGAGATAATTGTAAATATAGGGGGACCAGGCGAGTAAGTCCAACTCAAGGGGAAGGACTTCCTGCCGTGCTTAGGCCTTTCCAAGCTTTTATTGATCTGGGATGCACCCATAGCATAGCCCTTAGGCAGGCGACCCCCCATTAACAGGCAGACTAGTCCATCAGCAAGGATTTACATAATAATAAATGGGGGAGTAGTTTCAGCAACCACTATCTGGACAAACAGAGGTGGTGCCTAGCTCCGACCTTTGCTAAGGCTTCAAAGGCACCCAGCCTTGGGGGTGAGGGGGGGGCGGTTCTCTGTCTACGCTTATCAGATAGTGAAGGCAATAAACAGTTTCCCACACTGCTGCCTCCTGTACAACCTCTACTGGGGATCGAGCCCACAACCTGTAATTGAACCATGACTCCTAGTTCACAGGTTGATGCTCAACCACTGAGCCACGACAGCCAGGGAAAAATAAATCCTTTGAAAACAATTTATCTGGTGAGAAAAATATCTCCTGCTTGACAGTCAGCTAGCCTGGGATGGCAGATTAGTTTTATAGAGTAGCATGTCATCTAGATTAGGTCAAGCAGAACTTTCATTGTACTTAGTTATTTGTGGTGGGGTATCACATTAGTGTTCACTCCGGCCACTCAGCCGGGTGCTCAGCTGCTCTGAGCAACTGCTTTCTTGTCTGTGCAGGCTCTTAGGCCATTTTCCCAAAGCAGCCATTTCAAGTCCTTTAGCTTTCCCTATGCTCATCTCCCTGAAAATGGATATGTTCTTCATCCTGATGCAAACTGAGTCCATCAACGGTGAACTTCTTTATTTTGGTCTCCTATAGTGCAGACAAAGTGATAGTGGCTTTTACTGTCATGTCTTATTCTTTAGCCTCAGAAGAAAGGAGCCTCTAATTCTGCTCATGTTTAGTCCTATAAGTGCTTCGCCAATTTCCTTTCATATCTTTTAGAACCAGCATCAACTCTTCCATATATTTTAAGTCTCTCTCTCTCTCTCTCTCTCTCTCTCTCTCTCTCTCTCTCTCTCTCTCTCTTCCATTCCTCCTGGCTCCTTCCAGTGGTTCATAAATAAGCGCTTGCATTTCCTAGGTTAACAAATCCCAACCTCCCGTTGCTCTGCCTCCACCTCCTCCCCTTGCTCTGCCTTCTCTCTCCTGCCTTTGGCCTTTCCTCATAGAGAGGCTGCTCCCATGAAGTCCAGCTCCTTGGTCCCCCCCCCTCCCACCCAGCCCTCGCACTGTAACTCCTCCCATCAGGATGCCTCACGCACATCCTCCGCTTGTATTTTGGCAAAATACGTATCTGGTTGGTAATGCATATTGCAGATATTGCTATAAAGACTTGTAAAATTTAACTGGCTGAAAGTCAGATATTAATGGCAAATAAGGGAGTTTATGAATACTATTATTTGAAAAATATTATGAGACTTAACAGAAAAAAAAAATTAAACCTCAAAAATACATGGCCACCTGCTTTGATTTGTCATATAATTTAACATTGTCTTTCCTCTTCAATTCAACTATCTTATTACAATAATAACATATAGTCTCAGATGTATATTCTTTTAGATTTGTGTATGCCTAGAGGGGTATGTTTGTTTGTCTATCTTTAGCTTTTTACAAGATAATTGAATCTCAAAGTTCACCATCTTGCCCTGAAATTCGATTTTAAAACCACTTTTCAAACTTGTAGTTCATTTAATCTGATTTGTGTCCTGAAAGTACATTTCTTAATACAGACATCCCAAAAACAGTACAAGAAATGCAGTTATGTCAATAAGTTATTTTAGATTATTCCCATGGTTGTGAAGGAAATCTGTGGGTTTCATTACTATGAATCTCTGTGCAGCTTTCTTTGTTTTATATCTAATACTTTAGCAAATCTGAGACCTGAAGTTCTCAAGCCAATTACATTTAACCAGTTCCCAAGCTTGAGGTATTGTCCACTAGCATGACTAATACAAATGATCGCTATTTAGAGAGGCTCCATACTGTATTTTGCAGAATGAAGAAATGAAAATGAAGAAAGGTTTGAAAATAATGATATTTTAACTTCTGGGACAAAGAAGTTAAGTAAATTAAGTAAATTAGCTGCAATCTAAGGGGAAGTCAATTGTCCATCCTTCATGGAAGTAGCCCTGTAGAAGCTTATTCAATGGAGAAGGCAGCTGTAGTGTAGTCTTCTTTGAGAAATAAGAAGCATTTCATGTAGCTGTGCTTATCAGGATTTTGGCCTATCACACTGAGGTTTGCTTTACCTTCATCCAACCTTCCTACTTGGCTCCAATGATAGCCAGTCCAATAACCCACTGAGTACTTAATAACAAATTTTGTTGCTATTGCATTTTAGAAATATTTCTGATGTTGGTATGATTGGGTTTAAACAATACAGGGAGGAAAGAGATGTGTAGGTAAAAGATGGAACAAGACTACCTGGTCATTAATAATTATTGAAGATGAATAATGAGTCAATGGTGAGTCATTATTTCATTCTATATTTTTACATATGCTTGATATTTTTTCATAATAAAAATAATCTCAGATGTATACGCTTTTAGATTTGTGTGTATCTAGAGACGCATGTGTGTGTATGTGTGTCTATCTTTAGCTTTTAACTGTAATCTCTGAACCATAGAGATGGTAAATTTTATTTTCAACTAAGCTAGCAGTTGGTGAAGACACAGATATTATATGTACTCATTGCCAGAGGGGATACAAAAAGCATAAAAACTTACCCCCAAATCTTTTCAATCTAGCTGGGGAAATCACCACCCCAAATTGAAATACCTTCAAAATTTAATATAAATTTTCATACAACATTTAAATAATATTTCAAGAGAATAATAGGAAAGTTAAGACATCATAAAAACTCCTCAATAAATTGTACAGCCTATAATTGCTCTTGCTCTACTTTAGCTGACAGAAACATCACTGTAATCTAGAGGAAGTATTTTAGGTAAATGAAGATAAATTAATTCTTAAAAGATAGGCCTTAGCTAGGTAGAGAGCAAAGAAAGAACATTTAAATTAAGGAGGAGGAAAGAGCAAAAGAAAAAAATAGTTCATCTTGGGTACTTGCAGGCTTGATTTTTTCAAGTGAGTAAATGTTACTGGAAATAATGCAACTTTAGAGATTTATTTGACTTTGGAGGATTGAATGTCAGGTTAAAGAATTTAAACTACATTTTATTTGTAGACAGCAGAGTCATTAAAAACGTTTTGCAAAAAAAGTTATGTTACCAAGTAAACACATAGTAAAATGACTATAGTAACAGGACTGATTGAGGTGGAGATGAGTGGGAGAAAGAATAAATATGATTGCTGCAGTATTTTGCAAAGGAGGAGAATATTGGGGTCTTTTTTAGAAAGAGAACAGAACAAATGGAAACCAGGATCCAGTGTAAAGGGTACATGTGTCAGGCCTTTGAGATATGAGGGTCCAGGAAAATGGCTTTCTCTGCAATCTTCCTTATTTTTAGTGTATTAGTGTATCTTATTTAATACTAGAGGCCTGGTACACGAATTTGTGCATGGGTGGTTTGTGGTCGCTTAAGTTCCTATTCTCATTCCCAAATACACTGTCTCTGTAGAACCAGATAAAATAATCCATGTGGAATTTGAATAGTTTAAAGTAGCACAAGTGCCAGGGGGGTAGGGGGTGGGGTCCCCAGGGGGGTAGGGGGGCCAGGATGTGATCAACCCTCTGAGCGGGCCTATCCCGACCTGTCCCGCTGACATTCACGTGGGTTGTCAGGAGCCACTTGGTGGTCGCTTTTATATTGTTTCTTCCTTGTGGAGCTTCTAGGAAGGGTAAGTGGCCGAGGCTGACTTCCAGGAGGCCGGCGGCATTGTCCGGATCCTGCTGGTGGCACTGGTCCTTTGGTGCCTGGCCCAGTCTCTGGAGATTGGACCTGCAGGACTACTGAGGGAATAAGTGGCTGCCACCAGGCTGGTGGGCTGCCAGGATGGGTCAGTCAGCTGCGCGGTGCTCCTGCTGTGGGAGCGCACTGACCACCAGGGGGCAGCTCCTGCTTTGAGGGTCTGCCTCCTGGTGGTCAGTGCGTGTCATAGTGACTGGTCATTCTGGTCTTTCGGGTTGTTTGGTCGCTTAGGCTTTTATATCTAGATAGATAGATAGATAGATAGATAGATAGATAGATAGATATAGATAATGAATATGCTTTCTAAAAGTTTCAAATGGCAAATTATTTAGTGACTTCTGAAATAAATGGAGGAGAGTAGGAATGACTATCTGGGATGTCAAGTGTCAAAATTAATCCATAGATGGTGCTTTTAGTTCTTTTGTTAACTATGTTTTTAATAACATTTGTTTACGTGGAGGAAATTTCATGTTGTACAAAGTGCTGGCACGTGTACTACTTTAAACTATTCAAATTCCACATGGATTATTTTATCTGGTTCTACAGAGACAGTGTATTTGGGAATGAGAATAGGAATTTAAGCGACCACAAACCAAATTTATGTGCTTATTCTGAAACACTCATTCCAGGGAAGGCCGTCTGGACATATATATACTTTTCAGATTTTCCCACTAGTTTTAATGAGCCAACACCAATTCTGGCACTGACATCTCCACAGTATACAAAATGTTATGGGAAATAATTTTTCTAGGTCTGCCAGATTAGTGGGTAAACATAATACACATCTGTTGGGCCCATACTTTCCCAAGTTTTGTGTGGGACATCAGGTTGAAGTCTAGATGAATACACTGCATAATAACAGCCTGCAGTGGGGCAGATGTCAGGGTTTGGATTTTGACTTCTAGGTATGTCGATTAAAAGGTAACTCATCCCCTTGTTCTCAACATAAAGACTCTGATAACTTATTGTTCATTTCCTTTAGAATTATTTTGAACTTTGCCACATATTTTATCAGTCATAAACTTAAACAGAAGAAAAACTACTATTCCCATATAGTCTTAAGGTTTTTCTTGCAAGAAAGTTTACTTTTCAATTTAATAGATACTCTTATTCAGGATTTTGTATACTTTTTTATATATTAATTTGGTAATTAGGTTTTATCCAAATTCTGGAACATGACCTGTGGATTCTGTCAAAAACACATAATCTGCCTCATTAGTTTTCAGATTGCCTAATTAACCATTTATCTTAATGTAGGAGATTATTCGGTAGTTTGTTTTTTCATTTATTTTCCACAGGAAGGAGGCAGGCTTGACAAGCTGTTTAATATTATAGAAGGAAATATCAATGGATCAGCTGGGATCTAATTTGAACACTTCAAGGGGCAGGTAATGACTAAACAGTCTTTAGCGTCTTCCTTGAGGAGATTCAAGGAAGAGTAGTCACTACAGGCAAAGGAGCATAGTCAACACCATTAATTTTTTAGATCAGTCGATGACTGGCGAATATGAGAAAACTATACTTATTTGGACAAATAAGATGTTGGAGATATTGGGGAAAGTGGGACAAAGGTGGAACAAGATATAAATTGCAGCTGATTAAGAAATAAGAACATGGTAAGGAAGTGAGGTAGACAACTAATTATGTGAAGAGAAGAAGAATTACTCATAGCATGATGTTGCAGATGTAAAGCAATGAGTCAATGGAGAGGTCTCACTGAAGATGTGGGAAATTGAAGTGGGAATAAAATGATGGGAAAAGTACTAGCAGAATCAAGAAGGCTTGGAATTAAAAGGCCAGCTGGAGGGTTACTATTGCAGAGACACTCAATATTAAAAAAAAGTTCAGAGTGTTTACACTGCATAACCTTTGTATTCTGAGTGAAGTAAGAAGCAAGATCAACTGCTAAGAATGAAGGATACAGTACATCTTGTATTTATGACATAAAATTGGCTATGTATTATATTATTTTATAGGAGAATGCTGGATTCAATTTGCTAAATGTTCAGAATGTAGTACTTATATTCATCAGTGAGATTGGCTTGGTTCATTTTTAAAGCATATTGTTAGGTTTTTTGCATTAGCATAATAATAGCTATTTTTTCAAACATTTTATATGAGAATTATCTGTGCCTTGAGAGTTTAAGATAACTCATTTGTCAGACCATTGAGGTGGATGCACTCTAGAAAGTTCTTTGAAATAACTTTAGCTTCTGTCTTGATTATAATTCTAATCATGCCTTCTATTTCTTTATCTTTTATATTGTAAAAAGATCATATTGTCATTTTCTTTATATTCTCACTAGAGTCCTGATGCACAAAATTCGTGTAAGGAGCTCAGCCCTTGCAGCTCGGCTCCCTCGAGGCCCTGCAGCCCTGTGGCCCCACTCACTGGTCATTCTGGAAGGTCATTCTGCCATTCGGTCAGATTAGCATATTAGCTCTTGGTTATATAGGATTGATGCAAGAGTTGTGTAAGATCTTCTAACATTTCCTAGTGGTTAGTTATTTTTAAATTTAATTTCTCAATAATTAAAAATTTTAATGCACTTGTGATCACAAATGAGACCTGTACAATTTCCACTTTTAGAAATTATTGGTATTTTTATGTGGCTTGGGATAAAATAGGTACATAAATAAATATTATATAGCATATATTTTTAGTATTTTAGAAGATAGTTTTGAGGCCCTAAAATTATTAGAGAATATAGCCTCTTACCAAATTCCTGATAGAAGGAAATTTTTCTTAATTAAAATAGCACACTTTAATAAGACAAAAGAACTCAGTAAGTTTCAGGGGAAAAAATTAACAAATAAAACCTTCAACTAAATTCTTGAAGCATAGTAAGGAGAAAAAAAATTCTGTACGTATTTAGTAAGTTGAAGCAGAGTAAGATCAAACATGTTTCAAAATACAGATCCAACGTACAAAAATCTGTTGTGTTTGTACTTACTAATAAAAATCAAACCAAGAAGAAAATTAATAAAAAATTATTCCATTTACAATAGCATTAAAAATAATAAAATGTTAGGAATAAAGTTAACCAAAGAGATGAAAGACTTGCACACTAAAAGTATATAACATTGTTGAAAGTAATTCAAGATAATGCAATTAAATGGGAAGCTATCACATGTTCATGGATTGAAAAACTTAATATTGTTAAGATGTCAATTCTACCCAAAGCAATCTACAGATTTCATGCAATCTCTATTAAAATTCTAACATTTTTTTTGCAGAAATATATCCATCTTAAAATTTATATGAAATACAAGGGATCCTAAATACACAATCTAGAAAATAAAGAACAAAGTTGGAAATCACAACATTCTTAATTTCAAAACTTGTTACAAAGCTACAAAACAATATGGTACTGGTAAAAAGACAGGTATATAGATTACCTTAAACTGCATATAATAATTAACTCAAAATAATCAAAGAAGTAAACATATGAGGTAAACTACCAAACTCTTAGAAAAAAAATGTGGGAAAAAGTTTTATAGCATTGATTTTGGCAATGATTTCTTGTATATAATACCAAAAAAACAGGCAACAAAAGAAAAAAAAATTGATGTTGGACTTCAAAGGATACAATCAATAGAGTAAAAAGGTATCCCACAGAATGGCAGAAAATATTTACCAGTCATCTACAGATAAGGCATTAGTATCTAGTATATGGAAGCTAACCCAACAACAATAAAAATAACCAACTGGATTAAAAATTGAGCAAAGGATTTGAATAGACATTTCACAAAGAAGATATAGAAATGGTCATTAAGAACATGGATAGTTGTCTAACATCAGTATTTTATTAGGTATATGCAATTCAAAATCACAATGAAATATTACTTTATTCTATTAAATGGCTATTATAAAAAAATACAGGAAATAAGTGTTAGTGGACTATAAAATGGTACAACCACTGTGTAAAACAGTATGATGGTTCCTTAAAAACATTAAACATAGTGCCCTGGCTGGTTCTGTTCAGTGGATAGAGCATTGGCCTGTGGACTGAAGGATCCCAGGTTCAATTCTGGTCAAGGGCAAATACCTTGGTTGCAGGCTGGACACCTGGCCCTGGCCCGAACGCATGGGGGAGGCAACCGATAGATGTGTCTCCTTTACATCGATGTTTCTCTCTGTCTCTCCCCCCTCTTTCCATTCTCTCTAAAAATCAATGAGGAAATATCCTCTGGTGAGGATTAACAACAACAAAAATTATTAAACATAGAATTACTAAAAAATCCTGAAATTTCACTTCTGCATACATATGCAAAAGCAGTGCAAGTAGAAACAAACAGATTTTGGTACACCCATTCATAACAGTATTATTCATGAAAAATCATAGATAGAAGCAATTCAAGTGTCCATCAGTGGGTGAAAGGATAAACAAACCATGGTATGCACATACCATGGAATACTATTCAGCCTTAGAAGGAAGAAAGTTTTTACACATGTTGTAACATGCATGAACCTTGAGGACGTTATTCTAAGTAAAATAAACCAGTCACGGAAAGACAAGTACTGTATGATTTCATTTATATGAGTTTCCTAGAGTAGCCAGATTCATAGAAATAGAAAGTAGAATTATGGTTGCCAGGGGCTGGAGGGAGGAGGAAATGGAGACTTGTTGTTTAATGAGTATAGAGTTTTAGTTGAAAATGATGAAAAATCTCTGAAGATGAGTGGTGGTCATTATTGCCCAGCAATGTGAATGTACTTACTATACACAAAATGGTTAAAATAGTAAATTTTATGATATATATATTTTACCAAAATAAAAATGGTGAAAAACATTTTAGAAGAAAAAGAATAATATATTTGTTAAAAATGCTGCTGATGCTACAAGCAAAAAAGGAATAGTTTCCATCTATACTAATAAAAGGGTAATATGCTAATTAGATCAGACATCTTCTGGATGCCCTTTCAGACAAAGCCATGGTGGTGGGGGCCAAGGCAGAGGCGGTTAGGGATGATCAGATTGGCAGGGGAGTAGTTAGGGAGCAATCAGGCAGGCAGGCAGAGGTGGTTAGGGGCAATCAGACAGGCAGGTAGGTGAGCGGTTAGGAGCCAGCAGTCCCGGATTGCAAGAGGGATGTCCGACTGGCAGTCAGACATCCCCTGAGGGGTTCCGGATTGGTGAAGGTGCAGGCTGGGCTGAGGGACCCCCTCCCCAGTGGACAAATTTTGTGTACTGGGCCTCTAGTATTGTATAAAATAGAAAACAGCAAAGAGAAACAAAATACAAAAAGCATAACAAGATAACAGAAGTGCATAATTAATTAATTAATAAGACACTTTAAAAATTCTATTCTACTCTGTATCCTACAATGTATACATGCAAGAGACATCTATCCTTTTTTCATGTGATGAAATATTTTTTTCATATTTCAGGGCAGTTCCAAAATATTTTTGAAATCCCTATAGGAAAACATTTCCATAGATATGTTTGTTTCCCTTTGAATTTCTGCATAACTTTTATTTTTCCCATAATATTTCCCCCCCTGAATGGAGTGGTATGCCCAAGTCTAACTCTCCCAAACAACTCTTCTATCTGGACAAGAGGATGGATTGATATGCATACACCATGGATATTTTTTTAGTGGGATTTCATGTAATATAGTCTTCATAACTGATTCTGGATCTTCCTCTACTCTGAGTAATCTAAAATTAGAGAGAAATCAAAGCTATTCTTTAAATAGGGTAATACAGAGAGAAGTATAATATAATTTTATATATATATAAAATTATATTATACTTCTCTCTGTATATATATATATATATATATATATATATATCCCACGTTCAAAGGCTGTTATATCACGTTGTTTACCCATATCTTCAGAAAAAAATCACTTCTACTGTCGTAAACAACCTGTTTCCCTATTTATAATGGTCTAGCCCTCTAGCAGCTTCAGTTCAAAATTATACTAGCTAATTTGCCTACAAGCGTCAGGTGGTCATAATTATCTGGCCATTCAGTGTATATTCCCATGCATAGGTCCTAGAATCTTTCTGCCCCTACCTTTAACAAAAGTATCAAGATGATACCAGAAGATCAGGTATCCCAGAATACACCATTTCCTTACTAGGTACCTATATTTTTTTTCTTAAAAATTGTCTTTAAATAACTTTAGAGATTTGTTTAAAGATATGTAGGTAATGTGACTAATTTCATCCCTGCCTGGCTCAAAGCATAGTTCATTTCCTTTTTAGCTCATGTCTATGCCTGTTTTAGGGACCACTGTTAAAAAGAAGACAATAGGCCCCCAATGGAGTAACTTATGCTAACCCCCTACATCTCCAGAGACAACTTAACTACAGGTTCAGCTCTCTCAGAAATGGAATCTTAAACAAGTCAAACAGATATAATCTCATAAACAATAGTGCCTGATAGACCCCTGCCTACCATCTCCTAAAAGAAGGTGACCTTGCTATAACCAATCCACTTTTTGCTAGTATAATATTTTCTTCCCACTCTCTTCTGCCTATAAAAGTCTTTCATTTTGTATAGCTCCTTGTGGTTCCTTTCTGTCTGCTAGACAGGATGTTGTTTGATTCATGAATCACTGAGTAAAGCCAATACAATTTTAAAAATTGACGCGATTGAATTTTCTTTTCTAACGCCACACAAGTTATTCCTGTTCAAAGATGGTTCATATGGCATGTGGCATAGGATGTAATACTCAACTCGCCTTATAGGGAAAGAGAGCGTGCCAGGTGAATTGTTCCTTGGGTGAAAAGAATGAACAACAGGATTGAGATAAGGAGTCAGTGTGAATTGCTAAGTGATTTCCTGATGATATTATATACTAGCATTATTTCTTGCCTTGCTGGATGAATCACTGGTGTCTCTCCCATCCCACAATACTATGTTGAAACATTTAGTATAGGACTCTCATAGCAATTTATTTGCTTGACTGTCTTTTAAAATGGTAAGTCTTATTTTCCTTTGTATTTCCTACAGCTATACCTAACACTGATCGGGCACTAAATAAATGTTTATTTTTGTCAAAGTGAATGAATAATTATTTCAAGAAAGGAAATTAAAAAGGAAGAAAAATAATTATAGAGAAATTTTGCCTTTTTAAATGACTCAACTTACCTATAATAAAGTTAGCTTGATGAGTTATACCCTGCTTTGCCAATACTACTGATTTGAAGGAAATGAATTACCGAATGACTTCCCAAATATTTTGCATGTTAGAATAATCTAAAGAGCTTTTAAAAATCCCAGTGCCCAGGTAGCTACTCAAACTGTGGTCTATAGACTAGCAGCCTCAGAATTACCTAAGAACTTGTTTAAAAAATATTATTAGGTTCCTCCCCAGAGTTACTGACTCAGAATTGGCATTTTAACAAAACACTCATGTGAGTCATATACACATTAACATATGAGAAGCACTGATCTAGAGCATTTGCTAATGATTATCTACCACATAGTTTGAATAGTTTAAGCAATGTAAAAAATTTACATTCTTATAATCTTTCATAATAAATCTATTTGACCAATTTTATAAGCATGGCTTCTAAAAATGGTTAGGGAATGGCATTCTTACTGTTTGTTTTTTGTCTATGCTGATTGGATTTCTGCAGGTATTTAGGCATCTATTTAACAATAGTATAATCCTTTCATTATTACACAATGAAGGGCTCTCTTTATCTGTATTACTGACCCTCAATTATTTTGCCCTATTTAGCTGGACAACTTATCTCTATTGATTGGTTCATTTTTACCTGAACCATATACCTAAGCATATACTAACAACACCCTTTCAAGTGTTCAATTCAGCATTAGGTCTGCCTTGTTGAAGACAGAATGTTGAACTACTCATTAGATTTTCATTTGGTTCTGATTCTTCCTAAAATCCTAAAATGATATTAAGTGCATAAATTAGGATTATCAGGAAAACATTTTTGGAAGTTAGAAAGCAGATGGATGAGTAGCAACTAACTTAGACTTGAGAAAGTTGAATTTTAAGATTGCTATGGAAAAGCATAAAGCATGCCAAGTTACACTGCTAAACCCAAAGTCTCAGAAACTGGTGAGACCAGTTATGTTTGAGGTAGGGAATAAATATGGTGAACTAGAGGCCAAACACACAAAATTTGTGCGTGGGTATGGTCCCTCGGCCTGGCCTGCAATCAGAGCCATCTTCCCCAGGTGCCCACAGCTGGTCCTGCCCCTGCCACCACCCACCCCTGGTTCCCCTTTCACCAAAGGGTGATTAGTCCTGATGGCTGGGGAAGGGACTGAGAGGTTGGCTGCTACTGCTGGCTTGCTGGCACCACCCCTGCTGTGGGTTTCCCTTTGTGTGTGGGGAAACCAGAGGGGTGGGGGCCTTGGCCTGGTGCTGTCTGCATCCCGCATCTCCCACTCCTGGTTCCCCGTTTGCCATCAGGCAATCAGAGTCTGCATGCTGGGGAAAGGAACTGAGAGGTGGTCAGTGTGCCTCATAGTGACTGATTCAGCAGTCATTCTGATCATTCCACTTTTACGGTCAATTTGCATATTACCCTTTTATTATATAGGATAGAGGCCTGGTGCACAGGTGGGGGCTGGCTGGCCTGCCCTGATGGGGGCCCCGGATCTGGGTGGGGGGGGGGTCCCTGCTGAGGGGGTGAGGCTGGCCTGGGCAAGGGGCTGCAGGCAGTTTGTAGGCTGGCCATGCCCCCGTCAGGGTGGGGGTCCCTGCTGGGGGGCAGGGCCAGCCTGGGTTAGGAGCCGGGGTGGAGGGGAGGTTGGCTAGCCATCCTGCCCTCATTTGGGGTGGGAGAAGCTGATCAGGGATAGGGCCAGCCAGGGGGAGGGGCTGGGTTTGCCGGTTGCAGTGGGCATCATAGCAACCAGTCATCCAGTTGTTACAGCATTATGGTCACTGGCTTTTTATATATATAGATTGCTTGCAAATAAAATTAAGAATGAATTGAGCCTTCTGATTTCCTCCTCTATTTTGTGCGACTAGGAGACTGTCTCTCTCTAGGGAAAACTGTAGATTTGTTATTTTTATTGAGAAACTTAGTCCTGGCTAGGAAGGGGAATCCTATATAATAAAAGTCTAATATGCAAATCCATCAAATGATGGAATGACCAGTCGCTATGATGCACACTGACCACCAGGGTGCAGACATTCAATGCAGGAGCTGCCCCCTGGTGGTCAGTGCACTCCCACAGCGGGGGCACCGCTCAGCCAGAAGCCATGTTCATGGCTGGCGAGCGTAGTGGCAATGGCAGGAGCGGGCCTAAGCCCTCAGTGGTACATCCCCTACAGGCTCTTGGACTGCAAGAGGGTGCAGGCCAGGATGAAGGACCCCACTGCCCTACAAGTGCAGGAATTTTGTGCACTGGGCCTCTAGTTGTAGTATAAAAGGATTTTTAGTAAAGATTTATATTATAAATATTAAGGTTTCCCAGCTTTCTTCCCATATCCTTTTCACAGAATGCTAGGTAGCAGGTGTATTCTTTCTAGGAAGCAGATTTATGGTGTGTCCTCTGGGATTCTGAACAGCACAACAGAAAAGATCTGAGGATAAAGATGTCAAGGCTTTATTATTGAAATGACCCTGTAGATTATTTTACAGCCAACAGTTGATGAGTTGCTTTCAGGCATATAGCTTTTTAGGGTCCCAACATAAATATGAATAAATAACAAAAGAATATCATATATTTAAGGAAACAGAGGCCAAAGCAAAAGTAACTTGAGGGAAACACATAAGAAGGAAACATATGATGAAGGTAGAAATATATCACCTATATTAAATAACAACAGGATGCTAAAAAAAAATTAGAAAATAAAGTTTCATGAAAATTATAAATATGATAGCAGAATTGAAACATTCATTAGGAGAGGTGGAAGTTAAAATTGAGGTACTTCCCAAGAGCAAAAAAGTAACTATATAGAAATAAGAAAGGGGAAATAAACGGAGGACTAGTACAGAGAATCCAATGTTAAAATCAGAATTTTGAAAAAAAATATTTTCATTGAATTCAGAGAGGAAGGGAGAGGGAGAGAGAGAAAAATCAACAATGAAAGAGAATCATGGATAGGCTGCCTCCTGCAAGCTCCCCTATAGGGAATCAAGCCAGCAACCCAGGCACCACCCCAACCAGGAATTCAATCATGACTTCCTGGCCCATAGGTCAACACTCAACCATTGAGCTACACAGGCAGGGCTAAAATCCGGATTTTGAAAATGGGGAACTGAAGAAATGGAAGAGAGAAACATAAAGACAATTCAAGAAAAATTTCCAGAACTAAAGAACGTGATTGATTCTCATTAGTGTTAAGGCATGCCAGATATCCTTACCAAGTACTTTATTCAATGCAAGAAAATAGTCACAAATATATATCATCATGCCATTTCAGCCCTGGTGGCAAACAGCAAAACCTGTTTGTTGCTTGCCTTTCTTTTTTTTTTTTTTATGGAGCTTTTTATGCAATCAGATTTATCAATCATTTTTAATACTTTGTACTTTTGGTGCCATGCTTAAAAGTACCCATATCACCCAAATATTATAAAGAGAAATGCATCTATGTTTTCTTCTTTCTGAAATTACTTTATTTTAAGATGTGAGGCAGAGTATAACTTTATATTAGTAGAGTTTACTTTCATTTTTGCAAAATAAATAGAAGTACCTACATTACAGGGGTGAGCAAAAGTAAGTCTATAATTGTAGTACAAATAAACAATACAACAATTAATAAATAATAATCCTATATAATAAAAGGCCAGCCACCATAAGAGTAATGACCGGAACACCAGAACCACCATGGTCCCTTGACAGGCTGGCCCCACCCCCAAGCAAGTGGTTAGGGGTGATGAGGCAGGCAGGCAGAGTGGTTAGGGGTGATCAGGCAGGCAGGCCAGCTATTAAGGGCTATCAGGTAGGAGGACGGCCCCTCGTAGGGCTGGCCCTGCCCCCCAACAAAGAAAGAGGGATGCCCAGGTCACTGGAGGTGACTCTGTGGCTGATGTGTGGCCGGCCAGTGATCACCCCACAGAGGGAGGCCCAGGCCAGCCAAGCCATTGCACCCCACGCCTGTTGCCTGTAGAGGGAGGCCACCAGTGGCAGGGGAGCCGGGGGGCAGTGCTGCACAGAAGGCAAGCAGTGACAGTGGCGGGGTTGGGGCCAGCTGCCTGCAGCCCGGGGAAGGAAAGCCCCAATAGGCCCTTATCTCAGGTCAGGTCTAGGGACCCTAACAGAGGGGTCCTGGATTGTGAGAAGGTGCAGGCTGGGCTGATGGACGCCCCCAAATGCATGAATTTTCGTGCATCAGGCCTCTAGTATAAGAATAAACTGTTTTGTGTACTTACAACCATAGCCCTGCTTTTGTCCACCCTTGTATTTACTGAGTAATTAATTTATTATTTACTGATTTTACTGGCCAAATTTACTATAACTAAAAATCATAAATATTTTATATAATATTAGAGGCCCGGTGCACAAAAATTTGTGCACTCGGGGGGGAAGAGGGGGTCCCTCAGCCCGGCCTGTGCCCTCTCGCAGTCTGGGACCCCTCGGGAGATAACGATCTGCTGGTTTAGGCCTGCTCCTGGGTGGCAGAGGGCAGGCCCAATGCCTAGGTGCAGGCCCTGGTCGGGCTCAGAGCAGGGCTGATTGGGGAATTGGGGCGCCGCCCCCTGTTATGCACAGAGCAGGACGGATCGGGAGGTTGCGATGCCACCCTCAGTCACGCTCAGGGTAGGGCTGATTGGGGGGTTGGGGCACCGCCCCCTATCACACTCAAGGCAGGGTCGATGGGGAGCTTGCGGCGCACAGAGCAGGGCCCATCAGGGGGTTGGGGAGCTCCCCCCTCTCATGCACAGAGCAGGGCCCATCAGGGAGTTGGGGAGCTCCCCCGTCCCGCACAGAGTAGGGCCGATAGGGGAGTTAGGGCACTGCCCCCTGTCACACACAGAGCAGGGAGGATCAGGGGGTTGGGGCGCCACCACTGTCACACTCAGGGCAGGGCAGGTGGGGAGGTTATTGCTCTACCCCGTCACAGACAGAGCAGGGCCCGTGGGGGTGGGGGAGTTGGGGCGCCACCCCCTGTCACACACAGAGCCACAGGGCGATCAGGGGGTTTGGGCACTGCACCCTGTCACGCTGATCCGGTGCCAGGAGGCCTTGCGGTTCCGCTGATCCCGGTGCTGGGAGGCATATTACCCTTTTACTATATAGGATAGAGGCCTGGGGGCTGGCTGGTTTGCCCTGAAGGGTGTCCTGGATCAGGGTGGGGGTCCCCACTGGGGTTCCTGGCCAGCCTGGATGAGGGGATGATGGCTGTTTGCAGCTGGTCACACACCCTTCAGGGTGGGGGTCCCCACTGGGGTGCCTGGCCAGTCTGGGTGAGGGGCTGAGGGCTGCTTTCAGGCTGGCGGTTTTGACTGAGCTCCCAAACACTCCTTTTTTTCTTTATTCTGGGCCAGCTTTAGCTCTGGCTCTAGCTCTGAGGCTTCTGCTGCTGGTTTGTTTCGGTTCTATAATCGAAACAATGTATAACTTCAGCTCTGAGATCCCAGCCGGCTATATTTTTTACAAAGTTTCAAACTGCCAGCTCAGAGACTTGCAAGGCAGGCGGGGAACGTTGGAGTCTGCAGTCACTGGAGCAAGCAAGCCTCATGTTCGCTTCCAGCTGCCTGGCTGCCGGCCGCCATCTTGGCTGACAGTTAATTTGCATAAGGATACGCTGATTAGCCAATGGGAAGGGTAGCGGTCGTACGCCAATTACCATGTTTCTCTTTTATTAGTGTAGATAATTTTAAAAAATAACATACTTGCTTTCTTGAATATTATTTATTGTTCTCTCTTTAAACTAGCTTTCATAGTTGGTGGGCAAGTATTCTTTTTTAACTTTATTTTTCAGAAATTTCTTGGTTATTCTCATCCAAAGTAATTTCTTTAAAAGAATTCTAGAAACAAACATTTTTATAGCATTAAAATAAATATATAAAATGCTCATTGGATTTTCATTATTATACATTGAGTTTTAAGTTGAATTTAGACAGGGTTGGCATGTTCACATCACTGAGTTTTTCCTTTCGCGAATATAAGATGATCATTTACTCTTTCAAGATTTCTTAAATATCCCTAATTTGATTTATAATTATACTTATAATTATGAATGCATATTTTAATATACTCATTTATATTTCTTTTATAATTCTATATATTTAATGTTCACTCTTTTGTTATTGTACATGAGATATTTTACTAAATATGTCAACTAATTAACTCTTTGGGGACTACAGGGAAACTATATGTTTGTGTGTGTGTGCACATATACATGCATATACACATATTTTTAAAGCATTTACCTGATTTTATACTTATATTATCTAAAGTTCTTCATTTACGCTTTTTGGATTTCCAGGTATACAGCTATATCAGCAATCATAGTTTTGCCACTCCTCCTTATAACTCCTAGGCTTCAATCACACTAAGTTTGAAGACCCACAAATAAAGTTCTTGCTCATTTACTGGTTGCCACATGCCATTTCTATATCTTGAAAGTTCTTCCTTTTCTTCTTTTAAGTTTATATGTTATAAATTTAGTCAGCTATGGCAGTTTTGAGGAACTCCGTGAAGAGTGGGGTTTTTCTCCTGCCAAGTTTCCAGGTGTCTCATTCATGTCCTTTTGAACTTTTTCTGGGTTTTTCTGGCTTGCTCCTTTTACACCTGCTTCTTTCACACGTGCGCATTAAAATAAATAATGTCCATTAGTAGGCATTTCAGTAAATTGAATCACATTTACCTATTAATTTATATTTTAATTCTAAATATGCCTCACCTTCTTTAATGATCCAATTTCACTTCACAATGGAATTCCAGGTTTTACCTTTCAACTTCTCATTTCTCAATTGATTCATGCTTAAGAATACAGTTAGCGGGGTAACTGAAGTAAACTAATACTTTCTTGAGCTGGTAAATACTTAAAACAAATTGTAATATCACTCTCTAAATGATCATCTGTATTGCATGTTTATATTTTAATAACATAATGTTTTGTTTTGTTTGATTTTTTTACAGTGGTATGCAACATAAGGAAAATTTAACAAAGGGGTGGGGATGGGGGCATAAAACTTCCCCAAGCTTATCTAAGACTTAATGTTTCTTTGGTTCCCAACACATTTTTAGAATGACCTGTAACTCAATCAAAATATTCAGCTTCCAAATATGTAATGATAAAGAGGCAGAAAAATGAGGTCTTTCCAGGATTTTAATGTGCAGTTACTGAAAAGGAACACCAACTGTACTTCGAAAAGTTCTCATACAAAAAAGAAGTGTAGTTAAAACAACAGGAAATATTAGAGCTCTCTGTTAGGATAAAATTTTTTTCAATACGTCACAATCAAACTCACCACACCTGATTGATTGCTCTTGGCTGAAATACAATGAAATACTAATATAAGGGATCATTCCCTCATTCAAAAATTTATTATCATTATTTTTTAAATGACAGATCCTCTGAATATTGAAAGTAATGAACTTATATCTTTTATTTTGAAGGCCAATGTCAGCTTTGTTTTGAGGGTGTATAACATAATATTATAATACATAACATATTTTATAAATTTATCTAACATATTATTAAAATACATAGTAATATTGTTATACCAATGTTATGGCAAGACATGGAAGTCAAAGATCCGGTTCAACACTCCATTCCAGGTTAAACTAATGATTTTTCACAGAGCATTTAACTTGTTAAGCCTCAATTTCCTCAACTATTCCTGAGGTTTATAATATATTTCTATAACTTTGTGTAAAGATTGAGGTCCTGTATGTCCTAACTGGTTTGGCTGAGTGGATAGAGTGTTGGCCTGCGGACTCAAGGGTCCCAGGTTCTATTCCAGTCAAGGGCATGTACCTTGGTTGCTGGCACATCCCCAGTATGGAGTGTGCAGGAGGCAACTGATCAATATGTCTCTCTCATTGGTGTTTCTAACTCTCTATCCCTCTCCCTTCCTCTCTGTGAAAAATTAATAAAATATATTAAAAAAAAGATTGAGGTACTGTATCCAAGTTATCTTTTGTTAATATACATTAGCTATTATCAGCGATATTTGTTTAATCAAACTACACACACAAAAAATACATAGCACAGAATCAGTATACTACTTTGGGGAGCATTTGTCCAGAGCTTGAAGAGTAACATTAATCTTGATAAAAATATTACAAAGACATAAATTGCCAAAAATTAGTTTTTTCCTTTGAGAAAATCTATGAGTAACTTATTGGCAGAGAGACAAAAATTATTAAACACATTATGCAAAAGTAATGCTTTTCTTTTCTAGCATTTATGTGACATTAAAAGACATTAGATTTTTGAGACTTATTAGATTTTCTTCAGATCAAGGTTCTATGAAATAATTCTTTCTAGAATATATTGCTCCATGAACATTGGTGCCTTTCTTTGTAAAATGTCCAAATTGAATCTTTTTGAAGATCGCTTTAAGTTCTTTCATGTTTTCCCTCATGTTAAGGATCTCCCAATAGAATATTGCAATCAGTAGTAAGAAGAAGACAGGAGACCAGGACTAGTCATTTCTTCTGTCTGTGGCTTGTCTAAAGGACTCTTTATAAGGATGGCTATCAAAGATTCCACATTACTGTGGCAACTACTACCTTTTGAAAAATTACTCTTGCAAATGAGCTTATGCACTAAAGACAGTGAAATGCTTCAGCCTTTACCAAAATTAACTAAGTAAAACATCTTATTAAAAAATATTTTGAGAGGCTTAGAGATCTTCCAAAGGAGGATCAAAATCACCTGCCCAATGAGTCATAGTTATGGGATGTTTTCATATTTGGCTGTTAGATAATTGTTAGGTAAAAATAAAACAGAATAAGAGAGGTTATTAAATATAATCTCAGTAAGCATATTACTATATTGAAAATAGTATGGAAATTTTTGAAATGTCTAAATATTTACATATTTGTATAATTAAGCTTATAGACAGTGCTTTCATGCTTTTGTTTTCCTATACTATTAAAATTGCCTTGGAAATATGAGGGTTCATGTTAAATGCCTTTTACTTTTCTTGTTCAGAAACAGAGCTAAATTCACATAGAAGGTAGGTTAATTATGAATACATCATAGTAAAGAGGTTAGTGTTGATTAAGCTCTTTGGATACTCTTGATTCCACTTAATTTGCTTTGTTACTTATCTTGAAAAAAAAGGTTATGTGGATTAAATGAGTTAGAATGTAAACAATAAGTCAAACAATTCAGTCTCTCTACATTTTCACTGTTTCATTTTTTCCAAAAACACTTACTGTATGACATTTTACTACACATTGTTTTTACCTCGTTATTGTCTCTTCCGCCATGAAGGTAAACTCCATGTGGGTAGGGTCTATCTTTGGCACCACTATTATCCCCAAAGTTGAGAACAGTGTCTGGCATGCACAGGCACTCAATAAATATAAAATAATAAAATAAAGAGGTAGCCAACTGGATAGCACATACACTACCTTACTGATTAATGAGAAGCTATGGTGCATCTTTATTTTATTTTCAGAATGCAAGAGATAAAAATAGATAAATGGGTCTACATTCAATTAAAAAGGCTCTGCACAGAAAGATAAACAATCAAAGAGTGAAAAAGCAAGATATGAATGTGACAAAATATTTATAAACCATATACCTGCTAAGAAGTTAGTTTCCAAGCTATGTAAGAAATTGCTAGGACTCAATAGGAAAAATACCAATAGGACAATTTAAAATTGGGCTAAGAATTTGAATAAACATTTCTTCAAAGAAGATATATAAGAAGCCAACAGGTATTTGAAAAAAATTTCTATGTCATTAATCATCAGGGAAACAGAAATTCAAATCATAACAATGTGTAACCTCACACCACTTTGAATTACTATTATTAAAAAATCAAAAGACAAGTATTGGCAAGGTTGTGAAAAAATAGAAGCACTTGAACACAGTTGGGAATGTAAAATGATGCAGCTGCTGTGGAAAACAGTATGGCAGTTCCTAAAAACATTAAAGATAGATTTACCAGATGAGCCAGCAATCCCATGTCTGGGTATTTATCCAAAGAATTAAAATCAGTATCTAAAAGAGATATTAACACTCCTATGTTCATTGAAACACTATTGTGAAAGCAACTTAAATGTCCATTGACAGATGAATGGATTTTTTAAAAAAGAGGTATATATACAATGGAATATTATTCAGCCTTAAAAAAGAGGAAATCTTGCAAAATGTGACAACATGGTTGAACCTTGAGGACATTATACTAAGTGAAATAAGTCAGTCACAGAAGGACAAGTACTGCATGATTCCATATATATGATATCTAAAAGAATCAAACTCAAAGAAGCAAATGGAATTGTGATTGCTAGGGGATGAAGGGCAGGGGGAAAAGAGATTTGTTAACAAGTATAAAATTTCAGTTATGCAAGATGAAAAAATTCCAGAGATCCTCTGTACAACACTGTGAATAGATATCAATACTGTATCGTACACTTAAAAATCTGTTGAGAGTAGATCTCATGTTGTGTTCTTACCACAATATAATTAAAAATAATAAGACTGGAGGAGATGAGAGGAAGTAGCATACAGGATAAAACTCTAATGGGATTCTTTGGTTTTTGAGGAAAGGCAATCTTGCTTAGCAACGTGTGTTTCAATCTATGATTTAGCAGCAAAACAATTATAGAAAAATTGCAGTGATGATGTAGGGTGAACTTATTAGCTGAATTTCAACCTATGCTCCTGGGTCTTGGTCAATTTTAATGCTGTATAATTGACCTCTAGTTGATTGGTTCAAATAAACATAGTGAGAAAGGTTCCGTCCTGTTCCTGCTGCTTAGTGTGACCCAGCTCCCAGGAGCTTCAGAAAGAATGAAAAGGAGAAAAACAATTAATTCTTCTCTGAAAGAGCTAGCAGATGTTTCTTATGCTATCAAATGATTGAGAAAGCAAAGTACATCTGGTCATTAAAACCTATAAAATAATCGTATGATTTATTTAGAGAAGAGCTGACACTCTAGTGATTTTTGAAGAGATACAGGTACTTATGATTAACTTTTGCTAACATTTCAGTAGTGATGATAAAGCAAATTAAGTTAGCAAGTGTTAGGTGCACTTCTGGAAATGAGGTATCAGGGGTGAGTGGGCAGTGGAGGAAAGTCTTATTCTAGTGAAATATGCGGCCTTATATTTCAGGATTATAACCATCTTAAGTCCATGTGGTTGTTTGATAAATATCTATAAATGTATGGTGGAGAGACTTAATTTGAAATGATAAGTACATAGAAATCTCATAATTAAAAAGAACATTTCAATAACAATGATAAGCTTATGATAATTCTCATTATCCAGGTTACCATTTCTTTAGTACAATCATGAATTAAATTCTGGCCATAGTAGAGTTTAAAGCACTAAATATCCCTGTTCTTTGCTATTTTCAGAAATCTCTTTTTTTTGTTAATTATATATCATTATTATGATTAAATAACATTTTATAGCCCTTAGAATTCATGATTTTCTCTCCTTTGCTTAAACAGTTTTATCTTTAGAAACAAGAAATGGGTTCCTCTCATAAAAAGTTCTTGTAAAAACATATCTATTACATAAATCTGCTCCATTATGAAAGGTTTGCAAACAAGGGGAAATTGAATATCTACTTACAAATAAAAAGATTCCAGAGTTTTCAGTTAGTGTAGTTTTCTAAGTAATTAGAATATTGGAATTTTACAATTATGAGAATTTTGATTTGTGTTTATTTATTTTCTTGATTTGCTCCTAAAATAAATTTAGGTGTTAGTTGAACTCGCCTATGCTCTTTAATAACTTCCTTCTTATGAAATATACTTCCTGAGTGTGATAATATTTTGTGTGAAACAATTTCCCTGATTTCCTAATTTGGGGATTATGCTCCTCAGTTTGAACCCTCTCCCATATGAACAGTTCATTTCTGTGTACTTTATTAACCACCTCCATTATGAAATGGAAGTGATGATAATAGTGGCCCTGCTTCAAGACAGGCAGTGAAGAAAACTGAACACTTAGATCTTTTTCGTCTTCTTCATTGGCCAGTTATCAGATTCTACATTAAGGTTGGCTTAGGCCCAGGATATAATGAGGAACCTTTAAACAGAACAGAATGAAAGAGTAAAAAATGCTGTGCGTGTGCATATGTAAGAGCCTCATGGCTCAATGAAGTCAATTGCATTCAATAAGAAACTGAATATAACACTGATCTTCCCCCCCTCCCCCTGAAGCTACAGTTCTGTTGAGAGATGGATATAAACAATGAGTATAGCAAAAATGGCAAGGAATGCTATAATAGGGATAAAATCAACATCTTGAGAAAATAGAGAAAGAAAGACAAATTATGATTAACTGAATTTTGGATGCCTTATTGAGAAAGGGGCTTGAAATATGACTTGAAATGTGAGTAGGACTTTTCATGCAGAGGTAGGTGTTCAGATGCCTTCAAAGACATGGGGAGTATCTAATGTCCAGAGTCTCAGCTGCTCCAGAATGGGGTGATGGGTGGCTCCTGACACTGCATGATATCTGGTTAATGGAGTCGCCTCATGATAACCTCTTGACTCTTCACCTTTTCCAAGATGGTCCGGGGCCAGATAATCCTAGATCTTGGTTAACTCTCCTGCTGAACACATGCAGAAACCCAAGTCCAAGAGGTGCAGTAACACTTAGATTCCTTGGTGTGCCAAAAACAAAAGGTGACATAAGCTCACAAGAGAAAACCAGAGAAGAAATTCCAAGGAAGAGCAAAGTTATCTTTCTCCTGCTTCTCCACCTCCCTAATCTGACCTTGGGTATGGAATGAGTGGTCAATTTATTAGGTTTGGCTGGAAGGTGGAAGAATTGGGGGCAGCGGGGGAGAGAAACTTTGGAAATAATATAATTATTGGAGCTGTTAAATTTCTCTTTTGAATAAGGATTTGAATGGATCAGTGCTTGACTTCCATGGCATGAGCTATATCAGGTATTAATAAAATATCCTAAGGCCTTGCCTTTGACTGTGATATAACATCTGTCATAGTTTTGGTTTATTTGTTTGTTTGTTTTTCCTGCACTCAGCCACCAGGGGCTTGCTGAAAAAAGTTAGTAAACTAAAAAGTATCCCATTTTATTCATAACAAGCTATTTTTCTTAGACCAGTTTAGTGAGTATTTATTCCTGCTTCCTGTAGAAATGTCTAATTTCTGTAAAATGTGTCATCTTCCAAGAAAAACCTTCAGCTGTTTTACCTACTAATCTTTTTGACATGCTTACAAATGTCTGAAATATTATCACTCCCAATAAGCTGACCTCTGGAATCCCCACCCTCAATATTCAGTAACTTAAACTATACTAAACATAAAACTAGTTAATTGGCTCCCTCGCAGACACATAGAAAATCAGATAGTTCCTTTGCTTCGGGTCCACTGGGGAATACTACATGTAGTCACTCATCTACTTGTAGAAAGCTGGAAAATTATTACCATGTGAGTAGAAAGAAGTAATAATTACATCTATTGTTATAGCAGGTGAGTAATTGAAAAGCTTTTCAGAGACCAGGCAGGTGACAAAAAAACAAATACAACTAAAGATGGTGAGTGTAACTCAATCGGTGGTAGTGGTGAGGCTTGAACTTACATCATATTGACTATGTAATATATTCAAAGAAATTTAAATTATAGTTAGCCCCCCCCCCCCCAAACATGTCTGTGGACCAAATGTGTTTCAAACACTGAGATACTTAATTTCCTTAATTTCTCTAAGGGTAAAAATTATATGAGATCTTTGAGTGAGTGAGCATTAAATGGGACTTAAAACAGTATCTGGCAAATAGTAAGCCCTGGATATTGTCACCTACTTATTATTACTAAATAAGAATCCTTCTTTTGCTCATTAGAAACTTAGTCTTTACATACATTACATTTTTACACAAAGAATGTTTTGTTAATGCCTGTCAATTCTTGAATAACAGTATTTCTAAGGAGCTACTACATGTCAGAAATTCTAGAAACAGTTCATTGGTAAAAAGATAAACTTCTTGTCCTCAATGGAGTTCAGTCTAATAGTAACAATCTATATATATAAAAGGTTAAGTGACAGTCTGACCGCCCGAGCAGTAGCTATGTTGCACACTGACCACCAGGGGGCAGATGCTCAATGCAGGAGCTGCCTAGCTGTGGTGACTTGGCAGCTGCAGTTCACTGGTGACACACCTAGAACCAGAGAGGAGGGAGCCTGATTTTGGGGTGCATCACCCGAGAACTGCTCTCTCGCAATCAAGGACCCCTCGGGGGATGTCAGAGAGCCAGTTTCAGCCCAATCCCTGCAGGCCAGGCCAAGGGACCCCACCTACCAGAGGGACCCTGTTCACTCTGCAGATGCCCTTGGAGCCCCAGGAGCAGCTGGCTGGGGAGGGACTGCTGGAGGTTGGCTCCAGGGCATGTTTGGTCCCTGTTACTCAGTCTTACCCCACTGGCCACTTTCTAATTAATTTTCTTTCAATGTGTATGAATCTGTGCACTGGGGCACTAGTAAATATATAATCTATAGATATAAAGAGGTAATATGCTAATTGCCATTACGGTGTCCCAGTAATGACCAATTTGCATATTGATACACCTGCAGCAGGGGGCAGGCGGCCAGAGTCAGGTTCCCAGGGGTCCGATGAGAGTACCTGACAGGAGCCCGGATGCAAAGAAGCAAGAGGAAGTGGCCACATGGAGCTCTTCCAATCCCCCTCCATGGACACCCTACCCCAGCCCCTGCACCCCCAGGGGGACAGATGGACACCCTACCCCAGCCCCTGCACCCCCAGGGGGACAGATGGACACCCTAACTAAATAGCACCACAGATTATTATACAACATAATTTTATCTATTTGACCAAAGTAACAATAAAAGATTTTAAAGTCAAATATAGGTGGTTAGCTCCTACTATTAAGAATATTCAGTTTTCTTAAGTAATCTCTTATTTTTTGTTAAGTAATTTCTTATTTTTAGCACCCCCGGGGGGACAGGGAGGCTGACCGTATGGGGAGAAGACCCAGCCTCGGGGGTAGCTGCAGCTCCTGATCTCTTCCCCCGCCACCCCCGCCAGGGGCACCCACAACAATAGTATGCCAGCAACCACCTGTCAGCACCCTGGAGGCATCTGGGGCCTGCGGCCTGCCACTGCCGGGCCCCCTCTGCTGGGTCTGGCACGCCTCTCCTCCCTACACCTCCAGACCCAGGTAGAGGCAGGCTTGAGCGGCCCCCTAGGGTCAGACCCTCCCCCCTCCCCCGACAGCAGTAGCGCTGTCTCTGCAGCTGAAGTGTGCTGAACCTCACTGGGGTCATGGCTAAACTCTCCCTCCTAGCCTGCCTGGCTCCGCCCTGGCCCAGCTCCCACCCGACTCCAGGAGATTGGAGCCCCGCCCTGAGCAGGTACAGCTGCGAAACAGCCACATACAATTTGAAGAATGGCACCAAGCGGGAAGGTTTGACAGTTACTCCACCTTCAGCCTTGCCACCCCCCTAGCACCCCCCTAGCACTCCCCCCTCCCCCTAGCCAGCGCCTCCAGGGACGACCACCACTACAAGGCTGCTGGCCAGAGCCTGCCCCTCCGAGGCCTGCGGAACCCTCTGCAAAGCTTCCATAGCTACAGTCCCAGGAAACAATCATGCCCTCCTCCCCTAGTCAGCACCTGCTACCTGCAGGGGTACCCGTGGGCAGTTGGGGGCAAGCAGACTGGCGGGGGTGGGGGGAAGTTGAGGGTAAACAGGCCGGCAGGAGGGGGCAATTGGGGGTGAGCAGGCCGTCGGGCAGAGTGGTTAGGGGCAATCAGGCAGGCAGGCAGGTGAGTGGTTAGGAGCCAGTGGTCCCTGATTGCGAGAGGGATGTCCGACTGCTGGTTTAGGTCCCATCCCTGTGGACATCCCCTGAGGGAATGCAGATTGGTGAAGGTGCAGGCCAGGCTGAGGGACACCCCTCCCCCTCGGTGCAAGAATTTTGTGCACTGGGCCACTAGTATAATAATAATCAGTTGTGATAAATACCATGATATGGAAGCTACCAGTTGCTATAGGAACGCATTTTGGGGCACTAACCTAACATGGGAGACAAGGAAAGCTTTGGGAAAGTGTTCATTTTCCTTTTTAAAAAAAATCTTTATTGTTGAAAGTATTACATATATATCCCCTTTTTTTCCCTCATTCACCCCTTCCAGCCCATCCCCATCCCTCACCCCAGGCCTTCAACTCCCTATTGTCTGTGTCCATGGTTTATGTATATATGCATACAGGTTCTTTGGTTGGTCAGGAAGTGTTCATTGTCATGGTGATACTTGAAAATACCATATCTTGAAGTCAACTTGTTTTCAGGTTGATTATTCTCCACTTTTACCAAAAATTGGTCCTTACTGAAATAGTCATTTTAGACTTGGATTTGTTGTTTCTAATTTTATATCTCTACAAGTGTGAGTTTATGTGGAATTACACTATACCTGATACATTGTCATAACATAACATGGGTTGTTTTGTTTTCATTAGCTACTTCTATACCCCAAATTATCTGGTTGTACAATATTAAGAAATGGCATAGAAAAGACTCAGTTTTAAAATGCAGTATATATGTACAGTTAGTGGCCAAATACGTAATGCTGTTTTTCTCATAGTATAGAAGTAGAGTGGTTCTTCTCATCATTAAACCTTTGATAGATTCATAAAAAAATCTTGTTTCCATTTTTGAGACTCTGGATTTGATAGTTTAGACGTTTCAGTGTCTGAAATTGAGTTCACACATTTTTTTAATATGTGTAGCATCGATACACACTAGATAATCTTTATGTTTTTAAGCCTCATCTAAAGGGATCATTCATTATGTATCTTTAGGTGACATGTTTCTTGTGTTCAACATTATATTTTTGATATTTATCTATATGGGTAGAGGTAACTGGATTTCATTCATTTTAACTATCGTATATTATTCCATTGTATGCATATATCATAATTTATCTTTCTTTTTTAATAAACATTTTAGATCATTTTTATATTTTTTCCTATTTAGTCAATATTATGATAAACATCCTTGTATATGTCTTATATATCTAGAAGTACACTTTTTAGAATTTAGGGAAAATTATTCTTTAGCTTATTAGATAGTCTTAATAGTTGTTTAATATAGTTGTATAAATTTACAACACAAAAACAGCATGCAAGCTTCAGTATTGTCAGACTTTTCTGATATGTACCAAATTATCTCAATTTTGTTTCACCTTGCACTTTCCTGATTACAAGTGAGAAAGGCACATATTTATTGGCCATTCAGAATTCCTCCGTTGTGAATGTCTCTTAATATCATTAAAATGTAAATTTTTGACTGCCAATATTCATAAATTTTCCCATAGCAAAAAGGAATTAGTGCCAAATTATTACATTTGTGTTTTTTTCTGTTATTTACTTTCTACTTTTTTGGTAGTTAATATCAGCCCTCTGTTCCAAGATCAATTTTTTATTTTTTAATTAAATTTTAAAATTTGTGGTTTTTATCATATAAATCAGGTAAAAGCTTAATATGTTGGATATATAATTAACCATCACGAGACATTCATGCAAATCAGACTATTCTAATTACTGCTAACTATTATAGTTGTCGGGGAGAAATAAATTTCCTCTACCCTTATAGTTTCTTCCAGGTAACCTATTTATCAAAGCAACATAAGACAGACTTACAAGATAAAACAACCAAATTTAAATACATATGTATGGAAACAACACACATATGAGAGAGTCAGAGATCCCACATACATGAAAGGCAGAAAAAGAGAAAGTTAAAGTGAGTTACATATGGCATTCTGGAGCAACGGGGTGAGGTAAGGTGCCTGGAGCTTCAGAGGCGAGGAAGGTCAATGGCAGGATGATAAGAAGAGCAGATGTTCAGTAATTAGAAGTTTACTCTGCCCTGTAGATAAGGCAAAAAAGTAATTTTTTTGATAATAACTCTTATTATGGGCAAGGCTGCTAATTTAAATTCTTTAAAGGTTAGGTGAAAGTTTTTCTTGAGCCTGCAGGGTCTCAATTGCCTTCATCAACATAATCTACATGCCAAAGTGGCACATCTTGGGAGTCCTGTTCTGAAGCCTTTACATCCCACCTCTGAAATGTCCTAAGACATTTCACATTCCAGACTTTAGGTGTTGTTTCATAACTCATTAAACCAGTTTCAGGCTTGAAAATAGGTCAATTCAGTTAAACAGTTGTGTCTCATTTCAGGAGGTGGTGATGTAAGTGGAACTCCCAAAGTTAGGCCTATATTGTGCATGTAGTCAGGTATTTAATATGAGGGATCTCTATGGAAACAAAATAAAAACAATGGTTAATGATTGGAGCAAACTCTGATCCCAGTTTCCGAGGTCTGAACATAGCCATTTGAGACAATTTTAGATGTCTTCAGATGGAGTGAGGGCAGGCAGTGACAGTCCAACAGATTTTCCTGGTCTGCAGTTTGAAGGTTTCCAGTGATCTTTCTGCAATAGGCACGAAGCTTGCCCATATATGAACTATTGTGGTGATTTCCCTCAAAGGTATATCAAGTCCTATAACATTAACTTGCATGGCTTTCCCAAAAGGGCAGTTTGGAGAGTATTACCCAGATATTGGAGGAAACTAGAAGAATTCAGGACCCACCCCAGTTTGCAAGTAGAAACAAAACCTCCAAAAACAATGACCAGCACTAGAATCTGATATCCACAAAGGTGTATTATTGAAACAGAATATTTATCTCTAAAATAACCCCCATCTTTTTTTACCAAAGATAGGCAAATTAAGACTAACTTTTTTTTTTGGCAAAATTAATTATTTCAATAAACTCGGCCTGTTATTTATGTAGGTGCCACAAGAATAGTAATTAACCATATCATTAACCTTTTAAATCTGCTTTGCTGGAATTGTTCATGAGGAATCTTCAGATTACACTTTCAAAGGCCTCTCCAGGTCAGAAAAGCCAAGGCAAGGACTTGTTATCAGACTTAGCCTGCAATACCTACAGATCTGGGTGAATTCCTCTCTTGATAAGGTCCCCAAAATCTCTTGAGATTCCTGCACCTGCCAGGAAGTAACCTTCTTGACTCACCTGTTAAGGCAGCTGAGATCCCTGTAAGTGGGTACCAGGCTATTCCAAGGGTTTTATTGGCTTCCACAAGTCAATCTTAATTCTTTAGAGCTGTTTGTTCATATCTGAGTCTATGGATGCTTTTCTCAAATATAACATTCTAGTCAAAGTCTTGGCAGGCAGGGCTGAGGGACCCTGCCTGACCTGCCGCCCCAATGCATAAATCTCATGCACTGGGCTTCTAGTATTTAAATGTGTGGTATAAGTACTAAAAATAGTTTCCAATTGTGTCCTGTTATAAACAGAAGAGATTCTTACTTAACTTATGCAAATAACAATACTGCCATGAAAATGAGAATGCTTTGGAGTTGCTGAATTTTGGAGAGATCAAGTAGGGAGAAAAAAACATAAATGTTTCAGTTCTGCTTACCAAATTGATGTAAATTACAGCATAAGAGGAAAGGATTCCTTATATTTGGAAAAACTAAAAAATGAAAGAACCAGCAATGTTAAAAGTCATAAAAGTTGTAACTATTATAATAAGTTCATTCAATTAAGACTTGTTCTGCTTGAATCCAGTTTTTCCATTAGTTCTCTTGACCTTGCCTGATGGTTGAGGGTTATAGAGACCGTGGTAATTCCAAGTTTGCAAGGCTCCCCACCAAGCCTTATATGATTTGCTCAGTGAAGTGAGTGCCTCAGTCACTGGAGATTTTGGAAGGTATACTCCAATGGAAAACACATTTATTACAGTTTCTTTGCCACACTTAGGGCATCAGCCTTGCAGAAGGGGAATGCGTTTGCCCATCAAAACAACATTCAACACCAAGGACATACTGATAGGATGTATTGATAACCCATATGGAGTGGCAGTTAAATGCACTCTGGTGGATAAAGGAATGCAATAAAAAAACAAAAAAATGAGGTTTGCCATGGAGCTTGAAAAACCAAGCAACTATCTTAGGCTTCCCATAGCCCTGACTAGTTACAGCCATTGTTAATACATCTTTGTTTCTCTGATTTAGAAGCAGACTGTTGGCATGTTACAAGGGCATCAGGATACCAAGTCTGGCAATGAGAGATTGTTTTTGCAAAAGCAAATGGACTTCATGCACAGGTACCACAATCTTTATAGACTTTGTTGCTGCTACCTTTGCCTGTAAATCAGTAGGGCATTCCCTGATACTCAGGTTCAGTGGTTTTCCCGTGAGCCTCATTTTTTATGACAACAACATTTTATGCAAGGATATATCAGATTTTCAGGAATGTCACACACTTTCTGAAGCACTTATCCTATCTAATAAAGATGGAATGTGCAAGTTGACTGTCACTTTGTGACAAAGATGGAAGTGCCCACAGCCAATAAGGAGGGAATATGCAAATTGACACGACAAAGTTGGTGGCTCCTGGGCCGGGATGCTTAAGTCATCACCATGGTGATGACACAGGCATTCCTCCCAGCCCCGGCCATTCCGGGCCTCTGGGAAGCACGCAAAGGCGGAAAGGCAGCTCCAGGCTGGAGCAGAGTGAAGGCAGTGCCAGCAGCCAGGGGAAGGAAGGCCTATTCTTGCATGAATATTCATGCATTGGGCCTCTAGTAACATATATATTTATGGGACAAAACATTATGAACAAATAGATATAAACAAACAGCTTTAAAGAATTAAGACTGACTTGTGGAAAACAATAAAACCCTTAGCAATTTAAACATTTAACTAAATAGCACCACAGATTATTATACAACATAACTTTATTATTTGACCAAAGTAACAATAAAATATTTTAAAGTCAAATATAGGTGGTTAGCTCCTACTATTAAGAATATTCAGCTTTCTTAAGTAATCAAAGACCTAATTAAGATGTCATTAAATACAGAAAATTATTTTGATAAAACAGAATCTTTGTTTTCTTGGCAGAAAATTTGAAAACAACAAGAACAAGAAACAAACACACTTTTTATAATCTTTTACCAGGAGCAGACTGTCAGTACAAAAATACTGTCTCCTTTTTGCACATGGAAGAAAATTAACTTTTAGTTTATGTTTAGTTTAGCTTAATTTTTAAAACCCTTATAAAAACAATTCAAATTTATGCAGCTTAATTACACGAGGTAAAATTATCTTTCTCTCTTTTCATTCTGAAAAAACCAAGACGAAGTTATTTTCATTGTTCTTAATGGAAACACATCTCCATATCTGAAAACTCTTTTTTAGGCCAAAACATAACTTACTATTCTTGTATACAGAGTTGTTGCTTTTTTATTTTTAGTAGTTTTAATTACATGTATACGAATCTTGGATCTTTACAACCTTAATTTCTAGGGAAAATGAACAAGTAAGCAACTGTGGACTATCTGTTACATCAATATTCTTATGAATACATCCTATAATTTCTAGAAATGCATGCTTTTTCACAGTACAATCTTTCATTGTAGCACAAGATATATTTACTAACAAACCTAAATTTACTAGTATCTTTCAGTTTCTCTGTAATAAGAAACCAAAAATAGATAAACTTATGTTTCATATTAAAGTTTTATTATTTTATCTTGATTAGAAATAATCTGGGTATTCAATAGTTTCCAGCATGTTTTTAATTCAGCAGAACTCTAAGGTTTCAATTTAGCAAAAATTTGGGGAAACTATTTTTAAGTACTTATACCACACATTTAAATACTAGAAGCCCGGTGCATGAGATTTATACACTGCGGGGGGTTGGGTCCCTCAGCCCGACTTTTGCCCTCTCATAGTCTAGGACCCCTCGGGAAATGCCTGCCTGCTAGCTTAGGCCTGATCCCCCTAGGGATCCCTCTTTCAGACCAGGGCTCTTGCAGTCCGGCACCCCTAGGTCCTTACCACCCAACTGCAGTGGAGGTGGGAAAGACTCCCACCACTGCCACTTCGTTCACTAGCCATGAGCCTGGCTTCTGCATTGTGCATCTGCCCCCCTGGTGGTCAGTGTGTGTCAGAGCTACCGGTCATTCCTCCCTTTGGTCAATTTGCATATTAGGCTTTTATTATATAGGATCGCTAAAAAGTTTAACCTAGAAGCCTTTTATTCTGCTTACATTCACTTAACTTACTTGTTTTTAAGGACTATATCCAGATTACCTACAATCTATTAGATATGAGACAATATCAGTCATCATCTTAAATTATTTTTCTGACTGAGAAATTTTGCAACAGAAATAACATGAACTTACTTTAAAATAAAATTATTATATTTACTTCTAATAGCTACAAATACATGCCTGTTTTAATTAAATCAACAAACAAATTACCTTAAATACCAAATATTTTCCCTAAAATCACATGAACCTGAAAAACATTTGGATTAGTTTCTATTATATTTTTGAGAATCTACACTAATAAAAGAGAAACATGAAAATAGGTGTCACTCCACTATGCCCACCAGCCAATCAGATGAGTATGCAAATTAACCTAACAAAGATGGCGGTTAATTTGCATAAACAGGCATGGAGCAAAGACTGAAAGCTCTGGCCAGAGTGAAGACTGAAGACTGAAGACTGAAGAGGCTTGGCTTCTCTGCTGCAGCTGACCAAAGGCCTGGGTCCTGGTTGCCAGAGGAAAACCGGTGCTGGCAGACTAGAAGATCGTAAGAATCAAGTCAAAGATTTGAAATATGAAGAAGTAAAAAACACCCAACTGGAAAAACAAAAAGAAAAAAGAATCCAAAAATATGAAGACAGTGTAAGGAGCCTCTGGGACAACTTCAAATGTACCAACATTCGAATTATGGGAGTGCCAGAAGAAGAGAGAGAGCAAGATATTGAAAACCTATTTGAAGAAATAATGACAGAAAACTTCCCCTACCTGGTGAACGAAATAGACTTACAAGTCCAGGAAGCGCAGAGAACCCCAAACAAAAGGAATCCAAAGAGGACCACACCAAGGCACATCATAATTAAAATGCCAAGAGCAAAGGACAAAGAGAGAATCTTAAAAGCAGCAAGAGAAAAAAAAGTCAGTTACCTACAAGGAGTACCCATATGACTGTCAGCTGATTTCTCAACAGAAATTATGAAGGCCAGAAGGGAGTGGCAAGAAATATTTAAAGTGATGAATAGCAAGAACCTAAAACCAAGATTACTTTACCCAGCAAAGCTCTCATTCATAATTGAAGGTCAGATAAAGAGCTTCACAGATAAGAAAAAGCTAAAGGAGTTGATCACCACCAAACCAGTATTATATGAAATGCTGCAAGGAATCCTTTAAGAAGAGGAAGAAGAAGAAAAAGGTAAAGATACAAATTATGAACAACAAATACACATCTATCAACAAGTGAATCTAAAAATCAAGTGAATAAATAATCTGATGAACAGAATAAACTGGTGAATATAATAGAATCAGGGGCATAGAAAGGGAGTGGACTAACTATTCTCGGGGCGGGGGGGAAGGAGTGTGGGGGGTGTGGGAAGAGACTGGACAAAAATCGTACACCTATGGATGAGGACAGTGGGGGGAGGGGGGTAATGGCAGAGGGTGGGGTGGGAACCGGGTGGAGGGGAGCTATGGGGGGAAAAAAGAGGAACAACTGTAATAATCTGAACAATAAAGATTTAATTTAAAAAACTACAAAAAAACCCCAACTTTTGTTTTAACTCTGTCAATGCCCATTTTGTTTATCCCCAATTTTTAAATAACCGTCTAAAGATTTCCATTTAGTCAGGATAAGTCCTGGTTCTCTCTTTTTTGTTTTCTCTTTGTTGACCTTTGTCGGTATTTGCTTTATTTACCAATTTCTTAATAATATTTTTAAATTTTCTATCTTAAACAAAGGCATGGACAGACTAATAGCTGTCAGAGGGGAAGGGGATTGGGGTGCTGAATGAAAGAAGTTGAAGGGTTTATGCAATATATATATATATATATATATATATATATATGATCACTTTCACAACACTGTGGTGATACCCAGAGGGAAAGGGGGGTGGGGGATAGGTGAAGGTGGGATAAATGTAGACTGAAAGAAACTTTGCTTTGGGCAATGGGCGCAGGATGCAGTGTGCAGGTGATATTTTATTGAATTGTACACTTGAAACTTGTATGTTTTAAGTGTACAACTCAAGATCACCCCAATAAATTCAATTTTAATAAAGGCATAAAAAGAAAACAAATAAAAATAAAAATTTCTACCTTTTTGGAAGAGTCCCTTGGTTCTCCCCTAGACTTTTTATTCTCATGCTAAATTTAGTAAGTCTTCACAAACTGGGTTTTTTTTTTTTGTATTGTCTCCTTAAGGCAGTTTTCAAGGCTCAGCCTTATATTTTTTTGTATCCACTTTTAAATTTTGGTCTTTCCATAGGTACCAATAAAACATCTGTATAATGTGAGATCTCTAATTTTTTTTTCATTTTTAAAGTTTTTCTAATTCAGGAGATTTATCATCTGTCCATTGATGGTAGGATCCATAACGATTCAAACCAATAAGCCTTTTTATGCCTTAACCACGTGTCACATAAGAATATAAAAGAAAAGCAGCCCTCACCAGATCCAAAACGTTTACTCCCAATATACTCTAAAACACTGAAAAGACTTTTGTTGCTATTGGTTGTTAAGCAATGAAGATTGAGACAATAAAACCCTTTATGGATTGGGAACCCTTATGATAAATCCCTCTGAGAGCTGGCACAGTTGTATAAAAAGACAAAGTGATGCCAGTTGTACTTACTTGCTATAGCTGACCAGTCACAAGCAGACCTACTGGAAGTGCTTGCCTGGGATCCCCACTCTATTTGCCCTGCCATATTGATCTGTCAAAAAAAACGGTTACCTCTGTTAATAACTCTTATCATGGGCAGGACCCTTAATTTATATTCTTTAAGGGAGAAGTAAAAGTTTCTCTTGAACCCACAAGGTCTTGATTGCTTTTAGCTCAAAATAAACCACATGCAAAAGTAGCATATCTTGAGAGTCCTGTTATGACCCCTTTATAGTCATCTCAGATGCTTCTCTTCTGCTGTCATGCCCTAGATTCTACCTCTGCAGGGTTTTTGTTTAGTTCCCCTGAGATTGTGGAGCCTGCTAGGTGTTTCAGATGTCTTATATATTTTTTCCTGTGTCATGTACTCTCAAAGTCTAAAACAACAAATTTTTGCCAGCATAAATCAGCAAATTCTTGCCATTCTTTTGGTTTGTAACTGTTTTCTATACCAGTTTAATCCTATGTATGTTACTCTTGGGCATTCTGGAGTCTGATTCTGTTTACTGGTCTATTAACAATGGGCTAAGTTGTGAGAGGAATTACTAGCTACCTCTTCTAAAAGAGCTTCCTCAGGCAAGTAAATAGTTTTTTGTTGTTGTTTTTAAGCAAGGGAGGAAGAGCAACTTTCAAAGAATAAAAAGAACTACCTTAGGCAATGGCAGTCATTGGGGAGTGCTTCACAGCAGAGGGTGGATGATTCCTTCCTTCCTTTTTTAGTTATTGTTTTAAGTAGCCAGACTACTATCTTTGTGATCATTGCCTTATGGCCAAAAACACAAACAAAAAATTAAGTTTTGTTTTTTACTAAACTACAGAATCAATTGAATTCTTATTCTTTCATGAGCATCAGTTCATTCTTTAAGGTAGTAATTTTGGGTTTTAAGCTTGTCATTCTTTTGCAATGGAAATCAGCCACACTACTATAGGGTGTTTGAGTTCCTCATGATCTTCAAAATATTTTATGGTGCAAATAACCTACTCTCAGTGAGATGCTGTTCTAGATGAGACTAAGTAAATATTTTAATTGGCAATTTTTCTCATAGGACTCCAAAGTTTCTATCTGGTAATGCAATAAATATACATATGTATCTACTTCTATCTCTCTAAAATTATTTTCCTAAGAATGAAAGTATTTCTGATAATATTAATAACCCCATGTTGATATACGAGAGTCAGACAGTACATTACTTTATTTTCTAATACTGTGCTATGTCTTTCACATTTTCAGTAAAAAGAGGATTGGGTTAGTATCAGGGACTACCATGGATGAAAAGAAATATTTCATTTTAGCCCTGGAGAAACCAAGAAGTATCTGTCCAATTTCACTTGTTATTTTTGGCTAGGGACTTGTAATTGCTCTCACATCTGCTCTCACATCCCAGACAGGAACCAGGTGTGAGGGACATGTGTTAACTCTCTGTTAACCAGGAACTCTGTTATAGGTGCTAATGTGAGAGATATTAGAGCTCAGATTCCTGAGGAAGTCTGAAGAGAGTCTGGAGAAATAATTTTACCCTGGTGTTTGCTTCCAGAAAAGACTCACAAGCTATCTGAGATACCAGAAAAAAAATTATCAGGAAGAACAGCTACTTCATCTTCATACAAATTCTAATGCTCTTAATTACATGTCAAAAGAACACTATTGAGTATGACTTTTTCAGTTGAAGAGGAAAACATTATTTGATGAATATATAATCAGTCATTATTTTTTGAGAACTTAATTGATCCAGGCTTCATGGTTGGTGTTCAATCTCTACTCTCTAGTCCAAGAGACATAATAAAATAAGAAAATATTTTTATGATGATTCATTTTTGCTACAATATGTACATTTAAAAACCATAAAGAAAAAAAAAAAGGCTGATTTGACTAGAGACTAGTGAAATGGTAGAGGGCCAAATAGAAATCAGGCAGCAAATCTAATACATATGAGGTATAGAAATAAATGGAAATATGAAATAGAATTCATTTCTAGTTCACATAATTTTGAGTAGGCTGTGTGCTTTTAGAAAGATTATAGTGCATTTACCCAAGACAGATGCCACATAGGAAAAATGCTGAGTAGCAGAAAGATACAGACATTAGAGTCAGCTGCACCTAAGTTAACATAATATTTCTTCCACTTAATTATCTTGTGTGACTTTGGATATACTGTTTCTAAAATCTCAGAGACAGTTATATGATGGGGTTAAAATCTTAATAGCAATAAAGATTAAGAGTGATAAGACATAGAAAGCATTTAGCACTCCATAAATGTTAGTTCACTTTATCACTTTAACCAGTATAAAAGAATATCCAAGGAATAATTTTGAGCTGGAAAAGTGGGAGAGCAGGACATTGTCACTCAGGCAAAAATAATGAAATTTTATAGGGAAACTATATAATGAGGTTTTAAAATGAGCCCAAGAGTTGATAAGATCCTACTGGAGGCATAGACTTTATCTTATTAATTTCTTTGTTTTACCAGGACCTGGATCAGAATTTGTACAAGGTGAGTGCTCAGTAAAATTAGATGTTTAATGAATGTCAAAAACTATTTTTAAGATTGAAGTTTGACCACACTTGTTAAATGACTGCTGCTTCACTTATGATTGGGTGGCTTGTAGCAATCTAACCATTTCACTAAGGATCAAAAGAAAGGCCAGACATGGAATACATAGAAATATATAGATTTTATGTATAATCATATATATTCATTTTTGAGGCATCAGGAAATGGCTTAGGCAGCCAACCATTTAGAAGCCTACTTTTGAGAAATTCTGGAATTGCATTGAGGTTAGCCCAATATTCTGTATGCATTTGTCAACTTTAAGAACAGTAAAGAGACCAAGAAACTGACAGATGATGGCTGCTCAGAGGTCAGCAGAGTTTTCAGCAATGTCATGGCCTAGAAAGACAAAACTGGAATGAAGAGGCCTTCAAGGCAGCCAAGGCTTGAGGGCTTAGGGATCTGGAGTGAACCCAACACTCAACACTGGTTTTAAGTTCCATAAAAGTCAAACAGAAAGTACTAGTAGCTGAAAGGCAGACCTGAGTTTGGGTTTTTTCTTCATAATCCTCACTCATTGATTTTTTTTTTTTTTTTTTTGAGAGAGAGAGAGAGAGAGAGAGAGAGAGAGAAAAAGAGATAGGGAGAAAGAAACATCCATTGGTTGCCTCCCATACATGAGGGTGGAAACCGAAAACTAGGTATGTGCCCTGATCTGGAATTAAACCTGCAACCTTTGGTGTACCAGACCATGCTCTAACCAACTGAGCAACCCAACCAGGGCAGGCAGAGATTGTTTTTTTTTTGCAATCCTGGAAAAGCAAAATATTGAATTTAAGACCACTCAAAAGGGAGGAAGCACTCAAGGTTCTCATTTACAAACCATGGAGCACTATGTCCTAGGAGACACCTCAAATGTAGAACTGAGTCTTATGGGGAGTATTGCTGAACCCCAATTAACTTGGCATTTGGTTGGATTGGTCATGTCTCCTTTCTACCTGCCTTCAAGTGAAAGAGTGAATTCACTATTAGGGGAGATAAGCTCATCCAGTTTCTCATACAAAATATTTGATCTTCAATTAAAAAAAATTACCAATGAACCTCAAAGCAGAATGAAGAGGAAAAAAGACAATAGAAAGAAACCTACAGTTTACCCAAATGCTGAGTTATCAGATACAGATGTTTTAACAAATGGATTTTTATTTTTAAAAATAGATGAAATATGACAAATTTTATAAGAGAACTAGAAAATGGGAAAAACATTACAGAACTGAAAAATACCTACATTGACAATAATGTATGAGTTTAATGGCACAGGGTACACAGTGAAGAAAGAGTTGGTGGACTGGAAGCTTACTCTGTATACTGTTGGTGCCCAGTGCAGATCTCTTCAAGGCTAGTTCTCTTGTCCCTCATCTTCTATGAGCATTTGCTGCTACTAGTTCACAGCTACACCCTTCTCTAGAGAAATGCTCAGAACCATACTTCCCAGAGCATGCTGGGGGCTTATCTCTTCCCTGAGGGTAACCTACAGTCAATACTTTTTCTTTTTTTTTTTTGGTAAGAAACATATAACATGAAATCTACATTCTTTACAAATACAACCAACAATGGATGGATATGGTGATGTAAAATCCTTAACTCCCTAAGGCTAGACTGTTGCTAACCCTGTCTTTAATACACACACGCACACACACACACACACACACACACACACACATTTACTGATTTCAGAGAGTAAGAGAGAGGTAGAGAGATAGAAACATCAATGACGAGAGAGAATAATTTATTGGCCTTCTCCTGCACACTCCCCACATTAGAGATCAAGCCTGCAACCCTGGCACGTGTCCTGACCATGTGAATGATGCTCAACCACTGAGCCAAGATGGCTTGGCTAAACCCAAGTCTTAGCTTATCTCCTCTAGGATTCTGCTCCTCTTTTTTTCTTGCTGATTTCTTCCACAAAGCACTCTCAGAAGACCACTTGCTCTGCTTCTAGATTTCACTAATAGAGAAATTTGCAGAGATTAAGCTATCCAATAACACATAAACTGAGATTCCACTTTAAGGAAGCTATATATAAATTGAAGCACAGAACATATAAGATGGTTAATCCTGGCAGTTGGATAATGAGTGAAGAGGGTTAGTTGCTGACAAAGGAGATCAGGAAGAAGAAAATAAGTAGAGAAGGAATCAAGTAATTTTAGAGCATTTGTAACTGAGGTCAGTAAGGATGAAAAGAAGGTAGTTTTTTTAAAAATATATTTTATTGATTTTTTTTTTAACAGAGAGGAAGGGAGAGGGATAGAGAGTCAGGAACATCGATGAGAGAGAAACATCCATCAGCTGCCTCCTGCACACTCCCTACTGGGGATGTGCCCGCAACCAAGGTACATGCCCTTGACCGGAATCAAACCTGGGGCCCTTGAGTCCACAGGCTGACGCTCTATCCACTGAGCCAAACCGGTTAGGGCAAGAAGGTAGTTTTAATCCTATATAATATGATCAAGAAGTGAGGGAGGAAAATAAATATCTGTAGAAGTACTGTCCCACAAAAGTATGATGCAAACAATATTTATAATTTTAAATGTTCTAGGAGCAACATTAAAAATGTAGAAAGAAATAGGTGAATTAAGTTTAATATTATACTTTATCTAATCTATCCATATAATTATTTAAAAATGAAATAGATATAAATGTATTAATGAGATATTTATATTGTTTATTAAATTAAGTGTCTGATACCTTTTATTTCACACTTATAGCACCTTTTTATTTAGACTAGCTACATTCCAAGTTTTCTGTAGGTACATGCAGCTATGCCTACCCTTTTAGACAATGCAGATCTAGACTAGGAAATATATAATCATTAAATCTGATGGGAAGACTAGGAAGAAAGTTCTAAGAATATATAATTATGTATAAAGTTCCAAACTAGCTGTTGGAAAACTTATTTAGAAAAGAAGATATAATGGGTGTAAATTCTAAGAATAAGGAAATAAGTTCTCTGAGTGAGTAGAAGGAGGTAAAGTTTTCGTTGAAAGGGAAGGTAAATAGGAATTAGAGTGAAGAAAGAAAAAAAAAGAAGTTTTAGCCTTAATATTTTAACTTATATGCTGTATTTTTGGAGCCATAAGCCCTAAGAGAAAAAAACATATAAACAGAATGTTTGAAGAGAGACATGTTTAAGAAATAGTATGGACTATGAGCAAAATAATATATGAAAAAAAGAACAAACTTCCTGAACAAAGATTGAAATAGAGGTGATAAAAAATCAAATTGAAAGGAAAAAAGTATATTTGAAATTTAGGAAAATAGTAGATATTTTTTAAATACTAGTAGCAATATCTGGTACATTTAGAAAACTTTTTAATTTGAAATAATGTTATACTTGCAGAAGAGTTGCAAAGGTCGTACAGCGTTTTTGTATATGTCCTTCCCTCCTCTTCCCATGTGCTACTTTTTACAGACCATGGTACACTCATACAACACTGACAGGCTGGTAAGCGGTCACTGAAAATTAGGAGAAAAGTCAGAATAAACTGACCAGAGGAAACTGGTCAGAAAGGAGGCCCTGAGAAGTGGAAATTTGGAAGAACACCTAGAACCAATCGACAGGATATAATCAGAAGGCTTAATTAAGCATTCAAAATACTTACCATGTGGATTTTGTATTTTTTGTTGTTCTTAATCCTCACCCGAGGATATTTTTCCATTGATTTTTTAGAGAGAGGGAAAGACAGAGAGAAATATCAATGTGAGAGAAACACATTGATTGGTTGCCTCCTGCACGCTCCCTGGCAGCCCTTAGGTCCGCAGGTCAATGCTCTACACACTGAGCCAAATGAGCTAGGGCTGGATTTTGTACTTTTATGGTTTAACTGTCTCTGTAAACAGATAGAGATGAAATTGGCCATGATGGCGGTAAGAAAACCACATTTTTTTCTTTTTTATAGAAAGTTAAGCAATCTAGTTATTTTAATTCTGCAGATGCATTGAGATTATGATCTCTTTTATTATTATTACTAGTGGCCCGGTGCATGAAATTCGTGCATGGGGGGGTGTCCTTCATCCTGGCCTTCATCCTCTCCAATCTGGGACCCCTTGGAGGATGTCCGATTGCTGATTTAGGCCCAATCCCAATCCTGATTCTGCCTGCCAGCCTGATTGCCCCCTAACTGCTCCCATTCAGGCCTCATCACCCCTAACTGCCTTCTCCTGCCAGCCCGATTGCCCTTAACTGCCCTCCTCTGCTGGCCTGATCACTCCCAACTGCCCTCCCCTGTAGGCCTGGTCACCTCCAACTGCCTTGCCCTGCTGGCCTGGTCACCCCCAACTGTCCCCCCATGCACGAATTTCATGCACCAGGCCACTAGTGATAATAATAAAAGAGGTCATAATCTCAATGCATCTGCAGAATTAAAATAACTAGATTGCTTTTTGCTTTAACTTTCTATAAAAAAGAAAAAAATGTGGTTTTCTTACTGCCATCATGGCCCAATTTCATCTCTATCTATTTACAGAAACAGTTAAACCATAAAAGTACAAAATCCAGCCCTAGCTCACCCACAACTTCCCTCCCCTGCAGGCCTAGTTGCCCCCAACTGCCCTCCCCTGCCAGCCATCTTGTGATGGCCATCTTGTGATGATGTCATGTGTGAGGGCCACCTAGGCTTTTATTAGTATAGATTATTATTATTATTATTATTGTTTTTCTTTTGTTATTGTTTTTTTCCCCATTGATTCCCTCCACCCCACACCCACCTCTCCCAAGGCTTCACCACACTGTTGTCTATGTCCTTGGGCTATGCATATATAATTAACAGAAGAACTTATTATTATCTTTTAATCTTTATTGTTGAAAGTATTACATATATGTCCCCCTTTATCCCCTATTTACTCTTCTAGCCTGCACCCGCTCTCCACCCCAGGCCTTCACTACACTATTATCTGTGTCCATGGGTTATGGATATATGCATATAAGTTCTTTGGTTAATCTCTTCCTCTTTTTTCATTTTTACTAATGATATGCTTGAGAGTGCTTTGAAAATTAGAATATCTATTATGAAGAATCTCCAGAATGTGCTGTTTACCTCTAAAGTCAACATTTTTCCATGAGTACTATGTAAAAACTTTTGTTCTGAAACTCCCGGAAGTCTGTCACATTTGCCTGACTATAATAAATTCATATTTTTATGAATGATCTCAAGCATCATGGTCTTAGAGATAAATATCTTGTAGAGTCCAACCCACTTCCCAAATTTCTTATAAAGTTCCCCTGTGTACTAGTAGGTCCATCTATCAAAAAGATAAAGTTTAGCAAAGCATGGGAAATAAGAAGAAACATTCTTCAGTTTCCAGTATGCATCTTTGTCAATACATTTTATAACGAAGCTCTTAGAATTTAACTCTGAGAGGCTACCCTAGAGTCCTTCATGTGGCATATCCTGAATATTGCTGATATCAGGTTTTGTTATTGTTATTCTTGGAGGTCTGAGTCAGTTGAGGCCTTGTAAATAACTTTTTTCAAGTATGATTTAGATTGTCAGACAAAAATATAAACAAAAGTGAAACATGAGCCAAAGTAAATATTAATTTAAAATTTATAGCCCTAGGTCCAAAATGAAGTAACATTTTTTGCTAACTTTTGAAGTTTTGCCAAGCTGTCCACATTTGGAGTAAATGAGAAAGAAGAAGTAGAAGAAGAAGGAGAAGAAGAAGAAGAAGAAGAAGAAGAAGAAGAAGAAGGAGGAGGAGGAGGAGGAGGAGGAGGAGGAGGAGGAGGAGGAGGAGGAGGAGGAGGAGACGAAGAAGAAGAAGAAGAAGAAGAAGAAGAAGAAGAAGAAGAAGAAGAAGAAGAAGAAGAAGAGGCAAAGCTGCCACCTTGTCTCCCCTTGGACAAACTTCTTGGGCACCCACGGCCGGGGAGGCTGGAGTCTCGGTGTTTGCAGCTGAGGCAGCTGATCCCTGGGCATTGTCGTAGGGTCCCAGGAGGTATCCAAGGTCTCCCCTGTTGAAGGTAAGGCTGGGCTTCCAATCACAGCTGCTCTTCCTGTTAAGATGGTGCGGTCTCTATGGCAGAGCTGGCTGCTCTGGGAGTGATTTCAGCAGCAGTAGAGGCTGCCCAGCCAGGGGAGCCTGTCTGCTATTCCCCAACAGTCTTATGGAATATAACTGTTCCTCACTTACAAACACAGACACTCCCTGCACGTCCACACACTCTCCTTTAGCTCTCTCACTCACACACTATCTTACAGCCTGCCATCCTGTCAGCCACCATCTTGGATCCTGGAAACCAGTATCTTGATGATCATGCATGACCAGATATGCTCACAAAGGTGATTTATAATAAATATAATCTTCACATCACAAAGTTTATAACCATTTAATAAATAATGTTCAAGTACCTGTTGTTTGCAAATCTATATCTTGACATATAATTTGGAATAATAAAATGACAGAGTTAAAAAATCAAGGACAAATGCAAGACTTTTTAATTTTCTAAAGCAGTATATTCAGAGCATATGACTGAAATTTAGGAACAAGTTCTTTATCAATTTATAAGTATAAAAGTGAAGAAATAAAATTGAGAATTATTCTCTATAGTTGGAAATAGTCTTAGTTTTTGTTTCAGTATCATTCATTTTGGTTCACCTGGGATATGATGGATTATATGTGTTTAATATGTTTTATATAGTGAGTTTAACTGCAATAATTTCTCAATGCACTTTAAACTCAACAATTCCATTTTACATACGAAAAATGTCAGTGGGACACATTCAAAGGCCAGAATTATTGCTATCAGAAAAGAAATATGGCTCAAATATTTTAAATATTAATAAATTTGCATTCTTAATTTTTCAGTAGGGTTAAAAAGAGCAGCATGAAAATGGTATATAACCTCTGCAACAATTCAAGAAAATAATTAATGTGGATTGGAAATACACAACTCTTACAAAGCAGAATAATAGAACAAACATGTAAAGAAAAATTTACATAAGAATGTGTATACCTGGACATTGTAGTCATTTGATAAGAAGTTTTATGGAAATTTAATTTGAAATTGTTTGTTAGGCCAGGTGGATTTTTCACACCAAATTTAACCACTGTCCTCACATACCATAGATTGACTTTACCTGAGTTTGAGCTCTACAAAAATGAAATCAGCAAAGATAGTGTATTCTTTTGTATCTAGCTTCTTTCACTAATGAGATTTATCTATGTCAATACATGTAGCATTTGTACAAGACATTAATTTGTTTATTTTAGTCAACTATTATTCCATTATATGAATATTAGAGGCCCAGTGCATGAATTCATGCATGGGTGGGGTCCCTCAGCCTGGCCGGCGATTGGGGCCAAATGGGGCATCTCGCCCAGTCCGGGTGGAGGGACTGCAGGAGGTTGGCCACGATCAGGGTTGGCTGGCAGTGGGGAGGGACCATGGGAGGTTGGCCAGCTGCGGGAGTTTGGCTGTGGAAGTACACTGACCACCAGCGGGAAAATGCGTTGTTGAGTGCCTGCCCCCTGATGGTCAGTGCATGTCATAGCAACTGGTCAACTGGTTGTTCAGTCGACTGGTTGTAACGGTCACATAGGCTTTTATATATATAGACTAGAGGCCCAGTGCACAAAAATTTGTGCACTCGGGGGGGGGGGGTCCCCCAGCCCGGCCTGTGCCCTCTCACAGTCTGGGACCCCTCGGGAGATAACGACCTGCTGGCTTAGGCCTGCTCCCGGGTGGCAGAGGGCAGGCCCAATCCCTAAGTGCAGCCCCTGGTCAGGCTCAGAGCAGGGCCAATTGGGGAGTTGGGGCGCTGCCCCCTCATGCACAGAGCAGGGCGGATGGGGAGGTTGCAATGCCACCCTCAGTCACGCTCAGGGTAGACTGATTGGGGGGTTGGGGCACCGCCCCCTGTTACACTCAAGGCAGGGTCGATGGGGAGGTTGCGGTGCCACCCCCGTCACGCACAGAGCAGGGCCGATCAGGGGGTTGGGGCGCTGCCCCTGTCACTCACAGAGCAGGGCCAATCAGGGGGTTGGGGCGCTGCTCCCTGTCACTCACAGAGCAGGGCCGATCAGGGGGTTGGGGCTCTGCCCCCTGTCACTAACAGAGCAGGGTCCATCAGGGGGGTTGGGGCACTGCCCCCTGTCACTCACAGAGTAGGGCCGATAGGGGAGTTGGGGCACCGCCCCCTGTCACACACAGAGCAGGGCGGATCAGGGGGTTGGGGTGCTGCACCCTGTCACACTCAGGGCAAGGCCAATGGGGAGGTTATGGCTCTACCCTGTCACACACAGAGCAAGGCCCGTGGAGGGGGGAGTTGGGGCACCGCACCCTGTCACACACAGAGCAGGGCCGGTCAGGGGGTTGGTGCGCTGCACCCTGTCACACACAGAGCAGGGCCGATCAGGGGGTTGGTGCACTGCACCCTGTCACACGCAGAGCCGCAGGGCAATCAGGGGATTGGGGAGCTCCCCCCGTATCAGGCACAGAACAGGGCTGATCAGGGGGTTTGGGCGCTGCCTCCTGTCACGCTGATCCCGGTGCCGGGAGCCTCGCTGCTCCGCTGATCCCAGTGCCAGGAGGCATATTACCCTTTTACTATATAGAATAGAGGCCTGGTGCATGGGTTGGGGCTGGCTGGTTTGCCCTGAAGGGTGTCCTGGATCAGGGTGGGGGTCCCCACTGGGGTGCCTGGCCAGGCTGGCTGAGGGGCTGAGGGCTGTTTTCCCGCTGGCAGTTGACTAAAAGCTTCCAACAGCTCCTTGTTTTCTTTTCTTTTTTTTTTTTATTCTGGGCCAGCTTTAGCTCTGAGGCCTCGCCGCTGAAAACATGGATACAATGTTGGGGTCCGGGGCTGACTAAAAGCCCGTTTTGTTTAGCTTCTTATTTGCAACATAGTAATAGTTGCTTAGAGTTGCAGTTGAGAGTCCGGCAAGTGAGGCGGGGAACGTTGGAGTCTGCAGTCCCTGGAGGAAGCAAGCCTCCCTGCTCGCTTCAGTGCATGGCTGCCGGCCGCCATCTTGGCTGACAGTTAATTTGCATAAGGATATGCTGATTAGCCAATGGGAAGGGTAGCGGTCGTACGCCAATTACCATGTTTCTCTTTTATTAGTGTAGATTAGGAGCCCAGTGCATGAATTCGTGCACCTTGAAAGGAACTGTAGGCTGTGAGGCTGTGCTGGGCACAGGGGTGGGTCTCAGCCCATCCTCTGTGCCCCTGCCTGGACCATCCCACTGTGGCCCCTGGTTCCCTGTCTGCCGGCAGTCCCTACTGCCACCGCTCCCACATGCTGATGTCACTGACCCCGCTTGCATCCGCTGATGGTGCCATCAGCAGGTGTGAGTGCCAGCTGTTGCCCTGATTGCCCCTCAGGAGCAGGGGGAGGTGGAGAAGCCCTCAGGGGTGATTGGGGCCAGCAGCTGCCGCTCACCCCGATGACAATGACTGGCACCCCACCTTGTTCTGGCACCCCTGCTCACCTGCTCCACCATCCCACCACAGCCGATGCCCACCATGTTCCGCACTCTGCCACCGGCTCTCGAGGCCTGCCATGTTCTGCACATGCCCCCTGGTGGTCAGCGCAAGTCATAGTGGCTGGTTGTTTGTTCTGCCATTCAGTCTATTTGCATATTAGGGATATATATATATATATATCACAACTTATTTACCCATTCTACTCTTGGTGGACATTTGTGTTATTTCTAGTTTTAGATTATTACAAATAATTCTGCTATAAATATTTTCTGTAATGTCTTTTTATTTTATTCTTTTTTTTATTGTTTAAAGTATTACACATATTAGTACATATATCTCCTTTTTTTCCCCCATTGACCTTCCCCCAGCCTCCTCTACCCTCTGTGACATGCCCTCATTTCACCCCCCCCAGTATCTTGTGTCCATTTGTTGTGCTTATATACATGCATACAAGTCCTTTGATTGATCTCTTGTAATGTCTTGAGATGAACATATAGTATATGCATTTCTGGTTGGTTGTGTTGTATTGTTGTTAAGATTGTCATGATGTTTCAATGTGTTATTATAAGTTTTGTTGTTAGATACAAAATAAAAACATAACATTTTTTTCATAGGTAGGTCAGTATATACATGTCTAAGCTACAAAATAATTTCAAAATATGAATTTATGTGTAAGAATACTTGCTGTCAAAGGCCATTTATATTAATACTTAGGAGTGAAATTATTGGTCATAGGGTATATCTTTTTTTAAATTTTAATTTTTTGATATGAGAGAGAGAAAGAGAGAGAGAGAGAGAGAAAGAAAGAGAAACATTGATTTGTTGTTCCACTTAATTGGTTGATTATTGCATGTGCCCTAAGGATCAAACCCACAACCTTGGCCTATTGGGATGCTGCTCTTAGCAACTGAGCTACTTAGCCAGGATGGTAATAGGGTATATTTTGATTCAAGTTTAGTATATAATGCCAATAACTTTTTCAATGTGATTACACTCACCAGAAAAAGTATATGACATTTTGTTATTCCACGTCATTGCCAAAATTTAATATTTTATCTCTTTTTTATTTTAATCATTATAGAGTGTGTGTTTATGTGATAATATTTCATAATGGTTAATGTGCATTTCACAGATTTAAGAAAACTGAGCTTCTTTTCAGATGTTTATTAATCATTTGATAGTCTTTTTATTTTGGTGACATGTCCTTTCAGGATTTTAGTTTCCATTTTTCTATTTTGGTTGTTTGACTTTTTAAACTTTTTTATTTCTACTCTTGATACAAGTTGTTGGTTGACAACATATATTGCAAAGTAACTCCTCCCAATTTGTAGGTGGTCAGTTTTCTCTTTTAATGGTATCTTTTGACAAATAAAAATTATTCAATTTAATATACTCTTATTTATTAATTTTTTGGTTAATTCATTTTTATGCCCTATTAATTTTTTTAACATCTCCTAGGTCTCATGAAAATATTCTACTAGAAACATTATTGTTTTGCCTTTCAAAACTTAATTGTCATTGTTCATTGAGAAATTTCTAAAACATTCATGATGCCAAGGTAAAGTCAATAACAAGAAACAAAAAAGAAAAATATAAAAACCAACAAATTACATTTTTCCTGCCAAAGCATGTGCTTTTTTTTGTGGCTATAAAATATCTCTTTGTGTTGGACTGAGGGGTGGAGTTTAAAGACTGGTTTCTTCTAAATATTAACTTCCTTTTTGGTTTAACAAGCAAAGAGCACTGGAGAAATTGCCTAAGTGCTATGTGTTTACAGTTCTGCAGTTTGTTTTGGCTATTGGAATTCATCCAAGAAGTTGTCAAATATCTAATTTCTATTATGTTACGATGAAATGATTATTGTACTTGGTATATGCAGAATTATTTTTCTTTTTTCACTGTTTGACTTTGTCCCCCTTGTGCCAGGAAAAGAATTCCCTCAGAGATTTTCAGAGATAAATAAAAAATTCAATGGTTTTATTTCAAGGATTATAAGTCAGTCATTCATAATTTATTGCAATGTTTACTATAAGTATTTAGAGAGTAAGTCAAAAGAAGGAAAGTAAATCTGATGAAAGAGAAAAAATGAAGTAAAAAGAAAAAAAGCGGAGCTTTACATAAAAATGTGTACTAGTCACCTGTGGTTGGCAGGAAAATGGACACATTCATTTTTATATGTGTGTGCACACATTCAGAAAAATGCATATATGTGTGTATATATATATTTGCTTTATATCTGTTTTCTTTTATTGTTTATATTTATAATTAATATAATAATTTCATAATCAAAATATACTGTTATTATATAATTACATATAAGTTATAAAATCTATAATAATAAAAGCATAATATAATAATTAGACCAGACAGCCAAACGACCTTCTGGACGAAGCTGCAGCTGCAAGGGCCAAGCCCCTTGCATGGATTTCATGCATTGGGCCTCCAGTATATAGATAATACAAATATTCTCATGGCCACAACATTAGCAAAGAGATGTTATTTTATTTTTAATGAAAGTCTTTCACTTTGTTTTATTTATTTAACCATCATACAGCATGCTACAAATTGACTTTGATATTCTAGAATCATAAAACTACTTTCAAAAGTTATCACATGAGTTGATATAAGCATCATGGTGACACTTCAGACACTTAAGACCCATTAGATCTCCCCTTACATCTACCACTAATCAAACATCTATAATCCGACACGGGTTTCTCTGCTCACCACACATGCCTGGGAAATCTACACATTGATATGTCTGATGATGGTCATATTGAAGTAGCACAGGGGGTGAGACCCGGGAAGGACAGGGATGATGCCCAGTGGATGCTGCAGCTGAGCCCATGCTACTGCTACTAATGAGGTAGCAATGGAAGAGCTGGGGTGTGGGCTCACCCTAAATTTTCTGGAAGATAAAAGAGCTCAAAGCAGCATTGGTGCCTGATAATCTGCCTCTCTTTCCTGATTTCTGTCAATGGTACCTGCAGCAAAGATGTGTCTAAGGCCTCCCAGCTACAGCACAGCAGCACCGCACCATAGCTATAGGGAGCCAGGAAGCAATATGACGGACTTCATCCCCACTACATCACCCACTACCTCCCCCGCCACAGTGGTGGTTTTCTGAGATAAAGGCAACCAAGACAAGTGGGAACACCTGCCATCCTGATCACTTAGGCTGTGACTCCCATGACCACAACAGTGCCCCATAACCACCACCACCCTGGAGGCATTCAGAGAAAAAAGAAACTTGTGCTGTATCACCATCTACTGGAAAACAAAAATAAGACCATTGTCAATCTGCTGAATTGTTAAAATCAAAATGGTACCCAAATAAGAAAAGAGTTCACTATTTCAAATGCAATGGCAGAGGAACACTCTATCAAGCACATAATCAACCAAGGTAACATGGTAACAGAAAGAAAATGAGAATGCTTCAGAATGCAAACTCCAAGTAATGAAAAATTGTGATATAAATGACAGAGAATTCAAAATAGCACTCATGAAAAAACTCACAAGATACAAGGAAACTCAAAAAGACAGTTCAATGAGCTCAGGTATAAAATTAATGAAAAGGGGGTACTTTACCAAAGAGATTGAAACTATAAAAAATAATGAAACAGAAATTCTGAAACTTGAAGAACTCAATAAATGAGATTAAAAACAAGTATTTCAAATACAGCAGATCATCTGGAAGAGATAATTAGTGACCTCAAAGATAGAAATCTAGAAATTATTTTGGTAGAAGAACAGAAATAATTAAGATTTTAAAAAAAATAAAACAACTCCGTGAGAACTATCTGACTCCACTAGAAACAGCAAAATAAGGATAATGGGTATCCCAGAAGGAAAACAGCGGTAGAAGGAAACAGAGAGCATACTCAAACAACTAATTGATGAGAACTTTCTAAACTTAAGGAAGAAACTGGACATTCAAGTAGAAGATGGTAATAGAACACCTAGTTATCTCAACACAAAAAAATACCTTCAGGACACCTTATATTAAAATTGGCAAAAATCAGTGACAAAGAAAAAAATTTTAAGGCAGCCAAGGGAAAAAAGACAGAAATATACAAGCAAACCACCATCAGATTATCATATTTTTTAGCAGAAACCATACAGGCCAGGAGAAAGTAGAATAATATATTCAAAATATTAAAAGACTAGTGGCCCGATGCACGAAATTCATGCACAGGAGGAAGGGTGACCCTCAGCCTGGCCTGCACCATCTGCAATCTGGGAGCCCTCGGGGGATGTCCGACTGCCGGTTTAGGCCCGATCCGGCCTAAACCGGCAGTCGGACATCCCTCTCACAATCTGGGACCGCTGGCTCCTAACCACTCACCTACCTGCCTACCTGATTGCCCCTAACCGCTCTGCCTGCTGACCTGATCACTCCCAACTACTTCCCCTACTAGCCTGATCGCTCCCAACTGCCCTTCCCCTCCCCCCGCCAGCCTGATAGCTCCTAACCGCCTCTACCTCTGCCCAACCACCACAGCTTTGTTCGGAAGGACATCCGGAAGGTCTCCCGGAAGATCTCCAGGTCTAATTAGCATATTAACCTTTTATTAATATAGAAATTTATTTGGGTCACATTGGTTAATAAAATTAAATGTTTCAAGTGTATAATTCTATTATATATCATCTGTATATTGCATTGTGGGCTCACCACTTTCTATCACCATGTATTTGATCCTCTTTACCCTCTTCAACTGCTCCCCACTCCCCTTCTCCTCTTGTAACAATCATACTTTTAAGTTTTTTTTATTGATTCTAGAGAGAAGAAAGGAGAGAGAGAGAGAGAGAGAGAGAGAGAGAGAGAGAGAGAGAGAGAAACATTGATTGGTTGCCTCTGCACGCACCCAAACAGGGATTGAACCTGCAACCTGGGTATGTGTCCTGACCAAGAATCGAACCTGCCACCTTCTGGTGTTTGGGACAATGCTACAACCGAGTCACATCAACCAGGGCCATGTCTATGAGTCTTTGTTTGTTGCTTTCTATTTTACATCCAACATAGGAGTGAAATCATATCGTTCTAGTCCATTTCTGTCTGACTTATTTTGCTCAGTGTGATTCTTTCAAGATCCATCCACGTTGTCACAAATGGCAGTATTTCATTTTTTCTTATGGCTGAGTATTCCATTGTGTATATGAACCACTTCTTTATCCAATCATCCATGGAAGAACACTTAGGTTGTTTCCATGTCTTGACTACAGTAAATAATGCTGCAATTAACATAGAAGTAAATATATTTATGAATAATTGTTTTCCATTTTGGAGGATAAATAACCTAAAGAGAGACTGCTGTGTGAGATGATAGTTGCATTTCTTAAATTTTTGAGGAACTTCCCTACTGTTTTCTATAGTGCTGTATAATTTACATTTCCACCAGTAGTGTATGAGGTTTCCTTTACTCCATATCCTCTCTCACATTTGCTATTTCTTGTCTTGATGATTATAGTCATTCTAACAGGTATGAGGTGGTGTCTTATTGTGTTTTTGATTTGTATTTCTCTACTAGTGAAGTTGAGCATTTTCTCATAGATAATGTTGGCCATTAGTATGTATTTTGAGAGAAATATCTGTTCAGATCCTTTGCCCAATTTTTAATTGGATTGTTTGTCTTGTTATTGGGTTGTATGAGTTCTTTATATATTCTTGATATTAGCCCTTTAAAAGAGGTATTGTTGCAAATATTTTCTGCAATTTGTTGGTTGCCCTTTTGTTTTGCTGATTTTTTTTTTTTGACTAGGCAAAAGCTATTTAGTTTGCTATAGCTCCATTCATATAATTTTGTTTTTACTTCTCTTGCCTTTGGGGTCAAATTTATAAAATCTTCTCTGACACCCAGGTCCATAAGTTTACTAACTATTTTTTTCTTGTGTATATTTTATTGTTTCAAGTCTTATGTTTAGGTCTTTGATCCATTTTGAGTTAATTTTTGTATATGGTATCAAATAGCATTCTAGTTTCATTATTTTGCATATGGCTTTCTATTTCCCAGAATCATTTATCAAAGAGCTTTCTTTTTTTTCCCATTGTCAGTTTTTGGCTCCTGTATTGAAAATTAGTTGCCTATATACATATAGGTTGATTTCTGGGCTCTCAATTCTAACCCATCTGTCTGTGTGTCTGTTTTTCTGGAAACGCCACACTGTTTTGATTATTGTAGCTTTGTAGTATAACTTGAGATCAGATAGTGTGATAACTCTGAATTGTTTGCCCCGTACCATGATTGGTTTGGCGATTTGGAGTCTTTTGTGGTCCCATACAAATTTGCTTATTTTTAAATTCTATTTATTTGGAAAATTACAATAGGATTTTGATGGGAATTGAATTAAATCTGTATATTGATTTAGGTAATATGGTAATTTTAACTATGTTGATTCTCCTAACCCATAAATATGAAATATATTTACATTTCTTGTGTCTCTAATTTTTTTCAATAATTTCTCATAGTTTTCAGTATATAGGTCTTTCACATCTTTGTTAAGTTTATTCCTAGATATTTTATTCTTTTTGTTGCAATTGCAAATTGAATTTTTTTATTTTTTTCTGAAATTTTATTGTTAGTATATAAGAATGCAATGGATTTTTGTATATAATTTTGTATACTACAACTGTTCTAAATTTTATTGTTTCTAATAGCTGTTTAGTAATGTTTTTAGAATTTTCTACATAAGAACTATGTTATACACAAAGAGTGACAATTTTACTTCTTCATCCTAAATTTGAATGCTTTTTAGTTCTTTCTCTGGACTGATTGTGCTGGCTAGGACTTCCAGGACTATGCTGAATAACAGTGGTTAGAGTAGGAATCCTTGTTCCTGATCTTTGAGAAAAAGCTTTCAGTTTTTCAGCATTTGTTATATTAGCTGAGAGTTTGTAATATATGGTCTTTATGTTGAGAAACTGTCCTTTAATACCCATTTTATTGAGTGTTTTAATCATAAATGGATGTTATAATTTGTCAAGTGATTTTTCTGCATCTATTGATATAATCAGTGATCATGTCATTTGTATCCTTTATTTTGTTAATGTGGTATATCACATTGATTGATTTGCATATGTTGAACCATTTTTATGTCCCTTGAACCTCACTTGATTAGGACTGGAATCTTTTCTAATGTATTGGTGGATTCTATTTGCTAGTATTTTGTTTAGGATTTTTGCATGTATATTCATCAGAGACATTTATTTGTAATTTTTTCTGTGTTTTCCTTGTCAGGTTTTGGTATCAGGGATGTTTTCCTCAAAATGAGTTAGGGAGTATTGCTTATTCTTCATTTTTTTTTATAACAGTTTGAGAAACGTAGATATTAAATATTTGAATGTTTGCTAGAAATCACTAGTGAAGCCATCTTGTCCTCTCACTTTTTGGGAGGTTTTTGATGACTGTTTCAATTTTCTTAGTGTTAATTGTTCTATTTAGATCATCTAGTTCTTCATGATTGTTTAAAAAGGTTATTCATTTCTAAGAACTTGTACATTTCTTCCAGTTTATAGGTTTTCATAGTATTCTTGTACAGTCCTTTGTATTTCTGACATGTCTATTGTAACTTCTTTCATTTCTAATTTTGTGTATTTGAGTTTTTTTAATTTTTTCCTTAATGAGTCTAGCCAGAGGTTTGTCAATTTTATTAATCTTTTCAAAGAGCCAGCTTTTTGTTTCTTTAATTTTTATTGTCTTTTTGTGGTCTATTTTGTTTAATTCTGCCCTAATTTTCATTATTTCCTTCATTCTTCTGAATGGTCTACATTTGTTTTTCTTTTTCTAGTTCTTTAAGGTGAAATGTTACATTGTTTAGTTGAGGTTTTTCTTATTTCTTGAGATAGGCCTATAATGATATAAACTTCCCTCTTATTATCACTTTTTTCTGTGTTATCCAAATTTTGATATGTCATATTATTATTCTTATTTGTCTCTATGTGACTTTTGGTCTCTTCTATTATTTCTTTTTGACACAGTTATTGTTTAATAGCATGTTGTTTAAGCTCCACATATTTCTGTTTTCTCCCCCACCTTTTTTTTTTTTTTTGCAATTGAGTTCCAATTTTAAAGCACTGTGGTTGAAGAATATGCTTGGTATGATTTCAGTATTTCAAATTTGAGGTGCTAGTTTTGTGTCTCAACATATGATCTATCCTTGAGAATGTTTGATGTGCACTAGAGAAAAATGTATATTCTGGTGTTCTGAGATGAAAAACTGTAAATATTGATGAAGTCCATTTGGTCTAACATTTCATTTGTGGGCAATAGTTTCTTTTTAATTATAGTTTACATCCATTATTATTTTATTCTGTGTTAGTTTCAGAAAACAGCATAGTGGTTAGATAATCATGTTCTTTATAGCATATTCTCCCTGATATTTCAAATACTCACCTGGCCTCAGCTGGCCCTCACAGCGCTGGCTTCGTCCGGAAGACCGTCTGGATGGTTGTTCTGTTCTGTCTAACTAGCATATTAACTTTCTTATATAGGATTATTGACTATATTCCTTATGCTGTAATTCACATCCCTATGACTATTCTGTAACTACCGTGTTGTACTTCTTAATTTCATCCAGTCCCCAACCTCTTTCCCCTCTGCCAACTGTCAGTCTATTCTCTGTAACTATGAGTCTGTTTATATTTTGTTGGTTATGCTAAGTGAAATAAGTCAGACAGAGAAAGGTAAATACAAGATGATTTCACTTATATGTTAACAATAACAAATATTTCCTCACTGATTTTCTGTTTGTATTATCTATCCATAGCTGTCAGTGGAGCATTTAGGTCCCCTGCTATAACTGTATTTTGGGCAGTTTTTTCCTTTAGTTCTGTTTGAATTTGCTATATATATATTTTGACACTCTCAGGTTGAGTGCATATATATATATATATTAATAAGCATTATGTCTACTTGATGTATTGTCTTCTTTATCATTATAAAATGCCCATCTTTCCCTCATGTTAATTTTTATCTTGAATTATATTTTGTCAGATGTAAGTATAACTATACCCACCTTTCTCTGGATGCCATTTGCTTGGAGTATCTTTTTCTACCCCTTCACTTTGAATTGATGTTTGCTCTTGCAGCTAAGCTGTGTCTCCAGAAGGTAACATATAGTTGCGTTTTGTTTTTTATCTAACCCACTACTCTGTGCCTTTCAATTGATAAGTTCAGTCCTTTTACATTTAGGATAAGTATTGATATGAGGATTTCCAATAGCTATTTTATCTTTCATTTTTTTTGGTAGCTCTGTGTCTTCATTTGATTCTTTTCCTTTTGTTTCCGTCTGTTATTTTAGGTTGGCAGTATTCTATGATTTTTACCCTCTCTTTCCTCTTTTTAAATGCTATGTGTCTCAGTTCTGGATTTTTTTGGGGGTGGATATCATTAAGTACTGGTGTATGCAAAAATATTTATGTATATAATAATCTTTTTTTTCTTCTGCTTGCATTTTATCACCATTCATCTAGTGATATTAGGATATTTTTTTTCTCACGGTCACCTGCCTTTTGTAGCACCAGTCATCATTTCCAAATTAAAGGAAGGAGAAAAGGTAAAGGAGAAACGATAGCATCAGAAGACCCATGTGTCTCATTAGATAGTATGTTAACACAGGGCTACCAGTGAGTATTAGGTAAGCAACTAATAGAGGATGTAGGAGAGAAATTGACAAAGAATGAATGCTGGCTAACACAAACTAGTGAGGAAACAGAGGGAATCTAGTAGATAGGGGTGGGATCATGGGAAAGGAAGTAGAACCGAGATCCCAAGTAGGCAGAGTTACTAAGGCACCTCAACTGGGTGGGAAAGGAAGGGCATGCACACAGAGAGCCATGAGTTTTAAAATGTATGGATATTGCTAAGACAGGCAGCGTGCATATAACCAATCACAAGGCAGTGAGGCGTATAAACCAATCCAAAGGATATTGTTAAGGCAGAATTCTTTGAAAAGACCAATAAGGAGTTGGCAAGACAACCCACCCCCTAAATTAAAAGGTGCCCAATCCTCTAGCCCTCTCCCTTTTCCCCTAGGCAATGGATACCCGAGGTTCCTGTTGCAGGGGAGCACATCCCCTGTGGCCCACATGGCTTTATGGCCATGTGAGCCTCCACATATGGACTAATAGATGAATTAGTTTGGATGCTGAACTACTCCTGACTGTAACATGAAAAGGAAGCTCTGGACACTGGGCTGCTCCTAGAAGCCCAACTACATCTTTCCCAAGACCGGTTTCTTCCAATAAACTTCGGTTCCACTAACTGTTTTTGTCCACAACTTCATTGTTTGATTTTGTGAGACAACGAACTTGGACTCAATACCACACATTTTGGCTTCATTTCCATCACCATTTATCCTTCTTATGCCCTCTTCCACCTCTCCCAACACCCTTCCCCTCTGATAATCTCTATGTTATCTGTGAGTTTCCTTTCTTTCTTTCTTTCTTTCTTTCTTTCTTTCTTTCTTTCTTTCTTTCTTTCTTTCTTTCTTTCTTTCTTTCTTTCTTTCTTTCTTTCTTCCTTCCTTCGCCTTCCTTCCTTCCTTCCTTCCTTCCTTCCTTCCTTCCTTTCTTTCTTTCTTTCTTTCTTTCTTTCTTTCTTTCTTTCTTTCTTTCTTTCTTTCCTTTCCTTTCCTTTCCTTTCCTTTCCTTTCCTTTCCTTTCCTTTCCTTTCCTTTCCTTTCCTTTCCTTTCCTTTCCTTTCCTTTCCTTTCCTTTCCTTTCCTTTCCTTTCCTTTCCTTTCTTTCTCTCTCTCTCTCTCTCTCTCTCTCTCTCTCTCTCTTTCTTTCTTTCTTTCTTTTCTTCTTAATCCCTTCACCTTTTCACCCAGCCCTGTAACCCCTCTCCCCTTTGACAGCTGTCAATCTGTTCTCTATGAGTCTGTTTCTATTTTGTTAGTTTATTTTGTTCATTATATGGTACTTGTCTTTTTCTGACTGGCTTACTTCACTTAGCATAATGCTCCTTAGGCCCATCCATGCTGTTGTAAAGGGTAAGATTTCCCTCATTTGTACAGCTGAGAACATTCTGTGTAAATGTATGTTTTATCCATTCATGTACTGATGGACACTTGGACTGTTTCCAAACCTTGGCTATTGTAAATAATACTGCAATGAATATAAGGGTGCATATATTCTTTCCCAGAATTGGAATCACTGGGTCATAATTCAGTTTCATTTTTAGTATTTTGAGGTAACTCTATTCTGCTTTCCACAGTGCTGTACCCATGTGCATGCCTACCAACAGTGCACTAGGGTTCCCTTTTCTCTACATCCTTGCCAACACTTTTTGTTTGTTGATCTGACAATAGCTATTCTGACAGGTGTGAGGTGATATCTCATTGTGATTTTAATTTGCATTTTTTCTAATGCTTAGTGACACTGAGCATCTTTTCAAGTATCTATTGGCCATCTGTATGTCCTCTTTGGAGAAGTGTCTATTCAGGTCCTTTGCTCATTTTTTAATTGGATTATTTGTTTGTATTTTATGTTGAGTTGTATGCATATGCGCTTTATAAGTTTTGGATATTAACCCCTTATCAGATGCATCATTGGTAAATATGTTCTCTCATTCAATGGATTGTCTTTCATTTTGTTAATGGTTTTCTTTGCTGTTCAAAATATTTTAGTTTGATGTAAGTTCCATTTCTGTACTTTTTCTTTTGTTTCCCTTGCTTAAGGAAATATATCAGAAAAAAAATGTTGCTATGAGAAATGTCCAAGATTTACTGCCTATGTTTTCTTTTAGGATTTTTAGATTTTGAGTCTAATATTGAAATCTTTAATCCAATTTGAGTTTATTCTAGTGTATGGTGTAAGAAGGTGGTCTAGTTTCATTTATTTTGCATGAATCTGTCCAATTTTCTCAGCAACATTTATTGAATAGACTATCTTAACCCCATTGTATGTTCTTGCCTCCTTTGTCAAATATCAATTGACCGTAAAGGCATGGGTTTATGTCTGGACTCTCTACTCTGCTCCATTGACCTATATGTTTGTTTCTATGCCAATACCATGCTGTTTTGATTGCTATGGCCTTGTAATTTAGTTTGATATCAAGTAGTGTGATTCCTCTAAATTTTTTCTTTTTTCTCAAGTTTTCTGTGGCTATTCAGGGTCTTCTGTAGTTCCATATACATTTTTGGAACATTTTTCTAGTTCTGTGAAATACACCATTGTTATCTTGATAGGAATTGCATGGAAACTGTAGATTGCTTTGGTAGCATGGGCATTTTAATGCTGTTAATTCTTTCTATTCATGAACATGATATAATATTTCCACTTATTTGTTCCTACTTCAATTTCCTTATTCAGTGTCTTATAATTTTCTGAGTACAGGTCTTTTACATCATTGGTTAACTTTATTCCTAAGTATTTTATTCTTTTGGACGCAATAGTGAATGGGATTGTTTGCTTAGTTTCCCTTCTGATAGTTCATTCTTGATTTATAAAAATGCTACTGATTTCTGGTTATTTATTTTGCTACTTTAATGAATTAATTTATCACTTTTAGTAGTTTTTTGGTGGGATCTTCAAAGTTCTCTATATACATTATCATGTCATCTGTAATTCATGACAGTTTATCTTCTTCCTTTTGGATTCCTTTAATTTCTTCTTTTTGTCTGACAACTGTTACCAGGACTTGCAATACTATCATCCTATATAATAAAAGGGTAATTTGCAAATTGACCCTAACAGCAGAGTGACTGGGAATCACTGGTCACTATGACACATACTGACCACCAGGGGGCAGACGCTCAATGCAGGAGCTGCCCCCTGGTGGTCAGTGTGCTCCCGCAGGGGGAGCTCTGCTCAGCCACAAGCCAGGCTGATGGTTGCCAGTACAGCGGTGGTGGTGGGAGCCTCTCCCACTTCCTCAGCAGCGCTAAGGATGTCTGACTGCAGTTAGGCCTGCTCCCCACTGGCAAGTGGACATCCCCGGAGGGCTCCCAGGCTGCCAGAGGGATGTCTGGTTGCCAGCTTAGGCCCAATCGCCCGGGGAGTGGGCCTAATCCAGCAGGTGGTCATCCCCCGAGGGATCCCAGACTGCGAGAGGGCATAGGCCGGGCTGAGGGACCTTCCCGAGTGCACAAATTTTTGTGCACCAGGTCTCTAGTATATTATAAAAGCCTAATATGTTAAGTGTATGACCGTTCATTCAACTATTCAACCAGCTGCTATGATGCGCACTGACCACCAGGAGGCAGACACTTTGATTGGTAGGTTGGCTTGCTGCTGGCTATTGGGACTGGGCAAATCCTTGCACCAGGCTGGTTTCAGCCTGATTCCCGCAGGCCAGGCCGAGGGACCCCACCAGTGCACAAATTCGTGCATCAGGCCTCTAATGTTGAATAAGAATGGTGAAAGTGGACATGCGTATCTTGATCCTGATCTTAAGGCAAACACTTGTAGTTTTGCACATTAAGTATGATGTTTGTCATATATGGCCTTTATTAAGTTGAGGTATGTTCCCTCTATTCCCACTTTGCTGAAGGTTTTTATTATAAATGGGTACTGAATTTTATCAAATGCATTTTCTGCATTTATTGATATGATCATGTAATTTTTATCCTTCAGTTTGTCAACGTGACTTTATGTTTATTGTTTTACAGATATTTTACCAACCCTGCATCCCTGGAATAAATCCCACTTGATCATTGTACATGATCTTTTTAATGTATTATTGAATTTGGTTTGCTAATATTTTGTTGAAGAACTTAGCATCTATGTTCATCAGGGGCACTGCCCAATAATTTTCTTTCTTTGTCGTGTCTATCTGGTTTTGGAATTAGAATAATTCTGGCTTTGTAAAATGAGTTTGAGAATATCTCCTCCAATTTTTTTTGCAATAGTTTGAGAAGTATAGGTGATATTTCTTTGGATGTTTTGTAAAATTCTCCTGTGAAGCCTTCCAGTCCAAGACTTTTATTTGTTGGGAGTTTTTTTTTTTTTTTTTAATTACTGATTTCACTAGTTGTAATCTGTCTATTTAGGTTCTGTGATTCTTTCTGATTTAATTTAGAAAGATTATATGTTTTTAGGAATTTATTCATTTTGTCCACATTGTATAATTTGTTGGCATATTGTTGCTTGTAATTTAATAAAGTTTTATAGTTTTCAGTATACATGTTTTACACTTCTTTTATTAAATTTATGCCTAGATTTTTGTTTTGATACTTTTGTTAATGGAATTTTTAAATTTAATTTTGTATTGTAATACAATTCCTTTCTTTATATTGATCTTGTATCTTAAAACTCAGCTAAATTTGTTAATTAGATCTCATAATTTTTGGTAGATTCCCTAGGATTTTCTATTTAACATGTTCATGTTATTTGCAATTGTCAGTAGATTTGTTTTCTTTCTAACCTGGAAGCCTTTTCTTTTTCTCATGTAACCTTCCTGGCTGGACCCTCCATTACTATGTTGATTAGAAGTGACAAACATATGCATCCTTGTCCTGTTCCTGACCCTTCATCACTTTTGAATGTCAATCCACTGCCCTTTGGCCTCCTTGATTTTGATTATAAATCAACTATTAATCTTAATGAAGATCTCTTGTACAAAATGAGTCATTTCTTGGTTGTTGATTTCCAGAAGAATTTCTTTGTCTTTTGTCAGTTTGTAATAATGTTTCTAGGTGTAGGTCTTGTTAACTTCATTACAGTTGGAGTATAAGGAGCTTCTTAAATGTGAATATTAATGATTTTCTTCAAATTTGAGTTTTTGCTCTTTCTGTTTCTCCTTTCCTCCTGGGATTCTCATACTTTTGTTAATACACTGGGTGGTGTCAAACAGTATTCATTTTTCTTTCTTCCATTTATTTCTGTTTTCCTGATGGGATACATCTAATGGCCCAGCTTTAAGTTGGCTAAATGCTTCTTCTGCCCACTCAAGCCTCCTATTGAGGCTCTTTAGTTTAACTTTCATTTTAGTATTTTACAATTTGAAAATTGTAATTTTTAATGCAAGCTTTCCATTTGTTCCTTTTTAAAAAATAATTTTGTCTCTTTTTATATTCTCTATTTGGTGGGCATCATATTCATAATTTTCTTTAATTCTTTACAAATAGTTCTTTGAACACACTTAAAATAGCTGCTTTAAAGTCTTGTTCTAATAAGTGTGATATCAGGATTTCCTCAAGGACAGTTTTTATTGACTTCTTTCTTTCCTGTGTGAGGGACATACTTTTTTGTTTCTTTGCATTTCTCATCAGTTTTCATTAGAGTAGATGTTATATAGTAGATAACAATATTATGTGATAACTCTGAAATCAGATCCCATACACACACCCAGAATTTCCCATTGCTGTTGCTGCTGATGTTTGTTTATTTAGTGATTTTCCTGAAGTAATTGTGTAAAGTGTGTATATTTTATTGAGTATGGCCACTGAGCTGGTTACTCAGTGATCAGCTAATAATTAGCTTATGATTGGACAAAGATTCCTTAAATGCCTCAAACTAAACATCTTTTAGCTTTTGCTGAGCAGTTCTCTGAGCATGTTGGGTTATTTCTTTTAATGCTTTAGGATTCAGTTTACAACTCATTCTTAGCTTTCACTATTGCTTATACAGCACCTCAAGGTCAGTCAGAGGTGAAACCTTAGTATCTTGTCAGACTTTTTCTGGGCATACACACAGCCCTAGGCATGCACATAGTTCTGTGCATGTGCTTGGCCTTCAAGATTTATAAGAATATATTGAAAGTTTTCCAAGTCCTCTATGGATATCTCATTTCTCTTCCTTTCCCTTCCTTCCTTCCTTCCTTCCTTCCTTCCTTCCTTCCTTCCTTCCTTCCTTCCTTCCTTTCTTCTTTTTGATTGCATAATTTTCCTGATTTGGTGAGCTAAGGAAAATCACTTTATAAGTGACAGAAACTCAAATTTTCACTGCTTACAACTTACTCAAGTTAAGAAAATTTCATAAATATAGAAGGATAAGACAAAAGGAAAAAGACAAGATAGAGAACTTTGGTAGCGAACTGATTACTGAAAAAGAAAGAAAAATTAATTAAAATTTAATAGAACAAAATATTTACTGAACAATGAAAATATAAATATGAAAGTTGAAATAATCTACTACACTTAAGTAAAAATTGGATAAACAACTATCAACAGAGATATTCATGTTGATGAAATTTTTATTTGCAATTATAAAGATTTATAAATATTCAGGGAAAGATTAACATTACTTGTAAAAGATTAAATAAAAATAAGATTGTCTCAGGCTTCCCTCATAATTTTAGGTGCTAGAATAAAGTGTGGTTATTAAATGGAATATGAGGGGAAGAGTGGGTAATGGATGTGATACTAGCCAATTTGTAACCATTTATAACTAGATATTCTCTAGTATGCTGTTTATAGAAAAATAAACATTTTCAAATATCACAGATTAAATTGAAAATAAGAGTAATAAACCATAGTCAATAAATATTGGATTAATTTAATAAACTATAAGTAAATATGATACATGTACTTTTAAAATTTAAATGTGTTTTAGGAAAATTAAAATTTGAAAGGAAAGTTGTAAAATATAAATGTGCCAATATGTATATAAATCATCTTAATTTGCTGCAGACATTTACATTAAAATGTTAATATGTCAAAAGAATTTGCCTGAAATCTCTATAGGCTCAATAAATGTCATTTTTTTATTGGTAGATGTCAGTATATCTAATTTCATTTTGGTTGCTGAAAGTATGTCAAAGTATTTGTGTTAGTTTTCTATTGTTGCTATGGCAAATTATTACAAATGTAATGGCTTAAGGCAACACAAACATATCATCTAAAGTTTCCTAGGTCTTCAGTCCCACCCCGGTCTCACTGGACTCAGATGGAGGTGTCGGCAGAGTGATTCCTTTTTGGAGGCTCTTGGAGAGGCTCTGTTTTCTGCCTTTTCCAGCTACTAAAGGCTGCCTGCTTTCTCTGGCTCATTCCCCCCGTTTCCATCATTGAGCCCAACTCCTCTAGGCTGAGTTCATTTCATGCTGTCATTGTGCCCCCTTTTTTTTGTCTTCTGCATCTGTCTTTCTCATATAAGGACCCTTCAGATTACATTGGACCCATCCACATAATCCATACTAAAACCTTTATCTCATGTTCAATTGATTTGTAACCTTAACTTCTTCATAGCCATAAATCCCCTTTGTCATGTAATTTAACATATTTGCAGTTTCCAAGCATTGGGACAGGTATATTTTTATGACATTATTTCACCTGGTCCTCAAAGAGTCACATATAAAATAAATTTATCTTATACCAAAGTCTCCCAAAGTCTCAACTAATTAAAGCAGCAGCTACACTCCAAATTGCATCTAAGTCTCATCTGTTCAAAAATTCCAAATGTCAGCATTTCAATCACGTATGTGTGAGCCTCTGGGTATACTTTATCCTGGGTCATAATTCTCTCCATCTGTGAACAAGTGAAACTCAAGCAACAAGTTATCTGCTCTCCTTAACAGCAGCCCCCCCACCCAAAAAACAACAACAACAACAAACCACCACCACCACCACCACCACCACCACCACCAAACAAACAAAAAACAACCAGAAGACAATGGTGGGGCAGGCATACCGTACTAGTTACAGGCATTCTGGTTAAGGAAGGAAAAAACTGGAAAAGGAAAAGAATCTTCCTCTCCCAAAGAATTTCAAAATCTGTCTCGGTGAACTCTATTTCAAGAACTGGAATTCACTCTTGGTGGCTCTAAGCTAGATGACCCTCTGAGTCACCTTTCCTTATTCGTTAAATGCAGTGCATGTTTGGAGCTGAATTTAATCTTTTTCTCACCTGTAGGATTTTGGTGGTCTGACAACCTTCTTTCATTCTATGTGCTATCATTTCCTTTCAGTTCAAGCTGGCAGAGTTTCTGTTGCTATATGAACCTTGTGGATCTTCTATGTATCTTACAGGGCTCATTCCACTAGAAAAGAGGCTCTTTAAGAATCTTTCAAGATGATCTTTGATATTTTTCCTAAATAATTCTATGTGTATCTTTGTCGTTTGCTGAGATAATTCAGGGGCATCTGGATCACATGTTTAAATCATTTCAGAGTCTTTTGTGTGACCGAATACACTGAGCTTTTGTTCCCTCTGAAATGTTAGCAAAAGGTTGTCCAGCCACACTCTTAGCTTATATTCTACAGCACACCTTCTTGACAGTGGGAGTCTCTTAATTTTAGTGTCATTATGATGTGAACAGGCTGAGTCACATTAAGTCATTAAGTCATAGTTCCCTTTTTTTTGCTTTTGCATTTTATTATAAGCAGAAAAAAGAAATGTGGCCATATCTACAACACTTTGCTTGGTAAGTCCCTCATGTAAATGTTCAATTTTGTTGTCAAAGGTTATGTTTGTCATGTAACTGTAGGACACAATTAAACTATCTCCTTGTTTTCAATAGCATGTTCTTCATTAACTTCTGGTTCCTCTATAACAGTACATTTAACATCCATATTTCCACCAACAGTCTGTTCATGAAAATTTAAGTATTCTCTGAAGTAATATATAGTGTCTTTACCATGCTTCTCTATTTCTTCTGACCCCTCACTAGTAGAGTTTTTAAATTTATACACCTACAAAGAAAATATTCAAGGCAATATAAGTTTTTTACAATGCTCCTCAAGATTTCTCCAGCATTTGCCCACCACCCAATTCCAAAGTCTCTTCTACATTTTTAAATATTTGTTAGATCACCCTTCTTCTAGTTATAAACATCTGAATTAGTTTCCCTTTGACATGCTGCTTTGACAAATTACCACTAACTCCATAGCTTAAAACAACACAAGTTTATTTTCTTACAGTTTTATAGGTCAGGAGCCCAAAACAAATCCTCTGGGCTAAGATCAAGGTGTTGGGTAGGATGATTCTTACATAGAGGCTCTAGAAGTGAATCTATTTCCTTGCCTTTTCCATCTCTTAGATGCCACTCACTTTCCTTGGCTCATCTCTCTTTCCTCCAACTTCAAAGCCAGTAATACTAAGTCAAGTTCTTTTCACATTTCCATCTCTCTAGTTTTTTTTTTTTCTTCTGCTCCACTCTTCCATTTTTAAAGACCCTTGAGATTATCCAAAATTTTACTTTACTATACTTTAAATTCATCTACAACTATAATTCCTCTTTACCATTTGTTCATTCTAATGTTCACAGGTTTTTGGGATTAGGCATGGACATCCATGGGAAGCCATTATTCTGCTTGCCACAGTTTTATTAGCCTCATAATCATTGGAAGACTAAACATGTTATACACCAAAACAGTACTCAGAATTACTTTGGATGAGAACTGTGTTCTAGGTTGGAAGATAGTAAGGTAAATTGTCCCTTTTCTAACCTAGTCAATAAAAATAGAAAGCACTGAATATTGTAAATGAGAAAGGGAAAATTAACCTTAGAGATTGAAAGAAGTATAAGGCAATACTTTCTAGAGTATTATCAATTTAAAATTTAAATGAAAAAATGTCCTTGCATAATACATAAGGAAAACCATAATCTGGTTTACTGCCTTGAAATCTGATGTAGGAAATGTAAGAAATAAAATATAGAAATAACTAGACCATGAACTATATTGAAAACAAGAATTTACTGTGACTGTAAAAAAATACAGCAAACTTCTTAGCTTAAGCCAAGAATTGTGTAAAAGCTATTGAGTATGTCCTGCTCAGATCTCTGATTCATAAATTTTTTACCCAGCATGAGCTAGTGAAATGCTCAAATATGTTCTAGAGCAAGCATGTGAAACTCAAAGGCTAACACAGGCCAAATAAACAAGGTTTAAGTTTATATGGGCAGCAAAAAACCAAAAGCTTCAATTTTCATAGAAACGTAGGTTTATTTCGATAGAGACATGCTGAATACAAGGGCTAAAATAGTCGCTGATAGTATTAGTGGAGAGAAATGGTGCATCTGCACGTTAGGCGCATAAGGGAAATGAATGCAACACCATTATAGTAATGAGTCATTAGTGAACGTTGTAGTTCGTTTTTAATAATTATGTATAACAGGATATTATAAAAATTAAGTTATGAAATTTTTATTAAAACATTTCTTACATACTGTTATATTGGCTGGGCCGCAAAAATATTCGTTGTGGGCTGAATGCGGCCTGTAGGCTGCGAGTTTGATATGCTTGTTCTAGAAGTACCAAAATATAAACAATATGATGATGAAAGAATCTCTAGTCTTGGGTGTCAAAAGTCAAAACAGAGGGTGCTATTGAGAAATGGGGATTAATATAGAATTTGTATGAAAGGTGGTGTATTAAATGGTAGATATTGAGTCATTTCCTACAATCTTCCTCAAAGAATGCTGTCAGCCTTGCTCATGGCACCCAAGAGTATGTTCTTTAGAAGGAAAATTTAATAACCACATTAAAACAAAACAAAACACTGGATACTAAAATATTGAACTCTCTTAAGAATATAGCCAGCATGCTACCTGATTACACTGTAATGAATCCTAAGAGCTGACAGACTCTACCCTCATTACAAAGCTTCCAACCAGCATTTTAGTGTCTCATCTTTAAATATGAATGAATAATCATTTTTGAGAGAAATCTTCATCAGAAAGTGAAAAACAAACAAAACAAACAAATCATAAACAACAAAAGAAAGCAGAATAAAGGGATGTAGATGAAACATAGCTAATGACGGGAACACACACATAACAAATTAACTGTGCCATGCAAATAATATTATAAAAGAGATGAGACAAGATATTTCATTTACAAAACAAATAAGTAACAATCATATAGAAAGAATGAACTTGTATAAGTTAATATTTTAATTACCAAGTAAAATTTTAGAATAAGTTTTGGAATGTAAATTTAATGGTGTTCTCAGAAAATAACACAAAAGAAAAAAATAATTTATGAATAGCGCTGAATATTAAGAGATCTGCTGGATTGATCCAATAGATATATAAGAGTTTTAAAAAAAGAGAAAAATATTAAGAAATAACACAAGGGAATTTCTTAGAATAGAGTGAAACAAGTCTTTAGATGTCTAGCATATGTGAAAAATTCAAGAAAAAAATAAGTCTTATAATATACAAATTAACCATTACCAGAAAGGCAATTGCTTTTTAACAGGTTTTCAACTCCTTAAAAATTCAGAGGAAACAGAATTGAATAAACAGCTAAATTAACAATAAAGTAAGAAAGTAAAAAAAGTATATTTTCAGAAAAGCAAAGCATCACAAAATTTACCTCCCTCCTACTCTTGTTAGGGAGTCATTTAATGATGTGTTCAGAAGAACAAAGGGTACAAAAAACCCCAACAAACAAAAAGATGATTTGTAATTCAAGAAAGAAGGATTGCAAAACAGGAAGTCTGGGACAGACGCTCTGGGGATGACAGCTGTGCCTTGGCTCCCCATGACCACATGCTGCCCTTCTTAAAACAATCACAGTGCAAAGGTTAATGCAATGGTTTGATTGACCAGACTTGATTCAGTACCCCCTTTCCCTGCCCAAGTCAAATGTTGGGCTGAATTTAAAAATCTCAGAATTCTGAGTTGGAGAAGTGGAACAGCAGAATCCCAGTTTGCTAAAGAGAAGGCAAGACTGTAATATAATCACTAGATGAGTTATGCCCTGACTATTACATCATTATTCTTTTTCTATTTTGATGGGAAATTGTAATATTACACCATTATTGAACAAATGGAACTATTATATGTCTATATAATTGATTTGCTGTATTGTTGATCTTATTTGTAACCCATACAAAATGTTTTTCATTCTTGGAATTTGGAGAGTTGTATGCATATAAAAAGGGTATATACAAAGGGTATGACTAATTGTTGTATGATGATAAACATTCCATTGCTGGAAAGGTGACCTGTTACTAGAAAAAATATATGGTATAGTTCCTATAATGACTGCTTTACAGGCTTTCATTGTTTTTAAAAGGCTGTTTCCCAGCATTGGACCCATCTTTCTTATGTGGTGGAATTCCCCAGTGTGAGTGGTGGGAGCCATAGCCCTGTCTACCCTCCCCTCCTTAACTGTTCTTCCTGCATCACTCCCACAGCAGAGAAACCCTTCCTCTCCTACCAAGGAGACAGCCAGACTCCAAAGATAGCTTCAGCAATGACACTCTCTAATGACTTTGAAACTGGAGCGAGTGTCAGAAAGGCAAATAAAAGCTGAGATTTGATTAGGACTATTAGGTCTGTGGTCAGTGGTAGGATTTGTAAATAATGGGAACACTTTAGTCTTTTGACTAGATTATTTTTTCTACAAAGCCTCATTTGGAATCTGTTGTTTGCTTAGTCTGATTTTTTAGTTTTCTTATAGACTACAAGATATACCTAAAAGCCTTGACAATTCCATGTTCCCTACATAGTAGGTTTCTATTCTTTGCAGCAGATAAAAACCCTGATGTATACTGATATCATTGCTTAATCATTGTGATGTTTTATTGGAAGAATTCAAATGCTGCAGTTCTCTAAATAAATTCTTAAAATTGTATACATTTCAGAGCAGCATGGAGGGTATTGAAATTATTCAGAAAAAGGATTCTTTGGCTTTCTGTCTTTTGGATCCAGTAAACAAAGGTACCGCATCTGAGTTATCATTGACTTGATTTTAATAATTCAGAATTTAAAGTCACAATATTTTTAAATGCTATATGATAATGCAAAATAAAATTGCCTTCGTAAGACAATGTTAAAATATTAATACTGCATTCCACTATTGAATGTCAGAATATTTGAAATATTCATTTTAGGTTCAAACTTATAAGTATTTCCTCATTTTAATTTTCATTAATAAATCAGTTCTGTCCTTTGTTAATACAAGACTATCATTGCCTAATAATTTACACTTTTGATAGAGCCCAGGTCACTCGGGCCACCACATGGGCATTTGTCCTATTAATAGACTCCCTTAAGGACAATGAAAGGGGACAGCCCAAGTGCCCATCAGTAGATGAGTGGATAAAAAAGCTGTGGTACATTTACACCATGGAATACTATGTAGCTGTAGAAAAGAAAGATCTCTTACCCTTTGAGACAACATGGAGGGACCTGGAGATGATTATGCTAAGTGAAATAAGCCAGTCAGAGAAAGACAAGTATTACATGATCTCACTTGTAGGTGGAATCTAATGAACAAAATAAACTGACCAACAAAATAGGTCCAGAGGCATGGAAGCATGGAACAGACTGAAGAATCTCAGAAGGAAGAAGTGGGGGGGAAGAAGGAGGATTAACTAAAGAATTTATATGCGTATATGCATAGCCTATGGACACAGACAATAGTGTGGTGAAGTCTTGGGGTGGGGCGAGAACTGGGTGAAGGGGGGCATAGGGGAAGAAAATAAGGGACATCTGAATACTCTCACCAATAAAAATAAATTTTAAAAAAGCGAAATGATTGATAACAACTCTGGGTATGTACCCAAAGGTCTAACTTGTTGAAAAAGTATTTTATTTTGTTAAAGTACAACGTTAGAAGTGTAGAAAGCCAAAATTTAGTGGATAAAATATACCTTTGAAATTTTCTGCATAGAAGTGCAGTGAAGGAAATTTTAGTCACAAGCATCTTAGTTAAAATGTGCTGACAGGACATTTTTAAAATTCATTAATAATGTATTTTTATGCTTGAAAACTTCAAAATATCATTACATATTAAAAACAATATTCATAATATGGGTCTAGGAATTTTGATGAAATATATCTTCAGAGACAGTGTTAGGAGGGAGGGAGGGATTCCTCACTGATCTCCTGGCCCCTTTATAACCTTGGGAATCCTACTTAACCTCTTACACTTCAGTTTCAACATCTACAACAGGGAAGAAGAAGAATGGTATGACCTCTTGGATTATTGTAAAGACAAAATGTGAATACTTGTAAAGCTGGACATGTGAGAACTTGCAATCAAATTTAACTCTTATTGATAATATATCATGCCAATGTTAACTCCTTATATATATTTTTGTATGATCTGTATATATTTCAAAAATCTACACATGATGTTTTGGATCCATATTCTTCTTCATTCAATTTTTTTAAACATTTGGTTTCTTATATTCACCAATAAATTATGAAAAAGTATTATATCCACAGCATTTTCACATAGAATTTTATTTCTTAAAACAAAATGGGCAAATTCTTGGAGAAAGAAATGCAAAAGGTTTTCCTTGTCAAGCATTCTTCATAGCTATCCCTGTATCTGAAGTGTAGGCATGCATTAAAATTGTTTTTGCTAAGTATATTCCATTAAGAATGTTAGAAAAGAATGCTTTAACTATTAGGTATAATACATTATGCAGAAACATCCCTAATAAAGAAGGAAATGGAAGCAATTATATTTGCCTAATTTGAAAATGTTCATATGGCTTTAACAAACTACATTTTCTCCTGAAAGATTAAGAATGGGAATAGTATGGGTGGAAATGTCAAGTTCTAGTCAATTTTTGAAAAGTTAATATTCTGTTTCTTGCCTCTTTCTCACTTTTCAAGTGAAAGCCTTTGGGTAAACATGAATGTGTATCTAAGAATCTATTTATTTTCAGTTATAATTTCTGGCATGTGATTTTTCTCTGGGAATGTTACCAAAGCAGATATTTTTTTATTGACTCACACTATTTGAACAAATCATTTAATGTAGCAAAAATAATAGCTTTTGCTTTTATTTATAGGCTTTTCCCTTACTGAAGCACATACTGCTGCAGAAATGGGGGAAAGGGGTGTTCTATTAATCATTCAAGAATGATGTGGAATAAAAGGGAGTTCAGGGGGTAGAAAATTAGTGACTGAATCATCTGTTGTCTTGACCACCTACAGTTAAACATACACACACACACACACACACACACACACGCTTGTGCATTCACACATACACTCACACACTTGCGAGATTCAACCTTGACTTGTTAATGGGTTATCCACAATGCACAAACTCACTGGAATAGATGATTACTTCATCCTTTGCATGGCTTTGTCTGAAAAGTTGTGGCTATGGACACTTCAAGGTTCTGTGAGTTCTCCTACTAGTTTGCAACATTACAAGGATGCTTTTCTACCAGCAGAACATTGGCCATAAATGTCTATTAGTCAAAATAACTGTGGCAGTTTTATAAGGCCTGTACATGTATATTCCCCCACTGCTTCTCCTTAAATTACTAAGAATGCAAAAATAACCAATAGTTTGACCTCTTAAATCACAAATTGGATAGGTTTACCACTAAAATGTGTTGTAAATGTGTTTCCCATTTTTAGCTCACTTAATATGTTCAGCAGCAAGCCTTCCAATATTTTGAGTTATTTTTAGCTTTTTTTTTTTTTTTACTTCACAGAAGCATTAGATGATATTTTTCAAGCCATCAAGTGGTATTTAAAAGACTAGAATACAATTTGAATGTTGCTAATAGGATGTTATTAACTATCCGTATAAAAGATAAAGAATGTAAAAGATACAATAGGCTCAGAAGTTATTTGGTTTTGTAATAATCATCATGATAATTTTCATTGTGAAACATTAACTTGTTCAATTTGGAAAGTTATATGACTATATCACATCCATACAGTAAAAAAGGATCACGAATTAAGATTTACAATGTAAAAATTATTATCCTACAGGTTGAAGAAATTCCCAATAACAAATAAAAAAACAAATAAAATTATTTGAAATCCAATATCCTTCAAGTTTATCAATGTTTAATATTAATATTAGAATATTGCATATTGATTAGTACAAGTAGGTATATCCATCTGGCATTTTCTTCCCTAAAGCAAGTTGATTCATTTATCTTCACTTTCATTTACCTGAAAAATATTTTTAAAGCCTAAGGAAATATGTACATTTGAAAAAGTAATCTTTGATCTTAATTTCTGTGTATGCTGTGGATTTTCTCTGGCATAGCTGAAAATATTAAAATGCTATAACAAGTGTGGAATAAAGTATCGGGTATCTAAGTTATGAGCTCTGGCCATAGGTCACCAAGTAGTGATGTCATGTCAGAGATATAAAACACTACTATTAGAAGACTAAACCCTGAATGTAAAGCAAGGAAGCCTTTTCCTCTTTCTTTTCATCTTGGGAGGTATTGTGTGGCTTATAATAAGCCAAAGGAAATGAAAATGTTGATGAGAGAGATAGGCTTGCAGGTGGTTGATAAGGGCCACGATTACCTGCCCTTTGCTGATGAGCAGCATGTAGTACTGCCAACCTGTATTGTATTTCAGAAAGTATGACAAAGGTAGAAACGTGTTCCATTTAAGTCAGATTCTAAATGTGTTTCATTAAAACAAGATTTTGGGAGCTATCCAAATGATGTGTAGGTTTGCATAAATAGAAAATTGAAACAATTTAATTTCTCAATGAAAAGGTAAGTTTTCTGTTTCTTTGAATTGGCTATCATTTGTAACAGAGCTCCTCTATTTAAAGGATAATAATAGTGAGTAAAGACCTCAAAAATAAAATTGTAGCACCTATTACTGCTTAAACAACTTAGTTCATTCAGCCAAACAAAAGGTTTAAAGTAATGGATTTAGCAGCTTTCAACTATGCAGTCCATATTTGTGTCAAGTAAAAAATTAAATCACTACTATGAATGAAAGCAGGACGGATGTTGTAGCATTTTACATATGGTATTTTCACAACAAATGGGAAGCACTGATTCTATGTTTTAAAGTAAATGTTGTGTTGCTTTTCCAGAGAAAGAACCCTGATGCTATTATTATTTGTTTTTAAAGGAATTTTGATCTAAAATTACATAACTCTTTCCAGCTTTCTCTCTCTCATTTTGAGTCTATATTATCTATATTGTAGTTTCTTAGAAGCACTTTTTGACTTTATTAGTACACTTAAAATGTATGTTATTATTTCCACCTCTTTCCCAACACACACACACACACACACACACACACACACGCGCGCGCGCGCACTTCCCTTCAATTAAGTGAATGTTAGTTAATGGGATAAACAAATAGTCCACTTGAGTTCTAAAGTGTTTCCCAATACTTAATATGCAATGTGACTTAGCAAAATAAAAATGAATTAAAAATATGTATCTAGCTTTTTCTTTTATATATTAACTGTACAGAAATTCTTGATGAATTACTGATTGTTCAGCTATTTGGTGGTGCCAATGCACTCTTTAGATTAGAGTGTAAGGACTACTTTAATATTATTATGAAACATTTTAGTCTATTTCTTTCATATTTTTGTCTCAAGGTTTTTCGATTAAAAACACTATGTTCCTCACACTTCAAAGTCAATACATTAGCTAGAAATTATCCTAAATATAAGGAACTTTAATCCTAATGTTATTACTGTATTTCCATTCCTGGTATTTTAGTCACAATTGAAGATATAAGGCATACTGATTAGGGATTAGATGGGGTTTGAACTGGTGGTTTCATAATGTAGAAGCAAGAGGACAGTGACAGGTTTTGCTTAATGTCTTTAAGACTTAGTTTTTTTCTACTGTAAAACGGAAAAAAATAATACCTATCTCACAATAGTATGATGAAAATTAAATGAGGTACGTCATAAAGCACTTAGTGGAGTTAGCTCCATCTTGAGGGAAGATGTGTGGGGAAGTGAGGGACAGGTTTGTTAGCAGAAAAAGAAACAGCTTACTCAAGTCTATTCACCAGGAGGTATATGGGGAACTGCAGACCAGTTGCTGCACCTGCTATCTCTGCTCAGATGAGTATAGTTAACTAGTGACCTGTCGCACGAAATCACACGAGACCCGGGACCCCTCCTTCCTTCTCCCCGACCCCCCAGCACCATGGGACTACCCTTAGTCCTGGAGTCCCGCCCCACGTGGCTGGTGAGCTGCGGGACGGCCCCAAGTCCTGGAGTGCTGCCCCGATGCCCGGCCTCCCGGCTGCATGGAGCAGCCACCGGTCCCCACCCCTGATGCCCCACCCCCACTGTGCTCACCACCATCTTGTGATAGCATGATGAGTGAGGGTCAATTTGCATATCACCTTTTTATTATATAGGATAAGTCATGTCACTGAAGAGCCAAGTTACCAGAATGGAGTAAATGCTAAGGCTCACTTTTCTCTTGCCTCATGTTTGAGCTGGCTTTTTGTTTCTATAGTTCTCCTTGTTCTGTCTATGAGAGAGGATCAAACTCCTGTGGGAAAATACCAAAGTGATCATTAACACCCAGACATAGAGCATAATGTTGTCCATATGGTACTTGTTTATCTCACATGTTTTCAGGGCCATTCATTCCTGTTGAGAAGAGGGACAAAAGAAGTGTCCTTGGCGATTCCTGTAGGCACCGCCCATTTCCACAGGGAGGAATGAGTTAACATTTTGAAAGAGATTGCTTTTGTTGGGTCCACAAGCAAACAAACAAACAGACCAAAAAAGTCAAAATAAGTCCTAAATCAGGAAATACATATTCTGTATTCTAGCTTGAATACAAAACCCCATTGTGCAAGTCAGTTACACTATTTGAGTTTCAGTTTTTTAATATATAAACTCAAAATTATGAACTGGTTTATCTTTAAGGTCCAATAGGGTGTAAAATAACAGAAAACTTTTGCAGTGGCACAGCTGAAAGTACCAGAGGCGAAGCCAGATCTTATAAATAAACAGCCATCTCATCGTCCAAAAAGACGTTGAGGCATGACTGTCCCTCCCAATAAGGGAAGAAACTAAGTTTAATGCAGACAGACCCAGCCCTCTCATCAATATAGCATTCCCAAGAATGTTCTAGCAAAACCTGTGTTCTTGACCACATTATACATTGGAGACAGTTTTACCTGCTGGCTGGCACTTAATCTGAAATTATTAGATCATGGATAATGAATCAAAGTGACACTCAACGACTCAAGAGTTTAGTATCCATGCCAGTATTTACATATTTTTCTGAACTTTTATCTCTAAAAAATCTGGAAATTTCATGAAAGGATTTTTTCTTTGTTGGTTTTTCAAGTACATAAAATGGCAATAAAACAAAGTCAATGGAAAACAGCCTTTGGCTGGAGACTTTTCCCTTCTTCCCAATTTTAGTCAGCTCAAAAGCTTGTCTTACACAACTGTGGAAATAGCAACACTGGTGTTAGACTAATCAGGAAGTGTGGAAAGACTAGAATCAATAAAATAAGTTAGTCATGAAGTATTTTTAAACTTTCATGTATGTTTGGGTTTCAGTTCATCTTAGTGATGAAAACTCCAGTAGGTTTAGATTTTGTGTAACCTGGTTCATCAGCCATATTAGAATTCAAATGACCTAACCCTAAAATGTATCTGTGTTTGCCTTGCTCCAAAGTCTAAAAAATAGAGACTAAATTTCATATAGTTACATATATCAAAATTGAAATTACTTAAATTTTTAAACTGCTTACATGATCCCCATTACTATAAAGCCATATCCTATCTAATAAAAGACAAACAGGGTAATTAACCGTACCTCCGATATGCTTCCCATTGGCTAATCAGCAGGATATGCAAATTAACTGCCAACCAAGTTGGCGGCCGGCAGCCACGCAGCTGAAGCGAACAGGAGGCTTGCTTGCTCCAGTGATGGAGGAAGCCATGGTTCCCCATCTGCTGCGGCCCGGCTCTGAGCCTGAAAGCAACAGCTCTAAAAGCAACTATGTTTCAATTATAGAAGCTAAACAAACCCCAGATACCTGCTTTCAGCCAGCCAGGCCTCAGAGCTGGAGCTGCAACAGTGTTTCAATTATAGAAGCCAAACAAACCCAGATACCTGCTTTCAGCAGTCGAGGCCTCAAGCTGGAGCCAGGCCTCAGAGCTGGAGCCGGCTCTCAGCTCCAGTGACAGCCATAGAAGGTAAATAAATCCAAGAATAAAAGAAAAAAGAAAAAAAGGAGAGGTTGGGAGCTTCAGTCACCCACCAGCCTGAAAACAGCCCTCAGCCCCTCACCCAGACTGGTCAGGCACCCCAGTGGGGACCCCGACCCTTAAAGGAGTGCGACCAGATGCAAACAGCCATCAGCCCCTCACCCAGGCTGGCCAGGCACCCAAGCGGGACCCCCACCCTGATCCAGGACACCCTTCAGGGCAAACCAGCCGGCCCCCACCCATGCACCAGGCCTCTATCCTATATAGTAAAAGGGTAATATGAAAACTGACCCTAACAGCAGAAAGACTGGGAATGACTGGTCACTGTGACACACACTGACCACCAGGGGACAGACTCTCAATGCAGGAGCTGCCCTCTGGTGGTCAGGTCGCTCTCACATGGGAGGAGCTCTGCTCAGGCACAAGCCAGGCTGATGGCTGCCAGTACAGCAGTGGTAGTGGGAGCCTCTCCTGCCTCCTCAGCAGCGCTAAGGATGTCCGACTGCAGCTTAGGCCTGCTCCCTGCTGGCAAGTGGACATCCCCCAAGGGCTGCCGGGCTGCCAGAGGGATGTCTGATTGTCATCTTAGGCCCAATCCCCCAGGGAGCAGGCCTAAGCCAGCAGGTGGTCATCCCCCGAGGGGTCCCAGACTGCGAGAGGGCACAGGCTGGGCTGAGGGGAACCCCCTCCCCTCCCCCCCCCCCCACGCTGAGTGCACAAATTTTTGTGCACCGGGCCTCTAGTACTGGTATAATCAATAATTCTAACATATTGAAAAAACAATGTTTTCTCCTAAGATGCTGGTAAAATACAGAGTAGTCACATAACCAGAAGTTCATTTCTTCCCTAAAATAAAAAATCAAGGGGATAATAACAGGTGCTGGTCTAGGTATCTCTTGTGATTATAAAAATAACAACAAAGGGTTTAAATAGGAAAACTGTAAGTGCAGGGAGTGTTGGGAGAGCAGATTGAAGATTAGAATCAGAATCCACATGGGAAAGAAAGAGGTACACTATTTACCATAAATCATCTAGATACTTAATTTGAAATCAATCATGAACCTGAACATGTGTCATGTAATCTGGCTAAATACACCTGGGTTTTATTAAGGTGGTGTGAGCCAAGGACCACAATGTTTTAGCTTGAGCAGATCCTCTGCTAAAGTGAAAAACAAACGCACTAGATGTCTTGCTGTTGCAAAATAAAACCCCCAAACCCCAACTCACCAACTTTGAGTAACTAATTAATGGACTGAACTTCCAAACACATACTATATTTGGAAACCAGTATAATGCAATGCCTAACAGCACACACATTTTATAGCGATATATCTGGGGTTTGAATCTTGACATTTCTGTTTACTAGCTGTATGTTAAGCAGCTTACTTCTTGGCACTTCAATGTCTTTATATCTCAAATGGGTAGATAAAGAGTCCAATGTTACAGGATTATTGTGTAAAATAAGCACAATGTACATAAAATGCATGGTACAATACCTGTACAAAATAAGGTATTTAATAATGGCCACTTTCATTATAGATTGAATGTTCACTTAGTCTTATTTAATCTCATTTAATTTATTCTATACTTAAGTTAAAAATTAGAGATGTACCGGTTCTCAACTGCTGCCTCACACATCCTAACAAATACAACCCTATAATTCTTGAAGATGTTTTTATGATAAGCTTTGGTAAATGTTATTTTACTATTCTTTTATACCTATAGAAAAGTTACAAGGAACTCACATATGACCTTTGTTCAGAGGTATCAATTGATTATATTTTTGCCCCATTTGTTTTATTATTTGCTTTCTTCTTTCCTCCTCTCCGCTCTCCTCCCTTATTTTCCCTTTCCCTCATCCCTTGTTCTTTCTCAGCATACACACTTTCTGTCTATTCTAAAACAAGTGAAAGCTGAAGAGAGTGCAAGTTTTTTTTACCCTAAATACTTCAGTGCTTATGTCCTAAAACTTCCCTTATATAACCTCAGTTCAGCTATCAAAATCAGGAAATTTAACATTGATATAATACTGTTATCCAATCCACACTTTATACTCAAATATGATGAATTGTTTCAATTATTTCTTCTATACCTATTTCCCCCCAGCCTGGGATCCAATCCAGGATTATGTATTATGCTTTGTTTTCATGTGTCTTTAGTCTTTTTTAACCTGGAACAGTTCTCAGCATTTTAAAAAAATCTTTCTTGACATTGACATCTTTGAAAAGTACAGGTCAGTTATTTTATAGACTATCCCTCAATTTGTTTCTGTTTTTCTTTTTTTCTTCAGGTTTTCTCATAATTAGATTTAGCTTATACATAAGTTGACAGAATTATCACTGAAGTGATGTTATATCCTCCTCACTGCACTTTATTAAGAGCTATGTGATGCTAGTTTATTGCAGGTTTGATAATGTTGGATTATTGATGAGGCTGAAATTAGGTTCTATGTTGCTTATGAGAGATAACTCCAGGTGTCAATTTTGACAGATGAGTTACTTTGATACTAGAAAAAAAAATTGCTGTAAAATTTCCAAATTTTATGAGATCAAAGAAGGTCAACAAACTTAAAGCAGATTTAATGTCTAGAATTTATGCCATGGTAAATTATAATAAAATTTCTGACAATGAGCTTTGAAAAGAAAATCTTAAAAATGGTCAGAGAATAGCTTGGCTGGCGTGGCTCAGTGGTTGAGTGTCAACCTCTGAACCAGAAGATAATGGTTAAATTTGCAATCAAGGCACATGCCCAGGGCTCAATCCCCATTGCAGGACATGCAGAAGGCAGCCAATCGATGATTCTCTCTCATCATTGATGTTTCTATCTCTCCATCTCCCTTCCTCTCTGAACTCAATAAAAGTATGTTTTTTAAAAAATGGTCAGAGAACAATGACATGATGGACAGAGAAGAGTGAGGTAAGAATGACTCTTGGGCCCAGGCCAGTTTTGCTCAGTGGTTGAGTGTTGACCTATGAATGGAGAGGTCACCAGTTCAATTCCAGGTCAGGGCACACGCTTGGGTTGTGGGCTCGATTCCTAGTAGGGGGTGTGCATGAGGCAGCCGATTGATGATTGATGTGTCTCTCTTGTTGATGTTTCCATCTCTCTATCTGCTCCTTTTCTCTCTCCCTAAAATCAATAAAAACATATTTAAAAGAAAAAGAATGACTCTTGGCTTCTCATCAGGTACCATGCATACCAGAATACATTGAAATGACATCTTCAAAATGCTTAAAGAAACAAATTGTCAACCAGGAATGCCCAGTAAAAATGGCCAAGAAACACAAACTAGAAATATCCTTCACAAAGGCATTTTTTTTCAGAAAACATTAGTTGAGAGAATTTTTGTTGGCAAATCTGAGCTGAAAGCAATAAAAAGGGAGTTCTTCACACTAAAAAAAAAAGATACCAGTTGGAAACTCAGACCAAAAAAATGAACAAAGAATGTTGGGAATGGTAAATATTTTGTTAAACATAAAATATGTTTATTTCTCATTTTTAAATTTCTCAAAAGTAATTAACTGTTTAAGAATGTGTTCCGAGGTTAATAGCATATGTAGAAGTATAATGTATGAAAACAGTAGCAGTGAGAGTGGGGAAATGGAATGCTCTATTGTAAGATTTTTGCACTATCTATGAGAAGTCATAATATTGTTCCAAGGTACAGTGTGGTAAGTTCAACATGCATATTATAATCCCTAGAGAAATCACAAAATTTAAGAAAGTCTAGTTAAAACTGAGAAAAAATAAAGTAATGAAATAAATTCACCTAATTAATCACAGAGAAGTAAACAACAGGGAATATAACACAGATAGCAAAACACACAAAAGATAGTAGACGGAAACTCAGCTATATTGGTAATTGCATTAAAAATAAATGGCAAAGACTTCAATAAAAGTTCAATGGATAAAAAAAAACAAGGCCTACCCATATACTGTCTTAAATCTAAAAACAGTTATGTTAAAAGCTTGGGGGAAAAAGTATACCATGTATAAGAAAGCCAAACTATGGACCACATTACTATGATACTTTAGAACTAGAAATAGTACCAAAGATAAAGGTAAACACTTCATAAAATAAGTGGATCTTTAAAGAAGACATAACAATATTGCCCTAGATGGTTTTTCTCAGTGGATAGAGCATCATTAGGGACTAAAGGGCCCCAGGTTTGATTCCGACCAAGAGCACATGCCCGGGTTGTGGGCTCGATCGTCACAGCAGGAGGCAGCCAATCAATGATTCTCATCATTAATGTTTCTATCTCTCTATCTTTCTCCCTTCTTCTCTGAAATCAATAAAAAATATGTAAAAAATAAAATAAAATAAAGAAGACATAACAATCTTAAATGTCTATGTATATACTATTTCACACTACATGAAGTAAAAACTGAGAGATCTGAAAGGAGAAGCATAACAATCTGCAGTTATGTTCATATTACTCTTTCAAGTAATTTTAGAATAAGTAGACAGAAAATTAATAAGAATAAAATGTTTAAACAAGTTATATATCAATTTGACCTAATTGATATTAATAAAACATTTCACTCACCAGCAGCAGAATACAATTTATTTTCAAGTGCAGTGAACATTCACCAAATACGCTACAAGCTAATCTAGAAAATAGGTAATTAAATTTGCCCATTTACTCTTTAAAATAAATTGAAAGGAATTGAAACATATAAAGCATGTTCTTTGACCACAAAGTAATAACAGAGAGACATCTGGAAATTACCAAATATTAGGAAATTAAATATTTGCTAAATAATACATGGATTACAAAAGAAATTGCAAAAAAAATTACAATATGTTTAGAACTGGATGAAAGTGAAAACTCAATATATCAAGGATATCAATTATGTGAAATAATAGAGGCCCAATGCACAAAATTCATGTAAGAGTAGGCCTTCCTTTCCCCCTGCTGCCTGTACCATCTTCCCTCTGGCACCCAGGACCCAGGCTTCCTTCTGGCTGCTAGCAGGCATTTGGGACCCGGGGCTTCCCTAGCAGCCCTGGCTTCATCCGGAAGGTCTTCCGGAAGGACGTCCAGTCTAATTAGCATATTACACTTTTATAATTATATACTAGAGGCCTGGTGCATGAAATTCATGCATGGGGGAGGTCCCTCAGCCCGGCCTCCACCCTCTCCATCTGGGACCCCTTGGGGGAGGTCTGACGAAAGGTGTGGGATTAGGCCTAAATCAACAGTTGGACTTCCCCCTCGCAATCCGAGACCACTGGCTCCTAACCACTCACCTGCCTGCCTGCCTGATCGCCCCTAACTGCCCTCCCCTGCTGGCCTGATTGCCCCTAACTGCCTCTGCCTCGGCCCCCATCACTGTGGCTTTGTCCAGACAGAAGGCAGGATGAATGAAAGATGTCTGGTCAACCCAGTCTAATTAGCATATTACCCTTTTATTAGTATAGTCAAAACAGTTTTTAGAGAAAATGTATAACTCTAAATGCTTATTTTTGAAAAAAATGATCTAATATCAGTAGTCTAAACTTTAAACTAGAACATAGAGAATCTGGTCTATGTGGTGTTTGCTATCTGTGCTTACACTGAATAATGGACTGCAGTGACTAATTGCTGTCGAATTTGAAAAGAAGTGATGTGGTCAGTGATCACGATGTACATGTTATTTACATGGTGATCTGTGGACTGAGGAATTAGTAGCCTAGTTTGTACTTGATGGAGTTACTCACAGTGAATATGCCATGGAGACTGGACTGTGAACCATGTTGTTGAAAGACTGGTGTTATTTAGCCCAACTATGGTAACTGAAATCTATGCATTTGGAACCTGTGAAAGTTGGGGACTGCTTGCATGTACTGAGAGCAGGACACTTCTTTCTCGATACTAAGTGGATGACCAAGTGCATTACCCACAGCTCTACCCTGTGAGGATTTCATTTCCACAGGGTATTTCAGAGCCATGAGGGAATGGAGCTATCTTGACACAGCAGTTCAATTCCAGCTTGCCCCTGTATACCAAAGGGACTCATCCCTGAAACAAGGTTGGGCTTCTTTCTCCTCCAACTAGTCACTGAGAGTTTCCTAAAGCCATAGGTGTTAGATGGAGGAGAGGTGTGAATACTAATCTAATAGGAGACATGGAGGCCTGAGTCACCTATTCTGGCACCAGTGTCATCACTAATTAGTCAGGAACTAATTCTTGACTCAGATGCTTCAATTTAGGCATAGGCAAAGCTCGCTGACACAGTTTGCAAAAAATCAAACACAAATGAGAAATGCAAGTGGACATATGAAAAATTGAAAGACAGTAAATCATGTAGCTTTTGAGTACAGGGTTTAAAACCCATTCTTACTGGGTACTTAATCCTGATTCTCCATCTACTAGTTTTGTGACCTTTAGCAAGATACTTAACCTCTTCATGCTTTCATTTCTTCATTTGTAAAACGGAGATACTAAACTCTAATATTGCTCAACTCTCTCTTCTATAGTAAGTGATTTGTTTTGCTGGACACAAAACTGATAAAGATGGTTCTCCCAGTATCACTTGCAAACGTGTGTGTGTGTGTGTGTGTATGATTGTGACTAATATGTAGCCAAAGGAAACTAACCAAAACTGACATGTGGTAGATTTAATTTGTTTCCTAAAAAAAATAAACAAAGCTTACCTTTTGCCTCTCTTCATCTCCACTCATTTTTCTATCCTGTGACCTGGAAGTGTCTATATAGGCATACTTAGTTCTAGTGCACTTTACTTTATTGAACTTCACAGATGTTGCATATTTAGAAATCAAAGGCAAGGCTCTTCACGAGAAAAAGCATCATAACTCACTGTATTACTATACTCACTTTATTATGGGGTTCAGAATCCAAATGTGTAGTATCTCTACTGTACATCCATATTTATCTTTGACCATGAGGGCGAGGGTCACACCCTGGGCATACCAGAGCAAATTGGTGGGAGGACCTTGGGTTCTTACAAACATTTTGGAATAAAGCCCTTCACCACCCTTTGCTATTGTACCTTCAGACATTTGTAATGTGTGAGAACAGAGAACATCTCTCTTATGTTTAAGCTACTGTTATTTGTGTGTGTGTGTGTGTGTGTGTTTTCTCACTTGCAGCCAAATAATTCCAGCTCATTTGCATACCTCATATATTAACTAAATAAATATGTGTAAAGCATATGTATAGCCTTTAATATGTGTAAAGTGCTAAAATATCTGCTTGGCAAGTTATTTACTTTACCTATTATTGGTTATCAAATAAATACATACTTAAACAATGAGAAACCAATTTTTCCTCTTTTATGTGGGACAATATCCAATAGTAGAAATTATGATGTGGGATGTTTAATTTTAAACTTTGTCAACAAAGTAAAAGTTATGCATATTTTTGAGTACAAATAATATTTTTTTATGGATAAAACTTTAGAAGGAGCATAACTTGTAACTGAATTAAATATAATTAAATTATCTATAAGAGAATCACTAAATAAAGAAATGAAGCAAAATTTAAATTTTATTATATTAAAATAATGTACATGTATATGTTCAAAAAACAATTAGTACTACAACTCTTGAAAGAAAACAGCAACATCATACACACTTGTCTTCCTCCCCAGTTTACCTTACTTTTAACTTTTTGTTCTATTATCCTCTACATTTCTAAAAAAAATAAAAAAATCACTTAGTGCTATTTCTTGAATTACAAAATTTTAATTTTGTCTACTTTGTGCTTGTTAAAGTGGATTAGAATTTAGTACACACACTTGCACACTTCTGCTAAATCTTCCAATATCCCACAATTTCTTATATCAATAGTCAATATTTACATCCTTATAATTAAGTGAACAGTTTTTATAGCTGAGCCACATTATACACTTCATTACATTTCCCTTCTTTTATAACTTCTTTTTCTTGGAGTTGGAAACTACCTTGATTTTTATTTGTTTAACTTTCTGTGTAACCAATACTAATTCTTTTAAACTTTCACATAGAGCTGCCTGAAGCCTTCTCAGAACAGTCACATGCATCAATTACTCTGTCAATTCCATTTCTATATCCATCCTGCAGCCTTCTGTCTGTTCACTCCAATTTGGCTGGTTGCTCTCCAGGCCAGTCACGTAGCTTCCATATCTCTACTCATATGCTAGTAGTTGTCTCTGCCTTGTTTCTCTGATTGCTGGATCCCATATATTGCTGTTTCTAAATTTATGGCATCACTTTGATGATAGGCCATGTCTATCTTCCCAGGAAAAGTCCATGGGGATTTTTGTGAAATATAAAAAAATATTTTTGTAGCACCAAATTTGGTTTGGAGTGTGAAGAGGTACAGAATTCTAGGTTAGAAACCATTTTGCCTGAGTTTTGAAGGCATTGTTGCTTTGCTCTTTCATAGGTCACTTCTTTCACCCTCTAGAAACTTTCAGAATTTTTCTTTTCTCCATAATTATTTTTTAATATTTTATTCCTTGTGTTGGACACTCATTGAATCCATTCACTCTGGAAACTCATGTTCTCCAATTCAAGGAAAACACTCTTGTATATTTTCTATAATAATCTACTTTCTTCCATTTGTCCTTATTCTTTCCTCAAAGAAACTCTACTGGTTATTAGGCCTTGAATAATAATCTTATATATATTTTTTGTTTTACTCTTGATCTCTTTGTCTTTTTCCTTTAATTTCCAGGGAGTTCCTTTAACTTTATCATCCATTCCTGTTACCATTATCTACTGTTATGTAACAAACTACCTCAAACATAGTACCTTATAATAACTATTTTATTATATCTCGTGATTTTGTGAGCCAAGAATTTAGGTAGCACTCAACTATTTAAGTGATGTTGATGGAGGTTACTTGGTGATATTCAGCTGGTAAATAGGGTGACTTGAATGGTCTAAGATAGTTTAATTCACATGTCTGGAGCCTTGGCTGGAGGCTAACTTCTGACCAGTGTGCCGAAATAGCCTCTTCAACATGGTGGTATCAGAGGAATCAAATGTCTTACATGGTGACTGGCACCTAGACATTATTTTCCAGTGTCTTTAGTGGTGGCTCTAGGGATCAATTCTGATGACCTAACCACAGAAGTCCAAAATGTCACTTCTACTACCTCATACTGGCCCAGTAAGGCCAACCCCTCCAAATCTCAATGAAAGAAATAGCAAAGAATATGTAAGCATTTTTAACCTGCCATATCCTTGAGAGGTATACTCACACACATATATATTTAATTTCTAAAAATTGTTTCTTTATCTCTAATCTGGTCTTTTAAATTTATTTTTAAAGAAAAGCTATATCTTTTTCCCTTCACTCTGGGTATATTAAATATTTTTTAAAGTTTTATTTCCCTTTGGCCCTTTCTCTTTCTGTATTGTGTGACATTTCTCTCTATTTGATTGCTTTATATTTCTCATTTTTGTGTAGATCATTTCCTCATAGCCCTGGAGATCTTGCCTGCTATTTGATGTTTAAGAAGGAGGCATTAAAAAGCTCATCGGACAGTGTGGGTGGGAGGATTTTTGTCAATTAGTTGGCTTCACTAGGTGATAGAGCTAAGTTTGTCTGTTTCATAAGTAGGTCCACAAATGTCAGTCCTCTCTATCTTAGTAGCTAGCCAGTTCTTGTGAATAATTTTACATGGAAATGAGACCTGCTGCCTAAACTTGGGTCTTAACATGGGGAAGGGAGTTGTGGGTTGACTTTCTCATGGTGGTCTGTAGTGTGTCCCCACGTGTTCTCTCTGTTTTGGGCCCAGCAGGCCAGTATGTTCAGTATAGTCATTTGCTTCCACATACTGAGTCTTTTTTTGTGTGGACTTTCTTCAGGGAACAAATCTCAATTTCCTGCAATAATTAGAGAAGGTTATAGGGGTATAGGTTGTCAGAAGGTGTATGGGGTCTAATCTTTCCTATAGAAGCTTTTAACCCATTCTTCTGTCTCTTATGTGTCATTCTTGTTACTCTCTGTTACACCAGATCCTTCCAGTCTTGAATGTTGCCTCTTGATTTTTCCCTCTGTGGGCATTTAGACTTCACCTTTCTATGCTCTGCCATGTTGGTTACCATTCATCAATTTACTTTACAGCTTCCCAAAATTTGATGAACTTTTTTCTCTGGTATTTTATCTTATATCCTCCATGCCCTTGTGGGTTTATACTAAAACAAATATTTGCTGTAATATTAATGCAATTTTGGGAGGTATTAGAGATTAACATGTATGTTTAATCTCCATATTTATGAAAGAGTTTCAAATATTATTTTAACCTTTTCTGTTTTTTAATTTTTCTAAGTTCTAGAGCTGCAATTAAGAAGAAAATTTAACTCGTTGCCTAGACCACCAACTCACACCATACACAAAAATAAACTCAAAATGGATAAAAGACTTAAACGTAAGACGGGAAACCATAAAAATACTAGAAGAATCCATAGGCAGCGAAATAGCAAACATATGTCGAAGGAATTTCTTCTCTGATAATGCTCCTAGGGCAATGGAAACTAAAGAGAAAATAAACAAATGGGACTACATTAAAATAAAAAGCTTTTTCACAGCAAAGGAAACCATCAACAAAACAAGAAGAAGACCCACTGCATGGGAGAACATATTTGCCAATGATATCACCGATAAGGGTTTAATCTCCAACATTTACAAGGAACATGTGAAACTTAATAATAAGAAGATAAACAATCCAATCAAAAAATGGGCAAAGGACCTAAATAGACACTTTTCGAAAGAGGACATACGGAGGGCCGAAAGACATATGAAAACATGCTCAAAGTCACTAATTATACTAGAGATGCAAATCAAAACGACAATGCGGTATCACCTCACACCTGTCAGAATGGCTATCATCAACAAATCAACAAACAACAAGTGTTGGAGAGGATGTGGAGAAAAAGGAACCCTTCTGCTCTGCTGGTGGGAATGCAGACTGGTGCAGCCACTGTGGAGAACAGTCTGGAGTTTCCTCAAAAACTAAAAATGGAACTCCCATTTGACCCAGTGATCCCACTTCTAGGAATATATCCCAAGAAGCCAGAAACACCAATCAGAAAGGATATATGTACCCCTATGTTCGTAGCAGCACAATTCACCATAGCTAAGATCTGGAAACAGCCTAAGTGCCCATCAGTAGATGAATGGATTAGAAAACTGTGGTATATCTACACAATGGAATACTTCGCTGTGGTAAAAAAGAAGGAACTCTTGCCTTTTGCAACAGCTTGGATGGGACTGGAGAGCATTATGCTAAGTGAAATAAGCCAGTCAGAGAAAGATAAATACCACACGATCTCACTCATTTGTGGAATATAGAGAAAAACATAGACTGATGAACAGGGACAGATCCAAAGACAGAGAAACAGCAATCAGACTATTAATCCGCAGAGGGAAAGTAAGGGAGGGAGGGGGTAAGGGGAAGAGATCAACCAAAGGACTTGTATGCATGCATATAAGCCAAACCAATGGACATGGACAACAGGGGGATGAGAGCATGAGTGGGGTGAGGGGGGAATGAGGACACATTTGTAATGCCTTAACTAATAAAGAATTTAAAGGTTTAAAAAAAATTTAACTGGTTGCTTATAGTCCAGAATGGTCAATAATAATAACATGTGATTTTCCATTTCAAAAATGTTTCGTGGCGATATTAACATTAAAAGATAAAGAGGATAGAGGACGTGGCTAATTATCAGCCAAATACAGAAACATTGATGTTTCTGGACCAACAGAGAATACAAACAAAAGGAACTACAGCTACAGTTATATTTTTACTACTTGTAACTCTTCTCTCAAGACAACACTCCCCTATCCTACAACTCTTCCTTTGCTGTATTCTAATAGGGTTGTTTCAGGTTCTTCTCAAGATGTGAGTAATAAGTTCCATTGCTGTTCAGCAAATAAATCTTAATTACCCCAAATCTGTCTGGGTGAGCTACTTGAGACAAACATGTAAACACTTCAAGGGTGGTAAGAGGCCATATAGGCCAAAGAAAGGGATAGGGGAGGAGAGTACTTAGGAAAATAAGTCCTTAGGACATAAAGTAAATGGAGGAAAATGTGGGTGGGTTTATTGTCAGGAGCTGACAGGGGACTATAGGCGGGGGAAAGAGAGAGAGGTATTTGGGCTGTTGGCCAAGTAAACTTTGAATTCTAATTGACAATTATTTTCCCATTTTAATAATGTGATTATTTAAATTGTAATTTAATTGAATGTAAACACTTTAAGTTCAGCTCAATTATACCTAACAGCTCATTTTGCAATCCCATTTCATTTCAGTTTCACAGATTTGTTTGTTTTACTTCAAGAAGTTTACATGTACTTCTAGCAAGACCCAACTATCCATTCATTCTCTCTCCTTTAATAAGGAATTTCTGATTTTATTTAAGGTGGCAATGTTCCAGGCTAAAAGATTATATTTCTTCTCCCCCCTCTAACATAGCCATTGATTATACACTGTCCAGTTAGATTTCAATGGAATTGCTTTATAGAACTTCCTGAAGTTTCATATTCCATTTGCCAACCAGGAAAGTATATATGGTTGGAGAACCATGGAGAACCATGGAGGCAGGGAAATAGCTAAGAAATGTAGGTACAAAGATGGAGGGTCCCTGACAACCTCAAAGCCCATTGTCTCAGCTCTTGCAATGCCTTGTTCTAGGCTCAATTTGTGAAGAAGTTACTGTATTTAAACCATTCTGCTTTGAGGTAGTTACATTCAGTTAAGCCTGATTCTTAGATGCAAAGAGAAATCCATAGGTTTGACTAAGGATTGCAGAATCTTAAAACATTTTATCCCCTATGAACTGTCACCTAAACTAAGAAATCTTTTTATACCGACAAAAAAATAGAACATTTTATCTTGAGGCAGAGGGCTAACACATAATAGGCACTGAATAAATATTTGTTGAGTGACCATATTATGTAAAAACGAATTAGTGAGAGCCTACTTATACCTGTCAGTTTAAGTATACAGAAATAAATAAATACGTTCTCTGTCCCAATGAGCTTTTAACTATATAAGGGTGATATAAACAATTAGCATTTATACAAGATGAAAGGAATTAAGTCTCATAGCAGAGGCACATGCAAAGCATTAAATGGCAGCAAGTAAAGTAATAGATCTACAAGAGTGGGTTTAGACCTTGACTGAAGCACAGAGTGATAAAACAAAGAAAGTAGATTGGGCAAGATTGTAAAGTCATGCTGAGAAAGGCTGACTTTGTTGTCTAGCTAATTGAGAGACACTCAATTAATTTTTACAGGGATAATTCTGGTGGCCATGTGAAAAATCTTCTGTTGAGGCAGAGACTTAAGACCGGAAGGGAAGCCAGTCAGAAGCAAGTCTCTGATTTTCCCCACACTTAGCAGGAAGAAGGAGAATTAATATCACTTTTGCGAGTCTCATGGGGCTGAAGTCAAGGCAAAAGGAAAGGTTTTCAGAAGAATAAGAGATGAGAGTCCCTTGGGTATAAACAGACCATTGGAAAAGGAATCACAGATGGACAGAAAGTTAGAGGAGATATTGTTATGGACTGAGTTGTGTCCCCTCCCTCAATTTATATATTGGATCTCTAAGTCCCAATGTGAGTATTTTTGGGGATGAGGCCTTCATGAATATAATTAAGGTTAAATGAGGTCATAAGGGTGGATCCTAATGCAATAGGACTGGTGGCTTTTTTTACAAAAGGGGGAGCCACATGAGGACGCAGGGATAAGGCTTCCTGCCAGGAAGAGAACATCACCTGAAACAAAAGCTAAAAGCACCTTGATCTTGAACGTCTAGCTTCCAGAAATGTAATAATATAAAGTTCTGTTAGTTCTGTGATAATATAAAGTTCGGTCTGTGGTATGCTGTAAATGCAGGCTGAGCAGACTAATACAACTCTATTGGGTTGAATAGAACCTGCGGAAGATACATACATTACTTCTGAGGGCTGGGGTGGATGGAGGCTGATCTCCATACCTTGTACCAGCCTCTTCACTCTTCTGTGGGAAGATGATACTGGTCAGAGCACAATGACAGAACCACATCTATTAAGCTCCTTCATCTATAAAACAGCAATTATAACGGTACTGACCTCACAATTTTCTTATGAGAAGTAAACACATTAGCAGTGATGATACATAAGAAAGAAATTGCTCAACAATATTAGCTATTTTTATTTTAAAAACAATTTTCACCAGCCCAAAATATGTTATGTATCCTGCCAAACTAAAGACCTGAGTCTATGACCCACAGAAAGAAATTTGGGGTTTGTTAACATGGTAGGTGTGTGTATAGGCATAAATTGGTGGTACACTGAATTCTATACCATAATAGATTAAATCATGGCAAGACTCAACTGTTCAAGCCATAACACTCACCACTGTGCTCTTTTCTTCCCAAAGTGAATTTCCAGAAAAGATAAAATTGTCAAAACATACTCACATGAATCACAGGTCTTGCCCAACACCAAACTACTAATGATTCAAAAGAAGCAAGTAAGAAGCAGGCACACATAGTATTCCTTTCCTGAGGGCCTTGAGCCTTCAAAACTAGCTTCCTAATTGTCCCTTTTCCCACACTGGGAGTAGAAAACAAGCACTAACACTGTGTGGTGTGCATGTCAGCTCAGCCACTTGGGTTTAGAGCTTCTTGGTTTTTATAGGCGTTTAGTCATTCAGGGGCAAAGATATTACAGAACTCATTTCCATTCTCTAGCCAGCTGTATCCCATAATTGCGTAAATTCCAGATTCACTTACAGTAATCAGTATAGACAGACAGGTACATCCTGCTCAAATCATCTTTTAGATAAGAACTTCACAGAAAATACCATTAGCCTGTCTACCAGGAAGTTTGGTGGATAGAGGTCCAGATTTCCTCTTGCCTGCTGCTAACTCCTCTATCCATGTGGCCTCCTGCTGGAAGGTGAAGCAGGTTAGAACAGTAGAGCATGGCTTCTACGTCCACCTGGCCTGGATTTAAGTCCTGGTTTACTATCATTGGCTGTAAATGATTGGAAGTTACCTAATCTACCATTACCTCATTTTTTGATCTGCATGATGGACCTAATAATAGTAATTAAATTTTTTCCACTCCAATGAAATTACTGTGGAGATTTAATGAGTCAATAAATGCAAAGTACTTAGAATAGTACCTGGCAGATAGGGGGGTTCTCAATAATATAAGCTAACATATTTAATGTGACTATGATTCTAAGAAGAGGGTTTGTGAATTGAATGTTTTTGTTGTATCTACCATCACTTACCTTTTACTAGCTTCTTCTTTTCTGCTCATAAACATGCCACATGTTCTCCATCTTAAAGGGACAGCTTTCTGTCTTTTTATAGGTCCCACCTCACCATACCTCTCTTAAGAGGATAAGGAGAGGAAATAGTTCTCAAATAAAAGAAGAAGAAATAAGAAAATATCATTGGGGGTTGGTCATTTTTCTGGTTTACCTCAGCAAACTATGGCACAATTCTCAGAGTTCTGGGATGAATTATATAAAGGTCTAGCAAGTTCACAGAGAGGCAGTTATATGTTTGCTTGGAGCTTGCTCAAATGTTTTATCAATAATGTTAATATCTTTTACTCAGTAGCCTTTTCACTAGCCACACTAGTCCACATTTAAAAGGTCTTATTTATTCCCTGCTTATAATTGCTTCTTAATTCTACTGAGTTTCACATTTTATTGCCTTCGCTCTTCCACACCACTAATTTGTTCCCCCAAATCCTCAAAATTAGCCAACTAAATTAGTGATCTGTTCAAGTTACTCTCCTGCTTAAAAATCATCTCTGACTCAAAATTTCCTACAAGATGAAGTCAAACTCTTTTACATAAACTCAGGGCTTGTCAAAATGTGATTCCAAAACTCACTTTTTAAAACATTTTATCTTATTATTTAAAGTATTACAAATATTAGTATATACATCTTCTTTTTTTCCCCATTGACCTCCACCTGGCCTCCCCTACCCTCTGGCACATGCCCTTCCCTCAACCCCCAGTGTCTTTCATCCATTGGTTATGCTTACATGCATGCATACAAGTCCTTCAGTTGATCTTTTACCCTCCTAAACCCTCCCCTGCCTTCCTGCTCTAGTTTGACAGTTTGTTCAATGCTTCTTTGCCTATGTATCTATTTTTGTTCATCAGTTTATGTTGTTCATTATATTCAATAAATGAGTGAGATCATGTGATATTTATCTTTCTCTGACTGGCTTATTTTGCTTAGCATGATGGTCTCCAGGTCCATCCATGCTGTTGCAAATGGTAAGAGTTCCTTCCTTTTTACAGCAGTGTAGTATTCCATCCTGTAGATGTACCACAGTTTTTTAATCCACTTATCTGCTGATGGGCACTTAGGCTGTTTCCAAATCTTAGCTATGGTGAATTGTGCCACTATGAACATGGAGGTGCATATATCCTTTCTGATTGGTGTTTCTAGTTTCTTGGGATATATTCCTAGAAGTGGTATTACTGGGTCAAATGGCAGTTCCATTTTTATTTTTTTGAGGAAATGCCATACTGTTTTCCACAGTGTCTGTGCCAGTCTGCATTCCCACAAGAAGTGAAGGGGGGTTCCTTTTTCTCCACATCCTCTCCAGCACTTGTTGTTTGTTGATTTGTTGATGATAGCCATTCTGCCAGAAATTGACACAAGCCATTATGCTCAATTAATACTAGTATTTGACAAAGTAGGCAAGAGCATACAATGGAGTCAAGATAGTCTCTTCAATAAATGGTGTTGGGAAAATTGGACATACTTGCAAAAAAGTGAAACTAGACCACGACCACCAACTTACACCATACATAAAAATAAACTCAAAATGGATAAAGGACTTAAACATAAAATGGGAAACCATAAGAATCTTAGAAGAATCCATAGGCAGCAAAATAGCAGACATTTGTTGTAGCAATATCTTTACCAATACAACTCCTAGGGCAATGTAAACTAAGGAGAAAATAAACAAATGGGACTACATCAAAACAAAAATCTTCTGCACAGCAAAAGAAACCATCAACAAAACAACAAGAAGGCCCACTGCATGGGAGAACATATATACCAATGTTATCTTCGATATGGGTTTAATCTTCAACATTTACAGGGAATTCATACAACTTAAGAAAAGGAAGATAAACAATCCAATCAAAAAATGGGCAAAGGACCTAAATAGACACTTTTTGAAAGAGAACATACAGAAAGCCAAGAGACATATGAAAACATGCTCAAAGTCACTAATCATCTGAGAAATGCAAAACAAAACAACCATGAGTTACCATCTCACACCTGCCAGAATGGCTATTAAAACTCACTCTTCAGTGGCATCTTTCACCATTCCCTGTGACCTAATCAATTCCTCAGACTCCTGGATGTGTCCTCATTCCTGAAGACATTATGTGGCCCTTTGTGTGTTTTATTTTTAATTTCTTAGCTTCATGTCTTTGATCACTCTCTCCTCTACTTGGATTGCTCCTTACGTTAAATTCTTTTATCTTTAATTCCTGATTTAGAAAACTTCCTTGATTCTCCTTGGTTGTTAGTTTCTCTCTCCACACTTTCACTCGGTACAATGGTTCTCAGCAGTGGAGTGTGGAAGGGATGAGGATTTCTCAAGGGACTTGTTCAAAGTATACAACATTCCACTCTTCACATCTCCCTGGGAATTAATGATGAAGTCTTTTGATTGGCACTCTTCTTTATAGCAGTTAAAGTAGATCATTATTATTCATTCACAGGCCCATTTCTGATTATAGACTGAGTTTCTCAAGGAAAGAAACTCTTAGTCACACACACATCTACCATACATAATATAGATACTATGAGATTATTTTTTATATTGTATGTAGGTTTTTATATTGTACCTACAACCTGAAATTTGATAAACTCACTTTGTCAATTTTCAGATTAAGGCTCTGTTTCCAATCATAGGTGGTAATGTTCCTTTCATTATGCTGGAGATTGTTATAGAAAATTAACTGTATACTTAATTTATTTTAGATTATGTGATATATGAATTATAACAGAGCATTTATTTCATTTCTCTCTTCTTTAAATTGTATTTCACTCTATAATCCCTTTCACAAAGAGTTTTATAGACAAATATAGAAAACATCTTGGGCATGTATAAAAATTACGCTTTATTTGTCTCAATCATAATAAGTCTATTTTAAATATACTATTCATGGAACATATTTGATATATTCAATGGTGTATAAGCTATAATCTATAAAATATGATTTTCATTTTTTTCTAAAAAGTAGAAAAGAAGAAAAATGAGAGCCCTCTGGTGAGCAATACTTTAAGTTCCAAATGTCACATAGAATATGTTCCTGATAGGATTTTCTAAATATTAAACAAACATATTTCTAAACAGATCATTAACAAAAAGATAAGATGAAAATTATTTCAACTCCTTAAATATAATTTAAGCACATTAATTTTTCACAGAAAATGCCTGATCTAAGTAATTCTTTTAGTAATAAGATCAATTCAAACCCACAGGAAAACTCAAAACAAGCAAGAACAAAATTTAAAATAAACTCATCCTTTCAATTTGCGTTTAGCTGAAATAGTCATACTATTAAAAACCAAAAAAAGTGATGAAATTAGAAGTTTTAGATTTTAAATTGTGCAATGAACAGATGCATTTTTAAAAATGTTTTCCTAATTGAAGTGAATATATTTAGTGTCTGCTGAAGCACATTTGGGTTGTTTCTACCTGTTGGTTATTGTAAATAGTGCTGCTATGAACACTAGTGTATGAGTATAGCAGATCCTAGAATAATGTCATTTTGTTCTATGTCATTTCATTATAAGATTGTTAAGATGTAATAGGAACTTAATTATTGCTTACTAGAGGCCCAGTGTACGAAATTTGTGCACAGGTGCAGTCCCTAGGCCTGGCTGGTGATCGAAGCGTGAGTGTCTGGAGTGGAAGGGCAGGTCCCAGCTGACCTCTGGGCCCTGGGCAGCACCTGGGCCTCTGGGCTCCCATGTGCCCCCCTCGGCCTGAATCATGGCGCCCAAGTCCCCACATGGAGAAGCAGTGAGTGCAGCTGGATGCCATGGGCTGGGGCAAAGTGTGGGCCTCTGGACTGCCCAGCGGTGCTGCGCAGGATCCAGGCGGGCAGTGTGCTCTCTCCCGGCCAGCCTTTCAGACCAGCTCCTGAACCAGCCCAAAGGGAGCCCGACCTGCCCCTGTGGTCCCAGCGGCTGCGGCCCAACACACCAAGAAAAGGCCATGTGGGTGCTGGGCGGGCTCCTTGCAGGTGCCCTGCACCTGAGCACAGGGGCTTCCCCAGCACGTGAGCCCTGGTGTCCCAGGGGAGGGTAGCAGGGGAAGTGAGAGTGAGCTTGGTGGACACCCGGCATTCTCACTGCACCTCTGTCCCCATCACCCTTGCCCCAGGTAGCTGGTGAGAGGTCGCAGTGCATTGCCGATGCCTGCCAAGTTCCATGACGCCCCCTGGTGGTCAGAGCAAGTCATAGTGAGCGGTCAAACTCCTGGTCTCCTGGTCAAACTCTGGGTCAAATGACCGCCCAAGGAGACAATTTGCATATTAGGCTTTTATTATATAGGATGTCATTTCACCATAGTTCCAAAAATATATCGAAGACATTATTTCAGTATGTGTTTTAAAAACGTGGGGGCATATACGTAAGAGGAGAATTGCTGGGTTAAGTTACCTCTCTGTTTAACTTTTTGAGGAACCACCGCACCTGCACTATTTTACATTCTACCAACAATGATGGTTCTCATTTCTCCACATCCTAACGCTTGTCTTTTTGATTATACACATCCTAGTAGGTAGTAAGTGGTATCTCATTGTGGTTGTGATTTACATTTCCCTGATGCTTAATAATGTTGAGCATCTTTTCATGTTCTTACTTGTTATTTGTGTAGCTTTGGAGAAATGTATATGCAAGTACTTCTGATATTTGCCTTTTATTGTTGAGTTTTAAGAGACTTTATAAATTCTGGATACCAGACTCTTATCAATGTATAACTTGCAATTATTTACTCCCATTCTCTAGCTTGTTTGATAATGTATTTTGATGTACAAAAGTTTTAATTTTCATGGATTCCAATTTATCTATTATTTATTTTGGTGGTCATAATTTTGGTGTCATATCTAAAAATCCATTGCCAAATTAAAGGTCATGAAGATATACCTCTACTTTTTTCTAAGAGTTTCATTGTTTTAGCTCTTGGATTTAGGTTTTAATTTACTTTGAGTTGATTTTTGTAGATGGTGTAAGGTAGAGATTAAACTCCATTATTGTACATGTGGCTATACAGTTGTCACAGGGCCATTTGTGGAAAAAAACTATTATGTCTCATTGAATGGTCTTGACATTTTTGTCAAAAAAGCAATTGGCCATAGACATATGGGCTTAATATGGACTCTCAATTGTATTTCATTTGTTTATATGTTAACCTTGTGCCAGTATTGGATTATCTTTTAAATTCTTTATTGTTTAAAGCATTACATATAGCATTACATGTCTCCTTTTCCCCCCATTGACCTCTCCTCAGCCACCCCACCCCCTAGCACATGCCAAACCCCCTGAGTGTCTGTGTTCATTGGTTATGTTTATATGCATGCATGTAAGTCCTTTGGTTGATCTCTTACTCTCCGCCCCATTTCCCTCTGAAGTTTGACAGTCTGTTCGATGCTTCTCTGTCTCTGAATCTATTTTTGTTCATCAATTTATGTTGTTCATTATATTCCACAAATGAGTGAGATCATGTGTTATTTATCTTTCTTTGACTGGCTTATTTTGCTTAGTATAATGCTCTCCATGTCCATCCATGCTGTTGCTAATGGTAAGAATTCTTTCTTTTTCACAGCAGCATAGTGTTCTATTGTGTAGATGTACTACTGGTTTTTAAACCACTCATCTGCTGATGGGCACTTAAGCTATTTCCAAATCTTAGTTATTGTAAATTGTTCTGCTATGAACATAGGGGTGCATATATCCTTTTTGGCTGGTGTTTCTGATTTCTTGGGATATATTCCTAGAAGTGGAATTACAGGGTCAAATGGGGGTCCATTTTTAAGTTTTTGAGGAAACTCCGTACTGATTTCCACAGTGGCTACACCAGTCTGCATTCCCACCAGCAGTGCAAGAGGGTTCCTTTTTCTCCACATCCTAGCCAGCACTTGTTGTTTGTTGATTTGTTGATGATAGCCGTTCTGACAGGTGTGAGATGGTATCTCATTGTTGTTTTGATTTGCATCTTTCAGATGAAAAGTGACTTTGAGAATGTTTTCATATGTCTTTGGGCCTTCTGTATGTCCTCTTTTGAAAAGTATCTATTAAAGTCCTTTGCCCATTTTTATTGGATCGTATATGAACATTCTTATTTTGTTCTTTTTTCAGAATTATTTTGCCACTTCATGGCCCTCTACTGTCCATATCAATTTGAGAAATGGCCTTTCCATTTTGACAAATAGAACCATTGAGATATATATATATATATATATATATATATATATATATATATTTCAGAGAGGAAAGGATAGGGGGAGAGAGAGATAGAGACATCAATGAGAGAGACACATTGATTGCTTAACTTCCATGCTCCCCCCACCCCCAGGGTCAGGGATCAAGCAACTGAGGTACGTGCCCTTGGCTGGAAAAGAACCCAGGACCCTTCATTCTGCAGGCTGATGCTCTATCTGCTGAGCCAAACCAGCTAAGGCAGGACCAATGGAATTTTGATATAATCTTTAGATCACTTTAGATAGTATTGCCATCTTAATATTAAAATTTCCAATAAAGAGCATTGATATCTTACCATTTACTAGTACTATAGTTTTCCTTAATTTTTTCATAGTTTTAGTAATGTTTTATAGTTTTCAATGTTCAACTCTTTCACCTCCTTGGTTAAGGTTATTTATAGTTATTTTATTATTTTAGATATTATAATAAAATAGTTTTCCTAATTTTTTTTGGGGGGGGTTATTCATTGTTGGTGAGTAGAAACATAATTTTGGTGTGTAAATCATGTACCTTGCAACTTTGCTGACTGTGTTTAGTGCTCTAGTTGGTTTCTTTTGTGCATAATTTAATTAGTGAATAAATGTTTTTAAACCTTTGAGAAAATGTAGCATATAATGTTGTAGTTTAATATTAATGTTACAATACTTTAAGGCAATGCATTTCAACAAATATGTGTTATTGTAATCAGAAAACAAATTTGTTTAATTCAATTTTATTTCATCTACTCTTATGACTTTTAGTCACCAGCAAGGTACCATGTACACAATAACTTTATAATTATTTCTTAATATCTAAACTGTCTTTACACAAGGCTAAGGACCCTTCACTTTAATCATTTTATTAAGTTATATCTAAAAATTGGTTTGATCTTATCTCCTCCCTATGTATAAAAGTGCCTGTTCCTGTATATGCAATCCTTATAGGGAAGTTATTTGCACACACAAAAACATTTAAAATAAACCAATATATAAAATCCTGTATGCTACAATAAAGTTCCAGTAATGGAAAAATATGCTTTGGCACTAGAGTGATACCTGTGGCTCAGAACCTGAGTCTGTAGTTAGAGAAACACAGAAAAAGTCAGAGGTGAGGATCCTTTGCGGAGTGTTCTGAAGGATGGGGAAAGGAGGTTAACTTTCAGGAGAGGGAATGTTCAGTGCAAACATGAGAAGTATCAAGGGAAAGAAATACATGGACAAGTTCTCTGCCTCTCCTACCATTCCATACAGTTTCAATATCACAGAGAATTGAACAATGAATCCACTGTAAAACAAAGTGATCTTTCGGCCAACTGACTCTAGATTATCTACATATCTTTGAAGTCTGATTATTTTTCAGGAACCCCAATAAGTTAATTTTAGAGGTATGTCCATTACATTTGGAGAGTCTTCTAATATTTTCTTAATTATTTTAGAGAGAGAGGCAAGAAGAGAGAGAGAGAGAGAGAAAGAGAGAGAGAGAGAGAGAGAGAGAGAAACAGCAGTTTGCTGTTTCACTTATTTATGTGGTCATTAGTTGCTTCCTGTATGTGCCCTGACTGAAGATTAAACCCACAACCTTGGCATATGGGGATGACATTCTAACCAACTGACCAACCCTGCCAGGGCTAGAGTCCTCTTACATTTTTTAGAAAGCCCAAATTGTGTCCTATAATAGGAGTGGTGAATGAATATACTAAATTCAAAGTGGGTGAAACAAAGACAGCAAAGATCTCACTGGTGAATATAGGAAAAATATGTTGTGACCTTTGAAAATAAGAGCTTTGCCCCACTATACCTGTTTGTTTCTGATAGTAAAAGTTACTTGAAGAAACCTAATTCTTAAAATATGGTTCCTGTATTGAAGCCTCCAGCTTTGTTCTTTTCAAAATTATTTTTATTATTTGGGGTCTCCTGGGGTTCCATATGAATTTTAGATTTTTTTCTATTTTTGTCAAAATTTCATGGACATTTTGATAGGTATTGTTTGAATCTGTAGTTCACTTTGGGTAGTGTGGACATTTAAAAAATATTAAGTCTTCCAATCCTTTGATAAGGAATGTCTTTTTGTGTCTTCTTTAATTTCAGCAATATATTTTTAAAACATTTTTATTGATATCAGATAGGAAGGGAGAATGAGAGATAGAAGCATCAATGATGAGAGAATCATTGACTGGCTGCCTCCTGCACACCCACTACTGGGGATCTAGCCTGCAACCCAGGTATGTGCACTGACCAGGAATCATAGGTAGACACTCAACCATCGATCCACACGGGCTCAGGCTGTGCCCCCCGCCTGGCAGGGCTTGACGGGGTACCTCAGGCCACACCCCCCGCCCAGGGGGTCTTGACAGGAGACCTCAGGCCATGCCCCTCGCCCAGCGGGGATTGACAGGGGACCCCTGCCCTGGCTCCAGGCCAGGAGATCTCAGGCTGCACCCCTCACACAGCGGGTCTTGATGGGGCACTCAGGCCACACACCCCACCCCAGCTCGGGGCTGGGAGACCTCAGACCCTGCCCCCCGCCCTGGTGCTGGGCTGGAGACCTCAGACTGCACCCCCCCACCCCAGCACTGGGCCGGAGGACCTCAGGCTGTGCCCCCTGACCAGCGGGTCTTGACGGGGACCTCAGGCTGTGCTCCTCACCCAGTGGGGCTTGACAGGGGACCTCAGACCACACCCCGCCCTGGCGCTGGGCCAGGGGACCTGAGGCTGCAACCCCGCCCAGAGGGGCTTGACAAGGGTGGGGCTGGCTGGGTCTAGGTCTCACCCAATGGGGCTGGGGCCGGCCAGATCTGGGTCTTATGCGTTTTTGAAGTGCGTGATGGTGGTGGGCGGGGACTTGACTCTAGGTTCCATGGCACACCCCAGACTCTGACAAGAGGGAGATTTTATATACATTTTACTAATTTTCTTTCATCTCTGACACTTCTATTATAAAGGGCCAATAGCAATATTAAAATATTTCTTCTCATGAATTATCTTTTAATGTGCATGAATTTCATGCACTGGGCCACTAGTAATTTCTATAAAAATCCTGAGACATATAATATAGATTTTGTCATTGGGTAAATTATGTGTATCATCATAATATATAGTTGCCTGAAGGAAATGATATTCTTTCTATGATTGGTTAAGAGTATTCTTTCCATATCTGTTTGAATAGCTTGTTATTTTTTTCTCTTTTATAAAAAGAAACAATTTCTATAAAAGAATAAGCATTCATGTAAATGACATACAGTATAAATAATATGTTATGTGCACTGAGAGTCTTAATATTTAACTTCAGTAATGTTTGGAATTGTTACTCTTCAAATAAAATTTCATTCATTGTGACATGACAGAGTTAAAATACAGTTCAATGATAATATTAGTATCTAAACAATCAACTTTGATATGTAACTTGATACAATTTTTAAAAAAAAGATAATTTACATTCACCAGAAGCCTTCTGACAAGGAAGAATTTAAAACAAAACATATGTTTTTATATTACCTATTTGGTTGGCCATAAAATATCATGTGTGCTTTTTATCTAAACTTAAGTTATGAACAATCAAGCTATTTTATATCTATAATGAATTTTGGCATCATGGATTCTGTTGTCCAGAACTTATGTCATTTGTAACCTTAGTTACTTTTTACCTATTTTATTGCTGGCATGTATGTCTGTATGCCAATAGGCATGCCCACAATTTTTTTCTGAGAGACAATCTTCTCTCTCTTTATATAATTAATTTAACACTTTATAGAGCAGGTCTATACTCTGATTTTCTTTACCTTGTGCTACTTATCCAACTGAAAGCACTCGCTCAGTGCCACTTAATGATTCAAAGATTTTAGTAGAAAGTGTTGTCTTAGCTGGACTGCAATAACAAAATATAACATGGTCTATCAACAATAGAAGTTTATTTCTACATTTATGAAAACTGAAAGTCTGAGATCATGGTGCCAGTATGATCAGGTTCTCGCGAGAGCCCTTTTCCAGGTTGCAGATGGCTGACTTCTCACTGTATCTTTCTATGGTGTAAAATATGTGATATAGTGCTCTGTCCTCTTAGTATAAGCTCACTAATTCTACTCATGAGGGCTCTATACTCATGACCAGTTACATCCTAAAGACTCCACCTCCACATACTATCAATGGGGATTATATTTCAACATATGAATCTTGGGGGGATGAGGGGCAGTCATGCACACACATTCAGTCTATTACAAATGTGAATACTATACTCTTGATGTGGCTTTTGCCCCCAATAGAGTTTTAATTGGCCTTTATTGCTTACAGCCTTCTCAGTTTTTATTTTACTTGCCAAAGATGAGAAACACTTGCATCTTTTATCCTAGAAAATGTTGGAATATTTGCAATATCTATGTGTTGTTGTTTTTTTATTCCTGCAAACTGGCCAATGTACTTCTTAGATTATATCATTCTTGTACTGCCCTACTTGTGTGTAACCAAGACACACAAATAATATTGCTTCCTAATCCCTTCATCTAAAACAGTGGTTCTCAACCTTTCTAATGCCGCGACCCTTTAATACAGTTCCTCATGTTGTGGTGACCACCAATTTCATTGTTACAAATTGAACATAATTAAAGTATAGTGATTAATCACAAAAACAATATGTAATTATATATGTGCTTTCTGATGGTCTTAGGCGACTCTTGTGAAAGGGTCGTTTGACCCCCAAAGGGGTCGCAACCCACAGGTTGAGAACCGCTGATCTAAAACCACACACTAAATCAATACATTATCTGCCTCTCAAGTTATCATAGGTGACACTTTTACTGAATGTGTTGCACAGCATAATATGGGTTGAAATCTTTACAGACACCCACAGAAATGTTTTTGGTTCCTATTGCCCAGGACTGAAATGAATGACATGACATTTAGAATTTTTGTCATTAGGACCCCTTTATTTGGCACCGGTTTTTGTGTCAGTAAAGATAAGCTACGGTGTGATAATAAATGATCTACATTTTATAATGATAATACCTAACATTTGATGATCATTGACTGTGTGCTAGTCATTGCTTTGAGTACTTTTTCTGTTCTAAGTCAAATAATAGTTATAACACCTTCACCTAGGAAATAGTAATATCCCCATTTTAGAGATGAAGGAATTAAGTCAAGAAGAGTTAAAGGGTTATTTCTGGGAAAAGGCACGTGAATTTCCACACTCACACTGAAATGACGATATCTAGTGCCAGAGTCTGGACTCAATTATTACAGGATATTGGTGCTCGTTAAGCTGTTCCTATAAGTCATACCTAGGTATATTTTAATACAACTTTATAATAAAAATATATTAGAATTTTCCAAATTCTCTGCCAAGTCTATATTTCTTTATACTATGACTCCTTATGTTTTCACTTGTAGGCCAAAGATGGCTTAACTGACCACATAACTTTTTTAGAAAAATTCACAAAATCATCCTACCATTCTTAAATAAGTATGCCCCTTCGACCTGCCATCAGAGAATTCCAGAATTGTGTTGTAAACCTGTAATAGGTAGTTTTGTTTTATATTTTTGTCATAATAGATAAAAAAGTTGATATAAATGGGAAGGAAGAAAGAAAGGTTTGAAATATTTTATGAATTCCCAAAACAATTTCTTCATGGCCAGTTTCTATTATATGATTTCCTCAGGAGACATTATGCTATGATCTTATGATCTTTAAACATCAGGTTCACTGCATGATGTGAAAGGGTTACGATGCCCTTAAATGGAAGCATTTGTGGGATATTTAGAAAAATGTATAGTAGGGAATACAGATGTAGCTTATTTTAACATCATCTTTTAAATAGAGTAGGAAAATTTTGTTTAATTTTTTTTTACTGAGTGACTTCTGTAAGTCCAAGTCCCTTGACAACTAATTCCTTCTTAGAGATCCAACTACTCAAACCTTTAGTTATCCATACGATTGTACAGGCTGACATGAGTTTCTAGACTGCTGAATACATTGAATACATTTAAATTAAATGGTGTGTGTGTGTGTGTGTGTGTAAAGACTGCTGATTTATTCAGAAAAGTTCAAGTATTTTTATTCAAAACAGAAATATAGATTGAGTAGCTGCTAAAAAGACATTGTAATTCATGAATTACAATTGGTTTATAGGAATCACAGGAATTAAATAAACCAAATATCTTATTAGAAGATAATTAAATATTTTATGAAGCTATTCACATGTTCTAAAATGTATACAGCTCTTTAGGGATGAAAAACCTCAAGATATATATGAATTATGCCCAAGATTTAAAGTGACTGTTTCAGGAGGAACTGATTGAGCTAAAAATAAACTATGGCCACCAAGAAAACACATTCTCCTAGGAATTTTTGAGATGAGTATGTTTAATCTGAAATTACACTAAAATTCATGTTTATGTGGTTACATTTTATAAAATGATGGGAACAAATATATTATACATTGCCTTAGGAAGTTTTTATCACAAAATTCTAGCTTCATTATGATTTACACATGGATTTTTGCTCATGGTTTTAGGTATTTTCGTTTATAGAAAAATGTTCTTACATGTTTCTTAGTGCTATGTGTATATTATTTCTTCTTTTCCTCTCTCCATAGCAAATTATTTTACTATCTTGACTTCTGCTATATTTCATCTCACTTTAGACATTTTTGTTTATATTTTATCTATTTTTGTTTTCAAATTATATTTTATTTACTAATAGAATATAGAAAGCATCACAGGAGTGATGTCTGAAAGACAAGAAATATGAAAAATAGACCACATATCAAACCACATTGTAGAGGCTCTTTTAACACTCATAAACATCAGAAAATCCAAGTGTTTAGGAGTCATATTCAAGACTCAAATTCACCTAAAAGGCATGCAATCTTTGATAAGATACTTAACTTTGTAGACTTCTACCTAATTTGGCAGAAAGACTAAGTGGGAAAATATATATAAGTATGCATAACATGATGTTTATAGCATATTAGGTTTACAATATGTATTTTATCATGGGAATTACATTTGAGAAGTAATCAAAGAAGGATAGGAGGAGTGAGAAGTTTGAGTCAGGGCAGGAGGAAGAGTCAACATGAGTGTGTTATCAAGGTCCCTGTTGTGGACTGTGGGGCTTCATTCTACCAGCATCTTCTTTGACGCTATTAGAATGCCCTCAGAAAGGTTCCATCTGAAGGATGGGATGTTGAAGCCTTTATATACTGGCTCCTGTCTCCCATTACCAAGGGTGGGCACAGAGGTTTAACTCTCTCACCCTTTCTGTATTTATAAGCAGGGTTAGTGGGCTACTATAGATTTAGAGAAGACTCTAGAGCAGAAACAGAAAAAAGGGTCACTTGTATTGCATGATGGGCCAACATCTGTAGCTGAATCAGAGGTTGGCCAAGGAGCTATGATATGCTATATTGGAAAATTTGCTACCATTTCACTTTGGGCATCCTGTATTAAATCTATCTTGCCATTGAGTTTTCAATGTGGTGGCAGGCATAACCTCTATGAACCACTAGGAGAATTGAATGACACCCAGCAATGAGTCATCCTGCCCACCTGTTTTTTCAGTGCTAATGCTGTGGTAGATATTCTCTGTTGGGCACTGACATAGACACAAATATCTGCATGATATGTACCCAAATAAATCATAGTTTATTTATCTGGTTTATTTATAAATCATTCAAAGAAGGCTTCATAGAGAAAGTGATAATTAGAATGGTCCTATTAGGGAGGTTTAGAGGAAAGATAATAGATTTGTAGAACATGTATTGAGTTTGAAAAAGGATGCATGGTATGAAAATAGAAGAATATTTTTGAGGCAGAGTAAATAAATTGATCTTGAATAAAGAAGAAGGACATCTACTCTGACAATATCCCAGTTACAGAAATACATGCAAATACCAAATATTAGTTTTATCTTATTTTATTTTCATATTCTGAAGAATAATATATTCAAATATTTTATATATATACATATATATACATATATACATATATATATTAGAGTCCTGGTGCAGGAAATTAGTGCACTGGTGGGGGGGTCCCTCAGCCCAGCCGGCTACCTCTCACAGTCTGGGAGCCCTCAGGGGATGTCCTACTGATGGTGGGGAGTGGGCCTAAGCCACAGTCTGGCTCTCTCTGCAGGAGGCAAACAGGCTGATCGGGGGAAGGTGCCACCCCCATCACCCCACTGTTGCTGCCACTGCCGGCCGCTGTGCTTTCAGCAACATGGACTCTAGTCTCTTCAGCATGAAAATATGACAACTTTCTTTAGGCATTTTCAAGATGTCTCTTTCATAGGATATGACATTTCTTTTTTTTTTTTTAATCCTCACCTGAGGATATTTTTCTATTGATTTTTAGAGAGCGTGGATGAGAGAGGGAAGACAGAGAGAGACATCAGTGTGAGAGGGACACTTTGATTGGTTGCCTCCTGCATGAGCCAGACCTGGGCCCGGCCAGGGAGGAGCCTGCAACCTAGGTACATGCCCTTGATCAGAATCGAACCCGAACCCTGAGGTCCTCAGACTAAGGCTCTATCCACTGAGCCAAACTGGCTAGGGCAGAATATGACATTTCTTAGCCCCTCCAGCAGCAGACCTTCGTTTTTTCCTCCAGGAGTGAGGTGGAAAAACCCTAGATCACATTCTTGGATTCTTATTATTCAAGTTACCAAGAACACTGTGAGTGGCATACAGAGAGCTTAGCCGATGAGCGGTCAGAAAAGGTGTTCCCTCTGCAGCTCACACACAGAGGCGGGACTACTGGCGTGTGCTGTGTTGGCTTAGGCAGGCCCCCCTGTGTGTGTCCACTCTGGGCCAGTGCCATCTGTGGCTTGCCTTACTGTGCACGTAGTCCCTTCCCACCCACCTGCGTGCACAGTCTTCTCCTGAGTGATCGTGACTGTTATGGTGTCCCAGCTAATTTGCATATAACCCTTCTCTCTCTCTCTCTCTCTATATGTGTGTGTGTGTGTGTGTGTGTGTGTATATACACATACATATGTGTGTGTGTGTGTGTGTGTGTGTGTATAGATATATAGATATATATACTAGTGGCCCAGTGCACAAAGTTAGTGAACGAGGAGGGGGGTGTCCCTCAGCCCAACCTGCACCCTCTCCAATCTGGGACCTCTTGGGGGATGTCTGATACAGGGATCAGGCTTAAACTGGCAGTTGGATATCCCTCTTTCAATCTGGAACCACTGACTCCTAACTGCTCACCTGCCTGCCTGCCTAATCAATCCTAACCACTCTGCCTGTCTGCCTGCTTGCCCCAACTGCCCACCGCCCCGCCGGCATGCTTGTCCCCAACTGCTGCCTCCTGCCAGCTTCTCACCCCCAACTGCCTCCCCTGCCAGCCTGCTCGCCAACTGCCCTCCCCTCCTGGCTTAATCACCCCTAACTGCCTCTGCCTCAGCCCAGTCACCATGGCTTTGTCCAGAAGGATGTCCAGAAGGTCTCCTAGTCTAATTAGCATATTACCCTTTTATTAGTATAGATATAAATAAATTGTCCTTTCACATATGTCCCCAATCTCCCTGGTACTTTCGCTTTTATTAGTAATCAAATCTTTTAGTTTCTGATATATTCCTCCAGAGATTTTTTCATGTAAATACAACAAGCACAATATTCTAATTTCCTCTTCCTGTTACTCAAAAGATGAGTACTAGACATAATTTTGCACTGACTTATTTTTTACTGAACAGTATCTTGGAGAAACTTAATATTTCTTCCTAAATCAAGAGTCCTTTATTTCTTAGTGTTTACCTTTATAATATAAAATGTGTTATACTTTGACATGATTTGACAACTTTAAATGATATCCTTTGATTTAAAGTACTTCAACAAATTTACTCTACTTACCACCTTTTTATCTCCTTTCTCCAATTTTTTTTTGTTTTTATGTTTTAGGCAGTGTGCTGACATAAGACATTTATGATCTATTCTGTCATACTAATCTCTTGGGTCTTAATTCTAATATTAAATTATAATGTAAACTTAAATATATTAAATGTCCATCCCAGCCTTTTGCCTAATTTTTACAATTATTACTTGGTTAGCTAAAATTCACCCTCATTACATTAACAATATAGAAGAAGAGATCAGGAAAAAATGCTTTCTGCATTCTTGTATTTTTAAAACTGTTTATAATCTTTTTCATGAAAAGTCAGGTTGGCTGAGTATGAAATCCTTGGATCCCAATTTATTTACTTCCTTATTTTGTAGTTCTGTTACTCTAACATATTCTCCATTTTTCCTCCACAGTCTGATTTTTTCACCCTCTTAGATGATCCTTTTCCTTAAGTGCCTCATGTTTTTTACTATTATGGTCTATTTTCTTTGGTACACATTCTACCTTTACAATTTGTACATTTAAATTATTCTTTTATTTAATTAATGTTTTCAAATTTGAACCTCCAAATATATATTTTGTTCGTGGAATTAGATAATATACATTCTTAGTTTATTCTCTATGTCTATTATTTCCCCTCTTGTCTTTTGTAGTCCTTTATTTTCACTTTTTAAAATTCATTTTTTTGCATTTTCATTCTCTGTGGACCTCATAATAATAATTTAAACTGTGTCTATTATTCATCACTCTTTTTTGAATAATATCATTATTTCTTCTATGATTGCGTTATCTTCTACTTCTTCCTTAAGTTCTAGGGCTCATCTCCCATATTTTGACTGATTCTATTAACTTCACATCTCTTTCTTGGGCTCTTTCAATTTTAACTTTATTTTTAAAGGAAATTGTGTCCTTTTAATTTTACGTCTTGAAATGTAATATTTTTATCTCCACCCATGCAAGAATTTTATGGTAAGAGTCTCTCATCTATTGGTAAGTTTTGGGGCATAGTGAACCTCTCCGAGTTTCTTCTTTGTACTTCCTCTTGCATATATTCGCCTGACTTCAGCTGCTTTGGCAGCAACCCTATTTTATTTTTTTGGAGAATGTAAAAAAAACATATATATAAGTATGTATACACATACATACATACTTAGTGTTGTTGAAAATGTACTTTGCAGATTTTCTTTCATTTTTTGTTGATTTCTATAAGAATCCAGGAGGAGAAGAAGAAACTGCCTTATTAAACTATGTTCATGCTTCATGTCCCAAATTTTGACTTCTCTCTTATTATTACTAAATTCTGGTAAGAAAATGTGGCTGTGCCATTAAGTTCATTAGAATGGTAATGAAATCATAAGTATAAATTCAGTGTCATGTAAAATGACTACTGTCATGAAAAACTATCATTAGTAATTGATTGATTGTGAAGAAAATCTTAGAAAGAAGACTTCCTGTGTATAGGAGATATTAAATGCTATTTTTCCTATTGTAAGTATAGCAGTTCATTATGTTGAGGACAAATGGAACAATGTGCATACTTAGAAGTTCACTTTTTTTTTTGTACATTTTTCTTAATGAGAATGGTAGAAATGATTAATTGCTTACTCTGATTCACAAAGCAGCTCAGAGGCCCAAAATAGCCAATTTCATTATTTTGCTGATTGTTTACACTGAGGAAGCCTCGTATGAATTACAGTTGTTGACCAGATGTGTAGTGATTTTTATAAACAAAATACTTTTCTTTGCAACTACTTAGAAATATGTACAACACATGCAACCAAGACCTTTTTTTTGTCAGTGTGAGAGGTTATCAACACCAGTTATCTTCAGTGTTTTTCTTTTAGGAAAATCAGATTATGGCATTAAGTACAGGAGAGGCAAAAGCCATGAAATTTGCTACACTGTGGAACTCCTGACTTGTTTGTGCACAACAGTCATCTGCTACATGATTAGAATACCAGTCAACCACAGCGACATTATTTTTTAATTAGTAAGCAATCCAACTACTGGAGTTGGAAAAATATTCAGTGAATCCAAGTGTAAGACCGCTCAAAGTTCAACAAGAAAGAGAAAGGACTCAATAGTTTCATAAATGCTCATTTTCTCCCTTGATTCTGCATTGTCTTGCACCTGCCTTACTGCTAAGATTCTTTCTACACAAGGTTTTAGTTTAAATTTAAATGAATTAACCAAAGTTGGCAAGAAATTGTATTCTCTTGATTCCTTAGCCTCTCTTTATTTAGTGAGAAAATAGATGCTAAAAGGGGATAGTTAACGAGAACTTTTGACTAACAGGATAGCAGATGTCATACATTTTTAAAAGCTGCATCATTTGTTTAAATTGATTTGAATTAATTTAACTTAACTTTCCCAAGAGAAAATCTGCTAAATATCCTGAAATCAAGTGAAAACCACATATTAGAAAGAGGTAAATTGTGCTAGATGACACTGGAATTGGTTAGAGTGAAAAATTCCCATTTAAAGAGGCTGGGAGATAATAAAAAGAACATGAATAAATTATTGGGAAAAGGGCATGTTTATGAAGGAGGCTTTCCTAGGGAAAGCATATTAAGTAGTCTGAATCACAGAAGACATGACTATGCTATTTCATGGTTGTCTTTTAATGTACTTCATATTTATGAAGTTGCATGTAGCATATCTGTATTTGTCATGCAGAACTATTTTGTTATCATTAAGTTTTGAGGAATAAACATAAAAAGACACTTCTACTTCTTGGTCTAACAAATACATCACAGACAAATATCTATCTATTGACAAGTGGGCAGGCAATGGAGGGAGAGACATAATTTTATATGAGAAGCATGAAGCCAGAAACCTTGCATGTAATACCTTATTACATTAATAAGATGTAAAGTTTAAAGTTATACCTTCAGTTTAGCCCCAGATGTATCCCTGCTAAATGCTTATAAAATCATACAAAAAATTCAAGTGAAATAAACCAGACACAGAAAGAAAAATAATCCATGATCTCACTTTCATGTGGAATCTAAATAGTCAAATTCATGGAAGAAGAGTATAGAATGCTGGTTGGTTACCAAGGGTGGGAAGGAAGGGAAAATAGGGAAATGTTAGTCAAATGGTCCAAATTTGCAGTTTCGTATGATGAATAAATTCTAGAGATCTAATGTACAGCATGCTGACTATAGTTAAAGATATTATGTTATATGATGGAAATTTGCTAAAGGTAGATCTCAAGTGCCCTTACAACACACACACAAAACAACAAAAACAAACTAATAAACACCACAATGATGAATGCCAGAGCCTGATTAGCATACCCACTAGCTATCAGGCAAATAGAACCAGAATAAGAACAATGCATCTTGATCTCATGGCACATCTGGATATTTCTGTTTCCAGTAGATACCCACAGAAGATGGGAAGAATCTATATCTCTAACACGACCTGCTGCCATCTGAATAAAATACCTAGGGGACCCTTCCTATTACCAGGTAGGTGCTACTTGTTGAGGATACCAGAATCCTTGGTTTCTTCTGTTCATAATTCCTATCTCTACGCTCTCCTATTTTGTTTCACATACAGAAATAGCAATTTCAGGAAACAAGTGGTCAGAAAGGAGAGGAAATATCAATAGCATTGTATGAACTTGATAGTTTTATAGTGAGGAGAGAAGAAAAATATTGGTTGTCATATTGCTGAGAATATTATTTTCTCATTCTTACAAAAATTCAGAGTATCAGAAAACCAGGTGTAGGAGAAGAGAAAATATGAGGTCTCTGTATGGCAGACCTCTCTGATGAAAAATAGAAATTAGATTGAGAACTATGAACATTAACCTCCTCTTTTGTTAATCTGAGAAGAAAGTCACCCTTCAATTAAGTCAAAATTGCTACCACTTCTATAGTGGTTAGTGTATCTCAGATATTGTTCTTAACCATTTTTATAAATTAAGTTATTTAATTTCATAGAAACCTTATGAGGGAGATATTGTCATTATATTATTTGTACTTTACAGATGAGTAACTAAAGCATAAAAAAGTAAAATCCACAAAACTAGTAAGTGGTGAAATTTGGCTAAGAACGTAGGCAATGTGAATCCAGTGCTGGACTTCTGGTCATTATTGTGTACAGAAAGACAGCAAGACCCAAGAGGGTCCTACATCAGACCTACTTCAGAGATCAACTTCAAAATTTGTAAAGAAACAAACATCACTGGAATCAATGAAAAAACATGACAGATATAAGAAAAAAAAAATCATTCTAATGAACCAGGGGAAGAGCTACTTCTGAAAAGCATCAACTATGAAATCCAGAAGAAGATATAAAATAATCATGTGGAATCTTTAATATTGTGTTAGAGAGAAAAGAAACCCTAAAATCACTAAGTGGAAACAAAAAGACAAAACAGGTGAAGTGAAGAGTGGTGGGAGATTAGAAGGAATTTCAAGAAAGTCAGACTCAATAATAGATTTAAAATCCACAATATACTATATACAATTTGCTAGTAACCAATAATCCTATATAATAAAAGGTTAATATGCAAATCGACAGAATGGTAGAACCACTGGAGGCTATGATGCACACTGACCACCAGGGAGCAGATGCTCAGTGCAGGAGCTGCCCCCTGATGGTCAGTGTGCTCCCACAGGGGGAGCACTGCTCTGCCAGAAGCCAGGTTCACAGCTGGGGCATGCAGTGGTGGTGGCGGGAGCCTCTCCTGCCTCTATGGCAGTCAGACACCCCCCTGAGGGCTCCCTGACTGTGAAAGGGTGCAGGCCAGGCTGAGGGACCGCCCCTGCCCCCCCCCCCCCCCCCAGTGCACAAATCTCATGCACTGGGCCTCTAGTGAATAGATAGAAACTTGAGTGAGTTTGCAAAAGACATGAGTTGAAAATTGATACTCCTGGAGAAAATATTAGACCAAATGAAAAGAAGGAATAATCACATGTACATAATAAAAATTGTTTTATGAGATGGAAAAAAAAAACACACCTGATGAATATGAAAAGAGCCCTCCATGTCCCATGCAAAATAAAAATTAAAAAAATCATGCTAAATTTTAAAGTAAAGGTAAAACATGTCTGCCTCTGCCTTTTTTATGAGCTCAAATAGTTTAGTAATAAGGGGAATTATCGATTTTTTATCAGTTTCATAAAACTCATCCCTAAAATCGCGTGGGCTTAGCAAATACAAGGCTGAGATGATTGCAGTTCCTCAGCAGAATTTTCCATTGCTTTCATGGTTTGGGCAGCCTATTCCTTCCTTGTTCAATGCTGGTCATCTGTATATTGTAGAGAAACATAGAGGCAATCTAAATTTTCAAAGTTTACGGTTTAGTTACATATTTTAAGATATTTAAAAAATATCTCCTCCATATTTGTGGTCATTTTCCCTTTCTCATTCCTAATGCTATGCCTGCAGTTCTGTTATTTCATCTGATAGCTTTCCCGGAAACTTGTTTATGTCATAGATCTTTTTCAAAGAACCAGCTTTTAAATACAATTAGCAATTCAACTGTATTTCTGCTTTCTTTTCTTTTAGCATCTGCTCTTATTTTTATTATTTCCTCATGGGTTTCTTAGCTTGTGTGGGCGGGGTGTTTTCACTAATTTCTTGAGTTGAATATTGAATTTGTTTTCATTCTTTCTTGATTAATACTAAGAGCATTTAAGGCTAAAACTTTTTTGTAGTGCAGTTACAATATCTAACCAGTCTGCAACTGAAACTTTTATTTTCTCAATGATACAGGACTTATTTAAGAGACTGCTATTAAATTTCCAAATAGATAAATGTTCTGAATGCTTATTTTTCTTTTAACTTTTTCTATTGTTTCTTAATTTTATTTTACTGTGGATGGAAAATGTTGTTTTTACAATTTCAATTTCTGGGAATTTTGAGAGATATTCTTTCTAGACTAACATGTGATCAATTTTAATGTTTCCATGGGAATTGAGGAAACTATGTTCTCTGCTAGAAGTCAAAGTAAACAATTAAATCAATTTTATTTATTGCATTATTAATTTCTAATTCATTCTGCATAATAGATATTGCTGGTTATAGCTGAACAAAATTAGTTTCTAAATTTCTATTTTCTGATGTCTAGTGTCTTTCCCATTCTCCCATTCTGATTGAGACTTATCAAAATAAGTACTCTGAACAGATGCATTAAAAAATCAAACATCAATTTATTGGGATAATATGTATTATGTATATATGTATGTTTGTGTGTGTGTGTGCGTGTATATGTGTGTATACTTTTAATTGTTTAGGTTACTTCCCTTTAAATGTATCTATTTAAGAGCACATTTGGAAAATTTTTCTTATTTATATTTTATTTTTTGCTTAATAAGGGATTTTATCCCATTTACATTTAGTTAGAGAAAACTTCATGTTTCCAAACAGTGTGTTTTATATATCATAACATTAATAAAGATGCCAAATTAAAATATTTTCCATAGATAAATAAGCAAATATTGAGTACTATAATAACTTCTTGAAAATTCAAATTTCACTCTAGAATATTAAAGGCTCTAGCAGTAATTGAATAAAGAAATTGGTTTAAATCTTATCAACTCTGCTGGCAATCTAAGTTTCTAGAATGCCCGAGGGAGATATTTTTGCATAGAAAAAGCTATTTATAACTAATTATGCTTTAAATAAACTGTATTTTAAAAAATTCAATACATTTAAAATAATTTTAAAGCAGTCTAGATAGTTGACAAAATAATCTTACAGTTCTAGCATGCTCATAATTTAAAAATAACCATTACAGATTAAATATGTATAAAATTAATTTTTCTTAATTATTCAAATATAGCTTTGCAGGCACAATTTTGTATATTTTTAGTTTAGAATTGTAAGACAAATTGTCAGTTTTTTAAATATGAAAAAAGTGAAAGGACTAAGTAAAAAATAATAATAAAAAAAGAAAACAATTAATAGACACAGACAACAGTATGGTGATTACCAGAAAGAAAGGGAGGTGTAAAGAGAGGTAGAAGAGGGTAAAGGGGAGTTAAATGGTGATGAAAGGAGAGTTGACTTTGGGTGATGAACACATAATACAATATACAGATGATATATTATAGAATTGTACACCTGACATCTATATAGTTTTATTAACCCATACAACCCCTAGAAATGCAATACTTTTTTATAAAAGAAAAAATATAGCTTAGCAAATACACAAAATACTTTAAAACATATAGCAAAAATAAGACAATTACATAACTTCGTTATCTCTATAATTGATACTTTAAAAGTAATTAATAACTTTGTATTTTAGAGCAGCTTCATGTTTATAGAAAAATTTAGCAGAAAGTAAAGAGAGCTCCCTATAACCCTTCTCCTCCTGTCACTCAACCCACATATAGTTTTCCCTATTATTAATATCTTGCATTGGTGTGGTACATGTGCTATAATTAATTAATATACATTGGTACATTATTATTTACTAAAGACCAGGATTTACTCTTTTCTTTGTACAATTATGTGTATTGGCCATTACTGTATCATATAGAACTATTTCACTGTATTAAAGATCCTTTCTGTTTCACCTATTGATTCCCTCACCCGCAGCAACCCCTGACAATTTCTAATCTTCTTACTATCTTAATAATTTTGCCCTATCCAAAATGTTATACAAATTCTCCTCAAATCCTAAGTTGAACCATCGTTAAGTCAGAAATTATGATTAGTTGTAATCATAACCAATTGAAAGTTAAAAATAAGTTAAAAATGCATTTAAGCCCTAGCCGGTTTGGCTCCATGGATAGAGAGTTGGCCTGCAGACTGAAGGGTCCAAGGTTCGATTTCGGCCAAGGCCACATGCCTGGGTTGCGGGCTCGATCTCCAATGTGGGGTGTGCAGGAGGCAGCCAATCACTGATTCTTTCTCATCATTGACATTTCTATCTCTCCCTCTTCCTTCCACTCAGAAGTCAATACAAATATACAGTGGGGCCTTGACTTACGAGTTTAATTCGTTCCGAGACCGAGCTCGTTAAGGAGCTCGTTAACTCAAGTTACTCTATTAACTCAATGCAAAGAATCAGCCGAGAGACAGCTGGTATCTCAAAAAACTCGTTAGTCAGGACACTCGTAAGTCAAGGCCCCACTGTATTTAAAAAATGCATTTAATATACCTAACATACCCAACATCATAGGTTAACTTGGCTTACTTTAAATATGCTCACCACAAAATATTAAAAAACTGCTTGCTGTTTGACGGTCTGACCATCAAATCTCAGAGGGAAGGTAGGGGTGGGTGGGGTAAGGGGGAGAGATCAACCAAAGGACTTATATGGAGGCATATAGGCCTAACCAATGGATTCAGACAACAGGGGAGTGAGGGCATGAGTGGGGGGATGGGGCGTAATGTGGGGATAAGGACACATAAGTAATAACTTAATCAATAAAAATTTTTTTAAAAATAAAGAGCAATACAAAAACAAGCAAACAAACAAACAAAAAACAAAAACAAAAACTGCTTGCTGTACAGTATGCTATAGAGTATTGGTTGTTTATCTTTGTGAACACTGACTCACATACCTTTGCGTATGGCTGACTCAGAGCTGCGACTCAGGGCCACTGCCCAGCAGCATGAGAGAGAATCATATAGCATATGGCCAGCTCAGGAAAAGAGTTTGGGTTTCTCATCATCATAAAGTCAAAAGTGATTAGTTTGAATCATAAAATATGCAGCCTTTCCAGGCTGGCTTCATTAACAATATGCATTTTAGGTGCCTTCAGAACTTTCGGTACCTTAACAGCTCATTTCTTCTTAGCACTGTATATTATTCCATTGTATGGATATACCACAGTTTAACCATTTATCTATTGATAATTTGTTTATGCATTCACCTATTCCAAATTTTGACAATTATGAATAAAGCTTCTATAAACATGTATGTGCAAGTTTTTGTGTGGATATAAGTTTCCAACTCCTCTGGGTAAATACCAACAAGTGTGATTGCTGGATTGTATGGAAAGGGTAAGTTTAGCTTTGGAAGAAACTGTCAAAGTATCTTCAAAGTGGCTGTATCATTTTGCATTCTCATCAGCAATGAATGAGAGTTGCTTCATATCCTTGTCTGTGTTTGGTGTTATTGTTCCAGATTTTGGCCATTCTAATAGGTAGTGTCATCTCATTGTTTTAATTTGCCACCTCCTAATGATATATGCTGATAATCATCTTCTCATAGGCATATTTGCCATCTGTTATAGTATATTTTCTTTGGTGAGGTGTCTGTTCAGGTTTTTTTTCCAATTTTCAATTTTTTTTCATTTTCTTATTGTTGAGTTCTAAGGGTTATTTGTATACTCTGGATACAAGTTCTTTATTGCCATGTATTTTGAAAAATTTTTTCCAGGCTGTGGCTTATCTTTTCATTATTTCACATTTAAAAAACAAAATAACAAGAGAGCTCACTGCATGGAAGAACATATTTTCCAATGTTACATCTAATAAGGGTTTAATCTCCAAAATCTATAGGGAACTCACACAACTTAACCAAAGGAAGATAAACAATCCAATCAAAAAAATGGGCAAAGGACTTTAATAGACATTTCTCAAAAGTGGACATATAGAAGGCCAAGAGACATGTGAAAACATGCTCAAAGTCACTAATTATCTGAGAGATGCAAATCAAAATGACAATGAAGTACCATCTCAGACCTTTCAGAATGGCTATCATCAACAAATCAACAAACGACAAGTGCTGGAGAGGTTGTGGAGAAAAGGGAACCCTCATGCACTGCTGGTGTACACTGCTGGGAATGCAGACTGGTGCAGCCACTGTGGAGAACAGTATGAAGTTTCCTCAAAAAATGAGAAATGGAACTCCCATTTGACCCAGTAATCCCACTTTTGGGAATATATCCCAAGAAATAAGAAAGAATATATGCACCCATATGATCATAGCAGTGTAATTTACAATAGCTAAGATTTGGAAACAGCTTAAATGCCCATCATCAGGTGAGTGGATTAAATATGTTGATACATCTACACAATAGAATACCATGCTGCTATAAAAAAGAAAGAACTCTTACCATTTGCAACAGCATGAATGGACCTGGAGAGCATTATGCTAAGTGAAATAAGCCAGTCAGAAAAGTATAAGTACCACATGATCTCACTCATTTGTGGAATATAATGAACAATGTAAAATGATGAACAAAAATAGATCTAGAGACATAAAACCATTGAACAGACTGTCAAACCTCAGAGGAAAGGCACGGGAAGGTGGGTAGGGGAAGGAGATCAACTGAAGAACTTGTATGCATATAAGCATAACCAATGGACACAGACAGATGCGGGAGGCGGGGTGGTGAAAGCCTGGGCTGGGAGGAGGTCAATGGAGGTAAAAGGGGGACATATGTAATATTTTCAACAATAAAGAATTCTTTTTAAGGCACAAATAGAAAGAAAGAAAGAAAGAAAGAAAGAAAGAAAGAAAGAAAGAAAGGGAGGGAGGGAGGGAGGGAGAGAGGAAGGAAGGAAGGAAGGAAGGAAGGAAGGAAGGAAGGAAGGAAGGAAGGAAGGAAGGATGGGAGGGAGGGAGGGAGGGAGGGAGGAAGGAAGGAAGGAAGGAAGGAAGGAAGGAAGGAAGGAAGGAAGGGAGGAAGGAAGGAAGGAAGGAAAGAAGAAAGTATAATCTTGCTGAACCTGGCATACACTTATCTGCCAAGAGATGCTGATGGATCATCTCATGTTAGCTTATACTAATGTGTTGAAAAATGAAGACACTCTGTTTTTATCTGTAATGCTAATGGCTATGGTATTCCATTAATATTAATAACAGCAATAATAGTAGTAACAATAATAAAAGCAGTTGACTTATTTTGTTGTTGTTGTGCCAGGCACTGAGCTAAATGCTTCATGTGTGTCATTTCATTTACTTCTCCTAACAACAGTAGTTACTACTGTTATTATTATTTTAATACTAGAGGCCCAGTGCACAGATTTGTGCACCAGTGGGGTCCCTCGGCCAGGCCTGCACATTCTAGCAATCTGGGACCCATCAAGGGATGTTGGATAGCTGGTTTCGGCCTACAGACCTGATCCAGACAGGAAGGAGCCCGATCCCTGCAGACCCAATCCAGATAGGAGGGACCCTGATCCTGTGCATTGAGCATCTGTTCCCTGGTGGTCAGTGTGTGTCATAGCGACTGGTCGACTGGTCATTCAGTCGACCAGTGGACCGGTCGCTTAGGCTTTTAAATATATACTAGAGGCCCAGTGCATGAAAATTCCTGCTCTCAGGGGGTGATGGTCGGGGTCCATCATCCTGGCCTTCGCCCTCTCGCAGTCTGGACCCCTGGGGGGATGTCCCTGGGGGATTGTGCCTAAGCTGTTAGTCCCACTCCCCAGGGGATTGGGCCTAAATTGGCAGTCAGACATCCCTCTGGCAACCCAGGAGCTCTCAGGGGATGTCTGACTGACAGCTTAGGCCTGCTCCCCTAAGCCATCAGTCAGACATCCTTAGAGCTGCCGAGGAGGCGAGAGAGACTCCTGCCACTGCTGCTGGCTGAGTGGCGCTCCCCCTGTGGAAGCACACTGACCACCAGGGGGCAGCTCCTGCATTGAGCATCTGCCCCCCGGTGGTCAGTGCATGTCATAGCAACTGGTCATTCCACTGTTAGGGTCAATTTGCATATTACCCTTTTATTATATAGGAAATGTGGCAACATTCCAGCATGCAAAGATTCCATAACTTTCTATTGCTTTTCAAATCTATAGTATTATGTGGGGAAGAGTTAAGTTATCTAATATCTAATATTGGAACCAATCAAAAGGCTCCAGATAGAGTAGATGAAATTTCCCCCCTTTGTCTGAATTTTGAAAGATCAAGCTTTTTACTTCCTGACAGGTGGGTGCTTAAGTAAGGGTAAAATGGTTCCTAATTGTCCTTTAACACTTGGAGTGGGGGAAACGAGTTAAGTCGGCTCGCGTGAATTGCGGGTACTCCGCGGGAGCCGTCTTAACTCGGTTCATATAGATTTGCGGAGGAGTGCGGGAAACGTGTAAACTCGGGCCGATTGTAACTGCGTATTACCAAATATTTGTTTGTTTGCCGTTCACAAAGATACCTACCTGCGTATGCGAACCGTTTCATACCCATTGGGGTAATAGGTATCATAAAAATCCCTGATTTTGCGCGGGAAACCTAAATAATTGCCCGCGCCATCTTATATTTTGGCGGGAAATTCACCCCACACCGGAGTGTTAAAATGTTTTTACAAAGTTTGCATGCTCATTTAGCTTTGAAATAAAAAGCTTCTTAGTAAATCAAAGATGCTTGGTTTAAGATAAAGTGATGGAATTAAAGGGGAAAAAAAAATCCTGCAAGGACTGAAGTATTATCAGAGGTCACTTCCAAATGACTAAATTTTCAGAAACTCACATCCATCTCAAACACTCTTGGCTGATTTCAAAGAGAAGCTATTTAGCTTTGTTTGCTAATTAATTTAATTCAGAAAAAATGCATAATTCAGATTGACTCAAAATTATAAAATTAATAGCAAAATGGAAAATCATACCCACAATTGCAACCATAATTAGTTTTTGTTTGTTTGTTTTTTAATATTTTATTGATATTTCACAGAGAGGAAGGGAGAGAGATAGAGAGCTAGAAACATCGATGAGAGAGAAACATCGATCAGCTGCCTCCTGCACACCCTCCACTGGAGATGTGCCTGCAACCCAGGTACATGCCCTTGACCGGAATCGAACCCGGGACCCTTCAGTCCGCAGGCCGGAGCTCTATCCACTGAGCCGAACCGGTTACGGCCATAATTAGTTTTGATCATGTGCATAACTGTCAGTGGCCAAAGTGATTCAAAAGAGTATAAGCTTCTGAATTTGAAGAAGGCTTACCCTACAAAATTGGTTGTGTAGAAGAAAGTATTTTATGATTTTATGGATAAACATAAGTTATTATCATTTAAGAAAAATAACTTGTGTCACTATCTGTTCAATGATTAAGAGCATGCAGTCTGGAGGAAGACAAGCTTTTGCTTTAATTTTAAGCACTTTTTTCCCCATTTAGAATCCATGTTGTCTTAGACAAGTCACATAGTCATCCTCACCTCTTTCCTGATCACTAAAATGGGAATAAAACTACTATACCGTATATTAGCGTAATTATAAACACTAACCAGTATAAAATGTAGGAAATATATTTAAAATATGTAGTTCTAACCAGAGGGCAAATACGTCAAAATGGCAGCTATCATTAAGAGATTCATTTGCTACCTGCATCATGGCTTGATTCTGTGGATCTTATCTTGCTAAGGAAATCGGTACATCCTTACAAACTAGCAACTAACTAAAATAGGAGAAATACATTGTAATTCTAAAGTTAACACAAGCATACTTGACCTTTGGTAGTTTAAAAAAACCTATCTTTTTCAATTTCTACTTGATTTAATAATTGACTCATTTAAAAATGCACTGGGTGCTTGCACTTTAACGTTCACCATTCTTTGTAGTGAAGTAACAAATATAAATAAGAGATTGCCTTTCCACATATCCAAATGTTCTCTGTAACACATATTGCTTGGAGACTTTTACCATTCCTCTTGAGATGATTAGAAAAATTTTGGCAGAGGCAAATAGGTAGTGTTGACAGGGACAGGGATTACAAAATTAAGGAAGATATTTAACTATTTTAGAAATATTATGGTTGCTAATTTCATTTTATTTCCCAAAAGTTTTTTTCAGGGCTTTTTAAAAGAAAAACTTTGCCCTTCTTTTTTTTTCCTTCTAGGCTCTTTGGCTAGTCTAATAATTAAAATGACATAAAACAAATTAATGGGAGAAAAAATTAATTTTGTATTGTTATTGGAGAAATTGGGGTATCCCCTTCACTAGGTGATGGGAGTGGCGTCCTTATGATATCTTGAGAAAAATAATTTTTTGAGACTCCCTCATGAGGACGAGTGATTTTTAATTTTTATTTATTTCAGAAAGAAGGGAGAGGAACAGAGAGATAGCAACATCAATGATAAGAGAGAATCATTGATTGGCTGCCTCCTGCATGCCCCACATTGGGTATTGAGCCTGCAACCCAGGCATGTGCCCCAAACGGGATTTGAACCATGACCTCCTGATTCATAGGTCAACGTTCAACCACTGAGCCATGCCATCCGGGCAGGATAAGTGATTTTTATTTGCATGGACTTACATCCCTGGGTTTCCAAAGTTCAGTTATAGAAGAGGTATAGCTGGGGCTTCAGTAGAGCTAGAAACAAAGCCAGTACCCAGAGTTTTCTTTCCATGTTGGAACCAAGTTCAGTTCAGCATCAGGCTAGCAGCAGTCCATAGTCCGTTGTGGTGGTCTGCTGGGGTCTAATCCCAGCGGGTCCAGGGGTCCCCAAAGGTGTGGACGGAGTCGGCGAAGAAGGAATGACACAAAGACAGCCTTCAGTTGATCAGCAGCCTAGTCAGGACCTCTAGCCAGGATCTCCAGCCAAAGTTCTGGTCGGAGTTCTGGTTAGGAACTGATGAGGATCTGATGTTTATTGTCTTGTTACATCCGTATTTATACCAGCCGATTTTAATCCTGTCAATTTCTATTACAAAGGTTAGGGCGTTTCTTATCTCCATTCCAGGGAGTAAAGATTATGTAGCTTAACTACCCGCCTGGCCCTTAATTAAAAGGTTGTATCCCCTCCCTAACCTCAGGGAAAAATCCCCACCTGGGGAAACAACCGTTCTCAGAAGGTGACCTTGGTTAAAACACATGGCACTAAGGAGAGCAAACATATTAAGAACAATATGCTATATATGCCAGGTCCCTTGAAACATATGCTGTGCAGATGTTTCTTTCCTGCAGCGACTGTGTCAAGCAGCAAGGATGGACCGGCTTCCGGCAGTGGTCCACATGGCTGTGGGCCATGTGGGTGAACACAGGAGAGAGCACCACAAACAAGAGTCCCACAGGCATAAGAGGAACCAAAACCATAAGAGCACAAGAGCAACAAGAGGGTGAGTTTCTCTGTTTAGGGAATTAAGTATCCCAAGTTTCTGAGGGCTTGCAGTAAGCTACGCCCATTCTGGCCAATGACCTGTTCCCAGGTGTGACTGACAGACAAGTACCTTCCCTATGTCACCCCAGCTTTACTGAGCATGTGTCTGTTTTCCCTCCTGTCCAGTCCCTTCCCCCAGTGATCTGAGAGGAATAGATCAGTGGCTCCCCCGGGAGTGCAAAGCTGTAGCTTCCTCATGGAGCTGCCCAAATGACATGTCTATAATATTTGGCCTTCCCTTCATCACTTTCCTGTTATTAATGACTAGTTAATTACAATAGTATCAGTATGTACAGAAACCCCCAAAACAGTCAGGTAATTGAGGCTTATATACCTTTCTGAGCTAAAGAGAAGGGGATAGGGCCTAGGACTTCAAAGGGGAGGAAGACAATTCACAGGAAAATGGGAAAGCAAAGGTTTGGTCAAAAATGTCTGCCAGGCTATGCAGATAAGCTTTTCTAGAGTAAAAAGTTATCTCTAATAATAGTTCTCTTCCAAGTTTAGGCCCCCTACTTAAATATTATACTGATTGAACATCACACACCACGTCTTGCAAAGCTAGACATCTTCTCTGTTATTGACAGATTCTTTACTCTCAAAGATACTTCACAGTGGCAGCTACCTAAAGAGATCACCTGCTGGTCACAAAATATTTTTTAAAAAGGAGCCACTTACTAGCATCCTTGCTTCTTTATTATCAAATCAAGGTTAAGAAATCTTGGGAGTCTTTAGTTATTTTGTTGCCTTTTTAAATATCATTTAGAAATCCTATATAGCCAAAGTCTTTTCAGCATGAAATTATTACTTAATACACTGCTGTAAAAATTTGAAACATTTTAATATATTTTTTGCCAGTCTCATATTTTTCATACAGTATGATTTATTTTTTGATTCATTCAACAATGTGGATATCATTGGGTGACCAAAATCTTTCTTTTTAACTTTTTACATTTTAACATGATATCATATATCCTATGTTTCTGCTTTATTTTGTAAGACTTCAGATGCCCATTTCTGTTTACAAAAATCTCTTCATATTATTTGATATTACTTGCATCTGATAAATCTGCTCACTTATCTTTCACATTAAAAATATATTTCAGGCCCTGGCTTATGTGGCCCAATTGTTTGAACCTCATCCTGTCACCAAAAGGTCACCAGTTTGATTCCCCATGAGAGCACATGCCCAGGTTGTTGGTTCAGTCCCCAGTAGGGGTGTGTGTGGTAGGCGACCGATGGATGTTTCTCACATCTATGTTTCTTTTTCTCTCTCTTGCATGCTCTTCTCTCTCTCTCTTCCTCTTTCTCTAAAATTAAAAAAACAACAACCATGTTTTAATATATATTTTAGGAAGATTCTTATAGGGCCTGTGGTGTAGATCAAAAGGCATATAAAGAAAAAATAGCTACACATCTTTTTCATTTCTAAAATTTACTTCTACTCTAATAAAATAAATTCAACAAAATATCTTAGCTAACATAAAGTAACTCAAACATGGAATCAAAAAAGTTAATACATTTCTGACACGTATATTCATGTGATTATATGATGTCTTCTTTTTTGTGTACAATGAATTCTATAAGAGTCGGGTCCTAGCTGGTTTGGCTCAGTGAAAAGAGGTCTGCCTGTGGACTGAAGGGTGCCAGGTTCGATTCCTGATAAAGGCACATGCCCAGGTTGTGGGCTTGATCCCCAGTAGGGTGCATGCAGGAGGCAGCCGATCAATGATTCCCTCTCAGCATTGATGTTTCTATCTCTCTCTCCCTCTTCCTTCCTCTCTGAAATAAAAAAAATATATATTAAAAAAGAATTCTATTACAGTAGGAAGATAAAAAATACAATCATTATTGTGCTTTATTATCTAAAAATGCATAAATAAATTTTAATTTATTCTACTTTAATTAATTCCTAATTGTCAGTATTTGTTTATTCTGTTCATTCAATAGCACATGAACACTAAAATCTCTTATTTTGGGGAAAAATATGTAGAACACAGTATTTATCACCTGTTTATCCACAAATTTTATACTAGCATATCTTGTGGTTAAAATTCTATGATCAAATATATCAGTGATTTTCAATTAGTGTGCAACAAGAGTGTTTAGAATATGCACTGACCTCTTTTTCCTTTGATTGTCAGATTTAAAAAAATGACAACAGCCAACACAATAGTCCTGTGGTGTGAATGAATCAAAATACGACCTATTTTGTTTTGTCATGTTAGGAAAAATGTATTTTTTTGGTGTGCCACAGAATTTTTAGTAATTAGTTTATGTATGCCATGAGATGAAATAGATTGAAAAAACCATTGAAATTTATCATTCTAGTACATATGGTACATAATTAACAATTTAAACTGAACAGAAAATTGCGTTTTCTTTGCCGGCCCACATTTTTTCCACTAACAGCAGGAAACAATGTTTCTTATTTACTTATGTAAAGTCGATCATTTCATATTCAATTTCAATTTTTTACTTGAATTGTAATTATTTACATGTAGTTTATAAAAGGCTTTATTTTTCTCATGACAGCTTTTGGGAAGAAAGATTTTATTTCACTTGAGCCAAGATTATGCTCAAATTGGTTATCTTCTACATCTCATGCAAATATTTTCCTAGTCTAAATATAATATTTAAAAACAATTCTGTATAATTATAGGCAATGCCTGCCTTTGTTTTAATTTTTATTCTTCTAGAAATATAGGAAGTAAATAGAAATCTGTCTCATGGATTTGAGACTTATACCTAAGATATACACTAATGATGCAACAAACTGTTCTATAATATAAAAAAAATTAAGATACACATTTAGATTAAGAAAAGATGAATTAGCTTTATATATTTTTTAAATATATAAAGTTTTTTAAGTTTAGGGGATACAATTGAAGTATAAGTTAAAAGGAGAAGAGAAACTTTGATAGAAGAGAGCTACATGTTTATACAAAATAGAAGGGGAAATATTTCAAAGAAAGAAAAGAAATAAATGATGTTCACAAGGAAAACAGCAAGAGTAGAATTAGGTGATCATAGAAAAGTTAAGACAAGATGAGAGAAAGAGTGCAAACAAGCAATCAAAGTAATGACCAAGAAGTAAGAGTAGCCCAGCCAGCGTGGCTCAGAGGTTGAGCTTAGATGTATGAGCCAGGTACAGGGGTGGGCAAACTTTTTGACTCGAGGGCCACAATGGGTTCTTAAACTGGACCGGAGGGCCGGAACAAAAGCATGGATGGAGTGTTTGTGTGAACTAATATAAATTCAAAGTAAACATCATTACATAAAAGGGTACGGTCTTTTTTTTTTTTTTTTTTTTTTTTTTTTTTAGTTTTATTCATTTCAAACGGGCCAGATCTGGCCCGTGGGCCGTAGTTTGCCCACGGCTGAGCAAGGAGGTCAACGTTCAATTCTTGGTCAGGTCATATACCAAGTTTGTGGGTTGATCCCAGTGTGGGGTGTGCAGGAAACAGCCAATCAATGGTTCTCTCTCATAATTGATGTTTTTTATCTCTCTGTCTCTCTCCCTTCCTCTCTGAAATCAATAAAAAATATATTTAAAAAAAAGAAGTAAGAGTAGACAAAAGACAAATACCGTGGAGTGGTGAAGAATTAGGGGCAGGATAAGAGGTCAAGAGCCTCACAACCCAATCTTGGCTGAAGAGCTCTTGCTGCTACCCTCATTCCATTTACAGATTCAGCTTCTGTTCTGATATCCCTAGAAACTAGGAGTCAGTGAGATCAAAGTTATATTTTCCTAGAGAGAAAGAACTTGAGACCAGAGAAATTAGAGAAAAAAAAGCTGCCTAGGGACTGGGCTTCCATGAGACACTGCATACCTGCAGATGAGATTACCCATTGGGATCCCTAGAAACCAGGACTTGTTATTTATAGTGATGCAGCTGGAGGCACAAATGCCTTGGGACTGAGCAGGTTTCATTAATGGGAGCTCTTGCTGACAAGTTGGCGTGGAACTGCACTTATCTTAGAGCTAATCCAGGCTGTCACAGACCTATCTTATTGGAATGGAAATGGCAAAGTGCAGTGATGTGAGGGAAGACTTGGGGTGTGCTTTAAGCTTTAAGTGCTTCATGGCACAAGTCTTCAACTCCACTAGTGTCTCCGTGTGTCCAAAAGCTCCTTTGTGTAGCTCAGAATGCCAGAAGTATCAGAGCCACTCGAGCTTTCCTAAACTGAACAGCCAGCAGTGAGCTATTAACTTAGGATCTTAACTAACATTAATTTGGGGTACGGGTAAGCAAGACTCTGGGGGAGTCATTATCTGTCTTCCAGATGCAGGGGGCGAAGAAAGTATGGGAGTAGCTGTGCATCTGAAAATATTCATATTCTTTTGGCCCCAGTCCAGACCCTGACTAATAATTTTGAAATGCTGAGGACAGAAGTTAAACAGGCATCTAGATCCAGGTCCACTAGGGAGCCCTTGATCAGCTCGCAGCAGGCCAGCAGTGAGAAAAGCTCTGCATCTTGAAGCCAGGCCAAGAAAATAAAACCTAGTGAGTCTGGGCCTAATGGAAGTACTAATGGGAGGACAGAGTCCAGATGAGGGTAAAGACCAATGTCTAAGAAGCAAAGATTGATTGAAAAGTGAGGCAATTGTGTGAGTGTAAGTTGGGTAAACTTAAGGAAGTTTCTTTTTTTTTAATGGTTCGGAAACTATAAAGGACAAGGGCATAACTAAAGCCTGATATATGTTTCTGGTTCTCCTGCCTAAATGCTGATGAGAGCATAATGGTGAGAAGTAGGAGGATATAAAAGCAATGTGTCAGAGTAATAGCTTATTTGGAGTCAACATTTAAATGCTCAGGCATTTGAAAAAGGTAATATGGCATCTTTTAATGAGCATTGTATTTGCAATGCAAACTAAGGTCAGTCTCTTGAGTTTTTTAAACATTTCCACAATGGTCTCTGTAATTATTATTTGTAGTTTATTTTCCCAAAGTATATTTTGTTTTTTAACTCTAATATTCACAAAGGTCATCAAGGAAAATATCAAAATGTGTTGCTTTATCTTAATGCTGCATCAGTTTTTCTATTACAAGGCCAAGAAAAAGAGCTAGCTCTAACACCTAAACTTAGTATTAAGTAAAATTCAATGTGTATTACACAGAAATATAATATAAGTAATAGATAAAAATAACAATAACTAGCGTTCATTGGCAGGTTTACAGCTTGCCCCACATGTCTTAACTGATTCATATATATTACTTCACTTAAATCTCACAACAGCTTTTGAAGTAAATATTACCATCATCCATAGTTTACAAAGAGGAATCTGAAACATGAAGAGATGAAGTAACTTGTCCAGGGTCAGACTGTAACTTTCAAGCCGGAATTCAATTCCATGCAGTGTGTTCATGGGCCTATTCAATGTTACCCTAATACTATTGGAGGGGAAACACACACACACACTTGAAAACAATGCTTCATGTGAGGATCACAGTGAGATGGAGTCAATGAAATAAAATGTTGCTAGGAGGCCTGTTTGAAATGATATCCCTCATTAAAAAAGTTATAATAACAACAGACCCCTGACAGCCATTAAATGCCCATCCACCAGCATCTAGGCCACCAAAAATAAGGAAATAGATCTGAGTCATAGGACCAAGTAAAATCCTATTAAGTTAACCAGCTGTCATTTACAAACTAGGTCTGTTATTAATGACATATCTACAAAGATTTCTGCTATAATCTCAGGAATAAATGATGTTCCAACATTTTCTCTTTCTTCTTGTCCTAATTGTCAGACCTTGAAAATAGCCCCTTGAATTCATTGTTTATTCAAGGAAGACTTGAAGAAAGGACATTTGCATCTTTAACTATGCTGTTCATTGATCCATTTTGTTATGTCCTCTTCTGGGTTCTCAGCTGAACTAACTAGGACTACTAATATATCTCATACTGCCTGAGATAAGTAGAACCTTAAAAGATAGCTTCAATAAAGCTGGCTTAAGAGTCCTCTCAACTCTGAGCCTAACTATGATATAGTGCATATTAGCAATTAAAAACATAATTTGGGCAAACATTTTGCCCATTTACCTGCATTATTATTTTCAACCTCAGCTTCCTGATACCCAAAAATTGCATCTGAAGCGAAATTTAAATCCTGCATCAGAGTCAGCTGAGGATAATAGGCATCCCTGTTGCCAGCTCTCTAACAACAAGGGACATGAAGGTGGCAAAGGAACACTAAGCAGAATGACTAGGCAGGAAGAGAATAGAGGCTTAAACATGCAGACATGAAAAGGGGAAATAAGTCTTGGGTGTATGGGAAAAGAAAATAAAGGAGGACGTTGAGAATAATTTAGAAGTTTTAAAATATAGAGGATCCAAGGGAGAGAGGTTGTTTACTTCATAAAGAAATGTCAGGGTTTGGATTTCCAGCCTCATTAAGATAATTTAAATAAATTGAAAAAAGTGGAAAGATATATAATTTGGTGAGAGAAAAAACAAAAGGGGCAATTCAATGTGTGAAGCAGAAAAAATGAAAATTTGAGGCCAATCCAATTGAAAATTGGTATGGATATATTTCATGAATGTTTTTGCCCATGCTGTCTCAAACTGGATAAATGTTTGAGCAATGTCCCATATTCCTGACCATTTATAATAAGATAAAGTGCATTGTAATTGATTAGAAATTTCATTCCCATCAATTTATTGGCATTAATTTTTTGCTGTTTAAATGTTATAACTTCCACTAGCTATACTTTATTATTCTTTAAAGAATTTATATTTTTCATTGTCATAGAGGTTGGATTAATAAATCAATTTTACTTAGAGCATTCTTAGAATTTTAAATACTCAAAATTAAACTATGTATGTATATAAACATAAGAAAATACATGTAAGGAAAAATAATAAAAACAGAATAAAAATAAGTGATTTTAATTCCCTAGAATATATGTTACAATTTGCTGTCTATGTATATGGTTGTGATATAGATTTTATAAAAATAAGTTTCTACTATAAATATTTAGCAACTTTTTATACAATATTCTACACATTTGGCTATGCAAATATAAATGCCTCCATGATATTATTTTCAGAGGTTTTGGGGGTAGGCCATCCAAATGGCTAGATATTTCTGCCAACCAATGTAAAAGTTTAGATTCTCCAACTTTTGCTCTTAAATAAAACAGAGCACATCCATCACAGTTACATTTTTGCACATATCTCTAATTGTTGCTTTAATGTGTTTCCCTGAAGAGAAATTAATGCAAAATGGGCCTACAGCCAAATTTCCCTCCAGAGAAATTTTAATGATTTATAATTTCACTAATAATGCATGAAAATATCTTTTACATATGGAAGGGAGTGAATCCTAGAGAATTAGAAGGCAAATGGTGGTGGTAGATAACCCTAAAGGGACCCCAATGTCCTTTGCTCTTGAATTCACACCACACATAATCACCTTACCTTGAGTATAGGTGGGCCCGATGACTTGCTTCCGTCTCATCAAAATGACTGACTCACTCCCCTCCAGTTGTCCCCACCACTCTCCTGCCAGCATGGACATTCTCTTTGCTTAACATTTGCATCTTCAAGCTAGGCTGCCCACTCTCTGCCCCTATTTTGAAGCCCTCCTCACCCCAATTGGATTCTTCCTGTCAGCTTCTCCTCTGCCTGATTTCTTCCATGCCATGCCAGGCAGCTGTATGCATGGACATTTCAGCTCTGACAAAGCATGGCAGACCCTCCTGTTTCAATTTTCTCTTCTCTGTCTTCAGGCTCTGATGCCCTGTATTGAAACTTTCCCGGAATTGATGATTTCCTCACACAGTTTGTGCTTTGACACCAGCTCTGGACAATTCTCCCATCCACACTTAGGTTCTGATACTTCCCATTAGGCAATGCTTTGCAGGGATGCCCTACTCACCCTGCTTGCACTGGTAACCCTGCAATGGGATGCTCTAATCCATAGATTTCCCCCTTACCCTTCATGGGCTTCAACATCCAGGCTGGTAGCTCTTCCAAGCAGAAACTTTCTTTACTCTGTCTGGGCACTTATGCCTCAATCTAAACCACCATGACTCATTCCATCACCCCAGTGCAGATACCTACCTCGCTCAGCCTCACCTAATGGCTTTGAACTTATTCAGAGGGAGGAAGGAAAAAATAAAATAAGGAAAGAGAATAGAATGGAAATAAGAAAAGGAAGAAAAATATCTACATTTAACTTCTTTTTAAAAAAAAATATTTGGGTCCTCTCTCTTTTTTCTTTTTGAAAAATTGAATTTATTGGGGTGACACTGGTTAACAAAATTATACAGGTTTCAGGTACACAGTTCTATAATACATCATCTGTACCTGTATTGTGCATTCACTACCCCAAGTCAAGTTCCCATCTATCAGTCCATCACCATTATTCCCCTTATATCCTCCTGCATCTCCCTCCACTCTACTCCCTGGCCCCCGACCGGTAATCACCACACTGCTATCCATATAGATGATTCTATTTAAACAAAATTTCAGAATAAACATCATATGTCAGTGTGTTTAGTGATGCTATATATTTCCAAGTCTTACAAGCTTGCTGAATTAAAATACATTGATAAAACATTTTAGTTTAGTTTATTATGGAATTTAATAATAAGGCTTTTTATTTAAGATGTTTCCTGTCAAATAAGCTAAGCCTAGCACATATAAGATACTAAAAAAGTTAATTTCTGTTTATATTGAAAGAAATTTTCATGAATTTGGTATTGAATTTTCCTCAAAAAATACTAACCAATATTTGTTTATTTTCTGTGATATATATTTAAGCCATGTATATCTTAACCTATTAAAGTATACCAAAATTGAATGTTAATCTGGGATATAATTTTTAAAATGACTTTATTCATTGTTATAAATTTCCATATACACATTTAAAATTTAACCAGAATGATAGATTTTATCACTCCCTCAACATGAGAAAATGTTTGTCTTTAATTTCCCTACTCCATCTTCAAATATTGTCTATATTTTAAGGTCAATGCAAGTTTCATGTAACTATTAAATGGTCAAAATGGTAATGATAAACAAATAGCTGAGAAGTGTATGTATGGAAAATAAGTCTGCCTTTTACTCCTGGCCTCTAACTCATGAGAAAGTCGCTGTTATCAGTTTCTTGGCTAATTAGTCCAAATATTAAACACACACAAAAACTGATGAAATATATCAATTAATAGATTCAATTTTGTGAGGACAAATCTTCTTTAAATATTTTCTTATAACTGTGGACTAGGAAAAAAAATGTCCAAGTATAGGTGATATCAGCATTAGAGGGCAAAAGATTGGAGCATAAAACAACACTCAGACACAGGAAAATGGGGTTCTAGTCTCTCCTTCACACTCAAGCCTCATTCTTGTGATGGGAAACTCATAGGAGAAAGAATATGGGCACTTAATAAGTGAATTTTTCATCCTTTTCAAAAAATTACTTCCTACCCAATTGACAGAACAGATGAGCTTTGCAGACTAAAACTGGGGACATACAGGTTGGTCATTTATTGAGCAAATGAAAAAACATTAAAACATTAAAAACAAATTGAAAACATTAAAAATTTAAACTACAAAATGATTGGAGAGACATTATTTGTGCTGTGTTTTATAAGGCAAGAGTTGTATATAAGAACATTTTGTAGTACCTAGGTTACACATCTGCCATGTGAATTGTTATGATGTATATTAAAATGCAAGCTTCATTTAGTCCTTCTAATAAAGGCAGCAAATTTCCTAGAACAAGTTGTTTAATTTACTTCAATATCAATGAAAATACACCATTTTTAGTGCACAAAGTGTGGTGTCTGCTGAAATATGAACTCTCTACCTCTTCAATAAATGGTTTCTAATTGATTCCAATTTGTATTCTCAGTGCAAATTGTATTCAATAAAGTCTATTTCATAGAAGTAAAAGTATAGTATGAATAAACTAATGAATAAACAATAGGGAAATAAATTGTGCAATGGCTGGAGTATAATGAAGTTTTTACTGGAATACGCGGTGCTGACTGGAAATTACATCTGGGTGGTCAAGCCACAAGGGATGATGCAATCAATGATAAAACTGTATATATTATAACATAGTTACTTTTTTATACAACTTTTTTATCTTCTTTTCTTCTAAGATCTCTGCAACACATATTATACAGTGTAATACATAGCAATCTTTATCATTATGAAATTTGCAGAAAGACAGCTTATGGAACTAACTTTTCAGTAAGGATAGATGCTTCCTAACAATATTTCATTTTAAAAATCAGCTTTTATTTCCAGACTGTTTATTACATTCCTAAATTTGTATTAAAGTGTAAAATTTGAATGGTAAGATTTGGGTTGATTTTAATTTATTGCAATGTATGTTATGTTTAACTTTCAGGAAAAGTAAGGCTATTATTACTTGTGGACAATAAAATTATTTTATTATTCTGTCTCCTTGGTTATTTTATAAATAATAAAATTTATCATTCATTCAGCAAGTGCTAGGCACTTGAATTATTTTCTTTATTCATTTAACATTTTTTGAGTTCAATGCCATTGCTATCCTCCACATTTGGCCAAAGAGGAAGATGAGTTTCAGAAAAGATGCAAAATCATGGTTGCAGAATTTGAAAGTTCAAAGCCACAATTAAAATCCAAGTTTATCTGACTCCAAGGCCCATGATCAGCTATTACACCATATTTTCATAGAAGAAACCAAGTTTTAAAAAATGTACTTGAGATTTCAGCAGTGCCAGTGAGGCCTGATCACTGCCTGATTGAGGTTTTAGATGGAGCTGAGTTAGACCAAAGTTCTGTTGGGTGAAATTCACAGCGTGCAGCAAAATTAGAGAACGCCCAGAAGTGGCGCTTTCACTTGACTCGCTTCCACTTCTCTTCATGCTGGTTTCCATAAGTGCATGATTTCATCCGAAGCTTCATGCATTCTTTAAATGAGGAGACATGACTGACTTCTAACTGGTTCTTTACTTTTATAACTATTAAGTTCCTTTTCCTAGTGTTAGTAGAATGATATTAAGTAATACTAATTACTAATTTTCTGGCACATATTTTGATGCAAATGCCATTCTCAAAGTTGAAAATTATAGTTATGTTATGGGTTCAATTCTCTCTCTCTCTCTCTCTCTCTCTCTCTCTTTCTCCAAAGAATACCCAGCCCTATTTCTACAAAACTTTCTAAGTACATCGCAGAACAGAAATAAGGACTTTGTAAAGTACACGTTTAGGAATCTATCTTATATAATCACCTGTATAAACAGCATCAATAAAATATAGTATAAATTACACCTATAATTTAAAATGTTCTAGTAGTTACATAATAATTTTAAAAGATGGGATTCACTTAATAATACATTTTATTTAAACTAATACATAAGAATATAATTTTAAGGTGTAATCATTAAAAGATTAGTAATACATTTTAGGTTACATTTTTCATACTAAGTCTTCAAAAGCCAGTGTGTTTTTCACAGTTACAAGACATTTCAAATTTGACTAGGCAAAATTTAAGTGCTCAATGGCCACATCTATCCAGTGGCTACTATATTGAAAAGTGTAAGTCTAGACAGTTTTAGTTAGGATTCTGGCTTGTAAGTGACATAAGTTAGCCCAAATAGGAATTTATTGGCTCAGTAAAACCAGGGTAAAACCCAAGAAAGAAAGATGTAGCTGGAAACTCAAGAACCAATAAAACACAGAACTTGATATTTTCCAAGAATTTTTTGCTTTATTTTTTCAAGTTGTCCAGTGGCTCTCTCTACAGGGCTTGTCACATGGCCCTCAGCAGCTCCCCAAGTTCATATTTCACAGAAGTTATTTCCATATCTCACACTTGCAGAACCAAATCTCTACAATTTAATCTCAGTGGTCCCAAGGAAGAGCTCCACAGAACACATCTACCTAGCAAAATGTGCTAATCAGACACAGTTGTTTCCCTGGAGAACTGCTTGTTTTCCAACTCTAGAATTCTTTTCTGGGGATGAGAATTTGTGGCAACACTTTATCATTCCAGGGATAGGTATGCAATCCAAGCTCACTATATCAGTGCACTACATTCCTCTAGAACAGCGATGGCGAACCTTTTGAGCTCGGCGTGTCAGCATTTTGAAAAACCCTAACTTAACTCTGGTGCCTTGTCACATATAGAAATTTTTTGATATTTGCAACCATAGTAAAACAAAGATTTATATTTTTGATATTTATTTTATATATTTAAATGCCATTTAACAAAGAAAAAGCAACCAAAAAATGAGTTCGCGTGTCACCTTTGACACGCGTGTCATAGGTTCACCATCACTGCTCTAGAAACAGTGATTAGTCCTAATTAATATATAACCCAATCAGTACACATTAGAATAAATTGGGGAAGGATTGATATGGATGATGGGTGAGAGAAGTTTATGCTATCTCCAACTGGGAATATGAGTTAAACAATATTTTAAGCTTGTGGATGCTGTAACTCAACATCACTGCCATTAGAAAAATGACTGCTTGAAAATAATGTCAACATAGAGGAAAAGGTGATCAAGAGATGAAGAGAAGCAGTGTCATGATGACATTAAGAAAACTTCTGGAGTTAGTCATATCAGACTCCATTTTCACCCTTTGGTAAATGCTCTAAGAAACGTGGCTCAGAATGTGAGCGGGAGTGGCATGAGACTACAATCAGTCAGACTCAGGTCAGAATTCCAGGTTCTAATATGGCTATGTATAATGTATAATCTATAATAATAAAAGTGTAATATGCCAATTAGATAGGACAGCTGAAAAACCTTCTGGACGTCATTCTGGACATCCTTTTGGATGAAGCCATAGCAGCAGGGGCCAGGACAGAGGTGGCTAAGGTGATGAGGCAGGCAGGTGAGTTGTTAGGGGTGATGAGGCAGGCAGGTGAGTTGTTAGGGGCGATGAGACAGACAGGCGAGTGGTTAGGGGCTATCAGGCAGGCAGACAGGCCAGTGGTCCCGGATTGCTAGGGGGATATCCTTACGGGATTAGGCCTAAACTGGCAGTCAGACATCCCCCAAGGGGTCCTGGATTGCAAGAGGGTGCAGGCCTGGCTGAGGGACCCCCCCCTCCTGTTCACAAATTTCGTGCACCAGGCCTCTAGTGTAAAATAAAAAAAAAACATGCAGACCAGTTCTAGGAATTATGCAATGGCTTATTTTGTATTTAACTAAAACTTCTGCAAATGATCACAATTAATACTAGACAAAATACACAAAGCAACTGTTTGAAGGCAGTGGAAAGCAACCAATGTAGGAGGACCTGAGGGATGGCAACTTTTGAGTGAAGAGAAGCACACAGGTGAGCTCCACATTAACCTCACTTATTCTCTGAATGCACCTCCCGCGTTGTGCAGCAGCGGAAAAGAACCCAAGTAGAAGGAGGTCATTTCACTAGCTGAAGAGATAGAAGCTGAAATTTGGTGCAGCCAAAGTGGCTGCAACTTGAGGAATGACATTGAGGAGAAGAGGAAACAGCAGAGATGGAGAATAAAAATATTCATAGACATTCTCCACTGCTTTTGTTGTTTCCTAAGATGCACACGTCCAAGGCGAAACTCCAAAACATCAAGTAGAAAATAACAACGGGGGTGAGGGGTTATAAGAGAGTTCACTGATGTGGTACTAGTAAAAAATGCTGTACTTCAAACACCACTCCCATTTATGAGTGTTATAGACCTTCACATAAATTGCATTTCAATTGAGATGTCTGAAATGCTACACCCTGGAAGTAGGACCAAAACCTAGGAGTTACCCTCATGCTATGTGTCTAAGTGCTATGTCCTAGTGGTAGGGCAACAACTAAATACACACGACTAAAATTTAAGAAAAGGAGACCATTTTAAAAACATTCAAAAAATAAAAGCAGATTACTCAAAAGAAAATAAGAATTGAGGTACTTTGTCAACAGCAATTAGGGACATACTTAAAAAATTAATTAGGAAATCTAAATAAAATATTCAAAGTACTAAAGGAAAGGAATACCAAATCTAGATTTTTATAATAAGTTCTTATCTTTTAAATAAGAAGTCAATGTAAAAATATTTCCATGCTAAGACCCACTTGAAAAAAAAAAAAACACACAACACCACACCTTTGTTGAGGTCATTCTCCATTAAGAAGAAAAATAAACCCTATAACATGTATGAAAAGTAATGGTGAGATGAGAGAGAGAGAGAGTCTAAAAAATAGGAAAGAAAGATAATACATATAACACAGAATATTTTTAAAAGGAGATAATACCTATATGGGTGCCTGAAGGGAGCTGACAAAAAAGAAAGTTGATTTATTTAGGTGGAAGGTACAACAATTGTTTAAACAATTGACAAAGTAAATCAACAATGAGCCTTACTAAGTTTTACCCAACTCTGCATTTTCCTTTCCCAAAGCATTTGTCTCTAACTTTCCATTTATCTATTAGCAATGGTTAATTATCTTTTTTCTTTCTGGTAGAATATAAGCTCCATGAGAAAAGAGATTTTGTCTGTTTTATTCACTAACTTTTCCCAAGTGCTTAAAAGAGTGCCAGACAGAGTATTTATTAAATGTCTGTTGCTTGACTAATCAAGAACAGTCAAGAATTAAAGTTTGTCAAGGCCATTTGGAGGCTTTGCAATATACGCAAAACAGTGAATATTATATTAAAGGTGTTGTCTGATCTCAAAACAATAAAATTAATAATTAAATAGAAATTTTGAAAGGTCCCAAATGACTGGAAAAACAAATTAATATACTATGAATAAATACCTTGAGTTAAAGAACAAATCTTTAGGGAAATTATGAAATGGTAAGAACTGAACAAAAAATGAAAACACTGCACTTAAAATTTATTGTAGCCGAAACCGGTTTGGCTCAGTGGATAGAGCGTCGGCCTGCGGATTGGAAGGTCCCAGGTTCGATTCTGGTCAAGGGCATGTACCTGGGTTGCAGGCACATCTCCAGTAGCAGATATGCAGGAGGCGGCTGATCGATGTTTCTCTCTCATCGATGTTTCTGACTCTCTATCTCTCTCCCTTCCTCTCTGTAAAAAATCAATAAAAAAATATATTTAAAAAAAATTTATTGTATATAGCTAAAGCAGAATTTGGAAAGAAAGCTATAGCCTTCTATACATTATCCCTAAAGTTATTAAATTAATGCTAATTACATTTTGAAAAACAGCAACATAACAAAGCCAATGAAACAAGAAGAATGCGATAAGCATAAAGACAAAATCATTTAAATAAAGAAATAATGAAAGATGAATGACACCAAAATGAAAGATTGGTAAAAAAGTAAAAATTTTGTCAAGGTTTATTAAGACAAAAAAGAAAGATGCGATACAAAAATATAACAGGAAAAGGAAGTGTAATATCAGATAGTACAGAGATTTAAAAAACAATATACAAATACTTTGAGCCCGGTTGGTGTAGCTCAGTGTTTGAGGGTTAACCCAAGAACCAGGAGGTTATAGTTTGATTCCTGGTGAGGCCACATGTCTGGGTTTCCAGCCTGGATCCCCAGTGACGGATGTGCAGGAAGCAATCAATTAATGATTCTCTCCCATTATTAATGTTTCTACCTCTCTCACTCTCCCTTCCTCTCTAAAACAAATAAAAAGATATATAAAAATACATTGAACAATATATGCTAATAAACTTGATAACCTATAAACATTGTATACAACAAAAGGCTGCATCAATCCCTAGCTGACATTTGGAAATCTGTGGCACTGCTTATGATTCTCCTAGTGCTGAGATCCAATTGGTATGTTTAATGTCCGTAGTCCAGGATGGAAAACTTGAATTACTGAAAGAAATTGAAATAACTAAAGAAATACCATTTTTCTTCTGTTCTATTCCTGCTCTTCCACTATAAAGGAGAGCAGAACTATATTGTTTTGCAGCTGAATTTTGCTAAACCTTCACTATATAGAAATATCTACCTTATGTAAGTTATTTCAAGACATAGTAAGAGGGGAAGTTCACTAATACATTTTATGAGGCTAGCACAAATTTATTCTAAAATCAGCTAAAATAAGTGAGAGATCATTTTTATTTTAAATCTAGAAGTTAATGTCTTAAGTAAATGTTATTTAATGGAGTCCAAAGTATACTGGAAAATTAAGGATAGACCAAATTATCGATTATTTTTAAAGCACCTATATTTTGCCTCATAGTTATTTGAATATTAAAACAATGCATAGACAGCATTTCATAAAATAAATCACCAATGCAGTTAACTTTTAAACAATGCAGAGGTGAGAGGCAGCAACCCCTGGCTCAGTCAAAAATCCGCATATAACTTTTGACTCCCCCAAATCTTAACTACTAACAGCCTACTGTAGACTAGAAGGCTTGCCAAGAACAAAAACAGTCAATTAAACCATATTTTGTATGTTACAAATAATATATACTGTTTTCTTACAACAAACTGAGCTAGAAAAAAAACCCTACAGAAATATTTTAAGAAAATTAATAGCAAGAAGCCCTGGCCAGTGTGGCTCAGTTGGGTGTTTTCCCATTCACAGAAAGGTTGCCAGTTCTATTCCTGATCAGGGCACATGCCCGGGTTGCAGGCTCAATCCTGGGTAGGGGATATGCAGGAGGAAGCTGATCGATGTTTTTCTCTCTCACATAAATTCTCTCTCTCACTCTTTCTCTCTCTCTCTCGCTCTCTCGCTCTCTCTCTCTCTCTCTCTCCCTTCCTTCTTCTCTCTAAAAATCAATAAAAGTATTTAAAGAGAAAATCATTAGCAAGAAAAACAAAACAAAGCAATTACACAAGGAATACTATGCAGCCATAAGAAAGAAGGATCTCTTACCCTTTGAGACAGCATGGAGGAACCTGGAGAGTATTATGTTAAGTAAAATAAGCCAGAGAAAGACAAGTGTCACATGATCTCACTTATATGCAGAATCTAATGAAGAAAATAGACTGACAAACAAAATATATTGGGACATGGAAACATGGAAAAGACTGACAAATCTCAGAGGGAATGGAACAGGGGGCGACAGGAAGAGATTTACCGAAGACCTTATATGCATAACCCATGGACACAAGCAAAAGTGCTGTGAAGCTGGGGGAAGGGAAGGAGGGGTGCGGTGAGGAAAAGGGAGAAAAAAGGGGACATATGTAATACTTTCAACAATAAAGATACATTTAAAAAGAAGTGGCAACTAAATAAATTTTTAAAGTAAAGAAATGAGAAAACACATTTATAATACTGCACTGGATTTATCAATACAGTAAGTTTATGAGTCTTTTTACAAGCTGAATCATCTGTCAGTATCTATAGCAATGTTGTCTTATAGGCTACAAAACACGATAGATGTTATACATATTATTAACAACTAGAGGCCCAGTGCACAAAAATTTGTGCACTTGCAGGGGGAGGTCCCTCAGCCAGGCCTGTGCCCTATCACAGTCTGGGACCCCTCGGGGGATGACCACCTGCTGGCTGAAGCCTGCTCCCCAGGGGATTGGGCCTAAGCTGGCAATCAGACATCCCTCTGGCAGCCCGGCAGCCAGCGGGGGATGTCCACTTGCCAGCGGGGAGCAGACCTAAGCTGCAGTCAGACATCTTAGCGCTGCTGAGGAGGCAGGAGAGGCTCCCACCACCACCGCTGTACTGGCAGCCATCAGCCTGACTTGTGGCAGAGCAGAGCTCCTCCATGTGGGAGCTCACTGACCACCAGAGGGCAGCTCCTGCATTGAGTGTCTACCCGCTGGTGGTCAGTGTGTGTCATAGTGACCAGTCATTCCCAGTTGTTCTGCTGTTAGGGTCAGTTTGCATATTACCCTTTTACTATATAGGATAAAGGCCTGGTGCACCGGTGGGGGCCGGGTGGTTTGCCCTGAATGGTGTCCCAGATCAGGGTGAGGGTCCCACTTGGGTGCCTGGCCAGCCTCGGTGAGGGGCTGATGGCTGTTTTCAGGCTACCCGCACCCCCTTCAGGGTGGGGGTCCCCACTGGGGTGCCTGTCCAGCCTGGATGAGGGGTTGATGGCTGTTTTCAGGCTGCCTGCACCCTCTTCAGGGTGGGGGTCCCCACTGGGGTGCCTGGACAGCCTGGATGAGGGGCTGATGGCTGTTTTCAGGTTGCCCGCATCCCCTTCAGGGTGCAACTGAAGCTCCCAGTCTCTCCTTTTTTTCTTTTTCTTTTTTTAATTCTGGGATTTATTTACCTTCTCTAATTGAAACTGTTGCAGCTCCAGCTCCGAGACCGGCTGGCTGAAAGCAGGTATCTGGGGTTTGTTTAGCTTCTATAACTGCAACATTGCTACTTAGAGTGAAGCTCAGAGCTGGGCTGTGGCAGGCAGGGAACCTTGGCTTCCTCCATCACTGACGCAAGCAAGCCTCATGTTCACTTCAGCTGCCTGGCTGCCTGCCGCCATCTTGGTTGGTAGTTAATTTGCATATCACCCTGATTATCCAATGGGAAGCGTAGTGGAGGTATTGTTAATTACCATGTTTGTCTATTATTAGATAGGATAGACATCAAAAATGAAAAGATAATGTAACAAATCCATCTTAATTTGTAGGTATAATGATTCATGTGTTGACAAAGAAGAAGCAATGATAGTATTGTTTTATGGAAGCCTGGTATAATCAACATCATTGCTTCACAGTACTTTAGCCTATACACTAATGAGTAAATCATTATAAAAATATTATGGCATGAAATATAACAGTCTTATTCATAATACAGTTTGGAAACACTGGTACTTTTTATTTTTAAAAAAATAGCACGTGCCTGTGATGATAGGTTGATACACACTTTCTACAATTGAAACAGAAAGAGGCATACTGTATGGTAATGCAATTCTTTGAAAACAAAGTTATAAGACAGTAAGCAAACAAACACATTATTAATTTTATATTAAAATAACTTGCCTTTTGCAAGCAAACTTGGTGAACTTTGTGGAAATATATAGTAATTTTTGTCTTACATCTTTGCTTTTTATTTCTCTAAAAATGTTTCTGTAAGGTCCCCATCCTCCCTTGCACTGTTTGCTCTAGTTTCAGTGCCCATGCCATGGAAGAGTCCATGTTGTCTAAAAATTATTTAAGTAAAAAAAAAGAAATCAAATCAAGTATTTTAAAAATATCTTTATTGTTGTAAGTATTATAGATGTCCCCTTACCTCTTCCCCCTCCCCTACCCATTGATTCCCTACACCAAGCACCCATCCCAGGCCTTCACCACACTATTGTCTATGTTCATGGATTATGCAGATATGCATACAAGTTCTTTGGTTAATCTCCCCACCAATCCACCCACCTCAGCCTTCCTTCCGAGTTTTGACAGTCTGTTCCTTGCTTCTATGTCTCTGGATCTATTTTCTTCATCAGTTTATTTTGTTTATTAAATTTCACATAAGCGTGAGATCATGTGATACTTGTCTTTCTCTGGCTTATTTCTTGGCAAAAGCAGTCTGGAATATTTGGAACACTTCTGCCAGATTATCTGATGTCAACTTGTTTTCTGGCACTGCTTCGTCGGCGTCTTCTTCCTCATCATCCGGCACTGGTTCCAAAGCACTCATCTCCATCAAGTTGTCTTCCGTTAATGCCTCTGGGGTGGTGTCTATTAGCACTTGAATTTCTCCAGGACCCATATCCTGAAACCCTTCACCCATCACCACCACCTTTGTTGCCCTAGCCACAACCTTTTTCATGATTTCCTTGATTAACTCAGCTGTGAATTCTGCAAAGGCATGTGTGACATTTAGACAACAGAAAACAAAACAAAACAATAGTTTTCTCCAGCAGGAAGTTATTGTTTTGGGGCTTGATGGCTTTCATGCTTTTTCTATAACAATGGCACCTTTAATGATATAATCCTCTCAGACTTTCATGATGTCTGTCAATCATAGTGTTGGCAATCCTTTCCTAGAGGACATTGTGTAATGAGCCTTCAAGGTTCATATCTAGAGGTTGAATTACAGATGTGTCTAGGGGTCAGAAGCCCGCATTCAGGCCTTTGGTGTTGAACTCATGGGGCTCTGGGTGGCCAAGGACATTGTCCAATGTCAAAATAACTTTAAAAGGCAGTCTCTTCCTGGCAAGATACTTCCTGACTTCAGGGACAAAGTATTAATGAAATCAATCCAGAAAAAAAGTTCTCATTGTCCAGGCCTTCTTGTTGTGCAACCAAAAGCCGGGCAGCTGGTGTTTATCTTTTCCCATGGAGGTTGGAGGGGTGGGGGGACGGTAGCAGCTTTATAGATAAGGGCAGCCTTGATCATAAACCTGACTGCATTTGCACAGACAGTAGAGTTAGTCCATCCCTTCCTGTGATACTTGTTTTTCTCTGACTGGCTTATTTTGAAAAAATCCTGGTGATCTTTTCCTTAATGATAAGTGTCTTTTATGACTTTTTTTTTCTCCCAGAATAGGACACTTTCATAGGCACCAAAAGCCTATTCAGTCAGGTATCCTTTCTTCAGTGATTTTTTTAAATGGTGTCTGGGAGTTTGTCTGCTGCTTCTCTTATCACCTTGATATTTTAAAAACCAAACCTCTTTCTTTAATGCCATTCTTGGATGGCATTAAATTTTGTAGCTTTAGACCCTTTACCTTTCTTTTGCTTTAAGTTGTCATATAATGGCTTCCCTTATTTTTGAATCATATTAAAGTCTATAAATATTCTTATAACAATCCTGCACCCACATAAAAGCTGAATTTCCAATGCAAGATAAAATAGGTATTTAGAAAAAAAAATCAAGATTTGTATGCCTGCTGGCATAGCTGCAGCCATGGCTTCATGAATGTCCTTTTCCTTTTTTACGATGGTCCTTAGGTTGACTTCATTTATCTTGAAGGTGTGGGCAACCGCAGCTGCAGACCTCAATCTAACGTATATATCAAGCAACTCAGCTTTTTCTTGCAGCATCATGACTTTTTCCTGCTTCTTGGGAGCACCTCCGGTATCACCAGTGGCACTTCATATGGGTCCCATGGTGTTACTCTAGGTTTACAGCATTGCACTAAACACGATGGAAAATATGTGAGAACTGTGAGAGTTCACTTTTTACTGCGATGCACAATTTGCTGAAGAGAGGAACCGCTCACAAGGGGATGACTAGCATCACACAGCAGTTTAAATGAACATTCACAACACTTGAGTTCACAGTAATAACAACAGGAGGGGGCTACAAAATTATGACAGTAGTATGTTATGCATGTTAATCTTATGCAGTTATAATTTAATAGTGCATCTTTGCATTTGTTTACATTTCTCTCTGCTGAGAATGACACCATGTATGGTCTGTGTTTGGGTAAGCTCTGATAATTTTTAACTTTTTAGAATAGATATGTGCATATTTTATGGTAGCAAATGATCAAAAGGACTAGCATCTATATATATTTTATGCATTTGCAACATACCTAATTTTCTCATAATTTTTCCATATTTTTAGGATGTGTCATTTCTCTGTGAGGTTTTTCAAATTGTCCCCAATTTAAAAAATCCTCTATATATTATTTGAAAAAAATCTGTGTATGAGTGGAATTATGCAGTTTAAAGTTATATTGTTCAAGGTCAACTGTTTATGATCTTAAAAATCTCAGAAAACAAGAACTATATCAAAATTTCTTAACAATAAAAATCTGTATAACTTAAACCTCATGAAAGCATCCTTCTTAATGGAGAAAATTTAGATGAATGGAGATGCATACGATCAAGAATATGATATCAATGTTCCTCATCACATTTGCTTTTTAGAATAATTTTTAAGATCCTCACCAATTGTTATGATCTAAAAGATTTCATCCCTCAAAATTCCTCATTGAAAAGCAAATGTCCAAGGTGATGGTCTCTCCAGTGGGGCCTTTGAGAGGTGAGTAGGTCATGGTGACAGCTCTCCATAAATGCCACTAATTCCTTTATAAAAGAGACCCCAGGGCTTCCAGTCAAGATGGCAGAGAAGGTAAATGCTGCACCCACCTCCTCCCCTGACCATATTAAAATTACAATTAAACTACAGAACAACCATCATTGAGAATCACCTGAAATCTATCATAAAAGAGAACTCTTATAACTAAGGATATACAAAAGAGGCCATGTTGAGGCTGGTAGGAGGGGCATAGACATGGAACTGGCTGGTCCCACATCCACATCTGGTGTTAAAAATTGGGAGGGATATCTCAGCTGTGGAGGTCTCCCTCTAAAAGTGAGGGTTCCCACCCCCACACCAAGACCCCCAGACCAGGGTTCCAATACCAGCAAGAGAAGTCCCCATAATTTCTGGCTTGAAAACCATTGGAGATTGTGGCTGAGTTAGAGGGCTGCTGAAGTCCCATGGGTACCTCTGAAAGAGCCTGCTGACAGACTCACTTGCTCTACGTTCTAGCACTAAGGCAATAGCTCAAAAGGTGCCAGAAACATATAGGGAGGAAGTGAATTGTCTGGCTTCAGCGTGAAGGCTGGACGGGGTGCTTTCTCTCAGACAGAAGTGTTAGCAGAGACACTGTTCCTTTTCTGAGCCCTTTCCCTGCAGGTGCAGGTGGGCACCATATCTAAGTCTTCATCAAGGGCCTAACACTTCACCCTGATGATTCCCCAAGACCACACCTCAAACAAATTTCAGGCTTACCCAAGTACTTACAGTGGCTTTACCATATAAATGGCCTGTCTCAGCTCATGCTGTGAACTTTCCTAAAATCTCTCAAAGGTTCATGAACCCAAACAAACAGCATCTGGCTTCAGCATGCCTGATACCTCTCGCTAAGCAGCCCTGAGCCCAGCTTTAGTTGCAACCAGCGTCAATACACAGCTTACCCTCTCCCAGGCACCTCTAAGACTAGCACAAGTGGCCACCATCTGCAGATCACTTTGTAGCTCATACCAACTGGCCCCAGGCAGGGCACAAGCAGCAGCTGACCATGGCCCACATCAGAGCTCTTCCCACATCAGATGTCCCAGAAACAATATATCCAGTGGCCAGCTTCAGACCACATCAGTGAACCACTCAACCACCTCCACAAACAACACATCCAAAGGGCAGGCTGAACAGGCACCAGAACCAGGCTAGAGTGAATCTTGCTCTGTAGGGTCCACCCCTGCACAGCAGCTCATACACTGTAGTCCTGGCCAGGCCACAAAACAAATAGCCCTAAAGTCAACTACAATAGGAGGACACAATCCACACAAGAAGAGCATCTGGAGCAGCCAGCTGAAATAACTAAAGAGATTTTGCTACTTGAACCCAATGGACACCTGCTATGTACAACCACTCTACCAAGACTGGGAGATGTAGCAGCTCTATCTACGTACCTAATACATAGTAAAGAATATAGGGAGGCAATCAAAAGTAGAAGACACACACACACACACACACACACACACCCATCCCAAATGAAAGAAGAGAACAAAACTTCAGAAAAGGAACAAATCAAAATGGAGACATGCAATCTATCAGATATAGAGTTCAAAACACTGTATAAGGAAGCTCAACCATCTCAGTGATAACTTTGACAAAGAGATAGTAAACAAAAATGAAGATTAGAAAAAATAAGAACCAGTCAGAAATGCAGAATACAATAACTTAAATAAAGAATATATTAGATGGAATCAATAGTAAATTATATGAAACAGAGGGCTGAATCAATGATTGGGAAGATAAGGTGGCAGAAATCACCCAATCAGAATAGCAAAAAGAAAAAAATAATACAAAAAAAATGAGGACAGTTTCAGGGGCACCTGGGATAACATAAAACACAGCAATATTTTAATCATAGGGATGCCAGAAGGAGGAGAGAAAGATAAATAAATTGAAAACCAATTTGAAGAGATTATGATGGCAAACTTCCCTAACCTGGCAAAAAATAAAAAATAAAAATAAAAATAGACATACAAGCCCAGGAAGCACAGATTCCCAAACTAGATGAAACTAAAGAGGTCCACACCAAAACACATCATAATTAAAATGCCAAAGGTTAAAGACAAAGAGAAAATCTTAAAAATAGCAAGAGGAAAGCAGTAGTTACTTACAGGGAGCTCCAATAAGGTTGTCAGTTGATTTCTCAAAATAAGCTTTTCAGGCCAGAAGGGATTAACATGAAATATTCAAAGTGATGAAAAGCAAGGGCCTATAGCCAAAACTACTCTACCCAGCAAGGCCATCATTTAGAATCCAAGGACAGATAGTGTGTGATAAAGGCTGGGCAGTGTGTGTGTGTGTGTGTGTGTGTGGTGATGGGGCCGAGGAGAGGAAAGAGGGTCAATAGAGGCAAGAGATTCCCAGACAAGTAAAAGGTAAAGGAGTTCATCACCACCAAATCAGTATTACAAAAAACGTTAAAGAGGCCCTAGCTGGTTTGGCTCAGTGGATGGAGCATCAGCCTGTCGACTGAAGTGTACTGGGTTTGATTCCGATCAAGGGCACATGCTGGGTTGTGGGCTTGATCCCCAGTGGGGGGCATGCAGGAGGTAGCTGATCAATTTTCTCTCTCATCATTGATGTTTCTATGTCTCTTCCTTTTCCTTCCTCTCTGAAATCAATAAAAATATATATTAAAAATATATATATGCACACACACAAAAAAACAACAACACAAAAAACATTAAAGGGAATTTTTTAAGAAGAAGAAAAATTTAAATATGAATAATAAAATGCCAATAACTACATAACTATCAACAATTACACTAAAAGCAAATGAGTTAAATATTTCAATCAAAAGACATATGGTGGCTGAATGGATAAGAAAACATGAAAGATCATTACATATACTGTTTATAGAGGCTTACTTCATATAGAAAGACACACACTGATTGAAAATAAAAGAATAGAAAAAATATTTTATGAAAATGAAAATCAAATTTAAAGAGTTGATGTAGCAATACTGAGACCAGACAAAATAGGCTTTACACAAGAGACAAAGAAGGATCCAGCAACTCCACTTCTGGATATTTATCTGAAGAAACCCAAAACATTAATTCCAAAAGATACATGCATTGATGTGTTCATTGCAGTATTATTTACAATACCCAAGATATGAAAGCAACCTAAGTGCCCACCAATAAATGAATGGATAAGGAAGTGGTGCATATATACAATGTAATATGATTCAGCCATAAAAAAATAAATGAAATCTTGCCTTTTGCAACAACATGAATGTACCTAGAGAGTGTCATGCTGAATGAAATGAGTCAGAGACAATATATGCCATATGATTTCCCTAACTGCCTCTGCCTGCCTGCCTGCCTGATCACCACTAACCACTTGTCTGCCTGCCTGATTGCCCCTGCCTCTGCCTACTTGCCTGACTGCCCCTAACCACTCGCCTACCTGCTTGATCCCCCCTAACCACTTGCCTGCCTACCTGATTGCCCCTAACTGCTTGCCTGCCTGGGTGATCAACCCTAACCACTTACCTGTTTGCTTGATCCCACCTAACCACTTGCCTGCCAGCCTGATCCCCCTTAACCACTCCGCCTGCCTGCCTGATCATCCCTAACCACTCACCAGCCTGCCTGATCACTCCTAATCACTCTGCCTCAGCCCCTGCTGCCACAACTTCACCCGGAAGGTCGTCCAGAAGGACATCCGGAATGATGTCTGGAAGTTCGTTCGGCTGTCTGGTCAAATTAGCATATTATGCTTTTATTATTATAGATATATTTTTTATAAAATTGTAAAGAATCTTAGAAAAAAATCTCATCTCACAGAAAAACATTAAAAATATGTTAAAAGGCCTGGCCAATATGGCTCAGTAGTTGAGTGTCAGGGCAGATGAATGGGTTGCAGGCTCAATCCCCAGTAGGCAGCTGATCAATGATTCTCTCTCAACATTGATCTTTCTATCTCTCTCTCTCTCTCTCTCCCTTCCTCTCTTTGAAATCATATATCGCAGATATTCAAATATTTGTACTCAAATATTCATAGCAGCAGTATGTACAATAGCTAAAAGGTGGGAAAAAATAGTCATCAACAGATGAGTGGATATACAAAATGTAGTTTATGATACAATGGAATATTACTCATTCATAAAAAATAATGAAGTATTGATTTATACCACAATGTGATGAATTATAAAAACATTATGCTAAGAAGATGGAAACTAACACAAAAAGTCCCATACATCTGAGGACACAGGATATCTGATTTGAAGACTTACTCTGAAGCTACAGTAGTCAAGGCAGTATGGTATTGGCAGGAGAATCATAGAGAAGCAGAACAGAATAGAGGACTCAGAAATTGACCCATATATATATGACACTTATTTTAAACAAAGGTGCAAATAAAATGTAATGGAACAAGGACAGTCTTTTCAACAAATGGCACTGGAAGAATCACATATTCATATACACAAAAGCAAGCCTTGACCTCACAGCAGATACAACAATTAAGTCAAAATAGACCATGGGCTTCATTGAAAAACCAAAACCTATAAAATTTTGAGTAGAAAACATATGACAAAAATCTTTGTGACTTTAAAATAGCCAAATATTTCTTTTTTAAAATTAATTTCAGAGAGGAAGGGGGAGGGAGAGAGAGATAGAAACATCAATGATAAAAGACAATCATTGATCTCTCCTGAGAGATAAATATTTTCCCAGGGCTAAGCAAATATATCTTACCTACCTCTGCAAAAGCACTATCTATAAAACACAAAATTGATTTATTGGACTTATTCAAAATTAAAATTTTCTGTTCTGCTAAATACATTGTTAAAATAAATGTCAAGATACAAACTGACATTTGCAAACACATCTAAAAAAGCACTGTATTCAGACTATATAAGGAATACTATAATTAAACAAACAATCCAATAAAAAAACAAGGCAAACATTTTTAAAACACTTCACACAAAAAGATATAAGGAGGGCAAGACGTGAGAAAATGCACAAAATATCATTGAGCATAATGGAAAAGTAAATTGAAATCACAATCAGGACCAGTACACACACCCCCGCCAAAAAAAAAAGAAAGAAAGAAAGAAAAGAAAAGGCCTGGCTGGTGTTGCGCAGTTGGTTGAGCAACATCCTATGCAGCAAGAGGTCACTAGTTCAATTCCCAGTCAAGGCACATGCCCAGGTTGCAGACTTGATCTCTAGTTGGAGGCATGCAGGAGGCAGCCGATCAATGATTCTCTCTCATCGTCAATGTTTCTATTTCTATCTCCCTCTCCCTTCCTCTCTCTAAAATTAATAAAAACATATTAAAAATAATAAAAAGAAAAGATGAAAGGAGGGAAGGTAGGGAGAAAGGGAGAGGAAGAGAAGGAAAGAACAGTATTAGTTGTTGGAGATGCTACAGAGCACCTTGAAATCTCATATATTGCTGAGAGACTGCACAATGTTATTGCCACTGTAGAAAACAGTTTGGCTCGCTCTCTCTCTCTCTCTCTCTCTCTCTCATGTATATATATACTAGAGGCCCCGTGCACAAAAAATTGTGCACTCAAGGGGCGGGGGGCGGTCCCTCAGCCTGGCCTGCGCCCTCTCACAGTCCAGGAGGCCTTGGGGGATGTCCAACTGCTGCAGAAGCAGGAGAGGCTCCCACCACCACGAGCCAGCTTCTGGCTGAGTGGCACTACCTCTGTGGTAGCACACTGACCACCAAGGGGCAGCTCCACCGTTGAGCATCTGCCCCCTGGTGGTCAGTGTGCATCATAGCAACCAGTTGTTCCGCTTTTAGGTCAATTTGCATATTAGTCTTTTATTATATAGGATATGATATATATATATCACATATATGTATATATACATGTATATATGTGTATATCTATGTATAGATAGATAGATAGATAGATAGATAGATAGATAGATTTCAGAGAGGAAGGGAGAGGGAGGAAGAGATAGAAACATCAATGATGAGAGAGAATCATTGATTGGATGCCTTCTGCATGCCCCCTACTGGGGATCAAGCCCATAACTCAGGCATGTGCCTTTGACCAGGATTGAACCCAGGAGCCTCAGTCAGCAGGCTGAGGCTCTATCTATTGAGCCAAACCGGCTAGGGCAGTTTGTCACTTTCTTAAAAGTTTAGGCATATAACCCAGCAATCTTGTTCATGTCAGTATTAATAATAGCTTTATTCATAATTATAAAAAATGGAATATATCCCAATGTTCTTTAACCAGTGAACATATAAACAAATCATGGTATATGCAAAAGATAGCTTACTTCTCAGCTATAAAAAGGAATAAACTACTGATACATAAAACATGGATTGTCTCAAGTAAATTATGCTAAGCAAAAGAAGCCATTCTCAGAAGGTTAAAGGCTATATGATTTGTGTGACATCCTGGGAAAGAAAAATCTGGAGGAACAAGAAAACAGACCAGTGGTTGCCAGAAGCTGGGTTTGAGGTATGTGTTGACTACAAAGGAGTATAGGGGTATTTTGCAGGGTAGGCAATGAAATTCTTTTCTGTTTCTTGGTTATGATGATAGTTACATTAATTTATATGTCAAAAATCATAGCACTTTACCTAAAGAATGAATTTCAATGTTTGTAAATGATACCCTAATACACCTGACAAAATTCCAATAAAGCCATAGTAATAAAGATATTATGAAACTACCATAAAAATATACAATTAGACCAGTATAATTTAGAAAGATATGTATATGGAAGAACTTATTTGATAAATTGTCACTACAAAACAATTGGAAAAGTTGTCCATCTTATGGAGAAAAATACACCTCAATTCTTATTATACTACTAGCGGCCTGGTGCACAAAAATTTGTGCACTCGGGGGGGAAGGGGGGGTCCCTCAGCCTGGCCTGTGCCCTCTCGCAGTCTGGGACCCCTCGGGAGATAACGAGCTGCTGGCTTAGGCCTGCTCCTGGGTGACAGAGGGCAGGCCCAATTCCTAGGTGCAGCCCCTGGTCAGGCTCAGAGCAGGGCTGATTGGGGAGTTGGGGCGCCGCCCCCTGTTATGCACAGAGCAGGGCGGATTGGGAGGTTGCGATGCCACCCTCAGTCACGCTCAGGGTAGGGCTGATTGGGGGGCTGGGGTACCGCCCCCTATCACACTCAAGGCAGGGTCGATGGGGAGGTTGTGGCACCACCCCCTGTGACCCATAGAGCAGGGCCAATCAGGAGGTTGGGGTGCTGCCTCATCACGCACAGAGTAGGGCCCATCAGGGGGGTTGGGGCTCCGTACCCTGCAGGGCCAATCAGTGGGTTGGGGCGCTGCCCCCTGTCACGCACAGAGCAGGGCCCATCAGGGGGGTTGGGGCTCCGTATCCTGTCACGCACAGAGCAGGGCCCATCAGGGGGTTGAGGAGCTCCCCCCTGTCACGCACAGAGCAGGGCCGATCAGGGGGTTGAGGAGCTCCCCCCTGTCACTCACAGAGTAGGGCCGATAGGGGAGTTAGGGCACCGCCCCCTGTCACACACACAGCAGGGCGGATCAGGGGGTTGGGGCACCACCCTCTATCACCCACAGAGCAGGGCCAATCAGGGGTTTGGGGTGCCACCACTCTCACACTCAGGGCAGGGCCGATGGGGAGGTTATGGCTCTACCCTGTCACACACAGAGCAGGGCCTGTGGGTGGGGGGGGGGGGGGGTTGGAGCGCCGCCCCCTGTCACACACAGAGCAGGGCAGATAGGGAGGTTGTGGCCCCGCACCCTGTCACACACAGAGCCGAAGGGTGATTAAGGGGTTTGGGCTCTGCCTCCTGTCACACTGATCTGGTGCCAGGAGGCCTCGCGGCTCTGCTGATCCCGGTGCTGGGAGGCATGTTACCCTTTTACTATATAGGATAGAGGCCTGGTGCACGGGTGGGGGCCTGCTGGTTTGCCCTGAAGGGTGTCCTGGATCAGGGTGGGGGTCCCCACTGGGGTGCCTGGCCAGTCTGGGTGAGGAGCTGAGGGCTGCTTTCAGGCTGGCAATTGACTGAAGCTCCCAACCACTCCTTTTTTTCTTTTTCTTTTTTTTTTTATTCTGGGCCAGCTTTAGCTCTGGCTCTAGCTCTGAGGCTTCCGCTGCTATAATTGAAACAATGTATAACTCTAGCTCTGAGATCCCGGCTAGCTGAAAGCTTTTTCATGGGGTTTTGTTTAGCTTCTATATTTGCAACATAGTTTCTTAGAGTTGTAGCTCAGAGGCCGGCAAGTCAGGCAGGGAACGTTGCAGTCTGCAGTCACTGGAGCAAGCAAGCCTCATGTTCGCTTCCAGCTGCCTGGCTGCCGGCCGCCATCTTGGCTGACAGTTAATTTGCATAAGGATATGCTGATTAGCCAATGGGAAGGGTAGCGGTCGTACGCTAATTACCATGTTTCTCTTTTATTAGTGTAGATACCAAAGTGGATTTCATGTGGTTTAACACCTCAGTGTGAAAGGTAATACCATTGGCTAGTAGAAGAAAATATTAAATTATATATTTGCGATCCAAGATTAGATTTCAAAAAGAAACCTTAAAGCAAAAACTGAAATTATTAACCACATAAAATTATTTTGAAGTGATACATGGACATCCAAATGGTCAACAATTTTATTTAGAAAAATGACATATTTAAAAGGTACATATTAGCATATTAATTAATGAGAATGTGGGAAGCCAATAATTCTCTCTGTAACCAGCTGCATTTATTAATGAAATTAAGTATTGATATGCTTTAGACGAAATAGTTAAGCATTTTCATAGTCTGGACAGGAGGGATGTTTGAGTGGCTTTACTGCGGTAGAGTTTGTCATAGTGAGTAGTTGGAGACAATCTATGCCTCTGCAGTACAATCCTGTATAATAAAAGGGTAATATGCAAATTGGCAGAATGACCTGGAACGACCGGTCACTATGACACACACTGACCACCACGCGGCAGATGCTCAATGCAGGAGCTGCTCCCTGGTGGTCAGTGCGCTCCCACGGGGGAGCTCTGCTCAGCCACAAGCCAGGCTGATGGCTGCGAGTGCAGCGGTGGTGGTGGAGTCTCTCCTGCCTCCTCGGCAGTGCTAAGAATGTCCAACTGAAGGCTTAGGCCCGTTTCCCGTGGGGAGTGGGCCTAAGCCTTCAGTTGGACATCCCCTGAGGTCTCTTGGGCTACCAGAGTGTACAGGAAGGGCTGAGGGACCACCCCCTGAGTGCACAGATTTTCATGCACTGGGCCGGTAGTGAAATATAAGTAGACTGTGATGTAGGAAACACTCTAAAATACATTTTACTAGTGGGGAGTAATAAGCTAACTGTAAAAAACATTACTTAAGATTTCACCTTCAAAAAGGAAATAATAGCAATACATATACAGTCTGGTTGGTGTGGCTCAGTTGCTTGGAGTGTCATCCTGAGCTCTGAAGGGTCTTGGGTTTGATTCCTGATCAGGGCACATACCAGGTTGTGGATTCTATCCCCAGTTGGGGCACATAGGGGAGGCAACAGATCAATGTTTTTCTTTCACATCGATGTTTCTCTTTCTCTCTCTCTCCCTCCTCCTTCCTCTCTCTCTCTCTAAAAATCAATAAACACATATTCTCAGGTGAGAATTAAAAAATAAGAATCCTGTATAATAAAAGGCTAATATGCAATTTGACCAAATGGTGGAACGACTGGTCATTATGATGTGCAGTGACCACAAGGGGACAGACCTCAATGTAGGAGCTGCCCTCTGGTGGTCAGTATGCTCCCACAGGGGGAGCACCACTCAGCCAGAAGCCCTGAGCCTGGCTCATGGCTGGCGAGTGCAGCGGCGGTGGCAGGAGCCTCTCCCATCTCTGTGGCAGCGCTAAGGATGTCTGACTGATGGCCTAGACCTGCTCCCAAGTGGACATTTCCCAAGGGCTCCTGAACTGTGAGAGGGCACAGGCCAGGCTGAGGGACCCCCTGAGTGCACAAATTTTGTGTACCAGACCTCTAGTATATATACAATAGATTATTGAGGAGTTAAATGAATTAATATAACATCTTAGTCCTTTCAGGCTGCTGTAACAAAGTACCACATACTAGATTGCTTATAGACAACATTTATTTCTCACAGTCTTGAAGGCTCCAAGTCTAAGATCAGGTTGCTACTAGCATGGTCAGGTTCTGTTGAGGGCCTCTTTTGGGTTTCAGGCTGCTACTTCTCGTGTCATGTAGAAATTACAGAGAGAGGAAATACACTCCCTCATGACTCTTGTGAGAGCCCTAATCCCACTGATGGCATCTCTCTCCTCATAACCTCATCTACTCCTGATCTCCTCCCGAAGGCCCACCTCCTATACCATCACTTTGGGGATGGATAGGACTTTAACCTATGAATTTTTGGAAGAACATACACATTCAGTCATAACATACAGTATATGTATAGACTTTAAGACAGTATCTGACAAAATTATAAATACACAATAAATATTAGTTAGCACTATTTTTTATTGTCATAAACAATAACATGACAAGGTAATTTAAAAAAATATATATATATATTAAGTGAGAGAGAAATGCATACCCTAAATTGCCTGATTCTGTAATTTGAGATAGAGCACTTCAGAAGCTGATTTTCCTCTTTTCTTGGCTTTTTCTACCCAACCTTTCAATAAACCTTAAAGATCTGAAACACCTTATCTCCCTTTAGTGACCAACCCTGAAGCTGTTTGTAGCAAGTTCTCGCTATCCTGTGCTTTGCCTGTGTACTGCCCCACGGGTTCCTTTGCAGGGCTCCTTCCCTTTCCCATTCAGAGATGAACCGTAAACATGCACCATCGCCCTCTGCTGGATGAACGTCCAGTGTCCTTTTCAAGGTGGAGCCTCCTTTTCCTCAGCTTCCAAGTTACACTTCGTGTGTTATATATTAGGTCATAAAATACTGCTGGGGTTACTTTATAAAGAATTTGGGCGCTGGGTTACATATTGGCATCTTTTTTTTTCTTTTTTTTTAATTCAAAAAATGTTTAAGTATTCCTATGGAATATGTTCAGTTTCTGTCTGTTTCAATTGTCCATGCATATACTTAGGGGATTTCACTTCGTTTGATGACCCCTTGGTATGTTGATTTTTTCTTTGATTTAGTAGAAAGGTTGGAGATTGCCCTTTCAAAATAATAAGGCTGCTTTGATTCCAGCTTTGAAACCTGAATCTTATGCTTCTCATCTCATATGGATTAATCTGAATTTATCCTCTTCTTAAATCAGTTTCTGACATTGAAACTTGTCCAAGGATGGCAATTGGTCTCCTGAAAACAAGTGAATTCCAGGGAATGATGTCTTCATTACTCTCTGTAACTATTTCAATCTTACATTTTTTTTTGTTTGTGTCAGCTACTCAGTTACGACAGTCAAATTCTCTCTTAATATAATCACATTGATATCAAACAACAGTTCATAGACCATTAAAAGATAAAGAATTGCGAGTTTTAAAACATGAAGATATGTCTCAAATGTTAAATGTTCTTTTTTTATGACAGTGAACATTCTTAATCTTTTTCCCTGAGTAATTTCTGAATGTAACTCCCTAGAAATAGTTAAGTATATAATTTTTCTTGAAGTTATTTGTTAGCTTGTTAACTTATTTTATTGTAGCTTTAAGAATTGCATGTCATGAGCTTTTCTAGTGTCTGCATTGTATTAAAGGCAAGCACTACTCCCCCACACAACTGAAATTCATGTGCCAATGACATTTCCCAACATACTTGTTTTAGTCCTATTAAAAATTAATTTTAATTAAAATAAACAGTTCTAAACTTCCAGCCTTGTTGATGAGTCAGAAGATGAGTCATTATCTGCAGTTGGGAAGGTTCCTTCTCCACAGAATCTTCTGCTCTGACTCTTACAATATTAAGTGCCCAGGAAGAAGAATCTTGACAACTAAGGCAGACGTGGAAAAGTCAAGAAGGGCCCTGAAAGGGAATGAAATAACAGTAGTTGAGGACATTTATTTACAAGAATAAAGTATGTGCAAAATAAGCGCCTCTCTTGGGGTGAGATGTGAAGGGAATGCTCATGGTAATGACCTGGATGAAACATGAAACGTCAGGCACTGGCTTTGAAAACAAGTAACAAAGGCGGGCTTCAAATCTTTTTGACAGATATCTCTCTATGGTGCTTTATATGAAATTTTATCTAGCAAAACAGGGAAAATCCATATTGAATTCCACTATGGGGATAACATTTGAAGTTTACCATTTACCTGTCTGAGTGTACTGAGACTTCACCTCAATATATCTGAATTTTGTTGACTGACTTCCAGGACACACTGACTGTGCTAGAATTGCCAGAAATTGACTTTGTATAGCTTTAAAGCGGGACAGAAGAAGTTATATTTTATATGATCTTTTTGCTATTGATTTGGTGAGCCTCTTTGCCGACTTGTTTGACATTGCTTGTGTTTTGGGGATAGCATGCAAATGCAAATGCTTCAGGCTGGCATGTTAGATAGTGTACTTAATAACTGAAAAGGCTGTATCACTGATGAAAGTTACCACCTTTGCAGAGAAAGCATTTTGACATCAATTTTTTTTCCACAGTATCCTTTGGCAAAAGCTCTGAGGCTAGGGAATGGACTTTTTGGTAGGAGAAACTAAGATCTTATTACAAATTGGGCAAACAGCTTAAGGAGAAAGGTGGCCGCATAGAATTCCAGAGTCTATCCTCAAATATACAGAGTATTTTAGCAATAGAGACACCTAGTATTAAAATTTACTAACTCATGTGACACCTTCTATTGGACATTTAATTTGTTTTGCTTCCCAAGTCCACAAGATAAATACAATGTATTTACATTTTCTAAATGTAATTGAAACCCAGTCTAAACAATTGTGTACTTTATTTCTTGGCAGCATGTTTTCAAAAACATTATAATTAAGACTAGATCTCCTTCTTTCTCTCATATGCCATTCATTTGTTTGAGCTTCAAGATTATTTGTCATACATTCTTAGCCTTCTTGACATTTCCACCCTTTTTTACACTACAGCTGCTCGGTGCAAGATGAAGTCTGGGTCGACCTGCTCTACAGGACAACTCAACATCTAAATCTTGACTTTTTCCAGAATCAAATTAGGTGGGAATGTAAAGCCACAAGTGTCTCTAACATTTAAAGAAAGGCTCTAGCGTTCAGTGGTCTATGCTGGTCAAATTTGTTAAGCTGGAAAATATGTTTTCCAGAATCTCCTTCGCTGTTTGGGTCCAGGTTAGAAATCTGAATAAAATCTAGGAAGCAGAGATGAAACAGTTCTCTTTGCAGTCACATGTCTTCAAAGACAGATTTAGAGATGCCCATTAGGTCTGGTTTATCCTCTTTGTCCTCTATTCTAGATATAGGTCTTCCTTACTTCAGGTCTTGCTGACCAACAGTGGCCTCAGGACCACCACCAGACACTTGACCATGACCCCAGAGAGGTGGTAGCTACCCTGAGAGAAGCGCTTCCCAGAGACCTCACCAATAGATCCCACTGCATGGACTTGCTTTAGCAGCTGGACATACTTGGCTTCTATAGTAACTGGTTGGCAACTCCCTCTTTTATCCTCTAAATCTAGCTCCAGACCTTCATTTCTCAACTTCTCCCACAATTGAAAAGTATATAATTACTATAATAAATTTTCCATAACACTCATTATGTGTCTGCTACCACCACTGAGCCCTAACCAGTAAAATGGGAACTTCCCTATCTTAATTTTTTGAAAAATTGCCTCATGCTGTCATAACTCTTTCCTCATTCTCTCTTCTCTTTCTTCAGTGTTTCATATTAGTCTTTGTTATGGTTCTTACATAATAAACTTTTCCAATAGTTAACTCTGTAATACTAAAGCAACAAAATCTTTTTTAGAAATGTATGCCTATAAATTTATGTGGTGATTAAAATTTTCTTTACAAAAATGTTTAAAGTCACAGTTCTTCCATTCATTGATTCTTATGATACTTTGGCTGACTACTATGAACCAATTATTGAGAGAGAAAATAGTAACCAAGACAAACATGATCATCACTTTCATGACATTTAAAATCTAGTGATTAATTACTGGCAAATAGTCAACAAAATGCAATGTAAAAAAGTGTCATGAGAGGGAAGACATAGAGGAAGAGTAGCATCCCAGACCAGCAAAAGGAAGAGTTAAAAATATTTCTTAGCCCTGGCTGGTGTGGCTCAGTTGGTTGAACATCAGATCTTGTGCACCAAAAGGTCTCCGGTTTCATTCCCAATCAGGGCATATGCACAGGTTTCCGGTTGGGTCCCAGTCAGGGTGTGTGTGAAAGGCAACCAATGGATGTTTCCCTCTCTTTCTTCCTCTCTCTCCAAAATCAGTAAAAACATTTTTAAATATATGCATTTCCTAAAAGAAACTATATATATATTCCCCCCCCACCATGGAAAATAAACAGAATAATCAGTAGCCCAAAATGAGAGGAAAATGGTAGAGAAAATAATGTGCTTAGTGCGCTGAGAATACAGTCTGAGTGGCAAAAAGGAACAAAACAGAAAACTTGAGAGGTTAAAGGGACCTTTAAGCTGTATTATTCTAAGAGTAATTTGGACTTATTATTAGTCAAGGAAATCATATAATTGCACTTTGTTGTAGCAATATCACTATCTGCAACATAAAAAAAAATGAATTAGTAGAAAGGATGGATTAACTAGGGATGAGAACACAGACAAAGCGATCAATCAGGGAGCTGCCTGAATAATACTGCAGATGGTGGCTCCGGCTGCTAGATATTTAGAATAAGTAATTTACAGGGCTTCATGATTCATTGAATGGAAGGGAAAGTAGAAATGAATGATGACTTCCAGGCTCCTTGCTTGGGCAAATAGAGGATGGTGGTAGACTACATTTAATTCTTCAGTAAATCCTCTTGGCTTTACTTTTGAAATATAGAGAATTCAATTGCCTATTTAAAAAATATTCTGTGGTGGATCATCGGCCTCTCAGCATACCTTTTGCAACATGATTGTGCTGCTTTTCTCATAACCTGATAGAATTACTCCCCTACCCCTTGGATCTTGACTGACCTTGTGACTTGCTTTGGCCAACAAACTGTGGCGAGGTAACCATGCCAGTTCTGTGGTCAGGTTACAAAGGCTTTGCATGCTCCTGCTCTGTCTCTTGAAACCTTGCCACCACCACATGAACAAACCCAGGCCCGCCTGCTGGAGGATAAGACAACATGAAGAGGAGATGCCAGACATCCCAGCTGAGAATCTGAGGCCAGTCTGTACTCAGCCAGTCTTTCAAACTGTGGGAGGGCCTAGAGCCACAGAGCTACCCTGCAGCCAACCATAGATCCATGGGCACAATGGAGGCCAAAGAAAACATCCACACGACCTCAAGATGCATGAGTGAGAAGTAATGCTTACAGTTTCTAACCCCTGAATTTCGGGTGATATATCAACTGTTTTTCCTGACTCCAACTTAACTTGCCTTGTTCTCGCCACTAGAATAATCTCATCAAAACATAAATTAGATCATAACATTCTCCTCAATAGACAGCAGTGGTTCAGATTTCAATCACCGTACAGAGCTAGGGTCCTTAAAAAAGGCTTTTCATGGCCTGACCACTGCCTACCTCTCTGCTTCCCTCTATGACTATCTCCTCATTCACTTTTCTGGAATTTCCCTGAACTCCTCAGAGTTTGCACACTCCCTCAGTTATGTGCACTTGTTGTTTCTTCTGCCCAGAATGCTCTTTCTCTAGCTATCCACCTGGCTTACTCCTCCAGCTCCTTCAGATCTTGACTCAAATGTTACTTCTTCACTGAGGTTTTCACTGACTAACTGAAATAGCAGCTCCACTCTACCCCAGGCTCCCTATTGCAGCCTTATCTTTCCTACCTATCTCTTACCAGCATCTAACATACAATGTATTTAATTTGTGTGCTTCTAGGATCCTTTCTTTCTTTCTTTCTTTCTTTCTTTCTTTCTTTCTTTCTTTCTTTCTTTCCTTCTTTCTTTCTTTCTTATTTAAACTACATGGCTTTAGAGATTGTTGTCTATTTAATTCACTCTTCTATCCCTAATTCTTAAATTGGGCTTGGTTTATAGTAAATTTCAATTAAAAATGTTAAATGAATTAATACATTGAGCACCTTTATATTAACTGTGCCTCAATTTTTCAGATTTGTAAATTAATAAAAACCCTATTTTGAAATTCATTTGATTTCATTTTAATTTCTGCTACTGGCTTCTGAATGAGCCCTGACCAAATGAGGAGTGTGAGAGGATGAAATCTAAAGCTATAAGATAAGACAGGATATCCCTGAAGAGTCCATTGAATATGAAGGAAAGAGGATCTAGGTCCCTAAAAAACATCAAATGTTCCAGGCAGAAAGATACGACGGTAGAAGCCTGAATATACTTGTATTATGAGAGTCCAGAGAACAGAATGTTTCAAGACAGAGGGCATAAAAACAGTGTTATATTTTACTAGAGGCCCAGTGCACGAAAATTCATGCACTCAGGGTGGTCCCTCAGCCCAGCCTGTACCCTCTCGCAGTCCGGGAGCCCTAAACTGTTAGACTGGCAGTTTAGGCCCACTCCCCATGAACATCCCTGCGAAAGCACACTGACCACGAGAGGGCAGCTCTGGCCCTGCCCTCCATTGCCCCCTGGCGGGTCGATAGGGGCGGGGGATGGCCAGCCCCACCCCCCAATCACTCCTCCACTGCCACTCCCCCCATTGCCATCCCCTCCATCTGCCCACTGGCACCTGCCTTGGCTGGCCAGGCACCACCCACTCACAGGCCCCGCCCCTGGCTGACTGGTCGTTCCGCCCTTCGGTCGACTTGCATATTAGACTTTTATTATATAGGATAAAGAAGCCAAATAAAATACAAGTTGAAAGACATGACTAAATTTTTATCTTGCATCATCTTGCTTAAATTGTGATTTTTTTTGTGTGTGAATATTGTTTAGGGGTTCCTTCTCCTCTGTATTACATAATTAATTTTGTAATTTATTTTCTGATTAGCTGCAATTATTTTTTTTTTTTACACTAGGATTAAACTCATCCAAGGAACTTCTAAACTTTGCATCGTTTTTTTTTAGACAACCCATTGGGTGGAATAGTACAATTATAGAAACTGGAAATACTTCACCAGAAGCTAGTCTGCATATTTCTTCATATACTTTTGGAGCTTTTTCCATAAGCAAGAATCATTCACCTCAGCCACTTAGCTTTGGGAAGAGTTTCTTCCCTTAGTAATTTTAGAAGCCATAGGGACCATGTAAGGACTCTATTAGGTGAATACCATGAATTAAAAGTAGATGGATACCATGAATTAAAAGAAAGAGAAAACCAGCACAAAATAAACACTTTATAATGGGAAGTGTTAGTGTTTAAAGATTAGCAGCTGGGATTTCTATATCAGGCAGTCAGAGTTAACCCCTGTGTTTTAATGCACTAATGCATTCTAAAGATTTTTAAAAAGTGTTTTCAGTGGGGTTGTGCATGTTCTTTCACTCTGTCTGGAAGCCCTTGGGTGAAAAATTTCTAATAAAGATGACCTCTGCTCACTCTTCTCCATCCCCTAGGGAACAGTTCTGCTGAATAACATTTCCCAGATTATTCATCACGTCTCCTTGAGGACTCCGATACGAAGGCTGCACAAGAAATCATTCTATCTTTTCAAGTGATAAATTTTGTGTTCCTTTTTGTTCCCCACAGATAGCATTAGGCTCTGAGAAGGACTCCTTCAAACCCTGAGTCCCCTGCAGTCACAGGTCAGACTAAAGGGAGGGTCTTGACCACTGCTTTACCAGAGGTGACCGCCAGAGTTCCTTCCACTCATTCAGAGATGAAGCCTGTCAGTAGAAAGGAGAAAATGTGTCCCCATGGTCCATTTCCACACGAGTCTTTTTTGACAGAACAAAGACTGCCAGTTGGACCAAAGTTGAGGTCCTTTAGTTATTTGCTGGGAACTTGAATTCTCTGGGAATAGAGCCAAGACCACCAGACTCATTGAACTCACAACTTTTACCATCACATCATCAGAATGAATTCCAGTCCCTCTGGTCAATATTGGATTCCAACCAATGTGAGGCAGGTGAAAGGTTACTAACTTAAAAATTACTTTGATTCCCCCGCCCCCCCCCACCCTCTCCCTCTGACCACTTCTCATTGTCTTGGTAATTAACCTGTGTTTATCACTTCTTTAGATAAGTTTTTATGTCACCATACTCTGGATTCCAGGCTACTGGCTAACAAATGTCCCCTTATCTCTATATGGTTATAACTATTTAATTGAAAAATTTTAAACCTTATTTAAGTGGAGTTAGTTTATAGAAAAAGTTGACAAATAATAAGAAGTAATTTAAAATCTGACTCTTATGTTGCATGAATATAAAGAAATATCTCCGAGTCTTTGGGTATTAACTTTCTAAAAAAAATAAAACTTAAATGGACATAGTAGCCTCCTTGCCTTGTCTAATTAGAGTAATGACAATGAAAAATAATTATGCAGGACCAGAAAGTAAAATCAAGTTTAATTCAACGTATGACATTCTTGTCTGCATGAGTAATGATATATCTCAAAATTATTTTTGCAGCAGATGTTGTCAAATAATTTTTTAGTATTCATAACCACCCCCGCCTCCTTCTAAATGAATTTCCCCCATAAAATGGGCATGGGAAATGGCCATTTCCACAGGCATGGGTTTTGATAACAATTTTCATTATTATAGTGAACAAATACTTATTGAGAACCTGTTTTGAGCTTCAAATACAGATAAAAACAAATTATGTTTTTCTTTTAACAGGATATTTGCCTCTTAGTGATGCTGAGCTAGACCCTGTTGGTGGATTGAAGACATAGGGGCAGAGGTATTGGGGCGGGGGTAAGGGGGATTGTTGCTCTGAAGCTTTCAGATCCTAAATTCTGAATTTGTTCAAAATTTTCAGTTTTTAACAGTATTGAAGTAATTGCCTAAAATAACTAATTCAATTCACAGCAACAAGAATTTGTTAATTTCTAAAAAGAAAAGTGAATATATATTTTAACCTGGTGCTTATAGAGGTTCAGAATGATTTTTTTTGTTCACTTGCTTACTTTGAGTTGTTTTATAAGTCAAGGAATTTGTTGGAGCTTCTCCAGACAGAATGGCACTTCTCCTTTAGCCTTTCATACTCTTTTTTGAAATGAGAAAACTGCCTCCATAATGCTATCAAACATGGAGCTGAATCATCTTTGTGATGTTAGAAATAGTTAGTCAGCAAAGTCACACCCACGTAAGAACCACTGTGAAAATATCTAGAAGGGCTCATGCTCAGGGCTGAGGTATCCCTGACCCATCCTCTTAGCCAGACCTTCATCCTGCTCAGAGTGTACTTCATTCTCCAAAGAAACAGGATGAGTGCTTTCTAGTTGCAACACTTCACAGGGAGTCGGGACTTCTGGCTTCTATTCCCAGCGGCACCATCAGCTCATGGAGTGACCTTCTCCAATCATATGGAGATGGTTACCCATGTGCAGGGAAGAGGTAGGATGCATGTTTAATGTTAGCTCTGAGCATCTTGCCTGAAAGGTGTTGCATGCTCTCTGAGAGAGGAAGGTTAGCGCATGATGTCATTGCTTCCACATATGCTCATATGAGAGAGAGAGAGAGAGAGAGAGAGAGAGAGAGAGAAGATAACTAAAGCAATATTATTTTCTTGGAGGATATTGTTAGAGATTGAAGGAGGGGTGCACAGTTAAGTAGGTGGCAGGTTGTTTTCCTACCATAAAACACAACTTTTGTATCATGTCACTCTGACAAGTGGAATTTAAAAGATATTTCCAGCAAGGTGTAATGTACACTGGAAACGTTTGATGAAAGAACACAGGGAAGCGATTGGGGACCTGGAAATATGGACTTGATTTGAACCCTTGGATGAAAATCCCCGTTTCTGGGTTGTTTCCATGACTTATAATGTTACAGTGATGACATTTGCATTTTCCAGCCCAGGATTAGCTATAGAGGAAGGAAGGGCTCTCAGCTCAGTTTCTTTAGTGAGCACATAAACCATGACATCTTCGGGAAGATAATTCTAATTAAAGGATAGTAAACTCTCTCAACGTAGGTAACAGAATTAGCCACAATTGTGACATTTGCCTGAATCGAAAGATGTAAGTTTTCTGTAGCGTTATCTGCATCCTGGTTTGGGGTGGACAAAAGTCATAATTTTCATACGGTGATGTCAGATCCATTTCCACAACAGAGATTAGACAATACCACAAACACAGATTTATGGTTTCATGGGAGAAATCTTCTGTTTTCAAACATTTATCTTTAACCGTGGGCTACTGGCAGGCAGGGAACGTCACAGGTTGCATACAGAAGATGTGGTATTTTGCTGTCAATGATGAACACTACACAGGCCCAGACACTGGCTGCTTCTGTACCGACTCCCACTCAGGACCTTCACTTTTCTGCCACGTTTAACATTAGCTATACACGCTGAGTGCACATAAACAGCTCATCTGTGTAAGAAAAGTATGACATGTTCATCACAGGTAATAAAAATATGATAAAATACCTTGTATTTCTATCAAGGTAATTTCTATATTCAAGATTTTTTTTTAAACTTTATGTTGTAAGTCAAGAAAGTCGAAGCAAAAACATCACTTTCCTTCTCTGTAGAAAGATGAAATTTGAGGAAAACACCAACACTTCTTCTAACTTTAAAACTATTCTATTAAACATTTTTTAACTTGCTGAAAGTTACAGATTTTCTTATAGTATCATGACATTGCACTTAGTAATTTCAGAATTAATTACTTTAAAAAAAACCATTGTCCTCATTTCATCATTTTATGATTTAGTGTTTTTGTGGGTATGTTTGTTTCTTTAAATAAATATTGCCCCCAAAAGACATATTTGTGAGTAAGTACACAGTGTAGTAAGATGAAATAAATTATGATAAAAGCAAGGCAGAGAGAAAATAAGGGAATTAGAGTGTGGGTAGCATTAACACTTACTAGTACATAAAGTTCACTCTGTTTCTGAGAGATGAGTCCCACATTTGGATCTTGTGTTTACAAAAGCCAAAATGAAATGGGAAAACAGAACCTATGACAAGATTTTAGTTTCTGCAAGGCAGTAGTTCTCAAAATGTCATCTTGAATATTCCCAAGTATCACTTAGAGCTTTCAAGGCATTGCAAAGTGAAATTAATTTCATAATGAAATAAAAATATTGTTTGCCTTTTCAATCTCTCATGATCTCACGGTGGGATTTCCCAGAGGCTGCGAGACCATCGCTGAGATGGTACTGTCACTCTGAATGCTGCAAAATGCCTACCTGCATACAGGGTGGACAAAAGCAGGTTTACAGGTTTGTTTGTTTGTTTTTTGTATAGAAAATAATGCAATAATTAATAAATAATAATTCAAGAATGAACTGTGTTTCTTGTACTAACAACTGTAAACCTGCTTTTGCCCCACCCTGTATACTAGAATTTTAAAACCTTTTGTTTCAATGCCTAACACTGTAACTATTAATAGATATAGCCCCCACAAACAACAGCACTTTGAGGGGTCCTCAATCACTTTTAAGGTTGTTAAAGTGACCTGGTAACAATTGTTCTAAAATAGGGACAACTTCGTTTGCTTTCTCTTTCCTTGTATTAAAGCCTGAAATTTTTCTTTCATGGATGTTTCCTTTTAATCATTCTATTTGACTATGGGCACATGAACAACTTTCAGGTTATTTATGATGTTTTATAATCATCAGGAGAGCAGTCGATATTTTTATTATTTTTTATTTAAATCCTTATTGTTTAAAGTGTTACATAAGTCTCCCTTTTCCCCCATTGACCTATCCCCAGCCACTCCCACCCCCCAGGAGAGCAGTAGATATTATTCTCTTATTTTGAGGTTTTGGGTCAAAGCTCCTTTGAGGAATTGATAAAAGCTGTGCACCCTCTTAACTAAACACAACAGCATATGCGTAGAATTTTTCAGAGAATTTCGTAATGCTCTTGAACACCCTGAAGTTTGTTTGTTGATACCATGGGGCTCTAAGAACTCCTGCACAAGGACACAAAAAGTGACCCAGATGTCCTAGTCCCTTCTAATTGACTAAGTGGCTTTAAAATACAGTTTTAAGGTAAATTTAGGTAATAAGATAAAGAGACGTTTAATAAATAGTAGTTCTTTTTTCTTCTCTCTTTCTTGTCATCTGTTTCTTCCCACAGCATAAATTAAGGGAAAGTATATTTATAATGTAATTCATTCTACACCAGGAAGAAATATTATTTCTGGTCACGTTGGTGTAGGGGAGGTTTTGCAGTCTCGGCTTTTCTCTCTTAGATCATAAAAATAATAACCTCAGTTACATAGCATAAACCCATTTCCTTAGAATCTTTTGATGATCTCAAAAATAGAAAGTCTAAAGTCTCATCGATTATAAAAACCTGGCTACATGCAGCTGGGTGAGCTGATGTAGAACCGTAGAGACTGTACAGTTCAAACTAAAGCTTCTGAATTCACTACAATGCATTTTTTTGAGTGCCTCCCATAATGCAGACCTTGGCATGACAGGGACTGTTTCATTCAGTATAGTATGGCATTCGGCTGAGACTCAACTAACTGATGGTATAGGACGTAATTCATAAATAAATAGACATTACGTATGTGGGAGAGAGTCTAACATGATCAAGCAGAATGATTAAAAAGAATGTTTCATTTACTGGCTGTATGGCTTGGGTAATTTTTTTGGTAAATATTTTAATGTAGTCTATTGAATTGGCATAAGAACAGTACCTGATGCATAGGGTATTGTGAGAATTAAATTTAATAATGCATATAAAATACAGAGAAAAGTGTGTGTTATATAACAAGAGCTTGCTAAATATTATTACGGCCAAGAGCTGTGGGATGTGATGCAATGAAAAATACAATATAAATTTGGAGGGAAAAAAAAAGGATCACCAGGGCTCAGAAGGGTCTAGGGGAGAGTTCATGAAGGAGGTAAGACTTCAGCTGTGGGCTAGTAAGTGGAGTGGGGAGTTATAAAGTTCTTGGTGCACTGTAAATTTAAAATCTAATGGAGGAGAGAGGATCAGCCCCCATACATATAAGCACAAGTGTCAGAAACATGGAAAGAATGCTCAGGTCTCTGGAGATCCACAGAGAAGTGCTAAAACACAAGCAAGTGAAAAGGATAAAGAGTGGGTGTGAGTTATTAAAATGATTGGAATGGAGCTAAGTATATCGCTCTACTTATGGGACCAGACTTTTCCATTCATCCCTCCCAAATTAAATTTCACTTTCCTCATAGAAATCTTCTGGGTTAATGGTCCCAAAGGGAGGATTTGTCTTTCATTTTATTTATTTCTGAGGAAAACACACCTTATGAACACAAAAAGTACACACACATATATACTCACATTCCCAAACTGAAGCACTAAAACTCTATGTTTACATGCCTTTCATGACACTTATGCTTTTGCCTCTTCATTGTAAGAATTAGAAAAAAAAGGATTATGGAAGGAATTTTGGGAAAGGCTCACAAGTACATGTTAATGGAAACATATTTCTACAGAAAATTTTCAAGGATATTCTAAAGTATTGGCTTTACAATTATTTGCTGATTTTTTTTAATGGTCATGATGATATATCCTGGCATTGTTAGTGCACTTTCTCTGATTAAGAACCCCCATTACTCTAATTAAAATAACACCATCTGGTTTTAATACTGCACAATAACTCTTCTCCCCCTTAATCCCAAGACTGAAGCTGCATTCACAGTCTGGATCGTGCAGAGATCATGTGGTATTAGTTCACTTGCTGCTACAATTTATGGATTTATAATTTATGGTAGAGGAGGCTGAGAGGTAATGGTGCTAGAGATAAAAAGAAAAAAAATAGGTAGAGGATCCAGAAGAAAAAACAAGACACTAGAGTTGTCACCATGCATGCTAGATCTCAAAATGGAGTCCTGCTGATTCTAGAGAGATTTTTTTGAAGTGACAGTCTTGGTGTGCCTCTATGAATTAAGGAAGCAAGCCCTGTGAAGTTCAGGTGGGGATATGTGTATGGAAAACTGGACTAGGCAGACAGACTAAAGAAAAGCTGAGTTTGATGGGGACAACCTTGGTGAGTTTGAGGAACAGAGAGAAAATAAATATGGCTGAATTGGAGTGACAGAGGGGAAGGGAAATTAGAGATGAGGTCCAGAAGGTAAGCAGAGGTCAAGGCCAGGTTGTTACATTTATAGGTAATTCTGAAGATAATGAGAGACTGGGGTATTTGTGTGACATTTCATTTCTTCATGAATGTGCAATAAGAAAAAAACAAACAAACAAAAAATGGCCTAATTCCAATTTAAGCGGATGGCGGGGGAGAGGGGACAACTGATACTCAGAGACCTCGGGCATGGTGGGAACCTAAAAGAGTAGAAAACCCCAACCCTCCTGGCTCTAGCCAATTGATAGAAAGGAAAACCCAGCAATTTCCAATGGTTCAGGAGTTCAGGGTGTTTTCTTTGTTGTTGTGTGTTTTTTGTTTTTGTTTTTTCAGGAGAATCTAGAAACCCAGATTTTTATGGAAGAATTTTCAATTTTCTAAATGTTAGCAAATAATACAAATTTTCCTAAAATCAGTATACAAGCTAGCGCTCTGTCAACACCACTAAACATGCTTGGAAGCCAGATGAAACCCTGGTTATGATAATTTACCATCTTCATTAAGTCACATTTGACTGTGAGGAAGAACAGTGACAAGGAAAAGCACATGAACATTTATACCTAGGTCAGGTATCAGTCAGGGTCCTGGCAGGAAACAGATGGTAGACAGAGACAGGACATTGGGGAAAGATTGAGAAAGATTGATATGTATAAGGGTGTAGGCAATGTTAGGAAAAATCAGCATGGGATATTGATGAACTCTGGGATGGGGCCTTTGTTGAATAATATAGCCCCTACTAGACTATGCCATGTCAGAACAAGAGCCAAGAGGACATACCCTCTAAGCACTCTAGTCTCCTTCTCTGATCTTCCTCAGGTATCTCTCTTTGGCCAAACCCAGCAAGGAGCTAGAGACTACAAAAGCCACTGAAGCAATTGATATCAATCTCCTGGGTACAGGAGGGCAAAAGAAGACCACTCAGGCACGTCAAAAACATTTTTAAATGATTTCAAATATATTAAATTAATAATTACTATATTAATTCAATAAATAAAATATCTTTCCAAGTTAGGGCACTTTAGTGGAAACCAATTATACATTAAAGTTTTGGCTTTTTTTAAAAAATCAACAAATTATGTACATTATACAAAATATTTTTCCCTCCATGATAGTCTTTTGTATTTATTTAAAATTTTTAAATTAAATTTATTGGGGTGACATTGGTTGATAACATTACATAAGTTTCATGTGTACAATTTTGTAATACATCATCTGTATCTTCCATGGTGTGCTCAGAACCCAAAGTCTAGTCTCCTTCCATCACCATATATTTGACGTCCTTTACCATCTTTATCCTTCTCCCTATGTTCATTGCAGCATTATTCACAGGAGCCAAGACATGGAAACAACCTAAGTCCTTTAATGATGATTAGATAAAGATGAGGCACATATATACAATGGAACACTACTCAGCCATAAAAAGGTGAAATATTGTCATCTGCAACAACATGGATGAATTAGCATCATGCTAAGTGAAATAAGACTGAAAACATCAAGAAACATATGATTTCACAAAGTCTTTTCTTACCTGGCTCTGATTCTTCAAGTTGTGGCTTTTCTTCAAGGATAGAAATGCTTTTCAAGAGTGCCTTTCTGATGAAAATTACTCAGCAAACCCAGTATTTGTAAGAAAATAAAATTTGAACTCACAATCAGCCTTTTTTTCTGTAAGGAGCCACACATAATAGATGGATAGATGGATGGATGGATGGATGGATGGATGAGTGGATGGATGAATTGATGGGTGGACAGATGCCATCAGAGAAGCACTGTTTATAATATAATAAATTACTATTCTTTTAGAAATGGATAAATGATTTAGAACGCAGATGACAAATAAACAAGAAATATAGTAATACTTTGAATAACTAACACAGGTAAAGCACTGGTATATTCCTCATAGTTTTGGCAAATTACCTCTACTTCTTCTGGCCCCCAACCCAGTGACATTGGCAAGTCATTTTGTTCAGTCTGTATTTCCATTTTCCTGACAGAATGATTGGACATTTTTTTAAAAAATGTATGTACTCAAAGAAAGATTTACACATTTTCATCATGTTTAATAACTCTGCGTATATCTAAATGGACATTGATATTTTGGTAAGGTACGTTAAACAGAGTACAAGTTCAATGGAGTCTTAAACTGACTCTTTAAAAAATAACAATAATTTTCAAAGAAATGATGATTAATTTTCTGCTCTGAGCTATGTCATCACAGCAGAATGTGAGATGGGGTGGGATGGAAATTCAATTGCTATTTTAGTATGTTAGTCATAGCAAAACTAATTCCAGCCATATACTCCCCAAATCCTGCTTTCTGCCTGCTTTTCATTCTTGTAAAATTTTGAACTTTTACATTACGTTTCAATTGTCCCCATAACAGATGACATAGTGCTTACTTGTAAGCTTTATAAACTGTAAAATGTTAAATACCCAAAAGCTGTTCTTGTTAACATTGTCCACTCAGTGGGCACGATTGTCCCCTGAAAAGAACTCAGCAGGGCGGGATGATATATGGTTAGTCCTAATTCCAGCACTAACTATTGTGATTTCAGGGGAAATTAGGAAACTGCTTTAGGAAGTACTCAGCAAATTTTGGAGTAAAGATATGGTTATGAAAGATAGTCGTTAGCCTCAGCTCTGATACTAATGAGCTCTGCCATTACAGACTCTCCCATAATCCTGAAAGGGGTGGTTCCTTCCAATGAAGGCTACATACCTTAATGGATAAGAGGGCAAACTCTGGCCTCGGAGAGTCAGAGCCTCCAATCCTGGCTCCACCCCTTTTGGCTGTAGGGCGGGGTGGGGCGGGAGGGGGCGGGGTTGTGTGACCAATGATTTGACAGACATAGAGACCCCACTTAGCCAGCCCCTGGTCCATTCGAAGAGACAAGAGTTTCAAGCATATTGTGAGGAATAAAGTGCAGTAACACACTTGATGGCATTCTGAGGCAAAGTAAATGTGCTGTAGAAATAGTAATGACTACTATCATTACTCTCATGTCTGCATCCGGTGAGAGAGTCCTTCTAACCATCTGTGCCAGTTAATCATGAGATAAGATCTGGATTCTCAGTAAGATAACTCGAAGAATCAGAAAATGTTAGACTAGCACAATATTCTGTTTGGTCAGTCCCTAAATCATTGTGTGTGTTTTTTCTGTGAAGCCTCACTCCTAACAGCTAGTTTACACCCAATCAATCCTTTCTTTTAAGTACTCCCTTTGAGTTATTTCAAGATTACTAAAACAAACGTTTTTTTCCAAGGAAAGTTCACATGTTCCCTTCTCCCTGAGCATTTTCTTGAGTTGCCTCTGCCTGTCCCTTTCTTCCAGATGGTCAGTCTCTTCAGCCTATCCCACTCTTGATACTGAGTAGGTTTTTCCTAAAGTGTTTTTCCCTGCTCAATAACAGATATTCTCTTCGGTAACCTTAGAACTTTGTTTTGGGCAATATTATACCCATTAAAGAAAAACAAAATCCTAACTGTTCTAAAGTTGTCTTTACCTCTTTTATTGTAAGGAAAGTTTTGCAAAGCATCCCACATTTCTCCACAGCTGACATTGATTTTTAACAGCCCCCAAACGAAGCCCAGAGTGTACTGGGGAGTGTACTCCCCATAGAGAACTCAAGATCCCTTGAAACATGTGAAATAGTTTTTGCTGTGTATTCCTCTCAGGCATTGTAAAAGGTAGCATCACTATATTTGGACCTTGGAAATTTATAAGACGTGGACATGTGTTAAATAGCTTAAATGTTACATTAAAATTTCCATAGACAACACTCAGTCTGAATGTTATCTAAATAAACTTTAAGTCATACAATTGGGCACAGAAAAAGTGGTTATTGGAACAGACAAGAACACAGCTGTAAGGAGCGATAGGCCAGGTAGGAAAAGAAATGGAAAATTAAATGATCTCAATTTCAAAGTCTCCTTGAAAAGCTTAAGTGGGACTTAGAATATTTTACATGCACTAGCTGATCTGATGTTCTCCATCTGTTAGTAGGCCCTGGAGGCTGCCGGGCCATTAAAAACAGAATGATGACTGGGGTAGCAGGTGCAGTGAAGTGGGAAGGTGTGGAGCAAATAAAACAAGTCCATGGCATCTATAAGAAATGTGGACCCCTAGGAAATTTTAAAAGGTTTTGCACTGTGGTATTCATGACGTATGTGTTAGAGGTATGATGGCAAGTGTATTTCTCATGAAATGACTTCAATTACTTGCATATTGTTATTTCTTTAGAATTCCAAATACTATACTATACAATTACTTTAGACTGAAAGACTTGCCTTGACAAATTGCCCTTTAATGCAATTCATTGGCCCATTGTCAATGGGAGTGTTGCCTGAGCTACACCCTTTGGTAAAATTGTTTTCTAAACCTACTGCTGTGAGTCAACTATTCTCCTCCCATGAGTTTTCCTTGACACCCCTTGACATCTGTATTACATTGAAGCATCTTATTAACACCTTTTAGGATTTCCAGCATTCCACTTGATGCATCTCTTTCTTACACCCTCCACTTGAATCTCTGCTCTATCTCTGTACCTGTTTATTTCCTTTTCTGTATATTCTTGCCCCAGCCTTATTCATCCACTTGTCTGCAACTGCTTTTCCTTAGTTATTGAACAAGTTCTCTCTTTCGGTTGATGCAAACCCTCTTCTTGAGTCCTCAAGCTGGATGATGAGAAACTTACAAAGGGCAAATTTCTAAAGAATTGTCGAGATTCAACTGAGGACAATTCTTTCTTTTTATATTAAATACAAAGCCATTTTACAGTAAATATTTTTTACCTTTTTTTTTAATCAACAATTTCTCTTTCTTTGTTCCTAATCCTCATGCTAGGCTAGAGAGATTCTACTGTTTCTCCAAACCCTCATACCGCCCAGCAGCAAATCCTGTTGTCTCTATCTCCAATAGACCTCACATTCAATATTTTCTCATGACTTGCATTTTACCTCGCTAATCTAAGCCACCAGCAGCTCTTGCCTTGGATACACTAGAGTCTCTTCTCCACACAGCAGCCTGAGTGATCCTTTGAAAACATATTAGCTCATGTTCCTCCCATTCTCACAAGCTCTTGCCAGTTCCAAATCCTTTTCAAAATAGAAGTTCTCATGATGGTCAATAATGTTCTACACAGTCTGACCCAATGTCTTCTATGATCTCATCTCATACCTCTCCCTCTTTCCCATCCCTTCACCCTCCCCTTCTACTTCTTCAGATTGTCAAATGCTTGCCTTGCTCTTCTCCTTTTTATGCCACTGTTTCTCCAGACCCTGAATTGCCAAATCCTCATTTTCTCAAGTTCCTGCTCATGTTTTTCTCCTCTAAGAGAGATTCCCTGACCATTGAATTACAAATAGTACTACTCATCTCTCTCTGTTTCTTTACCGTGCTTCAATTTTCTTCAAAGTGCTCCTCTATGTCTCTTATAGTATTTATCAATTATCTAGTTATTTTATGCCTTCTACATATTGCTCTAAAAAGTAACTAGAATGTAAAAATAGTGAGAAAGCAAACTTTATTGGTATGGTTCTCTGCTTTTACTCACCGTGCCTACAAAGCTGCCTACCACATAGAAGGTGCTCTCAGTGAGTGTATGTTGAGTGAAGAAAAGTTGGAAGTGTTGTCTTGCCCTTTCTTAAAATAGTTTTTGTAAGTATCAGTAGTAATTTTATTTCAGAAATCCGCTGATGTGCTTCTAGAACAAAAGCAGGGATGAGGGAGTAAGTAATTCCACAGCTTGAAGAAGTAGAAGCAGCCACTGTGGCATGCCCCTAAAAAGTTAGCTTGCAAGATATTGTGGCGGTCATATCACCAAACCATACCTGTTCTCAGTTAAGCACTGGTGTTGCTTTGACTATGTTAGATACATAAGAAAGAAGCCCCGATAAGTCTAATACCATGGTGAATTTCTAAACTTGCCCAGTTTTACATGAAGGCATCAATGCCTCACACTCTCTAAAAGTAGGTAGAACACACAGGTGGATTCTCCTTCCACCCCACCATTTGGTGAAATTTAGTGCCATAGCTAAAGTCTTGGTGTAACATTTTTCTCAAGTAAATTTAAGTACAGAGGTCATGGTTTTCAGCCAACTTATTGGGATTTTTAATAAATTGTTAGCATTCCCAAAACAAAGATTTTCCTCCATCTACCTTCCTTCACTCAGATGTTAAGCATCTCTGCTATGGTTTTTGACAACACCGTGTCCTAGCACATTTTCTAAGATACCTACTCTAAGAGCTGGAGATTGGCATGTTTCCTAAATGTGGTGAAATCTTTGGCTAAAAATTCATTGGACATTTTTAAAAAACGCAGTCTGTCATTCCATTGAAATACAGTCCAGGCCATAGCTGCTGAAGGAGTTTGACTTTTCCCAGATATCAAGAATCCCTCTGGTGAAAACAGAGCAGAATATGGAATAAAGGCAGAAAACTCTAGCCATCAACCTGAGGATTTTGAATTTCATTTTTTTGGGACACATTCTAAAGAGAAAGATAACAAATATAGACTTTAACTTTTTTATTTCAACTTATTTATCTTTAACATGCAAGCTAAAATTTAAACCGTGTACTTTAATTTCTTCTAAGAATTTTAAAGAGAATTGATATTCAAAATTGGGGCAGTTTTATGATTGAAGTGTGTTTATACATTTTACTATCAGATATCTAGTGTGCCATTTAATCTCACGGTAGAACCTCTGATAGACTGTGTTAGAGACGATGGTAAACTTAATTTGGGATGGTAAAAAAAAATAAGAGGAGTTATTTTCCAGTTCTGCAAATAGTGTGATCTTGGAGTCAATTGAATTAATGAAGTATTTTCATCCATTTTTCAATTTTGGAGAGATAAAATAATTCCCTACCATTTATTCTGAGAGGAGCCATATAGAAAGAGTGATTGGCATTGGAGGAATGACCTCCTTAGATACTGCCTTAGGAGATAACTGATCAGATTGGGTTAAAACCCATATCTTCACCATAGATAAATGGTATGTATAATGGGTTAAAATATATAGATTTGGGAATAAAATTGGGGGGGTCATTTCTAACTCTTAATGTTATTGAATGCAGAGTATATCTTTGTCTCTCTCCATCTCACTCCTTATTCTCATGTGGTATAAATTATACATTTTTTTCATTTTTTTTTATCCTCACTAGAGGATATTTTTCCATTGATTTTTAAAAATAAATTTTTATTGTTCAGATTATTACAGTTGTTTCTCTTTTTTTCCCCCATAGCTCCCCTCCACTCGGTTCCCACCCCACCCCATGCCCTTACCCACCCCCACTGTCCTCATCCATAGGTGTACGATTTTTATCCAGTCTCTTCCTGCACCTCCCACACCCCTTTCCCTCTAGAATTGTCATTCCACTCCCTTTCTATGCCCCTGATTCTATTATATTCACCAGCTTATTCTTTTCATCAGATTTTTTATTCACTTGATTTTTTGTAGAATTTCAAATAAAATTCTTGAATAAGAAATACAGAATTCCATGCCTTCCCCACCCTTCTTCTTTGGCACTAACTGCCAGAATACAGTGTTTCATTCTGCTCTGCCTATCCATGTTGTAAATTTTATAGGGGCACCTCCCACAGGTAGAACTTGTGTTGTCTGGTCTTGCTTGAGGATGGGCACAGACTCTGTCTCATTTTGGTGTCCTTCTGCCCACAGTTACACCCCACATTCTCCAATATTAACTTTATCAGGATAATCTGTCATCATCTGCCTTTCTGTCTTAACCTTTTTCTCAAATGGACTTAGTTTGGGGACAGAGAAGGTTGTGATTGATTATTTCCTCAAATCCAAAGGCTACAATAGACATTTCATTTCTTGGTTAAAAAAGAAGTTAGAACAATTTGTCACTTCTCAAAGCATCTCACTGAGCTCAGTGGAAAAGAAAAAAAAATTACACACATATGATTGTTATAGTATAAAATACACTGCATCTGGGAAATATAAATATTCTGACTTTGAGGAAACAGATTAACTATTTATAAATACACTTAAGTGAATAATTAGTAATGTGGGAATTACTTCAGCAGTACTTGAGGTATCTTCAACTCTGACCTGTAGCTATGGGACTGTTTCAGCTTCCTCAAGCTGCCATGGCTATACTTAATCTGTTCCACTATGTCACAGAATGTTTATTTTTCCACATTTTCAGCCCATTACCATCTCCAATATAACGTGGGCTCTTACAACTACTCCTGGTCTCATAATTGGTGAGTACTTCCTGACATCTCGGTGTTCAGGAAGCAGAGGAAAGACCTTCCCAGGAAGTAGGTTGGAGTTCACTCAGGGCCAGGTAATCAGTGTAGCCACACAGGGACAAATATATTTTGTATCTTCTTTGTACCACAGGAGAATGAACCAATATCCTAAGCATGCTGGCATTTCTATTTTGAAAAAAATTTAACCTGGAGAGACGATTATAAGAAATATGCTAGGTGGCTTCGAGAGTTTTGAAGAAGTTTGTAGAGAGTCCCTGTTATAAGATCTTCCAAAAAGCAAAAATAGGAATAAATGGGTGGAAAACATAATCTGAAAAAATAACTTTCTAACAATTACAGCTGTAATGCCATGAAATAAGCTACCTTCAATAACAGCGAGCTGCCTTGCACCATCTTATGGTGATGTTGTCCAAAGGATTTCTACTCAGACTGAAAAATAAGACCCTGTCCAGTTGAGCTGTGAAAATCTATGATTATATGAAAACTTCTCCCATAAGAAAAACACAGAGATACTTAAATTCAATTTTTGAAGGAGAAAAATTTAATATATTTTATCTTATTTATACATTCCCCCTAAATTACAAAGTCAATTGCTGCAAATATATTCTGCTACAAAGCTTTCTGTAAGAAAAATCTCTATAAGAACATACATCTCATTAACATTTCCTGTAAATAAATTACTTCAAATAATAATTTTTGAAGGGATGTACAGAAGGGAAATAATGCAGAAACCAGATTGTAAATATAATTGTTACATGTAATTGTTTGACTGAAATGCTCAATTTTTATGTTGCCAAGCGTGTAGAATCCTGTTTGTACAGACTTTGGTTATTGAATAGGTTAGTTTGAAAATTTTTGTTTTCACAGACATATGGAGGAAACGTAAATCTTAATTATCCTAGTAAACGTGTGTGGGAAGCTTAAATTTTTAATAGACATGCAGGCTCAGGTTCAATTTCTACTGGGAGAACTTGAATTTGAGACTAAAGATAAACGTTAAGTAAAAAAAATAAAATTAAGGAGTGACTTTAAGTTTATAAAAGAAAAGGTCAAAAGTAACAACTATAAATTTTTACCTTATGCTTTAGACATAATGTTTAGAAGTGATAGAGTAAAAAACAAAAAGATAAAATGGTTTCAAAGAATGAAGAACCTGTGGTTTTTATAGGTTAGCAATATGTAGATCTTACAAGTTATTCCACTTATATATATATTTTTTTATCTCAGTGGATGCAGAAAACAGAAACTGTATCTTTGTAGGAGAAAAGAAGTTGTAGGGGAAGGTTGATGCAGAAAAATCAGATATTGCTACCAGCCAGTTAGAAGCTTATTTAGGGCAATGGAACCTTACTATGTACTCCCTGTCTTGAGAGTTCATTTTGTGAGAACTCCTCATATTACTTTAGGACCTCAAATGTATAAAATATATATTTTGAGGTCAAGTTGTGACCTCACACTGTTATCATCTGTGTGGTGAGTATTTTGAGATCGCAGATCCCATAGAAAACTCCACGTAGGTTGTGCAGCCTTGGATTCAAAGATGAAAAGTCATGTTGTGCTTCAGACATGTCTATGTATTTCCCAAACCTGGATACTGAACCGTTTCTCCCATTTCCTCACTGGCTTCAGTTGGGGACAGATGCAGCTCCAGTCTGCATTATCAGCTTCACCCCGCCGTACTGCAGAGCACATAAGGAATACGTGTGCTTACCAGTCTAATGCTATCAACACTCAGGGAATGCCGAAGCCTGAAAAAGTAATGATCTCTCTATTAGCTTGGTTTCCCATACATTTTGGCTATCTTAAAAAGATTGGTAATCTGTGAAAATTCTTCTCTGCGCTTTACACGACTACTGGGGTTAGGTTGGAAAATAACATGTATTCATGGCAGGAGTCACATACAATCTAGAAAGATGAAACAATGTCCCTTGAGAATCTGAATGGACTACTTTTGTCTTGTTATGCTGGTTCTGATTACGTATAGGTGAAAGTAAATATTGGAAAACACAAATAAGCAGTTTGAGGAAAAACAAGTTGTTTTTTTTCCTTTTATAAAGGCCTTGATGGAAGACCTGCAATTATTTTGAAATTATTTGGAAAGTATCAACTGCTTTCTGTGTGTGTGTGTCTACCAAGGCCTTTAATTGAACAGTAAAAGCAGTGTTTCAAAATAAACGGTGATCTGTGTTACAAATTAACTCTGCTTCATTTCCTATTTAACATTTTTTTTCATGTTTTACATTCTATGTATACCAAGATACACTGGGAGTGTTTTATCAAACTCTAACTTGGAGTAGAAATATGGCTTTTATTTTATAGACAATCTCCTATCTGGAGGAAACCGATCCTGCAGCACAGCCTAAACTCTTGAGAAGTCACATGGTCAGTGATTTTCACTGTACTTTCTTTTTTTAGTAATTGCATTTTCACAAGTGTGCACATTATTTACATAAACAAGCTGCATAATGGAAACACACTAGTTGTACTACATTCGTCACCCTTTCCAATAGACTTAGTTCTCTTTTTCTTCCTCTCGCTCTGTGATTCATATTCTTATCACATGCCTTACATTAGCCATTCTTCTGAGAGCCAAATCCTATTTCCCACTGTGCTGTGATGCACTAAATGCAGATTCAGTCTGCTCATGACGCATTTTCTCTGAAGTGATCATATTTTCTGACACACGTGGAGTCTGGCTTTGGAGGAGTAGGTAGCATCTTTCCATACTTTACAAGACAGGCCCTTTGCGCAGTCACACCGCTGGAAAATTTCCAGCCCGTGAGAGCCCTTCTTGCGCTGTTTGGTACAGACTTCCCCCTGATGGAGCACTGGCTTGCAGATTTTGGTCCAGAAGTGACGAGCACAGCAAAACCCTTCCATGCAGTCTGATGATCGCAGGCAGGGGTCTCCTTCGTGCCCTGCAGGATGATAACCAAAATATGTCACCTCAACACTTCAGAACAGTTCTGCTTTGCAGTCAGAAGCACATAAAGTATTTTTACTTATGCTGCCTTCCATAATGTCTTGGATTAAGAGCAATTGGCTCTTCCTCTAATCTGACCAATCCGTTATTGTTTATTTCCATGTTTGCTGTCTGAATATAAAATTTAACAAATAGCTAGACTGTATTTTGTCTTCTCTTTATTTTTTCATACTCTACTTCTAGATAGTTCCATGCTCATTATTCTTTCTCTTTTTACTAGTTGAGTGAAAATAAGAAAATAAAACGAATTGCTTTCAAATTAATTAATGTTATACTTTTCTTGAGAGGTATAAACAAACCCTGATTGAAGGAGGGGGCTGAAATTCTCAGGAACTCCTAAGATCATGTATCAGAGTCTAGCCAGGAAAACAGAAACTGATTCTTCAAACTACAAGGTATTTAATGCAGAGAACTGGTCACATGGGTAGAGGTAGGGCTAAGAAGTACCAGAGGATGCTAAAGCAACACAGCAGGAAGCCACTACCACATTCAGGCTGGAGAATCCAGAGGAGCAAAGGATGGCAGGACAGAGGGCCAGGATCACTAGCTGGGATGAGAATTCATCAGGCCCAACTGGTGGGACTAAAACCCCAAGGAGATACAGCTCTGCCAGAAGCACTACTGGAGGCAGGGAGAACATGTTGGCTTTTTCTTTCCTCTTCCTCTCAGTGTCCCACCACAGCAAAACCCGTGTGGCCAGGAGCCACTGACAGGGAGCCTAGGGAATGCAGTCTAGAAAGAGTTGTGATACAGAGAAAGGGCAGAAAGCCCCAGGGTCAACCACGAAGTCATCATAAAAAATCATGTGGTGCCCTGACCAGTTTGGCTCAGTGGATAGAGCATCGGCCTGTGGATTGAAGGGTCCCAGGTTCGATTCTGGTCAAGGGCATGTACCTTGGTTGCGGGCACATCCCCAGTAAGGGGTGTGCAGGAGGCAGCTGATCGATGTTTCTCTCTCATCGATGTTTCTAACTCTCTATCCCTCTCCCTTCCTCTCTGTAAAAAGTCAATAAAATATATATTTTTAAAAATCATGTGGAGCTTTGGCTGTTATAGCTCAGTTGGCTGGGCATCATCCTGTGCACGAAAAGGTTGCTGGTTTGATTCCTGGTCAAGGCACATGCCTGGGTTGCAGGCTCAATCCCTGGTAGGGGGTGTGGAGGAAGCAGCTGATCTATGTTTCACTCTCACACATTGATGCCTCTGTCTCTCTCTCTCTCTCTCTCTCTCTCTCTCTCTCTCTCAAAAAAGAAAAATCAAACACACACACACAAAACACGTGGAAGCACAAATCTGGGTATTTAATTCAGAAAAAAATGATTAAGTCAGCAAAGAGCCTCCAAACATCACAGTTGGGTTGATGTGTAACCTGTATAAAGAAGGGGTCAGCAAACTTCTCTGTTACATACAGATTGGAAATAAAGTTGGTTTTCTAGATCATATGTATCATAGCTCCTCAATTCTACTGCTGTCTTACAAAAACAGCCATTGATAATGCCTAAACGAATGAGCAAGTCTGTGACACAGTAAAAGATTATTTACAAAAACAGGCAGCAGGACAGATTTGGTTCCTAAGCCATAGTGTGAGAATCCTGGTCAAAGGGTTTTCTGTCATCCCAAATGTAACCAATCCTACTGTGTAATGTGAACACAACTCACTAGCCATCAGCATAAGGTTTCTTCCTTCTACCCAATCATAAAATTACACATATAATTATATATAAATACTTAGCAAATTTGAAAGTACACAATGACATAGGCATCTTTGAATAAAGAGAAATACTCATGTATTAACTATTGCATGTGAATTTGGTGGAGTAGTAATAGGAGATATGGGTAAAGGACTTAGGCCTTTAGGAGTGTAGACAAAAGATAATTGAAGAAGAATTGTCAATCTCTAGTCCTATCCACATGACCATTTGTATTCCAGGTCAGACTAATAGGTCAGTATCCAATATAATACTCTCTATGCAGAACATGAGAATGTGGGGAAACAGTTTTTGTGTTCAAGCAAGTTGGGGAAATACAGTATTTTAAGAAGTTAATCAGTTTTCCTCATTGCTGGACTTCTCAGAGCCTTCAATAGAGCAATCTATATATATAAAAGGCTAATATGCAAAGTGTAACCAGGAGACCAGGAGTTCGATCACTCACTATGACGTGCATTGACCACCAGGGGGCGGTGCAGAATGAAGGAAGGCCTTTGCCAGCAGCCAAAAGGCCCAGATAGGCTCTCATCTGTGGCCAGGTCTAGGGACCCTACTGTGCACGAATTTCGTGCGCCTGGCCTCCAGTGTTTATTATAAAGTTCCCAAAATGGTGAGATATATTATTACAAAACTCTTGAACACAGGACACTTTTACTCACAGAATGTCTTGAAAGAGTAGTGCTCCACAGAATAGACTTGCAAAAAGCTTCCTTTAAAAATGGATGTGTTTCATACTTTCAAAATTTTACTACTGGTAATAAGGTTCATATTTTCAAATTTAATTATCAGGGATTCAACTTCTGAAATATTTTGGTACACTTAAGAAGATTTATGGCTATTCATAATCACACTAGAAACCAATTATTCTTGGTAAATTTATTTTATGAATAGTATGGTAGCTGGTTGTCTAGTGAAATAAAATTTCTGAATCTGCAAAGGTGAGAAAGACTCAAAAACATAGTGATTTAATCATTTGGAAGCAAACATTTTCCTATTTATTTTTCAGAATGCTTTATCCTTTGATATGTGACAAATGCTTGCATAGGCAGTATCTTCTAAATCTCATGTAAAAAGACAGGGTTGTTAAGAAAATGACAGAGTTGATCAGACTACTGCAATTCTTGTAACACACATTTTCTAATAATTTAAGATCTCTAAGAAGCTCTAAGCATCCTCAAAATTAAGAATTAATAAATCCAGTTAAAATCTTGCCTTTAAACTGTCTTCTTTGTATATTTCTAAAACCAATGGAATCAATTAACTATATTTTCTATACATTTTTATAAAACAATAAAAGTAAACATAGAGCTACAGTTATCCCTACCTTTTATGTGTGACATCTTAGTGTGTGGTCTTCCTAGATTCTGCCACCCCAAGTCGTGGTTTGAGTAATGACCATGGTTTCGATCTTTGTGCCGAGTGCCATCCAGAGCTGGGATGTGCGGGGTTAAGATGCTCTCAGTGACTGGAATGCAGATGCCTGGAGATAGTCAGGTAAGCAGTTAGTCTTATTCAATTCTATACAATGTGGTTCTTATCCATGTGTTCTCCTGATGTAAGTCATGAAGCCAACTATCTATCTATCTATCTATCTATCTATCCATCCATCCTCCTACCTGTCATCTATCTCTTCATTTGTCCATTTGTTCATTTACCAACTTATTGAAACTGAATATTCAATAGTTTGGCCCTGAGTCCAAATTTGATTGGCATCTTGTCTCTTTCAAGACTAAGTGACCTTGGGCAAAAATAGGAATAAAAGTAGAAATTCATTGTAATACTTTAAGCAATAAAACAAAATTTAAAAAAATAGAAATTCATTTTACTGAGCTATTGTGAATACTTGTGCAGGCTCAGAATAGTGCTATAGTGAAGTATTAAATTAATATTACCTATTCATACTTTAAAAATGTCTGTCCAGACATGCATCTTTGGGACTCATGTCCCTTTGTTCAATCACCAGTATAATCCTAATCTACACTGTAAAGCTCTCTAGGGTATGAGGTCCTCTTCCCTTTACCTCCTGTCCAAGTCATTTCCAGTAGGACTATGCCCAGAAGTAAGGAACAAGTATAAGAATATGAGCCTGATTATGTTGTTTGTGTGACTGAGTGTATGTTTCTGATCACCTTCTGCAATTATTTAGTGTTTTTTACCACATGTTGTCTATGGTTTTTCATTTCATTATTGCTGAATTTGTGCCTATAAGTTAATTGAGATTGAGTGAAGCCATGCTTATGGAATGGCTGAGGAATAGACTCCTGTATCTCCTTTCATAGGAACCAATCACTTTATCACCATCTGAGTGTACCACCAGGTAAGGCCTTCAAAAGAGGAAATGAGTATAAGATTCAAGGTATGAAACGTATGAAATTGGGAGACGGACTCATAATTGCATTGGTAAATCATAGAAGATTATTTTCTTTAGTTCTTTTGGATGTCTTTGCTCATGTGCTTAGTGGAATAGAACTAGCTATTTATACACAACTCTTCAACAGGATAAATCCAACTCAGCATAGATTATTAAATACAGAAGGTGATCAAAGCCTAGGAACAGGAAGATTTTAGAAGTAATCCAGGTAATCTTATCTAAACTATGTTCCAATTCTTGCCTATTTGGAAAGATTCCTTACATGTCAGGAATCCAAGGAGAAGGTAGCCTAACATTAAAAGAAAAAGGCCCAGCAACACTGGGCACTATCATTACCATTATTGCAGCGGTTACCAGGACAACACATGCCATCTCTATGGCAGCGCTTCTTTTTCCTTCGACACACCATGCAGGCTGAAGATCCTTGGTGGGGACTGTGGCAGTATCTCCCAACTTCACATTCCTTATCACTGCTGCAAGGGTAGGCCTGTCAGGAAGTGGAAAAACACCAAAAGCAAAGTAGATTAGATCTTTTAACGGCTATCAAAAGTTGTTGCAAATTATGATGGAAAATAAGTCACAATAGTACCATTGTATTTGGTTCTGAGCATAGATCCTACGTAGAGACCCCTACTTAATTGAGAACCTTAGAAATATTGATTATTGATGGTGAAAAAAATACAGTTGACCATTTATTTTCATTGACACAATTTTGGATTAAAATTTAGACTTTGCCCCCTGGCCAATGTGGTTCAATTGGTAGGGTATCATCTGGTATACCCAAGGGTTGACAGGCTCAATTCCCCCATCAGGGCATGTGCTTGGTTTGCAGGCTTGATAACCAGTGGGGGGCATGCAGGTGGCAGCCAGTCAATGTTTCCCTCTCACATTGATGTTTCTCTCTCTCCCTCTCTCTTCCTCTCTCTCTCTAAAAAAATCACCAATACCAACAACTTTGCATTGATTTGTAGAGCGATTAAGAGTGACTTTGGGAGCTTGGAAACAATTATGATTCTTACATCGCCACTGATTTTAAGTGTGTAAGAAACAGTAAGCTTAGCCACTCCACTTTCATCTGCTAGACTAGGATGAATGGAGGGTTAAATAACAAATGACTGTGCTAGAACCTAAAACACATCTGCCTCATTATGGAACACATATTTTAAGAGTGACAGCCATGCCCTAGCTGGTTTGGCTCAGTGGATAGAGTATCGAGCTGTGGACTGAAGGGTTCCAGGTTCGATTCCGGTCAAAGGCACATGCCCAGGTTGCGGGCTCAGTCCCCAGTAGGAGACGTGCAGGAGGCAGCCAATCAGTGATTCTCTCTCATCATTGATGTTTCTATTTCTCTCTCCCTCTCCCTTCCTCTCTGAAATCAATAAAAATATATTTAAAAAAAGAGTGACAGCTCACACTCCCTGCCAGAGAGCAGCAAGGAGCAGAAGCACTTCCAGCGAGGTGATGAGCAGCAGTAGCAGTGTCCTGAGTGGTCAGAGAGATGCTAAGCTGCAATCACATCATTATGTTCTCAGGAAAAAAAACAAGCAGGCTCCTTATACACAATAGCCCTAAAGGCTACTCCACCTTTAATTTATACAGAAAGGACTTCTATTCCTACTTCACTACCAGGTTATGTGTTTACAAGACTAGTTAAGCAGTGTCATATTATCTCAAAAAACAAAAAACATATTACACAGTTATATATTCTTTGCCTCCTGGAAGTTATTGGAACACTTAAAATGCCCCTTTTCAGAGACTGAGAGTTGATATGTCATACCACACATCAAACTTACACATATTTTGAGACACGTTGACAATTAACAGCGAGACTTATTTATGTCTTTTTTTTTATTTGGTAGTTCATCCCCCACCCAATTTTCAGATTAATGTATTTGTTTTTAAAGCAAGCATAAATGACATGAATACAAAACAGATACCATTATAATAATCTGATTATTATTTAACAGGAAAGGAGAAAACTAGATAATATAGGTATGCCATTTATACAGCTTTGCCAGGAAGTTGCAGTTAACATTCTCCTAGTCTGTCCCACAGATGGCTGGGGAAAGGGATGAAAACTAGGTGCATGCCCAGTAAGGTCTGGGCGATGTGGGAAGATGCTTATTTGTCAGTTACACCTGGGAACAAGTCAGTGGCCAGAATAGGCCTGGCCATTGCAAAATCTCAATACTTAACTCCTGAACAAAGGAGACCACCGCCCCCCCCCCTCTTGCTGCTCCCTCCTGACCCCTGGCTAGCAGGGCTCTCATGGACTAATGAATTTTAATTAGCCTGATGCTACATTGAACCCAGATCCAACATGGAATGGAAACCTTGGACACTGGCCCTATTTTGGCTTTGCTGGAACCCTAGCTACATATTTTCCAGGACTGGTTTAAGGACAATGGATCTTTGCAACTCAAGAAATAGAATTCCAACCTAGCCGGTTTGACTCAGTGCATAGAGTGTCATCCTGCGAACTGAAAGGTCCCAGGTTCTATTCTGGTCAAGGGGCACATGCCCAGGTTGTGAGCTCAATCCCCAGTGTGTGGTGTGTAGGAGGCAGCCAATCAATGAATTTTCCTCATCATTGATGTTTCTATCTCTCTCTCTCTCTCTCTCTCCCTCACCCTTCCTCTCTGAAATCAATAAAAATATATTTAAAAAAAACACACACAAATGTATTTTTAAAAAGAAATATAATTCTATGCCAATGAAAACCATTTAGTCTTCCAGGAGAGTCTTAGAAAATTCATTTTCTAAAGATATGGTAAGAGCCACCCCACTCCCACTAGCAACAGGGGAATTCCACCCAGCGATTCCTCCGACAACAAAACTATGGGATACAATTTTTGTGATTCAAATAATGAGTGTGATCAAATTATGAAATGAGGTTTGATGGCCTAACTCTGTATACATTGTTTATTCCTTTCCCCATTCTCTGTCCTTCTCATTCTCTTTCATTCTCTCTGTTTCTACCATCGCCTTTTCTCCTCTGTACTACTCCTACTCCTGTGTGTATACACTTTGTGTATACATGAAACCCCAACGTGTTTTTCATTTAGATTGGATCATCTTCAGTTAGAGGAAAGAAATACGAAGTTGCTGTGAGTCTGAAAACTTTACATGTGGTTCTATGAAAAAACAACGTACTTTTAGCTTCATTACAATGTACTGTTTACCCTCAAAAGAAAATAAAAAATAGAAAAGCCACTAACTTTAAATTGAGAATGCTTTTGAAGAACCGCACAGTGGCAATACCTGATGCTTATATTATTATAAATGAGCCAGATAAAGCTATAAAATGAATTTTCATATTATTATCCCATTCTGAACTTCATTAGGCTTAAGGGAGATTCTTAATGAAGTTAAATTTGGAGTACTAGGCTATTTTTCAAGACTCCAGATCTGATGAAAACAAAACAAATGTCACTTCCTGACTTGCTACACTCTTTCCCTCAAGCATTTTACTCCCTTCATTTTTAGACCCATTCATTTTAATTGAAATACAATTCACATGGATCTGATTCATTTACATTTATTTCATCAAATTGTTTTGCAAGAAACATTTGATGTCTTACAAGTTTTTTTTCCCTTCCTCAAAAATAGGACATGTTCTTTCGACAGAAATAAACATGTGCTACCTAAAACAACACGTGCAATTTACAACTCAAATAAAAAATCTTGAAGAGAATCAGAATATAAAATAATACTTGGTTCCAGTCCTAAAAAAATAATCTACATGGTAAAAAAACAAGTTGTTTGCTGAAAGCAGTTATTTATTCAAAAATTGTGGAAAGCACATTATCATCTTCTCATGCTTAGTTGATAAGAAATGAAAATATTGAAATGAAAAACATTTGATACAGATGATATTACCCAAAGTAATATGCAAAGTATTCTTCATTTGAATGGGGGCACAGTAAAATTCTCACAATTTTTCAGAAAAAACGCTCATGTTGTCTGAGGCAGTCTTTTACAGGGTAGGTAGTTTTATTATGTTTCAATATATCTTTTAATTGACTTAAACCAAAAATGACACAGACAAAAATTATGCAGGGTTTTTTAATGGAAGGTTATTGTTAATGTGAACTTATAATTGGAATGAAATCCAGAGTGTAATATTGAGAGGAATTCTTTGACAATTAAAAAAATGAATAATTGAAATGCAAGTCTATGTTACACAACTTCTAATATACTTATGAAAATCTTCGTTCCAATAAATAGCTTTATTTATTAATAAAATCAAGAAAGGATGAGATAAATTCATTGAAGCAGGTTTTTGGAAAAGCAGGTGATATTTGGGGGCCTGCTTGGCCTTCTGAAATCAGTATCCCCCGCACAGATCCACTCAGCCATAGTTTCCCTTTCCCTTGCCATAGTCATTAGCAAGACAATGCAGAACATGAGAAAATACTAGGAATCTGACACACTAATTGCAAAGCTTGTATTTTCAGCCCAATGAATTATCTGTTAGTAAAGAGTCTTAAACAAATAATTTTCAACTCCAGTATGAGGACTCTGCAGCCTGCTATTGAGCCCACACGTTACCCCTTTAGAATGTCTGAAAATGGTATCATAGTCGGCAAGAGAGAGGGGGAGGGAAAGAAAGAGGGAGGGATGGTGAAAGAAGCACTTGGTAAAAGATTTGTGAAGGATCCCGAAGAAGTGATGACTGTGGTGATTAACAGACCACTGAAGGGAATTATATACATTAATAAAAGTGGCATTCAGAAACTTTCTCATGAAAAATAATCTTTATTTTCCATTTACTTTGGCTGCAAAAATCTGTTCCTGGTCTGATTTGATGATGGGTTCATGACTAACAAAAAGTAAATTTGAGTGCCTGACTTTAAGTTTCCATTTAACAAAAATAATAATATGTTTCCCTGGTACTTGTGTTATAAATGAATAGGAAGACTGATTTATTTTACCTGCTGTGGAAAGTGTTCATAGTGAAGTTTTATGACTCTTTGGGATAGGCTAGTAAGCCAGGACAAGCAGAAAAGGGAAACTGAGACAGATAGTTAAATCCTATCTTCCCTAAACAAAGGATGATTAAGAGTAAAGGATTTGTACTTCTCCTCAACCAGAGGGTAAATAACTTAAGTCACCCTGCTCAGAGGAGTAGATAGCAGAAATCTAATTAGTGCCATTTGCCAACTGCCCAAGGACAGATGAAGTTCAGAAAATAAATATCACTTTGATACATCAGCATAAAGCTGATGAATATTTTATTGATCTTCCCCTTAAGACCTCCCCTAGATGCCGAGCTTTTAATACCTCTCAAAACCAAACCTAACGTCCCAGGACACGCTCTCCCTCCCAGGGACACAGGAACACACCAGCTTTTCTCCCCTCCTCCCTACTTCTTCACCCCACAGGTATGTGTCTCCTAAACATAAAGGACCCCGAGAGGCTTGCATCCAAAGGCAGCAATGGGCAGCAGCAGTGCATCCCAGAAAACCCCTCTGAACTTGTCCCCAAAACCTCTTTTCATGACTTCTTAGTGAGCCAAAAAAGACCAGCCCGGACTCATGTCCCCAGCCCTTCCTGTTTCACTGTCCCCAGCTTTAATAACCGTCCTCTAAAATTCACCTGTGCAAAGTCAAGAACCCACACACTACAGACCAGCCCTGGGCAGACCCACCAAGGTGCAGGGCCCCTTCCTGGTAACATTTTCATTTACTTGACTTTATGTGAACAGTCTGAGAAACAGTGACAGTCTGCGTCACTGTAAATCAAGTGATCGAATAAGGGAGGGACTTTAGTACACTTGTCCTATACTAAAATACTCCAACACTGAATCAGAAATCGGGCTGTGTGAGCATCCAAGAATCATCACCTTCATGCAGAGTCATTCTTGATTTAGGCTTGGTCACAATTAGGAGATGAATTCATTTTAGACACCTAATAATACCAGATGATGATAATAAATTAAGAATGTCTGAGAGCTGTCCACTATCAGGCCAAACACAAAGAAGATTTGCCCAATCCCCTTTCTAGAAAAAAAAAAAGTGGTTTTCATAAATAGCAGTGCTAGTTATCATTACAACCATGACATGGACTAAAAAAAGAGAAAACACATTGGACACAACTGGAATAATGTCCATCATAAACGAGCATTTCTTTTTAGTACAAAGGATTGTTTTCAGTCATTTACTCTGTGCCAATTTGGAGTCATTATTTAACATTTTAGCAATGAAGTGAACAGAAGTCAAGGGACTTCTGCAAGGAAGTCATCTGTGTGTGCTCAGCAGCAGCAACCTGGGGATTGCAGGCCTCACTGTGAGGTGTCATGACTAAGCCTTCTGTAGTGATGGTTTAACGCACATGTAGAGAAGGTGTTGGAGTGGTGACCTGTGAGCTGAATGTAGAGATTAGAAAAGTAAACTTGGCCATTTCTCTTTCTAGAAGCTTCCAAATACCAGCAGTATGTCCTGCTGCAGCTGTTGGAAAGACAGAATACTGGCAGGAAACACTGATGAGACTGTAAACAACATTTTCTAACCTCCTTTCTTTTTATTTTTTTTAATCCTCACCTTAGGATATGTTTTTATTGTTTTTTTAGAGAGAGAGACAGTGAGAGACATAAATGTAATAGAGAAACAGCTATTGTTGCCTACTTATGTACTCTGACTGGGGATTGAACCTGCAACCTAGGTATGTACCCTGACGGGGAATTGAACCCATTTATTTTGTGTATGGGATGATGCTCCAACCACCAGGGCTCATTCCATTTCTTGACTTGACAACCGTTTATGTCCAGATAAACTTAATGTAATCAGAGTTATAAGCAAAAGCCCTTCATACAAGTAATAATCCTATATAATAAAAGGCTAATATGCAAATTGTCCCCTCCACCAGGAGTTCACCTGGGAGTTCAACGGGAAGTTCCACTAGGGGGTGAGGCTGGCCCACCAACCACCTGGGGCCTCTCCCCACTGCCCAACCTGATTGCCCCAATCAGGGAGGGCCCACCAGATCCCACCTGTGCACAAATTCGTGCACCGGGATTCTAGTAATTACATAATATTCTAATGAACAAAAGAAACTGAAATGTTACTACATCTTATTTGAACTAACTGAGCCTTTTATTTTCAATTAATCTCAAATCTGCAGAGAGAAAAGTCCTATTAATTGTAGACTTAGATTTAGGTTTGAATTTTTTCTTATTTTTCTATTGCTTCCCATTCCTTGGAATACTCAAATGCAACAATGAAGTAATCAGATTGCTAAAAACAATAAAATAAGAAAAAGTGTTTCAGGTATCTCAGCATCACTGGCTGATGAATAAACATTTGGCCATAACTAAACCTTAGTTTAACTCCCAAGTTTTCAAAATAATGACATTGTTCCTGCTTAATCATGGGGGATAGGGTGGGGAAAGGAAGGGAGGAACATCACAAGTTGTTCATGTGGGATGACCACCCATCCGGATTTTTGCAAGACTGTCCTAGTTTTGTTGTTGCTTTAATCGGGACAATCCTTTATCCCCGCAAGCACTCTTTGTAACTACCTCGGAAGTTCTCTGAAGCCAGAAAAACATCATCAGCTGGGCAGGCAGAAAAAAGCCTGCAAGGGGTGGGGGAGTGGGAGGGGGTGGGGGGTGGGGACCAGCTGTGGGGATGAGAAACATTTGGGGTGAGTGTGAAGGTAGCAGCAAAGGGCTGGGGTCCCAAAGAAACAACAGAAGGTTGGCAATTATCATTTGGGAAACTAGATTAGACTGGCTTCTAGGTCCTCAGAGAAAAGATTAATTTCCCTTCTCAGACATTTCTTAGGAGAGATCTGTATTTCAATGAACAAGCAAGGCATGCTTCTCCTTTGGTCATTTCCAAGTCAAGCCCAGTCATCCTTATTGCAACTGAGGGAGGTCCAGCGGCATAGAGCTCACCTGGCTCCCGTGCAGCTGAATCCTGCCTGCAAGCCACAGGCTGCGCAATCAGATCTCTTCCATCATCCACAATTACTCTAGAGGATAAGGGTACACTCGATGCATCTTTGAGGATTTCTGAACGGAAAGCCAGAAGGATTGAGCTATATTAAATTCCAGGGGAAAAGTTCAGGTATTTCATGATGTTCTGGAGTTGTGCCATAGGTTCATTAAGGCAGCTGCTTGGTATTCATTCAATATTCAATAATTACTTATTCAGTATTTATTTATTGAGCACCAACTATGAACCAGACACAACTGGCTCTGGGATGTACAAATATTTTGCCTGTGTTACTCCTATAATAATTTTGAAAAACTAACATCTCAGCATAAGTTTATGTTTATTATTATTGAACATTGTATAAAATGAAGTTTGCAGTGATTGGACATGATTCCATTGATCAATGCATATTGATCCTAAGACACATCACAACATATTTGTTGATAGGTTTTAAAAATTAAATTGTCTTTAAAAACATTCAGTTAAGCTTTAAGATATACAAGTCATTACAACTGATTTGGGTGTTCTGTATCCAGAATTTTCCAACTGGTGGGGCCAGGCTTCACTTTTTAAAAAATTATGCTTATTGATTTTTAGAGAGAGAGGAAGGGAGAGGGAGAGAGAAAAACATCGCTGTGAGAGCATAACATCTATTGGCTGCCTCCTGCACACCCCATACCGGAGATCAAGCCCACCACCCAGGCATCTGATGAAATCAGCAACCTTTCAGTGTGTGGGACAAGGCCCAACCAACTGAGCCACACCAGCCAGGGCCAAGCTTCACTTTTAAAAAATTAATGGTAAAACAAAGAAAGGAAGTGCCTTTGTGCAATTAGGTTGTCCTGATCCAACCATTAAGAGTATCTTTGTTGCCCTGACCAGTTTGGCTCAGTGGATAGAGCATCAGCCTGCGAACTGAAGGGTCCCAGGTTCGATTTGGGTCAAGGGCATGTACCTTGGTTGTGGGCACATCCCCAGTAGGGGATATGCAGGAGGCAGCTGATTGATGTTTCTCTCTCATCGATATTTCTAACTCTCTATTCCTCTCCCTTCCTCTCTGTAAAAAAAAAAAATCAATAAAGTACATTTAAAAAAAAGAGTATCTTTGTTAAACTGATATTCCAAATTCTACTTTTAGTTTGTCATCCAAAATAGGTTTTTATACCTCTGGCTAATGCAGTATATTAAGATTTGGAATGTGTGATTGTTTGTTTTTTTTCCACTCCCCTAAAATGGCAAAACTTATTGTAAACACAGGTGTATTCCCAGACAATTTTAAGAAAAAAGAACAATGGAAGTTGAGTATCTGGAAATTAATTCCCTTAAGGTTGTTAGACCTTTGTTTTTGATATAAAAGTTCAGAATGGAGAGAATTTCTAATAATACTGCCTGGATTATAAATTAGGAATGATGGATTCCTACCAGTGGTCCATTAACTTCCCCAATATATTCAGAAAACCTCACTTAAACAACAGTTCCATGAAAAAAGGCAAGGTCCTCTTTAAATTCAGTTGTTCCACCCTGTTCTCTGTGTGTCATTAAGCAGAAAGGAGATTCCAGGGAATTCTCTACTTTGAACACATACCACCTTCTCAACTGTAACATGCACATTATGGCTACGGATCGCGAGGTAAATGGGAGGGTTAATCTGTCCCATATGGTCTCATTGCCTAGAAAAATCTAAACCAGGCAGTTTACATGGCTAACATTTTTGCCTGTTTTTGACCCTTGACCCGTCATTTGGAATAGATAGGGCAACCAACACTCATATGCCATGCTCAGAAAGCAGCATCTCAGAAGTGCTATTGCAGCAGTGGTTGCAGCCCTTTATACTCCATATACAATTATAAAGCCCTTTAGCATCCTGGGATTGGATGAGTGTAATTGTTCTAACCCAAACAGAGGGAGAAACTGCACAATTTCAAGTTTCCTTCCAAATCCAGGATTGCGTGTCTGTAATATAATCCTTCCACCGTAGCCTTGCAGATTTCCCTGACCTCACGGCCTTCGGAAAGGTAATATGGAAGGAAGAATTTCGGAGTTTTACTGCAATTTGAATTATGCCTCCACAATGAATTCATTGTTACAAGTTACTGAACTGAATCTCAGTTTCCTCCTTGATAAGATGGATATAATTCGTACCCTCAGCAATGTTTCCCTACTTATCTAATCATAAAAATCTCATGGGTTTTCTCTAAAAACCATTTGTTCATAGACCCCATAGAGACTCTAGTTTTGTAGAAGTGGGTATGGTCTGGGTATCTGTAGTTTTAATAAATACTGTTCTGGTGACCATATGATCAGGAAATATAAGAAAACACCGCTTTATAGAATTGTTGCAAAGATTAAAGATGCCTCTTGGAGAATATATATATATATATTTATATATTAGATAATGTCTCATCTACATGGACTCAGTTCTAACTCCCAGACAGACATGAGTCTAAGGGAGGGATTGGTTCCGACATCAATGTGAGTCTAAGAGACAACAACTGACAACAACTATTTCCAGGCATGTTCATCTTCACTCTTATTATTTACCCATGGTGCTTAGGGGTGGGCTTGAAACTTTCTAAAACTATATGAAAAAATAAAAGAACACATAACAAACATGTCAGTGCACTTTGGGAGAAACATAGTGTAGACTCAGAGCAGCCAACACACCCAATTTGGCTGGATTGTTTCGTACCCTCATGTGGTGTACACCTGTGTGTTATGAACAATGCATAGATTTGCAAGTTTGGGGTGAGTTTTTGTTTGTTTGCTTGTTTTGTTTTTATTGTATCCTGTGGCTCTTTACAAAACAAGCATTCTTCTTCATCATATCAAGTATGATAAGTAGATGATTATGTGTTTTTATTAATTTTTATTCTTTGTATACCATCAAATTCTCCTTTCCAATGAAAATCACACTTAAAATTCAAATACTGATGTCCAAGGAGATATGAAAACTTAATATACTTTAAAACTGCTGTTTAGAAAATACCTTTTTTATGATTATATAATAAGTCATTGTCAGTAAATATTTTACTTGGAGTTATTTTTCATTTATAAAATCATGGATTTAGAAATGAGGATATAAAAGAATGTGGTGTGTGTGTGTGTGTGTGTGTGTGTGTGTGTGTGTGTTTAAGTTATCTGAGGAACTATACTGAATAAATGTATAATAGAATTTACTCATGGCAAGGTGGCAGGGTTATTTAGAACTGAGTAAAGAGGAAAATTTAGTTTTTGCTTAAACCCTACCCTTTCAAACATTTTATCATTTCCACTAGCTGCATGTGTTATCTAGTAAAGTTAATACCATTTTAAAAAGAACTAATATTATGACATTCAAAGTGAAATTTCTTATTCTCTGCTAACTTATGCCTCTTGGTTTTCATATTAGGAAGGCTTGAAAGAACTTGGTTTTCCTAGAGACAGGTTTCTTGCAAGAGTATCAAGACATAAGTTTCTTGAGTAAAAGTGTTCTCTCTTATTTCACAAATGTCACAATTTTAGCAGAATCAGATTATCAGTGAAACACTCAAATTATATATATATATATATGTGAAACACTAAAATATATATATATATACAATCCATTTGTCCAACAATTATTTATTTGACCTAGTGTGTATTGTCTTGGCTAAATTCATTTAGGATACAAAATGCAAACTTTACACTTCTCTAATCTTGCTTAATTCTCTTTCATCTCCTCTAGGAATTAGGCTAGACATATTAAAAGGCCATTCACTACATTCTATTCTGCTATTCTGATTTTGAGGAGACAGTTGATGGAAGCTGATAAAATTGAAAGATTGTTTTCTTTTATGGTTGGGAAGATGAAAAATCAGCACAGCAAAATATAATCTTTAATATTCCTTTGCAATGAAAAGATTCTTAATTTCTGTTTAAGAGCTACTCTAAGCCCTGAACTACTTTTAAACCTGTGCTTGAAAAACAAATTGTTACTGCTCAAATTTAGAGTCATAAGCAAGAAGGCAGGCAGCAGTTTATTTCCCCATGGCATGCTGGGAAGGTAGGCAATTATTTGAGAAGAAGTACCATCCAACATGATTATCTAAATCAGTGGTTCTCAACCTTGGCTGCACATTAGAATCACCTGGGAATCTTTTTAAAATCCTGATTTCTGGGCTCCATCCTCCGGAAATTCAGTTTCTTTGTTACTAATGTTGTGGCCTCACCCCATAACAAAGAAACAGAATTTCTGGAGGATGAGGCCCAGAAATCAGGATTTTAAAAAGATTTCCAGGTGATTCTAATGGGCAGCCAAGGTTGAGAACCACTGATCTAGATGGTTGGAGCAAGAGGATCACCTAATAGAGATAGCACAAAGATCAAATCAGCTAAGAAACCCTTTGATTAAAAAAGTAGGATGAAGCCCTGACCTTTGTGGCTCAGTGGTTGAGAGTAGTCCCATGCACCAAGAGATCCGGGTTCGATTCCCAGTCAGTGCACATGCCTGGGTTTCAGGCTAGATCCCCAGTGGGGGTGTAGGAGCAGTTGATAGATGTTTATTTCTCATTGATGTTTCTATCTTTCTCTTCCTCTCCCTCTCCTTTTTCTAAAATCAAAAATATATTTTAAGAAAATAAAATAAGATGAAGAGGTGGTTCATAGTTCTAACACAGAACTCTGCCTAAGCAAATCATCTATTTTTGCCTCTGCCATTCAGAGGAGAATAAACAGTATGTCTGAGAAGAGTCTTGGACTGGGATCATTATCCTATATAATAAAAGCCTAATATGCAAGTTGTTCCCTCCGGTGGTCATTGGACTGGGAATTTGACAGGGGAGACTGGGAGTGCGGCCGCTCACTATGACGTGTGCTGACCACCAGGGGCGGCGCGGAACATGGCCAGCATCAGCGAAGCTCTGTGACCTCTGGCTGGCTACCTGGGGCAGGAGTAATGGGGACAAAAGTGCAGTGAGAATGTGGGGTGTCCACTGAGCTCACTCTCGCTTCCCTGGGACGCCAGGGCTCATTCACTGGGGAAGTCCCCACAATCAGTTGCAGGGCACCTACAAGAAGCCCGCCCCACACCCATGGGGCCTCTTCTGGGTGAGCCACACCGCAGCCGCCAGGACCACAGGGGATGGTGGGGCTCCCCATGAGTTCTCGCAGGAGCCGGTCTGCTAGGCCAGCCAGGAGAGAGCGTGCTGCCCACCTGGCTTCCCAGAGGGCCAAACTGTGCCGAGCTCACTGCATCTCTGTGTGGGGACTCAGGCACTGTGACTCAGGTGGGGAAGTGTCGGGGGGGCATGGGAGCCCGGGGCCCAGGTACTGCCCAGGACCCAGAGGTCAGCTGGGGCCTGCCCTTCCACCCCAGATGCTCATGCTTTGACAGCAGGCCAGGCCTAGGGACCGCACCCATGCACAACTTTTGTGCACCAGGCCTCTAGTGATATTAAATACCTCTAGGAAATGGAGGGATGAAGATGCAAGTTATAAGTGTATCTCAGGATTTATCTCCTGCGCTTTGAATAAGCCAGTTTGTTTGTTATCAAGAGAAAGGAATGGACGTTATTTCATGTAAATAGTTATTTTGCCATCTTTTTTTCCCCCCATTTCCCAACTTGATTTCTTCTCTGGGTATTTCAAGCCAATATTTTTATAGCCTGTAACAGTTAAGGATCTGTACTTTGTGCCCATGTTTTATTTTCATGTATTTGAAATGTTCAGTTGATACGGCAGATAGATCCCACATAAAAGTTCATGCAAGGAGCACTCTAAGCAGGTTTACATCGTCATGTATGGTTTTCAAAGATCAGGACCAGCGATGTTTGAGAGAGTTTGAATCAGTCTCAGAGTTTCTAACATAATGACAGGGCTAAAGCACCCAGGTGGAACGGTCCTATGACTTCCTGACAGAGGAAATTACAATAGCCAAGGCCACTCGTTTCTTTCAGACACTCACAAGATGATTGCACTGAAAAGCCCCAGCTTGGAGAGTATTTTCATTTTTAGTGTCTAATAATAGCAATTATATGACCACATGTTGTTTATTAAGATGAAATACTTTTTCTAAAAATAATCAATATTTCAATGCACACATGGTCTTACTTCTTAGCCTCCTACCCCCAGGAACCAGCTTAAATTCTTATTGGTGGAAGAAGGGATGGAAGGAAGGGAAGCAAACACAAGGACAAAGAAAATATATGTCTAGTGAAAACATTACATAGAGAAGGATGTCACTCATTGGCTTATTATCTACTTCTATCAAAAAAAATTATTTAAATATTTTGTTAGAGGATTGGAAAGGGAGGAAATTCTGAGCCAAATGACAGATCCTTTGGTTTATGTGACCCTAGAGTTCAAAGCTCAGCCTCAGAACACATACTCAATGAGCTAGTAATCTCAAAGAAAACACATTGAAGATGTTGGTACCCACAGCACCCACATCCCAGTACATATGCTTGAGTGGTGACCAGCACATTCTTAATGCTGCAAGAGTGGCTAGGTGACTTGTTCTTAGATGGAAAAATAGATGAAAGCATGTCTCTGGACTTAAGTCACTTCTCCTCCATCCCAATGGCCCTTTCAGCCTGTGCAAAGAGTATGACCCTCTGTATGCCTACTGCTTCTTTTGTTGGCTCTTGTTCATTAATAAAGATCTCCAGATGTACTGGCATTGGAGTCTTCTTAACACCTCTGTGTCTGCCCTGACATTCCAGCAGACTTTGAATGGGGGTTTAGAATGTGAGATGGGAGAGGGAGAGTAGGAAAGAGAAAAAGTGCAGCTCAGATAGTAAAGATCCCCCAGGGACTGGGGTAGATATGTCCTGGCTCACACAATTATTTTGGTTAACAGGAAGTCTAGGCAAACAAATTGAACAAAATTCAAATTATTAGCCCAAGAGTTAATAGACTTTTTATACAACTTTGGTAGGGTCCATCTATAATTCTATACATTTTTCAATTCCCCCCCACACACACACACACATCTAGTAGTAGTGTGTTTCTAGAACTTTGTTTGCAATCCTATCTGAAGTCTGTCCTGTTTGTTTTGTTTGTTTCTTTCAATCAAAGAAGGTGGCTATGTTACAATAAAGATGACCAGAAAACTTTTCTGTTCTCAGCACTGCATATGATTCCTATGTACCCCAGCACTTGAATTATACACTCCACATGAGTGTATAATTGCACATGATGGAGTCAGCCACACCCTCTCACGACTATGTATTTGCAAACATTTTCCTTTGCCTAGAGCACCTTTTCTCCACATAACTCATCATTGAAATAATTCCAATTCTTCATTCAGAGATTATATCAAGTAACTTCACTTTTGGGAAACCTTCCAGGCTGGCTTCTCTCTGTGAGCCTGATGTGAAGGTCCCTTTGAACCTGTACCCTGCTTATACTGCATGCTCTTCTGTACCGTGATATAGATCACATTCTGTTGAGTTATTCTTCTGCCTTCTTATACTCTTTGATTACAGAAATCATCTTTCATCTCTGTATCCCCAATGGTCAGATAAGTTAGAATAAGTTAAGGTAAGATGAAGCTGGAATAAGTTAGCATCCCACGCTTTGTCTAGTATTGCATTAGCAAATGAGATTTTGTTGAAAGAGTGTTTGGGAATTTATACCATTGAATTGTCAAAAAATGTCCACATAAGTACCCATTGGGAGATGGTAAAAAGAAAGAATTTGATGAGTTTATAGATATTTTGAAGTAGATTTTTAAAAATCAGCTAAGAACTACATAAATCATCCATATAGCTAAGGGAGTCATATCTGGTTTTAGAAAGGAGATTGGATGATGAGTAATTTTCTAGCCAGCAACTTGATTACAGCTGTTTCATGTTGACCGCAAATGCAGTTTCAAGTGCTATCATCAGTTACTTTACATCACATTCTTATAACTTGTGGTATTTTTCACATATACATTATCTAAAGTAAAAAAGCAAACTCTTTGGCCCTGACTGGTATGACTCAGTTGGTTGGGTGTTGTCTCCTGCACCAAAAGGTTGCTGGTTCAATTCAATTTCCGATCAGGGCACATGCCCAGGTTGTGAGCTCGATCCCCAGTAGGAGCCTACCAGGAGGCAGCCAATTGGTGGCTCACATTGCTCTCTCTCTCCCTCTCCCTTCCTCTCTCTAAAATATATGTATTTAAAAGTAAGCTCTTTGATTTCTAACTTATATATCTATCAGTGGTCTCTACCACAGCAATAATGCTGTGCTTGTCACCATTTACAGCAGTGACTCTGTATTGCACCTCTTTCCTAATTGTCCCCAGTAAATTGTTTTAGAATCTTGGTGGGTGGCTATAATACTGTGTACTTCTGAGAGTCAGATAAAGCTGATGATACTTCATCCAAAATTCTTCTTTATAACTTTTCTTCACATTTATATATATTTATAATTTTTTCTCATTAATGGATCATATCTGATAGTGTTCAGAGTTAACCTCCACCACCATGAGGTATTTTTGCAAAGAAGCAAGAAGGTGAGCAACTCATGGTGGCTTTTTTAGCATCTTGGAGATATATATATATAGATAGATATATACATATTACTAAAGGGATTCAATTTCTTGATGCACCTTAGCCACAGCAAAATAAAACCAGAGCATAACCTACTTTTTTTCAAATGCTTGCCGCATGGAATGACACCACTAACACATTCATTTGATGTCTAACTTGTTTATGATCCTAAACAAATTGAGTTAAACAAGGTTCGCCCAGCCAGGTTGAATTAATTAAATATCATTGACATGTCAATATTTACCATAAAAATACGGTAAAAATGCTTCTAGGTTTTGAGCCAAATGTTTGTTTGTTTTTAATCATGTCTATGGTTATTGCATATGCCTATCCAATTCTTTTCATTATGCCCCCATGTTGAAATTTTAGAAACACCCACACATTTTTCAGAGCTTACTCCTAAGTTTAAGAATTTGCAAAAGACTTTATTAAGCCCAATTTAAGTTTGCATTTGGTATTTATGAAAGGATGATCTAAGCCTATTGCTTGGGCAAAGAAGCCAGAAATAGGAACTCTACCTTCTAGGTCAAGTTTTCCAAGTTACATGTTTAGTACTTTTGAGTCTAGGCAGGGATGTCACTTTGTGTTTGAAAAGGTGAAGTCTCTATGAGACTCCGTACAGTCTAGCTGCACAGCCTATAGACTGGAGCGATTGCATAGGAAGGGGAAAGACAAAGACAGCCCCACCTGAGCACAGCAGGTACAGAGGTACAGACAGGATGGATTATGTTCTGACTATAACATTTCCTGGGTTTAAATGTGATCACCAGAGCTTTACACACATAAGCAAGTTAAGTTGTGTCCATGTCAGTGTTAGATGAAGTGATTTTTATTACAAAACCCAGCCCTCTCCAGGCTCTTTTCTGAAGGCAGATCAAAAGCACAAGGATCTGGTCATGTGCGGCTTTTCATCCCCCGTGCTCGAGCACACTCCTAATACACGCTGATCCAGTTCTGCCTGCGATTTTAAGCAGGGGCGTTTGGAAAAGCTAAGAACGAGCTCTTGAAATAAGACTGCTCATTCCACAGTAACAAGATTTGGAGCCGAACTCTTATCAATGGTATATTGCAAGCTGTTTACAACTTACAAACGACGATTCCAAGGCACATTGCAATGCCTTTCTTATATAAAAATATTGATAAATAATAGCAAATGTGCTAAAGAGCACAATCTCATTTTCTGAGAACCTTTCAAAAACAAACCACAGATCTCTAAAATTCAGTTTCACAGAATGAATCAGTTAAAACAGTAATCAGCCAGTGACTGTTATAGAATTATAAGTAAAATTGCATAGAGCTATTTGTCTTCAAAGTAGTGAATGTCTTAAGTATTAACAAATCAACTCTCTATTACAACCACCAACATGTGTTTGGAGAGCTTTGCAGAGAACTTTAACATCCAGTGTTCTGGTCATGGTTGCAGGGAAATCTTTCCATTGTTGATCTAATGTTTGGATGTACAGAGATGGGCTTATAATACACACCCATGTTCCGCTGTCTGGCTGGTTCACTGCTGAGTCTTCAACTAATACTCAATCAAAGGGAAAAATGTGTTTCTAGTGATAGAGCAGTATGGTTTTCATTGAGGACAGACTGCCGGAAATAATACAAAAATTGTCTGGGAATTTGGGTGCATAACCTGGGTGGGGCGAGGATGGGCTTTTCACATTTCTCACTAGAGTTCAGCAACTCTTCACATAACCTCAGCCCTGCTGTGGATCCTTAGATTCACCGCCTCACCAGCCAAAGAAACTCCTCCTGTTAATAGATGCCACAGTTACTAGTGCTTCTCTACAAACTGTACATATTTTCATGAGACCCGGAAAATGGCAAGTTTCTGAAAACTACAGATATTTTGCAGATGTGCTTTTTACAAAATGATTTCACAATTTTCCTAGGCACTTAATTGATGTGTCACCTTATAGACCAATGGAGACCAACCACTGGTGTTTATTACAAATCTCAAATTTTAATTGTAATCACTTTTTCTTAATAATTTCCAAAATTGTAAGCATTCAAGAATTTTACTTAATGGATATTTAATGATATTAAGGTATTATTGTTTACTCTAACTTTTGATAATAGTACTGTGATTCTATTTTTAGAGTTCATGTCTCTTAAAGACATGACTGAAATATCTGTGAATGAAATAATGATGTGTAGGATTTATTTTTAAATTCTCTGGAGAAAGTGAGGAAGAGTTGGGTAAAACCAGGTTAGCAATAAATTAAAAAATGTTGAACCTACAAGATGGGCACATGGGGGTTAATCCATATTCTTCTCTCTCCCTTTGTGCATGTTTGAAATTTTAGAAAAAGACTAAATAATCCCTGCAGCATAGGTAGAACTCTAAAACTCTAATCTTCAAGGAGCAGCCCACTCCAGACATAATTTGACATCACTTGGTTTCACACATAGAGTACAGGCAGCATCCTGACAACGTGGAATCACAATTCTCTGCTGATTCCATCCTCACCTTGGAGAGGGTGAAAGGCAACCTTTGATAAGGTTGCATCACACTGACAAGACCTCTGATAGTGTGAGTAACCTTCTGAGCTTCTACAAGCTGGAGTATTCAACATCTACTACACGGAGGTAGCCATGAGTTCATTGGTTTATAAATTAGTGCTCCAGCCTCTTACAAATCTCTAAAGTGAAAATTATGCCAGGAGCCCACAAGAAAGAACCCATTCAGAACCATTGCCATCCGTTGACTATTTATGCAAGGGCTAGTAATGTAGGCTTATTAGGGATGGTAAAGATGTATATGACAAGAATTTGCCCTCAAGAGACTTATATTATACTAGAGGCCTGTTGCAGGAAAAGATTCGTGCAATAGGCCTTCCCTTCCCCTGGCTGCCGGCACCGGTTTTCCTCCAGCACCCGGGACTCAGGCCTTCGCTGCTCCGGCCGGAGCCGCCTTCAAGCCTTTGCTGCCCCGCCCGGCCGCCCTGGGTCAGGTCACACATGGGATGCCCGGGCGGGCCGACCGATCGCTGGCCCGGGTCACAGATAGCAGGCCCAGATGGCGGCAGGGCAGGCGGGATGGCACTGTCCCGCCCTGCCTGCAGTATGCAAATTAGCCGCCATCCTTGTTGGTGGTTAATTTGCATATCACGCTGATTAGCCAATGGGAGGCATAGCAAAGGTACGGCCAATTACCATGTCTGTCTATTATTAGATAGGATAGGGCAGAAACAAGCCATTGCTTTTGTGAGCAGTCACAACCCAGGTGGTGATGACAATGTCAACTGTCCTTTCAGGAACACACAGGGACTCCTTTATCTTGGAATGAGTCAACAAGGGGAAAGAGAATGGAAATCAGACTGCATGAACCATTTCTAAGTACATGGAGTTTCTTCATTTTTCTGGGGTGGAGGCGAAATAACTGGGGTGTAGGATTGTACCTCTTGATACTAACCACATTAGCTGCAGCTGGTGTTCCCCTCATCCTACCCCAAATTCAATCATGAGGCTCCTGGAAGGATACTGCAAAAATAAAATGTTTTCTTTAGGATGCCACATATTTTTCACAACACTTGCTAAATGTCTGTCTAATTGAAATGACAGAGCTCTTTGCTTTTCAGGAAAAATAGAAGTAGCTAAGGACACTTACTCTCTGAAGAGCCTTCTCATAAACTCACCTATCTGTATAGCACCTTCTGGCTAGCAAAGAGACCCACACATTCTCTCATCTTATTAGGGAGGTGAATTGGGCAGGCATTTTTTAAAGTGAATATTTTAGAGGGGGGGGAAAGGAGGGAGGAAGGGAGGAAGAGAGAGAGGGAGGGAGAGAGAGAGATGACTTGTTGTTTCACTTATTTATGCATTCATTGGTTGATTTTTGTATGTACCCTGACTGAGGATAGAACCTGCAACTTTAGTGTATGAGATGACACTAACTAACTGAGCTATTCAGCCAAGGCTGGGCAGGTATTTAAAAAAAATATTGATGTGAAAGTCAAGCAACATAAAACTAACCATTTTAAAGTGAATAATTCAGTGACATTTAGTACCTTCACAATGTTGTGCAACTACTACCTCTATTTTTCCAAAGTATTTCCAATATTCCAAAATGGGGAGGCATTGCTGGCTTCAGCTTTACAGGTGAGGATGCCTACTCAGTGACTCTTAGGTGACCTATGGTCAGTAAGTGCTGGAGCCAGAAACAGAACCCAGGTTTTCTATCCCTGAATTTTTTTACCAGATCAGTAGTTCTCAAACATTAGCCTGTATCAGAATCCCCAGGAGGACGTGTTAAAGCACAGATTGCAGGGCTCTAGCCATCAAGTTTCTGATCCAGTGAAGTCTCCAGTGGGGCCGGAGGGTCTGCATGTCTAATAAGTTCCAAGGCGATGCTGATGTTGCTGGTCTGGAGACCAGGTTTGAGAACCATTGTGCAATAATGAGTTGATTACTCCCCCATTTATAATTACAGGTTTTGCTAATTCAATCAGAATGTTATATGCTTGCACAATAGGCTGTAGGAGGTGCCTACCTCACAGGTTTATTGGTTCCGTCAACATCAAAATGAAAACATGGAGGTGAAAGCCCTTTGCCAGCTTAATTATCACCATGTACATTAGAATCTAATTTATTGTTGAAGGTCAGTCCTTTCACTTCACTATCTAAACATATTATGTCTTCCAGCATGCCTGAGGAAATTGCCAAACTGTAAACTTGTGCTCCCAAAACACCAGAAATCTCATGGGTCTGACACAGTGCCTGGTATAGTCATTAAATGTTGAATTCACAGGTTTACTTAACAATCAACGGTAAGAAGGTTTCTTTTAGAATTACTTAAGGCACTTCTAAATATATGGCTACGAAGCAACTTATATGATGCACATTATGAATGGAGTTTTATTCCATAGCTTAATCCTTACCCAAGGTAGATGTCATGCCAGTAGTCCAACTGCACTAAAAGATCTTAAAAGCACTGCTTAGGGCATCCCCTCCTCCCCTGGATCTCTGCATGAGTTGATGCCAATGTTTTAGCATCAACCCCAAACCACTTTCTTTGCCCCTGCCCATGTGTGTACATGTGTATAGATGCAACTTGTAATATAGCCAACATATAGTCCAACATCTGCCTGCCAGATCAGTGTGCACTCCCCTGGCCACTTAACTTGAGGTTGGGTAAGGAGGAGCATTGCAAGAGAGAGACCGGTGGGGCTGACAATGTCATGTTTCTAAAGTGCTGGGATCCTTTAATCTTTCTGCCTTTGATGTCTGAGATTTCCTTCTTTATGCAGTGATACTGGGACTAAATGAAACACCAGGAAACCATTTACCACTAAAAAGAGTGTGTTATCAACACCTGCAGAGCCCATGGTACCAGGTGACTTGAATTACTCACACATTTCTAGATCTCTGCTCTGTGGGTGGGAGGCTATTTGGACTATTTTTATTTTATTATTTTATTTTATTTTATTATTCTATTCTATTCTATTCTTTATTTTATTTTATTTTATTTTATTTTATTTTATTTTATTTTATTTTATTTTGGTAAAAGATGACGGCTCTGCTCACACTGATATGACTTCTATTCCCAGGCATCAAATGAAGGCACAATTGGGGGATTTAAAAACACACACAACTTTATAGCTCTGATAAATATAAAATCCGTTTCTTAAAAACACATAGAATCTCCATACAAATGGTTTGTGCATTCAAACAAAAGAGAAATATTGTGGTCCAAGTAGCTGAGCACTGGGAGACTGAATTCTGGGTACCAGTTCTGACTCTTCCATCAATCAGCATGTGTTATATTCAGTGGGTTTCTGGCTTTTCATCTATAGCAGTGGTTCTCAACCTTCCTAATGCCGCGACCCTTTAATACAGTTCCTCATGTTGTGGTGACCCCCAACCATAAATTTATTTTCGTTGCTATTCCATAACTGTAATTTTGCTACTGTTATGAATTGTAATGTAAATATCTGATATGCAGGATGTATTTTCATTGTTACAAATTGAACATAATTAAAGCATAGTGATTAATCACAAAAACAATATGTAATTATATATGTGTTTTCCAATGGTCTTAGGCGACCCTTGTGAAAGGGTCATTCAACCCCTAAAGATGTTGCGACCCACAGGTTGGAGACCCACAGGTTGAGAACTGCTGATCTCTAGAATGAAGGAAATGACCTAAAAAGCTCTATTTTGGTTTTTAACGAGCTATCTGTGGCAATTAGAAAAAATAATTAATTACCAATTTCCCAGTGGTTATTTGTCATTGATCTGCTTCCTTTTGCATTATAGAAATAATATATTACCTCCTTTAATTGCCTCCATCTAAAAAACTAGATATCTAGGCAGAATATTAATAAATATTTGATAAATAGCATCAACATTGTTAACACAGCCTGGCATTACAAAAAAGTTCTAATCATAGTTAATATTTATTGACTAATCATAGTTAATATTTATTATTTACTATGTACCCTGCTCTGTGATAAGCATTTTATAAACAATAACTTGTGTGTAAGGCTCCTCCTGCACAGTATAAAACATGTCTTGAACTGCAAAACTTTAACAATTCAATTCCAAACTGGAATCTCAAAAAGGTCCCAGCAGATATACATGTTTTACAAAAATCCATATAGGTTGAAATGATCCTTCAACAAATATCACAAATGCTATTGTATTTCTTTTTCACAGCAGTCTTTCCCATCCCAGTAAATTGTAAGTCTGTAATGGCAATTGTCAGGCCAAAAACCTTGCAGCCATCCTGAATTCCTCCCTTTCCTTCCTAACTTCAAACCCATCACCAAATCCAGTCAGCTCTATCTTCAAAGTGTTCTCAGAATCCAACCTCCTCTCACTGTCTGCCTGCTCTGCTCTGTTGCACGCCTTCCATCCTTGCCCCTCCATCCCAGCAACCTCCTGACCCATTTTATTATCAACACAGCAGCCCTGTGAGCCTGTCAGTTACTAAAAAACTGTCCACTTGCTTTACATTTCACTCAGCATAAAAGCCTGAGCGCCCTCTGTTTGATTTGAGCTGACCCTGTGCTTCTTTCCTACTTCTGTCCACTTGCCTCACCCCACTCAGCTCCAGCTGGGCTGATCTTGCTGGTATTCCTACACACCAGGCAGCCTCGAATGGAAAGCCCACCACCAGTTCTTCTCTGGCCGGAAGGCTCTTTCCCAAGAGGCACATGGTCCCCTTCCCTCTTCTTCAGTTCTTTGCTGAAATGCCACTTTAGTCCTGATGCCTCCCTGACACTGCACTCTACTGCCCCCTTGTCTCCACAATGTATTGCTCTCTATTTATAACATTTCTCACCATCTGACATGCTATCTATTTTAACTGTTTATGTGTTAATTGTCTATCCCCTCACTGAAGTATAAGCACCATGAGGGCAGGTATTTTTTTTTATTTTATTTTGTTTCTGACTGTATCTTCAACATCGAGAACTGTATCTGGCTGAATGAATGAATGGAGATATATATATATATATATATATATATATATATATATATATATATATAAAATATGCAAATTGTCCCCTCAGGAGTTTGACCTGGAGACCAGGAGTTCAACCACTTGCTATGATGTGTGCTGACCACCAGGGGGCGGCACAGAATGAAGGGAGGCCCCAGCCGGCAGCCAGAAGGCCCCGATTGGCGCTGATCACTGGCCAGGCCTAGGGACCCTATCCGTGCACGAATTTTGTGCACTGGGCCTCTAATATTTTATAAACATAGTTTTGCATATCTAGTCTTAAAGAGGTCCTTTTCCTCCTTCTCTCCAGACTGTTCCTCCTTCAATTGTTGTTCCTTTTTATTTTTTTTAAGTAAATGCTTGCCCCACTACCTGAAGAAATTGTTTTTGTGAATTTGAGTAGTGAGGGTTTAATTAGAAAGAAATAGTGCATTTATTTTCCCCATCTAATAGCAATTTGTGAAAATATTTTTTATTGATTTCAGAGAGGAAAGGTGAAGGAGAGAGAAGTAGAAACATCAATTATGAGAAAAATCAATGATTGGCTGCCTCCTGCATGCCCCACACTGGGATTAGAGCCTGCAACCTGGGCACGTGCTGACCGGGAATCGAACTGTGATCTCCTGGCTGAGCAGCAATCTTCCTTTATAAAAATATCTTATAAAAATATGATATCTAACTATGCTCATTCTCTCTTTCATTGGTAAATTTCTTGAAAGAGTAGTTTACACCTGTAGTCTCCTCTTTCTGGCCACTCATTTATTCCTTAATTCAACATTTAACCTCAGATCTGATGCTACCAATGTGCAGAAATTCATCGTCACTCCTGGTCATCCTTAACCTTCTAGGGCAGTGGTTCTCAACCTCCCTAATGCCGCCACCCTTTAATACAGTTCTTCATGTTGTGGTGACCCCCAACCATAAAATTATTTTTTTTGCTACATCATAACTGTAATTTTGCTACTGTTATGAATCGTAATGTAAATATCTGATATGCAGGATGTATTTTTATTGTTACAAATTGAACATAATTAAAGCATAGTGACTAATCACAAAAACAATATGTAATTATATATGTGTTTTCCGATGGTCTTAGGCCACCCCAGTGAAAGGGTCGTTCGACCCCCAAAGGGGTCGCGACCCACAGGTTGAGAACCGCTGTTCTAGGAGCTCAACTCAGTTCAAAGGGTTATCCTTGGTCCTATCATTCTCTACTTTTTCTGTAGAAGTTGATTCTCCAGAAAGGACAGTCATTTTCTCCTCAGCTTCTAACACACATCACCCTTGTTCCTCACCTTGTCTTAAATGAGTTCTCTTCGTCTTCTCACCTTCCTATCCAAATAGCTTTGGCCTAAATTTATTTTTATTTTTGTAGAACCTTTCACTCCAGAATTCTATCCACATGTATGGTTTTCATTATCTTGTGAAGATAGTCATTCCAAACAGTAATGACTAAAACTTGTCCCTGGAAACTCCAAACATTTCCCACTCACTGCCTTACACCCCTAGATTTCTTCTGGCTTCTTAAATGTTGCATATTTACATCTGTACTCACTAAGAGTCAATCAAAACCATCTCTTTCTCATGAATTTGCTATTTATCTTTAAACATCATCCAAAAAAGTGAAAATTTGAGGGATTCAAAATATTTAAAAGGAGACCAACAAAACCTGTGACTAAGGAGTAGTGGAAGAAATTGTTGAGGGAGGAAAGAGAAGGAGTAATCAGAGCATTCTTAATAATAAAGTTAAACATGTTAAACTCTAACATTTATTTTTTAACCAAGTATGGAAAAACATTAAAAACTTTTGATTCTGGCTGGTGGAAGTCAGCAACTTTATTCTTTTACATTTTTTAAGTGTTTGAACATTTTCTGTAAAATATGTCTCTTAAGAAAAAAAAAATAATATGTCTTACCATTTGGGAAAACATTTGCATTAAGTGGAAAACAATGCACTCAATTTATTTGCTTATTTTTTTCTAAATGCTATCAAATAAAAATGCTGTTTGAAAAATAACTGCATGTTTGGTATGGCATTGACTAAATAAGAAAATTAAATCTTAAATTTGGATATGAGCTTACCAGTTATTTAACACAACATGGTTTTTTTTTTTTATTCAGAGTCTTTGACAAGTGGCAATCCAGCCTTGACTGCAATGAGGAAATTATGACCTCTAGGGGCTGTTCATTCCACTTAGAAATAAGTTTTTAAGCTGTTCTTCCCTATATTAAGTAAAAATCTAATTTCCTTTCCATTCCTATCCAGTTTTTCTAGTTCTGCATGTTAAAACTACTCAAAATAAGTCTTATACTCTTTTATTTAGTAGAAAGTTTCTGTTAAAGTAACCTCTGCTTAGCTTTGGTCAATTTCCTTATAAAAATAGGACCTATTTCTATTTGTATATTCTGATATAACCTAGTATAAAGAAGGTATAGCACGAATATTTTTAACTATAGAAATTGGGAATTTAATAAACTTTCCAACTTAAGAGATGAAGGTGAAGAACTATCACTGTGGCTCTCTGTTAATACCTTTTTGGAAATAATCAGATCCTGTGGCCTTCAAAATGAACAGTGATATTGATGCCAAAATTCTTTATTTGTATTAAGATTATGATTTAAACTGAGCACTACTTTGATGTGTATATATAGTCAGTGACTCCATAAAGTAAAAACAAACCTCAAAAATGAAAAATAGCCCTGGCTGGGCTGCTCAGCATCAGCCCTCACACACCTAAGGGTCTCGGTCGGGTTCAATTCCCAATCAAAGGCAAATACCTGGGTTGAGGTTCAACCCCTGGCCCTGTCAGGGTGCATGTGGGAAGCAACCAATTGTTGTGTCTCTCTCACTTAGATGTTCCTCTCTCTGTCTCTGCTCTCTCTCCCACACCTTCCTCCCTTATTCCAATCCATGAACATAGGCTGTCTTCCCATTTATTTGAATGTGAGAAATGCCCATTGTCATGTGACAGAAAAAAGCAGATCTTTGGCGGTTAGTTCATGGTACACAGAAACCGCCATCTGTATTAAACAGAAGGCCATGCCTTAGAGACTGGAGTGGAAATATTTCTGGATGTTGTGGAGGAATAGTCCTATTGTGGAGTATGTCCTCATATGTTTATAATTAATAACACTGTGGTGTTTCAGTTGTAAACCTTGAGAAATTGCTCAGTGAGGCAACTTTACATGTCTTAATGGAAACTTGTTATTCATAAATCAAATAATAATCAGCAAGACAGTGTGCTAGACTTTAATGTTAATTATTTTTAAAGCAGCAACTTACTGAAGATGTAATAGGTCCTCTTATTTTATCCTTTAATGTGATATTTACACCCTTCCAAATATAAAAAGGCTGAGTGACTTTTTTACCCCTCTTCCTGACTCATAGGGGTGGGCAAAAGTAGGTTTCAGTTGTAATACAAAGAAATAATGCTATAATTGATGAATAATAATAATACAAGAATAAAGTCTGTGTTTCATGTACTCACAACTGTATTTTCCTACCTATTCTTCTAAAGTTAGAAAGGTTAAATATCTCTAGAGCTAAAACTCTCTGAAAGTAAATGTTAGATGAACACATTTGAAAAATAAACTTGTTGTCCATTTTTGATAAAAACTCTCAGCATGGTGGGAGTAGAAGGATCATACCTCAACATAATAAAAGCCATATATGACAGGCCCACAGCCAACATCATACTCAATGGACAAAAACTAACACCATTTCCCCTAAAAACAGGAACAAGACAAGGATGCCCACTCTCACCACTCCTGTTCAACATAGTCCTGGAAGTATTAGCCATTGCAATTAGACAAGAAGAAGAAATAAAAGGCATCCAAATTGGAAAAGAGGAAGTAAAATTGTCCTTATTTGCAGACGACATGATATTATACATACAAAACCCTAGAGACTCTGTCAAAAAACTACTAGACTTAATACATGAATTTGGCAATGTAGCAGGATACAAAATTAATGCCAAGAAATCTGAGGCATTTCTATACACCAATAGTGAACTTTCAGAAAGAGAGAGTATAAAAACAATCCCATTTACCATCGCACCAAAAAAATTAAGCTACCTAGGAATAAGCTTAACCAAAGAGGTAAAAGACCTCTACTCAGAAAACTACAGGACGTTGACAAAAGAGATAGAGGAAGACATAAACAGATGGAAGAACATACCGTGTTCATGGATTGGTAGAATCAACATCATTAAAATGTCCATACTATCCAAAGCAATCTATAAATTCAACCCACTTCCCATTAAAATACCAACAGCCTTCTTCACAGATCTAGAACGAACTCTCCAAAAATTCATCTGGAATAAAAAAAGACCCCGAATAGTTGCAGCAATCCTGAGAAAGAACAAAGTAGGTGGGATCTCAATACCAGATATCAAGCTGTATTACAAAGCCACTGTTCTCAAAACTGCCTGGTACTGGCACAAGAACAGACATATAGATCAATGGAATAGAAGAGAGACCCCAGAAATCGGCCCGAACCAATATGCTCAATTAATATTTGACAAAGGAGGCAAGAACATACAATGGAGTCAAGATAGTCTCTTCAATAAATGGTGTTGGGAAAATTGGACAGATATATGCAAGAAAATGAAACTAGACCACCAACTTACACCATACACAAAAATAAACTCAAAATGGATAAAGGACTTAAATGTACGACAGGAAACCATAAAAACTCTAGAAGAATCCAAAGGCAACAAAATCTCAGACATATGCCGAAGCAATTTCTTCACTGATACAGCTCTTAAGGCAGTTGAAACTAAAGAGAAAATGAACAAATGGGACTACATCAAAATAAAAAGCTTCTGCACAGCAAAAGAAACCATCAACAAAACAACAAGAAAACCCACTATGTGGGAAAACATATTTGCCAACGTCATATCTGATAAGGGCCTAATCTCCAAAATTTATAGGGAACTCATACAACTTAACAAAAAGAAGATAAACAATCCAATCAAAAAATGGGCAAAGGATCTAAATAGACACCTGTCAAAAGAGGACATTCAGAAAGCCAAGAGACATATGAAAACATGCTCAAAGTCACTAATCATCCGAGAGATGCAAATCAAAACAACAATGAGGTACCATCTCACACCTGTCAGAATGGCTATCATCAACAAATCAACAAACGACAAGTGCTGGAGAGGATGTGGAGAAAAAGGAACACTTGTGCACTGCTGGTGGGATTGCAGACTGGTGCAGCCACTATGGAAGACAGTATGGAGTTTCCTCAAAAAACTGGAAATGGAACTCCCATTTGACCCTGTGATCCCACTTCTAAGAATATATCCCAAGAAACCAGAAACACCAATCAGAAAGGATATATGCACCCATATGTTCATAGCAGCACAATTCACCATAGCTAAGATCTGGAAACAGCCTAAGTGCCCATCAGTAGATGAATGGATTAGAAAACAGTGGTACATCTACACGATGTAATACTATGCTGTTGTAAAAAAGAAGGAACTCTTACCATTTGCAAGGGCATGGATGAAGCTGGAGAGCATATGCTAAGTGAAATAAGCCAGTCAATGAAGGAAAAATACCACATGATCTCACTCGTTCATGGATAATAGAGACCATTATAAACTTTTAAACAATAATAGATATAGAGGCAGAGCTGCCTCACACAGATTGTCAAACTGCAGCGGGAAGGCTGGGGAGGGTTGGGGGGCAGGAGGGAGGGGGGTAAGAGATCAACCGAAAGACTTGTATGTATGCATATGAGCATAACCAATGGACATAAGACACTGGGGGGTAGGGGAAGCCTGGGTATTGTCAAGGGCGGGGGGAAAAAAAGGACACATATGTAATACCCTTTGTAATGTTTTAAGCAACAAAAAATAAAAAAAAAATAATCAGAAAAATAAATAAATAAATAAATAACATAACATAACATAAAATAAAAAAAATAAAAAAAAAAGAAAAAGAAACTTGTGTGTTTCCACTTTTTATAATAGAGCATTCCATTTGGGAAGGTTTTATATGGCTGGGAAAGGAAGCACCACATAACAGTGTGTCTGTTTGACAATTGTTTTTTCTCTTATGGAATCACATCCAACACAAATCAACACATCACCATGAATTTGCCACAGATCATCTTGTCTCACTTGACAATATAAAGGGAGAAGCAAACTATTACTTTTTTCTAATAAAGGTCAACAAATATCTGATGTACTATGACATCTTTGGTGAAATTGCAGCTAAACCAAGGTATGTCAAATGGCTTTATTTGCCACAATCAGAATTATGAAGAGACCAAATGAAAAACACTTCTCGATAGTAAGCTATTGCTGTTAACTACAAAATACTGATAGAGAAATCCTATATTTAAGTTAGGACATAGCCCAGCAAAGAGTTAGATAAACATTACTCCTCTGTGGAGCCCTCTCTTTCATGCCTTCCTCCTGCACCCCAACTCCAGAAACAGAACTCCAACCCCTGCTCCCAATTGAACTCATTTATCTTTGTTGCAGCATTGATCAAAATGTACTACAGTTTCCCTAAGGGCAAGACAGGTGTTTAGTGCCTCTCTGTATGCAAGTTCATGATGCAGTTTCTGGTGCATAGAAGAGAATCAGTGAAATATCATCAAATACAGGAATGCTGAACTCTGAAGATAATTTTATTAACAAGTAAGAGAATATACTCCATATTTGTTAAGATGATTGTCCACCAGCATTTCTAAAGATAGCAAGAACTCTTCAAAATTTTAGCTGACCACTACTACTGAAGTAAAAATACTAAAAATTTATTCAGAACCATGTACATTGTAAAACTTCTCTTTTTGCATTTTTTTTACCTAGGATAGACATGTATGATAACGTGATTATGCATATCAAAAGCTATATTGGAACCCTGGTTGATTGCTCAGTGGTCAGAGTGTTGGCCAGTGAACTGAGGGTCATGGGTTAGATCCCTGGTCAAGGGCACATAGCTCAGTTGCAAGTTTGATCCCTGGCCCTAGTTGGGACACCTGCAGGGGATAACCAAGAGATATGTCTCTCTCACATTAATGTCTCTCTCTCTTTCTCTCTCTCTCTCAATCTCTCTCTCTTCTCCCTCTCTTCCACTCTCTCTAAAAATCAATGGAAGAAATATCCTCGGGTGAGGATTAACAATAACAAAATGTTATATTAGATATATACATTATACATAGATTATACAGGGTCTTTGCAATGGATGTATTATTTCTTATCTTTGTTGGAGAGTCTCAACTATTTAAAAAAAGGATTAGTGAAAAACAGATGTGAACCTGACATTTAGGAAAATACATCTGAATTAAAAATTACCTATAATTTACAAGATTTGCACCTGTATTCAAGAAACAAGGGTGATGTTGTCACTCTTAATCTCCCTTTTATGACATACCTTCCTCCAAATCATACATATAAATGAAAAAAAAAGTCCTACTATATTGAATATATGTCAGGCACTGTGAAGGAAGTCTAAATTCATGTATGCATACCTAGCATCATTTAGTTTGATAAAATTTTTAATTAACCATGGAGGGCAAAAAATTATGCACTTGAGCACAGCTGCTTCTAATTTTTGATACTCAGTTCAACCAATTGCCTTCCTGCCTTATAGATTCCATTTTCCTCATGCTCTCTCCACTTCTTAAATAAAACAAAATGACCAGAAAGGTTGTTACTAAGAATTTAAGAGATGGAAAAAATGACATTAAATGAAGACATCTGTTTACATTTCTTTTAATAGTTGATATCAAGCAGGCAATATTTTGGAAGGCCAAAAATATATGTTCCATTACTATATTTGACTTTCCAAATTTACAAGATGCCTAAAATAAGATTTTATTTGCCTGTGTGGGAAAATATTCCAAACATATAAAAGGGTTTTTCTGGTGGATTAGAATTGAAATATTCTAAGTCTCCACATCACAGAAATTCATTACATTAAGCTGTCTTTATGAGTGCCTGATTGCCTCACATAAGTTTATGTTCTTGATTGATCTCATTCTTCTTTTTCAAGGACTCTGGAGTTGGTCTTCCATGCCATTAAGACATGGTTGGCTTGAAGTACTCAATGCAAGGAAATCAGCTCCTTCCCTTCCATGTAAATCGCTTCATTTATCTGGGAAGCCTACTTGATTCTTTATGCCTATTTTTTCAACTGTTGATTAAGGGGAGACACAATTTGTAAAATTCCCATTAGTTACTTCATTCCTAGAACAGAATGATCAGATTTAATGGGAATTTTAAAAAATGTAATATGACTATGATTATAAAAAATAAACTATAAATTCAAAATATGAGCAAATCCATGACAATAGTAGTTTATAAAACTGAAAGATTTTGAAAAAGTTATGGCTGGCAGAAGTTCACTCTTCTTTCTCTTACTGATTTATTCATTCACTCATTCAACAAATATTTGCCACTTGTGAAACCAATTTGCCCTTCCTACCATACAGTGTATAAATATTCATTAAGCTCAGACAATTTTTAAAAAATGATTTCTGAGTTTGCTCAACATGTCATTAATTTATGAAACAACTTGCTCATTGGCATGAAAACTGAGCTGAGGGGGTGAAAATTTAGACAAAAATGAAAAAAAAAAAAGACTAGTTATATGTAGAAAAAAGAACTTGGGTATCTAGATATCCATTATACATTTATTTTATAAGCAGAGGTTTGTGTCTCATTAAATAAATGGTCAACTACCCTTAAGAAACAATGCCTAAAGATTCAGGGTTTTATATTGACATTCATATTGTTATAAAATGTGTAAAATTTCCTCATGCCATCTCACCTCCTCCTTCTCTGGAAAATCAAGAGTTGGGTAAATTTGAATGTATTCTAATAGAGTAATCCTAACACTCATTAAATCTTTTGGGGAGGGGGAGTGGTGTGTTGACTCCATTGAAAAGTTAATACATGTTGTGGATTGTCTCTTTTGCATTTTTTAGAGTTGAAAAATATTTAATATTTAAATATAGGAGCAATATTTTAACAAGATGTTAATTTTCCTAAATTTCAATCTTTACAACTTCTAAGACCTTGACATTTTTACAAGTGTTCTAGAATTCCAACAGAATCAAATAGCCATATAACAATAAATTTTAAAATGTTTTAACCTTATAAAGGAATTTCAAACTCTTATATTTGCAAGCACCAACAGCTTGTACTAAATGAAAAATTTTTTAAATCTGGTAATAGTTGACAGTCACAGACTTTCTTTGTAAACATGGGTTTTCTCTGTCTTATGCTTCTTACATTAAAAATTTAGTTACAATTTGTAAATTAATAGACAATAATAAATGCTTTATGCAAATGTATGGATAGTCAAGCTCTATTCCATAATGTTCTACTGAAAAAGAGTTCTCACATAATTCTTTCCCTTTCCTCATTTACTACAAAACTCAGGTGAATAGAAAGAAACCAGCTGTTAATTATATGGCACAGTAGTTTAAAAGACCATAGTGAACCTGGTTCCATCACTTACAAAACTGTATGACTCTAAGAAGTTACTCCACCTCTCTGGACATCTGTCAGATCTTACCTCATGGAGGTTTTCTATGAATTATGTGATGTGGCATGTATAAAGCACTTAGAATAATGTCTGATGTCTGGCACTTAATAACTGCTCTGTTAGCTATTTCTATCTTTATTCTCGTCATCGGGCAATGTTTGAGACATTAAACCCATAGATAATCTCCAAGTCTCAGTCAAACCATCATTCTTTTTTTTTATCCTCACCCAATGATATTTTTTCCATTGATTATTTTAGATATAGTGAAGGGAGTAGAGGAAGGAGAGAGAGAAAGAAAGAAACATCTATGTGGGAGAGACATAGATTGGTTGCCTCCCACACTCAGCCCTGCAGGGGCCTGGGATGAATCTGCAACCTAAGCACATGCCTTTGGTCAGAACTGAATTGGAGACCCTTTGGTCTGTGGGCCAGTGCTATAACCGTTGAGCAAAACGAGCCAGGGCCAAACCATCATTCTGTTTTCTCATCAGTGAACTGGTTCTTAACCAGAGGTCTCTGAAGTTGGTTGGGAAAAACCTATCTTTTTTCCACTGACCTCTAACTACATATCCTTCTATATACAAATCACAGTGGTACTGGCAGTACAGAAATGCAGAAATAGACTTACTTCTGAATCTCAAAATACTGTTTTCACTCATCACCATTTTAAAATTATGGTAGTTATTAAATCTAGAGCTCCATATTGTTATTTAATACATAAATAAACATATATGTTGTCATATCACACATTTGTTTAGTTACATTTCAATATAAATGTTTCTTTCAGGATATTTTTTTGTTTAAATACTAGAGGCCCGGTGCACAAAAATTTGTGCACTCGGCGGGGGGGTGGAGGTCCCTCAGCCCGGCCTGTGCCCTCTCGCAGTCTGGGACCCCTCAGGGGATGACCACCTGCTGGTTTAGGCCTGCTCCCCATGGGATTGGGCCTAAGCTGGCAATCAGACATCCCTCTGGCAGCCCAGCAGCCCTCAGGGGATGTCCACTTGCCAGTGGGGAGCAGACCTAAGCTGCAGTCGGACATCCTTAGCACTGCTGAGGAGGCAGGAGAGGCTCCCACCACCACAGCTGTACTGGCAGCCATTAGCCTGGCTTGTGGCTGAGAAGAGCTCCCCCATGTGGGAGTTCACTGACCACCAGAGGGCAGCTCCTGCATTGAGCGTCAGCCCCTTGGTGGTCAGTGTGTGTCATAATGACCAGTCATTCCCAGTCTTTCTGCTGTTAGAGTCAGTTTGCATATTACCCTTTTACTATATAGGATAGAGGCCTGGTGTATGGGTGGGGGCTGGCTGGTTTGCCCTGAAGGGTGTCCTGGATCAGGGTGGGGGTCCTGCTGGGGTGCCTGGCCAGCCTGAGTGAGGGGCTGATGCCTGTTTGCAGCTGGTCACTCCCCCTTCAGGGTGGGGGTCCCCACTGGAGTGCTTGGCCAGCCTGGATGAGGGGCTGATGGCTGTTTTCAGGCTGCCTACACCCCCTTTAGGGTGGGGGTCCCCACTGGGGTGCTTGACCAGTCTGGATGAGGGGCTGAGGGTTTTCAGGCTGGCCAAGCCTGCTGGCGACTGAAGCTCCCAGCCTCTCCTTTTTTTCATTTTTTTTTTTATTCTGGGATTTATTTACCTTCTATAATTGAAACTTTGTTGCCGCTCCAGCTCTGAGGCCACGGCCTGCTGAAAAGCAGTTATCTGGGGTTTGTTTAGCTTCTATAATTGCAACTTTGTTGCTTAGAGTGGAGCTCAGAGCCCGGTCACAGTAGGGAGGAAGCTTGGCTTCCTCCATTACTGGAGCAAGCAAGCATCCTGCTCGCTTCAGCTGCATGGCTGTTGGCCACCATATTTGTTGGCGGTTAATTTTCATATCTCGCTGATTAGCCAATGGGAAGCATAGCAGAGGTACGGTTAATTTCAATCTTTGTCTATTACTAGATAGGATTACTTTGAAATGGGGTTCTAAGTTTTACTGTACTTGACCTACTGATCAAGTACATGGATGGAGTGAGCTTTATTTACTCTTTTTTATGATTCTCAGATGAATGTACTAATATACAACAAAGGACTAAAAATGAGCAACTAAAGGAAGAAAAGGTAATTATTACAACTACCACAGTCTTCAAAACTGCTTTCTTCTGAAATTTAAGTTAAGAACATGATTTGAATTGCCAGCAAGAGAAAGATAAGAAAGTTGGAGACTAATAAGTAGTTTGGTTCTTGTGATGGTTTGGTTTGTGTCAACATGGGTAGATTAATATACCCAATCATTTAATCAAACACTGATCTAGCTAGATGATGCTACCTACATATTTTGTAGACATGGTTAACATCTACAATCAGTTGACTTTAAGTAAAGAGAGTATCCTTGATAATGAGAGAGGGCCTCATCTAATCAGTTGAAAGGCCTTAAAAGCAAAACCTGACCTGAGATTCCAAGAAGGAATTCTGCCTGAGACTGTGGTGTCAACTATTTTTGAGATTCCAGCCTATTGATTTCAGCCTTGCCAGTCCCACAATCATGTGAGTTAATTTATTTTAAAATATAGATAGACAGGCAGAGAGATAGATGAAGATATAGACTATAGACATATATATCTATATAGTCCTCTTCCCTCCCACAAGCATGCCTCTCTTTCTCACATTGATTCTGTTTCTTTGGAATAGCTGGACTGATACAGTGTTCATTACCACTCAACCTACTTGATTTTAAATAGAATAAAGGTCAAAGGAGAAACATTTCATTTTCCACATTTTTATTTAACCACATCATTTTTACGTTACCTTCATCTTATAAATGTTTGTTTCTTGACATTTAAATACCACCTAAGAATCAGTTTTGAAGACAAAAAATAGAAATACACTTTTATCTTGTTTTGTTAATGTCCAGATAATTAATAGTTCTTATTTCTTGGAACAGCTAATATCAACTAGTATGTTAAAACTATGGCAACATATATTTTTATGAAACTAATGAGTTATTTCTAAAACTGTGAAATGAATAAGTTTCCCAAGAATGTCAAAACCAAGCGGTCTACAGGTCTTCCCAATAAAAAAGCAATAAAAACTATTTGGACCATCCTACCAAAAATAATATGTAATAGATGTAACCCACTTTACTTGCTTTTAATCTTTTGCACAACTCTTTCCATTTTTTTCCAAACAATATGAACACTACTGAGAAGTTCTCAGTTGTATTAGAATTCCAGTGGAAAATCCAATAATGATATAGTAATTTGAGATTTAAACATAATTTGGGAAAATTTAAAGGCTTTTAAGGACATAGTTTCAAATGAACTTAGGTTTGGATGCTTGCAGTAAGTCATGGATAAGCAAATTATACTCATGAAATGATTGAGATTTTGAGATGATGACCAAGTGGTAATTTCAAAATAATTTGCCCCAACACAGTAGCTGATATATTAGCTCTAGTAAAACGCTGGCTATCATGCCCTGGTCAGTGTGCCCTAGGTGGATCAGCATCATCCTGTACACTGGAAGGTTGCTGGTTCTATTCCCAATGGCAGCCGATTGATGTTGTACTCTCACATTTGTGTTTCTCTCCCTTCCTTTCTCTCTACAAATCAATAAAAAAAGTTGGCTTTTGTGACATACTTTTCCTTCACTGAAAAAGAATAAAATTTCCAAAATTTGGGATCAGATTCTGAGTTTAAAGAAAAGCATGCAATCCATTCACTATTTCCATACTTCTTCTACACAGTGGAATTTTTGTTGCAATCTGCATTATAGGCCAAAAATTATGCAGCATTATTCTCAACTGGACTCACAAAAGCTACAACTGAATACCAACCTAATCAATTTCCTGGGGGGTTTCTCTTTAGTGGCCGACTCTCCAGCCCTTCTAAATTTTCAACCACTCTAATTTTCCCAAGAATGCAGGCATGCTTTTTATTTAAATTTCATCTGTTAGGAAGTAAACTAAATGTCTTGTCCATTGTTCTCAAATAGTCATGTTTGAAAGAGCATATTGTAAGCCTCTGTGTCTTTTTCTTCTTTCTTTAAACAATATGCATCTTAATGAAGAGCCTGGTATTCATAATTCTTTGGAGGCTGGCTCAGAACTACCAGGCATTTCAGCCATAGATTTCTTATTAATAATAGACTACAAGTATAAGAAATCTCACAATAAGGAACTGTCTTCAATGGATTATCTTGATTATTATAGTTCATTTCTGTATTACAGAAGGGCACAAATTTTTATTTTTTAATTTGAATGGAGAGAAAGCATTATAATTACAGATATGGACAAGAAATGATGACAATTTCATCAAGGTCCTTGGGGGATCTACTCATTCATTCATGTATTTACCCATTCATTCAATTAATTAGGGATCGCTTTTCAAAGGTCAGGCACCATGAGAGGTACTGGCTTCACAATGATGGAAGAAGAGAAAGACAATTTGTGCTCATATGGAGTTTGTTGTTTGGTGGAAAGAGATTAATAAATAAATATAATAAGCTTAGATAATACTCTGAATAAATGTGCATTGTGCTGTGGAAGCACATAGCAAAAGAAAAGGGTCAGAGAAAGTTTTCCAAGAAAGTGATATTTGAGCAGAGATCTGTAGGATGCCTAGGAGTTAACTAGTTGAAGGGAAAGCTGTCCTCAAGAAAAGTTTCAGAAAGTGGAAATGGTTTGTGTTAAGCGCCTGCAGCAGAAAACAACATAGTGAAAAAGAAATACTGGAGGATGAGAGCAAGGTGGCAATGGAGTGAACTGAGGCTGGCTCAGCCATGACATAGATATTGGCTATTGTGAAAGAAATAGGAAGTCATAAAAGGATTTAAGGAAGGTGGCCATGTTATCCTAGGGTACAGAGCTTTTTTTTCCCCACTGGGGATTTTGTTAAATATCTAGCATACACTGCCTGTCATCTAATAGAGTGGATAAGTCCTTGTTAAAATAGAAAAGGAACGAAGGGAATACAAGAGATGAGGAAATATCAGAGAGTGAGACGTAGTAGAGATTCAAAATTTGTAGACATTGAAGATGGTGGAGTAGGTAAAAATGAAAACTAAATTATAGGACAAGTGCCACTGAGAACCACCTGAAGACCATTGATAACTAAGGATATAAAGAAGAAACCGAGACAAGACTGGTAGGAGGGGAGACTACGCAGACCAGGTAGGTCCCGCAGGAAAGTGTGGTGGTTAAGAAACGGGAGGGATATCTACGCTGTGGAGGTAGCCCCTAAGAAGCATGGAGTTCCAGCTCCACACCAGGATCCCCAGCCCAGGGCACCACTGCCTGGAAGAGGAGTCTCCATAACACCTGGCTATAAAAACCAGCAGGTATTACATTTTAAATATTTATTAATTGATTTCAGAGAGAGGAAGGGAGAGGGAAAGAGGGATAGGAACATCAATGATGAGAATCATTGGTTGGCTGCCTCCTGCACACCCCGCAATGGGGATCAAACCTGAAACCCAGGCATGTGCCCTGATGAATCGAACTGTAACCTCCTGGTTCATAGATCGACACTCAACCACTGAGCAACACTGGCTGGGCAGAGATTACATTTTAATGATAAAAAGAAAGGTCTCCTAGAGACCAAGATGCTGCTGCTCTTAAAGGGCCTAAACACACTCACTGGCTCACAAACTCACTTGCTGTGGGTTCCAGTGCAAGGGACCAAAGTGCAAAATGTGCCAGAGACAAAAGGACAAATGTCAGGATGAGGGCTGGATAAGAGCAACTGTCTCCAGGGACAGAAGCACTGGCAGGTGCTCTTGTTCCTTTGTAGACATTTCCTCCCACCCCGCTGGCCAAATCTGTGCTTTCCATTAGCCTGCCTGACACTGTTTGTCCCACCCTGATGACTCCCTGAGATGCCACTCTACCTAACGCCTGATCCTTTTACAGTGTTTCCTCCACAGGAGTGCCCTGCCTCAGCTCATGCTTCAGACTCACTCAAAGGACCACCAATCCCATGGTAGTGGTAGCTATCCTAGGCTTTCACTACTGGCTTTCTCAAAGTCCACAAATCTCATGCAAGTGGTAGCTACCCTCAGGTTATGCTAAAGACCCCCTCAGAGGTTCACAAACTCTACAAAAGCAGCAGCCAGTCTTGGTTTGCATCATAGCTCTTGCCAAGTGGACCTAAGCCCAGCAGAAGCAATAACTGATCTCAAATTGCATTGCAACACCCATCAGGTGGCCCCAAGCCCAGCATAAATTGCAGCCAGTTTTGGCCTCTAACAGCTCCAACTAAGCATCCACAAGCACTGAACATGGAGTGCTGGCCTCAGCTCATATAATAGTGCCCACCAAAGGAACCCAAGCCCCTCACAAGTGGAAGCTGGTCCTAGTTTGCAGCATAGCCTCTCCCAAGTGCTTTCAAGCTCAGTACAACTGGCAAGCAAATGTAGATCAATTTGTAGCACCTATAAAAAGCAGCCCCAAGCCCTGTGCAAGTAGCAGCTGACATGTGCCTGTACTGGAGGTCCTCCCAAGAGGCTCCAAGCCTAAAGCACCTGGTGGCTAACCTTGGCCTGCACCAGAGCCCCACCGACCGGCTCTATAAACAACACACCTGAAGAGTGACCTTGGCTGGCAACTGAGTACCAATAATTTGTCACACAAACCCATTGTTCACCCCTATACAACAGCTTGTCTGATATCGTTATGGCCAGCCCTCATAGGCTGTCAGACTGAGGATCAGTATCACTCATTGATGTGCCAATAGCAATCAAAACTAAAATATAGGCATTGGCTAGATAGCTCAGTTGTTTGGAGTGTTGGCACAATATGCCAAGGTTGTGGGTTCCATACCCAATTGGTGTGCATGTGGGAATCAACTACTGAATGCATGGATATATTGAGTAGCATAGCTCTCTCTCTCTCTCTCTCTGCCCTTTTCTCTCTCTCTCTAAAACAGTGGTTCTCAACCTTCCTAATGTCGCTACCCTTTAATACAGTTAAAGGGTCGCTGCTCTAAAATCAATCAGTCATTAATTTTTATTTTTAAAAAATCAATCTTAATGAGAGAGCAACACAAACCACACAGGGGAGATCTACCTGAATCAGGTATCCACAGAGACTTTCAAAACATTGCAGGCTGTGAGGGAATGGCATGAAATATTCAAAAAGATGAATGGCATAAACTGACAACTAAAATTACTCTACCCATCAAGACTATCATCTAGAATTGAATGAGAGATAAGTAGTTTTCTAAACAAGAATAAAATACATAGGAATAAATTAAACCAAGGACATAAAAGATTTGTACTTAAAAATTGTAAGACATTAAAAAAAGAAATTGCTGAAAACATAATAAGTGGAGGATATACTGTGCTCATGGTTAGAATTAACATCATTAAAATGTCTATGGCAATCTACAGATTCAATGTAATCCCTATCAAAATACCTATGGCATTTTTGACAGAACTAGAATAGATAATCTTAAAATTTATATGACACCATAAAGGACCCCAAATAGCCAAAGCAAAAAGAAAAAGAAATTGGAGGCATCATGTTACCTAATATCAAACTATACTACAAGGCTATAATAAACAGAACAGCATGGTACTGGCATAAAACTGGCTAATGAAACAGAATAGAGAGCCCAGAAATAAATCCATGCCTATATGGGCAGTTAATATATGACAAACAAGACAAGGATATACAATAGGGTAAAGACAGTCTCTTCAACAAATGGCATTGGGAAAACTAGACAGATACATGCAAAAAGTGAAAGTAATTCACCTTTTTAAACCATATACAATAATATAGTAAAAATGGATTAAGACTTAAATGTAAGACCTGAAACCCTAAAATTCCTAGAGGAAACTTAGGCAATAAACTTTTTGACATTGATCTTAGTAATATTTTTTGGATATGTCTCCTAGTGCAAATACAACAAAAACAAAAATAAGCAAATGCAACTACAACAAACAAAAAAGCTTTTGCACTATAAAGGAAGCAATTAACAAAACAAAAGGCGACCTACTGAATGGGAGAAGATATTTGCAGATAATATATCTGATAAGGGATTGATATAAAAATATATAAAGGCTGGCCAGTGTGGCTTAGTGGTTGAGCATAGACCCATGAACCAGATGGACAGGGCACATGCCCCAGTTGAAGACTTGATCCCCAGTAGGGGGCATGCAGGAGGCAGCTGATAGATGTTTCTCATTGTTATTTCTCTCTCTCTATCCCTCTCCCTTCCTCTCACTCTAAAAACTCAATAATAAAAATGTATTTAAAATATAGAGAACTCATACAGCTCAACATAAAAAAATCCACTTAAAAAATGTAGAGGCCCTGGCTGGTATTGGTCAGTAGTTAGAGTGTTAACCTAAGCACCAAAAGGTCGCAGGTTTGATCCCCAGCCCTGGTTGGGGAACATGCAGGAGGCAACTAGTCTATGTGTCTCTCTCACATGTCTCTCTCTCTCTTTCTTCCCCCATCCCACCGTTCCTTCTACTCTCTCTAAAATAACAATAATGATAATAATAGAAAAATTATACAGAGGTAAGGATTAACAAGAAAAAATGTAGAATAAACATTTCTATCGAGAGGACACGCAAATGGCAAACAGGCATATGAAATGATGCTCAATATCTCTGGTCATCAAGGAAATGCAAATAAAAACCACAATGAGCTATCATCTCACATCTATCAGAATGGCTTTTGTCAATAAATCAACAATAACTTCTAGTATGCATGTGGAGAAAGGGAAACCCTCATGGCCTGTTGGTGGAATTGAAAATTGGTGCAGCCACTCTGGAAAACAGTATCAAGATTTCTTAAAAAGTTAAAAATGGAATTACCATTTCTTTATCCAAAGAAATCTAAATCACTATTTAAAACATATATGCATTCCTATGTTTCCTGCAACATTATTTACAATAGCCAAGATATGGGAGCAACCTAAGTGTCCATCAATAGATGATTGGATAAAGAAGATGTGCATATGTACAATGGAATATGACTCAGCCATAAAAAGGAATGCAATTTTTTTCATCTGCAACAACATGGATAGAGCTACAGGGTATTGTGCTGAGCAAAATGGATCAGAAAAATGCCGAAACCGGTTTGGCTCAGTGGATAGAGCATCGGCCTGCGGATTGAAAGGTCCCGGGTTCGATTCCGGTCAAGGGCATGTACCTGGGTTGCGGGCACATCCCCAGTGGGAGATGTGCAGGAGGCAGCTGGTCGATGTTTCTCTCTCATCGATGTTTCTAACTCTCTATCTCTCTCCCTTCCTCTCTGTAAAAAATCAATAAAATATATTTTTAAAAAATGGATCAGAAAAAGACAAATTCCATAATATTTCACTTATATGTGGAATCTAAAAACCAAAATAAATGAACAAACAAAGGAGAAGCAAACTCATAGACACAGCGAACATTTTGATGGTGGCCAGATTTAGGGGACAGGGGGGATGGGTGAAAAAGGGGAAGGGGTAAAGAAGTACAAATTGGTAGTTACAAAATAGTTTCAGGATGTAAAGTACAGTGTAGCAGATACAGTCAATAATATTGTAATAACTACATATGGTGTCAGATGGTTACTAGATTTATCAGTGATCAGTTTATAAGTTACATAAATGTCTAATCACTATGTTGTACACCTGAAACTAATGTAATGTTGCATGTCAACAATAATAATTTTTTAAAAAAAATTACAGAAGCTCAAGTCAGAGCCCCCATGCACTGTTATGTCTTCTCAAATTTTTTCCAGAGCTGCTTCATTTTGGTTATTGTTGTCATTTTTATAGATGAGGATAATAAAGCTAGAATAGTCAAGCAACTTGCTTAAGGTGATACAACAAATCATTTTATCATTCCTTTCTCCAGCATTTTAGTATTGTATTTGTGTACACACACAGGCATACACACATATCTTTTTTCTCTCCCCTGAGGAGGTCTCGATTGTGATTAATATTTAAAGTAAAAGTCTAAATAATGGGGCCATGCTTCATATTCTTAAAATTAACCAAATAACACATTTACTTTTAGTTAAAGTTGCTATAAAGCACCGTGTACCCAACAGATAGCAGAAATACATAATGCATACAATGGATTGTCTAATGAGGTCATTGAGTCTTCATTTTCCATATGGTTTTCTGGGCTGTTTGGCTTTGAATGTGTTGGCAAGATTCCTGACCTGTTGTCACACATGGAGTTTGCAGAGAATTCAAGAGCTGGCTCTGATTCTAGTTTCTCAGGTTAAGAGAAGAGTTACTAGTATTGACTCCCTCACTGAAGAGAACATAGAAAGACACTCCCTCAAGATTTACATTCATAGTCTTCTTTCCTTTCCCATGTGTCCAGTTTGGATCTCACAGAAGCATAACTGGTCAACTTAGAGATATTCCCAGAGTGAAACAAAAGCACTCGAGAATAAATTTCAGCATTTGACCCAAAGCAAATCCAAGTTGAGTGGTAGGTTCCTGGAGGATAAGGCTGATTTATGCTTTTTTTATTATTTAATGTAGGAGTCAATTACCCCAAGAAACAGTTTCATGATCTTTGCTTAGAATTGAAACCTGGCTTTCCTTACTCTGCCTTTGCTCGAGCTATTAGGTTCCATTTTGGGACCTCTCGCTCCCCTTTCTTCTTCCACATAGCCCGAGGTCATCCCAGGTGCTCCCCTTCTCCTTCTCCAGGACTTTTTTCCTGGGCTCCCTCACTCTCAGGACCTACCTTCTCCATAGTGCTAATGCCCTTTTCCTCATTTATTACTTCCCACACTTCCCAGCCCTCCCCTCAGAACTTCAGGCCCATGGTGACTCCAGAATGACACAATAATATATTGCACTGAAAATCAGCTACAAAACTTACACCCTTGCACTGTGTGTAGAGTTTAAATGTGGCGGGGGGGGGGGGGGGGGGGGAGAGGTAGGTGGCAATGGGGGGAGAAGGGTAGGTTTTTTTAAACAAAAGGAAGGAATATGTTTTCCCTTCTGATATACTTTCACCCTCTCTTTCTTTCTGGTCCCTGGCAGTAAACCCTGTGAAGCTTTTGATATTTACTTTGAGTGCTTGCTTCAGTGTGAAAAATATAAAGGCAGTCAAATATATGATGATGGAAGAAGATCTGACTTTGGGTCTTGGCATACAATGCAACATACAGATGATGTATCACAGAATTGTACACTTGAAACCTATATAATTTTATTAACCAACTAGAGGCCTGGTGCAAGAAATTCATGCACTGGGCAGGGAGGTAGGGGGCCCTCAGCCCAACCTGCACCCTCTCACAGTCTGGGACCGCTAGCTCCTTACTGCCCATTGCTCACTGCTTCCCACTGCTCAGCTCACTGCTCCTTAGTGCTGCCGCAGAGGTGAGAGAGGCTCCTGCTACTGCCGCTGCTCTTACCAGCTGTGAGCCTAGCTTCTGGCTGTGCGGTGCTCCTCCTGTGGGAGCGCACTGACCACCAGGAGGCAGCTGCTATGTTGGACATCTGCCCCCTGGTGGTCAGTGCACATCATAGTGACCAGTCGTTCTGGTCATTATGCCATAACAGTTGCTGGGCTTTTATTATATAGACTAGAGGCCCAGTGCATGAAATTCGTGCATGGGGGGAGGAGGGTTCCCCTCAGCCCAGCCTGCACCCTCTCCAATCTAGGACCCCTTGGAGGATGTCCAACTGCTGGTTTAGGCCCAATTCCAGGGGTTGGGCCTAAATCAGCAGTCAGACATCCCTCTCACAATCCTGGACCACTGGCTCCTAATCACTCACCTGCCTGCCTGTTTGCCCCTAACTGGCTCCCGCTGCTGGCCAGATCTCCCCCAACTGCCCCCCTCTGCTGGCCTGGTCGTCCCTAACTGCCCCCCAACCAGCCTGTTCTCCCCCAACTGTCTTCCACTGCAGGCCTGATCACCCCCAACTGCCCTCCCTTTCAGGCCTGGTTCCTCCCAACTGCCCTCCCCTGATGGTCATCTTGTGTCCACAGGGGGGTGGCCATATTGTGTTGGAGTGATGGTCAATTTGCATATCACTATTTTATTAGATAGGATGTCACCACAATAAATATAATTTTTTAAAAAGAATGCAGGTAGAAAAAACAACTTGGAGTTGACTGGTGGTAGCAAAGAAAAGGAGGTAACAGAAGGGAGACATGAAATTTCCCAGAGCTCAGAAATATCCCCAGGAGTTTAAATTGGTCAGGAATCTCCCCAACCTACATAATTACAATCTTCCTTTTGGTTCTTCTATGTAGGACCCTGAGCCCAGGGGCATAGGACTTAGAGAACTTGCTGTTTCTACTGCAGAACTGGATGTGGAATAAAGGAGGGAGATGCTTAACATACAGTTTCAGGGATATTATGAGTTGGATAGAACTTTTTGAAAACCTAACCACTATCATTATTGTCCTAAAAACACATTTTTGAGTTTGAGTCAAACTTTAGGGTGCTTGAGTTATGTGGCTCAGGCTTGAATCCCAATTTCACTGCTTTAGAGATGTATGACCTTCATTGATTTATTTAACCTCCATTTCACATTTATAAAATAGGGACAATATTGCTATCTATTGCACAGGATGATGATGGAATTAATTAATCATTTTCTAGAACTATATGGGATTTTTAAATTAAGAATAAAATATACAAACATTCTGGAAACTCTCTGCAAACATATATAAATGCAATCATGCAATTGTAGTCCATTTAAAAAAGAGTAAAGGTTATCTGTTTTTGCCATTATCACTCTCAAGATTCAGTGAGATTATGCATGTGAAATTCTCAGCAAAGTGCTTGGCATATAGCAGTAGCTATTATTATTACCCAACAGTAGCTATTAGTATTGCCATCCTCCTCATCATCATCATTATGTAATACTACATGACCATTTTCTTTTTCCCATGGCACCCCAAGGGTATCTCAATTGGCAATGCCTGTTGCTACTAATAGAATCTCTCAAATAATTGACCCAACAAGTACTCACTGCATTTGTTCAAAATTCAATTTTATTTTTACTGCTGTTGTCTAGCTTGTGAACTTTTATATCTGCATAGGGCCTACAGAATGTTAGGACTATGGCAAAATTGTCATTGCTGATCATTGGAGAAAACTTTAAGCTGGAGAATGTGGTTCCAAAATTATAGATCAATTTCTAATATCCATATGATTACCTTGTGTCTAAAGAGAGGGAAACTGGTGGCCACAATTTACAAAGTTTCTTAGGAAATTTTGCTATTAAATGCAATTGACCAACTCTTACCATTCGCAACAGCATGGATGGACCTGGAGAGCATTATGCTAAGTGTAATAAGACAGTCAGAGAAAGATAAATATCACATGATCTCACTCATTTGTGGAATATATAATGAACAACATAAACTGATGAGCAAAAATAAAGTCAGAGTCATAAAAGCATCGAACAGACTGTACAATCTAAGAAAGAAAGTGGGGTGGAGAGGAGGGGGGTAAGAGATCAACCAAAGGACTTGTAGACTTGTATGCATGCATATGAGCATAACCAATGGACACAGACAGTAGGGTGGTGAAGGCATGTGCTGGGGGGTGAGAGCGGCTGGGGAGAGGTCAATGGGGGAGGCTTATGTAATACTTTAAACAATAAAGAATTTTAAAAAAATTAAAAAATAAATGCAATTGACCATTTCTTTGTGAAGGACCAGAAAGGTAAAGTTTCCAAATTGTTAACACAACTATTTGGAAACAGAAAAAAGGAATGAAACAACTGTTGTTGTTATGTTTCAAACTTTCAAAATATCAAATTGGGTTTTGTTTTGCTTTGCTTTGCTTTAAAAAGTAAACATTTGTTTGGGTGGCCATCTTAGAATCTGTTCTAGCACTGACTTTTGTCACAAACATTTTCTTGCAGAAACATTTTGTGCAAACATTATCTTGCCTTGTGTTTTCTCTGAGTAAACATATAGAGAATGTGATTTTCCATATGTGCTCTTTCATTTGCATTGCTTTAGAGGATTTGAATAGTCTGAGATATAAAGATCCCTAAGTCAGGATAAACCCAGCCACTAACTTCCTAAATGATATTGAGCTAATTATTAAACACCTTGTATCTATGCTTTGCTTAGTTCTGCAGGAAGAAAGAGCTAGAAGATTAATGGCACACTGATAAGACAGAACAGAGAAATTCCTGCCCTCACAGTCATCAAAACCAAAGACACACACACACTACCTATAATATAGGCCAGACCACATATATGCTAAGCATTGCTTTAAAATCTTCTGGAAAATAATGCCGTAACAAAATCACCCTTAATCCAGAGTACAGATGATGCTCTTATTACTTATTTCTACTGTCTTCCATCTATTTTTTAGTGTCCTTTGATCCATTCTTTGCATTCTTCTTGTCTGAAAGTAATATTCTTGATATGTTTAATAAGGAGACCCCTTCTTTGTTCCTAGATGCTTTGGCTGCTGATCAACAAAAGCCATTGAAAGACTTGATCCTCTAAGCTTGGCACCACATCAGTCTGGAAGTAGTTTACATGCAGAGTCTTTTGGAGTAAATACTCATTAGAGGTTCTGTTGGCTCATTTGGTCACCCACATTTTGCAGTGGGTGGCCCAGTTGGTATCCTCATTATTTTCTTTTCCACCCCTGAAAATACTCCAGATGTAGCAACCTGACACTACTTTCTTTGCAACCCTAAGTCCATTATAATGGAGCATCCATTTATTTGTGATGCTAGTTAATAGGTCCAGAGAAGTAAGGGCCTCAAGCTGGTAATGCTATAATATATATATTTTTTCCTAATACAGCATGCCTTTTTTGGTGCAACCTATCGAAATGCAATCTGACCACTTCAAGGATAATTCGCTAGGAATTTCTCACACATGAGAATTTAGAGAAATGTGTCACCTCCCTTCTTCCTCCCTCCTTCCACCTCTCTCTTTCATTCCCCCTGTCCCTCCACCCCATCTTTATCTAAATAAACAAACCAGTTCACAGAAGCAAAATGTATCAAGGTTGTTCACAGATTCAGAAAACTCTTGCTTTTTCACTTACAACTTAGATAGATCTTCACTACTAGAGCTTCTTGATTACAATTTGGATCAGAGAAGCAGAATCTCTATAATGTCATCTTCCTATGTTTAGCAATAAAATGTTTCAAGAAAAAAAATCAACCAATGTTCCTCGACTATTAAGTGCAAAGCAAAGTACTGTTAAAATATAGGGATGGTAAACATTTCTTCTTCTTGTGGAGCTTGTTATTCTTGCTCTAAAGCCAATATAAGTAGGTTGGCACTTTTTTCCTCATGATTATTGTGATAAGCATTTGCAAAATTCTTATAATAATATCTAATAGATTGGATATGTATTGAAGTATAGATAAAAATCATAATATATATATATTTCTTAGGACAGTTGCTAGCATTTTCTTATGAATACCATTATATGAGAAGCTTTTAAATTCTTCTTATATGAATTAGCATGAAATTTCTATAGGAAAACATTCAAAGATTTAATATTAGAATTTATAAAACTCTAAGATTATTTTCCCCATGGATGATAGAAAATGGAGAGCAGATGCAGTGTTGGAGGATTAAGACAGTATGACCGTCTAAAACAGTGGTTCCCAAACTTATTTGGCCTACCGCCCCCTTTCCAAAAAAAATATTACTCAGCACCCCCTGGAAATTATTTTTTTTAAATTTTAATAGCAATTAAACAGAAAGATATATGTATTAATGTTTCTACCTTTTTCGTAAAATATAGTAAAGAAAGGTGTAAATTAGAAACATTGAAGTTTGAAATTATGAAACTATTTATTGAACTCAGAATAGAAAGGTAATACAAAAAAAGTTAAAACAAATGCACCTGTGGCCATCACCGCCCCCCCCCCCCCATCGCTGCAGCACCCACCAGGGGGCGGTAGCGCCCACTTTGAGAATCACTGATCTAATAGATGTTGGCCATTATATTGTATAGTTGATTCCATTATTCCACCTACTACTCAAAATAACCATGTCAGGTACATATTATTTTTTTTATTGTGCAAAAAAAGAAAAATATGGGCCAACAAAATTTAAATAAAGAGCCAAGATTTGAAGGCAAGTTCATATGGCCCAAACAGTCACATTTTCCCCATTCCTTGAGTTCTGATCAACTACCTAATTTCATTTTTGTATAGGAAACATGTAGGAAGCATCCTGTCATCTTGTGCAAAGTCATATAATATCTTGTATTTTAACTGCTGCTAAGATTTAATAGCTGTGGGAAAAACAACCGGCAAGGTATCCTCCTGTGTACCATAAATAGGCCACACTTTGGTACATTATAGACTCCTTACTTATCCTAGGAGAAACCCACATCACTGTTGGACAGTGTTGCTGACCAAAACCATGAGGGTTTGCAGGTGTTCAAGATCTGCTCTGTTGAGTGTACAGCTACTCCCAGCCTTACTACCAACTTACTCATTATACTCATGCCCAGGTGGAGCTTCTGTCTTTTCTCACACATCACTGTATCCAGGTATTTGTTTGTTTGTCACACTTTGACACTTAACCACATAAGAATTTTATAAATGGTTAAATAGATTCACAGGGGACAATTCATAAAACTAGTCACTTTAATTTACTATTGTAAGTCTTAAAGTATTCATTCAAAAACCTAGACATTAAAATTTTATTTGGTGTATGTATTATGGTTTCTCTTATACCGATCTATATTACAGAAAGCTTCTCCCATATAAGAGCTCTGAAATAAAATAATTTTAACAAGACAACATAATATAGCTATTGCTGTATAGCTATACATGTTTATTTTTTTTCACTATCAATGTGATTTGAAATTCAGAACACTCTGAGGCACTAGTATTATTAATTTCAATTTAGAATATATCCATAATATATGTATATTAACATACATAAATATATATACCTGTAGGTATGTTTGTGTGTGTGTATATACACACATATATGCATATTTCTATACATATGTTATCAAAAATTAAGTTTAAATGTTTAGGCTCAAACCTGTTACATTTAAACTTCTTAACTTTTCTACATGTTATATAATGCTATTATATCATGTAATTTGTCTGCTTAAACATGAAGGGAAGCTAATAGAAGACATATAATTTTACTTTTATTCAGCATTACACTAGATATATCAACCCATAGGTATAACAAGTAAAAATTCTGTGAGTTTTGGTTTTGGGGTTTTTTTCTTTGACACAAGTAATCTGACTTTTCTATTCTGGCTGATTTACAATTACATGCTAAATTCTTTGTAAATAAGTTCCTAAAACATTCATTTACTCATCAATAAGTATATTAAACAGTTTCTATGTGTAAAGTCAAACAAATTACTGTGGTGTTGTTGCTATTTTCAACAATACTACCAATAATAACTAGTGCTATGTTACAGGTACTGCAGGAGGCCCTTGGAGAATTTCAGATATCTGAGGGGTAGTTCAAGTCAAAACAAAGTCTATTAACCAAAAAATGTTAGATTAGCACTCTACCAACTTTTTAATAACTCATGCACATGGCCTCATGTTATTCTTGAGACAATAATCTACACTAATAAAAGAGAAACATGCAAATTAGCGTCACTCTGCTATGCCCACCAGCCAATCAGAGAGACTATGCAAATTAACCCAAACAAAATGGCGGTTAATTTGCATACATAGGCTTGGAGCGAATACTGAAGACTCCGGCCAGAGTGAAGACTGAAAACTGAAGACTGAAGAAGCTTGACTTCTCCGCTCCGGCCAGACCAAAGGCCTGGGTACCGGTGCCGGAGGAAAACTTGTGCCAGCAGCCAAGGGAAGGAAGGCCTATTGTGTGAATCTTCGTGCTATGGGCTTCTAGTATGAAATAAACATTATTATTATCTCCCCACTCAAAGAGGGTAAGTGACATGAACAAGGATTCAATACAAGTCTTAAAAACAATTCCCGATTGAAAAAACAGGTAGGTGAAAGGGATCTGCTCATAATTTTGTTTGTTTGTTTTGTTAACCCCAGGCTATTTTTCTACTGCATTTTAAAGAGAAGGGAAGACAGGGAGGGGGGAGGGAGAGAGAGAGAGAGAGAGAGAGAGAGAGAGAGAGAGAGAGAGAGAGATGTGCCATTGATTGGTTGCCTCCCGCACTCAGCCAGTTCAGGGCTGGGGATTGAACATGCAACCCAGGTACATGCCATTGATTAGGAATCAAACCCATGACCTTCAGTGGGTGAGCTGACACTCTCACCAATGAACTACATTGGCCAGGGTAGATCTGATCAATATTTTGTCTGTGCACCATATAATAATTTAAAAAGTTTTTAAAGTGTTCATTAACTGCTACTATCAAAAGGGTAAAAAATGGATTGAATCATAGTAGAACAAAATTTTACCCTGTGGATACAAGGAGTGGTCTGAATTTTTTAAAACAGTGAAATGAATAAACAATAACTGTTGTGATTTTATGTTGACACATTATGCAAACAAATATCTCTAAACTTTAATTGGGAACCATGTTTCTCTCCATGCCAAGCCTTTCTTGGGGCAATTATCTTCACTGTCCTTTGCCTCATGCATGACACATTTTGTAATTCCAATAGTACAATCAAAATAACTAATATGCAAAGTTTTGGAGTATTTCAAAGTATAACAACTATAAAACCTAATGAAATGACATTTATTCTAATCTGTGATTGTTTCATTGGTTATTTATTTATTTCCTTCCTTTTTCACTATAATAAAACCTCCTTGAAAGCAAAGTCCCAGCAATTGCTAGTACATTCCTGGGCTTTTATCCCAGGGAAATAAAGACTTCTGTTCATACAACAAATTATATGCCAGTTTATATATATTTATTGTGGTAAAATATACATAATAAATTTAACCATTTTAACCATTTTAAGTGGACAATTGATTGGCATTATGTACATTCACAATATTGTACAATCACCAACACTATCCATTTGCAGAACTTTGTCATAATCCCAAACAGAAACTCCATACCCATTAAATAATTCCCCATTTCCCTTTCCTTTCAGCCCCTACTAAGTTCTATACTACCATCTACCTTTATGAATTTTCCTGTTTTTGGTACTTCATATAAGTGGAATCATACAATATGTGTCTTTTTGTATCTGGCTTATTTCTTTTAGCATAATAGTTTCAATTTCATCCATGTTGTAGCATGTCTTAGAATTTCATTCCTTTTGGGGCTGAAAAATATTCCATGGTATGTTTATACCACATTTAGTTTATCCATTCATCTGTTGATATACATTTGGGTTGTTTCTACCTTCTGCCTATTGTGAATAATGCTGCCATGAACATTGGTATGCAAGTATCTTTAGCAGTTTTATCCTTAACGGACATACTCAGATGTCTTTCAATAGGGGAATCCTATCTAATAAAAGAGTAATATGCAAATTAACCATCACTCCCTTACTCCATTACAAAGATGGCGGAGGCCATGGAGATGGAGTGAGCAGGAGGCTAGGCTTGCGTTGCCCCCGGCAATGGAGGAAGCCAAGCTTCCCACCTGCCCTGCCGGCACTGAGCTCGGCTCAAGGCTACAAAGTTTCAATTATAGAAGATAAATAAATCCCAGATACCTGCTTCTAGCCTGCAAGCGTGACCAGCCTGAAAACAGCCATCAGCCCCTCAACCAGGCTGGCCAGGCACCCCAGTAGAGACCCCCACCCTGAAGGGGGTGTGGCCAGCCTGAAAACAGCCCTCTACCCCTCACTCAGGGTGACCAGGCACACCAGCGGGACCCCACCCCCACCCTGCAGGGGCTGTGGCCAGCCTGCAAACAGACATCAACACCTCACCCAGCCTGGCCACACCCCCATAGGGTGAGGGTCCCCGCTGGGGGGCTTGACCAGCCTGAAAACGGCCCTCAACCCCTCACCCAGGCTGGCCAGGCACCACAGTGGGACCCCCATCCTGATCTGGGAAACCCTTCAGGGCATACCAGCCAGCCCCCATCTGTGCACCAGGCCTCTATCCTATATAATAAAAGGGTAATATGCAAATTGACCCTAACAGCAGAACGACTGGGAATGACTGGTCACTATGACACACACTGACCACCAGGGGGCAGACGCTCAATGCAGGAGCTGCCCCCTGGTGGTCAGTGCGCTCCCACATGGGGGAGCTCTGCTCAGCCACAAGCCAGGCTGATGGCTGCCAGCACAGAGGTGGTGGTGGGAGCCTCTCCCACCTCCTCAGCAGCGCTAAGGATGTCTGACTACAGCTTAGGCCTGCACCCCACTGGCAAGTGGACATCTTCCGAGGGTGCCCAGACTGCGAGAGGGCACAGGCCAGGCTGAGGAACCCCCCGGAGTGCACAAATTTTTGTGCATCGGGCCTCTGGTGGTTAAATAAACTGGTATATTCAACTGTGAACTACTACTCAGCAATAAAAAAGAATGAACTATTGATATACGCAACAGACTGTATAAAGTTCCAGAGAATTATGCTGAATGAGAAAAGTTAATCCCAAAAGATTATATACTGTATAATTCCATGTATGGAACATTCTTGAAATGACAGAATTAGGGTGGGAGACAAGGGAATGTAAATATAAAAGGCAACATAATAGATCTCTGTCAAACAGAAATGTTCTATAATTTGACATATCAATATTAATATCCTGGTTGTGATCTTGAACTATAATTTTGCAAAATGTTTCAACTGAGGGAAACTGGGCAAAGGGTACACCAAATCTCCCTGTGTTATTTATTACAATTGGATGCAGATCTACACTGGTCTCAAACAAAAGAAAGAAAAGAAGAGAGGGAGGGAGGAAAGCAAGGAGGGAAGCATAGGGTCTCTCATGAAGGCATTCAGATCCCAGCCAGCCAATCTTCCTCCACATTGCCCCCTAATGGTGGTCCAAGGTACTGTGGGAATATTGAGATATTCCCAGAATAGAAAAGGAGGTGACTAAGACTCATTTGAACACCGAAAGTGTATTTACACACAGTACAATTATAAAATGACACAGTTTTAAATTATTTCAACTCGAATTTATTTAAAGTATTCTCTGAAAAATTTTTGCAAGCACTATATCTTGACACTCAGTAACCACAATCAATGCAGTAGCTCTTACTGGAGAAGTGTTATGGGAGCACAGGGCATACTCTGGTTCCTCTTCATATTGTAAAAATATCTTGCCTTTTCCTAAAGATTTCCATAGTGGAAAGTGACTTTGAATCTTATGCTAATTGTATGAGGCCTTGCTTTGATCATACTAATTGTTTAATTTTAATGGGAGACATTGTGAAGTAAAAGCAGTAGTTAAAAAAAAGAGTTAGTTCCTTTTAGGTTCCTGGTGTTGTCATGTAGTCCAGAAGCAATTTCAGTACAAACAGATTCTCTTTCAATGTTTTTAAAAAGTTACAAATTTTGATGTAGATTGGCAATTTTTGTGTGGAATAGCAGTTTCGCACAGAATATATTCCTTTAAAAACTAGGAACTGTTCTAGATTTTCTATTTGCACATAACTGAGAAGACATTCACACACTCAAACCATCAATGAACCCAAGTCAGAAGAGTCTATAGTCTCTCTGATTTGAAACAGCTGGATTATTCTAAATATGGAGAGCCCAGGCTCGTACAATCATCAGTGCCATCATTTAGAATCAGAATCCTTGATTTAAATGTTCTTCATTATTCTCTCTGTAGGGGGATTTATGTCACATCACTGTTCAGTCTTTCCCTATTGTTCCCAGACTGGCATGCATAAATGTCAACAAGAACATATTTCATTCATACTCTAAAATTAAACCCTTTATCCCACAATTAGCCATAATCATGACCACATACAACTATGATTTACCATAACTAAAATAGATGACATGGGATTTATTGATGGCTTATGTTTGAAATAACAAAGGCAGATTTTTTAATTAAATAATTGCATGCTAACTATTCGGGGCATAATTACTAGTTATTTTATTTTCCATGTATCTTCATCTAGTTAGATAGCAAATTGTTATAATGCCCCATTAGTACAAGCTAAGGGACTGCTGTGTGTGTGTGTGTGTGTGTAAAACATATTATTTGAGACTGTGACCGTTCTTAGTATAGAAGAATAAATTGGATTATGACCTCTTTCCTAATGATAATTTTTTAAAAAACTGTCTTCGCCCTAACCGGTTTGGCTCAGCGGATAGAGCATCAGCCTGCGGACTCAAGGGTCCCAGGTTCGATTCCGGTCAAGGGCACGTACCTTGGTTGTGGGCACATCCCCAGTGGGGAGTGTGCAGGAGGCAGCTGATCGATGTCTCTCTCTCATCAATGTTTCTAACTCTCTATCCCTCTCCCTTCCTCTGTAAAAAAATCAATAAAATATATTTTTTAAAAAACTGTCTTCATTCACAATTTTTATGCACTGTCACTGTCAATGATCTAATTTGAATGGCATAATGACTCTATAAGTCAAGAGAGTCTGTAAAACACTTTTTTTTCAACACCTAAGTCTCTTTCTTGGTAACCAAGTACTTACACTCTTCCTGGAAATTTTCATCTTGAATGGAGAGGCCAAATGATACAATTTGATTTAGTGTTCTTTTGTTCTGGTCAAGGTGTACTAATAACACGCATAGGTCTTTTTTATAACACTGGAGCTCAGTGGGTTCATACTTTTTTGAGGCCCAGATCATTCTTTCCTTTGATTTTTTTTTTAGCTACCTCATATACTTACAATAAATTTCTTTACAAATATATATTTTGTATAGGTCACTTAAGAGTTGATTTCCATTGCTTAAACCTGAAAAAAACACACCTCTGATATGATGTTACTCTCTTCCTGCAGATGAGGAAATTAAGGCATAGAGAGGTGAAGGAACTAGGCCACAATCATACATCATTTAGGTATCACAGCTGAACTTGGATCTGCCTGCTTCAAGCTCTGCTTTTAATCCCCCCTAACATTGCCTCTGTTCTGTGTCAGACAAGTTTGAATGAGAGGCTATCTCCATGGTCACACACAGTTATAGTAGATCAGACCACAACTATAAAATGTGCATAGGAGGAAGCATTACTTGCTTTCTTACAGTTAATCAGATAATATTTATTATGTACCCAAAGGATTCCTTACAATAAATAAGGAATACAAAACCATGACGAATTTTGCAGTGATCCTGGAGTTTCCTGTCACTCTCTTTTTAGTGTTTAATGTTACACAGCTGTGCACAATTCCAGAATTAACATGGGTTCGAGTACAGTCCCTACCTGCATTTAAAAGGTATTTTTATTTCACACCCATTTGGGAGAATACATGAATTCCAATGCAACAAGTGCTAACGTGTGTAAACATCACTTGAAAACTCCTATGAAGAATTACATTGTAAATCGGAGTGAAAGGCAGAAGGATCAAATTATATGTAGATTGAAAATAAGAATGCAAAGCAGCACCATGATGTTTTCAACTCTAAGGTCAAGGGTGTCATCCATATTGTGACTCGGGTACAGATCACATCTCTGAGTCTCTCTTTTCCTCCTTTCCTAGTGTTAGTAAAGGAAAGCAAGACTATTTAATGATCTGTGTAGAACTCTAATTAAGGGTCAAGTGCAGGATGGTTTGGGACCATGGCTGGGGTAGAGGCTGAACTCAGCAGAATACAGTCTGTCCAAACTGGCCTGATTTATTACACCAAACCTCTGGCTCCCCCTTCCTGAATATGACCTTACAGGCCACCCCCAGAAACAAATTTTTATAGAAATATTGTGAGCTATAGTCTTTTCTAGGTCAGTTAGAAAGTGGTTACCCTTGGGGCTGCGGAAGAAATGTAAGGTGGTCTAAGAGATTGGGCAAGAGGGAAAAGGAATGCTGAAGGCCACCAACATTGCAAGGAAAGTTTTGAAATTAATATCTAGTAAAGTCAACAACTTTCCCCCCTTAGTTTTGTTTAAAATACCTTCGGGTAAGAAATATTTAGTATTCGGTGTGCTACAATGATCCTAGGTTGTAAAGACAAGCACATCTGGGCTTGATATTTAGACTTCATGCTTATTTGCTGTGTGATCTTGAGCAAGCAGTTTATCTGTGCCTCAGTTTCCCAGTCTGTAAAATGAGGCTACCTTGAAACATTCCTGTCTTTCAGAATCATTGGGAGAGCTGTATTAGATAATCTATCAAAACTTATCTGTCTTATGATAGCTCCTTAACAATATTAATAATTTCATTCTGGAAACAGTTTTGAGGGTTATTCCTCTAGAGCACTGTAAAATTGTTTAGGAAGCAACATTAGAAGCCAACTGCCACCTACCTACTAGAGCCCATTGAATATATCCCACAAAAGAAGCTAGTTTCTTTTCTCTTTAAGAACAAGGTGGTAGCCTTTGTCAGGTACTCAGTGGTTAGAACATTGAAAACGAACTGAAGGGTCTTAGGTTTGATTCCCATCAAGGGCACACACCTTGGTTGCAGGCTCAATCTCTGGCCCTGGTAGGGGTGTATGCAGGAGGCAACCAATCGATGTGTCTCTCTCACATCGATGTTTCTCTCTTTTTGTCTGTACATCTCCTTTCCACTCTCTCTAAAAATCAATGGAAAAAAATCCTCAGATGAGGCATAATAAAAACTGAAATTAAATAAATAGGGTGGTAATTTATTCATAAGGAATAAAGAGAATTAGTCACTGATTTTATTATTAGTAGTGGTGATATCAGTTAGGGTCCCACCAGTCAGAAACCCATGCCCTAGTTAGCTGTGTTTTTCAAAAGAGTTTAAAGGGTCTATTTATAGTAGTGTGGGCAAGCTTTAGAGTAGGAATGACTAATAGTGGCAGCCATACAGTGATTTAGAATTTTTAATAACCACACTTAAAAAGTAAAAAAAAACAACACAGATAAAAATTAATCTTAATAATATATTCAGTTTAACTTAACATAGACAAAATATTATTTCAATATGTAATAAGTTTAAAGATGTTATTAGTAAGATTTTTCTTGTTTTGATATTAGGTCTCTGAAATGTCATGTGTATTTTACATTTATAGACCTTCTCAGTCCAAATAATAAATTCTCAAGTAAAATATGTCCTACAATAAAATTTTATTTAATGGAAATATGTTTTATACTATTTCTGTTTTAAAATTTTAATTAACTTTAACCAAATAAAATATTTAATTCATCTGTTACACTATATGATAGTCACACCATCACGTGGTCAATAGCCACATGTGGCTAGTGGCTACCATATTGGATGATGTAGGTTTAGAAAAACAGAAGAAATGGTGAAGTAGTCTGAGATGAACAGGGCAGGAAACTACTTTCTCTTTTAAGTCTGAAGAAGAAACAGTGGTTAGAGACCTGAATACTGTTGCTGTATGGAGACAGTCCCCTTTATGCACCTTTGGTTTAAGTACGTAGCCAACCTTGATGGCCACGTACAGAGGACAAAAAGTACAAATACTTGGAACCATACTCCTCTAGTGGCATGCTGGCAACTGGATTTCCCAAAAATGAAAACCCTGATTTGCAATATTTATTCATTTACATGGTGTAAGTTTACTCATTGTAGTTACACGCAAGTTAAAAACATGATGTCACTGTGAGCTGAGTTGGGGGGAAATGTGCAGAATTGGCTCTCTCCAACACACCACTGAATCTCTTCCTACCATTCAATCTCCTGTCTTTTCTGATGGCCAAACTCAACCGGCAATTAGAGGTAAGGTTTCCCTTGATGCATTTCTTCCAGGTTAGCCTCCTAGGGCACTGAACAGGTTGGAGAAGAATCAAAATGGGCAAGTGGAAAATATAATTAATACTCAAAATAAAGAAGGCCTGTCCACCTTTTCCTCTTTTACCTTCTGCACATATAGAAGAAATAGATGACCAGAAAGAGGCTGAATTCTGTAACATAGACTTTGAATGTGGGGTACTAAATAGAACAGGTATCAGATTATTTTAGATTAAAAATTTTGTTCTATGTGAGTATAAAATTTATGCAAAGGAAAAATGCCTTTCCAATATAAATCAGTGGTGAACACCACTTGGGAAAAAGAGTTTACATAGCCTCACAAGTTATGAGAGAGCATATTTGTTTTTGTTTGCAACAGATTAGGAAATTTTTTCTGCAAAAAAATAGCAAACAATTATTGAAATGATACTTTTTGGTATTAAATGATGACTTTATAGTAACATAATTATTCAGTTTATTGGAAAAATTTTCTTTCTTACTACTTCCTGATTCTTCCTAACATCTGTCACCCCCAGTGCTCAAGAACCCTCAGGTTTCTCTTTCACTACCAACACAGATCCAAATTCTTTGCCTGGCCCTTCAAAGAACCCCTCATTTAAGTTTAACCTATATTTCTAAAATCTCATATGAGGACATCCATGCAGCCAGACCAAGTTATTGTAATTTCCAGAACACAGGCTGTCTTTGTCACAGTGCTTTTGCTTCATACAGTGCTTTTTCTTCTTTTCACCTGGCCTCCAACTCACACACACACACACACACACACACACACACACACACACACACACTACTTTTCCTCATCTATATATTTTCAAATCCCACCCATTATTGAGATTCATCATTGAAGCTCAAACTTTTTGAAGCCTTCATAATCATTTGGCTTACACCCTCAGCTCCAAACACCGAACTCCAGTGACAGTTAATTCCCCCAGTCATTTTGCCACTTAGATGCTCTCTACAGTTGTTTTGATGGCCAATCTCACATCACTCCTTATTATTTCCATCTTAACACTAAACTTTAAAGTGATCCCACGGTCCAGGTGGTGTGGTTCAGTGGTTGAGCAATGATCTATGGACCATGGGGTCGTGTTTCAATTCCTTATCAGTGCACATGCCAGGGTTGGAGGCTCAGTCCTTGGTCGGGGGCATGCAGGAGGCAGCCAATCAATAATTCTCTCTCATCATTGATGTTTCTCTCTCCCTCTCCCTTCCTCTCTGAAATCAATAAAAATATATTAAAGTGATCCCACGGATCCATAAAAATGACCATATTTTGAATCTAAGTTACTTGCTCAGTATTTCCTCAATGCTGAGGTAAGCAGCAGGCTATGAAAGACCAACAGTTCCCCAAGTACATGTAACAAGATTATCTATGCTTGAACAGAATTATCCTATCAGCAGCAATTACATATATGGTGCTAGTCTTTCCTAAGTCCTGGAATAACTTTATTATTAGTTGGAAGATTTGCATTAGGAAATAGCAGAAATGCTAAAGTTTTGGGTTGGTTAACTGCCAACATGTGGTTAAGTGCCAAACATTTTGTATATTTATTTCTGTGCTGGCAGACATCTCTCCAACACGTGGAATGCAGCTTTGCTTCCCTGAGCCCAGTGTGTATACTGTGGTCTCCAAAATTACTGGAGTAACATCCCTTCCCAAATCCTGCCCCCCACACACCCTCCCCTCACTTCCTGGCCATTAAAGTTTTGCCCATGGGTTGGCTTCTGGACTCAGTGTATTATTGATGATCTGGAAGAGCAATCATCATTCTGCACTGTGAGATGTTTATGGGTGATAGATATGGGAGTATATATTAAAGCTAGAGGCCCAGCACATGAAACTTGTGCACTGGTAAGGTCTCTAGCAGCTGCCAGCTGCCAGCCCTCCCTTCCCCTCGCTGGCCATGCCCCCTGGTAGAACTCCTGGTCAAAGGGACAATTTGCATACTATATTTTATCATATAGGATAAATTTGAAATATGCTGGCTAAGACAAAGATGTTTCTTGCTGCAGAACTTTTTCAGAGCCTTTACCAGGCTAATGTGAAATGTGATTTATTAAAAATAAAATAGAGTAGGTAACATTTCACACATATATTTGAATTTTAAAATCCCTTACTACAATATACCCTGCCCTAGAATATGAGAAAGTACTTCATAGGGTTGTTGTGAAGATTAAACGGAAAGCACTTGGAACAGTACCTAACAGAAGATGAAAACTCTGAGTTTTTTGTCATTGTTGTCACATAGATGTCTGAGACAGATACAGAGCTACATATGGATTGAATGGGAATCTTTTTTTTTTTTTTTTTTTTTTTTTTTTAATGTAATGATGTTTACTTTGAATTTATATTAGTTCACACAAACACTCCATCCATGCTTTTGTTCCGGCCCTCCGGTCCAGTTTAAGAACCCATTGTGGCCCTCGAGTCAAAAAGTTTGCCCACCCCTGGGCTAGATACTCATAAGACTTGGCTCAGGATGGGAAGATGATACTTGCCCTGGGGGCTATGGAGTGAGGACAGGACCCTTGGGAATGGCCATGGCCACCTGGCCTTGACTTGGAATGGGAATCTTTTTTAAAAAATATATATTTAATTGATTTTTTACAGAGAGGGAAGGGAGAGGGATACAGAGTTAGAAACATCGATGAAAGAGAAACATCCATTCAGCTGCCTCTTGCACGCCCCCTACTGGGGATGTGCCCGCAACCCAGGTACATGCCCTTGACTGGAACCGAACCTGGGACCTTTCAGTCTGCAGGCTGAGGCTCTATCTGCTGAGCCAAACCAGTTAGGGCATGAATGGGGATCTTTTTTGGAGCCAAGAAGATCCAAATGGATACAGCAGATAACCGCTATGGACCTCTCTTTGGGTTCCTTTGAATGAGAAACCAGTTTAAGTGCAGAGAAGTTTATCCTTTTCCATTCTTCTCAAAGCCTGGCTAACCAGGACTCAATTAAATAGCATGGAGTAATTCGTGGTTCAGAGCACAGCTCTGCAGTCCTATTTAAGTCTTGGTTCTTTGATTGGTGACCATATGTCCTTGGGCAAATTGTTTAAAGAATTTATGTCTATAAATCTAAAAAATAATATTAAAAAATAATATTTATCTTTCTGCATTGTTGTTAGTAATTCAAGAGATTATATATATATGAAGTACTTAACCCATGCCTGTTACATGGTAAAATGCTCAATAAGTGGAGGTTCTCAATTATCCCAGGATTAGACTTATTTCTCTAGACTCATTTACCCAGGCAGTCATTGCTACAGTATCCACAAAGACTAGTTTGCTTTACAATTTGCTTTAGTAAATATGTTGGAGACTTATATTTCTGACTGATTGGATTGCTGGGTTAGGCCTACCAGGCCTAATGGATAATCCCTCGCTGTTAGGAAGTGTAAAGGGAAGTCACACAAGCTCTCACTGAACACTGCTTTTAGCAGCCAAAACAGGCAAACTAGATTACAAAGTCAGAAAGTAATTCTGAAGCAACTCTGGTATTCTTTATTTTTTAAAAAAATATAGACAATTTCTAATCTAATGCATGATTATTTAGCTCCTACTTAAGATGATAAGCATTCCCAAGTTCATTGCTCTATTTAGGAAGGTTGTGAATAATACTGCAGTTATTCACAATCCAGTGGTCGGAAGCTGTGGGAAAAATAATTTTAATTTTAGATGTTTCACGCACCACTGCTAATGTTATCTATCCTGTTTGGGCAGGGAGAAAACTGGCAGGAGTTGTGAGATGGGGAATTTGTGTGAGTTAATGGAAATGTTGTGGCTGACCAACAAAGGAAATTACCCAGCCAAAATCAAAACAAAAATATTAACTTGGAAAGGGGAAAATGCCTACAGCTTAATAATATCATGCATTGAAACCTTATCTAGTGGTTGAAGTAATTTGGTTTGAAGAACTTAAAGAGCATTTTGTGGTTTATGGAAACTACCAGCAGACACTGTATTTAGCAGCCTCTCCAGTACTTAGTTCACATAACATCCTCTCCTCTCACCAAAGGGGTCATTTAGCTTTCCTTATCACTGGGCTGTTACCAACTTGTCTAAGACCTCTTAAGGACAAAAGCCATGCATGGCTGCTTATTTCCAAAATCTAAGTAACCACAACACATGTGAAGATTTACTTATATTCACTTAAGATAATTTTTCAGAGTCTGCTTATGCAGGATTTGGGCATATATGACCCTTTTTTCTTCCAGAAAGTCTTCTAAAACAATCTCTCTCTCTCTCTCTCTCTCTCTCTCTCTCTCTCTCTCTCTCACACACAAATGACCCTCATTACAAGTTCACAATTAAAGTTTAGAATAATTCTGAATTCAACAATTCAAAGGGTGGGCTATACTGAGCTATTATAGAAAAAAAAATCCAGGGTTAGAGACCAGTTCTCTTTTCCTTTTTTATAATTCAGCACTATGACATTCTTTGTGTCTAAATAATCTATAAATATAAAGAGGAAATATGCAAATTAGGCCAGGACTCCGTAACAGGTCAAGACCAGACAAGAGGAGGTTGCGCATGCAGGTGAGGCCCAGAGCGGAGACAGAGACAGAGATGGGGGCCAGCAAACCGCTGTGCCCCGGCCCAGGCCGGCTCCCCGGAGCTGAAGCAGACATGGACAGGGACATGGGGGCCAGCCTGCAGCCTCCGCAGCTGAGCACAGGCCTGGAGAGGAGACGGCAGGCATACCTCTCGTGGAAGCAATGTGGCTTCCTCCCACCTCCCGTGGAATCGACTCGGATCCCTCCTGGCTCCCTTGGAAGCGGTGCGGCTCCCTCTCAGCTCCCATGGGCACCAGTGGCTCACTTCTGCCTCCTGCAGAAGCCGCATGGCTCCCATGGAAGCAGCGTAGCTCCTGGCGGCATGCTTCGGTTTCTGCTGGCTCCCGAGGAAGCAGCGGGAAGCCTACTGCACATGATATCGCGTGATGGGCTACTAGTCCTATATAATAAAAGGCTAATATGCAAATTGACTGAACAGTGGGACAACCAGTCGCTATGATGTGCACTGACCACCAGGGGGCAGACGCACAACACAGGAGTAGCACCACTCAGCCAGAAGCCAGGCTTACAGCTGGTGTGTGCAGTGGTGGGAGCCTCTCCACCTCCACGGCAGCACTAAGGATCCCAGGGGGATGTCCGCGAAGGGGTCCCGGACTGGGAGAGGGCACAGGTTGGGCTGAGGGACCCCCTTCCAGTGCACGAATGTTGTGCACCAGACCTCTAGTAGGAGAATAGGCAGGGAAGAAGACCTTGATAAGGAACTTACCAAATTAACCCTTTCAAAGTGACAACTGGCCCCATCTGGGCCCCAGCTGCTCTTCTTTGAAGCTTGGTGAGGATTGTCCTGCTCACCTGACACTAGAACAAGGATACAAGGGCTCTTGTTTTACCAACACATGGGCACATTAAGTTAACTCTGCTCAAACAGTCTTAGGAAGACAGCTGGACTTATTTCCTCATTCATTTGTCTAGTAAAATATGCTGTTATTCTACCACTGAAAATTTCTCAGGACTGGCATATTATTTTATAATAATTAGTGTTCATTGGTTTTAGATAATATTATTAATATCATTAACAGTATTGATTATATTTAACATTAGAACTATTACCTAAAATATTAATGTATTATAATCCAACTTTTCCTTTTCTTATATCCCCCAAATTTAATAACATTTAATGTTTTATAAGATTATGATAGTCCTCATGTCATTTTCTAAGATGAATTAAAATGTATAGTACTGTTGTTAATAATTTCACTTCATTTTTAGTGATAGACATTGTTGGGAATATGTTGATTGGAATTCTGAAAGTCTTTTCCCTACTTAAAGTACTTTATATAAGAACTTACAAGTTAAAATTAATCTTTATTTCAGAAATTTTACCAATGTCCCATTTATTGTCATAATTTGTTTTTTCAGATTAAAGTCTCAGTTGCTGGACTCCTGATTTTTATGAAGTAAGATACACAGAAAGACTTCATTGTGCTATTGCATAGTCATTGTTTGCTGAAGCAATATTTAAGAAATAAAATCCCCAATATAAATTTTTATAATCCTACATAATGTAGAAGGAAAATCAAATCTTTCTCACGTGCAGACTGAATTCCCTGAAGAAGCGGACTCTATTTACCTTTGAATACCCTTTCTTCAGAAGAAATCCAAAAGAAATTTTACTTCCTTATTTTTACTTAATCAGCCATATGAAAATCTGTCCCAAACTCTTAATTTTGAGATATTGAGAAAGATCTTAAAAGGGGGAAAATAGTTCTGAAGAATTAAAAACCAAAAATGTGTACTTTGGAAATCTTTCATTTGTAACAAAAGTCAAATAGAATATATAGAAACAAACTAAGTATGTCATTGTGGAAATTCAGAATCACAGAATCTCTTAATGAGGTGTCAGCTTCTAAGCTGGCTTCACTTACAATGATTTGTAGCTCAGATTTTTAAAATAATATATGATTCAATTGATGAAACACATAAGACTATGCCTCAGGAATAAAGTACAAACAGAGATTTCTTGTTTCAAGTGTTCTGATCAGGATTCCATTCTATTTCTAGGAAAGGTAACGGAACACCTCTCATGGACAGCAGATTGTAAGTTTAGTATGCTACCAAAACAGGTTTCTGAATGAAGCCTTTGAAAGAACTCTTTTAAGCCCAGAGTTCTAAGGTAAACTATGAAATCACACGGATATTGAAGCTGGCAGTTCTTAGAGCCACAACTACCCTCACACTCTGAGACATCAAAGGAAAGGCAATGTCTGGCGATTAACCTCACACACAAAATTATTGTGTCATAGGATGGTGACAGATTTTCATAGTTCCCTTGGTGACCTGTTTGCTGGTCTAATAACTAGCAGGACAAGGAAAAACAGCTGCACAAGATTAGTTCTCTCCTTTCTAGGGCAGTTGTGACAGGAATACAGCCAGTAGTTTTTTTTTTTCCCCTACTTCTCTGAAAAGGGTCTGTCTGACACCTATTTTAGCCTTTTTCTATAGACCAAGGTTAACTCCACGAACTTACTTTTAATTTGACTAATAATATATGATACATCATTTTAAAACCAAATTTAGTTGAGAACTATCATATATTAAATATCCCTACGAAATTGGCACACAATTACATATAGAACACTCCTAAAGTTCTATAACACAAAACAGCCTTTTATTTTTATAAAATCTCTGATTTTTAGAAAACATTACCTTATACAAAACTCAAGTTTGAATCTCTGTAATGTCTACCTATTAGTCCCAGTTCTTTCTCCTATTTACAAAGAATAACTGTTCTCATCCTACTAGCTATATAATGCAAGAGATTTTTCTATATATTTAGCATTTAGCACAGGGCCTGACACATACTAAGCTCTTAATAAATGTTTTTTAAATAAATGATTGAATGAATGTGTGAACAATTACTTTATATCAACACAAATACTACTAGACATTCTTTCCAAGTTAAAAAGTTTCAGTATTTTATTTGTTCTTCCTGTGAAATAGTTTTCAGTTTTTATTTACTGGCTAAGTACTGCATTTGTTGGTGGGAATACATACACCACATTTATGCATGTAATATCAGCATGTAAGTAGATTCAATTCCTCCCAAAATTTTAGAACTCACCAAGAGTACCAACAAATTATTTGGGGCCAGTCAGCTATCTAGGCACCCAAGAGATATGTGTTTTTGTTTTGTTTTTTAATTCCTTAGAGTTCAATTCTTCATTTACTTTGCCAACTAAAAAGCTTCCTTTTAATTTCATTCAAAAAAGTTATTGGAGGACAGAAAAATATTAAGTCTACAAATGAAAACATCCAAGTTAAAGGTCCTGGTAGCTTAAATACTGAATTTTCTTCTCCAAGATCTCTAAGAGTCAGGTGTATTGAAATAAATATTCAGGTCTGCAATTATGCATGTATGTGTAATCAGTTAGACACCTTTTTAACAGGCATTACATACTTTCCCTTCTCTTTGTAAAAGTTGTGTGTGTTCTCTTTTATGGTCTACCAAATTACATCTGACTAAATGTAACTATTTAGTGAAAATGAATTCCATTAGAGTATAATATTACCCAAGTATTGCTTTCTTCTGATGAAATAATGGAGAACACGTGTAGATGCTTAATATCAGGCTCTTGTTTCTAGAGTTACCGCTTGAAAGCTGTTGGGCCTACTCAAGAAAAAGGATGATCCAGAGCTTGCCCAGCATATAAAATATCGTTTTTGAACATTTAAGTAGGTGAGGCAGGAGAACGCTAAACAACTGGCATAGAGGGCTTGAAATATCCAAGCAAAGGAACATTTTCTTTTCTTCTCACTTGTCAAACATCCTGTTTTTCCAAAAATAGGTGAATCATATTTTCTAATCCATTTTGAATGTCGTGGGGTTTTTTCAGTCCATTCTGTTTCAAACTCACAATGTGGTAGCCCTTCATCTGGCCACAAAACAAGTTATTTTGCTTAAATTTCTTCTGGAAGAATAGTGCATAAAGTGTATCCCCATTTTTTTTCTGTCAAATTGTTGTGATCACTTCAGCTATGCAAGAGTATAGAGGCCTATTTGCATCTCTTCTTTTACTCCAGGAAGGACAATCTTCAATGTTCCTTCCAAAAGCCATCTTAAAAATGAATGCCAAAAAGCAGTTTGCAATAAATCTCATTTAACTCAGTAGTTCCAGTAAAAACAAAAAAAGAAAGAAAAAGAATAGTCATTTTAGAACTATAGTGATAAATTAAATGAAAATCTGTAATAATTCTCATATACAGGGAAGAGTTCTATAAAGTATCTATAATAAAAAAAGTATAATATGCTAATTAAACTGGACAGCCAAATGATCTTCCGGATGTCATTCCATCCTTCTGGATGAAGCCATGGCGGCGGGGGCAGAGGCAGAGGTAGTTAGGGGCAATCAGGCAGGCAGGCAGAGTGGTTAGGGGTGATTAGGCAGAAGCCAGCGGTCCTGGATTGTGAGAGGCATGTCCTGAGGGGTCCCGGATTGAGAGAGGGTGCTGGCCAGGCTGAGGGATCCCCCCCCCCCTGTGCACAAATTTCATGCACTGGGCCTCTAGTCAATAATACTTCCCAAAATTGTATGTCTAATAAATTTGTTGTCAAATTTCTTAAGCCATATCTGAATAGTTACAGCTAATCAGAAAAGTTCCCCTATGCTTTGTATAGAATTAGAAATCAGTTTATTTGTGCTAATTACTGGAAGCATTAAATAGTACTTCACATTGAGGACTATATTACAAAGCTTACATTTGAGACAAGCAATTTTCTCACATAAATGGATCATATTATAAGTATGTATTTTTGAAACTAATATAAATAGTTTCCTGAATACTATGAACAACTGAAGCATTAAAAACTAGGGTCACTGACATACTCAATATGCATGAGATGTAACTCCTTAGAGTTATCCACATTTCCTTAGGGAAAATAAGGCAGGAATTGACTTTAGAGAAAGCATATAAACTTTGGGATCAGGAAGACCTGGATGAATATCCTGACCTCAGAACTTAGTTTATGTTCTTAGGCAAATTATTTTCCTGATGATTATCCTATGCCTACCTTCTAGAGTTACTATGAGAATCACAACTGAAGTGTAAATCACTTAGCACAGGCCTAAGTGATTGTAGATTATAGGGTTTATGTATGTTTCCATGTATGTGAACGTACATGTATATATCTTTTTAAGGAAATTTTTTCCTAATTCAATAGTTATCTATTTAGTTATAAAGCATATGGCTACATGAAATAGCTAATTAAAAATTTAAATCAAACTTTTGTATTTTTTAACCTTTTTAACTTTAATATTCTATTAACACATACTTAATGTAAAATTTTAAGTATAAACTGGAGTATTCTAAATTGGTAAGATTTAAACTCTTCAAATAATTTTGGTAAAAAATAAAACAACTATGCCTGTGAAAAGAAGGGGAATGTTTCCAAACCTTATCACTACAAAAATAAATAATGTGATAAAATATGTAATGTGAAAATAAATACAGAAAGAGGTGATAAGAGCATATAATTAAAGAAAGGGTATTGTGTAAAGGCATGAAAAAATAGAAATATAAACATTAACAGACCAAAATTTTAAAATAATGCAAAGCTTTAGAAATAATAAAAAATTAAAACCCATTAAATGTATTTATTAGAGTTAAGATTTACTATATATCTAATATGCTACTTTTAAGAAGATTAGTCTTGCTTCAGGGCAAACTTGTTTTTAGTATGCATTTTTCTTTGCTAGTGCTATAGACTGAAAAGCCTCAGTTCATAGTTTTGAAATAATGCTAATGGTAGAGAAAATGACAGTGTTTCTGTTTAATTCATCAATAATAAAGCACTTATTTCAATTAAAATAAAGAATGCTGTTTACAACATTTGGACAAAATGCTTATGGGTTTTTTAATCCAAGCAAAACTTCCACCATCAATTTTGTAACAAGGGACACTAAACTGCTTTCAGCACCTGCAATATGACTCAGAGTGGAAGATTCTCCTCAAGGAGCAAAATGGTGATTCAAACCTACAAGACTTAATTTGTTATTTGGTAACTATTCAGTATGTTTGTGTTCTGGTATATGGTAATTCTTTCATGTTCCCAATCTTAGTGCTAATAATACAGGGGGCTTGTACCAGATTTCCTAAACTGTGACTGACCCCTTTGAGATAATAGTGTACCCATGTAAGCCACAGGACAAAGGAAGAGAACAGACATCTATGGTCACTATGTGCCCCACATGAAGCCAGGCTCTAAATGCCTTGTCTCGTAGAGTCTTCATGAAATGTATATTATGTCCATTTTACAGAGGAGGAGATTGAAATTTGAATTAAGTGTCTTATCCATGGCCATACAACTAGGAAGTTTAGATCTTACTACCGTCAAAATCCATGAAGTTGTGAGAAGTGGTTATTCTCAGTTCTACTACCTGAACTACACTCACTTCAACTGGCTCTAAGGTCATAGGTGTGAAGCTACCTGGGAGGGAAAAACCAGGTATGACTGGTCTGAGGATTGATTTCTTTTCACTGTTCTCCATTTCCTATGGACAGGGCTCTTCTCGCTGCTAAAACAAAACAAAAGAAAACTTACTGTAATCTTAGAAATAAAGCCCCAATGAGATCAGGTGGTGTAACGGTCCAGCATCACAAATATGTACAACACTCCAAGCTCAGGAATGCCAAAGATTGTCAACAACCATCAGATGCTAGGAAGTGGCAAGAAAGAAGCCTTCCCTATAGCCGTCAGAGGGACCAAGGTTCTGCCAGCACCATGATTCAAACTTCTCCCCTCCAGGCCTGTGAGAGAATAAATGTCTGTTGTTTTAAGCCACCCAGTTTGGGGTAGATTGTTCATCTAAGAAATGAATAGAGATCTTGGTAATCCTGAAGACTTTCCTCTTCTAAGAATTTCCTAAATAAACAATCTAACTCTTATCTGTATGATGATGTTCAGACTTTCTGGACTATTTTTTTTTTAAATAGCTTATCAGGGCTGCATGATTGGTGTTTAAATCAACTAATACTAATTATTATAAGGACTAAATAAAATATTTAAATATCTTAGCTCAAAACTTCGAAGGTATCGCATGCTCAGTAAAGAACAGTACATTCTTTCTTTTTCTTTTTTCTTGTCCTAGATGATTTGCAAGTTTTAAGGACCCAGAGGTAGAGAACATGGTTTCCTACCACTAGGTGCATTGCCTTGCTCCTAGTGGACAATATCTTATGTGCACAAAAGAACAAACTATCAGTTTTTTAACCTAAAGAAAGTAAAGGCCAGTTGTTCTCCATAGGAAAGGCCTATAAAAATGCATTGAAAACAATTTCTGGAATAATTAGGAAAAGTAAAGTTTGAATTCACCACACACACACACACACACACACACACACACACACACACAAATCATTGTCCTTTGCAATGTAAAAGCTTTATCATTACGTCATTACCTTGGCTAGACTACTGCAGACCTCAACCCTCTGGTCTTTTCTGACTAGAAATACTCTCACTCAATCAAAGGTGAGCAGGAAGTGCAATGTTACCTGCCCTGAAGATCTTAACCCGCACTTAATTTTTTGCATTTGGTACATAATGACTTTTTCATCTTCCTTCGAAGAACAGAAATCTTCAATTTCAAAACCATGTGTTGAAGAAGGAAAAGAAAATCTGTTCTGAATTATGTCATTGAACTAGCTACAACACTCTGTTTCTTCACAATGCCTGATTTCACAGTGCATAGACATGCAAACAAATTGTTCAAATCTTTTAAGTCTATATTTTTGTATTCTGGAACTGTAAGTATCACTGTGTGACTATATAGTTAGCAGACCTACTGGTTCTCCCTGCCTTTTACTTGCTTTTTCCAAAGCAGAAGCTGGATCTAATTTCCAAATGAAAGACCTCTTCACCAAAAATACATTTTTATGAAAGAATGACTTTACAGTGCTTGCCATTTGGGTTCTTTTACTTGGCTGTTTTATCCTCTTCAAAATGTGAATGGAAAATGTCTATCTGCTTCAGGGCTTCACATGCTTCTGCTTTGCTGGCTCAATGATTTCTATTGCCAAGAAGAAGAAAAAAAGAAGAAAGAAAAAGAAAGAGAAAACCACTAGTCATTGAACAAATGTTGAGTCAAAAGTAAGTTTGATATGCCCTGAAAATGGCATAAAATTGAAAATCAACCTCATTGTAATATTCTAACTTCTGGACCTGGGGTACTCAGTCTAGCCCCTGTCTAAATAACTACTGAAGCACTGTGATCTAAATTCCAGGCGCTGAATAACCTAGATGTATCTGACTTTAGCTGTGCTACTTACAAATTGTGTGATCTTGGACAAATCATTTGACTTTGCTTGCTTTTGCTTCCTTTTTGGTAAAACAGGATAATACCCATTCTTTGGCACTGTTGTCTGGATTAAAACAGATGGCATACATAAAATGCTTAGTAGAATGTCAGATAGGCTATCACATTTCATAAATGATTAGTAGTATACAGTTTATGCCACCTACTGTATCATTATGGATAGATTAAAAATTAGATTCTTTATAGTTCAAGTTCACTAAAACCTTATTACTAAAAAGGCAGGATTGTTTCCATAGCATCTGATGGCTTACAGATCTCTGCCTTTCTCTTCACATGGTGTTCTCCATGTGTGCCTGTTATCCAGAGGGAAAATTTTTGAACAGAACTAGCTATTAGATGGCTTAGTCTTTTGTCCCTGTACTCAGGTCAGACAAAGTTTGCACAGGACTGCTACAAACCTCCACCCGTTTCTTCTGGCTTTGCTATATGCCCAGGCATAGTTTATGATCATTCTAATCCTAACAGAATTGCTCATGCTCTACACACACACACACACACACTGCTCCTGAGTGTTCCCTTGACTGACTAGAGAGGCCTTGGATTCCACCTCAGTGAATGATCCCACCAGCTTTTACCACCTTTGAGCCAATGGCTCGGTGACACTGCCCTAAAGTTCTGCCTTCGTGGGAATCTGACTTAGATCTGTTCAGTAATAATTTCACAGATGGTGGCTTCACCCCTTTGGTTCCTCAGTCAAGCACATAAACCAAGTACCTGAACCTGCAGCTTCTTTTCCTACCACAGGCTTACCATCGCAGCAGCACATCATCAGTAGCTACAACCAACCTGTCTCAGACTAGGTCCAGCAGCATCACATCACCTGGGACCATGTTAAAATGCAAAATATTAGGCTGACCCAAGATTTGCCTATTCAGATCCACTTTATAATAAAATCCTTAAGTAACTGGTATGCACTTTAAAATTTGAGAAGCATTGCTCTAAAATGTATAATACTTGCATTCCAAAATGAATTATGAGATGGAGACAAACTTACAGGATGGAATTCATATTCTCTATTTGTTTTACTTATTTCAATTTTTATGAGGGAGAGTCAAATTAGAATTTATGAAACAACATGATTCAACATAACTAATATTCACAATACTATGTGGATTGGGAGAGAGAGTGTCAGAATCTATAAAATACACTGCAAGAGAAAAAACAACAATTAAATTAAACCAACCGTTCCAAAGTGTATAATCATAGTAGGCGAGGACTTGGGGTGTGAATATGCTATTGAATTACTCAGCTCCATAGTGTTTCTTATATCATGATATTGAGGTGTCTAACTTCACTGTAACTAAACTATTTAGAGATGCACATTTTGGTCTACTAACTACAGCATCTAGAACTCAGGCAGATTGAAATTCTAGCAATGAAGAAAAAATGGATTGTATTGCTAGACCTCTGCTAGAATTCATAAGATGTCTTCCTAAGAAATTTCAAAGGTGATTTAGACTAAAGCCCCAAATAAGAATCTATTAACATCTATTCTACCATTAACCACAAGTCATCTGTAACTGACAAAAAATACTTCCATTAAAGTTATTTTAATATACTTAATTTTATAATTCTATAACTCAGCAAAATTATAGGTGCCATATATAAAATAACTGCCCAAATGTCAAACATGATGCAGTAAGCATACTAATTGTCTCTCCCAATGATGTCCATACTCTAATCTCTAGAATTTGTGACAAAAAGGGACTTTGCAGATATTAAAAACCTTGGGCTGGTGAGATTATTCGGGAATATCTGGGCAAGCCCAATCCAATCACATAGGTCTTTAAAACTGGAACAATTTTCCAGGCTAACGTCAAGGACCATACGACCTAGAAATGTTAGTGAGGAGGAAGGGTCGGAGATATGCAATGGGAAAGAGTGGCCTTTCCACTGCTGGCTTGGAGACAAAGGAATGTGGGTGGTCTCTAGAAGCCCAGTAAGTCCAGGAAATGGATTCTTCCCTCCACCTCCAGAAAGAAACTAAAAACTAAAGAACTGAGAGAGTAATCAAAGAGCTAGAATATAGTTAATGAGCTAGAAGGTAAATGTCGGAAATAAAAATTAAAGGGCTGCAAGGTAATGGTTTAAAGGCTCACGTTAAAACGACTTAAAAAAAAAAGACAAGCAGCTTTCTTCTGTTATTAATGATAATCGTTTGAATATGTAATTTTGGTAATGTGGTACTACAGCAGGACTCAGATGGAGGCATTTCCACATCTCAACGATGATTTCAAAGCAGTGCATTCTTCTATGCGCCCTAACTAAATTCCAGGGAGAGAGTCCTCCCTGGCCTCGGATCCTTTTTCCATACTTACAGCACCTGGTTGTGGGAAAAAGAACACCTTCAGCAATCGTTTAGTAACCAAGAATGTTTGTTTGTCTGGCTCAAATTTCTACGATCTGGTTGAAATCTTCAGTGACTTCAAGATCAAGTTCAGTGCACAGTATTTGCCAAGTGTTAAATTCTAGGATTCATTTGATGGCTGAATTGAGTGCAGGTGGTTTCCCCATTTTTTTTTTACTCCCTGCTCACCACCTTCAGCACACCCGTACTACATACCTCCCAATTTGACTTAAGTAAAAACAGTGAAAGTGCAGGTGACAATCTCTGGCTTGTATCCTGTGTTTGTATAAAACAAATAAAATGAAAATTAAGGAAAAGTATAACAGTTAAATAAGAACCTGTTCGCAAACACCATTTTTAGAGCAAATTGAAATGAAATCTTAACCTTCTTTGGTTGTAAAATGTACCTATTTTGGAGGCAGACATTCTTTTTTTCTCTGCCTAATTATCTAATCAGTATAGACCTATGGATTCCTATTTTATTCATTGGATTACATTAATATAGTAAGGATTTCGTTTTCTTTCTTTCTTTATTGTTGACACTATTACAGCGAAGACGTTCTTTAAAATAGAACTTTATTATTTCAGGACTAATGGATAAAATATATCTTAAAGACCAACTAATAGTAACTTTGCTTTTTTAGATTAATAATTTTTCCCAATAGATTAAGACTTAATTTATTTTTAAGCTTGAGGTACTGAGCGCAAGAGAGCGAGAGAGAGGGAGGAGGGAGAGAAAGAGAGAGAGAGGGAGAGAGAAAGAGAGAGAGAGAGAGAGAACTCATGGACAGGGACAACAGTGTGGAGGTTGCAGGGAAGGGGGTGGGTGGAGGTGAAGGAGGATATAGGAGGGATAAATGGTGATGGGAAAAAACCTATTAAAAATAATAAAATAGCCCTAGCTGGTTTGGCACAATTGATAGAGCTTTGACTTGTGGACTGAGGGATCCCAAGTTTTATTCCGGTCTAGGGCACATGCCAGTGGGAGGCACGCAGGAGGCAGCTAATCAATGATTCTTTTTTATCATTGATGTTTCTATCTCTCCCTCTCCCTTCCTCTCTGAAATCAATAAAAACATATTTAAAATAATAATAATAATAATAAAATATTTTTAAGTTTGTGCTTAAATTGAAGTGCCTGCATGAAACTTTAATATCCCTTCCGTGTCAATGAACACAAGCGTAACAAAGATTCTGCTTCTTCTTTATCTGAAAAGTTTAAGTTCTTTTGCCGGCTTTGGGAAGGTGGCAGTTAGGAAACAGATTATCTTTTTCAAATGTATTGTCTCCTCTTGCCAATATAGCCGTTTATCTCAGCACTCCTGAAAATAGAGTGACTCCATTTGAGATTTCATTACTATTTTAAAATCAATGTAATTTTAAATGTTACCACTGCAAAATAAAAAATGTTTGAGAAAATAATCAAATACCTTAGGTGTAGTGGTGCTGGAGCTCACAACTGAAGGTGATTTTCTAGCACAAAGATGTCTTTTCTTGAGCCTGCTCAGTCCCGTTGTCACCTTCAAGTGCAGTGGGTCTCAGTTGGCTGTGCACTGAAATCACCTGAAGACCTTTAAATATTAATGATGCCTGGATTTTCTACCAGGAGATTTGATTTAGTCAGTCTGAGGTACAGCCTGAGCCTCTGGTGATTCTAATGTGTAACTGAATTTATGAGCTGGCATCCTAGTGGGTGGATCTATGCTAACTGGTAAGAATAGACATGTAATGACATACTTCATATTGCTAGGACTTGAAGTGATGAGCAGGAGGCAAGTGCATGTCATCATACAGGTTTGTTGACTCTTTGGGACACATAATTCTCACAATGAGAAATTTCCCAGCCTACCCCTCCATATCTTCTCCTGACCCTTACCCCTTTCCTGGCTGCGTGTTGTTAGATTAAACTGCATTGCTCCCTAGTTATGTTTTAGCTTCTGATAAAACAAGGTCAAAAGAAAGTGGTTATTCTCTAATCATCACCACTAAAACCTAAGTACTAGTAGACTACATGAAAAGCAACACAGAAACATACTTCAAGGTTCAGAGGAACTTGAAAGGATTTAGAATTCAACATTAATTCATGCATTCAAGTACTATTTATTATACATCTACTCTGTGCCTGTTACTGTGCTAGATACTGCATATTCAATACTGTAGTGAAAAAGATATGAGTTTTCATTTGGGTGGGATTGGGGAGTGAGGGGTAATACTGATCAAAAATATTCAGAATAGCGCCAGTTATAAGAGTAAATACGGTACTATTGAAACACCTAGGACACTTAAGAATCTTGTTTTGTCTTGAGAAGTTCAATAAGGCCTACTGGATGAGTACGTGTATCCAAGTAAAATGGTAAAATGTGTAATTGGAAAAGGAAACACCATGTACTAGGCAAAGATAAATGCCCTTGTAATTCAGGGACTTCTAAGTCTCTCTCTGAAAGAAGAGAAACATTATCAGATTTGCAATTTTGAAAGCTTACTCCAGCCACAATGCAAAAGAACAAAGGAAAAGGGCAAAGTTTCTTTAGTGCTTCACTCACAAAACAACACCTTACACACACACACACACACACACACACACACGCAAACTGAACCTTCTCTAGACCTTAAAATATTTATTTAGTATCTAATTAGTCTAATATTTGTTTCCAAGTAAAATCAAACTACTTTAATAGTACTAATAACACAGAAGGGTTTCCTAGTCTTGATATTTTACTATGCAGAAATTTTCAAAAGCATGTTGAAATATGAAGACTAAATATAATCAAAACTTGATATAACAGAAAAATAAAGTCATTACTCTATGATCAAAAATTTTATTATTTGTAATGCCTTTTCATCAACTGCCAAATAAGAGGTTTTTCTATTTGGAAAATCTGAGAAATGAATGGAAACAAATGTGGACATCAAAGGTTATCAAAGTAGAACTAGGTGTGTCTTCTCAACAACTGAAATGTTTTCATATGCTTACATTTTTTAATATGAAGGAATTATAGATCATCTTCTAATGAATCAGTTGAAGAATTCAGATGTCTCTTGTCCTCAAGCATTAAAAAAATTCCTCTTAATTTCAGTACTAGGAAATTATAGCATGACCTTCCTTGGCTAATGTTAATTTAGTAATGCTTTGAGGACGGAAGAATTAAAAAATAAAATAAAAATAGCGTAATTTAAAAGTAACATTGCAGCTGAGGAAGGGCCTGGGCTAACCTTCATTGGCAACAGTCAGAATGACTGAGAGTCGGGAGACAGTGTGGGCTTGGAAGGAAGTACAGGAGGATCTAAGCTTTTTCTGTATTTATGAAATACTACCACAAACAAAAAGTTGAAAAGCCATGGAAGGGCTAGAAATCTGCAAGTGGAACAGAAAAAGACATAAGAGGCATTCTTATTTTAAGCATATTGCAGAAAGCTGGTAGGAGTTTGCTGCTGGAAGGGGTAGAGCAAAGAAAAACTAAAATTTTATTTCAGAATAAAATTATGAAATCATGCTTCAACAAGGGAACTTGCAGCTGGGAGAGTGCAAAGGGACAGCAATATTTTTCAAGTAAGTCACTTTAATAAAATATGCAAGCCTTCACTTTGACACAGCAATAGCAGGGGCATTCTTGAATCAGTATCAAAGTAGAGTAAGGCATTTTGTTATGCAAAAAGCAACTTTTGGCTCCTTGGCTAAGAGACTTTTCTTAAAATGAGTACTTGCTAACCAGTTTCTAAATCTCTGTAATTCTGTGGGCATTCTTCTGGAATTACAGGGAATAAGAATTTGGCTCCAGGTGATGGTTCCTCAATCCTTCAAATTTGTATTACAAAAGGTTTTATTTTCCTCTAAGAATTGTAGAGCATTTTGCCATCTATGAAGTTTACCATCTCTTTACAGACTGGGCTGCTTTCTATGCTAAAAACAGAAAAATGGCCCGCCCCCCCCCCCCCCCCAAGAAAAAAAAGAAAAAAACAACAAAAAATCTGTTTTCCTTTGTTTAAATTATTGTATTTACCTACAATTAAGCTGCCTTCCCACAAAGTTAGGAAAGGAGTAACAATTTGCTGTCCATACTCACAGTGTGTGCTTTGAATTAGATTACAGCCATGATTCTTGGTTAGAGACCAATCAACTTGTCCAGCCTGAATGATTAAAAATATTCAGAATAGCACCAGTTATAAGAGTAAATACAGGTACTATTGAAACACCTTTTGATCAGCATTGACCTATGAACCAGGAGGTCATGGTTCGATTCTGGTCAGGGCACATGCCAGGGTTGTGAGCTTGATCCTCAGTGTGGGGCATGCAGGAGGCAGCCGATCAATGATTCTCTGTCATCATTGCTGTTTCTCTCTCTCTCTCTCTCCCTTCTTCTCTCTGAAATCAATAAAAATATGTTGTTTTTTTAAAAAGACCCATCAACTTAAAACTATAAAACATCCAATGCTTTCCTTTAAAATGATAGGTAAACCCTTTATTAAGACAGCTAAACAGGGGAGTGGGTAGGCAATAAAGAAAGATAATACTTTTATTTCTAATTTCTACATTGAAATAATCTACTAAGTACACTTCAGTGCTTTCACACAATCTTTCACTGTTATAAATAAATTTAAATCCAATATTTAATTTACATATCTTTTCTAAGAGAAGATAGGGGCATTTGTCTTTTCTCTCTATTCCCAGTTCTAGAAAGATACTTATCGCATAGAAGGTTCTCAGTGTACAGTATATTGGTTAAGAGAAAAATATGGGATTCATCCATAGTAAGAGGCTTTATGTCTGAGAAACTAGACCATTAAACTAAAATGAATGGATCAAGTTGACTCCCTACTTCTCCTAGTAAGTTCTGGAATTCTTGAAACTTTTTTATTTACTTTACTCCTAAGCGCTGGAAGAAAAAGACCATTAATTGGCATAAGAAAGTTGTTCTCAGCCCTGGACAGTGTGGCTCAGTTGGTTAGGTGTCTTCCATAGCACCAAGAGGTTGCTGGTTTAATTCATGGTCAGGGCATGTACCCAGATTGTAGGCTAGGTGCCCAGGTTGTAGGATCTATCCCCAGTGGGGGGCGTGCAGGAGGCAGTGATGTTATGCCCTCACATGGATGTTACTCGTTTCTCCCTCTCTCTCTCTCTAAAAAGCAATAAACTATTCTTTAAAAAAATAAAGTTGTTCTCAGAGTTGAGTCAAGGGGGCTCTTAGAATCTTAAAAATGATTGAGCGCACCAACAAGCTTTTATTTATGTTTGCTGTACCTATCCTTAGTGACCTTATTAGAATTTAAAACAAAAATAGTAATATTTGTGAGTTTATTTAAAAATAACAATAACTCCATTATATGTTTATAAAAAATAACTAAAAAGAAGAAAAATGTAGTGAGAAGTATGGCATTATTTTATATTTTTAAAAATCTCTTTAATATCTGACTTAGTAGAAGACCATTGGATTCTCTTAACTGTTTCTGCACTTGATTTCTTGCAGTATGTTATTTTGGTTGAAATAGATAAAGAAAATCTGGCTTCACACAGACATGCAGTTTCGAAGGTGAGGAGTATTTTAATAGCTTTTTCATGTAAATTGTGAATATTTTTCTGTGATTACTATACCAAAACTTGACAAATGGAAGTTTCTTAAAGATTAGTTGCCATATGAAACTTGGAACCATATCAATGAATCTTTCATACTCTATTACATTAAAATCCTTTGATCTACTTTGCATTATAAATTTGCAACATCACCCATTGACTATTTAAAAAATATTGTTCATAGAATTATACAGACCGTGAAAGCTCAAATCTTATCATGGCAACAAATAGGAAATATTTTCCTTAGAGTAACAGGTTCACTTTGTTCATGCTGAGAAAATATTTTCTAACTACTAAGTGTGAATAACCACTTGTTTTTCAGCCATTCTCTTGGGTAAATAAAATAAATAAATAAAATAAAAGATGTTACTGAAAAAGGTTTTAACTACATTCCTTAAAGTCTGGTTCCCACTTTTACACAACTCTCCCTGTTACTGTTGTCAACATATGACCACTAAAAATTACTTTTAAAGTGATAACACTTTTCTGAAGATGTGTTCAGATATGTAAGTCTCTCTTGGCTCTCATCTCCAGTTATCCCACATGAATGGAAGATCCCTAACTTACACAAAGATTCTCAAATATTCCCTTTAATTTTTTTATTTCTAAAAATCTTAAAATATGTTTGGTACATGTAACATATATTTAAATATTTGTAAGTTATCAAGCACAACTGTGAACCCACCATCTGATCTAAAAACTACAACAATATTAATAACTTGTCTCTATTTAGTAGACCTCCTATAGGGTAACTCTCTAACTCCCTCCAACATTAACACTATCCTCAATATGATTTATATATTTTTTCTTTCTTCCACTAACCATTACATTTCAAAGCTTCGTTCACGCTCACTTCTAGCTATAGTTCATATATTTATTTCCATTGCTCTGTAACTCTCCATTGTGTTAGTCTACTATAATTTATATATGCATTCTCTTGTCAACAATGTTGTTTTTTATATTACCAACAGTGCTGGTATAGTACTTTTTATACATATCTTCTGGCACACATGAACAAACATTTCTCTGAGTTATATTCATAGGAGCAGAATTGCTAGGTCATAGAATATGTGAATGTTCAGAATTGCAAGATATTTTTCCAGTGGTATTAAGAATTATACTCCAATGAACAATATATTAAAGTTCTACATGTCCTCTTATACACTTGGTGTTATCAATTTCTTAATTTTTAATCATCCAATGTATATACAATGAAAGGTCAGTATCTTAATTTGCATTCTTTTTACTATGAATAAGACTCTATTCAAATATTCATTGGCCATTTTGTTACTCTTCTGTCAAATGCATGTTCATGTGTTTTTCCCATTTTTACTAGATTACCTCCTTTTTAATTCCCAGGAAATGTTTAAATATTTTGGACAATAATCTGTAGTTACACAGATTTGGGATGGCTACATGTGCTCATGCATCTCCCAGTTAGTGGACTGTTTTCTACTTTCTTTATAGTGTCATTGGGTAAACCAGTATTTTATTGCTTTTATCAAATTTATCATTTTTTTTCTTTTGGTTGGTGCCTTGCTTAAAAATTCCTTCTTGCCCTAGCTGGTCAGGCTCAGTGGATAGAGCATCCCACTGACTGAAGGGTCCTGGGTTTGACTCAGATCATAGGCATGTGCCGCAGTTGCAGACTCCATCCCAGGCCCTAGTCGGGTCCGTGCAGGAGGCAACCATCAGTGTGTTTCTCTCACATCAATGTTTCTCTCTCTTGTCTCTCCCCTTCCCTTCCACTCTCTCTAAAAATTAATGGAAAAATATACTCAAGTGAGGATTAACACAACAAAAATATCCTTCTTATCCAGGGCTTTAAAGATATTTACTATACATTTTATATAAGCACTGATCCATTTGGAATTGATTTATATTTTTTTATTGATTTCAAAGAGGAAGGGAGAGAGAGAGAAATAGAAACATCAATGATGAGAGAGAATCATTGATTGGCTGCCTCCCGCACACCCCACACTGGGGATAGAGCCCACAACCTGGGCAATCTGACGGGGAATAGAAACAGTGACCTCCAAGTTCACAGGTAAACAATCACTGAGCCTGGCCGGTTTTTACATATATATATATATATATATATATATATATATATATATATGGTAGTGTTACAATATCAATTTTTTCTATGTGAATACTCAATTTTTCCAGCATAAGTTTTTAAATAGTCCTTTTTCTTTTAGTGACCTATCTCTCAATCTATATCTAAATTTTCTAGTCTACTTCATTGGTTAATTTGTCAGTATCACAGTATCAACTAATATAGGTTTGTATTTTTTGTCTCTCTTGAGACAGAAATACTAAGTCTTGTAAATGGGATTAGAAAATAACCTGAAATTTTGGCCAATGGCGATACTTTGAATTGCTAAAATGAAATAGAATTTGCCTCAAATATCTCCGTACCAGTGTGACAGACAGATCATATTGGTTATATGAGTAACATTAAAACATAAAAAGTTAATACTCATGGTATAAATTAGGACTTTAATTAATGGCGTGATAGCAATATCATAATACCTCTTATGTAATAGCATTTCTACTAACCTTAAATATTATATAAAGCTTGCCTTTCCAAAGAATCGAATTAGAGGAAAGTTTTTTGAAAGTCTGGTTTGAGGAGCTATCATATCGCAGTATTAAGACATAAGTATCTAAGACCATTAGAGAATGTCATAGTCCATCTAAAAACCATTCTCCTTATCTGCATAGCATTCACTGTTAGCTATATGTGCACCATAACAGAGAAAAACTAAAAATAAAACAAAACTAAACTAAAAAAAAAAAAAAACCCACAACATTTGGAAGGTATCAAGAAAACACAACTAATAAGCTAATATATGGGTTTTGATGTTATTTAGTCACTAAAGAAAATGACTGAGGAATCCAGCTTAGTAACACAGAACAGGACTTACAAAGTGTTTTTGTTTTTATAGTGTATGACACTTGAGTAAATATTCCTGCCTTGGCAATAGCAGACTTGATGATTGAATTGGTTCCCAGAATACTACTTTTTTAATGTTCTAAGTGTATACAGATAAACACCTCTTAGACTATAAAATACGTATGTTTCTCATATTTGTTTGAAGTTATTTTCTTAGGAAGGACTTCTCTGCCCTGTTCATGTCTTGTTCAGTCTTATTTAAATTCCTAAGTCATTTTCCTGTGAGCTACTATTACCTCATACCTTTGTAGAGAGGCCTGTTTTGGTCTGTATGTTTGAAAGATATGGCTAAAGGGCTTTACTGAAGGGCTGAATGTGAATGTGAGGGAAGAAAAAAAGTTATAAATGAATCCAAGGCTGTTGGTTGAGCAATTGGAAAAATCGATTAATCATCAAATGAGATAAAGAAAGCCTTGTGGCAGCATGTTTGGAAATGGGGAAAGATGGGATGTCGATATGGTCAGTAAGAAATATCTATTAGTGGAAATGTTAGGTTGGCACTTGAATATATCATTTTGAAGTTCAAGGGAGAGGTTTTGCCTTAAGGTGTAAATAAATAGGGGAGCCATTCGCTTATAGTGGCATTTAAAGCTACAAGACTATTAAATCATAAAGGGAGTAGCTACAGATGTCAAGGATTAGCATCATATTGATACCAGACCAGTTTCTTTGCTCAAGAAATAATACTATTAGTATGTCATGATTTATTCTAAGAAAACATGTGTTATTTCCTGGTTATATCTATTTCCCTCAGTACTTAATTTTATAATCTACTTCATAATGTAGTCCAGAATCAATATCAAACTCATGATTCTAGGGAATAAATTCTTAACACAGTGGAATAAAATCTCCTCTGGGTAAAAACTTGCAGTTTCCCCTTGAGCTGAGTAATTTATGTCTCTTTTTTCTAAAGGCAAAGCCAATCAATTTTGTAGAGAACAATTAAGTGAAGATGACTAGCTTTTAATAAATGAGACACAATTTTCAAGATCATAATTGTGAAAGAGAGAAAATCAGAGATGGGACAAGAACACAATCTAAAACTCTAAATTGTAAAACCATCTACTTCTCTCATTATTTCCACTAATGTTTTTCCTACCTAGCCGTATTTCATTGTAAGCAGTTGTTAGAGGCAGCTATTACTAAGATGGGAAAGAATGGGAAAATTTTAAATATTGTTTTCTTAAAAAAACAAAACTTCAAAACATCTGGGCTCTGCTCAGAAATATTTTTGGTGAGACTGAAATGATTATGTAAAAGATTATGCAGAAGCAGCAGCAACTGAATTTCCTCTTTGCTGCCTACATGTGAAATCTCCTTCTACTTTTACAGTAGTTTTTGTCAAATGCTATGAAAGTTGAATGAATTGGTCTAGTTTTACCAATTTTTAAATCCTTGGAGGTTAAGGATTTAAACGTGGTCGTCCAATGTATTTGCCAGTGATTAGAAAGGCTACCCGCTTTATGTTTAGTTTTGATCTTTGTTGTTGGTTGCAGAAGCATGTTCTCCATCGGAGGGCCTTTCTCACTCTTCTGAAAAGTACCCAAAATTCAGGCAGGTGAAGTGAGGAGACATAAATGACAAAAGATTATATAAAAGAGGAAATCAAAACCAAAAAGGTGGCCCAGACTCTTAGGACAAACCCTATGCTCTGGGTCTGAGGTAAATGTGAGTTAGAGGATTATGTTACCACCTTAGCCGGAGCTGTTGTTAGGCCAGTATATTTGTTGTCACTGGAAATAAGGAGCATAGCCAAGTCACACTCCCCAGTGGAGGAAAGTGTGGTGTCAGAATTTCAAGAAGGTCCAAATCAGGACACCTGTGTGCCAGATAGGCCCAGCTGCACATGTGGGCTGGCCAGTTCTGCAGGACACCATCTGCTCAGCACATGAAGTGCCAGTTTCTTTGCTGAAGATGGGTTTGAAGAATGGGATTCTTTAAAGAGAAAGTTCACAGCTCAGCTGTGACATCCTTAGCCTTTCTCATATTTTAAAATAAACAATTTTCGGAAGAGGGGATTAAAAGCTTATGTTTGAGAGATGACAAGTAGGGTATATTGCTGGCTCCAGGAGAATTGCTCAGAAGTCCTCCTTCAGATCGGCATTTGGCTTTTCATTCTGGTGACTGATGAAGTATGACTATAACTCTCAGAAAATTCCAGGTGTTAAGCATGTGCGCATTCCAAAAATGCTCTATGTTCCTGCCGCTGGGTTTGCAATTATCAGACCAACAAGGGGATACCTCTCTTCCTTCGTCTTCCTAAAACACAATGAGACATTTGGCCCACACCATGGTTCCCTAGTAATTTATGGAATTCTGATCAGAGTAAACATGGTGAACAATCCAGAAGCTATTGAACAATTAGTATTAGCTGTCTTTTTCTCCCTGCACTAAAACTGACATCTAGAAGAGAATAAACTAGTAATTACTTCTTTGCAATTTGGGGGGCTAAATTTCCCACAAACTACCTTTAAGTGCTTGTTTAGCAATGCTACCTTTTAGTAATGATCAGATATTTATAGTGTTTATTTTTTCCTTTAATGGGGAATGGTAGCTAATCCCATTGAATATTACAGCAATTTTGGTTTCTTCATCAGACATGAGAAGACAAGGACTTCAATAATGTTTCTAGTATACAAGCACAGTTCTATGAAGTCCTTAAACTCCTATAATAAAATAAAATAAACCCCCAATATGGGAAAAATAATTTTATTCACTTTTTTATATTGGGAAGAAAATGGAAAGACAACTTAGATTTTTATAATATACATACTGTTGCATTATTATCCTGAAAATGCACTAACTATAATATAACATGACCTGAAAAATTACATGCCATAGATCCCAATTGACCGAGATCAGAATATTCATCTTAATTCACTTGAACCAAGACACATAATCTTAATTAATTCAAGTATGTTAACATACTTGAGAAATTATTCACAATACAGATTAAATGCCGTTGATCATTTTTTTCTAATTCATACAAGGCCTGCTCCAGTAAAGCATGCTTGTCTGTCTCTGTGTAATTAAAAATATCTTGTACAAGAAATGAAGTACATAAAAAATACTCATACATGTTTGCTAAACTAATTTCATAAGGAGTTGTGTCACTCTTCAGTTTTGGTGCTATCTCTCCATTTTAGGTCTTTTAATTTAAAACAAATTCTTTTTATTCTTCCCCTCCACCCTCTGTTTTTGGCAACCACCAATTTTTTCTCTGTATCAACAAGCTTTTAGTTTGTCTGCTTATTTGTATTTTTTTAAGATTCTACATATAAGAGAGATCATATGGTATTTGTTTTTCTATCTGACTTTTCTCATTTAGCATAATGTCATCGAGGTATATCTATGTTGTTGCAAATGGCAACATATCATTCTTGTTTATGACTGAATAATATATATCTCATAACTTCTTTATTCAATGATTGATGAACACTCAGGTTATTTTCATATCTTGGCTATTGTAAATAATGCTGCAATGAGGGTGCAATATATCTTTTCAAGTAGTGTTTTTATCTTATTTGAATACATATCCAGAAGTGGAATTGTTGGAATCATATGCTAGTTCTATTCTCCATTTTTTGAGGAACCTCGATACTGTTTTCCACAGTGGCTGTGCCAATTTATATTGCCGCCAATAACATACAAAGGTTCCCTTTTGTCCACAGCCTCATTAACACTTGTTATTTCTTGTCTTTTTGAGGTGTGAGGTGATGTCTCACTGTGGTTTTGATTTGCACATTCCTGATGATTAATGTTATACAGCATATTTTCATGTACCTATTGGCTGTTTGTATGATGTCCCAATGACCCGATGGCCATATGAATTTCATTCACTTTCACTAATTTAAAAAAAAATCAAGTGGTCTCTCATTTAACTCAGGAAGGCAAAACTATTCAATATTAAAACTGTAATCAAATAACTAATTTTGAAGCTTAGCCATCGTGGGAGTACATTATACCAAATGCTGAGCTAGTTCATAATATGCTGGTATGTGGTCACTTTTCTAGCATCTTCCTTCTTGCCTAACTACTTCCCTCAAACATTCACTGTGCTCTGCACATGATAGAAACTCAAAGGGTATTGAGAAGATTAAGTGAGATAACACAAAGTTCTTGACATAAAGTAGGCTCTGAAAAACTGTTACTTGCCCTATCTTTTAGAAGCAAGATACTATGATAGTTCAGTATCCTATCACACTAATGTTGGCTGTAAGTTATTGCTTGGAATGTACTGAAAATGTATAGTGATACCACTTTCAAGATCAGACTGCAGTATCCATGAATGGCAATGGCTATGATTTGGAGGTTGGCCTATTTGTCCTGCTTGATTTTATATGTAAGTCACAAGTAGCTATCAGTTGTGCTCTTCTTTTCCTTTCCTTACATATTAGCTGCAGAATATCACTCCTTCAAATCCTTATATTAAATCTCATTATAATTGCTATGAGATCTTCATTGGGTTTATAATTCTTAAATCTGATAGCATGGATTCAAAATTATTAATTTGTCTGTTGCTTTGCCCACTCTGCCTTGATACCCTAAGGTATTTTAAATCTTGACATTTCAGAACATTCTGGTCTCAACCATCAGAGCATTCTTTCCAGTTAGTCTCTGACTCTCCCAGAAGTGGACTTCTTAAAAAAACAGAATCACTGGTGAGAATGGGCTAAACCAGGGGTGGGCAAACTTTTTGACTTGAGGGCCACAATGGGTTCTTAAATTGGACCGGAGGGCCGGAACAAAAGCATGGATGGAGTGTTTGTGTGAACTAATATAAATTCAAAGTAAACATCATTACATAAAAGGGTACGGTCCTTTTTTTTTTTAGGTTTATTCATTTCAAACGGTCCGGATCCGGCCCGTGGGCCGTCGATTGCCCACGGCTGGGCTAAACTCTTCTTTACTGATGTTTACTAAGAACAGAATTATATTTTTGGCACTTAATTTTTAAGTACCAGGCCATCAAATATAAGTTGTTCTTTTGTGTTTAACGTTTGTATTTTCTAGCAAGATGTCACAGCACACACTCCAATCCAATTTGTAATCAATCACAAGGAGGACTATGGCATAAGACCTGAGTGTTGGTCACTTGCACATAACAATGAGAACCAATAGAGACTAAAATTCAGTTACAATGTGTTGCAGCTGGTGTGGCCAAGACCCCTTGGAAATGTAATTTCAAGATTTTTCTTGTTAAAAAGCTATTTCCTTCTGAAGAGTGTTGGAAGATAGCAGCAGGGCAAATAGGCAAGCAGGGAAATTTACAAGAATTTCCAAAGAGCATTTTGGAAGCATTGTATTAATTTGAACAATTGCAAAAACATTTTTACTGAGTTAAGCAGTTTGGCTTTTCCTCTGAACTTTTAATTGGATATGTTTGCATTAAAAATAATAACCTTCCACAGACTTTTTTTTTTTGGCCTCAACTCATGCATTTATCTAATAAGTGGCACTTAAAAAAACTGTCACCAAACTGGTCTCTATGGAATTATACTGGGTATAATTTGTTCCTGCCTCTTCTTTCAGAAAGAGTGGGTTTGGGGTGGGGAACTTACTGCTTGCTTGCTCTTATTAATTGCTTCATGAACGCCATGATTCTCTGAGAAATAGTAACCATATTATATAAATTTTGACCAGGTTCCTCTAATGGAGAAGACCTCATTAAAAAACAATATTACATACATTTTTTTAAAAAAAAATTAAGACTATAAACCCAACTGAGGGTTTTCCATCTTAAAGTGCTCATCCCCATTGAAGGGTTTACAATTGTAACCTCAGTACTGATGTCATAGCTGAGAAAGTCTTTGGAACTTTTTGGAATTGTTTCCAAAAATACACCACTTTTTTTTCTTTTCTTTTCTTTTTCTCTTTTTTTTTACAAGCTCACCTTCTGTGGGATATTTGGTGTATGGGAACAACACAAAACCACTCAGAGCTAATTTTTGAATGTGGATGTTAATCAATATGTATACTATTGTTTATGGTCACAAGGTTATGGCCCCAAATAAATAAACATATAGATGACTTCTAAAATTAGTTTCAAAAAAAAAGGTGTAAATGACAATATCAAAGGAACGAGTTGTCTATAATGACTAATTTTGAAAAAATAATGTTAGAGTGCGTTTATTTAAAAAAATCTGTGGCATCATTTTGATCTTGCATTTTTTTCAAATTTCTTTCTTTGACATATGCTAGCATATATTCTATCTATACACTCTATATGTAGTAAGAACTTTAACACATCCCCTCTACCAATCCATGCTGAGATCACCAGACTCCTACCTTCCTCCTAGTGCAACTTTGTAATTTCTTACCTTACTTCTAATTCCTTGTAGGTCTATCTCTTTCCACTAATTTAGTGTGTTGTAAATGATGAAATTAAGAGCAGGATTCCTCAGGGATCATTGGGTCTTTTACAAAGGAAAACATTAATTTCTTCTTAAATATTTGGAAAAGAAAAGGCAGGCAGTGCCTCTTTACATTATCAGCATAATGTCTGGCGTGAATAGACCTTTTTCATGACTGTTTATGGAGATGGTTTTACTCTTTCAGTTCAGCTGACTTTCCACAGAGGGAACCAGAGTCTTACCCATGAAGAATGAAAACTAATAACTAGATCACATATTTTCTTAATACTGATGTTTTTTATACAGAGATTGATATCCTGCTTTGTTATATTCATGCTTCACTTACAGCAGAAAGAAGACTGCTCCCATTCTTATCATAATTAAAGTTAAGATGACTAGCTAAGAGATACAAGCAATACAAGCATCAGTCCTTAGAAATTATTATAAAAAGGAAAACTCATTAAATTGCTATTTCTAATGTGATATGAGAAATAGAGGCATGAACTGGACAATTTCTAGGTTTGTCTTTCAACATTAAAATTCTAACTGGATTCCACAAGAAGGTTACAGTTGCTTTTATATACACAGAACAAGGACCCAGCATATGTCTAATAGTTTTTTTACTGTGATCACAGCATATAATACACCTAAGAAGTAAGTAAGCAATGAGCAGGTTGACTGACTTATCTGAACAATTTAATCACATATGAATTCAGAAACATACCAGCAGCTAGTCTCCAGCTGGTTTCTCTGGCATCCCATTTATCTGAGAGGCAGCATAGTGTGGTGCCTGAGGACATATTCTCAAGTAGAACTGCTTGACTTTACATCTCAACTTTGCACTCACCCGTTGTGTAGCCCCAGGAGTAGAGTAGAAAGAAACAAGATAATTGTGGGGCATATTGAGAATTTTTTATTTTATGCTCTAGAAATGTATATAAATGAAGATTTTTACTTTAGAAAGCTCACATTGGATGTTGTGTGAAATATAGTTTGAAAAAGTACTAAACTGTTACAATAGTGTAATAGTCTATCAGAAATGATAACGATTTGAGTCAAAGCAATGGCATTTGGGATAACAATAAATCAGCAAAATAGATCAAAATTAATGAGGGAATCCTGTAAATTAGAGAAATACTGAAGACTTGGTTGCCTGATTACTGACAGTTTGAAGTTAGAGATAAAAGGTTTAATTTATATGAAAAACTTTTGTATGATTGTTTCTGGAAAAACTCCCAAAAGAGTTGAGCAGGCAAAAAGGCAGCAGGAGTTTAATCAAGCCAACGGTAGAGATCTGCATATGTGACATGATTTCAAAAGAAGGAAATACTATTAACAAAGAAAGAAAATGGAACAGAAAGAAAAGAGGACTGAGGAGAGAATGTGGAAAATGCCCACGTCCATGAGTAGAAGGTTGTAGAGCAATCAGTGAAAAGCAATAAAGAGGAATGAACCAGAGAGGAAAAGAGAAATATGTAATATTACGAAAGCAAAGGGATATGTAAGAAATAAAGGATAGACAACAGTTTACAAAGTATAGAGGGTGTTTACTGGGAAAAAAAGGCTTCAGATTTCCAGGGACAAATTAACAAAACACCTTTTGAGCCAAATTTCAAAGGATTAAGATGAAGTAAAAGCTAAAATGAGCAAATGAAGACTCTTATCTGAATGTTAGCTGTCATTTTGATCGGTTTGAAATGACAGCTTTTCCCCCTTCCCCACATTTGAGGGACTCCTTTTAGTACATTATTAGATACTTAATGGCAAAGTGTTTGTTTCCAACATGCTAAATGTATCATGCACTTCAAGAGGATGACTTTCACTCTCAATTTCACATTGTGAAAATATTTCCACGTTACCTGAATCACAAAAAAATTCAAATAAAACAAACCAAAAGAAAAGAAAGTAAAGAGTATGATGTTGGAATGATGAGTCTGAATTTCTGAGTCCTGTTAGCAGGAGAGTTACACTCAGAGAGGGTCGTAAACCTTCCCCCTTCTCAGCAAGCTCGCTGGGCTCCCGGCTCTGTGCACAGAGCGCGGAGAAGCTCGTCTTTGCAGAGGCTGTCTTACTTTGGAGAGTATCAGATTAATGTTGTTGGCAGTGGATTCTAGCATGTTCTTCCATTGTTATGGTTCCTGTGCTTAAATGACTAATATTGCGCCTGGCCGGCATGGCTCAGTTGTTGAGCATCGACCTACAAGCCAGGAGGTCACTGTTGGATTCCCGGTCAGGGCACATGCCTGGGTTGCAGGCTCATCCCCAGTGTGGGCTGTGCAGGAGGCAGCCGATCAATGATTTTCATTATTGAGAAAATTGTTTCTATCTCTCTTTCCCTCTCCCTTCTTCTTTGAAATCAATAAATATATATTTTTAATAAAAATGGCTAATATTGCAGTGGTTGTCAGCACCTCCACTTAGCGTGATTATATTTTCAATATCTGGTGTACCCTTGCTTCTGTGTAGTTTCACCAATTAATTAGTTTTTACAACATGTCTTAATATCCCTCTTAGTGTTAACATGCAATACAAGAAGTGTTATAGCACGCATGCATGTGTGTGTGTGTCTGTGTGTGTCTGTGTGTGTTGTCCTGTTTGTTCTGTTTTACAATTCCTGGCATTAGTTTGCCATTGAGTTCATTCCTTTCCTTCATGTACGTGACATGCATTAATGTAGTTGCCCCTCCCAGCTTTCTGGGGAAGCATAAGCAGGCACTTTCTATTTTGTGCGCGAGCACTTGGCCTTACTTCTTTCTGTGCTGGTGGCAGTAATAAAGATACTCGGCACAATAACTACGTGTGCACTTCCCTCTTCCTCCCTTTAGCCAGGAAGTGTGATTATTACTATGGCTGCTGATGATATTGTTATCCTATTTTGCAGACTTAAAAATAAAAAGAACCAGAACTGCTTGACTTTTCAAAGACATTAGCAAGTGCGTGGTGAGCCGGAATGGAGAGTCTTTTAGGAAACTGAAGTGGGTCGAAGTAGGGAGAAAGCAGGAGAAGACTCTCAACCTGGACAGCTTTTCCTTCTGGTTAGTGGGATGTCAGCTGAACCAACCTCAAGCCACTGCAGGGAGGCCATAGAGAAGCCCTCAGCTTGCCGCTGTCAGTGGGCACATGGTGGCACGCAGATGCAGGGAGATAGGTACAGGGGGTGTGCATTAGTTGCCATGAGAAAAGAAGAGAAATATAGTATATCCAACAAAATTATCTTCTACTTGGGCAACACTATAATTTATCGGACAGAGTAAAGAAAGAAACGGGAAGGGGGGTGTACTTGCCTTGATGACAGGGAAGAATTCTTGGCAGGGAGGCAAGGAAAGGCAGAGAGGAAAATGCTGAAGGGGTCTGGGGCCTGCCTTTGTAACCATGAAGTGCTAACACACTTTGGCTGCTCGGTAGCAGCAGTTGGCAGCAACAGAGGGCTTGGGTTTTGCTGTGGTTTTGAATGAACCTACAGTTTATACCCATGTCATTAGAAGATACAGAGGGAAGAATAAAATAAAGGCCCATGTTCCTCTTAAGTCCAGAATAGCCTTAGCAAATTACAGCAGCATACCCTGGTAGTTGAGTAGGCAGGCTCTGACATTATGTTGGCTTTCTCCACTTAACGCTATATGATTTGCACAAATTGCATAACCTCTCTGTGCCTCAGGAGAATTGTTGTTTTAGTATTTATAAAATATCCCATCACTTATAAAATAAGGATGATACTAGGACTTGCTTCAAAGCTGCTGAGAGAAGCAAGAGTTAATTTAAATAAAGCATTTAGAGCCGTGGCTGGTACATAGTAAATAATCAATAAATGGAACCGCTTACTATAATCTAATGTATGCTATGACTACTTGCAAGCCAGTTTAAGGAAATAATATTCTGAAAATTACTCTTTTCTTCCTGTCCTCAGAAGAAAAGAATATATAATTCCACATGATGAATCATAATGTAGAGAACTATCATCTTTTAGAAAATATTTGATTAGGTCTACCATTTGAAGAAGTCACTTCCCTTAATTGTGATGCTTTGATTTATTTTACCACTTAGTGTACTTATTCACTAATTGAATTTATTTGTTTGTTTTAGACAGGGTGGGGAAGTTAAAATTTTGTATTATTATGAAAATATATAAATTTAAGTTATTCTGCATACCAAATATAATGCATAAATAGAATCAATCAATTAAATTAGACACTAACATATTTCAACATATATCTGATGTACATTTGTTTATTTTATTTGACTATGGAAGAGAGATAACTTTTTTTTAAAGTTACTACTTTTGTTTTTCACTGGTGTTATTTTTACATTTATCATTTGGAGCACATAGATAATTCTAAACTAGTATTAAGGTCCCCTCAGATATAACCTGTTTATACGTTCCTTGGTTGTGAAACAAGTGTTAGAATAATAATCCTGTTTTTAGAATGAATCATTTGAGTTAAAATACAAAGAAATTTAAATCAGGTATTGAAATCCGTCTGCCGTAAAGTTTTCTCTGATTCCATTTACCACTACAAAACTCAGGACTGATGAGATGAACTCTTCTTAAGGACTTCTGAGTAGATATTGGTGATATTCCTGTCCTTCATGCCTTGATTTGAATCCAAAGAAGTGGGCAGTGACCCAAAGTTGTTGGCATGCAAGACCCATTGGAAAGTCACTATTTCAAATATTTGGAGGGTGACTTTTCTTCCTGCTGACAAATGTTTCTAGAAAAAAAAAAAATCCCATATTTTACATCAGTTGACCTCTTTGTTTGAGAGACTGGTTTATATTTGCCCTAAAAAATTCCAACAATTAGACAAAAATATGTCGTTCTTCTTTAGTTCCTGGCAAGAGTGGATGTAAGAGGAATAGAAAATTAACTTCTGCTTGCCTTACATAGCAATAATATTTTTTGTTTTTCATTCCATATTTAATTTTTCTATGCAACCTTAAAACAATTCTATACAATGCAGAAATCCATCTATTAATCATTATGAATTTTATTTCAAAAAATTTTTTAAATGACTCATTAAGAGACACAGGCAGACACAAAATTGCCTAAATCTATTTAGTCATCAGATAAAATCTAGGAGTTAGCTTTACCTGCTTTTTTTTTTTTTTTTTTTTTTTTTTTTTTTTTTTTTTTTTTTTTTTTTTTTGTAGATGAGTACAAGTGGCTGGAGGTATAATAAAGTAAAATGACTTTAAAGAGCCATCAGGGAGTTACAGAAATAAAATTGTAATTTATTTTGATGTTACATCAAATACCAAGAAATGAACTCAGAAGAGACTGAGTTGAAAATGGTAAATATATTGAGTATTATAAAAGGGCTCTATAATTTAACAGATTATTTTAATGCACATTTTAAATGATTGTGCAGGGAAAATAAAAGGAAGTGGAAATATTCTCCTAGAACACAATATATCAGTTACCTTTCTATTATATTGCTTTCTCTACTTTTAAAAAATACAAGATTTGAAACATCCTGGGAAGGAGTTTGTGTCAGAGGGAAGCACTAAGGAAGTTTATGGTAGGGTCCAAGTCACAGCTGGAGTGAGTTTAAGTAACCATGTCCCTTGCTCTCTAGTCTAGCGCAAAAATAAAATGATGGATGCTCATACTTAGATTATCATTAAAATACTTTTCTTGCTATTCATAAGGTGACCTTCCACTTGTATCCACTATCATCAATTCTCAATCATTCACAGTGAAAGGAAAGAAACCTCAGTGTGAATTGGTTCAAAATCTTTTAATTTTGGAAAATTTCAAAATGATTTGCTTTCCTCATTTCATTTAGTGTCAACTGATGTCCATGGGAGGTAGCAGATATTCACTCTCCAGCGATGGAAAGTTGGGCTGGGGTTAAAAAAAATCATGGATAATTTCAGAAAATGAGGAGATGTCCTATAGAAAATAGAGCGTGTAGTTTATTTCAGGAAGCACTTTCATGCGTGTTTGTACATGCAAATAGATACACCATTTTTATTAAAGAAAATGCAGTATACAAAGATTAATGCTTTCTAACCAACTTCCTGTAGCTTCTGTTTCAATGTATTTCAAACATTCTTTTTTCACAACATAACTTCATCCAAACCACTGTCCTCCAAAGGTCCAAGTTATATTAGAAAATCATGGAATCTGAATTTACAGTAAACCAGTTTCAGCTTGTTATTAGAGACCCATGTTAGGAAGCTGATCTACCTTTAAAATGTAATTATTTTCCTTAGTTTTATTCATAACTTTTTAAAATTCTATAGCCTGGCATTCAAATCAATTCATCTTTTGTCAAAAAAAAAAAAGCAAGGAGTAAAGACTAAAAGAAGCAATTACAAACACAAACCCAAAAGGTTTTTCATTCCCCCCAAAAAATCATTATGTATCGCAAAGGTAAAATGATTTCATAAATTGCCAGGTTTTTTAAATTTGTTATTAAGATATCCTGTAAAGTTGAAATCTCAAATTCCATAGGTGATGTACTTATTTAGAATATATTTAGCCATACGATCGTATTTTGTTTAAAATGACCTTTGATTTAGAAAATTTACAATAGTCTCTTTAGAAATTGAAGTATATAAATATTGACACACATATATATTAGTAACAGTCCTAACAAAACAGTCCCTCTTAAAACTCATTAACAATGGATGCAGATGGAAAGTCAAATTAACACGCGAATGTGAATAATTCAGTAAAAACATTTTTACTACTTCTGTACAATCCCCTGAATATTTGTACATTCAATTTTCTATGTCAGTTTCCATCATAGCTCATAGCTGTGTCTTTGAACGCAAACCTAAGAATGAGAATTGTAACATCTCTGGAAAACTGTGTTTTCTCTGAGAGCCCTCCAACTCGTTTCTGAAATTCAAAGGCACATTTTTAAGGAGTGATTTACAAATAATCCACCTGGCCTATAACAAGTAAAATTCCTATAAGTAAGAATGTTTCCTTCATATGAAAACAAGCTACAGGGAATCAAGAAAACCTTGGAGCCCATTCAGTCTCATTTTCTCTTTCGTAGATTAATAAGTTATGAAATGTCTTGGATAGTTTCCTCTGCAATGGCAATACATTTTTTATATTGAGATTCTATCCTGAAAGTATATCAGAAAAAAACAAACAAACTAAGTAGACAATTTTAACTACAGAATAGAAGGCCAAAGAGTAAATGTCTAATAAACCTACTTGAAATTGCATCCTACAGCTCCTTGTTCCTGTATCTCTGAAATGCATATATTTCAGCATCCATCAGTCAAGAATGGAGGGAAAGGGAGAGAATTGAACTTACCAGGCCTCAGGATGACCCTACATAATTTAAGCCTCTTGACACTTTACTTCCAGACTTCTCAATCATTCATATTTTTCTATTATGGTGAATAAAAATTCAGCTTAGCTACATTTCAATTCTAGAGTTTTCCTTTGTAAAAGGAAGTGACATCTTGCCTTTTGAATAGTCTTTTCTAATTGTCATTCCATTGTTGAAAAATAAGAGTATTAAGAATTTTGGTGACCACATAACTAATGGAATTTAGAAAATAAAGAACTCATAAATATTCAAAGGATCCTCTTGCTACTTCAAAGAAGAGAGATTTTTCTGTTTGTTTCTTTACAACAGTACGCATTTGCCATCACCCGCTAAACAAGTGAGAATCCAGAATATACAAAAAACAACCCTCCCATTTCCCAGCTATCTTCCAGCAATTCAGTTCAGGGTTTTATTTTATGTTACCATTATCTCTGATATGTTTTAATCTCTTACAAACCTAAGGACAAATTTTAAGGATCTAATATTGCATTTAAATAAATATAATAAAATATATTCTGTAGTACCACTAAGTTATAGCGAGCATGAGTAATTCAACCTTCCAAAAAATCAACTCATTTTTAAAATAAATAAATCTTTAGTTTAATAAAGACATTCAAATAGCGTTGCAGTCTGTTTAAGGAACCAATACTTGGAGAGATAGGAAAATAAACAGGAATTTTATGCATATTTATATATAAACATACTATCAAAACATAAAGGAAAAGCTGGGTTCTGAGGTGCATCCCTCAGTCTACTCCATATAACCCCATGTCTAGTGATGACATAACTGATAATTTGACTGAGGGACATCGGGAGTTGGGGTTCAGTGGTGATGGAAACAGAAAGTCCTCTACAGAAACCTACTGAATGAGCATGGATTGGAATCAAAAGGAATGTAAACACTATTGGGTCCATTCCTCTGTCCTTGGCTGAACTAAACAACAATCTGTTTTTAACAGCTGATAAGGCAGAATTTGAAGTCAGTTGCCTCAGAGATGTCTGCTGATTTGAACTGAGAGCATCTTTTCTTTACAACCTTTGCCCCATCTCATGCTGGACTTCTAAGAATATGTTAAGTTCGTTCTGAATGAAAACGCCAGGGTGTTTCTGAGGAAAGAGAAAAAGGATAGCAGTCATGTATGTGTGGACATATGTGAGGCGTGATCATATGCAAAGGGTATGTATGTGTGTAGTGTGTATGCATATGTATAGTTTATTTCCCTTGAGACCTTAAGAAACATCCTGTGGTTGCAGACCTTGTATTCCTTGGAGAGGAGAGCTGAAATGTTTGACATTTCAAAGCCCAGGAAGCCTTCTGGAACTGCAAACCGAGCAAAGCTGTCCCGTGAGAGGGCAGGAGGGGGCCAAGCACGGGCCAAGTCTTCCCTGGCTGTCAGCCAGGACTGGCCCCAGTTGTCACCCTTCACCCTGCCCTTTGCGCTGGGTGAAGGTGCAGGGAGGACACCCAGAGCGCACAGAGAGGCTGCAGTGAGCTCCTTTGATGAAACAAGGAAACCCGGGTATGTGGGGCCCTGAGCTGCCTTCATGGGTTGACAGCTGTGCTGTGCGAAGTGCGTGTGCTGTTTGGCAAACTGGCTTTTGGTTTTGGCTTCTTACAAAAGGAGCAGAAGGAGGAGCTGTCGTGGCTCCCAGTGCCCACAGGGCCCCCTCTCCTGGCCGCTGCGCGCCAACCACTGCTGGTGTGGAGTGCGTGCGCTCCTGTCTTTGTGAGCGTCTGTTTGTGTAACTGCTTACATGTGACTGTCAATCTATCTGTCTGTGTGACAGAGACATAGAGACGCCCACGGAAAGTTCCCTCTAGCAAAAAAATGCCCCTGGGGTTTTCCTTGCCACATCGCTGGCACCCGGTCGGCCGCGCCTAGGATGCTGTCACTGTCATTTCCTTATTTTGCTTCCTCCCGCGTGATTTATTTACAATTCTGCAGGCGTGAGAAATGTGCGCCTATTGAAGCCTTCTGTCTGGGACCTTACTTCTTTGCAGAGACAAAGAGTTTGAGAGGAAAGAAGAACCTGAAAGTGGGTAAGCACTCCGCCCCTCCAGATTGTAAAAGGGAATAGTTAAGAGTCCGGGACCCAGGCGCAGACTCTGGGGATTGGAATCCCGCTCGCTGGACCACTTCAACTAGCCATATGCCTTGGGCAGAGAGCTGCTGCTCGGTGCCTCCATTTCTCCATGTGCTGAGTGGGGGCAGTAACCGCGCCTCGCGCATAGAGTTGTGAAGATGAAATATATGTGAAACGCTTAGAACACGGCCAGTTGTTATGTGTTAGATACTAACATCATCCTCAGCGTCGCTGTGCTCAATTTGGAGAAGGACCATTCTGGCCACTCTCCCCACCCGTTGGCACTAGATCTCTGTACGTGCCCATGTCCCAGTGCAAAGGCGAGACCGCACCCTAACCCGCCCGCTCCACGCCCTCCAGCAGCTGCAGCAGCCTCCGGCCTCCTCCGGCCTCCTCCACCCTCGAAGATCTGCTCTGGGATCCCCTCCCCACCTGTCCCGCGCGCCACACCTGGGAGCGCACTGGGAAGATCAAGGTGCACCAGGCAAAGGATTTTCTCAAGCGCGCTGGTCCCTCCCTCTCCTGGTGGAAGAGCGCATTGGGGGTATTTTCCTACCTGCCCCAGGTTTTTGCCCTTCTTACTGCCGCCGAAAGCCAGTCCTTGGTATGTGCCCGTAGATCGATTGGAGGCCTGTAGAGGCGTCTCCCCGCCCAGAGAGGACTTGATGGAGTTGAGTTTGGCCCGCGAACTGCCGAGCTGTGAGCTCTCCACCATCAGCACCGCGGCCAGTAGGAGCAGACAGCGGGAGGAGTCCTTGCCCCGCATCCACGCGGCCATATCCGGACGAGGGGTCCCGGGGAGGGAGGCGCAAAGCCCGAGGGATTCTGATGCGGGGGAGGGAGGACCCGACTCCGGGCCACTCACTGGGGGCGCGGAGGCTCGCAGACTCTGTTCCCCAAGCCCTTTTGGCTGCGGGGGCCCAGCACCTTGCGAACTCAGTCCCACGCCTCAAACCAGGAGCTAGCGCGACCCAGGCGAGACCCACTTCACCACCAGGGCAGGAAGTTCTGTAGTAGCTGCAAGCAATCCCAGGTGACCCGCCTTCTCGCCAAAGAGGCGTGACCCGAGGTGCCAGAAGACTCAGCCCCACGGACCGCACGGCTTCCGCTGCTCCCGGCCCCGCACCTCCGCGGTCCCGCCCGGGTCTCCGCGGTCCAATGCTCCGGATCGCTCAGAAGGTCTACACTAGTCCCTTCTATGCTGGCCTCCGTTGCTTTTCTCCCCTCTTTTTCTCCCCTACTGGAGTCCTCCTTTGCAATGTCAGCCGGCGCTATACTGGGAGATCAGGATCCGCTCCAGACCGAGCCCCCGAGGTCTGAGGCCGGCCGAGGTCCCGCCACGCGCGCGCACAGGTTCCCGGAGAGTCAGCCCCACGTTCCCACCCGGCGCCGCCAGGGACGCCGCCGCGATGCTCCTGGCGCTCGGTCCCGCGCTCCTCTCCCGCGGTCTCCTGCTCCGCGCGTCTGCGCTCCCGCCGCCGCCGCCGCCCCCTTGGCTTTTTATAGCTTCACTTAGTGGTTTTTTCCCTCCGCCCCCAATTCAAGAGTGACAAAGAGTGAAAACGCTTTTCTCACCCCCCATGTTCCCGCCCCCCTCCCCGCCTCCCCTCTGCGGCTTCCCCTCCTGTTTCTCCCTCTCTCCCCCCTCCCATCTCCCTCCACCCCACCATTGAGAAAATGGGTTTCGCCCCCAGGGGAACGTGAGGGCTCCTGACGCCTAACGACAGCCCCAGGGGCTGGGAGGACCTGTGGGAACAGACGGGGTGCCCATGTGGAAGTGGACAGCGGCTCGCGGCCGCCGCGCCCGGGGACCGCCAGCCCCTTCCTTCCATCCTGGTCCCTCTTCAGCCCGAGACTCCGCGGGGAGCGCTGCGAAGCCCCACAGGAGACGGAGGGGGGTGGGCAAGTGGGTGTTAATACTGTGGTCTGTGCGCTCAGGCTGGGCTCTAGCCGGTGCCTCCCAGGGGCTGGGAGAGGCGGGCGCTGTGCTGGCGCGGCTGACGGGGTGCCCAGCGATCCGGAGGGGGGCTGTGTAACCCGGGAAAGGCCACCAGCGAAAGGTTGGAAAGATGGTCCTTTCTCTCTCCTAGGAAGCGTTTAGGACTTTCTATCTCGGTATTCTCCACACAAACACGCACGCAGCCTCTATCCCTGTCTGTGAGGGGCTGGGAGGAGTGGGGTGCGCTCCAGCGCGTTCCCTGGGTTTGAGCCTCACAGCTCCACCGGGATCCCTACCGCGCCAGGCAGCTGCCCCCTTCGCAAAGAGGCAATCCCAGAGAGGAATGTCGGGGACAGGGCGCCCTTTGAGTGCCGCCTTGCACGGCGTCCTGTCTCCAAGCCCCTGGGAATTCCATGGGAAACTCTCCTTCCAGACCCCGCCGCTCCCCAAGTCCGGTTCGCTGCTGCGAAGATCCAAGGAGGCTCCGAGAAGAGTTGGGGCGTGCGGCGCTTGGGGGCGCCAGTGGCAGCGGCCGGGCGAGGCGCGGGAGTACTGCAAGAGATAAGTTGTCCCAGGCAAGCTCCTGGCTCAGAGAGGTTTCGCCCTCAAAGGGCAACCGGAGCTTCCAAAGCAAGGCGAGGGCTTGCTCCGAAGTTGTTGCATTTCTCCTTCTCTGTCTCCAATGCCTGCGCACAGGGAAACCAAGGCAGTACAGCCCAGCGTGGGGGCCAACGGCTAGGGGCGGAGGCGTCTCCCCGCAGCTGCACCGCGGAAATGTTCCTACCTGGTTCCTTCGCCTTCACACCTGATCCTGGCACACACCAGCCAGCCCTTCCAGGAGTGAGAGTTCACACATGTCGCTCAGTGCGAATGGTAGTGACTCTTTTCTTTTTCCCCCAAAGAAGGCCGAGTCTAAAGTGTGAATTTATAGCTGGGTTCTCTCAGACAGCACCAGCTTTGTGAGTCTGGATAATTCTTCATTTTCAGAAAGTTTTTGTTGTTGTTGTTGTTGTTGTTGTTTTAAATACACAAGCAAAGGGGGAATTAAAACTTGAGGAGCCCTCTGGCATATTTCGTTATTATCTTTGGATTGCCTTGTGCTTCCGTAGACTAAGATTTTCACATTTAAAAATGTCTTTTTACTTTTTAAAAATATGTGCCCAGGAATGGATTTTTAAGGACAAGTGGAGCATTCCAGGCACCAGAGGAGGGAAAGGAAAGTGACCCGGCTCTATAAATAAGGACTTGGGGTCAGAGCTCAGACTTCACAGAAGGGCGTATCTTTTGCCTTTACTCTGATTTGTCAGTCAGAAAACATTAGAGAAATGGAGAAATTAAGTTAGGAGTCGACTGGTTTAGATAGTTTTCAATAGTATTTTAAGCAAAAGGTAAAGACAAAAAAGCACTAGCTCGCTATGTGGCAAGAAGTCACTCTGCATCTATTTTGAAGGGTGTAGGTATCCACCTTCTGCTAAAGAACAGACTCTGATGAACCAAAAGAAAATTTGAAGTCACTTCCCCTGTTTATGTCAGTTCCCTCTTTCTTTTTTTAAATAATACTTTATCGTTGAAAGTATTACACATGTCCCCTTTTTGCCCCATTGACCCCTTCTAGCCCCCACCACCCCCCCATGCCTTCAGCACCCTATTGTCTGTGTCCATGGGTTGTTCATATATGCATACAAGGTCCTTGGTTGATTACCTCCTATCCACCCACCCTCCCTTACCTTGCCTCTGAGATTCCACACTCTTCCATGCTTCCATGTGTCTGGATCCATACTGTTCATCAGTTAATTTTGTTACTTAGATTCCACATATGAATGTGATCATGTGACACTTGTCTTTCTCTGAGTGACTTAGTTCACTTAGCATGATACTCTTCAAGTCCCTCCATGCTGTCTCAAAGGGTAAGAGATCCTTCTTTATTCTGCTGCATAGTATTCCATGGTATAAATGTACCCACAGCTTTTTTATCCACTCATCTACTGATGGGCACTTGAGCTGTTTACATGTCTTAGCTATTGTAGACTGTGCTGCTGTGAACATATGGGTGCATACATTCTTTCTGATTGGTGCTTCAGGTTTCTTGGGATATATTCCTAGAAGTGGGATCACTGGGTCAAATGGCAGTTCCATATTTAAATTTTTGAGGAAACTCCACACTGTTTTTCATAGTGGTTGCACCAGTCTACATTCCCACCAGCAGTTCCCTCTTTCTTTACCTCAAACCAAAATAAGATCCCACCTAACTATTGTGATAGTACTGCTAAAAAAGAAAAGTGATATACTCAGCATATTTACTCTCAAGAAACCCCTCAGCTTGGAGTATCATGATAAAGAGATTACCTCAAAGGCTTACCAAACACTCTACAAACTCCCAAAGTCAATTTTTACAGTTAAAAATTAAAATTCACATGAAATTCACTTGCACAAATATATATATATATATATATATATATATATATATATATATATATATAATTGTACTGTGGAATCAAATGCTAAAACATACAGAACTATATCTTAGGACTAAAAGGAGGTAAAACCTAATTTCATTTATGATCCAAATGCTCTCTGTGAAATAGTGTAACAGACAGAAACAGACACACAGAAACCGTATGTTGACAAGTAGATATGCATGCACAAAATCAACTAACTGCAAATAAACATAGTCTTTGGATTACTGTCATAACCCCACATGTGTTTCCTCCTGTGTTTAATAAGTATGAAGATAGGGGCTTCATATTTAATTAGAAAAATAGATTTTAATGCCTCTTGCAATAACATCATTAGGAAGAAAAGTTATAAAAGCAACACTGTATAGAAAAGTAAGAATAGGATCCTCTTGTCCAGAAGAAAGTACCCCTGTGGACAGTTTTCCCTTTGCCCATTCTTCCCTTGTACTTAGCTCCTCCAGTTCTGGGATCTTTTTAGTTCCTAGAAAAACCACAACTATCTCAGCAATTGTTTCTGGATCCTGGCTTCCTTCTGAATACTTAACCCCAAGGTTAGCTAAAAGTATACCTCATCACCTTATTCTAGTTTTCCAGCCCATTGTCTCTCTCTCTGCATTAGTAAGCACTTCTTACAACAGTCTAGCAGTTGTTCATGCACTCACTGCATATTTATTAAGTTTAGGACCCTGAAGATACAAAGGTGAATCAGCCAGGGCCTTGGCCATGGAGAGGCTTGCAGTCCACTGTCAAGGCCATACCTCACTGAAACCTGCCCTTGGCCTCTCTCCGGAGTTGCTGCTCTGAGCCTTCCTCCGTCTCATTCACTATTGAAGTCTGCCCATCCCAGCCTCTTAGGGTAGCTGAAACTTCCGATTTGGATTGCATTCGTGTGACCTTTGGAATAAAAATCAAAATAGAGACAGTCCCCAGAGTCTTTCCTTTTTCTCATAAGTAACATGTATATTTTAATATTGTATAGGGAAACAACACTCCTACGTTTGTGGTTGAACCCAAAGACATGACACTAGTTGTGGCCATTTTAGGTTAATAAAAACAAAAGCGTGGTACTCTGGCAAACTTGGGAAGGGAGATTAATTTTTAGTAGTTCCTATAGGACCCCAAGTCATCTTGTCCACACAAGATGGACATGAAAGACCTTCATCTTGTTGAATGTTAAAGGGTTTGGAGAAGACAGTTATGTGGCTTTCATCCATAGTAAACCAGGCTACCTGATTCTATATTCTAGCAATACTCACGCTTGTATTTCCTCACGTAAGAGTTTATGTTTCTCAGTCTGCCTGAAAAACAACAGTACCATGTATTGATGTCCTTGTATTGATTGCATTTCCTATTTGATCCCTGCTATAAATTCAGCTGTTAACTGTCTTCTGCCTTGATCTGAGGGTCGACAGGACCAGTTAATGAGAGAAGGCCTTCTTACTCACATTTGAGGCACTAGCTGTGCTTAACACAAACATGCACAAGTGAAGTGGTTCAAGGTAATGTAATTGCTTAGCCAGTGCTTATTTTATCCTTGACATATCAATCACCTTCTTAGTGCTTTATCTGCCACCCAAATGAAGAGAATTACTGAACAGATACCTTTCTTAGAGCCTGAACTTAACTAATAAAATATGTGCAAGTAATATAGTCAGAAACTCAGGTAGACACATTTCTATTGGCTCATGAGTGATGGAACTGAAATTAGAAACAATCTCCAAATGTGATAACATTTGTGATATATAATTTCTGCCATTTCTACTCACTGCATAGCCTTCTTGGTGGTCCACTTACACCGATTGCTGAGTCCTGGCAGTCTATTTTGAAATTCATTTTGAGGAACAGTACTATACTTGGCAATGAAAGAGAAATACCTTTAATTCTTGAGAGAGGTTCATTGCAAAAAATTTCATCTTGATGAACAACAAAATAAACAACATTTGGATAACCTGGACAAGTGGCTTCCAAACTTTGTTTCTTAGCCCTCCAGGGTTCTACATAAATCACACAAGGAAGTTAGAGCTGGGGGGGTTTTGACAGGACCTCATGGGAGAGGGCTCTAGTAACAGACTTTTTAAATGTCTGTTTTTGTTATTATTTTTATTGGGGGGAGGGCAGATTTCGTTTCTTCCAGGCCTCTCTCCATGGCTTGCAGATGGCCTCCTTCTCACTGAGTAGTCCCTCTGTCTTTGTCCAAATGTCCTCTTCTTATAAGGACACTAGTGATATTGGCTTAGGGACTATCATAAAGACCTCATTTTAATTTAATTACATTTTTAATAATCTTCTTTCCAAATGTGTTATATTCTGAAATGCTGGTGGTTAGGGTTTCAACATATGAACATTTTTTGAGGGGGGGGGGCACACTTCCTTCATAACATGGATTTATAGGCATCATGTATATTAAAACATTTGGGGAAAGAGTAACGTTTCTGAAACTCTACCAGAGTTCTTAAATTTAATGTGAGAGATGTGTTATACACTTAAAATATTATTTAAATTTGTCTATTACCATTTTACTTTTGGCCTGTGCTAATGTTATTAACTTCCTGACCTTTCTTCTTTGTGTGAATTATGGCTAAACATGAACCCAGCTGACTGAGTCTGAATGTGATTGTCAAGATTTCACCGGGCCCTGGAAAAGAAAACAAAGACTACAAGCTATGTGCCAGGGAGCTAAGGTCATTTCTACCTTGAAAAACAGCACGCTTTTAATGAAAGATGGAAACAATAAAATATAGGAGTAGATGATACAAAAATGAAATCATGGTAGAACAAAGAAAAAGGAAATGGCAATCAGAAATAGAATTGGTCTAGCAATCAGCAAGCTCTTCTGTTACTAACTTAATTTGTCCATTTGTTTAATTTGATTTGTTCAATTTATTCAGTAAATTAATAGTCACTTGGAATCACAGTAACTTTAATTAATTCAAGGCAGTACTAAATATGGGGAAGCAGAGGGACTATCTAATTTCATTGAAAGTGCTCATGAAATCATTTTTTTAATGTATGTGTACTTTGACCACTAGGTTTTTAAAATATCAAAAAACATGAGTTAGAATAAGCTTAAATTTAGTTTAATTTTTATTGTTTTTTTTTTACTTCTTTCTGAAATCCATTAAATGCTATTTTGGGTTTTTAATATCAAGTATATAAGTGCAAATTTGTATATACCTAAGATCAAATACTGTCTCCTAGAACACAGCAACTAGTTCCATGTTCTAAAATTGGGTTGGCTTTATTCTCTATTACCCATGGTGTGTTTTCATTAATAAGAAAATAAAATTCTTAATTATTTGATCAATTTGCCTTTTAGGAATCAAGCTGTATTATACACATATGAGCTTTATATGTAACAGAATTATTCAAATTTGGAAAACTATTATTTTCTTTCCTTAACACTGGAGCTGACATTGAGCCGAGGATTATGCAAACTGGCACCCTTTCTAACATGAAAAGCAAACTACATTTACAACCTTCTAAGTACTATTTTCGAATTCATGGAATTACCTGATTTTCCTTCTATATGTTTCCATAATTGTATTAGGTCATCCATTAAAAAAACTCATAATTGCAAGTTCTGGTCAAAAGTTATACTTGTTACAACACCATTTACAGCCAAAGACTGTTAAATATAAGTTAATTTGTATACTTTCTGAATATCTCACACATGGTCCTCTGATTTTCTTTTCCAGTGACCATTTAATGTTAAAATGCCTGTAAGGAAACCACTGTAAGTAATCCCTCTAAGTAAATCTATGTATGTGGTGAATGGAAATTTCAACTTATCATGATATTATTGATGACAAGAGGAGACCTCCAGTTAACTGTCAGAGATTTGCTTTAAAAAAAAATCAATGATCTTACACAGTTATTATTAGTCTACAGGACTAGGAGAGGTTCAAGTTCATGCAGCAGAGGGCAGTAATGCACATTTATCAATGGTAAGAAGGATAAAGAGTTAGATTATTACAAAGTACTCTTTCTGGAAAAAAGTGTTTACAGGCCTTTTTTATATCAATGTTAGTGAATGGAAGGACTTGACAAAATAAACAAACAAACAAACAAAAAAATACTTTCTACTCCTCTCATGAAGAGCTTGCAATACTTCTCAAATCTTAGATTGCCAAGATTTAAAACAAGCAAACAAACAAAAACAGGCAGCTTTTTCTTGCCCAACTACACATGAGAGCCACTTTCCTTTGTCCAGGTCTATATGCAGAGGCTGCTCATAGGGCATTGAAGTCTATTGTGAAAATTCAAACCACAGGCGAATAAACAATGTTGTAAATGGTCCAATGAATGTGCAGAATGCATTAGAAATTAATACCTATGTAATCCCACTTGCTACCACTACATTCTCAAACTTTCTCTGACTACTTGTACAAAGGTACAGACAAAATAGTTTGAGAATCTAAGAAGTCAGAGAATATTATTTACAAAACCTTCCCTAGAACCAGAACACAAGATTTAGAAAACCACAATGATTGGGAAGACATTGAAATAAGGACTAGCAAAGTATGCAATTGCCTATAGAACTCAATATACATAATAGTCTTCAGAGAGAGAGAGAAAGTATTATATAATGGCTATATGCAATAACAAGTTGAAAGAGAGAGAGAAAGAGAGCAACAAGCCAACCTCTTTGTGAATATTGATGTGATGAAATAACTAAATAATAAAATAGTAATAAACTAAATGCAACAATCCTTTTAAACAATACACCATAACTAAATGGGGTTTATTCAGAAATTTGAGGTTAGGAAATCCATCAATATGCTCCCTTAGTATAATAGAGCTAAGAAGAAGAATATGACCATCTCCATAGATGCAGAAAAAGCATTTGGTTACACTCAACCAACATCATTCATGCTAAAAATTAACAAATAGAATGGAAATGTATGGCCATACATTTATACCTCATAACAAAAGTTAGCATCTTTATTTAGTAGGGAATCACTTGATGCTTAAATTAAAAAGCAAGAAACAAGGTGAGGATGACTACAATCTCTGTTACTGTTGAGCACTGTGCTCAGTCATTCAATCAAACCACAAAAATCAATTATAGCCATAGAATCAGATAGGTAAATGTAAAACTATTTCTATTTGGACATAATGTAAGTGTACATCTGGGAAACCAAAAAACAAAACAAAACAAAAAAACACACAAAAAAACAAAAACAGAATTTACTGAAAAAAAATAGTTTTTTTTAAAAAAATATTTTATTGATTTTTTTCAGAGAGGAAGGGAGAGGGATAGAGAGTTAGAAACATCAATGAGAGAGAAACATCGATTAGCTGCCTCTTGCACACTCCCTACTGGGGATGTGCCCACAACCAACATACATGTCCTTGACCGGAATCTAACCTGGGGCCTTTCAGTCTGCAGGCCTACCCTCTATCCACCGTGCCAAACCGGTTAGGGCGAAAAAATAGTTTTTAAACTTAATATCCAGCAATCACTAGTCTTCATATATAAGAAAGAAACAATGTAGAGGTTAGAATGGGAGAGAAGATACCATATCAATTGCAAAAATGTAACAATACAATTATATATATACATATATATACTAAAAATGTATAAAATCTATATGAAAACAACAAGTATACTCAAAAGATTGAAAAAGTAGACTGAACCAAGTGGAAAGTTACACAGTATTGTTGGAGCAGAAGCCTCAACATTATAAAGATGTGAGCTCTATCCAAATTACTTAATAAATTCAATGTAATCACAGTAAAAATACATCATGTTTCTTTTTCCGTGAAACGTGATTTCAAAATGCATTGAATTTAATAAAAAATATTTTTGATGACTAACCAACAATGTTCAAGAAAACTCTGAAAAAGAAGAGTAATTGCAGAAACCGGTTTGGCTCAGTGGATAGAGCATCGGCCTGCAGACTGAAAGGTCCCAGGTTTGATTCCGGTCAAGGGCATGTATTTGGGTTGCAGGCACATCCCCAGTAGGAGATGTGCAGGAGGCAGCTGATCGATGTTTCTCTCTCATCGATGTTTCTAACCCTCTATCTCTCTCCCTTCCTCTCTGTAAAAAATCAATAAAATATATTTAAAAAAAAAAAGAGTAATGGTTGAAGAGATGGAGATAAGCCATTAATTTTTTATTGGCTCATTGTAAGACAATGTGACACAATAGGAAACTCAGAAGTATACTCAATTGCATATGGGCATTTAGTATATGACAGGAGCAGCATCCCAAGTCTGTGGGCTAAAAGGTGGACATTTAAAGCCTTGGTTTAACTAGATAGGCATACGAAAAAAGTTAAACTTGATCTATTTCTCATACTCTAACAAATAAATTCCATGTTGATCAACAATTTAAATGCAAAAAATAAAACAGTGCAAGCAGTAAAGGAATACATGGATACATTGTTCATAAACTGAATTCTTCCATAACCAGAGAAATGCTCTTCTGATTTAAAATCAAAGAGTGATATAGGAAAAAAATGGAAAACTGGATTTCATAAAGGTGATCTTTTTCATGGCAAAAATCACTATAAACAGAGATAAAAAATTATGACAAACAGAAAAATTTATTCACATATTATAGCAGAGATAAAGGTGAAAATCCCGCTTGTCCAAAGAGATTTTTTTAAATGAAAAAGAGAAGTCTAACAACTCTAGAAATAAAATAGCCTGGAGCCCTGGTCAGTGTTGCTCAGTTGGTTGGAGCATCCTCCTGAAACCAAAAGGTGTCAGGTTTGATTCCTAGTCAGGGCACATACCTAAGTTCCGGTTCTATCTGGTTCTATCTTTGGTCCAGGTGTGTGCAACCAAACTTCTCTCTCTCTCTCTCTCTTTCTCTCTCTCTTTCTTTCTCTCTCTCTTCTTTCCCCTCCCTCTTTCTTTCTCTAAAATATAAAAAAAAATTCTAGAAATAAATAAATAAGTCTGGAGATATGAACAAAGAGCTTAGAGAAAAATATGAAATAATCTAAAATATGAAAAAGTTTATACAATAATAAAACTATACCAATATGTCATTTCTTATCTATAATACTGCAGAAAATTCAAATGTTTAACAATATCTCTATGACAAGCATATTCATACATGTTGATGAGAATACAAAATAACATTATCCCTTGTGGGGGGAATTTGGGAAACTAGCAAAATTACATGTTAATTTTCCCTTTGACTTAATGGGTAATCCATTATTAGGAATCTATTCCAAAGGTACACTATTAAAATAAGGAAAAGACATAGACACAAGGGCATTTACTGTAGCACTATTTGTAATGTTTGAAAAGAATCTAAATGTCCACAAATAGGGCATTGGTTTAATAAACTCAAGAACTCCACAATGGAGTTCTATGTATCTGTAAAAAGCAATGAATGTTATGTTTATGCTAGAGGCCCGGTGCACAAAATTTGTGCATTGGGGGGGTTTGTCCCTCAACCCAGCCTCTCCAATCTGGTACCCCTCAGGGGCTGTCCGACTGCCGGTTTAGGCTTGATCCTGATTGGGCCTAAACCAGCAGTAGGACATCCCTCTCACAATCCAGGACCACTGGCTCCTAACCACTCACCTGCTTGCCTGCCTGCCTGATTGCCCCTAACCACTTCTGCCTGCCAGCCTGATCTCTCCCTAACTGCTCCCCTGCCAGCCTGATCTCTCCCTAACTGCTCCCCTGCCAGCCTGATTGACCCTAACTGCTCCCCTGTTGGCCTGATTGTTCTCAACTGACCTCCCCTGCAGTGACCTGCCTCCTCCATGTGACCCGCCTCCTCTGCATGATGCCGCCTAGGCTTTTATTATATAGGATACTACTATGGAGTGATCGCCAAGACGTATCATTAAGTGAAAACAGAAGAAAAAGAAAAAGCAAGATGCAAAACTGTATGTGCCCTTAACCAAGAAAGGGTAGGTTATAAATATATATCTATTACTGTATCTCTACCTATGTGTCTTTGCTTATGATTTTTTTAAATAAAAACAAACCACCACAAAAATGAAATGGAGAACAAGACTATGGTGGAGGTGACTATGGATATAAACTACTCTTATTTCATAGAGTTGGCTATGTAACCATATAAATATTTTGCATATTTATAAAATAATGATTCATTATAGAACTCTTTTTAACAATCAGACTGTTAGTGGTAGGGTTGGTATCATTATCCTGAGACTGTTCTGTGTCTTCTATGGAGTTATAATTACTTTTGTGTGGTGTGAGTCCAGGATTTTTGATATTGGACAAAGGAGAAACAGATTTAAGAGCCATGAGGCTAAATAGAAATAAGCTGTGCATAGGGGAATTTGATTTTCAGTACCCCTCTTACCTTTTGGCTAAAAGGATCCTGGGCTATTTTGCAGAAAATGCTAACTTCAAATCTGAAGTAGAAAATATAGAAAATCAGCCTTATTATCTTGACAAATCAGATAGCAAGGAAATTATAAAAGACTGCTTGGGATCATGTTCGAAGGATTTAGGAGCCAATTTAAAGAGTCTTTGCTGGGCAAATGTGAATCAATAAGAAAAATAACTGCAATATACTGAAATTCATAAAATAGATTTAGACCCACCAGTTCATAGCAATATAAAAAGATCATTGATAACCTCTGGATGATGCAAATAGTCAGCTTCCTGTTTTGAAAAATCATAAAGAATGGGGGGAAAAAGCATTGATTTTGCTTTTGCTTGTCTCAACATACCTCAGGATGACCAAATAAATTGTCAAGAAGTTTTCTTCATATAGGGGTTAATATTTGAAAAGTAAATGATAGAATTAAGATATCATCATTTTGTAATGCCTAAGGCATTATGGAATCTAGCCAATCATCATCAACTTCTGATGACATTACAGAAATTGAGATAGCCAAACATTATGTGCTGTGTGATGGAAGTTCACATTACCATCTATCAAGTTGTCTTGCCAAAAAATTTAATCTGCATCTCATCAAGCATCTAGATCAAAGTATGAATGTCAGATGTACTGGGAATTGGGAGGAACATGTTAAATAGTACCATGGGGATTAAATTAGCAAAATCCTGATCGTGTGCAAACCTCTATGCAACAATGACTCAATTTTTATGAACAGCAGCAACAACAACAAAATACAAAGAAAAGAGGGTGATGGAAAAAGAAACCAATGAAATAAAAAATAACTAAAAGATACATTAAACAGTTGTAATGCATTGATCACACATGGATCTGATTCAGGCAAACAAATTGAAAATTTTTTATGATGGATAGTTGATAAACATAGGAGCTATTGTTAATTTTATGGTGCAATCACAGTTATTGTGGATGAGTTTTTCGAGAATTTTTACCTTCTAAAGATACATACTGGGATATGTCCAATATAAGATGGCTTTATGTCTGGGATTTGCTTCAGTATAATTTTGGAAAGGGGTGAGTGCATTGAAAAGTAATTGAAATCTGCTTGGTCATGAGCTAGTAATTGTTAAGTTGGATGGCATGTACATATGGATCCATTATACTCTTCTACATCTACAGCTTTGAAAATTTCCAAATATAAAAGTAATAACAGCGATAATAATAACAATAATTATAAGGCAAAACCCCCAATTATACAAACAGGTGGCTCTTGGGGCAAAACATTATCATAAATAGTGATCACAGAATTTTATATTCTTCTATTTTTTTCAAAAGAATTGAAAAACATTAATACATTGGGTCTGTAAGTATCCTAAAGGCAGCATGAGGACTTCACCTCATCTAAACTCTTCTTCTATAACAAGTTTGCTTCAGTGCCACTCTCCATATAAGAATGCTCCTCTACTTATGATGGGGTGATGTTGGATAAGCCCATCATAAGTTGAAAATGAATCTAATTCAGCTAATTTACTGAAAATCATACCTTACATTAACCTACCTTAAATACACTGGCAGCACAGTACACTAGCAATGGTTCTCAACCTTCCTAATGCCGCGACCCTTTAATACAGTTCCTCATGTTGTGGTGACCCCCAACCATAAAATTATTTTCGTTGAACATTTCAACAAAGCTGAAACCCATAACGTTGGTTTAATCCATGGAAGAGAAGTAGGATTGAGAAAAATGCGTTGATGAAAAATACTTTTTATTAGATACATTCCAATATTAATTAAACTTTTTATAGCACATTTGTATTTTTGTTTTATTCATGTAAATGTTAACATATACAGTACTTAATGTTAACATATCCAAGTATTACTTGAGCAGGTAGAAAAAAAAATTTAAATGTTAAAGTCCAGGAAACACTGAACAAGAGCACAAGACATTGAGGAAAAAAAATCTGACTTTAAAATAATTAGTAAAAAGTCTAAAATTCTATCAATTAAACATTCTATCAATTTTCAACTTTACCACTAATAAAGACAAATAAGAGCATTATGGCCTATTTTTGGAATGTAATACTTTATTTCCTTTTATAGACATGCTTTCTTGTATTTACTTTGGCTGACACTAAATAAATAAAGTGAATTCTCTAAGCATTCACATTCCCTGGAAAAAAGAAGCCATAAATTGTGTCACAGTGGCAGAGGCAGGGCTGGGAATAAATACTCAGAAGATTCAAAATATATTATTTTTGTCAAAAATAGGGAGCCTCATTTTTTTGTTTTTGTAATTTTTCCCCAAAATATCTTAGCTCTATCCACAGGTTTTGATATTGACAAATGTTTATACAATATATTTGTATACATAAAACTACAATTGACAAACACAATTAAAACTGATCTCAATAAATGTTATCAGCTACCAAGTTACTTTACAATGATGAAGCCTACACTTTCCATATATTGAAGCCTAGAGGCCCGATACACGAAAATTCATGCAAGCATAGGCCTTCCTTCCCCTGGCTGCGGGCACTGGCTTCCTTCCAGCACCTGGGACCTGGCTTTCCTCCTCCAGCCACCAGCAGTCACCCGGACCAGGCTGGCTTCCCTCGGGCCCCCCCGCTTCATCCAGGAGGACATCCAGAGTCCGGAATGACATCCGGAAGACAACCGGTCTAATTAGCATATTACCCTTTTATTATTATAGATTCTGGTCAATAACTGGTTCACAGTTACCCAGTGGCAAGGCCGAAACTGAACTTCATCTGGACTTTATTTGAGCAGTTCCCAACAAATTCCACTCAAGTAAGGTCTGCACATTATCCTTCTTGGACGCTAGAGGGAGGTTGTTTGCAGTTTTCCACTTTCAGGCATTTTTTGCAGCAAGCCTGTCTTTTTGATCATCATCCAGTCTGTGACTGCACGTGTTCACCCGTGGCAACGTTGCATCCTTAAGCCCTATCAAGGAATTACATTTTTAAGAACATTCTTTTAACATACATGGAATAGCCAGCAATTTAAAAAATAGTTCACATTTATTTATAAAATGAGATTCTAAGTTGGGGAAATGTAAAATAGGTAAAAAAAAAATAACATCTAGCCAAAGTAGACTGTCAGTCAGACCTTGTGAATTTAAACATATTTACAAATCAAAATACATGTTTAAGATGCAATAGCTAAACTTTTAGAACCTCAGTGGATATAACTAACTTGTAATAAAGTATTTTGGTAGAAAATAATGTAATTATATTATTTGTGTTCTCATCTCCCTCTACTCACCTCCTTGTTCTCAATCCTAATACATTAGCCTCATTACTGTTGCTCAACCTTCCAGACACATGCTCACCTGGGAACTTCTCTGACCATAACTTCTTCCTGCCAATGTCTGTGCGGCTCATTCCTTAACCAGTTTCAAGTTTTTGCCCTATTGTTACCTTCCCAACCAAGTCTATCCTACTTAAAATTGCACTGTTACCACCACAAAGCCCTCCTAATCTCTTTTAACTTATTTTTTTCAATGGCTTTTATAAGTTTATACTATTCCACATTTTTTACTTATTAATTATAGTGATTGGGGCATATGTTCTCCACTAATATGTAAGTTCAATGGAGGTGAAGATTTTAGTATATTTTACATATCAATGTATATCTAACACCAAGATGAATGCCTGGCACGTAGAAGGTACTAAACGTTAAAATACTTAAATTCTCTCCAATTCGGGTCAATAAAACATTATTGCTTTGTACTTGAATTTAATAATATTTTTCATGATCTCGACATCTGTTATTAAAGTAAGGTTTTCCTACCAGGAAATCATGCAAATATAATAGCATTATCTTTCTTTGATATAGAGTCTTACCCTACAAATACTGATGGATAGCTATCGTAACTTGTCTTTCTTGTGGTTTGGCACTTGAAATCCTCATTTTTTTCAATTACTAAGAATAAGAAATCCTTTTGTCATTTTTCCCTCTTTTCTTATGGTCATTATAACTTATATGTATTTTTCCACTGGGGTTGAAGCAGTATAAAAGATGGCTTAGAACAGGAATAACCATAAGCAAAATTGTGACGTTAAACTAAGTAAATCTTTGATGTTGTGCCAACAAAAATAATCTAATATTCCATCTCCCTTAGACACTGCCCCTCAGAAAACTGTTTTATCACTAGCCATCAACTAATCCCTGCTAGAGCACCATCCCTGAGTGGCTTAAAATATTACTGCCTCTTTAAGGGGATATTTGTGTTTTAAAAAACTGGACAACTCCAAGACCCCTAGAATTCAAAAAAGTACATCTCTGTATCAAGTAGTGGGAGGGAATATTTGAAAAAGGGAGGAACTCTCTAGGCATTCTTTGAATCATGTTACATAAGAGGTCTTGGCTTCTAAGACTATCACTGGGTGAATGATTTTTTATTTGTTGGATCTCATTTGAAAAATAATGTGCTATTCGTGCATAAGGATGTATAGGTCAACAGCCTATAACTGACAACAACAAAGCTATAACAACTGAGGTGGACAAGAGAAGTCAGAATGAATAGAGAAGTGGGTGAAGTGTTGAGTAGATACAAGGAATATCTTTGCGTAGACCTGCCAGCACCATCTGGCCTTCTCCTTATAGTAAAAGGATCTTGGTCTTGCCCTTGGGAAACTATCCCCCTGCCTCACTGCCCCATTCTTACTTCATGTGCCTTCAGTAGTGGGCCTGGGACCCAACCTAGGAACTCAGAGCATTCTAGCCCTAGTCACAAAAGTTGGTTCTTAGCAGCAGGGTCAGACATTTGCTGAAAACATGGAGAATGAGTTTGCCTTTGACAATATTTCTAAATATGTTAGCTGGCAGGCTGTGAAATGGGAAAGCATCTTTGTAAGAAATGAGGTTTCACAGGGGAAAGCAGGGTGAAGAGACAAAGATAAAAAGATTACTAGTTATGTTTTGAGCCACACCTGAAGTCTAATGTTAAAAAGATTATATTATGAGAGGCAATAAATGTCTCTTTATCTAAGCTATTTCAAAGTTGGGATTTTTGTCATTTATAATCAAAAGAGTTCTAATGCATAAAAAATACTGAATTGGAATAAATAAGAGCACAGTGGGGGAAAATACTAGTCTTCAAATGAATGGAGGAAGTTTGTTACTTGAGCAAATAAATTTGCTTTCCATTAAATTCAAACTGAACAATGCTGGAGTTCAGGTTTGACTGGGAGCAAGAAGATGTTGACGAACTAGAGAACATCTTATGTGATTATCTTGTGTTATCAAAATCCTGGGAATAAAATTACTTATGATTTTCTGATATGGAAATACACCTTAATATTGAAAAGTTATTTTTCAGATTGAAATGTAAATATTTCATTATTCACATACTTTGGATCGGTTAGTTGCATATGAAATGAACTTTAAGGAGACTCTCTTTCATTCTTTTGATTTTAATACCTCTCAAGTCTTATTAAATTTATAAATATCTATTGATTTTTAAGTACCTCTCAGGATTTTAAATGCCTCTCAGGTGGCAATTAAAAAAAATTTACTCAAGCTTGCATAGAAAATCAGAAGTGTAAGAAATGTGAGAATAAGAGCCCAAGAGACAGTCTCCTAAGGATCTGAGAGTAAGAAATGAAAGCACAGTTCCTCTCGGTCACACTAGCCCAGACAGGAGCTGGTAACCAGACCACTCCCTCTACTCTGCAAGGGCCTGCCTGTCTCCCATGCTTGCCCAGGTTGGTGCTTCTGCTTCATTCTGCTGCTTCTTTCTGAAAACCACCTTTCTTTGGTGACTTGTGGCTATCTTCTCTCTATACCTGGATTTTGCTTTAAAAAAAATAGAGACAACTTTCAGTCACACTTCTGTATAATCTTGGGACTCAGTTTTTCTTAGCTGGATGATTCATTCAGTTTGATCATTGCAAATTCCAAATTCCTGGCTTAGAGAGCCTGTTTGTCAGTTCCTTTTAGGGGCAGGGTAACCTCATACAAAGAAGCTGCCTAAGTTCACCATCACCCATAGAGGAAGCTTTAAGTAGGGACGGGTACTTTTCAGAAAGGATAAGAGCAGAGAGGCAATGATTTAATTTTTCTACTGCAGAAAGTAATATAAAAACCATTCACATCACCATAGGCATTCTTGCACATTCTTTCTCACTGGAGAAACAGGACAACATAATAAGAGATAGCACTGAGAAATAAATCATATGATTCAAATCATGAATTCATACTTTAAGAGTATTATTGAATGACTTGTGTTCCATGTGTTCCACACAGAGGACATTGGTATGTATTAAGAGTAAATTAAAATATAAGAATCTTGGAAGATACATTATAATGGGCAGAATAATGTTTGAAATTACTCTGCCCATTATATCTTACAAAGTTAAAATCAACAGCATTACCTCAGCATTCATAGGGATGTGGTATAAATACATGTCAGAACTCTAGGTTTTAGAAACAAACAAGACATTACATTCACTCTGATAATTGTGTAGAGATGTTGGTTTCACTGGAAAGTTCAAGGGGTAAAAAGGAAATGGAAAAACATCAATGACTAACCTATAAGATCAATTGAAAAATTCAAAATTGTTTCTGATGTTACAAAGAACATAACTTCTCAAGACATCATAAAATAATTTGAAGCACATTCATGTTGCTCTAGATAATATTTATCTAAAACAAATAAATTATAACCATACAAAATTGAATGTGTCTGATTTAGTTTTAAGAAATCCTTATGACCTAATATACAAAGCAATTTTGAAGAAAACTATCGCAAAAAAAATTCAAGCACTCCAAGATCTGATATTTTGTCTGAAGTGCGACATATTGAAATAATCTCTACTAAAAGGAGTACTGATGAGGTAATAGAGTAAATGATATTAGTTCAAAAGATAAAAGAAGCTAATGACCTACTAAAGAATCAAGGACATAAACAATGTAAAATAGTGCACACTATTTGTTATAACTATTTATGATTCTTATTCTACTTGATATTTCAAATTTACAAAGGTTATTATGATCATGACAACATATTATTAATAAAACAATTGGAAATATAGTTTAAACATAAAATTATTCTTATGTTTAAAGATAGAAAACATTTTTTAAAAATATTTTTATTGACTTCAGAGAGGAAGGGAGAGGGAGGAAGAGATAGAAACATCAATGATGAGAGAGAATCTTTGATCAGCTGCCTCCTGCACTCCCAACACTGGAGATCGAGCCCGCAACCCGGGCATGTGCTCTGACCAGGAATTGAACCATGACCTCCTGGTTCACAGATCAACACTCAACCTCTGAGCCATGCTGGCCTGGCTAAAGTTAGAAACCATTTTGATAAATTATTGATTTAAAGGAGCTTCAAATTTTTTATTCCTTGAGGCCCACACTGTGCTCTCTACCTGAAGTATTTGGTTTGCTTAAATTCCTCATTGGTGAAAGATCAAGGTTTACAGAGCCTACAGTAAGAGAGAGGAATTGACTCACCCCTATAATGACAAGTCAGAAAATTAAGAAACCTCTGAAATAAAGTCTTATCAATCCATCTTTCCATACCCGGAGGTGAATGTTTAAATACTTGCTATACAAAACAACACAGATATGTTTAAATTATAACAATCCAATTTCTGAGGAAGGACAACTTTTTCCTAATGAGAGCACATATCATTTGTAGAATTAGAAAAATGTTAGGAGTCATTCCTATTTAAATTAATTAATAAAGTACAAAATCACAATAAAACCAAGTAGATATATCAAAATTTTATAATTGTGGTCACTTCAACAGGATATAGCATTTAAATGACTGAATAATAAATTCAGCTTTTGGAGGGTGAAGAAATCCTTCCATGAAGAGATGATATTTGAATTGAGATTTAAGGAATAAATAAATAATAGTGAACTGGAGGAGGGTGACAAAGGTTATAGGAAAGATAATGATGTTGAACTGCAAAAATGAAGAAAAAACTTATTTACTATTGCAACAACAACAAAAATAACATACCTAGAAGTAAAATTTAGTCAAGGATGTAAAACACCTGTATTTGAAAAATTATAAGACATTGAAGAAATAAATTGAAGAAGATACAAATAAGTGGAAGGCTATACCATGTTCATGGATTAGAAAAATTAATATCATTAAAATGTCCATACTACCCAAAAGGAACCTACAGATTCAATGAAATTCCTATTAAAATACCAATGACATCTTTCACAGATCTAGAGCAAATATTCCAAAAATGAATATGAAACCAAAAAAGACCCCAAATAGCCTCAGCAATCTTGAGAAAGAAGAACAAAGTTGGAGGTATCAGAATATTTGATAACAAACTAGAATACAAGGCCACTGTAATCAAAACAATTTAGTACTGGCATAAGAACAGGCATATAGCCCAATGAAACAGAATAGAAAGTCCAGATATAAACCCACGTCTTTATCATTAATTTGTATTTGACAAAGGAGGCAAGAACATACAATGGGGAAAAGACTCTTCAATAAATGATTTTGGGAAAATTTCAAAAAAGAAAAAAAAAGAAATTAAACCGGCAACTTACATCATACACAAGAATAAACTCAAACTGGATAAAATACTTAAGTGTTAGTCACAAAACATTACAAATCCTAGGAGAAAGGATAGGCATTAAAGTCTCAGACATCTCCCATAGCAATATTTTTGTGAATATCTCCTAGGTTAAGGGGGAAAAAAGGAAAAATTAAATAAATTAGACTACTACATCAAACTAAAAAGCTTCTGTACAGCAAAAGAAACCATGAGGAAAATGAAAAGGGAACCGACTGTATGGGAGAACATATTTGCCAATGATACATTTGACAACGGATTAATTTCCAAAATATATAAAGAACATACTACTCAACACCAGGAAGTAAAACAATACAATTAAAAAACAGGCAAAGGACTTGAATAGATATTTCTCCAAAGAGGATATACAGATGGCCAATAGACATATGAAAAGATGCTCAGCATCACTAATAAGCAGAGAGATGCAAATTAAAACAACAATGAAATATCACCTTACACCTGTCAGAATGGCTATCATCAATAAATTAACAAACAACAAGTGCTGGCGAGGATGTGAAGAAATGAGAAACCTAGTGTACAGTGGTACAACCACTGGAAAACAGTATGGAGATTCCTCAGAAAATTAAAAATGAAAGTGCCTTTTAACACAGTGATACCACTTCTGGGAACATATCTGAAAAATCCAGAAACACTAATTCAAAAAAATATATGCAACACTACATTTCAGCATCTACATATATAAGACCTGAATATGCAAATAGACCAAACAGCAGAACAATTGAACAAATAACCAAACAACTGGTCGCTATGATGTGTGTTGACCACCAGGGAGCATGCATAGAATATGGCGGGTGTCAGCAGCAGGCAGCATAGTGTGGAACATGGTGAGTGTTGGCTGCAGCGGGATGGTAGAGCAGGTGAGTGGGAGCTCCAGACCAAGGCGGGGCGGTGGTCGCTGTCATGGGGCGAGCCTCTGGTGGTTACTGAAAATTCTTTGCTCCAGCACGCCATGGTCCCGCCTGGCGCTCGCACCTGCGACCAGCGCCAGCCTCGCTCAGACCTGCTGCTGGTGCCGGAGCCACTGCACGCACCAGCCCCAATTGCTCCACGTCAGTGGGTGCAAGTGAGGCTGGCACCCTCAGTGAGTGGGAGCAGTGGTGGCATGAATGAGGCTGCCTGCAGACAGGGGACCTGGGGCTACATTGGGAGGGGCCAGGCAGGGTCACAGAGAATGGGCCAAGACCTACCCCTGTGCCCACCACAGCCTCGTGGCCCACAGTTCTTTTCAAGGTGCACAAATTCGTGCACTGTGCCCCTAGTTATTTATAATAGTCAAGATCTGGAAACGTGCCTTATCAGTAAGTGAATGGATCAAAAAGCTGTGGCACATCTCCACAGTGGAACACTATGCAGCCATAAAAAGAAGAAAGTCTTACCTTTTGCAACAGCATGGATGGACCTGGAGCTTATTATACTAAATGAAGCCAGTCAGAGAAACACAGATACCATATGATTTCACTTACATGTGGAATCTAATGAACAAAATAAACTGAGGAACCAAATAGAAACCAAGGCATGAATACATGGAACAGACTGACAGCTGTGAGAGGGCATGGGGTGGGGTAACTAGATGGAAGAAGGTGAAGAAATTAGCACCCCCTACCCCACCACACACACACTTACACATAGCACATAGACACAGACAACAGTGTGATGATAACCAAAGGGAAAGGACAGTGGGAGTTAGGATGTTTTACTGAGTTATACACTTGAAACCTATATGGTTTTGTAAACCAATGTCATCCCAATAAATTCAATTTTAAAAAACTAATGACAACAACTTAACAAATAGCAGCTATTCCTGAATGGGTGGAACACAGAATCTACAGGGGATAAATGAGAATGGGGCTGTAAATGCTGCAATTTTAGGTAAAGCATCTCCCAGGTATGAACAAGAAAGGCCCGTTGACTTACCTCACATTTTCAGGTAGGTCCAGTTATGTTCCTCTAAAAGTCTTATCTCTTTAAACATGGGCAACTCCAAGAATATTGCAATCTTGATCAAATATTAAAAAGAAAGTTTTAATGTTCAGACTACATGCTCAGGTGTCCGACTCTGCGACTGGCCATGCCTTCCCAGGGTCTGGGTGTGCCTCCCTGCTGTGGATGCTCAGTATCCACCACCCCGCAGCACACTGAAGGTGCTAGGTAAGTGTTTAATTAATAAAAAAGAAACAAATACTAAGGAGTAATAGTCTGCATATTTATACTAGGCCTCACATTGAAAAGTAATAAAAATTTGTCCCCAAAACATAGCCCATTGCATAATTTTTATGGTTGATAAGGAGAGGCCTGAAATGCATTGACAAGTCATGATTTAATGTGTCTTCCTGATTTATTTGCCTAAACATTACAAGACGGTGGTCTGCAGTGGTCACTTCAACAGGATATAGCATTTAAATGACTATATATTTGGTTAACTAAACCCCATCTTTAAAATGATAACTAACATTAACATTCTTTTAAACTCGGTAATATTACAGGTGTAGAGATCATTTTACATTAGATATAATTTTTAATATTTTAAAAACACTTGTTCATCTCACTTGTTCATTATTTTTTTTTTAAATACATTTTATTGATTTTTTACAGAGAGAAAGGGAGAGAGAGAGAGTTAGAAACATCGATGAGAGAGAAACATCGATCAGCTGCCTCCTGCACGTCCCCTACTGGGGATGTGCCTGCAACCAAGGTACATGCCCTTGACCAGAATCGAACCCGGGACCCTTCAGTCCGCAGGCCGACGCTCTATCCACTGAGCCAAACCGGTCAGGGCTCACTTGTTCATTATTATTCTGGAAATAATTTAGTTCTATGTAGTGAAATTAATTTCTGCCCTTTTACCCTAATTGCATGTAAAAATTATTTTACTATTATTATTAATACATGTCCATATCATTAAACATTTTTCTATATTACATAAAAATATAAAGAATAATTCTTTCTCTCTTTTATGAGTATAGGAAAATCAGTATTACCATTCTAATTTAGTTACATTTGAAAGATTCCAAAGTAGAAAATTAAAGTTGAAAATAAGGAAAAGAGATAAACAGAAATCAGTGATTAATTTATTTATTCTTACCTTTCCCTTTTCAAAACACAACTAAGGTAGTTAACCATAGTAAAGGTGCTCGACAACTTATGATGGAATAATGTCCCCATAAACTTATCATAAGATGAAAAGACTAAGTTGAAAATGCATTTGCTACACCCAACCTACCGAACATCACAGCTCAGCCTGGCCTACCTTAAGCATGCTCAGAACACTTACGTTAGCCTACAGTAGCTTGCTTGAGCTTCTTCTCAAGAGTAATCGTCTTCCTATTCTTCTCACCAGAAGCAGGAGACTCAGATGGACGATTTGTAGACATGATGCAATGCAAAAGCACAAAATATAATATTCAAAAATTACTGGCAACACAGGACTCTGTAGAATATTGGATTTTTTACTCTCTTGATCCTGTGGCTGATTGGGAGCTGAGGCCCACTGCCCAACTTCTCAAGAAGTTTCCAGTATCGGAAGGCATAGCGCTAGCCCGGGAAAAGATCAAAATTCAAAACTCTAAGTACATTTCCTACTGAATGCATATTGCTTTTGCACCATCATAAAGTCGAAAAATCTGAAGTCGCACCATTGAGAGTCAGGGATTGTCTGTACATAGTATTCAAAAGAACAGCCTTTTGTATTTCCTGAATTTATTTATCATAGGAACAATAGAGAGAAGATAAATCTTTTTAATATCAGGCTAGTTCCTTAGGGGCAATTCAATCTAGAATATTTATATAACAACTTAAGTAGAGAGGCACTATATAGCTAGAAAGAATGTGTCATTCCAGGAAAAGTAAATAAATTAAACACATCCAACAGGAAAACATTCATCAGAAAAGGCAGAACAGGCCGGAAACTTTTCACCAAGAGCTTAAAGCTGTATATGTAGCAGAAATAATTCATTGCCAAGAGTTTAGAGATTAAAAAATAAAATGACAACTTTCAAAAGTAGAAAATATAAATGCATTACAAAGAAAACTTCTTCGAAATCATGGCTTAGCCAAATACTTGTCACTGATTACTTGTTTGGAAAATAAACATGTAAACATGTTTTTAAATGTATTAACTAAAAGTAATAGTAATAACAAGAACTCAGCAATCCAGTTCAGTAAATAATTACCACATTCATATTCCAACAGCTCTCAGGATACAAAGATGATTAGAGCACAGTCTTTACTCTCAAGTGGACCACAGTCTCAGGAGGGAGGCAGGTTATTGCAAAGAAATAAGTAACAGCAGGTATGATAAAGTGGAAGATCAACAATATGTGCAGGGTGCAGAGATAGCACAGAAAGTAAATAATTAGGAGTAATTACTCCTATAAAATTTTGGGGGAGGGAAGGTGTAGAAAAGTTTCCCAGAGGAGGGGGGCTTCTGAGCTGAACAGTTCAACCAGAAGTTCACTTTCCCCAACTTCCCTCTCTGTATTCCTGAAAAGACAATGCCTGTTTGGAAAAATGAAAAAGGATCATCACAGTGGGGGTTGATTTTATTCCTTGGCAAGTAATAAAGGAGGCATGTATGGGGCCAGAAGTCATGGTAATCAGAGGAGAAGGGCCAAACAATCATAATAACCAAAGAGAAAGACTTAAATCAAATTTAAATTGAATTTACAATCATTATGAAGCATTATTTTCCTCCATATCTTCCAAGAGGATCTAAATCTGCCAAATACCATCCACAAATTGATCATGCACATTTATTGCCAGTGGAATGGAAATTGTTTATAAGCTGTCTGGCTTTTGATACGACGGCAGTGCGACCTGGATGCCTTTATTTTTTTTTAAATTCATTGAAGAATCAAAGACTTATCACATACCCTCCTAACTGTGTGCCTCTGAGGACAAAATATAGGAAGCTGATTAAATAGTCCTCAACCCGATTAAGCTTATAACTACACTAGAAAGACATATAAGCCCCGGCCGGCGTGGCTCAGTTGGTTGAACATCATCCTGTGCACTGAAAGGATACCAGTTTGACTCCTGGTCAGGACACATGCCCACGTTGTGGGTTTGATGCCCAGCTGGGGTGTGTGCAGGGGGCCAATGATTGATGTTTCTCTCACATTGATGTCCCTCTCCCTCTCCCTCTCTTAAAAAAATAAATACACCTTTTTAAAAAAAGGCATATTAGAATGTAGAACAAATTCAAGGTAAAATTATTTACTGGTCATATATATGATCATATGAAGAAAAGGATATACAGTACTCACTAGAGCAAACATGTCAAACTCAAAGGCTAACACGGGAAAAATAAACAAGGTTTAAGTTTATGTGGACTGCAAGAAAACAAAAGCTTCAATTTTCATAGAAACAGGTTCATTTCGATAGAGACATGCTGAACACAAAGGGCTGAAATAAATGAGTAATCGTTAACATAAAATAATAGAACATTTTAATAAAAATTAATATTTTTCTTGAACATTAACTTACTAGACACTGAATAACTGCACAAATTAATGAGCATAACACAAATAAACCTACTTTTCTTATTCCAGGAAAGCGAAATATTTCCTGTTGCATACACCAAACAAGTCATATAGGACTAATGAAGTGGCAATCAGCTGCTAAAATATTCGCTGCTAGTATTAGTGGAGAGAAATGGTGAGCCAGCATGTAAGGTGCATAAGGGAAATGAATGGATCACGATTATAGTAATAAATCATTAGCAAACGTTGTAGTTCGTTATTAATAATTATGTATAACGGGATACTGTAAAAATTAAGTTATGAAATTTTTATTAAAATGTTTCTTACATACTGTTATATTGTTAGGGCCCCAAAAATATTTGTCATGGGCCACATGCAGCCTGTGGGCTGCAAGTTTGACCTTATTTGATATTAAATAAGGGATAATATCATTATGACAATAGTTCAAATAATATAGATACAGATCTTAGTATCTTTTATTTCAAACTTTCATCTATGGAGTGTCTGTTATATGCCAGGCCTTTCATTAAGGGCTACATGCACATTTTTTCATGTAATCTCATTATCATAGGCCTGCATGTAAATGACACTAATCCAATTTACAGATAAGGATAAGTTTTGAGCCCCAGACTTACCTGTCTTCAGAAGTGTCACAAAAGTATAGAATGAAATTTAGTGAGGACTGGAGCAAGAAAATATGGGAGACTTTTCAGATAGATTAAACAGTTTGAAGCAAGATGACCAAGGAATCTGAAGTGTAAATTTTGCCTTTTTTTATACCCAGAAACACACTCACATGCAACTATAGACGGGTTGCCATGTGCCTTGCTCTCCTCCCCACTGTGTCTCACCTACCTACTTTGCAGAATCCACATGTGACAAAGGTCAGGCACCAGTCCTTGCCCTGAGGAGACCCCAGGGTCTTGAATATGGGAGATTAAATTGTGAGTGTGGGCCCTAACTGGTTTGGCTCAGTGGATAGTGCATCGGCTTGTGGACTCAAGGGTCCCGGATTCGATTCCAGTCAAGGGCATGCACCTTGGTTGCGGGCACATCCCTAGTTGGGGGTGTGCAGGAGGCAGCTGATCGATGTTTCTCTCCCATCGATGTTTCTAACTCTCTATCCCTCTCCCTTCCTCTCTGTAAAAAATCAATAAAATATATTTTTAAAAAATAAAATAAAATAAAAATAAAATGTGACCGTGGGTCACACCTAAAGAGCTCAATGCCCAGGCTGGCGTGGAACTTTCCAGCTTCACCTATGCAAGTACAAATACTTGGCCTATTCAACCTGCAGGGAAAAAGCATGCCATGAATAATGGAAACAATTCTCTTCCTGCTTTTTTAAGGATTCCAAGGAAATTCATAAAACAGCTTGCTTCCTCTCAAGAAAAGAAGAAAGATACATTTATTTTGACAGACTATCTGTTTTCCAAATACCTCTCGTAATTAGTCACTATTTCCCTAACACAATTCCAAATTCCCCAAACCCAGAGAAGACAGTTTTATTGCTATCACCTCATGTACTTTCACTGGCAGCATCAAGTCCCCATAGTGCTGGTGTTAAAGCATGCCTTCCATGAGCACATTGTACTTCAGTGAACCTCTTTAGATGACTGCTCACACTCCAGAACTTCATGGACTAGAATTGAGATTTGTTGGTCTGAGTTATCACGTTCTTAATTTTATAGGGAGATGAATATGTTTGCACGAGTGAAAGAATCTCACAATAGAGATTAGATTCATTTAGTTTGGGCTGCTATTAAAAATTACCATAGACCAGTGGCTCAAACAACAAACATTTATTTATTTTTTAAAATATATTTTTATTGATTTTTTTTACAGAGAGCAAGGGAGAGGGATAGAGAGTTAGAAACATCGATGAGAGAGAAACCTCGATCAGCTGCCTCCTGCACACTCCCCACTGGGGATGTGCCCGCAACCAAGGTACATGCCCTTGACCGGAATCGAACCTGGGACCCTTCAGTCCACAGGCTGACACTCTATCCACTGAGCCAAACCAGTAAGGGCCAAACATTTATTTTTCACAATTCTGGATGCTGGATGTTGGAGACCAGGGTGCCAGTGTGGTCAGGTTCTTGGTGAGGGCCTGCTTCTTTGGTTATGTCCTCAGATGGCCTTCTTGATGTATGTGCACACACACGCACACACACACACACACACACACAGAGCTATTGCATGTCTTTTCCTCTTTCTATATGGGCACTAACCCTACATGAAGCCTCCATCTACATGACCTAATCACCTCACAAAAGTCCCACCTGAAAATACCATCATATGAAGCATTAGAGTTTCAACATATGAATTTTGGGGAGGCATAAACATTCAGCTAACAGTGCTTAGAAAATGGGCCTTTAAAATTTTTATTTTCTGTACGTGGCACCAGTAATGCCCATTCCCAGTTTTCCCTTTCTATCTCAGGTTCTATCCTAGGAAGAGCTCTGGGTACACTGCCTAAGAATAATTGTGACTTGAAATTTATGTGATGATAATGCCTTTTCTTTGCATCCTATATAATAAAGAGGTAATATGCAAATTGACCATCACTCCAACACAAAAGATGGCCACCCCCATGTGGCCACAAGATGGTCTGCAGGGAAGGGCAGTTGGGGGGACCAGGCCTGCGGGGGTGGGGGAGTTGGGGGCAATCAGGCCAACATGGGAGCAGTTAGGCATCAATCAGGCTGGCAGGGGAGTGGTTAGGAGCAATCAGGCAGGCAGGCAGGTGAGCAGTTAGAAGCCAGCAGTCCTGGATTCTGAGAAGGATGTCTGACTGCCCTTTTAGGCCCAATCCCTGAGGGGTCCCAGATTGGAGAGGGTGATGGCTGAGCTGAGGGACACACACCCCCAGGGCATGAATTTCGTGCACCAGGCCTCTAGTATGTTTATAAAACCTCTGACTCCTGCACAAAGATAAATGGAAGAGTATGGTTACCTCTTGGGTTGGCACCCTAACTGTGTAGATCTAAAATGTCAGTTGTGGCTGCCCTCGTTCATGACCAGGGCTCAGATACTCCACAGAGCTTACTCCCAAAGTAACCATCCTTGAATTCCAACAAATTCATCTGAAGAAAGTGTGTTCTTAGTGGTTCCACCCCTGCCTTGGTTACAGCAGAAGCAGGAGCTTACCCTTTATCTGTTTATTACTTCCAATATCAGTTCAGAGAAGCAGAGGTTGTAGTATTATGGTTTCAGTGACTTTATTAAGATAATATTTATCAATACTGAGCTGAGTCTTTCCTGAGAGAAGTGAGACATAGAGTTACTCTCAAGTTGCCACCCCACAGGAGAGACCTAGAATGCCAGCTACCTGATGTAAACCTTACATAATCATTTTACCACTTATTATTACTCGTGGGACATTTGCCATAGGTAGATACCTATATTCTTTTCTCAACCCATAAGATAAGAAAATTATGAAGACATTTACAAGGTATTCTATACAGGATCTATTGTCAGAAATGACAGCTTAAGACTTAAAACATTTTGAAAAGAATTTCATCACAACTAGAAAGTATTAACATGTGTGTGTGTTTTTAATTGATTCAATTTGAAAAGAATTCAAATTGATTTTTACCAAGACCTTTTTATAAGTTTTAATTTAAATGTTTAATTACATTGAAATCCAAAGTAATATATAAAAAAGTAAATCAACCAATCTATATAATAAAAGCCTAAGCAACCGTTACTGTGGAATGACCAGAACAACTGGTTGCTATGATGCACACTGACCACCAAGGAGAAGATACTCAATGTAAAAGCTGCCCCCACAGCAGGAGCACTGCTCAACCAGAAGCAGGGCTCATGGCTGGCAAGTGCAGTGGCGGTGGTGGGAGCCTCTCCTGCCTCTGCAGTAGTGCTAAGGAGCAGCAAGCCGAGCTGTAAGGAGCAAGAAAGTGGGCAGTAAGGAGAGAGCGATCCGGATTGCGAGAGGGATGTCTGACTGTCTGCTTAGACTGGATCCCAGGTGGATCTGGCCTAAGCCGGCAGTCCGACATACCCCAAAGGGTCCCAGGCTGCGAGAGGGTGCAGGCCGAGCTGAGGGACCCTCCCCCAGTGTACAAGTTTCATGCACTGGGCCACTAGTATGGAATATAAAAATTTAAAATATCCTAGTTTTGCTACATGAACCCTTTAGTTTTGAACCCTTCCATTTTGCCTATATTTCTAAGAAATAGAAGATTGTTAGTATTAAAATTACTCTATTATTAATTCTTTCTTACAATAAATACATACTTCATACCTACTACACACCAAATTCTGTTCTTGGCTCCTTCCTAAAAAATAGTTTGCTCTTTGGTTAGTTACAATGAGTATCCTAGCAAAGTATAGCTGCTATATCTGGATTTAATAATAATGATCATAAATAACTTATATAATTATTGAGTACCTACTGTATTTCAAGTATGCCTTAAAAACTTTAGAGTAAGCATATCCTTACATTTAAAAATGAGAAAATAGAGCCAAAAGAGATGAACTAACTCATCCAAGGTTCATCTATTGAGCACATAATTGTAAGATGACAACAATCATGCGCTCAAAGTAATTAATGGTACATTTCAGTCGTAAAATCACATAATCACATTCTTTTATCCACAAAAACATTTTTTGGAGGAGTAGGAATATTGATTCATCATGTTTTGATTTAAATAGCTAAAGTTCCTAGTCCGTTTCTCTGCTGGGGACAGGGAGTTTAAAACTAAGGTTAATGTCAAAACTCACGCAACAAATTGTGAAGTTTGATAGCATAAAGAGGAGGGTGAGAGAATTTTTCAACATAAAAACTCCCAGTGATGGTGACAATATTTATTTATTTATTTATCTAAAAAGAATTAACCAGTCAGTCACTTTGTGCCAGAAATACAACTGTGAACAAGAAGACACAGGCTTAGATTTTGCTGAAGTTTGGGTTGAATAATTAAAGAATTGAACAAGTAAATGTTAAATCTGCAGTTTAGATAACTATCAAAGGAAACTTCAGAATAGCTTAGGGAGGGAAGAAAAAAATTAGGATAAATTAACAGAAAATAATGAACAAGTTTGGAATGTCAGAGAAGTTCTCTTTGATAAAACAATTTTGAAGTTGAAATAACATGGATTGCATTAACTCAAGTGAAAAAAGAAAGTGCTGGAGTGGTGGAAAGATATTCCAAGCAAAGGGGAACACAGAGCAGAGCCCTGTAGTGAGAAGGTGTGTTCTCTTAGTGTGAATCAGAGAAGAGCAGGGTGGCTGGAGACACAAACTAGAAGAGGTGGAGTTGGTGGGAGTTAGGAAGAAGAGGTAGGCAGAAGCCGGACCATGCAGGCCACTTTTGGAATTAGCATTTAATTCTAAGAACAAAGGGATAGCATTAAAATGATTTGCAAAGCAGAGCAACTTGAACAAAAATAACTTGGAAAGTCCAGTCTAGCTACATTGTGCAAAATGATTTGGAAGAAGATAAGGAAACTAGTTTGAAAGTTGAAATAATTCAAGGGAATCCTAAAGGATGGTGATACTTGAAATAGATACGAATGAAAATAAAAATGATGATAGCCAGTGATTTGGGGGCACTAGAGACTGTTTCAAGTGTTTTTATGTTTGGTTTGGTTTGTTTTGTTTTTGGTTTTTGTTGTTGTTGTTGTTTTAATTCAGAGCAGCTCTGTGAATCATAGAATTTCACCAGTGTTACTTTGGGAATGAGGAAATTTAGAGAGCAAAAAAAGGAAATTAACTTTTCTAATGTTCCAGGCAATCTGGATCCCCAAAGTTTGCATGCTGAACTACTGTACTGTGGGCAGCACAACAGGTCAGCCATAGAGACACACCAGTGGCCCTCCTGTGTGGTGGGCCTGTCTGCCATGACAGCGCCAGTGCAATCCGGTGATTCTCACAGCTCCTTCCTGAAAGTTCTTTTCACAACCAATCTGATGTATTGAAAAAGGTAACATTTATGAAGCTGTAAAGTTTTCTCACCTTACTCACTATTTTACTATCAACACTATCTTATCTTTTTATCTCTTTATCTTACTTTTCTTATGCAAAATTCTCAAATGTTATAGAGTGTATTTTATTTTGTTTGCCATTAACATTTGTGATTTTAAATTATATTCATGATATTCTCTCTCTCTCTCTCTCTCTCTCTCTCTCTCTCTCTCTCACACACACACACACACACACACACACAATCTTCATACATTGGAAAGTTCATGAACATAATGACACCATAATTTCTTGGGTTGTTGAAAGGGGCTTTGAGCAAGACCTAAATTTCAAAAATTTTCTTTTCTATAAGAAAAATGAGATACTATTTCAGTGAAGAAGAATTAGACATAATTTTGTTCTTTCCAAAAAGTCCTTTGCAGTGCATATGTAATGGCTATATGGTTTACTATCACAAATTCATATATGCAAAAATTGAGCTCTTTAAAATTGGTCTTTGTGAGTTAACTCCTGTGTCCTCATGCCCAGTGAAGGTGGAAAACTCAAGTCCTATTCAAATCAAAATAAACTCAGTCATTGCTGGATATTTCTCACTGAAGATTGGAGAGGTTTTAATATAGGCAATATAAGGAAATCAAAAAATATCTAAAACTTGAAAAATGGAATCATGTGACTGTTCAATGTTGCTCTCTCATAAGTCTCTCATTTTTAGTCTCTTCAAAGGACCTGAAATGCCCCCATCAAATCATAAATCCCAAGAAATGACTGATAACAAGCTTATCAAAATGCATTAATTAATGAAGCACCATCCCTGTGCCTAAACAGTACCTAGAAGATAAAGGGCAATCACTACAAATGGCAACTAGATATATACAAAAATATAGAAATGTAAAATAACAATGAAAACATGCAAGGAATTCAATGGTTTTCAACAAAACTTTTCTTGATTGCAATCTAGTTACCCTTGATTTTTGCAACATACATATAACCACCTCTCCTATGTAAGTGGCGTTAACAATATTTTTAAAATATGTTTGCTATCTTTATTTGCATATTTTAAATCAATACAATCACTTAAAAAGAGGTATGCTTTAGTTTTTTTAAATATACAGAGCTATAAAAGCCTTACACATTAAATATTATGTTTCTACTTATTTTTGCTATTATAAAAAAAAGAGATGTGGTCCTATAAAAGTCTTTTGATAAAAGGTAATAAAGTTTAAATCATAGAATATTTTAAATACCCCATTGTCTACTTGGAAGTATTTATACCAGGGGTGGGGAACGTCTGGTCATCAGGCCATATAAGGCCCTTAAAATCATTTGGTCTGGCCTTGCCAAGGCATTGGGGTGAGTTAATTGTTTGAACAAATATAGCAGGCTAATGTTTAAGTTGATAATTTTGTACAGCCCATGAATGATGTTATAAATATCCAAATGGCCATTGGCATGAAAAGGTCCCCCATCCCTGGTTTATATGGACAGGTGGTTCCTTTCAACAAAATTGGAGTGGACAGATGCTGTAGTACATATCTAAAGTGCTCTGACTGCTTATAGTCTGTGGACTCCATCAAGATGCAAAACCACCTTCATCCCGCAGTGAACCGTAGTTTCTCTGTCCCCAAAGCTACAATACATTAGTATAGCTATAGTTTGCAGATTGTATGTCTAATTTTCTCTGATAATAAAAATGATCCTTTCTCACTCCGTATTTTTCTCTGTTTATGTCCTTGTTAAAGAAAAATAATGTTGCTCTTTTCTTGTTCTTTTGGAAACCATTCCAAGAAAATTGCCAAGGATTGCTTTATTTTAGAGTTGCATCCAAAAGAATTTTCTGCTTACCTTTAATATAGACATAAAAAAGTTCAACTGATTTTATATCCTATTTATACATTTTATGCAAAACAGAGATGTATAATCTCTCAGATTGGTGTGAATATGAAAGCATGTGTCATTGATTTAAAGTTTCACATTCCATTTTTTCCCTTCTGCAACAGCTAATCAATTAGTAGAAAGTCACTAATTAGCTATCAGACTTAACATTTTGGGAGCAGTCAAATAAAACTCGAAATGATACACAAGAGAAAATGTAAATGTAAGATGTGGTTTACATGAGATATTTGAAACAAAGTGTTTGTAGGGATAGCACAAGCATTAGTCAAGTTCAACCAATTAAACATGAATTTCATTACCTCTGGATATTGCACAATTCTTTCTTGGGATCCAGTCATGTGTTTAAATCTTTAACTCATGTGCAATGGAGAAGTATGTTGATAGAATATACGTTGCATTGCAGTTATGTGGTTCACCCAGTTAGACACACTTTCTGAATGACACCCCAGTAACAGTTTTAAATATGCATTGTTTTAGGGGAAGGGATGAGAGAAATCATTGTTTGTTCTTTTCTCCAAGCTCTAAAGCTGTTCAGTAAAAACCCTCTCTCTTTAATGCACCTCAAACTTCCCGGACAATTGAATATACCCTGGAACAGAGTATCTGTGAAGCAAAAATATACATAACATGCTTTCTTCAAGCCCACATGTAACAAATAAAGATATCAAATGAACTGACATTTCTGCATTACAGTTTAAAATAACATCCTGTGTGACTTCTATATGCTGTGCTGTTAGCTCAATTTCAGATTTTCTAAACACTGGCTTTGCTTTCAAAGAATAATGTTCCAGTTCCTGTACTGAGTGTGGGGAGACTGGTTCTAAAGCTGGGGGGAAAGTTAAGAATGTGTGGGGTTTGGCTTCAGAATTAGCCATGCCTTAGTGATCTCCTGCGTTAAACTGTTTCTTATTAATATATCATGCAACTAACCACCATTCACCCTCCCCTCTTCCCCACACACATATCTGACACAGTCTCATAATCAATAGCAAATGTTCGTTCCGAAAGTTTCACTTTTTTTTTTAAAGCCCACCCTGACTTTCATTGTGATACAATGAAACCATCAGCTATCAGAATTTAGTGTTTGGAGTGAGGCATATAAAATTAAGTGAGTGCATCCATCTTAAAACTATAGTTGGTACTTTTAAAATAATATATGTAACATTTGCTGAGTTTATTCTTCTCTCCAAAGATAATGAAGATTTATATTGAATAAACAGAAAAGAAATACATAAAGTTATATAGGTAAATGAAGAAAATAGGATAAAATATATGGATGCTTTATTCTTTAAAACCTTTTTCACTTGGATAAAGATTTTGAAAGTGTTCTAAAAATATTTTAAAAGGTTTTTCAAAGGGTATTTTTTATTTCAAATCATTCTAAATTATATCAGTTCTTCCCAAATATTTAACCCCCAGTTAGAACTTATGACATCCCCTATCCTATGGTTTAGTACAAAAATGTAGCTCTTTTTTAACATAATAGCCAAGCATTTACTTTTTTCTTGGTTTTTGTCTTCTTAACTGCTTTGCTTAACATATAACCTTGGTTTTTCTCTCAGGGACACCTACTCCTTCCCTTGGCTTCTTTGTCACAGTATCCTGGCTCTTGTCTCTAAATAGATTCTGATCTCAATCTTTCATGAATTGACCTGATTCCTCACACTTCCTAACTATAAAAGCTCCACATCTTTCTGTCTAATTCTCTCCTATCTGCCTTTTCTGAACTTTCATTGACATTATCTGCATTTAAAATTAATTTTAAATTCATAAATATAAGGATCTACCTCTCCTCCCTTTTCCCCTTCTTCTCTCCCTATATTTCCTGAGATCCTTTTGTGATAATTCCTTCTTGCCCTAGAGAAATAAATTAGTGGTGTAGCGATATAGAATTACAATTATATATCATGAGAGTAGGGAAAGATTTTAGAGATCATCCATTTTACTCCATGTATAAAGAAAGAATATAGAGAGGTTTTTATGATTTCCCTTTGCAGGAGTTTAATAGCTATTCATTGAGCACATACTATAAGTCAGGCACTATGCTGATGCTTATTAAGATCACATAAGGACAATTACAATACAATCTGTTATGTAAAATAAAAGACACATGTACAAAACAGACATTTTATAGAATAAGGAGTATGATGAGTAAACAATGAAGCCAAAGACCACAATCAGAGGGAGGGATACTTTGATAGAAGGTAAAAGAAAAAAGATGGAAATTTTCCAGGAGAATAAAGGGAGAAGGGCATTCCCAAACAGAGGCAGCAATGTGTCTAGAAAACCTAAAGTGGTTCCAATAGAGCATAAGATAAAGGCAACTACTAATGGAAAGTTTAGAAAGTAACGCGATCATCATATGTGGGTTTTTTATTAAACAGGTGTATTCATAAGCAGTGTTCTTTTTATTATATAGGTGTATTCATAGTTCATTTTAAAACTACATACAAAAAAGTTATTACTATCTAGTTTAACATGGAAGGAGCTCTCAGCACCAGGTTATGTTTTATGCAACATTTTCAGCCATAATTTAAATGGGGTCACAGATGTGATGACAATAAAATTTGCCATTTATTATACTAACCTTTGACACTATGAACTTTGTCAAAAATAATTTAATTGCCACTCATAAATTTTGACAGATAAGATGTTATTATAACTGTCATAAACACTTTCTGGTTTTTGTTAAATTTTTGATCTATAAATCATTTAGAAAATATTTCTGAATGTCTAAGTATACGAGGAAGGAGTTAAATATGTCTTGCTATTTATATGTAAACTATACTAATTGTGGCCAGAAAATGTATTGATTGCGGTCAGAATACGTTGTCTTTATGATATTGATTATTAGTAAATATTGGAGTTTAATTCTGGAAAATATTACATGTCATAAAATATGTATCCACTCAAAGATATTTACCCAAAACAAAATATATTGAAATGTGCAACAACATGAATGGCTCAAAAAAATAAGTCCCTGGTAAACAAACAAACAAACAAAAAAACACTATTAGTAGGTATGATTGGCATAATTACATTTATATATATATACTAGAGGCCCAATGCATGAAATTCGTGCAAGGGGCTCTGCCCTCACAGCCCAGCTTCATCCCAAAGATCGTCCAGAAGGTCGCCCAGTCTAATTAGCATATTACGCTTTTATTATTATAGATATTTTTTAATATGGAAAAACTCATCTAGAATAATAGAAACCATCTCAGTGGTTGCATGGGGTTGGGGAAGGGATTGACTACAAAGGAATTCAAGGGAACTTTGAAGATGATTAAAATGTTTCATATCTTGATTGTGGTGGCGGTTACATGGGTGCAAACATTTGATAAAACTCATCAGATTGTACATTGTAAATGAATGCACCTTATTGTTTTCAAATCCTGCCTTCCTAAAGTTGATTTCAAATGGAAAACATACAAAGATCTAACCTAATGATCTTTGTAGTATATTCATACTGCAACATGTGTAATATAATCCATATTACATAAAAAGGAAAAAATCTGAATGCATCCATGTCTCCCCACACAAAACAACTTAGCAGAGAATAGAAAGAAAATGAAAATTTATTCTCCAGATAATTTTTATCAAATATAAATTCATGTATGATTTGTATGATTAAAAAAGTTAAAGTAGCATTTTACAACTCTACTAAGAATGAAGGATTAGGTAAGTATGAGAATTTAGAAATCTGATCACCAAAAGCCATATTTTAGTTCCTCCACCCAAACACAAAGAGATGTACATGACCCTTGTTGCAAAAATTCTAGTCATGGAAAATTTGTATAGATAGGTATATTTGAAAAAAGTTTGCACAGACCTATTTAATATGATGTTAACATTTTGTGGTAAAAAGTAGGGTAAATTTAAATAATCATTGTTGGGGAATAAGTTAAATAAAATATAACTAACTCTATACACAGAGTTTTAAAGAAAGGAAAGAAGGGAGGAAACAAAGGAAGGAAAGAAGAAGGAAGGAGGGAAGGAAGGAAAGAAGGAAGGAAGGAAGGAAGGAAGGAAGGAAGGAAGGAAGGAAGGAAGGAAGGGAGGGAGGGAGGGAAGGAGGAAGGAAGGAAGGAAGGAAGGAAGGAAGGAAGGAAGGAAGGAAGGAAGGGACACGGAAGGGAGGAAGGAAGGAAGGAAGGAGAAAAGGAAGGAACTGCTGATAGGAAAGATATAAAAGGTAAAATTATCAAATGTGTATCATATTACTGAGATTGAGAGAAAAACACTGAAAATCATAGCACCAACATTGAACTTATTAAAAACTCCAATTTCCTTCAGAGAAACACAAATGGTTATAAAATGTGATGGGTCCACAACACAAAAGCAAAATTGGCATTGTTTGTGAGAGTTCATAAGTAAGATAATGGGGAAAAAATTCTTCTGTTCTGCAAGCTATGAAGAAAAATCAACAACATTAAGAAAGATGGATAAAATCATCTAAGTAATGGCTCTAGCTGGCTTGGTTCAGTGGATAGAGCATTGGCCTGAGACTAAAAAGTCATGGGTGCAATTTCAATCAAGGGCACATGCCTGGGTTGTGGACTCTAGCCCCAATAGGGGGTGTGCAGAAGGCAGCCAATCAATGATTTTCTCTCATAATTGATGTTTCTATCTCTCCCTCTCCCTTCCTCTCTGAAATCAATAAAAGTGTATTTTTTAAAAATCATCTAACTAATGATCTACAGTCAAGCAATTTTTTTATTATAATAAATGAAATCATCCTGTTTGATAATGAAGTTTTATTGCTCACAATGTAAAACTCATATGGAATGCAACAGTTATTAGGGGATATGTTATGTTCTAAATTGCAGATAATGTATACAAAAGGGTCACATGTTTTAAAGTCTTAGAAATTAATTATTGGAAAAAGTCCATTCCCAATGGCATACATTGTGCAATAGATGGAGACCAGGCTACAGTTGAGAGGCATTTTATGCATATAGCCAACTTTTAAAAAAGAAGCAGCTGACATTTTAGCAATTCATTGATTTATGCATAACAACAATTGGTTTTTCTAAAATTACTGTGAAAGAGTCCATTAAATAATGAATGTCATTATTAGTGATATTAAGAAACTAAGCATGATTTCATGAATAACATCCTAATATATAAAAACCCAGGGTCCATAACATCCAAAATGACTGAAGGCTTGACTGACCAGAAGTCAGTCCTGCAGGCAGTGCTGGGTTTCCGTGGCAACACAGCACTGACTGCCAAGGGGGCTGAAGATCAGGCCCGGAAAGAGGCCTGAAGAGAGAGGCAGGGTCTGATCCACAGCCTCTGTGGAAGCTATTGATTAGCCCTTGCCTCTCGCTTTCTCTCCAGGCCTGGCCAGCAGCTGCACCTCTCTTTCTCTCTGAGCCTCCAAGGGGGCTGCTGATCAGCCCTGCCTCTCTGATCAGGCCCAGAGATAGGCCCAGAGATGCTGACTGGCATAGAAACCAACCAATCAGAACCAAATCTGGGTGAAGTGTAAGGAGCCAATGGCTGCCTAGGAAGCAGAGCTTTTGAAGCTGACTGGCATAGAAACTGACAAATCAGAACCTAATCTGGGTGAACTGTGAAGGCATAACTTAAGGTGGGGGCTGAGGAGGGGTTTTAAGGGAAACAGCTGTTTGGTGTAAGGTGTAAGAAAGCAGTTCAATTTTTTAATGACCAGTTTGGCAGTATAGTGCATATGGCTGGCTATCAGTCCAGATATAGGGATTATGTATTTTTGTCTGCCAAGAGCATTTCCTCCTGTTGAAAAAGGCTCCCTCCCACCCCCATTTAAGCAATCCTATCCTATATAATTTATCTATGCTAGTAAAAGGGTAATATGCTAATTAGACCTGGTTGACCGGCCATCGTCCAGAGGTTCAGCTTCCTTCCAGACAAAGCCATGGTGGTGGGGGCTGAAGCAGAGGCAGTTAGGGGCAATCAGGCTGGCAGCGAGGCAGTTCGGAGTGATCAAGCAGGCAGGCAGAGGCAGTTAGGGGTGATCAGGCAGGTAGGCAGAGAGGTTAGGGGCAATCAGGCAGGCAGAGGCAGTTAGGGTCAATCAGGCAGGCAGGCAGGTGAGTGGTTAGGAGCCAGCAGTCTCAGATTGCGAGAGGGATGTCCACCTGCCAGTCTAGGCCCGATCCCACAGGGATCCTGGCAGTCAGACATCCTCCAAGGGGTCCCAGATTGGAGAGGGTTCAGGCTGGGCTGAGGGAACCCCCACCCCCGTGCATTAATTTTGTGCACTGGGCCACTAGTCTATAATAATAAAAGCGTAATATGCTCATTAGACCAGACAGCCAAATGACCTTCCAGACCTCTTTCAGGACATCCTTTTGGACGAAGCCGCTGTGGCAGGGGCCGAGGCAGAGGTGGTTAGTGGTGATCAGGCAGGCAGGGAGAATGAAAGCCTACTCTTGCACAAATTTCATGCATCAGGCCTCTAGTTATTTTATAAAAGATATGGATACTGAAGAATAATTTAAAATTATATTCTGCATATAGAATTAAGGAGCTCTCCACAACACTTTTTAAAAGAATTTTTGCAACAAATTTACTATTACTATAGTTTTTTACTCATTTGATTAAAAATTTTAAATCAAATTTGTGACAAGAAATAATATGATGCACCTTTATGATACATGGAAAAGTTAAATGGCATACTTCTTAAGCTACAGGGAAGATAGAATTTATTTCACTATTATGAAGATACTTATCATTGACTTTCTCAGAAAATGTATGTTTTATATATAGTGCAATTCTGAGAATTTACAGTTTCTATAAATCCAGCATTATGCAAAAATAGAAGTACAGTAATCACTCAATGTGCATTTACACTACAGTCTCAGATTAGACAATTAGTGTTTTTTAAATAGATGTGCCGCCTATTAGCACTATTTGTGGGAGAATTCATTGAGCTAAAAAGTGATTGCAGCCAAACATAAATTAATTCCTTTATAAAAGTTTTAGAATATAGTTAATTCTTTTATGCTTACTTCTTTGGAAAGAAGCAAAATTAATCATGACAGCATTTACTTGCCCTGTTGCATAATTTTTGGCAAACTATTCATCCTCTCTAAGCTCAGTCTTATCTAAAAAGATGGAAATTATAGTAATATATAATTTATAAGTTTGTTTTGAAGATTAAATGATTTAATACATGTTAGTTCTTGGAACTGTTTCAAGCACATAGTGAATGCTCAACAAATATAATCTCCTTTTTACAGATATGTTATAAAATATTTTAATTGATGGAGTTATAAGGGGGCACTAAGAACAACTGTCACTGACTTATGTCATCACTTTTTGGGAGGTTTTAGATGGAATGCTTATACGATCAGCACTATCTCTGCCACACCAACCCATCAGCTCATCTAAGAATGACAATCAGCCCAAGAATTCGGTGAATTCCTCTGAGGAGTATACTCTGCCTTGCTTTCTGAAACGTTGTGTTTTTTAGTCACATGACTAAAAACACATGTTCTGGTGATTCCTTTTTCATAGGAGTGCTTTATCGTGTGTATACCCTGAATCCACTCTCTTCTAACTTCAAGTTTCTCAATCCCACATGGCATAATTCGTTCATATCACTCCCTTTCCCCATGAGAAAAGAAATAGAATCACAGAATTTATAAACATCAAGGTTAATGACTTCTTTGTGTGTGTGGACAACATTTCCATCAAACACATAGCCTCTCATTCCTAATGCTTCTTGGACATCGTTAAATGCAGTTTCATAGAGCACCTGAGTTCTGTTGTCCACAAGGAGTAGTAACAGATAACATTTCAGCAGACAAACTGGCGGGTATTTGCTTTCAGCCCTTCCATGTGAGTTCTGCTCTGTTAATATTTGGTTTGATTCCTGGACATTTTGGATTCTGTTATGACGTAAGTTTAGACTCAATTTGTATCAATACAAACAGTACAGGCAGGTGTTATTTTAGGTATTCTTTAAAAGATAACATTCAATGGGAAATCTATAGTAATAATAGCCTAGATGGTCGTCACGCCCTGATGCCGTGATGTCCTCACACCGTCACAAGATGACTGTGTACGCAGCAGAGGTGGGGGCCGGTGGCCGCTCTGCACGGTGTGGAGGAGGCCGGTCCCAGGGCCTCCGCTGCCTCACACGGAGGATGCAGATCACAGCGGAGAGTTCCCACCGCCTTGCATGGAGGAGGTGGGTCCCACTGCTTGGCCTACCTCTTTGGGGCAATCCATCGAGAAGCCCTGGATGGGTGGGCGTGGCCTACCTCTTTGGGGCAATTGATCACGGGGCTCCCACACTGTGAGAGGGCACAGGCCAGGCTGGGGGACCACCCCTCAAATGCACAAATTTTGTGCACCAGGCCTCAAGTATAGAATAAGCACCTGAAAGGAAGAATAATTAACATAAAATTCTATTTTGACTGTGTTCATTACTTAGTAGGCAACTTGTAAAAAGATTTTTAAATGCCTCCAGTTTCATGTTTTATTGTTTTAATGTCTACAGTCAATATGCAGTACCTTTGTAATTTCACATAAATTCTGTACTTGTTATTGTTTTAGTTAATATTGGTTATCTTAGATTTATGATCACTCAGGTACTAATCTAGTTTCAAGACTTCAATGACCATCAATAAGGTTGAGGATTCTCAAGACAATGTTAATCTAACCTACTCTCTTGACCCCAAGACCTATATATCCAACAATCTCTTGGATATCTCTACTTTTATGTCCTGCAGACAACTAAAACTCAATATGCACAAAACTGAATTCCTTGATAGGAGACAGCTTAGTAAAGAATCCTATGTTAAAATGTGATTATTTTAGCCTAAATATCAACTACAGCAGAATTCATAGTTAATAGTGAAAGCAAATACTCAACTGGCCAAATATGGGACAATCGGAGCATCAAAAATGGTGAAGATAATAATGAATTATAAACCATTTAAAAATAGGAATCCACAAGTGTTTAATTATAATAAGGCAAATGCTTGGGGAAGAAGGGAGGGCTCTTAAAGTACAATGCCAACTGATGAATGTGGAAGTGCTGAAGTTGGAAATTCATTTTGTAACCAAAATAGTAAAGATGGGTTCATGTAAGAATTGTCAATGCATGATAAATTATTGTGGGATTGGGAGGGGTAAAAGAAGAGAGATTTTAATGGAGAGCATATGTTTATTTGTATGTCTGGGGTGTCTCTTGATAAAGTGCTCATCCATGAGAGGTAGGTGGACACCACAGCCTCTGCATGTATTACCCTGAGAAGGACACACATCACTTATAAAATGTTATAATCTGGGATGCATAACCTGAATCCAATCAGGACAAAATATCCTACAATTTCAAATGGAAAATATTGTATTATAAAAATAAGGAGGCTATTTTTTAAAGGAAGGCAGTCTGAGGAACTATTTCAGATTAAAGGAAATAAGGAGACATATAATGAAATGCAATACGTGATCCTGGATTGGATCCAGTTCTGCAGGGAAAAATATGTTTTAAAGAACATTACTGGATCAATCAACAAAGTTGGAACATGGATGTTACATTAAAGTGTTTTATCAATGTAAAATTCTTGAAGTGGGAAATGGCAGTGTAGTTATGTAAAGGAATATCCTGTTCTTTAAAATATATACACTGAAGTATTTAGAGATAAAAGTGTATAAGGTGAACAGCTTTCTCTAAAATGGTTCAGGAAAAGCTATATCTATCAATCTATTAACCTATAGACCTGCTTGTCTATGTACATCTGTATAAGAGAGTGAATACAATGTTTAAGACTTTCTTTGTATCATGTTTTAATTTTTTTAACTTTTCATTAAATGTGAAATATTTTCAAATAAAAAGTTTTATTTATAAAAAAATTAATTCATCTTCTTTTCTCTATACTTAAATGAATTACATCACCAGACGCTGGTTGCTCACACAGAAACAGTGATGTTATCTTTAAATCCTCCCTCTCTTTCATGTCCCTGTTTTAATCAACCACAAGTCATGGTGGTTGCCTTCCATTTTTTTTTAGTAATTTTTCTTGAATTTGTGCATTTTTTTCTCTCTCACTGCCTTCACAGAGATGAAAGCAAACATTTTTCATCACAAGCAAGATAATTCTTGAGGATGATCATTTCACTTGGATGACTGTAGAATAATGACAGTAATCCCTTGACCCACATAATTCCTTCTCCACCATGCAAGCAGCAGTCTACAGTGAAGTTCTAAAGTGAAATTCTGATTTTCATACATTTAAAACCTTCCCATTGCCCTTAGGCTGAGTCCATCTTCCTAGTGTGGTTTACGTGACTTGACACTTACTTCCTCTACAGATCCACTACAATGAATATTAGTTTCTGGAAACAGATATCTTTCTCTCCTCTGGGCCTTTGCCTCTGAAGTTTCCTCGGGAACACTCTGCTCCCCTCTCCTCCTTGCCATGTTCTACTCATCTCAGTTTAAACATAATTCCCTTCAGGATATCTTTCTATCTCACCCCTAAAACTCTGAAATACCTCTGCTTTGTCTTCCCTTTTCCCCAGTTACTTCCCCTCTGTTTGCACTTAACACGTATTATCACAACTGCTTGCTCCATTGCATGCCACCCTATTGCATTCCCAAATCAAATTTAGAACCTGTCACTGAAAACACTATGTTCTGTACTAAATGAATCACAATAAGAATGTGTTAGGTTTCTATTTTTTCAATAAAGCAATTAAAAAATCACAATCTCAGTCCTTATGAAATCCATATACTAGGGAATTAATTGGACAATATATATAATGTATCCTGAAATACAAGAAGAAAAACTCATTAATAGCTTACATAAAATGTGGAGTGGGATTTTTTGTTATATTAATTATATTGGTCATTCTGTGTCTAATGCTATTCTTTGCATGGGATAAAACAACTATTTAAGTCTTGTATTTCCTTCAAGAATAATTACTCTGGGATTGTTATTGAAAAAAGTAGGGCTGGTGGCAATATCTTAGATGGTGGTGGTCAGGGCAGTTGTGCTGAGAGTGTTTCCTATGTAATGATGGTGGGGATGGAAGTAATGGTGTCTGTTGGTGAAAATGGGCAGTTAATGATGATGAAAAGGAAAGACTTAAGCTGGTTTAGAAGTTAGCTTATGATGCCATCTTGATTTAGTCACTTATCATCTTGAAGAAGCTATTTAAATTTCTGATTATCTATAAAAGGGAGGTAATACTGGTTACTATACAATTGAAGTGAAAATTAAATGAGATTAATACTTAATTCTTTAGTTACATTGTGGCTATTTAAGAAATGGGTAGTTTGTTGTTATTTTATTCTTATTAATTCCTGTAATTCCTGTACTCTCCATTCTTATCTTCAGACTTCAGCAACCTTAACCACCTGACAGTTTAAATTATTTCCTAAGTTGAAATATTTCTTGAACCCAGGTCTTTTGAAAATGCAATGATCACTGTTTTCAGGAAACACCACTTTTATACATAGCTTACGTCATACAAGAAGCAGTGGACACCCTGTTCTCTCTATTCATTCTCAGTGACTAAGACAACAGCTTGACTTAAATTAATTTACCAAAACACACATACAAATAAAGAAATTCATTTGTTTACTTATCTAAAAAGTCAGGAAATAGCACAACTCTATTCAAAATTTAAATGCATGCAGATAACACCAACTCTTACCAACTATAGGAAATCTTTATAAAGAACAGGCAGCTTCCAAGAAACCTGGAAGCTGGAAACCTTGATGCTTATATTTAGGTTCCTTAAATTTCCATTCTATAATTATTCTATAACAAAAGAACTAGTTATATGGTTATCCATGTAATGACTACTAAGCCCAGCTTTCCTTGAAGAGAGGTGTGCCTGTGTAAGTTACAGTCATTATGATCTGAGCAGTGGCAGCATATATATCCTCTGGTTATGGCTTTGCTCTCTTTTTTTCTCTCTCTTTTCATTGCTGTAATGCAGACATAAAGTGGAAGCTAGAGCAGTCATCTTGGACCACAGGACAAAAGCTGTATGTTTCACATTGCAGGATAACAACATAGAATGAGCTGGGGCCCCTAATCACTTGGTTGAAGAGAGCTACCATGCAGATCAAACTTGTATATGGTAGGTGAATAAACTTCTGTCTTGTGTAAGCTAATACTAACTTGAGGTCTTCTCAACATCAGCTGAATTATGGTCTACTGAATGCAATAATCTACAAGCATTATTATGCAAAGGGCAAGAACCTCTCCTAGCTGCAAAATGAGGGCTCCTGGAGAAATACATTGGTTGACCTACTTTAGGTCATATGCCCACATTTGAATTAATCAACATTAGCAAGAGAGTATAAAAATATTGTCTAGGTCACACACCTATTTTTGTGACCAAGAATGTGTTATTTTGTGTGTGATCTCAATTGGTGTGATATAAGGAATGGCAATCCCAACAGAATCACATTGGATGACAGAGCAGCCATTTTTAAATAGTGTTGAGCAGTAAAGTCATAGATGTTCTCTAGCGACCCAAAACATAAGGGAGAAACTTAAACATTGAAGTCTCTTTTTCAGTATTTGAAAACACATGAGGAGAAACAACAACAAACAAAGTTTTTCCGACTAGGAAAAGTATCCACCTTTCAACTGAGTTTAACAAAATCAAGAATAGGTCTTAAAGTATAAAATGCTTCAAGATAACAATAAAGGAGGTCTTCTCTCAAACTGTTCTTCTTGTTATTTTGGAGGCTTGGTAAGAATCAGGAAAAGCTTCTAATCAGTTTATCAGTCTGTTCTTTGACTTTAATTCCTTTCCAAACAGCTGGTTCTGTTTAAGTAGGAGAATTTAAAGATCATGGACTTTGAATTGGAGATGAAGATACTAAATCCTCTCTATTCTAAGTTTTATCTTCTTGGTGATTACAAGTGTAAAGTACCTTGTGCACAGATGAAGGGCTTCATGGACAGCACACATAAAAGTACCTAAGTCTCCCCATGACTTTCATCTGCTCTTTCAAAAACCACCCCAGTTGGTATAATGTCATTACCCCAATATCACCTGCTGGACTTGGCATTAAAGGAATATTTTTCATACTCTATGGACTTAGCTCTTGTTCTGCATCTTCTTGTTCCTTCTCAACAACTGACCTCCAGTTGACTTATTATTACCCATCTCACTTCTCCTTGCTATCAAGACTCATCTATCCATCTTTTCTGGATACTCTTAAAATTGGCTTTATTTTTACTTAGTAGCATGTTCATGGGCTACTTCGAGTAAAATATTTTGGGGGTTCCAATGAGCTCTCAGAACTTTCTACAAATAAACTGCTCCTGTAAGAACTTCCTGACATGAAGTCACCCATTACTATGTCTTGGTCTTGTGTCTATGGCCCATTTTAGCACCAGAATATTAAAGAACAAGAGGAAAGATAAATGTTAAATTAAATTTTTCACTTGCAACATTTTTGTTCTCAAATTAATTCATCCAATTGTGCCCTTCCCAAAAATTACGTGTTATTTTTACAGGTCAATTTGATGACTCAGGAGCTTTTTAATCCTTTAGTTAAACTTCTCAACAATATTCTGAAGAACAGGAAATTACTGCTTTGCAAAGAGTTAACAAAATTGAATAAGAAAAAACCTTGAAATTGGTTTCAAACTTTGAACCCACAGATTCTGAATGGGTTCTATACTTGGTAAAATATTCTCAAATTTTTATTTACCACATATTGTTTGCCTAGACAATAGCAGATAACTGATATAAGACAGCATGTTCATTTTCATATTTTTTTCACCTTAAGGGTATTTACTCACAAAAAGGCTAAGTTTCTTTCTGTAAGTAAGCACAGGCAATATCATCCTCCAGAGATTTCCAGCATTTCCTTTCACTCAGGAGCTGAAGTCACTTGATTTCGATATGCTTTACTTTAGCAACTAACACACACAAAAAGTTATATTTGCAAGAAGAGTCCATAATGATTCCTTTTGGATTATCCTATCTAATAATAGACAAACATGGTAATTGACCGTACCTTCGCTACGCCTCCCATTGGCTAATCAGCATGATATGCAAATTAACCGCCAACAAAGATGGTGGCTAATTTGCATACTGCAGGCAGGGAGGGACAGCGCCATCCTGCCTGCCCTGCCACCATCCAGGCCTGCTATCTGCGATCCGGGGCAGCAGGCGTCTGTGTGTGACCCGACCTGGGGTGGCAGGGCAGTGCAGCAGCAATCAGCCAGCCCGCCCAGCCTCTATCCGGGCATCCCGTATGCGACCCGACCCGGGGAGGCGCCCCAACTCCCGGATCAGACCTGCCGTGTGTGCTACCCGGTTAGGTGGGGGAGGCACCGAGGGATCAGGCCTGCCATCTGCTACCCGGGGAGTGGGCCTAAGCCAGCAGGTGGTTATCTCCCAGGGGTCCCAGACTGTGAGAGGGCACAAGTGGGGCTGAGGGACACCCCCCCCCAAACCTCCTCCCCTGCCAGTGCACAAATTTTTGTGCACCAGGCCTCTAGTGGCAAAATAACCATGACTACGTATTTTTTTGTGTTTTTTTTTAAATATGGTACAGTACCAATTTCAAATCTGGCAATAAAAAAATCTCTTAATTCCTAAAATGTGACTGGCTGCCTTTTATAATGAAGACAGAGGAACTTTGTCAGACAATGAAAACAACCCAAGCCCATTGCTAAAAGAAATCAAGCAAAGATTAAAGAACAGATTTCTAACCTCAGATTGATATTTACTTTTTTTCTAAATACAGGGCTAACTAAAATTAGAATGAACATGGTTAATTTTATCTTTAATTTTAATCTTTTAATTTCTTGTCAATTGAAAACCTATAGGTGTGCCTTGGCTACAAAATTTCATGTAATTGTAAAGTTGGAGGTCAGACAAACACTGCTTGGTTCTCCCAGTTCTTTGATTTGTTCATTTGTTCACTTGACAGAAAGAGACATTTTAGATGTCTATATATCCAAATGTAAGCTCAATATTGAGCAACATATAGACATTTAAGACTACATGGATGACCAATCTAGTCATAGAACTGTAGTAGGAAAATGAGAAATAATCATTTCCCAGAAACTAATTTTAATCATGTAATGCTCACTTCAATGATCCAAATATACAAAATTAGAATGGGGACATTTATTGTGCATATTAAGATAACATAGAATTTTGGTTTAATTTTTAAATTTAACCATACAAGTTATCAGTAACCAGAAAATCAAGACTCCAAAATTTTATTCCTTTAAAAGCTCTCTCTCTCTCTCTCTCCTCCTTGCCCTACTGTCTCATTCCTCAAAAGTAAAAAAAAAAAAAAAATCGAACAAACATAAAATAAGAAATCAATAGTGAATTTTATAGCACTAAAGAGGAGAGAAAGTTTGCATTACCATAAATAGAAATTATGAAGTTCTTCTTGAGGTAGGATGGGAGAGAGTGTTTTTAAAAGATCAGAAAATGAAAGATTTACATATTTACATTTTTGTCCATTAGTATGAGACATAGGAGTTTGCAGAAAAATGAGAAGGGCTGAAGTGCTGTTAAAATAAAATAAAAAAACTGAATGCAGGAAAAGAGAGTTAGGTGGAAGGTCAACATAGAAGTAATAACCTCCTTTAAGGTAGAGCTTGCACAAACTGTGTCTTGAGCTCTGGATTTGTGCATTTCTGATAGAAACAGAATGTAAAATCCATTGTAGTTGTTTGTTCATGGAATAAAAGACTGCTCATTCACTGTGGCTTATCAAAATAGGATTAGGAAATGTTATACTTAACAACACAAATGATCCTAAACAGACCCCTTTAACAAAATTCAGTATCTATCATCAAGAGTTAGAGTTCACTCTCCTACCCAAAGCTTATGATTAACACTAGATTTTAAGGAAAGTTTTAAAATGTCATAGATATAAGCATATTCATCAAACTGAAATGTGTCCCAATATAGTCCATGCTTAATATTCATAGCTATCAGATATGTCATCACTATGACACTCTTGATAAAAAATGTTCCTGGCTGATACTGTACATGCTTCAAAGGGCTGATAAATTTTCTAAACCTACTGATAAGGTTGACAGAAGAACCCTTGGACTTTCATATTATGAACATCTCTCTAAATAACTACATAGTACAAGAAATTTTAAAAGCTTGCTCTACTCTCCTGAGAGATAAATTATTTGGATTTTTTTTGTAATTTTAGTTGGCACCAGCAGCTCAGTTAAACTTATATAACTGATAGTAAATAAAAGTCATAATTTTGCTTTAAACCTTCAAGATTTAGTGAATTTCATAAAACCAATTGTATATAATTAATATTTTTGAACTTATGGGCATAGAACTTGCTTTAACGTTACAACAAATAAGAACTATTTGTGAATGCTATACTTCACCACCCAGATGGGGCCTTTGGGAGATGATTAGCTCATGAGGGGAAAAGTACACATATAAAAGAGAGCTCCTTTGCCCCTCCCACCCTGTGAGTAAGGCAAGCAGAAGACAGCTCTCTATGAACCAGGAAGCAGACTCTCATCAGACACAAGATCTGCCAATGCCTTGATCTTGGACCTCCCAGCCTCCAGAATGTTGAAAAATAAGTTTATGTTTTCTATAAGCCACTCATTCTATGGTATTTTGTTATAACAGGCTGAAATGATTGTGAAAAATACTTAATTTAAAAAGGAAGCAAAAGCTAAAGTCATATTTAATGAGGAGAAACTAATTAATTAATATGAAGAAAATTGTAAAGACTCTAAGGAAGACAATCTCAGACATATGCCAAAGCAATTTCTTCACCGATACAGCTCCTAGGGCACTTGAAACTAAGGAGAAAATGAACAAATGGGACTACATCAAAATAAAAAGCTTCTGCACAGCAAAAGAAACCATCAACAAAACAACAAGAAAGCCCTCTGCGTGGGAAAACATATTTGCCAATGTCATATCTGATAAGGGTCTAATCTCCAAAATTTATAGGGAACTCATACAACTTAACAAAAAGAAGATAAACAATCCAATAAAAAAATGGGCAAAGGACCTAAGTAGACACCTCTCAATAGAGGACATTCAGAAAGCCAAGAGACATATGAAAACATGCTCAAAGTCACTAATCATCTGAGAGATGCAAATCAAAACAACAATGAGGTACCATCTCACACCTGTCAGAATGGCTATCATCAACAAATCAACAAACAACAAGTGCTGGAGAGGATGTGGAGAAAAAGGAACACTTGTGCACTGCTGGTGGGAATGCAGACTGGTGCAGCCACTATGGAAGACAGTATGGAGTTTCCTCAAAAAACTAAAAATGGAACTCCCATTTGACCCTGTGATCCCACTTCTAGGAATATATCCCAAGAAACCAGAAACACCAATCAGAAAGGATATGTGCACCCCTATGTTCATAGCAGCACAATTCACCATAGCTAAGATCTGGAAACAGCCTAAGTGCCCATCAGTAGATGAATGGATTAGAAAACTGTGGAATTAGAATACACGATGGAATACTATGCTGCTGTAAAAAAGAAGGAACTCTTACCATTTGCAATGGCATGGATGGAACTGGAGAGCATTATGCTAAGTGAAATAAGCCAGTCAATGAAGGAAAAATACCACATGATCTCACTCATTCATGGATAATAAAGACGATTATAAACTTATGAACAATAATAGATAGAGGCAGAGCTGCCTCAAACTGATTGTCAAACTGCAGTGGGAAGGCCAGGGAGGGATGGGGGGCAGGAGGGAGGGGAGTAAGAGATCAACCGAAGGACTTGTATGCATGCATATAAGCATAACCAATGGACATAAGACACTGGGGAGTAAGGGAGGCCAGGGGATTTTCAAGGGTGGGGAAAAAAAAGGACACATATGTAATACCCTTTGTAATACTTTAAGCAATAAAACAATTAAAAAAATAAAAATAAATTTAAAAATATTCAACACAAACACAATACTGAAGAACAAAATTGGAGAACTTAATAGTATTCAACTTCAAGATTTATTATAAAGCTACAGTAATCAAGATAATGTGCTATTGACAAAACAGTAGTCATAGATTAATATTGCAGAAGAGAGAGCACATAAATAGACAAATATAGTCAACTAATAAATCTAGGTGACTTGGATTTGGTGAAGAGTTCTTACATGCACTGTCAAAAGTATAATACATGAAAGAAAACAATGTTGGATTTTATTAAAATGAAAAACATCTATCTGCGAAGACTGTTAAGAAATGAAAAGACAAGCCACAGACTTAGAAAAAAAAAAAAACCCTTTGTAAAACACATATCTGACAAAGGATTTTTATCCAAAATATATTTAAAAAATTTCAAACTTAGTAGTTAGAAAATAAATAACCCAATTAAAAATTGAATAAAAGAGCAGGACACCTCAACAGAGAAGATAAGTAGGCATATTAAGACAGTATCATTTGTCATTCAGTAATTGCAAATTAAAGCAACAAGGTACAACTATACACTTATTAAAATGGCAAAATCCATAGAAATGATGATAGCAACTACTATGGTGAAGATGTAAAGCAATAGGGATTCTCATTCATTGATGTTAGGAAAGCAAAATAGTACACCCACTTGAAAGATAGTTTGGCTGTTTCTTACACAGCTAAACATAGTCTTCTCATATGACCTAGCAATCACGCTCTTAGATATTTACCCAAATGATTTGAAAAGTTATGTGAACACAAAAATCTGCATGTGAATTTTTATAGCAATTTAACTCATAATTGTCAAAACTTGGGAGCAGGCAGGATGTCTTTTATTGGTGAATGAGTAAACATTGTGGCACATACATGCAATGGATTCCCATTTAGCAAAAAGGAGAAATGAGCCACACACAAAAAATAAATGAATATTAAATGCATGTTTCCAAGTGAAATAAATCAATTTGAAAAAACTATAGCCCTGCAGACCAAAGGGGCCCAGGTTCGATTCCAGTCAAGGGCATGTACCTTGGTTGTAGGCTCCTCTCCTTCAGCCCGGGCCCTGTATGGGAGGCAACCAATTGATGTGCTTCTCTCACATCAGTGTTTCTCTCTGTCTTTCCCTCTCTCTTCTACTCTCCCCTAAAAATCAATAGGAAATATCCTCAGGCGAGGATTAACCAAAAAACAACAAAATAACTATATGCTATATGACCTTCATTAGATAACATTCTGGTAGATCAGTGTTTGGGAGGGGCTCAAGGGAAGGGAGGAATGTTAAATTGGTGAAGCACAGGGTATATATAACTAGGGCAGTGAAACTATTCTGTATAATTCTGTAATTTGGGATATATGATATTCTACCTTTTTCAAAACTCACAGAACTTTATAAAATGAAGAGTGAACCTTAATATATACAAAGTAAAAAAAAAAATCCTTTAGGAAGTCAGAGGGTGCCAGAAGGAAATGCAGAATGTGTTAAAATAATCTAACCATATTTCAAATGTATGAAACAACCTCACAAAAGGATGGCAGGAAAAAAGGTACTGACCTAATCACTGGAAATGAGTGGAGTCTGTATGACTAAAGGCAAAAGAAACTGTGCATAATCTCTGAACTCTAGTTGATAGAGTTGTTTCTCATGGGATCATGGGTAAAGAATTCTGATCTGCTAATCATGTATGCTGGAAGTGAACAATTAGGTAAATGGATGATGGATGATGGGAGCCAGGTATCTCACTGTAATAAATGAATGATTAAATAAAGAAAAAAAATGAAGGAGAAGAGAAATCTCCTATGCAGAAGAATTCCAAAGAATTTATGTAGGAGTCTTACTCCCTAAGTATGGGCCATTCATATGACTTCTTTACAAAAAAAACAGTATGGAAAGTTGGGAGGGAGGTTGGTAGAAGAGTAACTTTATGGTGGAGAAATCTGACAAAGACTACCTTAAACAAATGACAAGGTCAAGGTCAATAGTGCAAGTTAACTTGATGTCATGGAACCTTAACATGATAAGATAAAAACAGCAGTTTACCTCTGTGATCTTCCTCCTCAAAACCCATGACCTTAGACTAATTATGAGAATAACTTCAGATAAATTCCAATTAAGGGATGATCTACTTGACCTGTACTCCTCAAACTTTCATGAAAACAAGGGAAGTCTCAGGCAAGAGGAGCCTAAGGAGACATGATTAAATGTAATGTCATATCCTGGATGAGGTTCTGAAACATAAAAGGACATTAGGTAAAAACAAAGGAAGTCTGGGGAAAATATGGATTTTAGTTATAATAATACATATATCAATATGGGTTCATTAATGATAACAAGTGTGCCACTAACATAAGATGTCAATCATAGGGAAACTGGCTATCAGAGCATTTGAGAAATCTTTGTATTATTTATTTGTAAATATAAAACTGTTCTACAAAATAATTGTTATTTTTTTAAATAAAGAAAAGAAACTAGTTAGAGACCCTGAGATTGGTAAAAGGATAAAGGAACCAAGACCTTTCAATAAAGAAATACTACACAATTGTAGAAACTATCATTAGCCAGATATATAGATATATGTAATACCAGAAGCAAAAATACGTAGTCTAAATATTTTTAACATTTAGTCAAGTACCTACACTGACATTGTAAAATAATTGTTCTATGAAAATCTAATTTGCTAATAAACTTAGAAATGGGTTTTAATATTTGTATTAATATCAAATACACTTTTAAATACGAATAATTCTTAAACTACTAAACAGTGAGTTTGTCTTTCTACTATGGTCAGAACTGGTAAGTTAATAAGTACTAGAAATCTGAGATCATATTTGAATACTGTTCAGAAGAGCCTAGGTTTGCAAAATAAGATCAAGCAAAAAAGTTTAGGCCAGGAAATAGTCAGCTGATGAGCCTGAAAAGTGGTTTAATAATAATTTAAAATAATGTTAAATCGTTTCATGCAGCAGATAGTAATCCCCTATTATCTTTTTCTCTTTTTTAACAACCCAATCAAAAAATGAGCAATGGACCTAAATAGATACTTTTCGAAAGAAGACAGAAGGTAGGCCAAGAGACATATGAAAATGTGCTCAAAGTCACTAATTATCCGAGACATGCAAATCAAAACAACAATGACGTACCATCTCACACCTGTCAGAATGGCTATCATCAACAAATCAACAAACGACAAGTGCTGGCGAGAATGCGGAGAAAAAGGAACCCTCGTGCACTGCTGGTGGGAATGCAGACTGGTGCAGCCACTGTAGAGAACAGTATGGAGTTTCCTCAAAAAAGTGAAAATGAAACTCCCATTTGACCCAGTGATCCCACTTCTGGGAATATATCCCAAGAAACTAAAAACACCAATTAGAAAGGATATATGCACCCCTATGTTCATAGCAGCACAATTCACCATGGCTAAGATTTGGAAATAGCCTGAGTGCCCATCAGCAGATGAGTGGATTAAAAAACTGTGGTACATCTACATAATGGAATACTATGCTGCAGTAAAAAAGAAGGAATTCTTACCATTTGCAGCAGCATGTATGGAACTGGAAAGCATTATGCTAAGTGAAATAAGCCAGTCAATGAAAGAAAAATACGACATAATCTCACTCATTTATGGATAATAAAGAACATTATAACCTGATGAAGAAAAAGATAGATTCAGAGGCAAAGAAGCATCGAACAGACTGTCAAATTACAGGGCTAAGGCTGGCAAGTGTTGGCGGGGCGGGGAGGTAAGAGACCAACCCAAGGACTTGTATGCATGCATGTAAGCATAACCAATGGGCACAAGACACTAGGTGGGTGGGGTGAGGGCATGTGCCTGGGAGGTAGAGGAGGCAGGGGGAAGGTCAATGGGGGAAAAAAAGAGACATATGTACTACTATTTGTAATGCTTTAAACAAAAAATAAAATTAAATTAAAAAACAAAAACAAATTTAAAAAAAAGAGGTCTTGAAAAATATCTCCTATTTTCAATCTTCAACCTTTCAAAGATTAGATTTTTAAGTAATTTCCAACGAAATATTGAGTGAAATGGATACATTTCATTTTAAGACTAAAAAAAGATAGCTTCACACGTCTGTGAGGTAGTTTGCAATAATTGAATGCAAATACTAATTTATTCACTCAAAAACATTTATAGTCAACTGCAGATCAAATGAATGAATTTCCAAAAGCCTTAAGTTTCTAGCTGAATTCTTTTTTAAAAAAAATTTTGAAACAAGGTCAATGATGATAATGCAGATTAGTATCACAATTTTGTTCAGTATCATCATCAAATTATGATGAAATCAGTTGATATCAGTTTCAAAAGACAAAGGCAAGTCATAAAGGGAAGCAGATAAAGGTAGAGGCAGGTGCTTTTGTAATTCATTAGCTATATTTGTGACAGCCTTTGAAGGCAGCTATGACAGGCATGCCTATGATTTTCCTTTGAGGCCTTCTGTTCAATGGCAGATTAGTAACCTGATATGTTTTCTATATTTATCTCCATAACAGAGACTTATTTTTAAATCAGCCAACACAAAGCATGGTATTTTCTATGTCATTGCAACACCCCGTGATAGGAAGGAGCCATCTAGACAGGTTGGCTGGGGACTGCTGGTTACTCAGGAGATGTCTATAATGAACAGGTGACCTCTGTGGAACTGTTAGGACACAAAGAAGGTTTTCCCAAAATGGCCAGTTTGCTGTTTAGAATGACATTTCTCACATCAACTGGTTACCCTTTCAAGGGAGAAGAGTGCATTATTTTGTTGGCTGGCATGAATCAATGGGAAGGGAAGGAAAACAGAATGCTGAGCTCAGTTCCCACCTTGTTATATTTGGTGGGAATGGCGAGGGGAGGGTGAGATATCTTAAAGGAATAGATGTTCTAAGTCTCACTCCAAGGAAGCACACTCCTGACCCTTGGGCCAGTGGACATTTGGCCCCTTTCAGCCTGGAAAGAGGAAAGGGGCTGGTGGGTTCCAGTCGTAGAAAGACACAAGCCCTATTTACAGCACATGGATTCTGCCTTTGTCCACCTTTTCTACTTTTCAAGGAAAAATGATACTTTCATGTCTTCTATTTTGGAGCTGTCGCTCACAACATTTTCACTGGACACTTCCCAAAATGGGGCACTATTTTAGGGCGCCCTAGCACCATTCTGCTCTGTGGAAAGAAGAGCAGAGTTGGAAGGAGAAACGTGGGAAACGGTTTCTCTGCCCTGCCCACTGAAATCCCCTTCACATTTATAGGTTTAAGACTTCCTGAGCCAAATAGGGAAACAAAAGCCCGCACTCCTTGTTATTAACTTGGGATGGAAGCAGATCAAGAATAGACGCCGAGCACCTAATGCCACTTGACCAGTGCTTAACATATGGGCAGGGAAATGTACTAAAATATCTGCTTCTCCTGCCCACATTTTCTCATGTCCCTTTTTAAATCCGAGGGTCCTTATAACTGATTAAATTTAGCTTTAAATCCTACTCTAGAAAGCATCTCCTCTCTCTCTCTCTCTCTTTCTCACAGACACCCAGCAGAAGAGAGTAACCTGGACCTGACACCTGACTGGTGGTCACTAGGTCTGAATTGCTGTCAATTTAAAAGACAATATCTTTACCTAACTTTATCTAAGTTGTGTTTATGCTCCTACACCCTAAGGTCGAATGACACTCTGGCTACTTCCCCATGAGACTGGACAGACGGATGGAAAAGACCTCAGAGCTATTCTCAAGACCTGAAGAAATAATTTGCTACCTTTAGCTCACCTCCCACCAACCAGCCTCCAGCATGATCCCAAACTCCCTAACCACGGCGTCTTGTGATTTTGCCCCATGCAATCTGTGACCTACATGCTATTGAGGAGTTGGGGCTTTTGAGCATTAGCTTCCCATTGTCCTGGGGGATGCCATTCATATTGAAATAGTCAGTATTACTCCACTGAAAATCTCAGCGTCTAGTGTTTGGCTCAGCTAGTGCTGAGTGGATGAGCTTTTTCTGTTCTGTAATGTTTACTGGAGTAGTCTCTTGCCTTAGATATATTTGCCTGCCATAGAGTAGATGCTTCTTGAAGTCTGTTTTCTATCATCTGGAAAAATTTAAATTTATTGAAGAGAACTTACTAGGTATTCCAAAGGCAAGGGGAGAGACTCTGTGGACAGGAGAGAGAGGGAAGATTCCCAGACACTTAGAAGGGGACAAGGATATCTGGGTTTTAACTAGGACCTGATCCAGGTGGTAAGGTCTCAGAAAGAAATGGCTGTGCTGTATACTCACCCAGGCCAAACTTTAGGGATCATGGCTCCCAGTGTTGCCAAAGATTCACTCCCATTCTCAAATCAGTTAAGGAGCTATGAAGTCGTTGGGGCTTGAAAGGTCACTCAGACCACAATGACCATCAGGATACCCCCAACTCCATTCTGCTCTGGAAGACCCTGGATTCAGTGGGAGAGCAGGATGGAGAGAGGAGGGTAAAACCCACTGAAAACTCAAATTGAAGCCCCTTCAAATTGGGAGTCAAATTTCAAGGGATTTAGAGGAAATAAGGGCAGCCGTAACTTTTTGCAATTGAATTTGTAGTTGCTACTTTATGCTTGTTACTTGTCTCACTTAATTCTCAAAACTACTCATGTTATAAGTACTGCTACTCCTTGGGTGCTCTGAATAGTTTTCTATAATTTTTGTATTGGATCTCAGGTACAAACAGGTGGTGTAATCATAATACATAGCTCATGACACATTCTTGACATTGGTTCACATTGGCCATCATTTAAATAATTGATTCATAATTTTTGGTTATTTTTCATGATATAATAATCAGTCAGAATAAAAACAAGGACCTTGACCTGCACCTAATTACCTCCCCTACTCTATCCCTTAGCTCCCTCCCATACACAATAATCATCATCTGAAATCTTGTTTCATTAATTATTTTACAAGGTTTTATTGTCTATATTTATATTATTAAAATGTTTATTTTTATATGCTTATTTTGTATTACAGAAAGGGTATCATTCTTTATATAAATTTTGAAAACTGAGTTTTAGTACTTATTATGTAGCTCTGTTTCATCTATATTACTGGATGGAACTGTAATCTATTCATTTGACAGTTATACAATATTCTATTGTGAGACTACACCATTTCCCCCCATCCAAAAAGGGCACTTGGGTTGCCTCCAAGTTTTGCTATTATAAACAGTGCTGCGGAGACTTTTTGTGTATATGTCTCCTGTTGAACATTGGACTCCGTACCTCTGTTTCCCACTGCTCCACACTCCAGCCCATGCTGTGCCCTGCTTTCTGAAAAGCGTATCTAATGCCTCAACCTTGGCAGGCATTCAGGGGAGTTCCACAGAGCCCACAATCGGCTATCTGGAAAAGCAATATGACTCCATGACAGGAAAGGAAAAATGTGTCAAAATGGAGGGAAACAATGGAGATCATAAGCAAAAATAAGTTCGTCTCCACCCTGAAAAAGTGTATTGGTGTCCAATGACATGAACCATGGGTTTGAGAAAAAGAAAAATAAGTTAACAAGTCCAGCAGAGTCTGGCAGCCAGATGACTCACAGAGCTTAAAGAATGGGAAGTGGAACAACCTCAGAGATTAGGAGTAAGTGTTAGGGTGAGAGCAGGCTTGGAGATGCCTAGAGAAAGACTTTCACTGCCAGCCTCTGCAAACTTGGTTCCCGGTGCTCAAAACCATGCACTTGCTAGCATATGGAATAAGACAATGTGTTCCTTGTTGATATTAACAAGGAACATAATTATACTTGAAGTATTTTTTAATATATTTTTATTAATTTCAGAGATAGGAAGGCCGAGGGAGAGAGAGATATAAACATCAATGATGAGCTAGAATAATCAATCAGCTTCTTCCTGCATGCCCCCTATTATGAATTATGCCCATAATCCAGGCATGTGTCCCGACCAAGAATTGACCCATGATCTCTTGGTTCATGGGGTTGACACTCAACCACTAACCCAAAACTTGCTGGGTTCCTTGATGTATTTTATTTTTATTTTAAAAATATTTTTAATATATTTTCATTGGTTTCAGAGAGGAAGGAAGAGGGAGAGATAGAAACATCAATGATGAGAGAGAATATTGATCAGCTGCCTCCTGCACCCCCCCTACTGGGGATCAAGCCCACAATCCAGATATGTGCCCTTGACTGGAATCGAACCTGGGACCCTTCAGTCCACAGGACAATGCTCTATCCACTGAGCCAAAGCAGCTTGGGCATGAGCTCCTTGATGTATTTTAATAAACTATATTAGTATTGCAAAATTATCTATTCTACATTTTTTTACATTCCAGGAGAGTGGATGTGGAAGACAAGTATAAACCAACTGGGCAACATGTCATGAATCAAATTATACAGTGAAATGCATATCAGTAGTAATTACTGTCCCAAACATGGAAAACATAGACCTTACACTATGCCACCCAGCAGTAGTTGTTTTTTTGTTTGTTTGTTTTGTTTTCTAACCTTCCATTGCCCCTGTATTAAGCTCTACCTTTAAGCATAAACCAAAATACCCTGCAACTGGTGGTTCTTGCTCATCTTTTCAGTCTCCTTTCCCACCATGCCCTTGGAAGGTCCAGTCATCTTAGTTATATAGACATAATGCTGTTCCCCAAAGTTGCATGATTTTTCAAGCCTTCTTGGTTTATGCTGTTCCTATTGTCTGAAATGACCTTTGTCACCTCTTCCACTAACTTCTAAGGACCTCCAAGACACCTCAAGGTCACTCCCTTCTGGTATCATTTAATTTTTCTGAGCTCTTTTTTAGCCCCTTAACCTCTCTTTCTCTCCCTTCTTCTTCTTCACCATCTTCCAATCCCCAAGCCCAGACATATGAAACAGACCATCACACTAAAATATACTTCTAGTTTAACCCCTGCCACACTTATCCCTCCCCCCCCATTAGATTCTTTTAAGGTGAGTAATAAAATTAATGGTGTCTTGAAGGCACTTAGTAGAACTTATAGTAGATGTAAATGCCCTATTCTACTCACCTCACCCTGCTAGGACACCCATCTCCTTGTTGCTGAGGATCATGTGAGCTGATGGTTAAGACCTGCAAAATTACAGTACAATTGACCTTGGCCAACAGGAACCAACTTGCCAGAAGTTGTTTGGGAGGAGGTTGTGCCAACCTTTTTCTGGGGTAGGCCAATGACCAACTGATGAAAGGGTACGAAGGTCCTGGACCTCCCCTGAATGGGGCAAACACTGACACAAAATGTATGTTTCAGTGTCTGGTGGATTGGGCCTAGGCTAGACCTGCACTGAGACCACATCCTGTCTCCACTCTTTCTGCTTTTGTGTCCTGCTTCTCTCATTCCCTGAATAGCACATCTTTTATAAAACACAGGCGGCCAAAGCCCTGCTTCAGGCTCTGCTTCTAGGGAATATTCTTTGAGATAGTTTTTGTTGTTGTTGTTGTTTTAATTGAGTTATATTGGATTGAATAACTTGTCCACAGAAAGTTGGCGTTTGAGTTTAAGTCTCTATTACTGTAAAGTTCCTGTTTTACCAGTGGCCCGGTGTATGAAATTCATGCATGGGGGTGGGGAGGAGAGAGGTCCCCTCAGCCCAGCCTGCACCCTTTCCAATCTAGGACCTCTCAGGGGATGTCCAACTGCCTGGGAGCAGGCCTAAACCAGCAGTCAGACATCCCTCTCACAATCCGGGACCTCTGGCTCCTAACTGCTCACCTGCCTGCTGGCCTGGTTGCCCCTAACTTCCCCCCCCACCGGCCTGGTTGCCCCCAACTGCCACCTCTGCCAGCCTGGTCACCCCCAACTGCCCCCCTGCCGGACTGGTCACCCCACACAACCTGCTGTTCAGTCGTCTGTTCGCCCCCTGCCAGCCTGGTTGCCCCACACAGCCCGCTGTTCAGTCATTTGGTCATCCCTCACTAACCCCCCTGCTTGTCACCCCATGTAGGCTGCTGTTTGATCATCCATCCAGTTGTTTCAGTCGTGATGGCCCCTGGCTTTTTATATATTAGGAGATTTTATATTTTTGCAGTCTTTACCAATTACTAAGAGTAAAACATAGAATAATTAATTTTTCCCAATGAGTCTCAGTTTTCCCACTAGATAAGTAGGGATGACTACCCCATAAGATTGTGAAGCTATTTAAAAGTGACAATAAGTGCCTGGCCCATGTTGCTCAGTGGTTGGTTGAGCATCAATCTATGAACCTGGAGGTCATGGTTCAATTCCCAGTCAGGGCACAAGCCCAGGTTGCAGGCTTGATCCCCAGTGGGGGGTGTACAAGAGGCAGCCAATTGATGTTTCTTTCTCATCCATGTTTCTGTCTCTCTCTCCCTCTCTTTCCTCTCACTAAAAAATCAATAAACATATATAAAAAAAAAACAACAGCATTTTTTAAAGCAAAAATAAAAGCTCACCACTTGATTAAATTTACCTACAATAAACTCTTTCTCCAAACTGGGACCATTTCCCCCACACCAACCTGAGAAGAGAATGTGCTGACAGCCTTGCTGGGCAACTGGGAAAACAGGTGGCAAAGCAAGCAACACAAAGGAAAGGGTCCAAAAGAAACTTATCCTCACCTCCCAGTGTCTGGGGTGTCCGAAATCAGCAGCAATAAAGCTCAAGTGTCAGAAGCAGGAAAAATTTCTTCACCTTGAGTGAAATGTAGGCTATTTCCAATGACTGGAAATTAATGTTTTTAAAGCTGTTACAGTCCATAATGTTGTTATTTCAGAGAATGGAACAGCCGCAGGAAGTGGGCCACACAGAATGCACCTACGAAAAGAAAAGGATAGAGATTCAGTCTTTGCCAAGATGTTGGGAAAAAAAAATGCCCAGAAAAGGTCAACTTGATTTACGGGGGTTTTATTCTGATATTTTTTCCTTTTTTTTTCTTTTTTTTTCTTCTCTCTTTAACTTTGCATGGCTCAGTGCAGAACAAAGAAAAACAACATATTTGGTTTATTTTCCCAGGATGTGAAATGCTTCAGCAAACAAAACTTCCAATGTATTTAATCAGGCGTTTGAAAAATTGCCCATAATGAAACCAAGGATCTTAATGTAAATTGGTAAAGATATTTTCAAACACCCTTGATAGTTATCTTCTAAATCGAATTATGATATACCACCCCAGGCTCTTGGCAAAATCCTAAGAAAACTGCAAGGAAAAAATGGCTTCAACTTCCGTATTTATGAAGTGTGTTTCCTTTTTTATTTTACTTGGTTCATGAATTAGGCATTTTATTAATTTATATAAATCCCAGGTGAGAAAAGTGTGTACATATGAAATGGGTCAACTTGATAATAAAATTGAGTGTATATGAAAAGTATTGAAGTAGGCGGAGAACATTGTATGCAAACAGGTGGGGAAGATAGTTATACAAATCATATGTAGAGCAAGCTATAAAAGCAAAGGTTATAATTTAAAAATAATTTTTCTTTGCTTCAAAATATTTCTTGGCCTTGCATGGTTTCTCAAAAAATATTAATTTTTAATCAACTATATCTTATCTAGTCTCATTTCTTTGACAAAATTAAGCCCCTAGAATTAACAATTACATAGGGATTGGTCAGTTATGTTGTTTCCCCCAATTCGGATTTTTAATTTAATTTTATTATTATTTAAATTTTTATTGAATTTATTGGGGTGATATTGATTAATAAAAGTATATAGGTTTCAAGTGTACAATTCTATAATTATGTGTTCACCACCCCAAGTCAAATTTCCTTCCATCACCATTTATCCCCCGCTTTACCCTGTTCTACTTCTCCCCACTCCCCTTTTCCTTTGGTAACCACCATACAGTTATCTGTGTCTATAAGTTTTGGGGTTTTTGCTCAATCCCTTCACCAGTCCCCATCCCCCCTTCTGACAGCTGTCAGTCTGTTCTCTGTATCTATTACTCTGTTTCTACTTTGTTTGTTAGATTCTTTTGTTCATTAGATTCCACATATAAGTGAGATCATATGGTACTTGTATTTCTCTGACTAGCTTATTTCACTTAGCATAATACTCTAGTCTAGGTCCATCCATACTGTCAGAAAAGATAAGAGTTCTATCTTTTTTATGGCTGAGTAGTATTCCATTGTGTAAATGTGCCACAGTTTTCTTTATCCAGTTATCTACGGATGGGCACTTGGACTGTTTCCAAATCTTGGCTATTGCAGATAATGCTGAAATGAACATAGAAGTGCATATGTTTTTTCAAATTAGTGTTTCAGGTTTCAGTGAATATATTCCCAGAAGTGGAATTGCTAGGTCAGAATTTTTTTTTTTTTTAAATACAACAATGTTTTAATGTACCAATCATAAAATGTTCAAATTGGAAGGAATTTTAGAGATTCTATCTTTGTACTCTATGGTGTTCTACCATTGACTTCAGTGAGTTCTCCCTAATTATTCCAGCAGATTCTGCAGTTCCACAAAGTACCTATGTTATTGAAAAGATCCAGTTACCTGTCAGTTACTTCCCTGTATGCCAAGCCTGGCAAGGTGATTTAGGGCCTTCTTCCCAGTGACTTTAACCAGAGACTCAGCCCAGCTTGTTCCTTTCCAATGACAAGAAATGCACTACCTCGGGAGAGAGATTACTCCAGTTCTAAATAACTCAAATTCCTTAACAAATAAAGTGTTTTTCCTGACTTGACTCCTGACCCCGCTTCCTGCCTACTTTTGCTCTCTTTTCCTCAAGCCTCTCCAAAGGACAGTTAGTTCTTACCACCTCTCTTCCCATCTTCTTCTTCAGCCTATAGCCAGCTCCGTTTCCTCCATGCTGAAATCAGCGATCATTTTAAGTATGCATGTGTGTGGTTTATACATTGAAAATCAACATTTAATGAAACATTTTAAATTAAAAATATATATTTTAAGTATGAAGATTATACTTGGAAAATTCCAAACTGTGCTGTTGTTTTTTTTTATAATGCTCACTGTTAGCTCTGGTGTGGGGGAACATGTTTATTTCCTACTCGTAAGGATACATGTTGATATGACGTTTTTGGAAGGCAATAAGAAGCAAAGCAAACTAGAACTGCAGCTACTCTTTGACTCAACAATCTCATTTCTGGGAATTTATCCTAGAGATAAACTTACAAATATATGAAGAAATATGCACTCAAGAATGTCCTTGAGGCATTGGTTGTAGTAACAACAATAACAAAAATCACAATAATAGCAATATACAATAAAAATAAAATAGGAAATAACTGTAATAAATGTTCACCATCAGGGGATCTGAGTAAATTAGATACAGAAAATCCATATAACAGTATATATGCAGTAACTAAAAAGGATGCAATAGTTTCTGCTAATATAAGACATATCTTCAATATGTATTCTTAAGTAAACAATAAGTAATTTTAGAATAGTGTATATGGAAATGTCCCCAGTTATGTGTAAATATGTTACAGAAAGGCATGTGAATATAAGTGTATATATACCCAAGTAGTATTTGAGGAAGGACAGTCTAGAAACTGTATTAGGTGGCAATCTCTATGGAATAGAACCGAGGTGAGCGAGTTGAAGGATGGTCTGCATTGAGAGCTTCACTATATTCTTTATCCTTCTGTGTAAGGCCTTTCCTCTTTACAGATCATTTGTTAAATTATTGAACAAAAATTATACCAGCCCTGATCCCTGAGAACCTCACTGTTTACCTTTTCCAAAAAGAAAATGTGCATTTATCACTACCCTTTATTTTCTATTTCGGAGCCAATTTCCTATGTGTGACAAAACATTTTCTCCAGTTCCAGAGTGACTTTCTTCTTTTTTTTTTTTTTTTTGCTATGGTTTTTGATGCAGAACATTGTTCAAATCTTTTGAAAGTGAAAATAGATTACATTTTCGGCTTATCCTTCATCCACAGCCATGAATGCATATCATTTCAAGAGAATACATGATGCAGTCAGCTATTATTTTCCCTTGTGTAAATGACATTACTTTCCCCAGCATAGCTGAAATGTCCAGTCCCCACTTTTATTTTTAGTTTTCACTAATTTGACCACCTTCATAATTTGAGAGAAAAGAAAAAGAAATTCCTATGTCCCAAATGTTCCAAGGCAGATATCTACACTAATAAAAGAGAAACATGGTAATTAGCATACTACCGCTACCCTTCCCATTGGCTAATCAGCATATCCTTATGCAAATTAACTGTCAGCCAAGATGGCGGCCGGCAGCCAGGCAGCTGGAAGTGAACATGAGGCTTGCTTGCTCCAGTGATGGCAGACTCTAATGTTCCCCGCCTGACTTGCCGGCCTCTGAGCTGGCAGTTTGAAACATTTTAACAAATACAGAAGCTAAACAAAACCCCAGAAACCAGCTTTCAGCAGGCCAGGATCTCAGAGCTGGAGTTATACATTGTTTCGATTATAGAACGCAAACAAACCAGATACCTATTTTCAGCAGCGGAAGCCTCAGAGCTAGAGCCAGAGCTAAAGCTGGCCCAGAATAATAAAAAAAAAAAAAGGAAAAAAGGAGCGGTTTGGGAGCTTCAGTCAACAACCGCCAGCCTGAAAGCAGCCCTCAGCCCCTCATCTAGACTGGCCAGGCACCCCAGTGGGGACCCCCACCCTGAAGGGTGTGTGACCAGCTTCAAACAGCCATCATTCCCTCATCCAGGCTGGCCAGGCACCCCAGTGGGGACCCCCACCCTGATCCAGGACACCCTTCAGGGCAAACCAGCCGGCCCCCAAGCCTCTATCCTATATAGTAAAAGGGTAATATGCCTCCCAGCACTGGGATCAGCGGAGCCGCGAGGCCTCCTGGCACCGGATCAGCGTGACAGGGGGCAGCACCCCAACCCCCTGATTGGCCCTGCTCTGTGCATGACAGGGGGTGGCGCCACAACCTCCCCATCGACCCTGCCTTGAGTGTGACAGGAGGCGGTGCCCCAACTCCCCAATCGGCCCCACCCTGAGCGTGACTGAGGGTGGCATCGCAACCTCCCAATCTGCCCTGCTCTGTGCATGACAGGGGGTGGTGCCCCAACTCCCCAATCAGCCCTACTCTGAGCCCACCAGGGGCTACACCTAGGGATTGGGCCTGCCCTCTGCCATCCAGGAGCAGGCCTAAGCCAGCAGGTCGTTATCTCCCAAGGGGTCCCAGACTGCGAGAGGGCACAGGCCAGGCTGGGGGACCCCCCCTCCCACGCCAGTGCACAAATTTTTGTGCACCGGGCCTCTAGTCCTATATAATAAAAGCCTAATATGCAAATCGACCTAACAGCAGAATGACTGGTCGGTGGGGGGTGGGGCCTGCAAGTGGGCAGAGCCAGGCCAGCCAAGGCAGGTGCCAGCGGGCAAAGGGAGGGGATAGCAATTGGGGGGCAGCAGTGACCAGCAGCGGTGGAGGGGTGATGGGGGGGCGAGGCTGGAGCTGCCCCCTGGTGGTCAGTGAGCTCCCACCAGGGGAGCACCACTTAGCCACAAGCTGGGCTGATGGCTGATGGCTGATGAGTGCAGCAGCGGTGGCGGGAGCCTCTCCTGCCTCTGCGGCAGCGCTAAGGATGTTATCAGCCCACTAAGGCCTTTGTTGCCTCATGCTTAGACTATTAGACGAGTTTCCCTTTACTGCTCCCCTGCCTTCTTCCTATTCTTTGTCCCCAGTCATCTCACAATGCTCCTGGATTAATCTTTCAAACATGGTGCTCACCTGAGTGACTGATTATTATCTCCAAGAGAAATTATAGATGTCTTAGCTGGCTACGTGAGGCCCTTCAGACTCTATTTCTCACTTACCTTTCCTAGTTTATCTTTTGCTGCCGTTCAAGATCTAAGTGCCCAGCTCTGTCTAGTGTTTAATAAATGTTTGTGAATGAATGAAAAAACAAAGGGGTGTTTTTTCTTACATATCCTATTCATTCTATCAGCAATGTCTTTACTTTTCTTCCATATATACAAAAATTTCTTGTAGGTCTGGTTTCATGAAATTTACAGTGATCTTTCTACATCACAGTGATGTCAACTTCCTGTGAACAAATGGGCTTCACCCCTTCTTGGGAACTAATATTCCAGTAGATAATAAACAAAAGCTAGGAGTGATCACTAAATTTCTTTAGCCTGACATAAGACAATGTGGGTTTGGGTGTTTAAAAAAAACAAGTAAATTTGAAAACTGTTATAAGCTGGGCCTTATAGTAATATTACTTACCACCCAAAAGTCTCTTTTTTATGGGTCTCTGAGTCACTCTTCTCTGAGCAAAAATTTTGGCTGAAAATACAGAGGAAAAACTGTTCAAAATTGCTTACATAAAAATGTAAATTATCTGCCTGGATTTGTGGGCACTGTAGCCTTTAAATAAAAGTGTGTAGGGATATAAGTAGAATGAGTTCAAAGGAATCTTTAGATCTGTGGAGAAATGTATACTTTATTCTCTCCCCCACTCCCAAGGAAACAGGACACAGCCAAACCTTTTTCTTGTTTTCTTTTTTTTTTGTGTGTATAGACTGGGGGCATGTAGTTTAGGGCCATACATTTTAAGTTTGCTTGGATTTTAAGTGAGCCATCCCACTCCCGGTGTGTCTCATTTTATAAAGGTAATTATATCCTGCTCTTCCCACCAGTCCTAGAAGGAGATGCTTCCACTTCACCCTCTGACCTTTGGCTCCCCCGGGTATTTTGATGTTTGAATGGGGATGAGAATGCTAAGGTACTCACTGCAGCTTTCATGATATACCAGACCAAAGAACGTTCCTCTCTATCAGAATTTTAAAAAATCTACCTTTGCTTATGGTAAACCCCCTTACCCAGATTTTGCACCATAGGAATGACTAGGGTGCCATATAACCATATAGAAAATCATTTTTTTTCATCCACTGTCATCTGAAGGATCTTTCTATATTATAACTGCGTTAATGTCACCACTTGCATCAAAAGTCTCATGTGGCTTCCCATTTTGGACATTACTAGTACATACAAACTTCCATAATTCCAACTATTCAACTTATCATTTAAGGCTTTTCAGAATGTGGTTCCCTCATGCCTGATAAGCCTCATGTCTCACTACTTTCTCACTTCATCATACCAGACTATTTGCATTCCACTAGAAACTAAATGTGTTTCATAAATCTACTTTTACGAATGCTATTCTCTCTATAAGAACGTATTTTTTACTAACTTCATTTTACCTGTTAAAGTCCTAGGCGACCTTCAAGTTTTAGCCCAATTATCACTTCCTTTGCAAAGCTTCCCTCAGTCCCATTACCAAAATAATTACTCCTCTGTCTCCTAATGTTTCACAAACATTTATCATGGAATTATGAGGCATATACTATTATTTTACTTAAACCCCTACAATTTCTTACAACAACTGGGGACATACTCTAACTGATATGAATCTAAAATTTAAGAGTTGAGTCACTGGAATTTTGAAGTAAATATATACCACTTGCCATTAAATTTTATAGTGTGTGTGTGTGTGTGTGTGTGTGTGTTTATTGATGTTTTTAGATAGAGAGGAAGGTAGAAGGAGAAAGAGAAACATCAATGAGAGAGAAAGAAACGGAACTGGGTTTAATTAAAATTCCAAACAAAGGCCATGGAGGTGGGTTGTATGGAGGGAGTAACGGAGAAGATGACTAGCATAGTTCTAGCTTTTTGTTTTGGTTGCCTGGTGGTAGCAGAAGAAGGTTTTAAGTTTAGCATTGGACAAGTTGAGGTTGAGGAATCTGTGTTCACCCTTGATGTGTTTATGCTGATCCCCCAAATAGCTTACTTTTAAAGCTATGGTGGGGGTGGGAAGCCAGAAATAATAAGAAGGAATAGAGAAAAATGAGTCCATATAATCCCCTCATTCACTTGTCCTGATTCTAACATTCAAGTTTTCAGGATAATAGGCTTTGAAACTACAAAAATAAATGTTAATATAAAAAGACAGAATAGTCTTCCTCCTCATAATCTTGAACATATTTCTTTCTGGCTCCCAAATGGAAGCCCCTCCAATTAGTTTTTATTCCAATTCATTTTTACTCTAATGATAGAATAGGAGAACAGGTACTTGTTAAATATTAAGTTTTACATAAGTTATATTTTAATTTCTACAATGAAACTCCATAAATTGGTATTATTATCTCAGTTTTACAGATGAAAAACCCAAAGCCAGAGACATGAATAGACTTCCTCAAGGTCTTCTAGCTGGTAAATGGTAGAGGCTGCATATAAATCGACAACTGTCTGTTCTGAAGTCCATGCTTCTTCCATTGCAAGTAGTCAGCTATTTAAGGAATATCTTGGCTCCAGAAATCAGGCTCAGGAAAACAGTTATGAGAAAGATGAAGGGTCTCTCTATTCCTGAAACTATAACATGCTCCAAAAAGTACTCCTCTACAGGTGCCTGTCCAGTGTTCAAACTCATTTTCAGAAACAATCACACCTGTCTTATTTCCTCCAAGAAATATGTTTAATAATATGCTGAAGTTAAATGAAAAAAAACTCCCAATAAGATAATAAGTGATCAGGCAGAAGAACATAATAGTTATGAAAAACTCCTTCCAAATTGATACGGAGTATCACATCTACTAGTTGGGAAATACTCCACACACCTTTCATTCAAGAGTCAGCCAACCAGCCAATACTAACTTCCAAGTCCCATCCACCCTAGAAGGATTCCTCTGTCCTGATAGAGCCAGGTGACTGCAGAGGACAGAACATTTCTCTTGGAATCCCTGTATTAAAAAATCAAAATGCCATTTAAATCCAGAATAAAGACTATTTAATGCATAGATTAGATTACATGCCTTAATCAGCAGTTTCTCTTGGTGCTTATCCCACCCAGCAAAGCACAGCAGTACCTTGCTCATTTTCCTGGAAAACTTCAAAGTGCCCTTCACGTAACCATGGAACGATGTGAGCCATAAAAGAACTGCTTGGAAAGAAGTTTGCGTTTTCTTAATAGCCCTAACCACACTACACAGATATGTCAAAATGTAAAAGAGAACAGAACTCTTAATGCTTTGTACAATGTATACAGTTCCTGGGCTTTGATGTTTCTGTTTCTGCTCCTTTAGTGTAAAATCGCCTGGATTTTTAAAAAATCTTTTATGTCTCATTACTGACCTGTCAAACATTATTTTAACTTAAAGAGTAGCTGACGCCTTGCAGTAAACCTTGAAAATCCCCCTGTTTAAAAAAACAATCTGCCTTTATGCTCTGCATATCTAGTGTGGTTATGTTTTTATTGCAGGGAGCATGTCACGGAGAGAAATCTTAGACACAGGTTTGGATGTCAAAACGAATGGAGCCACGTAGGAGCACAGGACAGGTCTCTTGTGCTGATGCTAAGTGCCTGGTGTCTCAGGGGGGTTAAAATGAAAATTCAGAGCCTTTGAAAAGCTCAGGGATGTCAAAGGCATCTCCACATCCTTTCAGCCCCCCTATTTCACCCCCAAACTCCTCTCTTAACACCACTTTCCTATTTATGCAAGTTCACAAATTTAAAGTAATTACCTAACTTCTAAACCAATGTTTCTCGTTAAAATGAATTAAACATTTCTCTCAGGTACCATTTCATTTGGCTGGACAAAGATCACTTCCCCTCTACCACCACCACCAACTCCCACTTTTTATGTCATTGTTTTGGCAAGCACTGACTTGATTTCCCTTCCTTCCCCTCCCCGTCCCAGTTTTGTCCCCCTCCGGAACAGACTGTTTGAAGTGTTTCCCAACAGCCTCACTGAGGAGGAGGTAACAATGCACAGAAATGCTGTGTGACTTAGTGAGCTTGAAAGGTCTGGACATCAGAGGGAAGGAAGTGGGGATCTGCATAAAAGAGGTTTTCTTCATGATTGAACTGAATGGAATTGTTTGGGAGGAAGTGATACATGTTCCCATTCATGGGTGGTAGGGTTGTCCTGAAAGACAGAAGGTAGCAGGAGATACTATAATTGGACTCCCTCTCAAGTGTGTAAAAGCCACGGCATTATCATCAATGGCACTTTTCCCATTTATATCCTGCAATTGTTAGTCATGTTTCTGAGACTAGCGAAGTATTAGCCTTGTATTTCTTTTGCCATTATGAGAATGTCTTTAATTAATGAATGAGCTGGAACTATAGTGTTCTGTAAGTCTTGTGTAAGATACCAAATAGCATTCATGGAGATGATAATAAATGCGGGTACTTTTAAAACAATTCTCAATGAAGCATGTACTTTGAGTAAAAGTGCATTGATTCTTATTAGAAACCCGGGGTTAATTCATGTCCACTTAAAACTTTTCTTATTTAATTTTTAGAAATCTGAATAGAAGATTCAAAAAACTTTTTAATAGCAGTTCATGTATTTGAGTAATTTTTTTCTAGGATATCCACTGGTGAATGTCCCCTGTTTTCTAATTGCAAGAATTCATCAGACCTCAAAGTAATTTTCTCCTATTCCATCTACCTTTCCAACTTTGACAATATACTCTTACCCATCTCCTATGTGAAATCAGAAGGCTGGACAAAATGCCTTTTGAGATCCCTTTAATTTACATTTAAAATTCCAGCAATCAATTAATTAATCTATGAAGAAACAACCTTTGAGAGGGGAGTAAAATCATATTTATATGCATGTTTTTTAAAAGTGTTGAGATTAGGCATTGAAATTTTCATTCATTCATTTGTTCATGCATCTCTTTAGGCTCTGAGTTATAAATATTACAATATTCCATCCCTCAAAGGAAACACAATCTAATAAATCAGCATTCCCATATTTTTTTCTTATTATAGTCTCCCATTTCCCTTAAATCCAAAGCAATGCTTTATTACTTTTTAACTGCTAATAGAGGTTTTGATTTTTTAAATGACTGCTTAAATAACTCATGTATTTCTAACTATTTGAGAAACTAATTATATCCTTGGTATAACTGTGGATTGGAGAAAAATTGATATATTAGTAATTTTTCATTTTATTTTTTTATTTTCTTGCTATCTCTCTCTGGAACATACAACTAAGTATTCAACTACACATACACAGATAATCCTAATATATAAAAACCCTGGGTCCGTCAGGACCTGAGGCTCAACCAACTAGAAGTCAGTCCTGCAGTCAGCCCTGAGTTGCCAGGCGACCTAGCACTGACTGCTGAGGGGACTGCGAACCAGGCCCAGGGAGAGGCTTGAAGAAAGAAGCAGGGTCTGATCTGTAGCCTCTGTGGCAGTTGTTGATCAGCACTTGCCTCTCTGTTTCTCTCCGGGCCTGGCCAGCAGTCCTGCCTCCATTTCTCTTCAGGCCTCCACTGGGGCTGCTGATCAGCCCTGCCTTTCTGATCAAGCCCGTTGATAGGCCCAGAGAAGCTGACTGGCACAGAAACTGACCAATCAGAACCAAATCTGGGTCACTGTGAGGAGCCAATGGCTGCTTAGGAGGCGGAGTTTTTGACGCTGACTGGCATAGAAACTGACCAATTAGAACCAAATTGGCTGACAGAGGAGGACAGTTGGGGGTTATCAGGCAGGCAGAGGCAGTTAGGAGCGATCAGGCCGGCAGGGAAGGGTAGTTAGGGGAGACCAGGCTTGCAGGGGAAGGTAGTTGGGGGCAAGATCAGGCCAGCAAGGGAGGGCAGTTGGGGGTGATCAGGCTGGCAGGGAGGGCAGTTGGGGGTGATCAGGCTGGCAGGGGAGCAGTTAGGTGTTAATTAGGCCAGCAGGGGAGCAGTTAGGGGGTGATCAGGCTGGCAGGCAGAAGCAGTTAGGGACAATCAGGCAGGCAGGCAGGCAAGCAGTTAGGAGCCAGCAGTCCCAGATTGTGAGAGGGATGTCCGACTGCCAGATTGGGCCTAAACTTGCAGTCAGACATCCCCCAAGGGGTCCTAGATTGGAGAGGGTGCAGGCTGGGCTGAGGGACACCTCCCCCCTGTGCATGAAATCCGTGCACTGGGCTTCTAGTGTTGTATAGAAAACCAAAGGTCCTTTTTTCCAGAGTCCTTTTCCTCTCATCTTCTTTAATGTCTATCTTCATATTTTAAATTTAAATAAATGTACCCAGGGGATTATAAATTGATTTACTTTTGCTGCCTTTCTTACAAATATGTCTGATTAGTTAATTTTATGATTATTAAGTATCAGTTGCTTCTGACACAGCAACTTAACCTACATCATTCTTGCATTTTTCCTTTGAAGCTCTTCTTTCACAGAAAATCACTTAGAATGTTTGTTCTTCATATGTTGTAAGTCAATAACATGCTAGTAAATTTTGTTCTCTTTTACTTCAACTGTACCCTTATTAATTTTAACACCTTTCAATTTTTACTTTTCTTTCTCTAAATCTAGATAAATTTTTAGGAAATATCAAAACAGTAATTTCCTTTTATTTCCCAATAAAATATGAGACACCAGAGCATGCCATAAAATCTCAGGCAGGAGCTCACTGACAATGGGAAGGAGGCATTAAATTCTTTCTGTAGCCAGTAAGTGATGATGTCCTACTTTTATCTGCCTTGGAGGTGCCTTTGTGCAACAAGAGAACATTGTCAAGAATGTAAAAGCAAAAAGTAAGTTTGATGAAAATAACAAGTTGATAGAATTTAAGATTTTAAGGAAGATTACAAGTAAAAAATAGTTAAAGAAAATTAATGTCAATTGTGGTTTCACAGCCTTGGAAAATAACAGAAAAATGTACTAGGTGACATACTAGGATGATCAAACTATCAGCACTTCTGTAGAGCTGAACATGAAAACCAGAAATTTAAGAGCCTAAAGACTAGGTTCCCATGTCTTCTCAGAGCCTGGTCCCTCACATCGCTGTGTTGCTGTTGCTGCTTTGTATCCAGTACAACAAACAGTCACAACTCCCGACATAATAAAAACACAACCTTTTTTTTCTGTGTCCAGTTGTCCATTTAAAATGTATTCAGTGGTGGTGATATTCTCATGACCTTGATGAGACCTCAAGAAATTACATACCTTTAATGATAATGTCAGGTAATAACAGTCTTAAAGTCACTGGAAGTTGCAAACAGAGATTCAATTTGGTAAGTAAAATGCCAAATCCTATGCATGTAATTGTAAAATTAAGGTAGTGTGAAATTCTCCTTTCCAGCTGGCTAGAAGCTGTGGAGTCTGTTATGGAACAGGTGGTAAGATTTTTCTTTGCTGCCCCCTTTCCCCTCACAAACTTGAACCCTCCTCTTTGGCTCCTCAGGTTGTCCACTCCTCCCAGACTGTTGCAGGTAGGGTTTCTCACCCTCCCCTCCCAAGAGGATTCAAAACAAGTTTTCTGCTAAATGCGGAGCCCACCCTTGGTTCACTGCACCACACTCAGTAGAAGTGGACTATTATGCAAATAGAATGTGTACCCCTCTCTCTGGCATGAATTATACTTCCTCTAATGATGCTGCTTAACCACAGGGAACATATTTTAAGCTTTTGGATGGTCGCATAGAAGTCACCATTATTAGGCTTGAAGTGAAGGAGGTAGCACCCCACCCCTCCTTTTGGGGAGTACATGTGGACCCACAACCAGCAACAGCATTCTTTTTCATATCCCTCAAAGGTTTTAACACTGTCTAACTCACCTATTTGGAAAGCTGTTCTTCATATCCTAACACATTAGAAATTCACATATTGTGCCTTGACACCTTGATCAAAATATAAATTTTTACCTTCAATTACAAAGCCACAAACAGAGCTTCTGTCTCTGGAAGCCTGCTCATTGGGTTCAGTCAGTTTACATGGAAGGAGCAGTGTTTGTTAATGGTTATAGACAAGAGTTAGAAAACCCAAGTTGCGATAGCCAGGAACATGGGTGAACAACTCTACGCAGGTGGGAGCGCAGCAGAGTAGGAGAAGGTGCTTATTCAAAGGCACAGATGCCGCTTGGCCATTGTGAGTGAGCGCGGATATCAGCATTTATAATTTTTCAAGAAAAGCTGAAATTCCAGATTTTTATGTTCATTGTGGGCTTAAAATGTTGTTGTACGAACTTTGTTCAGGCTTCATATTAAAAGCTTAGTGGGCCGGAACCGGTTTGGCTCAGTGGATAGAGCGTCGGCCTGCGGACTGAAAGGTCCCAGGTTCGATTCCGGTCAAGGGCATGTACCTGGGTTGCGGGCACATCCCCAATAGGAGATGTGCAGGAGGCAGCTGGTCGATGTTTCTCTCTCATCGATGTTTCTAACTCTCTATCTCTCTCCCTTCCTCCCTGTAAAAAATCAATAAAATATATTAAAAAAAAAAAAAAAAAAAAAAAAAAAAAAAAGCTTAGTGGGCCAGAGTCTGATAGAAGACCAGTGGTTTGTGATCTCTGTGATAGGCAGTGCCCTCACTTATGCCCAGATGTCATTCACATTCAGGCATTTGGTGACTAGATGCTCAGGTGAGAGTAAGACAGCTGAGCAACTCAAACTCCTACTCTATCCTGACAACAAAGCTCAGTGTAGAAAGGTGGTAGTCACTTTCTGAATAATACAGACAATTAAGACACTGCAAGACTGGAGGCGGGTGGGTAAATGTACTTTTGTTGGGAGCTATTTTTTACTTTCCTTGTGTATTTACAAACAACCAGATGAATAAAAGAAGCAGAACAGGTTTCCTTTCATCACATTAATCCTAGACTAAGCATACTCCTCTTCCTGGTTTGCTTTGTTCAAGTATTGGTGGTGATATAAATGTTGAAGGTCATTATCTACCAGGGAGATTAATCCCCAATGGGTAGTTGCATTTGCAACCTAAATTTAAAACACTTTTTTTTTAGATGCTTTGAACCAATGAGCTCAAGCTGCTGATTCTCAGATGCCATCCCAAGAACTTCAAATGGAATATTATATTATGTACAGAGATAGACCTCCACACTCGATACCTCCCTCACCTGCCCCCCATACACACACACTTGGGGGAGGGGGGAACTATGTTTCCAGCAATGCTGCATAAGTTATGGTTACAGGGGACTCAGTTTACTATTCTGTCTACTTGTGTTTATGTTTAACAATAAAAATGTTGCAAATGCAGTAGAGACCTGGTTATAACAAGGTCTACCAATGCAATCAGAATATTAGATTTCTTGACAGAAGTAATTATTTATTTGTAGATGAACTCATCACATCATAATTATCTTGCTATGAAAATTGCATTGAATATCTAATGTTAAAACATTGCCCCAAAACAAATGTTGGTACAGTCCCTCACTTTCTATTGGTTTGCAATTCAATGGACTCTCCAAGAAACTTGAGTTTTGCTGTGTTTTGGTTTACTATTAACTGTGTAGACAAGAAGAATAGTTCGATAAAAATGTTAAGTGTGCCCTAACTGGTTTGGCTCAGTGGATAGAGCATCGGTCTGTTGACTGAAGGGTCCCAGGTTCAATTCTGGTCAAGGGCATGTACCTTGGTTGCGGGCACATCCCCAGTGGGGGGTATGCAGAAGGCAGCTGATCAATGTTTCTAACTCTCTATCCCTCTCCCTTTCTCTCTGTAAAACATCAATAAAATATATTTTAAAAAATGTTAAGTGTATTCCTTACTGTCTATCTAACTTATCATTGCTTAAAATTCAGGATAGTACCTGGAAGAAAGTGGGAACTCTAAAATGTTTATTAAATAAGGTGAATATATAGTAGCTGAAGTAGAATACTAATATTATACAGATCCCTTATTTCAGGTTAGGTTGAGGTTAGGGTGTGGGGAAAGTACATCTTGGGGTTGTTGATTACATACTTTGAAAGCTACAGAAGTACCACATACATATAGATGCATATCTAATGGAGACATGTGAACATATGTAAAAGGATTTATTTGCGTACTTAGCTGTAGAGTTAAAATTTGTTGAGATATATTTAATTACAACATAAATTCAAATTGTTTAGAGCCCAAAGCTTCAGTCTAAGCAATCTATACAATCTATATGTTCTAGTTTATGGCACTGAACTTGCAACATTGAGGAAACCACTGCACATCAGAATGACACATAACTAAATCATAAACTAAAAGTTTATATCTCCATTTCTACAGGTTTTAAATAGGTTTCAATGAAGTAAACAAGCAAGCAAACAAACAAAAAACAGCTTGGGTGGCTGCTGCAGAGCAAAAATGGCTGGTTAAAACATTTCATTCTGCCAGGCTGGTGTGGCTCAGTGGTTGAGCATCCATTTATGAACTAGGAAGTCATGGTTTGGGACCATGCCGGGGTTGTGGCCTCAATCCCCAGTAAGAGGCATGCAAGAGGCAGCCAATCAATGATTCTCTCTCATTATTGATGTTTCTATCTCTCTCTGCCTCTCCCTTCCTCTCTGAAATCAATTTTAAAAAGGAAGAAAAAAATATTTCATTCTTACAGTGTCTTCAGATTTGAGATATTGAAGGGAAAGATAGTTTTACTAACGTCAGAAAATGAAAAGGAAGAAACTCTAGCCAAGGCATTGTCACATGAAAGACAGACCCAAGCCCTCTTGATTTCTTCCAGTTTTTCCTTCAAACTAAGTAAAGATGCCGTACTTACTTTAAGATGTCCCCCTACTTTAAGACCTGTTTCATATAAGAGCCAGACTATTTGGGAAAGTCCCAGAAACTCATCTTCATTAGCAGCAGATTGAAGAAATAAGGAAATGCCCATGATAGCATAGTATTTAAAAGTCATGAACAAGAGAGATATTCAAGAAAGTCTCCTTAGCAAGCATTCTAGGAAGGAATATAAATATTTGCTAAAATAAAAACACATTTTCCAGAAAGACCTTTTCCACTTCAGGAGGAAAACATATGTTTATGGTAAAATATAAGAGCCAAGAATTTTACCAATAGACTTGTCATTAAGGAAATTGGTGTTTTGTTGACACCCAAAAAAATATTGTGGATCGGCAATAATTTCTACTGGACTGTGTCCTGAGTGGTGGTCCTCTAATTCATTCATGAAGAAAAAGTTCAATATAAATTAGATGTTGACATCTGGTATCTTGTAGGTCCTCATTCAAAGGTAGCATAAATAAGGCAAACATGGCAAGTTTCTGTTCAAAAGAAACAATAACACTCTATGATCTTTATGGCATTCTCCTTCCAAGACTTCAAAGCCTCTGATAAGTAATATGTCATGCACCATTCCATGGGCAGGAGACAGATAAGGCAAAAAATACCATTCTCCTTACTTCACAGGAATAGAATCTGAAAAGATGAAAAGGGAAGTAACTCCAAACCAGGCTTCTCTTCAGTAAAAAAAAAACAAAAAAAACACACCATATAAATCTAACAGGATGCATCCAACCACAACTACTAGTATGTGCTTAATTTAAGCAAAACTACGTGATTTCTTATTTACTTTGATAATTTTGGCAAAATCAAATTGTTTCCTTGAATTTCCATTTTCCTTATAGCTTCCTTCTCCAATTCAGCCTCCAGACTGCCTACTAGGGTTTCTAAAACCCTGGTACTTTTATTATCTCAATTAAAATCTTTAGAGGATTCACATGGTCTGCACTATATTAACTAAAGAATCCTCTGGGTTGGATTCTTCAATGTATTACACTCTTCATTCATTCATTAATGCATTTATTCAACACATTTCTCCCTACCACATTCCCTACACTCTGACCATACTAAGACTAGAGGTTCGGTGCATGAAAATTTGTGCACTGGAGGGGGGTTCCCTCAGCCTCGCCAGCCCCCTCTCACAGTCCAGGATCCCTCAGGAGCAGGAGGCGACCCAGTGATCAGGGGAAGGCGATGCCCACATCACACCTCTGCTGCTGCCACTGCCAGCAGTACAAGCCTTGGCCGGCCCTAGTTACCTGAGCCTCGGCTGGCCCTGGGCAACTGGGCAGCTGCCATCGGTGACTTGCCTGTGCCTCGGTCCAGCCCTGGGCGGCTGGGCAGCTGCCATCCAAGGCTTGCCTGCACCTCGGCTGGCCCTGTTTGCCTGAGCCTCAGTCAGTGGGGGGTGTAGGAGGACCCAAGGCTCCCAGCAGGGCTGACGGGACTGGGAGCCACCATCTTGTGGCTGTGGGTGCCACCATCTTGTAAGGGTGTGATGGTCAATTATCATGTTCCCTCTTTATTATATAGGATGTTCCATATCACTTGCACAACTTGATAGATTTTTATATTTTCTTATTTTGTTTCTCCTACTGGAACTGCTCTTACTCTTGTTCATCTGACAAAAGGAAATTCTAATTCAGCCCTAGCTGGTTTGGTTCAGTGGATAGAGCATCAGCCTGCAGACTGAAGGGTCTCAGGTTCAATTCCAGTCAAGGGCACATGCCCGGGTTGTGAGCTCGATCCTCAGTAAGGGGGCGTACAGGAGGCAGCCAATCAATTATCCTCTCTCTTCCTCTCCCTTCCTCTCTGAAATCAATAAAAATATTTTTTAAAAAGGAAAAAGAAAATTCTAATTCATATCAAGATGAAATTCACATATTTTGTCCTTTGTGATTCAATTCTTGAATCACCTAAGAAAACAAATCATTTCTTCCTCTGTGCTTTTACAACAACTTATTGATATCATCAGTACAGTACTTACTGCACTAGAATTAGTTAAAGATATTTTTTTCTTTTATTGGATGTCAGGGACCATCACTTATTCATGTCTGTTAACTTATGTGCCCAGAATGTTACTTGGAAACTCAATGAACATTTGTTAAATTGAAATAAATTAGTTACAGATACTTTAAAAACCCACTATTATTTCAACATTAAGATTTTTGAAGTCACTAATGTACTAGAAGGTGTGAGCATTCACAGCATGTAAAGAAAAGAGGTCTCAACTTGAATTTGCTTATAATTACAAGAGAAGGGAAGACAAGTAGATATCACTAATGCAATTCTACATCCAATGTAGTAGTTATGTTGAAACCTGATTCAAATAAAGGCCCCTTTCTTACTATTATTCCCTGTTGTCCATTAGAAAACATTTTCATACATAAAGAGAAGGATGACAGTCAACAGAAGTGGGAATGGGGGCTGGGGCTCTGGAGAGTGAATTGATTGAACCAAAAAGAAAAAAAAATAGAGGAAAAAACACATGAACATGGACAACAGTATGGTGGTTGCTGTTGTGTTCTAATTTCACCCATTTTATTTCTACATATTTCATTGATTTATTTGGTCAGCATAACATTCAGAATATAATGTTCCTTCTATATTACATGCTTCGGATATGACTATGTCACTAACTATGAGGACTCTTTTTTTTTTTTAATATATTTTATTGATTTTTTACAGAGAGGAAGGGAGAGGGATAGAGAGCTAGAAACATCGATGAGAGAGAATCATCGACCAGCTGCCTCCTGCACATCTCCTACTGGGGATGTGCCCGCAACCAACATACATACCCTTGACCGGAATCAAACCCAGGACCTGTCAGTCCGCAGGTCGACGCTCTATCCACTGAGCCAAACCGGTTTCAGCCTATGAGGACTCTTAAGGGAAAATTGGTTCAGCTTGCTAACAATTATCAGAAAAGATTGCTTAAAGTTATTAACTTTAAAACCAAAATCATTTGGATCAATTATCTTTCAAAATGTAATGGATTATATCAACACCATATAACAAGATAATTTAGACTTAAGAATATATTCGTAACTATTTCATCTTGACAGATTCAAGAAAGAAATTGTTTTCTTAAAACTAGAAGTGAAGTCCTGTTGGTGTGGCTCAGTTGGTTGACGGTCAGCTTATGCACCAGGAAGCTGCTGGATCAATTCCCTATCAGGGCATCTGCCCAATCTGTGGGATGTTTCTCTCTCTCTCTCTCTATCACCCTTCTTCTCTCTAAAATCAATAAAAACATATTTAAAAAAAAACTACAAGTGTATTTGCTGAGTCTTTTTTTCTATAGCCGTAGGGGGATAACTTATGCTTTGAAAATGTTCCAGTCTAAATGATCTTAGTCATACTTTTGATGAAGAACTTTGGAGACCTAATAATACATGTGTCATATGCTGAAATAGACTCAGCAATTGTTTCTTAAGTAAACTCATGGACATGACTATACTGTTAGCCCAGCTTGATGTGGTAACTGGTTGGACTTCTATTCAAGAAGAAGTGTTGATTTTTTTTTATCTTATTTTCACAGGAGAGTGTCAATCTTCCTGTTCATTTAGTTGATATTTAAAATGCAGAATATGTCCTTAATCAGTAAGAAGGAATTGTTTATTGCCAGAGGATATGCTTGCTAGCTACGTTCTATCAAAAGGCTTTTGAACGGAATTTCATTTCTGGAAATTGTTTCGAAAAAAAATGAAATGCATGTTTCTCTCTAAACATCCTCATTTTTTTAAAATTTTCACCTGAAGTTATACTCATTGATTCAAGATAGAGGAGAGAGAGAGAGAGAAAGAGAGAGCGAGAGAGAAACATCAATGTGCAAAAGAACATTGATTGGCTGCCTTTTGTACGTGCCCCAACCAGAGATAGAACCCAAAACCTAGGTATGTGCCTTGACTGAGAATCGAACCCACAACCTTTTGTTATATGAGGCGATGCTCCAACCAACTGAGACAAACTGGCCAGGACTAAATATCCTTGTTTTTAACCCTCAAATCATGCTGTACCATCAAAAAACTGCATATTTAGACCATATTTTCTTTGCACCTGGCAAGATATTTTCTTTGTTGTACTTTGACATTATTCCTTTTGCTTGCATTATGGATGCCCTAAGAAATGTTTTATGAAATGGATTTCTATAGTTACGTAATAATGCTATTAAAATGCCATTCACTATGTAACTCAGAATCCCCTATACCAGTGGTCAGCAAACCGCGGCTCTCAAGCCACATGTGGCTCTTTGGCCCCTTGAGTGTGGCTCTTCCACAAAATACCATGTGCGGGCGTGCACGTACAGTGCAATTGAAACTTCCTGGCCCATCCACAGAAGTCGGTTTTCGGTCTGGGCGAGTCTATTTTGAAGAAGTGGCGTAGAAGAAGTGGGGGGTGTTGGTCAGTCGGGTGACGGGGGACTCAGAGCAGGCGGACCACGGGGTACGCAGGGCGGGGGAGGTACATTGTTTTGAGGTACATTCGCTGAGGTCGACCCCTTCCAACTCTCTTATCCACACTCGTCTATCTGAAACAAGTATACAAGACGAGTGTGGATGGGAGAGTTGGAAAGGGTCGACCTCAGGAACGTACCTCAATCAGATTGAGGACGTTTTTAGCAAAGGCCAGCTTAGGAGTACCCTAATTTAGTACCTACCTATATAGTTTAAGTTTAAAAAATTTGGCTCTAAAAAGAAATTTCAATCATTGTACTGTTGATATTTGGCTCTGTTGACTAATGAATTTGCCAACCACTGCCCTATACAAAGACTCACTCAATACCCGGCCTTTGTATTTGAACTTACAAACAATTAATGTGTTTTCTCCTTAAGTGATAATATGATTCCTGTAAACTGATCACAGCTCCTTTTGCTTTAACGACCAAAAAGTTAATGAGTTACATTTATTAATTAAAAGTTGTGACTATTAAAATCTTTATAGTGTGAATTTCTTAATTCTATTTTTTAAATTTTCTCTTCTATATTTTTATGGCCTTAACATTTTAATTTATGCAGGTATTTCTGGGTTTTGTGTACATCACTGACATTCCAAAGCATTTTATTGAACAAGATAGGTCCTATCTAAAGAGAAAGAAAAATAAACAGAAAAATAAACAGATAACTCACTATATTGTAAAAGATACTGAAAAAAATATGAAGGGGATAGGTGAGATAAAGTGGTGATGTAAAAATCATTAGAGCACTAAAGGTGACTAAAATATAGGTAGTAATTAGTTAAATTAGAAGTGAAGGAATATTGAGAAAAACATATAGTAAGATTGAAGGAGACTCTGACAAAAAGATGAAAAGAAATACAGATCAGAATGTAGTAAATGAGACTATAAACCAAAAGACAGAAGACTGCAGGCAGGACAAGAATAAATTGAAGACAGTACTTTGGCAAACACAGCAGCAACAAAATCATTCAAGCAATGTGCCTGCTAAGCAATCACACTGCTACTGTGCATTATTGATGCAGTCATCAAGGGAAACCAAAACCAGGTCAGGTCACCACCCTTCATGTCATCAGGTACATAGGTTGATTTTAACGGATGTTATATTCACATCAGTTCTTAACACATCACCAAACATTTAAAATACACTTGATAGAAAGTTACTCTTACTTAACATTCTCAAATCCAGGAACTCACTTAGTTAAGCAATAAATTCAAATCCAATGAACATAGTTGCCCTCTTGGAATGCTTTGAAAAGTGACCCCCAGCAGAATTCAAAAGAATGAGGCAGGGTTGCCAGAGGAGATCTTGGAGGGAAGGGATGATGATGAGCCCTTCCTGAGGCTGATTGAGGTAGCCAGTGCTTCTCTATCATGTGCTCTCCCCAAATAATGCATTTGCATTTCCCTTTCCCTCTCAATAGCTAACTTCTGTGAAGCCGGTCAGTCAGATACCGAACTGCTAGAGCAGTGGTTGTAGAGTGTGGCCCCCAGACCAACAGTAGCAGTGTCACCTGAGAACATGTCACACCTGAAAATTCTGGAGCTCTACCCCAGACCTACTGAATCTGAAATTCTGGGAGTGAAGCCCTTGCAATCTGTGTGACAGCAGTCCTTCTAGGTCAGTGGTTCTCAACCTTCTGGCCCTTTAAATACAGTTCCTCATGTTGTGGCCCAACCATAAAATTATTTTCGTTGTTACTTCATAACTGTAATGTTGCTACTGTTATGAATCATAATGTAAATATCTGATATGCAGGATGGTCTTAGGCGACCCCTGTGAAAGGGTCGTTCAACCGTCAAAGGGGTCGTGACCCACAGGGGTCGTGAGAACCACTGTTCTAGGTATTCATAGCACATGAGGAAGTCTGAGAACTACTGGACTAGAAGAACATCCTATATAATAAAAGCCTAATATGCTAAGTGTCCGGTCATCTAGTCGCCTGCTCAACCAATCAAAGCATAATATGCTAATGATATGCTAAGGCCGCTCAACTGCTCGCTATGATGTGCACTGACCACCAGGGGGCAGACACTCCGACTGGTAGATTAGCTTGCTGCTGGGGTCTGGCCAATCAGGACTGAGTGAAACAGGTCGTACACACCATGGCCAACCTCTAGCATCCCTCCCTGGCCCCAGTTGTGCACTGGCGGGGTCCCTCGGCCTAGCCTGCACCCTCTCACAATCCAGGACCCCTCAGAGGATGTCAGAGAGCCAGTTTCGGCCTGATCCCACAGACCAGACTGAGGGAACCCCACTGGTGCACGAATTCATGCACAGGCCTCTAGTCTACACTAATAAAAGAGAAACATGGTAATTGGCGTACGACCGCTACCCTTCCCATTGGCTAATCAGGGAGTATATACAAAGTAACTGTCAGCCAAGATGGCAGCCGGCAGCCAGGCAGCTGGAAGCGAACAGGGAGGCTTGCTTCCTTCAGTGACAGAGGACTCCAATGTTCCCCGCCGGCCTCTGAGCTTCAGTTGGAAACACTGTAACATTTATAGAAGATAAACAAAAGCCCAGAAACCTCCTGTCAGTCATCCGGGATCTCAGAGCTGGAGTCGCAACATTGTTTCAAATACAGAAAACAAAGGCCAGAAACCTGCTTTCAGCCGAGCCTCAGAGAAAAAGCCGGCTCTCAGCTCCAGTGACAGCCATAGAAGGTAAATAAATGCCAGAATAAAAAAAAAAAGAAAAAAAGGAGAGGTTTGGAGCTTCAGTTGCCCGCCAGCCTGAAAACAGCCCTCAGCCCCTCACCCAGACTGGCCAGGCACCCCAGTGGGGACCCCCACCCTGAAGCAACAAGATGGCGGCTAATTTGCATACTGAAGGCAGGCGGCAGCAGGCAAGGCTGTCTGAGGTCTGGGACCCGGATCTGTGACCCTGCCGGGCGGGATCAGTGGAGCCGCGAGGCCTCCTGGCACTGGGATCAGCATGACAGGGGGCAGCGCCCAAACCCCCTGATTGCCCTGCGGCTCTGTGTGTGACAGGGGGCGGTGCCCCAACCCCCCCCATGGGCCCTGCTCTATGTGAGACGGGGTAGAGCCATACCTCCCCATCGGCCCTGCCCTGAGTGTGACAGTGGCGGTGCCCCAACCTCCTGATCGGCCCTGCTCTGTGTGTGACAGGGTGTGGTGCCCCAGCTCCCCTATTGGCCCTGCTCTGTGCGTGACAGGGGGGAGCTCCCCAACCCCCTGATGGGCCCTGCTCTGTGCGTGGCAGGGGGTGGCGCCACAACCTCCCCATCGACCCTGCCTTGAGTGTAACAGGGGGCAGTGCCCCAACCCCCCAGTCAGCCCTACCCTGAACGTGACTAGGGGTGGCATCGCAACCTCCCCATCCGCCCTGCTCTGTGCATGACAGGGGGCGGCGCCCCAACTCCCCAATCGGCCCTGCTCTGAGCCCGACCAGGGGCTGCACCTAGGGATTGGGCCTGCCCTCTGCCACCCGGGAGCAGGCCTAAGCCAGCAGGTCGTTATCTCCTGAGGGGTCCCAGACTGAGAGAGGGCACAGGCCCGGCTGAGGGACCCCCCTCCCCCCCCCCCCCCAGTGCACAAATTTTTGTGCACCGGGCCTCTAGTATGGATATAAGAAGCAATGTCTGCTCATTCAGGATGTATTAAAGGTGAGATGATAATAACAGCAGAGGTAGAAAAAGAGGAGGCAAAACTGCAGAAAAATAAAATATGCAAGTGATATCTTTCCATTTCCTTATAACGGAGATTCAAATGGACGTGTGAGTCTTCATATTTTAAATATACTTTTTAATTTGCTATTTGTACATTTGTGTCTATGCTGTTTTTTTTCATTCTTGGTTTGTACTGAAAAGAAATAGTCTGACACTGAGTTTACTGAGCAAAACTGGCATAAGGATTTCACATTCTCTAAACTCTCTGAACTCATTATTCTGAGACAGAGAGCACAACTCACCCTCAGTTCCTCGTTATTCTGCAAATGATCAAGTTTCATCTTAGTTTTAGCTCCTTACAAGGATCAGCATCACCGGTGCAATTCGGTCACACCCGAGGGGAGACTCCACAGCTGTTTAAACAGTACACAGCCCATAACAACACGCCAGCGTAGGGCAGGAAGCAAAGAAGGATTCTATTTCTAATTGAACCTCTGATGGGAATAGAAAAAGGTGGTATTTGATTTCTTGAACTAGAAATCATGTGCTTATCATAAACTTTTCAGTGGCAGGCTTTCTCTCTCGCTCCAAAAACATCCTCACCCCAGCAATTACTCCTTTATTATGGTCTTTCAATAACTGGATCTGGTGCTTTTTTGAAAGCAGGTACCTTTATCATTGAATTTCTTCACATAGTTAAGGGGAGGAAATTGAAACCTGCTCTGTTATCACTAGAAATAATTTAGAGAAAAATAACGAAGATGATCCTAAAAAGAAAGGTTTAAATATTGATTTTGGCCTGAATTGGAGAATATTAATGGTAGATTGACCACATATTTCCCAGATTTTAAATCTGGAAAACTTTACAGAGAAGAGGGAAGTGGTGGCTCTTACAGATTTTGCCAAGACAGCAAATCTGTGCTGGGCCTGTTTCAGGCAAATGGAGTATGCTCACCTTATGACTTAGAGATTTATCAGCTGACTTCAAAGATATGAAAATTTTAATGTGAAAAATATTTAAAATGTACTCACCTTATTTATGGAAGATCAAATAAGAATAAAAGCAGAACATATTTTTTTTGTTCTTGTTGTTTATTATATAGTTAGCCTGATGATAATAGGGTCCTCAGTTTGTTTATTGGGGACCCCACTATCACTGGGCTATCTAATTCTTGTACAAATTTACATAATTTAAAATTTTCATTATTTATTATAGGTGACCAGATCATCTTGATTTTCAGAATATTAATTGTAAAAGTAAATACTGTGTGATGTGTAGAGTTGCTAACAATGGGGACTCACCGCCTCTGCCCATAACTATCCTGAAATATAACAGGAGCTCAATTAGCTTTTGTGGACTGTATTAAAATTATGCAAATACAAATCTGAAAACAGAAGATGAAGATGATCTTTTCAGATTCCTTCCTAAATCTACAGAGTTCAAGATATCTTTCCTAATATTTGGAGGCCTCACCTATATAACTGTTCTTCAACTTGCCTGTATACTCTTGAGGGATGGATTATGGAAAGCCATTTAAGAAAGTACATGCAGGGCAGTTCCACATAGTTTTCTTGATATTCTGTTTATATTATACTAGAGGCCCAGTGCACAAAAATGTGTGCACTCGGGGGGAGGGTCCCTCAGCCAGGCCTGTGCCCTCTCGCAGTCTGGGACCCCTCAGGGGATGACCACCTGCTGGCTTAGGCCCGCTCCCCAGGGGATTGGGCCTAAGCTAGCAGTCAGACACCCCTCTGGCAGCCTGGGAGCCCTCGGGGGATGTCCACTTAGCAGCGAGGAACATGCCTAAGCTCCAGGCGGACATCCTTAGCGCTGCTGAAGATGCCGGAGTGGGTCCCACCGCCACTGCTGTACTGGCAGCCATCAGCCTGGCTTGTGGCTGAGCAGTGCTCGCCCTGTGGTAGCGCACTGACCACCAGGGGGCAGCTCCTGTATTGAGCGTCTGCCCCCTGGTGGTCAGTGTGAGTCATAGTGACTAGTAATTCCCAGTAGTTCTGCTGTTAGGGTCAGTTTGCATATTACCCTTTTATTATATAGGATAGAGGCCTGGTGCATGGGTGGGGGGCCAGATGGTTTGCCATGAAGGGTGTTCCAGATCAGGGTGGGGGTCCTGCTGGGGTGCCTGGCCATGCTGGGTGAGGGGCTGAGGGCCATTTTTAGGCTGGCCACAACCTCTTCATGGTAAGGGTCCCTGCTGTGTGCCTGGCCAGTCTGGGTTTAAGGGCTGATGGCTGTTTGCAGGCTGGCCACAACCCCTTCAGGGTGCGGGTCCCCACTGGGGTGCCTGGCCAGCCTGGGTGAGGGGCTGATGGCTGTTTGCAGGCTGGCCACAACCCCTCAGGGTGGGGGTCTCCACTGGGGTGCCTGGCCAGTCTGTGTGAGGGGCTGATGGCTATTTGCAGGCTGGCCACCGCCCCCAGCCACTAAAGCTCCCAGGGAGGCTGGCTGGAAGCAGGTATCTGGGATTTATTTATCTTCTATAATTGAAACTTTGTTGCCTTGAGCGGAGGCCACTGCCAGCCATGGCAGGCGGGAAGCTTGGCTTCCTCCATCGCAGAGGCAACCAAGCCTCTTGCTTGCTCCAGCTCCGTAGCTGCTGGCCACCATATTGTTTGGGTTAATTTGCATATATTCACTCTGATTGACTGGTGGGCATGGCTTGGGCGTAGCAGAGGTGTGGTCAATTTGCATGTTTCTCTTTTATTAGATTAGATCCTTAGACACTGTTCTCTGTAGATCTTCTTCCTTTTAAGCACTTGGGATCTCCACATGCTGCAAAAGCCATCCATTTATCAGATGGAGAAAATTTAATGATGAAGTTTGATATTATCTGTATCTTGGCTTTCAGGAGCAAGAAATACTACAACATATTAGGAATGAGGGAAGGGAAGGAGGGAGGAATAGAGGAAGGGAGAAAAACAGAGAAGAACTGATATATGGTAGGGAAAATTTTCCAAAACAAAACTTACCCAAAATATTTTATAGGTTTTTTTAAGAAGTACTGAAATTAATCAAATTATGTTATATTTTCATATTCCATCCCAATCTCTTGATGTAAGAGAATAATTTTAGAATTATGAAGGATGTAATAGATACCTCCATAAATGAGAAATATCCAGGTGTAGTAATAAATTCTACATCTATAAAAACATTAAGACAATATAATTGATCAACTCAGTGACTTCAAATTTAAAAAAAATCTTTTTATTAGCATCAAGAGGTCAAACAATTTTTTTTAGTCAATTGACTACCATTGGATAGATACATTCTAAGGATCTTCACCCGATAGAATGTTGCACTACTCTTAAATATACACTTTTCTCATCATAACATTGCATTCAATTCATGACCAATGCCAAACAGGCGCTACAGAGAAGTGATGCCCATACAGAGTGCCTCATGGGGCAAAGTCAGTTCTGTCTAAAATCTTCTTGGACAGCTTCACAAAGTTGAGCTTTGCTAAATGGATACTTTCTATAGAAAAAAGGACAGAAAAGTGGCAAGTCATGGAGTAAATCAATTTTCCTAAAATAGAGATCTAATAGGGGCTAGTGGTAAGAGAGAAGACCAAATCTGCTATTGAGGTAAGATTTCCAACAGAGGGGTTTGGACTTTATTTTGTGGGATAAGGAAACCATGGAGGTTTGTGGAAAGGGATTTCAGAACCTATGAGAATTAATCTGGTAGCAATAATCATGGAAACAGGTAAACTAGTATGGACTTTATTGAAGTCATCAGAGAGTGAAGTTAATGAGGATTTCAATTAGGGTAATGATAGTAATATGGGGGATAAATGAAAAACAGAATGTAGAAGAGTAATTTAAATTATATTATTGCTGAGTGAATATGAGGACTAAAAATATAAAAAATTAAAAATTATAAAGTATGAGTCTCCATGACTGGGACTATTGAGGTACTACCGAGGAAAACAAGCAAGTTTGACGACGGTGCACATGGTGAAGCAGGGAAATGGCACATGAGAGAAAATAATTTGGTCTGTGGCATAGCATACTTGATGTTAAGTGTGTGCCACAAATCCATAGGAAATCCTAGCAAACATGCCAAGTAAACAGTTGATGATATAAGCTGGTAAAGATGTGATGTTTGGAGCTGAGGAAATGTATCAGGCCTTTGATACACAGATTTTTTACATATGCAGCCAGTGTATATTAAGGACCAAATGAGCCACCAAGAGAAATTTGGAGGAGAAAAAAAAAAAAAAGGATCCAATAAAGGAGGCAGAGAAGAAAGAGAACTGTGAACCCACTCAGGAAACTAGAGCATACTAGATATTTCTGAAATGGAAGGGATTTAATACAGGAAACTGGTTAATATGTATTAGGCAGCTGTAAGAAAATGAAAGGGATGCTAAGGTTACACATACATTAATAATTACAAGAAGCAACTACTGTCCTTAAGGCAGGGGAAACAAATGAGAAGAGGCAGTAAAGCTGGAAGAGGGCTCAATAGAGCTGGTGTTTGGTCCTTCGAAGAAAGCACCTTGAAGCTGGTTCCCAGACCTCTAGTCTGGCAGGTGCCAGGAATTCAGTGCAGGGGACATAGCTCAACAGATGCCCAGAAGAGCATGTCCCAGTGTGTGAGAGAACACGGGCGTATCTCTTAACTCCAGCCTTTTAAGGAAGCACATCTGGTTACCAATAGGTATTGGAGATGGTAAAAGAAGCTGGAGGCCAACGGCCCTTGCTGAAACAATGCTGCCAGCAGCTGGAAAATCAGAAAGGAAAAATCCTTTCTCCTGTCTTACTTTCCAACCTCTCTCTCTAGGGCCCTCTACTGGCAGAGCCTAACAGGTAGCCAGATTAAAAGGGGATCTGGGGAAAGTTATTTAGAGAGTAGTACCATGCCAACTCTCAACAAAGCAGAGTAGAAAAAGGTATAGGGAATTGAGAAATAATAGGCAAATAGTTAGCAAATATAGAGAGGAACATGTTATCAAAACCAAAGGAAAAATGAAGTTTCAACAAGAAAAAGGATGAAAACTCCAACAGATTCTAGAAGTAGGTCAAAGACGATAAACTGGGCAAAGACCTTTGACTTTGGTGATTAAGTTAAATGAAATTATCTTAAGTGGGTGAGTGTTAGAGAAAATCTTCATAAAAAATGTTGACTGCTCTTAATGTTAACATAGCCTGTTACATCAAATTTCCAATTACTTTGAGAACTTTAAAAATAGTAAATAAAACTTTATTATATCTACTGGAGGGCTGGTGCACAAAATTTGTGCACTGGTAGGGCCCCTAAGCCTGGCCAGCCATCAGGGCTGATCTGTGGGGTGATTGGTGGGGCAATCGGGGGCCCCACTAGCACCTGCCTTGGCCAGCCTGGAGCCACCTGTTCGCCAGCCCCAGTCCCTGCAACCACCAGAGGTCGCCTTCCTCTGCGGGGTGACCAGTGGGGCGATCGGGAAGCCCCCTCTGGCATCCGCCTTGGAGGTGACTGGCAGGGTAATCAGGGGGCAGCACTGCCCACTCAATGGCTGGCCCTACCCCCCACCGCTGCCCACTCTCCAGCCAGCCCCGCCTCCCCGCCACTGCCGCAGGTCGCCTACCTCTATGGGGTGACCGGTGAGGTGATCATTGGGCCCCCCACTGGCACCTGCCTTGGCTGGTCTGGGGCCTGCAGGCTGAGGGCAGCTCCTGCATTGAGCATTTGCTCCCAGGTGGTCAGTGCATGTCATAGCGACCCATTATTACACCTGTCGTACTGCCATTCAGTCAATTTGCATATTAGGCTTTTATTATATAGGACTATAGTCCCAGCAAGCGATATCGAGCAGCACTGCCCACCTGTGCATGCCCCTCTGACCCACCCGAAGCTCCAACGCACTTGTGCCCCACCCAACAGCCCACCGCCACGCTCACAGTCATGCCCACCTCTCTGTGCCCACCTTCCTGCTGCCCCATCAGCCTGCCTGCCACTCCACTGTGTTTGCCCCCACCCACCCGCTGGCCACGCTTACAGCTGCACTCACCTTGCCGTGCCCACCTGCCTGCCGCCCACTGCCCCTCCCACAGCCCACCAGCCTTGCTGTGATCGGAGACTGTGGGCTGCAGGGGAAGGCCCAAGAGGTGCTCCATGCACCTCAGGGTGACCAGTCGTTTGGTCGTCTTGGTCATGATGCCTCTTTGCATTTTATTATTATGATAGGGGATGACAAATAATATTCAAAAATATCTGTAACAAAAGCAAAATTGATGTATATTTTCAAATGAAAGCACTAGCAATGAAGTATTAATTTTTAAATTATTTTACCAAAATATCTGCTTTGTCCGAGAAATACCTTTGTAAAATATATTAGTCTCTACTTTTTTTTATTGTCACATACATTTTTAAAATTTTTGTTTAATTACTTCTGAGTCATTGCAATGATATGAGTAGCCCATGTAGGAACCAATGATTTAATATTATGTTAGGACGCCACTGGCACTGCATTAGAGTCTCTCAGCATGAGAGAGTGGCATAAAGAAAATTCTCTCCCTCCCTCCTGCAGAGAACAGAATTCCATCACCCCATCTTCTCTGCTCTTTTCCTCCTCCCCCCACAGAGCTGAAAAAAATCTGCCTAGAATGTACATTCCACCGTCCTCTGAAGTATTATAGTAATATTAATAAATTCCTTACATGACACTTGGATAAATGCCAGTGACAGATAATAAAAACCTAGGTGTCTCTTAGGTCTGAAATGGGTTGAAAACTTTTTCCATGTTTAAAAGAAAGAAAAGCTAAATTTTAGTATAATGATCTTCATAAGAAGTATTAGGCAACAAGTTTATGCTAAATACTGTGGGTACTGCTGTATTTATTTGCACCACAGAGCACAGACCTAGCCCCATGTTTGTTAGTGGAGTAGGAGATCAGAGATTAATAATCTTGAAAAGGAAAAAAAAGGTTGAATGAAAGTCAAACATCTACACTAATAAAAGAGAAACATGGTAATTAGCGTACGACCGCTACCCTTTTCATTGGCTAATCAGTGAGTATATGCAAATTAACTGTCAGCCAAGATGGCGGCCGACAGCCAGGCAGCTGGAAGCGAACATGAGGCTTGCTTGCTGCAGTGAAGGAGGACTCCAACGTTCCCCGCCTCACTTGCCAGCCTCTCAGCAGCAACTCTAAGCAACTATGGTACTATGTTGCAAATAATAAGCTAAACAAAACCTCAGAAACCAGCTGTCAGACAGCCCTGGACCGCAACATTGTATAGATGTTTTCAGCAGCGAGGCCTCAGAGCTAAAGCTGGCCCAGAATAAAAAAAAAAAAAAAGGAAAACAAGGAGCGGTTGGGAGCTTTTAGTCATCTGCCAGCTGGAAAACAGCCCTCAGCCCCTCACCCAGACTGGTCAGGCACCCAAGTTGGGACCCCCACCCTGATCCAGGACACCCTTCAGGGCAAACCAGCTGGCCCCCACCCGTGCACCAGGCCTCTATCCTATATAGTAAAAGGGTAATATGCCTCCCGGCACCTGGATCAGCGTGACAGGGGGCAGCACCCAAACCCCCTGATCGCCCTGCGGCTCTGTGTGTGACAGGGGACGGGGCCACAACCTCCCTATCTGCCCTGCTCTGTTCGTGACAGGGGAAGGCACCCCAACCCCCTGATCAGCCTTGCTCTGTGCCTGATAGGGGGGAGCTCCCCAATCCCCTGATCGCCCTGCGGCTCTGTGTGTGACAGGGTGCGGCGCCCCAACCCCCCTGATCGGTACTGCTCTGTGTGTGACAGGGTAGAGCCATAACCTCTCCATCGGCCCTGCCCTGAGTGTGACAATGTCGGCGCCCCAACCCCCTGATCCACCCTGCTCTGTGCGTGACAGGGGGGAGCTCCCCAACCCCCTGATTGACCCTGCTCTGTGTGTGACAGGGTATGGAGCCCCAACCCCCCTGATGGGACCTGCTCTGTGAGTGACAGGGTATGGAGCCCCAACCCCCCTGATGGGACATGCTCTGTGAGTGACAGGCGACAGTGCCCCAACCCCCTGATCGGCCCTGCTCTGTGAGTGACAGGGGTCAGCGCCCCAACCCCCTGATCGGCCCTGCTCTGTGCATGACAAGGGGTGATGCCGCAACCTCCCATCGACCCTGCCTTGAGTGTGACAGGGGGCGGTGCCCCAACCCCGAAATAGGCCCTACCCTGAGCGTGACTGAGGGTGGCATCACAACCTCCCGATCTGCCCTGCTCTGTGCATGACAGGGCAGCGCCCCAACTCCCCAATCGGCCCTGCTCTGAGCCTGACCAGGGGCTGCACCTAGTGATTGGGCCTGCCCTCTGCCACCTGGGAGCAGGCCTAAGCCAGCAGGTCGTTATCTCCCGAGGGGTCCCAGACTGCGAGAGGGCACAGGCCGGACTTGGGGACCCCCCTTCCCCCGCCCCCCAAGTGCACAAATTTTTGTGCACCGGGCCTCTAGTGATGATAATAAAGCCTTTTCTTTTGCTTGATTATCTCCCTTTTCCCTCCCAGGCAACAAGTTACATATTCAAGGATATTCTTTCAAGGCTCTGAAGTGTTCTTTTCTGGACCTGTGTTTCAGAATGCCCTGCACTTCTTCAATTCTCCTGCCAGTGATCACTAAGAGAGCTATACAAAATTGTGTCTTACAGGCACACACACCAGTTTAAAGACATTACTAGACAAATTGCTATTTGACAGAGAAATGACAGACACTTCTGGCAAGCAGACTTGTGTCCAAGTTAATCCATGTGGATTCCGGAAGTCATTTTATAATATAAAAGGTACACATTCATATAGAATACAGTATGTTACTATCTAATATTGCTACACTGTACCATCTCTGAATAAATATTAAACCATATAAACCAGGTTCCATTATTCCCCAAAGAGGACCTTGTCCAAGGTCATAGAGCTCTAGGAAGGACTTCGAGAAAACTCTAATGGCCAACCTCTTTCCATTGAGAAAATGCCTGTCTACACTTTAACCAAAACAGAACTGATATGTCTGGTCTGTTCTCAGCTCTGTGTATGTGCTGAAGGGCATCACTGACTCACTTGATTAGAAAAATGTGCCCTTGGATTCATTCTTTGGAACTATTCTGCCACCAGCTATAAGAATACAGTCCAGCAAACTGCAATGGAAAGTCCTCAAGAAGATCTGTGTTGAGCTGTGATGGGAGAGATGACCACTGCTCAATGCCTAGGAGACAAGAACCTCTAATATTTTTAAAGGAGAAGTAAGTTTACCATAGAATACAAGAATCTGGGGTCAAGGGCATGAAGACTCAATGCTGCATGGCTTTAGGTCATTTCTTTTATAGTCATCAGGGAGTCCCCACCAGCTAATACAGTGTGTGGCCACAGAGGTCACCCAAATTGTTGAACTATTGAGCTGTAAGTATGCATACCTTGTATTTCTAAAAACTGGTTGTGAGATTCAAAGGTAAGAAACCAAGACTTAAGAGAATAGGACATCTTCTTGAAAGTTGTTCCTCAGGAAACTATATTCTCAAAGTATGAAGGTGATTTTGGGGGAAGGATTTTGATCATGAGATTTTTTTTCTGAGCTAGTCAATGACAAGGGAAATCACACTAGTTTGTTTAATCTCAAAACAAACAAAGGCCTGGTTGAAAGTACATTACATCAATGACTTCCACTCTCTCAAAATCCAAAAGATCTATATGGACAGATATATTTTTTATGGATATATTTGGACCCCTCAATAAACAGCTGTTTCTCCTGTGGTCAAAAGAAAATATTTTGTTTTAAAAATATATTTTATTTTTAAGGTTCCTCTGGGATTTATTAGATGGAAAAAGTAAGGGATGGGGAAAAGAAATCTGAGTGTTTTTAAGGAATAAAAATATTTTGGCAATATCCTCCCACATCTAACATACCTGAAATTAGAATTGCTCTCAGAGGGCCCAGATCTATCCACTGCAGCCAAAACTCTGATCCTCAGCCAATTGTATGCACACTACGCTGAGATCCAAAGTGTGTCCTGCATTCCACAAGTACTACACCGGCTCTTACAGCAGCCTGTCTCCATCAGAGCAAATCGCAACAGCTGGGGTCCAGGCACATATGTCAGAATGTGCAAAGTCTGGAAAAGAATATATTTGAAGGTATGTTGACCAAAATGGCTGAAATACAGCATAAAAGCATACATTTTTAGAGCTATGAGAAACAAACTTCAAAATAGAGCTGTGCCAGACCATCAAGTTGCATTATTTTAATGTTGTGTCAAATTGTCCATGAGTATGTACATACACTAATCTTTGACTATTGATTGACTATCCTATATAATAAAAGCCTAATATGCTAAGTGTCCAGTCGTCCGTTCAACCAATCAAAGTGTAATATGCTAATGATATGCTGAGGCCACTCAACCACTCGCTATGACATGCACTGACCACCAGGGGGAAAACGGTTCAACCGATAGGTTAGCTTGCTGCTGGGATCCGGCTGATCAGGACTGAGAGAGAAGGGCTGGGCACACCCTGGAGCCCTCCCGAGGTCCCTCCCCAGCTGGCCAACCTCCTGTGTCCCTCCCTGGCACCAATCATGCAGCTGTGGGGTCCCTCAGCCTGTCCTGCACCCCCTTGCAATCTGGGACCCCTCGGGGGATGTTGAAGAGCCAGTTTCTGCTGGATCCCGCAGACCAGGCTGAGGGACCCCACTTGTACACAAATTCGTGCACCAGGCCTCTAGTAAAATATAATTTCATATACATTAAACATATTAGATGTTATACATTACACATATTACATACATATTATAGAGAAAGAGTTATATCATCATCTTTTAAATGTATGTAGGTACACTTGTTTTTAATATAATACAAACTCAATTTTAAGTGTTACTGTGTATAGAGTTACTTTCATATTATTACACCTATCTTCCTAATCATTAGATATTAAAAGAGTAAAAAAAATTGTAAAATATGTGAAAAGTTTTCATCTGTTTTTTTGAAGATCTCATTTATATGTAGAATCTTTTTAAAATTGAGGTATAATTGACATATAACATTGTGTTAGTTTCAGGAATACAACATAAGGATTTGATATCTATATATATGTAAGCCTAATATGCAAATTGTCCCCACAGGTGTTAGACCAGGAAACCAATCGCTCACTATGATGTGTGCTGACCACCAGGGGGCAGCGTGGAATGAAGGAAGGCCCTGGCCTGCAGCTGGAAGGTCTCGATCGGCCCTGATTGTCAGCCAGGCTTAGGGACCTACCTGTGGACAAATTTCATTCACCAGGCCTCTAGTATCTATATATTACAAAATGATCACCCAATAAGTTTAGTTAATATCCATCACCACACAGTTACAACTATTTTTTTTTTCTTATGATGCTATCTTTTAAAATTTACTCTCTTAGCAACTTCCAAATATGTAATACAGTGTTGTTAACTATAGTGGTACATTACCTTTCCAGGACTTACTTATTTTATAACTAGAAGTTTGTACCTTTTGACAACCTTCACTCATTTCACCACCACTCCTTCTATCCCCTCCTCTGGCAACCACTAATCTGTTCTTTGTAACTGTGAGTCTGGTTTTTGTTTGTTTGTTTTTTAAAGTCCACAGATAAGTGAGATCATATAGCATTTGTCTTTACTGTCTGACCTCACTTAGAATAATACCCTTAATGTTCCTTCATATTATTGTAAATGGCAGGATTTCTTTTTTATGGATGAATAATGTTTTTTTTATCCATTCATCAATTGATGAACACTGATTTGTTTCCATGTCTTGGTTATTGTAAATAAGGCAGCAATGAACATGAGGGTGCATTTTTTCAAGATAATGATTTTGTTTCATTTTAATAGATGCCCAGAAGTGGAATTGCTGGGTCATATGGTAGTTCTATTTTTAATTTTTTGAGGAACCTACACACTGTTTTTCATAGTGGCTGCATGAATATACATTCCTACCAACAGTGAACAAAGATTGCCTTTTCTTCAGATCCTGGCCAACACTATTTCATTTCTGTTTGATAATAACCATACTAACTAGTGTGAAGGATATGTCACTCTGGTTTTGATTTGCATTTCCCTGATGATTATTGATGGATATTAAGCATCTTTTCATGTACCTCTTGGATATTTGTACATCTTCATTGAAAAAAATGTCTAGTTACTCTACCTGTTTCTAAAATGGATGTTTTATTGTTTTTGTTATTGAGTTGTATGAGTTTTTATATATTTAGGATAATAACCACTTATCAGACAATGATCTGCAGATATTTTCTCCCATTGTAAATGTTACCATTTCATTTTTTAATTGTTATGTTGGAGAGGTATCTAAATCTGAATAAATGGGTATACCATCAGTCCTTGAAAGATTTAGTATCTTGCCTTCTGAGATCTATTGATATTTCTAAGAAATCTTCTGTCATTGTGCTTGTTATTTACAGTAATCTGTCTTGTCTCTCTAGCAGCTTTTAAAACTTTCATCTTATTCTCTTTCCAAATGTTGTGTACTTTCTCTATGATGTTTTTAAGGAATGAGTTTACATTTGTAATTTGTCTTTTTTTCCCAAATATTTAGGTTTTCTTTTTCTTTTTTCTTTTTAATCCTCACCCGAGGATGGTTTTATTGATTTTAAAGAGGAAAACATTGATCTAAGAGAGAAACACCAATTGGTTGCCTCCCATGCATGCCCAGAATGTAACTCAAACCTTCAACCTTTTGGTGTATTGGAAGAGATTCCAACCAACCTAGCCACTGAACCAGGGTCAAATTTATTTTTTTATTATCTCTTTACTTATATACAATTAGTACTTTAATAGATCTGGTGAGTTTTTATTATTGCTAGCCTACTTTTGTTAATGGATTTTATTGAATTCCTTTTATCCTCTTGCTTTAAAGTTCCTTTTGAAATGGATTCTGGTCACTATAGTTGCTCAAATGCCAAAAACCTAATTTATTGTATGTGTGCCTTTTTCTTATGGTAATGAATTTCCTCATGGATTTTGTAATTTTTATGTATTAGCTATTATTAGTGACTAGAGGCCTGGTGCATGAAATTTGTGCAGGGGGGCAGTGGTGTCCCTCAGCCCAGCCTGCACCCTCTCCAACCTGGGACCCCTCGGGGAATGTCCGACTGCCAGTTTAGGTCCAATTCCTGTGGGATTGGGCCTAAACTGGCAGTCGGACATCCCTCTCACAATCCAGGACTGCTGGCACCTAACCACTCGCCTGCCTGCCTGCCTGATTGCTCCTAACCGCTTCTGCCTGCCACCCTGATCAACCCCTAATCACTCCCCTGCTGGCCTAATTGACACCTAACTGCTCCCCTGCCACCCGATCGCCCCCAACTGCCCTCCCCTGCAGGCCTGGTCCCCCCAACTTCCCTCCCCTGCCGGTCATCTTGTGGCAACATAGGGGCAGCCATCTTGTGACAATGTGGGGGCAGCCATCTTGTGACGACATAGCGGTGGCCACCTTGTGACATGAGGGTGTGAGGGTCAATTTGCATATTACCTCCTTATTATATAGGATGATTATTTTCCATTGAAATGTTCAGCAATTTTATTTATCAAAATGTAAATACTGACTTCACCTTTCAGCTCTGACATGACTTCAGTTTTGAAGTATCCATTCCCGGCCTTACAACATGAAAAAAGCTGAAAAAACTGAAAATTAATGACTTGTCCTGGACACATAGAGAATTGAAACCACAGGGTAAACCTCTATCTCAAAATCTCAAGAGACAGACCAATTTAGAAAAACACAGCTGAGATCAACTTAGCTAGAGCAGAAGCCATTGGACCCATAAACTGGTTAGAAAACTTACATGGTAATTTGATGAATTGCTTGAAGTAGAGTGTTGACTAGCTTGAGTATGAGAAAATCCTAGAGATGGCAGTCCTGGTGGGAATAGGCACATACTTTCTTAGTTTGGACTCCAGAAACTCTACCATGTTCTTTTTTTTTACTGAGTGAGGGTAAACGTAACCAGAGGGAAATAAACTCAGTGTGTTCTCCATAACAAGGGCTTACTCTCAAGTGAAAAGGACTTTATCAGAACCTAATCTCACATAAGCTTAAGGACGATTACCCAACTCCAGTCCTCGCTAGCTTTCCTGACTCCCACAAAAGGGGAAAAGACAAGAGACACTTGTGAAGGTCACAGCTCCGGACCACAGCCCTGCTAACTGACTGATATTTAATCATAAGTTTGCAGAACACCCCCTTTCTATTCCACAACTCCTTATTGCCACATCAACAGGGCTCTAATACAATAATAGTGGATTACCCTTTTAAGAGCTACAAGGCTCAAACTCTATTTAAGACAGAGTACTTAGAGAAACCAACAACAGCAGGGGAAACAAAAACAAGGACAGTAAATTGAATCTTCTGTAGCCATAAGAAACACGAGGACATCTTATATTCAAACTACTGAAAATCAAAGAGAAAGGAAAATACTTAAAGGGAGCTAATGTGAAAAAAAATCAGCTTATTAGTACATATATAGGAGAAAAGATAAGGATCACAGAGGATTTTTCTTTAGAAAAAGAAAAAAACACACATGCCTGCAAAAAGAGAGTTAAATTAGGATCCTGTACACAATTTCTGTGTGTGTATGCATGCCTGTGTGCACATAGTGGGGAGAAGGTATGCTTCTCACAAACACAACAGCAATAAATTCTCAGACACCATAAGGATGAACAATAAATAAACTCAATTCTGACACTATCCACTTAAGGATAACATCAGATTCCACAGGTTAAGGATTTAATTCTACAAGACTTCAGACACTCAGGTTGTTACCTGGTGGGCTTCTTCACTAATTTGTACACTGGGCCCCTAGTAAAAGGATATAACTCAAGAACATCCAGATGCTAGAGATGCATAGGACAAAGGATGTGGGAACGAGGCAGGTTAGTAGGAAGTTAGGAAAATTTTTGGCAAGTGGAATGGGGAAACTAAAACAGATAGTTGAACAAACTTGCTGAGCAATTTATGGCCAGATAATAAATCACAGGGCCTTATCTTATACATTCCAGACTGTGTAGACCTACCTCCTTGGTCCTGGTCCCTCTTTGGTGACATTCTTTGAAGGTGAAACTGACCAGAGAATGATTTATATGCTCACTTTGATGCATCTGCATATTAAAGGACACGCCTGAAAAGATGATGAATATTCTATTGGATCCTCCCCAGTGCAAGCTCTCCCCTTCTTTCCCCAGGAACATATCTTCACTTTCTTTCTCTGAAGCTCTAAAGGTTCCCTGGACACTGAGAATTAGGGGAGTAGTAGGCAGCATCAGCTCATCCTGGGATAAGGCCCTTAACCTGTCTCCAAGGCCCTCTTTTAGCCTCTGTAACTTGTTTCCTGAGTCCATTCAGCCCCGGTGGTTCACTTCTTATGCCTCTGTGACTTTCTTTCTAAAAGGCCAAGGCAGTTCTCTGAGAAGCCTACCTGAATCTTCTCTTTGAGTGTACTTTTGCTTTGCATGCTAAATAAACTTCCTCTTGTACTAGAGTCCTCAACTCTGAATTCTTTCTTTTCCAAACTCTCAAACCAATTGCCAACATCACTGATAACATCAAGAGGCATAAAGCTTTCATGCCTTCTCCAGGCACACCACATATTCACAAACCAAAAAACTCTCAGAACCCCACCCTTTGGGTTTTTTGGAGGCTTCATAATATAGTCACTAGAGGCCCACTGCACAAATTCATGCACAGGTGGGGTCCAGCCAGCCCGCCCCGATAGGAACCTACTGGCTCTAGACAGCTGGGAGGAGGGGCCGTGGGCGGTTGGCTGGCCAACCCACTCCCAATCAGGGTGTTGGGTACCGATCAACAGCCAGGCCTGTAGGGAGGGCCCAATTGGACCAGATCAAGCTTGTTGGATGCCACAGTGCACGTCATAGCCACTGGTTGTTCTGGTCATTCTGGTCACTCTGGTTGTTAGGCTTTTATATATATAGACTAGAGGCCGAGTGCATGAAAAAGTGCATGGGTGAGATCTGGCTGGCCCGGCCCCAATCAGAGCAGATCAGGGTCAGGCCTGTCAGGAGGAGGAGATAGTGGGAGGTTGGCCAGCCAGCCCACCCTGATAGGGGTCCAATCAGGGCTGGGCCAGCTGGGAAGAGGGGCTTCAAGCAATTCGCCTGTGGGCCCTGCCCCCGATTGGGGTGGGGAGTCTGACTGGGGGTGGGGCCAGCTGTGGGGAGGGGCTGTGGGTGATAGGCCAGCCAGCCCCGGCCCCAAATGAGGTGTGGGGGGCCAATCAGGGGTCAGCAGTTGGGGGAGGGGCTGCAAAAGTTTGGATGGCTGGCCCTACCCCCTACTGGGTGGAGGGCATGATCAAGGGCAGGGCCAGCCAGGGGGAGGGGCCACAGGAGGTTGGCCAGCTGGACCCACCACCTGATCAAGCTAGTTCACTGGCTGCAGTGGGCGTCATAGTGACCAATTGTTCTGGTCCTTACGGCGTTCCAGTTGCTGGCTTTTTATATCCATACATATAAAGAGGTAATATGCAAATTAGGCCATAACGCCATGACCAAACAGGAGGAGGTAGTGTGTGCAGGTGAGGCCCAGAGCAGAGATGGAGACAGACACAGGGGGCCTGCCTGAGCTGGCGCGGCAGCTCTGGCGGCTCGGAGTGGACACAATCAGGGAGGCCTGGGGCTGGCCGAGCTGCTGCACTGGCTTGGGCAGCCCTGGAGCGGACACAGGCAGGAGGGCAGGGGGGGCCCTTGGGTGGAAGTCAGGCATGGGTCCCGGCCACCTGTGTTGCCAGTCAGGCCTGACTCCCACAGTGGCCTGCGGGGTGCCTGCTCTCACGGCGGCAGGCAGGGCACCTCCTCACGTGATTTCAATTGCACACTGGGCCTCTAGAATATAGATAATTTGCTAATTTATTGGCCATTGGCAATTGAACTCAGTCTCCAGGCCCTCTCCCATCACTGAGATGGTGGTGGGGGTAGGGGGTAAAGCTTAAAGTTCCAAACCTCTAATCACATGGTTGAGTCTCTTAGCAATGAACACTCATCATTAGGTGCTCTCTTATAATCAGCTCATTAATATAACAAAAGATACCTTGATCACTCTCAACAGATTAGGGCATTTTTATTTCAAATTTTTAACTTATTATGTTGATTTATTCTTACTTGGGTTTATTCTAAACTCCATTAAAGTTTAAATCAAAAATGAGGTCACACAAAAAAATCACACAAAAGTGTTTAAATAAGACTTTAATCTATTATTTTTATTTATTCTTTGAATTGTAAAAGAAAATGAGCATCTGAGAAAATAAAAAAGTCTTTCCTTGTAAAATTTTTCTTAGATTTCAGAATTATAGTAATGTTTTATATCAGGAAAAGCATCCTTCCTCACAGATTTCTCTGTTACCTGTGATGCATGTGTATAGAAGCCAGCCAGGTCAAGCTTGCTATTACTTCTTTTCTTGAAAAAGGCAACGTTTATAGTTGCAACACCAAGATTATCATGCTTTCTTTTCCTTACCCATCAATTGTAAATGTCACTACAAGGAAATCAATACCTCTATTTTTACAGCCTAGTATATGAAATAGAAGGTAGACAAATAAATTCTTGGTCATTACCTAGCTTCATGAATGTACTAATAGAAAAATAACTATGAAGTTATAATAAGATTCTTCAAACATTCAGAAAAATGAATTATATATTTAAAATCTATCAGACAGCAAGGTAAAGCAACTTAACTTCAAATTGTATCCTGCAGTACTGTGTGATGTGAGGTTGAAAGAGACAATGTTTAAGACAGTAGGACAAATATTTGTTATTAGGAATCCAAAAGCACAGCTAGAGAGGTATAACGATTAGGATTTTATAATTTCTGTCAGAACAAAAACCTTAAAAGTAGCAAATGAGAAACAAATTTGAAAATTTGACTTTGTTCGCATCCATCTGCCCAATTTCATGTGACCCCCCATCCCTGAACTGCACAAGCCTTCAGCATCTGCATGTCATGTGTACTTCCTTGAGCTGGCCATGCTGCACCACCACTGCTTATGTGATGTTTTCCTCCAGTGGAAGATAAAAGCACTTCCTGGTAGATGAAACATGTTGCTTGAACTAGAATGAACAGTTCTGGAGCCTAAGGCTAGAGTCTATTGATGCTTTCATTCACTAAAAAAACAGTCTTCCAGAACGCTCATATCTGGTTGGGTTTTACTATCTTAACATAAAATACAGTGGGATTTACCTAAGCAAATGATTTATCCCCTACCCCCACCCCTCAGGAGCATCACATCAAAACTTTTACCTTGTGCCTCCATAATAAGTTGTGAGGTTGATGATCCAAGTTTTTATTAGGGTAAGCATTTATTTATTCAAAAGAAATGCTTAATAACAGGATGCTTGGATATAGTACAATAATAAATGCTAATTGTTTGCAGCCTCTCATTTTCCAGCATATTAATTTTTGTCTGTTGAGCTTACTATATTACATATAATCAAATACAGGTTTAAATGACATTGTTTAACAAATAAAATTTGCTCGTTATTTGCCTCATGTTGCCACTGTGATCTCTCTGCCCCAATATGAATATTGAGTCTGAGGAAGTTCTTAGAAAACAAATAAATAAATTGGTAAGAATGTCTTTAGTAAATTTTTAACCTGGTTAAAAAACTGTTATCACATTTAAAACAGTTTTGGCAACATCATAATGTTTGTTTGAGATCATCAAACTTTTACAGTTACATACAACATTTGTATATAAAAACCACATACAGCAACAACAGAGTCAACAAATTTAAAGCAATACCAGACCAATTTTTAAAATACAACAGGCATGCATACACTATTACACAGATTTTCATGAAGTAGAAAGTCAGAGGCAGGTTTGAAAAAACATGCACATTTATTATGCATGTCAAGTTGGAGGTCACACAACTTACTCCGAGAAAAGAGAGGCTGTATCACCTCCTTGGCAGTCATTCCAATCCCTCTTTACCTGACGTCAGTCATAGATGGAAAGGAAAGAATGAAATGGAGAGTAAAAGCAGTAAAATTTTCATTGAACTTTGTTATATTAGAGCCCATGCAGCAAAAATAAACTGGCTATAGAAATGTAGAATAGGGCTCACTCTCATTTAACTGTCTTAATATCACATGAGATTTATGACCATCATTTTTATTTTATTTGATGCAGTAATACACACCAGCTCTAATGAATCCGATGAGATGATTGATTTAATCCTGGCCGGTTTCAGCATTGTAACTTTAGTCACCATAACTAAGAAGGTATGAGTGAATATAGACCAGAACAAGACAAAATATTAATATTTCCTAATTTCCGAATGTTCATTGCATCTTTATTGTATTATGGGAAGCTTCTAAGACATGTATTTCAGCCCTGGCCATTGTGCTAAGTGGTTAGAGCATCAGTCAATGTACAGTAAGGTTCGGTTCGATTCCCACTGGAGGCAACCAGTCAATGTGTGTCTCTCACATGGATGTTTCTCTCTTTATGGAAAAAAACTAGAAGCCCAGTGCACGAAATTTGTGCATTTGGGGGGTAGAGGGGCAGCCCCTCAGCCTGGCCTGTGCCCTCTCACAGTCCAGGAGCCCTCAGGGGATGTCCAACTGCTGGCTTAGGCTCGCTCCCCGCATTAGCACTGTCATGGAGGCAGGAGAGGCTCCCGCCACCTCTGCTGTGCTCACCAGCAGTGAGCCCAGCTTCTGGCATAGCGATGCTCCCCTGTAGGAGCACACTGACCACCAGGGGGCAGCTCCTGCATTGAGCGTCTGCCCCCCTGGTGGTGGTGTGTGTCATAGTGACCGGTCATTCCATTGTTTGGTCAATTTGCATATTAGGGTTTTATTATATAGGATATCTTCAGGTGAGGATTGAGCGTCTGCCTCCTGATGGTCAGTGTGCATCATAGTGACCAGTCGTTCCACTGTTTAGTCGATTTTCATATTAGCCTTTTATTATATAGGATATCCTCAGGTGAGAATTGACACACACCAGAAAAAAGAAATGTATTTCACACTAGTCTTTCAATTCTAAACTTTATGACCCCATTACTCTTGATTTTCATACAGGAAGAAAAATTTAATCCCAGAAATTTCCAATTTATGTCCATATAAAGTGGTTTTAACTGTAGTCTTTATAAATTCCATCTGCAAATTTACATAACTGTAGAAAATATCAAAGAAAATGATTCATAAAGGAAAGTCACATATGGTGACAACTGTGAAATAGTGGGGCAAGAAGAGATGCACTGAATTGGAGACCTGTTTTTAATTTCTTTCCATATCTACTAATACAGAATTTTGAGAAAATCTATTACATCTCCCTAAACCTCAGCTATTTTCTCTTTATGGAATGATATGATAATGCCCATTATACAGAATTATTGGGAATATATGAGGTGCTGTAATGAAAGCACTTTATCAACTATAATGTGACAGTAAATATGTAACTACTATTGAAACAGAAGCTCATGTTTCTTCTTTTTATGATCAATGAATAGAATTATAAAAGAATAACGTTAGCTGTTGGCACAATGTCTGATCTAACAAATTCCAATTAATTTAGAAATATATGTCAAAATTATCCATGGAAAATGTGTCTGAAGCCATTGTGCATGAAATCAATGGCTCCATTGATATGCAATATGTATTATTAGTCAGGATTTGCTAAATTATGTTGTGATAAAAACTAATCTCCAAATCTTACTTGCAACAAAGGTTTATTTCTTACCCATGTGCATGTTGACTGTGAGTTAGCTGTGACCCTTTCCCATGCTTTATCTTTACTCCCAAATCCAGACAGAAAGAGAGGCCCCAATCTAGGGAATGTCTACAGGAAAAGAACAACAATGGTAGCACCACGTCACAGCCCTGAAACCTTCTGCTCAGAAATGGGTTGTGTACATTCTGCTCACATTCCGTTTGCTAAAGCAACTCACAGGGCCAACACTGATATCGCTTGGGTGGGAAGACTATTTCTCCCAGAGGGACAGGCACCAGGGAGGGGCCTCTGTAAGCACGGTATATTTTACACAAACAATACAGTCTATCACACAATAGATGTACTATAAATAAACCCAATTATGCCCAGGGTCTTGCCATTTTCCTACATATTCATTTTTATGAATGGTCTGAAAAAAATGGGAAGCCTGTAAAGAAATGGTCAAGTCACATTATGAAAAAATGATATGAATAGAGAAGAAATACTGAGAGGATGAAAGGTTTTTACACTCTTGCAGATTTGAAGTTTGATACTCACCAGAACTGACATTCAAAACTAAGGTAAAGGTAGGTGGACTTTTAATAATTTCAACAAGAAAAAAGTCCTCTTGGTCGCAGTTCTACACCCAGCCTTGGCACTGACTAGCTATAAGACCTAGGAAATCACTACATCTGTCTGAGTTGTCTCAGATGCCAAAATGTTGTGAAGATGTTCACATAGATCCCAAAAGGGGTTGAGCGGGGAAGGGAAGGCTAAGTAGAGATCTGAGAACAGGGAGGTGCTGATCTCAAATTTAATTTACTGGACAGAAAAATCACTCAGTGTGAGAAGGGCACTTCAGTGGGCTCCCCCTGGCCTGGGTGGACTATCTCTTTAAGAGGATTTTTTAAAATGAATTTTCACATTTTATTGACTTAGTGGTGGTGACACTGGTGAACAAAATTATACAGGTTTCAGATGCAAATGATATCTACAGTACATCATCTGTACGCTGTACTGTGTGTTCACCACCCCACGTCAAGTCTCTGTCCATTTGTCCTCCTATACCCTCCTCTAATTCCCCCCAGTCTATATTTCCCAAAGCGAATGTTTGCACATTGACTTCTTTCTTAGTAAATTGAATGACATAAGATATGTTAAAGTTCTTTGAAGCATATAAAATGGTATTTGAATAATAATTGCTATCAGCTTAGTGATGTGCACATGAGCAATCAATTTTAGTTATCTCACTACTGTAGATTAATAAATGTACTCCCTTGACTACAAAAGAAATTAATGAAATTTTTCAGAGTATAGGTTTCAGTACCCTTCTCTATCCAGGACATTTAAATATAATAAAGTTCCCAAACCAAAAGAAAAGCCAGAAGAAAAGTAATAATTATAGAGAGAAAGCAACACCCTTGGGGCAATGATTCCACGATGCCTTAAAGAAAAATACAGCACCTGCTAAATTAAGGATGTGTCCTTTCTAAAATACTGAATTCACACATAAGTTAAGAAAACCTAGTTTTAAAAGAAATTTGGAGCCTAGAACATATTAACATTAAGAAAAACAACAACCTATAACATGAAATAATGAGTTCACCAATCAAAATGAGAGCAAATAAATTCATAAAATATTTTGGCAAGATGCCATGGTGTGGCTCAGTTATTTGTGTTTTAGTGCATAGACGCAGGTAGAAAACATTTTAGAAAAAAAACAAAAACACAGAGGAAGATTCTAAAAGGCAATTCTCTCATTGAAAATATCAAGGTGTACCAGCCAGAACATTCTTATGGCTTCCTGCTGCCAGTAGTTACTTCTGGTTTGGAGTCTCCCTTTGGCTGCACCTTTGACCCGGATTAGATGAACTCTAGTTTGACAGGCGACCTCTGTTAGTAAGAAGACTCACATCTTTCTCTCTACTTCCTCTCCCTTCTCTCTGAAATCAATAAAAATATTTTTAAAAGATTATAAAAAGATGGTCAAAACCTCCCTGCTATGGTGACCTTGGAGACTGAAAGCCTTGGCAGAAGAAAGGAATGAAATAAATAAAAGTTTCATTTCATGAAAAAAAAAGTGAGGTCCACAGAGATAAGCTGCAAACTCATTTATGTTATTTGGTGCAATATTGTCTATTGTAACATTATCTCTCCGTCCAGCTTCTCAGTTTGACTCTGCCCTGATATGCCTGTGTGTGTATAATGTACCAGAAGAAAAAGCAAAGTAATACATTTGTTACTTGGAGTCTTTTATCATCTCCTGCATATCTCCAGGAAACTGCTACACTGAAATCTCCTGTCTTAAAGAGCAACACCTCCATGGAATATACCAAAAACAAGAGGGAAGTAGAATTTTCATTTGGCGAAAGAATCTCTCTTCTTTCTTCTGCAGCTCCTAATGTTATATTTTTTTGCCCCTAGGAAGTAGAATTTTATACAGAATTAGTATGGTGATGATCCATTTACCATATTTTAAATATATTGTGCATTAGGGACTGTATGTACTATTCAGGCAAGAAACCCAGGATGGAAAAGCATATGGTAAACATATGCTGGTGTTATATGTAATGGTGGTTTCATGAGATGAGAAGAAATATGTACGTGAGCTGAGCACATACAGTGACTGTGGGATGTACTATCCAGACACTTCAGTGATTTTTGCCTTTGTTTCTTCTGTTGGTTGTCAAAGTGTTCCTTAAGCCCCATTTCATTTAGAAGTACATTAAAATTTAGACCTTAATTCAAACACATTTTTATTAGAAAAGGATTCCTCCTACAAAATGTAGACAAAAATCAACAATTTCACATTTGTGTAAAGCTTTCTTAAATATAATAATTAAAACTGTTTTTACAACAAAAAGTCCTCTCAAATGTAAATTAATTTCAAGGAAACAAAGTAGACTGCAGTTTGAAACCCAATAGTATTTACATTGTATGAGACAGTCTTATTTTAATTATAGCTTCCAAGAACTAAAAAAAAAAAGAATCATTTTGTGAAGGGGCCTCTTCCGTTTTAATGTCAAGATTTATTTAATAAGATTAAGTGGTATAGGAATACTACCTTGTTTTTAAATGGTCACACCAACCTTATTTCTTAGATTTGAAGGAAACAGGAAGATAAACTTACGTTATATTTATTATATTTAACTTTCATTATCTTTTCATATGATTAAAAGTTTTACCTTTTTCGCCCAGGTGGTGTGGCTTAGTGGTTGAGTATAGACCTGTTAACCAGGAGGTCCATGATTCAAATCCTGGTTGAGGCACACGCCCAGGTTGTGGGCTCGATCCCCAGTAGGGGACATGCAGGAGGCACCCCATCAATGATTCTCTCTCATCATTGATGTTTCTATCTTTCCTTCTCCCTTCCTCTCTGAAATAAATAAAAATAATACATTTTAAAAAACAACATTTTACCTTTTTCAATTTGAGCAAAAGACTTGAAACTGAAAGGAATTAGGATATTTGAACAACTTCAGTGAATATGAATGACATAAAAACTATATTTCTGAACCTTCAACAAAAAATAATAATGTATGTTGATTTGTTGATGATAGCCATTCTGACAGGTGTTAGGTGATACCTCATTGCCCTTTTGGTTCGCATCTCTCTGATGATTAGTAACTTTGGGCATTTTCCATATATCTCTTAGCCATCTGTATGTCCACTTTGGAGAAGTATTTATTTAGGTCTTTTGCCCATTTTTTAATTGGGTTGTTTGTCTTCCTTTTGTTAAGTTTTATGAGTTCCTTATATATTTTGGAAATTAACCTCTTATCGGATGTATCATTGGAAAATATGTTCTTCCATGCAGTGGGCTTTCTTGTTGTTTTGTTGATGGTTTCTTTTGCTGTGAAGAGCTTTTTATTTTGACATAGTCCCATTTGTTTATTTTCTCCTTAGTTTCCTTTGCCCTAGGAGATGTATCGGTAAACATATTGCTATGAGAGATGTCTGAGCTTTTGCTGCCTATGGTTTCTTCTAAGATTTTTATGGTTTTATTTAAGTCTTTTACCCATTTTAAGTTTATTCTTGTGTATGGTATAAGTTAGTGGTCTAGTTTCATTTTTTTGAACCTGTCCAATATTCCCAACACCGCTTATTGAAGAGACTGACTTTACTACATTGTATGGTCTTGCCTCCTTTGTCAAATATTAATTGAGGTAATGTCTTGGGTCAATTTCTGGGTTCTCTGTTCCATTCAATTGAGCTATATGCCTATTCCTGTGCCAGTACCGGGCTGTTTTGAATACAGTGGCAAGTGTTGGCAAGGATGTGGAGAAAAGGGTACCTAGTACACTGCTGGGAATGCAGACTGGGGTAGCCATTGTGGAAAATAGTATGGAGTTTCCTCAAAAATTAAAAATGGAACTCCCATTTGACCCAGTGATCCCACTTCTAGGAATATATCCTAAGAAACGTGAAACACCAATCAGAAAGAATATATACACCCCTATGTTAATAGCAGTGCAATTTATAATAGCTAAGATTTGGAACAACCCAAGTGCCCATCAGCAGATAAGTGGACAAAAATACTGTTGTACATTTACACAATGGAATACTGCATGGCTGCAAAAAAGGAAGAACTCTTTTTTTAAATATTTTTTATTGATTTTTACAGCGAGGAAGGGAGAGGGATAGAGAGTTAGAAACATCAATGAAAGAGAAACATCGATCAGCTGCCTCCTGCACACCCCCTGCTGGGGATGTGCCCGCAACCAACGTACATGCCCTTGACAGGAATTGACCTGGGACCCTTCAGTCTGCAGGCCAATGCTCTATCCACAGAGCCAAACCAGTTAGGGCAAAAGGAAGAACTCTTACCATTTGCAACAGCATAGATGGACCTGAAGAGTATTTTGCTAAGCTAAATAAGCCAGTCAGAGAAAGATAAGTATCACATGATCTTACTCTTATGTGGAATCTAATGAACAAAATAAACTGATGAACAAAATAGATCCAGAGACATAGAAGCATGGAACAGACTGATGAATTTCAGAGGGAAAGTGAGACTGAGGAGTTGGGGAGTGATTAACTGGAGAACTTATATGCATAGCCCATGGACACAGATAATAGAAGGCCTGGTAGGGGCGGTTGAGTGGTGGAGGGGGTCAATGGGGAAAAAAACCCAAAAACAAATGGGACATATGTAATAATTTCAACAATAAAGATAAATTTAAAAAATAATAATAATGTAAATACTTCTAAAAATCACAAAAGCTCTCAAAATATTATGAATTCTATACCTATTTACTAATCATTTCTTAACATGCATGAAAATGAATATAAATGCCTGTGTATATAGTTATATGGGTTATTAATGCATTATTTATTATTATATTATACATCTATATAACCCACCATTGTTTGAAATCAAAATATTGCTCTGACATACACAATGGAATACTACACTGCTGTAAAAAAGAAAGAACTCTTAACATTAGCAACAGCAAGGATGGACCTGGAGAGCTTTATGCTAAGTGAAATAAGCCAGTCAGAGAAAGATAAGTATCACATGGTCTCACTCATTTGTGGAATATAATGAACAACATAAACTGATGAACAAAAATAGATCCAGAGACAGAGAAACATTGAACAGACCATCAAACCTCAGAGGGAAGGTAGGGGATGGTGGGAGTGGGGAGAGATAAGAGATCAACCAAAGGACTTGTATGCATGCATGTGAGCATAACCAATGGACATAGACACTAGAGGGGTGAGGGCCTGTGCTGGGGGGTGGGAGTGGGCTGGGAGAGGTCAATGATGGGGAAAATGAGACATATGGAATATCTTCAACAATAAAGACTTTAAAAACAATCAAATAAATAATAATAAAAACAAAACTCCTCCCCTAAATACAAATATATTTCTCTGACAAAAACATACAGAAATTAACTATCCCACTACTTACTTGAGGAAAATTTTAAAAGTATATTTTTATTGATTTCAGAGAGGAAGGGAGAGGAAGAGTGAGATAGAAAAATCAATGATAAGAGAGAATTGTGGATTGGCTGCCTCCTGCATGCTCCACTCTGGAGATCAAGCCTGCATCCCAGACATGTGCACCGACCTGGAATGAACTGTGACCTCCTGGTCAATAGGTCCATGCTCAACCACTGAGCCAGGTCGCCGACTGGGCTTGGGGAAATTTTTGATAAGAATTTTTTTGGTGTTTGTTTAGGAGAATATTGTTGTGTCATAATTTCCTATCTAAATTATTATAACTAATTTATCTAATTCCAACTTGAACCTTCCTAATCAATCTGCCACACTTCCATCAGAGCAATATCACGGAATGACTGTGTCCTTCTTTCTACTTTAAATGGTGGCACATTCTTTTTAGATCAAATTCAAGTTGCTAGAACACACCATTCAGGGTTTCATTATCTGGCCTCTGCCTATGTCTTTTCTCATTTCCTGTCATATCCCAAACCCTTCTGCTACCATTAGCTGTTGCCAAAATGACCAGTTTCGCTCATCTTTCCATGGTTTTTTTTTTTTTTTATGTGTGTGTGTGTTTACATGTCATTTCCTCAACCTACAATATTCTTCCACCCCATTTTAATCAAATTTAATTATAATAGTATTTGAAAATTCAACTCAAGAATCACTTTTTCCTAAAATCCTTTATCACTTCTCCCTTTCCCTAATCTGATGTCCATTTCCAGTTACTAATTTCCTCACTGACATGTGCACAGCAACCATTAAATCACAAAAGCCAACAGATTGCAACGCTGAAAAATTATCTGCTGGCCTGAATTAGTCATTAACTAATTCAAATCTATTCTTGGCTTTCTTCCCTAAACTACCTAACATGTTCTCTCTCTCTCTCTCTCTCTCTCACACACACACACACACATACACACAGATGTGACACAATCACTGGTATCAGAGTCCCCGATAAGGACCAAGCACCAGCAGGTGAGCACGCATGCAGTGTGACTGTGCCCGTTCCCACCATTTGTTAGCATCTCCATTCTCACTGTAGCCTTACAAATAAGGTTATTTCACTGACACTCCTGGATTACTATCCCATTCTGCTTACTTATGTCCTCTTTTTTGGAGGTGCTATCCTTCCCTGATTAAAACACAACATAATTTTTACTATTAGATCTCACAATATTTTACAAATACCACTCCAGTTTCTTTGAGATAGTTAGAAATCACTACAACGTCTACTTTTCTTGTGAGAAACATTCATATGAATATTTCATGATCATCAAGGCTGCTCAAATTGCTTTCTTAACATAATCATCCATTAATCCAATCAGTATCACTCCACAAACAAACAAACAAACAAATAAAGAATTCTGATGCTATATGTTTGACTTCCAATCCACATCCATTTTAATTTCTGGAGCTTCAAATAAAAGCTAACCTAGACTATAAGGAGCAAAACTATTTCAGTGTTTGAGCTGACAGTTTTGCCAACACAAATCCCCATTTTATAAAACTGTCCTCTGCTTATGTGAGAAGTAGATTCAAGAACGAGGTTCAACATTAAAAGAATAAAGTTCTTAATGAGCAGAGAAAATTATTTTCACCCTTGAGAAATCTGACAAAATTTCAAGGTAAATAATGCATTTTCACAGGCACACAAAATTGGCCCAAGGCCACACTGTGGCAACAGTTGACTTGTAGCTCCAGTGATGACGAAATTGGTCCCCCTGGGACCCACCTGTGTCAGCGTGAGCAGCATCAGGCCACACACACCCTTCCTGACAGGGCATGCTGCGCTGACATGCTTCCCGAGGATGGCCCAGCTACACTTGTGGCCTGGAGTCAGACCGGCATCTCAGTTGAAAGTTATAACAAGTGCCGGAAAGAAGAGTTAAGCATTTGGAAGCACTTACTTGGTTTTTATTTCTGGAGCAAAGCACCCTCTTACTCTGAGAGAGGGAGGAATGTGCTTTGTTTTAAGATAGGAGAGTGTTGAGATGCCAAAGACTAAAATGTGAAGTGGAAAATAAGATTCAGGCCTAAAAGAGAGTCGGGCTTAGGTGTCTGCCAAATAGGAATGTATTTAGTCATCTCCTGATACTTTCAATTTTGTTTTTGAATGTGACAGAAACTTTTTTGGTTAAGAAAGGGATCTACCTAAATGAGCAAAACATTGGGTGTTTGGGTTATGGAGAGCCAACCTAAAAGAACCAAAAATTATCTTGCTATTTCTAAATAAATATCTACATATCAGTATACCATATCAAAAACTAATAAAAATTGTATGTTTGTAAGAATGGATTTTTTTCTGTTTCATATTGAGTTGTGAGTGTGTGTGTGTGTTTTCATCATTACAAGTGTAAAAGTGGAGGTACAGAGAATAATAATGAATTGAATAACCTCACTTTCCTTCTCCCACATTAAGGCTTGCCAGCCTCCAACCAACAATATTCTATGCACACAAAGCCCATAAAGACCTTCTTGAATGAGTTGCCTCACAATGAAAAGATGCTTCATGAATTCCTAGCATTTGCTATATACTGTTTTAAAGAAGCTTTCTAAGTTTTAATCTTTTAAAGACTTTAGGCCTTCCCCCCCAAATTTCTGATGCCTAAAGGATAATTCGAATACTCTCTTGAAATCAGACAAAAGGAAAATGACTTTAATTACCTTTAGAAAAAAATAGTTAAATTGCATTTTGAAAGGATAAATTCCACCTACAGTAATCTTTATAAGCCAGTTATGTACCCACTTACAGTATATTCTCTGATTATTGAGTATAATGGAAGTAAGTTTGGAAATGTTTGAGATTGAAATAGTATGTAACCCACCTCCTAGAATTTTAGAAGGTCGCCATCATTACAATTCTCTATAGATTTTAATTTATTCTGCCATTCGCTTTGTTTTTCTCCTTCTCCGCAAGTAGAATCACGTAAGTAGGAATATGGGGCAGTGATGGGAACATCAATAATGTTAGGCTCAAGAGATGAATAATGATGGAAAGATGGAGAGTGTCAAAGCGAACAGCATTTTTTTAAAATTGAGGATCCTGATCCTCAACCAGCAGAGCATTAGATGAAAGTAAAACATGAGTGTGCTTGAAGGAATAAATCACATTTTTGGACCATATTTCCTCTAGTTAATCTTCATATTCTCACTGAATCTACTTCCACAGAAATAACTAGTGCAACTGACTTTTCAAATAAGGAAACCAAGCCCCAGAACCAATGAATTCACACAGCTATTAGCAGAGATAAGACTCAATTTCCTGAGTTTTTTCTACCATGCCATGTTTTCTCATTATTCCTTGTTTTCCTCAAGGAAAGAACTGTGACATTGTAATGAAAGTCAACACAATCTTGAAGAAAGTTTCCAGTGCTCAAATCTGGAAGGCTCTCTCAGAGTAACAATTGAAAACTGCAATGTCCCTCTTAGAGTAACAAATCAAAATTCAACAACAAGGCCTCTCAGAGTGATCTTGTTCCAAATACCTCTGAGTTGGCTGGAGGGATTAAGGACAGAGAAGACCTTATCTGAGGCCTTCTAACCCACACATAAGGACAGATAAAAATGAGCACTCAGCATCGGGGACTTTAAAAATGTGAAATGGGTACTGAGGGCAAAATAAAAAGTGACTATCATTCCTCTCCCCCACCCAATTTTCTCAGTCTTTGTCTTATTTGTCTTCTCCTACAGCATTGCCATGAAAAGGACCCTTTCAGGACCAAAATTTGGTAACCCTGACGCTGAAGCTCTACTCTTATGACAATGCAGGGGTCAGGCTGGATTTCTGGGTCACTAGCATTCAAATGGAAGACATGCTGTAGAACAGCTGCAGCCACTCTGCCTTGTAACCAAGGCACATACCCCTTGCATTTCTGCAGGGCCCGTCCTTCCCTGCTCCATCTCTTCCTGTCATATCAAAATGCTGAGCTTGGTTCTCACTGGCTCATTTCCTCCTTAGATATGCTTACAGGAGCAAGGGTCTAATCATTACTGATTCACCTACTTTTTCTTGTCTGGAGAGATTAATTATAACACTAGGAGTTAAAACACACTTGCAAGTAGGCCTTGTTGATCAGTAAAACAGTACTCAAACTGTTTCCTCATCAGAGAACAGTCTAACCCAAAATTTGTTCAGGGTAGGACTCACCACAACAATATTCTTTAAATATATTTTTCATCTGAACATACACAAAAGTAGAAATAGATGTTACCTGATGAGGTAATTTATGCAAAATATGTAATCCGAGCTGCTATCAAAGGTCAGTAAATATTTAGGCAATGAAGAGACCTTCTTTTGGGTAACTATCTCCAAAGAAGGCTTTTATTTGCTTGCCAAAACTCAATTGCATCTCTAAAATTTACTCCACCAGAGCAACACAGATGTTCACAGCAGCTGCAGGAAGTGTTTTTGTGTTATTAGAGGACAGAAGAACTTTATGGCAGTCTGTACTCATGTCAACATAACCAAGTTTCCCAGAATCCCCTTGTCTGTATGGTTCTGGTGTGGAGATGATGGAAAGAGAGGCTGTGTGAGATTTGGAAGGCTGAAGTGAAGCTGCAAGTGTGACACTCTGGATCTCAGTATGGGCACCAGGTATCCTTGGAGATTGTGAACATTGTTGCTCATCTGCTGGCTCATCTTTCTGTGAAGAGGCAGTAGCTGGGCCTACAGAACCCCACCCCTGGATCTCCTTCTGCTTCTCTAAGTATCTCTCTCATTGCTTCTTCTGCAAAAGACCTGCACTGTCAAGGTCATGAGAAATGAAAGACTTTGGGTCCAGCCCTTCTTTTCAACAGATGAACTACAATGACTTCAGACGGCCACCAGACAGGGGGCAGCTGCCTAACAGATATTTCTTCACTGGCTGCCACAATTACATAATGTCTATTCCCTCTAATAAGTTCCTTATCCCACATCACTCATAAGGTTCCACTTCCCTTACTTGTTGTAAATGTTTCCCTCCACGTCCCGCGTGGTTCCGCGTTCAGGATCTGGAAGAGGAGCCGCCCACAAATGAAAGAGAAAAGACAAGAGATAATTTGGGAATATTGGGGGCCAGGCGGGTAAGTCCAACTCAAGAGGAAGGACTTCCACCCATGCTCAGGCCGCACCAACCTTTTCTAGTCAGAGGTAAACAAGGCAGTGGTCACCATAGTTACACAGTTCTTGTGAGTTTCACTTGTTTTGACCATAGTTACACTTCCTGCACTTCCCTCAGCCCATTAGCTTCCCAGATAAGATCTGGGGAGTGTTATAAGGTCAAGCCTAATTATGCTAAGAGGACTGTGCCCTCTAAGCTGGGACTTGTTTGTGACTTTGCCAACAGGTCAGTCTGAGGCTCAACCCTATATCGGTTCCCCACACTTACTGATCACTTGCTGATAAAGAATCATGCCCAGGGAACATGGACTAGACTCTAAAAAGGAGCAGGTGAGGAGTCTCTGGCTGAATTTCATATGGAGACCCTGTGTAGTAACCCCCCTTGAATCTTGGCTAGCCCTGAGACTCACTTTTGATTAATCAGATATGGCAGAAGTGATGCTCCATGACTTCTGAGGCTAGGTCTTAGAAGCTTGCAGGTTCTGCCTGGTTCTCTTGGAGAACTCACACTGGGAGAAGACAGACAACAGCCAGTGTGTAAGAAGGTTGACTCTACCGAGACTACAGTGCTGTGAGAAATCCCAGTGATCTTACTGGTACCCAAAGAAGGCAAATAATGCTGTATGATTAATACTTTATAGTTAATGTATAATATAATGGTTCCTGGGAGGGCCTATTTCTGTTAGGATATAAAATGTACAGCATTGCATTCACTTGCATGGGTAGTGGCCTTGTCTCCCTATTTGCTCCTCTCTGCACTGTTTCTGGTATTCTTGTTTTCAAGCTCTCTTCACTCTAATATCTCATATAGATTGTCATCTAAGAATATCAAACTTATGTTATCTTCCTATTAAGTAACTCTTCAAATGGCTTCATTATCCAGGAAAATCAATCGTTCATTCATCTTCCACCTTTATTTCCATATCCATTTTCTACTGCCCTCCAGAGTGAATTCCCCACTGCAGCCAAAGTGATCTTTCATATCCCTGGCTATGCCATGGCATTACCACCCTCATGGGTTTGCTTACCCTGCCCTTCCAATACATGTCCAGTCCTCCATTTACTTGCAAGATTTGTACCTGTCCAACTTAAATCCTACTTCTCCCATGAAGTTTTTCAGTCCCTCTTTCTTCTCTGACTTACTGTTACACTTATTATAGAAATGCTATATATATATATATATTAATTCCCTAATTAGATTACCATTACATAAGTGTTATTCATCTTTATATTTTTTCCAAGAGAAAGTATTTGTTGGAGTAGTAGATTTATTTATCTACCTTCTCTTATTATCTTTAAACAAAGTACTTTAAGAAAAAATAACTTGTCCCAAACCATACTGAAGAAATCATACTGCCAGCTTTCAATGAAATTTTTAACAAAATTACCACTAGCTGTGGTATTTACACTCAAGAGATGACTATGGAGCAATCTTATCTAATCTTTATAGGCATGAAAAATCTCCCTTTTAATTAAAAATATTATGAAATCCTCTCATGCTAGTGATGGTACTTGTGGCACCATACATAACAAAAAGCTACATGTTACTGGGTTACATGCTAGTTTAAATGAGTTTTTTATTATTACAGCAGCCTTCAATAAAACTAAAAATCACATTACAAATATCTCAGCATAAACTGTTTACTTATTTACTCTAAGATTGTGATTGAGGTAAAGATAGATTCTAAGGTGCTTTACAATAACCTTGTGTTCCCAAACTTGCCACTCTTCTATTCTGCTCTGGACATCTCTTTAAGGGATTATTTTTGAAGACTCATCACTGTAAATGTCACTCTAGAAAAATTCAGCTTGTGACAGCAATCGATATGCTCAGAAATAGAAGAATGATTATGTGCGTTATAATATGTCCATGCAATTAATTTTATGGGCACAAAAATACCATATTAAAATTTTATAGTAACATATAATTTTATTTTTACAATTTACCATTAAAAATTATATATCTAGTAAGAACACAGATACACACAAAAAAGACTATACATAAATAGAGAAATAAAGTGTTACATTTCCTTTGTATTTCCTTAGTGAGAATATGAGTAATTTACTTATTTTTTATGTGTATTTTTTAAATGTTCTATAAGTAATACATATTATGGTTTTAATAGGGAAAAGCAATATACGAAGTTTCTTAAAGGTCACAGTTATTACCGAAACATTCTTTGCTTTGTGGCTCCACCATCAGCAGTAATCAGTGTCCCATAAACGATTCATTCAGCCTTGTTCACCATTAAAGAAAATGCACTGCCTTAGATAAAAAGTAACTTGAAAGAGCTATATTCTATACAATAGACTAAGCACCAGGACTTTTAGTTCTTACATTTGTGATGTTGTGAACAAACCTGTGTTCTACCCAGGCATAGACTTGACAATATTGAGGCTTTGACCATATCACCTCTTAGCTTTTATGTTTCCAGCCTAAAGCATCCTAAGTTCTTGAACAGTAACCTCTTGGTCATCTTACTTATTGTTCTCGTGGACTCTCCCAGTTCCATTTTGTTTGAGCAGTGGTGGCCTGGAGAATAGATAGCATTCCAGCTCTTCCACAATTGTCAGAGGAGGCTTTCTGACTTGCTTCCAGTTTTCCTCATGAGGCAGGCCATTGGGTTGGAGCCCTGGGGATCCGGTTGCAGTCATTCCTCACTCACCTTCCTAGGTTAGAACTAAAACCTTGAAGCCATCAGTTCTACACTTCTGTTTTCTTTAAATAGCTCTCTTACCTATGCAGACACATTAAAGCTCATCTGTCAATTTTCTACTTTCACATAACTGAGACTTTATCTTTAAATGTATTTCTATGAGCTTGACATCTTTTAGTCAAAATAGTTTGATATCTACTTTAGTTGGAGATTTTATTACTCAGTCAATTTACTAAAATGTTAATAATAATAAAATTTAAAAAGTAGTCTCCAGAGGATTTCCCCATTATCAGCCTCAAGTTAGAAAAGTATTTATTTGTGTTTGCCCTTTGTTTCCTGTCTCTTGGTACTTAACCCACAATAAAAACATTGTCCCTACTTCCATGGTAACTACTGAGAAGTTTTCTCCATTATTTTATCTTTAATCTAATAGTTTATTTTTATAGTGTGTATTGAAGTAATCTGACCATAAATTACAGATTCTAACAACTTGTTACACACCCTAATGAAAGTCATTTTTCACTTTCCTAGTAAAAGCACTTAAATCCAAGGGTCTCCAACTCAAACATTCATTGGCACATTACACTTAATTATTAAAAAGCCTTGTTACCCAGAAAGGTTTGTTCTGAATCTCAGTGTGTGTTCAGGGAGAGACAGACAGCTCTGGTGTCTCTTCTTCTTATAAGGGTACCACCTGTATGACCTCATTTAACCTTAATCACCTCCTCACAGGCCTTCTCTCCAAAACAGTCTCATTGGGGGTTAGTGCCTCAAGATAGGAATTGGGAGTAGGGGACATTCAGTCCATCACATATGTAATAACTTTATTCAAAGCAATAAAAAAAATGAAAACAACTTAAATATCATTAACTGGTGAATGAACAAACAAATTGTGATATATCTGTATAATGGAGTATTACTTGACAATAAAAAGAAGTAAATTACTGCCCAGCTGGCATGGCTCTGTGGTTGAGCATTGACCTGTGAATCAGGAGGTCAAGGTTCTATTCCTGGGTTTTAGCTCGATCCCCAGTGGGGTGCCTGCAGGAGGCAGCCAATTAATGATTCTCTCTCATTGTTGATGTTTATATCTCTCTCACCCTCTCCTTCCTCTCTGAACTCTCTCTCTCTCTCTCTCTCTCTCTCTCTATATATATATATATATATGTAAATTACTGATACATGCAAAACTAGAAGAATCTGAACAAAGAAGCCAGGTCCAAAAGACAACATTCTATGTGGTTCTATTTACATGACATTCTGGAAAAGGCAAAACTATATTCAGCAATTAGATTAATGATTGTTAGTGTTCAATCCTGGAAGAAAGAGATTGACTACAAAAAGGAGGGAACAAGGGAAAAAATATTCTATTTTTTGTTATGGTTGTGACAGAGTATACATGACTGTATACATTTGTCAAAAAATCACTTAAAGTGTGACTTCTACACTTAAAATGTGAACTTACTGTAATTCATACCTCAATAAACTTGGTTTAAATTTTTTAAAATTTAAGAACTACAGGAAAAATTTGAAAACTATAGGAAGCCTAGCTATAATCCTTACAGCCCTAAACCACACCAGAAAGGTAGATTTGGTAGTTTTGTTCTTTAGGAGATTACTGTCGAATCCAAGGTGTGGATGCCAATTAATGTCCAGTTGTCAGTCATATAACAATGAAGGGCACAGTCTCTGTTCTCAAACTCAGGGACTAGTGAAGTAGAACTGCTATATCATTCCCACCAAATTATGAAGTATGAGAACAAAAGTAAAATGTGTTTCCAACATGTCCCCTTCCAAAGTTTCCCTCCTCATATTTTGGATAAGGAAAAATAGCTGGTATTTAATATTCAGGGTTGCTATGGACTGAATTGAATCCTCCCCAAATCCTTATGTTGAAATCCTAACATCCAATGTGATGCTATGTGTAGATGGGCCTTTGGGGGGCAGGGGGTGATTAGGTTTACATGAGGTCATGAGGGTAGGGCCTTGATGTATTTGTGCCCTATAAGAAGAGAGCTTGCTTCCTCTCTCTCTCCACCATTGGCGGCACAGCAAGAAGGCAGTCATCTGAAAGCCAGGAAAAGAGCCCTCACTAGAAACCAACTATGCTGGCACCTGAACCTTGAACTTCCCAACCTCCAGAACTGTGAGAAATAAATTCCTGTTGTTTAAGCACCCCAGCCTATGGTATTTTATTATGTCAGCCCATGTTAGTACTATGGCCCTTCAACTTTTAAAATTTCAGTTTACTGTAGAAAGACTGGGGGTGGTGGTGGGGGGGCTCTACAATGATCATACACCCTGACTCTATACCTGACACTCTATAATTGACACTAAACAATGTTAGTAAACATACTGGGGTCAGGATACTTTCTCATTAGAATAGCAGGCTACAATAGTAAATATTAGTAGTCATGAATTCTTGGGCATAATTAATGCAGAGATGCCCAGCAGGGATAGAGAGTGGGAGGGGTGAGTATAGGGGTCAATAATTTGGTTATGTACACCACAGTAGGCAATTTGACTTGGGAAAAAATTGGGGCTGTGGAGAAAAGCAGACCTGAGTTCAAATCCTGGCCCTTTCTTTTATAAGCTCTGTGATTTTGAGCAAGTTATTGGAACTCTGAACCTCAGTGTCCTCATTTATAAAATGTAAATAACAATCAATCCCTACCTCAGTGCTCATTGTGAGCATTAATTGAGATACTATATATAAGATAATGCTTTAAATACTGTAGATTAGTTAGGTTTTCCTGCTTTTACAGCCAGGGCTGATCCTGGAAAAATAGATCTTTGAGGTATAATCAAAAAGCCAAATGATCTTTGTCCAATAAATATAATTTAGAAATCATAGCCTGGCATTACCTCTCTAGGGAAATATTTAAAATAAGTAAATCCTTAGCCCTGGTGGGTATACCTCAGTTGGTTGGGCAGTGTCCCATGTATCCAAAATGTTGCTGGTTCAATTCCCAGTCAGGGCACATACCTAGGTTATGGGCTTGATCAAGGGTAGGGGGACTGCATAAGGCAGCTCATTGATGTTTCTGTCTATCTCTCCTTTTTTCTCTTTCTAAAAATCAATTAATTTTTTTTAAATGTAAGTCCTAAAGCTCAAAATATATGATAAGCAAGTAACAAATATTTGTAGAAGGAACATCTGTAGAAAGGGGTTTGGTTCTAAAGGGCTAATGCTTAATAATAAAATGACAAGCCTGCCCATCAAAAAAGTGGAGATGTGTTCTAGGTTGTGGGAATAACAGAAGCTTATCAAAGTACCTTAAATGCCATCATCGGGTCCAGAATATTTACCCTATGTGTGCTTATAAATCGATGCTTATTAGCACAATTTAAAAGAGGAGAAAGTAGGAAAACTGAGAGCTTACTGAGATATCCCCAGAAGCAGGAATTTGTTAAAGTTCCTAAAACAGTTTATTTATATCCAGGAATGAGAATTAATCCTGAATACTATTCTTGAATATAATTATTAGCCAAGTTAACATCAGTCCTATTAAGGTCTGCACACAATAAACAATTCATAATGGATCCAGCATCCATTTAATGTCAACCAATGGCACAAAGAAACTTCCTATAAGCTTCTTAGTCCAAAGGCCATTGCATTGGCTTCACCATCTCTGTGAGTGGTCAGCTCTGACCTCTAGTGGCCAGCCCGGTTAACCACAGCTCTGCCTCTGTTCAGTGAAGCCAAGGAAAGCACCCATGCCAGGGGAGGGCTTGCATGAGGAAAACACTTCCCAGGCGGTGAGCCTGGGTATCCGGTGAAATCATATTTACATCTCCACATCCTTTTTTTCCCCTGAACTCTTCTCTACTTCTCTCAGCACACAGTGGAAATCTGAAAGGGTCGTTTGTTTAGCTTGATGGAAAAAAGTATGAGAAGCAAAAAATAATAACCATGAACTCTCCAAGATTTAGAATCTGGACATATGACCTCAGGATCTCACGAAACTTATAAATGAAACAATGGAGATTCAATGATCTTACATATGCATCTGTTTATTCTATTTATTTTCCATGTGGAGATTGGAAAGACACTTGTCAGTCAGTTAAAAACAGGGCCGGGACCCTTCTTACGCAGAAAAAAACAATTAGACATGATACGAAGGCACAGAAGAAGCGAAAGACAGTCCAGTCTCTACTCTCAAGTATATTGGAAATTAATGGGGACAAGAGGACTCATAGGCTTGTATTTTCTGTGTCTAATAGTATAATCAAACATGCAAGCAATTGTAAATAAACAATATGGGAAGGAGAGAGGAACCTGAACAATGAGACAGAGGGGGGAAAAATGCATCAGGTAACTGTACATTTTAGGTCTTCAATTTGTTCAAGGGATAAGGAGTAAAAGTGATCTTTATCATAAATGATTGATTCCAATTCTATCATTTTAAAGAGAGAGAAAGAATAGGTCCAGAAATGTGATTCAAACCTAAAGTCTCAAATCAGTGAGTGGAAAGCTACTATTCAGAATCCCACCTGAGCAGGTATTCAATCACACATTATGTCCTACCTTTAAGAATGAAGCTGCTGTTCAATTTGGACTTTGAGAGAAATATTTCACATAAAATAGGAGATTTAAAAGGAAATAATTTTTCCTGTAGCTACACTTGAAGATAAGCTCATTGAGTAAAATACTATACATTTCCCATTGCCTAATGCAAATGGATGAAGGGGACAGTGGGTGCTGTATGCTTGCTTTTATTCCATCATCTATGTAGTTTCAAGTTCAATTTTATGTATTTAAAGTTTTTTATACATCACAAATTATTTCAAATACACCTCCATTAAAGTGCAATATTCTTTTCTTTCTCTTGAATATAAGCATCAGTCTAATTTTCATTATATCTCATAGAGTTCCCCTGTCTCTTTCTTTCCCTTTCTTCATTCACATCATTTGCTGCTCTGCTTTTACCCCAGGCAGCAAAGCCAGATGGGCTATTTGATTTCATGTTTCTAGACTATCCAAAAGTGAGAAAGAGGATAGTTAGAAATCTATGGCAAATCCCTTTTCCTCACAATTTCCAGTCAAGGGTTTCAGATTGTTTGGATAAGTTTCAAATAAACATCCCTCTTCTTAGTATAGTTGATGCATACTTGTTAGCCTCCAGAGAGGAAACCCGTGTGTTAAAATTGTCATTTTTCAGCTCAATTCCAATTTGCTAATCCCTTAAGACCATCTAACAGGCTTCATGGCTATTCTTACAGACTTCAATATAAATAATGTTTTAAATAAAATTGAGGAAAGCTTATTATGGGAAAGTGAAGTGGCATAGAAGGGTCTGACTCATCTAGAACTCCTACTTAATGAAGTAGGAACAAACTGCACAATGCTTTGTAATAAACTCTGCTGCTAAACCTGCATTGAGGGACGAGGTTTTTATGATAACCTGAGTACTCTGATTAATCTCAAGGCACCATAACAAACATAAAGGAACTATTGTTTTTAAGCATAAATATAATTCTATATAAATAACATACAATATTATAACTACACTAGAGGCCTGATGCACAAATTCGCACAAGAGGCTCGGCCCTCGCAGTCCTGGCTGCCTCAGCTGGCCATCCAGAAGGATGTCTGGACGGTCGTTCTGCTGTTCAGTCTAATTAGTATATTAGCTCTTTATTATACAGGATAATACAAAACTCTACTGAGTATAAGTTGTTTGTTTTGATGACTAATTTGGATTTGGCAGTGTCTCAGTATTATTCTGTGAATATCAATTATTGTTGAACATAGACTGATTGGTTAAAGTAAAGGTTTTATTAACAGAATATTGGGAAAATAACAATCAGAAGGTAAGTTGAGATCATTAGCCCCCCCCCCGCCCCCCCCCCCCCCCCCCCCCCCCCAGTAATCTTCATTTGTAAGTCGAGACTTTCCCCTGTAAGTCTATAATCCAGGGTAAATAGGATGTCACATTTGGCTTTGCAAGAGAATCTCAAACTACCCAGCAACTTTTTCCCCAGCATAGTTTTTATTTCATATTTTTTATTATGAGGATTTACTATTTTTGACAACCATTTTACTTCAAAAATCTATCCAAGAACATTATGAGACAAGTAAACATAGAGATACATATGAAGATCATCATTTCAGCATTATTTAAAATGTCAAAAATACTGGAAGAAGCTAAATGTTCAACATAGGAAATGGTTAAATGCCATTTAAATGCCACGTATAGCCATATGATGAACTATTCTGGGGCCATTATGAATTATGTTTCATGAAGTTTAAATAACATAGAAAAATATTCATAATAAAACCTTAAGTAAAAAGTCTATTACAAATCTGAATTGAGTTTTTTTCAAATATGCATAGAAAAAATCCTTAGAAATATCTACAAAATATTAACCATTATTTTCATTGGATAGTGGATTGCAGATGATTTTAACTTTCATCTTTGGAAGGCTGTTTCTTTAAAACATTTGAAGATGGATAAAGAATAAATGCTAGTACATTTTATTTATGGCTATCTCACTACTCTCTCCATTTCTTAAACTGAAATTGCATGTTTCATTCTTTTTCTTTTTTTTCTTCTCTCAGCTTGCACCCCATGCCAGTTTTCAAGGGCACACAATAGGAAGAAAGCTTTAGTGTACATAATTCTTAAAAGATTTTATATCCCTTTCATTTTTTATTTGATCCTACTAATCTCAAGAAGAGGAAGGATATAGGTACTCACAGACTCCTTGGATTTTTCTGTTATTACAATGGACATCTTAGTATTTTTGTTTTCATAGAAAATGTTATTAAAATGCTATTACTAGAGTATCTAATACTAGGAGACTCCTAAGTTGAAATTCTAGTTACTCCACTTAACAAGTTAGATCCTAACTCAAATGTCAACTTTTCAGAGAGGGCCTCCTGATTCCCTCTCTTATGTGCACCCCCATCCCAGTCAATCTGTCACATTAACTTGTATTGTCCTCATAAATTTAAAAAAGTCTGAAATGATTTGATTTTGCATTTGTTACTTGTAGAATGCTAACATCTTCTGCCACCATCACTCTCAAGAATACAACCCCATGAATATAATGGATCTTGAATCCCACTCTTAGCCAGAGAGAGAGAGAGAGAGAGAGAGAGAGAGTTTTCCCCAATACCTAAAGCAGGGTTTGGCCTAGAGGAGGCATTTAATAAATATGTGTTAAATAAATAAATACATAAGCAATAATCTCTCTGCATTTTTCCTCTCCTGTAGAATAGGAATCAGATCTACCTTATAGGCTTTTATGAAGATTTAATTAGGTGATATAGGTGCCATATCAGTATGCTACTATTAGCAATATTTCTCAAGAGCTTCCCAGGAATTTTTCACAAAGTTAAGCTTACATTATGTGTACTAATTAGTATACCTACTAAATAACCCCAATTAAAATCACTAAGGGTCATATCCACAAGCAGTAACAGCAATATCAGCTCTAACTATATAGACCATGTGACCTTTGAAGAGAAGAAAGAGCCAAGTAAGCTCTTCTAGATGGCCAAGGCCATTCCTTTTCATATTCATTAAGTGCTGAGAGAAATAAATCACTAGACATCAAATAATCAGCAATCATTGCTGGAGGAATCACCCATCCTTAAGGTCATGCTAGGTGGCATGCTGATAAATGGGACAACTGTGCAGCCTGACAAATGAATGTACAGGTTATTTTCTCTGCTGCCTCAGAAGGATACTTGGGCCCAAAGAAAATCAAGACCCTGTTTTGACTTTGATGATCTGTGGGTCCCACGAAGATTTATAACTTTATAATTCAAAATGTTGTCACATTTTAGAGCCCCAGAGAGGAGGCATGACTCAACGATGCACAGCTACTTGGAGGCTAAGTCATAGATACCATTTAACTCGGCTAAACTCATCAACCAAGTGCTCGAAGGTCTTTGGCTTTGCATGAGCTGCTGTGGTTTGGGAGTAGGTGAGGAGCACGTGCACACTGTTCATATCGTTGGAACAGTTCATTGCGCAGCTGCTTGGTTAGATGGTTGATTGAAGGAAGTTTCCAGTTGCCTCTGACTTACCTTAACTTGAAAGTAGAGATAATAATGACAATTGTTCTTTTCTTTTGTAACCTAGTGATTCCTGGAACCTAACTTTGATATAGCACTCACATTTCCCTCTAAATGTTTGGCACAAAATAACATAGGTATTTCTTGATCTTCTGGCTTCAGAAGAGTGACCTAGCTCCCTAAACTTTATTGCAAACCCATGTTGTAATGGTGGGAATCTCTTTGCTTTTGGCCTGGCTGTGTATAATTTGACTCAATTTTGTGCTAAAGTATATGTGAATTCTTTCTCTGTTAGACTATTTTAGTTTCAAATGAATCTTTAAAAAACACCTGCCATTTATAGTATGTATGACTGCATGGTTACAGACAAAATTGCAAAACATAAAAAGGTTTGTTACACATCTGGAGAAGATAAATTATTTCCAGTACAGGAGGAGACATTCTACTTTACATAATAACTTCCCATTTTGACAATTAAACACCATGTGCTACTATGAAAAACAATAAAATAAAAGTGAAAAATTCAGGATTGTTTATTCTTTGATTTCTGGCTCTCTGGGCATGATATTATAAGTGACAGCTTTTTGTGGGAAACTCAATACAAACATCCAGAAATCACAAAAATATGCTGCTTATAGTGTTATACAATGAGGTTTGATGGCTGAACAAACAGTCAAATTTAACTATCATTTTACACACTTAATTATTATTTTTTAGGTAAACTATAAACATACAAAATAAATAAGTATCCTTTTTAGACTGTTTTATTAATCCAGAATATTCCATTTCTAATAATTTGGATGCATAAGTGATTACTAAAACACAAAGGCAATGGAAGTTAACTGAAGGGTTTTTTTTGTGTTTTTTTTTACAAAAAGGAAAATTTTTAAGTTAATTCAAATCAACAATTATTCTTTAGTCCCTACTATGTGCTTAACATTGCTTTGGGAACAAATATTCATAACTAACAACCATTATTAGAAAACCACACTGTGAGGGAAATTCTAGCCTCAGTATTAGAGAATGCTGAGCAGCTGAGGTGGCCTATGGCTTTCAGTAAAGACCCCAGACCATTCCACTTGGAAAAAATTTCAAAGAAGTTTCCTCTGCTTCCAGGTCAACCAGTACTGTTTACTCATATTAGAGGATAATCTACCTTCAACCAATTAGGAAACGGGATCTTAAGCTGCTCTAATTATTAGACCTATTAGGAATTCTGTGCTAAACTTAGCATTTCATTGCTTTGCATGTGCATTTATTCAACACCTCCCGGGAGGTTTATCACATTCTATTGTAAATAGGAACTCTGTCTTATTTACCTGTGTATCTCATTAAAGCCTAAAACATTGATCTGCATATAGCAGGTGCCCAATAAATAGTCCATGACTAAAAAATAAGTTATTAAATAAGGTAAAAATAGATTATTACTGGGAAATATTTATTTTATACCATTATTTCATAATGTTAATTAAAAGGCCATTTATTTAGCTCATGATTCTGTTGGTTATAATTGATGCCAGACTCAGCTGAGTGGTCTTGGCTTGCACATGCAACTGTAGCCAACTGGCAGATCCACTGAGGACTGGGTGATCCAGCGAGTCCCAGGTCCTGGGACGGTTGATCTCTATTCCACATTGTCTCTCGCCCTCCAGTAAAATAGACTGAGTTTGTTCTCATGCAGGAGCAGGATTCCAAAAGACAGGACAGAACTGTGCAAGGCCATTGGAAACCTAGACTCATAACTGGAGTATACTCATTTTCATAGCTTTCTATTGGCTAAAGAGAATCATGAGTCTAGAGTCTAGAGCAGCCGTGGGCAGACTACGGCCCACGGGCCAGATCCGGCCCGTTTGAAATGAATAAAACAAAACAAAACAAAAGACCGTACCCTTTTATGTAATGATGTTTACTTTGAATTTATATTAGAGTCTAGACTCTAGACAGACTTAAGGGATGGGAAAAAAGATTCCACCTCTTTTTGACAGGAAGAAGCTTCAAAGTTTTATTGCAAAAGATGTGCATACAGGGAGCAGTAAAGATTTAGGTGTATTTTTGCAATTGATTTATTACAGGCAATCTTCACTTACAAACATCTCTCACCATAGAAATGGTATGGAGTTCCCAGACTAAATCATTGTCATTCCAGAATTTCTAAAAGATGTAAATCTTTCCCATTGTTTCTGTCTTTAGTTTTGTTTTTGTTTTTTAAATCTCACAGATAACACCATTATATTTTAAATTCTGTAATGTATTTGTTTTCAACAAATATTTATTGAGTGAAAGCCACTTGCAGGTACCATGTTAAATTCTGGGGATACTAACAAGATGGTTCCTTTCAGTGGAGGAAGACACAGGAGAAGTAATTACATCACGTTGCATTTTCCCAGTACTCTGAGAGTATAAAAATATAGATAAAGAAAATTAGCCCTGAAATAGAGATGGCTACCCAAAGGAAGCAGTGGTAAATCTTAATCAGCAGGTTGGAATTCACTTAGAAGAAAAAAATGACAACTCACTCAGGGTCTCAGCAAAGGCTGGGCTGGAAATAGCATGACAATTCTGGGACCAGGAAGTGACTCAGATCAAAGGCCAAAAACAGTCAGTGTACAAGAGTAGAAGAGGATAAGGATAAAGTATAGAAAAGTGCCAGGTGATGGAGAACTTTCCACATCCTCCTAGGACTTTAGATTTTCATCTGTTAGCTAATGAGGAAAAGTTATGGAATGACTTTGAGCAAGGAAGTCATATGGTCAGTTTTGCATGTTACAGAAGTAATTGCAACAGTAGTGACAACAAAGAATTCAAGAGGAACAAGAGTGAAAGGTAAGGTTAGAAGAATAGGTTCATCAGGGCATATAGATCAGACGAATATGCAACTCTACTCAGAAAGCAGAGGTTAGGTCTACTTAACAGTGTAGAGGGCAGAAGACTTAATAATTACATAAAGAAATAAAAAATTGACTTTGAACAGTTGGTTACCATTCTACTGAGAATATCACAAAAGAAACCTCAATTAGCTGTAACAAAAGGCAGAGGCTTATGTTAGTTGGAGGAAAAGGTTGCAGCTATAGCCCTTCTTGCTGGAAAGATAGAAAGTCCCCACTCTAGAGAAGTTGTTCTTTCCAAGGATCCAGCTCAGTAACATGAAGACAGATCATAAACAAACTGGGTGGATTTCCTTTCTGCCTAGTATTCCTCAATTCTGTGAAAAGTGTAATTACTATGTTTGGAAGTTCATATGTTCAGGGACTGCTCCTTATACTTCACAGTTGATATTTGTCAACCAACTATGGTGACATGCCCATTCGGTTGCCTTGTCCTACACTTGGGATCAAATGTTCAGTGGGACATTGGAGGGCAGTTGAAAACCACAGCCAGGTTGTAAAAGGAAGGCAGATTGAGAGGGAGCAAGTATCTGTATGGTCTGCATCTGCCTACCCTTTAAGATTCATCTGAACCATATTTGCACATTTCTTGAGTATGCCTCCTGGCCCAGGCCCCTATTGCCCATGCCCCTCTCTGTGCCTGGAAAGATCTCTCCCCACGTGCTTCAGCTGGCTAGCTTCCATTCTTCCTTCAAAGGATGTAGCTCCAACAATTCTTCCCTGCCCCAAACTATATGACACTTGTTCTGTTATAGACTTTCTTCCAACAACCTTCTCTCCCTTCAAAGCATTGATCTCCATTCGTACAACTGTGTGATTATTTAAGGCCCATCTTTGTCATGGGCTAAAAGCTTCCTCAAGGTAGGGTAATGCTGGCTTTGCTCTCCGAAGTCTTCCTGTTGCCTCACAAGTGCTTACCTCATAGCAGGTACTCTCCAGGTGTGGGAGGATTCATGAGTGAATGCATGAATTACTGAGTAATTAATTGTGTGTGTTTTTAAAGAATGAATGAAGTTTTAAAAAAAGAAGAAGAAAGAAAGTTATTTTAATATTTCTAAATTATGCATACTAAATATTTTAAGGCTGAAGAATCAGGTGCTTCCTGTTTTCTGAAGTCAGGTATGGTTTTCAAAAGGTCTTCTTCCACGCTTATCCCAATCTACTTCCAGAAATGTGCTGACAGATCACTCAGAGAAGAGACAGGGTAGCTCTGTCTCAGCAGTCACATGGACTTAGGCTCCACCTTCTCGCTGAATCAGGGCCAGTGGTGGTGGTGGCTGTTGAGAAGCACAGCACTCTCCTATGAGGTTATTACTGATGGAAACTATTTACAACTCTCTCCCTTGGAATTGAGCTCCATTCAAATAAGTATTTCTCAGGCTCCCACCTCAGAAACACTCTCCTACACCTACTATAAGTGTTTTAGTTGGGGGGTAGGATAAAGGATGACACTGGGAGGTGAAAATCAGAGTAGATCCAAGACAGCTGGACTGGGAAAAGAATAATGGCAGAGTTTCCATGTGCCTGAATACATCCTTTTTATCATCTCTTTCACTTAATTTAGTCAATCAGAGACACTGTTCCAAGTAGATGCTAGTAGATACTGGGCAGGTATCAAAAAATGGTCACTCATCCTACCTTCCACAGAATGGAAAGTACTAGGTTGTAAATTGTGGGGGGGTTTAGCCTGTGAATGCCATGGCACCAGTTTGTAAGGGTAGTTTCCTCTATAAAACACTCACTGTATAGTTCTGTTATTATCATTCTTGTGTATCAATGCAGACTGATTGTAAGCAAATGGATTGTCAGGTAACACAAAGTGATAGGTGAAAAAGGGAGAATTTATTATGGAAAATATGAACAAAGAACAAATTTCTTTGGTTATTTGGCTATCTTGGTTTCTTTGTGAGTCCTGAGAGAGGCTACCTATAATAGATTCCAAAAAGTAATTATAAGGAGACTTAGAGGCCCAGTGCATGGATCCCTGCACTGGTGGGGTCCCTCAGCCTGGCCTGTGGGGATCGGGCTGAAACCAGCTCTCCGCCATCCCCTGAGGGGTCCTGGATTGCGAGAGGGTGGTTCTTGGGTGACACACCCGGAATCAGGCTCCCTCCCCTTGGGTTCCGGGTGTATCACCCAAAAACCACAGCTGCCAAGTCACCACAGCTCAGCAGCTCCTGCTTTGAGTGTCTTCCCCCTGGTGGTCATTGTGCATCATAGCTACAGGTCGGATGGTCAGACAGTTGGATGGTCGCTTAGGCTTTTATATATATAGATAGATATCTGGCTTCATTCAACCAACATTGACTTCACTTCCACTGTGTACTAGGAACCATGTTCTGCAGAGGGATCTAAAATGGTATAGACTCTTTTTTAAAAATGTGTTTTTATTGATTTTAGAGAGAAAGGGAGAGGGAGAGAGAGAGAAACATCAATGATGAGAGGGAATCATTGATTGACTGCCTTCTGCATGCCCCCTACTGGGGATCAAGCCCTCAACCCAGGCATGTGCCTTTGGCCAGAATCCAACCTGGGACCCTTCAATCCACAGGCCAATGCTCTATCCACTGAGCCAAACTGGCTAGGGCGGTATAGACACTTTTTATTCATAAAAATGTTTATAGTCTAGTTAAGTTGTGTGTCAGATGGTGGCAGTCTAGGCGGAAAAAAAATGGGGAAGGAGATGTTATACTATGTGAAATAATAGTAACAAATTGTGTTTGGTAAAGAAATTCTAAGAATATTAACATAATTGGAGTGTTTATGAGAAAGAAAAGCCTCATATTACCACAAGCGATTTTCAAGAAACTTTAAAAGAAAAGCTGGCATTTGAGGGAATGAAGACTTTTATAAACCTTTATAGGAAACCTTTGAAGATTTAGTGAGTGGGGTTCTGGTTAATGTTTACACCAAGAGGTTGAGGGACATATTATGAAGACAGCATCAGGGAAACTAACACCTCAACTGCTCTTCAAGCTCAACTCTTCAAAGAGAAGCCTGTAACCTGGCTAAGATCAGAAGACACCACAGGTGTTTTCCACTGGGCCAGAAAATGAAGGATTAAAATAACTAATTATGGGTAAAGAATTAAATTCTTCACAATTGACATTTTCAACCAACACACCAGCACAAAAATGGAATGTTCTTCTCCTACTCTAAGAGATAAAGAACAAAAGTGAATGCAACAAGAAGAGAAGGCCAACTCCTGCTCAAGAGAAAATTCACACCACAGTGACAGGCCTGCTGTGCAAAAGCCCATTTAGCAAGAACAGCCCAGACCTTCGTTTCAAATTTTATCAGAAGCCACTGGTCCTAAAGTATCACTGGCGCCTACTGCATTTTCACCAGGGACTTAACAGAAAACATCTGTTCTCTTACTTAAAAGTAAATCAATTGATTAAATCAACATTTGCTTTCTTTCTTCTATTAGCAGCATAGTTATTTTTCTTTTCTTTTCTTTTTTTTCTCTCCCGACTCCTTTAATAATTTACTTCTGCTCGTGAGTTGAAATCTGGGAGAGAGGTGCTTCATGCCCTGCCTACATGGGGAACTTTACCAAAGGTCGAGCTGAAATTATGCTGGAGATCCATGCATGTAAACAATTTGGTAATGTTTCATATGTAAATTGTAAGCTTATATAACCACATAAGTGACCTCAAGCAACAAAGACATGTGTGTGTGTGTGTGTGTGTGTGTGTGTGTGTGAATATACAACATCCTCGCTGCCTTGAGAAAGCCCTGATCATAATATTAATGTTTATTTTGAAATTTGATCTTTGTGTTTAAACTCAATTCATAGTTTTACAAAGGAGATGCCATAATATGCATGGATTAGGTCTGTTTTAACTTGGGGTTTTCACTTGAAAATGGAATTTTTGTGAGGAAACTTCTATGGTTGGAATCCACATTGCTTGATATATTTTCTGAGTCAATAGGACAACCCCTATATCAGCACTCAGTAAACAATAGAATCTACATGAAGTAGCCCCTCAGGGACCAAGGGTAGGAACAGCAGCCAACTGTACCGCGTGGATGCCATTACTCCCAGAACGAACCCTTCTCTGGTATCTACAATGTGCCAAATGCTATTATAGGCCCAGGGGATGCGTGAATAAATGGCATAGTGTTTGCCATAAAATACCTCACAATCTAATAAGGAGGAAAAATAAACCTCCAGTCACAGTATCCTGAGATAAATGCTGTGCTGAGGGATATATAAAGTGATATGAGATAACAGAGGCAGGAAGGAATGACTCTGCCTTCAGAGAAAGTGGAAGGGGACTCAGCTAAGATTCTACAAAAGAAGTAAGATTTGAGGGAGACCTCAAGAAGAATGAACCCCATATATTTCTCTGGCATATTTCTATGAACCCGGCAAGTCATTTTACTGTTCTTCAGAGTCTTCATCAACTGGCCAAGAGACATGTGGAGAAAAGTCTATCTCCTAAGCATGGCATATTTGGAAGGGGTGAGGTTAGGGCTGAGGTGAGATGAGTAAAACAAAACAAGATAAAAAAAAAAATACAGGAAGTTTGGATCCTAAAAATGGAGAGAAACAGTAGCACATGCCATTTTATATCTTCCTTTTGCCATCTTGAATGTATAGGAAGCAATCAAAATCCCTAAATAGGAAAATGAAATAATATGAATAGTTATGATCCTCTTTTGTCTTCATCAGTCAATATGGCATGTAATAAACACAATGTTTTACACATGAGGAGAAAATTATCCTAGTATTAAGGCTCAGAAAGTTGCATGTTACATGAAACATACTACATATATTACATTATTACATTCCATTACATATTACACTAGCATGTAGCAGGAATGGCAGAAAATACCAGGTTATCAAGCAGACAAAAAGAGCAACCAGATGCCTCTGGAGAAAATGTGTGAGCAATACTTAACTTACATGGTTTGGGTGGGGATTAAACAAAAGATGTGTGTAAAACATACAGAACAGCCCTAGCCACTTTGGTTCAGTGTATAGAGTGTCAACCTGCAGACTGAAGGATCCCAGGTTCAATTCCCATCAAGGGTACATCCCAGCGTTGCAGGCTCAATCCCCAGTAGGGGGCGTGCAGGAGGCAGCCAATCAATGATTCCCCCTCATCATTGATGTTTCCATTTCTCTCTCTCTCCCTTCATCTCTGAAATTAATAATATCCTATCTAATAAAAGACAAAAAGGGTAATTAACCGTACCTCCGCTATGCTTCCCATTGGCTAATCAGCGAGATATGCAAATTAACTGCCAACAAAGATGGCGGCCGGCAGCCACGCAGCTGAAGCGAGCAGGAGGTTTGCTTGCTCCAGTGATGGAGAAAGCCAAGGTTCCCCGCCTGCCGTGGCCTGCTCTAAGCTCCGAAAGCAACAAAGTTTCAATTACAGAAGCTAAACAAACCCCAGATACCTGCTTTCAGCCAGCCACGGCCTCAGAGCTGGGAGCGCCAGTGAAGGCAACAGAGTTTCAATTATAGAAGGTAAATAAATCCCAGAATTTAAAAAAAAAGAAAAAAAGGAGAGGCTGGGAGCTTCAGTCGCCCACCAGCCTGAAAACGGCCCTCAGCCCCTCACCCAGACTGACCAGGCACCCCAGTGGGGACCCCCACCCTGAAGGGGGTGTGACCAGATGCAAACAGCCATCAGCCCCTCACCCAGACTGTCCAGGCACCCAAGCGGGACCCCCACCCTGATCCAGGACACCCTTCAGGGCAAACCAGCCAGCCCCAACCCGTGCACCAGGCCTCTATCCTATATAGTAAAAGGGTAATATGCAAACTGACCCTAACAGCAGAAAGATTGGGAATGACTGGTCACTATGACACACACTGACCACCAGGGGGCAGACGCTCAATGCAGGAGCTGCCCTCTGGTGGTCAGTGTGCTCCCACATGGAGGAGCTCTGCTCAGCCACAAGCCAGGCTGATGGCTGCCAGTACAGCAGTGGTGGTGGGAGCCTCTCCTGCCTCCTCAGCAGCACTAAGGATGTCTGACTGCAGCTTAGGTCTGCTCCCCGCTGGCAAGTGGACATCCCCCAAGGGCTGCCGGGCTGCCAGAGGGATGTGTGATTGCCAGCCTAAGCCCAATCCCCAGGGGAGCAGGCCTAAGCCAGTAGGTGGTCATTCCTCGAGGGGTCCCAGACTGAGAGAGGGCACAGGCCAGGCTGAGGGACTCCCCCCCACCCAAGTGCACAAATTTTTGTGCACCGGTCCTCTAGTATCCTATATAATAAAAGCCTAATATGGTAAGTGTCCAGTCATCCAGTTGTCCATTCAACCAATCAAAGCATAATATGCTAATAATATGCTAAGGCCACTCAACTGTTCGCTATGACATGCACTGACCACTAGGGGGGCAGACACTCCAACCAGTAGGTTAGCTTGCTGCTGGGGTCTGGCCCATCGGGACTGAGGGAGACGGGCCAGCCACACCCTGCAGCCCTCCCTCAGTTCCTCCCCAGCCCTGATCATGCACCAGTGGGGTTCCTCAGCCTGGCCAGTGCCCTCTCACAATCTGGGACCCCTCATGGGATGTCGGAGAGCCAGTTTCAGCCTGATCCCACAGGCCAGGCTGAGGGACCCCACTGGTGCACGAATTCGTGCACCAGGCCCCTAATATATATATTTTTTAAACATTGCCTGGCAAAGAATTAGCAAATAACTGTTATTTACACAGTACAGCAAATAATTGTTTTTATTGTTGACATTTGTCACTATCTAAAAACGTAGTTAATAAGAAGGGAAAGGTCCTGTCCAACCTTATTATCATCAGGAGAGGCAAACTGAGATGATTAGTGAAACAGAAAGAGAACAAATGCAAAAACTTTGCTGGGCTGCCTATTCTTCCTAGTTCCCCAAACCAGATGATAGTAATATGTGACGCTCAGGAGGCCCACAAGGACTACCCATCATTCTAAGATTTTGACCTGGCAACATCTTTTGGTATAATAAGAGAATACAAAATGAAAACAACTTAGAAAGAAATGTGCCAAGAGAAGTTTCACAAAAGGGGAAAATATGAAAAAATAAAATGAGGAAACATATGAAACTTGTCAACTGCTGTACCTATGTCTACATATTGGCTGACTGTTGAGAGCACTGGTATGAAAGGGAATAGCACATCAGTAGTGACTCCTGCCCAGAAATAATACAAAACACAATGCAAAGACATATTGGCTTAATTTGCTGAAGGATCTTGGAATTAAAACAGGAAAGAAAACAGTTGTGTCCCTCACTGGAATGCCCCCAAACTAGTCTGTGGTAAGTGTACCACACCCTGGCATCCATCACAGAACCTTCGGTCATCTCCCCAGGACGTGGGCCAACACTAGATATGAGCACAGATAAACATGGAGCTGCACACGACAGAGACGTGTAATGAAAAGGATGTTATTTTCGCATCAGTGTCTGAGGTGGAAGAGCCAGACCAAGAATGAGATAAAGTTCTAGAATCTAACAAGAAAGAGGACAAGCTCAAAACTTGGATGCCATCAAAGCCAAGCACAGTAGGAGAGGAATTTCAGGTCCATAATTCATATGGAATTGGAAATAACAAGAGAGCTGGTCAGAGCTTCCATAAAACAACCAAATCACAAAATCTTGAGCTATTCAAAAAGTTCTTAATGAGGCCTCATCCAAAGGATATATGGTCCAATCATTTAGTGATCTGCTCTCCTGGTATAGATTAAGGAGCTACCACATACCCAATTACTGGTTAGCTCTGGGAGATGAACTCTTGCAGAAGGAACTGACACACCGGTGTGGGAGACAAGAGACCTATACGTTGCAGCCTGGGTGGTTTGTATAAGGATGCATCTTGGTGAAGTTATATGGTAGGGTACACCTCTTTTTAAAGAAAGTTCAGAAACTAAACAATTAAAGGGCAACACACGCAGCTGAAGTGCACAAGAAAAAATCTGCCAAAGAGAGGGAAGGATGTATTTTCCAGGATGTTAAGTGTTGACATATTGCTGACCTGTATTTCAAAGCTTTGAAACACTACAGAAAATTGTGGTGTAAATAAAGAACTTGTAAAAGGAACTCACAACCATCAACTCCCCTGGAAATGTGTGACATCATAGTTGGGTTAAGATGGGTAGATAAATTATCCTCTTTCTAACTGACTGTCAGCTTCACTAAGAAATGTCTGACTAATATCATGAAGAATCATAGTTGGGAGAAATAGTCCTCTCTAACATAACTTATACATATATTATATAGATATGAATACTTACCAGTAAATTGGGCAGATGTTATTTTATCTCTTCTTCAAAATTAGCCTTTCATTAGTTCCTCTGTTCAAGTCATATTTTTTTACAGGAAAACAATGTGATCAAAAAGGTGAACAATGGAAATGAGACAACAGCTCTTTCCTCCAGAAAATAAAAATGCAAGAAAGGATTTTTTTCCCCTTGGGTATTTCTACAAGTTAAGCAAAAGTGCAGGGTTTAAGAGATGAGGAGAAAGTGTCCCTGGGAAGATTGGTGAGGTGAAAGATGTGCTGGCACAGTCCCAGAGAACTCAAGTGGTTGGAGTTTAGCGGTTTACCTGCAGGACAATGGGATGCCCTGGAGTCTTCTAAGGAAAATAATAGGGGAAGACAGGCTGATGAAAGTCCAGATCCCAGCTTAGGCAGAGAGTGTGGGAAAGGAAGAAGTAAAGAGGCATGTGGATACTTCTAGGAAAATAACCATATTACTTTAAAACTCTGTTCAAAAAATACCTCGATGCAGAAATAAAAACAACTTTTGAAAAGTACATCAATGGCCAAGAGTTATGATAAAGTAAAAATTTTAGTGAGAATTTATTTTTTGCCCAGTATATAATGAGAATGCATAGTCTTTGTACTAAAATTCCTGGGAAAGTGGTATGGCATGAGCTAGGAAAGTATTTTTCTGATTTGTTCATTGCAATATGACAATACATAAGCATATGCGCACATATACACATAGCCATTTGGGAAATGAATGGTATGGGGAAGAGAGATTCTGAACTGGATCTGAGTAGGTTTTAAGGTTGGAAAGCAACCCAGAGATTAGGATGGACATGGGGAGTTCCTCAAGGACCTTTATCCACAGTTAGAACCACAGACTTTTAAATTTTCGGAGGAGACCAAGATGGCGGCGTAGGTAAACACCGGAGACCGCTGCCGCAAACAACCATTTCAAAAATACAACTAAAAGACTGAACGGACATCACCCAGAACCACAGGAAGGCTGGCTGAAGAGAGACTCTACAACTAGAAGGAAAGAGAACAGCAAATCGAGGCTCAGAGGCGGCGCAGTGTGGAAAATACAAAGGTACCGAGGTGCGCGCGCAAAGCGGGCTGGTGGCTGAGGGCGCGGTTGTCGTTTTCTGTCGGGAGTGAGTCTCAGACTCTGGGCTCCAGATCCGGGCGAGTCTCTAGGGACCCAGACTCAAATGGGAGAAGCGGGATTATCCGGCATCAGTTGGAACCTGAGGGCAGCTTTCTCTCCGAAGTTTGCAGGGGCTGCCGGGGTTCTGAGAAGCAGAGCCTCTGGGAACGGGACTGAGCGTGGCCATAACTGCTCCCTCCGCCCGCCCTGTTGATCCCGCCCCGCCCAAACCCTGCGCACAGCCATTTGCCGATCGCCTCAGGCAAAGGCTGGATTAGCGCCTCCCCAGAAGGCAGACGTTTTCCATACAGCTGATTCCTATAGCCAGTCGGCCTGGTGGTCAAACCCCTCTAGTGTTAACTACAACAATTAAGGCTTGGCTAGAACAAGACTGCGCACAGAGACCACAAGGGGGTGCACCAAGAAAGCATAAAAGATGCGGAGACAAAAAAACATGACAGAAATGGAGGATATGGAGCTAAGAATCGCAATTTTGAGGGCTTGCCATAAATTTGTGCAGAACCTCACGAAAACTAATGAGACCCTCGATGCTACGATAAAGAAATTAGAAAGTAAGCATACACGGACTGAAATAAAGAATATTATACCCAATAGCAGACCAGAGGAGCACAATAATCAAACCAAAGATTCGACAAAAAACACCCAATTGGAAAAGCAAAATGAAAAAAGAATCCGAAAGTGTGAAGATAGTGTAAGGAGCCTCTGGGACAGCTTTAAGCGGTCTAATATCAGAATTATTGGAGTGCCAGAAGATGAGAGACAGCAAGATATTGAAAACCTATTTCAAGAAATAATGGCAGAAAACTTCCCCCATCTGGAGAAAGAAATGGACTTACAGGTCCAAGAAGTGCAGAGAACCCCAAACAAAAGGAATCCAAAGAGGACCACACCAAGACACATCATCATTAAAATGCCAAGAGCAAAAGACAAAGAGAAAATCTTAAAAGCAGCAAGAGAAAGAGGCTCAATTACCTACAAGGGAATACCCATACGACTGTCAGCTGATTTCTCAACAGAAACTTTGCAGGCCAGAAGGGAATGGCAAGAAATATTCAAAGTGCTGAATACCAAGAACCTACAACCAAGATTACTTTATCCAGCAAAGCTATCATTCAGAATTGAAGGTCAGATAAAGAGCTTCACAGATAAGGAAAAGCTAAAGGAGTTCATCACCGCCAAACCAGTATTATATGAAATGCTGAAAGGTATCCTTTAAGAAGAGGAAGAAGAAGAAAAAGGTAAAGATACAAATTATGAACAACAAACATGCATCTATCAACAAATGAATCTAAGAATCAAGTGAATAAATAACCTGATGTACAGAATGAACTGGTGATTATAATAGAATCAGGGACATAGAAAGGGAATAGACTGACTATTCTTGGGGGGAAAAGGGGTGTGGGAGATGCGGGAAGTGACTGGACAAAAATCATGCACCTATGGATGAACACAGTGGGTGGGGAGTGAGGGTGGAGGGTGGGGTGGGAGCTGGAAGGAGGGGAGTTATGGGGGGAAAAAAGAGGAACAATTGTAATAATCTGAACAATAAAGATTTAATTAAAAAAAAAATTTTCCTTGAGCCACACAAAACTGTGCTACAAGGAATTGTAAAAACACAAGAATATACCCCAGTGATCTACAAACAAGTACATATTTGTCATACAGACAAAAAAAAAGCTTTAAATTACCATTAAAAAGATCATACACCATTGTAAGTGCTGGCAAGGATGTGGAGCCAAGGGTTAGTACACAGAATGCAGAATGGTGTGGCCACTATGGAAGACAGTATGGATTTTCCTCAAAAAATTAAAAATGGAACTCCCATTTGACCCAGTGATCCCACTTCTAGGAATGTATCCCAAGAATCCAGAAAAGCCAAACAGAAAGAATATATGCACCCCTATGTTCATAGCAGTGCAATTTACAATAGCTAAGATTTGGAAATAGTCCAAGTGCCCATCTGCAGATGAGTGGATAAAAAAAGTTGTGGTACATTTACATAATGGAATGCTACACTGTGCTAAAAAAGAAGGAACTGTTACCATTTGCACAGCATGGATGGCCCTGGGGAGCATTATGCTAAATGAAATAAGCCAGTCGGAGAAAGATAACTATCACATGATCTCACTCATTTGTGGAATCTAATGAACAAAATAAACTGATAAACAAAATAGAACCAGAGACATAGAACCATGAAACAGACTGATGAATTTCGGAGTGAAGATGGGGGTAAGGGGTGGGGGTCAGGGTGGGGGAGAGATTAACTGGGGAATTTATATGCTTCTATGCATAACCCAAGGGCACAGACAAGACAATAATGTGGTGAAGGCTTGGGAGGGGCGGGTGTGGAAGGAGGGGTCATGGGGGAAAAAATAACAAAAAAACAAAGGGGAACATCTGTAATGCTTTCAACAATAAAGATAAAATTTTAAAAATAAAACATAAAAATAAATTACCAAAGAAACATTTTTATCACTTTTAAATATTTTTTATTTAAGTTTTGTTTAAGATTTAATTTTTTAAAAAGAGTTGTGCAACTCAATAAATAGAAAAATTTTAATTTTAGCCCAACTGTCTTATTTGATAGATCAACTTAGACCCAGAAAATAAGATAACCTCCTCAGAGTCTCGGTACCAGTTAAGTGCACAGTTAGGACCATGTCTGAGGTTGGGTTCTTCTCAAATCAGATCCCAAGATGACAAAGACTTGGGTGCAAGCAATTTCTTTGAAAAGTTAACTTCAGAAACCGGAGTGAGAGGATAGGGAAAGTGAAACAGAGAAGGGAAAAAACCAGGACAGGCTGTATTAGTGAGACCCTCAGTCTTTCTGGGGACCCTCTGAGAAACCATGTGGAACATATCTCTGAATATTCCCATCATAAAATTAGAAGGCTGGGCATCTATCCACCCTCTCCCATCCCTATTGGTTGAGGGCTGTCCTCAGGGATCTTAACTCCCCTCCACTTCTGAGCAACAGAGAAAACACTCAGGGTTCCAGTGAAAGTCCTCAGGTTGAGTCCCAGAGAATAGGAGGGAGAAGCAGTTGGCATCCTGGAAACTGCCCATCACAGTCACAGGTGAACTTAGGTGAGTCCAGAGGCTACAAGGCATGGCGTCAACAGCATCTACTGCTGACTTGAACTCAGGTCTGTTCACTTCCAAAGTCCTGCCTCACTGGTATAACACTAATGAAATTTGTTCCTACTGCAAAACCCTCTTATTCTCTGTCAAGCAGCCTCTTTCTATTAACTATTTTCAGACACATAGTGACTAAAGCTACAGGATGACACAGACAAGCACAATTTCACATACACTTCACTTACAGATAAAATGTAGCATGTTTCAACTTCACTCTGCTGAACACTTCTCTGAAAGAGGGATCTAGGATATCATCAAATGAAAGGGACTTAGATGATAACAGGGGTCCAGCCAGCACTCCTCCTCAGAGGAATATTGTTCTGTGACAGAGCCAAGGCAAAGGAGTTCTGAGAGACTCCTGGAGAAATGGAGCTGAAAGGCTCCAGTTGTGAGCTGTGCACGGATTTAGCTTGTGAGTCAGACCAAAGACTGCAATAGGGAGCCCTCTGGGAAACCACAATATCAGGGATGACAAAGCAAAGCAACAGGTAGGACTATTAGACAAGAAGATGTCTCATAATGAGAGTGACACAGACAGCCACCATTTCCTTCTCTCACTCTAAGATGCTGACATTTACCAGTCTCTATCCCACTAACAGTTTTACATCTTCTTTTTCAGGATTCTGGAATTGTTTACACAATTCTTAATATCTTGGAGATATCTTACATTTTCAAATTATTATAGTTTGAAATAATGACTTGGGTTTCATTAAGTGGTCATGGATTTTTATTACTACTACTAGAGGCCCAGTGCCAGGGGGTCCCTCAGCCCGGCCTGCACCCTCTCTAATCCAGGACCCCTCGGGGGGATGTCCGACTGCCAGTGTAGGTCAAATCCCATGATCAGACCTACAACGGCAGTCAGACACTCCTCTCGCAATCTGGGACTGCTAGCTCCTAACCGCTCACCTGCCTGCCTGCCTGATCACCCCTAACTGCCTCTGCCTGCCAACCTGATTGCCCCTAACTGCCTCTGCCTGCTGGCCTGATCACCCCCTAACTGCCCTCCCCTGCTGGCCTGATCGCCCCCTAACCGCCTCTGCCTCAGCCCCTGCCACCATGGCTTTGACTGGAAGGATGTCTGGAAGATGTCCATTCTAGTTAGCATATTACTCTTTTATTAGTATATATTCTGCTGACACAAATATTTTAAAAGAATGAGATTTATAGGATCCTTCTTCAATAATATAAATTACCTTACAGTTATAGAATATTCTTGTATCCTAATTAAATATGTATTTATAGTACAAACTCTCATTCCCATATACAAACTTATACCTGGATATCTGGATTCACCTGTACACCCATAGAGCAAATGTTTGCTCTATACCAGATGTTGTACCATAACTCTAGTTACTTGCCAAAGTCAAAGAACTCATTGGTATTATTTCCAGCTCATGTCAGTGTAACACATTTATCATCAGCTCCATTATTGGAAAGGCATAATGTTAGACTCTATAATAGATACAAAAAAGGGGCAGGAATAATACCTGTCTCTATGGCCTAGTAAAACCAAAAGGACTTCAATATAAACTATGTTATATTTTATAATATAGTATATGTTACTTTATAGTATAGAAACTAGTATATATTATCACTGAAGATGGTATAAGAGTTTAAATACAAAACTTTGTGATGTGGAATGAGAAATTAATCCTATGGTGGAAAAAATAATAAAGGAAAAAAAAGGGAGAGAAGTTTGGAAAACTTACAACTAGACTGTCTTCAAAACTCTCTTCCATTGTGAATTGCTAAAGTGCTAAATTTGATTTGGTCCCTGGAAGAGTGCCTGAGCCCTAGCACCATTGGGCTTTATACACTTGACTTTCTCTTTGCCCCCAGCTCTATCTCTTTCTGTCTACAGACTTTAACAATATATTAAGGCCCAAAGAACAGACTTGAGATGGCCTAATTTATTTCAAGTTCACAGTCCATACTAACTTGCAATACTCTCATGTCTTCCTTTCCATAAGTGATAGCACTTATCTGAGTTCGTTTTGTCTTAAGGATAATGAGTCACAGACTGTGCACTAAGGATTGGTCAGGTGCAGAAATGGAACGACATTTTCTGTCTTGTTGAAAGTGCTACATTTCTAGAGGAATATTTATTCTTCTCCTATGAAATATTTTTAAAGAAATATCCCAAAAGTTTGGGTAAAATTGGTTTTATAAATGCTGTTGAATCAAGCCAAATGTCCCTTGAATATCTTAGGGGAAAACACCAAAAGAAAATACCATTTGAAAATGCTTATAACATCATGTGAAAGAAAACAAAATATAATAGTATTGTTATTGTGTCAGGCAGTGTACAATTTAATTTTTATGCAGCGTTTTTTCAGCCCTTATAAAAATCCTGTGAAATACTGACTCTTGTAATTACCATTGTGCCGATGTGCAAACTGAGGCATAGAAAAATGAAGTAGCTTGGTGAATGTCATGGGAAGCTGGTAGTTGAGCCCAGATCTGTCTAATCTGAATCTTGTAACCTTAACCACAGCTGAGTTTCAAAATCCATTAATGCTTTCTAGTTAGTAAACTAGATAGAGATCAATTTATGATGCTGCCTTAATCACAAGCCATATATTTGCATGCTTCATCAACATCCCCACGGAGTAATTGATCCTGAACATTACTTCAGTGAGGCTTTATATGAAATGTTTTCATATAATCACCAAGGAGGAGAGTACAAGTGTCAGAGGCAAACGTGTGCTACTTGAAACATTTTGGGTGTAGAATTTGTTCAATTTAACTGCTAATGATTTCATGTGCATACCAAGAGTCCGCATAGTCAGAAAATGTAGGAAGACACCTGATCATCTCTAAGCCTGCAAGCACTTTGCCAAATGAGCATAAAAGTTCTCCAAAATGTGAATAATAACATATTGCTATATATACCTTGTATGGAGAATATATAATTACTTGCTACTCAAATATTGTGAGTTGTTTTGTAAAGAAATGTTTAACTTATGGCAGAACATTAATATTAAAAGGGTACTTTAAAATAAGGATAACATTCTTATAAAAATATGTAGTAAGTTCCATTCAAAGAAAAGTTCTGGAAGCACAGGACCCTGATCTTTAACACTATGCTTGTCTAATTAATGCTCCGGAGTGTGTGTGTGTGTGTGTGTGTGTGTGTGTGTGTGAATGTGTTTATGTGCATGCTTTCTTACTTCTCTCAAGTGTGATATTCAAAATACTTAGCAACTGATATGGCACAAACAACAACCAAGCAAAATATAGAGCCCCCTAATATAACAGGGGCTCTGGATGGACTTGCTTTGCCAGGTGTTAATTTAATAACTGAATCCAGGAACTACTCAGGGATTTGGAGCAGCAATTATCTGTAATTATTTAAATATTTTTGCTACCAATATGGATTCACAGGTGTATAACTTGATGTTATCATCCTAACCTGTTCAAATAAAGCGATTTAAATGAACAAATATAGACACTAGAAAAAGCATTTTAGACATTTTATATTGAGAAATTTGATAGAGTGGATACCAAAAATTTGTAAATATCATGATAAGAACACAATTCTAACATGTCTATATTTGCCAGTTTTTCTACATGCCACCAGTCTAGGCTCCCCATACCCTCAAAGTAGAAAATGGCATTTCCATAACAGGAAGCAAGAAACAAACTAACAGGCCCCTCAGATATTTCTCAGTAAATAAATTGATTATAAATATCTAATGCTGCAAGGCCATTAGAAGAGTTGACTAAAGATACCCAAGAGCTAACCGTGGAAATTTGGAATCATGGCCTTCTAGCCTGTGGTTTAAGCAGCAACACTCAGAAACATGGACATAGATTTTCTTCTTATTTATGTCTCTACTCATTCCCCAGGATTCTGTCCACTCCATCTTTATCCTGTTACATTTCAGAGGAGCCCTGAGTCTGTTTCTTCTCCTTTAGTCATACCTCACAAAAGTTTGGGATTTCCTGCGGTTTGCTCCAGGCCTATACTCGGGAGAAAAGAAATATAGGCGAGGAAAGTTAGGGGCTATTTTCTCACCTTCCACTCACCAGTCATGGCCACAAATATCCCCTGATGTAGACCACCTATGAAGAGGGAAGGATGCTTAGTTTCCCAAATGTATGCTTGAAAAAAACTGTAAACCATGAACATATTCATAATCCAGATGATGCTCACAGAGAAACACTGACCCTTTTCTTCAGCTTATTGTTTTATTACTCCAGAGATGGAATAAATAGCACATTTTCTTTCCCAACTTCTTATTCGCTGCTTCATGTTGTGGGAATTTTAGTGTTTCCCTACCATTAGAGGCACCTGTGGATAATTTTAATGATTTCTTAGTCTATGATTGATACATAGAAAAACAATAAATGTTGAGAAGATCCACATGTGTTGCAGTCACCTCAGACTCCTACAAATCATAGTGTTGTTGAATCATTAGAATCAGTGACTGTTATCAGGTTTGTTTGGGTGTTGTTTTTTCCAAGATACAGAAACATTGATGATTAACAGCTGTGTTCCTCACAATAAATGGCAACGTATTAGCATTTTTACAGAACTTCCATAGAATGACTACCCTACAGAGCTGTTATAAATTACAAATCCCTCACCCAAGCTCTCACACACACACACACACACACACACACACACACACACATCAATAAAAGCATTTAAGTGAACAGGGCACAATTGTAAATTCAGCTGAAACTTATTTTTAGACTATGGGTCAAAAGAGGACTTGGAAAGCCAACCCAAGCAAAATGTGTTCAGATGGATCACATCCTCCCCCAAAATATTAATACAATTAGGATTTACCTATTCCTGTGTATGGCTTTCTGATACTTTATAATGACATGAATCCTCCCAGATTTAAGAACCCTGTCTACTAAAAAAGCAGTCTTCCTCTATTGCTTAAAAATGACACCAATGCCTCCCACATTCTAACCTACCTATCCAAGTTTGCAGGCAGCATAACATGCAAATAGTGCCCTTGGAGTTCCTGAATATCTAGAGACTGGAAGATCTGCACTCACAGTGCCTGGATTGTTTTCTGTTTTGTTTTCAAAATTGTCCCCTATCTGCGGACTTAACAAGTTACTGACACACTGTCAACGTTATGAAAACTGCTTCAAGGACTTTTGATGCCGGGATAGTTCTCGTCTGCTGGGAAGATAGATGAGCGGCCACAAGCTGCAGCTCTGGACAACTAACCTAGTCTGTACCCTCGGCAAGGGCACACAGAGCTTGGATGAAGGGACCCACGCCATCACTCCCCACTCAGGCCCCCGCTTGTAGCACGGCCTCATCACAATGATTTCCAAACACCACCTTCTCCCTTACTCCTCCTCCTCATTATTCTGCGCTGGGTTATCTGCTGTGTCTACCTCATTACCAGTTATTACAAACCTCTGTGTACATACACATTACCATTTCTCCTGCTGTTGACTAGCTAAATGACCATGCACATAGAGGAGATAACTTTGTATTCTTTGCTGAATATGCTGACAGTCCTCTAGAAGAGAAACTCTATTTACAAGCTCTCACCAGGGACTTGATCTGGCTAACATCATGGTATGGCTGTGCAAGAGATTTTGCTCTCCCTGTCACAGGTTCATTAGGCAACGTGAGATCATCACTGAGCCTTCCGCACCTCTGCCCCAGGGCCGGGCCATCCATCCTGTGAAGGAGCTCCTCTTGATGAAAGGAAAATTACATTCCAATTGTCATTTCTCCTTCCAAGCTACCTGTTTCCTGACAACCCGATGCGCCAAATAAACATGGCTGAAGTACAACTTGAAAGAGGAGTTAACTTCAAAAACAGGTGGAAAGTGAGGCACTGATGTGTTCGTTGCTGTCAGTGAGCAGCCCCAGAACCTGGGCCGTAAGAGATGGGTACGGGAGTAGCAGTGTAATTTGCTTTGTTAAATAGATGGCTCTCCAAACCTATAATGGCCAATTTAGTCTAAACCACCGTGGAAAGTGTGGATAATAAAAACAGGAAACCTGAGACTTCCAGGGGAACGAATCTTTGTAAAATAGTTCATGGCCTCGGGAAATCATATAAAGCAAAGCCACTTCACCATGTTATTTATTTCGCACAGGCATCTTCCAGATAAAAGGAAAAGGCGATGGGCAAAGGGAGGAACAAGTACAGAACAGCCATATAGGCCAAAATGGTTAAAATTTATTTTTGTTTAAATACCTTTGAGTTCCCTGCAAAGCCTCCCTCAGAATCCTTGCTGTCTTTGGGCTCTCTTTAACACAACTAAAAGGAAAATCGTAGTGTTTTGCTACCTGTCATTTTTGCACTAATTATATAAAAGTTATCTGTTTTGATGATTTAAGAGTTTGCTATGTCTTACTCTGAGTAATATCTTAACAGAATATATATAGTAACCAATGTTTATTTTTTAGAGCTATATTACCTTTTTAAAAAAATATATATTTTATTGATTTTTTTACAGAGAGGAAGGGAGAGGGATAGAGAGTTAGAAACATCGATGAGAGAGAAACATCGATCAGCTGCCTCCTGCACATTCCCTACTGGGTATGTGCCCGCAACCAAGGTACATGCCCTTGACCGGAATCGAACTTGGGACCCTTCAGTCCGCAGGCCGACGCTCTATCCACTGAGCCAAACCGGTTAGGCAGTAACCAATATTTTCAATGAGAGTGGAAAATAATTTTAACCAGAAAAATAGTCATTTGTAGAAATGAATATAGTGGATAAAGCATACTAATTTGATTTAGTATTTTCTTTCATATTTATTTTTACTATTATTATCAGGATTTTTCCTGAAGAGTATTTTTTAACTTTTTATTTCTTTATTTGAGAGAGAGAGAGGTCAATTTGTTGATCCACCTATTTATGCATTCATTGGTTGATTATTGTATGTGCCCTGATTGGGGATCAAACCCACAACCTTGAGGTATCAGTACAATGCTCTGACTAAGAGTTACCCAGCCATGACCAAGAGTGTTCTTTTCTGAAAGATTTCTTAAATTTGAGTCTAAACAATACAGTGATCTTTTACTATGTAAGCTCCACAAGGGCAGAAATGCTATGGCCCCTGCACAGTACATGGCACAAAATTATTGTATAACAAATTCAAAGAAATGAGAGAAAAGTAGCCCCAAATAAAATAAAACCTAACACAGAAATTGTTTCATTTCTTCTCAGGCTTTGAAATCACCCTTTCATTGTTAAATTAAACCAGGCCTTTTTTATTTCCAGTCTCTAATTAAAAACAAGTGGTAGAGACAGTACAGAGGTTTTATTTATTCATTATGAACCCACTTAAAATTCAATTAAATAGAAACAGGGGAATATTGTGGTAAAGACCACAGATTCCCAGTGTGACCTTTTCAACTCACCTGCCATTAATCCTGATATTATTAGGCCTAATTAATGCAAAGATGCTTTAATGAATATGACTTATTCTAAGACTCAGTCAACTAATGGACTGAAAACTCAATTTCTGTAGTATAGGATTTTTAGTGTTGCTGTTTTTTCTTTTCTAGATCTCTGGCATAAGAGGAAGATTAAGAAATATCTGTATGCAAACATTTGTGAATTACCTCTCTGAGGGATTAAGACAATTTAAACTGCAAATTTTGGCCTTTGGTTACAACATGGAGATGATGGAGGGAGCAACATCTGAGGCCAACAAGGACCCTTTCATCTCCGGTATTTGCTTTGTATTTTCCTTCTCGGTTTCTTTTTGTTTCCTAGCTATCTATACAGGGCAAGACTTTTCAACACGAAGTTGGCAGAGAATATAGACTACATTTTCCAGAGCTTTGATTGCAGTCCATTCCCAATGAGCTCCCAATGGAGTTGGACATTACCTGAATGACATCTTACTTTTTTCTTACTTCCAAAGAGCACACTGCCAGGAATTTAGGCAACATTGTCTGAGGATGTTGGTCCCTGAACCTCTCCACAGCCAGCCATGCCAAGTGTCCTCCGTGAATCAACATGGGAAAAGACCCAAGGACTGGCTGTGTGTGCACAGCCTTGTGTGTGCAGGGGCAGCAAGGTGGCGGAAATGAGTCATGTAACAATTGAATGGGCAGATAATTTCTTCAACCATCTGTTCTGCATATGTTTAGCAGATCATCACTATCTTGAACCTCGCAGCCTGTGCAGACTGTATTCTCCAGAGAAAGAAAAGGTCTCAAATGAGTCAGTGCAAAGATTAGTCTTAGTATAAAAGACAATAGATAATTGCCTGTCTCACCATGTTGTAAAAATTAGCTCTCTTGTAACCAACCACTTTGAGCATGAAGTTCGAAGGTTTACAGTTGTTAATCTGGATTTGCTGTTCTGTGACTCTTAACTCACACCACATCAAGTTCAAGGACATAAAGAGACTGTTGTTTAAGGCTTCAATTTTATTAATAATATTCACTAAGAGTCTTTTTTTTTGTAGTAAGAGCTGGACTTTCATTTCTTTTGCTCCTGAAATAAATGGCATTTGTAGTAGTTCAACAAACATGTATCCTACATTTTTGGCCTTGCGCTCATCACAGAAAAACGCACTGCAAATGAAACCCAGAAAGGGCTACCTCTTTAAGGTGCCAGGATATCTGACTTACCAACTTTCATCATGGACTTGGCTCTCTCAGATAAAAGGAACATAAAGTGCATCAATCAAAGAGCAGAGATACAGGAAAGACTCCTAATGTGGGATAAAAAGTGATGAGTGAAGGCTGACTCCAGACTTCACCTCAGACTTCAAAAGACCTTTGGGAGACGATATAAATTAGTATGTTTTTGAAGAGATCAATTCCTAATTCCAGAAGGATTTTCAGAAAAGGACATGGAAAGTAGGAGCAGACATTGCATTCCTGAACACTGTTCCTTATCTTTTTTGAGTGAAAGCTGTATAAATTCAGAAGAATATGAAAACTTAGAATATTAGTATGTGTTTGTAGAGTGACAGGATTAAGGGCAAGGGAAAAATTAAACTAATGAAACTGTCTACATTGATTTCCGGTGGGAGGTAGGCATTGAGCCAGATCCTGAAGGCTCCCAAATGCATCAATTGGCAGCATGGAGTGGGCAGGGGGTGAAACAGACTGTGAGAGGCCTCCCACAGCCTTCTGTGCTTCCCCATCTTCACACTCATCCTGCTTTATTAAAGTTGTTTAAAATCTGGCTAACCATAAACTCCTTGAGGACAGATACAACTACATTATTTAATTTTATAGCCCTACCTAAGAGAATACTGTAATTAATGTTTGCCGAATAAATGGGGTCACAAATGTTTCTTTTGACATAAAAGCCCTCAGCACATCAAACATGTAGTTATTGCATGGTGGGTCATCTATTCTCTTTACCATGTTTAACTATAGCCTCTTTCTCCACATGGCCCTGAATTTCTAACTCTGAATGATTTGAGTCTAGAAGCTACCTCACCCAAGCATTGATGATTACCTCTATGCACTAAATTACTCAAGTTAACACTTAAAATATTGCATCTGTTATCTCTAACTTACCTACCCATTCATCTCCTCTTTCCAAAATGGTCCCTATGCTTCCATTTTATTCCAATAAACATTTGATCATAATGATTATGGTAATAGTAATGACGATGATGATGATGAGAGTGACCCAGACATTTTCTGTATTTTGTCTTGTTTAAACCTTATAACAATGCTATGAAGCAGGTAGTGTTTTCTGAGACACAGAAAATGTAAGAAATTTGTTTAGTCACACTTCTAAGAAGAAGTGAGCACCACTTGTATTTGAAATCACGTATCAAACCAAAGCGTAATATGCTAATGATATGCTAAGGCCGCTCAACCGCTTGCTACTACATGCACTGACCATCAGGAGGCAGACGCTTCAACCGGTAGGTTAGCTTGCTACCAATGGGGACTGAGCGAGGTGAGCCGGACATGCCCTGGAGCCCTCCCGCAGTCCCTTCCTGGCTGGCCAACCTCCCGTGTCCCTCCCTGGCCTGATCGTGCACCGGTGGGGTCCCTCAGCCTGACTTGTGCCTTTTCACAATCCAGGACCCCTCAGGGGATGTCAGAGAATCAGTTTCAGCCCGATCCTGCAGGCCAGAAGGAGGGACCCCACTGGTGCACAAATTTGTGCACCAGGCCTCTAGTCACCTATAACTCTTACAGAGCCTTTTTTACTCTCACAGTAGATAGGAACTGAAATGTGATGAAGGTTCATGGTCTACATACTGGATAACCTTCCCAAACCCTAAACTTTCTTTAAGGACACTTCAAGACTATCTCTTTTGAAAAGCTACCAGTCACTAACCCCAATTCCACTAAAGTCTTCTCTTATTCTAAATTTTCTGAGTATTTGTTGCCTCAGACTAACCATCCCCATCACAAATCTAATCAAAGAATTCCTTAGAATTATACTTTAGAAGATTAAGTCTTGGAAGTTATGCCACTCTATAAAATCTACAATATGGAAGTTATGTCACTTTATTGCTACAGTATGGAAGCAATAATTTTAAAACCAACTCTTAAAGTTCTTAAAATTTTCAGTACAGTGCAGAGTTGGCACACGTATTCATTTAAAGAAATAATAAATGACAACAACAAATGAATGGATGGAAGATAGATGTGCTTTTCTGTTTTGATTTCTAAATAAATGACATGGAACTTAAGGGGCAAGGGAGAGAGAGAGAACACAAAATAAAAGGCACGTTGGCCTCTGGCAATATTATATTATCTCATCAGCTAGAAGATTTGGTGCCCCCAAAATAAAGACCAAGAACACAGGCAAACAGCACGGTCTTGGCAGCAGAAAAAAAAAAAAAAATTGCTCCTCCACCCCCAATTCTCATACACGCAAATACTTGAAAGCAGGAGTCAATTTACTGGCACCCAATGCAAGTATTTCTGGAAGTGATTACAGTCACAGATTTACTTTTAGTCAAAGGTGTTAAAAAATGAGAGGGAGACCATCCAATTCCTATTTTTTTCTTTGTGATGAATTGTTAAAAAATGATACAAGTGGAGAGGAAAGAGGTGGGAAAAGAAAGAGATGGAAGAATAGACTATAGGAGACCAAATAAAAAGTTCAAAGTAGCAAGTACTGCAAAGTAACACTTCATCATTTGCAGTTTTCCTCCTGGGTGTTGACTAACTGGAGTGTTGTCATTACCTGATGAGTGGCCAGCTCCAGAGCTCAGAGTATTCCTGTCAAGTCTTTGGACCTAGACTCAAGTTCAAGGATGCACAAGAGAAGCCTCCTACCATTACGATATGTTTACAAAGTTCTATTAAACCTTTCCTGGTGAAAATATGAGCTCATTTCAAATGTTTTCCTACTCTCAGTGAGTATGTCTAGGGAGTTACAACGAAAGACACCATGGACTGAAAGAATGGAGACTACACAAAAGGAGTTACAGGCCTCTGAACTGTGCGTTCTTTGAAGCCCTTTCTAAAAAGAAGGAAAACTAGGACATCTCTATCCACTCTTACCCATATCTACTTACCATGTAGAGTCACAATAAATATCTAAGTATTTTGTGGTGAATAAGCACCTCTCCATCCGAGAATGCTGGTAAGAGTAGGGCCTTTAGTGAAGCAGATAATCTAAGCTACTCACTGTCAGACTCTTCATTCACTTTTCTCCTGGGTTTATTTGCTTTATCTCATTGTTCAAACTTCCCAGGAGTTTCTTTGTGTATGAACTCCCAGTCAATTTATAGATTATTTTTCCCTTAACCTGACACCTAAACTCTAGGTATCTATATTTAATCACCTATTAGACATCCCATTTGGGGTTAGTTTTTTTGTTTTGTTTTGTTTTTTAGTATCTCAAACCTAAGATAAGACAAACAGAAATCTTGATTCTTGCTGGTCCCAGCAACCCATTTCTTCACCAAACTTCTCCAGCTCACTAAATTGCAGCCACACTCAACAAATTGATCAAGTGAGCATTTCTTGATTCTCTTTCATTCACCTCTCACATTCTGCCTGCCAATTCTGTTGGCTCTACTGCTAAATATATCCTTATTTTTTTTCTTTTTTCTCCATCTAAACATATACAACCCCAGTCTAAACCTATTTTCTTTCACTTTCACTACCACAAATACTTCCTAACTCATGTCCCAGCTAATGTCATGTTGTAGAGCAAATCAGAACCATTAGCTTATTGGCCAAAATAAAACCAAAGTAAGTTACTGTAGTTACTCTTAAAATTATTGTACATATAAAATGTGATCAACCTCCAAGTAGAGAAAATAATGATTATGTGAAGGCAATCATAATTTTTATAAATACTCTACATTTTATTGAGCTTTGCAATGACTTCATCATTCAAGTAAGAATTAATACAGATAGGGGTTAAAAACTGAACATGCACCTTACCAACAACACTCAGTAGCCACTAACACCTGCCACTTGAACTACTACACGTAGCTTCTCAACTGGTCTCCGCATTTTCACTTTTGCCTCCACTAAATTCTGTTGTTCACAAAGCTACTCAAGGTAACCTTTAAAGACACAAGTCAGAATCTATGACTTCTGCACTTAAAAATCCACTGTGGCAAAGATCTCCCCACTTTCTTTATTTTCCTTAAAATAATAATCCCAACCACCACAAGTTTTAGGGAGTACAAGGCCGCTGAGCAGAGTTGATCTCTCTGCCTCCTTTGCACAAAGGAGGTGAGGCCATGACTACATTTTGGCTTATGGATCTGAGCAGCACTGATGTGGATGCAACCTCCAAGTGATTTCAAAAATGCAAAGTCACTAATCCCGGATATCCTCTTTCTACCTTCATGTGGGTTGGAGTACAGAGATGATGATAAGAATCCAGCAGAGCCCAACTGGTGTGGCTCAGTGACTGAGTGTTGAACTATGGACGGTTCGATTCTCATCAGGGCACATGCCCAGGTTGTGTGCTCAGTCCCTAGTGGGGGGCGTGAAGGAGGCAGCTGATCAATGATTTTCTCTCATTGTTGATGTTTCTATCTCTCTCTCCCTTCCTCTCTGAAATCAATAGAAATATATTTTAAAAGAAGAATCCAGCAGGGATATTATCTGAATTATTCTCAGCTGGAAAATAGTTTATAGCACATACTATTCATTAAGTATTTTTAAATGAATGAAAGATGAAAGAAAATAGTTAAGATAGCCTATACATTCTCTTGCACAGATAGTTGTTGGATGTCTGATAATAAGTAATGTAGTATTACCAATAAGAAGAGTTCTGCAGAAATGATGAGAAGTACAAAAAGCAATTCATGTATATTTAGTGCCAAAAATTTATAACTGAGAATCCAATAATTATGGAAAATATTTTTAAAAATAGCTAGGCACTGGATGCTAATGAAATATGCCTAGAAGTGACACAAAGGTGTAATCCATGCCCAAGATCAAGAATAAAGCAGAGCCAGACAACTGCTATCAAATGAGAATCCATATTCAAAACTCAACAAGATTTTTTTAAAAGGAGAAAAGATCACAGTAACTTAGCATGTTTTCAGGAAATTATATGTTTTCAGGCTTAAGTAACTTGCCCAGAGAAACAAAGATAAGATAGATAATTGTATTTTGCTTAAATCCTTATAAGAAAAATGGAATTTATTATCTCACCTAACTGCTATGTTAGGAGAAAATTCTCAGACTCCAGGCAGAGCTGGACCCAAACGTTAAGATAATGTTATCAGAAATCTACTGTTCTTTATTTTTTAAATATTTTATTTTAAACTAAATTTAGACTTTATAAAAAAAACTTATTAACTCAGACTAACAGACTGTTCCTATATAACCTCTCCTTACTCAGCTTCCCCTTTTGTTAACATCTTATATTAACTCTGGTACAATTATCAAAGCTAAAAAAATAACATTGGTACATTTCTGTTAACTAAATTACAGACTTTGTACCAGTTTCTCTGTTCACTAACATCCTTTTGCTGTTCCGGGATCCCACCAGATTCCGCCTTGCATTTAGTTGTTACTCTTGCTCAGTCTCCTCTGATCCATAATAGTTCCTCCATCTTTTCATGGCTTTCATGATGTTGACACTTCTGAAGATTATTGAGTAGGTATTTTGTAGAATATCTCCCAGTTCGGGTTCCTCTGATTTTTATCTCTTGATTTGAATAAAGTTCCGCATTTTTGGCCAGAACATCACAGAAATTATGTTATTTCCTTCTCAAGGAATCCTATCAAAGGATAATAGTGTCAATGTGTTTCCTTACAAATGATACTAACTTTAGTCCCTTGGGTAAGGTGGTGTCTTCTGAGTTTCTTCACAGCAAAGTTACTATCTTTCCCTTTGCATGTTAAAAGTACTTTGCAGGAGACCCTTTGAAACTATGCAGGTTCTGCATTAAGGAGATCAAGAAGATGTAACCACCAGTTTGAACCACGAGCTGGACTCGGGGAACTGGAGGTTCCCTACTCCTTCCCCTGCCCTTGGATTGTATGTCCTCCTTGCCTTTTCTGTGACCAGGAACTGCTCCAAGGATACAGCCTTGAGATAAAAATGTGGTGATGAGACAACCTGAACTGTGTATGTAACTGAAGCCAGTTAGGGCCTCCTGGTATGTGACTGAACTCAGGGCCTCTACATAAACTTTCAAGATTTGGCGGGCAGTTGCAGAGAACTACTCAACTTGGAGCTGCCCAAGACAAGCCTTTTAAGTAAGTTCCCTACCTTATTAACCTGTTACCTATCAATTGGGAATGGTCTGCCTTGTTCCTTGATCCTCCCTGCCCGTAGCATATGGGGCAGGTTTCAGATTATACCTGGGAAGCTCCCAAAGATGTTGCAATCTAATATCCTGGGTCTCCCACAAACTTTTGTGCACTGATTTTAGTGAGATACACATTTTCAAATAGGAAAAAATCCTCTTTTTAGTAGTGCTTCATGCAAAATTATAATCTAAAGTTCACTGAAAAACTGTGTATTAAGAAACCATACTTATATGAGAAAAAGAAAAAAGAAAACCATACTTATATGAAAAATTGTAGTACTATCTACTACTTTTCTTCAAATGCTTTTTATCAGTGGTTCTTATACTTCTCTAGGCCATAGAACCTCTTAGAATCTGCTAAGAGACAGGAGCTCACTTTCTCCCTAGAAAAATGCAAATGGGTACATGTTGACAATTTTTTAAAGAGTTTTGTTATATTTATTAGGGTGACATTGGTTAATAACATATACAGGTTTTAAGTGTACAATTCTATCACACATTGTCTATATATAACATTGTGTGTTCACCTCCAAAGTCATCTCCTTCAGTCACCATATATGTGTCCCCCTCTACCCTCTTTTACTTTCTCCCCACCCCATTTCCCTCTGGTAACCATCATTCTGTTTTCTGTTTCTGTGAGTTTTTGTTTATTTGGTTTTTTATTTGCTTATTTGTTGCTTTCAGCTTTATATCCCATGTGAATAAAATCTTATGGCTCTTGTCCTTTTCCATCTGCCTTAGTTCCCTTAGCATGATGTTCTCAAGACCCACTCATGTTACAAAGAGCAGTATTTCATATTTTCTTCTGACTAAGTAGTATTCCATTGTACATATATATACCACATCTTCTTTAACCACCTAGCAAAGGAAATTTTGGTTGATTCCATGTCTTGGTCACTGTGAATAATATTGCAATGAACAAAGGGGTACAGATATCTTTATGAATAAATGTTTTCAAATTTTCTGAGTAGATACCCAGAAGAAGGGTTGCTAGGGTCACACGGTAACTCTATTCTTTTTTTGTTGTTGTTTGAGGAAACTCAATACTGTTTTCCATAGTGGCTGTGTAAATTTACATCCCCACCAACAGTGTATGAAGGTTTCCCTTTCTCCACATCCTCTCCAACACTTGTCATTTCCTGTCTTGTTGATAATAGCTATTCTAATATGTGTGAAGTGGTATCTCATTGTGGTTTTAATTTGCATTTTCCTTAGAACTAGTGAAGTCAAGCATCTTTTTATATATCTGTTGGCCATATGTATGTCTTCTTTTCTTAAAATATATTTTTATTGATTTCAGAGAGGACGGGAGAGGAGAGAAAGATAGAAACATTAATGATGAGAGGGAATCATTGATTGGCTGCCTCCTGCACGCCCCCTACTGGGGATCGAGCATGCAACCCGGACATGTGCTCTTGAATGAAATCAAATCTGGCACCCTTTAGTTTGCAGGCTGACATTCTATTCACTGAGCAAAACCAACTAGGGTAGTATGTTTTCTTAGGAGGACTATCTGTTCAGGTCCTCTGCCCATTTTTAATTGATTATTTGATATTTGGTGTTGAGTTACATGAGTTATTTATATATTTTGGAGATGTTGTTTGCAAATATCTTCTCCCATTTTGTTGGTTGCTTTTTTTTTTTTGGTTCTGTTCATAGTTTCTTTTGCTGTGCAGAAGCTTTTCAGTTTGACATACTAGTCGTCCCATTCATTTATTTTTGTTTATACTTCCCTAGCCCTTGAGGTTAAATTCATAAAATCCTCTATAAGACCAAGGTCCATCAGTTTAGTACCTATATATTTTATTGTTTAAGATCTTATATTTAGGTGTTTGATTTATTTTGAGTTATGTTTTTGTGTATGGTAATGAATAGCATTCTAGCTTCATTGTTTTGTATGTGGCTTTCAAATCTATGCTCACAGAAATTGTGCACTAGAACAAAAAAAATGTATTTCCTCAGTTTGTTATGAAATAAAAGGTGGAAGAAAGGAAGAAGGGAAGGAAGGAAGGAAGGAAGGAAGGAAGGAAGGAAGGAAGGAAGGAAGGAAACAAACATGGGAAGAGGAAGAGAGAGAAAGAAAAAAGTCATATTATCTCATGTTCCTATTACTTATCTTGCCCAGAATAGGGAGGGAGAAAAAAATTAGTTTACTAAAAATGACCAATCCTTTTTTTTTCCTCGACTGTTTTTTAAGTCAGATTTTTACATGTATTAAAAACTATTCACTTTTTTCCCATTCAGTTTTTCTTGCCGCTCTCATCACATCCATCCAACAACCTCTCAAAGACTTCATGGGTCTTTCAAATCTATGCTCACAGAAATTGTGCACTAGAACAAAAAAAAATGTATTCCTCCAATTAAACAGTGGAAGGAAACTAGGGAGTTTTGACATCTATTTTTAAAAGCAAATTGTTACCAAGATCCTAAGGTCACTGTGACTACTTTCCACATAGTTTTTAAAGGCCTAAAAATATCTGAAGGCCTTTTTTCTTCTTTAAAACTATTTCTCTGTTGAATTAACTATCTTTGCATCCCAGGGATAAATTTCACTTAGTTATGGTGTATGATTCTTTTAATCTTCTGTTGAATCCATTTCCTGGTATTTTATTGGAGATTTTTCCATTTATGTTCATCAAGAAAAAGAAAACAAAATAAAACACTGTTTCTCTTTTGAAGCAATTGACCCATCCCATGACATTTTGCAGCAAATGTGCACTATGCATCGTCAATGACATGAACCTCCTTTCTGTTTTTGAAGTAATTGGGATGGTGACTCAAATGCATTTCATTTGAAAATTAAAAGCAAGTTTTATAGGCTATTTGCTTTCCAGCTGAGGAAGCTGGGTCAGTCAGTCAGAAGGACATGGGCTTTCTTTCGTGGACCTGCTCTGAGGTAAGGACCATACCTTTCTTCGAAGGACTCTGCCCCTCCCACCGGAAAGAGCTCTGGATGTTCATTGCCACAACTATTTCTTCATCCTGAGGGTCTTTGAGCCTAATCATTGTTCCAGAATATCTTGAGGCAAATCTACTATTTTAGCCTTTTATAAAACATAATTTGGAAAGACCATTTTCAGCACGCCTAATTCAAATAAGTCCATCTGCTAAGCCCGAAATATGAGGTTTTCATAAAATGCAGATGCAATAACTGACTCAAAGCACAAAAGACAGCATTTATACAACCCATTAAACAATAGTAAAATCCTTCCTTTTGTAAAGACCAAAACTAAATATATCATCTTTTAGCCAGAACAGTAAGTCCTATTTGTTTTAGCTTTGATGTTGCCACATCAATAATTCTTTCTCTGGTATGCTCAAAATCAAGGAAAATATTCTGATAATAAGCCATGTCGTTAGAACCTCCTTTGGTATCTTACAAATACTAAAGAAATAAAAAAGAGAACTTCAGAGGCCTAAGCTCCCCCATTAATCCATTGAACATTTAATTCATTGAATTTTTTATAACAAACACAAAAATCAAACCTTCACCTAAAAATTTAGCACAAATAGGAGTCAAAGGAAAATCTAATATATGATTTAATGATAACAGGAGGTTGGACATGCACAGCTAAGTATTATAAAGCCTGTTGTCTATTCAATAATGTTGCTATTAATTAATATTAAAGGACATTTTTGGTACAGGAATTAGACATGCCTTTAGCTCTTTGTTTTCTGAGTTAGTATTTCAGTTTCTTGAAGAAGTGATTACTCATGAGAATAAATAAGGAAAAATATGATTTCTAATACTTCCCCTTCTCATTTCAAAATCACATAAATTTCTCTTGACTCATATTTGCATTTTACTTTTTAAATTAAACAATTGTTTCTTTTCATCGTGAGGGGTAAAGTTTTTTTTAAATTATAAACATTTCAGATAATGGATGAAAGTGCATATGATTCACAGCATTGGGAGTGAGGTCAAGAGCTCTGTTAACATTTTGTATTGAAAACTATCATTCTCAGTGGTTCAAGACCTTCAGTTTCTTTTGGACTTTAGTCTTAAAAGTGACCTCAGAATACATATCACATGCTTGAACTTAGAGCTAGATTATAGGAGATCCTGCTCTCAAGGCAGAATAGAAAAGGAAGAAATATTCAATTTCAGTGAATTGATGATTCTGTATGTCCCAGTTTATTAAGATTGGAGAAAGAATAAAGATGGAAAAATTCTTAGAGGCCCTTTACAATTCACTTGGAATTTTCCGAACATGAATTCTCCACCTATATATTATATAGAAAGGAAAGTATCAAAGGTTCTGGGAGGGCTAAAATTGTCACTTTAATTAATGGAGTCAGGGAGTGATAAACACAGGACTAAAAGAGGAGTTAAGAGATTTCTCTACTAATTAATTAACTGTGCAACCATAAGAACAGATCCTAGCTTCTTTAGCTTCTTTGGTTCTCTCATATCTATAAAATAGGGGAGTTGGATTAGATGTCTTTTCATGGTCTTTTCTAATTAATAATCATTTGAGTGTTATCATTGTTTCTAAAGTATGTATGAGAAGTTTAAAGAGGGCTCTACTTGTGATTTCACAGGTAAGCCTTTAAAATGCACCAAATAGGTCTTCGACAATCTAATTATGCTGCATTATAATGTTTCCTGTCATATTTTATCCATATCTCATAGGGAGATATTCATAACCCATCCCACATTCACACAAGTAAAAGGAATATCTCATCAGGTTTTGTACTTAATAGCTGAGCAGAGAAGACAGCAGTTGCCTTTCCCAGAGATCTGAGAGTAAGTGTGACAAGATGAACAAAAAGTCAGCAGACCTTGGTATATGGATGTGTTCACTCTTCATTTACCTTGACAAGCTTTCAAAGCAGAATTTTGATAGTCTTTCTGGAAGTGGCTGCTGAAACCAAGTCTCCTCATGACTTTTGACCAGGCGGACAATAGAAAATGTTATTTGATTATCAGCATATTTTGTTCATTAAATCCCACATGAGTGAGATCATGTGATACTTGTCTGTCTCTGACTGGCTTATTTCACTTAGCATAATATTCTCCAGGTCCCTCCATGTTGTCTCAAAGGGTAAGAGATCCTTCTTTTTTACAGAAGCATAGTATTACATGGTGTAAATGTACCACAGCTTTTTTATCCATCCATCTACTGATGGGCACTTGGGCTGTTTCCAAATCTTAGCTATTGCAACTTACGCTGCTATGAACATAGGAGTTTACATATACTTTCTGATTGATGTTTCAGGTTTCTTAGAATATATTCCTAGAAGTGGGATCACTGGGTCAAATGGGACTTCCATTGTTAATTTTTTGAGGAACCTCCATACTCTTTACCACAGTGGCCACACCATTCCACATTCCCACCAGCAGTGTACTGGGGTTCCCTTTTCTCCACATCCTAGAGAGACATAGAAGCATGGAACAGACTGATCAATCTCAGAGGGAAGGCAGGGAGAGTGGGGGAATTAATTAAAGAACTTATACGCATATATGTATAACCCATGGCAGACAAAAGTGTGGTGAAGGCCTGGGTGAGGGGTGGTGTGGGGTGGAGGGGGTCAATGGGAGGAAAAGGGAGACATCTGTAATTATTTCAACACTAATGATAAAATTTAAAAATAGAAAATACTATTTGAGCTTGCGTTGTGTAGACAGTATTTTCTTGGACCCTATGGATAAAGTTCAAACATATAAATTCTAGTGACTTCCTTCAAAGAGCATATTGTATATTTAGAGCAACTGAGACTTGAGGAGTGGGTTTTGTTCCATTCCTAGAGCTTTCTAAGATATACAACTGCTGACTTAGTTCCTCCAACTAATAATATAATTGGACAGTATACACATATTTTAACACTACTATAATTTGAAGTCATAATGGCTCAAAAATAAACAGATTAATAAAACAGAATAGCTTGATTTAATGTTTTAAAACTAACAAAATGTATACATGGCAAACCAAGGTGGCAAAGATGACTTGCTCAGCCAAAGAATTAGAGAGCTAGAGAGAGGAAATCAATATGTGATCAATTTAGGCTTTTATCGTACACTGAAATAATCTCTATATGGATTATAGAGTTACCTCCAAAATTGTATTCAATAAAAATGAATATTTTAATGTAATTTGATTTCTGCATATGTCAGAATAATTAACATTAAAAGCAATAAAAATTACAATATAAGATACAATATATATAACCACATAAAAATTTCAAATTTTGTATGTCAATTAGACTGACCAAAATAAGGCAAACAACAAAGTAGGAGAAAATATTCACAGAAAATATCAGGGTTGAAATATTTCCATGTAAAGATCCCACAGAAATTGTCATAACAAACATCAAAATCTCCATAAATAAATTGAAAAATAACTGTGAACATACAATGCACACACACACACACACAAATACTATTATAACTATTAGGTTAGCAGAATATTCTTTAGTGATACCACTCAATCTTAGGGAAAACATGAGATCAGTACACAGTACTCTGAAAGCCTATTATGTAGTATGCAAGAGGTATAAAATTCTAAGAGTCAATGTGGTCATATATTTTAAAGATCTTAAAAAGGCTTAGACAATTTGACTTCTAGAAATCAAGGAAATACACAGATGTGTGGACAAAGTTTAAGCACACAGATGTTTAATGTCATGATATCTAAAATGGCAAATATTTAATGAGTTAAGCAAAAGGAAACATGTTGAAAGCCAAATAATAAATAAACAAATTATGGTTTACATTGTGATTATCAGTGTAGAAAAACTGTTATAATGTTAACTAAAAAACTATAAGACTGTATATGATATAAACTCAGCTATATGGTGTTGTTTTATAACGCATAAGATAATCTACCTTATTACAATTGTATGACTACAATGTGCTGATAGATAACAGTTCATTCTACCATAGAACATCTGCAGTGTCTTCACAATCTTTTGTTATTATAAAAGGTGCTACAATTACCAGTCTTGTGCATAATTTTTTTTTGTTTTGCCAATATATTTTAGGGATAGATTCTTAGAAGTAGGATTTTTGCAAGACCCAGAGGTAAACAAGTGGGTAATTCTGCTAAGCATGGACAAATTTCCCTCCATAGGGATTATGCCATTTTGTGTTTGTACTAGCCTTTCAAAAAGAAAGTTGTCAAAATTTAGTGTTTGAAAATCAGGTAGGAGAGAAATAGCATTTCTGTGTTGCTTTATTTTGCATTTCCCCTATCATGGGAGTGTTTTTACATAGTTTAAAAACATTTGCATTTTCTCATCTGTTTGTGTTTTAACTAATTTTTCTACCTTTCTACCTCCCTTGGTTTTCAGATGCCCTTTATATATTAGGAATATTAAACCTTGTTTTTAACACAAGTTACAAATACTGTTCCCAGGTTGTTATTTGTATATTTATGGTTCATTTTGCCATGCAAATTTTTAAAAATATATTTTTATTAACTTCAGAGAGGAGGGGAGAGGGAGAGATAAAAAAAATCAGTGATAAGAGAGAATCATGGATCAGATGCCTCCTGCATTCCCCTACTGGAGATCAAGCCTGCAACCTGGGCATATGCCCTGACCAGGAATTGAACTGTGACCTCCTGGCTCAACACTGAACCACTGAGCCACACCACTGGGCAGTTGCCATGCAAATTTTAATTCAATCAATATTTATAACATTTCTCTTTATTGCTTCTGGATTTTGAATAAGAGTTAGGGAAAGTCTTCCCATTCCCAGGATATAAAGAAATTCGCCCATGTGTTCTTTCAAAAATATATGACTGTACTTTTTACATTTAATCTCAGATCCTTCAGATTTTTACTTTGTGTAAAGTGTAAGGAGTAGTTCTAATGCTATCTTTTTCCTATCCAACACTAGTTTATGAAAAAAAAATTTTTTCTATTGATTGAGATATGACTGACCTTTATAGTATACTAAATTTCCATTATTCAATTGGGTCATTGCTGAATTTTCTACTTTATTCCATAGTCAGTCTGTTTATTCATGTACCATTAACAAACTGCCCTAATTATATAGTCTTTATTCTATATATTTAATTTTGAAAATGGCTAGTTGTACCCCTGCAGTAAATACACACTTTTTCTTCCTTTTTAGTATTTTGACTATTTAGTATTTGACTTTTCTTATTTGTGTTCCTTCCAAATAGACTTTATTATCAACTCATCTAACTACAGAAAGAAAAACCACCTGAATATGTAAAAAACTGGAATCATGTTAAACTTAATAAGCAACTTAAAGCTGCCTAATACGTTTATTACAGTGTCTTCCTGTCCAAGAATAGAGTATGTCTTTGTATTTGTTCAACTGTAATTTTGTCCTCAGAAACTTTTTTCATTTTTTTCTCAGCTAAGTTTTGAACATTTTTTGTAGAGTTTATGTAAATGAATTTAATTTATTTGAATGTCATAAAATGAGATCCCCATTTTAGATTGATTTTTATATATATTATGCCTACTAACTTTTGTATGTTAACTTAATAACCTATTATACTAAATTCTCTACTATTTTAGCTTTCATTTTTTCTTTTAGGATTTGCAAATATATAGTCATAGTATTTTCACATAGATACAATTTTACTTTTTTCTTTTCAGTTCTTGTTGAAAGCCTCCAGTTGTCTTCTCTCTTGAGTTATTTGCCTTGTGTAAGATGTCCAGCACTATGTTCAATGATAGTGGACAAAATGGGCAGTCTTACCTGGTTCCCAAATTTAGAGAAAAATACCACACAATCAATGTGGAGAAACACGGGACTTGGTTAGAAAGTCTATAAGGAGGATTCTCCAAAAGGTCAGCAGATCCTGCCTTGACTTTTACAAACAAGTCTGAGCCCCCAGTGGAATCTTTATATTTAGACTTCAACATATCCTCACTTAAAGGACACTACAGACATATGTGTCTTCTCAAGGATGCTTACCCTGCTGATAGTGTCTAATAGTTCATTTTAGTTCAAGCTGTTGTTACAATAAAAGTCTAAGGAGGCTGGTGGAATGGGGCTGTTTGGTCTCTATAGCCAAGAAGCCCCTTAGCCCTATCTTTCACAGAAAGGTGTGTCAGAGTAATCCATTCATTCATCTCTCTGGGTCTGCTGATCAGTCCCGGCAAATCAGTCTTACTAAGAAAAGCCAGAAAACAAGTTGGGGAGCACACAAGACTTGGCTGGAAAGTTTGTAAGGAGGATATTCCCAGAAAAGGGAAGTGTTTATCAGAATTCTGACTTAGGGGAAACTTAGTGGAGTATCGAAGGCACACCCCTAATTATTCCTTGTGCCATAGACCAATTCCAGCATGTCATAATTGGAAGAGTTTCATCAAAAAGTTGATGAGACTTGGGGACTCAACAGGGTTGAGTCACACATGTAGTCACCTGTTGGGAATGGCTAAAGGCATTTCCCCAAACCTGAATAGGAAACTGATTGTGGCTGCCAGATAGTTAAAGGGTATCTTAATCTACATTTTATTACCTCCTACTGGCCAAACACCTGAACAGCTGTAGGCTATTCCCCAAACTGACAATGCTTCTGTACCCTTTGAAACCTTACCCTTTGAAGTGTATTATCTCCACCTTGCCTTAGGACAAATTGTGTTAATACAAGCAAGGGTCCTAGACAAGGAGGGCATCTTCAGCTCCTTTAGCTGAAGGTCCTCTGACCCCCAATGTCTTTCAAAATTATAACTCATCTCTGGACTCTTTATTAGTCTCTGGATTCCTATGTCATCTATGTGCAGCCCCTTTTCCAGATTTCTGAACCCTTCTTGATGCTGGGACATGAACCCCGGCATAAATGGGTGCCCAAAGTGGGACTTTCTGAACCTTGGAAGCACCAGCACCTTGACCTTTCCAAACAAGTCTGTGCACGAGCAGACCCCCGGGTGTTTACTGGAATCCTTATGCCTAATCTTTGGTTGCCCTTGCCTTGAGGACAATGCAAACACATGTGCTCCCCCAAGATTACTCACCCTCCTGATTGTATCTAAAGATAAAAACTGCAACAAAAGCCTAATGAAACAGGCAATCTGGGCTATCTGGTTGCTATAGCCAGGCAGTTCCTTAGCCTCTTTCACAGCAAATGTTGTGTTGGAGTAATCCATTCATCCATCGCTCAAGGTCTGCTGGTCAGCCCTGGAAACAAGGAAATGTCAACTTTTTTCTCTCTTTTAGGATCTTCATTTCCAAATTCAATCACTGGAAGATCTTCATCTCTAATTCGCTCAGGTAACCTGTTCCTTTGTGTAGCCACAGTATGGAGGCCTGTGAGTGTCCAGAAGTTTTATACCATGAAGACCATAGGGCATACTTCACCCCATATTGAAGCACTGTAGCATATATTTTTGTCTCTGACAAATGAATTTGCATTACAATAAGATTTCCTACTGAGGTGGAAAAAAAGAGAGTTTATTTTCTGGAAAAAACTGGGAAAAGGATATTCTTTCATACATGGTGCTTAACTAATTTTTTTTCTGTTTTAGTATATTTATGGGAGGCTTTCAGCAACTCTTTCATAAGCAGTTCCAGGCAATTCCTTATAACGTAAAGATGAAAGCTTGCACTAACTCTAAACACACGTACTAAAACAAATCTCCTCACCCCTCCAAACTATAACTTAGAATCAAACTTCAGAGTGTGTGTGATTTACTTCCTGCAAACATGACTCAGAGATCAGGAACTGCTGCCTTCACCTTTGTATCTCAAAGCCTACTCCCTTTTCCTCTCAGATTAATTGGTACCTCATTTGGGGGCAGCAGTTGAAATGTGATTACATCTCAGGCTTTCCAGGGCATTTGGGAGTTCACAAGGTGTCAGGGGAAATCTCAGCAGCATTGCAAAGAACAAAAGCCAGAGGAACGGACCAGTGCCAGCTGAGATAAATCAGCACACTGGGCTGGGGCTAATGCCAGTGTAAACAGCTGAGGAGAGCTAGAACCCCATGGTATCAGAGACATAGACCTCATTAGAGGGCCAACAGCCAATCTGGAGCTGGAGAAGAGTGGAGAGAGCAAGCTCACTTTCCCAGCTGACCAAAAGAGATCAGATCAAAGAGCCCGGTGAAATTATTTTATTCTGCCTAAAGCACCCTTCAGAACCAGAGCCAGGGCCGCAGGGCTGATGCCAATGGCACACTAGAGTCCTTGGATGAGCCATCCTCAGGACTGAATGAGGAGGCAATTTTAGAGATTGTCATGGAAGAACAAATTGAAATAACCACAGCTGACAACTGTAAACAGCCCATGCTACTGCATTGCTAACCATCAGAGAGCAGACATTCCTAGCACCCCTCAACAATTTCAGGCCCCTGTTCACAGACTTCGGAACAAGACAACATAAGCAAGAAATGAAAGTAGAAAGAGGCATCAGGTGGGCATGTGCAATTTTTACATCATTTTATATGAGGGGTATTTTTAATTAAGGTCCAATTAAGGAGACTTTTTTTTTCTAAAAACTGAGCTCCTTCTAAATGAAATAATCTCTAGTCATGGGCAGCTATCCATCTTTACCTCCTTTTATCCAGATTATCTGAGGGAAAACATTGTAATATCTAAAAGAAATTTTAAGATGTATTTAAAGTGTGATCCATGTGATTGGTGTATCTTGCTCTTTCCAAGAACAATAATTATAATAAGTACTAGAGGCCCGGTACACAAAAATTTGTGCACTTGGGGATTGGGAAGGGGGGGCCCTCAGCCCGGCCTGTGCCCTCTCGCAGTCTGGGACCCCTCGGGAGAGAACGACCTGCTGGCTTAGGCCTGCTCCCAGGTGGCAGAGGGCAGGCCCAATCCCTAGGTGCAGCCCCTGGTCGGGCTCAGAGCAGGGCCGATTGGGGAGTTGGGGCGCCACCCCCTGTCATGCACAGAGCAGGGCGGATTGGGAGGTTGCGATGCCACCCTCAGTCACGCTCAGGGTAGGGCTGATTGGGGGGTTGGGGCACCGCCCCCTGTCACACTCAAGGCAGGGTCGATGGGGAGGTTGCTGCGCCACCCCCTGTCACGCACAGAGCAGGGCCAATCAGGGGGTTGGGGTGCTGCCCCCTGTCACGCACAGAGCAGGGCCCATCAGGGGGGTTGGGGTGCCGCCACTGTCACACTCAGGGCAGGCCTGATCAGGGGGTTGGGGCGCCTTCCCCTGTCACACACAGAGCAGGTCCGATCAGGGAGGTTGTGGCCCCGCCCCCATCACACACAGAGCTGCAGGGCGATCGGGGGTTTGGGCGCTGCCCCCTGTCACGCTGATCCGGTGCCAGGAGGCCTCGCTGCTCCGCTGATCCCGGTGCTGGGAGGCATATTACCCTTTTACTATATAGGATAGAGGCCTGGGGGCCGGCTGGTTTGCCCTGAAGGGTATCCTGGATCAGGGTGGGGGTCCCCACTGGGGTGCCTGGCCAGTCTGGGTGAGGTGATGATGGCTGTTTGCAGCTGGTCACACACCCTTCAGAGTGGGGGTCCCCACTGGGGTGCCTGGCCAGTCTGGGTGAGGGGCTGAGGGCTGCTTTCAGGCTGGCGGTTATTGATTGAAGCTCCCAACCGCTCCTTTTTTTTATTTTATTCTGGGCCAGCTTTAGTTCTGGCTCTAGCTCTGAGGCTCCGTATCTGGTTTGTTTCGGTTCTATAATCGAAACAATGTATAACTTCAGCTCTGAGATCCCAGCCGGCTATATTTGTTAGAATGTTTCAAACTGCCAGCTCAGAGGCTGGCAGCGGCAGGCTGGGAACGTTGGAGTCTGCAGTCACAGGAGCAAGCAAGCCTCCTGTTCGCTTCCAGCTGCCTGGCTGCCGGCCGCCATCTTGGCTGACAGTTAATTTGCATAAGGATACGCCGATTAGCCAATGGGAAGGGTAGCGGTCGTACGCCAATTACCATGTTTCTCTTTTATTAGTATAGGATTATATAGCCGGAAAATAAAAATATGAACATTCATTCCAGAGAAGATAGCTGACAACATGATGTCAACATATGGAAACTCATTTGATGCTGACCTTTAATCTAGATGCTCTTTCCAGTTGAATAGGTTTAGAAATAGATGTTTTAAAAAATCTATTTTGTATTGTGTTATTTTGCATCTGAAAATTAAGTATTGCTTTGAACTTGTCAATCTAAAGTTGTCACCAGCAATGTAATGCCAACAGGAGTTCCCAATATGGAGTACAATGAGAGGAGAAACTTTATTCAGTGCAGAGAGTTCAGCTGTGGAACAGCTCAGTTGTAACACAGCTCCATTATGACACAGGTAAATTATGGCTTTGGAACAGCATGGCTGGAGGTGGCCCCAGGGAAGAGTGCCCCACTGTTGCAGTTTGGTGTTACAGCTCCAGCTCCAGTGGTACAGCTCTAGCCAGGTAAAAAGTCTTCAATAGAAATGGAAAGCTCTCAGAGCCAAAGTGGAGCTGACAGAGAGAAGTCCCTGCCCCTGGCCCCTGATCAGGAAACAAGGAATCCAACTCCATACAATTTGGTCCAAAAATCACTGTCCTGATTGGTTAGAGTAAAGCTTTATAATATCAAAATAATTTTAATAAAACTGTGAAATAGATATTTATCACCAACTTCATTTTACATATGAAGAAACAGGACTAGAAAGGCTAAATAAATCATCCAAAGTCACACAGCTATCACAAAGTCACAAGCTCTGCACCCAGCAAATATGTTCAATTAATGACTTTGGATTTGCCCTTACTTCTTGTTTGAACTAATTTCTTCAGATTTGGTTACACAATTTGGTTAAATAAGTGCCCCCCCATCTCATTTTTTCCCTTCCTCTCATTGCTAAGACAATGAATTGAAACCAATGATAAAATGAAGGTAAAATCTTAGAGTTCATATTATAGTTGGAGTTTACATAGAAACTACTACCGCTCTCTAGTTTTTAATTATATTGTATGTAATCGAATTTGGTCAAAATATCTAGTTGCAGATCACCTCAAGTCCATCTAAAAGGCCAGGTTGGTAAAATACAGTTTTGCAGAAACATATTTCCATTCCATATAATTATAAAATTTATCTCAGATTTCTTCTATAAAGGTGATTCTCAAAAGATGAAAATATTTTATTTTAAGTGAAAACTTATCTGCACCCAATAAAGCACAAGATAATGTCTATGTTTTTCTGCTACAAGAGATTAAATCTTAGTGAGAGCTATTCAATTATGATTTATTGAGATATGAAGTTGAAGATTAATCATCACACTGAAACACTATGAAAATAATTCATCTGGAAAAATTAAGGAGGGCTTACTAATTTATCAGATATTATATGCAAAGCAAGGTGATTCACTCTAGCTACTTTATTTTTGACTTTTCACAAAATTTTCTGAACATTGCTATGCTTTTCTTACAAATCTGATAAATGCAATAAAAATGACAAGGATAAGGTTAAACATATTTTGCTACTTTAAAGTTTTTTAACAAACTCAATCAGACTTACACTGAACATAATAATATATTTTATTAGGCATAGTAAGGTCTAACTCTTCCTGTTTACAAGGGTAAATGGGCTTTAATTGCATTACTTTTAAGTTAGAAAGAAGGAAATTCTTTATGAGACCGTTTTGAAAAGAATTATCTAATATAAAACAAAGACAAAATAAGTTTTAAGAGCAATATCACACTTTGATAATTTTAAGATGGATGGAAATGGTCTGATTTATCTAAAAATATTCTAATATAGAACAGATGAGTCAAAGAAGAGATAGCCTGATATTTTGACAACATCTTCGAAGGAGCATATAGCAGTTTTAACTAAGACAGCACTCCACTCTCAGACCTAGAAAGAATTTTTAGATATCATTTAATTTACTATCCCAGCTTGTGGTTCTTGGACCCATGGAGAGCTGTGTAATTACAAGAGATACACCACTCTATGTAGAAGCCAATAATTTCTTTTAACAAAATCAATATATCTTCCATATATGTATGACTACTTCTAATGCATAAACATGGAATTGTGACTGTAAAGTATAAATAAAGCATTTCTGAATCTATAGATATTATTGTCATATTTTCCCTCAATCAATGAACATCAAAAGTATAATTTTCTAATTCAGGGGAATATTTGGAAACTTTAGAAAATGAATGATGGATCCATTCCCCACCCTCCTTTTCCATTTCTTGCAAGCATGCTTATATCTATGATGTAAGATCCATGAAGGTGAAAATTTATATCAATCTTTTTACTGCTATATTCCTAGAATAGTCTGACATATAGTAAGTACTTTAAAATGTCTAATAAATTAATGAATGAATGTTTATTAAGTATTTTAAATTACCCAGCACTAAATATTAAAGAGTTTTAAATAATCAACATTTAAGAACAAGTTACATAGAGGTTGTTTAAAAAAAACACTGTTGTATTATTTTTTTTGGCAAAAAGCTATGTCTTAGCATAACAAATTTTTGTGTGTGTTTTTAGAGAATAAGCTATTCAGACTCTTCACAATTTATTGCTTTTTTCATGCTGAGATAAAGACTTATTGAGAAACACATTTACTTTTTGGTACTTTGGAGACTACCTGCTCCTGGGTGCCAATTACACTCTGGCAGAAGGCTAAAGGTCTCCATGGAGCAGCTGGTGTCAGCCTCACATAAAATATGGTCCTGAAATGGATCGTTCTGCTGCTCAGGGAACATGCAGTAGAGGCTTAGCTGAAATAAAGAAACAACAAAGCCATGACATCCAAAAATAAAATCAAAGGGGATCAAGTTAGTATTATTTATGTATACTGACACTGGGCTCAGTAGTATAAACACCTCACAGCTGTTCAAATTTTGAGAGGAAATCAACTATATCATCAAACATCTCCTTGGGTAGAGGGTACTTAGGCTAGGCATATCTGTCTTCCGTATACCACCTGCAACCCTGTTACAATAACTGTCTCAGGTGTCCTCTTTACTTTAAAGATGTGGTTAAGAAAGCTAAATCTGATGTCAGATCCTGTGGATCCCGTGCATGCAATCTCTTGGCTCTGTGACCTTGGGCAAGCTATTTGACCTGTTCACCCCTATTTTTGCATTCATTCAATGGGGAAAATAATTGGTCTTGCCCTCTGGACTTGTAGTGAGGATTCAATGAAATAATCCATGTGAGGGATTCAACCCCTTGCTTCTGGCTTATAAATTCTCAATAAGCTTCAACAATTATTATCATTACTATAAGAAAATAAAACTGGGCCTATGATTATTACATCTGAAGCCTCTTTTTAACTCTAATTAGACCAAAAAAGGGTTGAATGCAAGGAGTACTTAAACTTCTTGGGTGATAGACACCCCTGCTTATCTCTCTCAATTCCCACATTTTACTATTGCACTATGTTGAGTCATCATCTCCCCAGACTTGATATATTTTTCCTTATTTCCTAGTTTTCTATAGTAATATTCAGCTTAGGATCCAATGATACCAGAACAAAAACTAATCACGTGTGACATCTATAAGGAATTGTTCTTTCTGGGTTCATAATGGCCAGGGAGTGGAGGGTACCATTACTTTGCTTCATACCATAGTCTCCTCTTCAGTCTAAAGCTCAGTCTGAACATCAGCCTGAATTCTGAACTATTTTGATCCTAAAGAATCAACAAAATTTCATGCCCACTTTGTGACATCGTCTATTTTCTTTATCTCTTACCAGCTATTCCTCTTGCTTCTCTCATTTTTCACCCTGTTATTTCTTTCTTCCATGCCTTTCTCCCTCTCTATAGTGTTCTTATATGCTTCCTATCATCATTCTTTAACACTCCCACAAAAATAATACTAAAATCCTATATAATAAAAGGCCAGGGACCATAAGCGTAACAACCGAAATGACTGCTCGGCCAGTTGCCATGAGGTGCATTGACCACCTCTCGGTCCCTCCCCTCCCCCACCACCCCTATTTCCCTACCCCCACCTGCAGGCGAATGGAGAACCATGAGGAAGCGGGTGGGTGGCGGTGGGGTGGGGCGGGACTGGGGATTTGCTACTGGGCAGAAAGGCTGACCTCTTGGTCCCTCCCCCCTGGCCCGCAGGCTCCAATGGATCAGTGATGGTGAACGGGGAACCGGTGTGGGTGGTGGGAGGACCAGGCTGGCTGTCAGGCTGTTGGGGTCCCCAGCTTATCCCCGGCTGCTCAGGCGCTCAGGCTGGAGGGAAAGCGGGCGCTGGTGACTTCACCTCCATGCGCATGCACAAGGCTGGCTGCTGATGGAACCCACTGACTGCTTGGGGCCGCTCACAAGGGTGCTGCTGCCACTGCTGCCGCTGCTGCTGCCACTGCTGCTGGGGCTTGCAGTGCTGACGGAAGCTGCAGGCGCACCTGCGACCTACCCGCCCTGGCAGTGGAGGCGGTGTTAAGCCTGGGGACTGGTGAATGGGCAGAAGATGGCCCTGATCGCAGGCTAGGCCTAGAGACCCTACCTGCATGATGTTATGCGCTGGGCCTCTAGTAGTATTTATAAAAACCACAAAAAATAATACTAAAATGGTATCTATAAAAAACACTGGCATTAGAAAAGCAGAGGAACATATGGAGAAATGAGTTGTCTGACTTCAGGATGAAGGGTGAAGAGGCAGCTCTATCCTTTGCTGAGGCATCCCCCAACCCAACTTTCAGGCACAGGTGGGCACCAAGTCTGAGTCTCCATCAACCTAGCTAATATCTTTGGCTCCATTCTGGTGACTCCCTGATCACCCAACTTGTGGGCTCACCCAACCTGCTATCAGTGGCTTTTTCAAACAAACAGTTTGTCTCTTTGATAGAGCTGTGGACTTTCCTAAAATCTCTCAAATATTCATAAACCCCAAATAGGTATCATCTGGACTAAATGTGTCCCATACCTCTTTCTAATTGGCTCCAAGCCTGGCACTAGTGGCAGCTGGCATTGGTTTGCAGCTTAGCCTCTCCTACATGTCTCTAAGCTCAGCACAAATGGCAACCAACCATCTGCATATCATTGTGTAGCTCAGACTGGGTGGCCTGCCTCACAGCCCCTCTCACCAGGCCCCAGAACCAACATACCTAGTGACCAGCTTTAGACTATACCAGAGCATTAATTATCCAACTACCTCCACAAATGACACACCCAAAGGGCAGACTGAGCAGGCATGAGAGCCCCACTAAAATGAATCTTGCTCCTTGGGGTCAACAACCCCTGTACAACAATCCCTCTGCTATAGTCACAGTCAGTCCTCACAGAAAATCAGCTTGAGGTCAAGCCCTTCCATTGATGTGCCAACACAAATCAAGGCTCAACTACAACAGGAGGGTACACACAGCCCAAACAATGAACACAACTGGAGCACCCAGCAAAGGTGACCAGGAAGACTGAGCCACGGGGCCCCACAGGACACCTACTACTCAAGGCCACTCTACCAAGACTAGGAGATATAGCAGCTCTACCTAATACATAGAAACAAACACAGGGAGGCAGCCAAAATGAGGAGACAAAGAAACATGTCCCAAAAGAAAGAACAGGGAAAAAACTCCAGAAAAAGAGCTAATCAAAATTGAGATAAGCAATCTACTAGATGCAGAGTTCAAAACACTGGTTATAAGGATGCCCAATGAAATTAGAAGAGTAAAGGAACTCAGTGATAACTTTAACAAAGACATAGAAAGCATAAAAACAGAGATAGAAAAATATAAAAAAAATCCAGTAAAAAAATGAAGAATACAATAACTGAAATAAAAAATGCATTAGAGAGAAACAATAGCAAATTAGATGAGGCAGAGGATCAAGCTGGCAATTTAGAAGACAAGGTAGGGTAAAACACTCAATCAGAACAGAAAAAAGAAAAAATTATTTAAAAAATGAGGACAGTTTCAGGCACAACATCAAGCATACCGACATTCACATTATTGGGGTACCAGGAAAAAAAGAGAAAGTGCAAGGAATTGAAAACCTATTTGAAGAAACAATGTCTAAAAACTTTCTTAACCTGGCAAAGAAAATAGACATACAGGTCCAGGAAGTGAAGAGTACCAAACCTCCAAAGACGTTTCAAGACACAACATAATTAAAATGCCAAAAGTTGAAGAGAGAGAATCCTAAAAGCAAAAGAAAAGCAGTTAGTACCTACAAGGGAGTTCCCAGAGACTGTCAGCTGATTTCACAACAGAAATTTTGCAGATAAGAAAGAATTGACATAAATATTCAACGTGATCCAAAAGGACCTGCAACCAAGATTTTGCTATCCAGCAAGACTATTATTTAGCATTGAAGGAAAGATAAAGAGCTTTCCAGACAAGAAAGAGCTAAAGAAGTTCATCACCACCAAACCAGTAATACAAGAAATGTTAAAAAGACATCAAAAAGAAGAAGGAAAGACCAAAAATATGAATAATAAAATGGCAATAACTACATACCTATCAATAATTACTTTAAATGTAATGAATTAAATGCTCCAATCACAACTCATAGGATGGCTGCATGGATAAGAAAACAAGACTCATATAAATGCTGCCTATAAGAGACCCACTTCAAATAGAAAGACACAGAGACTGAAGGTAAAGGGATAAAAAAAGATATTTCATAAAAAATGAAAATGAAAAAATATATTTTTTTCAGCAATACTTATATCAGACAAAATAGACTTTAAAACAAAGGCTATAACAAGAGATAAAGAAGGACCCAGCAATTTCATTTCTGGGTATTTATTCAAAGAAACACAAAACATTAATTAAAAGGACATGCATCAGTATATGCATAACCCATGGACACAGACAATAGGCCTGGGGCAGGGGTAGGCTGGTGGGGGCCAATGGGGGGAAAAAGAGGACATATGTAATACTTTCAATAATAAAGAATTATTATTATATATAGAGAAAATAACATTTAAAAAGTTCTCTTTAAAAAAATTAACAAAAGGACATGCATAAGTATGTTCATTGCAGCATTATTTACAATAGCCAAGATATGGAAGCAACCTAAGTGTCTAACAATAGACAAATAGATAAAGAAAAAGAGGTACATATATACAATGGACTATTACTCAGCCATAAAAGGAATGAAATCTTGCCATTTGCAACAACATGGGTGGATTATGTTAGAGGGCATTATGCTAAATAAAATAAGTCAGACAGAAAATGACAAATACAATATGATTTCTCTTACATGTGGAATCTAAAACACAAAATAAGTTAACAAATAAAACAGAAACAACTCAAGATACAGAGAACCAATTGATGGTTGCCAGATGGAGGAAGGTTGGACTGGAAGGGTGAAAAAGGGAAAGGGATTGAGATGTGCAAATTGCCAATTATAAAAATAATTATGAGGATCTAAAGTATGGCATAAGGAATATAGTCAATAATATTGTCATAACTATGTATAGTGTGTGTCCTGTGAATCTTAGACTTATTGTGGTGATCACTTTCTAAGTTATATAAATGTCTAATCACTGTTGTACACCTAAAACTAATAAATATTATATGTCAATTATAATTGAAAAATAAAAAATTATTTAAAAAAAACATTGGGCCCTGGTCAGTTTGGCTCAATGGGTAGGGCGTCAGTCCACAGACTGAAGGGTCATGGGTTTGATTCCAGTTAAGAGCAAATACCTCAGTTGCAGGCTCGATCCCTGACCCTGGCCAGGTTGCATGTAGGAGGCAGCCAATCAATGTGTCTCTCTCACATTGATGTTTCTCTCCCTCTGTCTCTCCCCGTACCTTTCACTCTCTCTAAAAATTAATGGAAAAATATCCTCAGATGAGGATTAACAAAAAAACTAAATGGGCAGTAACTTAACCTAGAACCCAGGAATGCCCTAAAAGAATACCAAAAATACTATGTGTAATTTCCTGTGTGTTTTTGTGTCTGTATGTGCATTTGTTTTCCTAAGGAGAGAGCACATTGTTTTCATCAGAATCTCAAAAGCTCTCAAATATTAAAAATGTTAAACATTCTGCTATGTTGACCTGAAACCTATAAAATTGTTTTAATATGTATTAATCATTATATGTTCAGAGATGAAAACATAAAGAGGATGAACTCTCAACAAATACTTATTGTGCTAACTGTAAAAGGAAATTGCATATAATATTTTGCACTTAACAATTTCACAGTCGCCCTAAAAAAATTAAAAATAAGGGATTATTTTATTTTACTTTTGCTTTATTTGCTATTTTTTGTGATTTGTGTTACTAAATAGTTTTTGTGTATAGTAAGAAAAAAGCTGGGCTAAACTGGAGGATGGGGTAGGAAAATGGTGAAATATCCAGGCACAACATAACAGAGGAATAGGAAATAATGTAGTCTTAAGAACAAGGCAATTTGGGAAAAAATATGAGTCTGGGGTTAGAAAAATTACATTTGAAATTATCACTTAAATAAACATATAAAGAAGTAGACAATTAGAGGACTGAGACTAGTGCTAATTTAGTGAAATTGACACAGATGACTGATATCCCTGATTTAAATAGTGCAAGAGCTGCATTTTAAGGAATTAGAAAAGAAAATGTGATCATGAAGTGGCACCTGACTGGTACAAGACAGAATAAAATAGAAGGTCAAAGGAAAGTTTCCTTTACTAACACAGACAAGAGCATAATGGTTCAAAGATGACAAGTTAGGAGCCATCACTCAATTATTTTGTTTGAACATTTGCTGTAAAAGTAGCATTGTGGTCATTATTCTTTACACACACACACACACACACACACACACACACACACACACACTGAGTGGCCAGATAATTATGGCCACCTGATGTTTGTAGGCAACTTAGCTATAATTTCCCACTGAAGTTGCTAGAGGGCCAGACCATTATAAATAGGGAAGCAGGTTGTTTACCACGAAGTAGAAGGGATTTTTTTCTGAAGATATGGGTAAACAACGTGGTTTAACAGCCTTTGAATGTGGGATATATATACTGAGTGGCCAGATTATTATGACCACCTGACATTTGTTGGCAAATTAGTCATACACTGCATTGTATGGGATATGGAAGCCAAAGGCCTGTTTGAACACCTTTGCTGTCTACAGTTACCAAGATAAAACGTCTCCAATTCCCACAGGAACACAAGGATTGGACAGTCGAGCATTGGAAAAAAGTCATGTGGTTTGATGAATCACATTTCCAGTTGCATCATGCAGATGGCAGAGTGAGAATTTGGCAGAAACAGCATGAAAGCATGCACTCCACATGCATGAGTACAACCCTTCAAGCTGGTGGGGCAGTGTTATGGTTTGGGGCATGTTTTTCTGGCATGATTTGGGCCCTTTAATTCGTGTGGAACAACGTCTGAATAGCACAACATACCTAAGTATCGTTGCTGATTAAGTTCATCCTATCATGTTGATGGCGTATCCCAATGGAGATGGCTTCTTCCAACAAGACAATGCGCCATGCCACGGTGCTCGTATTGTGCAGGAGTGATTTCAAGAACATGAGGGAGACTTTACCTTGCTTAGGTGGCCCCCACAATCACCAGATCTCAATCCAATTGAACATTTGTGGGACGAAGTTAAAAGAGCCATCAGGCAGCTGGTTCCACAACCATCAAATCTCACAGAACTGGACAGTGCTATTCATCAGGCATGGTGTCAGAGTCCTCACATCACCTTTCAACATCTCGTGAAGTCAATGCCAAGAAGAATCGCCGCAGTATTGAAGGCAAAAGGTGGCCCAACAAAGTACTGATGGGGTGGTCATAATAATCTGGCCACTCATGTTCAAATATATCCCACGTTCAAAGGCTGTTAAATCGTGTTGTTTACCCATATCTTCAGAAAAAAATCACTTCTACCATTGTGGTAAAGAACCTGCTTCCCTATTTATAATGGTCTGGGCTTCTAGCAACTTCAGCGTGAAATTATAGCTAATTTGCCTACAAACGTCAGGTGGTCATAATAATCTGGCCAACCCTAAGCGGTTTGGCTCGGTGGATAGAGCATCGGCCTGTGGACTCAAGGGTCCCAAGTTCGATTCTGGTCAAGGGCATGTACCTTGGTTGCGGGCATACCCCCAGTAGGGGGTGTGCAGGAGGCAGCTGATCGATGTTTCTAACTCTCTATCCCTCTCCCTTCCTCTCTGTAAAAAAATCAATAACATATATTTTTTAAAAATAATCTGGCCACTCAGTGTGTGTGTGTGTGTGTGTGTGTGTGTGTGTGTGTGTGTGTGTAAAGTATATATCCAGGCCAGCATGGCTCAGTGGCTGAGTGTCGACTTGTGAAGCAAGAAGTCAAGGTTTGATTCCCAGTCAGGGCACATGCCCAGGTTGCTGGTTCATGCAGGAGGCAGCCAATCAATGATTCTCTCTCATCACTGATGTTTCTATCTCTCTCCCCCTCCCCCTTCATCTCTCTGAAATCAATAAAAATATATTTTAAAAAAAACTGTGTATACAGTTCTGAGTTGTAATTGTCTGGGAGATTGCAGAGACTCTGGAAAAGCTGTCCCTATCACTTGTTTCAAGGCTCAGGGACCAAGAACAAATGGGAGAAACTAAGAGAAGATCATAAATCATTCAGTCATTGAAAAGAGAAAAAATCAAAACAAACAAAAAAGAAACACACTATACTGTTGGTGAGCACAGAAGCAGTCTGTAATAAGAAGCCATTTGTCAGTGTGGCTTCCTAAATGTCAGTGCACAGGGTGTAGAAAATTATACAATGACAAAAAGGATAAAGGAGCTTTAATCAGCCAGTTTATTAGGGACACATTTATTGGAAATCAAGAGTGAAAGAATAGTCCAAAAGTTGGTTAGTGAGATAAAGTCTTGGTGACAGTGAGGGGAAAAAATTCTGTTACCTGCTGGTTGTTTTATTGAAACCTGGTCAACACACTGGATATTATAGCATTATTAAATTGAGTGCCTTGAAGGGAAGGAGCTCATCTTTCTTTCTTTACATGCCTTGATGTTTCATCCAATTCCTAAATTTGTTAGAAAAGTACATAGCCTCTAAGAAAGACCATCTCTAAGCCTAATGACTATAGTTTTTTAAATTAAAGTTATAAAAACAGTATATGTCATTTCATATCAATAAATATCCTCTGTTTGTGCTCAACCAGTTTAAAAAATGGGGGGGGGGGGAGGGCGGAAATGTCCTGGATTTGTGTGGAATATATCTCACATGAAGCAAGCAGTGACTAAATATTTGTTCTGGTGTATTCAAGTATGCGATAGAGTAAGAGTATGGTACAAGCAGTAGTGGAGAAGTTATTCTGGCCATAATCCCAATAGAGAATTGCTAGGTGATTTATTAAAGCTTATTATAAACTTTCATATAACTCTGAAAATATGTGGGAAATACAAGGGAATAGCAAAGCAGGTAGGTAGGTAGGTAGGTAGGTAGATGTTAGATAGATGACAGATAGGTAGATGATAGATGATGATAGATAGATGATGATAGATAGATAGATAGATAGATAGATAGATAGATAGATAGATAAAGGTAGATAGATATAGAGATGGTGAGATGACCTAAAGTTCCCTTTCATATTGCTACATAGCTTTGATAATTAAAAAATACATTGTTTTAACAAAATAAAGTTGAAAATAAACCTTGGATAGCTTCCAGTGGCCTAAATGAATGAGACCTCTATTTGACTTATGTTGTTGAAACTTTAAATCAAGGCTTTCTTTTTTTTTAATCTCATAATGTCTTTGCATAGTTCACCACTTACTCTGTTCTTTAAACAATTAAGGGGAAATTTTTAAGTAATGACATTATATAAATAACTCCTAAAAATAATCCAAAGCATACAGGTTTATAAAGTGAAAAAAAGAATAAATTAATATTTGTGCTTCACCTCTCACCATTGCCTGTCACCTAAGGCTTGTGGAGGGCCCTTTGAAAATAGAGTATGCTTAGAATAGCTTCAGAACACTTTATGACAACCAGTGAGGGAAGCATAGAGATCAAGCCAAATAGTGCTAAGAACAGTACCTCTGAGCGGGAATATGGATACTCGCTAGCTGTTCTTGGCAAACCTTCATGACCATGACTTTATGGTACCACTGGGAAGGAATGTGAAATGTCCAAAACTGTTCCCATAATAATCTACCCCCAGAACACAGCTATTTTTAAAGAAAGGACATAGCCAATTCAACTCTATATTCCATGAGACACACAAATTTCCAAGTTGGAGGATGAAAGGGTGAATTCAGCACCTAAGGTCAGATGGAATTATGCCTTCCCTGAGCTCAGAACAAACAAACCTATCAAGAGATAAAAGAATACAGAAAGCTAAATGATATTGACCTTGCCACCACCCCCCCCCCCCCCACACACACACACAAATATCCTAAGGCACACATCAGCTTTACCTAAAATGGAAAGTTGCAAAATAACTGTCTCTGAAGGTATTTGTCTTAACTTGGCAAGGGCTAAGCTAAGGAATGGATGCTTGGATCCCACAAAAATTAATGAAATATCTGAGACAAGTAAACAGAAGAAGTGGAGGGCCAGGGGGCGATTTGTTGTCTCTGTCTGAGATCACTTTAGTTGAACTCTGACAGAGTCCAAGGTCTCCTGATTTCAAAGCCCAAGGGCAAAGTCCTGTTGTTAAGTGGCATGGGTGGGCAGGCAACCTGCATTCCTCTCTGACAATCAGCTGGAAGATTCAGACAATCTGTTCAGGCTAAAGTGTGGAATGGCTGATACTTCTTTGATTCACTTTGCCAAAATAACTGTAGAGAATGGCAGCACATTCTGATCAGAATAGTACTTGGAACATTTCTAATTTTAAGAAATTGAAGAATGGAAATAAGAAGGGGAAAGTATTTTGAGACTTCCGTATCCAGAATATCGTGAGATTTTTTTTTCAAATGAGTTAACAAAAACTGAGTTAGAATGCATAGAGTAGTTGATTAACTGTGTTATTGGAGCCATATATATCCATTGATGGATTCATGGGTCCACAGATAGAAATATGTAATGCCTAGAAAATATTTTTAAAACCTTATCTTCTGTCACCTAGTGTGTGTAACACAATACTTGGCATAGAATAGACACTTAGAAAGTATCTATATTAATAAAAGGGTAATATGCAAATTGGTCAGGACACCCGCATGCAACAACCAAACAGCAGGCTGCATGGGGTGACCAGGCCGGCACGGGGGGGCAGTTGGGGGTGACCAGGCCAGCAGGGAGGGGAAGTGAGGGGCAACCAGGCTAACATGGGGGGTCAGTTGGGGGCAACCAGGCTGGCAGGGGGCACAGTGAGGGGCAACCAGGCCAGTAGGGGGGAGCAATTGGAGGCAACCAGCCCGGTGGGAGAGGGACACAGAGGGGCGACCAGGCTGGTGAGGGGGCAGTGAGGGGTGACCAGGTTGGAAGGGGGGCAGTTAGGGGCAACCAGGCTGGCAGGCAGAGGTGGTTAGGGGTGATCAGGCTAGCAGTGGGGGGTAGTTAGGGGTGATCAGGCAGTCAGGCAGAGGCCATTAGGGGTGATCAGGCCGGCAGGCAGGTGAGCGGTTAGGAGTCAGCAGTCCCAGATTGTGAGAGGGATGTCCTAGATTGGAGAGGATGCAGGCTGGGCTGAGGGGGACCACCCCCATGCACAAATTTCATGCACCAGGCCTCTAGTTTGATAAGTAAATGAAAGAATGAATTATTGGATTCTACCTCATCTAAAAAATTTTTATAGGAGTTTAAAGGTCTTATTTTCATCTACATTCCCTTTTTCTCTTTCCTTTTCCCAAATTCCCTAAGAAAGGTGTCAATAGATAAATAAATAAAATTATCAAAATGTAAAAATTTTTTAAGAAGAAAAAATAAGAGAAGCAATTCCACAATAAAATGTTTTACTTTTAAACATCAGTGGTGTTTTCCTAAAATTAAGAAAATTGTGGCTACTGTACAAAAAAAGGAAAAAAAAGTGTTCTGAAACATTTTTGCTTCCCATAAAAACAAAATGCATGCATAGAATAAAATATTAGCTTAAGATTTCAAAATATTACAAATTTGGCTATTCTATTAACATAAGATAGCGTGTGTGTGTGTGTGAGAGAGAGAGAGAGAGAGAGAGAGAGAGAGAGAGAGACTGAATGTATGTATGTGTGCTTTCTTATTTTTTATTGGTGACTTTTAATTGTGCAACTGGTGTTTTTACCCTGGGCTCCACTATATGAATATTTTCATATTTTTCAACTATGTAGCTTCCAAATAACACCCTGTTTTTGTTTTTGAGAAGCTATGTTTTCCAGTCTGTGAACAGTTTGGGTAAGAAGATAATCTTGATCATGCTCCATGTTCCCTATAAACCTGTTTTTCCAGTTTTTTCCTCAAAATCAAGCAGAATTAAGGCGGTCAAAATTTGATTTGTGAAATTCCCTCTTTCAAGATGTTTGATTTTTGGTTGAATAACTAAAAATCAGAATGGTGTTCTTCACCTTTTTATTATGCTACTTCTCTACCCATCACTTGTAGACTCAATGTCTCCTTTTTTGGTTTATTCGGCATTACTTTTTTCCAGTATGCCTAAAGATGCAGAGATTTGAGATAGTCATAACTCTAAGCTCAAAATGCATTATCATTACTGGTTCATAAACTATTTCTCTCTTGTTCATTTATTTTTTCACACATTTATCTCTTCATTTTTACCATATAACTTTCTCTTTTTTTCTTCTTCCCATAAGCAACCATTCTATGCATATAATGTATGTCTTTGTGCTTAGATAAATACTTATAAAATATATTGTTGGTTTGTATGCATGTTTTTTATTTACATAAATGGCATTATTACACACATATACAATGTATGTATGAAATTTACATTGATTTTTACTCAGAACTGTTTTAAGCTCTACCTATGTAGCTATGTAAACATCTCACCAGATGATTCTAATATCTGTAATGAGCTTCTACTGCATTTTATCTATCCACTTTCCTGGAGATAAACACCCAAGGTGCCCTCATTTTTCTGCTTCCTTCATATTGAAATTAGCATCCTTATGTGCCTGTGTTCTTTGAATACAAACTGAGTCACAGGTAATGCATATATTTTATTTGACAAAGCAAAGCAGTAACATATCAACAAAATTAAGAGCTTACTCTTGAGCCAGACAGTTCCAACTGGTAGAAATAGCAATGAACAAAATAAAGTCTCAGTCCTCATGAAGCTTACATTCTGAAAGGGAAGATAGACAATAAATAATCAAATACATAAAAACACATGCAAGTGGAGATGATGGGTTGAAAGTAGTATATACAAGTATACACAAAGTACTAGGAGTCTGGGCTAAAAACATATTTGAGAGCCAGCCATCAAACTGTACAAAGTCACCTAGAATATGTATACAGATGAAGATGTGGTGGGGACAGAGCTCTCAGGCACTTTCACATTAATAATTTCAAGATATTAAAAGAAGCCAACAAAGAAAACCAGAAATGAATTAAAGGTAAGATAGGAAGAGAACCAAAAAGAAGTTGGTGTCCCAAAACCAGTATTTTAAAAAAGGTTATAATGCCCTAGGCAGCTTGGCTCAGTGGATAGAGTGTTGGCCTGGGGTCTGAAAGGTCCTGGGTTTGTTCAGTTCTGGTCAAGGGCACATGCCCAGGTTGCAGGCTCAATCCCCAGTGTGGGGTGTGCAGGAGGCAGCCAATCAATGATTCTCATCACTGATGTTTCTGTTTCTCTCTCCTCCCTTCCTCTATGAAATCAATAAAAAAAATATATTTTTAAAAAAGAGATGATAATTAAAAAAAACTGTAATAGTGTCAGACTGCTGATGATCAAATGAGATAAGGACTGAGATTAATTTTGAATTAAAAATGTAGATGCTATTGGTGATGTTGGTAAGATCTTATTGAACATAGTTGTACTCAAATGATGGAATGGGTTTATGAGAGAAATAAGAGGTCTTGGGGACCTCTTTTCAACATCATTTTGAGGATATTTGCTGTAAAGTAGATGAAGAGAAATGGGGTAATGGCTAGAGGAGAGTAAGTGGTAAAATGAGAATTTTTATAAGGTGGAAGATATTACAGCATTATTTTAGTCTGCTATGAATGTCACGTCAAGCCAGTGGAGTGATTAAAAATTATGATTCAGGAAAAAGAATTATTAAAGTGTTATCCTTAAGTAGGTGAGAATGGATGAGCTTTAGAATACAAATGGAAAGGAAGCCCATGATGTGAAGATGGACAATCCATCACAGTAACAGGATGGAACGAAATATTTATGGGCACAGATGTAAGAGGGGGGAGAAGGCGAGGTGTGAGAAAGTGGTGGAAGAATGTGAAACATCTTTTTTTCTATTTTTTTCATCAATTGGCCTTTATCTAAAAACTAACCTCCTGGACTTCCATTCTTTGACTGTCTTTATCCACTCTCAACAAGCTCTTTATGCCTCAGAATATAAACTTTCTGTATAGTGTATTTTTCATGCTTCTATGCCTTCAATTTGTCTGCTTATATTGCCCTCCCCAATCTGTCAATTAGCAAACATTGCACTGATGTTTCCAGTATAAGTCTTAGTTTAAACTTCCATGACTCACCCAGTAGCCTTGTTACTTAAAAGAAAAATAATCTTCCTATGTTATATGACTCCACTCTCCTGCAAAAGCACCTGTGATGCTCTATTCAGTCACTTGTTGATTACAAATTCTACTTCAATACCTGCCATGGGCCATGCACTAAACTGTCCCAGATGTTGAAATACAGCTGTACATTAAAGACCCTGTTTTTAAAGATCTTACGCTCTAGTTACTGTGGTCGGCAAACTGCGGCTCGCGAGCCACATGCGGCTCTTTGGCCCCTTGAGTGTGGCTCTTCCTAAGCATTAGGAGTACCCTAATTAAGTTAATAACAACATACCTACCTATATAGTTTAAATTTAAAAAATTTGGCTCTCAAAAGAAATTTCAATCGTTGTACTGTTGATATTTGGCTCTGTTGACTAATGAGTTTGCCGACCACTGCAGTAGATTTCATAGAAACCAAGTCTTTAATAAAGTACTATCCCTCCGTTGTGATGTGCCAACTTTAGAATTAACATTTGCTTGTAGTCAATTTCAGTCAACCCTCTATGGTCAAGATATAATGTAACATTAATAATCAAGCCTTTCTTTTCTTTCCTCTTCTTTTGGGGTTTTCTGTTGTTGTTGTTTGTTTGTTTGTTATTGTTTTTGCTGTCTTGCTAGATAACCTAACCATAAAACAACAAGTTCTGTAATCGTGTCACAAAGAATTATGACTTTAGGAAATGAAGATTTAAAACCTGAAATCCTAATTTAAAAAACAACAACACTATGTTTTGAGTCTTCTTTACCTCAAGTTGTTCTGTATTCTAAACCTGCCATTAAATTGACAATGAAATTCTGGGAACACCCACCGCTTAGGGCTAGCTGAAGATGGACAGGTCTGGGTGCTGGCTACTCCATGCTGATTTGCATCTGTAGGGAACTAGACTTACGGATCATCCTGTTCATTTTATTGAGATTTGCTATCCTTCCCAACACTAAGTTGTGATTCAAGGGTAGCCATTAATATTTGTAAGGTATTGTCAAATCTAAAATTTTGGAAGTGGTATTTCTCCTCTAAAAACAGAAAATCTACTTTTTGCTATCAATGGTATTATTTAAAACAGACACAATTCTAGCACAATAGTAATCTGAAATTAACCCAGAAAAAAATCTAACACCACCCTGTTCTAAATTACTGGAATCAATATCTCAAAATCTCATTTTTAGAAGGTGATCTGAGATGCAAGTTTGTTTTCCATTATCTGACATGGGCTTAAGAAATTAATGGAACCATCTTCAATATAGTTTATGTAATTCAAAATACACACTGCACATTGGTTCCAATTTATCACTGAGCCCAGGGAAAATTTGAGTGAAAACTTTGAAATTAGTATTAAAGAAACGGTAAGAATTAAGTGAGCATTGAGAATTGGTAAAATGCAAAACAAATTTTTGACCTATAATACCTTTTCACTATCAAAATGACATTTATAAATATTTGTCCTTAAAAAGTCCCTTGCTCTCTTTTTTGCTTTCAGGATTTCACTGCAAGGTCATACTATAACACATAGGGTTATCGACTCCATTTCCTCATAGCACATCATTAAGTATTGTTCTTTGTGAGATTAATAAAGAAGTGTTAAAGAAGTGTCACCTACCCAGCCCCTTGTCATTGTCCCTCCATCCAGGATTACTTAAAGGAAATCCACACCATTATGTTTCACAAGGAGACTGAATGTCAAGACTCCACCTGATGGATGCATAGTCCCCCATGCACTGAAATCTGTTAGTAAAAGGGGAATTGTCCCATCATTCTTGCTCAGCTGCAAATTCCTACAAGTTTGCAGTCTTCATACCAAATTAAAGCATAGAGTAACCAAAAGGCCACAATATGAGGAAGAAAGAATGGCAGCCTTTTTTCCCACCCCAAATTCCCATCCTGCCCTGGCCAGTGTGTCTCAGTTGGTTGGAGTGTCATCACGTCCACCAAAAGGTTACACATTTGATTCCCAATAAAGGCACAGACCCAGGTCACAGGTTCAATCCCCATTTGGGGTTCATTTGGAGGCCACTAGTCAATGTTTCTCTCTCACATTGATGTTTCTCTCTCTCCCCCCTCTTATTCTCTCTCTAAAATAAAATCAATAAATAAGGATTTTAAAAAATAAATTCCCATCCTGCTCCCTAATACAGACATACTTATGCATCACCTAATGTTGATACCATTGTAGTAATCTGGTTATTATTAAACAGGAAAGGAATAAAGGGAATGCTACATAATATTTATACAGCTTTGCTAATTTAACAGCCCCCACATCTGTTCCACACTGATCGATGTGGGAAGGGACTGGATGAAGGAAGTTTGGCTGCATGCCCAATAAGGTCTGAGTGACCCTGGAAGGTGCTTACCTGTCTGTCAATCACACCTGGGAACAGGAAATTGGCCAGAAGAGGCATGTCCACTGCCAGGGCATGAAACATGAATATTTAAACTTCTGAGTAGCGGGAGTTCCCTATATCTTTTGGCATTTGGTCTTGCAGGCCAGGCTCCTAGCTCTGCTGATGCAGGGTCTGCACTCCCTGAACTTATGTGGCTCAGAGCCATGTGGGACTCATTCAAGATTAATAGACTGAATCTGGACTGAGTCTGGACTGGATGTACTGAACCCAACTGCAATACCTGGACACTGGCCTTGCTTTTGGATTTGCTGATCTCCTTGCTGCACCTTTTCTAGGACTAGGTTAAGGGCATGGGACTTTGCAAACCCAGGAATGTAACTCCACACAAATAAATCCTTTTACCACATTTCCTTCTCCCATGTGAGTCTTAAAAAATTTATTTTCTAACGATATCATAAGAACCCCACTCACACGAGTGACAGAGAAGTTCAATTCTCTAGTAATAATGTGACACTGAGGTCCTCTTTTCATTGTCTCCTTACATCAATTTATTTGGAAAGGAGAAACAAACCCTCAATACTCTGTATTACTAAAGAGGCTAGATAACTACTGGCTAAATAAAAAGTTTTGCACATCAATGCCTACTTAACTGAAATTAGTTTAAATTCCCTTCTGGAATAGCATTGTGAAACTTCAGAATTGAGGAAGGACAACTAGTTTATCAAAGTAATAAATCAGTTCCAAAGTTTGTCTGAGCTGTTTAAACAGTCAAGATGATTTTCAAAGGTCTGTCAAAAGCACTTTTACTAAAACAATACAGGGCACATTAAGTCAAATTTAAGTTGATTGAGAACCATAACTCATTTCTTAAATTTTTTTAAAGATGTTTTCATGAGGTTGTTTCCCTAGTACAATTGAAATCTAGGAAGAAACAACATAATCTTCTTCAAGAGGTGTTTGATTTGAGTAACTTCTGGATCCCATGATATTATTACATGTATTTTATTAAACATTTTGAAATCACTTTTCCAAGTCATTGATTCCAAGATACTGATTTCCTAGAGTTGTGTGTTTGCTTCAGAATATCTTATCCTATCTAACAAAGAGGGAATATGCAGATTGACCCTCATGTCATCACAAAGATGGTGGCACCAAGTCCCCTCAGGCCCACTGGAGTCCCCCAGTCCTTTCAGCCCTGCCTTTGAGAGTGGACAGCGGGGCGTGGGGGCTTTGTTACTGCAGTGGTGGCAAAGCAGCCAGGCCCTGCAGAGAGCAGAGAACCATGGGGAGTGGGCTTAAGCCATCAGTAGGACATCCCCTGACGGCTCCTGGATTGGAGAGGGTGCAGGTCAGGCTGAGGGACCCCCCTCCCCCCATGCACAAATTTCATGCACTGGGCCTCTAGTTGAAATATAAAACACATACAGAAAGAATGTACATGTGTGTACCATTGGAAGAATTGTCACAAGTGGAACAACCCATGTAACTAAGCACCTCCTTCCTCAAGATATCCTGATATCCTGATGGCTAACAGCTGAGATTAATCCTGCCAGGTCTTGTACCATAGAGACCTTTGACACATGTAAATTCAATAGTGTATCATCATTTGCTATGTTGCAACTGAATCCAGTTTTTCTCAAATATAGAAAAATTGGACATATAACTCAATTTTCTTTTAATTGACATAAGTAGAAAGTAAATCGAGATATCTATTTACCCAGGAAATTCTAAAATTCCTTCCAATATGTGATTTCTAAAGCTACTTGGTGTGATTTTCTCCACTCACTAAAACTCATACGCAGTCTTCTTTCTGAGAATCGATTGCTTCCAGGCCTCTCTTCTGAATGGGCAACTATGAACTCTTAAAGGCTGGTGGTTTGTTTCTTTGTTTCTTTCTCTCTTTCCAGCAGCCTTGCTCTCTGCCTTTCTTTTCAGCATCAGCACCAGCATCCGCTTTCTCCTCTTCTGTTTCCCTGTTGGGATCCAGCTGGGCTTCACCATTTCCTGTCTGCACATCCATCTACCCCAGACCTGGTAATCACCTGCCCCACTGCAATGCCTTCGCCTTTCCTCTCTACCTCAGGCTCAGGAGACCTATGGGTGGAAAAACCATGGTTCAGTTCCATCCTTTTTCTCTCATTTTTCTCACTCTTTCACATACCACTGCATGAATATCAGTAATGATATTTTCTTACTCAGAGATGTCAAATATGGGGAGAGTACTTTCCTTCGGTTTAATCAGAAACAGGAACAAGAAGACTTGTGGGCAGTGAGAGGTGCCCATTTTCAAGTGGCTCTAAGAGCAGGCTTTGAAGAGCTGATAGTTTGTCATTTCTTCAAAATCTACATTATTTTTTGTAATAAATAGTATATTTGGAAGAAAATGCTGCAGCTTAAGCTCACCTAATAAGTGTATTTCAAAATGTATTATAGGTTCATCACAGCAAATTGCGTGTTTGTTAAAAAAAAATCTTTTAAAATGTTTTCTCCTTGCACAGCCTCAGGGCACCTTTCCCGTTGTATTCTATGGGAACATTGTGCAGAGGAGGAGAGGGGACATATTCAGATAGACTACCATTGGTATTGCACCCTTCTGAATCCACAATACTGGTTGCAAATTGGATCTGATAAAATGCTATAATAAAATCATTTTATGACATCTAGTATTGTTAGAAAAGTAACCCAATATTACCTACTGACATTGGAAATACAGGTTAAAATAGAATTTATAAACTGGATTAGTTATTATTTAATATCAAAACATTATTATTAATAATAAATAATCAACACTATAACTTTAATCTTCTCGTGAAGTATTATTTAATTTATAGGAAATCTTTATAGGTCTACATGCAACCATTTTATTTAAAGCTACAAAGCGATCTATAAAATGACATTTGAGAATTCCCAACTGAACCTGGTTTAGGATTCACATTGAAGTCCACTGGGAATGAAAGCATGCATTTTCTTCCTTTAACTCAATAAGTTAGAGAAGTTTGTATTCTGGAAAATTTCAAAATCAGAGAAACCTAACACTAACATTTCTGGATGCTGTCATCCACAATTCACAAGAAAAATAAAACCAGGAATTCATCTGATTAAACAATAGCTACTATGTATATTCCTATAAAACCTATCTAAATACTCTCCCCTGGTTGGAAGATGTCCTATGTCAATAAAAGTTTCTGGGGAAAATATTAAATAAATTTCCATTATAATAGCGGGCAGTGTAGTTTGTCATGTGGTGGTTTCAAATTAAAATCAAAATTATTCCTAGCTGTTTTATGGTCTTCATTGATTAGAATTTATGACCACCAAAATAGAAATCAAATTCATGCTAGTACATTTACTCTAACTCTCATTCTTTAGCTGCAGTCAAATATTTCCAATTTTAATGTTTAGATTGCCAAAGACAGATCTAATTGGTCTGATTTATAGTGACATTTCCCACATTTTCCTGGTATAGCATCCAGGGCATCAATTCTAAGTTAATGACAGTTTTACTTCACTGCACAGTACTACAAACCATGTGAAAATTTCAGAAACACTCATTGAGTTGACTATGACAAGGATACATGCTGTGTTAAAGGTATGAAACTCCACTGTTTGAGAGAAATATAGTCAAGCCAATCTAGTTTATTTATTTAGCAGAAATAGTTCAGCAGTGCATCATAAAACCCCAGATTAGGATAGATTAACCAACGCACTTCTCCAGTTTCCAAGATGTCTACTTGGTGTGAGGCTCTACCTTTGGAACTGGAATGAAACACAAGGATGAGTCAGGCATGATCATTGTCCACTAGGAGCTCTCAATCTACCTTTGGTAGAGGATGGAGCCTCTGTCACCTACGTGTACAGATGAGCAAAATTATTTTTCTCCAGGAAACCTTTTGTTAGTTTAAGAATATTCTTTATAGTTGAGTAAATACAGATTTTCTTCCCATTTTTAGACAATGTGTGCGTAGCAAGAAAACAATAATGATCATTTTAATTTCCTGATCTGTTCCATACTGATTTATTGAAACAGAAAAGTGAAAGTAAAGCAAGTGGAAACTAATGATCATAGAGTCAGTCAACGTTTATTATGTAGCTGCTATAGATGAATCTCAGAAAAAAAGTAGCTTTATTAGGAAATAAAGCTGTGAAGGAAAAGGAGGAAAAAATGAGAAATGAATTGAAAAAAAAATGTGGTCAAAGATAATAGAGGCTTCAAAATTAAGAATCATAGAGAAAATTTCATTTCTGAAGCCCACAGACTCAAAAACAAAATACATTTGCCCTGGCTGGTATGACTCATTTGGTTGAGCAGTGTCCCATGAATTGAAAGTTTGCCAGCTGGATTCCTGGTCAGGGTGCATGTAGGAGGCAATTGATTGATCTTTCTCTCTCTGTCTCTCCCTCACTTCCTCTTTCTCTAAAATTAATAAAAACATTTTTAAAAACAGAATGTTTGCTGAACTAAATATGATTATGATGATGTAAGAGAATCAGAAGATAAATATTCTAATTAATGTAAAGTTAAGTGGACATAATACAATTAAGAGCTATTTGGGTTGAGAGAAAGTGAAGAAAAAAGAGGAATAGTTAAATCTTGGGGAACAACATTAATTGTGATAGGTATAGAACAACAACTAAGGTCTTGTTGGACAACAAAATCTTTTTAAAATATAAAAAACGAAACCATTTAATGAGTGGTGAATAAGTAATAATTTCACATTCACATATCTATCAAACATGTATGTCAGAGAAACTTTCTTACCAAGACATTGCTCATTCACAAGGTTTTTGAAAAAATGGAAAAATACCAAAATATAGCTGGCCACTGCTAATTCTTTTTTCATAGTTTATCTGAATTGAGGCTTGTTACAAGACTGGATTTCTGGTTCTTTGAAGAAAATCTACATTTCAAGGTGCAGTAACTCCTTTCCAAAGTATCCCAATGCAAGATGCACTACATTTCTAAGCGATTACACAACTGGGTCTTAGCCAAATATCGAAGAACTTCCACGTCCTGAGGCAGTAATCTTGAAATGCACATCCTGGAAAAACTAATTACTATTATACATGTTGTGGTTGTAAAAACTAAAAAAAAAAAAAAAGGCAAAAGTTCACATGTATAGACTTACTTGGATTAATGAATAGTTCTGACCCCACTGGCCACCAGTCAGGAAGAACCAAATGTTCAGCATCTATAACAACCACATAATTTACATAACAATGACATAAATATCATAAACTGCTGTTGAATGAGGAAATGTGTTGACATGTCTCATAAAGTCTGTAAGCCACAATGAATAACTTCAAAAATTATTCATATTGTCTCGCTTAACCAAGCTCTGAATCTCATGCACTTGATATTTAAAGACAAAATTCAAATGCAATATAAATCCCAAACATAAGTTGTTTCTGTGGTAAGAGGAGATATAAAATTTACAAAATGCCCAGGTTTTCTTCCTTTCTTTAAAGTTAATGGCTATTCTCTCTAAATGTGTTAGGTCTGTAAAGATGTAAAATAGAAACCTTTATCCATATATACATGATTTTAGTTAAGCTAGTAGTAAATGATGAGAAAGGCCAAACAAAGAATTCCATTTTACATGTATGTTTAACATTATGTCTGGTTGGAAGTCATAAACAGTAAGCATTTTCTTGCAAGTCCACCTAGATATAGGTGTATGTAAGGGAAAACATTCTTTCATGCAAGAATGGGAAAGCCTAGTTTTTTTTCAATTACAGTTTACATTTAATATTATTTTGTATTAGTTTCAGTTATACAACATAGTGGTTAGACATCACATGCTTTCCTAATCCCTCCCCTGATATTTCCAGTACCCATCTGACACCAGGCATAGTTATTACAATGTTATTGAGTGTATGTCTTCTGCTGTTCTTTACATCCCAGTGACTATTTTGTTTCTACCAAACCCCAACTCTCCTCCCCTCTGGCAGCAATCAGTCTGTTCTCTGTATCTGTGAGTTGGTTTCTGTTTTGTTGGTTCACTCATATTGTTCTTTAGATTCCTCATATGAGTAAAATCATATGGTATTTGTCTTTCTCTGAATGACTTAACTCACTAGGTCCATCTATGTTGTCAAAATGTGGAATTATTTAAAATTTGTATTTACATTAGGCTGGAGGGGTCATAAGAAAGAGACAAAGTCTGTTTTGCTCACCTGTGAATTAATACCTGGCCCTATCCTTGCCTAGGAGTCATTTAAATATTGTTTTACCAAGAAATAAATTAATAAAAGGATCCTGCATCAGAATGACTTATTTCAGAAGATATTTATAAGCCCCATCACCTTGAAAATGACTTACAAATATGAAATCAAATGTAAATTAAAACAATTTTTATAAAAGTAACAATAGCATATGTAATGTAAAATAGTGTTTTATTATTTAAAAACAGTTAATCATTCAAGATAAAATACTCAAAAACAAACTGAATCTCATAATCACAACATTGGGTGAAAAATAAATACATTGTGATATCTGTCTTATAAAATGTAGAGCATGCAAACAACTCTACTTATTATTGAGAGAGACGCATATGCAAAAAATTAAGAAACGCATGGTAATGATAAATATCAAATTGAGGAGAGTGTATAACTTTATAGGGACGTAAGGGGATTACAATTAGCAAAAGGCACATGAGGAATTTTTACTGAGGGAGTAATGTTGCCTTTAGAAAAGCTAGTTGTGGATACATAGTTTGTTCATTAGAGTATTCTTGACACATTTTTGTTTGTCTGAAATAATTTCAAAATAATAAAAATTAACACATAAAACATATTGCCTACAATCCAAGAGGAGCTGTAAACTATGTCCATGTTTTTCCTTTGCTATACTACCTCCAACAGGCTCTTTAGAGTTTCAAGGGAGGTATAATCCACCTGATGATTAGGTTGCTTGCTTCTCCATGTTTGGCCTCTTTCTGCTGTTGCACTGAATCATGACTGGTGTTACAGAAAAGAAATATTAAGCTGTAATTATCTAATATCACCTATTTTTCCAATCTATAATAGCTTTATTTTTATAAAGTAAAATTAGGAACATGGCTCAACTTCTTTCATCTATGTATCCAGAATAATGATCCTTAGAAAAGCACTAGGATTTTTTAGTATAAATAAAATTCCTTCCATTCATGGATACATATATGTTTCTCTAACTCCTAATATCCAAGTCCTGAAGAATGTGTGAAGAGGAAAACACCCTTGCAAAATTGTTGGCACTGAGATTAAAAGTGCCAATAAAAACTGAATTGTGATTCATTCTTTTATGGCCCTGGGAGGGCTTAGTGTGATATTACAAAATCACATGCTGAAAAGTCTAAAATGAAACTTAGAGATAAACACTCTCACTTTACAGAAAAAAAAATACACATATCTATGTAGTTCTGAATTTGTACCAGAACTCACATTTTTCAAAGTCTAGTCTGTAAGGAAAAGAAAGAAATGCCAGACACAAGAGAAAATAGGCAGATTATGAGAAACTAAAAAGAAAAATCAAAATTGCTTTGAATTTTGTTTGTTTTAATCAGCAGAATTGAACTGTAAAACCTGGGAACAAACACTTGGGTGATAAGACCAATAAAGATTCAAAAAAGTGATTGCTAAAAAAATTTAAAAAAAGAAGAAGCCTAAAACTTTCAGTAAATGTGACTTCCTTTCCCACATTTGATTATTAATTTCTTTAAACAGTAAATTTCTACAAAAGAAAGAAGAATGCAAGAATAGGTTAAAATAGGTTTACGCAATTTCCAAGTGGTTGGGATTTAGCATCCGAGCATTTACAAAAGTAGGAAAGAGTTGTACAGCAGCAGGATTTTTTGGTGGATTTTTAAAAAATATATTTTATTGATTTTCCACAGAGAAGAAGGGAGAGGGACAGAGAGCTAGAAACATCGATGAGAGAGATCGATCAGCTGCCTCCTGCACGCCCCCACTGGGGACGTGCCCGCAACCAAGGGACATGCCCTTGACCGGAATCGAACCCGGGACCCTCCAGTCCGCAGGCCGACGCTCTATCCACTGAGCCAAACCGGTTTGGCTTTTTGGTGGATTTTGAAGGGATTCTTTAAATGCCCTGTGACACAGGGAAGAATCAAAGGTTATATTTACTTCAGTCATAACTTTTAGTGATTAGAAGAGCAGTGAAGCCACAGAGGATAATTGAAAGCAGAGTAAGGACCAGGCAGCAGATAAACTGACCTCTACCAGTAACAGAAGTGGAATTGAGATTTAGGTTTCAGAAATGCAACCGCTGTATATTTCAATTCCAAATATTTTAAATGGACGATTATATCCCCACTCAATTGCGTTAGCTAAAAAACATGACAATCAATGTGAACCATAATCTTTATCAGTGCTCATATTTAATAGCTCACCTTTCCTTCCATAATAGTTGATATGATAATTTAACTAAAGATAAACATATGCCCCTAGTCAGATTCTCTAATAATCTGTTTTAAATTCTAAATTCAAATAAATATATTATCCCATATGTTTGATAAAAAAAACTTTGCCAATAAAATTTTATATTTAAAAGAACATATAAACATACTAACACTAATACCCATGTTTACTTTTGTATATTAAGATAATCCATTTAGTTTCCACTTTAATAACTTATTTAAAATGAAAATACCAAGTAGAAAGGATTATACAATGTTACATAAAAACTACATATACACAAACAGAATGTGTATTTTTTACTGAAGAATAAATATGCGTATACATTTATGTGATCCCTATCCCTCTGCATCCTGTTTATGCGTGTGTGTGTGTGTGTGTGTGTGTGTGTTTGGGGTTTTTTGGGGGGTTTTATGCCCATATTTTCTTTTCTTTTTTTAATTCTTTATTGTTTAAAGTATTACATGAGTCTCCTGATGAACAAAAATAAAACAAGAGACATGGAAGCATCGAACAGACTATACAACCTATGAGGGAGGGTGGGGGGTAAGGGGGTAAGAGATCAACCAAAGGACTTGTATGTATGCATATGAGCAAAGCCAATGGACACAGCCAGTAGTGGGTGGGCTTGTGCTTGGGGGAGGGGATGGTGGGGGAGAGGTCAATGGGGGAAAAAGGGAGACTCATGTAATACTTTAAACAATTTTATGCCTGTTTGACAGTCTTGGTGTGCGCAAGCAACATGCATTACAAATAGGCAGATTGTATTTCCCTGGTGAGGAAATAAAATCATTTTAATTATATACTTATCACCTCTCTACAGCAGAAGCAGTTTAGAAATACATTGGGTAAAGTCATAAAAGAGTGAATCAAGAGCCAAGATACTGGGTGAAAAGATGATGTAAATAAGAAGATGACATAACTTGAAGATGTGTTTCTATTTGTCAGTAATACAATAAACCATCATTCTAGTGAATGCACAATCATTGGTTGTAATTGTTTAAAAACAAATAAGCTTGTCCATGGGGCTTTAATTATCTTGATCTTACCTGATAAAAAGGAAATACAATTTTCATCAGGGAAGTAGACACAGCTCTATGGCTAAGACAGCAATCCACCAATGTTCATTTCTAGGACCAAGTCCAGTTTCAAATGCTCTGGGTCGCTGCCCATTAAATATGAAAGAATTAAACCTTTCTCGGCCCAAGGTGGTGAAAGAAAAAGCAGGATTCCAAAATCATTCTTTCCTTCTTTAAAAAAAAAAACAATTTTAAAACACTACTAAAAGCAGATCATCACGTTAAATGTTACAATATCAAAAACTTCCTTTCCTCACACCCTGCCTCACTTCACTTCTAAAATGCCATCCTATGTGTTTTCAAATTCTATTCCTGGGTTTTACATTATTTCTGCACTTCTGGATAATTATGGTATCGAGTACCCTAAATAGGCTATTTTGCTTCATTGCGCTACAATTATATTACAGAACCAATTAAACTATGTCAATGCAATTTTCCACATAAATGGTGTTGACAGCAACTGATACTGCTGCTCAGAGCCTGTAGAAATGGGCAAAGTCCCAGTTGGGATATTAATTTTCCTGTTGCTAAAATGAATCAGCTCATTTCCTTTTTTCTTCTTCATTTTTTTAGCTACCTATTTTCTACCTTCTGTTTAGAATTCACTAGTCTTGAGCCATGACTTTAACAACCAGGTCTAGAAAAAAAGGACCCATTCTAATGAAATGACAATTTAGCTAAAGAACATCAACACATACACTCTTAACTGTCCTCAACACTTTTCCTTATCTCAGAACTTACTTAAACTTCTATATAGTCTTCGTCCTTGGTTTTGTTTATTTAAAATACATTATTATATCATCTATGCACGAGGAACAAAATTCAACAGGTAGCATATATTATTTCTGGTTAGTGTTTCAGAATTCTTAGAATATATTCACAGAAGTGGGATTGCTGGGTCAAACAGCAGTTCCATTTTTAATTTTTTGAGGAGACTCCATACGGTTTTCCATAGTGGCAGCACCAGTCTGCATTCCCACCAGCAGTGTCCTAGGGTTCCCTTTTCTCCATATTCTCAGTAGCTCTTGTTGTTTGTTGACTTATTGATGGTAGCCATTCTGGGGGGTGTGAGGTGGTGATACCTCATTGTGGCTTTCATTTGTATCTCTCTGATGGTTAGTGACATTGAGCATTTTTTCATGTCCCTTGGCCATCTGTATGTCCTCATTGGAGAAGTGTCTATTTAGGTTCTTTGCCTTTTTTTTTTTTAATTGGACTGTTTGTCTTCCTTTTGTAGAAATGTGTTGAGTTCTTTGTATATTTTTGAAATTAACCCCTTGTCAGATGTATCACTGGTGAATATGTTCTCCCATATCATGGGTTTCCTTTTCATCTTGGTGATGGTTTCTTTTGCTGTGTACATTTTTTTTTATTTTGATGTAGTCCCATTTATTTTTTTCCTTTATTTCTCTTGCCCTAAGAAAATGTATCAGTAAAAATTCTCAGTGAGATGTCTGAGATTTTACTGCCTATGTTTTCTTCGAGGACTTTCAGGAATCCTGAAGCATCAATCAGAAAGAATATGTGCACCCCTAAGTTCACAGCAGCATTATTTACAATAGCTAAGATCTGCAAACAGCCCAAATGTCCATCAGTAGATGAGTGGATAAGAAAGCTGTGTTACCTTTATACAATGGAATACTATGTGGCTGTAAGACAGTATGGAGGGACCTGAAGACCATTATACTAAGTGAAATAAGCCGTCGGAGAAAGACAAATATCACATGATCTCACTTATATGTGAAATCTAATGAACAACATAAACTGATGAACAAAATAGGTCCAGAGACATGGAGATATGAACAAATGAACAAATCTCAGAAGTAAAAGGAGGGGAGAGATTAACGAAAGAATTTATATGCATACGTGCACGACCCAAGGATGGCCTGGGGTGGGATGAGGTCTTGATGCGGGGGGGGGGGGGGGGGGGGGTAGGGGTCTGGGGAGAGGGGGATAGAGTACATCTATAATAATGTCAACAATTTAAAAAATTGTTTAAAAATCCACAGGCAGCTATGCACAGACCACAGACTTGAGAACCGAGCTCTCTCAGACTTTTTTTAAGGTCAATTTATTCTGAATGAATTTATAAGAATAATTTTGCTATCTTTCCAAATAAGCATTTCTGTATATTTTCAAGTTTAAATGCTATATTCAAGTAATTTTCATTTATATATAAAGATAAATACAGCAATCAAAAAACTTATTTAGCATTGCACAGCATCACACAAGCTGCTTTATGAAAAAAAAGGAGCCATTTGTAAACCCAAATGTTATGCTAGGGTCTACAAACATGCATTCCTATTGCAGAAAAAGCTGAGTCTGTCTCCTTTAACCTCAGAAGTTCTTCTGGAATTTACATAACAGAGCTTAGACAAGATCATAACCTCAACAGGGATTAAAATGGTGTTCAAAATATACCATTAAACTGAATGTCTACATATTCCTTTAATAAACTTTTCTATACTTTAGCAGTGGTTCTCAACCTTCTGGCCCTTTAAATACAGTTCCTCATGTTGTGACCCAACCATAAAATTATTTTTGTTGCTACTTCATAACTGTAATGTTGCTACTGTTATGAATCGTAATGTAAATATCGGATATGCAGGATGGTCTTAGGCGACCCCTGTGAAAGGGTCGTTCGACCGCCAAAGGGTTCGCAACCCACAGGTTGAGAACCGCTGCTTTAGAGGAAGCATCAGGATAAAAACCCAGAAAGCCTTCATTCAACAACATCCACCAAGTGACAGCCACTGATTTGCAGAAGTTAGTGTGAAAAGGTGCTAAAGCCTGCTTGCTCCTAGCTGAGGCACAGAGGGGTTAGACTAGGGTAAGGTCTGAGGGAAGAGATTCTATTTGTTTTATTCATATCTTCACTGGGTTCTGAATCATTAGGTTTTCAATTTTAAGAAAGGTTTTAAGTTTCTTTCTGCTTCATTTCAGAAGTTATTTGAAAGAAGACAGTTTGGGCCTTCCAGATATGCTGGCCAAGGCCACCAGACTGATGCATTGTCACTTGCCATTTGTAACACTACCCAGAAACAAGACATAGACTCATTCTAAACCACAGGAGTAAGTGTTCTGCAGCAACAAATGAATAAAAAAGTATATAGATAAGTTAGAATGACAGGTTAACCTGGTTTAGAAGGTGCCTGTGGATAAGAAGTATGAACTGTAATGTTGCTTGATTTCTGGAAACTCTAAAATTAGAAGATGTGAAAGATTTAGTGAGTGAAAAACATCCTGGAGTCCAATCTCCTATTAATATTTATCTTCAATCTTGCTTACTAAGAACCCCCTACACATGAGAGAGAGATATAGGACACAGGAAATGAGACCATTAGGATAATTTTCGGTTGATCTGCTCTTATTGTGTACTCCCATCTGAAGGGTCTGTACTTCTTTAAAGTATGTCATGAAAAATAGAGAGTATAGAACTTGAAAATGCAATCTATAGACAAAACCATTTTTTATTAGCATGACTGGTGTAGGAGGGTTTTCAGCATCTAATGGGTAGAGATTAAGGATGCTACTAAAATATTCTACAGTCACATGACCTTCTCCTAATCCTTACCCCCAGCAACAAAGAATCATTCAGTTCAAAATGTGAACAGTGCCAACGTTGAGAAACCCTGACTTGAGGGACACACTGTTAGTCAATGGCATGTTACTTTGAACAAATCATAAGCAATTGCTCTCTTATTTGGATCTTTTCAAAGATTTTTTTTTTCTCCTCCTAAAAACCCCTTTTAAGAGAGTTCCAGTATTATATGTTGTTATTTACTTAACTTTTTTTCACACTTCAGCTTCTAATTTTAATTTGTTACTGGAAATTTTATTCAGTATCTTTTACAAGCTTCAGATGTCTTTGTAACAACTCAGGACAGTTCCTACTGTTTTGTTTTGTTTTGTTTTTTAACACCTTCCAATATCCTATCTTCTATGACAGCTTATAGATTACCAACCTTTGTAGTGACCTCCCCAACCTAGACCTAACCAAATGTTTACGTAGCTCCCTCTTCCCTTGCTAACCTTCCCTTGCTAACCTACCGTGCATACCTCTTTTGAGGCTACTGTGTTCTCTTGAATCTTGCCAGGATTTAGTGATCACCTAATGTAAATCCCTATCTTATTAATCAATAAAATTGAAAAGGAGCAAGTTAATAGCAAAGCGAAGGTAAAACTCTAGGCCTCCTGACTCCTAGTTGACCATAATTTTTAGGATACAACACTGCCTCAAACCTGACAAAATACCCATATGCATTTACATCTGTTTGTATTAATACTCTTAATCTAGCTAGAACTAACAATCAAGTTAGAGAAACCTACTAATTTGTAAAAAAAATTGTTTGATGTAATTTGCTTTGTATATTAATATGTTAGCTCTGGCACTAAATACATGTAAAGATATTGCTTATAGAAATAAAAACTGATTTTTTACATGTCAGATTGCCTCTTCATGGGCTTTATTGTCAACAATATGGATCTGACTTCTATAAATGATAAATATAATGTTTTATTTTAAAGATAGTAGTAATGAGTAAGCTTGATAATCAGAGAACGTGAAGAAACTCTGGCATCCAGAGGGAAGAACAATGGGAATTCTCACATCTACTCTAACCTGCTATCCAGTATTTATTTTAATTTAAATCGATGCTAGGAGGGGAATTACAGAATAAAGGCAAGTGATGAGTACTGATGATGATAGAAGGAAAAAACATTGCAGATGGAAAGATCTTCTCTGAGGGAAACCAAGCTAAGCAAATGGCCCCAAAATGTGAGCTTACCACCACCAAACCCAAGGTGTCTGGGTGTTTTCCTTTCTCTTCCTACGGAGACAAGATTGTCAGGATGTCAAGCACCTGATTGAACTCTGCCGCACTGCACTGCGAATTCCAAGGCTATGTGTGTCATTCTGTCCATGTGTTTCCAATTTAACATGCTCTTTCTCTCCAGATAGCTTTACAAATAGCTAAGCACACTTAATGTGGTGACCCAACCAGGAAGTATGTGTCAGACTGCTAACTCAGATGCCTTTCAAATGATTGTCTGGACAGGCAAAACATCACCAGCAGCAATTCCTTGCCAGGGATTTCTATGGCAGTCAGCCGTCTAATCGGGATATAAACTTTCTTATGACCTTGGCTGCTGTTTCACTGTAATTATCTTAGACCTGCAGGTAAAATCTAGGCATTTGCATGACTGTGGAATTTTTATGGAAATGAACATCAAATATATGGAATGTAAGGCTGTGTAGAACAATGAAGAAGCAACAGATGTGAAGGAGCGAGAAGGGAAAAACAAGAGGAACCAGATGGTTGACACCCTTATGAAAAATGAATATGTGATGCACAATTACCCTCTTGGTAGAAATAGAAATACTGTAGCCTTAGAGTATTCAGTGCCCAGCTTAATCTTTTCGTATTTTGCATTGTTCCGGCTCCTTGCCACTCTACTACAATGCTGACTCCGGGACTTTTACAATGCTGCAGTATCATATTTGTCATGGAACACTGAAACGCACAATTAAATAATAAAATTAACCATGAGGTCATATTAGATCTGAATGGTTGTTTGAGTCTGTTAATACTAAAGACAAAGAAAAGAAACAAAAAACTCTTAATATGTTCCTAATAAAAAGAGTGGCAAATTTAAGAAAGGTAAGTGCATAACATGGTAATTAGATATAAATGCATCCCATACAGGTGCAAACATTTCAAATTTATGTATAAAATAGCATCAAAAAGTCCACCTTTATTTAAATCCACATTTTCTTCCCCCAAATTTTGTAAGATATACCTCCACTAATATGTTCAAACACACATGCATGCATTACAAATATAAAATCATGACACAAAAATTCCATATGTACAGTCAATAATTTAAGATATGGTTTTTTGTACTGCAAAACCATTCAGTGCAGTTTATCATAACCCAGGCTAAAAGACATTACATCTTGTGTCTACAGTGAGAGTTCTCAGAAACATCCCACATACCTGGAATGCAAAAGCCCCTTAGAGACCCAGATAAAAAGTAACAGAAAGGAGGACTAAGACATAATAAGAAACATTGGCAAATTCGCTTTAAGACTTACTTGTGGTATTTTTCCCAAGCTAGTTTCTTTACGTGAACAGAGAACTGTATAATGCTTTTTTAAAGGGAGACAAATAGAGAGGAAGGAAGTACATTTTGCTCTAACTCTAATTGGTCCTAGACTAAAGGACATGATGAGGTATTCATTTGCATACCAGTTCTAGTGAAGAGACTATTTGACTAATTGGTATTTTCAGGTTATCAAGTAATATCTAACTGTAATTAGTTTATTGGTTATAAAATGAATGTAAATAAGCTTCACCACCTGTTTGAGTGAATGTTACATTAAGGTTATTAGAACTCTTTGAAGATAAATACAAGAAATGATATGGGCTTTATGATGCTGCTATACCTGTCTAAAACTTGCCTGTTCTTTTGAATACGTAAAAGTCAATGGAAGGCCCAGCCCGGTGACTCAGTTGGTTGAGCATAGTCCATATCCCATACACCAAGAAGGTTGTGGGTTTGATTACAATTTGGATGTGTACAGAAGGCAACTCATCATTGTTTCCCTTGCACATCAATGTTTCTCTCTCGAATTGCATCTTTAAACAGATTCCAGTAAAGCACCTCAACTTTGACAATGTGTTAAATTTGCATATGCAAGTAATTAGAGTATATTTTAAGGCAGTATACTCTTGTGCAAATCTTTGTTCCCTATTACATTGAGGTGTACTTAAGGAAATGATCTTGTTTTATTTTATCCAAACTTTAGCACAATAACTGAGACAGCATTCATATCTATTGTATGTAGAAGTGATGGATGGATAAGGGGGGGTGGGGAGGCGGGGAGAGACAGCAAAAAGAATGAGTTAATAAGCTGTCACCCAAGAAATTATCTTAACAATAAAATGACTGGCTTTGGCAAGTAGCATTTTAAAGACCAACTCTTCCACCAAGAACAATTATAAAATCTCAAGATAATCCAGCTCTTTGAGGGCTTTAGAAAACAACATGGGTAGCCAGGATTTAAAATGACAAGATATATATTATATATATATATATATATATATATATATATATATATGTATATATATATATATATATACACACACATATATATATATATATATACCTATACATATATACATATATATATATATATATATATATATATATATATATATTGAAGTGAACCCACAGTTCTCTGTTTCTGGTCTTGCAAAGAAGATAAGAGAAGTCAGAATGAAGCAGCTAAAGTGTATTAAAGCTGAGCAGAGTTTTTGATAGTCTCAAGATGCCAGGGGGGCAAAAATTCCTACCAAAGGAGAAAGACCCTGATTTTAAAAAAAAAGAAAAAAAAAAGAAAAAAAAGTAGACTTTCCATTAATACTCCCCCAGGGTTGCAATCTAGGAATAAAAGCAAACTAGAAATATTCAAGCCCCTGGACATACTGAAAGTCAGACACAAATTTCTCATTCCCTAATTGGGTCAAAGTAATGTGTTCAAATTCTATGTCTGATAGAAAAACTAAACACTGGAAAAATAAAGCATTATCCTGAGGCTGCATACACTGAGTGGCCAGATTATTATGACCACCTGACGTTTGTTGGCAAATTAGCTATAATTTCGCGCTGAAGTTGCTAGAGGGGCAGACCATTATAAATAGGGAAGCAGGTTGTTTACCACGACAGTAGAAGTGATTTTTTTTCTGGAGCTATGGGTAAACAATGCGATTTAACAGCCTTTGAACACGGGATATATATATATATATATGGAAGCAGGTGGTTTCTACTGTCGTAGTAAACAACCTGCTTCCCTATTTATAATGGTCTGGCCCTCTAGCAAGTGCAGCACGAAATTATAGCTAATTTGCCTACAAACATCAGGTGGTCATAAAAATCTGGCCACTCAGAGTAAATTTTGTACTGAATATGCAAAGTATTCAATAAAAAATTGACAGGTATACCAGGAGATAAGACTAAGTGACTAAAACCCCCAAAATACAATGAAAAATAGAAATAGACTTACAAATGACTCAAACAATAGTGTTATCAGATATAACCTTTTAAAATGCTATATTTAATAATCTCATAATATTAAATGACAACATGGAGAATTTAACCTAAAACTAAAGACTGTAAACAAATTATCAAATTAAAAATTTGTAATTGCTGTATATAATAACTAAGGTTAATAACACAACATAGCATATTAACCATTATAGAAAGAAGTACTAGTGAAAAGGAATCAAATTAGTAAAAATTCCCATGAAAGCAAAGAAATAATTTTTAAAAAAAGACAGAATGTAAGGAACATGTTGGACATGGTGAAAGGTCTATCATATATATATATATATATATATATATATATATATATATATATGTATTTGAAATCCTAAAAGAAAACTAGAAAGAGAAAAAAGAAGAACCCATATTTAAATGGTACTAGCCAAGATTTCCAAAACTGATCAAAGACCTCAAGCAACAGAATTTAAAATTTCTATAAACCTAAAACAAAATAAATACAAATAAAGCATCTAGGTGCACTTCTGATTCTGAAAATCAAAGGTAAAAGAAAAAAAACTTAAAAGCAGCAAGAGACAAAATAAAAAATACTCTCAAATAAGCAACCATAAGATTGCTGATTTACTAACAGGATTAAGTGATAAGACAATAGAAAGTTATTTTCAAACTTCTAAATCAAGATAAGTTATAACCATCATTCCTTACCTAGAAAGATACTTCTCAAAAATAAATGGCAATTAAAGATTATATCAAACAAACAAAAATAGAGAAAATTTATTAGCAATAGATCCATGCCAAATACATACATACATATATAAAACCCTAATATGCAAATAGACCGAATGGCAGAACAATTGAACAACCTGTCGCTATGATGTGCTCTGATCATCAGGGGGCATGCGCAGAACATGGTGGGAGTCAGCCATGGCGGGATGGTAGAGCAGGTGAGCAGGGGCGCCAGACCAAGGTGGAGCACCGGTTGCTGTCATCAGGGCAAGCCTCTAGTGGTTACTGAAAACTCTTTGCTCCCACATACCGTGGTCCCACCCAGTGCTTGCACCTGCTGCCAGCGCTGGCCCCACTTGCACCCACTGCTGGTGCCAGAGCTGCTGCTCACACCTGCTGCTGGCGCCCAGCACCAGCCCCAATTGCTTGGAGCCGTCAGCGGGTGCAAGTGGTGGCTGCCAGCCCCAATCACCTCTGAGGGCTTCTCCACCTCACCCTGCTCCTAAGGGGCAATCGGAGCAGCAGCCACTGCTCACACCCGCTGCTGGCACCAGTCCCAATCGCTCCGTGCCATCAGCAGATGGGAGCGGGACCTGCGCTGTCAGTGCATGGGAGTGGTGGCAGCGGGAGTGGGGATGCCAGCAGACAGGGGACCGGGGGCCGTGGTGAGAGGGGCCAGGTGGGGACACAGAGGATGAGCTGAGACCCACCCTTGTGCCCACTGCAGCCTCACGGCGCACAATTCCTTTCAAGGTGCACGAATTCATGCACTGAGCCCCTAGTGTGTGTATATATATAACCTAATATGCAAATCGACTGAACGGTGGAATGACCAGCAGAATGACCAGTTGCCATGATGTGCACTGACCACCAGGGGACAGATGCTCAATGCAGGAGCTGCCTCCAGCCCACAGGCCCTGACCGGCAGCAGCAGGGTGTGGGGCCTGTGAACAGGCGGTGCAAGGCCAGCCAAGGTGGATGCGAGTGGGGGTCCTGATTGCCCTGCCAGTCGCCCCACAGATCGCCCCTGATTATGGCCAGGCCTAGGGACCCTACCTGTGCACAAATTTCTTGCACTGGGCCTCTAGTAACTTAAATATGTGACTAGAATAGCAAAAAAGGTTAAATGGATAAGACATACTTAACATTGCTTCATTGTCTAGAAGGTGAAAATACTACAAAAGGACTAATTTCTAGCAGACTTTGCAAAAGGGCTAATTTCTAGCAGACTTTACTGAGTAAAAAATTCATGTGTGGTACCTAAATACATTGGCAAACTATGACTAAGAGCCAAATCCAACTAACCACCTATTTTTGTATATGCTGAAAGTTAGAATGGTTTTACATTTTTAAATGGTAGGAAAAAAATCAAAAGAAAAATAGAATGTTGATAGTGTGTTTTGCAATAAGTTATACATTACTCTAGATCTTTGCAATTATTAGTTCAATTTAATTGTTATATCAACCCCCATGACATACGTACTGTGACTCATGGTGTAGATGAGGAAATTGAAGCTACTGAATAGGTCAAATGGGCACACAGTTAAGGATGACATATTCATATACTCAGGGAGTCCTATTCCAGAGTCTGTGTTCACAGCACCAAATGTTATCCAAAACTAGGAGAGCGATATGTAGGTATCTAAGAGAAATGCAGATGGCACATTCTTTGACTTGTATCTTTGACTTTTTTAAAATCAAAAACCTTTATAAAGACTTAGAACTTGTTACAAACTGTGACCATCATAAAAGCCACCGACCCGTACATTTTGAATGAATTTTATGATACATAAATTGTCTCAATAAAGCTGTTGAAAAAACAAAAATATAATAATAATAAAAAAAGACTTAGAACTTCTGTGAAAGCTGCTTAGATAATTCCAATCTACAACTGTTTTCCTTGCTCTGTTTCCAACATCATTACATTCTTTCCTATGTATTACATTAGAAATACTCTCCAATTAATTACTTGCGTGTTCTATTCTCCCCAGCAAGAGTGTAAGTTCTTTTGGTTCCAAGAAGTTTCATACAATGCCTGCACTCATCAGTGTCACAATAATTAGGTAGATAAAATAAGGAATTATTGATAGCCATTGGTACAGATGAAAGAAAAAATGCTTGAAGGGCACCATCTTTCCATTAATTATAGAAACTTACTTTGCCTATCTGGAAAATTAGGAGGATTTGAATTGATTGGCATCATGACCCATCTGATGGCTGCTTCTTAAACACACAATGTAGCATCTCTCTCTCCCCAAGGCAGTTTAAAAAGGATGATCAGGTAGATGATAGATAGATAGATAGATAGATAGATAGATAGATAGATAGATAGATTAGATAGACATATAGCTAGAATAACACTGGAAAGCTCTAAAATCTTTTTAGGCTATTACAATAAAATTAATTACAGTGTTTATCTATTTATCTATTTTAAAAATTATATTAGTTAAATGCCTAAAGAACAAAATAAATTTGGAAAAATCAAATACAATTTCTCAGTAAATTTCTAATATCTTCTGATATATTAATCATGTGATTTAGCCATTCATTCATTGTGCCCAAAATCATTTTATTAAATACACAATATCTTACATTCATATATTAACTTAAATTTTAAAGTGTTTCATATTCATCAGCTCATTTTTTGCACTCATTTATTTGTTATAGCTCTCAACTGCAAGCATTTAGAAAGTAGAACCAGCTAAACTTTTTTGTTATAATAAAAATCATAACCAAAATTTCTTGAGTGTTTATTATTTTAAATGTCCCTTATGTGTTATCTCATTAAGCTCTCACACACACAAAATTTGACATGAGAAGTATTATTATCCTTAGTGTACAGACTGGGGAGATCACACACATCAAAATTAGTGGGAACAGAATTTAAAACCTGGAAGTTTGCATCCTGAGCCAGACTGCACTGCCTAAGAAAAAATAATGTAAAGCCTCATCATTAGGTGAAAAATACAGATAAAGGTCAGGACATATTTTTTTAAATAACTGAATGTGAGTTAAGAACATCAAACTTGAACACAGATTTTTCTGACTTCCGACCTCGAGTCAAGACTCTTTTACCTTGGAATTATAAACTACAATATCACTTGCAAACTGTACACACTCTGGATAGCAATTTGGAAACAGCTGTTAAATTTTTAAAGCACATAACCTAATCTAACAGATTTTTGTGTGTGTGTTTTTTTGGGGGGTAGGTGTTTAATCTTTATTGTTATAAGTATTATATAGGCCTTCCTTTCCCCCCTTTACTTCTAGAAACTTATCCTAGAGCTAAATTTGCACAGGTATGAAATAACACACATACAAAAATATTCATTATTGCATTTTTGTAACTTATTTGCTCACTATCAATTGCTCACTCTTTAAAGAAATCGATCACTGTCACAAAATGAAATGGAAAATAATGTAACAGTTCTATAGGTACTGATAAGAAATTATCCTAAAATGTAGTAAAGAAAGAGACATGAAGAGAGCAAACAAAATGGGTTCTCATTTTTTTTAACAAAAGGAATATGTGTATGTATGTAGAGAAGATTTCAGCTAGATATTAAAAGAATTGGTTGCAGTGTGCCTCTGGAGAAAAGAAAAAATGGCTTAAGCATCGGTATAGGAAGAAAAGCATTTTTCACTAGATTACCTCCTATAGTTTAAATTTTGGTATCAATGCATGCATTACCATAGAAATACAAATTAATAAAATATTTAAAATTTAAAAAATTAATAATAATTCCTATGCCTACTTTTGTAAATTGTGCAATGAGCGGAGCTTCTACATGAGGATAACAACCACTAATTCTAACCAGAAATTCTCAAACTTGAGAAATGAGAAAAATCAAACAGTAGTAAATTAAAGAAAACAAAATGTTTACTTGTACTAAGTAGGATTGCCTTTAATTAAACAACATAAGTAAACGGTGTCTGGTACAAAATTTGGCCTGCTATGTTTCTTTCTAAATTGAATACAATGGATTATTTTCAATAGTTTCTCAGTCTCCCTCAAACATCTCTCTCTCTCTCCCCTCAGTTTCTATCTAACCTTCTTTGGTGAGTGTTGTAAACACTCAATTGATTTTTTTTTAAATGGCAATAAGGTAGCAAAATAAGATAAAAACACCTTTCTTTTCTATATTCCTTACCGCAGGTACAAAAACATGTCAATTTCTTCAAAACTAATTTTTTTCTAAGAAACAATCTGCAAAGGACAAATGTTAGCTGATGGCAATCAAGGACTGTAATAAGAAAAGTTTGCCACCATTGCTTAGGGTTTGTAACTAGGAAACCTATTTTGACTGTATGTCTTGAAACAGGCTTAATTACTTAGCTACGGGAAGGGGGAAAGGAATACTTCTGTTTCCAATATTCATGAAAAAAAAAACGCCTCAATGTTGGAGAAAAGATACATTTGGACATGCTGAAGTCGCATTCTCTCCCGGCTGAAATGTTCTGGAGACACTGCGCAGACCAGGCTGCTGCGCTTCTGCTTCCCCTGCCAGCTCTCCCCAGACACAAGGCATTGATTATTTAGAAGATAAATCTAAGCTGCATAATTTGGAAGAAAACACACACAGAAATACACCCCACCCATGGGCTTACAAAAGGAGGAGCCTCTCTCCACTAGAGATCTGCTTATTTTTGTAATTAATACCTTGTAGGAAAGCCTTCTTATATGTTTTTGCTTAAGGGCTAGAATCTAATTGGGTGCCTCTAAGAAAGATGTCAGCTTATCTCCCTAAGCAAAGGAAGCTAGACATTTCTTAGCAATAGGCTACTTTCACAAGTTTGATAGTCAGGATTTCTTACAAGGTTTGTTTGGCAGTGATTGCACCATTAACAGACCCAAAGACAGAAGAGATCCCAATTTTCAAAACAAAACTCCTTCAAGTCTGTTATGTTTAATGCTGATCAGCCACCTTAATGGGTCAAACTGATGGTAGCAAAACCTTGTTCAGTTTAACCAGGGGCAAGAGCTTGGACGCATTTCCCAAAGATTAGTTCCCCTCACTCCTATTTTCCTTCCGTTCATATGCAAATGTGCATGCACCTCAAGGCCCCTTTCTTCCTGTAACCCAGCCAGGGACTTCCCCTCTAGCTGTAACCCCCATTTCCAATTTGTCCTGGTTCACTTTTCTTAAGTCTGCAACTTTGCCCTTCTTCATAAAGATCTGGATCCTCTCCAGCCCCCTGACTCATCTTATGTCCATGGTTGAGATTTCCCGCTACTCATCCCAGATTGTAACCTCTTGTCTAATTTCCTGTTCATGAAAGTTATTCATTTGGTCATTTATTCAATACTGGCGACTTAAGAAACATCCAAATCTATAGGGAATTTTTATGAATTTATTTGAGCCAAACTGAGGACATATGATGGGGAACAAGATCTCAAATGCTCCAGAGAATAACAGCTTTGCAGTTTCTTATATGCATTTGAACTTAAGGAGGGAACAGAAGGAAGATTACTTGGAAGCAGGGAAAACAAAGCGGAGATTGAATTACCGGATAGTTAACAAGTTTATGTGCTCTCTTGAGGGTGGTTATGGCCTATTTCAAAGGTGTGTTCATCTAGATTTACAGAAACAATGAACAGGATTGCTGACGGCAAAGATAAACCTCTTACTAAAGAAGTTATATGCCTGGGGTGTGACTATCTACCATGATCTGCCCCTGTTAGAAATTTATGATCAGATAACCCTGTGAGGTTACTTGCCATAGAACCCCTTTTTTTCCTACACAATAGCAAGAATACAACAGTAAACAAAGCAGATAAAATATGAGCAATGGAAGTATAGATAGCAATAGCAACCTTAATAATAATTGTCCTCCACATGGACCCAGTGCTGGGGGTGGAAAAGTTGTTTCTCAAAGACATCCTAACAAATAAACTAACTCTAGACACTTCAAAACAAGTGAATTAAGTTATATCTTATATATATCTGCATATATCCTTGGGGCTAAATAGTCTAAGTAAACAAAAAAGTAATATTTTTTTATTAGCACAAAAGTGCTAAAATAAAATAACGGAGATCATTATCAGATTTCAGATGAGCAAAGACTATCATATAACTAAACTGTGAAAGCAAAAGAAAGAGGAAAAAGAATTGTCCCCTGTAAAACTCTAACTCTACAACTAGGAGAAGACCACCAGGAAAATACTTCTGAACCAACTAGCTTCATGGTTTTTGGAAAGGAGTATTTCATGCAGCTCCCTCATTTTACAGATGGGAGCCCATGGACCAGAGAGGTTACAGAACAAAATTGCATAAATGTTAACATAACAGTGCTTCTTCTCTGTGACCTGGCTCCCCTGAGGCTGACTATATCCTCCCTCTCTGAGAGGAACTAGATCTTCTTCTGGAACATAAGGGAAACCCAGAAACAAACTTGCATCATAGATAAAATTGATCGATTTCTTATTAATTTATTCTTAACCTACCTCACTGAGCTGTAGCAAACAAGGTAAGAATACTTATGACATTACAAGGATCTTTGTTAAAAATAATAACCAAAGGAAGGAAAAACAGGAGGGAGACAGGGGCAAACTTTGCATTCACCTGGACTAATTGCAGACCCTCTGACTTCTTGCAATGCCCACCACACATTTCCATGCCCAGCCCAAAGAGCGGTTTATTAAATGTTAAATGGGAGCCAAAACCGGTTTGGCTCAGTGGATAGAGCGTCGGCCTGCGGACTGAAGGGTCCCGGGTTCGATTCCGGTCAGGGGCATGTACCTGGGTTGCGGGCACATCCCCAGTGGGAGATGTGCAGGAGGCGGCTGATCGATGTTTCTCTCTCATCGATGTTTCTAGCTCTCTGTCTCTCTCCCTTCCTCTCTGTAAAAAATCAATAAAATATATTTAAAAAAAAAAGAAAAAAAAATGTTAAATGGGAGCCTTTCTGGCCTCAAGCCATGCAGGCACATAGATGTGGAGATGCAGAGAAAGGAAGAACTGAACCCAAGAAATGTGTGTGTGTGTGTGTGTGTGTGTGTGTGTGTGTGTCTATAGATTCCTTTTCTATCTCCTGTTAGTCTCACAGTCCAAAAAAGTGAGAATTCATATTGTGAAACCTAATGGCCAGCCCAAACTCGACTTTTTTGTACCCCGAGATGGTCTTATCCTCTACCACAATGCAAGGACTAATAAAGGTCAGTTTCCTTTTTTTTCATTACTGAGATATACTTGACATACAATAAAGTAAGCATAAAGTGTACAGTTGACAAGTTATGACATATGCATTCACAAGGGCAGCCATTACCACAGTCAATATAGTGAATATACCCAACATCCCCCAAAGTTTATTCTTGCCTCTTTGAAATCCCTCCCTCTCCTTCTCCACTCTCTGCCTTCCTCCCAAATCTGATCTGTTTTCTGTCATTGTAGACTAGTGATTAGTTTGCATTTTCTAAAGTTTTCCTATAGATAGGATCACACAGCATGTACTCTTTTTGTCTGGCTTATGTCACTCAGCATAATTATTTAAAGATTCCCCCACGTTCTGTGTGTACCAATAATTGCTAGGCAGTATCTCACTGTATTGACATAACATCGTATGTTTATTCAATCCTTTGTCACGGGACATTTGTTTTTTTTCCAAATGTTGTTGATGGCTATTACACATAAAGTTGCTATGAGCATTCATGTTGAGTTTTGTATTAACTTCTGCTTTCTGTTCTCTTCGCTTAGATAAATACCCAGGGATATAATGAATAGATCACATGGTGACTGTAGGTTTAACTTTTTAGGACACTGCCAAATCACTTTGCAAAGAGGTTTTACCGTTTAAATTCTTACCAACAGTGTATGAGAATTCCACTTCCTCCACATCCTTGCCAACACTTGTATGATCAGCCATCTAATTTGAGCCATTCTAATAGGTGAGTAGTAATACCACACTGTGTTTTAATTAAAATTTTCTAGTGAACATCATTTCATGTGCTTACTTATCATCAATCTATTTTCTTTGGTGACATGTCTGTTCAATGATATTTACACAGATTTTATTGAGCTGAGTATTCTTTATATATTCTGGATACAAGGACTTCATTAGAAATAAAATTTGTAAACAGTTTCTAACAGCACCTGTGTTGAGGATGTGAATTTTCTTTTTTTTTTTCTTAACAAATACTTTGAAAGATAAATTTTACAAGAAAAATGAACAAAAACTCATAGACACAGATAACAGCATGGTGGTTACCAGACGGAAGCAAAATGGGGGGGATAGTAAAGAGTAAAAAGGACCAAATGTATGGTGACAGAAGATTTGACTTTGGGTGGTGTGCACACAATGCAAGGATTATGTATCATAAAACTATACATTTGAAACCTATATAGTTTCTTTAACTGATATCACCTCGATAAATTTAATTTAAAAAATAGGAGTTTTAAATTTTGATGAAGTCTAATTTTTTTATAAATTATGTTTTTGTGTTGTATAGAACAAATCTTTGCCTAACTCAAAGTCATAACCATTTTCTCCTATGTGTTCTCCTGGAAGATTTATACTTATAGGTTGTGCATTTCAATTTATGATTCATTTTAAGTTAAGTAAGAATCTAAATTTTGTATATGAGTATCTAATTTTTTTCAGCACCATTCATTGAAAAAGTCTAAGTGGACTACAATTAAGGTATCAGCAGGGCTGTGTTCCTTTATGAGGCTCTAGGGGAGAATCCATTTCTTTGGCCCATCTAGTTTATCTCATTAAGATGAGCCCACCTGGATAATCCAGAATAATCTCTTCAGTTCAAAGTCAATTGATTATCAAAATTAATGTCATCTTCATCCTTAATTTCCATTGCCAAGTAACCTAGTATACTCACAGGTTCTGGAGGTCAGGATGTGTACATCTTAGGGAGGCTGAGCATTATTTTGCTTGCCCACATTTACTGAAATTCACATTTTCCTACTCTAAAATCCTTTCTCCATCCTTTATGATAAATCTGCTGCCATGGCCAATTATTCCACCACTCTGCAAAGGCTAATTCCCATTCTCCACCAGTTAACTTTGTCCTACAGCAATTATATGAACAACTAGAGGCCTAGTGCACAACATTCATACACTGGAGGGAGGGGTCTCTCAGCCTGGCCTGCGCCTTCTCTCAGTCTGGGACTGGGCCTAAGCCAGCAGGTGGACATCCCCCAAGGGGTACTTAGTGCTGTTGAGGAGATAGGAGAGGCTTCCGCCACCATCGCTGCGTTCACCAGTCGTGAGCCCAGCTTCTGGCTGAGTGGCCCTCCCGATGTGGGAGCGCACTGACCACCAGGGGGCAGCACCTGTGTTGAACGTCTGCCCCCTGGTGGTCAGTGTATGTCATAGCGACCAGTTGTTCTGCCTTTTGGTCTATTTGCATATTAAGGTTTTATTATATAGGATGTCCTTATTTAATATATGAAAGTCTATTCAGTGTCATAACATGCAATAAACCATGCATTCAATCAAGATATCTGTGTGTCTGATTCTATGTTTGAGAAGCATCATTGAAATATCCATGAAACTACCATCCTTGAGAAAGAATCTGTTATAGTAGGTTCATAAAATATATTTCTTCATTGAATGGGCTGTCATTTACAATCTTTTATGTAATTTTCAATTCTAAGTATTTTTATTGTGTAAAACCAAAATAATAATATAGTTATTATTTACTCAGTTCTTATATACCAGATATCTGTGAAACACTCATTCCCTTGCTTAATCCTCACAACAAACTCTATGAGGCAGGCTTTGTTTTCTCCATTACAGAGGAATCTTAGCTACAGACATTAAATAGTCTGCCAAAGACCATGTCTTTGGTGTGTAGGGGAAGCACTGTTTGATGCCTAGTCCATATTTTTATAACTGTGATACCACACGGCTATAATCTTATATTGTAGGGATCTACACACAGACAGACAGGGAAGCATTAGGAGAAACTCAGAGCTTGATCTCAAACCAACCCTTGACCTTCCCATAATGTCATTGTTTGTTGCTTGTATACTTTGTATTAATCAGCTTTAGCTAGGTTATGCTGCAGTAACAAATGAACCCAAAAATCTTTGTGGCTTTCAACAACAAAGATTAACTTCTCAATTCACATTGCATGTACATCACTGAAAGCTCCTCTCTGGAATAGGTTGAAGTCCTGGCAGAAGGACAACAGAGATGGAAACTCTGCAACGGTTGTTAAAACTCCACTGGAAAGAAACATACATCAGTTCTGCTCACTTTTCTTTGGTCAAACTAAGTCACAAGGTCAAGCTTAATGTCCACTAAGCAGAGAAGTATAATCTTCACACAGAAGGAGGCAATAAATCTGGGAGCAATAACAAAATCTATCATAAACCTCTTGCTTCATCCTTTCCTTCAATGGCTTACTCCAACATCTCCCATTCAACGTCTTTATCCATTGGTTTCTCTAGCTCTCAAACTCACTCTACATCTGTCCTTTGTCACAATGTGCTACTTTCTCTTCTTCCCTGTCTTAGTGCTTGCCAGGTGCACATCTGCTAAATGAACCCCTTTCAGTTAAGTCTGGGGATTTCCCCATATAAATGGCTCTAACAGAGCCCCAGTGTCCAGGGATCCACTTCTCTGGCATTAGTTTACATAGATATTTCCTGAATTTACTGAATGACTTGAGTCTGAATCTAAAAAAATGCGCATTCCATACTTAACAATGAATAGCCTGAAGGAGAGATGAGGGATCTCTACTACATGATTAAAATGTATTCTAGTTATAAAAAATATTAACCAAGAAGTATATAATTCTTGGTCATAACTTCCACTTCTAATTTCTTGCACCTGCACATGCTACCATTATTATTACATGTATGAGAAGTTACTAGATTATGACCTATACTCTTTATTTTCATGTAAAAATAGAATACATTTATTTTGCATTACTGAAATTTGTGTTCTCTTAAAAATTAAATTTAAGGTTAGTGTGGCTTTGTGTGGGTCAGTATAATTTTTTTAAATCATTCAATCTGATTTGGTTATGGTAAACATATAAAACTGTTTTAAATCATATATAAATTTTTCACATCTAAGGGCAGGAAAGGGTTTAACTAATCATTCTGAGAGGGTATCTATTATTTCCTCAAAATTTACAACATTATCAATACCAACTACGCCCTTAAACATTTCCTTGGTAAATAAAAAATCAGAGCCTAAATATTTACCCTGAGCATTAGCACTATATACCACTCTCCCACTTAACATTCACTCTAAAATATCCCTTAATCACCTCAAATACAATATATCTAATTATATCAATCATTTTCAGTTCATTTTCTCCTATCCATCCTTCATCCCTCATCCTCACACTCTGGTCCACTCTTTCTACATTCCCTATGTTGCTAAAATGTGTCATCACACCCTAACTAGTTTGGCTCAGTGGATAGAGTGTTGGCCTGCAGACTGAATGGTCCCAGATTCAATTCCAGTCAAGGGCATGTACCTTGATTTCGGGCACATTCCCAGTGGGGGATGTGCAGGAGGCAGCTGATTAATGTTTCTCTCTCATCAATGTTTCTAACTCTCTATACCTCTCCCTTTCTCTCTGTAAAAAAATTAATAAAATATATATTTAAAAATTTTTTAAATGTGTCATCACTCACCCAGGCACCCAAGACAGAACTTTGGAGTCATAATATACTCTTTTGTATCACCTGTCTCATCAGCTCAATCATCGAGCCCTCTCACCTCCTATACATGCTTCCAATCTGTCAGTGTTCAAATTTCCACTGTCTGAGCCCTGGTATGGACCTTCATTATATCATACTAAAATATTTCAGTAATCTCTTTATTGAATTCACCCTCAGTTGACATTGTGATATTTATGAAATGCAAATCTCATTGTATTATTTGACTACTTAAATTGCTTTTATTGTAATATCTACCACTTATCAAGCCTACTGGGGAAATCATTGTAAGCATTTTTCATGTAACAGCTCATGACATTCTCACAACAGCCCTGTAATGAAAATACTAATATTACTTACAATTTGATGAGAAAAAAATTATGGACAGAGAGCGAAGTAATTTACCCAAGGTCACAGAACTAGTATAAAACCTTAGATTCAAACTCAGGCAATATGACTCCAGAGTTCATCTTCTTAACTACCATGCTGTATTCTATTATCCTACTTATATGTACTTATGATGCAGAGACCATGCCTCCTCTTCAGCTTCTGAATAAATTGCCAAGGCATCATGCCCTATCAAGCTCACTCATATCCTTGTGCCTTGTTGACACTGTTTCCTCACCTTAGAGCACTTTTCTTTTTCATTACTCCTTGCAAATTTCTTCAGATCAAGTTTAAATATCAACTCCTCCAGCAACTATTCCTGTCATAAGTACTTCTTGTCTCTGTGCCCCTTGTACTTTGTGCTTGTGATATCATTGTCATCATGTCACATTTCTGAAATAGCTAAAGTGCTTTCCAGTGTATTCATGTGCAATGAACCTATTTGATAAGAATAACTATGTAGTTCATTTGAATAATATAAGATTTTATATTGTAAACACACTTACAAGAATGCTGGACACAAATGTAATCAAGAAATGTTTTGGTAAATGGGGGAGAGAGGGCAAATTGATGGATAGATATCCCTTAGAGCTACTAACCACATAGGACTATTAAGCACTTAAAATGTGACTAGTCCAGAGAAATCCAGGATGGTATCAGAGTAGATGGAAGCTACACTCACCTTTTCTCAGGACCAAACTGGAATTACAACTAAATTATAAAACAATGATCCTGAAGAATAGCTGAAAAGCAGTCTTATAACCAAGGATTTACAGAAGCCACATCAACACTGGTAGGAAGGACAGAGACAAGTAAAGGACTGTCTCTGCTCCCCTGGGGAGCAACTGAGGTTCTGGAGGGATATCTCAATTGTGGGGAATTCCCCTTGAGAAGCATGGGGTCTCAGCCATAAGCTGGGCTCCCTAGCCCAGAGCACCAGAGTTAGGAAAAAGAACCCAAATAACACCCAGTAGTGAAAATCAGTGGGGATTCTGTCTGTCAGGGAGAGTCAAGAGTCTGCTAAAGACACAGGGAGCCTCTTAAAGGGCCAATGTACAACATTTCTTATGCAGCCACTAGAGGCCTGTGAGGAAAACCTTGGTTTTGTGGCTCTGGGGAGAGAACTGAAGAGACAGCCTTCCTTGGGTGGAGCACTCCCCTCCACACCGCATCATTCTAGGGGAAAGCAATAGCCACAACCTCTGGACCCCCTCTCACCCTACCTTGGGAAGCTTGTGTACTGCTGGGAGTCAGCTGCCTTAGCTGGGGCATAGAAATCTGGGCAGACACAGGGGGTGTCAGTTACAGAGATTTGTGTCTCTGGGGTGAGGGCCACCCCCCGTACTTTCCCATAACCCTAATTGGCACTTCCCCTTACAGGATATCCTCTAACACCACTCTCAGGGGTCCTGGCCACCCTACCCAGCCAACTACTGGTGGCTCAACCCTGTGGAGGACTGGGCAAAATTTGGGACAAATAAAGTTGTGTGTTTCTGGTGCAGGGGCCACATTAACCACCCTCCCCGAAGCCTGACCATTATCTCCCCATTATGGGAGATCTACTAGTCCCATCCTCTTAACTTCTGGAGGCTCCACCCTGCTGAACTCAGGCTCCTCCCGACAGAATCCGGGACCAACTGAGTTCTGTAGCTCTACGACAAGGGCCATTTTTCCCTCGCATGCCTGAGCAGTTCAGAGCCCTCCTTTCACACAGCCAAATCTTGGTCTGTTTGGGCCTGATAAACTCTGCTGGCCTCACCCCCATGATTTCTTAAGACCCAGTACCAACACAAAGACTACAAAATTTCTTATGCAGCCACTAGAGGCCTGTGGCTTTTAGAACCCTAAAAGTTTCACCAGAAAACTACTAGGACTGATAAATGAATTCAGTAAAGTAGCAGGATAAAAAATAAATATCCAGTAATCAGTTTCATTTTTATATACCAATAATGAATGATCAGAAAAGGAAACTAAGAAAACAAACCCATTCACAATTGCTTACAAAAAAATTCATAGGAATAAATAATGCAAGCAGGTGGCAGCTATACTTGGTATACCCAGGGACTTTCGCTGAGTGACTTCAGACCCAACACTGACACCTACTTCAAACCTATATCAACCTGATGAGCACCACTTACCCCTACCTGGCAACTCATTGAGAACCTACCTCATGGAACTCGAGTGCTGCCAGAGGCTTTTTCAGTGACTGAGCCCTGTAAGCAGCTTGCAGGTAGAGATGGGCAGAGGCCGATCTCAGGATCCTTTAAGACTTTTGCTGACTTGTCCCTGGGACTGATGCTGGTTATAACCAGCCTTGGTGCACAGTGTGGTCTCTCCTGCAAACACCATAGCCCAGCAGAGGCAGCCATGAACTGTGAATCACTTTGTAGCTCCAAACAGGTTGACTAAAGCCAGTCATAGGAAATAAATGACATTGGCCTGCACCAGAGTTCCTCCCAGAGGCTCAGAACCAACACACCAAGAGGCTATCTTCAGACAACATCAGAGAAGGATCTAATAAGCTTCCTAAGTGACTATCCAAAGGCAGATCTCAGCAAGCTCCAGACCCTGCTGAGGTGAATTCTGCATTGTACAGTCAACACCTGCACAGCAGCTTACATGCCATGGTCAGGGTTGAGGCTCACAGTCAGTCAACCTGAGGGTCAATCACACGCTCTAAGTGGCCAATAGCAATCAAGACTCAATTACAACAGGAGAGCCCACATAACCCACACAAGAGATTGTTTTTGGAGCACCCACCTCAGGTGATCAAGGAAACTATGCCACTCAACCCCACGGGACACCTAATACATAAGGCCTCTTACTGAGACTGGGAGGCATAACAGATCTATTGAATACATAAAAACAAACACAAGAGGCAGGCAAAATAGGGAAACATAGAAACAGGACCCAAATAAAATAACAGAAGTAACCTCCATAAAAAGAGCTAAATTAAATGGAGGCAAGCAACTTACCAGATATAGAGTTCAGAAAATGGTTATAAGGATGCTCAAGAAACTTAGTGAGAACCATAACATCATGGAAAAGAACATAGAAACCATAAAATAGAACCAGTCAGAAATGAAGAGTACAATATCTGAAATGAAGAATACACTGGAAGGAATAAACAGTAGGTTGGATGAAGCAGAGGATTGGATGAGTGATTTGGAAGACAAGGCAGGAAAAAACCACACACACTCAGAGAAGCAAAAAGTAAAAAGAATGAGGATAGTTTCAGGGATCTTTGGGACAACATGAAGCATAGCAACATCCACATCAGAGGGGTACCAGAATGAGAAGAGAGAGAGCAACATATGTGAAGAAATAGTGACTAAAGACTTCCCTAGCCTGGTGAAGAAAAAAGACACACAAGTTCAGAAAGTTAACAATGAGATCAAGAAATAAATCAAAAGATACCTTAAAACAAATTAAAATGAGAACACAATAACAGAATCTATGGAGTGCATCAAAAGCAGTTCTAAGAGGGAAATTCATAGTATCACATACCTACCACAAGAAACAAGAAAAATCTCAAATAAACAACCTAACTTTACTCTTAAAGAAACTGGAAAAACCAAACAATAAATAAAGCCCAAAGTGAGTAGAAGGAAGGAAATAATAAAGATCAGAGCAGAAATAAATGAAATAGAGTCTAAAAAAAACAAACAATATGAAAAATCAATGAAACTAAGAGCTGGTTTGTTGAATAGATAAACATAATTGACAAACCTTTAACCAGCTCATCAAAATGAGAGAGAGGGAGAGAGAGAGAGAGAGAGAGAGAGAGAGAGAGAGAGGGAGAGAGAGAAGCAAATAAATAAAATCAGAAATGAAAGAGGAGAACAACTGACACCAATGAAATGCAAAGTATTTTAAGATAATATTATGAAAAACTACATGCCAACAAATTTAACCATCTGGACAAAATTGATAAATTTCTAGAAAAATACAAGCTTCCAAAACTGAATCAGGAGGAATCATAGAATCTGAATAGTCAGATTACAAGTGAAATTGAAGTAGCAATCAAAAATCTCCCAAGAAACAAAAGTTCTGGACCAGATGGCTTCATAGGTGATATTTATTAAACATTCAAAGAAGAACTAACACCTGCCCTTCTCACACTATTACAAAAATTCAAAAGGAAGGAGGACTTTCAAGTGCATTTTACAAGGCCAGCATTATCCTAATTCCAAAACCAGATAAAGACACTACATAAAAAACACAAACAATTATAAGCCAATATCCCTGATGAACATACATGCTAAAATCATCAATAAAATAGTAGCAAACTGGATCAAGCAATACATTAAAATGGGCATGTACCATGACCGAGTGGGTTTATTCTGGGATGCAAGATTGATATAATTTCCATAAATCAATAAATTTGATATAGCACATAAACACAATGAAGGATAAAAACCACATGATTATGTCAAATGATGCATAAGAAGCATTTGATAAAATCCAGCATCCATTTATGTTTAAAAAAAAAAAACTCTTAGCAAAGCTGGAATAGAGGGAACATAACTCAACATAATAGAGGCTACATATGACAAATCTACAGCCAACGCTATACTCAATGGGCAAAAACTGAAAGTGTTGCTCTTAAGATCAGAAACAAGACAGGAATGTCCACACCACTCTTACTCAACATAATACTGGAAGTCCTAACCACACCAATTAGACAAGAAGAAGAAATTAAAGACATCCAAATTAGAAAAGAAGAAGTAAAACTGTCATTATTTGCAGTTGACTTGATTGTATACAGAGAACCCTAAAGGTTTCACCAGAAAACTACTAGAACTGACAAATGAATTCAGTAAAGTAGCAGGATACAAAATAAATATCCAGAAATCAGTTGCATTTTTACATACCAATAATGAAAGATCAGAAAAGGAAACTAAGAAAACAAACCCATTCACAATTGCTTACAAAAAAATTCATAGGAATAAATTTAGCCAAGGATGTAAAAGACCTGTTTTTGGAAAATTATAAAAGATACTGAAGAAAAAAATTGAAGACAATATAGTGGATGCATATATTGTGTTCATGAATAGAAAGAATTAACATCATTAAAATGCCCAACAACCCAAACAATCTACAGATTCAACACAATTCCTATCAATATACCAATGGCATAGTCACAGAAATATTCCAAAAATTTATATAGAACCACAAAAGACCCCTCATAGCCACAGAGGTCTTGAAAAAGAAGAATAAAGTTGGAGGAATCATGCTACCTGATCTCAAACTATATTACAAGGCCATAGTAATCAAAACAATATGCTACTGGCATAAAAACAGGCATATGTATCAATGAAAAAGAATAGAGAGCCCAGAAATAAACCCATGCCTTTATGGTCAATTAATATTTGACAAAGAAGGCAAAACATACAATGGAATAAAGATAGTCTATTCAATAAATAATGTTTGGAAAATTGGACAGATATGTGCAAAAAAACTGAAACTAGACCACTTTGTTATACCATACAAAAAAAATAAACTCCAAATGGATTAAAGACTTAAATGTAATACTTGAAACCATAAAAGTGCTAGTAAAAATCATAAGCAATAAGATCTCAGATATTTCTCCTAGCAATAATTTTTCAGATATATCACCCAAGGCAAGGAAAACAAAATAAAAAATTGGGACTACAGCAAACTAAAAAGTTTTTGAACAGCAAAGGATGCCATCAACAAAATGAAAAAAGACAACCCACTGAATGAAAGTTAGCATTGGACAGGAAGACTACTCATTTAGGGCATAGGGGAAGATAAAACTAAGTATTGTAGGTTGAGAGTCTGTAAGATAATTCATGAACAAAAGCAAAACAGGCACCCAGGGCCACAGAATGGGAAACTGTCTAGGTGTACCTTATTCCATGAATTATACCAGTGGGAAGTTAAACTCTAGGGCAGCGGTTCTCAACCTGTGGGTCACGACCCCTTTGGGGGTTGAACGACCCTTTCACAGGGGTCGTCTAAGACCATTGGAAAACACATATATAATTACATATTGTTTTTGTGATTAATCACTATGCTTTAATTATGTTCAATTTGTAACAATGAAATTGGGGGTCACCACAACATGAGGAACTGTATTAAAGGGTTGTGGCATTAGGAATGTTGAGAACCACTGCTCTAGGGGAAACATGGGAGCAATAGGGGCCTACTCAAAATCCATGTCTTAGAGATCATGCACTTAACTCATAGAAGTAAGTTTCATATTCAGGTTTATCTGCTAATAAAAATTTAAATTGGAAATAATAGTTTTTAAGCACTTACAGACATAGAAGTTTATTCTGTGAGAGATGTATTATTTTCATTCCTGTCCTACAGATGAAGGTAACAGAGGATAGAAGAGATTACACTCAAATTCATATGTGCCTGATTCCCAATCCAACAATAACTGTGCTACTGTGTAGCAGATTAGCAGAACCTTTGGACACACCAGCAGGGGACAGGAAATGATAGCTAATGACCTGATAAATAAGGCATAGCCTCTGCCTTTAAGTCTGGCCAAGTAACCTAATAATTGCTATACAATGAGATTTATTTCAGTGATAGAGACATGAAGTGCAAAGTGAACTCATGAACCAGCCAATCCAAACTGAATTTGGGGGCAGAGCAATGTCAGAATGTCTTAGAGAAGGTGGCACTTTAATCTGAAATTTGAGAGACAAATTATTCGGGTAAGAAAGGTAGGAGATGGTTATTCCAGACAAACAAAAACACTGGCAAAAAGTTCAAGGCATGTTTGAGAACTATAAGGCAGTAGAAAACACTGTGCAAGGAGAAAGGAAGTGAGAGAAAAGGTTAGAGAGATGGGACAACGTCAAGTTGTGATGGCCTCACATATTAAACTATATGTGAGAGAATGAAGGAGGCGCAGAGCATTTAAAGAAAGTTACCTGATTAGATTGCATTTTTGAAAGATTATTGGTTTCACTATGAGAAATAAGAGAAGGAATAGAAGACAGAGGCAAGGAGATGACAAAAGAAGCTGTGGTCATAATCTTGGTGAGAAACTGAAGGGATCAATCAGGATGATGGCAGTAGAGATATGAATGGATCTGTTGTTACCAAGCAGGTAAAATTCAAAGCTGAGTGTTTATTTGGATACAGGTGATGAGAAAACAAAGGTGTCATGGATGATGCTAAGGTTGTACTTCTGGAAGCTGAATATATGGTGATGTCCATAACACAGGAGGAACTGTCTCACAGAGAGAGAGGGTGATGGGCTCCATTTCTCACTTTCCCGGTTTGAGGTACCTCAGCGATATCCAAGAATCAGTTAGGTCAATAGTTCTGAAATACAGAAAATAGGTCTTGGCTAGAAATGGATTAGGAGCCATCACAAAAAGAAATAATGCCTAAGGATTGTCCAAAGAAGAAAATTAATAAGGAAGTTTATCTTATCAACCAAATGATTGTTTTTCCAGAGTTTCTGGGTGCACAATAACAGCTTCATTATAAACTGCATTCTCATTTGCAAAGTACTTACATAAATAGTGATTCATTTGACTCACAATTCCCTGAGAGAGAAAGAGTGTGCTGTCATTCTCATATTACAGATTAGAAAATTTAGGTTCAATTTAGTTAAGAGACTTGCAAAGGTCACCCAACTAATGGGTTGTGGATCCAAGTTCAAAATGTAATATTCAGACTCCAAGTTGGGGTCTCCTTTTACTAAACCAAATTGCTATTGTTAACATTTGGTGTAAATCCCAAGTCAGAGAGAGTATAAATTTTGACTGAGTTGGTGAAACTGAAACATGCTAATGAGCCTGTAATTTATCCACATCTAGCAAAATTTCAGAGTTCGGAGACATCTAGATCAATGTTGGAGACGCTTGCCTACATTTTTAACCTCTTCTGAGAGCCAGGACAATTAAAAATGTATCTGCAGTCAGTCTGTCTGTCAAATGAATAGGTCACACTGGAAAAAAGCCAAAATTATCAACCTTCCAGGCTCTGCGGCATGAAAGCCTTCAGATCTTTTCCAACAAAGCCCATTTAAAGGATCTTGAGCCCTTGAGGCTGCAAACAAACGTGACATCCTGTTGCATTCAACAATTATTTGCTTCTCAGCATTTGTTTGCCATTATTTTCTGTGGCCCCTTTGTAGGATTTGTGCTGAGATTTTCCATATTGACAGACCAAAATGAATTCATTGTAAATTCCTTTGGTGGATGATTAATACCTTTTTGAATAAAATTTAAAATAGGGAAGGATACAGATAGGCATAGAAAAAATTGAGAAGTTGCATTCAATTAAACACATTTTTTGTCCGAATGAAATTGGAAGCACAGGTTACTAAAGCAGAGCTGTCTCAAAAAAAAAAAAAAAGAAGAAGAAGAAGAGAAAAGAAAAGAAAAGAAAAGAAAAGAAAAAAGAAAAGAGAAAAAGGAAAAAAAATAAGAGTATCCTTTTGATTGCATGGACTTTCACTCAAGAGAATACAGATGTGGTTAGCACAATGTTTCAAATGTATGAAGCCCCTGAATTTACCTTATAGGAAGGTGGGTTGTAAAGTATTAGATAACTAACAAGTAATTCTGTTGAGTTTATGCTGTAATTAATATTCAGGAGTGTCCTAATAACAATGTTAAACAACTAAGTGTTGCAACTTGGTTGAACAATTTCTGCATTTTAGAATTTCTCTCTTCCTATCCCTAACAACAACAATAACAATAGCAAAAGGTGCTGGATCCGTTGCTATTTTAAAGAGCACCCTCCAACACAAAACTGTCTTAAAACAACATCAAGATTCTGTGGGTCATCTGTGTTCTGATCTGGGATAGGTTGGCCTGTCTCCCTTGGGTTCTTCCAAGAGTTTGTGTTTAGATGGTTGGTCTACTGATGGTTGTGGGATTGAGGATCTTCCACTCACACGTCTGACAAGTGGCAGGTTATCAACCAGAATATCAGGTAAACTGAGCCACATGTTCTTTATTCTCTGGCGGGCTAGCCTCGCCTTCTACATACAGTGGCCATCAAGTTCCAAGAACAGCAAGAGAGATCAGACCTCACAGCTCAAGTGCTTTATATATCCCTCTGCTTGCACCATACTTGGTAATATCCCATCGGCCAAAACAAGCACAAAGCTAAGCCCAGATTCAAGGGGTGGAAAATAAAAGCCACCTTCTTGACAGGAGAAGCTGCGAAGCCATAATGGAAAGAGGTGCTCCTATAAAAATGAAAGAATTTGGGGCTGTTTTTCCAATCTGCCACAAAGGCAAAGCCTGACACAATATCTTCAAAGCCTCACTCTCAAGAAAAGAAACAGCCCTGCCAGAGTAGCTCAATTGATTGAGTGCTATGCAAGCGAAAGGTTGCTGGTTCGACTCAGGGTCAGGGCACATACCTGGGTTGTGGGTTGGGGAATGCACAGAAGGCAATGGACATTTCTCTCTCACATCAACATTTCTCTATCATCTATCTATCTATCTATCTATCTATCATCTATCTATGTCTTTATCTCTCTATCTTCCTTCCTCTCTCTAAACATGTCCTCAAGTGAGGGTTTAAAAAAACAAAAAACAGAAAATACTGCAGCAGCACTCACAACTGACTCCAACCATGCCTACCATAAAGCCCATTGTTGAAAGATAAAGTCATGAGAATTTTTATTAATGTCCCAAATCTAGATAGCACATTAAATGTGTAACTTTTTTTTGTTCCTCTTCCTGAGATGTAATAGAAAGTACAAAAGGTAAAAAGTGATTTTGACTTTCTCTTACAGAAATAAGAGTTCTATCTCTCCTTCCAGATGAGGAATAAACTGAAAGTTCTGAATAGTTCAGCAGAGAAAGCAGAGTCTAAGCATTCTTAAAATCCTAGTGCCCTCTCTCCAATTCTGTTTTCCCTCACTCTCCCCAATAAGCGCGTAGTTTGGAGAACACAAATAATATTGGAAGAGAATCAAAAAGTCACCCACTCTATATAAAAGCATATTGAATACCTAGACAAAGCCATTGAAGCATGAACAAAATCCTAAGAAACAACAGAAAGAAATCACAAGAAAAGGAGTGAGGTAGAGTGGAAGGGATGGAACAAAGACCATATAAAAAGGCAGGGTGTAGATTAAAAGAAAATGATTCAAGGATAAAAGGAAATTTCTTATAATTTAACTAGAGGTCCAGTGCACAAATTCATGCACAGGTGGGGTCCAACAGGCCAGCCCCAATTGGGGCAGATCAGGGCTGGGCTTGTCTGGAGGAGGAAATGGCAGGAGGTTGGCCAGCGGGCCTGCCCTGATCAGGGCCAGATCAGGGCCAGGCCAGCTGGGGGAAGGGGCTGTGGGCAGTGGGCCAGCTGGCCCTGCCCCCGAATGGGGTAGGAGGGCCGATTGGGGACCAGGGCCTCGAGGAGGGGCCATGGGTGGTAGGCCAGCTGGCACTGCCCCTGATTGGAGTGCAGGGGGCGATCAGGGGCAGAGCTGACTGGGGGAGGGGCCTAGGACTGATAGGGGTGGTGGGGGCCCATTGGGGGCGGGGCTACTGGGGGAGGGGCCACAGGTAGTTGGCTGTCGGCCCTGCCCCTGATCGAGGTGGGGGAGCCAATCTGGGATGGGGCAAGGTGGGGGCAGGGGCTGTGGGCTTATTGGGGTGGTGGGGGACCTTTGGGGGTGGGGCTGGCTGGGGGGGAGGGTCTGCAGGAGCTTGGCCGGCCAGCCCCACCCCCTATTGGGGTGGGGGGGGACGATCAGGGAGGGGCTGAGGGCTGATCGGGGGTGGGGCAGGCCAGGGGGAAGGGCTGTGGGGGGGGTTGGCCGGCCAACCCCACCCTCAGATCGACGCATTTGCTGGCCACAGTGAGCTTCACAGCCACTGGTCATTTCGTTCGTTATGTTGTTACAGTTGCTGACTTTTTATATATACAAATAAGAGTATAAATTCAATAAAATAAAATATTAAAGCCAAATGATAAAACATTAGAATGAGATAGAAGGAAATTTGATCACAAAATATGAAGAGTAAAAACAAAAAATAATTTTAAAATTAATAGATTTCAAAAAGCAATCAATTCAATTGGCAACACAGGAAAGCTAGTTATTTTCATAGAGGAAAAGCTTGAAAGAATCACAGAGGATGGACATGGAAAAAGAGATAACAGTCCAGCTGGTGCCACTCAGTGGTTGAGCGTGGACCTATGAACCTGGAGGTCAAAGTTGGATTCCTGGTCAGGGCATTGCCTGGGCTGCAGGCTGGATCCCCAGTAGGCAGCATACAGGAGGAAGCTGATCAATTATTCGCTCTCATCATTGATGTCTCTCTCTCTCTCTCTCTCTCTCTCTTTCTCTCTCTCCCCTTTCCTCTTTGAAATCAATAAAAATATATATTTAAAAAAGAGTGATAACAGCATTTTTTTTAAAACTCTTTATTGTTGAAAGTATTACATATGTATCCTTTTTCCCCCATTGACCTCTCCCAGCCTGCTCCCCGCTCCCAGCACAAGGCCCTCACCCCACTATTATCTGTGTCCATTTGTTAAGCTTATATGCATGCATACAAGTCTTTTTGTTGATCTCTTACCATCCCCCTTCCTCCTCCCCTTCCTTCCCTCTGAAGTTTGAAGGTCTGTTCGATGCTTCTATGTCTCTGGATCTGTTTTTGTTCATCAGTTTATGTTGTTCATTATATTCCACAAATGAGTGAGATTATGTGATACTTATCTTTCTCCAATTGGCTTATTTCACTTAGCATAATACTCTCCAGGTCCATCCATGCTGTTGCAAATGGTAGATAACAGCATTTTAAGAGAAATTAATGAATGAAGAAAGCAAAAATGATCCAATTAAGGATAATTGTTACCCACATAGTACAATAAATTTATATTAAAATATAAAGTATTATATTTTAATAAGAAATAAGGAAATAATTATGTAATCATCCAGGCTTTAAAGCAAATCATTTATAAGGGAAATAACTTAGGTTGATCTCAAGCATTTCTACAGCAGTATTCTATGCCAGGAGACAACTGAGCAATATTTACAAAATTCTGAAAGAAATAAAAAGTATGACCCAAGAATATTGTGCTTTAAAAAAAAAAAGAAATAAAAAGAATATTGTACTTTGTTTTAATGGCATTCTAGTATAAAGGCAATAAATCAACAATCATCCTCAAATATGAAATAATTTGAGGAATATACAACCCACTAGCTTTACTTGATAAGTGTAGATACTCAAAAGAAAACCCAAAATAAAAAAAAAAAAATTTTAACTCAGGAATAATAAGGTCTTGGTAGTAATTTAACATTTATAATTAATTTAGAAATATTATGAGAAATATGGTTTCTGGAACAAATGAGTATTAAGTGCTGGGACAATGAGGAAAAAAATCAAGGAAGCTGTTTATGGGATTAGTTAACACCAAGCTTTTTTACTGCAGGGAGTCAATTGCCACTACCTAAAAATTGTTTTAAATGTAAAAACACAATGTCTTCAACTTCTTCATAAACTTCCATTTTCTATTTTCTTTACCTAAGCAGAATATTTCAGAAAAAAATATCTTTTATGATGAACTAATGATAAATAGACATATTTAAACATACATATTGTACATATCTATCCATATATATGTGTTTTATGATTCCTTTATATTTCAGTTCAGTTTGATTTTATGTTTAATTCAATTCAAAGTATATATAATTTTTATCAGAAACAGTATCAATAACTTGATCTCATTTTTATAAAAGTACTAGAGGCCTGCCGAGTGCACAAATTCATGCACTGGTGGGGTCTGGCTGGCCTGCCCCAGTCAGAGCCAATAAGGCTGGGCAGCCTGGAGGAGGGCCATGGGTGTTTCGCTGGCTGGCCCAGGCCCTGGTCGAACTCCAGGTAGAGGGGACAATTGTACTTTAGCCTTTTATTATATAAGATATCTTCCCATCTTTCTTCTATATAATTATATAGAAGAAGATTTGACTATGGTTGGTGGGCACACATGCAATATACAAATGATATATCATAGAATTGTACACTTGAAACCTACATAATTTTATTAACCAATGTCATATCAATAAATTTAATTTTTAAAAAGATGTCTATAATAATGTTTAACAAATGTTGATGTTTGTTACTGGATGTTGGGAATACATTTTTTTCAATTATTTTAATCGTATTTTTACTGGATTATCTGGAGTCATAGTATGGGCACGTGTCAATTTTATAAAAATGGCAAAGTGCTTGTTCCATTAAAAAATAATGAAAATGGGAAGAAAACGCAGTAAAATGTCAATGATGGTTCATTCTTGCTGGTGGCAAAATGATTATTACATTGCATTTTTTGGTTGTACTATCCTGTAAAATTTTTAAATTTCTAAAACTTAATTCTGGTTTTAATTTAGAGAGAAAATTAATAAGAATCACCAAAACTCATGCTTATTAATTTTTTAAAAATATTTTTGGTCCTCTGCTTATGTTGTAGCTCACACCTCCAGTAAGAACCCGAGCTCAATTTTTAGAAAGTTCCCTCTTCTTTGTACACCAAATACAAGATGGTGTGAATGAATGCCTGCCTAAGCCTCACCAAGAATTAAACCACTGCCTGGAAATTACCTGCTGAACACTTGAAATATGCCCATGGTACAGTCTGGTTAATATGAAGAAGCAAGATATTTAGCTCCAAACCCTGTTAAAGAGATACCTGATTGAAGGCTGGGGGTAGTAAGTGCAATGCGGCATATTGTAGAGAGGGGAAGGTGATAGTAGAAATAAGGAGGATAACACCAAAGGACTGCATAAGACTTTTATGAAGTAACTAAATGTCTGATATTGTAGCGAAATCATAAGAACCCTTGGCAAAATGCTGGGAGAGCAGATTTTATAAAAGAACAAAAATAACCTTAAACACAACACTAATTGTTCTGCTATTGAACTGCAAGCCATGGGCAATTAGTGAGACTTGGAATGAGAAGTAATGTAGAGTCAGGATTCAAACCCAAGTAGCTCAGACTCCAAAGCTCATGTGCTCTCTACCACCTAACATTATAAATCAATGTTACTTCATTATAAGCACAGAAATTGAATTTATTTTAAACTGTGATTAAATTAGAAAATCCTAGGGTAGAAGCCTAAAGAAATGCCAAGGGTATTTTTTTATTATAATTAACCTGAACTTAATTCCAATTTTTAAGGTAAGATTTTTTTAATGGATTATTAAAAATAATTAAATTGTGGTTTTGAAAAAATATTTAATTTATCCAAATTAGGGACAGATCCTGATGATACAGGCATGATGTCAATGACATGAATTTCTGAACTTGAAAACAACCTTGGTGAGATCTAGACCAATTTTGACAAAAGAACTTCAAGCACATCTAAAGTCTGTTATAATAGAGTTGAGTATCAACACATTCCCTTTAAACGTCTTCCAGACAGTCTCTTTAAAAGGACATGTTTTAAAAAGAAAGAAGATCAATTGTACACCCAAGGTATGAATAACCACATATTGGTCAAATCTACCATAGAAATACTATAAATACTTCCAAAAATCACTCTTTTGTAGTTCTAAAAGCAATTCATCTACAAAAAGAATGTTTCCAAGGCATTATCATATGCTAGAACAATTTTTTTTCACTTTTCAATATTTCATATTTAAAAACACTATTTTATAGGTATTTACACAGTTTACAGTGATTCCTTTTTGTTTAGGTATATCTCTCATACATTAATGTCATTTTTTCTGTGCTTTTTAAATTTGGAATGCTTTGTCCACTTAATTCTAATCTTGTCTCATAGCTTTCATACTTAGTTGTGCCCTCTAAGGCTCATTCACAAAAAGCTGTGAAAGGTAATAGAAAGACTGTAGGGTATGGAGATAAAGTCTATAGTTTAGCTTCGGGTTCGTTCTTGGGTTGTACATTCTAAGGGTTTTGATAAATGTAAATACTGATGTGTACACACCATTATAGTACCTTACAGAATAGTTTCACTGACATAAAAATTCTGTGCTCCACTTATTCATCTATTCCTATTCCCTAACGCTGGGAAACCACTAATCTTTTTATTTCCTCTTCAGTTTTGTCTTTTCCAGAATGTCATATAGTGGAAATCACACAGTAGGTAGCCTTTTCAGATTGGTTTATTTCACCTACTAACTTGTTTTAATGTTTCTCCAGGTCTTTTCATAGTTTCATAGCTCATTTCATTTTAGCACTGAATGGTATTTCATTGGCCCGAAGTGTCACAGTTTATTTACAAGAAGTACTTTTAAACTATAAAACATAAGAGTAGAAATCATTACCATCTTTGTGACTGTTGAAGTGACATTTCAACATCGTCAGCTTGACTATGCCTCAACTCTTGGTTTTTGGGTCACTGAGACCTCCTGATTTCTCATTTTTCAGTAACAACAACAATAAGAGGGTATAAAAGTATGTTCAAGGCATTGGCTGAAGAGTGTCCAAATATCACACCCAAAAAAAGCAGTCGGCTTGCAACTGTTGCTCCATAGAGTGCTAATGTGACTTGAACTTGATGTCAAAAAAAGTCTCTCTTCTTTTCATAGAGACTATGACTAAGAAAATTTCCAGACAAATAAATTGTTTCTCTTTTCTCACCTCCAAAGACCAATTCCAACATCAAACCCAGCCTTGGTACTGCAAACTTGAAAAGGGGAAAAATGAAGTGTCAATTTAGGTATTCTCTGATACGGGCCCAAGCCTAAAACAGAATATATACAAAGTTAGTGCCAAACCCAGGTTTGGAGCTCAGAGGAACACCAGCTTCCCTGTGTTTTGCCAAGCCAAGAGTAACTGACCATGAAATAAGGGTTCCTCTTTCCTGGATGGTAGAACAAAATCATAGTGTCTTTAGACATTGGCATAAAATTCGCTTTGCTAACTGACGTTTTTCTCTGAAGAATTCCATTGGAGGCCATTTTTATTAAGTTCTGGATTCTTATTTCATTTTATGTTTTGGCATGCTAAAGCCATTTGATAAGCCACATTTAACTTGTAGCTGACAAGCAATTAGGCATCCTGGGAGCATGATCTATACTTTTCAAAAATTTAATTATTAGTGAGTTCAACAAAAGATATTGACATTGAAGGGTTCAAGAAAGAAGAAGAGATCTCATAGAAAACAGAAACATGATATCTCTGTATTGTCTGCATCATTTTTAAATCCAGGCACCAACACAACTCAATTACCCAATATTATTATAGCCAATCACTCTCTTGTTCAGTGTTGCAGATTCAAAGGGACATAACTTTTTTTATTATAGTTTGTGGGGCAAATATTTAAAAGAGTCATATCATGTAACCGAATTTTAAACGTTTTTAACTCAGTGTTAACAAGTATACAAACTGGAAATTAAATCTACAAATTATGTTCGTAGCGATAAATTTTCAAGAGAGAAGCAGCTCAAATAATTTTTTGAAATAGAGAGAAGGTTCATATGCTCTTTCAGACCCTTTGTTTTAGAACCACAGTCTGCTCATTCACTTCTTCATCCAGTTTTCTAAATATCTGCCAGAACTTAGCAGGTGAAGCAGGAGAATGTGGCAATAGCTTTCAACTTTGGTTCAATAAAATTAAGCCATGCCTGGCTGGTGTGGCTCAGTGGTTGGGTGTCAACCTATGAACCAGGAGGTCATCATACCCAGGTTGGGGGCTCGATCCCCAGTAGGGGGTAGTGCTATAGGCAGCCTATCAATGATTCTCTCTCATCATTGAAGTTTCTGTCTCTCCCTCTCTTGTTCTCTCTGAAATCAACAAAAAACATTTATTAAAAAAAAATTAAACCAGGCTTTTAGGATAGAATGGCAGAGATGAACTGTGATTCCTTAATGTCCATTATTCTTTAATAAATGGTGATTACATCAAAACATCTAAGACATAATCTTTATGTTTCTAACCTTACCACATCAACAAGCTTACAGCTTTATATGAGGACTGCCTCAGCTGATCCCCACTTAATTCTGGCACAAAATTATTGTCTTAAAAGAATAAAATGCAATTACTTTATTGCAATAAAATTACTTTGAATATCTACTATTAACTAATTTTGATTCTACTTGAGATCTAATGTTCTGGGAATTGTGTGCCAAATATTTATTATCATATTCTACAGTTAAATGAAATTTCATCAACTTTTTATTTTTATGCATTCTTATACTGAAAAAGTCCAAACTAAAATTAAAATGGTCCCTAAATGAAGCTAAAGCAATTTCAATATTTAGTTTAGGAGTTAAACAGCAAAGTTGCAAACCAAGATAAAATAAATATAGGACAGATTAATCAAGGAACTTCTCATACTCCCTTTTGCCTTAGAAGAGATTTCCCATATAACAAATCTCATTTCCTTACGGGGTCGGAAGTCCAGATATTTTGCTTAAAAAAAAAAATCTAGAATCCGAGAGCAGTAAAATTCCTTCAGTAGTTGATTTTACCTTTTATTCTTGCTGTTTTCAATTATGTTACAAAATCATAAACCATTTCTCCTCACATTGTTCTTGGGTATAGCAAACACATTTACATGACTCCAATTCAGCTAGATATTGAAAAGGAGTGTTTGTGATGCATTCTATATTGGAAATGACTTGTTGCAATTAATACTGTTAAGCCTTGAAAACAATCTATGAGATTTTATTATGTATATGGAAGGAATTTCCCGTGATGAACTTTTTGTTGTTTAAGCATGTTTGCTTATTTAGGCTTCTTGGAGAATTATTTCACACCACCACTTTCACTCTCTTTAATAACTATATAGTAAATGAGTATTTTGCTTGCTCTAAAATGCACGTCAACAATTAGTGTCCACTACATGGTAAATACTGAAGACTGTATCTAATAATTTAAAACAAACAGAGAGAGAGAGAAGGATTTGGAGAAAGATTGTAAATAAATAAAAAGAACAGTGCTAGGTCACTGGAGTTTCATGTGTATATATAATAATGCTTTTTTCATTAGCATGTATTTATCTAATTCATGTCTCCATAATTATTTATTGCATATATATCTGAGAAGTAACAAAAACTTCAGAAATCAGAACCTCTTGCTAATAAATTACCTCCTCTAGGGAAGGAGGGTGTTAATAAGGAGCAGTCACTCGTATGAAAGCTCTAAGAAAATGCTAAGGGAGATGATGGATACCATTTTCATGATTAATGTAGCTAGGTCATAGAATCTACTTCTCCTCCATAGTTTAGTTTCTCTTTTCTAATTTGCTTGTTAAAAGTAGTAAATCAAGTTAGTAAAAAGCTAGAGAAGCAATTCTCAGAACACAAGCAATAGGATATAAAGGGAACTGGTACAAACAAAACATTCTTGAATCAAAGGGCTTGATTTTTGCCAAAATGAGCCAAGAGGCCAAGAATTGCATCCTTCTGCTGTAAGGTGTGCAGTTCACTGGTGTTTGTTTTCATTTCTGAAGAAAAGAAAAAAAATAAAAAATAAAAAAGTCAGTTATTTCACAAATAAACCCTTTTCCTTCTCCCCCACATGCCTGCAGAACTTGGCTCAGAAACCACTCTATCACTGTAAAAATAAATGAGAAGATTGTGCATAATACCATAGAAATCCAAGTTAGTGGTGTATTGAGAGGGATCTGCTTTCCTATTCCCAGATGATTGAATTAAGGCATGAACTGCAGGGAATGCTTTCAAAATAACTCTGTTCATTATAGATGCTTTTGGAGGAGGAATCCAACATGTTCAAAATCCCAAAGGCTGCTCTGCTACACTGAGTGGTCTTTGGATTGACATCCATACTAGTCAGCTTGCAACAAACTCAAATCCCACCACAGCTCTGCTGGCCAAAATATTTTTATTGTAGAAACCATCAGGAAAATGGCTTCATATAGGTTGATCTTGCATTAGAGTTACATTGAATATGGGTGTTTAAAATATGTGAGTTAAATTTGCCTTCTATAAGGAATGCAATCATGTCTGTGTTTTTTGTGGTGATGAGTGTGGACATCATGGTAATGGAATGGACATATACTCTAGTTCCAATCCTAGGAACCTCCAGTGCATAATAGATGCACAAGAAATATATAACTATTGAGCCAAAAAATTCAGCCAAAATATTGTCTCCATAGAAGAAATCAACTACAAGATGCACAGTTGGTTTGCAAAGAAATGATATCTTTAATTTCTACATCAACATATAAGAAAAAATGTTTTACCATAAAGTTAATTTGGAGGTAATGTGATATTTACCTGATGGTCATAAGTATTTTTTTCCAAAAATCCAAAATTCCTACTTTGTGTTCTTTTATTCCTCTTGTATCTGCCAAAAAGCAAGTTTGTTCCCTTTGACCTCTATTTCTTGTACCTCAATTTTACCTCCCTTCCTCTTCACTCAATATAATAAAAAAATACATATTCATCCTCACAGAATCAGAATAACATGTAGGTGCAATTAGTTCTCTTCTGTGAATCAGTGATACTTTCCCAAGAAATAATTCCTATCAAAAAAATCAAACTCTTTTATTGAATTCATCAGTCACTTATACCACAAACATGAAGGTATTACATTCTTAAGCTATCCTGCCCCCGGGGAATCTAACAATCTAAAGTTGTTTCAAATTTTTTAAGATGTGTTCACATTTTTGTCCTTATATAGACAACATCTGGGTCAGATGAGATAGGAAGAACTTGTGGAGAATTCCCTACATAGCTGTCTAAGAAAACAAAGAGACTTGTTAACAGGAGAGATAACCCAATTAGAATAACTGGCATTTTCTAGGCATGGTTAGATGATGAAGACTCAGTTTGGCTCTCACCCAATCTCACCTCCTGCAGCATACACAAGGAATCTGCACAATTATTAAAGAACCACAAATCTCCAGGGAAATAAAATGAACTTGGCCTCATTTATGAAGGTTATTCTCTCCTACACATAGAACAAGCTTTGAGGGTGAAAAGAGGGATTTAGATGACAAAAGGAAAAGAGATGGATTAATTTATTTTTCATTAGGAAACTACTTTTTATCTCTCCATTTTTTGAGCTGCATAATGCTTTAATGCTATTAAATTATAATTTCCCCATTGCATCAGAAGAAATTATACCATAAAAATAAAGCAGCTCTTACCTGAGATGTAGCCATCAGAGTATTTCAATCTACCCAATGTACTATCTGACTGACTCAGACATTGAATGCAGAAAATTGAGTCTGTTTCTTCTCTCTCACTTAACAGCGAGGCAAACACACTGTCAGCACTCAATTAATGAACAATGATCCAAAGTCCTGGGAGGCAATTTGTGGTCCACTCCTGGACATCCTTCCCTCTGGCATGGCTCACTGTGCAGTGATGCATCTGGCTGCCGTTCCTACTGAAATGATGGAAAATATCTGACACTTTACTCAAGTGGGGGGTAATATCTTCTTTGTGAGGCATCACCAACTAACCAAGGAGGTAAGCAGTGAGAAAAACAACTTCTTTTCACTGCTTGTCAGAGGCAGTAAAATTGTACATAGCTTTTGATAAAACCTTGAAAGATACAAAGAGAAGGATTTACATCATCTGCATTCAAGTGGATTTCTATAAGAGATTAGCTGTTTCCTGAAAAAGTTAGACACCTATTGGAAAGAAATGTGGCATTGTGTGGCATCCAGTCACTTTTTAACACTGAGAGCACTATATTACTATTAAACTTTTTTTAAAAAACCCTAGCCACCAAGTACAAAGTGTTTTCAAACATCTAAGCAACATGGAAAATATCTTATCTAAAAATGAAGACATTGTTTTTGCTCTTGTCTTGCTCAATGAAGTTTAAGGAGCAGGGCTCTGGGACTGAAATTTTCAAACTTGTAGCCCTAGCTGATTTGGCTCAGTAGATAGAGCGTTGGCCTGCATACTGAAGGGTCCCAGGTTTGATTCCAGTCAAGGGCACATGCCTGGGCTGAAGGCTCCATCCCCAGTAAGGAGCATGCAGGAGGCAGCCAATCAATGATTCTCATCATTGATGTTTCTCTCTCTCTCTCCCTCTCCCTTCCTCTCTGAAATCAATAAAAACATATTTTTTTTAAAAGAAAGCAACCAAACAAATTATTCTTACCAGAATAACATGACAAACACAGCAAATAAAACATTAATTTATCAAGATATGACTATTAATGTAAAGTAAGTAGTATTTTTAGAGGTGTCTGCTTCTTGTCATAGGTCCTCCCTTCCCTGAGAACTGTCTACAACCATGAGGTCATTTTGGGAGTACCCCTTGTTGTCCTCTATGTGGGTGGGCCAGGGATGAGTACCTGCTCTATTCAGATTAGCTTTTTCATGAATTGAAACTGGGAACATGAAATTTCAGTCAATTGTTTGCAGTACAACATAGAGAGAATGTCAGTACCTGAATGGAACAGCCATTTCCTGTCATAAAGTAAGAGAGAGAGGAAGAAGGAGAGAGGTTGTAAGGGCCATAATCAAAGGTTTGAGTAATAGATGAAAGAAGCATCCAGCCCTAACCAGTTTGGCTCAGTGGATAGAGCATCGGCCTTCGGACTGAAAGGTCCCAGGTTCAATTCTGGTCAAGGGAATGTACCTTGGTTGCTGGCACATCCCCAGTTGGAGGTGTGTAGGAGGCAGCTGATCGATGTTTCTCTCTCATCGATGTTTCTAACTCTCTCTCTCTCTCCCTTCCTCTCTGTACAAAATCAATAAAATATATTTAAAAATAAAAGAAAGAAAGAAGCATCCATTGCAATTGCATCCTGCCATTTACCAGCTGTGTGTCTGTTAACTAAAAAGTGGTATAATAATAGTATCTACCTCTTAGTAAGCATATCAGAAATGCTAGAACACTCAAAAAAGGTGACAATTGTGACTTGGGAGAATTAAAATTCACAGAAGGTGAATTGGAGCTGAGTATTGAAAGATAGATATAATTTCAAAAGTAGAAAAGACATTCTAGGCAGGGGAAATAGAAGAAGCAAAGATACACAGATGTGAAAATGCATAGCCTAGTCACATTGCTGCAATAGAGAGTTGTAAGAGATGTAGAAAGTGAAAGGAAATAAGCAGTAAATGATTTTTATTGCCAAGTGATGGAAATTGAGCATTAATCTGGAGGAAATAGAAGACTGTCAAAGACTAATCTTTTAAAGTTAGAGAGAAACAATCATATCTGTGTTTTAGGAAAATAGAAATACTAAAATAGGATACTATGAGGACAGAATGAAGACAATGAAATCAGTTAGAAGGCTTTTTCTGTGGCGCTGGAATTTCCCCCTACCTATGTGATGTTCTTACATAAAGAGAAATAGAATGTTGATTTCTGCATTTGAGAACCAGATGTTTAAAATACCTAGGCTTACCCAAAGGCCATTTTATTCATGAATTTCTACATCTAAAACACATGTTTCACTCTTTAACACCCAGTTCAGGATACCCAGGGGGAAGAAACCATCCAAAAATGGGCTTCCTATATCCAGGCTCTAATAATAGATAACAGATCTGCCTTAATGCCCCATATCCACAATTTATCAGAAGTTCCTTATACCATACCTGGCATATCAAAGACTGGTAACTGGAAGGATATTTTAATTTATTATTTATACCCTGTTTTTCCCCAAGATGGTTTTCAAGGCAATGTACCCTAAAGTATGAATGAATACATTCCACACTTCTCTTGAGGATCCAAGAACTACAATAAAAAAATACAATAAAATAAAATAAAAAGCACCTCTAAGTCACAGGCCCATCCTAGATTCTTGTACTCCTTTGTCATCCTTTGGGAAATTCATACAGATTTACTTTTTTGTTCTTTATAATGAGTAATAGCAAAAGGATAAAATAAAAATATGGGATTGAAGGAGATTGGAGCTCAGCTAAGCAAAAGATGAAAGAGACTACGATCAAGGCCAATACCCAAGGAAATAGGGAAAGGAGGGAAATAGGATTGAGTTCGTGATTACAAAGGAAGAGCTTTGCCAAGAGAGCCTGTTAAAGCCAGTCAGAATAGAGAATATAAAAGTATATATTTTTGAAGCCTATAGGCAGCATCATTAAATCAATACAATCAAAATCCCCACAGGTTTTTATTATAGGAACTGACAAATTGATTCAAAAATTGTTGTTGAAATGCATAGGACTTATACTTTATGATTCCATCTATATAAAATTCTAGGTCACAGTAATGGAAAGCAGATCAGTAGTTTCCTGAGAATGAAGGAGAGGGAGAAGGCCAGGAGAGAGAAATTACAAAGTGCATCTGAATAATGGATACATTTATTATTTGGATTGTGGTAATGATTTCATAAGTATATTTCTAAAATTAACAATTGTGCACTTTAAATAAGTTTACTTTCTTATATATGAATTATACCTCAAAAAGATAATTTAAAAGTAAAAAACACATGGAATGACTGACAACAATATCACAAGAAAATAAAATTACAGGAGAATAGCTCATAAAAGTAGATGCAAAAATATATTAGCAAATGATCATTTCAATAGATGAAGAAAAAGCATTTGATAAATGTTTTCATGTTAAAAAAAAAAAAACAACACTCTACAAACTAGAAATAAAGGGAATTTCTTTAGCCCGATGAGATATCTATGAAAAACCCAGAGCTTACATCATAGTTAATGATAAAAACTGAATTCTTTCCTTCTAAGATCAAGAAGAGATCAATGATACCCACTCCTACCACTCTATTCAACATTGGAATGGACGTGCTGGCCATCTCAGCTGAGCAAGGGATACAAACAAAAAGGCATTCAGATTGGGAAAAAAAAGGAATAAAACTATTTTGATTTTCAGATAACATGATCTTATACATTTAAAAAATCCTATGACACCCCCAGAAAAAGTATTTCAACTAATAAGCAAGCTTAGCAAAGTTGCAGAACATAAAATCAATATACAAATGTCAACTTTATTTATGTATACTAGCAATGAACAATCCCAAAATAAAATTAAGAAAACAATTCAATTTACCATGGCCTCAAAAATTTAAAACACTTAGAAATGCTTTATTAGAAATAAATGTACCATTTGGCTCAGTGGATAGAGCATCAGCCTGTGGACTCAAGGGTCCCATGTTCGATTCCGGTCAAGGGCATGTACTTTGGTTGCAGGCACATCCCCAGTAGGGAGTGTGCAGGAGGCAGCTGATAGATGTTTCTCTCTCATCGATATTTCTCTCTATCCCTCTCCCTTCCTCTCTGTAAAAAAATCAATAAAATATATTTTTTTAAAAAAAGAAATAAATGTATCAAAAAAGTACAAGTCTAGTCCACTGGAAAGTATACACACTGCTGAAAATGTAAAGAAAATCTAAGTAAATGAAGAGCTCTCCTATGTTTATCCACCAGAAGACTTAATCTTGTTAAGATATATAAATTTAACACAATGAATATCAAAATACCATCTAGCTTTTTTGCAGAAATTAGCAAGGTGATCCTAAAATCCACATAGAAATGCAAGGGATTCAGAATAACCAAAACAATCTTCAGAAAAGACTAGTTGAAGGACTTACACTTCCTGTTTTAAAACTTACTACAAAGCTACAGTAATGAAGAAAGTGAGGTGCTGGCATAAGAATATGTGGTACACAGAATAGCAGCCTCCCCAGAGATGCCTATGTGTGAATCCCCACAGCCTAGGAATACAATACATTACCTTATAGAGCAAAAGAGAACTTGCAGGTGTGATTAAGTATCTTGTGAAGGGGAGATTATCCTGGGTTATTTGGGTGGGCACAGTGTAATCACAAGGATTCTTATGATGTGAAAGAAGAGATCAGAAGAGTGAGAGAGGGGACGAGGTGATGACAGAAGCGAGGTCAGAGTAGTGCAAGAACTGACTTTGAAGTTGGAAGAGAGACACAGTCAAGGAATACATGCAGTCCCGACGATAGGAAAGGCAAGGCTGTCCTATAGCCTCCAGAGGCAAACAGCCCTGCCAACAAGTTGGTTTTGGCCTAGTAAGACCATTTCAAATTCTTTTTACCTCCACAACTGTAATCTAAATTTGTGTTATTTTAAGTCACTGAGTTTGTGGTAACTTTTTATAGCAGCAGTAGGAAACTAATATAAAATATTGTCTGACCACTGTGCTATACACCTGAAACTAATACAAAATAATATTGAATGTAAACTGTAATTAAAATAAAATAAAAGTTACCTCAAAAAAAACATATAGATAAGTGGAATAGAATTAAGAGTCCAGAAATAAACCTTATATCATCAATTGATTTTCAATAAGTTGCCAAGATGATTCAATATGAAGAAAATAATATTTTCAACAAATGGTGCTGGACAACTGGATGTTCACATGTAAAAGAATGAACCTAGACCCCTACCTCACACCAGTAACGCAGATTAACTCACAATATATCATAGACCTAAATGTAAGAGTTAAAACTATAAAACTCTTAGAAAAAAGTGGAATAAATTTTTGTTTTCTGAGTTAATCAATAGTTTCTTAAATATGACATCAAAAGCACAAACAACAAAATAAAAAGTAAATAAACTGGATTTTTAAAATTAAAAACTTGGTATTTCAAAGAACACCACCAAGAAAGTAAAAAGATCACTCATAGTTAATCTATAATAATAAAAGCATAATATGCTAATTAGACCAGACCTTCTGGACAAAGCTGGGGCTGCGAGGGAAGCCCAGGTCCCGGGTGCCAGAGGGAATCTGATGCCGGCAGTCAAGGGAAGGAAGGCCTACTCTTGCACAAATTTCGTGCATCAGGCCTCTAGTAAAAAATATTTGTAAATCATATATCTGACAATGAATTTGTACCCAGAATATGTAGAGAATTTCTAAAATTTAATTTAAAAAGATAAATAATCCTGTTTTAAAATGCCAAAGGACCTGAATAGACATTTCTCCCAAATAAACAAATGGGGGTGGGGGGGGTGGGGGGTAATGCTCAACATTATTAATCATTCAGGAAATGCAAATAAAAATCACCCAATAGGATGACTATAATAAAAGACAGATGTAATGTGTTGATGTCAATATGAAGAAATTGGGACACATACATTGCTGGAGAGATTGTAAAATGGTTCAGTCATTTTAGAAAACAGTTTGGCTGTTCTTCAAAATGTTAAGCATAGAGTTACCATATAGCCCAGAAATCCCACCATTTCCTTATCTGGCAATCCACTTCCTTAGTCTGCTATACAAAGCAGTGAAGTGGTGGGAAAAGATTAACCAAAAAAATTATATGCATATATGTATAACCTATGGACACAGACAATAGTATGGGAGGCCTGGGGGGTGGGGCAGAGGTAAGGAGGAGAGGGTTAATGGGCTGGGGGGATGGGAGGGCGGAATAGGACATCTGTAATATTTTCAACAATAAAGATAACCTCTAAAAATAACAATGAAGTACTGATGCATTCTATAATATGGGTGAATCTTGAAAACATTATGTTAAGTGAAAGAAAGCACTTTCAAAAGAATACTTATTATATTATTCCATTTGAAAAATCTAAAAGGGCCTGAGAAACAAAGCTAGCCAGATGCATAGGAAAAAAATTATGCACAGTGCTAAGCTCATAAAATTGAGCAGGACCAACTGCTCAGTGTATGACCTGAACTACTGACCTTCAACCACCCAGGTAGACTCTCAAGAAAAGGCAATGTGGCTCTGATTTGTTATTGAGTTATTACTAAATGCTACTGGTACAGTGGAAGGATAAAGGTACACAGAGTCAGATACTTAGTGGGAAAATAGGTCATACACTATTCTTTCCATAGAGTGAGGCTGAGTAAGAAAAGTAAAGTGCGCTGGAGGAGGTTAAATGGCGGGAGAGCATGAGAGAAATCCAGAGACTAGAATGTTCTGAGAGCAGCTATAGTGGTAGCAAGGGTGAATCAAAGCTTAGCAGACAAGAGATTTTGGTCAGAGTGAGATAAATGAAATTTTGATACTCAAATATATATATTTATTAAAAACATTCATGGTGTAGCTATGGGGATGGGTGGCTCCAACAGAGTGGAAGTAAAATTAACCAGAGAAAATCCTTTCTATTTTTATGACAATCTTAGAAAAAAAACTAAAGAGTAATAAGGAGTAACTGTTTAATGGGGCATCAATTGCCTTTATTCACAGAGAAAAAAAAGTGGGAACATGACAGTAGCATCTCATTGTAGCATCTTCAGTGCATCTATTTTCCTCATTCAACTTGTGTATCTTGATCAACTGCAGAATTTACTCCAACAAATGATGATCTCCAAAGCAAATTCAAAAACTAGTAGATTTGTTTTGCCCAATAATTTTGCCTCTAGGGGAAAAGCCACCATTGCTGTGTTCTTTTTTATTAAATTATTCTTCAATAAATAAAAGAAGTAAAATCAAGTTGTTTTTATAACCACACAAGCAAAATAGCATCAATAGAATGAAGACGTTATCTTTTAGAATAGAAACTAATGAATGATTTAGAAGAATTCTTAGGTATTCCAGTAATCAAATACAAAAGACTAATAAGTTAATAGAGTCAAATGGATTCAGTTAGAAATCAAAGATCTGGCCTCCAGCCCAACGATTTAAACATTAAAAAGAATTCTGTTGACTCCATAAGTTGTAATTATATCTGCCTTCCATAATTCTCATATTCCATTCTCATAAAACTTGAAATACATGTTTTAGTGTAGCAAAACCACAATAGTAAGCTAAGATTCAATTAGTAAGATAAATTTTTACTTCAAAGTACATTTCCATCCCAAAACAGAGAATTTTTCCTTTCAGGGTCCTCTCCCACCTAGATGAGAGTTGGTATTCTAGTGTAAATCTTTGCTACAAAAACAATAAGTTCTATTTCATCCTCCTTTACCTTATCCTCAAGCAGGACAAACTACCTACTCAGAATTCAAAGGGCTAAGAGACAGAAAGCACTACACTGGAGTTGGTCAACTTCAACTTTATGATTACACCCGCTGTTTTCATAGCCAATGCTGACTTCATCATCATCCTCCATAATTCCTGACTCAGAATTGCTCTCTGGATACTCAGAATTTTGTTTCTAAGTATAATAAGTGCTTAGGATACAAATGGAAATGACAATGACTCTCTATTAATATGATATGGCAAAGAAATGGTCTATTTCATTTAATTAAATGATTTCGCTAATATAGTATTGCAATATGTACCAAGAAATGCATTGACATAAAATCTATGCTTAAAAGGTAATATTTTTGTAGATATTTAGAGGGCATTTTAAAATCATGAGTCATGTGGTGCACCCAAGCAATGGAGGTTGATACCCAATGTTGTGACTTCTTTTCCCTTCCTTAAGACCTAAGGATTTTTCCTCTCAACATTTTTCAAGGTTAAGGTGAAGCATAGAGTAATAACTGTCCAATTCCTTTCCTAGTTTTCTCTAAGTCTCTAAGAAGCTTCCTCTTTTTATGGAATAGAATGCTTGCAAACGATCTCCAAACATGCACCATAGCTGAATAGTTGTTGGGTGGGTCCCCTTCAACATTGTTGAGATGGACCCAAGTCTTATTTATTGCTTCTCTAAAGACCTGTGCAGTGAGGTACACTGACCTGTCAGGTTTCTCATTACCATAAGAGAGCAAATACCTTATGCACTTAAAAACCCCAGGAATCAAGTTCTGGAGTAGAGTCTCATTCAAGAAAACTTAGTCCTGACTCTGAGAATTTTGAACAACTCAAAAATCTTAAAATTAGACTGTATCTAAACATACAGTATTGTTACTATAATTATTTTCACTTTCCTCTTTAATTCTCTGTCCTAAAATTTTCCAGGGGCCATAATTCCCCAAACATGAAAAATTTACCTAACTCATTGTTTTCACTATCTTGGACCTCTTCCTTCATGCCCATATAAAGCCTTTATGTCCGATTACCCACTAAAGGTGGCGCTCCCTCCCACGCAGTTTACAAAAGGTATATTTGGGCCTCTGTTTACAGTTATCTTGAGAACCAGTCACAATTTCAACCCCAGTCAACCCTCTCTTCCCTCCATTCTAGAGTCTGAAAAATCAAAGACTAATAATATTTTTCAATAACCAGATATATTAATAATGCACTCAATACTGGCAGATCTTGGCCATATTGACAAATATAACCCTTGATATCTATTTATGAGACTTCAAGTTTTCCCCAAATGATTGAATCAATATAGTCACCATATGCAGGGACACCAACATTATGTGTCTATATCCACTTTACTGCAACTGCTCTTTATAATGATAACTCAGTGGGCACAGGAAAAGGAATTTATTTGAAATCTGCTTCATTCAAAACATCTTTTCACAAATCTGTAAAACGTGCCTTTTCAAGATGTATGGGGAAGGGGGATCATTAAATCTGTGGCATGCGGAATCTGTCCTGCTGAGAAGATGAAAACAGCCTCTGCTTTTCTCAGTATCATCCATGCATGCTGCTCACTGGCCATTTCCCTGAATAGTTGATTTGCATGATGAAGCACTTACATGGCTTTGGTGGGGTTTTTTGAAACTCAAAGGACTTCTTATGTTAAAAAGCTATTTCGTTTGCTTTTGAGTGGAATGCATTTATTTGAGGGTTGTAAACTTCTGGAATTTGTGGTAAATTTGAAATCTTAGTTCTCTTACAATTTCTTCAGCTACATTTGGTTTGAGATTGAATCACCTGGACTGTCTAAAGTCTAAACTGTGGATGCATAGTTCAAATATTTGGACACGTCAGGGATGCACGTAGGGGAATTGATACAGATTTCCTCCTAGAGATGGGTAAGTTTCTTTCACTTTCTGCTTGAAACGAGTCATTGGCAGTCATTAGACCCATGATCGTGATGTCTGTGTACAGTTTAATTTTTGTCAAATGCTTTTACATCCCTTTGTTTTTGTTAGATAAGTCATGTACATTCCCCAAAAATGCAATAGTTCAATGTGATTGTACATCCTTTCATGATACTCAAATAGATAGCAGATTCTTTACCACCTTATTCTGCAAGAGCAATTTTATTAATGACCTTGTTTAAGATTTCAGACATAATTTTGATGAGCCTAACTTTATCCTTTTATATTTATTTCAAGAGACTAAATCATAACAAAATAGTTTATTTGCCTTTGGAAATGATTAGCATAGTATTTGTTGCACCAGGTTCACTTTGCATAGAACATCTTATTCTTACTAATATAAGCAAACCTACTTTCGGTCATGTGCCAAAGAGGCGGGAAGGAGTAACTGGCATGTGATGGGCACAGAATAGTCTGATCTGAATCCTGAACTAAGTTTGTTTAACCAGAGGCTATTGATTCTTTGAAAGTCCATTCAAACCTTTCACGTGTCTTGCCACCTGGATATGTCCCTACCTCCCAACTGTACCCAGGGCCTGCAGTGCACAAGCAAGAGGTCTAAGAAAGAGGGCTCAGAAAAAAAGAAAAATTTTTACCTGGACCTGGACCAAATGTGGACACTAAAGAACAGCTTCTGCACTATGGATAGGCAGATATTACACACTGAAACTCACCTCCCATTTTTGCATCAATGGCCGTGATAGATCTTCCTATAATTTCCTTAGATCAGCATTTGTTCTTGCTCTAGAAGACCTTAGTATTGTCTGCAGATTTCAGCTCTCACTGTTAGCACAGGTTTTTATTGGCCCAGTATCATTAATTGAACAGTCTACCACTGCTCAAGGATAGGTGCTGAAACCTGTTCCAAATAGGCATATAGGCCTGGAATACTTTGGGAGCACGCTATTTGGTTCCATGGTTTAGTTGTCTCTTCCTGGGCCAGTGCAAAGCTGTCTTGATTATTAATACTGGATAATATATTATGATGCCTGATAGAGCAAGTCCTCTTGCTCTTTTATACTTCAGCATTGTCCTGTATATTCTTTGGCCTTTGCTCTTTCATATAAATTATAGAATCAACTTGTCAAGTTCCTATACAAATCCTATTTTTTAAAATTATAACTGTACTTATATATTAGTTCAAACCTTTGACATTGACATTAAACTGTTTTTGACCTACAGAGATGACAATTTCATGTGGTTCTACCAAATAGACTGAAGAGGAAAGAAGCAACATCCTGCTAATATTGAGTCTCTACTCATGAACATGATGTATACTGTGATGTGAAAGTTTGTGCCCCCCTAAATTCATATGTTGAAATCCTGACCCTCAAAGTTGATGATAGTGGGAGGTGAGATGCCATTGGTTGGTGCTTAAATCATTAGGGTTGAACCCTCATAAATGGCATTAGTGTCTTACATAAAAGACTCCATAGAGCTCCTTAACCCCTTCCACCATGTGAGGTTACAGTAAGAAAGTGAATCAGTTCAATTTTAAAATCTCCCACTAGTTAGCCATTATCTTATTATATTTTCATATTCATTATATTTTCATCAGTTCATTCAGATTATAAATTTCTTATAAGACTACAACCATGGTAGCACCTTGATCTTGAACTCCTAACTTCCAGAACTGTAAGAAATACATTTCTGTTGTTTATAAACTATTTACTCTCTGGGTAAGCTACCTAGCCTATTCTATTACAGCAACACAAACAGACTCAGACAATGTATCTATTCATATATTTTTCAATATTTTCCAATATCTTTTAAAGAAAAACATAATTTTTCCATACAGGTCTTAGACCTATTCCTAAGTATCTACTTTTCTTCTTCTTTTTTCCTTTTTTATTCTCTTTGCTGTTGTAAATGGTATCTTTTCTTCTTATTACTCTTTCAGTTTATGTGTATGTATTGAAATGCAAATTGATATTTGAACAGTGACCTTCTAATCACTTCCTAAATATTTAATATTTATAAGAAATAATGAATTTGCAATTTATTTGTGGCTTTCTCTGTACATAATCATATACTCTGTGGAAAAAAAAGTATAATTTACTTGAAAAATGATACATGATTTGAGGGAGAATAGGTAGAGAGGAGATGTCTACTCCTGGTAAAATGCAACATTTTATCTCAAAATAGAAGCCCTGAGATTTGAGGGTTTAATTTGTTATTTAATACAACTACGCAGTTTTTATAAATTTAAAAAAAATTATGATTCAGGTTTAACCCAGTTTGATCATCTCTGCTTATCATCAGGCAGATGGAATTGTTCCCACTTATACCTCTTTGGACTTATTTTGATCATTCATTTTGCTTTTGGCTATTTAACTTTTTCTTTTTCCATTTGTTACTTCTATTGGTTTCATCCAATTTTCTTCATTCCATTTTTTCCACCCTATGTTTTGAAGTTATATATTTTATTTCTACTAACTCAGCATTTTTTTGGATTAGTCCAATTTTATTTAATCTACCTTTAATCCTATTGGTTTTGAGTTACATCATATATTTCTTCTATTTAACATGACTTCTTCCATATAATTCAAGGCCCTTATTTAATTTCAATCTCTGTCTCCCAAATTTCACAATATTGTAATTTAGTATTTTAGTTCTATTTTTAAGTCTCCCACTAGATAGACATTATTTTATTATATTTTCATCAGTTCATTTAGATTATAAATTTCTTTATATGACATGGTTCTTTGCATTTCACTTCTTTTATGTTGTTGTTAATCCTCACCTGAGAATATTTTTTCATTGATATTTTTGTTTTTGTAAATAAAGTTTTATTGAAACACTGAAATGGGAGGGGAAGACGGAGAGAGATAAACATTGATGTGAGAGAGACACATGGATTGGTTGCCTCCTGCATATGCCCCAAGCCTGCAACTAAGGTATGTGCCCTTGACTGAAATCAAACCCAGAGCCCTTCAGTCCATGAGCCAATGCTCTATCTACCACACCAAACCAGATAGGGCTGCATTCCACTTCTTAATTGATTTGATTCTGATTGAAGAATAAAAAACTTCACTCGTTTTCCAGAAAGTCTCTAACAAACCTTCTCATAAACAAAATTAAACATCTTAATTTATTCTGTCTTGAATGATAGTTTAGGTGGTTTAGCATTCTAGATTGATGGTTGTTTTTCTCAGCACTTTAAATATATTATTGTATTCTCATCTAATGTCCATTGTTGTTAATGAGAAATCTGTTATAAGCCTAATTATATTCTTCTCTAGAAGAAATCTTTTTCTTCCTGGGTTTTGCTTTTGGGTATATGTAGTTGTTTGCTTGATTGACCATACTGCATTCTAGTATGGGTTTGCAATTTTGTTTGTTTATATTTTGAGTTTTGTTTTTACTGCTGGAAAACAATTATGATTTTTTAATTTATGGGTTCATGCCTTTCTTCAACTCTGAAAACTCCCAGCCATTATCTCTTAGAATACTTTTTCTCCCTTATGTCCTTTATTTACTCTTTCTGGAATACCTTCATTCTGTCTCTTCATTCTAGATTTTTTTATAGCTTAACTAGAGGCCCGGTGCATGAAATTCATGCACGGGTGTGGTCTCTAGGACTGGCTGGCGATCAGGGCTGATTGGGGCCTTCCAACTGCCAGCTGGGGCCTTCCCTCTCCTGGCTCCTCCCCCTGGCCAGCCCCCCCTTTCTGCCAGCTTCTGGTGGCTGACCAGGGCTTCCTGCAGGCTGCCAGCTGCCATTCAGGGCCTACCAGACAAGGGGGAAGGACCATAGGAGGTTGACCACTGAGATGTGGGGCCCCTTAGGGCAGGGCTGAGGATCAGCCATAGCTGTTTGTTCCACCCTGTTGATTTCCTGAGACCCCGCCCCACCCAAGCTGCGGCAGAGGCTTTTGCATATGAATGCCCTGGCCCTTTGCAATCTGAAAATTACCTAACAAACTGCAGCTGGGCCAGACAGACCCAGAACTTCCAAGAGAAGGCCCAAGGCCCCACAGCAGCTTGCATTGCTTCACAGTTGGGCCTCATTTGGGCACCTCCAAACCCCAAACAAGGAAGGGGAATCTGCAGATCTTTTCATAGCTCCTGCTGGGTAGCCTCAGGCAGAGGCTAAATTAGCACCTCCTTAGATCCAAGAGCCAGTGTACCCAGTGGTCAGAGTGAGACCATCCAATTACAACTCCTCAGATCCATAAGGGACACACTCAGGGGGCAGACTCAGTGAGCACCAAAGCCCCACTGAAGCAAGTCTTGCCTCATAAGGGTGTCTTCAGCACAGAAGTTCTCCCACTGTAGACACAGCTGATTCTCACAGCCAATTGGCCTGGAGGTCAATTCCTCCCAGTGATACCTACAACAATCAAGGCTTAACTACAACAAGACTGCCCACAAAACCCACAAAGGAGTGCACCAAGAGTGTCCACTTCGGGTAATTGGGGAGGCTGAGCCACTGGGCCCTATAGGACACCTAGCACGGAAAGCCACTCTATCAACACAGGGAAGCATAAAAAATGCAGAGACAAAGAAACAGGTCACAAATGACAGAAATGGAGGAAAGCAAACTACTGGATATAGAGTTCAAAACCACACTTTTAAGGTTTTTCAAGAACTTTCTAGAAACCGCCGATAAATTTAGTAAGACCCTCAAAAAGTCTAGTGAGACCGCCAATAAATGTAGTGAGATCCTCAAGAAATCTAGTGAGACCCTCAAGATTATGAAAAAGTACCAACTAGAAATTAAGCATACACTGACTGAAATAAAGGATATTATGCAGAGTTCCAACAGCAGACTAGAGGATCGCAAGACTCAAGTCAAAGATTTGAAATACAAAGAAGCAAAAAATATCCAACCAGGAAAGCAAAATGAAAAAAGAATCCAAAAATACGAAGATAGTGTAAGGAGCCTCTGGGACAGCTTCAAGTGTACCAACATCAGAATTATAGGGGTGCCAGAAGAAGAGAGAGCACAAGATATTGAAAACCTATTTGAAGAAATAATGACAGAAAACTTCCCCCACCTGGTGAAAGAAATAGACTTACAAGTCCAGGAAGCACTGAGAACCCCAAACAAAAGGAATCCAAAGACACATCATAATTAAAATGCCAAGTGCAAAAGACAAAGAGAGAATCTTAAAAGCAGCAAGAGAAAAATAGTCAGTTACCTACAAGGAAGTACCCATATGACTGTCAGCTGATTTGTCAACAGAAACTTTGCAGGCCAGAAGGGAGTGGCAAGAAATATTCAAAGTGATGAATGCCAAGAACCTACAACCAAGATTACTTTATCCAGCAAAGCTATCATTCAGAATTGAAGGTCAGATAAAGAGCTTCACAGATAAGGAAAAGCTAAAGGAGTTCATCACCACCAAACCAGTATTATATGAAATGCTGAAAGGTATCCTTTAAAAAGAGGAAGAAGAAGAAAAAGGTAAAGATACAAATTATGAACAACAAATACACATCTATCAACAAGTGAATCTAAAAATCAAGTGAATAAATAATCTGACGAACAGAATAAACTGGTGAATATAATAGAATCAGGGGCATAGAAAGGGAGTGGACTGACTCTTCTTGGTGGGGAAAGGGGTGAGGGGGATGCGGGAAGAGACTGGACAAAAATCATGCACCTATGGATGAGGACAGTGGGAGGGGGGGTGAGGGCGGAGGGTGGGGTGGGAACCGGGTGGAGCGGAGCTATGGGGGGAAAAAAGAGGAACAATTGTAATAATCTGAACAATAAAGATTTAATAAAAAATAATAATAATTAAAAAAACACATTAATTTTTTTTAAAAGGAGCAACCATTGAATACATAAATAAGTGGAACAACAAATTGATGTTTCTCCCCCCTTTCTCTCTCTAAAATCAATAAATCTAAATTTTAAAAAAATGATTAAAAAAATCATTTTATTATATTATACTGTTATGCATTTTGGGAAGTTTACTGCACTATACCTTTCAGTTCTCTGATTCTCATTTTAATTTTTTATTAACCAGCTATTGACCCCATCCACTGAGCTTATTTTTTATGATTCTATTTTTTATATATAGAAGTTCAATTTGATTTTTCTTCAAAACTGCTTGAATTTTTCAAGCAACCCTAATATATGTTTTTTATTCTTTTTTATCTCTTTAATCTTTTTAAATATATTTTGTCATCTTTTCAGATTGATTTTGGTCTTCAATTTTGGGATGGCTAATTCTTTTGGGTATAATGTCTGCTAACTCACCCTTTCATAATGGATTTTTTTTTCTCTCAAGTTCTTAAAAAAAAACCCTCTTATGTCCTTATCTGAGTGGAGTTTGTTCTTCCTATGGTAGTTGTATTTTTTCACAACCATATTGTAAGTACTTTAAATACAAGCATTTTATCTCATTTCTATGCATCTAACAGGTAGGTAATCAATAAATATTTAAATGGCTTATGCTCTGCATTTCACCTCTGAAACCAGATTGCAAGTTTAATGAGTAAAGATATTTTTTGCCTTTGATTCTTTCTTACACTTTTCCCACTTCTCAACTTCTTCCCTGAAGTTATCAGCAAGTTATTAAACATAATTATGAAATGTATAGATGAATAAATCAATGAGTTTGTTAAATTATCAAATACAGAAAAATAAGGATGATTCTTGGGAACACAAATTCTTTCTCAGAAGCCAATTAAAACGTGCTAAAGGGGATTTGATAAAATTTACTGCAGCACAATGTGGCTGCCACCTGTTTTCAAGCACACATTGTCTTACATTCTGTCCCAACTGGATATTTTACAGTTTAAACCTCACTACAATAGCGCTGTATCCAAACATAACTTTAGTTTGATTTTTTTTTTTTTGCATATTAGTGCACAGTTGCCATGTCAACAGTCAAAAATACCATTAAAAAATAAGTATACTAGTGCTGGTGGAAACCCCTTCTCCCAAGAAGAAGAATAAAGTATGAGAAAAACACATGTTATTTCCCATAATTTAAAACCATCATGTCATTTGGTCTCGATAGTTGTGAGTATAAAGGAGTCATAAGATCTTAAGAAGAATCAAAGTCTTAGTCCCTCAATAAACATTTATAAGGTACCTTGTGTTATGCCTTGGAGTCACAAAGATGAATAATCATGATCCATCTTTAAGACTCTCTGTCTCTTGGGAAAGGCAGACACATCAGAAAATAGCTTGTGGTGAATACTTAACTCAGAGAGGTATGGGCAAGGTGCTAGGAGACCACAGGGGAGTGAGGAAAAAGAAAAGGTTCATTGAGGGAGAATAAGCCTCAGACAGGGAAGGTCTGAAAGATGAACAACATCTGACCTCTAGTTCAGTTATGATAGGTAGTTTCAGATTTATGTATAAGTTGCTTTTTTATTGAATTTATTGGGGTGACATTGGTTAGTAAAATTATATAGGTTTCAGATGTACAATCCTGTAATACATCATCTGTATATTGCATTGTGTGTTCACCACCCCAAATCAAATCTCCTTCTGAGGCAGGATAGTAAGAAGCAAGTGGAATGGGAAACTGAGACAAGATAATTAAACAAGGCCAAAAAATAAGAACAGCTTACAGCCAGCTAGTGAATCGTAAGACCTTATCTTCCCTAACCAAGGACACTTGAGAGCAAAGGGTTTATACCTGTCCTCCCTAACCAGAGAATGCATAGCTTAAATCACTGGGCTGTGAGATAGAGAACAGAGACCCAATTAAAACCATTTGTGCCAGCCAAACCCAAGGACAGATGAAGTCAGAAAAACAAATAACAAAAACCCAGTTAGAGCCAGACAGACCCAAGATAAAAGTAAAACAGTAAAGCAGACCAAAGCATAATCCCAAACTCCCCTATACACTCATTTTGATGCATCAGCATATTAACACTACGGTGTCGGGTGAATTTCCCGCCAAAATATAAGATGGCACGGGCAATTATTTAGGTTTCCCGCGCAAAATCAGGGATTTTTATGATACCTATTACCCCAATGGGTATGAAACGGTTCGCATACGCAGGTAGGTATCTTTGTGAACGGCAAACAAACAAATATTTGGTAATACGCAGTTACAATCGGCCCGAGTTTACACGTTTCCCGCACTCCACCGCTAATCTATATGAACCGAGTTAAGACGGCTCCCTCGGAGTACGCGCAATTCACGCGAGCCGACTTAACTCGTTTCCCGCACTCCAAGTGTTAAAAATGCACCTGGGAAGCTGATGAATCTTGTGCTGAAACCCTCCCCTAAGATTCTCACCCCCAGAAGGGAGATAAAACCCTCAAAACAAGGGCTACCAGCACGGGCTCTCTCTAGATCACGTCCATGTTCCTTCTTGGGCCCAAACCTTTTACTTCCTTCTAACTTATGTGTCCCCACGAGCCTTGCAACCAGGGGAGCAGTGGGCAGATGCAGCTTGCTCCAGGCTTACCCTCTGATCCTGTCTCCAAGGTTCCCTTTTTCTCTGACTTTCTAGTGAACTAAAAGCAGTCCCACCTTAGGTCACTTCTGTCACTGTGACTGTTACTTCCAGTGAGCTAACAGCAGCCCTGCTTCGGCTCACCTCTTTCCTATAATGTTCCTAGGGAGGCTAGAGTCTCTCCTGTTGCTTCTGCCACCCTAAGTCCTTCCTTTGTTTCACTGTCCCCAGCTTTAATAAACATACTCTCAAAATCACCTGTGATCATTTTGTGAAATCTTTTCTGCACAAAGTCAAGAACCCACACACTACAAGCAGCCTCAGGCAGACCCACTCAGGCCTGTCACTTCCATCACTGACTCTTCCATCACCATTTATCCCCCTTTTATCTTCTTCTACCTCCTTCTACCCCTTCCCCTCCCCACTAGTAATCACCATATATCTGTATACGGTGTCTTTAGATGTGATAAAGGGAAATGTCTACATCACGTATTCTACATATTGCATGGCCTTCCTAGTGGACTTCTGAAAGCTGTAGAAAGTGTTTACACCCATTGCTAAAGCTGGATTATGTGTGTTGGAGCAGGGATTCACTGAGGAGCAACCAAACTCACCTAGCTGAAGTGAAAAGAAATGAAAGTCCTCCAGAGGAGCCAAAGAACCCTGAGGTCGATCCCTTCTTCCCAGCTGAGTTGCTCTAAGCTTTTCTTCTGCCAAGACCACGTAAACAGTGTTTGATGGTTGAGTGAGGGAACCTTCTGCTTAAACTAAGACAAACAGCTAAAGATGGTACCATAACCCTGACAATGGCTTTGAAAGGAGTTTCTCATCACCAATCCTCTAGCCATAGGATCCTGTTTCTTTGTTTTGTTTTACTGCTTTGTTTATTAATTATAAGAACTACTTCAGGGGGAGATGTGAGATGGGGAAAAATAAGAAGATAGAAAGTCACTCCACTCAGGAAAGGCATAAATGCTAAATGATCTGATATATAAGGAAGTAAGACTAGAGTTTAAAGCAGTAAGAGTGCTCTAAGAAACCAGTGGGGTGGGGCCAATAAACCAGGAATGGTCCTGACAGCCTTGTCAGCCACAAAAGGAGATTTGACTTTATCCAGCAGACAGTGTAGAGTCACTGAAAGATTTTAAGCCAATGGAGAATATACAGTGCAGGTATTAGATTGGGGTAGGACAGAGGCCAAACATGAGTGAGTTCAATTAGAAATTGTCAAAATAATTTAGAGAGAAAATTACTGGCCTGGACTACAATAGTGGCACAAGGTATGGAGAGAAATAGATTGCCTCAGAAAAGGTTGAGAAAATATACTCAATGGGACATGGAATCTCAGAAGTATTTATTTTTAGTCTGACATCTCAATTCTTCTTCACCAATTAATGTTGTTCAATGTACATTCATTTCTTCTTTTGGTTCCTTAGGAATCTGTCTTTGAGAAGTACTAACTACATTTACTATGAGCAGAGATTTCTGGGTTTTTATCCATGTGATAGGCAGAGAAGTAGGTAGACATGCACATGAGGAGGTAAATGTGTTGAAGTCAGTGCACATTTATTTGAATACATTGAATTATCTGTAGGCATCTGATCTCTGGAAACTATATCAGACCCTTTTATCTGTTCTATCTCTAGAAACCATTGCACACAGAGGATTCCTCTAGAGTTTCAACAAGAAAGACCTCACTCAGGCAAGAATACACAGTGTGATAAAGAGAGTCTCCTCAATAACAGGTGTTGGGGAAAGAGGACAAATACATGAAAAAAATTATATTGGACCACTTTCTTATACCACATACAAGAGCACACTCAAAATGGATTAGAGACTTAAATATAAGAACTGAAACAATAATGTAGGCAGTCAACTATTTGACATTGGTTTTAGCAATATTTTTTTAATATGTCTCCTAGAGCAAAGACAACAAAAGCAAAAAATAAACAAGTGGGGTTACATTAAGCAAAAAATCCTCTGCATTGCCAAGAAAATCATAATAAAACAGAAAGGCAACCTACTAAATGGGAGGAGATATTTACAAAAGATATAGCCAATAAGGAATTAATATTCAAAATTTACAAAGAACTAGCAAAGCTCAGCATAAAAAACAAACAACCTGACTAAGAAATGAAAAGTGCATGAACAGATACTTCTCCAAATAGAACATAAATGGCCAATAGACACATGAAAAGATGCTCAATATCCCTAATAAGGGAAATTAAAATCAAAATCACAATGAAATGTTACCTCACACCTGTCAGAATGGCTTTCATCAATGAATCACAAACAAGCTTTCCAAGAATGTGGAAAACAGGGAATCCTAATGCACTGTTGGTGGAATTGTAAATTGGTGCAGCCACTATGGAAAACAGTGTGTCGGTTCTTCAAAAAATTAAAAATAGAACCCTACCCAGTGTGGCTCAGTTGGTTAGAGCATCATCCCATATACCAAAAGGTGGCAGGTTCGATTCCCAGTCAGGATACACACCCAGGTTGTGGGTTCATATCCTGATTGAGGTATGTGCAGGAGGCAACCGATCTATTTTCTCTTTCTTTTCCTCTCTCTGGAATCAATTTTTAAAAATTTAAAAATAGCTCTGGCTGGTTTGCCTCAGAGGTTAGAGTGTTGGCCTGTGAACCAAAGGGTCTTAGGTTCAATTCCAGGTCAAGGGCATGGACCTATGTTACAGGTTCCTCAGCCTTGGTAGGAGCATATGCGGAAAACAATTAATCAATGTGTCTCTCTTATGTCAATGTTTCTCTCTCTCTTCTCCTCCCTCCCTCCCTTCTACTCTTTCTAGAAATCAATGGAAAAAATATCCTCAGATGAAGATTAAAAATAAATTTAAAAAAGAGTGACCATTATGACCCAGTAATTCCACTTCTGTGTATTTTTCTGAAGAAATCAAAATACTAATTCAAAAAGAGATATTCACCCCTATGTTCATTGTAGCAGTACTTACTATAGTTGAAATATGGAAGCAATCTAAGTGCCCATCAATACACAAATGAGTAAAGAAGAGGTAGTACATATATACAATGAAATATTAGTTATTAAAAAAGAATGAAATCTTGCCTTTTGTTTTTTACAACATTGATAAACCTAGAGGATATTTTCCCAAGTGAAATAAGTCAGACAGAGGAAGACACATACCATACGATTCCACTTACATGAGGAATCTGAAAAATAAAATAAACAAACAAACAAAACCAAAGCAAATTCATAGATACAGAAAACAAACTGATGGTTGCCAGATGGGAGGAGGATTGGGGGATGGGTGAAAAAGATTAAGAAGTACAAATTGCCAGTTATAAAAATAAGCACAGAAATGTAAAGTGCAGCCCTAGCCTGTTTGGCTCAGTGGATAGAGCGTCAGCCCAAGGACTGAAGGGTCCTGGGTTCGATTCTGGTCAAGGGTATGTACCTCATACCTCAGTTGCAGGCTTGATCCAGGCCCAGTACAGGAGGCAGCCAATCAATGCGTCTCTCTCACATCGATGTTTCTTTTCCTCTGTCTCTCCCCCACCCTTCCACTCTCTAAAAATTAATGGAAAATATCATCAGGTGAAGAACAACCAAAAAAAAATATATAAAATGTAAAGTACAGCATAGAAAATATAATCAATAATATTGTAACTGTAGCCCTGGCCCGTTTGTCTCAGTGAATAGAGCATCAGCCCAAGGACTGAGGGGTCCCAGGTTCAGTTCCAGTCAAGGGCACATTCCTTGGTTGCAGGCTCAATCCCCAGCCCTGGGGGCCTGTGCAGGAGGCAACCAATTGATGTGTCTCTCTCATATCCATGTTTCTCCCTCTCTGACTCTCCTCCTCCCTTCCACTCTCTCTAAAAATCAATGGAAAAATATCCTCAGGCAAAGGTTGACAGAAAAAACAATAATAGTAATATTGTATGGTGTCATGGGTACTAGAATTATGGGGGTGATCACTTATAAATAATCATTATGTTGTACACCTATAACTAATATATATTCAATGTCAAATGTAACTGAAAAATAAATATGTAAATACATAAATAAAAGAAAGACCTCCACTCTCATAATTTACCCTCCCCCAGAAAATAATATGATAAGTGCCAAAAAGCTTTGCCTTATTAGTAGTGTCTTCCAGAATAATTCATAGTGGTTTGGATCCTGTATCCACTTAGGAATGAAAGATCCAACACAATTTTATTCCTAAAATTCAGTATTATGAATTATGCCATTTCACCACTCAAACTCACACCTTGCCATTGAAATGTTTTCACACTACTTTAAACCTTTCTTTTTTATTACTTTGATTTAAAAAATAAATAAAACTTTTAGCAAACCTTATTCACAGGTTATTTTTCTCCTTTTCTCTCCTCTTAACTTATGATAAGTCAGCTGAGCACTCTGATTCCTTTCAACTCCCACTACCAACAGTTCCTCCTTTCTCTGGGGTCTATTAGGTTCTCAGTAAAAGTGGGAACATCTGCCTGGCTAATACTAATATATCTTCCACATAAAACAAGTGGCCAGAAGTTTTGACCTGATAAAAACATTGACATCATGGCATTAACTTTGGTAAACTAAAATAATTTGTTGACTCTTTTAGAAAATGTTTCTTCTCCAAAGATGATGATCCACACTTTCCTAAGAAAACCTTTGAGACAGTTAACACATTACCATGCCCCAATTTGATCACACAGAAAACCTCACAAAAGCTCTGCTCTTGTGGTTTTGTAGCTGTTATTGGAAACAAAAGTTCCAAATCCAACTGGCCACTTACTCCTGAAATGCCAACTTCCACCATATGTAGTCCCAAAAAACCAAAAGGGAAAAATAATCAAATTAAAGCATAGCAGAACTAGAATCACAGAATCACGGGAACAGGATTTGCTAAAGAAGTTCACCCAAACCTATGAAAATGAAAATCATCACTCTTTTAACAGCTGTCCCCCACACCCTAGAAAGGAATGTGTTATTATGATTTGCATTGATCTGATTAGTGTATTTACATATTGCATCCTCCCTTCTGCACCACTCCCAGTCCGCAAGGCATCCAGTACATTAGCAGGAATACAGTGCTGCAGTTAAAGTCAAGTAAACTCTCCCAAAAGTCTTTTGTATTGCCCTACACAATTAAAACAACATTCAAAATATAGCACACCATCAAAATGGGTTGGCTCTGTTTACAAAATTATAGATTTTATTTGTTTTTTGTCCCCCCATTTTGACAGTTGGTATCGTAGCTCAGTCCTTAAGTACACACACACACACACACACACACATACACACACACACACACACACATCACTACCAGTATGGAGGGGAAATCGTAAAGCAATTAACACACCGTTTAAAGGGTGCAAATTACAGATCATTATTGCCTCATAACCATCAGTTAAAGCTGTTAACTAGGGTTCCAAAGGATGTATATCAGAAAGAATGAGAAATAGTGGGGCAGACACATAAATTAGAATATGCTGGTGTGCACAAGATCTAATGAAAATCAGCCCAAGTCTAAAGGAAAGCCAGCAGAGAACCTACAAGGAATCAATTAAGCATGGCCTTTCAACTATCTCTTTGGTAAACTATCATGTAGCTTGTTTTTCTTAGGAAACCCTCAGTGTCTAGACATGGCTGGCTTGGGTGTGAGGCGAGCTGGCACCTGCATTGTGGGCTGGCAGGGAGAAGGAAGAAGTCCTCCACCACGGGGAAGAACGGGAACTAACAGCCACAGAAGCAGCGTTATATGGTAGAAATTAACAACAACTACAATTTCTTTACTTAGTACCCGTTTAACAAATTAGAGAACTAAATCTTGAAGAGATCAAGAAATTTGGCAAAAGATCCCAAGGTAGTAAATGGAGTTCTGAAACATAAACCAGGTCTGTATGGCTTCAAAGTCCACGTTCTTTCTACTCTACAACAATTTTACTCATCCCAAAGAGCTTGTCCATGTACTGTACAAACTCCTCTCTTCTGTTCCCCTGACAACTGTTGGGGCTAGCAATGGGATCCACCCTTAAGAACAAAGACTCATCAGGAGCTGAGCAGGGACCTGGTACTCCAACCACCAGCTGGGGTTTTGTGGGAAGATTGTCCAGTCCAAGAAAGTGAAAGGGGGCAGACCAGAGGGATAAGGTCAAGGCTGAGCTTGGTTCTATGGGACAGCTGCACCTCAGGAATGACACAGGCACCTGGGACCCAACGGAGGTGCCTAGGTTCAACTTTAAACAGTAATACCCCCATGAGAACACATTAAAAATCAAAATGCGCCGAAACCGGTTTGTCTCAGTGGATAGAGCGTCGGCCTGCGGACTGAAGGGTCCCAGGTTCGATTCCGGTCAAGGGCATGTACCTGGGTTTCGGGCACATCCCCAGGAGGAGATGTGCAGGAGGCAGCTGATCGATGTTCCTCTTTCATCGATGTTTCTAACTCTCTATCCCTCTCCCTTCCTCTCTGTAAAAAATCAATAAAATATATTTAAAAAAAATCAAAATGCATGTTGAAGTCCAAGTCAGTAAATTAAGAGTTAATTGAAAAGAAGTTACTTTTGACTCTGAAGCCCTTTGTGACTCCCAATTTGTAGTCTAGAATCTGAAAGGAGTTGGTGATGGATTGAACTTTTTCTCTTTTTGCCATTTCAATGTAGAGACAGTGTTTCTGGTGGGGAAAAAAGAAAAGAAAAAGTTTTTCAAGTTTCCACATCAGCAGCAAATCCCATGGAGATCATGAAAAAACAGACTCTTTTCTAAGTCTGTCCAAATTTGTCCCATGGTGTGAATATAATACGGTGTCCTAAGGGGATATTACACTATAAGACACGCAAATAAAATTAACTTGATTTATCAACATGGAAGGACCGTGTGTTTACATATCGAGGGAGATTGGCAGTTAAGGACTCATAAATCATAAGACAAAGAGGAACCCTGAAAGTCAGCTTTCAATCCTCCTACCCCCTCTTTTGCAGAAGCATGTCCTTTAATGATTTTCCACTTGGGTATAAAGTAACTAACAGGCCTAGCCTGCCCCAAATAGAATGATTGTAGAAACATACGTAGCATTGGAATAATTGGGACAATTATCACTGACATTGTTTCTGATTGAGCATAACACAGTGGTTTACCCAAACAACCCCAATCTGATTTTTGAGAGGATTTTTCATATAGATAGTGAACAAAGAAAACAATTCAGATATGAGTCCACTATTCAGTCACTAAATATCTGTGCCAGACATTCAGGAAGAACTAGAAGCACAATAATGAATGAATGAATAAAACACTCATTCTCTGCCCTTTGTGGAGCTTTGAGAGGGAGAGAAAATTAAATGTAATTTTAACATTAAAAAGAATATCTGAAACTTTATTACAATTATTTACTGATCTGCCATATATTGTGAGCTCCTCAAAGGAATGACTAAAAGTATTTTCATCTTTTTTCCAAGCTATGAGAAAATAAAAATAAGTGCTCAATATATTTCAATGTTTTTTGCAAGAAAACATCTCTGGTAATATCTATGCATAAGAAATAAACAGGTCAAAGTTTGCAAAGACATTCTTCTCTGCATTTTTATCTATATCATGATTAGCAATCTTCTTAGGTAAAGAGGGTAAAAAGTCTTAAATTTGTTTGCATTTTGCTATAAAATATATCCAAACATAGCCAGCCTATTTGTTTGCCATGGAAAGTGCACATAGGAACACCCAGTGCAGTGTATTAACTCACCAATATTCACAAGTTTTAATTGAATAAACTAAACTATTAGTTAATAAAGCAATAAGGAAACACAGGTATGGAATTACAAAGCTTCCATTTCACAATTTTGGTAGCATTAAGGTGAACTTCAGGAAACATGGATCATCAGACTTCCAGCCTCAGTGTACTACATGTTCTTCTCTATAGTGTGTACATGTAGGATATTAGTATACTAGAGGCTTGTTGCAGGAAGATTCCTGAAAGAATAGGGCTTCCAGCATCTGGAGCAAAGCAGAGAAGGGAGCAAAACCCGCTGAGGTGGGCTTCGCTCCCGCTCCCAGCCGCTGTGGCTGGGTTTCCCCTCCCGCTCCCAGCTGCTGCGGCTGGGTTTGTCCTCCCACCTCCAGCCTCCTGCCTCCACAGCCTTGGCTCCGTTCCTGCCTCCGCCACCTCTACTTAGCTCCCTCTGTGGCGCTTTGCTTCCATGTTGTCTTCAGTCTTCGCTCCCAGCAGGTATATGCAAATTAACCGCCATCTTTGTTGGTCATTAATTTGCATATCATGCTGATTAGCCAATGGGAGGCATAGCGAAGGTACAGTCAATTACCATGCTTGTCTGTTATTAGATGGGACGTATGCCGTATTGCATAAAAGATATATGTATTCTCTTGTGAAATTCCTGATTTTTAGACCTTCTTTCCACTTGTGATAATTGTTTCATCACCTTATAGTTCAAAAGACTTTTATGACCTTCTCAATCCGTCTATTAAACCACAACTCACCTTTGAGGTCTTTGCTTCTGAATAAGGCTTATCCTAATGACTTCATTTAAAATTATATGTCCTCCACTATGGCACACTCATTCTCCCTTACCTTCCTTTATTTTTCTTCAAAGTACTTATTTTCTCTTGCTCTATAATTTCTCATTTATTACTTAAGTTCCATGTAAAACAGGGATTTTATCTGTTATTCATTGCTGTTTCCCAGAACAGTGCTTGGCACATAGTATGTCTTCAAAAACTATTTACTGACTGAATGACTGCCTAACAAAGGAAAGTTTCCAAGACACTACAAAGTTATTATAGGGCTGGCTGTCCTTCTAATTGTGATAGTACAATTAGTACCTGGTGAAGTTGAGTGACCTGAATCTTAATTTTTCTTTTGAGGATCAGAAATATGGAACTACTTGATTTTTCATAGATACCAGTCTATTTCTCTCCATTCTATCTTTCCTCATGCTTGCCCTCTTCTAGGAATGCCCTTCTATCACCCAAACTCTACCTAGATAATTTCTCCTAATTCTTTAAGGTAATTACCAGTCTTCTTATATAAACATCATGATATGACTCTTAAATATCACAGCCCTAAATCCTAAAGTACCATAGTCCTTAGTACACTGCATTTATTTTATTAATTATTTCTCTATCCCTTCAATCAAACTGTAATTTTTAAAGGACAGAAAGTATTTTATTCATCTTAGCATGAATTCAACACAATAAGAACTGAATGAATAATTAAAAGAAACTGAGTTCAAGGCTCTTAGGAAGCAATATCAAGTGAGTCCAGCTGAGGCAGGTAGTATATGGGGAAATGCAGAAAGTCCAAAGACCTGGATTTAGTACTGACTCTGACCACTGTTTTTAAATCTCTAGGATAAAAAGATTAAACCAATGCTGAGGCCTTTTCCAAAGCTATAGGATGGTGTTACATGTAACTTAATGAGAGAAGTTATTAAAATGTCAGGTTTTCATGCTCCATCTACTGGTTAAATTGTAGAAAAATATCATGTGGTCTTTTTTAAGTGGAAGAGTGAAGAAATTAGAAAGTTTTGTTTGTGATCAGTGAAGAAATGAATTAAAACACTGTACTGTTTGTAAAATATTAATGACATAGACAATAAACAGTTGAGAAAGAAAAATAAACAGATAATTGCATGGCTGTAGTGAAAAAGCCAAATAATACCTTGTTACTTTTGGCTTATATACATGCTGTGGAACCCAGCCCCCAATGAGCCCCACCTGCTGATGGCCACACCCTGGCACAATGTCTTTCACATTGTCCCAGGCTTGGTCTGGATGAGCAGTAGTATCTAGCAAGAGTGATGGCAAATCATTCCCTAGATTAGGGTATCAAAAACTTAAACTTTCATTTTAAGCCCCCCCTCCCACGCTTTCACCATTTCTCTTTCAGATCACTTCCGCAGTGGTCGGCAAACTGCGGCTCGGCAAATCGCGGCTCCCGAGCCACATGCGGCTCTTTGGCCCCTTGTGTGTGGCTCTTCCACAAAATACCGACTTCTGCTCATGGGCTACAAAGTTTCAATCGCACTGTATTTGTGCGCCCGCACGTGGTATTTTGGGGAAGAGCCACACTCAAGGGGCCAAAGAGCCGCATGTGGCTCGTGAGCCACGGTTTGCCGACCACAGCTTTAAGGGAACCAGCTGCCATGCCATGAGGACACTCAGGCAGCCCATGAAGAGGCCAACATCCATGTCAGAAAGGAAGAAGTAAAGTTATCTTCATTAGCAGATGATGTGATTTTATATATAGAAAATCCTAAAGACTTCAACAAAAACTGTTGTAACTAATTAATGAATTCGGTAAAAAAAAATTTTTTAAATATATTTTATTGATTTTTTACAGAGAAGAGGGGAGAGGGAATAGAGAGTTAGAAACATTGATGAAAGAGAAACATCGATCAGCTGCCTCCTGCACACTCCCCACCGGGGATGTGCTCGCAACCAAGGTACATGCCCTTGACCAGAATCGAACCTGGGACCCTTGAGTCCACAGGCCGAAGCTCTATCCACTGAGCCAAACCTGTTAGGACAAATTCAGTAAAATTTTAAGATACAAAATTAACATAAATAAGTTGCATTTCTATATACTAACAATGAAATATTTGAATAAAAATGAAAATAACCCCATTCACAACAGCATCAAAAAGAATTACATACTTAAGAATAAATTTAACCAAGGAGGTGAAAAATTTACATGGAAAACTACAATACATCAATGAAAGATACTAAAAAACACACAAATAAATGGAGAAACACCTATGTTTATGGAACAGTGTTATAATAATGTTATGGTAATAAGGAAACCCCTCTAATGTGTGGAAATAATTATTGTGTGAAATGTTTGCTGTGTGGAGACCCCCAAACTCTGTAACTTCCAAAATGTGGTGAACGCCCCACTATCTTGATGTGAATGCCCTAAGCTCTTAAATTGTAAACACCCTGCTCCTAGCATAAGGCACACTGTCCGGCCCACACTGATAAGGCACAAGTTGTTCACCACCGGCTATATAAGCACCAGATTTTCTTCAGTGGATGTCTCCTGCCTGATGAGAGGAGGACTCCACGTCACTCCATGAGACAAGCCCCTGATTGACTGCTCTGTTGTGTGAGCCTGAACCAACTGCGGCCGCCTGTCTGTCTCTGTCTTCGCTGTCCGCCTTTCGGTGTGCATCGCCGGGTGGCCTTTGCCGGAGCCTAGGACCCACTAGGAATAGGTAAATAAACCGTGTGTGATTGTCTACTAATTCTGTCTTGTGTATTTATGTGTTCTGGTTCGGCTCAGCTGTCTAGACATTGAAGTACCAGGGGATAGGCCATTATTGCTGACTCCTGGTCACCTGCATTTGTCCCACTAAGTCTAGACAGATAATTAATTAATTGGGGTATAATTGGGACAACAGAATAAATAATATTGTTTAAATGTTCATACTATCCAAAGTCATCTATAAAGTTAATGTAATTAATCCCTATCAAAGTTCCAATGGTATTTTTCACAGAAATAGGGAAAACATGCTATAATTTCTGTGGACCCACAAAAGACCCTGAATAGACAAAGCAAGAACAAAGCTGGAGAAATCACACTTCCTGATTTCAAACTATACTACAAACTACAGGAATCAAAATAGTATATTACTGGCATAAACATAGACAGATAGACTGATAACAGAATTTACAACCTCAAAATAAACTAATGCATGTATGACCAATTTATGACAGAAAGTATATTATTGACTATACAATGGGGAAAGAATAGTCTCCTCTAAAACGGGTACTGGGAAAACTGGATAATCACATGCAGAAGAATGAAATTGGCCTGCTATCTCACACCACTCACAAAAATTAACTCCCGTGAATTAAAGGCTTAAACATAAGGCCTGAAACCACAAATATCTCAGAAGAAAACATAAGAAAGTAGCTCCTTAACATTTGACACCAAAAGCACAGGCAACAAAAGCAAAAATAGACAAATAGTATTATAGCAAATGAAAAAGCTTCTGCACATCAAAGAAACAATCAACAAAGTGAAAAGACAGTCTATGGAATGGAAGAAAATATTTGAAAATCATATCTGGTAAGGAGTTAATAACTAAAATATAAGGAACTCAGATAACTCCATAAAAAGAGAGAGAGAGAGAGAGAGAGAGAGAGAGAGAGAGAGAAAGGAAGGAAGGAAAGAAGGAAGGAAGGAAGGAAGGAAGGGAGGGAGGGAGGGAGGGAGGGAAGGAGGGAGGGAGGGAGGGAGAGAGAGAGAGAAAGAAAGAGAAACAGACAAAACTTTCTGGGCCTAATTCATGTCTTTCTGGTTTTCCTCATTTCTGAAATTGGAATAATAAAAACAATGGTGGGGAAAATAGTAAATTTTGCAGTTGCTCTGAGGATTGAATATTATATGTACTTGAAATTTGTTAGAAACAAATTTTTATTCTAATTTTTTTATTTCTAAAGTGGTTTCTATATTTAGAATTCGGGTGCTAGGGCGTTTGGCTTCTTGTGTCTCAGTGAGGGGATTATTTTAAGATGTTACCAAGAAAAATCCACTCTACTTCAAGTGGAAGTTAGCTCACTTTGCACAAAGCACTTTGAAGAGAAGTCTTTCTGTTTAAAAGTTGGAGACATGGCGGCGGGAGGTGTGGGGGGCGGGGAAACAAAACAAACAAAAAATCTGATTTAAAATTGGGCACAGTATCTAAATAGCCATTTATCTAAAGAAGGCATCCATACGGTATCTACAATACATGAAAAGAGGCTCGATGTCAATAATCACCAGGGAAATGCAAATCAAAGCCATAATGAACAATCACCTCACACCTGTTAGAATGGCTAATATCAAAAAGACAGAAGATAACAAGTGATATCATTTTGCAATATATAAGTGCATCAAATCAGCACATGGTATACCCTTCAAACTTATACAATGTTGTATGCCAATTACATCTCAATAAAGATGGAAAAAAGAATTGTTTTTAGAGAATTGTTGTTTTTAATTGTTTTTAAAGAATTATAGTTTCTGGCCCCCAAAAGCCAGGGCTTAGAAGCAGATCCTCCCCTTATTGACTCCTCGGTGTGGACTAACAGCAGCTCAGGCTGACAGCTTGACCTCATGATCGAGCCAGAACCCCCTGCTCAGCTTTGCTCAATTCCTACTCCATAGAAGCTATGAGATAATCAATGATTTTGTTTTAAACTGTTAGGTTTTGAAGTTATTTGCTACACTTACATGTTCAATGAGTCTGGCTTAACTTTTTTTCTTTTTAAAAAAAATTATTTAATTCATTGGGGTGACATTAGTTATTAAAATTATATAGGTTTCAGGTGTACATTTCTATACTGGCTTGACTTTTTAACATGGAAGTGCACACATTCATCTTCCTCAGGATGTTAATCATTCTGCACACATATTTGGTGTTTGCATGCATTGCTTCTCAGATACACACATTTCAATATAATAATAGCCCAGAGAGATATAAAGACTATGGAGACTTTTTACTTAAAATACATTGAGCCCTGATCAGTTTGGCTCAGTGGATAGAGTGTCGGCCTGCGGACTGAAAGGTCCTAGGTTCGATTCCGGCCAAGGGCATGTACCTTGGTTGTGGGCACATCCCCAGTAGGAGGTGTGCAGGACGCAGCTGATCAATGTTTCTCTCTCATGGATGTTTCTAACTCTCTATCCCTCTCCCTTTCTCTCTGTAAAAAATCAATAAAATATATTTTAAAAAAATAAAATAAAATACATTGATATTTTACTAATATTAATGTATGAGAGATGACTATATGCCTTTAAAAAAAACATAGCTTGTCACCATTTTATGGTATGTAAGTGATGGGTATAAACCTCAGTAGAGATCAGTTGACTTATGTGGGTTTTTTTTTTACTTTAATTCTATAGTCATTTTTCAAGTCTACCATTTTCCAAAGAATAGATAAATATTCATAGACTGTTATTTTTTCTTTCATTTTCTTTTTTGCCATTAAGGGACTTGCCTACTAATGCTATGTAGATTAATGAGGTACAAAGTGAAAAGAGATGCATGTAGATAATTAGTTGAGATGTTGTCAAGGAAATGGCTTCTGTGTTATCTATAATCTTTTGATTAAATTTTCTAATGAAATTTGGATTTAATGTTTAAAACCTTAAAATAGAGATAAAAATCAACTCATCTTGGCTTAACTGAAAGTTTGAAGCATATAGTAGATACAGATTCCAAGTCTAGCTAGTGATCTTTTATTAATTAAAATAGAAATCATAAAAGCAAACAAAATTTCTTAGTTATACTCAAAAATCTTAGAGTTATGGAAAAAAAGTTCTGAGACAGAGAAGATGAAGCAAATAATTTTTTCAAGTGTCTAACTCTCCATTAAAATGTTTGGCAGGACCTTTCACATATTGCAAAATTTGACTAGGTATTAAGAGATATTTGTTCAATGGTGACCATCTGTTGGAAAAAGAAAAATAGGAAGAAAGGAAATACGTATATATGTGACACATAGACACAGATAGCAGTGTGGTGATGGCCAGAGGGAAAAGAGGTGGAGGGAGAGGTAGAAGTGAGCAAAGGGGGGAAAATGGGGATAGTAACAAACTTTACTTTGGCCAATGAGTGCACAATACAGTGTGAAGATAACATTTTGTTGAGCTGTACACTTGAAACCTGTGTGGTTTCATTAACCAGTGTCACCCCAATAAATTCAATTAAAAAAAAGAACTAAAAAAAAGGATACATTGCTATAGATGGTAGGACAGCTGGGTCCTTTGAGAAGTTCTCTTTGGCACTCTCACAGGACCTTGATCTTCTTCTGTTCTTGAAGTCTGGACTACATGCCTGCTCGCCCACCAGCTGCAAGTAGCCCACCCTAGTGTGTTTATCATACGAGTAAGTAAATCGAGGTCAATTTTCAGGCTTCCATACTCCAGTGAGCTCTGGCTTTAAACCTGACTGAATTTTATTTCTACGGGCTTAATTAACTTGGAGAGTTAAAAAAAATACATCTTTGCATTTCTAGTTTTGGACTTTGTTTCTAGGCTCTCTGTATGCAGAAGTGGAGGGCAAAAGAAAAGTAAACTCAAGTGTTTATGTGATCATATGTCTCTCTTATCTTAATTTTGAAGAATAAACTGCCTATAATTGTCTTCTTATTATAAGCTATTTATAGTCTCTTGTTTTGTTAACTTGCTATTGTTCATTATTTTTAAAGATTTGATTTCAGTGAACCTTAGCAATGGAGAATGCAGGGTTACTATACATAGAGAGTTTAACAAGCTGAGGTCCAACATGTTCTTGTAAGGCCTTTTCTTATTTATCGTGACATAACCCTGGGATGGTTTCCTGTTTTCAGATGCACTGTTACAACACCATTAAAATATTGTATATGGAATCATACCACCCGTTTATGAATTAGCCACATTTTAGTTTCTTCTATTTTAGAATCTGTATAAAAGAGGCATTTCTGCCAGATAAATGAAGATTTGATGAATATCAAGGGAGCAAATAATAGGTTATTCAGGATCATCTGCAAATACCTAAAAGAGAAATGAAACCTTAAAATATTCAATCTAGTACTTACCTACTATAAGTTTATACTCAGGTTAGTTATCGCCATCCAGAAATACCTAAAGATCCAATCTTCAGCGCCTGGAAGCATTTAGCATGTTACCTTGTACATGATAGGCACTCTCTTACGGAAGAGAGAAGGAGGAAAGAAAGAGTGAGTTTGCAGCGAGGACAATGCAGCTAACAATTGCACGATACAGCTACAAAGCGGATGACTCCTTAAGATATTCAGTCAATTGCCTCAATAAGGATTTTCTAAACCCTCCTCTCTGGGCTCCACAGAGTTAAATATTATGTACATTCACTCAGTTCGTAAACACACAGTCCCAAATCTGTATCACTCTTTGAGGTGAGAAATTATTCATTACTTTATGTGGTGGGAGATAAGGTTAAAAAAAAGATAGAGAAATAACAAAATAAGGCAAAGTTAATTTCCTGACAAAGTAATACAAAATCCCCTGTATCCTCTCACTTCAAAAACCCTCCACCTCTAGGCTAATGCTAGAGGCAAAGGACAGGGAAAACAGATGAGGGAGTTTGGTCATTTTGGGCGCTTGTCAGAAAAACTAAATATTTTCCCCAAATGTTTTACGTTCAATAATACCCAAACACAATGTGCCAAGCCTGTTTTCTCTTAATTTTTCAAACCCCTGTGTATTCCATGCTGAAATGTAATCCATGTGTCTCTGATTTGCTTACACTTAAATCATTATAAAATGTTCAACTTTAAAAAAGGATGTCCCAGACATCTTTTGTGTCATCCTCCTGATCCTCGTTCAGAATATGGTATTTTGGAGAGTCAATGGAGACAAAGCCCCGTATAATTAATCAGAGCTCAGAACTTACAAACTCTGCATAGATTTTTGTCTGCATGCATAAAAGCATGAATTTGTTCAATTAAGAAGAAAGAATTAGTAAATTTACTAAATTGACCTATTTCCTTAAAAAACCCCTTTAGATATTTATGATAAGGCCTGGCTAGCTTGGAGTCTTCTTCAAATACCTTCTCCAGACTACTCAAATAAGATGCCTACACAGCGAATCTGAAATTTCTTGAGGATATATCGGGGAATGTAAAAGATGGGTGAGCAACCCAGGCACCAGAAGAATTAAGTTCAGTATGTTCTCAGATAATGTCTTCTACTATGGTTAAAGATTAGCACTTTTCTCATATTATAGTTTAACCATTATAATGATACTAGAGGCCCGATGCATGAAATTCATGTAAGAGTAGGCCTTCCTTCCCCGTGGCTGCTGGCACCAGCTTCCCTCTGGCACCTGGGACCCGGGCTTCCCTCACAGCCCCGGCTTTGTCTGGAAGGTTGTCCAGAAGGACGCCTGGAAGAACAGGACATCTGGTCTAATTAGCATATTATGCTTTTATTATTATAGATGAACTAAGCGTTCTAGGGCATAGAGACTTAGAGAAGAAGACTGTAGACACTAAATCAACTAGGTTTCAGGGTGTGGACTTGGTGCCTCTAAACCAGGACAGTAGTAAGTTCATGAGAAATGGATATAGCTGACCGTCTGCCATCCCCCGTCTTTTACCACAGGCTCTTTCTCACGGGTGGGGTTGGACTACAAAAAGGAGGAAGAAAAAGGTTCACAATGAGTCTGCATCTTTACAATAAATACTTATAAGGACTTGAAGAAAATGTTTGTGTTCCTAGCTCCAAATAGAGAATAACAATGCAATAAAGCAAAACCCTGCTGACTATATCTGTAATTTAGGGAGAGAGAGGCGGACAAAGAAATAAAAATAAAGAGCTTAAACTCTATCACCTTAAAACCACCCAGGAAGGAGGCTATCTTCCTCAGAGTGAGGGTAGACAAGGTCAGCCTGATATTTGAAAACACAGAAAGGGAAAAGGAAGGGTAGGAACAATGTGTTTGATCAGTGCTCGTTTGCTCTAGTTTGTCATTTCACACTCCCAACAGAACAAACATGGATTTCACCAGTGTAATCTTAGTTTGTGGCAGTTTCACCTTCATAAGACAGCGCCTCCATCTTTCTTTCCTCTCCCTGGTCTAATAGGATGCAGTGAACCGTTTGCAAACATTTTCGGAGACTTTCTAACACCTCAGTAGAATCCAACCAATGGCTGGCATGGGGAGAAGGAGTGGGAAGAACAGTTGAACAGATTGGAGAGCATCTGGGCCAAGCCAGGTGGATTCTGCCATCTGATGCAAAGAGGAAGCTGCAGAGACATCCAGGACCCGCTGTCAGAAACCTGGTTTCTGACCCAAACTTGTGACATTGAATTTATTTCATTGGGAAAAAGTCTGGATTTGTTCTCAATTACCTTTATCCCTATCAGGAAAAACCTCCGATACCCTGTTGTTTCTTTGGAAGAGCCCACAATTACGAATTATGAGAGTTAGGAAAATTACTTGTAATAAAACAAGAGAGCACTGCATTTATTAGAATTATTCAACATTGCAAGATGTAGCCCAGCTAAGGTTCAGGCAAATGTTCAGTCTAGTTGAGGTAGGCCCTGCATGAAAAGGATATTTCATTTTGAACTTGACTGTCAGTTTTGCACTTGAGGCTAAGGAAACTAAAATTCTATGGGCAGGAAATTGATTTTAACAAGGCAAAATTTGTTTCCTTTAAAAAATAAAAGAGAGAACCAACAAAAGCTCTATTTAGGATTATTTGTACTAGCATTCTTTTTATTTTCTTATTACATGGATGACTCTTCCCCTTGTAAGCCTTGGCTCCAGGGACACAATGTTCTTCAACTTCTCTGTTTCTCTTCTCGAGCTCTTCAGTCTCACAACATCCCATTGTCATCCCCTCTCCCCATTCTATAGAGATGCATGCTAACGAGCAGAAAACATCTCAACAGGCTCAGACTTGGACACTCATTTGTTCTCTTCATTTGTATAGTTTTCTCTTCAGTTTTATCGTTTTTCTCTTCAGTTTTATGGTTATCACTGATCCTTGTCTGACACTGCATTCTTAAGTATGTCTAGCAGTTTAATGGGACTCATTGGAGTGCAGTCAGAAAGCAGTTATCTTTTCTTCACTACTATCTTTGCTCTCTGCATATGCAGTTCAGCTAAAGGAGGAAATACAGAGGAATACTAGAAAGCTCAGACCCCAGAGAACCAGACCACCAGAGTATCAATCCCAGCTCCAGCTCCCACAATTAATTAGAATATATATATATATATATATATATATATATATATATATATATGCTAGTTAATGTAATATATTAAACTAATATGTATATTTGAACTAACATAAATATTAGAACAGTATTCAGATAGCATAAAGGTTATTATATAACGCTAGCTTTTATTACTGTTCTATTTCAAACAGATCCTATAATTTTTTTAGCTACTTTAAAAGGAAAAAGACCCTCATTCTCTGATTTTCTTTAATCCTCACCCAAGGATATCTTTGTTGATTTTAAAGAGAGAGGAAGGGAGAGGGAGAGAGAAAAGCATTGATGTGAGAGAGAAACATTGATCAGCTGCTTCACCTACTTGCCCAGACTGGGGATCAAACCTGCAACCTGGGTATGTGCCCTAACTGGGAATCAAACCCATGACTTTTTGGTCTATGGGATGATGCTCCAACCAACTGATCCACACCATCCAGGGCTCATTTTCTGATTTTTAAAAATCTAATAAAAACTCCAGTCTCTCATTTAATTCAGAGGTGTTTTTTTTCCCATTATATAGACCTGATCTGGACTTTGCAGCAGCAACGGGGAAATGGTCTATGTCTTTTAATGTTTTTCTAACTTTCTCTTCAGCATTCTTTTCCTACTCAATATTTTCCTTCTAAATTCTCCAGGGTCAGGGTGGGGATGAGGAATTACAGATAAAGGGGCAAAGGCTACTTTCCTTATTTAATCCTGTCTGAAGTTTTCTCTTGGCAGTGAATGCCTTCTGTCAACTTCTGCCTCTTCAGTTTGTCAGGTTCTTTCCCAGAAACTCTTTAAACTGGCCTACTCCATACCAGAGACTCCTACAATAAATAAGACCATCATACATCAAAATATCCCTGGACAGTCATGGTCTATGCCTATTGTCTTGGCACAATTACTAATAACACCCCCTTGGACTCTTTAAACTGCCGTGATTTGGGAAATAAATTATGCAATCACCCTAACACTGTACAACTGTTCAACTTGAGCAGCATGCTCTCCAGCTGACCTCTTCTACTGTGTGGCTCCACTATCTGCCAGTCTCCTTGGAATCTACCACTTCATCCATCCAATCAGCAAGTTTATGAGACAAGATGGTGTGGCAGATTATACAAGAGAGTTTTAGAAGCCAAGCATAGAACTGGCATAAATCACTTCTACCCACATACCACTGCCAGGACCATGTCTAGTCACATAACTTATGACTCCAACTTTTCTTTTTTGCATTACACAACCCCCCTTTCAAGTTCCTCTTGCTGGATCTCTCCAACTTCTAAATACAAGGCTAACTGAAAAATCGAATTTTTTTGTGCACCCGAGTGGATGAAAGCAAATTGGTATCTTTCCAGCCTTTGCCAGGTCCACACTCTAGTCAGCAAATATTCATTTGATCTTCTTCCCACACATAGATCACATTACCTCCTCCCAGAAGGACAACCCAAAGTCCTCTCCAGTCATAGAGCTTAAGATTGCAGGTGATGCTCAATCCCTTCCATCAGGTCCATAAATGACTCCTTTTTGTTTGATGACCAGTTGGCTAAAATGATGTGTTTTCTGCTTCTCCCTTCCCTGCATATACTCAATATTCAAAGGTGGAACCAAGGAGAAGCAAACTTCAATAAACATCCCATTCAGAAAGAGGAAGAGTGGGAGACATATGGTTGTCACTGGGAAGACATTGTGCTAGCTAGCCCTCTGTTCTGGTATGGAGAGAATACTTGATTTAATCCTTATTCTGTTCTCTGTGAGGAACTCCCTGGCCCATATTCTTTGGGCCATTTGTTCTGCCCTCTGGGAGAATACCAATCTAAAATGGGTACTGAGGAGCCCCCTCCCCCGCCCCCCCGTGAAGGCTCTTAAATCTTTGAAGCTACATTCTACTCATGAATAATTTGGTTCCAAAATCTGTATTGTCATAATCAATCAAAGGCTTTCTAAACTAGTGCTGTGTTTCTTGAGGAAGTCAATTGCCTCAAATACTCAGTAAATGTCTAATCATTTTGCTTTCAGTCAGTTCCATGTTCTGGATACCAGTAACCACACCCAAAATTATTTCTTAGACACAGTAAGATGTGGCATTTAAAAAGACTTTGAAGAAAAAAACCCCAGTAAAATTTATTTGTTAAATGAAATGACTGTGGGGAAAGATCCAATTAAGGGTGTGGTCCTCCCACTCAAGCCAGTTAATTTCAAGGTAGCCAACATTAAGTTGAGAGAAGGAAAGAGGCATGAAAACAAGAAAGCAAATAAATAAAGCCAACATGAGATTCAATTAAATCAAGCTGCTTTAACAATTTTTTTTTACCTAAAATAGCCTCCTTTCCTTTCTTCAGACTTGTTTTGTGGGAACACCCCATCTCTTCCACACCCTTACGAAACACACAAGTTAGGGATTTTTTTCTCACATGGCAAAAGCTATTAAGTACACAGCTGCTATTTTGGTTTGAGCTCTTCAAGTATGTCAAGGGTAGCACTTCTGTGCATCTTTTGTTTTGTTCTGTCATGGTTGAAAGTTGGCTGCCACAGATCTTACAAGAACATCTGCACTGATGGAAGGAATGGGGAAAATGTGTGGCATCAGCAATATGTCCCTTTTATCAGGAAATCAACATTGCCATCCAGTATTTACCATTCTGCTTATGTTCTACAGTTTGTTGGGCAATACTGTCAAATGTCTAAGTTTAATTAAAGTAAAATAAAATTATTAATTAAAATATCAGAATTAGAGCCAAAAATGCATATTTAATATTTAACCAAATTTCATATCCTTGGAAAATTAGGTATGTTAAACAAATTGCTTTATACTGCAATGTAGAAAGGAAATAAATTTGTAATTTAGAAAAATAACTTGAACCAACTGATTTTCTTTTTTAACCTCTATGAGTTCTTGAAATGGACTGAAAATTTTGTAAATGCTAAAAACAAAGTCACTTATAATGACTTTGATAAACAATACTGATTGGTTCAATTGGCCATGGGTAAGACAAATGTTAGTGATTGAATCATTGGCATAGAAGAAAAGGAAGGAGGGGAAAGGGAAAACTGAAGATAGTTTTATCAATAACTCTATATGTTGACCAGATTCAAACCAAATTAAAGCAAGATTCATGAAATTAGCATTAATGGAGGGAAATTATGTGGGACTATATCAATTGTTCAGGAGCAGTTTGATTGTGATTCTTGTGGGTTTGAATTTACAGTTACTTGGTGGAGGAGAAAATACTCATCACAGTGAAGGGAAGGCATAAGGAGTGCCAGACACTATTCTGGCTACTATAATTAATACTTTCAGTATGCTTCATTTAAACTTAGACATTTAATGACACTGCCCAACTCAATTTTTGCCCAACACTAACAAAAGAGGAATTACAGGGAATTCAAAAAGTAAGCCAATAAATTATAATAAAAATACTAATGTAACATGAATGAGGAAATATCTTTTTATTTGGGAGATAATGGTGAAAGCTCTCAAATGGTTTCAAAAGGCCATTTTAAAGCTACTGAGATAAGTTTTACAGGATGAATTGGGTCCAACACACAGATATGGTAGAGAAGGGGATCCCATGCAGTTGGAAGAACAGCATATATTGAGGCATGGACCCATGAAAGAGCCTGAAGTTTCTGGAACCATAAGCAAAAAGATTTGTGAGATGGTGGATAGCATGGCCCGAGCTGGAGCCTGGAAAATAAGACATTGGTAAGGTTACAAATTACCTTAGGTGGTTTAAAGTGTTTATTCTCTATCCAGGGGCAACAGAGATGGATGAGGAATCAGAAGAAGTAGATGACTAGCTTTTCTAAAGAAATTCTGACAAAGCTATAGAAATTCTAAGAGAAAGTAAGACTGGAGGCCAGGGGACCATTTTATTGCCATTTTGTGAGCAAGAGTAGATGAATTCCTGAACTAAATAAGTTCAGGTGGGAATAGAGAAGAGGAAAAAGACCCAAGATATATTCAGCAGGGTTGGAAAAGTCCACCTTAAATATAAACTAAAAATAAATAGGAGAGTCGAGGAAGACTAAGTGCTTCTGACTTTGGTGACTAGTGGATGATGATGACATTAATTGAGGTGTGGAATATTGAAAGAAAACAGGCTTGAAGGGGGGCACGTTAAGGTGACTATATGGCATGCTGGTGTCTCAGATATTTGGAAATGAACCCCCGGAGCTTAAGAAATAGAAGTGGTGAGAGAAAAATAAATTGGGATCTACCAGTGTGGTGAAATCCAAGGAAGAAGATGAGAACTTTTGGGAGGCTAGATAAAAGCAGGTATCAAAGAAGTAGATGAAACTTTTCGAGGATATTAGATAAGAGCTAGTAATTTGATGCTTTTGTTGCAAATACAGTAGGTCCTTGGGTTACATCAGAGATCCATTCCTACGGCACAACGTAATGTGATTTTCACGTTAAGTCGGAACCCACCTACATCACTCACATGGAGCACATACACAGCAGTAATGAAGTGAAACAGTAAAAAAATTTTAAAAGAAAGATAACAATTCCTGACCTTTACTTGTGGTAAATAAATAATAATAAAAACATAAAGCACATATGTACATAAGTTGAAATTATGGAACTTTTTCTTTTTTATAAATAAATGGGAGATGGCAATGTAACCACAAAATGATGTACGTTAAGTCCAATGTAACCCGAGGACTGTCTGTAATTGCTTACTTGGGTCCCTTGCCCCTCTCCATTCTCCTCTTCACTCTGTGCCTTTGCACATAAAACACATAATAGGCAGGAAAGGGAGAAAAACTGAATAATTCTCCTTGAGAACAGTTAGCAACTCTGATAAAAGATTTAGTGAGAGAGAAAACGGAAGCTGTTGATTAAAATCATGCATAACAGTTAACTGTAGGATTCAATTATACTAAATGGAGAATTGAGTCTTGCTTATATGAAAGACATTTCAAAGAGTCACTAAAATCTTATAAGAATATTTAGATTCTTAATTTCCCAGAATGGAAGAATGAAATATTTTCCATTTTCATAACATACTACATCATCATTGCAGGTTGGGGCAACCCAAACATCAATTCCTTCTAGACAAGAAGTTCAAAGTAGGATATAAACTTCTCAGTATCTGTCAAGCCTCAAAAAAAACCCACATTGGCCATAGATAAAAGACCAAGCCTTTTTACTCCAAGCCCTGAGTTACACACCACATCTCCCACATACTAGTGAATCTCTCCTATTCCCAGTATCTAGCATACTGCAGTGAAAATGCTATTTTTAAAAAGAAAAATAGCTTTTTCTTCTCTCTCATGAAAAGACCACTCTGTGGTGAAGTAGAAATGGCCCTACCTTACGTGGCACTCCTGTTATCTATCTATCTCCCCTCCTATTGAGCCTAGGTAGGCTCTATAACTGCTCTGACCACTGGAATGTGGCAGAAGTGACGCTGTGCTTTAAGAAATCACAGCTTGTGATTTTGCCTGCTTTAATTACTCTCTCTTGGAAGCTGGCCGTTATTAAACAAGTCCAACTTCTCAGACAGAGGGAGGAGGCCACATGAGAAGATGCATGAAGCTAGCTTGGCTCCAAACCCATCCTTTCCAAGGTTCTAGCAGAAGAACCATCCAACTGAGCTTCAGCCATCCCACAGAATGGTAAGGAATAATAAATTGTTGTTTTATGCCACTAAATGTGGGTGTGGTCTAAAACAAAATAATAGATAGCTAAATGCTGGGTTAAAAATAAAATGCTTTCACAAAAGAGGAATAAACATAATTGCATTGTAAGTCATTTACTTGCATGCTGATTTAAACTTTAAAGTTTTCTTTTTTAATGGAAGTATTGGTATTTAAGCCACCCATGCTATGAGAAATTATAAAGTGCTACAACATATTAGATACTCTTCTAGATTCCCAGGGGCTCGGCTTTGAGTACAACAAGAAAGGTCCCTGCCCTTATGATGCAGCTTACATTCTAGTGAATGGTAGAAAAAGCAGGTATCAAAGAAGCATCAAATAAGTGAACAGGTAAGTAAACAAAAGAATTTTAGGTGGTGAAAACATAAAGCCAGATCATGTGAAAGAGAAAGAGCAGGGTGAAGGACCTTCTTGAGATTAAAGGGTTGGAAATGGTTATCTGATAATAGGTTATTTGAACTGAGACCAGAATAGCAAGAAGTAGCCAGCTTTGAGAAGATCTGAAGGGGAGGAGGAAAATTGAAAAGCTGTCCAAAGAGAGAAAACCACAAGTGTCAATGCACTGGACAGCAAAACATTACGATTATTGGAGGAATAGAAAAGCCAGTGTGGCCAGAGCAGAATGAGCAAGAGGGAGAGTATAAGAGGACCAGGACAGCAGGCAGAGGCCAGAGAAGTAATACGGGGGCTTTGTGAGCCACAGAAAGTAGATTGGACTTCATTCTATATGAAATGGAAGACAGTGGAGAACATAACTATAGCTGTCCTTAAGTGGATTAATAAGTGGATTCTTGGACAAACTTTTCAACTCAGAGGTCAAAGACCTGTGTAAATAATTATCTCAATTCATAACAGGGAAAGATTACACTGATACCAACTAAGAGAAGGAAACCTTATGAAGGAGGCCTGGAACCCGTGCAGAACTCAGCTCCTCCAACCACTGCCACAACCTCTGACACTGTAACAACAGCAGAGTAGACAGAATGCTAAGGTAAGTAAAAACCCCAAGAGACCAAAGGAGGAAGCCAGCTCTGCAAACTCTATATTATCAATAATAACAGCAACTTATATTTTAGTATGTCAGAGCCTGTAAAGAATCCACGTTATACCAGGCTGGCCTGGCTCAGGGGTTGAGCATCAACCTATAAAACAGGAGGTCATGGTTTGATTCCTGGTCAGGGCATATGCCTGGATTGTGGGCTTGATCCCCAAAGTGGGGCTTGCAGGAGGCAGCCGATCAATGATTCTCTCTCATCATTGATGTTTCTATCTCTCTTTCCCTCTCCCTTCATATATATATATATATATATATATATATATATATATATATATATATATTCTTTAAATATATATAATAAAAAAATATTTTTTTATTAAAGAATTCACATTATCTCATTTTATCCATAGAACTACCTTATGAAGAAGGCTAAGAAAGCTTTATCCCCACCTTAAAAATAGGAATAAAGATTCAAGGTTAGTCTACTCTGCCGAAGCCACGGAGCTCAGGATAAAATGCAGCTCCTCTTCCTAAACCCTTGTTCCTCTCATTAAATCACACTACCTAACTAGAGTCTAAGTATTTCTAAAATATGTGGAAAAGTACAGAACATGTGGGAAATGGTTTAGGAACTCCTCAGAGACAGCACACTGAAGGCAGCCTTTCGTTCATCCGCATAGGGCACCAGGTAGGGTGGTGGTGATACACGAATGGATCTGCCCTTCAAAATAAGATGTAATAAAATAAACATTGTCCACCTGACTTGATGAGGTCCCTGACTTCAACAAACATGAAAAAGGGAATTCACACTTCACTTTAGTAGCAATAATTTGAAAGTTAGAACTTCAACTTAAATTTCTAAAACAGTCTCTTATCTCATCCAGCTAAGTCTTTTATGGATTTTCTTACAATTCTTACAAAACTTGGGAAATAACTGTTGAGAAAGGCTGCTAACAATAACAACCTCTCTTGTCCTTGTGTGTTCTTCATTTTTTTACATTTTCCTCAAACAGAATAGAACTGTATGCATAACAAGCCTCAAATGATCAGAATAATGGATCTCTAGCAAATAAGTTCACCAACGTTATTATTACATAAAACACACAGTAAATAACTTCAAATGAGTCAGAAGAGCCTTTAATATGGATTATAGTGACTTCTTTCCTAGAGTGCTCTTGGATGATTTCTGGAGCAATTCCTAGACCAGTGTTTGTCCCTCAAGGAATGCTGAATTGGTAGCTTCATCTTGGCAATGAAGTACTTTGAAATGCTGGCAATAGAAATATCCTATGCACCAAAATATGTTTAAGTAAGCATTTAGCAATAACATATGCTGTGAGGGCTTTCGTATTACATATTGGTATAAGTTTATTATGCATTTTAAAAACAATAAATTATAAAATATTTTTGTATTATACAACAGATCATTTGATTCATTACCTGACAACCTAGTGTAAAAATTGCAGTCTATGGATCATTGGGTCACTTTTATAACATATTCTTCAAAGCTGAGGTACTCAATGCTACAAACATGTATTTGAGTTTCTATAGAACAAACTTTGTTTTCCTAGTAGTTTTAACCAGTCCTTATAGAATTCACAAAATTATATAGCCTTTAAATTTTTTAAATGATATCCAGAAAGAGCATTTTGCTTGTATTATCCCTGTGGACTATTTGCTTTTGACATGACTAAACTTGTTTTGTTTTCTAGTGTTGAAAGAAGTGGAAAAATTGATCCACTTAATGAACATTTCTGAAAAATATTAACACACAACAGTGAAAAGGGACATGCTTTTAACGGTTTAAATTTAAAAGAAACAAAGACAGCTGTTGGGGGAAAAGAATTAGCCTACTGAAAAAAATGAACACAGTTTTGTTTTCAAGCACAGCTCCAAAGACCATTAATGTTTTCAATATAAGTGAGCAATAAAGGCCACTTTGGAAAATATCTGTTCAGTAACAGCACTGGTTTGAAAAATTAAGAAAATAAGTTCCTGCAAAAGAGAATATAAAGAGAGTAACCAACCACCGTCATAATAATTATCATCACCACCCAGAAGCCTGTTGTGTAAACCATGTGCACACTGCACACAATCAATCAGCAGGTCACAGCTAAGAGACCTGGTGGGATAGAGAAAATATCTCTGAGCTCAACACATCTGTGTTCCTACAGGTCTGTCTGCTAATTAACAGAAAGATTGGGGCCTCCATTTCTCAACTTCAAAATAGAGGAGGCAGCAAAGGTACTTTATAACTCATTCTATAATATCATGAGAAAATCACACAGATGTAGTTTCAAGGACAAAACAATGATACGCCAATTACCACAGGTAATAACTTGGAGAACTTTGTAGTTGAAAGGTGGCAAATTCCCCAGCAATATCACAGCTTCAAATTATCCCTCAACCCATAGTAATTCTTGGGGAGTTATTAGCCTTTGAGTCCCTATTTCTTCTTAGCCATTACTATTTTGTCACCAAAAAACGTGTTCCACATCACGAGAGTATCAAAAAATATGCTGTCCCACCACCTCGCTGAGATGTAGCAAAGAAGAATCAGCAGGTAGGTGCTGGCACCTTCCACACATACTCTCTCTTGCTCAACAATCTGGCACAGAAAGTGTTATCACCCTTCAATGCAGATTAAGCTAAAGTTCAGAAATTCAATCTGCTTGTGAGCTGAGATATAAGCCCAGCTCGAAAGATGGTATAGTTTCCCCATACATCATTTAATGCTATCAAAAAAAACTAGAAAAATGATGATTAATGGAAGATACAACTTATGCTCCACATAGGTAAAACACTGCATCTTCAAAAACATTTAAGAAAATCTAATTTCAATTTTTTTCAATTCATAGTAATTTTCTTATGGCTTATCTGTTATTGCTCCCCAGCAAATGAAATTATTTGTGTGTGTCTCTGCTCCATTGGACTGAAAGATCACCAAGGACAGGAGCCGTGAATGATTTGTTTACAAATTTCCAACCTAGAGCTCTGTCGAACAAATAATATTGTTTAATAAATGTAGACCTAACTTGAAATATTTAAGAAAAATTGTGAGATAAAACAGTAATATTGAGAATATTTTGTTCATGGTATTAGCTGTTTCATCTATTTTTAATTACTTTTTATTTTAATTTGTGAATTAGAGAAAGCACCTTTGTTACCTTTCAGTGGTAAACCACTTTACGTGGGCCATCAGCAATATCTGTGAGCATAGTTTGAGAAAGACTGGTCAAAGATAGAAATACAATCTGGGTTGATGTTCTCCTTCAAGATCTAGTTAATCTTGCCTCTAGGGAAATCAGAGTTAAGGCATGTCAATCTCTATTTTTTGTTGTTATTGTTTGTTTGTTTTGTTTTGTTTTGTATATCATGGTGTAAGCAACTCAAACAGATATCCAGAAATGGTTTTTCACATGTCCCCTTCTTTTCCATTCTCTTCCTCATCTCCACTCCAAGACAGGAGGAAATTAGCTTTCTGGCTGACTATCCAATCTCATGTCCACCAGGACACATTAGTAATTCTCAATGGGGCAACGGTAGTGAATCTGGCTGATGATAGCTTGGCTGAGGAGTTAGTTGACCTACCTGCTGATGAGCTCATCCCCAAAGTCATTCATGACTCTATCAGATGTTTAGACTTCACAGAATGGTAACCTTCTTCAGTCTCCAAAGCCAACCGGGATCCAATGGAAATCTTCTAAGCAATGTTCCGCATACAACTAGAACACAAAGAACATGAGAAAGACATACAGAGGACCTGCTACTGCACTGCTTCCTCACACCCTGATCAAACTACTGAAGCTACCAATGACTTTGCTATAGAAATATAGTGCACAGCTGTGGAAGCTGCCTGCTAGGGGAGAATGAAGAGAGGAAGATTTGTACTGAAATAAATTTTCTGCTTACATGAAGGGAAAATTTCATTAGAGCAAATGAATCCATTGAAGTGATTCTGAAAGAGCTATTTTGATAGTTTCAAAAACCAGTGATCCTTTTTTTATCCACAGGAAAAACATTAACTAGGAAGCAAAACAATGTTCTCTGAAACAATTCTTTTTTTCTCTAGAAATAAGTAGATAGCTCACTGGTGCATAGACCCTGAATGTTTCATAGGAATTAAAGTACAATATCAGGTTTTGGTGGCATTGGATGGGAGCCTGCAAACACCTTGCCAAGATGGGCTGAATTATTAATCACCTAGTGATAATTAAACATTACTGCTTAATTTGAATGTGTATGCATATGCAATTATATATGCATATATATTCATTTTAAATTGAATCTGGAGATCAAAAACTAAAAGTGCTGGTGTTGTCTACAGCCATACCACCCTGAACATGCCCAAACTCACCTAAAAACGTTGGTGTTCAAATACCAATTTCCTTCTCACTCAAGTTAATTATCTTCTACATATTTTGCTCTCACCCAACTAAAAAGAAAGTCATATACTACCTAGATGTTACTTTTACCTCCTAAGGATATTTTTCAAATGCACATTGTCAGGGTTTTCAAACTAAAGAACAATTTTTACACTATAGTAATCTATGACTTAGAGATTATACAACTGTGAAAGTTCTATGATTCTGGTTGAATATTTCAGTTTTGATAGCCACTATAAATGAGATAAGATTAACCACAACATCTAGCCAGATGTGTTTAATAATGCAAGAAACTCTGCTCCCACACAAATGTTTAGGTAGTCTTTCACTTTGGGGTTAAAGTTTCAATGACTTCCAGTCTCAGTTTTGTTACATCCCGATGAGTTTCTAAAATTTTAAAGTGTGTTACAAATTTCTCAAATAATCAATGACATTAAATTTGGGAAAGCACCCATGCTTTGTAGTGTTGAAATGGACTGTGTACACTATATATTCTAGAGGGGAACGTTGTGTAAGGTCAGGGAATTCTTAAAGGCTTTGAAATACTAGAGTAGAGTCTGAGGGCATGTACACTTTAAGTCTTCACAACTCTAACAATGAAGGAAAAATCCATCAGTGGGATTGCTGCCCAGGCCAAGCAAAAGCTTATTATTTTAGGGATAAAACACTTTCAATTTTCAATATTACTTCTAATCCATTATCCATATTTCTTTAAGTAGAGCAATTTCCTTTTAAGTGGAAGTAGTTGCATCTTCACATCTATTTGAAAATGCAATTAGATGGAAATATAATACACTACAGCTGGAAAATGAACAATCCATTTTCCTCTTCCTAGACAAGGTCATACTGCTGAGCACACTCAAGTTAAGCGTGATACAGAAGTTAAGCCATAAATCCAATGAGACGGAAGACTCTGGCATCCAAGCCACAGCAAAACCCAATGTCAAAGGGGCTCATATTTGATTCTGTCTGCCTCATTTAAAAACTCTCAGTTATTATTAACAAACAACCTCTCCCTTAGAAAACAAAAAGTGTAGTATTTTACAGACCAGATAAACAAAAGACATTGTCATTTTTAAACCAAAACATATTTAAGGGGAAAAAAATGTAAGTGAAACTAATTTGCTACATATGTTTTATACATACAGTACATAAGGGGGTTTCTCTGACACCATATGGAAAACATCTGAACTTGTAAGACAATGACCTTCATAAATCACTCTAGGCTCCAACTCCAAATTATGTCTTGTTCCCCCACTCATGGGATAGTCACTATATCTCATATAAATTCATTATGTTATATGTGCACAATAATCTATCTCTACCTTTATAAGGAATGATGTCATAATGTACAGGCAAGGATTTTTGAAAAAGAGAACAAGTTCTTCCACCAGATGGGCCAACCTATGGTACTGCTTCTCCAAATACAATGTGTTACAAGGCAGCGTATCCACGCTGCTCAAAGGAAGAGGAAATTAATGGAGAAAGAAACGAGCAATCTGAGAACTCAGTGTTTTCTGAGGCTTCCTGATTTCTTCTTCTTCCAAAGTAAATGTAAAATAAAAACGCCTATATGTTTTCACATACTTTCCATTTATATATTTCTCATGGATGGATGTCTATCAAAATGAAATCTATGCTCTGCTAGTAATTTTTATCTGTAATGAATCAGCAACAATGGTACTAGCAGGTTTTTCTCTAAACGAATGTCTTGCCATGACAAAAGTTTAAAGGAGCAATAAGCTTTTGTCTCTGGTTGTTGGGGACAGGAAAGAAAATAGATATTTTCTACCCTCCAGCTCCTTTTTCCATAGAAAGTTTTCTTTTAATAACTTCCTTATTGATTCCATCTTTCTTCCATTTTCTGTACTTAAGGAATATAGGTTTATTTGTGCTATTTATTCACTTTCAATCACTTGGGGAAATGGCCATTGAGTTAAGATGAATACCAGTGAGTAGTCCTGAAATGAAAACCTTGTATAAACATATCTAGGACTACTTTTCAGTCCCTTGAAATTGTCTGCCTCTTCCCACTCTAGCTCTCTCCTTCACTTCAGACCAGTCAACAAACATGTAACATAAGGAATGGAGAGGCCAGGTCTCAGGCCACAATAAATACATGTTGAATGAATTAAGTGAACATTAATGGCTATAGAATGAAGACTTATTATGAGAATGACAACCTGGAGAAATTATGCCCCATCTGAAGTGAGCAGCTCTGAAAAATTGTTGCAAGTCAAGATTGCTCTGGGGGTGGAAAAACACTATAAATGGGCCATCCATGTAGAAGTTGAAAAATTATATCTATAGCCTGGCTCAGGCCTGCAAAACAAAAGTATGCAACCTCTGACTTAGAAGCTACATTTGCTGAAGGAAGGAAGTATAGTTGAAAATATAGGATCCCAATGAACTCTAACTGCTCTCTAATGCTAGGTGTTATTATAAATATTTGATGAGATCAGTAAAACATGGCAAAGCAGTGAACTACAATAACATTAAAAACATGAGTAATCTCTACCTTTAATAGTAAAATTTTGCATGAGACTATCGGGAATAAATATTTTATAATGCATTTATAGTTGATTATCTTCCACTATCTATATATATAATGTAAAAGGCTAATATGCAAAGTGTCCCCTTGGGAGTTCGACCAGGAGAATGGAAATTCAATCACTCGCCATGACATGCACTGACCACCAGGGGGCAGTGCATAACATGGCAGGGGACCAATGGCAGCAGCGGGGCACTGAGGGAGTGAGGAGGTGGGGAAGCAGGGAAGCAGGGAACCTGATCGGCTCTGATTGGCAGCCAGGCCTAGGGACCCTACCCATGCATGAATTTCATGCATCAGACCTCTAGTTTTTAAATATTGGGGTGAAGAGATTAAGACATTAAGAACCCCTAACTACATAAAGTATCCTAAAAAGCCTTCAAATACATATAATTAAGCATACATACACACATAGTACTAAGTGTAAAAAAATACCACAAAATCAGATTTTTTATTATTATAATTTTGATGTTTTCCATGAAAAATTAAATTTCTCCCCCAAAATAAATGTCTTTAATGACCCTGTTTTATTCAATTACTTGTTGGAAATTTAGCATTATTAGGAAGTAACACATTTGTACACAAATGCTATATTAAATATTATCTTGTAAAGAGTTTGATCCTAATATGAGAAACTAAAAACAGTACCATCTTATAAAATATCACTAATGTTTTGTGAAAAAAATTCTTTTAATTACTGAGTATACATTTATAAGATCAGGCCATTCAATGCATATAACTATACATATATTTTCATAACTAATCTCATATTTAACTTTACTTTCACAAATTACCACCACTTTTAATCATTTCATAAAATCACTTTATGTTTCTCCACTTTTAGCCATTAGGCAGTGTGAAGGTTCAGAATTACATCCTCATTATAAATAACCAGAAAGCTAGACAAAATAGTGAAACAACAGTTTTCAAACATAAACAATGCAGGACTGTAATCCCTCAGAAAAGGAAAACAAATAAGGCAGAATACAAATAAAGCCTGAAAGTCTTGCTGAATTAAGGAGACAGAAATCAGAGTTCAGATGAAATAAAAGGCCTTCAATTTGTGGAGCAGAAGAGTAATAACAAAAATTCTAGTTATCTGCATAAGGGTTTCCTGCGACTTTGGCTAAATTTCCATTCCTAGAAGAAAATATCATGAGTCTGGGAAAAGAATAATTACCAGGGAACTGGAAGCTAAACAATTCTCAGAGCACACAGGACTGATAACCATCATGAAGAGTTTCACAATTCAAAGTGAAGAGACCTCATTACATACACAGGAAATTGATAGAGAGCCTCAGAAGGTTTTGCCTCAGTAGAGGGACTTAACTAACCATAGAATAAAGTTACTCTATAAGTTTCCGAAAGAGTTTAAAAACTAGCCTTGAAAGGACTAGCCTAATCCAAAGGAACCCTCACTACTAGTATATGCCAGAACATAGTCCAACAATCTTTAAAGGCCACACCAAAATCAAGCAGTGAACAATGAGAACTTTTTGATATCTGGCATCCAAAAAAAAAAAAGAAAGAAAATTTCTAGAAAAGTGAAAAAATATTTAGACATATGACCCATAACAAAAATTATCAGAAGTCTCACAGAGATAACAATTAGCAAACAACACAGTTAAAATAGCTATTTTCAATATGCTTAAAGATTTTTTAAAAATTATCAACACAATAAGCAGACAAATGCAACATATAAAATATCTTAATTGAACTTTTAGATGTAAAAAATTCATGAACTAGAAACAAAAATTACATAGGATGGGATTAAAAACAAATTATACACAGCTAAACAAAAGATGAGTAAAGTTGAAGAAACAATAGAAGGTATTGTTAATTCAGTCAATTTAAGACTAGTGTTTATTCATGTTATTGATTGCCATATAACAAGCCATTTTAGAGCTCACTAATGTAAAACACAGGAATTTGGACTCACACTGCAACACTACACCTGGGGTCTCGGTTGGAAAGATTTAAATGACTGGGGGGCTAGAATTATCTGGAGGTTCCTTTGCTCATGTCCAGCACCTGGGGTGGCATGATTTGAAGACTGGGCTCATCTGGGATTGTCAATCAGAGCCTACACCTCGGTTTCTCATGTGCCTTGAGCTTCTTCAGAGTGTGGCAGCCTCTGTGTAGTCAGACTCCTAACACTGAGGCACAGAATTCTAGATGCAAGTATTTCAATAACCAAGGCCTTTCTGACCAGGCCTCAGAAGTGACATAGCTTCATTTACATTGTACTCTCTTGGCTAAAACAGACATAAGCCCATCCTGATTCAAGAGGGAGGGACATAATATACTAGGAACTGTACTGCTCAATGGGAGATGAGTCAAAGAACTTGTGACCATGTTTTAAAATTGCCTAAGTAACCATATGGGAATACTTTAAATGCCGGGAAATCTTTGTGTGCACACTGAAAGGCATTTTGTAGAAGTTTTCCCAAATTTGGTAATAATCCTTAAGAAATTAATTTGCCATCTATATATATATAAAAGCCTAAGCAACCGAATGACCAGTCAACCGGTCACTATAATGCACACTGACCACCAGGGGGCAGATGCTCAATGTGGAACTAGCCCCTTGTGGTCAGTGTGCTCCCACAGCCAATCTCCCATGGCTGGCCAACCTCCACAGTCCCTCCTTTACCCCCCTCCCCCACTGGCCAGCCCCAATAGGCCCTGATCGCCAGCCAGGGCGAGGGACCCCACCCATGCACAAATTCGTGCACCAGGCCTCTTGTTACTAATAATGAATGATAAGGCTGAATGTCTTCATAATAAAAATTTCTAAGAATAAAATTCTTAATAATCAAAATCTAACTTTTACCAACTATCATAAAGGAAAAACTGAATTATTTTCCTGTCTTACTAGAAAAAAGAGTCAATCAAATAAAAATATAGTCAAAAAGCATAAGAAAAATACTACACAGAAAAGTTAAGCAATAACATGAAAATATATTCCTCTTTTGAGATTTTGTGATTTTTTTGGTATTTATTTTCTCTTTATAAATCAGTATCTACTTTGTACCTGCTGTTTACCAATAAGTGAATAAGCTTCAGGCCCCACAGTCCCTGTATCTTCCAGGTTCCCTATTTCCATGATGTCACCCTTTGCCTTCCCATGCCTCTTTGGCAGTTCCTTCTTACCCTTTACATTTTTCTCTCTCTGCCCACCCTATTAATATCAGTGACCCAAGGTTCTGAACAAAAGCCTTTTGTCACCTTATTCGACAATCCATTGTTGGCCATCTCACACTGTTATTTCAGTCACCACCTGTAACCTAACAACTCCTAAATGTGTATGTAGTTGGGACATTTAACAAGCAGCATGCCTGGAGTGTAATCATATGACAGCTTTATGTTACTAGCCCCCTGTCCCTTTAAACCTTTTCAATGTGCGGTGAAAGTTCTCACCTTGCTTCTGATGGAAACTTCGAGTCCTTGTGACTTTTCAGATCACATGAGGGAGATTCAGAAATTAGGATTCTCAGACCAATATCAAATTTACACTCTAACCTTTAGAGCTCTTCCTCTTTCCCTGCCTGGGGCCTGCTGTGAATTGGTCATTGGCCCTGGAGGAATGAAGCCTGGCTCTCTTGTCTTTCCCTGCTGAGTAGGTCCAGGCAGGAACAGAGGAGAGGCAAGAGGGATTGGAAACCTGATGGTACCTGTCACTGTAGAAGGTATCTTTTCACCACCTGGCCGGTGTTTACAGCTGGCTTTTTCTCTCACATGCACTTCTGTGTTTTCCTCAAAGATCCCCCTGTTGCATCTTGCAAATTACAACTCCCATAATAAAGACGATGCCTGTCCTCCTCATAGGTGTCTCTTCTCTCCCCTCAGCTTCAGTCCCTGTAGTCTCTTACTGCTGGGCACACATTGGCCCAAGGGGCTACTCACTTGGTCAGGATTTTTTTCTAAAACATCCAAGGCTGCCATTTGTACCAGAGGTTCCACATGTCATAGTCCCTGGAACACCTTTGGTTTTCTATCAGAGGGAACCGCAGCTTCCCAGATGCAGCTGTGAGCTGCTACAGCTACCACAGGTTTATGCCAGTCACAAAGTCCCAATGTCCCCCAGTTTCAGAACACACATAGAAAGCTCCCCATGTGGCCCCCATGAAGCCCCCCCCACTGCACATTGAGTTTACCTCCCACCCACCACCACCACTTTGGGTAGAGATAAGAGAGGAGACTCACAACTCAGCTTTTCCCCAAAACTTTCTCATCAAAGAACTCTCTGTTTTCATCTCCTGGTGTTTTCAGATGCTTGGAGGTTCAGCATAGGGTCTAGCGCACCTTTAGGAATGCAGCATGAGCACCGCCATGATGCTTCAGCTGAAATGTCAGAATGTGCTGCAGAGTCCAAAACAGAACTCCAACTCTCAACCTTCTGACCCCTCCGTGTTTCTTCACTTGGTAGGCCAATCTAGAAACCTGAATTATGCTAAAACCATTCATCACCCAAACTGAGCACTTACACCTCAAAAATGTCAAAAATTTGCCCACTTTTTCCTTACTTTGGATCAGGAACCAATATCTTCTCACCTGGACTGTTACAAATTCCTAATTATTTGCTCATTCAATAAACATTTATTGAGGACCTACTATATTCACTTTGGATAAAGATTAAAAATCCAATCCCTTCAGAACTTCATAAACTAAATGGAGAAAATAATAAGCCAACACTTATAATTTTATAAGTCCTGGATAGCAAGACCTTTGTCGATTTTGTTCTCTACTGTGCACCCAAGACTGTAGCAGGATCTGGTACATAATAAAAAATTAAATGAATTAAGGAATAATGTAGCATTTGGACATAAATGCTGTCAGAGCACAGAGTCAAATCCTATGAACGAGACCCCAGAATGAGAAAGAGACCAAGGAACACAATACTTCAGCTAGATTTGAATACTGGCATCTATTCCTAGCCAAGCAAATAGAATACACAAAGGCACAGAAGCAACAACAACAACAACAAAAAAGCATGGGACAAGTTGGAAGCTGCAAACAGTTCAGTATGATGTGTGTGTGTGTGTGTTGTGAAGGAAGGAGGGAGGAAATTAAGCTAAAGATTTTGATGAGAATCAGATCATAGAGAATCTCCTGTGTCATGCTAAGGAGTTTGACCTATAATTTGCAGGTGGTAGGGAGTCTTTGAACGGCAAGCATGTGCCTTAATCAGCTCTTTCACTGAGAAAGCTTCCTCTGAAAGCAATGGTGAGCTTGAATTGGAGAAAAACCAGTGTGTAGATAGAGAAGCCAGATCAATAACAATAATATTTGGGGGTTTTAAATATTGACAGAGAAGAAATGCTACTCCTTCCTTTCAAAAATTACTCCTTAACCACAAATAGAATGAGCAACAGAAACACCATTTCATCAAACTGTATCTAAGGTTGAACCACAGCATGTGACAAAGGTTCCCAGATGCACTGAATGTCACGGTGAGGGACTCTGCGAGGGAGATAGATGTCTGCAGCTGCACCTCAAACAAGGTTACAGAGTGATATTATCCTGCACAGGGGGTACTCCCCAGGGGGGCACTAGCAAGGTCTTATTTGCAATAATGGCAAGTGTGTGCATAGACTGTCAGAAAGGCTTTCCCTCGACCCAGAAGGTAAAACACACAAACGCTCTACTCACCCAGAACCATCTGTTGGTGAAACAGAGTCCATTAGATGGATTTTGTGTGGTAAGCAGTCTTGCAGAGGCTGACCCTTGTTGACTGGAGAAAAGATAAAGACAAAGAAATCACAGAAACAACTTGAATCACAAGGAACTTTGAATAAGCGTTGACATCTATGAGGAAATACAATCAATACAAGGAGAGTAGGCTAATTATTAGTAGCCAACGTTTTATTTTACTTCTCTCTGTCCATGGAAGATCTAGTGGACAAAAAAAAATAAGTATAGATAAGAATGAAATAAATAACAAAATTATTAAGGTAACATAATTGTTATTTAGTTGATAAGTATCCAACTTTATATCCTAAGACCAAAATGCACTTTTTATAGAGCTAGTAGCACATTGTTAAAATTTAACTATATATTATGCCAGAAAGAAAGGAGTAGTAAAATTAATAATCTCTGATCAAAAGCAATAAAATGTTTAATATAAGTAAGTCAGAAACCCTACCATATTTAGCTCAAAAAGTAATACAAGCATAAAAGTTACTATGGCCTAAAATAAGACAATGAGGAACAGTAAAGTATCAATTGATAAAACTATGTGGTGACCAGAAATGGGAGCTGAAGAAGGTGGTGTTGTCTTTAGAAATTTCTAGGCTTTTCAATTGGGAAATGGGTGGATCATTTCACCATTCATTAGCATTAGAGGTACATTAGGTGAAATTGCTTTTGAGGAAAAAATGAGTTCACTTTCAGTCAGATTGTGATTGAAATGCCAACTAGAGCTCAGTGGATAAGTTGGTACAGGCAGTTAAATATATCAGTCTAAATCTCAAAGAGAGATAGAGCAAGAGATGATTATTTGGAAAATAATCTTTTGCACTGGCTAAGTGACATGGGATTTATATAAGATCCCTCAGAGAGGCTTTGAATAAAAAGATAAGAAGACACAAAAGAAAGCTCTGAGGTTCACAGATGTATAAAGAAAAGTAGAGAGCAAGGATTTAGGAAAGATCACCCAGAATCATGTTTCTCCTTTCATAGCATTTATCACATATGTATGGTTTTATGTCCATATTTCCTGTCATATTCTAAGCTTCATGAAGATTGGGACCAAGGGCTATAATATTCACTGCTTTATTCTGAGCCTGGATGAGGGCCCAGTAAATAGTAGTCGATCAATAAATATTTATTGAATACATAATTCAAATAATGCATTAATCCAAGATATTGCCTCCATGTGAATCCCTTTGTCCCTTTCTTCCTGCTCAATAAGTGAATCTGATATTTTGCCCCTCTCTCTGTCTCATACATCCAGCCTTCCTCTTTTCATTAGCTCTTCTCTTTGTTCTGTGGAAAATCTCTCAGAAGGGACAAAATGCACAAAATATCAATCTTTGAAAATACTGTGACCAAAAGGAAACTCAAAAACTAATATTGGGTCCAGTAGACCCTGATTGCATACCAGAAGTTAAAATCAGTAGAGCAAAGCAATACAGTAAACCCTCACTTTATGTGATCACTAGCTCCTTGGAAACTGCCGCTTTAAGCGAAATAATGTATAACAAAACCACTTTACCATGTGCCAAATTGATCTAAACAACAGTTAAGTTCTTGCAGCATATTTCTGGTCACAGAAACATCACCAAACAATGAAATAAATGTGATCTGTAAGTACGTTTAAGAAAAATAAGTAAGATAATGATTTTCCAACCTACTTGTCCCAGTTCAAAATGGCAAATGGCCAGAGCCATATCCAGCCAGTTCAGGGCGCAGGGCAGAACCCCTCCCTGGACAAGATACTGTTCCATCGCAGGGCACACTTGCACTCACACCCACACTCAGATTAGGGCAATTTAGTCACACCAATTCACCTCACACCTTCGGGATGTGGCAGAAAACCAGAGTCCCTGAAGAAAACCATGCAGACAGAGGGAGAACATGTAAACTCCACCCAGACAATGGCCCCGGCTGGGAATCGATTTTATATTTTCCTCATCAACGTTATAGGGAAACAACATTGAATGAAAGGATGTTATCCGAGAATCTGCTGTACTTCTCAATCGTTTTCAGGTCATATTACACACAGAACATAACACAGCACACTGGGGTAAAGGAAGGAGCCTGCCCATGACTGCTGGAATCCATGTGCAGTCGGCCTATTAGCTATCTGTAAGGCACAGGTTGGGAAGTTCTCTACAGACCTCCTTTAAGGCTTGCTCTCCATTTTGAATATTATTGCTTCCACAGTATTACAAGATTTGTGAGCATAGGTTCAAATCATTTATTTCTATTTTTTCTTTTTTTTCTTTATTGATTAAGGTATTACATACGTGTCCTTATCCCCCCAATTCCTCCCCCACCCCCACCCCACTCATGCCCTCGCCCCCGTGGTATCTGTGTCCATTGGTTAGGCTTATATGCATGCATACAAGTCCTTTGGCTGATCTCTCCCCCTTACCATTCTTACAGACAGTGTAGGGATAGTGGTTAAGAAAAGATGGCCTGTGTTTTAATCTAGCTCTGCTACTCCCTATGTGTGTGATCTTGAACAAGTTACTGAGCCTTTAGGTACCTCAGTTTCCTCTTTTATAAAATGGGCTAGTGTTCTGTATGTTTGCTGTAAAGATTAAATGATTAAATGAGCTAATATATCTAAAGTGCTTAGAACAGAGCTTGACAATAAAAAAATATGGTATCATTACCCAGTTAATCACTTAATAGGAAAGACTTGCTTTAGCTGGTTTGGCTCAGTGGATAGAGCGTCGGCCTGCGGACTGAAGGGTCCTGGGTTCAATCCTCAGTGTGGGGTGTGCAGGAGGCAACCAATCAATGATTCTCTCTCATCGTTGATGTTTCTATCTCTCCCTCCCTCTCCCTTCCTCTCTGAAATCAATAAAAATATATATTTTTTAAAAAAGGAAAGACTTCATCTTGCAATAATTCACAAGAACCTAGATCATACTGTTTTGTTAAAAGGATGGATATTCTCTCGTCATTTATTGTGTTCAGGCACCAAAATTTACTTGATATGATTCACAAATGAAAAAATGCTAGTGCAGCTGTGTATACAAAGATAATTGCAAGAAAACATATAATGGGTAAATAAAAAATTCATTAAAGTAATCATCCAAACTGGTGTTTATAAATATAAAAAAGGAATGTTTTACAATTACAGAAGAAAGTAGATAGCAATCTTCTCTTCAACAAAATTAAGTCAGCAAAGTTTTCAAAAGAATTGCATTTGGACCATGAAAATCCTATTTAAATTCTTATTAAAATTAATAATATAGCTGTTTTTCACTATCTCCTTATTCATATTTCTATAATTCTCTTGTTAAAGGGCCTAAATATTGTTTAATATTCTTAACATAAATATTAATGACTTAGGATTAAATTCAGGATCTAAAATTTAATAGACTCAGGCTCTAAAAGAAAAGAAGAAAATGGAAATATTTTCTGCTTAGACTTGATTGTATTGCTGTATTTAGTGTATTGAACAATTTAATACAGTACTGAAGAAAGCACTAAAAAGAAACCTAAATTTAGTCAACAAAAAGAGAATAAATCATGAGTTCAGAGACTAACCTGAGGATATGAAATGACTGAGTAAATGCCAACAGTGATTGAATTATGATTCCATGCAAAGTCCCCTTCTAACCTGTGATTATAGAGACAACTAAGCTCATGAACCCAATTGAGTGTGAATAGTTTAAGCAAAGAAAACTCCGCTTGGGAGCTCACTAGGGGCCATCCCATTGAACTTTTTGATAATATTTGTAGACAATGTCATTGAATTAAAGCTCATAAAGTTTGAGCTTTAATATATATATATATATATTCTATCAAATAATATATATATATATTCTATCTAATATATATATATATATATATTCTATCTAATAAAATATATATATATATATATATATTCTATCTAATAAAAGAGAAACAAGGTAATTAGCCGTACGGCCGCTACCCTTCCCATTGGCTAATCAGGGCGATATGCAAATTAACTGCCAGCCAAGATGGCGGCCGGCAGCCATGCACTGAAGCGAACAGGGAGGCTTGCTTGCTCCAGTGACAGCGGACTCCAATGTTCCCCACCTGACTTGCCAGCCTCTCAGCTACTACTCAAAGCAACTATGTTGCAAATATAGAAGCTAAACAAAACTCCAGAAACCTTCTTTAGTCAGCCAGGCTTCAGCCACCCTGACCGCAACATTCTATCAAATACAGAAGGTAAACAAAGGTCAGAAACCTGCTTTCAGCAGCCAAGGCCTCAGAGCTAAAGCTGGCACAGAATAAAAAAAAAAAAAGAAAGAAAAAAAGGACAGGTTGGGAGCTTCAGTCACCTGCCAGCCTGAAAACGGCCCTCAGCACTGGCCAGGCACCCCAGTGGGGACCCCCACCCTGATCCAGGACACCCTTCAGGGCAAACCAGCCAGCCCCCACCTGTGAACCAGGCCTCTGTTCTATATAGTAAAAGGGTAATATGCCTCCCGGCACCAGGATCAGCGGAGCAGCGAGGCCTCCCGGGACCGGGATCAGCATGACAGGGGACAGCGCCCAAACCCCTTGATTGCCCTGCCGCTCTGTGTGTGACACGGGGTGGGGCCACAACCTCCCTATCCGCCCTGCTCTGTTCGTGACAGGGGGAGGTGCCCCAACCCCCTGATCAGCCCTGCTCTGTGCCTGATAGGGGGGAGCTCCCCAACCCCCTGATCGCCCTGCGGCTCTGTGTGTGAAAGGGTGCAGCGCCCCAACCCCCTGATCGGCCCTGCTCTGTGGGTGAAAGAGGGCTGCGCCCCAACCCCCCCCCCCAGAGGCTCTGCTCTGTGTGTGACAGGGGGCGGTGCCCCAACTCCCCTATCGGCCCTACTCTGTGAGTGACAGGGGGGAAGTCCCCAACCCCCTGATGGGCCCTGCTCTGTGTGTGACAGGGGGGAGCTCCTCAACCCCCTGATTAGCCCTGCTCTGTGTGTGACAGGGTAGGGAGCCCCAACCCCCCTGATCGGCCCTGCTCTGTGAGTGACAGGGGGTGGCGCCGCAACTTCCCTATCGACCCTGCCTTGAGTGTGACAGGGGGCGGTGCCCTAACCCCCCAATCGGCTGTACCCTGAGCGTGACTAGGGGTGGCATCGCAACCTCCCGATCCGCCCTGCTCGGTGCATGACAGGGGGCAGCACCCCAACTCTGCAATCGGCCCTGCTCTGAGCCTGACCAGGGGCTGCACCTAGGGATTGGGCCTGCCCTCTGCCACCCGGGAGCAGGCCTAAGCCAGCAGGTCGTTATCTCCTGAGGGGTCCCAGACTACGAGAGGGCATAGGATGGGCTGAGGGACCCCCTCTCCTTCCTGAGTGCACAAATTTTTGTGCACTGGTCCTCTAGTGTGTATATATATATATATATATATATATATATATATATATATATTACCTTCCTGAGGTAAGGGTACAAAAACCTTTATAATGTAGAATTCTAATGTTAAAAAGTAAATTTAATCCTTTATCTCATTTAGATTTTATATATATATATATATATATATATATATATATATATATATATATAATCTGCCAGGATTCTTCATTGTACTGATGAAAGCAACTTTGAATGTCTTAAGGAAAAGGAATTTATTGAGAGGATATTGGAGGCTCAGAGAACAAATGGAAGACTGAAGAGGCAAGTTCTAACTTTCACTAAGATGATAACCAATAATGTGGGAATAATAGGGGAGAGGACTTCTTGAAAGAAATTTGGAATACTATTCAGAAAAATGTCAAGGCAACTATTATTAATTAAAAAGAGAATCTATCATGTTGGAAGAGGAAAGGAGTGAAGGCTAGTTTAGAAGAAAATCTAAGTATGAAATCAGTAATTTCAGGAGACCGTATGCAGGTTCTCAGGATCTCATAGAGAGTCAGACTAATGAGAAATAAACTGCAGAAAGCTTGGACCTTTGCCATTACCCTAAGGAGTGAGCCAAGAATACCCCAGAGTCCAATGGAGGCTGAACTATGCATGCATCACTCCTAATTTTCTTGCGATGAAGCCACTAGCTCAGGCTAATTATATTATAATAAGAAAATCTACTTGGAAAGGGATAATACACACCACAAAACAATCTTGCTCTCCCTACAGCCTTTCCTATTTCATTGAAAGTGGCCCAATCCTTCTAGATGTTTAGGTCAAATTTATGGAATCAACCTTGATTCCTCTCACTCTTTCCCACCCTGCTGACTATGTCTTCAAAATCCATAACTTCACCTCTGCTCACCACCTCCACTGGCTATGTAGGTCTGAGCCAACATTATTTCTCAATTGCAACATTCTCTAACAGGTCTCTCTGCTTTTATCCTTACTCTCGTGTCTGTTCCCTCCATGACCTATTCTTAGCACCATTACCAAAATAACATTTTAAAAAAAAAAAATTAAGTCAGAATATGTCTTTCCTCTGTTCAAAACCTTCTAAGCACTCAAAAAAAAAATGCGGTATCCTTACAGTGGCCTAATGGGTCCCACATGCTGCCCACGATTACTGCTTCTCCTATCACTTGGTCCCATGCTCACCCTACTTCCCAGCACACTGGCCTCTGGCTCACACACACCAGGGATGCTCCAACCTTGAAGACTTTGCTCTAGTAGTTCCTCTGCCTGGAATGCTCTTCCCACGGATATCTGCCGGCTAATTCCTCACTTCCTTCAGCCCTTGTTCAGATGTCATTTTCTCAATGAGGCCCACCCTGACCACCTTATTTAATACTGCAACCACCTTGCACTTACTCAGTTCTACTTTGCCTGTGCTCCACACTACTTATTAACCTATAAAATGCTATATTACTTATTGTTATTATTTATTATCTCTCTGACCCTATTCGAAATTAAGATCTAGGAGGGTAGAAATCTTTGTCTTCTTTGTTCACAATGTAGCCTCCAAAAATATTTGTCAAATGAATAAAATAATAATAGTAGTTAGCAATATGTGAAGAAGTTATTTTGATCTTGGAGCAAGATTTGTGAAGAGGTTGAATGGGGTTTTTCACAGACTAACCATGAGAACATAGGTAAAATAATGTGAGTAAACGGGTTAAACTGAACCTATGTATTGGGTAATATAGGGCAAAGCTCAAAGGGACCATCTTTTATAGAAAGAGATAATCTCTACTTCTATATGAAGGACCTTCAATTAGAGTAATTATTTTGGTCTTTCTCAGGGTAAAGAGGAGGGATTTATCCAATCCCTAAATTTTAGAAGGGAAAAAGAGTACATGCATTAGTTTCCTAGAACTACAACAACAAAATACTATAAACATGGTGGCTTTAAAAAAAAACAGAAACATATTCCCTCATAGTTCTACAGATCAGATTCAAAATCAAGGCGTCAGCAGATCCATGATCTCTCTGAAGGCTCTAGAAAAAAATCCTTTCTTGTCTTCTCTAACTTCTGGTGGCTCCATGAGGTCCTTGACTTGTAGCTGCATAACTTCAGCCTCTGCCTAGTTCTTCTCATGACCTTATTCTCTGTGTTTCTAGTTTCTCCTCTTCTGTCCCTTTTAATGACACTTGTCATTGGATTCGGAACCCATTCAGATAATGCAGGACAGTCTCATCTCGAGATCTTTAACTTGATCATGTACACAGACGGCCCTTAATACAAATTATCATAGTCACAAATTCCAGGGATTTAGATATGGACACATCTTTCAGGGGCCACCATTCAAGCCACTACACTAGGTATACCCAGGTTAGCATCTCTTCTCCTAGGACCCCTGCATTTAGAGAAAGTGGTTTCTGCCGTGAGGAAGCCCTGTGGTTGTCACCTTGTGCCAATGATAGACTAGCTCCAATAGCCACTCCGAGCCTCAATATCTGTGCTTTGTGGGTGTGTCCAGATGAAAGAATACTTTGCTTTTATTATTTTTCAGCAAGGTTTATATGGATTACATGTTAAATAATAAGCAATATAAAAATAGTAATAGACTATTTTACCTTTTCGTGTTCTATGTCTGTAAAACCCAGCGTGTGTTTTGTACTTGGAGCACATCTCCATTCTGATTAGCTATATTACAGGGCTCAGTTAGGCACACATGGTGAGTGGTTTCCATACTGGAAAGCACAGGCCTAGAGAAATGTGTAGAGCATAGTCAATACTGAATAAGTATTATTAAATAAATAAATGATTGAATGAAGTATCCTAGCTGGTACAATTGCTACATAGAATGAAACCCTCAAGAGAGACAGAGAAAAAAAAGTGACTCAATAAGAGGAGTTGTGCTGACGTGCAAAGAACAATGATGAAAGACCCCTTCAAAATCTACCTCAGAAGACAGAAAGAGCTTAGTCTTGCAGAATTAGGGGCAGGGCAAATTTCTTAAATACCATTTTCTTGGAAGAAAAAGCCAAATGTAGGGTGATATTGGCTTGGAGTTAAATAGTGACCTCAGTAGAGTTCATTTTTAAAGAATGACCCTTTTTTATCCTATAACTCCTTCTACATTTGAAGTCACAAAACCAGAGAGCTTGACTCCTGTAAATGTATACTCACAAATATGGACCTAGGAAGAGGCTTCACCCAGCAAAGACTGTAGTCCAGCTGTTGGGAAAGTCCTCATGCAACTTTTTTATGTTCTAAAAAAAAAAAACAAAAAAAAAAAACAACACACACAAAACAAAACAAACAGAATTCATGGGTTTGTCTTGCAGATGCTGGAGAACATCTTCTGCTCTTAGGCCTCAAAGGCACTGGTGTAAATTAAAACATGAAAGGTAGTCCGTGTCTTTATGGCCTTGATTACCACCATGCTCACCCCCTGGGTTCTTGCATGGCCATTTCAGTTTCCCAAGCCTGGCATGTTTACTTAGTGCTGGGAACATGATTGCGTAAATTAAGTTCTCTGACACAAACACACCATTAGCTCACTCTAAATTGGATGATCACTAATCTCTCATAATTTACTGTGCATGAATGCTATAGCACTTCCTGAAGTGCCAAAACAAACTGTCAACAGTTTTAAGATATAGCAGCCCATTAATCTATTTAAACCACGTCCTAGGATTTTCCTTTCATTAGCATTATGAATGAGGAAACAGCTTCACTTTCTAAATTCTCCTACTGAATGGGGCCTCTACCTTGAGCCACTTGCCCGACCTGCTCTCCTTTCAAAATGGCATTTAAAACACGATTTGTTACTGAGCTTAGGTTTGCCAGCCAAAAGCCTCCCCTCTTAGTAAATTAAAGTAATACTGAGTCATGTCAAACAATTTCTGCTTTGGTTTAACCTTCAGAGGAAGCATTTTGAAAAAACATCTGAAGTCTGAAAGAGAAAACATTCCTTACAGATAATTTCCTTTATGAATTTAGTAAGTTAAGAAGCCAGTATAGACTATAAACTGTTCAAAAGATTAACTATCAATCTTTGTCTTCACATTTGACTTGGGCGGGGTAATAAAACATTTCTTTGAACTCTTGTAAATCTCTCCTTTGATGCGAGATTTGAGAATATAAAGTATTAACTGAACTATCACCAGGAAGCCTACATCTTGTTATAAAACTTGTTGTGTCCTTCTCCATGCTTTCAGGGTCGCTAACTAGCCAGCTGCAGGACAGATTTTTCCAAATGGAGCAGATGATGAGCTGACAAATATTCCAGTGGTCGCATTGTGTTTAATGTGATCTTCATTTTCTTTTCTTTGTTTCTGCATAGAGGCCAAGTCAGTGTTCATACATTAAATGCTAATGCTTTTCATTATTTTGAAGGCAGAGTCAGGAAGGCAGCCTGACTTGAGGAAACCTTCCTTTAAAATGAAGATAATGTCTCAAACAGTTCCAACTTCTATATATGTGAAAATTATTTACATATTATATGAGCGAGCCTAAAAAACTCAAATGTTATACCTCTCAAAGACAACCATTTTATGGTTACATTTATATTTTACCTCTCTATGTTTAAATGCCTATCTCTTCAAAATGCATTTCTCATGCTCATTAACTCTGCTTCCCTTATGGAAAATTTAGAATATGTAACTAATTTTCTGCACATATTTTTTATGTTTATACTATTTGTAGCTAGAATGGTTGCATTTTTGCCAGCAAATTGTCTAAGAAAGAATAGAAGTGTCTTGTCAAAGATTAGCCAATAATGCAAAGTTATTTTATGGGCTTTTACTCATAGCCAGATATACTATAGAAGCAAAACAATCTGTAATGAAGAGGAAAATTTGCATATTTTAAAAATACATTTCAACCTAATTAGTATGTAGTTTTAAATGATTTTTATGGTATAAAATTTGAACTATAATATAAATTTAACTTTTTTGAAGTTTGAGATTTTACTGATCTTTTTTTCTCTAGAAATAAAACATTTTTAAACTTTGGTTATTTCTTTAATAAATAACAGTAACATATAAATTATTCATATACATGTATATGTTCAGTGGAAAATACCAATAGACTCACTTTATAGCAAATGCTATGTACTCTCCTTCCTTTTGTCTTTTATACCCTATCCTCATGCCCTTCCCTCTTTCTCACCTCCCTGCTGTGTAGATTGTTTTAACCTCCAGCAAGTTTCCTCACTTCCTGTCGAATTTTTCAGCACAAATATCTAAGAGCCAATCCTGGATTGAGGAGTCTACAAAATTATGGATTCTTTTTGGTAGCTTAGGGGAAAAGTTTGTAAACATTAATGCAACCACAGTAATAAATTGCATTCCACATGGTTAACAAATTGTGATTAGCATTATTTTGAGAGAAAGTGTAGACAGAGGTGGAGAGTCTGAGAATCTTTCTCTGTAGAAGTAAAATGTAACTAAGCTGAGACCTGAAAGATAAACCAATTTCTGCAGTCACGATCCTCATAGTTGGAAAACCAGACCAGTAACCCAGTGATTAAATGTTCTGTCAACTAAGAAAATGACTTTCATAACTTTACTTTCAGCAGGTCGCATTTTCATTCAGAGTGCCTCACGGGAGTAACACAAAATGTAACACACTGTTGGTTCACAAACTATTTGGCAGACCATATGACACTGCTGATAGCTGAACATTTTTTTACCTATAACAACCCAAAATAGGCAAATGAAACCCCTCCTACAGTCCATTTACATGCCTTTCATCCCCAAGTGACAGTGATTATAACACCAGAAGAACCTGTGAAAATTCTCTGCCTTGTACAATCTCAATTTAAAAACACCAACATGGCCCTGGCTAGGTGGCTCGATTGGCTGGAGCATAGTCCCATACACCAAAAGGTTGCGGTTTGAGTCCTTGTCAGGGCAGATACCCAGATGGTGGGTTCAATCCCCAGTAAGTATGTGTACAGGAGGCAATCAATCAATATTTCTCTCGAACATCGATGTTTCGCTCACTCTCTCTCTCCCTTCCTCTCTCTAAAATCAATAAACATATCCTCAGGTGCAGATTTTTAAAAACAACTGTTTAAAAACACCAACTTGTCCCATTGCCAAAGGTATAAGCATTACACAGTGACCTGAATTCCAGAAAGAGTTCACAGTTTCCAAAGGAACTTAATTCTTCCATCTGGAAGAGAAATTACATTTTGTTGCCCACTTAAAGTTCAGGATAATAATTGACACTCAGTAAGTCTGAAGACATAAAAATGTTCCTTCCAGTAATTTTTGCTACTTGTCCCACTCCACTCCCAACAATTTTTCTCTCCTTTGGTATTCAAAAAATGTATACAGGAGACCAGCAATTTTCAACCTTTTTCATCTCATGGCACATTTAACTAATTACTAAAGTTCTGCAGCTCACCAAAAATGCATTTTTTGCCAATATGACAAAAAAAATAGGTATGATTTTTATTCATTCACAACAGACAGCTATTGTGTTGGCTGCAATCATGTTTTTATTTTATAATCTAAAGGAAAAGAGGTCAGTGCCCCTAAGTAGTCAAGTATTGCATGTTTTAAAATTCTTGCAGCACACCTGTTGAAAATTGCCACAAATAGACCATATAGAGTAAAATTAACAGTATTACTTATTGATAGGTTATCTTACTTTTCTGTTTGGTTATATTTGGAGTGCTTAAGCAATGAAAATAGAACTATGCACAGATAAGAATTCTCCTTATAGGTATGAATTAGCTTACTAACTAGATACAAATGCGTATAAAAATGTGAAGTCACTAATAATGCAATGTTTAGCTTGAGGACTCAGGTAACCTTTGTGGGTAATTTTGAAAATACTTGTGTGGATTCATGGAAGGGTTTGGAACCAGTTAGCTAACTTGTTGATGCTTCTCACATTCTCTACTAGGTCTTGTTTTATATGTTTGAAAACTAGCCACTAAAAATTAGGATGTTAATTAGCTAACACTGATACTTCTGGGCCCATGATAGGCATAGCATGCACCTAATTCAGTGTATATATCAATTAAATGAAAACTAAAGTTTCTTCTTGAAAATAATGAATATGTAACCAAAAAAAAATTAAAAAAAAAAACAGAAATGACTGAAACAGTGAGACCTTTAAAAAAATATACTCTGAGGCCTTCAGCACTTACAGTCAGTTGTCCCTGTACTTCAAAGAACTTTAAAAAAAAGAAATAATATAATATTTCTTTGAAGAGAATGATGCTTATTATTCTCATTTATTATCCTCTGTATTAAACACATGGGTCAGATTCCCTTTGGGCAGTGTTTCCAGTTTCCAAAGTCTTTGCTCCACTTTTACTACTAAGTGCTAATAGCTAGAGGTTTTTTGTTTTGTTTTGTTTTGTTTGTTTTGTGGTTTGTTTGTTTTTAGTATTGCCACCAGACACAAAGAGCACTTTTGCTCTAGAGAAATTTAATTCTAAAGATAAAGAAACAAACCTGAGACATATCAAGACTGAGTGATATTACTATTTCACTCATGTAATATGCTAGAATGTTAGAAACATTAAGTCATCTTGTTCCTAAAACAGCTCTGCAATTTTGGTGTTATTTTTCTTATTTTAAAGATGACAGGAAAGCCTTAAGAAACTAATGATCTTATTACAAAGCTAATAAGCAATAAAGCTAGGACATTGATCCGCTCCATCCTACTGATCATTTATTGATTACCTACTATGTGTCAGTCACTCACCACACTGCATTTTTTAATACTCACCCCACAAAATAGTCTTTAATAACCCCATTTTATAGCTGTGGAAATTGAGATTAAGGAATGTCAGTTGTGCGATTTCTTCCGTGCCACCATGTCTCTGAAAGGTGCACAGGAACAAAGATTTTCAATTCAGAGTTTGGTTTCTACTCCAAGCATTATTCATCCACGGTCATTAGCATACTTAGTTACTCTCACACTTCATCTTATTCCCAATCCTTGGGAGGTAATTATTTTTCCCCTGTGATCATTACAAATAGCTTGATATACAATTACCTATGCTTTGGACTGTTTGATTTTAGTGAAATATCTCCAAATGCCATGGGATATAAGCTCCCACTTTTAACTATCACATCATTAGTGATTATTAATGTGAGAGCAGAAATGGCCATTTCAATACAAACAGCTTCAGTGACCATGAAATTACCAAAGCAAAAGCTCATAGATCCCAACTACCAAAGCAGCCATGGATCTCCTAAGAACAGCCCTGATCACAGCCAGAGTCCCCGCAGAGTTTTTGATTTGATATACGATATGGCAGTTCAAGACACTACATTTTTGAGAGTTAACTTATTTAGCTCCTCCGTGTTCCAAATTTAACTTCTGGTTTTAATTTAAAATCATCATAAACTATTTATAACTTATCAGTAAAGTGTACATTTACAGAAAGTCAATTCTAGGTCATAGAAGAATTCCTTGGTTTTGTTTTAGGAGGAAAAACGAGTCCAGAGCATCAATATAAAACACCATTAAATATGTGCACACATCCTCCTCCTCATTCCCTGAATCCCAAAATGGAGAATTTTCCTTCTCCCCTCAGCTTATATATTTTATAGGAGGTCCAACTTTAGGTTAACTTTGGATTCAACACAGCCTCTCTGTAAGTTACATTCTTACTGCAACTTGATGTGAATCACTTCCCACCAATGACCGACAATTACATGAAATAGTGAAATTTTAAAACTGAACTAGGTATGTGACTAGTTGGGAAATAAAGTTTTTTATTATTTTTTTAACTGACAGACAGGTGTGCATTATTCTTCCAGAGTTTCACAATGAGGTCAGAAGAAAAACACGATAGTATATATATTTCACCGAGACTGTGAACTGAATTTTGTAACATACAGCTGTTCTCGATTTCTAACAACCAATTCCACACTCTGGATCACAGAACTTTGGTTTTTTAAATTCAAAAATTAATGAGGATGGAAAGCAGAATCACAAGTAGCAGATTATAACATAGCTCGGGATTTTTATTTTTTTAAAAAATTAGCCAGGGATAAAGGATACACAAATTTTGCTTGGGTGGTTTCAAAGGTGATGGAGTAAGGATCATATTATCTGTTTAGACAGAGAAAACTTCTAGGGCCATATGTGTTAAGGACTGGGCAAAGAAATGGGGACATTTGTGGCAAAAAATTGTTTCTAGTTCTTATAGACCAGGGATAGCTAACCTTTTGAGCTCGGCGTGTCAGCATTTTGAAAAACCCTAACTTAACTCTGGTGCCGTGTCACATATAGATATTTTTTGTTATTTGCAACCACAGTAAAACACTTATATTTTTGATATTTATTTTATATATTTAAATGCCATTTAACAAAGAAAAATCAACCAAAAAAATGAGTTCGCATGTCACCTCTGACATGTGTGTCATAGGTTCGCCATCATTGTTAATATAGTCTATTGGGAAGACAGACCTGAATAAATGATCACAAAATAAATAATGGAATATAACTCAGAGAGTTTAGAGAAAAGTTCAGGAACCTGTGAGGACATATAAAGAGAGAACCTGACCTGGTTGGTTTGGGGAGCGGGCCGTGGAGACATAGGGTGGTCTTCTCTGAGGAAGTTTTATGGGAATGGAGTAGCCAGCCAGATAACAGGGAGTGGGCAGTGAAGGCACACATTCTCCAGTGCCTTCGGGACACACTGACAAAGGAACAGTTTCTTTAAGTGGCATCCCCAGATCCACTGGGACCTATTTTGGATTCTTCAAAAATTATGTATAGTCATGCATCGCATAACATCTCAGTCAACGACCATCCACATGTGCGACGATGGTCCCATGAGACTATAATGAACCTGAATTTCCTATAAGAAATGGAAGGCTATATGGTTCGGGAGGAATTTTTTTCTCTCTGATGTGAGCAATATTCATGGGGCTTGGCAATAGATTCCCTCTCACTCACAGCACCTCAATTTTGAGTGCGCAGATTACATCCCAGTCGGTTAGTTACTGACATGTCAGCACAGAGGAGCCCTTCCCCCCAGCACTATGCATTCAGAGGGCACTAAAGCCCTCCCAGACCTAGCTTGCTGGTGTTCAGGATACACTGCTAGAAATTCTTTGTTGGGGACCTAAGATCCTAAACAGGAGCACAGGTCCATGGAGACACCTTACCAAGTATCAAGTGCCATTGTCACTGAGGGAGAGCATTCTGTGGTAGCGTGGAGCCAGCCTGTCCCTGCACTTTGGAAGTATTTTCAGACTGTAATAATGTAAAACATAAGTAAGTTTTATTTCTTCCATCAACTCAAGGCCAGAAAGAGCTCTTTGTGCCAGATAGGTGCAATGTAACCAAAACAAATGTCTAGAGTCAAAATATTAAGTCCTCGATTCTATACCCTTTTCGTGTTAAACACCCCCTTTTTGTTGTTGTGGGTTTTTAAAAAAAAAACAAAAAAACACCGAAGTAGTGCTCCAACATGCAATAGCTAAAAACCACATTGCATGACACTCCCCTATGTTCCTTTAGTTCTCCATCTTGATATCTTATTCCTACTGATCCTCAGGCCACCTTCCGCTCCCTCCTGACAGTCAGTATTACAGGGATCTATGCCTGACCCAGTCAGTTTCTCCTAAATATTCTCAAACGGTCCAGCCCACTCCCTGTTCATGAAGCAGCATTGACAGCTTTGGTGTTCTACTTCTGACCTCGTCTGCAGGACGCAGGGGGGGAAGGCTTGTGGGATGGTGATTATAAAGCCCACGGCAGTGGACAGTGATGGGCTAGGCCAGGCCTTCACAGTCACTCACCATCACCCACTGACTCACCCAGAGCAACCTCCAGTCCTGCAAGCCCCATTCATGGTAACTGCCCTATGTAAGTGAATCGCATTTTGAGTCTTTTATACTGTATTTTTAGTTTACCATTTCTGTGGTTAGATATGTTTAGGTACACAGATCCTTATCATGTGTTACAGTTGTGTACAGTAACATGCTGCACAGACTAGTAGCCTAGGAGCGGTGGGCAATACCGTATAGCCTAGGTGTGTGGTGGGCTTTATCATCTAAGTTTGGGTAAGTGCTCTCTGTGATGTGTGCACAGCAACAACATATCCTAATGACACAGTTCTCACAATACATCCTTGTCGTTGAGCAACTCAGGATTGCATTTTTTTTAAAAATCATGACCACAGAAAAGAAACAACTGACCTAAATTTCCTCAGCACACTTTTACCATTGGTCGTATATTTTAACTAAATATATAATTTGTTCAATCTTTATCATCCATGCCATAAGGATTGATTTATCTTGAAAGACTTTCATTAAATCGTTTGACTTGCTTATTCTCCCAGCGGAGGGCACACCTCACGTCCCCCTTGGCATTGTTCCTGCCACCCCTTCCTCACAGGGCATCTCCAGCTTCTGCGAGGACTTAGCCCCAGTTCCCCGAGGAGACCAGAGTCCCCTCCCCTTGCCAAGGCTCTTCTTTTCCTTAGTGGTGAACAGTCACATGGGAGCTTTCCCTTGACGACCCCCGATAAAAAGCAAAAAACCCCAAGAAAGAAAAAAATGGCCTTTTGTGCAAATAGGCCACACCTATCACATTTTATGTTCCAAGGCTATTAATGCGACTAGAATTTGCCAGTGTAAATATAGATTTTATTAAACTGGAAATAGGAACCTTGATAATGATACTTGGTCCCCAGCATGAACAAGGGATTATATGTTCCTGTCAATGAAAGACGTTAAAATGATTACCCCCAAAAAAATCTATAAACATTGCAAAACATTCATTTGGCTTGGAATAAGAATGCAAATGTCTTATTTGGGGTTGCCTCAATCTGACACGTTTAACACTTATTTGTAGACTCATCTTAATAGCCTGTGAGGGGTAGAAAATGTACGTGACTTATTGCAAAATGCCTCTAATTACTTCCCAAACTAAGTATAATAACAAAATTTATTTTCTTTCTAGTCCTATGGGGATTTATAGTCCTTGATTCAATGATATTATATTGGCTTATTTAAAACTGGGATAAAGTAGAGATGTAGGAAATCATCTCCATAATTTTTAAATGATAACAAAGATGGAGGAATGTTCTTTTAATAGATGTCTAGTCCATTAAGCATTACCAAATAATTTTAAAAGATGTTTGTCATTTTCTTCCAGACTTTCCTCCAATCAATGTTCCCTGGAAATCCAGTTCAAGTTTACAAACTTCAGTTTAAGGCGTTTAATCACATTTAATGTTTTTACTTCTTTTCCCACAGCTTCCTGCCCTTCAAATCCCTAACAAGAATCAACTTCCCTTAAAAAATTTTTCAAAAAAGGACTTTATGCAAGGTTTGTTAGATTTCACCAAAGTGCCCAGACCTCATAAACTTAAAAAACCCTTTGTATGGTAATCTTTTGGCAAACCAGTGGCAACCACCTGAAACCAGTTGTAATTTAAATTTAACAGAATTGGAAGGCCTTGGCTTTTACCTAACTCTTGAAACAAATCAAACATCCCCGAAGGTTGATCATTTTTCAGATGGAGTCTTTTATAGTTACACGGTTCACATATATTGTTTTTCCTGGAACTAGACTAAGATATATGAAAATATCACAAGAAACACTTTTATTTGTGATACTTTCAATCCAATTGGCAGCAGAACGTAAAGACACATCATAGGAAAATCTATTGGTATGAGACTTCCAGCAGAGCTTTGCAATCTCCAGAAAAACCTAGAGAAACATTCGAACTGGATCCTCTAAACCTTTTGTCATTCATCTCTCACTGTGACGCTGTGTTCTCTGCCACTTTTGTCTACTCTTTATTCTGTAATAGGTAGGTGGGTTATTACACAATAGGTAGCCTCAAAAATCAATGCAGCCAAAAAAATAGATTTTAAAAATTCAATGCAGATCCAAGCCAATTTTATCAACTCAGGTTAAAAGGTTTCATTACTCAGAAAGCATGCTTTATAATGCAAAGTGAAGAATAAAAAATGAAGCTGGCTTTCACCATTTACTGGAAATAATCGCTGCTTCCCCTGACAATAGTTCAAGTGCCTTAAATTAATGTTTTTCTGTAATTAAGTTTAGGATGAGACCTGGTCACCCAAAGTTGAAGAAACACAAAATTGAGCCTTTTCTAGTTTTAGGATTTCCATGTAATGATAGAGTCTCTACTTAAAGGTCATGCTCTATTGACAGAATCCACCAAAAGATCTTACGTACCAGCTCATTATTGAAAATGAATACAAAGCCAACATTATATTGCCCAAGGGCTTTACATCCTATATTGATCACGGAATCAATGATTACACTGAGAAAGCCATAATGCATTTGTTCATTTATTCATTCAACATACCTTTACTGAGTACCTACTCTATGTCTGGTTTTGTGTTATTGCTTTATAATTTGAAAATTTTTACAGAAGTTTTACTCATATTATCTTATTAAGAAGAAATACTAGCTGCCTGGCCTGCATGGTTCAGTGGTTGAGTGTCAACCTATGAAACAAGAGGTAACAGTTTGATTCCCTGTCAGGGCATATGCCTGGATTGCGGGCTCGATCCCCAGTGTTGGGCATGCAGGAAGCAGCTGATCAATGATTCTCTCTCATCATTGATGTTTCTATCTCTCCCTTCCTTTCCTTTTCTAAAATCAATAAAAATTTACTTCAATAAAAAGAAGAAATACTAGCTAATAATATAAATTAAACACCTTCCCCAATGCCATGCAACTCCGAATACTATCATCTTCATCCTGGAATTAGTCTCCCTATTCCCATTGATTACTCTCAACACTCCATTCTCTACAAACTAACCAAAATTATATTTTTAAAATGTAAATAATATATTATTTTTCCATGTTGAAAATACTCTAAATCAGTGGTTCTCAACCATGAATAATTTTGTCCTTACAGGAACATTTGACAATGTCTGAAGACATTTTTAATTGTCACAACTGGAGGGGGTGGGGATGCTACTGGCATCTCCTGGGTGGAGGCCAGAATGTTGCTAAACATCCTAAAATTCACAGGACAGTACCCATCAACAGAGTTGTCTACTCCAAATGTTAATAGTGGCATGTTAGAGAGACCCTGTTCTAAATCTAAGTGCTTTACCTTGGATTGCAAACCCGCATGGTCTTCCTCCAGCCTACTTCTCTTTCCCGTTGTCCCTGGTCACTCTCCATCGCTCACTAAGCTCCAGCCATGATGGCTATATTTTGTGTCCCTTGAACAGACCAACCCAAGTCTGTGCTAATCCCTGGTTCCTCTCCCTAAAATGTTCTTCTACCAAAGCTTTGAATAGCTGCTTCCTTCTCAACACTTAGATCTCTACTCCAACATCATCTCCTCAGAGAGAGCTCTGTCATAATTTCTTCTAAAGTAACTGCATCGATATCAATTCCACCTTCGTGCATTTCCATCTCATACTGTTTATTTCCATCTATGTCCCTTGTTCATTTAGTTCGTGTGCTCCGTTCAGAATGGAGAATGTAGGCTCCAAGAGGACAGGAGACTAGCTAATTCTATTCACTCTACTACTACCTGGACCTGGAGCTCTGTCATTCTTGCTCTTCATCACCTGCTGGGCCCAGTTACAAAGTCAAAACACAGAAAAGGAGACGGGGAAAAAAGTGAAATTGCAAAATTGTCAAAAGATGAAAAGAATGTGGGTGCAAATAAACAAAACTTAGAGGGAGTAGTAGCAGGTAATTTTAGTGCTTGCTTTGTGTAGGGTGATATAGCCAGTGTTTAAAACATTAACTCATTTAGTCATCACACCATCACCACCCCCTTAAAACTACTAGGTTAGCACAGTTATCCTGACTTTACACATGGGAAAGGCGGCACAGAGAAGTCAAGTAACATGCTCAGCTCACAGAGCTGTTGAGTGGTGGTGCTGGAGTTTGGACACGGCTCCTCTGCCTCCACAGCACTGCTTTCTTAACCATCAAGCCATGTGCCAAGCCAAAACAAGTGTCTGCTCAGGTATACGGAATGCAGTGAGCTGTCTTTTTCTTTTCCTCTTTTATTCTCTCATATTCTTTTGTGTTCTCTTTGAAGGCAATGAAGCTATGGGAATAAAGAAAGTGAAAGAAGAAAAAGAAACTGTTAAAAATGAATATAAAGGAAAGAGTGGATTCAAAGACTTAGTATAGGGGAGTTATACTAGTTTATCTGTAAACTAGTACCAATGTATGCTTGAAATGTATGTGAAAGGAACTTTGAAAGAGTATGAGAAATATTACAGAATGCCCCTGCTTGTGATGATATTTTAATGGGGCTTCACTGAATAGTGGGTTTTTTTATGGTGAAAATGGACTTTATCCTGGTTTGTTTTGAAGAGTCTAATAAAGACTCTCTAGCCTGTGTTGAAATGAGAATGTAAATCCCCACCAGCACAGCGGCAAATGAACAACTTTAGTATCCTCCTCTTTCAAGTTCTTGCTTTTCATTCTTACAACAATGAATAGTATTAGGATGTCCCCATTCCAAGGTTCCGACCGACTATATATAAAACACGTGGGTTTATTTGTCAGGATTCATCATATCCTCCCTTCATATTAACAGGAAGCAGGGCTCAAAATCTCTGATCCCTGTAATATTATTATGGCTAGAAGAGAAAACCTTGGGAAATAGTTCTCCCAGTGGTTGTCAAGCCACATATTTTATCTTGCAAATGTTGGCAGTGAGCTCAGATCACCATTCACAGATAATGTGCATTGAAGCGATCATATTAATGATGAGTAGACACTGAATTTTCCTTACTCAAATAGTCCCACAGTTACCGAAGGGATTTGTTCCTGAAGGTCTATGTGACTTGAACTTTACTATTTCAGCAAAGCAGCTCCATCAGTACCTTCTAAGCCCCATCTCCAAAGCTTAGGTCAATGTGTCAACTACCAACCCTACCAAAAAGTGGCATATTTTTAGTTTGCCAATGTGTGTGTGTGTGTGTGTGTGTGTGTGTGTGAGAGAGAGAGAGAGAGAGAGAGAGGGAGAGAGAGAGAGAGAGAGAGAGAGAGAGAACTAGTACTGATTTGTAAAGTTTTGAGTAAGCATGAGATACCTCAGTTAATCCCTCCAGTTCAAAAATAAATCATCTCTAGAATTCATTAAATAATAGATTAAAGGGTAAACCAGGCCAAGGAGATAGATGTAGAACACTATCTCACTGCTAAATAAAATATCTGCAATTTGCTACTCTTGCAACTAGAGTACTCCTAAAACTGGAATACCCTGAAAGGTTTTTAATGGTCAACAGATAAAATGGCTCTTATGCTACAAGGCTCCACTTTGTCATAAAGTTTGATATAATCTGGAAACATTCTATGCTGAGATATAACTATATGTTTGTATATGTATCTATATGTGCATACACAAAATCACACAGATATATGTCTATGTAAAATATAACATATAGTCATGTAAATCCATTTCATCAGCATGGTTTTAAACATTATCATGCTGATGAAGTGGACTTAATATTTTTGAATATTTAACTAAAATATTTTCATTTTGGATAATCTGTTGTCCTTGGGGAAAACGGAACTCAGCTTCAAAGAAAGAAGTTGCTACAGGTTGAATGTTTGTGTCCACCATCAACGTCATATGTTGAAACCCCATCCCTCAAGGTGATGGTGTTTGGGGGAGAGGGGCTTTGGAAGGTGATTAGTGCTTTTACAAAAGGGATCCTACAGAGCTCCTTAGGCCTTCCACCAGGTGAGGTTCTAAAGAAAAGATGGCCTCTATAAGGAAGTGAAACCACATAAGATACCAAACCGGCCAGCACCTTATCTTGGACATCCAGCCTCCAGAACTATGAGAAATACTTTTTGTTTATAAGCTACCCAGCCTGTGGTATTTTGTTAGCAGCCAAACTAAGACAGAAGTCAATTTTAAGTCTTAAATTTCTTTGTTTTGTTTGAAACAGCTTGTCTCATATAGAGCATGACTTCTAACAAGTATAAGAAATACTATAGAATGTTAACTCTGATGCCCATGCTTTAGTACTTGTTTCTCTTGAATGTGCTCTTGATGAGATTCTAACAGAGCTTCAGTAACTAACCCTCTGATTAAATATTGGACTGGAATCAGAGATGTTCTGTATGCCACAGGAAAGCATGGGAAGGCAATATGACATGAGGAGGAGAGCCCTCCTAGGGTGGGGAAAAGGAGCCAAGAGGAAGGGACAGAAAGGGAGAATAAGTCAAACACAGGGTCCTCATTTTCCCTTTCCCAACTGGGAATGACCCTCCAATGTCGAACTACCCAGACACACTTACTGGAAATCCCAAGGTTGGCAGCGCATTCTCTGCTTCCCCAGAGGTGGCCTAGGGGGCCGGCCACCTCTCTGAGGGCCAGCCTTCACAGGGCACCAGGTGACACTGGCGTCAGAGCAGCAGAAAGGAAGTGGCCCTGAGAGATGCCTAGGCAGTCAATGCCAAAGTCCACAAAGCTCTGAAAACCAAAAGTGCTTTTCATAACTCATTTGATAGCAAAATGTGATTATACTGATGTGGAGCTATTTACAATTTTCATCTATCCCTCTTATCATAATGTATTCAATTACACTGTGCTGGCTAGAGATATATTATCTAGGAACCTATTACTTTCTAAAGTCTAAATATATATACATAAATCTCAAGATATACCTGGCCCCACTGGTTTCAGATAAGGGAGGTAGGGTTGTAGTGAACACTGTGAGTGATTTTACAGGCTTTTCTTCTGTAGCACCTGTGTGTGTTCCTGACAAACCTTGCAGCCTGCCAAATTGCTCACTAAAATTAATGGGCTCATGGGGAAAAGAGAGTTGCAACCCATCATTCACATTCTATGCAAGTTTGTGAATGGAGAGTAATAAAAATAATCATTGTCACCTTGTGAGGTAATTGACAAAAATAGCAGCAAATAATAAACATGAATACATTTTTTTCTGAGCAGGGCTGCAGGCTGCCTCAGGGAGTGCTAAAAGGGCCGCAGAACATGGAATGGGGTGCAGATGGAGGGGTGCCTCTGACAACAAGAGCTCAGCTTCCAGCAGCACTAGGGGTGCTCCTCTCTGAGGCGGGAGCCACAGTACAAGGGTACACTTCTTCAAAAATAGAGCTGAAAGAGCTCTTGTCTGTGCAGAAACTGAGTTGAGGGACTTCCTTTCTTGCTGAAAGTTATAATCCTATCTGGCTCTTATAACTTAGGTAAATAGCAACACAACTCTTCCTTTAGCTGACATTATTCAATTATTTGCCAATTGCAGATTTAAGACTGTGCTTAAGATCACAGGCATGGGAGTCAGGTTCACTGGGACTAAACCCCAGCTGAGCACTCATTTTAAAAGACAAAAAAATTAGATGGGTTGAGAGGGGCAAAGCGGGGGAAATGGGAGACATCTGCAATACTCTCAACAATAAAATAAATTTTAAAAGGAAAATAAAAACCACAAAATAATTGCCCTGGCTGGGTGGTTCAGTTGGTTGGAGTATCCTCCCAATACACCAAAGAGGCTGAGGAGGTTGAGGGTTCTATCCCAGGTTGGGATGAGTAAGGGAGGCAACCAACCAATCTCTCTCTCTCTCTTTCTCCCTTTCTCTCTCTCCCTCTCTCCTCCTTCCTCTCTCTCTAAAAAATCAATTAAAAAAATTCTCAAGTGAGAATTTAAAAAGGAATAAAGAAAGAAAAAAGGAAAAAAGATCTATGTATAGCCCTAGCCTGTTTTCTCAGTGGTTAGAGCACTGGCCCACAGACTAAAGGATTGCGGGTTCGATTCTGATCAAGGGCATGTACCTGCATTGCAAGCTCGATTCCAGAGCCAGTGTAGAAGGCAACCAATCAATGAGTCTCTTATACATCGACATTTCTCTCTCCCCGTCCTTTCCACTCTCTCTAAAAATCAATGGGGAAAAAATCCTTGGGTGAGGAGTAACAACAAAAAAGAGTTATGTGTAAAACCTGCCACAATCCCGACCTTAAGGAACTCAACTCAGCCAGGAAAGTCCCATAAGATGCTTAACTGGTAAGTGCCAGTTACGAAAAAATGAGTGAAAACATCTCTCTAACCTAAGACTTGACAGGAAATATGGAACCTTGACCACACCTACAAGAATCAGCAAACCATAATTTTCAATTTCTATTGTGTGATTTCTGAGGCATAAATGGAAAACACTGAATTTGCATACAAAGAGCTGCTTCTCCTTGAACTAAGCACTTACCTTTTCTGAGTTTTTATTAGCAAAATCCACCTAACAACATTTTGTGGTGAAATTAGGGCAACTGAAATTCCAGGTGTGAAGTACATTGGGGAAATATCAAGGCTCACATTTATTTATTTTTTTTTTTTTTTTTTTTTTTTTAAATAATTTTTATTTCTTAAAGTATTACAAAGAGTATTACATATGTCTCCTTTTTCCCCCCCATGACATTCCCCCGGCCCCTACCCCCCGCCCCCCCCCCCGCCCCGTGTCTTGTGTCCATTGGTTAATCTTATATGCATGCATATAAGTCCTTCAGTTGGTCTCTTAATCCCCCCCCCCCCCAACCCTCCCCAGGCTCCCCATTGTAGTTTAACATTCTGTTCAATGTTGCTCTGCTTCTGTATCTACACCTGTTCATCAGTCCATACTGGTCCCCTTTATTTGTCCCAACCTCACTGGAGTAGTCTCAACCTCACCAGGGCCGTCTGAGCCTCACCAGGGCCATTTCAACCTCACCGGGGTCGTCCCTACCTCTCGGGGGCCGTTTCAACCTCACCGGGGTCGTCCCTACCACACCAGGGCCGTTTCAACCTGACTGGGGTTGTCTCTACCACACCGGGGCTGTTTCAACCTGACCGGGGTTGTCCCTACCACGCCGGGGCCGTTTCGACCTGACTGGGGTCGTCCCTACCTCACGGGGGCTGTTTCAACCTCACCGGGGTCGTCCCTACCTCACGGGGGCCGTTTCAACCTGACCGGGGTTGTCCCTACCACGCCGGGGCCGTTTCGACCTGACTGGGGTCGTCCCTACCTCACGGGGGCCGATTCAACCTCACCGGGGTTGTCCCTACCACACCGGGGCTGTTTCAACCTGACCGGAGTTGTCCCTACCACACCGGGGCCGTTTCGACCTGACTGGGGTCGTCCCTACCTCACGGGGGCCGTTTCAACCTGACCGGGGTTGTCCCTACCACGCCGGGGCCGTTTCGACCTGACTGGGGTCGTCCCTACCTCACGGGGGCTGTTTCAACCTCACCGGGGTCGTCCCTACCACACCGGGGCCGTTTGGACCTGACTGGGGTCGTCCCTACCTCACGGGGGCCGTTTCAACCTCACTGGGGTCGTCCCTACCTCACGGGGGCCGTTTCAACCTCACTGGGGTCGTCCCTACCACACCGGGGCCGTTTCGACCTGACTGGGGTCGTCCCTACCTCACGGGGGCTGTTTCAACCTCACCGGGGTCGTCCCTACCACACCGGGGCCGTTTCGACCTGGCTGGGGTCGTCCCTACCTCACGGGGGCCGTTCCAACCTCACCGGGGTTGTCCCTACCACACCGGGGCCGTTTCGACCTGACTGGGGTCGTCCCTACCTCACGGGGGCTGTTTCAACCTCACCGGGGTCGTCCCTACCACACCGGGGCTGTTTCGACCTGACTGGGGTCGTCCCTACCTCACGGGGGCCGTTTCAACCTCACTGGGGTCGTCCCTACCACACCGGGGCCGTTTCGACCTGACTGGGGTCGTCCCTACCACACGGGGGCTGTTTCAACCTCACCGGGGTCGTCCCTACCACACCGGGGCCGTTTCGACCTGACTGGGGTCGTCCCTACCTCACGGGGGCCGTTTCAACCTCACCGGGGTTGTCCCTACCACACCGGGGCCGTTTCAACCTGACCGGGGTTGTCCCTACCACGCCGGGGCCGTTTCGACCTGACTGGGGTCGTCCCTACCTCACGGGGGCTGTTTCAACCTCACCGGGGTCGTCCCTACCTCACGGGGGCTGTTTCAACCTGACCGGGGTTGTCCCTACCACGCCGGGGCCGTTTCGACCTGACTGGGGTCGTCCCTACCTCACGGGGGCCGTTTCAACCTGACCGGGGTTGTCCCTACCACGCCGGGGCCGTTTCGACCTGACTGGGGTCGTCCCTACCTCACGGGGGCTGTTTCAACCTCACCGGGGTCGTCCCTACCACACCGGGGCCGTTTCGACCTGACTAGGGTCGTCCCTACCTCACGGGGGCTGTTTCAACCTCACCGGGGTTGTCCCTACCACACCGGGGCTGTTTCAACCTGACCGGGGTTGTCCCTACCACGCCGGGGCCGTTTCGACCTGACTGGGGTCGTCCCTACCTCACGGGGGCTGTTTCAACCTCACCGGGGTCGTCCCTACCTCACGGGGGCCGGTTCAACCTGACCGGGGTTGTCCCTACCACGCCGGGGCCGTTTCGACCTGACTGGGGTCGTCCCTACCTCACGGGGGCCGTTTCAACCTGACCGGGGTAAGGCTCACATTTATTGAGTGCACGCTAAAGCTAAGCATTTGTCGAAGGACTTCACATATATGTTTCATTTAGTCCTCTTTTAGTAAGCATGTTCTATTTCAAACCTGCATTTCCACAGATTAAAAAATGGAAGAGGAGAGAAGTTAAAAGGTTAAAAAAAAATATAACTGTATAAAGGGCAAAAGACTTAAATGTAAGTAGTGAAAACATAAAAATCCTAGAAGAAGCCACCTGGCATGGCTCAGTGGTTGAGTGTTGTCCTATGAACCAGGAGGTCACAGTTGAGGGCATATGCCTGGATTGTGGGCTCGATCCCCAGTGTGAGGCATGCAAGAGGCAGCCAATCAATTATTCTCTCTCATCATTGATGTTTCTATCTCTCTCTCCCTCTCCCTTCCTCTCCGAAATCAATAAAAATATTTTTTTAAATACTAGAAAAAATGTAGGCAGCAAAATATCAGACATCTCATGTAGCAGAATTTTCAGATACATTGCCTAGGGCAAGAGAAACAAAGGAAACAATAAGTAAAGGGTACTACATCAAACTAAAAGCTTCTGCACAGCAAAAGAAACCAATATCAAAATGAAAAGGGAAGCCACAGTATGGGAGAACATATTTGCCAATGATAAATCTGATAAGGAATGGGTTATTTTCCAAATTATGTAGAGTACCCAAACAACTCAAGAAAAGGAAGACAAACAACCCAATGAAAACATGGGCAGAGGACCTAAATAGACACCTCTCCAAAGAGGACATACAAATGGCCAATAGACATATAAAAAACACTCAATTATCAGGGAGATGCAAATTAAAATCACAATGAGGTACCACCTCACACCTGCCAGAATGGCTACCATTAAGAAATCAACAAACAGCAAGCACTGATGAGGTTGGAGAAAAAGGCACTGCTGGTAGGAATGCAGACTGATGCAGCCACTGTGAAAAACAATATGGAATTTCCTCAACAAATTAAAAATGGAGCTACCTTCTGACCCAGTGATTTCACTTCTAGAAATATATTCTAAGAAGCTGAAACACCAATCAGAAAGAATATATGCACCCCACTGTTCTTAGCAGCATTATTTACAAAAGCTTAAGATCTGGAAACAGCCCAACTGCCCATCAGTAGTTCAATGGATTAAAAAAAAACAAAAACCGGTGGTACATTTATATAATAGAATACTATGCAGCTATAAAAAGAAGGGTCTCCTACTCTTTGAGACAGCATGGAGGGACCTACAGAGTATTATGCTAAGTGAAATAAACCAATCAGAGAAAGACAAGTATCACATGATCTCACTTATATGTGTAATCTAATAAACAAAATAAACTGAATAACAAAATAGATCCAGAGACACTGAGACATTTAAGTATGCAACAGACTAATATATTTCAGAGTGTGTGCATGTGTGAGGTGGGGGGAGGAGGATTAACCAAAGAATTTATGTGCATTTATGCATAACCCATGGACACAGATAATAATGTGGTAAAGGCCTTTGGAAGGGATGAGAGTGGAATGGACGGGGTCAATGGGGGAAAAGGGAACATCTATAATACTTTCAACAATAAAGATAAATTATATATAAACTAGAGGCCCGATGCACAAACCTTGGCCCCCGCCACTGTAGTGGCCGCCTCTGCTGGGCTCCCGCCTGCCACCACTGTGGCCAGGGGCCTCTGCCACCTCTGCCTCGGCACCCGCCCACTGCGGCTTTGTCTGGAAGGACGTTCAGTCTAATTAGCATATTACTCTTTTATTATTATAGATTATATATGCCAAATGACAGATGGCAAGTACAGGCCATCTATTATCTGTGACTTTCGTACATCAATGTTTGGTACAAGGTGAACTTTCATACATAAAAATTAAAATCTTAACTCAGCCCTGACCAGTTTGGCTCAGTGGCTAGAGCGTCGGTCTGTGGACTGAAGAGTCCCAGGTTTGATTGCGGTCAAGGGCATGTACCTTGGTTGCGGGCACATCCCCAGTAGGGGGTGTGCAGGAGGCAGCTGATGGATGTTTCTCTCTCATGGATGTTTCTAACTCTCTATCCCTCTCCCTTCTTCTCTGTAAAAAATCAATAAAATATATATTTTTAAAAATGTTAACTCACCTTTCGCACCCAGAGGGGGTCTTTCCTAACTACAGGACAAAGGCTGGCACCAAGGTGCTGTGTGACCAGGTGCATCCTAATCCCTGGGTAAAGACAGGGCTTGAACTGTGGCAGCAGAAGGGTGTGCATGTGGAACCAGCTGAGTCAAGAAGCAGGCCCCAGACCTTTGTTTTCCTTATGACCCCTTTGTTAAACCAAAAGCACCTCTGGAAGGCTGTTTCCATCCCTGCCTTGGCGAGCAGCTTGAATGTAGACATCATTTCCATCATCAGTCTCACCTGCAGAGCATAACTGTCTGCTTATTAAATGTCACCACTAGAACATAAACTGCTTAGGGTCTTGGGCTATGAGTTAGTCACCTTTGCATTCTCAGCACAAGCGCAGTGCCTAAGATGAAGTATCTAATCAAGTGTTGAATCCTTACATTGTCTTCAATGGAAATATTTATTTTCATATTTACATGTTTTCATATGTTATATGATCATGAATCATTTAGAAGAATAGTAACAACCAGGAGCATGACTAAGTTGAGAGTTTCCATAGATTCATAACACTTGAAAAGACATTGGAGATCATCGACTTTTTGGTTTTTTACAGATGAGGCCCAGAGAGGTTAGGTTATTTACCCAATAGCAAGAAGTCTAGCTAAATCTCAGTATTTCCCATCCAGCATTTTATTTTCCTAATTTCTCCTAAACAGAGATGTAAGTCATTTTGGCTAAAGAAGAGCTTTTGAAATAAAGTCAAACTGGAGACATTATCATTAGAAATGTTCAGAATTGAGAAGTGGACATATATGTTTTTATGACTAGGAAGATGCAAGGGGAATTCTAGTTGGAAGGAAGCAGATAGTGGGAAGTAGTCAATAAAGGGAAGCATAACATATATGACCCTTGACCTCTCTGCATGATTCAAGGCATCAAAGTGATCTAGAAGGGTTACACAAAGAAAAAAGCAGGACTTCCCAGGTTCTCTGTGGCATGGTAGGCTTATGTGATAATGGTTGTATGGCAGGCACTGAGATAAATGGACAAGTCATCTTCAGCCCAAGGTGAGAGTCCCAGGGGCTCCAGCTGCCTTGAGCCACAAGACCAAGAACAGTTCACACACCTGGAACCCAGGCTGGTCCACTATGAAGTAGAGCAAAATAGATCTCTAAGGCACTAAGGCTTGAGTTCAAACTCCAAGAAAATAGAGGAAAATTCTTGCACAATAATAATAAATGGGCTGCATAAACCCTCGTGAAAGGAAAGTAATCCCAACGCTCATCTATCACTTATATACACTGCCGACCAAAACTTCCATTCAAACTCAGAAGCTGGTTCCCTATCACTGTAGCACTAAATCTTTCACTTCATAAAAAAGGCTATAGCCTCTATGAAGTTTTGGGGGGTTTTGTGGGGGTTTTTGGTCACTTGGAAGAGTTTCTAAACAAGGACATTCCTGCATCAGCCTGAACCCACAGGTAACGAGGAGTGATGAATATTCTTGGCATGAACGCCATATATCCCATTGCAAACTTTGAATTTTGTAAGCTGTCCATACTGCAGCGTGAAAATGTCTATTCAATTCCCCAGAGCCATGAAGCAGGTAAAGGATTTTAGCAGCCCTGAACACAAGGCAGCCCCTAGAAATATGGATTCAACTACAGGAAATAACAGACAGTCACCATTGTAAACTATTTTGTGCCTGGAGCCAACCCACAAAAACTAATGCAATAATAGAGATTCTAAGTTAAAGCTGGAAATTGCTACCCAGGTCAGGCTACTCCCTGGAGCCCAGATAGGATTACTCTGGGTGCATTCTGGAACACCACAGCTGGTCTAGGTTTTCATTGTCTCATATAATGAACTTTCACTATTTCCTTTAATAATCCTCAACTCCCTGCCTTGGATTGGAGAGTCAGTCTGAATTTATCTTTTCCCAATTTCAGTTTTTCATTCCTTTCCTATTTCAGACAAAGCTTAAAAAAATCTCTGTGAATTATAATCTAGATTTTCTTATTTAGCTCTTACTTTCCCATAGAGCTTTTGCTCCGTTGATACATCGGTCACTTTTCTCTGAAACCTAGCCAATTTAAAATTCCCTCGGGTAATTCTGAGACCTAAAATAGATGCATTGTAGTAGAAAGGACAGTTGATTGGTTAAGGGGCTGGAGCATAAACCTGGTCTCTATTCTACTATTCACATGTTTATTAGAAGAGAAGAAATGACTTTGGTGCTATACATCTTGGTGTACCTCCTTGTAAAATCTACAATAATATTTTTGTACTTTCCATCTGCCTCCTATAACATTGGATTTTCTCCCAAATAAAAACAATTCCCTGTTAATTTGGTAGAGGGGAATTCAAACTAAGTCTTGCTAGTTTAATAACATTGCACTCTGTCATGACAAATGAAGTACCTGGTATATTTTTACTTCTTTTTAGTCTTTTATCCCCACCAACCCACATTCCCATGCACTGATCTTGAAGAATTTGCTGTCAATGGTAGGGATCGTTCTGATACATTTGTTTGAGTAATTGATGTGAAACAAATCATCTTATTTGCAGAAAGAAAAAGTATATGCCTATAAACTACCCTAACCAAAGAAATAGTATCCTTCCTGCCTACAGTGGTTTCAGTTTGAGTTCCACTCCATTTGTAGTCACTTATGAAACAAAATATATTAATTTATAATGCATAAATCCCCTTTATTCAGACATACTAAAATAGCAATAACAACAAAACAGTTTCATTTTTTATGAGAGATTATCCCCTTGTTAGAATCAAATATTCTAATAAGGAAAGCTGTTCTTTAGAATTTTTTAGAGATGTGTGAGTTTTGGTCCTCTGAGGAACATGAGTCCTCTGAGAAGCATGCATCAAGGTGATATTAGAGTCCCTGGCCATGTAGCTCAGTTGGTTGGCGTGTGATCTGGATATGCCAGGATTGCAGGTTTGAACCCTGGTCAGGACACAAGTGAAAATCAACCAGTGGTAGATGCATTGATGAGTAGAGCAACAAATCTCTCCTCTTCCTCCTTTTTCCTCCTTCCCTCCCTCTCTCTAAAATAATCAATAAATTTTTTTAAAAAAATGTTTTAAGATAGCATTAGATGTATATGGTAGGTAGCTGCCTAAGTGACTTGTTTTTAAATAAATAAATAATAAAGCAGTAAAATATGACTTCCATCTCCCTATGAGTCTCTCTCTCTCTCTCTCTCTCTCTCTCTCTCAGTCATCATGGTGGGAACACCCTTGTGGCAAAGGACTAAGGAAGGCCTTCAGCCAACAGTCAGCAAAGAACTGAGGTCCTTAGTAGAACGGTTCACAGAAACCAAATCCTGCAGATACTTCTGCAGTTGAGCTTCAGATGAGACCCTGAAGCTGGCATTTGATTGCAACCAGGTGGGAGACCCTGAAGCAAAAGATCTGGCTAAGTCATGCCCATATTTCTGACCTACAATAGCTGTGAGTTATTAAATGTATGTTGTTGCTGTTGTTAGACATTAATTTTGGGGATATGTTTACACTAAGAGATAACTAATACAATGTATAGAAAATGTACTAGAGAAAGAAGCAGAAAACAAAGTGAGCCTTCTAACTATGATGTGAGTCTGAGATCTAATAAAGGATAAAGAGAAAAAGAATTGGGCTGGAAGAGTCTTGGACTGTGGCTTAGTCCTAGGCAAAGTTACCCATTGGAAGAGTCCCACATCTTGCCAGAATTATCCTCAATTTGTACTCTTGCCATGTTCAGTCATTGGCTGGGAACATTCTTCAAGAATCATAGTCCTGACACAAACACGATGGTGAATCCAAAAGAGCAGCAACTGCAGTCCCACAGCGGATTATTTCAGTGGTGCATTTCCATGCTACAGAAAAGAAGCAGGCAAATATCACAATATTGGAAAGAAAAGAGAAAGTATAGTTGCTTTTTAAAATCGTTATCACTAAAGATGTTCTTGTAGCCTGTTCCACCTTCTCAGTCATGTTGCCCTGAATAGGTAATCAAGAAGGTGGACTTGAGCAGGAGGAGCACCAATGCTATCACCACTTCTTTGGATCATCCTCACTGCCAGCTCATATGTTGGGTCAACAGCCTCTATTGTTTTTGTTAATAACTCTCCTGCTTTAATGTAGGCTGATTACATTCTCATTCAAAGGATTATTTTTTTAAGAAAATCTGTAATTAAGGACAAGAAAGAGAGGGGATGAATGGATTAAAAAAAAAAAAAAACCTTGATTGAGGAATGATGATATAAAATAGAGACAAGGGAAATACCAACATGTTTTTTAGGTCTTTGAGTAATTACTGGAGCATATTTCAGTAAGCATGCAAGTGTCTTTTATTTTAAAAGACAGAAATATATCATATATATAAGGAAGGTGAACATTATTATCAACGATTTTTAAATTAATTTGGAAGTGTTTACATGTGTTAATCAGAGTTTTTTTAAAAAACTAATCCAGTTCATAATAAAGTTTAGATCCACTGTGCCAGACTTTCTTAGGAGAATATTGAGGAAAGAGCGGGAGTTTCAAAGTAGAAAGATTACAGTAGATGAATTATATGATAGCAGAGAATGTATCAATTGACTATGTCCACAGGAAGGACTGAAGGACCCTCCCTCTTCATTGAGGCATCGTACTGAGAGGGGTTGTTTTCTGTGAACCAGAAGTCATAGATGCTTCATGGGAATCTCCATTGTCAATACGGATGTTATGATTTCAGAATAGCAAAGACCATGTTTCAGCACTCAATAATTAGAGGCAACTGAGATATAATCACTGTAATAGGCAGCAAGGCCAGGCTGACGATCAGGGGCCCTGGACCATTGGAATCTGTGGCAATGGCTAATAGACCATCCTATTTCTAGAGGCAAGATAGATGGACAACCAATGAGAGTGTTGTTCCATCTATATAAACATAAGAGATCAAGAAATGGTGAGCAAAGCTCAGTGTCAACCATCTTATTGGAAAACAATGATTCCTTTCCTGGCTCTGGTTCTGAATCAATTCTCAGCCAATTGAAATAAGGTCAGGTTCCTTTGAGAAAGAACCCCACGTGCCAAAACAAGATTACATAATGTGTGTTACATTATGCCCCAAAAGGACTTAGTGCTATTTTCCAGGATAAAAGGAAGACCCAGATCTTTTGAAAATTACTGGATATAGAATCAGAGCTGACACTGGTACCAGGGGATATAAAATGCTATAATTATCCTTCTATAAGATGGAGTATAATTGGTTCAAAGAGTCTATGGATACACTTCTGGTGATTCCCCCATGTTCTGAGTGCATAATCAGAATGGATATATTTAGCGACTGCCAGGACCCTCGCAATATCTCTCTTACCTGTGAAGTAGCAGCCATCAGAGTGTAAAGGACCAAGTGAAGCCCATGACACTTCACCCAATAGCCAATATAGTAAATCAAAAGCCATGCCACATTCTATTTGGAATTTTAGACATTGCTGTTAGCCTCAGACTCAAATGATGTAGAAATATTGCTCCCTGTCATGTCTCCATTCAAAGAACCAGTATAGTCATTACAAAAGAGAAAGGAAAATAGAAGATAGATCATTGTAGACCTTTAGAAGATGAAAGACAAGGATGTCTCTGGAAGAAGCAAGTGGGAAGACCTATGAAAGTAGGGACAAATTGTGCAGATTTTGCCTCACATTCATGCTCACCAGAGAGCATCTATAGTAGAGGAGTCATTGAATATCCTGAAGAACAAGCTAACTCATTCAGTAGAGGTAATCCAGCCTTTGTCCTTAGCCACCCTAGTTCTAGCACAATTGGCTTACAAATAGAGTGACCGTGGTATCAGAGATGGAGACAACACATGGGCCCATCTTCTTGGATCTAGATCAGCAGCAGTGGGAACTGTGACTTATTCCACTAACACTCCCTTGAAAGACTTTTGATAGCAAATTTTGTTTGTTTTGTTTTTTTAATTGTGACCAGCCACCACCCTGAAGCATTAAAAACACAGTGGAAAATAACACATGGAGCGTGAATGTATCTGGGAACACAATGGATGCTTTGTAGGAGACACTGTTGATTCTCAAGTCCATTTCCCCATAGCAACAGCAATAAAAGACAGTTTCCAGCACGCTGAAAAATTCCCTTTGCAAGTCCTTTGTTCTCTTTTTTTCTCTACCTAAAGGCTTTCTCTAGCACCTTGAAAGCTCACTCATCTACAAGCAGATAACAACTTGGAAGTATGGGAGAATCAACACCCCAGGGACAACTCTCAAACAATAAAGGATGGTTGCTAGTCCTAAGTAGCCCAGAATCATGGGATGGTTCTGAGATATGTTTCACATGGTTTCTTTGTAGACCAATATTGATCTATAGTTGCCCACTATAGTAACATACTCATTGATGCATATTTATTAACTTTATTAACTTCTCTCCCTTCCTTTTCTTATTTCCTATCATTCTTCCTGAGACCACCTCCCCTACACACAATCTATTCCCAAATTCTTGTCTAAAGCCTACTTTTAAAAAATATGTATATATATTATTGATTTTTTACAGAGAGGAAGGGAGAGGCATAGAAAATTAGAAACATCAATGAGAGAGAAACATCGATCAACTGCTTCCTGCACACCCTCTACTGGGGATGTGCCCGCAACCAAGGTACATGCCTTTGATCAGCATTGAATCTGGGACCCTTCAGTCTGCAGGCCGACACTTTATCCACTGAGCCAAATGGGTTAGGGCTAAAGTCAACTTTTGAAAGAATACAAGCTAAGACAATTTGATTGTTAAAACAATAATAATCTTGTCTTGTATAAGTTAAAATAAAATCCATAGCAATAATAGCATGTATTATTCATGTGGTTTGACAACTGAAATGTTCTATGATTTTAACTTTGTTTAAGAAAATGGTTGGTAAATTACCAATCAACATTAGACTTTAGTAAGTCAAGGGTGCATATTATAATTTCTAAAAGGATCACTAAAAATTTAACAAAAGGGTGTTTATCTTTCAAATTAAATTGTTATACAATATAACCCAACAAGGACAATAAGAAAATAAATTTAAAAAGATATAGAACAGGAAAAAAAAAACACCTAAATATATTAGTAATTACATTAAGTATAGAAGGCCTAAAGCACCAATTAAAAACATAAACAATCAGACTAGAATAAAAAATACATCTGTATGCTCAGGACAAAATACATTGTCTTTGCCCGATTTCCCCAGAAAACAGAGTTGAGGCAAAAAATGTATGTGTGGTTTCAGTGCACAGAAGTGAAAGACGGGGGGCAAAATTCAGAGAAGGAGGGAAAATTATAAAACACTTAAACTTTGTGACCTGAAGTAAGGGAAAGATTAATAACAGAAAAAGCACTAATTTAACAAGTTCTGGGGGTTGAATGTATAGCGTAGTAATTATAAGCTATTGACACTATATCATATAGTTGAATGTTGTTAAGAGAGTAGATCTTAAATGTTCTCACTACAAAAAAGAAAGGGTTTCTATGTAATGGGACAGATGTGCTAACAAATGTTCTGGTCACAATTATTTTACAATATATAAAGGTATCAGGTCACTACATTGCACACCTTACCTTACACACTGTTATATGTCAACTACATCTCCATGAAACTGGAAAAATAAAAATGATAAGTAAATAAGTAAATAAAATAAAAACAACAAAAAAGGAAACAGCACTCATCATAAAGGTAAAGCGGTATGATAAATGGGGCCATATTAACATTAAAATTAAGAATATCTGTTTATTAAAATACAACTCCAAGGAGTTAAAAGGAAAATGACAGGATAAGAAAAAATAGTTTTAACATATATAATAGTCAAAGGGCTCATAGGATAATATAAAAGAAACTCCTTGAAATCAGTGAGAAAAAGATAAAAACAGACAACCTAGTAGAAAAATAGGCAGGAGAAAATATTTTTGGAAAGAGGACATCCAAATGGTCAATAAACATGTAAACAGGTGCACAATGTCATTATAATCAGGAATATGGAAACTAAAGTGACGTGAACAGTCATAGAATAGCTCCACATGCCTAAAGTTCAGATGTTTGACAATTCCAAGTTTTAGCAAGTCTACAGATCAACAGGAACTCTTTAATGGTGCTCTTGGGAGTATGGTCCAACCTCTTTGGAAAATCATTATTATCTACTACAATTGAAAATATGCATTTTCCATGACCCAAATCCACTCCTACCTACCAGAAATGCATTACATATATAATCCAAGAGATATATATAAGAACTAGACCTGTAGTGCACAGATTCATGCACAGGTGGGGTCTGTCCAGCCCGCCCCATGAAGGCCGATCGGGGGTGGGGCTGGCAGGGGGGTCCAAGGTTGGAAGCTATAGTTTCCTCCAGCTGGATCTAATTATACTTTAAGGATGGCCAAAAGAAAACCCACAATAGAACTGTTTTGCATTTCATGTGCCACGAGATGAAGTTTATGTGTTGTTTACAAACGTATATCAAGATGGATGATGGCCCTTTAATGATTTTTGCGTTCTTCCCCTGGGCTCTACTCTCAGTTTCCCAATATGATCTTCATGTCTGTTTAAAATTTTTTCTGTTTTTTAATGTGCCTACCCTTCGCTGTTGCTCCTGGCAGCCTGCAGGTCCTCTTTGCCCCCTCATTTAAAGAGAGATTGAAAGCTCACCTAATCTGCAAGGCACTGCAATTTCACAAAATCCCCACACAGCCTCTCTACATTCCTCACCATCCCGTTAATGCTTAGGTTGCCTTTTTGGCTAACTTGGAAGGTTTCCTGGAGCTGCCTTCTCTGGAGGGAGAATTACACACCTTGGCTGCAGTATTAGCAGAGCCCTCTGGAGACTCTGGTCGGGGTCAGAAGGGACTGATAATTATTTTCTTGTGCTTGCACTAAATGTACATGCACCAGGGAGCCAGGCAATGATTTAGGGGTGTTAGGGGCCGATTGGGGTGGGGACTGGCCATGGGGAGGGGCTGGTCCAGCTGTGGGGGAGAGAGGGTGATCGTGGCCCAGATCAGGCTGGTTGGCTGCCTCAGTGCATGTCATAGCCACCGGTCGTTCTGGTCGTTCTGGCTGTTCTGCCCTAATGGTCTCTGGGCTTTTATATGTATAGGTGATAGCAGCACTATGCCCATCAGATATAGAATGAACAAATATCCTATATAATAAAAGCCTAATATGCTAAGTATCCGATTGTCCAGTTGGCTGTTCAACCAATCAAAGCATAGTGTGCTAATGATAGGCTAAGGCTGCTCAACAGCTCTCTATTACGTGCACTGACCAACAGGGAACAGACAGTTGACCAGTTGACCTGTCACAATGACATGCACTGACCACCAGGGGACAGATGCTCTGACTGGTAGATTAGCTTGCTTCTGGTGTCCGGCCAATCAGGACTGAGCGAGATGGGCCAGAAATGCCCTGGAGCCCTCCCATGGTTCCTCACCGGCTGGCCAACCTTCCGCATCCCTCCCAGGCACTGATCATGCACTGCTGGGTTCCCTCGGCCTGGCCTGTGCCCTCTCACAATCCAGGCTGAGAGAACCCCCCCGAGTGCATGAATTTCATGCACCACCCCTCTAGTTATGTTATATTTATAAAATGTACTATACTCAACAATGTGGAGCAATCATAAAAATATAATGTTTAGTTAAAGAAACCAGATATCAAATAATATCTAATCTAATAAAAGAGAAACATGCAAATTGACTGCACCTCCACTATGCCCCAAGCCACGCCCACCAGCCAATCAGAGCGACTATATGCAAATATGCAAATTAACCCAACCAAGTCGGCGACCAGCAGCCACAGAGCTGGAGCAAGCAGGAGGTTTGGTTGCCCCTGTGATGGAGGAAGCCAAGCTTCCTGCCTGCCCTGGCTGGCTGTGGCCTCCGCTCAAGGCAACAAAGTTTCAATTATAGAAGATAAATAAATCCCAGATACTTGCTTCCAGCCAGCCTCCACTGGGAGCTTGGGTGACTGGGGGGTGTGGCCAGCCTGCAAACAGCCATCAGCCCCTCACCCAGAATGGCCACACCCTCATGGGATGAGGGTCCCCACTGGGGGGGCAAAGCCAGCCTGCAAAAAGCTCTCTGCCCACCACCCAGGCTTGCCAGGATCCCCAGCGGGGACCCCCACCCAGGCTGGTCAGGCACCCTAGGGGGGACCCCTACCCTGAAGGGGCTGTGGCCAGCCTGCAAACAGCCTTCAGCCCCTCACCCATGCTGGCCAGGCACCCCAGCGGAGACCCCCACCCTGATCCGGGACACCCCTCAGGGCAAACTAGCCAGCCCCCACCCATACACCAGGCCTCTATCCTATATAATAAAAGGGTAATATGCAAATTGACCCTAACAGCAGAACGACTGGGAATGACTGGTCACTATGACACACACTGACCATCAGGGGGCAGATGCTCAATGCAAGAGCTGCCCCCTGGTGGTCAGTGCACTCCTACAGGGGAGCTCTGCTCAGCCACAAGCCAGGCTGACGGCTGTCAGTACAGCAGTGGTGGTAGGATCCTCTCCGCCTCCTCAGCAGTGCTAAGGATGTCCGACTGCAGCTTAGGCCTGCTCCCTGCTGGCAAGTGGACATCCCCCGAGGGCTCCCGGGCTGTCAGAGGGATGTCTGACTGCCAGCCTGGGCCCAATCCCCCGGGGAGTGGGCCTAAGCCAGCAGATGGTCATCCCCCAAGGGGTCCCAGACTGCAAGAGGGTACAGGCCGGGCTGAGGGACCCCCCCAAGTGCACACATTTTTGTGCACCGGGCCTCTAGTCTATATAATAAAAGCCCAGTGACCATTATGGCAGAATGGCCAGAACGACCTGTCGCTCTGATGCACCAGCCACAGGGACAGCCCCAATGTTGTTGCAGAGCCTGAGGGCCCTGGGGCCAGTTGCACGCCGCCACCAAGGTGCCGGTAAAGAAGAACGCAAAGGTGGCCAGTGTGAGCGTGCAGCTTGAGATGAAGGCTCTGTGGGACAAATTCAATCAGCTGGGCACCGAGATGATGATCATCACCAAGGCTGGCAGATCAGGGCGCCCCTCTCTGCTGTGACCCTCCCCACATGGCGCCAGTCTCAAGCAGCAGGCTTTGGCTACATCCACGTGAGCGAGACTGAGAAGCTGTATGGGGGACGCAGCCTGGTCACCTGCAAGCCAGTTCCTTCGCTTTCCAAGTTCTGGCTTTAGCGACAGCCGCCTGGCATGCCAGGCTGGAGGGTACTGCTCAGGGGTCCAGGAAGGTGAGAAGAAACTCTGTGGACCTGCCACCCAACCAGCAGCCCAAGACCCGGCACCGCCAGAAATGGACCAGCTCACAGCACACTAAGCTTGGGGGGAAGGCAGCCGCCTGTGAGGGGCCTTGCCACCAGTCAGCTCCCTGTGGATTCCACCTCAAAGGAAACTCCATCTTTGACTCCTTAGTTCAGTCTATCCTGGCTAAAGAGGAGCAACTGGGCACATTTTAGGGGAGAATTAAGACTCTAAAACAGTGTGTTCTGTTCTGTGGAAATTGCTACCCAGTTGTCTTAGGCCTAAATTCCAGGTGATTGTGAGGACTGGCTCTGCCACTGGGTCCCGCGTCTTCCAATTGGCCTGTATTTGTTGTGTGGGCCCAAAGAGAAGAAGGGGAACAAGTTTTTCAATGCAATGGATTTGACCAACAGGCAAAGGCGAGTGCCGGGCTGTGTCTAATGTACACACAGAGACACCAGCTCTGAGTCTGCCTGGCCAAAGGGAGCTCAGTGCCTGTTTGCAGAGCCTTCTGGTGGTTCCTGTTTCCTTCCTGGGGCCCATGCTCAGCTCCAGCTCAGTGGGCCTTCTCCAGTCCCTTCCCCCTGGCCAGCTCTGCCCCCATCACCCTCCCCACCCAAGCCTCCCACGGTCCCTCCCCCCAGCCAGCCTGGCCCCATCGGCCCAGATGGGGGCAGACTGGTCAGACCCAACCCATGCACGAATTCATGCACCGGGCCTCAATGTAATATATAATTCTATTTATATAAAGGTCAAAGAAGAGAAAATTAACTATATCATTTAGGGATGCATTATTATGACACTCTAAAAGAAACTCAAAGAGACAATTACTATCAAAGTAAGGATAGTGAGTGGTTCCCTTTGTGTCAGAAACATGGTAGTAATTGTACTGACAATGTTCTATTTCTTGTCCAAAATGATGGTTACACAGTTTACATTTTGTGATACTTAATTGAGCTATGCATTTGTTTCATACACTTGTCTATATATGTGTCATATTTAATAAGGGAAAAGGGCATTTAAAGAATGCAGTTATGCAGAACAATCCAAAAAAACCACCCTGGAGAGAACTTCTCTTTAGTCCATGACTGTGGGGTTATATTCTTAGGCTCATACTCTAGTGATAAGTCACAAGTGCATAAAATATATTTATAGAATAAGTAATCTACTTTCTTTCTATGTGATAAAATTTGACAAATTATATTTAAGTTACCTTTTACTGCACAGCCTCTTACTGCATGGCATCACTTTATCATTACATACAGCTCTGCCTAACACTCCTCAATTCTCTTCATCACTAAATTTGCATCAGTATCTGAAGTGGCTATTGTTTTTGCAATGTTATAAGACATGTTTTATGAAGATTATTTTCAAAACTCCCTGATGACCTAATAGCTGTTTTATTCATTCTCATGCCCATGAAACTCTCCTATAATGCTTCCTTAAAGGTCATTATAGCCATTGCCTCTAAATACAATTGCTCTTTTTTTGTATTTTTCATATTCAATCTCTCTGCTTGAGGCAATATTTTTTTCATCTCCAGTTTTCAAAGCATAAAACAAATTATGCCTCTATTATACTTAAACTCTAACAGCTTCCCTTCAGAACAAAGAACAAATTTTAAATGTTCAAGCCCCTCCAGAATACAAGTTCCAAACTTTCTCCCAACCTCATTTTCAAGAAAACTATACTGTCTCTCACAAATCCATTCCCCCAGGAAGAGAGAGAAAGATGTACACACACACACACACACACACACACACACACACACAGCACACATTATTCTCTAATGCACACTTCACTTACCTTACATAGACATGTGCTCAAACTTATTGTGTCTGTAATATATAAAACAAAACCAGCACCAAAAAGTGAAAATTAAATCAAATCTCATTTATAAGCCTAGATACAAAATAAAAAATATATTAGCCAATTTAAAGAAGTTAGTTTTAATCAAAGAAAATGAGGAACATTCATGGGAAAGTGTGGAGAGCAGCTACAGTGTTTGGACAGGTTCAAGCCTTCGACTAATGAGCGGGCATGATCCTCTTGTGGTAAAGCCATGTGCAAGTCCCAGCTTGGAGGGCAAAGCCCTCCCAACACAATTATAGCCAAAGGCTATAGTTGTAAGCTTGACCTTATGGTCTGAACCTGTAGTCCCACGTGGCTAAGTGCAGCAAGTAAACAAAGCTTGATCAGGTGCATGTAATTGAGTAGATTTGAAACCCGTGAGAACATTGTAAACATCTTGACCACACCCTTATTTTATCTCATGGAATCTGGCTATAAAATAGACTCGGCTTGCAGGCTGTGGCGCTGTCTCTCCATCAGAGAGGGCAGTGTTCCATCTAGCCTATGCTTTATTCTCTTGTCTGTCTTCCTCCATCCTTCACTGCCCCCTCTCAGGTTCACCTATGGCTGTGCCAGCGCAGCACAGGAAAGTATATTCATATTAGAGGCCCAGTGCATGAAATTTTTGCACGGGGGGGGGGGGGGGGGCAGGGTTCCCTCAGCCCAGCCAGTGCCCTCTCACAGTCCCAGAGCCTTCGGAGGATGTCCAACTGACGGCTGAGTACTGCCGAGGAGGCAGGAGAGGCTCCCACAACTGCTGTACTCACCAGCCATAAGCCCGGCTTCTGGATGAGTGGCGCTCCCCCTGTGGAAGTGCACTGACCACCAGGAGGCAGTTCCTGCATTTAGCTGCCCCCTGGTGGTCAGTGTGTGTCATAGCAACCAGTCATTCTGCCAGTTGGTCAATTTGCATATTAGCCTTTTATTATATAGGACTAGAGGCCTGGTGCACAAAAATTTGTGCACTCGGGGCGGGGGGGGGGGTGGTCCCCCAGCCTGGCCTGTGCCCTCTCGCAGTCTGGGACCCCTCGGGAGATAACAACCTGCTGGCTTAGGCCTGCTCCCGGGTGGCAGAGGGCAGGCCCAATCCCTAGGTGCAGCCCCTGGTCAGGCTCAGAGCAGGGCCGATTGGAGAGTTGGGGCACCGCCCCATCATGCACAGAGCAGGGCGGATGGGGAGGTTGCGATGCCACCCTCAGTCACGCTCAGGGTAGGGCCAATTGGGGGGTTGGGGCACCGCCCCCTGTCACACTCAAGGCAGGATCGTTGGGGAGATTGCGGCGCCACCCCCTGTCACGCACAGAGCAGGGCCCATCAGGGGGTTGGGGTGCTGTCCCCTGTCACGCACAGAGCAGGGCCCATCAGGGGTGTTGGGGCGCTGTACCCTGTCACTCACAGAGCAGGGCCGATCAGGGGGTTGGGGCGCCGCCACTGTCACACTCGGGGCAGGGCTGATGGAGAGGTTATGGCTCTACCCTGTCACACACAGAGCAGGGCTGATCAGGGGGTTGGTGCGCTGCACCCTGTCAAACACAGAGCTGCAGGGCAATCAAGGGATTGGGGAGCTCCCCCCTATCAGGCACAGAGCAGGGCAGATAGGGAGGTTGTGGCCCCGCCCCCTGTCACACACAGAGCCAGAGGGCGATCAGGGGTTTTGGGCGCTGCCCCCTGTCACGCTGATCCTGGTGCTGGGAGGCATATTACCCTTTTACTATATAGAATAGAGGCCTGGTGCATGGGTGGGAGCCAGCTGGTTTGCCCTGAAGGGTGTCCTGGATCAGGGTGGGGGTCCCCACTGGGGTGCCTGGCCAGGCTGGCTGAGGGGCTGAGGGCTGTTTTCCTGAAGCGAGTGACTGAAGCTTCCAACCGCTCCTTGTTTTCTTTTTTTTTTTTATTCTGGGCCAGCTTTAGCTCTGAGGCCTCGCCGCTGAAAACATCGATACAATGTTGCTAAAGCCCGGCTGACTGAAAGCCGGTTTCTGGGCTTTTGTTTATTTTCTTATTTGCAACATAGTACATAGTTGCTTAGAGTTGCAACTGAGAGGCCGGAAAGTGAGGCAGGGAACGTTGGAGTCCGTAGTCACTGGAGCAGGCAAGCCTCATGTTTGCTTCCAGCTGCCTGGCTGCCGGCCGCCATCTTGGCTGACAGTTAATTTGCATATACTCACTGATTAGCCAATGAAAAGGGTAGCGGTTGTACGCCAATTACCATGTTTCTCTTTTATTAGTGTAGATAATTCACAACTACAGCAAAAGGAAACACTAACATTTAAGTCCATGACAACTATATTACCAATGGAATAAAAATACACAAAAATAATGTTATAAATATTTGAAATGAAAAGACAAACTATAATTATAGATAATATAAGATGGCTAGATATAAGACCAAAATACAAATGTCAATCCCTTTCTTTTATTCTTTTTTTCCATTTAAATGTCTTCTTTTTTTACTTTATTTTCTAAAGTTTTACATATGTCTCCTTTTTCCCCAGTTGACCCCCCATCCCCTCCCACCACCAATCAATCACTTTCTTATAAGCCAGCAATCAACACTCTTAAAATTTAATGAAGAAAAGTTTGTTCACAACAGCAACCAAAAACTCCAAAATATATAAGAGAAACTTTTTTTAAAAAGTTTGCAATATGTAAAAAAAAAGTAACATTTTACAGAAGTCTGTAAAATATTTTAGAGAAGAGTTCAATATCTGCTATATCATGCTCCTAGAGAAACTCAATAATTTTTAAAATGACAATTCTTTCTAACATAATAATATTAAAGATCTCAATCAAAATAGTAATGTGATATCTTATGAGACTTAAAAACTGGTTCTCAAATTATTTAAAAAGGGAATTAAGTAATAATAACTAAGAAAAAATAATTACAAAGTAGAGGAGAGGTTGCTTTAGATTACATACTCCAAAGACAGTGCATTACATTCAGTGTAACAGAATATAAATCATAAAAATAATCCATGCTATACAGGAATTAGGTATATAAACAAAACAAAACATAAAAACATAAGTCATAAGGGAAAGATAAAGTTGACTGTCTTAAGTTCTCCAGGGAAAGAGAAAGCATAAGCAAAACTGAATGGCAAGAAACTTAATGAGAAAAAATAATTGCAACACGAATACAGACTTAACTATCCATAATTTTTAAAAGCTTCCCCAAATCAATAAAAAAAATCAGCCAATTTTAAAATGAACAAACTACATGCAGAGGCAATTACAATTTCTAAAATGAAAGATGTAGCATTAAAGCAATTAAAATTTCTACCAGTGTATCTTTCAACAGCTGTTATGTAATGGGAAATGAATGCACTATACTTATATAAAGCTATCCATATTAATCTTAGTAAATGTTAAACCCAGCTTGTTACTTTAACCTGATTTTTCTTTCAAAACTAGAGCTTGCATATTAAAAGGTTTTTTTTTTAATATACTTTACAATTCAGGAGTTTGAACCTAAGGAGCAGCCTGATCTTCTAGGCCCTGGCTAACACCAACCGCCAGACACAAGAATTCAACCGAATGGCCAACTCAAGGACACTGACCCTGGGAACCCATCTGGGGACTGGGAAGGACACTGGCTGCACATCCACAGCCCCGCCCCCTGATCTCTTTGTTCTGCTTTCCTTCTCTATCCTTATAAAAACCTCCACCTGCACTGAAACCTTAAGAAGGATTTTTGAGGACTTCTTCTCAAGATGCCAGCACTGAAATAAACCTCTTTCCTTTTTCACTAGCACCTGTCTCACAAGTTTGGCTTTCATTGCACAGGCAGCTGAACCTGGGTTTGTTTGGTTACAGTTATATTATAACCCAGATTATTATTTCAGATTTTTCAAAATATTATCAATGAGACCAAAAATGTGAGACATCTGTTTTTTGGAAAAATTAAAAGCAGTAAGTTTGGATATACTTAAATTTTAGGTGTGCATTTAAATTTTAAACTTAAAAAACATGTGTATGAAAATGAGAAATGGACAATCAATATCAATAGTCAATTCTGCAGGTATAGTGGTTTACCTATTGAAAGCCAGAAGAATTAATATTTGTCAAGATCTATAATCCCTTAAATAAACAAAAAAACAAAATATGCCTGATTTAGTTTTAAATTAAAAGTGTTTTGTGATTAATACACTAATAATTTAATAATCAAAGTTTATAGAAAGATACTCAAAGATGAGAGAAGATTCTTTGCACATCAATGGGTTAAACATTTTTAGCAAAATGTCAAGCACAATTAACAGGCAGATTCTCACTAAAACCATCCCTCAGAACTTAAGATCTTTCATGGTGCCACTATGATGATTTAAAATGACACAGTCACTATACCAATTCTCATACAAGATGTTTCTGGAAAATAACATATTTTTACATTGTTCCTTATTTGATTTCCATATAAAATTAGTTTTCCTAGTATACAAATATTAGGAGAGCCTGGCCAGTGTGGCTCAGTGGTTGAGCATTGACCCACAGTTTAATTCCCAGTTAGGGCACATGCCCAGCTTTGGGGCTCAATCCCCAGTAGGGGGGCATGCACGAAGCCGCCATTAGATGATTCTTTCTCATCACTGATGTTTCTCTCTCCTCTCCCTTCTTCTCTCTGATATCAATTAAAAACCATATTTGAAAAATATATATATTAGGAGAGTTTCAGGAAAATTCGGATCAAAAGACTTAAAGGCTTCAGAGGATAAGCAAAAATCATGTCAAACCCAAATGAAATAATTTAAATTATGAGGGGGGGGGGGGGAGAATTCAACGATTTTAACATTTTGAGTTTCTTAGGGATTGTCATTATAGTCACTAACATACTATAAATTTTTAAAGGATATTTATTGAAAAGACCAAGCATGAAATGTCTATGTGCTTTGAGCCACTGTACCCAGCTTTGTCTTGCCTTTTACTCTATAAAAATGTAAACACAACTATACTCTTTCCCAACGGCAAATGTTTGTAGGCAACTTGTAAATAATCATACTAAGTTTGTGGAGGTTGTATCTAAGAATTAAGTTGAACAAAGGGAGTATATAAAGGGAGGTCTAGAAAAGAAGTAATTGACAAAGTGGAACAGAAAATAAATCATTAGTTACTCTTCCTTCAACCAATATTTATTGAGCGTGGGTCCTATGCCCAGAACTGTTTGAGAGATAAACTATGTGAATGAGGCTCAGCCTTTTTCTTCTTTTTTCACAGTAATGAATAAATCACACCCCTTTCATTAAATTGTTTAATAAATAATTACTGAATACTTACTAGGCTTCTGGCATTATTGCTTAGTTGCAGGACACACAAAGGCAATAAAATTACAAAGTCCTCATTAATATGAAACTTGAGTTTCATAAGAGAGCCAGAGTGTATACAGATCCTAGAAGATGATAAACACTAGAAAAACATTAGCTTCTTTTTTTCCTTTTTAAATTTTTTTTTTCTTAAAACCCTTCAAGACTATTAAAATGAAATGGGCCTGACCTAACCCGTTTGGCTCAGTGGATAGAGCGTCGGCCTGCGGACTGATAGGTCCCAGGTTTGATTCCGGTCAAGTGCATGTACCTTGGTTGCGGGCACATCCCCAGTGGGAGGTGTGCAGGAGGCAGCTGATTGATGTTTCTAACTCTCTATCCCTCTCCCTTCTTCTCTGTAAAAAATCAATTAAAAATATTTTTTAAAAAATGAAATGGGCTTATTGGAAAGTCTCCAGAACTTCCTGCAGCAAGTGAGGAAGGCAATGTGCATTTGCACTTAAAGTCAGGGCTCCCCTGAATGGCTCCCTTCTGCTTGGTTCTAGTATCTTCTGATAGCCTCAGCACCCTCACACAATGCCATTCAACCAGTGCATGTGGAATAAATATTTCTTGAATTGAATCAAACAACAGTTATTTGAAGATAAGGTCCTCGTCTGTATTAGTTACAGTGACATGACAAGGACAATGACAAGACTAGTTGCTTAAAGAGAATAGAAGGGGTTAGAACAGGCTGCTTTGCTGATGGAAAGGATCCAGTAGATAGAGAACAATGGATTATATGGGCAAAACGGAAGATAACCAAGGAATAAACAAACAATGCCAGGAAATAAATAATTGTCCAATATTTTAACTTACTAACTTCACCCAATTACTTTTAGTTTAACGTTACTCATGATCCCAGAATGCAATATCCTTTTCCAAGTGACCATGTCTCCCAAGAGTCACAGAGGAATCTGAACAAAATTGGGTTGATCCAATTCCCCTGCAACTGTTGAACTGTGGAAAGCTGAGCTAAAGGCTCACAGAGAATCAGAACCAAAGGTTGCACCAACACTGGCAAAAGCCCCATGCAAATTGGAATAATGAAGAAAGACAATCAATGAACAAGTGTGTGCATACAGCAGAGGACAGAGCAGACATGCAGAGAGAAGCAGAGATGAAAACCCAGAGAGAGGGAAAAGAGCAAAGAGAGGGAGAGGGAGAGAGAGAGAGAGAACACAGCCTGATGTTTTCCCGTTTTGCTTCTGTTCTCAGAGGCTGCCTGTGATTCATTCTTATATCTCCATGTTTCCACAACAATCCCTTATTTTGGCAAGAAAAAATGTGAGTGGTTTCTATTCCTGACAACACAAGAATCCTGACTCCTGACCAAAAAATAACTTAATGGTAAATTATTTCAGACTCGGAGTACTTTAAGGACAGTGTAAACCCCATATGTAATTTTCACTTTTTTAGTAGCAACATTTTAAAAAGAAAGAAGAAACAGGTGAGATTAATTTAAGAATAAAATTTAGGCCAATAGATTCAAAATATCATTTCAACATGCAACCTTTCTTTTTAATTAGACATTTTGCATTTTTTGTACTAATGCTCCAAATTCCAATGTGCATTTCTCAGTGTGGCGGTCCATATTCTAAATACTCAGTCACCACATGTGGCCAGTGGCCGCCGCACTGGGCAGCACCGTTCCGGAAGCTCAGAGAGGAGAAAAGACCCATGTGCATCCGGTAAAGGGGCCTTGGAGAACTGTCCTGTGGGAGCAGTGTGGGGAGATGCAGACAGAGGACACGTGACTGGGGCTGGGAAAGTGAAGAGATGGACTAGGCTTAGGATACACTAATGAGAATAGTGAGGTTTCGCACCAACATCGTGCCAATCTTTAGCCAGATCACCTAGTGTGTGGGTGCGCATGTTTTTCTGAAACCAATTTCATTTCTAAAGGTGGAATGAACATTCCATTTATCACCCTCAGTGAATTTGGAGCCCCTCAAAATCTGTCATTTTGCTATTTGGGGGAGGATTTTGTGACCTTTCAAACTCAGAGGCCAGTGATCTCTCTTTTATGGACTTAAGAACCCCCAGAAAAAGGGAGTAGATTTGTTCCCAAAATCACCATCTTTTTGAAAAAAAAAAAAAGTAGCTGCCTCAAATTCAGATGTCTCTCTAATAAATGGCCTTCCCCTCATCTGATTGCTTCTCATGAATCCTCAGCGTTTCTTGGGATATGAATTTGTTTTTGGAACCTGGTGGTATGACTGAACTAGCACCTAGAAGGCCTTATTTTCTCATTTGTCAGGAAGTTAAGAAACCACATGTTGGAGTGGAGGTGCATAGAAAAACTCCAGCATCTGCCAGGAGCTAGTTAGAAAGAACTGGGAGTGTGTCGCAACCTCCAGGTGATCAGGTGGCCTCAGGCGGACACTGCCTAGGGGAGCAGGGACACTTGTCTAACAGGCAGGGTCAGGAATGTGTCTGAGCTGTCTTTTGTCCTCCCAACACTAGACTGGGTGTCTTCACGATTAAATGATGACTAAAAGTAGAAGAAATTACCAAATGAATGTCTGGGTGCAGTGGCAACTTGGTGTGAGTGTGTTATGGTCCTTTCTGCCATGATGCTAAGTACTTATGGGCATTTGTGGGATGGAAGCACACATCTGCAACAAGCCACTACTCCTAAACCGTGGTCAGCAAACTGCAGCTCATGAGCCACATGTGGCTCTTTGGCCCCTTGAGTGTGGCTCTTCCTAAGCCTTAGGAGTACCCTAATTAAGTTAATAACAATGTACGTACCTATATAGTTTAAGTTTAAAAAATTTGGCTCTCAAAAGAAATTTCAATCGTTGTACTGTTGATATTTGGCTCTGTTGACTAATGAGTTTGCCGACCACTGTCCTAACAGAACTATTCTCTCCCAGGGCACCTGAGAAACTTCACAAAGCCCTACAGGTTCCTGACTTCCCTCCCAGATCAAGATGGGTGGGCAGAGACCTGTGGCAGCCACCACCTCTTCTGCCTGCCAGGTTGACTCCAGCATCCGCGTAGGCAGTCAAATCCGGGCACACCGTGGCCCTCTCTCCTTTTCTCCAATAACTCCCAAATCACACTTTGGGCTGTGTGTTTTTCACATCGTTCCTCCAAGATCGGGCAACTGGGGATTCTGAATCAGAGTAATTTAATGCAGCTTTGCATTCTGCCCAAATCATGCTCTGTTCTATTTAACCTTTCCACTAATTTCCAGTTCTTTGCCACATCTGTTATTACGTCGTTGTGGGGCTCTTTCGAAATCATTCACTCCCAGCTGCACTCTGGAAAAATGCAACAAGAGAGACCAAGACAATCATGGGTTTGGAGAGTCTATTCTTTGGCATCAGTCATCCCCCCCCCCCCCCCCCCGCCCCCGCTTATGAGGGAATGATAGAGCAGCACAGGGCAGCTGTTCACCTCTTTACAGGTGGCAGACCCAGGCAGATGTTAAGAGAGAGAGAGACCCAGGAAGTAAAATAGCGCGTTTAATTGTCAACACTGTTTCTGTTCCTATGAAACAAGTTGGACCAAAGTCCTGTGACACTCTACGTCTTAAAGCTTCAGTGATTTGCCCCACTTAAATGAGTTCAAAATAACCAAGCTGTGGACGCTCTTTAAGCGTAGTATAAAAGCTGCAGAATGAGGTGCCGCTCCCTGGTCTGCCTGAGAAGATGGATTTTATTTAGGGTGGGTTTTTTGTTGGGTTGGTGTTCGCTTTGGGTGCTTTGAAACAGACCTATTGCATGGTTTATAGACTCGGTTCCCAGTTACTGGTGTGGGAGTGATTTGGGGCTGCTCTAGCACGGTGGCTGAAATGAAAGCGGCTGCCCTGCTTCGTTTCTTCTTTTGTACTGACTACAGGCGTGCTGACCACTGCTTATTAGCTCTTTGATCTTTTTATTTTTTATTTTTGAACATATGGTCAGGATCTCGCCAGTGCCCAGCCCGGCAGGCTGAAATTCTAGTGGAGTCAGGCCCATGTGATACACTGGTCTGCTCTGGGGAAAAGTGAGTGCTGTGCAGAGCAAAGACCGATGCCTCGGAAACACGCCCACCAGCAGGAGAGAACGTGCTTTCCTGAGTGTCGGCTAACATAGGACGGCCGCCTCTCCGTAAATTTAAAGAGCCATTTACTTAGAGTCATTTTCTATAAAAGACTTGGAAGTTCCAAATGTTGCCAAATACAGTAGAATTTGAAAGCTGTGTTCATTTAAGGCAATCTATTTCACAAGTTAAAAAATGTATTTAATTGAACCTGCTCTTGTTTCTTTTCTTTTCTTTTCTTTTTACTTACCTCTTGCTTTCTCTAAAACAATATCCATGTGGTACTTTATTCCATAAGAAATTAAGTCCACTACACACACCCCTTACATTTCAGCAACCCAGCTTCTCTTAATTGCATTTAAAGGTGTAATATGTACTATTTTAAAAAATCATCAAGCAAGAATATTGTTTGTTGAGTTTTCAATATGACTTTATTCAAAACTCTGCCATGTTAATTAAACAAATCTTAGTCATTTGTCATCTAAGCTTCTAATAACGCTCATAGTACCAATGTCCAAGGCAGCTATGAAAACAGTTCTAACCTTGGGACAGCAATAGAGGATAATGCGGTAGTGGATGAAAGGTAGTAGGATAGTCAACAGAACTCTGACATACAGCAGGTGCCAGAGGGACTGAATTTCAGTCTGATTCTGGTACCTGCTGACCTTAAGTAGTTTACTTCCACTTTTCTGAACCTCATTTTCTTCATGTATAAAATAGAAATAACAAACATATGTCACAGGATTTTTAATGAGAATTTAATAAGAATATGTGAAAAGGTATAGTTAACTATTCAATGAAATTCAAATAACACATTGAATCTAATAGGGGAAAACAACAAGAGGGAGGGGATAGTTTTCAAATTCTTATTCCTTACTTGGTTCAGAGTACTCTTTATCAATTACCCCTCTTTGGCTCTACCAAGAGATTTTCCCAAAAGCTAGGAATACATCTTCTTCCACTTACAAACATGAAAGTAGAGAACTTTGACCCTGTAACTTGTTTATACAATAAGCCTCAGATTTACTTTTGCTTGTCCTCATGGTACAAACAATCTGGCTATTGTGCCCAGCACTGTAAAAGCAGTTAACATACATTGCCTCACCATCATGGTCCTTCTCCTCCTTCATTGCAACCATCACTGCCACCACCAGCCAACACCATTGCTTCACTAACATTCTCCCTCATCCTAACATCTTCACCACTCCACCCTCCTGCAACAGCCCTCTCCCTGGAACCTGTCCTCCATCTCCTCTCCTCTAGAAGCATCCTGAAGAGAAAAAAGAACCTTCTACCCACCACTCTTTCCTTGTCAGACTGTCTGTATTCCCAGTCACCATGGTCCAGATCACTGCTCCCCAACCCAGGTGATAGTTTTATATTTAGTCCAGCAGTTTATGTTTGCATCTTCAACCTTCTCAAAGACTGAAGCACAGAGTTTTTGTCTTGATCTTTTATTCCACCTCTGATAGAGATGTCTGTATTCATAATTCTATTACCCAAACAACATCTGAAGTTATAGCTGTAAGGAGATTGGTAGGTAGACTTGTCGGGGGCTTAGTTGGGAGAAGTAAAATGCGGTGATGTGAAGATTTGAAAGAATGCTTATTTTTAAATTTTCATTTGGGGCCCACATTTCACCCTTAAACATTTTTTTAAAATACTATGCAAACACATAAGCTCTATATTTTGGTGACTACTCTGCTTATATATGGAAAAAGATAATTCTGTTTATCAATTTAAGGAGTATGAAAATTCATGTGTTAGCATTTTTAGTGTACATTGAAATAGCCTAATTAAAAGTGATGAATCTCAAAGGGAAGGAGGGTCAGGAAGAGATTAACCAAAGAACTTATATGGATACAGACAATAATGCTGTGAAGGCCTGGGGAGGAGGTGGGGCGGGGGGAGGAAGGGACCAATGGGGGAAAAGGGGACATCTGTAATACTTTCAACAATAAAGATGAATTTTTAAAAATAAAAATGGTATTGCTTTACCAGCTTCTGCAAGTAGGCAAATCCTGACTAGATGAGTCTGCTGCTTCATTTTATCCAATGTTCAGGTCTCTACTGAATGGGCCTGAACATGTAAGGGAGATATGTCTACCCTGGTAGGTGAGATTGTATCCCAGCCCTGTTAAAATCCCAATTTGGCATCTAGAAAAATCCCCTAAAACTGGTTTCCTGTGAGATTATCAAAATAAAAACAAATGAAGCAGGGTAGCTAAGTAAAATAAGTCAGATGAAGAAAAGTCAAGAGTCATATGATTTCACTCACATGTAGGATAGAAAACAGAAAGCAAAAAAATGAACAAATAAGACAAACAAACAACAAAGACTCATAGACACAGACAACAGTATGGTGGTTACCGGAGGGAAGGAGAGATGCGGGAGGTAGAAGAGGGCAAAGGGGATCAAATATGTGGTGACAGAAGGAGACTTGACTTTGGGTGGTGAATACACACATAGTGCAACATACAGGCTATGTATTATAGAATTGTATACTTGAAACCTATATAATCTTATTAACCAATGTCACCCCCAATACATTTAATAAAAACATTTTCTTAAAAGAAGTGGGGAGGAATTTACCTGAAGGAGCTAAGAATGTTTGGAAAAGTACTCAAGGAGATTACTATCACAGCCTCTTCAGCTCACTAAACCATGTGTGTATTGTGTTGCTGCATTTTATAGCAAGAATGAAAGCCTATTGCAGTTGGCTCTTTCTCCTGCCAGAGACAGCTGTCCATGTGCAGGTTCCCACCAGCATTAAGTCCAGTTGCCTGTACCTCTCAAGGAACAACTCTTAATGAAAAGAATAAGGAGAGGTAGACTAGGAGCACCTTTCGCCTTCCACAGAAAGCCTGGTGAGGTCCTCCCCACGCCCTCTGTCTCTCCTGAGCCTCATGTGATGGCGTTCTGTAGGACTGAACTGCTATTACAGTCTCTCACCTGGGTACATGAATGTTTTTATTGTAATCCCATTGCACTGTAAGACAGCAATAAATGTCGGTTGCTAAGAAGATTTGAAAGTAAAGGATTTCCAAAGCCGATTTTAAGGACATTCTTGGTTTCTTAACTCACCATGATGAAATAGCATACTTAGCAGGTAGTTAGAATCTCTCCGCTGGCACTAACCTTTCACTGGTCTTCAGTTTTGTTGCTTTAGAGCAGCAGCTTCATCTACATCCAAAGTTTCTCTTTCTCAGGGTAATTTTTCCAGAGAATCAAATCTAGTGTATTTACTTGAATGTATTTATGTCAAGTAACTCCTTTCCACTTTTATAATATACTAGAGGCCCGGTGCACAAAAATTTGTGCACTCAGGGGGGGAGGGGGAGATCCCTCAGCCCGGCCTGTGCCCTCTCGCAGTCTGGGACCCCTCAGGAGATAACGACCTGCTGGCTTAGGCCTGCTCCTGGGTGGCAGAGGGCAGGCCCAATCCCTAGGTGCAGCCCCTGGTCGGGCTCAGAGCAGGGCTGATTGGGGAGTTGGGGCACCGCCCCCTGTCATGCACAGAGCAGGGCGGATTGGGAGGTTGCGATGCCACCCTCAGTCACGCTCAGGGTGGGGCCGATTGGGGGGTTGGGGCACTGCCCCCTGTCACACACAGAGCAGGGCCGATCAGGGGGTTGGGACGCCGCACCCTGTCACACACAGAGCCACAGGGCGATCAGGGGATTGGGGAGCTCCCCCCTATCAGGCACAGAGCAGGGCAGATAGGGAGGTTGTGGCCCCACCCCCTGTCACACACAGAGCCGCAGGGCAATCAGGGGGTTTGGGCGCTGCTCCCTGTCACGCTGATCCCGGTGCCGGGAGGCCTCACGGCTCCGCTGATCCTGGTGCTGGGAGGCATATTACCCTTTTACTAGATAGGATAGAGGCCTGGGGGCCAGCTGGTTTGCCCTGAAGGGTGTCCTGGATCAGGGTGGGGGTCCCCACTGGGGTGCTTGGCCAGCCTGGATGGGGGGATGATGGCTGTTTGCAGCTGGTCACACACCCTTCAGGGTGGGGGTCCCCACTGGGGTGCCTGGCCAGTCTGGGTGAGGGGCTGAGGGCTGTTTTCAGGCTGGTGGTTGTTGACTGAAGCTCCCAACCACTCCTTTTTTTTCTCTTTTTTTAATTTTATTCTGGGCCAGCTTTAGCTCTGGCTCTAGCTCTGAGGCTTCCGCTGCTGAAAGCTGGTATCTGGTTTGTTTGCATTCTATAATCGAAACAATGTATAATTCCAGCTCTGAGATCCCGGCCAGCTGAAAGCTGGTTTCTGGGGTTTTGTTTAGCTTCTATATTTGTTACAAAGTTTCAAACTGCCAGCTCAGAGGCCGGCAAGTCAGGCGGGGAACGTTGGAGTCTGCAGTCACTGGAGCAAGCAAGCCTCATGTTCGCTTCCAGCTGCCTGGCTGCTGGCCGCCAACTTGGCTGACAGTTAATTTGCATAAGGATATGCTGATTAGCCAATGGGAAGGGTAGCGGTCATACGCTAATTACCATGTTTCTCTTTTATTAGTGTAGATGTGTTAGGGTGAAGCTATCAGCTCCAAATGGGGTTCCCTTGTTCATGTTCATCTTATTTGAATGCTTCTGATTTCAGTGTGGATCTTAAGAAGATTCCAGATTAAAGTAATGGTTCCTCAAGATGTATAAAATGGTGACTTATAAAAGTAACATCAGATGGAGTCACTAAAATGTGACTGTTAGAAGAATTTCCTAAAATGCGGTGCACATTTCATTGGTTTACCTAGGTTGCTTTTGTTTGCAGGTTTGTATTTAAGTGCACAAGTCAGGACACTGATGAAGAAAAACTCTGAATGTCTTTCAGCCACTATTGAAATGTCCTCATGAAATGCAACTAGCTAATGTCTAGAAGGAAAACGGCATCACCTCGAGATCAGCAATTGTTAATTTCCAAAGTGTTGCTCTCAGTGTCCATTTGTAATTTGACCTCGCAGAAAAGGAGGTCACTGTGTGCAGTACAAACACAGGGGGCTTGGTTCACAGGTGTGGTCAACACCTCAGTCTCTGCTTTCATGCACTGTTTTAAATCTCCAGTGTGAAGACAGGTCTGTACTGTGTTTAAGATGCCATACTGATTCTTCCCAGACTCCGGCCCCTTCTGAGTCTCAATCAAATGGCCATTATTGTCCCTCTGGGAAAATCATGTGCTATATCAAATTGGAAGCCAAATGATATTTTATGCTTCTATGTTTGAGTGATGATGAATATTTTTAAACCACAAGTTCCTATTAAATATTTTGATGATTCATAAATTTAAAAATCTAAAAGCATAAGATTTATCTCTTATCCTTTGGAACAGCATGGATGGACCTGGAAAATACTATGCTAAGTGAAATACGCCAAACCAAGAAAGATAAATATCACATGATCTCACTTATTTGTGGAATATAATGGACAAAATGAATTGAACCAACAAAATCAGACCAGAATCAGGGAGGCATGGAACAGACTGACATGCCTCAATGTGAGGTTGGGGGGTTGGGAAGAGATAAACCAAAGAACTTATATGCTTATATGAATGGCTCTTGGACACGGGCAATAGGGTGGTGAAGACCTGGGGTGGGAAGCTGGGAAAAGGGGGAGAAAATGGGACATATCTGTAATGCTATCAACAATAAAAAATATATTTAAAAAATAAATAAATCTCTACAATTGAATCACATATTTAATATCAGTATAAGTGGGTCTCTCTTTCACACACACACACACACACACACACACACACATTTGCCTTTGGAAAATAATATAATGATTGTGGTTCTATTCTAAGTTTTCTAAACAAGGCCTGTACAAGGTGAGTGGTTGTAAAATCTCTCCCACATATGTTGTCAAATTCCCAAAGAAAGAAGAGAAATGAACTTAGGAACTACTTTCGTAGTCATTCCTGATCATCTCAGAAAGGAGAAGCAGATTCAAGCTGGTGCCGGGCTGGGCCTCAATCATTGTGAAAATAAAGAGAGCTCAGCCATTGCCATAACCATTCAAGAAGTGGGATTTAATAAAGTTGAGTCTGAGGTCTAGGACTAATTTTCAATGACCAGAGAGAAGGGCTCACCAAAGACTACTTCAATGTGAAGGGACAGCTCCATGTTCAGTACGTGCTGCCTTCATGCTCCTCATTGCCACTTTGTCATCATTGCTCCTCCATCACCACCTTACCACTTAATCATTGATACTCAATGACTTGATAATAAAGGTAAGAAGAGTATATCTCAGGGCCAAGGTATGAAGTTTTCTCTGAGGTTTTCCATGTTTCCCCTCCCTTTTTCTATTTCTTCCATATCTGAGGGCACTTTCATTTGTCTCCTTTCAGGTTACCTCAGAAAATACCTCATCAGGCAATTATTGCAGCAAAAGAGTATCTATCCCTATTTTCTTTAAAAAATCTGGTGATTTTTCAGCCATAAACACTGTCTTAGTCTTCTCAGAATGCCATAACAAAATACCATAAACCAGTTGGCTTAAACAACAGAAATTTATTTTCTCTCCATTCTGAAGGTGGAAAAATCCAAAATCAAATTCTGGCAGGGTTTAGTTTCTAGTAAGAGCTCTCTTCCTGACTGGTAGATGGCTGCCTTCTTGCTGGATTCCTCAAATGGCCTCTCTCCTGAGCACTGACATGGGAATGTGGGGTAGAAGAGAGGAATTCTCTGGTGTCTCTTTTTATGAAGACACTAACCCTATAGGATAAGGGCCCCACCATTATGACCCCATTTAACATTAATTGCTTCCTTACTCCAAATACAGCCACACTGGAGTTTATGGCTTCAACATATGGGATGGCACATATATCTAGTCCATAACAAAGGCACGCAAAGAAAACCTCTTTAGTTGGATGTCTCTTTTCTCTATATGCTGGCTAGACTCTTCACTCAGGTATGACACCTTCCTACCCTTATATTCTAAAGCAGCTCTCAGGTGTACCAATTAGTATTTGATAAAGAAGGCAAAAACATACAATGGAGTCAAGACAGTGTCTTCAATAAATGGTGTTGGGAAAATTGTACAGCTACATTGAAATATTTGTTGTATCAAATGGAAAGTCACAAGAGCCACCATTCTAGATAAATATTTTCTAAACTATAAACTATAAATGTAAATACGGATTCTTCTCAAAAGAATAGTTCTTGGATCAAATAAATTAGAAAACTTCAACATAGTATTTTCCCCAATAGCTGATTATGAGGTACATTAAAACTGGAAAGATCCTAAGAAAAGTCCTACAGTAAAGAAATCTGCTTCATTTCATGTAATAGACTAGTTCCTTTTATTTTTTTTCAGTTTCCATGATTTTCTTTTTTTATTTATTTATTGTTGTCACGGTAACAGATGTCCTCCATTTCCTCTGCCTTTGTCCACCTCTGCCCAGACCTGCATATATATTCGTTGGCTACTCTCTTTATCTTCTTTCATCCAGTCCTCCCACATCTCTCTCCCCTCTGATCCTTGTCAGTCTGTCCCATGTATTCATGCCTCTGGTTCTATATTGTACATCAGTTTGTTTTGTTATTAAGATTCCACATATAAGTGAGAGCATTTGGTATTTGTCTTTCTCTGATAAGATTATTTCACTTACATCATAATCTCCTGGTGCCATCCATGCTGTTGAAAAAGGTAAGAATTTCTTCTTTTTATAGCTGTATAGTATTCCATTGTGTAAATATACCACCAGTTTTTAATCCTCTCATCTACTGATGGGCACTTGGACTATTTCCAGATGTTGGCTATTGTAAATAACACTACTATGAAAATAGAGGTGTATATATTCTTTCTGATTGGTGTTTTGGGGTTCTTAGGATATATCTCCAGAGGTAGGATCACTATGGCAAAAAGCAAACCATTTTTAATTTTTTGAGGAAACTCCATACTGTTTTCTACAGTGGCTGCACCAGTCAGCATTCCCACCCACAGTGCACAAGGGTTCTCTTTTCTCCACAACCTGGCCAACACTTGCTTTTTGTTGATTTATTGATAGCCATTCTAACAAGTGTGAGGCAACATCTCATTGTGGTTTAAATTTGCATTTCTCTGATGGTTAGTGATGTTGAGCATTTTTTCCTATGTCTATTGGCCATCAGTATGTCCTCTTTAGAGAAGTGTCTATTCAGGTCCTACGCCCATTTTTTTAATTGAACTGTTTGTCTTACTGATTTTGTGTTGTATAAGTTCTTTATAGATTTTAGAAATTAACCCTTTAGGAGAGAAAGAGAGAGAGAGAGAGAGAGAGAGAGAGAGAAATTAACCCCTTATCAGATGTAACATTGGCAAATATGTTCTCCCATACATTGGGTTTGCTTTTCATTTTGTTGATGGCTTTCTTTGCTTTGCAGAAGCTTTTTAGTTTGGTATAGTCCCATTTGTTTATTTTTCCTTTGTTCCCCTTGCCTGAAGAGATATTTCAGCAAAATGATGCTACAAGAGATGTCTAAGATTTTACTGCCTATGTTTCCTTCTAAATTTTTTATGGTTTTGTGACTTACATTTAAGTCTTTTATCCATTTTGAGTTTATTCTTGTATATGATGAAAGTTTTATTTTTTTCAATGTAGCTGTACAATTTTCCCAACACCATTTATTGAAGACACTGTCTTGACTCCATTGTATGTTTTTGCCTTCTTTATCAAATACTAATTGACCATAGAGATGTGGTTTTATTTCTGGCTCTCTGTTCTGTTCCATTGATGTATATGTTCTTGTGCCAGTACTAGGCTGTTTTGATTACAATGGCTTTGTAGTATACTTTGATATCTGGTATTGTGATACCTCTAACTTTGTTCTTCTTTCTCAAGATTACTGAGGCTATTCGGGGTCTTTTTTAGTTCTATATAAGTTGTTGGAATATTTGTTGTAGATCTGTGAAATATGCCACTAGCATTTTAATAGGAATTGTATTGAATCTATATATTGGTTTGGGTAGTATGTCCATTTTAATTATGTTAATTCTTCCATTCCCTGAATGTGATATATGCTTCCATTTATTTATATCTTCCTCAGTTTCTTTCTTCAATGTTCTATAGTTTTCTGAGTACAGATCTTTTACCTCATTGGTTAAATGTATTCCTATGTACTTTAGTTTTTTGTTGCAATAGTAACTGGGATTGTTTTCTTAGTTTCTCTTTCTGATAGTTCATCATTGGTGTATAAAAGTGACACTGAATTCTGAATATTAATTTTGTGCTACTTTGCCAAATGCATTCATTAGATCTAGTAGCTTTTTGGTGGAGTCTTTAGGGCTTTCAGTGTACAATATCATGTCATCTGCAAATAATGTCAATTTTACTTTCTTCTTTCCAATTGGAAAGAACCCATAGGACATAGTTATGAAAATGATATCCTTACTCAAACTAATTAAGAGAGTTTGCAAAATTGTCTCACTAGAAATTTCTTGAGGGATTATTTTCCTAATATTTTGTAACCAAATGTCCATAGTATTGCCCAGCTTTTTTGTTGTTAAGAAAAGCAACCTGGCCCTAAAAATTAAGCACAAACTAAAAATTAAAAAGCTCTAAATTCTATTCCTGGTTCTGCTACTCCTCTTTCACTTTCTCTGACTCTGTTTTTTCATATTTTTTCAGTTATCTATAACCAGTAAAATTATTTTGTCCTATAGTTGCTAAACATATTAAAAACATGAGTGCTTCATAAGAAAGATAAATTACAACAGACAAGTTCATGATTAGGGTTACCTAATTCATATTTTTTTCACTTGCAAAAATATTTTAAAAAGGACTATTTTTAGTAAGATAATCTATACATCCAGAAAGCAAGCATTTCTGATGTTTTTCCTGTCTCTCAGATGTGATAGAGTACAGATCCAAGATTCTACACGGATACATTTAGTCATATAAAGACACACGTGCATGCACATCCACATGTGTGTGCATATAAAATGAGTTAAGATGAAGAAATTCTGTTTCCAGAACAGTCAAAACACCCAAATTGATTACATAAGCTAAGTTTATACGGGAAGATTACAGGAAGATTATTACACATCTTAATATCTGCAAAACATTTATTTCACATTAGGTTTAATTGTAAACTTTATGTAGTTCCAGAAACAAGCAAATGTTAACTTTTTATCGGTTTGCTAAATATCAAGATCATATCTAGGACTTTCACATCCAAATCGCTTTCCATTCATTGCTGCACTTGGCCCATGACAATGGGTAAGAAGAAATTGGGTAAATTAAACTTTTGAATCACAACTGTAAAGGAATGTAACCAAAAGATTCCACACTCCAACCAAAAACAACTAACTATACCCACACACAAAAATGCTTTAGAATAATCTAAACATGATCCCATTTTTAATTTGGATACAAATCATATTTAAAATAACCACAGGAAGCAGTGTTTTTGTACCTTCTTTATCTTGGTCTGATTTGTATGAACTTTGAAAGCAGGAGTATGTGGACTGATACAGGATAGGAGACATGGGGCACAGAAACCTTCTTGGATGTATTCCACTGGAAATATAATTATAAAATGTTTTTTTCAAAATGGCATTCTCATAAATATACAGAAATATGTTTTTTTCCTGTACACTGATAATGAACTATTAGGGAAAAAATAAGGAAACAATCCAATTTACTGTTGCTTGGAAAAGAATAACAAACCTAGGAGTAAATTTAACCAAAAAAGGTAAAAGACCCATACACTGAAGAAGATACAAATAAATGAAAATATATTCCATGCTCATGGGTAAAAAGAATTATAAATCAACAAACAACAAGTGTTGGCCAGGTTGTAGAGAAAAGGAAACACTTGTATGCTGTTGGTGGGAATGCAGACTGGTGCAGCCACTGTAGAGAACAGTATGGAGTTACTTCAAAAAATTAGAAATGGAACTCCCATTTGACCCAGTAATCCCACTTCCAGGAATATATCCCAAGAAATCAGAAACACCAATCAGAAAGGATATATGCACCCCTATGTTCATAGCAGCACAATTTACCATAGCTAAGATTTGGAAACAGCCTAAGTGCCCATCAGCAGATGAGTGGATTAAAAAACAGTGGTACATCTACACAATGGAATACTATGCTGCTGAAAAAAAAAGGAACTCTTACCATTTGCAACAGCATGGATGGACCTGGAGAGCATTATGCTAAGCGAAATAAGCCAGTTGGAGAAAGATAAATATTATACCATCTCATTCATTTGTGGAATATAATGAACAACATAAACTGATTAACAAAAATAGAGCCAGAGAAAAAATATTTTAGAATATAATAGAGGTAATCCTATTATTTTCAGATTTTTAATATTTCTTACAACTTTTGTGATATTATACTATGTTAGTACAGTTTGGGTAATGTTATTATATTTAAAATCTTTTTTTCTTGAAATATTAATGTTTGTTGCATGTAACATTATTTTATTTAAAATCGTTTTCCTTAAAAAAACATATATATATATATATATATATAATACATGAAAAAATTAAATTAAATTAATTAGAAATGGAACTGCTTTATGACCCAGCAATTCCACTTCTGGGATTTATCCAAAGAAACCCAAAACACTAATTTGAAAGAATATATGCACTTCTATGTTCATTGCAGCATTAAATACAATAGGTTAAAAAAAAAAACTATCCTTTAACATTTGTCATCACTCCAATTAATCTGAAGATTTGAAAGCAGCTATGTACCCATCAGTAGATGAGTGGATAAAACAGCTATGCTACATTTACACAATGGAATACCACTCAGCCATTAAAAGGAAAAAAATTTTGTCCTTTGTGACATTATGGATGGACATGGAGACCATTATACTAAGAGAAATAAGCCAGTCAGAGAAAGATAAGTACCATATGATTTCACTTGTATGTAGAATATAATGAACAAACTGAACTAGCAATTAAAATAGAAACAGATCGCCCACAACTACCTTCCCTTGCCAGCTATCTTGTGATGATGTGGGGGCAGCCATCTTGTGATGATGTGAGGGCTCGAGGTCCACCTAGGCTTTTATTAGTATAGATACTTACAAATATACATTATATTCCTTTTGTTGTTCCTCAGTTAATTACCTTACACTCTCCTAAAGCTCTGTGATGTCCTAGTAGTGGACCATTGCTCTGGGGGTTTGAAGATTCATAAGTAAATCTTCAAAATCATAAAATATATCAGAGAATAAGTGGCAGGATATTTGAAAAAATAAATAAAATTCAAGGAGTGGGTTGATATTCCCCCTGTGCGGACATCATCAGAGACTCATTCTCACACTACAAAATAAGACTGAAAAAAGTTATATAATTAATGAGATGATTATATTTTTTTAGCAAAGATGGATTCTTGAATTTAATATAATGTATATTAAAATGTATTTCTTTTTAATATTAAATTCCAAACAAACCTAGAAAAAAAAATACATGTTGGCAATTTGACTGATAATTTAGATGATGTCAGAATGAAAAGAAAGGCTGGAAACCCCTGCATATCCAGGAAATGGGGAGAGAGAATGAGGGTTACACAAGACAAAAAGGAAAATAAGGGAATCTGAATGGCATACGCAGAAACTGAAGCTCTAGGGATAGCATCATGTCAGCCACTTGGAAAAGGACATAAATTAAATGGCAGGAATTTGTTTTATTTGTATATAAGCAAGGACACTCACACGGCAAATATGTACCTTCATTTCTGCATAAATCCCCATATCTTCAATAGTATCCTTACTATTCGATTTCAACTGCCTGAGTTTGATAATGAATTCACCAAAAGAAATTTCCAATGACAGGAAAAGATAGATTTATAATTTCCCTTGAGATCCCAAATATAAATTCATTTTTTCTTAACTTCCAAAGGTGCAGGTGCTTTCCACTTTTACAAATACATTTTTGTATGGCTTGTCTACCACTGGATGTTAGGAATAAATTTTAGTTATTGCATTTTTAAAGACTGTGCATTTAAATCCCATTTCAATGATTAAGCCTTAGAACAAAAGGAACTCTCTTCCAGTTACTACTGGGTTCTTCACCCGAACCCTGAGTGTTTTATTCATCAAGGTTTTCCTGGGGTGTTAAAGTTCCATTTCTAGCCTATTCAGTGTGTTCTTTCTCTTTCAGGATATTTTTTATTTCATGACTTCTCCCTTCTCTCCAAGAATCTTCTCATTTACGTAATACTGGCTCACTTTTTCAGCAAAATTTTTATCTCCACTTGGCAAAAAAAAAAAACCAACAAAAAACCTACTGCCATTGCCACCTGTTGAACATTTCAATTTTCATAATTTCCTCTCAATAAAAATGCTGACCAGAATTACAATAATTCTGAAAGTGTCCTCACTGGCTCCTTATTTAATGCTGGAATGACTTACTGCTGATGTACTGTTCCTTTTGATATTTATATATTCTAAGACTGCACTTTACTACTGCCAAATCAAATGCAGATGGTTTCAATATAAAGCCACAGTATACCCCTGGTCTCTTTCCTAATCAGTATTCTTTCTGGAGTGTTCATTTCAAATTGTTGATCCCTGGAGTTTCTGGCCAGGTCTTTATGGCTTATCAATTCTCTACACAAACCACTTTTCCCTCTCAAAGGGTGAAACATTGAGATTATTACAAAATAGTTCTCTTTATACCATCAAAACCACTATCCTTTTGCATTTGTCATCACTCCAATCACTATGTTTCAAATACCCATCCCTAATATATCATGCAGACATCATTGGGTTGGGTGTAACAATACTGCTTGAGCACTTAACTTCCTCTCTCCACCCACCAGTTTTCAACCTTTGCCGTATTTTTTCCATTTGCAGATAAAATGTTGATTTTTTTCCCCCCACCTTCTAACCTTACTTAGACTGAAATGCAAACCTGGTCCTCAACTTTCTCAGCTACAAAAACTTCAAAAAACATATGCATACAGTGAGGTAGTGAGGAAAACTGGTGAAGGGAAAGATAATCTCACTGCAGATGTTGAAAATTTCCATGAACTCGTTGAATGGTAGCCCTCTAAAAGATATGTCCACATCCCATAAACTATAAATTTGATTTCCTTTGTGAAAATGACTTTGCTGATGTAACCATGTTAAGGATTTCAAGATGAAATCATCAAGATGATTCAGGTGGGCCCAAAATCCAATGGCAGGTGTTTTTATATGATGCCTGGCTAGTCTGGCTCAGCGGTTGAGTGTTGACCCTTGACCCATGCACCAAGAGGTCCCTGGTTCGATTCCCATTCAGGGCACATTCCCGGGTGTGGACTTGATCCCCAGTAGGAGGCATGAAGGAGGTAGCCAATAGATGTTTCTTTCTCATCAATGTTTCTATCCCTCTCTTCCTCTCCCTTACCCTCAGTCTAAAAATAAATATACAAAAAGATTATTTTTAAAGAGAGAGAGAGAGAGTAGGGGAAAAGGTCATGTGAACAAAGAGGCAGAAAGCAGAGCTAGGCAACCAACCACAAGCCAAGGAACACCTGGAGTTACTAAAAGCTGGAAAAGGCAAGAAAAAATTCTCTCTTAGAACCTTCAAAAGGAGGACAGACTTGCCAACACCTTAAGTCTCTCCAGACTGTGAGAGAATAGATTATTTTAAGCCACCTATTTTGTGGTAAGCAGCCTTGGGAAACTAATAAACCCATTATAATTACACAGAGCTTTTTTTAGGAAGGAAACACTCAAGTCAGGAAACTTTTTCAAGTCAGGAAACTTGAATGCAAATACTTACTAGGGTCACAGAATTTGAGTCACTTGTGGTTTATTCATCCAGTAAGTATTATTTGCCAGGCCTTGTGCTAGTTAGTGGGAATATATAGGTAAGCAAACTTTTTTTTAAATTTTGTGTTGTTCCTGCTCAAATAGAGCTGATATGGCCAGTGTTTCCAGTCCAAAATGAAACAAAAGGTAACTTCAATTTCTAAAGGAAAAATAAATCTTGGAAATGCTTTTAAACTGGTTAGAAATCCTTAATTATGTATAAACTAGAGGCCCAGTGCAAGGATTCATGCATTAGTGGGGTCCCTCAACCTGGCCTGTGGGGATCAGGTTGAAACCAGCTCTACAACATCCTCCTAGGGGGCCTGGATTGAGAGAAGGTGCAGGCCAGGTCAAGGCACCCCACTGGTGCACAAATCTGTGTACCAGGCCTCTAGTATGCATATAAGATCTTTGGTTAATCTCTTCATGCCCTCCTCCCACCCCCCTTCCCTCTGAGACTCATCAGTCTGTTTCATGTTTTCATGCCTGTGTGTTGAGTGTCTTCCCCCTGGTGGTCAGCATGCATCATAGCTACTGGTTGAATGATTGAATGGTTGAATGGCTGAACAGTCGAACAGTCGAACGTTCGGCTGGTTGCTTAGGCTTTTATATGTATAGATAATAACATGTAGATAAGTCTTCTGAGCACACAGCTTCAAAAATGAAGTAATAAAGCACTTGGCCAAATATATTTTGGACTTCATTGAGTTTAAGTCTTTAGGAAAATAGAAATTCACAATGAACTCTTAAGTGACATGGCTATAAAAATGAGTATGCCATTATATGTAAGAGCTTTTTCTTCTTCTTCTTCTTTTATTTATGTAATACTGGCTCATTTTACTCCTGAAGAGTTCAACATACTTCATGCACATTGAGCAAAATTTTTCTTCCACACCATAAGCTAGACAAATTTGGGAAATTTATGAGGTAGAATGAAGCCTGGAGATGACCTGCTAATCATACCCACATGTATCTTACCTAATAATAGACAAATATGCAAATTGACCATACCTTCACTATGCCCACCAGCCAATTGGATGAGTATGCAAATTAACCAAACAAAGGTGGCGGTTAATTTGCATACATAGGCGCCCGCAGTGATTGGAGCCTGCAATCAGAGCTGAGAGATCCCCTGTCCAGGCCTAACGCCTTGAGGAGTTAGGCCTGGGCAGGGGTGGAGCTGGCAATGGCGGGGAGCAGGGATGGAGTCGGTGATCATGGGGACCTGGGGGTCCCCTGCCCAGGCCTAACGCCTGGGTCAGAGGCGTTAGGCCTGGGCAGGGGCCAAGCTGGCAATTGGTGTGAACTACAGAGGAAACACCTTTTCTGACGGCTCATTGGCTTAGCTCCCTGTATGCCACTGGTAATATTCTTAGTAACTTGGGTAATAAGAATCCAAATAGGTGATCTAGGGTTTTTTACCACACTCCTGGAGAAAAAAAAAGGAAGGTCCACTGCTGGAGGGCTAAGAAATGTCATATCCTGTCCTAGCTGGTATTGCTCAGTGGATAATGCCTCAGCCTGCCCACCGCAGGGTCTGGGTTCAATTCTGACTAAGGGCATGTACCTAGGTTGCAGGCTCCTCCCTGGCCCAGGCCCAGGTCAGGGCTCATGCAGGAGGCAACCAATCAAAGTGTTCCTCTCACTTTGATGTTTCTCTCTGTCTTTCCCTTTCTCTTCCACATTCTCTAAAAATCAATGGAAACATCCTCAGGTGAGGATAAAAAAAGAAAGAAATGTCATATCCTATGAAAGACACATCTTGAAAATGCCTAAAGAGAGTTGTCATTTTTTTCATGGTGAAGGGGCTGAAGTCCGTGTTGATGAAAACACCTTGGTAGCTGCGGTGACTGGCATTGGCTGCAACTACAGGGTGATGGGGCTGGTGCCTTCCCCTGATCAGCCCGGTCGCCTCCCACAAAAGGAGGCCAGACTGTGGCTTAGGCCCACTCCCCAAGGGGAGCAGGGAGCAGGGAGTAGGACATCCCCTGAGGGCTCCCCATATGTGGTAAGGGCAAGCTGGGCTGAGGGAACCCCCCCTCCAGTGCACAAATTTTTGTGCACTGGGCCTCTAGTTAATAATAATAGTAGTATTTATTGTGATGATTATTTTCCAGACACTTTGCTAAGTGTCTTACACACAGAATCTCACTTGATCTACCAAAAAACAACCTTAAGAGGTTGGTACCAAAGCCCCATTTTCTTTGAAGCCTGCTATTTACCTGCATTCCTGAAAACCTCATGCCCTTCCCAGATAAATGACCATGGATTTGGAAGTTTTTGTAAGCACTGCTTCTCTATTGCCCCTCTATGCAGTCTCCTAGTCTTCTCTTGCAGTTAAATGGCCATCACAAGCTTAGAAATATGCCCCCAAAGTGACTATGAATCTCAAAAAAAGTCTTCATTCTTTATTCAGTGGATCTGAACATAAAAGCATCTCCAGGCTTGAAGGGGACTTTTTTCTAACAAATTGGGAATGACCCCCACCCCTGCTTTGACCTCCGACATTGTGTTGAGACATATATGCCAAATACTATCATTCAGATTCTCTACATCCTCCCCTCACCCCCTCACTTCTCCTCTGTGGATTATGGCTTCAAGACCTGGGTTCTATGTTCAACTCCACTATTCATTCATTCAAAATGTATTTATTAACTACAATAAGTAAACAAATAAATACATATTGTTCAGTAATATGTAAGTGCTCTGAAGGAAAACAGAGTTGGGGATAAAGAGTGATGGGAGTGATACTATTTTAGATAGTGTGGTCAGATCTGAGGAGTGAAGGAAGGAGGGAGAAAACCATGTAGGTATCTAAAGAGACAGCCTCCAGGCTGATGGCACAGAGAGTGGAAAGTTTTGAGGTAAAAAAGTGTGTGTGTTTTACACAGGAAGAGAAGGAAACCAGTGTGTCTGAATCAAGATGAGTGAGCATACAACTATGAGTATTGCTCTGCTCATCCCAAAAGCTTTAGTTCCTCCTCATGCATTTATAGGTTAAATTTAATTTCCTGTGTTTTGACCCTTAGTGGGCTTGGTCTGTGAAATTCTGATTTAATTTTCTAAATACAGGGGTCACTTGAGAAAGATCCAAGTTTTTCCTGAGACAAATTTATCAACTATCCATCTACATAACCCCGACTGCCAGAGTTTTACAACCTTTTCCTGATATCTCTACCTATAAAGCCATTTTATTGAGTGAGAGAGACAGAAAAGTTCATTGTATCTCAATAGCTACTATCTCTAATAACTTCTCTTGGTATGCATAGAGAACCCTGGAGTTCTAGTTTTTAACCACTTACATATTAGCATAGATTCATTTATCAGATTAGCTGAGTCAATAACCTGGATACCTACTGAGGCACAGACTGGCTTGGGAGTAGAACTGGGAGTAAGGAGGATGAGTAACAATACAACAGTGTTCCGAGGGGAAAGCAGAAGAGGAAAGCCAGATAGTTGTCTTCATATGAGCGGGACTCATCATGGGATTTCCACCTAGTCTAATCCTGGCAGCTCAGAAAGTAGCATGAGGACAGCATGAGAACCCAAGTATGTACACAGCAGGCTGTAAATGATGGACCCTCTGCAGTGGACATCAAAATAAAAATAAAGAGGGAGAAGATTCAAACATAAATTTCCCTTCCATTTACATTTTTCAAAACTAATAGAATTTTTTTTTTTAGCTACATCCTAAGTAAATCCCATTTCCTATTTAACTTACATCAGTGAACCTTTCTTCCTCACCACCCAGCTGCCACTTCTAGGCCTCTTCTTTCTCCATCTCTTCCTCCGTGGAAGAGCCTAAATCATGGCTACACAGAGTACCATTGCCCACCATCATCATACCTTTAAGCAAAAGAGCAGGCATCTTTAATTCCTGCTATTTTATTTGGGGAAAAGAAAAGGAAGCCTCTCAGAGATAAAGTTAGCAGGAGATGACCTACTTGGTTTGAAAGTGAAGACAACCAGAACAGGGGGAAAAGTTCTTAAGAGTGAATAGTTCAAGTAGATAAATAACTTGAACAAATAATCCAAAAAGGATAACAATGCCCTGGCCCATGTGGCTCAGTTGGTTGAACATCGTCCAATGCACCAAAAGGTCGCTGGTTTAATTTCCCATCAGAGCACATGCTGGTTTCAGGCTTGACCCCCAATATAAGGTGTGCCAGAGGAAACTGATCAGTGTTTCTAAAATCAGTCTCTCTCTCTCTCCCTCTCTCTCTCTCTCTCTCTCTCTCCATTCCTCTCCCTTCCTCTCTCTCTAAAATCAATAAAAATATTTTTTTAAAAAAATAACAACAGTAAATGAACAATTACAAAAACATGATCTAATTTTTTTAGATATGGCAGAGAAATCCATCTAAATATTCAAGGTAGATCAAGTAAGTATATTCTCTGCCACAGAGCTCATAACCAACGCCTTAAGTTGCATTAATTCAGAATTTGGGTTAAACACGAGGTACACTTTTAGAACCGATAATCATGAGTGAGTAAGTTGCTCTCTCCCTCGTATTGCTACAAAAAATATTATCTCAAAATTTACTCAACTGCACTGAGTAAAACAGTTGTTTTCACAAAACTGGTGGCAGACTTTTCAAGCCAAATTCTAAACATCCAATCTTCTCTCCACCTGAAATATGTGGTTAGAAATGGAACAACAGAAAACATTTTTAAATAATTCTACAGCCCTCTGTCCTTTTGATATTGATTTGCTCCAGAGTTCAATCCTTTGCCACCTCTTTTTTTCATTCTGCATACATGTCTCTGGGCAAGTTTATCCATTCCCATAGCTAAAACTACCATCTAAATATTGATTAGTTGCAGACTTATTTCCAGCCCAGACTCATGTGTCCAATGCCTACTAGGCATCTATAAATATTCTACAGGAAAAAGAAGTAGAAGAAAAGATTGAACTAACATTTGTGGAGCATCTACAAAGCTCCAAGACCTCAGACTTAGCTCACTATCTTTCCTCACTCCCAAAACTCTACCTCCTCTTACATATGCTTCATGCTTTGCATGGCCCCGCCTTCCCCCCAACCTCTGAAACCAGAAACTGAAGAGACAACCTAGACTCCTCACTCTCATGGCCACACATTCAACTAGTTAGAAGACATTTTAGATTCTGCCTCAAAAAATTTTTTGAATATAATTCTTTTTTTCTATATCTTCACTTCCACTGCAATAGTTCAAGCCCTTATCATTTTTTCCAATGGGTTTATGTAGCAACCTCAGATCTTCGCCCTTCCTCTCATCTTAGCTTCAGCAGGCAAAGTTACCAAAAATTCTAATATAATCATGTCCTTCCCTTGCTTAGTATCTTCCAATGACTATCAGTTTTCCTCACCATAAGTCCGAACTCATTTCCTGCCTGTCCCTCTTATACATCTTACATGGCACCAACACAGACCTGTACACATTTTCCCAAGTATGCAACACTCAGACCACGGTGCTTCTGTGTGTCCTTTTGGATGCCTCCAGAAAACTCTACCTATCGTCTCTTCCTCCTCACCTTTCCAAGTCGTCCCTTCTCTGTGCTTCCACAGTTCTACAGTCATACTTACTGGTTTTTAGAGAAAGAGTAAAGGAGAGGGAAAGAGAGAGATACATTGATGTGAGCGAAAAACAGCCATTGGCTGCCTCCTACACACCTTCTACCAGGGATCGAGCCCACAACCTGGGCATGTGCCCTGACCAGGAATCGAATCAGCCAACCTTTCACTGCATCAAAGGATCCCAACCAACTATGCACATCAGCCAGGACTAGAGTCACGTTTATTGTGCTGTACTGTTTTCCTTGAGCTCTCTTTCTGCCCTTTTAGGTTGTGAACACCTTGAAATCAGAACCATGTATTTCACTTCTATGTTCCACAGCATCTAGAACAGTGCTTGGAATCTGATAGGCTTTTACAAGAATTTGAACAAACAGGTAAATGTGCCCAAAGTTTCTTTTCCGGCCTGTACCACGCCTCTGACATATGGAGCTCTGACATGTTTGAAAGGTCATAAGGTGGGTGGAGCAAAGGGTCATTGCTACTTGAGATCGCACGTTTCTAATTGAAGTTCTGCCAGTCACTCATATGTGGATAAGGAATGTTTCCCTCCTCTCTCATACAAGCATCTCTCTAATTAAAAGACCAATCTAGTAAACCCCACTAGATGAGTTTTACATAGAAGAAAGGGGTGCTTTTGTGACTAAAATAGCAAAAGGAGACTAAAAAAAGTAATGAAAACTTTGGAGATGATTCTATAGAAGTCAGTAGCAAAGCTCAAAGAAAGGGAAGATGGGTGTTTTATTCTCTAGACCACACTGCCTCCCTGTGGGAGGTTTTCTGGAGAAGGATATGCTGAAAGAAAAGCAAATCCAATTTCACACAATTGTAAAGTGGATGTAACTAGATTCATTTATACCAGAAGTCCACTCCCAAATTCTAGGCCAGGAATGGCGCCAGCCGGGGACTTGTTTTCTGAAAGGCTGATGTCCACTTTTATGGATTTTTGTTCACTTAAAAATAAGTGGTCCTGGGAATGATTTTTGCAAATGTCAACAAGACCAAGAAATGAAATAACCGCAGTCTAATTGTTTTGTTTTTACTACTTTGAATAAGTATACTTAGAAGTCTTAATCATTTAATTTACTTATGAGGAATATATGATCCTAAGATCAATGTCCCTAAAAATCAAAATCACAGAAGGAAGTTCTTCATTTGCTATGTACTAAACAACATTTTTAACTTAGCTTTTTAAACATTTAATTGCAATGATCAAAAAGTCAACACAGTCACTGAAATTAATGATTGCTCCCTGCCTGTATATCCTCCTAAAAAACATCAGATGCCCTTCCACAAGTTAAAATGGTACAATCATTTTGAGAAACACCTCAAAGATCAATTTTCAATTACCTGGTAGAAGAAGTAATTCTTCGAGTGCTGCTTTCCGAAAGAAAACAAAAATCTCATGTTTGAGGCACAAAATACATTTTTCATGATTTCAGGACTTACTTATTTAAACATGCCCCAGTTTCTAAGGGTTCACAGGCATCATTCAAGGACAGAAAACGGTCTTAGTCTTCTGTTTCCACAAAAGGCTTTGAGCAATTTCCAGAAACGAAGTAGTTGCTTAGGATCTACCTTAACGCAAATATCTGAAGGCTCTGCTTCTGAATTTCCAGAATCTCAGAAGTATTCAAATTCATGATTTGCCTATTTCCTGACCAGTTCCTTTGAAGTGGCTCTGGGATCCATGCTCCTATTTGAAATGTCCGGCTGTCTGTAAATAGTGGTGATTTCCTTGATGTCTGCAAGGCTGCTTTCTTTCTCTGACGTTTACCTGTGCTACCTCTCACTGAGACCACATATTCTTGTACATATCTGTGTTCTCTGGTCCATCCATACGGTCCTTGTTAGATGTTTACTGCTTCAACTTAATGGGAAAGGACGCATAGCCATAATATCGACTCTTAGCTGAATCTACATTTTTATTTTCTCCAAAGGTCAAGTTGTTTTATTTACTGCACACACACAAATAAAAGCTTAAAGAAATATTTTCTTTTTAATGATGGGCAATGAAAGTACATATGCCATCCATATGACAAGCATGTGACTTCTGCATGTCTGCACTAGTACTATTAGAGCAAATAACTCAGGAATTAATAAAGACAATAGTGTACATAATGTTTTCTCGTGAGCAATCAGAGGCATGAATTTGAGACAAGGCAAGAGAAAGGGTTAGCCTGAGGGGAAGCTGGGGGGAGAGGAGAGCTAAGGAAATCTGCCTGGCACCCTCTCAAAGAAGACAGGCAGACACTTATATATCGCCAACTTAAGCCAGAGGAAAACAATGGGTTGCTGACATGAGGGAAAATATGGAACAGGAAGTAAAGCAAAAATATTTTCCATTTTCTCTCCCTTATCTTATCAAACTAGGCTTAAAAGTTACAGAGGAGAGATTGTTCTTCTGAGTCAGACAACCTGGACTTAATCTGGAATTTGTCACTAAATAACTGTTTGACTTTGGCCAAGTCAACTTCCCTGGGATTGAGTTGCCTTATACTTGAAATAATAAATTAGGTAATTCCAAGGATGGTTTGGGTTCTAAAAATGAAAAGCACATTCAAACCCTGGCTGATATGGCTCAGTTGGTTGGGGTATCACCCTCCCCCCAGTTGATATACAAGTTCCCAGTCAGGGCACATACCTAGGTTTCAGGTTAGATCCCCAGTTGGAGTGTGTATGGAAGGCAACCAATCCATGTTCTCTCTCACATTGATGTTTCTATCATCTATCTATCTATCTGTCCATCTCAAGTCAATAACTGACGGTTTAAAAAAAACACATTCAAGGACAGTTGGAGAAGACTGTTCAAGGATAATTCAAGGGGATTGGGTTGAGTCACAGTTATAAGTCACTTCTCACTTTTTAATATTGAACGCAATCTTCACTTTGAAAGTCTACACACCCCTGAGATAATATTTTACTTCTTTTCATTAGAAATGGATGAAGGGGTTGGGAAGAAAATAGACATAGAAGCAAAAGAAGTAACCCAGGGTAGAAATAATCTGTGGGGGCTGAGGGGTGGGGGGAAAGGTGGATAGATCACCCGCTGGATAGCAGAGAGAAGAGGAGGGAGACCCTGGAAGAGGGAATGCGTGGAGACCTATAGGTATGTATTATCATGGTATATTCAGGTAGCAATAAGCTGTTTGGGACTGATAAACCTGACATGTAAGGAGCTAGGGAGGAATGTGTTCTGTACTAAGGGACACTGACTTTATCCTGTCTCTAATGGGACTTACTGTAGGGTTTAAGCAGGTGAGCAGAGTGGGTGAGACCATGGTCTCTCAAGCCAGGCTGCCCAGGCCAAATCCTGGCTCTCTCACTTGGCATTTGGATCATTTAGGGAAAATATTTTACCATTCTGTGTCTCGGTTTCTTCATCTGTAGAGTGTGGATAGTAATAGCACCCGTCTCATAGGGTTGTTGTTAATATCTGTGTGAGTTGATGTCTATAATATTTGTGTGAGTTGATGTTTAGACCGGTGCCTGGCACAAATAAATTACTTAACAAATATTGGTTGTGAGCATTAACAATCAGATTGTCAAGTTAGCCATGTGATGCAATGGGTATTTCTTAAAGTCTTAGGCATAAACATGTGGGGGACTGAGATAAAAGTATGAGGCAGATGTTGGACTGAGTATTTTCTATAAAGGATATTATATGATTTTCTCCTCCTGCCCCGAAGATAAAGCAAAGTCAAAATGACCTATTGAAACTCAGACAGGAAATATGTTTTGGGTTAATAATAGGGGATTGGAAATTATTTATACTGGTCAACATGACCTAGCTGAAGAAATGCTTTTATGTCATCCATCACTAAAGTTATTTTCCTAATAAGATTAATCATGAGATGAAAACAACTATCCCCTAATAAGATAATGAAAATGAAAATGAAGGCACTCTCTTCTACTATGCAACTTCTGAATTGACAATCCAGTAAGAAGCGGGTCTTGGATGCTAGAATGGAGCTAAAGCTGGGGATCCATCTCTGAGAACTAGTCCCTGGTAAGATAATAGGACTCATGTGAAGGACACACTGCCAACCTGCTGGGTGATGGTCCCATTCTCAAACCCACTCTTCTTGCTTTCCCTGGTCAGTAAGCATGGGAACCCTCACAGTGAACCCATGAGCTGGAAGGAGACTTTAAACTCATCCCTGCTATATGCAATTCTATGGGGAAGAATGCGTAAACCCAAAGGCACTTAACCTGGCATCACGAGTGAAAACATGGGAGTGCTAGAGGAAGAGGATGACTAATACAGATTCACCGTTTTCCCATTTATGTTTTTCTGAATCCAACAAACAGGTCTTTTTTCCATCTTTAAATAAATACCTGGAGTAATGAGTGCTAAACTTAGTCAAATCATGCACATGGGCTAAGGAGAATTGAAATCTGGTATCTCTCAATTAATCAACTTACCCAGGAATAATTCCAATACAGAATAGAAGCTCTATTGAAGGCAGGGGAAAAATTATCACAACAGTTCAGGCAATAGATAATAAGGGGCTGAACATGGAATGGAAAGGCAGATTGAAGAAGAGGTATCTCTCAATTACTCAAATTACCCAAAATGTTTATACTCAGCCAGTGTGCAAAGGCAACAATTATATTCTCAAGGACATCGGAGCTTAGAAAACACACTATTCAAAGAGCATTTTGGAAAGTGTCACGTAGAGATTTCTTCAGCAAATATAAATGAATCAAAATAAGAGATAATCACCGTTTAGGAGGATTTCTATGTTCTTCTGACTCAGAAGTGTAGTTGGATGATGTGCCATCAATGGACTCTGCAGCCTGGGGAGGAAAGCTTGACTCTGCTTCTTTCTGCTTCTCCCTGCTTCTTCTTCTCCATCCCCAGATCAGGAAGTTTACCTTGTGCCACCCTGTGGTCCCACAGTCCAGATGATAGTTCATCAAACAAAACTGATCCTAGTCTGTTACTGCCTTGCAAGTAACAAAGAAAACATTTAAATAATTAGACATTGTGCTGAGAGAATAAATAAAATCTATTTACCCTCCAACAAAGAACTGCATGGGGCAACATAATGACTATTTCCATTGCAAAGGAACTTGAAAGATGATTTTCTGTAACATTAAAACCCACATTGTCCAGACAAAATTGTAGGGATTTTTTCCAATATAAAAGATTAACAGGACTCCTGCTGCAGGTGTTAACTTCCCAATCACCTCTTTGTGCCATGTCCTAACAGTAAGGAAATACAAACAAGCTAACTGTGGCTATCCTGGGGGCATAAATTTTATTTCTGTACTCTTCAATTTTCCTACGATGACCCTGGTATATAGAAACTTTTTTTAATAACATAAAGAATTTTGTACAGAATTTCTGAATACATATATTAAATTGACTGTTATGATAATAATATTTGTGCCTGGGTTATAAGACAATAGACGCACATTTTCTTTCCTTTCTGAACTTTCCAAATCATCCATAATGAGATTATAAAGCATTATATAATTGTATTATATGATATATATAACTGTATTTTATAATAATTGCATTTTACAGGAGGAAAACAATTTTTATTTAAAAACTGAAAGGAATGGGATATAATGTAAAATAATATTGTGACCTCAATATTGTGAATGCAAATCAAAACAATTTTAAGCATTCAGATAATCATGGCATTCAGATAAGTCATTAGTGTGGATGTTGACTAGCAATGATGTCAAAAAAGTCAAGGAAAGAGAAAGTTAAGGGAGAATAAGACATAATCAAGTAATCAAATACTACAGAGGTCAAGAATATCAAGACTTAGAGGTCTCTGTTGGAAATGGCAAGGCAAAATGTTCTCAAAACTGCCTGGTGCTGGCACAAGAACAGATATATAGATCAATGGAACAGAACAGAGAACCCAGAAATCGACCCAAGCCACTATGTTCAATTAATATATTTTTTACAAAGGAGGCAAGAGCATACAATGGAGTCAAGACAGTCTCTTCAATAAATGGTGCTGGGACTATTGGATGGATACAGGCAAAAAAATGAAACTAGACCACCAACTTACATCATACACAAAAATAAACTCAAAATGGATAAAGGACTTAGACCTAAGAAGGGAAACCATAAAAATCTTAGAAGAAGCCATTGGCAACAAAATAGCAGACATTTGTCATAGCAATATCTTTACTGATACAGCTCCTAGGGTAATGAAAACTAAGGAGAAAATAAACAAATAGGACTACATCAAAATAAAAAGCTTCTGCACAGCAAAAGAAACCATCAACAAAACAACAGGAAAGCCCACTGCATGGGAGAACATATTTGCCAATGATATCTCCGATAATGATTTAATCTCCAAAATTTATAGGGAACTCATACAACTAAACAAAAGGAAGATAAACATTCCAATCAAAAAAAGTGGTCAAAGGACATAAATAGACATTTTTCTAAAGAGGACTACAGAAGGTCAGGAGACATATGAAAATATGCTCAAAGTCACTAATCATCAGAGAGATGCAAATCAAAACAACAATGAGGTACCATCTCACACCTGTCAGAATGGCTATCATCAACAAAACAACAGACGACAAGTGCTACAGAGGATGTGGAGAAAAAAGAATCCTCTTGCACTGCTGGTGGGAATGCAGACTGGTGCGGCCACTATGGAAAACAGTACGGCGTTTCCTCAAAAAATTAGAAATGGAACTGCCATTTGACCCAGTGATCCCACTTCTAGGAATATATCCCAAGAAAACAGAAACACCAACCAGAAAGGATATAGGCACCCCTATGTTCATAGCAGCACAATATACAATAGCTAAGATTTGTAAACAGCCTAAGTGCCCATCTGTAGATGAGTGGATTAGAAAACTGGTACATCTACACAATTGAATACTATGCTGCTGTAAAAAAGAAAGAATTCTTACCATTTGCAACCAGCATGGATGGATCTGGAGAGCATTATGCTAAGTGAAATAAGCCAGTTAGAGAAAGATAAATATCACATGATCTCACTCATTTGTGGAATATAAAGAACATTATAAACTGATGAACAAAATAGATACAGAGGCAAAGAAGAATCAAACACTCTGCCAAACTACAGCGGAAAGGCAGGGGAGGGTTGGGGGAGGGTAAGCAATCAACTGAAGGACTTGTATGCATGCATATAAGCATAATCAATGGACACAGACACTGTGGGGAGGGGGTGAGGGCATGTGCCAGGAGGTAGGGGAGGCAGGGGGGGGTGTTAGTGGGGGAAAAGGGAGACATATGTACTACTATTTGTAATCATTTAAACAATAAAAATAAATTAATTAATTAATTAATTAAATTTTTAAACAAGAAAGAAATGGTAAGGTAAGAGCTATTCCAGTAGAATGGTGATGTTACCAGTATTGAAGTTCTTGGGTTCCCCAAAATAGATATCGAGAGGAAACCCCAGAGAAATTTCCAGACAGATTTTCTTAACAGATTAAGTTTATGTGGAGCCCAAGGGAGGAAGCACAGAGGAAAGGAAGGTTCTCTGAGCAGGCTTGGGGGCTGGCTCTGCCTGGCTGCTTGAACAAGTTGAAAGAGGCAGCTTGTGGAATTTTCCATTTCAGGGTGGGGTGACTTCCTTTCCCAGCTGTGTTGCCTATAACTATGTTCTCGCCTGTGCTGGGGCGGCAAACCTTGATCAACTGTGCAGGCAGGTCGGTAGTTTAAGCAGTTAGAAGGGAGATAAAATGAGCTACCTCTGCCTTTTTGAGTAGGGAATGGAGTGGTGACATTTTTGCATTTGGTGTTCCTTCTTGCCATCTCATGACTTTGGGGTCCCAGTCCCAGATCTCTATTCTTTCTCAGTGGAGGCAGAAATCAAACGGGATAGTTTGGAGAGTGAAATGAAAGAGGAGAGGCAGGGACTTTAAAAAGTACCAGAGAGGCTGAGTGCTCAAAGTAGCTCTCATGGGGCAAAAGGGACTGTTCTCACCCAAAACATCGAAAGCAATATACTTTTGATTTTCCTTGCAACTACCTTTCTGCACTTACCCCTTAAAAATCATCCCAAATACCTTTTTGAAATCCACGTGGTTCTAATGAATCTTGCTCCACTTTTCTACAGGGTTGGCTAAACCCAGCAAGGCATTCTATTCCCCTCACACAGTGATTGGTTCATGGGTGGATAGGGGTCCTACACTGGATCAAACACAGGGATAATCAAGAGTTTTGCTAAGCATTCTGCGACACTTGCCACCACTCTGAGAGCCACATTATACGCAATGTGAACTGTACCTCTCCGGAGTGGTCCTAACAGATGTTCTCTCCTACTATGGAAAAAAATGTGCTGTGAGGATATGATGTCTACAATCTTGTGGCCACGAAGAAAGAGAGAATGAGGACAAAGGCACCATGTGAACAAAGCTGAGTGGCATGAATAAGTCACAGCAAAACAAAACAAGAGCCCAGACCAAACTTCCCCTTCAGACTGTCCTACCTCTGGACCTTTTCAGTAACATGAGCTAATAAACCTCTTTATGTGTTAACCCTGTTAAAGTTGAGTTTTCTCTTATGTACAACAAAAATCATTCTGGTGGATCCACTACCCTGCTTCCTTGTTTGTCCTCGTTGCAAACCTTCTGTACAAAGGCTGGGGTTTTGTTTGTTTTTTAAGCAAGCAGGCGGAGAAAACCACCTGCGTTGTCCAGAAAAAGGAAGGTGAAACGTTTAATGCACTATTTCAAGAATTTACCCATTCCTGGGCCAAAAAGACACCCACGGCAGGGCTTTGAAGCCCATCTTGTTGCAGATTTGAGTCGACAGGCACTGCGGTTCTGCTTCCTCTCTTCAGCTGCTCAGTCCCCGGGATGTGATCAACTATCAGGACCCTCAACAACTTGTTCTCTGCCTTTCTACCAGCATACGCTCATGCTTGTGTCTCACTTAATGTATTTCTTAGCTCGATTTCAATAATATTTCCATTTTCCCCTTTATAAGTATGACTTCTGTGTACTCTTTTACCCGGTCTAAAGAAAATGGAAAATTCTCTAGGTTAATCCTGAAACCAGGCTTCCAGTTCAAGTTTCTTTCCATGACACCACCGTACACAGATGAGTGTCCTTTCCCCTAGACAAAATTCACTGAATGCATCTCAATTTGAAGAAGGAAAATACACGCTAAACCAAAAAGAATTTAAGAAAAAAAGGCAACCCTCAAACCCAGCAAATAAGACTCTCTGCCACATTCTGGAGGGCATTAGCTTAATCCACTCTACTCAACTTTTGCCTTTAATCATCCTTTGTCTAATGTGAGGTTCTCTCCTCATGTGAAAGCTGTTAAGACACACAAGGTAAAATCAGCCCAGATTTTCTTGGTCCTGATGCTTCCCAATAGTCCAACTTGGAGCCACACAAGGTCACGTTCAACATGAAGTGTAGTATGGTGATTCCCCCCCACTGAGAGACAAAAGTACTTCAAAGAAATGCTATGGAGAGGGGGAAACTTCAGCTTGATTTCTAGCTATATAATCCTTTTCATATATCCACCCCCCCCCCCCCCACACACACACACCAACTAAATACTGAACATCTAAGAAATTTTAATCTGGACTCAGGAATTAACACCTTAAAGACATACAGAATAAAAGAAAAAGTTGAGAAGAAAATGTGTAATACATGTATTAACATCAAGAGGACATTCTATTACTAAATCTGTCTGTCATTATGAACAGAAGAGATTATATTCTATGGCCTTCAGAAATGCAGTTTTACCAGCAAGACTGCTAAGTAGTCTACTGGTTATAAAGGTAGGTTTCTGGAACACGGCCTAGAAATATAAAAGCTCACAGTGAAGAATTTTTAAATTGCTATTGTTGAAAAAAACATGAAAATGATTACCTTGCTCATCCTTACTTCAACATTGATTTCAAGATTACAAATAACCCTTAGAATATTAGAACTTATTTAAATCATACTACACACACTGTTTTAATCATACAATAAATTTGGCTATTTGACTACTAATATCCATTTTTCAAAAGTTGCTCTCCTGTAAAAACCTTAAGTACTATATAAATCAGGTCGATTTTATTTAGAGTGTGATGCTAGATCTCTGAATCAATTACTCTGAATTCTAAAAAATAAATTGATTCAATATTGGCAATAAAATATAAGAAAATATACTTGATTTGTTTGATTTACAAATATATCCCTGGATAAAGATGAAATTATTTAAAGTGTTTTAAAATGTTATCTATTCCATATTTGTGTAACCCAGGGACTCAATAACTTTTATAATACCGAGAGCCAAGAAGAAATTATTGACAAACACTTTAAAAAAAATAGCTATAGAGCAAATTGAGTTATCAAAAAAAAAGTCCTCATTATACATAAAAATTTTAAATTAGATGCTGGTTAATTATACTTTTTTCCCCCTGAACATTAACTACATGTGACCCATGTGCTTAAGAAATTGTGATATGTGACTCAAACATGAAATTCTACCCGTTTGTACCAAAGATGTGTTCCATCCCTTGACACCCAGAAAAACACGTTTGAAATCCTTTTTTAACAGCTAGTAGTCCCTAAAATTGAATAATTTGCTATTCACAGTGAGAAACCACTTATATGGCATCTATATGGTGTTGACAATCAATACTTATACACATTTTATTTTATTAGAAATCTTAAGAAGTCAGTATTTTCTGTACTATATTTTTTTGAATATATTTTATTGATTTTTTACAGAGAGGAAGGAAGAGGGATAGAGAGTCAGAAACATTGATGAGAGAGAAACATCAATCAGCTGCCTCCTGCACTCCCCCGCAACTGGGGACGTGCCCACAACCAAGGTACATGCCCTTGACCGGAATCAAACCAGGGACCCTTCAGTCTGCAGGCTGACGCTCTATCCACTGAGCCAAACCGGTTATGGTTGTATTACATTTTTAATGTATGATTTGTGCTTCTTAATTAATGATCCGAAAATCAATAGCTGTTTATTTTAATTGGTTCTCTACAGAAAAAAACCTGGGTGCATTATTTGAAAGATAAAAGGTTAAGATTGGTACTTTATGAGAAAACTACCCACCAACAAGTTATTCTGGTATTTGCTGACTTAGTTGGCCTTAGTTCCTGCAGAATAGCCTAGAAATTTCCAATTGCATAGAAAGGGAATTAATATCAAAGCATACCTTGTTCCTGTGGTTTGGAGATATTTTTATAGATAAACTAGGCTATGCAAATTGTCCTATCAAATTAGAGAGTTAATAAGAGAAGCAACATAACTGATAAACATAGGCCTAAGATTTGTATGTGTCGGGTCTAAGTTGTTTAAACCTATGTACTTGAATATATTTACATAAAATAAAATTCTAATTCTAAAATAAAGCCAAAAGATGTGTCTGATAAAGAAATGGCATTTGTGCCAATTTTCAAAGTCAGTACTTCAGGAAGAAATTTTTAAAAATATATGTTCACGATCATTCATTGCAACATTGTTTTTAATAAAATGACATGCATGTATTAAGCAGTTTTGGCATTTATTTTTGCCATATGCCTTCTTATCATTACTGGGGATAATTAATGATATCTCATCTTTAATTTATATAGTTAATTACATCAGTAAATTTTCAAATCTTAAAATTATTGCATTATTGAAATAAACTATACTGTTGAAAAAAATTGTTATTCATGGTAAAGACTGATTTATTTGCTAATATAATGGTGACACTGAGGAGATTAATTAGTACCTCATTTATTTACTTTCTTTAAATCTACATAATTTTTACTTCCTGTCTCAGCCACACTTACAGAACCCACCACTAAGTCCTGTAGAAGGTTGGGACTCCTACTGAGGACCATGGCTTTGAGGAGGGCTGGTTAAGCATCGACTATCACTCTTTACTGTTTCCACTAAGGCACCATGATGTACTTCACATACTCCCTGCTGCGCTGCTGCCACATTTAATGTGTAGAACAATGGCAAGAACAGACACTACCCAGCCTCTCCTCGGGGCCAGGGGCAGACAGACCTGTGGCTGCTCATGAAACCCACATACTCTCATTTCCCCTTCCTAGGCCCCAGCATTGCCTTAATGGTCATCTGAGGGAAAGGCCTCCCCATCCCTGAGTTCCTCTCAGAGATTCTTCCTTCCTCTTCTCCTTCTAAGACCCCTAACATATTTCCTCAATGGGTCCCACTTTCAGAAGCTCTACCTAGCTTTCTATATTGCCACAAACTTTTCCTGAGCAAGGAGTGTCAAGCTGGCTACCTACTGCAAAGGCAGAAATAAAAAGGAGAAAAAATTAAACTTTTTTAAATTAAATAAGTTCAAATATTTGAAAAAGTCTCCTGTCACACTGACATTTTACTTTATAAACAATTATAGTATTACTAGAGACCCAGTGCATGAAATTTGTGCACTGGGGCGGGGGGGGGGGGGGGGGGTCCCTCAGCCCAGCCTGCACCCTCTCCAATCTGGGACCCTCGGAGAATGTCTGACTGCTGGTGTAGACCCAAACTGGCAGTCGGACATCCCTCTCACAATCCGGAACTGCTGGCTCCCAAACACTCGCCTGCCCGCCTGCCTGATTGCCCAAACAACCCCTAACCGCTCCCCTGCCAGCCTGATTGACACCTAACTGCTCCCCTGCCAGCCCAATCACCCCCAACTGCCCTCCCCTGCCAGCTATCTTGTGACAGCGTGGGCATGGCCATCTTGTGACAACATGGGAGCGGTCATCTTGTGATGATGTGGGGGCAGCCATCTTGTGACGTAAGAGCGTGAGGGTCAATTTGCATATTACCTCTTTATTATATAGGATAAGGCAGACTTATCCATAATTTCCTTTGATGCACCATCTTTGTATAGTTTTGGTAGCATATATTTTTTAAAAAATAATTTAAAACAATACCTACTCTCTGGACTCAGAGTAATTTAATAGAATTAGAATGATAAGTTCCTTGAAAGTATGCTAAAACAAACCTGTGAAACCATCTGGGCTAGGGGAAGCTGGTTTTTGAAATGATATATTCCATGATAAATGGTCTATTTAACTGTTATGTCTCTTTCTGAACTATACTGGTAATTTTTATTTTCTCAGAAACCTACTTATTTCTTTCAGATTTTCAACTTTAAGAAGTTCAAATAAGTTATATTAAAATTATTTTAATTTCCTCTTTATCTGTAGTCATTCCCCCTCTGATTTCTAATTTTGTGTATTTGTATAAAAGGTTGTTTTTAAAAAAGAAAAAATAATGAATTGTTAAACAAAACAAGTTACAGTTAAAAAAGAAAATTTACAAACAGATCTTAGAGAAAAGTAGAGATAAGCCAAATTCTGAGTTTCTTCATATGCCTTCTAAATTAACAAATGGTACCACATTGATTTTCATTTGCATGCTATCTTGAGTTCAAGTTATCCTGCTTAGGGAAAATTTATTAGTTATGTGCTTAGCATGTCTCATTGTTTAATAAACACAAAATGCTATCTGCTCAAAAGAACCAAGATGGCAGTGTAAGTAAACTCAGTATTCGCCGCCTTCCACAACCATGTCAAAATTACAACTGAGATACAGCACAACCATCATTCAGAACTATCTGAGAGCTAGCTGAATGGAAGTCCTACAACTAGAGAAGTAAAGAAGAAAGCACATGGAGACTAGTAGAGGGAAAGGAGGCATAGAAGGACTGGTCCAACACCCACATGTGGCATTTTTTTAAACAGGAGGGAGATCTAGACTGTGAGACCTTTAAAAAGAAGAAAATTTTGTCATATCCAATAGCATAGATGGACTTTGAGGGCATTATGATAAATGAAATAAGTCAATCACAAAAAGACAAATACTTCATGATTCCACTTATATGTGTTACTGAAAGTAATCAGACCCAGAAACAGAAATTAGAGTGGTGGTTGCCAGGGGTTTGAAGAAGGGGAAATGGGAAGTTATTGTTCAATGAGCATAGATTTTCAGTTATGACATGTGAAAAATTTCTAGAGATCTATTCTACAATAATGTGCATATAGTTAACACTAGTGTATAGTACACTCAAAAATTGTTAAGATAGCAAATTTATGTTGTGTGTTTTTTACATTTTAAAAAAATGCTTTGTAAACCACCTAAGGAAATTTCCCAATTTCTCCCCACCCCACTCTCTCTCTCTTTCTCTCTCTCTCCTTTATCTCCAGCTTTAAAGGTTAATTTGCACTAACACTTTTATTTCTCTCACCAATTGGTACTTCTCTGTAGAATAATATATTTGGTTTAAATTGCTTATAACCCCACTTCAAATAATAAAATTATAATATTCCAGCTATTTTCTTTTTAATAATATATCAGTGTTTTGGTCATAAAACAGCAAACTCAGGGTTAAAAGAAAAGGGCCTTGAAGAGAGAGGCTTCTCACCAAGTCTTCACTAAATTACGTACAGGAAATATTTTTATCAGGTTATATAAATTATAGGCTTAGCCCATGCATTTTAATCCTTAATCTAGACCAGTGGTCCTAAACTTTGCTTAAATATTAGAATCACCTGAGAAAATTTAAAACTCTTGCTCCTTAAGCCATGACTTGGACCAATTAAATTAGAATTTCTGAGGTTGACACCCAAGCATCAGTGGTTTTTTTAAAACTCCCCGATGGGAAAGTTGAAAACACTGGTATAGGCTCATCTGATATACAAGCCGTCAAGAATTAGGAAGTTTATTCAACCTAAGTGTAGTCATAATTTTAGTGTATCAAACAAAAAACTATAAATCTTCCAGTGAGATGATTTACTAAGTTATGTACTAAGAGAAATTCTAGAATATTTAGTGTGAAATATCCTACATAATAAAAGGATAATATGCAAATTGACCCTAACAGCAGAACAACAGGGAATGATTGGTTGCTATGACATGCACTGACCACCAGGGGGCAGATGCTCAATGCAAGAGCTGCCCCCTAGCAGTCAGTGCACTTCCACAGGGGGAGTTCTGCTCAGCCACAAGCCAGGCTGATGGCTGTGAGCACAGCAGTGATGGCAGAAGTCTCTCCCACCACCACAGCAGCATTAAGGATGTCCAACTGCAGCTTAGGCCCATGGGGAGTGGACCTAAACCATCAGTTAGACATCCTGCAAGGGCTCCCAGGCTGCCAGAGGGATGTCTGGCTTCCCCTGGGGAGCAGGCCTAAGCTGTCAGTCGAACATCCCCCAAGGAGTCCCGGACTGTGAGAGGGCACAGGCTGGGCTGAAGGACCCCCTTCCAGTGCACAAATTTTCATGCACCAGGCCTCTAGTATGTGCTATAAAGATATCCAAGTATAGAGGGTAAGCAAGCCAATTTCGATTTGAAATAGCTCCCTTTCACAGGCTATATTCTAGTTGATGATAAATAGGGCTGATCAAGGTAACGTGATAGAAATTATAAAGGACTTCTAGTCTCTCCTGTTTCTTGACTTTTTCCAAATCAATTCAGATGCCACCTTCCTGTCCCAATCAACCCCAGCCCCACTCCCTCTGGAAGGGCACAGGCTGAATTCTGAATTTTTATTTGTTTTCACTCTATATCTCATTCACATCAATATGTTTGCTACCTAAACTTCATATTAGGCTTTATTTTTTTTTCGATTTGCATATTAGGCTTTTATTATATAGGATAAGTCATGGGGATGTAATGTTCAGTGTGATGACTAGAGTCAATAATGTTGTAATGTCTAATTAAAAGTTGCCAAGAAATTAAATCTTAAAAGCTCTCATTACAAGAAAAAAGAATTCTTAATTTTGTATGGTGACTACATTTATTTCGGTAATCATCTTGCAGCATACACAAACATTGAATCATTATGTTGTATACTTGAAACTAATGTTATATGTCAATTATAACTCAATAAAAAAATTGAGACTAAACAAAGTGGATCAAGGAGGGCCTTGTAAGCAATATTTAGGATTTTAGACTTTGACATAAAGGTGGTTGAAAACCATAGGAAGATCTTTTTTTAAATTTTTTTTCTTTATTGATTAAGGTATTATTTATGTGTCCTTATCGCCCCATTGCCCCCCCCCCCCCCCAACTCATGTCCTCACCCCCCTGGTGTCTGTGTCCATTGGTTAGGCTTATACACGTCCTTTGGTTGATCTCTCCCCCTAACCCCCCCCCCTCCCCTACCTTCCCTCTGAGGTTTGACAGTCTGATCGATGCTTTATATTTTTAATTGATTTCAGACTGGAAGGGAGGGGGGAGAGAGAGAGAGAGAGAGAGAGAAAGAGAGAAATCAATGAGGTGAGAGAATCATTAATCGGCTGCTTCTTGCATGCCCCACACTGGGGATTGAGCCTGCAACCTGGGCATGTGCCCTGATCGGGAATGGAACCGTGACATCCTAGTTCATAGGTCGACACTCAACCACTGAGCATGCCGGCCGGGCATAGGCTTTGATTTTTAATTGTGTTACTATTGGCTCTCTTACAACATATTTACAAATGGAATCTGGGTTGATACCTGGATGTACAAGGGGCTGTGATGGTGGGATGCAGTTTGTGCCTCCAGCAAGGTCTCAAGTCAGGCCTGTTCTAATGGACTTGGGGAAATGCCTAGAGGAGTACGGGCTGAAGTAGCAGTCTGAACTTTCCCAGAGTTACGTGGGGCTGGTTGCAGTTGGTTTCTTCCAACCCTGCTTGGAGCATGGAAGGCCATGGGCCTCTCTTAATCTGCCCCTATGGCAATCAGATCACTCCAATAAAAGCCAGGGATAACAATTGCAAGCTACTGAGCATGGGAAAAAGTACATGGGAAGTCTCAACTCCAGGCCATGAATGAGAGGTGGGGCCTCGGGGACCTTCAGGGTTGGTGAATTAGGTAGCATCGAGGGTTGAGGATTTACCCTGGATTGAATACTTTCCATGCATTCCAAGTTTAATCCTCCCCACTAGGGGGTGGCAAGTACATTTTGAAGAGGAGGAGACTGACCCTCAGAAAGGTGAAGTGACTCTCATCCAAGGTCACACAATTATTAAGTGCTCATGGAGCCTGTGTACATTCAAAAATTTAGAAGTAACATTAAACATAAACTTTCACATTCCATAAGTATCTAAATCATGTCCAAGACCAATCTTCAAAAAAATTTGATACATAGCAGTATGTTTCACATGACTCCTTTCACTCAAACTTTAAAACATAAAGATTGAAATGCAGTACACTCATTTTCATTTTATAATGTAAAACATTAAAGAAAAGCAATAAAAGTTTTAAAATTTTATTATATTGCAAATGGTTGGGGGACGGCAGTTATTGGTTATTGAATTTATGGTTACATTTAAAATAAAACTTAATTTTTTTATTTATTTATTTTTTTAAAATATATTTTATTGATTTTTTACAGAGAGGAAGGGAGAGAGATAGAGAGCTAGAAACATCGATGAGAGAGAAACATCGATCAGCTGCCTCCTGCACATCCCCCACTGGGAATGTGCCCGCAACCCAGGTACATGTCCTTGACCGGAATCGAACCCGGGACCCTTCAGTCCGCAAGCCGACGCTCTATCCACTGAGCCAAACCGGTTTCGGCAAAACTTAATTTTTATTTTCATTTTTCTCTGGTGTATGCATTTGCTCTCTCATCTCCTAAGCTCATCAAAGGGATTTTCTTTTCAGGCAAAGCTAATTCTTTTCAGATTTGCATATTACATTCTAAATATTACATCCATAAAGCCCAGAAACACAGACTGTGGGCTGGAATATCCCAGGTGGACAGAGTCTCAAAAAGTGAAAATATAATTTAATTTGTACAGTAATGTATCAAGTGTGCATCAGATTTTTATTCTTACACTTTATAAACGTGTTTACCAGGCATATGCTATAAAATATACATAGCTGTATACCTGTGGAGAAAAGAAATACATAGAAAAGTATGATCTGTCCAAATAGCTTGGGGGGGGGGGGCGGAATAAGTGTGTATATGACATTTCTGACAAGGCTGTTTTGACACAGCTGTGTGCTGATGCAGCTGTTTTCATGCAGAAGATTTTTAAACACAGCCCCAAAAACAGGCCATTAAACTTTCAGCTGTTTCTATTAACAAGTAATGTGTGAAACAGACACTTTCTTCCCATTCTAAAATCTCTCCACAGCCTTGAACTTCACCCTGTTGTAGATCCCCACCCCCTGGGATAGAAGGCAGGGATTAAGTGGGTGTCTGGAATGAGGTGGGGTCAGAGATGGGTTGAGGATGAGGGATGGGGTGAGGTTAGGCATCATCTGGCAGACAAACTATATGTGACCAGAAGTTGTATGTTTACCACACTTACTCATCTCAGAGAGGACCATCCATCATTTTTAGCAAAGGGCTTGCTCATTCCCTGAGAATTCGCTCATATCTTAAACAGCCTGCTAAACTTACAATGGGCATACTCCCTTACATTAATAAATAAACAGAATTGTCTGTGTAAAAATGCTACTTCACCTGTTTTACATTTGAACATGTAGAGAACTCAATTGTGGATACTCCTGTTTGCAGGTTTCCTAATTATGAAAATTTGATCTGACTGGGTGTATATTGCACTGAGATGGGGGAGGATACTTGAACTACAATGTGATTTCTACACAGAAAACGTTTTGCATGTTTTCTAGCAGTTCTCTCACTTCTCAATGACATTGTTTTCTATATACAAAAGTAATGCATACTTAGCCTGGCCAGTGTTGCTCAGTGGTTGAGAGTAGACCCACGAACAACGAGGTCATGGTGGGCTTGATCCCCAATAGGGGGTGTGCAGAAGGCACCAATCAATGATTCTCTATCATCATTGGTGTCTCTATTTTCTCTCCCTCTCCCTTCCTCTCTCTGAAATCAATAAAAAAATATATATTAAACAACAACAATAATCATAATGCATACTTAAAGAATTTCCAGGATTAGATAAAATAAAAAGAGAATAGGAAAGGAATTGGGAGGGGAAATCTGTTGCACCCATACACTGTAACAAGTGATCTAAGATCTAAAAGAGAAATGTTAACACCACCATGTCAAAGGTCATGAGAGCAAAGGACTGTTTGAAACCAGCTATTTTAGAAAGGCTGCATCAACATGTCTGATTTGGAGAAATGCCAACATATGGTCACATTTATGTCCGCTTCTCCAAAAGAAGCAAAGATGTATCTTTCTCCCTTATACCCCCTTTGGCATTTTTTTATTCAATTGCTTTTATTCAATTGATGTCTCCAATGGAGTGAAATCAATAAATTATGACCTTGCTCCAAGAAAAGCTCTGGTGATTGACTTTAGCTATCTTACTAGAAAGAAAGGTCTATAAGTTGCTCACTGTGTTACAAAGGAATTACCTATCCAATTCGTTAGGACTACCTTGTGGAGGAATGCTAATTAAAGAGATAATGCTAATTTGGTTCATTGCCTAATTGAAAACACTGTTAGTGAGTGAATGGGTTCTAGCTGTCATTTAGAACAGCAAAATACATCTTTGAACTACTATGGGAGCCAATATGTAGTGATTGTTCAGTACGGAAACTATTTCTTCTGAATGAAGGATTTGGTGCTTTACCTTTGAGTTCTTTATATATCATCTGGTTTCCATTTTTTCATGGGCTTCATGCCCCAGTGAACATGTGTGTAAGTTCTTGTGCTTGGGCAATACATAATTGCCCAAACATATCATTGTGGATTCGTATATGTATGAATATACATCCACATTACTTCAAAGCAAAACTGTTGCATTAAAGTACATACACACAGGAATAGGAAGAAACTGTAACCTGCAGAGGCCATGCACAAGATAAGAAAATCAAGATTGAAATGCAAATTCCATATATTAGCTCTAAAGTAGCCACTGCAGAATTAGAAAAATGAAATTTAGAAAATCAAGAGTGTAAATAATATGTATAACATAATTACTTCAAAGCATTATCATTTCACATGGTGCTGCTTTGCCCATCTATACTAATAAAAGGGTAATACGCTAATTAGACCAGGAGACCTTTCAGACATCCTTCCAGACAAAGCCACGGTGGCGGGCCAAGGCAGAGGTGGTTAGGGGAGATCAGGCCAGGAGGGGAGAGCAGTTGGGGGCGAGCAGGCTGGCAGGGGGGTCAGTTGGAGCTGAGCAGGCCAGCAGGGGGGGCAGTCGGGGGCGAGCAGGCTGGTGGTGGGGGCAGTTGGGGCCAAGCAGGCTGGTGGGGGGAGGGCAGTAGGGGGCAAGCAGGCTGGCAGGGGGGCAGTTGGGGGCAAGCAGGCTGGCGGGCGGGGGGGCAGGGGGCTATCAGGCCAGCAAGGGGGGCATTTGGGGGTGAGCAGGCCAGCAGGCAGGTGAGTGGTTAGGAGCCAGTGGTCCCGGATTGTGAGAAGGATGTCCCAGATTAGAGAGGGTACAGGTTGGGCTGAGGAACATTTCCACCCCCCATGCATGAATTTTGTGCACCGGGCCACTAGTAAATGTATAACTTCATTAAATACCTTTGAGCCCTTCCTAAATGCCAGGCAATGTTCTAATATTAGGGATACAGTAATGCACAAGATGGACCAAGTCCCTGCCTTCAGGAAGCTTCTAGTCTAACAGAATAGACAAGACAAAATGGGTAAAGAAATAATTATATAATTTCAGATCATGATTTTAAAGAAAAATAAAGCAGAGTGAGGAAATTCAGAATGACCCTAAGGGTGAAGGATAGAGTAATGATATTTGATAAAAGACCTGAATGAAGTGAGTCAACCATGTAGCTGTATGAGGGGAAATGTCAGATGGAGGGGAAAGCAAACACAGAGGATTTAAGGCAGAAAAAGCATGGTGTACTCAAGAATCCACAAGGCTAGAGTGGTTGGAGGAGAGCAGGAGAAAGAGAGGTAATTAATGAGACAGAAGAATCCGGCAAGAACCGGATGCTGTCCTCTCCGGAAGAAGAAGCAGCAACAAGAAAGAGCAGTAGTGAAGCAGGACACCTGGGCAACGGGGAAGCCAAGAGAAGAAATGGTTTCCAGAAGGAAGAAGTAGTGCACTATGTCAGATGATGCCAAGAAATTGGTAAAATGAAGACTGAGAATTAGCCATAGACTTTTGCAAGGTGGAGTTCTTTCAGTAGAGGAGTGGAGATCCTTTCCAAGAGCTTTTCCTTACTAGAAAGCAGAGAAATGGAGTATTGGCTGCAAGAGACCTGGGATCAAGAGAGGTGTTTTTTCTAAGATGAGGGACATGGTAATGTAATAAAAGGCCAATGCAAGTTAAACAATGACAAAGGTAAAACCTGCGCTGCAGTGGAATAGTATGCAAATATCACACACACACAATTTCCAAACACTGACTTGTTCAGTAATGCTATCAGATCTTCAACTTCCTATCAAGATTTGTCTTTACTCTATAACCTAACCTACAGAGCTAATTTGCTTCCCAGAGATACCAAATGCACTAACAATATAAATTATTATAGACTTACTCAAAAATACCATCTTGAGCAACACATCAAAATAACTTTAAACTGATAATTTCAGCCACAAATAGTATATGATTGTTCACTGTTATAAGCTGAGATTCTATCAGAGTGTAATCCATGTTAACCTAACTTTTTTACGCTGAGCACTATTCTGGAGGATATGGGCAGAATATATAAATCAGCACATATATAAAACCATGCGGCTGTGTGGAAAGGGAACTAGGCTGGTATCCCAGCTCTTCCAGTTACTAGCATGACTCCCTGAGCCTCAGTTCCCTCGTTTGTACAGTGGAGGTACTCATGTCCAGCCCATAGGGTTGCTATAATAAATGAGTAAAAAATGTAAGTAGAGTGCTTGGCATATACACAATGTGCTCAGTAAATGGTAGCATTGATTTTTATTATCAGTTCAATTAGGTATGCTGTGACATATTGCCATAATTTTCTACCCTCTTTCAGTATTATTTCATTGCACAGGAGCATAATGATGTACAGTAACTCATTCAATCCTTAGGACCTGGTTCCGTACAATCAGTTGAAGGTGGTAGAGCATGAGAAAGCTGTTATCTCAGGTGATAACTAATCATGCCTTCAAAAAGAAGGCAAAAAAGATTTGCACATTAAACTTTCTACCAGAGTGAAAATCTGTTTGGAAAATAATTGTATAGAAAATTTTCCTTGTAAAAGACTTGAAAGGCTAGCGCTCTTCAAAGATGCCTCAAAGGCCACAAGGGAGGTGGGACTGTGGAGACAATGTTTGGGAGTGGGTGGGGTTCATTCTTCTTCAATCAGAGAGGATCCACTCTCATCTGTGTATACAGTGGACTCTGCATCAGATTCCATTTGAAGAAATGGTCTTGAGCTAAAAGGAAATTTGAAATTCTGCCCTAAATGAAGAGTTAAGGCTGCAGTGATTCTCTCACTACAAGTATTTTTCACTATAATTCTACAAATCACCAAATTTGATTTAATCATTAAACCAGACAGAAAATTAAATTCCAAGCACAATACATAATCCAAGTTGAGTGAGGCTTAAAATTTCATGAGCATCATTGAGAAGGAAGTTGATAGATATGTCAAATTGTTTATGACACACCACATCATTAAAGACAGAAGTAAAAACTTGCTTTGTTTTACTTCTTGTACTACACTGTCCCCTACAGTAATGGGATTTTCTCCTCTTCAGTAGTCCCAAGGATAACTGTGAGTTGGAAAAATAACTCTAAATTTCTTCTTTCAAATACTCATTACTCATCTGAACCTCGAGGGAGAAATTCTCACACACTTTCTTAAGGTGAGGACCACATGATTCCCATCGCTTAATGGAATCACCCTCCTCAAACCCAACAAAAGGCTTTAAGCAATTTAGGTGTTCACAGTTCCATAGCCAAAGCTGTTGCCTTACTGTCCTCTGCATGTTTTTTCCTCCATTAATACTGTTGTAAGCTATTTGTGGTGCATATCCATGGACAGGATACTCCATAGAGCTTCTTTTCTCTTACCACTATGTCTACCCAGAGCACTAGAGTTTCCTCACTCAAATAATCTTCTACATGGTACAGGAAATGTGCACTAGTAAATTCATGTATAATAGGCCTAGTGCTATTAATCATGGAGGCTTATAACATCAAGTGATTTATTATGTCCAAAACGTTTCAAATGTGGAATCCCTTTTACCTTCAAAAATATCCATTGATTTCCACTTAAGAGTAATTGCACTTTTTATATCGGAACATTGAAAAAACACATAATGGAAAGAAGACATTATTAGTAAACCTAATGAACTCTTATGCTTTCCTAATTATAAGAGTAGGTTTATGTATGAAAATAGTATAAATATGTGTGAAATATACCATATATTCAATATACAAATAAGTGTAGCACAACCATGGGTTTATAGAGCCTCCCTTCTAACTCTGGGCCCTCCAGAAATCCTCACACTACATTCCATAAACTATTGGCAAAGGAGAAAGGACATGGTCTCTAGAATCAGAACATCCTTGTTTAAATCACAGATCTGCCTCTGGCCAGCTGAACTTACCCTATATAATTCCTTGCTTCCTTATATGAGAATTCTAAGTTTGGGATAAAGGCTGTGTACATTAAAATATATATAGCTCTGATGGGCAATTGTATTAATGGCTAATATTTATTGCATGTTTATGTAATATACATTGAACTTAAACTTTTTGCATATCTGTACATTTTAAAACAAACCTGTAAACCACAAACAATCCCCTGAAGTCTACTGTGGTGGTCAAGAGAACACACATCAGAGTCCATGCACTGGGGTCAAATCCAGGCTCTGAGCACCAACATCTACTAGCGGCAGGACCAAGCACAAGTTATTTAAGTTCTCCAATATTTTCTTCTTTGCCTGTAAAAGGGGATAACAATGGTCATTACTTTATAGAATAATATTTGGCCAGTTCTTAATATAATGAAAGCAAATGTATTTAAGTATTAGATATTATTATCAGTTTACAGGTGAGGCAGTTAGGTTTGGTAAATTAACTTGCCCACGGTAAAGAAAGGCAGAACTGGGCTCTAATCCAGTGATGGTGAACCTATGACATGCGTGTCAGAGGTGACAATCGAACTCATTTTTTTGGTTGATTTTTCTTTGTTAAATGGCTTTTAAATATATAAAATAAATATCAAAAATATAAGTCTTTGTTTTACTATGGTTGCAAATATCAAAAAATTTCTATATGTGACACGGCACCAGAGTTAAGTTAGGGTTTTTCAAAATGCTGACACGCTGAGCTCAAAAGGTTCGCCATCACTACTCTAATCAGATTTCTCTTTCTAACGCTCACTTTATAGGTGTAGGCTTCTTTCAGTCAGATACTAGCTCCTCCTCCCAAGATTCCTATCTAAGTTCAATCCTCCTGGGAAATTGAAAGGTATAGGCAACTCAATCTAAGCAATAGGCAGCTGTAATGGTTTCAATCACATGCCAATTTACACAGGCCACCAGGAAAATGTACTCTGTTTTCCCATGGGAAGCCCCTTCCAGGGAACAATGACAATAGCTAGAACAAGTGAGGCAACATAGATTTGCAAACCCTTGGTTTACTGTACTGGTTGCAACTCAGCCGTGGGTGAGACAAGCAGCAGGCACAGTACCCAGAAGCATGTGAGCACACAAACCAAGTAAATCCTTGAACACACAGCCCAGATCTACCCGCTATGATTACTCATCTTCCCCCGCTACACAAATCTCTCTGAGTTGCCTTTGCCAAGTTTCCCCCAAGATGGAGCTAACCCAATCAGGTTTTCACATATTTTCTAACGATTGATTTATGTAAGAATTGTGACTAACATAAGGAAAATGGCCTCTTACTAAGACAACTCAGAGTAGTGCAGGCACAGTTAAGTCTTGCAGAAACCTGTTCTTGCCTTGGTTGAACCCTACATAACGCATCCTATTCCTATGGTACAAGCATCCAGAAACAAGGCAGACCCCTTCCTCTATATCTCATTGGCCAGACTTACCTTATTGCCAAAGACACTTCCACGCAAAATCCTCAGCCCAATATACTTCATTATTATTAATTTGACATGAAACTAAAATTAAGAACGCAGCTCTCAATGTCTCTCATAAGATCTTTTACCACAGCCCAGTGTGATTACAATCCTTATACTGCTATTTTAGTACATCCCAATTCTACCAACTGGCCTGGATACAATCTCTCCTCTCCTCCAATACAATGGCATCTACTTCTCATCAATATTATGTGGGACTTTCAATCTGAACTTGACTTAAAAAGTATCTGAAAATTCCAAGGCACAAATTATAGCAGACCCGATGAAGTTCTCAATGTCAGTGAACTTTTTTGTACATTTGTATGATGCAAAGACTAAACTTTGATTACACACCCTCAACGACCTTCACAGTCTGCTTTCTCTCCAAATAGCCCTAAGGGTTATTTAATTTTTTGTTTTAGACATTCCTTCTCAAAATAAAAGATTTTAATTTGGGAGTTGGCCTCAAGCTTACCCATACTCCCTCATTTTTGAGAATATCTTAGTAGAACAGGCTTTTTGAGCAGTACCACAAACCTCTTCACTATGTACCTCCGTTAGAAAAAAATTGTCACTTAAGTACAAGCAAAGTGGATTGAAATGTTATCAGTAAGTACAAATAAGCACTGAACTGAAAGCTAGGTTCCTATTACCATTGAGATTGTCAATATGATCTTTTTAAAAATTATAATCAAAATTTCCATCAGAAACACACAAAGTCCTTTTTGCCAAATTGAAAATCGCAAAACCGGTACAAAGAGAATTCCCAAGTTTTTGAAAGATCATTATGAACCATAAGATTTTTTAAATTACTTTTTAAAAATATTTTGGCACTACCCCTTGAAACAAGTTGAAAGACAAAATAAGCTAAACTGTGAAGCCTATAACGAGGGTACTCAAGTCAGCCAGTTCCTTGCCAAAATAGTCCCAGATTCATAATTCTGTTGCATTGCTCTTGCCTTTCATGTCTGAAGAATTTTCCTTTAATTAACTAACTCTTTTACAGTGTGGGGCTGCGCAGTATTCTGAAGGCCAGCTTGGAACTTAAGACAACTAATGACAGTGCGGTTTCCCACAGGCAGGCAGGCCCTCAGGGAGAGGTGAACAGATTAGCCAATTTAGGGCCTTCTTCTCAGAGCCCCAGATCTAACGATCAAAAAAATAGCTGAGAGACAACAAAGGCTCAATCTGGAAGACACCCAGTCAAAGCTATTTTCTTCTCCAACAAAAACTCAAAACAGGTGTATCACTTTTATTTTTTATCTTAACTCTCTGATAAACTCTCTGAACTTTCTGCCTATATACAATGACTAAATTTAACCACTAATTCAACCAAATGGTTGGCAATTAAGTCAATCACTATTATTATTAATTATGCAATAATAACCACAGAGGGGTTTAAAAGTTACTTCCATCCAGCTGGAGACCAAAGGGCCAAGAAGCCTTACAAAAGCATCTGCAAGGAAGCTGAGGGAAGGGATTTCATTTTTTATAATCTTGTAAGGTCTCAGGTTTTAAGGCAGCTTGCTTTGTAAACACACACTAAGTCAATCAACTGGCCTGCCAGTTTCATTAATATCCTTTCTTGAAGGTAGGGAGATAAAGTATGAAGAATGAAAATTTATTTCAGGAGCTATACTAGGAAGCACTTTGTTAAAAGGAAACAGACACATACCATCACCTGAAGGAAGCTGATGATTTTGAGTAAAATGGCTTCCCAGCAAGTCCCTTTCTAAACAAAATCCTATTTATCTTTTTAAAGTACTGAATGATCAGCCCCATGACCTGAATTATTCTTCCCAACTTTTATCTCATATACATGTCACAATACACCCAGAAGGTATGTATTTTCCCCTTCCTTTTGTAGACAAGGAACATAGAAACTGAGTTTCAGAGGGGTTAAGCAACTTGCCCAAGTTTGCGGTTAGTAAGTTGCAAAGGTGAAATTTGAACCCAGATGTTTCTGATTCCAAAACAACCCCTGTCTACAATTAGATAGGTGTACTATAAGGAATAACTACCTAGTCAAACATTATAACATCATACTTCACTTTTCATAATTTCTCATCATCTTAATTGTCTATCATGAAAAAGGTGCTAGCCAGAAAATAGCATTTTTTAAATGTTCAAAATACAACATAAATTAACATCTAACCATAAGCTGTATGTAGGTCCTAATTTAACACAAAAATTTGTAGTTCCTGACTTTTTTAAAAATATATTTTTATTGATTTCAGAGAAGAAGGGAGAGGGAGAGAGAGAAACATCAATGATGAAAGAGAATCATTGATGGGCTGCCTCCTGCACACCTCACACTGGGGATGGAGCCTACAACTTGGGCATGTGCCCTGACCCGGAATTGAACTGTGATCTCCTGGTTCATATAGGTTGATGCTCAACCACTGAGCCACACCAGCTGGGTTGTTCCTAAATTCTTGACTAAAAAATCTTCAAGGATGTTTCTGATTTTAAATGAAGAGATATCATTCCAAGTGGCTGAGTCTCAGAGGCAGTAGAAAGATTATTTCCTTTAAAGAAAAATAAATATTCTCTTCATGATATCTAAAATTTCTTTAATCCTTAATATAGTTGCAAAAGAGGTAATATATATATATATATATATATATATATATATATATATATTAGAGGCCCGATGCACAAAATTCATGCAAGGGGCTCAGCCCTCACAGCCCCGGCTGCCTCAGCCCTCCTAGCCCCGACTTCGTCCAGAAGGTCATCCAGAACGTCGTCCGGAAGGCCATTCTGCTATTCGGTCTAATTAGCATATTAGCTCTTTATTATATAGGAGATATATATATATATATATCTCCTAAGATGTGAATGACAGAGCTCATAACCTTTCCTGAAAGCATGTTTTTGAGATGGAAGAGTGAACCAAGGCCCTAGAACAGTGGTTCTCAAACTTGAGTACCCATCAGAAGCACCTGTACCCCATTATTTAATCAGTTCATCTGCCATGGGGCTAGAGAATTTGCATTTCCAGAAAGTACCTACATGTTGATGGTGTTGCTGGTCTCTGGACCACACTTTAAAAACCTCCACTGTAGTCTGGCCAGTGTTGCTCAGTGGTTGAGCATCGACCTATGAACCAGGAGGTCATAGTCCGATTCTGGGTCAGGGCACATGCCAGGGTTGAGGGCTCTATCCTCAGTAGGGGGCATGCAGGAGGCAGCTGATCAATTATTCTCTCTCATCATAGATGTTTCTATCTCTCTCTCTCTCTCCCTTCCTCTTTCTGAAATCAATAAAAACATATTTTTTAAAAAGAGTGAGAGAGGGTGGGGCGGGGGACAGGGTCAGGCTAGAAGGGGTCAATGGAGAAAAAAACGGACATATGTAATACTTACAACAATAAAGATTTTAAAAAACAAAACAAAATTAACCTTTAAAAAAAACAAAACCTCTGCTGTAGAATGACAAAGGCAAATTAAATTAAAGCAGGTATTAATAGATGCTTCTCCATTGGTGGCTAAATAGATTTTTAAGTAGTAATTTGAAAAATACTACTTCCTCATCTCAAAATACTTCACGCTTCATCAGGAGTTAAACGAAGGTAGGGGATGGCTCATTTAGTCAAGAATGGAAAAGAACTAAAATTCAGAAGCTTGGATTTCTCTGGGCATGAGTGTGTTTTGGGTTGTGCTGTGTTTACTCTTGGAAAAATGTGGCATCCCGTTTTTATTCTCAAAGGGTTTTAAATGCTTATTAAAAAATGTTCTTTGAAATCAAATAGCTCTTTAAAGGCTGTATTTTGATGATTTGATTGTAAATGAATGAAAAGCATATGGATTAAGTCACACATGGTTTTAAAGAATTACAGGCAAAAGTGTTTAAAGAGACACACTGAGAGTTTACCAAATTCAAATGCTTGAAAGAAAAAGTCACAGGATAGAGAAAAACAAGCTGTCTTTACTTTAACTGGAGGAATAAAAAGCCTATATGTTAATATCAATATGTTAAGAATTTGAGCATCACCCTTAAGTACCTGAATTTATTATTTCTGCTAAAGATCTAATATATATCCTCATAGTATTCCAGATTAAGCTAACCCTCCAAAGCATACTTATAAAAACAATTCAATACCATTTTGCCTTCTAACAATCACTGAGACTCCACACCTAAGATGACTATTGTATTGTCATTAGTGAATCCTTTGTATATACAAAATAAATGTGGTAAAGAATATTTTTAGGTCTTAACTAATATTTGCTCTCTTAGAGGTTTACTTTTTCCCCTCCCAAAGCACATTCTAGAACAGTGGTTCTCAACCTTCTGGCCCTTTAAATACAGTTCCTCATGTTGTGACCCAACCATAAAATTATTTTCGTTGCTACTTCATAACTGTAATGTTGCTACTGTTATGAATTGTAATGTAAATATCTGATATGCAGGATGGTCTTAGGCGACCCCTGTGAAAGGGTCATTTGACCGCCAAAGGCGTCGAGACCCACAGGTTGAGAACCACTGTTCTAGAACAATGCTGTCCTGTGCTAATGGCAGAGTGAAAGGATAAGGCACTGCTGAAGAAATTCAAAGAGGGGATCTACTTGGCTTTGTGTTTCAAAAACAATGAATTCAAGGGAGCCAAGAACAAATAAAAAAAAGTTTGAGATTAGGGATTTGAACAGATGGGTTTCTATGGCTGTGGGGAAGGAAATGGAAGATGGGTAAATGGTGAAGAGAGTGGATAAGAGGCTGGACCTAAAAGACATAGAGACTGAAATGCAGGACCCCTTATGAAAGCAGAGTTAGCATCTGGGCTGCACTTGAGAGAAAGCTGAACATGACCTCTGCTCTATATAACCACAGCATCGTTCCCTCTCCCACAGCAGTTAGAGCCCTTTTTCTGGTGGTGTTCTCAATAGTACTGATTGATTCCTTCTGCTCATTTCCCATGGTCAGTTTTTCCGGAAACTTGTCTATGTTATGAAAGTAATGTGTTATTAAATTTTTCAGAGAACCAGATTTCAGTTTTAATGATCATCTCTGTTGGTTTTTGTATGTTTGCTTGCTTTTTGTGTCATTTTCATTATTTCCTTTCTTCTACCATTTTTGCGTTTCTTCTGTATTCTTTTCCTAACCTTATGAGTTTAAGGTTTAATATTTTTACATTAATTTTTTTAAAGAAATACATTTTAGGCTACAAATCTCCCTCTGAGTGCTACGATAGCTGCATCTCACTAATTTTCATATGCACAAGTTGTATTGTTATTCATTATAATTATTTCAAAATTCCAATTTCTATTTCTTAGTTACCTAGAATTATGTTTTCTAGATTCAAAGTATATAAGAATTGTTTTTAAATTTTTTAATTGTTGATTTATAATTAAGGGTATTTTTTACAAGGAATGTAGTCCCTATGAAATGAATTAGTTGGGCAATTTTTAAATATGTTCCATAGTTGTTATTGGGGGAAAAAACATGTTCTCTAATTTTGGAGCTCAGTTGTATCTTAAATTTGTTAACCATATCATTAATTTTTTCTATGTAGTTATTAAGGAAGTATTCATTTCTTCCTATTTTTCCAAGTGCTTTTATTAGGATAGAATTTTGTCAAGGGCTATTTTTAGCATCTATAGAAATATTCATGTGATTTTTTTCTCCTGAGACCTATTATATAGTGAATCATATTAATAGATTTTCTAATATTGAATCATCTTTGTATTCTTGATAAAAAATCATACTTTTTATTATGGTCATGGCTTATTATTTCCTTAATGTGATGGTGGAGTCTATTCATTAGTATTTTTTAAAATATATTTTTATTGATTTTAGAGAGGAAGGGAGATGGTGAACGAGATAGAATCATCAATGATGAGAGAGAACCACCCCACATTGGCAACTGAGCCTGCAACTCGGTCACATGCCCTCACTGGGAATGAAACCATGACCTCCTGGTTAATAGGTCGATGCTCAACCACTGAGCCATGCTGGCCGGGCTATTCATTAGTATTTTATTAAGGATTTTTGCATCAATATTCACAAATGATATATCATCATCTTTACCGTGATTAGGCACCACTTCATTTAAAGAAAACGGATGTCTTTTCTCATTTTTTAAAATTTTCTATACTCTAAAACAATTATGTAGCATAAGGTTTATCTGACCCTTAAGGTTTTGGTACGTTGCCCCTGTGAAAACTTCTGGGCCTGGTATTTTCTTGTTTGTTAGTTATTTGATAACATGATTTCTCCTATAAATATTGGTCTATTTATACTTTTTTTTTCTACTGGGATCAATTTTGGTAAATTTAATTACACTCTATTATCAGTGTGTAATGTCAATATATATCCAAAAGATTTGCCTCATTATGTTCTTTAGCTCTTCTATATAGGGGTGGGTAAAAGTAGATTTATAGTTATTCATGTGGAAAAATATATAATACAAGAATAAATAATAATACCAGAATAAAGTCTGTTTCACATACTCACAACTTTAAATGTCCTTTTTCCCACCCTTGTATAGGGTGTCCCAAAATTCACGCAAGAAGTAATTTTGATATAAAACACAGGTTTATAATTTAAAAATGTAAATTTTTTATTGATTCATAAAGTATACAGTATGGGGTTATGTATGAAATAGCACATCGAGTAAATGGCCTCCACGGCTTTGCTGGCACATACACAAAGCTGTGGTCTTCATTGGTCTTCATTGTCCCTGCTCCTGGGCCATAATTGGTACTTGGTAATGCTTATCAAATTGAAGGGATTGAAATCAAAGGGCAACAGATATTAGAATCTGATTCAATAAACCAAGTAAAATTAGACTTTTATTTTTTGTTGTTGTTGTTGTTAATGCTCACACAAAATTCAAATCTTGCGTGAATTTTGGGACACCCTATATGTACTTACCATTTTTAGTCCATTTGATCTATTTTGTGTTGTGAGTGATTTATTGAAGTGTCTAATTTTTTTTTTTTTTTTTTGCTTTGGCACTTGTAGTGGGATGAATAGTGTCCTCTGAAAAAGATATGTTCAACTCTTAACCCTCTTTACATATGAAATTGGGTCTTTACAGATATAATTAATCAAGGATTTTCAGATGAAATCATCCTGGATTTAAGATGCATTCTAAATCCAGTAACTCATGTTTTTATAAGAGAAATGACAGATAGACACAGAGAGAAGAAGGTCACGTGAGGACAGGAGCAGAGATTGAAATGATGCAGCTGTAAACCAACGAATCCCAAGGATTGTCAAGAGCCATGAGAAGCTAGGAAGAGGCAGAAAGAATGCTTCTCTACAGATTTCAGAGGCAGCATGGTCCACAACACCTTGATTTCAGACTCTGGCCTCCAGAACTGTGGGAGAATGCATTTCTGTTACTTTAAGTCACCAAGTTTGCAATAACTTGTTAAGGCATCTCTAAAAACTAATACAGCACTTAACATATAACTAGCTGAATAGAAAATAATTCTATCTTATTTTCTTCTCTTGAGTTTTTTTTAAATGCTACTGAACTATACTTTGATTTATTTTGATAAATCTGAAGTTAATTTAATTTTCTTATGCTTATAAATAATTCACACCTAAAGATTTTTAATTTGTCTTTAGAGTCTTGTAATTTTACTAGAATAAGTCACAGACTTTATTGTTTCAAATCAGTTTTCTCAGATTCACCATGGGCCCTTTCGATATTTAGGTTTAGGCTTTCCTCTCATTTCTGTAAGTTTTCTTGGATTATAGTATTAAATATTAGTTTTGTTTCATTACTATGTTTTACTTTTCACTGACTTTAATTATAACTTACTTGAATTTTCATTGTCTTCTAATCTAATCACCTTTCTTGGCCCTTATATTTCTTTCTTTATGTTATTTTCTCTTGTTTTCTTCTCTTAAAAAAAAAAATGCCTCTTGCCCTAGTAAGTTTGGCTCAGTAGATGTCAGCGTGAGGGCCGAAGGGTCCTGGGTTTGATTCCGGTCAAGGGCAGGTACCTGGGTTGCAGGCTCTTCCTTGGCCTGGGCTCTGGTCGGGGCCATGCAGGAGACAACGAATTGATGTGTTTCTCTCACATGGATATTTCTCTCTGTCTTTCCCTCTCTCTTCCAATCTCTCTAAAAATCAATGGGAAAATGTTCTCTGGTGAGGATTAAAAATAAAATGCCTCTTATTAAATTGTCATTTAAGTCTATTCTCCATTGGGCATCTTGTAACTTAATCTTCACTTCTGAGATTGTTTACTTTTCCTTTAATGTCTTTCCCAATTTCAAACAACCCTCTTTACATTTTTTACATTTTTATAATTCTGTTTCTATTAATTGAATTTTGATTCTGTTGGTTTTTTTTAATAACTCCAAATGATTGTTTTATATTAAATTTAGTGTAGAGTATTGCATTATAGTTTTCTTCTACTTATTGATTAATTATTTGGGAGAAATTTTCATCAGTTGAAATAGTTTTAATTTTACTTTTTATTTTTTCTTTACAGCACCTTCCTTTGGAGTTTGGTTTTCCTCTGTGAAGCATTAGAATTTCTAGTTCACAATCACCCTCTTCAGTCAGTAGAGTGAAGTGCCGTTTCTTTTTTCGTTTTTTTTAATATCTTTTTTTTTTATTTCAGAGAGGAAAGGAGAGGGAGAGAGAAATAGAAACATCAGTGATGACAGAGAATCATTGATTGGCTGCCTCCTGCATGTCCCCTACTGGGGATCGAGCCCGAAACCCAGGCATGTGCCCTTGACCGGAATCGAACCCGGAACCCTTCAGTCCGCACGCAGTCCAACGCTCTATCCACTGAGCCAAACCATTTAGGGCAATGTGCCGTTTCTTTAATGGGTGACATTGGTTGGATGAAAGGAAAGAGTTGGCTTGGCTTTTTTTTTTTTTTTAATTTCTGTATGGTTCTTAATTCTTCCCTCTTACTTCCTTCTTTTGCTTTTCTTCCACTTTCTCATGGGCTCCTTTTCTCTATTTACCTCGTTTCCCCCAGAAGCAATGCTTCTACAAGGCAGTTACCTCCAGTTTCACGCACATTCAAGTCTGTTCTTTGTAACAGCTGCTGTGAACTAAATCTCAGATCTTGGTTCAACATTTAGCCCTCAATGTTGGTCTTTTCTTTTTTCAGAGGAAATTTTGCCTCTGTGCTACAGCTATGCCTGTGGAGCTTATCTCTCCCACTTTGGGTGCCCACAGACCAGCAGTGGCAAGCAGAACTCCATTGTCAGCCCTGTTTGAGTTGGTACTTACTTCTCTACTTACAGGTAATTTGAAGCTTGTGATAGTCTCTGTTTCCTAGAAATACCGAGGCATGGAGTATGTATGTCTCCCTTGTCTTCTTTTTATTTTATTTTACAGTTTTGGAAAAAAGTTTGTAAGAGGTCTGGATTTGGTGGTCATCATTATTCTAGAGCCAACCAAAATTCTCCATTAAGCTCATTGCATTTTTTGAACTCATGTTGTATGTGTATTCGACTCTCTCATACTGGCCTCCATGTCTCTTACTTTTTATTTGTATTTATATAATTTTTAATTTACATTTTTTTCATTTTCATTTTCTAATTTTTTGTCTCTGCTATACAGTATAATATTCTCAAATAAATCTTGTAATTCACTAATTCTCCCTGCAAGTGTGTCTAGTCTGATATTTAACTCTCCCGTGGAGAATTTTTTCTGAAATTATCCTTTCATGACTCCTGGCTTTAAAAGAGAATAATTTATGTATTTCATACTTCATAGATATGTACTTTAAAGTATTAAGATTTTTAAAAGGTTATAGTGCTTCAGACAGTGTCCTGATACACAGTAGGTACTCATTAAATGTTGGTTGTCTTTATTGTGTATTAAGGATACTCAACTCTAGCTCTCATGCCCATAGGATCTTCAGCCTAGACTTCTCTTTCTCTACAAACATCAAAATCCCAATTTTCAGCCATTTAGAACTAGATCTATTTTCCAGAACCCGTCATCCAATTTGATTTCGGCTTCCACACATCCCTCTAACTTTCTGGAAGCTCTTTTGGATTCTGGCTTGGTTGTGTGTCCAAAAATTCCTTTATTGCATTTTATATTAACAGAAATAACAAAAACTAAAATATGTATAGCACTCTTAGTAGCCTCCATTTAAAAGTCAAGATAACTGGCTGGTGTTGCTCAGTGGTTGAGTGCTGACCCATGAACCAGGAGGTCACAGTTAAATTCCAGCTCAGGGCAATTGCCTGGGTTGCAGGCTTGACACCCAGTAGGGGGTGTGCAGGAGGCAGCTGATTGATGATTATCTCTCATCACTGATGTTTCTACCTCTGTATCCCTCTCTCGCTCTGAAATCAATAAAAAAAGAAAGCTACCTTTTTCATCCACTTCTGATAACAAGTTCCCTGCAGTGACACTCTGGACTTATCTTAACAGCTCCCCTGTAGAATTTATATCTGTCCAAACTCTGAGAATGGGTTTGGTTCCTATCTTTTCTGTCTATTTGGATAATCTTTTTACAATATCCTAGGACAGTTTAAGTTCTGAAGAATAAGGTGAAACTCTTGCCAACTCCATGCCTGGGGGAAAGGTGGAACACTCCCACACACATCTGTGTACAGGACCAGCTTAAGCGCTTTGAGTATAATTGTTTTACACTATAATTTTGCCAACTATACAAAAAGAATTATACTAAGAAGGAAAAGCTTCACACTCACACTCTTGTCAGGGAATTTATTTTATTTCTGAAACCTGAAAAGAAATCATTCAAGCCAAATAATAAATAAAAACAAATTGGCAGCAAATAGGAGGTAGGAGGAAACAAAGAAATGGAGACGAAGAAGGAAGAGGAGGCACCAGTTCCAGCATATTACAGTGCAAAGAGGAGAGACATTTTATCATAGCCATGGTTGGCCAGCAATCCGTGCTGTAAAAGCTTTTTGTAAAGCCTATGGGTCAAAGACAGCAAGGTTTCCTGCTAAAAGGGGGCCCAGCTGTGAATGATGTAGGGGAGAAAAAGAAGGGTCCTAGGAACTGAGCACAGCGCTGGGCAAAGGATGAGGCAGAAGATGAAGCTAGAGGCCAAGGCACTGAGGAAGCTTGGAGCTGTTAACCATGTTGTTGCAATGTCAAATGCAAAATAACTCAAAAATGACCAAAAATTATCAAAAAGTTTGGATTTTTGTTGTTGTTTGTTTTTATTTTCTGTGGAACCTTGTGAAAGGGTTGAGTTTTGCACCAAAGTTTGTAAGAAGCTGATATGGATCCCGTGAAGACAGGGGGAAATTCCTACATCTGGGTTATGGTAGGAATTGGGTCTCTTAAAAGTTTATAGAAGGATTTGGGTCTCGATGTAATAAAAATGCTAATGTCTATAGTGGGAGGAAACAAATACTTTTTTTCCTAAGAAAAGATGGAAAAACTGGAGAAACAACATTACAAAATGTTGTTGTTTAACCAGGGACTCTCTTCATAGCTCCCTCAGTGGCTTCAGCTGGAGACAATGGCCCTCAACAATGTTGTACTAAGTATTGAAGGTGTGAGCCCCCTCTCCCAGGACCACCATCGGTAGGAATAGAATTAATACTTGCTAATCAGCCCAGTATTGCATTGCCTTCAGCAGTACAGGTGGCCAAATCTAGATGAAATGCAGAAATCACACATCCCTTCTATTTCTGTGTGTTCTTGCCTAGTAATCTATAATTCTCCTGGCTATAAATTGTTCCTTCCTAGCAACACATACCATGATTTCAATGGCCATTCTTATTCATTAATACCAGCTGCTTAGCAGCGCCTGAAGGTATCAGGAGAAATATGTGTATGTGTAGATGTTTTTACCATATGGTCTTTTAAATGCCGATGAAGCCCTTTCATGTCAAGCTGGGGTTGGCCAGGCACGATGTGCACACAGCAGAGACCAGCAAAGTGAAAGGGGGATCAAGGCTTCCTACAAAAGAAGAGTTCCTTTCTTCCTGTCGCTATTGACTTATGATCTTCTTTATACCTAGTTACCAAAGCTATCTTAACATATCTCAGGCAGTGTTACCGCTGTGAATTTTTAAAGTGTGTTGCAAAGATTATTCCTTATTGCAAGCATTGAACCCAAAGGCAGGGGGTATGATAACTCTTTCAACACAAATAAAATCTCTTGTTCCAGAGTTGTCAGGTTGACAGTTATTCACACTACAATTTCTTATTTGAAAGTCATGCTCAACAATAAGGTTTTATCAGAGCTGTTTCTATGATGTGGAATTTATTCCATTTTTCAGTAACTACTAACTGCCCGTTCTGGTCCAGACACTACATTATGTTCTGAGGACACTGCAGTGAATAAGTGTTCATACATTGCCAACCCTAGGGGAAAGCAAATGCAGAGTGAAAGATGTGCGTGCAGTGAGTCTGATGGAGAAAACAATAGGATGTATACAACAGTGGGCCTAACCTAGTCTGCAGAGACACAAATGAAGAAATCCTGGAGGAAGTGATCTCTAAACTAAGACTTCCCAAGACAAGCGTGGGGGTTAGCTAAAAGAGTGGGAGAAGAGTTTTCCTGGAAAAAGGAACATGTACATGAGCAAAAGCCCTGAGTAGCAAGGATAATGTCTGTTCGAGCTACTTGCAAATCTTTAATGTGGCTGGAGCTGAGTGACTGTGTGAGGGATGGCGAGCAATGAGTCTGGACACGCACACTTTTCTGATCAGGGTAAGGACATTTGACTTTATGCCAAAGGCAATGGGAAGTAACGGGAGCAGGAGAGTGGCGTGATCGGGTACAGTTTTAAATGATCACTGTGGCAGTAGCTGGGGAAGGGGGACGAGCGGATAAGTTGCTGATGGTCTGGACTAGAGGGTAGTTTTGAGGATGGAGAGAAGTTGCAAGTCTGTGGTATGGGAGTGATAAATTGCATTTTAGTTCCCAGGTACTGATTTCCCCATTCCACCAAACATCTCCTGTCCCAAACTACACGCATTATTCGTCCCATTCTCTCTGTGCTAAGAAAGCTCTGCCAGGTACCAGAAGCCATGGCTTTTAATAATGATGAGGGCTAGAGCCTCAGATACAGCTGCCAGGGCAAATGGACCTGAAGCAGACCAATGCAAACCTGATGGCATAGGGTTATGGAACCTCCTGTGGGATCGGAATGCGGATGACAGCGGGGGGGGGGGGGGGGGGGGGGGTAGTAAGAAGTGGATGGAACAAAGAATCACAATCACCCCTTAACCTGGCACCAAACAGTGCTGAGAAGCACACTCCCTTTGGTCAGTGCTGTGCGCACCAAGGAAGTCCTACATAGCCAGACTTCCTTCTGCAATACAGATCTTAAAGTCTTGCTGAACTCAATTACCCAAGACACACTCTCTGCCATGAAGAGCTAAGCAACAAATAGCAGGAAAACAAGCAAAAGCAGAGACATCTGACTATGTGGCAGCTAGGTATGAGAGCAACCCCAAGACCAGGAGTCCTCAAACTTTTTAAACAGGGGGCCAGTCCACTGTCCCTCAGACCGTTGGAGGGCTGGACTATAGTTTTAAAAAAAACTATGAACAAAATCCTATGCACACTGCACATATCTTATTTTGAAGTAAAAAAACAAAACGCTAACAAATACAATATTTGTATTTGCATGTGGCCCGTGGGCCGCAGTTTGAGGACCCCTGCCCAAGACTTAACTGAAGGCTTTACATGTGATGAAATTGCTGACCCTCCGCATGACTCAGAGACCTAGACTCGGGTCATCGCCCAGTGTCCTGTGAACATCATTGATTAATGCTCAAAGACAAGTTCAAATTATTAACAGAAGTCCTGGAATGCAGTCAACCTTTAAGGAAAAAAGTAATGTTCACCTTAATTTTCTTGGACAAAACAGGTGGAAGCTGGCTGACAGCAGGATATCCATGCAGATGTTTTAAAGTTGAAGAAAGTTTATGTTAAACTAAAGAAATGTTTTGAATGTATCATGAAACACAAATCAAATGAGCCAACTTGTCTGTAGAGCAATATGAGAAATCCAAAGACACACCAAGCTTATGCACTTACAGAAGCTGATGAGTTTTTGTTAAAATAGAATTATTAATTTTTTTAAAAAAAGATCAATTTGATGCTGAATGTGGCAGGAAAAAAAAGGTTTAATAAAAAGAAAACTCCAACCACTAAAGTTGCATTAACAAAACAAAAATATTAAAACAATCTTATATATAAAAGGCTAATATGTAAATTGACCTAACAGTGGAACGACCGGTCACTATGATGCACACTGACCACCAAGGGGCAGGTGCTCAATGCAGGAGCTGCCCCTTGGTGGTCAGTGCGTTCCCACATGGGGAGCGCAGCTAAGCCAGAAGCCTGGCTCACAACTGGCGAGCGCAGCAGTGGTGGTGGGAGCCTCTCCTGCCTCTGCGGCAGTGCTAAGGATGTCCGACTGATGGCTTAGGCCTAAGCCATCAGTCAGACATCCCCCGAGGGCTTCTGAACTGCGAGAGGGCACAGGCCTGGCTGAGGGACCCCTGGAGTACACAAATCTCATGCACCGGGCCTCTATTCATTATATATTCACAGATAAAAACAGCACTTACATGGATACAGTGTGAAGAGGACTTTTAGCCAAAATTTGATGTTCTCAATCATCTCAAAACCATAAAAATGACTGTAATCAATGGTGTTTGCTCATCACATGAAGCTGAGAACTGAGTTAAAGTAAAATCACTAAGTTTCTCCTCACATCTTCGGTCCCCAGTTCAGTTTAAACATCATCACAATCCTCATCATAAGCACAAAATTCTTTACTCTGGTCATTTTTGGCCTCAAGTTACACAATTGAAATTACTTTATTGGTCGGGTAGAGAAGAAAAGAAGAGGCATTAGCCTTCAGATTTCTATTGGATGAATGTAGGAGAAAACATGCCACTCTACGGAAGAGCTGTGGATAACTAAAAATGCTCACAATATTTTTTATCTCCTTCCCACCCAGAGGAAGGGTCTAGGACACCTCCTCTTAAATCTGGCCAAGCTCTGTGATTGCTCTGACCAATAGATCATCGAAGAAGTAATGCTGGGCCAGTTTCCAAGCTGGAAAAACATGGCAACACCTACTTTCTGTTCTTCATATACCCACTCAGGGGGAAGCCAGACACCATGTAAGAAGTTCAATTTCCTGAGACGGTCATGCTGTGAAAAAACCCAAGCTTGTTATGTAAAGAGGCTCCATAGAAAGAGAGATGCCTGGCCAGTCCCCAGCTCTTCCAAACAAACTAGTCCAGGCCACCAGGTATGGAGTGAGAAGAGATCTTAAGCTTTAGTCCAGTGGAGCCTTCAGATGACTCTAGCCCCCACTGATATCTGACTAAAACCACATGAGAATCCTCCATTGAGAATTGTCTAGCTGAGCAGTCAACCCACTGAATCATGAGAGATAATACATTATTGTTCCAGGGTAGTTTGTTACAAAAATAGGATTTTGCCAAACCTCAGTGCAGTTTTTCAGAGTTAAATTCTATTGACTTGTGTTGTATGAGTAGCCCAAAGCCATAGGCAGCTACTTAAATTTGAGTTAATTAAATTTAAATATATTTAAAATTCAGTTTCTCAGTAACACTAGCCACATTTTCAATGCTCAACAGTCACAAGTGGCTGGTGGTTACCATAATTCACAAAGCAGATTATACAACATTTCCATTATCACAGAAAGTTCTATCAGACAGCACTATTGCAGAGCAACCCTGAGCCCTGTCCATGCTTCTCTATAGATAGGTGAGGCTGAGAGGGAACATTTGAACAATGAATTCTGTTGTCTTACACATAAAACTAATACAAAGCATAGTTCTAGGACCTATATCTAACTGAACTGTAGAAAGAAATGAAAAACTAAATTAAAAAAAAACAATGTTGGTAAAAGGCGTCCAGATTTAATTTTTCTAAGCACAAGTCTTGAAAGGGAGAGAGAGAGAGAGAGAGAGAGAGAGAGAGAGAGAGAGACAAAGGAAGGAAGGAAGGAAGGAAGGAAGGAAGGAAGGAAGGAAGGAAGGAAGGAAGAAAGAAAGAAAGAAAGAAAGAAAGAAAGAAAGAAAGAAAGAAAGAAAGAAAGAAAGAAAGAAAGTTCCTTGTTAATTGCTTTCTTCCAGCAATAACTGGTCTTATTTTATCACTGACTCTGGGAGAGATTCTTAGAGGGGGAAATCATCTCAAGCTTAGCCTTGCAAAGCTGAGGCAAGCATGCCGCTGTAATTGAATAGGACATTATGCAGAATTCATAAAGGCTTTTGCCTGACAGAGCATCATTAAGATAAATCAACTGGAAAAGAACAAGGATCCGGTGCCTTGGCTTGAATCCAGAAAAAATGTTGCTTTTCATTATGAGATTCCTTTTGTTCCTTGTGGAAAATTTTGAATCGACACTCAATGTATATGGATATGTCTACATGAGAGAAAATAGACAGGCACGTAAACCAGTTATTGTATATACATCCACGGGCACGGCTTTAGAAAGAGGATACTTAAGATGTCATCTTTTTAAATGCCTTTGGGGCAATTTGATGTTTTGGGTTTTTTTTTTTTTTAGGTAAAAATCAAGCTACGCAATTTCAAAAGCAATGACTTTCTAATGACATTTAAGATGAGAATAAAGATTAAATCAAGTGTGAGGTGAAGACTCAAGACACATGAAACTGTAAGAAACAGGGCATTTCATTTTATTTTGTGTTGGCCCAAGAGGAATTCCTGCCTGTGCTCCCCCTCATTTTTTTGTCCTCAAGAATGCTGTTTAGCCTCATACACCAATAAGTCTCAACCGCCAACCACCTCTATGAGGGCTGCATGCTTATTCTTTCTTTCTGAATGGGGAGAAGGTATACTTACAGTTTCCTTTATAGACAGCCTAGGACAAAAATAACGTCGGCAGAACAGTTCCACATTTGGCAATGTGACAAACCAGAGACAGCTTTTTCAATGTAGCTCCCCGAAGACTCAATCATCCATATTTTGTGGGGAGAAGCCACTTTAGTTTCCTAAATAACATATTTGCTACATGGAGCATGGAACAGGGGGAAAGGACATAAGGAAGGCCTGAACTCCTATCCCAAGGGCTTCAGAGAAAAGGCATTGTGTGCAATCATCACAAGAATCAGCTAAACATAGCTATTCAAATGTCATGGGAACCTAATTTCTAAGGATCAGGTAAAGAAATAGTTCCTGCAACCACAAAGGCATACCAGGTAACAGTGAGCCTGCTTCAATTACCTAAGAAACAAGCTTAATAAAATGATCTTACATCTAGGCTATAAGGCCTTTTATGGTTCTAGTTGAACACACAAATACCATACTCATGTACTCAAATCTTTCCTTTTTTTCTTTCTTTTGCCTGCATTGAAATTAGAAGAGGCATATATGATAGCCAAAGGAATTGCCCTGCAACTTTAAAAAAAATAATTTTTAAATGCTTTTGAGCTTAAACCAGGCATGGAAAATTTCAACCCAAAAGATTAAATTTGGAGAAAGTTACTAGCAGATGAGGACTAGAGTTTTAATGGAAGCCACATTGCACACTATTACATATGAGTCATTACTAAAAATGTTGCTTTATATATAGTAAGGTATATATACCAGCAATTTATTGATAAAATCTAGGCATTATCTTGAAAATGTCCACTAATGTTTAATGTTTGCAATGCCTTTTAACCTTCATAAGAGAAAGATACTATCTTTTCCCATAGAAGGTATTCAATACAAATTTTTGACATTGAATTAAATTTGGATTTTATTATTTTAGATTTTATGAGAAACCTACCAGTGCAAGAACTAAGATTACCTTTCTAGCTACAAAGAAAAGTTCTGATTTCCTTAAGTAGTGCCAGCAAGATGTTAGAAGTAAATATAGCCATATTTAATCTGAAACCAATTTTTTTAAATTTAATAAATAAGTTGTGTACAGATACATAATGCTGATAACAAATACCTCTAAACTACTTAAAAGAGACCAATATTCAGAGAATTTAACCCTCGACTTTGTGTATTTTAAAACTTAAACCCTCCTCCTCATCTTCAGGAAGGGGATGGGCACAGAGGGGTGGAGTAGAGTAAGACTGGTCATCAAAAAGCACTTCATTCAGTTGGTGTTACCCATCCAAAATGACTAGGAAAGAGCCATTTGCATCTCACACAAACACTCCATTAATATAAATCAAGCTCAGCAAGGAATCATAACGCTCCATAGCCTGTAAGTGCCATGAACCAGGGATTTTTGTCCATTTATTCACTGCTAATGTTCTCAGCAACTATAATATTAACTAGCACATAACTGGTTCTTAATAAGTATTTACTGAATTCTTCCATGAATAATTAAACCACCAGCTTTATCATTTCACAAGAAACAGGACTGAAGTTTTATGATAACAAATCTGCAGTTTCTTGCAGGAAAAGAATACAATATAGCAAAACTATTTAAGGAAGAACATCCATTTCAGGCAAAGGCTGTCTCACGGCAAAGGTTAGAGAAGCCATATGTGGCTCTGGTTGTCCTTTCTCTGTAAATACCCCCCATGACCACATTCTCTCTCAGATCAGAAACCACCATCATGTAGATGGAACACCTCAGAACCAGAGAGCCCAAGGTGACACATGGTCACATAGGCACATGTCTCCCTAAATCAGCCTCAGGGTTGAAGTTAACAGAAGGAATTTCCTTTCCTCTGGTGCTATCTGGGGAGAATCCGTCATGACCTTAGAGATGGGTTTGGTCCTTGGTAACTAGTGAGGAAGCAGCAACTCCAGCTGGAGAGGAAGCTGAACTAGAATCAGAATCCACGTTCCAGGCAGGAAGGACGTCCCTTAATATTTGCTGGCCCTAGAGCAACAGTGCTGGCAAAGCCCTTCAGCCAAAAGCCGGCACAAAGGTGTCTGTAGTGTGTTGGCATTATTGACTCATTTTAATAAGGGAGAATATTCACCATGGGGAGCATGGGCTTTCTTATTAAGAGGGTATGAGATGGAACTTACAGGACTTGAGCTTGTGTTAAATGATTTTGAGAAGGGTTTAAGAAAGTGGGACTAGCCTGGCAGGCATGGCTCAGTGGTTGAGCGTCAACCTATGAACCAGAAAGTCACAGTTCGATTCCTGGTCAGGGCACATGCCTGGGTTGTGAGCTCAATCACCAGTATAAGGCATACAGAATGCAGCCAATCAATGATTCTCTCTCATCATTGATGTTTCCATCTCTCCCTCTCTCTTCCTCTCTGAAATGAATTAAAATATTTTTTTAAAAAAAAGAAAGTGGGACTTTGCTCAGGATTGGATGCTCTCAGGAAACAGGTGTCTTATCTTTGGGATTCTTAATAATTCTTATGCTAGTAATATAGAAAATGAGAAGAGAGTGGAAAGTAAGTTGTATTGATAAGTAAGTAGCAGTCTCTCAGAATAACTAACAGAGGGAGATGTTTGATTATTTTTCAGTTGAGAAAATGTTCTTGTTGGCAGAACTATTCCCTAGTGATTCTGTTTCTGTCTCGTTCCCTCATGGTCACTGAGGGACCTTGTCCAATGGTGGTGTTCGGTGGCGTTGTCTATGTTCCACTGAGAACACCACTGCCTCACTGTAAGTACTAGGTCAGGTCCTAGCCACCAGAAGCCAGCTCTCAGATGCCTGGGCTGCTTTTCTCTTTCTCAGAACAGAAGAGGCCCGTATATCATTTACTGGAGTATTTAAAAGTTAAAAATCAACCTTACTGTTGAATGAAGTATGTTTCACCCTCTTACCTTGACAAATACAGTCATAATAACAAAATAGAAAAGGTTGTGTAAAACTATGGTTTTTATAGGACTGAAATTTGGCAATATATTTTAAAAGACTTAATTTAACATTATTCTGCATATCTGAATGTCCTATTGATGAGACAGTGATGTTTGTGTGACTAATAAAAGACCTATATGGTTCATAAATTACTACGTATTTATTTCATAAAATGTTCTTGCCTACATTTTAGCAAATTGCTAATTATGCTGTTAGAGTGAATATTTTTACATAATTTTATGTACTACCAACAATAATAATTTAATAAATTTAAAATAAAATGTAATGACATTCAAAATATATAAAAATTATATATATCTTCATTGAAAATAGGGATAAATGTTTTTAATTAAAATTATTTGTATATTTGTTTCAAAAACAGTGATTTTCTTCTAAGATATTCAAAATTACTACAGAAATCAAAGGGCAAAATAAAATTTATCATTACTGGATATCAAAATATCAAATAGAAATTACATAAAGATACATTTTAATTTAATATTTTAAATATATAATATTTTATATTATAATATAAAATATAATATAATTAATCTTATTAAACATATATATGAAAATATTTGCAATTCTAGCAAAAAATTGGACCATTCAGTGTCCATTTAGTTGCCAATGTACAAAATTACATGTATATTACACCAGTATTACATATAGATCTATGTATATAAAATGTAAGTGATAGAAATTATAATGCTGAAAAGCAATATTAAGCAACCATGTACAAACCTGTCAGAAATGCCTTGTTAATTTCATAAATATCTCTAGATTCATAAATTGAAACATGAAGAGAAGAATATGGACTCTCAAAAGAATCCTTCTCAAAAACATGAGTTAATGTCTTTTCTCTTCCCTTTGCATATGTACCATTCAAATCCTTTCTGCAGGCTGAAATAGTTAATATCTCTAATAATGTTAGCAGCATAAGCCACATAGCACGCAGACATGGTTGGGGATGTTTTGTTTCGAGGACAGAAGGCAAGAGATGTAAAGAAGCATTGTACTGAGCTCCACAACGTGAGGGATAGAGATACCCGTTCACTCTCATATATCTACTTGGTGTGTCTAAATTTGTGATAAACAGGGTCTTCCAAACCATGCGGCTTATTCCAGAGTCCCCTTTTGCTCACACTTTGTGGATCTTCCTCTTCTTTTTCAAAATCGACCAAGTTTGACCAGAGAGTATCCATGAGCACTAGCTAAAACCAACACCAGTAAAAATGGAAAAGTCTCCCAGAGAAAAGAAAACGTATCAAGATTTGAGGGCTAAAACCAGAAGGCTGAAGAAAAGGGAGCAGAGCTGAAAGACTAAATTTCCTGAGTTCCATTCTCAACACCTATGAGCAAGGAGCTCCACATGATACAAAAGCAAGGGCTGGGGATGCTTCCTAACCTGTGTTATTCTTGAATGTAAGAAAAACTCACTCCTCTTATCATTCTTGTCAACCAATGTTGTTGGTGCCAATTCAACACAAACAGGAATTCCCAACTTGTAGTGCAGTGAAGAAAGAAACTTTATTCAGCGCAAAACAGTTCAATTGTGAGACAGCATGGCTGTGAGACCAGCATAGCTGTGAGGCAGCCCTTGGCCCAGGTGACCAGGTGCTGGACAGCTCCACTCCTATCCTCACTGGTTTGCTCTACCTTGTGCTGCACTGGTCTACCCTGCTCTGGTCTGCTCCATTCTGTGCCAATCAGCTCTGGCCTGCACTGGTCTGCTTCACTCTGCTCTGGCAAGATATCTTCAGCTCAGCCAGGGAAACAAGTCTTCAGCGGAAAGGGAGCGTGGGCCCCACAAGCCAAAGGGGAGCTGGCTTATACAGACAGAAGCCCCTGCTCCTGGTCCCTGATTGGTCCATCATCATGCAAATGAGGACTCCAAATTCTTGCAGTTTGATTGGTCCAAAAGGCACTGTCCTGATGGGTCAGAAATTAGCTGTTCTGATTGGTCAGTGAAGGTGTTGATGGAGGAGAAGGGGTATAGTTGTGAAGCTCTGATTAGATGGAAAAGCCTGTCCTATTGGTTGAAATAGGATTCCAGGAAACCTTGACAAAGGCTGACTCAGATGCTAGAAACACAGGGCAGGCAGGCAGTCCAGTGCAGAGGAAAGTAGTTCAGGGCAGGTTTCTCCCTGAAGTGCCGCTTGTGTGAGAGGTTCCTTGTGTAGAAATGACTGCTAGGTTCTGTTTTTAAAAATTTGAGCCCAGTTAGCCACCAGGAGCCCTTCTTAGTAGGTATTTTCTTTCTCAGGTTCACATTTTATAATAACAGCTTTTCACAATTCAGAGTTCCCCTTTCCATTCCTCCCAAATATGCAAAGTTTTATTATATCAGCCCCATTTGAATCTAGGGACCACGTTTTTGATTTGAAGGCCAAGTTTTCACTGGGTAGGTAGCTGCATCTACTTTAGATAAAATGAGATTTAAGGTCTATCAAACATCATCGGCCTGGTGACCCCTACTCCCCTAGATCTTTTATTAGCTTTTGAAAGATTTAGGAGATAGATTCTATACACCCGGCATTGTCATCAGCCTCAAAAGTTGCGAACATAATATGACAACCTTTGGCCCCAAGGAGTTCAGCAGAGTCTACATCAGAAGTACCTACCCTTAAAATGCTCATATCTCTGACTTTGGAGAGAGAGAGAGAGAGAGAGAGAGAGAGAGAGAGAGAGAGATTAGGAATTGTCTCACATGATTATGGAATCTGAAGAGTCCCATGATCTACTGTCTAGTTGCTGGAGACCCAGGAAAGCTGATTGTATTCATTTGGAATCTGAAGGTGAAGGGACAGAGGAACTAATGATGGAAATCTAACTCCATAGGCTCAAGAATTGGGAAGCCAGTGGTATAAGCTCTACCAGAGTTCAAGGCCAGATAACAAGAGTGCTGATGTCAGAGGGCAGGAGACGATGGATATCTCAACTCAAACAGAGCAAATTCGCCTTTCCTCTGCCTTTTTGTTCTATTCAAGGCCTCTGGGATTGGATGATGCTTACTTGCATTGGTGAGGCCAATCTTCTTTACTCAGTCCATCAACTGAAATGCTAATCTAGCCCGGAAACGAGCTCACAGACACACCCAGATATCATGTTTTACCAGCTATCTGGGAATCCTTTAGCCCGGTCAAATTGACACATAAAATTAACATCACACTCATTACAATATATTAAACAAAATGATATATAAGGAAATTCTAAAATTCCAAATACAATTATTAAAATGTCAGACTCTGCACAGACTTTTTTAAAACTAAAGGGTTCTAACAAAGGGGAAGTGCAATGTGTTACTGTGTGCAAAGCAGCTACTTATTTACCACTGCTCTTATTGTTTGGTGATCAGGAAGCAATACTGTAGGCATTTTACAATCTATTACTTATGCACATAAGTAATATACATAATTACTGTTTTAGTTCCATTTAAGGAAACTGGCGGGGAGGGAGTGATATATGAAAAGAGAGCAGAACATACCCATTTTGGCATATTTTTTGCTGTTATAATGAACTAGTTATCTACACTAATAAAAGAGAAACATGGTAATTGGCGTATGACCGCTACCCTTTTCATTGGCTAATCAGTGAGTATATGCAAATTAACTGTCAGCCAAGATGGCGGCCGGCAGCCAGGCAGCTGGAAGCGAACATGAGGCTTGCTTGCTGCGGACTCCAACGTTCCCCGCCTCAGTTCCCCACCTCACTAGCCGGCCTCTGTGCTACAACTCTAAGAAACTATGTACTATGTTGCAAATAAGAAGATAAACAAAACTCCAGAAACCAGCTGGACTGAAAGCCAGGCGGACCGAAACTTTGTATCGATGTTTTCAGCAGCGAGGCCTCAGAGCTAAAGCTGGCCCAGAATGAAAAAAAGAAAAGAAAACAAGGAGCAGGTGGAAGCTTCAGTCACTCGCTTTTGGAAAACAGCCCTCAGCCCCTCAGCCAGACTGGCCAGGCACCCCAGTGGGGACCCCCACCCTGAAGGGGGTGTGACCAGCTGCAAACAGCCATCATCCCCTCATCCAGGCTGGCCAGGCACCCCAGTGGGGACCCCCACCCTGATCCAGGACACCCTTCAGGGCAAACCAGCCGGCCCCCCTCTGCACCAGGCCTCTATCCTATACAGTAAAAGGGTAATATGCCTCCCAGCACCGGGATCAGTGGAGCAGTGAGGCTCCCGGCACCGGGATCAGTATGACAGGGGGCAGCGCCCAAACCCCCTGATCGCCCTGCGGCTCTGTGTGTTACAGGGGGCGGCGCCCAACCCCACCCCCCACCCCCACGGGCCCTGCTCTGTGTGTGACAGGGTAGAGCCATAACCTCCCCATTGGCCCTGCCCTGAGTGTGACAGGGTGCAGCGCCCCAAACCTCTTATCCGCCCTGCTCTGTGTGTGACAGGGTACAGAGCCCCAACCCCCCTGATCGGCCCTGCTCTGTGCGGGACAGGGGTTGCCGCCGCAACCTCCCTATCGACCCTGCCTTGAGTGTGACAGGGGGCGGTGCCCCAACCCCCCCAATAGGCCCTACCCTGAGCGTGACTGAGGGTGGCATCGCAACCTCCCGATCTGCCCTGCTCTGTGCATGACAGGGCGGAGCCCCAACTCCCCAATCGGCCCTGCTCTGAGCCTGACCAGGGGCTGCACCTAGGGATTGGGCCTGCCCTCTGCCACCCAGAAGCAGGCCTAAGCCAGCAGGTCGTTATCTCCCAAGGGGTCCCAGACTGCGAGAGGGCACAGGCCGGGCTGGGGGACACCCCCCCCCCCCAGTGCACAAATTTTTGTGCACCGGGCCTCTAGTTAATATTAATAATAGGAAAGGAGCAAAGGGAAGGCCAGACATTTTAAGAATGGTCATCTGGGCAACTTCACCAGAAAGCTGCAACTTTATACTCCCCAGGGAACCACCAGTCCATTCCCTGCACATCACTGGGGAAAGGGATCAAACAAAGGGGAAGATGGGTGCAGGCACAGGGAAGTCAGGATGACCTAGGGAAGGTACTTTGCGGAGGCTGACCAGCAGACTGAGTGATGGATGAATGGATTAGTCTGACACAACGTTTGCTGTGAAAGAGAGGCTAAGGGACAGCCTGGCCAAAGTGACCAGGCAGCCTCACTTGCCTGCCTTGTTAGGCTTTTATTCCAGTTTTTATCTTTAGATACAATCAGGAGGGTGAGTAATCTTGGGAGGACACATGTGTTTACATTGTCCTCAAGGCAAGGGCATCCAGGGATTAGGCATAAGGATTCCAGTAAGAACCCGGGGGTCTGCACATGCACAGACTTATTTGGAAAGGTCAGGGAATAACTAGGGGTGCTGCATTCAACACTCCCTTAAGTCCCCCCCTAAGTCGGAATTCCCATAAACAGGGCAGGTGGCCTTGCACACACTTTCCTTTTCTCAGAAAGTCTTCCTTACAAACTTTCCAACCAAGTCTCATGCTGCCCAACAGTACTTGTTTGTCAGTCCAGCCTGGGGAACCATGAATTGGCCAGAGGAGTGGAGCCACTGCAAGCACATGAAATCCTGAAGGGTTGATAAGTTAAGCTCCTGGTTATATCCCCAGACAAAGGTTTTTTTCCTCTCTCTCTTGTTCCTCTTGTTTGGCTCCTGCTTCCTTGCACTTGCTTGTTCCATGACCCAAACTAGCCTGCCATGACCGCAGAAGCGCGATGAGCTGCAACTGGGAATACAAGCTAAGCTAGCCAGATGCTGGGCTGGACTGAGATTTCATAGGGAACGAAGACTCTGGGTAGTGGCTTTGATCTTAGCCCTGCTGAAGACATGGTAGGATGTTAAGGTGATGGGACCTTGGAGGGAAACTCCCTTAATGTCATATCACCAATAAAGCTTTTCACGCTACCTCATCTTCCCGTGGGGGCCTTGGGAAATTCTAGTTCCTGCAGCACCCCAAGAGCTCCATTTCTACCAGCAACAGGTGAGGACACAGGGAACACCTCACTGATAACATTATTTTGAACTAAATTTAGTTAAGAAATAGCTGATGCAAGGACACTTTGAGCCGCCTTTGTCCCCTGAAAACAGAGATAAAAATATCCCATGTAAAAGGTACTCTTCCTGTATCAGGAGGGCAGAAGTCATCCTCATCACCAAAGATAGGGAATTTAAGGCCAAGAAGGGAGTATACGCAACCTTGTTAATCCTTCATTATTTACTATACCCCAAGCCCAAACCCCTTTGTCTTGTCAATTCTTCACATATTTATTGTTTCTTTGTTTAAAAATGTGTAAAGCTGCATGCTTTGGTCACTTCCTTGAGTCTCATATTTTTATGAGTTCCTATACATTCAAAATTAAATTTATTTTCCACCTACAATATCCTAGTTATATTTCTTATTTAAAGTAATGGGGAATGAGCTCCAAGTAGGCATGTGTTGCATAGAAATCTGAGCTTCAGCAATGAATTTTGGATGTTAGGAAGGTTATGTGCAATTTTATTTCAATAATTCACGTGGCAGTGGGGATTTACTGATCACCCTGTCTTATGGAATACAAGCAAAATATCCATTTCCTTTCTTACACCCTGGAAATTAGCACATTTTAATTGCTTCCTCATTTGAGGGACTTGATTTCATTGGAATCATGAACGTCAATGGATAAACAAAGTTAGAAGACTGCTCATTTTTCCTTTCGGTGTCCGCGAGCACCATAGTGGCAAGCAGGCCTTTATAATGTTGCCAAACTCCTATGGAAGATCATAAATGCCGTAAAAAAAAAAAAAATGTTTGCTCACATGCTGGCTTCTAGGACTCAGTAGCCTGGAGTAACAACTTCCAAATATTTAGTGCATGTTAGGCAAGTACTGAGATTGTGTTCATTGTGTAAATACCAGTAATAAACAGAAAGTCCTGATTCCTCTTCCCTTGGAGTCAGACATGGACACCTCCTAGGGCAGCTTTCAGAGGGAGGAAGCGCCTGACACAGTCTGCAAGACCTTCTGTTTCACCACAAAAAGCATAATCACCGCTCTGTGAATGAATAAGTTCACTTTTGTGAACTTTGAGCACAAAAATGTGCTCAAAATTGCTGGGATGTTGTTTGGTGACACTTCTAATCTATACCTGATGTTGTCAAAGATTTTAAAAAATCATTCTTCATAGATAAAGAGAATGATAGTAGAGGAGCTGCTATTTCTTAAAATCCATCATTTGGAAACATATGAGCTGAAGGAAAGTCTATTTTTAAATGGATCAGAACATAAAGTTGGATTTGCATAATACATGTAGAGGATAAGGAAGACATCTGCTTCGAAATCTCTGTACTGTATTAATGGAAAAGTTTGTGAGTCTCTGTTTTTAAATCAAATATATATATAATGTCATGGATTTTATCAATAATCTTACCTTCCATTATCTCTGTTTGTGGGAAGGAAAGATTATAACTGTTTATCTCAGTTTGCAACAAAACAAAGGTAAATTTCTACATGTCCAATCGGCACACCAAGGCATCTAAATATAGAAATATTCATCACACTTTAAAATGTTCCCTAGATACGCAAGCACACACACACACACACACACACACACACACACCCCTATATGATTCTGTATTTTCAAACTAAGGTGCAAGTTTTTAGAATATAGATTATCTTCCATATTTTATATATTAGTTATTTCCCTCATTGAACATGCCACATATAAAAACTGAAACATATGCACATAACACACTTGTTTTCTTCCACAAACATTCAGGTTTGTGATGTCTAAACTAAAGTAGATATTCAAAGTTTTGTTTCCTTCCTTTCTTTATAAAGAAATATAAAAATATAAAATCCCTGCAGGTATTTTAATGTGATGATAGACCACAGCTCATAATTGTTACAGAAGGGGAGACTTCATGGCAATGAAAATTAACTCGCCAGTGGCAGGCTACAACAGGAATGAGTCTCACAAACCTAAAGCTGAGCCTCAGAACCCAGACAGAAGACTACATACTGGTGCTGTGTGACAGCGTACATATGAAGTTTGAAACACAGGCAAAACCAAACTCTAGGACTTAGGAACATTTGCTTCGGTGACAAAAACTATAAATAAAAGCAAGGAAGTGACTTCCCCCCAAAAGATTGCGGTTTCCTTTGTGGAAAAAGGGATAAATGACTAAGAGGGACATGGAGGGCATTTGTAGAACATTAGCAATGTAAGTAAACTGGTGTTTGCTTTGTAATAAAGAGATGAGAAATGAACTGTGCTTATGGGTGTGTGCACTTGCATAATGACAAGTTGGAAAAATAATGTGTGGATCTGATTACATAGCAAGAGCATTGGGAAAAAACTGATAATCTCTGGCACTCAAATTCCACCTTTGGAAGTCTACGTTATAGCCATAATCACTTCAAATTGTCTTATTCCTGATGATATTCACTATAAGTTTATTAATACTTTGGAAATTAATACGACCTAAAATCCAACAATAAGGGAAATGGCTGAAAGAAATTGTGTTTTCTAATTACAAAAATAGCATACTTACAACTATGTGTTTTAGAAACAAGACTTGAAACACATAATAAAATGTTAAAAGTGACTTTGAGGAGTGTGGTTAGAGGTGATTTCTTTTCTTCATATTTTACCTGATTTTTCTATTTTTCTCTAATTAGCACATATTAATTTAATTTTTTAAAGTAGACTGATGTCCAGTTTGGGAATGCCTCTAATACAATTGTGACTTAAGAAATTTATATTTGCCTGTACATATGTTGTAATTTCAAAAGCCTTACTTCTTCAAAGCCTCCTCTGAACCTTATAAAGAAGACTTATCATTCCTTGGTCCACTGAAATAATGGATGCATGTGGAACTTAAGTAACTTGGCCTATGGCACACAATTGGGAAGTAGGGGAGCCAGGATTTGATCCTATTCTTCTTAATTCAAAATTCTGTAATTAATTAAATTATACCATATTTCTATGTAGGCTTACACAAATATGATTAGCTATAAATAAGAATAACAGTAATGAAATCCCTCTAAAATATATAGCAGCAATGTACCATAGTGAGATTCAGACTTACTGAGTGGATATCACGGTAGCCAGTGATTCTCAACAATTTATGGAGAGGATACAGATGCCTATAAGAAGCTTCCAAAAACCAGGAAAAGGCACACATGCATGCACACATGTGCAATTTTTTTCCATATAATTTCAGGGGGTTCAGGAAATCTATGATACCTATCTGTATACCCCGGGTTTTAAACCCTGCCTACATGAACATGACTTCCAGAGAGCAATAGGCTAGGACTGAATTATCTGAATGACTGGGGAAAGGCAATTCAATTGAGTAGAAAGGCGTTAGAACAAATTTTCTTTTCTCCTCAAGCAACAATAAAATTCCAAAACAAAGACAGTAGAAGCAGTCCCAATGGTTGACAACTATTCCCTCCTACCCCTCTATATTGTGTAAAAGAGAAACTGAAGGCTTTCTTTCCCACTACTTCTTCCCTGTGCATAGTTCTGGACCCAGACGGATGAAAACAGATATATGGGAAAACAAAGCTGGTGAGACAGCTCCAGGCATGAGACCAACCTCTCTTGCTCAGATCTTCCCTGGCAAGTGGATCTGAGATACTTGAAGGAGAGAACAAAGGAGACCCTCAGAGCCCAGACATGCTCCACACCACACTTGCCAGGAAGCTCGTAGCCCACTACACAGGGCCAGATCAGCATTCATACATGTGGGGCCATATTCTCTCATCCTAGGTCCTTATTCCAAAACATACGCATTAGATTATGACTCTAAGTCTATTTATATTATCCCCTCCCCACCACCCTACTCCCCTAAGACAAAAAAGCTCACCTAAAACTTGGCCATACTTAAGGTTGTAAATATAAATATCTGGAATCCCACATCACAGAATGAGCTGACTACCATGTGCTGTACCACCGAGTTGGGAGACCAGGTTATAGTGCTATAAATGGCCTTTGCTCCCTCTGTGGCCATGATCTGTATCCCATTGCCCACTCCAGGGCTACATCGGAGAGGATGGAAGCTCTGATGAGACTATACAGGAGGATCATGATAAAATTCAGAATTATCACTTATGTCTCCCTTACTATGTACCAAATGCTTTCAGATATCCCACCAAACCCCAGATCCTGTGAGGTCCTCATTTTATAGGTGACAAAACTGAAGCTCAGAGAAGTGAAGTGACTTTTCCAAGGACACACTGGGCCTTGGCTCTTGGCTCAGTCTTATTGAAATAAGCTGTTTAAGCATAAGCAGCCATGGCATACAATCAAGGACACTGTCAGTTTACGAGCTTAAAAATCAAGATCATACTTTGATAAAATCAAGGTACTACTCAACAATACTTTGCTAATGGGTCCCTCCCAGACTCACCTTTTATCTGTCTTAAGAAACTTAAGCAATAGGACAATTGATTACATGATAGTCTTACTTAAGGTCTCTATGCTTCTGTTTTATATGAAATGAGAAAGGTAATATCAGACTTTCTTATTTCCTCATTTTATATCAAGAGCAAACATAAATTATGGGGGTGAGACTAATTAAAAAGAATTTCCATTTCAATGCCTTGTTTGGCTCAGGCACACGGAAATTGATTTGGATTGTGAATTCTGAGCTGGCACAATGAGGGAATGAATAGTGAATTTGCTTCTATAATCAATAAGAAAAGGATTTCAAATTTATAAAACACAAATGCTTAGTAGAGGGTATCTCTGACTCTCATTTTCTCATTTTTCTAATTTTCTTATTCAGTTATTATTTTATGTTTTCTCATATGAATCCTCATAATACATCTAAATTTTTTTGGAAAAATAATCAAGAATATTTTTTAGACACTACCTAAATGCTCACTCATCTCTTTAACATGTCCTAAGAATTCAGGGAAACTATGTTTCCCAGACTTCCTTGCAATTAGTTTGGAGTCATGTGACCATCCTGGTCAATGGCACATTGCTAGGAATCATGAAAGGCCACTTTCAGGCACCTTTGCATGATCAGCCCTGCTCTCTCTTCCAATCTGAGGATGCCACAGATGGGAGTTGAGGTGTCAAAAAAATGGAATATCATTTACAACTATCTGCAGACTGATAAATGCAAGAAATAAATTATTTTTGTATTATTATTAAGAGTTTGAGGTTATTGTTATAGCAGTTAGCATTGCTTGTCCTCATTATGTGGTAAGAAAATTGATATTATTCTACTCTTTGAGGCTGGCAAATAAGAGGTAGGAAAAAATAATGTTTGAAACTCTAGTAAAGACTTAAACAAACTTACGGATCATTAAGCCCCAGGCATGTTTCAGTTTCTGGCAGAACCCCTAATATGATCCTCTGTTACTCATTTCTGGTTCCATATATTTGGCTTTTTCTTTTGAGAAGCTCTGTGTCATGGAAAAGGCAATACTTCAGGGTAGGATTATAGTAAATGAATGAGGAGAAACCATTAAGCCCATCACCTGTAATAAAGTACAAAAATGACCACAAGATATCTCCCTCCTTCTACTTTTTGCAATGTTACTTCACGGCTCCTTCCATTAAGAGATAGAAAATATGCCCTCTGCTCTTGAATTTGGGCCACCTTGTGACTTCTTTTGGCCAATGGAGTGTGGCAGAATCATCATGGTTCGAGTTTCAAGTCTGGGCCTCTAGACCAGTGGTTCTCAACCTTCCTAATGCCGCGACCCTTTAATACAGTTCCTCATGTTGCGGTGACCCCCAACCATAAAATTATTTTCGTTGCTACTTCATAACTGTAATTTTGCTACTGTTATGAATCGTAATGTAAATATCTGATATGCAGGATGTATTTTCATTGCTACAGATTGAACATAATTAAAGCATAGTGATTAACCACAAAAACAATATGTAATTATATATGTGTTTTCCGATGGTCTTAGGCGACCCCCGTGAAAGGGTCGTTTGACCCCCAAAGGGGTCGCGACCCACAGGTTGAGAACCGCTGCTCTAGACACTGCTATCATCTGCTCTTGCTCTTGGAACTCGGCCACTGGGTGATCAAGCAGGGGCTTCTTAGACATACAGATCCCTGGGCTTCTCTTCCCAGAGATTCCGATTCACTGGGTCCAGGGATCTACACTTTTATCCAGAATCAGAAGCAATTCTGATAAAGGAGATCACAGATGACATTTCAGAAAACGCTGTGAGTCTCGATTATGGAGCAGCCTCAACTCCAAGCCTATTGTAAGAATCATAAAACATATATAAACTAGTGTTCACTTATAGCCCAAAATGTGGGCTACCTTTGTGGAATTCCTGAGTTTGAATCTAGTCCTGACTTTGCATTTTCCTAGCTTTGTGATCTTGGCTAATTCCCCTAACCTCTCTGAGCTCCAGTTTTCCTATTTATTATAAGGGAATTTTACCTAACTCTTAAGTCTATAGCAAGAATGAAATGAGGTAAGTTGTAAAAAGCACTTAATACAGAACCTGGTACACAGTAGATCTTCAACTATTTATTATACTTCTCTTATTATTATATGGTTATATCTAAGTAAAGGTACTTAAATATAACCATATAATAATTTACAGTTCTGAACACCTCTAAGTTCCTTAATGGAAACTCTCACACATAGCCAGGCTCTGGAATCAGTCACGCCTTGGACCCTGTCCATCACTTACTAGTGTGTGACCTTGAGACTTTATCTCAGTTTTTGCATCTGTGAAACAGGTATAAGCAGACAGGAGAGGAACAAATTTGGTTTTGCTGGACTTACACTGTCAGAAACTCACCTGGGAGTAAACAATGAGGCTAAAGCTTACGTGGCCACCAAAGAACAGGTCAGGGGGACCAGGCCCAGGATGTTCATTTGGGAAGATGGTAAAGGCAATCTCCCTTCTCCAATACCTCTTTCAATGCCTAAGCCAGGCCCTCCTAGCCCCCTGCCTGGAAAAGGGTAGCCCTTTTAACTGGTCCCTCTGAGAATCACTCTTCAGTTTCTCTCTCCACTTAGCACAACATGGCCAAAGTTACTTCCCTAAAATCCTGCTTGCCTCATTCCTGGATAAAACCTCCAGTGGCTGCCCCTATTGAATTGAATGTAAATAATTCATTCTTACTGCACACAGTAGGCTTCACTCCTCCATACACATGAAATTCCTCTCATTAAGAACATGAATAATCCCCCAGCCACCAGACGTGGGGACAGGGTGATGTTCACCTGAACATTCTGGTAGCCCAAGTTAGATGGCTTGGAGTCACCAAAATTTGCCCACACCATCATGCCTCACGTCTAATTTCACTGCATTCTAGCCAAAATAAAACAAGACCCTTCAAGTTGTTTAATTTGTAATAATAATAAATTGGTAGAGCTGGACATTTTCACATTTTTGCTATTTTCACTGGTTATATCTTATTCTTATTTTTTGTGACAGGGTTTCCCCTAACACTTTGAAATCTCTTTCATTTTTAAGCCAGCTCCCAGAACCAGAAACCCTGGTTATCATAAACTAGAGGCCCAGTGCACAAATTTATGCACTGGTGGGGTCCCTCAGGGTGGCCTGCCAAGATCAGGCCCCAGCTCATGCCCCCAGCCTCGCAACCCTGCAGCCCTGCCTGGCACCCCACCTTGGCCTGGCACCGCCACCTCATCTGCTCCACCATCCTGCCTGCGGGGCAATCTATCGAGGCCCATAGGGGCCAGGCCCCCTGCCCGGCTCCCTCAGTGCCTGGTCGCTGTCTGCGCGGCGATCAGCAGGGCCATCGGGCCCTGGCTCACACCCCCCTTGATCTGGTGCCACCTACTCACCTGCTCCACCATCCCACCATGGTCCTGCTCTCATCAGGGCCCATCAGGGGCCGGCAGTGCCTCCACTGCTGCCCACTGCCAGTGCTGCGTCGCCAACGCCTGCCATGTTCCGTGCCACCCCCTGGTAGTCAGCAACACATCATAGCGAGTGGTCAAACTCCCAGTCGAAAGACCACCCTAGGGGATAATTTGCATATTAGGCTTTTATTATATAGGATAGTCACTTGCTTGGATAGTTTCTGAATTCTGAGCTCCCATAATCATGTCCTGTGGCTTATTTCAGGATTGGAGGGTGGGATCTCCACAAGTCTTGGCAGCCAAAGAGGCAATGAGCTGTCTCTAGTGGTGAGCAATGCCTAGACTCCATAAAATGTGACAGAGCTGACTTGCATTACTCTGAGCATGAAGAAAACTGAAGAAAAACTAAAACAAAACACTGTAAACATTGAGAAACTTGCCTAGAGCTTCTGGTACTGAGCATTTTTCTGCGACTGAAGTGTTCCTTCTCATATTTTATCATCTTTCCATGGTGGTAGGGTTGCCATGGAGAGAGATGGAAATACTGAGGGGATGGGAGACAGGCTTGGCCCTGAAAAGAAACTGCCTGTGCTGTGTCCCCAACACCTTAACTGAGAGCAGCAGGAAGCACTGCACCCTGTTGGGGCTGCATCACCTTATCTCCCTGGTGTTGGAGGGTCTTCTAAGGCAGGATCCACTATGGGGGAATCTGGAGATGTCTATAGACACCCCATAGTGCCTGTTAACTTTTCCTTTTTGAAGTTAAAATCTCATTTAATTGATTATAAGCCTTTCGGCTAAGGAGTCTGGGGCCTGGGCTCTCTAGAGAGCATTAAAAAAATTTTTTTTAAATGTTCTATTACTGTTAGTGGTGGTCTTCTTTTGTTCCTTAAAAAGATTATACAGGCCCTCAGTATTTCAGGAATCTTTGAGAATTATTTATGGGAAAGAAAATATGTTTTAACATTTTAGCAAAGGAGCAAAGACTTATAAAAGCCAGTTCAGGAGAGGACCATCTGTGTTTCTTCTCTGGATTTAGCTGAAAATATGGCAGTTACTCTCAACTAAAATATGTCTCAAAATGTCCAAAGGAGCAGATAGTCAGGTCCAAAGTGTATTAAAGTCTTTAATTGGAATGCATAGCCAAATCAAAACATATTATAACTTTTTAAACAAACCTATTCAAAAGAACTCCATCTCAGCTTTTTTTTTTTTTTTTTTTTTTGCCACCAGATATCAAACTTTAGGGTGCATAAGAACGGCATGAAGCACATATTTAAAATGCATATTCCTGGTTTCAACCCAGAGATAGCAACCAGGTGTCTTTAATACAGATGGGTCAAAACCATAATTTGAAAAACATTTCTTTAGACTTAAAAAAACAAACAAAAAAAGATTTCTAAATACCATTCATTGTATCTTGTTACAGAGCTTATCAAGGAAGCGTTCTTTTGCCTACCAGACAAAAACCAAAAGGAACTGTCATGTGGCTAGCTGTGTCCCTTCTCTATGAGGAGGAAAGCAAAACCTCCCTCTTGGCCCAAATTGGTCCAATGGCCAGGGATAGCTACAAGGGAGGCTGGGAAAGCTGGGAACAGACTGTCATGATCAGCCTAAGAGCTTTATGACCCAGCCCCTAAAGGTTGGCACTTTGACAACCTCAATGCAGTTAGGATCCTGTTCATAAGAAAGGTGGAATGGAGGCTAGACAACACACAGTGCTACTCTGAAAGGGAAGGAAGCAAACATATGCTGAATATCTGCTATACGGAAAGTTCTGGAACAAATACTTCCACATTTTTTTTAAATTCCCATTTAACATAATACCCTCAACTCCTGAGTAAATAGAGCTCTTTGCTTTTACCACATTACCTATGATCTCTTTCGGAGTTATTGTGGTAGAAGTCATTACTCCAGATCCTTTTCTAAAAAAGATTGCCTTTTAAAGTTTCCATTCAATGTAATTTTAATCACTCAAAACTGAGTTTTCAAGTTTGTCTCTTAGCTATACAGTGTGGCCTTGACTTACGAGTTTAATTCGTTCCGAGACTGAGCTCATTAAGGAGCTCGTTAAGGAGCTCGTTAACTCAAATTACTCTATCAACTCAATGCAAAAAATCGGCAGAGAGACAGCTGGTATCTCAAAAAACTCGTTAGTCGGGACACTCGTAAGTCAAGGCCCCGCTGTACTATATTTTATTTTCTTTATTGAGGTTCTTTGTTTCTTTTGTTTATTTCTGGCAGTAAGAGAAAAATTTTTATGCAAACTTGGGGCATAATACTTTTAATCCATTAGAGATATGAATAAAAGGAATCAAATCCCTTCCCTATTATTCCAAAGATTAAAAATCATAAAAAACTTAAGGCCCCCAATGTACTTATTATGTGGTATATGGTGATTGCTCTGAGGTTGGGGGTTAACATTTTCCTTTTGTTCTTTCTTTAAAAGTAAATGCAAAGAAAAATGGTTAATACAATGCACCTGCCCCTTCTAGGCCTTCACCACACTATTGTCTATGTTCATGGGCTGTGCATATGTCCATATAAATTCCCCCATTAATCTCTCCCTACATACCCACCCACCCCCAGTCTGTTCCATGCTTCCATGTCTCTGTACGTTTGCTTTTAACAGACGCCTAAGCATTCTTGGGAAATAGGAGTAATCAAGCTGTAGGAGAATACAAACACTTCTCAGGGAGGTTAAGCCAGGGCTACTGGGGGAAAGCAGAGAGGGGTCAGCCTTCTAGTTCATTTCAGTGGAGGTGTTTTCCTTTTCTTAACAAGGGCAGATTAGGGATGCTCAGTGCTGGCACGGGTCCAGATATCCATGACAAAATTGTCCATGTTCCCTATTTCAGTTCCTCAAAATGAGGCCCTACATTCTGGTGCCATTTACCTTGTGAATCTGGGGGAGCAGGACGTCAGGAAAAGGCGGCTTCAATCTTCACACACCTCTGCTCAATTATAGTCAAGTGAGGCCAGCTTTTATCTCGGTCCAGAAAAGACTGGGACTTAGGTGGGCAGGATGTTTTTGGCACAACTTACATATAATTACATTCAGGACAAGACTGTGTGGAGTAGGGAATGGAATCCAGCAGAAATATAACCGAAGAGGATTGTAGGCCCTCAAAGAAATATACCTCACACGTAAGAGTCCCAGTGGGCAAACAGTTTACTTTGTAAGCCAACCCACCCATGGATACATATGTGCTAATAAAAATATACCATATGTAAGAAGCATGACTTCCGAATTTTTCCTGATAAAGTAATTGAATACTGACTTCCAAGACATAGACCCAACTGTTCCCCTTTTGGATGGTAAATGAAATGCAAATATGTGGTCTTGATTATCATAGTGGAATAGAGATTTGACAGATTTAAAACATTATATTTCTGCCAAGATGATTGCACTTTCTTTTCTTCCTTCCTTCAAAAACCAATATTATTATTTTCCATGCATTTTTCCAGCTGATGGATAGATTACAATGGCACTGAGATTTCCAACTCCACTTGGCAGGCTTGGTGTAAGGGTTGAACGTTTTAAAGATTAGCTTGGGCTCATTTTTATGAACTGGGAAGAGGAAAAACAATTTCTGCATATCAGATTTGCAGATTAAAGACTCACACGTTGATCTGTGGGCTGGTGGAAGTCATTGGTGCTTGCATTTGCTTCCCCATCTCTCTGGAACACACAAGAGGGTGGCCAACCCCAAGGGCACAGGGGCCTAAAATCATGTTTCCATCATATCTCTCTCTGGTAGGTTGGAGGCCAGGGAAGCACTAGACTCAAAAAGGACAATTGCACAATAGAACACAGAGTTACTTTTTAGACCACATTTCACCCGAATGCTATTAATCTTGATTTCATGAGTAAATTTTTATAGTTTTGAAAGGATACTAAATTTTCTGAGTGTCAGGCTTTTAAAAATGTTTATTTTCTATATTTTAAATGTTTAATGCTGCTGACTGGAAAAATCATCTTGAAATTTAGCAGTAGCATGATATTTTTGTGAAATACATTTTTTTTCACATCCCACCTGTTAGGATCAGGGTACTTGACAGCAAACAATAGAAACTCCATATAATTTAGATTACAAAGGAATTAATGGGAAGGTTGGTGGGTACCTTACAGATCTGATGGAAAATGCAATAGAATGAGGCTTAGAAAATACTCAGGAATGAAAGGAGGCTGATGGCAGAGGAATCTGCCAAGATCATGACACTGGTATATTCTAGTAGAATACTACTTCTGCATAGGAGACCCAATTGCCATGGGTGCCAACTCCACTGGACACTCACTGCCCCCAGAATCTTGACTCTACCACTGCCACCATGAGACCATGATTTATTCTGTCTCTACATCTCTGCATCACTTCCTACATGTTCAACATGTCAGGTGGGAGTTTCTGAAATTAGCTGAGTCAAGGTGCTGTCACACCTTAGCTGCCTATGGTTGCCAAGGGAGAGTCTATGGTGCCCTCCAACCTTTGTAGACTTATATACAGGAGTTATCCCTAAATAAACTGTCCCAGCCGACCCCAAATTCTATTAATTACTTATTCTGCCTTAGCCTGGTCGGGACAAGCGCAGGTGTCCCAGGGTCCGCGATAACAACGCCCCCCTCAGACCTTTAAGGCCTAAGGCAACCGAACCAAGTCATAAACATCCACACACAGAGACAGATGTTAGTCTGCCATCACACAGGGGTTTATTACCAGTTCCTAGTGGATCCTGGCACCAGCGCGGCCACCTGGCGATGCACATCGACAAGGACGAAGATGAAAACGGGAGCGGCCGCGGCTCGGTCTCGGTGGAGCGCCTCGGGGTCGTAGAGCAACATGGAGTCCTCCCCTCTTGGGGCAGGAGACACCGAGTATCAAAAGTCTGGGGTTTTTATGTGGCTGAGTAAACACGACGGTCCTTATCGGTGGCTGCTGGCTGTGGTGTGCTGTACTGGTGCGATATGGGTCTAGGGTACAAGTTCTGGGCGTTCACTCATTTGGGAAAGTACATTTGGGTTTTGTGGGTCTCACACAAGGTTACAACTTAATATTGAAATATGGGGGTCAGTACATGCTAATACAATCATAACTATAATATAAACACATCTAGATAGGGTGGTGCCAAGAAAGTAATAAACAATCATGTCTCATTTTTTCCATAAACATATCCATCCATATAGCCTCTAAATCACCCACTAATATTTTCTTCAGTATCCACAGTGAATATATCTATCCACTAGAAAATATCTACTCATAATTTCTACATCTTTTCTATTTATCAGCTTTCTCACTAACTGGTTCCATCATCCACCCATTTTTACCTTTTTTTTAAAAAACATTTTTCCTTCTATTTCTTTTCTGAGTACTATTTTATACACTTCCACACTATATCCATGCATAATCTCCATCTCTTTAAAATGCTTAATTTTTAAGGCCAAACCATGCAAGATTATTTCACAATACAAAGCATGATTGCAAATCAAAAAAGCTGGCATCTCAACCAATAGTGTATATCCAGCTCCTAAAAAAGCATCTTCATGTAAATATTCAACTTGAGGATATTCTACAAGAGCTGCTGGAGGCTAAGAATAGCAGTTAGCATAATAAATGGGAGAAGTTCCTCAGAAGGCTGATGGACATCTTCAGCAGGCCAAACAGCTGAGGGCAATTCCCCTAACCTGATAATCCTTTATTGTTTACCAAACCTTACCTTTGATATGTATATCTGCTTTGCTAAAGGGCAAAATGTGTGAATAAAAAGCTGTGAGTGCAGACATTTTGAAAGCCACTCCACTAGAGAGTTGGTTTCTGTCTGGCTCCCCCAATGCCTTCCAAATTTATATTCTTGTCTAGTCTATATCCATTTATGCGCAGCCCTTCTCCAGACTCCTGAACCCTTGCTGCGAAAAGGCTGCGGCAAAGAGCAAACTTGGTGTGTTGCTTCCCCTCCCCCCAAAAATGGACGAATTGACATCCCGCTACTCCCTGTATCATTCTCTATTACTGGAACCACCCTCTGAGGTGTTTTAAGAATATTGGGGAAACATGTTCAGTTTTTGGAAAGGCTAAGAATACATTATTTTCCCACCTACAAATTCACTATGAAATACAATGTTAATAATTATTAGATTCCAGTAATAAAAGATACCTGTATCTTCTCTCCTCCATCAGAAACTTCACAAAACAGAAAGCATATGTGTAAACAAAACTGAAAGTATCACACAAATCCAGCCCATGTGGCTTAGTGGTTGAGCATCGACCTATGAACCAGGAGGTCACAGAATTCCATTCTTGGTCTGGGCACATGCCCAGGTTGTGGGCTTGATCCCCAGTGGAGGTGTGCTAGGGGCAGGGGCCTGACAAAGAAGAATTACTGAGTAGGCTGAGGGGCAGGGACCATGGGAGAGAAAAATTGCTAATTATCTCGCTAGAAAAGCAATGTGTTATGATTAAACCCAGCCAGGTGTGACCCTGCTCGTAAATTTTATGTAAACTTTTTACCCTGCCAGTACCAGGAACAGCTAATGAACCGCTTTGCAGTTTGTTTTTTCTTTTTTTAAAAAAATACTTTGTAGTGTTGCAGATAAAAGGTCTTGCTGTACTCTCGGTCAGCACTGCAAGCTGTGATGCTCCTACGGGAGGGACACGGCTGCAGTCAGCTGGCCAGCTTAATAAAGGCTCTTAAAATTTAAATTCTGAGTCGGTGGTCTATCTCGCTGAGCTAACCCATAACAGAGGGAGTGCAAGAGGCAGCCAATTGATGATTCTCTCTCATCATTGATGCTTCTATTTCCCTCTCTCTTCCTCTCTGAAATAAATAAAAATAAAAATGAAAAGTATCACACAAATAAGTCAAAAGGTTTAATTTTATTGAATAAAGAAAGTTCATTCAGGTCTTACATATGTCATAGGAATACTTTAGATTATAACAGATTATAAATCAATAGCTGATTGGAAGAAAGGAATACAGAAAGCAGTTTATATTTTCAATGTAGAAAAAAAATCTAATTGCTACAGATGTCTTGTAAAATTCCCAAAAGAAGTTCTAGCCATGTAGATTGTTTAGTGGATTTTTTTTCCTTTTTCAAGGGATGAAAATGAAATTCAATGTGTATATTATTGGTTACAATTAGTATAACAGCTTGAAAAAAATCATGAGACAAAAGCATAAATATAATATAAAAAGACAAGATTTTAAAATTGTATTATAGGAATATTAACTATAATAAGTGGAAAAGATACATTAAAATCAGCACTGTAGTACACTAGTTCAAAACAGAGCTCATAAGGCAGACCAAAACTGATGCAAGTTAAGGACAATGGTCTGTTTTTAGGAAGGGTGTCCAGACAGACACCACCACAAAGAAATGCCAACACTAACTATGCGGTCCCCTCTGGTTACTCAGTGAAGTGTCAAAGGTGGAGGGACTGGTGAGCAGCTCAGGCTTTCTCCAGGGACTTGTAGTATTCCACCAGCACAGTCCAGGCCTTGGGAGCCATGAAACCCTCAGGAGGCTTCTGGCCGTCTCGAGCAAGTTTGCGCATTCGTGTTCCCGAAATAAATTCAAAGTCTTCGTGGCTGAAAGAAAATTATGTCACACCTTAAAAAACTTAGTTATAGGAAAATATAAGAAGCATTTGTTCCTTCTGTTCACAGTAGACAAACTTACCGGAAAAAAAAAAAAAAGGATAACATGACTTGTGAATATCAAGCTGATTTCAAAGTTACCACTGAGTAAAAATACCACATTCTTGAAAATCATCCAATTTCAGAACTGGCAAACCTATTTTAATTGACATTTTTACTGAGATCATTGTAGATTCACATGCAATTATAAGAACTAATACAGCAAGATCCCATGTATCCGTTTAGCCAGTTTCCCCCAATGGTAACATCTTACAAAACTACAGCATAACATCACAATCAGGGTATCAGCACAGAAACAATCTACCATCCTACGAAAATCTCCCTAGTGTTATCCATGCTCATTTCCCAGGGCGTTTATTTAGTTCTGTGCGATGTCATCGCACGTGCAGGTTCATTTAGGCACCACAGTTAAGGTACAGGACAGTTCCCAAACCAGAACGATTCCTCAGGTTGCCCTTTGATAGCCATACCCATCTCACCCTCTGCTCCCCAGCCCCTGGCAACTACTAGTTTAGAACTAGGAACTTAAAAAAGAGAAATATAATTTAGCTAGTACAGATTAAAAACTTTTAGGAAGGTTGAATCTGAAAGGCTAAATGCATATTGGAACATTAAGAGAAAAACTGGAATTTCATAATGGCAACAGAGAGTAGGTAGCAATAATTGCTATTATTCCACTGATAAGCTACTATACCTACAAAACGCACCAAAGCCCTTACACCATTAAGCATGTGGCACCTACAGCTATTACACATATTGTCTACTGGTAATTTCATCATCTTCCCTCAAACAACGGAACCAACTAGAAAGCAGACCAGGATCCAGCATGAGTTCTGGGTCACTCAAGTCACCAAATCACAGACCACATGTACTCCCTATTAGAAGCTGTACGTTCCCTCCCCACTTCATTATCTGTGGAGTTAACCTGAGGATCCAGTGACATCATAAACTGCCAAGTGGCCCTTCCTTCTAGTCGATGCTAGGTATGTTTTAATAATCACATTTCCAGGAATCAATGAAGGAAATAGCCAGAGATGCAGACAAATATTATGCAGAAAGATACCTATTATGAAAGTTGTTTTATGATAGTCAAATATTATAAATAACCTAAAAGTTGACGGTTCTAAATAAATGATGGTATAGCCCTGAGGAGAATTATGTAGTTATTAAAGTACAGCTAAGGGGGGGGTGGGGGGGGGTGTTCATGATGTAATTAATACGTGAAAATAATCAGGACAGAAAACTTTATACACAATACCACTGCAATTTTGTTAAAATACAAGGGATAGGGTGGGGGGAGGAAGGCTATAAAGAAATACCCTGAAGCGTTAATAGGTTATTTCTACAAAGTGGTATCACGAGTGCTTTTACTTTTGTTCAATATGTGTTCTGCAATTTTCTACAATAATGATTTTTATCAATTATCAAGTAAAGTATCAAAAACAATTATGAGTAAAAGCTTATTTTAAAAATCTCTATCCAAAGTGATGTATAATACTTCAAATTCCTTTCATGAAGCTGAAACCTCCATCATTTGGAATGCCACCCCAGTGAGAGCAGGTGAACAGGATGCTGCTGTTCTGGCCCCACAGCAGGGACACTGCTACCAAGCAGAAGGCACTACCTCTTTCACTCAGACATGCGACACCTTCTCCTGGTCGCCGTGTCTGCTCTTCCTATTCCCTGCACTACCAGGGAGGCAAAAAGACATACAGGTGCTCAGTATTCCAACAGCCCTCATCTTCTCAGGGAAAATATCTTTTAAATGTCTACACAAATCTTCAAAGATGATGATGAGAAGGAAAGGGTAATGGATAATGCCTCAAAGTAGGCTGGATTCAAATAGTTTAAATCTAGGAGGTATCTCCCACTTCTGTCATCTATTCAATTTGCAGAAAAGTCAGAGCTACAGTACTATACTGGCCCGTGCAGATGAAATGGTGACCACAGTTGATACATGAAGTAAGCAACCATTTCCCTCTTTTTTTTTTTTTTAATTGATTTTTAGAAAGAGTGGAATGGAGAGGGAGAGAGAAAGAAACATAGAGGTAAGAGAGAAACATCAATCGGTTGCCTCCCGCATTGACCGGGATCAAACTTGCAACCTGGGAATATGCCCTAACTTGGAATTGAACCCAAGACCCTTTGGTGCACAGGATGGTGCTCAATCAACTGAGCCACACCAGCCAGGGAGTGATCATCTTCCTCTTCCATGAATGGGTACAACTTAAGGTGAGAAAAAAGAAATGTACTGCATGTGAGCTAGGCCTAGAAGCAAGATTACGAGAGATTTTTTTTAAAAATCAGAAAAGGTTGGGGTTTGAAACATAATTTGTAAATTGTCAACACTGAAATGAAAACTGAATCTGAGAAAACAGATAAGCTCAGCAAAAGAGAAAGTATTTGTCAAAGGAATAGGAAGAAAACCAAGTTGATTATAAGAAAGTCATGGAAGAAGGGATATTTTAAAAGTTTAAGGCCGCAGAGGGGCTAAGGAAAATGGCCATGAAGGAAGAAAAAAAAAAAAAAAAAAAAAAAAACACTGGATTTACAAACCAGAATTTAAATTTTCTTTAATGTAAGAGTTTTAGTTGATGATGAAGAAAACAGATGGAATGGTAAAATGACAGAGACGCAGAGGAGAAAAGATGCGATCTTTTTTTTCCCCAAGAAAAGAGTAAGTACACAGGCAGAACAAAATAAATGGCAAGAATGAAGTTCAGAGCTAATTTTAGAAGCAGGATGAAAACCAGGAGGGAGGAAACAGGAAGACGAAGAAGGTCTGAAATAAAGAACACAGGGAAAGGAGCTTTGACAAGGAGAGGGTCAAGAATGAAGAAAAAAATAGTGATGATTTGAAGTTAGAAGAAGGTGAGGCGGTTACTGTTTCCACAAAGACATAAGGTTGACTTCTGAGGGTAACCAGAAGCTGTATGGGAATAACTGGTAATAGAATCCATCAACTCAGTCAACTATCTCCACCTCATCTTCAGGTTACACCTGAGAGGATCAAAGCCGGGCCTAGGCACGAGGTCAAGGGGGTTGGGGGGCCAGATATCTTCCCAATTGTATCTCAACATCTTCGCTCCAGCCTGATATAAACTTAGTTTAGCTGAGAACCAGTTGACAAAATCTCGGACTAAATGTTTCAGTTCCTTAGAAGGTTCCCTTACCAGCTCCCTAACTAAGCTTCATTGAGGAAAATGATAACCCTAGAGCTTTCTGGCCAGGTAAATTTAAAATTCTGACTTTGAAAAAGAAAACCTGTGTCACATGCATGAAGCGCTCTTTGGCTGTTGATGGCAATGAGAAAGATACAAGAGCGCAGCAGCTGCTGGATGATTCTGTCCTGCCTTTTTGATTAAAGGAAAAAAGGCCAGACCAATTAAAGTCTTTTCTTTCCCCAGAATGCCAAGCTGTCTGACATCCAGAAGTTTGCTTGCATTCCTTCTGAAATTGCATTTTTAAAACCAAGGTCCCTGGGTACCTCTTTCCCTGACGCTATTTCACACTCCATCTGCCCCGCATGCCACAGGCATTTCTTCATCACATGGAACTGGAGTTCCTGCTTCCACATGGTGGTGGTTGCACTCCACCCTGGCTACGAAAAACACATTTATTTCCCTCTGCCTCATAACTGTACTTCTATCTGTCACATACGGATTCTGTTTGTCATCAAAAGTCCGATGCAAGGCCTGGACACAAGAGTCACTGTCTGTAATCGAATCACAGTGTTTACAATTATATATTTAAATGAACAGTATTTTACAGAAATAATTAAATCAAGCAGAAACTGAGGCATTCCAGGAATGATCTAAAATTAGCTCTGACCTTCACCTGTGAGTAATCAGGAATCTGCCAAAGCAGAGAAGGCTACTGAATAAAAGATGTAAGGCTTTGACTACAAAGCAACTCTACTTAGGCTATCTAATTTTACTAGTTACCAATCTCCCATGGAACCTGGAAAAAGAAACACGAGTATGTTTTGGTTTTTTCTTCTCAAAACCACTTGGTCATAGATTCTTATAATCCACAGCTGACAGAACTCCAGCTCTTAAAAAAGGGGGAGTGCATTTAAACAGCAGGAAGGGGGGAAACCAGACGACCAGGTAGACTACGTGGGCCCCTGTGGGACCAGCATCTTCTCCCACATGGGACACACTAACCGCATGTGGCCAGCATCTTGATTAACTCCGGCGGACAATAACTGCTGGAGATTTTACATCTTTACAACCATCTGCTGTCTTTCAGTCCACATATGTGGCCATCAGAGCCACTAGCACAAGCTTATTTACATGGACAAGGGCTGGGGACAGTAGATAGCTCTTCAAGTGTAACTGTTCATATCTCATTAGGCCAGCTTTTATAAAAATGCTAACTAGACCGTTAAGTGATCAGAGAAGCAAAGAAGAATTTCTTTTCTAATATACTAAAATTAATGATGGTCACTTATAAGTGAATCTAACAAACTACTTGGGGTCTATTTAACTTTTCATCCAGCTTGAATGATGTTTACATATAATATAGTACATACACATCAACGACTAAGAATTCTTAAGAATGGGGTAAAAAAATCATCTTTTCACAACCAGATAAATAGCTATTTGTCTTTCTTTCTAAAAACTAAAAAGCACTGGTTGACATCATACATGACAAATTTCAAAACTTTTATTTCCAAACCAAGACCAATTGAAATATGCAAAACATTTAGTTACTAGAACTTAATGAAGCCAATTCTTAATTCATCATGTTTTCCTTCCACTATCTCAGTCTTATAAATAAAAGTTAGAGAACTGCTTCTATCAGACAATCAGTCAAATATCAAATTGCCAGGGTTTCCTGAAGTCACTGCAGTCAACTCAAGTTTCTTTATCGTAAATGGGTCACAAATCTGTAATCTACCAACAGTGTAGAAGAGCAGGGTTTTTTGGTGGCTTTTCATTTCCTTTACTGAGGTATAATTAGCATATCACATTGTATTAATGTCAGGTGAACAACATAATGGTTGTATATGTGTATTGGGAAATTATCACCACAATAAGCCTAATTAAAATCCATGGTTATGCACAGTTACCAAAACCAAACATTTTGTCTTGTGATGAGAACTTTTAAGATCTACTTGCTTAGCAACTTTCAAATATGCAATACAGTGTTATTAGGTCTAGTCACCATGCCGGACATTACATCCTCATGACTTATTTATTTTACAACTAGAAGTTTGTAGCTTTTGACTAACCTCACCCATTCCCTCCCACCTCTGGTAACCATCCATCTGTTCTCTGTATCTCGCAACTTGAGAACAGGGGTTTTTAACTGAGTGCCAATGAACAGGTTTCAAAAGGATCCACAAATACCCTGCTGGGCAAAATTCTGGGTTTCTGTGCTCTCTCAATTAGAAAAAGGTACATCACTTTTCATCTGCTTCTGAAAAAAGCCTCCGATTACTCAAGAATGACTCAATTTTCAGGAAACTAATCCTGGAAGCTCTCAGATGCCCGTCACCACATAAAGCTGCCTGGGCTGAGGCATCTGGCTGAGCTCCCCTCAGCAGGCCGCCCAGGGCTATTCTGAGCAGACCGCTGACATGCTTGGACTTTGCTCCCTGTACAAGGCCTCCAACTAAGGCAGGAAGTTATACAGAGAGAAATGATACATTTTCGAGGCAATTTTAAAAAGTAGTAGTCCAAAGAGCTTAATTATTTACAAGTCAACCATAAAAATTAAGTGAACCCAAGTACAGAATTCCAGGTAACAAGGACACTGGTCTAGCTATATTAAACAATTTTCTTTCTATTTGTCACAGGGTTTCTTAAATGTTTTTATCATCTGCTTTCTACTATTGTGGCATATGTGACTATCTTCATTTATTTAGAAACCAGGATTTCTAGTACTCTGAAAACACAAAGATCAGCTCCAAATATCAAAGTAAGAAGAAGTCTCTGAGGGAAAAAAGGAATGCTTCATTTTCATTTGTCAATCTACACTAATAAAAGACAAAGATGCTAACTGACCATAACTTCGCTATGCCCAAGCCACACCCACCAGTCAATCAGAGCGACTATATGCAAATTAACTCAACCAAGATGGCGGCCGGCAGCCACGGAGGTGGAGCAAGCAGGAGGCTTGGTTGCCCCAGCGATGGAGGAAGCCAAGCTTCCCGACTGCTCTGGGCGGCTCTGGCCTCCGCTGAAAGCAAAAAAGTTTGTTATAGAAGAGAAATAAATCCCAGATACCTGCTTCCAGCCAGCCTCCACTGGGAGCTTGGGTAGTTGGGGGCTGTGGCCAGCCTGCAAACAGCCATCAGCCCCTCACCCAGGCTGGCCAGGCACCCCAGCAGGAGCCCCCACCATGAAGGGGGTGTGGCCAGCCTGAAAACAGCCATTAGCCCCTCACCCAGGCTGGCAAGGCACCCCAGTGGGGACCCCCACCCTGAAGAGGCTGTGCCAGCCTGAAAACAGCCAACAGCCCCTCACCCAGGCTGGCCACACCCTCATGGGGTGAGGGTCCCTGCTGGGGGGCTTGGCCAGACTGCAAACAGCCATCAACCCTGCACCCAGGCTGGCCAGGCACCCCAGCGGGGACCTCCACCCTGAAGGGGCTGTGGCCATCCTGCAAACAGCCATCAGCCCCTCACCCAGGCTAGCTAGGCACCCCAGCAGGGACCCCTACCCTGAAGGGGCTGTGGAGAGCCTGCAAACAGCCATCAGCCACTCACCCAGGATGGCCACACTCTCATGGGGTGAGGGTCCCTGCTGGGGGGCTGTGGCCAGCCTGCAAACAGCCATCAGCCCCTCCCCCAGACTGGCCAGGGACCCCAGCAGGACCCCCCACCATGAAGGGGATGTGGCCAGCCTGAAAACGGCCCTCAGCCCCTCACCCAGGCTGGCCAGGCACCCCAGTGGGGACCCCCACCCTGAAGGGGCTGTAGCCAGCCTGCAAACAGCCATTAGCCCCTCACCCAGGCTGGCAAGGCACCCCAGTGGGGACCCCCACCCTGAAGGGGCTGTGGCCAGCCTGCAAACAGCCATCAGCCCCTCACCCAGGCAGGCCACACCCTTGTGGGGTAAGAGTCCCCGCTGGGGGGCTGTGCCAGCCTGCAAACAGCCATCAGCCCCTCACCCAGGCTGGCCAGGCACCCCAGTGGGGACCCCACCCTGAAGGGCCTGTGGCCAGCCTGCAAACAGCCATCAGCTCCTCACTTAGGATCACCACACCCTCATGGAGTGAGGGTTCCCACTGGGGGCCTTGGCCAGCCTGCAAACAGCCATCAGCCCCTCACCCAGACTGGCCAGGCACCCCAGCAGGACCCCCCCACCTTGAAGGGTGTGTGGCCAGCCTGAAAACGGCCCTCAGCCCCTCACTCAGGCTTGCCAGGCACCCCAGCAGGACCCCCACCCTGATCCGGGACACCCTTCAGGGCAAACCAGCCAGCCCCCACCCATACACCAGGCCTCTATCCTATATAATAAAAGGGTAATATGCAAATTGACCCTAACAGCAGAGCAACTGGAAATCACTGGTCACTATGACACACACTGACCACCAGGGGGCAGAAGCTCAATGTAGGATTGATTGACCAGTGCAGGAGCTGTCCCCTGGTGGTCAGTGGGCTCCCACAGGTGGAGCTCTGCTCAGCCACAAGCCAGGCTGATGGCTGCCAGTACAGCGGTGGTGGTGGGAGCCTCTCCCGCCTCCTCAGCAGCACTAAGGATGTCTGACTGCAGCAAAGCCTGCTCCCCGCTGAGAAGTGGACATCCCCCGAGGGCTCCCGGGCTGCCAGAGGAATGTCTGACTGCCAGTTTAGGCCCAATCCCCTGGGGAGCAGGCCTAAGCCAGCAAGTGGTCATTCTTCAAGGGGTCCCAGACTGCGAGAGGGCACAGGCCGGGCTGAGGGACCCTCCCAAGTGCACAAATTTTTGTGCACCTGGCTTCTAGTCCTTTATAATAAAAGCCTAACAAGCTAAGTGTCAGTCATCTAGTTGGCCATTCAACCAATCAAAGCATAATATGTTGATGATATGCTAAGGCTGCTCAACCTCTCGTTATGATGTGCACTGACCACCAGGGGGCTGACAGTCAACAGGCCCACCAGTTGCTATGACATGCACTGTCAACCAGGGGGCAGACACTCTGACCGGTAGATTAGCTTGCTGCTAGGGTCCGGCCAGTTGGAACTGAGTCAGATGGGCCGGACATGCCCTGGAGTCCTCCCGCGGTCTCTCAACACAGGAGCTGCCCCCTGGTGGTTACTGTACTCCACAAGGGGGAGCACCACTCAGCCAGAAGACAGGCTCATGGCTGGCAAGCACATTGGCAGTCAGACACCCCCCCGAGGGCTCCCAGAATGTGAGAGGGCACAGGCCGAGCTGAGGGACCCCTCCGCACCCTGAGTGCATGAATTTTGTGCACTGGGCCTCTAGTAATAAAATAATTAAGAAGAGCATAAGGGCCCTAGCTGGTTTGGCTCAGTGTCGGCCTTCAGACTGAAGGGTCCCAGGTTCTATTCCAGTCAAGGGCACATCGCCCGGGTTGCGGGCTCCATCCCCAGTGGGGTGCATGCAAGAGGCAGCCAATCAATGATTCTCTCTCATCATTGACGTTTCTCATCCTCTCCTTTCCTCTCTGAAATCAATAAAAATATTTTTAAAAAGGGGGGGGGAGGAGCATAAGATACCCAAATATGCCAATATTGTTACAAACCATTGGTTCTCCACAGAAGTGATTTTGCTACCTTATCTCCTCCTCCCCAGGGCCAACATTTTACAATAGGACAGGCGCCCACAACAATGAATTATGTGGCTCCAAATGTCAACAGGGCTGAGTTGAGAAAGCCTGCTAACTGGCATAACAGAAGGGGAAAATTCAATTCATGAAACGTATGATTTGTGGCTATTTCCTTTGGGGCCTCTTTACCAGATCAGTGACTGGATACAGCACAGCTCTACACCCAGAGGAGATCACAGCCTGATCTCAATAAGTAGTGCAGCATTTGAAGGTACAGGTATAGAAAAACGATACCCCATGTTTGTAAGGGGAAAGGGTGGGAAGACGTGGGACTAGGTGGGACAGGCAGATGCCACCATCCCTCAGTGATACCTAAGCACATGAGCAGAAGTCCTTCCTGCCAGTCTCATTCTGGAGCACACAGAGGGCCTGCACAGTGTAATCATTCATCCTTATCATCATTCATTGCACACACCCCATCAGGACTTGTGGCACAGTGCAGTACCAGAACTGACAATAAGGAGCCTTGAGATGTGCACAGAGAACTTCTAATAGCATGGAAAGATGCTCATGAAAAATAAATAATAAAAAGCAAGAACAAAGTTCTACTATATTATACACTCAATTATGCTCAGCTATATTAAATGAATTGCACAGATAACTATAAGCAAAGCACATAAAATAATGGGTGATGACGTGAGTTCTTATTTTTCTGCTTTTAAATACTTTCATAATTTTATTAAAAACTTATTTATTGGTTGACCACTGGGGGAACTCATTCCATTCATCCTTTATTCACCCGAGGATTTATCAAATCAGCGTATCCCACTCACCATGAAGGAGGAACTGCCTAGGAACATCACGGAGACCTATTTCCCTTCCACCAGCTGGAGTATTAGGAATACCTTGTACTGCTCTGCTGGGAGCCCCAGATCACTCTACTCTTAGCACTAAGGGAAACATTTTCCTGGGAACTGTCTCATTGCTTCTTCTACTTTCCCTCTTGTACTGATAGGTGTGTCCATTCATCCTCCCAGAGTAGTCAAACCTGGTCAGGGTTTTGAAATAAAGAGAGGAAGAGGAGACCTCTGACCTGTACTGATTCAAGGCTACCTTGGTCTTCCTGGCAATAAATCTTCCATCTATACCAGCTCACTAGAGTTCTAATCGGAGGCTTCCGCTGTTGGCTACTCCTCAGTGCATGTCCCTCTCCCCACAACCACCTTCTCTCTTATAAATGTTATGACTGATGAAAAGCAGCACATGGGTAGTGCTGGGTTTTATAATGAAAATACTATGGCCCTAGCTGGTTTGGCTCAGTGGATAAAGCATTGGCCTGCCGACCAAAGGGTCCCGGGTTTGATTCTGGTCAAGGGCACATGCCTGAGGTTGCAGGCTTGATCCCTAGGGGGCATGCAGGAGGCAGCCAATCAATGATTCTCTCTCATCATCGATGTTTCTATCTCTCTCTCCCTCCCTTCCTCTCTGAAATCAATAAAAAAAATTTTTTTAAAAAGGAAAATACTGCCAAAACCGGTTTGGCTCAGTGGATAGAGCGTCGGCCTGCGGACTGAAAGGTCCCAGGTTCGATTCCGGTCAAGGGCATGTACCTGGGTTGCGGGCACGAACCTGGGTTGCGGGCACATCTCCCATGGGAGATGTGCAGGAGGCAGCTGGTCGATGTTTCTCTCCCATCGATGTTTCTAACTATCTATCTCTCTCCCTTCCTCTCTGTAAAAAATCAATAAAATATATTTTTTAAAAAAAATAAAAAATAAAAAGGAAAATACTATGAAATCTCCTTAAGTATCATTTATTCCTAATGATAACCATCAGAGAGAAAAAGATTACTTTTATTTTATTTCTAGAAAACATAAGCTTCTCCCTTCTCTAGAATGTTCTCTAGAGTGATCTGTGAAGGGATAACGACAAATAATGTATATTTCCATATTATATATTTCGCTGCAGATCAAAGGAAGTATTCCATAAAAGTTAGGGAGAAAATTATCAATATATTGGTTAATAAATGTCAATTAATGGAGCAAAATGCAAAAAAGTATTTTGTTTATGAACTGTTTGATAAAATGTGAAGTCAGGATCTTGCCATCAGAACACTTTCAGAATCACAGTATTATTGTAGAAAGCATAACATGTACCTTGTATAAAATAATGATGTTGTCAGAAACACAATCACTACACTATTCCATTGTACTTTTATACCTACCAATTCTTTCCATTAAAACCCCATGCCTGTCACCTCTGGAATTCCAGAGAACACTGAACTAAAATGTTTTGCGGTTGGTGGTGTTGCTTGTTTTGGGGCATGAGAGAAGATATTAGATTTATGTATTTAGGAAGATAAAAATCAACCTTCATTTAATATAGCAAATAGAGACCCAGCACACGAAATTTGTGTGCGGGTATGGTCCCTAGGCCTGGCCTGCGATCAGGGCCCTGCCCCTGCTGCCACCCAACCCTGGTTCCTCCTTCGCCATCATACGATTGAAGCCTGATGGCTGCGGGAAGGGACCAAGAGGTCGGCCATTCCCACCCGCTCCGCATGGTTGCCCTCTGTGTGGCACCCAACCCTGGTTCCCCGTTCGCCATCCAACCCTGCCACCCAACCCTGGTTCCCTGTTCGCCATTGGGTGATTGGAGCCTGTTGGCCGGGGAAAGGGACCAAGAGGTGGTCAGTGCGCCTCATAGTGACTGGTCGAGTGGTCGTTCTGGTCGTTCCGCCATTAAAGTCAATTTGTATATTACCTTTTTATTATATAGGATAGAGGCCTGGTGCACAGGTGGGGGCTAGCCGGCCTGCCCTGATGGGGGCCCCAGATCAAGATGAGGGTCCCCACTGGGGGGTGGGGCCAGCCTGGGCAAGGGGCCGCGGGGGGTTTGCAGGCTGGCCACGCCCCTGATCGGGGTGGGGGGTCCCCGCTGGGGGTCGGGGCCAGCCTGGGCGAGGGGCTGTGGGCGGTTTGCAAGCCAGCCACACCCCCAATTGGGGTGGGGGTCCCCACTTGGGGGCGTGGCCGGCCGGGGCGAGGGGCTGCAGTCGTTCTGGTCTCTGGTCATTCTGCCATTTTGCTCACTGGGCTTTTATTATATAGGATTATACTTTAAGTCCTAATGCTGTGTCTCCTAAAGATGTTTTGAGTCAATCCATCTCTCCCAATTCCTGTCACAATCTAATGGGAGCAAACCTAAGCTCCCATTAACTCCTGCCAGCACGAATACACACCTTGACACCAAGGATTTTAATATCACAGTTTTGTGACAAAATAGCTGGTTCTTTTATGCAATTTGGTCTCTGGCTCTGCTTGAGTGACTAAGCAGCTTTGCAGTTTGAACTCTGACAAACTGCACTCCCTATACTGTTTAAACATTGCTTGTTTTACAGATTTGTTTTGTGAGCTCCAAGGAAAACTCAGGCAGTGGCCAGTGTCTTGTGACAACTCTGCTGACGTTATGATACTGACCCTTGGTCATATCTCATGATTCCACCTGCTGATCCTAAATTAGCAAACATTGGAAAGCCCGGTTGCCCTAACCACCCAGAAAATGTAGAGTGCATACTCATAGCTCTGCTTCCCTTAGCAATCAATCCCCTTAAAGGTCAGCCTCCTGTGGTGTTTGTCCTTAAATGCCCTGCCCTACCTCTCCCTCTTCAGAACGTGCTCTGTTTGTACTGGAAGCTGCGTCTCCCTGGCTTGCAACCCATGCTTTTGAGAATAAACCTCTTGATTTAAATTCCAGGGTCTGGGAAATGTGTTGACAACAATGACCTCCCCTCCCAACTTGCCGGGATTGCTAGGTTATTTTTTTATGATTATGTGCCATGTAGATAGTTTCAAACTTATCTTTGTTCTTATAAACATTGCAAGCATAGCTATTTCTGCAATCTATTATTTGGCAATTCTATTGGGTGAAGTCTGCGCAGGTCTGTTCTGCTGACTGTAGTTTCCACTTTTTCTGGTGTTGGTGCTCTGTTTCTTTGTGTACGTTTTCATTTTTGGCTGAAATTGTTCCGTCAACTTATGTAATTATTTATTGGAATAAGTTGAGTCCTAAAATAAAGGTGTAATGCCCCAGGAGGACTTTTTTTTTGCTTTTACTGAATACTTTGAGGCACATCTAGTCAAGAACCACCGAAAACCACTTACTGTGTGAGATGAAGACTTTCTGGCTGTTTACTGTTTGTTTTGATACCACCCAGGTAATATGTGCTTGGCCCACTGGAGCAGAGTTTGGGCTCCTGAATATAAAGCTCAGTGCTCTGCTCACATTCTCCTTGGGGAGTGGACTGGGTTCACTTCAGTTCCTCCTTACACTTAGGTGGGAAGGAGTCCCAGCTGAATAGGATTGTCTCCTGCTGAACTGCGACCTAAGACAGGACCGTGATAATCAATACTCAAGTTCGCTAGGTCCACCAGGATGAGAGCAACTTCAGTGCTCAACTTACCTGGACTCTAGCCTTCACTTAAGAGTTTGGCCTTACAGTTCTTATAATCATCTTATCATTATTATCTTATCATCTTATCAATACTTTCATGAAAATGTGTTTTTTTTAATCCAGAATTTTTAGTTAATTTCTTAGGAGAATCAATCTATGTAATCTAACCTAATTACCAAAAACCTGAACATCCTAATATCTAATGCATACTATTAACAACTCTATCTTTTAAAAATCAATCTATAGATATAAAAGCCTAAGTGACCGAGCGATCAGACCCTATAATGCGCACTGACCACCAGGGGGCAGATGCTCAATGCAGGAGCTGCCCCCTGGTGGTCAGTGTGCTCCCACAGCCAACATCCCACAGCCCCTCCCCCCATCAGCCAACCTCCAGCAGCTCCGATCAGCCTGGATCAGCAGCCAGGCCAAGGGACCCCACCCATGCACGAATTCGTGCACCAGGCCTCTAGTATTATAATAATAATGTATGGTATCAGTCCAGTATGAAAATACAGAGGGAACACTTTGTAAAGTAGATGATTATCTAACTACTGCTTAGTACACCTTAATACAAAATAATATTGAATGTAAACTATAACTGAGAAAGAATGTTAATAAAAATACATACACAAATAAATAAATAAATAAATAACCTAGTCCAGTTCCTACCTTTCAAAGAACTGCCTTATCTGATCCCTGTCTGTCTCATCCTCCTCCTTTCACTCTCTGTTCTACCCCACCTAGCCTTCTTTCTAGGGGCCCAGTGCATAAATTCATGCACCTTGAAAGGAACTGAGGGCTGAGAGACTGCAGTTGGGCACAGGGGCGGGTCTTGGCCCATCCTCTGTGTCCCCACCTGGCCCTTCCCGCCACTGTCCCTGGTCCCCTGTCTGCTGGAAGCCCCTGCCACCACTCCTCTCACATGCTGATAGCACCAGCCTGCTCTCACCTGCAGCCGGTGCCGCTGCTTGCACTTGCTGCCAGCGCCTGGTGCTGGTCCTGATCGCTTGGTGCCATGAGCGGGTGTGAGTGGTGGCTGCTGGCCCCGATTGCCCCTCAGGAGCAGGGAGAGGTGGAGAAGCCCTCAGGGGCGATCAGGGTCAGCAGCCACCACTCACACCCACTGATGGCACCAAGCGATCAGGACCAGTGCCAGGTGCTGGCAGCAGGTGCAAGCGGTAGTGCCGGCTGCAGGTGAGAATGGGGCCGGCGCCATCAGTGGGTGAGAGAGTTGGCTGCCAGCTCCAATAGCCCCTCAAGAGCAGGGAGAGGTGGAGAAGTCCTGAGGGGCAATCAGGGCTAGCAGCCACCACTCACACCCGCTGATCGGGGCCAGCGCTGGGCACCAGCAGCAGGTGCAAGTGGCGGCTCCAGATCCAGCAGTGGGTACGAGCAGAGCCAGCACCAGCAGCAGGTGCAGGTGCCGGCAGCAGGTGCAGGCATCCAGCAGGACCGCAGCGCATGGGAGCAAAGAATTTTCAGTAACCACCAGAAGCTCGCCCCGATGACAGCAACTGGCACCCTGCCTTGGTCTGGCACCCTCGCTCACCTGCTGCACCATCCTGCCATGGCCAATGCCCGCCATGTTCCGCACATGCCCTCTGGTGGTCAGCACATGTCAGAGAGACCAGTTGTTTGGTTGTTCAGTTGTTCGGTTGTTTTGCTGTTCATTTTATTTGCATATTAGGGTTTTATATATAGAGATGCCTACTATCTTTTGGAGCCTATCCCAAATGTCACTTGCTCCAGGAAACCATCCCTGATAACCGAGGTGGTCAGACAAGTTCTAGCAGAGCTTCCTGTAATCTTCTGCACTTATGACCCTTAATTAACTGTTGTTACTGGTTTACCGTCTGTCATCTTCTCTAGAATGTAAGTCCCATGAGGTCAACAACAATATCTGCCTATTTCCAATTATTGTGCCTATACCTAGCAATTGCATGTATGTAGTACAGATTCAATAAATAGTCTACGAATGAATAAAGCACAGTAAAGCTAGAAAGTTTTGTCAATTTCAATATCTGCCGTTGACTTTAAAATAAGACTATTATATACAAATATAATATATAACTTTATTTTCAAAGATATACATACTAGTACATCCCTAAGTATGATTCAAATGTATAGTCAAACAAAGAAGAAACTACAATAGATTGGAAATTAGATCCTATCTATTAACAGTTATGCTACTAGTATAACACCCCTTGAATCTACAAACACAGGATGATGCTCAGTAAATTCATGTAATTATAGTAAAAACTTCTAAAAGTTTTCAGAAGAAATATCAAAATTAATGAAAGCAAAGTATTTTATGAGTTAATGGAAAAGAAAGTTCCTCGGTACTCTGACAAAAATTCTTGTGTATTAAAAAGACTATATGGCAAGAAAGGGAAAGAAAAGAATTCACACAAGCAGTACTTCAGTGGGCAACGTGACAAGACTTGTATGTGAAGAGTGAGGTGAAAGAATAAAGGACTGAAAGATTCTATATAATGGGAAGAACAAGTAACTAAAGAAATTTAGGATTTGAAAATAGGTGGAGGGAAAGGGAATGTTGTTTCTGGGTATTTTAAGTAATATCAAGAAATCTAAGCAGAAATGCCCATTAGTGGGGTAGACAGAATTTTACGATGGCCCTCATGATCTTCACCCTGTGGCAGTGGTCGGCAAACCATGGCTCGCGAGCCACATGTGGCTCTTTGGCCCCTTTAGTGTGGCTCTTCCACAAAATACCACGTGCGGGCGCACACATACAGTGCGATTGAACCTTCGTGGCCCATGCGCAGAAGTCGGTTTTCGGCCTGGGTGAGTCTATTTTGAAGAAGTGGCATTAGAAGAAGTGGGGGGTGGACATGTAGAGAGGATGAACGAAAGGAGATAGACGAAACAAGTATACAAAACGAGTATGGATGGGAGAGTTAGAAAGGGTTGACCTCAGCGAACGTACCTCAATCAGATTGAGGACGTTTTTAGCAAAGGCCAGTTTAGGAGTACCTTAATTGAGTTAATAACAATGTACCTACCTATATAGTTTAAGTTTAAAAAATGTGACTCTCAAAAGAAATTTCAATCGTTGTACTGTTGATATTTGGCTCTGTTGACTAATGAGTTTGCCGACCACTGCCCTATGGCATTACTACCATGATATGTCATCATATGCCACAAGGATCTTGCAGACACAATTAGTTACTAAAGTACTGACCTAAAATAGTGAAATTATCTGAGTCGGTCTATCCTAATTATCTAAGCCCTTTAAAAGTGAAGGTTTTCTTGGCTGATGGCGGAAGGGAAGTCAAGGAGAGCTGAAACATGAGACATATTTGCCATGACAGAGGCTCGAGGCTGAGATGGAAGGGCCCACGGGGAAGGACCTCAAAGTGGCTTCTAGGAGCGGAGAGCAATCCTCAGCCAACAGTCAGTAAGAAGACAGGGACCTAAGTCCTAAAACCGTAAGAAACTGAATTCTGCGAACAAGGGTCATCTGGAAAGTGGATTCTTTTTAGAACCTTCAGAGAAGAGCCCAGCCTGGCCAGAATCTAGTCTAGCCCACCCAGACTTCTGACCTAAAGAACTGAGAGTTAATAAATGAATACTGTTTTAAAGCCACTACGTTTGTGATAATGTGTGGCCAGCAACAGAAAGCTAACGCAGCAACTTGGAAACAGTGATATGTATATACCTTTAAGAGTTACCGCAAAGAAACTGCTAGAATAGATGAGCTTTCCTGTGGAAAGTATACAAAAGAAGGGACGAATATATGAAAAGGCCTTGAAGGATACCTACAATTAAAATGTATTTTTTTAATTAAATGTTTATTGATGGAAGTATTACATATGCCCCCTTTTTTCTCTCATTGACCTCCTTCTATCCCACCCCCAACCCCCACCCAGAATGTGTATTTTTTAATGACACTAATACTATATGATTTTGAGTATACTACAGTATTTAAAAAATATGAAAAATTACTCTATGGATAATGTGGAAATAACTGTACAGCAAACATTTACATCCAACTGTCCCTTCATTTACCCATTTCCAAAAGGAACACTCACTCACGTGTGCTCTCTTTTTGTTAGTTGCTATTTCAATCACGTGAATCATAATCTTACATTTACCCAAATACAAAGATTTATTGCATAAAGGAGAAAAAAAGTTACCCCCCAAAAAGTATCCTGAAAGTTTGTAATATCTGAAAGAAGGGACTTTAATCTTGTAGTCTTAAAAGCAAATTTCCTTCAGTCTCTAGTGTAGCTAATATGGACCTACTTAACTTCCTAAGTATAAACAGATGATTTTTATCATAATTCCTATCAATAATATCTTGCTTGAAATCTTTATGAAGCTGGTTTTTTCTCCCTAAACCTTGTCTTACACTGGTATTTAGTCAAATCAAAAGCTATAAAATCATTAATTACATAAAAGTTGGCATTGAACAATGTCCATTAATCAAACCTAAGCCAACCTCATATGCACATAATTAATAACTGTTTTCTCACTACATCAAAGACTATTGCCTTTCCACAAAATTTTAATCACTTTCCAACATATTCCCATCAACTTAATTATATTTGAACATAATGTAAAAATTTAAAAAACTAAGGCAGTTTTAAAGCCTCCCAAGTTACAATTTATTACGATTTGCTAACTCTAAAAAAATTCCAAGAAAATGAGCTGCTCATGCAACTAATACAGAATTCATCATTGGAAAATCTTATGAGAACTGATGTAATTATTTAGCTTTTGAATGATTAAAAGAGAGACTTAAAGCAATATTACCCAGGAAACATGAAAGTTATCAAGGGCCTCCCAGCCCATCAGTCAACTAACTACATACAGATGAGTTCTAGGGTCCTGAATGTAATTAAATCAGCTGATCATGCAAAGAAGCCACAGTAATGAAACAGCGGCACAAGGATCATGTAAAAGAAAAGCTCTGTCTCTCTTTAGTTTTGTCTCCTAAACTCGCAATGATGCAAATGCACCTGAGTTTTATGCATTTGACCACTAGTTGAATGATTCTATTTTTCTCTCCTATCTCTGTAAGTGACTGATCATTACTTTCAAAACATCTTGTACACAATTAAACCAATACATTGGATGCTGGGTGAGAAGAAAAGTTTCCTGGCCCAGCACTCCATCTCTGACACTCAATGTTTTATAAACTTGTAGAAAGGCAATACTGGGGAGCTTCCAAAAGAATGTCCAAAGTAGGCTTCTCCCTAGACTAAGTACAGTAGTCCTACCCTTATCTGAGGGGTGTACATTCCAAGACCCTGCCCAGTGGATGCCTGAAACCCCAGATAGTACTGAACCCTATATATACCATGTTTTCTCCTATACATATATGCCAATGATAAAGTTTAACTTATAAATTAGGCTCAGTAAGAGATTAACAACAACTAATAATAAAATAGAACAATATACTGTAATAAAAGTTATGCAAATGTGGACCCTCTCAAATTACATAACTATACTCACGTTTTCACTCAAAGGATGCACCTTTTATGGCTTATCTTTGGCATATCTGAATTGTAGGCATCACTACTCTTGCACTTTGGGGCTATTATTAAGTAAAATAAGGATTCCTTGAACACAAGCATTGTGATACTGCAACATTCAATCTGATAACAGAAGTGGCTAACACGTGGGGAACATACACAGCACAGATATGCTGGACAAAAGGGTGATTCATGTCCGCAGGCAGGACAGATGAGACGGTCTGAGGTTTCATCACACTACTCGGAACGGTGTGCATTTAAAACTTGCAAATTGTGTATTTCTGAAATTTACCTTTAATATTTTTGAGCCAGAGTTGACAGCAGGGTAAATGAAACCACAGAAAGCAAAACTGCAGTAAAGGGGGACTACTGTAAGTCAGAAACCCTGTTGGTGACACTACATAATTTTAACCACAAAAGGACAGCATTATATTCTAAAAGTTTTTACTTTCCTTAATATTTAATTTATATTTTCTCTTTCAATCATCTTTTGTTGTAACATAGTTTAAGATTTACTATAATTGCTTTCATTTTTCTTAAAACTCTTTTTTCTTAAGCTTGTAAGGCATCTCTTTGGTAGAAATAGTCTATTTACAACTCTTAGCACATGAATTTTATAGCTGTGGGTTTTTTTTACAGTGAAATCGTAGTGTGTGGACGTATATATATGTAAGTACATATAGGGTGGGGCAAAAGCAGGGTTATAGTTGTGAGTACATGAAACATAGTGTATTCTTACATTATTATTTATTAATTACTATACTACTTTCCATACGAATAACTGTAACCCTACTTTTGCTCCACTCTGTATATATACATAACCTATCTAATAAAGAGGGAATATGCTAATTGACCCTCATGCTGTCACAAAGATGGCGGCACCCACAGCCAATAAGGAGGGAATATGCTAATTGGCTGCCACGCCCTCAAAGATGGCAGCACCCACAGCCACAAGATGGCGATGGGGCACGTGGCAAGGCTGGCCTGGCCGCTCCGTGTGCCTGCCTCCAGAGTACCCCAGTCCTCTCAGCCCCCCAGCCATCCAGGGCCAGCCCGAGGCTCAGGTAAGCCTCGGATGGCAGCTGCCTAGCCACCTAGGACTGGCCCAAGGTGCAGGCAAGCCTCGGATGTCAGCTGCCCAGACACCCAGGGCCAGACCAAGGTGCAGGCAAGCCTCGGATGTCAGCTGCCCAGCCGCCCAGGGCCACCCAAGGCTCAGGTAACCAGGGCCACCCGAGGCTCAGGTAACCAGGGCCAGCCAAGGTTGGCGCTGCCGGCAGTGGCAGCAGCAGAGATGTGATAGGGCGTCACCTTCCCCTGATTGCCGGGTCACTTCCCGTCCCTGAGGGCTCCCAGACTGTGAGAGGGGGCAGGCCAGGCTGAGGGACTCCCCCCTCCAGTGCATGAATTTTCATGCACCGGGCCTCTAGTACATATATATAAGCATACACACACACACACACACACACACACAGGCCAAAATAAAACTAAACCTGCCACAATTCGGAACTATTTCTAGGTGTTGGAAAACCCTGATTTTGTACAAGGGTAAAAATGTTCTGGTTACTGCAAATTCTTCTCATGGTGTGGTTCACAAGTATACTAGAATCTGGGTCACATTTCAGGTGTTCAGAAAATAATACTCTAGAATTGCTCTGGTCTTTAACTCCACAACGAGGCCACAGAAACACTTCATTCTTTTATGCTTGCCCACACCAGTTATGTAAGCCTTTTCTCTTCATTGATTCAAGATTTTCCTATAGTTTAGCTACAATCTGTCACTTAGAAAGCCTGTTATTATCTAAAATTGTACATTTTCTCCAGAATTATTTATGTTATTAAATGAGAAGCCAACAAACTACTCTGATAATAGTCTTTCTTTATCCAGACAAATTATCACTTATCTCAAAAAAACTTAATGATACATTTATGGCCCTCTTAGAAACAAGAGAATGTTTTTATTTTTAAAAAGGCTTCTTTTCCTTTCTTGTTCCCAGTGTTACAAAATGGGCCACACCAATTGAAGCTATAGGGTCAGGGTCAGGTCAAGATCATTTCTGAACATAGAGTCAACTGTAAACAACCATGGAAAAAAGAATGAGACCTCTCAGATCAAAGGTTACTATGGTCAATTTTCAATTAGTACCCATCAGTAGAGGTACACTGATAAAACATAAATAAAAATAATTATCGGTTCTATTTACTGAATATGAACTGTAACTTGTACTAAAAAAGCAGGTAGCCTATATAATAGAGGTAATATGCAAATTGACCATCACGCCCTCACACAAGATGGCCGCCCACATGTGGTCAAAAGATGGCCACCACAAGATGACTGGCAGGGGAGAGCAGTTGTGGGCAATCAGGTCAGCAGGGGAGGGCAATTGGGAGTGATCAGGCCAGCAGGGGAGGGCAGTTAGGGGCAACCAGGCCAGCAGGACAGGGCAGTTGGAGGCGACTGGGCCTGCAGGGGAGGACAGTTGGGGGGGACCAGGCCAGCAGGGGAGGGCAGTTGGGGGGGGACCAGGCCTGCAGGGGAGGGCAGTTAGGGTCAACCAGGCCAGCAGGGGAGGGCAGTTAGGGGTGACCAGGCCAGCAGGCGAGGGAAGTTGGGGGCGACTGGGCCTGTAGGGGAAGGAGGGCAGTTGTGGGGGACCAGGCCGGCAGGGGAGGGCAGTTGGTGGGGACCAGGCCTGCAGGGGAGAGTAGTTGGGGGCAACCGGGCCAGCAGGGGAGGGCAGTTGGGCGTGATCAGGTCGGCAGGGGAGCAGTTAGGCATCAATCAGGCTGGCAGGGGAGTGGTTAGGGGGTGATCAGGCTGACAGGCAGAAGCGGTTAGGGGCAATCAGGCAGGCAGGCAGGCAGGCAAGCAGTTGGGAGCCAGCAGTCCTGGATTGTGAGAGGGATGTCCGACTGCCTGTGGGATCGGGCTTAAACCAGCAGCCAGACATCCCTCAAGGGGTCCCAGATTGGAGAGGGTGCAGGCTGGGCTGAGGGACACTCCCCTCTCCCCCCCCCCCCCCCCCCGTGCCCGAATTTCATGCACTGGGCCTCTAGTACTAAATAAGCAGGTGCAATTATCTATACTAATAAAAGCGTAATATGCTAATTAGACCAGACAACCAAATGACTGTCCAGACGTCCGGATGTCCTTCCGGATAAAGCCGCAGTGGTGGGGCCGAGGCAGAGGAGGTTAGGGGCAATCAGACAGGCAGGCAGAGTGGTAGGGGTGATCAGGCCAGCAGGGGAGCAGTTAGGGGCGATCAAGCCAGCAGGCAGTCAGTTAGGGGCGATCAGGCAGGCAGGGGAGCAGTTAGGGGTGATCAGGCAGGCAGGCAGGGGCGGTTAGGGGCAATCAGGCAGGCAGGAGAGCAGTTAGGGGTGATCAGGCTGGAAGGCAGAGGCGGTTAGGGGCAATCAGGCAGGCAGGCAGAAGGGTTAGGGGTGATCAGGCAGGCAGTCAGAGGGGTTAGGGGCAATCAGGCAGGCAGGGGAGCAGTTAGGGGAGATCAGGCCGGCAGGGGAGCAGTTAGGAGCGATCAGGACAGCAGGGGAGCAGTTAGGGGTGATCAGGCTAGCAGGCAGAGGCTGTTAGGGGCCATCAGGCAGGCAGGGAGAGGGGTTAGGGGTTATCAGGCAGGCAGGCAGAGGGGTTAGGGGTGATCAGGCAGGCAGTCAGAGGGGTTAGGGGCAATCAGGCAGGCAGGAGAGCAGTTAGGGATGATCAGGCTGGCAGGGGAGCAGTTAGGAGCTAGCAGGCATAGGCTGTTAGGGGCCATCAGGCAGGCAGGCAGAGGGGTTAAGGGTTATCAGGCAGGCAGGCAGAGGGGTTAGGGCAATCAGGCAGACAGAGGAGCGGTTAAGGGCGATCAGGCTGGCAGGGGAACAGTTAGGGGTGATCAGGCTGGTAGGCAGAGGCGGTTAGGAGCAATCAGGCAGGCAGGCAGAGGGGTTAGGGGTTATCAGGCAGGCAGGGAAAGGGGTTAGAGGTGATCAGGCAGGCAGGCAGAGGGGTTGGGGCGATCAGGCAGGCAGGCAGGCGAACGGTTAGAAGCCAGCGGTCCCAGATTGGAGAGAGTGAAGGCCGGGCTAAGGGACCCCCCCACCCCACCACCACACCCTGCACGAATTTCGTGCACCAGGCCTCTAGTACTAAATAAGCAGCAATCAAGAAAACAATTCATATGTACAAGTACTTACTAAGACATAAAAATAAGTAGGTACAACAGAACATGGAAAGAACTACAGATTTTGAGTAACGCAGGAATCACCTAGTCTACGGCCATCATTCTTAAGATGAAGAACAAGGCCAGAGATCACATAGGACTCTCAAGTCACACAGCAAGGATGGGCTAGAACAGCCATGGGCAAACTATGCCCACGGGCCGGATCCAGCCCATTTGAAATGAATAAAACTAAAAAAAAAAAAAAGACCGTACCCTTTTATGTAATGATGTTTACTTTGAATTTATATTAGTTCACACAAACACTCCATCTATGCTTTTGTTCCGGCCCTCCGGTCCAGTTTAAGAATCCATTGTGGCCCTCGAGTCAAAAAGTTTGCCCACCCCTGGGCTAGAACCCATGATTTCTGATTCTAAAGCCTCACCTTGCCACTCTGAATCATGGAGTGTAGTACCTACTGATAGCATCTACAGATAGAAATTAATACAATTTCATCAATCAATAAACGCATTCTTAAGACTACCAATAATTTATCCTAAAAGCCTGCAAGTTTGTTGCTCCTCCTAAGATCTCTGAAGAAGGAAGCTGCACTCTTACTGGTCAGGAGCACCAACTGTGGAGCCACCATGCTTAGGTTCAATTGCTGGGCTGGTATTTACTGATTACGTGACCTTTTACAGTTATTTGACCTTTGTATGCCTCAGCTTACTACTAATCTATATACTGGGAATAATATCAGCACCTACCTCATAAGATTGCTGTAGGGAATAATTAACATTTGTACAATAACTAGGATAGTGCCTGCATGAATAGTGATTGCATGAATATTAAACTTTCTCACTACATAGATGATGTAGGCTTAGCAGAGCAGTGTTCATTACTAAGTCCTTGGACCACTTCTGTATACTAAGGTACAATAGATACGGCAGACACAGAAATGTCAATACTGCCTTTAAATACTTCAAGGCAAAATTCCTGTAATCATAAAACCAGATTCAATTTTTATTTCTAACTTCTGGAATATCGAGAAATTAGTTTCCTCAGTCTGCCTTTCTCTGAAGTAGGTACAATATAGCTTGTCATCAGTAAAGCTATAAAGATGAGATAGCATGTGAAATCCCTGGGGGCAGCTGAGAATATAGGTATTTCACAGATCTGTGCAGAGAATGTAAAACTTACTGTTCAGAGTCATAGTAATCCATATGCTTCTTTTTTTTGTTGTAAGCTGCAACACGAAAGGGAACTATTTCCAGAGTGATTAGGCCAGGGGCCATTGTCAGCACTTTGGCGCCGTGAGTTGGCTCATACAGGTCCTTCCCCGTTTCTGGATGAGGCATGCCAGCGGGATCTCGTCCAACAATGTAGAAATTGGCTCCTGCCACCATCCTCGCTCTGCAGTGCCACTGGACCTGGAATAACAGTTTTCCTATTAGATCATCATGCCTTTATGACGAGTCCTTAAAAATAGTAAGTGAATAATAAATAAATATACTTCTCATACGATCCAAATTTAAATGTATAACCTCGGGAAGCCAGAAACAGAACTGGCAACCCCTCACCCTCAAAAAAAAATCTAAAAGTATAAATGTGTACAAGTGTTTATGCATACATGTTTATATTATTTTATTTAAAGGAAATATGTGAGTATAAGTGTCTACATGTATGATTTTACACAACTGCTATATATCATTTATGTATAGTTCAAAATCTAATCCAAGAGGTCAGAAGTCGGGTAGAGATGGATCCTTTCATGGAGGCAACTGGAAGGGGCTTCTGGGATAACTGAAATGTTCTGCTGTTTTCTTGTCATTTTCTTGACAGATAAACCGACAAATTAAATTGTATATACTTGAAGTATGCAACACGATGACTTGATATATGTATATGCCAGTGATGGCGAACCTTTTGAACTCGGCGTGTCAGCATTTTGAAAAACCCTAACTAAACTCTGGTGCCGTGTCACATATAGAAATTTTTTGATATTTGCAACCATAGTAAAACAAAGACATATTTTTGATATTTATTTTATATACTTAAATGCCATTTAACAAAGAAAAATCAACCAAAAAAATGAGCTTGCGTTCTGAAATATTTACCACAATCAAATTAACACGGTCATTACCTCACACAGTTATCTGTGTGTAGTGAGAACACTTAAGATCTGAGCAAATTTCAAGTATACACGCAGTGTTATTAACAATAGTCACCCTGCTGTATAGCAGATCCTCAGAATTTATTCTTTTTATAACTGAAAATTCGTACCCTTTGACCAATTTTGGAAATAATAGAAATTAACACAATTTCATCAGTCAAAGGGAGATAAATTCATTCTACAAAGAATTTTATCATCAATTAATCACTTTGCAACTTTAGTCCACGTTGATGTCAGTTCTAAGAGTGCCTGATAATGCTCTGTTTCTAGATCTGAGCCGAGGGCTGGCAACCAGGCTGTGCTCACTGTAGAAGTTCATTAAGCTGTATGTACACTGTGACTTCTGTACTTTTTCTGTTATACTGTCATTGGTTAAAAAAAACTACTCGATGAAAATGATTAAACTAATTTTACTACTTATATAAACTGGTACTGAGAAAACATGTAGCTAAGTGACTATGACCAAAGATACCAGGCAAGAATTAAGGCATTTGGCCGCATGCAAAACTAGCTTTGAAGCCCATACTTTCACATTAAGACATAGTTTAAAAACAAAAATCAGTCTAACAGCTAGAATTTACATAGAAGTTAAAGTAGTAACTGTAAGAGATCATCATTCTCATTAAAATTGGAAGTAAATCCAAAGTTTGACTTGGCCAATTAAGTATGGCGCAAACCCAGGTCTAGAAATCTGTTTTTAGCTCCCTTTCTTTTCATGTAAGGCTCAATTATTTAGTGATTTTTGCAAAAGCATCTCTGTTCTGCATGAAAATAAGGTAACATAATGAACACTACACATCGTTTTCATTTTCTCTCTCTTGACGGTTTCTCTTATAACAGGTACTTGAATATTTATCAACATGCCTAGAAAGCACAATAGCACGAGGGCAATCCCCCCACCCCTGAACTGCTCACCCTCCAGAGTTTGCTTTTTCAATTGTTACTACTGATATCTACTCTTTATTTCCAAATGACGTTCATAAACTGCATGTCTTGACTGTTTAGTTTCAGATACTATAAAATGTAGACATTATTCCCACATTATTTTTCCTACTATAAATGACGATGTTTGGCTTTTACTCCACTCTCATTCCCTATCCCATTTGTCCAATGAATATAGTGATACATTTTTGGCGAAATCAACATTCACCTGTAAAAATAGATGTTTTAAGTAAACTAATATATGGAACATGTGAGCAGTTAGAACAAACAGTACCTAGTACAGAGTAAGTACACAACAAATGTTAGCTGTTATTGTGGTCTTTTATTCCCCTCCTTGTACAACTGTTTGTTTTTCCTAGAGTTAATAACTGTCTTGATTTTTTCCACTCGCTTAATTTTCCATATACCTCTGTGTCTGTGTAGCCGGACTACCCTTCTTCCTGAGAACACAGTGAAATACAATCCCCAGCCTCCCTTGCAGCGTGACCCTGTGGCCGAGTTCTGGCCAGAGGAATGAGAGCCAAAGTGATATGTGCCACTTCCAACTGAGGAACACTAATAAGCCTCCTGATTGCTATCTTAGTTCTTCTTTCCCCATTTGACAGATGAATAGAGAGGGACCCCAAAGTCCTATAACTACACCTTTTTCTGCTATAGCATTAATTCTATGTGCATTGAGCCACAATAAAAAAAAAGAAAAAATTCTGCTCACTCCCCTCTGCCCCTTCATCACAGTCACACAAAAGATCTTTGCTAGTTTAGACTCAGAATTTTTATCGAGGTCAGAATTTTATCATCAATTAACCACTTTGCAACTCTACTGCATGCAAATGAATGGCGCTTGCAAAGCATTAAACTAAAAGGGCAGTCTAAGTTCTCTGAATTTAGGTAAACTTACTTTGCTCATTAAGTATGTATGTCTAGGCATTTAAATCATTCAAGTACCAAAAGGTCCACAAACTACAAATGTATGGCTTAATTTTAATATTTAAGGTAGCTCAGATCATTTAATCCAACCACCTCCATCCTCTTAAAACAAGAGGAAACTGAAGCTCAGAAAACTTAGCACCTTATTGGGTCACAGAGCACGTGGTTGGTGGCAGTGGCCAGTTCTAATTTTGTCTTGTAAAATTACCAGTCAATTAAATTGCTCTTGGACTTCGAGAGGTTACATGAGTAAATTAAAGGTCAATACACCAAACAAGGAGTCAACATTCTCCTGCAGGTGACCTGAATTATTTTAATGTACAATTTAGTGAGTGGTTTCCCCATGAGAATACTTGTAAAACTGTAACAGACTTGAATAAGCAAAACACGTAACTCTTCCAAGAATACGTGGTGCGGGTTAACTTAAAACCTATTGAAAAGGTGATATGCTTTAATCAAGAGACTGCAAGTCAGTCCAGAGCCCTTGCTGCATCTGGTGAAGCACACAGGCTGTGGAGTCAGACTGCCCTAGATTTGCACCCTGACTTTGCCCCTAACTGAATGCCCTTAAGCAATTTCCTTATATAAGCCTCAGTTTCCGAATTTATAAAAACAAGGATAACACTTAACACATAAGATTGATGGAAGATTTGAAAGCACTCAGGACAGCACCTGGCCCTCAATAAAGGACAAACATCGCTGCTGTTACTATTATTCTGTAAAACATTCCCTGACGATCCCAGTTGATCAACTGCTTCCTAACCAGTGTTTCTAAAGGGAATCCATTTGCTCTATGAAAAAGATGGCACACTGCCTAGAACAGCGGTTCTCAACCTGTGGGTCGCGACCCATTTGGCGGTTGAACGACCCTTTCACAGGGGTCGAAGACCATTCTGCATATCAGATATTTACATTACAATTCATAGCAGTAGCAACATTACAGTTATGAAGTAGCAACGAAAATAATTTTATGGTTGGGTCACAACATGAGGAACTGTATTTAAAGGGCCAGAAGGTTGAGAACCACTGTTCTAGAGGATGAGATGCCAGGTCCCGGTCTTCCTTGCCATGCAGCCCATAGCTGAGCAAATTAAGGGGCTTCTGGGGAAGTCTGCGGCAAGAGCTATGGAAAGCTTTTCTTCCCTAATACCATTCTCAACTCCCATTTATTGGAAATGTCTTTACCTTTATTTTTGTGAGAAAACAGAATTCTAGATTAACAGGCTTATTTTTTCTTTTATTTTTTTTTGCTGGTTTTTCTTAATGATGCTAACCCACTGCTTCCAGTTCACATTGCTCCTGAGAAGTCAGGCATCATTCCTACTTTTTAAAATATATTTATATTGATTTCAGAGAGGAAAGGAGAGGGAGAGAGAGGTAGAAACATCAATGATGAGAGAGAATCATTGATTGGATGCCTCCTGCACATTCCCCACTGGGGATGGAGCCCACAACCTGAGCATGTGCCCTGACCGGGAATCAAACCATGACCTCCTGGTTCATAGGTCAATGCTCAATCATTGAGCAACACAGGCCGGGCAGCATCAGTCCTATTATTTCCTTAATGTTCCCTCTTCATCTCTCCCTTCCCATGACTCTACTTTCAAGGTTCCTCTTTACATCATTAATTTTCATCAGTCTGAGTACTATGTGCTTAAATGTGGTTTCCTTTTATTTTTTCCAAGATTAAAGGTTTCTTGAATTTTTAGGTTGATGTTTTTCACCAATTTCAGAAAGCTTTCACCATCATTTTTTCAAAAACTTTTTCTGCCACATTTCTCTGTCTCCTTCTCTCAGAGCTCCAATTACATATATGTTAGATAGTGATACTGTCCACAGTTACTGAGGCTCTGCTCACTCTCCCCACGCATTTTCTTTCTTTTTTCCAAATTACTTACATTAATCTGATTTCTAGTTCACTGACCAGTTCTTCTGCCAAATGTAGTCTGATTTTAAGTCTGATTGATTTCACTTCAGATACTATGCTTTTTTCATCCTTGACTTTCCATTTGATTTTTCTTCATTTCCGTTTTTTTTTTTTTTTCCTGAGATTCCCCATCCATGGATCCTATTTTTCTTTAAAAAGCTTTAATACTTTTTTGGTAATTCTAACATCAGCATCATCTCAAGGTCTATTTCTAGCAACAGTTTTCATTCTGCACTGTAAATCACACTTTCCTGTTTCTTCCTATTTCCAGTAATTTGTTATTGTATGTTGGACTTGTGGAAGGTTTGTTTTAAGGAGGTAATTTGGCACGTCTTCTTGTCTTTCTGAGGCTTGGTTGTAAGCCTTGTTGGGCACGTCTAGCTTTTTTTTTTTGCCTTTTTTTTTTTTAAATCCTCACCCAAGAATATGTTTTTTATTTATTTAGAGAGGCAGAGAGAAAGACAGAGAAGGAGAGAGAAAGAGAGAAGGAAAAAAGTAAGAGAGAGAGACGAGAGACAAGAGAGAGAAGAGAGAAGAGAGAAGAGAGAAGAGAGAAGAGAGAAGAGAGAAGAGAGATGAGAAACATCAATTGGTTGCCTCCCTCATGAGCCTCAGCCAGGGGTCAAACATATAATCTGGGTATGTGACCTGACCAGGAACAGAACCTGCCACTTTTCAGTGTACGGGACAACACTCCAATCAACTGAGCCACACTGGCCAGGGCAGGTCTACTGCCCCTCAACTCCAAATTCACCCAAATTATTTAAGATAATGGATTGAACTCTGTTAGCATTTCTCTTTATCAGCAATCACAATGTTAAGTTTTACCAGTAGAGGGCATCATAGGAACACTGTAGGAGGAAGGGGTATCATGGTGCCTGTGTATGTGCATAACTGGTGGCATTCTGGCAAACCCAAAGTGCATAATCCATCATAACCTCAAAGCCCTAGCCTGAACCCAGTGACCACTTCGCCGCAGCCCTCCTGATGCAGACATAGTGCACCCCAGGCCTCCCAGCAGCAGGGGCTCCCCGACTCCCTTCTGCACCCCACCTTCCAGCCTGGGCTCACCTGAGCCCAGAGGATTGTTTCCTGCGTCCCTCTCCACACCAGCATCACACACTGTGCATCTCTCTGGCAGCAGTGGGCTCCCAAACACCCTCTGGGCACCTGTCTGTCAGCCTCAGTTAGCCTGTGCACCAGAATTGTTTCCTGCTTTCTGGCTTCTGTGAACCAGTTGTGGCCCAAACAGTCCACTGAATTTTTCCTCCGCCCACTGGGATAAAACCATAGCTTTTTCAATGAGGTCTGGGGCCAACTCTCAGGGAAGGGATCCCTTTTACAAGTTTGTCCTTCCTTTAGTAATCTCCTTCAACCTCAGGGTACCCTTTAGAGTTCACTTGACGTTTTCACAGTTATACCACTACTGAAGTTTAATAATTCTTTAAATTTTCCCTATTCAAATTCTGTGCAAATTCCACCTCCTAATGGGACCCAGTCAAATACACTGTCTTGGGTATAAAGGGTGGTCTTTGCTCTTAAGGCATGTTTTTCTGGTGTCTCACTCAGTTCAATGCCTGGAATGTTAACAAAGTCTCTCCATTGGAGTTGGGCTGGAACGTCATCTTCCAACACTGTGTAACCCGACCTCCAGCATCCTCACTCCACTCTAGAGTCTCGCCCTGCACAAATGCAGTCCAAGGAACATTGGGGAACATCCTCTGATGAGCATCTGGTGCCTCAGCTCTGTGCTGCGCCCTCCTTTCTGGCAAGCACTCTGCAGGTCTCAGCAGGTCCAGCAGCCCCCAAATCCAGGACCAATGTGTTCCACTTGGATTCCCAGTCTGTGCCATGGTCAGGAAACTACCGCAGGACCAGATCAGGGTAAACAGGGGGTTCACTGTGTGTGCTCCCCATCTGTCAGGATTATGTTTCTGCACACTGCCTTCACACAGGTGTTTCACATACTTAATCGATTTTATAGTTGTTTTCAGGAAGAGGATAAGTCCAGTATCCATTACCCCATTATGACCAGAAGCAAAAGTCTAGATATATTTTGAAAGTAATAAGGAACATAATTTTTGTGGACAGACAGGCATGGGTTAGGAGAGAAAATGATGATCCCAAGATCTCTGAAGGAACTGGGATCCCCTGAGATGGCGAAAGCTAAGAGTAAAGTGGATTTGGAAGGGCGAAATGAGGCAATTAACATTTTAGGCATGGTAAGTTTGAGCTGTAGGTTAGACACTCAAGGTGGTGGGATATATGGGTTTGGAGTTCAGAAAAGAGATGTGAATTATAGAGAGATATTTGAGTATCATCAGCATAGAGGTATCTAAAGCAGGGTTAAAAGTATTACATACTTTTAACCAAGTTGAGAAACAAGCAAAGCTAAATAATATATCATGTGAGCATATGCACATGTGATGAAAATGTGTGTAAAGGTAAGGAAATAAAAAGTACAAAATTCAAGACTGTGATAATCTGGAGAGGGAGGAGAATGGCAGGAAAGTTATTTTGGAAACTATGGTGTTTCTAGGACTTAAGACTTTGATTCACACACACACACACACACAAAAAAAACAAAAACAAAAACAAAAAAAACCTGGCTCAATAAATGTGCTTCTCTGCTTATCATGTCAGTCACAGACCTTTTGTGGTTCCGTAGATTCAAAGTTAGTGACAAAGCAGACACTGACGTGCACAGTGATCAATCTGCTTATGTGAATGAAAACTGGCATAAAATTTCTGACAGGCATGTTGGCAAATGTCAAAAACCTAAGCAATTCCAATTCCAGATGAGATTGAGAGAAGCTGGGAGAAGCAAGTTATATTTCTCAGATCAGGCAATTCACAGTTGTTTACTCACTAATTTTCAAAGGTAACAATTATGTAAATAATCACAACTTAATAAACCAACTCACAGACCAATGATGACAGTGCACCCATACACCATATACCACAAATTATGATTAATCTAACTCTGTGCATCTGAGGTCCATGCAAGTTTGTTTTACAAAGCAATAATGATTTATGCTCCCACCATGTTTTACTTTTCCAAAGTAAATGGAGGAAAACTTTATTAAGGTTCCTAGTTCCCAACAAACTTAAAAGTAGATAGGGTGTCAACACAGCATTTAAAATAAACCTGAAAAAAGAAAACACATTTCTTAAAATGTAGCTCAAATTTTACCTACTCTGGTTCAAAGGGTTCCTACTTCACACTGCTTAAATATGTTTCAAATTACACAAACCACAAGATTTTGTATTCATTACACAAGCTGGAAGAAAATTAAAGGATGTCTAAACTTCACAAAAATATTCACAAGATCTAAGATTTCCACAACACTATATTTTTAAAGTTTTGCTTAAAATGTTTTTTTTCCTGCCCTTTTATATTTTATTGTGCTTAATTAAAACATGAATACAGCTCTTTATCAGGAAAGACTTTTGCAAGTTAGTTTCTTGACTAAGGAAACTCATTCATTGTCTGAAAAAGATAATATGCTCTCTAAAAGACAACTGTCAAAAATAAACAAAAATTGAAATAAAAACTTGACAAGAAAATAGACTTGTAGATGGTATTTTAGCCGCAAGTAATAATATGGCATATTTTTGCTGATCTTCACTCATTTGAATACAACTTAATATAAGCCAAAATAAAGAATTAAAACGGAAACATCTTCGCTGAAATTATTCTCTTTTTGTCATTAGACAAATGGCAAGAAGATCTTTATCCAATATCTGAAATCAGTGACTTATTTAGTCTAAAGCTGCATTTAAAAGTAGACTAATTAAAGGAGATAGGTGGAAGACAAAAGGACTATTTTCTTCTACATATTTCCCACTTCCTAGAAACGGTTTTTTATTAGCCAAATTAAAAGAAACAATCAGAAGTGACCAGTGAGTTAACATTTTAAATATAATCAAAACCATTAACAAAAATGTATATACTGGGAGTAACTCATGCCTATTGAAAGAACAATCTATATATGGAAGTCATAAAACTAATTGTATGGCTGAAACCGGTTTGGCTCAGTGGATAGAGCGTCGGCCTGAGGACTGAAAGGTCCCAGGTTCGATTCCGGTCAAGGGCATGTACCTGGGTTGCGGGCACATCCCCAGTAGGAGGTGTGCAGGAGGCAGCTGATCGATGTTTCTCTCTCACCGATGTTTCTAACTCTCTATCTCTCTCCCTTCCTCTCTGTAAAAAATCAATAAAATATATTTTTTAAAAAAAACTAATTGTATGTAACAAACATTAATTTATATAACAAAACTTTAAAATACTCTATAACCCCAAATAGTACAATAATTGAATTGTTTGGAAACTGTGGTATTTCTAGGACTTAAAGACACAGGTTAGCAGAGAAAACACCTGGCTCAATAAATACCCCTCTCTGGGTATAGTGTTAGTCGCAAAGACCTGTGATTGGCTCCAGAGATTCAAACTTGGTGATAAAGCAGACATCTACATGCACAGTGACCACCTGCCTGAATATTATACTCTTTTACTCCGCTTATGTGAATGAAAAGTGGTATAAAATTTCTGAAAGGCATGTCAAAAACCTAAACAATTCCAGAAATTGAGACCAGTATGCAAAGATGTTCACTTTAGGATTCATCACAGAATTGTTAATAAAAAAAGACAGAAAACAACCCAAATCTCCTTCAATAGGGTGTGCCTATTGATTAAATTAATTTCCTAGCACTAGAAAACTGTGCAGTGATTTAAAAATACAGGAAAATCAGCCGTGGATGGTGTAACTCAGTTGTTTAGGCATTGTCCAGTGCGCCAAAAGGTTGCTGGTTGATTCCCAGTCAAGGCACAAGCCCAGGTTGTAGGTTGAATACAAATGCCAAGTGCTAACCAATACTGATGTTCAATAATTATCTCACTTCACCTTCAATTAAGGTTTGAGACTTGCCTTATCAAACTGCGTATGTATTTTTAATCTTTCTCAATTGAAAATACTGAGGATAATAATTTTTTAATCCAGCTAAACTGACCCATTTCTTTATATATTCACACCAAAATTTTATTTTATTTAAGTGTAATAAATTTTATTAAAGCCAATATTCTGTAAGGCAAAACTCTGATACTCAATTTGAAGTATGGTACCTATTTGCTTTGTTTAACAATGGACAGGTTATTTTGATTTTCTGAATTATATAAATCATCCCATTCGATTAAATGCCTTATTGATTGTAATGTGACTATCCCATTGATTGTGATCTTACTGGTTTTAGAAAGCACATTCTTCTGTACCTGGGGAACAGGACAGCACAATTATCCTAAATTGTTTTAGTGGCCACAGATAATGCGTTCCGGTTGACTCAGTGGTCCCAAGACCAGGACAGCGCAATTACTCCAAATTACCTCGATGGCTCTAGATAATGAGTTCCTGGCAACCCAGTTGTCTCAAGAACCAAGGGCTCTAGATAAGGTGTTTCTGTCAATTCAGTGACCCCGAGACCCAAAACTATAATTAACATGCTTAATTCTGCTTCTGTAATCTGCTTTTTTGCAAACCAGGTTCCTCATTCCAAACCTCGAGATGTAATCAATACCTTTGTGATCTTTGCCTATATAAGTCTGGTTTTGCCACCATCTTATGGCTATGAGATTTGGGGAATGGCCCCTCATAGTCCCGGACTGCAATAAATGTGACTCTTTAATTCGACTTCTTGAGGCATCCTTCTGTGATTTGCGGGGTACATTACAACAAATTGGTCTATAAAAGAACTTCAGGCACAGAAACATTTTAATGTAAATGTGCACATTTCCTTTTCCAAATTATCAAAAGTGCACTTATTTTAACACTACTAAAATTCTTTAGAAAGTTATATCCATTACCTATTCTTGTTGGGTAAAAAAGTCAATACCTCCATTCATCTTAGGAATTCCACGTCAAAATACCCTTCCCTTCTTTGTACCTTACATTAGCACATCACTCTAGTATTAATCTATTTTCTATAAATTCCCAGATCATAACCGCCTGCCTCTTGATTTCTCAGCAGTAGGAATCACTGTAAGCTCTTCAAGCTGACAGAGCTACTTAAACTGCATCAAGGCCTACAAGACAGGACATCAGAGCAGGAGAGAAAATACAAGTTAGTGTATTTAGGGAAGAAATAGTATAGATTACCTAACTATTGAAAAACCAGGCTAACAGAAAATATTAAAACCTGATGCTGTTTTAATAACAACAGATTTTGAGCTGAAAATCTATAGAAAAATCAGGAGAAAGAAAAAGGACAGTCTTCCTCCATGAGAAGCATCCTAAAACACCTGTAAAATCTACAATATCTCTGAATTAAAGTAGTCATTTTAGTTCTCAAGCTAAAAGTATATAAAATATCGGACTATACAGATCCCAATAATTACTTTCAAAATAAACCACCAGATCTAAAATGTTTTTATGATTCGGACTCAAAATTGCTTATCCAAAAATCTCAAATCCAATTTTTTTCCAATTTTATTGAGATACTAGTAGCCCTGCGCACCACTGCTGCTTGCCTCAGCTGGCCGTCCCACCACCGCCCACCGCCACTCGCCCACCAGCCACTTGTAACTCTCCACCACACATAGCTCGCTGCCCCGCCTTCCTGTAGCTCTCTGCCACAGGTAGCTAGCTGCCCCACCCTCATAACTCATATTACCTCTTTATTATATAGGATAATTAACATGTAACATGTTCTATAAGTTTAAGGTGTGAAACGTGATGACTTGATTACCATAGAAAGATTAGTTAACATATCCATCTGAAATTCAAAAAACCTAGTTTTTTAACTAATTTAGTAGCAAAACCTGACCAAAACTGACATGAAGTTACTTATGGGTTTTACTGATCCCACTCAGTGTGAGAAATCATTCACACTGCTACAGAAATTTCTATGTTCTCTATGTCCCAGACCCACCAGTAGAATACATGACCCCAAATAGTTTGGATAAGAGATTGTGGCGGAAACCGGTTTGGCTCAGTGGATAGAGTGTAGGCCTGCGGAATGAAAGGTCCCAGGTTCGATTCCGGTCAAGGGCATGTACCTGGGTTGCGGGCACATCCCCAGTAGGAGATGTGCAGGAGACAGCTGGTCGATGTTTCTCTCTCATCGATGTTTCTAACTCTCTATCTCTCTCCCTTCCTCTCTGTAAAAAATCAATAAAATATATATTTTTTTTTAAAAAGAGAGATTGTGAATCTGTGTCGCACCACTCCAGAAAAATGAATAAAATAAATAAGCACAAGACAAAATTAACAAGGATGCCACAGGGGGCCAAAGGTTACAATTAAAACTTGAGAATCTATGGCTCCCATAATTAGGCTCTGATCTCAAGAATAACATCTCTTTAAGCTATCAGAACTCTTGCAAGTGTTTATAGGCAGGAACAGATTTCTAACCTAACACATATTACTGCTCCAGAAAGATACTGGATAAAAGCATGAACTAATTAACTGACTATACGGGCATCCAGGTGGCAACACAGTAGTTCTGTGGTTGGCAGTTAGGCAGACATGAGCAGAGCAAGCACGATGGCCAGGTACAGAAGGTCACCAGGACAACCTCTCAGATAGCTGGTCATTTGGTTCAGACCCTCCCCTGACCTTTCCTCCCCTGGCATGTCGCATGGCTAGTCATGCAGTAAACCCCTTTGGAGGAGGAACAAGGGGTGGAAGAGTGGCCTCATTCGACTCCCATGTGATCCTTACACAACCACTCCCTTAAGCATTAACCCCTAGGGAAAACATCTAGGCTTCGGCTGTCTTTCAGCTCCAGGCCCAGAAAAACAACAAAACCAGACAAGCAATACCATGGCTGACATCAGGACCAGCTGCAATAACTAATGACCCCTGTCTTGGTGCTGACCAATCAATGGAGACCACAACCCTGAAAGGACACACCTGGAAAGCTGATGAATATTCTATTGAGATCCTTCCCTGGGAAATCCCCTAAAATCCCCACTCTTAACAGCCCTTAAAAGGGAGGACCCATCTATGGAGCACACCATGCCTCTCCCCACACCCTTCTCCCAGGAGTATTTTCCTTGTCTCTCTCTCCTAAGCTCTAAGGGCCCTTCTTTTGCCTCTGCAAGTTGTTTCCTGAGCCCATTTCTGCTACAGCTCACTTCTTCTACCTCTGTGACTTTCTAAATAAACTTTCTCTTATAGTTTGAGTCTTAGCTCTGAATTCTTTCTTAGCCAGAATTTAAGTACCAAGGTTGCTGAACTGAGGTCCAGACTGACTCTAGCAGTCTAACACCTAGTGCCCCACCTTATCTAAGGCTTTGTTTTCTGTGGTTTCAGTTACTTGCAGTCCACCACAGTCTGAAAATATTAAGTGGAAAATTCCAGAAATAAATGGTTTGGTGCCCCATTCCATTCTGACCAGTGTGATGAAACCTCATGCTCTCCCACTCCATCCCGCCCAGGACATAAATCCCTTTGTCCAAAATCTCCATGCTGTACAGGCTCCCTGCCTGTTAGCCACTTACTAACCATCTCAGTTATCGGATCAGCTGTCATAGTATCATACTGCTTGTGTTCAAGTAACTAAGTAAAATTTAAGTATTTTAATTAATGATGGCCCCAAAGTGCAAGAGTAGTGATGCTGGCAAACTGGATATGCCAAAGAGAAGGTGCTTCTGTTAACATTGTAATTAGCTAGTTGTTTGTTTTTGTTTTTGTTTTTTTTAATATATTTTATTGATTTTTTACAGAGAGGAAGGGAGAGAGATAGTTAGAAACATCGATGAGAGAGAAACATCAATCAGCCGCCTCCTGCACACTCCCTGGTGGGTTGTGCCTGCAACCAAGGTACATGCCCTTGACCGGAATCAAACCTGGGACCCTTGAGTCCACAGGACGACGCTCTATCCACTGAGCCAAACCAGTTTGGGCTAGCTAGTTTTAATATTAATAACTAGTGACCCTGCGCATGAAATTGCACAGCCTCGCCCACCCGCGTGCACTCCACCCACCTGCTTGCTGCCCCGCCTTGACATCCTAACCTCTCCACCCAGAGCTTGAGCGCACCTGGCCCCGCCCCTGATCCCTCCGGCCTTCTCTGGCCGCTTCAAGCTCCACCCTTGGTCCCATGAGTTGCCTCGGGCTGGTCCTGCCTCCTCCAGGCACCTCCTTGCTTTCGCCCTGTCTCTGGAGCAATGCGGCGGCTCCGCCCTGCCACACATGCAGCCTCCTGAACGGTGGTTACGGTGTGAGGGCGTCACAACCATTAGCATATTAGCTCTTTATTATATAGAATAGCAAAGTAGCAAAGGGAAGGCCAGACATTATAAACATGGTCATCTGGGCAACTTCACCAGGAAGCTACAACATCACACTCCCCAGGGAACCGCCAATCCATTCCCTGCAAATCACTGGGGAAAGGGGTCCAACAATGAGGAAGATGGACACATGGACAGTAACATCTGGGTAATGTAGGGAAGATGTTTACCTGCCAGTCTAAGCTGGAAAAAAGATAACTGGCTAGAGGGGATGGAGCCACTGCAAGCACACAAAATCTTAGAAGGTTAAAATGCACAGACAAAGAAATTCTCTCTAGAATCTTTTGTTTCTCTCTTGTTCTGTGGCTTTGTTCCTGCTTCCTTGTACTCACCCGTTTCCTCCATAGCCATGTGGTCCCAGGAGCCGAATAGCCCATGGCCATGCACCCCACAGCCAATGGACTACAGCTGTGAACACAAGCTCATCTAGCCAGATGCTGGACTCAACTGTGCAAACATGGAACGGAAACTCTGGGCAATAGCTTTAATCCCAGCCCTGATGAAGACACAGCTGGACTTTTTCCTTGGCAGGGCAGAGGGAGATGGAACTTGGAAACTCGGGCGTTTGATTCAACAGAAATAAAACTTTCCATGATACCTCATCCTCCCATGGAGGCCTCCAGAAATTCTTATTCCAGTGGCACCCCAAGAAGCTCACTTCCACCAGCAACCAGTGGGGACATAGAGGATACCCCACCGATAACACTTCCTTTAAGTGAAACCGTATATAGGTATAGGAAAAAAATCCTATCCTATGTAATAAAAGGCTAATAAGCAAATCAACTGAATGGCGAAACGACCATTCACTATAATGTGCACTGACCACCAGGGGGCAGATGGCTCAGCGCAGGAGCTGCCCCCTGGTGGTCAGTGCACTCCCACAGGGGAAGTGTCACTCAGCCAGAAGCTGGGCTCATGGCTGGCAACCGCAGCAGCAGTAGCGGGAGCCTCTCCTGCCTCCACAGCAACACTAAAGATGTCCGACTGATGACTTAGGCCTAAGCCATCAGTCAGACATCCCCCGAGGGCTCCTGGACTGCAAGAGCGCGCAGGCGGGGCTGAGCGACCCCCCTCCCCCCAAGTGCACGAATCTCGTGCACTGAGCCTATAGTTAGTATATACAGGGCTCAGCCCTATTCATGATTTCAGGCATCCACTGGGGCACATCCCCCGAAGATAAAGGGGACTACTGTACGTTCCTACCATCTTTGTTTAAGGGCACCTGCTCACTTACACAGAATCAGTCTCTCTTAAGGGGTCATTTAACAAGGCATGGGTAGCTTTCATGGCAAAGAAAAGTTCTTCCCTCCAACAATGTGTTTTCTCCAAATTCAACTGGCAGTTCTCATCTGAAGATCTTGAACCAGATTATAGCTGCTAGTTGTACAAGTCCACATTCCAAAATACATCTAACTTTCATGTTAACAGGTCTTAGAAAGCATTATCATCCTTTATAAAAAGAGATTTAGTAATCTGGTAGAAGGGACAAACACAACTTCTACAGGCAATTAATACCTCACAAAAATATAAACATAACACCTTTTTGTCATTACAAAAGCAACTCTCTTTCCCCACCCACCCAATTCCTAAAATGGAATTTAGGAATCAAGCTATTAAATCTTTTTTTTTTTAAATATATTTTATTGATTTTTTACAGAGAGGAAGGGAGAGGGATAGAGAGTTAGAAATATCGATGAGCGAGAAACATCGATCAGTTGCCTCCTGCACGCCCCCTACTGGGGATGTGCCCACAGCCAAGGTACATGCCCTTGACTGGAATCGAACCTGGGACCCTTGAGTCCGAAGGCCAACGCTCTATCCACTGAGCCAAACCGGTTAGGGCAAGCTGTTAAATCTTTACAGACTGGAAAGTCAGGGACAACCTGGTGATAACCAAACAGGCTTGACAGCTGCTCATTGTTCTGAAAAGCATTTGTGCGAGGGAAACAAATCTGGTACCAATGCCTTCTAAATGACCTACAGAAAATGAATAAAGGAAGAGTCACTGTTTTTATTTAATTATTAGTTGGCAGATAAGCATTACTGGCAGACTCTTTCCTGATGTCACTGGAAAAGCTACAAAAAAATGAGTGGTGTCCTTTTTGTTTATTACCAAAAACAAAACAAAACAAAACATTCATTTAAGGCTGTAAATAAGCCAAATAAGTCAAACAAGTGAGGTGGTTGAGAAAAAGAAATGAATAGTTTTCATAAGGCGCTCAATCTCAGAGTTTAAATCCTGTGAGGTCATAAACATTAAAACACTTAGTAGTTTAAATATGAAGATGTTTACTAGTATGCCTACACTTTGCTCTTTAAAAGTTCCTTTTACTCACGCACCAGATCTGATGCTTCCTGACAAGAGCTGCACCTCTAAGCCTATTCCTGACACTCCAGACAGGCATGGCCTGCGAGATACAACTCGAGGTGCCTTTATAGCTCTCTAAGCCCTGCGAGCTCTGTGCAGGCACCGAGATTCCATGCCCTTCCACCGACTGCCAAGGCACAGACCCCTTGGGGGCTTCCACACAGCAAGGAGCACAGGCCAACAGAACACACAGGCCCCCTTCTGCATCTTGCTGGATGCAGGATCTGACACTCTCTCCTTTACCTAACTCTAGTCAGGCTCTTCGAAGCCCTCCAGGCCTTGACCTTCAGTGTGCATCTTTGTCCGGCCTGAAATGCCCAGCTGTAGCAAAAGTCTTGCTAAGTGAATTCCTCATCCATCGTATCTGATCCAGTTCTTCATCCCCTACTTCCATCCCCCACGTGATACTTGGTCAGACTGGCCCGCTTTCAGCAAGAATCCTGCTTGGTCTGTTTAACCAGAATCATCCCTTGACTGTTATTTCCAATGTTGCCTCTTAGTAGTTTTCCATCCATAACCCCCACCCACTCTTTGGCTATAATTCCCCCCACCTGTCTATGCCATATTTAGAACTGAGCCCCATTCTACCCTGAGGTCTCTTTTCCTCTATGGAATAGTTCCCAAATAAAATCTACTTTCCCTGCCCTAGCTGATTTGGCTCAATGTATAGAGGGTTGGCCTATGAACTGAAGGGTCCTGGGTTTGATTCCGGCCAAGGGCACATGCCTGGGTTGCAAACTCGATCCCCAGTAGGGGGTGTGCAGGAGGCAGCCGATCAATGATTCTCTCTCAATATTAATGTTTCCTTCCTTCTCCCTTCCTCTCTGAAACCAATAAGAATATATATATTTTTTAAATCTATCCCCATTATAACTACTAACCTGCTCGGAGCTTCACTAACCTCATCATTCAGTGGGAATAAAACCCATCTCACGGAGCTGCTGTGGGGAGGAGGTTATACAATGGATGCAAAGAATCTGTTCAATGCGTGACACATTAACAGGCACTCAAAAAGGAGTTCATTTCATTTTCTTTTTATTTATTATTGATCTTCATATTTTTTATGTGCTATCAAACACCAAAGAGCATTCCAAATCAGAGGATATATGCTCTGATATGAAGTTTGTTAGGGAAGAGGTCATTCCAGGCTCTCTGTCCAAACCAAAATTCTAGGACTTCACACTGACTGACAGGCAGCTTTGAGGTGTAGGCAGCCCCCTTGGTGTGGGGACAGAATCCTAGGGATATTGAGAACTTGCAGCAAAGGTACTTTGTGAGTGTTTTTAAGGCAGCTGATGCTAATTACCATGTATTATCAGAAGCTATGCAATGTGCTAACTGATGTACATTATCCCATTCATTCATTCCTCACAACACAAAAACAGTTGGATATTCGTAATATGTAACTGAAGTAGATATAAGAGTACAAAAAGCAAGAATACAGGCACAGTCGTTTTATTGCACTTTACTATGCTTTGCAGATATTATGGGTTGTTGTTGTGTGTGTTTGTGTGTGTGTGTGTGTGTGTGTTTCATGAATTGAAGGTCTATGGCAACCCTATGTTGAGCAAGTCTATCAGCGCCATTTTCCAACAAGATCAGATAATGATTAGCATTTTTAGCAATAAAGTATTTTTTAATTTAGTTAAGTACACTGGGGTGTTTTTAGACATAATGCTATTTTACATTTAATAAACTACAGTATAGTGCAAACATTACTTTTCTATGTAGTAGAAGACAAAAAATATTCATGTGACTCTTTTTTGTGATATTAAATTGCGCTGGTCTCACAATTACCTCTGAGGTATGCCTGTACAGATTATATAAAGAATATCATAACCCACAGCTCTAGGCTATGATAATCAAAAAATAAGTGAGAGCCACTATACCAGAGATTCTCCCTCTAATGAATGTCAATAGGGCCATCTTAGTCACTATTTTGGTACATCTATGGGAGATTTTAAGGATTTGTTTCCAGACTGTTTTCAAAAGATATATGACCACATATTTTTTAAATGATTACTAATTATATCTTATACTAGAAGCCCGGTGCACAAAAATTTGCGCACTCAGGAGTAGGGGGGTCCCTCAGCCCGGCCTGTGCCCTTTCGTAGTCTGGGACCCCTCGGGGGTGACCACTTGCTGGCTTAGGCCTGCTCCTCGGGGGATTGGGCCTAAGATGGCAATCAGACATCCCTCTGGCAGCCCGGCAGCCCTCGGGGGATGTCCAATTGCCAGCGGGGAGCAGACCTAAGCTGCAGTCGGACATCCTTAGCGCTGCTGAGGAGGCAGGAGAGGCTCCCACCACCACCGCTGTACTGGCAGCCATCAGCCTGGCTTGTGGCTGAGCAGAGCTCCCCCCTGTGAGAGCGACCTGACCACCAGAGGGCAGCTCCTGCATTGTCTGCCCCCTGGTGGTCAGTGTGTGTCACAGTGACCAGTCATTCCCAGTCTTTCTGCTGTTAGGGTCAGTTTGCATATTACCCTTTTACTATATAGGATAGAGGCCTGGTGCACGGGTGGGGGCCAGTTAGTTTGCCCTGAAGGGTGTCCCGGATCAGGGTGGGGGTCCCGCTTGGGTGCCTGGCCAGCCTGGGTGAGGGGTTGATGGCTGTTTTCAGCTGGTTACACCCACTTCAGGGTGGGGGTCCCCACTAGGGTGCCTGGCCAGCCTGGATGATGGGCTGATGGCTGTTTGCAGCTGGTCATACCTCCTTCAGGGTGGGGGTCCCCACTGGGGTGCCTGGCCAGCCTGGATGACGGGCTGATGGCTGTTTGCAGCTGGTCACACCCCCTTCAGGGTGGGGTTCCCCACTGGGGTGCCTGGCCAGTCTGGGTGAGCGGCTGAGGGCCATTTTCAGGCTAGCGGGCGACTGAAGCTCCCAGGCTCTTTTTTTTTCTTTTTTTTTTTTTTATTCTGGGATTTATTTACTTTCTATAGCTGTCACTGGAGCTGAGAGCCGGCTCCAGCTCTGAGGCCGTTGCCAGCTCTGAGGCCATGGCTGGCTGAAAGCAGGTATCTGGGTTTGTTTAGATTCTATAATTGAAACTCTGTTGCCATCACTGGCACTCTAAGCTCTGAGCCCGCTGGCGGCTGAAAGCAGGTACCTGGGGTTTGTTTAGCTTCTATAATTGCAACACTGTTGCATCCGGAGCTCAGAGTTGGGCTGCGGCAGGCGGGCAACCTTGGCTTCCTCCATCGCCGGGGCAACCAAGCCTCATGTTTGCTTCAGTTGCGTGGCTGCTGGCCGCCATCTTGGTTGGCAGTTAATTTGCATATCTTGCTGATTAGCCAATGGGAAGGGTAGCAAAGTTACAGTTAATTACCATGTTTGTCTATTATTAGATAGGATAATAAAAGGCTAATATGCAAATTGACCAAACAGCGGAATGACTGGTCGGTATGATGCGCACTGACCACCAGGGGGCAGACGCTCAAGGCAAGAGCTGCCCCCTGGTGGTCAGTGTGCTCCCACAGGGGAAGTACCACTCAGCTCATGCCTAGTGAGTGCAGCAGCGATGGCGGGAGCCTCCCCCACCTCCGAGGCAGCACTAAGGATGTCCGACTGCAGGAAGCGGGCCTAAGCCATCAGTCGGACATCCCCCAAGGGCTCCTGGACTGCGAGAGGGCACAGGCCATACTAAGGAATCCCCCTCCACCCCGAGTGCACAAATTTCATGCACTGGGCCTCTAGTAGTAAGATAAAAGAACATGCTGTGGAAGTTAAATACATGGCTCAATGGCCAGACGGTCTATAGACTACTATGTGACCTTGAACTACTTTTTGAGTCTCAGTTTCCTCACCTTTAAATTGAGAACAGTAATAGTACCTCCCCTCGGTGCTGTTTTAAGGATTAAGTTAGCTAACACATGTAAAACACCTGAAATGTGCCTGATAAATACAGTAAGAGTACAATAAATGTGGGCTTATTATCCTCTATTTCTCAATCACTGTATTGGACAACTCATTTACCATGCTCCAATTCCTCTTCAGGTTCAATGGAAACATTTTTGCAATTAGTTTAGAAATAGTAAAAGTATTACAAAGTGCTTGGCCAAATAGTCTAGATCCGTGGTCGGCAAACTGTGGCTCGCGAGCCACATGCACTCTTTGGCCCCTTGAGTGTGGCTCTTCCTAAGCCTTAGGAGTACCCTAATTAAGTTAATAACAATGTACCTGCCTATATAGTTTAAGTTTAAAAAATTTGGCTCTCAAAAGAAATTTCAATCATTGTACTGTTGATATTTGGCTTTGTTGACTAATGAGTTTGCTGACCACTGGTCTAGACTAAAAAGGACAGAAATGGCTAAAATGAAAAAGAACAGGTAAATAAATACACTGCAGATGGAAGTGTAAAATAGTACCACCCACTGGAAAACTGACTAACAGCATGCACTGAAGCTGAACAAATACAAACCCATAACCCAGCAATGCTACTCCCAGGTACGCCAACAGAAATGTGCACTAAAACTTTCATACAGGCACTACTCTTAACAGCAAAAAACTGGAAACTGACCAAAACCCTATCACAGGGAACACTCCGCAGTTCTGAGAATGACTAACCTTCAACTAACTACACACAACAATAAGGGCAAGTTTCACAAACAAAATGTAAAGTGAAAGAAGCCAGACACGAGAAAGTACGGAATTCTAGCTTTAAAAGGTGTCAGAACAGGTGGGACTGGATGCTGGGATGTGCCGCCCACGCCCCCCTCGGGAAGGAAAGATCATCCCCAGCTGCTAGGAGCTCTGCCAGCACACACCAGGCAGCTGTCCACCCTCTTTAGAAGCTGCCTCTCACAGAGCAGCAGCCCAAAGGCCCGCCCCTTCCCGAGCAGCCAATCACTGGTGAACAAGGGGTATAACCACCTATTTCTTATGCAACTTGGAACATCTCTGAAGGCCTTTCCAGAACTCCACAGGAGATCAACTAGGCTTCCACTAAGACTGAATTACATATCAGCTTTTCCCACTGCCCAACCCTGCTCTCTTTCCCTTCCCTTCCATAATCACTGACCCTAAGTACTCTCCCTAATGAATGTCCGGAACCCTAATCTCGCTCTCAGAGTCTGTTTCCCAGAGTATCCAAACTACAACCAAGCAAACTGGATCCACAATGTGAGAGGTGGGGACAGTGATGACTACTGTGGAAAAGGCAGGCAATGTAGAGGAGGGGGAAGGAAGAAGAACTTCTGGGGTGTTGTAGTAGTGTTTTTAAAAAATATGGGTTTTGGTTGTATGAATGTGACCAAATGGGGGAAATTCATTGTGTGATTTTTCTGATGTACTATAATTATACACGTACTTCAATATGAAATTAAAAGAAAAGAAAAAAAAAACTAGAAAATGATCAAAATGGGGCAGAACCTTAAAGAACATTCAGTCCCTCCTCTGTGCATCCTTTAAATAAACATTTACTGGGAACTCAGCACAGCCCAGAGATGACTAACCCAAGATCAAAAACCAGCTGGTGGCAAACCAGGTCCACATCCGTGCCTGGCCTCCTGGACAACAGTCTTCTACTGCTTTTTCCAGACCACGTTCTCACAGGCAACACTGGGAGTCGAATCTGAGGCCTCCTGCAACCAGCTTGCCAACTAGGCAGTTTTGCCTTGCAAGGAGGAAGACTCTCAGGTGAGCCAAAATGCAAGCACCCAAAGGTACCTGTAGGTATCTCCACCTTTGAGTCTTCCTGTAGAAACATACCCTGCTCTGAAATCAGAAGACAAGAAAATCTTCCTCATGTAGATAAAACAGCATGCTTGACCCTCAAGAAAAGATTAATTACAGCTGGCTGCATTTATTATTTACCTATCCCCCACTCCCACCTTCTAAAAAGCAGTTTTTAGTTCATTTAGTTAATAAAATGTCCTCTCTCCTCTCCTTTTAGAGAATAAGAAACACAAAGAGGAAAAATATGCCCTGAATTAGGGAAGATAAATTCCTTCACTTTCCTATCTGGCTCTTAACGAGGTTATTTATCATATACCCATTTCTGATGCTAAACTCACTTGGGTCACTGAAAACCATTCATCCTATAATTTTGGACTACTTCAGACCAAATGATTCCCTTTAGATGATGATGACGATGACAATGATGGTGATGATGGTGATGATGGAGATAGGACCAAAGGAGAGATTGGGGAACCATTGTTATAAAATTGTTGCTTTATTTCCAAAACAATTTTAGTTCTTCTTTGAGATGTAAAAACTAAAGGTCATGAGTGATCTCTAGGAAACTCAAAGGTCTACCACTGCCCAATATTCATGAGCATTGTATAACAACAAAGAGGGAAGAACATGAGAGTTTCACCTGCATTACTTTGGCTGGATCCAAGAGAAGAGTTAATCTTTCAATGTGTTGTGACAGTTGTTTTTTGTTCGCCTGTTTTTCTTGGAAAGAGGTAACAGAGCATACAACCCCACAACTAAGCTCTAATAAAATTTTTTGGGCTTGATCCAAAAAAATAGCTAAACATTCTTGGATTTCCTCTTAAGCTTTTTTTTCTTTCTTTTTTTTCTTTTTTTGGAAGAAGACATCACAGGAGTATATATAACTAAATTATTTACTCAAAAGGGCTTGTCTCCCAGATAAATTTGACCAAGAGATGAAAATAATGCATTAATAACGTGCCTTCCACTCTTTAGCTTGAACACTCAACAAGAAGCTGGCTAGGAATTTCCCACTGCTATTTAAGTCATTCATTCATTCAACAAATATTTTTTGAAAGCCTACTCTGCCTTCAAGCAAAAATCTATTTAAGTCCTCCTTATGGAGAGATATAAAAATATCTCAAACTATCCCTTCTCAACCCGTAGTGGAATGCTAGAACCCTCTCCCACCCAAACCAAGAAGCAACTTTATATCCTGACTCTCTTATGCACCAGTCCTTCACAAAAGAACAGATGAAGAATATCCCCTGAATGTTTATAAGACATTCTTTTTATTGCAATACTTTTGGCCCTTCCAAAATTCAGAAGAAGAAAAAATCAGAGCAAATCTGTTTCCTGGGAAGAGTGACTCAGGACTCAGTCAAAGGGATGAGATAGGTGCTATCTGAGCTGTGTCTGTAACGTGGCCAGCGGTTAGTTACAAGAGGTACCTGTGTCACACCTTTCCAAGCTCACCAAGCCCTCCGTCTGCAGAGAACTTGTTCCACAGCTGGGACCAAGGACTGCAACAAGAGCAAGAGGAGCATGCCCCTCCCCTGCCCTCCCTTCTCCACCCCTAGAGAACATCCCTGACAGAGCAGGAGAGCACTCCGGGCACACTCAGTGTTTGCAACAGACACACAGATCAGACGGGTCTGTGGCCAACACTAGCTGTATTCATGAAGAGGTTTGCACACTGCTGCATGAAAATCTGAAAAGCAGTCTACCTCGGTTGGTCCAGCATACATCATGGGGGATGGGAAGATGGCCACCACCGTTGTTTCGGGATTCAGGACGCCTTCCTCCAGCACGGCAGCATGCTGCTTCATTCGCCACATCAAAGGAACATCGTCATCCTTGGTCCAGCCACCCAGAGGGTGCAGGAGAAGAACAGGGCGCCGGTAGCCCCTCTGTAGAAGTTGTTTATGAGTGTCTTGCATTAATAGAGCATGTCCGTTGTGCACTGGGTTGCGTAATTGAAATGCAAAGACAGCATCTGAAAAGAGCATTTTCAGAGTTAAGAGGAGCATGTTTCTAACAGATGACCTTGCAAAAAATAAACAATTCTTGAAGCTTGATGCTTAGGAACAAGCAAACATGCATTCTCAGAATCAAAAACTAGTAAAAAAAAAAACAACAACAACAACAAAAAACATGTATTGCTCTGACCACACCAACATGACCTGCACTTCTACTGTATGTTTACTTTACAAATCTCACATGTTTTAGGATGTGTCATAACAGTAATGGGTTTATAACAATTACTTTCTGCATTCATGGGAAGCTTGAGAACAATGATCATACTCTCGGGTCCTGACATCCTGGTTCAGCTGCTTACATGGATATAAATTCTTGGTCTTTGCCTTAATGACCCACCAGGCCAATCCCTCCATAGCAGCAGTCACCAACCTTTCGGACCTCATGGTCCACCAGCGGTCCGCGGACCACCAGTTGGCAACTGCTGCTCCATGGGACCTACGATACTTCTTTATTAAAAGAATACAGTAAGGTGGAGACATTTATAATTCAAAAAATTTACTTACTTTCCAAATATGTACATTTATACTTTGCTTGACTAGAACCCTATCTGGCTTTGTGATGCCAGGTTGGGATTTTGGATTACAGCTGAGAAACACCAATATCCCTTACAAGGGCCATTGCTATTACCCAAACATTAGACTGATTAGCTCTGTATCTCGGGTTTAGAACCCTGGCTTTTATCCCTACATGGGGCTTCCTATTAGCAGACCTTTCTTAGAAGACATGGTTCTTTGGGGTCACAGAGCAATCTCACAGAAGAGAGTGATAACCCTGTTAGAGGAGCTCTGCATTATAGTGCCTTCACAACACCTGGCACAGATGTCACAACAGAGACACTTACTAAGCACTAATGAATCCTACTCCAGGTTGCTGTGAGCTGCTGCACTGATGGGAACGTTTGGGGTGGGGGAGAGGTGGGGCGGTCCCATGGGGAGGAAAGGAGACTCTGGCCCAGCACAGGCCTGGACCAAGGAGACACCTGCATGATTCAGGCCAGCAGGCCGGGGCCTAGAAGACAGCCCATTTGATTGGGGCACTGCTTACATACAGGGAGGTACAGCAAATAAGTAAATACACTGAGGATAATGGGAGCCAAGTTTCATACCATAGGAGAAAGAAGGTATAAACACAGAAAAAAGAAAGGCTAGAATAGACCATGTGGAATTGGGTTATAAAGGAAAGTAGGGTGACTTCACGGTTTTCAGCTATTTAGATAGGCAGATACAGGGACAGATATAAATGTGTGTGCGTTTATGTGTATATATATGCAAATGTATATTTCTTAGTTCTGTCAACTAAAAGGTCCTACAAGCAACAACTCTGCAGTGAACTGACAATGAGCAAAACTGAAGTCCAAATTTTGCATTCTCTTTAGAATGGTTTTTACCATTGCCCACTTAAACAAATCAGGGCTCCTGGGCAAAATGACTGATTCTGGGGCTAAGGCAAGGAAAGTACAGTAAGTCCTCAATGTCATCCAATGACGTATCATGAAACCAATTTTACCACAGGCTAACTGATTTTAAGAAGAGTTAAGTTCCTAGGACAGCTCATCATTATAATGAAACTAGAGGTCCAGTGTACGAAATTCATGCACAGGTAGGGTCCCTAGGCCTGGCCAGTGATCAGGGCCTACAGGGGCCTCCCTTCCCCTGCGGCCAGCTGCTGACTGGGGCCTTCCTTCATTCCACGCCGCCACCTGGTGGTCAGCACACATCATAGCAAGCAATCAAACTCCCAGTAGAACACCTGAGGGGACACTTTGCATATTAGCCTTTTATATATATAGATAGATGACACTGAAATTATGCGAAGGCCTACTGCTCAACATGAGCTGAAACATTCTTTGTGTCATGAAGAAAGTGCTCAAAGAATGACAGGGACACGTCAAAAGGACAAAGCAACCAGTCTGGTAAACCCAGAACAAGCTAAATATCAAAGTAAGTAATAGTAATGGATCGTACCCAACTGAGTAAAAGGAATCTGTGAGTCCCTAAGAATAAAATAAATGAATAACCAATGGGGGAGAAGTGGAAATTCTACCTTATGGTAGAAAGTCAACTAATAAATGTAAAAGGAATGAGGGGATTAGAAATTCATCATTTGACAGTATTTGTATTGTGCTAAAACTAGCAGGTAAAAGTTTGATGACAACAGAATATTTATGGTCTAAAATCTCTCCCCCAAAATACTTGTTAGTAAGTATAAAATAATTTGCTAACTTTACAGCAGAAAAAAACCTGGCAAACACAATCTTAAGTGATAAAAGCTAACTTTAAAAAAGGTTAAACTCATCTGTAACAGAACGAATCAAAACTCTGAGCCACCCAATACAATGCACAAACTCTATTCCCAGCGAGTGTTTCCGAGGTGAGGGAGTGTTAGCTCAGTGCTGGATACGCAGCCTGTGTCCTCTTTAATCACGAACAGGGGTCTATCTTTGAACATGACCCTTGGTTAATGCATCTCAGGTGTATGACGACTACATTCCTAGACTTCAATCAGGTCAAATCTGATTTTGTAAAATCGCCATTTAGCAGGGTTATTTATATGAGAGGATGTGCAAAAGGAAACATAAAAAATAAATTATGTCTCACATACACATATTTCACAGATTCTAATAATTTATCTACCTAGGCTTTCTTTCCAAAAAGAATTAATCTAGCTCCACACTGGACATTTAACAGATAAAGTTAAGATGGATGACATATTAAAAGTTCACATTACAAACATATAAAGGATTTTGCTGCCAAAATTTCTTCCAGGTAGAATTCTTTCCTTACTAGCAGTTGCACTCAGAAATCCAATGACCATATTTGATCTGTCTGCCCATTTTTTTCTTGCCAACAGAACCAGGTCTTTCTTAAATTTCAGGTCTTTTCAATTCCTCATCACTATTTATCAATGAATTACACAAATGGCTTTAACCGTCTGTAGTTCCAGGCTGTATTTTCACCCCTACCTTTTGGTCTCTCCTCTAAAAAACTTCCGTGAATGAAAGCTGTAATCAGAGCATCTGATCCATTAGGAGCTACACGCCCAGGGTTCTGTCCCAACAAACATAGCCCAGTATGCATACTATTAAATTTTCTTTCATCAATTTTCCATCAAAAATAAAATAATAATGGGCCATATGAACCTGGGGCCACTAATACAACAACTTTCATTATGTCTCACATTTTAATTCTCATTTTCTAAAAAACAGTGATTTCCCTGATTGTCACACCATAATCAGTATAAAAATTTGCCTTCTCACTTATAATTCCTTATGGCTTAGTTGCAGACTGCTTTACCTAACACCGTATCTGAAAATAGGTGATGATCTACAAGATGACTGAAATGTAATGTTAACACTTATGATTTCCATTTCTTTCTAGCCCTCTGTACCCCTGTTCCTGGAAAAGGACCAGGTATTCCATAATCTTCACTTACAGAAAGTACACTGCAAAGCTGCTGAGGCCATGAATAAAAGCAAACTTTTCCCTTAAAGAGCCAGAGTGAATATTTGAGGCTTTGCAGGCTATGGGGTTTCTGCAGCAACTATTCAGCCTGCTATAGTGGTGCAAAAAAAGCCACAGGCCATGCATAAACAAATGAATGTGGCAGTTTTCCAATAAAACTTTATTTACAAAAAACAGCAGTGGGCCAGACTTGGCCTGCAGGCTATACTTTGCTAAATGAAATGTGGCTGATAGAAGTACAATCAGTATTCCAACCCAACCAGCTGATGTGAGCCAAACTGTGGACGCAGAAAAGCAGAGATTGATGTGTGTGAGGAACACAGGATCATCCATCCTGTCACAGATGGATATAAAAGCTGACACAGACGATCGTGTAGAACAGGGATCCTCAAACTACGGTCCGCGGGCCACATGCAAATACAAATATTGTATTTGTTCCCGTTTTGTTTTTTACTTCAAAATAAGATATGTGCAGTGTGCATAGGAATTTGTTCATAGTTGTTTTTTTTAACTATAGTCCGGCCCTCCAGCGGTCTGAGGGACAGTGAACTGGACCCCTGTTTAAAAAGTTTGAGGACCCCTGGTGTAGAATATCAAATGCCAGGTCAGGAAGGACACAATGTGACCAAAAGGGGTTGTGAGTTAACCAGTACTGTCTTACAGAAAACTAGTCCAATGGCACTGTGCAGGACTGATGGGCTGGGCAGAGAGTAAGTGGGTAGAGTGAAGAGACAGCAAAATGAGAAGATGACTATTGCTGCGGAACATGTTCCCCCAATTCCACATAAAGTAAGACTTCCACCAACTCTTCCATTCTCTCCACCCACTCAATCTATTCCTCCCCCAGGACCCGGACAGGCTCCTCTGGCAGAGCACAACCTACACACTGGTGAACGGGGTCACACTGTGACAACGGCGAAGACAGGCAATGCCCTGTCCCCCGCCCTCTCCCCATCCTGCTCCCAGCAGCCTGAGGCCCCTAAGCAGGGCTCTGTGTTAGCGACTAGAAAATCTGCATCTGCTGACCAGAACCCGCCCCTACACCCCAGAACATCTCGCTACTACCTCTTAGTGCCCCATGTACACCTCGGGTTGGATTCCTCTCAGCCTGCTATGCATCACTGGTCCTCCTCCTCACCCTCTGGGAGCACAGCCCCATCACTCACCTCAGAGACTTAGATCCCTTATCCCTTCCTCACCCTCACCCTCCACAGGCGATGAAGCACATGTGCCCTGGATCTCATCAGTAGCTCTCCTTCCCTCACTACCGATGCAACAGCACCCCTTCACCACCTCTTCACAAGGCGTGTGCACGACCTGGCCTCCCTCCCGAATCCAGCCTCCACACCCTGCGACAGCAGGCAGGGCAGGGGGAGACAGTCTGTGGCAAGATGAAAATGCCACCTTAGAGACACTGTCCTGAGGCAGCAGTGAAAGTAGCCCTGCCCCCAGGAGCGTACAATCTGGTCAGAGGAGGCGCAGCTGACATTCACCAACCAGAAAATAAACCCATGTGCAGAAGAATAATACACTTCCTTCAACAGCAACAGGCATCATAAGATCTTTGTTTTCAGAGGATCAGTCTGGTGACTGTGTGAAGGAAGAAAGGATGGAAGAAAAGAACAGGACTGGATTCATAGATTCAACCAATTCCTTCCTGCTCCATCACGTGGTATGAAGCTCCTGCCAAATCCAAAGGACACATTCCAGTTTTAAATGCTCCTGGCCTCTCCACTGCTTCTGACATAAAAAAAAAAAAAAAAAAGCCGAAACCGGTTTGGCTCAGTGGATAGAGCGTCGGCCTGCGGACTCAAGGGTCCCGGGTTCGATTCTGGTCAAGGGCATGTACCTGGGTTGCGGGCACATTCCCAGTGGGAGATGTGCAGGAGGCAGCTGATCGATGTTTCTCTCTCATCGATGTTTCTAACTCTCTATCTCTTTCCCTTCCTCTCTGTAAAAAATCAATAAAATATATTAAAAAAAAAAAAAAGAACAACAAAAAACCACTTTCCTAGTTGTTCTCCTTACCCATGCATTTTCACACAGTTCTCATCAGATAGGCATGGCATTTTAAATTCTGCTTGGCCACTTTGGTGTAATCACCTGTTTCTGACATCTTGTAGGACCTCTCAGAGCAGCAGGGCTCACTGCTGCATCTGATGAACTTCCTTCCCTACACACTCTTCAAGAAACTCGCCCTTCACCTGGACCCAATTACTCTGCGCACAGATGGCTTCTGTTAGTTGCATCTCTGCGTCCTGACCTTGCAATTCAGCAGTTGAGAGATATTACTGAAACCATTTCAAGATATATTGCTCATTACTGCCCCGCATCCCCTCGTTTCTTCCACCTTCACTATTACTGTCACATCACAAGCCAGACGCAGGTCTAGCCCCCCAAACCCATTCCTTTGACTCTATTTCATGTCTACATAGAGGAGCAGCAGGTAGTACAGATGTCCCCTCTTCCCCAGCTTAAACACCATCTAGCCCAGGAGCCAGCACATCCCAGAAACAAGCACAATCGACCGTTTCCTTCTAGCAGTGGAAAGAGAAGAAGGACGTGGAGAAGGTACTTCTGAGCAAGTGTTGATGTGTGGCAGGGAGAGCAAACAGTGGCCGCGAGCATTTCCTGACGGTGGCAAGAGGGTGAGCACTGACTCCCTGAAAAGTGAGGGCGCACGGGTCGCCTCGTCAAACACTGTGGCATCAGACCCTGGGGCACCGTGCAAAGAACCCGGGTCGGACTCCAGCTCTGCAATTTCCCAGCTTAGTGCCTGCCCATGGACAGCTTCAGTGCTCCAAGCGGGACTGTTCTGAGCAACAAATAAGGTGATGAGCAAGAAGGTGCTCCTCGTCACCCTTCCCCCCAGTTCCTCAGAACTGTGCTTCCCCAGCCAGAGCCCTGGTATGCATCCCAACCACTAAGCCCAGAATTACAACATCTTCCTGTTCCCCGCTTTCAACTTCTGTGCGAAATTGTCCTACAAACAGCCGTAATTAATAAGTTTCCTCTCCCAGTCCTACTCAAGCTTTAATATCTACCACATTATCTACCCCAAAGCTCTCAAAACAGGCACTTCTGCTTCCTCTGAATCAATAAAGTAGCTAAACAAGAGTATTGATGATAATCGTCAAGTTGTTAGAGAGGGGTGTGTGTGTGTGTGCGCGTGCGCACATGATATTTAATGTGTGTTTTTGTGGAAGTTTTTAAGAGAATTTGAAAGAAGGCTTTGATCTCACTGTCTCTCTCTGGACTGTCATAAATTACTAGTATTTCTTTTACTTAAACTGCTTCTTGTTGGGGGGGGGGGGATCAGTAAGACATAGGCCACTTGAGTAAATATAAACATATTAATTAGAATTCTTCACAAACAGGTACCCTTACATCCAAAAGTATGCAGCCATAAAATGTTTTTCATTCTTAAGACTAGAAATATTTTCAAATTAAAATAAAAATCAATGTGGGATATAAAGCTTTTTGCCAACTGGGCTCTGTGCTGCTTTCCATCAATTAATTCTCTGTCCTGTGCTTGCGTGTGCATTTTGTGTGCATGCCTGTGCGTGTGTGTATGTGTACATATGTGTGCATGTGTGCGCACGCCTCCAAGATGGGAAACTTTAGCAGGCAACCAGAAGATGGAGGGAGACAAACTTTGCAGGAGCTCTTGCACCATTAGCATCCTGCCTCAGCACTGTGATTCCAGCTGTGCCTACATCCCCTACAACTAGCTTCTGGCCACAGCCCCTCCTCATAGCTACAGCTCCTCTTACCAGGCTTCAGAAACAGTTTCCTTCCCGTGCCCTCTCAGGAGTGGTAACACTACCCTAACCTGTGTTCCCTGGGTGCGAAAACATTCCTGTGAGTTCCCTTAACTCTGACCATCCTTCTCTAAACACTCACTTTGTTAAATTATGTTCAGAGCTTCCTCTGAGTGTGCTCTGCCTTGACTGAGTCTCTCCTCACCCCACCTCAGGCCACACTCTCTCCAGCTCACTGCCATTCAAGGTCAAGAAAGCCTAGTGCCCTCACAGACAGACCACCTGCTCAGCCTCGGCTCTCACTCATCATTCCCAACATGGCCTAAGATATCCACCTAGTGTCTCCACCCGTTCATGTAAAATAGACTTTGTAGTTCAACAGCTCTAAGCTTTCTTAGATTTATTCAGCCCTGGGCTACCACATACTAGCCTGAAGGAAATTATGTCAACTTTTTCCTTTGCAACCTGGCAGGACACCAGTGTTCTGTGTGTAATAAATACTAGCTGGCTCTTACTTGGCTTTGGTGAAAGTCATTCTTTCTTTCCAAGATAGAGATCAAGCACCAGTGGTTCAAAGAACCTGCCATCTGGAATCATGTCACTTTGCAACCACTGTGTGGGTGTTAAAGACCTCGCAACCCTTCCAGCTACAGGATAGTCTGAACAGCAAAACCGGTCATGTCAATGTGCACAAGACAACAGCCCACAAGGGACAAGGGATGATCAAAGTTCTTCTAACACTGGGCAAGGAGAAAGAGAGAGGTAAGAAAAAACCCCTAGGTAAGAGAAAAAATAAATATTCCTTGTTTTCTCTCCCTTGAACTACATTTCATCCCCATCAGCAGATGACTTATTACTGGTTTCCTAACAGTGAACAAGAACTACAAAGGGATCGCCTCAGCCTGTTGCTTATTTGCCTTAGTCCTAAAATGGAAGAGTAAACAAACCAACACTCCACGATCTTTGCTGTCGAATATAAGGCTAATAACTGGCCCTTAGCTACTCTAAACAAAGTTGCAATCACTCATTATGCAATAAATTCTCTAACTAATTTAAAATGTTTGGCTCACTAAAGAGTGTAAAACAGATGTCATATTAAAGTCTCTAATTATGAATGATAATTCCTTGATAAGACTCCTCAACCATGCCAACAATTAATTTACTAACGAGAATTTTAAATATGAATTCAAGTTTTGGCAAAAAATTAAAGTAAATGAGGTTGTCTCAGCAAGTCCTCCATTAACATGTCCCCATTCACCAGAAAAAAAGAGAGAAAAATAGGCACATTTAAAAAAAAAAAAAACCTATCCGATGCTTCTGGTTGCAAATAAAATAAGACCCAATTAGAAGTGCCCGAAATAATTCAAACATGCATTAGGTCTTTGAGTAAGAAATCCAGAGATAGAGGAGTCCAGGGTTGGATCACAAACTCAAACACTAAGATTCCCACAGATCCTCGGCAGTGCACAATGACCGCCGGAGCTCCGGACAGTGCACCTTCACACGGCAGCAACCTAAGCACCTCCTGCTGGGAGGACGGGAGAAGATGACCTCAGTTGTAAGCCAGTTTCTTGTCAGGAATGAAAACCTCACCTCTCAGTGGGCAGAATGAACTCAAACACTGACTCTTAATCACATACTGACAAGAGAGTGAGGTGCCATCACTGACTTACATAAAGATATTCCCTGTGACGGGGCCCAAAAAATGTTAGCAACAAACAAGATAAATAAGCTGTTGTACAGGCAAGCAGCAAGTGTAGCTTTCAGAGACATTCCTGCACAAGTTGTTTAAGCCAAATAATTACTTCAAATTCAAAGGGGGAAAAAAAAATAAGTTTGGAAGGGCTTGGGGTGAGCAATCTTACACTCAATACCCTACAATATGATGAAGGAGGCAGGCTGGGTGGGAACTGTGGGGCTCTGAAGAGGGTGTATGTGGCCTCCGGTTCCTGATCTTATTTTCAAATATTAGCAAAGTACAGTAAAGCTTAAAAATAAACAGTTATTCTTTTTCTAATCTTTACACAAATATAGATAACACTAGTTTCACTCACATAACAGCAATTGTGACCTTAACCGCTTACTATGTGCCAGGCATTGTTCACAGGGCCTTAGACATCTTATCTCATTTCACTTTTTAAAATAAAATCCTATGCATTAGTATCATCATTGTCCTTACTTTTACCTGAGTGAGGGAACTGAGCCTCAGAAATGAATGCAATTTCCCACAACCACATAACTACTAGGTGGTGAAGCAGGGACATTGTACACAAGACTCTAAATGACTTGCTGGGATCTAGGAGTCACAGCGGCTGAACACAACTGATGAAATGGGTGTTCTTGACCTGATTCCTACAGTCACTTGGGAGAGAACAAATACAGCTTGGTGGCCAGCTATTTCCTTAAAAAGCAACCATGTTCACCTGACTTTTCTCAGCCATCTCTGCCTGATTTCTACACAGAAAATATATACATTATATTTTTTAAAACATACAAAACAGCACTAACGCTCAGGGCTTAAACATTTCTGTGGAGTGAGAATTAATTAGTAACATGATTATAAGATGCTTCAAAATTCTTCAGATCTTAAAAAAGCCTCCCAACTCCAATGAATGCTTTTGCCTCACATGGCACCGTGGACTTGTGAGTGTAGGGAGAGTAAGAGTATGGGCACACCAGTGTAAACACACCATTTACCTACCTCTATGTAAAAGACCTATGAACAGCGGGTATCTGATATAAAAAAAAGCCTCTCCTGGAGTTTTTATAATATATAATCTATAGGCACTCTGCTCTTACTGCTCCACTTCATCCTAATCCAGAAATTTAAAATCATTATTAACCTACTCTTCAACAACCTTTCTGCTATTTGTTTAATATCTCTCTCTTTTCCACTGTAAGCTCCTGTCATTTATTTATGGATCTCAGTACTTGGTGATAAACAACAAACATTTGTTGACCGAATAATGAACATGATAAAAGTTCTGTTTTCCTATTACTTTTTGCAGTGACACATTCCACTCATATAAGACATTCTGAGATATAAAGCACATTGATATGAATGAGCTTTTCAAAAAATTTCTCTTCCATAGTTCTGTTCAGCTTTAATAGGAGAGTTTCAAAATAAACAATTAAAAGATCAATTTGTTATTAGCATTCATCTTCCACGTAGCATACAAAATAATGTTAGATCCAATGATATTTTTCCTTACATATTCCAACTGCTACACTTACCTTTACTCATCATTCTGTGTTACATCTATATATATAAAAGCCTAAGTGATCGAATGACTGAATGACCGGTCGCAATGATGCGCACTGACCACCAAGGGGCAGATGCTTAACACAGGAGCTGCCCCCTTGCGGTAAGTGCACTCCCACAGCCAACCTCCCATGGCCCCTCCCCCCACCAACCAACCTCCCACAGCCCCGATCGCCGGCCAGGCCGAAGGACCCCACCTGTGCACGAATTCATGCACCAGGCCTCTAGTTATTAAATGTTGGGGGGGAAATCTTCTAAACTTTTCCCATCCAGCAAAAACCCCCAAATAGCCCCATATTAGGTATTAAGGTCCATGTCGTACCAGCATTCATATCTTTAAACTTCTGCTTTAGTTCAGTAGGAGTAAGACGATACTGATCAAGACCATCATTCCAATAAATTCGGTCCAAGACTTGAAGATCTCCTCCAATCAGCCAGTCTCCTTGTTCCATCACCATCTAATGGGAAGAAACAGAAAATAATTGTTTTAAATCAAAACCAAGAGAAAAATAAGGACATTTCTCTCATACAAGGTAACTATGGTTATACACTTTTACTTTCATCTCAAGGTCAATGGTAAATCCATTTAGCTTAACAACTGAATTGGGATTGAAAATGTTACAGAATTAGAGTATCCTATATAATAAAATCCTAATATGCAAATTGTACTACCGGGAGTTCGACTGCTCACTATGACGTGTGCTGACCACCAGGGGGCAGCATGGAACATGATGGGCTTTGGCAAAGCAGCGCTGGCAGTGGATGGCAGTGGAGGCGCTGCAGCCCCGATGGGCCCCAACAAGAGCAGGACCACGGTGGGATGGTGAAGCAGGTAAGCAGGTGGCACCAGGCCCAGGTCAGTGCAAACGGGAGCCAAGGCCACTGCCTGGCTCCTAGGTGCTGAGGAAGCCAGGCGGGGGGCCTGGCCCCAATCGATCTCCCCACAGGCGGGATGGTGGAGCAGGTGAGGGGGCAGCACCAGACCATGGAAGGGTGCCAGGCTGGGCTGCGAGGCTGTGAGGCTGGGGGTGTAAGCTGGGGCCCAATACCAGCAGGCCACCCCCAAGGGACCCAACCCGTGCATGAATTCATGCACTGGGCCTCTAGTATTCTACAATTTCTCAAAGGACTTATGAAACAACTATCCCATTTAAAAACAAAGGGCTAACAAAACCAACATGAATAATTATGACTTTTAAGTAATAAAAATATTCTTTTCATTGTTGTTGTATGTTGATTAAAAAAATTTGTAACCCTGGATTACCCCTATTTTGTGCTCTCCAATCCTAAACTTTTGAGCAATTAAAGTAATGATGACAGAGTTGGGCACCAAGTCATGCCTTCCACTCTCCATACCACCTCAAATTTCTTACCTTCTCTTGTCCTCTGTCCCTGCATCTGGAAGAAGAGATGCTATTTCCTAGGACGGGTCCCCTCTCCCAGAGCAGCTCAAGCTGGCCCTTCTCCCATGACTGTGGTTTATGTGCTAACGATGTACCTGAACGACTGTAGTCGCTTCCTACCTGGTCTTCCTCACCAGAAGGTCCATCCCCTTCCATCAGACCACTCATTCAATAAACATTTACTGAGTAACTGGTGTGTGCCAGGGCTTCTACCAGGCATTGGGAAATACAGCAGAAAAGAGAGAGAGAGATCTTCCTGCAATGGAGCTTATGTCACAGTAGGGAAGACAGAGGAGAGACCAGAGAAATATCAGCTGGTACTGAATGTTACAGAGAAAATAAGAAGGGCAATGGAACCCAGTGCCCTTAGTTACAGTGAGTAACTGCGAAAAAGGAGGCAGTGAAGGCTTCTCTGAGGAGAGTGACATTTAACTTGAGATGAAAAGGAAACAGTCATGAAGGGAAAGCATTTTAGGCAGAGGGATAGCAAGTACAAAGTCCTGGAGCAGCAATAGGCTTTGTCTCTGAGGAACAGAAAGAGAATTAATATGGCTGGAAGGTCAGAAAAGGTGAAACCAAGGACAGGAGCAGAGGTAAGAGAAATCAGGAGCGTCATGCGAGGCCACAGGCACTTGGGTTTTATTCTAACTATAAGGAGCAGTTTACTGATGACTTTTAAAGGATTTGCATTTTGAGAAGACGCACTCTGGCTGCTTGAGGAGGATAGAAGGTAGTGGGTATGAGAGGAAACAGGACTCCAGCCAGGTGACGATCACCAGTCTGGTCTAGAAACTAGATAACTTGGGCAGTACCGGTGGGAGTGGAGCAGGGACAGGACATCCTGCACCAAGACTGCCAGGCTGAGTTCCTCACAGTACTACCTGGTGATCCTTTCATGCCCAAACCTGCCTGCGACCTCTTCGTTTGTAGGAAGCATGCAGAGTAGTAGAAAGAACACAGAAGACCCAGGACTGCCCTAACCGGTTTGGTTCAGTGGATAGAGCGTCAGCCTGCGGACTCAAGGGTCCCAGGTTCGATTCCGGTCAAGGGCATGTACCTTGGTCGCAGGCACATCCCCAGTAGGGAGTGTACAGGAGGCAGCTGATCGATGTTTCTCTCTCATCGATGTTTCTAACTCTCTATCCCTCTCCCTCTCTGTAAAAAAATCAATAAAATATATTTAAAAAAAAAAAAGAAGAAGAAGACCCAGGACCAACCTAACCCTGACTTGGGACTGCTGCCTCTGCACCTCTGGGCAAGCAGGGCCCACCCCAAGGTTCTTCAGGATAAAGAACAACACTGTCTACCTCCGAGGGTCACGGAAAGGACCAATAAACAGGAATGTGGTTTGAGAAGCATAACCACATGTAAATTGTTACTTTGACTGATCAAAGTCTTAACAGTTTAGGGTAGAATGGTAAGCCCTCTATCTTCCCAAGGTCCTCTTTCCCACTGGACACCAGCTAGTTCTCAAACACTGAATCTCTGCTCCACAAGCCTGGAGGGCCACGGCTCTCACAGTCCCCTCCTATCCAAACCCTACTAGGGTCTGAAGGCTGCAGACCAGGTGCCAACTAATACCAAGAAGTCATACAGATCACTCTTAAAAAATGGTATAAAATATAAACAGTACTCAGATTTGTTGAGTGATTAAAAAATAAATGTCGCTCTACCTAGTTTGGCTCAGTGGATACAGCATCGGACTGAAGGGTCCCAGGTTGCATTCCGGTCATGGACACATACCTCAGTTGCAGGCTCGATCCCGGCCCTTATCAGGGCCCTTGCAGGAGGCAACCAATCAAAGTGTTTCTGTCTCTCCCCTCCCTACCACTTTTTCTAAAAATCAAAATATCCTCAGGTGAGGATTAACAAACAAACAAACAAATAAATAAATAAATAAATATCTCTTCATCAAATTCATATGAAAAGTACCCTCTAGTGCCCTAGCTGGTTTGGCTCAGTGGATAGAGCGAGAGCATGCAGACTGAAGGGTCCCTGGTTCGATTCTGGTCAAGGGCACATGCCTGGGTTGTGGGCTCCATCACCAGTAGGGGGCGTGCAGGAGGCAACTGATTAATGGTTCTCTCTCTTCATTGATGTTTCTATCTCTCTCTCCCTCTCCCTTCCTCTCTGAAATCAATAAAAATATATTTTTAAAAAATAAAAAATGAGATATTAAAAAAAAGTACCCTCTAGTGATACAGGCTACATAGTATGTGAAGCTCTCATACCAATAACCACTATCTGCTATGATCATGGAAGATGGCTTTGACGCCCAAAGTGATCTAAAGTAAAATCAGACCCTCATCCCACCTATTACCTGCATAATGTCCACTGGTCGAGACATTTATCCCCTATAAGTCTCACTCTGTCCATATGTCCAAAGGACATGCCACCGTCCTACAGGTTTGCTATGTGACTCAAAGAATTTACAAGAGCATGTTTTGTAAGCCATGTTACTTGTTACTATTAACTGTAAAATTTAATTTTGAAGGAATAACTGACACCATCACTAGTTCAACCTCCTTATTTTCTAAGAAAATATATCCCATTTTTAAAAAGTTACCACTTTTTGTCCTTCATGAGACAATAAAATGAGATTTAGCACATTTCCAATATCTAAACAGATGTTACAGAAATTTTCTAGATAAAGTTATTATAATTTCACTTAGTTTTTTTTAATGCTCAAAGTGTACTTTAAAACACCTAACTAGTAACAGAGGTTTTACTTCAATGATAATATTTCACATATAAAGTACACAAGGCACTTTGAAGAGACTAATTATATTTCACTGCTTCCATTCCGGAAACACAATGTTCAATTAAAAACCCAGACAAGACAAAACCATCCTGACCTCGCGTCCTACCTGTAAGTACATGATTAACGTCTGTTCCACCACCAAAAGTTAGGAGACCTGAGCGTACAGCCTGTTCTTGCGTGTCCAGCACCAGCATCTAGCTCGGTGCCTCGTGTATAGTAGATGCTTAAATAGTTACTGAACAAGTATTTATCTGGACCAAGTGACAAGACCATATGCTCATCACACTAATCTAAGATCCAGTCTTGTTTCTGCAAAACATTAACAATTTCCGCGGAATCACCAATATACAGGTAATGCCCACATTTTCAGCACAAACATTATTTGTAATAAAACAAGATAAAATGCAGCAAAGTTTGTACAGGACCTTGATGTAGGGGTGGTTCTTGCATGTCGTTCCCCACTGTCGGGCACAACGCTCCTCCTTCCTGTGCTCAAAAAACTCTGGATTGCGAAGAATAGCCACACGGCGGCCCTCATACATCAGAGCAAATGCCGTACAGCCATCCAGCCTCTCTTTATCTTCATGAGTCGCTGACAGAACTATAGGCACTGACAAGTTAATGACACCCCCTGCAGGGCACAAAGGAACACACAGCTTGGATTACTCAACAGGCCTCACGTGTCCGCATCTCACTTCGGTGGACACTAATAATGTTGAACTGATGCCTGGCACAGAAAATCAGGAGACAGAATAAGCAACAGAGGCTAAAAAATGAGCAAAAATTAAGAAAATCAACAGTGTGTGTAGCAATACTCACAATTCATGAAATTGTCTTTTGGGGGAAAACTATGGAATAGAATCACAGAAGTAAAAGAAACTGTTTAACAAGTAAAACTCAGTTGGTTATGTTTAACATCACCAACAATATACTGAACACCTCCAATATATGAATAAAATAAAACACCATGGTTCAGGGCCTTTTTAAAAAGAAAGTTAATCCGTGCTGATAACTACCTTTTGAGTGGCAAGTTGGTTAAGAATACTTGAGTATACATGGGTATCCTTGAGAGAGGAAGACAAAAACACCCACAAAGGTTTTTGTTACTTGGTTTTTAGTCAGAATTGAACCCATGTCGGCTATCACTGGCCAAGACACAAAGGCAGTGGGTAATCAGTGCTCCTTTTAACTCAAAATGTGTCCCACTGAGACCAAAGGCACATTCTCCGTTCCCAACCTTTCAAGCTCTAAACGGTTTTTTTCCTACTCATCATGCACAGATTAGAAAAATAAAATGCACTCTCAGATTCCTATGTGGATCTTATTTACACACCAAATAGAAACCATACTTTTCTGGGAAATCATGGCATGACTCCTTTGATAACTGCTTGGCTGTTTTAAAATTACCACCACCAGGTACAGTGCAAAATGCTGCACCAAACCCAAGACTAAATCAATACTCAAGACACAGTCCATAAAGACTTTACTATTAGTTCCAAGGAAGAAAATCGAAGAGCAATATTTAATCCTTACGTGCCTGTGATAAAATTTCTCTGGAAGAATGATCAGAAATTATATTTTCTAATATCTATTTCACTCCCCAGTTAAAAGAAGTCATAATACAGAAGGGCATGGTAGCAATTGAGGAGGGTTCTGTGACATGGAACAACAGTATTTTCTTTGAGGTAGCAAATTAATCTTACCAACAGTATACAGAGTTTAAGGCAGCTGAATTATAATTACAATATACTGAACATCAATTTCTTTGGCAATTTTTTTGAGTGTTTTAAAAGAATAGGAAGATCCATCCTTTCAACCACCTGTTTCAGGACTCCTAAACTTGGACTCCCTGGCTCCCTACTAGAAGGCCTGGCTTAAGTAAGCACGGGCTTCCGTGTAGCACAACACTTTTCAGGGACATGAAAATGACCAGGTGGCTATGGCACAGGGAAACTATTTGCTTTTGAAATTCTTTTCATCCCTAATCCTCAGGTTTTCCTTCTCCCCATGCAATAAATCACAATCGGGGAAACAAAAATGAAAAACAGATCTCACTATCCACTTAAATGTCTAGTGCTGATATAACTTAGCCTTAAAACACTACCTTCATTAAAACACTACTCCCTATAACTGTGCAATATCTCCTCCACACTCAATGTACTATAGAAGGCAAATGTCTTACCATCCAGAAGACAATCAAAATGAAGACACTGCAGGTACTCCCTCTCTCGCATAAAGCCATTCAGTGGGGTGGCCCAACCTTCTGCCAAAACCTGCACCCACTGCATGTCCACCTAGTAAATGAGAAAGGAAAATTTTCTATGTCATGTACTTGTGAACAAAAGCAGTAATGGCCTTTAGGAATTTAATTTTGAAAGTGATGGAAACAAACATCTCGAGAATGATTACGGATTATACAAGTCTAATAATTAAGGGCACTAGAAAAATACGCATTTTTCCGAGTAAGTTTAAATAACATCAGACTTGCAAGCATTTCCAATAAGGAAAGCATCTCCTAAAGTGGCTCTCAAATATTAATATGTATACTGGGAGGCTTGTTAATATGAAGAAAGCTCCACCCCCAGCTCCCCCTGGATTCAGTCAGTTTGCTGTAGGGCCCTAGAATTTGTATTTTTAACAGTTCCCAGAAAATGTTGACAATGATGTCTGAAAACTAACAGAGCACCCTTCATTTTACAAAGACTTCTAGAATATCCCATTAGAAGGTTAAAGAAATGATCATCTTGCCCTAACTGGTTTGGCTCAGTGGCTAGAGCGTCGGCCTGCAGACTGAAAGGTCCCAGGTTCGATTCTGGTCAAGGGCATGTACCTTGGTTGCGGGCACATCCCCAGTGGGGGGTATGCAGGAGGCAGCTGATCAATGTTTCTCTCTCATTGATGTTTCTGACTCTCTATCCCTCTCCCTTCCTCTCTGTAAAAAAATAAAATAAATTTTTTTAAAAAAGAAATGATCATCTTTGTATCATTAAAGTAAGTTGGGTATGGTCATTTTTAACTGGTGCTGTATACATGTAACAGTGGTTCTCAAATGAGAAAAGATGAAGCAGCTGGCCAAGTAAAATGTTGCTTACTATTTATTTCCAAAGTAGGTTGGCCAATGTGTCCCACTGAAAAATCAAATTCCTCTTCTTCAATTCAAAGGAAAAATTATATTCATGCACCAAATTAATTTCAAGTTTTCATCTTATTAGTTTTCCCTGCACCTTTGACCAAGGACACTCTTTGTCTATAGTAGAATCCAGTTCTAGAAGGTATCTATTAGGCACTGAATGTGCCCCCCTGAAAATCATGTCAAAGCCCTAACCCCCGCCCCCATGTGAGTAGACATGGAGATAGGGCCTATGAGGTAGTGACAATGGCCAAATAAGGTTATAAGGGTGGGTCTTAATCCAATAGGTTAGCAGCCCTAATAAAAAGAGGAAACCAGAGTTCCCTCTCTCTACCCTGTGAAGATATGGTGAGAAGGCTATTGTCCTTGAGCCATGAAGAGAGCCTCACCAGAAATCAAATCAGCCAGTGCCTAGATCTTGGACTTTCCTGCTGTTTAAGCCATTCAGTCTATTGTATTTGTTAGGACAGACCAAGCTAATACACTATCTGAATGAGCATGGAGTTTTTAATTAATTATTTTTCATACTGATGTGCAGAGCATAAACCACTGTATTGAAGAAAAGTTTACATTTAGAAAAGGCTACTGTCCTTCTGGGTTCTCAAGTTTGACTGACCTGGATTCATATTCAGTCACTGTCATTCTTCTTCTGTCTGCATGTGTGTGTGTGTGTGTGTGTGCGTGACTGTGTTCATTCTACACAAAGTTATCAGTTCCTTTACAGTGGATTTTGTCAGCTTCCCGAGTGGCTCTGCTCTCCGACTCTGAATGTTTGTACTCCCAGCATGCCTTGGCTTCTGGTCAGGGACCCAATCATGCAAAGCACATTGGATTATCTACTCCTATCAGAGATTTGAAAAACTATGTACTTGGAAAGTCTTTCTCCAAGCTCAGAAGTTTGGTTTTTCCTTTCTCCTTACTTTCAGATTTGCCACTTCGCTGGGTGTGTCGAATTTTTACCATACTAAAAGAAAGACTGGGAAATTCTACTTCTAGTCCAGGTTCTTATTCCTTAATATCTGTTTTTACAGTATACCTAATGATAAGACTTAAATTCTCTAAAATTTGAAACCAACATGTGTGTGTGTGTGTGTGTGTGTGTGTGTATAAAAGCCTAAGCAACCATTATGACCAAACGATCAGAATGACTGGTCGACCAGTCACTATGATGAGCACTGACCATCAGGGGGCAGGTGCTCAATGCAGGAGCTGCTCCCTGGTGGTCAGTGTGCTCTCACAGCTAACCTCCTGAAGCCCCTTCCCCAGCCAACCAACCTCCTGCGGCCCCTCCCCGCAGCCTGCCAACATCCCACAGTCCTCCCTCCAGCCAGCTGGCCCCCCAATAGGCCTCAATCGCCGGCCAGGCCGAGGGACCCTACCCGTGCACAAATTTGTGCACCGGGCCTCTAGTACATTATAATTTCCATTGTCACCATATCTAGTTTAACTAAGCAGTTTTTTTATTGGGAAAATACCCAATGATATCATTAGAGTTAAGATATACAACAGAAATATTCTTAATAATATAAGAAAGGGAGACTCAGGGTTTTGGCAGGGGATTGGGAAACATATTTAAAGAAAAAATGTTCATTTTTTAAATTAATTATTAACTTTCAATTAGTTATTGCAGATTAATATTTCTTAACCTTTTAGATCCCAGTTCTGATAAGCCTAAAAATCTTATATAATCTTTGTTCTTTGATATTTAAAAATAAATAAATTTTATGACTAAAAAAAAAAATCAAAGCCATGATAATTTAGGGATATGGCTTTACAAATTAAAATTCAGCACATTTCCCATCCTGGAAATTGTGATACACACCACAACTAACCATGCCCTCAAACACAACTATAAAACCACAAATTTTACAGACTACCAACTGTACCTAAGGCCATAGTGCTTGATATGAAAAGTAACAAAGTACTTACTTTATTAATTTTCAGTGCTGGTAGTGTTTCTGCATCTGTTTTTGCCAAATGAAGTTTATTTTCTGGCACATACAGTTCTTTTACTTCATAAGAGGCATCTACAGGTACAATATCCTATACAAAAACAAAAGTACAATAAACTGCTGAATTTTAGCGTTCTTCAAGGTTACCTTAATGAAGAAAAATTAAAATTTCAAAATAAGACTTTTGAAAAGAAGTATAAAAGAGATTTTTGAATGCTGTCCCTCTCCAATCAATTTTCCAAATGTCAGTTGGTCTACCCTCAAGCTGATAAAATCCCCCATACAAGAAGTCACTATGCATAATGTTCCATTATATAGTGAGGAAGAAATTCCTAAAATGTACCATATACCTTCAAAATCAGGCAACTGCAGAGAATATATGACCTCAAAGAGGTAATGATAAAAAGAATTTGGAAACAAACCAAAAAAAAATCCACTTAAACATAACCATTATTATCCTTAACATGTCATGAGAACATGACACTTAAGCCACCTTTTCAGTAATATGACACAATGTCCCACCACTTCAGGGGTGAGAAACAGCACTTTTGATCCCATATGAAATGTAGTCTGAAAATTTTATGCAAACTCCAGGTACTCATTTATATAACACTAGAGGCCCAGTGCACAAAATTCATGTACTGGTAGGGTCCCTAGCAGTTGCCAGCTGCCGGCCAGGTACTCCCTCCCTTCCCCCGGCCGCTGAAGGGGCCTCCCTCCCTTCCCCTGGCCAGCCCCACCCCCTGGTTGAACTCTTGAACAACTCCCAGTCGAGGGGACAATTTGCATACTATGCTTTTATTATATAAGATGGGATTGGGACAGCCTTTAGCCTCATTTATCCTGCAAGAACACTTGTGTAATTATCACAACATAGACACTCATATGCTGCTAACAGGTGATCATTACAAGGCTTGGTCACATTTGTCATACTCCTGGGAATAATTACTAAATGTATGTAATTACTTTAAATTTTTTAAGCCAAATCTATCAAGTAACATTGATAAGCATATAAAACTGTCATTGATTAAAAGCTTTTCATAGATTTATCTCATCCAAGCGATACTTTGTTATTCAAAATAAAGTAGGTAATTCTCAAGAGAATGATAAGACAAGCCATTGGCAAGGAGAAAACTTTGCAAAATGATATATAAGGAACTCTTAAAGCTCAACAATAAGAAAACCCATTCAAAAACTGGGCCAAATATCAGAACAGACACCTCACCAAACAAGATATACACATAACAAATAAGCATTTGAAACAATACTCTACATCCTATGTCATCATGGAAATTAAATTTAAAGCAAAAATGAGATCCCACTATAGACCTATTAGAATGGCCAAAATCCAAAACACTGACAATACTAAAAACTAGTGAGAATGCAGACCAACAGAAACTGTCATTGCTGATAGGAATGTCAAATGATAGACCAGGTGGAAGACAATTTGTTGGTTCCTTACAAAAGTAAATATACGCTTATCATACAACCCAGCAATTGTGCTCCTTGGTATTTACCAAAATAAGTTGAAAACTTATGTCCACACAAAAACCTGCACACAGGTGTTGATAGCAGCCTGATTCATAATTGTCAACACTTGAAACAACTGAGAAGTCCTTCAGCAGATGAGTGAATAAACTGTGGTACATCCAGACAATGGAATATTACTCAGCATTAAGAAGCAATGAGCTAGGTAGCCGTGAAAAAAAAGGCTGGACACTTAAATGCATATTACTAAGTAAAATGAGACCATCTAAAAAGGGTACATACTGTATAGTTCTAACTATGTGACATTCTGGAAAAGGCAAAACTCTGAAGGTAGTAAAAAAGATCAGTGGTTGCCGGGGCTGGGGGCAGGGGAAGGGTGGAGGGCAAGACAAATAGGCAGAGCACTGAGGATTTTCCAGGGCAGTGAAACAATTCTGTATGATACTACAATGGCGGATACATGTCATCATTCATTTGTCAAAGTCCACAGGATGTACAACCCTAATGGAAACTGTAAGCTATGGGTGACAATGATGTGTCAATGAGGTTCATCAACTGTAACAAATGGACCACTCTGGTGAGGGATGTTGTCAGCAGGAGGCGTGCATGGTGGGAGCGGAGCAGGGGGCATATGGGAACTTATTCTCTGTACTTTCCATTCAATTTTTCTGTGAACCTAAAACTGCACTATAAAGTCCATTTTTTAAAAAAAAAAAACATTAATAAAAAGTTATTCAAAATAAATATTAATGGAAAACCAGGTTTTTTAAGGACACTCCCTACTATTTTTCCTAAGGAATACGTTTGAGAAGAAACTTCAACTTATCTTTGGACTTACATTAATATCTTGTGTAGAGAAAAAAAGCAGGGTCAGCTATGCATATCAAACCTCATGAAAGGTATGGGTGCCACTACTCAAGCAATCCCTGTGGGTTCCGAGCACCTAGAAACAATTATTCTACAAGTAGTTCAGCTCTGGCTAAACCATGTGCCAAAATCAGGCTACTCATATGGGTAAATTCTGGTGTTTCTCATCATAAACTCAAGATTAAATAAGAAGAATAAACATGAAGGGAAAATAAAGAAAGAATAAAAAGAGAAGAAATAAGGAAACACTGTTTGCTGCCATACCAAGTTCAGCCAGTAGATTGCTCCTGGAGCGCAGACATGAAGGGCACTTTCTGGAGGCCCCTTATTGGCTTGCATGTCTGCCTCACTGCTCACAGGAGGAAAGTGGGAACATGGGTATGTGTGTGTGTGAGAGAGAGAGAGAGAGAGAGAGACCCTACACAGCACAGGACACTTCATTAACCTTCTAGACAAGGGGTGGGGAACCTTTTTTACTGCCAAGGGACATTTAGATACTTATATCATTCGTGGGCCATACAAAATTATCAACTTAAAAATTAGCCTGCTATATTTGGTCAAATATTTATTTAACTCACCCCTAATGCCTTGGCAGGGCCAGACCAAATGATTTCCTGGTACTTATATGGCCCAAGGATGGGACATTCCCTACACCTGTTCTAGACCCTCTTTTGCAATTAAGCATCCACCAGGTACCCACAGCTGAAGGTGTTCATTATCTCTACTGATGGTAAAGACTATGTCAGGGCATTAAAGAACACTGGAGAAGGAAGAAAGCTTCCATCTGCTGCCTCTGTCTTCTCTTTGTAGATATAAATACCAAACAACTTTGGATGAATGAGACGTGTCATTTCCAGTGAACCCAGGTAAAGAGGACATGTCTTAAGTTTTGCTGAGGGGGTCACTTCATTGTACACCCGAAGAGAAAATTACATACAGAAAAGACTCTTCCTTCTATCTAACAAGAGAAATAGATTATCTTAATCTAGTCCATTCTGTGCTTCTAACTCCAGGAATCATTTTAATACATTTATTACACGTAATACATTAATGCATGCACTTTAATGCACTTAATACATTTTTTAAAGTAAAAAATAGCAGTAAAAAAAATTTGGAAATGAGAAAAACACATTACCCTGTACATGGTTATCATTATCATTTCTGTGTATTCCCTTCCAACTGTTTTTGCCCATAGGCACATTACAGGGCAATTAATAGTTTCAGCAGTCTGTACAAAGCCTATTACTTCATCAACTACAAAATAAAAATTCAGAATCAACTTTTCCTGGAAAAAATAATGTAATGTGCATTAAGTGAACTGCACACACACCCTATATGTTCAATTAGCTTTTTGGATCTGTAAAGCTCTCATAGATGTCATGAGACATACACATTTTCCCAGCTGCAAAACAAAGAACTAAAACCCTCCAGACTGGAAATAAATGCTAAAATTTACTTAAGTTACATATAAAAGTCTGACATTCATTAGGACTTTTATGAGGAGGAGTATGGCAAAACAGAATTAAACTTAAATATTTACATTAATCACAAAACATTAGAGACACACCATCTTCAAAACTAAAAAGAGATTCAAGAAAGCCATAGGGGTCTGCAGGCCAGTTATTTCTGATGTTTGTATCTAAGATCCAAGTTCAGATTCTAACAGTGCAACCTTGAACAGGTTACCTAATATCTCGAACCTGCCTCCTTCTCAGTGGCTTAAAAATATTTTTTTATAATATATTTTTATTGATTTTAGAGAGGAAGGTTGAGGGATAGAGAGATAGAAACATCAATGATGAGAAAGAATCACTGATCTGCTGCCTCCTACACGCCCCCTACTGGGGATCGAGCCTGCAACCCAGGCATGTGCCCTTGGCTGAAATCGAACCTAGGACCCTTCAGTCCGCAGGCTGTGCTCATCCACTGAGCCAAACCAGCTAAGGCGGCTTAAAAATATTTATTGATTTATTTCTTTCAGGGCCATTGTGACAATTAAATGACTAAAGTATCTGAACTGCAGGGTTAATATTTACTGAATGCATTCTATAATAGCAGTGTTGTCCTAGGAACTTCATATGAATTAATGCATTTAATATCCATACACTTCTATCTATGACGGTAGAAGAAACTATTGCTATAGTTTTTACAGATGAGGACACTGAGGCTCAGGAGAAAGATTAGTAACTTGTCTCAAATTCCTGCTATATTGTCTTTCACTGCAGTTAGCACACAAAAAATACTCAATAAATAGTTATTGTAGTTTGCTTGCTACATGTCAGACACAGTCCTAAGCACTGGACACATATTAGCTCATAGAATCATCAGTACAATTCTGAGGCAGGCAGGTGCTATTGTTTCTCATTTCACAGAACAAAGAATTATAACTACAGAAAGAAGGTTATTATCCGAGGTGTACAGCGAATTGGTAAGTGTTGGAACTGAGGTCCCAGTACTATTCTCCTCAAAAAAAAAAACAAACCATTACTGTTTCTCCCATAAAAACGAAATTATAAAACATTTTCTCTCACAAGGTGTTCTTGATTTATTTTCATGAGTTCATTAAGCATTTATAATTCCCAAGGTTTCCGGTCAGCATGCGATATTTCTGTGTCAGTAAAGTTCTTGACAAACAGTAAAGGTATCTCAACATGTCAGTTAGGCCTAAACATTTCTATGCGAATGATTTTCAACCAGCTTTTTCAAATCCCATCACTGTAAATAAAATGAAAACCTCCCTTCCAACCACTCTAGTCCCCTTAGAAATTCGAAACCATAATCCAGCCTGGGAACAAATGACACAGGGACTCCAGGGAAGAGAAGCATTCCATTCTCAACTTCAATGATATGACAACTCTGCATAAAGCTTTCGTTGCCATCTCTGAACCCTGCATTACTGTAAGGATGTTGTGCTGGGATTGACTACTCTCCCTCTCCTCCACACGTACCACTGATAACGGTCAACCATCTTGGAGGGTCAGAGAACAGCATGCTGCAGACCAATCTTTGATCTTCCTTAGATGCCACAGGGCATATTTAGCTGGATTCCTAAACCAGCATCACTAGACTCAGGTCACAAATACTGATGAAGAGCAGCAGTACATGGTGCTCTATGTGATGCCCCTCGTGCCTGGGTCTGTACTTCCTGCCTCCACCCTGGAATCGCCCTCTCCAGAACACACAACTTGGGAAGGCCCACCAGGTATGTGAACCAATTCCCTCTGAAGAGATGTTCAAAGTAGGAACTGAGAACTAACAAATATTTATACACAATCCTGTCTTGTTTCCTTCCAACCATACCCAGAGTATAAAAGGTATAAATAATTTGTGATCAAATCTAAGTGTCTCCAAGAGAATTACTTTGAACATGAAAAGGTAGCATTTATACTATTAATCCAACCAAATTAATTTGTTAATGTTTTGTGCATGAATAAAGCCATAGTTTTAGCATGAAAACACGGTTAGTAATGTTCTGCTTTATATGTATAAACATAGATGCTATAATCACTTTGTTTTCAAGAAATAGAAAATGTTTTCCTATTTTTGAGTCAAAATAATCTTTTCATTACAAGCATTTCACAAAATTCTTCTTTTCAAAATTCACACCCAGCAATATTTTTAAATGAATTTTAGCCTCACAACTTAGACACAAAATTCTTCTGATGCCTAACCAATGCCAAAGTGCAAGTTCAAAAGGTTGCTACTGTTCCCCTCCTCGGAAAAGATTCATAAAGTGAATATCTTTTGCAATTAACACCAACATAACAGCACGAATGGAGACAAACATGGAACATTTGCTTACAGGAAGCAAGTTCTATATAGAGTAGGTGTACAGAGAACTATCAGGAATGCAAAAAGAATTTTCAAATGCAGACAGCCAGCTCCTCACACATTCTAGTGACAATAAACCTTTTTAGACTCCAAAACTAGGGCTAAACTTCTAATAGGAGCAAAACCACCTCCAAGTAGATAAGGGGTCTGGACAACAGAAGGATGTCCCTGCCACACAAGCTTCCCATTTTATTTGGGATTCATCAGGATTTCCAGAGACATAGTCAGCCATTAGAAAACAATGTGTCCTTCAAATGGTACATCTAAGACCCTTGATTTCAGGGAATTTACTGTTTAACACAAAAACATCATAAGCCAGGCCAGGAGGAGCAAGTGTCTGCACACCTAAATCCCTCATCTAATCTTCAGAGCTCTGCAGCATTTCAGGGTAAAGGAAGATGAGGGGTGTTCCTAGGAGTCCCCCTAATTAGGGGGTCAGGACACCATTCATATGCTACCAATGAGGTAGGTTTAGAGGCTATGAATGTTTAAATACTTATTTTAAAATGTAACGTGAATACTCAAGAGATTTTTTGCTTGACTGATTACATGTACTCTAAGATCTAACATGCACTATATCCATATTTTTGTTCAAAGAGACAACTGTTTCTTTTTACCTGGAAACTGGAAGACAGAAAAAAACATTCACTACCTGAAAATGCATAGTAGCTCTTACCTTCTCCTTTAAATAAATTTTCTGTACTTTTTTCTTGAGCCAAGTCTGCTCAACAGATTCGAACATTAGAGCACATTCGTATTTTTATGTAAATATTAAATGTCTATTATCTAAACTACATGCCTCCAAAGCATGAACACCAAACAACATTCTGGCAACACTTTAAAACTGAGCTGCGAAGTCTGGTTTTTATGTACAGTATAAAATCTACTTAAGAGCACTAAGCCACCATTCCATAAAAAGACATACTTTTAAATAATTTATAGCAGTAGAAAATCTAGAGTTCCTGGTAGATTTAAAAAACATTATTTAAAATATCTCTTTAGATTAAAACCAGCAGCAAGAAGCCTACTTCCTTATGTCGGAACACACCAAGTTAAAATGCAATACCAGCAGGCCATCTAGTGACCATTCAAGGGTTAGGGGAAATATTTTTATCCAAAACCCTCAATATTTTTCAGTGTCTTCTACATTTTTGATTAAATATATGCCACCTGAAGCACAATAAGAAATAAACATGCTCTGACAAAATACTGAGAAATTCAGTCTTTATATAAATGACCGCATTAACCTATCCCATTATATTACACAGGCCAGAATGAAAGGCAAGTAAGAGAACGCAGATGATAGAGGGTATTATGCTAACTAAAGTCCTCTAACATACCCATCGTGCGGCACGCTAACAACATATTTTTCTTGATCAGTGAAACCAATGCCACTTATAGCAAAGATTAACAAAACAATTCTTGATAGAATTCATTTCAGAAGAGTCTCTCCAAAGTAATACCAAACACCAGACAGAAAATCGTCCATTTGTTACCATGGAGACAGCACTTCTCAAATACCTGCATTCTCTAGAAGTTCAAAAACACACTACTCTCGTTGCTCTTATAAAAAGTTGTGGTACAATGGGAATGTGTACTTGGTCTCTGTCCCCACTCTCTGACATAGAGCTCTTAAAACCCCTGGAATCTCCTGAGTGAAGATTCAACAATGAGGTAACTCTAGGCCAGCAATTTTATTTTATATATATATATAAAAATATATATATTATTGATTTTTTACAGAGAGGAAGGGAGAGGGATAGAGAGTTAGAAACATCGATGAGAGAGAAACATCGATCAGCTGCGTCTTGCACAACTCCTACTGGGGATGTGCCCGCAACCAAGGTACATGCCCTTGACCGGAATCGAACCTGGGACCCTTTAGTCTGCAGGCTGACACTCTATTCACTTAGCAAAACCAGTTAGGGCTTCTTTCTTTTTTTAACTGAATTTATTGGGGTGACATTGGTTAGTAACATTAACTAGGTTTCTGGTATACAATTCTATGATACATCATTGGTATATTGTATTGTGTGTTTACCACCCCAAGTCAAGTCTCCTTCCATCACCATTTAGGCCAGCAATTTTCAACCAGTGTGCTACACAAATTTTTAAAACATGCAATACCTGACTATTTAGTCAGGGGCACTGACCTCTTTTCCCTCAGAATGTCAAAGTATAAAAATGACAATAGCCAAAACAACAATAGCCATCCAGTGTGAATGAATCAAAATTATACCTATTTTTTGTCAGATCAGCAAAAAATGTATTTTTTGGTGTGCCACAGAATTTCAGTAATCCTATATAATAAAACTCTAATATGCAAATCAACTGAACGGCAGAACGACCAGACGCTATGATGCACACTGACCACAGGGGGGCAGACAGTCAATGCAGGAGCTGCGCCCTGGTGGTCAATGCACTCCCACAGGGGGAGCGCTGCTCAGCCAGAAGCTGGTTCATGGATGGAGAGTGCAGTGGTGGTGGCGGGAGCCTCTCCCACCTCCGCGGCAGCACTAAAGATGTCTAACTGACAGCTTAAGCCCGCTCCCTGCCGTTAGTCGGACATCCCCCGAGGGCTCCTGTTCCTGGAATGTGAGAAGGTGCAGGCCAGGTGGAAAGACACCCCCCCCGCACCCAGTGCCCAAATTTTGTGCACCAGGCCTCTAGTTAGTTTATGTGAGCAGTGAGATGAAAAAGGTTGAAAATCGCTGCTCCAGGCTGTGGGGCTCAGTCCAGATAGAACAAGTCATTAGAGGGTTGGAATTTTCAGCTCTACCCCTAGACGGTTGTGGGTGGGGGACTAGAGATTGAGTTTAAACACCAGTGGCCAAAGATTTAATCAATTGTCCCTGCATGATAAAACCCCCATAAAAACCCCTAAAGGAGGGGTGCAGAGAGCTGGGTTGGTGAGCACACTGAGGGTAGCATGGAAGCTCCACGTCTCTCCCCATCCCATACCTTGCCCCATGCATGTCTTCTATTTGGCAGTTCCTGAGTTGTATCCTTTATAACAGCCTGGTAATAGTAATGAAAGTGCTTTCCCAAGTTCTATGAGTGGAACTATTGGAGCCGGGGTTGGAATCATGGGAACCCTTGAATGTGCAGTCAGCTGGGCACCCTATTTGCAGCTGGCATCTGAAGCAGAGGCATTCTTGAGAGAAAGCCCTCAACCTGTGGGGTCTGAGCTAACTCTGGATAGTTAGTGTCAGGACTGAATTGAATTGTTGGACATTCAGTTGGTGTCAGAGAAACAGAGAACTGGTTGGTGTAAGAAAAAATCCTCGCCCTAGCCAGTTTGGCTCAGTGGATAGAGTGTCGGCCTGCAGACTGAAGGGTCCCAGGTTCGGTTCTGGCCAAGGGCACGTGCCTGGGTTGCGGGCTTGATCCCCAGTAGGGGATGTGCACGAGGCAGCCTATCAATGATTCTCTCTCATCATTGATGTTTCTATCTCTCTCTCCCTTCCCCTTCCTCTCTGAAATCAATAAAGAAATATATCTTTAAAAAAAGAAAAAAATTCTCAAAGTCTAACAAACTGAATCTGAAGAGGAGATAAAATGTAATTAGGTGGCTGTTTTAGAAATGGAGTTTTTGTTACGGATGGCATAAAAGCCAAGTCAACTCATTTACCACTTAGATGTGGGTTTAGGACCTAAGTAAATCATGATTCATCCGGCAGCTACCCAAGGTAAATCAAATGACCTACACACACTTTTCTTATTTCACACTACACAGAACAAACATTCCACGCTAACCAAGGACAGGCATGGCAGTTTAGTTCTTTACATAATAAACATTTTTTCCAGCCCAGTGTTCTTTGATCTGCTCAGAAGTATTTTAAAAGTACTCGAAAAACATTAAGTCAAGAAATGTCCATTCTTCTCAATTTCTAAATCCCAACAACACTTAGAGAACAACTGGCCAAGGAATGTGAAAGAAAGTTAAAGAAAAGATGCAGATTTTAGAAATAAACTAGAAACCAAAAGCATCTAGATATTAGGGAAGGCAGTGTCGTAGAAAGACAAGGGTGTGGGCTGCAGAATCCATCCGACTGTGTTCAAATCCTACGTTACCCGACTGAACTACCCTGAAACAAACAAACTGACCTCCCTCAATCTGTTTCCTTATCAGTAAAATGACGATAATTATGACTACTTTCCAGTTTTAATACAAATTAAACACAACAGTGCTGTTGAATTGCCTACTACAGTGCCTTCTGTATGGTAAGAATTCAACTAATGGGAGTTACTGTTGATGGTTTCCATCTCTGCCGATGACATCTGCTTTGAGCACCCACAATTATACTCTTTTTCTAAATATATACTGATTTTTTACAGAAAGGAAGGGAAAGGGATAGAGAGTTAGAAACATCGATGAGAGAGAAACATCGATCAGCTGCCTCCTGCACATCTCCTACTGGGGATGTGCCCGCAACCAAGGTACGTGCCCTTGACCAGAATCGAACCTGGGACCCTTCAGTCCGCTGGCTGACACCTTATCCACTGAGCCAAATCGGTTAGGGGCCACAATTATATTCTTACACACAACAACAGGTAGTAATGCGGAACCTCTTATCTCCACATCCCCATTCAAAGCACACACTATAAGGCTATGATGATTTGGTCTTCTTCCTTGCTTTAAAACACTTCACTCTACACATTCAACCTCTTCACCTCCCAGTCTGTATCTGAACTCCACTATGCGAGTTCACATAACCCACCTTTGGAAAACCTAACAAATGTTTTTGTGATGACAATGAAGCTGAGCTGCATTTGCCAGCCTGATCGCCATGGAGAAGTCTGTACGGAAAGTCACCTTGCAATAGAGGTGCAGCAGGTAAATGTATTCCTTGGTCACCAACTAACCATAAACTATGAGCTGAATGTCAGGGGTTCACAGGTTTCATTTAAGATTCAACTAGTTGAGAAAAGTCAATGGAGGATGCATTCCAGAACAGAAGTTAGTCGTGTGTGTGTGTGTGTGTGTGTGTGTGTGTGTGTGTGTATGTGTGTGGCCTTCCTTCAATAGTAAATTTTTTTCTTTATTTTTTCCCCATCAGCATTTACTCCCACTATACCCTCTTCCACCTCATCTCTCCCTCCCAGCAATTATCATTCAATAGTATTTTTAAATTCCACATCATGTTATAAAAAAAATTTAATGAATTTATATATTGTCATTCTCATCTGTAACTATAAATAATGGTGGTTAAAAACTAAAAATTAAGGTCCATGAGAATGGAATTTTTACTGATTTTAATTCACTGCCACAAACCCCAGTATTTACAGTAATGCCCAGTATGTACAGCACTAAATATCTGTTAAATTAACAGTACGAGCCATGTACAATACAGAAATGCATGCTTTCAATGGAAAGTGAGGTTGTTTACGTAGGAAAGTACATAATTGAAATCTCCTTCCCCCCTCCCTGCCAAGGAGGGTGGTACCAAAAGAAAACAATTGCAAAGGAAGTGTCTGAATTTCTTTAATATAAAAATAAATATTTTTTTCCAAAGAAAATGTCTCTGTCATAAACGAATATAACCAGAATCCCTTTCTGGTTGTAGATTTAATTACATTGCACATAAGGCAGAATGAGAACATTCTTGAAAGCAAAAGCCAATGGTATATGAAAATGAGTCCTAGGAATCCATATACCTGGAATCCTAGGTATAGAATGCCACATGCTGATGAGCAAGTTACTTAATATCTGTGAAAAAGTTCATAGGCTTACTGTGTGAACAAATAAACAACATATACAAAGTACCCAGCATAAAGACCACTTGAGAAATGCCGTAGTAATCCAAGTTAGAGGTGATTTGTTCTTCTTACAGTAAGTCCTCACTTAACGCATGGTGGAACAGTAGTTTTATTGCTAGCTTTACCCAGTGGCCAGATAAGTTTCTATTGAAAGAATACACAAAACGTTTTACATATATGTTAAAGGCACGCTTTAAAATTAAATACCCATTGCATTTTGAAGTTATTTATTACATGTTCTTACAAGCAAATAACTTTTTAAAGTATGATACTTAGTAAAACACTGTGTAATATGAAACGAGAATTCTCGTGATCCGTCTGCTTAACATCCTCCTTAGGCTCTGCAACTTTAAGCAAAAGACTGTATAAGGAAACCAATTTTACCATAGGCTAATTGGTATAAATAAGAGTTAAGTTCTTACAGCATCACATCAGCATTATACAAAGCAATGCTGAACAAAATGTCTTTATTCAGGACCTGCTAACAAGCTAAACTAGGAGAAAGGCCATTTTCCCTCAGAGTCTAACAATCAAAACAAATATTTTAAAAGACACAAAGCCTTGCCTTGGCCGGGTAGCTCACATGGTTAGAGCACTGTTCACATATGCCAAGGTTGTGGGTTTGATCCCATCAGGGCACATACAAGAATCAACCAATGAATGCATAAATAAGTGAAACAACAAATTGATGTCTATTTCCCTCTCTCTCTCTCTCTCTCTCTCTCTCTCTTTCTTCCTCTCTCCCTCCCTCCCTTTTCTCTATCTTAAAATCAATTTTAAAAGAAAGTTTTAAGACACAAAGCCTTGCATATATGCCCATTATAATAAGTAATCAGTAACTTCTAGTTTCATATCTGTCCCTATTTTCCAACCTTGAATGACAATCATCAGATCATCTAACAGGCATAATATAGACTAAGATCTGTATAAAAGTAAAGGCAATTAGTATAATCATTAATTCGGAGCAAGGCATTAATTAAGACTACAGAATACAGACTAAGGAAAACAATGGCATGGGAGGGAGGGAGGGGAAAAAGGGAGGAATTGTTGGATGGAGGAGGGAAGGAGGGAGGGAATACCATGGTGAAATACATAAGGACAACAATAAAATATGTAGCTTGGTACCAGACTGAATACGAATCACCTTAATTCTATAAACAATGAAAAAAAATCAATATATGTTTTAGAGTGAAAACAAAAAGATATTAGACTTTAGAAAGATAATTCTGTAAACAATACAGGATGGAATAAAAGGCATACAAAACTGGACATTGGGTGACCAGTTAAAGAGAATACAAGTAGTAGGAGCCTAAAACTATAGAGTGGCAGTTTACTCTCAGTTTTTAATCATAAGGAAAAAAATCTTGCAGTCTTATGCATTATAGATACCATGAGTCTGTATTTTCATTTTATAGCAGCATGGTCAAAAAACAATTTAACTCTACATACAATATGAGATTCTGAATCCTGGAATAGGAAAGCACTTCAGTGGAAAACTTGTAAAATCCGTATTTGTAGTTTATAGTATCATACCCAAGGTTAATTTCTTAATCTTCAGAAATGTTCTATGATCACATAATATGGTAACAAGAGGAAGCTGGGTGAAGGAAATACAGGAATTAGCTGTGCTATTTTTAGACTTTCAAAGAACTGCAAAATTTTCGCAAAATAACATTATTTCAAGAATAACAAAAGAATGTTGCCCCCCCCCCCAAAAAAAAGGTTCTATTGTAAATAGGGCCCAAAGAAGAGGCTAGGAATTGCAGGAAAGAAAGAAGGAGGGCAAGACCTGTGGTACCATCACACAGTAAGAATAATCCTATATAATAAAAGCCCAGCGACCGAACGGCAGAATGACCAGAACGACCGGTTCACCAGTCGCTATGATGTGCACTGACCACCAGGGGGCAGACGCTCAACGCAGGAGCTGCCCCTGGTGGTTAGTGCGCTCCCAAAGTGGGAGTGCCATTGGCTGACCGGGATGAGAGGTGCTCCCACAGCGGGCCAATCCCTGCAGGCCACACTCCCCACCAGTGCATGAATCCTGTGCACCGGGCCTCTAGTCACTTATAAGTGTCGGAACTATCTGCAATTATCTGTAGTCTATAAAATGGCTTCAGGGACTCATGACCCCCTTATTATTATATATTAGTATCTATGAGTATGTTTCTGAAGTTTTACTAATAAAAATATTTCAGAATCATTAATTAAATATAAAAAAGATCTAACAAAATAAAATTATGTGCAACTTTCTAACACTGATATGACAGATCCAAGTAAAAAAGATAGGTTCGATGTACAAAAAAAATGCAAACAAAAATACAATCACAATAAAAAGAAAAATACTGAAAACAGTTGCAACAAACAATGACATGGAATTAATATCTATGGTTTTCATACAAATTTATTTTTAAAAACTATAAACAACCCCAACGGCAAAAGGTAGGATAATACACAATGTGCTGAAAATGGAACAGAGGTTCTGCAACAGAACATCACGTAACAAGAGGAAAGGCCAGCTGATCCATGAAACCCTAACCTTCCCTGAGGCCATCACAGAGCAGAGGTCCTATTGCAGTGGCGTGAACTGCTCCCAAAGAGTGACAAGTCCCACCAAGAGAAGACCAGACACATGACCTGCTCCCTTTAGTAGAGCATGGAAGCAAGAGGAAACTGCAATAAAGGCAGAAAGGAAGAAACAGCTAAAATGCCTTTGAAACTCTGAAAGGCTGAGCAAGGACCAACCAGTGTGACTGGCAGCCCAGACACCAGGGGTTTGGCACTCACTCACAGCCAGGCCTACAACAGGTGCTCAGAAGGGAGATCGGGAGCAGGTCTGGAGACTTGAGAGTGAGCTCTCCTCAGTGGTGCACAGGCATCAAACTCTCCCACCTCCCTGCACCCTGGCTCACAAAACACACGCCTTCGGCTGCCAGGGAAGGGCAGGAAGGCCTCCCAGGGTCCACTGTGTGTGGGGGGGGGTAGCAGCAAATATGGTCCGCAGGAAGGAGGGAGGGAGGTGGAGGACCTCTTGGCCCAGGATCTGCTAATGCATGTGACAACACAGAAACCTCCCCCTCCAAGGCCTCCCAGGTTCAAAATGCAGACTGGCTACCGTGGTACTACCTTTTGTATCTTAACTGAAAAAATATAATAATGCCAAGTTGTGAAGCTGAATAAATCAAGGCTGAGTGTTCTCCGTTAGGTACTTCTGTGGTACAATTACTGGTAAAATAAAAGATTACTGGCTCTTAAGCCTCCTGTAGGTTACACTGATGGACTATTTCATATGTTGTGCATACATAGTGTATCCCCTCCCCGCAATACCTAACACAGCAACCTACACATACAGAAAACTGTTGGCACCATAAAGAATTTAAAACCACAGACATTCCTCCATATTACCACCACCTTTTTTTAGAGGCCATGGGTATGCAATAAACAGAAACAGGCTCTGGTGATTCCTGCGTTGACCTCCTCTTACCCGCTCCTGCAGGAGCTCCACAACTTGCTGGACACAGTCATTCACATCGCAGGAGTCTGTCTTCAGCACCAACTCAGGGGCCTCTGGCTTTTCGTATTCGGAATCAATCCCAGTGAAACCTATAAAAGATACCAGATAATGAAGGAAGGCAGAAATTAAAAATGAACTGCGTTTATTTCATCAGTGCAAGTCTCTCTCTGCTATGTTGAAGTTAATATTTTTGCTGCCCCTCGAAGGTACAGGGTTAGAGTAATGAAACTTCTTTCTTGGGAGAAGATTTCTAATTAAACGTTTGTTTCTTCTTTAGCCACATACAGTCTATTGTCATCATCACAGTAGTTGTGTCCAGTGAAGTTGCTGTAAACACTACATTAGTGAGTAACTGAAGCATTGTTCGTAGGGGAAATTTGGGGTTAGACTCCTATGAGCTTCTGGCAACAAAGCTTTTGTTAACTGATTAATATTTAACTTTGTTTTATGTGTGTTTCTGTCTAAAGCACCTTACTTTATATTGTTCATTCATTAACACTGAACTCATGACCAAGAGCATTCTAACTCATGCTTCAGGAATGAAGCGTATCTAACACACATTTCTCCGTAAGGCACATGGCAGCCTTCCTGAACTTACTAGACCGCAATTCAGCATTAGGCCTGGGGCCACTTTAAACAGCAAAATCATCAACAAAAAGCACCCCAACAATGCAAAAACTATGGTATTAAATAAGCCACAAAAAGGACGCTTCTTTACAATATGGTAGGGGAAACAAAGGCCAAACGTCACCTTGTTCAACTTCAATTAGGAATGTGTGCTCCGGATGACTAAAATTTCTGCCACTCTGCACATGTCCACAAATGACTGCTAAAGTGTTGTAAGCACACATGTGGGGGTTTCACATAAATTTTAGTGAGTAAGCCAACCTGCAAATAGGACTCTTCAATTAATAAGGATCAACTATACTTCCATCTTCTTTTCAAATGTCTAAACTGCCTGTGAAGACACAGGAATTAACACCAAGTGATAGGAGCACCTCATTTCTCCAAAGAAATACAAAATACAGCACCTAAAACCTGGGCATAAAACTAAAATTGGCGCAGTTTTTTCCTCTCAAGGCAGAAAAGGACACCTGATCTGTCTGTCCACAGCAATTATCTAAGGCTACATTGAAGCCCTGCAGGCTCCGCCTTGCCACCAGCTTAAGTGTTCAGGCAAGACAAATGAACCACTCTTAGCTTAAACAAAACACAGATCAGGAAGGTAACCCTGTTCTATCACAAAATGTATCCCACAGTCAAATTTAGTTATTAACCACTATTTAAGACTTTCCCATGTGACTGCCAAGAAAATAAAGAACACATGATGCTTTCCTGGAATGGGCTAGCTGAGCTGAAGGTACGCTCTTCCTGTCTTACACTTCTGCACCACCTGCGCGTAAGTCATTCAAGGCCTGCCTGCCTTGGGATGCTTAGGTCATCCTTGGATTAGAAGGATGAATGTGAACTTAACATCATTACTATTAAGGGTACAGTTCTCAAAAGTGTTCTAAAATATACACTACAAGTCTACAGTGTCCTCTTATTTCACTTTTTTCCTATTTAATATTTCTAAGTATCTCATGAAGTCCTAAACCCAGGAATATATTTCTGCTTTACTAACATTTCCAGCAGTATTTAGTAGTGAGTCGCAATAAAACAGCTGGGGGTGGGGGGGGGGAGGTATAATTCTGGTTAAAACACTACTACTTGTTCTTAAGCTCTGATTCTAGAATGCAACTACACAAAATCATCAACAAAAAGCACCCCAACAATGCAAAAACTATGGTATTAAATAAGCCACAAAAAGGACGCTTCTTTACAATATAGTAGGGGAAACAAAGGCCAAACGTCACCTTATTCAACTTCAATTAGGTCCTATTCCCACGAGATTCTGATTTCATGAGCCTAGGAACAGCATTGGCACTGGAGTTTTAAAAATTCCTACAGGTAATGCTAATTGTCAAGCAGCAAAGCTTGACAATCAGTATGTTAGAAAACTTGGCTTAACATTTTACAGGTTGAAGAATTCTCTTCCAAGCTAATTTATCCCATAAATAAGGATAATACACTAACGCTGTAAGAAAAACATTTATATTTCAGTAGATAATAAGTACATGAGCAGTAATCATGAAAATAATCTAGGCATTAGAATGCCTGACAGAGCGACACATTTACAGTTAAATAAAAGCCTAATGACCTATAAAATCCTGAGTTCTGCTAAATGTATGCAATCTCATCTGTCCTTGAATGTCTATCATGAAGGCCCCAAAACAACACTGACAGGGAACTTTTTAAGCGTCATCTAACAAGGAATTTTTAAAAACAACTGAACAATCAGGAACTCTGGCACCATAGCAAATCTAAAATAAATGTGTGTACACATGTACACACCCATACATATTTTAACCTGAGGAACATCTTGTCAATGTGTACACAAAAGAATTGAGAAACAGGAAATTAAGCAAGTAACACATAGAAAACGAAAATAATACAAACACACTCCCAGATGTAGAATGCAAACTGTAAGTGATACTTTGGATGAAGTCTTATTCATCATTGCATCCCGAACACCAAATATATTCCTTGCCAAAAGCAAGTAAGGGTTGATAAACGGGTATTGTCATCTGATTTCCACTCTGCCTTCTCATCCATCTGAAAAGCACTTACTATGTGTTTGCCAGGCATTATGCTTTGGGCCACTGTGCTAACCTCTAACATTATGAAAATGCACAAGGTGTTGTCCCTGCTCACAAGTCGCTTACTCCAGCCCAGCAGACAAATCTACCTCCCTCAACGATACATCTTTGCAAAACAAAACCAACTACAATTAAAATAAGTGAAAAATGTAGACTTCAGGATCCTGGACACATCATTTTGCTTCTCTTGGTCAAAACTCTATTACAACAAACTGAAGTGAAAACTGCCCATCAACAGGGAGAGGGTGATATAGAAGCAAAGGGGTGAAACTGGTTTCCCTCCCGTTGTCATACATTACCCTGTGCTTTCTGAGTCAAGCAAGAGCCAGCTTAACAAGTGAAACTGAGTCTCCAGGAGGCACAACTGGACACCAACCCGGCCCAAGGACCCAGATTTCCCACAGCAGGTGGATTTTGAGCCAACCGCTCAAGCCTTCCCATGTCCAAAATACAGAAGAGCCCAGAATAACAAGCATTTTCCTTCCCACTCCACCTTTTCCTTTTCAGGGCCAGAAGCTGAAGGCCAACATCTATAATTCACAGAGCTCCCGGAACTCCTGCGAAAGTTCCAGGCGATCTCACTGAGTTAGGAAGGTAAACAAAAGCTACCTGCATGAATCATTGATTCCTAAATAAGGCTGACTGAGTAATCTACCTTTGATTTTTTTTTAACACTGCATGTGCTCTGTTTCTGTTAATAATAGAACAGGACTAATGTCAAGGATGTCTAGGAGATAAATAACATAACTGGCATCAAAGGCCACAGCAGACGAGTTCTAAATGTCTCCTATGTCCAAATGCTCATCACAGTTGAAACTCTTGGAGCAGACCATAAAACCTAAAAAGCAAGGTGTATATATTTTGATGAAAACAGTGATATGTTAATTCAACCCAATTCAACAATTGTACACAGAATGAATAAGCGATCATTCCAAGCACTAGGCTATAAACAAGAACAAGACATTGTTCTTGCTCTCAAGATGCTTAAAATTCAGGCATTTTTCCCACTGGCTCTGAAATGTCCTACATTATCAATGGAACAAAGAGCTGTAATAGCAGCAGCTAGCCTTTGATATCCCATCTAATGCCAGGCAGCTCATTATATCAAGGAGTTTCCACCAGCCCCCAAAGTCCCAACACTCTAAAATTCTGCCTTCTGGTTAGGATTCCAACCCGATCAGTGATAGCCACGGTGAATACAGTGCCAGGTACCTCTGCTAGGCCTGAGAGCTAAAACCGTGTAATAAGACCCACTTTCTCTTCCCAAGAAGCTCCAAGACATTCGAATATCCCCAATCACTTAGAAAAGATATGGGATAAGAAAAGGTATTTTATCTTACCATATATATCAGTTTCAGATATGGTAAGATAAAATATCTAAGTGAAGAGAAACAGGGGGAAAAAAACATGACTTACCTTTAATTTCTCCAGCCCGAGCTTTTTTATAGAGCCCTTTGACATCCCTCTGTTCACAAACATGCAGAGGAGCATCAACAAATACTTCAAAGAAAGGTAAACTTGCACCCTCATGAATCTGCCTCGCATTGTTGCGATCCTTAGAAAAAAGATGGGTACAGAACAATAAAAAGTGCTTATACAAATCAAAGGTACTATTTGAATTCAAGGATGAGTAAAATAAAAAAAATACATTGGATAAAATTTAATTTATATTTTTTAAAATTTAAACAAAACAAAAAAATCTAAAAAATAATCAGGTTAACACACCCATCCTTCATAACTATTTTTAAAAGCATACAATTCTTAAAATCAGAGATACTGGGGGAATTCCAGGAGGGAAAAGTAACAGATGCCCCATAAAAACTTTCGTTTGATTTTATGAGGAACCTGAGCCAGAGCCCAGCTTGACTACAGGTATCATCAGGCCTCTCCTTAATGTTCAACCTCAGCCTACACGAGGGCTATTCAGAAGTCTGAGGAAAGTTTATTCACTTGCCAGATGCAAACCCCTTATCTCTACCTGGATGTTTGGGCATATGCTCTTGCCACCTCCCTGGCAGGAACACCTTCCTGCAGGAACACCTCCCCATACACCCGCTCTTCTGGCTAAAGCAAGTTGCTCCCTCACAGCATATGTGCAAGGTGGCGTCCTCCAGGAGCCTCCTGTGTATGCCCAGACTGAGGGACCTTGCTCTCTCTGGCTTCCCAGATGTACCCACCATGTACCTCTGTCATAGATCTTATTCCGATATATTAAAATCATTTCACTAGCTTTATAGCCATAGTGTCTGGCAGAGTGATTACTAAGTTGTGATCTTACTGCTCCAGCTGTCCTTTCAAAGAAGGTGCTCCGAGTTTCCATCAGCAGCCCTCCTCTCATTCTATACACTCTTCTGTATACTCAACTTTATCTAGGTTTCAACCAATGAAGGGAATGATTCCTAAATCTGCATCTCAGTTCTACTTTCCTGAGCTCCAAAACCAATGTTCTCGTGATCATCTCCATTAACACTTCCAATCTAACCCACCTGAAGTGAATACTCAACCCCTCCCCCCTTCCTACCCTGTATTTTCTAACTTAATAATACCATCTTTACTCAGACAGCACCATCCTTCACTCCCTAGCTCCCTTCCCCCTCAAAAAAGAAGCAATAATTAACCAGGCACCAAGTCCTGCTGCTGCTACTGGTCACCAGCCCTTCAATATGCCCATTCCTATGGCCGCTGCTGCTGGAATTCACTCCAAAAGCCTCCTAACCAGTCTTCTACCTCCAGGCCATTCTCATCCAGGCTTCAAAGGTGTCCTCACTAAGGTGCAAACTCAATGACAACATTCCTCAGTATTCCTGAACTGTTAACTACCCGAAGGGTCTGCAAATTGCTCTAGTTTCATCTCCCCTCATTCACCCTGCACAGTTTTACCAAACTACCTAGAGTCCTCCAAAGACCAAACGCCCTCACATTTCCATGCCTTTGTAACCCCTCTGTCTGAAACAGCCTTCACCCTCCAGTCTAACTGGTATGCTCTGATTCATCCTTGGTGACTCACTTGCAGCACCTCCTCTGTGAATCTTCCACAGCACCTTTCAGATACATTTACCCCTTCACTTGCCTCAAGATGTTATGACTGTTCACATCTGCATGTTCCTCCCGGACTACCTAGCATACCAACTCCTTTAACAGGAACAATCTGGTTTATTTTAGAACGAAGACACTCAAGTTGAGTGGTGACATGGAAAAATGCACATATCCTATATTACATTATTCTATCCCAATGGTATCACAGATTTTCATATGCCCTAAGCACAGTCAAACCTCATTCTTAATGCTCTGAGAAATGAGAGCAACAAAAATTTTGCTCCATGCTATGGAAACCAGGGAGCCAGAAAGCAGATCAGCATAAACTCTCAGATACCCAGCTCTGAAAATCAGGTACTGACTTTCTCCTTTTCCAGCAGTTGCAAAGATCCCCAGAAGGTGCAAGACTATCACTGTTATTTCGTAACTATAAAACTTGTTTACATCCAAGGATTCAGGAACTCTAAACACCTCTCAGTCTGCTTAAACACTTCATTATCAACCTAACTTAAACTGATGTATTGACACAGATTCCAACATTTCAGGAAGAAACGTAGCTACTCCTCACAGAGCATATTAGGACTCCTGCTATGGTTCCATTAAGTGAACCTACAGGGTTAACACTCAACCTGATACTTATCTATAAATCTTACAGTTCAAATGTTGTTTTGTTTGGTTTTGAAGGTCTAAGTCACCATCCGAATTTATGACAGTACTAGAACTGTGCTATTATGTATGCCATAAACTGAATAGTTAGTACACACCAGGCCACTGTGCTGAGAACTTTGAATGCAATCTTCAGAGCAACCCTATGAGGCAAGCATTATCAGAGCTTAGGAAGGTTAAGTAAACTGGCCAGGGTCATAACCGTAATAGAGAGAGCTGACATTTCAGCCCACTGTGTCTGTTTCCAAAGCCCCTGCCCTTAATCACTAAACTAACTTGCCTGTTCTTTGATATCTGGGCTTCCTTCGGGGCTATACTATCATTTAACAAACATTAAATATCTACTGTGTTCCAGGAGCAGGGCGTGGCATCAAGATTACAAAGATAAATAAGATGTAGTCCCAGCCCCCAAGAGACAGCAAAGAACAGCAGGCAAGAGCATGGGTTCCAGGGACACTGTGTGGATGCAAATCCCTGCTCTACCACGTGTAGTGTGTTGGCCTTGGTAATTTACACCTCTGTTTCCTCACCTCTACCTTCCTTACTGGGTGAGGAGTACTGAATGAGTTAATTCACACAAAGGCACTTAAACACGTTACCAGTACAAAATAACAGTTCAATGAACGTTAGCTGCTATTATCACTAATATTTTTGCTACTACCACTACCGCCTGCTGCTGCTGACATAATCACCACCAAGGAACTGGTATTTATAACTAACAATGTGTCAAAGTACAATAACAAGGACACCACAGAGAGGCACCCAACAAAGCCTGAGGTTCTGTGAAAAGGAAGGTATTCAGGAGGAGGAGATATCTAACTGAGTCTCAAAGCATGAACAGGACTGGGTGATGTTGAGAAGAGGGGGATAGCAGGAAGGAGAAGCGTGCCTTTCAGATGGGAGAAACAAAAAAACTTGCAGTGAAAAAAAAAAAGATTTTTTTCAGAGAAACACAAAAAAGTGAACCAATGTTGCTATGGTCTCTGAAGTAAGAGGAATATGATGAGAGATGGGACTTGAGAATTTTGAGCAAAGAAGCTAAGACGATAGGACACATGTTAAGAAACAAGATTTCTCCTGGTGTCTAATACCCGCTGAGTATTTCCTATAGGCAATATTGAATTAAAAGGTCAGCTTGGCTTAAGGTCAATGACTTTAGTTACACTTTGGGGGCAGAGGGTTTATAGCAGGTTTTATAAAAAATTAAGTCACAGCACAAAAATGCTGTAGGTTAATCCTTTTTAATTTGGATTTAGCCTCAAAGCAAATGTTAATGCTGAAACTATTTGCCATGTTCCCAATACATGTAATTAGCCCAAAGTCACATACCTGAGTATAAGGCGATATGAAACTTGTGATGCATACTAAGCCAGCATCTGCAAACAGCTTAGCGACTTCTGCAATGCGTCGCACATTCTCTTCTCTGTCTTCAGGACTAAAGCCAAGATTTTTATTGAGGCCTTGACGAATGTTGTCACCATCCAAAGTATAGCATGGAATACCATGGCAAACTAAGTACTCCTCCAAAGCCATGCTCACGGTGGTCTTCCCTGCTCCAGATAAGCCTAAAATTACACAGTACATACAGATGCCATACATCAAATCAGAAGGATGAGTTAGTAATAAAGAATTTTATTCCAGGCTTAATTACATTCATTATTCACAGCAGTCTCTCAGTAACAATCTTACAAGTATTTCTCTGTAAGATTTACCTCTAAGCTAGAAAAATATCTGTAGTTAAATATAATAAGCATGTATGTTTTTAATAACTCCTATCTATGCCCAAAGGTATCCTAGAAATCAATGATGAACTTCAAAGAATTTAACCAATTTTAATATTAGAAAAGGTTGGGTAGGTATTCCCTTTGACTTCTTGTTACCACTATTCTAAAGCTGCCCAAATTACCTCTGTATGCCCAAATTACTTCTGGCAAGAGAAGAAAAAGACAAAAGTAAGTGAAATATTATTGTTACCTCTATATCCCAGGATCATCACCTCTGACAGATAAAAAGTATCTGGGAATCCAATTTATAACATAATTAACCTTGAAAGAATATCCTCATTTCAACACACTTGCCTGTACCAATGATGTTGCTTCACTAACCAACAAGAAGGAACGGATGCAAGAGCACATTTATGCACGCATACTTGCCACCTTGGTGAATGTGTAATTGTAGAATTCATAACTAAGGTAACTATGAGGCAAGAGACAGAATATTGAAGAGTAATGTACTGATACTCTGGAAAGAAGTCATGGTAGTATGGAAAACTAACTGAAAAAAAGATACGTTGAGAGGATTAATACAATGCTAATTGCTTTATACATTAAAAACTTATATGAAGAGCCACATCAAAATTACAACTAAAATACAGAACAACCATCATGCAGAACTACCACAAAGCTGGCTGAATGGAAGTCCTACAACTAGAGAAGTAAAGAAGAAAGCACACTGAGACTGGTAGGAGGTGTGGAGGGGCGGAATGGGCCAGTCCAACACCCACATGGGCCACTTTTTTAATCAGGAGGGAGATCGTTTCTGCCGGGGGCCGCCCAGAGGAGCAAGGGGTCCCAGCCCCACACCAGACCCCCAGCCCAGGGTCCCAGAGCTGGGAAAAGTCCCTATGGGCAGTAAGAATTATGAGCTGTAAAAACTAGTGTGGATTGGGAGTCAGTGACACAGAAGAAGAAAAAAAAAAGATTAAAAATATGAACAAAAGGGCAGCAAATACATACCTATCAACAATTGAATCTAAAAATCAAAATAAACTAATAAGAAATCTAATGAACAAAATAAACTGGTGAATAAAATAAAACCAGAGGCACGGAAATGGAACAGACTGACAATTCTCAGGGAAGGGGCATGGGGGAGGTAGGCAGAGGTTAAACAAAGATCTTATATGCAAATATGCATTACCTATGGACACAGATAATAGGGTGGTGAAGGCCTGGGGTGGGGGAAAAAGAAGGACATCTGTAATAATCTCAACAATAAAGATTAAAAATAATAACTAATTAATTAAAAGAAAAATTCATATGAGTATAGCAGATTATATTTTCCAAAGATGGTTACAACAGCTATTTCCCATCCTGAAAGGTTGTCTGCAATGTGACATTGTCACTATCACATCACTGCCCTTGAATCTAGGCTGGCCATAGGACTCACTTGTGGCCAAAAGAATGTAGTGAAACAATGAGATATCATCTCACACCTGTCAGGATGTTTATTTAAACTAAATGAACTTTAAACTAAACAAACAAAACAGACTCATAGGTACCGAGAACTAACTGATAGTTGCCAGAGGATTGGGTGGTGGAGAAAGGTGAAAGGGATTAGGAGGTACAAACCTATAATTATGACACAAATAAGTCAAGGAGATACAAAGTACAACACAGAAAATACAATAAATAATATTATAATAACTTTATACAGTCATCACAGACAGTTACTAGACTTCTCGTGGTGATCACTTCATAAGGTATATAAATGTCAAATCTATGTTATATTCCTGAAATTAATATAATATTGTATGTCAACTAAAATTAAGAAGAGCTTTACATCCCAGAATTTACAAAAAGAATGTACTGAAAATGACAATGTGTGACTTCCAAGGCTGGACTAGAAAAGGCTATGCAGCTTCTCTTTGGACACTTAATTTGAGAAAAGCCAGCTATTCAGTACCCTGAGATCACAAGCAGGTGTTCCGGGCGATTGCCTCTGCCAGCTAAAATCCCAGCTGACAAGCATGGTCAGCTGAATCATCACACACAACTGGTTGAGCCCTAAGACGACTGCAGCCCACACCAGCCTGACCTCAACCAAGCAAGACCTACCTGCTCTGCTGAGCCCTTCTGAATTCCTTACCCACAAAATGGTGAGCAAATGAAAATTGTGTTTTACACCACTGGGTTTTGAATGTATTGTTAGACAGCAATAATACTGAAACAAGTGATGAACGGGTTATTCACAGTTTTTGTTGTTTTTTACTACCAGTTGAGCAATAAGTTTCAAAAACAAAAAAACTGAAACCTGAAAATCTAAACTTGTTATACCATAAAGACAACCTAAATTATAATAAAAGTCTATCCACACATGTACTTATATATTTTTATGTATATATTTAATTTGAAACAAAATAAGAATTGACACTGCTGAATATTGAATTACTGACACAGAAGGTTTCATTGAGATGATTACAGTGAACATGGAAAAAAATGATGTGAAGATATTAAAGCAGTTACAGAAGAACAATAAAACAAGATAGACAACCCAACTCTAAGGTATGGTATACCTGAAGAAGAGAAACCAACTGTACTGGGTTGAATAGTGTCCTCCCAAAATTCATGTCTACATGGAACCTCAGAATGTGACCCTAATTGGAAATAGGGTATTTGTGGATGCAATTAGTTAAATTAAAATGAAGCTGTACAGGATTAGGGTGGACCCTAAATCTAGTATTTGGTGCCCTTATATGACAGGTACATGAAGACATAGAGGAAAGAAGGCGTTGTGAAGACAGGAAATCTCTCTCTCTCTCTCTCTCTCCCCCCCTACCCTACCCCCTTCCCCCCCCCCCCCCCCTCATTCCCCCAGAGAGTTTTCTTTGCTTTCTTTCTTTAAGCTCCAAGGGCCGGCCCTTCTTTTGCCTCTGTAACTTGTTTCCCAAGCCCACGCAGCCCAGCTGGCTCACCTCTTCCATGGCTCACTTCTTCTACCTCTGTAACTTTCTAAATAAATTTTTGCTTGTAAAAGTAAATACTAGTAAATAAAATAATATATCTACTAGCCAAGGAACTCCAAGGGTTGCCAGCAACCTCCATAAGCAAGGAGAGAAGCATGGAACAGAGCATACAGAAGGAACCAACCCTGTCAACACCTTGACCTCAGACTCTACCTCCAGAACTACAAGCAGATAAATTTCTGTTGTTAGAAGCCACCCACTTTGTAGTGATTTGCTTCAGCAGTCCTGGGATACTATTAACTCAAACCAATGTAAAAATACAAAAGAAGAAAATTTATCTGAAATAAATCTGAGGAAAAGCAAACCATGCTCCAGGAGAATGGCAAACAAACCACCTAATACCTTGACAGATCCCAGTTAAACTACCGAATTGCAAGAAAAGAAAGAAATCTGGGCCTCCATTTCCAACATAAAAAAAAAAAAAGAAAATCAATGAAGGCTATAGAAGATTTAACAGCATAACCACCAAGCCTGATCTAATGAACATATTCACACATGAGAAAACTGTATGTTCTTTTCAAATATACATTTATAAAAACTTAATACATATAGGACCATAAAGCAAGTACCAAAAACTCTGATAGTCCTGCTAATGTGGCTCAGTGGGAGAGTGTCGACTCAAGAATCAGAAGATTAAGGTTCGATTCCTGGTCAGGGTACATGCTGAGGTTGTGGCTCCAACCCCCTAAGGGCTCATGCAGGAGGCAGCCAATCAATGATGTTTCTCTCTCACCGATGTTTCTATCTCTCTCTCCCTCTCCCTTCTTCTCTAAAATCAATAAAAATATATTTTTTAAAAAAGGAGTACCAAATATCCAATATTCTAAAGATCAATTTTCTGCCAAATTGAGCTTTACATATAATGTAATCCCAAACTAAATCCCAACAGGGTTTAGGGGAAATTGGGTAAACTGATTAAAAATTTTACATAATAATGCAGAGACAAAAAAAAAAAAAAAAAAAGTCTTCTTATTCCTAATGAATAAGGTAAGCCCTGGCCCGGTAGCTCAGTTGATCAGAGCATCATCCCGATACCTCAAGATTGCAGGTTCAATCCCAGTCAGGGTACCTACAAGAAGCAACCAATGAATGCATAAATAAGTGCAACAACAAATTGATCTTTCTCTTTCTCTCTCTCTCTCTCTCTCTCTCTCTCCCCCCCTCACACTCCTCCCTCTCTCCCTCTTGTTCTCACTCTTTTTCCCTTTCCTCCCTCTCTCTAAAAAATCAATGAATAAATTTTTTAAAAAGAATAAGATAAAAGGACTTATCCCACTAGATTTCAAGATTTGTAAAAATATAATAATTAAGACAATGTGGTAATAATAGGAGAATCAACAAGTATGGAACAGATCAGAGAGCCCAAAAACAAGTCCACACGTAAGTGGAAACTAATGATGGCTGGCACTGCAGATCAGATACCCTCATCAATATATGCATATGCTCTTGGGACAACTGATAATCCATATGGAAAAAAATGGATCCCTCCCTCACACCACACACAAAAATCAACTGCAGATGGATAAAGGGCCTAAGTGAGAAAGGGAAAACTTCTAAAAGAAAATACAGGAAACATAATTCTTCAAGCATCCAGATGAAAAAGGAAAGCTCATAAAAATAAGGGGGGTGGGGAGGAGGGGATCATATTTGTCTCACACAACTTTTAATACCAGAAGACAATGGAGTAATGCTTTAAGAATTCTGGACAAAGAGAGTATGAACCAAATATATATTTTACGCCTCAGCTGATTTGGCTCAGTGGATAGACCAAAGGGCCCCAGGTTTGATTCTGGTCAAGAGCCTGTACCTTGGTTGCAGGCTCCTCCCCGGCCTGGGCTCTGGTCAGCGCATGTGCAGGAGGCAAACCAATCGATGTGTTTCTCTCACATCAATGATTCTCTCTGTCTTTCCCTCTCTCTTCCACTCTCTAAAAGATCAATGGAAAAATATCCTCAGGTGAGAATTAATAAAAAAAAAAAAAACACACAAATAAATATTTTGTAAGACAAGCTGTTATAATAGACAGACATCCTCAAAAATTAAAATTCAGGGAATCCAGAATCTAGCAGAAAAGCATTTTACCAAAATTATCCTAATATATAAAAAGCCAGGGGCCGTCATGACCAAAACAACTGGACTGATGACCGAACAGCAGGCTACATGGGCGACAAGGCCGGCAGTGGGGTTAGTGAGGGACAACCAAACAACTGAACAGCAAGCTGTGTGGGGCAACCAGGCCAGCAAGGGGGGCAGTTAGGGGTGACCAGGCCAGCAGGGGTGGGGGGGCAGTTGGGGGCGACCAGGCCAGTGGGGGGGGCCAGTTAGGGGTGACCAGGCCGGCAGGGGGGTCAGTGAAGGACAACCAGGCCAGCAGGGGGGGTCAGTTAGGGGCAACCAGGCCAGCAGGGGGGACAGTGAGGGGCAACCAGGCTGGCAGGGGGGGGCAGTGAGGGGCAACCAGGCAGGCAGGGGGGGCAGTTGGGGCGACCAGGTCGGCAAGGGGGGCAGTTAGGGGCAACCAGGCCAGCAGTGGGGGACAGTGAGGGGTGACTAGGCTGGCAGCAGGGTGCAGTTAGGGGGGACCAGGCCGGCAGGGGTGGCAGTTGGAGATGACCAGGCCAGAATGGGGGAGCAGTAAGGGGCAACTAGGCTGGAGGGGGGGCAGTGAGGGGTGACCAGGCCGGCAGGGGGCAGTGAGGGTGATCAGGCCGGCAGGCAAGTGAGCAGTTAGGAGCCAGCAGTCCAGGGTTGTGAGAGGGATGTCCGACTGTCAGACAAGCCCCAAAGGGTCCCGGATTGGAGAGGGTGCAGGCTGGACTGAGGGGACCCTGCCCTCCATGCACAAATTTCGTGCACCAGGCCTCTAGTTTAACAATAAAATACAGAAAATTGAAACCTGACTCAAAGAAAGTGTTCATGAGTGAGCATGCCATGATAAAAGAACTGATGGTGAGATAAGTACTGAATTAGTTTACTTATAGAATTCAAATACAAACAATTACAGAAATTTAAGATTTGAGAACAGAATGTTAAGTGTTCCAAACATGGGCTATGAAAAAGTATCAATTTAACAACAATCCAGTCTTAAAAATGAGGAGATGGGAAGATGTGAGAGTGTTGAATTCTTTCAGACAAAAACAAACAGAACTGTCTAATACTGAAACCAAAATGGAAACATTGTTTTTAACCATTAGCAAAAATGTTTAGGGTTGGTAGTATCTAATGTTGACAAAGACACTGGTAAATGGACTCTCTTCCCACACCGTTAGTGGGAGAGTAAATAGGTATAAAATCTAAGTAGGCAATTTGGTGAGATGTATATAAATTTTGAATACACATTTATTAAATACACAATTCCTAGAAGAGAAAGTATCCATCATTTTTAAATCTATCTCCAAAATCTGTATGAATTTGCCTTCTCCCCAGCCTGCTATGGCTAAGCCCAAAGACTCTGGGAAAACCAACACAAGAACCTATCAGAGATAAAAGCTGAATGACAGGAATAAATTATCTCTATCACTCATTCTTTCTCTTCATATAGTTTACATTATTAGCTTTTTTTTTTTTGATGAATTGTCTTACATTTAATCGATCAATATTACAAAGTGTTCATCATGCTACATACAACCTCATAACATCCAGGCGTGTGGGTGTCTATAAAAGGGGGGATTATTAGCTTCTTGAAGGCAGAATCTAGATCTTATTTTTCATGCAAGTGTATAGAATGTAATGTAGTTATCAATTACAAGGTAGTTTTAAGATGCATCTATTTATTTTAACAATTCTTTAGGGGGGAAAAAAATTACCCAAAGGAAATAGGTTATTAAGCAACTTTGTCTGTTACATGTTATCACACTCCAGATACAAGAACTGACCTCAAAATTTAAATATGCTTACTCCTAGCTCAAGGTTGTTGATAACACTGCTTTTGAAATAAGCTGGTTTATTGGACTATACCTGTGAGCCAAACTGTGCAACCACGAAAGCCACCTCTGGTCCCCACCACCTGTCCCCTCTTGTTCCTGCTGACATGATGAGCTTGGTAGGTGACATTAGTTGCTCTCTGCATCCCCTGGAAAAAGGGAAAAAAAAGAAAGAATTCTTGTTCACTTGAATCTTTTAAAAGATAAACATATGGACTCCATAAAGGAGCATCTTTCCATCCAGCTCTTCAACTTCCAGAGAGAGTCTTTTCTAAAATCTGCCTGAGAGATGCCTAAGGTTCAAGTTCTCTTTCCACAGCTTCCCCCCTCCCCGTACCCTGCAGTACACAGGAGAAGGCACCTCTGCCCATCTGAGTCTTGCTATATCACTCACTGCCCACACACACAGTTGGACAATTCTTTTAATAGGCACACCACAAAAACCACCCCCACCCATCCCCACTGATCACCTCATTAATAGATGTATTTCCAATATATATTTATATGTTCAATAACCACTTATAAAAATGAGTCTCCCGACCCATTTCTTTCCAATAGGTTGATGAAGCAAACACAACTTTCCAGCTCTGCACTTCCAATATCTTAAGCAAAATACAGGGTTTCAAACACGGACAGCTGCATCTCCTGGAAGCAGAGGCACCTCCTCCTGTTTTAGCTCCCTGGCAGGCTGCTGAGGAGGCGCAGACAGGAAATGGGGGAAGCAACAAGGAGGTTGCCTACAAGTTAGTGTCCTATACTTGCACAACAGGTTTGACTGGGTCATTTTGTTTGGGGATATTTTTCCAAGTTACTTTGCTTTGGGGCAAAAAGAAACATGTATCTGGATGAATGTTAATTCATTTTAGCCCTATAACTTGTCGTCTGCTTTCCTTAGTAAATTGAGTAGAATGTACAAAAATTATCTGACAAGCAACAATATACTGAAGATATGGCTGAGAGAAAATATAGATAAGCAGAGATCTTTTGCTTTAGTCACTAGAAAAGAATGCTCCTACATTTAAAAAAAAAAAAATTCAGGCAGCAAATATGGCAGTCTGGGTACGAGGAGGCTTATTGTTTATGTATGTTTGATACTTTTCAATAAAAAAATAAACTTTAAAAAAAAAGGATGTGCCACATTCTCCTCCCTCCCAGTTCTTTAGAATAAATCAAAAAGCACTTTTTAAAACTACTGAAACTGCAAGGTGCTGGGAATATGCCTGAACTTCATAAAGCACCTAAAGGCCACTTCCATATGCAATCTTCTTCTCGCTGCCCTCCCCCTGTCTTTTCCTTCTCCACCCATTCCAGATAAATCCTTCCTATAATTCTAACAGAAAAATATAACATGAGTGACTAAGGACCAAGAGTGAGTTAAGTCAGTATTTCCTTCTGACTCTACATTCCTAGTCTTTGTCTTCAATGGCTTCATTACGTGTTACAGACCCTGTAACATTTACTACCCGTATCATTTGTTTGTTATTTATAGACCCTTTAATATTTTTAGGTGTCTTTTTGTGCATATATTTTTTTACTTGCTTGGGGAGATAGATCAGGCACTCTGAGTGACATACAGTCCTTTGTTTTTTTTCCACAATGCCCATCCTCTCTTCTGGTGCCTAGCCAGTGTTCAGTAAAAGTTAGATACAAGGCATTTATTTTACAGCATGATTTGTATTCTCTGCATAACATGCAAATGAAATGATGACTAAACCCTTCAGAAATCTTAAATCTAGCAGAACTGGGCAATTCATTTCAAAAGAATCCACCACTAAATGACTATCAGTCCTGTTGCTGGGCTAGACAGAGTCACATGGCCTCTGATGTCCCACTGCACCTTTGCTACACATTCTACAAACTGCTGTCCTCATCACACACACAAGGGGCCCTGTGCTTCTTTCTGACCCACCTTAATTTCCACGTGAGCTGTTTTGTTATTTTAGCCACTCCCTATGGGGCAAATTTAGTTTTCCTACGATGGCATTTCGAGAATTTCATGCTTTGTGACTTTACTAGGATTTAATAAAGAACCCCGCATTTTTAAGTGAAATTTGTAAAGGCACAGAGCATATACCAAATATCAAGAATAATTCAGGACTTGCACTTCTCTCACCCATCCCACAATCTACCTTAAACTAACTGCTCAACAATGTCTCTCTCCAAAGAGAATCCCTGTAACAGGCACATTCCTTTTAAGTGCCAAGACATAATTTGGATAACACTGAAGAGACAGTAATAGACAATAAGAAGAAACACTCAGTTCACAGAGTTATTGATGACTGAAACCTTTAGTTCAGTTACTGATAACTGAAGTTAGTTTTTGGACGATACCAGGCCAAACAGCACAAGTGAAGATCATACATTCCTGAAGATTGAGAAAACTTGAGAAGGCTACACATAAGCCTTGCAACTACATGCACAAGTAGCAACACGGACTGCATGGCAGGAAGCGGCTCTCAGGCCCTACCCCAAACCTCCTGAATGGGAACCAAATGACCAGCATGCTTATCTGATTGCCATCAACTGTCAGGCATGCTCTGCGTATATATGTTGTCTCCACAACTATTTTGTTTTAAAAACTAAAAATATTTAAATATTTACTTAATAGATTTTTTTATATCGATACTTTCGAAGGAAGGGCCCTGAACAACCTCCAGGTGGGGAGCCCAGCCCTAAAAGATTCCTAAAAGTCAGAAATGAGTCTGGAACTACCTGTGCCTTCATTCAGTATTGTTGATTGATCCCTTCCAGATACTGGGGACAAAAGAGAACATACATTTCAGGGAAGGACACTGACTACAAACAGATAAAGAAATCATTACATGGTCACAGACTGTTGCCTCAACCATGATGACAGCAGGACAGTCCCCACATATATGAAGGGAGTTCAGAGGCTGGCAGCCAGAAGCTCACTAACTTCTACCGGAAAGGTTGAAATTAACTATTACAACCATGAGTGCACAGAAAAACTTCTACACAATTGCTCACAGCAGCATTATTTGTAACTAGAGGCCCGATGCACAAAATTCGTGCATGGGGTGGGGGTCCCCTCAGCCCAGCCTGCACCCTCTCCAATTCAGGACCCCTCGGGGGATGTCCAACTGCCGATTTAGACCCAATCCCAGGGATCGGGCCTAAACTGGCAGTCAGACATCCCTCTCACAATCCTGTACCACTGGCTCCTAACCGCTCACCTGCCTGCCTTCCTGGTCACCCCTAACTGATCCCCCCTGCAGGCCTGATCACCCCTCACTGCCTCTGCATGCCGCCTGATCGCCCCTAACTGCCCCCCACCCCCCGCCAGCCTGGTTGCCTCCAATTGCGCCCCCTGCCGGCCTGGTCACCCCACACAGCCTGCTGTTCAGTCGTTTGGTTGTCCCTCACTGCCCCCCCGCCAGCCTGGTCACCCCACACAGCCTGGTGTTCAGTTGTTTGGTCGTCCCTCGCTGCCCCTCCTGCTGGCCTTGTTGCCCGACTCAGCCTGTTCAGTCGTCCATTCGGTCGTCTGTTCAGTTGTGATGGCCCCTGGCTCTTTATAAATATAGATGGCTCTTTATATATATAGATTATTATATAGGATAGCCAAAGGTAGAAATACTCATATGAACAAAGGGTGGTATATCCACACAATGGAATATTCAACTATATAAAAGGTTGAACTACTGATACATGCTGCAACGTTTATTAACCTTGAAAACAGAATGTTAAGTGAAAGAAAACACACACAGAAGGCTACATTCTGTATTATTCCATTTATAGGAGTCTAGAACAAGGAAATCCGAAGACACAAAGTGTATTATTGGATGTCAGGAGCTGGAAGTGGGGGGAGCAGGAAGGTAGGGAACGATTACTAATGGGTATAGGGTTCCATTAGGGGTGATGAAAATATTCTCAAATTACATATTGGTGATGGTTGCACAACTCTGTGACTATACAAAGACACACTGAATTGTACACTTAACACAAAAGAGAGATAAAGACAAAGGGAAGGGATGCAAACATCAAACAAAGTAGAGAGAATAAGAGAAAGCAACCTAATGGCTGCATTCTTCTGAAGTTAGAAATGAACTTCTATAAAATAATGTATAATATCTTCACTAGTTTCACTCACTTAGTTTTACCCACTTATTTGGTAAAGAACTGTGTCCTTAGGAAGTGATATTTCACTAAAATGATTGCCTCTTAGGTAAGTAACAAAAAGAAGCATTATACTCTTCACGTGAACTAATTACTTAGTACAGTGGGGCCTTGACTTTCCTTGAAGACCAAGCTCGTTAAGGAGCTCGTTAAGGAGCTCATTAACTCAAATTACTCTGTCAATGCAAAAAATCGGCAGAGAGACAGCTGGTATCTCAAAAAACTCGTTAGTCAGGACACTCATAAGTCAAGGACCCACTGTAATGTGTTTTTAAAACAATTCAGGGTTGGAGTTTTATTGTTGGTATGCTATGGGTAATTGATCCATCTCAGAGCAAGAGATGGTAACTTCCAAGTGGTTGGAAAAGGGAATTCTAGTATCAATTGGATTTTATTTTAAATTACTACTTTCGTATATAAGTCTTACATAACATTTTCCCCTTTTGTTAAGTCAAAGCCGAGAGTAGAGCAAACTTTCTCAGCTTCATAAATAATGACTTTCTGGCCCAGATAATCTACTGTTGAAGCTATCATGTGCATGTAGAATGTTTAGCAGCACCTCTAGCCTCTACTCGCCAGAGGCATGAGCGTATGCACAGGGACACACACACACACACACACACACACAAATTGTAACAACCAAATATGTCTCCAGATATTGCAAAATGTCCCCGGGGGTGGCAAAATTTTATCTGGTTGAGAACCACTGGTAAAGACCTAATCCTCAAAATTCTATGTAACAAAGCCAGGCTGGGGAAGTTTATTTCACGTTTCAAATTTAGAGAAGCAACTGTGCTAAGGGGAGGCTAACAATGCTGGGTGCCCTGCAAGGAGCCAGAGCTCAGAATTGCCTACAATCCTGATAGTAGCCACTATCTCTTGAAATGTCCTTGTCCTGGTAAGAAAGTAAAGATAAAACCAGAATACAAATATACATAGATAAGTAGAAAAAATGTTGGCACCCAGCCCAAAGTGACTATCTAGACCTGCCCTGTTGTTCTGAGATGATGAAAATGGTCTATACTGCATGTCCAATACAGTGGCCAGAAGCTACATGAGGCAACGCAGCACTTGAAATGTGGCTAGAGAAACTAAGAAACAGAATTTTTTATTTTATTTAACTTTGGCTAAATTTTAAGTTGCCACAGGTGACAGGTGGCTACCAGACTGGACAATACAGAGCTAGACCTTGCTATCATTCTTCTTCTGTTGTTGTTAGTCAACATTACAGAATACATTCTTGGTGGCCTAGGCCAGTGGTCAGCAAACCGCGGCTCGCAAGCCACATGGGGGTCTTTGGCCCCTTGAGTGTGGCTCTTCCACAAAATACCACGTGCAGGCGCGCACGTACAGTGCAAAGTTGACTTAAAACTTTAAGTAAAGTTTATTAAGTTAATTTTAGGGAACGTTGTGGAGTGAAAGAAGATGTAGTGTCGAGGATTGAGAAAGGTATGTTGAGATGGTTTGGACATATAGAGAGAGGATGTACGAAAGGAGATAGACAAGACAAGTATACTTGACGAGTGTGGATGGGGGAGTTGGAAAGGGTCGACCTCAGTGAATGTACCTCAATCAGATTGAGGACTTTTTAGCAAAGGCCAGTTTAGGAGTACCCTAATTAAGTTAATAACAATGTACCTACCTATATAGTTTAAGTTTAAAAAATTTGGCTCTCAAAAGAAATTTCAATCATTGTACTGTTGATATTTGGCTCTATTGACTAATGAGTTTGCCGACCACTGCCCTAGGCAGTTGGGCTCCATGGATAGAGCGTCAGCCTACGGACTGAAGGCCAGGTTTGATTCTAGTCAAGGGCACATATCTTGGTTAGAGGCTCCCGGGCGTGGTTGGGGGCATGCAGGAGGTAACCAATCAATGTGTCTCTCTCACGTCGGTCTTTCTGTCTTTCTCTTTCCCTTCTACTCTCTCTAAAAATCAATAGAAAAAAATATCGTCAGGGAAAAAAAGTATACATTCTTGGTAAAAAGTCCAGCTTTTCCTCTTTGGGCAATTATTCCTGCAATATCTCCCTGGCTTCTAGGATGAGAAGATCAGTACCTGCCCCTGACAACAGCCAGGCCCATGCTCCAAAGAATGACTATACAGGCCTCTCGGTTGGTCTTTAATATGCTGTGTGTTCCATTCCTGCACTCATTTCATTTTTGTACTACCTCAGCCTCCCCCAAAATCCAGAATGGGCAGCTGGCCTTCGATGAAAGGCATCTAACAGTATAAGGGGCAAAATGTTCAGAAAAGGTAGAACTAGTAAAGGGAAAATTATCTCATTCATTTATTTGTTGCTTTTTAATTAACAGTCTCTCAAGTAGAATGTAATACCCGTGAGAGCAGAACCCCTTTCTGTTGTTTTACCACTACATCCCCAACATGTGGAACAAAGCATGTCCCAGGCATGTCCCAAGGCATGTTCCATGCATACCTCAGAGATATCTCGGGTTTGGTTCCAGGCTACCACAATAAAACCAGTAACAGAAATGCTTGGTTTCACAGTGCACATAAAAATTATCTTTACACTACAATGCAGACTATTTAGTGTGCAATAGCATTATGTCTAAGAAAAACACTGCATAAATAATTTAGAAATACATTATTGCTAAAAATGGTAACCATCAACTGAGTCTTCACTGAGTAATAATCTTTTTGCTGAAGAAAGGTCTTACCTCAATGTTGATGAAAACACAGTATCTGTGAAGTGCAATAAAATGAGGTATGACTGTAATTCATTTAAACCTCATTATAACCCTATCTGTTCTCCAGGGCTTCCACATCTGGAACAATGTCTAATTTCTCCAGCACACGGTCTTCCTGGAACACCAGTTTTATCACGTAATAGGAACATTAAAGGTGTATGGGTTCTTCAAATTTGTGTCACTCTCAATCCTGGAAACACGGTGGGTGTTCCCTACTGGGGCAAAAAAGACTTACAAGGCCCTGAAAATTAAAAATTCTAGCCTCATCAAAAATCTCCCACAGAATGCCAGGCCAGTGTGGCTCAGCAGTTAAGCATCAACCTATGAACCAGGAGGTCACGTTTCCATTTCTGGTCAGGGCACATGCCTGGGATCCATAGTGTAGGGCATGCAGGAGGCAGCCAATCGATAATTCTTTCTCATCACTAATGTTCCTATCTCTTTCTCTGTCCCTCCCTTCCTCTCTGAAAACAATAAAAATACGTTTTTGAAAAAATGTAATAATAAAATAAAAATATATTTTCAAAAAATCTCCCACAGAATCAAGTCTTAACACTAGAAGCAAACATTAACAACTGCATAACCTAGTCCTAGCCAGTTTGGATCAGTGGATAGAGCGTCAGCCTTCGGACCAAAGGGTCCCAGGTTCGATTCTGGTCAAGGGCACGTACCTTGGTTGCAGGCTCCTCCCTCACCTGGGCCCTGGTTGGGATGTATGCAGGAGGCAACCAATCGATATGTTTCTCCCACATCAATGTTTCTCTCAGTCTTTCCCTCTCTCTTCCACTCTCCCTAAAAAATCAATGGAAAAATATCTTCGGGTGAGGATTAACAAAAACAACTGCATAACCTAGTCCCAGCTTATCGAATTTTATCTCCACTCCTCAACAAAAACTGTCCAGAGTAGTTAAACTCTTAGTTGGTCTTGGAATAAAAAAATAATTCTTATTCCCAGCCCTTATTCACACAGTTCCTCTCTGCCTCAGAAATTTGAATACATTTCTCTTTTGTAAACCCTCCCCAAAACACCCAGGCTAAATTAATCTCTCCTCCAAATTGGAAAAAAAAGATTTGTCTTACACCACGACTGTGGTCAAAATGACAAACTCATCACCTGGTAAGGTCATTTACAACCCCAATCAGGCCATGAGCAACCAGAATGCAAACACTGAGTCCCTCATTTTTCATCTTTTCTACGTCTGGCACAGGTCTCTACGAAAAATATGCACTTGTTTGGCAAATGGAATAGTAAATAAATGAGCAACAGATGGTGTAACTGAAATTACCTTTAAATACTTTAACTGAGTCCCCTATTCCCCTAACCAGGAACTACTCAGGGTAACAGGAGCAGAGTCAACAATTTTATGACACTTTGTTGCACTTTCAAATTATCTTCTTTACCCTTCAAAATAACCCTGTGAAGAACACACGATCATACCCTTCTTTAGTCAATTGAGGTTTAAAGAAGTAAAGTTATTTTCCTCAAGATCACACTAGTAAATGGCAAAGCTGGCACCAGAGACCAGGCCAGTCGTCCAGTAAGTGCTCTTTCCAATGCCTGAACCCGCCTTCCCTTAAAACCTAAGGAAAAGATAATAACTAAAAGGAGAAAGCAATCAGGTGAGCATCCCTGGCAACAACAGATATGGAAAACGACTGACTGCAAATGAACATTTGCCTGAAATGATTTGCAAAGGCTGCATTTAAACCTCATGATTCTGTTGCACTGTGAAATAAAAATGTCCACCTAAACCTAAAACCAGCGCCTTTTCAAAGAGCCAAATGGACACCACCTCCCCACCCCAGCCAGAAGGGCACTAATGGGTTTGGATTAAGGCTGTTTCTTACCAAAGAATAAGGAAGGAAGCAACCTAAATGAGGACACACCATCCGACCATCAAAGCCAACTGGCTGTCGTTGCTAAACGTTATAAACCATGAGTCTTCCCACACCTTACAGTCTCCAGGAATCGAGTCTTGGAACTCCATGTAATGTTAGACATTCCCACTTTACACCGAGCCACAAAGAACCTCAGTTCAGTGAATTCTCAACTCATGAATGGATACATTGTTGGGCACCCTCTCTTCACACCGAAGCGCAGAAATGGAAAGACTTGGAAATGGACACAACCCTGGGTAACTGCGCTGGCGGAGCCAAGAAAAACCAGCAGCTCACCCAAAGACGCCCGCCTCCGCCTCCGCCCTCTGCAGACCTTCACGCCACTCCAGGGGATGCAACCAGCTCCCCTTTCAAAGGTGCAGGTTTCAGCAGCCGCCGGCTCTCTCCGCAAAGACTTTAATTCCAGGTCTCATCTGAGCCGAGGAACCCGGGAAGGGGATGTTCTTCCCACGGAGGGCGGGTCGGACCGCAGCACGGCCAGCCCCCGACCCGCACCACCCACACCCCGGTTGGACGGCGCCGCGGCCTCTGGTACCCATCCCCGGCGCTCCGGCGAGGATGCAAAGGAGGCGGAAGGCAGGCAGGGGCTCCGGAACCAGCGGCAGCCGGAGGCTCCCAGCCTCCTCGGTCCCCACTCACCCAGTTCTGCACGTTGTTGCTCAGCTTGACTTTCTTGTACAGGCTCCCGGGTCCCTCCATGGCCGCAGAGCGCGCGCGGGTGCCGGGATTCTCAGCTCCCGGAGGCCGACAGGAGCAGGGAGGGCTGGCGGGGCGGGGCGGGGCGGGGCGGGGCGGGAGGCGGGGTCACCTGGCGCCGGCGCGCGCGCGCGCGCGCGCAGACGTCCGCTCGTGCTCGCGACTCCGGCCGCCCGCTAGCGTGTCAGCTGCCGCTCGCCCACGTCCAGGGCGGAGGTATGTGGGGCGGGGCGAAGCGGAAGGCGGGACCAAGGGAAGGTTGGGGGCGGGGCTTCGAGCGCCCGCGAGGCTCCTCCCTCTTCATTCTCAGGAAGGGACGGGGCCTGGGAAAATCACCCTGGGACGCCCAGGCCTCTGGGTCAGCCTTGCGCTGCGCCTGCGCGGGGGCCTGCCGGGGTGCAGGGAGCCGGCCTCCTGGGGAATGGCTGCTGACTCTCCGCGCCAATGCTCTTGGGAGAAGACATGGATGTGAAATTCTGCCCTTCTGGCTTTTCCTCCAAAACCAGGCTACCAGCCTCGTGTCCACCCAGTCTGTGCCTTTGTGAGCCAAGGCACATTTAAAAATGGATTTTCCATGCTTGCAAAGGGAAGGATTGATTCACTGAACTTACTTTCCACAAATTCCTCTTCACTTTAACCTTCTGCTCAACGCATAATTATGTTTACAAAGTTGATGCGCCATCTCTGGACATCCATAATTAATATCTCGACTGGGCTTAGAGGTTATTTGCAAAGTGTCCTCCTTCCCCCACGATAATGGAGAAACTATAATGGAATAAGCTGCTAAGAGAGTCACTTCAATAGGCAGGAGGCCACTACGGAAGTGGGGCCTCTGAACATTGTGCCTCGGTTCTCAGAGCTGCCATAAGTCACTGACTAACCTGTTGCTAACCTCTGCTCAGGGCTGAGCCATAAACATGCAGTGGTTCTCAACCTTCCTAATGCCGCGACCCTTTAATACAGTTCCTCATGTTGTGGTGACCCCCAACCATAAAATTATTTTCGTTGCTACTTCATAACTGTAATTTCGCTACTGTTATGAATCCTAAGGTAAATATCTGATATGCAGGATGTATTTTCAGGGTTCTCGACCCACAAGTTGAGAACCGCTGTTAGAGCAACTGCTGCATGGAAATGTATGGACTTTCCTACTTCCTTGTAGTTTTTCCCTCCCTCATTTGCATATTGGAACTAGCCATCCCTGTTAACAGAGCTTTCATTTTCATGGAAGAATTACACTGTGGTTTCTGCCTTTGTAAACCTTGCCTTCCTTTGTTCTCTCCAGAGCAGTTTGGGGTACTCCCTGAATCTGAGTCTCTCAGATTCCAAAAAATAAATGCTTTTGTTGTTGTTGTTGTTGTTGTTACAGCCTGAACCTCTTCTTTGGTTAACACCCACTTGGAAACCTCTCTTCACATCAGATTTCTGTCCAGTACTTCTCACTGACCAGGCTGAAAAGGTACCTCTATATTATTAGCTTCTCAGGAAATCCTTAGAGGACTGAAATTCAGGCTTAAGAGGGCTGCATGTTACCTTAGGGCAGTGGTTCTCAACCTTCCTAATTCTGCAACCCTTTAAACAGTTCCTCATGTTGTGGTGACCCCCAATTTCATTGTTACAAATTGAATATAATTAAGGCATAGTGATTAATCACAAAAACAATATGTAATTATATGTGTGTTTTCCGATGGTCTTAGGCGACCCCTGTGAAAGGATCGTTTGACCCCCAAAGGCGTCGCGACCCACAGGTTGAGAACCGCTGCCTTAGGGTAAAATGCCCACCTGTGGAGAACATTTTCAAGTTCACCCAGTTATTGCAGGGCTAGTTCATAGGATGAGCTAGAGGGTATGGGGGAGCTTCCTCCATGAGTTATCTCCTCTCCCATCGCCATGACTCTTAGTGCTTCCCCACAGCTTGCCCCTGGCACCAAGATAGTTAATGTGAAGCTCTGCTCCTCCATAACTCCATCTCCTTCTCCCCTCAATACACATACCCCAATTTCTAAAACCTGAAGCTGCTACCTCTTGATAGCTAGCAAATACACTGAGTGGCCAGATTATTATGACCACCTGAAATTTGGAGGCAAATTAGCTATAATTTCCCGCTGAAGTTGCTAGAGGGCCAGATCATTATAAACGTCTGAATAGCACAACATACCTAAGTATCGTTGCTGATCAAGTTCATCCTATCATGCTGATGGCGTATCCCAATGGAGATGGCTTCTTCCAACAAGACAATGTGCCATGCCACAGTGCTCGTATTGTGCAGGAGTGCTTTCAGGAACATGAGGGAGACTTTACCTTGCTTAGGTGGCCCCCACAATCACCAGACCTCAATCCAATTGAGCATTTGTGGGATGAAGTTAAAAGAGCCATCAGGCAGCTGGTTCCACAACCATCAAATCTCATATAACTGGACAGTGCTATTCATCAGGGATGGTGTCAAATTCCTCGCATCACCTTTCAACATCTCGTGGAGTTAATGCCAAGAAGAATTGCCACAGTATTGAAGGCAAAATGTGGCCCAACGAGTACTGGTGGGGTGGTCATAATAATCTGGCCACTCAGTGTAAGTCCCCTGTTTGTTTACTAGACTGCAACTATCTCAAATTAGGCCTTTCCCATATCCAACCTGAATCACTGCTAAGCCCCTTAACTGCACATCCTCCCACCGGTGCAGCTGCTCTGCCACTCACAACATTCTTAAAACTTCTGTCAGAGTGATATTTCTAAGAGTGAAATTTGGTCTTGTTGCTAGACCAATTAAAATGTCTGTGGTTCCCTATAGCTTTTTCTACAGGACTCTTAATCAAGGATCTGTATACAGAATTGAATCTCAGTATAATTCTGAATTCTGCCAATAATAGCAATGAGCTTGGAAGAGCATTCCAAGCTTCAATAATTTAATCAAGGACAAAGATTATCTTTAAGTACCTCACTATCTGTAAAACATTGTGTTAAAAATTTTGATATGTTGCCGAAACCGGTTTGGCTCAGTGGGTAGAGCGTCGGCCTGCGGACTGAAGGGTCCCAGGTTCGATTCCGGTCAAGGGCATGTACCTGGGTTGTGGGCACATCCCCAGTGGGGGATGCAGGAGGCAGCTGATCGATGTTTCTCTCTCATCGATGTTTCTAACTCTCTATCTCTCTCCCTTCCTCTCTGTAAAAAATCAATAAAATATATTTTTTTAAAAATTTTGATATGTTAAAATAAATGAGTAGTGACTAATGGGAAGCAGCGCCAAACACGGTGTATATTCTTTTCCCTAGATTCTTCCAGCATAATTATGATGAGATTTACCTATGTTGCTGTGCATATCAATAGTCCATTCCATTTTATGGATGATTAGTATGCCATTGTACCATGTCATGCTTTTGTTAAATTAACATTTGTTAAGTAGAGCACAGGATGCTGGATAGTGAGTTGCCAACAACGGACCACAAGAGAAATTGAAATACAGACATTTATTACTCACAGTCCTGGCGGAGGTACACAGCACACCTTCAGGAGCTACCTGGGAGGTCAAGGCAGGGTGCAGACAGAGAGAGGAATAGGACCTGAAGCATATGCCTTTATGAGTCTCCGCTAATGGATGCTCTGGGTTTCCCAAGCTGGGCACAAATTGTTCAAGTCAAGCTAACAAAAGCAGAGTTTAGAGAAGCTCCATGAGGCTCTCACCTAAAATGCATGCAAAGGGAAAGTGTTGGAGGCAGGGGAGAGTGATGATCACAAGAGCTGTCGAGGAAGTCATATCCAGAATTTGTATTTGCTTGTGACTCAGCAAGCTATTATCTAGAACAGCGTTTTTCAACCCTTTTCATCTCACAGCACACAGAAGCTAATTACTAAAAACTCTGGGGTACACCAAAAAATATATTTTTTTGCCAATCTGACAAAAATATATATATATAATTTGATTCATTTACAGTGGATGACCATTGTCTTTTTTTATTATTTGAAATCGAAGGGAAAAGATATCAGTGCCCCTGTCTAAATAGTCAGGTATTGCGTGTTTTAAAAAAATTTTGAGGCACACTGGTTGAAAATCTCTGATCTAGAGTGTACAATTGCATAAGGAGGCTAATGTCAGCTTAAGGCTCCCACAGGCACTTGGCCAAACAAAATGGATGCTGAAGCAGCAATATCATTGAGTAGCTTAGCGAAACTCAACACATGGATATACCAGGATTTGTTTATTCGTCTGTTGAAGGATATTTGGGTAATTTCCATTTGGAGCTATTGCAAATAAAGTTGCCATGAACATTTATACACATGTCTTTGTGTGGACATATTTTTTCCTTTCCCTGGGGTAATTACCTAGGAGGGGAAAGACGGGGCCTTATGGCAGGCATATGTTTAACTTTTTGAAAACTGCCAAAACCATTTTCCAAAATGGTTTTACAATTTTATATTCCTGCCAGTAGTGCATGAGAATTGTAGTTGTTCTATATCCTTGCCAACACTTGGTACAGTTGGTCTTTATCATTTTAGTCATTGTAGTAGTATGCAGTGGTACCACATTATGTTGTTTTGTGTGTGTGTGGTTTATTTAATTGATTTAAAAGGGAGAGGAGAGAGGGATAGAAACATCAATGATGAGAGAGAATCATTGGTCGGCTGCCTCCTGAATGCCCCCTACTGGGGATTAAGCCTGAAACCCAGACATGCGCCCTGACCAGCAATAGAACCATTACCTCCTGGTTCATGGGTTGACACTCAACCACTGAGCCACACCAGCCAGGCCCTCATTATGGTTTTAGTTTGTTCTTCCCTAAGGACAGTAATGCTAAACACCTTTTCATGTGCCTTTGGCTCCTATGTATCTTCTTTAAGTGTCTGCTCAGAACTTTTGCCCATTTTCTAATTGAGTTGTTTGTTCTCCTATTCCTGAGTTTTAAAATTCTCTATATATTCCCCGTCAAACATTTTATTTTTCATCTCTAGAAGGTCAATCTTTTAAATATATAGATATATCTTGCCCTAGCCGGTTTGGCTCAGTGGATATAGCATTGACCCATGGACTAAAGTCATGGGTTTTATTCCAGTCAACGTCACATACTTCAGTTACAGGCTTGATCCACAGCCCCAGTCAGGGCACATGTGGGAGGCAACCAATCGATATTTCTCTCTCTCTCTTTCTCTTTCACTCTCTCTAAAAATCAATGGGAAAATATCCTCAGGTGAGGACTAACAAAACATATGTGTATATCCTATGCCTCCATTTAACATGAAATCTTTCCCCTACCTGTTTGAATATACGGAACAAAACTCTTTTAATGTCTTTATCTACTAATTCTATTATCTGTGTTTACATCTCTTTGCAATGATTCTTTTTTTGTTGTTGTTGTTGCTATGAGCTATATCTTCACTTCTTTCTCCTCCTCTTTACCAGAAGACCCCTGATATTATGAATTTTACTTTGTTGAATGCTGCATAGTTTTATATTTCTACAAATATTCTTGAACTTTATTCTGAGTCATAGTCAAGTTACTTGGAAATAGTTTAATCCTTTCAAGGTTTGATTTTAGCATCATTCAGTGGCATCAGAATAACCATTCATCTATGACTAATTGTGTCCCACTACTCAGAACACCATTTTGAGGGCTTTGCCCATGACCAAGGTTCTCCACTGGCTGGTGGGAGCACAGTCTATATTCTGCTGGTTGTGAGCTCCAGGCATTTTCCCTCTGCTCCTTTTGTGTGTGTTTCTCTGTCCTCCATTAGTTTCCCCACTGCCTTTTGCCAGGTGGACTTCCTGCCATCTCTGGAGCATGCTCTGTGGTAGCTCTCTCTTCTCTACCCTGCTTTTTCCTCTCTAACTGTACTCTGCCCATCTCCAAGACTCCAAGCTCCAACTTCTTAACTCAGGGGACCACTGGTCTCTGCCTGGGTTCCCCAACCCTGCTTTGGAGCCTGGCAACTTCCTCCCTATAGTAAGCTAAGGCAATTATAGGGCTTATCTTATTTGTTTCCCCAATTTTCAGGAATCACTGTTAAGTACTGCCTGCTATCCAATGTCTGAAACCACTTGTTATTGGGTATCTGTTCATTGTTTCAAGTGGGAGAGTACATCCAATCACTGATATTTTTTCTGCCCCAAAGTAGAAGTTTCTTTCTTATGAGGTTACTTCTATAGTAATAACTTTTTTGCTTTTTTTTTTTAAAGTTTCACCATTTAAATATACATCCCAGACAGTATAATTTAGTATTAACAAATTAAAATGTATGACATGTCTTTAAAACTATTTCAATGTGTAAATTTATTCCTTCATCTTTTAATTTTCTTACAGTGTCAACAAAGGGGAGTGGGGTGCTGACCTGAGTAAATATGGAAATGAGCGGAGTCTGTAAAACTGAAGGCATAAGGAACTGCACATAAGCATTGTGCTCTAATTGATGATAGAGTTCATGATTCTGATGCTGCTATACAAGCATAATGGAATCAAATAGGTAAGTAAATGGATGGCACAAAGTGAGAGCCACGTTTCTCAACTGGTACAGTGAGATTCAGGTAAGAAAGTGGTATGAATTGGGAGGAGGCCAGAATAATTCAGTTGGTACTGGATTTGAATTGGCGACATTAGTAAGAACTCCTGTTTAGTCTAATATAGATACTAATGACTACATATAGCAGCCGTGGGCAAACTACGGCCCACGGGCCGGATCCGGCCCATTTGAAATGAATAAAACTAAAAAAAAAAAAAAAAAAAAGACCATACCCTTTTATGTAATGATGTTTACTTTGAATTTATATTAGTTCACACAAACACTCCATCCTTGCTTTTGTTCCGGCCCTCCGGTCCAGTTTAAGAACCCATTGTGGCCTCAAGTCAAAAAGTTTGCCTACCCCTGACATTGGAATATTTATAGATGCCCTAACCGGTTTAGCTCAGTGGATGGAGCATCGGCCTGCAGACTCAAGGAATATTTATAGATGTGTGTGTATTATATACATGTACGAGAGGCCCAGCACACGAAATTGTGCAGGCAGGGTCCCTAGGCCTAGCTTGTGATCAGAGCCATCTTCTGCCCATTCGCCAGTCTCCAGGCCAAACACTGCCTCCGCTGCTGGGGTGGGTGGGTGGGTCGTGGGCGTGCCCCACAGCTTCTATCAGCACCACAAGCCCCAGCAGCAGTGGCAGCGGCAGCAGCAGCAGCAGCGAATGGCCCCGAGCGGGCAGAGCATTCCATCAGTGGCCGGCCCGGTGCATGCGTGTGGAGGTGAAGTTGCCAGCGCCCCCTTTCCTGCCGACCAGAGTCCCCGAGCAGCCAGGGATGAACTGGGGATCCCAATGGCCTGACAGCCAGCCGGGTCCTCCTGCCACCCACCCGGGTTCCCCAGTTCACCACCGCTAATCCATCAGAGCCTGCGGGCCGTGGGGAGGGACCAAGAAGTCAGCCGTTCCTCCCTCTTGCCAGTCCCCCATCCTGCCCTGCCGCCACCCACCCACTTCCCTGTGGTTCCCCTTTTGCCTGTGGGCAGAGGTGAAGGATGGAGGAGGTGGGGGAGGGGAGGGACCAAGAGGTGGTCAATGCACCTCATGGCAACTGGTCGAGCAGTCGTTCCAGTCGTTACGCTTATGGTCCCTGGCCTTTGATTATATAGGATATGTCTTTGTCAGATGACAGAGCTCAAAATAACTAACATCAATTGTAGCAATGAGTACAATTTATGCCCATGGTATTGGTTTCTAATACCATTTCCAATAAAAGGAACCAGGGTTTCTTGGAGAAATGGCTGATTTCAGGATTAGCAAAGAAGTATACAAGATGAGCCTGGAACATCTTATAATGTCAGAAAAGTAAGGAAATACAAAAAGGAAAACAAAACAAAAAAACAACGAAACACCACATTCATGAGGGTCTGTCAAAGGAACTCAGGAGCCAAAGGAAGAAGCTCCCAATGGCCAAAGCTAGAATGATTTGAGCCACACAATTATTAAAGCACTAGTGGCCTGGTGCACAAAATTCGTGCATGGGAAGGGATGTCCCTCAGCCCGGCCTGCACCTCTCCAATCTGGGACATCCCTCTCGCTATCCGGGACCACTGGTTCCTAACCACTCACCTGCCTGCCTGCCTGATCACCCCTAACCACTCTGCCTGCCGGCCTGATCACCCCCAATGCCCCCCTGCCAGCCTGCTCACCCCAACTACCCCCCCCCCCCCGCCAGCCTGATCATCCCAACTGCCCTCCCCTCCTGGCCTGATCGTCCCTAACCGCCTCTGCCTCAGCCCCGCCACCATGGCCTTGTTCTGAAGGATGTCCGGAAGGTCTCCCAGAAGGTCTCCCAGTCTAATTAGCATATTATCCTTTTATTAGTATAGATAGAGGCCTGGTGCATGGGTGGGGGCCGGCTGGTCTGCCCTGAAGAGGGTCTTGGATCAGGGTGGGGGTCCCCTTGGGGGGTGGGACCAGCCTGGGCAAGGGGCTGGGGTGGTATGCAGGCCGGCCACACCCCCATCAGGGTGGGGGTCCCTGCTGGGGGGCGTGGCCAGCCTGAGTGAGGGGTTGAGGGCCGTTTTCAGGCTGGCCACATCCCCTTCAGGGTGGGGGTCCTGGTTGGGGGGCATGGCTGGCCTGGGCGAGGGGCTTAGGGCCGTTTGGGGGTGGTTTGCAGGCTGGCCAAGACCCCAGCTTTGTCCAGAAGGATGTCCGGAAGGTCTCCCAGTCTAATTAGCATATTATTCTTTTATTAGTATAGATTATTGGATTATCACAAATATAAAATAAGTGTTTGAGTCCATATCAATATAGATAAATGATTGAAAAATAAGTAGGGAAAAGAAACAATCTCCCATGCAGAAGAATCACAACTAATTTATGTAGATACTTGACTCTCAAGGAGAGGGAGCATAAATCTCTACCTCTTTAAATATGCACTGTGCACACTTCCTTCCAAATAGTATTAAGGAAATGGAGGGAAGAAGAGTAACTTCATGGTGAAGAAACTTGGCAAACACTGTCTCAGGCAGGTAATCATGATCAATATCAATAGTGATAAATCATGTTGATAACATGCAGTCTTAATGTGACGTTGTGATGAAAATGACACTCTATCTCTCTGGACCTTCCTCCAAAAACCCATAACCTCAGGTGAATCATGACGAAAACATCAGGCAAATTCCAATAGAGGGATAACCCACAAAATACCTGGCCAGTACTCCTCAAAATTGTCAAGGTGTCAAAAACAAGGGAAGTCTGAGAAACTGGCAGGGCCAAGAGGAGCCTAAGGAGACATGAGGACTAAATGTAATGTGGTGTCCTGAATGGGCCCTGGAACACAAAAAGAAATTAGGTAAAAACTAAGGAAATCTGAATAAACTGTGAAGTTTCATTAATATTAATGTATCAGTATTGATTCATTAAATGTAATAATACTAAGGTAAAATGCTAATAATAGGTGAAATTGAATATGGTGGTATATGGGAACTCTCTGTACCATCTTAATGTACCTGCTCAATTTTTCTGTAAATATAAAACTGTTCTAAAAAATAAAGACTGCCCTAGCTGGTTTGGCTCACTGGATAGAGCGTCGGCCTGGGGACTGAAGAGTCTCAAGTTCGATTCCGGTCAAAGGCATGTACCTTGGTTGCAGGCACATCCCCAGTAGGGGGTGTGCAGGAGGCAGCTGATCGATGCTTCTCTCTCACCGATGTTTCTAACTCTCTATCCCTCTCCCTTCCTCTCTGTAAAAAATCAATAAAATATATTTAAAAAATAAAAAATAAAGACTACTTTTCAAATAGAATCCTGACACCCCAAAGCAGGCATGTTTCTTTCTTGTGATAACTCCCCAAATGCTCGGCCTGCAGTGAGGCTGTCTGCACAGTAACAACAGGCAAGTTCTGTTGCTCTTGGCATCTCAATTTAATTTCTTCTACCTCATGAAAATTGCAGCTAAACACACTGATTGACTTGGTGTCCCAATGTCAATATTCTATCTCTTCTCACATTCTAGACCTGGCATGTCTGTGGACTTAAGTGGGATTTTCTGGGTGCTGTTCCCCACTCCTCAAAAGCGTCTCCTAACAAATACCTAGGGAATTATTCCGTTTTGACTCCTCCATAGACCTGGACTAGTGACTGCGCGCCCTTCTCCTGGTTGTCCATTATTTCCTAGACCAGCTCTGCTTTAGTAATTAGCTAAATTGTGCACAACAGTTTCAGCTTCACTGCTGTCCATGTGCTCTTTCCTTCTACTTGTCACTTTTCATCTATAATTAACTTACTACTTATTCCTTTCTGATTGTCGGTGAAGAGCGGGGAGGGAATAACATGCCCAGAACTAGAACTTTCAGCATGTATTTCCGAGATTTTATTTAAGAAAAATTCTCACCTATATCCGGTTTCTTCTGCATCTATTGACAAAGATTTTCCTACAACAGTTGAAAACACTGCCTGAGAAGTTGGTTTGCCAGCCTCCCCTACCCTGTCCTACCTATTGTTGAACTCCCAATGGCTTTGCATGCTTGTGAAGGACATGTCATAGTGGCACTTCTTCGCTGACTAGACAGGTGAGTAGAAGGTTTCCTCACTCTGAGTAAGAGAGCATAGGCCTCTCTCCCTGACATCATGTAATAATTAGACTCTTTCATTTAGTGAGAAATAGAGACATAGATGGGCTACCTCACTTAATGGGGTTTTCTTCTAAGGATGGTATAAGAAAGGGAAAGAGAAGTGTTTCAGCAGCCACACCACAGGATAATGAAGAACTAGCACCAAGGGCTCCATAGAATGGAAATTCATTGATTCTCTGCTTCTATTTCTATTTCTACCCCTACCAACTGACGGAATGGTTGTCTCACATTCCAGCTATCCAAGTGACGGGTCCGGATTTGGTCTGCCTGTCACAATCCAATTTAAACTCCCCACAAAAGCTTTAGTGCTAGCATATATTTTAAGTATCTGGCCAGCCTACAGATAGCTGCCTTTGGATCACGTGCCCATCTGGAGTCTAATCACCTGGGACCAGGAAATGGGGTCATGTCATCTAAAATCAACAATTAATTCATTAGGAAGCACCAAGATGGGGTTTGTAGGTCAGGAAGACACAAGAATTGCATACTTGTCTCTTGCAGAATAAACCTGTTTTTCCCAAATTCCTTTCATTGGAAACATCAATTCTTTGTATTGTCAATGGGTATTTTGTGGGGGGAAAAATGGTCCTGTGATAAGTTTCACTCAACAAATATTTATAAGGGAAGTACCAGGCACAGTTCTATACACTTAAATGTTTGGGAAATGCTGGGTAAGCAAAGAAAATTGACATTTATACTGTAAAATCTCTACTGTTTTTAGCTCAAGAGAAAGGCTCTAGTTTGTGCTGTCTCCCAAATTTATTAAACCAGTGCTCTTTTTCTGAAAAGCATTTATATATATATATTTATATTTATATTTTAGAGAGAGGAAGGGAGAGGGAGAGAGATAGAAACATCAGTGATGAGAATCATTGATCAGCTGCCTCTTACACACCCCCTACTGGGGATCAAGCCCACAACCAGGGCCTATGCCCTGACTGGGAATCGAACTGTGACCTCCTGGTTCATGGGTCCACGCTCAACCACTGTACCACACCAGCCAGGCTGAAAAGCATTTCTTATGTCTCAGATTACACAAAAAATATATCTTGAGAAATACCAGATTTTACAATTTAGGATCCAGGAAGTGAAGTTGTCAAGAAACACATACTATAGTAGCTAGTCTCCGCAGGTTCACCCCTCTTGGTATTCCCACCCTTGTGTAGTCCTTTTCACACTGAATCTAGGCTGACACTGTGATTATTTTAGCCAACAGAATGTGGCAGAAGGAAGACTGACAACTTAAGAAGCCTGGCTACCCTGTCAAAGAACTACATGGCCAGGGCGAGTAGTTGTTGTTTTAAGCCGCTAAGTTTTCAAGTAGTTTGTTAGGCATCAATAGGTAAACAACAAAAATAGATGAATTGTTTTGGAAAAATTATTGCATAAATTTAATATATTGTGCCCCAATTCTATTTATAAATGCATATGTCTGTTTCAGAAATAAATCTTTTTAGAGCAGGGGTCGGGAACCTTTTTTTCTGACAAGGACCATTTGGATATTTATAACATCACTCACTTAATAAAGTTCACTTAATATAAATTTATGTTTCTATGAAAAAAGCTCCTAGATTTATTGAATTTGAGTCCTGCCTGCAGTTGCCTTGGCAGGGCCAGACTAAATGATGTCGCAGGCCTAACATGGCCCGTGGGCCCCGGATGTTTCCCACCCCTGATGTAAAGAATATTTATAAGATTTTATTTGAGCTAAGCTGATGATATGCCTGGAACCAAATAGCAACAGATTGAGAAAAATGCTTCTCAGCATGGCAGTTTGCAGCTTCTTTTATGCATTCTGAATTAAGGGGGAAGCATAAGGAAGATTACATGGGCGTGGGAGAAAGCAAGCAGGAAATGGAAGATGGATCTTTTGACAAGACTATGTGCTCTCTGGAGGGTTGTTAGGCTTCTGAAAAGAGACATTTCAAAGGTGTGTTAAACTAGATGCCCAGAAACAATGGACAGGGCTTGCTTAACCCTTTACATGCCATAAGCGTCTTTAGACACAAGGAACGGATTTTTTAAATTAAATTCAAAATATCGTGGCATATGGGGATGGTTTCCATTTTGGATGTGTGGCAGTTAACTGGTTAAGGCAAAGATAAACCTTATACTAAAAAAAAGTTATATGCCTGGGGCATGAGGACACCCCAAGACCTGTCCAGTTAGGAATGTATGATCAGATCACCCTCTGAGGCTACTTCCCATAGAACCCCTTTTCATCCACAAGTATTTCCTTACAAATACTTAAATAATATCACTATTTACTGCAATCATTTGCCTTCATTTATTTTTTAAAATAACCATATTATCAGTGAAAATTAAACATCAAATAAAGTTATAAAATATTTAATCATAGAAAAGCCCATTTAATTGTGCATATTTCTTGCAGTAAACAAAATTAAGATATTTCCATACAATAAGGAATTAAGAAAAAAATTGGATTGAACTTGAGGCATCCATTTGTTTATAATAGAAAAATCTAATTTAAAAGCACATCTGCTCATTTGGGCTGCAATAAATATCAATACAATTAGGAAATTATAAATTACTACCATAAAAACAAGTTCCTGATTTTAGTCAGAGAACATTATCCAGTTATTTACAAGCTTGGAGATACTTATTATTTACCCCACTGAAGGTAAAATGCACCAGTTAAACAGTTTTCTTTCTCTCCTTCTCCAGCTTTCTCCTTCCCTCCTGCCCAGCCTTCCCTTCACCCCTAATCCTTTTCTCCCTGGATGTCCAGAGAATTAAGTAGGTCACACTGGTGTGAGTTTTTGGGAGGTAGGGTTCTGCAAACCCCAAGCCAGTCAGAAGCCCAGTTGTTGTATCACCGTGTTGTAATAGGGAGAAATCTTCCCTATTTTAGTATTTCCCCATTTCTAGGTTGCATAATCTAGCAGCATAAGAGGCACAGAATCCTAAGTCACAGCTCTTCACTCCTTACTTAAAAGCTGTATTCTTGATTAACTTTATTGGACACAACTTCCAGATATTCACTGGGAAATTATTCCATATAGAAACTTTAGTAAATGAAATTCACTAAAGGAGAGTTGTAGAATAAGAATTGAAATTTTTAAGAGTACATTTTTATTTTGAAATTATGGGAACACATTTCAAGATAACATGAAAAGACACACGAAATTACATTCTGTCCAAGAAAACACAAAGTTAATGTTGTTAAAGGAAAAACTAAAAGAAAGGAAGGCATTGTGGAACATCAGAGACAAAACTTCTACTCTTCAAGCCAATGCGTCATAGTACTTGCCATGTTCTGAATGTTTATGACCTCTCCAAAATCCATATGTAGAATCCTTGCCCACAAAGTTGACGATATTTAGATGTGAAGTCTTTGAGAGGTGATTGGCTGATGAGGGTGGAGCCCTCATTAATGGATTAGTGCCCTTATAAGAGAGAACCCACAGAGATTCCCAGTCCCTTCCATTTACGTGAGGGCACAAAGAGAAGACATCATCTATGAACCAGGAAGATGGCCCTCAGCAGAAGACAACCATGTTGGCATCTTGATCATAAACTTCCCAACCTCCCGAATTGAGAAAATAAACCTATCGTTTATAAGCTACCCAGTCTGTGGTATCTTGTTATAGCAGCATGAATGAACTAAGACAGTGATTATGTCTATAGTTGTCCCTAGGGCACTCATTTATGTCTCAGTCAGTTTGTAATTTGTGTAGAAACACAACTTGAGAATTAGATTCTTGATATATTCAGGTACAGTACCTTTAATTAAATATTTTCACCAAAGTAGATTTAAATTTAAATTTGTGATAGTGATCTGTTTTCTTCAACACAACAGTTGCTCTTAAGATTGGTGTAGGAGCCCTAGCTGGCTTGGCTAAGTGGATAGAGCATTGGCCTGCGGACTGAAAGGTCCCAGGTTTGATTCCAGTTAAGGGCACATGCCTGGGTTTCGGGCTCAGTCCCCAGTGGGGGGGTATGCAGAAGGCAGCCAATCAATGATTCTTTCTCATTATTGATGTTTCTATCTCTCTCTCCCTCTCCCTTCCTCTCTGAAATAAATAAAAATATATTTTTTAAAAAGACTGGTGTAGAAGCATCTGATTTACAATGAGAAGACAAAGGTAAGTTAAAACTGCTGCTGATCCCTAGTTGGGCGTGTATGGGAGGCAACTGATCAATGTTTCTCCTACTCTCTCTACCCCTTCCCCTCTTTCTGAAAAAAATCAATGAACATATCCTCCAGTGAGGATAAAAAACAAGACAAAAAACTGGCACTGCAAGCTAGAAGATGAAACACAATGAAGTAGGATACAGGCAGTCCTCTGGTATGTCGGACTCGATGTATGTTGTTTCGTGGTTACGTCGCCATCTCCCATTTATTTAAAAAACAAAAAAAGTTCCGTCATTTCGACGTATGTACATATATGCTTTATGTTTTTTATTATTTATTTACCACAAGTAAAGGTCAGGAATTGTTATCTTTAATTTTTTTTCTACTGTTTCACTTCATTACTGCTGTGTGTGTGCTCCATGTGAGTGACGTAGGTGCTTATGTAGGTGGGTTCCCCTTACATCGAGCCGTAGGAACGGATCTCCGACGTAACCCGAGGACCTACTGTACTATGTTACTTGATAGAGTTCATAAATTCTTACAGGAGCCAGTCTGAAATGATAATACTCCTCTATTAAATGTGTGTTTACACCTCAGCATTTAACCAGGAACAGTCAGGTAAGAATGAAATCGAAAGGTCAAACCCAAAGAGAGAGAAGCCACACAGGTTAAAATGAACAAAATAAAGCAGTTAACCCTATGCTGACCTCCAAACACTCGGACATAAGAAACAGCAAAATAATTCTTTGTTATATTCAAGAGTAAACCTGGATAAAGCAAAAAATATGGAGAAATATATCCAAGTATGTTTTATTGCTCATCAGGTCCTAATAAGGTCATCTAATCTAAAACAGTGGTTCTCAACCTTCCTAACGCCGCGACCATTTAATACAGTTCCTCATGTTGTGATGACCCCCAACCATAAAATTATTTTCGTTGCTACTTCATAACTGTAATTTTGCCATTGTTATGAATCGTAATGTAAATATCTGATATGCAGGATGTATTTTCATTGTTACAAATTGAACATAATTAAAGCATAGTGATTAATCACAAAAACCATATGTAATTATATATGTGTTTTCCGATGGTCTTAGGCCACCCCTGTGAAAGGGTCGTTCGACCCCCAAAGGGGTCGCAACCCACAGGTTGAGAACCGCTGATCTAAAAAGAAATAAATCAAGATGAATAAAATCTTTGAGGTATTCACTCCATTTTTACTTTGTATCTGTGTGTATGTGATATATACACATATAAAAACAAGGCAAATTTTTTCCTTTTTTAATTTATTGATTTGAGAGAGGGAGGGAGGGAGAGAGAGAGAGAGAGAGGGAGAGAGAGAATATCATAGATTTGTTGTTTCACTTGTTTATGCATTCATTGGTTGATTCTTATATATGTCCTGACTAAAGATTGAACCTGCAACCTTGGTGTATCTAACTAATTGAGCTACCCAGCCAGGGCCAAGAATTTTTTCTTTTCTTTTTCTTTTTTTTAACTCCAAGTATAAATGTTATTCTATTGCAAGGATGTTAGTAATAGTAATCATAATAAAATAAAAAGAGGGAGATGGGGGTTCTGATACTTGGTTTTTAGAGCAAGTCACAGAGTTTAGGCCTCAGCCCCGATCAGGGCAGAGACCAGAAGTGTTGTGTGTTTTTTTTCAGTTGGACATCAAGTTAATGTTTGTTAAAGCAAAATTATTAGGGGAAATCTTTACTTGTTTTATTTAAACAATAAAATTATATAAGGGGGATAAATGGTGATGGAAAAATTAAATTAGTCCAGAGTCTTTGGTGGCAAGTGACTAAAATCAATGGATTTAAACTGAAAGTGACTTTATGGATCAGGAAACAAATCCAGATACAACACAAGCTTCAAGCAAAGCTGCTGAAGGGATATTAGGTGGGATGCTCCGTCTATCTATCTCTTGGCTCTACTTTCCTCTGTGTCAGCTTTGCTCTTGGGAAAGGTCTCATCAGGGATTATTAATTCAGACGGCGGCAGCTCCAGGATTACATCCTAGCCTAGCAACCCACAGCAGAAATAGAGGAGCCAGAGAGATGCAAGTCTGTTGTGCTAGGATGTGTCCTGGACAGTGTGACTGTATATTCTAGAGCTAATCACAGGGCTGGGGAGGAGGGATAGTGTCTGTATGTTCTAATTGGCCAGACAGAAACATGAGTCTGGAACTTGGACAGGAGTAACAGAGTACAGGATGTTACCCACACAAACCACAGGGAAAGAGGGGCGGGGTGGGGGGGTGGATGAGGGAACTTTCCTAGCATAAGGGGGAATGAATATTTGGCAAGCAACATCTTTCCAGTAAGCTGCTTAATTTCTTTCTTTAAAAGCCACACCATAAGCCCGCTCTCCCTCACAGCATGCCCGCCTTTCTTCCCTCTTAGGCGTGCATCTCTTAAACTCTGAGGGTCCCCATGAGACTTGCAACCAGGAGCAGTGGGCGGCAGCAGCTCATCCTGGGCTTACCTCCTGAACATGCCTCCAAAGCCACCTTCTCTCTGACTTTAGAGAGCTGTCAGCAGCCGGCCCAGACTCTCTCCTGTTGCTTCTTCTATCCTACGTCCTTCCCAGTTTCACTAACCCCAACTTTAATGAAAGCGCTCTCAAAATGAAATTTAAAAAATGGTACACAATAAGGTGGGGTGAAGGGTTCAACTATTTTTTCTTGATAGTTATTTGAATTCTAGACAAGGGAGAGTTTTATCCAGTGAAAATAAAAATAGATTTAAGAAAAGCTTAAGGACTGTGGAAATGACAACTGGGTCTCAGAGAAATGTACCATCAGAGCAACTGGTCAAAGAATCATACTACTGCGGTAATACCACCCTTCAAGCACCCTTTCCCTGTCTAGGCAATTTCCTGCCTTTTGATCCATCTCCCCAAAGCAGAAGCCAGAACACTCACTCTCCCATGCTCACAGCTAGTTCTGTAGGCAATGAGTCTAGGCTCCCTCATCACACCGTGTGAGATGTCAAACCTGACAAGGCAGGAACTACAGAAAATCCTCTTTCTCTCTCTCTCTCTCTCTCTCTCTCTCTCTCTCTCTCTCTCTCCTTATTGAAAATGTAGCAGCTGAAATGTTATCTTTCATAACCAGAAGTTATAAATGCTGGCATCTTATGTCCACTAGCACAATCTCACGCATGGTTTGGGCTTTATAGCTGGCTGCATAGCCTCCCAACCTGGCTCTTTGGGCCTCCAAAAATTCTCTGAGCTGTCTAATATTCCTTAAGAAATGTCTTTTTTTCTGCTTAAACTAGCAAGAGTGGGGTTCTTTTGTTTTGGGTTTTCAGTTTGTTTTGGTTTAGTTTTTTGGTAAACTAAGACCCCAGTTGATACGGTGACTGAATTAATTTGCTAGGTCTGCCATAACAAAGTAATACAGACTGGGTAACTTAAACAACAGAAATTTATTTTCTCAAAGTTTGGAAGCTGGAAGTATGAGATGAGGGTGTCAACAGGGATGGTTTCTTCCAAGGCCTCTCTCCTTGACTTATAGACGGCTGTCTTTCCCCTGTGTCTTCACACAGTCTTCCCTCTGTAACTGTGTCCAAATTTTCTCTTCTTATAAGGGCACAGCCCAATGACTTCATAATAACTTCATTACCTTTTTAAGGTCCTTACTTCCAAGTACAGTCACATTCTGAGGTACTGGGGTTTAGGACTGCAATATATGAAATTGAAAGGTAGGGGACACAAGTCAACCCCTAATAGTGACCACAGTTGTGCTGATGATCCAGAAAGATGACCAAGAGTTGAAGAGAGAATCTTACCATTACTGCTAACAAAGAAGTTATAATGAAATCTGAGCACTATAATATTTTTATATGAAAGACAAATTGAGTACTAGAGTTTATCCAGAATATAGTAAGATGTGAAAGAAAAATGAAACAATTGTTGGATGAGTTTATCAGTGCAAACACCAGATCCAGATAGTAAAAATAATATTTGGTCAAAATTATTTGGATAATTGACTAAACTTTCTATCTAACGTTATATATCCAACCTAAGTTCCGTACTTAATCGAGAAGGAAGTATACCACATGGGTTAAGAGCACAGATATTTCAGCCTGCCTCTTGGTTTAGACAAATTAGTTTTGCTACTTACCAACTTTGTAGTCTTTCATACCTCAATTTTCTCAACTTTAAATGGAGGTAACTAACAGAGTGATTATAGAAGTCAAATAGATATTACAGGAAAAGCATTATCTAACACTCACTAAAGCATATTATCCAACACTCACTATGCACTCAACAAATGTTAGCTTTTATTATCTAAAACAAAAATCCTTCAAAAGTTGTAAATGCCCAATACATTATCTATATATATAAAACCCTAATATGCAAATAGACAGAATGGCAGAACAACCAAACAACTGAACAACTGGTCACTATGACGTGTACTGACCACCAGGGGGTGTGCGCAGAACATGGCAGGCATTGGCAGCAGGCAGCAGAGTGCGGAACATGGCGGGCATCAGCCGTGGTGGGATGGTGGAGCAGGTGAGTGGGGCCGCCAGATCAAAGCGAGGTACTGGTTGCTGTCATTGGGGCGAGCCTCTGGTGGTTACTGAAAATTCTTTGCTCCCGCGCTCCGTGGTCCTGCCAGGTGCTTGCACCTGCTGCCAGTGCCAGAGCCACCGCTCTCACCCGCTGCTGGTGCCTGGCGCTGGCCCAGATTGCTCGGCGCTGTCAGTGGGTGTAAGCAGCAGCTGCTGGCCCTGACCACCACTAAGGGCTCCTCCACCTCCCCCTGCTCCCGATGGGTGATCGGGGTGGCTGCTGCCATTTGCACCTGCTGCTGGCACCGGCCCCAATTGCTTCGCACAGTCAGTGGGTGTGAGTGAGGCCAGCACTGTCAGCGCGCGGGAGCGGTAGCAGCAGGAATGGGGCTGCTGGCAGACAGAGGACCAGGGACCGCAGCAGGAGCAGCCAGGCGGGGGCATGGAGGATAGGCTGAGACCTGCCCCTGTGCCCACTGCAGTCTCATGGCCCACAGTTCCTTTCAAGGTGCACAAATTTGTGCACTGGGCCCCTAGTATTTTTATAATTGGTAAGGGAATATAAGAATTAACTTCCTGCAAGGGCCAAAATCAGAGAATGTCTTCAAGTAACTCCAGTAAAAAGTAACTGTTCCTGTTCAGTTGTGTACCTTTCTCATAATTGGAGACCTAAACATTGCAAAATAAGCATGGAGGTCTAAGTTATGAACTTGTTATTTTATTATATGTGTTCATATTAACTATGAAAGGTCATTTTACAGTCAGTACTGTTGTCCTCAGAAGCTTACCCAGAAAAAATGTTTGCAAAAAATCTTGTCTTTATTGGATCTTTCATTTGTTAAGTAAAAATAGCCCTTTCTCTTCCTCCTTGGGTAAGGGTGGACCTGAAATGAGGTTTTGTTTACTAAGGTAAACAATATACAATTAATTCTGCACTTTATGAAAATGAATACTAACATCTTTTTCTTCCTCATTTTTGTATTACTGTATTAGCTAATGATCGAAGTTGTTAAAATTGCAAATGTATGATGCAGAAATAAAATGGAAATATTTTGATACTCCACCATAAAAAGAAATAATTCCCATCCAATACATTTCAATGAACAATTGGCCATTTTACTACTACTTCAAAGAATCAACCTTTTCCTCATGGTCGTTAGTCACTGTAAAGGATACTGAGTGCTGTATTTACCATTTTCTCTTTCTACTGTCTATCCTCATTCATTGCTGTTCCCACATGTACATACGCATATACTAGTATTGTTAGTAGCCTCCTCCTTTCTTTCCATAATTTTAAAAACGGCTCAGTTACCTCAGGAAACTCTCTCTTGATCTCTGGTTCCAATTTCAAGAAGTCAAGATTTTTACATTTTCAAGTCATCTGTTTTATACTAATTTATGGGGCCAGTTCTAAAGGGGACCACTAGATGGCAACATTCCTAATTTGTGCTGTTTTCCTAAGACTTGGTTTGATCATGGCAATTGCTGAGAGCTTCAAAATGAAAGTGTGTGATTCTTTAGTTTCTTGAATATATATTTTTATTTTAGTATTAAAAATCAGATAAGCCTTTGGCTCTCTCTATAAAGAAACTCTATAGTGAATAATTCTTGAAAATAAAGGATACCTTTTTATACTTTTCATGATTGCAAATCTTTACCTTTTCAAAATTTTTGGAATTTTGTTTGCTTCCTTAAAAAACATGAAATATAAATTGTGTCTATTTTGGAATTATGTATAATTATGTTTGTGGCATTTTAAATAGAAGTAGTTATTTGGTGCAACTAATAAATTTGTATTTAATTTCACACAGACCCCAGAAATAATATTTAACATGATATACATAACAGAAAGATGCATACATTTTTTTTCTTTCTTTATGTTTTCCTTATGGACATTTGAGCTAGGAACTAGAAAATAATAGCTGAGAATTTCCTGGTAGTAAGGATGAGGAAGAGCAGAGCTATATTTTCTTTGAAACGGGAAATGTTGTATAAATCTTCAGTCTAATTTTCCTTAGAAAATGTAAATGTTAACTGGGATTTCATATCTGGTAAAATGCAAAATTTTATTAAATAAAAATACACTTTATTGTACTTCGAAGCAAAGAGCTTTTAGTACAAAAGATTATTTAGTTCTCCAAGGTAAAAATGGACAATGAATATAAATAATAAATTAAAGAAAAAGCCATGTGAATAAGGTTGAAAATCACTAAAAAGCAAAAATAAAATTATCTTTTGCCAAAAACAATGTTTGTTTCCTCATTCCCCATACCCCATTCCTGTACTGAGTATTAGAGAAAGTGTAGTAACAGCTTGAGTTCAAATCCCATTCAGAAATTTACCTAAATATGTGCCCTTGGTCAAATTTTTTACCTTTCACTGCTGTAGTTTCCTAACTTATAAAATGGGGTTAATTAGTGAAATGAGGGTTAAATTAGTTAACACGAGTAAATTTCCTAAAAGAGTTCCCCATTGAAATGATAGTTTAAATAAAAAATATATTTTTTAAAGAGTGCCTCGCACAAATGTGTTTATCTAATGTACTTAACAGTTATGTTAGCACTATATAAATGCTACCTAGTATAACTGTTATAACTTTATCATATAATGGGGGATTAGGAATGGAATACTTATGGAAATAAACAATGAAATTATTCAAATTACAATGGAATTAAAGATCAGCAGGCAAAACAAGACTAAGAGGAATTAGAAGTAAAAGGATTTTCTAGGAATGTAAAGATGCCTTAAAATTTTTAAAACAATAACCAGATTAAAAAATTTTTGAAGAAATATAGAAATAAACTTGATACATAAATATAAATGAACTAAACTCACCAATGAAATGACGAATTGTACAATTTTTATTTTAAAAATACAACTAAATGCTATTTAAAAGAGAGGGGGATAAAACAAAAGTACATATAAAGGTTGAGAGTAAAGATGAAAAAATATATTTGGCAGATAGTAACTGAAAGAAAGCTTGGTGGCATGTTAGTATTGAAATAGGTTTCATGACCAAACAAAAAAACAAAAAACCCAAAATATTGTTAAGGGAGATAGAGTTCATCAAGAGACTTTAACAATTTTAATTTTGTATGCATCTGATAAAAGAGCCTTAAATATATAAAGCAAATAATAATAATATATAAAGCAATAATTGATAGAATTACAGGAAGACATTAACAAACCAACCATAGAAAGGAAGATTTTGATATCAATTTACTCATCAATATATATAATAGAGGAATATGCAAATTGTCCATTACAGCATCATGTCCCGACCGGATCAGCAGGCTGCATCCCCCACCCTCCGCTCAGGCAGCTGCAAGGCCCTGGGGTAGGATAGGATATGATAGGAGGGGATAAGAAAGGAGAGGGAGAGGAAGGCAGGCCTGCATGCAGATAGGCCAACAGGAGAAACAGAAATACAGAAAGGGAAAAAGAAAAGTGCAGGAATGGAAAAGGGAAGGAAATGCGGGGCTGCATGTAGGAGGGGGTGGCGACCACAGGGGCGTGGAGCAGGTGCACCCAGCGAGGGGCAGGGTGCAGGCGGTGTGGAGCGGGGAGCCTCACCCAGACAGGAGGAGGGCAGTGGCGGGAAGGTGCCCACATGTCCGGGATGGAATGGTGGACGGTCTGAGGCCTTCTGGGTGGCGGTGCTCCTGCTTCATGGCAGCAGCACCCGGGCTGCGTGGCCCTCGGCCACCCTCACTGGGCCGGGAGTCCCAGGCAGGAAATGGGAGCAGGACAGTGGCAGGGAGGCTGGGGAAGGCGGGGCTGAGCCCTGGGCTGGGGGTTAAAGCCCGCCCCTCACCCAATGGAAGCTTTAAGAAGGGAAGGCGGGAGGGAAGGCGGGAGGGAAGGACTTTATGAAGGAGTTCAGTAGAGAGCAGAGTTAAAGAAGGAAAGAGGATGTGTGAGTGAACTGTAGAGCTATAATGAAAATCAAGTATAGTTGTGTACTGAGGACAGATTTTAAAAGTAGGAGTCAGAAAAGAAAAAAGATAAATGATAGTGAATAATTAGGCAGGTAGATGGATATTAAAACAGTGGAAGTAAGTAGAGAGGAATGTGGATGAGAGAGAAAGAGGGAGGGAAGAAAAGTTTTAAAGGGGAGCCGGTAGAGCTTAAAAGGAGAATGGGAAGAAGGAAGAAATGGGGGAGGGAGCAAAGCTGGTCTGAGGGAGGAAGTGAAGAAAAACATTAAGGTGGGAAGGAAGGAAAAGGGGAGGGAGGGGAAAGGTAAAGATAAAGGAAAGAAGGAATGTGGGGAGGGAGGGAGGGTAGGAGAAAGATGGGAAGAAGGATGATTGAACAGAAGTAGGAAATAAGGAGGAAAGAAAAGTTTATAAATGATGAGTCAGTAGGAAAAAGTGTGAAAAATTGTGTGAGAGGGAGAAGCCAATAAGGAAGTCAAATACAATTGTGTGTGAAGGGGATAAGATTACCAAAAAAGTTAATAGGGGCGACCAGGCCAGCAGGGGAGGGCAGTTAGGGGTATCAGGCAGACAGGAAGAGTGGTTAGGGCAGTCAGGCAGGTGAGCAGTTAGGAGTCAGAGGTCCTGGATTGCTAGAGGGATGTCCAACTGCCAGTTTGCGGGATCGGGCCTAAACTGGCAGTTGGATATCCCCTGAAGGCTCCCAGATTGGAGAGGGTGCAGGTAGGGCTGAGAGACGCCCCCCTTCCCCTGTGCATGAATTTTGTGCCCCAGGCCTCTAGTTTTATTCAATAAATATGTTTGAGTGCTCTCATACTAGGAACTCTTCTACTCATTGGCTGTGAATGGAACATAAACATTTCAAGCTTTCAAAGTTTATGTTATAATGAAAGGAGAGAAAAAAATATATAAAAATACAATAAAATCACACAAAATGTCATGAATTCTGAGATTAAAAAATTGATGAATTACTCCCATCTACCACCCAACCCCAGGAATGGAGCAGAGGGAGAGAGGATAAAGTTCTTACCTCCTGAGGTTGAGGGGGAAAATAGGACACAGCAGGGAAGAAAATAGCACAAAACCCAGAGGGGAAGTGGAGTTTGAATACTGCTTGCTCAATAATTTCCAAACTCAACATTCCCAAACTGAGCCAACAAAACTGGTACTGTCTAGCTAGGAATTTCCTGGAATTATTGATGTCCTATAAACTACAGACCCTAAATTTTTCCCATCAGTGTGTAAGCTGGAGTGGACAATTATCACCAGATGGTGCCAAACTCTAGTGGGGACCAGGATGGGTTTGGATAATGAAGCAACAGCCCCATGACGGTGCAGGCTCTCCTACTCAATTTATCATTCTCATACTGAAAGATAAGAAAAATAAAATCAAAGACAAAAGTTTGGAAAGGAAGGAAAAGGACTTCATTATTTCACAAATGATGATAGTCTATAAAAAATCTAAGTTATTAGAAATAATGAGTTTGCCATAAGAGCAATATGCAGAGTTTAGTGGCATTTCTGTAAAATCTAAGTACTCCAAAAACAATTTCTATAACAACAAGCATGTAGAAAACATAATTTAAAAAAAGATTTCATTTCGATACCTCAAAAATAATATACCTAAAATTAAATTTAATAAAATATGTGTAAGGCTGATATAGAAAAAACTGTAATAGTATTAAAGATACTCAGTGGTTGAGCATTGACCTATAAACCAGGAGGTCACAGTTTGATATGCCCAGTTGGGGGCATGCAGGTGGCAAAATGATAACAATTGTTGAATCTGATGAAGGGCATACAGAAAATTTTTATAATATTCTTTAAGCATTTTTGTGCGTTAAAATATTTTGAAATAAAAAATTAAGAAATAGCAAGGGAATGATAAACTTAAAACAGTGGTTCCCTCTGGGAGTGAGGGGAGGTCAGAGGATGGGAGAGGGGAGAAAACAGTACAGGTTATGTTCTATTTTCTAAATTAGATGATGGGATGGTGGACATTCATTTTATTATTTAGCTGTAACAATTATACATACATTATATGCATATTTTTGTACATATCAAATGTCATATTTTAGATGATAACAAATGGAAAAACAAAGGAAAAAGATAAGGCATGAGTCAGGTGTTTCTGGTGAGCTGTGTGTATGCATGAGCTGTGTGCCCTTGAGTATGTTTATTTTCCTCTCTGAGGTTTACTCTCCTCGCCTACAGAAACGGAATAAAAGATCTACTGTGCAGTTTTGTTGTAAAGTGCTTGGCAGTAAGTGCTTATTAAGTGGCAACTGCTGTTGTTGCTTTACTCTAATAGGGCAGAGCTACAGGGAGTATATCTACAGTGGTAGGGTTGATAAAAGTGACAGAAGTTCAGAATAGTCTTTGTGGTCAGTTGGTAAGGAAGTTATCTAGGGAGTAAAACTGAGCTAATGTTGGAAATCATCAAATAGTTATCGATACAATGAACTTTGTGTATTGTTTCCAATCTGCATTCCACAGTCAGGAAGTAAGACTTGGGGGGGAAAATGATAATAAGTGAAAGATATAAAGTGAACTGATAATTTACTAGATTGACTAGAGACTGAGTATGAAAGCACACCTAGCAGAGTAAATAAGGCAATCCTTTCCCACCTTCCTTTGCATCAAATAAAAAATAATTATTACATGATATATGTACACTTAATTTGGGCAAATTTCCTTATAGTTTACCTACTTTTTATATACCACAAAGCCTTAAGCAAATTGTAAAAGCAAACAAAACCACACACAATAAAGTAACAACAACAACAAAGACCACAAGCAAATATGTATTGGATGGACACGTCACTCAAGACTAGTTCTACTGTGCCCTGTGCCCTGGCAAGTGTTCTCAATGGTAGAGCGTAGGCCGCACTCTCTGACATCAATGTTTCTCTCTCTCTCTCTCTCTCTCTCCCTCCCCCACTTCTACTCTTTCTAAAAATTAATGGAAAGGATATCCTTGGGTGAGGATTTTTTTAAAAAGTAGCTCTACTGTAAGAGATAGTGGAGGAGTTATTATAAGCCAATCCATGATTGATTAAAGCTTTAATTTTTCAGTGTTAACAGCTTCATTAGTGTACACACAGCAGCTCATTTAAGCCCATCACACATGATGATAGTCTATAAAATTCTTAGAGTTATATGTACAAGAATTGGTAACCTAACCCTTGTGTTGTTTTTACTTGTTACTTTAACAGCTTTACCTCAGCCACTGTGTTCTCCAAAAATATAGTTGTATAGAGGAATGACAATAGCTAACCTAAATTTTCTAAGAAATGCAATTTTAAAGGAATTGGAGAATTTGGAAATGATACTTACAGAGACATAGGAATGTTGCATTTGAATCAATATAACAAATTGATTATGAGGAGGCATTAGTGAAAGGAAAAGATTTTCAAGAGAATATACAAAATCACTTGTGACAAGCTAAAAATCACATTTTCAAAGGCAGTTCAAAGAATGATCATGCTACTCTTTGTATAATTCCCATGTTAAAACAAAGGAGAAGGATGACTCAATTCATTACTTACAGTTCTACCAAACTATCTTTGAAGAACAAATTCCATAATGAAAGATTTTTTTTTAAAATACACTACTACCACAAGATTTTATATATAAATAGGGATTTCTGATTCATTATGGTGAATTTGAATAGAAGTATAACTTCCATTCTCTCTTGAATGCCTATTAAAATGACAATAGTTATATTTAAAACATATAGACCTAACGACTCATGAACACAGATAACAGTATGGTGATTGCCAGAGGGAAGTGGGTTGGGGAGTGGGGGAAAGGTAGAAAAAGGTAAAGGGGGGATAAATGTTTATGGAAGGAAAATTTACTTGGGGTAGTAAATATATAACACAATATACAAATGATGTATTGTAGAATTGTATACCTGAAACCTGTATAATTTTCAGGTTTCACCCCAATAAATTCAAATATATATATCACAATAGCAACCAGAAAAGGGGATAGAAATAACATATTTTGGAAGATAGAAAGCTGATGACTCAGGAAAGTAGAGGAAGCTGAACCTCAGTTTCTTCAAAAAACCCAAAATTCACAGACACAGACAACAGTATGGTGATTTCCAGAAGGAAGGGCGATGAGAGGAGGGAGAAGAGGGTATATGGAGGGATAAATGGTGATGGTAAGAGACTTGACTTGGGTTGGTGAACACAGTACAATATACAGTCACTTGAGATGGAGCATGTTCACCATAAGCTTCCCAAAGTATTCAGCAGCACTTTTCTTCAAAATAAAGTAATGAATTATAACTTCCCACAAGTGCTCTTTTTTTTGGCACAAAATTTGACATTTTTAAGTGTAAAAATATCTATGATGTTAACACCTTCAGCAAATTTGACATATGAAGTTTTGAAGCTTGTTGTCAATACAACAAAATAGCACACATATCAAATCGCATATATATCAACATATGTGTAACTCCATCTATTGAAAAAAATCTGCCTTATTAACCAGTACACCTAGCAAATCTGATAAATATTTATTTTTGTATTGATCTTTCTTTTTTATTATTTAAAGGTTACCATTTTTTAATTGCACAAACAACATAAATAATAATACCAGAGAACAAAAAAGGGAAAATAAGTTATTTCTACTTCCACCATCCAAACTGTTTCTACTCTTCCATGTACTCATTTGTTTCTCATCTCTATACATACATAATTTTACATGCAAAGCCTTCTACTTTTTATCCTTGGTAGTATGTTATAAACATTTCATGTTGTAAAAACCTCCTTATACTTAACATTTTCATATTATACCATAAGCTTTGTATTAATATCTGTATAATAATTAATCTATCACAATACCACAATTATTTGTCTCTGTTATTAATAATTTATTTTTTCCAACTTTTTAATAGGCCATGGACAAATAGGCACTCTTATGCACCAACAATACTTATCAAATTTAAAATGCACATACCCTCTGACCTAGTAAATCCATCTCTTAATATTTATCCTTGAGAGGTAATTATGGAAATGTTTAAACATATATGTACTATTTGCTGTATTATCTAACAGTAAAAATAGGAGTTCCCCCAAATTATCAGTAACAGGGTAATAGTGGCTGAATAAGTTTTGGTATACCTGTATCCTATATAATAATAGACAAAGATGCAAATTGACCGTACCTTTGCTACACCACCATTGGCTAATCAGAGCAATATGCAAATTAACCGCTAACAAAGATGGTGGCTAATTTGTATATACCTGCTGGGAGTGAAGACTGAAGACACCATAGAAGGAAGCCAAGCAACGGAGCTGAGGTAGTGGAGACGGGCAGGAGAGAAGCGGCAGAGAGGGGTGGGGTAGGAGCGGCAGAGAAGGGCGGGGTAGGAACGGCAGAGACAGGAGTGAAGCCCGATTCTTGCAGGAATCTTCCTGCAACAGGCCTCTAATATAACATAATATATGGTCATTAAAAATAATGAGTTAGAAAAAAACAAATAGAAAAAAAAATGAGTTAGACCTGGTTGGGTTGACTTGAAGTATATCCATGATAAACCAATGACTCACTGGTGGGAGTAGGAATTAAGTTTTAGATAAGTAGATGGAGTTCATTGTTGTGGGGAAAATACTATATGTGTGTATTTATAATAAATAATAGAGGCCCAATGCATGAAATTCATGCATGGGTAGTGTCTCTAGGCCTGGCCAGTGATCAGGGCTGATCTGTGGGGCAACCGGCAGGGTGATTGGGGGCCCTGCTGGCACCTGCCTTGGCTGTCCTGGAGCCTGCAGGCTGTGGACAGCTCCTGTGTTGAGCGTCTGCCTCCTGGTGGTCAGCGTGCGTCATAGCAACTGGTCGTTCCACCAGTTGTTCTGCCATTTGGTCGATTTGCATATTAGGCTTTTATTATATAGGATATGCATAGATGTCTGTACATCCATAAGAAACAGATTGAGCAGACTCCATAACAAACTCTTAGTAGTGATTATCCTTGGGAAGCAGGATTATGTCTGGCAGTAAGAGAAACTTTTTCTCCTTATATTCTTCAGTATTTGAATTATCATAAACATGCATTACTTTTGTTATTTTTGAATAAACAAAAATATAAATTATCTAAATAAAGCTCACTAGGGAATTATTACTTTATCTTCACAGATGGTCCACTTTGCAGCTTTTAAAACTGCTCCAGAAAGGTCAGGAGACTCAGCCACTTGGCTAGTCCTCTACCTGAGGGGGAGTGAGGAGAGCCCCATTTTCTCTAGAGTTAAACTCATTCTGGATCACCAGCATGCTCAGTAGGTAAATGAAAGTCAGCTTTGGATTTTGATGTGTTATTATTCCAAGTAGCAGAAGGGCTTAACCAATCAATCAAAAGACGGGACCTTGGAAAAGTTACTTAACCTCTCTGTTCCTCCATTTCTTTATTTCTAAAAGGTACTATCATAGGGCTAAGTACATATCATGTAGCTAGTGTGAGGATTAAGTAGATTTATGTAAAATGCTTAGAACAGTATTTTGCATAAATGTTGTCATTTGTGATAATCATCATAACCTCCTTTGAAACTATAATATTCAGAGATTATCTTTGGAAAAATATGTAAGAAAACTGGTGAATGATTTCCACTGGGCAAAGATGTGGCTGGGGGTTGGGGAAAACATAGTTTACACTGGATACTCTTTGAAAATTTTTCAATTTTTCTACTATTATCTATGCAAGCATTTAAAAAAGATAAGTTAGTTTTAAAAGGTTGTATGAACATGTGTTGAACTCCTACCTTATGTTTATTAAAAAGAAGATTGAATTTCTGAGTAGCATGTTTCCTTTGCTGCTAAATAATCAAACCGGTGGTTACTAAATAACCAAGTAATATAAAAATGCTGCCTTTGTTTTATCCCTGGGGGGTAGGAGAAAAAACACAGAGAACCTTCATTCATTTCCAGTCACTTCAGAATAGTTACAACTTTATCTGACCTTATTGGTTAATCATTTTATTTTATAATAAATTCAAAGTTCACAGAAATTAGAAGGCAAAGTGGCAGATTCTTCAAAGTAATGTGTGGCCTTACAATGTGATTTTGTACTTACAGTTGAATATAAGTATGTCTCACCAGCATACATGTCTGTGCTAAAAAATCACTGTTACAATGAAGAGGCAAAAATTTAGTAAGTAATGGCAGCAGTTTATTAGAATGTGTCATTTTACTTGTTGCAGAAGACCAGAAAAAAAACAAGTCACGCTTAGAGAAAGGGAGTTACATTTTAGTATTCAATTCTGTGCAGGCCCAGAGAAGTATGTGTCTTTCAAATTCTGGAACCCCCAACATGGAGGAAACTCTCTTTATTTATACTTTTTCTAGTCCTTTGTCTCCCAAATTTGGAATGAGACTTTGGGCCTTCTGAGAAAGAAGGCCTGTGTGCTGGGAAGGGGCCGTGAGACCATATCTCAAGGCCTGGCCTGGCGCCAGCACTGACAGCTCTGTCTGGGGCATAGTTTACGGCCTCTCTGGAATGGGAGTAGTCTTATTTTCCTTATTACTTAAGCAAGCAAGTATTTACAGAAGCCATACTATCAGGGTTAAAATTTCAAACAGCAGTTTTTATATAAGATGGATGCTTCATACTAATGACAGGACATTGACTTGAGACATTTTATAACTGAAAGCCCACTACAGTGAAATATGAAAAAGAATCAACTATCTACACTAATAAAAGAGAAAGATGCAAATTAACCATCACTCTGCTACACCCACAAGCCATGCCCACTAGCCAATCAGGAGCCAGTATGCAAATTAACCCAACTAAGATGGCAGTGGCCACGGAGCTGGAGCGAGCAGGAGGCTTGGGTTGCCCCCGGCGATGGAGGAAGCCAAGCTTCCCGCCTGCCCTGGCCAGCCCTGGGCTCCGGTCAAGGCTACAAAGTTTCAATTATAGAAGATAAATAAAACCCAGATACCTGCTTCCAGGCTGCCCTGGGGAAAAAAAAGTAAAAAAGGAGAGGCTGGGAGCTTGGGTTGCCAGGGGGCATGGCCAGCCTAAAAACGGCCCTCAGCCCCTCACCCAGGCTGGCCAGGCACCCCAACAGGACTCCCACCCTGATCCGGGACACCCTTCAGGCAAACCAGTCAGTCCCCACCCATACACCAGGCCTCTATCCTATATAATAAAAGGGTAATATGCAAATTGACCCTAACAGCAGAATGACTGGGAATGACTGGTCGCTATGACACACACTGACCACCAGGGGGCAGACACTCAATGCAGGAGCTGCCCCCTGGTGGTCAGTGCACTCCCACAGAGGGAGCTCTGCTCAGCCACAAGCCAGGCTGCAGGCTGCCAGCACAGCGGTGGTGGTGGGAGCCTCTCCCGCCTCCTCAGCAGCACTAAGGATGTCCGACTACAGCTTAGGCCTGCTCCCCACTGGCAAGTGGACATCCCCCGAGGGGACCCAGACTGTGAGAGGGCACAGGCCGAGGTGAGGGACCCCTTCCCCCCCACGAGTGCACAAATTTTTGTGTACCAGGCCTCTAGTTAAAAGATAATAGGCATTGAGGGTGGGAATGCAGATTGGTGCAGCCACTGTGGAAAGCAGTCTGGAATTACCTCAAAAAATTAAAAAAGGAACTGCCTCATGGCCCAGCAATTCCACTTCTGGGAATTTATCCAAAGAATCCCAAAACACCAATCAGAAAGAATATAAGTACCTCTATGGTCATAGCAACATTAATTACAATAGCCCAAATTTGGAAGCAGCCCATGTGTCCATCAGTATATGGGTGAATAAAAAAGCTGTGGTACACTTACACAATGGAATATTACTCAGCTATAAACAAAATAAGGAAACCTTACCCTTTGTGACAGCATGGATGGACCTGGAGAGTATATTGCTAAGTGAAATAAGCTAGTCAGAGAAAGACATGTATCATAATTTCACTTGTATGTGGAATCTAATGAGCAAAATAAATTAACAAACAAAATAGAAATAGACTCAGGTACAGGGAATAGAATGACAGCTGTCATACGGGAGGAGGGTTGGGAGGCTGGGTGAAATAGATGAAGGGATTAAGCAAAAATCCCCAAACTCATAGACACAGACAACAGTAATGTGATTTCCAGAGGGAAAGGGGGGTGAGGGGAGGGAGAAGAAGGTGTATGGAGGGATAAATGGTGATGGTAAGAGACTTGACCTGGGTTGGTGAACACAGTACAATATACAAAAGATATAGTCTAGAACTGTACATCTGAAACCCATGTAATTTTATTAACTAACTAGAGGCTTGGTGCACGAAAATCATGCACTGGGGGGGGGGGGGGGGTCCTTCAGCCCGGCCTGCACCCTCTCGCAGTGCAGAACCCCTTGGGGGATGTCCGATGTCTGCCTGCTGGCTTAGGCCCACTTCCCCTGGGGATTGGGCCTAAGCAGGCAGATGGACATCTCTCTCGCAGTCCGGGGCTCTCACAGTCCAGTACCTCTCGCTCCTTACTGCCTGTCTGCAGCGGAGGCTCCTACCACCACCACTGCACTCGCCAGGCGTGAGCCCGGCTTCTGGCTGAGCGGCGCTCCTGCTGTGGGAGTGCACTGACCACCAGGGAGCAGCTCCTGCGTTGAGCATCTGCCCCCTGGTGGTCAGTGCACATCATAGTGACCAGTCATTCCGCAGTGTGGTCGATTTGCATATTAGGGTTTTATTATATAGGATGTCACCCCAATAAATTCAATACATTTAAAAAAAAGATAATAGGGACAAAACCTAGATTTCTGGTCCAATATGTAAGGAGACTAGAAGTCACACCCCTGTCCTAACAGCAAGTAAGAAGCTGAACAAACTGAAAAGTTGATAGTTCTTAGATTCTTCAGAGAAGTGAAGTCACAGAGCAGACCACTGCACCAAAAGTTGGAGAGGCAGACAGGCAGATACAGAGAATCACAATTTACCAGAGCAGACACCGCCAAGGGAAGTGATGGAATGACATGATTATCTATGTAAAAGGTCTGAAAGAATCGGAGGGAAAAAATCCTTGTACTAATAAGCAGTTATAACAAGGTTGTAGGATACAAAGTTAATATGCTAAAATCAGTTGCTCTCCTATATACAGCAATGAACAAGTGGAATTTGAAATAAAAACATATTAGTATTTATTAACTAAAATATGCACTACATATACATCAATAAAATATGTACAAGATCTATATAAGGAAAAACACAAAACTCCGATAGAAGATATCAAAGAATCTATAATAATAAAAGCATAATATGCTAATTAGACCGACATCCTTCTAGATGTCCCTCTGGATGACCTTCCGGATGAAGCTACGGTGGGGGCCAAAAAGCAGAGGCAGCCACGGCGGTGGCGGGGGCCGAGCCCCTTGCACAAACTTCGTGCATCAGCCTCTAGTAACTAAATAAATGAAGAGATATCCCATATTCGTGCAAGAGAACATTCCATGTTTCAATAAAGGTAACTGATCTTTGACAGTGGAGCAAAGGTACTATTTTTAACAAACGGTGCTGGACAACTGGTCATCCACATGCAAAAATGAATCAGACACAGACCTTACACCCTTCACCAAAATTAACTAAAAATAGATCATAGTCTTAAATGTAAAATGCAAAACTATGAAACTCCTAGAAGATAAGATAGGAGAAAACCTAATTGACCCTGGGTCTGGAGATGACTTTCTAGACACAACACCAAAGATACCATCTATGAAAGAAGTGAATGATAAGCTGGATGTCACGAAAATTAAAAACGTGTGCTCTGTGAAAGGCAATGAAAAGGAAATGAGAAGACAACATATTGGGAGAAAATGTTTGCAAAAGGTACATCTGATAAAGGATAGTATACAAAATGTACAAATAATTTTTTTCCCTCTAGGGTTTTGGCACATTTACTAGTATATGTGAAAAAACTTAGAAAACCATCTGATATGTCTATAACACACACACACACGCATGCACACACACATACACACACACACACAGTAAAGCATCTATCTTTAGCATCTGAAATATGAGCTACTGGATTAGGCTATTGCTATAGATAGCACATCAAGTTCCCAAACTGAAAGATTCTCTTATTTATCTCAAGTTGGAGTGGGAAATGCTAGTTGTGCAATATTAACTATCTTTCCCAAGGGAACACACGGCCAATGCTTAGACATGACATTTATCTTCACTATACACATATCCTTTGCCAAAGCCATTTGAAAAGCCATTTGTTCAGAAGGTGTAGTTGATCAATCTAGTTTTCAGGCAAGCCACCTTCCAGTTCTGCAGTCAAAATTTGGAGCATATTTTCAACCCAAACTGGATACCATATATAAAAAGATAAGTGTGTGAACTAAACCTTAGTAAAACAACCCATAGTAACCACATAATCAAGATGAAAAGGCCACTGCTCAGCTAGGTTAAAATTATATTTATATAAAGAGCACAGAAAATTTGTTGTCTTATTTTTATGGTCAAAATAAACCAACCAAACGGTTTAATTTCCTCCCTGCTCTTCAATTAAAGAATTTCTCTAGTATGTGGGATAGTCTAGTGGTTGAGACTACAGGTTCTGGAGTCAGACTTCCTGAATTTAAATTGCACTTCCCACCACTTACTACTCTGCACCAGGCCAAGTTATTTAACTTTCTCAGGGCCTCAATTATACCTTCAATAAAACAGGAGAAGCAATACTACTAGCTTCACAGGGTTATTGTTAGTAAGATTAATTAAAAAATACAAGTAAAATGTTTAGAACTGCATAGTAAACATTTGCTAATTCTTGTTATTACTATTTCATGCTATTGTAATTTCCCATCTAAGTCTTCCAACTTGGAATATAAACTTGCCTTTAAGCAGGGATTAGGTCTGTCTTGCTCATGTCCCCAGACCTAGCACACTCTTCAGTGTGTAGCATGGACTCATGACATGTTTTATGAAAGAAGAGTGGGAGGTAGGGAAGGGAAGGAAGGGAAGGGAAGGAGGGAGGAAGAGAAAGAAGGGAAGAAGGCGGGAGAGGGGATAAGCTAAGGAAATAAAAGGAAAGGAATAAAACTGAAAATTTACAGTCAGAAATAGAAAACCAATAATAATATGCCATGGCAGAACTCGCCTATTAATTATACAGGTAATGTGATTGTTCTTTTGCTAAATCTACTTATTTAGTACTTTTGATATATATGTACAATCACAACAGTTTGAATACATTACAGACATGCTTCTGGTTAACTGCCCCAAAATTGTAAAGCATTTAGTTCATTTAGTTCACACAAACATTGAAAGTATGAGGAAAAACATAGAATGAAGCATAAATTCATGTACGCAAATGAATTCAAAGTTTAGCTTCTCGATTTGTTTACCTCAAAGCATTTCCATGGATAAGTATTGGCCAAATAATTAGATAGTTTAATTTGTTAATTGAAAAGTTTTGTAATTTTAACTAGAGGCCCGGTGCACAAAAATTTGTGCACTCGGGGGGCGGGGGGTCCCCCAGCCAGGCTTGTGCCCTCTCGCAGTCTGGGACCCCTCGGGAGATAATGACCTGCTGGCTTAGGCCTGCTCCCGGGTGGCAGAGGGCACGCCCAATCCCTAAGTGCAGCCACTGGTCAGGCTCAGAGCAGGGTCGATTGGGGAGTGGGGCACCGCCGCGTCATGGACAGAGCGGGGCGGATGGGGAGGTTGCGATGCTACCCTCACTCATGCTCAGGGTAGGGCCAATTGGGGGGTTGGGGCGCCACACCCTGTCACACACAGAGCAGGGCCAATCAGGGGGTTGGGGCGCTGCCCCCTGTCACTCACAGAGCAGGGCCCATCAGGGGGATTGGGGCTCCATACCCTGTCACACACAGAGCAGGGTCAATCAGGGGGTTGGGGAGCTCCCCCCTGTCACGCATAGAGCAGGGCCGATCAGGGGGTTGAGGAGCTCCCCCCTGTCACTCACAGAGTAGGGCCGATAGGGGAGTTGGGGCACCGCCCCCTGTCACACACAGAGCAGGGCGGATCAGGGGGTTGGGGTGCTGCACCCTGTCACATTCAGGGCAGGGCCAATGGGGAGGTTATGGCTCTACCCTGTCACACACAGAGCAAGGCCCGTGGAGGGGGGTTGGGGCGCCACCCTCTATCACCCACAGAGCAGGGCCGATCAGGGGGTTGAGGCGCCACCACTGTCACACTCGGGGCAGGGCCGATGGAGAGGTTATGGCTCTACCTTGTCACACACAGAGCAGGGCCCGTGGGGGTGGGGAGGGGTTGGGGCACCGCACCCTGTCACACACAGAGCAGGGCCGGTCAGGGGGTTGGTGTGCTGCACCCTGTCAAACACAGAGCCGCAGGGCAATCAGGGGATTGGGGAGCTCCCCCCTATCAGGCACAGAGCAGGGCTGATCAGGGGGTTGGGGTGCCTTCCCCTGTCACAAACAGAGCAGGGCGGATAGGGAGATTGTGGCCCCGCACCCTGTAACACACAGAGCTGCAGGGCGATCAGGGGGTTTGGGCGCTGCCCCCTGTCACACTGATCCCCGTGCCGGGAGCCTCGCTGCTCCGCTGATCCCGGTGCTGGGAGGCGTATTACCCTTTTACCATATAGAATAGAGGCCTGGTGCATGGGTGGGGGCCGGCTGGTTTGCCCTGAAGGGTGTCCTGGATCAGGGTGGGGGTCACCACTGGGGTGCCTGGCCAGTCTGGGTGAGGGGCTAAGGGCTGTTTTCCGGCTGGCGAGTGACTAAAGCTTCCAACCGCTCCTTGTTTTCTTTTTTTTTTTTTTTATTCTGGGCCAGCTTTAGCTCTGAGGCCTCGCTGCTGAAAACATCGATACAATGTTTCGGTCTGCCTGGCTTTCAGTCCAGCTGATTTCTGGGGTTTTGTTTAGCTTCTTATTTGCAACATAGTACATAGTTGCTTAGACTTGCAGCTGAGAGGCCGGCAAGTGAGGCAGGGAACTTTTGAGTCCGCAGCAAGCAAGCCTCATGCTCGCTTCAGTGCCTGGCTGCCGGCCGCCATCTTGGCTGACAGTTAATTTGCATATACTCACTGATTAGCCAATGAAAAGGGTAGCGGTCGTACGCTAATTACCATGTTTCTCTTTTATTAGTGTAGACAAGAAACAAGACTATTTCATTTAAGATATACTTTTAAATTTTGGAATAGATTATTTACTGGATAGTAAATTTATAATTATACATAGTAATAAAAAAGAATGATAATAATGTAATAAAATATAAAAATAAATTTAAAACTGGTAATTATTTTGCTAACTTAACTAAATCCAATTAAAATAAATTTGGGTGTTCTAAATAATCTAGTCAGGCTGACTTGATTTTCCCCTAGTTAAATAGTCAATTTTTCTTTTGATTTTGTATCTGAGAAACTCATTACAAAGGTATTTGTTTATACTTTGAAGTGAGATATTTTTCATGATATTCCAGTAATGTGAATTCCTATGGAACAAATATTTTCTAAAAATATTTTTCAAATATTGTCTCAAAATTCTGTGTTCTACTGATAGAATATTTTTATTCACTAAATTAACATTTTCTTGTTTATGTTCTTGTGTGGGATGGTTCATTTTGAAACCACTCTAATTATCCATGTATTTATCTAACAAGTACGATCATAATTTTTGTGGCTGTTTATTTACATGGAACGAATACAGTGTTTTACTACAAAAGAATACTAAAAATGTCTTTAATTATGGTAGCTCTTACCCAAGAGTTAAAGGAAAAAAAAAACAGGCTAGGATTATGGAAGAAAAAAGATTAGAAGGTAGTGTATATAATCTTAGGCAAAACTATACCCTAAACTAGTTACAAAAGTATGTTTTTTTAAAAACATCACGCTCAGAACTATGATTCTAAACCCCTAATTTAACTTTGTTTTGCCTTTGAAGGCAGAGACTCCTTGAACTTTAAATAGCTTTTAAAACTTCACTCTACTCTTTCATTGAATTTTTCAAGTCCAAAGCCACTATTTGTTGGATTCCAAATAGCATTTGTAAGAGAGGCCACTCACTAACTATGCATTGTACATGTTCTTGCCAACTACCATTTCTAGAGCTGATTTCCGTACTAGTGACCAAAGTGTAAGGTTATAATAAACCAAGTGGGTAGAACAAAGGCTAAAAGAGCAAAACTCCATTACCTTCAAAATCTCTATCTCTTTCATGTTGAATTAAAAAAAGAAAAGAAAAGAAAAAAAATTAAAAAAATAAAAAGTATGTCCACTTACTTTTTATAAATCAGATCTAATATTCAGTAACTTCTTTGGAAATAGGCTTAATTATTAGCCTTAGAGACATTTTGTCTAAAATTTTTAATGGTTTTACTATCCTGTTTTGCATGCCTAAGAAACAACCAGATTTTATCAGCAATTGCATTATTCTGATTGTGAACTCTCATCGAACCTTTCGGATTTGAAAATTATCAATAAGAAATTAACTAGAGCCAAAAATAAATAAATAAATAAATAAGGAAAGAAAGAAAAGGGAGAGAAGCTTATTTTGAGAGGGGTGTGCTTATAAAAGATTGGCAAATGCCTATATTAAGTCTTATAGGAAGCCAAGGATATTAGATATTTATATAATTACTGCAAAATGGGAAAAAAAAATGTAATCAGGTCAAGTTAAAAGAAATTTCAAAAAACAAATTGACCTGCATAAATGGTTCTCAGCCCCAGTACACAGAATGATTTGGAAAACGAAAAACATTTTTAAGTGTATTCATTGATTAAAATCAGTGGTCTCTACTAGATTGTAATTCCATGAGGCTAAGAGGAAATCATGTCTATCCTGCTTACCATTTTATGTCCACTGGCTTGTTCTGTGTCTTTCACATCGAAGTGTTTGTTGAATGAGTGAAGGAGTAAATGTACAAGTGAACGAAGAACCAATGTAAGCGGGAAAGGTTTATTGTCTCACATGGAGAGCGTATACCCACCCAAGGATCATCCCACTGCTGGTCCATAAGGGTCACTGGCAAACAGCTATTCTAGACAATTCCTCTGGAATGTTCTCTCCATTTTTAAGAAATGTATCTTTCTTGTTAAAAGTATTACAGATGTCCCCCTTTTTCCCCAGTGACCCCCCTCCACCCTGCACCCCCTCCCTAGGCTGTTCTTTCCTTCTTGACCACACTCAACTACTGCCCTTGGTCTCTTCTCCTGACTTTCACATTTATGGTTACACAAGCTGAGCTCTGAGAAATGCTTTTGGCTTCTCAATCTTGGAAAACTGAATAGATACACTTTTCTGAATTCTGAATGGGCCATTGCCAAGGCCTTCAGTTTTGCTTAGTCCCTTAATATTGGTGTTTCTCCAAAGCCTAAGAGGCAGAGCTGGTGTGTGTTTAAGCGGATACTAGAACCCAGGTCTTCTGATTTATGATATATGATGTCATTTAAACTCTAGAGAGTTGCAGTTCCTGGGCAGAAGGTTAAAGAAATTTGGCAATCTACTACTCAGAGTATGTTTACTCTCCTCTTTATTTCTCTGGGTGAGGCTCTTTTTCTTTGGGCCAGATCTAAGTGTGTGGCCCCTACTCAAGATTTGCCTCCTATACACTTGATGAAGTCAGCTTTGCATTTGCAACTTTACTTGGTTTTGTTCTTTTTATTGTTGAGTTCCCTGTCATTTTTTAAATGAAGCATTTTATAGCATTTATATCCTGCAATCAATCAATCAATAAAATAAATAACACTTAAACCATGCTAGAAATTATTTGGCAAAAGAGAAAATTATAGGGGTACAGAATCAACACTGCTATAAAATAGTGGCAAAGATCCTCATAGTCTATAGGCTAACAGATGATAACAGGATGTGGGAGGAAAGGCATAACAGCAAATATAAATCTTAGAAAGGTTTCCTCATGTAATATTTAGTCATTGGTTTGTGAATATATTCCCTTGTAAAATACCTACTCACAGAAACAAAATGTGAAAGCTAGTACATAACAAATTCATGAGCATCAAAATGAGTTTATCTTTCCATGTTCATTTCCTTCAAGCAGAACTATTAGTAGAACTTGGTTGAGGAGGTAGACCTCTTGGCCCTTAAAAGTCAAGAGAATTAATATAACAAAACCATAGAAAGACTAAGGTCAAAGATCACAAAAAAAGACTCTTCAAATAAGTTATTTCTTACTATCTCAATATCCACTTTGGATAGTTCTCAAGAAAATAAAGCTGGAAGTGTTTATTAGGTATATATAAGTAGACTCTATTTACCCAGAAATAAGTCCTCTAAGGCTATGACCAAAAAAGTGGTAATAGAGTCAACTCCAAATTATGTGTGTGTGTTTTTAAATTATTAAAATATTCAAACTCACCCAGCTGGGGTGTCTTAGTGCTTGAGCATCAATCCATGAAGCCACCAGTTTGATTCCCAGGCAGGGTTGTGGGCTTGATCCCCAGTAGAGGCATGCAGAAGGCAGTTGATGGATGATGTTTCTCTCTCATCAGTTTCTATCTCTCTATCATTCCTCTCTCTCTCAAATCGATATAAACATACTTATCAAAAAATATCCAAACTCTTCTTAACACATACATGTGAGCATGTACATACACTTGCATGTGTGAACACACACACATCACATTTCTAAGTTAATATTTGAGAATTTTTTATAAATGTTAATTTTGTTGTTGTTGTTGAAGATTTATATGCTAGTACTATTTGCTATTTACCTGATATTAGGGTAAAAGTTTAAATTTTGCTTTAAAGAAACAACACTTCAGTGAATTAAAAATAATGAAGTCTATTTTTCTCTCATTGAACAATCCCATAGGGTGAATAAATGGGTTGCTCTGCTCCACATACTCTCATATTCAGGGATCCACGTACTCTCCATTTTTCTAACTTCATTTGTCGTTCAAAACATCACACCTGGTATATCTCCTGTCCTTTTTGCCACTCCTCAGTTTGGGGAGGGCTAGTTCTCCCTCCTCTATATCACTTCGAACAGGGGGCAGGGTCTAGTCCTTGGGTTGTTTCTTTTCTCTGTGTCACTCACTCTCTAGGTGATCTCAACCACTCTTACGGTGTTAAATAATGTCCACATTGATGACTTATAAATGAATTCTCTTAATCTGGATTCCTTTTCTGACCTTCAGACACATATTTTTACTGGTCATTTAACACTTCAGTTGAAATGTAATGGTTATTACAACTGCATCCAAAACTGAGTTACAGATATTTCCCTCCAAACTCCCCTACAGACTTCCCAATATAAATTAACAGCAACCCCATTTCAAGTTCCTCAAGCCAAAATCTTGGTGTTTTTCTTGACTCTTTTTTATTCTCTGTCACCCCCCATATCCAGTCTCTCAGCAAATCCTCTTGGCTCTCCACTTCCAACATACACCCAGAATGCAACAGTTCCTTATTCTATTATTTTGTCTAGACCAGTATTTGGTCTCATTTAGTTTCCTATAATGGCATAAGACCCAATCAACATTTCCAATCTCCCTTCCGGCCTTATTTTTGTCCTTAGCATTTATTATTTCTAACAAACTATACATTATATTTATTTACCATTGTTACCGCCCATATGCGCTCAAGAGGGGCAGGGATTTTGGTCTGTCTATTCACTGGTGTATCCCCAGCATTTAGAATGATGCTGGCATGGAGTGGATTCTCAGTAAATATTAGTTGCAAGAATGAATGAATCTTCTTTCTCCTCTACTGTCTGTGTTTTTCTTATCTGCATGGTTGAGACTTGGTCTCAGGATGGTCCATGTTTAGCACCCTGAGGTTGGAAAGAGCACAAAGGAGTGTACAGGTAGTGTTTCAGGGTCTGAACCTGGAAATGGCACACATCACTTCCATTTATACTCCATTAAGGAGAGCTTAGAAGCCTAGCCGTATCTAACTGTAAGGAGTTTGAAAATGGCACTCCCAGCGTGTAAGCCATGGGCCCACCTACAACGTTATAATTTAGAAGAAAGATGAAACCGAATTTGGTAAACAGCTAGCAGTCTCCACCTTACCTATTATTAACACAGCTATTTTATCCAGAGTGCAACTCAACCCACTTCGGAGTCCCAGAAGTAAATTACAGGCCGAAGATAGACCTGTTCAATAGTGTGAAAACCCAAGAGTATTACATAAACCACTGAGACCAGTTTGCTCATTAAAGTATGGCTGAGGCAAATCCCATTTGATGGCTCTGCCAAGTCCCAGTTGTTCTTACTAATTGCTTTATGACACTCCCTGGCACACGCGGACCATATCTTTACACTTTTATTACTTTATTGCTTAGTGCAAACTGCAAACGTTGTGCAAAAATAATACTGAGAATGAAGGGAAAAAAGAAGTGTGGGCTAAAACTACTGAGATAGTAAAACAAAATAAACCTATTTTTCAGTTTTCTATTCTTATCTCCTCAATTCTTAGAACTCCTGAAATAAAAGAATGAATTAACTTTTCTCCTTCTAATAGAGTCTAGCAGTCTATGAAATGACCTCCAGAGAACTGGATGATGTAGAAGTATGGGGCATAGAAAATCTACAATCCAAAGTCCAAGCATAGAGCTTTGCATGAAACATAATCTCAAGTACTGAAATTAATCAGTAGACTAGAAATCACATTATTATGCTTTATCTAACGTTTTTTTAAAATCTTAAATCCTTTTAAGTCCCGTAAAATTAATAAATCAAAGTTAATTCCCACAGTTAGCAGATAGAGTTTATGTTCTTATGCTTCAGGATATAAACTTAACACACAAAAAAGCATTTGTTAATGAAGCTTACCCTTTCAGCAAATAAAAAGTATTAAGTACCTGAAAATAATCGTGGTTTATAGCAAAAGGGTTTGTTATTGTTTCACTGAAAGAACTTAGGACATTTTTTGGCAGTGAGTTTGTTCCTCTGCCAAAGTATCCAAAGAAACAATTGCAAGTCAACATCCTTTTCTCCAGTTTTCACTGTGTCTGTCCCCTGAAGGGTGTTCAGATAAAGCAGCGGTTCTCAACCTATGGGTCTCGACCCCTTTGGCTGTTGAACAACCCTTTCACAGGGGTCGCCTAAGACCATCCTGCATATCAGATATAGATATTTACATTACAATTCATAACAGTAGCAACATTACAGTTATGAAGTAGCAACGAAAATACTTTTATGGTTGGGTCACAACATGAGGAACTGTATTTAAAGGGCCAGAAGGTTGAGAACTACTGAATAAAGGCAGCTGGTAGGGGCATGCCATTTCACAGCTGTGAAGTGCCCCTTTCCCTTGTACTCTAGGATGGAATCACCTGGATTTTTAAAATGGGACCCAAGCCCTGGCTGGGTAGCTCAGTTGGTTAGAGTGTCATCTCAATAGTTGCAGGTTCAATCCCCAGTCGGAACATATATAAGAAACAACCAATGAATGTATAAGTGGAACAACAAATCTCTCTCTCTCTCTCTCTTTCTCTCTCCTCTCTCAATAAATAAAAATTTAAAAATAAAATAAAATAAAATAAAATTGGCCTCAACAGGCAATCAAAAATTAGTACTATAATAGTGATAGTAATGAAGTTTTGCACTGGCTGGTGGTACAATGGTTAGAGCATTGGCCCAAAAATCAAAGGGTCACAGGTTAGATTCCCTGTCAAGGCGGGTGTGGGAAGCAACTGATCCATGTTTCTCTCTCATATTGATGTTTTTCTCTCTGTCTCTATTCCCCACTCTCCACTCTCTCTAAAAATCAATGGGAAAAATATCCTCAGTTGAGGGTTAACAACTACCACCAACAACAAAAATAGTAATAGTATTTATGTAACACTGAGTCTATAGTGGTTTTGTTTACATAACATCTTATGTATAAACTGTCTAGTCTAGCTGGCTACATCCATTCTCCATGGTCCAAGACTATGGAGATAAAGGTCTGGCTATGCTCTCTAGAGGCCAACTTCACAATCCTGTGGCAAATAGAAATTGAGAAATATTTGTTCAACCCTCAGATCATTCAGTTCTATGGATCTAGCCCTCATCTGCCCATGACTTTAGAATCATTTTTTCATAAACATACTTCTAACTGTCAAGTAGGTTATTGCTGTATCATTTCCCCACTTTTCTTAAGATTACGCAAATGAGACAGAGGGGAGTTATTGTTCTATGAAGTAAAGCACATAACAGCAAAGTATTATTTCAGATTTACTGCCTTACGACAGGAGGCTGTGGATCATATTGAGTAGTATGCGGAGTTCATACATACTGTGCTTTTTCTAGCACATTTTTGTTCTCATTCTCAAATGTCCTGAAACAATTAGTCCTTGCCTCTTCAGCCCATTCAGATTCATTCCGTAGCAGTCATGGTTGTGATCTGCCAAGAATGTATTATTCTCCTGACTTAATACATCTGTAAACAGTAGGTCATATAATCCATCTGGTAGACTATAAATAATGCTTTTACCCAACACCCTTTTTTAATATTTGATGGTTAAACTCATAAAAACATAACTTGAAATGGTAGCTCTTTCTTCTACTAATCTCTAAGGTTTCCCCTGGTTCATTGGAGTTGTAGGTTTTAACACATAATTGCACATGTGCTTCCCACATACCAACTATAAAAGAAAAATGAATCACTTCTCAGGTAACGTACAAAACATGTTGAATTACATACTTCCAAAAAGCACCTTATAAGGCACATTCTCCTTGGGATTATTATTAGGATTTTAATTTTTAAAAATCCTAGCCCAGGTTTTGCACATGTGGGCAGTGCAACAGGCATTCTTTGGAATGTTAAGGTTTTTGCAGCTTCATATTTTTTGGTGACTGTTTTCTAAAAATCATTGAGAAAAAAAATTTAAGTTTAGGATAAGGGTCCAGTGAGTGAGGTATTTGAAGTCCCCTCCTATTTCTTGAGCTGACCTATAGTAGGGAGCAGCTTACAAGATGTTCTGTTAGGGCAGGAGTTTGGGTGAACAGTTGCCTCCAGATTCTCTTTTCGGCAGGGACCCTCTCTGTCCACTGGCTCTGCCTTCATGGATGTTTGCACATGTGATCATGGCATTAGAGCAGTGGTTCTCAACCTTCCTAATGCTGCGACCCTTTAATACAGTTCCTCATGTTGTGGTGACCCCCAATTTCATTGTTACAAATTAAACATAATTAAAGCATAGTGATTAATCACAAAAACAATATGTAATTATAGATGGTCTCAGGCGACCCCTGTGAAAGGGTCATTCGACCCCCAAAGGGGTCGAGACCCACAGGTTGAGAACCGCTGCATTAGGCTTCGGAGTAATCCAGTCAACATGAAGTGTTTTCCGGCATGACTGTATGCCTTTCTCACAACCTTGATAAAGCATTATCACCATCATTGATAACCTACAAAATGTGTAATGAAATGTGACCCAGTTTCTCTGGCATTGCACCCAAGGTCACACTCTAATCCCTGTTCACTTTAAAGAACCACTGCTGAGAACGCTATCATTCAGGTCAGCAGCGGGGTGTACACATCAATCCATCTGCTCGCTGCAGGTCAGCAACAAACACACTCTGTCCTCAGAATCTAATCACACATGCTCATCAAGGCCTACAAGGCCCTGAGCTGGAGGACCCCTGCCTACCTCCAACTTCAACTCAGACCCATCTCTGCCTCAGGCACACATGACAACCACCATGGCTTTCTTTCAGTTCCTCAAAAGGGTCAAGCCCCTCCCCTCCCCGTCTCACCCTCCTACTCCCCACCCCCAGAAGACCTTTGCTCTTCCTTCAGCTCAGGATATTTCCCATCTCCCAAGCACTCATCTCCCACTCTCACACATATACACACACACGCTGTTCTCTCTCTCTCTCTCTCTCTCTCTCTCTCCCTCCCTCCCCCTGACTCCAGCCTTTAGCTCTCAGCTGAATATCATTTACAATGTCTCAAATTATCCTGTATTTCTTTTTTATATCATTATTTGAAAAATGCATATTTATTTTTGTGACTTGGTTTTAAAGTTGTTTTCCCCTCACTAGGCTAATGACAAACTCCATCAAGGTAGTCGGGGTCTCTCACCATGGAAGTCCTGACAACTAGCACGTAGCCCACACCCAGTAAATAAATATTAGTTGCAAAAACAAACTTCGCTTCCACATTGCTTGCCAGGAGGAAAGGTCTCAGAACACTGGCCAGCCATTTTCCAGATTCTAGGTCCTGCCCAAGGGTGAAGCTTTTGAAAAGAACCAGGATGTGCCTTTTAATTGTCCCCGAGCTGGCTCATGTCCAGAGATTGCTAACCAGCCCTGGTCGCTCAACCATCCTTCAGAAGAACAACTAGCTCCTTCTCTGCCTGGTTCTCCCAGGAGAAGGCTAGGTACAGGTGGCCACAAAGTCCCTGTGCACAATAGCCAGAAGCTGTTTGTTCTCCACATAGATTGCCTACTTTCCCTAGTTTTTTTTTCTAGACATCAACTTCCGCTTGCAGTTAGAAGATATGAAGTCACTCCTACCGATAACTGGATAACTGTTGGATTGTCACGTGTTGGTCAGCCTGAACTCCAAGGAGACCACATTATGTAAGTGCTAAGTCCAATCCTTTATCTACGGAGTTCTCTAACTGGGAGAGTTTAATGTGCTTGCCACTACCTTGTGGCGGTACAGCTGTTGCCTCAAGCCCTCCTGAGGCGGCTCTGGGGCAGACCATTGCTGAAACATCTTCAGACTAGTAGCGTCACTGGCCCTGATACAGAACACATGCAGCCCCTCACACTCTTCTGTAATTTCTGCCCATAGCGTGACACGAGGAGAATGCTGCTCGGTTATGAAGGACGTAGCTTCAGGGAGGAACTCGGTGGCCCTCTGTGGGCATCATCCGTGGAGATGAGTATAGTCCTGGGGCTACGTGTGATAATAACTCCTGGTGCTAGGCAAGCACCCGGTCACGTGTGCCCTCTCCACAGCTGGCATCTGACCTGTGCTGTAGCCACGCCAGAGACACCATTAGGCCATGAACATGACTACTAGCAGTTACAAATAAATGATTGTTAGAAATTCTTGCTCTAAGCCCGCTGACTTTACAGTTCTTGGGCCATTTGCTCTAAGTGTGGTTCCCTTGCAGTTCCTAATAGGTCTTGGCCATACATAATTTATGGCTCCTATTTTTAAACGGTCTGTGAGAAATCAATAAGGATATAAACACACCCACCTGTGTAAACATCCCCACAGCAACTGCGATTCTTTTCACAGAGGTAACTAGAAAGTTGATGTCCTTCTCCTGTCAGTTGTTTCGCTCAGGTTGAGACACAGCTGAATGAGATGTTAGCTAGTGATGAGGAAAAACACTCTACCCTGAGACTTATAACTTAGGATGAATCATTTAAAGCGGAGTTAGAACTCAGCAGCACTATAGCACAGTGGACACTTCAATGTATTTAAGAATGTATGCTGTACAGATTATGTGGGGACATTTTTCCAACCAGCAAGTCGAACTACATTACTACCATGCAAGTCACTTTTGGGTATTTATTGAAGCCTTTGACTAGGTTATATGTATTTGGTAGTTTAACACTACAATGTGATAATTGCTTAATTAATGTAGGGCCATGGTCTAATGTGTGAAGAGAACTCTGGGTAAAAGAAAGTAAATCTTTCTTTAATCTTTCCTGATCTTTTCAGGGCCTTTACAATTCCAAGGTGCCCTGTGTCTCTAGGACAGTGGCCTCAACCTTGGCTGCACATTAGAATCACCTGGGAATCTTTTTAAAATCCTGATTTCTGGGCCTCATCCTCCGGAAATTGTTTCTTTGTTACTAATGCTGTGGCCCCACCCCATAACAAAGAAACAGAATTTCCGGAGGATGAGGCCCAGAAATCAGGATTTTAAAAAGATTCCCAGGTGATTCTAATGTGCGGCCAAGGTTGAGAACCACTTCTCTAGGAGCTGGAGTGCAGCATTTGAGCATCTCTTGGGACTGGTGTTCAAAGTAACACCAGTTTGGGAAACATGAAGAGAATACTTTGGATGGGAGATACTCTTTTGTTTGAATGTAGTTCTAGGATTTTTTTATAATTTCTATATGCCAATCAAATACTCATAAATTTCTTACTTAGATTTTATGGGATTATATAGCTATGCATAGGTGAGGCTGGGCCCTGGGATCCAGGAGCTGAAGCTGACACATTCCCTTTGTAATGTGGGATTGCTGTAACAGAGCAAGGTCAACAGAAGGTAAGGCTCAGTCTCCGAGGGAGAAAGAAATGGTTTTTGGAGGCGTTGGGGTTGGAGCAGGCCTTGAAGGATAGATGGAACTTCAGGAAATCATTTCGAATTAACTACTTTTGGCCTAAATTCATTCTGCTCCAGGATGGGGCCAGAAACCCTAGAGAATCTAGAGGTTGGTTATGATCCTAGAGTTTGTATAGGGATATTACCCCTTCAGCTAAGCAGAGATCACAAACTGGTTGCCCCTAGGGAGGATGTGCCCAGTGGACTCTCACCTGGCCAGAACAGTGTGGCTGGTGTGTACATGCACATGTGCACACGTAAGTGTAACTTTAATTCAGCCCATGCACTCTGGGGTCCCACCATCACTCCCATTTTACTTACCTGTCTGGTCCTTGAAGGCACAGAAGTTTCCCCTTCTAGGCTGCTGTAACCACGTGACACAGCTAAAAGATGTGGCGGCTTGACTCCCCTATCAGCATTTCAGTACCACGGCGGACAGTAACATGGAAAACTTAAGGGAGTTAGGTCCCTGATGGCGAACACTTAGGAAATATCCCTCTGGAGATGATTGGATGATTCACCCCAAGTTAGTGCACTAGCTCTGCCTACAGCATTCGAGTTCAGTAGTATTTATAATGGGTTATATTACATCAAACTTGGCAGATCTGTCATTCTCTTACATATGCTGGGAAAAGAAGGTAGGTTATCACATAATTTAAAATGTAATCTTTAAAAATCATTAAATAATGATCTGCAAGCCAGCTAAGTCATTTTCCTTAGGGGTTTCTTTTATGTTTGCTTTGAAATTTTTCATAGTTTTAGTTGTTTTTCTGTACTAATATGGTTGTTTCATTAATGTTCAGAAAGTAAACACTGTGTGCTGACTTTCAAAGTATGTTTATAATATATCACTATTGTTATACGCACTTGAGTGCAATAAAATGCATCCCTACCTACAGAACTCTTAGTAGAGGTGTGACCACAAGAACTATTGCTTACTTCTTTATAATTATGGTGACGCAGGGTCTGGACAAAGATAACAGAAAGCTTTTGTGACTCTCTTCTCACCTTCCCTTCTCAAGGAGTGCGGAGATAGGAAATCGCTCTCTTTACTCCCCTAGTTGAATTCAGGCCTCGCAGCTTTAAGCTGTGCAAGCAACACAACTGGTTGCACAAGCATTTTTCTAAGCACAGTGAGGACTCTGGGATTCTGAGAGATCATTGGTTTCTGCAGAGCAGGGCCACAGAAATGCCCTAACTGTGCCTCCCTAGCTTCCCCTCTAGGCCTCTGAAAGAGCTGCAGGGGGTAAGACCTGGGCAGAGCACTGTGCCCATCAGATGGCCAGCTCTCAAGGCAGTGCAGCACCCCTCTCCCTTTGCAGAACCCTGAATGTGCCTTCCTCTCTCAGAGCAGGAAACGGTGCTCACCGGTACTGTGGGGGAGAAAACATACCTTTAAGTGTTTATCCGTGAATGGAAAGCTATGAGTTTGGAAAGGGTGGGGCAGAAAATTCTGTTGTTGTTGTTTTTCATTATAAACCCAGCACTATTTTATTTGCTAACTAGGCATTATTATTTTAATTTTTAAAAATATTGAAGTTCACCATTGAATGTTTGGGCTGCTGCCCCCTCCCTGCAGGCAAAGATTTCCTGAAAGAGCTGTCCACATTTCCTGTCTCCTCTTTTTCATCTCCTGTACAATACAGGATGTCCCCCCAAATATATACACACGCTTTAACAGCTGAGAGCTCAGTTTAGAAACTGAAATGTATTTTAATAAGTGCTGCCTTTATAATTATTGAAAGTGTGTGCATACATTTTGGGGGGACACCCTATATATTTAAATAAGGTATAATGTGTAGCTGACTTTTATCTAATATATGCATATAATGTTTAAATGTTTGACTAGTACTAAGAAGCTTTAGTGAAAACTAACACTCCCCTACCCAGTTTACAATCCTGCTCCCCTACCCCACTCCCAGGTGAAACCACTTTCAACTTTAATACTGTCTACTAGTGATTATTTACATATTTTTAATTATAAAATTATACCGCTATTTATTGACAAAATTTAAACATTTTCTATGCACCCCCTATTATAAAATTTAAACTATATCATCACACAAACACATAGATTCACGCACACACACACACATACACACATACACACACACACACACACACACCATTTCCCCTTCCTTCTTCATCCTCTCAATATAACTGTGGGGGCCAAAATAATATTTCTTCTCACCTTTCTAAGTTCTTCTGGCTGAGCTAATAATCCAGTTAGCAGAGACAGCAACAAGGGTAAATGCCCCAAATGTATTATAGATGTACTAGAGGCCCGGTGCACAAAAATTTGTGCACTGGGGGCGGGGGGTCCCCCAGCCTGGCCTGTGCCCTCTGGGACCCCTCGGGAGATAACGACCTGCTGGCTTAGGCCTGCTCCCGGGTGGCAGAGGGCAGGCCCAATCCCTAAGTGCAGCCCCTGGTCAGGCTCAGAGCAGGGCTGATTGGGGAGTTGGGGCGCCGCCCCGTCATGCACAGAGCAGGGCGGATCGGGAGGTTGCAATGCCACCCTCAGTCACGCTCAGGATAGACTGATTGGGGGGTTGGGGCACCACCCCCTGTTATACTCAAGGCAGGGTCAATGGGGAGGTTGCGGCGCCACCCCCTGTCACGCACAGAGCAGGGCCAATCAGGGGGTTGGGGCACTGCCCCCTGTCACTCACAGAGCAGGGCCAATCAGGGGGTTGGGGCGCTGCCCCCTGTCACACACAGAGCAGGGTGGATCAGGGGTTGGGGCGCTGCACCCTGTCACACTCAGGGTAGAGCCAAAGGGGAGGTTATGGCTCTACCCTGTCACTCACAGAGCAAGGCCCGTGCAGGAGGGTTGGGGCGCCACCCTCTATTACCCACAGAGCAGGGCCGATCAGGGGGTTGGGGCACTGCCACTGTCACACTCAGAGCCGCAGGGCAATCGGGGGATTGGGGAGCTCCCCCCTATCAGGCACAGAGCAGGGCTGATCAGGGGGTTTGGGTGCCGCTCCCTGTCACGCTGATCCCAGTGCCAGGAGACATATTACCCTTTTACTATATAGAAGAGAGGCCTGGTGCATGGGTAGGGGCCGGCTGGTTTGCCCTGAAGGGTGTCCTGGATCAGGGTGGGGGTCCCCACTGGGGTGCCTGGCCAGGCTGGCTGCGGGGCTGAGGGCTGTTTTCCCGCTGGCAGGTGACTAAAAGCTTCCAACCGCTCCTTGTTTTCTTTTTTTTTTTTATTCTGGGCCAGCTTTAGCTCTGAGGCCTCCCTGCTGAAAACATCGATACAATGTTGCGGTCCAGGGCTGACTAAAAGCCGGTTTTGTTTAGTTTCTTATTTGCAACATAGTAATAGTTGCTTAGAGTTGCAGTTGAGAGGCCGGCAAGTGAGGCGGGGAACATTGGAGTCTGCCGTCACTGGAGCAAGCAAGCCTCCCTGCTCGCTTCAGTGCATGGCTGCCGGCCGCCATCTTGGCTGACAGTTAATTTGCATAAGGATACGCTGATTAGCCAATGGGAAGGATAGCAGTCGTACGCCAATTACCATGTTTCTCTTTTATTAGTGTAGATATTCAGGGGTTCCATCTTATCTAATAAAGAGGGAATATGCAAATTGACTGTCACGCAGTAATGGTCAAGATGGCTGGACCCACAGAGGAGGCCGAGTTCCCATAACGAGTCTTAACAAGCAATCAGCAGGGACCTGAGGCTGCGCCCCCCGCCTGGTGGGGCTTGTCAGGGGACCTCAGGCTGTGCTTCCCACCCCAGCACTGGACCAGGGGACCTGAGGCCCCGCCCCGCGTCTGGCGAGGCTTGATAGGGAACCTTAGGCCTTCCGCCAGCCTAGCAGGGCTTGACAGAGGACCTCAGGGTGCACCCCCAACCTTGTGGGGCTTGACAGGGGACCTCAGGCCACACCCCCTGGCCCGGGCCAGGGGACCTCAACGTGCATCCCCCAGCCTGGGCCTGGGGACCTCAGGTCGTGCCCCCTGCCCCCCGCCCCAGCAATGGACCAGGCGACCTGAGGCCACACCCCCACCTGGCGGGGCTTGACGAGGGTGGGGCCAGCCGGGTCTGGGTCTCGTGTGATTTTGAGGTGCATGTGGGTCGGCGGGGACTTGACTCTGGTTCCCGTGGTGTGTCCCAGACTCTGACAGGAGTAAGATTTTCATATACATTTTACTAATTTTCTTTCATCTCTGACACTTCTATTATAGAGAAAGGTCAAATAGCAACATTAAAATATTTCCTCTAATTAATTCCCTTTTAATGTGCACAAATTTCATGGATTGGGTCACTAGTAAGAATATGAGACCCAAAGAGGCATTGGGCAGTTGATGCTTATAAGCCATCCTGGACAAGAAGAAGGGGCACAGGTCAGGGATTTTAAAGGGAAAGAAGACAATTTACAGATAGATGAGAAGGAGCAAACAGGTGGTAAACAAATTATTACCTGGGCCACCCAGAAGCAATGGAACACAGAGGGAACCCAGATTTGATAGACTTCACCCGTCTGCCACAGTTCGGTTATACTGTGATGCTGAGTGATGCTCCCTTCCTTTAAGCAGGTTTTTCTATCTGAATTCTTGTAGTCAGGTTAGGAGGAAGGGTCAACGATTCTTTTAAATATTTTGTTTCTTAATAACCAGCTTGAAATCAATATAGCAAATGGCATATTTTGGGGTGGAAAAACTTTGGTCCTCTTCATAGCCTTGTTTTAACTTTTGGCTAAGTCAGCAGTCACTTATATGACTATGACCAGTGAATACTCGCTGTTCAACCCAAGTTGCATGTTAGGAATATTTCCTCTTCATATAACATTTTGTTTTTCCTGGAATTGAAACTGCTTTCGCTTAGCTTCCCATGTGTCTACCCCTAATTCTTTTCTACATGTTCCAGTAGATCTCTGAACCTTTACCAATAATTTTTCCCAACCACTTGAAGACAGCAGCTGTCTTCTGTTCCCGGTGGTAGAGGTTGGTTGCCCTCTGGAGAGGCCTGGTGTCTGGCTCTCTCAGCACTATTCTCCTTTGTCAGATCCCCTAGTGTTAATCAGGGTGGGATAACTGGGTTGTAGACAGATTCCCAAATGTATAAAAAAAGCACACTGTCGATGTTTATTTCTTGCTTACTGCTGTGGATTGAATTGTGTGTCCCTCTACATTCAAATGTGGAAGCTCTAATCTCAATGTGACTATATTAGGAGATAGGGCTTTAGAAGGTAATTAAGATTAAATAAGGTCATAAGGGTGGGCCCTAATATAACAGGATTGGTGGTTTTATAAGAAGAGGGAGAGAGAGAGAAAGAGAGAGAGAGAGAGAGAGATCTCCACCATGCGAGGACACAATAGAACAACAACTATCTGCAAGTCAGGAGAGGGATCTCATCAGACAGTGTACCTGTCAGCACTTGGATCATACACATCCCTGCCGCCCATTGTGAGAAATAGATGTCTGGTATTTTGTCTGTGGTATTTTGTTAGAACAGTCTGAGCAGACTAAGACAGGACCTTTTTTTTTTTTTTTATTAATATCTGTCAGTCATTATTTTTATTCATTCAACCAATATTTATTGGGTATTTCCTATGTGCCATGAAATAGTTTAGGTTCTAGGGATATATTAGTATCAAATCTCTCTCCTTCATGATACTCATATTCTGTGAGAGGAGACAGAGATTAACAATTGACCTTATAAAAGAGACATAGTATAATGGAAGATGATGAAAGAAAGAAAGAAAGAAAGAAAGAAAGAAAGAAAGAAAGAAAGAAAGAAAAGAAAAAAAGAAAGAAAGAAAGAAAGAGAGAAAAGAAAAGGAAGGAAGAAAGAATTGAGTGCTGGAGATGGAAGAGCAATTGTGATTTTAAGTAGGGCAGTCAGCCCAACCTCACAGAGATGCTGAAACTTGGGCAAAGGTTGGAAGGAGGTGAGGTCAGGAAGGCATCTAAGGTATCTGTAGGAAGAGCACTCCAGGAAAAAGGTCCTGAGGTGGGAGTGTACCTGGCATGGTCAAGAGACAGCAGGGAGGCCAGTGCAGCTGGAACAGAATGAGCAAGGAGGCATGTAGAAATAAGGTGGTACCTTTGGCTTCTACTTGAAGTGAAACGTGGAGTCATTAGATAACTTGGAGTTTCAATTTAAAGGGATCCTTTTGCTGTTACATAGTGAATCGATACTATAATGCATGGGTAAAACAAGGGAGACCAGGTGGGACCCTAGAACAGAAATTTCAAACTTAACATGTGAAAAATTGAATTTTTAAATTCTCTCCCTTTCACCTATTCTTCCCCAAAGCCTTCCTTCCTTCCTTCAATAATTGGCTCTACCCAGAAACTTAGGCCAGCCATCTATGAGTTTCCTTCTTCTCTATCATCTGCTTCTCCCTAAAACCACTAACAAATCCCATCCCTAATCTGTGAGCTCCTTTCCATCTCCAAGCAATCATTTCTGATCAACAACAAAAGGTAGCAGCCAAGTCAAATAAGCTTCTGGCATTTGTGACAATTATTAGGGTCTCCTACACTGGAGCCACCAAAGCTACAGGCACATGTCTTCTGGCAACTGGGGAAGTGTCCCTCCCTCACTCAGATAGAGACCCTCTTTCTTTGAATCCCCCAAGTCATTACCCCCCATCTGTTCTCCAAAAATAAAAAAAAATTCATTAGTTATTCAAATTTCTTCTATTTTATAAAAAGAAAAAAATGCTGAGATGATCTTTTAAAATAATTCATCATGGGAGAAACCACCAGAGCAATACAGAAATCAGAAGAAAGAGCAATAAGATTTTCCATTTGGGGAAGGGAGAAAAACACAACCATGAAAGCATTCCTTTGCTTTTTTCTTTCTGCCACCCAAGCTCTATTTGTACTTGACAAAGCCAAACTAAACTTTTTGGCCTTGTTTGGAACTGCAAGGATTTTTCCATTCTTTTTTCCCCAAAACCACAGCAGTCCTCTTCTATTATAGCTGGTTTTCTTAAACTTTTCACTGTAATCCCATTGGATTTCTCCCCCTTATTCTCTAAAGAATGTAAGTTGAGTACATATTTCAGTGCCAAAGGGAAATTTTCCTTGCATTTTTTTAAAAATCACTGATTACTACTCTGAAGTTGGAACACTCCCAGATAAAAAACGATTCAGACATATTTTCATTTGGCGGGAACTATGCACCCATCCTCCTGTCGTCTGTCCTGTGGAAGAGTTCGTAGGAGGCAGTCTGAAGGACTGACAAATTGGCTTATTAAATGGTGATTTCAATTTGCTTTACTTTATTGACTGTTTTACTTGTTTCCTTAACATTTCCGCAAGTTTTGCTCATGCAAGGGAAGAACGTGACAGTGATTAAGAGTGTAGCAGCTCTAAAGCCAGCTGCTTAGGTTGAAATCCCAGCCTGGCTACTGCTTAGCTGTGTGACCATGAGCAGGTCACTTAACCTCTATTTCTCAGTTTCCCCATTCTATTGATATAAGATTGAGATATGCCCGGCACATTCTAAGTGCAATGTAAGTGCTAGCTACATCTAAGGGCTAGGCATACAATTGTTGCCGGGTATCAAGACTGACACCATCCTGCCCTGTAGAGCCTTCTAGCTGCAGGACTTAAGCAAATCGCTCAACATAAGCCTTGGTTATTTGTAATCAAATGTCTGTCTCACAGGATCCTTGCGGGAATCACATGAGCTATGACAAGAAAATTACTTAAATAGGGTGTGGTGAATATTAAACACTCACTGTGAGCTAATGTTGTCCAGAAAGACAGGAAGGTAAGGAAACAGCATAAGGGGTGTACCATTTCAGCCGGAGAAGTTTAGGGTGCTGTAGGAGCTCCCACTAGGCTATCTAAATTGAGTCATGATAAATAAGGAGCTATCCAGAAAAAGCAGAAGGGGGAGAGAATTCCCAGAAGGGGAAACCAAAGAGCTTCACTGGTTTAAATAAACTAGAAGTTTAATGTAGTTAAGAATGGGATCTGGGAATGGCAAGATTTAAAAACGGAGTGATAGGCAGACCTTTTCAGCTCTGGTTGCTCAGAGCTGTACTTGATTGTGAGAAATGGGAGAAACGGGAAGCCATGTAATGGACTTAAGCAGGGGAATGAGAAAACCAGAATGGCATTTTAGAAAGGGACCAATGGCTACAGAACTTGAACTGGAAGGCAGGGGGCCAAGGCTGGATGCAGGACTCTGCAGCTGGTTCTAAGTTCTAAACGAGGGCTGGAAGGCGGTAACCAGAGAGAGTCATGACAACAAGATGGAGAGACCTGGAGGCCTTCCTCAGTTCTGCTGCTTTGGTGAGGACTTCACATTTTCATGTTGGAGTCTCCTTTCTTTCCATTCAGATGCCAATGTGACCATTTCGTTGGCTCACCTCCTCTCACCTCCAGCAGGAAGGGGTGTTACCTGTCCTCCTGAAACTTCCCCAAACATCCTGCCACGTGGCTGGGGGAGAGTTCACCATTGTTTGCTGATTTGAGGGCTTAATGTCTCCCACAGAGAACACAATTCTTAATCAAATACTGCTTGAGGCCTGTACCCTTTGTTTCACATGCTGCCACCTGGAGCTGCCCCCAGATATGCTTGTAATCCAGTGCCTCTGAGATGATAAGGATGACAGTTTCCAACCAGAAGTTAATGTTTACTTCACTGGGAGAGCGAACACGAGTACTTCTTCATAAAAGAAAACAATGAGTGACAAGCCTCTTTACCACCTGACCTTACTTGACCCAAGTATTCCTTGGAAAAGGACTTGGCTGTTGGTCAGCGGGGAGGGTGTCCATAAACTCTTTCATGGAGCCCAACCCACCCTCATTACCTAATTGCCATCAGAGTTCAGTGTGACTCATAATCCAATATTGAGGTTGTGGGCTGTGATAAAATAAATGAGCAATAAATGTCTTATTCAAATAAAAAAAGAAATGCCATTTCATTGGCCTCTGTTTCTTTCCTAAGCCCTTATGGTATTTGGGGTGGAAGTTTTATGGATTTTTCTATTGCCATTTTTGCTCAATAGAAGCCCTGATCAGAATAGCCTCAAACAAAAATGTAAGTAAACAAAGTGAATTTTGATGACATTTTCCATATTTCACGACTCTTTGTATTCCCAGTCTTTAGCGCCTTCACCTGATAGTCTCTTGAACACAGGAAAATGACTAAGCTAATTCACAATAGTACTTCAGTGCGTGTGTTTTAGGGTAAGGTAAGGTGGACCTAGTCCCAGGGAAGCAAATATGATCTCAGATTCAGAGGGTCTGAGGGACTTGCTGAAAAACATGAATTTAGGATCATGAAATTAACAGAAAGAAGTGCAAGCCAGAACCGGTTCAGTTGAGATCAATGTCCAATCTGAGAGCCATTAACTTCCTTCCCTCCTCCCCTCCTCCACCCTGTTCAACTTTACCATTTATCTTCACAAACCTTCCAACACCCTGGCTTCAGATCTTTAACACCACTACTGTAGCAAGCTTCAACCCCATGCAAAAATCCCTTCGCCAAAATTGAATTAAATCATATCACTTAAAACTGCGCCAATTCCAAAATAATAAACTCATAAATCTCTGTCTTGGAAAGAAAACAATGAGTGACAAGCCTCTTTACCACTTCTCAAACCTACCCAAATCTCAAACCTACACTTCAAGTTCACAGAGACTTCAGTCTCTACCACTTTTCTCAGTCTCATCCATTTCTAGTTTTAGGGCCTCTCTAATCTAACCTGAATTCCATTCTCTCATTTATTGAGTAAACCTAAATTTACTAGGTTTCTACTTTATGCTATTGTTCTAGACCAGTCATTCTCTTCCTTGGAGGTATATACAGGAATCATTCAGAGACCTTTATTTTTTATTATATTTTAAATAATTTTTAATAATTTTATTATTTTTAAATAAGTTTTATTGATTTTTTGAGTGATAGAGAAAAGGAGAGGGAGAGAGAGAGAAACATGAACCAGCTGCCTCCTACACATCCCCTACTGGAGCCCACAACCCTGGCATGTGCCCTGACTGGAAAGCACATGGTGGACCTCTCAGTGGGTACATGGGATGATGCTCAAAGAACTGAGCCACACTGGCCAGGGCCAGGGACCTTTAAGAAATACTGTGCCTGGTACTCACACAGAGATTCCAATTTAATTGGTTTACAGTGCATTTTAGGCATCAGGAATTTCAGAAGCTCTCCAGGTGATTCTAATCCACAGATAAGGTTAAGGATGACTGCTCCAGACACTGGAGATACAGAAATGAACAAGAGCTCATATTAGAACGAATGCAAATCCTATCCCTCCTCTTATTACCAGCTCTCTCAATTCTCTTGTCAGACAATCCTTCTACTATATTTGCTCTTCCAGGTCTTGCTTCTAGATCAGTGGTTCTCAACCTTGGCTGCACATTAGAATCACCTGGGAATCTTTTTAAAATCCTGATTTCTGGGCCTCATCCTCCAGAAACTCTGTTTCTTTGTTATGGGGTGAGGCCACAACATTAGTAACGAAGAAACAGAATTTCTGGAGGATGAGGCCCAGAAATCAGGATTTTAAAAAGAATCCCAGGTGATTCTAATGTACAGCCAAGGTTGAGAACCACTGTTCTAGATGAAACCATCTAACCACTGTCTCTACTCAAGCACCCAGAGGTCCTAGAACAGCTGTATTAGATAGAACTCTACTGATTGGTTTCATTATAAATTTATGAGCTTCATTCTCAGCTTGGCTCTCATCATTGGCACAGTGTTACTTATCTTTTGCCAGCTTCCTTTCTCATTTCTGATATCAGATATTCCTGATAGCAGAGTTTTTTCCTCTCTTAATACTCTCTATCAAGATCCTGCCTCTCTCACTCTCAGCTGAAAACTCAACCTCTAATTTAACAAAGAAAATAGTAGTCACAGTAGTGAACAACCTTAGCACTCCTTTCCACCTTATCATTAAATATCTATTCTCTCCCTTATATCTTTAATTTCTCTTTATGGCGAGATCCTCTTCTACGCTCTGTAAATGTGCTCAAGCATCTGCCTACTAAACCTGCTTAGAATTGCCTATTTTCTGTCTCCTTTCTTTCACTGACATGTATCTTAAAACAGCAGTTCTCAACCTGTGGGTCGCAACCCTTTGGAGGTCGAACAACCCTTTCACTGGGGTCGCCTAAGACCATCGGAAAACACATATATAATTACATATTGTTTTTGTGATTAATCACTATGCTTTAATTATGTTTAATTTGTAACAATGAAATTGGGGGTCACCACAACATGAGGAACTGTATTAAAGGGTCGCAGCATTAGGAATGTTGAGAACCACTGGTTTAAAATAATTCTCTACACTTGCAGCCTCCACCTCCATTTCTCCACGTAGTCCTTCTGAATTTCGATTTAACTTCCATTGCTATCACTCTACAGCTGTGCTTTCCAAATTTTCTATGCTGTGGCAACGAGAGAAAATTATTATATTTATTTGGCACCCTGTGGACAGCAATCAAGGTCACTCTGACCCCTCCTGACATGTCAGGAACTTAAGGGGCTTATTCTTCAGCTCACCTGCAATCACTCATGGCTCACCAGGTGGGAAGCTCTGCTCCACCAAAACTGCTCTGGCTAAGGACACCGGTGACCTCAATGACAAATGCAGTGTTTACTTCTCTGTCCTCATCCGTTCTATAGCAGAGTTTATTGATCATGGGGCTTCTTTATTTAAAATAATCACAGTTTGTTCAAGGTAATGTGCCATTCGGCAGCCAGGAAGTAGGTGGAGTAAGAAAAGCAGGCTACTTTCCTTTCACTGTCTGCTTTATGAAGGCCCAGTCGTTTAAGGAAACTCTGCCATCAATAGGCAATGCTTGGGATCCATGGTGAGATGAGGTGGCCAGAGAAGGTCATTTGCTACATGCAAAGGGCCCCATAGTCTTAACTGACTAAGCATTGGTAAATTGTAATTCTCAAGGATCATTTTGTGTATTTATCCCCTACAATGTTTTCATTGATTAATTCTTAATAAGATCCTAGGCTTGGATCATCTGCATTTTTCCGAGGAGAGGCCATTTAGAGAGTGTTTGCATTACAAACCTTCGGGTGATTTTTGTCCTGTGTGTGGTTTAACTTGGGACTGTCCAGGGCAAACCTCGTAACTGCTTCCCTTCCCTTCATGTTGGCTTCTCTTTTTCTCCTAGTGGGCACTTACTAAAAGGTGAGGTTTGGCCTGACAAAAAGAGCATTTTTTCCCACCAAAATAAGAGGGAATGAATGTTAACAACATGGCTGCATTTACGCTGTGTAGTAGTTTGGAGGGGGTTTGAGAGAGTGACTGGTTAAGCTAAATTTTGAGGTCACCAGTCTCTTCAATTTGCCTTTTTATCATTATTTCCAACCGAGCTGCAGATGCTGGAGTTCACTGCCTTAGAAATACCTCTTCATAACCCCACCTGTAATGGACTCCCAAAACTCCCGGATGGGATGGTTATTCTCCATTTGCCATTCTAGGTCCATTCTGACGCTACTCAGCCCTGTTCTGCAGCACACTGAATCGTTACCTCCGCTATCATCTGGGCTTCCTTCCCCCATCAGCTTTGAGTTAGGGTCAGTCGTCAGCAGGAAATCTGAGGGCAGGAGGAGAGAGGCCAGAATCATTGTTCTTCTCACTCTCTCCCCTCTTGCTGCATTCCTCCACCTAAGGCCAGGGCTCCTTTCTGGCAGCCTCTTTTCCACAGTGCTAGCTCCCATCTGGCCCTGGAAACATCTTTCTCTTTTCCCTTCCCCCTTTAGGCCTAGAGATAGAAATGACTTCTCAGTACCCCTGGGTGCTTCACCATTCTTGTGTATGTGTGTGTGTGTGTGCACGTGTGTGTGCGTGTGTGTGTGTGTGTGTGTGTTATTTGATAGTTATCCCATCATTGTATGCTATTCACCATTCTTGTTGTATCTTTGTACTAGCCTCTCTGTCTAGACCAGGAGTGGGCAAACTTTTTGACTCGAGGGCCACAATGGGTTCTTAAACTGGACCGGAGGGCCGGAACAAAAGCATGGATGGAGTGTTTGTGTGAACTAATATAAATTCAAAGTAAACATCATTACATAAAAGGGTACGGTATTTTTTTTTTTTAGTTTTATTCATTTCAAACGGGCTGGATCCGGCCCGTGGGCGTAGTTTGCCCACAGCTGTTCTAGCCCATCCTTGCTGTGTGACTTGAGAGTCCTATGTGATCTCTGGCCTTGTTCTTCATCTTAAGAATGATGGCCGTAGACTAGGTGATTCCTGCTTTGCTCAAAATCTGTAGTTCTTTTTTTTTTTTTTTTTTTTTTATTTTTTTTTATTTTTTTTTTATTTTCCTCTTAAAGTATTACAAAGGGTATTACATAAGTATCCTTTTTCCCCCCCCGGCCCTTGACAAACCACTACCCTCCCTTACCCCCCAGTGTCTTATGTCCATTAGTTATGCTTATATGCATGCATACAAGTCCTTCGGTTGATCTCTTACTCCCCTCCCTCCTGCCCCCCAAAATCTGTAGTTCTTTCCATGTTCTGTTGTACCTACTTATTTTTATGTCTTAGTAAGTACTTGTACATATGAATTGTTTTCTTGATTGCTGCTTATTTAGTACTAGAGGCCTGGTGCACGAAATTCGTGCAGGGTGTGGTGGTGGGGTGGGGGGGTCCCTTAGCCCGGCCTTCACTCTCTCCAATCTGGGACCGCTGGCTCCTAACCGTTCGCCTGCCTGCCTGCCTGATCGCCCCAACCCCTCTGCCTGCCTGCCTGATCACCTCTAACCCCTTTCCCTGCCTGCCTGATAACCCCTAACCCCTCTGCCTGCCTGCCTGATTGCCCCTAACCGCCTCTGCCTACCAGCCTGATCACCCCTAACTGTTCCCCTGCCAGCCTGATTGCCCTTAACCGCTCCTCTGCCTGCCTGATTGCCCTAACCCCTCTGCCTGCCTGCCTGATAACCGTTAACCCCTCTGCTTGCCTGCCTGATGGCCCCTAACAGCCTCTGCCTGCTAGCTCCTAACTGCTCCCCTGCCAGCCTGATCACCCCTAACTGCTCTCCTGCCTGCCTGATTGCCCCTAACCCCTCTGCCTGCCTGCCTGATAACCCCTAACCCCTCTCCCTGCCTGCCTGATGGCCCCTAACAGCCTCTGCCTGCTAGCCTGATCACCCCCAACACACACACACACACACACACACACACACACACACACACCCTTCCCTGCCATCCTCTGAGGTTGGATGGTCTGTTCAGTGTTTCTTTGTCTCTGGATCTATTTTGGCTCATCAGTTTATGTTGATCATTATATTCCACAAATCAGTGAGATCATGTGATATTTATCTTTCTCCGACTGGCTTATTTCACTTAGCATAATGCTTTCCAGGTCCATCTATGCCAGGGGTGGGCAAACTTTTTGACTTGAGGGCCACAATGGGTTCTTAAACTGGACCGGAGGGCTGGAACAAAAGCATGGATGGAGTGTTTGTGTGAACTAATATAAATTCAAAGTAAACATCATTACATAAAAGGGTACGGTCTTTTTTTTTTTTAGTTTTATTCATTTCAAATGGGCTGGATCCGGCCCGCGGGCCATAGTTTGCCCACGGCTGGTCTAGACTCTTTATAAATAGTCCCTTCATTAAACTCTTTTTAGTTAAACTGAGGGAGCATCCTTCTAGTTGTAGGTGGCATGCTGTTCAATTCATGAATCGCTTAAGAAAACCAATTAGATCTTTAAAACAACAACAACACACACACACACACACACACACACACACCCTGGATTTGCCATCTTTTTCTTGCTACAACCTTATCTATATGAGTAAATGAATAGCCATATGCTTATGGTCCAGCATTTTGGTAAAAAGAATAACTATTATTATTCTACTAGTGGCTCATTGCACAAAGATTCACACAATAGACCTTCCTTCCCCTGGCTGCTGGCACTGGTTTTCCTCTGGCACCCAGGACCCAGGCCTTTGGTCTGACCACAGCAGCGAGGCTTGGCTTCTCTGCTCCAGCTACTCCCAGCCCCTCCTTTTTTTTTCCAGCTCCTTGAGCAGAGCCCAGGCCCCCAGCCCCTCCTTGAGTGGAGTCCAGGGCTGGTGGGAAGCTTGGCTTCCTCTGTCGCCGGGAGCAACCCAAGCCTCCTGCTTGCTCCAGTTCCGTGGCCGCTGCCATCTTCAGTCATCTTCAGTCTTTGCTCCACGCCTGCATATGCAAATTAACCGCCATCTTTGTTGGGTTAATTTGCATAGTTGCTCTGATTGGCTGGTGGGTGTAGCGGAGTGGTGGAGTGATGGAGTGATGGTTAATTTGCATGTTTCTATTTTATTAGTGTAGATGTTTTCATCTTAACTTGTTCCATTTATTTAGTGATCTACAACGTATATTATCTAGCATGTTTCAAAGGGTGTTATCTTAGGGATGAAGGGGCAGCGGGAAGAAGCCAGCCTGTTGACACTGATAGACACAATTAAAGTGGCTTCTAAGCAGATTGGCATGTTGTCCATTAGTTGGATTAAAAACCTGTGTAAATAAATGTAAAATAAGTACATTATGTTTTAAATTAATTCTAGGCAAAATATGATCACATTATAAGAGTGTAATTATAATGCCTTTATTATATTTTTCGACTGTACTAAGAATACTTTGAAGTCAGGGCTATAAGCTACATCTTTGTCTCCCTTATAAAATTCAGCACAAAGTAGGTAGCACTTGAGAAAGTTTAAGGGATAGATGGACTCAATATGGCTGAAAAGTACCATTAATCAAATTCATTTAGCACCACATTGATCAGTGGAGAAACCTAGAATGTATATAATAAACATAAGATAAATTCTTTCCTTCAACTGTAATTAGAAGAAAAGTAAATATAACAAATGAAACCATGCCAGAGGAAGAGATGGTTAAAAGGACAAGATTAATCCTATATAATAAAAACCTAATATGCTAAGTGTCCATTCAACCAATCAAAGTGTAATATGCTAATGATATGCTAAGGCTACTCAACCACTCACTATGACAGACACTGATCACCAGGGGGCACACAGTCAACTGGTCAACCAGTCTCTAAGATATGCACTGACCACCAAGGGGCAGATGCTCTGACCAGTAGGTTAGTTTGCTGCTGGGGTCGAGGCAAATGGGACTGAGCGAGATGGGCCAGACATCCCAGGAGCCCTCCTGTAGCCTTTCCCCAGCTGACTAACATCCCGCATCCCTCTCCAGCCCTGATTGTGGGTGGGAGGTAATCAGCCAAAGACCATCCTATATAATAAAGAGGTAATATGCAAATTGACCATCACAATCTCACACAAGATGGCCGCCCCCATGTGGTCAAAGATGGCCACCTCCATGTGGTCACAAGATGGCCACCACAGATGGCCAGCAGGGGAGGGCAGTTAGGGGTAACCAGGCTGGCAGGGGGGCAGCTGACGGGGACCGGGCTGGCAGGAGAGGGCAGCTCGGGGAGACTGGGCTGGCAGGGGAGGGCAGTTGGGGGCAATTGGACCGGCAGGGGAGCAGTTAGGTGTCGATCAGGCTGGCAGGGAATTGGTCAGGGGGTGATCAGGCTGGCAGGCAGAAGCGGTTAGTGGCAATCAGGAAGGCAGGCAGGCAAGCAATTGGGAGCCAGCAGTCCCAGGCCTAAACTGGCAGTCAGACATCCCCCAAGGGGTCCCAGATTGGAGAGGGTGCAGGCTAGGCTGAGGAACAATCCCCTCCCAGAGCACAAATTTCATGCACCGGGCCTTTAGTCCTATATGATAAAAGGCTAATATGCAAATCAACAGAACAGTGGAACGACTGGTTGCTATGATGTGCACTGACCACCAAAGGGCAGGCACTCAATGCAGGAGCTGCCTCTGGTGGTCAGTGTGCTCCCACAGGGGGAGCACTGCTCAGCCAGAAGCCCTGAGCTGGGCTCATGAATGGCAAGTGCAGCAGCAGTGGCGGGAGCCTCTCCTATCTCTGCAGCAGTGCTAAGGATGTCGGACTGAGGGTTTAGGCCCACTCCCTGCAGGCCTAAGCCATCAGTTGGACATCCCCCGAGGGATCCTGGACTGGGATTGCAAGAGGGTGCAGGCTGGGCTGAAGGGACCTCCCCCAAGTGCACAAATTTCATGCACTGGGCCTCTAATCCTATATAATAAAAGGCTAGTATGCAAATTGACCAAACGGCAGAACGACCGGTCGCTATGATGTGCACTGACCACCAGGGAGCAGACACTCAATGCAGGAGCTGCCCTCTGGTGGTCAGTGCACTCCCACAGGGAGAGTACCGGTCAGCCAGAAGCCCGGTTCATGGCTGGCGAGTGCAGCAGCAGTGGTAGGAGCCTCTCCCATCTCTGCAACAGCACTAAGAATGTCCGACTGCCAGCATAGACACCCCTGAGTGCACAAATCTTGTGCACCGGGTCTCTAGTCTATATATATGAAAGCCTAAGCGACCATTACAACCAGTCACTTGATGCGCACTGACCACCAAGGGGCAGGTGCTCAACACAGAAGCTGCCCCCTGGTGGTCAGTGCACTCCCACAGCCAATGTTCCAAGGCTGGCCAATCTCCCACGGTCCCTACCCCTGGACTCGGTGAGACAGCCCCAATCAGACCCAACCACCACCCAGGCTGAGCGACCCCACCCATGCATGAATTCATGCATTAGGCCTCTAGTTTATTATAACTGGATAAAAAAGGTCAAGGGCAAGAGAATGAAGAATGTCAGGTTGGGTGAGTGCATGTTGGGGGGTGATGTCAAGAAGTTATGTGGAAGACAATGAATTTTAAAAGCACAAAAGAAAATAGAAAATGATTTAAAAAATTATTATAGGCAAACACTTTCTGCTGAATCTTAATACATTTGATATTAAATACTGAATGCAGACTAAGGAGTCATTTAAATTTAATTTAAGAGGAAGTTGTAAAAATATTAATGAGTTAATGATATATGAAAGTGCTCTGGATTCTTTTCAGTAACAACATTAGTATAAAAGCAAGGAGTTATTTATGTTGAATTTGTAGATTGGCTATATAATGGCCACTTTCTGAAAACACACCTAAGATGAGAAAGGTTAAAGAAACTGAGAAGTCAAAGGTTTTTGTCTATTATTACTTATATCCCATGTCTCTTCATCCCTGACTATATTTAACTACCAGGAAGCTGTAGAGATGATTGCTGTAATATTTATTACATGTTTGATGCTGTTGACTGGATACTTTCATATAGAAAGCACAACACTGTACAATTATTACCTTCATTTCATTATAAAAACAGCGTGGATCACCAGGCAGACTTTGTACCTTTCTTGTTAGATGTTTTAGTTTGAACTAATGGCTAAAAAGTCAGGGCTGCCTAAAGTGAGCATGTCTGCTACAATATCATCCTTCTTCACATTTTAAATTAGAAAAAAATAGTCTATTTTAATTTTCAATTCAAGCCCCATCCTTTTAAGAAGGGCCAGTTTGAGTAAGGTGATATAATCACCTACAGTGCCCTAATACATTGTGTGATGGAGGATGTGTGTGTGTACACATTGGAATTGGAATGAACCAGAGGAAACAATTAGAGAGGAAGCCAATGAAGAAGGTGAGTACAGCCTGGGACACTAGCAGACTGAACAGATATGTCCTACGGGGAGTCACTTTCCCGGTGTGGACACCAGTCTGTGAACTCTGGCCTCTAGTTTGTTCGGTAGGCTTAACATTCAACTGCGCTAGAATGGCAAGGTGACTGGCCTAGAGACCAACTCACAAGTATTACAGTCACAGAACACTTTAAACATCAGGGTATAACTCTTAAGCTCATTAGTGAATTTCATTTCTCTAGACTAAATTCCACATGAGACCAGTGACTATCAAAGAAGAAGGGAGGTTGGGAGTGAGAAACATCCTTAGTCTCTCTGGGGAAGCTGTTTAAAGCTACCTAAGTTCCCTCTATCCTGCCCAACCCTAGACAGCCTTGAAATTTTGATAGCCCCTTCCAAGATGTCATGGTCCTTGATTGAAAATTATGGCTAATACTGTATTTCTTTAGGAAGGCTGTAATTTACTTAACTATATATTTTTTAAAGTAGAGAATCATTGGCTTTTCCAAAATTTTCTCAACATAAGAATAATCTCAGTCATTTAAGTTGTATCTGAAGTTCCTCCCCTAGATTCATGTGAGCCTCACATGATGATGATTCTTACGAAACTGGCAAGTTTGGGCAATGCTGCTCCAGGCTACTCTGTATAGAAATTAAATCAGTGTTGTCATGCAGGCCTCCTTTTTGCTGCTGCTGAATTTTCCAAGTTGCTTGTTCCCACTACCCTCCAGGGGACTCTCAGGACTGTATCTGCCATTTCTCATATGGACCCCATACAACCCTTTATGGTGTAAGTGAGGGTCATACAGTAAAAATAATGTCAATCTTAGCCAGTCAAGCATATACACAGAACCCCAGAAGTTAAACCAGCCCTTACTTCTGGTTCAATTATATTTCAACCCACCAGATTCCCCTGAGTGATGGATATTTGGTACTGCTCTCTCTAGCCCAGTCAGTTCACTCCCTTTCCAACTCTGCTCCACCACAGCTGTGTACTATCCTATCAGGCCGTGATTTCCTCTCTTGATCAGTAGAGGTTAGTATTTTTTGGATCCTGAGGAAGGAAAGGGGGAGGAGCAGAAATCCTCATAGTTGCTTGGCTCTGAGTGGAACAGCTAATAAAAAATGAGACCATTTCCTCTAAGATTAACCTCCTCTTGACATATCTCCTGAACTTTATTACACTAAAAATGTATGTCTCCACTCCAGCCTTACACAAGAACCACTTTCTATTACCCAGCTTTAGCAAAGGGTCAGGTTGTCAGATCCAGAAGTGGTAATGAGTGGGGTTAGGAATAAAACCATCCCCCCACCCCCGCCACCACTCACATGCCTATTCCATCTCTATACATTTATTTCCATAATATTCTGTGACTTATTTTCCCTGATTTCCCTGACTCTACCTATTGCTCCCTAACCCTTCTCATGTATCCTCTAAAATCTCTACTTTATGATCACAAACTCTCCAATATGTTCAGTCATTTCTTGGAATATCCTCCCCATCCCCACCCCTTTTTTTTTGGTCTTAACTGAAATCTGGGAACATACTTTCTCTGCGGCCTCTCGAGGGTGTCTGATTATCTTCTCACACCCTGCACCTTGGAGTTAAAAGGTAAAATCTGTGTCCCTTTGATTTCTAGACTTCTGAACTGAGGTGATGCCTGGCTTTAGGGAAACGGCCCACTCCTTCGAGGCCTTCACGTCGTCTATACCATCGTCTTCCTCTCCGCATCCCAATGTATTATTGTTTGACACCTGATTTACAGTCTTCTCTCCCTCTGGTCTGGCCATCATTCTGGCAACTTCAGAATCCCTGAGAATTGCTCTTTTAATGCGCTGAACTCTGAAGTGATGTCTTTCTATTCTCTTCCTTCCTCCCACTTCACTCATCCACTCACAGCCACGCTCCAAGACCCTGCCATTGGCCCAGACTGCTCAGACACATAGTTTACCACCCAATCTCTTATGCTTCCAAATTCTCCCACCTAGTATACCTCAGTCTCTAGGCCATTGGTCTTTTTACTCTTCTTTGATCCATTGGCTCCATTCTCTCTTTTTTTCTCTCCCTGACCATCTTTTATTCCCAAGTCCATTGCTTTATTGACACTATTCCAGACTTACTCCTTCCTTTGCCTAAGTATTCCATCCACCACCTTCATTCTCTGTGCCATGCCCAAGTGGCTGAGTGCTGCTGGAGAAAGACCCTCTAGGTACCACTGTGGTCCTGAAGTCAATTAAGACTTCAATGCCATCTGTCAGATTTATGAAGTTTCTTTAGTCAGTTCATGTTCTTACTCTCCAGGTGGCGACTTCAAACAGCTTCCATTCGTTCTAAAACCTCCCACCTGTTCCACTTTATTCTCAGTGGATAATATCCCCTTGTGGTCAGCAAAATGGGCCCCCAAAGACATCCACACCCTAATCCCTGGAACCTGTGAATACGTTACATTACAAAAGGACTTTGCAGATAAAATTAAGATTATGAACCTTAATATAGAAAGAGTGGTTCGGATTACCCAGGTGGGCCCAATTTAGTCACATGAGTGTTTAAAAACAGACACGTTTCTCCAGCTGAGGCAGATATGAGGCAGAGGAAGTCAGACAGATTTCATATGAGAAGGATTCAACACACTGTTGCTGGCTCTGGGACAGATGCCTCTAGCTGCTAAGGGTGGCCCACAGCTGTTAGCCAGCAGGGAAGTAGAGGCCTTGGATCTGCCACTGGAGGGAAGTAGATTCTGCGGAACCTGAATGAGTTTGGAAGTTTGCTAGAACCTGCTGATAAGAGCCTCACTAGGCTACACCCTGATGTCAGCCTTGTGAAACCCAAAACTAAGAAGTCTGTAGGGCTTCTGACCTGCAGAACTGTGAGATAATGCATTTGTGTTATTTTCAATTAGTACGTTTTTGATCATTTGTTACAGCAGCAATAGGAAAGTAATGCACTTATAACTCACAGGAAAATGGAAGCATCAGAAGGAATGATTCAACATTATGCAAGGAGTCTACAAACATAACTGCCTCACTGCCATGCTTTTCTTGTTCTCTTCTTCCCTCTTGTTTTTTTGGAGGAGCTGTTCCTTCTCCTCTCTCTGGCCATTTTTTTCCCATCTGTGTTCTGGATACCATCTCCTCCTGACTTCTCCTGAACCATGACTATCCATTATCCTCCCCATTGTCTCTCTCTTCATCTTCTTTAGTGATTCCTTCCCATCAGTATTCAATCAATTGTAGAACATTTTTATCACTACAGTACCCTGCGCCCATTAGCCCTCACTCCTCATTTCCCACCAACCCAAATTGTATTTTGTGAACTTATTCTGGTATTACTTTAGCACCCCTTATAGGTCTGCACTTCCAGAAGCCGATTCACTGGCCCTCTGCTGAGCTCTCCCATGGCCCACTCCATCAGGATTCTGCTCCACCATAGCATAGCCAAGCACCCTCTGGTTAAGGTCAATGAAGACCTCCGTGTCACCAAATCCAATGGACTTTTTCAGTCATTATTTTACTTGCTCTCTCAGGAGGATTTGATAGAAATGGCCATTCCATTTTTCTCATAACTCCCTTTCCTTGGTTTCCTTGACACTACGTTCTCCTGATTTTCTTCCTCTCTCTCTAGTTATGTATTTTCGTATCTTTAGCATTCTCCTTTACCAAACCTATGATGTTGGGCTCTCTCTTGGACCTCTCCTCTTCTCTCTCTGTAGCCTTCTCATTTTTTTTATGGCTTCCTTGTCACCTACATACTGATTATTCTCAAATTTATAACCCTAGTTCATGCCTCTTTTCTGAGTTCCAAGCTAATACCATCAGCTGTCCACTTGACATCTCCATTTATTCATCACATGTGTCAAACACAACATGTTTAAAACTCATCATCTTCCTCCACTGTTGTGGCCAAAGGTAAACTGTGTCGGGGGTGAAAGGATTAAGGAAAGACAGATAAGAGAATGAAAGCTGGGTCTCGGTGGGACGCTGCTCCCTGATGAGGAGACAGCGCCAGTGCTCACAAGCCGTGTCTTTATTTTATAGCAGATGCCACAAGGCAAAGTAGGGGCGTGATCACATTGTTTACAGCATTCTCATGAGTTTCAACCTCACTTAACTACATGCACCTGAACTCTAGCACAAGGCACGTGGGGCTACGTGTTTGGACCATAGGTTCAAGCTTACAACCACAGCCATTGGCTATAATTGTCTGGGAGGGCCCTGACCTCCAGCTGGGACTTGCACGTGGCAATGAGAGGACCCTGTCCTTTCATTAGTCCGAGGTTTGAACCTGGCCAAAACACTGTAGCCGTGCCCCATACTCCACAAACCTATTTCTATCTTGGCATTCCCTGTAGTGCTTGGTAAAAGGCACCACCATCCACCCAAGTGCTCAAGTAAGAAACAAAAAAAGTAGGAATTATTTTGGCTTCATTCCCATATCCAATTGATCTTCAAATGCTGTCTTCAAATGGATGTCAAATACTTGAAATCCATCCACTCTGCTTCTTACATTCCCATCACCACTCTCTTAACCTAGACCACTGCCATCTTGGACTGCTGCAAAGCTACCTGTTACTCTCCCCGCACCCTCCCCATCTTGCTCTAGTCCAGAAGTATGGGCAATAATAATAATAAAATGTGTCATATAGTACCTTTTCTTTACTTTCCTGAATACCCCCAACACTTTTTATTTAATTAGGACATCTGTATACACAGTATAGTAGTACTAACTATGAAAAAGATTGTCCAGGAGTTTTCATTAATAAAATGTAAAAATATTATACTAAACTGCTCCCAAGTTAATAATTGGGCTACCAGATTTCAGGTTATGTTCAATTACACACTGATGCACAAGCACATACTTTTTTTTGGCACACCATGGAGCCACTAATATAATAATTGTGAGGAAAGAGCACATGATATTCTGTTAATATTTTAAAAAATTAGAAGCCCGGCTGGGTAGCTCAGTTGGTTAGAGTGTCATCCCAATATACCAAGGTTGTAGGTTCAATCCCCAGTCAGGGCACACATAAGAAGCAACCAATGCATGCACAAATAAATGAAAAAACAAATCAATGTCTCTCTCTTTCTATCTTTCCCCTCCCCCCCCAAATAAATAAATTTTTTTTAAAAATCAGAATAAGAATCATATGTATGATATTGAAATTATGTTAACCAGTAGAAATCTAAAGAATGCAGATCAGACAATAAAATGTTAACAGTGGTTTCCCCCCCTTATTTTCCGATTGCTCTACAATATGGTACTATTACCTTATCTTTTTAATAAATAATAAAAGTTTTTTAAACTAAAAAAGTAAGATTATTATTACATCAGTGTAGATGATACAATTTAGGGAATGATGGTCAAAAGTATGAACTCTGGGACCAGAAAGTCCTGATTTTATGCCCTGACGATGCCACTTACTTGAGTGTGATCTCAGGAAATTGGCAATCTCTTATCTTTGGTTATCTCATGTGTAGAGAAGGGCATTATGAGTACCTACCTCAGAAGGTCACTGAAAGGATTAAATGAGATAATATAGTGGAAATCAATTGGCATAGTCCCTGGCATACACTAAGTACTCACTAAATGGTATATCATGGCTCATCGGATGGGCCTGGCACAGGGTGAATATCTGAAGCCCAAATCCCCAAGGTGAGCAGCCTTAATCTCTAGTTGTTCTGGGTGTTGTCTCTCCAACTAGACAGTAAGCGCACCTATGGCATGTACTCATAGTTTTGCTACCTTCTAAGTTCCATTATAGCTTGGGTGGTTGTTTTTAATTACTGTGCAGGCTCATTGAAAAATAGTCAAGAAATATAGGTTTCCCCCTCACACTCTGGCCTTCTATATTTCATGCCAAGAGGTACTATATAGTTTGGGTATGTATTTTTCAGAGGGGAGTGGTGTTTGTGTCACAAAAATGGTGTGTGTGTGTGTGTGTGAGTGTGTGAGTGTGTGTGTGTGTGTGTGTGTGTGTGTGTATGTGTGTTTTCTTTCTGCTTATATTTTTCACTTAACAAAGACAGTTTTCTAAGTCAGAGCCTCTGGAACTATTTTATTCTTTTTTTTAAATTGCCTACAGAGAATCCTATAACATGGAGTTACTTCACCATTGGGTTGTTCTTTAAGGCTTGTTCATGTGTTTATTTCACTCAGTAATTACATGCCAGGCATCATGCTGAACCCTGGGAAAATTATAAATAATGCTGCAATAAAATCCTTATGCAAAATTTTTTAAAAAGTAAAACTTTCCCATTGCTGAGACATATGTTTAGAAGATGTACATAGCGATTCATAGCTAAACAACGTGGGCACAATATTTGTTAGTTGAGTGAATGACTTAGGTACATCCAGAATAGGAGTTATTATAAAAGGAGATAGAGACCATATAAATAATATATATTTACATATGTATATTTATTATATATGTATACATATATATATTTCCTACCTTAATATGTTTTATCAAACTAAATGAATATCCATAAAACTTGATTTACAGTATGCAATAATTTGGGGGAAAAAATGACAAGAACACACCTGACAGTCCTTTCTCTCCCTTAGAGCATTCAGCATTATTATTTTTGGAAGGTGACCAATCAGGGACTTAGTAAACTTTGATGCATTTTAAGGACAAAAAGGTGCAGTTAAAAGAAAAGGAAAGAAATTAACTCTCTCTGTGTAATGGAAAAGTCACTATTTTTCAAAATAGAAATTAAGATGAATAAATTACTTTCTCATGTGTTGATAACGAGTAAAATGGAAAAACTTCACACAACACAATCACAATTATAGTCTTGCTAGTGACCTGCTACACAGATTTGCGCACATTAAAAGGAAATTAATTAGAAGGTGGCTGGCGGGCGAAATGGTTGGACATGCCTGGAGCCCACCTCCCGCAGTCCCTCCCTGGTGTCTTCGGAGTAAGCGTGGTCCCTCCTGCAGGTGAGGTCCCTTGGCCTGGCCTGCGGAGATCAGGCCGAAACCGACTCTCCAACATCCCCCGAGGGGTCCTGGAGTGAGAGAGGGTACTCTGCAAAGTTGCTGTTGTACAGGGTGTCGAACGCAAACACAAGTGTGCAGTAAACCAGCTTCAGGGCTGACAGTGCCCCAGCAACAACATAACCAATGGCCAAAGGTGGTATCGCAGGGCCCTGCGAGGAATCGGGCTCCCTCCTCTCTGGTTTCAGGGTGCATCACCTGAGACCCACCGCTGCCAAGTCACTACAGGCAGCTCCTGCATTAAGCATCTGCCCCCTGGTGGTCAGTGTGCATCATAGAGACCGGTCGAATGATCTGACAGCATAGTAGCCTTTTATATATATAGATATTTATTGGAGAATATATAAGTGGTATAATAAAATGACCTAATTATTTATTTTACAATATGTAAACTGAGGCCCAAAAGTAACCACAAAATCAAAACTACCCACGAAGCCTTCCAAACAAACAGAGACCTTCCTATGAGAGCTGCAGGATTTACAGAATGCAATAATGCAGACAGGACGGCAGGTTTGGCTTTGACCTTTTTTTACTCCATCCATGTACTTAGGCCCAAAGCCCACAACATCACTTTTAAAGATCTGTAGAAAATCTTATTCAGACATATTTCTATAATGTCCAAATTTTGGGCCAGAAAGTAGGAAGTATGTGGGATGTTCACCCACAATTTTCTGTGGCTGCACATTCGAATCTAGTTCCTCGGTGGTATAGACAGGACACCCAAGCTTCTGGTTACATCTATGATTGTCTGTAAAAATTGTTGGTTCAAATTTCCATTTACTTTGACTGCCTCCTAGCAAACCAATCTATTTGCTATTGCCTTCTGGGCAAAATGCCTGGGCTTTGTAAAATTAAAAACGAACTCCTATTGAAAAGAAAAAATAGACCCAAGGAAAATACATATCAATTGTTGGTGTTCCTCACTGAGTGCATTTTCCACAGCAATGATGTGGAACCTCTGGTTAATTTCAGGAGCATTTTCATTTGGGGGAGACTGCTCTAGTAACAGCTCACGGTTGTCTGTTTCAGGACTGCCCCGAATGTTTTTATTCTGCTACCATTGTGTTCAATTGCCATGGACAAATGATTGTTTGCCCCCATTACTTCTGCACAAGCCATCTCTGGATGCCTCGGGATTGTTTTTTGTGGATGCTATGGAATCACCCATAAGCCAGTGTAAATCCTAAACATAACTACCCTGTCCCCAGGTAGACATGAACTAAAAACATTTCTGTCAATTAAATTCAATAAAGACTTGGACAAAATGCCCTCTGACTTTCTGAGGCTGCCTTTACTTTGAAAACTGCCCAGCAGGTGTATGAAAAGCAACAACCAAGAAACGTAGAGCCTTAAGAAGGCAACACCCCTTTTAAAAAACATAATTGCTGAGCTCATCAAAGAAACCACTCACGAAGGTCTTGTGCCCCCAAAGCTGCGGGGGGGGGGGGGGGGTGCAGTGTCCTGCTGAGCAAAGAAAGACTCTTTCACTGTTTATTTTGGTTACGGTTTCTTATTCTTAACGAGAAGTGAATCAATTAGCAGGACAAATGACACGGCGGTTAGTCACGGAAGGGAAAGTATGATTAGCTTCATTAACTCGGAGCACCCTTCCAGCTCGCACCTAGAGTTGCTGCCGGACGAACTGATGACTAATCCTGCCAGGCAACGCTGCGAGGTCTGGACACTCACCTCTGAGACTCAGGCCCCGGCAACACCCTTTGAATGACCGCTGGTGCCCCCGAGCCCACTCGCCTCCACGTCAGGAAGCAGCTCCTGCATGAGGCGAGGTGCGGGGGTGGGGGATCCCTTCCCAGCCGCACCCTTCAAAGTTACCGGGAGTGACACCTAAACAAACAACTTTCCCGGATGGATCTCAGCGGCTGGTCGAGGAGGTCCGCGCGTGGCGCTCAGCCTCTGCGCGCAGAGCCAATGGGCTCCTCCAGCCAAGCCCCTCCTCCCTGCACCTTTCCCGGCGGGGAGAGGGGAGGGTCGGCCTGGGTTCCCTTCTTAAGAAGTCGCACCGGTCTGTCGAGCTGCGATCGGCGCCTCCAGCCGCCTCTGCCGGAGCGGGCACCGCCGCCCGCGGCCGCGGTGAGTCACTGTTGGGGAACGAGGGGGCGGGCGCGGGTGTGAGAGAATGAATGATGTCAGGAGCGCGCAAGGCGGCGGGCGGGGAGAGCGGGCCGCGGCCGCGGTAAACAGCCAGCGCCGCGCCGGGCCCAGCGGGGCGGGGATTCCCCGCCCTCCGCGCACGGAGCCGCCCGAGCCGGAGCCCCGCCGGTGCTGCAGCGCTGCCGGGAGCGGCCTGGGGGCGGCGGCCGTGGGAGGGACCGGAGAGCAGCTTCCCTCGCGGGACCGCGGCGCGAGAGGGCGAGACGCGGAGCAAACTTTCTAGCGGCTTCGGTTTGCGGGTGGCTGCGGCCGAGGGGTCCGTCCGCCAGCAGATCCTCCGCGGGGTGCTGGAGCCTGTGGCCGGGGAGCAGGTAAGGAGCGCCCGGAGGGGCCGGGGAGGAGGATGGGGTGGGGAGCCGCGCGCCCTGCGAAGCGCGAGGAGTGGGGAGGCGGACGAACCACAGAGACGTGGTTCCAGTCGGGCCCCCACGCGCGCCACCCCAGGGCATCTTTTCTTGATTTTGCCAGATTGAGGATGGATGTGGGGCTGGTTTCTTTGCTTTGAGCATCAGCTCATTCATTTGCAACCATTTCGGGTAACTGGGTCCTGGCGTTGGAAGGACGCTTAGCCCATAGGTGGTCCAGAGACACTCCGGAGAGGGCAAGGCTGAATTCAGGTGGTGAAGGAGGAGGGACTGACTCTTTTTTCCTTTTGAGAGGCACTTGCTGATGATACGTGGACAGTAATGACCCGGCTCTGGGCAGCCCACGCTGAATGAAACATTGCAACGTTTGGCCGTCCCCTTAAGGAAAGACTTGGTTTCTCAGCGCAAATAGGTGGGAGGGAACTGTCTGTCTTTCTGAGAGATGGATAATTGTTACTAACCCGCGGCTACATCTTGAAATAACCGGTGTCAAGTCCTGTAATCTTTTATTGGTCAATCTTCGTCATTCTTCTATTTTATCTTGCCTGCTCTGATATGACCTTAAAACCATTTTGACAGGCATTTTAAATTGGCCAAGAGATCTGTTTAGTGTCTCTTAGGCTGAATCTCATAGGTTAGGTGTGCATTTTGAATTTAAACTTAACTTTTCAAATCCTTGGTTCACCCCTCCTCCCATCTGTTAATCGTGGGTTCTCAGTTACTTGAACACTCCGATCTAGTAAAATGGGACTATATCTAAGGACTTCAGAGGACTGGAGGACGATAGTGCAAAGGAGCTATAATGTCTGGCACAAAGGAGACCTCGGCAAATTACTGTTTATGTATAAATAAGAGGATGTTCCAGGGGCTCAGGTAATAACCAGTTAATTTCCACAAAACTTTCTACTTATAAAGCTGTGCCAGCGGTTCTCAACCTGTGGGTCGCGACCCCTTTGGCGGTCGAACGACCCTTTCACAGGGGTCGCCTAAGACCATCCTGCATATCAGATATTTACATTACGATTCATAACAGTAGCAACATTACAATTATGAAGTAGCAACGGAAATAATTTTATGGTTGGGTCACAACATGAGGAACTGTATTTAAAGGGCCAGAAGGTTGAGAACTACTCTCTGAAGTTTTGTATGTGCAATCCTTGGGCAGGTTCCTAGGAGCAAGAAGTGATGTCTACATTCTGAGTGTGTATACCAGGACGGGAAACACTTCAATGTAAACTCCTGAAAGGTGTTTGGGTCCCACCTCGTATTAAGGGAACTGCCATTTAGTGTTTAAACAAGGTCAGAGCAGTGGCTGGAAGTGAACACCTGGCATTTGGAGGAAGGCTACATGTGTGAAAAATGCTCAAACTTTATCCTTCACCTTTAAAAAAGTATAAGCTGTGCAGACTTTCCTTTTTACAGCCCTTCCCTTGGTTTGATGATAGCCTTGCTTCCCAATAGTCTTCTGGTTGAAGTGTTTTTTTCATGAGTTAATATTTAATTTGATTTCTTTCGTTTCGTTTTTAAGTGAAGCTGGTTGACATAGGAACCTGGAAGGAAACACTTGGGCACCTTTGCATTGCTGTCTCTTGGTCTTCATTTCTCTTCTTGCAGAATCTCATAAAAGCCCTAGGAAATATTTGGAAGAAGCTTAAGCACTTGCTCAGGTTATTAAAAACATTTGTTCTTCTGATTGCTACAACTTTTAGGGTTAAAGGTCACAGGTGCCCCTGTTGAGAGTTCTTGAGCAGTGGCATCCAGAAACCTGACATTAACTAGGTGGTAACTTACTTGCTGAATTACTTTGAATGAGTTACTCAAACTCTCTGGGATTCTTGTGGGACTTTGAAAAAAATGGTATAGGGTAAAATGGAAATAATCTTATATCCATTAACATAGACAATGGAATACAAGTAAGACCTTCTTCTTTTTAAAGAAGTGATACTTTGAAGTGAGATGTTTTCTGTGTGTGTGTGTGTGTGTGTGTGTGTGTGTGTTAAAGAACAATTACTAAGAATTCTAGACAGTTTCAAACTAAAGATAGTCTACCTATCCTTTTTAAAAAATATATTTTTATTTATTTTGGAGAGGGAGAAAGAGATAGAAACATCAATGATGAGAGAGAATCATTGATAAGTTGCCTCCTGTACTCCCCACATTGGGGATCGAACCCACAAGGAGGGCTTGTGCCCTGACCAGGAATCAAACTGTGACCTCCTGGTTCATAGGTTGACACTCAATCACTGAGCCACACCGGCTGGTCAAGTCTACCTATCTTTATCCAATTCTCATATGGGGGAATTGAAGTCTCTATTTCTAACTGCCGCTATCAGACATTTAGTCAATTCATCCAGTTGGTGAACATTTAGTGAGCAACTACCATTCCAGTCACTGTGCTGGGTACTATGGATGCTAAGCGCACTTACTGTCCTTGGGGGTTACAGTCTACTAGAGAGAACCCTTAGGCTTTGATTATGGAAAGGAAAAGAAAGTGTCAAGAAGGAGGAGAGGGGTGGAGCTGGGAGGAAACTAGAAGTGATTACCTTATCTTAGGCTTTTCCCCACTTGATAATGAAAGTTCTAGTGGCATTCTAATGGGTCTTGAAGTGGGGCTCTTAAATTACGGGGCTGAACAATGTAACTATGCCTTGCTTTACCTAGTTTATTATAAGCCAGTTTAGCCTTCAGTTAAATAATTTAAATGTTCTAGGGCAAACTTGTTTAAATGAATTCTGAAGGGTAAATTCAATTCAACCAAGATTTATTTATTGTGAGCAAAGCACTATGGTAGATTTTTGAAAGAATAATCACTGTATGTGAATATTCCAATTCATTAGTATTTCCCCATATTAAGTAGTATGATACTTATAGAAGTTTAAAAGTACAAGTTAAACAAATTAGCCACCACCCAGAAAAACACTTATCACTATAACTTCAAATTCTTTTTTACCCAATGAACATATAACACAAAGAGCGAGCATGTATTGAGCTTACTGTTAGCCAGCCAATGTGCCAGTTGCTCTATACACCGGGATCTCCTGTAATCCTCACTCTAGTCTAGCCCTATGAGGTAGATACTATGATTATCTCCTTTTTTTAAAAAAATATATTTTATTGATTTTTTACAGAGAGGAAGGGAGAGAGATAGAGAGTTAGAAACATCGATGAGAGAGAAACATCGATCAGCTGCCTCTTGCACATCTCCTACTGGGGATGTGCCCGCAACCCAGGTATATGCCCTTGACCGGAACCGAACCCGGGACCCTTCAGTCCGCAGGCCGACGCTCTATCCACTGAGCCAAACCGGTTTCGGCTGATTATCTCCTTTTTATTGAAGAGAAAACTGATTTAGAGAAATTAAGTAACTTTACTGAAGTTACACAGCTAGAAAGTTATTCTCTACAAAACTGGGTTCATTCTCTACATACTACTTTGTAACTTACTTTTTTCCCCCACCCAAATATGGACATCTTTATATTATCAAAATACTCCTACAACATCATTTATAGTTTTCTATTATATATCTAAATCTCAACAGTTCTTTTGTTTCCAGTTTTCACTAATTCATTTTTTAAAATTTTAGTTAATTTTTAGAGAGAGAAAGGGAGGGAGTGAGGGAAGGAAGGAGGGAGAAAGGTGGGGGACAGAGACGGAGAAGGAGAGAAACATTGATTTGTTGTTCCACTTATTTAGGCATTCATTGGTTCATTCTTGTGTGCCTTGACTGGGATCCACCTGCATCTAACCAACTGAGCTACCTGGCCAGGGCAGTTTTCACTATATTTAGCAACTCTGTATTAAATATCCTTCTACCTATATCTCTGGACACATCCATGATTATTTTAGTCATTTTAAAAAAGTGATTTATAATGTTTAATTTATCTGCCCTTTAAAAAACCATACTCAGAATTAGAAAGCTTTCTCCTTTTTAAAATTTAAGAGTTTTGGTTTCTGTGTCCCTTTAGTGTTTCTAATAAGATGTCAGCAATAGGATCAACATTCTCTGTGGAGCTGCACAATAGGTCAATAGCTCATTACACAAGGGGTTTATCTGATGGAAACGGAACACACAGGCTTTCTGAAAGAACTGTTTGGGTTTGTGTTATCGTTGTTAGCCCCATGGAGCAGTGCTGACCGTGCCAAGCAGCTCTCGAAAATAAAAACGACTTCTTCCGTTTGCTTCCTTAGGTACCCAGTAAGGTGGACAGGTTACATTTTTCAGATATTGCGTTTAGCAGATTTATCACTAGGTTTAAAATAAAGTCCATAAATTTTAATTAGGTCACCTTTTTTCTTTAAAAAGAAAAAATTTTACACATTTGTGGGTTGATCTCTTGAAAGGTATACCATTAGTAAGACATTTTGGGTTGATTTAATGAATTCATTAGCTAATTTTCATTTTGTTCTGTGGCTAGAGCGTCCTGGGTTCAATTCCGGTCCAATCAGTGTGTTTCTCTCACATTGCTGTTTCTCTCTGTCTTTCCCTCTCTCTTCCACTCTCTCAAAAATCAATGGAAAAATGTCCTCGGGTGAGGATTAAAAAAAAAAATAAATAAATATTCTCAAGTTTTACTATAATATCATGCCCTCTTTGCTACTCCAAGTCAAAAATTTTAATGGTGCTTTGGGTTTATTTTTCCATTTTCAGTGCTAGTTACTTTATCCTGATGGTTTTGATAAAGGATGCTGGAATATGAGTGGTGTCCAGTTCAGCCTCTTCATACAGAAACCATGATCAGTTCAATTTATTAATTTCTAATAATGACTTGTAATTGGAAGTAGAATTTAGAGAAATAGTTAATAGAATTATATGTACATAGGATAATCCCTTATTTGCTGAGTGGTTTTTCCTTACTGCCAAACACCAATTCGATTACTTGCTTACAATTCAAAATTCAGCCTTACAGTTTTGTGTCTTAGTGTCATAGTTGCTTAAAACTTTCGAACCAACTTGTGCACATTCTTAGATTTTTTTTGAAAAAGAAGAAGCAGCATTAACTGGATTGAGGCCCTTGTATGTGCATCTTTTAAAAATATATATGTATATTTTTATTGATTTCAAAGAGGAAGGGAGAGGGAGAGAGAGAGAAGCATCAATGATGAGAGAGAATCATCTAGTAGACTGTAACCCACTATTGGGGGATTGCGTCCACAACTCGGCATGTGCCCTGACTGGCATCTAAGACTTCCTGGTTCATAGTTTGGTTAATGCTCAACCACTGAGCCATGCCAACCGAGCGTTTGTGCATCTTTTCTTTCATTATACCCCTTTGTACTGTTTTAAAAATTTAAATAAAATCACATAGTAAAATTGTTAAATGGGAGGGGAATGAAAGGTAATAAATTCAAGGCCCAAGAGGCAGAAAAGACAGCCAACTACTAAAAGTCAAGTCTGGTGAAACGACAGAAGGGCTCTTCAGGTATTTGCCACTTCTCGGCCTGGTAGGCCTGGGCTGAGGATGGGTAGTGATACATTTCTGCTGTGGGAAGGGAGATGCCTAGGTGTCAGGGCCAACCTCAGGCAACATTGAACAGGAGCTGAAATACCGACCTTAAGCATCCTCAACTCTAAGTTTGCCCACCATACTTGCCCACCCCCAGAAAGTGCTCTGTGATGATCTGAATAAAGGCGAATTACTGTTCAATTGAAGCTGTGGAACTGGAGGTATCGTATTTATGGAAAATTGAGGAATAAGCATCCATCCCTGCACTTTAATTCACCTCTTTGAATTAAGATGATTAGCAATGCAAAATACATGATAAGAAATAAACTTTTAGAAAGCTTTTCTACAAATTGGGAGGGGCTGAAGGGAGGCGTGGCCCAGAGGTGGGAAAAGAACTGCGGAGAGGAAGATGGGACGAAGCCAAATGCACATTCCTCGAGGGGTGCGTGTCCTCTCAAGGCCTGGGAACCGGCTCCTCCTGTTGGAACCGGAGCCATGTGGTATGATGCTCGAGGGCCTGGCAGGGGTGTCGGCTGTCTCTCGGCTGCTTTGCCCATGACAGTCCTGGGAAGCCACCTCTTGACATGCACCCCAGCTACGTGGGTTAAGGATACTTCTCCTTATCTGGGAACTATTTTCATTAGGTAGTCTCATCTACAGCTGGATACACTGTGAAGGAACGAGCTGTTTTATTTAGGGGTAGGGAAGAGGATCAAAGAGTAAATGGTTTTGGGTCATGGACTGCTTAACTCATGGGGGTGCCATGGAGGGGGGGAATACCTTTAGATAGCACCCCATGTCCAAAGAGTTGTGGAGACCTTTCAGAAAAAGACTGGCAGCAGTAGTTGGAAGTGAAGGTAAGCCTTTGAAACGGGCCACAGAGAGAGGCCAAACACTCAAGTTGGTTCTCCAAGCTTCCTCAAACACAGAGCTGGAGGCAGGGAAGTAAGATGGCGAGGGTTAAATAATGGTGTAGGGCCTCTGAGATAGGAGTGAGTGGAGAGCCAGTGAAATGCTGTCTTCATCTTCAGACAGGCCTGCAAGACAGAAATTGTGTTATCTCCACTGTGGAGGTAGCAGCCTGTAGAAAGGTTAGTGTACTCAAGGCTGCAGAGCCGGCAGGAGGTGGAGCAGAGCCAGCGGATTCTAATGCCCAAGATCCTTCATGGCTTTCGGTAAGGTCTCCACTGGTTTCCGAGGTGTGGCTGGTTTGTTGGGATATGTTTTTTGCACGGGATTGTATGTCTACCACCCCATTTCCTGGAATGTTTCTCTGGGCTGTGCTGCCTAAAGATCATTAAGTAATGCCACAAAGCCTGCCTGCTTCCTTAGGCCAGCACAGACCTGAGTCCTAACACCACCACTACTTACCAGTAGGTGACCGGGGGCAACTTTCCCAGATGAATCTCCATTTCCTGGCTGTGAAATGGAAATAAAGTAGTATTTACTTCATAAGATGAATGTATGAGCGATAATGACTTTCTGTGGCTAAAACATTGAGAATAATGCCTGACTCGTATTAATATGGAGTTGCTTAGCTATTGTTATTTTATTTTTTGCACAATAAGCTGCACCTCTAACTTTGAAAACAAAGGGCTCAATCTTATTACCTAAAAAAATGAGATTATTACAGTATTTCTCATTAAGGTGGCTTCCATATTTTAGGATTAGAGTATCTATTTGTCACATCTTGCCTTGTACTGGTAGGGTCCGGATCCTACTCCACGCTCCCCTCCTCCTTTCCTTCCGGGTTAAAATGAAAATATTGAAGTTGATTGTACACTGCCATTGAATTCAAGAACTTTTATAAGAAGTTTATGAGATCACTGTGAATGCTGGAAAGCTTTCAGAGCTGCAATCACAATATGCCGGGCCTCTCAGCGGATGCTTGTTGGTGTAGCACAAATGCTACTATCCTTGCAGAGCTCAGCCTTCTGAGGAGTATTGTACCATGAACACCACTGTCCCAGAAAATGCCGGGGCCATTAAGAATCACAGACCCTACTGTCCTCCCCAATGCTCTGCGTCTTTCTTTAGGAGGCCTGAGACGGTGTATGTAACACAGCTGCAGCTGCTGCTGTTTTCTGAGATTTGCATTTGTTCAGCGGGTTGCTTCATCATCCATTTATTGCTTACCGAACTTTAATACCAACAAAGGGCGTTGTTTATGTTAAATTATATATATATCTGTATATCTGAGTGTGTGTGTGTGTGTGTGTATTAGCCCCATGGAGCAGTGCATATATCCTCTATGATAGATTAGTTAGTGCTGAGAAATACATTCCCTTGGTATATAGCTTGATTGGCAAGTTATGAGCAGCAAACAGGAACATTTAAAAGTTTACTTTGAACAGATACTTACAGAGCTTACTATATGTGAGGATTTGTTTTGAGCACTTAGAACTGTTAGTTATTTACTCCTCCTAAATCACTGTGCAGCAGATATTATGCCCATTTTAGGGTCTCTATTTGAAACAGAGGTTAAATCACTTGCCTGTGGTCACACAGAAGAATTAGGTTCTGAAGCAGACTGTTTGGCTTTCAGAGTTACTAACCACTACACTTGACCGTGGAATCTAGTGTGTATCTCACAGTTTGGGCCCTTTCAATTTGTAACTTTATCAAAGGAAAAGTCACACCTGTTCAAACAACTTATGATTGTCGAACTCCTTATGATTTACTGTGTGGAGGATTACAACTGGGTCATAGATTTTTCGCTCTTGTTATTGAAAGATACCAACGCTATATTTTCAATATGGTATGACCAAACATTTCTGTCTAAAAGCTTCTGAGTGCACTATCAGGCCTGGTGGTGGTCTGGGAAGGGGGCGATGTATTCTCCCCTTCCACTGTTCGGCACACTCAGCTCAGCGAGAAGAGCTGCAGATTACACCGACTATGCTAGCAGTATTTAATTTTGTTTTTAGTTCCAGGGCTTTCACCTATTATAAATTAAAGTAGTTAAATATCCTTATTTGAGGAGAGTAGCTTGTACAGGTGAAATTATTTGGCTGTTTTCTCATTACGATTGAAGACAGAAGACAGAATAATGGTCCCCCAGAGATGGTCACATCTTAATCTCCAGAACATGGCAAGGGGGAAGTAGAGGGGCCGATGGAATTAGGTTGCTAATCACATGATGCTACGACTTGGAGACTACCCTGGGTTTTCTGGGTGGACCCAGTGAAATCACGAGGATCCTTGGAAATGGAAAAGGGAAGCAGAAGAGTCAGAACCAGAGAGTTGGCATCATTAGAAAAACTCAGACAGCCATTGCTGGCTCTGTAGGTGGAAGGGGGCCATGTGCCAAGGATTACACAAGGTGTCTAGAAGCTGGAAAAGGCGAGAAAATGTTCTCCCCTAGATTCCAGAAAGAATGCAGCCCTGCTGACACTTGGTGTTAGCCCAGACAGGCCTGTTTTATACTTCTGACCTCCGGAACTGTAAAAAGATAAATTTGTTTTGTTTTAAGCCACTAAATTTGTAGTAAGTTGTTACAGGAGTAACAGGAAATGAATACAGAGTGTTACTAGAACAGTCTACGTTTTGATTTGTTCCTTAAGCCAGCCCTGGGAAAGGGCTGCCTAATCTCATGATGTAGTTTCTAGTCCCTTACCTCTCTTGTCTAGGAAGTTCTCAAGACATGGCTTTGTGGGTGTAATGCCCTTCATGACTGACTCATTTGCTTGCATTTTATCCTCCTCAAGCAATTATTGGTTAATAACTTATTTTTCCCTGTCAATATTCCATAGCAGATGAAGGTGTCTTGGCTATGTTCATGATCAAGTAACTTCCTTCACCAGTAATCTCCCAGCAATCTTGATAAATTAATATATTCATGTTTTCTGTTGCATCCTTGTTAATACAAATCAGATATCCAGAGCTTATCTCTCCTGGGTGAACCGATAAAATAGTTTCTGAGCTTACAAAGACCCGACCCTGGACCAGTTGCTGACCTGCCCCCAGAATGTAACCATCCTCTAAGAACCCATAGCAGTGGATTTCATACCAAAAAAATGTCCTTGGCCCCTGGGCAAGCCACTGTTCTCACAAACTTCTCAAGATAATTGCCTTGGATTTCACAAATGGATTGACTTTTTAAAATACCTGCACTGCACAGATGGCTGAAACAGGGTCCAAGCCATCCTTAATCCTTTCTGAAATTGATTAATGCATTCAACACAGTTTTTTGAGCACTTGCTTTATGCTAGACATTATTTTTGATTCTAGGGATTCAGTCAAGGTTTCTTCCTTAATGGAGATTGAGTTTATGTGTTGAGAGAGAAAAGAGTGTTTGTTGAAAAGGGAGGTTGAGCAGATGATAAGTGAGTAAAACCAATAAACACAAGATAAGTGCAGATTTGGACTTCTTCAAAGGAAACAGTGAAACAGTAGAGAGTGGGAAACCTGTAATAGCGTCGTCAGGAAAGGTTTGTTGGAAGAGGTCAGACTTGCACTAAGATAAGAAGGATAAGTAGACCCAGTAGAGGGAAGAGCATGCGCATCTGCCTGGGGAGGGAAAGCGCTTGGTCACACAGGGAGAGGGAGGGAGGCCAGTCTGGCATCAGGGTCTGGGCAGAAGAGGGGTGAGAGACGAGGTGGCGAAGCAGGCAGGACCAGGTTGGGGAGGGCTTGCAGACCTGGGAGTGTGAGTCTCATTCCAGATGGAATGAGCGGGCATTGTGAAGTGATACAAGAAGGAGAGGGATATGATCTGAGTTACATTTGTAACATCTAGTTTAGCTGCTGCTGGGGGGAGTAGGAAGGGATAAGAGTAAGGAGACCAGTTATGAAGTTCTTGGTAGCATTCTACACGAGAAGCGGTGTGGCCTGGTGTAGAGGGGTAGTATTGGAAGTGGGGAGCAGTGGATGGATTTGAGAGGTTTGGAGATAGAATCAACAAGACTTACGGAGATAGGTTTGGATGGGTGACACGAGAGAATAGGAGAAATCAAGCAGAACTCCTTGTGTTTTGGTGGGTGACGGGGGTGTTGTAGGGAATAGAGTTCTGTTTTGGCCAGTGGTTAGTTGAGTTGCCTATTAGTCATCTTAATGGGGGTGGATGTCCAATGGCCAGCGGTGATTGAGAGACCTACATTCAGGGACAAGATCAGGGCGAGAGTTATGCCAGCCTGGAAGTGGTATATAAGGTTATGGGAAATCTAGAATCACCTGGGGAGATTTTGTAGGCAGAGCAGAGAGATAGCGATCAGGCCCCGGAGGAATAACAGAGTTATAGATCAAGTCGGAGACCGTGGAGTAAGCAGTGAGTAGGAGGAAGACCAAAAGAGCCGTGTTACAGACGCCAACATTATCACGTGTTTAAAGCAAGGTGGAGTAATCGTTTCTGTTGTAAGATCTTGAGGAGTTGAGTAAGATGAGAACACAGCGTCCGTTGGGTTTTGCAATGTGGAGAATTTCTCTAAACGGTGATCTTGTCAGGCCATACTTAGAGGAGTGATTTAAAGCACAGACGAAGGGACCTCCAGCATCCCCTGTGGGGAACTTTCCTCACTCCCTTCTCCCCTTCACCTGTGTGGGGAGGTGTCCCCTCTTTGTTCCCGAGTCCTTAGGCCTTTCTCTGTCACTGGAGTCTATACCATAATATGATTTTTCTGTTGCAATTATGTTCCTTCTAGAATTTTTTTTTTTGTGTGTATTTCCTAGCGTGATGCAGACATGTTTCTGAATTAATGAGCTGAGTACTCTCAAACACTACTTTTTGGTTTGTATTAGTTACACCTGGGTTGTATCAGGCAGAGGCCAGTGAAGAGCAGGTTTTCCTGATTCCCAGTCTGCTCCCTCTGCCTTCTATAGCTGAGGATGGCTTTGGCCCAGGATTGTGCCCCTCCCTCCTCCTCTCCCCCTCCTCCCGCCTTCACCTCACCAGTTGTCAGTGCTTGATTTGGAAGGTTCGCTTAGCTCAGTGGTCGGCAAACTCATTAGTCAACAGAGCCAAATAGCAACAGTACAACGATTGAAATTTCTTTTGAGAGCCAAATTTTTTAAACTTAAACTATGTAGGTAGGTCCATTGTTATTAACTTAATTAGGGTACTCCTAAGGCTTAGGAAGAGCCACACTCAAGGGGCCAAAGAGCCGCATGTGGCTCGAGAGCCGCAGTTTGCCGACCACGGGCTTAGCTCTATTCCTCTCAGACCTCCTACCTTCTCGGGAGTCACATGTGAAAACTTATGAAAATCACTTTCGTGCTCCAGAAACCTCATCTCTTCCCACCCCTGCGTTCTTTCGGTGAAGTCACTGCAGTTACTTCATACATTTCACCATTTTCAAAACTGGATTTGCCCCATTGCATACTTAAATGTCTTAAAGGCCTGGTAGCAACTGTCCTTAGCAACTCAAAAGGGTGCTTTTTATCAACTTCTCCTTTTTTGCCCCCCTTGGTAGGTATTTTCCCAGCAAGGCTGTGTGGAAGTGTTTTTTTCTTCTACACGAATATCGCTTTGTTTTCCACTTCGTTATCCTCCTGTTGCAACACCCCAATTATACCAGTTGCTGTGGAGCTGTTAAGTGTATTGCTAACAATGGAGCTTATTCCTTTAGGTGGAAGAATAGAAGCAAGAGGAGGATTTTAATTTTGTTTTTGTGCAAATGTTTCCTAGTAGCAAAAATAACTAAGTGATACTAGAGACCGTGGTGCAGAAATGTCTATATGGGATCGACTGATGTTTTTAGAAAGGATTGCTTTTCTTAATTAAATAAAATATTTACTTAAGCTTCTGGTCCTATTAGAGATTAATTTTATATTTTAATCATGGACTGTCTTTTAATATCCTTTGTTTAATAGGATGTTGCCTCGTCGGGACAAAATGTTTTGTAGATTTCATCTTTTAAAATTTATTTCTTAAAACCTTAAAAAAAAAAAAAAACACTTTACTGCCGTGGCTGGTGTGGTTCAGTTGGTTGAGCACCATCAGGTGCACCTAAATTGCCGGTTTGATTCCTGGTCAGGGCACATGCTCAGGTTGCAAGCTTAATTCCCATCGATGTTTCTCTCTCTCCCTCTCCACCTTCCTCTCTCTTTTCTCTTTCCTCTCTTTCTTCCCCTACCCCCTCTCTCTAAAATGAATAAAAAAATAAGATCTAACTTACATTTTTTTAAAAAAGCCACATTTAATAGAGTACTGAGGGAAAGAAGTATTTTTTGTTTTAATCCACATAACTTTTATATCTAGACAAGGATATTAGCGAATTATATACTTACTAGTGGCCTGGTGCACAAAATTTGTGCATGGAGGAGGGGAGGGGAGTCCCTCAGCCTGGCCTGCACCCTCTCGCAACCCAGGACCCCTTGGGGGATGTCCGACTACTAATTTAGGCCTAAACTGGCAGTCGGACATCCCTCTTGCAATCTGGGATCGCTGGCTCCTAACCACTCTGCCTGCCTGATCGCCCCTAACTGCTCGCCTCCCTGCCTTCCTGATCACCCCTAACTGCCTCTGCCTCAGCCCCTGCTGCCGCAGCTTCATCCGGAAGGACATCGGAAATGACGTCCAGAAGGTCGTTCAGCTGTCTGGTCTAATTAGCACATTATGCTTTTATTATTATAGATATGCATACATATACACACATATGTGTATATATTTGTGTATATATTTTTTCCAACTAAACATAGTTTCGAACTTGCCAAATATCTTGATGCTGTAGAACACTGGTTCTCAGCCTTCCTAATGCCTCGACCCTTTAATACAGTTCCTCATGTTGTGGTGACCCCCAACCATAAAATTATTTTCGTTGCTACTTCATAACTGTAATTTTGCTACTGTTATGAATCGTAATGTAAATATCTAATATGCAGGGTGTATTTAGGCGACCCCTGTGAAAGGGTCGTTGGACCCCCAAAGGGGTGGAGACCCACAGGTTGGGAACCGCTGCTGTAGAAAGACACATAGTTGTTGTTGTAGGCAAGTCAGAAGAATTGTCATCTTCCCATCTCCTCATGTTACATTTTCACTAAGATGTGTTTCCCTGTGAAGATGCCTGACCCGGCTCCTCCTAAGTGGGCAGAAGCTATTTCCAGGGCGGCGAAACGGTTTGCTGTTCGACTCGAAACGCCTCGCCCTGCCTCTAGTTTGATTTCCCTCTGCCCAGTGTACTTGCTCAGCTCTCGTTCACGTCCGCTTTCCCCCTGCCTGTGGATGGCGTACATCCTAGACCGTTCCATGGCCTCTTCTCTCGATTAGCAGCTCAGTTATTGACGCACCTGAAGGGAGGAGCAGCAGCCACTGGAATTAAGAAAGGAAAGGTCTTTCAAACTCTTGGACTTCTTGAGTAAAAAATGTCATTTTGATATTCAATCTTACATGTAAAAAATATTCTTTCCCCATCCCATCCCCCTTAATATCAAGGTTATTATTATAAAAACTCTAAAAATCCTAAAATTTTTATAGTTGACCATAGATTTTGGAGAAAATTCTGACAGGTTATGCTCTGGGACTAAGGAACCTTGAAGTGGTTTTAAATGAAAGTAAGAGTTAGTAAATTGCTGGGATTGGAGACCATCTCTTGGGGTTAATCTCTAGAAAAGGGTCCCGGCCCACCCTTTGGTATATCAAGAGAATGAAAGTTGGTGAAGAGGAAGGGCTTGGCAAGAGCCAGCGAACACCTATTCTGTGCCAGCTGGGTGTACTCTTGTACACAAACAGACACGGTCCTCCCCTTTGTGGAGCCCGCGGCCCCGAGTGGGAGACAGCCAGTGAAAAAAGGAAACAGGCACATAACCACAGCCTGAGAAAGCAAAAGATGGGGGAGACCTATGCTAGACAGTGGTCAGGAAAGTACCTCTTTGAGGAAGGAACATTAAACTTGAGAAGGATGAGAAGATGTAGTTGGAATCCAAGCAAAAAATCCATGCTGTTGGTTGTGTATCAGGTGAGACTAGGTTAGGTAATTTGTTCCGTGTAATTTAGCCAATTAGTAGCAAATATAAAGTGCACTGAATTTCTCTGTCAGTGTTTCTCAACATTTTGTTTTCGTTGTTGTCTTTGTAGACAGGTTTTCCTATTTCCTCCGGCTCTGTCCCTGCCCCCGCCCCCCTAAATTATAATGTCTTTTGGAAGATCACAAACCATTTTTTTTTCACCCTTAGAGCACCAATTTTCACCATGGAGAATGCACACTCTACCAGTTATTGTCTGTGGGGCTTGTTTGGGGACAATCAGAAATAGACTTTTGTTGGGTTTAATCTAGTGTCCTTGGATCTTCAACTGGATTTTAAGTTCCTTGAGATGGAGACCATCTCTAGTAGGGACAGCCGTAGTAATAGATGATGCCACTTACATGGTACTTTTTTTTTTTTTAAATTAGCCATGAGGTTGGGAGGGGTAGAATAAAAGTAAAGCAAGAAAAAACCTTAAATAGTGTAGTTAGTCTAATTTTATATTTAAGTATATTTTTATCGATTTCAGAGAGAAAGGGAGAGGGGGAGAGAGATAGAAACATCAATGGTGAGAGAGAATCATTGATCTGCTGCCTTCTGCATGCCCCTGCTGGAAAGGTGGCGATTCATCAGTGTCTTTAATCCAGTTTGGTGCCATTTCCAGGACACTCCGGAAAGAACCAGGTTCAGGAAGGCGGTGATTGTCAGGGGGAGGAGTTCAGGGTGTATTGGGCATCGCAAAGTTGCAAACTTAGGAAGATTAATTTGGCAGACTCATCCCATACGTTTCTGAAGTGCGATGACAATTGTGACAAGGGATAAAAAGGAAAAACCTGACTCATAATGGTTTCTTTATTTCAGAAGCAGCATAACATTTATTTGCAAAAATAACTTTGTAGGCACCAAGAAGAAAAGTAAACTAAAGATATAGAGTACTAGTAACTTTTTGGAGAAGGAAATTAGGGTGATGATAATGGTTCTTTATCACTGAGTTTCTTCTATCATTAAGGTGGAGATTATACACGTCTAAAAGACATGGGTTTGTTAAGGATAATTCATGTTATATATTTTATGTTGGGAGGAATATATTTGAAGGAAGCTATATTCTGGATCTTCTTCTCTGTATCTCTCTCTGTGTGTTAATATGTGTGTGAGAGAGAATTTAGATGAAGCTAGTTCTGGTTATTTGGCAAACAGTGATGGAAACTGGAGTAAAGAGTACTTATCTTGCCCTGACCGGTTTGGCTCAGTGGATAGAGCATCGGCTTGTGGACTTAAGGGTCCCGGGTTTGATTCCAGTCAAGGGCATGTACCTTGGTTGCGGGCACATCCCCAGTGGGGAGTGTGCAGGAGGCAGCTGATCGATGTTTCTTACTCTCTATCCCTCACCCTTCCTCTCTGTAAAAAATCAATAAAATATATTTTTTAAAAAGAATACTTAACTTAATGAACTGTCTTTTAATTTTCAGTTGTGCAGTCAATGAATTTTAGAGGTAGGCCCAGTCTGTCAAACAGACTTAATAAATTTTACAGTGATTGCTTCCTTTTATTGTTTCTCCATCGACCATTAGTCACATACCCAGTGGTGTAATGTAAACTACATTTTCCCCTTCTCTTAATCTTTCTTTTTTGTTGTATTGTTTTCCTTCTTAACAAATCAGTTGCCTTTAGTAGGCAAGCATGGAGCAGAAAAATTATGAAACAGCAGCCAGAAGGATAAAATTTATAAAAGTCCTTTCTAAATGGTTTAATAGAAAAGACAAAATAAAGGTAATATATGATGTCAGTCCCTAAATTTCATTTCTGTTCTTTTTTTTTTTTTTTTTTAAAGAGGGAAGGAGAAGCCAGGGAGAGAGAGATTGACTCCCACACTCGCCCCCACTAGACCAGGAATCGAACCCACAGTCTTTTGGTGCATGGGACAATGTTCCAACCAACTGAGCCACGCTGGTCAAGGCTCATTTGTGTTCATTTTTTACCCCATTTGCACAAGCAGTTGAGCCCCTGCTTTACTCTGCCATCATCAATAAGGAAATGAGGCTGGTTTTGTTTGTTTGTTTGTTTGTTTTAAATGATGTACTTGAAACATTTCTAAAATGCTATTTGTAAAACTTAGGGTTGCGTACATACTTTTTTATGTAAGTAATTAACTGGGTATTTTTGAATTCTAAGACTCCTTTGACATCTTCTGACATAAAACTGAAAAAGAAGGAAAGATTGACAAAATGCTTTTTTAAAAAATATATTTTTTTATTGATTTCAGAGTGGGGAGAGAGAGAAACATCAGTGATGGGAGAGAATCGTTGATTGGCTGCCTCCTGCAAGGCCCCTACTGGGGATCAAGCCCACAACCCAGGCATGTGCCCTTGATCGGAATTGAACCCAGGACCCCTCAGTCCGCAGGCCAGTGCTCTATCCATTGAGCCACACCAGCTGGGGTGACAAAATGCTTTTTTTTTTTAATATATATTTTATTGATTTTTTACAGAGAGGATGGGAGAGAGATAGAGAGTCAGAAACATCGATGAGAGAGAAACATCGATCAGCTGCCTCCTGCACACCCCCTACTGGGGATGTGCCCGCAACCCAGGTACATGCCCCCGACCGGAATCAAACCTGGGACCCTTCAGTCCACAGGCCGACGCTCTATCCGCTGAGCCAAACCGGTCTTGGCACAAAATGCTTTTTAAAAAAATATATTTTTATTGATTTCAGAGAGAAAGGGAGAGGGGGAGAGAGAGATAGAAACATCAATGATGAGAGAGGATTGCTGATCTGCTGCATTCTGCATGCCCCTACTGGGATCTAGCCCACAACCTGGGCATGTGCCCTGACCTGGAATCCAAGTGTGACCTCCTGGTTCATAGGTCAATGCTCAACCACTGAGCCACACTGGCCAGGTGACAAAATGCTTTTTTTGAATCACTTGCCGTCAAAAAATATTTTTATTTATTTAAATGAGATTAGATTATATTCTAAAGAGAATTTGGGTTGACTCTTTAAACATAACCAGAATTTAATAAATAAAGCTCTCTGATGAGCCGGCTTTATTATTAACTATTTGTTTATAAGCCATGAGTATTACTAGCAGTTTCTAAATATTGTTTCTGGAAATGGAAGCTGTGGAAGTAGTGTAGTGTCAGCGGAGAATTGCCATGGACACAGTTGTCAGTGAGATGCAGAAGAAGCTGAGGGTGTGACTACAAGGGAAAACTGGAGGTGGAGCTCTGAGATCTAGTCCTTGGTCCGCATCCTTTCTATGGCTGCGTTCACAGGAAAACGCTCAACACCCTTTACCCTTTGGATTGGGACTGAAGAGTAAAATTACTGTGCAGTGGAGCGCTACTTTACAAAAGGCATTTGGGTGACCAGCCAGTTTCCCCATGTAATTATGAACTACAGATAGAATCCACAGAAGCCCTCAGGAGGCTGTTTGAAATTGAGATGTTTTAATTTAAAATCACATGGAACTTTGCAAATGGCAGAAAAATATCTTTTGGGACCCGGCCATTGTTTCTGTAGTCAGATTTCTGTCTTATTGGCAGATACATTTCATGTTAGCTTCATCTTCTTAGCTGATAGCAAGGCTGTTGGTTCCTTGAGGCACAGGCTTGGGAACTTGTCACTTAGGGAGCTCCAGGAAAGGGAGCCTTTGGCTGTGAGAATACTCTGAAGGGATGTTGTAAAGATGTCATCTTGGAAGCAAAGTAGATCTTATGTGTAGTTTCATCAGGGTACAGTTTTGCAGATGGCACATAGTAGATTGGTGCTAAGCCCCTCCCTATATGTGCTTGGGCTGCATGCTGAATAAAGCCTTTAATGTCAGCAGGCATAGGATGTGCCCTGCCATCTGGTATACAAAGCATCGCCTTCATGTCTGCTGGAATGAATATGGACATAGACTATGAAAACCTGTGGGGGCAACGATGGAATTACAGATCTGAACATGTCACAGCACAAATAGGAGTGTTGCCTTGACCACAGATGTTGTTTCATCAGCATTAAGCAGTGTTTAGAATGTTCTCTACATTTAGAAGCCTCAAGTGCTTTTGAATTATAAGGCGAATTTAGATCAATGGTTGTGCTTGAGCAAATTGTCATTTGTGTGTGTGTGTGTGTGTGTGTGTGTTTTAATCCTCACCTATAGAGTGAGGCCATTTTTATTTTTCCATTGATTTTTAGAGAGAGTGGAAGGGGGGAGGAGGGAGAGAGAGAGAGAGAAACATTGATGTGAGAGTGACATTGATTGGTTGCCTCCCACATGCGCCAGTAAGGGTTTGGATCGAACCTGAAATCCTCTAGTGCACAGGCCAATGATCTAACCACTGGGCACGCTGGCCAAGGCCATTGTCATTTGTTCTTTTTTTTTTTTTTTTTTAATAATTTTTATTTCTTAAAGAATTACAAAGAGTATTACATATGTCTCCTTTTTTCCCCACCTTGACATTCCCCCGACCCCCACCCCCCACCCCCCCCCCCCGCCCCGTGTCTTGTGTCCATTGGTTAATCTTATCTGCATGCATATAAGTCCTTCAGTTGGTCTCTTAATCCCCCCCGCAACCCTCCCCAGGCTTCCCACTGTAGTTTAACATTCTGTTCAATGTTGCTCTGCTTCTGTATCTACCCCTGTTCATCAGTCCATACTGGTCCCCTTTATTTGTCCCAACCTCACTGGAGTAGTCTCAACCTCACCAGGGCCGTCTGAGCCTCACCAGGGCCGTTTCAACCTCACCGGGGCCGTCCCTACCTCACGGGGGCCGTTTCAACTTCACCGGGATCGTCCCTACCTCACGGGGGCCGTTTCAACCTCACCGGGGTCGTCCCTACCACACCGGGGCCGTTTCAACCTGACCCGGGTTGTCCCTACCACACCGGGGCCGTTTTGACCTGACCAGGGTCGTCCCTACCTCACGGGGGCCGTTTCAACCTCACCGGGGTCGTCCCTACCTCACGGGGGCCGTTTCAACCTGACGGGGTTGTCCCTACCACACCGGGGCCGTTTTGACCTGACCAGGGTTGTCCCTACCTCACGGGGGCCGTGTCAACCTCACCGGGGTCGTCCCTACCACACCGGGGCTGTTTCGACCTGACCAGGGTCGTCCCTACCTCACGGGGGCCGTTTCAACCTCACCGGGGTCGTCCCTACCTCACGGGGGCCGTTTCAACCTGACCGGGGTTGTCTCTACCACACCGGGGCCGTTTCGACCTGACCAGGGTTGTCCCTACCTCACGGGGGCCGTTTCAACCTCACCGGGGTCGTCCCTACCACACCGGGGCCGTTTCGACCTGACTGGGGTCGTCCCTACCTCACGGGGGCCGTTTCAACCTCACCGGGGTCGTCCCTACCACACCGGGGCCTTTTCGACCTGACCAGGGTCGTCCCTACCTCACGGGGGCCGTTTCAACCTCACCAGGGTCGTCCCTACCTCACGGGGGCCGTTTCAACCTGACCGGGGTTGTCCCTACCACACCGGGGCCGTTTTGACCTGACCATGGTCGTCCCTACCTCACGGGGGCCGTTTCAACCTCACCGGGGTCGTCCCTACCACACCGGGGCCGTTTCGACCTGACTGGGGTCGTCCCTACCTCACGGGGGCTGTTTCAACCCCACTGGGGTCGTCCCTACCACACCGGGGCCGTTTCAACCTGACCGGGGTTGTCCCTACCACACCGGGGCCGTTTCGACCTGACCGGGGTCGTCCCTACCTCACGGGGGCCGTTTCAACCTCACCGGGGTCGTCCCTACCTCACGGGGGCCGTTTCAACCTCACCGGGGTTGTCCCTACCACACCGGGGCCGTTTCGACCTGACCAGGGTCGTCCCTACCTCACGGGGGCCGTTTCAACCTCACCGGGGTTGTCCCTACCTCACGGGGGCCGTTTCAACCTGACCGGGGTTGTCCCTACCACACCGGGGCCTTTTCGACCTGACCGGGGTCGTCCCTACCTCACGGGGGCCGTTTCAACCTCACCAGGGTCGTCCCTACCTCACGGGGGCCGTTTCAACCTCACCGGGGTTGTCCCTACCACACCGTGGCCGTTTCGACCTGACCAGGGTCGTCCCTACCTCACGGGGGCCGTTTCAACCTGACTGGGGTCGTCCCTACCTCACGGGGGCCGTTTCAACCTGACCGGGGTTGTCCCTACCACACCGGGGCCGTTTCGACCTGACCAGGGTCGTCCCTACCTCACGGGGGCCGTTTCAACCTCACCGGGGTCGTCCCTACCACACCGGGGCCGTTTCGACCTGACTGGGGTCGTCCCTACCTCACGGGGGCTGTTTCAACCCCACTGGGGTCGTCCCTACCACACCGGGGCCGTTTCAACCTGACCGGGGTTGTCCCTACCACACCGGGGCCGTTTCGACCTGACCGGGGTCGTCCCTACCTCACGGGGGCCGTTTCAACCTCACCGGGGTCGTCCCTACCTCACGGGGGCCGTTTCAACCTCACCGGGGTTGTCCCTACCACACCGGGGCCGTTTCGACCTGACCAGGGTTGTCCCTACCTCACGGGGGCCGTTTCAACCTCACCGGGGTCGTCCCTACCACACCGGGGCCGTTTCGACCTGACTGGGGTCGTCCCTACCTCACGGGGGCCGTTTCAACCTCACCGGGGTCGTCCCTACCACACCGGGGCCTTTTCGACCTGACCAGGGTCGTCCCTACCTCACGGGGGCCGTTTCAACCTCACCAGGGTCGTCCCTACCTCACGGGGGCCGTTTCAACCTGTCCGGGGTTGTCCCTACCACAGCGGGGCCGTTTCGACCTGACTGGGGTCGTCCCTACCTCACGGGGGCTGTTTCAACCTCACCGGGGTCGTCCCTACCATACCGGGGCCGTTTCGACCTGACCAGGGTCGTCCCTACCTCACGGGGGCCGTTTCAACCTCACCGGGGTCGTCCCTACCTGACGGGGGCATTTTCAACCTGACCGGGGTTGTCCCTACCACACCAGGGCCGTTTCGACCTGACCAGGGTCGTCCCTACCTCACGGTGGCTGTTTCAACCTCACCGGGGTCGTCCCTACCACAACGGGGCCGTTTCGACATGACCGGGGTCGTCCCTACCACACCGGGACCGTTTCAACCTCACCGGGGCCATCCCGACTTCACCGGGGCCATCCCAGCCTTACCGGGGAAACAGGAAGTTTGGCCCTCTGTCCCCTGCCGGCGGCTCCCCACTAGACAAAATCTCCAGGCATTCCTGGTGGTTGAACATCCAGCACTCCTGCCCTCCACCAAGTGCACAGACTGCCTGTCTGCTGTCCCCCAGCGCCCCACAAGAGACTGGGACCAGTGGGCATGTTTGTGCGCTTGCTGGTACAGCAGTTCCACAGTGCTGGCCGAGTCAGGCCCAGCCCTGGCCAGCCCCGGACCCGACTCTGCCCCCCGATTGCGTCCCTCCCAGATGCAAGGAGCTGAAATCTGCAGCCTGCTGGGATGGGCTCTGTACTTGGTGCCTCTGCACATCCTACTCAGTCTCAATGCGCTTCTTTCTATGCGAGGAGTTGAAATCTGCAGTTTGTTGGATTGGGCTCTGTACTTGGTGTCACATCCTACTCAGTCTCAATGTTCTTTCTCTCCTTCCAGTTGTAGAGCTTCCACTGGGCCAACTTTCCCATGGTTCTGTATGATAGGTGTTTGTCTGATATTTGGTAGTTTCGATGTTGTTGTGTGAGGTAGCACGCACAGGTCTCTTCCTTATGCCGCCATCTTGGTTCTCCTGGGTCTGCTTCTTGAGTGTGTCTCTCATGGCTGCGAGCAGTTGAAGTCTGCAATTTGTTGGGATAGGCTGCAAAAGCGCAGGTGGGTCTTTTTGTGCACCTGGCACAGCTTGGATGGGGATGTAAATTGATTAGGGCTGAGACTCAGGGAGTCGCCATGGCGGAGCAAATAGCACTGGCTGAGTCTCCGCGGCCCCTTGAATCTCTGCCAGGGCTTTGTGTCCCCCAGTGCCGGCGAGCAGCTGTGCAACAGAGTCTCCCTCGCTTTCTGATGGCTGCAAGGCCGTGCTGCCTCTCCCCGTAGGGTCTGGTGCCTCATGATCCCGCCTGAACCAGCTCAGTGGATTTGAAAGTTTGCAGAAGCAAAGGCGTTTCTACTTGTGAGTCTGGCAGAGCCCAGACGGGAATGTAAATTGCGTAGGGCGGGGTCACAGGGAGTCGCCGGGGCGGAGACTCAGCGGCCCCTTGCCTATCCAGGACTCCAGGACTTTGTGTCCCCCAGTGCCGGCGAGCAGCCGAGCGCCAGAGCCTCCCTCGCTTTCGACCGCTGGAAGGCCGTGCCGTCTCTCGCCTTGGGGCCTGGGGCCTCAGAGACCCGCCCGAACCAGCTCAGTGGATTTGAGAGTTTGTAAAAGCACAGTCATTCCCTCTTGTGCCTCTGGCACAGCCCTGAGGGTAGGGCGGGGCCAGCGTGGAGGAAATAGCGATGGCGGTGTCTCCGTGCCCCTCGCCTCCCCGGGACACCAGGACTTCTTGTCCCTCGGTGCCGGCGAGCAGCCGCGTGTCAGAGCTTCCCTTGCTCTCCGACCACTGCAAGGCCGTGGCCGCCTCTCCCTGTGGGATCTGGGGCCTCAGAGACCCGCCCCGCGCAAGCCCAGAGGATTCGAGGGTTCGTAAAAAACCGAGAATCCATTTGCAGCCCGCGTGGTGTGTGACTGCGTACCTCTGGTTTTGGTGCCTCCGTAGCTCCCACTCAGTCTCACTGCGCTTCTTTCTTTTCCTCCAGTTGTAGATCTCCCACTGGGCCAACTTCCCCATGGTTCTGAGTGGCGGTTGTTTACTTCATAGTTGATAGTTTCAATGATGCTGTGAGAGAGCAGCACACACAGGTCCGCTCCCTACGCCGCCATCTTGGTTCTCCCCTGTCATTTGTTCTTAAAGGACATAACTGAGCGCTGCTTTGCCATTAATGTTTGAGTGTTGCTCTACAGCTTAAATCACAATACTTGGAGTATTTCTCATTTTTATTTTTGAAAAAATGATTGCAATCTTAAATATGAATGTGTTTCTAGGTAATTATGAGAAGTACTTTTTTGTACATTAATAGGCCTTATTTTTTGGATCAGTATTAGGTTTATAGAAAATTGAGCAGAAAGTACAGACAGTGTTTTTATGCCATTGGCTGTCTCATTTTTCATTTCCACCAGCAGTGAATTTCCACCAGAGTTCCTGTTGTTCTGCAGCCTCACCAGCATTTGGTGTTGTCAGTTTTCCAGATTTTGGCCATTGTAATAGGTGTACTGGTTTCTCATTGTTCTTTTAATTTGCATTTCCCTGTGACATATGATGTCGAGCATGTTTTCGTAAGCTTATTTGCCATCTGTATATCTTTGGTGAGCTTCTCAACATTATGTCTGATAATAGCTGTAGGTTTTTTTGTAGATATTTTTTTTTTATCAAGTTGAGGCAATCCCCACCTTTTTTTAGTTTACTAATAGTTTTTATCATGAGTGGATGCTGAATTTTATCAAGTGCTTTTTCTGCATCTGTTGATATCATCATGTGAGTTTTCTCCCTTAGACTGTTGAAGTGATAAGATTACAAAAATGGATTTTCAAGTGTTTAATCAGCCTTGCATATCTGGTATAAATCTCACTTAGTCATGGTGTATAATTATTTTCATACACTGTTGGATTCAGTTTGTTGATATTTTGTTGAGGATTTTTGTATCTGTTCATGAGAGATATTGGTCTGTAGTTTTCTTGTAATTTTTTTTTTTCTGGTTTAATATTAGGGTAAGGCTGGCCTCACTGAGTGAATTAGGAAGTAGTCTCCCTGTTTCTATCTTTTGAAAGATGTTGTAGAGAACTGGTATAATTTCTTCCTTAAATGTTTGGTAGCATTCACCAGTGAACCCATCTGGGCCTGGTGCTTTCTATTTTGGAAGCTTATTAATTATTGATTCAATTTCTTTAATAGCTGTAGGCCTATTCAGATGGTTTGTTTCTTGTGTGAGTTTTGACAGATTGTGTCTTTGAAGGAATTGGTCTATTTCATCTATATTTTCAATTTTGTGGGCATAGAGATGTTCATAGCATTCCTTTATTAGCCTTTTATCATCCATGGGATCTGTAGTGATGTCCTCCCTTTTATTTCTGATATTAGTAGTTTGTATGTTCTTTCTTTTTTTCTTAGTTAGTTTGCCTATTGATTTCATTGACCTTTTCAAAGAACCAGCATTTGGTTTCATTGATTTTTCTCTGTTGGTTTCCTGTTTTCAATTTCATTGATTTGTGCTCTAATTTTGTATCGTTATTTTTCTTCTACTTCCTTTGCATTTAATTTGCTTTTATTTTTTTAGTTTCCTAAGGTATATACTTAGATTATTGATTTTAGATTTTCTTTTCTAATATATGCATTCACTGCTATAAATTGCCCTCAAGCACTGCTTTTTCTACATCCATAAATTTTTGATAAGTTGCATTTTCACTTTTTATTTAGTTCAAATTGTTTTAAAATTTCTCTTGAGATTTCTTCATTGACCAGTGTATTACTTAGGAGTGTGTAATCTCCAGGTATTTTGGACTTTTCCAGCTGATTTCTAGTTTAATTCCACTGTGGTCTCAGAGGAGACACTGCATGATTTCCATTCTTTTAAATTTATTAAGGTGTGTTTTATGGCTCCGAATATGGTCTGTCATAGTGAAATTTCTTGTGAGCTTGAGAAGAATGTGAATTCTGCTGTTTTTGGATGAAGTAGTTTATAGATGTCAATTCAGTCCAGTTGATTGATTGTGTTGGTGAGTTCTCCTATGTCCCTACTGACTTTCCGCTCGCTGGGTCTGTTAAAGTGACTGTTTAGCCCTGGGTGGGGAGCTCATTTGGTTAGTGTGGTCCTGATATGCGGAAGTTATGGGCTTGATCTCCAGTCAGGGCACATACAAGAATCAGCCAATGAATGCTTACATAAGTGGAGCAACAAATCGATCTCTCTCTCTCCTTCTCTCACCCCCCCAAACCCCTAAAAAGTCAATATAATAAAAAAAAAAGTACCATGAAAAGTGAAACATGAGTGTGTATATCCTCACTGGAGAGAGTGCACATGCTTGCCTTTCCTTTATACATTTGTGTCTGTCTGTCCAGAAGTGTGATGGGAAACTGGGATTACAGTATTTGCTACCTGTAAACCTTTCTACAAGGATGAATCAGAATTCTACCTTAGACACTTGCAGTGCTTCTCAACCTTCCTAATGCCGCGACCCTTTAATACAGTTCCTCATGTTGTGGTGACCCCCAACCATAAAATTATTTTCGTTGCTACTTCATAACTGTAATGTTGCTACTGTTATGAATCGTCATGTAAATATCTGATATGCAGGATGTTTTTTCATTGTTCGCGACCCACAGGTTGAGATCCGCTGCGCTGGGGGAGGACCTCAAGGGTTCTTTTTCCATGTGCTGCTCAAGCTCACCCTTCTCTTAAAGGTGCCATATTCTGAGATCATGGTATGTTAGCTATCCAAGGCCTGTGGGTTGTACTCTGAAAGCAAGAGAGTAGTATGGTTATTAATAATGGCATTCATAATGTTTACTCCTTAAACCGTTCCTTCCCGTATCCTGAGGTACAGCCTCCGACCACGCATGGCTTAAAAGCTCAGAATGAAAGCACGTGGCTGCCTGTTCATTTGGTCACCGTCATCATCCATTTTGTGGATGGTCCATTACACCCTGAAAGATGCCTTGGGCTCCCCCAGCAGCAGAGCTCTGGTTTGAATCTTGCCGCTCACCTCTGACCCCTATCCCTGAAATGTGTCCATCATTTCAGGCCTTTGGGCGCTTTGCTTCATCTTTCTTTGTTTCGCTCAAGGTCCAGTTGCACAAACTTCTAGTATGCCCCTCATTTACCTTCCTTCTTTCTTCTTCCTCTTTTTCAGTTGTTCTTGGCACTTTAATGTTCCTTCATTTGGACACCAGATAGCTCTTTGGAGTCCTGAAAGTTAACTTTCTTGATTCTCATTTTGTTCTCTAAACATGATCCTTCCTCTGAGGCTTAAAAGAAGACCTCAATTAAAAGATGCTGCTTTGTGATAGAGAGTATGTAATTTGTTTGAGGTTGCATAGAAGGAACGTTGGAAACCTGTTTGGTGAGGGTGTCTGATGTGGGTAATAACGGATGAGGTAAACCAAATAAAGTTTTTATAATTAAGTACAGATTATTCCTTTTCTAAAACAAGCTTCTCATAAAATGGAAGCAAACTGCTGATAACTAGTGAGGAGGCTCGAGTAAACAGCCTCTTAGAAATCTTAAGACAACGAAAGATTAGGAGAGAAAAAATAAAAAATTGAGGAAATGGTTGGCAGAACCAAGAGACCTGAACGGCTGGGAATCTGCAGGACACTTCTAAGCAAGAGCTGACGAGTTAGCATAAGTTTAGCTCTAGCTCAATTACTCAGGTATAAGCTAGTCTGCTCATTCTGTTAACCTACTCTGGTGTGTACACTACAGGGTCCTTGAAGTTTTCTAATACTTATGTATATCCTGAGGAGTTACTCTGTTTCTTCCCAAATATCCCCTCTCCCTCACCAGAGGTGAACTCTCTTGGGAAGCCCTATTTCTAATAATCCCCACCTCCCAAATTTGTCTCTATCTTAATTCATATTTATCCATGTCTAGTTTCATTTTTATTTTCAAAGAGAGAATTTTATTTGAGCAAGAGTAATAATCATAGTAAACATGTACATTTTAATTTTATGAACTATATAATTATGCTATATTTACCCGGAGAGGCTAACCTTTTAGCTACCTGGTGCCACATCACCACACATGGCATCTTGCTGAGAAGAAAACTTTTAACTTTTCAGGACAAAGTGTTTTTATTTGCTCGCCCCACACATAGTGACCAAAATGAAAAAAATGAGGTTTACTATTTTTATCCTTAGTACATAATGATATTAAATAGACTGTGTACTTACTGCAATAAACTTTTTTAAGAAACTGTTAATATGGTAGTTGATACTTAAAAATTTGTGTTGGGAGTTCTCAACTCATCTTTTCTCTTTTACTTGTTAGTGATAATAACAACTCATATTCATTTCAGAAAATTTTAAACCTGGATAAGCAAAAGGAAAACTTAAGTCATCTATGTATCTATTGTAGAGGGCCGCCTGGGAGGCACCTAGGCATTTTCTTATTATTGTCAGCTGAACTCAGAGCATAGGCAGAGCCATGCCCTCGGAACATGCTTCCCCAATAAGGCTGGACATGTTAATCAGGCAGGGGCGGAACTAGATATGTAAATCTAGGCCTTTAAAATAAACCTGCTGTGTGGCTCAGGCTGCCTTTTGCCACCTCTCCATCAGAGAGGATGGCGCCCACCTGGCCCCAGCTTAAAATCTATTTCTGCATCTTGGTCTTTCTTTAATTTCTTAATCCCCAGCTCCTCCACTCAGCAAATGGACTGTTTCCTTTTCCATGCAGGACATGGAAAAGAGAGAAACAGCCCCCCAAATCTATCACCTGTTAACATTTTCATTTTGCATTATCTTTCCAGCATGTTTATGCTTACACATACAACTTAAAAAAAAACCCCACACAGAATAGCCCCTGGCTGGTGTGGCTCAGTGGTTGAGGCCGACCTATGAACCAGGAGGTCACAGTTCGATTCCTGGTCAGGGCATATGCCTGGGTTGTGGGCTCAATCCCCAGTGTGGGGTGTGCAGGAGGCAGCTGATCAATGATTCTCATCACTGATGTTTCTATCTCTCTCTCCCTTTCCCTCTCCCTTTCTCTCTGAAATTAATAAAAATATGTTTAAAGAAATAAAAAAACCAGAATAAATAGGATCATACATATATTGTTTTGTTCATCTGACTATATCATGAACTTGTCCCTGTCACTAGACAGGGTAAAGACGTAGTTTCATATTCCATTGTATCCGTCCCCCACCATTTATTTAAGCAGTCCCCTGTTGTTGGACACTTCGTCATTTCCAGTTTTTCACTGTTATTAACAATGTCAGAGACTCAGAGCTTAATGTTTGTTCACATTCTTAGTGTACTTATAAAATATTAGAAATGTATTTTAAAATAGTCCTGGAGAGCAGCTTGATGATTTTGGGGGCCGCCGATTTAATATGCAACACATAGTAGCTTGCTTTTTTGATTTGCGTTTCTTTGTTCACCAATAAGAGTAAACACTTTTGCACTTTCAGTGTAAAGGAATAAAGGGGTTATTTCCTTTTGTTGCAGAAGGTCTGAAAGCATTTCAGTAAGTTAAATAATTATTTAAGTTTCACTGTACATGACCTTCATGTCACTCTTAGGAGTTTTAGGAGTCCAGGCATAGCAATAACAACTTTGTGTCAAGAAAGAAAGAATTAGATCGGCAGTTGTTTCTTCATGGAAGACCCAACAGAAAAACTATAGGAAGTAGAGGTTGCCAGATACAGGGCATTTTAATCTGTTGTTCAACCTTACTCTCTGGACTTAAAAAAAAAAAATCTTATTTCTGGGATGTTTTGAATGCAAACGGTATTAGGCAGAGGAAAGTACAGAGTGAACTTTCAAGATATTTTAAATTTAAAAAGTCTATAATTAGAAAACACTGTTTGAGTTCTCATGATACTATTTTATCCTGAAATCATCCATCTAAATTAGTGGGTCGTTCCTCCCGCTCCATTTTCTCCCTCCTCCTCTCTCAGATCTGCTTCTGAAAACCTTCAAGGCATCCATGGGCTTTGTAGTATTCACGTCCTTCCCTTCCCCCTCCTTTGTAAGATTGCTTCAGTGACGTCCTCTTCCTTGCAAGGAGCTCACCTGGGACTTCTCAGGAGCACAGCTGGCTGTCTTGCAAAGAGGAAGTTAGTGCACAGGCAGCTGTGTGCCAGGAAGACAGCAGAAAAACTAACAGGTGTGGTCGCTTCCCTCATGGAATTTTCGGTCTGACAGAAGAGAGACAGGTTAAGCTTTACCAATACAGTGGGGCCTTGACTTATGAGTTTAATTCGTTCCGAGACCGAGCTCGTTAAGGAGCTCCTTAACTCAAATTACTCTGTCAACTCAGTGCAAAAAATCAGCCGAGAGACAGCTGGTATCTCAAGAAACTCGTTAGTCGGGACACTTGTAAGTCAAGGCCCCACTGTACTTGATTAAATAATTACAAGGAGCAAACTGATGGTGGAGAAAGCATGTGGAACCACGTGGAGCTGATGAAGGGGCTCTTATCCTGTCTGAGAGAGAATCGAGAGAGTGTCTAGACCAGTGATGGCGAACCTTTTGAGCTCGGCGTGTCAGCATTTTGAAAAACCCTAACTTACCTCTGGTGCCGTGTCACATATAGAAATTTTTTGATATTTGCAACCATAGTAAAACAAAGACTTATATTTTTGATATTTATTTTATATATTTAAATGCCATTGAACAAAGAAAAATCAACCAAAAAAATGAGTTTGCGTGTCACCTCTGACACGCGTGTCATAGGTTCGCCATCACTGGCTAGGACAGCCGTGGGCAAACTACGGCCCACGGGCCGGATCTGGCCCGTTTGAAATGAATAAAACTAAAAAAAAAAAAAAAGACCGTACCCTTTTATGTAATGATGTTTACTTTGAATTTATATTAGTTCACACAAGCACTCCATCCATGCTTTTGTACCGACCCTCTGGTCCAGTTTAAGAACCCATTGTGATCCTCGAGTCAAAAAGTTTGCCCAACCCTGGGCTAGGAGGTGGTGTTTGCCCAGGGTGTGTAGGGTTCATCTTACGTGCATCTCTCACTCTCCTTCTTTGCGGAATGCTGAGGCCTGTGAATTGCAAGTGGAGATACCTCTTTCTTCTTTCTTTGGTGGCTTTAGCGATACCCCGCAAGTATTAAAATGAAAATACGTTGCTACAGTTGATTAACAACTTTAAGATGAACACTATTTCATCTGAAGAAAAATTATTTAAAAAATTAGCCTTAAGTGCAGCATACTTTGGCCAATGGGTTGAAAAAGGTGGCCACATCACTGGGACATCAGCTCATCCACAGCCGTGGGGACTAGCCACGGAAGCTCAGCTGCATCGTGCCTTCCACGTGCAGTACGGGAACATCCGAAGGAACAAAGGTCCCTTTTTAGCTAAGATTTGTTCTCTAATAACTGGTCTTTTAAAAAAAATATTACCTGTTTTCCAGCTTACCATAGAATGTGCCTGAACCACAATAGTTTTTGTAATTGGAAGCCCCCCGTGTAATTGTTAGGTAGAACCTGAAGTAACTGTGACAAGTGGGAATCTTTTTCTGAGCTGTTTTATCCCCTGAGATGATTATGGCTGTTCCTTCGCCAGACAGTGACTCCCAAGTCCTTTAGACTTAAAACACAGCCTTGTGGGGGAAATCGCTTTTCAACTCATCAGGTTTACTTGGTATGTGGCCGTATTTTTGTCACTTCCTGACGTTAGAGAACTTGTCCCACCAATTTGGAACTGCCGCTCCTCAGCCTATTGGAAGCTGGGCTGGGGAGATGGGCATAAGGGGCGGTTTCTGGAGCAGCTGTTTCCCTGTCATTAGAGGTGCTTATGTGTACCCCATTGCCATGGTTCTTCCCAAAGAGACTCTAGAAACTTAGGCTTTGGAATTTACTGAGGGGCACGATGAACTACTATCGTGTAATGTCTTATGGGAGTCTACCTGGTCTTGCTGTTGCTCGCTGTCTCTTGTGTACAGACGTGAAGGGACCATATTAGAGCTATATGAAGGAAAGCTTGTTTTCCCTGCTTCCTCCCAACACACATGGGTAGACATGCACACTCTTTCTCAGAGTCTGGAACAAGGAGTTGGGAGCCAGAGTCATTTCGTAAGATGTAACTAGTACTAGTACACTCGATTACCCCCGGTCGGGTCTCTGTTTTAGTCAGCTAACACATGGATAGTGCATACTGTATGCCAGGTGTTGTTTCTAAGCTTTTCATAAGCACTAACTCCTTCAGGGCTCTCAAAGACCCTCTGAAGTTAGTGCTGTTGTTTTCCCTACTGACAGATGAGGAAACTGAGGCACAGGGTATTGTGCCAGGAGTCCCACAGGAGCTGAGTGTGATGCTGGGTTTCAGAATCCTTGCTCCCAGCCCCTGAGCTTTGCTGCCTCAGCAGGGATTCCCTCCCAGGAGCAGGTAGGACAGCCTCCAGTAACAGAAATGCCAGCCCTCTTCCAGCTCATCTGTGGTCAAGGACCCCTGGCCTCTATTTCTGGCTCTCTGACTCTGCATTGTTCTTCTCACGGTCATATTTCATATGTTATATACTTTATTCTCTTTTTTTAATACTTTATTCTTTTCTGAAGTTATGCATGGTACATATACGTAAAATTAATATAAATCATGAATGTCTGTGACACTTTAAAAAAAATGGGTCCTTTTAAAACATGACACAACATTAGAATGTATACAAAAAGAATCTTTGGACTAGTAAGCACAAATTTGCATTCTACCACACACCCCCTTTTTTATTCTTTAAAAACATTTTTTTTATATTTGTTTATTGATTTCAGAAAGGAAGGGAGAGGGAGAGAGAGATAGAAGCATCAATGATGAGAGAGAATCATTAATCAGCCGCCTCCTGCAGACCCCCTACTGGGGATCGAGCCCGCCACCTGGCATGTGCCCTGAGTGGGACTCGAACCAGCGACCTCTTTGTTCATGGGCCAACGTTCAACCATTGAGACACAGCAGCCAGGCAAGGGCACACATTTTGAATATGACTGGATGAAAGTCACATTTAGCCATGTAATTGAATAAAATCTGTGAGCTGACAACATTATTAGTGTAATTAATACCATGTCATAAATAATTATAATCATCCACAGACTTAAGTTATGGCCCAAGAGCTGCTATCTGCTTGTTCATTTGGCTTGTGCTTCCTACCTAAGGAACAAAATGTTGCTGTTTTATGAGCTACTTTGACTTCAGCTTCTCCCAGTTTGACGCTCTGGGCTTGTTTCTGTATATGGCCGTGTGTGTAGGTATCCGAAAAGCCTTGGCCCTTGGGGATGTGTCTCCTTGAGAAATCTCTTTGTTAGCCCAGTTCTTAATTGAGCAGGCATTTCTCTAAAGCTTGATTTTCAAGCTTTCCTTCTCCTGGCACACATTACTAGCATTCTGTGGCACACCAAAAATATTGTGTTTTTTTGCTGATCTGACAAAAAAAAGATATATTTTTGACTCATTCATACCAGACAGCTATTGTCTTTTTCTTTCTTTCTTTCTTTCTTTTTTTTTGCTTTTTATACCATTTTATTCCAACCTGAGCACCTCAATATAAAATGAAACACTGGTGAACTGTGCTGTTGTCATTTTTTAATGTGACAATCCAAAGGAAAAGAGATCAGTGCCCCTGACTAAATAGTCAGGTATTGCATGTTTTGAAAATTCGTGTGGCACACCATTTGAAATCGCTGCTCTGAACTAATTTATTTTATTTATTTATTTTTTTATTGATTAAGTTATTACATGTGTCTTTATCCCCATGTTACCCCATATCCCCCTCTCCCCACTCATGCCCTCTGAACTAATTTAACTCAACTTCCTAAATAGGTAATTAAATCGATTCTTATGATAGAGCAGGTCAAGTTGGCAGGTACAAAGCAAAACCCAGTGAGATCGTTGGTGGGTGTTAACACTCCCGCAGTCACTGGAGGCAGGCACAGGTGCCGTTTGGGGTGCCTGGAGGCTGCATTTGTAAGCACCTTCAATATTAAGGGCCACATGACCCCTTTGGTTCTTTTAATAGTGGTTCTCAACCTTCTGGCCCTTTAAATACAGTTCCTCATGTTGTGACCCAACCATAAAATTATTTTCATTGCTACTTCATAACTGTAATGTTGCTACTGTTATGAATTGTAATGTAAATATCTGATATGCAGGATGGTCTTAGGCGACCCCTGTGAAAGGGTCGTTCGACCGCCAAAGGGGTCGTGACCCACAGGTTGAGAACCGCTGGTTTACTACCTGACTGAATATACATTATTTTTCCCTAATAGAGTCTCAGTGCTGTAGAAATGTCTCAATTATGGGGACCTCGGAAGGGTTTAAAGTAGGAGAGTAGAATTTTAGAAAGACGGATGTGGAAATTCGGGGGTGGGGTGAGGAAGAGATTGCTGTCACCCAGGGGAAACGTGGCAGCGGCTGGGAGCAGGGTCAGGTGAGTGGGGATGGGAGTGAAGTCGAGAGAGAGAGGGGAGCCAATCGCTGGAGTAACGTTCCCCGTGAAACGAGAAAAACACCCTCCAAGGGCGGGTGGTCCTTCCAGAGGGTTAGACACGTCCCACCGAGAGTGTGGTACAGGGTGTGAAATATGAAACTGAGCTGCTTACCTCTGTGGTGGGCCTTACTGGAACAGGGCATTGTTGATCCGTAGAAGTGTATTTCATCCCCACGCTGCATTTCAGGCACACTTCTGGTCTTTTATTTTTATAACAGTTTTATTGAGATATGATCACATACCATAAAACCCACCCTTTTAAAGAGGAGAATTCGGTGGTTTTACAGAGTTGTGTAACCATCCCCACCACTAGTTTTAGAACATGTGCACCCCCCCCAAAAGAAACCCATTCGCTTTCACTCCCTGTTTCCCGCTACCCCCAGCCCCTGGCAACCACTGATCTACGTTCTGTCTCTGTGGGTTTACCTGCTCTGCACCTTTCACTTAGATGTGGTCTTTTGAAACTGGCTTCTTTCATTTAGCATAATGTTGCCAGGGTTCACCCACACTGAAGCGTGTCGCCGCTTCATTCCTCTTTATGGCCAAACAGTTTTCATTGATAAGGCGCACCGCCTTTTGTTTACCCACTCCTCAGTTGGTGCACATTTGGATTGTTTCCACTCCTTGGCTATTAGGAACTGTGCTGCAGTGAACATTTTCGCACAGGTTTCTGTGTGGACGACTGTTTCCGTTTTCCGCGGGTATATTCCTAAGAGCGACACATTCATTCTTGAGTCTCTGCCAGCAGTTGAATGTTTTTGGTGAAAGTGATATCTCAATAGAAGATCAGTTTCTGGTTGCAGATAGGTATCTATCCTGGGACTGTTAAACATGGATTTTAACAAAATTTGTAAGGTGGTTAAAAGATACATAGATCAACTGTCAGGTGTGCGTGTGCGTGTGTGTGTGTGTGTGTGTGTTGATCTCAGGCTGTGCTCTTAGGATATTCATATTGTGGTTCTAGGAACTGTAGACCTGGACTTTGGCAGCATATGTTTACTTCCACCCACAAGACAGACTTCAGTTACTTAAAATCCATTAAAAGAGGAGAGGGAGCGATGAATAGACAAGAGCACGTAGGATTTTTAGGACAGTGAAACTGCTCTGTATGATACCATAATGATAGGTACCTGTCATTATAAATTTGCCAAACCTTGTAGAAAGTACACACCAAGAGTGAGCCCTAATGTACAGTAAACTATGTGATACTGGGTAATAATGCTGTGTCTGTGTAGGTTCTTCAGTCAAAACAAATATACCACTCTGTGGGGGATGTTGATAATGGAGGGGGCTATGCATTTGTGGGGGCAGGGGAACTATGAGAAATCTCTGTGCTTTCTGCTCAATGTTGCTATGAATCTGAAATGGCTTTAAAAAATAAAGTCTATTTTAAAAATCCACTAAACCAGCGGTTCTCAACCTGTGGGTCGCAAACAATGAAAATACATCCTGCATATCAGATGTTTACACTACGATTCATAACAGTAGCAGAATTACAGTTATGAAGTAGCAACGAAAATAATTTTATGGTTGGGGGTCACCACAACATGAGGAACTGTTTTAAAGGGTCGCGGCATTAGGAAGGTTGAGAACCCCTGCCACAGCAGCTGTATGTATTTCAAAGGGAACCTTCCACCATTTGGTTTAAAGATTGTATACAGGTAGTCTCCTGTTTGCCCTTATGCAGCGGGTCCCTCTGCCTTTGTGCAAAGCCCTGGGTGGCCTGGCCTCTGCCCTGTGCCTTTCTTTACTCCTTGATCATATGGCCTTTCTATTCTTCTACACCTACCTGGCTCATTCTTGCTCAGGGCCTTTGAACCAGCTCCTCCTTAGCCTGGAGTGCTGTTCTTCCATGGACACCCCCCGCCCCCCTCTCCCACCACCAATTATCCTCTTAACGTTCCCTCAGAGCGACCTCTTGACTGCTTGCTCTAAATCAGCCACATCAGCCCTGGTCTTATTTGACTGACTTCTCTAGGTGACATTTACCACAATCTTCTTGTTTATCTGCTGGTTTGTTCCATGTGAGAAGGTGAGCCTGTGAGGGAAGGGAATGTGGCTGCCTCTCTCGCTGCACCTCCAAACAGGGTCTGTCCGTGTAGTAAGGAGATGTCCATGGGATGAATGGCCAAGTTGCTTTTCTCTTTCTGAGATGCTGGTACCTGTTAGCACCTGTGTCTTCCTGGGGCCAGGGTCAGATAGCTCTTGATTTCACCGCCACCCCCAGGAAACCAACAAAACATAACAGTAATGCATCATTGTTATTTAACCTCTCACTTTTTCCACCTTGTAGAGCTACCCTCCTCTGCCCCACACCACTCTTCGAAGAAAGGATCTGCTGCGAGACAGAGTGTCAACTGCTGTGAGGACCAGAGTGGGATTTGCTTGGCACCATCTGCAAACAGTACGTTTGGGGCTTCCTGGCACTATATCATACATATAATTTGCATCAGTGGAAGGTTGGCTGCCTCCCAATTGTCCTGCAACTTCTCTGCTAGCTTCTGTTTTCCAGTTAAGATATTTCTTTCATAAATGCCTTAGCAATGAGAATGTCTATGTTATTCTCAGGAGAGGCTTAGATTTCAAGCTTCCTTGAGTGCTTGAAATCAGGTACATGGCTGCTTCCTTTATCGTTGGATTGTTGTCCTAAATGCCAGCAAGAGAAATAGAGGTAACACCAAAATGTTCTGACTTCTTCCCATTACTGCCAAGAGGTTCTTCTACACCTACCTGGCTCATTCTTGCTCAGGGCCTTTGAACCAGCTCCTCCTTAGCCTGGAGTGCTGTTCTTCCATGGATTACCACCCCCCCCCCACCCCCATTATTATCCTCTTAAGTAACATTCCCTTAGAGAGACCCCCTAGACTCAGTAACTGCCTCAGCTGTGCATTAAGAAAAGTTAGTCATGCTTGGCCATGTGGTTCAGTGGTTAAGCATCAACCTATGAACCAGGGAGGTCAGGGCATATGCCCCAGTTTCAGGCTTGATTCCCAGTAGGGGGTGTGCAGGAGGCAGCCAATCAATGATTGTCATCATTGATGTTTCTATCTCTCTCTCCCTCTCCCTTCCTCTCTGAAATCAATAAAAATTTATTTAAAAAAAAAAAAGTTTGTGGTACTAAAGATCTTCAAAGAAGCATTAATCAGCTCTGCACCTATTCAGCAACTTTCCTGCAATTATTACTAGCAAAATCATTCTGCTTTATAGTTATTTAAACCAAGGTTAAAACGGAGTGGTAATTACATCCATTCCATGTCCATTAAGGAGGAAGGAGGTTTTCTCTTTTGTGATTGACATTTGCAAGTCGGTTCACTGTCTATACCAATTTGGATTTAATTTCAATGATAATTTTATTCTTGAAAATAAAAATATCAGTTGCATTTTTAATGCAAAATATTTTCTCTCCTCTACATATATAAGCCCCTTATGACTGGGGCTCATTTGAGTCTTAGGATAGCCATTCTTTTTCATCATTACTAATTAGTGTGGTGTTTGCCTAAAAAGACCAGTCCTAAGATGCATTCCAGGGCCTTATAATTCCAAGTTAATCAAAAAGAAATTTTTATGAACATTTAAGAGTTACTGTTCAGCACAACATTCTATAGGCTTATTTGTCGTCAGTAAAATTCAAAATAATTCTAGGAATGTTGCTGGGATTTGAATCCCTATATCAGGCCCGTACTAGGAATGACAACCATTTCTAAGTGTTTGACCCCAATGATGTCTCTCCCTTTGTCTGGTGGTGTCTGTCCCATTGCAGCTGGGCAAAGAACAGAATTCATTTATCCTACAGATACCTACTGAACGATTTCTGTGCCGGGCACTTTTTAATGTTGAGAACAAGGCAGTGAACAAAGCAAACTCCCTGCTTTCGTGGAGCTTTAAAGAAGCTTCCGAATGTCCTCAGCAAACACATGAGAGAAGGGAGGTGCAGAGAACTTGACTCACTCCCAGGTATCTTGGGGAACCCCCTTCAAGATGGCAGCCAGACCCAAGATGAAAACATTATTAGAACCTGGTTTCTGCCGAAACCGGTTTGGCTCAGTGGATAGAGCGTCGGCCTGCGGACTGAAGGGTCCCGGGTTCGATTCCGGTCAAGGGCATGTACCTGGGTTGCGGGCACATCCCCAGTGGGAGATGTGCAGGAGGCAGCTGATCGTGTTTCTCTCTCATCAATGTTTCTAACTCTCTATCTCTCTCCCTTCCTCTCTGTAAAAAATCAATAAAATATATTTAAAAAAAGAACCTGGTTTGGAAAACAAGATAAATGCAACCTTATGCTCTAGATCAGCGGTTCTCAACCTGTGGGTCACCAACCTGTAGGTCGCAAACCCTTTGGGGGTGGAACGACCCTTTCACAGGGGTCTCCTAAGACCACCGGAAAACACATATATAATTACATATTGTTTTTGTGATGAATCACTATGCTTTAATTATGTTCAATTTGTAACAATGAAAATACATCCTGCATATCAGATGTTTACATGACGATTCATAACAGTAGCAAAATTACAGTTATGAAGTAGCAACGAAAATAATTTTATGGTTGGGGGTCACCACAACATGAGGAACTGTATTAAAGGGTTGCAGCATTAGGAAGGTTGAGAACCACTGCTCTAGATGAATCATTGAAAAAATATAGAAGCCTATTAAAACAACAAATAAAAAGATGCCAGGTTGGGCTTAGGAAAGAAAGAGGAATTACTTCTCAAGTATACTATTTCAAAACATTTTTTTCAGGTTTGCAGATTCTGCCCAAATTCTGCCTCTACCATCCCCTCCCAGCTTCCATTGCCAGTGTCTAATGCATCCTTGCCTGTTTCTCCATGCACAGACAAGCAAATGTGACTATGAATTCATCTTGGCTCCCTTCATAAAGTAAAAGATAACAAACTATACCTCTCTGCAATATACGTCTTCTAGTGTATGTAGGAGCATCCATCACGTTAGTACGAAGAGAGCTTCCTCATTCTTTTTTTTGTTTTTCTCCACAGTTACAGAGTAGTCCATTGTATGGATGTACCACAATTTAAATAGTGACCTATTGATAGGCATTTGGGTTGCGGCCAATCCTTTGCTCTTAAACAATGCTGCAGTAAATAACTTTGCACATAGGTTATTCGGCATGTATGCAATGATATTTGTGTCAATTTTCAAAGTAGAATCACAAGTCATAAGGTTTGTGTATACTTTTGATAGATATTATCAAATTGCCTCCCAGAGGGGGTTTTTCTTATTCTCAGCACTGCTAGGAATGTGTGAGAGGAACGGTCCAGGGTCTGGATCTTTGCCAGTCTGGGTAGGTTAAATGGTGTCTCAGGAGTTTCAATATAGGAATATTGTTTGTTAGAGTTTTCAGTGGTGCTTCTTTTTTTAAAGAAGAAAATGCATAGAATTTGGCTGTTTTTATTGTACAAGTGGACTACTAAAGGCCATCTTAAATCTTCTATTATGTCATTTAAAATAATGCTTGTTCATGTTAAAAATGCTCCATTTTAAGTTCTGAAAACACAGGATAAAAATGCTTCTCAGGCTCATGATGTACCTACGTGACCTGCTGGAGAAAGTCCTTTTCTCCTGTAGTTTGGTCCTATATGATAGAGAATTGAAATAGCACAGTGTACAAAATGAGGTATCACAGCGGGCCTGAGACAGCTGTCCTTAGTTAGACAGGCCTGCTTGTAAGGTTGGCCCTTGGCTAGCCTCTGGGAATTTAGATTTGAGTAGGGTTTCCACCATAATGTCTCTGGGCCTGAACTGTTTGTGCAGACAGTAATATTTATGTTGAATATCTGCTTGCCTTCTGGGAGGAATTGGGGTAAAGGCCTGGCAGGTGCCTATGTGGCCAGCCCAGTAAAAACCCCAGGCACTGAGTCACTAATGAGCATCCCTGACAGATAGCATTTCACAGGTGTTGTCACAGCTGTTGGGGAATTAAGTCTGACCTATGAGATTCCGCTGGGAAAAGGCCCTTGGAAGCTCACTGCTGGTCTTCCCCGGACTTTGCTCCATGTGCCTTTTTCCTTTGCTGATGTTGCTTTGTGTCCTTTTGCTATAACAAATAGCCATGAATACAACCAAATGCTGGTCCTCTGAGTCTTCCCAGTGAATCACTGAACTGGAAGTGGTCTTGGGAACCCTGACACAGTCAGCGATGCAAAGATTTTAATATTCTGTCTGCAGTGTTAGTGGTGAGTGACACAAAAAATTTAAGCATGCAATGAATTGACCTTTGGCATTATATCTTGACTTGCAGTCTGTGTTCTGTTGTAAAATGTGTAATCCCTCAGGTTTCTGAGCAGTGATTTATTATTTACATCTACAAATGGAGGCAACAAGAAGGCTGCCGGGTATTGAACGGTCTAATGTTTAGTGCCAAATCCACAACTGGTCCTTTGATCCTCCCAATGTTGATATTCAGGCTTAAAAGTTTCTTGCTTCAATTTTCTATAATTTGATGATTGAATAAATGCATTTACTCAAATACCTTTGGATTTATAGCCACAGGATTTTAGTTAGGCAGTCTGATTTCTAATCCTGCTCTCATTCTAAAACTTACCTACAAATAAATAATCCTAGAGACTTCACTCAGGACAGCAGATCTTTATGTATAAATTAGTGGCCCGGTGCATGGATTCATGCACATTGAAAGGAAATTAATTAGAAGCAATATTTTAATATCGCTATTCGCCCTTTCTCTATAATAGAAGTGTCAACCAAATTCACGATCGACAATGACAGATTAAAACACACTTGCGATTGGCACCAGTGAGAGCTTTATATGTATGGCACATGCGAAAGTCAACTTAGCCTTTTATATAGAGAGAATAAATTTGCTTAATTAGACCTGCTTTCTGATTTAGCTAAACTTTTTCCAGCCCAGTGAAGCACCCCAACTTCTCTTTCAGGTAATTGTCAGCAACACAGCAGTAAATATCAACACAAAGCAGATTATTATTGTAGATCACGCAGGGAGAAGAAAGGGTGAAATATTTAACTGCAGCAGTGTTTGACTATATTCTGCACAGTGAGAAAACCTGAAGTCATTTTCAGAAAACCTGAAGTCACCATTTCTTCTTTTCAGTTGGGTCAAGTTTCTGAACTTTCTAAATCTCCATTTTCTGGCTAATGAAAAGAAAATAGGATTCCACCGAGTCTCCTATCTACCTACTCCAGCACTTCTGTGAGGATCAGATGAGATGAGGCAGGGAAAAATGCTTCACAGACATTTGGTTAAAGTGTGAAATGTTTGCACCTGGCTATAAAGCAAGGCATGTTCCTGGGCTGAAGAAACTGCAAGGAGGCTAGTTATCACTAAGGAGAGGAAGCCAGATGTTGATACGTGATGTTATTACCTGGACAGACACTTAGCATATTAGTCTTTCATATATATAGATAGGACATAGGCCCAAAGATTTTGAAACAGTTTTATTTTGTATAATTGTGTATTAACACCTCATTTAAAATTTTAAATGCTCAAATAGAAAACTGACAAACGTGTTAAACATAAAGGTTTATTCATTTAAGCTGCTTTCCCTAAAGAAATTAGATGGCATCTAAAGAGAAGTGTTTCTATTTAGGTGGTTTAAAATGCTCATTGTGGTCTAGAGCACTGGTTCTTCATGCTCACAGGTTTTTCCTTGTGTTACTACTATTTCCCCAACTAGACTTCCAGCTCGGCTAAGGCAAGGACAAGGTCTGTCTGGTTCACCTGGCCATAGCAGACGTTCAGATATCTAAATGAAGGTTAAATAAGGTTTCAAAAGATGAGACAGAATTCCTGGTAATTCAGCTCTCAGAGTACACAAATGCAGGAAACTGTGCTGGCTACCACAGAGGAGGCGTTACTCCTATGTAATTGTCAGGAAGCTTTAGTGGAGCATGGGAACAAATGTTCTTTTGTTACTGACACTTGCATTATGCAGGTAGCCCACAACAGATTCATGAACCTAATAACTAAGCTTTCTGCTGGCAGTTTCATTCCCCAAGACTAAACTCTATTTTGAAAATCTGAAAAGCCAAGTTTTCTACCCCCAGTTACATGCACCAGCCCAAACATTTCACAGGATTGAACGAAGCAGATGCACTTATCAGCCATGAACCCCAAACTGGGAGAACCATCTTTAGACACGGTGAAAGACTTTAAAATATTTTGGAGAACAATTGATCCCATATTACTTGCCAATACTAATGGTAACCAATAATAAGCCAGTTCTAAAAATCAGAATACCCCTTTCTTAAAGCTATTATAGAATTTGGTGTATTTCAGGATTTTTTTTATTTTTTTATTTCAGAGAGGAAAGGAGAGGGAGAAAGAGATAGAAACATCAATGATGAAAGAGAATCATTGATTGGCTGCTTCCTGCACGCCCCCTACTGGGGATCAAGCCCGCAACCCAGTCATATGCCCTTGACCAGAATCGAACCTGCAACCCTCAGTTCCTAGACAGATGCTCTATTCACTGAGCCAAGCCGGCTAAGGCTAGATTTCAGTATTTTTATAGACATGGAAATATTTTCCCCCCTATGACATGCCTTTCAAAAAGAAAACATTTTAAAGACAATAAAGCTTTAACATATTAGTTGAAGATGAAAATCTTTGTTAGGTAAACTTATATACATACCCTTTTTATAGCTGTCAAGGACAAAGTAAAATTATATAATCTATTAGAGCATTAGCCTAAACACCAAAGGGTCACGGGTTTGTTTCCTGGTCAAGGGCACGTACCTGGATTGCCAATTCACTCCCCACCCCCAGTCATGGCACGTGCAAGAAGCAACTAATCTATGTGTCTCTCTCAAATCGATGTTTCTCTCTCTCTCTCTCCCTCCCTCCCTCCCTCCCTTCCTCCCTCCTTTCCTCCTTTCCTCCTTTCCTCTCTCTCTGAAAGAGCAATGGAAAAAAATCCTTAGGTGAGGATTAACAACGACAACAAAATAAAAAATAATTTTTATTTTTTTCAATTACAGTTGACATATATTTTATTAGTTTCAGGTGTACACCATAGTGATTAAACATTTACATAACTTACAAATTGATCACCCTGGTAAATCTAGTACCCGTCTGACACTAAACATTGTTATTAAATATCATTGAATGTTTTCCCTATGTTGTACTTAACATCCCCATGACTATTTTGTAACTACCCATTTGTACCTCTTAATCCCTTCCCCTTTTTCACCCATCCTCTCAACCCTATGCTATCCGGCAACCATCAGTTTGTTCTCTGTATCTCTGAGCCTGTTTCAATTTTGTTCATTCATTTATTTTGTTTCTTAGATTCCACATATAAGTAAAATTGTATGTTATATGTCTTTGACTTATTTCACTTAGCATAATATGCTCTAAGTCCATTCATGTTGTTGCAGATGACAAGATTTCATTCTTTTTTAAGGCTAAATCATATTCCATTGTATATATGTACCAGTTCTTCTTTACCCATTCATCTATTGATGGATACTTAGGTTGCTTCCATATATGGCTATCTACACTAATAAAAGAGAAACATGGTAATTGGCGTACGACCGCTACCCTTCTGATTGGCTAATCAGCGTATCCTTATGCAAATTAACTGTCAGCCAAGATGGCGGCCGGCAGCCATGCACTGAAGCGAGCAGGGAGGCTTCCTTGCTCCAGTGACTGCAGATTGCAACGTTCCCCGCCTGACTTGCAGGCCTCTGAGCTGGCAGTTTGAAACATTCTAACAAATATAGCCGGCTGGGATCTCAGAGCTGAAGTTATACATTGTTTCGATTATAGAACGGCAAACAAACCAGCAGTGGAAGCCTCAGAGCTAGAGCCAGAGCTAAAGCTGGCCCAGAAGAAAAAAAAAAAGAAAAAAAGGAGTGGTTGGGAGCTTCCCGCCAGCCTGAAAGCAGTCAAAACCGCCAGCCTGAAAGCAGCCCTCGGCCCCTCACCCAGACTGGCCAGGCACCCCAGTGGGGACCCCCACCCTGAAGGGTGTGTGACCAGATGCAAACAGCCATCATCTCCTCATCCAGGCTGGCCAGGCACCCCAGTGGGGACCCCCACCCTGAAGGGTGTGTGACCAGATGCAAACAGCCATCATCTCCTCATCCAGGCTGGCCAGGCACCCCAGTGGGGACCCCCACCCTGATCCAGGACACCCTTCAGGGAAAACCAGCCAGCCCCCAGGCCTCTATCCTATATAGTAAAAGGGTAATATGCCTCCCAGCACTGGGATCAGCGGAGCAGTGAGGCCTCCTGGCACCAGATCAGCGTGACAGGGGGCAGCGCCCAAACCCCCTGATCGCCCTGCGGCTCTGTGTGTGACAGGGGGTGGAGCCCCAACCTCCTGATCGGCCCTGCTCTGTGTGTGACAGGGTGCGGCGCCCAAACCTGCCCCCCCCCCCCCTCCACGGGCCCTGCTCTGTGTGTGACAGGGTAGAGCCATAACCTCCCCATCGGCCCTGCCCTGAGTGTGACAGTGGTGGCACCCAAACCCCCTGATCCGCCCTGCTCTGTGTGTGACAGGGGGCGGTGCCCCAACTCCCCTATTGGCCCTACTCTGTGCGTGACAGGGAGGAGCTCCCCAACCCCCTGATGGGCCCTGCTCTGTGCGTGACAGGGGGGAGTTCCCCAACCCCGTGATGGGCCCTGCTCTGTGAGTGACAGGGGGCAGCGCCCCAACCTCCTGATTGGCCCTGCTCTGTGCGTGACAGGGGGTGGCACCACAACCTCCCCATCGACCCTGCCTTAAGTGTGACAGGGGGCGGTGCCCCAACCCCCCAATGGGCCCTACCCTGAGCGTGACTGAGGGTGGCATCACAACCTCCCAATCTGCCCTGCTCTGTGCATGACGGGGCGGCGCCCCAACTCCCCAATCAGCCCTGCTCTGAGCCCGACCAGGGGCTGCACTTAGGGATTGGGCCTGCCCTCTGCCACCGGGAGCAGGCCTAAGCCAGCAGGTCGTTATCTCCCGAGGGGTCCCAGACTTCGAGAGGGCATAGGCCGGGCTGAGGGACCCCCCCTTCCCCCCCGAGTGCACAAATTTTTGTGCACCGGGCCTCTAGTCTACACTAATAAAAGAGAAACATGGTAATTAGCCTACGACCGCTACCCTTTTCATTGGCTAATCAGTGAGTATATGCAAATTAACTGTCAGCCAAGATGGCGGCAGGCAGCCAGGCAGCTGAGAACAGGATGCTTGGTTGCCCCAGCGATAGAGGAAACCAAGGTTCCCACCTGCAGCTGCGGGGCTCTGAGCTCCTGAAACAACAGCTCCAAAAGATACAATGTTTCAATTATAGAAGCTAAAAGATGGCGGTTAACCTGCATACTCAGGCTCCAAGCGGTAGAGCGAAGCCAAACAGCCCTGAAGCCGCAGAGCAGAGAGGCCTCACTGCCCGGGGATCAGCGGAGCCGAGAGGCCTCCCCGCCCCGGGATCAGCAGAGCTGAGAGGCCTCCTGGCCTGGGATCAGCAGAGCCTGATGGAAGCCCTGTGTGTTTATGCACCCTGGGGGTTCAGAGGTCCTGTCCTAGGCAGAGGCCTATGGCGAAATTTCCGACTCTGAGAAGCAGCCTACGGGCTGGAAGGCGGCTCCTCTGACCTCAGTGATGGAGAAGACCATTAAGCAGAAAACTAAAGAAACCGATTTTACATCATTTCCCAGGTGTAGAGCAGTTGGCATGTAAGCCCCTGACCAGTGCCCAGCCTCTCCTTCTGTCAGTCTATCTCACTCTTAGGTACCATGTTCTTTGTTCTGTCTTAACTGCAACTCATTTTTAAACTAGATTGCTTTTAAAAGAAGACTAAATAGTTTCCCTTAAGTTCTTTAGGTGGTGCTGGGGCTGTTGGGGGCCTGATAGAAGACACAAACACGCAACGGGGGGCCTGTACCCAGCAGCCCCAAGGCCCGCCACCTTGGTGCTGGGGCTGCTGGGCGTATCAGAGACACAAACCCGCAGGCCCGGCACCCAGCAGACCCAAGGCCTTTGTGGCAGCACTAAGGAGCAGCAAGCCAAGCGGTAGGAAGCAGCAAGCAGGTGGGCAGTAACAAGGGAGGGGTCCCGGACTGCAAGAGGGCACATGCTGTGCTAAGGGACCCCCCACCCATCCCCAGTGCACGAATTTCGTGCACCGGGCCTCTAGTCTATATATATATAAAATAGAGGAATATGCAAATTAGCCGGGACACCGTAATGTCATGACCAAATAGCAGGGACCTGATGCTGCATGATGCCTGGCTTGGGTGAGGGACCTCAGGCCGCACCCCCCTCCTGGTGGGGCTTGATGGGGGACCTCAGGCCGCACTCCCTATCCCAGCACCAGGCTGGGAGACCTCAGGCTGCACCCCCTGTCTGGTGGGGCTTGGCAGGGGCCCTCAGGCCACGCCCCCCACCCGGCAGGGCTTGACAGGGACCTCAGGCCATGCCCGCACCCCAGCGCCAGGCCAGGGGACCTCAGGCCGCGCTTTTTCTTGTCTGGGAAGACTTCTTCTGTCCTTTGATTCTAAATGATAGCTTTGCTGGGTAGAGTAATCTTGATTGTAGGTCCTTTCTTTTCATCACTTTGAGTATTTCTTAACAGTCTTTTCTCACCTGCAAAGTTTCTGTTGAGAAATCAGTTGACAGTCTTATGGGAGCTTTCTAGTAGGTAACTAACTGCTTTTCTCTTGCTGTTTTTAAGATCCTATGTTTTTCTTTAACTTTTGGCTTTTTAATTATGATGTGTCTTAATGTGGGCCTCTATGGATTCCTCTCAGTTTGGATTCTCTGTACTTTCTGGACTTGTATGTCTAATTCCTCTACCAGCTTAGGTAATTTTCCATCATTATTTTTTTCAGGTTGGTTTTCTATTTCTTGCTCTGTGTCTTCTCCTTCCTGCAACTCCATGATGCAAATGTTGGTTCATTTGAAGTTGTCCCTGAGGCTCCTTAAGCTATCCTTATTTTTTGGGATTCTTTTTTCTTTTTGTTGTTCATATTGGGTGTTTTCTGCTTCCTTATCTTCCAAATTGCTGATTTGAACCTCTGCTTCAGCTGTTCTACTATTGATTCCCTGTCATGTGTTCTTCATTTCAATTATTATATTCTTCATTTCTGATTAGTTCTTTTTTTATGTTTCCTAATGAACCAAGACCAGCCATTGGTATGGAAAAGCCACTGGAAAAACTTTGTGTAGGCCCACAACTTGGATGGGACTGGGATCTCAGGGAATCACCACGGTGGGGTGAACAGTGTTAGTCAGGTTGATAGAGACTCAGATACGTTGCCTGCTAACTCAGTGGGGAGAGGGCTGAGCAAAGGAACAATGGCCTGTGCCAGCACTTCTGTCTGGGAGAAAGCTGCCCCTCCAGCCTTTGCCCTGATGCCGGACAATTCAGCTCCTTTTCGTATGTCCCTGGAGCCTTTCAAGCTGCTGCCCCAGAGCTGAAGCTCAGAGGGAGTGAGTCAGCGAGTTAGTCCGTGCACAGGCCCTTTAAGAGGAACACCTGGGACTCCATCAGCCCTTTGTCTCACTAAACCACAATCTCCGTTGGGGACTTCTCTTCCTGGCACTGAAACCCTGGGCTGAAGAGCCCGGTATGGGTCTGGGACTCCTTGCTCCTTTGAGAAGGAGCTCTGCAGCCCCGCTCCCGATTTTTAACCACCACATGCTGGTGTGAGACTAGCCTGTTCCATGTTGCCGCCCATCCTACCAGTGCCCCTCCTACAAGTCTCGATGCTGCTGCTTCTATATGTTTTCAGTTACAGAACTTCTGTAACAGAACTTCAGGTGATTCTCTGATGGCTGTTCCGTAGTTTAGTTGTAATTTTGATGTGGTCATGGGAAGAGGTGAGTACAGCATTGACCTACTCCACCATCTTGACTGGAAGTGTCCATCTATTAGACTTTTAATAGTATTTAATACAGGCATACTGGAACCCTTGTGTTAGGATGGATAGTGTTTGGTGAGGGGAAGAAAAAAATGTTCTAAATTAATTTGTATCCTTCAGTCTATAAGTATTACATAAATTTGGGATATAGTACTTTCCCACTAAGCTAAGGTATCATTTAGGCACACCCTTAGTTCTTACTTTTTTGTCTTTAGCAGGCATGGGTGAAAAGAAGGACAAAGAGAAAACTCCAGTATCTGCTATGTGTGTATGTGCTTGCTTTTGTTTAAACCACTTTTCCTTTTTTGAATATTTAATGCATAGAAATGACTAAGAAAAATAGTGGAGCCCCAAAATGTTAGAGGAATAGCAATAACTGGTGGAGAATTTATATGAAATGCGAGCCATTTTTTTTTTTTATTCTAGAGTGTTTTATTTTAGATTTTTTTGGCTTCTAGAGTGACTTAGGTGTGCATGCTAACTTAAGTTTTAAAATAAAAGTTGGTAAATGATCTTTGGCCAACTGCAATATATTTATATATATTATGGTATTTGATTGTGAAACCCCTCCATTCTGAAGCTACTTAGATGTGGTCATCAATTACTTCTTGTTATTCCCCACCCTCAAATAAAAAAGAGAGAGAGAGACAGGTATGTGTATAACAGTTTTTCTGGCCTGAATGTGACCTGCCACATGAGTCAGCCCTCTAGTTGCCTGAAAACATTCTTTCTTGACTTGAGGTCAAAAGTAGTGACTCAGTGCTGTTTGAGAATGTAGTATATTAATTGAATTTATGAGAGAGAACCTAATTTTATAGGGATGGCAGGTTACTTCTATGACACCACATAATTTTAGTTCTCTTCATATGTAAGAGTCAAGTAATGATCTTTTGTCTTAAAGCTTTTCTTCAGAATTCAGTAAGTACAGCATTATAGCATATATTTCAGCTATAGTGCCTTTTGAATTTCTCTGTCTTGAAAAGAAAGGAAGGACTGTCTCCCTTAACAGTGAGTGATATGGGAAGGAACAGTGTCAAGGTTAAGCATGAAATCAACAGTCAAGGGCTGGGAGCAGGTCATGCTAATAAGTATCTGCTTTAGGTCTGACTGTACCTGTGCCTTAGTCACCTTCCTCCTGCCAAACACAAACAGGTTTCTAGGCAACAGGATTGATTCAAACACTAAACATCTCATTACAGTGAAATGTCCACCTGCAATATTTCCAGGAAATGCCCCTCTTATAAGTCACTGGAAAGTGGGATCAACATCCTCTCAGGCACCAGATGAGCCAGAACTGGTAACCATGTGTTAGAAGGTGGGGCTGGCTGATGTTTGGAAGGAAGGGCAAACTGAGACTATAACCTGCGTGGTAAATGTGGGGAGGAAGGTTGGAGGGAGGGGGCAGGCTGGAATCTCTCCCCAGAAGGACTCATGGGGAAGAGAAATTCATTGCTTTTAGTAGAAAAAAAATTAGTACATTTCTAATTGTAAAGTAGACCAGAATCTTGGAAAATCAATCATAGCATAGTAGCTAAGAACGTGAACCCTGGACTTGAATTTCTAAGTTTCACTTCCTCATAATTCAAATGGTGGTGATAAGGGTACCTACCCCATAAAGTGGTTGTGGTATTAACGTGTTAGTATTAACATGTTAGTATTTGGGAAGACCAGTCTCTTATCAGAAGCGCTGGGGCAGTGGCCTCATATCCTCTTCCCTCTAGATAACTCCCTAAGTGGTGGGGGCAGAATTGTGAGGGAATGAAGGAAAACCCAAAGATAGGTAAGAACTTTTAAATGATTTGTCTATTCTTTTATGACTTTGAGAACTGTAATTTATAAATTATCATTATAGCATCATTTAAGAAACCTCTCCAGAGGTTTTCATCATTGTGTACTACAGTTAATTTCAAAATGATTAAAAGCCCTGGTCAGTGGTAAAAAATAAGTACATGATACCATCTTATTCAATAACTATTGAGATTTCTTTATTGCCAAAATAATAGCCTCACGACTTAGGTTAACTTTTGGATTTCTGTAAAATTAAGAAAAAAACTTGAACTGTAAAATTTTCTGACATTCCTTGAAGCCACAGTACATAGTGCTTCACTGAATTTGGCATTGAAAGTAGAATCCGTGCTTTATATGCAGTCTTATACTTTGAATAACTTTCTATGAGTTCAGAATGTCACTTTAGGAGAAATGCTTTCAAGTTCGGTTTGTTTTATAGAGAACCTAGAATTTTCTATTAATTTAGATTCTCAGTCTTTCATTGGAAATCTTTATTGTACTTGATGGAAAGCTGTATTAATCATTAATCATAATGAACAGACAACTTCTATTCACAAATGGAAGAAACCATAAATAATGCCTCAGAGTTCTAACATATGACCAGCTGCTTTTCAGAAGTTATTTAGCTCAGGAGTGTGTGTCATGTCTGGGATTAAACCTGGAATAGCCTGTTACACAGAAAAAATAAATTTAAATGTAGGATTGCTGATCCATTACCAGAGACATCTAGTCTTGTTTGATAGTGTAAATTGTCTGCCTTGAAACATTAATGCTAGCAGAATAGATGAACTCTAAATCAAGATACAAAATTTCAGATCATTTGGGAAATTTTTTTCAATGTTAAATATTTCAGGAAAGACCATTTTAAACACCAAGTATTTTAAATATAGCTTATGTTTAAACTAATCTGTATCATATTATTATCTAATTTTGAATCTGCATTCATATAATGGTCAATTGGTATAATAAAACATAATACTTTATTCTTTTATAGCCTTTGGTATTGGCCTCTGAGCTTACCCAGTAACTTTCCGTCAGTTGCCTTGAATCTAATTAGCTATCTTTTATTCTAGGAGATATGACCTTTCACCTTCCACCTTATTACATTTTTTTTCTTTTTTTTAGTTTTAATCTCTCTCTCTCTCTCTCTTTCTTTCTCTCTTTGTTTTAAGCCTGAGATCAGGAGCTGTTCATTATAATGTTATTTAATTGACTCAGTCCTGGTGGAAAGGAGGTTCTGCATCAGATTCCATGTAATAGTCTACTCCATTCAGATGCCTAAATAGTGAATGGAACCTAATGGATGATTCTCCCATGAATTTATTTCCCTTTTCATGTGGCCTATTCCACAAAGTCATTTCTGACCATGAGAAATAAAGATATAAGATAAACCATGTTTTCTTATTGTAATATGCAAATGAACAATCATTTAACATAGTCCCTTATTTGAGAATTGTGAGAAAAGTGGAAGAAACTGAGGTCAAAGAAGATTGTTTTACTTTTTTCCCCCTTTTTAAAAAAATTAAATTTATTGGGGTGACAGTGGTTAATAAGATTATATAGGTTTCATGTGTGCAATTCTATGATAAATATATGGTGATGGAAGAAGGTTTGACTTTGGGTAGTGGCTCGCAATACAGTATACAGATTGCTTTAATTTTCATCAAGTGATAAAGTCAGGGTTAGAGCCTGTGTCTTAATAAACCCATATGGAGCTGTTGCCCGTCAATTATCTACACCAGGCTAAATTAAAATACCCCAAATTTTTAAATCTTTGAGGGAATCGATTTCTCACATCCTAGGACCAATCACATGGTAGTGTTTTGAGCACTAAGAGGAAATAAATACCTAGAACTTCTGATGGTTCTTGTACACTCATCAATAAGATACTTCATCCTACTTCTTTTCTTTCTGTGAGAAATGGGATTTTTATTTGCTTTCTTTAACTGTCTTTGGTGAGATCACTAACATATCTTTGCTTTCTTTGTATAGAATTATATGCATGTACAGGGTGGAGCACACATAGGTTCACAGTTGTTCATATGGAAAATAACACAATACTTAATAAATAAGAATAAACTCCGTGTTTCATGTACTCACAACTGTAAACCTACTTGGCCCTACCCTGTATATATTTGAATATGGCAAAATGTATTAGAAAACCGAAACCTGAGGTTGCTAAATGACCCACCCAGGGTTAGTCACGGCTTCTCTGTGGCCAAATATAGATAAGGATGGTGGCCTGTTAACTTCCGCTCCAGGGCCTTGCATTGATATCATTTGTTTTTAAACTTTTTGGCCCTGGAACCCAGATTTCAACTGAGATTTTGGGTAAAAATAGAAAGCAAAGTAGAGCTCTTCTAGTTGAAGCAAGATGGGGCCTGGAGACATGTCCACGTGGTTGGTCTTCACTGTAATGGATTTCTTATCACAACACAGGGAAAGACAAACCCCGCAGGTCAAACATACCCTGGTCTTGTTCTTGTTCTATTTCTCTTGAGAATTCCCCCTGCCACCCCACCCTCCCATCTGAAAGTGAACATAAATGGAAAAGCTGGGGGAGGTGAGTTGACACAGACGGGGAGTCACAGCTATAAAGGAAATGCCAGGTGTTCCCAGGTGGCTCAGAATGTTTTTACTGTGTGTCCAGAGGAAGCGGCAGGGGCACTCTGGCTGTGCGAATCTACTGGTTCCCAAGGTGGGTTCTTTTTAAAAAAATTTATCTTTCTTGTTGAAAGGATTACAGATGTCCGCTTTGGGTTTTGTTGTTGTTTTCCCCATTTACCCGCTCTTCCCTGCAGCCGCCCCTCCCAAGCCTTCGCCACACTGTTGTCTGTGTCCATGGGCTATGCATATAAGTTCCCTGGTAGTCACCCCTACCTTCCCTCTGAGATTCATCAATCTGTTCATGGTTCTATGTCTCTGGATCTATTTTGTTCAGCAGTTTATTTTGTTCAGTAGATTCCATATATGAGTGAGATCATATGATACTTACCTTTCTCTGACTGGCTTATTTCGCTTAGTGTAATACTCTCCAGGTCCATCCATGCTTTTGCAAATAGCAAGAATTCCTTCTTTTTTATCACCGTGTAGTATTCCGTTGTGTAAATGTACCACAGTTTTTTAATCCACTCATCTGCTCATGGGCACTTAGACTGTTTCCAAATCTTAGCTATTGTAAATTGTGCTGCTGTGAACATAGGGGTGCATATATTCTTTCTGTTTGGTGTTTCAGCTTTCTTAGGATATATTCCTAGGAGTGGGACTACTGGAGTTCCATTTTTAATTTTTTGAGGAAACTCCATACAGTTTTCCATAGTGGCTGCACCAGTCTGCATTCCCACCCTTTTTTCCACATCCGCACCAACACTTGTCTTTTGTTGAATTTTTGATGATAGCCATTCTGACAGGTGCAAGATGATACCTCATTGTCGTTTTAATTTATATCCCTTGAGTGATTAGTAACTTAGAGCATTTTTTCATATGTCTCTCAGCCTTCTGTATATCCACTTTGGAGAAGTGTCTATTTAAGTCTTTTGCCCATTTTTAAATTGGATTGTTAGACTTTCTTTTGTTAAATTGTATGAGTACCTTATATATTTTTGGAAATTAACCCCTTATCGGATGTATCATTGGCCAATATATTCTCCCATGCAGTGGGCTCTCTTTTCACTTTGTTGATGGTTTCTTTTGCTCTGCATAAGCGTGTTATTTTGATGTAGTCCCATTTGTTTATTTTCTCTTTAGTTTCCATTGCCCTAGGAGATGTATCAGTAAACATATTGCTATGAGAGATGTCTGAGATTTTGCTGCCTATGGTTTCTTCTAAGATGTTTATGGTTTCACAACTTATATTTAGGTCTTTTTACCCATTTTGAGTTTATTCTTGTGTATGATATGGTCTAGTTTATTTTTTTTTTGCATGTACCTATCCAGTTTTCCCAACACCATTTATTGACGAGACTGTCTTGACTCCATTGTATGCTCTTGTCTTTGTCAATATTAATTGAACATAATGGCTTGTGTTAATTTCTGGGGTCTCTGTTCTTTCCCATTGATCTATATGCCTGTTCTTGTGCCAGTACCAGGCTGTTTTGATACAGTTGCTTTGTAGTACACTTGATATCTGGTATTGTGATCCCTCCAACTTTGTTCTTCTTCTCAAGATTGCTGTAGCTATTAGGTATCTTTTTGGTTCCATATAAATTTTTGGAGTGTGTGTTCTAGATCTGTGAAACATGACATTGGGATTGCATTGAATGTTTAGATTGCTTTGGAGAGTATGGACATTTTAATGATGTTGATTCTACCAACCTGTGGACACAGTAGTTTCTTCCACTTGTTTATATCTTTCTCTATCTCTTTGAAGAAATAGAAAGAGAAGAACACAGGCATAAAGAGTAAGAATGCCAACAAATAAGTACCTATAAATAATAACCTTAAGTGTAAGTGGATTAAATACTCCAATTAAAAGGCATAGAGTAGTTGAATGAATAAGAAAACATGATCCATATATATGATGTCTACAAGAAACTTACCTTAGAACAAACGACTCACACAGAATGAAAATGAAGGGATGGAAAAAAAAAAAAAAAGCTGAGGTAGTAATACTCATATCTGACAAAATAGACTTCACAATGAAGGCCATAACAAGAGACAATGAAAGTTACTTCATAATACTAAAGGGATCGATACAATAAAAGGCTAATAACTCTTGTAAACATATATGCACCTAATACAGGAGCATCCAAAATATATTAAAAAACTCTGTAGGACTTGAAAGGAGAGATGAACAGTAATGCAATCATAGTAGGGGACTTCACCACCCCACTAACATCACTGGATAGATCTTCTTGACAAAAAACCAACAAACAAATCCTAAATGACACACTAGATGAGATGGAATTAATTGACATTTACAGAACATTTCATCCCAAAGATACAGAGTATACATTCTTCTCAAGTGCACATGGGATATTTTCAAAGATAGACCACATGTTAGGATACAAACTAAGTTTCTGAAAGTTCAAGAAGGTTGAAATTATATCACGCATCTTCTCGAATCACACTGGCATGAAATTAGAAATCAACTATAATAACACTTAAAACATTCAAATATATGGAAGATAAATAGCATGTTATTAAACAATGAATGGGTTACCAAAGAGATCAAGAAAGAAAGAAAAAAATTTCCTGGAAACAAAAGAAAACGAACACGCAACAACCCAAAATCTGTGGGACACAGTGAAAGTACTCCTGAGAGCAAAGTTCATAGCACTACTGGCCTACTTCAAAAGATAAGAAAAATTAATAATAAACTATTTAACCCTACGACTTAAAGAATTAGAGAACAAGAAAAACCCAGGGTAAGTAGAAGTAAGGAGATTAAGATCAGAGCAGAAATAAATGGTATAGATACTTAAAAATATATATAAAAGATAAACAAAATTGATGAATCTTTAGCCAGAATCATTAAGAAACAGAGTGAGGACCCAAATAAACAAAGTCAAAAACAAGAGGTGAAGTAACACTGACCCCACAGAAATACAAGGGATTGTAAAAAATAAAAAATAAAAATACTATGAACGATTACATTTCAACAAGCTGGGCAATCTGGATGAAATGGACATATTCCTAGAAAAATACAGTCTTCCAAAACTCAATCAGGAAGTATCAGAAAACTTGAATAGGCCCATAACTACTGATGAAACTGAAACAGTAATTAAAACAACAACAACAACAACTCCAGCAAACAAAAGCCTCTGGTCCAGATGGCATCATAGGGGAATTTTACCAAATATGAAAAGAACTAACACTTATTCTCCTCAAACTATTCCAGAAAATCCAAAAGGAAGGAACACTTCCAAGTTCTTTTTACAAGACTAGCTTAGCCTAATTCCAAAACCAGATAAAGGCACTACAGAGAAAGGCAATTACAGGCCAATATTCCTGATGAAAATAGATGCTAAAATCCTCAACAAAACATTAGCAAATTGCTTCTAGCAATACATTAAAAGCTCTTACACCATGGGCAAGTGGGCTTTATTCCAGGGATGCAAGGCTGGTACAATATTCAAAAATCACATTGAGCATATCAATTGACGCAGAAAAAGCATCTGACAAAATCCAACATCCTTTTTTGATGAAAACTCTCAGCAAACTGGGAGGGGTCATACCTCAACATAATAAAGGCCATAGATGACAAGCCTACAGTCAACATCATACTCAATGGGCACAAACTAAAACCATTTCCCCTAAGCACAGAAACAAGACAGAGATGTCCGCTTTTACCACTATTATTCAATATAGTACTGGAAGTACTAGCTTCAGTGATCAGATAAGAAAAAAATAAAAGGCATCCAAATTGGAAAGGAGGAGGTAAAACTCCTTTCAATATCATGTCATCATCATTCACAGATGACATGCTATTGTACATAGAAAACCTAAAAGACTCCACCAAAAAACTACTAAATTGAATAAATGAATTTGGCAACATAGCAGGATACAAGATTAACACCCAGAATGTATGGCATTTTTATACACTGTCGAGTGTTTCCTTCCACGTCCTGCGTGGATCAGGGTTCGGGATCTGAAAAGAGGAGCCGCACACAAATGAGAGAAAAATGACATGAGATAATTTTGAAATATTGGGGGACCAGGCAGGCAAGTCCAGAAGGACTTCCACCTAAGCTCAGGCTGCTCCGATCTTTATCTTTTTTTTGAGGTCCGGGTAGCCTTAGGTAAGGAGATTTCAGTGACACACAGATCAGCAGACAGTTTCTGGGAATAGACAGTATCTCATTAGCTCATCGGTAGACAATTTCCAAGAAAAGGCAGAGTATCTGATTAACAGTAATCAACAAAGATCTACACAAGTATCTAAGGAACTAAGGTGGGGATGATGCTTTAGCTACCACTCTGTAGGGAATTCAGTGAACTAAGGTGGGATGATGCTTCAGCTAGATTAACTGGGTGGTGTCTAAATTAACTGGGTGGTGCACAGCCCTGACCTTTGCTAGGACTTTCAAGTCCTGACCTTTGCTAGGACTTTCAAGGGTTACTAGCTTTTGGGGGGTCTCTGTCTATATTCAGTTAGTGAAGACAATAAATAGTCTCCGGCAATACACCAATAATGAACTCTCAGAGAGACTAAAAAAACAATCCCATTTACCATTGCAACAAAAAAATTAAGATACTTAGGAATAAACTTAACCAAGGAGGTAAAAGACCTGCACTCGGAAAACTACAGGAGGTTGGTTCTTCTGACTTAGAAGGGCTGCCCTACTCCTTTTCCTTGTGTTTACTGGAAGAATTTGCCCTGAGGCTGTGTGCTTATTTGTAGATGCTTTCCCTAAAAAGTGGTAGAAGGACATTCAGAGTCAAAAATGACCAAAGTACTGAATGCTGGCCCTACTACTTATTAGCTGGTGATCGTGGGCAATTCACTTAACCTCTCTAATGTGGGTAATAATGATATCTACCTCATAGAGTTGTGGTGAAGATTAAATAAAATAAAGTATTTAGAATAGTGTTTGGGCAATAATAAGTACTGTGTCAGTGTTAACTATAATTCTTATTCGCAACTTTAGACCATATAAATATAAGTCATTAATCGTATACTAAGTCAACATTTTTTAAACGCTTAAGTATTCTAATGTAGTATTTAAAGTGTATGTGTTTATAAGTACTTTTTCAAACAAAAGCTTTCTTAGAGTAATTACAAAACCAGAAATATAATAATCAATTAGCTTCACAATATAAATTAGACTTCTTAGGCCTCAGAGAAATTTTTACTTTTACCCCGTTATTATTCATGACCTCATGTTATAGATAAGGCAAGTTACCCAAAGTAGTCAACCAACATTTTCTAAAAAATTATTTAGTAGTTAATCTTCAAATATAGGTGTCTGATTATACTTGAGTGAAAATCTCCGGAGAGAAAGTCTATTAAGCTAGTGCTAGTCAGTGATCTGTTGAAAAACAGTAACATCCTCAATGGATGCATTTTTATTTTTAGGAGTTGGTGCCACTTTCAGAATAAGATGGAGCGGTTTTCTGTTCCTGTAACAACAAGATTCCAGAGCCTGCTTTACAGTTCCGGCTAGCTCTGTTGTTCCCGCCTGTATCACACCCACATATTAGCCAAATACCTCATGCAAATTTGAAAGGCTTTATGATTACTAACTGTAATGTTTACGTAATTCGGTGGATTTGCTTACTCCTGACAGCCTCTAAACTGATGTCTGCTTTGCGCTTATAGGACACCATCTATAAAGGGGTGTGTATACTAATTGTGCATGAATATAAAGCACGGCAAACATGAAGCACCCCAGAGGGGAAGGTTAGTTTCTGAGAAGCTGGAAGTTATAAATTGGCATTTGTATTTAAATGGGAACTTGAGGAGAGGGGATGGTAGGTTTTGTAACCTCACTGGGCAGTGAGGGCTGTATTTGACAATTCGTTTCATGGCCCAGGAGTTGTAGCGGGAAAGGTTTCTTGGGTAAAGTGGCATCTAAGCTGAGACCTGAAGCAAGAGGGTAGGGCTGAGAAGAGGTGTAGGCTGCTAAAAGATTATATGTAAAGACCTAATAAAAGGAAACAGAAATTTAGTAAATATGGCTGGAAGCACAAACCTGAGCCTGAAAGGAAGGCAGAGGCCAGGCCATGAAGGTCCTCGTAAGTAATGCCAGGAGGACACACCACCACGAAGCAGTCTGGAGGAAAAATAAGGTCATTGGGGAAAGGTGAGCTGGCAGGGTGTTACTGTGAAATTTAGGTTAATTTTGTCTGGATGTAACAATGGCATTCAGGGTTTGTTTTTCTTTTTTTCTCTTTTTAAAGAGAGCCTTTATCTTAAAGAGGCATACTGAAATATTTCCAGATGAAGTATGATCTCTGGGATTGCTTCAAAAGGAAATCCAGGGTAGAGGAGAGATTAAAAAAGATTTTCCATGATAATTGTACCTGATGAGGTTGTTCACTGCCCTATTCTCTCTACTTTGAAGATAATATGTTTGAAATTTTCTGTTATAAGTTTTTTTCTAAGTCAAAATAAGCAATGGATTTTTGACCATGGGGAGACATTAAGGGCTTTAAGTAAGTCAATAAAGCAGGAAGTGAACTGGGAACAAACCCAGAGAGGGAAGGAGGAAGGGCTGGTTAAATACCTAAGCAGTCCGTCCTTTCCCCACAGATTGTGGTGCTTCAGTTTCTCTTGTGCAGGAATGCTCTTGGCTTTGTCTTCTTAGTAGACTGTTTGCTTTCATCCATTTTCTCTTTGTACTCTAGCAGTGCAACATGCTAGCAGTGCCTGATATTCCCAGGACTATGTGGGCTTTCTTTTTGTTAAATAAATAATGTTAATGTGTCTTCTTTGGTGGATGGATTTGATTTGTTGTGGCTATTGAGATGTGTTTGGACGAATTCCTGTCCTCTGCAGGTAAGAGGTGTTAGTTAGTGAACTGAACTAAGCTCAAGGGAGCAAGAAGTCATAGATGGACGATTAAGATGGACAGGACCTGGGGTGATTGTCCGGGGAGCAGATGGGGGAGTGTGAAGCTGGGATGATAGCAGTGATTTTATTTACCCTGCATAGCTGGGTGGATGGTGGGACAGTTTGCAGAGATAAGGAACCAAAGAGGAGGCACTCACCTGGTGGAGGGAAAGGACGGTTGCAGTTGGGGACATGCGTTGTAAGCATCTGCTTTTTCTGTTCTTAGGGCCTTGAATCCTTCTCAAGCATAAACTCCTGGAGGACAGGCCGCATGCAGCCAGCCCGCCCGCTGCGAGTTTGACATGCTTGTGATGGAATTGACTCTTTTCCTTTAAAGATTACGCCCACCCCGCATCAACCCATAATCCTTGACATTCTTAAGATGTGCCCCTAAAGTGCAGATACATGTTAATCAGAATATGACTTTTGATCTTGTTCAGTACAAGCTTTGGGCCCCAATCTACTAATACAGATATTTTAGAAGCAAAAACAAGAGCCCCCCCCCCCGCCCCCCCCGCCCAAAAAAACACAGAAAATAAATAACCTCTCATTTTCTAGGCTGTTACTTTGTTTTAGTTTTTTAAACTGTGGGTTTGTTTTTTTAATAACATATTTATGTTTACAAACCCATTTCAAGTGATTATTTATGGTCAAATACTTTTATTTGTGTAGGGCCATCAATGAAAATTAGATTGAGTGGAAATAAGATTAAGTATGGAATTACATCTTTTAGCTTCCTGGTACTAATTGGACATTGAGTTTCAAGTGTTTCCCGACTCCCTCCTGACAGTGCTTTTAATCATCCTGTGCTGTTGTTCTAAATCTGCTTCACTCCATAGAAAAAGCTCCGACTGTAGTTGGCTCCCAAGGACAGACCAGTGCCAACCTGAATAGATAACTACTTCCCTGCTTTTCTGTTCACTACGGAGTTTTGGAGCTTGGCGTTTTTTAAAGGCTCTTTAAAAAATAAAGGCTACTCTTAGTTGTTTTTTTTTTTAATTTTTTAAAGTATTACATATGTCTTCTTTTGCCCCAATTGACTCCTCCCCGGCCACTCCCACCCCCCAGGACAAGCCCCCACCTCCCCAGTGTCTGTGTCCATTGGTTATGCTAATATGCATGCATACAAGTCCTTTGGTTGATCTCTTAACCCCCCCCCCTTCCCGCCCCCAACACACACACACACACACACACACACACACACACACACACCCTTCCCTGCCTTCCCTCTGAGGTTGGATGGTCTGTTCAGTGTTTCTTTGTCTCTGGATCTATTTTGGCTCATCAGTTTATGTTGATCATTATATTCCACAAATCAGTGAGATCATGTGATATTTATCTTTCTCCGACTGGCGTATTTCGCTTAGCATAATGCTCTCCAGGTCCATCTATGCCAGGGGTGGGCAAACTTTTTGACTTGAGGGCCACAATGGGTTCTTAAACTGGACCGGAGGGCCGGAACAAAAGCATGGATGGAGTGTTTGTGTGAACTAATATAAATTCAAAGTAAACATCCTTACATAAAAGGGTACGGTCTTTTTTTTTTTTTTTTAGTTTTATTCATTTCAAATGGGCCGGATGCGGCCCGTGGGCCGTAGTTTGCCCACGGCTGATCTATGCTGTTGCAAATGGTAAAAGTTTCTCTTCTTTTATATACCTCAACATAATAAAAGCCTTGTATGACAAACCACAGCCAACATCATACTCAATGGGCAAAAGCTAAAGGAATGCCCACTCTCACCACTCCTGTTCGACATAGTACTGGAAGTGCTAGCCACAGCGACCAGACAAGAAAAAATGAAAGGCATCCAAATTGGAAAAGAAGAAGTAAAACTGTCATTATTTGCAGATGACATGATACTGTACATAGAAAACCCTAAAGACTCCATCAAAACACTACTAGACTTAATAAATGAATACTCTTAGTTTTAAATTTTTATTCTCATCACTGGCCAGGTGGCTAAGTTAGTTGAAGCATTGTCCTGTGCACCAAAAGGTCGTGTTCAATTCCTGGTCAGGACACAGGCCTCGGTTGCAGGTTCGGTCCCCATTTGGGGCGTGTACAGGAGGCTACTGATCCATGTTTCTCTGCCACATTAATGTTTCTGTCTCCCTTTCTCTCTAAAAAAAAATTTTTTTCATCTATATACCCTAAATCTATAAACTTCCTAAATGATACATAACCAGGCTTTTTTCCCCCCATTTTATATTCATTATTTGAGTTTTCTTTTTACTTTTACTTCTACCTGGTGTATGGTTTTACTAAACTTCAAATATTTTTTCAGGCACTTCTCTAAAAGTTGTTACAAAAGTTGTTTTCATTGCTCATAGTTTTTTTTTGTTTTTAAGTGACTTCTGGTTGGAAAATGGGAAAGTTACTTAGTCGAAAATCCCTTGAGGATAGGAGCCAGCCTTCGTTTCTGTTCCCTTCCTTGCTTAGCACTCAAGCCCACTCTGCCCAGGACGGAAACCTGAAAAGGTTGTCTCCCACGTGGCTGTGCACACATCTGCCTTCCCACCCAGGCTTTCCCGGGGTAGCACAGTAGCTATATACTTGCCCTCAAGGACTGTTTACATTGAGTTTAGTCGTTTCATTAACCTTGGTGTGGTTTTTTAAAGTTTTCTATATTGCTAGCTTCTTTCCCACCTATCCTAATATATAAAAGCCCAGGGTTGTAACGACCAATCAGGACTGGAGGCTGACCAACCCGGAAGTCCTTCAATCAGCGCTGGGTTGCCGTGGTGACCCAGCACTGACTGCCCAGTGGGCTGAGACCCAGAGAGAGGCAGGGTCTGATCCTCAGCCTCAGTGGCAGCTGTTGATCAGTACTTGCCTCTCTCTTTCTCTCCCTCTTTCTTTCTGAGCTTCACCAGCAACTGGGCCCTTCTTTCTCTCCTGGCCTCCGTGGAGGCTGCTGTTCAGCCCCACCTCTTTGATCAGGCCCAGAGATAGGCCCAGAGATGATGACTGGCATAGGAACCGACCAATCAGAACCAAATCTGGGTGCTGTGGGGAGCCAATGGCTGCCTAGGACGTGGAGCTTTTGATGCTGGCATAGAAACCGACCAATCAGAACCAAATTGGCCAGCAGGGGAGGGCAGTTGAGGGCAAGATCAGGCCTGCAGGGGAGGGCATTTGGAGGTGAGATCAGGCCTGCAGGAGAGGGCATTTGGGGGGCGAGATCAGGCCGGCAGGGGAGGGTAGTTGAAGGCAACCAGGCCGGCAGGGGAGGGCAGTTAGGGGTGATCAGACTAGCAGGCAGAGGCAGTTTTGTCAGTCAGGCAGGCAGGCAGGCAGGTGAGCAGTTAGGAGCCAGAGGTTCCAGATTGTGGTCGGACATCCCCCAAGGAGTCCCCAATTGGAGAGGGTGCAGGCTGGGCTGAGGGAACCCCCCCGCCCCGTGCACAGATTTCATGCACCGGGCCTCTAGTTTAAGATAAAATTTCTGCATTGAAAGTGAAATTGAATCCTGACACCTCATTAGATATTTGATAGCTGCAGCTTTTCTGTCCTTACGTAATGTCTTTGTTTTTATTCTTCCTGTCTTCATAATATTGCATCTGTAACCTTTTCTTAAAAGCCTCACGTGGGTTAAACATCCCTTAGAAGACAGCACTGGGGTGAACAATGAAATAAAAGTCCATTATGACCAATATAATTAGAATGTTATACACAGACATACATTATTTTGATCTATTAGAAATGGAAAAGAACTGAAAGACAAAATTGAGTAAGTATGGGAGCATTTTCATTGGAATCCCTTTTTAGTTTTAGAAAGCTATATTTATACAGGTTTTAGAAGCTGTTTACGAATGTTACCTCATAAAGCTTGTTTGAAGAGCCCTCCTGTTTTTTGTTGCCCCATCCGGCTTTATTTTTCTTTATGGCACTTAATCTTTTCATTATTATTGCTCCTGTTATATGCTAGCAGAATGTAAGCATGAGGGAAGTGACTTTTTAAAAACTGTTGTATCCTTACAACAGAGACCAGTACAGAATAGGTACTTACTAAATATTGTTGAGTGAATAATTGTCTGACTTTTTAGGCAGTTAAAATCAAAGTGTGCTGCTATTTTTTTTTTTTCAGTACAAAAAAGGTAAAGTAACTGTTCCATGTAATAGCCCCTTTCCAGCATCCATATAATTTATTTATACATAACACAATGTTTCCTCGCTATTTTGCAACTTCATTTCCTCACCCAACATTATGTGATATTATTTTATTGTACAAATAAAACATATTTATAATGTGACAAACAAAAAAAAATGAGCAATGAAAACAACTTTTGTAACAACTTTTAGAGAAGAGCCTGAAAAAATATTTGAAGTTTAGTAAAACCATACACCTGGTAGAAATAAAAGTTAAAAGGAAACACAAATCCCATCATGATGGACAGTATGGTTTTGGTCTTAATAGGTCCAGAATCATTTATCTGTAATTTCAAAATCTAAACTCTATGGACAAAAGGCTCCTCCTCCCTTGCTTACCTCCCTCCCTTCCCTCCCTCCCCCTCCCTCCCTTCCTTACTTCCTTCTTCCCTTCCTTCCTTCAATAACCTTTGGTATCAACACCCTTCTTGAACTGACCAAAATTTCTTTATAGTCTTTATTCATCCAACTTAGTGTGAATATATCCGTATGTCTCATTCAGATATATTAACGTTTGATTATCTGGTGTTTCCCAAATCCAGTATGAGCTATGTGACCCACTATATCTAATATATGGTATATGTACCTACAATCTTTCTGAAATCCAAAGCTCTGAATTTTTAAATGCATCTTTTCCAAAAAATTCTGATTAGTGAATTTGGAAAACAATCTTTTCATGCTTATGCAGTATCTTTAAGATACATTCCTAGAAGTGATCCAAAGTAGGCAGCAAATAGCTTTTGAAATTAGGGGGAACAATGCTAGTTTTAAAGTTTATTAATTTTTTTTATTGATTTCAGAGAGGAATGGAGAGGGAGAGAGAGAGAGAAATATCAATGATGAGAAAGAATCATTGATTGACTGCCTCATGCACACCCCCTACTAGCGATTGAGCTCGCAACTAGGGCATGTGCCCTTGACCTGAATCGAACCTGGGTCCCTTCAGTCCACAGGCTGACACTCTATTCACTGAGCCAAACCAGCTAGGGCAACAGTACGATTTTTTTTAAAAAAAGATACGAAATTAGAATTTTGGAACACTTGGGATTGTAATTCAGTAATATTGTAATGGATTTTTTCAAACTGGATTAAGTTAATATTTCCAGTCGGTCTTTAAATTTATTAAAATGATTTCTATAAATAGGGTACATACTCTTGAATGCTGTACTTGATTTAACTAATCATTTGATAATTTATCTTATATCCAAAGTTTTGTTATCACAGAGAGTAGAGGAAACTGTTAGCTGATATGAATGAGTACAATAAGGCAAGAATCCACCAAGTATCAGGAAAAATGTTTTTAAAAATGCTCAAATGCACAAGCTTATTAAAACATCCCTGGTGCACAAAGATTACCAATATTTATAAAAGCCAGCTTAGGGATTTGTGTTTCTGACTGAATCCTCTTTTCCATCAAATCCAGTTCAGCCTGATTCTCTATTTGGCAGCTGGTTTTCTTCAGGAGAACAACACCAAATAAGTGACTGGTTTTGGTTTGTGACATACTGAGTGGCATCCATTATATGAAAATGATTCACTATAAAGCAGTGCTCACTCCTTTCTTGCTCATGAACCCTGCAGAAAAGACATCATTCTTTTGCACAATTAAGTCTCTTCTTGAAAGTTGGCACTAAATAAAGACTTAATTGAATACATGTACTTCAGATTAGGGCTGATACATCCAAATAGTTATTAGTTTATTAGGCTTCCTCAAGCAACAGCAACAATGCAGACTTTCCCAAAAACACAACAATCAAAACATACATTTTTTTATTGCAGTTAATTGAGGCTGAGTTGAAAACATGAAATAGAGATTTCAGTTAATAAATACATCTGTGGAAGCACAGTAACAACTTTACCTGGTTTCTGATACTTTTAGCTATAAATTAACACATTTATATGAACATTTCAAAAATAGGGACCATACACAAATGTAGGAAGGAAAAAAATCTCACCCTCCTACCACTTCGACAGCCATTCTTAATATTTTTGTGTACTTGTCCTGACTTTTCTGTACATGCATTTTTTTTTTACACACTTCAAATTGTACAAAACACAATACCTTTTTAAAACCAAAGCACATTCTCCCCGCGAACTTCGTCAGTACTTGTATAGTTAAGGTAGCCATTAGTATTTTCCTGATTATAAGAATGTTTAATGTGGAAAATTAGCAAATGCAATTGAGAATAAATAAAAAATTAAACCTCCCATAAATTCATCAAGTAGTGTTAATATTTGGTGTATTTTTTCAGATTCTTTTCTATATATGTAATATACATCTCTGCATCACTGAAATTATAACTGCAGTTTCCTTGTCATTAAATCTTAAGCATACTTTTTAGAAACTATTTTAAAATGCTTTTATAAGAATGAATACTTTTATCACAGAAAATTTGGAGAAAATAGGAAAGTACAAAAGAAAATAAAAATAGCTGCTAAACCCTACTACCAGCATTAACATCTGATATTCTTTTGGTATTTTATTAACTTGGTCTTTTTTTTTTTTAGTGCATATTTTTACATTTTTATGAAAAAAAGAATACAGGGCTATTTTTAAAACAATAAATTTAATGTGTTGTATGGATAGTTTAGTCTCCTACTTGGATTTAGAGTGTTTCATTGAGTACATTTTTCGGTAATTTTTTTTTTTCTGTAATTAAGACATGTTCCAAAATTCTCAGTCATAGAGTTACTATGTCAAGAGACATTAGCTTAAAAAAAAAAAAAACCACACACACACAAAAAAAACCACTCAGCATATGTTTAAAGAGAGAGAGAGAGACATATCTTCAAAAGAATTATACCAATTTAGGATCCCACCAGCAATTCATTTCAGTTTTCAGGCTGTTTTCCGATTACAGCTTAAATGGCATTTAATGGGCTTTGTGTCAAGGTCACCTTCCAGTATTCCTACTCATGGATTATTATGGGTAGAAGCCTGTGTGTTAATTTGTCAGTGTGACATTCTGGAGGAAGTTTTTGTTATAAATATTGGGAGATACTTAGTCATAGGAGCTTTGTGGCCTAGGATTTGTCAGCAGAGGATTAGGGGAAATCAACCCCAAATAGAAAGCAAGGAAATGAGTTCTGGCTCTGAGACTGGGCCCCGGCAATGTTATCCCCTTCTTCTGCCTTCTTGCCCACACATCCCCCGCTCACTGCACGGATATCTCAGCAAATGTCATTCTCTCTACCTCCGTCTCTTTCCAGGTTCTCACAGTGGTATATGAGGGTGGCTTCCAGGTTAGGTTCCTGAAATCACTGGCCTTTACTGCAAAGAGTGTGAGAATGAAAAGCTGACTTAATGTGCCAAGAAAGATGAGAGCCAAGGCCCCCAGGGAAAGTCTTGAATAAATAAATAATCATCGTTGTAATATATTTTTGTATATTGTTTGTGTAAAATTTACTTATATTCATGTTTTAATTATGTCTATTTGGTTATTTATATATGATAACTAACAGTTTCTGCTAAATAGACATGCAAACTTAATTTCAATTGTAGTTGTGTTTACAATTGCTAAGGTAGAAACAGCAGTGTAGGTTGTCCCAGATTTTCAAGACTGTGTTGCTGCGCCTACCTCTAACCCCTACCCCAGTTTGGTTTTTCGTCCAAATATTCAGGGCTGTCCTGCTTTTTTTTTTTTCTTTTTTTTTAAATCAACTTTAGAGAAAGAGGAAGGGAGAGGGATAGAGAGAGAGAAACAGCAATGAGAGAGAAACATACTGGGGATGAAGCCTGTAATCCGGCGTGTGCCCAGACCAGGAATTGAACCTGCCCAGTCCAGGACTCTTGGTGCATGAGTCGGTGCTCAGCCACGGAGGCACACCGGCAGGGCAGGGCTGTCCTGGTTTTGATGACAGGATGACAGGATGACAGAGACCGATGCTCGGTTCCATTGCCTCTGCGCTTCCCAGGCTGTAAGCTGGCCTTTTACAGCCCGTCTTACTTTGGGGCCCTGAGTGCCAACAATCATGCCTATTTTTACTTTTCTATATTTTCTTTCTCTTTCAAGGCTTCACTGTAAAAACTCTTACTTGTTCTTCTCCTTTCTTTTCTAAACTCTTTTTCTTCTTTTTCTAATTATCTCCTGGAGGGATGGCTTGGGTATATTGGAACTAAATTTCTCATTGTATGGTATTCCTAAAAGAAATACAAAACAGTAACTGTGTATCCTGTTCTAGATTTTTTTGCTTAAGGGCAATGGGCAGTTGGCTAAGAATCACTACATAATCAATGGTATGCAAACATTCTTCCACAATCTTTATACCAACAGCTGCCTATACTTTGGAGTAGAGTGTTCAAGTTCCAGGCAGGGGTAGTTGAGTAGAGTAGGCAACGAAAGACATTTATTTAATTAATAGAGGCCTGGTACACTGGTGGGGTCCCTCGGCGGCCTGGCCTGCCCAGATAGGGCCGAAACCGGCCCTCTGACATCCCCAGAAGAGTCCTGGGTTGTGAGAGGGTGCGGGCCAGGCTGAGGGACCTCATCACGAGGGATGCCACTGATGTACGATCAGGGCCGGGGAGGGACCACGGGAGAGCTCCAGGGTGTGTTGGCCCATCTTGCCCAGTCCTGATCAGCCAGACCCCAGCAGCAAGCTAACCTAACGGTCACAGCGTCTGCCCCCTGGTGGTCAGTGCGCATCATAGCGACTGGTCAAACAGTTGGACACTTAGCATATTAGACTTTTGTTATATAGGATTAGAAACTTTGCTTTGCAACTTTGTGAACCAGCACAGTTGGACATAGGAAAAAGTCTTGAGTGAACTGTTCTTCTGTTTTAAGAGAAACAAATGCATGAAAACACCTTGACACAGCCAAAGGTTCCTGGATCATTTGTTCCTGCTAAAGACATCAGGACTGACTTCTACAAAATGTCATGTCCCCTAAAAGCCCCTCTGTCTGTTAGGAGATATTGCTAAAGTGGCATCCTGGTAGACTCAGGAGTTTAACCTTTTAAGGTATTTTGCTGCTTCTTTCCCAAGGGTATTGTTCCTCGTGTTGGGTTGGGTTGCAGAGTTGGGGTCCCCATTCATAGGCCCAAACTTGGGGAACACAACTCACCATTACTGAGTTATTTGCAGAAACCAAAGCCCAGATTGGAAGCATTGGTCAAATAAGCGCTTTTGAGAGAAATAATTTATTTAAATTCAACATGGCAGTTTAAATTCCGGGAGAAACTAGAGGCAAATACACTCAAATGCTCTGGAGTTGCTTTTTACAGTCTCATCAGAGGCCTGGTGCACGGAGCCATGCACTGGTGGGAGGCGTGGCCTGCGGGGATCGGCCTGTTGTGGGAGCGCCACTCATCCCGGTCAGCCGAATGGCTGTAGACCCGCCCTCTGAGTGGCTGCTGAATGAGGAAATTAGTCGGAGCTGATATTTCAGGGTAATGTCTTGGGTAAAGATGTGTTCTGTGTCCTAGAGGAGCCTGGCCGAGTGCTTTGCACCCCAAAGCCACTGGGTGAATGTCCTTGATGTGTGATGCCAGGTCAGTTGACACCATCAGGGATGTCCAGGGCAGCTGTGCTCCAGGATCCTCATCCATCAGGACAGCCTCCCTGGGGGGTCCACAGTCACGTCCCCTCTTGCCATCCGCCTGTGCCAGCTCCCCACACTCTTTCTAGAACACACCTTAGAGGGCCTGGTGGGGTCAGGCCAGAGTCTAGATTGTCTCAGGTATTTGATAGGTGCAGAGACTCAGCCTCACCCTGGGCCTGCTAGCGGCTGCTCCTGCTGCGGGAGCAGCTGCTCATCCCAGTCAGCCATGACTGCCAGGGGGCAGCTCCTGCATTGAGCGTCTGCCTCCTGGTGGTCAGTGCGCATCATAGCAACGGGTCAACCAGTCTTTCTGGTCGTTCTGCTGTTTGATCGCTGGGCTTTTATAAATATAGATACCATTTGAAAGCAATGGCTCATTCTGCGAGTCATGCGAAAGCAACTCTAGAAAATACACAGCCCTGTGTTTTTGATGGAAGCTGAAAATAGCATATACCGTCTATGAGTAGAATACATTCTCTGTTACTTTATTTGTGGAACATTTTTGTGGTTGGCGTACGTGAATGAGAAATGTAGGCTTTTACAGAGCTTTCTGGGTCTACCATGGACCCTTTCCTTTCATGTTTTTTCTTGTCCTGGAGGACCCAGGTGTACTGAAACACAGGACTTTCAGAATCACAGGGCCATCTAGTCTTCCTCATGCCCCCTACTCGCCTCTGCCCTCTACCAGGGCCTGTGGAAGCACGCCAAAATGGCCACAAGCAGATGGGGCTAACCTGCCAAAGGTGTACATTCTAGAACCTTCCTTCTCCTTAATTTTTCAGTGTTAATTCTGGGGATCAGGAAGTGCTCCCCTAAATCTCCCAGGCTGCATTAAGATACTTCTTGCATTTGTGTAGTTGGCACAGAGCACTAAGCAGAAATATGATAACCAATAACTCGTTGATTTAGAACGCTAAATTCTAGACTTTAGAACGCTACAAGGAAATTGTGTAGCTTGTGTCATTTGTACAGCAGCACTGGGACTGCGTAAGTGTCCTGTTCTTAGACAGCTGCTCTCTGTCGTAACCATGACATGTACTGCCCACAGGCACCTGGTTAAATGTTTCTCCTAAAGTCTCTGCTTTTGCCTCCACACTAAAGCAGGATTATTTAACTCCTCGCTCTGGATTCTTGCTTAAAGATAATTTCACTTCATTCTCACTCTAATGCACTAGTAAACAGCAAGCAATGTTTCAAGATGCTGTTTTAAAATATCCATTTAAGTAGCCCCTTTATATTATTCAGTGCAAACTTTTTTTGAAATCATATAAAATATATGGTCACCATGTGGTAGACAGAGAAACCAATAGGTATATTTATAAGTAATTTGAAAGGCATGGAATAAGGGAGCTTTGTCTGTAAATGTAGATAATTATGAAATTATTTTTAAGAAACTATATTTTTCCTTCTTTTTTCTTAGCATGTTTTTCCTTTAATAAGACACTATGCTTCCAAACTTGAGAAAACTTTTGTTGTTGTTGACAAGGAAATACACTGTTGACTCTGATAGTGATCTGTTTATTTACTTAGAATGAGATCTCTAACATCATTTGGAAAAAGTGTGGTTAGGGGAGTATGATGTTAAACTATTAGATCCAGCTTCTACTTCTGTCTTTCTTAGACCAGCCACTGCTCTTAGGAGAAAAAATAAGCTCCAATATCAGACTTAAATCTCTTCTAAAAATAGTAAATGGAATGTTTTTCATGGTTATCAGAAACTTCTCACTTTAATAGGTAATCTGCATAGACACCTATCCCAGAGAAATGAGTATTCAAACCTACAGGAACGTTTCTAGGTCTCTAAGTCTTTGGGGCATAGAAGGAAGGAGAGGAATGTAGAAGCAGGTAGTTATCACTGTTGCTCAGTGGGACTGTCGGATTTAGCCTTTCTGATAAAGCCTCCAGAGTGTGTATGCTATACAAATGCTGGCTGTCTTTGTTTGACCATGAAACATGGAGCTGTGGTCAGGCCAATTGTGTGGAATGATTCTAGTGACACCTACCCTGCCGATTATTCAATGTACAAATGTCTGTTTAAATTATAGAGGATGTCTTTTGCTCATCTGCTAAAGTAGATAAGCATTTAAACTCAAAGATAAGCCTTCAACCCAGCTTATTCTCCGAGGCCACAGGTACATTAGAAATGGTGGGACGTAGAGAATTCCAGCCTAGTTCTTTTTACTCAACACTGAAAGGAAGAGACCACTGTCATTCCCCCCACTCCCACCCTCCGGACATTCTCTAAGGTCTCCTAGACAGACCAGGAATGGGGCTGGGGAAAGGGGCAGAGGCAAGCACAGGCCAGCTTTTGGGAAAAGAGCTTGATGTGTCCCCACTATACCCTTAACTCTGAGAACTTCTGATTTACAGTGTATCCCAAAGGACATTGGAAGGATTATTTTAAATATTCCCTAACCTTTGACCTCCTTTTACAGCCCTCTTCTATCTTCAGGGCCCCAGGGAGTCTGCCTGTCTGTCTACTTTACCTACCTAACCCATCCACTCTGCAATTCTAATCTACTGATCCTGTCTTTCCTTCTCACTCATTTATTTATTCATTTGCTTATTCTTAAATTGTCTCTCTGTGTAACCCCACCGCTCTGTGAGGTTCCTGCCCCCGCACTGCAGGCCTTCCTTTCCCTCAGGCCCATGGCCGCAGTGTTGTCTCCCCCAAAATACGATGTGGTCAGATCTGATCGTGGGAATTCTCTAGCCACCAATAAAAAGTAACAGCTGGAAAATAGAAGCCACGTTTTAAAACATCCTATGGAACATTTTTCAAGTCAAATTTTGGTAATGGTTTTTTATTGACTCAAACTTAGAAACAGTTGATGTAGCTGAGGACTGCTCCGCCCCCTCAGTACGTTGCGCTCCTACAAATACCCGTTCTTGGGAGATACTCCCAATCTCACGAGTCATTGTTTTCAAATTTGCACAGCTAATATTTGCTCTGTGTAAACACATTCATTCAGCAAGTATTAAATCGTCTACCGCGCCTATTAAAGTGACCAGTTCTTTTTAGTGAGAAATAAGACAGATCATCTTTTTTTCCTTTTAATTCAACTCATAGTAAATTTTGATGAGTTCTAAGAGAAAACTCATCTGTTTTTTTTTGTCACTTTATATTATTTAGTTACAAATTTATTTTTGGAACATGGTTTACACAGATCTTTTTCAACAGTCTGCTTTTCATTGGCCTTTGTCTGGTCTGGAGAAGTGTGTGTTATTTCAGAATCACTGCTGAAGAAATGCTCAGCTGGTAAGTACGACACTATAAAGGGATATGTGAGCCTGGACTGTGATAGAATATGGGATAGTCTTTGATTTTCTAATTCTTTAGGAACAACTTATCTCAGTGAGTTCTGTCTTCCTTTTAACAGCTTAAATGAATTATAACTTACTATAAAATTCATTTGTTTTAAAAGGGCACCATGAAATGATTTTTAGTAAATGTACAGAATTGTGCAGCCATCGTCACTCATTTTACAACATTTCCTTCACCCCGAAAAGAAACTTCCAGCCTATTTGCTCTTCATTCCCACCTGCCGCCTAGGTACCCACTATTGATAGGTGTGTCTTTCTCGTACAACAACTGGATACAGAACGAATATTGTTCAGTCTACCTTCCTATGGGGTATTTTTGGTCTGTTCTCTACCCAAGCATCTCTCTCCCAAAGTTCAGAAAGGCAGTAACTGATTTTTCAATTCTGTTTTTGACATTAAAAACAAACAAACACGTTTTCCCCAATCTATTCTCAGAATAGTGTCACCAAGCTACCTTACAAGCCCGTCCATTTCCCTAATTTAAATCTATCAATTACCTATACAAGTGTGGGGTCTACTGGTCTTTCACGGACTCTTTTCCATGTTACTTTTGATGGGAAAGTATTTCACACACATTCTAGTATATACATAATTTTTTAGTAAGCATGGATCTTCTTTTCAGGTTTCAAAACGACTCTAGTAAAAATATTTAACAAATTTTCTGGGTGCTTCTGCAGTAGAATCCCATGGCTCCTAAGGTGTCTTGGTCTCAGAAAAAACTTCATGGGCATAAAATTTCTTAGCTAAACTGGATCCTGTTAACATGAAGTGATACACCTGTATTATAAATGTAATATGGTGGTTTACTAGTAAAAGTTACACATATGCATAACAGGGAAATACTTATCAGACTTCTTTTCCCCTCCCTCCCACAAGAGGGTTGAATTATATATTAAAATTTTTCTTAGTATATATTAATTTTTGCAAAATTACAAAGATTTAAAAATACCTGCAATATTATCTAGAGGACTTTGCTGTGTATTTACATATCTCTTTGGGGGAGGGGAGAAGCTTATAATCGATTGTCTCAATCTTTTCCAATGACTCTGTTGTAGACCTCTGACATGTAATAAATGGCATGGAGGTAGTGGTGTGCCATTAGAGCAGGAGCCCCCAAGGTCAGATTTCTGGTTCAAGTCTGGGCTCTGCCACTTCCTACCTGTCTGACCCTGAGCATCTCACTTTATCTCAATTTCTTTTCTTTACAATATTTCCTAGGGTTGGTATGAGGATTAATTAGATCATACACAAAGCACAGTAAGTAGACATAAGTTACATTTGCTAATGGCACAAGAGTAAGGTACTGAAAACTATTACTTTGTGGCTGTTTTACTCTACAACTTGACTTTTTAATGCCTTAATGGCAGACAACTCAGTTTTTTAAGGCCTAAGAAAGCTTTTGTGTCTGCTAATAAAATCACTGGTTGCTTTCATTGTTATTCAATTCAATAAATTCTGTTTCAAGACCTAGTTGTTGTTTTTTTAAACCTTTAAGCTCAAGGTATATATCTCTTTTATTTTCCAGTGTGTAAATGATACAAACACATTTTCTTTTTGATCACTGTTTAACTTCCATCTTCACCATAGAAGTAACAGATCACAATAAAACCCATATAAAAGCTTAGAGGTTTCCTGAATTTTTAAACGATATTTACACATTTAATACATTATCTTCTTAACCACTTCAAATGTATAACTAGGTGGACATACGAATCTAGCAGCAAAGAATTTCTAAGCCCTGTGGCCGGAACTTGTGTTTGCTGTCAGAGAGCCTCGGGTCAGAACTGCTCGGGGAGCCCGTGTCTCGAGTTTCACACTTGTGCCTCTTCTTAAAGCCTTGAGTATGTGTCACATGGCCCACTCCCTTTTTTTGATCCATAACCTCTGAACTGAATTAATGAGGTTCTACATCTATTCAGATCTACGTTTCTACTTAATTTGATACTGTACCCTTCTTATATACTATTTATATACTTGTCTCACAGTTTCATAGGTACTATATCAAAACATACATTTTATAATAAGATAACCGTAATTTACTTAACTAATACCCTGTCTTTGAATATTACGCTATTTCCAGTTTTCAAGCATTACTTGTAGAAATATTTTTTGTACATCCTTGTTTCCTTTGGATAACCCACAAAATAGACTAACTCGGAGCTGTTACCCCAATATACTTATGTAATATAGTCTAATACCTATCAGTGCAAACCTTCCACTGACTCTCCCATCTGCTTCCTGCTGAAGCTGAGAATCTGTTTGTCAAATTAAGGAACAATCCTATTGAGATTATTAAGAGAAAATGACTACTGATGTATATTAACATGGTAATATCAAGCCCTCTATGGTATAATAGAGGTAACAGAAATAAAACATAGAAGCAAAATGATGTGCTTTCTTGTAATTTCACAAAAAAAAACTTAAGTTCTCCTAGGGATGAAAAGAGGAGCAGCTGTGGAAGCCTTCTTTCACCAGCGACTAGAACACGTACTACAGAGCTAAAACTGTGATATGGACATTGAAGGAGCATAGCTATATATACTGCTATTTCTACTACTGAAAACTTTCCCAAAAGTCACGTGGGTGTTGAATTTTATCAAATGCCTTTTTTATTTCACTCAAGATGATCATATCTTTTCTTTTTTACATATATTTGTATTTTATTACAATCATTTATTAATTTGAAACCTTCCTTGCATTTCTGGAAGAAATCATACCTATTTCTTAAAAAAAAAAAAAAAAAACTAACAAAACAGTATCGTGTACTAAAAGTTTCAGAGCTTTGCATTTGCCTTCCAAAGGAAGATTAGCCTATAGCAATCTTTAGCTCTTTAATTATCTAGGTTAACTTCTAGTATTTTGCAATGTAAGAGGCCTTGAAAGCCCTCCATCCGCCTTGTTCTCTGGTACAGCTCCCTAAGCAAATGACCTAATGGGATTGCCATCCATGGAGAGGAACTACTGTGGCCTTTGTCACTTCCGCAGATACTTACTGATAGGGCAGGGTTACCACAGGAATGAGTATGTTGTAATCGTCATCTTGATGACAGACAGTGCGCCCCAGGATTGGCTGACACTTGCTGATTGTGGTTTGTATATTGAATCTTCTTAATGAAATCCCAAGGAAAATAGCAATCGAGCCACTAATGCTCTTACTCCCAGGAGCACAGAGCTTTTCAAGGTTAATTATTTCAGTCATCCTCACAGTTGTCCCATGAGGTGAGTGGCAGAGCACTTCCTCTTTAAAAAAAAAAAAAATAGGTGACTAATTGGATTTTCTTCTGTTCTACATTCTGTGTTCTAGAACTGGGTAGCCACCTTCTAAAGACCATCTGTGTGTCCATTGGTGGACCTGGGTTTTAAAACCGCAGGCTTCTTTCACATACAAATGCCAGGCTCGCAGCATGTGGAATAGGAAAGTGGGAGGAAATGTGGATGGCGTTTGGCAAGATGCTATGAGTGGGATAGCCTAGAGTTGGTAAAAAGAGACAGGTCATGGCTGAGTTAGTGCTTTGCTACCTCCGTTAGGAATAGTCATCCGTGGTGCTGAAGGTTTGTTTTTGACTCTGCCTTACTGAGGCACCTCTTCATTATGTTTACTCTTCCCACAACCTTGTGCCAGGTTGCCACAGAGAATTCCAGGGAACCCCGTTTTACAGAGGGACACTGCTGCTTTCTCATCCGACTCTAATGTGTTAGCAGCTGGGCTTTTCACAGGGACAAGAGAGAGCGAGACGTCCGAAATGCTTGGTGCTCTCCCTTAGCGGGGATGTCTCCGTCCTCCCGCCATCCTCTGTGTCTGCCAGGCCAACGCTGCTCCTGCGTCTGCTTCCTCCCAGATGGCCTGTGCCCGTCTGTGGACACATCCCGTCAGGGGAGCAGGGACCAAGTAAAGCTGCTTTGTCGAGGGACCACGTCCTCCCTTGTACAACGTGCCATTCAGTCTTCCCACATAGTCCGCTCACGTCAGCTCTGCCTCCTCGGTTAGACTGTGTGCCCTTTGGGTGGATATTCAGGTCGGTGTCATTTGGTTGGTTTTTTGCTTTTCAGTCCTTTTAGTTGCCCCCTCCCCGTACCCTTCATCGCTGGGGCATTTGGGTGCACAGTAAACACTTGTGGTTGCTCTGTTTACCATCCACAACTCCCAACAAACATGGCCTGTACTTATTAACTGTGTCGTTTTAACAACTTTTTTTTTTTTTCCTTTCGGCAAATGAAGGCTTAGCTGTCACCACTTTGAGTTTTTCCTCCCCCTTAATTTTTCCCTGAAGTTACCCTGAAAAGAGAGGCCTTTCAAATGCAAAGGATTATGCTTAAATTGTACAGTGTGCTCAAGCCCAGGACTAATTAGAAGGCCTGGAAGCCTCTTCAGGTGGCCGGGATCTGCAGTCTGGCTAAATGCTGCTTCCTAAATTGAGAACAGCTGGGGCCGTGTGGCCAGCGGGTATAAAGAGCGGGTGCTGGTGCCCTGGGCTGTGAGGACGTCTTTGCTCTTTGGAGCCGGCGGAGCCTCTGCTGAAGGCACCCTTTCCTCCCAGGGGTCGCGGTGGGTAAGTGCCCGCGCCGGTCCTCGCAGTGCCTGTTTCTGTTGTTTGCCAGAAATGGTGGTGGCTGCGTCGAAATGTTACTAATTTGCCATGCCGGCTGTAGGAAGTTATCTTATCCTTCGGGAAACAGGCGGAGTTTGTTGCCTCAATGAGATAGAGCTCAGGCTTTGTGTCTCGAAGGCTTTGTGTTATTTCGGAGGCTGTCCGCCTTCCTGGTGTATGGGGTGCATCTCTGACTATAAAAGGGTAAACCGAGGCAGTGTCATTTAGTTCTCGAATATTCTGAGGAGTGGTCACTTAAAAAGAGTACAGGTTTTTTGTTTATTTTTTAAAAATCCTCATCTGAGGATACGTGTATTGATTTTTTAGAGAGAGAGAGAGAGAGAGAGAGAGAGAGAGAGAGAGAAAGAAAGAAAGAAAGAAAGAAAGAAAGAAAGAAAGAAAGAAAGAAAGAAAGAAAGAAAGAAACATTGATCAGTTGCCTCCCATGTGAGCCCCGACTAGGGATTGAACCTGCAAACCTGCTAGGTATGTGCGCTGACTGGGAATCGAACCCACAAACTTTTGGTGCATGGGTTGGTTCTCAGAAAGAGAACCAACTAACTGAGCCACCCGGCCAGGACAAGATTCCAGAGTTTTAATAAGAAAATAGAAAGTTGACTTTCTGACAAATGCAGAGGGTAACAATTATACAGAGCATATAATCATCACAGTTTTTTAAAAACATATGTGTTTTTATTTATTTCAGAGAGAAAGGGAGAGGGAGAGAGAGAGAGAGAAACATCAATGATGAGAGAGAATCATTGATTGGCTGCCTCCTGCATATCCCAACTGGGGATTGAGCCCACAACCTGGGCATGTGCCCTAATTGGGAATCAAACCATGACCTCCCGGTTCATAGGTTGATGCTTAACCACTGAGCAACACCAACCAGGTTTGGTTTTTTTAGAGAGAGAGGAAGGGAAAGGGACAGAAAGATAGAAACATTGATGAGAGAGAAACATCAATCGGCTGCCTCCTGCATGCAACCCAGGCATGTGCCCTGACTCAGAATGGAACTGGCGACCTCCTGGTTCAAGGGTCGGCGCTCCACCACTGGGCCATGCCGGCAGGGCAATCATCACAACTTTTTATCCTGTAAGGTTCCTGGAAAAGATGCAGTCGTAGGAAGGAGTGATGTGATCTGGGGAGGTTCTAGCCCATTGTGACTTCATGGTTAGCAACAGGCATCAGTGGCTGATGAGGTGGTTGCAGTGTTGGGTCCTGGCTTCTATTTAAAGAAATTTAAAAGGAATTGATTATTAAAATGTTCCTATTTATACTGACATCAGCTCAAAAAGAGAAGAATTCCAAGATAAAACAATTCAGTATTTTATAAATAAACTCGTCTCGGGAGCTATAACTATGTTCTGACGATACATTTATAAAGCAAATGGCTTTGGTATTTGTTTCCATATTTTGATCATGTTCTTTTTTGGATGGTTGACAGTTGGAGGGGCACGATATCTGATCGTAGTTTTGTTTTGTTTTCACAGGAGCTGAAGTGAAATCTCTGGGGGAAAGAGAATTGGCCTGCTTCCCTGCCAGCGGCGGATGCACAGTGGAGAGCTGCATGGGAGGACCAGTCATCTGGTGGCTACTTTCTACGTTTTACACCAGGAAACCGAATCAGATGAAGAGCCCATGTTTATCTTGGAAATAGAAGGATTAAAAAACGTTTCTACTAAGAACACTACCATCTCCTTTTGGATCTGAAGACTGGGGGACAATGGATATCATAGAGACAGCAAAACTTGAAGAACATATGGAAAATCAAACCAACGATCCGGCAAACACGTACCCACGGCCTGCTGAACCTGCCGAAGAAGAAGAGAAAAATGGCAACGGTAAACCCAAGAGCTTGTCCAATGGGCTGCGGAAGGGCTCCAAGAAGTACCCAGACTATATCCAAATCTCTATGCCCACGGACTCCAGGAGCAAGTTCCCGCTGGAGTGGTGGAAAACGGGCATCGCGTTTGTGTATGCTGTTTTCAACCTCGTCCTGACAACCGTCATGATCACAGTTGTACACGAGAGGGTCCCTCCCAAGGAGCTCAGCCCTCCACTCCCAGACAAGTTTTTTGATTATATTGATCGGGTGAAGTGGGCATTTTCTGTATCAGAAATAAATGGGATTATATTAGTTGGCTTATGGATCACCCAGTGGCTTTTTCTGAGATACAAGTAAGTAGGTCTAACACATTTGGGATTTTTTTAGGGGGGATGCGGGAAGGGGGGCATGTTGGGGGGAATGAGCCATTAGTTTGTACTTATGTGAATAGATGCGTACTTGGAATTATCTTTCTTGGTTTTATCTCATAAATTCAGTCTTATCCAGGTGTTTGATGAAAGGAATCACTAGAAAGGTCTGCCACATTGAATAATCAGTCACTATTCAATAAGCATTGATGGTGCAGCTGTGCCTGGAAGTGACAGCTGTATAGGAAAGAACAGAGGTGCTGTGGTGGGTGACTCAGAGTTTGTGAATTTAAGGTGCAGTTCTGATTTCAAGCAACTTGGCACTGTGGCACTTGCATGATGAATCGAGAGTCGTGGGGAGTAAGAACATTCAATTCATCACGCTTGAGTTATTTCAGGCTCTTGACAGGCGGGGTCAGCGGAGTGCTGGGAGCTTTTCTCCCCCTTGCTCACAATGCAATGACTATACACAAGACTATATAGACCAGCGGTTCTCAACCTGTGGGTCGCGACCCCTTTGGGGAGTCGAGCGACCCTTTCACAGGGGTGGCCTAGGACCATCGGAAAACACATATATAATTACATATTGTTTTTGTGATTAATCACTATGCTTTAATTATGTTCAATTTGTAACAATGAAATTGGGAGTCACCACCACATGAGGAACTGTATTAAAGGGTCGCAGCATCAGGAAGGTTGCTTTGAGGTTTGCTTCTGTTCAGGAGTTCTCACATTTTGCACTTCTTTTCCTTGGGCCTGTTGGCAACCCAGTCCCAAGAATCCGTTTCAGAACCTGAATTTAGAAGTGGGCCATGCGGTTTTGGTTTTAGATTTCTAAAGTAAACGCCTGGTTTCCAGGGCGCCACAAAAGAGCTGTTAGTTCCCGGTTTCGGTCTCCCTGTTTGGGAAGAGCAGAATCAGGAAGTACTAAGCCAGGTACTTTTGCTTTGAAGACACTTGAAAATAGGACATAGCTCTCAAGTGGTTGTTTCTTTCCTGTTAATTCCATAAAAAATAAAGCCCTTCCCTTCCCCTTCTCACTTTATTTATCATTCAGATATATGTTCTCTAATAAGATGCTAGTAATGAAACCACTAAAATAAAAGTTTGATCAAAACATTAGCCACAAACTGAGGCCTTTGAAAATGCAATGTATGTCGATTTAATCAGTACAATTCAAAAATTCAGAGTCAGTAGGATTTCAATACTGGTGCCACAAGATCATTTTTAGAAGAGGGAATTTATGCTGTATTGTTCTTTCAATTGGTTGTTGCTTTGAGATTAGAAGAATTCAATCTGTCTTTGCTGAACAGTCCCCTACATGCAAGTTCGCAGTTTAAAAAACTGAGTCCACCAACAAGTCATTCCTAAGCATTTTCCTTAAAGTGTCCCTCTTAATATGTTTCCTTAATATGTGTAAGTAAAATAGCTATCAATTTTCTTTTACTTAGTAGAATTTTTTTGCTGCTAAAGTTGTCAGTTATGTCATGCTTAGGCTGGAAGTAAACTACGTTTGTTGAACTTTAGTGTTTTTTTAAATTTATCTTTATTGTTGAAAGTATTGCAGATGTCTCCCTTTTTTACCCCCACTGACCTCTTCTACCCGGCCCCATGCTGTCCTCCAACCCCCATAGGCCTTCACCACACTCAACGTTAGTGTTTTTCTCTTCTATGTCTGGAATTGACACTGAACAGAAGAGAGACTGCTTGGGCCAAAGATGTGCTTTCTCCTTTAATTTAGACCTAAGTTTTATTCATATATGTGTGAAAAGAAATCTTCTAGCTTCCAACCTGAGGATCTTAATTTGTTTGAATCTTCACCTGATTGTTGCTACCATGTCAAAACGTGTGGTCACACAGCTGGCCACATATTTTAGTCATATCTACTGCTTTGGTCACAACCCATCATCAAAAAGGTGCTGGGGAAATCACACTAATTTTCCTTTTCATTTTTGAGGTAGAATGGAGCGTATGTTTTAGGAACTAGTGGAGTAATTTTGATAACCTGTTTTGAGCCATCCTGGCTGAATGCGAAATCTCTCTCTCTCTCTCTCTCTCACACACACACACACACACACACACACACCTTCGTAGCTATGGGAAAAGTCATTGGTTGTAGCTCTTTTCCTAAACAAGGCTGCAGAGGGCATGCTTTCCCTTCTTAGCTCATTTTCTCTACAGCTGAACTCAGAACACTGGAGTGAGTATAATTGACTCATGTAATTCCTGCTTATCACTTCCCTTTGTCTAGCACATGGAGCACAGCTTAGCCCTCTTTGAGGGCCTGGGGTTGAATCAAAACGTGAATCATCTTTCACTCAACCAAATGGAGAGACTCCGCAGTGTCTAGCCCCTGTCCCTTTTCAGTGCTATAAAAGGCAGAGCTTGAATAGCAAGCCTTTGAAAGCAGAGCCCTGCAATAAATGCATACTTTCATCAACTCCTCAAGGTGGTGTTCCTCTCTATTTTGACCCCAGAAACCCTGGAATATTCTTAAAATAGGTACTGGAAATAAGGTTCTAAAAATATATTTGTCCATGATTCTTTAAAAGAGAAGCCCCAGCAGTTACCTGATATATTTCAGACCACAGTCTTGTAAAAAACTTAAAGTATCTCTCTCTCTCTCTCTCTCTCTCTCTCTCTCTCTCTCATATCAGTAAGCATGTCCTCCGGTTAGGATTAAAACACATACATACATACATACATAAAAATATGCCACAGGCCTCAAACTGCCTGTTTGTCCAGAAGTCTGACCATTACCAGCTTTGGAAGTTTGAGAGCTCTGAAAATGGGAGACCTGGAATAATACAGTGTGTGTACTAGGGAAGTTCCAGCTAGTAATTCTAGGGATCCCACCGGTCTCTTAATCCCCAGAGCCCAGAGTTTGGAGACCCACCCCCGAACTACACAACAGAAGAGGAGTTTCCGTCTTCACCTGCAAGTGAGGCTACTCAGAACCCTTGCTGCCCATTTGGTACCTTTGCGGCAGTGGTACAATAGTGTGCTCAAGGTCAACCGCTGGGAACCACTGCCTCAGACCGAGGACGTGGATGGTGTAGGATGGGCTAATGTTGGTCAAGACAGCGATCTCCACCAAAACTGATAAAGTGAAAAAGGACTTGTGGTGCTTTTGTTTATTTTTGCCTCTTTTGGTCAAGATTGAATAAGGGTAAACTAATCAGTTTATAACTTCATTATTAAATATTCTTAAATGCACGAGGATACTCTGAATATCTTCAGCATATTCTCTGAAAATCTATAGTGTAGTCATAGACAAAAGTTAATGCCCAGGTTGTCAAAATACTGTTGGATGGTCCCCAAATAATCCTTGTTTCTTATATAACAGGTTTAATGAGTCGTCCCGTTTCCCTGTGTGTCCAATTATGTGGCATGACCTGAGCTCATTTGTTAATTCCTCAGTGGCCGTGGGTTGCTTATACCTTTGGTCTGTTCCCGAGAGGGTTCTATAATGCACTGAGTTGACTGGAAACAGACAGGCTCATTGAATTTTCTCTCAAAGAGTGACTTCTTTCGGAGAGGTGGTTTTCTAGAACCCTCAGTCCCCACAAACTCAACTCCTTTAGGGGCCAGACCACCTAGACTGATTACAGCAAGTGAAGACTGCGGAGCAGCCGCTCTGTGGAATTGTAAGGAGGGGCAGCTCAGAAATAAGCTGTGAAACTGTGGTCTGTTAATGCCATTCTGTGTTACTTTTTATTCTGTCAAGCACTCTTTTACGTAACATTAGGAACAGAAGCAGCAAGTAACCCTGTTTTCCCCCATCCCTCTTATTCCCTTAGGTCAATAGTGGGGCGCAGGTTCTTTTTTATCATCGGAACATTATACCTGTACCGCTGTGTTACCATGTATGTCACTACACTGCCTGTGCCTGGCATGCATTTCCAGTGTGCTCCGAAGGTAAGCACCTCTGATTGAAAACACTTATTAAATATCTGCTCTCTGTTATAATCTTCAGAACACTTTCATGTGTTACCTGAAATATTATTTAGGACTAGAGGCCTGGTGCATGAATTTGTGCACCAGTGAGGTCCCTTCATCTGGCCTGGGGGATCGGGCCAAAACCGGGACCTCGGGAAGGCTCCAGGGCGTGTCTGGCCCGTCTCACTCAGTCCGATCTGCTGGACCCCAGCAGCAAGCTAACCTACCGGTCAGAGCGTCTGCCCCCTGGTGGTCAGTGCACGTCATAGCGAGTGGTTGAGCTGCCTTGGCATATTACTCTTCGATTGGTTGAACGGACAACCGGGCACTTAGCATATTAGGCTTTTATTATATGGGATATTTTCTGTTTTTCTTTAGATTTAGGCGTAAGAAAATTAAAATGTGTTCATAAAATGTATATCTTTGTACATAAAAAATTCATTTTCTGCTACCTGAAAGTTGCTGTTGGGAATTTGACTCCGCTGTTGTACCTTTACTTACTCACTTATGCATTCATTCTGCAAGTGCTCTGCTCCTGTTATGTCCCAGGCACTGTGTAACAGCAGTGACTAAAACAGTTCTTCCCCTACAGCTTACATTCTATTGAGGGATGACAACTGATAAATGTATAACTTGTGCCCGGCCAGTGTGGCTCAGTGATTGAGCGTCACCCTAGGCACCAAGGGATTGCAGTTTGATTCCAGTCAGGGTACATGCCTGGATTTCGGGCTTGATCCCCAGTGGGGGTATGCAGGAGGCAGCAGATTCTCTCTCATCAGTGTTTCTGTCTCTCTATCCTTCTCCCTTTCTCTCTCTATAAAATCAATAAAAACATATTTTTTAAAAGAACTGTATAACTTGTCACATGGTGATAAGCCAGGGGGCTATCAGATGCGTGGTAAACCTGAGTCAGAGTGAAAGGGACGGTGAAGGTAGGTATTAGTTTACAGAGGGGGTCAGAAAGCTTCTTTAATGAGAAAGCATCAGGGCAGCAATCACATGAGGGAGGGAGCTCTATGGATGGGGTGAGAGCCCCAAGCCAAGGAAATAGCTCAGTCACAGAGCGTCAGAGAGAGAGAGAGAGAGAGAGAGAGAGAGAGAGAGCGCAAAGAGGCCAGTGCGGCTGGTGGAACTGTGTAGGTCAAGGTGGTGCAGCCACAGATCCCATGGGGCCTTGTGGCCATTGTAGGAACTTGAACCATGGTCATGTCAAGTGAGTAAGAAGTGAGGAGTCGTTCGCTTTGGGACATTTTGAAAGTGGGGATGACTGGTTGTGTTAATAAGTTGGATACGGCTTTAAGAGAAAGAAGTGAAGGATGACCCCAGTTTTCAGCAATTGAAAAGGCAGAGGGGCCTTTTGCTGAGACAGTGTGGGACACTGAAACTGTCTTAAGCAGGATTTACGGCTTCTCTAGGGAGAGTTGTTTCTCGAGAGAGCTTTTCATCATCCTGGACCCCAGTGCACCCTGGTTTATAACAAAGGAGACTTACAAATCCTGTCTGTGCTCTCTGGACAAGGGAATGAAGTCTAACATCATATTTCACTGAACACTAAGCAGATGTCCAAGGTGGAAGGAAAAATAGAGTTGTTGTGAAGTAGTCAACAGTCTCCCTCCCCAAATATAGGTGTGGTTTGGAGAAGCTGTAATTTTCCAAAGCCATCAAAGCAGAAAGTGTCTGTGATTAAAACAGTGTACATATTGAATTTAAACACTGGCTGATTTTTTAGCGAAGCTAAATTCAGGCACAAGAGAAGTTCAGAAACATAATAAACATTTCTAAGGGGTTATTGCAATGTGTTAAATGAAGACATGGCCAGAGGAAAAAAGGCAAGCATCCTAGTAATGGGTGAGGTTTGCAGGGGTGGAACGCTATGATTACGGACAGAAAGTATCCTCGGTGGAGGAGCTGCAGTATTCAGAAGCCACATTAGTAAACATGGCCCTGGCTAACCCAGCTACAAGTACAGGGGGAGCTCTGGCGGCGTCCTCACTAACCAGCTCCCGCGTTCCTGAAGTACGAGCAGGCTCTCGGTGCCCAACGTGTGACTCAGTGAGGCAAACACGGTCACTTTGTTCGATAGATGTGATCGCTGGTTGTGTTAGAACAGGAGTCAGAATTGCATTCTGAACGTGGCTCCCGGGGCTCCGTAGACTGCGGTTACCGGGCTATCAGGTAACCTGCTTGCCTCCTTTGTCGCTGACTCTATGGAACACCCTTCGTGACTACAGGCAACAACAGAGCTGTGTGTACTGAAACCACTTGCTATGGGAAGATGTCAGGTCTAGTCACTGAGGCCTAACATGGCTTGCCCCTCGCCGGATGTGGCCCCCACGCCCCCCTGGCCAAGGAGCCATCACAGCTATGGGTCCCTGGTGAAACCCTGGCGCTCTCAGTCTTCCAGCTGCCTGGCCCCATATCTACCCTCTGGTTTCCCTTAAGTCCTCTGTGTATGATTTGCTTTAAGCCACCAACCCAAGCTTTTGTTTACAGTCACAAAATCTTTGTTTGAAAAGTGTGTTTAAATAAATGGCGCATGAAATTATGTAGCGCTCTAAGCCCATTTGGCCACGTACAGGAATGTTGGGCTGGCACAGATACAGCCCCTTCCCTGAGAAAGCTCCCGGCCACCCTGGCTGCAGATGCCGCAGGACTTCTCTTCACTGAAGGGACGTGTGGACGGGAAGGTTTCCGGATTGGCAGATGTCAGGCTGGGCTCTCTTGAACCTTATTTATTTTTGTGGGAAATGGGGTGTGGTGGTCACAGTTTGAGGAGCCCGTAAGATCATTGAGCCCCGTCTGCTTTGACTGTTATAATTGATGCTTCTCCGCTGAGCTTTCTACATCTTTAATTCCGTATTCAGTGACGCAGGGGTGGAGAGCGTCTGGCCAGCAGCCTCGATCATTTGGTCTGGTCCTGCCAAGGTGTTAGGGGGGAGTTCATTAAATGTTGGACCCAATATAGCAGGCTAATGCTTACGTTGATAATGTTGTATGGCCTGCGAAGGATGTTATAAATCTCCAAATGGTCCTTGGCAGAAAAAGGTTCCCCACCCCTGCAGTAATGGCATAGAATAGTGTCTGAAAAATGAGGAAAGTAATAGGAACTGGGTGTGTGGCGGGGGTGCCAGTGAACTGGAACAGAAGTAGAAAACAACGCAGTATTTCCCAGATCTGTCCCCCCACTTCCCAGTATTCTTTCTACACTCTTGTTTTAACTTTTTGTTTTGCGGTTCTGTTTATTCTGGGTGTGATCTGACACCTGGGGTAACAGCGACAACACTGAGGGGTGAAGGCCTGGGAGAAGACAGCGAGGAGAGAGTGCCCCCTCTGTTCTGTGGAGGCATATTGAATCGGATGCTCTGGAGCTCCATTCACCAGCGTGGCTGAAAGAGGGAGGGAGGAGAGAGCGTCTGCCTGCTTTTGCTCCTGGTTTGTGTGTGCTTGGGGGCCCGTCTAGCCCGTGATGGCTCCAGGTATTGCTGCTCTTAGAAAACTAGAGTGATGAGTTGGGATGAGTGAGTAAATTTTAAAAAAATTATTATGGTTTTGAAATAAAGAATAATGCGTCCTTTTAAACTGGGAGCAGAGCGTAGGTACCTTATGTGATCTCAGCGTTGACAGTTGTTTGTACCAGCCATCCGACAAATTCCTCAAGGGCTGTGGTTCATCCGATGAGGCACGTGGCTGGATCGCGTCCTCCACGTCAGCTCAGCACAGAGTTGCATGTGGTTGGCGGCACGCCTCGGCGCGGCACCTGAACCGAGCCCTGAGCTGTCAGCTGTCCTGGCCTTCCTCGGTTTGGGCGCTTTGCCGCCTTCTCCAGCCTGTCTCTTCCAGGCAGGACCACCTCTGGCATGTTTGCTTTAAGAATCGTCAACTCTTGATGAAAGTACACAAGTTCTCTTGGTTTTTTTATTCATCTGCACTTGCCCTAAGCAAACTTTTGAAGAAGGTTAAATTTCTGCAAAACCCTGCCCTGTGACCCTGGGTGACGTCTTTTTCTTAACTGTTAACGAGTTGCGGTATGGGCTTTTCCACAAGTTCACCGAAAACCAGAAAGCTCCCCAGACCCATAAGGTTGCTATCCATTGGGAAAGGTTTAGGCACCCGTTGTGGGTGTTGTAGGCCGCCACTCCTGCCCCAATTCCTGCTGTACTGGATTGGAGGGTTTTCCACGTGCTAGAGGCTACCTTAATTTCCCTGCTCCCAGACTCTCTTCCCATCCATCTGTACACGTCTCCCCTCCTGCACCACCACACATCCACCTGGACTAGACTCCCCTGTCTTTACCACTACACAGCCGAACCGCCAGCGTGGCTGAGCTGGCCGTGCTGTGGGGACAGCTGCCCAGAGCGTCGGCGTTGAGTACAAAGGGCCGCCTGTCATTCAGCTATTCCCCAGGTCCCCAAAATAGTCATTAATGCTCTGTCTGTAATTCTCTTCTGATGTGCTGTTGCTTAGTCTTATTTCTGAGTATCACCTTTATTTTTGTAAACATAGTCATTTTATTCTAGATTGATCTTAAATCCTCCCTCTGGCCTCCCCGAATGTCAGTGTTCCACTTTTCTGCACCCACCATACTGAGCAGCTCGGCCCACTCCTCCTTGTAGGCGTACACTTTAATGGCTATAAGCTGGACGGTTGCCTCAAACTCCTGCCCGGCCCATCACTGTTTCCCATACCATCATGATGGCCCCTGCGTCTTTGCCCAAGGGGGCCCCTTCCTGCCCATCGCACACAGGTTATATCTTCAGGGATATTTTGCCTGATCAGGGCTACTCATTTTTAAAGCTGTCAATATGTTGTTGCTAATCCATTATTTCCAAACTTATTTAAAGTGTTGCAGCTTCCCTTTTTAACTGTGTCTGATCAAATATTAATACAGCCATACACACACTCGGGCTGCCCGCTTAACGCAAGGTGTGAACACACTGTTCAATATTAGTAAGGTGCTATTCAGCTAAATCAAATATTAACCATCGAAACCATGACATCTCCCGGCAAAGAGGGAAGAAGGTAGCTTTGATCTTTTTTAGCACATAGCTGTGGTGAGGTCATTGTTATTAATATTTTTAAAAGCTTTGCTCAAGGATACGACATCGCCAAAATGTATTATTAGTAACATATTGAATAATTCAAAACCTGTCACGAAAACTGGCCAATATAATGAATAAAACCCAGTTTGGGGAACTTCCCCCCTGGGATTCTTTTTGATTTTTTAAGTTAAAAAGAAAAGTCACAACCTGGTGACCTTTCTAAGTGTCACGTAAATTAGGCTGAAACACGATTTTATCAGCTTGTAAATTTTCCTCCTGATCTTCTTGTGTCATTCAGCTCAACGGAGACTCTCAGGCAAAAGTGCAGCGGATCCTGCGGTTGATTTCCGGTGGAGGACTGTCCATAACAGGATCGCACATCTTGTGCGGAGACTTCCTCTTCAGCGGTCACACGGTTGTGCTGACACTAACTTATCTGTTCATCAAAGAATGTAAGTAACTCATTCCCACTTGATGGGTTGTTGTAGTGGGAGGGCTCGCTAGGCCCCGAAACCAATGGAAGCCCTTATTCTATTGGAATTGATAGGTGTGTGTGTGTGTGTGTGTGTGAGGGGGGGGGGGGGGGCGGGGTCTGTTGTTCCACTTCCACTTATTGATGCATTCATTGGTTGCTTCTTGTGTGTGCCCTGCCTGGGGATCAAACCCACAACCGTGGTGGGGTGACGCTCTAACCAGCTGAGCTACCCGGCCAGGGCTGGCTTGAGGTTTTCTTTAATTGTGTAAGTTTACATACAGCAAGGAGAGAATTACATTCTCCTTGTTCCAATCTTTGATGGGAAGTAAAATGGCAAATCTGTTATCTTAATACAACTCAACTTTAAAGTCAGCTCGCCACATAAACAGGGCACTCCCTGTTTGTGCCCGTTTCCCGTGCAATTGGGAAAAACAGCCACTTTCTAAATTATACATGTGCTATTGTCCTGAGTGAGCAGTGGTTCCAGTGGTCTCTTTGAACAGCCTGCTTCTGGAATTAGATGCATCATTTATATATTTTTTGCTCTCCCGCCTTTTGACCAGTTTGGACTCTCTCCTCATTTGTCCCGTTGTGATGAGTGGATTTGCATTCAGTCATGTGAGCAGAAAACGTGGGACCAGGACCACTTTGAGGTTAACGACAGAGGGCTGCACCCAGCTGTGCAGACACTATCACTGGGCCTGGGTTCCTATCAAATCGGCCTGGCTCCTGGTACTCTGTGTCTTGCTGGTCGAGAAAACGTTTTTTTAACCTTGCTATTCCACACAAAGTCCATGTCTCTATTCGTTGGCAACCGGGCTAGGCTCCCACAGACAGTGGGTTATTAATAATTGTGTCATCAACTTTTAGACCTGCTCCCTGTAGCGCCCCCTCCCCCCTTCCCTCCTACCGGAGAAAGCCCTGGGCTGTTCACAGCCCTGCGTTTTGGGTTCTTGGTTTTCTCCTTCCGGAGACGTGTTGACCTCAGACTATTCTGATTAAGGCCAGTAGGAGAGACTAGTCATTAAGCGCCTCTCCGGGAACCTCATTACTCCCGTTTTCTCCCCTGCAGACTCGCCTCGTCACTTCTGGTGGTATCACTTAGTCTGCTGGCTGCTGAGCGCCGCTGGGATCATCTGCATTCTCGTAGCTCACGAGCACTACACGGTGGACGTCATCGTCGCCTACTACATCACCACACGGCTGTTCTGGTGGTACCATTCAATGGCCAACGAAAAGGTGAGAGCGGTGAAATGACCCTTGGGTAACTTCTTTACAGGCAAGGGAGCCCTTTTCGTACAGTGGGGTTTGGGTGGCTTAGTGGGAATGACTGCTGTTGCTGCCCAAGTGTGTGGTTAGCTCAGTTCAGTTCTTACCCTTATATCCATTATTGTGTTTTAAAACAAAGAACATCACAAGTATAAATAACATCTATATATATAAAAGCCTAAGCGACGGAAAGACCGTATGACTGATCGACCGGTCACTATGATGTGCACTGACCACCAGGAGCAGGTGCTCAACGCAGGAGCTGCCCCCTGGTGGTCATTGTGCTCCCACAGCCAACCTCCCCAGCTAGCCAACCTCCCGTGGTCCCCCCCAGCCAGTCAACCTCCTGCGGCCCCGATCGGCTCGCTCGATCGGCTCGCTCGATCGCCGGCCAGGCTAAGGGACCCCACCCGTGCATGAATTCGTGCACCAGGCTTCTAGTTTAAGGATAAAAATGTATGATTACAGAGCACAGTGTTATACTAATTCAACTACTGTAATTTATATGAGAATTAAAGAAGTACATACGCTAAATTAAAATGCAGGCACCTTCTCTCTAGCAGCACAGAGGTGCAGCTAGGTAACACCCCTGCCTTCAGAGAACTCAAGTTTGAGAACAACTTGGCAACTATTTTTGGAAGTCAGGCAAATTAAGTGCCTTATGACTAACTGGATTTAGTACATCTTTTGGTGATGTGGTGCTCTCTGGCTTCTTTCTTATTCTTATTTCTTCTGCGTCCTATTTCCAGATGCACTTTTTTCTTCTCCCACACGTTCTGAGAGAGCTAGCTCCAATGCCACCTCTTCTGGGAAGCCCTCCCGGACTTCGTTCTCTGCTGCTAGTCCCGAGATGGAATTGTCCCTCCCCTCCCTGTGCTTTCCTAGCCTTGGTGCATGTCCAACAGTTAGTCTGTGTGCCACGACCTACCCTGGGGTCGTCTTGCCATTTTGTCTGTTGCATGCAGAGTGAGAAGAATTTGGGAGAGATTGAAATGTTGTCCTTCCCAAAGGCTCTCAGTCCGGTTCTAATGGAGTGGTGCCCACTAATGAGGGCCCTCTCTATGGACCTTGTAGCTCTGTTTCCTGTTTTATAGTCTCCTGTTGCCATCTTCTGTTTAGTTATCAGCTGACACCACAGAACCAAGCTTTCATCTTTCCTCTTAAAAGTGCTCACCCTTGTGAGCTCTCCTCTCTCTTCCCTGGTCGCTTAGGCTTTTATATATATAGATCTGACCACTCAGTTCCTGAAAATTGTTCCACCCGGGTAACTGCCACCTGCATTCCTCAGTCTCCATTGTCACTGGAGTTGCAGGCAGGCAATCGGCATGAGCCACGAGAGGGAAGACGGAGGGGCTGGGAGGGGTGGGGCCAGGTGACATCCGGTCGGGAAGAGGCGCAGACAGTATGCCTTGGGACCCGGAGGCTGCTCCTCCTCTGCCGTTACAGCGAGTGACGGTTTAACTAATGGGGAAAGTCAGGATGCATGAAAAATATGCCTCATTTCACTCTTCCCTTGTCTTTTACAGAACCTGAAGGTCTCTTCACAGACTAATTTCTTATCTCGTGCGTGGTGGTTCCCCATCTTTTATTTTTTTGAGAAAAACGTCCAAGGCTCGATTCCTTGCTGCTTCTCCTGGCCGCTCTCCTGGCCTCCGGGCTGCTTTAAGTCTTCGTGCAAGAAGTACTCGCGGGTTCAGAAGATCGGGGAAGACAATGAGAAATCTACCTGAGGAGCAAAACAAAGGCTTCAGCTCTTATACCCAAAGAGGTATCGCTGTAACCAAAGGGATAGTTTTTTGTTTGTTTTTTTATTTTAGGAGAACTGACTGGTAAATGAAGAAGTGGACCAAATTTTGTGTAAACGATTAGAAAGATGAACAAAGAGTTACGCTTTGACTGTTTGTTTTTTTACGCCTCCTGGGAAAGTCGTATTCTCCTGAGGCTCTTCCTTCATGGTGACAAGCCCTCCACCGGGATCCCCTGACGAGCTTGGAAAGAGGTGCCAAAGAACACGTCCGCCTGCCTGCCCTTAGTCTTTCTCCACTAAAGCATTTTTTCAGGATTTCTTTTCCTCCAGGGTCAGAAGGATTTGCCAATGTTTTCAATAAACTATCTGGACAGATACAACCTAATGTTGAGGGTGGATTTGAGCACTGGGCCGCTTAGTGAGGGGGAGACGCAGGGGTTGTGAGGAAACTTCGGGTGAACTTATTCTCCCTGTCCTGGGGAAGGTCAGGGCCAGGTCTGCGAATAAGTACTGCTGCTACCACCCAATGTACTATGTGTCACTTTTACTTTATTTTTTTAACTGATCATTTTATTTAAAACATGAAAGAAACGTGATCTAAGTAAATATGGAAATATTTGACACGCCCCCACAGATTTTACTTGGGCGTAAATATTTAATTTTAAGATGTCTATGACAGATGCACAGGGAGCAGGGCTGTTTCCGCTCACAGTGGTCCTTGTTTGCACACTTGCTGAGCACAGGCTGAAAAACACGTGTGTGAACTGGGGCTCGTGCCACGTGGGGAACAAGCCTGCATTTCTCGCCCAGGTGCCCCCTGGGTGAGGTCTGTTTCAGAGCTGCTCACTGGAACTCAGAAATGCGATTGGTCACATCTCACTATACCCACTTCTTTCTAGTTACATTCTGCTTTATGGGAAAAGGAAGACGGGGTCCAAAAGTTTAATGAATGCATCCTTTTTGCAAGAGGCCCAGCTTCTTGCAAACGGAGTGTTTATAGGAAGGAAGGACTAAGGAGACAGACCACAATGAAGTCGTTCTACTCTGACCCTGAAAGGACACCACGGTGCTGCACGCTAACCTGCTGTTGGAATCCAGGTGTTAGACAGCACAGCTAGTCGCTAAAGCGGGGCTGGTCGTTTCTAAAGTTCTTTCAGGTGATGCAAAAAAAAAAGATGGATTTGATCAGATTTAATGCTGTCAGAGTTAGTGCATTGTTTCATGCTGTTGGGGCTGTGGACAATTCTTAATTTCTTACAACTTCTAGGACCTTAGAAAAAGATCTAAAGTTACACAGTCATGAGCACAGAGAACAGAGAGGCCAACTCTGTGGGAAGGCAGTTACATTTATATTGAAGGCAACAATTTCCCACCCCTTAGAATGAAAACAAAAAACCAAAAACCACCCCTAAATTTGCCATGAACCAGTCAGCCCTGAGTTGATATACAAAATTGACCTTTAGATTACTTGAGCGAAGCACAGTACACACTGAAATGTGTTCAGGAAGGGTCTTTATCCTTTGGTGCTAAAATTCTCTGTGCTTCCAGTGTAGCTCCTGCTCTGTGTAATAGAAGAATCACTAAAGGAAACGTAGTTGAGTCCAACACCAGGAAGAAAGATTTTCTAATCTGGCATTTGAAACAAGAAACAACACCCTAAACCTTCTTGGCAGGTTTTGAAATGCAGGAAGTTTTTCTGGTATTTATCATTAAACCAATAAGAAACATATCCATACCTTACCAGATGTTTAGCTAGAATTCCACATAACTTTCGCCTATGAAATATGGGCACGTGTGAAAAAACAAGGTGTTCTGTGTGAAGACGCTGATGTTAAATTCCTGTTGTCCGACGGTGAGGAAAAACATATGATGCGGAAGCCTGGGCTTTGCTCTCCTAACACTGGTACATTGAGCCTCTGACTTAAATAAGACAACCTGGTATATCTGAGAGCCTTATTCCTACATTGTAGATAGCCCACTCGTCATCAAATTAAATTAGGGAACGTATTTAAGCTTTTAAAATCCTGGCGCTTTGATTGCTGGAGGCCCTCGAAATAGTAAACCTTGCATTTTAGTCAGGTAACTAGTTTTGTTTTTAAATAATGCCATCACCTTTTCAAGAACTTTTTAAAAGGACTTCTGACTCCACCTGTGGACACGGCGGCTCCCGCGCTCCTCACAGTGTATGCCATAGCTCTGTCACTGGCGCTGCGGGAGCATGTGGTACCAGAATAAGGGTGAGGGGGAAATATCAAGTTTCAAGGTGGGAAGGTGAGAATAGTGACTCTCATTTACATTTAGAAAAGCAAACTTGAGGTCTAACCCAACCTGCCACTTTAGAGTATGAAACATGAACAATTACTAGACGTAGGGTGGTGATCACTTCACAGTCTATAGAAATAGCAAATGATTATGTTGTAAACCTGAAACTAATACGTCACTTATATCTCTGTTTTAAAAAATTTCGATCTTGCCTCTCAAACAGTAAACTTTTGGAGCTCCTTTTCCTGCTTAATCAATATATAACATCGATTATGGTTTTTGTGAACTTGTGCTCCTCTTGGAAGCTTTTCCTATAATTTAGTCCTCTGTGCAGTATCTATAACATGTAATTCCTCTAAGTTAGAACACTTTTTTTCTAAATTCTTTGAAATGGGAATGAATTCCTCTCATTATAAGTTTGGAGCTCCTCCACTAGCTCTGAAAATAAAGCATTCTTCCTCAAGTCCAATGGAAGTAATTTGGAATTTTTAATTTAATTTACTGGCATCTTGGAAAACAAGTTTTGCTGTGGAAGGAAGGCTGGCTGGAGTGAGGGCGAGTCTCTAGTCTGCTTTATGGATGACTTTGCATTAGGTTCTTGGCTGTATACCAGCGCCCCCTTGTGGAAATATGTCATATGACTTTGAACACAAACCTGCCATTTTTTAAAGTGTATTTTCAAGTTTTTAAAAGGCATATGTTTTTTATTTATTTTTTTGCGAATAATCTTGAAAGCATAATGCAAATGGAATTATGTTAAATGTATTTTAAACCTTTCCCAAAGGGAAAATGTACTTAGACCACAGGGAGTTGCAATTCTAATCTTTTATCCATTTGATCAAAGAAAATTTGCAGACCATTTTTACCTCTCACCATCACAATCATTAATGTCTCCCTTTATGACTACCGACACTTTGTTTACTTTGAAACACCAAGTTGGCTGCCTTTTTTATTTTACATGTTAGATAGAACTCATGCAGTTTCTTTTTTTATCACATCTTGTTCCTTGAATATTTTGAACATTTTTGAATTATTTTTTTATTGTTTATTTTTGTTTTGCACTGTAAAACTGATTAAAAATTTAAGCCGGTCTTAGCACACTTCTGTAGTGTCAGGAAGTGTAAGAAGGAATTTCATAATAAATATGTTTGCATGTTTAAATCAAGCATATTAATAGTAATATGCTATGTGTTGAAGGTTTTTCTGTTTGTATGTATAAAGATTCCTAGCATTTTTGTTTAATGTCATTGTGTTGCAATAATTTAACTCATTTGACTTACTTGCTGAAAATATTTTGTCTATTAAGAAGTGCTCTTGACTTCAATACCTAAACACTGAAAATTGTGTCTAAGGTGCCCAAAGATAAGTTTTTATATAGATTTACACCTTATAAGTTGGGATTTGTTTTGTTATTCATTAATTTAACTATGCTGTGTTCTAAATGAATTATGAATGAGACTAGTTCTTTATTCTGAAATTATTTAAAATTGTCCTTTAAAAGAATAAGAGGAAGCTATAAATATAAGCTAATCTAGTTGCCAAGTTGGGATTCATTATTTAATTTAACTCCTATGCAATGATTAATGCTGCAAAATGTATGGTTATGTTATGGTATATTCACAAAAGAAATATTATTATGAGGTTTGAGAGGTGTAGCCTATTGTATTCTTTCAGAAATTTACTGTACTGTTTCAATGTGTTAAGTGCCTTGTTGTAAAGTAAAATTTTAAGCCTAGAATGCATTATTTTCCTGACATATATTTTTCATTATGATATATACTGTATGTTATTGTAATAGTTTTATTAAATGCTTATGTTTTAATCAAATATGTGATTTTCAGAAGCTCTTTTCTCCTACCCACCAGTACCTTAATCATTAGTCTATCATATGGGGTTTGAATTCAGGTCCTTTTTTTTAAAGAGGAAATTATCTTTGTTTAGAAGTATGTTTTTCATGCTTGTGCTTTTATATTTGTAGAAACATTTCAGGAGGAATTTAGAAGTGTAACTATAGTTTGTACTTCAAAATGCCATTTTACATTTACATTTTAAGTGCCTAATTGTTAGTTAAAACTAATTTATGTTTTTATTCTAAAGACATATGTGTACTTGGTTTCTAATCTCTTTGGCTTTGCTTTAAAAAAAACACACAAAAAAGCAAGAGCCTCTACTTCCTATTTACCCAATAAACCACCGTGACAGCAACAGTATTTTGAAAATCAGTACTACTATTTCTTTCAATTAAAAAATATTGTTTTCTTTAAAGATTTAAAAAATGTATTTAGTCTTATATGCTTATTAAAACCACTAGTGGGTTATTTTTTTCAAGTACTATTTTTAAAATGAGCTGATAATTTAAACTGAGTGTTATTTTTCCTGCCCTTGGATTTAAGATGAAAAAAATAACTCAGCCCTGGCCAGGGAGCTCAGTGAGTTGGAGTGTTGGTCCGTGCACCAAAAGGCTGTGGGGTTTGATCTCTGGTCAGGGTGTGTATGGGAGGCAGCTGGTCAATGCTTTCTCTCTCTCTCTCTCTCTCTCTCTCTCTCTCTCTTCCCCCCCCCATCCTTTCTTTAAAAATCAATAAACATATCGAGTGAGGATTAAAGAATAATAATTCATAACAACATAAGGTCATTCGTGGAGAAGAAAAGCCAGTTCCCTGCTCCATGATTCTGATTCTCATTGTTCACAAAGAGACAAAATCATGCTTCCTCGAGGAGAGCAGAGTCCTTCCTGTCAGAAAGAAATGTCATCTTCATCCCTTCACGGAGCAGGCACCGGGATAAAGTCCTCAACTAAACCCTGACAGCATAGTCATTGCAACACTGGACTGATGACTTGTCTTTGGACCCTCTGTTGAAAGATGAAGGCACGGCTTCCAAAGACAAGTTCAGTAGAATGAAGGGACTAGGGCAGTGGTTCTCAACCTTCTGGCCCTTTAAATACAGATCCTCATGTTGTGACCCAACCATAAAATTATTTTCGTTGCTACTTCATAACTGTAATGTTGCTACTGTTATGAATCGTAATGTAAATATCTGATATGCAGGAAGGTCTTAGGTGACGTCACCCCCGTGAAAGGGTTGTTCGACCGCCAAAGGGATCATGACCCACAGGTTGAGAACCGCTGGACTAGGGTAAGATAAATCGAGTTCAAAGGCTAAGTTGTTGGATATAGTCCAGGTTACTATGGATTATCTGGGAACGATAAGAGTAGAGATCAGGAGAGTCTTTTGCCACCTGCACCCAGGCCTCAGATGAAAAGCTGGTCCCTCCTCCCGTTTGAGACGTTTGCACACCAATTTTGCTGGCTACAGCCCAAAGAGCGTCCTTACCCAGCGTACGTTATACCAGGAGCTGATGTGCTGCTGCACAAAACTTGACATCTAACATTTCATTTTCTAGTAAAATACACAAGAATATCAGAAGCATGACACTAGATGATTCACTGATACAAGTTAGAACAGCACAGCTTATGCACTGTGTCCACGTGATGCACATTACTCTGTACGTGGCCCATATGATGAGGCAGGGCATTTTATAGTTTTTATGCTCCACCTGCATTCTTTAATCTTCACAAAACCCTGCAAGGCAGGCAAAGAAGTGGTGACCCCATTCCGTGAGATGAAAGAGTTCCTAGTGTCACAGCTTGGAGCCTGAGTTCTGTTTTCTCTGTTTGGCGGCCTCCCTGACATAATTACTGGGGTTGCCACCCCAGTTTGTTAAAGGCGCTGCTGTTGTTTATTTGTTAGGGGACTTGATTCCCTTTTCAACCAGTTAGTTTGTTTAAGAGGGAGACTGGTCCTTGGAACAAGTTCTTTGTCAAATGCTACTGATTTTTCTTACAGTTGCAGTTTACATTTACTTAGAGTTTACATTTCAGAGGGGAGGAAATTCAATGTTTCTGGTGCAAAACAGCATTGAAGGCAAAAGGACCCCCAGTGTTGGACTCACAGGTTTGTTCGAATTGCAAGTATCACTCATAGCGTAGACACTGTTGTGCACTTAGCCTGGCACAGGTTAAATGGGGAGCATAAAAGTGCTAGGCTTTATCTCTAAACTAGTGACCCGGTGCATGAAATTGTGCACGTTAAAAGGGAATTAATTGGAAGAAATATTTTCATGTTGCTATTTGCCCTTTCTCTATAATAGAAGTGTCAGAGATGAAAGAAAAATAGTAAAATGTATATGAAAATCTTCCTCCTGTTAGAGTCTGGGGCGTGCCACAGGAACCAGAGTCAAGTCCCCGCCCACCCACATGTGTCTTGAAATCACCCCAGACCCAGACCTGGCTAGCCGTACCCCTATTGGCCTAGATCTAGACCCAGCCGGCCCCACCCCCGTCAAGCCCCGCCGGGTCGGGGGGAGGCGCAGCCTCAGGTCGCCTGGCCCGAGCTGGGAAGTACACCTTGAGGTCCCCTGGCCCAGCCAGGGGGCATGGCCTGAGGTCCCCTGTCAAGCTCCACCAGGCGGGGAGCGCAGCCTCAGGTCCCTGCTGATTGCTCGTTAAGGCTCATTACGGGAACTCGGCCTCCACTGTGGGCGCAGCCATCTTGACCGTTATGGCATGGTAGTCAATTTGCATATTCCCTCTTTATTAGAGAAGATGACTCTCAGGACTTATTCTCAAGGGGATGTCAAAAAGGAGAGATAGATGGCCTGCTTTTAAAGGACAGCACAGCTCTGAGGGATGGCATGGAATTGGAGTCAGTATTGTCCTGATCGATTCCGAGCTCCCAAAAGGACCAAAGTGCAGCCCTAGGATTGTTTGATCCTGGCATGAACTGGAGAATTTTCTATGCTAAAAATCTGGCCAACCCCATATGTGTGCTTGCTTCTGGCCAAGTTTCAGGGCACACTTCACTTCATTTGCTAGATCCAAGCACTAATCTCCTTTTCTTTCTAAGTTCCTTAAACTATGTATTTATTTGGGTAAATGGAAAAGAAGCTGCCGTACAGGAGGCTAATAGGTTTCCCCTTACCTGACAGGCACAGCAGCCCTGCACGGTGAGTCTCCTAAGCTCCATTCACAAAGGTGACATCTTCTAATACCATCCTATTAGGGGTTAGGGTTTCACATATGGATTTTGGGGGCACACAAACACCTGGGCTTTTTAATTTTAAAAAGCACATCTTTTTAAAGCAAAGTGCACTGCTTATAGTACAGTCTCAAGCTCTGCGGGTTTCATGGTTCCTCCTAATCAGGGCCCTGCCTAGGCAAGGCACTTTCCCACTGCTGTCAACCAATAGCACCATCTGCCCGGGTCAGGCTGCTCTGTCCCTGTCCTCTGTTCTGCAGTCATCAGTCCTGCCCTGTGACGTGCTTTCAAATGTCACCTGTCTCCCCAAGAGAGAACACGGTGGCCCAGAGCTCTCTGGGTTTGAATCTCAGTTCTTCCAGTCCTACTTTTTAAAGCAGACCTTAAAAAGTAGCCTAACCTCTCTGTGCCTCGGCTTCTTTATCTGGAAGACAGAAATAATAATAGTCTGTGTCGCATGGAGCTGGTAGGAGGACTAAATGAAAGGTGTTACAAGACACACATTCAATAAGTGTTGGCCAAGGTCAGTTAACAAAAACTTTAGTACCATGGTTCTAGCCCTGAAATGACTAACATCCAAATCTTGCCTGTCCTGAGAGTTCAGCTGAAGTCTTATCTCCTGAAAGCTTTACCTTCTCTGAATTTCTCCCTAAAAGACACATACAATTGACAAAAGGTGAGATACAATCACTACTTTAAGATTTAAAAAATATATCTTGTTACCCTACCAAATTAAAATCCCTTTAAAGAGGATTGTTTTAGTGTTCATTTCAGTGTCTAATAAAGTTCTTACCACATAAAGGTTATTCAGCAAATATTTACTGAATGAATATTTTAAAATGCCTTGTGTATTTGGGTTATTAACAGAATTTATGAAGATTCAATGGAAAGGAAATTGTCCACTAGGCCACCAAATAGTTTGCTTTAAGATAACTGAAGCATTTATCAAACCATCATATGTTTATAACTTGAAAATGTTCCAGTAGCTACCACATAATATGTGTTTTGATAAAAAATGTGGATTGAAAAGTCTGAAGTGGAAAATTCAAAGACTGTGGACTGAGCCCCTAGGATTAATTCCTAAGCAGTTGCTTCCCAGCCATCCGGCCCTGGGCAGGCTACTTTACTTACCTGAGTCACTATGTCCCCTCTTATAAAGTGAGAGTGAAGAAACCAACTCCTAACGTCATGATGATGATCAGAGACAATGTAAAGGAAAGAAGTGGATCCTTCCTGACTCATTAATACTTAATAAAGTCTAATCTGCCTTTTAAGCAATTTAAGAATTTTTAAATTGTTAAGAATTGAAGGGTTTTTAGGTGAAGCATCTTTTTTGTAAATACAAGATACAAATATTTGTCCTGTTGTACAAGTTTCTGGATAACATTTGATAACAATGTTAAGTGTTTAAGCTTATGTTTCCAAAGGCCCACATACCTCCCTTGCATACCTTCCCCACATTTTAAAAAAATATATATTTTATTGATTTTTCACAGAGAGGAAGGGAGAGGGACAGAGAGCTAGAAACATTGATGAGAGAGAAACATCGATCAGCTGCCTCCTGCATGCCCCCCACTGGGGATGTGCCCACAACCAAGGTACATGCCCCCGACCAGAATCGAACCTGGGACCCCTCAGTCCGCAGGCCGACGCTCCATCCACTGAGCCAAACCAGTTAGGGCCCTTCCCACATTTTGCATACTAAAAAGGAACAATTATTTTACTGTATTGCTCCAAAACTATCCAGAAAAGTGAGTAATGAATTACTAGTGTGGAAATACTTTTTCTAAAAAAAAAAAAAGACAATTCATTTAATAAGGTAAACTCTGGCCCTGCCACCATGACCAGGATGTTAAGAGTGATCATTTTATCCCAATCACAAGTACTACAGCTGGTCTATCACTACAGGGGTCATATGTCTGGCCCAATATTGTACCATCAACCAAGTTACTAGATTTTACCAATAACTACTCTAGTTAGCTGACTTCTGAATGACCTGCCAATCTCTCCAAGGAAGCACCAGAGGTTGGGCAAGCCCAAAAGGGTGCTGAGATTAAATATCAAAGAGAGTTGAGCACAAAAGCAGAAAAAGTTGGTAAGGACTGTTTTGTTATACAGTAGCCTTCCCAAGAGAAGTGATGAGAAATCTGCTGAAGCTTTTAAAAATGAAACTGCCTAAACAGAAAATTTCACAAATAAATGGAAATTTAACCATCACACTTTTAAACACTGGGTCAAAGGAGAAATCCCAAGGGAAATTTGAAAATACCTTGAGACAAATGACGATGAAAAATAGCAGAGCAAAACATATGGGATACAGTGAAAGCAGTACTAAGAGGGAAATTTATAACTATACAGATATACATTAAGACAGAAGAAAGATCTCAAATCAATAACCTAATGTAGATCTTAAGGACTAGAAAAAGAAGAGCAAACTAAACTCAAAGCTAGCAGATGGAAGGAAATAATAATAATAAAGAGTGAAGAAAAGTTAATAGAAAAACAATAGAAATCAATACAACATAAAGTTGGTTCTTTGAAAAGAGCAACAGAATTGATAAACCTTTAACTAGAATTGATAAACCTTTAACTAGATTGACTTAAAAAAAGAGAAAAGTTTCAAATTGCTAAAAGCAGTATGAAATGGGTACATTACTACTGTTTTTATAGATATTAAAAAACAGTACTATGAATTGTATGCAAGCAAATTAAATAATGGATCAAATGAACAAATTTCTAGAAACACAAAACCAAACAGTACTGAATCATGAAGAAATATAAAATCTGAATAAACCTATAACTAACAGGAGAATTGAATTAGTAATCAAAAACCTCACAACAAAGAAAAGCCCTGGACTAGATGACTAGACTGGTGAATTCTACCAAATACTTAAAGTAGAATCAGCACCAGTCTTTCTCAAATTCTTCCAGAAAACTGAAAAGAATATTTCCTAACTCATTCTATGAATCCAAAGCCAAACAAAGACATTAAAAGAAAACTTAAGACCAATATCCCTTATGTATATTGTCATAAAAATCTTCTACAAACATTGGCAAAACACAATTCAACAGCATATTAAAAGGATTATGTGCCATGACCAAGTGGATTTATTCCTGGAATGCAAGGGTGGTTCAACAAGTGAAAATCAATCAAAATAATGCACTATGTTAACAAAATGAAGCAAGGGGGAAAACAGTTAAAGTGTTAACTGATGCAGAAAAAACATTTGAGCCTTAACTGGTTTGGCTCAGTGAATAGAGCATCAGCCTGCATACTAAAGGGTCCCGGGTTCCATTCTAGTCAAGGGCACATGCCCCAGTTGTGGGCACAATCCTCAGCAAGGGGGATGCAGGAGGCAGAGCATCAATGATTCTCTCTCATCATTGATGTTTCTAACTCTCTTTCTCTCTCCCTTCCTCTCTGAAGTCAATAAAAATACATATTTAAAAAAGAACAAGCATTTGACAAAATTCCACACCTTTTCATAATAAAATACTCAACAAACTAAAAATGAAAAGAAACTGCTCAACATAATAAAAGTTTTATATGAAAAAACCATAGCTAGCATCACACTCAAGGCTTATCCTCTAAGATCAGGAAGACAACAGAATGCAAGCTTTTGCCATTTCCATTCAACATAGTCTTAGAAGTTCTAGCCAGAACAATTAGACAAGAAAAAGAAAGAAAGGCATCCAAATTGGAAAGAAAGAAGTAAAATTAACTCTGTTCACAGATGATGATCTTATGTTTATTAACACTAAAGTTTCCACACAAATACCTGTTAACACAAATAAATTAATTCAGCAAAGTTATAGGATACAACATCACACAAATATGAGTCATATTTCTATATACTAACAACAATGAAAAGGAAATTTATAAAATAACTTGGTTTAGGTACTTCTGGCCAAAATGGTGGCACAGGTAAATGCGGTACTCACCTCCTCCTACAACCACATTAAAATTACAATTAAACTACAAAATTACAACTAAACCAGTGGTTGGCAAACTGCGGCTCGGCAAACTGAGGCTTGCGAGCCACATGCGGCTCTTTGGCCCCTTGAGCGTGGCTCTTCCACAAAATACCGACTTCTGCACATGGGCCACGAAGTTTCAATTGCACTGTACGTGCGTGCCTGCACATGGTATTTTTGTGGAAGAGCCATACTCAAGGGGCCAAAGAGCCGCATGTGGCTCGAGAGCCACAGTTTGCTGGCCACGGAACTAAACCATCATTCAGAACTGCCTGAAATCAAGCTGAATAGAAGTTCTACAACTACAAAATTATAGAAGAAGCCACATTGAGATTTGCAGGAGGGGCAGAAGCGCAGAAAGGACTGGTCCCACACCCACATGTGGTGGATAAAAATCAGAAGGGATACCTTGGTTCTGGAGGCCCCCCCTGAGGAGTGAGGGGGTCCCAGTCCCACACTAGGCCTCCAGCTTAGGGTTCCAGTCCTAGGAAGAGAAGTGCCTTTAACTTCTGGCTATAAAAATCAGTGGGAATTGAGGCTAAGGGAGGCTGAGGCTGCTGGAGTCCCAGGCAATTCCTCTTAAAGAGCCCATGCATGGACTTACTCAGACTCACTCCCTCTGAACACAGTGACAGCAGCTTGAAAGGCACCAGCGATGTAGGTGGAAGAACTGAATTATTTGGCATCAGGGTGAGAGCTGGAGGGGCAGCTTTCTCCCTGACAGAAGTGCTGGCAGAAGCCAATGTTTTCTTTGATGAGCTCTTTCCCCACAGAGCCAGCAGACAGGCATCATATCTGAGTCTCCATCAACTTGGCTATCACTGTTTGCCTGCCCCTGGTGATTCCCTGAGATCCCCACTCCATCTAACTTTCTGGCCCACCCAAGCTATTTCCAGTGGCTTTACCATAATGGCCTGTCTTGACTCATGCTTCAGATCTTTCTAAAATCTCTCAAACATGCAGCATCTGTCCTCAGTGAGCCCAATACCTAAGTGGCCCCAGGCCTGACACTAGCCACAGCCAGTCTTGGTTCACAGCTTGGTCTCACCTGGGCACCTATAAGCCCAACACAAGAAGCAGCCATCTGCAAATCACTTTGTAGTTTATGCCTGGTGGCCCTGGAGCAGAACACAGGCAGTGGCTGACCTTGGCCGGCATCTCCTGGGAGGCCTCAGAGTCAGTGCATCCAGTAGACAGCTTTAGACCACATCAAAGCACCTCCTCAAGTGACATACTCAAGGGCACACTCAGTGGGTACCAGAACCCTATAAAGTATTTCTCTCTTTACTGTGTCCAGCGCGGCTAGAGAACGCACAGGAGTCCTGAGTAGGGGCAACAGGGGATTGAGAAAATGAAAGAGACAGACACAGAGACAGTAGAGAAAGCTGGGACCAGGTGGGACAGCTGGCCCTCTGATGGAGAGACAGTGACCCAGAGTTGGTGCAGCACGTTTATTTTATACAGTATAATTCCAGGAAGTTTTACTAAAGTTTAAAACAAAAGAAATTATGTGAAATCAGGATTAAAGATCAAGCTATAGTCATGGTTAAAGATCAAGCTATAATTCTTGTGGCTTCTTTGTAATAGTCACTCCTGGCTAAGCCCAGATAATTGCGTCCCTTCCTTGCGCCTGGCTGAACTTAGATAATGAAACCCACCCCCTGGCACCTGAGCTAAGGGTCAGGCTGACAACGTACCTGCCTCTGGCATGATGCGTTTCCAGGACGTGGCTCTGCCAACACCACTGGACTCAGCTGTCAATAATTAAATAAATGCTCAATGTGCCTTCCCAGACGCTCTCTACAGGACCCTACTGAAGTGATTCTTGCTCTATGCAGTGGATCCCTGCACAACGGACCCTCCAAGGTGGTTGAAGGTCACAGCCAGTCCTTACAGCTGATCGGCCTGGGTAAATCCCTCCCATTGATGTGCCAATAGCAATCAAGACTTAACTACATAGGAGGTGTACAGCTCACATGGGGGTGGGGGGTGCACCTCTAGTACCCAAGGAGGCTGTGCCACTAGCAAGCATGTCAAACTCCAAGGCTAACACAGGCCAAATAAACAAGGTTTAAGTTTATGTGGGCCACAAAAAAACAAAAGCTTCAATTTTCATAGAAACGTAGGTTTATTGCAATAGAGACATGCTGAATACAAAGGGCTGAAATAAATGAGTAATCGTTAACATAAAATAATAGAAGATTTCAACAAAAATCAATATTTTTTCTTGAATATTAACTTACCAGACACTGAATAATTGCACAGATTGATAAGTGCAACACAAATAAACCTACTTTGCTTGTTCTCCGAAAGCAAAATATTTCTTGTTGCGCACACCAAACAAGTCAGTACAAGACTAATGACATGGCAATCAGCTGCTGAAATATTCACTGCTAGTATCAGTGAAGAGAAATGGTGCACCTGTGTGTAAGGCTTGTAAGGGAAATGAATGCAACGCGATTATAGTAATCAGTCATTAGCGAACATTGTAGTTCGTTATTAATAATTATGTATAATAGGACATTGTAAAAATTAAATTATGACATTTTTATTAAAATGTTTCTTATGTACCATTATATTGGCTGGGCCACAAAAATATTCGTTGTGGGCCACATGTGGCCCACAGGCCGCAAGTTTGACATGCTTGCACTGGACCCTATAGAACACCTACTACATTAGGCCATACTACCAATCCTGAGAGATGTAGCAGCTCTACCTGTACTTATTCCAGCACTATTTGTAATAGAAAGAAACTGGTGGTAACCTAGATATTATTAACAGAGGATTTTGCTAATAAATTGTGACATACATGGATTTCCTAGTGATCTTGGTTTCACCTCTGCCCCTTTATAAAGCAGCCAAAATGATTCTATTAAAACTAAGACAGATGTTGGTATTCCTTCTCAGAAACCCTTCTATGGTTCACCATCTTCCTCAGAGTAAAAGCCATGTTCTCCCCAGTGTCCTCTTTGATTTCATCTCTTTCCGCCCCTTGCCTTGCCTTCTTCACTCAAGACTTGTTCCTGGAGAACTCAGCATGACTCAGCCTCAGGGCCTCTGCACTTGCTGTTTCCTCTGTCTAAACTGGTCTCTCCCCACCCACCCTCTGACCCCTGGTATCTGCAAGCTTCCCATCAGGTGATCACCCATCTATTCAACACAAGCCTTCCTTCCCTGAATACCTTATATAAGATAGCACACCACACCACACTACACACACACACACACACACAGCAATCTCTGCCACCCCCTTTAGGTGCCTTATTTCCTCCCTCGTATTTATCACTAACTGGTACAGTATACATTTGTTCATCTGTCTTCTCTCACTAGAGAATAAGCTCCTTGAAGTACAAGTACTTTGTTATGCATTTTAAGGAGAGTTATTATGTTCACATAATATTCTCAGTGCCAAGAACAACGCATGACACTCAGTAAATATTTATTGAATGATTCCATTTAATGAAAAACCAGACAAATGTTTAATCAGGATGAGGGAAGCAGATCAATACTCAGTCACAAGACGAGATTCTGAAAAAACACCGGTAAGTAAAAAGAGCAGGTTAGTGAACTAAAAGCATGATGTCATTGGAGGGAACGAGGGCCAGGTGGGGGAGGGAGGGAAGCTATGTCAGCATTAAGAAATCTGAGAGGATAGATATCATACTTTTTGGTTGTTAATCCTCACCTGAGGATATTTTCCCATTGATTTTTAGAGAGAGTAGAAGGGGAGAGGGTGAGAGAGAGAGGGAGAGAGAGAGAGAGAGAGAGAGAAAGAAACATGAATGTGAGAGAGACACATTGATTGGTTGAATCCGTCATGTGTCCCAACCAGGGCCAGGGAACGAATCTGCAACCCAGGTACGTGCCCTTGACTGGGAATCGTACCCACAACCCTTTGGTATGTGGGCCAACACTCTAACCTCTGAGCAACACCAGCCAGAGCTATATCATACTTGTAAATAGAGGCATCTCTGAGGCAGAAAAGCAGGTGCATGCCTGTTTGTGTAAGTGGGTGAGTATGTCTGTGTACTTTGTTAGCTTAATACCAAAATTCTATGTTTTAGTTTATGCTGCTGGAATAATCAAAACATATATCTCACAGCATTGCTTATAATAGAAAAGAAAAGGCGAAAGGAAGACAGAAAGAAAGAAAAAAAGAAAGGAAGGAAGAAATTAGCCTATGTGTCAGCAACAGGATATTGGTTAGATAAATTTTGAAATATTCCTAAACAATGGACAAGATTTTTTAAAACCCAGAAGTCAGCAAATAATGGCCTGCATGCTAAGTCTAATTGCTGCTGTATTCTTTTCATAAATAAAGCTTTATTTAAATATAGCCATGCCCATTTACATACATTGTCTATGGCTCCTTTCCCACTCCCACAGCCGAACTGTGTAATTGTGATAAAGACCAAGTGGTCTGCAAAGTCTGAAATACTTACTCTTTGCTGAACCCTTGGACTAGAATAAAGTAATTAAAAATGACTTGTAGAGAACATTATGGAAAATGTTAATTATATATTTAATAAATATGTGAATGTTATAAATGGAAATATAACGCTTAAAGTATTATTTATAAAGTTTCTTTAAAAAGAGTGGAAGGATACATAGATCAATGCTACAAATTACCTCTGAGTGGAAAAAGTAAAAAGGTGATTATTCCCTCCTTTACAATTTCCTGCATTTTCAAATTTTCTGTAAACACTAGGTATTACTATTTTAAAAATCTAAGTGAAAAATCAACTTCTTAATACCTGGTTTGCTTTGAGTCTGTTCTTACTTAAAAGAAAGAGTAGGTTAACTTTCAATGTCCTTCCTATAATGTGATTCTTCCTGAGACTTAGAAATGAGGCTTCCTTATTAGGCGAAGGGCCAAGCATTCCTACTTGAACCAGAAGTAACAACCCTGGTAGGTTTGTTCAGGTAACTGGCTTATGCTTTACTTTGTAAAAGTACTTTTTTTCATATTCTATTGACTAAGAATGTTATTAATCAGGGCCCAAGTTCAAAGTTCTCACAATCCACTTAAGAGGGTGAGTATAAGGGCTGGGAGGAATATTACAGCACTTGCGTTACAGCTCCCTCATTTTACCACCCGAAGAAAACCGGAGGCAGAAGCGTTTCCTCTGTCTAGACTGCTCTTCCCAAGAGAAATCCCAAGTAAACAACCTAACATTACATCTTAAAGAGTGAGAAAAAGAACTAAAGCAACACAAAGTCAACAGAAGAAAGGAAATAATAAAAGTTAGAGCATAACTGAATGAAATAAAAAACAGAAAGACTATACAAAAAATTAATACAACAAAGAGCTGGTTCTTAAAAAATTTTTAATAAAATTGACAAACTCCTGACTAGACTCACTAAGAAAAAAAGAGGAAAGATTCATATAAGCAAAATCAGAAATTAAAGAGAAGTAACCATAGACATCACAGATATACAAAGGATCATGCTAGAATACTATGAAAGACTATATGCCACCAAATTCAATAACCTAGAATACTAGTAAATGAATAAGTCCCTAGAAATATATAACCTTTCTAGACTGGGTCATGAAGAACTGGAAAATCTAAATAGATTGATCAGCAGTGAGGACATTTAAGCAACCATCACAAACCTCCCCAAAAATAAAAGTTTAGGACCAGATGGCTGCACTAGTAAGTTCTACCAAGCATTCAAAGAAAATTTGAGACCCAGCCTCCTCAAACTTTTCTAAAAAATTGAAGAAGAGGCAATACTGTCTAAACACATTTTATGAGGCCAATATAACCCTGGTACCAAAACTGGCTGTATAAAACACACAGAAAGAAAGCTACAAGCCAATATCTCTGATGAACACAGATACAAGAATCCAAAACAAAATACTAGCAAATTGAATAAAACAATACAGAAAAAATAATCATAAATCACAGTCAAGTGGGGTTTATTCCACGGGCAAAAGGATGGTTCAACATATGCAAATAGATCAATGTAAGCACCACATTAACAGAACAAAGGATAAAAATCATATGACCATATCAATATATGCAGAAAAAGCATTTGATAAAATACAACATCCATTTATGATTAAAACACTCAATAAAATGGTTATAAGCCCAGCTGGTGTAGCTCAGTGGTTGAGCATCAACCTGTGAACTAGGAAGTCACAGCTTGATTCCCAGTCATGGCATATGCCTGGGTTGTGGGCTCAATCCCCAGTTTCTCTCATCATTGATGTTTCTATCTCTCTCTCCCTCTTCCTTCGTCTCTGAAATCAATAAAAATTTAAGAAAAAAAAGAATATAAGGACGCTTGGATTCTTTTTTAATAAAAAAGTAAAATGGGTATAGAAGGAAAGTACCTCAATAAAATAAAGGCCAAATATGCATATATACATATACACAATCCCTCAGCCAATATCATACTCAATGGTGAAAAACTAAAAGCTTTTCCTCTAAAATCAGGAATAAGACAAGGATGTCCACTCTCACCACCCTAATTCAACATGGTTCTGGAAGTCCCAGCCAGAGCAATCAGGCAAGAAAAAGAAATAAAAGGCATCCAAATTGGGAATGAAAAGTAAAAGTGTCACTTTTTGCAAATGATATGATTCTGTATATAGAAAACCCTAAAAACTCCACCAGAAAACTATAAAGACAGTAAAGTTGCAGGATACAAAATCAATGTACAAAAATACACTGCTTTCCTATATACTAATAATGAAACTTCAGAAAAAGAAATATAAAAAACAATTCCTTTTTCAATTATAACAAAAAGAATAAAATACATAGGAATAGTCTTAACAAAGGATGTGAAGTACCTATAGGTTCAGAAAACTACAAAGTGTTATTTAAAAAGATTGAAAAAGTCACAATGAAATAGAAAGATATTCCATGTTTGTGGATTAGAAGAATCAACATAGTTAAAATAGCCACATTACCTAAAAATATATACAGATTTAGTGCAATCCCCATCAGAATCCCAAAAAGAAATATTTTAAAGAAATAGAACAAAAAAAATCAGATTTCCATGGAACCACAAAAGACCCTGAATAGCCAAAGCAATCCTAAGAAAAAAGAATGAAGCTGTGGATATCACACTACCTGACTTCAAGTTATAATACAGAGCTACAATAATGAGCATGGTACTGACAGAGAAACAGACACGCAGACTAATGGAACAGAATTAAGAGCCCAGAAATAAAACCATGTGTATATGGGCAAATAATTTTGGACAAAAGAGCCAAAAACACACGATGGAGAAAAGAAAGCCTCTTCAATAATGGTCCTGGGAGAATTGGAAAGTCACAAGCAAAAGAATGAAACTAGATTACAGTTTTTCCCCATGTACAAAAGTTAATTCAAAATTAATCAAAGACCTAAATATAAGATCTGAAACAATAAAGTACATAGAAAAAAAACATAGGTACTAGACTTATGGACCTTGGTCGTAGAGAACATTTTATGAATTTGACCCAAAAGGCAAGGAAAGTAAAGGCAAAAATAAATGAAAGAGATTAAATCAAACTAAAAAGCTTCTGCACAGCAAAAGAAACTGCCAACAAAACAAAAGTTAACCCAACCAAATGGGAGATGATAGTTACAAACTACCACTCCAACGAAGGTTTAATATACAAAATATATAAAGAAATCACACAACTCAACACCAAACAAACAATCCAATAAAAAAAATAGGCAGAGACTTACTTTTGTGGCTTAGTGTTTGAGCATCAATCCAGGAACCAAGAGGTCATGGTTGCATTCTCAGTCAGGGCACATGCCTGAGTTTCCGGCTCAATCCCCAGAAGGGGGCATGGTGTGCAGGAGGCAATTAATAGGTAATGTTTCCCGCTCATCAATGTTTCTATCTCTCCATCCTTCTCCCTTCCTCTCTCTAAAAATCAATAAAAACATTTTTAAAAAAACAAACAACAGGCAGAGGACCACTCCCAAGAAGACATACAAACACTAATCAATATATGAAAAGATATTCAACTTCACTAGATATTAGGGAAATGCATATCGAAACTATCATGAGATACCACCTCACACTTGTTAGAATGGCTACTATCAACAAGACAAACAATAACAAGCGTTGGTTAGGTTGTGGAGTAAAGGGAACCCTCACTCACTGTTGGTGGGAATGTAGACTGGTACAACTACTATGGAAAGCAGTCTGATGATTCCTCAAGAAATTAAGAATAAAAATACCATATAACTCAGTAATCCCTCTCCTGGGTATCTACCCCAAAAATTAAAAAACAAAAACACATTATTCACAAAGATATACACACACCCCTATGCTCATTGCAGCATTATTCACAGCAGCCGAGACATGGAGACACCAAGTGTCCTGTGATAGAGGACTGGATAAAGAAGGTGTGGTACATATACACAATGGAATATTACTCAGCCATAGAATGGATGAAATACTGCCATTTGCAACAACATGGATGGACCTTGAGAATATTATGTTAAGTGAAATGTCAATCAGAAAAAGCTAAGAACCATATGATTTCACTCATATGTAGGATATAAAACTGAAACTCAGACGCAAACAGTATGGTAGTTACCAGAGGGAAGGTGGGGGAATAGTAGGGAATGAGGGGGGCCAAATACATGGTGATAGAAGATGATCTGACTCTGGCTGGAGGGCACACAATGCAATAATGTACACTTGAAACCTATATGATCTTATTAATCAATGTCAACCCAATAAATTTAATTTTAAAAGAGAAAAAATTTTTAATTAATTTTTTAAAAAACTCTTCAGAAAAAGAAAGGTTTACAGCTTGCCCAAGGCAACCCAGGTAGATTTGTGCAGAGCTCTTGCATGGTTTCCATGCTGACTTCTGCATAATAAATGGAGTCAATGAGGCAGATGAGAGGAACAGGGATTTCAGAAAGGCTTCAGCTCACATAAAAATCAAAGATTAGGGGTTGGCAACAATTATGGGCAGGCTAACTGAAGTAAGAGTAAGTTTATTTTTAAGAGGAATGCTACTCTTCATTTTCTCTTCTGATCCTCCTTACTTACATACCGGACTACTAGTCACTGTTGTTATTATAACAACTAGTGACCCGGTGCACAAAATTCATGCACATTAAAAGGGAATTAACTAGAGGAAATATTTTAATATTGCTATCTGCCCTTTCTCTATAATAGAAGTGTCAGAGATGAAAGGAAATTAGTAAAATGTATATGAAAATCTTCCTCCTGTAAGAGTCTGGGGCACATTGCAGGAGCCAGAGTCAAGTCCCTGCCCACCCATACGCTCCTTAAAATCACATGATACCCAGACCTGGCCAGCCCCACCCTCATTGGGCAAGATCCAGACCCGGCCGGCCCCACCCCCGTCAAAACCTACCAGGCAGGAGACACAGCTTCAGGTCCCCCAGCCTGGCACTGGGGTGGGGGGTGCAGCCTGAGGTCTCCCAGGCTGGGGCGGGGGGAGTGCTTTGACATCTCCCGTCAAGCCCTGCCAGGCAGGGGCGCGGCCTGAGGTCCCCTGGCCTGGTGCTGGGGCGGGGGGCACGGCCTGAGGTCTCCCGGCCTGGGCCAGGGCAAGGGGCGTGCCTTGAGGTCCCCTGTCAAGTCCCGCCGGGCAGGGGGCATGGCCTGAGGTTCCCCAGCCTGGCGCCAAGGCGGGGGGCACGGCCTCAGGTCCCCCTCACCCCTGCCTGGCCTGGTGCTACGCAGCCTCAGGTCACTGCTGATCGCTTGTTATGGCTCATTACAGGAATCCCACCTTCACTGTGGGCACAGCCATCTTGTAACAGTGTTATGGCGTGAGGGTCAATTTTCATGTTACCTCTTTATTATAAAGGGTACTAGAGGCCCGGTGCATGGATTCGTGCACTGGTGGGGTCCCTCAGCCTGGCCTGTAGAGATTGGACCAAAACTGGCTCTTCGACATCCCCCGTGGGGTCTTGGATTGTGAGAGGGAGCAGGCCAGGCTAAGGGACCCCACTGGTGCACGATCGGGGCCAGAGAGGGACTGCAGGAGGGCTCCAGGGCATGCCCAGCCCATCTCACCCAGTCCCAATCGGCCGGACTCCAGCAGCAAGCTAATCTACCAGTTAGAGCATCTGTCCCCTGGTGGTCAGTGTGCATCATAGCGACTGGTCAAATGGTCGAATGAATGTTCAGACACTTAGCATATTAGGCTTTTATTATACGGTAGGTCCTTGGATTACGTAGGAGATTCCTATGGCACGACTAAACGTGATTTCCACTGTAAGTCAGAATCCACCTACGTAAGCACCTACATCACTCACATGGAGCACAAACACAGCAGTAATTAAGTAAAACAGTAAAAAAAAGTTAAAAGAAAGATAACAATTCCTGACCTTTACTTGTGGTAAATAAATAATAAAAAACATAAAGCACATTTGTACATACATCAAAATGACGGAACTTTTTTTTTAAATAAATAAATGGGAGATGGCGACGTAACCACGAAACAACGTATGTCGAGTCCGAGGTAACCCGAGGACTGTCTGTATAGGATATTATGTAACTGTTACTGAGGGCATTCACTTCATAATAGGTAAGTCTTCTTTCTTCATCATGTCTTTTTCTTCCAAAATATTGGATTTTAATGATTTTAAAATTTTGTTCTACTGAGCCCAGCCACGGTGTCTCAGTGGTGGAGCGTCAACCTATGAACCAGGAGTCCACGGTTTGATTCCTGGTCAGGGCACATGCCCAGGTTGTGGGCTCAGTCCCCAGTGGAGGGAATGCAAGAGGCAGCCCATCAATGATTCTCTCTCATCATTGATGTTTCTCTCTCTCTTTCCCTCTCCCTCTCCCTTCCTCTCTGAAATCAATAAATATATATTTTAAAAAATTTGTTCTACTGAGATTTAATTTACCTAGCTGACATGCACAGTTCAGACAATCGTATATACCCAGGTAACCAACACTCTGATCAGCATATAGAACATTTCCACCACCTCAGAAAAATGTCTATGTCCCTTCGCAGTCACACAGTCACTCTCACCCTCGCTCTTCATTTCCATCACCATAGGTTAGTTATCCCTTTCTAGCACTTATAACTGCAGTTATTCCGTATATAATTTTTTGTGTCTGGCTTTCACACTCAGCATATTTTTTGAGAATGATAATGCTGTGTGTGTGTGTGGGTGAGGGGTAGTACAAAGTACTCCTTTTTTTTTTTTTTTTTTTTTTTTTTTTTTTAATTGCTGAGCAGTAAGTAGTCTATCTTACAAATACACCGCAGTTTTATTCCCACCCCCTTTTGTTGAAGGAAACCTGGACTGTTTCCAGTCTGGGCATTAAACAAAAAGCTGGTTCCAATCTTGGCACCATTTTGTTCAAATAAAAAAAGGTTTTGGGGGAAGAAGCAAGATGGCGGCGATATAGGCAGACGCGTCCCAGGTCTTGTCCCGGAGCAAACGGAGTAAGCAGCTGAAACTAATAACACCCACCCCGAATTGGCAAATTTACTCAGCTGGTGAGACGGTTTGCAGCCGGGAAGGGCAGACCTCCCCTGGAAAGGTTAAAAACCAGGGATCTGGGCAGGAAAGTTTGCCAGACCTGAGCCCAGAGGGTCGGAGGGAGACTGCATGGCAGACAGCCGCGTCTCTTGGGACAGACACAGACCCTGACCAGGGTAAGGAGTTCCGCGGGTTTGCTGGCGCCAGGAGATTTGAGATTTGGATTTTGTGATTGCGGAGAACTGAGACTAAAGGGGGCATCCTGAGGAACTGATCAGACCATGCAGTGCCCATAAGAGAGGAGCGTTTCCCAGACCATGCAGTGCTGGTAAGAGAGGAGCGTTTCCCAGACCGGTAAGAGAGGAGCGTTTCCGCGGCCGGCCAGCGTTTGTCTGTTTCTTTGTTTTCACTGAACCCTGCTCATAGGACAGTTCGGATACAGACACTCACCTGTGCTGAAGAGAGGGTGAAGGTGCAGACGAGGGGAATCTGGGGAGAGGCTGAGGAAAGAGGGGGAGCCGGAGGAGGTGGCAGCGAATTGAGTGCTGAGACCCCCCTGGGCCCAGGACTGGGGCAGCCATTCCTCCAGGGGGTGGAATTCCTCCCCCCAGCCCCCCAGTCAAGGAGCACAGCCACACCCAGATTCCACCCTGTATGAGATAAAGGATTAAAACAAGCTGATTAGTCCCTGGGAGTTACCAGGGTCTGGCCTATAGAGGGATTTTCAGTCCCACCAACAACACAGAGCAGGGTAAGGATTAAAAAAGGATAGAGAAGCTGTATAGCCACAGAGGCCAACCCAAAAACACTGCCACCCAGAGGCTGAGCCACAAACTGACTCTTAGGGGAATACAAATTAAGGCAGACTGGATCACAAATACAGCCTGCTTTAAAATCAGGACTGTGATTTACAACACGGAGGAACAGTGTAATGCAGGCAAATTCAACACTCTCCTAAATACCTGGCAGGACTAAGGCGAACCAGGCTGAAGAGTAGAAGAACCGAAAGACCATCACTACTGCAATTTTTTCTTTTTCTTTTTCTTTTTAATTTTTTCACCTTTTTACTAAGAAACCAATTTTTTTTTCTCTTTTTCTTCTTTTTCCATCACCTGATTTTACCCTTTCAATTACCACATTTTTATTTTTAACCAGTATTATTACTGCTACCATTTTACCATTTTTTAAAGTGCCATTTTATTTTCTCTTTATTTTCTTTTGGGATTAGTGTTCTCCATTCTATTTTCATCGTTCCTTTAGCATTAATTTTCCCTATCTCAATTTCACCTCTTTGCTAAAACCCTCTTCCTTACTTTTCCCCTGTGGTGTCCTGTTTCTCTTACCCTATTCCTGCTCCAGACTTTCCCAATTCCCTCTTTCTACCCCCTGTCTAATTCCACCCTACTTATATATCCTATCTCCAATCTACTGCTCTAAATCCTTATACACCTATTCTTTATCCTTCTTCACTTTCCAAACATTTTTTTCTCTCTTATCTTTCTATTGTTTTCTTGATTGTTGAATATATTGGGCTTTTTTCTTGTATTTGTTTGTTTGTTTTGTTTTGTGTTTTTTCTTCTTTTTTTAGGACTGGTTGCGAGGTTGTTTTTCTTTTTCTTTTTCTTTTTCTTTTTTTTTTTTTTTTCTGCTGGTTTTTCCCTTCCCTCCCCCACCCCACCCCGGTTATTTTTGTGCTTCTGTTTTCCCTTACCCCTCTGGATATTATTGGTGGTTTGTAGTTTGCATTCATCTCCAGGGATCTGTTGCTGGAATTTGTTGAGATTAGTGGCAGTTCTATTGGAGTTTGCTCCTCATACCAATAGTCTCTTCCCCGCTTCTACTTCATTCTCTTTTTTCGCTCTCTTTTTTTCCCCCCTCTTTTTTCCCAATTCTATTTTTGCACTCCTTTTTTGTTTGTTTTTTTCTTATTTTTCTTTTCTGTTCTCTCTTTTATCTTCTTCTCTTCTTTCTCCCTTATCCCCTAATTCTCTTAATTCGGGTGGTCACCTTTATTTGGGGTTATTAATATTGTGAATATACTTGTGTTCAGTGCCTGGTACGTTGTGCCTTGCTCTGTTGTATTTTGTGCCTTTAAATCAACGCAGCAGATCCAAGCAACAGTAGCCCCCTGATCACCGCAGCCTCCTGATCACCACAGCCTCCTGATCACCACACCCTCTGTCTGTGGAACAGCAGCTGTACGTGAAGCCTCCCCCCACCAGCCAGAAGAGCCAACACAGCTGTAAACAACACCCACCAGAGGAGCTGCTGCCAACTGGAAAGCAGCTGCTACCGCAACGGTCTGAGCAGCAACCACAACCCAAGGAGCCCCTGCCACCCAGGGAGCAGCCACTGAACATCTCAACATCTACATATGTCAGCGAGATCAAACATGGGTAGGCAAAGAAACCCCCAAAGGAAAGAAAAGGAGGACTCGCCAGAAAAGCAGCTAAGTGAGACAGAGATATGCAACATGACGGAAAAAGAATTCAGAATAAGGTTCCTAGAGTACATGCACCAGATGTTCAAGAAGCAAGAAGAAACAGATGAAAAACTCAACTACTTATGCAAGAAGCTAGAAGAAACAGATGAAAAAATCAACAACTTAAGTAAGTCCCAAGAAGAAATGAAGAGCGACATAGCTTCAATAAAAAACTCCATTGAAAGTATCAACAGTAGACTGGGAGAAGCGGAGGACCGAATTAGTGAATTAGAAGACAAGGAAGCAAAACACACTCAAACTGTACGGCAAATGGAGAAAAAAATTAAAAGACAGGAGGAGAGCCTAAGGGAGCTTTGGGACAACATGAAACGAAACAACATACGAATAATAGGGGTGCCAGAACAACAGAAAGATGAACATGGATTAGAAAACCTATTCGAAGAAATAATATCAGAAAACTTCCCTGAGGTGGGGAAGAAAAAAGTCACACAAGCCCAGAGAGTCCCAAACAAGGTGAACCCGAAAAGACCCACACCAAGACACATCATAATTACCATGGCAAATGTTCAGGATAAAGAGAGAATCTTACAGGCTGCAAGAGAGAGACGGAAAGTAACATACAAGGGATCTCCCATTAGATTATCAAATGATTTCTCAACAGAAACACATCAGGCCAGAAAAGAATGGACGGAAATCTACAAAGTGATGCAAAGCAAAGGACTGAATCCAAGAATACTCTATCCAGCAAGGCTATCATTCAAAATTGAAGGGGAAATAAGAAGCTTCACAGACAAAAAAGGGCTAAGGGAGTTTATCACCACCAAGCCAGCCATGCAAGAAATGCTAAAGGGACTGGTGTAAAAAGAAGAAATATCAAGCTCAGAAAGAAAACAGCCACACACACACACACACAAAAAGAAATGGCTACAAACAAGTACCTTTCAATAATAACTTTAAATGTAAATGGACTAAATGCTCCAACCAAAAGACATCGAGTGGCTGAATGGATAAAAAAACATGACCCATACATCTGCTGTCTACAAGAGACCCACCTCATTAGAAGGGACTCACACAGACTGAAAGTGAAGGGATGGAAAAATATCTTTCACGCAAATGGAAAGGAAAAGAAAGCTGGGGTAGCAATACTTATATCTGACAAAACACATCTCAAAGTGAAGGCCATAACCAGAGATAAGGAAGGCCACTTCATAATACTAAAGGGATCAATACAACAAGAAGATATAACCCTGGTAAACATATATGCACCCAATGCAGGAGCACCCACATACATAAGAAAACTTCTGGAAGATATCAGGGGAGAGATCGACAACAATACAATCATAGTAGGGGACTTTAATACACCACTGACATCACTGGATAAATCCGCTAGACAAAAACTCAGCAAAGAAACAGCAATCCTAAATGACTCACTAGATCAGATGGACTTAATTGACATCTTCAGAACACTTCACCCCACAGCTGCGGAATATACATTCCTCTCAGGTGCTCATGGGACATATTCAAAAATAGACCACATATTGGGTCACAAGCAAAGTCTCCACAAATTCAAGAAGATTGAAATCATAAAAAGCTTCTTCGCAGACCACGATGGCATAATGTTAGAAATAAACTACAATAAAAACAACCCAAAATACTCAAACACTTGGAAGCTGAATAGCATGTTATTAAATATTGATTGGGTTACCGATGACATCAAAGAAGAAATTAAAAACATCCTGGACACTAATGACAATGAAAACACAACAATCCAAAACCTCTGGGACACAATGAAAGCAGTCCTGAGAGGAAAGTTTATAGCTCTACAGGCCTATCTCAAAAAACAAGAAAAAATGGTAGTCAATCATCTAATTCTACAACTCAAAGAATTAGAAAGAGAGCAACAAGAAAACCCCAGAGTGAGCAGAAGGAAGGAGGTAATAAAGATTAGAGCAGAAATCAATGAAATAGAGACCAAAAAAACAATACAGAAAATCAATGAAACCAAGAGCTGGTTCTTTGAAAGGATAAACAAGATTGACAAACCCCTAGCCAGGCTCACCAAGAAGCAAAGAGAGAGGTCCCAAATAAACCAAATCAGAAATGATAGAGGCGAAATAACAACAGACCCCACAGAAATACAAATGATTGTTAAACAATACTACGGGCAACTCTACTCCAACAAACTAGACAACCTGGAGGAAATGGACAAATTCCTAGAAAAATACAACATTCCAAAACTCAATCAGGAAGAATCTAAAAACCTCAATAGGCCAATAACTATGGAAGAAATTGAAGCAGTCATCAGAAAGCTTCCAGCAAACAAAAGCCCAGGGCCAGACGGCTTCACAGGGGAGTTCTACCAAACATTCAAGGAAGAACTAAAACCTACCCTCCTCAGACTACTACAAAAAATTCAAGAGGAAGGAACACTTCCAAGCTCATTCTATGAAGCCAGCATCACCCTAATACCAAAACCAGGTAAAGACATCACAATGAAAGAGAATTACAGGCCAATATCCCTCATGAACATAGATGCCAAAATCCTCAACAAAATCTTAGCAAATCGGATCCAGCAGTACATCAGAAGGATCATACACCATGACCAAGTAGGATTTATCCCAGAGATGCAAGGATGGTACAACATCCGTAAATCAATAAATGTGATACATCACATAAACAAATTGAAAGAAAAAAACCACATGGTCATATCAATTGATGCAGAAAAAGCATTCGACAAAATCCAACACCCATTTTTGATAAAAACTCTCAGAAAGGTGGGAATAGAAGGATCATACCTCAACATAATAAAAGCCATATATGACAGGCCCACAGCCAACATCATACTCAATGGACAAAAACTAACACCATTTCCCCTAAGAACAGGAACAAGACAGGGATGCCCACTCTCACCACTCCTGTTCAACATAGTACTGGAAGTATTAGCCATTGCAATTAGGCAAGAAGAAGAAATAAAAGGCATCCAAATTGGAAAAGAGGAAGTAAAACTGTCCTTATTTGCAGATGACATGATATTATACATACAAAACCCTAGAGACTCCATCAAAAAGCTACTAGACTTACTACATGAATTTGGCAATGTAGCAGGATACAAAATTAACCCCAAGAAATCCGAGGCATTTCTATACACCAATAGTGAACTTTCAGAAAGGGAGATCAGAAAAACAATCCCATTTACCATCGCACCAAAAAAATTAAGATACCTAGGAATAAACTTAACTAAAGAGGTTAAAGACCTCTACTCAGAAAACTACAGGACGTTGAAAAAAGAGATAGAGGAAGACATAAACAGATGGAAGAACATACCATGTTCTTGGATTGGTAGAATCAACATCATTAAAATGTCCATACTACCCAAAGCAATCTATACATTCAACGCACTTCCCATTAAAATACCAATGGCCTTCTTCAAAGATCTAGAACGAACTCTCCAAAAATTCATCTGGAATAAAAAAAGACCCCGAATAGCTGCAGCGATCCTGAGAAAGAACAAAGTAGGTGGGATCTCAATGCCAGATATCAAGCTGTATTACAAAGCCACTGTTCTCAAAACTGCCTGGTACTGGCACAAGAACAGACATATAGATCAGTGGAATAGAATAGAGAGTCCAGAAATTAGCCCGAACCAATATGCTCAATTAATTTTTGACAAAGGAGGCATGAACATACAATGGAGCCAAGATAGTCTCTTCAATAAATGGTGTTGGGAAAATTGGACAGACATATGCAAGAAAATGAAACTAGAGCACCAACTTACACCATACACAAGAATAAACTCAAAATGGATAAAGGACTTAAATGTACGACAGGAAACCATAAAAATTCTAGAAGAATACAAAGGCAACAAAATCTCAGACATATGCCAAAACAATTTCTTCACTGATACAGCTCCTAGGGCAGTTGAAACTAAAGAGAAAATGAACAAATGGGACTACATCAAAATAAAAAGCTTCTGCACAGCAAAAGAAACCATCAACAAAACAACAAGAAAACCCACCTCGTGGGAAAACATATTTGCCAACGTCATATCTGATAAGGGCTTAATCTCCAAAATTTATAGGGAACTCATACAACTTAACAAAAAGAAGATAAACAATCCAATCAAAAAATGGGCAAAGGATCTAAATAGACACCTTTCAAAAGAGGACATTCAGAAAGCCAAGAGACATATGAAAACATGCTCAAAGTCACTAATCATCCGAGAGATGCAAATCAAAACAACAATGAGGTACCATCTCACACCTGTCAGAATGGCCATCATCAACAAATCAACAAACGACAAGTGCTGGAGAGGATGTGGAGAAAAAGGAACACTTGTGCACTGCTGGTGGGAATGCAGACTGGTGCAGCCACTATGGAAGGCAGTATGGAGGTTCCTCAAAAAATTGGAAATGGAACTCCCATTTGACCCTGTGATCCCACTACTAGGAATATATCCCAAGAAACCAGAAACACCTATCAGAAAGGATATATGCACCCAGATGTTCATAGCAGCACAATTCACCATAGCTAAGATCTGGAAACAGCCTAAGTGCCCATCAGTAGATGAATGGATTAGAAAACTGTGGTACATCTACACGATGGAATACTATGCTGCTGTTAAAAAGAAGGAACTCCTACCATTTGCAACATCATGGATGGAACTGGAGAGCATTATGCTAAGTGAAACAAGCCAGTCAATGAAGGAAAAATACCACATGATCTCACTCATTCATGGATAATAAAGACCATTACAAACTTTTGAACAATAATAGATACAGAGGCAGAGCTGCCTCAAACTGATTGTCAAACTGCAGTGGGAAGGCCAGAGAGAGTTGGGGGGCAGGAGGGAGGGGAGTAAGAGATCAACCGAAGGACTTGTATGCATGCATATAAGCATAACTAATGGACATAAGACACTGGGGGGTAAGGGAGGGTAGGGGTTTGTCAAGGGCGGGGGGGAAAAAAGGACACTTATGTAATACCCTTTGTAATACTTTAAGCGAAAAAAAATAAAATAAATAAATAAAAAAAGGTTTTGGAATTTGGCTTTTGTTACTTTTCAGTCTGCCTTCCACTAATATTTAGATTTTTTTCAGAGGCCTCCCTCCTTTGCTCTTTTCTCCAGGAAAATCATAGTATATACATACAACTGCAAAGGAATTCAAGTGGGTAATATTGAAGATGGACACGTTTATATATTCATATTCATCACACAAGTATAAAGGCTAAATATAGAAAACAAGTTAATATCTTGGCCAGTCTCACAATCTAATTTTGGAAAGGGCAGGTAAAGCTGCAAGGGGTAAAAAAAAAAAGTGGTGTGTGTGGGTGGAGGGCAGCAATAGTGTCAATCTATAGAGTTGAAGGCATTATCAGGGCCCCAATGATAATTATAATTACAGCTTGTTCTCACTGACCTTTAACAAATGCTAGGCATTGTGCTAATAATTTCATTTAATCCTTATGCTTGATGTGATACATTTATTACCCCAACTTGAGGTAGAGCATATGGACATTCAGAGGGTACATAAAAAAGTTCATAAACATTATATATAGAGGACATTCAAAGGAGCATAAATCATAGGGCCTTAAAGGGATTGGAGAGGTTAGTTTTTAAATAGCTAGTGGTGCAACTAAATAGTATAAATAGCATTTTTACTTTCTCTTTTCATTAGCATTTTGCAAACTCTTCTTAAGCCATAAGCCCTCTCTGTTCATGCTCACTGGGTATAGTGTGTGACATTTACCTCCCAGGGAACTATAAACCAGCTGGACAATTGTAGTTTTACAAATGGAGTAATTTAACACCACTCCTCACGACAAAATAATAAGTACTTTGATATTGTGGATATACTGTTACCAACAATTCTGGCCAAAATCCATGTACAGCAAGAAAGAATTTCAGTGGAAAAGTGAGTGGTTTAAAAGTCATTTTTGGGAATTCAATAAAAAATTAATTTTTTTCCTAATGCTTTCTTTCTTCCTTCCCCTCTCTATCCACCCCAAAGATTGTTTAGTATTCTCTTCCTTTACTGCTACTGATTATTATATTACTGCCCTATTTAAAATAGAAACGATGGCCCTGTTGGTGTTGCACAGTGATTAGAGTGCCAGCCTGCACACTGAGGGGTCTCGGGTTCGATTCCTGGTCAAGATCAGGTACCTGTGTTGCAGATTTGATCTTTGGCCTGTTGGAACACGTTTGGGAGGTTAACCCATTGATGTGTCTCTCTCACATCAATATTTCTCTCCATCCTTCCCTCCCTACCTTCCTCCCTCCCTCCCAACCTTCCTCCCCGTTCCCAATCTTCCTCCTTTCCTCCCTCCCTTCCACTCTCTCTAGAAATCAATGGAAAAAATATCGTGTGAGGATTAACAATAAATAAATAAATAGGAAGAATGGAGAAGAAAGTATTCTTTTTTCTGATAAGAAAGCCCTGAATACAATTTGGAGAAATCCATCCTTAAGGAGCACTGTATGAGCCAGTGGCTTCACGTTTAAAATAGCGTTGTGCACAATGTAGCTTCCGGTATTAGTTAGCTAGGGCTGCCGTGACAAAGTACACAGACGTGGTGGCTTCAACAGAAATGAATGTCTTCACTGTCTGGAGACTGGAAGTCTAAGAGCAAGTTGCTGGCAGGGTTGGTCTCTTCTGAGGCCTCTTCTTGGCTCGCAGATGGCCTTTCTTTTGTGAACACGTGCCCTAATCTCTTGCTATAAGAACAACAGTTACATTGAATTAAGGTCCACTCCTGCGACCTCATTTTACCTTAATTATCTCTCTAAGGACCCTGTCTCCAAACACAGTCACATTCTGAGGTACTGGGGGTTTAGGACTTCCACATATAAATTTTGGGGGCACATAATTCAGCCTATAACACTTCCTAACTGCATGACAGATCTAACAAAAAAAAAAAGAGAGAGATTATTTAAGAAAATGCTATCAATGCAATTATAACAAGAGGGTGTCTGTTAGGGATGAAAATTAGTCACATCTTCGACTATTTTAAAATCATTTGTGAATGTAAGTTGCTTGTAAGGAAGGATGTTATTGGCTACTATTTAAGAGAGCAAGGCCATGAAGAGAATCAGATGACATGTTGAAGTTCTTATCTGCAAACAAGTACCATAGTTTAAATGTTAAAAATTCTCCAAATTCAAAAAAATGAGAAAAGTAATCTAAAATTAATGGTTAATTACAGAAGATATGAGGTGTGTTTTTTTTTATTAAGCTTCCAAATGACTTATGAAGAACATGGCAAAAATAGTATTAGAACAGAGTAGACTCGAAAATTAGCATAGCTTCCTGGCATCACCTGTTTATAGAAAGGGTCACAGAACAAATAAAGGAGGCTCACTATGCTTTGGTCGCACTTTTGTAAGTACAGCATGGTGTTCAGCCTTTCAGTGTGTGCAGGATACAAAATAATCAGAAACAAGGAAACAGGTTTGTTCATGATGATCAATTAAGATGATTCATATGAAACTGACCTTTCAATAGGTAAAATAAAATAAAACCAGAGGATTTAGCCCATAGAAGAGGTAAAAAGAAAGTACCTAGAAGCCATTATGATGAAAGATTAGAAGATAGACTTTTGTCTTAAAATTATTACACAATTCTCATATAATGTCTTAACCTCACATCAATAATAATATCGTCACCCTTCCTTACCCTATTAATTTTCTCTTTATATCATCAGCTTCTTAAAGCAAGTTCCTAAAATAGGTCGTGTGCTTTACCCAGGCCACGGGCTAAAAGGAACTCTGAGCGTTCACTCTCCGCAAAAAGAGGCTGCCCCGACCCTGGCAAGTTCTAAGAACTTGACTCCATGACCCCCCCCCGCCCCCCCCCCCCGCCCCCCACTACCTATCTTTCGCGTAGCTTGGCCACCTACATCTACAAATTTAACACATTGCGTTTGCGTCATCGTCATCCTCCGGTCTCTGGGAAGAGGAAAGGGTCCTTTTGGACTGCACATCCCGATCTGGATGAAGAGTAGCCCAGCCTTTTGGCTACCGGGCCTGGGGCGGAAACTCCCCCTCCCAGCTCAGGGTGGAGCTGCGGGTGGAGGCCGAGTCACCTCAGGGGCCTATGGTCCCCGCCAGATGTATACACTCCATATACAAACGAGCGACCTAAGGAGGCCCAGCAGCCAATCAGAGCGCAAGAACGCGCAGCCAGATCTTTGTTTTTCCGGAGCTGCCACAGCCACGCCGGGCCCAAAGGAGGGGCGCTACGGCCATTAGAGACCAAACTTGCAGACTGCGCGCCCCCCCTCGTCCGCAGACCTCTCCTGCAGGGAGGCGGCGCGTCCCCTTTTAGGAGGTGGGAGAGCCAGAGGCCGGCCAATCCCGGCGCCCTCCGCCGCTCCGCCCTCCCCGGTTCTGGCTAAGGCCTCGGCTCCCAGCGGGCAGCGGCGAGGAGCGCGCTCTCCTTGGGGCCGCGGGGAGAACGCCAAGGCCGCCCTGCACGGGCCATGGCCGCCGCCGCGCCGCCACCGCCCCCCGAGGGCTCGCCCTGGCCCCTGAGTCTCCTGCCCGCGCCCCTGGGGCTGCTGAGGCTGGACCCCACCGGCGGCGCGCTGCTGCTGCTCGGCCTGGCCGCGCTGCTCGGGTGGAGCTGGGTGAGGCGGTGCCGGCCACAGGGCATCCCTCCCGGGCCCACGCCCTGGCCGGTGGTGGGCAACTTCGGCTTCGTGCTGCTGCCGCCCTTCCTCCGCGGGAGGAGCTGGGTCAAGTTCGGGAAGAATATCCCAGACGTAGACCCCTCCATGCCGGCCTCGCAGGTGCTGCTGACCAATCTGGCCCGAGTCTATGGCAACATCTATAGCTTCTTCGTGGGCCCCTACATGGTGGTCGTCCTCAATGACTTCCACAGCGTGCGCGAGGCGCTGGTGCAGCAGGCCGAGGCCTTCAGCGACCGTCCACATATGCCACTGGTCTCCCAAGTGACCAAGGAGAAGGGTGAGCTGGGCCCGGGAGCCTCAGGTGTCCGGGGACTTGTGAAACCGCCAGCCGCACGCACCCCGCGCGGCATTCCGGCATCCCAGTCGGGGGCGAGGTAGGGGGGGGGGCGAGGTAAGGGGGCGGCAGTGCCTCCCTTTTCCGTAGCCTTTAAGATGCCACTCAACTGTAGCTGATGGATTACTCGTTCATATTTCAAGATCAGGAGGAAGGGTAATGGGAGGGACGGGGGTGACAACAAAGTGTGAAGCCTGGCTGCATCTCTCCAGGGGAATTCTCTCCTTCCCAGAACCAAGCCTCACTCTTCAGGCCCTGTCCCGGGGGGAAAAAACTTGGATCCTTTTCACCTTCTGAGTTTTGCGTGCAAGAGTTTAAGAATAGAAAGTCCAGAAAACACTTTAGGAGCCTATTGGCAAACTTAATACACGAGTTTGTAGGCACTGTGATTCCTGCCTATTGGAGTCTAACTTGGGCAATTTTTCCAGGTTAGGAAACGAAACACATTGTTTCAATAAAATATCACATTTACTTTTCCTCTAACTCCACCCATCCACCTATTTATTTCCCTGTTTATTTATTACCCTTCATCAGTCTTCCCCTCCCTTTGTCCTATTGGCTAACACAGGTCCCAGACTTTTTTTTTTCTGAGTCACTCCTTTGCAGATATTAAATGTTTCCCCAGGGAGGCTTTTTTTCTCACTGCTTCTCCAAAAATTAAGCTCCCTTATTAGAACAATTGCATTGTACAAGTATTTTTCCTTTACTGCACTTACCAAAACTGAGGCTCCATAATTTTATAACCTGGGGCGGGGATGTGGGTCTCAGCACTAGACTGACATCCAGGAGGACAGGGTAATTCCCAAGTGCCTGGCCCATAGTAAATTTTCAATAAGTATTATTAAGTAAGTGAACTGCTTCTTACTGTCTCTGGAATGTGGCATAAAGAGACCCAGGTATTTTAGAATCTGAGTAAGCCAGACTTTTGCATCAGGATTCTAAATGAATAGTAGTAATCCTATATAATAAAAGGCTAATATGCAAATAGACCAAACAGCCGAATGACCAGTAGCTATGACGTGCACTGACCACCAGGGGGCAGATGCTCAACGCAGAGCTGGACTCACTGCTGGTGAGTGCAGCGGCGGTGGTGGGAGCCTCTCCTGCCTCCGTGGCAGTGCTAAGGATGTCCAGGAACGGGCCTAAGCCATCAGTTGGACATCCCCTGAGGGCTCCCAGACTGCCAGAGGGTGCAGGGACCCCTTCCCCTCCCCCCAGTGCATTAATTTCATGCACCAGGCCTCTAGTGATGATCATAATATTCTAAACGTCTCACTAAAAAACTGAAGTCACAGTTCATACCTCACCCTCTCCATGCCTTCACACAGGCTATTGCTTCTACCTGGAATTCTCTTCCAATCTCATGGCTGCCTGCTTTTCGTTTTTTTAGATTGTGATGAAATACACATAATATAAAATTTGCCAACTCAATAATTTTAAATCTTACAGTTCACTGGCATTAGGTTATTCACATTGTTGTGAAAACTATCGCCATCATCTCCAAAACTCTCTTTGGCTTGCCAAACTGAAGTCTTGTGAGCATTAAACAAATATTAACCCCAGCTCTCTTTTTCCAGTCCCTGGCAACCACTTTTTTTTTTTTTTGGTCTCTATGAATTTAGTAATCATACAGTATTTGTCCTTTCGTGACTGACATATTTCACTTAGCATAATGCTTTAAGGTTCATCCATGTTGTAGCATGTGAGAACTGCCTTCCTTTTTAAGACTAATATTCCATTGTATGTATGTATATACATACATATTTACACACACACACACAGATTTATTTCATGTAATCAGCTTACATACTTGGTGTTCATGTAAGAAGGTTCAAACCTGTAGAAAATTATTATGAAAGTTTATTAGTGTTTATTTGCGACAACTGACAACATGCCAGGAAGTAATATTTCAAAATGCTCTTAAGAGGGTAATCTAATTTTTTTATTATTGTTTTTAAATATATTTTTATTGATTTCAGAGAGGAAGGGAGAGGGAAAGAGATAGAAACATCAATGATGAGAGAGAATCATTGATCAGCTCCCTCCTGCACACCTCCTACTGGGGATTAAACCAAGATCTCCTGGTTCAACCATGGAGCCACACCGGTCAGGTGGCAATCTAGTTTTTAAACTTAAAAATGCACATATGCTAAGTAATTTCAATGCAATCAAAAGAATATTTCGTGACCTAAAAATTATATAAAATTCCAATTTTAATGTTTATTGGAATACAGTCATGCTCATTTACCAACCATTTGTCTGTGACTGCTTTTGCACTATAATTGCAGAGTATTTCTTTCAGAGACTATATGGCCCATAAACCTAAAATATCAGTTAGTCTTCTTCAGGAATTTCGCCTGACCCCTGCTCTAGAACAGTACTGTATAGTAAAAATTTCTGCAATGACAGAAATGTTCTCAATGCTGTCCATTAGCTAAATGTAGATAGTAAGATTAAGAAAGTGAATGCAGCTTATGGCTATTAGCAGACAGGGTAGCTCTAGAAAACAAGAGGCTAATTTTAAACTAAACATATACTCTTACATGTATGGAGTAATATGTCCATGAATTTTTTTGTACCCTGCCTTTGTCACTCTTTAGCTGTGTGAACTTAGACAAGTAGAAAATAGGCAAATACCAAAATTTCATTGAAAGAACACTGAATGAATTTTGTACCATCCCTGTAATGGCCTTACTGGAAGATATCCAAGAAAGTCAGTAAAATAAGAACAATGGATAATCTTTTTTTTTTTTTTTTTTTAAATAACACATTTTTCAGTGTGCCACTGTGTAACTAGCGGCCTTAAAACTTAGTTCAAACAAGTCCTAAAGTGCTGTGGGTGGCTGGGCTCAGCTTGTGCTTTCGTTCCACAGCCATCTGGGGCTTTCCTCTGCGGGGCCGTTGGCGCTGGTGTCACCCGGGAGCTCAGCTGGGGCTGTTGTGAAGCACCTTGGTTCTTTTAATGTGGCCTTTTCATATGGGTTGGGATTCTCGCAGCTGGGTTTCAAGTGGATGAAAACAGATATTAAAAGTCACTTCCGTAATCTATAGGTTAAAAGCTCTTCCGGATGCAGGTAGAGGGGAGAGAGATTCCACTGTCCATGAGAAGAGTGGACAGGAGATAAGAGTTTGTGGCCATCTTTAATTCCCAAGCACCTGTCATTGCTGATTATATATTTATAGAAAATCCTTACTGTATACAAGAAATGGTTGATAGTGTTTGCCTTTATATAAGGGAATAGAGTTTGGGGGGAACTTGCCTCTTTGCTTGTGTTCTTTGAATTTTACTATGTATTACCTATTGAAAAACTCCCCTTTTAAGCCTTCTTTCACCAGTAGCACTGCAAAAACCACCACTGTTTAACAGTTTTTCATTTTTAAATAGCTTAAAGTATATAAATGAGCTGGTGCAGGATGTCAAATCTGTTAAAAAAAAACAAACACAAAAAACACCACAAATCTAGATGGTGGACTGCCTAGAGCAGTGATGGCGAACCTTTTGAGCTCGGCGTGTCAGCATTTTGAAAAACCCTAACTTAACTCTGGTGCTGTGTCACATATAGAAATTTTTTGATATTTGCAACCATAGTAAAACAAAGATTTATATTTTTGATATTTATTTTATATATTTAAATGCCATTTAACAAAGAAAAATCAACCAAAAAATGAGTTCACGTGTCACCTCTGACACGCATGTCACAGGTTCGCCATCACTGGCCTAGAGATTCTGAGACCGCAGTAAAAATGCTCAAAATCTCTGGGTTTGGATTTAGAAGTGGGTTCAAATCCTGCCTTTGTCACTCTTTAGCTGCATGAACTAAGCAAGCTTCTTAAATTTTTATGTAAACCAGGAATAATGGTATTTCACCCTCAAAATTGTAATTATAATGCATTATCAGCCACTTCCTGATTGTGTGGTGTCAAAATATATGCCCTCAATCATTATGTCTCCTCTGCTCAAAACTGCAAAAGGTCTTTATTATCAGCTCAGATCCAGACTGTCTTGGTGATTAGTCTTATAGCTGTACCAAACTTGTCACAGATCTTACAGAGTCTCAGCAGACATTCTTGTTTCGTAGCCTCATTCTTCACCATCCCTGGAGCATACCACACCCACTCCCAAGTAACCAAGTGTGAATAGAGTGCTTGGTGCACCTGCGCGCACAGCCAGGCCCACCGTGCGGCCAAACCCCTTGTCCAGTCTCCTTCATCAGACCAGGATCCTCGGCCTAGTGATTTCTCTTAACCGTCTTTGTTTCCCCACCCTTGTACAGTATCTTTCATGAAATGGGCATTTGATGACTGAAATTGTGTTTCCAACGTGTCTTTTTGCTGATGAGCCACTAAACAGAACCTCAATAAATAATTACTCAGTTGAAAAAATATATATTTGTTCAAGTCCCTGCTTTTAATTCTTTAGGTATATACTCAAAAGTGGAATTGCCTGATCATAGTTCAAATCTGTTCAATTTTTTGAGTAGGTGCCATAATGGCTTCCCATAGTGGTGGCACCATTTTACATTCCCATCAGCAATGACAGGTTCAATTTCTCCACATCCTCAACAACACTTGTTATTTTGTTTTTCCATACCTGCTGAAATGTCACCTCTTTGAGAAACTGGTCCCTGAGATACTTCTCTACTGCCAGGTAGAGGTGCTCTATTCTTTTCTCCATGATGGTATGTATCACTTTCATTCTAACCCCTACCCCACCCCCTACCAGTCACTTGACCTCTCATTAGTTCCTACTGATCAGTTCCCCACCCCTGCTATATCCACCCACTGCTTTCCATCTTCATTGTTAGCATCCTCATCCAAACTGCCATCATTTCTTCTCTGATACTCAGAAGCCTCATAACTAGCCTGCTTGCTTTTGCATCACTCTTTTATCTCTATATCAGCCAAAGGGATTTCTTGTTAAAAATCATGTATTTAACCATGTCACTTCCCAGCTGAAACCAATTGCCACCAGCTCCATACTTGACCTACTGTGCCCTGAAGAAACTGGCCCCTGCCTGCCTTTCTGATTTTATCTCTTCCCACTCTCCTTTTATTTGTACATTTCAACCTGCTCTAAGCACACCAAGCTGATTCCTGCCAAGGTTGTGACTGCCTCAGGCCACTGGGTTTGCTTTGGGCCCAGAATAACTTTGCACTTGACTGACTCCTTGTCATCTCTCAGACCAAATGTTGCCTTTTAGTCCTATTTTAGACACTATCCAGTGCCACAACTTATTTTATCATATGCTTACTTCATTTGATAAACACTTTGAAAGTATTTAGCCTATCACCAAGTCTATCTACTACTTGGAATGTGAGCTCTGTGAGGGCAAAGATTTTGTTCATCTTCGTAACCACTGTGTCCCTACTAATTGGCACAGAGGAGGTAATCAAGAAATGAATGCATGCAAACAAGCATTTGTTGATGCACTCATCACATCATAGTTTTTGTGTTGCATGTCTGTCTTTTCCTCTAGATTTTTAAAGGTAGGAATTAGATTTTCTTCTTTGAGGTCCTTTTTGGTGGATATACAGTTTGGTCAATAATTTAAAATGAGTCAGTTTCTAAGTATTAGTTGGACCACAGATTATTATGAGCTCCCTCTTTACTTAAGAAGCACTGCGAGCCTCGGGAAACTTGGTGCTTCAGCATCTCAACTAAAGCACCCATTCCTCTAAGACAGGGTGGGGAACATCCAGCCAGAGGGCTGTGTAAGGCCCCGGAAATCATTTGTTCTGACCCTGCCCAGGCATTAGGGGTGAGTTAATTAAAGGTTTGACCAAATGTAGCAGGCTGATTTTTAAGTTGATAATTTTATATGGTCTGTGAATGATGTTATAAATATCCAAATGGCCCTTGGCAGAAAAAAGCTTCCCCAACCCTGCTCTAAGAGACAGGATGTGTTAGGCAATGCTGCTCTTATTCTGGTGGATGTGAAAGAATTGAGAAAAATTTCTGTAGCTGGTAAAGGTGATTGACTATAAAAAGTAGAGGAAGAACCATATGTTGCAAAGAAAATGCTTGTGGACTTAACTTGGAATAGAGAACAGATCATCTGGATAGGAAAATTTAGACAGTTGAGGAGGTTTTTTTTATTGGAACTTTTTCAAGAATGTAGAATTAAAGGAGAGAATGTGAGTTTATTTCAAGATGCTTATCAAAGAATGAAAGAGCAGATGAGTTCTGAGTAGACTTCACAGGTCAGAAAATGCACAGCATGACCAACATGAAAAAGCGAGGCCACTGAAGCTAAAAGGCTGAGCGGCTCAGCTGAGCAAGACTTGAGGAGCGCCCAAGCTAACTTTGGCTAAAGGTTTCCAATGTCAAAATTGTGATATGTGAAACTGTTCAGATACAACAGGTGCAGACTTTTAGGGGAAAGAAATGATATTATGAATTAGGGGCCAATAACATTATTAAATATTTATCACAAGATATTTAAAAATACTTTTGCTGCTAAAGACTAGCAGACAGGGAATGTTTCACAAACTGTGATATGCACAGAGAGGCTGGAAATAGTTAACACATTGCCAAAACAATCTAGAATGTGGGAAGGTTTCTTATGATATTTGAGTTTTTCAAAATATCATACTTAAATTGGTGCTCTTTTTAAGCCCATAAGCTAGAAAGGCCATTCGATGTACTACATCAGCTATACCCATCACACTCATTAATTCATATGATTTTTTCCTGAGCAGGAATAGAAAATAAAATTACAAACTCAGAAGCAAGGCTACCAAAGAAGTGATTTACTCTAAGTGTGGCCCAGGTCTTCTAAAAGATTTTTGCACTCTATTTTTATTATAAATTATTTCAAATGGAAGATTCAGAGAGCAATATAAACTCATTTATCCACCACTCAGATTTGCTTCAGATTCATAAACAGTACATAACTTTATTTGGTATGTGTTTTTAAAACTTATGTATCATATATTTAAAGTATTTTACTTCTAGCTTTTGTTATTTATTTATTTCCCTGTTGATAGAAATTAGATCATTTCTAATTTTGAGACACTGTTAGAGACTTGGAGGAAGAATCTAGGCCCGTGGTCGGCAAACTGCGGCTCTCGAGCCACATGCGGCTTTTTGGCCCCTTAAGTGTGGCTCTTCCACAAAATACCATGTGCGGGCGCATGTACAGTGTGATTGAAACTTCGTGGCCCATGCGCAGAAGTTGGTTTTCGGCCTGGGCGAGTCTATTTTGAAGAAGTACTGTTGATATTTGGCTCTATTGACTAATGAGTTTGCCGACCAAATATCAACAGTACAATGATTGAAATTTCTTTTAGCGCCAAATTTTTTAAACTTAAACTATATAGGTAGGTACATTGTTATTAACTTAATTAGGGTACTCCTAAGGCTTAGGAAGAGCCACACTCAAGGGGCCAAAAAGCCGCATGTGGCTCTCGAGCCGCAGTTTGCCGACCACGGGTCAAGGCAAATACCAAAGCCATATAAATGGAAGACAAAGAAAATTATGAAGAAGTTTTAAAGTACAGGATAGATTGTCAGTATTGGCTACCTTGAAGGGAAAGAAGATGCAAAATGAACTGAAGATAGAAATGAAAGTTCATCTGTGGGGAATTTGAAAACGAGTGAGAAAAACAAGATAACTTGAATCTTATCGTAAATGCAGTAGAATAGTTATTTAAAATAGTTATGTAAGAGAGCATGAATTCCTACTAAGAGGAACACTTCTATGACCCTGTGGACTTCTATAATCAGTGGACAGTAGATAAGTGGAAAAAAAAGCTGTGGTACATTTACACAATGGAATACTTCTCAGCTGTAAAAAAAGAAGGAAATCTTATCCTTTGTCAGCATGGATGGACCTGGAGAGCATTATGCTAAGTGAAATAAGCCAGTCAAGGATAAGTACCACATGATCTCACTCATCTATGGAATCTAATGAACAAAATGAACTAACAAGCAAAGTAGTGACAGACTCATAGACAGAGAGCAGGCTGACACCTGTCGGAGGGGGGCTGGATAGGAAGGTGGTGGAGGGATTGAGCAAAAAAGAAAAAAAGGAGAAAGTACTCATGGACATGGACAATTAGTATGGTGATTGTTGCAGGGAGGTGGAGGAAGGTATAGAGGGGATACTAGTAAATGGTGATGGACGGAAACTTAACTTGGGTGGTGAACACACAATACAGTATACAGTGTTGTGGAATTGTGCACCTGAAGTCCATATAATTTTGTTAATCAGTGTCACCCCAATAAATTCAATAAAAGGGGAAAATTTTTTAAAAATCTGTTCTCCTGCAAAGTAGTTAAGTGTTGTACAGTATTCCTTTGTGAAGATGTTTTATAGTCAGTTTAGCCTGACCTTTATTTGGTTTGAGGTGGATTTTTGTTTCAACTATAGAATCTATTCCTTTGACAAGAGCACCCCCTTTGTCTGAGGAACCCTGTCCCTACCATTCTTTCATAGACATTAACTGTGGCTGGGCCAAATGATGCCATGTCTTTATAAGAACTCTCTTCCCTGGTCACAATGACTAGTTGAGGGATAGACCCCTGATCAAAGGTGGACTGATCAGAATATCTCACTTCTTGGTAACACTGGTTACTTTGTGGGCTGGGCACAGAACTCAAGAATTCACAACTAGAGATCTATCCTCACATGGTTTGGGGGTAAGAATTTATACTTGTGGCATAGTTTGGAAACCTCAAGCCACAAAATGAACTTAAGGTGTCCCAAATTGGTTATCACTAGGCACACTTGATTGAAACGTTTAAACTCTCTCCCAGCATTTTTGAGGTTGGACTTGGAGAATAAAGGGCTTTTCTCTCTGGTGGTGAAAATGGGAGAATAGACATCTTAAGATAGCTAATATTCGTGTAAAAGCTGGTCTGCAGTAGGAAAGAAGTCAGTCAGACAGAAGGAAGTGAAAACTGTGTGCAGTAAGAAAAAATCATGTGACATTTAGTGTTTCATGAGGTGGTGACACTCGGCCCTTCCTGTTTTTTGGTTCCACATCCTAATTGACCTTTTTGCCAAACTAGCTTGAGGGTATGTTTTTTTTTTTGTCATTCCCAACCAATAGATTCATGACCACTATTGCTTTTTGTGGCTAATAATGGAGATGATAGGATATGCCAGAATCTCTTCCAAATACTTCTAAGATCCTAAGTCATTTCGGATCCACATCATGGGTATTTTGTAAAGTTTGGAACACCGAGGCCATTAATTCTGTCAATGTCTCTCATCCCTGGCATTTTTGGGCACTGTCACTTTGGTCACTTCTATCTTGCACCTCATTCCTGTTAGCTCACCATCAAAAACTCTTCTTGAAACACTTCTTTGACACTGCTAAAGTTATTTATTTTTCTAAGAGGTGCCTTCATGCACATCCTTATTAACACATGAAATATCAGCTCAGATGAGCTTTCTTCTGAGAAGCACTGCCTTCTCTTAGCTGATATGGTGTTCCATCCTCTGTCTACATTACAACCTCGATATACCTAAAATATACAACATTCAGTACAAGATGCAACTTCAATACAATCCAACATATAACAGTGTATTAGGATTGTTGGTTTACCCAGTTCCTCACAGGACTGTAAGCATCTTGAGAACAAGGACTGTATCTTCTAAGTCTTTGTTCTCTTAGTAGCAAGCATGCAGGGCCTCATTTATTCAGGATATTCTAACTAAATACTGGGAAAACTGATAGAAAAGGGGTATTTTGCTGGATAAAGTATTTCTGAAATACAGGTGTATAATTTAAAAGATGGTGAGTACAGACTGAGGACCTAACAAAGGAAGAATAAAATTCCTTGAGTAAGAGAACAAAGCAGACATCTCATATGTAATATCTTAAATGATGAGATGGTAGTTAGAATTAGTATCAAATCCTGAAGTGGAGTGAGACCGTATTTTTGCAAGAAAAGGAAAGGAGGCCCAACAATACTTAGTAAATGCTGACTGCAGCAAAAGACTTGGCCCTGGTTAAAGACAGGAAGTGACTAAGCTGGGTTTGTCTAGGAAGTAGTTTATGGAACTTTACTAAACAGAGGCAGAGTTCTGTTTTGGGGAATAATTGAAACATTTCCATTCCTCTTGGTCTTGACAATCACATACCAAACCAGAAGTACTTTTAACAGAAGCTTATACTCCACCTATGATGAAATGTATTTACAGTCCTGCACCACAACATCTGAAGACAAAAAGTGGACACAAGATTAGCAAATGAGTTCATAAAGCAAGGGACGACAACCTTTATGCGACTACAGAGAAGAGTACTGTGAGACAGTTTACTCTGTAGAACTTCCAAAAGGCTCAGGAACTGGAGGTACAGGGGTGAGACAGTGGGCTAAAAAGAGCGATCACTTGAAATGCCTATAAGGGTAATTGTTAGCCAGTTCCTCATCACCACCCCCACCCCTGCAGAAAATAGATAACATGTTCTGGAGAACATTGGGTTTTACTGAGCTCGTGGTCAGTCAGGAATGCAGTGTTGGGGAAGCAAGGGCAGAGAGATATGGCCTTGTACCACACAGGATGAACAGTTACCTCTAGATCAGCAGTTCTCAACCTGTGGGTCGCCAACCTGTAGGTCGTGACCCCTTTGGGGGTCAAACAACCCTTTCACAGGGGTCGCCTAAGACCATCGGAAAACACATATATAATTACATATTGTTTTTGTGATTGATCACTATGCTTTAATTATGTTCAATTTGTAACAATGAAAATACATCCTGCATATCAGACATTTACATTACGATTCATAACAGTAGCAAAATTACAGTTATGAAGTAGCAACTAAAATAATTTTATGGTTGGGGGTCACCACAACATGAGGAACTGTATTAAAGGGTCACGGCATTAGGAAGGTTGAGAACCAGTGCTCTAGATAAAGAGAAAACTCTTAAAGAGCTTAACTCTGAGTGTATTGGACAAAGAACACTCCACAAACCTGGCTACCAGCAAAACAAGGACAATTGCCTGTCTTGGCCTGGACCCTGGCAGAGAAAATTCCGCCTCCACCACTAATCTCTGTCTCGACTATTCTGCCATTTAGTGCAAAAGCAGCTACAGATTGTGTAAATGAATTACAGTGACTCAATAACTGGCTGTGTTCTAGTTAAACTTTATTTATAAACCCTGAAATTTCAATTTCATATACTTTTCACAAAGGATCTAAATAGATACTTCACCAAAGTGGACATATAGATGGTCAATACCACAAAATATTATTTGAATTTTTTTCAACCATGTAAAAATGTAAAAGATAGTCTTAGCTCTCTTGCAATACAAAAAAGGTAGCAGGCTGGATCTGGCCTTTGGTCTGTAGTTTGCTGACCATTAAACTAGACATTAAGTGAGCTTTTTAAAAACTGGAGGTTGATCACTCACCCTGTTTCCTCTCAACTCAAAAGAAGGCAAGAAAGGAAGAGGGGAAAGAGAATAGACATAGTAGGACAAGTAGAAAGTGCAAAATGTTAGAAATAGTACTTAAATATAAATGGACTAAGTTTACAGGCTAAATGATGGCCAGAATGTATTTTTTTTAAAAATCCAAATATATGTTTTTTAAAAGAGTTATATCCTCTCCCCAAAAAAGAAATATACCCCAAACATAAGAGTTCATTTCAAATTCAAAGTAAAAGAAAAGATTATAGTAAGAAAATGCCTGAAAAAAGGAAAGCTGATGTATTTTTGACAAAAATATACCTTGTCAGACTTAATTATTAAGAATAAGGAAGGCAGAGGACCAACATGGGGGCATGTAGGACCTGAGTGAGGGTGAGAGTGTGTGTGAGAGCATGTGAGAGATGGTGTGGGTGTGAGTGTGGAGGGAGAGATGGTGTGGGTGTGAGTGTGGAGGGCGAGGTGGTGTGGGTGTGAGTGTGGAGGGAGAGATGGTGTGGGAGTGAGTGTGGAGGGAGAGATGGTGTGGGTGTGAGTGTGGAGGGAGAGATGGTGTGGGTGTGAGTGTGGAGGGAGAGATGGTGTGGGAGTGAGTGTGGAGGGAGAGATGGTGTGGGTGTGAGTGTGGAGGGAGAGATGGTGTGGTGTGAGTGTGGAGGGAGAGATGGTGTAGGAGTGAGTGTGGAGGGAGAGATGGTGGTGTGAGTGTGGAGGAAGAGATGGTGTGGGTGTGAGTGTGGAGGGAGAGATGGTGTGGGTGTGAGTGTGGAGGGAGAGACGGTGTGAGTGTGGAGGGAGAGACGGTGTAGGAGTGAGTGTGGAGGGAGAGATGGTGGTGTGAGTGTGGAGGAAGAGATGGTGTGGGTGTGAGTGCGGAGGGCATCTTTCAGTCAGTGTGGGACCTCCGGGCGGTTCGGGTGCTCCTGGTGGAGGAGCTGCTAGGCCTCATGCGGATTGGTCGGGTGCTTTTCTCCCATTGAGAGTGGAGTGCTTGACATTTTGGAGGATCCTCAGGATTCTCCTTGGAAGGAGGCGGTGGGGAACAGCCGAGGCCCAGCACCCTGACGCTAGTCAGGCATGCAGGGCCCCAGTGCTGAGACCGGACACCCCCAGCACGGGCCTGATGCCATGACCTGGTGAGCCTGAACCAGTGCCCTGGACAACCGCCCTGCCACGTTGACAGGGCCTGCCTGGCATGCCTGGCCTGCCTTCCCTGTCACCTTGACTTAGCGCACCTGGCCCTGCCATCATGACCCATCACCCCACCCCCGACCCCCAGACAGACGGGCCTGCAATCGCAACCTGGCTGCCTGACCAGGTGCCCTGGACTACATCAAAATAAAAAGCTTCTGCACAGCCACAGAAACCATCAACAAAATGAAAAGGGAGCCCACCTAATGGGAGAATGTATTTGGCAATGATACATCTGATAAGGGGTTCATTTCCAAAAAATGTAAGGAACTCATACAACTTTACAAAAGGAAGTCAAATAATCCGATTAAAAAATGGGCAAAGGACCTAAATAGACACTTCTCCAAAGTGGACATACAGATAGTTAAGAGATATGAAAAAATGCTCAAAGTCACTAATCATCAGAGAGATGCAAATTAAAACAACGAGGTATCATCTCACACCTGTCAGAATGGCTATCATGAACAAATCAGTAAATGAGGTGAGGATGTGGAGAAAAGGGAACCCTAGTACACTGCTGGAGGGAATGCAGACTGGTACAGCCACTAAGGAAAACAGTATGAAGTTACCTCAAAAAATTAAAAATGGAATTGATATTTGACCCAGTGACCCCACTTCTAGGAATATATTCTAAGAAACCCAAAACATCAATCAGAAAGAATATATGCAACCCTATGTTCATAGCAGTGCAATTTACAATAGCTAAGATCTGGAAATAGACCAAGTGCCCATCAGTAGATGAGTGGATAGAAAAGCTGTGGTACATTTATATCATGGAATACTATGCAGCCGTAAAAAAGATATCTTACCCTTTGAGACAGAATGGAGGTACCTGTCTCATGCTAAGTGAAATAAGCCAGTCAAAGAAAGACATGTATCACATGATCTCACGGATATGGAATCTAATGAACAAAATAAACTGTTGAACAAAATAGATCCCAGAGACATAGAAGCATGGGACAGACTGTCAAATCTCAGAGGGAAGGTGGGGTGGATGGGTGGGTGAGAAGAGATTAACCAGGGAACTTATATGCATATATGCATAGCCCATGGACACAGACAATAGTTTGGTGGAGATATGGGGGAGGGGGGTAGACCCCTCCAAAAGGAGAAATGGGAATATCTGTAATATTTTCAATATTAAAGATAAAGTAAGAAAAAAACAATAAGGAAGGCATTGCATGATGATAAAATGAATTATTTTTTTTAAAAAATATATTTTATTGATTTTTTTTACAGAGAGGAAGGGAGAGGGATAGAGAGTTAGAAACATCGATGAGAGAGAAACATCGATCAGCTGCCTCCTGCACACTCCCTAACTGGGGATGTGCCCGCAACCAAGGTACATGCCCTTGACCGGAATTGAACCTGGGACCCTTCAGTCCGCAGGCCAATGCTCTATCCACTGAGCCAAACAGGTTAGGGCATGAGTTGTTGTTTTTTTTTTTTTTTTTAAATATATATATATTTGTATTGATTTCAGAGAGGAAGGAAGAGGGGGAGAGAGAGAGAGAGAGAGACAGACAGACAGACAGACAGACAGACATCAATGATGGGGGAGAATCATTTATCTGCTGCCTCCTGCACAACCCACACTGTGGGATGGAGCCTGCAACCCGGGCATGTGCCCTGACGGGGAATTGAACCATGACCTCCTGGTTCATAGTTTGATGCACAGCCACTGAGCCATGCTGGCTGGGTTTAACAAGATATAATAATTCTAAATTTGAACGTTCCTAGAAATATTGTCTAAATATATAATTTATTTATATATTAGGTATATATAAACCTAGTAACTTATAAACAGAGCTATAGATATAAATATTTACTAGTTATGATATATGTAATAAAAATTATAGAACAGCAAAAAGAAATTGACAAACACACCATTATAGCAGGATATCTTAACATACATATTTGAATAGTTGAGAAATCAGGTAGATAAAAATTTGGTAAGTATACAGAATATTTGATTTCAGCAGTTACCAAGCCTTCTCTTTTGGACATATAGAGAACCCTATCCCCAACAATAACTTGAATACAAATTCCTCTTAACTATTTGGAAGTTTTATTAAAATTGATCACATACCAGGCTAAAAAGCAAGCTCATCATTGTCAAAAATCAGTATGAGACAAACTGAGCTAGGTGGTAAAAGAGAATAATAATAGAAAAAAAATTTAAACTTAAACTCTAATGAAAATTTATGCCATGCATACAGTTCTTACGAACTACAGCTAATGTGGTACCCAGAGGCCAATTACAGAGCCTTAACTCATTTTTTAGGATAAAGGTCTGAAATGTAATGAGTTAGAAGACCAACTTTTTACATCCAAAAAAGAACAAAAGAATAAACTCAAAGAAAAAAAGAGAAACATGTCAAATTTCAAACAAATTCTTTCAAAGAGGGAGAACACACCCTGGCTCATTTTAGGAGGCCAGTATATCCATACAAGTACATTATAAAAAATAAAATTTATAGGTATAATCATTTATGAAGATGAATTAAAAAAATTAGAAAACCAAGTCCAACTTGTATACATATATGTATAACCCATGGACACAGACAATAGGGTGCTGAAGGCTGGGCTGTGTGTGTGTGTGTGGGGGGGGGGGGGGGGCTGGAGGGGGTCAATGGAAAAAAGGGACATATGTAATTCAACAATAAAGAATTATTTTTTAGAAAAATTAAGAAAACCAAGTCCAACGATGTTTTGAAAAAGCATAAAACATCATAACTGAAGCTGGATTTATTCTTGGACTGCAAGCAAGTCCAATGATCAAAAAGACCGTCAAACCTCAGAGGGAAGGTAGGGGAGGGTGGGAGTAAGGGGGAGAGATCAACCAAAGGACTTGTATGCATGCATACAAGCCTAACCAATGGACACAGACAACAGGGGGGTGAGGGCATGAGTGGGGGAGTGTGGGGGGACAATAGGGGGATAAGGACACATATGTAATACCTTAATCAATAAAGAAAAAAAAGTCAATGTTCAAATTAATCTATAAATTAAATCCAATCAAAGTCCCAAAGGCACTTAAAAAAAAAACTTGACCAGCTGATTAAAGTTTTCTGAAAGAGTAAAGAGTCAAGGATAATGAAAAACAATTTTCAAAAAGAACAAGGTGGTGGCAGGAGAGAGGGGAACTTCTCCCCATTCGATATTAGATTAATTATAAAATTTCTATATACCTTATTATAAAATAACAGTCATTAGTTTTACTGTTCTACATCCCAGTTCCTGGCACATAGTAGGCATTCAGAAATATCTGTTAAGTGAATGAAGCATGCCTTTGAAGGTAGCAGAAATAAAGTAGATTAAAAGTGGGAAAGGAAGAGAACTGGCTGAAACAAAACACACCATGGAAGGTAGGAGGATGAAAAAAATGACAAGAAACAAGGAATATCTGAGAGCAATTCTGTTGGCTCTGGTGGTGGAAGATGTGTAACATAAGTGAAGTCAAGTAAAATATAGTTGTGGATGACCTTGAATTCAGATGTTTTTAAATTAGGGCAGTTGCCAACAACAGATATTTTAGATTACCTGCCAGTTACTTGATTTCAAACTATGATGGCCAGTGTTCTAATATAGTTGCGCTATTGATTTATTCAGCTCATATTTAACGAGCTCCTCCTTTATACCCAGCACTATACCCAAAGCTGGGATTTTAACGGTGAGCACAATCAGATATCATCCCTGCCCTCATCTGCAGTCTACTACCATGCTAATCCTTCTGTTTAGAATGTTTAGAAAAGGGTGTATCCAGCGTAAAATATTTTCAAAGCCTGGATTCACTCTTATGAAAATAAGATTTTAAAATTTACACTAACTCTAGAAATTGAAATTCACTGCTTTTCACTTTACCTGGAGTTACAATCTATAATGATAAGCTGTATAGCAATTTTTTTCCTAATCAAATTGCATATGGTTTTTGTTATTAGAAACATATACTATCTTGATAACGACATTTTGCTAATCCTTTGTCTTGGCTGGTAATCTTTATATGTATATGAACTCTGCACAAGTGACTTGAGAAATACAGAATACATTCCTGGTATGTCCTGGTGAGTATTATCAAGTATTGCTATCTCTCAATGTCTTTTCTCGTGTGTCCTTTTGCAGGGGTTGTATTTGCACGTTATGGTCCAGTCTGGAGACAACAGAGGAAGTTCTCTCATTCAACTCTTCGTCATTTTGGCTTAGGAAAGCTTAGCTTGGAGCCCAAGATTATAGAGGAGTTCAAATATGTGAAGGAGGAAATGCAAAAACATGGAGGAGACGCCTTCGATCCTTTCCCCATTGTCCACAATGCCATCTCCAATATCATTTGCCTCATGTGCTTTGGCCGGCGCTTTGATTACACCAATAGTGAGTTTAGGAAAATGCTTAATTTTATATCACGAGGGTTAGAAGTCTGTCTGAACAGCCAGCTCCAACTGGTCAACATATGTCCCTGGCTTTATTACCTTCCCTTTGGACCATTTAAGGAATTCAGGGTCATTGAAAATGATGTTCTCAATTTCCTTAAAAGAATCATCAAAGAACATCGAGAGTCTCTGGACGTTGAGAACCCTCGGGACTACATAGACATGTACCTTCTCCACGTGGATGAAGAGAAGAAAAATAATAGCAATAGTAGTTTTAATGAAGATTACTTACTTTATATCATCAGTGATCTCTTCGTTGCTGGGACTGATACCACGAGTAACTCTTTGCTTTGGTGCCTTCTGTATATGTCACTGAACCCTGACATACAAGGTAATTAATAGGTGTTTCCTTTATTCATGGCAAAATTAGGTTATGTAAATTCGGATCAGCAACTTTGGTGATCCTGTGGCTCCTAGCACTAAGCGATGAAGAGGTATTACAGGTGAAACTCCACGTTTCTAGACCATGTCATACTTGCTTGCCCTTGCTTTAAATCTCTACAGGTCTGATTCTGTGTGGAAACTGTGATGAAGATAGAACTTCAGAGAGGAATAACAATTTAGAGCTGATGGGAATCATAATGATCATCCAAACCCATTCATCTTGTTTTTAAAATGGAGAACAGAGGCCCAGAGAAGTTATGTGACTTTCACAGGCTCACACAGCTAGTTCCACTACATCAATAGCAACAGGCAGTGAATGCCAGTGGCAGTTCATAGTGGAAGAACACAGGGGAAGAGAGTGTATTAGTTTTCTGTTGTTCCTTTAACAAATAACTATATACTTAGCAACTTAAAACAATACGGGTTTGTTATCTTCTAGTTCTGCACATTAGAAGTCTGACACATGTCTCACTGGGCTAAAATCAAGAGATTGACAGGGCTGCATTCCTTCTTGGAGGCTCTAGTGGAGAATCCATTTCTAGGTTCCTTGGCTCATGGCCCTCTTTCTCTATCTTCAAAGCCAGAAATATTGCATCTCACTGACCACTCATCTGTAGTCCCATTTCCTTCTGACTCCAAATTCAACTGGGAAAAGTTCTCCAATTAAAAAAACCCATGCAATTAGATTGGGCATTCCCAGAAAATCCAGGATAATCTCCCCACTGCAGGGTCCTTAGTTTAATCACATCTGCAGTCTCTTTTGCCAGGTGAGGCAGAATGTTCACAGGTTTCAGGGACATCTTTGAGGGTTTTTTGTGTTTTTTTTCTGCCTACTACAGACAGGATTGTGCCTACCTGTATTAGTTAATCTATTGCTGAGTAATACATTATCCCAAAATTTATCATCTTAAAATAATATCTCACAAAGTTTCTGAGGATCAGGAATCCAGGAGTGGCTTAGTCTGGATGGTCTGGCTTAAGATTTCTCATGATGTAGTAGTCAAATCTGGCTGGGGTTGCAGTCACCTATAAACTTGACTGGGACTGAAGGACCCACTTCCAAGATGGCTCATCCACTTGACTATTGGTTGCAGGTCTTACCACTTGGACCTTCCCATAGGGCTGCTTGACTTGACCCTAGAGCAGCCATGGGCAAACTACGGCCCGCGGGCCGGATCCGGCCCGTTTGAAATGAATAAAACTAAAAAAAAAAAAGACCGTACCCTTTTATGTAATGATGTTTACTTTGAATTTATATTAGTTCACACAAACACTCCATCCATGCTTTTCTTCCGGCCCTCCGGTCCAGTTTAAGAACCCATTGTGGCCCTCGAGTCAAAAAGTTTGCCCACCCCTGCCCTAGAGAGAGTGAATGGCCAAGACAGGAGCCACAGTGTCTTTTATAACCTAAGTTCAGAACTGACATGTCAACTCCTCCTTTACTCTGTTGGTCACTTAGACCAACTTAGTACAAAGTGGGAGGGGACTGCGTAAGAATGTGTAAACCAAGCTTTGGCCGGTGTGGCTCAGTTAGTTGGGCATTGTCCCATGCACCAAAAGGCTGCTGGTTTGATTCCAGGTCAGGGTACAAGCCCAGGTTGCGGGCTCCATCCTCAGTAGGGGATGTGCCAGAGGCAGCCAATAGATGTTTCGCTCTCACATCTATGTTTCTCTCTCTAAAAATCAATTTTAAAAAAGTGAATGTGTAAACCAAGAGGCACGGAGATCACTAGGAGCTTTGATGGGCTACCATATATTGTCACATATACCAGTAAACGCTTAGATAGTCCAGTGTTCACATGAGAGAATGATTCAGAGTACTCCTGAATACAGAATGCTTGCTCCTTCGCCCCTCTATCTGTTCTGATATCCTTCAGAGTCACAGAGCGTACAGGGGCTAGCTGGCTCCACTTGGAATATCTGATTAGTGCTTCACTTCACTCAGGCGGAGTCAGGCCTGTACTGCCACATTGCCGGTTGTGTGTACAAGGCGATGGTAAGTGGTGTAGGAGGGAAGTCTCAACTTACTAGTGACTGGTCTTCTGGTTTATTCTCTTTTTGTATAGAAAAGGTCCACGAGGAAATTGAAAGGGTCATTGGTGCTGACCGAGTCCCTTCCTTCACTGACAAGGCCCAGATGCCCTACACAGAAGCCACCATCATGGAGGTGCAGAGGCTGACTATGGTAGTGCCGCTTTCCATTCCACATATGACCTCGGAGAAAACAGGCAAGTCTAGAACTTCCACCTTTGAGTGGGAAGCCCAGCCCAGGGAAGTTGAGGTGAGGGTATGGTGACTGTCACCTACCTTGATCCTCCCAATGGTTTAGCACTGTATCATGGACAGTCAAATGTCCAGGGGATGCTTCAGCAGACAGTTGTCTAGTATTTGTTGTACTGGCATTCTACACAGCTTGTTTTGTAAATGGCTTGCTCTTCAGAGCACAGATGCCCACAATGGTCACAAACAAATTAAGCTGCCATATGCAGTGGCTGCCTGGACAGAAGAAACGCTAGCATTGGCAAAGGCACCCACCTCTCCGTCCTCTTCTTAGGGGTCAGAAGAGCTAGTCTAAATGTGGAAGTAAGGGTTTTAACACCACCTTTTTTACCGGTTACGAGTATACTTGTGTTTCCACTCACATGAAGTAATTTTAAGGTCGGAAAGCAATGTAGAATTTTAAAACAGCACTCTGGACTATTTTCTTAGTTATGTTTGTGTAGGCTCAGATTATAAGAGGTGCGAGATACAAGCCAATTCACTGCTCGGCACTTATTTCAGCCGTCCCTAGTTTTCCTCCTTGCTATGCGTGTCTTTTCCTCAACTCATCAGTTATGATGAGAACTACATCAAATTCTTTCCATCCATCTTTTATTATGGCAAAAGGTTTAAAAAAGACTTGTCATGGCAGAGAAGAATGTTAGAGTGAATGATGTGCGGACACCGTGTCTGATTGGCCGAGTGACTTTGGTAGTCAGCTGGAAGATAGTACCTTGTCAGAAGATAGTAATGAGTTTAACATTAGACCATCATGAAGGCAAAAGAAACGTGATAGTATCCAACAGTGAAAGTGATTCTGAAGAAGAATGGGCAGAAAAAGACATTTTACCTGGAGGATTATACAAATATTTCAGGCATAACTGTTCAATCTGAAGACCCATAAAGTATAACTGAAGTAACCAATTTATTTTTTGATAAGAATTTTTTCAATCTCATTACTTCTTAAACCAATTTATACATTAGCACATGGAAAAATACCACAAAAATATCTGCTAAAACTTCACCATAGAAGGACATTACTTATATGAATATAAAGAAGTTTCTTGGTTTAATTATATTGATGGGACAAACAAAGAAGCCAGAATGAAAAGATTACTGTTCAACCGATCCTTTACTTGAATCACCCATAGTTCCAAAAACTATGTTTATAGAAAGAGGTTCGAGTAAATACTTACATTCTTTCATCTGAATGATAATTCACAAGCAACATGTAACATAGACTGTCTTCACGGATCACTTTATCTTGAAACGCAAATCTTTATATGTACCCAAACAGCAGTTATCACTCAATGAAGCAACGATTCCATGGAGAGGACGCATCAGATTCAAGACGCATTATCCGGCAAAAATAATAAAATGTGGAATTTTAGTAAGGATGCTTTGTGAAAGTGAGAGTGGCTATATTTGCAACTTCAACATATATATATGGGTGAAGGCGAAAAATACAACAGATTATATTATCTGTCTTATGGCCTTTTCTTGGTTCTTGGCATCAAATTTACCAAGATAATTACTAAAATAGCATGTCTACAGCTGAACTATTATTGAAGAACAAAACACTGGTTTGTGGAACAATGAGGGAGAGCCATGGGTTGCCAAAACTACAAAAAGTAGCTGGCTACACGAGCAAGTTCTGGCTCCAAATAGCTGGCCAGCAAGGTGTTAACTTGGAGTTATCCTACTTCAGTTGTTACAATTCTGCAAGTGAAGCATAAATATTAAAGAGTTAGAAGAGCCCTTTTGATTCTAACGATACCTGTTTCAACCTCTCACAGTGAAATGTGTCCTTTTGATTATGCCCTTGACATACAGGGTGGGGAAAAAGTAGGTTTACAGTTGTTCATATGAAAAATAATACAACAATTAATAAACAATAATACAAGAATAAACTGTGTTTCACGAACTCCAACTGTAAACCTGGCTTTTGCCCACCCTGTATAGGCACTCAGATTCCCTCGTAACAAGGAAGTCACCTCCTAGGAGACAGCTCATGATGTAGCGGGCTTAAATTAGTTATGATACTGTTGTAGAAGGCAATCACTTATAAACGGCATTAGATCACTTAACAATTTCTTTGGTACAAATTAAATTCACTGAGTGTGCAGTATCTTTTGGGTATCACTTAAAGTGCACATGGATTTTTTGGCCGATTAAGAGGCAATGCTGACTTCCCTGTACATCCCTTTACCTTAGTTACCTTTCTCATCATATTATTGTGTGGACATAAAAGACTGTAAAATATAAAGTTTTATACAGGTATTAGGAATTTCTATTCTTTGGGAAAGTTTACCTGGTATGCCCTGTGATTTCTATGTGTTTTCTTTTCATTATAATGTTGTTATGGTTTGATCTAATGCATTAATTCAACAACTCTTAAGCTGGATCCTGGGGTGGTATGGAGAAAGGGATGCCAATTGGTAAGGTCTTGCCCCTGCCTACAAGTACCTCAAGGTTTAGTCTCAGCAAATTAAGAGCTCGATATGTCACTAGGTATTTTTTTAGATAGCGATGTTTACAGATTAGTAAAAAAGCATGCTGAATGACAATGGTTTTTGCTTGTTTGTTTTAGTGCTCCAAGGGTATACTATTCCCAAAGGCACAGTGATAGTGCCCAACTTGTGGGCAGTGCACAGAGATCCAGCCATTTGGGAGAAACCTAATGATTTCAACCCTAATCGATTTCTGGATGATCAAGGACAACTTATTAAAAGAGAAACATTTATTCCTTTTGGGATAGGTGAGTTAAACTTTATTTTCTTAATGGCATAATTAAAAATGAAGTAGAACCAAAAGAATATTTTATTATTTCATAGTACTGTTTTAAAAATGTTTCTTTCCGGGCAAGCTAATATAAGAGATAAATCATGTAGATAATACATCTCCACTCTGTTCATTTCAGATTTTAAAAATGAAAGGAAAGCAATTTGGTTTTAAGTCTTTAAATACGCCTAGGAATCTTCATCTCTGAACTGCTCTGGTGATGGTTTGAGTGCCAGGGAACTGTTGGAGTTCAGAGCAGCTTTTGACTGATGGCCGGTGGGTGAGAGGGGTTCTCTGTTCTCAGCAGCAGCTCCTTTAGGTTCCTAGAGAAGGAATACTCCGGAGAGTCGTAATCTGATTTATTTTCTCCCTAATCATCCAGGTAAGAGCACAGGAAAGAATCAAGTAGGTACAGAAGCAGGAGGAGACAAGAATCAGATCTGTCTCTAGTTCCTGTCTAGGATGAAGATAGGTTTTTATGAGTAGGGGTTAAAATGTGAGCTTCATATATAAAAATTTTAATCAGCATTACTGTGGGAGGTCATGTGGTATATGTGGCAGTTTTATTTTAAAACTCTATATCTGTATTTAAGACAATTTAGATATTGCATATAAATGTGTACTTTTAGAGACAGAAAAAGGGGTGGTATTATAATGCTTAATTTTTTTCTGCTCTTATTTTAGGGAAGCGGGTGTGTATGGGAGAGCAGCTGGCAAAGATGGAACTATTCCTGACGTTTGTGAGCCTGATGCAGAGTTTCACATTCGCTTTACCTAAGGATTCTCAGAAGCCCCTTCTGACTGGAAAATACGGTCTAACTTTAGCCCCACATCCATTTAATATAATCATTTCAAAGAGATAAAGAACATCTCTGAAAGGAGATGGTGAACAGGATGTAAATACATGTCTTTCTAAACACATTCTTCTTTCTACACTTGACAGCGGATCCAGGAACTTAGTGGATCCAGGGTAGGCTCAGGTTGGAGACTAAAAAGAGGGTAGAACATATGGGAGCTTTCATCTCGGGGCTCCTCAGCAGGATACTTCAGCCTTTTTAGTAACGCCTGTCTGTGATTTAGGGAATGGGACTAGAGGACTGGGTTGGGAAGCAGGAGATTTGGATTTTATTCCCAGTGGCTTCTACCAGTGAGCATTTCTTCTCATCTCAGTGCCTTAGTCATTTCATGTGGTAACAAAACCTGCCTTTTCTCTCTCAGCACTAACGAAGGCCAAATGCCCTATATCTTTCCTAGCATCACCAAAACACTGTTAAGTTCTGAAGAACAGATTTAGGAATAGAAGGTCTGAAACAACATGAAAGTGGAGCTCAGACTTGAATACTTTGTCAGAAAAGGATGTGAGTTTAGGCTGAGTTAGAGCTTTTCTTGCCACAGATCTTATGCCAGTTGGGGGGTGGGGTGGGGTGGGGGTTCTTGTTAATTTTTTTATGATTTTAGTTTTTACTTTTTCTAGACATGGGAGGAAGTGGACCCTGGTCCAGTAATGTTGAGGAAAGGTCATAGTCTGAATTTATATGTCTACCTTCCATTTCAACTACATAACAAACAGACTAGCTGAAGACGTGGCTTCATGGCAGAATTCCTTCCTGCTGAGTTTACTTGCAAAGATATAGCTCTACCTTTTGACTTGAGTCCTAAATAGTGAGCTTGGGAATTCTGATACTAGGATTCAGGTTGTAGTGAATTCTTTCCTATTCTCCCTGCCACCAGGCCTAATGTATCTCATCCTTAAATACCGTCTAAGACAGTAAGAAATTCTTATTCGTATTAAAATAACTAAATTGTTTCTTAATAAAGAAGGCCCCTCAAGAAGAGCAGTTCTCAAGAAAGGTAACGGTCTCTTTCAGGGGGTGTTTGGAAATGTATGGGTGTATTTTTGGTTATCACAACGATGGGGGTGCTACTGGCCTTTTGCTGCCTTAAGGCCCAGATGCCAAAGGTCTGAGCAATTCTGTACAAGAACTGTCCTGCCCGGTATGCCAGTATTGCTCCCAGTGAGAACACAGTCCAAAGAATGGTGAGCCTTTTCCTTTATTCATCCATAGTACTCCTTCCTTATATAGAAGTAATCATGATGATAATACAAACAACTCTATTTTTTAGCTTTTCCTCCTGCTGGTACCATAGTCAATGCTTTACTTATAGGCATACATAATCCTTACAGATTATTAAGAGGATGCCATTTTGTAGCTGATAAAGCCAAAGCTTAGATGTTTAGGTACCTAGTGAAAAGGTTCATTTCAAATTTACCAGTCTTTGTGCCAGTCTCTCTAAACCACTTCTCTGTACTGCCACCACTTGATCCCTAGCAGTTTACCCCTCTGCATTTTCAATATGGACAAATGAAACATAGGCTAATCTTTAGGTGCCTTGAGGATTTTTTGTTAATTAAAAAAGAAAACACAACTAATAAATGAAGTGCCCAGGAACAAACTGTAAGTAGATGGAGAGGCTGTGGTATGGATTTTAGATAAGATACATGTGTGGATTAAAGTGCACCTTGAGCAGGAAGTTTGTTCCTGATCTGGAATTTTTTAGGCTTTTGAATTGCACTAGTAATTTGGGATTAACAAGTTTATTACTCCTTAATTTTATACATGCTTAATTTCAACTTTCCTAACAAAACAGTTCATAGCTTACTTGAGGGGAAAAAGTGTTTTATGTGTGACTATGTTGAAATCAGATGTTTATTAAACTCTTAAATATAATACCTCACAGTGTAGCACTTTAAAAACAGCTTTATATGGCTAGTCACCAAAAAGGCTATTAATGCTTTCCTTGCACATGTTGACATTTTACGATTTTATACTTTATGATTTGTTGAAATGTAAAAACTGTAGTACTTTGTTTTATAAATTTGCCTAATATCTAATTTTTAGTCTTCATCTTTAGCATAATTTTTATGCTTTTATTAAACATTTTAGTTTCGCTTTGATAGACTCATGTGTTTTTGTTTGTTTGTTTCTTTCTTGTTTTATTTTAACTGCTAAACCAAATTCTGTTTTACCAGATGTCAAGTTAGGAAATGGAAGAGGGAGTAAACCTCCAAAAAGAAAGCGATAGACACAGTATTATATAAGCATTTAGACAGTTGGGTAATACATTTACTCTCACAACTGTATCACAGCCCAAGTTTCTTATTTGCCAAGTTGAAGTCCAGCATTATTTAAGGAAAGGATGAACCTAAACAAGCTCTTGTGGCAAAGTATTTTTTAAATTTATTTTTTAAAATTAATTTTTCAATACAGTTGATATACAATATTATACTAGTTTCAGATATACAACATAGTGCCTAGTCATTTATATACCTTATGATGTGATCACTCCGATAAATCAAGTACCCGTCTGACACTATATATAGTTACAGTATTGACTATATTCCCTGAGCTGTACTTTACATCCCTGTGACTATTTTTATAAGTGACAATTTGTACTTCTTAAACCCTTTTACCTTTTTCACTCATCGCCCCAACCCCCCTCCCATCTGGTGACTATCAATTTATCTTTATCCATGAGTTATTTTCTGTTTTGTTTATTTTGCTTTTTAGATTTCATATGTAAAATCGTATGGTATTAGTTTTTCTTTGTCTGATCTATTTCAGTCAGCATAATATCCTTTAGGTCCATCCATGTAGTTGCAAATGGCAAGATTTCATTCTTTTTTATAGTTGAGTGATACTCCATTCTATTTATGTTCTACATTTTCTTTATCTACTCATCTATTAATGGACACTTAAGTTGCCTCCAGATCTTGGCCACTATAAATAACGCTGCAATAAACATAGGAGTGTATGTATCTTTTTGAATTTGTGTTTTGGATTTCTTCAGATAAATATCCGGAAGTGGAATTGCTGGGTCACATGGTGGTTATATTTTTAATTTTTTGAGGAACCTCAATGCTGTTTTTCATAGTGACTGCACCAATGTACAATGCCAACAATGCATGAAAGTTCCCTTTCCTCCACATCCTCGCCAACACTGTTTGTTGATTTATTGATGATAGCCATTCTGACAGGTGTAAGGTGATACTTCATTGTAGTTTTAATTTGCATTTCTTTGATGATTAGTGATGTCATGAAGCTTTCCATTTGTTTTCTTCTAAGAGATTTATAGTTTTAGCTTTTATGTAAAGGTTTTGATCCATTTTGAGTTCGTTTTTTGCACATGGCATGAGGTAAGGATCTAACTTCATTCCTTTACATGTGGATACACATTTTTCCCAGCACCATTTGTTGAAAAGATCGTCTTTTCCCCATTGAATAGTCTTAGTACCCTTGTTGAAAATGATCTGCCATATATGCAACTTGATAAATACTATCTCTTAGAATAATGAATCATAAAACTGTTTTGTACTAACAGCAGAATGAACAAATGAAATAAAAAATAAAGCACAGACCTATGTATTCTAGTGTATAAAAGTGGCATTACACTATGAAGGAGCAGAAAACAATATTTAAAAAACAAAGCTATAGTAACTGGTTAATTATTTATAAATTAAAGTAACATTTTTCCCACTTTTCACACATCAAAATTAACCCCCAAAGGTCTAGAAAGTAATAATAATGTATCTGTACATATCTATGTATGAGACTTTCGATATAAGAATGGGGAGCTAATTTTCTAAGCATAAAAAAGTAGTGGACTCAATCATAAAAATAACGCAGAACAGATTTAATGATATAAAATTAAAAAACCATTGCCAAAAAATAATTGGCAAACCATAAAAAATTATTGTATCATCTTTGGCAAAATTTTAATATCCTTAATGTACAAAGTGTTAATAATTTGATTAGTAGAATATCCTACTTTTAAAAATAGGCACAAGACACACAAAAAAATGAAAATACAAATGATCAATGTATGAAATAATATTTAAATTCTTAAAAAATGCAACTAAACAGTAAGATACTATTTTTTACCCATTGAAATTTAAAGATAATTTTACAGAGGAAAATAATTGATATACTATTGGTGGCAATATAGACTGGAACTACATTTCTGGATAACACTTAAGTATAAGCACAAAGGTTCTTAAAGTATCTATTTCTAAATGAGTAGTATACCAGACTTGATTCTGGAACAAAATGCTATATTAAGGGAAAAACAACAATAGTGAATCTCAACAAAGTCTGGAGTTTAGTGAATAGTATTGTACCAATGTTATTTTCTTATTATTTTTTGGCAAAGGTATCATGGTTATGTAAGATATCACAATCAAGGGAAGCTGGGTGAGGGGAATATGTGAACTCTCTGCACCATCTCTGCATATTTTCGTAAATCAAAAATCATTGTAGGACAGTGAACAGCATGGTGATGTGAGAGGACCTCCAAGTCTCTCCTCTTGAAGTTACAAGTTGGACAACTCTAATTCTACGAAGGATTCCCTGCTAACAGGCATTGAGACACCTGAATGTGGGCATATCTGAGCAAATGGCAGAAACGGGACAGGGGGTGAGGGGAAGATAGAGACAGAAGCCGTGTGCAGTCTGGTGCCTACTCTGGCCCCAGCAGACAGCCGAGGCAGTAATTGGACCTAGGTGGCTGGCACACATTGAGGCTGGGCCAAGGAGCAGAGTAGCAGTAACGGGTTGCAGCATTCCTTATCCCACCAGCACCAGACAGCGATTTAGCAGAGTAGGAACCAGCCCACCCCACCCGCCTGCGGCCTAATCTGGCCGTAAAACCCTTACTTGGCAGATCACAAAGGAGCTGAAAAAAACTTTTCAGCTTATGTGGTCTGTGAACAGCATGGTGATGTGATGGTCTGTACCCTTTGTGTCTAAATCCACTGAAGAGAAACAGAGTCCCAGATACGTGAACCAGTATGCCCCTGCCTTTCCCCACCCACATCAGCATAGCCTGGTAGAGGCAGCTGGGTCCACTCAGACTGAGCAGCTCTGGCTGGTGGCTTCTGGCTACAGGAACATACAGAAGACCCATACCCTACCATTTCCCAATCTATGGGAGTGACAGATACAATGACAGAGGCAACCCAATGTAAAGGGGATGCCCACCTCCTTAAGAAATATGGGGCATTTTTCATGGCTAAGGTTAACACTGCTCCACAGAGATTGCAGAATAAAAATTTGTACTTTAGCACCACCTACTGGAAAACAAAAGAAAAACCTCTACTTATCAACTTGCAAAACACTGAAGTGGTAATTTTTTTTTTTTAAGTTTCCATTCCCACAAATGCTCAGGCAGAGAAGTAATCCACAAAGAACAATGAATAACCAAGTTAACAAGGGAATTTTTTAAAAAATCTCCAGAAAATAAAGACATTGAATACTATGACTTAAGTGACAGAGAATTCAAGATTGAGGTTTTAAAAATACCCTTAATGAGGTACAAGAAAACTCAGAAAAATAATTCAACAAGCTCTAAAATAAAATCAATGGACAAAAAAAGTATTTACCAAAGAGACTAAAACTATAAAAAATAACTAAACAGAAATTCTGGAGCTAAAGAACTCAATAAATGAGATCAAGAATGAACTAGCGAGCATATGAAATTGAGCAGACCAGATGGAGGAAAGAATTAATGATATAGAAGACAGAAATTTAGAAATGACCCAGGTGGAATACAAGAGAATCGAGAGTAAAAAGGCACTTAGGAGGAGGGAGACCAAGATGGCGGCGTAGGTAAACACCGGAGACCGCTGCCGCAAACAACCATTTCAAAAATACAACTAAAAGACTGAACGGACATCACCCAGAACCACAGGAAGGCTGGCTGAAGAGAGACTCTACAACTAGAAGGAAAGAGAACAGCAAATCGAGGCTCAGAGGCGGCGCAGTGTGGAAAATACAAAGGTACCGAGGTGCGCGCGAAAAGCGGGCTGGTGGCTGAGGGCGCGGTTGTCGTTTTCTGTCGGGAGTGAGTCTCAGACTCTGGGCTCCAGATCCGGGCGAGTCTCTAGGGACCCAGACTCAAACGGGAGAATCGGGATTATCCGGCATCAGTTGGAACCTGAGGGCAGCTTTCTCTCCGAGGTTTGCAGCGGCTGCCGGGGTTCTGAGAAGCAGAGCCTCTGGGAACGGGACTGAGCGTGGCCATAACTGCTCCCTCCGCCCGCCCTGTTGATCCCGCCCCGCCCAGGCCCTGCGCACAGCCATTTGCCGATCACCTCAGGCAAAGGCTGGATTAGCGCCTCCCCAGAAGGCAGACGTTTTCCACACAGCTGATTCCTATAGCCAGTCGGCCTGGAGGTCAAATCCCTCTAGTGTTAACTACAACAATTAAGGCTTGGCTAGAACAAGACTGCGCACAGAGACCACAAGGGGGTGCACCAAGAAAGCATAAAAGATGCGGAGACAAAAAAACATGACAGAAATGGAGGATATGGAGCTAAGAATCGCAATTTTGAGGGCTTGCCATAAATTTGTGCAGAGCCTCACGAAAACTAATGAGACCCTCGATGCCACGATAAAGAAATTAGAAAGTAAGCATACACGGACTGAAATAAAGAATATTATACCCAATAGCAGACCAGAGGAGTACAATAATCAAACCAAAGATTCGACAAAAAACACCCAATTGGAAAAGCAAAATGAAAAAAGAATCCGAAAGTGTGAAGATAGTGTAAGGAGCCTCTGGGACAGCTTTAAGCGGTCTAATATCAGAGTCATTGGAGTGCCAGAAGATGAGAGACAGCAAGATATTGAAAACCTATTTCAAGAAATAATGGCAGAAAACTTCCCCCACCTGGTGAAAGAAATGGACTTACAGGTCCAAGAAGCGCAGAGAACCCCAAACAAAAGGAATCCAAAGAGGACCACACCAAGACACATCATCATTAAAATGCCAAGAGCAAAAGACAAAGAGAAAATCTTAAAAGCAGCAAGAGAAAGAGGCTCAATTACCTACAAGGGAATACCCATACGACTGTCAGCTGATTTCTCAACAGAAACTTTGCAGGCCAGAAGGGAATGGCAAGAAATATTCAAAGTGCTGAATACCAAGAACCTACAACCAAGATTACTTTATCCAGCAAAGCTATCATTCAGAATTGAAGGTCAGATAAAGAGCTTCACAGATAAGGAAAAGCTAAAGGAGTTCATCACCGCCAAACCAGTATTATATGAAATGCTGAAAGGTATCCTTTAAGAAGAGGAAGAAGAAGAAAAAGGTAAAGATACAAATTATGAACAACAAACATGCATCTATCAACAAATGAATCTAAGAATCAAGTGAATAAATAACCTGATGTACAGAATGAACTGGTGATTATAATAGAATCAGGGACATAGAAAGGGAATAGACTGACTATTCTTGGGGGAAAAAGGGGTGTGGGAGATGCGGGAAGTGACTGGACAAAAATCATGCACCTATGGATGAACACAGTGGGTGGGGAGTGAGGGTGGAGGGTGGGGTGGGAGCTGGAAGGAGGGGAGTTATGGGGGGAAAAAAGAGGAACAAATGTAATAATCTGAACAATAAAGATTTAATTTAAAAAAAAAAAAAAAAGAATCGAGAGTAAAAAAATAAATAAATCAAAAGAAAGAACTCTACAAGAACTATCTGACTCCATTAGATAGAGCAATATAGGAATAATGGATATACCAGAAGGAAAAGAGTGGGAGAAGGGAACAAAGAGCCTATTAAATTTTATCAACCAATCTTACGCCCAAATAAATTCAACAAAATGCTAAGAATAAAAGAGCCTATTCAAATAAATAATCAATAAAAACTTCCCAAATCTATGGATAGAACTGGATCCTCAAATCCAAAAAGCTAATAGAACACCTAATTATTTAAATCCATAAAGGCCTTCTCCAAGGCATAATATATTAAAATTGTCAAAATTAATGACAAAGAAAGAATTCTCAAGGCCAGGGAATAGATGATGAGACCATATAAAGGAAACCCCATTAGATATCATCAAAATTTCCAGCAGAAACCCTACAAACTAGGAGACCGTGGAATCAAATATTCAAATTATTAAAATAGAGAAATCACCATCCAGTAATAATATATCCAGTAAAGTAATGCTTTAGATATGAGGGAGAAATAAAGACTTTCCAGATATACAGAAGCTGAGAGAATTTACCACCACAAGACCTGCCTTATAAGAAATGCTGAGACTTCCAGTCAAGATGGTGGCATAGATAAACATGGTACTCACATCCTCCCACAACCATATCAAAATTACAACTAAACTACAGAACAAATATCATTCAGATCTGCCTAAAATTTAGCTGAATGGAAGTCCTACAACTAGGGATTTAAAGAAGCCACAACGAGACTGGTAAGAGGGGCAGAGATGCAGAACACCCACGTGTGACAGATAAAAATTAGGAGGGATAACTTAGCTTTAGAGGAGTGAGGGGTATCAGCCCACACCAGCCCCCAGTCCTAGGGTTCCAGGACTGGGAAGAGAAGTTCTCATAATTTCTGGCTGTAAAAACCAGTGGGGGTTGAGGCTGAGAAAGATGGAGTTTGCTGGAGTACCAGGCTATTCTTAAAGGGCCCGCACACAGACTTACTTTGATTCACTCCCTCTGAGCTCTAGCACTGGGGTAGCAGCTGAAAAGGCACCAGGGACATTTGCAGAGGAACTGAATTGTCTGGAATCAGGAAGAGGCGGGGGGGGGGGGGGGGGGGGGGAGAGCAGCTTTCTCCCAAACAAAAGTGCGGGCAGAGGCCATTGTTTTTTTGATGAACCCTCCTACAACAGAGCTGGCAGGAGAGTGCATTATCTATCACTGTTTACTCTGCCCTGGTGATTCCCTGAGATCCCCACCCCACCAAATTTGAGGGCATAGATAAACATGGAGTTTCTAGAGGCTTTTCCATAAGAATAGCCTGTCTTGGCACATGCTTCAGACTTTTACTAAAATCTCTCAAACAAGCACCATCTGGTCTCTATGTACCCCATACCTCTTGCTAAGTGGCCATAGAACTGACAGTAGAGGCAGCCAGCCTTGGTTCACAGCTTGGCCTCTCCCAGGCACCTCCAAGCCCAGCACAGAAGCAGCCATCTACAGACTGCTCTGTACCTCATGCTGGATGGTCCTAGGCAAGGCACAGGTGGTGGCTGACTTTGCACCTTCTGGGAGGCCCCAAAGCCAGTGCACCCAATGAACAACTTCAAGGGAAGATTTGGTGGATGCCAATGCCCTGCTGACACAAGTCCTACTCCATCAGGTTGGCCCCTAGCAGCTCCTCCACTTTACTTGCAGCTAGTCTTTGGAACGGATCAGCCTAGGTAGGAATCAATCCTTCCTGGTGATACCAATAGCAATCAAGGCTCAAATAAAATAGGACAGTGCACACAGCCCACATAGAGGCACACCTGGAGTGCCCAGCTCAGGTGATTGGGGAGGCTGTGCCATTGGGCCCTACAGGACACTTACTATACAAGGGGACTCTATCAAGTCTGGGAGATGTGGCAGCTCTACCTAATACATAGAGACAAGCACAGGGAAGAAGTCAAAATGAGGAGACAAAGAAATAGGTCTCAAATAAAAGAGCCAGATGAATCTCCAGAAAAAGAACTACATGAAATGGAGCAATCAAATTACCAGATACAGAGTTGAAAACAATGGTTATTAACATGCTCAAGAAACTTAGAACTTCAACAGCATTAAAAAAAAAAAGACACAAACCATAAAAAAGAACCAGACAGAAATGAGGGATCCACTAACTGAAATGAAGACTAAATTATAGGAATCAACAGTGGAGTAGATGAAGTTGAGAATCAAATCAGCAATTCGAAATATAAGGAAGCAGAAAATATTCAATCAGAACAGCAAAAAAACCAACAACAAAAAAAAACATTCAAAACAATGAGGATAGTTGTAAGGAGCCTCTGGGATAACTTCATGCATACTAACATTTCCATCATGGGGGTGTCAGAAGGAGAAGTGAGAGAGCAAGAAATTGAAAACCTATTTGAAAAAACAACAATGGAAAAGTATTCTAACCTGGTGAAGGAAATAGACATACAAGTCCAGGAAGCAGAGTCCCAAACAAGATGAACCCAAAAAGGCCCACATCAAGACACATCATAATTAAAATGCTAAAGGTTAAAGGCAAAGAATCTTAAAAACAGCAAAAGAAAAGCAGATAGTCATCTACAAGGGAGCTCCCATAAGACTGTTAGTTGATTTCTCAACAGAAACTTTGCAGGTCAGAAGGGATTGGCAAGAAATATTCAAAGTGATGAAATGCAAGGACATACAACCATGATTACTCTACCCAACAAAGCCATCATTTAGAATTGAAAGACTTACAAAGAGCTTCCCAGACAAGAAAAAGCTAAAGGAGTTCATTACCACCAAACCATATTACAAGAAGTGTTAAAGAGTCTTCTTTAAGAAGAAGAAGAGCCTGGCTGGTGTGGCTCAGTGGTTGAGCATCAACCTATGAACCAGGAGGTCTTGGTTCAATTCAGGTCAGGGCACATGCCTGGGTTGTGGGCTTGAGCCTCAGTAAGGGTGTGCAGGTGGCAGCCAATCAATGATTCTCTCTCGTCATTGATGTTTCGGTCTCTTTCTCCCTCTCCCTTCCTTTCTGAAATCAGTAAAATATATTTTTTTAAAAAAGAAAAAATATGAATAATAAACAGACTGGCAATAAATTCACATCTATCAACAATTACTTTAAATGCAAATGGGTTAAAACAAGTGAAAAAGCTAGGGTAGCAATACCTATAACAGATAAAATAGACTTTAAAACAAAGGTTATAGTAAGAGACAAAGAAGAACCCAGTAACTCCACTTTTGGGTATTTATCTGAAGAAACCCAGAACATTAAATTGAAAAGACATATACACCCACATGTTTATTGCAGCATTATTTACAACTAGAGGCCCAGTGCACGTAATTCATGCACAGGTAGGGTCCCTAGGCCTGGTCAGCAATCAGGGCCGATCTGTGGGGTGACCGGTGGGCCAATCGGGGCCCCCGCTTGCATCCGCCTTGGCCTGGCACCGCTTGCTCACCTGCTCCACCTGCTCTCATAGGGGCTCATTGGGGGCCAGCAGTACCTCCACTGCCGCCTGCTGCCAGGGCTGCGTCGCCGACACCCACCATGTTCCACACCACCTCCTGGTGGTCAGCACACATCTAACTCCTGGTCAGTGGAACCTGCCGGTGGGGACAATTTGCATATTAGCCTTTTATTATATAGGACTAGAGGCCCGGTGCACACAAATTTGTGCACTGGAGGGGGGGGGGGGGGTCCCTCAGCCCAGCTTGCCCCCTATCACATACTGGGAGCCCTCAGGGGATGTCCTACTCCCTGCTCCCTGCTCCCTGCTCCCTTTGGGGAGCGGGCCTAAGCCACAGTCTGGCCTCCCTTTGTGGGAGGCGACCGGGCTGGTCAGGGGAAGGCACCAGCCCCATCACCCTGTAGTTGCAGCCAATGCCAGTCACCGCAGCCACCAAGGTGTTTTCATCAACACGGACTCCAGTCCCTTTACCGTGAAAAAATGACAACTTTCTTTAGGCGTTTTCAAGATGTGTCTTTCATAGGATATGACATTTCTTTCTTTCTTTCTCATTTTATCCTCACCTGAGGATATGTTTCCATTGATTTTTAGAGAATGTGGAAGAGAAAGGGAAAGACAGAGAGAAACATCAAAGTGAGAGGAACACTTTGATTGGTTGCCTCCTGCGTGAGCCCTGACCTGGGCCTGGGCCAGGGAGGAGCCTGCAACCTAGGTACATGCCCTTGGTCAGAATTGAACCCAGACCCAGAGTGGGCAGGCCGAGGCATTATCCACTGAGCCAAACCAGCTAGGGCAGGATATGACATTTCTTAACCCTCCAGCAGCGGACCTTCCTTTTTTTTTCTCCAGGAGTGTGGTGAAAAACCCTAGATCACCTATTTGGATTCTTATGACCCAAGTTACTAAGAATATTACCAATGGCATACAGGGAGCTAAGCCAATGAGCCGTCAGAAAAGGTGTTTCCTCTGTAGTTCACACCAATTGCCGGCTTGGCCCCTGCCCTGGCCTAACGCCTCTGGCTGAGTCATTAGCCCTGGGCAGGGGACCTCCAGCTCCCTCAATCATCAGCTCAGCCCCTGCTGCCCATGATCGCTAGCTCTGCCCTTGCCCAACCTAACGCCTCTGGCAAAGGCATTAGGCCTGGGCAGGGGACCCCAACCTCCCACCATCGCCGACTGTGCCCCTGCTACCCGTGATCGCTGGCACCGCCCCTGCCCAGACCTAATGCCTCTGGCCAAGGCATTAGGCCTGGGCAGGGGACCCTCAGCTCCCTGCAATTGCTGGCTCCGCCCCTGCCCAGGCCTAACGCCTATGGCCAGGCATTAGGCCTGGGCAGGGGACCCCCTGCTCATCGCAATCGCAGGCTCCTCCCCTGCGCAGGCCTAATGCCTCTGGCAAAGGCATTAGGCCGGGGCAGGGGACCCCAAGCTCCCACCATCGCCGACTCTACCCCTGCTACCCATGATCGCTGGCACCGCCCCTGCCCAGACCTAACGCCTCTGGCCGAGGCATTAGGCCTGGGCAGGGGACCCCCAGCTCCCTGCGATTGCAGGCTCCGCCCCTGCCCAGGCCTAATGCCTCTGGCCAAGGCGTTAGGCCTGGGCAGGGGACCCCCCAGCTCCCTATGATCGCCGACTCCCCGCCCCTGCTCACGATCGCTGGCTCCGCCCATCCCCAGGCCTAACGCCTCTGGCCAAGGCATTAGGCCTGGGCAAGGGACCCCCAGCTCCCCACCATCACCAACTCGGCCCCTGCTCCCTGCGATTGCCGGCTCCACCCCTGCCCAGGCCTAATGCCTCTTACCGAGGCAATAGGCCTGGGCAGGGAACCCACAGCTCTCCGCGATCTCCTTCTCCACCCCTGCCCAGGCCTAACGCCTGTGGCCAAGGCATTAGGCCTGTGCAGGGGACCCCCAGCTCCCCGCGACTGCCGGCTCCGCCCCTGCTCAGCTCCCATCGCCAGCTCCACCCCTGCTTCCCGCGATCACTGGCCGGGGGGGCGGGCAAAGGCGCCCAGTTCTCCGATCATGGCCCCCCGCCTTTGCCCTGCCACCCGGCTCTTAGCTGCCCCCTGGGTTTCAGTGGCAGGGGGCTTCTTCCGTCCTTCCCCTTTCGCCTCCCAGCATTGTGCCTACATACGCAAATTAACCGCCATCTTAGTTGGCAGTTAATTTGCATATCGCCCTGATTAGCCAATGGGAAGGGTAGCGAAGTTATGGTTAATTATCATGTTTGTCTATTATTAGATAGGATGGCTAAGATATGGAAGCAACCTAAGTGTCCATCAAGAAATGAATGGATAAAGAAGTTGTGCATATATACAATGGAATATCACTCAACCATAAAAAAGAATGAAATCTGCAACAACATGGATGGACCTAGAGGGTATTATGCTAAGTGAAATAAATTAGAGAAAGACAAATGCCAATGATGATTTCACTTATATGTGGAATCTAAAAAACAAAATAAACAAACAAGCAGAACAGAAACAGACTCAGATAACATTTTGACAGTTGCTAGATGGGAGAGGGATTGGGAGGTTGGGTGAAAAAGATGAAGGCATTTTGAAATATAAATTAGTAGTTACAGAATATTCATGAGAATGTAAAATACTGCATAGGGAATATGGTCAATAATATGGTAATCTGCCCTAGCCGGTTTGGCTCAATGGATAGAGCGTCGGCCTGCGGACTCAAAGGTCCCAGGTTCAATTCCAGTCAAGGGCAGGTACCTTGGTTGCGCACACATCCCCAGGGGGGAGTGTGCAGGAGGCACCTGATTGGTGTTTCTCTCTCATCGATGTTTCTAACTCTCTATCTCTCTCCCTTCCTCTCTGTAAAAAATCAATAAAATATATATTTTTAAAAAATATTGTAATCCTATATAATAATCCTATATAATAAAAGGGTAATATGCAAATTGACCCTAACAGCAGAATGACTGGGAATGACTGGTCACCATGACACACACTGACCACCAGGGGGCAGACGCTCAATGCAGGAGCTGCCCCCTGGTGGTCAGTGCACTCCCACAGAGGGAGCTCTGCTCAGCCACAAGCCAGGCTGACGGCTGCCAGCACAGCGATGGTGGTGGGAGCCTCTCCTCCCTCCTCAGCAGCACTAAGGAGGTCCGACTGCAGCTTAGGCCTGCTTCCTGCTGGCAAGTGGACATCCCCTGCGGGCTCCCAGGCTGCCAGAGGGATGTCTGACTGCCAGCTTAGGCCCGGTCCCCTGGGGAAGAGGCCTAAGCCAGCAGGTGGACATCCCCCTAGGGGTCCCAGACTGCGAGAGGGCACAGGCCAGGCTGAGGGAACCCCCCAAGTGCACAAATTTTTGTGCACCGGGCCTCTAGTAACTATATATGGTGGTAGACTTATTGGTGTTATTACTTTGTATGTTATATAAATGTATAATCATGGGATTGTACACCTGAAACTAATATTGTATGTCAACTATAAATAACCCTTCCTCCCCGCCCCCCCCCCCCCCAAAAAAAAACCACCCATGGCTCTTGTTGAGTCTACAGATGTAAACATTGGGAATCACTGAGTGAAAGTTGCAGTTCTGGGGTTTCTTTGTAAGAATGTCTAATTAATCTGCTTAACCTTTATAATATTAGTAAAACAGTTAAGTTTCAAATTCAGACATATATAACGTTTACTAGAAACCACCCCCCCCCCCCCCATTTTTTTTTTTTCATCTAACAGCAAGGGAACTTTCTAAGGAGTAAAAAAGTATGAAATGAGTGGGAGCCTTGAGGTCAGAGTCGGTTCAAATCTGAGCCTGGCCAGTTATTAGGTAGGTTACATTTAATAAATGATTTAATTGTTTGGAACCTTGATTTCTTCACCTTCAGAGGAGAATAGCAGTGGTAGCCTTTGAGCTGTTATGAAGAGAGACAAAACAGCATAAAGGTTAAGAACACAAGCCCTGAAAACAGACTGTTCTGGGTTTGAATTCTGCCTGTGCCATTGGCTAGCTGTGTGACCTTGACCAAGTTTCTGAACCTCTCTGGACCTGTTTCCTTACATATAAAAGAGGGGTAGCTTTAGTACCTATCAAATAGGGTAATTGTGAGGATTTAATGAATTTCCTCAGTAGAGGAAAAGGTAAAAGTAGAGAACAGTTGGTATTTAGACAGCTGCTAACATGATCAAAGCTTAAAGTTCGCCATGATAAATTTTTTCTAAAAGCTAGAGAAGATAAAATTATTTGTAAAATTGTTCAGTGTTATTAGAGATTTTGCCTTACATGTTTTATAAGAGAATATCTTTCAGTGAGATACAGCAATACATGACTGCCCTTCTCAAGCTAACTATATATTTTATGCATATCATATGACTAATTTCCTTGAAAACACTGTTAACATGTGTAGCAATGTCAACCCTCACTAATTTTGCAGTAAGTTAGCTTTTGGTTGAACTTTCTGGGCTTTGCTCTTGGGCCACCCTGAATAGTCACATGAAATCTGGTTTCCTGCCATATGAAATCTAAAAAGCACTCAACAAAACATTGTTTCCCCAGTAAGCCAGAAATCATTAATTTCCCACAAATAGAAGAAAAATTCCAATGTACTCAGGGAATCCTCCCGCATTAGTGTTCCTGATTGACACACACTGTCCTTGGGTCATTGTGTCTATCACATGACCCTGTGAATACAGTGTCAGCTCCACTCTGCCTACCTACCTCACAAAGCAGGATGACTGGAAGGCTTTGATACTTTTTGTTTACTGCCAATTTGTTGGAGGGAAAGGGCCAATGGCACTCCTTGCTTCTGCCACTCCCAGAGCCCACCACCATGTATATTTTAAAATAATGCTTCTTTGATATCAATATTTTAAATATTACAATTATCCATTTATAGGACAAAACAAAGTAATCATTACTTACTCCATTCTCTGTGCCAGCCCTTTTCTTTGCTCAATGACCAAGGTCACACTTCCTAGCACTCCATTCTGCAGAAAGGAAGCATGACCCCAAGAACAGCGTGACTGTGCAAGGCAAGGACCACAGAAATCGTTACTGGGCACCCGAAAGCCCAAGGCCACACTTGGGAAAAGACTAGCAGTCCTGGCAAAAGGAGAATGATTCTATTGTAACTGTCAACTGATCAGGATTGTGCAGGAGTTGGGGCAGGGTGGCCCTTGCTTCAGAAGACTGTAAATGGGAGTTAGACTCTCAGTATAAAACAGCTGCAAAGTTATCTGTCCAAATGTTTCTTCTGATAGACAAAGACACGGGAGCCCAGGAGGTGTCTGACGATGGTCATACAGCCCACCAGGGACTGAGCCAGGGCTCCTCTCACTCAGTAGTCCTTTCTCAACATCACATGTTTACATAATACAGATAGCCTCAGACTTGAAAGTCACTCAAAAATACAGCACTGGTTATTTTTCCTTTCCTGAGGAAAACAAATCATGGATCTGCAAATGCATCATTCTTGGCATTCTTTGACATTACACACATTTAAAGAATATATATTGTGATGCCCTGGCCAGTTTGGCTCGCTGGTTATAGCATCAGCCGTGGACAGGAGGGTCTTAGGTTTGATTCCGGGTCAAGGGCGAGTACCTCGGTTGCAAGTTTGATCCAGGGCCCCTGGGTCAGGGCGCATGTGGGAGGCAACCAATCAATGTGTCTCTCTCACATTGATGTTTCTCTCCTTCTCCCCGCCACTTCACTCTCTCTAAAAATCAATGGAAAAAATATCCTCGGGTGAGGCTTAACAAAAAATTAAATTAAAAAATATAGTGACAACACTGTCATTAGAACATGTTTGGCCTTGCATTAGACACAACTTGTAACTGAGAGTGAAAGGTTAAAATCCATTAAGGAATCATCCATGCATCCTCCTAATTTATCATCTTTGCTCTCATCACACCTAAATCCTCGTCCTTCTCCTGAAGCAATATTTTCTTGTTTCTACCTTTGCCATGTGCTGCTTCCTCTGGCTTGAAACCTTTCTTTTCTAATACACTTATTCTTTAAATTACCGGGCTTCTCTGTGTAATTTTCCTTTTCCATATCTGATCCCATGGAGTTTTGCATTTGCTACATTCTAGCATTTAATGGACTTTACTATTTGGATGTGACCCTACCTCTCCCAAGCCCAACAGTCCTCAGCAAAAGTGCTTCTCCCATATTTTTACAGGATTAGATGAGATCAAAGCAAAGGAATGGTGAACACAGAATTCCTTATGATAGCTACATCCCACAGGAGGAGGCCTACTTGATTTGACGGTGAGTTTGTGAGTTCTTATTACATATTTAAAAATAAATAAATAAACAGATCCAGAAACAGAGAAGCATCGATCATACCTTCAAACCTCAGAGGGAAGGTAGGGGAGGGTGGGGGTAAGGGGGAGAGATCAACCAAAGGACTTGTATGCTTGCATATAAGCCTAATCAATGGACACAGATATCAGGGGGATGACGGCATGAGTGGGGGGAATAGGGGGTAACGTGGGGATAAGGACACATATGCAATACCTTCATCAATAAAGAAAAAAAATTAAATGAATAACGTTCTCTATTACTAAGTTATAGTAACTCGAAATTACTCACACGAGGGCCATTAGCCTAGTTGGTATCAATGACTCTCCAAAGGTTGCCCTTTGACCTTAAGCCCTCAGATGTCTAACGTTGAAATGGGTAACTAACTCCCTGGGCGTGATCTTTACATTGGGACTCATGGTCCCTTAGACATTTATTTCGATTGTTGAGCAGTTAGTTTCTTTCCGTTTTAGCAGACAACACTCATTATCCACCGGAATAAAATAATCCCTAGAGCTGGTTACTAGGTGACATGAATCAAGGCTGCTCATTTTGGGTCCCTTCATCACCACCACCAAAGATCCCGTATAAACTCAGTGCTGAGGTTTGCACGAGCATCCAAGGCGATGATTTAAGAAGTCAACACTACGCCTCCATCTTACCAGGCGTCCGTGGCTTTCCGAGGAATGGCCTGCGTGCTAACCGCCCTGCCCCGCTGCGACCCGGGGTCCAACCCCAGGCTCCGCGGCTGAGAGCCCCCAGCTCCGCGGCGGAAGACGGCGGCCCGCGCTAGCCGCGCTGCGGCGCTGGAAAGCCGTCCCCACGGCCTCCGCCAATGAGCTGAGCGGGCCGCAGGGCCCCGCCCCGCCTCCGGTGACGTCACGATAACGCCCGGGGAGCGCCGGGAGGCGGGGCCGCCTGGTTTCCGTCCCCAGAGGTCTGGTGGCTGTCGGAGCGTCGCAGTCGCGCCTTCGCAGAGTTTGGACGCCGGGGCCGCCTCCGTGTTGCCCGCAGCACCATGGCTTTCGTAACCAGGCAGTTTGTGCGCAGTGTGTCCTCTTCGTCCACGGCCTCAGCCACGGCGAAGAAGATCGTCATCAAGCACGTGGCGGTCATCGGCGGTGGGCTGATGGGCGCCGGCATCGCCCAGGTGAGCCGCCCCCTGGCAGCGCACCCCGCTCCTTTGCTGCCCACCTGAGCTGAGAGCGCTGGCAGGCCGCGACTCGGCGGGGTGATCCGCGGAGAGGCCGGGGTCCGCGGGAGACCCGGGAATTGCCACCAGGCTCCTCCCCGGTGTGGTTGAAACGTCTTGCCTCTGGGCCTGTGAGTGGTCATTCCCCAAAGAGACAGTGTCTTGGGGCCGAGCCTCAGTTTCCTCGTCTCTAAATTCCACCCGAAGAGGGCTGGGTGGAGCGTGCTAGCGAATGCACTTGGAACTGGCCCCTGCAGAGAGAAGATAGTGTTGTGTGTGCCCAAGGTTGAGACATAACTTGCTTGCTTGCTGCTTGGCTTACACCCGAATTGCTTCCAGAGACCTGCAACTTTGTAGAATTATACGGTCTTTTTAAGAGCAGTTTTCTGCTCTCCTAAAGGATCTCCTCTCAACCTCACGTGTGTTTCTTTTGCTTGCTGGGTTACAAAGAATAATAATAGTCATCACTTTTGTAGCACTTTGTAAAGTTACCTAGTAAGAGCTTGGGAGGCCCTGTTAGTCCACCAAAGGCCATGCAAGGCAACTCTCACCTTTGACCTCGTGCCCTCTGTGCTGAGAACTGCAAGTTTTAGGGGCTTGGAGAAAGTGGGAGGAGAAGACAAAGGGGCTGAGGGCCTCCAGTCTCAATGTCCATCTTCAAGACTGCCATGTTCCAGCCTAACTGTGGCTCAAGGTCAGTTGTGCAATGGATTACCTGGATACTGTGATATTTGCTGCTGCTCCCCCCCCCCCACCCCCCCCCCCCGCAAATTCCTGTTCATATTGGAGAACCTTGATTCCCATGTCTTAGTTGATTATATTCTTATCATTCCAGCCCTTTGCACCTTATATTGTTGAAGCAGAGACCATTACCTAATTTTTCTTAGCGGAGTACTCAAATGCAGTGGCTACAGTCATGAAAGAGTTTGTTTTCAGTGTCCTTCCAGTCAAGTTCACATTTCTGTGCTTGCTCTTTAAAAATCATTGACTATTATTATGTATCTCAATTTTCCTCTCCCTGCAAAGTTTTTGTAACATATTAATTTGATTGCATTGTCTCCTAAAATCTGTATTTCATTAACGTTTTATCCTTCTAACTTCTTACAGTTTTCCATTTCTCTCTTCCAAGATAATGTGTTTGGACATACATTTCCCTTTTTATTGTGTGGATGCCTTGGATGCTAGGTTATGGTGTCCCCTTAATCTGTGTTCTACATGAGATGTGAGGAGTAAGTCCCTTTAACCTAAATGTTACAAATATTATACTATATTATAGGATATTCAAGCTTGAGCATACTTGTATTCCCTTGCTCCACCAAAAATCTCCCACAGCTGTGAGAGTGAGATTTGTTGTGGGAAGATATAAAATAATGTACGTATTTGTTTAAAAACAAGATATTAGGGCCTTAAGCCTACCATCTGTCTATATTTATAAAAGCCTAAGTGACCATTACGACCAGTTGACCTCTCAACTGGTCACTATGAGGACGCACTGACCACCAAGGGCAGACGCTCAACACAGGTGGTCAGTGCGCTCCCACAGCTAACCCCCCGCAGCCAGCCAACCTCCCTCGGTCCCTCCCCACGGCTGGCTGGCCCCGATTGGCCCCAGTGGGGACTGGGCAACAAGGCCCCAATTGCCGGCCAGACCAGGGGGCCCCACCCGTGCACGAATTTGTGCACTGGGCCTCTAGTACCAATATAGGAAACGCATCCAGAAACTGTTGTTAATGGTGACTTGAAGACATCAGTGGAAGAGGATTAGAAACTAAGTAGAAAGCATTGTTTCACGTTGCTCAGCTCTTAGAATGCTGTACTCATTATTGTCCAGAAAAGGGTGTTATGCTGCACAATCATGCCCAGAGGTAGCACCTAAAATTATGGGTATAGTATTGGAGCTTTCATCTCAGAATGGGGGGAGGAGGTTGACATTGATGGGGAACATAAACTTGAATAGTTGGACCAGGGGAGTGAGTGCGTTTTGAAATTTAAGGGGGGTAGGGGAAAGAGCTGTTTATCCCACAGGTTGAAAATACAATGGACTGTCATTCCAAAAGTTGAAATGGTGGACAGTCTTAAGAATAAGGAGTTCCGTTCTTACAGAACAAGGTTTACAAGAGCTTCAGTCACTTTAGATGAAGGCTCTAATCCTGTGGAGGGGAACCATGCTTTCCTGCAGAACATCTCTGTGCTACTCACAGCCAGTCGGTTGGTTGGTTTCAGCAGTTTAGAACTAAACTGCTAAACTAATCAGCTAAAGTTTAGCTGATCCATTTTGCACTCCACCTTCAGGCTTGCAGTTCTAAGCAGTATTGCTTCATTCTTCATGCTCCTTGACCTACAGCTTTTGGTAGAGGGTGAATCTGTTCTGCTTATTAAGTGCCACAGAAAAGTAGTTGATATGTTTGACTGGAGATTGGCTCCAGTTCAGTATGGGGAATTGGATGGCTTATATGCTGGCTCTGCCTCATGTTGGCTATCTTAACATGGGAAAGTTACTTAACCTCTGTGCTTACTAATCTCTAAACTAGGACTAATACTAGCACTAGCCTCATAGGAGAATCTAGAGCAGCGGTTCTCAACCTGTGGGTCGCGACCCCTTTGGGGGTCGAACGACCCTTTCACAGGGGTCGCCTAAGACCATCGGAAAACACATATATAATTACATATTGTTTTTGTGATTAATCACTATGCTTTAATTATGTTCAATTTGTAACAATGAAGTTGGGGGTCACCACAACATGAGGAACTGTATTAAAGGGTCTCGGCATTAGGAAGGTTGAAAACCACTGATCTAGAGGATTGAATGAATTAGCACAAGTCGGGCTCTTAGCACAGTGCCTGGCACCTAGTAAGAGCTCACAAAGGCTTGGCTGCCTTTATGATTATTATCTTCATTGCTTGTCCTTTTGTCCTTCTCCCCTCATACCATCTCAGATCGTTGCTGCTAAGATAGGCCTGTAATGTTTAGATGGAGAATATTGGTTGTGAATCTGTTGCATCTCAGTCTTGATGGCAAATGCCAGTTGTCCAGGGACCTCTGAAAAGAGGAAGGCACTTTTTGTTTTCTCCTAGTGTATTGTTAATCCTCATACAGCTTTTTTTTTCTTTTTAATTTTCACCTGAGGACATGCTTAGAGAGAGGGAGGGGGGGGGAAGGGGGGGGAGAGAGAGAGAGAGAGAGAGAGAGAGAGAGAAAGTGAGACCGAGACCAATGTGTGAGGGGATGACACTGAATGATTCTCTCTCATCATCGATGTTTCTGTCTCTCCCTCTCCCTTCCTCTCTAAAATCAATAAAAAGCAAACGAACAAAAAAACACAAGCACAACCTAGCATTTAAGGTAGGCTATTAAATCACATTGAGCTCCACTCTCCTGAACTCTTTCTGAAGTAGCTTTAATTTTAATCAAGGTGTAGTTCTGTTTACAATCTTTTTTGTTTCCTTTTTATTGAATTTATTGGGGTGATACTGGTTAACAAAATTACATAGGTTTCAGGTGCACAATTCTGTAACATCATCTATACAATGTATTGTGTGTTCACCACCCCAAGTCAAGTCTCCGTTCACCATTTTTATCCCTTCTATAACCTCCTCCACCTCCCCATCACCCTTCTCTCCAGCAATCACCACACTGTTGTCTGTGTCCATAATATTTTTTTATTTATCATTTTTGCTATATTCCAGTTTATGCTGAGTAGCATGGAAAAAATTAAACAGATTTTGTGGGAGCCTGACACATTTCTTGAACAGTTAAGCAATTTAAGACAAGTGAGGTCTGTGCTTAATTACAATTGATCAGTGCACAGGTCATTTGTACATATGTATTCTCCAAGGGTGTCTGCTTTGCCTGTCATTTGGTTTGTTTGTTTTAAATTTTAAAAATTTGCTTAGGCTGCAGGTTAATATTTAAGTCAGGCTAACTTGTTTTTGCCCATTATACACTTCTGACTTGGTTCTGATTGCCAATTTGTCTTCAGCTGGATACTGGGGCTGGCAAAGCTTACAGCATCAAATGACCCTTGAGTGGGGATCAGGTTGTTTTTTGTTATTTTATAAAGGAGGAAAAAAGGGAAGAAAGGTACTAGCTGTGCTTTCCTTCAGTTTATAGAATGAGTTCTTTATAAGGTTTTCTTGTACATTGCCTTTTTTCATATAGGGAGCCCAGAGAGCTTGTAGCTTTCATTAAGTCACTGGTAAGGAGTCAGTGAGTTCCCCGGGCATGGAATTTCTGAGGCTGGATTTCTCAAGGCTCCAGTACAAACTTCCTTTTAGTGCTCACACTTCTTGGAGGAGGTGAGAAAGTTTGCAAAGTCTTGAAGGGGGTTGGATCTAGGTTCTTCTCACCCAAAACTTTTTTTTTTCTTTTTTGGTCCCTCTTAAAAAGCAAAAAGTGCACATTTCTTCTGCGGAGAGCTTCTTAGGCTGTTAAACAACAGAAGGGAGAGGGGAACATTCTCAGCTACAGAGGAACATTTTCCTGACATTTGTGATGCTTGATGAGGACTCAGAGGGACCCAAAAGCTTCTCCCAGCCACTGAATTTGTTCACCGTTCTCTTCTCTGCCCCAGCTCTGAATTTTCTGATGCCAAATAGAAGAGGGATCAGAGTTGTTCTGTATTTTGTCTGTTTTGCAGTGAGTTCATCTCTGTTGAAATTAGCTTGAAAACAGTGCAGTGGCCTGGAAGAGGTTTTTGGGATCACAGGAGACTGACACAATCTCTTCTTTTGAATGTTCTTATGGAGGGAATATTTTTATTCCCAGGTGTTAACTTCTCCTCAAGGGTATGGGATATGTTTGTCATGACATTCTTCCCTTACTTCCTGTATTGTTGCTCACGTCTTCATTGGGCTGTTCTCTGCTCTTCTGTGACACACAGGGACAGTAAACAAGCTCCTGTCAGCATCTTAGTTCTTGGACTTGGGGAGGGGCTGACCAGCATAAAAAGAATGCCACGGAATACCTTTGGACATTGTAGAGCAGAACTGACACCTCAGTCAGGTTTGGGGTATCCTCTGCCATGTGCTAGATCCAGCCTCACTGTTACTTGTCCCCTGCTTGAGTTTCTAATTACCTTTCCTCCCCCTTCTCTTCTCTCCCCATATCTGCCTTAGGCACACCCCTCACTGCCCAGCTCTCCTGGAAGATAATGCTGCTGCTCTCTGTTCTGTCTCCCCTGGGTTATGCTAACGATGCGGTGGGATAGTTTCTGGTGAGTGGTGGTCCAGTGCTTGAAACTGAGCAGGCTGTGAGGTGCCTGCTGGAGTGTGGATCCCAGCCCTTCCTCTTCTGGCTGTGGGAACCTTGGGCAAGTCATTTCACCCCTCTCTGCCTCTATCCCTTACCTGGGAATTCATATACTTGCTTTCACAATGTGATGACAGTTAAATGAGCTAAGTGCTCAGAGTCATACTAGTGTGCTCAATAAATGCTTTTATATAGCTCCCTCAGATCTAATCTGGTGTTGACTTCTCTTATTTTAGATTCTTTTAACTATCTTGGAAGGTATTTGATAGGAAGATATGGGGAGATCCAACAATTCTAAAGGTTTTTAAGACTATGTGGATTGTCGAGAAAAAATCTTAGTGCTCCATATAGACATTTTTGGGTATTGCAGTGACTTCATAAAAGCATTTACAACAGAGCCTGGAACTTTAAAAATTCTACAAATGTAACACTTTATTCCATTCAAAGTAATGTGACCATTATAATAATCACTCCTGCAGAGATGATATTGGGGTCAAGGGTCAGAGACAGAGCTGGGGCTGGGACTCTGGTCTCTCAACTCCTGTTCTGCGGGCCAGAGATCCCAGAGGCTGAGATAACCACAGCTGTGCCTGCTCCTCTGGCCTCTGCTGTCTTATGGGGAGATGTGGCCTCTACGGACAAGGGGATCCTTTGTGGCTCTCTGGAATCAACAGATACCAGCTAGACTCAAAGTTAGGTCATCTCCATTTGGCTGCTCTGCTGCCATCTTTCTGCCAGTAGACTCCAAGTCAGTTACCAAAACTCAATTCATCATGTTCCCTCTAACTTCTCCAGAGAATTTCCTCCTCTCATCAGTACCGTTGTTGTTCTTCCAGCCACATGCACTCTGAAGATAGGGTCGTGGTCAGATAGGGTTGAGCGTTGACCTATGACCCACACTGAAAAAGACTGTGAGGCTCTCCTCCATGAGGAGGCTCTCCCCTGGGCTCTCCTTTGTGATTTCTGGACCAAGCATTGTTACCTGGATTCTTGTGGGAGCCTCTTAATTAGTCCTTTCACTAAAACTCCACTCATCCTAACAAACATTGCATGTTGATCGTCCTAGAGAGCAGTTTGTATTCACACCTCTCTTCTCTACCCAGAAAGTTTCCATCATGGCAGCATCTTTCAGATATTCTTAAATATAACTAAGACTTGATTGATGCCATCAACATGTCCTGTTATCCCTTTTTTCCAGAATTTGTGGGAGAGTCCTGGAAGAGAAGTTATTTTCTCTACTTTACCAAACCCAGATGCTTATTGAATTTTTTGAAAAAGTATGTATTTAGCCCGGGCTGGTTTGGCTCAGTGGTTGGGGCGTTGGCCTGTGCACTGAAAGGCCATAGGTTCGATTCCTGGTCAAGGACAAGTTCCTGAGTTGCAGATTCCCAGTCCCGGTCAGTCAGGGCACATTATCTTGGCTTTTTAGAAATACTTTTTGAAATATAAAAATCTAAGTTTTTATAAATAGGCCAGCCAATGAATTCAACTGTTTTAAGAATAAGCTAGCTGGCTCTAGTGGTAAGTGGTGGTTGAAAGCCTCAACAGAATGCCTTTTTCTGATTGTTCAACTTGGTGAAGATAACTCGTGATGATGGCAGAGTTCATGGTATTACACAGACAGGGATAATTATAAACCCAGAATTTCCAGCTCTGAGAGATGTAACTGATTTATGGCTTCTCTCTTTAGATTAAATCATGAGAACCCAAAGCCAGGCCTTGTTGGCAAGGCACAGGAGCCTCAGGCACAGTCAGCGTGGGCAGCACTGATTACAAGCACTTATTCTGGGGATCAGGAAGCAGTCAGAACTCCACTGTGGCATATAGTTTGTGCAATTTTGCGATTTTTCTGAGAGAATGTGATGTTGATGAAACACAACCCTCCTCTAGTGCTAGGGCCTATGGGACACCTCAATGAACAGTGGACGTAGTTCTTACAAATTCACCATTCAGCCTGGCCCGCGTGGCTCAGTGGTTCAGCGTTGACCTCTGACCCAGGAGGTCACGGTTTGATTCCCAATCAGGGCACATGCCTGGGTTGCAGGCTTTATCCCCAGTGTGGGACGTGCAGGAGGCAGCCAATCAATGATTTTCTGACATCATTGATGTTTCTGTCTTTATCACCCTCTCCCTTACTCTCTGAAATCAATAAAAATATATATTTTTAAAAAATTCACCATTCAGGCTATGCTTCAGAGAAGCTGCTTCCAATCTGGTGATATGTTTGCTTCTGCTGGGCATGTTTACTTGGCCCTGTGGCTAGAGTACTCTGGCTTTGACAAGTGTGCTATTCACTGGGCCTATTTTTACAGCTCTGAAGCACCCTTGTCTAAAAATATTTCTTTCTGGCTAAGCATGTCTTCCACCCAGGCTAGAGAAATCATGGAGCTGAGGACATAACCTTCAAATAAAATTGTTTCCATTGCAGGATTGCTTGTCCTCAAGGACTTACAGTGTGTAGGTCACTATCATAGAGAACAAGAGTTCTCAATGGATTGATTTAAATCATGGTCACTCAAAGTGCCAGCAAGAGTCTTCCTTACTTATTGTAAAAATAACATGTTTATGGGACCAGGAAAAGAGTCCTGTTAACTTTTTGTGGTCCTCTCTTCCACTGCCTTCTCATTCTCAGAAAGTTGGAATAAATCGGGTGGTACTGTTGCATAATTCAGGAATGAGTACAGAATCCTTGCATCCAGGACACATAAAATTCATTCCTAAATAAGAACCCTCAAGAAAATAATTATGTTCACATTGTGAGAGGAGGCCCTCAGTTACTCTGATGAAAACAGCCCTGGATCGTCAAAAGATCTAGTCTCATGTTGGCTTTTCCACCAGATATATTTGTTGTCACCATTTCCTGAGGGCCTATCACCGCCAGGTGTGGTCTAGGTACTCAGCAGACCAAGATGAATGACATTTAGTCAGGAGCCTAAAGTAAAAGAGTAGGAGAGATGACACTTAAGCAAGCGATCATACGCGTTATGATGGGTGCAGTGGTAAGGTTATGTGGGGGTATTATAGGAGCATGAGGCACACAGAGCCTGGAGCTGAGAGGATCTTGGAGTAAGGAAGCTTAGTATCTAGGGGTGATACTCAGGCATATTTAATGAGGTGAAGTTGGGGAGAAGGTGTGGACAGTGCAAAGGCCTGGAGGTGAGAGGCGTAGCAGATGCAGGGAGCTACAGGCCTTGTGGTGGTGGAGTGCCAGGCAACAGTGAATGCTGTATCTGGAGAGGAGGTGGATCCCCATCCTGGAGGGCCTTGCACGTCAGGTGTAGGAACTTAAGTTTTATTCTGTGGTCACAGGGAGCCTATGAAGAGTTTGATGGAGTAAGCAATCTAGACAGAACTACCTTTTACAGAATTACATTTAGGTGGCACACTAGTGCCTGCATGTGATCTTAGGTTAATAATTTTTCTGCCTTAGTTTATGTTTTTTTTTCCCCTGAGTAAAATGAAGATACTGTGTTAAATCAGATTAGTGGTCTTTGTTTTTTGATTGTGGTAAAAATACATACATAATATAAAATTTATCATTGTAACCATTTAAAAATATACAGTTCAGTGGCATTTCAGTACATGCATGTTCTTGGAAAGCCATCATGATCATCCGTCTCCAGAATGCTCTTCATTTCCATACCCATTAAACAACTCCCTGTCTCTCCTCTCCCCAGTCCCTGGCAAACACTGCTTCACCTTCTGTCTCTATGAATTTGTCTATTCTGAGTACTTCACGTAAGTGGAATCATACAGTATTTTCTGACTGACCTATTTCACCTAATATAATATCTTAACGGTTCGTCTGTGTTGTAGCATGTGTCAATAATTTCCTTCCTTTTTAAAAATTTAGATATAATTGCCAGTATAACATAGTTACAGGTGTTCAACATAATGATTCCATATTTGTATATATTGAAAAGTGATCACCGTAATAAGTCTGGTTAATATCTCTCACCATATGTAGTTATAATTTTTTTTCTTGTGATGAAATCTTTTAAAATCCACTCTCTTAGCAACTTTCAAATATACAATATAGTATTATTAACTATATAGCTGGGAGTTTGTACTTTTTAACCCTCTTCATTGCCCACTCCGTTGTCTCTGGCATCCACCAATCTGTTCTCTGTATCCATGAGCTCAGTTTGTTTGTTTTTAGATTCCACATATAAGTGAGATGTTATGGTATTTGTCTTTCTTTATCTGACTTATTTCACTCATTATAAATGAAGCTGTCAAGGTCCATCAGTGTTACAATGGCAAGATTTGCTACTCTTTTATGTCTGAAAATATTCTCTCTCTCTCTCTCTCTCTCCCTCTCTCTGTGTGTGTGTGTGTGTGTACACATACATATACACCACATTTCATTTATCCATTCATTCATCAATGGACACTGAGGTTGCTTCCAAAGCTTCCATATCTGCCGAAACCGGTTTGACTCAGTGGATAGAGCGTTGGCCTGCGGACTGAAAGGTCCCAGGTTCGATTCCGGTCAAGGGCATGTACCTGGGTTGCGGGCACATCCCCACTAGGAGGTATGCAGGAGGCAGCTGATCGATGTTTCTCTCTCATCGATGTTTCTAACTCTCTATCCCTCTCCCTTCCTCTCTGTAAAAAATCAATAAAATATATATTTTTTTAAAAAAAGCTTCCATATCTTGGGTATTGTAAATGGTGCTGCAATGAACAGAGAGATACATGTATCTTTGTGAGTTAGTGCTCTCATTTTTTTTTTTTTTAAAGTAGAATTGCTGGATCATGTAGTAGTTATTTTTAATTTTTTGAGAAACTGTCATACTGTTTTTCATGGTAGCTGCACCAATCTGCATTCCTTTCACCAATGCATAAGGGTTCTCTTTTCTCCACATCCTCTTCAACACTTATTTTTTTACTCTTTTTTTTTTAAGGTGCTATCTCGTTGTTTAGATTTGCATTTCCCTAATGATTAGTGATATTGAGCACCTTTTCTTGTACCTCTTGGCCACCTGTATGTCTTGCTTGGAAAAAATAGCTATTTAGTTCCTCTGCCCATTTTTAAATTAGATTTATTTATTTATTTACTTATTCTTGCTGTTGAGTTGTATGAGTGCTTTTTATGTCTTGGATATTAACCTCTTATCAGATATATGATTTGCAAATATTCAGTATGTTACCTTTTCATTTTGTTGATGGTTTCCTTGGCTGTGCAGAAGTGTTTTAGTTTGATACAATCCCACTTGTTTATTTTAGTTTTTGTTGCCTTTGCTTTTGGTGTCAAATCCAAAAAATCATCACTAAGACCTATGTCCAGGAGCTTGTCTCCTATGTTTATTTCTAGGAGTTTAGTGACTTCAGGTCTTATATTCAGATTTTTTATCCAATTTGAGTTAACTTTTGTGTATGGTGTAATATAGTGGTCCAGTTGCATTCTATTTTATGTGACTGTCTAGCTTCCTGGACACCATTTGTTGAAGAGACTGTTCTTTCCCCATTGTATATTCTTGGCTGCTTTATCATAAATTAATTGACCATATATGTGTGGGTTTATTTTGGGGCTCTATATCTGTTCCATTGAGCTTTGTCTCTGTTTTTCTGCCAGTAGCATACTGTTTTGATTACTATAGTTTTGTAATATAGTTTGAAATCAGGGCACATGATGTCTCCAGCTTTGTTCTTTCTCAAGATTGCTTTGGCTCTTTGAGGTCTTTCATGGTTCCATCCAAATTTTAGGATTGTTTGTTTTATTTCTGTAAAAAATTCCATTGGAATTTTTATAGGGATTGCTTTAACCTGTAGATTACTTTGGGTAGTATGGATATTTTAACAGTATTAATTCTTTCAGTCCATGAGAATATCTTTCCACTTATTTGTGTCTTCTTCAGTTTGTCTCACCAATGTCTTATAGTTTTCTTATAAGATGTTTTATAATGTACAGGTCTTTTACCTCCTTGCATAAGTTCATTCCTAGGCATTTTATTCTTTTTGATGCAATTATAAATATAATTGTTTTCTTAGTTTCTCTTCCTGCTAGTTTGTTATTAGTGTACCAGAAGCCCGGTGCATGAAATTCGTGTCAGGGGTGGGGGTGGAGGGAGCGGTCCCTCAGCCTGCCCTGCACCCTCTTAAATCCGGGACCCCTCGGGGGATGTCCACAAGGATCGGGCCTAAACCAGCAGTCGGACATGCCTATAGCAATCTGGGACTGCTGGCTCCTAACTGCTCGCCTGCCTGCCTGTGTGATCGCCCCTAACCGCCTCTGCCTGGGCCCCCCACCCGGGACCCAGGATTCCCTCCTCCGGTCAGCTGCAGGCACCCAGGACATGGGCTTCCCTCCCTCTGGCCGGCCACAGGCACCCAGGATCCAGGCTGGCTTCGCCCGGGCCAGCTGTAGATGCCCAGGACCGTGGGGCGTGCAGCTTTTCTTCGTCTCCAGGGCCGCTGGTGCCCGGGACCGTGGGGTGGGTGGCTTTTCTCCATCTCCCGGGCAGCAGGCTTTTTTCTGTCTCCCAGGCCCCAGGTGCTGGTGCCCAGGACCGCGGGGTGGGTGGCTTTTCTCCATCTCCCCGGCAGCAGGCTTTTTTCTGTCTCCCAGGCCGCAGGTGCTGGCGCCCATGACTGCAGGGCAGGCGGCTTTGCCTGGGCCTGGCTTTGTCAGGAAGGACATCCAGAAGATCGTTCGGAAAACATCTGGTCTAATTAGCATACTACCCTTTTAATAGTATAGATTAGAAATGCAGCATTTTTGTATATGGATTTGTATCCTGAAACTTTATAGATATTTTTTCTTCCTTTTTTTAAAAAAATATTTTTTTTATTGATTTTAGAGAGAAAGGAAGGGAGAGGGAGAGAAACATCAGTGATGAAAGAGAATCATTGATCGGCCGCCTCCTGTACACCCCCAATGAGAATTTAGCCCACAACCTGAGTATGTGCCCAGACTGGGAATCGAACCTCTTGGTGCATGGGTCAGTGCTGAAACTACTGAGCCACGCTGACTAGACTCTTTCTTCCCTTTTTAGGGTATAATATTCCATTGGAATGTTTTTAATGCAATGATATTTCATTGCATGTATACACCACATTTTATTTAGCCATTCATCACTGATGGATTCTTGGGTTGCTTCTACCTTTGGTGTTGTGAATAATGCTGCTATGAACATGGGTGTACAAATATCTATCAGAGGGGCCTTACTTTTCATTCTTTTGGATATATACCCAGAACTGGGATTGATGAATCATATGGTAATTATTTTTAATTTTTTGAGGAATTGCTATACTGTATTCCATTGTGGCTGCACATTTTACATTTCTATCAGCAGTGCACAAGGGTTTCAATTTTTCCACATCCTTGCCAACACTTATTTCCTATTTTTTTAATAATAGCCATCCCAGTGGGTGTGAATAGATCAGAGGTTTTTATACTATGCTCTAATGGACTTTAAGGATTCCATGAATTTCCTTGGTGGTTTCCAAACTCCTCTTCCCTGGTCTCTGTTTTACATGTTGTTTTCTGTTTGCATTCCTACGAAGAGGATTTTCTGGCTAAAAAAGTTTGGAAAGCCACCACACTGAATGATCTCTAGGGTATCTTCCTGCTGGAAAAGTCGATGGTTTTGATGATCTGTAACTAATAAACATGAACAATAAGTGCTTTTGCCCATCTCTGACATTGCAGTAGTTGAGAAACAAAGGTGCCTCAGTGTCCTCAGTGTGAGAGAGAAGAAACCTGTGTTGGAGGGAGTGAACTTATGTGTCCGTGGCTACTCCTTGACCTGGTTCACACATGTGCCCTCAGAGAGGGACACAAACACAGGGTCAGCATGCCTCTGGCCTTGTCCACAGCCCCTTTGATAAAAGGTTTGGGACATATTCTCATGCTGGAGGGAACTAAGCATTAATCCAGTTTTGAAGACACAGGGGTGGTCATACTGCTCAGTAGTTGGCTCCAGTTTCCCCTTTGCCTGGCATCTCAACCAACTGGGCCAAAAATTGGTTAATCTGCTCACCAAAATAACAGAGACTTTTGTACCTTCCCCCCCCCCCCCCCCCCCCCACTTCATAATTGTCTAAAGACTTCGGTTATTAACTTTTTTTCTTTCCTTTCAAACTAATAATATGGTTTTTCATAAATCTAAAATAACTTGAAGGGTATGTAAAATTTGTTATAGTTTCGAGCAATAAAAGCAGTCATGATTCCTTAAGAACTTACTCCTAAAATAATTGACACATTGAGTTTTTAAAAAATAGGTCTATTATTCATGTATTCTTTTCATGAATATTAAGTGTCTCCCATGTGCTAGACACTGGGCTGGGTGAAAGGTAAAATGTGATTGCTGCTCCTGAGGAGCTCACTGTTCAGAGAAAGAAATATAAATATGAACAACCGGCTATAATAAAGGCACAGGTTGCCTACCTGTAATATCTGGGATGTCACGTGGTACAGATGAAAGTTTTGGTGGTTTAAAACTTTAAGGTAAGGCTTTTAAACACTTATGACATATAGTAATGAAAAGGGGACATTAAAAAGTATATGTAACCTGGCCGGCATGGCTCAGAGTTTGAGCATCAACCTATGAACCATGGGTTGATTCCTGGTCAGGGCACATGCCTGGGGTGTGGGCTCAGTCCCCAGTGGAGGGCATGCAGGAGACAGCCAGCCAATGATTCTCATCATTGATGTTTCTATCTCTCTCCCTCTCCCTTCCTCTCTGAAATGAATAAAAATATATATTTTAAAAAGTATATGTAAAAAATATGTATATATTGTACTATATATGTGTATGTGACGTTTATATTTACTGGAAATTCTGGTGGGCTGCAGGTAGTGGTGTGCCAGAGCCACACTACATTGGTGTTTGTGGCAACAGCAACTTCAGACTCTGAAGTGGATGATGCAGCAGCTGTTTTAGAAAGGTCTCCAGGTATTATCTTGAGTTCATCATCAAAAGTTGATGTTGGTTAACTTTTCCATCTTTCCTCCTTAATACCTGGAATTTCTCTTACATACTGGTTGGTTAGTGACCTCTTTGCTGTGATTTTTTTTTAAATCCTCACCGGAGGATATTTTTTTCCACCGATTTTCTAGAGAGAGTGAAGGGAGGGAGGAGAGGGAGAGAGAAACATTGACGTGAAAGAGACACATCGATTGGTTGCCTCGTACTCCCACCGACTGGGCCAGTGATTGAACCTGCAACCGAGGCACTTGCCCTTGACCAGGAATCAAACCCATGTGCCTTGGGTCCGTGGGCCAACACTCTAACTCTAACCACTGAGAAAACCGGCCAGGGCAGATTTGTGGGATTTTTCATAAAATAGCTTTTGTGTTACCATCCTAGGGGTTGGGCCACCATTATTACACAATTGAGTGGCCTTTGGTGGCTCACACCAGCTTCACACTCTGTTATTTATTTTCTTTCAGTATTTGAAGTCCTGTATGAAAGATCTGCTATATCTGTAAATCAGTGGAAGCACAAGAGGAAGTGACCGCCTCTCCCAGAGGTTAAAAGAGGTTTCACTGAGGCAGAGATAGCCTGCGTTGGCGTCTGAAGGATGAGTTGGAGTCCCCCAGGCAGCTCCTGGTGGTGGGAGTTGCTTAGGCAGGGGCCCGGAGCCATGAACTAGCAGGGAAGGGGAAGCCTGGTGTGGCTGGAAGAGTACAGGCTCAGGTTACTACTCTGCAGCGTTAGGTAGTTAGTAGTTATTTATTAGACAACCATCATGTGCAAGGCATGTGATACATATTAGGGGCTATAAAGACCAAATCAATTTCTGCCATTGCAGGATTTTAAATCTAAGAGCAGAGATTGTTACACAAAGATCCAAATGACCCAGTTTACTTTGGTATAAAGTAGCATAATAAGAGCAATAAAAATCTAGCTCTGAAGTTTCAAAAAGAGGGAAGAGTACATTCATTGGGGGGAAAAGCTTCATTGGAGCGTGTAGCGTTTGAAATGGGCCTTGAATAATGAATAGAGTTTCTTTGGACAGTAAGGGTGAAGTTAAAGGAAACGTTTTTGTTCAGTCAGATTATGCCCCTCAGAAAAGTGGTACCATTAATGAAGGTCAAGAAGAACTGGTTTCAGGGTCGAGATGATGACTGTAGCTTAGGACAGAAGATGCTGGTTTCAGTACAGTTGGAATTATGAGGATGATTCCAGAAGGAAAAGATATAGAGACAGATGAAAAAAATATTGAAAGCAGAAACTTAAAAGATACCTTTGTTTAGAGGCTGAGAGGATTAAGAAAAGTCACTTAATATATCTTAAATGAATAGACAGAGTTAAGAAATAGAGATAAGAAATGGAAGAGCTTTTTAGAAAAGAGGCCCTAGTTGGCAGTTTGCAGGCTGCACAAGGTGGAGCCAAAAACAGGCATTGGCTTTAGGAATCAGAAGATCATTGATAAGTACCTGTGATTGCTAGAGTTTGTGAATTGCATGGCTCAGGAGAGAGTGGAGCACCTGATGTAGTGAGGAGCGCATCAGGTAGCAAGCATGTGCCCCTTCCATGTGCCCAGCACTGGTCTGAGCACTTCAATCTTCACAACAAACCTGTGAGATGGGATCAGGAAACTATAGAGAGAGGCTGCATCATTTGCTCAAGGTCACGTAGTAAGTGGCTAAGCCCTGGGTTAAGCCTAGGAAGGCTGGTTCTGGAACTTGTGCTCCACACCCTGTGCCACTCTGGAGTTGAAGGACTTTGGTCAGAAAGCAAGGCCAGCTTCAGGTGGCTAAGGATGTTTGTGCTCACCCCACCCCCACCCCCGCCTGCTCCTTTTTTTTTTTACTTTCTTTTTTAAATGAATAGCGATCCAAGCCTGTTTGTGAAAGTGGAACGTCATAGAAGGGAAAACCTGAAAGTGGAAACCAGAAAGAGAACAAGTCTTGGGATCAGGAAGGTGTAAGTTCAAAAACAAAATAAAATACATTGTTTTAGGAGGCTGTACCTGGATCCAGTGTTAAGCCTCAGATTCTCGCTGGAGGAAGGGAACTGCCTAGAATAAAAATAACCAGCTCTTATGGTACATCAAGCACCTTTCTGGGAATTTAACATGTATTAACTCATTTAATCCTCCCAACAGTTCTATCACCTCATTTTTACAGATAAGACAGCCACAGAGGTTAAGGAGTGTTTCCTGTTTCACAGGCAGCAGATAGGCTCCAGAGTCCGGCCCTTTCCCAGCTCGAAGTGCCTCAGACTGTTCCCTTAGACCCAGCCATGCTTTCGGGGGTCAGGAACAGCCAGCATGGGAGGGCTCTGGATGCAGGCAGCCCTAGCTTCAGGTCCAGACTCTCAGTTTGCTGTGACAATGCCTCCCCCAAAGGCTATATGGACACTCAACCACTGAGCCACGGACAGGACAAGAATGTGCATGTCTAACAAGTTCCCAGGTGGTGGTGATGCTGCTGGTCCAGGACCCACACTGGGAACCCCTGTCCTAGAGCATGGGTGTTTAGGGGCTCTTTTGAGTCTTTAATGCTCACATGGAAACTGATTTGTCTGTATAGATGGTGTTCTTTGTCAGGTCATTTTTGCTGTGGATAGGACTGTGATTTGATTGAACCGAAGGCTGTTTATGTGTTACCAGCTATGGGACTTTGGAAATGTTATTTAACCTCTTCAAAGCCCAGTTTCCTCATCTATAAAATGGAACATGATGCCAGTTTCATAAGGACTGCAAAGGTGTATTAGTAGGACTTTAATTTGGGGAGGAACTGACATGTGGTTATTTAGGAGGAATTTTTATTGTTATTATCACCGAGTCTATCATAGTTACTAAGTAAGGCAGGGAAAAAGAACACCAAAAAAATCAGTTCCATGACATTTCTATAAGGTAGCATTTTTTTATTATTGTCTATTGAAATCTAGTTGTCTTGACAAATCAGGTAGCATTCCTTGTACTCCTCTAACTAGGTTACAAGAAGACAAGTTCTGGAGCCAGGTTCTTGGAACCTGGCTGCTCAGCCTCACAGCTGAGTGACCTTGGGTGAGTGATCCCACCTCTCCAATTCTCTTTTTTTTTTTTTTTTTTAAATATGTTTTATTGATTTTTCACAGAGAGGAAGGGAGAGAGATAGAGAGAGTTAGAAACATCGATGAGAGAGAAACATCGATCAGCTGCCTCTTGCACATCCCCCACCGGGGATGTGCCCGCAACCCAGGTACATGCCCTTGACCGGAATCGAACCCGGGACCTCACAGTCCGCAGGCCGACGCTCTATCCACTGAGCCAAACCGGTTTTGGCCAATTCTCTTTCTTCGTTTGCAAAATGAGGATGATGTCTTCTTCAACAGGGTTGTTGTATTGATCAGAAATACAGTTGGAACATACAACTATGTGCCCAGCCCACAGTAGGTCCTCAGTACAGGACACTTCCTTTTTGTTTCATTTAGCTTTTTTTCTTGTTCTTGTTTTGTTAGTCTTCAACTGTGGATATTTTTTCCATTGATTTTCAGAGAGTAGAAGGCGTGGGTGAAGAGAGAGAGAGAGAGAGACATATCTATGTGAGAGAGAGACATCTATTGGTTGCCTCTCACACTCAGCAGGCTGGGGATTGAACCTGCAATCCAGGTAGTGCCCTTGACCTGGAATTTTGAACCTGTGACCCTTCAGTGCACGGGCCGATGGTCTAACCACTGAGCAATGCTGGCCAGGGCTGGCTTTTTTTCTTTTTAAAGGCCTATGTTCTTTCTGTTAGAGGAGGGTAGGTAAGGACTGTTGCCTCTACTAGTATAAGCCCTCCCAGCTCTTGGGGAGAAATAAAACTATTAAAGTTTCAGAAATGAGATGGCCTCTAAGTGGCCTGTGGCTGGCTAGCCATGCTTAAGGCTGCCTCAGTTGTTTGAGCCAGTCTGAGACAAGAGTCACACAGCTGTCAGGGCTGACATGGATTGTGTGTGTGGGGGGGGGGGGGGGGGGGGAGGCGGGGGAGGGACAGATTGCTTGCATCCTGAGTACATCCTGTGATAGGCCATTTAGACACACAGTAGGAGAGGAATACCAACGCCAACATTGACCCCCATAATCCTATGGATATTTTATTAAGTATCTAATGTGTACCAGGCAGTGGGCTAGATATGCTTCATTCATCACTGATTCATTCAGCAACTGTGCATTGAGTGTTCACTGTGGGCTGGCACTGGGGTTTGCAAGGATGAAGTTGCCCTCAGGGTATTGCCAACCTTGTGTCCCCAGGATATGACTGCAAGAAATGATTGCAAGGAACTTGAGCATTAGCTTGGGTTCCTCTCTGCAGGTGGGTGGGATGAAAATGCTGCTCTAACTTGAAATCACTTTGAGTAATGCTATTATGGTAGTTTATTGCTATGTAATAAATTGTGGCCTGCACAACAGCGCTTCACCGTAAAATGATGGAGAGTTAAATTTTCTCTTTTTTAAAAATTTTTATTGAATTTATCGGAGTGACATTGGTTAGTAAAATCATATAGGTTTCAGGTATACAATTCTTTAATACAACATCTGCATATTGTATTGTGTGATCATCACCCCAATTCAAATCTTCTTACATCATCACCATTTATCCCCCAATACCTTCTTCTACCTCCCTTCACGCACCCCCCTACCACCCTGCCCCACCCAATATCTCTTTTTCTCCTGTCTTTTCATCATTCAGACCAACCATATCCACTTTGGGTTGAAACTGGGATGTCCTTTTTCCCTATGTCTTGGAATAACTACACCGTAAGATTTCCTTTGTATTTTCCTAAACCAAGGAAAGAAAAGCTAAAGTAGAAAAGGTTTACAAAAAATTTAAAAACCTGCCAGGGATAACTATTTAGAGCATACAAGTGTTGCTTTCTCACTAGACCAGAAATACCAGTTTAGACATTTGGGAGAGTCCAGAACTGTAGAAAGTGCTCCAGTGACTTGAGGTAGGGAGAAACATTGAGCTGAGTTCCACGAGAGCAGCTTCTTCCACTGTGCGTGCGGCTCCAGGAAGTTTTGCAGAAACGGGGAAAGAAAAGCTGCCGCCTCTCTCTGTTAGGTTTGGCCCCTGCTTTCACCTCTTCTGGGTGAGAGGGGAAAATTAGCAAATGTTTCAAATACTCTGTCACTTTCACATGGTCATCTGACATTTGCACTTGGCTCTCTTGAAGGTCACCTTGAATTAATAGTTGTTTTTTTGGCCAGTGTCTACCTATGTGTGTTGTCTGGAGTGTGCTCATTCAGACCCCGGGTGAAGCCAGGTAGTGACTGAACGGCCCAGTCTTCTCATGGGGAGGTGGGGGCAGTTTATCAGAGAGACTTTGGATACGAGTGGAAAGTCAGCATTTAGGCTGAAATGTTTTTCGACCATGATTTTTCCTGGTTGAATTTTACTGTTCTATAACGTCTCTTGGTTTACTTGAATATTTGAGGGTGCTTCCTCTCCAGGTTTGGTTCTGCTTACACCTTTAAAACCAGTAACCATAAGGCTAGTATTATGGCTCCTCAACAACAACAACAACAAAATGTCTGTCACTCTCACAATCAAACAGGATGATGATAACTTTGAAAGTGTCTTTCTAGAAAAACGGTGCGATGTCACCTCTCTTGCTTGTTCTGCCCCCCTCTTTAAGGTTAGAACTTTATGAAGCTGGCCCGTTCCAGGTGTACTCCTCTTATCCAGCCTTCTTCGATCTGCTGCCTGATGGGATTCTCACCGTGGCAGTTTTTATTTTATTTGACAATCCATGTTTGGAACCATATAGTTTGATTTTCATATTTTCTAAGTGAAATCACAATGTCTCTAAGTAACAGGACTCTGCCCTCATTCTCCCCCCCCCCCCCCCCCCCCCCGCCGTTTCCTTCAGTGTTGGCTTCATCTTGTGCCAGATGTGCTTGAATTCCCCCTATTCCCCAACACCTTGAGGAGCAAAAACGCCTGAGTGATGCGTGCTGCAGGGGAAGTGAGGGACATGGGCTGGGACCAGGCAGCTGGGAAGCGGAGAACTAATGTCTGGCCTTGCTAGGATGATCTAGGTTCGAGGTTAAAAGGAACAAAGTGAAAGTCACTTGTGTCATTCCAGAGGGACTGTCAGAACACAGGAGCCAAAACAAAAGGAGGTTCGCCAGCTAGCACCCTGCTTGCCGCAGCCTTGCAGAGGATGTACATTTGGCAGTCACCCCGCCCCCCTTCAGCTGCTCCCCAGGGGTGCCTGTCTCAAAGCAGGTTGATTTCAACACCAGCTCCATCTGGAATTTGAGATTTATTTTCTTGTTTCTGTGTCAAGGTTCACCACCAACATCCCTTTGCCCCCCTTCCCCACCACCCCCCCCAGATTTGGTTATTTACTACAAGGGCTCACAGCCCGCCCTCCATATCTGCTGGTTATGCATCCTCGGATTTAACCATCCTCAGATAAAAATATTCAGAAAAAAAATTCCAGAAAGTTGATCCCTAAACAATACAGTATAACAACTATTTGCATAGCATTTACATTGCATTCGGCATTGTAAGTAATCTAGAGATCATTTAAAGCAGCGGTTGCCAACCTGTGGTCCGTGGACCGCTGGTGGTCTGTGAGGTCTGAAAGGTTGGCGACCACTGATTTAAAGTACACTGAATGGTGTGCATAGGTTCTATGCAAATGCTACATCATTTTAATAAGGGACTTGAGCATCTGTGGATTTTGATAGCCACAGCGGGTCCTGGAATGAATCTTCTCATGGATACTAGAGACCCAGGGATGACTAGAGTCTCTTATGGCTGTAATTTGTTACAGCCATAAATCAGCAAGGGGAAAGGCTACTGGGGTAAAGTCTGGAGTGACCATTCCCCAGCCTCCAGAGTCCTCTTCCAGTGGAGTCACATAGAACACACTTAATTTCTCCAGCACCAAGTTGTGACAGCACGTATGAAGTGCTGTCTACCAGGCACACTCATTAGAGCAATGGTTCTCAACCTTCTGGCCTTTAAATACAGTTCCTCATGTTGTGACCCAACCATAAAATTATTTTCATAGCTACTTCATAACTGTAATGTTGCTACTGTTATGAATCGTAATGTAAGTATTTGATATGCAGGATGGTCTTAGGCGACCCCTGTTGAAAGGGTTGTTCGACCGCCAAAGGGGTCGCGACCCACAGGTTGAGAACCGCTGCATTAGAGACTCAGAGCCCTGGGTTTTTATTAGGGCTGGTCAGTTAGGCATCCTCTACCTAGCAAGTACTAGAATTCCTAGCTCAGAAGGAAAGCAGGTGTTCAGCATAAACCACGCTGCAGAGTCCTGGTGCAGCAAGCTTTTCTTATCAAGGAATGGTGGGAGCCCTCCCTGAGTCTGAGTTTCCTGATGCAGCCAAAGGCGTAAACAGTCTCAGGCCTGCTACATGGTCTTTGTACAGTTTCTAAAGTTGCTCTCACTTTTTACTTTGAATTTGTTGAATTGGACTTTCACATTTGTGTCCAGTGATTGAGATGTTGGCTAGATGGGCTTTGGTCTGTCATTGCTTAGGGGGAGCTGTTGTCTGGGTCAGTGGGTGTTTTGCTTTCTGGACCTGGTTTTACTTTGACGGTGCTGCCTGCCTGCTTGCAGCCTGGGCTTTTGCTCAGAGGGCAAGTTGACTGACTGCCTCTGCCCTTTTATCAAGATGACTCATGCCCCCTTCACCCCTTTGCCCTGCTGGGCTTATCAGACTGTCTGATCCTGGCAGACTTCCTTCTCTTGGTTCCTAGGTGCGCTTGGATACTGTCTCCTGGCTCCACAGGCATGGACTTGCAGCTTTCTGAGGAGAAGCCGGGGGGGGGGGGGGGGCGGGGAGAATTGTAATTAACGCCCATTTAAAACCTGTTTTGCCATTTTAAAAAGTATTCTTTGGAAATCTGTCTTTGGGATTTGCACCTCTGTGCCTTTGAGTTTTGATCTTCTGTTTCTTCTTTTTTTTCCTTTTTGTTTTTTTTCTTTGAGTTTTAGCTGCCTGGTTTCACAAATCTCACATCTTACGGAGGTTTAGAATTACATACAGTTGACCCTTGTACAATGTGGTGGTTAGAAGTGCAGTCAAAGATTCATGTATAACTTTTGACTCCCCAAATCTTAACTTTTCTTAATAGCCCACTGGCAGCCTTACCAATAACATAAACAGTCGATTAACACATATTTTGTATGTTATGTGTGTTATATACTGTGGCCTTGCAATAAATAGAGAAAAGAAAATGTTATTAAGAAAATCATAAGGAAGAGAAAATACATTTGCAGTATTTATGGGAAAAAATCCACGCGTAAGTAGACCAGTGAAGTTTAAACCCATGTTGTTCAAGGGTCAGCTGTTCTCTTTTCTGTCATCTCCGGCAGGTTCATTCTCGCTGACCTGCCTCTCTCCTACGAGCCTTGATTCCTCAGAAGCTCCCAAGCAATGGCTCTGCAAGGCTTCTCACACCCAGAGAGGGCATCTCAGTGTGTGGCCTCTTGTGTCATTTATGTTTGCATCAGGTCGCATGTGCCCTGTTACTTATGGCTTGAACTCATTCACTTACAACAGCTGCCTCTGATGTGACCAGATCTATTTTTAGCCACACCAACCATTCCACAGTCTTGGCCAAAGCTATGGGCAAACTGTGATGACATAGGGACTGTGGCTGAACTAAGCTGGTTGCTTTCAAACTTGTGGCAGTTTCACTAAAGTGCCCTCAGGATTCGGCTACAGTGGGCATGGGGAATGGAGGAGAATTGCCCTCCTAAATGGGAGTCTTGTCACTAAATAACCCTTGGGGACAAGAGTCTTTTTGCACCATTACTAGAGTTTAAGTCTTACCTCTTGGTGATGCAAGGACTGCAGAAGAGCAGAGCCCAGGCATTGAGCTGTGCAGAACGTGCCAGCTCTGAGGACGGATGTGGGGGACCATTGAGCATTAGAATATGGCTAGTGCAGCTGAGGAACTGAAATTAAAATACATTTTTTTCAATTACAGTTTACATTCATTATTTTGTATTAGTTTCAGATGTATAGCATAGTAGTTAGACAATCATATACTGAAGAATTAGATCTTTAATTTTACTTAATTGCAATTAATTTCAGTAGCTACATGTTGCTTGTAGCTTTGGTGTTGTACAGGGCAGTGCAGGAGGTAATTGTAGTGTGACCTTTGGAACTTTGATTTAGACGGCAGGTTTTGAGCATTTTTCATTCACATAAAGGGTTTAGAACAGTGCCTGGCAAGAGCTGTGTTTTTAGCAAAAACTGTGTGTCTAGATAGTGTTCGCCTTATTATGCTGACTTAGTATTTTGACTAGAATGTGGAATATGAACCTCTATATTTAGCTTTTATATTTTATTTTCTAAACAAAATTATTATTATTATTTTTTTGCTTTAGGTTGCTGCAGCAACTGGCCACACAGTAGTGTTGGTGGACCAGGCAGAGGACATCCTGGCAAAATCCAAAAAGGGAATTGAGGAAAGCCTTAAGAAAATAGCCAAGAAGAAGTTTGCAGAAAACCCCCAGGTAATTTCTTGTTCTCAGCATCCTCAAGACCAGTCCTCTGATCACTTCACATTCTTGGAGGAAGGGTGAGGTGCTGCTTTGCTTACTTTTTCAGTTTGTTTATGTAAAACACATTTCTCCAAAACTTTAGACCAATATAATAACATAATCACTAAACATACAGGGGAGACTGGTTAAAAAACAAGAGAAGTAAATAACCACATTGTTGGGTGGGATTTGAGGTTCAGGAGAAAGTTCTGCAGGTAGTGAACTCATTCTGTCCACAGAGTTTAGGATTGAATGACACCTATTTAGTTATAAGGACGCACGAGAGAAAAACAGAAAGATAATTCTCATACTTGTAAGTTAAAAAGAGAATGAGACCATAAATACTGTGTTTTGATAGAAACTTTCGGTTGCTTAGGTAACATGTAATGCCTGTTACTGATGTACTTGCGAGAGAGGAAAATAGAGAGTCATTGTCACTTCCAGCAGCAGCAGAGGTTCGAGAACTTGAAGGCCTGGAAGGCCAGGGCTCTGGTTCACTGACTCCTTTTCAATGGACCTTCACAAGTTATTAGAAATACTGCAGAAGTCACCCCAGTGAGTCTTTGCTTACCTTTGTCACCTTGTTAAAGTTGCGTAGGGTTGGTTTCCTTGGGGCTTGAATGGAAATTCTCCATATACAGGCAGAGAAGAGTGCAGGTGGGGATTTTGTTCTTTTTCATCTGAGGTATCCACAAGGATGTGTCTAGGTCCCTTTAAAAATCTTTTTATTGCCCTGGCCAGGTGGGTCAGTTGGTTGGAGCGTCATCCCATACACCAAAAAAGGTGGTGGGTTCGATTTCTAGTCAGGACACATAACTAGGCTGCAGGCTCGATCCTTGGTTAGGAGGCAACTGATAAACGTTTATGTTTCACGTCCATGTTTCTCTCTCTCTGTCTCAGATCAATAATAATAATAAAAAAAAATCCTTGGGTGAGGATTAAAAGAAAAAAAATTTTATTGTGATAAATCCATTTAAGAAAAAATTTGCCATTTTAACTCAGTGACTTTAATTAATTCACACTGTTATACAACCATTACCACTGTTTGTAAAACTTTTTCATCTCTCCAAAGACTGTACCCATTAAACAATAATTCCCCATTCCCTTCTTCCCCAGTCTCTCTTAACCTCCAGTCTTTCTGTCTGTCTGAATTTACCTATTATAGAAACCTCAGTAAGTGAAATCATACCATATTTGTCTTTCATTTGGTATAATTCTTCAAGGCCCATCTATGAACTTCATTCCTTTTTATGAATAATATTCCATTGTATGTGTATACCACATTTTGTTTATCCATTCACTTGTGAGTGGATACCTGATTGTTAGTTTGTTTTTTACCTTTTGGCTATTATGAATAACTAGAGGCCCAGTGCACAAAAATTTGTGCACTCCGTAGGGGAGGGGGGTCCCCCAGCCCGGCCTGTGCCCTCTCGCAGTCTGGGACCCCTCGGGAGATAATGACCTGCTGGCTTAGGCCTGCTCCCGGGTGGCAGAGGGCACGCCCAATCCCTACGTGCAGCCCCTGGTGGGGCTCAGAGCAGGGCCGATTGGGGAGTTGGGGCGCCGCCCCATCATGCACAGAGCAGGGCGGATCAGGAGGTTGCAATGCCACCCTCAGTCACGCTCAGGGTAGGGCCGATTGGGGGGTTGGGGCACCGCCCCATCACACTCAAGGCAGGGTCGATGGGGAGGTTGCAGCGCCACCCCCTGTCACTCACAGAGCAGGGCCTATCAGGGGGGTTGGGGCTCCGTACCCTGTCACACACAGAGCAGGGTCAATCAGGGGGTTGGGGAGCTCCCCCCTGTCATGCACAGAACAGGGTCCATCAGGGGGTTGGAGAGCTCCCCCGTGTCACGCACAGAGTAGGGCCGATAGGGGAGTTAGGGCACTGCCCTCTATCACCCACAGAGCAGGGCCGATCAGGGGGTTGGGGCACCGCACTGTCACACTCAGGGCAGGGCCGATGGGGAGGTTATGGCTCTACCCTGTCACACACAGAGCAGGGCCAGTGGAGGTGGGGGGAGGTTGGGGCACCGCACCCTGTCACCCACAGAGCAGGGCCGATCAGGGGGTTGGGGCACCTTCCCCTGTCACGAACAGAGCAGGGAGGATAGGGAGGTTTGGCCCCGCCCCCTGTCACACACAGAGCCACAGGGCGATCAGGGGGTTTGGGCACTGCCCCCTGTCACGCTGATCCGGTGCCAGGAGGCCTCGCGGCTCCCCTGATCCCGGTGCTGGGAGGCATATTACCCTTTTACTATATAGGATAGAGGCCTGGGGGCCGGCTGGTTTGCCCTGAAGGGTGTCCTGGATCAGGGTGGGGGTCCCCACTGGGGTGCCTGGCCAGTCTGGGTGAGGGGCTGAGGGCTGCTTTCAGGCTGGTGGTTGTTGATTGAAGCTCCCAACCGATCCTTTTTTTTATTTTATTCTGGGCCAGCTTTAGCTCTGGCTCTAGCTCTGAGAGCAGGTATCTGGTTTGTTTCAGTTCTATAATCGAAACAATGTATAACTCCAGCTCTGAGATCCAGGCCTATATTTGTTAGAATGTTTCAAACTGCCAGCTCAGAGGCCCGCAAGACAGGCGAGGAACGTTGGAGTCTGAAGTCACTGTAGCAAGCAAGCCTCATGTTCTCTTCCAGCTGCCTGGCTGCCAGCCGCCATCTTGGCTGACAGTTAATTTGCATAAGGATACGCTGATTAGCCAATGGGAAGGGTAGCGGTCGTACGCCAATTACCATGTTTCTCTTTTATTAGTGTAGATGCTACACTAAATATCAGTATACTATCTGTTCAAGTCCCTCTTTCAGTTCTTTCAGTTATGTATCTAGAAATGGAATTGCTGGGTTGTATGGCAATCCTGTTGGTTTTTTGAGGAATCACCTATCCGGTTTCCATAATGGCTGCACTGTTTTACATTCCCACCAACAGTGTACGGAAGTTTCAGATACTCTACATTCTGGCCAACACTTGTTATTTCCTCCCTTCCTCCCTTCCTCCCTCCCTCCCTCCCTCCCTCCCTCCCTCCCTCCCTCCCTCCCTTCCTTCCTTCCTTCCTTCCTTCCTTTTTTTCATAAAAGCCATCATAGGAGGTGTGAAAGTGGTATCTCATCTTTTGGGTTTGCATTTTCTTAATATCTAATCACCTTTTAAAAATCAGAGGGACAGAGTGGATCTAGTTTTCAGAGTGAGTTTGAACCCAGATCGATAACCTGCATATTTTACTTGTTTACTCTGCAGACTGTCCTCAGTGGGCAGAGACTCAGCCCTGTCCTGCGTGTAAATAAATGCCCCTGTGCCCAGGTAGCTGAGCTCCCAAAGAGTCACTCCATAGGAATCCAGTCTCCTGACATTTCTCATCTCTGCCAGAGACATCCTCTGAGATGGACGTGTCATCTTGAGCCTGTCTGGTTGACGTACTGTATTAACCTAATATCAAGCATCTAAAATTTTATAATATTGATTAATTTTGAAATGATATCTTCGATATATTGGGTTCAATAAAAATTTTACCTGTTTTCACTTTATAAAATGCAGCCAATGGAAATTTAAAAGTGACCTGTCCTCTCACTTCATGTTTCTTTTGAACAGCTCTGAGAGTTGGCTGTTCAGTGATGATTTGGGAGCCTTGGCTGATTATGACCATTTCGATGTCCATGGGCAAATTACATTTTGAAACCAAATGGCAGAACTGTCTGTTCTGCCCTGAGGTCTGTTTGTGGAGACCTGGAGTCACGATGAGGAAAGATGGGACTTGAAGCTCTTGAGAGCAGAGGCTGTGCCTGGCATGTTTTTGAAACACCAGTTGCTGGCCTGTGATGGGAGATTATTATCTGGGGAATGCTGAGTTTGGCTTTCTTACCCTCTCTGTTGCTCTTACTCAGCTCTTCCCTACCTCCTGTGAGAGGGCAATAGTCAGCACCACCTCCCAGACTGACGGATGGTCCTGAGCTAAGCTTTCACCCTTACCGGAAGGACAAATTATAGGCTTCCTGGACCAGAACCTGGCAGCCTGTCACTCTGGGGACAGATGTCAGCAGGCCAGTACAGGCGCTGTTAACAGACAGTTTAGTAACCAGAGCAGAGCTGGCCAGAAGCTTGGAAGATTACAACCTATAGCTGACAGTGATAGTTGACCAGCAGCTGGGCTTGTTCACAGGCTGAATTCTTGCCTTGGTACCTAACATACATGGAGATGCCACTGTCCCTAAGCAGGAACATAGGGAGTTTTATTTCTCAGAATCTCGAGGTGCATTCAGGTTGTGTCAGGTGTGTGGGCCTGGTCTCACCCTCCTCTTTCCTTCCCCTTAGCAGTCAATCACACTCCATTTTCCAGTAAGCTCAGTGAATGTCTCCTTCCTTTCCCGGCAACAGGCAGGCAGTGAGTTTGTGGAGAAGACCCTGAGCAACATATCGACCAACACAGACGCGGCATCTGTAGTCCACAGCATGGACCTGGTGGTGGAGGCCATCGTGGAGAACCTGAAGGTGAAGAACGAGCTCTTCAAGAGGCTGGACAAGTTTGCCTCTGAGTACGTGCAGACGTCCTTGTTGGGTCTGAGGGCTTCCTCCCAGGAATATGGCTTCTGGCTGTAAGCCCACTTCCCCGTGTAGCCCACAGCTAGTTCCCTTGGTCTCCATTCACCATTCCCAGTTTGCTTCCTGAGGATCCGGCTGCCCTGATCTGATTCTGGTCCCCAAACAAAGGTGGAATTTCCCATGGTAAATGGAGGGTCCATCCGGGCCAAGCCTTCGCCTCTCGCAGCATCTGGGTCACGGGCCCTCGCAGGCCAGAGGGTGGAGGAGGGCATGTCCTTCAGTGTCTGCTGAGGACCCTCAGAGCAGTTTCCTATGTCCCCTTATTTGGGTGGAACTAACAGAATGGTGTAAGAGAAGGGGTGCCTCTGTCTGCACAATGTTTTCCCAGGGCTCTCCTGTTCTAAGCTTTATCTGTATTAAATCGTAACAGTCTTGTGAGCACTAAAGGAGCATTAAGTTCTGACCAGGCTCTGGCGAAGGGTGGGGAGACCAGCCCCATGAAGGTCAGGCATGCAGGTGCCTGGGACTCAGGACTGTGCACGGTCAGCACGCTTGTGCACGTGCAGCTCATGTTCTCAGAGTCTGGAGCCTTCTGTTGTGCTTGACTCTGGCTTTTGGTGACAGTGACACCTGACTGATTCATTCATGCTCCCCTTCTGTTTCATTTGGCTGTACTCACCCTTCTTGGTCAGAATAAGATTATATGACACAAGTAATTCTTAGGCAGCCACTAGTGAGCAGTGGCTACAGAGAGACCCTTGCATACTAGCCTGTTGGAATGTCAACCCTCAGAGCTCTATGGCCTGGGTTCAGGAGAGGCCCTGCCCCAGCAAAGAGAAGAGACTTATCTTTCTGTCACCTGTCTATCACTGCCAATCTGCATGCTCATGCTCTGTACACAGGCATGTAGGGGCTGCAGAAACACCTAACAAAAACTGAGGGCTTTCTTGGTTGGCTCCAAAGTCAGCAGGAAGCCCTCTAAGATAAGCAGACACTTGCCCCGGGAAAGGGAGTATAACCGAGTAGTTTGGCCTGTCCTATATAATAAAAGGCTGATATACAAATTGACCAAATGGCAGAATGACCGGTCACTATGATGCACACTGACCACCAGGGGGCAGAAGCTCAACTCAGGAGCTGCCCCTGGTGGTCAGTGTGCTCCCACAGGGGGAGCACTGCTCAGCCAGAAGCCGGGTTCACGGCTGGCGAGTGCAGCGGCGGTGGCAGGAGCCTCTCCTGCCTCTGTGGCAGTACTAAGGGTGTCTGACTGCCGCTTAGGCCTGCTCTTAAGCCATCAATTGGACATCCCCCCGAGGGCTCTCGGACTGCAAGAGGGCGCAGGCTGGGCTGAGGGACACCCCCCCCCCCTCCCCAAGTGAACAAATCTTGTGCACCAGGCTTCTAGTATTGCAATGTTGGTCATTCCCTGGTGACAATGACAGGTGTGACTGCCCTCTATGTCAGCATCCAGTAATGGGAGGACTGTAGGGAAAGTGAGGGTTTTGGGGCCAGCCCACCACTTCCCTCTGGTTGTGGACTGCCAGCAAACCTTTCTGGCTCTCAGTTGTATCATCTGTAATTTGAGTTGGGTTAGGGGTAAATAATGTCCAAGACCATCCCAGTTCTAACTCTAAGACTAACTTCCCTAGCAATCTGTAAAATAGGGGGAGTGGTGCCCACCACAGATGTGACTTTGCTTCTGGCCATGCTTCTGGCCATGAGCTGTCCTTTTCTACACACTTGTTTTCATTTTAAGTAGCTTGAGTAAGATATACTTTACTGCAGTGCTTTACAGTTAGGTCCTATAACAGGAGATGAAAATATGTTTCAGTGATAGCATTCCAGATGGAGGAGGACATGACTTCTCTCGTGTAAGAACTGCAGATGAAAGCTTGGCTAAGGCCCCTAGTCAGCTGAGTCCTGGCTCTCCCCTGTCGACACTCTTGGACTCTGACCCACCGCAGTCCCCACCACCCCCTTTTGCCTTCTCCACATTCAGGCCTGCAGGCATTGCCAGTGATCATTAGGCTAGCACTGTCGATTTTTTCTTAGTACATTTAAGAGAAAAATAGCTTTTTTTATAACTGACTGTCAGAAGGGGAAAAACAAAAGATGGTCCAAGAAAGGGAAAATGTGAGGGCATACTTTTGTGGAAGATAAGACAACCCTGTATATTTATTATGCAGCACATTGTGTTTGTGTTGGAAGAGGACAGTGAGATGCTGGTAGGAGCAGTGGGAGGAGACATTTCCCCTTCTGGTAAAACGTGTGCTGGGAGTGTCCTAGGTTGGGGACACTTGGGACTGGGCTCTGTTGTGACTTCATCCTTTCACAAAACATGCTCTGCAATCAATGCATCTTCATTTCCCCTTTTTGCAAGTGGGTTGCCCTTCAGATGTCCTGTAAATGCCCTTCAACTGCCCCTGCTGCCATGGCTCAGGGTGTGTGGTTTGTGGCAACCACACTCGTTGTTATTGCAGAGGATCTGTTCTCATTGCCTTCTGTATGGGAGGTAGTTTATTTCCTCCATTGACCAAAAAGCAAGCAGCTTTGAAAACTAGAGTTTTAAAACTTTAAAATTTAAAAAAAGAAAAAGCCCCTCTACCTGGCTTTTAAATTGGCTAACTTGGAAGTTGTTGAGAAAGCTGGGTGCTGTGGTGCTTTAAAAGTGAGCACTCTCCTGAGTAGAAGACCCGGAGGATCTTTCCTGGGGGCTTGAGCAGCCACCCAGCCACACTGGCTTCTCCTTTCACCTCAGGCTTCTTTCCTCTTTCCAAATCCACTTGTTTCTCCTCTCAGCCTTCTGCCCCTCCTCCCACTTGCTCCTGATGTTTTGGTAAGCAGGAACCCCAAAACCTCAGTAAAGGACTGCTCTCCTTCTTGCTGTATTGTGACCAGGCCTTTGTGGTTCTAATTAGCATTAGGGTGTTTTGTATCTACTCATCCACAAGGTGGTGCCATAGGAAAGCTTGGAAGTCTTGCCTATTTAAAGATTTGCCTGTTTTTTAAAAAAAAAAAAAAGATTTGCCTGTTGTTCATTTGGCACCCCACTTTATTGTGGTCTTAAAAATTAAATTTGGTTTAAGTCAGTATTTTTTTTAAATTTCACAATATTTATATGCACAAAAGAAGACGACACTGTCTTTTTAGGAGCACAATACCTTGAGCTACATTTATCATGTATAAACATGTATCTTTTCTTTCCCAGTTCTACTTGTGGAACCTTAAAACTGCTTTTGGACCAGGTGGTTTTCTTCTCTTTTCATTTGAATTCCCAGTCAGTGGAGAAGTAAAGCTTTTCACTGAGGGGAAAAGATCTTCGTTCATGTTTCTTATCTGATGGTTCTAGTTGAGAATCCAGGTGTTTCTTTACAATTTTTGTTTGAGTGTCTGGATGCATCCTTTCTTTCATTGGTCTTTGATCACTTAGAGTTTTATTTTGTGGCTGAGGTTGGTTAAGTAGCTGCCTCCTTTTTTCCCTCATACCATGAAAATTAATACAAGTGGAGAGGAGAAATTTTGGTCCCTAAAATTAAGGAACGATTGGCAAAGATTAATAAGTACGCCTTTGGAACAAATAACTTTTAAATTACTTAATGTAAAATTTTAAAATTAAGTGAACCAGGTCACTTGACTTCAGTTTCTTATATGAAGAAGTCTTTTCTCTGGCTTCCTCCAGGGGTCAGGACAGCAGATCTGGGCAGGAAGTGTTGCCTCATGCATTGCATCTGAGAATAGTCCTGACTGTTCCCAAAGATGGGATTCATTCCAATAACCTACCATCTTTCTCTCCACAGACACACAATCTTTGCCAGCAACACTTCCTCTCTGCAGATCACGAACATAGCCAATGCCACCACCAGACAGGATCGCTTCGCCGGGCTCCACTTCTTCAACCCAGTGCCCATGATGAAGCTCGTGGAGGTCAGTGGGCCCCTGCTGTGCGTGTCTGCTTGCTTTGCAACTCTGTCCTGCTCCTCTGATTCGCACCCACCCTGCCATGGGGCCATGGGGTATTGCACCGGAAGGATTCTAAGCCGGGGGTGGGGTGGGGGTGGGGGGTGGGGGTAGGTTGTCCTTGTGCTGTGTTTTTCTGGGGATAGCCTATCCTTTCAGAGCCAAAGGAAGGCCCCTGTGTTTCGTTTCTCCACAGCCCTGTGTTCTGACCCGTGATGTCCAGGAGGGCAGTTAACTTTGTGGAATGTTAGTTACTTGTTTGTTCCAAAGCTGGTGGGCAGTGCAGAAAGAGGCATCTGACAGGGAGGCAGCACTAAAGATCACTGGCTTGATGCGACCAGGGGAGAGCCACACGTGTTTGGATGGTCTCAGTGAGGCCAGTTTGCTCCAGACTGTAGATGGAATTCTTATTAGACAGCTTGGAGCAAACTGGCCTCTATCACCACCTCGTCCACTATCACCATCTCGTCCACTGCTCCTGGGGTGAATTTGGCCCCATTTAATAGGGCCTCAGTATTGTCCCCAGGGTGAGGCACATCTTTTGGGTGTTGTGATCAGAGCTATTTAAAGAGCTCCTGATAACCTTGAACTTCCTGACCACAAACCCGTAGGTGGAAGGGAGTGGCCTGGGAGAGCTGCCCCAGCCTTCCTGGTTGCTGCTTCTGTTTGCTTGGAGACTTGGGGATGAGGAAGATGGAGTCACAGTAGACAATTGGTACCTGAAATGTGGCAACTTGTCTTTTACAGTGGACTAATGATGGGGTGTGAGGAGCAGCCGCTATTAAAGTAGCATTTGTTGTGAGGTTGGAGATTTATTGCCGTGCGAAGTGTGGGGGATGTGGAGCCCGAGTGTTTGGGACCTGTTTTCCCCACTGCTGCCTTCTCCATGCCTCGCTCCTTCCTTTATCCCTGCCCTCCCCACCCCACCCCATCCCGCAGCAGCATGAGCATTAGGTTAACGAGGGCTGTTTTCCTATAGTTTTCTGTCGAGTGACAGCTCTGACCAGCTTGCGATAGGAATCTGTCTGTTCTAACATTGCTCCTCAGCTTCTTCCAATTTACCCCATTCCCTATGGTGGTTTTTGAAGAAGTTGAAGAATGAGGAGGGGATAGAGAAAACCACATTTATCCTCTTTTATGCAGAAAAGAGCAAAAGAAGTGGGATGGGATTTTTAACATTTCTGTACTTAGCAACTAATTACTTTCTTGTGTAAACCACATATCATGTGCATATGTGTTTTGGAGATAAAGACACATTTTATAGATTTACTTCAAACTCTAATAATGTTGTTTTCAACTGCATTTATCGGATCGGGTCCATCTGTGTCTTTGAAAATGTTGCACATTGGTTGTTAACAGCTAATACTTATTAGCAAATGTTAGCATTCTCTAGAAAATATTTTCTAAAAAGAGCTCTTCTCTATTCAGTGTTTATTCTTTAGCTTTCACATGTGGCTGAGTGGCTCTTGCCTTTTACTTGGAACTGGTTATATATATATATATATATATATATATATATATATATCTTCTCTTCAGACCCTGCTGGAGCTATAAGCAGATTATGTGTAGCATGTTGCTCTTGGTTGAGTGAATGAATATGCAGCCCTCCCGTTAAAAGCCTTTACCGTTGACTTCTTTAACACATTATTTTTAAAACCTCGTACTGAGCGGCCTGTGCCCTGCTCCATCTTTGTAGCTCTGATGGGATGTGCGGCGCCTCCTTAGATCAGCTCTCGGGTTGCTCTTCGATGGGTGATGCCACAGAGCAGTGTCTGGCCTGGTTCTTCCCAGCCTCATCCCCATCTTCCTGGCGCTTCTTTCTGCTTCCACTTACTGACTTCCCTTAGTGTCCTGGCACTCCACGACACCCCAGGCTGTGCTCACATTAAAACACAAGTGAGAATCTCTTCACTTAGCTGCACCTTTCATCTTGCACAGGTACTGGCTCATTAAGGCACACGGCGCCCTCAAGTAGGGCGGACGTATCGGGTGTCCTCATCCCATGTCACAGGAGAGAGGCACTCAGGGTTGGTCTGGCCTGCCTAAGCTCATAGACAGGGTCTGACGGAGAAGCCCCGCCTGTTTGCTTTGACTTTCGGTGAAATCCTTAAGTGGCATTTACATTGTGTGTGTGTGTGTGTATGTATATATATATATCTCTCCTTCGGTTTTTTTAAAGTATGAATTCACCTGGCTCTCACTCCATTTGCCAGAATCTAACTCTTGACATGTAAAGTCAATGTTTCCTGAGGGCTGGCTGTGAGGCATGGTGCTTGTGCCATCGCCTGTGGATCCCAGTGGCCCACTAGACCCTTGCACTGCACCTCGTAGGAGGTACGAGGACTGGAGCACCTTCCCAAGGTGCCTGGCAGGCCAGCCCCAGCCCTGGGCCCCTGTTTGCAGGAAGTGAAAGCCTTCCTCTGTGGTTGGCCTGTTCAGAAGCAAAGAGAGCCTTTAGGCTCCTCCAGTTACCTCCCTGAAGTGGTGAACAGCAGCAGGTAAAACACCAGCAAAAGCCGGCACCTAGGGAGCAGTTCCTACCTGCTAGGGCTGCAATCCTGCCCTGCCTCACAGTCTCGCCTCAGTTCCTTGAGACAGGTAGAGTGATTTCAGTGTCATTTTAGTCTCACAAATCATGCCGAGTTGTGGGCCAGGAGGTGGTGCAGTTGGGATTTGAGCCCAGGTCTGTCTCACAACAAAGCCTGTAAAACTCTCCTACACAAACCCTCACCTTTGTATTTTAGGCCTTGATTTTGTGTATTCTGCAGTACTTCAGTGTCTTAAAGTGGGCGTTTTGGTAAACATTTTGTTTCTGGCTGAGATCCTTCTATTCTGAAATGAAAGCTATTTTTGCTGCCCGTGTGGGTGCTTTTGGTCAATGTTTCTTGAACTGTTCTGTTAAAATTGTGTGCATAATTCTTCTCCACTTTGCATTTCCAGGTCATTAAAACGCCGATGACCAGCCAGAAGACGTTTGAATCTCTGCTAGACTTCAGCAAAGCCCTGGGAAAGCATCCTGTTACCTGCAAGGTGGAGTCTGAGTAGCATGGGAAGGGCTGATTTTCCCGGGACCTGACTTGCTCCAGGTGGAATTCTTGCGCAGGAGAATGATGCGGGAGATGGGGCACTTGTACTGCAGGCTTTTCCATGGGTTGGGAAGAGTGAGCTGCGCCTCCTTTCTAGCTCGCCAGGGCCATCATGGGGAGTCTGAGATCCAAAGGGGCGCAGCAGACTGTTGACTGGCTGTGTTTCCACAAATGGGTTTTGTTACTCCATCAGCTTTAGCTTCTGGGCCTCAGGAGCCAGAACCACCCTGTGTGTCCGGCACAGCCTGATGGACCCGTGCATCCCAAACAGAACACTGGGGCTTCGCTGGTGGCTAGAGCAGCACGCATAGTCGGGAGGAGATGAGAGAAGAGCAGCCCGCCCTGCCCCAGGTCATGCTAGGAAAGCTGCTTCTCAGTGGAATGCTGCGTTGTCGTTTGTGTGTTTTGTTTTCAGTGAGAAGTGCGGTCAAATGGAAAGCATGCCTCGACCTTTCCCCTTAGGGTCCCCAGTTATGAGCTGTAAAATCACCCCTGGCCCTCCACTGCTTCGCGTTGGTTACTTCAGTCTCTTCATTTGTTTAGTTACTCACTGGTTCTCCCGAAATGTAAGGGCTACACTTCTGCATGACTTGGCAGCTTTTCTAAAGGGGCAGTTGTGTCACAAGATGCCATTAAAAATTTTTATAACTATCTCACCTTTTTTTTACCATAATTTTCTGTATCATTGTTGTTCTTTTCATAGCCTACTTTTGCTTTCTAAAAGATTCTTTTTTAAAAATATATATTTTATTGATTTTTTTACAGAGAGGAAGGGAGAGGAATAGAGAGCCAGAAACATCGATGAGAGAGAAACATCAGTCAGCTGCCAGGAGGAAAGTGAGACCAAGGCACATGCCCCCGACCGGAATCGAACCTGGGACCGCCCCCCCACCCCCCCCAGTCTGCAGGCCGACGCTCTATCCACTGAGCCAAACTGGTCAGGGCTCTAAAAGATTCTTGAGTTTGAACTCACAGTATTGTATTTGCCCATGAAGACTCGGGTTGTTCACGAATCAGCCAAGTCAGTCGCCTGAGGATGTGGACCCCGGGCACCAGAAAGAGCAGAGCAGCATGTGCCAGTCCCCAGCCCAGGAGTGTAGGCTCTTAGGAAGTCTCACTTTCCTAACACTCGTTTTTTATTTCTTTAGTTTTGTGGTTTTAAATTGTCTGGATTTTGTAAAAATCATGTTACTAACCAGACGTTATGATTGGACTTCCTTAGCAGTTTATGCTGTGTGAGTGGCAGGTAGTAGTCATACGCTGGAAAGAACAGTGTGAGCAAATCAGAGGCTGGCTGCAAAAGTGGGGGTGCAGGGCCGAGCCAGTGGTCAAGCTCAGCAGCACAACCAATACTTCCTGAGAGCAAGGGTCTCTTCTTCCACGGGGAGCCACGCCAGGCGCAGGGATGGGAACTCTTGGTCTCACAAAAGTACCTACTGTATCATCCAGAACACTTTCTGCAGACTAGACCCTAGTGCTTCCTGGGAGTCTCTCTGGGTCAGTTATTCAGGCTCTTGGAGAAGCATCCTGACGATATACGGCACCTACATAGGATAGGGGTCTGCACGCTCTCATGGAAAGGGCCAGAGTGAATATTTTAGGGCACGTGCTTTCTGCTGCAGCCTCTCAATCCTGCTGTCGTAGCGGAAGGCAGCAGAGACAGCACATGCTGAGATGAATGTGGCCGTGTGCCAATAAACTTTATTTAAAAACGGGCGGGGGGAGCGCTGGATTTGGACTATAGGATTGCATTGGTAATTGCCAACACCTGACATAGAAGAGTGGCATTCATGTGCCTACAGTGTGTCTTTTCATAGTGTGAGACTTCACAGGGAAGGAGAGTGTGAGGTGAAAAGGTTAAGGCCATGAACTCTGGAGCCAGCCAGACTGGGTTCACCTCTTGGCTCTGGCACTTACTAGCTGTGTAACTTTGGGCAAGTTACTTAACCTTTCTGTGGCTCAGTGTCCTTTACCTTACAGAGAGGTAATAACAATTACCTCACAGGGTTAGTTTGAGGAATAAATAATATATATATTTGTAATCCTCAACTGAGGATATGTTTTTATTTTTTTTTGAGAGAGGGGGGCGTGAGGGAGGGAAAAAGAGAGAGAGAGAAACATTGATGTGTGAGAGAAACATCAATTGGCTGCCTCCTGTACACGCCCCGATCAAACCCATAATCTAGGTATGTGCCCTGACCAGGAATGGAACCCGCAACCTTTTTTGGTGTACGGGACAGTGCTTCAGCCAACTGAGCCATCAGGCCAGGGCCTGAATTAATATTTGTAAAGTTCTTAGAACAATACCAGGCACATAGTAAGTGCAATAAAGTATATTTAATAAATTGATAAAAACGCATGAACAATGTAAGCAGTACAATTTTCATAAAATTAAATTGCTTTATTCAAGGATGATGTCTCTTTACATCCCACTAACATTATGAGAGTATCTGTCTCAGCATCCTCAAAAACACTGAATATTTTAATGGGGAAAAACCTGTTCCTAGTAATCTTACTGGCAAATGCCAGTTTTATTCCAATGAAAATTTTTTGATTAGTAGTGTGTTTAAATATTTTGTGAGTTTTAGTACTCTTTTCAGGCTCTTTATGTAGACAATATAAACTCTATTTTAAAACACTGTATATTGTAAGTAGAGCAGATATTTTTCCCAGGCTGCTTTCTGACTTCTAACCTTGTATATGGTGTGCCTCATTTGAGTTTCTCTAATAAACCTTTTAAATTTGAAAAGCATTTTCCCCCTGGTTATAAAGTCGTCATCATTTCATTAATACAATCTTGGTGAAACGGATATAGCTCTTGTATGCATGTCTGTATTCCTGGGAGCTAGGGGTAGGGGATGTTTGAAAGAAGTATAAGCCCTGTGGCTTGGCTGCCCAGTGTGTACCATGCAGTCAGACTAGCTGTAAGAGTAGTGCAGGGTGGGTCATCTTTAATTCAGTGTGTACGGATTGCCTAGTGTGTTAGAAATGGAACCCGCCGAACCGGTTTGGCTCAGTGGATAGAGCGTTGGTCTGCGGACTGAAGGGTCCCGGGTTCAATTCCGGTCAAGGACATGTACCTTGGTTGTGGGGGTGCGTCCCCGGTGGGGGGGCGTGCGGGAGGCAGCTGATCGATCTCTCTCATCGATGTTTCTGGCTCTCTGTCCCTCTCCCTTCTTCTCTGTAAAAAATCAATAAAATATTTTTTTAAATAAAGAAAAAAAGAAATGGAACTCAAGGCCAGGGTGAGAATTCTGCCTTCAGGGAGATCACAGCCTTTTTTTTCAAAGAGGCGGGGCATTTACTTAATGGAATCAGCTTCACATAAATACCACCAAAAATTACCACCCTATTAGCCTCCAAAAGAGATCAGTAGGTGAACCCACATCCCACACTAGGTCTTCAGGGGAGATGGGGAAGGTTTCGATGTGAGGAAAAGAGTGGAAGGACTTGTCCAAAGTAGTGGGTCCTAAGTGGCACGTGTGAAAGGCCAGTGATCGGCCTCATGTCGATTGTCCCGGAACCTGTTCCCAGCTCGACCGCCTCCACTGTGCACCGAAGCAGGAGAAAATCCTGAGGGACCCAGGAATGTTTCTGAGGAGCCCAGAAGAAGTGCTCCTGTGGGGGTTTGAGATGGAGTGTTGCTTTTTCTAGATCCCTGACAGGGGTGTGGGAGAGGAGAGGAAAGGAGAGGAGCAGAGGGGCTGCCATTGAGTGCAGGGCAGTGTGCACAGCGAAACTGTTTTCTGATGTGTCTGCACAACTTGTCACATAGAAACGATGACTCCATTTCACAGACCATAAAACTGGACTTCAGGATGATGCAAGGTCAGAGAGTGTTAGAATTTGAGCCCAGATCTGCCTGCCCCCAAAGCCGTGCTTTTCTGACACCCCCGCTTCCTTGACCTGCCTTTATCTCAGGATCAGGCAGTGGGAGCATCTGGGGTTTTATTAAGTACTATAGTTGTTGGATAAATTGTCATGTGAAGTGGAGGTAAGGCTGTGCTCCTACTATAATACAAGTGTATAGCTTCATAAATGTGGGTAACATAATCAAGGGTGAGAAGGGGCAGCCTGGTGACTTCACAAAAAGTAGAGTTCAATGAAAATTCATGTGTCTTTTCTTTCTCTGTCTCCTAAAACAGGACACGCCTGGGTTTATTGTGAACCGCCTGCTGGTGCCCTACCTCATGGAAGCAGTCCGGCTGTACGAACGAGGTACGAACGAGGTGGCTGTCCTGGGCCAGGCAGGAGCCGCAGGCCTGGATGTCCTCAGGCTGGGGCTGCAGGAAGGGCGGGCCTTACAGAGCAGGGAAGGAGCATCTATTTTCTAGCCGGGTGAGTTGGCCTCACCCTGGGCCCTGGTACCTCTGTCAGTGTGTTGCCAGGGCCCCCTGGGTTCCCTGTGAGGCCTCTGAGGTGTGGCTCTGGGACCCTCCACTGTAGTCCTGGCCAGAGCAATTGCACGCCCAGCACGGCTTTATATCCTGGATCTCTGCTTTTGGTTAAAGGGTTTATTGCTTAAAATAATAGTAGTAATGTGAAAATTACTGGGCTAGGTAACCTTCAGTTTTCCTTAAAGCTCTAAATTGCGACTGTGATAGGAAGTAAGTAACAAGGCTGGCATGCGCTGAGGACCACTTCTGAGAGCCCCGTCCGGCCTTGCTGATGATGCCACGGTGCAGGTTGGGTTTTTAACCTTAAGAATAGTCTAAAATGTCTCCTCAGTACTTGTTGATAGACGTATAAGACCTGGGACCCAGTCCAGATTATAAAATATCATGTAGCCTCCTGCCTGCCTTCCCCACCACATTTCTGGAAAGGTAACTATCATGTCAGCTTCAAAGGCAAAGAGCCTTAATAGGATGGATAAAAAGCAAGTGTAATTGTTTTCAATTACTTCACAAATGCTTGCTCCTGAGCATGTCATTTCGAAACAAAACGTTTCTACCAGCTCTTCCAGAGAGATGAAAGCACATTTGCTTCCTCAAAATCTGCTTTAAATATTAAAACTTTTCTCTGTGTTACAGGAGAGCATTTGCCTCACTTTTGCTCCAAGATCAAACCAACACTTCTTTGTTTATCTATCAACAAATACACCTAATTACAGCTCAGAGGAAGCGGGAAATGTTTTGCCCAACCTTGCAAGGCAGGGTTGGTTTTTGTAATGTAATGTGTTAAAATAGAGCATGTGGGTGATTCACCTCCTGATGGTGTTTTTCTCACTGCGACATACTGTCACTTTGACATATTTGCAGATGGACCATGTATCAGATTGTAAGTTGAAAGTCATTTTCTTGTCTTCTGTCCCCAGTCCCCGGCAGTGGTCTCTTTCTGAACAGATGCATTCCCTTTGAGCCTCACCATCACCAGTAGCTGGTGAGGTGAAGCTGGAAGGGGAATCTGACCCTTAGTTTGCCTTTGACATTGCCCTCAGCACCTGTCATTGCTGTCCCTTTGCCTCCCCGCTGACTGCTTCTCAGGGCCTGGGAGCCGGCGCCTGTTCTTCTAGAACAGCTGGGGGTCATGTCGGGGGCGGGGCTTTCTCCCAGCAAGCCCACTGTGGTCTGGGCTCCTCATGTCACACCTCAGGCTCCTTACCATGTCCCTGCTGCTGCCCTCGAGGTTCTGCCCTCCTTCAGCCCACACAGAGGTGTGTGAGATGCACACCCGCCACCCATTTCCATTGTCTGTGCTGACCTGCCAGCATCTATTCTACTTTGAAACCTGAACCCATTCTGGATCCTCTGTTGCCTGTCACACCTGTTCATTTCTCACTGTTGATTCCTCCCTGTCATCCCAGCTCCCCTGTGCTAGCCCTGCCTCAGCGGGGCTCCTTGAAGCAGCAAAGGCGTTCACGCCACCTCACATCTCTTCCTAACTGTAACTGTCTCTGCCATGTTTGCAGACAGTCTCGTGCTGTCCTGGGGGTGAGGACACAGTGCGTGCTGTGTCTGCCCCATGGCGGGGGGAGCCCGGGGCCCAGCAGCAGAGTCATACAGTGAAGGCGTACACTGACTCTTTCTCCCGGCCTTTTCTGAACTCTTGAGGAAAGCTCTGTACAACACTGCCTTGGGCAGCTCGAGCTGCTGTCACAAGAATACCTCAGACTGGGTAGCCTGTAACTAACGAGTTTATATCTCACCAATCTGGAGGCTGGAAGTCCAGGGTCAAGGTGACGGCAAGGTTGGGTTCTGGTGAGGGCCTGCTGCATGCTCCTGACTTCTCACTGTGTCCTCACACTGTCCTCTCGTGGAGATTGCAGAGAGGAAACTGGCTCTTTGAGGGGCTCTCATCCCACTCATGGGGGCTCCACCCTCATGACCTCATCTGATCCTGATCACTTCCCAAAGGCCCCGCCTTTTTATACCATTTCATTTGGGGGGTAGGGTTTCAACATAGGAATTGGGGGACACACGTTCAGTCCATACACACACTGCTGATACACCTGTGGGGTGAGTGTTCACACACGGCTGGCACACTGCTGCTTTGAGGTGCAGGCTCAGCAGAAGGGGCTGGGGCATTACAGCAGGGGCTCATCCCAGTCATCATCCACTCAGGCCTCCTGGCAGCTGAACAGCTTGCAGAAGGCCACAGGCTGCACCAACTCCCCATGGTATCCGGGCACTCCACCGCTCTCCCCTCTGCCTCTGAGCTTCGAGCGTCTCTGCGTCCTTCAGCTTCTGTCCTCTTTCTGTCGCTCTCATTCATCCCCACTGTCGTTAAGGCCTCATTGGTGGAGTCAGTCACCCTCATCCCTGCGGGTCAGAGCTCACTCTCCACACCTTTGAGCAGGCTGGTGCCCAGTAGCAGACAGCTGCCCCCATCGGGTGCCACTCTGACAGGCCACGGTAGGCTCTGACAGGGTGATGGGGCCACAGTCACTGGCCTCCAGTCACTGTGATGTCCTGCTCACACTGTCACTCCTTATATCCAGAGGTTCTGTTGTCATCAAGGACAGTGTCCTTGCCAAAGGAGGGCCTTTTCCCTCACCCTACCTTTCTCACAACTCCACCATGTGTTCTCAGGGCTGCAGGCCGGACCTGATCTGTGTTGCCAGTGTCTTTATGCTCTGGTTCTTCGTTGTCTGGCTGCCACTCAGTTCCTGCGGCAGGGCAGGTGTCTTTCTCCTTCCCTTCTCTTTCCTGTGGTGGTATCCTTAGTGTACCGGTACAGGACAGGCATTGAGGTCACTATAGCTGAATAAAGGAATGGTGGCTTGCAGAGGTTCTGCTCCTTGTGGCTGTGACCCTGGGTGGTGGTAATGCCAAGCGTGGCTGGTAGGTGGTGCTGATGAGCCAGCAAAATTGCCCTGTTGGGGCGATCCCAGGTTCGCAGGCTGCAGGAGATCTAGGAGTTCATTGAGGAGGCTTTTCCTTGTTTTCTAGAGTTAAGGGCTCTTATCTGGGGAGGAGGGTTCCAAGAACCTCCTAAGGTTCATGCAAAATTTTGCATGTATGTAACGTTTTCTTTGTAGAGGGCATCAGCTTCTCAGTGAAGTGCTTCACTATAAAGTAAGTTAGGAATTATTGGTCTAAAACACCCCACCACATTTAGCTCCCACATAGCACACCAATCTATACGTGTGTGTTTTATTTAGTTCTCTCTTTTTTACGTCTTTGGCTCTATTTTAACTCCAAATAGAATTTTTAGAGTTGTGCTGTAAAACACACATGTGTTAGGTTTTGTTTTGTTTAGTGATATGCTGTCTTCATATTATTTTTTGAAGTATGTGAGTCTCTGAGTCTGGAATTACAGTCTTTCCTCTAGGGTTCATTGCCTGTCCTTGAATGTAGATTTGATTAAATGGCATTAGGTGAGTTGGAACCATTATGCCAGGAGATTTCTGTCCCTAGGTAGCCTGTATTCTTATGAGATGAGAGCGCCCCTAGTACTAGTAAATAACCAGCACGTTAGGTTGAGACCAGTAACCTCTGAGAAAGATAAAGTAAGAGGATGGCAGGAGTCCCAGCCCTGAGTCCTTAGTTTACATGCATTGAGAGGGAGGGTAGTGAGCAGAAGCCTACAGATGTCGTAAGTCCAAGGACATTGGGCACCCGGCACAGGGAACGGCAGGTGCTGAGCCAGAGGAATGTGCGAGGCTGTCATTCCAACATTCCGGCTCTGACAGCATAGAAGCCGTGGGGTTTAATGAAATTCTTTGAGCAGAATCCGCCTTTCAGCTGCCATGTTCTTTCTCATCCCTGGCTTTGCACATGCTGTTCCTGCTGCCTGGATGGCCTTCACTGCCTGCTCTTCCTTTGGGGTTTCTCTTTGGGACATTTAGGACCTGGGCCTGGTGGTGGTTTTGGTGAAGTCATGGTAGTGTGAGTAAACCTCCCTATCTTTGCCCACACAGCTGCGTGAGTCTTCAGCTCTTGTTGATAGTGAAATTTTTGGTTTACACATCTGACTTCTCCCATTATATTTTGAATACTCATACTCAAGTGCTCTTCTTGATTTTCTTTGTCTCATTCTAAGTTTGGGTGCCTGGTACATGACAGATATGAATGCAAGTTGAATGAATGAATGAATGAACGAATGAGGACACCTGATAAGGCTAGTGTGTATGCTCATTTTACTCTCTTTGCTTTCTTACGACCTGAATTCAAATCATGATCCTCAGGACCCTCTGGTTAACTAATTAGGGGAGTACTAATAATGTCACCCTTATGAAATAATTGCCTGGTATTTTAATCACCTTGGACTGCCTTGAAATCCTTTGGCATTACTTCAGTACTTAATTTGCTTTAAAAAATCGTCTTTATAGATCTTTAAATAGTTCCTGTTTCTCATGCCCAAAAATCCAAAATACTTAGGTATGAAATCTTCTCTGAGCGTTTTTAACATTTTGGTATAATTGTCCCTTTCTTTATGCTTTGGAACAAAATTCTAGATAGCCACCTACTACAGACTCTTCCCGCTCCCGATTTCGGAGAAAGGGACAGGCTGTTCTCTGTCAAGGCCTCCTGTGGCCCAAGGACAGGATGCTAAGGATGGAACTCCTAGGAAGAAGCATATTGGCCCTTGTCTTAGTCCTTTCAGCACATGTTCAAGCTTTCATAGCAGTTCTAAAGCAGGTTTGGGCTTTTCTTCAAACGTTATTTTGACTGAAGTGTTTATGTGACTGTGATTCTAGAGCAGCCGTGGGCAAACTACAGCCCGTTTGAAATGAATAAAACTAAAAAAAAAAAAAGACTGTACCCCTTTATGTAATGATGTTTACTTTGAATTTATATTAGTTCACACAAACTCTCCATCCATGCTTTTGTTCCGTCCCTCCGGTCCAGTTTAAGAACCCATTGTGGCCCTCGAGTCAAAAAGTTTGCCCACCCCTTTTCTAGAGGAATACTCATTATTTGCAAAACCAAGAAAGCTGGAAAAGAAAAATATATATACAATAAATACAAAAGTATAAAACTTAGTTCTTTTTATAAAGAAAAGTCCATTTATCAATCAGAAATCTGCTTTAGATTCTAAAATCTCTAAATGATATTTTAGTAAATTATTCCAGACTTGGAAATTTCTAGCCCGTTAGAAAGTAACTAATGTTGGAATCAGGGTCTCGGGGTCTTTCTCTGTCCATGGGCAGAACTCACCTACAAAACAGCTTTGAAAGTCTTGTGACCTGTTTAGCATGTGTCTCTGACACAAAATCTTACTTAAGCCAGAAATCCTGACTGGTATTGAATGTGCAAAACTCTAGCAGTTCTGGAACTAGCAACCTGACAAGGAGAACTGTGGGAAGACAGTAACAGGCTCCCCTTCTCCCTAGGTGACGCGTCCAAGGAAGACATCGATGTCGCTATGAAGCTAGGAGCTGGGTACCCCATGGGCCCGTTTGAGCTTCTCGATTACGTTGGGCTGGACACAACGAAGTTCATCATGGACGGTACGACTTGGGATTCTCTGTTGTCTTTCTTCATTGAGTTGAGGTAGTCTCTCTCAATTGTGACTTACAGGCCTGTTTAAAACAGAAATTCTAAGGGGTCTTAGGAGACTTCCCGAAGTCCTGCCCACATGGCTTAACAACTCAAGTTACTAGGTGGTAGAGGAAGGAAAAATGTGCTGGCTCCCTAGCATCTCTTCACCGGGTACCTTTTTTATTTTTAACTTTTCACTTTAAAATAATTATAGATTCACAGGAAGTTTCAGATATAAAACAGACAGTCCTATTTACCCTTTCCCAGTATCACCCCACAGTTCCATCACAAGACCACAGCACAGTGTGAAACCATCAAGCGGCACTGACGCATTGTGTCCTTCTCACACACATTCTGATTTGTGTAACCGCACTGCAGTCAAGATACCCAGCCATTTTCTTTAATGTGTCCACTTTACTGTGAAGGCTCTGAAACAGGAAAAATAATTATTACAGTGGGACTGCTGAGGTTGCAGGTAGCTCATACTACCAGGTTTCACAAAGAACACTTACGTGTTTGGGAGGAGTGAGGAAGGTTCTACTTGAAGCATGCCCTTTGGAATTTTAAGAGGATGTAAAATACCAGCAGCAGCAAATTCAGATTTTTCACATGTTCTGAAAGTTGTTTGACTGTGAAAAGTTCAACCGCAGTTGAACCAGTGATTTCAGGAAGGGTTGGATAAACAGGAGCCAGGCCTCAAGCAGCGTGGGGTGGGGGGAAGGCAGGCAGCTCACCTCCTTTGGGGCCCTGGGGCTGCACCAGCTCAGCCTCTCTCTGCCATGTTGGCCTGAGGGGCACCACACCCAAGGGGCTCTCCCACATCAAAGTGGGACCTTTAGTCTTGCCCTGGGAATGCTGAGATGTGAAAATAAGGCCAGCACTTCATCTGAGCCCTCTTCCCTCCTCTCAATAGGGTGGCATGAGATGGATACACAGAACCCCCTGTTTCAGCCCAGCCCGTCCGTGAACAAGATGGTAGCAGAGAAAAAGCTTGGCAAGAAGACGGGAGAAGGGTTTTATAAATACAAATGATGCACAGGTGCTCTGGCTCCGGGACGAGCCCTGTAAGTTCCACCAGCAGCCGCCCCAAACGCCCGCGGGAATGCCCTGGGGTCGGACCTGCTCCCACGCAGCACAGTCTATGCGATGTGCAATTTGATTGTAATCTGTCTGAAGTAATTATTTTCACGTAGCAGGGTTCTCTATTGAGAACGAGTTCCTTTTTTTAGTCTGTTCATTTCTGTGTATTTTCTAAAAAGCTTTACACCCTTGGTGCCTTGGAGCAAACATTTCTTTTGAACCTCGTCACTTTGAAAAACCATTGCCTGAATTCACACACTGAATTCACACACTTCCTCTGAGAGCGTTTAGGGGTCATCGCTGCCACTTGGAGGCGTTGGCGAAACCGTGATGTGTCTGTGACGCGCTGTAGGGAGCAGCGTTGCATCTCACCTTTGTGAGGTCTGCTACCTGCAGCTTTGAGCCTCTCCGCACATCCTGGGCACAACATAGTGTCCTGTCTCTATCCCACTCATCATCTGCTGGACTGGCAGGAACATCGCCATGCTCTTGGTTTGCAGGAAGAGGTTTCATTCATCTGAAATCTGGATGAATATGGTCTCTCTCTCTCTTTTTTTTTCCATGAGAAATCATTACTGCAAACTGCCTACAAATTGACTCTAATAAAATACAATCTTTTAATCTGTAAAAATTTGAATTGAAATAAACATGTATAATTTTAAATGGTAACATGCTTAAGTGATTACAAAAGTAAAGGTTGGTGATTTAGCCGAGAGCTGTGCCCCCACTGCCTTCGGTCTATTGCTGTTTAAAGCGGCAGTGGCGAGGAGGAGGTGTACATGTGGAGGTGTTTGTGGGGACCTGACTGTAGCCATCACTCCAGGTTTCTTGCCAATAAAATCATACTAAGGGCACAGAAAACAATTTTTAAGGAACATCTGCTTCTTTGCCAACAAAGGGAAATAATGTGACATAAGCTTCTTTAATCATTGTCTTTGAGAAAGTGTCTTCCAAGATAGAATTTTGAAGCTGGAAGGACATCAGAAACCCTGAGGCCCAGTGACCTCATTAACAAAGACCCTGAGTTATGCGCCCAAGGTCACCAGAAGTTTTGTAGCAGAGCCAGGATTAGAACTAGTTTTGATGATAAAATAAATACAAACTAGCACATTTGGGAATTTCAAATCCAGACTTTCAAACAGGACTGTCCCCAAAATGGGCACCCTTGTTTGCTGTCCTGGGGCATAAGTCTAATGGTTGAGAGATTGCCATCCCCACTCCCCACTTCATGATAGAAGGGGGCTTAGTAATTTTTTTTCTTGAATCTAACTATAGCATCATAGGAACATAAATATGTACATGCATTTCTACCACACAGAGACCCTGGTTTAGGGAACTTTTAGGTTATTCTTATAAAACATTTCCTAACGAGAAAAAGGAAGCACCTGCGGTGCCACCACGTTTCCATCACTAAGGGTCACCCTCGTGCCTGAGCCCTGTGCTCTCAGGCTGGCTCTTGGCCTTTGACCTGCGTCTGGCCTTCGGCGGGGCTTCATTTCCTTCTCACCGACCCAAGTGCCTACAGGATGTGGGCCTTTGTCCTGAAAATGGCAGGGCTCTTTCTTGACCCCTCAATTCAGGGAAGAGAGAGGACGGCAATGGGACCATCAGCCTGCCACGATGTGAGGGTAGGGCCACAGTGATCCTTTTCTGGCTGAGATTTTTATATGCACTTCTAGCAAGTCAAAAAGGGTGGCCTCTCAACATTTTTATCATTTTCAAAAAAATTTTCCATGCATCATGTTTGGGACCAGGAAGGAATGTTGAACATTTTCTTACAAAGAGGAGTTGATTATGGGTCCCCAGTCCCACCGAGAGCTCCCTTGGGGAAGATGGCCCAGCAGCCAGGACCAGCTCCTGCCCTTTGCTGAGTGAGGTCTACGCTGCAAACTGGACTGAGGAGGAACCAGAGGGCTGGGTGGCCTCTCCGGGAGCCTCTGAGCATAGCCATCACCCAGTCCAAGTTGGCTTAGCACGAGGGCGTTCTCTGAAGAATAGTTTTAATGCTTATGAACATGTCTTTGTAAAATAAAAACTGTGGCCCTTTAATGTTCATAAGATTCACTGTTAATAACAGTTTCTCAGGGGAAATGGTTGGCTAGCTTTTGACATCAATGGTAAGGTATGTTTCCAGTTCGGGGCCTGTTACGTGGTGCAGCGTGGGGCAAGGTGTGGCCAGATCCCGGAACTGCAAACGTGTACAGTTGGGGGTATAACGTGATTCCCCACTGGGTGTTGTAGAGTAAGTTTTCTGACTCGTTAACATGTCAACTTTTAGAAGCTCATTTCAGACTCAACCACTAATTGGTGGAGAGGATAGAACTCATATGTTAGTCACGGCTTACACAATACACTCCGCTTTCTCTCGTGGTTTTCACGTTACACTTTTCACACATTGAAACAAGTTTTTTTCTTGTCCCACCTTGATTTAATCCCTTTAACATTTCAACTTAAGTAACTAACCAATTAAGTCTACCAAAAGTCAAGGTGTGGCTAATTTTGTGGGACCAATTTTCTTGTAAACAGGCACTGGTGATACATAAATAGTAACCTACAATGTGCTTTGAACAATGGGAGCATTGCTGTTTTCAACCCATTTGTTTGTGTAAATTATATTTTTAAAATCAGTCTTAATATTTTGTAATCACAGTTTTTATTTCTACAGCAGAAATGTTAACTCCTGAAAGACAGAAAAATCCCGTCATTGGCATGAATTCAATGTTTTATCTAAAATCACCATCTGCAGCTGCTGCAGAATTAACCGGAATACATGATTTTTGGAATGAAACAGACTTGGGTTCTAATGCTCAGCCCGCTCTACCTGTGCACCCTCAGGGATTGACTTCTGGGTGCACCTGGCACATGGGCAAATAGTGCCCCTAGTCCACAGGGCTGGTGATGAAACAAAATGATGGCTGACCCAGGCTGGGGGTGGTGCTGTGTAGTAGGCTAATTGTGACCACCCCGCTCCTCTGCCCTATTTGGAAGGAAGCCAGAGTTCTTCACTGCCCGCAGGCTTACCAAGGCCTGGGTATTTCACACGTGGGGGGAGTGTGCTGACTATTGGGAAGGGCCCACGAGTCTTACAAAGGGGAGTCTTAGAAGTGAAGTGCAGGGCCGCCTGGTAAGAAGGTAAGTGGTGGAGCGTCACCCCCCACAGCCGCTCTGCAAGGTCTTCCCTGAGCTCCCTGGGAAGCTGGTCAGGCTGGTCGGCTACTCAGGAGGGAAGCGCGGCAGGAAAGCTCCCAGGGAGCTGCAGGGGTGGCTGTCACTTGGGCCAGTTACATTTGGTGAATGAATGGTAGACTGGATGATGTAAGACCCTGGAAGAACAAGTGTGGAGGAGAGAAGGTCCCAAGATTTTCCCAACGTGGTAGTTGGGGAAGTGATGCTGGACTATGAACAGAAGAAAAATTGGGTTTTCATCCGGTCATAATGTAGTTGGTCAAGGCAAAGCCCTCCTCGTGGTGGGACGATGCAGGCCTTGCTGGAGCCGGTGGGTGTCTGAATGGGGGTCTCCATGCCTCAACAAGATGCCTCAGCCTCCTACCTAGGATACCCCACCAGGGAAATGCAGTCGGTGTTTAGGCGACAGGGCCCAGAAGGCGGGGAACTGAGGAGCCAGAACCAGCGTGGGGAGGAAGACATGCTTGGACTAAGGTTTCTGTTTGGGGTTGTTTGAAGGACTGACTCCTAAATGCCTCTTTCTGGGGCCGTGTGGAGGTTTGGAGGCACATCTGGGAAGGTAGGTTGCTAGAGCTTTTGAGCCTCAATGCTCCAGTTTAGGGAGGGGGATGGAACCATCACGTGGATTTGTGGTGGCACCACTTGCTGTCTTGCTCTGCTGCGTCTGCAATCTGGTTCGAGTCCCGGGGAAGAGATAGCGGCCATCAGACTGCTCCCAGGTGAGCAGCTCTTGTTAACTGGTGTCAGGTGAAGGGTGGTGCACGAGGGAGGGAAGTGGTCAGGAGCTGAGTTACCCAAGCGCATCCTGGTCTGAGACCAACTACCCCTTCAGCACTCCCCTCTCTTGTGGGCTCTGCCAATGGCTGACATGACGTCCTTCAGTCCTAGGCCTATGGTAGTTATTAACACTTACGTTTTGATTTTTCTCTGCTGTCCTGCCTTTCCCGTTCAGTCTCCTGTGTGTCGGGGTTCTCTTGCTAGGAGAGAACTAGTTGATAGCATCCTTTTACTAAAATTACAGCTCTGTCCAATGCTGGACGATCAGGGAGGGACAGCATATCTCACTCCCCGACCTGTGGTTTGCAGCCCATCCCTCCCCAGGGACCACAGCCTTGGTGGGACTCTGCACTCCAGGGTTTCTGATCACCACTTGAAATTCCCCTTCCGTAAGGTACGAGGGGGGAAAGACTGAAGAGTAGAATAGAGACAGGCATCCAAAAGCTTCAGTAAAAGTTGGAGTGGCCACTTATGAAGAGGGTTGCATTGGCATTGAAAGCTCATGAGCCCAGCCAGTGTGTGGCTCAGTGGTTGAGTGTTCACCTATGAACCAGGAGTTCACAGTTTGATTCCTGGTCAGGGCATATGCCTGGGTTGCAGGCTCCATCCCCAGTGTGGGGTGTGCAGGAAGTAGCTGATCAATGATTCTCTCTTATCATTGATGTTTCTATTTCTCCCTTTCTCTCTGAAATCAATAAAAATATATTTTAAAATAGTTTTTTAAAAGAAAAAAGGAAACTCATGAAAACGGGCTAGTTTTTGTGAGGGCTGCTGGATGGGTTCCAGTTCTCTGGGACCAGACACCCGGGAAAGATGAGCCCAGCTGACTGGAACCTTAGAACCAGGGTAGGCACAGCCTGTGACGGATGAGACTGCCGCAGGCAGCCCCAGGAGCGCTGTGCAGGCCTTGCTCTGTGAATGCTCAGGGGGATGCGAGCTGGTGTGGAGGGCAAGCTGGGCTTTAAAACCAAGGGTTGCCTTTCTGCAATTGAACAGCAGGTGTCTGACCTAACTTTGGTAGAATCTATAACAACAAACAGGCCGACTGGTGGGGCTCCATTCTACTTTGGTGGCCTTATACCTTCTTCCTTTGGGAGAAAATATGGTTCAATTGAGAGATTCAAGTTAGAGATGGAAAAGAGGAAATGACTAATCTAATTCCAGTGGACTGCAAAGTGAAACAGTTAAGCAGTGTGATGGCCTACTCAGTTAAGCAGTGTTATTCAATCTGGCAAATCACACATTTCCTACCAATTTCTCCCATTTATTTAAGGGAAGTAAAAATTTTAATGAATTTAGCTGGTAACATCTTAAGCTATTACAGATTAAGAAAAATACTTAGTAATAAACACATTGGTGTAGATGACCCAGTGCAGTCCGAACCCTAATCATTTTCCGTAAGTATTTCCTTGATTTTTGGTCCAGACGGATTGGTTAGGCTTGGTTACCAATTGCTTCCATGGACAGAAGAAATATGTTCACATGTTCTATGGCTATAGGCAGTACAGAAACAAATTTTTTTTTTTACACTGAGCAAAGTATGTTTAATAACAAATTACAAAGCAGTTCAAGGGGAAATTCATTTAGTTATTTCCTATCTGGCAGGCGTCTCCTTTGTAGAGGTCAGTGGTCTCCTCATTTAGCCCACAGGGAGGCATGCCCAGAGGGGTGGGTGCCTGGCACCCGGCACTGGTGGGAGTGGGTGTTGTCCGGCTCTGTGACTCCAAACCAGGCCTTTCCTGCTGCACCACCCCCTTCCTAACATAGAGCTGGTTTTTAAAGTCCAAATTACTATCTAGCAACAGAATGCCTGTACATTCTAACACATGAGGTGGCGAGGAAGCTTGCAAACAGTGCAAACATTTTGCTGGTGCACCATTACTTCAGCATAGCCCAGTGGCAGGTGCTCAGTGATATGTACTGAATGAGGGTGCCGGGCATTTCTCTTACACCAGTTGCTGTGCCCTCCCCCAATGCTGCCTATGATAAACAACATTAGCATTGTTTCTCAAACAGGGCAATAAGTGAATAGCCGGTGTTCCCTTGAGTTCCTCAAGTTTTACCTTAAATTAATTCTATATTACTTGATATGTATAAAGTTCTAACTTGGGTTGTCTTGTGTGAGTAATGTTTATTTTCAATAGCTGCTCTTGTACGCCCTTCCCCTAGCCTCCCTCACCACCACTCCTGGCAGCAGAGGAGGAGAATATGGGTTTTCCCATTAAAGAGGTACGGAAGTTTAGCAGCTTCCAAAATGGTGCCCACTAAGTGAGAGCCAACAAAATCAATGATCTTATTTTCCCCCTAATACACTTATGTAAGCATTTAGAATCACATCCTTCTATTCCTATGAAGATGCTTAATTGCAAACTACCCTATTACAAAGCAGTTCAAAGTTTTGTGTGTATGTCTGTTTGTATCCCTGGAAGTTAAGGCAGCTCCCAAAATTCTCAGCATGAGAGAGAATATCCCATGGGAAATAGGGTAAATGTAGTTTGTACAACTACTGTCATGTGGAATTTGCTTCCCTTTTCTGCCAGAACATGCGTTGCTCCCTCGTGATTTTTCTCCTTTAAAAGGAAAGACACACAGACATCTTGTTATTGCTCCTGGGCCCTGAGTAGAGGTTTTCATATTGTTGCAGCCTTAGACCAAACTATAGAGGGAAAAAAATATTGTATTTGGGACATCTGCAGTCAAGAACCTGTTCAAAGGCTCCTTCCAGCTAAATGGGTCCTTGCCAGCAACCCTAGCAACCAAACAAATTAAACCAGGAGAAAACACCCCTTCTAAGGGCCCGTGTGCCAACTGTGGCCTCACAGAAAGGCTGGTTCCCAGAAAAAAAGGCGGGCCATTGTCCTCCTCGAGGCACGCCATCAGCTCTGAGCCTGCTGCAAGGAAGAAAGCCAAGTCACCCAAGACCAGCAGGAGCAGTGGCTGGAGGAGGCCCTCTGCCCAGCTGTCCAGGATAGCTTCCCTTGGTCTGTACCTCCAGGGGCTCTTGACTCTCCTTCCCCAGAACCCGCTGCAGCAGAAAGCAGGATTTGGGCTGAATGGGCCAGGCTTCAGCACTGTGCATTGACATCAAAGTTCTCTGGGAAAAGTTATCCTGAAAGCAAAATAAAAAATGAAGAGGGGCCCTAGCCAGCTTGGCTCAGTGGCTAGAAGGTTGGCCTGCAGACTGAAGGGTCGCAGGTTCTATTCCAGTCAAGGGCATGTGCCTCGGTTGTGGACTCAGGGGATGTCAGGGAGGTAACCAATCTATGTGTCTGTCTCGTATCGATGTTTCTGTCTCTCCCTCTCCCTTCCACGCTCTCTAAAAAGTCAATGGAAAAATATCCTCAATGGAAAAACAAGAAGAGGGGACTGGGTTTGGGGAAGGAGCCACTGGCTCAGAGAGGATGCAAACAACCCATTTCTTTCAACATTGTTACTCATTTTTTGTGTGTGAAAATCGTGGAGGGGGAACCCATGGAGAGGCTTGCGCAAGGCTCGATCCTCAGCTCTGTATCCTTGCTGTCTACTTAATGGACAGGCTTTTATTCGTGGATTTATTTCTAAGATCCAGAAAAGCTGATTCATATCTTGCTACAACCCCTCCCCACAATAAAAGTAACAATGTCACCTCTTACATTATTTTGTTGGATTTTCTAGTCAACTCCTGAAAAAAGCATGGTGGGGCTTCAGGTATAACCACTTGGTTGATGTATATTAAAAAAGCTCAGATAATTTTCAAATGAATATGAAACCTTTATAAAAAGTAGGTCCCCTGAACATAAAATAGACATTTTTTCCCTGATTCAAGTTAGGACTAAATGAAGAGGAATTGGCGAGATTCCAGAGGATAGTAATAAAAATGATTAAAGGACTGATGATGAAAGGTTCAAGGAGTTGGGATTACTTAGCCTGGAGAAGAGAAATTTGAGGGGTGATTTAATGGCAATCTTCAAGTACAGTATGTGGAGGGTTATTACAAGTATGGTAGCCAGCTGTTCCCCAGCTGTATTGAAGGTTGAAAAAAAGAGATAGGATTTCAGCTAAAGACTTAAGTTAGACCAATGGTATGAATGGTCCTCATGCTATCTCAATGGATGGGAAACCATCGTGGAAAATCATGAAATACTGACGTTTGAAGCGCAAAATGTGTATTTTTGGCTAAGTCAGATACCAACCTATGTGCTAGTAGTGTAACAAAAGGGAGAATTCTAGAATACAAACTCGATACTGGGGAAATGTTGACTTTGGGGAGACTAGCGGGAGTTAAAACCTTCCTTCGGCACAGGGACACCTTGACCTGGGGACCCAGTTTGAGAAGCAATGAGCTATGAAGTGGAAAGCGTGGCACACCTGCAGACATGGCAGCAAGCTGAGGGTGGAGCCCACGGCGATGTCTGAGGGGCTCGAGAAGGGAATCAGTCCCATCCGAATCCTGGGGACCCTCTTCTTCCCATTGGCTCTGACTTTGTCTACACCTGGGAAGGAGGTGGAGGGGCCCACTCCGTACAAGCTCCTTGGAGGTGTACCTTTAAAGCTGCATCAGCAGTGCCCCTCAGTCGGGGACAGAGCAGCTGTGGCCTGGCCCGTGGAGTTAGTTCACCATCACCAACTCCAGATGATCAGGAACTTCACGCTTTAAAAAAAAAATTACACTTTAAAAAATTTTATTACAAAGCTTCTTTTAAAAAATGCTCAGCACGTTAACGCAAACTGGAATGACAAACGTTAGATGACAGTTTGGGGCAAAGGCTGTGCCTTGCTATTTAAAAAAAAAAAAGGGTACATCAATGATCATTTTAACAACTGGCATAAAATCCCACTAATTGGCTAATAAAAACAGATACAAATACAGAACATTTAAAGTAATAACAATTCAAGTGCTGGGCTTTTTACAAGAAGGGGTGAGAAGGAAAGAAATGAAAATTCACTGCAAACTGGACTACTGAAAGTATCTGTTAAGGTTTACCATTAAAAAAAAACAAAAACGAGATCCGAAGAAAAATAAAATGGAATAGCACTGCCGACTGCGACCAGCAGAGTGGACGTGGCCACTTACTGGACAAGATGTTGCCCAAAAAACAGTGGCTTCTTTTCAGTCCCTTTTTATTTCCAACTTTTTCAGATCTTTGAATTTTACTTAAAAGCTCATAGCTAGCAAAATATACAAGAAAATTAAAACTAAAAAGTGTAAATTAAAAAAATATTCAAGTTTAAAAAAAAAAGGAAGCAAACTTGATCCTTTTGCGCTGTTAAATAAAAGCTTCAGGAGAAAGGCAGAGAAGGAAAAGTGAAGACGGAGACATAGAGGGAACTCGGCCACGCGTTCCCTCGGGGGCGCTGACGGCCACGCTGGCTGCTGGCTCCAGGTGCTCGAGGCCCGCGGGGGGCAGCCAAGTCACCATCTTTGCCAAGAGGTGACAGGTATGGATGCAAGAGGCTCTGGGAAGTGCACGGCGGACACGCGGGGAGGAGAGCAGCTCAGCGGACCCAGGGCCTGCTGGCATTCTCATGTGCTGCTGAATTTTCTTTTAAAAAACTTTTTACACTTTATTTTGGACCTTGGCTCTTGCAGTGGATGAAAGGGGTTCGGCAGTGATTGTCTCTGTGGATCAGTGTCTCTAGCGGTGACCTCAGGGTGAAGGTGGTGCCAGTTCTCCTCTGGGGTCGGCTGGGCAGGCCATGGAGACAGTCTGGGTTTCAACAAGCTTCCATCTCCAGGAGGGGTCCCGGGGCCGCCGCCTTGGCTTTGCACGTTGGGAATGAGCTTCGTTTTCCACCTCAGGAAGGAACACAGGAGATGCTGTTAATGAGACTCTGTCTAAGGCCTGGACAAGACTTTCACCTCTACTGAACACAGGACATGACTTAGGATCTCTGCGTGGAATGAATCCACTCTGCTGACGTGGCAATGGCTACTCAAACTGCCCCATGGTAGCCCCGTAGCCCCAGACTACGTGAGAGGTAAGTGTATTTTATTGAAATATTTATTTTAGTTCCACGTACGTATATACATGTATAGGTTATGATGTGAAATGCACTTTTAAAAAAATCCATTTAATACATTGGATCACGGACAAACATGAACTGTGGTGGGCAATGGCCACATAAGGGGAAGAGTTGTCCTCTAAAGTGTTTGGGTATTCTGTGCACTGTGGGGATCGGCTGTGTGACTGTCCTACAAAGGACTCACCCCTGCTCCCATCAGCCCTTGCAGGCACACGCCCACCGCCAGCCCCTGCGACTGGCACGTGCTCCGTCCACCACTCAGTCCACTGCGCATAGGCCTCTCCAGTCTCACTGCAGACTTACAGTCCTCTCGTTTTTTTCTTCCCGATAACTAAGATCTCTAATGTTAGCCTTGGTTTGTACACTTGACAAGTGTTTGAGTAACTGTTGTTTGATATTGCTGACGATAATGACTTTCACAAAGGATCCCCAAATCCTAAAATGAGATTCTTTTAAGCAACTAAAAATAAAATATAAACGCTGTACCAGGATGAGACAAAGATGCAGGGAAAGTGAAAGCATGCCGAAGTTTGGTTCCTTCACCCGGGAAGGAACCTGGGGGCGCCACCCTGGTCAGGCGATCTGGGTCCCTGGCCATCGCAGATGAATCCCAATATTCGTGTTTGTGCTGTCCTTGTTACCAGAAGAAGTTTTCTTCAAAAAATTAATTCTAACAGTGAATTTCTTGATGCTTTTTGAGTGGAGAGAGACTTAGAGGAGAAATAGAAGGAAGCTTTGAAATAGTTTCATAATGAAAACTGAACTTGGGGTGGGAGGTTGCAGTCTGTCAAGTGCTGTTCACGGAAGGAGAGTGCTCCATGGAGTGGGGACCGGGAGGGCAGGCGAGGCCAGCGCCTGAGGTTCAGGCCTGTGAGCCTGGTGCGCGGTGAGCCTGGGGAACACTAGCTGCTCCTGGGATGACCGGCCTCAAAAGGACTCATCGAAACTGCGCAGAAACTATCTATCTGGGTAGTTACTGAAAATAGAAAGCAGCGACCAAACAGAGGGCAGTTAGCCACAGAGTGCTGTCCACTGAGGACAATGTCAATGCCTGTCCTCCTGCCAAACGCCCCTTTCCCGTGTGACAGGAAAACACTGCCGCCTTGTGGTTTTCTAATGTGTGCGGACGGCCTGCAGCCCTGGGCTGCCGGAGAGCAATTCCAGCATGACAGCAGGGCTGCATCTGGGAATGGCTGAAGGCATTTCCCCAAACCTAAATAGGATTCATTAAATTGATTGTGGCTGCCAGACAGCTAAAGGGCATCTTAACCTATATGTTATTGCCTCCTACTGGCCAAACACCTGAACAGCCGTAGGCTAATTCTTCCATTTCTGACAATGGACTCTACCAAAAACCCTGACCCTTTGAAGTGTATATCTCTGCCTCGCCTCAGGACAAATTGTGTTAATAAAAAGCATGAGGTCCTGAGATGAGGAGACCTAAGACCCGAGATCTTAGAACTTAGCTCCTTTACTAAGCTCCTCTGACCCCCAAATGCCTTTCAAAATTATGTTTGGTCTCCGGACTCCTCCTTTATCTACGCACAGCCTTCTCCAGATTGCTGAACCCTTCTTGATGCTGCAATAAGAACCCCAGCACTGGGCCAGGCTCGTGCAGCGGCGGATGAGCCGGCCTCAGATCATCTGCAGGCTGAAGGAGACACACTGTCCCTCTGTTGGGATCCGTCCCTCATCCCAGCCACAGTCTGACTATGAGGTCATGAGGTCAAGACCTCCACGGCCCTGCGGTGGCCCTACTCCTTGAGCAGGGCTGGACACCTGCCAGTCTGTAGCACCCCCACTTCGGCTCTCTGAGGCGCCCTTTCCCCTCTGACCTCACCCCAATGGGCCGCCTCCTCTCCTCCTGAGCTGAGCACAGCACTAACACAAGTGTCAGAACAAGCCTGGCTGTCCAGGGGGCCGTCCACCACAGGGGTAACGTGCACCTCCCGAAGGAATGTCGGCATCTGACGAAGCCGTTTCTTCCCCAGGTAGCCACACGCTTCCCCGCCGCTGATTCATCCTGTGCCCTCCCTCAATTCCTCTGGGAAAGCTGGCTTCAGAGTCCTCTGTACAACGGACAAAAAGCAGCTCGCCCCCACCGGGACACTTTCCTAACAGTGGCACGAACATTAAGTACATGGGCAAAGAAACTGCCTCAACTCTCCGGTATGGCGGTCCGAACCTGGTTGCTCCTATAAACACAGGGCTGTCAGGGCAGACCAAGTCTTACCTCCAAGAGGCACCAAAGGGGGCTGGCAGGGTTGCTTCACTGATATAACACTGGTCAAATCAAGAGTCTTTTCAAGAAACCACAGGCATGGCGCTGGGAGACTAGAGACTTCCCACATCTAAGGCTCCACTGGGGGCTGGGCCAGGCCAGGCGAGCCCCGGCGCAGCCCAACCCACCAGTGAAATCTGTGCAATCAAAGCCGCAATTAGACGCCCACTTCAAAGGGAGCCAGGGAGCCCTCTGTGTGTGTCAGAGCTCAGGCTCCTCCAGCGGGAGTCACTCCCGAGGGCGGGCCCTCTGGACAGTGGATTCCCAGGAGGCACAAGGCGACCGCCTCCCCCAGCTGAAACCCATGATGTTCTCTCTCCTGGACCAAACACCAGTCTTGACAAAATATCCCACTAACCAGATGGAACCAGAAGCCCAACGGTTTCAAGATGGAGGGAGAACCAGCACTGACTCTGAGGCGTGAGAGCTTTCTAGGTTTGACTCAGAAGTGAAGAGAAAAGGGGTCATTCCTGCTCCATCAGCTCTAACAGGGGAGTCTACGAAGCTGATGCTTTGCCAGCCCACACCTTCCCCAGGGAGGACGCATGTGAGAGGGACGCTCTTCCGTGGGGTAGCGGAGCGGGGCTGTAGGAAGATGAGAAGACCTGCCCCAGCCCCTTGGTGTCATGTAGTATCATGTCCTTGCTCAGAAATGGTGAAGAAGGTTCAAAGATTGGAATAAAAAAAAACCCTTCCTTCATCCTTCACCCAAATGTGACTAGCAAGGAACAGGAACTGCAAATGTTCTAAGGTTATGGCATGAAATCCGAGGAGAGGTGCCTGTGAGGTGAACAGAGGCAGGTTTGAATTGCGAAGTTCGCCTTACAGCAGCACACTGCACACCTCACGCCAACTGTCGAAGTTTCAGCCCTGCCGCAGGGCAAACTGACAAAAGCCTGTGATTTCAGGGCGTGAACTCCCGCCTTGCGCAATGTCATGTATGTCAGGCGAGACGTGCCTCCTTCCAGAGCAGGAAGCAAGCAGGACGGAGCTAGTCCGGCCGTGGTTTCAGAGGAGGCGGAGGCATACGGTCATCAGGGGGCAGATCCCAGGTGACCCCCAAGAGAACCCAGGCCTCCCGGCTCCCTGTGGGTCACAGCCTTGCTGATTCCGAGGAGGCCTTGTCTGCAAGAAGCGGGTGAGGGGGAAGGAAAAGCAATGCCCGCCAAGCACGGGTGTGCCAGGCACTGGCAAGTACTTGACATGTTCAGTGTCATGTAATCATCACTTACAGATAAGGAAATGGGGGCTGGGTGAGGTTAAGCAACATGCCTGAGGTCACCCCCAACAGGTGGCAGGATTAGCTTTTGAGCCCTGAGCATATGTTCTCTCCACCACACCTTTCTCCTCAGTCTGTCAAAAAGAACAAAGCAGCTTCCTGCAGTGCACGGACAGCTCTGGCAGAACCGCCCCCCTCACCTGGCTGTCTGTGAACCTGGCAGCTTCGGTTCCAAAGAACACAGCTGAAGGTGAGAACGTGGCAGAGCCTCAAGCTATCACAGTGCTGGCAAGTTCACACCTACAAACAGCACAAACTACCCTTCCTCATCAGCGCAGCTGCCACACACCAACTGGGCCCCATGCACTTTTCAATTATATATTATTTAAATAAGCTTCTTCTCATTCCAGATCCACATAATGTCAGAAGGCGCATATTACTGTCCAAGAGGGGTAGAGTCTCAGGCAGAAAAGGAAGGCACAAAATATTGTAAAGATCAAATTTTAAAACAATTTTTTTTAATCCTCACCCAAGGATCTGTTTATTTTTAAATTGATTTTGAGAGAGAGAGGAAGAGGGTGATAGAGACTTGGATGTGAGAGAGAACTTGGATCGGTTGCCTCCTGCGTGCAACCTGACTGGGGATCGAACCTGCAACCTAGGTATGTGCCCTGACAGAGAATCAAGCCCACGACCGTTTGGTGTACCAGAAGACACTCCAGCCAACTGAGCCACCGGCCAGGGCAAGAGCAGAGTTTTAAAAATCCAACATGACAGGGGTCATTAAGAATATTGGCCAACAGCACCAATTCCTCATTAGCATGTACTATATATGTCACATATGTGCACTGTGGAATAATGATAGGAGGTATGAAGAAATATTTAATTTCCACGTATTCTGTTGAAGAAGGCAGAGCTACACCCAAAAGAGTTAACCATTACATGCTTTGTTAACTTAAATAAAAGGCAAACCTAGAGTTCTCTGGGAAACCCCCTTATTCAGAAGGGCTGATTTACTTTATAAATCCAGATGGCTCAGTGAGAAAAGCTTTCTGATTAAAAAGAAATGTGTCCAAAATACTTTTTTTCTATCAAACATTCTGTGCATTGATCTTTATTCAATTTCATGGACAATACCAAGTATTACGTGTCTTATGAGGGTTGAATGAGCCTCACACTTCTCTCCCTCCTATATTTTAATGGCACGTGATCAACATTGAGAGCCAAGGGTCTGGTTCCCCATTTCTGTTGCCCACGGCAACTCGCACACAATGCCAGCTCTTTGGGCCAGGAAAGAAGGAAGAGGGATTGATGGCAAGGACACCGCAGTACAGCCAAGATTTCAAAGGCTTTCACCAGGTGGGCAACCGCGCCCCCACCCCCCGCCCCCCACCCTCCCAGTGTCTTCCCTAACGCATGGCTGTCCAGATAAAACCGCCCTGTCTGCTGAGCTAACAGGCAGGGCCGCAGCGACTGCAGAGCTGCAGTGCACACCTGTGGGCTGCTGCCTCGCGCTCCTCTCATGTGCACTCCTCACACCCAGGCTAGAGCAGTGAGCCCTGACAGCACCTGTAAGGCGTGACCACCTCCTCTGGCCACAGCTGACGACGGGTCGGGCAGAAGTCTGTCTGAGGGCGCTGGGCCGACCAGAGCCCTCCCCTGGAGTTGGAAAGAATCACCATCCCTTTGGGAGACGGAGGTTGTAACAACACCTAAGCTTGGGAGTTCTGGCCTGAGGATCAAAGAACTCAGGAAGTCAATCTGCAGGAGGGAGAATGGAGCAATTGTCAGGGAGGGACGGACGTAAGAGGCAGGAAGAACCTTTGGACAGCTTTCCCAGGCCACCCACCCGCTAGTCCTCTCCTCAGCCCAACTGTCTGGCTTCCACGAGATGCTCCTGTTTCCTTAAAATAGATTTCCTGCCCTGCTCACGCTAGCATGGGTTCTTGCGTTCCTTGTGACCTCGAGGTGCCCGCAGCAGCGCAGCGCGCAGAAGGCATCCTGCAGAAGGGGCAGGATCTGAACACCCGCAGTCCACATACGGCGTGGCCCAGCCAGTGCCCCCAGGCAGCGTCTCTATTTAAGACGGTGTGACCAGGCCTGTCCTTACTTGCAGATGTCACTTTCCTTATTGAATGTTCTCACCATGGAGTCCCTAATAAGGAACATTGTAGTCAAGTGTCAGCTGGGACAAGTTTAGCAGGGATTGTGGGCAAACAAGAGGAGGGAAGGCACAGGCAGGCCACCATCTCACGGCATGCCCAGGGCAGGGGCTGAGCGTGAGCCTCTCCAGGCCACCGAGACCTCTACTTCCTGCTCAGAGTAAACTGTCGGTCCTGACAAGGCAAATGACATGCTACCAGGATCCGAGCGCTGAGGAAATGGCAGAGGTGCCCCTGGGCAAGGCCTCCATTTGAAGGACCAGGCAGGTGGAACAGGTGCACACGTTTTCCCAGGACACGCTGACTCGGGCCCACGGGAGCCGCGCAGCACCACTATCTTTATTCAATTTCATGAACAATCAGCCCAGCTGGTGTAGCTCAATGGTTGAGCTTCCCTTTCCAAAAGCCCTCAATGCCCGTGTCCCCTGCTCAGTGCCTGACACACTCAGTGCCTAAGTGTATATTAAAATATTCCCTCTAATTAATTTTCTTTCCATGTGCACGAATCCGTGCACCAGGACACTAGTCTGAAATAAACGTTTTTCTCAACAAGACCACTGAAAATATCTAGTCCACTCTCTGACTCCAGGGCAGGGTACTCCTGGTTTCAGGCCAGGGTCCTGAGAGACCCAGGCCCCAGTACTATCACCCGCCCTGAGGATGTCTCTGTTCCACTCTGTAGTCAGGCTGCTCTGTAGGGAGGCCTCACAGGACCCAGGGACCCCAGGTTCCCCGTCCCTAACCACCTCGCCAGGCTTGCAAATACCACCATCAAACAGAAAGCTAGAACAATTTTCTTAAACATATAAATCCAAGCACTGCACAAACAGCTATTGCATTCTATACTGTACTAAAAACTACCTCCCCTACATACCTCTTGGCTCCAGAAAAATAAAGGTTAAAGTAAAAACACTTTAATTTTTCAGGTTAGCGAGTATACGCGATAAAGCCGAAAGCAGGTGTGTCTGTACCGAGCGCCTGTGTGCATCTGTGTCTGCATTGAACCGGAGGTTTTATGCTTTTTTAGAGATAGCATGTTTCTACTTTTAAACTAGTTCTTTGAGGTTATATAATCAAAGAAAATACATCAAAATATCACTAGAATATCTTCTCAGACTACATAATTTTAAGATGGAGGGCTTTTTTGTTGGTATTTTGCTAAAGTTACTAACCAAGTTGTGAAGTTACATTTTTAAATTAGTAAACTCAGAATGACAATCCTCTCTAAAAAAAATTCTAATTCTTGGCTTCTTTAATTCCATATGAATCTTGATTAGCTCAGGAAAGGAAATTCAGTCTTTGAGGATAATCTCTGACTTCTGACAAACTCTTGAGATGTTACCTGTTCCAAATCAAACATGAACCAAAACACTGGAAGCTCACAGCAACTTGATCCCTGTTCTATCAAACCCAAGAATTCCCTCGTGACAGAGCAGCTCAAGTGCTGCCTCTTCTAGGAAGCCTTCCCCGATCTCACTCTGATTTACCTACTTCCTGTTCTCTTTATGCTTACATAACGCACTGCATGCGCCTCCTTCCTAGCACAAAGCATATTATTTTCTAATTACCCATTTGTACATCTGCATCTTCTTAAACTGGGAGCACGCCAGGAAGGGACAGGGCTCAGTTAGCAAGGACCGCCCCCCCCCCCGCCCCCCCCCCGCCTCACTGCCTAATGCAGTTCTTGTAGGAGTCGTCCTCACTGTATATTTGCAGAGAATAAACAAACGATTAGCCCAGCTGGTGTAGCTCAATGGTTGAATGTTGACCTATGAACCAGGAGGTCCCGGTTTGATTCCCGGTCAGGGCACATGCCCGGGTTGCAGGCTAGATCCTCAGTGTGGGGTGTGCAGGAGGCAGCCGATCAACGATTCTCTCTCATCGTTGATGTTTCTCTCTCCCTCTCCCCTTCCTCTCTGAAGTCAATAAAAATATATTTTAAAAAGGAAACAACAAAAAACACACAAATGATTGGCATTCATGATACTTGCCTTCCAGTTGGGCCTGAGGAGAACATGTGCAGTCTCATCCCCTGTGGCCCTGTGCTCCCAGCATTCCCACAGCCCAACAGCTAAGGATGAACTGGGCTTTCGTGAAAGACCCACAGCTTGGGAATCACTCCAACCTAGAAGAATGTCTCTTACAGATCCCACTGCTAATTGTCCTGGAAGCTGTGGCAAGGTATAGCGACGGGGTGAAAGCCAGTTCTGTGTTTCAGCACGATTTCACCAGAGTAAACACTCTTCTCCTAAGACCCGAAGTGGAAGCACACGGGAAACGGGGACACAGCTGGGGGCACAGGAACTGCTTAATCGCCAGGTTGTATCTCGGTCTGCATGAGGCGACTGCAGTGGCATTTCCCATCAGAAAAAGGGGAAGCTTTAAATGAAACCTATCTTTTGAAGAGTAGAAACACAAGCTTCCAGAGGGCTTTTTGGTTCGCTGAAGAGAGCCTTTTCCTTGTTAGCAGGGCATTTTCCTTTGAGTTGATGGTTCCATACTAGTTCAGAGTCATGAGAGTCTCTAGCGTTTGAGCAACAGACACGGATGAAAGATTTTCTTTAAGGACACCAAACAGTGTTATGTTTCACTGAGTACATAAGAGAAATAAACCATCTCAAAAAAATATCTTCCGGCCCAGCCAGTGTTGCCCAGTGGTTGAGCACTGACCTGTGAGCCAGGAGGTCAGGGTTCAACTCCAGGTTGGGCGCATGCCGGGGGTGCAGGCTCAATCCCCAGTAGGGGGTATATAGGAGGCAGCTGACCAATGATCCTCTCTGATTGATGTTTCTATCTTTCTCTTCCTCTCCTTTCCTTTTTGAAATCAATTAAAAATAAAACACACACACACACACACACACAAACTCTTCCTGTTGCAGTCAGGACATCTCCCCTGCCTGGACCCTGTGCTCCATCAGCTTTACCTGACTATAGAGAGGAGCAGCAGGACTTAGCTAATACTCCGTTACTTCCCTTCAGAACTGAAGACCAGCCGTGGGAGCTTTCACATCGCACTACCCGCATGATTGATTCTAATCACGTGTTTTATCTGTCTTCGGTTTGTATCTAAGGTGAAGCCAGCACTAGCATGACTCAAGACTGTCAAATGGAGCCACTTGATCATGTCAGCGGAGAATCAAACCCATGGAAGCAGAGCATCCAGGCCCTGGCCTGGGGAGATGGGGGTAGGCAGGGCAACCTTTGCAGGAACAGAACACAGCCACCGTGGGTACAAGGCATCCGAGATCACACAGGTGTGTAATGGTTACAAACCACCCAGGCACAGAATGCAGACTGCAGACTAGTGAATATAAAAGAGACCTGAGTCTCTCTGACAACACTGGGAGGCAGTGCAGACCACGGGGAGCAAAGCAGACTAGGAAGCTGGTCGGAGCCCTCTCAGTCCTGCCACGCGAGGAGCCAGAGGCACACTGATTGGAAATGACCCGCCCCAGGCCCCACAGCTTACTCAGGGGTGACGTGACGGGCGGGGGCCTCACTCCTAGTCCAAGCTCCTCCTGCAACACAAGCCTCTCTTTCCTTGTTTTTCCTTGCTTTGCCACTGCTCTATTTCAGAACCATACACACAACACCCTCCATTTCTCAGGGGTGACAACTGTGTCCCCAAGTGTTACATCCTCAGAAAGACCCTTTCTGAGCAGCCAGCCTGAAGCAGACACCAAGCCCAATCCCCGCTTCATTTTGATTACAGCGCATATACTTCCCCATTCATTCTTCATCAACCACCCGGCACGCAGCAGTATGAGCACCGTGAGAGCAGGGAGCTCCCGCGCCTCCTCCAGCAACTCTACTTCCAGGTCTCTCACAGCCTGGCTTCCGTTGGGTGCTCAGTGCCTGCTGAATGATGACGAAACAAGTCAACTACTATACCTATCACAGTTCCTGAATTCCTAACACAAAGAGAAGGTGGGGGAAGAGCAGAGATATTATTCGTAATTTACTGAAATCTTTATGAATGCAAGTCTTAGCTCCTTTCTGTTCTCTCTATATATTTTTTTATATTTATATATGTATATATTTTTTATTGATTTCAGAGAGGAAGGGAGAAGGAGAGAAAGAGAGAAACATCAATGATGAGAGAGAATCATTGATAGGCTGCCTCCTGCACTCCCCCTACTGGGGATTGAGGCCTCAACTCAGGCATGTGCCCTTGACTGGAATCGAACCCGGGACCCTTTAGTCCACTGGCCGATGCTCTATCCACCGAGCCAAACCAGCTAGGGCTGCTCAGTAATTCTTATCAAGGGACCACCAGCGCAGCTCTCCGAAGCAGGACAGTGAGGGGACAGTGACTTCAAAGGCTGAAGGACGGCCCAGCAGCCAGGGGAGCCCCACCGTCTGGAGCCCCACAAGCAGCTGGTGGGAATTTTGGCTGGAAGAGGGTGGGAGCCACTTTATTTTGTTTTCTTCTGGGACAAGAAAGCACAACGATAGTTATGACTTATTTTTTAAAAAAAGTTGTTTGGGATACACTCACTCTAGGACACAAACTCTGCTTAATCTTCTAATGGAAAATACTAGGTAATGTTAATCAATAAGGACACAAAACAAAATACAAACTCTGAAATATAGTAATACATTTTCCATGGTTTTTAATAGAAACAGCATTAGAGATTTGGATGCAAACAGAAGGTGGAGCAAGTCTGTGAAGGTCAGTCCTCAGCACACTGCACCTTGGAGGATCTCCCCTTTGGGGGAAGAGCACAGAAGGAAAGACTGCTGTCCAGACCTGCGTCAGTACTTAAAAGGAGTGCAAAAAATCCCACACGAGCTCGTGTGTGTGATGGTTACTAGAATAACTTCTATTATGATAGAAGCCATGAGCCTCTGGAGGCAGGGCCGGTGATTAAGTCACCTTTCTGCTCCTTGCTCCTCATCACCAAGTGGGGAGGCCTCAGAATAGGTCCTCGGATCGTAGCTGTCAGGCTGAATTAAAGATGAGCATCTGTGACATTTTTTGGATTCTTTGTTTGGACACCTCGATGCAGGAATGGCCCTCTTTTCACTCAGAGAAAAGCCTGCCTCTCTGCATTAGTTTAGAAGAGTTGTGTTTTAAATGATTTTGAGAGAGATTTGTTGTTCTATTCATTTATGCATTCATTGGTTGATTCTTATATGTGCTCTGACTGGGGATTGAACCCACACCTTCCTAGGTGGGGACAATGCTCTAACCAACTGAGCTACCTGGCCAGGGTTAGAAGACTTTTGATATCACAGAACTACGGTGATGGGATTCTGAAGAACCTGGGAATCTGAGTAAGATCAGGGAGTTGCACAGAGGAGAGAGCACCTGAGTCGGGTCTCAGTGAGGGTGGAGGAGGAAGGCAGGCACCTGTGGCACAGAAACAACTGCAGGTGGCAGGTGTTACCATCCCCATTTCATAGATGAGGAGAACGAAGATGAAAAAGCTGAAGTAGAGCCCTGGCCGGGTGGCCCAGTTGGTTGGAGCAACATCACATGCACCAAAAGATTGCAGGTTCAGTTCCTGGTCAGGGCACATACATAGGTTTCAGGTTCAATCCCCAGTCAGGGCACGTTCAGGAGGCAGCCAACCAATATTTCTCTCTCACATTGATGTGTGTGTCTCTCCCTCCCTTCCTCTCTCTCTAAAATCAATAAAAAACATATCATTTGGTGAGGATTAAAAAAAAAAAAGCTGAAATAGATTGCCCAGGCAAAAGGTGGATTTAAAATTCAGATCTACTTGGTTCCCAAACCTCTGCTGGCTCCGTTGGGAAACTCCATTGACATTTCAGCACCAAAATGTAGTTCTAAAGACTAAGTAGGAGTCACCTGGTTCTAGTCAAGAGCCAAATGGTCTGCAGGCCAGCGTTCCACTCAGGCACCCGGCCCTCCAAGCACAAGGCAGTGCGTGCAGCAGCCGGCACCCACCTGGGAACCGCTAGTAATTCTGCCTGGCCTGAGCACAGGACTCACAAGACAGGCGGGAGGGCAGGAGGGGCGGAGAGCGAGCGGCTGAAGGCTGAACTCTGAGGAGAGGGGAGAGGTGGGGCAGCACTAAGTGGTTTGCTCTTGATCCTACGGGCGGTGAAAAGCACCGACTGTTTTAGTTGGGAAGTGACATAATCAGTCTGTGTTTGAGCAAATTCCTCTGGAAACTGGCAGGAAAATGCCCCAAAGGCTACTGCAATAATCCGATGGAAAGTCTGTGCTCCGAGCTGGGCTGTGGCAGTGACAAGTGAGAGAGGAAAGCCACACAGACCCAAGAGAGAGAACGGACAGCACCTGGATGTGGCTGCTAGACAGACAGCAGAATCCAAGGTGGCTCCTTCGAGAACTGTCACTGGGAGAAAATGCGGACACACTACGTTTTGAAAAACTTAGCAAAGACCAAGTCAGTGTACAAGGCAGGTTCCCTGGGCTGGTGGTTATGTGGTCAAAAATAATTTTAGAGCAAAAAGACATGAGATGAGTATTACTTGCAAATAGTAGAGGGAGATCTAGCAATGGTTACCAATGAAGAAAAATCCTGGTAGCAGAATACAATTAATCAAGTAAGTAGTCCCCATGACAGGTTTAATAAGTAAGTAAGTAAATAAATAAATAGAGCACATCTTTCTCACGAGAAACAAAATGAGTAACTTTTAAGTATCTGTGTGTCATCTCAATTGAAAGGAAGCCCTAGAGAGCAGAAGGAGCCGAGCTGAGACAGAATGGCCTGGGCTCCTCACCTAGCCCCGGGTGCGGAGAAAGACCGCATTTTGCTTGCTGGTTTGTGTTGTTGTTTGTTTGTTTTTTAAGGAGGCAGATTTGCCACTCCGAGTAAGGAATGGCTGAGAAGAGAGTCAGGGAAAAGGCGATGGAGAAAGATTAAAGGGGCAGAGCAGGAAGAAGGGGAGAGATGAACGCATACTATATTGCAAATACATAGCCGGTATAAAAACCATCAGATTCTTTTTAAAGCGCTAATTTGCTTTTGGTGGAGTTTTCTCTTTAAAGGAGCGATGCTGAGTGAGCAAGGAGATTCGCAAGCAAGTGCCTCTGTGTATAACGAATGTCAGCAGTAGGACCAGAGAGTCGTTCTTACCATGTTTCAGATGTAGGCAGCTGTCATTCTTGGACCTGTACCTGCAGAAAATTGTGTCTTTAACAAATTTTTATTGACGAGGTTTTTGAACATTCCAAATACGCAGTAGCTACAACATCAAGCGGACCTGTTTGCTTTACTCTTTATAGTTCTTATACCAGCCATTTTTATTTGTGCAGTACAAGTGACCTTACTTTTAATGAAAGAAAAAGGGGAAATAAATAGGACCTCACTGATTGATGCCTTGAATTAATGTGTGGGAAAGATAAACCCTGACAGCATGTTTTATATTTTTAAATAACCTAAACCACAAAAAAAGATTCTCAAGGGGATATAAGGTAGCATATTATAGAATCATCATAAAAATTTTTACTGTTAAGAGGTCTGCAAATAGAAGAACAGAAGTATTAATAAAGCAAAGAGAACATAGACAACAGAAGCAAAAACAAAGCAAAACAAACCACCACAGTTAACCAGGATTCCAGGGGACAGGGTTGGGGAAAGGAGTTTTTAGATGTACCTAAACACAAAGTCACATTGAAAAGAAAGGTCTCTTAAAACATTTTTAAAGAATTTCAGGAGGAAAAGCAGAGTGGAAGTATTACAGGATACAGTTGCCGAATAAAGTAGTGTGTGTGTAGAAAGATGCAAACTACTTTAAAGGTGTTTGTCAGAAGCGTGAGGATTGACTGAAAAGTCACAGGGTGCCTACCTGATGTGGATTCCTGTAGTTTCTCTCTCTTCCTCTTCTTTTTCTTACCCTGGAAGAAGACAGGCACAGTGTCATGTTATAAACTGTACTGAGAACACATGGGTGGATGGGATACAAAAATACAGATGGGCAGTCAACGAAGAGATACAGATGCCTCATATCCATTCATTCTCATTCTCTCTCATTCTCCCCACCCGACCTCAAATCAATAAACATATCCTTGGCTGAAGAGAAAATATGTATAAAATCACATTAACAATAAAAAATAAGACTATAAGATCATCTTGAATATATTGTGTGAATACATGAAACCATGTGTTTATACACATCAAGATAGTTTTTCTTCATGCCGGGCCTGACTGTTGAAGCCATAAGACTTTGGAAAGTTGACTGAAATTATCCTCACAAACACTAAGGCAAATGGCGGGAACTGGTGTGAGTGATCACCGAATAACTCAGTCTCTAAGGTTACTGAGTGCTCTGGGAGGGGATAGAGGGAGAGCATGCTTCTCACAGGCACCCCCATTGCCCTTTCAAATGGTTTTCACAAGATGCTGAGAGGCTGTTTCATGTCTGGAACGGACTTCCTCACTTTCTCCTCTCCCTCCCATCTGTCTTTTAACACTCATCTCAAGTGTCATCTCTTCCAGGAACTGCTTCTTACCCACCCAACCCCTCCCTCAGCTGGAGCTCACCGCCACAGCCATACCTAACTCACCACAGGGGCTGTGCTGGGCTGTGTCCCCGTCCCTCCCCGCACAGCTCCTCTCACCAGAGCACCGCCCGAGCCAGCACTTCTCTAGAACAGGTGACTGCAGCCTTTGTGAAATAGCCTAGACCAGCGGTCACCAACCTTTCAGACCTCACGGACCAACGCGGACCACCAGTTGGCGACCACTGACCTAGCCTACATTTCAAGGACAAGCGGATGTTTCAAGAGAACCTACAGTTATAGTAAACAGAAAGAGCTACATAGTTTGGATGCCTTAATGTCAACCTATACAAAAAAAACCCACCAAAATTCATGGGTGGTAAGCAAAAAAATATTTTTCATAAAATTATATCTAATGCTGAGGCTATTAAGCACTAAATTTAAAAGCTCTAATAAATATTTGGCTGATCTCGCCTAAGAAAATACATGCACTGTTATTGATTTATGAAAACCTCAGTTATAAAAGCTATAAAAACACATTGAAGTTATGAAATCTGTAATGCCATAGAATAATAGGGCATTTTAATAGTAAATCATTGAACTATATTTAATATGATCTCAGTGAGGATCAGAATAGCATTCTGACACTAAAAGCTAAGCTACAATAAGGATAGTCTTATTTAGACTATTCTCATACTGTTATTTTAAGAATACCTTGGCTAAAGTGCTATCACTTGATTGACTTCTGTTTGCCTTAGTAATTAATAGACTTATTTTGATTTATGATAAAAATTGTATCTAACAAAGCTGGCTTTCCCCTTTATTCAGGACAATCCTAAAATCAAGTTTTGCAAAAACAATTTCCTTTAAAAACTGTGCAGGGGAAAACCTTTCAAGGTAAATTCACATGACACTGGCTGCCTTTAAAACGTTCTTCCCAACTCTCCATATGGACAGAAGAAGAGAGAGCAAGAGGGAGAGAACGTTTCCTTTATCTCTTCTAACAAGTAAAAAGTCACTTCTCTACTTAAGGGTCAGAACCAGAAACTTCAAAGACATTCAAGATGCAATGCTCACTCAATCTATACAGATTCATAGCACAGCACAGTTCTCCCCTGGGCCAGAGAGGGAAGGCCAGCTGCCCCCTCAGGCAAACTGCATCCAGGAGATGCAGGGCAGGGTGAGAAGAGGACACTTCTGAAACCCTTTGGGCGGGAAGCTGACTCCCACTTAAAGGGCACGGCAAAGGCTCTGCCCAGAAGATGCTAATTATAATTACCAGCCGGGAACAGAAGCCCAGTGCAGGGGAGAAAACTCTTCAACTCAAGCAGTCTTCTTAAGGAGGCGCTGGGAGACTGAGCCTGATGAGTGTATGGGCTTAAAAAAATCTTTTTTGCCAACATTTCAATGATAAATAAGGTCTTTTAATTTTTTTTTTGTATGGAAGAAAACATAAGGTGTTTTTTTATTTATTTAAAAAGTTTCATTTAAAAAATTAGCACTTATATAGCCAAAAGAAATTGTGACGGCTCAAAGCTTTCAAAATGTGATGATACATTATGAAGTCCATTAACTTCCAAAAATAGGACATAGCACCAGCATTGGCCACCCTGTGAAACACATTTCCTCCACGAAAGCCCTGGGAAGAAAGGATGAGTGACAGCAGAGGGCCTGGGTACGCGGCGGGCCTTACATAATTGTCTCTCGCCGACCAGCCGGGATACAGCTGCATATGAAGCTGCCTCTCCTTCCGTGCTAGTTCATAATACTTCGCCTGCTCTTCGCGGGAGAGGGCGTGCCACTGAAACAAAGGGGGAGAGCGGGGAGAGACAAACTGAAGTGAGCAAAATAAACACAGTAGTATAGAGTTCATGTTTTCAACACCGAGGAATGAAAACATTAAGCACTTAAACATCGATTTATTTGTAAATGGCAGAAGACCGAGCGCTGCAGACATCCCGCTGGAGTCTGGTGGCTGGAGACAAACTCAAACCTCGGTCTCTCTGTTCTGTTCTCTGATATCACAGGAAACACATCAAAGTCAACCCAAGTACCCAAAGTAACAGGATCTGTCACCCCCCCCCCCCTTCTCTTTTCCAATACAAATTAAAAAGAACTTTCACTGCTGAACCTCAACGCCCAATTTAGCCCTTTTCAGAGTTTGTAGCATATTCTGATATCTGAGCCTAAGTACCACTTATTTATGCAAAATGTGATAACTTCCAGATGTCTTTCCCACAGATACATCCTCACTTCGCACGGGCACTCTCCCACTGTCATATGAAGAGCCTGAAACCTTCATCATATGATCCTGTCCGTAGAGCAAGACGTCAAAAGTCAGTCTGTCCCAGCCCCTTCACCCTCTCCTCACACGTACATAAACGCTGATTGTCTCCCGGGAGAAGACTGATAACATTGTACAATCAATCACACACGCACACCTCGTGGTGCTGGGCTTTCGCTTCCTTCTGATGGAAAGAAGGAGCATTATCCAAGTTTACTTTGCCATCTAGATTTGAGGGAATAGTTCCTACTTTGGAGAATACAGTAGCTGAAACCCTGCAAACTTCCCATTTCCCTTTCACAACACGGATATATACGTATATGGCAAAATAGCTTATGTAGGGCAAGGCATCCCTTTGGGATTTTAAGTAGCTTATATTTGCACACTGCTCTGCATATATTTGCCCATAACTTGCCCTAGGCCCCCAGTAGGCTGTTGCAAATATTTTCCCTACTTCCTCAGTGCCCGGATCTGTCAGCAGAACCTTCCAGGAGACTGGCTGAGCTTTGGGGGACCCCCACTGTCCTGAGGTGATGGCACGGAGGCGGCAGCTGCAGGAGCAGACCTAAGTCCACGGGCACACCCGCACACGGCCACTCTGGATCAGCCCAGCCTCCACGCCTGCTCTCCCAGCTCTCGGGGGTAGGGAACTTCCTAGTTCACTCCTTCCATGCAAGGCTAGGCCAGTCTTTCTCACTCATGTCCACCCTGAATATTGACTTTAATTCCCCTGTTCTTGTTTTTTATTAATGACAAGACAAGGAAAAAGAAAAGACAGGATTGGGGAGAGGAAGGAGCTAGAGAGGCTGATGAGAAGGTCCTCAGGAGGAAGCGATGTCTCAATCCTCAGCACGGGATGGCCCCTGAAGGCAGGCTAGGAAGCTTTCCCGGGGAAAACGGAAACAGCCGCTGCTCTTGTCTGTCAAGAGAAGCCCATCTCAGGAGGAGCACTGCCGCCCCTCCTGCCACATCCCACCCACCACTCCAGTCTCCAGCAGGTCAACTAAGTCCGTGTCCTTTGAAAGCCCCTTAAAAGCCAGGGCCGCTGTGGTGGACAGGGTAGATGATTTATTTTTTAATTGCTGTAGAAGTGTAGAGTGTAAAGTTAAGAAGCAGGACACACAGCAGGACTTGGCCTGAACCTAAAGCAGGTAATATGCTTTTCTTAAAAAAGAACTGGGGGAGAGGACACAAGGAAACAAACAAACAAACAAACAAACACCTGGAAGTTACCTGAGACCCAGTGCACTTACTAGCAGAGTAAACACGCTGAGTCGAGAGGCGCCTAGGAAGAGGCCTGGGTCAGCCCTGGCAGCTTAGACCAGGCGAGAAAAGTCACGTGGCACCTGCCAAGGGGCAGTGTTCCCAAACCTGAGACACGACGCTGTCCTGGTGAGAGCCCTCCACAGGGGCAGGCAAACAAACTGAGCACAAGGGGGGAGGGCGGCCTTGGTTGTTTTTTTCTGTGCTGTAGTTTGTTTGTTTTTTGAGAAAAGACTAATCATTAATATTTACACACTTCTGGCATTAAGTAACTGTGACTGGCAGGAGGCAAAGGGTTACCACAGAAGAACACAAAAGGAGGCAAAAAGGGACTAAAGTTGCGAAAGAAGTCTTACCTTGTAAATTTGTTTATTCATTTGACAAATAATATCTCTCTAATGCTACCATAATATATCAATATAATTTTATATAACTTATGGCAGCTTTATAACTTGCTGAGAAAACCTGAAATAAGTTTTATTAAACAATTTCCCCAAGTTTGGGAAGTTGGGTCTTCTACCCAAGCAACCAGGTATTTTTCAGTTCAAGCTGAAAACTTAGGGTTGACAAAAAACCCGAGCTAACAAAACTGAGCAAACTGCAAGGAGAAAAAGCAGGTCACAAATTAAACCATTTACTTGCGTTTTTTAGTTCCTTTTAGTTTCCTGATATTTCTAATGCTCAAAGTCTACTCACAATGAAAGATCATTCACCAGAGAAAAGCGGTAGGTCAAATAATGGTATTAAAATTTTGCACTGAAACAAAATAAAGTCTAATACAAACTGGAAAGATGATCTTTCTTTACTGGAATTTCTGAAACACACCCGACGAAAAATGCTTTTCTATTGCTTTTGCTTACTGAAAAACTGCGTTAATTTTTTTAAAAATTAAATTTCATTGTCAAGATTTCACCAAGTTGTTGAGAAAATACCCACTTAACTTAAAGAAATGTATACAGTTCCAAGATTTTAAAATCCTGACAATACATTTGTAATAAATGGACTTGCCTTTAATAGCCTGGAAGATCTAAAAAAAGTGTATCTTAAAGTTAGGTTTGTGTTATTATTTATAATAATAAGAATAAAACTGATTAATTCCTGCGCATGAACATTTCTACTTTAGAGAGACAATAAAATATATAAAAACCCAAAGATAAAATGCTCAGGGATGAACTTAAGCTCCCTTTTAAGAATTATAATCATCCCAGTGTAAAACGTCACGATGGTACAGCCGGGGACTTGAAGAAGGATCAGGGGCTACTCTGGCAGAGGGGAGCCATGAAAGGGGAGAAAACCTGATCTTAATCAGAGATCTCAGAAACTATAAATAGAAACAGGTGTGCAAATCAAACACAGAGAGAGACCCCAAATGAGAACCATCCCTTAGGACACATGCTCTGATCTGGGGATGGTTAAGGGAGCTGAGAAAGTAGCAATTGTGGGAAACGTGCATGAAAAATAGGAAGCACGCCGCCATAGCACAGCCTTCCCCAGTCTCCTGAGCAGGAAAAGAATCCCTGCTGGAGGGACAGGGGACCTTTAACTCAAAAAAGGAAAACAAAACTAAACAAAAAAGTACACAACCAAACAAAGAGTTTTACAGAAGATGAAAGAACAACAACTCTTTTCCTCTGATTTCTCCTTTTGAAGGGTCAGGGGAAATGGTCATCAGTCTTTAAGCTTTTAAGGTGAAATTCTTCAAAGATGATGGAAATCACTCATCGGCTTGGGAAATCATTGTAATTGCTGTTATTAAGTGTTTAAGGATCCACAGGACATATAGAGTATTGTACACAGGGCACCAAAAAGCTATAATCTGTCACTGCTCCCTGACCCTGAAACCCTGGTATCTTGCAGGTTGGAAATAGCTGCATTTTTTTTTTTTTGCCATCCAACAGGAATCAATGCAAGAAAGCCTGCTCCTCTCTGCCTAAAATCTCCTGAATGCTTTCTCTTATGAATGCTAAAATGTATTAGGTTTGTAGCAAACATGGTAAAAATGATCATCAATAGCAGATAAAACGTGGTCCTCTAGGTTTCACAAAGGTTGCTCGACCCCATCATCGAATGTTCATTTGCAAATCACGAATTTCTTGAGAGGGTTCAAAAACAAATATACACCTGCATAGTTAGAAGCCACCACACATCTATGAAGAGCATCAACAACTATGATGAAGCGTTTTCTAAAAGTATAATGCAATTACAGAGAAAATGTGATTTGACTTTAAAAATTCAATTTTTTTCCCACCACTCTTCAGATACCTAACTAAAAGCATTTCAATCCAGAGAAAAACCCGTGGAAAAACTGACTAGCCTTTCGCCTGGTGGTTGGATATAAAAATCTCAGTATCTGTCCTAGTCTCAGACTAGTGCCTGGTACATAATATGTTCTCAGAAAAATATCTTACATAGGTGACAGAATGATGAAAAAGGGGGGCAATCCAGAAACCTGGCTCATGTACACTTTGAGAATCAGACAGTGATTTTTCTAGAATAAAGATTTCTCTGGCCCATATAAATCCTTCCACTCAAAGCTTCTGAGTAGCACAGATCTGCTTCTACCTTGGAAAAAGTGGCCAGCATCGGCCAGGTTCATGCGGGTTGTCCCAGGCCTTTTCGTTGCTCCCTATGTGGGATCAGTGCTCTCCTGTTTCAGACCGGACTTCACACACGTGGTTAACCCCTACGCATCCCTCAGGTCTCAGCTTCAATACTATTTTCTCAGAAAAATGGGGCTAGGAGAAGGGCCCCTCTTTCTCATAGAATCTTATTCTTCATAGTCACAGTATTTGTCACAATTTTAATTATACATTTATCAGGTAATTAGCTGCCTAATATCTGTATCCTGTCACAAAACTTTAAACTCCATGAAGACAAGAACCATATCTATTTTATTCAGCGATTATTGTCTCATTGCCTGGCGCACAAAAGACAACAAGTTCTTGTTTTAAGAGTGATAACAGGAAAAACAGCCGAGGTGGTTGATAATGCATTATAGCATTTAATCCTCGGAAAAGTTATCACCACAGCTTGTTCTCTTGATTACTTCCCAGAGTGGCTGGTGATGGCCCCTGTGTATCCGATGATCACCTCACGTGCAAGTGCATTTGGGCAGGTTCTAATGAAGCAGCCCCCGCGTCCCACAACATGGAGTTGCCATCCCACTACTTACCCTCCTGCCTAGGATCTGGTTGATAGCTGCACTTTCTTTCAGAGTACACTCGGCCACCACATTTGCTCTCATTTCTTTCATGTATAACATAAAAGCGTTCAGAGGCTTCTTAATGTGAGGTCTTTTGGGCTCCTGCTCCTTTCTCTGTTCATGCTGAGGCTTCCTGAAAGGGGGACGTGGTGTTGGGGGAAGGGTGGGCAGAAGAAGGAAGAGATGGGTGGACAGTAGCAGAGCATCTGGTTACACAGCAAACTACAAGCCTGGAACACCATCAACTGAGAAGAGCAACCCTTTGTGAGGGAGTACCCTTAGGTTTGAGAAAGTTCCCCCGGAGCAACGGAAGTGTGAACACCAAATGGAAATAGGTGTGTACCGCTGCTCCAGTTAGGGCCCTGAGGCCCAGCTCCTTGGTCACCTCAGGAAAAGCGGAACCTACAGTGTAAGTTGTCACTCCTCTTTCAGAAGTCAGGTTCTTAACTTTTGGGAGGAGGGCCAAGGGCCACTTTGAGACGCTAATGAAACTTCAGCCTCTCTCCCCCAAACAAATGCTTGTTGGCTTTGCCCACATTGGAGGGCATTTATGGACTATCTCCTGCTTCCTGCCACCCCATCCTCCCAGTCTGCAAATTCCTCTTCAAGGAATTTGCTGTGACAGCCTGATACAATCCTGGGTGTGGGTTGCCCCCTTCCCTGGACTTCTATGCTTTTAAAGCCTCAAAACAGGAAAACTGCTCCTGGGCGGGCACTGGACTCCCCAATCCTTTTCAGGTATCATTGGGGGCTGGGTCCCCAACAATCAGAACCAGTTGAAATTGGGCAGTGAGTGGCTGCACGGCTCAAGATTACCCGGTGCCCGTGCTCTGAAGATGACTCCATTTCGGCGAGGTTCCCTTGATTTACTGAGGTCTGTGCTCCTTTCCAATGCCAAAATCAAAGTTACTTGGCAGCGAGAATCAAGCCCGCTAAAAGTCCACAGGAAGCTGAGCTAACTGATTTCCATAATAAAGAGAGGGGAAGGTGCGACTGGGAGGAAGAAACTGTCTACATGACAGCATTGTCAGGCTCTCCCAGCGGAGCCCACGCACACTTACACGTGCATCAGGTCCCCATCAGTGTGGGGGTGCTCCTGCTTGACCTGAGGCGTCACAATAGCTGGATGAGGGATGCCAGTTGTGTGGGGACCCGGAGGGCCAGGAATCATGTGATGGGAAAACCTAGAGGAGGAAAGAGAAGAAACAATCCGCACTAGAGGCCACTGCAGCCAAAGCTAGATGGCGTTTTGCAACAATCCACCAACTGCTATTGGCAGTTGTACACAGGAGTATTACCTATAAATGACAATAGGCTGACAATTTCTTTCCTTTCTGTGTTCAGGTGGAAAATATTTATAATTATTCCTGGTGTAACAACTTTCTCCCCCCAAACTAAGAGTAGAATCTGGCGTTTTTTCCTGGGACAGCTCTAGGCCACAGGATTAAAAAGAAATTGAGTCATTTTACTTGCAAAGCAGTTTTCAAATAATTTTATGAAGAACAATTTTATTGGAAATATAAAAAGTAAGATTTAGCTTTTCAGAGGTTTTTAAATGAAAGCTAAAGAAATCACATTTAAAAAACTCTGCCGATATTCCCAACCAAACCACCACAATACAAGTCTTCTCACATTGTTGGCTTCTTTACTAATTCTAGGAGAGAACAATTGAGAAAATCAGGGACAGGAAGATATTTTTCAGTCCCCAATTTACTAAGGTTGCCCTTGTCATCCAGAGTAATTTTCTACACAGAAAGAATGTTTAAGAGATCTCACCTTATGGAAAACTGGTAACATAATGGAGGGAAGGGTTTAACCAAAGGGAAGAACACATACAGTTCTACATCAAGGCAAAAACTACACACGCTAAACAAAGGCTTTTCCCCGAGTATGCTTGCAGCGTGTAAAAACATCTTAAAATATCCACCACCATCCAACACAAAGGAGGGAAACTGCCATGCAAGACAAATAAAATAAATAAAGGCTACTTTCAACAAGCACGTTGGATAAATTTGCGTCTGCTTTAGAAATCTTTGCTTTTTAAACTGTTTTAAAGTAAACAACTCAGCAAGAACAACATTCCAGGTCTTTCATCACAGCCGGTACAATGTACTCCTTCATCTGGGAAGGAAAGAAGGAACTCTGCTTGGATATGTAATATTTCAGAAACAATTTTTTTTAAAAATTAAGGCGGCATGGTAAAAACACAACTAGTTGATCAAATAATAATGCTTTGCTAAATGCACCATTTGCAAAAATACATGATGCCTGGGAGAAACTCCTGTCATCAGATAGTTCTTACAGTGTTAAAAAGTGTAAAAATATATTTGGGGGGGCTGGGGGAGGAAGGATATTAATTTCATCCCCTTCCAACGAGCTGGATTTACAATTTGTTTGTAAAAATCATGTTTTTTGCAAAAAGCTGAAATTCACCACACAAACTGCGAATTTCATACCTACATAAAAAGTAAAGATTCATGACCAGTGACGAGCCCCAAAGCTTGACTTCCGGCACGACAATGCTCCCTGGGGAAAGCGACACGGAACACAGATGCCACACCGCACGGGTGTGTACATCAAGCACAGGCACAGAAGCCATCCTGTCCAGAAGCAAGCGTTCCACAGAGCAGGGGGGCGCGGCCGCCCAGAGCTGCGCTGGCACCGTGTCCCCACAGGGCCTGATTCACACACTAGGACCCGCCCTCCGCCAGGCTGAGCTAGGGCTCTTCTGACAGCCGTGGTCCAGGAGGCTCTGGACTATCTGGGCATTTTCAAACACTGTCACATTAAACGGATACAACTTTCCTCAGAGAAAGTCAAGGATGGAACTCAAACCAGACCAGTCTTTATCTGCCCCCCTTACCACACCCCCAGCGTGTTGTGAGTAAAACAAGCGTAGGTTGTCCACTTTCGGGACATTTCACATCCTGCTGCCGGGTGGCATCGGGGTTCTTCTGGAGGCACAGTCTCCCACGTGGCCGAGTGCCTCCCGCTGGCGGGTGTGGCCGGTGCTGGCTGTTGGGGCGCAGAGTCAGGCTCCTACCCAGGAATCTCTAGGACACCTAGTGTGGGAGCCAGGCACACTGCGCAGACAGACGCGGGGCTGAGCTACGCACCCTCCTAGCCAACCGACCGGAGGCAAGCAGAGGCGCACAAGATGCAAGCGCAGAAGAGCAGCTCGTCCTGGGTGCCCAGTTTCCACCTCTACCTACCTGGACATGGAAGTGTCGACTGACAGTGAGGATGGGTAGGGTTGCCTGAATCCTCCCGTGATGGGATATACAGGCTGACCTTGCCTGAGGTCACAGAAGAGAGGAGCCCATCAATGACAAAACAGGAGTAACCAACCAGCAGTCAGAGTTTGATGAGGAGAGAAGAGGGAGGCATTCAAATAGGAATTTTATTACAGACCATGGCATTTCTTCGGTTATCCAACTGCTTCCCTTCCTTACCCTCCACCCAATCAAAGTATCTTGTGCCTTGAAGAAAAGCTCCCACCTTCAACGTGAAAAACAAACTAGTCCATGAATTACCTGTCTTTTATCCCTTCCCCTCTTCCAACCCCATTCATGCTTTGAACAAAGTGGGCATGTGACAAATGCTTATTAACTATAACACAACCTTGAGGACGGTGAAATAATCCTTTCAGAGAAGGTTAGTGGATTCTCTATCAGAATCTTTGACAATTTTAGGAAAAAGAAGAAAAAAATACAACTTCATATTTATATAAAAAGGAATAAGTATTTTAAAGCCACTGCACTCCCCCCCGCCATCCCCCACCCCCCCAGGAGAGCAATTCACTGGAATTATCTTCCCGCACTCTGACAAGTCCATCTCTCCCAGTTTTCCCACATCTCACATTTTCCACTTACACAGTCTTTATTTCCAGCTGCCACTGACACGAGGCAGCACAGGATTATTGCCCCTAAGTAGCTAAGTTCTGACAGAATGACTGTGTAGGACTGAACATGTACACATAATCAATTAAGTGCAAACAGTTATTGATGAGAGGGCTAGTACTACAGAGTAAGTGGAAATTTCCATGGCAGGATAACCCCTTCTTGCTGAAGAAGAGATAATGTAAGGATGTCAAGGTAGAGAGACGGGGCAATGACCTGGGGGCTCGAGGGACAGAGAACCCGCTGAAGAAAGGAGGGAAAACTTTTGCCAAAGTTGGAGCACTGTTTCCATGGAGTGCTGTGGGGAGGGCAGGAATGGAGAAGGGATGGAGTGGGAGCAGGGAAAGTTGTGTGCTCACAATGAAATGATAAACATAAGCTACACTATAGAAAAAAAAATCCTTCTTCCTAAGATATATTTTCTTCCCTTTACCTTTACAATTTAGAAAACTTTCAAGGCAGCAGTTAAGGATTTTTTTATAAATAACAAAGAGCAATTGAATTCTGGAAAATAAAAAGCCCAAACATTAGGGTTTTTTTTTTTTTTTTTTTGCTTTTCTGAACTCAAGCTGGAACTTACATTAAAATTCAAAAGATGTTTTTGTATTTTTAAATTTCTCCCTGTTTGTCATTTACCTCACTTGCCATTTATAAGCAAAGATAGTATATAGATATTCAATGTGTCTGTTTTCTTCAAATATATGTTTTCATAAAAAAAAAAAAAACAGAAAAGAAAACCACACCAAGCACTTTGTACAGGCAAAGCACATGCCCCAAACCACAAATTGAATCCATAAAACTATAGGCTTCAAAGCAAATGCTACAGTCATTTTCTATACATATAAGCAAATGGGTTCAATTGATTTCAATGTCTGTATGTTTTTTCAATCTTTTAAATTGAAATGAAATAAAGCTAGCACCTTGCTTGTTGTTTTAAAACTTCCTCAACTCCACAAGTGTTATCATTCATCAAGCTGACTGCCATGAATGGGAAGTAGAACCTTGTTCAAATGCCTGGCTGAAGTTCGCAGGGAGGATCTTACCAGCCAAGCGGTGGGGTAATCTGTCCAACTCCACCCGGAGACAGCGGGTAAAAGGTAGGGATCTCAGGAGCAGGAGGATGTCTGGACATGCCTATTAAAAAGAATGGAGAGGTAGAGTGTTCAGATTTGTAGGACATTTGACTCTTATGGCAATGGAAAGGCAATAAAATGCTTTATGCTATCGCTTCTTAACAGAAGTCAGTTTGGTATCTCTTCTCAAGATTTCAACATGTGAGAAAACAGGTTTAAAAATAGTACATCTTGTTTGGCCTGCTTGGCTCAGTGGTTGAATGTCGACCTATGAAACAGGTCACAGATTCCTGGTCAGGGGCACATGCCCAGGTTGTGGGCTCTATCCCCAGTGGGGGGCATACAGGAGGCAGCTTGTGGTGATTCTCTCTCATCATTGACTAGAGGCCCAGTGCATGAAATCTGTGCACAGGTAGGGTCCCTAGGCCTGGCCGGTGATCACGGCCGATTGGGGCCTTGCGGCTACCGGCTGGGGCCTTCCTTCATTCTGCGCCACCCACTGGTGGTCAGCGCACATCATAGCAAGCGATTGAACTCCCAGTCTCCTGGTTGAACTCCCGAGGGGACACTTTGCATAGTAGCCTTTTATATATATAGATGTTTCTATCTTTCTATCCCTCTCCTTTCCTCTCTGAAATCAATAAAAATATATTTTAAAAAAATAATAAAATAGTTCATCTCGAGGGATTCCTGAAATAGTATATATACTGCTAATAGAAGCCATCAAAATAAGACTTTTAAATTATTTAGTTTGCCCACATTATTTCTCTTTGGTTAAGAAAATGGTAGACAATTATTTTTTGTGTAGAATGGAAAACGACAGGCCTTCATAAGTAGATGGCCTGCCTGGTGCTCAAGGATTAGGTAAATTGCCACTTTCATATTTTTATTGGCTCCCTTATGGACACACAGAATTCGGAAATGTGATACCTCAGAGAATCAAAGATTAATTAGGAATCATCTGCAGCCCCATAATGGTCACACTTGATATGATTCATTTGGTCTCTGCCATTTCAGCTCCAACTAAGCTCTTCATCAAGTTGAGTCCTCTGGGCTCCAAGGTCAAGCTGCTCGGGATTAGTTGTGTCCCATAGAAAATGAGAGTGCCACCCAATTGTTTCTTGAGCTCGGACTCCCTGGAGCTCATACTGGCCTATAACTGTAAAAACCGCCTACAGATTATACCTAATCCTAGTCCCAAATGACATCTCTTTGTTTATATCTTACCTTGGGTACAGAAAAGAAGGGGTAAGACACATTCATAAAAATGCAAAATATTTTAAACTTAGACTCAATGTATTTGGGGGGGGGGGGGGTAAATGAGTGATTCTGAATAGAAAAAGGCCACAACTGTTTTCTTATACAGCTAGTCTGACTTTATGTCATTTCTGTATAGAAACCCACACTCCCAGGTTGAAGACTTAGAGGATGCACTCAGTGGTTGTAAATATATTGATTGGCCAGAATGTGGAACTGGGTGAGCACACGGAGATGCTCTTTACGTATTCTGCTTTTTTACTGTTTAAACTGATTATGAGTTTCATTTGAATTTTAAAAGATGCTGAAGGCCTTAAACATATGGGAATAACTTAAGAAGTGTTGCCTTCACAGTTGATATTAATTTGACTTTGAAGTTAGGACAAACTATTTCTCAATTCTTACAGAAAGTAGGTGGGATGGAGAAAGGTCTTTAATCTCTCCTTCAATAGAGAGTTTACATGCTTTTACATGATCATCTTGTGTTTTGCTGTTTTTGAAAGGATGTTTTTCAAATCTCCTTTTTTTTTTTTGGCTACAGGTACTGCTTCTTTTGGTCACAGCAGACCCTCCCCCCACAATTTCATACTCTGGATTGTCTTCTTGGGTCTGGGGAGGTTTGAGCAGCAGGGGTGACCCTAAGGCATATCAGAATCATGGGAGTTTCTCCACCGGCCTCCACCCTCACCTGAGATTCACATACCTCTCCAATCCTCAGGGTCTGCAGGGGGTTTGCTCAGTTTTGAAAAGAAAAACCATATCAATCAAGAAGGAATTTGAGAACTTTGTGAAAATATGAACTTGAAATTCAGGGTTAGAGGTGAGAGACTACCGAATTATCTACTTTAATCCCTTTGTTAGAGAGTGGAAGTGACTGTTCGGGCACACACAAAGTAATGGTTTGTCCTGGGCTCTTCTGACTGGGACACAGAGAAGTAACTTGCTTGCAATCACATGCCTCTCAGCAGACAAGTTAAAACTCTGCTGCCACGCCAGCCCATGTTCTGAGTGTGCGGAGAACACATCAGTGATTCTGCGTAGGTGCAGTTCAGCAGAACAATATACAAACTAGTTGGACTTCGTTTTACTGCTCTGAAGGAGAAAGGAGAAAAACTAACATTTACTTAGCACCTGCTATATGCCACTTCCCATGCTAGTCTTTGGACTGTTTCTATTAAAATTCTACTCATATTTCAAATACACCTCTCCCATGGAATATTCTCTACCTTTTACAGCTCTGAAAAATCTCTTTCTTCTTTGAATCTACAAGATTTTATTTGTACTTTTAACGTGGTACTAAAGATGTTCTTCATTTTGTTTTATAGTTAGTTTGTGCAAATGATTTCCTGCATGAGTTTAAATAGAGCTTGGGAAAAAAGAAACCATGTTTTGCCAATCAATGTATCAAACCAGGGTTGTCTCCACAGGAGGTTCTCAATAAATACTTTTGAGTGACTGAACAAATGAACAAGTGAAAAAAGAAAGTGTTTAAACCAGTGGTTCTCAACCTTCCTAATGCCGCGACCCTTTAATACAGTTCCTCATGCTGTGGTGACCCCCAACCATAAAATTATTTTCGTTGCTACTTCATAACTGTAATTTTGCTACTGTTATGAATCATAATGTAAAATATCTGATATGCAGGATGTATTTTCATTGTTACAAACTGAACATAATTAAAGCATAGTGGTTAATCACAAAAACAATATGTAATTATATATGTGTTTTCCGATGGTCTTAGGCAACCCCTGTGAAAGGGTCGTTCGACCCCCAAAGGGGTCGCGACCCACAGGTTGAGAACCGCTGATTTAAACAGACCCATTCCCCATGCTGGGTCAACATTATCAACCACTTTGCAGGTACATAAGGACATGATGGGACTTAGGTCACTACACGAGCAGAAGATGGATCTGTGTTTTCTAAATAGGTTATTGTTGTTTTAAGGTCCTGCTTCCAAAGATTCCTCAAAGTGTGTGACCCTCTACCAACTGCTGACTTCATATCATTCATTTAACTGGTATTCACTGAACACTTACTGTGTGCTGCAGGCTCTACACGGCATGACCTTAAACATTTTTAAGCTTTTACAAGTAACTTTAATAAATGTGGATAAAATTATTTTGGAGTCAGACTATATGGATTTATTAACTTTGCCAGTCAACTACATATCTTTGAGAAAGTGATTCATTATTCTGTAAAATCAGAATAAAAACAGAATATTGGGTTGTGTGAAGAATAAATGCATTAATATATGCAATACAGAAAAGTGCCTGGCACACAGTGAAAGTGATATGTTTTTGTTGTTATTTAATAGGATACAATGAATAGAAAGGTATTTATAAGTAGATACAAATAAACCCCGCATTTCCTAAAAGCTCTTTCCTTTTAATATTTTTACCAGAAATAATGAGTAGAACAAAACGATTGGTGTTATCTTCCTTTCCTGTTTCTACACTTGCACACAACTCCACACACCAACATACTGACAGAAAGGTACAAACTAATGTGCTTCTGATGGGGAAAATAAGACATTTTGGGGGGGCCAGCCATCTGAATCTGTGCCAGTAACCTAATGCACATTTTTGATAGCCTATAATCAAGTCACTGCCCCTTTCTCCACAATCTGGTCTAGTGGGACCTGTTTTCCTAATTACTCCCAGTTTATAGAGGCGTCATAAACGAAGAATGCAGCAGCTTAGCTACAGGGGAGGTCACCGGCACCACCCAGACCAGGCAGTTAGATACAACCTAACTTCCCCATTCTAACTGACTCAGGAGGGGCTGTGCAAGCCCACCACGAAAGCCTGTAGTTAGGAAACAGATAGAAAACAAAGAAACCGAAAGGTATAAAGAGAAAGCTTCCTCTATATTAGCTTACTCAGGATTTGGAGACCTGACCCCGAGTCACTGAACTAGTACCTGTGAAACATCTGGAAATAAATGGGTTTATCCTGGACCTCCAAGTACTCCTGCGTATTTTTCGGTCGCCTGGTAAATGCTGTAACGCTTCCGAGTGGGAAATCAACCTAAGTTATTTTCTTATGAATGAGAATGGGTTCTGCTGACAAACAGGTTAATTTATTGGATGATTATATCTAGCATTAGAGTATGCACATGACACTTCTTTTGGTTTTCATTTTTTTAAAAAAAATAAAGCTAACCAGCTTCCTGGGGACTTTGAAATTAGTGATTCTGGCCTCAGCACCATGTTCTAACTAGTTGAGTTACATGATAAAGCCAAAAGGCAGACAGAAGAAGAGAAAAGAAGGAAAAGCAAAAAACCTACTGAGGTTTTTAACTTATATTTTGGTGAGAATGTACTCTCAAATGAATAATATAATTCAAAATCATGTAAATTCATTCTTTTCAAACCAAAGTTTACATATCCCCTGAGCTACATGAAGTCCAGGACAAAGAGTAATCAGAAAGAGGATCTTTACATTAAAAGCAACACGAAGAGTATATGGAGTAGAATGAGAAAATAACGCAACTTTTCAAAGGAACTGCACGCAGACAACTTTAGGTCATGCCCACTGGGCCTTCTCTAGTTCGGGAGTTTGTTAAAAAGAGAAAAGTTTGAGAAGCAAAGCTATAATTATAATTAGTAAGACAAAAACAAAGCAGTAAGTAAAATAGAAGATAAAATAGAAATGTAATTGATAGCTGGTCATAAACTTGTCTTTTTTAAAAACTGAACTGTCCTAGAATTCTTAAAGAGAAAAGCTACTAAACCAGGGGTGGGCAAACTTTTTGACTCGAGGGCCACAATGGGTTCTTAAACTGGACCGGAGGGCCGGAACAAAAGCATGGATGGAGTGTTTGTGTGAACTAATATAAATTCAAAGTAAACATCATTACATAAAAGGGTACGGTCTTTTATTTTTTTTAGTTTTATTCATTTCAAACGGGCTGGATCCGGCCTGCGGGCCGTAGTTTGCCCACGGCTGTACTAAACGGATATATGTTATTCTTTTAAACAAGTTCATTTTGACATGCTTGGAACAAGGGCTAGGACCTAGGAAGCACCATGTAACTGTTAACTAAATAAATAATTAAAAACTTGCCCTAACCGGTTTGGCTCAGTGGATAGAGCGTCGGCCTGCGGACTGAAGGGTCCCAGGTTCGATTCCGGTCAAGGGCATGTACCTTGGCTGCGGGCACATCCCCAGTGGGGGGTGTGCAGGAGGCAGCTGATCGATGTTTCTCTCTCATTGATGTTTCTAACTCTCTATCCATCTCCCTTCCTCTCTGTAAAAAAATCAATAAAATATATTTTAAAAAAAACCACAAAAACTTAGTAAAACCCACTGCTGGCTTCTTTCTATTTATGGCTTGTTTGAGTTTTTACAATTGCCTTTCACTGTCACCTCCATCTCTGTGGCTCCCAGGTGTGTGTCTCTGGCTCAGGCCCTGCCCTGGGACCAGGATGTTTAAACTGCCTACCTCGTGTCTCCCTTCAGATTATCTCAAACTCTCCACAACCTAGGTCATATTCGTGATCTTCCCTCTGAAACTTGGCCTTCTTCCTAAAATGCCTTTGTTGCCATTCTCACCATAAATCCATAGACCTGTCCTTGCTGTTTCTTATTCTTTGGAGGTCCCTGATAACAGGAAGTAGAGAAAGGACTGGAAATGACTAAACAGAGGCAAACCTGGACACCTCTGCATGGGTGATTCTTACCTCCTTTAAGTAAAGGTACGGGCTCCACTCAAGTCAAAGTCCAATAGTAATTAGGTCCTCAAATAAGTTGCCTATTTTAACCAGGGCAGGAAATGAAAGCATCACATCTACATTTAACCTAGAAGTACTCACAGTGGTGAAAAACAACAACAAAACTCCCGGCCCCTGAACTGCACTCTGTTTTACAAACTTAACGTTGTTTCCACTACAGATCAAAGAGAGGGCTGGACAAAAGGGTGAGGTGCTGAAGATGGCAAAATTTTCACCTGTCTATTCTCTGCCTTCACTTGGTTTTACAGAATATTTATTTCTCTCTCTCTCACTTTTCAATTACAGTTGACGGTCAACATTATATTACTTTCAGGTATGTGGGATCTTTTATTTCGAACCCCTAAAGATTCTGTTGAGGGCCAAGTGTGGACGTACATGGAAAGTGCACAGGCCACCCAGGAACAAATTCAACCTCAATGTTTGCTCTCAACTATGAGATCCGCAGGCTGGGAGACCAGGCCCTGAGCTCTGTGTCCACAGCCAAGCACCCGGCCCCCACTGGCGTTTCCATTTTTCAGACCTCTATGCTCTGTGCTTTTCTGTAAGTGATACAGAGTGGAACTTGGCAATAATGTAGAGAAGCAAGTAAGATTCATGTTATGGTTTCGTACTTTAGTATTTATGTCTAAGTTGGTGCTGGTAAATAATAAAAGAGGATAAAACCTAACAGGTATATAGCTGAAACTAAAAGAAATCACTAAAGGCTCAAAAAGATAATATTTGAAAGTAAAAATCTCCTACTTTGTCCCTTTTCTAACTTTTCTTTTTTAAACAAATATATTTTATTGATTCCAGAGAGGAATAAAGGGGGGGGTGGGGGAGAGAGAGAGAAAAAGAGAGAGAGACAGAGAGAGAGAGAGAGAGAGAGAGACATCAGTGATGAGAGAGAATCATTGATTGGCTGCCTCCAGCACATCCTCTACTTGGAATCGAGCCCACAACCCGGGCATGTGTCCTTGACCAGAATCAAACCCGGGACCCTTCATCCGCAGGCTGACGCTCTATCCACTGATCCAAACTGTCTAGGGCTCTAACTTCTAACACTACCATCACTCCTAGTACATGCTGAAATAATGAGTAACTGCAGGAGGCACCGAGGTCTGGATGTTTAGTACATTTGTATAACATATTGCTTTATATTGTGGAGCTTAGATTTTCAGAGCTGTCACTTTGAAAATAACCCTTCTAGGTTCTTCTTCATTTTTTTTTTGTCCTGAAAAATAAAAGAAGCAACAACAAATTCTTTTGGGTTTTTAAAAATGGCTATCAAAAAAATTATTCTTGTCTCCTAAAAATCCATTTTGATCCACCCAGTGTCAGGGAGCAAAGGCCCCTGTAAGGTCCCCCAGGCTGATGTGACTCGGCTCCTCTGTAACTGAAAAAGACCTGGGAGGGCAGGGCTCTCACCTTGTTTGGAGTTGACATCTGATGGGATGTGTGACGGGTGTGTTCCTGGAGAAAAGTGCTCGTCGCTGTAGGTGATGAGGGGGGTGAGAGGATGAACCGCGTGCGATGGCTGCACCACGGGCACTTTATTCGACTGCAAAGTAACCACAAGGTCAACAGTTAACAGTGGATGCCCAGCTCCTATCTCCTCTCCCAGAGAAAAAGCCACACAACAGCAGTAACTGGGCATCAGCATAACCTAAGAATCCTCTCCAGACCTGGACAGCTGAAATAATCTGCTGTGCCCACTTAGACCTTCAGAATCTGTCCATGTTAAATACTCCTTGTGTCTGGCTAGCCCATTAGGAAACTATCAGTTATTTAACCAGCTCTCCTATGGAGATTTAGGTTGATTGCTATTATTCCATACTAGAGGCCTGGTGCATGAAATTTGTGTGGGGCAGGGGGGTTCCCTCAGCCCAGCCTGCACCCTCTCATAATCTGGGACCACTGGCTCCTAACTGCTCACCTTCCTGCTTGCTTGATCGCCCCTAATCGCGCCCCCCCCCCCCAGCCTGATCACCCCTAACCGCCTCTGCCTGATTGCCCCTAACTGCTCCCCTTGCTGGCCTGGTCACCCCCAACTGCACCCCCCTGCCAGCTTGGTCGCCCCACAAAGCCTGCTGTTCAGTCATTTGGTCATCCCTCACTAACCCTCCTGCCAACCTGGTCACCCCACGCAGCCTGATGTTCAGTTGTTTGGTCGATCCTCACTAACACCCCTGGCTGGCCTGGTCGCCCCATGCAGCCTGCTGGTCGTTTCTGTTACTGTGACAGCATCCTGGACAATTTGCATATTCCTCTATTATTAGTATAGGTGACATGAATCCTGTACATACCTATTTACATTCCTTTTTAAATGATCTCTTCAGGTTGATTTCAACAATGAGTTATGGAGCAAAAGTTATGAATGCTTTATAAGCTCTTTATTCATTACATACTAAAAGCCCGTTGCACAAAAATTAGCACAATAGGCTTTCCTTCCCCTAGCTGCTGGCACCAGTTTTCCTATGGCCCCCGGGACGCAGGCCTTTGGTCTGGCCACAGCAGAGAAGCCAAGCCTCGAGGCTAGGCTTCTCCCCTCCAGCCGCAGCAAGGCTTGGCTTCAGTCTTCAGTCTTCACTCTGGCCAGAGCCTTCAGTGTTTGCTCCTTGCCTGCGCATGCAAATTAACCGCCATCTTTGTTGGGTTAATTTGCATAGTCGCTCTAATTGGCTGGTGGGTGTAGTGGAGTGACACCAATTTGCATGTTTCTCTTTTATTATTGTAGATGTCTGCCAATAAAAAGGCACTCAGGCCCTGACCAGTTTGGCTCAGTGGATAGAGCGTCAGCCTGGGGACTAACAGATCCCAGGTTCAATTCTGGTCAAGGGCATGTACCTTGGTTGCAGGCACATCCCAGTAGGGGGTGTGCAGAAGGCAGCTGAATCAATGTTCCTCTATCATTGATGTTTCTAACTTTCTATCCCTCCCCCTTCCTTTCTGTAAAAAAATCAATAAAAATATATATTTTTTAAAAAGGCAGTAAAAAATTGTTCAATGAACAAGTAAATGAATAAATACTGCCAATTTAAAAGGCAAAATTTCAAACAACCCAATAAATATAAATTTGCTGTACTGATATTCCATTGGTTTATAGAATTTATGATTCTATAATTGTATATCTCTAAGAATCATGTTATACCATCTTAATGTGTTATAGCTTTGTCAATCAAACCTGATTATCCATTATGCTTTAGGCCTACTCAGTTCATCTTCATATTCTCTAGTTTCTAGAAGTCTTAATTAATAAAAGGAATTTCCAATCTTGAGTTTAAATGCATAATGTGAAATACAGCTTGTAAAAACCACTTTAAATTGTTAACATCTTATATATTTTGTCTTGTATCTGTTTAAAAATAAATTTATTTAAATTGGAAGCCCAAAGCTACATAACATTTTTTTAAAGGTACAGGTTATTTATTTGGACTTCATCAATTTGAAATCTGGGATCCTTTTGTTTGGTTATCCTATATAATAAAAGGGTAATATGCAAATTGCCCCTAACAGTGGAATGACCAGAACGACCGCTGGACCAGACACTGTGAGGCACACTGACCACCTCTCAGTCCCTTTCCCCGGCCAGCAGGCTCCGATCGCCTGATGAACCGGGAGCTGGGGGTGGGTGGTGGGGGAAGTGGGCGGCACCAGGCCTAGGCCCCAACCCGGCTGGTCACACCACACACAGAAGGCGAACCCTGATGGGGGCGGGGCTGGCTGCAGGCAGCCAGGGAAGATGGCCCTGGTTGCAGGCCAGGCTAGGGACCGTACCTTGCACGAATTCGTGCGCTGGGCCTCTAGTAGTTGGATAAACTCCTTGCCCCCTCAAGAAAGTGCACTAAGTAAATCAGTAATATAAACAAGACTGGGGCAGTTTAACCTGATTAAGGAGATAGATTTTTCAGAAACTTTACACCTCCTCCCCTCAAAAGACAAAAAACCTGACACAATTATATACATACAAAATGTTTCTGATTTTAAACAGATAGATTAATTAAACCAGTATCACAAAGATCTGTAACTGCATACATTATAGTAATGAGTAACTTGTGAATTTAAGAGGAATAAGATATAATGAATCTTGACTATTAACTAATTCACTACTTCAGACATGCCTTCACCACCAATAGTTTGAATTCATGAGATTTTTACTGTACTATAGATTAAAATGCATCTGATATCCGTTTCTCCAAAAGCAAATATCTGTATTTAAAAATTTGGAAAAGTGCCTGAAAACTGCCCTGCACAGTATAAACTGCCTATAATGTCGATCTATATTCGACTGGTTTCGGGCCCTGTTAACACACCTGTGTATGGTAGCGGCACTATGATATGCATAATTTTGTGTTTGATGTTTTTTACAAATTAGGTATAAAAAGTGGCTCCAGCAAAAAGGTCTACCCTCAGGAAAATTAGGAGCAATTATCCTAGTAACACTAAATTCTCTTTACAGCCAGTAATAATAATTCTCTATACCCTATCATTATAACCTCCACCCAAAAGAAACTTATGAAGGAAAAAACGCAAGGGGAGAAAAATCACCCTTTTTCAGACAATGATATGATTTTCCCTGTTTTATAATTATCAGCTCCTCTCTAATGGCAGAGCTTGCATTGCTCGTATAGCCCTTGGCATTTATTAAATAGAGCACCATTATCAAAGCCACACGCCTTTTCTCTACACACCTCAGCACAGACATCTATGCATATAAATGTGTAAAAGGTTAAAAAAATGTTCCAATGCTTTTCAAGTGTTAATGATGCAGTCTGCCAAATACAACGATGAGCTTCTTAAATACAAGGAATTTAGAGTTTAGAGGAGGTCGGGGGTGATGGGAAGGTGGGTGCGGAGATAGGAGGATACTGTTATAAACCCTTTTTCAAATGGAAACAAAAATCTCAACACCCAAATGCTAAAATGAATATAGGTCAACTATACTTTAGAATAAGAGCTTTGATTTTCATTTCAAAAGTCTCATAAGTATAGTTGCCAAACAATCTACAAAGACACTTTCTTAAGGTAGTTAAAAAGAATAAGCATTGCAGAAATCTTCAGAAAACACATATGTCTTTTGTATGCCTTTCTTATTTCCATAGCATCATCTTAAGGAACTTGCATTAGCAGGCAGCATCTCCTTAACGTCTGACCTATCCCTCCAGTCATATAGCTCAGAATTCGGTGCCATGAATTTTTACTAAATTATGCTATCCTTGCTCTCCTCTTAATTTTACGGTTTTCAACACAGATTTGCTTTCCTGTGGGAAAGAGATAAGAAGCCAGGGATTTTAATTTAAGCTCTGGCCTTGTCTTATATTTTGCAAGATGGATAGCATACTAGTAGTGTGTTACAGCCAACAAGGATTATGTCCATTTTTGTGGCCAAATAATGAAAGCAATACGAAATCTCAATAATAGGTGTGAGCACAATTCTAAGTTTTATATATGGCTCCTGCTGACCACCTCCACTGGGCATATAAATAGGACCAAACTACACTACACATCATGGTCAAGTGTCCTCGGCCCTAAACAGTGGGCTTCCCCTGAGAGCACGAGGGACTGTCCTTTGACACTATGTGCACGCACAAGGCAAGAGCCCAGGTACAGCTGCTTTGAGTAAGTTTTACAGACAATATAACCACTCTTAATTCTAGCCTCAGATCTCCAAATAACAATGTGGTGCACCTTGGGTGGGGCAAAGGGAAAGGAGGAGGAATAACCAAGTGACTACCTAGTCTTTACAGACAACTTTATGTAACTACATTATAATGTGCAGTTGCACAGGGGTATGTGGGCCTATGCGTGGATTTAAGCACCTGAAAGGTGCCAACGTGATGTGAGCACTGGTGGCCAACACAGATGAGGCTGCTGTTCATGTGCAGCCTCCTTTCTAGGGGCCTGCGGAGGGCGGGGGGCATGGGAACTGGAGATAATGGACAAATATGTAAACAAGACAACGAGTAAAATCTCAGAGGATGACATCAAATACTATGATTAAAAGAAACGTGGTGATAAGAGAGTATAGTAGTTACTGGTATATGCCTTTGTATTATGCTAACACTATAAGAAACCAACAGTTTAAAACTAAATAGTCTAAGATTCTATTTCCTAAAACAGGAAACGGAGGTCACCAGGGAATGAGTGAGCAAGCCATGACTGCTTTCAGCACTTAGGACAACGCAGGGCTGCTCACTACACAGCTCCAGTAACACAGGGTCACTGGGGATACCATGCGAGTGGAAACCCTGGTCACTCAAGACAGTGGGGACCATCCTGTTAGCCCCTACTCTGTGCACCTAGGATCTCACTCGACAGACCCCCTGGCCCCTGACTCCCACACATCTCCCTGCGAGGAAGGGAGAAAGGACAGACGGCTTTCTTTTTCACTCACAGGTACAGTCAGGTGAGTTTTAGCTTCCAGTGCAGAAGCACCAGGAGCTCCCAATGCCTGTCCTGTTTCATTTCCCAGGTGACAGCAGGCACAATTACCCCACCTTTATGAGATGCCAGGAGCCTGTGTCATCCCCCGAACTCTGCTCTGCGGCCGCTCAGAGATGGAAGCACTCAGGTCTAAGCTCACATGGCAGTAAGCGGCTCAGTCAGGCCACACACCCTGATCTTTTGATTCCAACCAGACTACACATTCTTTTATCTCAAGCAGGTGATGGGTTGGGTGTGTAAAGGAAAAAAAAAAAGATGGAGAGAGTGGGTACCCGGAGGAAAGGGGCGCAGAACACCAAAGGCGGACTCCAGAAGGTAGCTCTCCCACCTGCTCCGCCCCACACATTCAGCAGGAAGCCCGCAACCCCTTCCCAAACTCAAAATACCACCATCAGGCCATCCTGCCCACAAAGCACATCATTATTATAGCAACTAACACCACACCTTGGAGACAGGTAAACTGAGGCATAGAAGGTAAGCAACTTTCCCAAGGGCCACATTCACTACCAGAACAGCACGCGGCCTCCCGGGAGCACCAAGTTCATAAAACCTCGGGCACTGCACTGACCACCGGGGCCATACCGAACAGGATGCGCACCCATGAAAGGACTGGGTGGTCTCTGTCCCAGGCACAGGAATCACCTCGGACCAAGAGGCACCTCAGCAGAAGCGGTCAGGCCTGCAGAGACGCCACTGCCACCCTCTCTCCACAGCTGGAAAGCATTCCCGGCAGCTGTGTGGTTGCCACCCAGGCTGCTCCCTGCATGTATCGGCCTCTTGGGCATCACAGCCAAAATACCCACACGAAGTGGGTGCCACTTGGGGATCCTGAGAGTCACCCTCAGCAGCATTCCCAGAAGTGACCACTCCCCCACGGGCATGAAAGCTCTCGGCCTCTGAGGATGTGGTTCTTTCTGGAAAGGATGAAAAAGTGGTTCAGGGCCCTCCTGGTGAAGGCGTGGGCCTGCTGGCAAGTGGAGTAATTGGGGAGAAACCAGCGGGCCTGGTGGCTAGTCCCCATTTTGCACATCTCCGGGTTCCAACTAAACCCACAGCACAGGACCCAACTGTGCATAAGGCCCTGAGTACCATTTCAACTGGCTGTGCATTTCACCCAGAGTCCTCCTGGCCATCACTGAATCCAGGGGCATAGTAACACTCCACCAACCTGCTGGAATGAGGGATTTCATCTGGCCTCAATCGTTATGGTGAAATTCAACGTTTTATTACACTCTTAGAGAGTCTGGTGCTGGTACAGTAGAAGCTGGAATTTCACACCGTGCCTTCCCTCCTCCTGAGAATCTGGGCTTCCTAAGCCTTCCCACAAAGAGGAGCAGATCTGTTTTACTCCGAAAGGATGCAATGATCCTTGCACCAACTAGACCTCAAAAGTAACATTTAGCGCTGGAAGCCTTTCCTAAGGTCCACCAAAGCTCAACGCCTGATTCAGATCTGACGTGGCTTTCGAATCGAAGATCACTGCTGCTTGAGATGCAGTAGTTCTTTTCAGATAACAATGGGGCTTTGGGCTCGGAAGACTTCCTGAGCAGAAACTGGTAAAGTCGCAAGGTTCACAAGGGACAAATATTCCATTAACCTAACTCTGGAGGGCAAAGGTGTCCCATCATCGGACACCTGGGATGCTCTCCTAAAAGGGGAGGAACATGTCACAGGGAAAGGGAGGAATATGAACGGATACACAGTAAGTGCCCGTCCTAATGGCCATGCCTTTGTATCCTCTGGCACTTGTCCACATAAGTGGGCAGTGCCACTGTATTTATAGGTGAGAAGGCTGAGTCCTTTTGGACACACAACTCAGTAATAACTAGTCGACAGAGGACTTGTGCTGGCATGGTTTGGTACCAAGTCTCTGCTCGTCCTGCCCCACACTGCTCCCTACACAGCTCCTCTCCACCTCTGTTCCAAACCACCCTGCCAGCGAGTGTGGCCTGCCATGGGCTCCGCTGCCAGAGAGTGCCTGGACAGAACAACTGACCACTTGGGGAAAACCGATGCCACTAGCAGGACTACAGACAGACTGCTAGTGGCATCTGTCTGTAGTGGCCCACCCACAATTTTCCCAGTTCTCTATAAAGTGACGATCTCCATACAGTACCTCATTTAATCCTGAAATCACCCATAAGCTAGGTGTTAAGATTTCTGTTTTATAGAGAAGAAAACCAAGGTTCTGAGACATAAATAATTTATACAAGACCACACAGGACGTTAAGTAGCATAGACAGGATTTGACTCGTCGGTGACTCTGAAATCTATAGCTTGTACCCCTACAGAATTAAAAACAGCTATTCCTGGCATCCAAGTGGGAGAGAGAGTAATAAAATCATTTAATATTTAAGTACATGGACAGTGGAGGTACAGTTCAAATCCCAAACATTTAAATGCCTAGTTTCTAGGTAATTCACTGAATTTTCAGAATTTCAGTTTCCTCATACATAAAATGGGTGACATAATACTTCACAGGATTAAACTGAAGATTAATGAGCAATGCCAATAAAGCCTCTTACTTAGGTCCTAGCACATAATATATGCTCAATAAGTACTTGTGGAATGAATAAAGGAAAGAGAAAAGAAAAATAGAGCCAAATAAATAAATTACTCTGTTCCCCAAAATTCAAATCATTTGTCTCTAAGACAAAGTAAGTTTTAGAATTAGAAATATGCTTTCTTTCAGGTGAATTCCCCACCAAACTCTCCCTTCCTTATTCTGCCAACGTACTTTTAGTCTAAAGTGTCTGTGATCTCAATATTTTCCTCTCATCACTGCTTGTAGAAATCCCTCCCACCCTTCAAGATTCATTGTAAATGGCACACTTGAAATCTTAACCCTTTGAGTGCCAACCAATATCCTGGGAACTATGCTAAAATTGCCAAGGCATTTTTGCTGATTTTACAGCAGTTTAGGAAAAAAATTATGAATCGCAAGTAAATGAAGTTACATATTCAAAAACTTAAGGAAACCTTTACTACATTGACATATTTAGCAATATCATCATCACTAATAAAAGCAGACTTAGAACTGGACGCCATTTCGAAGCTTTGATAGCGCTCCCGGCACTTTTGGCGAAAGACTGGAGGAGCGAGATCGCGCTCCCCGGCACTCTAGGGGTTAAACAACACATAACTTTCTGGTTTAGAATTTGCTATGGATTCATATGTACATAGGTTTTCTATGTGCTTGCTTTACTTCTTCTGTTAGATTATAATTTAATAGATAACACAATCTATGTTTAGTCATTTAAAAAATATCCCTTACAGCAGCAATTCTCAAATGTTTTTGTTCTCAGCATACCTTAAAATACTCTTAAAAATCTTTGAGGATCCCAATGAGCATTCGTTTGTGTTGGTTTATTTATAAATACTTATCATATTCAAAATTAAAATAAGAAATTTAAAATTATTCATTAAATTATTTAAAAATTACAAGCCCATTACGTTAACATAAAAATATTTCTATGAAAAATGACCGTTTTGAAACAAAAGCATTAAATAAGAAGAGTGGCATTTAGTTTTACAGTTTTCACAAATCTTTTTAGCATCTGGTTTAATGAAGACAACAGGGTTCTTGTATTTGCTTTCATGTGAATTCAAGTCTCTGCTTTGATGTTATTTTGGTTGAAGTATATGAAAAAAAGTCTGACCTCACACAGATATGTTGTTGGAAAGGAAAGAATTATTTTAATAGTTTTTTCAGTGCCATGTTGAATCAAAAACCGTATCAATATACTTTTCCTACTCTTACATTAACATCCATTGATCTGTCTTGCACTATGAATTTACCCATGTATCATTTGTAACATTATGCATTAGTTATCTGGAAATACTGGCTCAATGAGTTGACATATTTCATTATACATTATAAAAATTGCATTTATATTTATATCATTGCTGATCTAATCAGAAAAGATTTAAGAATTTAAGAAGCTATCAAGCAGTGGACACAAATTTCTAAAATTCTAATTTTTCCTTGAAAGCTCAAATTTTATCACTAGCAACAAATGCTGCCAATTGTTGTTTTCATTGATAAGAGAACCTCTGCTCATTTGTGAGACAATATCTGCCATGTAACAAACTATGAAACCATAGTTTGTCAGTTATGCATTCAAAGGTGAAGGTTCAATAATACTAATAATTTTTACTGCTTCATCAAGGACATTCTGAAGTGACACTGGCATGTTCTTTTTCCTGGGAGGGTGCTGTGGTGCAGAATTCAGTGACTACTAGTACCATTTGGGGCCAAGGCACCAGCACTTTTACCCATCATGGCTTCGCACCATCACTGCTAATGTCAATACAGTGAAAAAGCAAGTAACTGTTCGTGTTACCATGAGAACAGTTCTGACCTTGTGGCCCCCCTACCTCAGGGAGCTCAAGGGGTCCACAGACCATACTCTTAAGAACTGATGCCCATAATTAAGTAATAGAACATAAATAGTTGTTGATTGTGGATGATCCAAGCTAATAGAGTGAAAAGTAATTATTTCAGTTATGTTGAATTTAGAGAGAAATTGATTTATGGGTTACAAAAATGAAATGTTTTTGTGATGTACTAAGCTATTATCTCCCGCCCCACACACACTTTATTTCGTAGTATTCTAAATGTACAAATCAAGAGAAATCTGAAAATCAAAGAAAAATACATACCACATACTTTTAAATGATATTTAAAATTTTTGAAACTCCTTTAACTCAGTGTGAACCCCGGACTTGGGTTCTTTTATTAGAGTTTGAATTATTTTCTTCCAAAGGATTCTTGCAGACAATCGCCAGGAATATGGATCTGCACCCTTCAGTGCTCACTCCTCCTGTCCACTCACATCTGCCCTGTACTCACAGCCCTTGCACACGACTCCACGCACTGACCACGCTGTACCGTTACTATCTGCTTGTGCCTCTGTTTTCTCCCAGAAGATAGAGGTCATGCCTTGGTAACTATCCTCAAGCATCTAGGGCAGGTCTGGGCAACATGCGATATCTAATATCTATTGCTTAGGACTAATTGCCCAAATGAGGCTTTCAACACTAAGAAGTCAATTCCTTTCAAGAAAGAACTCATACCCTTATCAGGAAAACAGGGGTTGGTTCTTGTATTTTCTGTTGCTACACAGAAATGACCACACACTTATTGTCAGCTTAATACATCGGAGTTTACTATCTCACAGATCCCGCGAGCAGGCTTCCAGCACCGTGTGGTGTGACCGGGTCCTCTGCCCAGAGCGTCTATCGCAAGGTCCCGGCCGGCTGGTTCCTGCCTGGAGGCTCTGCAGGGCTCACTCTGGCTGTTAGTAGCATGTGTGAGGAACACATTCTTGATCTCGTAGCCCCTGTTGATTTGTCCCCATTTCCTTGCTGGTTATGAGGTGGGGCCACTCCTATTCCCTGACAAATAGCCGCCCCCCATCTCACAGCAGCAATGGTGCTGGTTTTGGATGCTTCCTGTTCTCAATCTCCGACTTCCTCTTCTATAACCAGTGGAGAAACCTCTCTGCTTTTTAAGGGCTCATGTGACTGCGTCAGGCCTGCCCCCTAATCTCCCTTTGCAAAAGTCAACAGTGAGGGGGGAGAGGGCAGCCAGGATAAGCCGGGGTCGCTGCAAGGCCTGCCACAGTCTGTTAGGACAAAGATAACCCACTTACCTTTCTCGTATTTTTTTCCTCTCCCATAGAAAAGATAAACCAACTTATCTTTAGCAGATAAAAACGAAGTGCCACTGCGGACATTAGTATTTGGTGTTATAGTTATTCTGATTATACTATAAAGTTCTGAGGTTACGTTTTGTGGCTTTTTTCTTCCTTTTATCCAGGGGCTACAAAGTCAAGAGTGTGTCCTCACCTATCAGAGTTGACAGGAGTTACTTGCAGTTTAGAGGGGAAGGGAAGAGTCAGGATTAGCACATCTCCCTCCTTCCCCCACCCCCTCTTCAAGGACTTCGGGGAGAGCTAGCTACTAAGTACGCAGGCGCACAGGGAACGTTCCAAGTTAACTGCAGGTCATGGCTGAAGAAATGGAAAGGGCAATCTCTAAAAAGAGTTAAAGGGTCCAGATCAATTTATTTTGAGGAAAATTTTTAAAAAGCGTTGGCTTTCTTTCCAACATTAACAACCATAACATGTTAGATTATGGCCAATCATTTGCCTTTTAAGAAAATTTTAGAAAAATCATTATTTTATATTTAAGTGCAACTCATCTATTACAAGGTTATGCCTAACCTTAAGTTTTAACTTAATTATCTGACCCTTGAAGGTAACTAAAGAGTAATATAATTGTCTTAATATTCATTCATCAGTAATAATGCACTAAATGCTGTAGGAAGTAAATAGGGTAGAAGGGAAATAAATCAAAGAAAGGCAATTAATTGAAAAGAGAGGAAGTACAGGTCACAATAGTTAAAATCTGGGCCGGAACCGGTTTGGCTCAGTGGATAGAGCGTCGGCCTGTGGACTGAGGGGTCCCGGGTTCGATTCCAGTCAGGGGCATGTACCTGGGTTGCAGACACATCCCCAGTGGGGGATGTACAGGAGGCGCCTGATGGATGTTTCTAACTCTCTGTCTCTCTCCCTTCCTCTCTGTAAAAAATCAATAAAATATATTTTTAAAAAAATAGTTAAAATCTGGAACCTGGTCCAGCCAGTGCGGCTCAGTGGTTGAGTGTTGACCTGTAAACCAGGAAGTCATGGTTTGATTCCCGGTCAGGGCACATGCCTGGGTTGCAGGCTCGATCCCTAGTGGGGGTGTGCAGGAGGCAGCCAATCTATGATTCTCTGTCATCATTGATGTTTCTATCTCTCTCGCCCTCTCCCTTTCTTTCCAAAAAAAAAAAAAAAAATCAATAAAAATATATTCAAAAACAAAAACCTGGAATCTGGATACTTGAGTGAGAAAGACAAGAGCAGAGACAATTCCTTAAATACTTACTATATTCTAAGAACGAATGGTGCTTTCATATTTGTGATCAAATTTATTCCCCTGTTTTCAAAAAAGGAAACAAACTGAGACTTAGAAAGGTTAAGTGTTGTCCCAGGTCATACAGACTAGCCTATAAATGGTTGAACTTGGGTTAAATACAGATCTGTTTTATCCCAAAGAGATGAACTTTTCACTGTGAACTGCTGAAAAGAATGGCTACAAAGAGGAATAACTCAATCTGGGAGCCAAAAGAAACCCCCCACTTTCCAGTAACTGGAGTCTATAAATAGAGGAACTGGGGTTAAGGTTGAAGCTGAGAGAAGATCAGAGTAAAAGGGAGAATGACTTCTAATTACGTAACAATACTCAATCCTATTATCTCATTGATCTCACAACACTTTTACCGAGGACCCCTAATCCTCTGGGTGCTGCATTTCCTTTTCATGTTAAAGATTCTTTTGTCTGTGTTAAGACTATTCTTTGAAAATTAGAAGAACGAACTGGAGTCACTCAAGATAAACAAACCAAAGCCCAAAACAAGTGCTAGTGGGAAAATATTACAAGTCCAGAAAGTCCAGTGAAGGGATGGGCCGTAGGTGAAAGCCGGGTGGCCAGACTCTAAGGAGGCAGGAAGGACCAAGAGCCTGCTGGACTCCTGGCTGCAGAAGCACAGGGTTCCACGGGGTGCGTGTTTGTAAAATTGTAGTGGGAAGGACATGGGGTAGAACAAGATCCCAGTGGTCCCTCACCTTTTCCAGATTACAGGTACTATGATCTGATCAAAGTTGTGTACAAATGTTTCTATACACAAATACAACCACACATCGGTGGATAGGGGTGGAGGTTGTGTGTTCACAGGAGAGCAGAGGGACGTTAGATTAAAAATTGCTGCCCTGTTCCAAGAGAGAAATACTTGGCCATCACTGCATAATCTTTCATTATTATTAACTTGTGGCCTGGTGCACAAAATTCATGCACATTAAAAGGGAATTAGAGGAAATATATTAATATTGCTATTTGCCCTTTCTCTATAATAGAAGTGTCAGAGATGAAAGAAAATTAGTAAAAGACCGGGGGCACAGCCTCAGGTTCCCCGGCCCCAGCGTGAGAGCGCGACAACCATTTGCATTTTAGCTTTTTATTATATAGGATGCCTGGGAGTTTAGTCAGCTTCTTGAAAGTACTATTTGTGTAGGTCCCTGGAAAAGAAAGTAAACAAGGCAGTGAAGGTGAGTGACACGCCAGGAGCCAGAGAGCTCAGTGTAGAGACAGCAGGCCCAGGGGCCGGGCTGGACAGGAGGAGGCAACTCCTGGATCTCCAAGAGAGGGTGCTGCTGTGGGGTGAGCAAATTTCAGTTCTCCCTGAACCTCGGCAGCCATCAGGCCTGAGCAGACTTGTGATCTGGGCACACGTTGGTTAAAAAGGCTCTCTTTACCACTGCCCAGGGATGCAATTTTGAAGGAAAGGGAAGTCTTCTACCATAGCAGCACCCCTCTGTTACCCAGTTAGTTTCAGAGAGTGGAAAGATCTTCTCCCCATGGCACTCAGAATATCCAGTGGGAAAAGAAGACTGTTTAGGGCTCCAAGAAGCTAGATGACTCTAGTTCTCCAGGGGGGTTGAGGGGGATGGCTAGAGCCTTCATGGGAGTCAAAGCCAGGGAAATACAACAGCTACCCAGATGGTGAGTGTGGAGGAGTCATTTATATGTTCAAACTGTAAATTCATGGGGCAAAATTCCATAGGGACAAAGACAAGAGACTTAAACTTAACAATTTTCTATTGAAACTAAACTTTGAAGTGCATCTGCCTCATTTTAAATAAAATTGATTTTTAAGATCAGGTGTGAAGCATTTACAAAACAGTTAAATAAGAAAGATTATGTACCAATTTTGTCCCACCAAGACATCTAAGATTTTAATAAGTGCCATATGTGTAAAATATTATTTGCTTAAGACTCTGTTTTTAAAAAGTGAAAAGAGCAACATTTAAGTCTGTGGGGATCCTTATTTTTCTATAAAATTCGCTGAAGAGTCAGAAATCAAAAGAAAAGAAGCAACAAATTATTTTGGATTCAACTACTAAGACTAAAACTTTAGTTGACAGCTAAAGTTTATTAGGAAATTCAAATAATTTCTATGAAGGTATAAATACGATATTTACATGTAAGATAAGCATTAAACCTCTTCTATAGAGCTGCACTGATCAATATGGTAGTCACTCACTTTCAGGTTTGAAATGTGGCTCATCCAAATAGAGACATGCTTTGAGTGTAAAATATACACTAATTTCAAACACTTAATGTAAGAAAGGGAACATAAGACATTTCAATGATATTTAACATTGATTACATGTTGAAATAACATCTTGGCACCCTGGTGGGTTTGTTTGAGAGTCGAACCATGCACCGAAAGGTCACCAGTTTGATTACTGATAAGGGCATATGCCCCAGTGAGGGACATGCAGGAGGCAGCCAGATCAATGTTTCACTCTCATGGATGTTTCTCTTTCTCTCTCCTCCTTCCCTCTTCCTTCCTTCCTCTGTAAAAATCAATAAAAACATATTTTAAAAAAAGAAATAACATCTTGGCTATACTGCATTAAATGGGGTTATTATTAAAGTAAATTTTACCTGTTTTTCTTTATTTTTTTGATGTGGCTACTAAGAAATTTAAAATTAACATATAACTTGCATTTGTGACTTGTATTACATTTCTGTCATGTAGCTTGACTTTACAATGTAAAATCTGTAGGTAAGATTGCTCCTGTTGCCCAGACTGTGTGGCTCAGCGGTTGAGTGTCGACCCAGGAATCAAGAGGTCACTGGTTCAATTCCTGGTCAGGGCACATGCCAGGTTGCAGGCTCAATCCCCAGTAAGGGGTGTGGGTTGTGCAGAAGGCAGCTGATCAGTGATTCTCTCTCATCACTGATGTTTCTATCTCTCTCTCCCTCTCCCTCTCCCTTCCTTTCTGAAATCAACAAAAGTATATTTTAAAAAAATAAGAATGAACTCTTAAAATAAAAAAACACAAAAAACCCCCCAAAGAACTAATGATTAACTCATTCTTTGATGGGTAACCATCGTTTCCATTTCACATCAGAGCTTATTACCTGAAAAATAACCAGAGCTTACACTCATCACTATTCATGGGATATACTTAGATGAGTCAAGGAAAAAGAACCTTTTGTTTTAGATTTAAAAGCAAAATCCTGAAATGAGTTGAAAATTAAAGCAGAAAACTTAAATGACAAACAAAAAAGATTACAAAAAATTGTTTTATGTAATTTTGCACTTTTTATTTTTTTAATCCTCGCCCAAAGAGTGAGGATATTTTCTCCATTGATTTTTAGAGAGAGTAGAAGGGAGGGACTAAGGGGAAAGAGAGAGCGAGAAGAGAGAGAGAGAGACAAACATCCATGTGAGAGACACACACTGATTGGTTGGTTGCCTCTCACACATGCCCGGACCGGGATGGGGATCAAACCTGCAACCCAGGTACGTGCCTTTGACCGGGAATCAAACCCTCGACCCTTTGTCTGTAGGCCGATGCTCTAATCATTTAGAAACACTGGCAAGAACGTAATTTTGCACATTCTGATTCACCTTTTTAAAGCCCCCCAAAAAGTCAAACTAAAATAGAAAACTTTCCTTAAAAACATTTGTTTCAATGGTATAAAAAGAGGAGGCAGCCCTAACCGGTTTGGCTCAGTGGATAGAGTGTTGGCCTGCGGACTGAAAGGTCCCAGGTTCTATTCCGGTCAAGGGCATGCATGTACCTTGGTTGTGGGCACATCCCCAGTAGGAGGTGTGCAGGAGGCAGCTGATCGATGTTTCTCTCTCATCGATATTTCTAACTCTCTATTTCTCTCCCTTCCTCTCTGTAAAAAATCAATAAAATATATTTTTTTAAAAAAGAGGAGGCAAAATGTAAAGATCTTTTAAAAGACTCTTAATATAAAAAAGTTATATAGCCAGTTATAAAGATTATAATAGCACAGATGACAACAGCTATTCTCTAACAGTGAAAAAGGATACTTCAGCGAACCTAAAATCAAAGATAAATTCCATTTTGTACCATTTGCTGTGAATAGAAAATTATTTTCCTAAATTTCATTTTGCATCTTTTTGGTGCAAACATGCCCATGAAATCAAAGTAGAAACTGAATTCCTGATCTACAAGTCTTTTCCCCAAAACAACTTAGGTTGCCCTTAATTTCCAGAAGTGAGCTGGAGCCGGCTTGTACCGGCTCTCCAAAGCTGATTACAAACTGTCCAGGAATGTTGAGAGCTTGTTAATATTATGTTGGTAGCTCGAAATTGGCCATGGTGGGATTATTTGCACCATGGAAATGGGCAAATGTGAAAAGTCAGTGCTACCTTCCCCCCAAGCTGGTTACTGAACACACACCAGCACACCACTGGCAAACACTGAATCCCTTCCTAAATCTTTACAAGAAACAAACTTTTCCTTCCTTACTTCTCTTTGACAATCATCAGGAACATAATCTTGAACTTTGTCTGAAACCATTCCAGAATATGAAATTTCAAAGATCATTATTTCACATGAGCTAGGATGACCTGCTCTATGCCCCAGGTCCTGCTAACACTGGAGGAATGTGTAGCCATCAGTCATTAATTACTCTGCCTGGTTCCTTGTCTCTAGGCCTGAACACCCTGGGCTGAGTCACTGGGTAGGAGGAGTTCCACTGCACAGCAATGAGAAGAGATGTGTAGAAGATCCATGAGCATATTCTTCCCTCATTTCAAAGTAATAGTTAATGTAGGGGTTTTTTTTTTTACACACACACACACACACACACACACACACACACATATATATATATATATATATATATATATATATTTGATTCTAGAGAGGAAGGGAGAGGGAGAGAGAGATAGAAACATCAATGATGAGAGAAAATCATTGATTGGCTGCCTCCTGCACACCCCCTACTGGGCATGTGCCCTTGACTGGAATCAAACCCAGGACCCTTCAATCCACAGGCCAACGCTCTATCCACTGAACCAAACCAGCTAGGGCGAATGTAGTTTTTTTTAAACAACAGCAAAAAAGTGTAAAATGCTTGATCTGGCTAGTGTTACTAAATGGTTAGAGCGTCAGCCTGCAGACCAAAGGGTTGGTTCAATTCCCGGTCAAGGGCACGTACCTGGGTTGCAGGTTTGATCCCTAGCACCAATGGGGGTTCATGTGCAACCAAACAGTGTGTCTCTCTTATATCAATGTTCTCTCTCTCCCTCCCTCCTCCCCTCCCTCCCTTCCTCCCTCTAAAAGTCAATGGAAGAAAATATCCTTGGGTGAGGATTAAAAATGTATAAAGTAATGTAATTATTTTTGAAAGTTATCCTTGAGTGAAAATGAATTTTACACAAAAAAGCAAGTAGCTGCCATCTGCGCATTAAAGAATGTGGCTTCCAATGGGAGGGCCGTGTATCAGAGTGCAATTACCCCAGCCAACTGCATAGGACCTGGCGTTGGGCTGGAGATTAAGAAGGAGATGAGAGGCTGTTGTTTTTGCAGCGCGTTCAGTCAAGAAACACAACATAAATTCTCTCCAAAGAACTTAGTGTCTAGCTATGAATAAGACACTCCAAGGAAAGGCTGAAGTCTTAGGGGTGGGGAGGGGCGGGGGGGGGGGGGGGTGAAGAGCCAGATTGAACTATAATAAAAACAACCAAGCTGACATTCATTTACAAAGTGTTTTCATGCCCCTTACGTCATTTGGATCTCACCCTCACCCTGTAAGGAACGGATTATTAATATCCCCACATAATAAATAAGGGGAAAAAATGCTCAGAAAAATCCAACATCACACAGTAAGTAAAAGAAGCTGGACTCAATCCTGTTTTCTTTCACCAAACCATGATGTTGCCCATTTTCTGCTTGCCCAGCGGCCAGCAGCCCCTCCTCTCCGTAGGGTGGTCTCAAAAATGGACCTGGGATGGCCACAGAGGCCTCGCTCGGAGGCAGGCGTGAGTAATGTCAAGCTGTAAATGTGTAACCAAACAAGAAACGATCAGAGAACCTTCCCTTCCTCTTAGCACGGATCACTGCCATCATCACCTTTGTTTCTGTTTTAGAAATGGTTATGCAATATCATCTTAATAGCATGCTAGAGGACAGTATAATCACCCAATAAATTATTCACAAGTCTGTGATTCCCAAGCTAAGCTGAAGAATTCAAGGTCTAGAAGGAACATAAGCTACATTCTATTTAGAAAACTACTGTCCATAGAACGAAGAATCATTTTCTGTTTTTCACTTTTCCTTTAATTGCCCAGTTTTCATGAATAATGGTCATTTCTTCAGGCTCTCTGTTCCTCCAGCTAATCAGCAATGCTCCTGGATATCTTCTCAACCTTGGCTGTTGCTGATAATTCTTGAAAATAAACTTTACTTTACCAGGGTTTAATCGCCTATTAAAAAAACCTGCAGGAATTCCTCTTCTTCACCAACCCTACTTAAGCCCGTTTTAATGTGTAAATGTGGAGATAGCATAAAGCATTACAACACATTTTCTTTTGTTTAGCATAACCTGAAATTTTCCTCCTCAACTTATTAATTTAGTTGTGTTTTCTCTAACCAAGTATGTCGTCTTGTTGAACCCCTACCTCCCTTTAAAAGTTTTAAAATTAGGTGATATTTAGGGATTTAAAAATATTTAAAAGAAATAGGAAAATAACTTTTCAGTTCCTCAAAAAGTTAAACACAGAATTATCATATGATCTAGAAATTCCACTTTTAGGTATATACCCAAGAGAACTGAAAGCATATGTTCACATAACACTTATACACAAATGTTCATGGCAGCATCTATAATAAAAAAAGCATAATATGCTAATTAGACCAGAGGTCCTTCTGGACAAAGCCGGGGCTGTGAGGGAAGCCCAGGTCCTGGGTGCCAGAGGGAAGCCAGTGTGGGCAGCCGAGGGAAGGAAGGAAGGCCTCCTCTTGCACGAATTTTGTGCATTGGGCCTCTAGTTTGTTCATAATAGCCAAAAAGTGGAAACAACTCAAATTAATGTCTATCAACTGATGAATGAATAAGTTGTGGTAAGGCATAGGTTGTTTTATTGCACTTAGCTTTATTGCACTTCACAGATGTTACATTTTTTATTTTTTAAAAATTGAAGGCAAGACCCTCTGTCAGCAGAAAGATTGACTCACTTTATTGCAACACTCGCTTTATTGCCATGCTGTTACCAAACCATAATATCTCCGAGGTATGCCTTTATATCCATCCATACAATGAAATAATATTCAACCATAAGAAAAATAAAGTTCTGATATATGCTAGAACATGGATGAAGCTTTAAAACTATGCTAAGCAAAATAAACTGGAAATAAACAAAAGATCACATATTATATGATTCCATTTACATGCTATGTCCAGAATAGGCAAATTCTAGAGACAAAGTAGATGAGTGGTTGGCAGGGGCAGAGGGGAGGGGAAAATTGGGACAGACTGTTAATAGGTAAATGGTTTCTTTTTGGAACGATGACTGGAATTAGCGCTGACAGTCCCACAACTTAATGAATACTAACAAACACTGAGTTTGTTTAAATGGTGAATTTCATGTTATGTGAATTATATCTCACTTAGTTTAAATGGTGAATTTCATGTTATGTGAATTATATCTCAATTTTAAAAAAATAAACAAAGGGCACAAAATGGATTTGGACTGAATGAAGGCTAATTTTACTTTATATGTGAGGCAAATTGAAGTAAAATTTTACTGTGTCTATGGTATCTCTGAACCATGTAATTTTACATCAGTGATAACAGGGGAATCTCAGAAAGCTAAACTTGGAATTATATATAATCAAAGCGCCAGCAAAAGTATGACGAACTGTACACAATTAGGGACACAGATGACACCACATGATCATATGAAGGACATGTCTGGGAACTAGCCATGAGCCCTTGGCCCCTCCCCTTCCAGGGCCTCTCTCTAGAGCAGGTCCATAGACGGCATCAGTCTGACTCGCTGGGGGCACTTCCAAGGAACTGACAGTTGGGAACAGGAGGTGTGGCCTTGCAGGTATTCTCCAACCCGCCGGAGGATGAGTAGGGTGTGTGCAGACCTCCTGGGAACTGGCACTGTCTCCTCAGCCTGCTCTCAGCGGCCAGGTGGGAGCTGAGGGACCACGCCCTGCAGGCTCTGAACCAGGCAGGCGCTGAAGGGTTCCAAGGGCCCAGCCACCAAGCCAGGCTTACAGACGTCAATAACCCACAAACTAAACATTTTAACCTGGGTGCTAAGTACTATGGGTTTTATTTTTCCTATATTTAAAAATGCAGCAAATGTTCTTCTACTTAGAAGTGTGTGAAGAATTCACTTCAATGTAATATCCACCCCAAAAACCTTAACGGCCACTCTCTTAGAATTTAAAAAATTGTTTTCACATCAAGTATCTCCATTTTCCTAAATGGTTTTAAAATTAACTTCCATAATGTTCCAAGTCATGATTTTCACTGTTACGAATGAAATTTGTAAGGCTTCTATGGCATTTCTCTATAGAGGATCTGGTCAAATCTTAGGATAGAGTGACGGAACCATCCAGCCTCTATAAAAATGTCAAGTCTGTGTCAGGGCTGTCATTAGCCTCCTCTCAGAGGGATGTGCAAATGGCTCCTGGGCCTGACACGAAATATTCATTTTATCTTATCTGAGAGGAGGAAAACCGCCACTTCAAAGTGATCAAGTGCAAAGCAGTTTATTAAAATGAAATTCGAGAGCTGAAAGGGGCCTGCGGGCTCAGGAGCGTGACTACCCTCAGTGGGCCATGAGGAGAGTGCCATCCAGGGAAGCCAGGGGCGGGTTGTCTGCGGTCAGGCTCCAGACCTCCCACCTCAAGTCCAGCACTCCCCGCCTGGGACACCACACCTCTGCCAGGTCAGCCCAGGTGCTCAGAGGTCAGCCCAGACCTGGCTCAGAGAGAGCAAATGATCCAGTGGATTTTAAATTGAGCGTCTACCACGTTAAGGAGCAGGGCCAGACAAGGAAGCAAGACCAACGGGACAAAGTTAAAAAACATCCCATCTCACCAGAAACTTAGTATCTGCTCAAGGAGGTACGACATGTATGCAAGGAACTATACCATGGAGCGTCCAAAGCAACACTAGGCCAGAGTCCAACAGGGGGCTGGTAACTTGAGCCTGACTAGAAAACATTTTAAAAAAACCCAACCTCAGCCCTAGCTGGTTTGGCTCAGTGGATAGAGTATCGGCCTGCAGACTGAAGAGTCCCAAATTTGATTCCAGTCAAGGGCACATGCCCAGGTTGCTGGCTCATCCCCAGTAGGGGGTGTGCAGGAGGCAGCTTATCAATGATTCTCTCTCATCATTGATGTTTCTATTTCTCTCCCTCCCTTCTTCTCTGAAATAAAAATATATTAAAAACAAAACAAAAAAACAACCCCACACCCCACACGGTCATTGTGGAAAGGCTGACTGGGATTTTAAGGAGTTTACTCTCTGTCCCCCTCATTTTTTTTCTGCACAAACATACAGACTGACTCCAGGAAAAAGGGCGGAGGTCAGTGGCCTCTGTGGGCAAACATGATGGAATTCATGGGCAGAGAGAGGAAAAGAGTTTTTTCTTTAAAAGATAGAGCACACAGACTTAGCAGCCTTAGTTCTAGGAAAAATGAAATTTTGTATAATATATACAAACAGCAAAAAGGCTAGAAATATATGCCATGAAACGGTAATCACAATGTTAACTTGTGAGACCAGAGGTGATTTTTGTCTCTTGTGCTTTTTTTGTCTGTGTTACCAAGAATATTATGCATTTGCATTATAATAAAAGAAAACAGTTTTATTTTACCTAAAAAGGACATTTTTGTGCTACTTGAGCTTTCTTGTGTAAAAGAAATCATATACTATGAATTTTATTTTGGGTAGCCACTGTAAACATGTAGGTTTCTCCCAAAACGTCCCCCTATGTTTCAGTCACGTAACTGATTACCTCCTCTCTCTCTCTTTCTCTCTCTCTCTCTCTCTCATGAGCGCACACACACTTTAGGTCCATCAAAGGAAAACAAACTGGGTGCTATGTCCTCTGACTATCATGGAGCCCAAGAGTCCACTTTCTCTCCTCCCCCTCTCCCACTCCCCTGCCTCTCACTGCCACGCCCCCTGTGATTAAGACACACAACTCGTGGGGGCAGTTACCACATGAAGGCCTTCAGTGGGAGCCGGGATATCCTCAGAAAGCACAGCTCTGATGATTCAGAGCCAGATACCCACCGCGCTGAGCTGGCTGCAAAGGGACAGGTCGCCTGCACAGGGACCCATAAGACCAAGAAAACCATGAATTCAAGAGAGAGATGGAGCATCAACAAGACCCAACCATCTGGATTCACTCTTTCTGGCAAGCGTGTCGCTGCAAGGGACCGCGGCCCCGACATGTGGCTCCATCACAGAGTGTTTCACACCTTGAGGTTTCCTCTCCAAGTGGCTCAGATTTTCCACATCAACCTTCAGGTGCTGGGCAAGAGATGACAGTTTTGTAACCAGCCGTACGCTGTGCTGGTAATGAAAAGGTCTCAGTTTATCGTCATCTTATCTGCGATCAGTTTGTCACAGCACCTTTCTTACTTTCGGCTTCTTCTGGGTTTGACTCACTCACCCTTTCTCCTTGCAACCTGCCCTGGCTCAGAGGTGCAGCGCTGATGCTTTGCTGGCCTCGGTTTTTCCCATCCAAATTAAAGCAGTGGCGCCCATGAACATTGGACTTTTCCTTCTGAATGCGTGTACTAAATCATGTTAAAACATGGGGGAGGCCTCATGGTCTTCAAACTGAAGACACTTCCATCCACATGAGAACAGCCACGTGGCCAGGAGGAACCTGCGTGTCCCACTTCATCTGACCGGTCTCTTCCCCAAGAGGCAGACAGATCACCCAGGAAACCGCACAAATCAACCTCCTCAGTTTCCTTATTTATAAGGTGCATTCAACAAGGGGTGAGGGTTAACAGTCAAATATTAGCTTTAAAAACAAACAGAAAACAAGCAAACAAGCCCTTCAGGTTGAGCTGCAAGTTGCTCTCCTCCCTCCCACTCCTGCCCCTATTAACCCTCTTAATTACATTAAAAGGATCTGAAGTGAAGATCTTACTAATAATTAGAGTTGACTTATGTGTGTTTTTCATTTTCTATCTACAACCAGAAATGCAGGATTGGACCCAGACCAAGTATCCAATTCAATAGGTCCCTCCTGTGGGAGCCCCAGCTTAGCCCGCAAACTTTGATGTGTAAGAACTTACATTTCTACCCAGGGATGTCGTTCTGATAACAAAGGGGCTTGGCAGACAAAGGATAATTTGTTGAATCTGCTAGAAGCCGCTTATCTGCTGGAGGCATGCAATCTTTAGGCAGAGTTGAGTTAGCACCTGCGTGGAAGAACTAATTAAATCGGAGGAAAGGAGAGATCCCTGCTCCTTTGTAAGGCCGTCAACGATTCGTCCTTAGCGTGTTAGCCTGAGCGCCTGCCTGAGCGCTTCCTCCGTGCTCAGTTTGTTGCAATGATTAACAGACGAAGCTAAATGCTGTTCACTTGCTGAGGGCTGCGGACCGCCCCTGAAAACCAAGAGGAGACAGTGTCTTCCAGGGCAGGAAGGTGATGAGGCATTAACTCCGGAGCCAGACTGGGTTTGGATGTCACTTCTGCCCCTTACCAGCTGGGTGACTCTGGCCAGTCACTCCATCTCCATGAGCCCCTCGTTTGGGAAATGGGGACAAGCACAGAAGCATGATACAAGGAGTACGTGTATTCATATCTGTAACCCACTCAGAACTGCCTGGCCTATGCTAAGTGCTGTGTATGTGTGAAACAAAAATGTATGCACAGTGCTTGGACCTGTGGCCATTAGATATGACTACGGTCTAATGTGAAATTTAATCTAGAAAACAGAGGCCAAAACCTTCAGGGTCCTGAATACTAGGGCATTCACTGAGGTTCTAAATAATGACCTGCTGTACACAAATTTTGAAAAATTCAGACAAGTGGTTTTCCATCATCAAGTCCCAAGCTCTGGAGTGGAGGTCGGGGTCGGGGGGCGGTCAGCCGCAGCAGGTCCACAGAAACACCCATCTGCCCAGCCCCTTGATTAAAAGAAGTCACCCTTACCGCACGCGGATTTGTTTGAAGTTCATCAGAGCTCTACCAATACAAATTACTTTCTCCCAGTATTTTAAGCAATTATCACTTTTAAAGTCTGCTGGGGGAGGGGTGTGAAAGGGAAGTAATGAGGGTTTGTATTAGAACTGCCTTTCCTTCCCACTGTGTATGTGCAGCCAAGGTGAGGCACCTCCAGTGGGGAGGGCAGGTGGGGAGAAAGGCAGGTGGCAATGTTGGCTAAACAGGTTTCCAGGCAGAAAATTAACATCCTCCAAACAATGCTTAATTGTCACATTTTTCTGTCTGCTATTTTGAGAACAGCAACAGGGGTCACTAAGTATTATCATCATTTTCTTAGGGGGCATGTTTTCACTTTCTAAAATTAACACTTTTCATTATTTTATTCTCATTTCTCTGAAGTCATAATTGCTCACGCACATCATACAGTATGGACATTTCCGATCTCTTCAACTTAATAGCTTCAAGCTGTCCCTGGTGATACAACCATTTGTCTGTTGCCTAGAAGGTTGCTAATAGGATGAATATAATTGTCTTTGAGACTGAACTTCTGCTACTGACATTTAATAATAATAAAGAAAAACACAAAGGAGGTTATTTTACACAAAAGAGACAGACATATTAAAGTTCTTCATTTCTTCACCCTTCTAAGAATGCTCCTCTCTCCACTTCTCTGAGGAAACCGGCTCAGCTCATCTATGCCTCCGCCCGGCACCGGCACTCGATGCCAGCCTCCTGGTGTGGTGCAAGACCGACAGATCTGGGTTCAACTCTTGACTTGCCACCCTTCATAACCCTTGTCTAGTTATTTAGCCTCTCTGTTTCTTCCACTGTAAAATGGAAATGTTAATATCCACCATACAATGCTCTGATAAGGAATAAGAAAAAAATATATAGAGTTAGTAGCTGCTCAAAAAGTACATGGTAACAATTCATATTATTTCAAACCCTGGATGGTCCTACAACTCTAAGGTCTTTGAAATCTGTCCAGACTGAGCATCTACTAAAATTGGGAGAAAGATGGGTCATATTTCTATATGCTGACGTTCCTAGCAATTGGACAAATTATTTCCTCTAATTTCTTCCTAAGCAGGATACAGGGCTAATGGACACCTTGTCTCCCCTGCCCCAGTATTTCCATAAAACACACCAAAGAACACATGTGACAAAGAAGCAAGAAGAGATTACTCATGGCGATGATTTGTACAGAACCCTGTGACGGTCAATGAAGAACACCCACCTACTGAGGTGCAACCATGCAGACTTGACTCTCTACCTACTTTCCTTCCATTCCCTTTTTCTCTAACTATAGCTAAAGCTTTGATGACTTCACAAAAGCTGTATTTTTATCTTGATTTCCAGCACATTGGCCTATAGCTATTTTGAAAGCACTGTCTGCTCCATGTACCTCGGGGACCCAGCCAGTGGTCGGCACTATCAGCCAAGTCACCCTTCAGCGACCAGGCCATGCTGCAGAGCCCACACTCCTGCTGGAGGGGAAGAGAGGAGAGCAAAAGGATGGCTCCAAGAAGAGATGCTTTCCCTTCTGCAGCCACATGGCCATTCCCAGCCCTGGCTGACATTTATCCCCATCACCTTATTTAAGAAGAGGAAGGGTGAGGGAAGGACAAGGTAGAGGAAGACAAGATGAGAAAGAAAGGAGTTGGAGTACAAAGCAGTGGCAGATGGATTCAGGTGGACTCCCTAGCCCAACGCCTCCCATGAGATCAAGCCCTTATCCATCTGCTCCCTCCCTCAGGTCAGCCGCTAGTGGTCAGAGTAGGCCAAGAGCTGGGTTGTTTGGAGACAACAAGAAACAGTGATACATGAATAACCTATTAGGGGTTCAATGGTGCTGGAATGTTGGACGGGCTGCACCAGCCAACCCAGGCCACACTGACATGTCAGGAACTGGTGCATGTCGTATGGCAGCTGGAACCCGTTCTGTGAGCCTAGGATGGTTTCGGTGTGGTCAGAGGAGAACCTGAGGCAGCTGCCTCCATTAGAAGAGGCCAAGATAAACAGCCAGGACACATAGTTCTTAGGCCAGAGGCTCCGGGTTTCACTGTGTGCCTCAGTCCCCTGAACAGAGAATTCTCATGCTGCTTTCTCACAGGCAAAGGGAATGGTCTCTTGAAATGGTACTGAGGACTGTGTTTGGCTGCCCCACCGCACATAGGCACACAGCCATGGGGCGGTGGTAAAGCAGATGGCGTCTGGACCCCGACTGCCTGCCGCTCACTGTATGGTCTTAGGCAACTTATTTGTTCCTTCTGTGCCTCCCTGAAAACAAGGGTCACAATAACAATACCTCGTTCACAAGGTTGTTAAGGATTAAGTGAGCTACTGCTATTATGAAGTGTCCGAATCAGCTCCTGGCTCATAATAATGTTTGTTAAATAGATAAAATATGAAAACAAATCAACATCTGCTGCATAGTGACCAAATGTCCTTTGTACCCAGTACCAGCGGCTTAGCACGAGCACAGTTAGTTTGTGCTCCTCATTCTAAACCTAAACCCTTTCAGAGAAGCAGCCCTCTCAGAAAAGGCAGAAGCAAGCCAGGGTCTAACGCCACAAAATAAAATGTCTGCCCTTAAGACACACAGAGACCCATAAAATACACTGTTAGGCCAAGTCAAAAATCGCCCCTCTGGAATGGGAACACTAGGAGAGGCAGGAGCCGGGAATGAGAGCCTGGGGTTGCCACGCATCTCCAAAGGTGGAGATGTTACTCATGTGAAAAACACACTGTGCCTTGAAGGATTGATACCGATGAAAACCATCTGCTGAAACCGGTTTGGCTCAGTGGATAGAGCGTCGGCCTGCGGACTGAAAGGTCCCAGGTTCGATTCCGGTCAAGGGCATGTACCTGGGTTGCGGGCACATCCCCAGTAGGAGGTGTGCAGTAGGCAGCTGGTCGATGTTTCTCTCTCATCGATGTTTCTAACTCTCTATCTCTCTCCCTTCCTCTCTGTAAAAAATCAATACAATATATTTAAAAAAAAAAAAAAAAGAAAAGAAAACCATCCTCTTCATGTGATGTCACCAAAAAAGAAGAACTACACAGCCAGCAAATGCACAAGCCAGACATTTCCATTTGGAAATCAGAGCGAAAGCGCATGGGACAGAAGACATTTAGGTGAAGGCAGAGAGGAGACAGGTGGAGCCGGGCCACAGGGCTGGGTGCCGCTGAGACGGCGTGCGGGGGCGAGGGGGGTACAGGGAGCTGCTGGGCTTGGGTGGGAGATCGGGGAGCTGTGTGAAAGGGGGAAGGGCGCACCTACTGAACGACTGGCTGTCCCTCGATAAGTCCTGACGCTAACCTGCACACAAAGGCATCGAATTGTTGTGGGTGTGGAGGGGAAATAGGGACCGGAGCAGGGAGTACCCACCCGGCCACAAGCCTACCACCTATACAGTCAGGCTCACCTAAGACATCCTGTTTTTGCCAAAGATCACAAGCACCTTGAACCCAAGTCTGCACCTAGTGCTATCAAAATATCAAAACATAGACACCTATACATCTGCTCTTCAAAGAATTCAACAGGATTTCCCTGGCTCTTAGAATGGCAGGGAGGACAACTGCAAAACAGCAAGAGCCGTGTCGGGAGGTCAGGCCACGAGCAAGTGGTAGGAGTCTATATTGAGAGAGAAGAGGTGAGGTCAGGCAGGACGAAGCAGTATGTGGCTAATTCTACCGTGTGGCTACCCACTGTCACCACTGCTTACAATAAGCACTCTGAATAAAAGACAAGACAGATTTAAGGTAAAAGTTGGTTTGTTCTGCTTTCAGCTATAGAAGGGTCAGCCCTGGACACTAAAGTTATTGAAAACCACTAAGTGAACACAAAGAATAAAAAGAAAAGCAACAAATAAGTTTAAAACCATCTGTATCTCTTTTTTGTTGTTGTTTGTTTTAAAAGGCAAGAATGTTAGGGAAACTTCAGGAAGTTGAAAATTACTCAAATAATTTTTACCTGTTTTATTAAGTTACTAAAAATCCATTTTCCCATTGTAGGCCTAGTCAGCTCAGTAGCTGCAAGCATTTCAAACTTTGTGCCTCTGTATAGTCCAGAGTATTTAGCATGGAAGCAAAACAAGAAACAAACAAAAAATTGTCCTTCAAGAGATTTTTCTCTCTCCTTTATAGTTAACCCACTTGGTATTGTCAGTGTCACATAAAGGAATGTGTAAGAACAAGCCAGGGAGAACTACCAAGGTGCCTAAATGATAGAGAAAAAAAGCATTTTGTATACAAAGAGCCATACAGGTGGTACCACCATCATTATCAGCAGCAGCAGCATCACACCACTTGTCAATCAATATGGTTGTTAATCAATAAGACATACCAAGGGGGCCCTTCCAGAAAGTGGTCATGGCAGAAAGAAGGCCTTCATCACCACCACCACCCCACGGGCCCTGTGATTAAGAGGAAAGGGCAAGTTGAAGATGACAGCGAAGGCACAAAAGTGAAAAGTTATGCACTGGGGCAAACAGCCCAAGGTGACATGAAAACAAGTGTTCTCCGGGAAATGTAGAGATCATGTTGGCGCCTATAAGCAGACAAGCTCCATGAGCTGAAGAAAAGGATTTAATGCTTAGGGAGAGAACACTGACTATGAATGAGCAATGACCCCAGGACAAGGACAACAGCTTCCACACTGGGCAGTGAGGACCACTCTCAGAGGCACATGTCACGTGTGGCCACAGCTTGTCACTATCAAGGTGCAACAGGTTGAAGCAGATCTGCAATGTCGGAGAGAACTGCTGTCCGCAGTCTGAACAGAACTCTCACCTTCCCTTTGAACAGAACCTCGGGAGCCCCCTGCCCCTGGGGTGCCCACGACGGCATCACCCCAGGCAGCAGTCCTGGTTGGTGAGGGTGGGCGCTGCCTGCCTGGAAGAAAGGGGAGGAGAGAATGGCACTTGAACTGTGTTCCACTGGCTTGTGGTTGACAACCTCAGTCCATGAGGCTAAATTTAAAGCACTTCATTTGTTATCCTTTTTAGATTACAAGCATCAACTAAAGGTCCCCTTTATACAGACACACATGCACACAGTGGTGTAACTGGTATGTTCCTCTGCTGGGGACAGAAAGTCTCTACTGGCCATGCAAGACTTCCAAAAGTCTCTAACGCCTGACTTTATCCACTGAAAATGATCTGCCCTGATCCATCAGACCAACAGGCACCATGTAACGAGCATGTCCACCTGAGAGCGAGAACAGGAGTAAGTGGAAACAGTCCGGAGACCTGGTGGAGAGGAGGCAGGCAGCCGTAATGTGGTTTAATAGTGGGAGGTCGCCTCCTCTCTCAGTGGCCATGGCGAGCCCTTATCATTCCTCTGCTCTATAACCCTGAGAAGATGTCTATTTAAAAGTGACTTTAAGGTGATTTGCTTTGAAGAGATAATGGGTCTTTCTAGAAACCCATTATTTTGCTGATCCAAGAATTTGGTAACTTTGAGTTCTCCACCAAAAGTGAACTAGTAACTGATGCCACAGTGTAGATAACTGCTATCAAAACAACAGGGCACAGCTGAGGGACTGTAAGAGCTTAACTCGAAACAAGCTTAGTGGCTGGTGTACAAATATATGGTAATACTCCAACTTCTTTCTGCCTCTGAAACACAGAAATATATAGAAAAAACAACCTGTGACAGAAGATGTTGAAAGATGGCACGAAGCTTTCCAAAGAATCAGAGCAGTGAGAGACCCTGACATTCATTTAATTCTGTCCTGGCTTTGCTCCAATGAGGGAACTGAGGCCCAGGGGGGTGAAGAGGTCTGCCCACCCCATACACGGCGAAGGTACACCTCCAGTTGGAGCATCTGGCCTCTTTCCCTTGCTTTTCTCCCTCCTTTGAGAAGCAGCTGTGGAAAAGCTGTTTTTGTAGGGAGAAGTGGAGCCACTGACTGACAGAAGGAAGAGAAATGGTGGTTTCAATTCCGGTGACACTACAGACTCACTGCTACACTCACACCTAGGTAAGATTTTTACTCTCAGGTAAAAGAAGTAACCAAGGTTGTTGAGGGAATAGGACTGAGACCCAGTGAGGAGGGCAGGGTACATGGGCTGGACTTAGCTGACAGGACAGAGAATCAAGGGAGAGAGAAGGGTCCAAAGAGCCCTTTGCATCCACTCAGAACTGAGTGTGCCCACAGCACCCCATTCACCTCGCCATGAAGCAGGTATATAGACTCCATCCTGGAAACGGCTGGCGCTCAGGGCAGCCCAGGATAGTGTGTGTTTGGAGCATGGGCTCTGGGTCTGAGTCTTAGCTTGCCTTCTCACGGACTGTGCTAACCTCCCCTGTGCCTCACTTTCCCATAAAGGAGGGGTAACAGGGTCTTCTTCACAAAGTGAGTGCATCTAGAGTGCTAAGAGCAGAGCTGGGCATGAGGTAAACACTGTGTTTCACAAACGAAGGCACTGATTACCTCCACAGCTTCAAGTCCACAGCCCGGGAGGTGGCTACACATGAGCCACGGTGTAATCACTGGGAGGCACCACTGCACACAACTCACACTCACACATCCTCTTTTCTCTGAAAAGGTTAAGCTTTCCATCCGAAAAACAATTCGGGTTTTTCTTTAAAAAAAATTAAAAAAGCTTTGTTTTTCCTTATTAAAAATCTTAACTCATGTCAGACATTTAGAAAATATAAGTTAACTTAATATAAAATATTAAAACAAAATAATAAATATAAAAATAAAAGTTACACAAAAATTACCTGATATTGCCAAGCATAAAACTTTAACAAAGATCATTTTCTTCCCAATTTTTTTTGAAAATGTATACACATACTATATACATTTATTTTTTAAGAAAAACTCACAAACCTGTGACGTTTCATCTCCTAGTTTTCACTCATTACACTGTGAATATTTTCTCTTATTGATTATGCCTTATGACACCACTTTTAATGGTTGCACTGTTTGGTCATGCTATAATTTCATGTACCACTTGTTAGCATATATTGACAAGACTTGACCTCTGCCTTCCTATTCTCACCTTTTGCATATCCCCCAAAAAACAAAAGCATTACAATTAAAAGCTTTTGATGACAACCCCCCCCCCCCCCCACGGACAAATAGGTTTTCTCCCTTAAATTGCTCCCCAGTTCAGCTGAGCCCAGTGCTCAGAAAGAAGTTTCTAGAACAGCCTCTCTGTGGAGGGGCTGGGTAGGAGATTAGGGAAAGGCAGCTACTGCGCCCAGGCCAGCAGAGCTTCCCAGCTCCAGGAATGCCTGACCTTCCTTAGGGCTTTGATCTGGCAGCCTCCTCCTGCCTGGGGCTAACTGGCCAGGGCGGCTGCAGGGGAGGGAAGGGGGAAGGGGGAAGGGGAGTGGAGCCGCGTGAAGGACCCACAACTGGGCAGTGCGCCAAGCTCCTGCACCACTCCGAATGCCCAGCTGAGAGAGTCTTAGACTCACCCACCAACTCCCCATTTTAGAGGAGAGTTAAGACTCAGGAAAATAACAGGACTTAATTAGTACTTGTGAAACACAACTTAATATTAGCAATGATAACAGCCACAATTACCATCACTACCAGTTGGAACATTTACTATGCACCAAGTACCATGCTAAACAAATGTTTAAAGCAATGATCCCAGCAACAACCTTAAGAGATTGCTATAATTATCCCCATTTTAGGATGAGGCTGAGAAAGACTAAAGGAGCTGCCCAAGATTCCATAGCTAGAAAGATAGGGGCAGGAATCAAATCCAGATCTGTCTGACCTGGAACAAGCATATTGTAAGAGTGACTGATTATTTTTATTGCATCGATTTTTAAAAGATGAGCTTATTGGCACTCACTGCTAATTTAGAAAGTGGAAAAGAATTCATACTTTCATCTCTCCAGTCCTATTTTTACAAAGCTACATTTCTGCATTTGTTAAACAATGACATAAAAATACTCAACAGATCAATTTGCTGGTAGTCAACCTCCACATATTTTATATGAGAATGGTTTTGATCTGGCCTGAGTGTAAAGTTTAGGCTTAACGTGCACTGTTACCCACAAGGCTCTCCTGTAGCTGAACTAGCAGGAAGGTGACACTTGATAAGACACTGTGCCTCCAATGAATGACAAATGACGTTTCTTCTAAATTTCTCTGGGAGGCCACTTCAGGTTTGGAGAGGCCTCAGGCCAAGGACTCTCCCAAGTACATAATTACAGTGCTTCTCTTAGATGATTATCAGGTGGAAGACAATTTTTTCAAATTGTTTACTTATTTTCTTCAAGGCAGAGTCTCTTCCCAGAATGACTCATGTGAGCAATTTAAACAGCTGTGGCAGGAGATGGCCACTGCTGCCTGGTTTAGTGGGTAAATGTGCTGAATCCGTGTGAGTTAATTAGATCAATCTCGACTCATTTTCTTTAATGAGACAGTAAAACAACATCCACCGACCTGTTTTCTGGGTTTGGTGTTTTTTTTTTACATACACTTGCTGTTTCAGTCTAATCTGTTCTTGAGCTTCTTTTTGACTGAAGCAAAAACTCTGTTGTCGTTTTTTCAAACACGTGAGAAAAGCCACACTTGATGTCATGTGGTTTGAATCAAATGCATTCAAGTAACCCAAGGAAACAAAAATAAAATTGAAATAAGAGGATTTCATTACTTAATTTCTTTGCCTTCTCATTGGTCAACTATGTAGATTTAGATGCAAACGATGCAGAAAGGTGGGCTCCCCAGTCTTGCTGGTTTATTGCTTTCACCTTCTGGAATACTGTATGGATACATGGTAAGATGATTCTTCTCTTTCCTGCTCCCATCTCTCCTAAGTGTGCCTGTGGAATTTGGAGGTCTAAAGGCCAAGGGGAAAGGCTGTGATCACAACCCTGTGTGTGGAGGTGAAGGCAAACTCCCACATTCAGATGAAAGCCCAAACGCCAGGTTACCGAAAATCACACACTGCGGAGAAAAGCAAGACTCTGGGTTTCTAAATCATTTGTCTTTGTTTCCTTTGGGGAACTTTTCTTTCCTTTCATTTAGAATAGATTTTATTTCTATTCTTGATCTCCTTTGAATGCATATACTGAAGTTTTGTTTTAATTAAGAGCTGAGGACTTGACTGATTCTTATCTATTTTCACTCAGGAAATTTGAGTCTCCTTTAAATATATGATAGGGCTCAGATTTATAGTGCTCAACATGTCATTTTAGAATATTACAGTCATGTTCAAAATGACAGTGAGAAATACCCATACAAGAAAAAAATCCCCCTGAAATGCAAAAAAAAAAAAAAAGTTCAAATGCTCAATAAAAGGTCTTAAAGTCCTTCCAATGTGGCCTGTGGCCTATTTGGGATTATGTTGAATAGTATTGGTTCATTCGACAGTAGCCTTCATTACAAATAAAAAACCATGCCTGTATTTGTGCTCTTGGCAGCCTCAAATCTTTCTTATAAAAGAGCCTAAAAGTTTGACTTATGAAACTAGTAGTTCTCAGACTTTTTTGGTTTCAAGCTACCTTTACTCTTAAAAATTACTGAGGACCCCAAAGAGCTTTTATTTATATGGATTTTGCATATCGATATTTACTGTATTAGAAATTAAAACTGAGAACATTTAAAAATGTTAATTTGTCTATAAAAACAATAGTAAATACATTACATGTGAACATAAATAACACATCTTTGTGGAAAATAAGTGGCACTGTTTTACATTTTTGAAAATCCCTTTAACATCTGGCTTAATAGAAAACAGCTTCATTCTTGTATCTGCTTCTGTATAAAATCTGTGGTGATATGTTATCTTGGTTCAAGTATATGTAGAAAATCTAGCCTCACACAGATATGTAGTTGGAAAAGAATTATTTTAGTAGCCTTTTTAGATCGTTGTGAATATTCTCCTTTAATACGACACTGGACAAACGATGGTTTCTTAAAGGTTAGCTGCAAATGGAATTTGAAATCATACCAGTGAACTTTTCCTATTCTGTTACATTAAAATCCATTAGTCTGCCTTGCATCCTGAATAATCCTTCCACCTATGTATGATTTTGTAACTGATCATTTGGAGAATGTTGGTTTACTGAGTGATGCAGATCTCCCAAATATTGACACATTTCATTATACAAAATCAAAGTCACATTTGTCAGTACCACGAAAGCTCTCATCAGAAGAGTCTTTAAGGATTCAAGCTCAAGCTTATGGTGAAGGATATAAGATTTCCTAAAATCTAATTTTTACTTGCAAGTCTGAATTTTATCATTGGTAACAAATATAACTGTTTTCCTGAAAGTGACAGGCTCACTTTGTAGTTTTGATAAAAAGTCTACCAAATAACCAACTCTGAATAGCCATGTTTGATCCGTCACCCATTCTGTAAAGTAAAAACTCAATCATACAAGTGTTTTCCTTGAGACAGCCATAGCAATTCACTACACAGCAAAGCACTTCTCATTTCACCACCAGAAAAAAGATACGTTGACTCAAAAGCCTACTTTTAACAAAATTAATAATTTTACCAAGTTATAAACACCTCTTTCAAGTAACTAGCATTTTTCAACCCAGCATGAGGTAGTAAAAATGACTACTAGTACAGTTGGTGACACTACCTTGTTTTGTGCTGTTATTCACCATTGCTTTCATACCACCAACACAAATGTCAACACAATGAAAATGGCAAAAAAAAAAAAAGACTTAATATTATCATGAAAACAGTTTTGATCTCATGGACCCTCCCTAAAGTGTCTCAGGATCCAGGGGTTCCAAAAGTATACTTTGAGAACCTAGCTACTAAACCAAACCTGCTGATAATGACCCACTCAACTAAAGGAGCTGGTTTATTTTTGCTCTGGGTGCAGAACAGAGGTATGAAAGCACAATACAAGCATGCCCTAGTAGTTTGGGCATTACAAGGTAACCATTGCCCTTTTCTCACCTTCTGAACCAGCTGTTCCCAATAACCTTCATAACATTTTCTGGCCAACATCCTGAAAGACTGACTTCTAATAGTTACAAATGCTCCTCCAAAATACAGGAGCTGATGACTGCTAGACAAAGGAGGATAGCCCCTTGCCTGCACTGTGCTATAATCATTTCTCATGCCTCCCTCATTTTCCTTGATCCACCACATGTTTATTGCACCTTTAATCTTGTTTGCTATTATTAGCATTTAAGGCTATAAATTTCTCTCTAAGTATCCTTTTGGCTACAAATGACTGGTTTTGACATGTAAATGTTTTATTACCATTTAGTCCCAAATATTTTCTTTGACCTTTAAGACATTTAGAAGAGTTTTCTTTATTGATAAGATATAGCTGTCTTCTTCTAAATCAATGGCTTTGTGATCACAGAATCTATATAATAAAAGCCTAAGTGACCATTATCGCAGAACGACCAGAACAACTGGTTGCTATGATGCGTACTGACCACCGGGGGCAGCTGCTCAATGTAGGAGCTGCCTCCTGGTGGTCAGTGTGCTCCCATAGGGGGAGCGCCACTAGCCAGAAGCCAGGCTCACAGCTGGCAAGCTCAGTGGGAGCCTCTCACGCCTCTGCAGCAACACTAAGGAGCAGTGAGCCCAGCGGTCAGGAGCAGCGAGCAGGCAGGCGGTAAGGAGCGAGGGGTCCCGACTGCAAGAGGGATGTCCTGGGGATCAGGCCTAAGCTGGCAGGCAGACATCCCCTGAGGGGTCCCAGACTGTGAGAGGGTGCAGGCCGAGCTGAGAGATCCCCCCCGGACTCCCCCCCCCCCCCGCCCCCCCCCACCACACACACCAATACACGAATTTCGTGCACCAGGCTTCTAGTAGTCATATAATAACTAAATGCACTGAAGTTTATAATGCTCGACTTCTGGCCCAATATTTTCCATCTTAGAGTTGTTGGAAACAGCAACCCACATAATCCATTTGATCAACCTTGTTCATTTGTGTTGTTCAAATATTCTATAGCATAGTTATTTTAGGGTGAGAGGGGGAGTATCTAGTGATTTATCAATTAGTAAGATATGTTGAACTCTCTTACTAGATAGAGGGGAGATTTGTCTATATTTGCTGTGGTTCTGTCAATTTTTCCCTTATAGATTTTGAAGCTATATTATTATAACGATAACAGTTTAGAATGGTATTTTCCTTTGTCTGATATTATCATAGTTCCATCAGCTTATTCTGAGTTGATCTTTGCATATAGTATCTCTTTCATACTTTAACTTTCATAATTTTCCTTTATTTTGGTCTCTCCATATGTTTTCAGGAAAGTTTCTTCAGATCTTTCCTCCCTTTCATTAATACCTCCTTCAGCTAACTCCAATCTGCTGTTAAACCCATCTTAGTTTTTCACTTCATTTTTCTTCTTTCTAGAAAATCTGTTTCTTTTTCAAAACTGTGTCATTTTTTTTTACTATTCCAGAGAAAAGCTTTAATGAGATTTCTGCATCTCAGCAGAGGACCCACTTATTTAAATGCCACACAACATTCAATACTACAGAATTCCTTGATATGTGTCATCATTTTCTAATAGATATGTTTACTCATATTTTTCAATTCCCTTTTCTATTTCTTAGACATTAAATTAAGTGTGTAATAATTCTATTTTCTAAAACTGTACAGTCTAATATAGTAGTCACTAGCTATATGGTACTTAAACTTAAATAAAATTAAAAATTCAGTTTCTCAGTTGCACCAGGGAAGTGCTCAAGAGCCACACGCAGGTAGTACATTGGATAATACAAATGGCAACAGTGATGTAAAGGCTCGGGTGTCTGACTCTACTGCATCTGCTGACAGTGGCTCATGAGACCATGTTTCCTTGTGTGTGTGTGATTTTCTTTCTTTCTTTTTTGCTTTATTATGACTGCTCATCTCTTGTAAGTTTATAAATGGAAATTCTTTGAGGTCTATACTGAAAGTAAGTGCTTCCAGAGGGGATCTGCTTCGCTTCTGCCATATGCTGAGAAGCACTGCCAAAGTAGGACTCTCATAAAGAAAACCCTCAGTCTGAGTCTTTGAGTCCACTGGATGGTGTGGAAGGGGGTGCAAACCTGAGGGAACGCAAGCTGCCCTTTCAATTCTCAGGAGAGCGTTTTTCCTCTTCTAGTCAGTGCCAATTTCCCCGGGAAAGCGAGTTTATTTCTAGTTCACCTTTACACTGAACATTCTTCAGCTTTCACAACCCAGCTTCTAGCTGGGGTTTGGGGTTTTCCTCCTATTAGACTCTACTCTTTGTCCCGTGCACCCTGCAAGATGTAAACTGAAGCTTGATTCACTGCATTCAACAAAAGCCAGCGTCCGTGGGCTATTTTCATCACTGAGTTCCCACTTTTACTTGCTGACTGGCTCTGACTATCCCATACTTTCTAGTCAGCTCATGAATGCATTCAAAATACTTATTTGGGAAAAAAAATTTTTTTTACAGGTTGGATATGTATGTGCATGTTTATGTGTCTATATAGGGTGGTTCAAAAGTAGGTGTACAGTTTTTAGTACATGAAATAAGAGTTTATTCTACTATTATTAGTTCTTAATTTTGTATTCTTTTCCATACAAACAACCGTAAACCTACTTTTGGCCCACCCTGTTTTATGAATATGTACATATTTGAGTATATATGAGTGTTTGTGTAAATAAAGTATATATCTGTAATTTTAGCTTATTTCAGCAGAAGGGCTGGTTAGAGTATTTCATCAAGCACGATGCCAGAATTAGAAGACCACATCAACTGTCAGGTGCCTACTATCAGTTTTAAATCTAAAATTAATAATCAAAGCTACAATTTAGGCAGTATATTAACTTAACACTTATCAAACACTGTATTTTAGAAACTCTGAAAACAAAGAACCCTACACACTCAGATTTGTCCTTTCAGAGTAACAGGCAAAGGAAGATTCAAACACAGATTTGCCTGACATAAAAAAATTTTCTCTTAGTAAAATAGTATATAGTATCATTACTCTAATTTACATGAAGTAACTGAGGTTCTAGTCCACAACGTACATGTTATATGAATGAAACCCGCAGGGCCAAATGTCTCCCAGTATATAGAATTTTCCTCATGTATGGACAATAAAATAGGATATATACTATGTAATATGTAACCCCCCCGCCCCAGAGTCTAGGACAGCACCCCTTAATCAGATATATGAGCATTATTTCGGCAAAACTCAATAGCAGGCACATCAGTGCAGTGAATAAAGGCTATGATTTAAAGTCTCACATCAATCCCTGGCCACCAAATAAGCTCTGAAAACAGTTTCAGATTTCAGAGCTTTTTTTGGATTTCCACATTCTTTTATCCACAAGCAATCTGTCCAGAGTCCAACTTGGACCTAGGACTAAAGCTCTGGTTTTCGACAACACTCCTTTCTAGGCATCACCAGATCTGTCCTATATACTTTAATGTAGTCCCAATGGTACCAAGCTATGGAAAACTTATTTTTGACTTGTTAAATCTGAAATGAATTCTCTACTGAAATGAATTCTCTAATCATGTAGAATGTAGCACTTCCCAACTTAGGATTCTCATACACCAATGTGTTTTCCCATCATAAACTAGCAGTTATTTTTCTCTGGACTAATGCACTGAGTTTACTAGTATGCATTGTATGTGCCCTCTCCAGGAATCCAACCTGCAACCTTTTGGTGTACAGGACAATACTCCAACCAACTGAGCCACCCGGCCAGGGTCACACATTATCATTTTTAAATTTCCCACTGTTACAGGTGAAATGTTTAGCGTTTTAGAATGTATCTGATAAACTAGTGAAAATTTATGGAAGTTCAGCAGGTATGTACGTATTATTGATAGCTTAGAATTTTGCAGCTTATGGGCCTTCCAGAAAAATCATTTGTTTGCTGCGTACTACCGCACCACCTTAGAATTTTTTTTTAAGCACATGAGTTTGCAAAATAGTTTCATAGTCCAACTTTGGAAACAACTAGCCCACAACAGATGGTTTAATGCAGCAGTCTGGGTGTACAGTCCTACCATCAGAGAAGAGAAGCCAGGGCTCGCCTGGGACTTCAATTTCATGTAATCCCCAAAGGTGATTAAAGCCATTGTGATTTACCTATGAGGCAATCCCAAATGTATTGCGTTGTATTATTTATAGCTCTAAATTTAAAAAGTTACTAGTCGTAACAGTGTGAACACTAATCACATTTACTACCAAAACCCACAAAAACTTCCCAAAAATCTGCCAATTTTAAATGTTTAAGTACTTAGATGGACATGAGACCACTTTTACTGGATTGGGGTAGCTTTTTGTTTGTTTCAGGAAATAGTCCTGTTACAGTTTAGTGATTGTTGTTGTTGATTTAAATATGTTTATTGATTTTTAGAGAGAGGGTAAGGGAGAGAGATAGAAACATCAACAAGAAGAGAAATATCACTGATCGGCTGCCTCCTGCATAGTCCCTACTAGGGATAGGGCCTACAATCCTGTATGAGCCCTGACCGGGAATCGAACTGTGACCTCTTGGTTCCTAGGTTGATGCTCAACCACTAAGCCACCTGGCTGGGCCCAGTGGTTTTAATTATGTTTTGAAACTCTCATTTTCCACTGAGGACTTACTGTTCCCATTATAAGTTTCTTTAATTTAGAAATAAAGTTTATATATACATGCATATAAAAAGCCAATTCTAGATTTTTTACAGTAATGAAAAAGATATCATGGATATTTTTAGTAAGTGTTCAGAAGTTATTTTAGTCAATTATGTCAATTTCCCCAATCAAAATTTTTCATCTAAGTCCCTTACCAGGACTTAAACGGATTAGTTTGACTTTGATCTTCCTGTGTCTTTGGTATATGCACAGAGGTATGAGGGGACAAAGGAAAAGTGGGTAAAAGGATCAGAGTTAGGATAAGTCACAATTGGAATAATTAATCAGGACTGTAATTTAATAGTTTCTCAACATTCTCACCTCCTGGTTGTTTATTCTTTAAAAAAAATGAGGTGAAAGTGCTGCTCATTTACTTCATTATTTGTTAATGTATATATGTGGCTCTATTTTAGGGGCTAATCATATAAAGGAAGTCCCTGTCCTGAAGAATCTGCACACTGTCTAATGAAGGGGGGGGGGGGCGGGGAGGGGGTAAGATGTGAATTAATCACTTTCAATACAATGTGAAAAACGCTCCAAGTGAGGCACAAATCAAATACTACAGGAGTAATTAAGGCCACACAGGACTTGAGGGCAGCTTCCGGGAGAGGGCCTGTGAGCTGGGTCAGTGGCTGAGTACAAGTTTGCCTGCGATGAGGGTGGTGAGTGAGGAGGGAGCATTTTGGCAGAAAGAACAGCAGAGGCAAAGGCCCAGAGGCTGGGACAGTGCTCTGACACCAGGGGCGGTTGGAGACTGCACTGGGCACTTCTTGTCTGACTAGTCAATTCTTGGGCTATCCTTTAGGAGGATTCCTTACGTTACGTCAAAGCTCTCTAAGTTGGGGGGACTATTAAAGAAAGGAAATAAATCTGAAAGTGACCGACTTCATTTATAAAGTTGTGAACCTGAGGGAGTGCTGAGCTTGAAGACTGCTATATAAATGAGGCTGACTCTCACGTGAATCTCCAAAGAGAGGCTGGGGAGAGCTGGAGAGTGTGGGGGCTAGAGAGAAGCAAGCCCTGGGGTTCAGTGATGATAAAAGGTGATTAAAATTACTATTGTGTGGTCATGAACTTTACGTTCTTTCTCCTTCTCTCCGTGTCTTTGAAAACCACCTGTCAAACTACCCCGATGAGTTACAGGTCCTCTCTGGTTTGACAGCATGTCTTGCTTCCTTGGACCGAGTATGTCCTGTGGCCGCTTCTCACCTAGTGAAGCAGAAAATGTACTGTAGCCCTCGTGCCACTGCAAGGAGCCAGAGATTTTAGGAATATTAATAGTGGAACATGGAAGTCACAGAAAACTTATGGATGTAGAGAGTGTAACTTGTGTAATAGTAAAGACTGGACTGTGGGAAATAGGAATTTAAGGTTTCAGGTGTTTGGGGCCAGGCAAAGAGAACTAGGTCCAGGACTGGGTGTCTGTCCTTGTGTCCCTTTTTCTGGAGCTCTCCATCCTGACTCTAAAGCAGGGGTGGGGAACCTTTTTTCTGCCAAGGGCCATTTATAACATCATTCTTAAAAATTAGCCTGGTAGCCCTGACCAGTTTGCCTCAGTCATTAGAGCGTCAACCCTCAGACCAGAGGGTTGTGGATTTGATTCCAGGTCAAGGGCACGTACCTCAGTTACAGGTTCCCCAGCACCAGTAGGGACACATGTAGGAGGCAACCAATCAATGTGTTTCTCTCATGTCAATGTTTCTCTCTTTCTCCCCTTCCTTCCTCCCTTCCATTCTCTCTTTCTGAAAATCAATGGAATATATATCCTTGGGTGAGGATTTAAAAAAAAAAAAAGTAGCCTGCTATATTTGGTCAAACATTTAATTAACTCACCCCTATGGCCTTGGCAGGGTCAGACCAAATGATTTCATGGGCCTTATATGGCCCGCCAGCCAGACAATCCCCGCTCCTGCTCTAAAGGACTCCTTTTCTAAATTGTGAAATATGTTCATTTTAATAGAAAATAAATATATACTTAAGATACAGCACCCATATTTATTGAAAGGATATATATATATATATATATATATATATATACACACACACACATACATACATACACACAGTGGGGCCTTGACTTACGAGTTTAATTCGTTCTGAGACCGAGCTCGTTAAGGAGCTCGTTAACTCAAATTACTCTGTCAACTCAGTGCAAAAAATCGGCCGAGAGACAGCTGGTATCTCAAAAAACTTGTTAGTCGGGACACTCGTAAGTCAAGGCCCCACTGTATGTATGTATGTATGTGTATATATATATATATATACACACACACACACACACACATACACATACAGTAGGATTATAAAAATATAAAACGTACATGTACATGGTCAAGGACTAGAAAAGGTCGTGAATAATGAAAAGAGTTATTAGTGTGGTGAGGCTATGTATGAATTAGCTCATTTCCTTTGTTGTTGGCTTTAATACATGTTCAAATAAAAAAGAGGAAAATAACCCATAAAAATGCCTATCAGAAATGGTTATTTGTAGTAATCAAATAAATATTATTATCACAGATAAAATCAATAAGCACTTCCCATCCTATTAAATCATAGGCAACGCTTTCACTTGGGAAAATAAGGCCAGGTGAAACCTCTTTCCACACCCCTCTAGGCGGAATCAATGCATTTCTTTGGCTTTCATTCTTTCGCCAATTCCCGACGTTATCAGACCCGCTGCTCCCAAGGGAAGAAGAAAGGAATTCAGAAAATCAAGTTTTCTTGAACACCTTTGCAGAAGTCTAGCCATTCATTTCAACATCTTTCTTGATTATACAGAAATATTCTCAGTTCTAAATTGTTTAGTCCAGCGGTCACGAACCGGTGGTCCATGAGGTCCGAAAGGTTGGAGACCACTGGTCAACCAACTCACTAGAAAGAGCTAGAAAAATACAAAACTTTACTCCAAAACCAGTGGTCAATTTGAATACTCTCTTTGTCTCTAACATTCTAAGAGCATTCGAATTCCAAAGAAAATTATAATTTTAGGAGAAAAAAATATCTCTGAATCATAGTTTCTCAAAGCCTTAGTCATAATTTTTTTTTTGTAAGGGGTAGTTAGAAGCTCAAACCTGCATGAATTTTGAATGCTTTACTCTCAAAAACATGGCCCTTCATGAATAATGGGAGAAGCAGAAGGAAAGAGAACAAAGTAAAAGAACACTTTTCTGGATTCTGAGAAAATTCCAAATACAGGACAAAAAGCCTGCTCTGGGCATTCTACTTTAAAAAAACTAAAAAAACAACAAAACTGTTGGCAGTTGTTCTCTTCATTCTCCATAAGTCTATCCAACAACAAAATATTCCCAATTAATTCAGGTCACATCTCAGCATTCTAATTGTTTAATAAAGTTAGCAATATACTGAGCTTATCTTATGTTAGGCACAAATTGTTGGCACAAAAATGTGGTATCACTATTGGGAGGGTACTTATATAGGGTATATGCCTAAGAATCACATGTGTATTCATTCTCTGAACAATTTTCTTAGCCTGTCTGAAGTACCAATAATAAACAGCATCTATTTAGGAAAGAAACATGGTCCTCTTATGGGCAGCAATGCTATTTACAGAGTGAATAGTCACCAAGGTATTCAATAGTGATCCATTTTTCATTTATTTTCTTCCATTAATACCATCAGCCCCAATGATCACTTACAGAAAAATGGTATTTCATACACTTCCCTTTGAGTTTAAGGATGAGTTAAAATAGTCTTTCAAATTTCTCCCTTTATACAAGGATTTCAGAACAGCAGCTGGAATTTAGGTTTAAAAAAAGAGGAAGAATAGCCTATCACACAGGTGACCTGAACCAATTACTAAGACTGCTTACATGATTCCCTTTAAATGAAGTGATTAAGAGCTTGGCAGATGAGATCCTTAAAGGCACCAGAATACACAGTCCTACGATGCTGTGTTATCAGTCTATGATTATTAACTGTTTACAGTTTATCAAAAGGCTCTCCAGTTAATTTGCTATAAAGCAAAAATAACATGTTTCCTTCCTCACCCTCCCCAAATTGCATCCTGGAACTTAGGCTTGTCCCTAACCACAAAGGAAAATTGGTAAGGTATACTCTTTTTTTTGTCTTAAACTATATTAAATTATGACATGGTAATGGTGGTGCCACATAAAATTAGTTTTCTCTAATTTAAACCACTAAAAAGCACTTAAAGCAATGTCAACACAATTATGCAAGAGGCCATTACAAAAACACACTTCTGCCCTGGCATGTGTATCCAATGCTTAGAGCATCAGTCATCCCACCAAAGGGTCTTGGGTTCAATTCACAGTCAACGGCACATACCTCGGTTGCAGGTTCAATCCCCAGCCCTGGTCTGAGCACGTGCAGGAAGCAACCAATGGATGTATCTCTCTCAAATCAATGTCTCTCTCTCTCTCTCTTTCTCTCTCTCTCTCTCTCTCTCTCTCTCTCTCTCTCTCTCTCTCTCTCTCTCTCCCCTCCACCCCTCCCTTCCTCTGCTTACTCTGTTCCACTTTCACTCTCTCTAAAAATTAATGGAAAATATATCCTCAGGTAAAGATTAACAACCAACAAACAAAAACACACTTCCATGTATCATTAGACACAATTTTAGTCCAAAGGAAGACATTTGGAAACACTGAACTCTCCATCAACAGCACCCAAGTTAATCTCCATAAATTACCTAAGTTGTCTAAGGAGATCACAGGGACCAACCCACGAGCCTTTGTTTTGGGTGGTGTCATTGCACAAGCCACTATATGCAACTAGTGACAGTTATGCTTCTGTGAGGCAAAGCCCCTTTGGGAACATAAATACATTTTTTTAAAATTTCTGGCAGACTTCTGAAAATCAGGCAAAACCCTGCTCTTGTGCAGCTTGCCATGTAGTATAAACAGTATCTTGAATAAAAAGCTTAAAATGTAAAACATTCCCAGTAAAAGAAGTGAGGGGTGTGTAATACAGGGTATAATGACAGAACAATGAGATTGTTTTTACAAACCACACACAAAATATTCAGGATTATTTCTTTCTAGTTCAGCAAGTACACCGAACTGAGGTTTGGATTTAGGTCAAACAGGAGGGAAATTTCAAATGCAAGTTCAGAGTATTTTCGATGACTTGAATGAGGATCTAATTAGGCAATGGGGTAAGAGATTCAGGAATCCAAAACATTACAGGTTTAGACTGATGTGCTACTCAAGCAAGATGAAATAAGGTAAGACAATGGGGCCCCCAAAGAATTGATTTCATATCCAAAGTATGTGAAATATGTACTGCAGTAGTCTCGTTTATAATACTGTCTTAGTTCTCCGTTATTAGTGCTATATGACATTGACATTTTAGAGAAAACTGAGTCCCCAGTGGAGAGGTTAACTGTCCTCCCCTCAGCCCGGAATGCTACCCCATTCTGTACACCAACGTCTTACTGGTGTCTTAAAGCACACACTTCCCCATGAACCTTTCTCACGGTCCGTTAGAATCCTCTTACTCCTCCCAATTCTCCTGCATTTTGAGTTTCATTTACAGCCTTTTCAAAACAGCGCCTTGGCATAGAGCAAACAGGGCCTGCCTCACACTCTGCTTTGAGGCCTAGAGGGCAGGCATCATGGGCCATGCCAGGTGTTTTTTTTATGTGTGTTTTCTTTTTATGAAAAGTACTCAATAATGGTTAATGAATCAGCATGCATCAGATTCACCTGGAGGGCTTAATAAAAAACAGGTTTCTGGACCTCACCCACAGAGTTCTCGGTAGACTTGGGATGGGACTAGAAATGAGAATTTCTAAGAAGTTCCCAGGTGATGCTGATGTTACTGATCGGGAGACCACACTCTGAGAACCGGAGGTTAGATCAACCTCATGAAACAGAAGATTATCATACAACCTTTATCTACAATTTAAACTTTACAGTGATGCTAGCATTCTATGGAATCATGAGACATAAGTAATCAATGTAAAGCAATTACAGACTCCTCTATCAGTAGGTCCTGCACTGGCTGGCATGGCACCTCCTGTTTAGCTTTTGTCCTAATTCTCGGAATGGGCTGGGGCTCATTCTCTCAGAGAAACCTCTGCTGGAGCTCATCCATCTAAGGCTGAACAACTGTCTTTGATGTTAATAAATTCGGGGTAGGAAGACTCTAGAGGTCCAGTTTCCTACTCAATAAACTCTTTTGACAATATCCTTTCGAGGTGGTTCAGAGCACCTCCCCACCCCCTCCAAGAGTGATTTCAGTGTTTGAGATGTCATCGTGTTGGAAAATAATCCCAAAAATCCCATTTACTGTGAAGTATGTGAAAGTCTTCCTTTAACTAGGCTGGTATTTTTCTTTCCAAGACTTCTACTTACCCACTGATATAGGCCCCATAACCCCTTGACTGAAACCTTTGGGACTATATGTTTTATAAATTAATTTTTCTGATTTTAGAAAAGCAATATTTGGGGAGGGGGGAGGAAAGTAATATTTGGCACACATACTGTATATTATGCATTGCCCTCAGTTGGGTCCAAAGGCAGAAGTCTATAATCAAACACATTTTTACTTTTGCAATGAGGCATATAAATACTCATGCTTAGTGAAATAAAGACCATAAACAACTTCACACTAATTAGGGTCAGATTCTGCCACCAAATTTACAAAAACCCCTCAATTTTCAGATATTTTTCAATTCCAAATTTATGAGTAAAGGATTGTGGACCTGTATGATTTTGTCCTCTGTGATTCCACACTAAGCAGTCCTTCAACTATTTGAAGACACTCACCACTCTCTCTCACCACTATGCCTCTTCCTACATGTCACCATTCTTCCAAATTATCAACTGATAAAGTAATCCAGTGTAATGAAAGAGGACTAGGAAAAAGGTGAACTACTCACCCAAAGCAACCTTATTTCATTATTTAAAGTTCAAATGTGCAGTAATGTAAGAGCACGGGAGGAGGAGCCGTCAAAGGAAGTAGCACTCAATCTTAGAAAAGAGACCTGTGAAGCTGATGGGCGAGACAGTGGTTTAATTAATCCAAGGCATGAGTGAAGAATGAAGCTTTCTGTGACACCAAAACAGAGTAAAAAGAGGAGAACTAATCCTTGTTGACCACTACTATGTGCCAGGTACTATGTTTGATGATTTACATACATGACCTCCAATACTTACAACTGCCCTGTGAAGCAGGAGGTGTCATCATTTCTTACAGGAGAAAAGTAACACCTTGAGACGTTAACTGCTTAAAGTCACACAGCAAGCCAAAGGCAAAACCAGGATTCTTATCGTATTCCAAAGTCTATGAGAGATCCTTCCAATATCCCCAAAGGCCACTGATGAATGGCTCAGTGAATTCGTTCTTGGCCAGCCTCTACACACATTTTAATCAATGCCTTTAAAGAGATGCCTGCCTTTCAAAATCCAAGAGGACAAGAAAATGGGAAGAATAAAAAACACTGGATCACTGTATTCAAATAAACCAAAATGGCTAAAAATGACCAAGTGACATTGAGAAAGGGCAATTTAATATGGATGAATGTAAAACTTTACAAGTTATGGTTCCATACACCAACATATTGAAGGAAGACAGAAATTTTAGTTGCATAAAATTAAGAGCCTAGGTGTCAAGAGGTGATTAAAACTAAATCTTCCGGCTACATTAACAGACCTCTGATGCTCAGAAGGAGGGAGGCCTCAGATCAGTCCTATGCTATAGTGGTCAGACCCAATCTGAAGTACTGGGTAGTTCAAACCTCAAGCTTTTATTGAACCAAGCACATATGAGGAGGGAGGTGTACAGAACAGCAAAAGTTCCAAAACCAAGGGCTTTGAAGAACTAAGAATGTCTGTTTCATCTGGAGGAGTAAAAAAGGGTAGGAGGAAAGCAAATGGCAGCAGTCTCAAATACATACGGACCAGTGCTTCCATGTCTTGTCAGTGATGGCCCTGAAATGCAGGGTCCCTCCGGGGTGGGGGAGGGGGTGGGAGGTGGGGAAGACTGAGAGGTGAGGGAGTTTCTCCTGAAGAGGTCTGGCCTCACCCTGGGGAGAGGTAGCGCTGTGTCCAACAGCCAGATGGGATGTTCAGCCAGGCCACGTTTAAAGCCCCTCCCATTCTTTAGGTTCAGTTCTCGGGCATTGAACAGCCTGCAGGCAACAATGGCTTTGTCCCTTGAGGACCTCTAACAGTGGGAATTGGGAGCAAGTAGGCCAGCTGAGTGACATTTCAATAGACTGCCAGCAGGGGAGAGATTTTCAGGCAAGCAGAGACTTGTAGCTCTCCTCAAGCCCTACAGGGTAGGTAATTATCCACTCTGAATCCTCCAGAGGCTAACCCGCTGGAGCCTGCAATTCCTTCTGCGCTCCTCCCACTCATCCCATTGGCCGAGGCTCAAATACACATGGACCGAGGAATCTCTTCTTTTTGGCTTCATCATACATATATCCTTCTCCCCCACCCTGCCCAAATGTACATCAAAGAGTTTGTGTGATTAAATACATCCCTTTAAAATTCCTTAGTCTGACTTCCTTCTTAGCCATCCATAAAGAAAAAGTCACAGAATTATTGGACAAACAGGCCAACTGAACAAAAACTGATCTCATTTTACCTGGAAGCAGTATAACTTCTTATAGGAAGATGATGATGTGGAGTTACAATTCAGGTAGAAAAAAACAACAACAACACGGTAGACAAGAGAAGGAAAAAAAAAAACCCTTCTGAACTTAAATGCAAAATGATTTCCAGAAGATTATCATATTGAAAACTTGAAAATTATAAAACACGAGCTCATTTTTTCCAAGATGCACAAGCACACTACAAGTTCTACAAAGAACTCTTACCTTTCAAATTTCCATGTGGTGTTGGGTTTAGCACTGTATAAATTGTACATCTCCACCATTTCTGCTTTGTCCTTCTACTATAAAAATTCTCCCACACCCTCAATGCTTTAGTTACACTGGCTATTCAACCAAATATTCTAAAAGCAAAGGGTTAATATTTATAGAAGCACGTGTGTGTTAAATTGCCAGTTCAAATACTTCCAATAAAATAATACACAACTCCTTAAATTTCCTTAAAAAAAAAAAAAACTTTAGATAGTTATGCCACATACTAACATTCCAGATTTGGATATCCCATTCAAATCTGGAAGGCTCAGCAATACTTAGGATCAAATGCCCAAAAGTTGCCAGTTAGGATTCTTACGGCTGCAGAACTAGTTACGATTTACATGTCTTATACAGCGTGACAGTATCTTAAAGTACCTGAAGGGTCAAATTAAGGGTCATGTCCCCTCCGATAAGATTTGTATTTTCTTTCAAAAGCATAAGTGTTTGTGATTATTTACCCTGCTATACTTGTTATATTTTGAAGTAATGTTCTAACTTCAAATAGCCAAGAGTAGAATGGGAGATACTGTCCAAAATTTTTTATGAAGCTATTATATAGGTATGTAGACACTGAAAATTACAGCTATAAATTAGAGCTCTGAGTGTTCCTTTACAATTCTGAGGTTGACCAAAACATCACATTGTACACCTTAAGTATATACAATTTTTATTTGTTAATTATACCTCAATAAAGCTGGGGAAGGGAGAATTTAGGAGGTTCTCTGGTCATTTCTGCTAAGGATAAAGCTATTTAACTCAGAATAAGTTTCTTTTGGCTTGTTATAAAGTCAGTGTTTTTATTTTAAATACTTTAAAATTGATGTTAACACTAATTAAAATACATTTTAGAGCCCCTCCCTAAAGAAATATCCTTCAAATTACAGAATTTTGAAGCTAAAGGGAGCAAAACTGTTAAATAAGTTACTTTCAAAATTTTTTTATAATAACAGAATCATCAAAGTTAGTGATTTACTTTTAAAACAGAAGGTTCAAGTAATATTTTGAATATCATAAAGTTGCCTTCACACTGCAACTTAGATTTCCATTTGGAGTTTGTGTGAGAGAACAAACGCTGCCCTCAGGGACCGAGGAGGGAAGGGTCAGAGGCCGTGCGTGCTGTAGGCCAGGGGATCGGTCTGAGCAGAAAGGACAGATGCCAGAGACTGTGCTGCCCAGGGCCTGCCTGACGCTGAAGGACCATAATCATCCTGTAACCCAAACCTTGCTGGTCTCATCCACCATAGCCCTGAATATAAATTTTAGATCTATAACCCATATTTTATTTGACTAAAAACATTTGAAATACGGCTTTCTTTTTTACCATTCCAAATATTAGTGAATTACACATGTATGTACTCTGTAATAAGCACTTAAGATTGTCCTCTGGAATACATCCAACTACATATAAAATGCCTAAATATAACATTCATGTAATTAAAGTTTATTTTTCCTATGAAAGAGATAAGCTATTTCCTGTAGAATATTAAAAAGGCTAGGAAAAATATGAACTATGGTTTTTCCCTAAATTCCAAATTACTGCAACCTAAGAGTTTAAGGACTTTCTAACCATATATTTTTTCCCATGATTATACCATCTTTAGGACCACAACAACAAAACCTCCTGATTTTGCACCTTCGATCGAAATTCAGGCTTAGCTAAGACAGGCTGGACTCTCCACTTCCCTCCATAGCCTGTGCTCTACTCTGGGAACAGGTCATGAAGAAACTCAAATATCAACAATGCGTAAGTAGAGAAGATAGTACGTCTCAGACAATAACAAAATGCAAATCATGTTTTAACTGAAGGCAGAAAAGGTGTTCTTTCCTTACAACAATAATAACAGCTAATATTTATTAGCACCTAAATGTCAAGTATGCTTCGCATTTGCACTGCCTTTACACAAAGCATTGGGTGGCTACTACTATTATTCCCTTTATACAGATAGGGAAATAAGGATTACAATACTTAAGTAACTTGCTTAAGGTCCCACACAGCCAAGTGGTGGAGCTCAGATTCACACACAGGCAATCTGATTCATGAGCTTTAAACACTGTATTACATGTACATACATGTGCGCACGCACACACACACACACACACACACACAGGTGACTTATGCTGACAGTTAACCTAGCATAGACATTTCTATATAACAGGCGCTTAGGAACAGCAATCTGGTTGGAAGAAGGGATTAGAGATTCTACCTTGAGGTATGTTTTCATTTAGCACAGAAGTTTATTTGGGGGTGAGGATATTGCCAGAGATTATGGAGGCTAGCACCCAGCCACCCCACCCCTTCCCAACCAACTGCCTGGAGCCAATGCTGCCTGCATGAGAGTAAGAGTTCAGAATTTAGGGCTGGGATGTCAGGAATCCACAGGTCTTCCACCTGGGCCAGAACGGAGCATGCTGGGGCATGGTACCCATGGGTGGCATACACCACCCTGCCCCATTTTCCTCTTCTGCCTTCTTTCCTTCCTTGCATGTGAACTTGAAGTCACTTGTAACAACATCCTCTAAGTAGCCTGGAAGGATGACAAGATGGGATTAAGGATAGGAAGTGGTAGAGAGAGACTGGAGTGAGAATGTTAGCTGAATCCAGCCTGAAGGAGAGTCAGAGGACAAAGGCCTAAAAATACAGACTGCGATTCCCCACCATTGCTTAATGATAAGAAACGAGGAAGAATCTGTACTCGACCTCTTCACTCAGGGCCTACAGCACATACGCTAAGCTTCAGTGTTTATAATAGAGTACATTCATTAATGGTTCAGAAAAAACATTTACGCCCTCGGTGTTTGGAAAGGGCTCAGACATTTTTCTGCTCATTAACTCTAGACTAGGAAATAAAAGTTGCAACCCAAAGTGTGGGGTTGTTTTCCATTTGAGTTTATTTAATTTTCAAAACAGTGAGTCATCTGAACTATGCAAATGAAAGCTATGATGGTTTTACTCAAATGACTAACTATAGTTTATATATAGAACATGCTTCTTTAAATAGAAGAGCATCCAGTTCTCTAATTAGCTAAGCCAACTATCCTCTTCTCCCTTAAAATCTGGAAACTGATGACCCGGCAAGGGGCAGCCAGAGCTCCCAGTGGCTGGGGCAAGATGCGGAGCTGGCTCCAGGTGCACACAGGCTCAGGTGCACCCCTCTATCAGGTGCGGAAACTGAAGGGAGACCAAGGGGGGTGGAGAGTGAAATGTGTGCTGCCATCTGATGGGAGACCATCAGGAAAGCTAGGGAAGGAACTCTATATTGGATAACCTCAGAAATGTATACAACTATAAAATGAGTGAGCAACAGGTTTACTATTCTGTAAGACTATCTAAAAACATAAGCCTTTTCTTTTTTTACTGTAACTTGGGATTCACAAAAATACATACTGGCTCATATATCAAAATGTTGGCCAAAATGCTTCAGATAGATACTTAGAGTTAATCTCCAAAAATATCTGACATTACCCACATGCAACAGAGGAAAAACACAGATTTCTTACCTCAAAAAGAATCCACGGGGCTTTCCAGCTCTCCTTAGAAATTTGGCTTGAAGAAAGCACACACACACTATAGAGCTTTGCCTTGCTTTTCATGTAAACCTACAGCTTTCAATAAACATTAAAAAAAAACTCCCCTCAATTTATATTCAAAATATCAAGGGATTATTGAAACCCCTAATTTGTGTTGAAGTCTGTGGCAAGTTTTATACCTTGAGTGAAATGCAATCTAATTCCTATGTGGTTATGTTTAGGGGATTGGGGGCGGAGGGGGGCGCAACTTTATTAAGCCAATGCTCCAGGCAGCCCTGGAGCAGACTGGATCCAGTTTGAAAGGAACTGGCAACCCTAAAACTTTTTGATAAGATAAAAATCCATTGATGTTGGCTCACACGAGGCCCACTTCGACTCTGCACTTGTCCTCCGAGTTTCCTTGGCATATCGGCTCCCTTCCTCTATCTGCTTTAGCATAACTTTATTTTTCTCTTTTATCTTTCGATAACTGCACCCAGGGACCGGAGGGGATTGATTTTTTGTTTTGACTTATTGTTTGAAGATCTGTAACTCAAAGCAGCTCTCACGCCTCTGATGTCTAAGCTGGAGCAGCATAAAAGGTAAACCCGGGCCCGGGTAGCAAGCTGAGCAGCAGCCATACCATTTTATAATCAGCCATCTAGGTTTTCATCTTATTTTGCCTCCCCCCACCCCCACCCCCAGCCCTCACCAGGGCTAGCTGGCAGAGTGTGAGGTTACTCCTACGCCTTTGTTAGGTGACAAGAGCAAGTTAAAATAAAAATAAATGCCTCGACAGCTTTGCGTGCCAGGGCTCTGAGATTAAATAGACTTCTACTTAGAGCAGAAAGTTATTTCCTACCTAGAAAAAGGCCCTGCTTTTAGCCACAATGAAAGGAAACTTCAACACATTTCAGGAGGTTGCTTTAGAAAAACAACATTTGAAAACAAGGGAAGATAGTACGACTGACAAAACCATTTCCCCAAAGGGCTTAAGTAAAGATGAAAAAACATGATGCTTTTTAAAGGCTGACTAACAAATTCAAAACAAAAAAAATGTTACTCTTGAACCAGAAGCTGTTCCAAGACAGACACAGTTATATAGGTTAGAAACTTGGTCATGTTTTCAGAATTTGATGTCAGGAGTATACATTCCAAATAAGCAAGTGTGATACCCGGAACTTCCCCGTCTTTCTTCCAGGGTAATTATCAAATTATTAGGACTACTTGTGCCTTACTTCAGCTCATATCACAATCACATGCTAGTGTACATACACCCAAGTACCCACAAGAGGTTTTGAGGCTCTGTTCCCTGAAGTTGCTCAGCTTGCTGAAATATGGTTACATACGCAAACATTATCTCCCAATTGTAACCTCATTTTCTGCTCTGCTGGACAGCATGACCAGCATTTGTCATCGTGACTCCCCCGCCCGCCACATCATTCATATGTCTATAATTGTCACCGAGATGTGGCATGTCAGCAGGACTCCAGTGTTCTCTGCTCCCCGTCTCCACACAGTCACTCAGGTAACAAACCCGTAATCTTGTCCTGTTTTCATGATGGTTGAATTACACATAATTGTTTCTGCACAGTGATTGATTTCTGCCTGAATAGAGACCTCTGCCTTTTTTCAATGCAGGCGAGTGGCAGCCAAGTCTCTCCATCTAGGAGGAGGCAGCAGCCTTTGAAGAGATCAAAGCCAAGGCCGCAAGCAGTTGTGCGCCCTGGGAATATGGAAAGCCTTTATGCTCTCAACCCCATTTCCAGCATCATGTTGGATTGCAGCTGCATTACATTCTGCCAGCATTCTTAATGCTTTTAGTATTGACTCTGACATCACCGATGCTGTTTTAAAGTAACAAAAGCCGAAAGATGACTTATTTTCACAACTCCGTAATTGGAACATGCAAAGATGGGGGTGGGGAAGCAAGAATGAAGGGGAGGGGAGTACATTTGCTTTTAATTTAAAGCAGCACAAAAGAAAGGCAGCAAAAAAAAAATTATATAAGTTTCCACAAATGAAAAACATGTTTTTCTTATGGAAAAACCGGCAGGGGCATTTTTATAACTCAGACCACACAAAATGAACTGATGGCTAAATACACACTTTTTCAAGCCTAGAGGGTAAAATGAAAACGATGGGGTAAGTGATTCCAATTGGGAAAGGGACTCTAACATGCCTTCATCCGCTCCGAGGGCTCTGCCGACACCTGATGCAAGGTGAACCAGCACAGCTGCTCACAAACAGCCCCACCCCCTCACCTGCTCCATTTCCAATCAATTAAATGAAGGTGAAATTTGCATTTGTAATAAATCACAGGTTATTTAGGAAACTGTAAATGCACAATTCCGTATTAACAGGAGAAAAAAGAACAGAAAAGTCAGAGGAGGTTTTTGATCCTGGCTCCAGATATACAGGCACAAGTCTGTGTGCTATGGTTACATCTCAACACCTGACTCAAAACCTGAAGCCATTGAACAAGGCAGAAAAATTCTTACGGATACAATAATCAAATCAACACTGGCATTCTACTCTTTCTTAAAATAGCTAATAAGAGCGAAGGTATTTCTGATTTTTGAAAAAATTAAGGCATCTTGGTCACTGTTATTAAAAGCACATTGTGCAAATAATCCACTGTGGCATTTAAAATCAACATAGAAAGCAAGCAGGGCAACCATAAATCATTCTGCTACATATTTAGGGTTACACATGGTACTATGTATGTCCAGTAATCTCCACTCACTCACTATCACAAAACCCTCTGATATTCCAATTCTAATACTTAAGTTGCTATTTTTGAAAATGCCTGCCCCAATTATTATGCAGCTTTACACAGAAATTCCAAATGTAATAAATGACAGGGATTTAAGAGAGAGTGGGAAAGCAGAAGAATTTTAAAGAATTTACAAAATTGAATGCATCTTGTTTATTAAAGCCCTTCCTTGGCAAAGATTTAATATTGTTTATGCAGATATTAGTCAATGAACTATCCTTTTACTTTTCCAAGTCTATGAGGTTCTGAAACTTATTGACATAGAAGAAATGACTATAAAATGACTTGCCTCTTTTCATTCTGTACAAAATCTCTCAGTTCTGAAACACCAAGTGACCGGTGAACAAAAGCTCCCTTTGTCTGTTTGATAGGATTTTGAATCAACAGGCCTGGTTGTAAGGCCCCAACTATAAATTTTCTTGGAAAAGTTTGTCTGAAAAGGTGCTGATCTGGAAAACCCTTTCTTTTAGCAGTGTGTCTACCTCAGTTTACTGGTTTTCAGTTTTGATGTTTGTGTTATTTGGAATTTGGTTTTTACTTTGTTCTGGAGGAAGGAGTGCAAACTACATGAATTCAGAATTGCAATGGCAAATTTCTGTAGGAAAATATGAATTGTAACATGTCAAAGTCTAGATCTTTTTCTCTTGCAAAATGCTTGTTCCTGCACAGCCAGTACAGCTCACTGGTTGAGCATCAACCTATGAAACAGGAGGTCACGGTTCGATTCCCGGTCAGGGCACATGCCTGGGTTGTGGACTCAATCCCCAGTAGGGAACGCGCAGGAGGCAACCAATCAATGATTCTCTCTCATCATTGATGTTTCTATCTCTCTCTCCCTCTCCCTTCCTCTCCATAATCAATAAATATATATCTATACTAATAATAGAGGAATATGCAAATTTTCCAGGATGCCATCACAGTAATGACAGAACAGGTTGCATGGGGCAACCAGGCCGGCAGGGGGGTTAGTGAGGGACGACCAAATGACTGAACAGCAGGCTGCGTGGGACTACCAGGCCGGCGGGGGGGCAGTTGGGGGCAACCAGGCTGACAGAGGGGGTGCAGTTAGGGGCAATCAGGCCAGCAGGGGTGGCAGTTAGGGGTGACCAGGCCAGCAGGGGTCAGGGGGCAGTTGGGAGCAACCAGGCTGGCAGGGGGGGCAGTTAGGGGCAATAAGCCAGCAGGCAGAGGCAGTTAGGGGTGATCAGGCTGGTGGGGGGCACTTAGGGGTGATTAGGCAGGCAGGCAGGTGAGCAGTTAGAGGAGCCAGTAGTCCCAGATTGTGAGAGGGCCTAAACCGGCAGTCAGACATGCCCCAAAGGGTCCCGGATTGGAGAGGGTGCAGGCTGGGCTGAGGGGACGCCCCCATGCACGAATTTCATGCACCAGGCCTCTAGTGTGTGTGTGTGTGTGTGTGTGTGTGTGTGTGTATAATAAAAATGTTCTTTCCTTAATTTTACCATTTTCAGAAAATGCCAGAAATAAGTTCCAGTAATGAACTTATTTTCTCTAGGTGCCATTCCTAGTAAGCTTATCACATTTTCTACATCCCAAGGCCCCAATTTATTCAGATTATCAGGCAAAAATACATTTATTTTATGATTCTATCACTGGCCTTCTCCATTAAAGTAACAAGCAAAATAGCTACTAGGAACATCGCAGGCTTCTCATTCACACCTGAAAATAAGTGGACAGACCCTTCCTAGACTCTTTCCCATGCATCCAACGCCCTTGAAGGCTCTCCTCAGAGAAACTGGAGTTGAGAATTTTAGTCGCCTGAATAGCACATACGGTGTGCTCAGCCACCAACCCTGAGAGACATACTCAGGGAACCTCAGCAGCTTCTGCTGCCTTGGGCTCCACACACTCCTAAGACTGCCCCTCAGCAAAAGCTGCCATCATTGAGAACTGAGGTGACAACACTGTGATAATACACGGGAGACTCGTTATGCAGCATAATCTGTATGCTGGCCTATTTATTTTTCCCTTCAGGATGGAATATAATCTCTTGGAGGACCTGGAGGGTTTTATGCTGTTTACTGAAAAGAAAATCAAACTGGCTCAGAGTGAAGAGTGAGAGAGGCAGGCTGGGTGGGGAACAGGGCTCGCGACCCTGTGCCGCCCGCGGTCGGGGAGTCCCTCCAGGTGAGGCATTTAAATCGCTTCACACAAATAAACGTTCATTCTCAAAGCCTTTAAGTAACCAGATTCCATGCTTTCCTCTGATAAACCATTCCAGTGTTTACTAATCCATCCCTTGGAAGTAATTCTTCCAACCTAAATTTTTTCAACAATTTAAACCCATTTCCGTTGGATTTGTGTTCAGTGAAGAACAAAGCTGGTCACAAACCAGCATGAAAGAAACAGTCTTATTCTTAGAGATGATTTCAAACTAGCCTCCAAATCGAATGACGGCTTCTATCAGGCAGGTGCCACTGAAGACCAGCGAAGAGTTCCCCCATCAGGAGCCACAGACTACGTCAAGATTTGGGCAGTGCCCAATTTTCAACATGCTCAGGAAAGACCGAGAACCGTCTCAGATAGCACAGGGCTTTCTTGTCAAGCGATTTCATCACTTGCACACGCAGTACGACCTTTTTGGTTTAAAATAGCCAACACCCTGGCACAGACATTCTAATCCAGGGAGGGAGGCAGCAGGATTCCCACACAGCTGCGGAGGGCAGGGCCACAGGAGGGTGGTCAGGAGATACCTCAAGGTCAGCGTGAAGCACAGCCTCACATGCTGTAATTCAGGGGAGCCACTCCACGGTCACATCCGCAGTCAGCAAACCCAGGTGATTCTGAGCAAAATGCAGGTAACCTATATAGCAGAGCCGGCACAACCAGCCCCAGAGAGAAGTATTCCCAGGAGTGCCGCACAACCTGGTCTCCTAAAAACCCTCCGCATGAAACACGCAGCAGCCAGACTGTCAGAAGTATGTCACTGGAACAGACAGGAATATAGCTCCCCTCTACTTTCCCCATCAATCTATAGTAGTGGGTTATAGTAGTGGGTTATACTAAGCAGAAAGTATCCAGCATCACCCACTGGGGTGCAGCAAGAAAACACTACAGTGTCAACATGCATCTTTATATTAAGAATGTTAAGCTTTATCAGAATATTTAATATACATCCTCATCGGGGCCCCCCACTTGCTCTGGATGTCAGATGGGCAAGAATGCCAAGTGGATTGAATAAAATGCTAATAATGCAATCACAAGCAAACATCAGGAAAATGACAAAGCTCACAGTTATCCTACGTCTAATAGCAACTCTCAAAGAGCTCGCACTAGAGCTAACATCTATAATGAAATCTGAAAAAATAATGAGAAATTATCAATTTCATTTGAAATAAGAATTTGTGGCTTCCATCAATGACTGTAAACATCGCCCTAAGTGTATACTGTGATCTGTGTTATTAGATAATTATGTAATGCAGGCATATAATTCATAAATAATTATACAATGGTCAAAATTTCTAACTGATAGGAACCTGAAATCAAAAAAATTCTCACCACACATTTATGTATCTGAAGAGATCAACTGATTTTTATTTTACTTCCTCCCAAAATAGACTAAAGCAACTCCTTTTCTCACTGTATTAATGCTCATATCTGTGTCAGGAACATGATATGAAGTCAGAGGGAAAAAGGAATGAAGTACTAATACATGCTACAAAATGAATCAAACTTGAAAATATCATGCTAGGTAACTGCAGCAGTCACAACTGACCACATATCATAATTCCATTCTTATAAAATGTCTCAAACAGAGAACTATACGAGACAAAAATAGATAGTGGTTTCTTGGGTTTCTGGGGTGGGAGATGAGGGCATCGGGAGACAAGGGATGATTGCTAAAGGGTATGGGGTTACTCTCTGAGGTGATGAAAATCCTACAATGGACTGTGATGATGGTTGCATACATCTGTGAAAATACAAAAACCCATTAATCTGTATACTTTAAATGGGTGAACTGTATGGTATGTGAATTATATCTCAAGTTATTTAAGAAATAAGTAACTAATGAATAAATGTTGAGTAAGTATGTGAATAAATTCCTCCTCCCACCCAATTAATAGAAAAAGCCAGAGGGGACCCTCCTGGATGTGATTTCCCTGAGTACACCTACTGTGTGGCTTACTCCTTGTCCAGGGAGCTACCTCGTAACTTTCAAACAACAGAATGTTTACTCATGTCAACGCAGCACCTGGATGAGAATCGTGGACAAGGAATTCTAGGACCAGACTGGGGTGTGAGTAGAGAATAGAGACCAGGGATGGGCCGGTGCTCTGAAGGCAGGCTTTTATGGTAAGGGAAGCCATAGTCAGATGGCCAGACCTTCCCTGATGCAAGGCTGCACTTCTGGTGCCCCCAGAAAGTTACTAATGCACAAGATGCCCTCTCAGAACAGGCAAGAGCAGTAGTGTGTCAATTTTCTACCTTGTTTGCTCGTAGGGCAGAAAAACTTCCTTTGCCAGGGCACTGAGGTCAATTCTAATGCTCGCAGCACTGGGAGAGGTGGGGCCGTTTCCCTCTCTGACCCAGCTCTGAGGGCGGGCACCAAGACGCCCAGGGCCTTCTGAGAAGCACACTGCCATGCCAGTGCCCCTCGCAGTTCACGAAACAACCATTTGTCTTTACCAGGTTCTAGATAAGCAAACGGAGGCTGCAGAAGCCAGGCACATGTTCAAAGACACAGGGCTAATGAAAGACTTGCCTAACTCCATGCCAGTATTTTCCCCACCATTAAATTAGCAACAAAAGAACTTAAAACATAAAATGTTTTTCTTCAGGGTAGTCAAGTATTTTCAAACTTCACATTGCATACACACATTATTGAATTCACACAAAATTAACATAATGAAAAATAAACACCTGAGATGTCCCTGAATTATGAACTCTTTTCTCATTTGCAAGTTAAAAGTCACATTTCTCTTGCAACTACAGAGATTTCTGTTCTTTCCTGATAACCAGCCATCTTGGGAGGAAACATTTCTTTTTGAAAAATTTAATCTCTGACCAATGTCCCCAATTAGCTATATAAGAAACCCTCATAAAACCTAGTTAATATGATCCTGCTTTATTTAACTTAGCTTTTAGCTTAGAATTCTTTGCTAAATGGTATGCAAGACATGAAAGCAGAGATCCTCAGGCCTGCAACTCACAGATCTACCCTGGCAACCTTATTCCTCGCACGCAGTGATCCCCTGCCACGGATATGACCAAGTATTTCCTGGAGATGGTAACTAAGCCACGTGATGTTCAAAGCAGTCATTACCTGCCGTGTTCCCAACTGTCACGAAAATGTTCAAACTGTCTGTGAGTAAAGAAACAGAAACAGAAAGGTAACAGTACTTTTTCCATGAGACACCTAGCAAGTGGCTGGTCCTGGATCCGGGCTGCGGCAGTCAAGATCCAGCGCGTGTGTTCTCAGCCACTGTACCATGTAAGTGGAAACTATCTACCTGCATGAGGTCCTGTTTGCCCAATTCTAATGGAAGTCAAGTCTGACAGCTCTTTGAAATGTGGTCACAGAGTGCACAGAGCCAACGTCTATTACGAGTCAGGGTTTCTGGTGGTTGTGTTCATGAAATAATGACACAGCACCAACAACATAAAACACAGGAGAGTAACTCCTACTCTTCATTCTTACCAACCACCAGTTCACTTGGCACCAATGTTTATAAATTTGTTCATCTGAAATGTTTTATGATGTAGAAGCATGGAGCACACTGTCGAATCTCAGAAGGCAGAGGGGGGCTGGGAAGGGGAGAGATCAACTAAAGAACTTGTATGCATATATGCATAACTCATGAACTCAAGAGAATGGGGTGGGTGGTCGAGGCCTGGGGCAGGGGGCAGGGGCGAGCTATAAGGGGTCAATGGGAGAAAAAAGGGGACATATGTAATACTTTCAACAATAAAGATTTTTTAAAAAGAAAACTAACCAGAAAAATGTCTTATGATGAATGTATTAACTAACTCTATTTTTAAAATAAATAAAATGCTCTATAAATAGTTCTGAGTTCTTTTCTTCAATAGTCTTAGGTTGCTTAACATGTGTGACCTTTTAATTTAAAAAGTGTTTATTAAGCTCAACCAAACAGAGCCATCTACACAACCATTTCTAAGTAAGTAAGCCTAATACTCTCTACCATACTTCCAATGGGCCACACTGAACTGAAAGCAGGTACAGGAAGAACGGCACATCATTAAACAACGACAGCCCGGCGGACTGCGGTAACGGCTGCACGGCTCCAGGAAGACCTGGCTGGTCGCTGCCATTGGACCCGGGTCGGTTCTGGTGAGGGGGGCTCCTGCTCACTCTGTGCTGAGCAGTGCCTCTCCCTTACTAAGCTGTGAGCTCCCGGGAGTGCTGACTCTGTCTTCATTGACCTACATCCACAATGGGGCTCAGCACAATGACTTTGAAAATAAGAACCTTCAAATAGTTATGGGACGAATTATTAAATCATTCCTGAAATAAACATTCTCTGATGTTAGTCTTCATTCTACCAGGAAAGCTGTTTAACCTTAAACTTTAGGGTTAGCTCAGAGATGGATTCAAAAGAAAACTTCTTCTGATTAGTGAGATGGAATAAAATGTCCTTTCTGGTTCCTGTACCATCCAACAAGGGCCCAAAAAGCTGTACTAGCATCTTCTCTCCTGAAATAAAATATGAGTAATGAGCAAAGCTAAAGCTGAAAAGCATTTTCTTGTAACAAGAAGATAGTTGTTTACACAATAACCAGCAGATCTCAACTGTGTTGTAAAGAAACAGAGAAAAATAATCAGGTGTAGAATAGTTTTGAACCATTATTATTTCAAGAGTAGTTGATCAAAATGGTTAATATGCTTTATAAAGAGTACTCATAAATCAAAAAAGATATGAACAAGTAATTCAGGTAAACATAAATATGTAAAACAAACACAAAAATGTAAAAATACATATCTATAAACTATTTAAATCAATTTCTTTTAAAAATTAGAAGACTTCTATAAAAATCTATATAGCCTATAAAAAAAGACTACATAAAAATATGTATTTTAACAGGGTTTTATTTTACCATTGCTTAAAACAAACAACAAAAACTTTAACATCCATAATTGAGAATAAAAATCAATAAATTGAAATATTCTTATGACTAGATAGTAGCCTGCCATTACATGATATAGGCCTATATTTATTCACATAATATATATATATGTCACATATAGTTTAAAATTAAAAAATTACAATAAACCACTAACCTAATAAACCCATTTATAAAAATGCTTGTATTGTAAGTACAGATGCAGAAAGAACATCTGAAAGTGTGTGTGTGTGTGTGTGTGTGTGTGTGTGTGTATAAATGAAACATTTATATCTGAATAATAGAAATACATTCAGGTACTTTTTTCCTGTTCTTTAATGAGTTTTCCCCTGGCTTTAAAAAAAAAACTTACTAATTTTAAAAAATGAACCCATCCACCCACCTTCCCCCGGAAAAAAAAAACAAAACATTTCCTTTAGAGAAAGAAAAAAAGATTATTCCTAATAAGATCTCCTTAACAAGAAGCTTTTTTTCACTTTTTGAAGGAAACCTACTGTTGTAACTTCTCAGGAATGATCACAATTCCAGATAATTCTAAACTAATTCCTCTTACTAAATATAACATCATGATACAAAAACATCACCACTAATAGTTCTAAAAAACGAAGCACATACCACACTGTAGTTGCTTATTGTGTAAAGAACACCCTCTGCAGCAGATTTATGCCTGTCAATGCTCAGTTATCTATATATATAAAACCCTAATATGCAAATAGACCGAACGGTGGAACAACTGAACAACCGGTCGCTATGACCTGCACTGACCACCAGGGGGTGCGCACGGAACATGGTGGGCATCAGCCACAGCAGGATGGTGCAGCAGGTGAGTGGGGGCGCCAGGCCAAGGCATGGTGCCAGTCGCTGTCATCGGGGCGAGCCTCTGGTGGTTACTGAAAATTCTTTGCTCCCATGCGCCACAGTCCCACCCGGCACTTGCACCCACTGCTGGTCCTGGTGCCAATCCCAATCGCTCAGTGCCGTCAGTGGGTGTGAGAAGCGGCTGCCAGCCCCATTGCCTCTCAGGGCTTCTCCAACTCCCCCTGCTCCTGAGGGGCGATCGGGGCCAGCAGCCATCTCTTGCACCCACTGCTGGTGATGGCCCTGCTCACAGCCTGCTCCTGAGGGACAATCGAGGCAGCAGCTGCCACTCGCACCCACTGCTGGCACTGGCCCCAATCGCTCTGCGCCATCAGTGGGTGCAAGCAGAGCCAGCACCATCAACAGGTACAAGCAAGGCCAGTGCCATCAGCGTGTGGGAGTGGTGGCTGTGGAAGTGGGGCCACTGGTAGACAGGGGACTGTGGTGGGAGGGGGCCTGGAGGATGAGCCAAGACCCGCCTCTGTGCCTACCACAGTTTCCTGGCCCACAGTTCCTTTCAAGGCACTGGGAACCTAGTCCTATATAATAAAAGCCTAATATGCAAACTGTTTCCTCAGGCAGGAGTTAGACCAACTGGGAGAGGGGCGGCAGGGAACATGGTGAGCGTTGCCGACACAGTGGTGGCAGCGGGCGGCAGTGGAGGAACTGCTGGCCCCGATAGGCCCCGATGAGAGCAGGACCGTGGAATAGGTGAGTGGGCAGCTCCAGGCCAAGGCAGGTGTGAGTAGGGAGAGGTGGGGCAATTGCCCTGATCAATCGCCTGATAGGCAGCGACTGGCAGCAGTGGCAGGAGGTGGGGCCAGCGAGCAGGCAGCGCCAGGCCAAGACAGGATGCCAGGCGGGGTTGTGGGGTTGTGAGGCTGGGGGCGCAAGCTGGGGCTGTGAGGCTGGGGGCACAAGCTTGAGCCCAATCTCCGCAGGCCACCCCGAGGGACCCCACCCGTGCATGAATTTCGTGCATCAGGCCTCTAGTCATGGAATAAGGAGGCAACATCATTTACCAAAGAGATTCAAGAATCACAAAACCTTTGACCACACAGCTACTTGGTTATCCTCTATTTGGTTAGACTTGGGTACACTGGGACTGTAGAAGTAGACAATGGAATTCCCATAAAAATCAGACATTTATCAACAGGTGTCTGATACACCCAAGGATCAAATATTTCTGGGGAATTTTCACGAACACATTGTGCAATCACATGGCTGTGTGCTGAGTGAACCAAAAGACAATTTTTAAGTATTCTTAGAACCTGTTATGAAGCCACCACTAAAGCTAAACCATCCATATCATTGAATAAAACAGAAACATACAGATACTTTTATAATCCTCAAAGTAGTTTATCGACATTGACTAAAGGATTCTTCTCAACCCCCTTTCATGGAGAAACTAGTTCATGAATTAGACCCTAGCTCCTGGATCAGGGATATCTGGCTTTGAATCCAAATTCTACCACTTACTGAACTCCTAGACTATAGCAATCAAATAGCCTCTCTGTGCCTCAGTTTCTTTACTGGAAACATGAAAAGACAAGTAGTATTCACTTCACAGTGCTATAGTGAGTATTTAATAAGAAAAAATACATTAAAGTCCATTCATTAGATATATTCTACTATATTATTAATACTACTACTCTCCTTGCCTCTGGGCAATGCCCAGTTCTATTTCCCAAAATCATACAGAGGCTGTTGCTCAGGAAAGTTAGGTGATTTTCTGAGGCACTTAAATGAATCAGGGACTAAAATGATGTCTATAATGTAAAATGTTTGGTTCCAGGTATTGGTTAATTTTTTGTTTTCTTACCATGAAAGAGAAAACTTAGGATAATCCTTAAGCCAAACTCACAAATGGCTGTCCTAAAACTTGCCCCTCTTTCTAGATTACTTCCATTAATACTGCCCCCTCATAATCAAGCTGGAAACTTAACCATCTTCTATACATCCCCCACCTCCCCACCCCACCACATCTCACTGGGCGCTGCTGACTCCATGTTCTCCACCAGCACAACAGATATTACTACCAAAAATTACGTTAAAGAAATGTATAACTTCATATAATACCACATTTTATACTCACAAAGCCCTGTAAGTGAACAATCAATTCTCACTGATGAGAAAGTCCTTGATTAAACAATCGTTTAGCACCTTCTGTGTGCCAGCAGCAGTGATGGCAATACAAACCGCGGTTGCAGAAGGCACCTGCAGTAGGAGCCAAGGTCTGGACCCCCATTACGGTACCACTACTTACCAGGGGTGTGACCTGAGAAAATGACCTACTTCATGTGACCTTCCATTACATGGTCTGTTCCCTTTCTATACCCCTTATGGCTCAGTTTCTCTACCCTCTTTATGCCTCCATCTCCTCATCTGTAAAATAGGGATATTAGGGATATCGTCAGGTTACTGTGAGGATTAAAAGAGCTAATACATATAAAGGGCTCAGAACAGATCCTGGCATGGACTAAATACTCAAAACTAATAGCTAACGTCTAGTCGATGAACTCTGTATTTAATGCTCAGGTAATTTCTCAGCTCAGTGTCAGCTTTGGGATTCTGCATGAGTTGATATATTTTTAAGACTTGTATCTTATATGGACTGATATCTGGTGTTGTTGCCCTGCATTAGTAAAGTTATAACATTTCTGCTATGTTTATTCCCCAAACACCTAGGGAGTAACCTGCTCTATGCAAGGTAGTATAATGGGTTCTGGGCCATAGAGATGAGTAAGATATGCTCCCTATCCTAAAGGAACTGAGAGCTAGTGAGAAATAGAGCCTCGGAGACAACCACCCATTATCTAAGACATGGGAACAGAGTCATGAGGAAGGTCCTATGGGAACCCACAGGACTGGTGGTGCAATCAGGAGCAGCTTCCGGAGGACGTACCATTTAGCCTGGGCCTTTAAGGACGAACGCGATTGTGCGGTGCTGGCGAGGCATCTCAGGGAGCCAGGGGTTTGGGAAAGGGTTCAGGGTGCAGATCTGGAAATGTAGCTGAATCATAAGCTGCAGGGTAGGGCACTGAGGAGGCAGGTCTTGAAAGGTATCTGGTCCAGATTGTGGAAAGCTTTGAAAAGAATGCTAAAGAGCGTGGGTTTTATTCTGTGGTCCGTGGAGGAGAGCCCTTGGGGAGGAAACCTCCTGAGGTCTGACTAGAAGTGAACAGAGGACCAGGAATCTCGATAAAGGACGGGGCTGGATAGAGCTGGGTGGAGAGAAAGTGAGGCCAAAGCGCCAGACTTTGAGTTCAAGTCCCACTGCTTCCTTGGTGTGAGACCTTGAGCGAGTCACTTAGGTTTTCTGAACCTCCGTGACATTTTGACCATCTTCTGGGCCAGTGTTTCTTCAGCGTTACTTCAGGTAACAATCAATAAAGTAACTTGTCGAAAGTGTGTACACATGACCTGCCTGTAGTGTCTGGTTCAGGACATTTGCACAGGGACCTGTTTCTGCCTTTTCAGGGAGAACACGAGTAATTTTGTTGCAGTTGGTCCCCCTCCCAGAAACCCTACTACTGACAGAGAGTAAGAGTACCGTGTACTTTTACAAGTAGGAAAGGCGGCGATCTATGTCACAGGTGAAGAAACCAAGGTTCGGAGAAAGGAAGTCACTGCTGAAGAACACAAGGCTGGTCAGCAGCTGAGCACTGGGATCTAGATCGGACTCCAACTGCAGTGCTCGCTGCAACTCCCATCACGTGTGGGGCAGTGTGTTACCACCCCTGCCCCTGGCCCAGTCTGAGCCATCTGATCAATGATTAGGACGAAGCAGCTAACCACCCTCTCCTTCTGCCTTCCTCCATCGCCTGGCCAATAAGGTAGGAATTTCTGCGCTCTGGGCAGTGGCGGAAGCTTTCTTCTCTCCCAATCCCTCATTCACTTCTCACAAGGGAGACCTACCATACTCATCTGTGGTGACTGAGAGAAGGAACTGGGCAAGGACAGACTGACGCCTGGTTTTCTCTTTTGGGGCTCGCTTGCCCAAGCACAGGTTTGTTCTCATTTCCAATTCTCTGGCAGGTAAACGGGTGCTTCTGCTGAAGGGGGCGTGTTCAATTTAGGGAAGTCAAAGGAAATCCAAATTCATGCCATGGTTCAAGCCACAGGTTCCAATTCAGCCTTTTGCTAAGTAAGCTGACATTCTGCTCTCCATCTGAAGCACAATAATGTACTTCAGTACAAAATGGCATTTTATGCTCTCATTGCATGAGTGTCTAGCATGTATTGTGTATGTTTATATATATTTCTACATATGCATAGGAATAATTCTAAAGGCCACAAGCGAATTTTAAGTGTTCATCTCTGATAGTGGGATCCTGGGAATTTAATATTTGTTATTCCTGTTGCTCACTGAGTTTTCTATTTTTTCTAGTGACCATGTGTCAATTTTTAATGAATTATTTTTTTATTTTCATTAAAAGTAGTTAAGCATTATTGAAAAGAAATTTCCAACAAAATCATCAACATAATCATTGCTTTCCTGTTTTACATTTTAATTATGATTCCTTAATAAGTGTTTTATGTTCTGAAAGGCAACTATGGTAATTTTTAATGAAAATAAGTAAGTTTTCAGACCTTAAGGAAAGGCACGGACTCTACAACTTACTAAATTGAGGCAGGTTACTGCTCTCTCTGGAGATGGGCCTTATCTTAATGTGGAGATGATAACATCCACCCACAGTTTTCAGTTAAGATGAAATGAAACAAAATAACCATGTAAACTGCCTAGCACAGAATCTGGCACATGGTAGTAGTTTAAAAAAATTAAAAAGATAATTGTTTTTCCTCTCAAAAACAAACTTCAGTTTCAATTTAAGATTTTAATGTGCACATAAAAAATGAACAAAAAAAAACACAAAACAATTCAAGCAACATTTGGGAGACTTAATTCTTTCCCTTAACCTTGCTAGCTAGCTAACTCGTTAACCCAACTATAGTAAACATATTTTTACTTCCGTCCTTTTTGGGTTTGTTTCTGACTTTTAAAAAAGTCTGTATTAGGAGTCAAGACAAAGTCTAACACACCTGAGATAAGGTTACAGTACCTTTTCTCTTTACCCAAGTCATCTTAACTAGTCACCAAGAGGACATGTGCGATCACCATTATTATAAGGTACTAGGGGCCCAGTGCATGAATTCGTGCACCTGGAAAGGAACTGTGGGCTGCAAGGCTGCAGTGGGCACAGGGGTGGATTCCAACCCATCCTCTGCGCCCCCGCCCGGCCCCTTCTGCCACGGCTCATGGGTCCCCCGTCTGTCGGCAGCCCTGCTCCCGCCACCCCTCCCCTGTGCTGACGGCGCCCGCCCCGCTTGCACCTGCTGAGGCGCAGAGCCATTGGGGCCAGTGCCGGTAGCGTGTGCGAGTGGTGGCTTTGGCACCAGCAGCGGGTGCAAGCAGGGCGGTCACCAACAGCAGGTGCAAGAGGCAGCTGCCGGCCCCAAGCGCCCCTCAGGAACAGGGGGAGGTGAAGAAGCCCTGAGGGGCAATCGGGGCCAGGAGCTGCTCCTCACAGCCCCTGACGGCGCTGAGTGATTAGGGCCAGCACTGGGCGCCAGCAGCAGGTGCAAGCGGTGGCTCCAGTGCCGGCAGCAGATGTGAGCAGGGCCAGCACCAGCAGCAGGTGCAAGCACCGGGTGGGACAGTGGCGCACTCGGGAGCAAGGAATTTTCAGTAACCGCCAGAGGCTCGCCCTGATGACAGCGACCAGCGCCCCACCTTGGTCTGGCGCCCCCACTCGCCTGCTCCACCATCCCGCCGAGGCCAACGCCCGCCATCTTTCACGCACACCCCCTGGTGGTCAGCATACATCATAGCGACTGGTTGTTCGGTTGTTCGGTTGTTCTGCTGTTTGGTCTACTTGCATATTAGGGTTTTATATAGAGAGATAATATATAGTGTTTAAGATAAAAGGATTCTGTACCAAGAAAGCTGACTCCATGCTTAAAGATATTTAACATTAGTTGGGTTTCACTGAGAGAAAAAGAAATCTGAAAGGAAAGGAAGCTGGAATTTTCCATGAGGCTAGAAGAGCATTGATTTCTCTTTGCTGCCTGGTCGACATATCCCCTTGGACCTGACCCTTCTAGGTGCCAGGAAAGCTAGAAAGATTCCAGTTGAAAGAAAATTCAGAGTGGAAAAAAATAACTTGCTTGTTGTCCTCTACATTCACAATTATAGAGAGCTCCTCTCTCTCTAATTTTTGCAGTGGGGAGAAGAAAACCTAACCAAAAATATATTCTTACTCCCATCCAAGGAGTTAGAAGTTATCTGGCAATTTTCAAATATTAGAAGGATATGAGATTATTAACAAATATAAAATTTAGGAATCTGATCCCTTATGCTCTTCATTCCCTTACTAGAATAGAAGACTATGATGCTGAAAAGAAAAATCAAGTGCTCTCCTAACAATCAGGAGGGGGGAAAAGAACCTAAGAGAGGAAAGCCACCTTAGTAAGGGACATGATGACAAGTCCCAAAACTTATTTATGCAAATACTTTTTAAAGGTTAATGTAGGGCCTTCACTCAGTATTCAAATTCCAGGTCAGCAAGATGGCATAGTAAGAACCAAAAGTTTCCTCCCTTTCTCGGTTGCTTCTTGGGTACAGCCAAGACCTCTCCTGCCTGCAGAATTCCCAGCAGGCAGGCACCAGGGCACTGGGTAATACCACCTGAGACTCCAGCTTTGCTCCCTTAACTGGAAAACTGAGGGCTTTTGCAGGCTTTATATGAATTTCACATCAACCATACAAGCTGGACAAGCCAGATAGTAATATGCCATTTTGTGAATAAGGAAACAAAGACTGACAGAGGTTAAATAACTTCTCCAGGCTCTTGGGGAAGAGTAATAGACTTGGGACCAGGCTCAGCTTTCACCTAATAAAGACTCAAAATTTTTGCTTCCCTGTTGCAGACGGATATAATCAATTTACAGCACACACTGGCCTAGGAAAGTCAGCACGGGTGCTGCCACATGCATTTAGAAAGAACACAAATAATGTTACATATATATTTTATTGATTTCAAATAGGAAGAGAGAAAAACATCAGTGATGAGAGAGAATCACTGACTGGCTGCCTCCTGCACACCCCCTACTGGGGTTCAAGCCTGCAACCTGGGCACGTACCCTGAGGGGGAAATCAAACCGTGACCTTCTGGTTCATAGGTCGACGCTCAACCACTGAGCCAGACTGGTGGGGTGCAAAGAATTTTTAACATCAGAGAACATCTCAAGTGTTACTGAAGAAACAAGTCCTTTCTATCTGGGGAAGAATAAAAATGAAGTGAAAAGCATTAGCCATATGATACTAAAATATAATTGAAGATGGTTTTCTCTTTATTCTATTTCCATCTCAAGCACCCTTCTGAAAAAAAGCATCTCTACCACCTCCTCTTCTTCAATGAGGTTTCTGGACCTAAGTAAGAGCTAAGCACTTCTTATGATCCGTTCTCATAGGAGGGCCCACCCCCATTCTTCTCACAGGAGCAGCAAGCTCAGAGGATGGCAGCTTTCCACTCTTACCTGGAAACTTAACATTCTGTAAGGAGCTGAAAGACACTGATTTAATGCTCTTTTCATTGATGCAACAAAATCAGAGAGAAAGGAAAACAATACAATGCTAAGGAGTATGTAGCAGACACGTTTAGATTTTACTTTTCACATAGCATTTGGTTAGATACAGAGAAATCTTTTGGAAATATCCCAAAAACCCTACAGGAAAATTTCTTTATTCAGCCAATCTAATGAAGTGCCTATTCTGTACTAGGCTGAATATAACTATCTCATAATTCATCAGTAGTCTCAGATCAACTGATTAGATAATCCACTCTCATCAACAGTTGATAGTTTCATTGCAAAATATAAATATAAGGACTTGCAAAAATATTTTAGTATGTCAGCTGTAAATTTTTTGTTTTGGTAATTGTCTCACTGAGAAGCTGACAATAGTTAAAGAACATTAAAGCTACACGAGAGCCACTCCTCTTTTTACATTCTAGAGCCTTCCCTCCACCCAGCCCTCACTCAACCTTTCTCTATGTTGAGTAAAGTAGCAATAGGCCCCTTTTTTAAAGTGAACTTAACATTAACAATACAGTACTTGTGGGTATGGCTAGAAACAACGGTCAATAATCAAATGTTTTTCAGAGTTGATTTGCCCCTCATTAGCTGCAAAAATAAGATACATTTCTAGACCTTCTGTAATGCTGCATCTCTGCCAGTTATATTTCTCAGTCAGATGGGAGACAGGAGACAGGTAACCAAAACTCTTGCTGGCTCTGTAATACCCTTGCAAATTTCCCACTACACAGGGGAGGCAGGTGAGTACCATTCCTCAGTGAGCTTCGTAAGTAGTCTACATACTACTATAGCAAGTAGATAACTTCAGCAGGTCTATAAGTTTAGATAGAATGGGTATTGTGTGCAAATATACTACTTTACAGAGACTATAATCCTCTGAACAGCCTCTGGTATTAGTCTATAAATAGCCCAGGCTAGATTAGCTACGTTATCAAAATCTCTGGAGTTAGCAATCCCTGTTCACTGTTAGTGTTCAACTCCCAATCTCCCCCCTTTGGTGCATTTCAAACCTTACCCCTCAGTCTTTGTTGTTGGTCTTTAGGCCATTTCCTGACTTTATGCCTCTAAATCCTAGAGACTGAATCATTTTATTTGCCTAAAATGACTTAAGAGCTTATAGCAGAGCCTACAGTTCCTAGACTGTGACTTCATAAGGTCACAATTAATATTAAAAAACTGATCATGAATCTAAAACATATTTTTTTAATTATTTAAATAAGATCCAATGGTTGCCTTTTCCAAATGAGTAAGGACCTGTCGGAACAGTACAAAGCAGTACTAAGTCTCTCGATGCCACAGTATTAGCTTTCCACAGGCTGGCTCAGTTTGGCCTAACCATTTAGGTAATGACTTTAAAGATGCAAGTGTTACATGAATATCCTCTTTTTTCTAAACCTCATTCCCATGACAGCAGCACCTATGTAACGCTGAGCTCTACTCTGAGCCCAGAAATAAAACAGATGTGCTTTTCTGCTGGCCCACAGACACTGCTGGCATATTATGCCCTTAAATTCCAAGTTTACCTCAAAATCAAAGGGAAACCAGTTTTATAAAGTTCTAATCATGTATCTATAATATACACGTGAGAAACAAAGGAGTCAGAGAAGAATGGAATGATCCAATTGCTTTTAAAAAATGCCAGTCACATAAACCAAAAACATTTCTGTCTAAACAACTAACAGCATTAGTGAGAGAGAGAGAGAGAGAAAGAGAGAGAGAGACTGACTCAAAAGCTGCAAATTTTTCTCAGTTGATATTATGGAAGAATTCTTATGAGGCTACAAGTTCAAGTCCAGACAGACCCATTTGGGAGGCCCTATCTCTGTCCTATTAAATCACACAGGCGTCTTTGTCCACAAGAGAGACTGGATAAAAATAATGGGGTTGATGAGAGCAAGTCCAGGGCCAGCATGGGGGATGGGAGAGGGTTACTTCAAAGAGCAAGATTTTCTGTAGGTTGGCTCAATGGCCTTGTCTTACTGAAACTGGGTTGTTCTCATGTTTTTATGAACAAGAAATTTCTGGGATCATTTCAAAAAAACATATCTGCATAAGGGCCATACACTTGTGGTATCAGTCATGCAAGAACAACAGCTCCTGAAGGGCCATGCGGTATGGCTCCCTGGGCCACTGGAATAAGTAAGCTGTTAGTCATAAGAGACCTAAGATATCTGACGGGGGGATGGCAACGGCGCCCACTTATTCTTATTGTGATCCTTTCCCAACTTTGTAGCAGTACAATTAAGAATGAATCCAACAGAAGAGTCTGGGGGCTCTACGGAACTTTCCCATGCTTTCTTCCGACACCCACATGCAGATCTGAGGTAGAACGTGCTTTCTAAAAGTTGACTTCTCTTGTGCTTAAGGTAAAGAGGAAAAATTTTCACCCTTAGCTTCAAAAAGTATACAACTTAGATTAGAAAATTTAAAGTAACTTGTCAGTAAATCACACCAAGTAGCTCCTTGCACTAAAGTGAGAAGATACACTGCTTTAAAAATCTTGCTCAAAATATAAGCCATAGTCTCCTCTACCCTTGAATTAATTATTATTTCTGTGATTGTTTTCAAAGATACACAGGAATGTGATGTACAGTGATTTAAGTGTACGCTTACTGATCAGACATATCTGCCTTAGATCCTTAATTTCAGATGTCAGCAATGATAAGAAGAATCAAATTGTAGCTGTTTGTAAGCAAATACAAACATGGGAGGAGGTTACAACAAAGGTATAATAGGTATAATTCTGTCCCTCAGAAATCCAAATGTTGATTCCCTGAAAGTAAAAACCACACACTAGAACTCAAAGCCTAATGAGCTGTTTGAGATAAGGGAAAAAAGAACCCGAAACATTTGAATAGCAATGTCCAATAATAGAAATAGGAAAGATGAAATGCAAACAAACACCCTCCTTTCCCACCTTAAAGTCGATCCTCGGGAAGATCACAAAGAAACACACATGCAGCCAGCAGCCAGCAGCCAGGCTGGCCAGGTGCACTGTGGTTGGTAGAACCCAGCTGCAACATTTGTCGTTTCCTGCACTAAGCCGGCTGCTTTTCCCTCCCCTGAGCAGCTGAGAGAAATGAGATGTTTCTCTTCAAAGGTGTTAAACATTTGGGCTGTGTGAGGAACAAATGGAAGCCTGACACCTAAGATGAATAACCACAGCGCTCTAGGCCAGTGGGAACTTTCACTGTGTGAAAGCCAGCCAGGCTCGCTGCTCACACGGTATTCAGGCACACGAGCCACGAGCGCGGGGACCCCACAGAGGAGGTAGCAAACTATTTTTTTTTCTTTTAATGTTAACTTTTACCATTTGCCGAGAGGGATTTTCATAAATAAGACTCAGAGAAAGAATGGCTTGGGGGGATGCTTTTAATACACTCGCCAAGCTCTTTGCTCGGACATATTTAACAGGCTTCTGCATCCTCGCGCTCTCTACGAAGGCAGCCAAGGTTTACTGTGCTTCCAGAACTCACACTGACACCAAATGCGTTATCAGTACAGGTACATTTTCATTAGGTCCATTTTGTCTGAAGTAAGAATTCTTATTTAAAATTTTGTGAGACGCCCATTTGTACGTTTTGTGGTATAGACACACCTCTAAGAATTCCAGTTTTGGAAGAATATAATTAGCCCATTAAAATTTTCCTTCTGAAGGAAAAAAAAAAAAGCTGGATTTAAGAAAGTGGTTCTCCTGAGTAGATAATACTACACTCAGGTCATAAGTAAAAGCTCTTCGATCATACGCATGTCAGCGTTTGTCGAAAAGAAGAGGAAAAGCATACAGAATTGTTAGAATGAGCTACGGGCAGAAACATCTCTGTGCGTGCCAGTGGCCCTAAACTGCTATTCTCCAGATTACCTCTGCAGTTACTACAAATGGAAGATTCTGTGTGGGGAAAGGGGCAGTCTAGGCCTTCCCCCACCCCCAGATGTTTTTCTAGCCCTAACACCTGCAGGCCCAAAGTGCAGTAAACAAGCAGTTGTTTATAATGCAAATTCAAGTAACTGGGATGCCTCCGGGCTGCTCCCACCTTAAGCCCAAACACAAATGGTCACCCTGCTCCCTGACACCCCAGATAAAAACCTATCACTGTGGATGTCAGTTACACAAACGCTGGCTAGCTCGCTCTGCTAAGGACCGAGTTAGCAAGAAGGCAGAAGTGTGGTTAAGGGTGAAGGAGAGAAGCTGCCTTCCGGTTAGTGTTTTGGGTCTCAGACGCGTTAAAAACAGCTGTTAGGTATTAAAAAACCCAAGATTGCAACTCACTTCGGTTGAACCTTAAACAAACAAAAAAAAACTGGACATAGCCTTGTGGTTAAAACTGAAAAGCTTCTGGAACTGTGCAAAACTGCAGAATATCTGCAAGAAAATGTGCCTAAAATAATATGTCCTAAAATGTAACAGAATAAAGCAAAGCAGCAGATAACAGGGTAGAGTAACTACTTCCTGACCACACCCCTCTCTTCCAATCTACACCAACCAACATTTATTCTGGCCACAAATCTTTCCTAAACAATGAATGGCTGTTCAATTTACTGACCTCAAAATTTGAATACATACACTAACAATAAATACTGTCTATTTTCTATCAAAATTTCAAAAATGATTAATATGGGGGGGAGCAAAAGCTGGAGAGAAATGCTGAAGGCAGAAAATGCTGATTGAAAGAGGAAGAGAAGCTTACTTTTCAATATTAGTAGGGATCATCTATAAATACCAATAGCTTTTTTTTTTCCTTATATTGACTTTAAAAATTATTTTGAAAAGAGAAGTAGCTAAACTATGGAACAAATGCCACAAGTACTTATTCAGCGTTAACTGTGCATAGCTGAAAAGTATAAGACTGTTTTGGTGGCTATTTCCTATTGTTTAACAAGTCAGAGACTGTAATCTAGATTTGTGAGAAAGATTATTTGCTGTTCTAAAAAGCCTTAACAGAAATCTTCAATTATTCCTTATCTAAATCATATTCTCCACCCCCTTCAAAAAAACCAAACCAAACCAAATATCCCCCCTGTAAAAGAAATATCTGATATGTTTGTATGTTCAGTTCAACAAATATAGAGTCTCCTACAAATTTTAAAACTTAGAAAAGCATTTATTTGGCAGTGGTCTCTAAATATTAAACTGTATTTGTTTTTACGCGCTCATTCACTTTTTAGGTAGGAGGTTCATATTTACCACACAGGAATCTCTATCATTAAATATTTAAAAAGCCTTTTAAAATAAAATGTGAAATTGGTATTTCAACCATTACAAGATCTCCAAGGTCACAATTTTTGGCCGCGATATAAAAATTATAAAAATCTTAATCCCTACTCGAAAGTCAAGCATGTTTTTGAAATCTGTGGAAAAATAATGACAATAACTTCTAAATCACAGTGCCCACATAAAATAGTTCTGTTTCACATACCTATCATGTCGACAATTGAGTATCGTGGATAATCAAAATAAACACTCATACTCTTGACTATGACTCATTCCTCTCTGCAATTTTGATAAATCTTCCTGACCCCAGATTCTGCTCAGGGATGGATTAATGACAGTACTTTCCCCAAATGCCTGTGACTGATTTTTTTCACTTAGTGGAAGAACTGGACTAATAAGGCAAAAATCATAGGTGCCTTTTTATGATCAGGATCTGACTCCGGGGAGGGACAGGTAGACTGAAACCCTAATCCCCAAGGCCCAGGCATACATCTTTTCATACACTTTTAGGTGGGAGAGGGAGAGGGAGACAGAATGAAGGTAAATATATTGATGGAGCACTAAACATCAATCCCCACGCTGCAGGGCCTGTTCCCAGGGAGCACAATCGCCAGCACATCTCAGGTTCACACACTACACAAGTTACCCTTTAGGTGCTCTCTTAATGCAGAGACGAGGGAGGTTTCCCCTTCTCAGCCACAGAGAAACAGGGTCAAGTAACAGATCTGGACTTCTTCATGGTGCTATACATTTGCAACTCACATTTGCAACAATGGACAGTAGAGTAAAAATAGCTTGTCGCAACTGATTTTAAAAGAAACATTAGCTAATACAATAAAAGGAGGACTCTGTTTTAGAAGCTAAAGAAATCTTTCGAATGTTCAGCTTCAAATGAGCCAAAGTGTTCTGATTCTATGTAGCTTAAGGGCAATGTAGATACAGCATGTAGCTAACTGAAAGAGTAAACCAATTTTTTCTTCTCATCAGCACAGAAAACACAATACTCATAAAATTATAAGTTTGTTGACTTTAACTTCACTTGATTTCATGACAATTGGTGATCTGTTATTTATTAATCTTAACCAATAAAAAGCTAAAATTCCAAATACAAGACATCAAAGTTAGCACTCTTTTAAAGCAGCCATTCCTCATAACAGGTCTTATTTAGCAATGACTGGTCATATATAACGAAAGCATCTCCAATGTGCTTAAAATAAACCAAAACCATTTTTTTTTTCCAAAATACAAATTAATGTGCTCTTCTGAAAATAATTTGTAACATCGGCATGTTACTCACTGTTCTCGGAATGGGTGGAGAGAGAGATCCATTTGACATGTATGGGTCATTATTCATATTTGGCATCATTATGTACCCGGAGTAACTCGAGTAGGAGGGTCCCTTGTTGTAGAGGCCTCCGTCGGGATGCTTTCCTGAGAGAATCCAAAGAACAATTGATGATGCACTGGCTTCCTCTTTTATACATCCCTGTTTTTTATCTGAAAATTCAACTAGTTCTATGACAAATGGGACCTTACACAAAGAGTTGTTTACAAAATATTGTAACTGAATTATTATGCTCTATTTTAGATTGACAGTATTTATTCTCTTAAATGAAATTAGCAGTGAACCAGATGTTTTAAAAAACATGTGGTTCAATTTACTTCCACTACTGACTGGTGTTTTTACAAAAATAAGTGTTATCCATCTAACTTAATTTGTTCTATTACTAACAAACTGGACTAAGAAACAGAAACACATGAAAGAACACACACAAACCTAAAGCTACAATATAAACATATTAGGCCATTTAGCCATCGACACGCATATACATTTATACACTTAAAGTTATGCTTCACCTTATAGGCAAACTTGTAAATCCTACCTGTGCTTCAAGATTTCTAGAAAATTTCTACTTTTTACAGAAGGCGAGAGTTGTCACTAGTATATGGGCAACAACCCAAATTTATGAAGGATTAACTCCAGGAGACTTAATTTTGTGTGCTACACTTACATCATTTTGCCAAAGTAATTTGCATGTGTTCAGTATATACATTTCTTCTCTTTAATCTGTGTAACTACTTTGTAGCTCAGAAAGAAGCCTGATATTATAGTTCTCTTCCCTTCTTCTCTGGGTTGACATATTATACATACAAACACTTCGTTCTGGTCAGGCCAATTGTAAATAATTAAAGGAGAACAGAAAAGCCGACTGTCCAACAAGGAAACCTTACAGATGCCTTGATTCTTTTAAAGTCACATGGAGTTCTCCTTAAATCTAAAAAATATATACAATTTTTAAGTTTTGAGCAAGAATCAGAAATGGGGAGGAAGCCTGACTGTCATGTTTCATATGCATAGTCCCTAAATTTACAAATAAAGTTTTATATTTTTACAAGTTAGATTCTGCTTCACTGAGCCGTATTTAGTCCATGCATTCTCTGCCTGCCTCCGCACTGTAAATAGAAACAGCAATTTAACAAATGAAAATCCATTTGAAACTATTCATGTTGGTAAATAAATTGGTTTAGACTGTCACTATAACAATGCGGGGCGGGGGGGTGGGGGGGAAGCTATAGGTCTAAGCCAATTAAAACTTTAGGTAAAATGAAGAAAAGAGGCAAACCCATTATTTCCTCTTCCACAAAGAATTTGGAAGCCAAATGAAATCCAAAGTGCCCTAACTCATTCAAATATAATTTTAAAATTCCGTAAGTATACGTTAGAGATAAGCATTGTTTCCTGGGTTTTCTTTCCCATTTTGTTAAAATAGTGGGCATAGTATCATCACATCTGATCCTGTTTGTTTTTTGTTGTTGTTTTTAACTCAAAATAGCAAAACGTACCTACATTCACAAACTGCACTTGTTAAATGATAAAGTTGGAAGAAGTAGATTTAAGTCTTACCGTCATCAGGGTGTTCTCTGGCCTTGTCATGGTAGGATTCCTGCGAGGTTTGTGCTTGTCTGGCCACCTAACAGCATGAATCCCCATCCCCAAAAGAAAAAAAAAAATCACCTTAGAGTTTGTGACCATACTGATACAAGTGTGTGTCCACTGGTGCAACTCAATCACCTGTTTCATTCATCTAAGACGTGGAGGCGAGGGTTGAGTATTGGGGAATCTTTTTCTTTCCAACATGTATTTCTGAATCATTATTATCTACCGAGGACTACAAACAGCACAAGTAATAAGAGGAAAGACAATATCAACATAGTAAATTTGGGAAAGATCCACATGCTGTTCTGACTGCTGTTTGCTAAGATGCATCAAGGCTGCTTGGATGCCTAATATGATAAGAGTGAGTTCATGGGGTTGATCGTTTTGATAGCTTCTTCAACCACTGTTCGCTTCCATCAGAGCTGGTGAAAAGCTTGCTGAAATGTCACTTTACAACTGAAAATGACATTTTAAATAAAAACAAGTCAACCTCTCACAGATGGGGGCTTAAGGCCATTGTCCCAAGCCAGCGCCAGCAGGAGCTCCACTCCATATAACCTACTATAGCCGGCTGAGTGCAAGCTAACCAGAGAAAAGTGAACTACTCTGTGGTTAAAGAAAGGAAGATTTGAGAGTCGGGTTATAGACATCTAAAAGGTAGCCCAGCTAATATCAGTTCTGGTAACCACCATCCACCCAGGCTCAACCACGTGCAAATCAGTGGTATTACCCCCTTCACCATCCTCCTTGGGACTGCCCCATGCCCATTTACCACCAGGCAAACACTGACAGAGCCCGAAAACCTGGATTCTGGGCTTCAAATGCAGCAGAAACACGCAGAAAATGTGAAATGGTGGCAAGTTTATTTATGGAAGAAGGAAGGACAGCAAAATGGGTAGGAAGAAACAGAGGCGCTTCTACAAATATGAGAGCTTAGCCTGAGTGTTTTAGGGGTTTGGTTCTTTGGACATGTATCCCCCACCAATGACTTCTTCCCCTCAATATACACAGTCACAAACCATTCAAATGGGGTTGGGTGCACCCCAACTCCCTCCCTCCACCACGACGTCCCCTTCCCATTGGCATAACGGGGTGAAAGATTCAGAGGATAAAGACCACCCTTATAAATTCTCCTTAGAACTCTGGCCCCCCAGCCTTCAAAATGAGTACTCACCCCTGCCATTGGGATAAAGAAGGTAACTCTGAGGTGTTCTTAAACCCGTGTTTAAAACCCGAAATGCCCCCGCCCCCAAAACCACACGCTTTCTTTTTGGGGGCAGAAGGATGCCATTTAAGGAAAGCGGGTATAACCTCCAAGTTTCTTTGGAGGGAAAAATCGTTGATGAAATCATCGGAGTGTCAGAACTTTTCTACCGGATTTCCTCCAAAGCGTTTCCCAGCTGTTGAACGAGGGTGGCCAGTGGAGTGTCGGGTGTCAGGGTCCATCCGCCCACCCCACCCCCCTGCTGAAGCGTTCGCGCGGCCTGAAATAGCCCTTCCGCGGGGTCCCTGCTCCGGGCTTTCTCCCGCAGGCACCCACGTGGCTCTATTTACTCTACTCGAGTTACCGGCGCTATCGCCCGCCACTGGCCCGGGGATCTGATAAAGCGCTTTCCTCCATCCCCTGAGTGGGTGCCCTGGCTTCCGCCGCATCTCCACTCTGACTCGCCTGTCTTCTGTGTAGATTGAAGGCCTGATCCGGGCCCAAACTAACCCCAAATATAAGCGTCTTGGGTTTTTGTTTTTTTTAAGCGACGGGGGGTTGGAGAAAACCGGTGTTGCGGGAGGTACTGCAAGGGATGGCTCCGTTCAGCGCGCCGAGGGCTGGGGCAACAGGCCTGCGCTGGGCGCCCGCGGCCGCAGGGACCCAGCCCCGCACCGCCCCCGCCACCCGCCCGGGGGCTCCGCGCGAGCCCAGCTCAGCGGCGGTTGAGCCGCCCCCCCTCCCCCCCCCCCCCCCCGGTCCCCGGCCCACGCCCGCCTCCCCTTCCTCTCCGCCTGCGGCTCTGCTCGTCTCCACCTCAGCCTTCAGTGGGTTAACGCACTTGTGCAGAGATATCTACCGAGATAGCGGGCGCACTTTGTTTTCCGTCCTACGGAAGAATTCTGAGTGCAGACATCCTCGCTCTACAGCATCGCACCCTCTCGGTGCCATGAGAAGTCCGAAGGCCACGCGAACGTGCTCAAGGCCAACTTCTCCTCCCGCAAACCAGCGGTTTGGCCACCGAACCCCAAACGGATCCACCTGGAATAAGTTTCCCGGGACAGACCCCCACCTCCCACCCGACACGCGCGCGCCCACACACACACACACACACACGCACACGCACACAAAGGAGGAGGGCTGCCCGGGGGCTCGCCCAGCCTCCGGCAAACACGAGGGACCGTCTCCGGGGCTGCCCGGCGCCTGCCCTGCCTCCCTCGCTCTCCACTCTGCCCCGGGACCCGCCACACCTCGCGGCGCTCAGGCGGCGGCCCACTGACCTCGTGTCCATTGCTGGCCGGGATGATTTCGGACTCATTGACCAAGGAGGACTTGATGTCGGCTAAGTCGCCTTCCTCCTCGGGGTGACTGATCTCGGCGAAGATCTTCTCCTTCTGGGGATCGCCCTCGTCCTTGAAGGGGATCATCTCGTCCGTGGCGCAGAGTTCCGGGTCCCCCCCGCCGCCGGCCCCGGAGAGTTGGGGCATCCCGACCGCTCTGTAATCTCCGCTCTGCCGGGGGAGCACCCGAGGCGACAGCAGGAAGAGAGGGGGTCAACGAAAGGGGGGAGGGGGAGAACTGGAAGGATGAGCGAGGTAAGAGAGTGGGCGGAAGCGGGGCCAGCAAACGCGGGGCCCGAGGCCCGCAGCCGGAGCAGCTGCGGCGGCGCCCGAGTCCCGCGGCCGCCCGCGCCTTCCCGCTCCGCCGAGGCCGACGTCGGTGCCCGCCGGAAGCCGACGAGCACCGGGCAGCGAGGGCCGCCGCCGCTGGCGCCTCTGGGGGCGGCGGCGCGCTCTCGGCTCGGCTGCCCCGGCGGCCACCCCACGCCCCCAGCTGACGCGCGCTGAGGACGCCGGTTCTGGAGGAGGCACAACTCTCCAAAGTGCGGAGCAGGGTCCGTCGGGCGCGTCTCCACGCAAACCTCTGAACTCTAGCTCCCCCGGATGCCGAATGGGGAGTTGGTTGTCCGAGAAAAGAGGAGAGCTGGGCAAAAAGGCTCCGTGTGCCCCAGCGGAGAAGGTGCCAGGAGAATCAGAAGATAACGAAATGTCCACTTCCTGGAGGGTCAAAAAAATAAAGAGCCACCCGGCTTGGAGGTGTCCGCTTTAGAGCTGCTTATTTCCTTCTCTTTCACTTGGATTTTCCTTCTCCGGGCGCGTTTAATCTGCAGGAGGAGGAGGAAGAGGAGGAGGAGGAGGGGGAGGAGGAGAGGGAGGTGGAGGGGGAGGATAAGAGGAAGAGAAAGAAGTTTGCCAAGAATAAAGTTTGTGCGAGTGCTGGGAGTCGGCAGTGGAGGGCACGGCGGGGCCTCGGAAAGTCACAGCAGGGTCCTCGAACCCAAATGCTTCTGCCCGAAGCTGGAGCCGACACACACCCGCAGAGCCCGACCCCTCTTTGTTCCCGGCTCGAATTTCTCAGCCTGGCTTGCTGGCTGTCTCGCTCGCCGCTCTCCACGCCTCCTCCGGGCCGCTCCGTCAAAGCCAGGCGCTGCACCCCTCGGGTTCTCCCGGCCAAGGGGAGGGGGACCCCCGAGCTTGACCGCGTGCGGGGCTTCTGCGCGTCCCGGCTCTTCGGCCCGAGTGCGCGCAGCCTGGGTTCCTCCTCCGCGCCCTGCCCCGCAGGTGAGCGGCTGCGCCTCCCCGCCGCTTCTCCTCCTCCCGCGCCTCGCCGGCGCTGAAAAGCTACCCATTTGCGTCGCTTCTCCTCCCCCTCTTCCCCCGCCTCCAGCTCTCCTTGGCTGCCCGCTGGGCGGGAGGAGGGGGACCGCGAGTTGGAGGTGGTGATTGAGGACTTTTTTTTTTCTTTTCCCAGAGCCTGTAGGACCAGTCCTAGTTTTGGGGTGTGTGTGTGCGTGTGCGTGTGTGTGCGCGCGCGCGCGCTCCTGGAGGGAAGGATCAAGCAATTTGGTGAGGGAAGGAGCGACCCGGCGCTTCTTATAACCCACTGAGAGGCACGCTTTGCCGGCGTGAAATTGACAAGAAACTGCCCGAATGGTTTAACTTCATCATCTAAGTATCTCTTCTCTTGTCTACCCCCCCTTCCTCTGCCAGTCTCACCCCCACCTCCTTTCCGCCTACCCGCTCCCCCCACCCCACCCTCCTCCTGCAAGGGGAGGAAGATGAAAGCGAAGCCGCCGCAGCTGTGATCGACACCACATTGATAGATGCTCTGACCGAGCGGATGAGGCGGGAATCGGGGACAGAGGAGAAGGAAAATATAACAGACATTGCTCAACTAATAAGAAAAAATGGAAACAAGGAGGACAAGGAAGAGAGTTGTGGCTTTCCTAAATATAATGTCGAGGGGACTAGGAAGCACATACCGAGAATAATAGGACAAGGAAGGAAAAAAAAAACAACCGAAGAGGATCTGCATTATCGCTTTTTAAACAAGATCTCTTCCATTACAGCCTCACCATGCGATGCACCTAGAGAGTTACGCCAGATCTTTCATGGATTTTCGGAGATACACGCCACAATGTGTGGGAACCTCATGAGGAGGGTGCATAAACAGCCCAAGGAGGAGGAAGAGAAGGCAAAGGGACCCAAGAGAGCGAGGCCAGTAGAGGGAGAGAGGATCTGGCACCTCGGACCGCTGGCTCCAAGGGACCCTGGAAGACGCAAATCTGAATCCAACCTCAAAAATTCCCCAGCCTCCACCGGCTCTTTGATGCATTTTATACAACGACAGGACTTAAGGAGACGTTTTGTGAGCGTTACAGTATAAGCTAAGCTCAAGTTTAAAAACACATTACATGTTGTTCCTTGGCTCTCAAACCCCCTCAGTTAAAAATCCAGGCAAAATTACTCTACCCAATACAGTAGCCGTCTGTAAAACCTCAGAGCAGTAAACAAGGAGCAGGAAGAAGTGTGTCTCCATCAGCCTTAAATTGAAAATAAGGAAAGCACTACAGAATCAGACTTTAGCTCCATGGTATGTACAGCAACAATGAGGCAACGATGCTTCTTTTCCTCAGGAGGAACTGCATGCTGCCGGACACTGTTAAGTAAAGACCTTAACAATGATCTAAATGAGCACCTAAAACCCTGCCTACCGATAACTACTTCCCAGAGGTGAGGATTTTCTAGGAAGCAATTTTAAAAACTATCATTTAAAGGGTTCCGTAAGTCACAGAGCATGGCCAGTAGTCACAGGTAAATTCTATCCGGGGCTGGTGAAGGGAGCCAGGAAGCGTAAAACATTAAACCCACTTTACATACCTAATGATGCTATGCCTTAGAGAAGAAAAATAAAAAGACTATTCTTCTGCAATGTGTCTATACAGCAATACTGAAAAGGTTGGAAAGAAAACCATTTTTTTTTTTTTTTGGTTGGTGGCCACATGCAACTTCCCTTGAAGTTACACACCAGTGGAGTGGAGTGTCCTAGTAATGTGAACTTGTAGCTATGTCAGACATTTATAGCCTCTGTTCTAAAAGAAATACTGGGAAACAAAGTCAAAAGCCCTCCCACAAATGCGCCAATTTGCGACAGGAAAAGAACTGGAAAATGCAGTTTCACCAAAGCAGCCAGAGTAGAAGCTCCTTTCATCAAACTCGAGGAGGGGGTGGGGGGCACACAGCATGGCCAGAAGGTAGTTTCTGGAAGCCAAAGAAGGACTCCTACATCCCCATTTAAGTGTGGCAACTCAGTCGACTTCCATGTTCTCCTTGATGTTAATTATCTGGACTCCCTGAGTCATTCGGAGCTCAACTCCAGGTGTCCCGGAGATCAGGCACTCTAGAAGATGGGAGTTTGGGAAACAATGACTAGTGGGAACTGTTTACTAGAAGGGCCAAGGGTAGGTGACTGCCTTTAGTACTTGGCCGTACCCCTCTCCTTTGGAAACATTGTTTCCAAGAAAACCACCCAACGTCAGGCTGTTTGCGTGACTTTTTCCCCTCCCCGTGGCGTGCGCGGTGTTGGCCAATTGTCCTTATCATTGTTGCAAATATTCTTTAAAGAAGCTTTACAAGAAAACATTCACCTCGGTTTTTTAACGCTTTGTCTGGGAAGGAGGTTGACATTTCCGCGTGAAGTCCGTCTCCCCGGATAAGGGGGCGACTCAAGAGGGGCGGAATTACCCTGGGAAGTCACTCTGGGAAGAGCATCCTTCCCCCCTACAGGTTCGGTGAGGATCCGGGCAAAGGCATTTCCATCGCCCGGAGGTCTCTAATTCGTGTGGGGGCTGCTATTAACATATGCAGCCGCCTCTTGGGGTGCACGGTCCGGGATGTGGTGGGTGCGACGCGGGAGAAACTCCACCGCCCGCCGCCCCCTTCGCTCGGATGTAGAGGCGGGTTGTTCGTGTGAACTCGAGCGAAGGACTGGAGGTTGGCTGCTGCAGGTTCACTCCTTCAGGATGTGGGTTTCAGGGGGCGTTTTGATGTGATTGAATTCCGACCGTGAAACAATTGCTGGGGGCTGGCTGGATTGCTGTTGGTTTTTCCCCCCTCTTGGTGGCTTTGGTTGGTTGGGGTTTAGTTTGGGAGCGAACAGTGACTTGTTTTATATCAACACTTCCTTCTGCGCCGGGCGCCGCCGGCCGGGCTGCACGTGGGGGGCGAGGCGCCCACCCCGCGCGCGAACAGAGGAGTGGGGACTGGAGATGCGCCCCGGAGCCTACAGGGCAAACCGGGCACAGACCCCGCTGGGTGCCTGCAGAAGGACTGCGAGAATGACCCCCCCCACACACACCTCTCCCCCCCACACACACCTCCCACCCCCATCCCCACCCCCACCCCCGGCGATTTTGCTGCCAGGAGGAGTCAGCTACAGACACTCCAGCAGTCCTTAATTACAGGGGGGAGAGGAAAAGCGCGGTGCCCTTCAGAGCCCTCTCCGCCCCCTGTCCTACCCCCCTTCCAAGCTCCGGGTCTTCCCCTTTGTGTGGCCTGGACCCGCTCCCAGCTACGACTTTGGTGGGATCCCAAAAGGAAGGGGGTGGCGGGGACCTACGGAAGAGGATGCTCGAAAAGAGAGGAGCGAGCGTGAAGGACCGAAAAGACGAAGCATGTGATGACAGAGACGGAACTCCGGCACCTCCGAGTTTCCACTGCAGCCTCACCGGAGGCTAAAAGCTGTGCATCTGCAGTTTAACGGACCAAGGGGAGAGGCAGGAGGGAGGGCGAGGGAAATGGCAGTTTGTGTCCCAGGGGTTCTTCCGCCTCCCCTCGGCTCCTCCTGAGATAAACAAACTCAACGCCCCCCCGCCTCCCGCCCCCCGCTCCCCGCGGGGTAACAGAGAACTCGTGAGACCGTGAAAACGTCCTTCCCAAATCCGGCCGCCTGCGGACACCCGGCTTCCTCGGGGCCAGCGCTGCCTGGCGGGTCCGCCCACGGAGCCCACGTCCGCCGCCCGCCGCTCCAGCCCCCGGGGGGCTTCTACCCCCGCGCGGGTGCGGGCGCGGGCGCGGGCTGAGCTGGGCGTCGGCGTCCCGCTGGGGTGGGGCCCCAGGACCGCCAGTCCAGGGCCCGGGCCCTCCCACGGCCATGACAGAGGGCCACGTCCCCCTTCACCATGTGTGGGCTCGGCCAGCAGACCTTGTGCTAACCGGGGGGCAAGGGCCCCAGTCCCGAGGCGGCCGAGGGGAGAGAAGTCAAGCTGGGAGGTCGCGGACCAGGAGGAGGGGGTGCGGCACGGGCTCGAGGGAGCGGTCGGGGGCCAGTGAGAGTCCCGCCACGCGCCCGCCCTGCTCGACTCCGCGACGGGGAGCCCCCGCAGGGCCCGCGCTCCCGCACAGAGGAGCGGGCGTTTTGTCTGGAAGGGGGATCCCCCCAAGGGAGTGTTGGGGAGCTGGAATAAATTGGCGGGCCGCAGAGCAACTCGCCCAGTGCGCTGGACTTGACATTCTTTCTCCTCCTTTCCCAAAACTTTTCTCAGGCGGCGGGTGGCGCGAGCGCGGCATCACCCCCCACCCCCACCCCCACCCCCACCCCCACCCCCACCCCCACCCCCACCCCCACCCCCACCCCCATGCGCCGCGGGACCCCTCCACCCACCCTCCGGCCGGGGACGCGCGCGGGCGGCCGCGCGCCAGTTGCGCCTTATATCTGCGGAGGGCGGCGCCTGCGCAGGGCCCGGCGCGGCGGCGCGGCCTTTGAAGTCCTGGCGGCTGCCGCTTTCATCCTTTTTTTTTTCCCCTTGCAGGCCCCTTTGTGTGACTAAATTTGGCAGGAATATGGATCCGAGCCAGTCTTTCCACGTGTGCTCCCAGCTCCCAGCTGAGAAGGCCAAGGGTTCTCTTCCGGGTAAGGAGACAGGGAGAAAGATCAAAGAGTTTGGGGAGCTGGATCTGAAATGTGAATTGAAAATAAAAATCAAGCCTGGACACATTCCAGTTTCTAAAGCAAAACCAACCCTCAGCAGAGGCCGTCTGGCTATGCCTCTCCTTCTCCCTCTGCTCGCTGTACTCTCTCCCTTGCTTTCCCCGCAGTCATTCTTGAGCACATGGAATAAAATAGGGAGGACATAGGGAAACACTTAGTTCCTCCAGATTTTGTTTTGCAGTAATTTTATGAAGGAAAATATCTTGTTCATAATTACCGTTATGTGAAGCCGAATTTCTCCAGCCATAAATATTGTCTCATTTTGGTATGCTTCACACTCTCCTCTGCAGCCACATTTGGGAAGAGAATGTTGACACAACCCGGGTGCACGTACTCATTGTGCATAATGCTGCCTTTTCTACACATAGTACCCTGCACCGCATAGTTTTCTTCCACACGAGTTAGATTCTGGAGAACCAAGGTTAATGTTATTTTTATCAACCCACTCACTATCTTAATGGTCTCTGATTTGAAATCCCTGAATTGGTAGATTTCAGAAATCTTTTCTTACAGCCAGAAAGTGATTAAACAGAAAGTTATATGGTTAAACTGTAAGGCCCCTCTTGAAATGCTTCTTGAGCAGCATGCTCTTGTTTTAGAAGTAACCAATACAAAGGGGACAGCTTTCAACTAATGTAATGAAAAGACTCAGAAGTTCTGGTTTGGAGATGGGCCCTGCCACTCCCTCTCATGCTGTGGTGACCTTAGGCAAGGCTTTTACCTTCTCCTGGACTCGGTTTCTTTTCTGCAGAATGGGTATAATAATCGCCTTACATGATAAGATTGTTTTAAGGATTCGGCGAGATAATGCATGTGAACGTATATACAAATGTAAGATGTTATGAGTCTGTGAAGCAAAGATGATTATTGAGGAGACCTGTAAGTTGTAAAACAGAAAACTTCTAAAACACTAGGAACCTTTACCACAGGAGCAAGTGGGGATGGTGTCAAGCTCACACATCGGCTGCTGTGACCATCTGCGACAATCGTGTTACAAAGGCACCACAGTCACCTTAGCGTTTGTTACCCAGAGTGAGAGTGATGAGAGAGAGAATATTCCACGAAGAGGGGGAATGTGCCTGCCTCTGCCTCATGTTATGATGGGCTTTTAATGAACTGACCACTGGATGAAGAAAAATGACACTGAACATAGAATACATTTTTGTGAGGCATTTGACCCAGCTCACAATAACTGAGAACAGCCTTAGTGGTGTGATGGCCTGTGAAAGGGGTAATGTCTATCTACATGGATCAAGTATTTGAAACAACAAACACCATACAGATGCAGGGGCGGGAGAGGGTGGGGAGAGAGGAGTGAGCAGAAAGGCGTATATGAGGTGTTTCTTGGGACTATAAATCCCACCAGAACTTAGGTTTCAGAATAGAATGTGATTCCATATCTCAGACGGAGGTAACTCAGGTTTACAAGGCAGTAAAGATTATGGCTAGGGCTGGATGTGAAGTGGCGGGGGTATCACATGTGCAGCACTTAGGGCATTTAGCTCAGTGTGTTTGGTGTGTGATCCTTTCCGACCTAAGGTAACCCCACTGACAGCCATTGCCTTGGCTCCGCCTCCCAGGATAAACTTGGCTGTGTGACCTGCGAACCCGATGATGAAGCTGGAATAGGGGCTGGTTCCCAGTGTTCCGTTCTCCTCCTACCAAGGCCAAGGCGGCTCCAGTACAGAAGCATCAGAGGTGCCCCATCTCTTTTGGCAGCAACACTCAGACTTTGCAATTAGTGTTGAAGGGACTCTGTAGCAATTAGGGGGGAGGACACCTAAGAGACATCCTCTTTTTATTTATTTTATTTTTTAAAAATATATTTTATTGATATTTTTACAGAGAGGAAGGGAGAGGGATAGAGAGTTAGAAACATCGATGAGAGAGAAACATCGATCAGCTGCCTCCTGCACACCCTCAACTGGGGATGTGCCCACAACCAAGGTACATGCCCTTGACTGGAATCGAACCTGTGACTCTTCAGTCCACAGGCTGACGCTCTATCCACTGAGCCAAACCGGTCAGAGCGACATCCTCTTTTTTAAACACATCTTTCCCCAAACATCCCAGATGAGACGTGAATGCCAATCAAGTGCACTGGTCCACTTCAGTCCTCCCTTTCCCTCTTTACAGATGCAGCCATTTTGAAATTTATTCTTGGTGGAAAGAGGAACATGGACCAAGGCACTGAGAGTTCTTTCTTTTTTTTGAGGGGGTTGCGGGGGGCAGCTGTGTGGAGGCCCTGAAAATACTCAAGGAAAGCCTGGGCCCTCTCTTAAAGACAATAAGGGGGAGGCATGGCTAAAGGGTCTTCTTAATTTTTAAAATATGTCTTTATTGATTTCAGAGAGAGAGAGGAAAGGTCAAACCAGTGACCTCTTGGTGCATGGGTGGATGCTCAACCACCGAGCCACACTGGCCAAGCAAGGGTTTTCTTGCTTTTTATAAGTCTGTTTCCTCAGCGGCTATGATCTTGGAGGTGTTTCTTGAATGGCGGCAAATGCACCTCCTGAGATGGGCATCCTCTATAGTCCTCTCAGGCTGCCTGGGCTGTAAGAGCAGAGCCCTCAGCTCTGCCAGCTATGGGCCATCCCCTAATCCCTGGTTTGAGGCTAGAAGCCAAAGCGACAACCTTCTTGCCTGAAGGCCAGAGCAGTATACCAACAGCCATATGGAGATTAATGCAGAACAAGGTCATTAGTCTCATTGTTTATCCAGTTACTCACAGCACAGATTTGTGTAAATTTCAGCTGCAGTGGTTGCAGCGGGCTTTTGATGTGTGTAATCTGTACATTTTAGCCCTGGGAGAAGCTGCTTGAATGATAGGAACTACATCCAATGCCCAGGCACAGTGAGACATGGAGTTGAACAATTTTCCAGTGAATTCCATCAAAGTAAATAAACCACCTGGAGGGTGGGGATTGAGCCTCCTTTTTTTTTTTTTTTATCATGACAAGACTTTTAGGGGTCCTTGTGGTTACTTTGTATTTGTTTCCATTTGAAACCAGGTACCTACTCTAAACCTTAATTTATCTCTTAGAGGAGGGACTTGGCCCACATAACATTTGACCTTGAGGATGCTTTTTTTTTTAAAGTACTTCTGTCCATTAGTCGAGTTATCGACTAATCTATGCATTTATCCAAGACACAGATTCTAGCTCTTTCTTTAACTATCTTGCATGTACAACTAAGCTCAATCTCAGAACTAGCAATTCTGGGAGCAATTCAGAAGGTGGACAACCAATGCAAATAGTTTAGGCTACGGAATTGTTACCTGTTTCAACTAAATAATTTTCTTTGGCAAAAATAAAGCTAATTTGCCTGATCTGAATTTGACTTAAAGGTCCTGAAATTCTGCTCTGCCAATTACAGATCTCAAGTCCACTCCCCTTAGGTTAAATTGGCAGAAAGCAAGGGACAGAGACAAATTACTATCTTATGAAGTCAGACAGTGATTTTTTTTAACTGCCAGTTTGAATAACTTTATAGACTCCCAAATATATTTTGAAGCTTCAATTATCCAGTTATTTGACCTTTGCTGTTCCAATTCCCTGGATAATTTTTAGATTTTTTCCTTTGTATTGCAGGAACAGCAAATCTCCAGCGGCTGAGTCAGACAGACCTTGTAAAATCTCTCTTGCATTTCTGCAGCAGCCTCCTGCCTGGTCTCCGGCTTCCGCTCTAGCTGGGTTCCATGCATGCCCACAACAGTCCATGCGTCATAGAGCAGCCAAAGTCATCCTTGAACATTTCCTAGTCGGCGTGGCTTCCTAGTTGCTATGGGAATATGCTTCTGGCTTCCTCTCCTTCTACTCCTTGTTCAGTGCTCTTCAGTACCACTGGTTCTCTTGCTGTTCCTCCAGTGTATAAAGCATGCACACACACACACACACACATACACATACACATACACATACACATACACACACACATACACACACACACATACACACACACACACACACACACACTCCTTAGTCTTTTACTTGTTGTTGCCTCTGCCCAGAAGTTCCCAGCCAGGGAGATAGTCGCAGGACTCACTCCTTCATGTTTTTTGCTCAGATGACAGTTCCTTTTCAGACCTTGTTATCTAAATGATAGCCTACCCCATCTCTCCCCAATTCTGGGCACTCTGCATTCATTTTAGGCTTCATCTTTCTTCATTGTCACTGCCTGATAGATTTTTTATTGATTTCAGAGAGGAAGGGCGAGAGAGAGAGAGAGAGAGAGAGAGAGAAATATCAGTGATGCGAAAGAATCATTGATCAGCTGCCTCTTGCATGCCCCACACTGGGGCTTGAGCCCACAACCTGGGCATGTGCCCTGACCAGGAATCAATTCATGACCTCCTGGTTAATAGGTCGATGCTCAATCACTGAGCCACACTGGCTGAGCCTGACATATTTTTTATACTTATTTATTGATTTATTACTTTTCTCTCCCACTAGAACGTACGTACTACAAGAGTAGGGAACTCTCTACTGCCTACAACAGCCCTTGGTGCACAGAAAATATATGAGATATGTGTTGAATAATTAATTAATATAGCCTTTGCCCCCTCAGTTTCCTCATCTGCAATATCTCCCTTGTGGAAAATTACATATATCTGATATAAAATTACCTGGCACGTAGTATAAACACCGGATATAAGTAAGAACTATAATGATGTAGATAACACTGCCAATAGAAATAGGACATAAGTCACACGTGTACTTTTAAATTAAAAAGCTATAAAGAAACAGGTTAAATTAATTTTAATAATATAATTCTATTACCCCTGACATCCAAAATATTACCATTTCAACACATAATCATTATAAAAACTTATTAATGAAAGATTTTGCATTCTTTTTTTCATACTAAGTTTTTGAATTTGGTGTATTGTTTACTGATAGCACTCTCAGTTCATACTAGCCAAATTTCTACTCCTCAGCAGCACATATGGCTGGAGGCTACTGTATTAGACAGTACAGCTGTAGTGGGTCCACTCTTCTATGACAAGTTTTTGTCTGATTCATCTTTGCAGGCCCCTTGTGACAACAGTGCTTTGAACAATGCTCTTAAAACAGTAGCTGATCAAAAACATGTCAAAGAGTATTATAATATGTTGTCATATACTGTCTTTCATGGCAAATATAAATTTACTTTCAACTTCATTGTAGGGTGAAATAAGTTTGTGTACTAACTTGAGATTATAATAATCATCTTACATACATTATGATAGTGCTTTGCACATTCTAGGGGCTCACTGAATAGTTGTGGTTCAAGTATGTTGTTGAATTGTTTCTTTGAATAATAGATTTACCATTGAACTTGAGGAAATATGTAACGTGAAGATTTCCTGTATCCTATTTTCTAAAATGATTTGCTCCTCCCCTGCAAAACCCCTGCAAAATCGCTAAGTTCTCTACAACTCATCTAGGATCAAAGGTTTCTCAAGAAATATGTAGCATGGAGAGCTCCCACTCCCACCAGACTGATTCTCAGCTATCCTCCCTCAACTGCTCCTGGGCCATACATGGGCCAGATAGTAAATCTCTGTGCTGTGTCTGGAGTTTTCAAACAAGGTATCTTAATAAAGTATTAGCCTTAGATGTAGGCAAATGCTATATAGTTGCAAAAATCATTCTGCCCATTTCAGAGATTTAAACCCTGATGCAATCAAAAGTCAGGTAATTCTCTGCAAGAAATGGGTAAAGTGTCTCCTGCTGAGGGTCTACCTTCAAGGCCTTGATGTTGACATTAAGTGGACAGAAGTGCATGTACATGTCATTGCTTATCATGACTTTGAACATGACCTATAGATCCTTTCATCAAAAGTACAGAGTTAAGGAGTAAGTTTATGCAACCACTGAAGTGAAGGGTGTTTGAAAGAAAACATGTAAGTATGTTAACAATAATTCCTGAAATTATTTTGCCAGCAAGAAGATCACTAAAAATATATGCAAAAGACTCTCAACGAGATATTTATGGAAGTATAGTTTATAGCTTTGAAAGGTTTAGTTGTTTGAACTAGGGGATTTATTTAATAAAAGCATTACACAGCTATGAAAATGATGTCATACCATTATTTTTATTCACTTGAAAAGATAGTGATATATTGTCAAGTGCTAAAAGATTGTAAAGGAACAAGTACCAAAAATCCCTTTCTACATGTTAATTTTTAGCGTGTAAACTCTGCAATAGCAAGGGCACTGCCTGTGGGTCACAGTGTATCTGGTGCCTAGAACAGTTCCTGCCACAGAGTGGACACTCAGTCAGCATCCACTGAATGTTTCTAGGAGAGACTAAAATACTGATGGTCATTTTCTCTGAATAGTGGGTCCTTTTCTCTTCTTTGTGCTTTCAAAAACATGTATATGCAAGGAACCAACATTATTAAAGAAGATTTTAAAATGTTAAAATGTAATATGATAAAAAGGGCTTTAAAAAATAAAAGAGCCAATCCTAGGTTATTTTGACAACAATAACGAAAAAAGGGAAAGAAATGATTAAGTCGCCAAAGACGAGAAGAGGACGAAGCAGCACTGGCAGTGTTGGGGCCACTGTGTGTAGCAGACACAGTTTCAGGGCAAGCTCAGGGGCGTGTAGAAGTTAACGCAAAGGCGCTCTGACCGTTCGTGGCAAGGAGTAAACTGTAAACACAGTGAAATGTACAGGTTTTAAGTGTACAAGTCAATGAGTTTCCATAAATATATACACCCGTGAAACCACCTCTTCAATCAAAACACAGAACATTTCAATCACCCAGAGACTCCCGCATGGGATGAACTTACCTTGAAGCAACTTTTTAAAGCAGTGGTTCTTAACCTTCCTAATGCCGCGACCCTTTAATACAGTTCCTCATGTTGTGGTGACCCCCCCAACCATAAAATTATTTTCGTTGCTACTTCATAACTGTAATTTTGCTACTGTTATGAATCATAATGTAAATATCTGATATGCAGGATATATTTTCATTGTTACAAATTGGACATAATTAAAGCATAGTGATTAATCACAAAAACAATATGTAATTATAGATGTGTTTTCCGATGGTCTTAGGCAACCCCTGTGAAAAGGTCGTTCGACCCCCAAAGGGGTCGCGACCCACAGGTTGAGAACCGCTGTTTTAAAGCAACGTTTTTGGTGAACTGTCATGTTGTTGGATTGCTCTTTTCTTGCTCACTGCTTTGGAAATATCCCTTACACTCTCTGTGATGTATTGTCTCCATCTAAAAACTTGTCAGATGAAATTAGGCCTTTCCAGAAAATGTGCTAACAATGTATTTTATATAGGAAGGGCGTAACTGGAACTCATGGTATAGGGTTGACTGTTGAAATGCTGAAGTGAAACACCCACCAAGTAAATTCAGTGAAATGGTTGTATTACAGATTGTTTTTCAGTGTAATTGATGAAATGATGTCTGTGGTCCCAACAGATACAACAGTCAAAGGAGGTCTTGGGTGCTCCCGACATGGATGCTTGGGGGAGAAGACTGGGCAGGTCCGTTGAGAAGGAAGTGATGAGGTGATTTCCAGAGGCAGCTGCATCCCAGAGACCTGGGAATGTGGGGATCTTTGTTGGGCGTAACAACACAGGAGAGCAGCACAGAGGGTTTATGCATGTCCCCAGCACAGGCCTCCTGGGCTTAGTGCTCCTCTGGCCTCTGTCTGACCCAGTCCACTGTGTACATGCAGTTGAGCACAACTCACGGGAGGGTCTCTGGGCTGTGGCACGAAATTGTACTCATTGTAAATAAAAAAAGGAGGGGTGTATTTCCTGGATTTCTCTTATGGGAAGTGGTAAAAAATACAGACAGGATGTAGTCTGATGCTTTTCCCCCTTATTGTGAAATAGTTGACATTCTTGTCTTTTCTCTCTCTCAGTACCACTCAGTCTCTCTCTCTCTCTCTCTCTCTCTCTCTCTCTCTCTCTCTCTCTCTCTCTTCTCCTACGTGAAAATAAACCTGGGCTTCCAGGAAGGGGAAAATTTAATCAACTTAACTGTGGGTTCAAATGCCCACGCCAGAACAATCTGACCAGTAAACAGTCAGAATCGTCCAACTGCCTGTGGAATGGATTGCAGTGTGGTTCAGGTCAGATGATTTCTTAGCCAAGTGTCAGAACCTCTTGGACGACCATCCTGGTAGTCCAAAAAGACACTGCATGCTGTGAGGGAAATAAAAACAGTAATGTGCAAACAACATTCAGGATTTACTCCAAGGACGGACTGCAGCACACTGCAGTGCCGGTCTTGCTCCTCAAGCCTTTCATCTGTCTCCTTTCTTCATGGGCCCTGCAGCATTCGGGGTGTGAAATCACCTGATACACTGTTCCCACTGGTGAGCTATGAGAATTTCATAGTTTGACCCCTGAAAATGAAGAGAATTAAGAACTGATAAGAAGGATGACTTGGTGTGCAAGGTGGTGAATTGGTCTCCAGGAAGTATCACCTACGTAAGAAACACCTTTGTGCAGTAGCTATGTAGGTAAGAAATGATAAGTGAGCTGAAAATTAAGATAATAACAAAGATCCATTTCTGTGAGAATGACAGTTAAACAAAGAGCAGTAATAAAAGTTAAGTTGCAACTGTGAAAAAGAAACAAGGGAGGGAGTTTATGTAATAGCTAAATATTTTCTTTTGTCTTGTTGGCCTGTAACCCAAGATGGGTATTTATTTGTTTGCTTGCTTCCCATGCAAGAGTTAATGCTCTATGATTAATTATAGTCACTAGAGCAGCAATAACAACAGCAAAACTGATCTGCAAATGACAATCATCATTATCTCTATTTTTTTTTATTCCTAAAAGTGAAAAAAGATTGAAAATCAAATGGACATTGTCCATTAGTTACTGTGAGTATTTCACTTTACTGTGGTTGATTTTTTTTTAAACCTATTCTGTTTCATGTAATGCTTCAAGTAAATTACATTTTCTGCTTCTCACGTTTGAATACAGCACTGTTATCTCAGGGTTCCCAGCACCTTGGAAGAAACATTTCATGGAAGTAACTCTATTTCAGCTGCACTGTCTGTTTCTGCTCCTTTGTTGTTGAAAGAAAAAAACAAGAAGGAGACGAAAAAGAAAAATAAATAAAATAATAATTATATTTCTAGCCTAAGACTATGATCCTTTGAATGAAACCGCCCTCACTTCTTGTTAATCAGTGGGTGAGTGATATCCTATTTCCTCCTACTTTCTTCTTGTGGAAGATGAAAGAGGAATTTACACTCAAATAAAGATGATACTGCAGACATTGCAACTAATTTATACAGTTAAAAACTCAGGATCGTATTCGGATCAGCGTGACACAAGATTTCATTTGAAAGGAAAGCAGGGGCAGTTTTTCTCTTTCTTTGGTAACCCAGTTTCCACTGTGCATATGCTAGCAGCCTCACTGTGAGCACTGATGAACGTGACTTTGTGTTCACCCATTGTGTTGCTACTGGATAAATGGACCTAACTCCATCCTCGGGGTGGAGATAATTTAGAAGTATTGCTGGCTCCTCTTTTTCATCCTACTGTCTCCTTTTTCTCATCCTCCAGATCACTGGTGCTTTACCAGAAGGAAAAAGGAGAGAAGGAGAGAAACTTGATTACTGACTTAGATACTACAAGTCACTTACTACAGTGACTACATATGCAGGATATCCATCATCTATGCTACAGGCATTTTAGTCTCTAGCCAATATTTTTGTACATGAAAAAAGTAAATCTGAAAATGAAACCAATTATTTTAGACAAAACACCCTACTGTTGAAGAAAAGGCTGTTTTGTTAAACTGAATTAATTTACTTAATCTAATGTTCAATTATACTTTATTTTGTCAGGGAAAAAAGTTAGACTTTTTTTTTAAAGTTCCAAACAGTGTTAAACCACTGGCACAAAGAGGGCAGCAGGTGTAAATACACGCCTCTTCAGCCATTCTCTCTTGAACATACTCCAGACATGCTTTTGGCCCCAGCGCTCCACTGCTAAACCTGATGGTCAATTCTTTGCCTCATCATCAGCATTTGACACAGTCGATCACTTTTTTTCTTAAATATATTTTTATGATTTCAGAGAGGAATGGAGAGGGAGAGAGAGATGGAAACATCAGTGATGATGGAGAATCATTAATTTATTGCTTCCTGCAAGCCCCACACTGGGAATCGAGCCCGCAACCCAGTTATGTGCTCTGACCAGGAATCGAACTGTGACCTCCTGGTTCATATAGGTCAATGGTCAACCACGGAGCCATGCCGGCCTAGACCACACTTGATCACTCTTCACTTTCTCACTAGCTTCCAGGATGCCATCAGCTTCTGGTTCTTTCCTGGTCTCTTGGGCCACCCTCAGTCTCCTTGGCTTGTTATCTATCTTCTCCCTCACCTGTAGTTGGCAGAGTGCTCCTGTGGCCCAGCTTCTAAGCCAATCTTCTACCCATTCATTTCCTTGATGACCTCATCCAGTCTCATGCTTTTAGATGCAATGTAGATGCTAGCAACTCTCAGAGTTACATCTTTGGCCTAGACCCAGCCTCTGACTTACAGAATTCCATGTCCAACTGCCTGCAGACCTCTCCATTTGGATGTCTAGTAGATATCTGAAGTTTGACATGTTCAAAATCTAACTGATCTTTCCCTAGGTCTGCTCTTCCACAGTCTTCTCTTTCTCAGGAAATGACAGGCCTGTTCTGCTGCTCAGGCAAACACCTTGGAGCCATTACTCTTCTCTTTCTCTTACTCCCTGTATCTGATCTGGCTACAAGTCTTTTACCTGCAAAATGTAACCAGAACCAATGACACCTCACAGCCCTGGATCAATCTGCTATCATCTTTCATCTGGCTTTTGACAGCAGCCTCCTAACGGATCTGTTTCTGCCCTCGCCACACCTGCCTGTTGTCTGCACGGCCACCAGAGCGATCCTCCTACACCTAAGTCAGTCCAGGTCTTTCCTTTGCTCAGGACTATCCAGATGTTTACCATGTCAGTGGTTTACAAGACCCTATGTTATCTACTCTCTCCCTGACTTTTCTCCTACTGGTCTCATCTCCTACTGCTTTTCCTTCCCCTTGCTTACTCTGCATCAGCCTCACCAGGATTCTTGCTGTTTCTCAAATCACAGGCATGTCCTTGCCCCAGGATCGTTATAGTAATCTTCACCTAGTGTTCTCCCTCACCTCCTTTGGGTCTTTCCAAATATACCTTGTCAGTAAGATCTTCTCTGATCACCCTAAAGTTATAACCCCTCCCCAGCCACTGGGACTCCCCAACCTCTTTTCCTGCCTTATTTGTAGCACTTGTTGGCAGCTGCCATCCTTGATACATGATTTATTTTTTCATTCACCATCTTCCCCACTAGGATGTAGTTCATTGGAGGGAAGAGATTTTTGTGTTTCCTTCATTGCTATGTCTCCAGGCACCTAGAACAGTTCTTGGTATGTAGAAAGAGTTCAACAAATGTTTGCTAAATGAAATAATATATTAAAAAGACACATGCACACTGTTTGGTAGTACTTGGTGCCTGTATGCTTTATCCCTTGTTATAGATGTGAGCTTGATATTGGTAAATAAATCATTTGAAATGGATCAGGAGTGTTATTACTTGAAGGAATGTTATGGTCTTTTTATAAGGATAAAAATCCTTTTAAAAATAATCACTCATTCTCATTTGTCTATGTTGTCAATATAGATTTTCATTCAAATGAGTTGCTTTCATCAAGAAGAATCTCTTTGACAACTCTGTCGGGCAGGTAGCTCTGATGAGGCTGTTTCTAATTGCTGGGGGTGGCGGGGGGGGGGGGGATGGGGGGCGGGGGAGACAGTAAATTGAGATTTAAAAGTATTGTAAAGGATCTGTTTCTCAGTGGCCCGGTCTGGATAGGATTCGGCCAGGCCCTTCAGGACAGTGGCTGGGCTGGGCGTAGTCCATCCAGCGCTGCCTCAGGCCTTACCAGCGTGGGGAAGCCTCAGCCTGGTGGGATGAGAGAGGATTCTGAGTGAGTAATGGGTCCAGCATAAGTTCCTTTGACGTAAAGAATGGGAAAGCTATTTCCTTTTTTATTATCTTTCAATCTCAGTTTAGTATCTGGCAGCCTCTGCTGGCCCCAGTCCATATCTCACCTTTATCAAGTCAGTGGGCTCGGCCAGACTTCCAACTGCAGACCTTTTTGCCTGAGGTCTTCTTCTCTTGCCTCTGGGGCCTGCTTTGTTGCCCACGAGGCAGCCCAGGAATGCTGGGCAATTAATGTCCCCCTGAGGAATGAATCAGCGTTGGACCGCAGTTGGAGTGTAAATACCCAGCTCTCTCACCCTGGGTGGGGTGGGAGCGGATTCCGAGGTGTGTTCTGCACTGGCTCCCACGGTTTCCCCAGGGGGACTAAGATGGCCTGATAACATCATTTCTTGACTTCCTTCCCTTTTCTGTCTCAAGTCCCAACTCCCTTATTTGTGTTTCACATTTCCTTCACCTTTCACGTAAAGTACTTGCAACTGAATTCTTGTCAAAGGGTTTGCTTCTGAAGAAATCAAGCTAAAGCAGTACCAGGAAGGCTTTTTACCGCTTGTAGTGCTGGCTGAGCATCTGTCTCACTGGAGAGCTCAGGACTCAGGTTGGAAACCTTGGGTTGTTAAGAGCTTCTTGCTAGATTTACTAAGTAGTTTTGTTTCTATTATACTAATTTTTCAGTGACCTTCTATTTATTGTGATAATGATTTTCTATTTACTATTGTGATATAAACAGATCCATTTATGCTTAAAAGTGAGTTGGTGTAAATACAATGTTTATTAAATAACTAGAGGCCCGGTGCACAAAATTCATGCGTGGGTAGGGTCCCTAGGCCTGATTGGCGATCAGGGCCAATCTGTGGGGTGACCAGTGGGGCAATCGGGGCCCCCGCTTGCACTTGCCTTGGCCTGGCACTACCCACTCACCAGCCCCACCCCCTGCCACGATCCCGCTCTCATCTCTCATTGGGGCCCATCGGGGCTGGCAGCACCTCCACTGCCGCCTGCTGCCAGCGCTGCATTGCCGAGGCCCCCCATGTTTTGCACTACCCCCTAGTGGTCAGCACACGTCTAACTCCCAGTTGGTTGAACTCTCATCTGTGGGGACAATTTGCATATTAGCCTTTTATTATATAGGATATATAGGATAGGATTGGTGGTAAAGGGTTTTGACAAAAATCATGGACTTAAATGCCTGAAGTTTGGGGAATACCCAGCTATGGTTCCTGAGCTGGCTTGTCCAGGTCTCTGGGGGAACCAAAGAGTTTCCCACCATGCTCCGTGTGGCAACTTTACAAAACAGCAAGTGAGATATAACAGCAATATTATTTTATGCCATGTTCCCCATAAAGTTGGTATCTTCCCTTATGAATGTAAATGCTTGAGTTTGTTGAATAAATTTGCTTCATCTGTATAATTTTTAAATGTTTCCTTTTGGAATATTGTGCCTTCTTCTTCCTCCGTTACCCCTCATCTCTTTTCTCAGAAGACAAGGCAATAGCAATCACCCATAATCTCAATCACCCATAATCTCAACAGAAATAATTACTGTTGACATTATGTTATACTTCCTTCCTATTTTTTCTAATGATCTACATAAATGATGTGCCAAACCCACTCCAGTAAAATTCCTTGATGAGCAATGCTCATTTTCACTTGCGTCAACTTACTTGTTCCCTCCAGTATTCAATGCTGCTGATCCTTCTTGAAGTTCAGTCCTGCCTACTGATTGCCACACTTGACTCTCCCTCCTGGGCCTGCTCCTTCGCCATCTCCTTATAAAGATCTCCTGTCTCTGCTCCTTTCTTAAGTCTAAGCCTTCCTCTGGTTCTCCCTGAGTGATCTCACCATGACATGAAATCTACTCCATGTGTACATTTAAAAATATCCTCACCTGAGGATATGTTTTTATTGAGAGAGAGAGAGAGAGGTGAGTTGTGCCCAAACTGGGAATTGACCCTGTAACATAGGTATGTGCCCTGACTGGGAATCAAACCTACAACGTTTTTTTGTTTTGTTTTGTTTTTTTTAAATATTTTATTGATTTTTTTACAGAGAGGAAGGGAGAGGGATAGAGAGTGAGAAACATCGATGAGAGAGAAACATCGATCAGCTGCCTCCTGCACATGTCCCACTGGGGATGTGCCCGCAACCAAGGCACATGCCCTTGACCGGAATCGAACCTGGGACCTATCAGTCCGCAGGCCGATGCTCTATCCACTGAGCCAAACCGGTGCTGGCCAAACCTACAACGTTTTGATGTACAGGATGACGCTCCAACTAACTGAGCCACAGTCAGGGCCACGTCTACTTCTTTAAGCTGGATTTCACTCTTCAGCCCCAGACCTAGAACAACATTTCCTGCATGTGTTGTGGCCACATCAAATTCATCATGTCCAAAATTATACTGACAATATTTCCCCACAAACCTGTGTTTCTTCTGTATTCCAATCTTACTAATTTTAGCCAAAATCAAGGAGTCATACTCTCTGTTACTCTCCTGCCCCCCACCACTGCACTGCCTTCCACTGCACTGCCTTCCCACCCCGCTGCCCCCAATACACTGGCCCTCCCCCCTGCATTGCCTCCATGAAGGCTTTTGACGTTTCTGAATGAACTGCGCCCATCACCTGCCTTCAGTCCCTCCCTTCCACCCCCCGACCTTATGCCCAAAGTGTTTTTTTAAAATACAAAATCTGTTCATGACACTTTCTTGCTTCAAACACTTTTCAAAGTCCAGAAGGATAAGCACTAAACTATTTCCCCTAGGGAATAGGGCATACCCATTTGCTTTTTATGCTATACACTTTTCTATTACTTTTTTTTTAAAACAAAGAGCATAAATTAATTTTCCAATTAAAATGAATAGAGATAAAGGTTTTCAAGAGGAAATACATTCAATGAACACCCCCTGTGTCTCCAAGCAGGAGGCTAAAAATTCCTTGTATTCTACCGCTGATTCTCCCTCAGGCTTCCTTCTCCACTATAGTGGTATGACACTCGGCCCAGGCTCCAGGAATTCTGAACGATGTGCAGTTTTTCAGGCCTTTGCTCATGCTGTTCCCTCCACCAACGATGCCATTCCAATCTTCACCACTTGGCCTGTACTTAAACTTCCTCCATGGCATACGTCACGTCACCTCTTCTATGAAGGACTTCCCCACCCCAGGATGTCACACGTCCTTTGTTCACTACCCTGGAACCTATGGAGAATTCCACTCCGGTGCCCAGGGGGTTTGCTTACATACTTGCCTCTCCTCCTGTGACCATACGTCTCTTGGCAGCGTGGCCTGTGCCTCTCAGCAAGCCCTCCAACCAAACAAGACCTGCCATTACTGAACCTCTAGGCCGGGCTGTATGCCCCAGTCTCCTTCAGTAAACAGTCTGCAAAGCAGAGTATCTTGATTTCACAGAAGGAAAGCTGAGGCTCAGAGCCAGGCTGAGGGTCACCCGGGAGATTGATGGCAGAGCCACCTCTCCTGGAGGGCACTTAGTGTAGGGACCATGGCTTGTAGTATCTCACTCACAACAACGGGCACAATGATGGCTCAATAGTCCATCAATAAATATGTGTCACTGCCCTAGCTGGTTTGGCTCAGTGGATAGAGCGTCGACCTGAGGACTGAAGGGGCTCGGGTTTGATTCCAGTCAAGGGCACATGCCCGGGTTGCGGGCTCAATCCCCAGTAAGGGGTGTGCAGGAGGCAGCCGATCAATGATTCTCTCTCATCATTGATGTTTCTATCTCTCTCCTCTCCCTTCCTCTCTGAAATCAATAAACATATATTAAAATAAATGAATGAATAAATAAATAAATAAATAAATGTCACTGAATAATTTAGGAGGATAGTAGTCCATCTCACCAAACAGTATTTACCAGGTTTATGAATTAGCCTCATCCTTTCTCCATGTACTCTCTAAAAGAGGTGCCCAAAGCAGTTTGCAGGGGGCAGGCAGTGAGTATCAGCCCTTGGGGAATCTGCCCTGGAGTGGAGTATTGGTAGTCATTTTAAAGTTGTTTAAATTCATTACAACAACTTTGTCACCGGACAATGCACACACATGGATCAAGGCTCTGGGGGTGGGGACGCCACCTCAGGGAAACACAGAGCTGTCCCTCCTGCTGGGCTGAAGGAAGGGGACCCACAGAAAGGTTTGAATGCCCTGGCAGTCCCACAGCTCTGGATGGAAGCCATGGGCTGCCCAGCACGCTGAGCCTGCGAGTAGTGTGCATGTGCACACGTGCCTCTGTGTGTGCGCACATGTGTGCCTGGGTGTGGGCACAAGGTGACGCACAGCTGATGGAAGGCCGTGAGGCTCTGAGCAAGTCAGACTGGCAAGGATGGGGGTGTCCACTTAACCTGGGTGTGTGGCAGAACCTCTTCTCGGGGGGCTCTCACTGCTTCTGCAAACGTTCAGCCTGAATGGGGCTGGAGGAGAAGTAGGAATGTGGCAGGGAAATTAGAGCCTCTAGCTTCCTCTTGTTGGGGGTATAGGTGGGGGATACAACAGCAGTTTTGTGAGCCCAAGGAAAGAATAAAATAAAACGCAATATTGTATGCTTAAGTCAGTTTCAAAGGTAGAGGAGACCTAATTCCTCCTTAGAGGAGTTCACATTTTAGTAGTGGGAGGCAAACATGCAACACAGACAAACACCAAACGTGGTGTGCACAATATGGGCAGGCCTGCTGGGGCCGGCAGCCGTGGACAGTTACCTCATTCGTAATCACAGCATCCAGCGAAGTGGACACATCCTCTGGTCTCATCCACACAAACGGACCCCAGATGCTGGCGCGTGCTGCCAGGTAAGTGACAGCACCTGGATTCAAACCGGGTCGGCGGCCAGAATGTGCTCTACTCCGGCACACCCTGGGCTGAAGGGGTAAGTGAAACGATTTGCAAAGTGTGGTATGCGAACGTGGAGCGATCATTCTGTTATTGTCTATACCGGAGCACTGCCAGCACTCGGAGACAATGGAAACCAAGCATGGTCAGGTTGCTGCTGGGAGGCGGAGGGCTTCCGGCTGACCAGACAGCTTCACATTGTGTTATTCAGCATTTGGGCCACACAGCACTTTGATCTAAACTTTTTAGTAGATACCAAATGAATATTTATTGTTTTTATGAGCATTGTTTTGTATAAAACAAATTTGGGGGAGAGGGAAGGAATAAATATTTGGGACAGCAAACATTTAAATGCCAGTAGTTAATTTACTTTCTTTACCTTGATTTACAATGGTGACATTTGGGTGGAAAGTTGAAAAAAAAGGCACACTCTTTTGTTCTTGTTTTATTTAGAATATCTAAAGTCTAAAGGAATGTTTTTATCGCAATACATAAAGTAATGGGAAAAAAACCCCCAAAGATTTAAATGCCATTAAAGACGCTTAACCCCAGGGTGTTAAAAGAGCAAAGGAAATTGTAGCATATTTTAAAAATCTTTTTCTATTTTTTTTCTTCTTAAAAACCTTCCAGCTTCAAATTTGTTGTTACACGGGAAAGAGGGAAATTGTCAGAGAAGGGAAACAGCAAAAAGAGCCTAAGCTTTGTGCGAGTAGACCCAGGACCCACAAAGTGAGGGGAAAGGACTCACGGGCCCGCGGGTGGTGTAGGGCAGAGGGGATGGTATGTGTCCCACAGACTAGAGGCTCTTCCTGGCGTGACCCGCGTGGTGCCTCTAATGCCGCACAGCACAGACTGCCTGTGCCTCTCAGCAAGCCCTCCAACACAACCAGACAAGACCCGTCATTACTGAACCTCAACCCTGGGCTGGATGCCCCATTCTCCTTCAGTAAACAGCCTGCAAAGCAGAGTATCTTGATTTCACAGAAGGAAAGCCCGCGGAGATCCAGTTTGCACGACTAAACGGCCACCAGCTCCGGAGTCTTAGGAACCCGAGACCCTAAAATCACATTTAGAGCTGCTGGGCTTTTTAACAAGGGTCATGTAGAGGGAAAGCGTCTGATAGGCTCTGTAGGTACAGAGGCTGGCTCTTACCAGTACTCTTTCAAACATGCCATTTGCCTTGATCACTTGTTATTTTCAGGAAAGAAAAAAAGAGTCTTGTCTCTGGGACTTTGCCACACCAAAAATTGTTCCCAAATTTTAAAATACTCTTAAGTGTCATAATCTTCCACAAGTGTCCAAAAGGCAGAAAAAAGACAAAACCAAAAACACACCGCTGCTTGTATTTTTCAGGGCCTCTTGTTTTATTTCGGATTCAATTTTTCTTATTTGTTTTACAGTCATGATCACAAGCAGAATGCTGTAGCTATGGCGATGCTTGCAGAATCCGTGTGTCAGGCTCTGGGCAGCAGCGCCCTGGGCGCATCTCAAGCTGCAGGGCAAGGAGGGAGATGACATCAAAGAACCTGAAGACTGGGCACATTTACTTTTCTGATTCAAATTACTTTGTTTGGAAGCGAGTAAACACCATTACCTTAACAACTGAGCTGGGAGGCTTTGAGGGCTTAACAGGACATTGTTTTCCTAGGGAGAGGTGGGGGCTGCTGAGGATCCAGAGGGGCCTGCGGAACCAGGTGGCTTTGTTTGTTTTCACTTTCTTCTGAGAAATTCGGTGGAGTAGTTACAGACCATTTGATTGAGTTTCTTGTAAAAGTATCTGTTGATTTTCCTCCCTTAAAATGGAATTAATGTTCATTATGAAATAATTAGAGGCAGAAGAGAAAACCTACCAAGTTCTGTCACCAAGTCTCTTCCTAAATTTGTCCCCCCAGCCAACTACGCCCCTACATAGGTTTTTACGTCCATTCATAAACTCCACACCTCAAACAACAGCATGTTGTACATTGCTCTGTTGTTTGTTTGTTTTTTACTTAGTACATTCTGGAGGCCTTTCACTCTCAGTCCCTATAGAGCGGTTTCATTCTTTTTATTGGTAACATAATATTCCATTATATTGACGTTCCCTAGTATATTTAACATGTCCTCTGTTGATAGATATTTAGGTAGTTTATAATCTCTATTACCAACAATATGACAATCATACCACACTATATACCTGTAGTTGTGGGATTTTGCAACTGAGAGAGTGTGCCTGAAGGATAAATAACTTAGAATTGGAATTGCTGGGTTGGGAGGTATGAGCATTGGTGGTTTTCATGGAAATTGTATTGCCTTGCTTTCCATAAAGATTATACCAATTCATTCCCCCACCAGCCCTATGAGTGTGTGCCTGTTTCCTCATATCCTTGATAACACAGTGTGATAGCAGACTTCTGGATCTTGACCATTAGGAAGGTGAAAATAGTGCCTCAGTATCCTATATAATAAAAACCTAATATGCTAAGTGTCTGGTTATCCGTTCAACCAACCAAAGCGTAATATGCTAATGATATGCTAAGGCCACTCAACCGCTCGCTATGACATGCACTGATCACCAGGGGGGCAGATGCTCCAACAAAGGTTAGCTTGCTGCTGGGGTCCGGCCAATTGGGACTGAGGAAGATGGGTCAGACATGCCGTGGAGCCCTCCTGTGGTCCCTCCTTGGCTGGCCAACCTCCTGCATCCCTCCCTGGCCCCAGTCGTGCACCAGTGGGGTCTCTTGGCCTGGCCTGCGCCCTCTCGCAATCTGGGACCCCTCGGAGGATGTCGGAGAGCTGGTTTTGGCCCGATCCCACCAGGCCGAGGGACTCCCCTGATGCACGAATTCGTGCACTGGGCCTCTAGTAGTTTAATAATGTGTACTTCTCTTATAAGTAAGGATGAACATATTTGCCTAACTTGAAAGAACTCTTTGTATTTCTTATTCTGTGAACTGTATGTTTATATCCTTTGCCCATTTTTCTATTGTTATTTCTTATTGATTTGTTATAAATCTTTACATACTAATGATGCTAGTCTTTTTTTCCTAAAATATCAATCACAAATATATTTACCAGTTTGCTCTTTGTGTTTTTTTTTATTTAGTCACCCTCCACCACCATGCAGAATATTTTTATGTAATCAAATATCCAGATCTTTATCTTTTCTGACTTGAGGTTTCTATATTAAACTTAAAGAGGCTCTTCCCAAAATAGGTATTTGTTAAATCCTTCCATGTTTTTATCTATTTGCCTACAAATTTATATTTGATATATCTGGAATTTATCTTGGTGGAAGGTATAAGGTAAAAAACTAGGTTTACTGGTATTTTCCAAATTGCCATCTGCTTGCCTCCACATCATTTTTCATTCTTTTTTTTTTTTCTTTATGTTTGTTAATCCTCACCCAAGAATATTTTTCCATTGATTTTTAGAGAGAGTGGAAGGGAGGGGGAGAGACAGAGAGACACATCGATTGGTTACCTCCCACAGGTGCTCCCACCAGGGCTGGAAATTGAGGTTGCAACCAAGATATGTGCCCTTGATGGGAATCAAACCCATGACCCTTTGATCCACGGGCCAATGCTCTATCTACTGAGCCAAATCAGTTAGGGCTCAACACCATTTTTTGTTGAATAACACATCTTTTCATTAACGCTTTGAAAAATTACTACTATATATTAAATTATCTCATGAATTTAGGTCTATTTCTGGACATTATTTCATTCCACACACCAGTTTGTCAAGTCATGCACCGACACCCTGCTGTTTTTAAAACGAGTTTTATTTCTGCATTATGAAATCTGGAAGCGCTTGTTCCCTCCTATTACTCTCCCCACCAAGTTCTCATGACTATTCTTGCTTGCTTAGGACATTGAAGTCAGCTTGTGCAGTACCCACACAGAAATAGCCTTTTTGTTGGAGACATGAGAAGTGGATAGAATGATATAGGAAAAATTGAATTTTAAGATGTTAAGTCTTTATCCAAGATCGTGGTGTTTTTCCTTTTTTTTTTTTTTTTTTTTGCTATTCTTTTCAAGTCTGCATTCATGCCTGGCAGCAGATTCTTTTAATGCTCACCCCAGGAAGGAGAGTCCCTCTAATGAGGTGCTGGCAGGACAATAAGCTCCCCCAAGAGCTAGCCAGACAAAGCAAGACTATGGCTTAATGGATGTAGATTCTAATCTTTGAGAATCACCTTTCTCTTTATTTAAACACTAGAGGCCTGGTGCATGAAATTTGTGCATGGGAGGGGGATCCCCTCAGCCCAGTCTGCATTCTCTCCAATCTGGGACCCCTCGGGGGATGTCCGACTGCTGGGATCGGGCCTAAACTGGCAGTCGGACATCCCTCTCACAATCGGGGACTGCTAGTTCCTAACTTCTCACCTGCCTGTCTGCCTTATCACTCCTAACTGCCCCCCTGCCAGCCTGGTCGCCCCCAACTGCCCCCCCTGCCGGCCTGGTCGCACCACTCAGCCTGCTGTTCAGTCATTTGGTTGTCCCTCACTAACCCCCCTGCTGGTCTTGTCGCCCCATGCAGCCTGCTGTTTGGTCGTTACTGTTACTGTGATGGCATCCCAGACAATTTGCATATTCCTCTCTTATTAGTATAGATACACAGTTGATGGTTTTGCATCTGTGTGACCATATTAGTAACATATAAATAACATTTGCAAAATTATTCTGCATGGTTTATCCCTTTGGATATGATAGAGTCCAGCAAGATAACTTTTTGGCCTATAGCATCATGGTCTCTCTCTCTCTCTCTTTTTCTCTCTCTCTCTCTCTCTCTCTCTCTCTTATATTTAATTTTTACTTAACTTTTTAAAACAAATGTTTTATTTTTGGAAAAATTTTAAATTTACAGAAAGTTTCCAAACATTCAGATTTGCAGAAAATGTTCCTATTCTCCCGTCACCCCATTTGCCCTAATGTTAATATTTTAAATAACTGTAGGGCATTTGTCAAAACTGAGAAATTAACATTGGTACATTACTTTTAACTAAACTCCAGACTTTATTCAGGTCTCATTAGTTTTTCCACTCATGTCGTTTTTCTGTTCCAGGATCCAGTCAGGAAACCACCTGGCACTTGGTAGTATTGCTCTTTGATTAACCCACAGAGGAGGCAGCAGCCTTGCTCTTCCCGGATTCTGGGGTTAACCACATGGACTCCTGTCCTATGGCTGGAGGGCAACACTCATGACCACAGAATCTGATCATTCAATTGCGTGATGCAGCCTTCCTACCCTACATGTTCCTTTCTGTATTGGCAGCATTCCACTAACTTAACCTAAATGTGTGTATGCGGGCCTATGTGTCATATAAAGACAAATCAACATTTCTGTATGCCTCTGCAATGTCGGTCTTTCAAATGCGACTGATAAGGTTGATATACGTATTTTGATGAAACCATTGCTAGTTAAATCAATAAATGGGTTCTTTTTCATATTGTCCACATCTGCCTAATCTACAGAGATAAGCAGTATGGTTTGGCTCAGTGGTTAAAAGCATGGGCTCTTACACATCTGGTTCAAACCTCAGACACTTACTCAAGACACTGTCTGTGTCTTCTTGGGTAGGTTACTTCATGTCTCTGAGCTTCGGTTTCATCTTCTGTAAAATGGAGTCATTTGATCATAGAAACCCCTAGAGATAATGCATGCAGAGACCTTAGTACAATACAAATTTCTAATAAAAGGTAGTTTTCATACACTGGCCATCTCCCACCTTCCCTGTTCTCAAATAAACTTTATATCCAACACATCCCTCGGGACCGCAGCTTGGAATTTAGCAACATCATTGTTATGCTCTGAAGGAGCATGTGTGGGAAGTAGGTTGAGTACTAAGGGTGATGCCAAGTACAGATTCCAGTCTCTCCTCCTTCTATGCATTGCTCTTTATCCTGTGCTCAGCGTGGGCTGCTGGTGGGCAGGAGGGAAGTGGCTCAGATACACATGGAGGAGTGCGGAGCAGGGAGAATGTCTTTCCTCCTCTCAGGTGGTTCTGTGTGTGTGGCTGCAGCACTGGAGTGTCTGCCCAGATGGGCATTGCCAAGAAGCCGGGTGGCCCAGGCTGGGTGGAGTTCCCAGGCCTGATGCTGGGTGAATCTCGGGCTGGCTGTGGCTCTGGGGCCCCTTCGAGTGCTTCCGCTAAGGGTCACTTTGGGTCCTCTGGATGCCACTTCCAGGCTCTGCTGCCAAAGAGAAATGTTCTTGTTCACTGAGGCATTCAGAAAAGGCCAGAGAACAGGGGGAGGGCAGGGGCAAGCTCCTTGGTCTGGTCTGCAGAACATCCCGAGCCACAGGGAGAGATTCTAGTCCAGGGTCTTTCTGGGATATTTACTGTAATTAACATTTTTCAGTCAATGCTATTAACTCTGCAAAACTTGACACATTTTGCAATATGGAAATAAGTATTCTTGGCTTTACATATAAAGGCCTCCATTACAGCTCACAACTTTCTTTACCTGGAGGTGATGCTAATGATTTCATCTTCTTTTTTAAATCTTCTTTTTTTCTATCATGGTTATAAAATCCTGATATATATATATATATATATATATATATATATATATGCATATAATTTCAGGTTCTGAGTGGAAAATTTCTTTACTAGGAAAATAGAACTTTAAGTTATAAAGTTGCTCTCTTTTCTAATGATATGGCCTTAATAATGTTTGGAAATATCTCATAGACAATAACACATAGCCTCCCTCAAGCCTATTTAGCAACAAAATAATCCCCAAACGCAGTGATAAATAATCTACATGCCTATGGCATTCTTGCACATACACATTCTGTTCTGTTTCGGGGTCAGAGACGTGAGAAAAGGAAAGGTTGATTTTCGTATATTATGTCCTTGCAGAATGGACTGACACATTTTTCTCTCTGCCTGGGTATATTTCATACAGGATACTGCTTTACATTTTTACTGCTTCTCAACAAAGCTGGAATATGGATCTTTACATCTTTGCATATGGATGTAAATTAGCCCTACAGTGCGATAGAGAAGAAAAAAGTCTGAGACATTACTCACACTGCTTTCTTTTTCTTCTTCCAGGAAAACCTGTGCAGCTATTAAGGTGACCTCTCAACACAGAGCAGAGTAAGAGAAGACAGGATTTCAGGAAGAATAGCTGTTTACCATCAAAGCGAACTGGGTTCCACACAGACATGGTACATTATACACAAAGGCAGAGGTAAATGCTTCATGGTTTTTACGAGTAATTTGCTGTGCTTATATAAATGCACTAGAGCCTCTAAAATTCATACTGATCATATTACTTGCTTTTCTATCGTTAAAAAAAATCCCAATAATCAAATGTAATTTTAAAAAGTCAGTTGTCTGGATCCCACCTCCTCTCCCGGCACCCAAATAGCCTGATGCTTCTGTTGTGGCAACATCTATGTATCAGAGGGAACTGATTTATTCGATGTGATAAATGCCAGTTTGGTGATGCCATATAATAAAAATTGACCAGCCGTCCATTTATCAAAGTGTCTTTCTCCGCTCAGTTTTAAAAAGCAGGGATTTCACTTGAAGTGATATATTTGTCGGGTTAATTTATATTTTATAAATATGTGAAATTATTAATTTATTCTATCTGTAGCATGTGCGGACCCTGAAGCTTATGGCAGTGCTGTTATCTGTTGTAGGGATGCAAACATGCTCTTTGATGTGTTATTCTCGGGGACTTGGAGGATAAAGATGGAATACTCATTGGGCCCAGCTCCCTGGATCGGCTGAAAATGCAGCAGCGGGTTGTGTGTATTTATACAGAGCAGGCTCATCACTTTCTAATCTGTACCGTGTTGTAGATAACAGGATTCTCCAAGGAGTAGCAGCCTCGGCCATTTCTGCCCTCTGTCCCTCTAGGATGGGCACCGGACATGGCCTGTCCGTAAACGTCTCTTCCTGTACATGCTTGCCCCCTAAATTGCCCAGCGCTCACTGTGTGGAAAAAGGTGCACTACCCAGGAACAATGACCCATGTGAATACAAGACGCTGTCTGTAAATAATCACATACAATGCCAGCGTGTGTCACATCTGTTCTAAGTGTTTTATTTCTATTAGCTCGAACCGCACAGCAGCCCTGTAAGACAGGCTTCCAAGTACCTCCAATTTACAGATGAGGAAACTGAGGCACAGAGTGGTTACCCATGTGCCACTCTTATTCTCTGGCACAGACCCTGTGCTGTTTCAGTGGATGCACTCTCAGCATGGAGATTTATTTTTGGTTTGGAGCTGAGGACCTTATTCTTTAACTTACTAATTCATTCTTTCAGCCAACAAATAGGTGTTGAGAGATCGTCTGAGCCAGGTACTGTGTTAGGTGATGAGGATGCAAAGATGAATATAACCCAGACGCGCTTCATTATTATTATTTTATTTTTATTTGAAAAGAAATGAACATGAAAGCATTTTTGTGGGTCCCTGGGTATTACGTTGTGCCCAATGGATAAGCCAGTCCTATTTCCAAATAAGGGACATAGTGGGAAAAAAATCAGAAGAGGACGGCATTGTTTTGATCTGAACGAAGGATCTTAGGGATTCCAAGTCAGCCAAAAAGATGATGCTAAGTGGTCAGCTTCCAGGACAAGGGGAAGATAGGATGGGCAGCTGAATAAAGACCAGAGAGCAGGGGCAGGAAGGGGGGCAGGTGCATAGTGAGAGAGACTGGAGATTCCCTTTTATCTAACGCCAGCTGTGGAGTTTGGGAGGAGATTGCTAAAAGGCACTGTGGAGAGACCTACATGGGCCAGGGAAGGGCCCAGGGGGAAGGTGGGATACGGGCCAGGACCGTGCAAGCCAGAGAATAGAGCGGCAGAGCCTGGGTAATGGCAGGTACAGGCCAGGACTGTGCAAGGCAGTCAGGAAAGATGCACTGAGGCAGGAGGATGTGGTCCCATGAATTAGAACAGCGGTTCTCAACCTGTGGGTCCTGACCCCTTTGGCGGTTGAACGATCCTTTCACATGGGTTGCCTAAGACCATCCTGTATATCAGATATTTACATTATGATTCATAACAGTAGCAACATTACAGTTATGAAGTAGCAACGAAAATAATTTTATGGTTGGGTCACAACATGAGGAACTGTATTTAAAGGGCCAGAAGGTTGAGAACCACTGCCCTATAATGTGGTGCCTATTGCTTACAGATGCCCTTACAGTGAGAACCGTGGACATGAACGAGGGTCTACCAATCAGATGTGTTTATGAGACTTGAATTCTGACCCGAGTTAAGTTGGGAGAAGCAGGGCAAAGGGCAAAGGAGCAAAAGACGGAAGGGCATGCCGGCTAAGCATATGTCTTAGGTCTGATTCCCCAGGAGCAGTCCCTGCTCATGTGTTACTGATTTACTAAGGAAGCATTTCTATTAGTAAATGGAGAGAAGGAAGCAGCATAGAGGAAAAAAGGGATCCAAGCAAGGAAATGCTTCACCGTCATCTCAAGGGGAACTATGAGCGTAAATCACACAGGTCTGTGTCGTTTTGACTCAAAGTAGCTCCATGTTCAGAGTCCTGCCCCGTCAGTGGAGGAGGGATGGGAGTGTGAGCACCCAGACCTCTGGCAGCAGGCGGGGAGGCTCTAACAGGCATGGGAAGCTGTCTAAAGAAGTAACAGGTCAGCCCTGAGGATCAGACCTACAGAAATGAGGGCGCACAGAGCTGATACAGGGTTTCTGAGGGGGTCTGGGCAGAGCACCCCGTGTTCGCTGCAGCTTGTCTCTGTTATGAGGCTTCTCTGGGTCCCCATTCAGCAAGCTCCAATGTGTTCCTTCCATCTAAACGTATCATGTAGCCACCCCTCGCTGCAAAGATGTCTAACACAGAATTTTAAATTGGATACATTGGTACTCTGACAAAGTTGGAGCTCGGTTAGTAAGTAAAAAGGAGAGAATGGATATTGAGAAGACAGCCATCAGTCTGCTAAAATATATTTGTTATGTTGTTTACTGTAACATTCGGTTGTTTTTCTTAAATGGAAGATTAACACATTTAAATAGTAGTGGGTTTTTTTTTTGGTAATTTCTTCCACTATTGTAAAATTAAAATGCCCTTCTTAAATGGAGGTCTGATAAATATCAACCTATATTTTATCTGTATTTTCTAGTTCATAAAAATATTTAGCTCTTTAATCTACCTATATCTTATTTTGGTGAGTAATTCCAAGTGATGCTCTACCTTTACATCCATATTAACACACTATGATTTGTTTGTGGTGTATATATTCCATGACATATACTCTGGTCTGTTTAATTCTTCTTTAGTGCCACATATTTTTAAATGATGTGCTTTTATAACATATTTTAATGGCAACAGGGCAAGCACCTATCTCATATTTAGTTATTTATTTATTTATTTACTTACTTATTTATTTTCATTTCTCTTAAATTAAGTTGTGGATTTTATCAATTTACTGTCAACAGCTATTGTTATGATCATATAGTTTTTCTAACTCATCAAGTCATATCTATATTATTAATTAGCAGTCACTTAACAACTGCAAGCTTCATTTTTTCTCCTCTGAAAAAGAAGGGGTTCAATTAGGTGACTGTAAGGCTCTCATCCAGGCCTAACATTTTATCACCCTAAGAATGATCTAGCTCTCTGAAGAAGATCCCATTTGGCTGGCTCGTTGAAACTAGTTCTGGTTGCTTTCTGCACAAATCAATAGATGCTCTTACGTAAGGGGTAAGGGCAAGGGAACACGTCTAGAAAGCCATGGCTTCTAGTCTTCCTACCAGTACACCTTGCTGCTTTCAACCACCAGGGGCTTCCTTCCCAGGGCACCCAAACCAACCAACATTTTTAAAGAAGAAAAGAGAGGAAAACAGCAACCTTAAATAATAACAGTAAAAGTATTTACAAACTACTTTGTGCTATATATTTAACGGATACATTAAACTTAGACCCGTGCCTGGTTCATAATAAACACTGCATAATTATTAGCTATCGTTTTGTTGTTGTTGTTATTCTTTTATTTACTAATCCATAATAAGTGGGTGATGGGAGACCTGAATTTACTGATCCTTTATTTGCTCTCAGTTTATTCTTGTTTCTCATAGAGTTAGAATCTCCTCACTCTGAGACTCTAGAGCAGGGTTGGGCAAACTTTTTGACTCGAGGGCCACAATGGGTTCTTAAACTGGACCGGAGGGCCGGAACAAAAGCATGGATGGAGAGTTTGTGTGAACTAATATAAATTCAAAGTAAACATCATTACATAAAAGGGTACGGTCTTTTTTTTTTTTTTAGTTTTATTCATTTCAAACGGGCCGGATCCGGCCTGCGGGCCGTAGTTTGCCCACGGCCTCTCTGGAGTTTTGTTGTAACATTTACAATGTTGTCCTAGTGCTTTTCATGCAATGTGATCCCTACATGCAAGTCAACAACTTCATCTGGTGCTTACCCACAGAACTAACTTTCCTTCAAACACTGCAGAAAAGACTTGCTATGTTGGACTTACTGAGAGGTGGTATGTCATTTTTCATGTTGACCTCGTTGATCCTCATTATTCATGGATTCTGCATCTGTGAATGCTCCTACCGGTTAACGTTTATATGTTCCTCCAAAATTAATATTGGTGCTTTCACACTCATTCACAAACATGCACAGAATGGTGAGAACTCTGAGTTGCCTAATGCACTAGTTTCCCAGCTGAAGTCAAACTATGAAGCACTTTGTGTTCTTGCTCTGCTCTTATACTGTAAACAGGTGTCCTTTGTGTGGTCAATTTAGTGCATGTTTGTTTGGTTTTTGTATTATTGTGCCTTTTATTAGTGATTTTACTGTTTAAAATGGCCCCAAGCACAGTGTGATCTGGTGTTTCTGTGTGCAAGAGGGCTGTGACATGCCTTTTGGAGAAAATATGTGTTAGATAAGCTTCCCTCAGGCCCGAGTTCAAGTGCTGTTGGCCACGAGTTCAATGTTAATGAATCAACAATGTATATTAAATACAGTGTTTTTGAACAGGAATAAATGGAAAACAAGGTTATGTGCCAATCAATTGACGTAAATGTTGTGACTAGAGGCTCACAGGAACCTAATCCTCTATTTCCCCTAGGAACAATGGTTCAGTATTTCGTGTTTGTAGTGACTTTATAGAACATTAACTACTATGAATAATGAGAACCAAGTTAAGTGTTCTTTCTTAAGGGATATTCCAGGGCTATTGGGGCTACTTGTGAGTTTTAACCTTGAATCGTCTCATGTCACCTCCTGCTCCCCATAAATGAGACTCCCTAAATCTTATTTGGCCACAGGAAGCTTTTGGATGCCTGTGACACCCACTCAAAATGCCTTCATTCTGAGGTCACTTAGCACTGTTATTTAAAAGGCTAGTGAATGATTTTCATTATTTACTTTAGCCTTATATTGAATGTTGTTTCATCCTTAAAAAACACAACAGTGGTTTGTCTTAAGAAGCACTGAATACTATCTTTAAGGGAGGAAAAGAACATTGTACCCTGATTAATGATGTTATTAGTTCTTCACTGACTTAGGAAAGCATTTTCTTACTGATAAAAATAGTCACCATTATGTTCTATCACAGAAAACAAGGTTATGTGCCAAGGACTGCACTAAGTACTTTATATACTTTATTTTATTGTACCCTTACAACAACCCCGCAAAGTAGGTTATTATCTTCAGTTCACAAATGAGCATCTGCAGATCTGGGAGCTGGATTCAAATCCGTCTATTTGACCTAATGTCCAGGTCTTTCTACTAAAGCAGTGGTTCTCAACATTGGCTGCACATTAGAATCACCTGGGAATCTTTTTAAAATCCTGGTTTCTGGGCCTCATCCTCTGGAAATTCTGTTTCTTTGTAATGGGGTGGGGCCACAACATTAGCATTTGTAATGGGCATGACTTGCCCGTATTAACTACTCTTCCCTGTGGGCACTGTGGAAAGCACATTACGAGAATTCGAACCAGGTTTACTCACCTGTACCGAATGTGTTACGTTCACACTTTCTGACTCAAGGAAGACAAACAAATGTAAAGAGCATAAGAAAGATGCCACCAATTTGACCCATGGTTTGTTACTTTAAACAGGAAAAAGAAATGTGTAGGGAAAAAAAGGAAGGCACACACCAGGCCATCTATTTTTGTAATATATTAATTAATAATAAATACAAAAATATTTGTATAATATCTACATTTCATAAGCTGGGGGGAAGCGCACAGTTCCAGAAATGACGCCTTTGGCTCCAGCATGCACTGACAACGAAGCAGCAGTTGCTATGTCACCCAAATAAAACAGATCTTTCTGCTGATGCTCTCAGAGTAATGGTAATTAGATTTTGGGTTACTCCTGTCCTATATCCTGCACTAAGTTGATTAACCTGTTTAATGAGTCTGTGAGAATGACCAAAGCTGACCTCACATCAAAGAGCCCCATTGTTGCTGTGTGCTGACCTGAATTTTAATTGTGCACCGGGTTCTTTAATGGCATCGCAGATGTGCTGGAGAATAGAGTAGGTATTTTGAGCGGCGGTGGGTTTCTTTTCCCAGATGTGTTCAGTTACATGCAGTGTTAGATGCTGGTTTGCCTATCCAGGCTCTGAACACTCCCCCTCTTTGCAGATCTACAGCTGAGCAGTTATCTCTGCCACAGCTGCCAGTGGTGATCGTTTTTATTTACATGGTAAACCTTAACTTTATGTATTATTAAACATCACGAAGGAGGAGTTTAGAAAGAACATTGTGTAAATAAGTCAACAGTGAATAAATTAGAGTCCAGTTTTCAGGACTCCCCTGAGGCCTCCAGCCTCGGTCCTGAGCCTCAAGAGGACGTGCCTTCCATAGAGTACAGTCATCAAGGGCCAAATGGTACTTTAAGCTGCAGCACTGGACTGTGGGTGGGTGGGGGGGGGGGGGGGGGGGGGAGGCAGGGGGGGAGGGGGAAGCAGCAGGTTCTTAAGTGATAACATTGATTTTTTTAAAGCCCTAAAGTTCAGTAACATTTTCTGTAGTCTACTTTCCAGTTTCTCTTTAACTTATTTTTGGAACCAAGTTGAAGAGGGTGTTTCAGCTATCCACCTGCAATAGGCATTCTGAACTCAGTTTTCATTGTGGCATTTGTAAAAACACTAAAGGTCCTATGCTTCTGATGCTTAGGCCTTTAAAAAAATTCATCTGAAAATATTTTTGCAACAAGTTGTTTGGGGTGGGGGTCACATATAAATAGCTATCAATAAAGCTACTGCTGCTGCTCCTGTACTATTCTCCTCCCTTGCCCAAGCCTGGGGTGAAACGTGGACCCACTGAGTGTAGGTAGGGGCTCAATTGACCTCTGTCATCTACGCAGTGTCTTATAGTCTGTGACATGGTCCCCAGATGTAAACATGAAATGGCAGCCACTCCAGGGTGGATGGAGGGGTGTGAGCAATGGGAACAGCAATGGGGAAGGAATCTTGATTCCCATTGAGACCAGCAGGAGACAGCAGGCTGTGTGTGCCTCTAATTCATAAAGGAGCCTTCATCATCCCAGCAGTCTCAGATGCTCAGAGATGCTTTCTTTTACTGCTTTACTTCTCCTGCTGCTCATCTTGTTCATTTAGTTTCCTGTCTCACCACTAACATGCACTATGACCTTGGGGGATGCATTTAACTTCTTTACGCCTCAGTTTCCCCATCTGTAAAGTGAAGGTGTGCTGCATTAGCTTCAAAGTTTGTTCCAGTAAGTGAGTCAGCTGCTCCTTTGTGCTGGTCTTGTCAGAGTATTTTAACTAGAAAGGTGATTAAGCTACTTCCTAAAATCTCTTTTCTTTTTTTGAGGCATCTTTGGATTTTATTTCATGTTCCCCCACAAGCATTTTTTTTTTTTTTAAATCCAGTGTGTTGGTGACAGACGGTTTTATAGCTAAACAAAGTCACGGCAGTCCAGGCAGTCTCAAGATGACCTTGGGCCCCCCCTACCCTGCGCTGTGATTCGTTTTCTGAAGAGAAGTATCTACATGTGTGCATGCTGGTGCATTGTCACAGCCAGACAGGGGCCATGTTTGAAAAGTCAGGAAAGGTGGGGCAGCAGGGGGTTTGTGTCACTGGTAAGACCCCATTAGTGGTGATTGGATCTCCGAACAGAAAAGGTTCGATTGTCTTATTGTTTGGGGAAGATTGCTAGCACACCAGCTGGACCTGTCCCTCACACCGCAGGTCAGCAGGAGGCTACGGAACGCTTGTTCCTCAGCGTGCCTGGCTGCCACTAATCCCACGTCTAAGCGTGTAGAATGATGTTTCTTCACCGTGTTGATGGGTGCACCCTGCAGTGGGGCCTTCTGTAAATGGCAGCAGCAGAGGCTCAGAAACACATTTCTGGGAACGCAGTGTCTGAAGCACCTTCCTTAGGGTTGCTCGGGGAACAGGGGGCGGAGGGGAACTGTCCTAAGGCAGGTAGAGGTGGGGGGCGGGGGGAGGTGAAGTGGCAGAGAAGGAGGAGGGAGGAGAGTCCACCGAGGCTAGTAAGACATGGTTCCCTCCTTGGAAGCAACTCCCCCAGAACAACATGGGGGTTAGGAGCACTTACCCCCTGCATAGTCGAAAATCCAGTCTGACTTTGACTCCCCCAAGTTTTAACTATGAATACCCTATCATTGACCAGAAGTCTTCTGAGAACATAAACAATGGATTAACACATGTTTTGCATGTTATATGTATTATATACTGTATTCCCAAAATAAAGCTAGAGAAAATAAAATACTATTAAGAAAATCATAAGGAAGAGAAAATACATTTACACTATTTATTGAAAAAAAAAATCAGTGTGTAGTTCAGATCCTCGCAGTTCGGACCCATGTTATTCAAAGGTCAACTATAGTTTTTTACCCCAAAGAGTTTGTTTCACCCTTGGTTACACTTATTATCTCTGTGAACTTGGTCAAGTTTCTTGATTTGTTTGAGCCTCAAGTTCCTCATCTGTAACCTAAATATGATAACATTAGCTATAGGGAATAGCTGCATTGAAGACCCAATATGCAAATCTTTGTGAATGTATAGTATAAAATACTGTATACATTTCAATCTTTTGCCCAGCCATAACAATTATTTAATGACTCCATCATATCATATTTTTGTATTAGCCTTATTCCATTTATTGTCCCTAAGTCCTATTTATTGTCCCTGTTTTTGTTTTCTTATTTCTTTCCACTTCCAATTTATAAATCTTCTGAATATATAAACCATTTGGAGGGAAAGATAAGATATATATAAATAACTGAATAAATTTTCCCTGGCCAGTGTGGCTCAGTTGGTTGGAACATCGTCCCATATACTGAAAGGTCTCATATTTGATTCCCACTCAGAGCACATATCCAGGTTGTGGGTTTGATCCCTGTCAGGGTGCATATGGGAGGCAACCGATTCGATGTTTCTCTCTCTTAACCTATCCCTTTCTCTCTGTCTAAAATAAAGAAAATCATATCCTTGGGTGAAGATTTTAAAAAATCCTGTATAATAAAAGCCCAATATGCAAACTGTTCGACCGGGAGTTCGACTGGGAGTTCAACCGCTCCCTATGATGTGTGCTGAGCACAAGGGGGCGGTGCAGAACATGGTGGATGTTGGCAATGGGGTGCTGGCAGTGGGAAGCAGTGGAGGTGCTGCCAGTCCCAATGGGCCCCGATGAGAGCGGGACCACGCAGGATGGTGGAGCAAGTGAGTGGGCGGTGCCAGGCCAAGGCGGGTGCCAGGCAGGACTGCAAGGCTAAGGGCACAAGCTGGGGCCCGATTCCCGCAGGCCACCCCAAGGGATCCCACCTGTGCATGAATTCGTGCACCAGGCCTCTAGTAAAATAATAATTGAATAAATTTAAATTATAATTTTGCTAGTGGAGTGCTAAAAGAATCAGAAAAATATGCTTATGGCAACTTTCCCCATTTTACCACCAACCCAGGATCAGCCCTGCTGCTATACCAACCTCAGTCATTGACTTACACCATGTCAAGTATGATGTGTAGTACCTGCCATAACTTTTTAGTGTTTACTTGATTGGCAAAGTCAGTTATGTTGCTAACTTTATAGAGGCCAGCAGTGGGCAGATCTTGGCTTTAGGCCATGTAAGTCCAGAGCCACCAGCTTGGTGCCACCACAGGCCAGCTTTTTGTGGAGATATCCCCCGATTCACATACCTGGAAACAGTAGAAAAAATGCATTAATTCATCCCATTAACAGTTAAAGAGCCCCTACCACCCACAAGCACTCTAGCAGGCACTCTGGGTGGTGTAGGAATGGCTAAGAGATGGCCCCTGGCCTCTGAGACTGTGTGGGCCAAGGGAGAAACAACTGTGCCAGTAACTAGCTAGATGCAGTAGGGAGGTACGGTAGAGTGCTGAGTGAGCAGTCCCTGGAGCTGTCCTGCCCTGTCATCTACCAGCTGAGTGGCTTCAGGCAGCAACCACTCAGTGCCTCAGTGTCCGTATGTATAAAGTGGGAACAATAATGGCACTTACAATAGGGTAGCGGTGAGGATTGCGTAAGTCACACAAGTAAAACATGTAGATCAGTGATTGGCACCACAGAAAACCCTTGATAGAGGAGGAGGAGGATGGTGGTGGGGGTGGGGGTGGGGTGGTGTTAGGTGCTCCCTGGTGGGAGTGAGAGAAAGGCCTGCCAGTGTCTCATCCAGGAGGTTGGGGAGGGCGCTGCAGACTTGGTCTTGCTTGGCAGAGGAGAGGGTGCTCCCTCCGGGTGGAGGGTCAGCCCTCAGGGCACAGCTAGGGTGCGGAGAAGGAAGTCCTGAGGGCTTTTTCCTCAGGCAGGACCTGCTCCTCACTCCTGACACCTGAGCGTGGTGTCAAAGTGGGAACAAATATGGCATATTGCCATTGCAAGCACATGTCGTTTGTGCTCATGAGAGAAAATTGGCCAGGCTGGTTTGTGAACAAAGGCTTTCCTCAAGCAGACCTGATTAGTGCCTACAGTGGCAAGGAGGTTTGATAATAAGAGGCACTTGGCTAGTTAATTCCAGATTGTTAAGAAAATGAAGGGTTTAAACAAATCTGCATGAGTTATACAGGTTAATAGTGTGATCTGAGTTTAGCAAATTATTCTGTAGCCCTTCACTTTCCTTAAAACAAACAACCAACCAAACAACCAACCAACGAACGAAACTAAACAAGTTGTAATCAAGCTCACAACCCACACCAAATGATGTCCATGCTAGGCACAAACCCTGATGAAAGCCCAGACTTCTTTTTAGCCTGTCGTTCCCACAACACTATTCTTTTACAAAACGAAAGACACAAATTGCTGTCTCCAGAATGGCAGATATTGCTACAAACAAAACCAATGAATGGCAGAGAAAAACATCCACTTAACCTCACCTTGTACGTAAATAAATTCATTTTATATGTAATTCAGTGTAGAATTTCCAAACAGAATAATCAGTTTAAAATGAATGTGGTTTATTAACAATTAAAAGTGATAACACAAGCTGAAGAAGATTGGGGGTGAAATGTTGAGTTTCCTTTGATAGGTAGAGTAATTACAAAGTGTGCTTTTGAAGTTCAAGAAGACAGCCTTAGGACACAACATTTTTAAAGTAAAAATTGGCTTGCACTCTGTTCGAGTGATTTATTTTGCACTGAGAAATGGGTGTGAGACATGATGTGATTTAAAATTTCATCCCTTGATGGAACTGCTTGAGGGTGACATGATTTTTTTTCTTTTTTCTTTTTTCTTTTCTCAGCCTGCTCAGCCTATGAAGTTTCCTATCTGAAAGTTAATCTTCTGAAATTCCTTCAGAATTTAAGGAAACCTAATCTTTTGGTGTGTAAACAAAAGGGATTTAGTATATTGCTTTCCCTCTGACACTCAACAGCGGAGGAGTGTCCAAGCAGCAGCTAACAGGATCTAGTGCTCTCCAGGCAAAGCAAACCCAGCCATTCTTGTTTGGTTGCTTATTAAGTAATTACCTTTGAAAAAGTTCACCTTTACCATTAAAAATGCTTCTTCTCTCTTTCAGAAGGCTGGAAAGGTGTGGGGGTGAGTCGGTGGGGGTGGGGTGGGGGTGGGGGGGGAGGCAGTTAAATTTGAAGAGGGAAGTTAAAAGGAACTGGGATTTAGTTAAAATAAAAGCTTAGATTATAAAGGGAGTAGTTTATTGAGGAAGAAAAGATGAATAATAGTTTAAAAGATAGCTTGATGGTAAAGATATTTTATGTTTCAGTGAGTACTTCTTCTCTATTTCCACCAAGGAAAAGAAATTCATTTGACAGACTTTTAAAAGTTTTCAATAGTCCCTTTCTTTATATAAAGAAAAAAAATACTTGAAAAACTGTCTCAAGTATGCTTAAAAATGGTATGCTTAAAAATTGGCTGCCTGGGGGAGGAGGAGGAGGGGAGGCCCTGATTTGTAGTGTTTGTCAATTTCCTTGGTGTAAATACTCCCATTAGGGCAGATTCTACCAATGTGATGTCACTGAATGCGAAGTTGGGAAGAGATGCACAATAAACACCACTTGTCTTTCTACCACACAGATACAATAAATGTAAATAACCCCAAGAATGTAGACAATAGTAAAATGTAGTAAAAAAAAGGAAGCGATGAGTTTGGGGTACTTATTAAAACCTTTAATAATGACTGTGTTTAACAAGCAGCTCACATTCTCCTGAAAATTTAAGTTGGCTCTCAAGAACCAGAATGAGCTGTATCAGCACATTAGTATATGCATGTATGACATTGTGGAAAGGGATTTGGAAGGCCACACCCCAAATTATTGACAGCGGTAATGAACTCTCAGGGAATTGTGGTGTGTGGAGGGGGACCATGATTCACTCTATGTCCTTCTCTTTTATATACATTGCTAATGTAATGAGAGTGAATAGAAAATGGTTTTCATAAAATATTTATTGTTTCATACCAATATTTCCTTCCCTCCTTTCACCTGACTCCAAGACCCACTCAGCATGGCCAAATGAAAGATTATTAGACTAGATACTAAAAACTTGGTTTTTGATTCTGGTTTGGCCTCTGTCATCCAGGTAACAGCACAAGTTATTTCTTCTGAGCTGTGGGATCTTTGTCAAATGAAGATACTTGGGTTATATCTCTAAGAGTCCATCTGGTGCTAAACTTTACATTTCAGATTCTTTCCCGTATCATTCAGCGCACACCGGTGGGGTTTTGTGAAGCCCAACTCACCACATGCATTGCTTCTTTTATTTCCAGACTTTTCAAAAGATTATGGACTTGAAACTCATGGTCACTGTTGGTAACTTGGCTGGGTTGAGAAAACTGAGGTTTGGGAACTAGCTAAAGGAAGGCCCAGGAGATGTTCTTTGATTAGCTCTATTCCTAGCAGAACTCACTGATGGTGTGTGTGACTAGGGGGCCCTTCCCGTGCTGCCTGGTTCGTGTTCTGCCGGAACCTATTAGCTTGAGTAGCTACCCTGAACATCAGTCTGCATCCAGCTGACTCTCTCTAACCAGGAAAATTAGGAGTTTGGTTCCCAACCGAAATAATAACATACAAATTTTGTTTTTAATTTTAAGCTATAAACTATTAGATATTTATTGTAGAATATTTCGTAAATACAAATGAGCAATAAAAAGGATACTCACTGATTTTAAAGCGTAGAACTTTCCATTTTTGTGGTTACTGTGTTTGGTATATACACGTGTGGGCATACGGATGTTTGAAATGACATCATCTTTCTGGAGAGGGAGGCACAGCATAGACACAGAGTGTGATGCTCAGGCTGGGTCCTGGCTCCATCCACCAGCTGTGTGACCGTGTGCAGTTTACCCTGTCACTCACTCGGTGCCTTAGTTTGCTCAACTGTAAAACAAGATGATAGAACCTGCCTTGTAGTTTTGTTGTGAGGACTGAGTTAATGCATATGAAATCCATATAGAGCAGTGCTTGGCACACTACTCAATGAATGGTAGCTATTTTAATTTATACCATTGTTTAGTGATATGCCATAGTTTACTAACCTCTTATGTTGGATATTTAAGTGGCTCCTAATTTTTTTTATAATTGAGATGAAATCTTTTATGTTATAACTTTACACATATCCTCAGGATAAATTCTTAGGCCTGGAATCGCTGAGCATGCACATGTTAATGTCTTAAGCATATATTATGAAAATTAAAGTCCTCCTTATACACCGTGAAAAGTACATCCATGTAAGCGCACAGACATGTCCCATCTCTCCCTTAGGTCAATGCTGGCGAATAGACTGTGCTTTCACATTCCTTATCAAAACGATAACTACAAGTCTATTTCCATAATATATACAAATCTATGCTCTTCATCTTTAAGATGAAGAACAAATGCCCTGAGATACTGTTAAACTGTGCAAAATTAATTAAATTGAAGGCAGGCACTTTTTCGCACTAATTAATGCACCTGGTTGTGCCCAGGCATGGAAACACAGATGTGTTGAGCAATTCCTCCGGCCCCACTGCTGGGCAGCAACTGTGAAAGAGACGCACACTGAGCGGGGAGCACGTGCACCTCCAGGGGAGAGGGCAAAGGCCCCTTTTTCTCTTCTTTGCAGCCTTCTTGTCACAGGATTCTAATATTCCCCCCTGGCTTGGAGGCAGACCCTTCATGCAGCCCGAGGGGAAGATGTTATGTTCCTCCTTCCTTCTGCTGCTTGAGAAGTGTGTTAGCACAAACCAGGTCCTACCTGAGGACCAGAACCAGCAGGACACTGGGGACGCTCCGGTGGGATTTCTTCCTCAAGAAAAACCTGTTCATCTCTCAAAGACCTTGCAACTGATTGGAAGAGGCCCACATTGATGATTGAGGACAATCTCCTTTACTCAAAGTCAACTGATTGTCGCTGTGAGCCACATCTTCAAAATACCCTCACAACAGCACCCAGCTTGGCAGGTAATCTTATGAATAGGGGCATTAGCTTAGCCAAGCTGGCACATCACAGGCAGTCACAACCAGTGCCTGAGCACCCTAAGCTCCATACCAGGCAATGCACAAGATTTCTGATTCAGAGAGTGTTAACCTCTCTTCAGAGGGAGAAAAACAGGAGCTTTTATTCCTATTTTCAAACAGGATGATTTGGAAATTACAGTTCATCAGTCTCACATAATAAATGAGTTCAGAGAAAAGTTTAGAATATCCATTTGAAAGGTAATTGGGAACAATAGAGGGCTAGTCGTGATCTAACAGTGCTTCCAAGTATAATTTCAAGGTGAGTTCCAAGGAGCACTAGTTCCATGGGATAGCAAGTAGTGGGTGCAAGGTGAAGATTCCATAGTTAAAAAAAAATCTGGGGTAAAATTAAACATGCTTCTTTACCGAAAAACCGAAAAGTCTCTTTGGTAGATGAATGTGAATTGGGACCCTAAGAAGCTAACTTGATCACAAAATCATTTTTTTGCTGAGCACCTTTTGCATCTAGAGTCCCATGAAACACATGGAAAAGGATGTTATAATCTATAGTGTTGGCCACTCAGAATACAGATGGGCTAAAGTGTATTCCAGATTATCCCATATACTACCATTTAGCACCACTGGATTCTATGCAAAAGTAAGTTTACTTAGCAATTCCCATAGAAGATGTTATTGAACGCCCACCATATTGAATGAATGCCCATTATGTGCCAGACTTTATGGTCAGTGTTGGGAACATGGGCAGGATAAGATTGACACAGACCCCCCCATCTCATGGAACTTATATCTTTTCCTAGACATGTATCCCATGAGGAAGGACCCCTGCTTCCTTATCTATTCTAAATGGAGCACCAGCAGACCCACTATCAACCCTGGGGCACGTTTCCTGTAGGTTAAAAGACTATAGAAATGGGACCTTGTGTACTAACAGTCTGTGCCTTGGCCAGAGGACTGAAAGTGCTAAGAAAAAGCACAATGGTCTTGCCGAAAATGAGATCAAAACCAGAAGGAAGAGAATCCTTTCACATGGGGTGGGCAGTTGGCAAAAAGCAACGCCTCTGAGGTTGATGGAAAGAAAAGGTAGCCAGTCTCTCTCTCTCTCTCTCTCTCTCTCTTTTTTAAAATATATTTTAATGATTTTTTACAGAGAGGAAGGGAGAGAGATAGAGAGTTAGAAACATCGATGAGAGAGAAACATCGATTAGCTGCCTCCTGCACACCCCCTACTGGGGATGTGCTCGCAACCAAGGTACATGCCCTTGACCGGAATCAAACCTGGGAACCTTCAGTCTGCAGGCTGATGCTCTATCCACCGAGCTAAACTGGCTAGGGCAGCCAGTCTCTCTTTCCAGCTGCCAATACGTAGTTTCTCCTGATAGCCAGAGACATCCGTGACTGAAAACCTTGAATGTGACAAGATGCAAGTAACTAAAAAACTCAGGTCTTTCACAGCAATATGAAATTAAAGAGCCAGCCAGAAAAGCCCACATCTAAGGTTCTTATCTCTAGGCTCCTACTTCACTGAAAAGGAATTTTAGTTAACTTGAGACACTCTTTTGTGGATCTTTCATAAAAGCTCTATGGGCTGTCTTATGCAGGACTGTTGATTCCTTGGTTTGCCACACCCACTATCTTATGGGTCAAGCTCATCTGGGCCAGCTGGGACTTAACTAGCCAGCTCCCAGCTGTGGTACAGCTGCAGGTTTTCAAGAATAGGTGTCCTATATTGGGGAGGTGCTTACCAGCAAAATGGAGGAGGTGGTTCTCCAAGAGGATCATGAGGAGACAGAGAATGTGAAGGGCAATCCTTCCTTCTATCTCACACTTGACATCAGTCAACAAACTTGCATTGAACATTCCTTTTATGCAGTGCATATGAAAAATGGGCATTAAGGTAGGTCAGATATATTAGACAGTATAAATGTAACTCAACCTGGGAAATTATAGATGAATGTTTTCCCAAGTTGGAATTGGACATGGACCTGAAAATTATTCCTTTTATGTCTATTCTAGTTTCCACCCTCTGCCTTCTCAGCCCCTCCCCAATAATGCCTTCCATTTGGCTCAGCCATACCCCAATTTTTTTTTCAAAATTACAGTTGACATTCAATATTATTTTATATTAGTTTCAGGTGTACAGCATAGTGATTAGACATTTATATAATCTACCAAGTGATCCCTCCTATAATTCTAGTACCCACCTGGCACCATACATAGTTATTACAATATTATCGACTGTATGTCCTATGCTGTACTTTATACCCCATGACTATTTTGTAACTACCAATTTTTACTTCTTTTTAAAAATATGTATTTTTATTGATATCAGAGAGGAAGGGAGGAGGGAAATGGAAATGTCAGTGTTGAGAGAGAATCATTAATCGGCTATACACCCCACACTGAGGATAGAGCCTGTAACTGGGCATGTGCCCCAACTGGGAATCAAACCACGACCGCCTGGTTCATAGGGTAATGCTCAACCACTGAGCCATGCCAGCTGGGTCAACTTGTACTTCTTAATTCCTTCACCTTTCCCATTCAGCCCCTAATCCCCCTTCCATCTGGCAACAATCAGTTTGTTCTCTGTATCTATGAGTCTGTTTCTGTTTCATTTATTTTCGTTCTTGTTTTTTAGATTCCACATATAAGTGAAATTCTATGGTGTTTGTCTTTCTCTGTCGGACTTATTTCACTTAGCACAATATCTTCTAGGTCTATCCGTGTTGTGATAAATGGTAAGATTTCATTCTTATTTATGGCTAAGTAATATTTCATTGTATATATGCACCACATCTTCTTTATCCAATCGCCTATTGATGGACATTTAGGTTGCTTCCATATTTTGGCTATTATAAATAATGCTGCAGTGAACATAGGGATGCATATATCTTTTTGAATTAGCGTTTTGGATTTCTTCAGATAAATCATACCCAATTCTTAAATCACTTCTGATCAGGACAGTGAGCAGGTTCAGTACCTTTGGCTAACCAGGTAGTAGGGCATGACTTAATCTTGTTGTCACAGACTGTGTTTGGGGATGAATATTGACCTGCCCATTCAGTTATAACTTCCCCCTAATATTGTATTACCACTGGTTTCCACCCAGCCCATCTTGATGTTTACATTTCTTTGACATTCTTTCTTCTAGATCCCTTTGGAGTCTGCAAAGATTATTGCTTAATTTTGTAAGAGTTATTCCTATAGCAAATCAATTTTCTCAATCAAACTTGCACTCAGCCCTAGCCAGGTTGGTCTAAGTGATAAAAAAAATTTTCTCTAAGGGTCAGATGTGACCACACAAAACCTTGTAAATGTCAATGGTTAGTTATGTATGCTCAGGGGCCAGTCTATGTGGGTTCAAGACCTGAATCTGCCATTTACTAGTTTTATAATCTTTAGCAAATCACTTACTCTCACTGAGCCTCAGTTTTCTCATCTAATACAATAGGCATACCAGTTTACAGAGTTGTTGTGAGGACTAAATGAATGGTAAAGCCCTTAGAATAGTACATATCACATAGCAAATGGTCAGCAAAGTTAGCTATTGTTATTGTTATTACTTTCCTGGTTGATGTAATGGAACTCTCAGTTCAATGGGGACAAACTCATCAATGTGGGTTCTGCTGTAAGAGAGTGGCAGAGGTGGAGGAAGGACCTATTAGGGCTGCCAAACTCACATTGCCTTTTCACACCAGCGGAGAGTGCAAGTGTGATCCTGGAAAAGGCCACCTCCCAAAGCGGCTATGGTAACTTTGAGTTAGAAGGTAAAATATGATCCACTGTAATTCTGAGTGCAAAGTAAACGTTGTCACCGCTGCACATCAAACTCGACCACGGAGCCAGTAAGCAGGGCTTAGCGGAGGGAAACAGGCAATCTCTCACCTCCCTTACCACCAGGGCACCAAGTGCCTCCCACCTCTGAACACCAGGCTTTGAATTATTGCCTAAGACTAACACCTTTTCTTTAAGAAGACTTCTTAATTTGACTATTACCCTCAGGGAAATCTACTTGCCAAAAATTCCAACAGTAACTGTGGGTTGAGATCCTGGAGGTAAATTAGTATTGGAGTTCTGGGCAATTTGCCCTAAATGCTAATGTATAAAAATGCACCTGGAGAAGGACATTTTTCTTCTGAATCACAGATCCATGGCCTAATTTTTAATAACAAGAAGAAAAATGCTAAGTACCCTGAGTAGGGTCTACTCAGGTAACAACTTGAAGGTGGGGGGCTTGGCATTCACTTTTGCACTCACTCACGGTGCCTAGCCTGTTTCCCTGAGCGCATGGGCACTCCAGAAAACGTAGTGCACTCCCAAGAGGATGTCAGAGAAGACATAGAATCCTGGGTTCAAATTCTAGTTCTGCCATTTATTTACTAGTGTCGGGGGTTTGAGTACGTATTTAAGTCCTTTAAGAACTAGTTCTGAGAATAGTGTAGGTAAAGTGCCTGACACATCCTCTCCCATTGCTAAATGCTATGTGATTGAACCCGGAATTCCTTCCCAGAGGGAATTTTGCTATACTTAACTTTATAAACCTTTCCAAAAATAATTTATTCTGCATAACCTGTTTTTTTTTATTCGGAGAGATAAATCACATTTGCTCTTTTGCTACTCATTTAAAAACTAATTATTATGCCTTTGGTAAAAATTAGTCATTATTCTTCTAGTAGACTATAAATTATTTTTAAATTGCTTTTATGAAATCATTAAATCTTCGGGACAGACATTAATGTTTTCTTTTTGAGTAACTTTTTACTTCATATTCTTTGAAACTTCTTAATCTGATGCTTCTAGGCAGAAAAAAAAAACAGGGGGGAAAACATAAGAAAGATACTCAGATAGGACGCTGACTTTCATAGGCAAACACTATAGGCTAACAGAGGATGGATTCTACAAAAGAAAGATCATGGCCTCAGAATTCCCCACACAGCTCAGCTATCATTCAATTATGAAGATGTGAGAAAACACAGAAACTATGCTACCTATCCCTTTTATAAAAATAGTTACTCAGGGAAGTACTCCAGCCAAATGAAAAATTAAATCAGAATAAAGAAGCCAGGACGAGAAGCTGAGGTAGACAAGATGCAATGGTGAATACAAACTTTATAGTAACTAACCAATGATGTAGTTGCAAGCTTTAATGCAAGTTTTAAGGATTTTTATATCAGAAAAAGATAAATAAACTATAACAAAACAATCTGTAGCTAAAAATTTCAGTTTACTTCAATGAAACCTAAGAATGGGGAGAGGAATTAAAATTCTGCTGAAGATCTGATCTTGAGGGTTGTGTGAAGATAGATTATAGATTCTAAATAATTCTTGACTTTATAGTGACATATAAGTTCAGTTATATTTGTTAGAGTAAAAGGGGCTAAATATAATAAAGAAGAAAGGAAGCAAAGAGCAAATTCCAAGCATAACAAATCAAAATACAAATTAAGATGGCAGGAATAAGACTAAATCAGTAGCAATATATCTGTGGTTAGAAGAACTGTGAATGGGTTAGTTCTCTTCCCTACACCACTCAACAACAAGCAAAAGCTTTCCAATTGGGTGAAAAAGCAAGACTGCTTATGTTTTATTCATAAGAGACATAATTAAAAGTAAGTGACAAAGAATTATTTTTTAAAAGAGACATAAAAAGACACATAAGGTAAATGCAAATGAAAAAAAATTAGGAAGAGAAATATTTATAAGCGAAAAGAAGAATTTAAGATAAAATACATTGGACACAAGAGAGGGGTCTAGCCCTAACCGTTTTGGCTCAGTGGACAGAGCGTTGACCTGCAGACTCAAGGGTCCGAGGTTTGATTCTGGTCAAGGGCATGTACCTTGGTTGTCGGCACATACCCAGTAGTGAGTGTGCGGGAGGCAGCTGATCAATGTTTCTCTCTTATTGATGTTTCTATCACTCTCCCTTCCTCTCTGTAATATATATATATATATATATATATATATATATATATATATATATATAAAGGAGAGGGGTCTATTGTGATATTAATAAAAGATAAAATCCATCAAGAACATATATCCTTTATGCACTGAAAAACGCTTCCTTGAATTGAAGTCTTTGCAGCCCATATGGCAGAACAAAACTTACAAAATCCTTACAAATTAATTAGAAAGACATCAATAAAGATTTCTTTATCTCTCTCATCACTTAAAAAATTCCAAGGGTTTTAGGAACTCCGTAACTACAAACTACTGTAATACATATTTCTTATTATAAATCACAGTATCATATGAGCTATTGGAATATAGTTACTATTAAGGCCATGAGACAACCACCAAGGGAATGAGTGACTTCACTTCTTTTAAGCATAGAGACAAAATTCCATGCATCAAGGACAGGAAGTAGTCAAATAATTTCATGTCCTTTCCAAAGTAGTATCTAAACAACACTAGGATATGACCCACGAGGGCTTGAGCCCCCTGCCTAAAGATGAGAATCTGCAGCTATCTGCGAGGTCTCCGACCTGAGCGTGGGGGATGGCAGAGGGTGGCATGGCCCTGGCAAGGTCACTGAAGGTTGCCCAGGTATCTTTCTAGTAAACCGCGAAGGTCTCCAATCTTTATTATGCTTGCCAGAGAAGAAACCGGGGCTCACACTGTGAAAGGTACCTAAGACGTCCTTTTCCCTTATTGGGGATACAAAAGGCCAAGTTTCTCTCTAACCTGTTTATGAAGGTACATATAGAAAAAAATAAAAAAGGCAGCAAGCAGGGTTTGTAAACAAATACGGTTCTAACTACAATGCCCTGCACACAGAAAACGGAGCAGTAAGTTTGGTCCACCTTTTTTTTTTAATTGTTGAAAGTATTACATATGTCTCCTTTCCCCCCCATTGACCTCTCCCTGCCCACTTCCATCCCCCCCTCCCAGCACAGGTTCTCACCTCCCTACTGTCTGTGTCCACTAGTTATGCTTATATGCAGCATACACGTCCATCTTTCTTAAGGACTGTGGTCATAGCCTTTCAATCTCACCTGAGACATATGTAGGGAAAGCCATTCCAACAGTGTCATCCCCCGGTTTGTAGTTTTCCTGATCATTCTCTATAACACAGGATACTTCGACTTTGAGCAAGGCAGGAAGGTCTGCCTGGCTTCTCCATTCCTACCCACTTAGTGCCACAAACCGAGTCTCTAGGCCAGCTGCTGGATCCAGCAACTGTGCTGCTCCTGGTTTTTTACATCTGTAATGAAATCTAGGCCCAGCACCTGGCTCTTCCATTTTCCATGATTTGCACATCCTGCTTTCTTTGCCTGAAAGCCCTCTTCCCTGCCCCCAACGTGGCTATTTCAATTTCTTCTTCAACTTTCAGCTCAGATGCAACCTCGGATGGAAAGCTGTTCTAGCTGCTTGCAAGTGTTGGCCAATACCTGTCTTTGCATCTGTTGTAGCACAAATCACATTGTTTGGGTCTTGTTTGTAGGTGTACCAGTTAATAATGTGGATTTTGTAATCCAAAGAAACACGATAATTAAAAGAGAAAAATCAAAGTGCTTTATTCAAAGTAATGTCCATCGCTAGCTACACATTCCCCCATCTTTCAGGTAATTTGTGGATACCGTCCCAAAGGAACTTTTCTTGTTTTGAAGCAAACCATTCAGAGACCCAATTTTCCACTTCGTCGTACATTTTGAAGTGCTGCATAGAAAGTGCGTATGCCATCGATCAGAGCAAGTGGTAATCTGAAGGAGCAAGGTGGGTTAATACTTCCCAGGCAAGATCTTTTCACGTGTCTTTAACTGGTTTTGAAGTGTGTGATGGTGCATCATCATGAAACAAAATTACTTTGCCATGTCTTCTGGCACATTCTGGTCGATTCACGATCAGAGCGTGGTTCAAATTGATAATTTGTTGTCAGTAGTGATCAGTATTAACGGTTTCACCTGGTTTTAGAAGCTCATAATATACCACACCTTCCTGATCCCACCAAATGCAGAGCATTGTCTTCTTTCCAAAGTGATTTGGCCTTGCAGTCGATGTTGATGATTGACCTGGATCAACCCATGATTTTGTGCATTTGGGATTCTCAAAATAAATCCACTTTTCATCGCTAGTTACAATTTGATGCAAAAAAGACTTTCTTTCGTGCCGTTGAAGCAACATTTTACTGATGACTTTTTGGTTTTTCATTTGTCTTTCATTCAGTTGATGTGGCACCCATTTTCCTTCCTTTAAAATCTTTCGGATTGTAAATGATCAAAAATTGTTTGCTGAGCAATGTTTAATCTTTCTGCAAGTTGTTTTTGAGTGTGACATGCATCTTCCTCCAATAATGCTTGTAATTGTTGGTCTTCAAACTTTTTCCGTTGACCTGGACGCTCTTTGTCTTTCACATCGAAATCATCACCTTTAAAGCGTTTAAACCAGCGTTCACAAGTATCATGAGATGGAGCATGTTCACCATAAGCTTCCCGAAGTATTCAGCAGCACTTTTCTTCAAAATAAAGTAATGAATTAAAACTTCCTGCAAATGCTCTTTTTTTGGCATGAAATTTGACATTTTCAAGCTTAAAAATATCTATGATGTTAGATATTTGACATATGAAGTTTTGAAGCTTGTTGTCAATACAACAAAATAGCATACATATCAAATCGCATATATATCAACATATGTGTAACTCCATCTATTGAAAAAAATCCGCATTAGTAACCGGTAATAGGTCTGCTTCCTCCATGAAGCTAGAACTGTATGAGGGCAAGTTGGCAGCCGGAACAGGGCCCGACACACAGTGGGTCGGCATTCAATAAATACTTCCTGAGTCATTGAGGTAATGATCACATGAGCAAGGATTCCTCTTTCCCTGAGATAGCAGTGAAGAGGAAGAGGAGGCGTGATGGAAAGCTGACTGGAGGTCAGGACAGAAGCGGAAGTTGTATTTGCTTACAGGCCCCTGTTTTCTCAGTGAGGGAGGAGGTTTGGCCACCTGCTTAGAGCAATGGAGGCAGGGAACTGGTAGGACCCTTGAGGAAAGTGGTAAGGTTCAGAACAGCTGTTTGGGAGAGCAGATGAGACATCCCTGAGGCCCCCAATGAGGTTGGAGCTCATAAATTTATAACGGAGCTCAGCAACATGAATATGCAATTCTCCCCAGAAGGGCTTAGCGGACATGCACTAAAAACAGACAAAATAATGCTATTTGTTATTTATTCATACCTACTATGTGCCAGGATCAATGTTGTGTGGTTAGGGTGCCCACTCTCTATTCCTCATAACAAAGCCTACGGTGTAGGTGTCATTATTTCTAACCTACAGATGGAGACACTGAGGCTTATGAAGGCTAAGCTGGCGATAGGCAGAAGCATATGGAAACCGCAGACTGGCTCCAAAGGCCAGGGCTTTGTCTGGGGCTATTACTTTCTGTGGTTTAGTTGGATTGAACTGAGTTGGAGGTGGTCATGGTGAAGGCAGTGGGAGTATAAAGGAGGATAGAAGGAAGGGCTCTGGCTAGAGTGTTATTATATAGAAAGACTAACTGTGGGCTCTCGGTAAGCGAATATATGAATTCAGGTATGTTTGGAGACCTCCAGGTGAAGAGAAACTAAAGGTATCAGTAATATCAAATAATAATTTTTAAAAGAGTAAAAAGGCTGGAGAAGGGCATAGATTGGAAGATGTGGTTTATGTTTATGATCCAGAGTGACCCAATTTCAGGTGGTGATAAAACTAAGGTGTGGCCATGGGAATGGATGTGAACAAACCAGAATGAAGGAGGTTACAGAGCTGTAAGACTGTCTGTAGTGTTTCTTGGAAAGTGAATGCCTGGCATATTTTAGATGCTCAATATTTCTTGAATTAATGGATGAATGAGAGGATAGCCACAAAGAGAAGCTATAAAGTAATGGGACTTCTTTACTTGTGAGGCTTGTGAGCATTTATCACTCTTTTGCAATCCTGCTTTACCCATAAGTTAATGAAATAAAGAGAGCAAAAGAAGTGTCCCATCTGAAATGAAAACAAAGTGCCCCCTTGAAGTGATGATCTGATTTTTCAGAGTAGAGTTGTGGAGGCACAAACATTTGAAGGCCTTTTTGATTGGAGCAAGAAGGAAGTTCAATGAAAAAGTCATTATGCTGGAGAAGAACAGCAATCAGATTGAGAAATGACAATCTTCTGTATACTCTGTTGTTTTTCCTTTACGGTACATGAATTAACACAAAGATAGTATGAATATTTTGTGTTTTATGTGTTATATCAGGGCCTAGGCTCAGTCAACCTTTCATGCTTTGAAGCTAGTAATCCAGGCATAGAGTCTTATTTAAGCTAAGTCACGATAATCCTTCACAAATGGAATATAAAACTCAATCCTGATTCATGAATTAGTGCATTGTTTTTCCCTGCTGACGTCTGATTGTGAAGTACAACATACAGGCATGCCAAGCAATGACAGATGAAACAGCATGATGTAATCTTGCGTTTCAAAGAGTGAAGCCTCCAGGGTATTGGTAAACACACAGCTAAACAGAGCCTCACAATACACTTCTGTGTTTTATGGTTTTGTCAAAATCAAAGGAAACGTATTTACTTTGGAACAAATAATTGTGGGAAATGTCTATAGTGTCCCTGTGGCTTGTTTTCCTGGTAACTAGAATTCCCTTTGGTGTGTGAATAATGCTGGATAAGTAAGCCGTTGTTGGACAAAGGACAAGATGTATTCCAGCCTTAATTATGGTATAGAGGAGTTTTACTCTAGGCTTCTTACTTCACTTGTCAGGAAATTGTTATGGGAAGGCGAGTAACTGTTTTACAGTTAACAGAGTTAAGGTTCTTAACTGAATATACTCTTGGTGAAATGTAAGTGAAAGGCAATTTCTCAATTCTGTATTTTTAGTTCATTAAAACTGAAAGACAACCCTGGCCATCCGTATTTGGCTAGCTTTTGCGATTTTGCAGTAGAGAGGCTAACCCCCCATGCAACTTGATACCTGTTTCTGGCATTTTCTAGTTACTTGCAAATAGCATTCAGCTCTTTCCTGCTTAGCTCTGTGATGGTGAATAGTCATTGTAGAGAGGCCCTTCTACTTAAGAATACATCCATTAAGGAGCGCACTAAGAAATAAGATCTAGGAACCAACAAGTTTAACACTCTCCAAATCACACTTTCCTCCCACTTTTCTTCTAAAAGAATTAAACCCCAACAGTTTTTTATTTGATTAAAACAATAAAATGACTTTACACTGTAGATAACCTCAAACATCACCTGCCATAGCATGAGGTGCAAAGCCAAGGGCAGAATAGAAGCATCCTTAGTGGTCTGGAACCTGGGGAGCTCAGTTAGAGAAGCCACACCATCAGTGATCTGAAGCCTCAGTTGATTCTTATAGTATGATCGAATGTTATTATACTAATTGTAAAGGATTTATATTGTGAGACTGGCAAGCATGGGGTTCCCTGATGGCGCTAATACAGATATTTCAAGGCAGAAGTAATGATACACTTTGCGAGGCAATGATGCATCAGAACAGAGTGTCAGCAGAATCCCAGTGAACGTGAGTCACAGTAAAGGTGTGGACAGAACTGGCAACACGAAGAAACCTCCTGAAACTCATGAAAACATGTTAATATTGAATTTTATTTTCCCATATTTAGAAGTGTGTGTATTATGGTCTTTGATTGCATGGACAAGAGATTATAGACATATTATATATTCATTCTATATATGTTTTCCTCATACTTTTATTCCTTTTCTTTCCTGTCTTCAGAATAATGGAAGATTTAGTTAAATTAGTTCATTTTTAATTGCCAGAAACTACTTTTATAGATAAAGAGTACTGTATAAACCATAATACCTGATAGAATTCATTTAGTGCAAAAATGGAAAAGTTATACATTATAAATCAAGATGGTTATCTGAAACACCATATATTGTCATTATGCTCTAAAAATTAGAGTATTTTAGGAAAGAGGAAAAAGAGCTCACATGATTTGTAATTTACATCCTGAAGTTTCTTCCTCTTTCAGAAAAACAATTAGGAACATGTTTTTTTCCTTTTAAATCAACAACATACAACCGTGAGAATTGGGTGGTGTTGAATTCTTGTGAGAATTTCACTAAAAAAGCCCAAACTCTGTTCTATTTTAACCTTGGTTGCAAGTGATTTCTGTAGTATCCTGCATTTTCCTTGGTGATCTGTGCTAAAGCAATATTATTAAAGAGCTGCATGGGTGGGCGCCAGATTTCACAGGCATAAGATTGAGTGAGTGGTAGGGAGTGGAAATCGGTGAGTATAGGTTTCTTTCAAGAGGTTGGCTTAAGGAGAAGAAGAGAATGGATGAGAGTCTATGGGGTAGTATATCAAGGGAATGCTCTTTTAGGATCGGAAGAGAGATTTTAGCTTGCTGATGGACTGAGTAGGAAGGACCAGTGGAGAGGGAGAAAGAGGAGAATCAAAGGAATTACCAATTGATATGGCTGCTCAAGGAGGGTGACATGGGTAAGGTCACAGGTATAGTGGTTAGCCTTAGAGAGCAGGAAATTTTTCTCTTTGCTGGAAAGGAAAGATGAAAAACTGCACAAAAATGTAAAGATATTTTGAGGACCAATGGGCCCTTGGCCTCAGCTGAGGCAACATGGTAGGAGGATTTGAAAACGGAAATGATGTGGAACTGGCTTTGTAGGGAATATGATTGGGTTTCACTGAATGAAAGAACAACAGTTTTAAATAATTTTTATTTTTAATGCTTCCAAGAATAGTTAGTACCTTGGGAGGAGAAAATGTGATGTGGATGGTTTGAAAACCCAGGTTAGGGATTCATAAAGTAAGACTGGCAACATGGGTTGATAGAATTAATGGTATTAGATGGAGACTGTAAAAAAGTCTAAAAGGGAGTAATGAGAGGTGAGGATAGGAAATTTTAAGATCTGAAGGAAAATGAAGCAGAGAGCAAGTTTAGTAGGAATTGGAAGGAAATTAAGATCTTGGAGGTGAGCAATTCTGATATATGGATAACCAGGAGGTGAACAATTCTGAATTATGGATAACTGAATCTAAAGTGGGCTTCTGTTTCTGGGCAGGACAAGTAGAAGAATGGAGGTGATCAGGCCCTGAAGGAGACAGGACTTAGAAGGGTTGACATAATGGACTCGGAGGTGCTACTGGGTTTGAGCTTCCACTGCACCGGTCCTTACCTCCTTGGTAGTACTCATTGCTCCATTCTCTTGTTAGTATATGTCTGACTTTCCAACAGACTGCTAATTCATAGAAATTTAAGTGTTTTTTAATTTATTTCTTATTGTTGTCAGTAATACAGATGTCCCTCCCTTCCCCCCTTTACCCCCCTTCACCCAGTTCCTGCCCCACCCCAGGCCTTCCCTGCACTATTGTCTGTGTCCATGGGCTATGCATATATGCATATAAGTTATTTAGTTAGTCTCTTCCTGCTCCCCTCACCTCCTACCCCCTTCCCTCTGAGATCTGTCAGTCTGTTCCATGAATCCATGTCTCTGGACCTATTTTGTTTGTCAGTTTATTTTTACCTTTTTATTTCCAGTGCTTGATACAGGGCTTCAGGCAACTATTAGTGCACTATAATTGTTAAATACATGAGTCCAAGCAACCAAAACCAAGTACAATTTATGAAAAAGCAACAACAGAAAAAATATGGCAGCAACAAAAAGGGAGAAAGGTGTATCTATTATAGTGGCTTTGATTGCAGGGGAAGCAGATGTTGGGAGAGGACTGAAGGCCTAAGTTTGTGATTGGAGTATGCTTATCTCAGAGGTGATGGGTTGCAGGTCACCTTAGAAAGGGTTATAAGGACAATGGCATCTTTAGGGACAAGACAGCATTGAGGAGAAAGGACAAATAGGGTGTGTGTTTACATTAAGACAGAGGTACCCCAGGGGGCGTGGAAGAGCCTGGGGTTGGGGAGGGATGGGGTTGAGCCAGATAGGAATGGGAGTGTGGCAGTGATGATAGAAGGGGGCAGGGGGAGGAGGATTCTCTCTAGGGCAGCCGTGGGCAAACTACGGCCCGCGGGCTGGATCTGGCCCATTTGAAATGAATAAAACTAAAAAAAAAAGACCTTACACTTTTATGTAATGATGTTTACTTTGAATTTATATTAGTTCACACAAACACTCCATCCATGCTTTTGTTCCGGCCCTCCGGTCCAGTTTAGGAACCCATTGTGGCCCTCAAGTCAAAAAGTTTGCCCATCCCTGCTCTAGGGCAATGTTCCAGTAACAGGAAGGAGGAAGGAGATTGGGAGTCAGGCTGCAGGTGCAATGGTGATACTGACAGTTTGTTGCAATAATAATAATCGCTAAATTCACCGAGGCCTTATTATGTGTTCAGTCCTGTACTAAGCACTTTCCATAAGTTATGTCACTGAGTCCCACAGCAGTTAATATGAGACAGATAATACCATTTCTATTCTCAGAAGGTGAAGTAATCTCCCTACGGCCACACTGTGGGCCAGGAGCCACACTATGGGCCAGGAGCAGGCCTGGGACTTACCTCCAGAGCCTGTTCACTAAATCATTACACACCCAGTCTCCAAAATAGACACCCCCCGCCCACCCTAGCCAGTGCCAACAACTAGTGTTGCTTTTTCACAGCCATGGCCCATGTGTCACCTGGGGTGAAGTTCTGAGAACGCAGGAGAGTTTAGGCCCGTGTTCCTTGTTCGTTCATGCTGTAATCAGAAGCATGACATTCGTTCTGTTTAGCCTCAGGTGGGCGATCTTAAAAACTCCAGTGAATCCCAGCTCTGGGAAACACCTCAAAGGCTGACAATTGCAGCCTGTATAGATTATTGATTGCATTCTGTTTTACTTCTTAAAAAGGCCTAGATAATTATGGAAAATATTTAGCTTTGACAGAAGAGAAAAATGCCTTGTTTATTAACAGACTAAAAAAAAACAAAGGCATTGAGTAACCTCCATGAAGAGCTTGTGTTATGGGGTGTGTGTGCATTTGTGTGTATGCACACATATGTGTTGAAGAATGGGAGAATGAACAGTTGTGTGGAGGTACGTTGTTTTGATAGCATGAGATATAGAACCAAGTGTTTTCCTCTGAAACAAAACTGTAGGAAGCACAGACTATGTACCGTCAGCCCTCTGTATCCATGGTTGCAGACCCTGTGGATATGGAGGGCCAGCTAAGTTACTTTAGCATCTGTGGATTTTGGTATCCAAGAAGTGTCCTGGAACCAATGCCCCATGGATACCGAGGGACCACTGCACTGTTAAATTGTAAATCATGCCCCAGGTTTGAATGGATTGTTCTGTGCCTGGTGAGAGGGTTGAGCAAAGACAAAAGGGCCTATGGCAGCCGTGGGCAAACTACGGCCTGCTGGCCGGATCCGGCCCATTTGAAATGGATAAAACTAAAAAAAAAAAAAAAAACCGTACCCTTTTATGTAATGATGTTTACTTTGAATTTATATTAGTTCACACAAACACTCCATCCATGCTTTTGTTCCGGCCCTCCGGTCCAGTTTAAGAACCCATTGTGGTCCTCAGTTTGCCCACCCCTGGCCTATGGGGTTGGTATCAGGTGTGCACAAGACATGCTGTAGATTTGGCCAGTGTCATCTGGGCAGAGTGAGTCAGGGGTGCACAGGGAAGGTGAGCACAGAGAACAGAGACTTCAGTAGGGCACTGAGCACTTTATCAGGGAGCTCGAAAGGCTGTTATCTAGGGGCACAGAGGGACTTAGGTGGGGAGAATACTATCAGGAAGTGAAACACATGAACGTGGGCTTGGGAATGCTTTTCTTACACCTGGCTTATTTCAGCCACACGTGGGCTTCCTTCATTCCTGGGCATGGGGAGAGTGCTGTTTTGCCCTCTGGTACGTGAAGCAGGTTGGGGATCTGATTTGAAAAATGATTCATAAAAAACTCTGAGACATTTTAGTTTGTGTTTTGAGGACATACCCAGAAGTTTGCAACACCTGTCATTATGGCTTTCTCTGAGCCTCAATATACGCAAGTGCCAACCAAGAAATTAGTTTCCATCTGATCTGCTGTAATTCGTGAATCTTGCTCACCTGAAGATATTTATTTCACAATTATTTGATACAATGCTAGGTAGCACACAAGAAAACCTATATCTAGACTCTGCCACTTAGCAGGCAAATGACTTGGGTAGGTAGATGAGTCTCACAAACGCATCTGTAAAATGGGAATAATCAAGCCTATTTCACAATATTGTGAAGATTCACTGAGGTTCCATAGACAGAGTGCATAGAGCAGTGCTTTTCACACAGTAGGTGTCCAATAAACATTACATACTTTCCCCTTTCCCTTCTCTCCCACCTTGGTGTTGGTGTGATTCTGATCATGTTTGTTTGACTCAGCTGTGCCATACCCTTCATTAGACATGCTTGGTTTGCCACATATCTCTAGACCAATCATAAAAAGTATTGATATTTTGATTAGAATTTTGATTAATTTGTTTAGGCCAAATTAATTCAAAAATGGCTGTGTAAATTTTTTTTAGCATTAAAGGAATAACTAGAGTACATGACAGAGAAAAAAAAAATCCAAAGTTTTATTTGAGAACCCAAGAAGACACATGGATAGTGGTGTTGAAATAGTCTTCCAAGCCACTGTGAAACTTCTAGATCACAATGCTTTGCAATTACTACTTGGAAAAATGTTTATTGGAACAAACTTATAATACACACAACATCATGCACGGATCTTATGAGTGAAGGAAGTCAGACATAAAATGGTACCTGTTGTGTGTGGTGTATTAATAAGGGCCACATAGTTTTTGCGATTACCCCCAATACAAGACAGTCTATGTATTACTCCTGTGAATATCAGATGCTGTGATGACTTGCTTTGACCAATAGAATGTGGATGAAATATAGTGTGACTTCTCAGCCTGAGCCTCAGAGGCTTGTAGCTCTCACTCTCTTGGAACACGAATGTTATGTGATAAAGTCCGGACCGCCCTGCTGGACAAATATAGCCCAATGGCGAAAACCACCAGAGATTTACTAATATTTGGACAGTTTTAGGTCTTGAAGCACTAAATCAAGTTGCCAGATGACTGAAGCTGCATGTGTGACCCAAGGTGAGACAAACGGAAGAACTGAGCTTGGGCCAAATTGTGAGCAAATAAAATGGTTGTTGATTTATTTTTATTTATTTATTTAAATTTTATTATTATTATTTTCCATCGCCATTTATCCCCTCTTTGCCCTCTTCCACCTCCACCTCCCCTCCACCCCATAATCAGGGACAACTACATTTTGGGGTGCTGTGATATAAAGTGAAGTTAACTGATGCCCTAGATGGTTTGGCTCAGTGGATAGATTGTTGGCCTGCATACTGAAAGGTCCTGGGTTTGATTCCAGTCAAGGGCACATGCTGGGGTTGTGAGCTCGATCACCAGCAGGGGTCATGCAGGAGGCAGCCAATCAATGATTCTCTCTCATCATTGATGTTTCTCTCTCCCTTTCTCTCTGAAATCAATAAAAATGTTAAAAAAGAATGTTATAGTGAATGTAACTGATATAGTGTATAATTTTATTTATATGAAGTTAAAAAAAGGCTAATCTATAGAGACAGAGGTCAGAATAGCAGTTACCTTTGATGGGTACTGACTGGAAGGGGCATATGGAGCCTTCCAGAAATGCTTTCTTTATTGAGCTGGTTGATGGTCTCACACATCTGTTCACTTGATGGAAATTCATCAAGTCGTGTACTTGAGCACTTGAGATCGCCGCATTGTACTATATGTGTGTTAGTACACACACATGCACACACACACATATGATTGCTACAGGTGTGCACTAGTTGGATGCGTTAACAAGCGGCACACAGGTGCTGACAGAGTCAGCAAAACACAAGAGAGACTGTTGAAGATGAAGGCCATTCATTTAAAATATACTTGTTACATACCTACCTTGGACCAAGTATTCTGCTGGGGATAAATACTTGAATAAAACACAATCTGCTTTTGCAAAATTATATGTGCTAAATCAGTCCAATGCAGAGACAAAGGCTAGAACGAAATGATATTATGTTACCACGACAATGGGTAACTGAGAACATAAAAGGCAATTAAAAACTGGATTATAAATCACATCATGGTCTTTGAGAGATAAACTGAATACGTACTGCTTATTAAGGTTCGTTTCTTTCAACAGACCCACAGAATTGTGTATCTTTCATTTTGTGAAACACAGTGTGTGTGTGTGGGACTGAAGATACCTGCGAGGTTAGGAACTGCCAAAATGGAAGGTGCTACCCCTCTCCTGGTTAGATCATATTTCAGTACTTTTGTCAGTGAGCTTGACATTGCAATGTATCAAAGCAGAGAGTGGTTAAACAATTTCGTTCATCCTTTATTCATGATCAAGTACAATGTTAAGTTTCTAGAAAATATGTCACTGCAGTCAGCTTCCATCAAAAGCAGAATTGTTCAGTGAGTGGAATGAAGGCTGAGAATGAAGCTGACACAGAGAGCAGACTGTGGGGTGGAGATGTGGGTTATGGTGATGTGGTGTGAACCCTGAACCTAGCTGTACCTGAAGCATAAACATGTTCCCTTTATTATCTATTTATTGTTATAGCAGCTTGAGTTTGGCTTTTTGCCACTTAGAAGATTCCTAACCAATAGAGTCAACGAGGCCCCCTTCCCACTTCTTGCCCCTCCTTGGCTGCTATAGCTAAATCCTTACTACTTCCCTCTTCCTAGACCCTAACCTACCTGGGGTCATCTTCTTTCTTCTAGGTAACTTTATATGGAGTGGAAGTATGGTAGATGAAGTAGTGGCTAAAAGACAATAAAAAAGGATAACAATGGCAGGATCCAGATTTCTTTTCTTGTTTGAAAGTATGAGTTCTAGCTGCCATCTTGTCAGTCACCTAAATGCTTGGTGCTGACAGTGCCATTGTGGCTTATATGTGTATATAACCTTACGACACACATATGTTCAAGATATCACTCGGGGTAAGGTGAATGGACAATGAACAACTGTAATACACTTATATTAATCTTTGAACCATTTAGTTAACTGATTAACTTCCCATTGTGAATTGGAACCCTCTCTATTTTCTTAATTAGAATGGTTACTACTAATCAGAAGGTATGCTTTATTTATTATATATTGCTTGTATAATTAATTTATTATTATACTAGAGGCCCAGTGCACAAAATTCGTACACGGGGGGGGGGGGGGTGTCCCTCAGCCCAGCCTGCACCCTCTCCAATCTGGGATCCTGTGTGTTCAGGCCTAAACTGGCAGTCGGACATCCCTCTCACAATCCAGGACTTCTGGCTCCCAATGGCTCGCCTGCCTACCTGCCTGATTGCCCCTAACCACTCCCCTGCCAACCTGATTGATGCCTAACTGCTCCCCAGCCAGCCCAATTGCCCCCAACTGCCCTCCCCTGCTGGCCTGATCGCCCCCAACTGCCCTCCCCTGCAAGCCTGGTCACCCCCAACTGCCCTCCCCTGCCAGCCTGGTTGCCCCCAACTGCCCTCCCCCGCTGGCCCAGTCGTCCCCAACTGCCCTCCTATACCGGCCTAGTTGCCCCTAACTGCCCTCCCCTGCTGGCCTGGTCGCCCCCAACTGCCCTCCCTCCCCTGCAGGCCCTGTTGCCCCCAAATGCCCTCCCCTGCTGGCCTGGTCGCATATAAACTGTTTTTGGAAATCAGTCTGGACATGTTGTCAGTCATTTAGTAGTAATATGTATAGTGTGTTTTCTGAACATACATATACTAGTAAGTATAAGGAGAGAGTTTGAAACTAGACAGGCAAGGAGAAGCTATGGTTCTTTCACAGGCTGTATCGCAATCTCCCAAACTGGAAGGTGAGCCCCCATCATCAGGACCAATGTTTTATTCAGCTTGTATTCCAGATGTTTGCAGAGTGCCTGGCTTAAGATATGTTTTGTTGAATTGTATTAATATCGTAGGCACATCCTTGGTTCATTTATCCTTATAAATGCGTACCATATCCATCTCTCTTGACCGCTGGCTGCCTTTCCATAGTTCAGAGGAAACAAGCAGATTCCTATATCCTGCCTTTTGCTTTTAACACATACTGGGCATTGGGCCAAGCAATGGCCAGGTGGACAGGCAGACAGGAGCCTAGAAAGTTTACACCAAAGGTCAAGGAAAGGTAGATGGCCTTGAGTTCAGCCAGGCATGGAAAACAAAATGAATCCAAATTTGAGAAGAAGTTAAGTGCCTGGGCAGGCAGCCAAGGCAGCTCTAGGAATAGATTTAGAGGAAGGGGGATGGGGCAGGTGAATTTGCAACTAATTCTTATGCCCTAGTCCAGTCAAGAGCTTACTCCTTCAAGAATAAGACCAAATCTTAGGACATGGGAAGTACAGATGGCTCTTGAGTGAAACTGGCTGACTATGCAATGAACTTCCAAGGTGGTTCCTTAACGGGACCTCACTCCATATTTTTCATACTGACAGCAAGAGCTCATATGAACAAAGGATTATCCTTCACAATAATTTCATAAACAGGATTCTAATGAATTAACTCACAAATAGAAAAATAGAATTCACTGGAAACAAAATATATATGCATGTGTGCTTGCAGGAACACCTCTTACTGCCCCACCCCCAACATACACGCACAGAGAAAAAATATCTACGAATCATTGGGATAGGATTTGAAATTGTAGGGAAAGAGATACTAATACTTGGAATCTTAATTTATGAAAATGAAGATAGGATTCTTATCAGGAACATTGAATCTCTTTAATATGTGTTAGATGGCGGTGGGTCAGACTGAGAAATTTGTAAAAATTGTTTGACTGTAACCCTTGGAATTTATAGTTTAGAGCTCTGAACCTGCTATTAAATCCCCTGAATCTGAGTTACACATTGTGCTATGATGAGTAACAGGCACTGTGTTTATCCTTCTGCCTTAAACAACTAAAAGAAAATGGGCAAACGTATGTAAAACAATAGTGTTTAGTTATTATATTTTATTTTTATTAATTTAAAAATATTTTTATTGATTTCAGAGAGGAAGGGAGGAGGGAGAGATAGAAACATCAATGTGCCCTGACTGGGAATTGAATGATGACCTCCTGGTTCATATGTTGATGCTCAACCATTGAGCCATGCTGGCCAGGCTTAAAAGAGACAGTACAGGACATTGAACTCTGAGAAAAGGGAAACAAATGAAGTGAGCCTGATGATTGGCCCAGCTCACTTCCTCATGAATGTTTCCAGGCTGCCGTGCAATCCTCCCTGAGTTGAGGAGCAAGAGTTTGTAGCTTGAGAAGGCAAAGGTGGATAGAATTCACGGGGCAGAATACCAGAGAGCAGAGAGCTATAGGGAGAGAGAGAAAGACAGAAAGAAAGAGATCTGGAGATCTGCAGAGGGTACCCTCAAGTCTTTACTGAATACTGATCCATGCATGTATGTGAGGAAAATTCTTTGGCAATGGGAAGAAGTAGATAGAACAATCCCCGGAGCTCTCACACAGCCAAGAATAGCTCACCTTCCCGCCATTCAAAGTGAAAAGACCTCTTGACACATAGGACATTCAGTAGAGCGCTCAGAAAGGTGTTTCCTTAGTTGTGGGGTCAAGCCCTACACCAAATATTATTGTGGACCTGCCTGGCAAAGATTAAAAGCAAGCCTTGAAAGGATCAGCTTATTTCTAAGTAAATTAACTTTCCCAGAATAATGTTCAAGAATATATAAAGAACACAAGAATAAGAATCCAAGACTCCATCTAATAAAATAATGACTAGGCATTCAAAGAAATGGGAAAATATATAATATTTTGAGGAGCAAAGTCAATCAATAGAATCAGACCCAAATATGACATGAATCATAAGATTAATAGTAAGGACATTAAGATAGCTATTTAAAATATACTTTATATGTTCAAGAAAATAGAGGAAAACATGAGCATGAGGAGAGAAATGAAAAAGGTAAAAAAGACCTAAATCAAACGTCTAAAGATGAAAAATCAATGCTTGAGATAAAATATACAACAGATGGGATTAATAACAGATTAAACACTACAGAAGAAAAGATTAGTGCATTTGAAGGCATACCAATATAAACTATCCAAAATGAAACAGAAACAGAAAAGGCTGCAAAAAAAAAAAAAAAAAAAAGGAAAAAGAGAAAAAAGACACAAAGAGAGCATTAGTAAGCCTTGGGACAACATTAAGTAATTCTATACTTATTAAAGATATTGAATTAGTAGTTAAAATTTTTCTCACAAAGAAAATTCCAGGTTTATTTGTAAATCCTACCACACATTTAAAGAAGAAATAATATTAATTCCACAGAAACAATTTGGCAATTTCTTGAAAAGTTAAACAAATGCCTACCATATGACCAGTCATTTTACTCCTGGGTATTTACCCAAGAGAAGGGAAAGCATATTTCTACACAAATGCTCATATACAAATGTTTATAGCAACTCTACTCATAAAACTAGAAACAACACATGGGCTCATCAATAGATGAAGAGTTAAATGAATTTATGGGATATCTAGGTAATAGAATATTATAATAAAGGAGAAAAGTACTAATGCACAGAAAAACATGAATGAATCTCAAAATCATGCTTTAAGATAGACAAAAAGGAATATATATTGCATGAGTTCCATTTACATAAAATTCTAGAAAGTGCAAACAAATCTATAGTAGCAGAGAGTAGGTCAGTGGTTGTCTGGGGTTAGGGCTGGAGGAGGGAAGGATGGATTACAAAGGACCACAAGGAAAAATTTTTGGGGTGATGGAAATGTCTGTTATCTTGATTGTAGTGATGGTTTTATGAAAGCTCCTCAAATTGTATACTTTAAATATAGATTGATTATTTTATTTTATTATTTTTTTTATTGATTTTAGAAAGAAAAAGGGAGCGAGAGAGAGTGAAAGAGAGAGAGAGAAACATCAGTCGGTTGCCTCCCACACTAGTCCTGACAGGAATCAAACCCACAACCTGGGCATGTGCTGTGACTGGGAATTGAACCCTCCACCTTTCGTGTGTGAGATGGTGTGCCAACTAACTGAGCAACACCAGCCAGGGCTTTGAGCAGATTATTGTATGTGAATTATCCTTCAATACAGTTGATAAAAGAGAAGGGTGGAAGAAGGAAGAGAGGGAGGAAGAAAAGGAAGGAAGGGAGAGGGAGAAGAAGGAGGAGGAGGAGGAGGAGGAGGAGGAGGAGGAGGAGGAGGAGAAGGAGGAGGAGGAGGAGGAGGAGGAGGAGGAGAAGAAAAAGAGGAGGAGGAGGAGGAGGAGGAGGAGGAGGAGAAGAAGGAAAAGAGAAGAAGAAGGAGGAGGAGGAGGAGGAGGAAGCATTGTTATTGACTGAATTAATGGGGCTTTCCCACTTACCAGGGGCAGGGTTGGATCTAGGTTGAATTCTGTGGGGTGTTCTGCTTGGTTTGTTGTGGCTCCTGGGACACTGGCAGCTGGCAGCAACTCTATGTTGGCCATCAGAACCACACAGAGACTGAAACTACCTTGGATTTGTGCCTTGAGCTTCTAGACTGTGGCAGTGAAAACTTGAGTCCAGGTCCTCATTACAGCAGATGGGGAATGATGGCATGGGCAGCAATCCTTGAATTTTGGATAATTCTTTCTTATTTATTTATTTATTTATTTTCAATTTTTTTTTATTGATTAAGGTATTACATATGTGTCCTTATCCCCCCATTACCTCCCCCGACCCCTCCCACTCATGCCCTCACCCCCCTTTTGCCTGTGTCCATTGTTTTGGTTATATGCATGCATACAAGTCCTTTGGTTGATCTCTCCCCCTTCCCTCCACCCTCCCCTACCTTCCCTCTGAGGTTTGACGGTCTGATGGATGCTTCTCTGTCTCTGGACCTGTTTTTGTTCATCAGTTTATGTTGTTCATCATATTCCATAAATGAGTGAGATGATGTGATATTTATCTTTCTCTGACTGGCTTATTTCACTTAGCATAATGCTCTCCAGTTCCATCCATGCTGTTGTAAATGATAAGAATTCCTTCTTTTTTACTGTAGCATAGTATTCCATTGTGTAGATGTACCACCGTTTTTTAATCCACTCATCTGCTGATGGGCACTTAGGCTGTTTCCATATCTTAGATATGGTGAATTGTGCTGCTATGAATATAGGGGTGCAAATATCCTTTCTGATTGGTGTTTCTAGTTTCTTGGGATATATTCCTAGAAGTGGAATCACTAGGTTAATTGGGAGTTCCATTTTTAGTTTTTTGAGGAAACTCCATACTGCAGACTCTTTTATTTTTTAGAGCAAAAGTTTCCTTTCCACTTAGTTAAAAATCAACTGCATAGAAACATTTCACTTTGCAACTGCATAGAGAAAGGGAGAAACATTTTGCTATCCTAAGTTCTTGAAAGAAAATGCAAAATGTTTGAGATGTTTAAACTTACACAAACATGTAGTAGCCTTGAGTTATCCTAAAAAGATGTCAGCCTTAACTATGAGTGATCAGGAACATCTAGAAAGGAGGTGACTGGTGAAAGTTAATTCCATTTAACTTTTCCGTTTAACTGATTCTTGCCCTTCAGCATGAAACAGATGTTGTAAGCAAAGAAATGTATACAGATCTAGATACATTGACAATTATTATATCTGGAAATGTAGAGTCACTAAGACAAAAATTAGGTCTATGAAATCACTGGTGGCTTCTCTCAATAGAGCCCCAGGCTGAGAATCATCTGGCATGTCCTCCCCAAGGATCGGCCCTGACCAGAGAGAACCCCTTTTCCTTTCCCCCCTCTGAGATTCTCGCCTTGGTTTTGCTCCTTCGCCTCTAACTCCAATGAAGTTTCTGTGATGCTGGTGGACCCAAGGAGACATTATCCTCTTGCCTCCCCAGAAAGCTGGTATGGACCACCACCAAGAGTCTGCCTAGCAATTTTTCCACTCTGCAACACCCTTCTATCAAAATGCATATCTCTCCACCAGCGAGTTCCCATTTTCCTCTTCTTAGGTTTGATTCCCTCTCATGGCTGAGCTTCTAGAAACAGTAAGAAACCAAAGGCTCTTTTGCCTCTTCTAAGTTTGAATGATCTATCATTATCTGATTGTATATTTTTTCAAATGAATACTTTGTAGTATCATAATCCCTAGATTAGTATTTTGTAAATAAAGTTGATTAAATATTTTTTAAAATAGAAAAACATTTAAAAGTATAAAACTAAAAAAAAAAAAAAATCACCCAAATTCCTAATGTTGCTTTTTCCTTTGTTTTGGAAAAAAAGAGTAATTTGGGGAAAGAAAAATCAGGAAAATAACATTTGAGAGAGTATTTAAGAAATGTAAATGATTGTTCTTGTTTAAACCACCTTGCTATAATATCTGGTTTTACAACTAGTGTGTTAAATGGCCCTACTCCTGGGGGATGGAAAAAAAAAACAAAACCTTTACAATATTTGTATATATAAGATAGATTTTTTTAATTGCAAGGTTTCAGTTAAAGTCAAATTGAACTTGGAATGGGCAAATGCTGTTCTTCATCTTCCTTCTTTGTGCAGCATATGATGAGAGGACCACGCCCTTCTTAAAACTCCCCATCCCTTCACTTCTGAGGGCTGAGTCACTTCTGGCTCTTCTTTTCACACATAACCCCCTTCACCATTCAACGTCTCTCCTTGGAGGAGGTTTCATGATGTCTAAATCTCTAGATCTAGCTCTTACCTTCATCCTGACTAGATATCTTCATTTCCAGTTGGCTTTCATTATCTCTCAAAGAGTGTTACCACCACCTCAAACTCCAAAAGTATACAGGATACCTTCATTTCCCACTATGTTCCTCTACTTGAATTTCCTACTTGATTAGTATTATCACCAACTTCCTAGTCACTCTATCAATAAGTACTGGCACTTTCCTTGATTCCCCATATCAAATTTTTTATCAAGCACTATTTTTAGTCTATTTGAAGAAGTCTCTAAAATATCTTCCTTCATTTTCATGCCCACCAGCGCTTGCACAATTCAGGTTCTAGTATCCCCTACCTGGACAAATTTCAGCACTCCCTGCTTTTTACCTACCAATATACTTCCTCCTATTCAATAAATCCTTCACACTGATGCTTGAGTTTTCTTCCTAAGCTTTAGCTTGGTTTTGTAGCTCATTCATTAAAAAAACTGCAATAATTTGTTACTGCTTGCAGAATAAATCTCATCTTTGCTAGGTGTTCCCAGCCCTCCCCAGTCTGACGAACCCGCGTTCATAGTTTATTCCCCAACTTTATGAATCCTGTATGCATTTTCACTACTCAGTGCTTTTCCACATCTTTTTCTTTTTCTTGTAAGGACTCTTTCATAGCATCTGTTAAAACCCAGCCATTTTTGAAATTGGGAGGAAATGCCCATTTTTTATGGTTTGGTGGATTTAATCACTGCTTGCTTGCCCCTGAGATAGCCCTTGGCCTGCCCATCTGTCCCAGTGCTCATGCTGTGCTTGGTGCACAGTATAACTTTTTCTTCATAGATTCTGTGAAAACAACTCCTGGCTTTCTGAATCACTGAAGTCCTTGATTATAATGTTTGGAAAATTTAGCAAGATTTTAAATTATGCATATGGCCAGCTGAAGAAATTTATATACTTCCACTGAGATTTAAAATATAACCAAGTAGGCCTGGCTGGTGTGGCTCAGTTGGTTGGAATGTTGTCCTGTACACCAAAAGGTCTCGGGTTGGATTCCTGGTCAGGGCACATGCAGGAAGCAAGCCATTGATATATCTCTCTCTCATATCCATGTTTCTCTCTGTCTTTCCCTTCCCCTCTCTCTAAAACTATGTGAAAATGTCCTTGGGTGATGATTAAAATAGATATATATTTATATATAACCAAGGAGAGCATGCTTAGACAATAAGCATAGAAGAAACTTGTAGAATAGACTCATCTAGTTGTTAATGACAGAAACTCAACTCAATTACAGGTTAATGAAACTGAAAAATCCAAGACTAAAGCAGCCTTTAGTCACTGCACAGACACGCAGATAATGTCATCCATCAGGACTGATCTTTCCTTAACTCTCAGCTCTGCATTCTTCTGCACTGGCGTCATTCCTGGTCTGGCTCTCTCCTTAAGCTCAACATGGTTACCACCAACACCAGGCTCACCCGCCACTAGACTGGAACACCAGCAGAAAGGAGCATCTCCCTCCTAACAGTTGTAGCAGAACTTTTAGGAGTGGATTTGATTGGGCCAGAATGGGTCACATGCCCAGCCACAAATCAGTTGCTGTGGGCAGTGGGATGGAATGCTCTGACTAGCCAGGTTGGATCATATACCCATCTGTGGACTGGGATTGGGGTCAATTTAAGTGTATCCTGATGGACTTGGAGAAGGGTAGAGATGGTTTCCCAGGAAAAAATTGGTGTGCTATTCATGGCAGAAAGGGAAATGGATCCCGGACAGGACAAAACAACAGAGGATCTATATAACTTCTTGGTTATCAACACCCATAATCTAAAACATGATAATTTAGGAAAAGCCTCCATTTTAATAATATTAATAGAGAAAATGTTGATTTAAAAAATTAGCGTCATAAGTAAAATTACAAATATATTTTTAGTCTATGTAACCGAAGAAACTTTTAAAAATAAATGTTAATATACTGTCTTCAATCATTAAGACATTCATTCATTCATTCATTCATTCTAGAAATTTCTTGTGGTTAGCCAGGCATTGTGCTAAATGCTACAAGTACAAACTCTTCAAGGTGAGGTTACAGATTCCCAAGTTGACATCAACCTCCCACACATTAAAGCTGTTGAGGTAAGAGCTCTCCCTGGTAATATGGATAGGCTTTTCAGTTATGCCTCATACCACAGAATAATGCAATCCAATCCTTTACAAAGTATTTTGTAAAAAATATGTTTTACTTAGCATTTTTAATTGATTTGTCCTGGCTTTACTTTTAGTGAAGCCAAATTATTTAATTTGGCCAAATGATACATTTTTCTAGCTTCTTATGTATGAATTCAAGATGACCATATAAAAAGATGAAAATCTTTACATCATTTACACGTCTTTCATTATGATGAAACTGATAGACATGGGACTATACCTTCTAATGTAACGGATCTTTCTGATGATCAGTCTCTAGTCTGTGGTGAGTCTTGTTATTTTGGAACCAGTTATGGCGAAACAAAGGCAGTCTTTCTTGTTTCAATGACATTGAATATTCACATTATTTATTAAGGGAGGATTATGTAACATTTAAATGAAGGCTCCAATCCATAAAATACCTGTCACAGATGAAAAACATGTATGTGGATAAGCATAATGCATTCATTTATAGGCCGTGGGTCCGCTATCCCTCCAGGAATGTTATAAATCCCCGTGGTGTCCCTGGGTGTCGGGGTTGGCCACAGCATCTGTAGCTGTAGAAGCCAATGTGGTCCAGGAGCTCCCCGCTGGCTGCACATCTGAACGGCTTCAAGAGTACAAGTTTCCCCATGAAAGGTTAGGAATAAATTACACTAAAAAATTGGCTCCAGAAAGAGTTATTTTGGATGGGACAAGGTGAAGCTCTCATGAGGTGTGAGAAATGAATCCCTTCTGTGTAGTGGGTGTCTGTGGAAGAGGCGGTAGGGGTGGTTAATGTGGGGGAAGTGAAGGAATCTAACCCCCACACACTTGGACAGAAATGCCAACTATACTGACTGGACAAGGATTTTGAAAATTCCATTTCTTAACAAATGGCTTTATAACTTAATATGAACACATATCTTATAAAGTTATGAATCTTCCCTGATACTTTACTTTTAAAAGAATACCTTTTCCCCCCAAGTGGAGTGCTGGAGCTAGTTTATACCAAATTAGGAGTGCTGATTGTTAAGCTCTTAGGAATTTTGTGAGCTAGTTGTTAAATGCAGCCATGATTAAAAATTAAATTCTATAAACCTACAATTACATTTTATATTAAAAACAAAGGTTAAAAACTATCACAAATGGATCACTCTCTAATTATTTTGTTACATTTTCATGTGATCTATGCTCCTGAGGTGGTTTACATCTATTGTGCCAGTTCAGTGGACAAATTGTATAATGGTGAGTCTCTTCAAAACCCTATCCCTGGTGACATCATATTAGTAGTTTAAAATCAGCATAATGGGAATATTTACACTACAGAAATTGGCCTCAAATCAGGGCTTGATTTAGCATTTTGTTGAACATCTAGTCTTAAGAAAGTGATGGAGAAAATGTTGATGATGCATATTAAATTTAAATGTGTATTGTTTGTAGTCATCACATTGTGAATAGCCCTCAAAATTGAGGAAATATTCTTCTATCTTCGAAAGCTATGATCTGATTCACCAAGAAGCTGCTTCTGTCATCAATGAACAAGTGGTTTTCTGACATATGTGATTTTGTTTATTACTCTTTAACATAAATAAAAATATTAACCAACATAAATATGGGAATTATAATTGTTTGATAACTGCAACCATAGATTGGCTAAGGATACAAGAATTAGATAAAAAACATTCTGTGAGGAAATCAGTTGACTATATAGAATTTATTATAATACAGAGGTTTGTATACTTCATTATATTTATAAATTGTAGCCATGCCTTCTGTATGTAAGTAAAATATATGTTAAACTTTTGCATACATCTCCCTCCCCCTCCCCATAAAGCTGATTGTTAAACTTCTACTAGAGCATCACTACCCATTAACAAAGTTGGGTTTCCTACTCCTGCTTGGACTTGACCTCTGTTTTCCCAGAATCAAAGGCTCCTCTGTGTTAGAAACTGGAGAAGGAGCTATGGCCCAGGTGAGGGACTAAAGTATACTTGGCCTGCTCGAGATAGCTGTTGGGACCCCCACAAAACCAACTACAGCTTTGCCAAAAGAGAAGAAATGGGCAGTCTTTCTAGTCATCCTTCTTTAGGCCCTAAATGTGGACCTGATTCATAAAAAACAACAACAGACACCTCCCCCACTCCCCCCACCCCCCAAAAAAACAACTACATGTGAAAAACAAAAGATTATTATTCACTCCAACCGCTTCATCTCCCAATACATGCTTCGGGCTTCCTTTTATGTGTTCCCACTGCCCAGGCTAATGGTCTGGTTTCTGCTACAGCCACAGCTCTAGCCCTTCACGCCTCACTTCCATCATCCTGGAAGACAGTCTGGAAGCCTAATGGTGGGCATTGGGGATTTCAGAGGAGCTTCTTGGACTCCATTTGATCAGTGGCTTTGCCAAGGGCAGTGACCCCAGGAATAGTGGCAGGGAAAGATGGAACACGGTGGTGGCTGTCTGGTAGCTGAGATGCTAGTTTGTGACTCTTGGGTTAGTCTAAGTATCAGTGTGGAACTTGGTGTTTAGAGGAAAACTGGATTTAATATCTTGTTCTTCCAGGGCATGCTCCAAAATTCACACACTTTACAGAATGGTCTTATCCCAATAGTCGTGTCCTATTAACAACTTTTGCCAGAGGGGAGACTTTCTGGGCCAGTGGGAAACGATTTGGGGACCTGTTCTAGTCCCAGTTCTGCTACTGAGAGTCCTTTGGCCTTGGACAGGTTGTTTTGCTTCTCTGGGACTTGGCTTTCTATATAATGATCTAGTGCAGGTCCCATCTCACTCTGTCATCCTATGGCTTGCAGTTCTTTGTGTTATGGTTAGAGCAGAGGAAGCACACAGTGTTGGTCAGAACATCAAGGACAGCATATAGCATATTGGTCATATCAATTCTTTGAATCCCAGACCTCAAATCCATTATGGCAGTAGGCATAAATCATAAATAATTCCAGGCTACAACTCCCAGATTTCTTACAAGGATCAGAGCACTGACATTCTTTGGCAGATGAAAAAAGAAATTCAATTATCTGGAATGCAAAGAAAAAAGAATATTCTCTCTTGTTGAAAATCTTTCTGAAGGGCAGTAGCAGTTTCTTCTTGCTTTAGTAAGAACAGGGAACATAACAATATTTCTTCCATTATGGCTCTGCTCTGCTTCAAGATTAAGATTCTGAATATGAATGACCATCATGCATTCAGAATAGTATGCAGAGATATAAGTATGTAGAAGATTTAAGAGATTGGCCTGAATATACACTCTCCTAGGTGTGCATGGAGACATCTTTATCAATTACACCTGTGGTCTCAGTGAGTCACTTAAGGTTTCAATCTATCTCGTAAGAGTGGAATGACAAAAAAATTGGACTTAATATCTTTGGGGTGGGAGGTGGTGGTAGTGCTCCATTTCATTGAGTTATGGCTAATGAAGGCTCTAAGATGTTTAAAGAATCCAGAAACATAAAACATTTGTACTGTGTTCTGAGTATCAAAGGCTACAGTTGTTATTTATAAGACACTTGCTCATAAGCAAATGTTTTCAGATTCTGAGATGTAGGGACCAGCATGCTACATCAGCTCGACCCTCCCTATGCAGGCGCTCCTTCCTCAGGGTGGGACCTCGGGGTGTCCTGGTTTTATTCTATGTTATACAATTATTAATTAAAAGTGTGTATTTTAGCACCTTCTCTTGGTCCTCATTGTACAGTCTCAGCCCCCAGTGAGCTCCCAGGATTCAGGTAGAAAACATGGGACCAACCTCCAAGGCAAGAAAGAGGAAAAGAGGGTGAGAGAGATGACCAAGAAGAAAAGAAAGAAGGGATGAACTAGAAGAACAAAATAGTGTGATTAATTATGAAGAACTTGTGCTTAAATTTTAAGTAAGGAGACAAGAATTCAAACTTCAAGGACAAGAAGAGCACCCACCTACCTTCCAGTTTCAGGGTATGGAAGGTGGAGCTTTTCTTCCCGTGGGAATCATACGTTCTGGGTGTCAAAACCGAGGCATGTAGTTCATCCACTGGCTGCGTTGACTCAAGGGTTTCTTTGGTCATTGTAAAAAGTATGTCATAAAACCCTCTTCCTATCACAACACTGTTTCAGTTATGCAAAGATGGGTGTCAAAAAGGTTTTAAGCCTGAGCTACTCGTCTGAAGTAATTCAGAGTTAAAGCTGAGTTTCTTGATGACCCTGGGTGTTGGAGGCCTTTTGTGTGTTTTTAGGTAAGAAATGCAACTGACAGCCTTCATTCCCAGCTAACCAGCCAACTGACTAACCAAAAAAGCAAATCTCCCTCCCTCCTTCACAGCTGCACCCCTGCCAAATGCAGAACGTGTGTGTGTGTGTGTGTGTGTGTGTGTTGATTCTAGATGCAGCCATGTCCTGATTATTTCTGTGTGGCTTACTCATTTGATCAATTATCCAGACAGCTTACTACCTCTCTTGCCTACCTGTTAGCATCTTTGCCAATAATGAGAAAAGAGGGTCTCAAACTAGTTCATTTGACTACATATTAGCAGTTTTCGAATTAGTATTAATGGAGAGAAGGTTGAAACTAATGGATGAAATGAGAATTTTACTGACTGCTTGCATTTCAGTTGATTATGCCAGCCCTAACCCATGTTTCTATGGGTATGTGAAATGTTCTCTTTATTTCTGTACTTTTAAGTTTAAGACCAGTTCTGTCAAGTTGCTGAGACCCACCCTTGCAAGGTGGTGATGGTGATGTGCTATGCCTCCTGGCTTCATTCTAGGTAAATAAATCAACAATAATTCTTTTGAGCGGTTTACCTTTCTTTTATTTCCACTGTAGAAAAGTTCAGGTAGAAATATATCTGTCTATCTATATCATGGATTTTTTGTGTGAAAAGGGTAATGAAATACAGAATGCAATACATGGGTTATTCCCGCTATGAGTTAGTCTCTTTTATCTGTCTCTGACCAAAACAGATGTTGGCAGCCTTTCTATTCCAGCTCTCTAAGTCAGACTAAGACTATCAGTTCCGCTTAGAAAAGCTGTAGGGAAATGATTTAACTCTTTCAATAGACTCATACTAGTTTTTCCCTCTGTTCTTTTTTGTTATAATCTACAAATAAAATTAGAATGCATTTCTATGCAATAAAAAAAAGAAAAATAGCAATATTAAAATACATCATTACAACTCTAGAGGGAAGTGAATTTTTATTTAAGCACTTTCAAGAATTCTGACATTGAAAAGACATCTTTGCTCGAGGAGGCAGCTAAATGTGTTTCCAACTTACAGCCAAAGTCCATTTGCATAAAATAGGAAAAGAGCCATTTTTTTTTTTTTAATTCAGAAAAAAAATCTATCAGTGTGTGGCAGGATGCATCCTGCTAGGTTCTACTCTTTTCTGTAGAACTGACCATTGAAATAAGTCAGTATGTGATTGGTGCCACAGTAAAGCTTTTGTACGAGGATCTTACAACAGAATGTAAATTAAAGGATGTGGAAATGGAGGGACAACAAGGGAAAGAGAGGCTCAAAATATGGAAGGAAGGAAGATTTTTAGATTAAAAAAAAGTATAATAAACACATAGTATTCCAAAAATTTCTTATGGAAAGAGACAGGTTTTCTTTTAGATTTTAGCTTAAATTTTTTTCTAAGTTACTAAATAAAGACCTTTAAATATTTTCCAAACCATGCATAGGAGAGAGGAAAAGAAAATGACTTCTTAGACTCTAGGTAGTTTCACATAATTTATCTCACTTAATTCTCACCATTGTCCTCTGAGGTGGGTATTTCTCTCACTATTTTTCATACAGTACCCATGCCAGGGCACGTACATTAGACCCCAAGGTAGCTGGTTTTGTAGAATAATGCCTGTGCTGGCACACTCCCACCCTCTGCCAGCCCTCCCAGGAATATGGGAAATACAGGGCTGGGAGAGCCCCTGACTTCCTTGCCTGAACCCTTCCAACAAAGTCATCAAACAACAAGTATAATTTACTTTAATCCTTTCAGCAACCTGCAATGTAGGTGCTGCATTTTTTCCCCTTGATTTTCAGAAACTGGGGCTAAAGAGGTTGTTAGCCATCTGATATCACAGAGCCAGTAAGTGGCAGAATCTGATATTTTTTATTCCAGAGCTTAAATTCCTAACTATCTCATCTCAAAACTCAGCTCTGTTGGAGATTGTCCACTGTGCTCCCAGCCACTAAAGAAATGGGCCAGACCCTCCATTTGTCCAATAACCTGAATTCTGAGGTGAATCTGCTCCCCGGTAGCAGCTGTCAGCAGATAAGCCGTGTGACACTAGAAACTTCACAGAGAAGTATTTCTTGAGACGTGCAGCATTTCCTGCTTGTGATAGGTGATGGCCAAACTGTGACTTGCTGATTATGAAAGGGCCTACCACAGGGGCATTAAACATTGGAGGAACTCCTAGATGGCAGAAGTTCACTGACGTGCCCGGGTCACACAATGTGCATGATGTCAAAGCCCATATTCTCCTCCACACCCCATGAAAGTAAGGACTCAACTAGAAGGAGATAAGGACTCTTGGTTTCCCTAAAACTGACTAGAAAGCAAAACTGAGGTATCTTTAAATGAGGTGGCGGGTGGAGATGCGGGAGAGTGGTGAGTTTTCTAGATTCTAAGGGAGGAGTACAGAAGAGGCTGGAGGAATCTGTAGAGTCCCGACCACGTTAATGTCCATATGGTTAGTACCATGCTGGTGGCTCTGATAAGTCACACAGGTTATGCTATATGTCATATTGGCCATTAAAATGTGGGACAAGGGGGTTCAGGGTGTGAGATCGGTATAAGGAGGTCATAATTAGAGAGACCAGAGGCAATATATGTTCCAAAATAGGAGCTAATTTGTCAGTGACCCGGCTTTGGGTCAGGGTGGAATCAAGATTTGTAATTTATAAAATAGATCAGATCTTCAGCCTCCTACTGTACTGAAAGGTTGGGCTGTTTTTTGCTATAGTGTGTTTTGGATCTGTCACAGTGCTTTCAGTCAGTGAGAATCATTCTATGAGCTGAGAATCCTGCCCACTCTCTTTTGAGCAGGCCATGTGTCCAACACAGCTGTGCTGGCCCTTCAGGCAATTTGGATAACATCTGTTCTTCCAGCACACTGGCAAACCCCCATGTGGGGGATGTCGTCACAAAACAGACGGCTGCACATTTGTCACTGGATTGTTCTTTGTGTGTAGTCCTCACTTCTTCCTATGGATGACAACAAAGAAAGCGTCATGTGCCTACAGAACAACCACTTCCTGGCGACTGCACTAAAATTCAAATTTCTCATTGACATCATGTTTTGTGTTTCTGTTTCTCAGAATTCCTCCTCTTTTTTCCACAAGCGACACCTGTCCTGTTCTAGGAGCTGGGGATACAGCAGCGACTGAGACAGGCAAGTTCTCTGCTCTCAAGGAGTTTGCAATCTGGTAGGAAGATATTTTTCAAAGCAAACAAAATAACGGGATGTTCTAGCGGGTGCTTGGAGATCTGCTGTAGAGGGTTGGTGGGATAAGGCTCCTCTTGAGGAGCCAGCGCTCAGGCTGAGACAGGATTCACCAGACGGAGTGGCCAGGAGAAGACCTGGCAGTGCATTGTGTGCAAAGAGAACACGAGTCCTAAGAGGAGGACAAGCTGGTGGGTTCCTGCAGCAGAACGGAGTGTGGGTCCGTGAACATGGTGGAGAGAGAGAGGAAATGAGACCGGAGAGCAGGCAGGGCACAGATTGTGTGGAACACTGGAGGCCCTAAGAAGGAGTTTGGATCTTGTTCTAAGCATCCCGAGAAACACTGGAGACTTTCAAGTGCAGGAATAACATGCTGTGGTGAATACTTTAAGGAGAGCACTATAGCTGTTGCTGTGTGTAGGGTGTCAAGAATGGGAACAGGTGACTAGATGGAAGTCATTCAGGTGAGATGACAATGGCTCGGACCAGGGTGATAGCAGTGGTTAGATTTGGGGTTGAAGAGACAAGATACTTACTGATGATAATGAGATGGGCAGAGTGAGGAGTGTTACTTTCAAGGATGGGGTGAGGGTAAAATCCAGTTCTGTTTTGGCCACAAAAGTCTTGAGATGCCTGTTAGATATACCAGTGGTGAGGCAAGTTGGGAGTTGCTTAAATGTGTCTGGAGTTCAGGGCTGGAAACACAAATGTGGATTCCTTTACAAATTTGAGCCTGCCTCAGTTACAGTGAAAATAAAATCATTTAAAAATCTGGATGGATCCTAGAAAACAAAAACTTGGGAAATGACATTTTTAGAAGAGGCAAGTGGTTACATTATTTTGATTGCAGTTTTTGCATGAGCATGCATTGATGTATGAGGCACATATAACCTGTACTATATCAGCACAGATTATAAAAGACGAGTAAGTCCGAATACCTGGGCCCAAGGAACTCACAGCCTCGTGGACAACATTCACACACAGACACACACACACATGAACCAACACTTGCAAGCTACTTCTTTGCCCTGAACTGTACAGAAGCCTTGCACGTCACCTTCTTAGATAATGAATGTGGAGGAGATCCTGTGTCTGATCCTTCAGGTCAGTCAGCCCTGGGGTTGGAGGGATGACGTGCTGCAGACGGATCACTCTTGGGTGCTAACGTGGTGTACAAGGAACATGGGAAAGATATGTCTGTACAGGAGACCAAAGGAGTCCCTAAGCGATCACAGAGGGCTCAGGGAAGACTTCACCCGAGGTCATGTTTGGGATGCGTCTTGAATGAGAAATGGGAGTTTGCCAGGGGGCGTGGGAGGAGTTGGAAGACTGTTTCCATCAAAGGAGTTTTCCAGAGGGAAGGTATGTCCTGGAGAAAGGCAGCCAAACAGTTTCTCATCTGCGAACACACTGCCCTGTTGGACACACAGGTCAGGAGATCTTTGCTAGGTTAATGGAATTGTTCTTTTACCTTTGAAATCCGCCAGGCTTCCAGTGTTTCATTTATGCATTAAAAATCCCAGATCATTGCATTTACCTGACTTGTGGTGACAGGAAACACATTTTCATTTCAAGCTTTGACTGGAGAGTGTTCTTCCCCACACCCTCCCATCTCCCATCATAGAGAGAAGTGACAAAAACTGTGCAGAAGTGGATGATTGTCGCAAACTATAACCTGTTTCCTTTTATGTAAAAAAAATCCAAAATGATAACTATAGGTAATTTCTACAGTGCAAAACCTCAGTCTGTTCACCCTCTCACCTACAGCGAGTTCATCTGGGAGTCGGGTACTGCAACCTGGTGCCTTGTTTTTAAACAGACTGGTGCTCTCTTCACTTTTTTTTTTTTTGCATTTATAACAAAATGCCTTTCGGTCATTTCTCGGACATAGTTTGTAGTGGCCGTCTCTTCCCGGCATACCCCTTAATGCCAATTTCTTCCTCTTCACTTTAATGACTCAACACAGATGTTGGATTAAAGATGGAAAGAGGTTGAGAGTAAAAGGGGATGCTAGTAATAATTACAACAGGACAACAAGCATACCCTGAGTCTGTCCTGGGCAATATCACCAGTGACCCACATGACCATTTACTGCCTGGCGGGGGGGGTGGGGGGGGGTGGGGGGGGGTGGGGGGGGGTGGGGGGGGGGGTATCTTCTTACCTAAGCATCCTGACCCAATTTGATAGAAATAGGGTTAGGACCTACAGTCTTCAGAGTAATGCTCTGTTTGACATTTTGGTAAAGTCTGGGGAGACTCACAAGTATTCTAAGGCAAGAATTTGATGAATCTCCCAAATGGACACATTTTATGGCTCCCCAGCTTTCTCTGCAAACCTTCATACATGTTAACCAACCTGAATTAAAAATGTATTCCTCACTTTATGGCCATTTAATTTAATTTATTTTTTTCAATCTTTATTGTTGAGATTATTACAGGTGCCTCTTTTTTTACCCCCCATAGCTCCCCTCCATCCAGTTCCCACCCCACCCCAGGCCCTCGCCACCCTATTGTCTGTGTCCATAGGTAATGCATACATGCATGTAAGATCTTTGTCTATTCACTTCCCGCCCCCCCCCCCCCACACCCTTCCCTCGGAGAATCCCATTTTCATGCCCCTGATTCTATTCTGTTCACCAGTTTATTCTGTTCATCAGATTTTTTATTCATTTGAGGAAGAAGAAGAAAAAGGTAGAGATAAAAAATTATGAACAACAAAGTGACAACAAATACATATCTATCAACAAGTGAATCTAATTTATTTTTTATATATTTTTATTGATTTCAGAGAGGAAGGGAGAGGGAGAGAGAGATAGAAATATCAATGATGGAAAGAGAATCATTGATTGGCTGCCTCCTTCGTGCCCCACACTGGGGATCGAGCCAGCAACCCCAGTACGTGCCTAATTGGGAATTGAACCATGACTTCCTGCTTCATAGGTCAATGCTCAACCACTGAGCCATGCTGACCAGGCACTTTATGGCCATTTTAAATAAAGAAATAATTTTTTAAAAAAAGTAATTAAACAGAGATGAGGCTAACACTAATAGAGGATTCTAAAGCTGGACATTGAGTGAGGTGACCATATGTTTCTATTTGCCCAGGACAGACTCAGTGTATGCCTGTTGTCCTGTTGTAATTATTACTAGCATCCCCTTTTACTCTCAAAAGTTGTTGCACTGTGTATAGTAAATCAGTTGTCCCAATTCTGACAGTATGGTGGATTGCCCTAGGGTAGTCCACCCTGTCCCATCACCAGCTTATGTGGTCTGTTAAGAACTCCAGCCTGGCTGCAGAATTACAAACCATATGGCAGAGACCATTGAGGTGGCTCCCCCATGGTCTGCTACGATTAGATGATCTGCAAATGTCAAGGATTTCCAGGATTTAAACACCCACTGAGCCACATCTGCCTACCACTAAGCAGTTCTGCAGTCCTTCAGCGGGCAGACTCCCACTTTGTTCAGAAGATTTCACCAGTGTTTGGGGTTACTTCCTATCACCACGTTTTTACAGCATCAGAACCTAGCCTGAGTAGCTTTTTTTTTCCTTTCCCGCTCACAAGCTGTACTGTTACTAGAGTGTGCTTCTTAAAACAAAGAATGTGTAACTCATTAAATGCCTTCAAGAAAAAGGAGATGTAAGGGTCTAATTTTATTGACTGACATGGATGGCAGAGACACACAGCCTGCTCACATCCTTTGTAAAGTTGAGATTCAGAGACACTTCTTCACTCCCCCTCCCGCCATAGGAAGAGACGCCATCGCACATGTTTATTGACTGGTAGATCCAAAGATCTGTGGGCCATATGCATGCAAGTAAAACAACACAGACCTTGACAGAAGATGCTTCTTGTGAGATGTGCTTGGGAGATTTTTCTCTATCCAGAGCTGGTGCGACTTACATCGTTGATCAGTTGGCCTCAAAGACCTAACGGGTCATCTTGTATCCTCTAGGCAGGACAATGTTCACACCAACTCAGAAATGCTGTCTCAAAATACAAAAATAGGATAAAATACCCACTCCCCCTTAGTAACACATTTCATTCTACTCAACATCTCACCTCATTTTTATGCACTTTAATCCCCAAACTTCTTAATCTTGATGGATTACGTGCTTAAAGGAGCAAGTGCTTGCAGTCAATCTAATACTAACAGAACCATCACAACAATAGCAAACACACAGAACTTACGACATGCCAGGTACTGGCTCAGCATTTCACCTATAGGAACACATATAATCCTCACAGAAACCTAATGGGGTAGGCACTGTTAGTGCTGTTATTTTACAGGCAAGGAAACTGAGGGTCAGATTCTGGCTCCAGAGCCTGTGTGCTTCCACGACATGTCAGTATTCTAGAAGGCACTCAGGGAACTGCAGCTGACAAGAAACATCTGTCAAGTCCAGTGTTGCTCTGCTCGCATGCACATGGTCGACAGGTCCTTGTCTTCTGCTTGTCTATAGCCATCCTTATCCTTTAAGAACAGGGTCACATCTCTGCCCTCAGCTTTCTTCTCTTGAGACACAACATATCTAAATTCTTTTATGTCTTTCATTGTGAGGACCGTATCCCAAACATTTCATCATTTTGGTTGTTCTCTCCAAGAGCCCCAGAAAATGCTTCACCTGGTACCTTCAGCCCTATCCTACTTCAGCCTCACCGGCTAATGAAGAAGGGGGTTCTTGTTAAGGTTTAGGAATAAACAGGGGACTAGAAACAGACTCTGCTAGAATCCCCAAAGCCATAACCCATTTAGCCAGGAGAGCAAGGCAACCATGATTCCCTGATGCCTTTCTGTGACCAATGCTAGGTAAGTCGCTTAGTTTTTTAGAAGGAGAGATCCACACTAACACAATTATAATCCTAGTTAAAAATCACCCTTGGTCACCTGGGAAAGTATGCTAGTAGGAGACGTGAATGCATGTACCTTAAGCAAATAAACAGATAAAGGAGAAACCATACCATGACTACAACTGGCTGCCGCACTATTTTGAAACCTCTCCTGCCTTTAGTAAATGTTGTAAGATAATTGATGGTTGTGTTTTTTTCCTTGTTTCTTGTGGTATTGTGGTCTTCCTCCTTAGAGGACAGTCATCCTTTTAAGTGGGATCCAACAACCTTCCTCAAAGGTTGGAATTCAAAACTGAGCCAAAACTACTTTGAAATGATATTTAATATCAGGTTGTCAGGGTTTTGGAATATGAAGGAGTCTGCAAGGAGGTTACTTGCTAGTTACATTATTTGATTTTGTGTGAATTCCACGTCCATTCATAAGAAAAATTTAAATAACCAGCACACAGACTGCACATAATAGTTGTCCCCCAAATGTTAGTTTCTCGCTCTACTGTATGCTAATTTGCGCTTCCACACTTGTTAAAAATGCCATCTGGCATTCTCCAATTCACATTTCATGTTTGGTCTAGATTGTCATATGAGATGTAAACATGAACAAATGACAGCTTTCATGGTGCCCAGTTTGAAGTGACTATTTCTGAAGACCGATGTTTCTCAAGGTGGGATATGTGTCTTTTGGTTGGTTCACATATGCATGTTGTTAGGTGGTATACAAAGACCTTTAAGAAACATTTTATTAGCTGTATATTTACTTAATGTGTATTACAGGAACTTATTCCAGCCTACCAAATAATTTCATGAGTAATATTCCTTAAGATGAGGCCGAAGACAAAAGTAGACTTGAAAGAAAAATTAGAGTAAATATGTCTATAGTTCAATATGGCAAGACTTTTGAGGGAGAGTCATAAATGTATGAAGTTTGGGATGCACCAATATAGGACAATTTGGTACGCAGGGGCTCTGTTTTCCTTGGTTTATAGACGGCTGTAGATAAGTGCCAAGACTCTTACTGCTCCTATTTCGATATCTTCTAGGTTTGTCTTTAAGGCTCAAATGTTCCTGCCCATTCTTGAGTCTTGGTCTTGTTCTTTCCTACCCTTGGAATGCCCTTTACAAATCTCTGCAGCTTTTTAATTTACTCTTGTTACCATTTTAGGTGATATCTTCTATAAAGCCATTTTCACCCAGGCAGTCACTGAGCATTTGGTTTTTCTGTTACCCTGACTCAGACACTCTCTCCTCCCCGGCCCCTGGCACAGCGCTGCTCATAGCTAATCTATGTGATATGCTGGGTGTGGAATAGCCTGGCTTTCTACGGGATGATCAGTCTGGGGCAAAACCAATTCAAGCAAGTCACAGATCAAAGTAGACTCAGAATTTGTTATTAGTTCTGCTCATAAATATTCTTCCTGCTATTCATCAGTCCAATCTAAGAAAGCTCACATTCTCTCATATTACAAATTATATCATCAGTCATCTGGGAACAATAGTGTTCATTTTTAGGTGGCTTGCTTCTTCATTAGTCAAAATCCCAATTTCATTTATTATTCTTGATTCTGGATTTAGATAAAATTACAAAGTCAAAGGCTACATGCATTTTAAATTTTGATATTTTGCCAAGTTGTCCTTGAGAAAAGTTGCACAATATCTCCCACTGTACACTTGATGACTTGCTTGCTGTAATTTTTGATGTGTAGGTTACAAAAGGATACTTCAGCCTGGCTGGTGTGGTTCAGTGGTTGAGCATCAACTCTGAACCAAGAGGTCATGGTTCAATTCCAGGTTAGGGCATATGCCCGAGTTGCAGGCTCTATCCCCAGTGTGGGACGTGCAGGAGATAGCTGATCAGTGGTTCTCTCTTATCATTGATGTTTCTATCTCTCTCTCCCTATCCCTTCCTCTCTGAAATCAATAAAAAAAATTTTTTCATTGTTGTGTTAATTTGCATTTTTAAATTGTGAGTGATGTTTATAAAATTGTGAGAAGTTTTTCCTGTTTGTCCTTTTTTTTTGTCTTTTTGACTTCTTCCCTCCCTCCTTCCTTCCTTCCTTCCCTCCCTCCCTCCCTCCCTCCCTCCCTCCCTTTTTCTTTCTCTCTTTCCTTCTACTGATTTATAAGAGATCTTTTTGTACGTATTGCATCTAAGCAGTATGTATTGCAAATGTTTTATTCAAGTTTGCCTTTTTACTTTATTTTTGCTATTGTTTCCCACCAAAGTTTTAAATTTTGAGACAAATTTAATAGGTCAGTGTTTTCTTGTTTCTGGGTTTTATAGTTTCCTTAAAAAGACCTTCCCTCAGAAATGTTTTAAGTATACCCATTTTAAAATTCAGATTTCTAATTTTTAAAAAGGTGTTCTATCTCTGACATGATGCGTGGAGCAAGCAAGGAGAGCCCCTACCTCTGGCCTCCCTGGGTGGCCTCCCGCTCCCTCGGCCTTGTCATTCTGTGCATCCCTTGGCTTTGGCTTCAGCTCCTGATCCCTGCCTGGGCCTCACTTGTTTGGATGGCCTCTTACAACCTGCTTATTGGGCCTACAGGCCTCAGTCCGGTGCAATGCTGTTTGTTGAATGAATGCACCATAGGGCCTATATTAAAGACTACAGAACCTGGGGCAAAATAATCGTTAACCATTGATAATTCTAAGTGTTGAGTTGAAATAGTCTTTTCTCATAGTTCAAGAATGGTTAAGTAGTTGAGGTTGCTGACAGTAAGGTCAAAATCAATTTTTAAAATTCTAACAAGACACTATAAACAAACTGAAGAATATATATTTAGCTACACTCTATTTTACAATATTTGAAAAGATTCAATTATAAGCAATTCCTTTTAAAAAGTTGCCATTGCTGTCTGGGATATAAGATGCTTGAAGTTTGAACTTCGACCTTTTGCCAGGAACCATAATAAGGAGCTTTGCCAGAGGTCGCTAGCAGGTGTTCCCACACTGTCTCCTACCGCATTTCTGTGCATTTTCTCACAGTCTCTTCCTTCTCACCAAATGCTCGCCATGTGACATTCATACACAGTTGTACTTGTTTTTGTGGGATTCTCCCCCCCATCTATCACAAAACAAGTCAAGTCATGGATAAACTATTATAGACATATTTTTATCGCCCATTAGGCTTGGTTCTTTTTGCCAAACAGTAGATCAGTATTTGTAAGGTATCATGATAAGCTACTAACTAGCAATGCCTCTATTTTCTTTGAAGATCATTTAAATCTGGCCATTAAGAAATGAGAACTATTTTATGAAGACCTCACTAGGAAATTCCATATCATGTTGCAAAAAAATCCACCGTAATAGTTGATAGCATCCACTGTAGGGAAATTGATATACTTAATTTAAATATGTTAGGCTATATTTTAAATCCATAGTCTCTTACTGTACCTTCAAATGAAATGGAAAAAAAAAAAAGAACTGGGCTCCATCATCTGAAATCATTGGTCACAGACTTGGAGCATTTATTAAGTCTTGTCAAGTGGTGTGCTGGAACTAGATGACACCAACTCGGGAATCACAAATGTGCGCATCTCTTCCCAACTATGTGTTTAGCGACCTCATGCTAATAGCCTGAAATTAGCCATTAGGGGAGTATTTACACAATGGAAATTGGAAAATACTATACATCAACCAGGGCTTTATTTTCCTGAGAGCCATTTTACCAGCACACCACTGGTTTCCAGATACATACATCTTACAAAGGGTAGTGAATAACAGGCTACTACTTGAATAATTCACTTTCTGTGTCAATATTACTAGGTATCTAAAGGCTTAAGTAACTAAAGTCAACAGTTTGTCTTTAATTATAGAATTATTACCTAGTTCTTGACTTAGCAAGTGTAACTTAGCAATAAAATTTCAACTGGAAAAGGCAATAAAATTTTTGTAGGCCTGTCTCCTACCCTATGAGGAACCTCTACTAGAGGATAACTATTATTTTTGTCTACCCTGAAACTCTTCCCTCTTTTTCTGATTGATAATAGCATCTTGATTTTTTCCCTTGGCAACTCTTAGTCCACATGGCTTCAGAGGGAGGGATTGTTGACTCCACGTCCACTCTCCTCTCTTGCTCTCAGGATGTGCATATGATCCAGACTTGACCAGAGAGAGAGCCTCTGACCACCACAATTTGTGCAGAGGTGAGCATGTGACTTAATTCTGGCTAATGGGATTGCTGCATTCCCATGAACATACCAATTGATTAGGGGAGGCATTTGACCCAAGGTACAGTGAAGTCTAGCAATTGCTTGTGCTACCAAGAATAAGGAAACTGTTTCCACCTCTGTTGCTTCGTTGGTGTAGTGTAGGACTAAAGCTCTACGTTGCCATCTTTGCCACCATCTCAGGATAACCTGCCCGAGTATGAAGCCAACACAAAGGCAGGTGGAACTGAGTAATAGAGATTCCTAATGATATCATTTGTGTTTCTGGATCCATCTATGCTAAATCAATAATTACATTGAGACATTTTATTTACTTTTGGTTAAATCATTTAAATTTTTGTCACTTGCAATTGAGAGCTCTCACTAATATCATTTATTTCTGTAATAACTCTAATGAAACTCAGCAGCCAACTTTTGAATGCATCTAGAGATAGGGCCCTCACTATTTTGTGATGTAATTCATTTCTTTTTTGATGATTCTGAATGTTAGAAAGTTTTACACTGATCCCAAACTTATCTCCTCTCATTGGTCCACTGTGTGTTATCAAGGGCAGCACTTGTAAGCGTACATCTTTATCTGCCTTCTTGCCCTTCACAAACTCTGAGTTAATTATCATACTTCTGCTAAATCTTCTCTGGCTAAACATACTTAGTCTCCTCAAAGTTCCTACATGATTTTTATCTTTCTAGTCATAATCTTCTGGAACACAACAGTTGGTCAACATCTTTTTTTTTTAAAGTAGCATACTCATAAACCTAGTATTTTTCACAAGATTGAACAGAGTAGAGACGGATTATTATCCTGTTCTACCTGCAGGACTGACTATAGGTGAAATGCTGAAGGGGGGATATATATGGTGAAGATGTGGCTTCCACCCTGGCCAGCGTGGCTCAGTTGGTTGGGTGTTGTCCCATGTACCAAAAGAGTGCCCATTCGATTACAGTCAGGGCACATGCCTAGGTTTCAGGCTTGATCCCAGTAGGGGGCATGAAGAAGGCAGCAGATCAATGTTTTGCTCTCACATTGATGTTTTTCTCTCTCTCTCCCTCTCCCTTCATCTCTCTCATAAAAAATATCTTTAAAAAAAGATTTGGCTCCCATTTCTATTTTTATTTATACTTCTATTTTCATTATTCCACCCCTTCAGGGTTTTTTTCACCTCAGGGGGTCCTCTTACCTTTTGTCCCCTTCTCTTTCTACCTCACCACTGCTGCCTCCATGCACCTCCACGCCGCCCCCAGCCCCCAAGCTGCTCCTTATTACAACAAACAGTAAGAAAAGAATTTGACTCTTATACAGGGTGTCCCGAAAATATGAATACACACACTTTGAATAATTATAAAGGCAGTGTTTATTAAAATACATTTTATTTTAAAAATTGAGCTATCAGCTGTTAAAGTTTATATACATTTTTTTCTGGCAGGGGGGTGGGGGGACACCCTGTTTAAGTTAATGTGCCACTTCTCTTCAGGAGTGTATATTTTCATATCCATAGATAAAGCCTTGTTTAATTTGAGCCAAAGAACAAACACTCCAATTATGGCGTTTTAGCTGTTGTTGAACCATATTGGGAAGGTGCTGTCTTGAAATGGTGTTTCAGGCCCCTACTTTGTTCATAGACTCTTTGACATCCTTCAGCCTCCAGCAGCCTGCTGCCACACCTACTCTCACACTCACAGCCTGCTTTCTGAGCTGGTGACATTCTTTTTCTTAAAGAAGCAGAAATACTTCTTGTTCTCAATGGAGGACAGATTAGAAAAAACAAAAACTTGAAAGCCGGCTTCATTTCTCCCGTGAAATGCACAAGGCCCTCCTATCACTGGGCCAGAGATGATGCCAATGTCCCAAATATTATCTGAGATAAGAATGAAGGTTACATATTTTATACATTGCAATCCCTTTGTGATCATATATTTGGGTCATTTCAACCACTAAGTTCAACTCCTTAGGTTTGACCAGTCAATCAATCCATCTGATACTATCATTTAAATGATGGAAAATAGTACATCAGTGCCTTTATTTTCATGTCAGAGATGTAGATTCTCTCTGATTTTAGCATTCTTTTGATATTGCTAATAAGGGTTTTATGTCTGTTTGATTTTTTTGTGGTTGTTGTATCCCGGCGACTAGCCCAATTCCTGGTTCTCCAGAAAAATTTTGCAGTTGTTTATAAAAAATTAGCATGTAAATAAAAATATTCAGAGCAATATCACAAAGCTAAATACAACTGCTGCTCAAAATTTTAGTTCTTTAGCAAGTTTAATGGAGTTTTTCCATAAGGCCTATTTATGAAGGGAAATTTATGATAATGCGGGCCCATCTTGTACTAAATCCCAGGATAGTCATTCTTAGTGGAAGCAGAAAGACTTCTTTATAATACGGCTTTTCCCTGCGTCAGTGTGCCTTGGAAGGAGACCACCAGGTCAGCATCATAGTGGCATCCCTGTGTACACACACACACTGATTTCCTCAAGCAATGGAGGATTTTCACCAAGCTGGCTTCTCAAAAATCAAAATTTATTTTTCCTCTCGGTCGGTTTACGTGTTAAGAATCCTTTCCAAATCACTTCCCAGTCTCTCTCCATGAAACCGCCACTGCTCCATGGAAACCTAGGATACTTGATGGAGTGAGTGAGATACAATGATAACTCCCTCTGTCTATTTTCTCTTTTGAATAAACAGGTCTTTTCTAAGGGCGCTGCTGGTGGTTTGATCCTTGGCACTTACTCTCCTCAAAAACGTGTCTTACAAGGGCAAGAGTAGAATGAGCACCTTTCAGAGCCCTTTCTGTTTGTTTAGTTTCTTGATTACATGAAGTGCATTAAAACCAGTCCAAGGCCCATTAACATAATTTTCATGCATGTTAGTTCTGGCAAAACACACTAGGCAGGAACTGTATGATAAATGAGATAAATAATTTTGATGGAGCAGTGAAATAAAATAAACTTTTGCTGTTTAAGAAAACAAACCATGACTAGTGGTGTGTATGGGGATTAGTTTGTGTTGGGGTGGCATTCTGAGGGTGGCCTCGCATCCTTAGAATGTTCTGGGGAGAAAGAGCCGCTGTCTAAATCCAACAAGGTCTAGTTGTAGCTTTAACACAAGACATTATGAAGCCCATTAGCCTTTATTTAGGGCTTGATTACTTAGGTGATGGATTATGTGAGGGTCCCTGTTACCTCCTTTCCTTGGCTGCCTATTAGCACTTTGCCTAAAGAATGGTCAAGGACAGACAGAAGATACGAAATTTGTATAAGTTCACATTAGAGTTATTAACACCTTGGGGAAGAAATCGTTGGGGCTGAGTAGAATCTTTTTAACAAGTTTCATTTTGTATAGTTAGCAGATTACAGTTTGTTGGCTGAGCTGGCCATGCTGAAAGTATCTATCAGAGTTAGTAGTAGAATAAGGTTCATAGGGCCTTGGCCAAATACACAGTCTTCTTATTAGCTAGGCCTGGAAAACACTCTTCAAAATGATACTACAGTCTGTGTGTCCCCCAGTCACGAAAGCTAGAAAGAACTTCAGCTGAGGCCTTGAGAGTTTGAGTTTTTTCTTTTCAGATTTTTAAAATGGAAATAAGGTGAATTGTTTCACAGTGTCTATTGTTCTGATGTCACCTGGGTTTGTGTCATCGAGACCTCCTCCAGTGCAGACCAGTGTTTCTTAGATGAAAGAAGGAAAATTCCACGCAAGTACGCATGCCCTGGCAGAAGACGGTGAAATGGCACTTGTGTATGTTTGGGATTTTCTTTTTACTCCTTAAAGACTGAGCAACTCAGAGAAACTCAGGCTAGAAAGCAAGTAAAGTCAATGAGATTATTGGGATGATTTCTGGATTTCATGAGGCCTTGCCAGTGCTGCCATCGTAGCATCGTTAATAACTGTGAACTGGTTACAGACCACACGTGACCGGAAGCCCTTGAATTTCTGCTTTCAAACCCGTGGAAAAGTACAGCACCGTATCTCTGCCATCTACATCCCATTCTATCCTGTCTAAGAGACAACACACCTTCTACCCTAATAAAGTCCTCATCATCTCAATAGTCTGTAATGTTGATGCTGGGAAAAGGTGGCAGCATGATAGCATGATTCTGGGGTTTTCCTAACTTTTCTGCAAAAAAACATGGAGCGAATTGTATATAAATTACATTTCAATAAATCTGTAGAAAATATATGTGTCGGAAAATATATATATATATCAGAAAGCTCAGGATTCTGAATTATAGAGAAAAACCCAGAGCAACTAGATCATAAACCCAATATCCATGGACAACATGTATTAAAAAAAACAACAAGGGAACAAGGTAAACCAGTGAACCCTAAATATGAGCCAGAAGACTAAATATGAGCCAGAAGACCAGTACTTTTCTGGCATCTGTGTAAGAGAAAACAGAAGGATGCAACGGGGTTGGATTTGATAAATATGAGAATGGAAGAACCCATAGTAGATGAAACTGGGAACTAAAGCAGGTCAATTTGATAACAACAGCTGAGATGGTCAGGTGTTTGCCTACCTCAATTGCTGGTGATACAAGTTTCCCACATTAAGGCTTAAAGTGACTGGATCAGTGTAACCTCTGGGAGCTCTTGAAACTGACCCACCAGGGCTCTCTTCCAGCAGAGAGTGTCACACTGAGGAGATGAAGAAAAGAGAAGGTTCACATAAAAGTGGACGGGTGGGAAAACCAGAGCCAGGAAGTACTAGCTGCTGGTCTGTGTGTGTAGCAGATTTTATTTTTAGAACAGTTTTAGATTTACAGAAAAAATTAAGAAGACAGTCCAGAGTTCCCATATATTCCCCACCCAGTTTTCCCTATTATTAACTTCTTTAAATCTGTATTAGTATGATACAGTAGTTATAATTAATGAATCAATATTAATACGTTATTATTGACTTATGTCCATACTTTATTCAGATTTCCTTAGTTTTTACCTAATTCATTTTTGTGTTCCAGGGCCCATCTAGGACACCACATTACATTTAATTCCTTAGGAGAAATAGGAGGTGAAAAAGAGAAAAAAAATTAAAGTTCAAAAAGAAACAATTAAATAAATAAAAAAGATTCAAGACAATGAGAGAGATACTTGAAAATAGGCAAAGAAAAGAAAATATGTGGATAAGAGGAGTCCCTAAAGAAGAAAACCGATGCACGTCTCCTTGGGCTCCTCTTGGCTGTAACAGGGTATCAGACTTTCCTTGTTTTTTGATGACCTTTGCAGTTTTGAGGAGTATTTGTCAAGTATTTGTAGCTTCCATATATATTTTTAAACAATCTACAAAAACAACAGAGGGGGGATCGCTGTGAATTAGAAAAGTCTTGTGAACCAAGACTCTTCCTAAAAGTTCAGAAAAACTAATTTTACATAAAAAATTGTTAACAGAAAATCCTTGAGGTCAAATTCTATATAAAGTTACTTTAAGAAAAAGAGGATTGAGAACAGATATAGGCAATAAAAAATACCAGAAAGATAGATGCAAAAATTATAAAACTATAATATACTACTTTTTTTGAAAAGCAAAATATTTTAAAATAATTATTCAAAACATGAAGAAACAACAATTTGAAAAACTCAGAAGTCAGGGAACAGGCATCAGAAATAAACTATACTAATAAAAGGGTAATATGCTAATTAGACTGGATAGACTGGATGTCATTCCGGGTGCCTGTAGCCGGCCAGAGGCGGGGAAGCCTGGGTCCCGGGTGCCTGCGGCTGGCCAGAGGGAAGGAAGCCTGGGTCCAGGTTGCCTTTGTCTGGCCGGAGGAGGGAAACCTGGGTCCCAGGTGTGGGGGCCTTAGGGGCGATCAGGCAGTCGAGTGGTTAGGGGTGATTAGGCAAGCAGGCAAAGGCGGTTAGGGACAATCAGGCAGGCAGGCAAGCAGTTAGGGGCAATCAGGCAGGCAGGCGAGTGGTTAGGGGCAATCAGGTAGGCAGGCAGGTGAGCGGTTAGGAGCCAGTGGTCCCAGATTGCAAGGGGGATGTCCAACTGCCAGTTTAGGCCCTAAACTGGCAGGGATCAGACCTAAACTGGCAGTTGGACATTCCCTGAGGGGTCCCAGATTGCGAGAGGGTGCAGGCCGGGCTGAGGGACCCCACCCCTCATGCACAAAATTCATGCACCAGGCCTCTGGTTTAAAATAAAAGAAAAACAAAGGCTAAATTAGAAAAAAATGAAAGTGAAAGAGTGAATTAACATATAATTCCTTAAGAGAAATAGGAGGTGAAAAAGAGAAAAAAATTAAAGTTCTAAAAGAAATAATGAAAGAAAGAAAAATATTCAAGACAATGAGAGAGGTATTTGAAAATAGTCAAAGAAAAGAAAATATGCAGATAAGATGAGTCCCTAAAGAAGAAAATCTATGCTCAGGAATACAAAATTTCAGAAAATGTTTCTGAAATATAAAAAAAATTTTTAAAAAACATTTCAAAAAGAACACTGTGCTCCTTCGAATATTAACCCAGAATGACAAACACCAAGAAAAATCTTGTAAAATTACTGAACTTTAATAAGAATCCTAATCCTTTGTGTATATAGGCAAAGAAAACATATGACATTTAAGGAAAATCCAATTATATTATCATCAGACTTTACAACAGCAATGCTTTATGACAGAAGAAAATGGTATAAAATACTTCAGACACTCAAGGAAAGAAAATGTGTGCCAAGATTTTGTATCTAGCAAAGCTGACTTTCAAATAAAAAGGCACAAAAACTTGGAATCAACATAGAACAACTTTAAATATTGACCCATGAGCCTGTAGAAATTTCATTGTCCTAGATTTGTATTGGAATACCAGTAGGAACTTATGAGGTGTGGTATTTAAAATATATATATATCCCTAGCTGGTTTGGCTCAGCGGATAGAGCATAGGCCTGCGGACTCAAGGGTCCCAGGTTCTATTCCGGTCAAGGGCATGTACCTGGGTTGTGGGAACATCCCCAGTAGGGAGCGTGCAAGAGACAGCTGAATCGATGTTTCTCTCTCATCGATGTTTCTAAGTCGCTATCCCTCTCCCTCTCCCTTCCTCTCTGTAAAAAAAATAAAAATAAAAATAAATAAAAATAATATATTTTTAAAATGTATATATTTTAAATGAATGAATAGATCCAGGCATTAAATCAGTGGCTGCTTCCATCAAAAAAAGTGAAAAACCAGATGTTATATGCTTCTTGATGGAAAAACACAACACCATCCAGAACTTTGCCAGAGTCTGATCCAGTCCCGGGACCTGACGGCCCATTTGCAGGAAATACCAGGGATGGAGGAACATAACGAACTGCAGGCACCAAAGGTATGCAATCAGCAAAATCCAGCCTGTGAGAAACTAGGGCTAAATAGCCTGATGTTTGTTTTGTTTTTAAAGATAAATTATAAGAAAAAAATTAAGGCATAGAGGATAATTGGTAGATTAAAAGAGATTGAAAATATATATCAGATTTTAAAGATGAGCAAAATTAAATGACAATGTCTTAGGACAGACACTTGTGTGATAAAATCAGAAAGAATCGAAAGGAACTGATTGCTCTTAATCTCAGGATAGTGGTTATTTCTGGAGGGAGGAAGGGGCTGTGATGGGCTGTGGCCTCCATGGGGCCTGCTGGGTGGCTGGCAAAGTTCTATTTCTTGACCTGAGTGGTGGTTACAGGCTCTTTACCTGATAATAACCCACTACCCCTTTCTTTTGTTTTTGTGGGGGTTTTCTGTTATTTGTGTTTAATTTTACATTTTTAAAGGTGTCTTTTTAAATTTAAGTTTTTTAAAAGGTGTTTCTAAAGAACTGTTCCTGATTTTGAGTTCCTTGAGCATTCTGATGAAAGTACTCCCCAGAAAAACTTACCAACATCTGAATACTTTTTGTAGAGTCAGGGGACCTATGTACAGTTCTGGCACCCTCTCCTTAGCCCCACCCCACTGGGAACCATGAAATCCAGATGAAGAACTCCTGTTTAAATATGTTTTTCTCAGAGGAAGAATAAGTTGAATGCAGACAAAATCATCGTGAGCTGCAATGTTCTCTTTGTTTTCACATAAAGAGGGAGTTCTCACATTTGGAGTCTGTGAATGAGCTGCAAGGAGCCTGAGAAGCCCCTGAAACAATATGACACATTTTTGTGTGCATATATGAGAATTTTTCTGGGGAAAGTATGACATGCTTTTCTCAGTTATCAAAGTGGTTGGGACCTCAAATGGTCAGGAGTCCTTGACAAGAGCACCTGGAGAAGCCGTGTGTCCCCCCTGCTGCTGGACCGCGGCCTTGGCAGAGGATGCTTCCTGTGCCTTCAGCCACCTGGGGAGGAGGTCCCACCTTCTGGACCCCAGTGACAGATCTGTGTCCTCACCCCCACGCTGTCCCCAGTAGTAGGACTGGGCCATGGAAGGAGCAGAGGGTCCCTGAGCTCCAGACAGGTCTTTGTTTTTAGCTCGTGCCTGTATCTGGGCTAACAGAGGCCTGTCCCTTTCTTTCCGTGTTAGAACAGTGAGTCCCTGGGTTTCCAGAAATCAGTCTTAGAGTACCCTCCACAGTCTGTCACAGACCTGCTGCCATTTCCACTACCACTTCCTTCATGTTTTCTTCTTCCGTAAAGTGACATTTAAAAAGCGATGTGTGTGGATTTACAGCCCGCACTCCCATGCTTGTACTTTTAAGTTTATTTTAAAAATGGAAATGCCTGTGAAGTGGGTTCATAGTGGTAATTACATTTTTACCCCTAGTGCGTTTCTCACGATGAGACCATCAGGGCACCCCTGGGTGGTGCTGACTCAGAGGTCTTGGGGAGGCCGTGGGGTTCTGCAGGTTAACGAGCTTCACGGGTGATTCTCACGCAGAGTAATGTTTGAGAACTATTGCACCAGTAAAGTTGTCTTCCACGTACCACCTAAAGGAGTGGCATGCACATCACACTTCGGGAAACATTAGATTTAGAACTTAATATGCACAGGCTTTGAAGAAAGAAGGCTTGTATTGGTTCTTGGCTCTGATATTTTTCTTTCTTTTTTTAAAATATATTTTTATTGATTTCAGAGAGAAAGGGAGAGAGAGAGAGAGAGAGGGAGAGGGAGAGAGAAACATCAATGGTCAGAGAGAATCATTGATCGGCTGCCTCCTGCATGCCCCACACTGGGTATTGAGCCTGCAACCCAGGCATGTGCTCTGACTGGGAATTGACCATGACTTCCTGGTTCATAGGTCGACGATCAACCGCTGAGCTATGCTGGCTGGGTGCTCTGATATTTTTCAATGGCGTGTGAAAGTAGCTAAGTTCCTATTTTCTCATATGTAAAAGGGGTAGGAGAAAACTGACCTCATAGCATTTTCATAAGAATGATATGAAGTTCCGTTGATAATAAAGTATGAGTCCAGAGAACACTCTATGCCCTTTTCCAGGGCTTCTCTGTATTCCGAGTGCTAGTCTAGGCTTAGCATGAAATTATTACATAACCTGAGGCAAATCATTCAACTTATTTGAAAAGGTTTTGTTTTTGATCTATTAAACAGTGATAACCTTTTATTTTATTTCCTACCAATTCTCTAGGAAATTCAGGGCAAACAAGCCGTACGCCATCTTGGAAACTGGTGATCACTGAGAACTGCACAGCTCTGCTGGGAGCAACGGGAACCTGGAGTGAGCACTCACCTTGACCCCATGTAGTTTCATGAATGCTCAGGCAACAACGCCTTCACTCCCTTCTGACTGTGAGTGTGTGCCGCACAAAGCCTATATTGAAAAGAGCCGTTTCTTTCCTACCTCTAAATAACTATCACACATCATTTAGCCTTTCGTCACTTGAACACAAAATTGTGTTAAAACATTCTAAATGAATTGGCCAATTATCTGGACATTTCAGATCCAGAAACACCCAGTAGACACTGAATAGTTAGACCATTTGGGGTGACTAAAGTTTTTCTTGAGGCGTCCAGAATAAATCTTTGTTTACATATCAATGATGTTGAGAGCACAAAGAACAAGGGTTAAAATGTAAGAGTTCATATGTTCACTTCACTCATGAAAATGCCAAGCTTACCTCATTCAGAGTATAGTTAGTTCTGAGTAGTTTTAGGGGCAAAAGGCAGTCATTTTAGGGAAAAAGAATTGATGGTTACCTATTAGGAGGCTGGTCAGATACCTGTGGCTGTCTGCTTTTCATGAGGATGGAAATCATTTAGTTCTTGGGCCAAGCATAACATTCCTTTTATTATTCCTTTGAAGCGAAACTTAATTCTTTGTGTATGTTTTAAAAATATGGGACCTCAAAGTGAAAGTCTCACATTAAGTGAAACATGAGACAGGTTAACTATTGATGATCATAATATGTAGGTGATGTAGGTGTCCAGATGATGGCTTGAGAATCTGGGCTGGGTGTATTGGTGGGAAAGCCTTGCCAGAAATCTGTTACATTATTACTGATTTCAATGGAAGGCAAAACTTATGTTGATAAGAAACAGAATTTAAAGAGAACTCTTTTACTATATAAGTGGTTTAAAAATGTGTACTAGTCAATTTGTTGTCTTTGAAACTTAAAATGTGTATTAATACTCACTTATAAACATCAAACGTTGTAATGATTCTCTTTCTGGACCACCTTTTTATTCTACTACTAGTGGCCTGGTGCATGAATTTGTGCACATTGAAAGGAAATTAATTAGAAGAAATATTTTAATATCGCTATTTACCCTTTCTCAATAATAGAAGTGTCAGAGATGAAAGAAAATTAGTAAAATGTACATGAAAATACATATAAATTGATTAATAAATAACAATGTGATATAACAATGAATATTTTCTATGAAATTTTTACTATCAGAATCTTCGTTTGTCATTTTTTAAAATATGCCAGGTATTCTGGAAAATTTATATCATTTGGACAAACTTTACCTTTGCTGCAACATCAAGTACATTTTCCATCAGATGGTTTTTCATCAGAGAAATTTAGTGAGAGGCAAAATTGACATGTAACATTCATTCCACCACAACTATGTTTGATAATTACATCTTCATTTACTTCATTTTTGCTGTGAAGGCAGTTGCTACCAGTATTGGTAGTACTTATTGATGACAGTCTTTCAGACATATTCTGTCAACAACGCTGCTTCTTTGGGCTGCAGAGGTACTTGTGCCAATAGTTGGTGTTCAGACATATTCTGTCGAGGATGCTGGTTTCTTTTGGCTACAGAGGTACAATTGGGGCCAGACTGCCTGGAAGGGACCACAGGAGGGCATCAGGGAGCGTCTGGCCCGGTCTCGCCCTGGCAGCCCCTGCTCCTGTCCCCAGCCTCGTGGCCCCATCTCATGCCCCCAGCCTCACAGCCCCACAGCCCCACCTGGCACCCCACCTTGGCCTGACGCTGCCACTCACCTGCTCCACCATCCTGCCATGGTTCTGCTCTCGTCGGGGCCCATTGGGGCTGGTAGTACCTCCACTGCTGCCCACTGCCAGCACTGTGTTGCTGACACCGGCCATATTCCCCACCACCCCCTGGTGGTCAGTGTACATCATAGTGAGTGATCAAATTCCCGGTCTCCTGGTTGAACTCCCGAGGGGACAATTTGCATATTAGGCTTTTATATAGAGAGATTCTTATAAATGTTCCTTTTCTACCATGGAAAGACAAAAGAAACACCAATGATGTGATAAGAACACAGTAAATTTAGATATTGGTGAATAGACACGCTCAATCAGAGCTGTCTGCTACTCATACTAATGGAAAATTTACACCTAACTAATCATTTTTCAATATAGAAATTAAGAAATGGGGCATAATTCTGGTGACATTGCAAATTCTAAAACAACGTAAGATATGATCAATCTGTTGCAAGGTGAGTTCAGGCATGAACCAACTAGACACCTAATTGGAATGCTGTGAGTTCCTAGATAGTCTTCCATGGTCAGCAAAGTGCAGCTCTTGAGCCACATGCAGCTCTTTGGCCCCTTGAGTGTGGCTCTTCCTAAACCTTAGGAGTACTCTAATTAAGTTAATAATAATGTACCTACCTATATAGTTTAAGTTTAAAAAATTTGGCTCTCAAAAGAAATTTCAATCGTTGTACTGTTGATATTTGGCTCTGTTGACTAATGAGTTTGCCGACCACTGGTCTAGGTGAATCTAGCTGACTTACCACTTCTTACCTGCATTGATTATTCCAATCCCACAGTTTGAAAGAACCTGCTGGGAGCTCGTTGATTGTGGAAACATCTTTTAGCTGCGGAGAGAGGATCTGGGCTGGAGATCCATGAAGTACAATGTAAATCACTAGGGAAGCATTTCAGTGGATCGGGGTACCCACTGATAATACTTTGCTTTCCCTAACACTTCTATAAGGAGAAAAACACCTAGGCTGAATTGGGGTTGCCCAAGATGGTAAGACACCTCAGGCTCATTCATAGTCCTACCTAAATGTTGGAGGTAGTTATGAAATATGAGGCAGGATGGATTGCACTCATAGTCCAAACTTCAACCGACATTAAACTGTAAGCAGTAGTTTACATGCATAAAAACCACCCAGGAGCTTATTTAAAATGTACATTCTAAGATCTGAGTTCCACCGATTCTGATTCAATAAATCTGGAGACTCATGGGAACTCCAGAATATCCCATACTGGTGAACCCTAGTCCACTTTTCAGGAAGAACTACTTTAAGGAATCATGCACTTGTCACTAGACTATTTTCTGCAGATACTGCTACACAATATAGGCTAGGCAGAAAAACAACAAAGGCGAAATTTAAAAGCCCATTCACAAATGATTCCTTAACCTGCCTGAAATCTCTTAAGTACTCTCTGGAGAGGGACAGGTTGGGGAATTAGCAAGAATGGCCACTAATTGCTGTTGTGTCCCCAGTGAAAATCAGTCAGAACTGTGAGAAATTATTTCCCATCTCCTTCGAAAGCTAGTCTTTAGATATCTACCCTTCTCCATCAGAACTCACGACTATACTCCCAATATGCTCTCTCCACGGAGGTTCTGCCCAGTGCCTGACATCATGGAAAACAACCACACAGGCTTGTTTGAAAGTGATGAAGCATTTCAAAGAAAGGCAATCCACCCTAAGTTAGATCCCCCACAGTTCTTTCCTTGTGCTGATTGGGACAGGTGGAGAGACCTTCCAAGAACTTCTGGTAATAGAATCTCCTCCTCTCTCCCCACCCTTTTAAGGTGCACTTGCTGTGAGTTGTCAGATTGAGTTGATTTGTGGTGAGCAGGCATATAGGCTGCTTGCTCTTCCTGTTGTGCTGAGAATCTCCTCAGGACTTCTACGGAACTAAACTCTTTCAGTTAATTAATGAAAATAATAAACAGCTGTTAATCTCAGAGCACCTGGCCCTCCTTTGAAGTTTTTCTAGACTCTAAATGGTAGAAAATTGTATGAAATAAAGGAGCTAATTCTAGGGAGATTCCTCACTAGACAAGGTAAGACACAGAAGGGAATATATCTGATGTTTTGCCAAGAGCTATCTTTTAACTCTTTTTTTCCTCCTGGCCTTAGTGCTTAGGTGAAATAGGCCACCCTCTGAGTCTAAAGACGGAGGACATTTGCTGATGGCTTTACAAGGGAGTTGTAATTGCTATAGTTTTGTTCAATTAGTGTTTTTAACTTCATAGTGAAGACACTAGATGAAATTATTTTACAGGTAACATTTTTTAAAAAAATTTTCTATTAAACAGTGTTCCTTAAACTGTAGTGTGCATACAGATTTCTTGGAAAGCTTGTTCAGACTTAATAATGTGAGGTTGAGCCAGAGATTCTGCATTTCTAACAAGTTCCCAAGCAATGCCAATGCTGCTAGGATGGGACCCACACTTTGAGTAGTAAGGTATTACCGGACTTGTGGTAAGCAAATAGGGGTTTAAGAGTTTTGGACGTATAGCACTCCTTTCAGTTCTATAATATAGTCCCTCTACTTAAGCAAAATAAAGACTCTGACTACCAAGCATTTCATGGTTGTGTGTCTTTATCCCATAATTTTTGAGGGACATGCCTGATGTGACCATTGCAATACTCGTAAATGGCATCAATATATGCCTTCAATCGGCACCACGGTGCAGTCTGCTGTTGTGAAACAAAATGACAGGCCCTACACGTTTTAAATGGCCAAATATACATTTTTCAACAGGTTTTCTCGTCATTGATGTGCGCAGAAGAATCACAGAAATGCGTGCCTTTCACAGAACTTCTGGTAAAGAATACTATAGTTGTTGCTCTTCAAACGATTGAACTTTCACTGAATGCTTTTTGATCTCTGGGGTCTCAGAAGGAGCTCGATTTGTCCAGCTTTCTCACAAGTTCATGCACTAAAAACCACTGAAGTAAGTATCCTCATCACAGCATTCTGCTCACCTCCCTTCTACATTGGAAATTTAAACCAAAATCATCTGTGTGGGAAGGTTTTTAGTCAATGCCCAATTCTTCTACATTAATTTATATTGTATGGGGTACTTTAGAAATATAAATACACATATGTTGAAGAAACAGGGATATGTGATCAGAAGTGTGCTTTCTACATTCCAATGACTTAACATATTCAAACAAAACTTGAAATTGGATAAGGCAGTTCCTATCATGAGAAGTAGGTCAAGGGGGCAGCTGGAAAGGTATAGAGAAAAGAACACAGTCATTTTGCTCTCTATTCATAATCTACTTTTCCTGAATGAAAAAAATCATAGTTTTAATAGAGGTAGCTCTCTAAAGTTGTAGTGGGGGGGATGTCACCCTAATCTAAGGACAAGTTAGGAGAATGAAAGCCATCTCTTTGTAATCAGGAATTAGAACTATTAGAGAAAAAGAAATTTTGCTCATGAATAATGAAAAACAAAAAGATGATTGTCCTTAAGAAACTAAATTGTAAAGAGTTAAGAGGATAGACCTGAGATACCCAAAGGTCACAGATTGGTGGGTGATGAGATGGTTTCTGCTGCCTGTCTAAGTGGATGTAATTCTGAGACACCCAGCCTCCCTGCATAGTTAGCACCATTCTTGGATGTATCTACAGGACCAAGAGGGGATGGAGAAACTACAACAATTCTAGGGCTTAGATGCAGGACGTGGAGCTCTATGACTGGTAGTGTTGTCTTATTTGTACTAAGTTGATTTCCTGTATGTTGCAATAATTAATGTTTTCTAGTATATGCGAACACTGGTGTGTAATGTTGACTACATCCAGGCCTTGTGTCAGAAATCTAATTACACTTCCCTGAATCTGTTCCCATAATCATTGGTGGCAACTGAGCCCTGTTCAGCCAAGTAGGGTGGACATAGTCTTACAAGTTTCTTTAGGACTGGCCTCGATCCATACCAAGTGATAGGAAGATGATATTCAGTTTCTTCTTCAGGAGTCATTCTGCTTTTTCTGCTTTCCCAGATATTACAGTGGCTGCCACAGCTAACTTGTTGTGTAATCCCCAAATGTGGTCCCTCCTTGTCTGCTTCCATCTTTAAGGAAAGATATATACATATACTCTGAGTGGCCAGATTATTATGACCATCTGATGTTTGTAGGCAAATTAGCTATAATTTTGCGCTGAAGTTGCTAGAGGGCCAGACCATTATAAATAGGAAAGCTGGTTGTTTACCACGACAGTAGAAGTGATTTTTTTTTTCTGAAGATATGGGTAAACAATGTGATTTAACAGTCTTTGAACGTGGGATATATTTGAACGTGAATGGCCAGATTATTATGACCACCTGACGTTTGTAGGCAAATTAGCCATACACTGCATCGTATGGGATATGGAAGCCGAAGGCCTGTTCGAACACCTTTGCTGTCTGCAGTTACCAAGATAAAACATCTCCAATTTGCACAGGAACACAAGGATTGGACAGTTGAGCATTGGAAAAAAGTCATGTGGTCCGATGAATCATGTTTCCAGTTGCATCATGCAGATGGCAGAGTGAGACTTTGGTGGAAACAGCATGAAAGCATGCACCCCACATGCATGAGTACAACCCTTCAAGCTGGTGGGGGCAGTGTTATGGTTTGGGGCATGTTTTCCTGGCATGATTTGGGCCCTTTAATTCATGCGGAACAACGTCTGAATGGCGCAACATACCTAAGTATCGTTGCTGACCAGGTTCATCCTATCATGTTGATGGCGTATCCCAATGGAGATGGCTTCTTCTTACAAGACAATGCGCCATGCCACGGTGTTCGTATTGTGCAGGAGTGGTTTCAAGAACATGAGGGAGACTTGACCTTGCTTAGGTGGCCCCCACAATCACCAGATCTCAATCCAATTGAGCATTTTTGGGACGAAGTTAAAAGAGCCATCAGGCAGCTGGTTCCACAACCATCACATCTCACAGAACTGGACAGTGCTATTCATCAGGCATGGTGTCAGATTCCTTGCATCACCTTTCAAAATCTCCTGGAGTCAATGCCAAGAAGAATCGCCGCAGTATTGAAGGCAAAAGGTGGCCCAACAAAGTACGTAAAGGGTGGTCATAATAATCTGGCCACTCACGTTCAAATATATCCCACGTTCAAAGGCTGTTAAATCGCATTGTTTACCCATATCTTTAGAAAAAAAATCACTTCTACTGTTGTGGTAAACAACCTGCTTCCCTGTTTATAATGGTCTGTCTCTCTAGCAACTTCAGCGTGAAATTATAGCTAATTTGCCTACAAATGTCAGGTGGTCATAATAATCTGGCCACCATATATATATATATATTATATATATAAAACTTTTTGCAAATAACAGACTCATTATAGGTTTCAAGTTACATATAAAATGCAACTGAAATAAGTTTTAAAATGAGTACAAAAATATATTACCAATATGACCATGAACATGGAAATGGTTATTGGGATAAAAAGAAAAATTGTGTACTAGGCCTCTTACTTCTAATTTTGGTCCTTAAAACACTGGGTTAGGGCCAAATTTAAAAGGAACTATTTTATATGTTTCAAGTGTATTAAGACTTTCCAAAACAGCTCCTGTCAGGGTCAAACTGCTAATTCTAAAGTCTATATTATGAGGAAAGGAAAAAAGAAAGAAGCTTAACAGGACAGGCTAGAAAGGCTTGTTCTGAATAGGCTAGTATTCCAAAGTTGCCATCGGCAGACTCAATAGAAAAACAACAATAATAGCATACCAATCAGAAATAACAAGCAGCGGAAGGAAGAGACCCTGTATGGAAAACTGGGCAATTCAGCAAGACCTGAGTCAGGCAGAGAGCCTCTCTGACTGTAAAGCTGGTTCCCAGGTGAAGGCCCTGGTCTCCAGCGTGAGCGCATGTGGTTTGCAGGCCCTCCACCCACTAATAGAGGGATCAGCACTGTTATGATTTTAGAGGTCTTATTGTCATCTTTGATTTGTGATCAAATCTCCTTTCTTAGGAATTCAGAAGTGCCTGGTTATGTTTTAGATGGAACTGCCCAAACTAAAGAAAAGAACACAGGGTTAGAAAAAGTGGAAATGCTTCTGGGTGAGGTTTGGAAGAATCTTTCCTGAGACCTAACTTTTTATTTTAAAAGTGGGAGTGGGGTAAAGATCCAGAGAAAAGTAACCAAAGACCAAGGAAAGCTGATGGGGATGGAACTGTTTTCCCTGTAAAACCAAGGAGTAAGGAGTCCGTTCCCATTTTTAGAAATATGGAGGGTTATTACAAGGCAGTGAGGTCCAGTTATTCTCTGTCTTTACTAGGAAAATCTTTACAAGTGTAGATTTGACAGATAGCCTCTCTTAAGTGCTTTCGAGAGCTATCATTTTATTTCTTTAAAAAGTTAAGTAGTATAGATTTTAGATAGGCTAACTGGGTCTTTTTTTTATGGCAAAACTGATATAAAATCTGTATCCATTTATAGAATTGCTGAGTTATTTATATGAACTAATGGTGATATTAGCTAATCTTTGCAAGTTAAATTTAGTTTCACCAGAGTTGAAAATGTAAACTGCTTACACTAATCTACATTTCATAATTTGTTCTCTCTTCTTTTGAAGTTCTTTATTAGCTGCGCCCTCTACATAGGATCACCACTGAACCCCATGCTAATGGGTATAAATTATAGTGGTGCCAGCTTGTCTTACCTTTGTTAAATATGTGCCAACTATTTCACAATGAACCTTTACTTTCCATTTTATGACTGGCTGTAAAAACTGTTCTTACAGCCAGTGAATGGACATGGCGTATTATGTCCACAATCTTGAAAGTCCCAACAAAAGCCAACTTTTTACTCTCTAGGGATAGTTCATGGCATTTTCCTATCTCTTGATAGTCATCTTTTATCCTCTCCCCCCGCCCCCCAAATCTTTGCTTATTGTTCTCCAAAATGAAACAAGAAGAAAAACAACAAAAGAGTAAGCCAGATAATTTTACCCTTCAGTGTCACTTCTGATGGTGGAGGTGGGATTGATACTATAAAAATAGTAATCTATGACTTAATTTAACATACAGTATTCTTTCTATCCATTATTGTTAGGATTAATTGAGAGTTGGCCATCTCTTAATCAAATGTCACAATGGTATAAAATTAGAATCAATCCGGTGAAGACTTAATAGTTTTACAAGTTATTATTTTGTGGGAAACCTGACTTGATTCCAAGTTTACAACCTACAGAAGTTGTAAAGCAGCATTTTGTGGTGAAATTTAGACTTAGATAATCCCATAACATGTATATGCACCTTTTCATGAGTGGAGAGAAACAAAAAGAGCTTCAAACAGTATATTTGAGGCATCTGAAGAAAACAGAAATATTTAGAAAGGAGGTCAATAAAAGGAGATCCAAATAATACCTGAAAACAAGTAAGTGATAAGCAAGTACCGAAAACTTGTTTGGATTTGAATAAAGAGGCAAATAGGAGAAAATAGGAAGGAAAAAGTAGCATTCTTGTGGGGAGAGAAAAATGGTTTCTAATGTTTTTAGCAAATCAGGATAAATATAACCTCTATGTATTCTCAATAGAGCTAATTTAAAAATCTCTTGGGAGTGTTTCCATATTGGCTCTTCTTGAACTAAATTGGTTGGAAAAAATTCTTTGGAGTTCAAGGTCATTTTTTTTTTCTTAAAGCATGAAACAGCTTTTCTGCACCACACATTCCAAATTACTAAAGCATTAGCTGACCATAGGAACCAGATTGATCTGGTTCAAACTTCCCTAGGGCTATGAGCCTAATGGATCCTCAATAGGGATTCATGATTGCCTTGTAAGAGAGGCATGGAAGCAAATAAAGAACAATCTTGAAATGCCATACACACCTTTTTAATTGTAGAGCAAATGGAAAACCAGCCCAACCAGTGGATTCTTGACTGTAATGCCCAGTGTGTCTCCTCTTGTGTTCTCTTGCACACACTTGCAGTGGGAATCTTTCCATTTACTCCAAGAGGTTGGTTGGCATGGAAGTGGAAGGTGAAGGGCCATTTGTTCACATCTGTATATTACCAACTGCGTAGCAAAGAGGACAGTGTGGGCTCTTTCATTTGGGAAAACAAATCCAGCTGCTTCACGCTTAGGAGCAAGCCAGGTGCCTTGAAGCCAATGGAAGAAAGCAACAGGGCTGGGCACTTGGGCCTTCATCCAAACACCACAGAGAAAATCATTTCATGCTAATTTATTTGACATCAGGAAACCACTGTTCACTGACTCTGAATTTGGCTGGGCCATTCCCAATGATTCTGGAGAAAGAAAGTTCCAGGGAAAAGGAGAAGGCCAACAATATTAGTGGCCTCAGGAGGAGACAAGGCAAAAGGTATGATTTTATAATCCAAGAAATTCTGATAATCCCACGGGGAAAGGAAGGCTACACTCGCCAAGAGTTGCAAATAAAAAGAACCCTTATGTTGGGGCTCCCTTCTTTCTTGTGCATGGCACTCTTTCCTGCCCAGCCAGAATATTGTCTCTGAATCTTTCTCAAAATTATGCTCCAGGCAGGCCCCACCAACTGGCTGAAATTGACCTTGTTTACACTACAGAGTAGTCTCATTTTTTCACTGGGGAAACCATGGTGCTGGATGCAGGGAGAATAGGAGTAATGGCTTTTCCCGTTTGCAAACTCTGCCCAGTGGCATGGAGACACGGGCATTGTATAAGCTGGGCTGTGATTTTCTGTGCGTAGCTCCTGTGATAAACCAACAGACAACTCATCCCCTCCTGCCTGTTTCATTCACTAGAATTCCAAGTGTTCAGCATAGTTTTGACAATGTCGTCAATGCTCAGAGAACATCTGCTGAATAAACAAATGACATAAATGACTAAAGTTAAATCATAGTGGTTAAATTCCATTTTGAAGTTTCAGACTGAGTTTAAGAGTTAGAATTGTTCAATTTTGAATTTTTCTCCTCTATGTTTTTAATTAAAATATTGACAACTGCTACTAGTTCATCTGTCAGCAAACAAATGTTAAGAGAAAACTGGAAATGTGATTGGAAAAAAAAACCAAATCCTTTTTATATTTGTGAGATGCAGAAAACAGCATACAAAATAATATGGGCATATTTTTCCACTAGTAAAATTCTATGTTACCAATTCATGATGTCCCACAAAGAACGTGATTTTCAGCTGTTCCATGATCTGAATATGTTTTAATATCACCCTCTCTGCCAAACCCTACATTTTAGAACAAGAGTTCTTAAACTGTAGCATGCTTCAGAATTACCTAGAGCAGTGGTTCTCAACCTTGGATGCACATTAGAATCACCTGGGAATCTTTTTAAAATCCTGATTTCTGGGCCTCATCCTCCGGAAATTCTGTTTCTTTGTTATGGGGTGAGGCCACAACATTATTAACAAAGAAACAGAATTTCCGGAGGATGAGGCCCAGAAATCAGGATTTTAAAAAGATTCCCAGGTGATTCTAATGTGCAGCCAAGGTTGAGAACCACTGACCTAGAGGGATTGTTAAAACCCAAATTGCTGGGTCCCACCCTCAGAGTTTCTGATTCAGTAGGTTTGCATCTCACAAGTTTCCAGGTGATACTGTTGGTCCCCAGGCCATATTTTGAGAACCACCGATTTAGGGGATAAATTTCAAAGATAAAAACACCTTTCATTGTTTTGGTTACTCTTTCTCAATTACCCTCTGAAAGATGCTGGACAGAAGAAGTGTCACTAATGCATATATTAACTCACTTAAGCCTTATAAAGCCCTGTGAGGTGTATACTGCTATTATACCCATTTTGAGGTAGAGATAATTTGAGAAAGTGGGAAGTATCAGCACATGAACCAGGTAGCCTGGCTTCAGACTCTTAACAGCATTATACTGACCTTTAAGAAAAGGGCTAACTCAAATAGATTCTCCCAACCATGTGGTCTTGATCCAGGGCGAGAAAAAGAAGCGAGTAGATTCTAAAGGCCTAATTGAATGTTTGGCAGAGAAGCAAGCAATGGGCTCTCAGCATGACCACTCTGGCCCCATGCCCTGTGTGCCTCCTTGTCACTGATTAAGGCAGGATGAGACCTTCCTTCCTCAGGGGGCAGAGCAAATGATTGGAAATGACCTGGATGTTCTTTCAAAGAGGCCTGAAAAATAAATAAATAAAAGCATATCCATTCAATGACATGGAATATCACTGCCCAAAAAAAAGGCATAAGGAAACTTTTTATGTATTCATAGGTAAATAGTTCAATTTTTTTAAAAGGAAAAAAATAACACATTTATGTTTGCTTACATATGCATAAAATATCCTAAAGGAACATAATAAAGCAACAATAGTCATCATTTGGGAGGAAGAGGAATGGCGGGTTGACCAAGGATAGGAATGGAAGGGGACCTCTCTCTTATGGTTTTAAAAATTAAATCATTAACATTTAGAAATTGGTGGTAGATTTTCTGACTTTCCTTGTTTGATTACCTTGGGAAACTGCTTCACTTTGGGCTTCTTTCCCATGTATTCCCATCCTCTCATAGGTCCTTCTTCTTACCCAACTGGAAACCCATTACTGCTTGATAGGCTGGGCCTGGGGCTGGTTTAGTATCAGCTCATGAAACACAGATGGTGTGCGTTTCAAGGACTTTGGAATCATTTTTTTGCATTGTATGTAAATGACTACATGTAAACATTTGGAAGAAATAAAAAGCTTATATCTCTTAGGAAACAAAGGCTACTTTAATAATAATGACATCACATTCATAGAGCACTTTATAGTTTATAAAATTCTTTCACATGCATTGGGCCATTTATATCTCACAACAGCTCTGAGAGGTAGCTATTATAGTCCCCATTTAATAGATGAGGAAACTGAGGCTCAAAGAGTTCCAGTAACTTGTCCAAGATCAGAAAGCTATTAAATAGTAGAGTCAAGACAGGTGCCCAAGTATTCTGACTCAAGGCTTGTGAATGCCTCCCCTTACCTTTTTCTAATTGTAAAAAGAGAAAAACTAATATGCTTTTTAAAAAGACCGAAACATTCACAATCCCATGACTCTAACAAAAATAATTAAATTTACATATTGTCTTGCAGGGTTTGTCCGTGTGCCTACAACTATTGTCTGGTTACCATCATAATATATGTGCAAGTATGTATTCGGTTTTCTCCCCATTTTTAACTGCTATCCTGAAGCCTTTTCCAAGTTGCAACATAATTTTCATAATTAGCAGGTTAATAGTTTCACATTTCATCAAGAGCCATACCAATGTAATCTGCTACTGTTTAACAGGCATTCCACTCACTCATTCATTAACTCATTCATTCATTCACTCAATGGTGACTAAACCCCTACTATGTGCCAGGCTCTGTGCCAAAGGGTAGGGACATTCATTGATAGAAACACTGAGGTGCCTGAAGGTGAGGAAACAGCAGGCCAGGAAGTAAGGCAAAGCTTGCTAGAGACATTCCTAGAGTATTTCTATGCTGAGACATTTAGATAATCCTCAAAATTTTTATCAAAAAGTATAACACTGCTATAAACACCTGTGTACTTAGAGTTTTTCCATTAAAAAAATTTTTTTTACACAGTTGAAGTTTATTTTTATGGCTTAAGTATTTGTGCTCCTTCACCTTCATACCAGAAATATATGAGTGTACCATCCATCACCAACAAAGAAAAACAATGTTTAAATTTCACAGTTGGAAAATGGTGTCCCATGTTTACTTTAGTTTGCATTTCTTTGATTAGCAGTAATGTTAATATTTTTTCCATAAACTTGTTTATTAATTTTATTTCTCTTAGTATAAATTGTCTATGATTTGTCCTTTGACTAATTGTCTATTAGGGTCTTATTATTGTTTTGTCCATGTGTGGGAGCTGTTTATATAATTTATTTTAGTATTATTTTAACATTATTCAAAAGTTGAATAGGTTTTTTATATTACAAAGATGATATAAAAATGACAATTTTTCATTTTTACTAAAATTATTTTTCTTAGTCTATTTGCCTTTTTGTTTTAATGTTTATAGTTTAAATTTCTTTCTCAAACTTATGAAGTTATTATTCCTCTTGATTTTTGATTAATGTCAGATTATCTTTTGTGCTAATTTTTTTTCTTTAATTTTCATTTGGGTATTGTGAAAAGTATGTATAGACTTAGTTTACTTCTCTTCCCCAATTTTTAATGAGAGTATAATATCATTTATGTAAACATTTTAAATTTCCATATCATATATTACATTCTTATACATAATACACTTCCTATATAAGTCCATTAATGTGTATGTCTAGTTTTGCATTAGAACTAACACACTTTTCTGATTTTGCTTTATACTATATTTTAATATCTGATTAAAAATAGTCCTTTAACCTTGTTCACCTCTTTCAAAATATTACTTATAGCTCACCCATTTGTTTTCTTTAGATGAATTTTATTTTAATTTTGCAGAATATGAGTAAAATTTTTGTTGGATTTTCATTAACAAATGTGAAGAATATGAAGAATCAGACATCCTTTATATATGTAATTTTTCCATTTGGAAGTAGAAATGTTTCTCCTTCTGCCAAACCAATTAAATTAGCTCTCAAAAATACATCACTTGTATTTTTTGGTAGCTATATGAGAAGAAATGAATTACACATTATAATGAATTATTATTGGTATACAGGAATATTATTAATTTTTGTATATTTATCATGTATCAGGAGAGGAAAAAGACTAGGAACATAAAAAAGTTTTTAACAAACTTCTTTGGCTTTTCTTAGTATACAGGCATATACCCTTTGCACTGTATTTCAATTTCTTTCTGATAGTAGTGTTTGATTAAATAATTCTTAAGCTCACACTTCTAGTAAGTGGTGAAATTGGGACTGGCAGTAAGGACTTCTGGAGAGCCGAGCCCAGTTTCCAACGTCATGTTCAGACTCAGGGAAGCCAGACCTGGGCAGGTCATGATTCAGAACCTGTTATGCATGAACCCACGGAGTTACTCTGGGCAAGTTGCTTTCTTCTAGGGGCTTCATGGGATGAACTTATTTGATTTCTAAGAATTTGAGCAACTGTAAAATACTTTGAAATTGAATTACATTGCGAAACTTATCTGGAAGGCATCAATTTGGGGCAGAGTTTTTAGATAAGAAAAATCAAGTGAGAATTGCCAGAGGAAGGAAAGCATGTGAGACTGCAAAGAGCAAGGGTTATGGCTGAGGATGAAGAATTTGCAGGTATATATACTCTGTTCCTTTTGTTACACTATGTGTCAGGGCCAAATACTCACTTGTTGTTTTGAGGATCCTTGACATAAACTTTCTTACTAACATGCTTGTCTAGATGGTGTCACTGGTAAAGCATAAAAAACGGTCATGGTCATTGTGGTGGTGTTTTGTTTTATTTCATTGCAACCTTCATTGACCTATTGCTGGAGTTTGGTGCCCAGCCAGAGGTAATGATGGTGAAAAGACAGAGAAGAAGGATAAGCAGAACATGCTAATGAGAGGATAGGAATATAGTTTAAAAATAGAAATTTATCAACATATAAGTACTAGACTAAACACTGCAATTAGGACTGTACTAGGTGTACCGGTTAATAATGCAAATTTTGTAATCAAAGAAAACATGATAACTTCAAGAGAAACATCAAAAGTGCTTTATTCAAAGTAATGTCCATAGCTAGCTACACATTGCCCCCATCTTTCAGGTAATTTGTGGATACCGTCCCAAAGGAACTTTTCTTGTTTTGAGGCAAACCATTCAGAGACCCAATTTTCCACTTCTTCGTACATTTTGAAGTGCTGCATAGAAAGTGCGTGTGCCATTGATCAGAACAAGTGGTAATCTGAAGGAACAAGGTCTGGTAAATACGGCGGGTGGGTTAATACTTCCCAGGCAAGATCTTTTTACATTTCTTTAACTGGTTTTGAAGTGTGTGGTGGTGCGTCATCATAAAACAAAATTATTTTGCTGTGTCTTCTGGCACATTCTGGTCGTTTCACAATGAAAGCATGGTTCAAATTGATTATTTGTTGTCAGTAGTGATCAGTATTAACGGCTTCACCTGGTTTTAGAAGCTCCTACATAATACACCACACCTTCCTGATTCCACCAAACACAGAGCATTGTCTTCTTTCTGAAGCGATTTGGCCTTGCAGTCGATGTTGATGGTTGACCTGGATCAACCTGTGATTTGGTGCATTAGGGATTCTCAAAATAAATCCACTTTTCATTGCCAGTCACAATTTGATGCAAAAAAGACTTTCTTTCGTGCTGTTGAAGCAACATTTTACTGATGACTTTTCAGTTTTCCATTTGTCTTTCGTCAGTTGATGTGGCACCCATTTTCCTTCCTTTAAAATCTTTCCCATTGATTGTAAACGGTCAGAAATTGTTTGCTGAGCAACATTTAATCTTTCTGCAAGTTGTTTTTGAGTTTGACATGCATCTTCATCCAATAATGCTTGTAATTGTTGGTCTTCAAACTTTTTCTGGTTGACCTGGACACTCTTTGTCTTTCACATCGAAATCATCACTTTTAAAGCATTTAAACCAGCGTTCACAAGTATCTTGAGATGGACCATGTTCACCATAAGCTTCCAGAAGTATATGATAACTTTTTCTTCAAAATAAAGTAATGAATTAAAACTTCCCACTAATGCTCTTTTTTTGGCACGAAATTCGACATTTTTAAGCGTAAAAATATTGATGTTAACACCTTCAGAAAATTGGACATATGAGGTTTTGAAGCTTGTTGTCAATACAACAAAATAGCATACATATCAAATTGCATATTTATCAACATATGTGTAACTCTATCTATTGAGAAAAATCCACATTATTAACTGGTACACCTAGTATACTCTGTAGCCAAACTGCCTACATTTTTATTCTGGCTTTGCCACTTACTAGTTAGGTGACGTCTGCTCTTCAGCTTAAAAGGCCATGTGAACTCTATTCCTCAGTTAAAAACATATGTGGACTCTGTTCCTCAGTTTAAAAAAATCCATCTATTGAACAGGGGATAATGATATGACTTACCTCAGAGGATTGCTGTGAAGAGTAAATAAGTTAATAAGGGAAAGAGCGTAGATACTGTCCCTGTCACATAAGTAGACCAATTTACTACTATAATTTTTCCTAAAAAACATTAGAGATATACATCAGATTAGCCACCTTTTCAAAATGTTCCTGGTGATTACCCTGCCCCGACCTTCTCAAATCATGCTTTCCTGAGGTGGCTGTTTGGGTGCCTGGTTAATCTAAAATTTGGGTTAAGCATTTTACTGTTATATTCAAAGAACCCCATGCTTTGGGTTCTTTTATATCTATGAGGCTTAATTCCAGTTTACGTTCCAACTTGCACATTACATTCTTCACCTGATTTATTGCTACTTGCAATAATACTATTTATAACACTTTTCATCCTTAGTTCTCTAAAGTTTTACATACCTCAGTTCATTCCAGCTCACAGGTAACTGGGTGGCAAGTAGCAGAATCTCTCATTTATCACACAAAAAACCACCCAAAATACTGAAGACATAATGATGAAGTGACACCCTACAAATGGGCAGTGGGATGGGTAATATGATGAGGGGGTTTCGTTACTACTTGGGCCTCTGTGTTCTTGAGCACTCACAAAGCAGCTCACACATTTAATGAAGGTGAGTGGTGAAGGGCACAGGCTCTGGGATCAGACAGAATTGAGTTCAAATTTGACTATCGTATGCAAACTGTGGGGACTTAGGAAAGGTACTTGGCTGCTCTCAGCTTCCATGTTTTCCTCTGTAAGTTGGGAATGATAATTTTTTCTCCTTTGCATGTTTTTGTTTTTTGTTTGGATGGTGGAGGGATTGGGGGATAGCAAATCAACGAACACATAGGAAATGATTAATAATTGTGGTCATTTTTGTTCTTAGAATTCACCTTTTTCAGGATGAGTAGGCCATCCTCACTTGAGCTGACTGTATAGTCAGTCTCCCCAAGAAGATGCTAATCTCCTAAAGGTCATGGGTCACCTCTTTAATTTTATATCTTTCACAGCATCTGATTCAGAGCACAACATGTATTCAATGACCAACAAAGGCATGTTGTGCTGTATTGAGAGAGGAAGATGAACAGATTTCTCATTTTTTGCTACTTTCTAAATTTCTCCTTCCAGATGGATGTCTAAGGTCCTATGATCTTTCTTTCAGCTGGGGTTTTCAAATTCGGACTGATTCATTCTTATTGTAAATGAAAGTAGCAAAAATTAATATATATGTAATGTACATATATTTAGACATACCTCATATTTTTCAAACAAAAAAAAAAATAAGCCTCTAAAACAGTGGTTCTCAACCTTCCTAATGCCGCAACCCTTTAATACAGTTCTGCATGTTGTGGTGACCCCCAATTTCAATGTTACAAATTGGACATAATTAAAGCATAATGATTAATCATAAAGACACTATGTAATTATATATGTGTTTTCCGATGGTCTTAGGCGACCCCTGTGAAAGGGTTGTTCGACCCCCAAAGGGATAGAGACCCACAGGTTGAGAACCGCTGCTCTAAAGGAAGGTGAGAGCTAATATAGTTACTGTTATCAGATAGTAAATTTGACACTGAGCTTCCTCACAATAAGAAAAATATGATGGATTATATAATTCTCTCTGACTTATCACCCATTATCAACTCGCTTGATCTGTTACATCAGCGTTTTTTCACCTTTCTCATCTCATGGCCTACATAAACTAATTACTAAAATTCTGCGATTCATCAAAAAATATGTTTTTTACCAATTGGACAAAAAAAATAGGTATAATCTTGATTCATTCACACCAGATGGCTATTACTGTGTTGGCTGTTGTCATTTTTTTTATTTGACAACTTAAGGGAAAAGAGGTCAGTGCCCCTGACTAAATAGTCAAGTATTGCATGCTTTAAAAATTCTTGCGGCACACCAGTTGAAAATCGCTGTGTTACATCATAGTCTTGTCTCCTCTGCTTTCCAGTTCCCTTTCTCTGCATGCTGACCCCCCAATTTCTGCTTATGGTTTTCTTCACACTCCATAAACGTCATACTTTTTCTTTTCTTCTCCTTATAGTCCATATACAACTCTAACTTTCCTTGAATTCTGAGCAAGACATACATTCTCCGGTTTTGACCCCTAATGACCTCTACTAAGCCCCTCCCTCAGGGAAGGAAGGACAGCCTATCTTCTGTGTGCAGGCAGTGCTCAGCATCAGGAAGATCATCTGACAGGCAGCAAGACCTGTGAACGGATAGAACACTAGTTCCTTCAGGAGAGAAAATCCAGGATGGAGCAAGTGACAGACCCTTAAAGAAATAAAGCTTGTGGCCCATAGGTTTCCTACTGAGTGCAGTGGCTTCCTAGAGAAAGATTCTGAAGCCCCTTCTAGGCTCTGCAGGAAAGAGGGTTGTGATCAATGAGTGGTGTCTGCTGAAGTGGAGGTGAGGGGTACAGAGGCAGTAGTGAACCAGGTGTTTTCTATTTCTGCATTTTGCCTCTAAGTCAAATTTCAAGACTGTATCTTAGGCCCAGTGGGGTGGGGGTGGAGTTCTGCGGGAGAGTCCAATCAGAATTGGGCTAGATGGGGGGATTTGGTCTCAAAAACAAGAAAGAAACCAGTTTCTACAAACAGGTTAGAAAAGGACTAGACATACATGGTGACATAAGCCATCTGAATATGGAATTGGGACTCTTTAATTATTTCTTGTTTGTTCTCGGACCTGGGATGGGGTTGAGGCTGTAGTTTGTAGCCACCTCATTCAAGCTCTGGGAAGGAAAGCAATAACTTGGAGGAATTAGGCAGTATTGTTAGTGATAATGCTGGCCAGTGGGTACTTCGTGGTTTGCCAACTGGTGACACTTAAGGGCATTTGGACGCCAAAGAACCTCTTCAAAAGCCACCTCTAGGATCCCCTCCAGCTCTACTGTGACCAGGACAAAGCTTCATCACTCCCCCAGTCATCAGCGAGGAGCGTCCCATGACTAGAAAAAGAACAGCTTCCAGATAAGAGTGGTGTAAGCATTTGTTAATCCAATCCCTTTATGACTTTGCTTCTTTCAGTGATTTAACAGTGAAGAGACAAAGGCTTTAGTTCTGGTTCTGCTAACTGGCTGGTCTTGGGCAAATCATGTAACGTTTCAGGGCCTCAGTTTTCTCATCTTTGAAATAAGGGGCTTAGCTTGATCTCTACCCCCGACTCCTATCCATAAAGTTTAATGAGCTTTAATTTTGCTTCTGAAAAGTGTCCAATAAAGTTCGTTCATTCTACACATGTTTACTGAACACCTCCTGTGCTTGACTAGACACTAGGCTGGGCACTAGGGATACAAAGTCACATATCCCTGCTCTTTCCCAAGGACCTTACAGTTTAATGAAAGATAAACGTGGAACCACATGAAAGGGACGTAGTAGAGTAGCTAAGAGTATAGGTTCTAGAACCAGGATGCCCAGCGCAGGTACTTCCTATATTTATGACACTGGACAACTTTCTTAACCTCTCTGTGCCTCTGTTTCCTCATCTTCAAATGGTATCCATCTTATTTGGATACGAGAATTTAAAAAGTTAATAAATACAATCATTAAAACAGTTTCTGGGTGATATGGACAGCCGAGGGTTTTTAAAAAATATATTCTTATTGATTTCAGAGAGAAAGGGAGAGAGAGAGATAGAAACATCAATGATGAGAGAAAATCATTGATTGGCTGCCTCCTGCACACCCCCTTCTGGGGATTGAGCCCACAACCTGGGCATGTGCCCTTGACCAGCATTGAACCTGGGACCCTTCAGTCAACAAACCGATGCTCTGTCCACTGAGCCAAACTGGCCAGGGCGACAACTGAGGTTTTATAGGGTGCTATTCTCAGCCCTCATTTAAACCAGAGCAACTCTCTTTAAAGGGTTTATAAATTAGGCATCTATATAATATTTCATTTGAAGGAAGTTTCTACTGGTTATACAAATAAACACAAATGAAGTAAGAACTTTGACTATTGAGACTTTTGGCACAGAATAAGAGCACATTTTCTTAAGATTATGTCTAAACTCAGGCAGAGTGGATTAAATCTGGCTACAGACTGCACTTTAATAAAGAGCCACCGTTAACTATGAAACTCTCCTGCAAGACACAAGTAAATAACCATCATTTTGTTTGAGGATCATCTTTATAACTTAAAGGAAGGGATAAAGTGACTCACCCAAAGTCATAAAGCTTGTTGGGGAAAAATCCTGCTCTTGCCGCTGGGATTGGGTCATTCTAAACGACAGAGATCCCAGGATGGGTGCTGATGGAATACTTTACGCCTGGTATCATTTATTGACTTGGGTTTTATTTGATTTTTATTAGTAAATATTTCTGAATGTATCTCTAAAAGAAAAGGGCTTTTAAAATATAATAATAACAATACCATTATCATACCTAAAATACTCAGTCAATGTTCAAATTTTAGATTTGGAGGCAGAATTTAAAGTCAAGCTGATCAAGTTTGCAGGACCTTTGGAATATGGTGTGACCTTTTTGGGTCACAAAGTCCTTATCTGTGAACTAAGGGTGATTGTAATATCATTAGGTTTTGAATTTCAGATTTATAAAGTCCTCTTACAATGCAGCACAAGTTAAACAGTTAATGAACTATTGCAAGATGGTGAAAAAAAGTTCCTAGTAGATACTTAATAAGTCTTAGCTGTTATTACTAAACAAACAATTTAAAGACAGTATAATTTGTTAGGTCCATAGAGAGAAGATGGTGCCTGGAGGGTTAGGGAACAAACACCTTTTAGAAGAGATGTCACTTAAGAGATGGATGGACCGGGCCAGGAGAATGGGAAAGTGGTGCATCAGATGAAGGCAGAACTGAATTAAGGGATGGACAAGCCACCAGTTCCCAGGTGCCTTTCTACAAAAGGTACAAAAATACCTCTGGAAAAACACTAGAAAGATGGTGCCATTTAATTGCTGTTTCCCCACATTACTCATTACGGAATTGGTGAAATGTAAAATGGTCTAGTCCCTGTACTGGACATATAATAAATATCTAGTCTTTAATTTGAACATATAACAAGAAAAAAATTGTTACTTACAATCTCCACTGCTGTAAAGGAAGGTGGGTCTTGGTAACTAGAGGCTCTTTGGTTTGCTAATCACAAATGAGTTCCACAATCTTCGTATAAAATATTAAGTATGAAAGTTTAGCTTGAGAGACTGAGACAAAGTCAAATTGCTCTACATAATAAAGGAGCTATGGGAGGTCTTCCAAGGGGAAGAAGGAAGGAGAAAGCCTGCCTGCTGGAGGAGAGAGGGAGGAGACCCCTATCCAGACACTGTGACAAAAGGAAGAAGGAACATTTATTTCTGCCTTAGACTCTTTGGGAGTCTATGAAAGTCAATGACTCCTTTCTTAGAACTTTTAAAGACATAACATTCATAGGATTAAAAAAAAGAAAATACTGATAGTAAAATAATTATAAAAATATATTTTTTAAACTACAAATATATTTGGGAGGGAAAGGGTTGAAATGGAAGAGCTCAGGAGATTTTTAGGGCAGTAGAAATGTTCTGTATGATATTGTAATGGTGGATACATGTCATTATACATTTATCAAAACTCATAGAGTATCAACTATGGACTTTAGGTAATAATGATGTGTATTATGTTGGCTCATCAAGTGTGAAAAATATACCACTCTAGTTGGGGATGTTGATATTAGAGAGGCTGTGTGTGTGCAAGGAGGAGCAGGGGTATATGGGAACTCTGTACTTTCTGTTCAATTTCACTGTGAACCTAAAACTGCCCTAAAAAATAGCCTATATATTTTTTAAAACTACATTTGTTATATAATAATATAGGTACTTCTTTATTAACACTTAACAGGATCTAGATCTATCACTGAGTCTAATACCTACTACAATTCAAGGTAGTGATGACCATCTATATATAAAAAAGCCTAAGCAACCGAATGACTGAACGACCAAACGACCAGTTGACTGGTCGCTATGACATGCACTGACCACCAGGGGACAGATGCTCAACGCACCGGATTGGGCTCCCTCCTGTCTGGATTGGGCCTGTGGGTATTGGGCCGAAACTGGCTATCTGACATCCCCCCCGAAGGGTCCCGGATTGTGAAAGGGCAGACCAGGCCAAGGGACCTCACCGGTGCATGAATCTGTGCACTGGGCCTCTAGTAAATAATATTTCAAGATATCTGCAACTACTGTAATAGGACATGAAAACCACTCTGATTCTATAAGTGAAAAAATAAATCACAGGTACTGCTAATGCTGCCATGGTTTATTACATTTGTAATGGAAGGAAATGCTAAATTTCAATGACAGATCATTGAAAATAAAGATGTGAATTATTTTATCCCCTCACATTTCATCCCTGGAATCTTTTGCAGAGAGGGGCAGTCTATGGATCTTTATGAAGGACCCCTGACCTACACCCTAGAATTGAATCAGACCCATTCCCCATCTCAAAGATGCTGCTGTTCTGTCTTCTCCCAAGCCTCCCAGCTGATCTGCATTGTTTTTCTCTTTGTTTTTGTCCATTAGGACCAGTGTGTTCTGCAGCCAGCTGACCCTGCTTATCCCTCAGGTTCCCTGATATTCAGAAAAAGCAGAGCTGCCGCTAAGATCAGCAAAGCCAGTGTCATGAGAAGTTGTAGTGGGTGGGGAGAAGGAGGGAGGGCCACCTGTACAGTCTTTTATGTTGGGTGCTGGAAAGATGTCTCCCCTTCATTGGTTACTAATAACAATTTGTAGTGCGTTTATGATACGTTTGAACTTCAAAGGACTTGGCCAGTATTATTAACTAATGATGTCTCATTTCTGCAGTTGAGTTGATTAGGGTAGGTTTGCTTTCTTATAAAAGTCTCTGATGAGTGCTGCTCCACTATTCTGGAGATCTTACTGAGGTAAATAAAAGGGAGATATGCCCAAGGACAATCAAACCATTGTTTTCCCAGGGGTTCTTTACGATTCAAATAGAAGTACTTTTTTAGGCTAGTAATATAACTGAATGGATAAATGAATCCATTTTTTCTCACTGAGCTCAGAATCCTTCTCAAGACAATATTCCCAGCAGCCATTACTAAATAAAAAAGGAGATTCTCAAGATGAAACATTTTCCTAGACTATGATTTTGATGTGATATCCCTGTTAAGTAACCTTTTATCGATCTCCATTTTCTCTGAATAAAGCCTTTGCTTCTTGTTATGACATTCAAGGCTCTTCCTAAACTCATCCCAGACTATCTTTCTACGACTCTTCCTCAAAACTAGCCTCTGTTATCTACCTTTTCCTAAACACAGACTCATTTCTCACATACTTTTAATTTTGCTCAGGTCATTTCCTTTGCCTGGAATGCTCTTGCCCTTGTTTTATGTTATTTCTGTACCCCCAGTCAACACTTCCTGAAGCCTTCCCAGATGGCATTCATTGCTCCACCCATATGCTTTCTGTATGCATTTCCTATCATTGCCTTGTCTCATTTTCCCTCCAGCGGTAGTTATTTATGTACCTTTGTATTCCCAGGTAGATTGTGAGCCCCTGCAGAGCAAGAACCACATTTTTCAATTCTACTCTAGTGCCTAGTTAGTGCCATGCATATAGAAGGCATTCAAAATACGTCTGCGTGCCATATGATTTCTTTCATATGTGGAATTTAATTAACAAACTGAACTACTGAGCAAAATAGAGACAGACTCATAGATACCAGGCAGGCAGCTCCGGGGGGTGTGTGTGCGGGGGGAGTGGGTGGTTGAGGGATTGAACAAAAACAGGAAAAAAAGAGAGAAAACTAATGGACATGGTCAGCAGTATGGTGATTACAGGAGTGGTTGGAGGTGGAAGTGAGCATAGAGAGAATAAATGGCGATAGGAAAAAAAAGAAAGAAAAGAAGAAAAAGAAAAAAAAAGTGTGTGATAGAATGAATTGTCCCGCATTATTCACCTTTGAATTTTGCAGTGAATTGTGCTTATGATTCACAAAAACTAAGGGAAGATCACTTCTATGTGATTCAGCAGTTTGTTACTATCTACACTAATAAAAGACAAAGATGCTAATTGACCATACCTTCACTACACCCACCAGCCAATCAGAGCAATTATATGCAAATTAACCCAACCAAGATGGCAGTTAATTTGCATATACCAGCTGGGAGCGAAGACTGAAGATAACGTAGAAGGAAGTGAAGTGCTGCAGAAGGGAGCAAAGTAGAGGCGGCGGAGACAGGAATGGAGCCAAGGTGGCAGAGGTGGGAGGGAAACAGGCCGGGCAGCAGAGAGGGAGGGAAATAGGCCAGGTGGCAGAGCAGGAGGGAAACAGGCCGGTCGGCAGAGAGGGAGCGAAGCCCGCCTCAGCGGGTTTCCCTCCCTTCTCTGCTTCGCTCCAGCTGCAGGAAGCCCTATTCTTGCAGGAATATTCCTGCAACGGGCCTCTAGTATATACCTAAGTCCCTTCACAAGCCATCTATCCCTCCCAGTTTCGTCTTCCAATTCAGTCATGCCTTCCTAGAATCCCTGGAAACCAATCCCTGGTGTGTTTTCGCACTTCCATATCTTTATTATCCTGGACTTTCTTTCTGACATGTCTTTTCTCCTTATCTGGCTAGCAAACTCCTAGTCATCCTTCAAAGTCCAGATCAAATATCTGCTGAACACCATAGCTTTCTCAATCCACCAAGATAAAATTAATTGCTCCCACTCTCTGATTTTCATCAACAATTAAAATGACAGGTGCTCAATGACTAATTATTCAAACTGAACTACTTGCTCCCAGCACTTTATTCAGAATACAGTCTCAGTTAGAGGGCAATTCACTGGTCAGCAATTTAGGCTCTGCCATTAATGTACTGAAGCAGAGATCCTTTGGTGAGGAAATAGGCTGAGTAGGATTGAGGGGGCTGGTGCCTCTGAAGTCTTATTTCTCTGTGTAGTGCTCCAAATGTGTGCAAATGGTTAAAACAAGAAGGAAGAAGGGAAGAAGGGAAGGAAAGGTGGGAGGAGAAAGGGAGGGAGGAAGGACAGAAGGAAAGTAAGAAAGGAAGGGAGGGAGGGAGGAAGGGACTTGTGAGAATAAGAAGAGCCAAATTGTTCAAGCCTGTAATATGAGCACAGTTCCTATTACTGTTAGAGCTTAATGCCAAAATGTCATGGACCAAGCTCATAATTTAGTTTATGGCTGATCTTTATAGTAATAAAAAAAAATCTAGAAAAAAGCTACCTGGCACCATTTGCTGAAGACGTTTTTTAATACTGTCAAATGATTCATAATTATAAAGGGGGAGTGCACGGTGTTTGCTCTGTAGTGGTTAGGCTGAGACTCATTAAGCACTTTCTGCATCCAAGAGTCCTGTTTTATGTAAACAAGACCTCTGAGGAAGATCTAGATGGGTAATAAAGATGAAAGGAAATGCAGTATATTAACGTGAGGACAAATTAATAACGGCCGCTCCATTCTCTACCAGGGAAATCAGGCGCTGTGGGATAATTGCACTTTTCAAGGCAGAAGGGGACCAAAAATTTAGGCAAAGTGATAGAAGAAAGACAAAATCAGACAGGGTTCCAGGGTCACACTGCTCTATGAAGACAGCCTATACTTTGCAGAACTGTGATCATTGTACCCAGCCAGCCTCTGATGGGACCTGCAGGGCTTTGACCTGGCTGCAAACAAAACCACAGTCAATGCTTTGCAATGGTCACTGCTGGGGCATGAACAAGCTCACGTTAGGGGACTGGAAGAGCAAGTAAGAGGAAGGTCAGAGAAGATGAGTGGTGAGATGGCAGGCCATGGAAAAAGAAAGGAGGATGGGTTGAACAGAATCACCATTTCATTTCTCTTCACATAAAATAGTGGGAGCCTGTGTGTTGTTGAGATTTGATTGAAATGAATGTAGCGTTGTTGAGACAAAGCTGAGATAACACAGGTGGGGTTGTTTTCGTATCAGCAATTGACTGTCTGAATTCCTAGACAAGTATGTCAGCCAAACTGTTCCTGACTGACCAGAGCCCACACAGGTCACTGCAGGGGGCAGAGTTCAACGTGACAAAGGTACCTGTGGGGTCCCAGATCCTTAACTGGCTCAGGCTTACTTGTCCATAGTTGGCAGGAGAAGAGCTCCATGTCACTGGATTTGAGAAAGTGTTACAGCCTAAAGATGGCCTCTTCTACTAACCTTCAGGCCTTCACTCTTTCCTGGCCTTGGGTGTCTTGCTGCCAGCCGGTTTTAGAAAGAGTCCGCAGATTCACACACATTCTGCTGAATGGCCCTGGGAGTAGGGTGAGGCAAGCCAGACTGAGGGCACAAGCTTTAAGGAGGCATCCAATCTTAGGTGCTTGCCCTGCGCTCACACAACCTGGAGAGTAAGTGCCTCCTTAAATTTTGCACCTTGGGAGCCTCACTTACCTCCCACCCTGCCCCCCCTATTCTATGCTCTAGAGACAGATGAATGAGTTGTATTAGCCTTAAAAACCTCACAACCAGGTTTCCATAGTGTGATTGGGCTTCTCATATGTTTACTCAGTTAAACTTCTCTTTCTTTTTATTGATTAATGTCAAGAATCTGAAGACCAGAAACCGTGCATGGTATTTTAAAATGCATGGTGAGGGACCACCTTGCTTTCTCATAGAGCTCAGAGTTGACCTAACCAAAGGCTGAGCCATCTTGACTCATCCAAGAGCCATCTTGACTCATCCAAGACCAAAATGACCCCAGGGACTCAGGGGCTGTTCCAACCTGGGCCGCCTTAGCAGGGCCCCATGCTTGGTTTAACGCTCTGCTATCACAGCCTTGAAGTTCTTAACAATTTTTTAACAAGGGGACCCTCGTTTTTATTTTGCACTGAGTCCCAATTGGTCCTGGCTCCACTTAACAGGATAGATCAAAATATCTGGCATGCCAAACTCCCTGATCCCTTTAAAAGCCCTTACTGACCATTCTTGAAGTGGACACAATTCCTTAAAATACCCACAAAACCCTGCTACAAAACCCTGAGCCCCCATTTACCTCTCTGCCCCTCTGTTGTGGCACTTCCCTTCTAGCTATGGCACTCTGGCCTTCTTGTAGTTTCAGCTGTACCACATCTCAACTGCCTCAGGGCCTTTGCAATGGCTGTTTCCTCTGCCTGGAATATTCTTTTCCAAGCCACACCCCCTCAGCTCTGGCTCTTACTGCTTGTCCTTCAGTTCTAAGTGCAGACCTTCATTCCCCTGACCTGACAGGCTGGATTGAGCCCACGTGGCACAGTCTCACAGTTCTCCTTTAGTATTCATGATGATTTCTAATATAATCTTTGTATGATTATCTAATCAATGTCTATTTCCATGGGATTCCAGATTAGGCAGCAACGTTGCTTGTTTTGTTCACTTTTGTAGGTTCAAGGACTAGCACAGTGCAGGGCACTTAGCAGGAAGGCACTCAATAAGCAGTTACGAAATGGAAGAATAAGGAAGAGGCCCAGGGTCATCCTGCCTGGGAATGTGTGTGTAGGGAGGTGGGGGCTCCGTGGAGGTGGGAGGTAGCCTCTGGAAGGGACTGGGACAAAGCTGGGTGCCTTTTGGTTTCCAGCTTTGGTGTGGTTTCCAGACTCACATGCCCAATGTTTCTAACCAGAAGCTAGCTCAGCTCCAAACTAACCTTTGGTGAAGAGATACAGTGGAGGAGCAAAGTTTAATTACATTGAATTCAGTTCCCTGATGACCAACCCTGAGATCTCAATAATTACAGAATCATATACTGTGGTACACATTTCTAATGAGCACAAGAGTTTTCAGTTTGCAGTGTGGTCTGTTATGTGTTTTAATTGGGTTGTCATCTCAACTCTTTCTCTCTTATTTAGTAGTACACTTCTCTTTCATGGTTTTATTCCCTTTGATAGACTTGCAAGAGCATTATATTTTTTCTAACTCTCTGGTATAGCTCATTTTGTCTCCATGCTTCCTTTATCTTTTCTTTTGCAAGCCACCAAAAGTCATGTGCTCCGCTTTGATTTTCTTCTATGGTTTCACATTTCTTTATAGTAATTTTTTTACTTATGATCTTTGAAATATTCCTACAAGGTCAGAGTGACAACTACTTGTTTCTTTGTTGAGAAGAAGAAAGTCAAGATTTTCTCTTGTCTGGAGGACACCCAACTTTCTTTAACCACCGCCCCCCCCCCCCCCCCCCGCCCCAATCCCACCTCCATCCTCAACATTTTATTCACTCAGGTCCTTATTGTTCCTTGTTTTGCTTCCAAAAAATAGAGTGACTTTCTACTACTTCTCTGTGTGACAGAGACTTAGGGCATGTTTTTGGTTTCTTTTTATAAATCTTTTCTTCTTACAAGAAAAAATAAAAAAGACAAAGAAATGGTATTTTTCTAAGCAACTATTCAGTTGTCTAAAGATATAATTTTATCATCAAAATGATCCACTGTTCACAGCCTTGTCAGCTATTAGCTGTTGGTATCATTAAAGTCTCAGTGAGTATGACAAGAGACTGTTCTCCTTGCTTATCCCCACTGTGTCCCTGCTACCTTGGAACAGCCATGAACATAGGCAATTACACACATTTGATTGTTAATCTATTTCAATCCAAATCTTAGTTAAATGGTAAGTAACTGATGGTTTAGGGAAAAAAAGAAAATTTAGTGGAAACACGTAATGTTGGATGGTTTTGGGTCTGAATAAAGGGTTAGGTTGGGCATTGATTGTTCTTACTCGGAGTCCAGAATATTTAGCCATTCATCAGGGTGGTGAAATGCTTCTTTTTTGCTTTCTTAGCTTTTTAAAAGTAAGTTTCTCATCTTTCCAAATTTCGATGCAGAAAAAAATACTTTTCCTATTTCTCCCTTAACTATGCCCTACAATGTGTCTCTTTATTTGGCTTGCTTCTAGTTTCCTTAGCACAACTTGCAGTGTCTTACTGTCTACATTCATTTACAAGTCTTTCTACTGCCTCTACCAATCATTATCTGTGTGACCTTGGACAAGTTATTTAACCTTTCTGAACCTCAGCTTCCTCCTCTGTAGAATGCCAACAACAACAATATCTACCTCTTAGTGGTGTTTGTGAATTTATCCATCCATTCATTTATTCAACAAATATTTCTTGAGCTCCTACTTTGTGCTAAGTGCTACTCCATGTACCCTAAAGATACAGCAGTGAACAACATAAATTCCAGCCTTCATGGAGTTAACATACAGAGGGCTAGAGAAACATGCAAATCAATGTGCAATATGTTCAGATGTGCTAAGTTACTATAGAAGAATAAAGCAGGGTAGGGGAGAAGGAGAATGACGGGGAAGTGGTAGGTTGGTTTCTCAGGAAGCAGATTCTGGGATAGAGACTCCTTAGAGCAGTGATGCGAACCTATGACACGCGTGTCAGAGGTGACACGAAAAACTCATTTTTTTGGTTGATTTTTCTTTGTTAAATGGCATTTATATATATAAAATAAATAGCAAAAATATAAGTCTTTGTTTTTCTATGGTTGCAAATATCAAAAAATTTCTCTATGTGACACGGCACCAGAGTTAAGTTAGGGTTTTTCAAAATGCTGACACGCCGAGCTCAAGAGGTTCGCCATCACTGGGTTAGGGCGTGCTCTCACAATGAACACCTGTGGGATCAGAAAGGCACAGGAGGGTAGAGGCCTCAGCTGACACCATGGGAAGCTCTGAAGCTGAGAGGACCTTTAAGGATTGACCCCAGTTGGGGCAAGGGTGTTGGGCATTTATACCCCGCTTTCATTGGCCAGGCGACATGCCTCTAGGAAGGTGATTCTCTTCAGCCCAGGTAATTCCTAGAGAGAACTGTGAACAGGTTGTCAATTGCCATCACTTCCAGCACCTGGGGGAATCGGTGCTTTGGTCCTGAAGCGGGTGAGCGCAGTGCATCACTGTGTCCACTGCAGGTGGCAGGGGATGTGCTGTTCTATAGACAGTGCTGAGGGAAGCTTTCTCTGATGCAGTCACACTTGAAGAGAGGCCTGAGAAACTGATAAGTGAGCCTTGCAGATGTCTTGGGAAAGAGAATACTAGGCAGAGGGACCAAGAAGTGCTAAGCTCTGAAGATGGAATGTCCTTGATGTGGTTAGGGAACCCAAAACCAGTGTGGCTAAAGAGGACTGGCCAATGGGGATAGCAGAGTGCTAGGAAATGAAGTCAGAGGGAGCCTCAGACCAGATCACACAGGGCTTCACAGGTCGTGGTGGGGATTGCTGTGAGAATTACTTGACTCGATTCACACAAACTGCTTAGGAATGTGCCTGGCACATGGTCAGTGCTCGGTGAAATTGCTGCCCTCATCATCATCATCATCATCATCTCTGTGTGTGACTGCATCCTGTTAACCTTAAATGCCTTGCCTCTAACAAAAGCCCTGCTATACTAGTGTAGCTGGCACTCAAACTTGTTTGTTGAACCAAACGTATTGTTGTGCGTGTGGTTTCTTAATTTTGTTTTGGTCTGCAGCACACTCTGCAACCTCTGTCTGCACCTACTTCAGAGGTTAATCAGCTCCTGAAGAATAAAGGGCCCCGTCTGTGTAACTGATCTTTTCTTGTGCCCTGTCCAGCTCGGTGGTGCCCGGAGGCTTGTGAGGTGGCCTTCCACACACTGGCCCCATTTCTGTCCAGGACCACCCCCACTCCACCACTCTGCTCATTGTATGATCACGTGGTTAGGATACTGATGTTCTGTGCCCACAGAAGAATTATCTTGTGATACTGTCATAGTCAGACTCCTAAGGCCTGGCATATGACCTTTTTATGCAGTTTTCCCTTAAAAATTTAGTCATTTTCAAATTCAACTTTATCAGACATTGTGTCTGATCTGTACTTAGTTGGGTACATGTTGTTTCCTTCAGCGAAGAGAGAGACAGTAACAATGCTTCAAGAACTGTTAAACAGCCTGGGGAACAGTTGCTGCGTCTGAAGCCTCCCTCCACCAGCCAGAAGAGCCACCACAACTGTGAACAGCACCCATCAGAGGCCCTGCTATCAACAGAGGAGCCGCTGCTACCACAACCGCCCAAGGAGCAACCACAGACCGAGGAGCCACTGCCACCCAGGGAGCAGCCACTGCCACCCAGGGTCCAGCCACTGAACGATTCAACAACTAGTAATGTCAGTGAGATCAAACATGGGTAGACAAAGAAACCCCCAAAGGAAAGAAAAGGAGGACTCGCCAGAAAAGCAGCTAAGTGAGACAGAGATATGCAATATGACGGAAAAAGAATTCAGAATAAGGTTCCTAGAGTACATGCACCAGATGTTCAAGAAGCAAGAAGAAACAGATGAAAAACTCAACTACGTATGCAAGAAACTAGAAGAAACAGATGAAAAAATCAACAACTTAAGTAAGTCCCAAGAAGAAATGAAGAGCGACATAGCTGCAATAAAAAACACCATTGAAAGTATCAACAGTAGACTGGGAGAAGCGGAGGACCGAATCAGTGAATTAGAAGACAAGGAAGCAAAACACACTCAAACTGTACTGCAAATGGAGAAAAAAATTAAAAGACAGGAGGAGAGCCTAAGGGAACTTTGGGACAACATGAAACGAAGCAACATACGAATAATAGGGGTGCCAGAACAACAGAAAGATGAACATGGATTAGAAAACCTATTCGAAGAAATAATATCAGAAAACTTCCCTGAGGTGGGGAAGAAAAAAGTCACACAAGCCCAGAGAGTCCCAAACAAGGTGAACCCGAAAAGACCCACACCAAGACACATCATAATTACCATGGCAAATGTTCAGGATAAAGAGAGAATCTTACAGGCTGCAAGAGAGAGGCGGAAAGTAACATACAAGGGAGCTCCCATTAGATTATCAAATGATTTCTCAACAGAAACACATCAGGCCAGAAAAGAATGGACGGAAATCTACAAAGTGATGCAAAGCAAAGGACTGAATCCAAGAATACTCTATCCAGCAAGGCTATCATTCAAAATTGAAGGGGAAATAAGAAGCTTCACAGACAAAAAAGGGCTAAGGGAGTTTATCACCACCAAGCCAGCCATGCAAGAAATGCTAAAGGGACTGGTGTAAAAGAAGAAATATCAAGCTCAGAAAGAAAACAGCCACACACACACAAAAAAAAGAAATGGCTACAAACAAGTACCTTTCAATAATAACTTTAAATGTAAATGGACTAAATGCTCCAAATAAAAGACATCGAGTGGCTGAATGGATAAAAAAACATGACCCATACATCTGCTGTCTACAAGAGACCCACCTCATTGGAAAGGACTCACACAGACTGAAAGTGAAGGGATGGAAAAATATCTTTCACGCAAATGGAAAGGAAAAGAAAGCTGGGGTAGCAATACTTATATCTGACAAAATACATCTCAAAGTGAAGGCCATAACCAGAGATAAGGAAGGCCACTTCATAATACTAAAGGGATCAATACAACAAGAAGATATAACACTGGTAAACATATATGCACCCAATGCAGGAGCACCCACATACATAAGAAAACTTCTGGAAGATATCAGGGGAGAGATCGACAATGATACAATCATAGTAGGGGACTTTAATACACCACTGACATCACTGGATAAATCCGCTAGACAAACAATCAGCAAAGAAACAGCAATCCTAAATGACTCACTAGATCAGATGGACTTAATTGACATCTTCAGAACACTACACCCCACAGCTGCAGAATATACATTCCTCTCAGGTGCTCATGGGACATATTCAAAAATAGACCACATATTGGGTCACAAGCAAAGTCTCCACAAATTCAAGAAGATTGAGATCATAAAAAGCATCTTCTCAGACCACGATGGCATAATGTTAGAAATAAACTACAATAAAAACAACCCAAAATACTCAAACACTTGGAAGCTGAATAGCCTGTTATTAAATATTGATTGGGTTACCGATGACATCAAAGAAGAAATTAAAAACATCCTGGACACTAATGACAATGAAAACACAACAATCCAAAACCTCTGGGACACAATGAAAGCAGTCCTGAGAGGGAAGTTTATAGCTCTACAGGCCTATCTCAAAAAACAAGAAAAAATGGTAGTTAATCATCTAACTCTACAACTCAAAGAATTAGAAAGAGAGCAACAAGAAAACCCCAGAGTGAGCAGAAGGAAGGAGATAATAAAGATTAGAGCAGAAATCAATGAAATAGAGACCAAAAAAACAATACAGAAAATCAATGAAACCAAGAGCTGGTTCTTTGAAAGGATAAACAAGATTGACAAACTCCTCACCAGGCTCACCAAGAAGCAAAGAGAAAGGTCCCAAATAAACCAAATCAGAAATGATAGAGGCGAAATAACAACAGACCCCACAGAAATACAAATGATTGTTAAACAATACTACGGGCAACTCTACTCCAACAAACTAGACAACCTGGAGGAAATGGACAAATTCCTAGAAAAATACAACATTCCAAAACTCAATCAGGAAGAATCTAAAAACCTCAATAGGCCAATAACTATGGAAGAAATTGAAGCAGTCATCAGAAAGCTTCCAGCAAACAAAAGCCCAGGGCCAGACGGCTTCACAGGGGAGTTCTACCAAACATTCAAGGAAGAACTAAAACCTACTCTCCTCAGACTACTACAAAAAATTCAAGAGGAAGGAACACTTCCAAGCTCATTCTATGAAGCCAGCATCACCCTAATACCAAAACCAGGTAAAGACATCACAATGAAAGAGAATTACAGGCCAATATCCCTCATGAACATAGATGCCAAAATCCTCAACAAAATCTTAGCAAATCGGATCCAGCAGTACATCAGAAGGATCATACACCATGACCAAGTAGGATTTATCCCAGAGATGCAAGGATGGTACAACATCCGTAAATCAATAAATGTGATACATCACATAAACAAATTGAAAGAAAAAAACCACATGGTCATATCAATTGATGCAGAAAAAGCATTCGACAAAATCCAACACCCATTTTTGATAAAAACTCTCAGAAAGGTGGGAATAGAAGGATCATACCTCAACATAATAAAAGCCATATATGACAGGCCCACAGCCAACATCATACTCAATGGACAAAAACTAACACCATTTCCCCTAAGAACAGGAACAAGACAGGGATGCCCACTCTCACCACTCCTGTTCAACATAGTACTGGAAGTATTAGCCATTGCAATTAGGCAAGAAGAAGAAATAAAAGGCATCCAAATTGGAAAAGAGGAAGTAAAACTGTCCTTATTTGCAGATGACATGATATTATACATACAAAACCCTAGAGACTCCATCAAAAAGCTACTAGACTTAATACATGAATTTGGCAATGTAGCAGGATACAAAATTAACCCCAAGAAATCTGAGGCATTTCTATACACCAATAGTGAACTTTCAGAAAGAGAGATTAGAAAAACAATCCCATTTACCATCGCACCAAAAAAATTAAGATACCTAGGAATAAACTTAACTAAAGAGGTTAAAGACCTCTACTCAGAAAACTACAGGACGTTGAAAAAAGAGATAGAGGAAGACATAAACAGATGGAAGAACATACCATGTTCTTGGATTGGTAGAATCAACATCATTAAAATGTCCATACTACCCAAAGCAATCTATAAATTCAACGCACTTCCCATTAAAATACCAATGGCCTTCTTCAAAGATCTAGAATGAACTCTCCAAAAATTCATCTGGAATAAAAAAAGACCCCGAATAGCTGCAGCGATCCTGAGAAAGAACAAAGTAGGTGGGATCTCAATGCCAGATATCAAACTGTATTACAAAGCCACTGTTCTCAAAACTGCCTGGTACTGGCACAAGAACAGACATATAGACCAGTGGAATAGAATAGAGAGTCCAGCAATTAGCCCGAACCAATATGCTCAATTAATTTTTGACAAAGGAGGCATGAACATACAATGGAGCCAAGATAGTCTCTTCAATAAATGGTGTTGGGAAAATTGGACAGATATATGCAAGAAAATGAAACTAGAGCACCAACTTACACCATACACAAGAATAAACTCAAAATGGATAAAGGACTTAAATGTACGACAGGAAACCATAAAAATTCTAGAAGAATACAAAGGCAACAAAATCTCAGACTTATGCCAAAACAATTTCTTCACTGATACAGCTCCTAGGGCAGTTGAAACTAAAGAGAAAATGAACAAATGGGACTACATCAAAATAAAAAGCTTCTGCACAGCAAAAGAAACCATCAACAAAACAACAAGAAAACCCACCTCTTGGGAAAACATATTTGCCAACGTCATATCTGATAAGGGCTTAATCTCCAAAATTTATAGGGAACTCATACAACTTAACAAAAAGAAGATAAACAATCCAATCATAAAATGGGCAAAGGATCTAAATAGACACCTTTCAAAAGAGGACATTCAGAAAGCCAAGAGGCATATGAAAACATGCTCAAAGTCACTAATCATCCGAGAGATGCAAATCAAAACAACAATGAGGTACCATCTCACACCTGTCAGAATGGCCATCATCAACAAATCAACAAACGACAAGTGCTGGAGAGGATGTGGAGAAAAAGGAACACTTGTGCACTGCTGGTGGGAATGCAGACTGGTGCAGCCACTATGGAAGGCAGTATGGAGGTTCCTCAAAAAATTGGAAATGGAACTCCCATTTGACCCTGTGATCCCACTACTAGGAATATATCCCAAGAAACCAGAAACACCTATCAGAAAGGATATATGTAACCAGATGTTCATAGCAGCACAATTCACCATAGCTAAGATCTGGAAACAGCCTAAGTGCCCATCAGTAGATGAATGGATTAGAAAGCTGTGGTACATCTACACGATGGAATACTATGCTGCTGTTAAAAAGAAGGAACTCCTACCATTTGCAACATCATGGATGGAACTGGAGAGCATTATGCTAAGTGAAACAAGCCAGTCAATGAAGGAAAAATACCACATGATCTCACTCATTCATGGATAATAAAGACCATTACAAACTTTTGAACAATAATAGATACAGAGGCAGAGCTGCCTCAAACTGATTGTCAAACTGCAGTGGGAAGGCCAGAGAGAGTTGGGGGGCAGGACGGAGGGGAGTAAGAGATCAACCGAAGGACTTGTATGCATGCATATAAGCATAACTAATGGACATAAGACACTGGGGGGTAAGGGAGGGTAGGGGTTTGTCAAGGGCGGGGGGGAAAAAAGGACACTTATGTAATACCCTTTGTAATACTTTAAGCGAAAAATAAAAATAAAATAAAAATAAAAAAATAAAAAAAAGAACTGTTAAACATCATATCCTATACACACTTGAGTAGAAGGTGGCCCCCAATATAAATGGATCTGATATTTTTGGCTGTTTTGAACATATAAACTTTTGAGCTAAATTTTTGGCCGATTTAAATATATACACTTTTGAGATATAATAAAAGCTGGCAATTGCCAACTGATAATTTAGATAGCATGCATATTTAAAATTACATGCATAAATATTCATTTAGAAAGGTTGCCTTTTTCCACTCACACATTTCATGAAACAGTTTTATTCAGAATCTTTATGAGCAACTGACATCGGTGTCATTTTCTTCATGGAGCCATCTTTCAATTCCTCAAGTACAGTTCTCAGAGCACATCGTCTCCTGTTGATTTTTAAATTTGTGCTGTCATTATCAATTTAGTATAAGCCACGGGCACCTGTTTATTAAATAATAGTTTTTTCCTCACAATCTTTTCAAAGATGTATATTTGTGATCTTGGAAAGTAACCATTTAAAGTATGCTTTCAAAATCTTGTTCAAAATAAAATTGACCACCTTACACCCATTAGGATGGCTGCTATAAGAAAAATCCTCATAAAATCATAAATGTTGGAAAGGATGTGGGGAAATTGGAACCCTTTTGCACTGCTGTTGGGACTATAAACTCGTACAGATAATGTGGAAAATCGCATAGCAGTTCCTCAAAAATTACCATATGATCCAGTAATCCCACTTCTGGGGGTAAACAAAAAGAATTGAAAACAGGTCAAAAAGAGATATTTGCACACCCATATTCATAACAACATTATTCACAGTAGCCAAAAGGTGGAAGTAACCCAAATGTTCATTGATGGGTAAATGGCTAAACAAAATGTGGTATATTCAAACATACAACTCTTCCTCTTTCTCTCTCTCTCTCTCTCTCTCTCTCTGTCTCTCTCTCTCTCTCTCTTCATCTCTCTCCCCCTCTCTCATATTATTCAGCCTTAAAAAAGAAGAAAATTCTGACACATGCTATAATGGATGAACCTTGAGGGCATTATGCTACATGAAATAAACCAGTCACAAAAGGAAAAATACTGTATGAATCCACTTATATGAGGTACTTGTAATAGTCAAATTCAGAGATAGAAAAAATGGTAGTTGGCTAGGGCTTAGGGGAAGGGGGAATAAGGAGACATAATTTAAAAGGTTACAGAGTTTCAACTTTTACAAAATGAAAACTGTTCTGGAGAGGATGGTGGTGATGGTTGTACAACAATGTGAATATATTTAATGCCACTGAACTGTACATCTTAAAATAGTTAAGATGCTATATTTTATCTTATGTATATTTCATCACAATTAAATAAATAAAAATAAAATGAAAACAAAACAAAATAAATTGAACATTTATGTTATGGGATCAAGTCCTTTAGAACAATTACTACATCTGTTAACCCTTTTTTTTTTTAATTTAAAAAACAAACTGATTCAGCCAGGTAACCATGAAAAACACCCAAAGTAGGCATTGGCTGAGATAAGTTCAGGCAAATGTGTCTTTCCCTCTGATGTTCAAAATTACTAAAGAGCTTCCTAAAAATTGAGAGGGTTTTCAATAACTTAATAAACATTTTTAGAATAATAATTTTAAAAAATCTTTATTGTTGAAAGTATTACATATGTCCCTTTTTTTCTCCCATTGACTCCTTATAACCTTACTCCTACCCTCCGCCCCAGGCCTCCACCACCCTATGGCCTTGTGTCCATGATAGAAGGATAATTTTTTTAACAAATAAAAGCACCTCATATTACAATTGGACCTGTATAGGAAATAGAAAATTTACAGTTGAACCATACAAAATTGCCTCTACTCAACAGTTTTTGATCTATAAAAGTGTCAAATTCATATGTTGAACCTAATTAAATTATTTTCTGTGACATCACAAATTAGAAAAGTCTAATTAGACTACAGAACTAGTCTTGGATACTTATTCTGTGGTTCAAAATTTAAATTGTTGTAGCCAGATTGTAAATTGCCTTTGATTATAAGCCATGTATTGTCCCTAGAGGAAGCAGCTGAAGCTCAAACTTTGTTAACTTATTTAAAATAAAAATAAATTATAACAGAGTATATCTGATAAATGGCATTTCATATTGATTAAAAAGTTGTTTTAAAATATCTCCCTTCAAATACTAAACTCATTTCCCCTAAGAATAGGAATAAGACAGGGATGCCCACTTTCACCACTCCTGTTCGATATAGTACTGGAAGTGCTAGCCATAGCGATGAGACAAGAAGAAATAAAAGGCATCCAAATTGGAAAAGAAGAAGTAAAACTGTCCTTATTCACAGATAACATGATACTATACATAGACAACCCCAAAGAATCCATCAAAAAACTACTAGACCTAATAAATGAATTTGGCAATGTAGCAGGATACAAAATTAACACCCAGAAATCTATGGCCCTTTATACACCAATAATGAACTCACAGAAAGAGAAATGAAAAAAAAAAAAACAAAAAAACACACAATCCCATTTACCATTGCACCAAGAAAATTAAGATACCTAGGAATAAACTTAACTAAGGAGGTAAAAGACCTATACTCAGAAAACTACAGGACATTGAATAAAGAGATAGAGGAAGACATAAACAAATGGAAGAACATTCCATGTTCATGGATTGGTAGAATCAACATCATTAAAATGTCCATACTACCCAAAGCAATCTACAGATTCAATGCAATCCCCTCCCCATTAAAATACCAATGGCATGTATCGAAGATCTAGAACAAACTCTCCAAAAATTTATCTGGAATAAAAAAAGACCCCGAATAGCCACAGCAATCCTGAGAAAGAAGAACAAAGTTGGAGGGATCACAATACCAGATATAAAGCTATATTACCAAGGCAAGGCTCTCAAAACTGCCTGATACTGGCACAAGAACAGACATATAGACCAATGGAACAGAACAGAGAACCCAGAAATCTACCCAAGCCATTATACTCAATACTTGCCAAAGGAGGCAAGAGCATACAATGGAGTCAAGACAGTCTCTTCAATAAATGGTGCTGGGAAATTTGGTCAGATACATGCAAAAAAATGAAACTAGATCACCAACTTACATCATACACAAAAACAAACCCAAAATGGCTAAAGGACTTGAATGTAAGATGGGAAAGCATAAAAATCCTACAAGACTCCATAGGCAGCAAAATAGCAGACATATGTCATAGCAATATCTTTACTGACACAGCTCCTAGGGCAATGGAGACTAAGGAGAAAATAAACAAATGGGACTACATCAAAATAAAAAGCTTCTGCACAGCAGAAGAAACCATCAACAAAACCACAAGAAAGCCCACTGCATGGGAGAACATATTTGCCAATGATATTTCAGATAAGGGTTTAATCTCCAAAATTTACAGAGAACTCAAACAACTTAACAAAAGGAAGATAAAAATGGGCAAAGGATCTAAATAGACACTTTTTGACGGAGGACATACAGAAGGCTGAGAGACATATGAAAACATGCTCAAAGTCACTAATCATTCCAGAGATGCAAATCAAAACATCAATGAGATACCATCTCACACCTGTCAGAATGGCTACCATCAACAAATCAACAAACAACAAGTGCTGGAGAGGATGCAGAGGAAAAAGAACCCTTGTGCTCTGCTGGTGGGAATGCAGACTGGCGCAGCCACTGTGGAGAACAGTATGGAGTTTCCTCAAAAAACTAAAAATGGAACTCCCATTTGACCCAGTGATCCCACTTCTAGGAATATATCCCAAGAAAACAGAAACACCAATCAGAAAGGATATATGGACCCCTATGTTGAAAGCAGCACAATTTACAATAGCTAAGATTTGGAACAACCTAAGTGCCCATCAGCAGATGAGTGGCTTAAAAAACTGTGGTACATCTACACAATGGAATACTATGCTGCTATAAAAAAGAAGGAACTTTTACCATTTGCAGCAGCATGGATAGAACTGGAGAGCATTATGTTAAGTGAAATAAGACAGTCAGAGAAAGATAAATATCACATGATCTCACTCATATGTAGGATATAACGATCAACATAATTTGATGAACAAGAATAGATCCAGAGACAAATGGCAGGGATGAGGGGTGGGGTTAGAGAGCAACCAAAGGACTTGTATGCATGCACAGACACTGGGGAGGTGGGGGCTTGCCGGGGGTAGGAATGGCTGGGGCGGCGGGGGTGGGGTGTTAATTGGGGAAAAAGGAGACATGTAAAACTTTAGACAATAAAAAAATATATAATAAATAAATAAAACTAATTGAAAGGAAAAAAAAATATCTCCCTTGTCCAAAGAATAAAAATTAAAAGATTACATTTGTCACTTTGAACATTAATTCTTTGAAAAGGATGCCAACCTGAGGATTAAGAGCCTGCACTTTCCCCTCTGCTTGTGACTCAAGGACTCAAAATGGGGAGAATGTGGTGCAAAATGCCCAGGGTATAAAAACCACTCACCCTTCTTTGGTGGACAGATCACTCCCACAAATGAATAATCACTCCATTTTTAATTCATTCCTTTATTTCTTTTTGAAAAAAAAAGTCAAACCTATGGAAAACTTTGAAGATCAATATATTACCTAGATTCACCAATTGTTCACTTGTGTCATAGTTCTCTCTCTTGCATATATATTAGTGATCCAGTGCATGGATTTGTGCACATTGAAAGGAAATTAATTAGAAGGTGGCTGGTGGGGTGGGACTAGGGGAGATGGGCCAGACACACTCTACAGCCAACCTCCTGGGGTTCCTCCCCAGTGTCTTCGGAGTGAGCAGTGTCCCTCTGGCAGGTGGGGTCCCTTGGCCTGACCTGTAGGAATCGGGCCAAAACTACCTCTCCAACATCCCTCGAGGAATCCCGGAGTGCAAGAGGGCACTCTGCAAAGTTGCTGTCATACAGGGTATGGAATGCAAATGCAAGTGTGCAGTAAACCAGATTCGGGGCTGACAGTGCCCCAGCAACAACATAACCCAAGGCCAAAGGTGGAATCACGTGGCCCCACGAGGAATTGGGCTCCCTCCTCTCTGGTTTTGGGGTGCGTCACCTGAGAACTGACTGCAAGTCACTGCAGCTCAGCAGCTCCTGCATTGAGCATCTGCCCCCTGATGGTCAGTGTGTGTCATAGCAACCGGTTGGATGATCAGACACTTAGCATATTAGCCTTTTATATATATACTAGAGGCCCGGTGCACAAAAATTTGTGCACTCAAGGGGAAGGGGGGGGTCCTTCAACCTGGCCTGTGCCCTCTCACAGTCTGGGACCCCTCGGGAGATAACGACTTGTTGGCTTAGGCCTGCTACTGGGTGGCAGAGGGCACGCCCAATCCCTAGGTACAGCCCCTGGTCGGGCTCAGAGCAGGGCTGATTGGAGAGTTGGGGCACCGCCCTCTGTCATGCACAGAGCAGGGTGGATTGGGAGGTTGCGATGCCACCCTCAGTCACGCTCAGGGTAGGGCCGATTGGAAGGTTGGGGCACCGCCCCCTGTCACACTCAAGGCAGGGTCGATGGGGAAGTTGCGGCGCCACTCCGTCACACACAGAGCAGGGCCAATCAGGGGGTTGGAGAGCTCCCCTCTGTCACGCACAGAGTAGGGCCAATAGGGGAGTTAGGGCACCGCACCCTGTCACACACAGAGCCGCAGGGCGATCAGGGAGTTTGGGTGCTGCCCCCTGTCACGCTGATCCGGTGCCAGGAGGCCTCGAGGCTCCGCTGATCCTGGTGCTGGGAGGCATATTACCCTTTTACTATATAGGATAGAGGCCTGGGGGCTGGCTGGTTTGCCCTGAAGGGTGTCCTGGATCAGGGTGGGGGTCCCCACTGGGGTGCCTGGCCAGCCTGGATGAGGGGATGATGGCTGTTTGCAGCTGGTCACACACCCTTCAGGATGGGGGTCCCTACTGGGGTGCCTGGCCAGTCTGGGTGAGGGACTGAGGGCTGCTTTCAGGCTGGTGGTTGTTGACTGAAGCTCCCAACCACTCCTTTTTTTTCTCTTTTTTTTATTTTATTCTGGGCCAGCTTTAGCTCTGGCTCTAGCTCTGAGGCTTCCGCTGGTTTGTTTGCCGTTCTATAATTGAAACAATGTATAACTCCAGCTCTGAGATCCCGGGGTTTTGTTTAGCTTCTATTTTTGTTACAAAGTTTCTTAGAGTTGCAGCTCAGAGGCCGGCAGCGCAGGCGGGGAACGTTGGAGTCCTCCTTCACTGCAGCAAGCAAGCCTCATGTTCGTTTCCAGCTGCCTGGCTGCCGGCCGCCATCTTGGCTGACAGTTAATTTACATATACTCACTGATTAGCCAATGAAAAGGGTAGCGGTTGTACGCTAATTACCATGTTTCTCTTTTATTAGTGTAGATTTATATATATACTAGAGGCCCGGTGCACAAAAATTTGTGCAGTGGGGGCGGGGGCCAGCCCGGCCTGTGCCCTCTCACAGTCTGGGACCCCTCGGGAGATAACGACCTGCTGGCTTAGGCCTGCTCCCGGATGGCAGAGGGCAGGCCCAATCCCTAGGTGCAGCCCCTGGTCAGGCTCAGAGCAGGGCCGATTGGGGAGTTGGGGCGCTGCCCCATCATGCACAGAGCAGGGCGGATCGGGAGGTTGCGATGCCACCCTCAGTCACGCTCAGGGTAGACTGATTGGGGGGTTGGGGCACCGCCCCCTGTTACACTCAAGGCAGGGTCGATGGGGAGGTTGCGATGCCACCCCCTGTCATGCACAGAGCAGGGCCGATCAGGGGGATGAGGCGCTGCCCCCTGTCACTCACAGAGCAGGGCCAATCAGGGGGTTGGGGTGCTGCCCCCTGTCACTCACAGAGCAGGGCCGATCAGGGGGTTGAGGAGCTCGCCCCTGTCACTCACAGAGTAGGGCCAATAGGGGAGTTGGGGCACCGCCCCTTGTCACACACAGAGCAGGGCGGATCAGGGGGTTGGGGCGCTGCACCCTGTCACACTCAGGGCAGGGCCAATGGGGAGGTTATGGCTCTACCCTGTCACACACAGAGCAAGGCCCATGGAGGGGGGTTGGGGCGCCACCCTCTATCACGCACAGAGCAGGGCCGATCAGGGGGTTGGGGCACCGCCACTGTCACACTCAGGGCAGGGCCGATGGAGAGGTTATGGTTCTACCCTGTCACACACAGAGCAGGTCCCGTGGGGGGGGGGGGGGGGGGGGGGGTTGGGTCTCCACACCCTGTCACACACAGAGCAGGGCCGATCAGGGGGTTGGTGCGCTGCACTCTGTCACACACACAGCTACAGGGCAATCGGGGGGTTGGGGAGCTCCCCCCCTATCAGGCACAGAGCAGGGCTGATCAAGGGGTTTGGGCACTGCCCCCTGTCACGCTGATCCCGGTGCCGGGAGCCTCGCTGCTCCGCTGATCCCGGTGCCGGGAAGCATATTACCCTTTTACTATATAGGATAGAGGCCTGATGCACGGTGGGGGCTGGCTGGTTTGCCCTGAAGGGTGTCCTGGATCAGGGTGGGGGTCCCCACTGGGGTGCCTGGCCAGGCTGGCTGAGGGGCTGAGGGCTGTTTTCCCGCTGGCAGTTGACTAAAAGCTCCCAACCACTCCTTGTTTTCTTTTTTTTTATTTTTTTTATTCTGGGCCAGGTTTAGCTCTGAGGCCTCGCTGCTGAAAACATGGATACAATGTTGCCGTCCGGGGCTGACTGAAAGCCGGTTTTGTTTAGCTTCTTATTTGCAACATAGTAATAGTTGCTTAGAGTTGCAGTTGAGAGGCCGGCAAGTGAGGCGGGGAACGTTGGAGTCTGCAGTCCCTGGAGGAAGCAAGCCTCCCTGCTCACTTCAGTGCATGGCTGCCGGCCGCCATCTTGGCTGACAGTTAATTTGCATAAGGATACGCTGATTAGCCAATGGGAAGGGTAGCGGTCGTACACCAATTACCATGTTTCTCTTTTATTAGTGTAGACTAGAGGCCCGGTGCACAACATTCGTGCACTGGGGGGGGAGGGGAGAGGGCGTCCCTCAGCCTGGCCTGTGCCCTCTCGCAGTTTGGGACCCCTCGGGGGATGTCCACCTGCCAGCTTAGGCAGGAGAGGCAGTAGAGACTTCCGCCACCACTGCTGCGCTTGCCAGCCATGAGCCCAGCTTCTGGCTGAGAGGCACTCCCCTTGTGGGAGCGCACTGACCACCAGGGGGCAGCTCCTGCATTGAGCGCCTGCCCCCTGGAGGTCAGTGCTCATCATAGCGACTGTTTGTTCTGCCATTTGGTCTATTTGCATATTTGCCTTTTATTATATAGGATAGATTATATGTATGTATCTATATACATACATACATAAACATTTCTCTTTTATATTTGAACATTTTTAAAAAGATGTAAATAAATTTAAAAATTGTTTATTGATTTTAGAGAGAGGGAGGAAGGAAGAGAGAAAGAGAAACATTGATTTGTTGTTCCACTTATTTACATATTCATTGGCTGATTTTTGTATGTGTCCTGATTGGGAATCAAATCCATAACCATGGTGTATCAGGAAGATGCTCTAACCAACAGAGCTACTAGCCAAGGCCTGAACCTTTCTTTATTTCCTGACCATTTTATTTTAAAAATATATTTTTTTATTGATTTCAGAGGGGAAAGGGGAAGAGATAGAAACATCAGTGATGAGAGAGAATCACTGATTGACTGCTTCCTGCACGCCCCCTACTGGGGAACGAGCCTGCAACTGGGATGTGCCCTGACCGGAATTGAACCTTGACCTCCTGGTTCATGGGTCAATGCTCAACCAATGAGCTACACCGCCAGGCATATTTGGTAACCATTTTAAAGTAAGTTGCAGATATCATGATATTTCATCTCTAAACACATCAGCACACATCTCCTAAGAACAAAAACATTCTCCTATATAACCAAAACATCATTATCACAGACAAGTATTAAATTATTGTTATAGTAATATCTAATACTAGTATATAGTCTATATTAAAGTTTACCCAATTAAAAATATTCTTTATAACTCTTTTAAAAAATCTAGGATCCGCTTAAATATCATTCATTACTTTTAGTGGTCATGTCTCTTTTAGTCAATGCTCATCTAGAACAATTCCTCCTCCCCACCCTTGAATTTTTTATTTTATTTCATTACAGTGACATTGTGAGAGTCCAGCCCACATTTTGGACTTCACTTGCTAATAGATCCAGGTGAAACCTTTTAATTAGAATACTACACAGGTTAGAACAGGGGTGGGCAAACTTTTTGACTTAAGGGCCACAATGGGTTCTTAAACTGGACCGGAGGGCCGGAACAAAAGCATGGATGGAGTGTTTGTGTGAACTAATATAAATTCAAAGTAAACATCATTACATAAAAGGGTATGGGTTTTTGTTTTTTTTTTAGTTTTATTCATTTCAAACGGGCCGGATCCGGCCCGCGGGCCGTAGTTTGCCCACGGCTGGGTTAGAATGTCTTCCTTTTTTTTCACATCAGGAGGCTCTTAATGTCAATTAGATATTAAGCTTGATTAGTTGTTTAATGTGTTTTGTGTTGATTCTCATCAACTGTAGCTTTTGAAAGTGTTTTCCGTCCTTGTGCACACATTTGGTGAACTTTGTAACATCAGACTACATAGAAGATCACATCTGGCATGTTATGTCTATGTATCTCATATGGCTAACTATCGTTAGCTTGTGCAAACAGGTTTATTTATACTGATAAATGATGAATTAGTAATTCACTGATGACTTTAGTAATACATGACTCTCCAAAAGATTGAAGGCTACTTGAAGAGGACTACAAAATTGAAAGGCCTGTCTAAACTGCTTGGCAAACTGAAAGAAGGCTTGGAGATTCCCATTCATTCTTCCTCTCATCTCTCTCTCTTTCTGATTCCTTTTATTAAGACCTCTCATTCTATTTACCTGTAGGTTCCTTTAGTTTCAACTTATTCTGTAAAGAATAGACATATAGAAGAAAGAACTTGTAGAAAAATATTTAAACTCTTTCCACCGAGTTTAAAAAAATATTAAACTTTTTCCACCATAGTTTTTAGCTGATGAATGTTTTCTATGTTTAACAGAATTTTCTGTCCACATCTTAAGAACTTTGTCAAAATAACTTTTTTTCTCTCTCAAATATAAGTCCCTAGAGTAATCCACCATCCATTGCTTTGTGTTCTGGGGAACAGCTGACCTTGGTTAGAAATTAATTTATTACTTCCTGTTTCCTTTACATCTCCCACTTCCCTTCCCACCTCCTTTCTCTAATAATAACACATAAAGTTAATGAGTACTGGTCATTAAAGGGCCATTTTAGAACAAGTGAGTTGGGTATTGAAAGCCCTGGACCTAAACTTTGCTTGGAGAAAGGACAACTGAATAACGACAAAATGGGATTCCAAATCATAAACCAAGGGTGTCTTTTCTGCCAGTAATTTGTGTAGCTTTGGCTGGATCCCTTTACTTTTCTATGTTTTATTTTGTCCAACAGTTAAATAGGAGTCAGAATAATTTCTCATTAAGAGTTTTTGAGTGTCTAGATGAAAACCACAATATTGTAGCAATTAACTTTTAATTTGAGAATGAGGCAGTGTGAATATTTTTACTAATTATGAAATCCAATATATTTTACTTAGCTCACTTTTATACTTTCACTTACTTAGATAAACAAAGGCCACAACTTAAATCTTTTTAATGAAATAGCTTAAAATAATAAGAGAAATTTAAAATATTTATTTCTAATTTATTATATAGTGTCCAATTTTATCCTCACAAAAGTTTCAAGTTAAAAGTAATCTTTTATTTTATAAGTAATCAATTAAAGGAATATTAGAAAATGTAGATAAATAAGAGGAAAAACAATTCAGAATCCTGTCACCATCAAGTAGGACCATTGTCAATACTTTGGACATGTCCTTCCAGATGGGATCATTGAGACATATTCTTTCATAACCTGATGTTTCTTTTCTATTAATCTATTTTGAATATCTTTCTGGTTCATACAAAGTAATTGTAGCAGATGTTGTGATGTACCACCCAGATTCGCATTCAGGACTAAAAGCCATATTTACCCAAATGTCAGCTACTGGCAGACAGCCCTTAGCCTTCAGCTCTCTTTAGAGCTGTTGGATGAAGGTATTTGCCTTGCCCAAGGGCACACTCCTTTCCATTAGTTTGGCTTCCAAATACTGAAAGATGCTGGGAAATAAAGGCCAGCCTCCCTAACCCTGAGTCTAGACAGACCTGAAGGGTTATTCCAGTTTCAGAGTTCCCTGTGGGGTAGGTTGGGACTGCATCACAACCTCACTTCTCCCTCCAGTCCCACCCAACCCATTACTTCCCTTCCAGAGACATGATCCCAAGAATACTTCCTTATCAGCCTCAAATATGCTATTCTCTGTCTCAGAGTTTTTTTTCTGGGGCAACCTATCTATAACAGTTGGTATTAGGAGTGGCCTGAGAAAGCAGTGGTGGTGAAGCATAGGAAGCAGATAGTGAACTGGGATGGGATAATGGTAGAAGAAAATGCACCAGCTAGTGAGACATCTCAGGTGTCAATAAATATGGGAGAAATAACATAAAGGCTAGTGCAGTGGTCGGCAAACCTCAGCTCGCGAGCGACATGCGGCTCTTTGGCCCCTTGAGTGTGGCTCTTCCACAAAATACCATGTGCGGGCGCGCATGTACAGTGCAATTGAAACTTCGTGACCCATGGGCAGAAGTCAGTTTTCGGCCTGGGCGAGTCTATTTTGAAGAAGTGGCTTTAGAAGAAGTGGGGGGTGTCGGTGGGTCGGGGGTAGGAAACGCAGTGCAGGCAGGCCACGGGATACACAGCACGGGGGGCACAGCGTGGGGGAGGCGCGTGTGACTCATGCACGAGTTGAGAATGGGAGAGTTGGAAGGGGTCGATCTCAGCGAACGTACTTCAATCAGGTTGAGGACGTTTTTAGCAAAGGCCAGTTTAGGAGTACCCTAATTAAGTTAATAACAATATACCTACCTATATAGTTTAAGTTTAAAAAATTTGGCTCTCAAAAGAAATTTCAATCGTTGTACTGTTGATATTTGGCTCTGTTGACTAATGAGATTGCCAACCACTGGGCTAGTGGAATTGAGTGACTACTGCTAAACTCAACTAACACTCCAGGAGAAGCTAATAAAAGGCTGAAGTGATTACCTGACAGTTAAATGATAAGAGTGATAGCCACAGGACTTCCTTGGTAGCCTATAACATGATCTAATCTTCTGTAGCTAGAGGCTATAGAAAGCTAAGGACAAAGACTGGGACTTAGTCATAAAATTCACAGAGCTCTAAAGAAAGTTTAATTCTCAATTGAGGCAGGTAGGCCAAGAAAGAATGAGTCCCTGACATGTAGGATGCAGACATCTAGGTTAATAATCACTGCCCCCCCCCCCAGCAGCACCCCCCTATAATGTTGTATCTCATATTCCTCTGAACTCCCAACTAGCAGAAGTGGTTTACCCTTCCCTCTTCCGGGTGAGCACTGCCTCCTTGCTGGAAGATGCTGCAAAGCTCAGCCAATGGTCAAGTGTTGATCCATGAACCAGGAGCTCACGTTTTGATTCAGGGCACATGCCTGGTTTTGGGGGTGGATCTCCAGTAGGGAGCATGCAGGAAGCAGCTGATCCATGATTCTCTCTCATCATTGATGTTTCTATCTCCTCTCCCTCTCTGAAGTCAATCAAAACATATTTAAAAATGCTTCCGAGACCTTCCCCTTGCAAGAGAACATGCTCCTTCCTTAAGGTCTGTTCCTGATGATCAAGACAACAAGGGTTAAGTCACAGCATAATCTGAATGGGAACATTCTGTGTCTACTAAGGAAGGAAAGAGATTGTACCCCAAAGGAGCTAACATGTACCATCAGAAACTGGGAGAGTATGCAAGAAACTGGTTTCCAGGCATGCTGGATCGGGGTGGGGTCAAGGCACAAGGTGGAACAAAGTTGGATTAGGGCACGTTTATTGATTTGAGAGTACTTTCCTAGGATGCAGGATTCGACCCTCTGGCAAGGACACTAAATCACGGTGCAAATGTGCTGTCAGGACACCACCTAGAAACATGGAAAAGAAATGGTCCACACTAAGTGAGACAGAAATGGTAGAATTGCCATAGCAGATGGTAGAAGGAGGAATGAAAAGGCCCAGAGAGTTGGGCATGCTACAGTGTGTCTACTATGTAAGATGACTATGTTTCAGAGGATTCACCACTTACCAAAGCAATGAGCATGCTCGTGAGTGGGTACCATCACCCCTAAGAAGTTCATCTAGCTGAGGGCTCATGGTAGGAGATGCTTTTCAAACTGGACTCACTGATAGCGGTCAGGTGCGTAACCATCAGAGGCCAAGAATTGATTGGCAAGGTCAGAGTGCAGTCAGGGGGACCTTCTTCTCAGAAAGCTATGTAGTTGGGGAATAAAACATAGTATCCCTAGGGACAAAATAGACAGGCAGCCAACAGGGTGCTACTCAAGGTGTTCAATCAAAAGAAATCAAGGATGAATGACCAGGTTGCTAAGGGCAGTCACCTTAATAAATAGTTACCATCTCTTGCCGATTTTTCTGGCCCAGAGAAATCTCCAATTGAAAGGGGTGCCATTTTCAGGACTGGGGAACAATTACCATGTATTTGCATTATCATGACACATATATGGTAATTGTTCCCCAGTCCTTCTCCAAAGAGACCTATGGCCACTTTGGTGAGAATATACTAGAAAAGGGGGATACCTAAGCATAGGGTCCTAACTTAACATTGATCCTCAGATACCTGAAGTATCATATGAGGGCATAAGGAGGCCAAGTAAGAAACAGAATCCTGGCCCAACTCTGGCTCATCATGGGTCCACTGGACCCCCTCTGTGGTCATTTCCTTATCCCTAAATGTACAATGGGAAAAGATTACTTTATATTTGGCAAAGTCCCCATATTGGCTCCTTTGCCTTTGGAATAAGATCTATCATAGTGGGAAGGCCAAGGAGAAGCTATGAACCATGCAATCCACTCCCAGCCAAAATAATAAATCAAGGACAAAATTACATCTCAGCCAGCTTTATAGACCAAAGGATGCTGAAGTGGTGGGCCCCATTATATCTGCCCCCCTGAAAAAAACAGATGGATGCTGGAGGATGCAGGGGACTACAAACTCAACTGTGTAGTAGCCACAATTGCAGCTGCTATGCCAGATGTGGTATTTTTTACTACAGCAGATTAACAAGGCCTGAAGTTCATGATATGTGGCCATTGATTTGGCACATATGTTCTTTTCCATCTCTCTAAGAAAAGGGGATCAAACACAACATGTAAAATGGACAACAGATTACATTTATAATCTTGACCTAGGGTACATTAATCCTAGGTCATATCCTCTATCACAAGATAGTCTGAAAAATCGTGAATGGCTGGACTTTCTGCCAAGCATCCCACTGATACACTAGAGTGATGACATAATGCTTATCAGATCAAGGAGCAAGAAGTGGCTGATCTTCTGGTCAGGCACATGCCCTCCAGAGAGTGAGCAATAAACCTCACAAAGTTTCAGACCACTTAGTGAAGTGTTTGAGGGTGCAGTGGTCTGGGCATGGCAGGCAAAGCAACTAGTTCCCTTCAGAATTAAAAACAAATTATTGTATTTTGCATCTCCTACCACAAAGGAGAAAGCATAATATCCACAGGCCTCTGGGTTCTAGAGGCAGCAGATTATACACATGCGAATACGGCTCTGACCCACATATCAGATGACGCAAAGGCTACTGGCTTAGAGTAAAATCAAGAACAAGTTCTGTAGCAGGAAGACCAAGTCTATGGTCCAGCCCTTCCTCTTAGGTTTTCAACCTAGCAGACCCTATGGTTTTAGAGATGTCATGGTGGGTAAGGACACCATTTGGAGTTTATGACAGGCCCCAGTGGAAGAGTCACAACACAAGGCCCTGAGTTTCTTAAGAGTATGCCATCTATAGTGGAGAATTGTATAACTCAAAAAACAGCTCCAACCTTGTGTCCTGAGAGTGCTTGGCCATAGGACACCAAGTGACCAAGCCACCAGAACAACTCATATTGAGCTGGGCCCTCTCAGACCAATAAGTCATAAGGTGACGTGGGCCCAGCACAAACCATCGCATGATGCAAGTAGCACATTCAGGATCAAGCATGAGGAGGGCCGGAGAGCATAAGCAAGCTGTACAGGGTGGCTCACATCCATGTCACCCACTGGTGTTCTCGTCCACATCCTTCTCCCTCAGCTCATATATGGCTCCTTATGATCAACTGATAGGAGAAAAAAGTCCTCTTTGGATCATAAATGTGTCAGCATGGTATGTGTGTGCCAATTGAAAAGGACAGTAGCTGAACTACCATGCACTCAGGGATGGCAGAAAATTCTTCAGATGGTAGAGATTAGCGGGGGGGGGGGGGAGTACTCTGGTCACCTACTTTGTGTGGAAAGAGAGTGGCCTGAGATTAGAATATACACAGACTCATAGCCAGTGGCAAATGCCTTAGCCAGCTCGTCAGGATCCTAGAGGAAGAAAGAATGGGAGATAGGAGACAAGTAGTAAAGGCACGTGGGTCAGCATGGAGATGAACATGCAGTAAAAAGACCTTTGGATCACATGTCAATGAATGCCCACCAGAGAGCACCCACCATGGAAAAGTAGGCAGAATGACTCAACCAATTAATACCAATCAGCTTCTGTCATCACCCTGGTTCCGGCACAATGAATGCATGAACATAGTAGCCATGGAGACAGGGGTGGAGACTAAGAGTGCAAAGGAGGAGTGAGCAAGCAGGAGTATGGCTACACGGGGAGAGGGCCGGGGAAGAAGTTTCCCCAGCTAAGAAAGCAGCCCTAGAGAGATGTTAAACTTAAATGTCTATTGAACTGAATTGAAAGAAACGGAAATTTATTGTGTTTTGCTGTGGATCTGTGTTAGGGTTAGGGATCCCCACATGATCTCACCAACCAAAGACAATATAGCTCCTGTTACCGAATGCCCAAGCTGCCTGTAACAGCCACTTGTGGCAAGTTGACCCCTTGCACCTTCTACACTAGAAAGAGTAGCATTCATCTTGACTGGGAGGGACAAGTGGTCAAAATATGGGTTTGCCTTCAGGATCTCAGCCAGAAGCTTATGGTGTGAAAGCTTAAAATGTGTTTGATCTGACTCTACGGCACCCCCAATAACATCACATCAGACCAAGGAACCCACTCTACAGACCCATGGGATCCACAGTCATATTACATTTTGCACCACCCAGAAGTTGCCGGCCTGATAGAATAATGGAACAAATTGAAGTTACAGTTGAAGTGTCCCCTTGGGGGTGCTTTTGAGGATGGGGACCATCTTTAAAATGCTCCCTTTAAATAAACATACTTGCATGGTGAGTGTCTCAATAGGCAGAATACATGAATCTGGGACCCAATGGGTGGAAATAGGAGTAGTCCTGCTCACCATCACTCACATTTACACACTGGGGATTTTGTGCTTCATGTCCTTCCAACTCCAAGCTATTCAGGTATAAAGATCCTGGTTCCCAAAAGAAGAATACTTCTGGCCAGAGGACACATTTGTTCTGTTGGGTAACTGATTCTATGCTCACTGAGACTTTCCATGAACACCCTTATAAAATAGCCATAACTTCTACACTTGAGTCAATCTTTATCCTTCTTTCTTCTTTTTTCTAATCACCATCTAAATCAAATTGCCTATTTATTTATTTATTTATTTACTTACTTACTTATTTGCACATTGTCTTCCTCTTCTGCTAGAACGTAAATTCCAGGAGGGCAGAAACATGTACTTGTTCTCAGCTGAGTCATCAGTGCCTAGGGAAGCACTGGCCACATCAACAAATATTTGCCAAATGAATGAATGACTCTACAATGTAATTTTTTTGTGGGTGGGCAGTATTCAGTTGTAGGTATGCATCATCTTTTATTAAACCAGTCACATTTCTGGGCAGTTCATTTTCCTTATATCTTTTCTCTAATGAAATAATGACAGACAAATCTTCATGTATATTATTTCCATAAGATACATTCCAAGTAGTGCAATTTGATGACACATGCATAAAACCTTTAGTTTTCCAAGTATATGTGATGCCTCATAGATTTGTTTAAAAATATATATATATATCCTATCTAATAAAAGAGAAACATGGTAATTAGCGTACGACCACTACTCTTCCCATTGGCTAATCAGGGCGATATGCAAATTAACTGCCAACTAAGATGGCGGTTAACCACCAACAAAGATGGCGGTTAATTTGCATATGTAGGCACAATGCTGGGAGACAAAAGGGAAAGGACGGAAGAAGCCCACTGCCACTGACGGTGATCGGAAACCCAGGGGGGAGCTAAGAGCCTTTGCCCTGCCCCCCAGCTGTGATCAGAGAACCGGGCGCCTTTGCCGCCCCGGCCAGTGATAGGGAAGCAGGGGTGGAGCCAGCAATGGGAGCTGGGCAGGGACGGAGCCGGCGGTCCAGGGAGCTAGGGATCCCTTGCCCAGGCCTAACGCCTTGGCCAGAGGCGTTAGGCCTGGGCAGGGGCGGAGCCTGCAATCGTGGTGAGCTGGGAGCAGAATCAGCCATCCTGGGCAGGGGTGGAGCCTGCAATCGTGGTGAGCTGGGGGTCCCCTGCCCAGGCCTAAGGCCTCCGTCAGAGGCCTTAGGCCTGGGCAGGGGCGGAACCAGCCATCGCGGGGAGCAGGGGTGGAGTCAGCGATCCTGGGCAGCTGGGGGTCCCCTGCCCAGGCCTAAGGCCTCCACCAGAGGCCTTAGGTCTTGGCAGGGGCGGTGCCAGAGATCGTGGGTAGCAGGGGCAGAGCCGGGAATGGTGGGAGCTGGGGGTCCCCTGCCCAGGCCTGACACCTCTGCTGGAGGCCTCAGGCCTGGGCAAGGGGCCGATCCAGTGATCGGCGATCAGAGGGTGATGAGGGTCAACTCCTCTGGCCGAGGCATCAGGCCTGGGCGGAGGGCAGAGCCAGCAATCGGAGGGGGCTGGGGGTCCCCTACCCAGGCCTGATGCCTGGGCCAGAGGCATCAGGCCTGGGTGGGGGGCGGAGCCAGTGATTGGGAGGATATGAGGGTCCCCTTGCCCAGGCCTGAAGCCTGGGTCAGAGGCGTCAGGCTTGGGCAGGGGGTGGAGCAAGTGATCAGAGGGAGATGGGGGTCCCTTGCCCAGGCATGATTCCTAGGCCAGAGGCATCAGGCCTGGGCGGGGGTCAGAGCCAGTGATCGGGGGGAGATGGGGGTCCCCTGTCCAAGCCTGACACCTCTGGTGGAGGCGTCAGGCCTGGGCAAGGGGCCAATCAGGCGATCAGAGGGTGATGGAGGTCGACGCCTCTGGCCGAGGCATCAGGCCTGGGCGAGGGCGGAGCCGGTGATCGGGGGGAGAGGGGCGTCCCCTGCCCAGGCCTGAATCCTGGGCCAGAGGCATCAGGCCTGGGCAGGGGGCAGAACCAATGATCGGGGAGGAAATGAGGGTCCCCTGCCCAGGCCTGACACCTCTGGCAGAGGCATCAGGCCTGGGCAAGGGGCTGATCCTGCGATTGGAGGGTGATGGGGGTCAACGCCTGAGGGCTCCCAGTATGTGCGAGGGGGCAGGCTGGGCTGAGGGACACTCCCCCCCGCCCCCAACCCAGTGCACGAATTTCGTGCACCGGGCCCCTAGTGTGTGTATATATATATATATATATATATATATATATATTAGTATATATATATATATAATTCAGATTTAGCTCTTCTCTTGTCAAACAGACTGTTTGACTCCATATAAAATCATATTCTGACCTGGCATCCTTCAACATTTCATATAAGAAGTCCAACCATTTCAGAATGTTAAAATTTATTTTTCATTGCTTTTGCTGAAAATTGTGTAGAGGTCTCTAGCCCTAATTCTAACTGAACCCCACAGCAGCACTTCATAAACCCAATCAGACATTTCAGTTCACCAGTTCACTCATGCTCCTCTCTTGGCTGCTGAACTGTTTTTTCCTCTAGTCCTCTTTCCATAGAGTTATATCTTTGACTACTCATTCCCTCCTCCTCCCCCCAAACATAAATTTTTCTCCCCCCAAACTTAAATTCTTCCCCCCACTTTATCATGTAGAGAATGCCCACTTCCTTATGAAACTGAGGCCCCATGTAGAGACACAGGAGTTTGCTTTTAGCTTACACTGCCTTCTGTAAGTCTCAATAAGTTTGTGTCTTCCTAAGGAGAGATGATCAGACTCTAATGCATAAAAAAAAAAAATTCCTTATTGGGCTCCCCGCCCCGCCTTAAGTTCTTCCTCAGAGCTCAGAGACAGATTTAACATTCTCTCACTATCTGTATTGTGCATTTTTTTTCGTGGCCTTTCCCTCAATGTCAGCCTGAAATATATGTTGTTTATTTTTCTCTGTTTATTTCCTCACCCCCAAATCAATACATGGCTTTTATTGCATCTTTAAAATATCACAAATAAGTGTGACAAATCATTCGGCATCTTGCTGTTTCCATAACTGGACAACTTAGATCTTATTCATCAGCCTGCTGAACTTGTCCTTTTTCTGAAACATAGATACCATCCAAAATTTTTCTGATATACCAGTTCTTGTTTGTAACTGTTGTGGCTTGCTGAATCAAAGAAGCGGAATTTGATAAGAGTTCAAAGTCATTTCTTTCAAGAATCAATTAATTTTTCTGGGCTTGAGATACTAAACAAGCAATGCCTGACCTCATTCAAACTCTGCAGATGTATTTTTCGCTCAAGAAATTTCTGATTTCAACAAGAGAACCCTTCTCCTGAATGACAATGCTGATGGGGAAGTGAGTGTACACAGACCTCATCTTATAACAGAAGCCCAGTATGACACCCTTGATCATGTTCTATGTATGACTGCAGATAGTGTGAACTGTGGCCAGTTCCTTTCTATTTCCCCACCATTTGTCAACCCGGAGCCTCTTCTTTTTCTTTCCAAGGATATTGAGTTCTACATTGATGTGGTTGAAGTCCCGCTGCAGGGTGCCTCTGGGCCCTTCACAATAACTGTAAATCCCTTCAGTGTGATGTCTACGTTTTCTGGGATGTTGACAGTCTGATTGCTGAAAATGGTCTTCATTCTTGTAGTAGATGCAGCAGAGTCTGTTGATTATTTTTAAATTCCTACTCACCATCTCTTCCAGTTTCTGGTGACTTACCTCCATTATTTCATTCGTCTTACTGGTTCTTCACATCTGGTTTTAGCTTTGTAGAGATTACATCTACTTCTCTTTCTGTGACCATAATTTACTCATACATTCATTGAGTGAATATTATTGAGAGTCTACTATCTTGAAGGTGCTGATTTGGGTCTTTAGAAACAGAAATTAAAGACATAGTTCCTGCCCTTTACAAACTCAAAGTCTATTAGGGAAAAAGATGAATAAACAAATCCCATTTGAGTAACAAATCTATGAGGGAAATCCGGGTTAATTGAAGAGGGGCAATTAGTGGAAACTGAGGTGCAATGAAAAGGTAGAAAGGAAAGTGTTGCACAACTGTTAACATCAGAGTTGAGTTTTGAAGTATAATTAGGAATAAGTCAGGAGAAGTGGGGTGTGATTATGTTAGAGGGAGTGCAGATTATAGGGGAGAACCCAATATTTGTGTTAGCATTGAGTCAAATCCTTCATAGCTGAATCATTTGACTATTCAGTGCACTCAGATGATTCCTTAAAACATTGCTACAGGATATCCTTTTTCTATTGCATTTCTCATCAACTATAGCCTTTCTTGGCTAATGAGTGAAAGGAACTTCAGGTTAGGTGATCCTATGTGTTTTTTGATGGAGTCCTGTTTCTTATTTATCTTCCCCCTCCCCCACACTAAATTTAAAGTAGTTTATAATTTTTTAACCTATTTTTTCATTCATGAAGACAACAAAAATGTTGTTTTCATTGGTCTGTTGACTAGAATAACCACACAGTTCTGGCATCATCTCTTCTAATGTTTTCTAAACTCTGCATAAAAGTCTTCACTTTAGCAGTTTTTATTAATGCAAATCAATATGCCCCATGGGTTCATTCAAATGAATTGATAATCAGCCTCCCACATCTTTTGGTCTTTGGTTTCATAATGAAGCTGCCTTCAAAGGGTCCCTATCTTCACAGAATCCAAGTGTTTTTATTAATGTTGTTCTGCCCTCTTCCTTCTTCCTCCTTAACCTCCTCCTCCTTCCTCTTTTTCCCAACCTTCCCTCTCTTATCATAGCCCAAGCCACAACAGAGGCATGGAGCTCAGTAAATAACAAGGTAAGCCAGAGCACATGGTGGGAGCTGAAACTTGGAAAAGAGACAGGGCTGGGGACTCTTTCCCCTTCCCCATGTGGGAGTCTGTAGTTGTTCTTCAATAAATCTCCACCTTTGCTATGAGAGAGAGAGAGAGAGAGAGAGAGAGAGAGAGAGAGAGAGAGAGAGACAGGGCTGCAGGACTGAGACAGGTCCCTGATATAGACCCAGCTGAAGGCAACCTGAGGAACTCCAGTGATAAAGGTAGAGTCTAGTATTTAGAGGGCACAGTGATGTATGATGGTAAGCGATCCAGGCAGATGAGAAATCTGGCTGGAATTTTTATTGTCTTTATTATATACTAGAGGCCCAGTGTACGAATTCGTGCATGGTTGGGGTCTGGAGGGCCTCCCCCAATGAGGGTGGATTGGGGCTGGGTCTGTTGGGAGGATGAGATGGCTGGCCCGTCCAGATGGGGGCCGATCAGGGCCAAGCCAGCTGGGGGGAGGGACTGATGGGGGGCCAATTGGGGGCAGGGCAGTCATGGTGAGGGGCTGTGGGTGGGGGGCCAATCAAGGGTCAGCGGTCAAGGGAGGGGCTGCGGGAGGTTGGCCAGCCAACCCCACCCCTGATTGGTGTGGCAGGGGCAATCAGGGTGCGGAGCTGGCTGCGGGGAGGGGCTGCGGCCTGATGGGGGTGGTGGGGGACCATCGGGGGTGGGGCTGGCTGGTGGGAAGGGGCTGCAGGCAGTTGGCCGGTGGCCCTGCTCCTGATCGGGGTGGGGGGGGGGATGATCTGGGGTGGGGCCAGGTGGGAAGAGGGGCTACAGGAGGTTGGCCAGCCAGGCCCTCCCCCTATTGGGGTTTGGGGGGAAGTCAGGGGCTGGGCCAGCTGAGGGGAAGTGCTGCGGGCGGATCGGCTGGTGGGGGTCCATCGGGGGTAGGTGGCTGAGGGGAGGGGCTGCAGGAGGTTGGACGGGCGGCTCTGCCCCCTATGGGGTCGGGGGGCAATCAGGGGCAGAGCCGCCCGGGGGAAGGGCCGCAGGGGCTTGGCCAGCGTGCCCCCCCACCCCCACCCCCCCCCACCCCTGCCCGCCCCATTGGGCAGTTCACTGGCCACAGGCATCATAGCGACTGGTCATTCTGGTCATTACAGTGTTCTGGTTGCTGGCTTTTTATATATATATTATTGAGGAAGAATTTTGAAACATATAATACTAAGTCAGAAACCATGAATGTGGTATGTTTCCATTTATTCAGTCTTCTTTCATTTTTTAATGTAGTTTTAATATTTTTTCCATAAAAATGTATTGTACAGTCATTGTAAGGTTGACTCCCATATACATCATAGTTCTTGTACTATTGAGAATGATACTTTATTTTCTAGTTGGTTATTGTTGGGATAGAAAAAGACTACTATTTTTGTAAGTTGATCTTAAATTAAGGCAAACTTGCTGAACTCTCATAGTTTTAATAGTTTATTGATGCTGTTGGATTTTCTATGTAGGGGATCATATTGCCAGCAATGAATGACAATTCAATATCCTTTATTCCAATGTTTGTGTATCAGTTATCAATTGGTACAAATTATCCCAAAACTTAGCAGTTTAAAACAATAGGTAATTATTACCACACAATCTTTGAAATCTGAAATTCAGGAATCTAACCTGGTGTCAGAAATTACACAGCATTACTTCACCTTATTCTATCATTAGAAGCTATTCACTAAGTCTAGCTCAAACTCAAGGGGAGAAAAATTAGGCTCCACTTTTTTAAGGGACAGTCAGAGAATTGGTGAACGTATTTTATTTTATTTTTTTAATCAATTTTTAGAGAGAGGGAAGAAGGGAGGAAGGGATGAAGAGAGAAAGAGAAAGAGAGAGAGAGAGAGAGAGAGAGAGAGAGAGAGAGAGAGAAACACATCAATTTGTTGTTCCACTCATTGATACATTCATTGGTTGATTCTTGTATGTGTCCTGATGGGAAATTAAACCCGTAACCTTGGTGTATCGGGATGGCACTCTAAGCAACTGAGCTACCTGGTCGGGGCTTTATGAACATATTTTAAACTACCATGTCTTATAATATTTTTTCTTCTTCTCTTAAATTTTTTATTGGTGAAGACACTCAGTAATAGGTTAAATAGTGGCAGGGATTGTGAAATTACAAGTTTTGTGTTTTCTCCATCGGTCTTGTTGACTTTAGATTTTTGGTATAAAGTCTATATCAGATCAAAGCAGTTCCCTTCTGTTCCTAGCCACGAAGACTATTATTTTATCATAAGTAAACATTAAACTTCATGAAATCCTTTTGCATTTATAGATTTTTCTTTTCTTCTGTTCTCTATTTTAAGATAGGTTTTCTGATATTAAACCATTGTTGCATCCCTGAGGTAAACCTCACTTCTGTTTATTTTTATTGATTTCAGAGAGGAAGGGAGAGGGAGAGAGAGATAGAAACAACAATGATGAGAGGAAATCATTTATTGGCTGCCTCCTGCATGCCCCACACTGGGGATTGAGCCTGAAACCCCGGCATATGCCCTGACCAGGAATCGAACGGTGACCTTCTGGTTCATAGGTCGACGCTCAATCACTGAGCCACGCAGGCAGGGCTGTGGTTGCTTTTTAGCACATTGATTACATAGAATTTTCCCATCTGTATTCATAGGTTAAGTTGGCCTGCACGTTTTTCCTTATGCTGTCTATACTGATTTTAGAACAATGTTTTATTAGCCTCCTAAAATGAGTTGGACTTTCTTGTCTTTTCTTAAACTTGGAGGTTTTGCAGTATGCCTCTGTTGCAGGCTAACCTTTTCCTTTCCATACTTATCCATCTACTTCTACCTGGTTTGGTTTACTTGCTTCTCTGGTACTTGAGTTACCACCTCATCTCTAGTTCATGGTTTGTGCCTTTGTTTCTGGCTAATATATAGCAGGGGGTCAAAATTTACACTGTTTGGCTCACATGTGCAATTAACGGTAACTTTTATTTTTTATTACTGACTCAGCCTTCCTCCATTGTTAATGATAGAGGTTGGGAAGGGCATTATAAAGTCATGATGTTGTGCTTAAATTTGCTTAATGTTGGGAAAAAAAAGTATCTAAGTGTGTCATAATTTAATAAATCTCATTTTGAAGAAATATCTTCCCCTTTTCTTCTTAGGTTCCAAGGGAAACTTACTTGTATTCCTGAGAGTGAGGGGAAAGAAAGCAGGCTTGTCTGCACGTGCATCTACTTGACAGTGGACATGGTTGAAGAGACATCAAAGAATCCGAGCACAGCCCACACACCTGAACATAAACCAGTCAGTTTCTCTTGTCACTAAGAAAGACACACAACATACCTGGAAGCCTCCTTGGGGAAGCAGGCACAGATTGGGGAACTTTTGAAAGAAGGCCAATGGCCCTGGTAGGAAGTTTGGACATTGAGCTTGACTGAACATTTATCCAAAAGAAAATAAAGCAAGCTGAAAGAAGCTTTTAAACCGAGAAACGCTGAACTTACTTTAACTAGAATGTTTAAAAGATCTGTTATGAAAACATAAAGAATGCTCCAGTTTTTACATATTTCAGTGAAGTGGATAAAAATCTGAACCCACTCTATTTGGACTTCCTCATGGTGGAACCTCACCCACTGGCAGACCTCATGTCATATGGTTTTCCCCAATTCTACTCCTTTTCTGGTTCTAACCCCAGAGAAGTGGGTATTGGATAGGAAGCTGCAGGCCCAGTTCTGGTTCTGGCTGCACCGCCAGCTGGCTGTTTGACTGCTCTGTCTCTTACTTTTCTAATCCATAAAATGGGAAGACTAAATCAGTGATCCTTTCAGCCTTTCCAGCTTTATGGATTTTTCCCTCACAGTCTTGCCCTATTTTAGCACTTCTCTTTCTCACAGGGTGGATTTAAACTGAGGGGACAGGCAGAATTTCCTAACCAATGATCCCATTTTATTTGCTCCCTTCATTGCTTCCTCTGGCCATTTGACTTAGGAAGAGTCCTGTTGAGTCTGCAAATTGACAACAGTGGTTAGTGTCTGGTTAGAGTCTGGAGTTGCTCCATATGGCATGTTGCTCCTTTCACCTGATTCTCTTCCTCACTTCCTTGTGAAAAATCCTATTGGCATTTCATACCCTGCAAGTTCTACATCATACAGTCGGTGTGACTTTAAATCCAGGTTTTAAAAATCAAAAGCACTGAAGCAGAGAGTCTTGCTTGCATCAGGAAGGCAATAGTGCACTTTCCTGATAACACTGTTTCCCCAATGAAACACAAATCTGAACAAATGAATCTACAGAATCACTGGTGCTAAAGTGAATTCTTTTTTGGTGCCTAGTAGGGTTATTTCCCATCTTCCAAAGCCTGAGCCCTAATGAGCTCCAGGGGGACAGAAGTCTGTCAATCACCGGGTACTTTCCAACTATAGTCATCTCTGCCCCATCAGAGAACCACAAGGCATGAAATAATTAGAAAGCCCAAAAGTAACTGCTCTGTTTTACAAGAGCAAAATCCGTATGTGGATCATTTACATAAACTTGTCACTTCCCATTACAGCTCCAATGCAGACTGGGTAATAATCGCAGGCGTGCTGGGGGGAAGGGAGGTCAAGGTGGGCTGGAGGCACTAGGTGCGCATGTGCTGCGCCTTCCACCACCCCCGCACACCCCTCCCCAGCCTTCGGCCACTACTGACTGAATCAATGTAAAGTATCTTTTCTTTTCCATTAAATAAGAACTGTTCCTGCTGCTATGGCAGCAGACCATGTGCTTAAGGGAAGAAAAAAAGCTTTTGCATCAAGCTATTGTTAGGGGAGAATTCACTTTGAGGAGCATTTCAAAGCTGATCTGATTGGAGAGAGTCATGTTAAATATTTTCTATGAAATATTTATAAGAAGAGCACAGGAGCAATTGATCAAGTTGCCTGAGAACATAAGCATTTCTCCTCATTTGGAAATTTTACGTTGGGGGTTTAAATGCTCTAGGGAGAATTTGTGTAAGTGCAAATACATGTGTGCTGTGTGTTCACAAGCGTGGGGGCGCACACACAGACACGCACGCTCACATACATGGTTGAATGGGTTGATAGGATTTAGGGCAATCTGCATCTGAATGCATTTCCTCAAATAAGGCAGCAATAAGAGGTCGCTGAAGACTGTCTTGACAATTGTGCTTGAAGAAGCACTGCTCCGAGGCCAGCAGAGCAAGCCTCCCTGGGCTGACCGTGGCCAGGGCCTGCAGCAGGCAGCCAGCCATCTTGTAGCTGCTCTTCTCACATCCGCATCTGAGCAAAGGGACTCTTGGGGGATGGATTTCCCTGAACCTGCCCTCCATTCCCTCAGCGTAATACTGATGATGCCCACGTGCATGCATTGAAGCCAGAGTGTGTCCTCCTAGAGGACATAGAGGACAGACTTCGCATCTCTGTGGCTTGTGGATTTTTCAGAAATATTTAGCACCAAGCCCTGTCTACCTTAACACACAATTATGTAATAAAAAGTGATGATGTATTGACTTATATAACTAACTATGTATACTTTCAATATCTGTGGGGCTCTTCTCTCTATTGGGAAGAGAGAAGGGAAAATATTCTGTCTTAACGCAGTGTCTCCAATAAATGAATCACATATTTGACACTTAGCATTTGCAACATGAGCCTTGGGATCATTTTACTAAACGTTTTATATGACTTGAAACTAGTAAAGGGTAAAGTGATTAGTGTTAACTAACCGAGTAGCTAACTAGGTAATGTACTAACTGTACTGAGGCTTATTTTAAGCTACAAGTTCTATAGAGAATTTTACTGTGGGCTAATTATATTAATCAACAAGCGTATCATAAGATCCTGGCCAAAAGAGCGAGTGTTCTGAAACAACGAGTTCCCTAATCTGCACATTGTTTGACATTGAGAGGGCCCAGCTTACCTAGCGGTGAGGCGGGCAGAGGGAAGACGCGCGGGCATGGTAGGGGTCTGAACCACAGCCAGGCGGTTTCTTATCTGAGAGATCACCAAGAGGGAAAGCATTGTAGATGGATTTAAATCAGCCTTTTTTCTCCATCCCCCCTCCCTTGCACACAACAAAAGTCTAAATCCCTTTTCAGGCCAGATTGCCCCATTTCCCTGCGTGGGCCAGGCAGACTGGAAACATGTTTGTCATTCAGCTTTTCTCCAGGCTAATCAGGAGACACTGGGCTGGTGGGATTTCTGCCTTTCATCTATGGAGCCTGCCTGGCAAAGCAGCCGCACAGAGGCCGCTGGGCCCGCTCCAGCGCTGGGCTGCCTGTCATCTCTGCAGACAGATAGAAAAATATTGTTAACCACGAACCTAAGCAGAGGGTTTAAGGGGGATTTGAATCTAAAATGCGATATTCCACATAGACCAACTTGATTGGGTCCAACAGAGCCGAACCCCTTATTCTGTTCTAACAAAGTGCGCGTCACATAATGGAGGAGATTTTGATGGGATGTATGACGTCTCTGTTTCAGGCCTGCCGCTGAGCAGATCTGAACCGTGAACGAACATCGCTGCCTCCGGAGCTGTCATGAGGGGCCCCAGCGACCTGGCTCCCAAGTCAAGGTCTTGTTGACAGGACAGCGTTCAGGTTCACTGAGGTGCTGTTCCCAGCATGCAGTGGGAGCTGGGCTAGGCAGGTGTGCAGCAGGGACAGTGCCCGTGTCAGAGGATGGCTACAGCGATTCCCACGGGCCACCTCTATTGGGAACATCAGTGAACTCTTAAACCTGAAAATTCTGGAAAACATGTCTTTGTAAAGACAACGGACACCAGTCATGAGGAGGAAGTAGAGAGTGGTGGTAAGAGTCACAGAGGGCCTGGAATGATACTTGTCTTTCTACTCACCAGGGGACCTGCGCCAGAAGATTCTAAGCCAGCAATTTTCAACCGGTGTGCCACGGCGCACTGGTGTGCTGCAAGAGTTTTTAAAACATGCAATACGTGATTATTTTAGACCTCTGCGGCTGACCTCTTTTCCTTAGATTGTAAAATTAAAAAATGACAACAGCCACCACAATAGCCGTCTGGTGTGAATGAATCTAAATTATACCTTTTTGTTGTTGTTAGAGCAGCAGGACACTATGTTTTGGTCAGCTACCTAGTACAGAGGTTTAGTAACCAGTTAATGTGAGCCATGATATGAAAAAGGTTGGAAGTCACTGCTCTGTACAACTCAGTTTCCTCATCTATAACATGGGTATAATAATAGTGTCTTCTCTCTGGAATTGCTGCGAGGAGTACAGGAGAGAGTGCCTGTGAAGCATAGTAAATGCTGGATCTATAATGTTAGCTACTGCTTGCAGCTTTGTGGCAGCGAAGGGTACCTTGCCTCCACCACATGTTGGCTTAGTTTGAGCTGTTGCTGTCAGGAAAAGCCGTGACCAACATTTCCTGTTGTGAACATAAATGATGTGATGCCATCCCATCACATCCATCTATCAAGAGACCTCTTGAGAAAGTCCTGTATTTCAGTCGTAAGGAAAATCTAGAAAATAATATCAGGTACCCTCTTGGATGCTCCACAGAGCTTTGACACGGTTTAATATAATGCCAGAGTTGCTCAGATCTTTCTGTAAGAAATAAAAGATTAGGTATTTGGTTGGGTTACTTGGTGCCCTCCCTGAGCCTACTCTTCCTCCTACCACCCCACCTGTGCTCTGAGATAACCACTATCCTGACTTTGAGTTTGATTTATTCCAAGATATTTAAAATTTATATATAGTTATAACAAAAGCTCCACATATATCCATACATAGCACTTAATTTTTGTACGTATTGTTTTGTATATGTCTGCCACTGACTTTCTTCAACATTATGTTTTTATATTTATTCATACTCATACATCTTTGTAAATCAAAATGGATAGATTTTCACTGCAGTGCAAACTTATTGCATGAATTTGTTTTTTCATTCTCTTGTTGGCAGACATTTAGGCTATTTCCAGTTTTCCCTTCTTGAACAATTCTGCAATGAACATACATCTGTACACGTTCTTGTGCGTATATGTGCATGCTTGTCTGTGTGTATATCTAAGAGTAGAATTGTACAGTTCTGAGGGATGTACATTTTCATCTTTATTGGATATTGCCAAATTGCTTTTAACAGAATATGAGGGTTTGGTGAGGCATTTAAATAGAAGGAAATAAATGTTTACTCACCCAACTTTCTTTGAGTTTCCAGAAACTGGTTTAGGAGGTGATGCTGTTGCTTTCTTATCAGTGGCTATGGAATGAGAGGGTTTTTCGTTTTTTTGTTTTTTGTCCCACCCATCCCCCCAGGTCTAATTAACCCTTTGATACTGTGGTCCTGGTATAGCCCATTGTTGATAATAGAATGTGTCTGGAGAAAACCAGACACTCCACATGGGTCAAAGGTTAGAAACAAGTAGTCTCTTGTAGTTCTTAAATACTCTTCTTCCTGAAGAATCCCACTAAAACGAAGCTCCTACAAATGAAACAGCCAAACTGAAAATGGTTCATCAAAGAATTTCAGATCCCTAGACTGATGCTCCTTTTTACAACAGGGCACATGCACAGAGGGGACAAGGAACAGAGAGGAGTAAGTGGACGACACAGCGTCCTGGGCTCTATACTTCAGCCACGGTAACTGCAGAGCTTGTTATTATGCCGAAGGGGATGCATTTAATGTTTTCCAGAAACCTGATACATTAGTCAAGATTTAAAATATGGCTGAACTTTCGATAAAATATTAGTTCAGAAATGATTTTGCATAATTACACTAGTAAAGAAGCAAATGATTTTATTTTAGTCCTGTGTAAAGTTAATCTCGGGAATAGAAAATCAATAAAAAGGAGATAAAGGAATTGTTCCCAATTCTTTTGGGAAGGGGCAGATCCACGTGTACATGATACAGTGGTGAATATACATGTACATTCCAAATACACACAATTCCAGAGCCAAAGGCAATGATTTTTGTAGTACTTGCTGTTTTCAATCACAAGTGCCATTACTTCCCCTCATTATTATGCCTAATTGTAAGTTGACTGTACTAGGAAATGAACTATAGTTAATTTGACTATCAACTAGTGACCAAATTGAAGCTGTAAAGGGCAGACTGTTGGCATTAATTAGAGACTTCTGTTTGGCTTTTAGATTCTTATCTATTTGACCTTGTGCCTTCTATAATCTGGCTGCAGGTTTTCTGGGTCAAATGAGGGCTTCTGAGTCACTGGACTTAGAGCTCTGCAATCGCTTTCTTTCCCTGCAAAAAGGAACTGGCATCATGGTGATAATGCAAAGAATTCCTAGCTTTGCCCTTAAGTTTTCTCAGATGGCTCCTGAATAGGAAGGAGACTTCTCATTTCCCCCCTCTCCCTATGACAAAACATCTCTCAGTTTAAACAGGTTCTTAGGAAACACAGCCACTACACTAACCTCTTACATGACTAGCTGATGCTTAGTCATGTTATAGGCAAGAGCACATGCATTATCCTTCTCAATCCTTATAACTATTTTATGATTTAGATGCTATTATTGTATAAACACCCAAAATGTAATGATTTAAACAGGATAGAAGCTTATTTTTCCCATAAATCCAGTAGATAGCTACCTCTGTTCCATATAGTCATCCAGGGACCCAGGATGGTGGGTAGCGCCTCATGATTGCTGCAGTTGTTACCATTTCTGGCAGGAGGAAGGGGAAACAGTGCCTGGAGGAGTGCTCTATGTATCCCTATGCCCTAACCTAGAAGTGACTAATATCCAATTATATTCCACTAGAGAAAATTTAGTCATGGCTACACCTCCTTCCGAGGGAGACACGGAAATGTAGTCTAGCTGAGCATTATGTACTCAGCTATTTGTCCAGGACTGTGGAAAAGGAGGAGAAAGGGTTTCCAACCCAGCACCAGCACTGATATTTCATTTATAGATGTTCAGGCTGCTTTGAAATCTTAACTGAACTAAACCCATCAGATCTTTGGCAACTTGCAGTCTCTACCAGTTATCATCTGCATTTTACAAATGAGGCAAGTTAGATTTAGCAAGTTTCAATAGCTCTCTCGACATGGTATAATTATTCAGTAGAGGCAATGGCATTCAAACCAGGCATTTTGAGGTTAAACGTTGAGCATTTAAGTACCATCAATACTCACTCTATACTGACGGCTACATGAATAATTAATTGACCAGCAATCACTTTTCTTTAAATGGATATCTGTTGTGGGATTCTACGTAACTCTGCTGGAAGAGTGAGGTATTCGGGAATTTTCCACAGTGGGAACAGTGGAGGTGAGTCCTGAAGTTCCCATTGTCTGAGTTCAAGAGTCTGAAAGCCTAGAGAGTGATCTGCCCTTGGAAGTGAGGTTTCTGTGGTACAGGTAAAAACCTCTTGATTTTCGTGGTTAGAGGATTAAATGACAAAGAAAGGTATTACTCTAAGTCATCTCTAATTAGGTGCTTTGGTTCAACACACCCAGTCAAGGAGATTTTGAGCTGAAGCTTTAAAAAATTGCTGCCTCTTTAAGTATAACTCACCATTAATGCTTATATGAGGTGTTCTGAACTTGTGGGACCGTTGTCCATGGGTCAACTACATAGCCCATAATATGACATGCAAGTAGTTATTTTTCCCCCATTTATATTCAGAGAATTTTTGTGGGGAGAGGGGGAGGGGGTGTATTGTCAAGAGAGAAGGAAACATTTTACATGAAAGGTCAATGTTAATTTTATTTAATTAAATGAATGCTGTCAATTTTTGCACCACAGAAATGAATGTGAACTTGTGTAACTCAGTATACATGTGAACAAAACAACTAATCACCCTCATTAATTCAAATTTGGGACTGTTCTCAAAATAACGGTAATTTGTCTCAGTGTGAACTATTGGGCAAGCTGTTAAATCCCTGTCAACTCCTTCATCTGTAAAATGGGGATAAACATATTTTTTACTGATAGGTGTGGAAATTAAATGAATGAGTTATGTAATGATACTAGCTCAAAAAATGGTGAGTACCAAGTAAATATTAGGGATTATGGCAACTCTCCGCATAGTTCATTTCCATTGCTGTGGAGTGGGGGTGTGGGTAACTAATTCTGTACGATAATCCTGTAAGATTATGAAAACACAGCACTGTGGAGGGACATCTTGTCCTCACTTAACAGTTCCATTCAAAGCATTAATCCAGACCTTCGCCAATGCCAGCCCTCTAAGTCTTGTGATGAAGTAACAGTTTCAGTTAAAGTCTTTTTTAATCTCCCCAGGCAAAAGTAATCGGTCTCCCTCTGTGATCCCTTTGCTCGTTGTTCACACTTCTATCCTGTACTCAGGACAGTGTGTTTGTTTGTCTGTTTAGATTATTTGCAAACCTTACCGGTGATCAGGTGTTGTACGATCAGCACCGGCTCCTGGAGTGGCGTTTGGCAAAGCAATTTTGGTAAATGCTTCTTTAGTGAGTGGCTAACTGCCTGGTGGAGGCTGTTAGAAGGAGAGTCTAGAAATACACTGGGTTGTGTTTTTCTAGTTCACTGGCCTGAGGCCATTTCATACTGTTTTCTCATTGGAGACGTATTCCTTCCAATGTGCTTTCCTTGCAGAGATACCGTGATAACTAATGAGACTCCTTGGAAAGGCGTGATATTCTGTCTCCCTTTGAAGTTTAAGGTTTACAAGAAGATCTCCACATGCAAAGCTGTAAAAATTCTGTTCTCCTTCTTGTCCTTTTCTTCCTCAAACCCAAAGGTCCAGTATCGATGATCTGCCTATGAAACCTCCATTTCCTAATGCCAGTCTCCCTGGGTGTTGCCTGCAGTGTACCTGGGCAGGTCAGGCCAAGCCCGCAGGTCCTCTGTCTTCACAAATCAGCCTGTGAGCACGCAGACGGGAAAACCACAGCAGCTGGAGGGCTGTCAGCAAATGGACCAGGGAAACACAGGTTACTCACAGGTGCTCTTTAGCTTCTGTACTGTTCCCAAGGCTATCCACTCGTTCACCGAACAACCACTCATGAGGACTTGTAAGGAGCCCTACTCTGCTAGGGGCTGGGCCTTCTGTAATAGCCTTGTATGGAGCACACACAGGTGAGCTATGACAGCACATTAGAGTGCCTTTAGTAAGTCAAAAAGAAAGAGGTGTGTAGAGAGTATGTACAGGTCAAGAGGTAGCTCAGGAACAAGGTGGGTTGAGAGGATGGGGAGGTGAGTCCAAGTAGGACACGGTCCCTGGGACAGGAATGAGGGGCAAAGTGGACAAACAAGCTTTGTGAACTTGGGCTGACCTCACAGAACCTCCATTTTCCTCATCTGTAAAATAGGTATAATAGTGACATGGGGGTTAATAAACTAGATAAATAAAACAATTTTGTAAATTATAAAATACCTGTAAATCCTCATTATTACTTGTATCTTTGAAATGTTTTCAGTGAAGAAGTGTGTGTAAGACCCACAAGGGCTGACATCATTGTTGCCAACATTTCACTCTTCCCCTGGCTTTGTTCTAAAGAGCCCTCCCCACAGTGAGGACAAGGTGTTCCCGTGGGGAGTGCCAAGAAGGCCGGAAGCCTGTGGTACAGCCTTTCCTGCTGGTGGGAACCACCCAGGGTGGTTTACAGAGGAATTCTGATGGGAATGTGACAGGAATAATTCACCAGGTTTTAGGCGACCCTCGTATCCACAACCTAATTTGGAGAGTGGCAACTTATGTTTCCACACACTTGGGCATGACCCCATCTGAGTTGCACTTCTGTAAACTATTTGATCACTAAAATCATAAATTTAAGAATATCACTCACTCCCGCTCAGTCACTTCCCAATCAACTTCAAATCTTCAAATATTCAGAAACATCTAGTTTCCTGATCTTTATGTTTCCTCCAGCCCTTTTCTCACTTTGCTTTTCCATTATCTAGGAATCATTGTCTTGTCAATAGCATCAACTCATTTGTCCCTGGTCTTTTCAAAGAACTTGCCTCCTAACACCCAGCCTGGATCTGTTCAACTCTCTGCTTAAACTCAGTCCACTGAGTGCTGCTAGAGAAAATCATATAATAGTGAGATTAGTGCTTCTACAAAGTGCTGTCGCCTGATGTTCTTTTATAACAGGGCAATATTTGAAACTCTTATTGGATGTATTTTCCCTCCCCATAATTCCCATTGCCATCCACTGAAGGCAAGAGTGTCCCTTGCTTGAGTGGGAAGGCAGTAGAGACCAGCCAAAAACAAAGGAGTCAGTGTTGAACTTCTCCAAAATAGGCTGTTGAAGCTCATTTTAGGGAAAATAGATGTGAAAGCCAAGATTTCCATTTGCAAGAGCCAGGCTTTGTTGAGAGAAGAGAGGGTGCGTGGGTCCCAAGGAAACAAAATAGAGAACTAGAGCAGAGTGGATAGAGATAACCACAGAGTAGGGAAGATGAATGATACATCATGATGTATGGCGGTTTCCTGTCATACCAGGGGGAACAAGGCAAAGCAAGACAGAAACCTGTCCTGGGCTGGGGGTACAACCTGATGAGAAAGGCAGAGGAACACCAGGGAATTGAGACATGACTATGGATTGAAACTTGTAGAGTAGGGATACAGGGTGAGAGAGAAAGAATGGAGATCTCCCAGGGGAATTTGGGAATCCTAGAGCTGAAAGAATTTGTGTAACCCTCTCAATTGGGATTCTGAAAGGAGACTGTTAACTGGTACAGTGGTCCTGGTTGTGTGAGGTGGCCACAGTCAAGAAAAAATGCCATATTTAAATAGAGGGAAACCCTGATATAGGCTGGGTCCTTCCCATGCATGGAAGATATTCTGACGCCCCAGGTGCCATCACTGGGAAGATGAAGTGCAGAGGGGACCTGGAGCCAGGATGGGAAGGACACTCTTGCATCCCTGTGAGGATTCCTCCTCTGCCCAGTCTTTGAATGCCAATGTTTTCTCCAGGTCTCCTCTCTTACACAGGTAATTCTCAAATTTGTGTGTCTGAGTTGAAAACTCCTTCATAGTTTTACCCCTAGAGCCTGGCTCAAAATTGGATCTCAGAATATGTTTCTCAGTCCAATGAATTAACTTTCGTGGGTCCTGCACTGAATTGAAATTTTGTAGCATCTTTGCTACTTTAAAATAATATAGTGTCACTAGAGGCCTAGTGAATGAAATTCATGCATTTAGGGGGGTCCCTCAGTCCTGGAGCCCTTGGGGGATGTCTGACTGGCGGCCTAAGCCGTCAGTGGGACATCAGTGCTGTTGCAGAGGTGGGAGAGGCTCCCACCACCGCTGCTGCTCTTGCCAGCCATGAGCCGGGCTCAGGGCTTCTGGCTGAGCAGCACTCCTCCTGTGGGAGCACACTGACCACCAGGGGGCAGCTCCTGAATTGAGTGTCTTCCCCCTGGTGGTCAGTGCGCATCATAGCAACTGGTCATTCTGCTGTTAGGTCAATTTGCATATTAGCCTTTTATTATATAAGATATCTTTGGCTTGCAAACTTTCCAGATACTTCTGACTGGAAGTATCTCAGTACCTTTGTTGAGATATGATTGTGCCATAGAACATTACGTTTCATATTAGACAATAATTAGTGTATCTGTCATTTGGCAGAGGAAATTTAGGAATACTGTGAAGACTTTTGAGTCATATTATGCATCAGTTAGCTCAAAGCTTCCACCCCTGTGATAGTAGGTCTCTAGACCTTCCTCCAAGTGCCCATAGATTACTTGTGGAAATCCCTAGGGCAGCGGTTCTCAACCTGTGGGTCGCGACCCCTTTGGGGGTTGAACGACCCTTTCAGAGGGGTCGCCTAAGACCATCGGAAAACACATATATAATTACATATTGTTTTTGTGATTAATCACTATGCTTTAATTATGTTCAATTTGTAACAATGAAATTGGGGGTCACCACAACATGAGGAACTGTATTAAAGGGTTGTGGCATTAGGAAGGTTGAGAACCACTGCCCTAGGGGGTGTCTTACTTGTGCACACAAATAGGGCTGTCAGGTATTGCCACCACATGAGACCCACTCCATTCTTCTCTGCCTTTGGTCCCAAAGTGTCTGCATCTGCTGGGCAGGAAGTCATTTTGAAGACTATTTCTGCCACCACCCAGGATGAGAAAAGCGGTGCCCATGACAAAGCCATGAAAATTTCCACCTTTGGGATATCAATGTAATACTAGCTCCTGTGCAAGGGTAGAGAACATAGCTTTCTCCATAATTCTGGGCCATGTTTGATCACTGAGCTCCTAAGCCTATGGGAGCGCACTGACCACCCATAGTCTGACAAAGGTCTGGAAATACACACTGCACCGTCCCCTTCACACCCTTCTACCAAGCCTTCACCAAAATTCCTGTCTACTTTTCTAGTTACCAAACAACAGCAGCAACCATAAAACTCCAGTGTATAATATCAGGAGCAAAAAGATAGGTTAAATGGGGTGAGGGAGAGAAGGAAGAAAGAAGAGTACTGTCTTCATGAGCAGAATTGAGAGTCCAGTCCTTCCAACTCCACATGCTCTGTTCCAAAATACCATAAATAGGGTGAAACATAGAATCATGACTGGTGGGAAAGGAGTTAATCTCTTCCCTAGTAAACATGGGGTCGAAAGAGTGAAGAAGAAAAATAAATTAGAAAACATCACCCGATGACCATCAGAGGGACTCATGGACACTTGGTCACTTAAGATCTACTTTCTGAACTTCCTGATCCTCCTCACCTCCTACCTTGTTCTCTGTCCCTCTAGAGGTTTTTGCCACTGGCATCACCATTTATTTTCCCGTTAGAGTTCCCTGTGTCCTCAGACTTAACACATTTTATTCATCTGCTATGTGGAAACCTGGCTGTGTTTGCCCACATGTCTGCCCCTTTCTTCTGCCCAAGACAGGCCTCTGCCAAGGGAGCCCAAACTCCAATCACCCCAAACCAGCCCCAGTCCCCAACAAGCCTCCTAATCCTGTACTGGGAACCAGCCATTCCAAATCTTATACTGGGAGAGAGGACAATTCTTTGGGATGAGAGTTTTAAAATTTGGTATTTAAAGAAAATGGTATTTTGGAGATGGATGGTGGTGACCGTTGCACAACACTGAACTAGACACTTAAAAAAATGGTTAAAATGTTTTAAAACATAAAAAATGGCAAATGATTAAAATGAGTTCACTCTTTCAATTGAGGATTTTAAAACGAAAATGGCAAACATTAGCATAACTTTAAAGATTTGTCTTATTTTTGGTAACTGTATAAGGAATAAGGAAATAGAAAGTAGAATGAGAATGGAGGAGATTTGTAAAATACTTCAAAATTATTAAGCAAAGTTGGTCAAATGTACATCAACTTCTTTTGCAGTGTACACTTGGATTTGCATAGACAACTTCTATTTTTATCGTTATGAATTTAAGTATTGCTTCCTTTGGTGGAGGCCTATTGCCTGTCGAGAGGGAGGAAAGTTGTAGAAACAAAACAAGGCTTTGTGCATCATTCACAAGGGCTGATTTGTTTTTGAAAGAATTTCAAGGAAGTGAGGAATCCTAAAGCTGTGTTTTCTATAGTATTTAGTTAAGCCTTCCCCTATCACTGTGGTCCCACTTCTAGCAAAATGCACACATACTTCTTATTGCTGTTGATGAATCTATGAGAAAAGGAGAATTTCAAATCATTTAGAAAAAAAAAAAATCACAGGGTCCACATGATTCTCTGCTTATTCAAAAGCCTTGTTTCCAGTGGCCAAATACAAATTCTTCATTTACCACAAACCCCAAAATGTGGGAAGAAGATAGCTGAGTCAACAGGAAATAAAGGAGACAACTCTCAGGCTCTGTGCAGAGAATTAAAATGCTTCTGTTCCCACATGCAGACAGAGACAAACCCTTGCTTTTAGGAGCTGGAGGCCGCCTAGCTTCTGACCAGCTTGGGTCGTGCACAAAGACACTATGGGGTCATTATGAAAGGAGTTATTTTCCGTGAACAAAGAACATAAAATAATCCTCTAGCACACTCAGTGCACCAACTTTTTTTGAATTAAGAATAACACCGGTGTGTAGTTTTGTTTTTTCATATATAGGAATTCCAATCAAAGAAATAATAATCTCTCCTTCCAGCCGAACAAATAACTTCATGTGGAAGCTCTCTCCGGGGCTCTGCAGGCCCTTTAAGGACAACACACTTATCATTCTCATGTCTCTGGGGAGTGTTACAAAATTGTTATTCTTTATAGTTCAGATGCCCCACCACAGAGGTGAAATGATTTACCCAAGGTCAGCAAAATCCAAGTCTCCCAGGGCAAAGGAGAATGGTTACAATTTTTCAAGAGATCCACACCAATGCTTATGTTGTTCTGGGAGACCTTCCTATGGAGAATTCAGTTCCCAATCTTGGGAGTTAAATTCCATCACTGCTCTAATGAGGCACTTTCCCGAGTCAGCTTCTTCTTTTGCTGAGCTCCTGCTTGACTGCATTTCAGACAGTTTTCCAAGATGACAACACATGCCCATTTCCCCACCATGTCCACTTCCCCACCATGCCTCTAGAGCTGACGTTCTTCCTTCATTTCTTCCTTTAGCTTAATTTTTAAAACTGTTGCAGCTTTTCACTAACCTAATATAAACTACTAGAGGCCCAATGCATGAAATTCATGCAAGAGTACAACCTTGCAGCCACAGCTGCCTCAGCCCTCGTCACCCTCCCACCCCCGCCCACTGGTCATTTCAGAAGGTTGTTCTGCCGTCCGGTCTGATTAGCATATTAGCTCTTTATTATATAGGGTAATAATTTATTAGCAAAGTGGTAGACAGTGTCATCCGGAAGTGCAGTGACTGCAGGCAAGGAGAAGGCAAGATGAGTGCTAAAGACAAGTGACATCTGTGCTCTGTGTGATTATAATAATGTTCTTAATGGTGAGGTATGGACAAAGAGGAAAACCCTCGTAGGTAACCCGTCAACGAGTAATGTTAAGGAAAAGGCAGTTTGTACTTAGGGAAGTACAAACCTGACTGCATTTAAGCCAATTAGTAAGGAGAATCAGCTTGGGGGCATTTTTCTTCTAACCCATGTATTGAGTTATTTAAGGGCGAATACACTAGAATGTCATTCAGTGATACAGTGAGATTCCTGTACCTGCAAAAATCTAGAACCTCCAAAGTTGGTTTAGAAGGTATGTATGTGAGGTCTGTCAGATTCTAATATTCATCTATTCATTTAACAATTGTTTCTTTAGTTCCTACAATATACAGTATGAATTTACATGGCGCTGGATGTACCAAAGAGTAACTGATTTCAAAAAATTTTTCTGAAAGGAATCTATGCCTTCTATTCCCGTGAGCCTTTCAAATATTGGCAAACAAGCTTACTTTTCTTTTCTTTTTTCTTTTTTTTTTTTGCTGGGGTAGAAATACCTTCAATTCCGGGGTAGCATTCTGCCATATTCTAGCTGTTGTCTCTAAAGGTGACAGAAATTTATATGAAAACATGTGTGTAGTAAATTCCTAGAGCTATTATCATATGCCATACCTATTACCCCTGGCTGTAGATACACGTTGCTCTCCAAGAGTCAACTGCACCCCTGTGAGTAGAATACACCCATGTGAGTGCAGGCCACTGGCTTAGGCAGGGATGGAATCCTGATAACCTCCTTGGAAAGACACTAACCCTTTTAGAACCTTGAGACCTCAGTAGAAGAGATTAATATTTTTCTAATAAGTGCCCAGAGGGAAATGTTATGTACTTTACTTTTATCAGGGTCCAAACTCAGTTGCAGGCAAAACTCTTTCTAAAAGTTTCAAAAGAAAGGCAAGCCAAAATGTGCAGGCATACCACCAAGCCTCTCTAACTTTTCCAGATTGTGGGCATAAAGGCACAGCAAAGGGGGTCCAGAAAAGGAGGGACAGAGAGTTGGCAAGACCAATGCCAAGCTAACTAGACTTTTCTTCCAAGTCTTCATGGTCTGGTTTACCTTGCCACCCTCTGTGTAAGTTAGGAGGATAACACACAAATGGAGAAATGTTGGTAATATTCTGATTTCATTCATTTAAATATAGGTGAGGATGTTATCTATGCAAAATTATAGACCACATTAGATTTATAAAATGGTATACCAGATATTATTCACATTTCATTTAAATATCTCAGCTTATGACCACTAGAAACTTTACATTTGCTATGCTAACCAAAATAATTTGATTTTAAAATGCCAACATTATTTCTATATTATGAAAGCTGAATTCAGAAATGCCATCAAAATGACTAAGTCATGTTTATAGAATGGATGGTGATTTAGAAGTAGGTCATAGAAATGGGGCAAATCTCTGATTAAACTAAAAGTGGTTCATCTGATGGCTAGGCATAAGCAACCCAGGCCTAGCAAGTTTCTATGCTAACATTCAGTATTATTAGAAAAATTCTCAGAAAATTAGTCTAATTGTGAGGGAAAAGTAGTTTACAGTTGTAAAATAAAACCAAACAGTGTTCATGGGAAATGTGCACATTGGTAGGGTAATAAATAACCTCTTTGGTAACATCAGAATCACCAATGAAATCCACGTACTCTCCTTTTGGGGTAATTTCAGATGGCACTTTGGGTTATAAGGGAGGTGAGACCAGCATCCTGGCCCTCTCTCCTTACCCTCTTCTGCCGCTGTGCTTGAGGATGGGGATTTGTTTAGTGCACTGTCGTGTTACTGTGCATTAGCTGGGTATGGTTTCCTGCCTTTAAATCTTACCCTAGGTTTTTCACCAAACAAACAAACTGGGGAGTTGGACAGGGTGAGGGGAGAAAGAAGGTGCTCCCTCTCAGAGAGAAGACTGCAGCATGCGAGGTTTCAATTAAGACGCAGGTTGATCGGGGACACTGAGCCATGTGCCACAGCCTCCCTTCGTTTCAGTCAAATTGCACCATGAAGCAGTATATCCCGCTTGATTGTTCCCTCGCTCTTCAATGAAGAAGGTGGGTGCCCTGGACTGGTGGGAAGAGGAGTCTCTCTTTTTCTGCCGTATCCTCTCCTCAAAATGGGGTGACACCCGGCCGAAAGGAGCTAACAGCTCGGAGTCTGCGTCAGTCTGGGAGTGCCCCAGCCCAGCCGGCCCTGCCCGTGCCTGTGCACACCCTGTGGGAGGTGACACGGGGTGTGCGCCCCGGGACAGCACCATCCCAGGCAACGCCCCACCGCTCCAGTTGGCCTTTGCTTAAACCCTGCGAGAGGAACTCTTGGAGGGACAATGAAGAGGGACACACAGGACTCCTGTGCGTGGCCTCTGGCCTCTCCCTGGGCCTGGCCAGAGTTGGAATTAGGGCTATGGAAACATCCAGCCCCATGTCCTAGCAGAGCCTCTGCCTGAGGTGCCTGCCCAGCCCCCTCCTCCTTCTCTGACTCTCACTGCTCTGTCACCCCTTTGTTCACTTCCTATATTTCCACTCAGATGTGGTTTAGGGTTTTCTTTCCAAGGCATAGTTTGCATGGAAGAATGCTTTCAGTGAGCTGAGGCCCTAATTGCCAAATAACGGTTGCCAAAACATGTTATTTTGGCTTCAAGCTGGTACAGAGCAGGAGGCGTTTTCCCTCTGTGAAAAAAAAAAAATCCTCCTTCAGGAGCCCCAGGGCCATTTGCAAACACAAGGGGCTCAGGCCTCCACCCTCGCTTGCTCCAGCGCCTGCCCCTCTGGTGGGTCACCTTCCCACTCCAGGAGGCCTCAGTGGCCCTGTCCCTGGGTTGGTGGCAGCTCTGTGGAGGCCCTGGGCTGTGTGCTGGGCCACCAGGGGGGCGCCGACCAACCAGACCAACCAGTCTGCCAGAGAGCTGCAAACGCCAGCCGCCCAGCGAGCACGGGAATTCCAAATAGAGACAAATCTGAGGCCCCGGGGAAGCGGGATGGAACTGATCGGTAGGAGATATATCACTGCTAATTAAGTCCTGATCCCCTGGCTCTACTTGAAACAAATCGGGGAGGGATCAAGTTTTGAGAGCAGGTGCTAACTGGTTGCAAAAGACAAGTCCATCACTCCAGGAAAAGGCTTTGCAGGTAGCTCTACCGAGACACTGCTCAGAGCCCAAAGCTTTGCTGAGAAAATTCATTACTGGAGAGAACCACGGCTCCTATTTGTCTCAGGACACCAGCGCGTGTAGGGACCCTCTCTGCTGTAACACCCGACTATTCCCTTTGTGTCCTCTGTTCCCCCCCTTGATAGCTGATGGACTTTCTCCTCAGATGGACAATGGCATAATTTAGAGGAGAGTAAATACTCTCTGAAGATACCGGAAGTAGTTTCTTTTTGGCACAGACCATATGGTATTTGTTGGGGCTCAAATGCCAGACCACAGTGGGCCCCACACAACCTCCCACGCTGCTCACTTTTTTCCCAGAAGGTTAATGAAAAACAACAACAGCAATAACAACAAAACAAACAAACAAACAAAAAACAGAGCACAAATGAGTAAAATAAACTTAATTGCAAATATTTACTTAGAGAAAGTCAGAGAGTTCTGTGAGTATTGTGTGTGTGTGTGGAGAGGGAATGTGTTTGAGTATTAGGATCTGAATGACCCCATCCTATATTTTTTCTTCTTCAGAAACTTTGCCTATACTCCAGAAATTTTGGTATAAAATCATGACTAACATGGACTGGGTATTTCTGGGTATCAGGGGCTCAGCTAAATGTTTTACATGCATTATCATTTTCATCTTTACGGTGACCCTATGAGGTAGGTATGGCTTAAATAACACATCTGCTAAGTGACCAGCCAAACGTTTGAATTCCACCAGAGCCTACAATTTTAAGTGTGTTGCTACCCTGCCTCCCACCTTTGCCAACTTTGGATCCTGTACAGAAATAGCAAAATACATTGCATACTGTAAGTGCCCAACCAATATAATAGATGTATGAACAAATGAGTCTCCAGTGCTATTAAGGATTAGCCCCAGGTTCCTATTAAAACAGTAACCTGCGAAATTGTTCTAATATATGTTATGTCTAGGAGTCTGGGGGATCTCTTACTTGGGGGACAATGTTTGTATTGAATTAAAAAAGTGATTCTGAGGGTCTTCTTTTGATCTGTGTGGAGAGTGTGCTTAATCCTGACAGCATTGGACCTACATTTGGCACATTTTGATGAAGCTGCAGGCAAATTGGCTGATGTTGCTGGCAGTGACTCCAGGAATCATTATCAACATAATTTCCCTTTTCTCATGACATGTAATCCCTTTCCTAGCCTCACACCCCAATCTTCCGACTACGCTTGATATTGGGAGCTGCTGCTTCGAGTCATGCATCTACACCCCTGAGCACAGGCTGTCTCTGGAGGGTTTTCTGCACTATTTATTAGTTTTATAGCAACAGAGCTGAGGGCTTCTTTGGTGTCTGTCTTTGGATTTTTCATCACTCAGACCCATACAAAGAGGGGTTTGGATTCTTGTTAGCACCTGAACTGACATGAAAGATAATTTAGAGGTAAAGCATGGATGGGTAGGAGAAACATCTACACTAATAAAAGAGAAACATGGTAATTAGTGTACGACCGCTAACCTTTTCATTGGCTAATCAGTGAGTATATGCAAATTAACTGTCAGCCAAGATGGCGGCCGGCAGCCAGGCAGCTGGAAGCAAACATGAGGCTTGCTCCAAGGACTGCAGATTCCAACGTTCCCCGCCTGCGCTGCCGGCCTCTGAGCTACAACTCTAAGAAACTATGCACTATGTTGCAAATAAGAGGCGAAACAAAACTCCAGAAACCAGCTTTCATACAGCTGGGCTTTAGCAACATTGTATCAATGTTTTCAGCAGCAAGGCCTCAGAGCTAAAGCTGGCCCAGAATAAAAAAAAAAAAAAAAAAGAAAACAAGGAGCGGTTGGAAGCTCCAGTCAACCCACCAGCCTGAAAACAGCCCTCAGCCGCTCACCCAGACTGGCCAGGCACCCCAGTGGGGACCCCCACCCTGATCCAGGACACCCTTCAGGGCAAACCAGCCGGCCTCCACCTGTGCACCAGGCCTCTATTCTATATAGTAAAAGGGTAATATGCCTCCCGGCACTGGGATCAGCGGAGCAGCGAGACTCCCAGCACCGGAATCAGCGTGATAGGGGGCAGCGCCCAAACCCCCTGATCGCCCTGCGGCTCTGTGTGTGACAGGGGGCGGGGCCACAACCTTCCTATCTGCCCTGCTCTGTGCCTGATAGGGGGGAGCTCCCCAATCCCCTGATTGCCCTGCGGCTCGGTGTTTGATAGGGTGCAGCGCCCTAACCCCCTGATCGGTCCTGCTCTGTGTGTGACAGGGGGCGGTGCCCCAACTCCCCTATTGGCCCTACTCTGTGAGTGACAGGGGGGAACTCCTCAACCCCCTGATCGGCCCTGCTCTGTGCATGACAGGGGGTGGCGCTGCAACCTCCCCATCGACCCTGTCTTGAGTGTGACAGGGGGCAGTGCCCCAACCCCCCAATCGGCCCTACCATGAGCGTGACTGAGGGTGGCATCGCAACCTCCCGATCCGCCCTGCTCTGTGCATGATGGGGTGGCGCCCCAACTCCCCAATCGGCCCTGCTCTGAGCTTGACCAGGGGCTGCACCTAGGGATTGGGCCTGCCCTCTGCCACCCGGGAGCAGGCCTAAGCCAGCAGGTCGTTATCTCCCGAGGGGTCCCAGACTGCGAGAGGGCACAGGCCGGCTGGGGGACCCCCCCCCTCCCCCCGAGTGCACAAATTTTTGTGCACCGGGCCTCTAGTCTATACATATAAAAGCCTAAGCGACCGTTTGACCATTCAACCATCTGACCATTTGACCGGTAGCTATGACACACACTGACCGCCAGGGGGCAGATGCTCAATGCACAGGCATGAAACCATGGAACAGACTAATGAATCTCAGAGGGAAGGGGGAAGAGGGAGAGTGGGAAAAGATTAACCAAAGATCTTATATGCATACTAGAGGTTCCTTTACACAGATTAACGCAGTGGTGGGGTCCTTCAGCCTGGCCTGCAGGGATCAGGCTGAAACCAGCCTGGTGCATGAATTCAACCCTCAGGAGGGTTTCCTGTATGGTTGGTCTTAGATAAGAACCCATTAGTCATGGTCCTTTTTTACAGTTCTGAGTCTATAGGAAGTTATTAAACATCTGAGAATATATCTAAGAAGGAAGACTTTCTTCTGTGCATGCTTTTTAAAAAATATATGTTTTTACTAGAGGCCCTCGGCCTGGCCTGTGCCCTCTTGCAATCCGGGACCCCTTGGAGGATGTCGGATTGCCAGTTTCGATCCGATCCCTGCAGGCCAGGCCAATGGACCCCACCAATGCACAAAACCATGCACTGGGCCTCCAGTTGTTTTATAAATGTTTATGAAAGGAGAAAATGATTTCACATGATGGTGCTTGGAGGTACTGGGTTGAGCTCAACAGTTGAAGGGCACAATTGAAAATGCTAAGGGAAGTTTAATGGCTGGGTTTAGTTCTGTTGGGGCAAGCAGACCTTGATCCTGTTTCATTTTCTAACTCTTTCACTGTCCTTTGGTTCCTCCTGGACAGTTCTCTGCTTCCATTTCACTGTGGCTGTAATGAAAAAGAGTACTGTTGGTCAGTACATTTTTTTCTTTTTTGAGCAAAAAAGTTTAATTAAAAGATAACTTAAGTGGAGGGTGAATGACTAAGAAAACTGCAGATCTGTACACTCCCGCCCACCTCTATCCAATATTTTCTGGAGTGCAAGGCTGGAAAAGCTTGCCTATCTGTCTGCTGGAGGGCTTTCTCGCTCCCACCCATCTGGTTCCTAGCCCACACAAACCAATTTCCCCAACTCTTTAGGACGGTGACCTTTCAAGTTTGACTCAGGAATGTAAGAGAACTGCACATTTTACAAAACTGATGTAAGATTTGTTTAGAACATCAGAAAAAAACTGGAGGTGGGGAGGGTTACATTGAATTTTTACAAGAGGCCCATTCAACAACACAGGATATGGCGAAAATAAAACAGGATTGGGTGGGATGCATGTTTGGGTTCTCAGGGGGCTGAAATCAAAGAGGTATGCAAACTATTCTGCATAAACCCCTGCCATCCGCTCTGATAAACGAGATTACAGACTTGAAAGGTCAATTATATATTCTTTTTTTTTTTTTTTAAGGAGAAATGCCAGGTTCTTGTCAATGTTTGTGCCTGACGGGATCTGAAAATATACTTGAGTGAGTTAGTCACATTGATGACTACGTACAGCGGTGGGGTAAGAGCTTAATTCAATTTTATTACCTCCAATGGGCAAATATTTGCCTCATGAGACACACTCCCTCCCTCCAGAAGAGTCTATTGTAAACAACTGCTCCCCTTTTACAAGAGCTGAAATCTTTATGATGTTTGGGAACGCTGAAACCAAAGGCTAAACAGCTTATTGGAATCTTGTCTTTCAGCCAGGAATGCTCACCACTTGGTTCCCCTCCCCCCCCCCCCCCCTTTCTTGCTCACCAACTATGCCCAAGGCATGTTCTAGAAAACTAACATTGGTGAGAGCTGTGTTCATCCTTCCCAGTTTTATTTCTGGGAATGACAATTGGTGAGTCTTCTAGAATTTCCCACATCGTTCCGAGACACAAGTGTCCTTCCGCAGTCTTTATCTGCATTCATAAAGTTGGAGCATTTCTGCGAAGTCTTAGAGCTCTGGTAGAAGGAGGTGAGAGTCCTTCCTGAGAATTTGGCTGCCAGGATTGAAGTCTGGCTGCTTGCATGGCTCGTGGAGATGTAATGAGTCTCTATCCCAGGGGTGGGCAAACTTTTTGACTCGAGGGCCACAATGGGTTCTTAAATTGGACCGGAGGGCCGGAACAAAAGCATGGATGGGGTGTTTGTGTGAACTAATATAAATTCAAAGTAAACATCATTACATAAAAGGGTACGGTCTTTTTTTTTTAGTTTTATTCATTTCAAACGGGCCGAATCCGGCCCGCGGGCCGTAGTTTGCCCACGGCTGCTCTATCCCAAAGTGCCTTCCTTATAATCAAGTGGACACCAGGCTCACATTATTGCTCCAGATTTGCGCAGGTGTGGGGCCATGTGAAGCATTTCTTTACCAGAAATAAACATATTTAAAAAGTGAGATTTTTAAAAATGGAGACAATACTGTCTTTTTTCCTCCCATTAAAATGTGGCTAGATTTGTTGTGTGTGTGTGTGTGTGTGTGTGTGTGTGTTTATGTTAATGCTCATTTACAGAGTTGCATTTTGAAATTATTTCAGACTATTTCATATCATTCCCATTGTCAAAACAGACTTAGCATAAACAGACTAAAGCACTTCTTGCCTAAACAGGAGTCATCTGTGTTCCAGCTAGCTTTCAAGATTAGGAAGGCCTCGTTGATTCATATGTAACTTCTGAAAAATTTGTGAGGCTTGTTAATCATGTTTAAATTCTATCAAAGGAAACATTGCTTTGCACAGTTCTAAGGCTCCTTTCAAATTGTTCTCATACTTTTGGAGCCGTGTAAGTTACCGTGTTGGTGGATTGGCGGTTGACTGGGAGTCAGATTCTGTGGTAGGTCTGAGAAGTAATGCGATCTGCTTTCTTCACTCGGCGCCCTTAGAGTCCATGTAAATGAATAAGTGTAAGACAACATGGGAAATACCTCAGGGGATGTACATACGGGGCTAAGCGGGTCACACAGGAACAGACAGTGCTAACGGGTGGACGTGTAGAACAGGGGAAAGGGCTTTCCAGGGAGAGCGTTCTGGATCGAGGCCCAACCAAAAACTCTCTCTCTTACTGCCTGTGTGACGTTCTGAGAGCCACTTCACTATTTTAGCCAAGATTTCTCACCTGTAAACTGTAATTATCTGCCTTGCAAAATTGCTAGAAAGATTATATGAGCGAATATACATGAAAGTGCTTTGGCAACTGGAAAATAGTCTTCAGATGTAATATATTCTTAGAACACTAAATGTTTTTCTAACTTTCAAAAGATCTTTGAAGTTAACTGTGCTTATGTGATGTGTGTGTGTGTGTGTGTGTGTGTGTGTGTGTGTGTTTATATAAGATGTGACTGAATGTATTTGTTAAGTTAGGGTAAATTGCTATCACAAGTAGAACCAAAAATGTATTGTGGTTTAAACACAATAGCAGTTAATTTCTTGGTCATGAAAGAGTCCACGGTGAGTGCTCCTGGCCACAGTGGCTTTTCTTCAACGTGTTTCTAGCTGTGTGTCCAGGAGAAAAAAGGAAAGAAACTTGGGGGAAATTAGGTCTAGCAGCCTTTACCAGCATGGGTAGTTGTTCCTGTCTAATATGTGTGTACACGTTGTTTACACTTCAGGCAAGATGTGGACATCTACCCGGAGTGGAAATAAGTATTAACAAATCACACACACACACACACACACACACACACACATGTAAACCCAAGAATACTACTAGGTCCTCATCTACAGAATCAGTAATGCATGTTAGGTTTAGGGAAGACACGAACCAATGAAAATGGCCCCAGCAGAGATGACCCTTTCCTGGTTTGTCTGTAATGGCACTAAATGGGCCGGTAAAAGAAATAGATGCCCGGAGTGAGAGCTTGGTAGGTGGGAAAACCAAAGAAGGAGGCTTTCTGCAACCTTATCTTCCAGAGTTCCATCACCACCCTCCCTCCGCGCTCACGTTTCCTCCTCACACCTACTTCTGTTGGTCCATGGCCACTTGAGAACGTCTCTCCTTTCTTCCCCTCCTTCAGGCAGCCCTGACCACCCAGGACTTTCATGGCAAGAAAAGATCATGCCTTTTCCTCTCTACATCATGAATATGCCAGATGAGCACGGTTCCCAGGAATAGCAATCATTTAAAAACAGTATTAGATTACTAGACCTACGGCAAAGGAAATGGTTCCAGTTCTTGAATCTGCTTGAAGCTGTGGCCGTTTCCTAAACCTCCTGCCTTCAGAACGCAGATACCTTTGAAAGACACTCCAGCTTCTCGTATTGCTCAACACGAGAATGGCAAAGGAGACAAAAGCCCTCACTTGCAGAAGGAGGGGGGAAACCCACAGAGAAGCCAACCTGACATGTATCAGTGTGAGCGCTTTTGTTTTGGTGACATCACACACCCTGTCAGTGCCTGGCATGCTTATTTTCTGGCTTGCCTGAAGTAACGACAATGCCAGTTACTAGAAATACAGAAGCTATAAATGGTAACTGATAATATTATGCATATTTTTAATGACTTGAAAACGAAATGTTTTCAGAAAACTGCCTTGGAGGCTCTTGTTTCAGTTCTGTAAACCGAGAGGTGATGAGATTAAGCCGTGTAAATCCATGCTCTCTTGCGCTGAGGCACCTCCAGCATCTGACCAAACTTCTGGCTGAGTGCGAGGCGGCCTCTGGCCTTGTCTTTAAAACAAGTTTTTGGGAAGCCCCAGGGAAGGAGAGAGGGCTGGACCAGTGCTGGACTGCAGCCAGGATTCGCTGCTACGGGCACTGGCCACCACGGACTGTTTCTGTCCAGAGGCCACTTGGCCCTGAAGGCTGGGATGAATTAAGCATCAGAATGTCATTGTTGACCCTGGGCTATACATAAAGATGAGAATTCCTCAAGAGTGCCCGCCTTCAGATACTGCATCTAAGAACCTGATAAAAGCTGTTGCTAACGGTGACATCAACATCTCCATTTAAGCATTGGCATTGGGTTTTCTCCAGAACCCAGAAATGTGTATTTCCTTAGTGAACTTTTTGATGTGGAGAGCTTCTGAAAGCATCAGGAAGCCCAAATGTCTGTGTTGAGAGTTTAGTGGGAAGTCTCAAAAAGTTCTGACCTTGCCTAAAGAAGCCTCTTACTTTTCTTGAACGTGAAATTCTGTCCTAAATGCCACTTTCGATGAACTTGGAGGAGTTGGTCGTGTTAGGTAAGGTTTCTGACCAACCTGCGTATTCGTTCTGCCGCCCTGGGACCACCTCTTATTGCACTGATACAATTGCTTCTTTTAAAAGGGCCATTAGGGTACCTTTCCTCTTTCTTATCGCCCTTCCTACATGTGATGCAAAGGAATATCCAACTATTTGGACTTGCCATGGTTCGAGATGATCAAGTTTTCTATTAGTTAGTAGAAGGTAGAATCTAGAAACTTTGGACATGATTTTAATTTCCATCAAAGTAAAACTGTTGCTTTTCCACCTGTATATAGGAGCTAAATTTGGATATCTTGATGCTAAATTCAGAGATTGTAGACATTTTTAGCTAACACAAAGTAGAGGATCAAATTACTTCTATTTGCCTTGAGAAAATCAGATAAACGTTCTCTTCAGATATATTACAGGAAAAGATAATTTTCATAAAATTTACCCAGAATTGCAAATATTTCAGCATTATAAAAATCAAATTTTATAACTCTGAATGGCTTGTGAGGGGAAAAACCTGGTGGAGGATATTTACATCTGCTTCCTTTTCTCCTTCTGCTACTTGCCTTTTCAGCATTTCACTGTAGGTCAACCAAAAGTTGGTGGAATTCACAATCATGCTATCTTGCTACTTGCTAGCAACTCTGGAAAAAATTAGTGGGAAGACGTTTGAAATCAATGATTTAAATAAAAATGTTTGGTATATGGACTTAATTTAACCATTCCATCTCTGACTTCTTTAATCAGGGATGCCCATGGAGCCTGTCCGGACTTAAGGAGTCTTTAAGACTGCTTCTTTGTGAAGCCACTCCCGATGATACCGTTGTAATAATCTGGTTATTATTTAGCAGGAAAGGAGCAAAGGAAAGACTAGGTAATATAGGCATGCCATTTATACAGCTTTGCTAATTTAACACTCTCCCAGTCTGTTCTCTGCAGATTGATGGGGGAAGGGACTGAACAAAAGCAGTTTGAACACATGCCCAATAAGGTCTAAGTGACATGGGAAGGGGCTTACCTGTCTGTCAATCATACCTGGGAACAGATAATTAGCCAGCATAGGCATGTCCACTGCAAGGGCTCAAAACCTGATTATAGTATTTAAACTTCTGAACAAAGGAGGTTTCCTTTCTTGGCTCTTGGCTCTTGCTTCTCCTGCTCGCCTGTGCTCCCCTGCATTCATCCATGTGGCTCACAGCCTGTGGGATGCACACATGGACTGATGGACTTTAATTAGCCTGCTTGCTGAACTGGGCTTGGCCTTTAATATGGAAGGGGAGCTCTGGATACTGGCCCTCCTTTTGGCTCTACTGAAATCCCAGCTGTACCTTTTACAGAACTGGTTTGAGGGCCATTGGACTTTACAATGTAACTCCACGCCAACAAAAACCACTTATTCTCCTGTGCAAATCTTAGAAAATTCTTTTTCTGAAGCTATTACAAGAGCCACTCCATGCCCACTAGTGTAGGGAAAATTAGACCCCCTAATTTCTCCACTAACACCAGCATGATGAACACACCAGAACTCCCATAGGCAGCTCTTGTTGTCAAAATCATTCATCTTGTCTCTTTCTCTGAAGCTACCTGTGCTGTTACTCCCATTTGTATGTCTTCTCTCCCCAACTAAATATTTAAACTCTTGAGGTCAGAATCTGTCTTAAATATGTTTTCTCCTATAATATTTATCAAAGCCTCATACTTATAGTACTTCCAAAAATGTTTGTTGGATGAATAGATGAAATTAGAAACTCATGAAATCCTCCATAACCCCTTACTTTATTTTTTTATCTCCTATTCATACCTCAAAATTTTCCCTTTAAAAAGACCAATTTACTTTTGTTTTCCTGATTAGTAGAAATGGGGAAATATATTCAGTATATTTTCTAGCAGTGTTTTTTCAAAAAAGAAATTGGGAGGGAAGGGGGTCTCTTTTATTGCTTGTAGACATACTGCACTAACAGTTTTCCATGTCACTTTTTTCACTTAACAGTTACAATATAACATTCTCTGTATGTCCTAAGACATATTTAAATTCTATTATATTCCATCATATGAATGCACCATTCTTTATTAGTTAAGCTCCCTTTCAAGTTGCAGGGCCAACTCAAGTTAATTGAAGTAAAACAAGAAGGGGAATATTTGTGACATAAAACATGACATAAATGAGTATAATTCAAGGTATACAGTGGTAAGTGCCAAAGGCAGGTTGAATATGGCACTGTAAGGGGAGACTCTCTCTGGATGGGACAACTGGGTAAGGCCTCATAAGGGAGATGGTATTTGATCTGGGGACATGGGAGAGGTCAAAGTGGTACTGATTTAAATGTCTTACACGCTGACCACGTGAAACACTATACTAATCATTTTACCTGGATTGTCTCATTTATTCCTCAAAACCTTTGCTTTTTTCACTTAACATTCACAGTGTAATAGTTTTCCTATGTCTCAAGACATTTTTGGTTATCTTATACTAGAGGCTCGATGCACAAAATTTGTGCAAGAAGAGGCCTTCCTTCCCCCTGCTGCCGGCACTGGCTTCCCTCTGGCACCCGGGACCCGGGCTTCCCTCGCAGCCCTGGCTTCATCCGGAAGGTCGTCCGTTCTAATTAGCATATTATGCTTTTTATTATTATAGATTCCACCATTTGAATGCCATCATATGAATACCTCATAATGTATTTATTAATTAGGATTCTTTTAAGTTGCTGAACTGACTCAAGCTAATTGGAGCAAAACAAACTTGTTACAGTTATGAAAAGATATTTTCATTCCCATTTCACAGACAAGAAAACCAAGGCTTAGAGGTTATGTAAACTTGCCCATGTTCAATTAGGATTTTCACATTTGGCAAGGAGGAATGGGGGCTGTATTGTATGGTGGTGCAGAGGGGGGCAATTTACCAAAATGAATAGCCTCACCCAAAGCATTAGTAGCCACAGACATCTACACAGTGCCACAGTGAGTCTGCTCCTTGGGTTGCATTTCTTTAGGACCTGCCAGATGGAGAAGACAGGAAATGACTACCTTTCACGGGGACTCTTTAATGTGGTTCCTTAAACAGCCATCTGTGCGACCCATGCAAGGAACCGAGGATTTCAAGTCATCTCTTGAATCTTCTGTGTGACAGTTTCTCCCATAACGGCTCCTTAGTCGAAGATCAAAGGCCACCAGACATTTTAACACAGAGCCAACTTTTAATAAATGACTTCCGCAAAGATGGGTAATTTAGGTGACATCAGGGAGATACACACACACACACACACACACACATACACACACACAAATACAAGTTTTCAGCTCATTTTCATCTTTTAAAATGTGATTCATAATCTGTTATAAAAATGAGTTAATCAAACTGACATGCTATGATGAGCTGGTTCTCCTCATATCTACCTAAGACACAAACATTTGTCTGGGACAAATGTGTTTAGGACTTTGCAGAAAGCCCTAAACACTTCTCTTGGCTCAGTCTTGCCTTCTTGCATCATAACTCACAGTGCGGATGGAAAAGGCCTAATTTCTTAGCTTCCCTTGGCTCACTTGTTGCATGCAGGGAGCCACCAACTGGAGGCGGCAGCCCCAGGCTGTTGGAATGACTGCAGAGGGTCTGCCTTTGAAGTCCTACCCTGCAGTTATCTCTCGTTGCACCAGGCGGCCTGTAAGCAAGCCCTGTTGCATGCAGCTGTCACCATTTAAGCCAGAAGGCGTTTGAAGATGTGCCGCCCCCCACCCCTTGTGAGGGAAGCCAGAATAGAACAAAGTGTGGTGTTCCCATGAAATCGTTTGAATGCTTGATAAGAGTGTGAGTCTGCACCTTTTCCCCTTGACAGAGGAGATGGGGGAGGGCTCAGGGACGAAGGTAAGGTAGCATTACCTCCTCTTTGCAGATGCCGGAGCACAGGCAGCTGGAACAGCCACATGTGCTTCTTTTGGTTCTGGATGACAAAATAGTTTGCATGTGGTAGAGACGACGTGATGGCATTGGGAGGAAGAAGGGAGGGGAAGCGGGTCTCAGAATTTCTGGAGGATTTGTCACATGGCCCTTCCCATGCCATATTTCTCACCTCTTTCCCTCCGTGTTCAGAGCACAGTTGAGACCCAAATCCTCACGCTTCTGCTGTTGAACATATGTTCTAAATGAGTGGTGAGATAATGCCGCAGCCGTTGAGGCAGTGAGCGTCGGCTGTGGTTTTGTATTTCCTCACCATGTCTTTATCACTTGACAAGCGCGTTGGTTTATTTCACCCCTGGAGTGTGAGCTGGGACAAATTTTTGTCACCTCCTTCCCCCATTCCCAGGCCTCTTCTCTCAAAAGAAGACGGTCTTTCAAAAGAAGGTGGCCGCCCAGAGGGCACTGCATTCGCCCAGATCTCCCAAACATCCCCTGAACAGCGCTTCCTTCTGAGTGGATTTCCCTGTCGCTGCAAATGCCACACACGGAGAGCTGGCCCTTGGCTTCTGCGGAGCAACTCTGTGTGACAAAACGACGCACAGGAGCCCTGTGGCTTCTGCTTTCACTGACCAGCTGTCCCCCTGGGTGAGCCGCCCTTGGGGCTGGCTTCACAGAGGAGCCAGGCGACCCAGAGCAGATTGCTCATTTTGCAAACAGAAATGCAGACAGTAGGAGAGTCTGTGTCAGCTGAGTTACAAACTGCTGTCAGGTCTGGGTAGAAAGTTGGCAGTCAGTAACGGAGCCTCCTCGGGTTCTCTGGGCTGGAAGGAAGCGAAGCGACCTGGAGGGAAGAGACCTGGTATCCACGCTGGAAGGACAGGGGAGGAATTCCTCATGTGAGATTTGTCGGCCTCTCTGTGCATCTGCAGACACCATGTGGCTGGCCCCTTGGTGGCCTGGGGGATGACATAAAGGGTGGGAAGCTCGCAGTCTTTGTGAAGGGTAAACATCTTCCTTCTGCCACCAAAGTGGTAGCAATTGTGGTTCTGGGATGGGAAGTTTCAAAACAAAAGTAGGCCAGACGCTGTTGGCATTGCATTATTACCTCCAAGGATACCATCAGCCCTCATCAGACACCAATTTTCTAGTTTGTGGATTACCCAGGCCTTTATTCTTCCCTTCCTATTGGGCAGAATCAATAAAACAAAATTTGAACTGGACATTTTTTCTATTTATAAGCACTTTATAGAAAAGGTTTGGTTGCAGACATGATTCAAGCTATTGACCATAATTAAGTTTCAGACCGTGTGTGCCTGTAAATGGCTTTGTCCTCTTGGAGAGAAGCCTGAGAAGGATCAAAAAGGATTGGCTAAGCGGGTCCCAGGAATCCCCACTCCTTTTAGCACAGGCCACTGTGAGGCCAAGAAGAGGGTTAAGCCTGTTCCTATTTTAGCATTTTTCATCCTCAGAACGGGGTCGTGTATTCTTGGTCAAAGCTCTGGGCAGCATGAGGGACGGGGGCCTTCTCGCCCAAAGCCCATCACAGTCTTGGTGAAGTTACCTTCACTGTTAAGAGGTATTTTAAGGATGAAGACCAGCCAGGATAAACACCTGTCTGAGCATATCGACCCCATTTTCATAGAAGGGTTGAGCTGGCAACAAGATTATTTCTTGGAAATGACATGAAGACTGTGGGTCACCCTCAAGACTCACACTCTTTATTGACTAGTAAAGTGAATTCAGGAGACTGTGTCAGGCTTCAAAGTGGGCTCTATGCACCAACCGCTCGTTCACATACTTCAGTTTCATTAGTTATGTCAGAATCAGGCCAGGAGAGTCCAGAGAAAATCTGGGTTCGAATTCTAGATTTGCATTTGATGGATATTGCTTATCCTTTCTGAGGTGAAGTTGCCTGAGCTCTCAAAGTGGGACGATCATAATCTGTAATAGAGATCTGGTGACTAAGATAAATTAGATAAAGGGTGTAAGGTATCTTAGCACCACTGTGGGTATATGATAAGCACCCAACAATTGTAACCTCATCCTTTTAATCCCCATTTCCTCATGCCCAAGATCAGTTCAGAAAAGGCCCTGAAATATGGGGTTTAGTTATCTGAGATATAAACCTGGAGGTCAAGAGGAATTAGAAGGCAGTCTGCGAGGACTAGATGGGCTTTATGCCTAAAGCCACTCAATAGCTTCCTGGGCCTAACATCCAGCATGTGTGTTGAATGAAGCAGGCAGGGCCTGAACAAGGGACTCGGTGGTGGCTGTGCCAGAAGGGGCCTTTCATGAGGGATGGTCAGCTGTACAATTTGGACTCAGTGCTAGGGAGTGTGAGGTTCATCGCAGGCTGTCCAGCCCCCCTGGGGAGGGAGTAGAAATGGGGACCCGAGCAGGTAAAAAAAAAAACTGACCCCTGGGGAAATGGGGTGTGTAGGAGGACTCATTCATAGAAGAAAAAGGGCAGGAATCTAACTGTTGGGGGATTTGGGATTCCTCTAAGACAGAGAAATTCTGACCCTGTTAATGACTTGGGACTTCGAATTAAAACACACACACACACACACACACACACACACACACACTAGAATGAGGGAGGGCTTAGCTATAGTATATAGCGAATTGGGGCTTTAACTTGACTCCGTGCAGTGTGATGTGGTTACAAGCCCTAGGTAGCATTAGTATTACTGGAAGTATCTATCTAGATCTAGAAGGATAGAGTAGAGCCCTGCTAGTTCTACTTCATCAGGGTGTGCAGAGAGGACAGGGCACGTCTATAGGTGAGCAATAAGGGTGGGAGAGGACAGCAAGCTGAACCATCTGGAAAAGATTAGAGGAAGTATGATTTGCCGGGTCATCAGAAGACTAGAGAGCCTGATGGGAAACATTCAAGAGCCAAGAGAGGCTGGCAGCAGAGGACAGACCGTAGCTATGCCTCAAGAACCACCTAGCTAGGTGGCATCACCTCCACTGCACACTGTGGCCACTGCTGCTGGACCCTTCTCTGCTTCCTTGGATAGCCTTGGCCTGTGCCTGCTCCTTCTCTCCTCTCCTATATTAAGAATCCTGCTCAGGTCCTGGCTGGATGGCTCAGTTGGATGGAGCATTGTCACGTATGGCAAAAAGTTGTGGGTTCAATTCCTGGTCAGGGCACATACCTAGATTCAGGTTTGATTCTCAGTCAGGGTGCCTGTGGGAGGCAACCAATTAATGTTTTTCTCACATAGATGTTTCTCTCTTTTCCTCCCTTCTTCTCTCTCTAAAATTGGTAGAAACATATCCTCAGGCAAGGATTAAAAAAATAATAATTCTGTCCTAGTCGGTTTGGCTCAGTGGATAGAGTGTTAGTCTGAGGACCAAAGGATCCCTGGTTTGATTCCAGTCAAGGGCATGTACCATGGTTGCAGGCTCCTACCCGACCCAGGCCCTATTTGGGGCATGTGCAGGAGGCAACCAATCGATGTGTTTCTCTCACATTGATGTTTCTGTCTTGCCCTCTTTCTCTTCCACTCTCTCTGAAAATCAATGGAAAAATACCCTCGGGTGAGGATTTTAAAAAAAATCCTGCTCAGAGCTTCCAACTGGCTACGTGACCACGTGGCTGACTTCCTGGGGAAGCCCAGAAGGAATGCCAGTCCCCTTCGGTTTCCATGGTAAGAGGCAGGGCTCTGACTTCCTCTAAGACTCACACCGTTGAGAATAACCCCAAAAGAAGAAGACGTAGGGGTCCTAGACAGACATGAATAAATAAAAAAGCAAACCCAGCAAGTGCACACTACAACGGAGCAGTGTGTGATTGTTACTGGAGAGATGAGGAGACCTTGGTGCTTGTCTTCCTGAAGGAAAGATTTCAGTCAAGAGACAAAGTGCAGCAAAGCAAGCAGGAAATTATTAGCCACTCGGGACAGTGAAGCAAGGAAGGACTTAGCATAGAAGAAGCAACAGGAGAGCCCAGGCTGGGCTGCCTTGGCTCACTGGAAGTCAGAAAAAAGAGGGCCTTGGAGACAGTTTCGGGGGGTTAGCCCAGGACAAGCTGCTGTTGCCCACTGCTCCCCTGGTTTGCAAGTCGCTTGGGGTTCGTTAGAGTTTAGGAGACTCGTGCCTTTGGGGGAAAGAAAAGGGGAGGGAATGACACGGGCGGCTCCTTTTGTGTTGAGGGTATTTATCTCTCTTGCCCGTAGGGAAGCTTTCCATGGTCTCCAATGATTGGTCGGCACCAGGGCAGGGGGGTCATTAGCCAATGCAGCTGGTCCTGAGGCAGCCATGGCGTCAGTTGTCTGGTTTCGTTGCTTTTCTGAGCCCGGAGCTGAACTACAACTAAGGCCTAGATGTTATCCTTAGGGAGGAAAAGGCCAGAGGGTCCAAACTCCATGACCAGTGATATGTTAGTGGAGGAAAGGTTACCTTGGGGCGAGGTCCTTGTTTTCCTGGTTTTGCCCCTTGCCAGGCACCTGGGGCTTTCTGCCCTGATGACCTGCTGTACCTGGCCCATCGTCCTTGCTCTGCTCATATCTATCAAACTGCCTATTTCATGATGACTTGTGTAAAACCCTAAGTGGAGGAGAAGGGGCAATAGGTATGTTTAGTTGGGAAGCAGATATTAATTTACTTAAAATGTATTTCTAATGAACAAAACTGGGTAAACATGATTGAGTTGCCTTTAATAATACTGAGTTGCCCATTCCTGGCAGAATGCAAGAAGGGCCTGGTGACCACTTGGTGGAAGGTTTCTTCTGTAATAATACATTTCTAGTAATAAAGCATCTAGTAATAAACCAATGTATTTATTTTTAAATTATTCTGTCTACATTGGAACCAAGAAGGAGAATAATCTAGAAACTCTCTGTGGATTTTGACATGTCCACCTTTAAACCCAAACCTTGAAACAATTCCCATGTGCTTGGGTACAAGCGTGGGGGGGGGGGGGGGGGGGGGAATCTATGATCCCTTGACATTTTCTAACGTTTAGGGGACAGAGGGTGAGGGAGCAGATAGTGGACGTCTGTTTTCTCCTTCCCCAGAAGTAGAGGTCAGTCCTCTAAGCCAGGCACAGGCAGGCTGGCAGTGTGGGAAGTTTCTGATTACCAAATTGGTCCCTAAAACCTCCAGCAGACTAGTAGTTAGAAATGGGCCCGGGGTGAGAAAAGGGAGTAGAATGCGTCTGCTGCTCTTGACGCCAGAACAGACTTCCTATCTCCTGTCACTTCTCACCCCAAATGGGAGGCACTGTGGCTAATTGCACCTGGAGCCCAGGGAGTGACATCTGGGGTCACTGCTGTTTGGCCATTCCTCTGCCCAGTTCCTTAACTTTGTGTGCTTGGCTCCGTTTCTTCTCTGTGGCCCATAAATATTTACAGCTCCTACATGCCCTTGCAAATTGGATTAATCCTGGCATATTTCTGGGACAGAGATGCCCCTGTCCAACCTTAGTCCTGAGAAATAGGCAGAAGCATTTTTAAAAATTTATACTGAGTGGGCTCCAGGAGAGAAAGAGAGAGAAGGGAGGGAGAAATAAAAGAAGGGGGAGAGAAAGAGAGAAAACAAATATCAAAACAGTTTACATGCAGGCCAAATATTGCTCAACATTGGGGGAGCAAACTAGGGAAATGGGGCTTGGTATCCGAACTCGGGTTGGGATGGAAGAGACTGGGTGAGTCCAAAAATAGATTATACCATGATATCAATGAACTTTCACCTTCTTCCCCAGCTAAGAAGGTTCTGAAGTCAGCTTCAGACCTTCCTATGTTTACATGGGAGTAGAGGACCCAGGGTCCTGGCCTTATCCCCACCCCCCCGCAACCCCTCTCTGCTCTGCAAAATACACTGGGATCTACAAAACACAGCTCAAAGAGCTACTCGTATAGTTCAACTCTCTTCCTCACAGTCCTTAGGATGTTTTGAAAGTGAAACCACAGGTAAAGAGGTTTCTGAGCAAGATTATTAGTGGAGATAATTACCATAATCATTCAAGTTTTATTTAGATTCACATGGGATCTTCAGAAAAGGAATGTTAAAGCAGTTGAACTGCCAGACGCCCCTTCTCTGCAAATTTTAAACTGCCTGATGTTTCTACCTGTGCAGATAGTCACCACTTTTCTGTTAAGAAAATGCCTTCCCTGAAGTGCTGACTGTTAAGGAAATTGATCTTTTCCTTCAGTCTTCACAGGAATGTAGGCGATTAGCCAGGGAGCCTTCTCTGTCTAACACCAGGTACCAGTTGCCCAGCTCTGCAGGGGCCATTCAAATGCAACTGCAGAGTAATCTTTAGAAGAAGCAGCCAGCTCTCAGGTGGCAGGAGCCCATTGGGTGGAGTTAAACACTGGAGGGAATCTGGCTGGTGGCAGGGAGGTGTGGTATAAATGACAATGATGGGTATTAATGACAGCGGCTGGAGAAGTAATGTCAGCCCACTAGATCCTTTGTAATTAGTATTTCCTATTACATTTTAATTAAAGACTCTGAGTGTTTCTTATAAATGTAAGTATTTTTGTTTTGTTGGCAACAGAAGACCTTTAAAACTTTAAACGTTATGGGGAAGTCTAATAAATAAAACAGATAATATCTACAATTTATATAGCATTTTTTACTAGTATGTACCAGGCTTTACATATTGACTTATTTAATCCTCATACCACTCTCTAAAGAAATATTATTGTCATCTCTATTTACAGGTGAGAAAAATGAAGATGCAGAAAAGTCAAGTCACTTGCCCAGGATCATGCAGCTGGTAAAGAGTAGGCTGTGACTTGAACCCAAGGAGTCAACTTCAGAACCTTCCTATGCTCATGTGAGAGTAGAGGATCCTAGGTCCTGGCCTATCCCACCCTCCACCCCCGCCCCCTGTCTGCTTTGCAAAATACACCGAGCTCTGCAAAACACAGTTCAAAGAGTTACTCATTTAGTACAACTCCCCTTCTAGTTTAGGGATGAGGAAATCCAACCCCAGAGAGGGCACAATGACTTTCCTAAGATCTCACAATTACCCCAAAAAGGTCACATACCCTCTTCTTTAGGTTAAGGATTCACTCGATTCAGCTCTCTCTAGGCTGACTTTGCCTATTTTCTGTTGAGAAAAGTGCCTTAATGGTGTGTGAGGACATCCTGAAGAGAGTTTAGAAGGATGCAAGAACCTGATGAGTGTCAAGAGCAGTTTAGGGGCTGGGGGAGCAAATTAACTAAATTATGTCTTTCACTTCCTCCTACTTCTTATATGAAGCTCAGAATAGGAATCGTGCATAAGAGACTCAAGTCAGAAATGGTCATCATTCTTCTATTCAACACACAACAATTGAGAGCCTACTGTGTGCCACAAACTGCACACATGCAGGCACATACCATATGTCACATACGAGGTGTGAGGACACAGTGGAGAATCAGTGTAGTTCCTGCCCTTATAGGTCACATTCTAGGATCTATGGAGGGACCAATTAACTTGCAGGGCTTAGAGCCAGTCTGTGCCCTGGTCAACTGCGTCACATCTGTGGGCCATTGGGCATTGGAAGACCAGGTGAGAAAATGGATGGCTTAGAACAAATCACCATTTTTGAGATGATCTTTGTTTTCCTCATGGTGAAACATTAGGGTATTTGTTTAAAACATTTTACTTTAACAATTTAAAACTTTGTGACTCATTTCAATTTGTGTAGTGTGAATATGTAACATCTTTCATTTCTATAAAAACATACAAAAATCTTTCCGGAACCGATAATATCTTTTTCTGTTCATTCACTCTCAGGCAATGGTCTTTTACCATGGATAGAAAATATAGTACTTTACAATGATCAAATCTTTTCTTAGAGCTTGCTGATGATAGAGAATTTAGTAACAGAGATGTAGTGATTAATAATGTTATGTTATTACATGGAGTAAATTAAAATATATATAATTATGCAATTGTTCAATAAATATTCATTGGATCATTTTGTGTTAATTTGGAAGCTTGTTTTGCATTTTTTTGTATTTTTATTGTTGACACTATTACAGATGTTCACATTACCTTCTCCACCCCCCAATTTGGAAGCTTTTGATTGCAAATAATGGAAACTTGAGGTACTAGCAGCTTAAGCAATGAAGGTAGTTTTTCTTGGATTACACCTACTGGAAAAGTCCAGGGGATTTCAAGCTTCAGGAATGGTCTGGTCAGAGCTCTGTTTCTTTACTCTCCTCTCATCCTTGGTTCTCCTCTGGGTACTACCTTCATTCTCAGACTTTTTTTCTCCTAGTAGAAAAATAGCTGTTTTACTTTATGGTTCATATCTGCACACTACTCTGTCCAGAGTGAGAAAGGATTTTTTCACGAATCAGCAAAGTTCTGGACTTCATTCCTATAGGACTAAATTGGGTTATGTGCCTTCTCTAAACCAATCACTGTGAACAGAAAATTGGGATTCTACTGATTGGTCTACCGGCCAGTGGTCGGCAAACTGTGGCTCGAGAGCCACATGCGGCTCTTTGGCCCTTTGAGTGTGTCTCTTCAACAAAATACCACGCGTGGGCGCACATGTACAGCGCAATTGAAACTTCGTGGCCCATGCACAGAAATCGATATTTTGTGGAAGAGCCATACTCAAGGGGCCAAAGAGCCGCAGTTTGCTGACCACTGGATGTAGGGCCCACACCTGGATTTGGAGAAAGGGTAGACAATCCCATATGAACTACACACCTGCTACCTGTTGGAGGAGAGGTGGAATGGATGCTGAAGGAATCAATTCTGCTTCAACCTACTGCATGCCATACACTGTGCTAGGCTGTGAGGATACCACTGGGTCTAGCCAAATACCTATAAGCAGATCTTTAAAACAATCATATCACAACTTTGAGATTCTTTTTTTTTTTTAAGTCTCACCCGAGTATATTTTTTTCCATTGATTTTTAGACAAAGCAGAAGGGAGGGAGGGGGAGACAGAAACATCGATGTGAGAGAGACACATACATTGGTTGCCTCCTACACACATCCCAATTAGGGCCAGGGATCAAACCTGCAACTGAGGCACGTGCCCTTGACCAGGAATCGAACTGGGGACCCTTTGGTCTGAGGGCCGACTCTCTGACCATTGAACAAAACAAGACAGGGCAACTTTGACATTCTAATATATGAAGTGGGGATAAACTCCAAACTGTTGCTCTAAAATTTCTAGAATAATGTCCTAGCCTATGGCACACAGTAGAGGAATTGCATCAGGAGTCAGAAGGCTTGTTGACTTACACCCCTAACAAGTAGATTTTGGTCTGAGACCAATAATTAGAGGAAGCACAACTAGTAGGTTCACTGTGAGGATTTACAAGCTTCCTATTTGATTCTGTTTTAGAGTTTCAGTTGGAAGCAATTAAGCTCCGCAATGGAAAGAATGTATTTAAATATTTAGGTAAATTGAACTAAAGAATTGATCCAGGTGATTGCATTGTATGCCAGACCCACGTCCTGGCAGAGGAGAGTGTGAGGAGAACAGAAGGCCATTCCCCCAACTGCCTGGAAAATTCCTCTGTAACAGGTATGTCTGCGCAGAGTGTTGGCCTGGCAGCCTGCACATGTGACAGGACAGTCACCAGGGACGCCACTGTGACTTTAAGGCTGGAAATCAGGATGAGAACTAGAGGAGGCATCTTGAAAATTCTGTTCCTCGCAAGAACTTACTATGTAAGTTCTATTTATGCAATAGGAATAAATTGTATACTTCACCGAAGCATACTGTACCAAAAACATCTTTAAATTGCTGTCTGAGTAACACTAGCAAACTGCATTTTACAGATTTCTAAAATATATGATGCTATAGCATAAACAGTGGTCTTTGTCTTATTCACAGCAAGGAGTGATAGCAAAAAGGCACATGAAGCTTGCTATTCTAGGGTAATAATATCAAAACTTACTCAATGGAGTTCAGTAAAATTCAGTCCCCTGCCTTTAGTCCAGCATTACTATTATTTATTACTATCACTGCCATGATGCACAGACAATTTGTACATCACCTCATATTGATATTCTTGGTCAACTTTGAGAGAACTATAAAGGTAGATAAAAATAGGTGTGAGTGTCCAGCCAGTGTTGCTCAGTGGTTGAGCATCAGCCTATGAACCAGGAGGTCACAGTTTGATTCCAGGTCAGACCACATGCCACTTAATAACTTGGCTGCAGGCTTGGTCTCCAGTGAGGGGCCTTCAGGAGGCAGCCAATCAATGATTCTCTCTCATCATGGATGTTTCTATCTTTCTCTCCCTCTCCCTTCCTCTCTGAAATCAATAAAAATATATTTTAAAAAATAGGTTTAAGGTTGAAAGAAAAGAATAAAGGTTATGTCATTTACATTTTAATTAAACTTAACTTGGAATAAATTGTGCATTTTCCCAGTGAATCATAATTATAAAAAGGTAATTTGATATATGGTTTCCGTTGTACTCTGTTTGCCATAACACTCAGATAACCCAAGGAGTGGGAAGGTGTTTTTTTTTTATAGAGGGGGACAGGGTGCATTTTGCCGTTAAGGGTCAGATCTCGTGGTCCTCCTAGTTAAAAGCACTGTGGCCCTAACCGGTTTGGCTCAGTGGATAGAGCGCCCGCCTGCGGACTAAAGGGTCCCAGGTTGGATTCCGGTCAAGGGCATGTACCTTGGTTGCGGGCACAACCCGGGTGGGGAGTGTGCAGGAGGCAGCTGATCGATGTGTCTCTCTCATCGATGTTTCTAACTCTCTATCCCTCTCCCTTCCTCTCTGTAAAAAATCAATAAAATATATATTTTTAAAAAAAGCACTGTGGATGCCCTCAAAGGAAGAGGGGACAGCATTCTGCCCTACCAGTGTGACTCTGCACTAATCCAGAAATTCTTGGTTGATAACCAAATGCATAGCAACCACATTTAAGTTCCAGAACATTACAATGAGATGTATTTGAATAAAGGATTTTTTATTTTTATTTTTTGAAAACGGGAACCAAAAGTTTTTAAGTGGCGCTTTTAGAGCCAGGGCTAGGTGCGATTTCAAAACCAACACTTCAGTGCTGGTCCAGTTAAAGTAGATAGGATCCTCTGGTCTCTTTGGGGGTTGTACTTGGAATACGAAATGGGAATTTTGTTGAGCGTTTTTCAGGGGTGATGTTTTAAAATTCTCCGGCCAATCGTATTTTCAGTGCCATTGCTTTTGAACAGGGCAGTGGAAGAAGCCAAGTTAGGTTAACAGATCGACCATAGAAAATGCAAGAGGGTCCTCTGCAAGGCGAGAGGGAGCCTGTGGCTTTGCCGCGGGGTTGTGTGGCCCCACGAGCTGCCCTGCCCGCTTTGCAGGGGTTTGCGGCGCATTCACTGACACTTAGGGGGCCGCAGGCTGAGGACGGCTCCTGGGCGGCCCGGCTCTGGGCTCCGAGAAGCCCACGCTGCTGCACAGAGAGCAGGTGGGCGAGGAGCTCAGCACTGCGGGGCACGCGGGCAGCTGCGAGAGCGGGAATTCCCCTCCGCAGGATCGGGCCGCTTTGAAAGTAGATTCGTCATTAAAATTGCAGGATCTCTGCCGCAGCAGACACACACGGAGGCGCTGGATGGGTTTCAAATTAACCCTTTGTACTCATCCTGCATTCTAAGAGAATGTCCCTGCTTTTCCCAGAGAGGTGACACGAACAACCCTTGACATCTTTCCAAGGAGGAGAGTGACGTGGAGGGCTGGGGCCCCCCGCATCTGCTTCCCAGCTCCCCGCCCCCACCCCTATCCCCGAACCCCTCCAGACCCCGCCTCTCGCTGCTGAGACACATGGCAGGGAGGGACCCGGCCGCAACGCAGGCTCCCTGTTCATTTCGTATTTAGGGAAAGAGGGATGCGCGTCTCCCTGGGAGGAGGGTCTAGGGCCTGGCTTATTCAGGGGCAAGGGAAGGTGGCGTGGGGTGTCCAGGGTTGCTCCTCCTTCCTCCTTTCCCCTTCTCCCCTCTTCCTGGGTCGGTTCTCCCCACCACCCTAGGCGTTAAGGATGGCCTTGCTTCTGTTCTTGCTGCTCATTCAAAGCCTGTCTCTTCTCTCCCCTGAGGGAAATATCTGATAACCCGGTCCTCTCGGAGGGAGACTATTTGTCTCTCTGGTGACAGGGTCTTTCCTCCGCGAATTCAATGCAGAGCCGGCGGCCTGCGGACCCTTCCCGGCTCCCGAAGCGAAGTTTCCTAATCCTCTTCTGCAGCCGCCCCGGCGGGCAGCCCTGGCGCGGGGCGGTTCCGGCGTGGCTCTGCGAGCCCTTTGATCTCAGGCCTTCATTACAGCTCATTTCAGCACCGGGACGATCTGAATTCATGAGCTCCTTCCCTTCCTAATAAGTGCTATTCACATCCGTCCGCAGAGCGGCCACGGCTCACAGAAAACTGGTTCCAACCACACGCGAGAGAATAATAGGCGGGCGTCCAACACAAGTGAAAAACGGGGATTTTATTAGCCAGATGAACCTTGGAATGACATGCTTCCTTAAACCCAGGAGTCTCATTTTCAGGGCGCTGTTAAACCCAGCAATTGCCCATTTCGAGATGAGTAAGTGCGATTATTTCATGCTTCTCAGGTGGAAACCCTCAGGTGGTGAAGAGACGGACTATGCCCACTGCACCAGGGCAGGGCTCGAGTGGGTCAGGGGTTGGTTTGGCTGACATAGATTTTGAAAACCATACAGACTTTGACATGTCTTTCCTGTCTGGTTTGTCTGGAGTGATGTGTGCCACTCCTAAGAAGAACCTACTCTTCTTTTTTTTTCTTTTTTCATTTCTATTATAGAAAAAAACAAATTGAATTTAGATTCTGATAATATCCTTGTAACTGCTAAAGCTGTCAAGCAAAAAGAGGAACAGGTAATGAGAAGATGATAGGAGCTAGCCCGGCTGAACGGAGGAGAAGTCTGGTGCACAGTAAGGCCGCAAAAGCCACCACCTGATCCATTAACAGCCTTTGCCGTAATTATGTTTTGCGCTGGCTTTAAACTGGTGAAAGCACAAAGGAGACACTATTAAAGTCTTAATTCCCGCAAAGGGGAGCTCATCCTGTATAGCAGCAAGCCATGTGCACCCAAGTGGGGGCTCAATTAGCACGACCGCAAATTTTAACTTAGCGTTTAATAGGAGCGCTCAACAACATTGCACACAGAAAGGAGGATGAAGAGCAGGTAGCATCCCTTTAAAGCTCCGATACAGCGCTCCTTGCTGCTGCTTTATTGTTTCACTTTTTCCCTGCCTCCCAATCTTCTGGACCCCCATTCCCCACCCAGGTCCCCCTGGCCACCCCTGGCACCTCCCCATGCCTTATGCATGTGGCCATCATGAAAGGTGGCTGAGGAACAGTGCGATGGGCCGGGTCTCCCTTCTGGGGCTGTGCGCAGTGCGCAGTGTGCAGAGGTAGAAAACTATGGCTCTTGAGAAGGACAGTTTGGGGGGATGGGCTCTGTGTCCCTGCCACACCCCCAGCACACCTGCTCCTCAGGGCTTTGCAGACTTCAGTGCAGCTTCCTTCTCTTTCCACAGCCACAGGATTCAGAACGGCTGGTCCCCACACATCACCTTCATGCCCCTCCATATGCCTGAGAGGGCTAAAATTAAAATTAATGGCAGGAAGAGGAGCTGCAAGATCCCCCTCACTGAGCCTTTCAATTAAGGCTACTGATTAGATCTTAGATCTCCTTACCACATAAAAACCAGTAAGGGCTGGCTCATGTGAGCTGTCCTTCCCCCGGCCCTCAACTGCCCCCCAGCCCCGGCGCATTGGCTCAGTCCAGTGTTTTCAATTTTGCTGGGCTCATAACCAAGCGCCTCTGTGGTTCCGCCGTTGGAGCAGACTGCAGGGCACCCCGGATGTGGCTTCTGCCTGGGGCCGGTCCGTGGTCACTTGCCCCTCACAGACGTGGCCATCACCTCTTCAGAGTTCCCTCTCCCCTCCTGCCCCGTGAAGACTGAGCAGCCAGTTGGGTCAAGATTTCACACATCTTTATCTGACTCTAATTTAAGGGAACAATGTCCCTTTCTACAACTCGTTTAAAAGAAAGGATGTCCAGACATGTGTGCATCTTTCGTGACAATCACTAGGACAAACTGTTACTTCTCTTTCATCTGTGTCAGTCTTGCAGTGAGCATTTTCACTTGCCGGGCATTGTCCATCTAGAGCAGCAGTTCTCAACCTGTGGGTCACGACCCCTTTGGGGGTTCAAACGACCCTTTCACAGGGGTCGCCTAAGACCATCGAAAACACATATATCTTATCTAAAAATAGACAAACATGGTAATTGACCGTACCTTTGCTATGCCTCCCATTGGCTAATCAGCACGATATGCAAATTAACTGCCAACAAAGATGGCGAACTGCCAACAAAGATGGCGGCTAATTTGCATACTGCAGGCAGGGTGGTACAGTGCCATCCCGCCTGCCCTGCCTCCATCTGGGCCTGCTATCTGCGATCCTGGGTGGGGGGGTGGGAGGGGCGGGAGGGGTCCCGTGTTCGACCAGACCCGGGGCATCCGGGCAGGGCAGCAGCGATCCACTGGCCCACCAGGGTGTCCTGTGTGCGACCTGAACAGGGCCCCAACCCCCTGATTGGCCATGCCCTGTGCGGGACCAGGGTGGTGCCCTAACCCCCTGATCAACCCTGCCCTGTGCGAGACCGGGGGTGGCACCCCAACCCCCATCGGCTCTGCTCTGTGCACAACTGGGGGTGGCGCCCAACCCCCTGATCGGCCCTGCCCTGTGCGCAACCGGGGGCAGCACCCCAACCCCCCATTGGCCCTGCCCTGTGCGGGACCGGGGGCAGCACCCCAACCCCCCATTGGCCCTGCCCTGTGCGCAACCTGGGGAGGCGGGGCAGACACCTAGGTATCGGGCCTGCATTTGCCACCCGGATAGTGGGCCTAAGCCAGCAGGTGGTTAGCTCCCGGGGGTCCCAGACTGTGAGAGGGCACAAGTGGGGCTGAGGGACACCCTCCCCGCCCCGCCAGTGCACAAATTTTTGTGCACTGGGCCTCTAGTAATTACATATTGCTTTTGTGATTAATCACTATGCTTTAATTATGTTCAATTTGTAACAATGAAATTGGGGGTCACCACAACATGAGGAACTGTATTAAAGGGTCGCGGCATTGAGAACCACTGGTCTAGAGTCAGGTGTCTGTGGTCCTCTTGGGACAGATGTCTCAGAAATAGGGTTGTCTCTGGGGCCAAATAACAGCCCAAATACTATAGAGCACAAACTGGTGCATTTGACCCCCGAATATAAAGCCTTTTAATAAGTTAGCTTTTTAACAGTCACTCCAAGGCCTGAATGCCTTTGTTTGATCCCATACAGTTTATCTTCCTGAACTCTTCCACTCTTGCTGTACAGCCCTGTTATACTATGCCTGTTAAATTGTCCATAAAGGGCGAAGAAGGTTTAGGAGCAAAGGCACCAGTGTACCCAGGCCTTGGTAGGTCACGAGGCTGTAAGTAGGCTATAAGCAATTAGGACAATTTTTGTTTTTACCAGTTACTTCTGGTTCTATCGCCTAAAGAGAGACCATTGCAATTTGTCATTCATTTCCTCCTCTGCTTTTGACTTTTATGTGCCAAATATACTAAGTCCAGGACAGGAAGTAGGTAAGTATTATTATTATTATTAGTCTACAGACCTGGAAGCTGGGACCCAGAGTAAATCAACTTAGCCAGGGTTGACAAATGAATCCATATCTGAGGCTCCCTGACTGCGGCCCTAAGAAAATAGTGCTTGAGAATGGAGGCCCAGAGCAGGCTGCTTCCCTTAAAACGCTGGCTTTTGAGGAGAACCAAGATGGTGGCATAAGGTATAAACCTATATGTGCTGTCCCCCACAACAACATTAAAACTACAACTATAAGACAAAGCAGCTATCATCCAGAACCACCGGAAAGCTGGCCAAGTGGAAGTTCTACAACTAGAAGAAAAGAAAAAAGTGCATTGAAACCAGGTAGGAGGTACAGAGGCGCCAAGAACAGAGGTACAAAGGCGTGCAGGAGGCAGCTGCACCTGGGTGCGCGTTTTTTTTCAATCGGAAGGGGATACAAGCTCTTGAATGCACTGAACTCATTTACGGCGAGACTTTGGGATCCCAGACTCCTACCAGGAGAAACTGGACTGTCTTTCAGCGGGTCGGAAAGTGAGGGTGGCTTTCTCGCAGAGCTGCTTGCAGGGATCATTATTGCTGTGGGGGCTCGGGACTCAGGGACACAGAGGGACTCGGGACACAGAGACTCGAAGTCACGCAGAGACAGCTGATGACAGCCATTGCTGCTTGCTCCACCCTGGTGATTCTCTGAGACCCCGCCCCACTCAATTTACATCTCCACCCAAGCTGTGCGCAGTGGCGCAAAGGAATCACCTGTGCTTTTGCAGCCTAACCTAACAAACTGCAGCTGTGTCAGAGAGCTCCAAAACTTGCAAACCCCAAACAAAGAGGAGAAGTCTGCTGATATTGCTGTAGCTCCTGCTGGGTGGACTCACACAGTGGTTGACTTGGAGACCCAGGAGCCAGCGTACCCCCGTTCAGATACCAGATTTCAACTCCTCACATCCATAAGGGACACAGTGAGAAGCAGACTCAGTGAGCACCAAAGCCCCACTGAAGCAAGTCCTACCCCATAAGGGTGTCTCCAGCACAGCAGTTCTTCCACTGTAGACACAGAGGGTCCTCACAGTCAGCCAAAAATGCAGAGACAAAGAAATATGTCACAAATGAAAGAAATGGAGGAAAACAAACTAATGGAGGACATAGAGTTCAAAACCACAGTTATAAGGCTACTCAAGAATCTTCTACAAACCTCCGAGGAACTTAGTGAGACCTTCAAGGATCTTAATGAGAATGTCAAAAAAATGGAAAAGGACCAGTCAGAAATTAAACATACACTGGCTGAAATTAAAAATAATATACAGAGATCCAACAGCGGACTAGAGGATTCCAAGAATCAAGTCAAAGATTTGAAATACGAAGAAGCAAAAAACACCCATCCAGAAAAGCAAAACGAAAAAAGAATCCAAAAATATGAAGATAGTGTAAGGAGCCTCTGGGACAACTTCAAACTTACCAATATCCAAATTATCGGGGTACCAGAAGAAGAGAGAGAGCAAGATACTGAAAGCCTATTAGAAGAAATCATGACAGAAAACTGCCCCTACCTGATGAAAGAAATAGACTTACAAGTCCAGGAAGGGAAGAGAACCCCAAATAAGAGGAATCCAAAGAGAACCACACCAAGACACATCATAATTAAAATGCCAAAGGCTAAAGACAAAGAGAGAATCTTAAAAGCAGCAAGAGAAAAAAAGTCAGTTACCTACAAGGGAGTACCCATATGACTGTCAGCTGATTTCTCAACAGAAACCATGCAGGCCAGAAGGGAGTGGCAAGAAATATTCAAAGTGATGAATAGCAAGAACCTACAACCAAGATTACTCTACCCAGCAAAGCTATCATGTAGAATTGAAGGTCAGATAAAGAGCTTCACAGACAAGAAAAAGCTAGGGGAGTTCACCACCACCAAGCCAGGATTATATGAAATGCTGAAGGATATTCTTTAAGAAGGGGAAGAAGAAGAAAAAGGTAAAGATAAAAAATATGAACAACAAAGTGACAACAAATAAATATCTATCAACAAGTGAACCTAAAAATTAAGTCAGAATAAACTGGTGAATATAATAGAGCAGGGGCATAGAAAGGGAGTGGACTGACAATTCTTGGGGGGAAGGAGGTGTGGGGGTGCGGGAAGAGACTGGACAAAAATCTTACACCTATGGATGAGGACAGTGGCATGGGGTAAGGGTATGGGGTGGGGTGGGAACCAGGTGGAGGGTAGCTATGGGGGAAAAAAGGAGGAACAACTGTAATAATCTGAACAATAAAGATTTATTAATTTAAAAAAATAAAAAATTAAAATGCTGGCTTTCGTATACATAAAAGTGTGAGCTAGTCACTGGACCTCTCCGAGTCTCAGTTTCCTCATCTGTAAAAAGGGGGTGTAACAGAACTACCTCAGAGGGCTGTTGTGAGCAGGGCCAGTTACATCACGAACACCCAATAAATATACTTGTATTATTATTATCACTACTACAATGATGAGGAAACCGAGGATCAGAACTTTTGAGGAATTTCCATAAGGAGGCCACACAATGAGAGACAGTTAGAACCACAGCCAAAGCTATGTTCTCTCATAGCCTTTGAGCCCGTTCCCTAGCGAGAGCTCTTATTTCTTTTCCAAATAGAAGTGTGAATTTCCTCTGAGTGCTGTTGATATTCAGGTTGGTCCGATTCCTACGAATATACATATTTTGAAGCAGGGTTAGCTTGCAGAGGCAGGACCAGGGCTCTGTTTCCTTGGGTACCAATTAGTTCCAGCAATGCATTTTTCCGGAGGGGCACCCAGGCTGGTGCAGCTTCAATCGCTCTCAAATGCTGTACCATTTGGAAGTGAGTGAGCAGTCAGATTTGCCGACAAACATGTCTGCGATTCCAAATCCATCATTCTAGCAGTGCTCATAAAACAAGGGCCAGATTTATTTTTCACTTGGTGTTTGTTCTACTCATTAATTATATTCATATCTGCTTCTTTGAGGTTATCGAGACTATTGGGAAATGTAAAAGAAAGCTGTATTGATTTCAGTCTTAATATCATTCCATCTTTATTTCCTTCATCTAGGAGCTCTCTGGCACGTTGACTGACATGTGGTGGTGGGTATAGTATGTCGGCACAGAGCAGGGCATTATCAACGGAGCCCAGGCTCCCAGATCTGCAGTCTCTTTGGTGAGAGGGTTTAGATTTAGAACGTCTGGATTGTATTCTGTAAAAATCTCCACAGCCTCGCCTTTCAAAATCAATTTCAGTTGTCAAAAAAAAAAAAAAAAAAAAAAAAAAAAAAAAGGAAGGGGAGGGAGTGGTGGTGAGTCACTTTGAAATCATATAGCTTATTATTATCATCTTTTTAAAAAAGCTTATTACTATAATTTTTCTCCCCAGGGAGCTGAGTTGATTTATAACCCCACCCTCCTTATCTCAACATGTGGCTGAGTTCAGAAGGGAATTAAAATTGGGGGATTTTTTCCCCCTCCAGGAAAAAGTGATAGAACATACCCAACCACATTTTCAAGTTCAGCAGGAACTTTTTTTTAGCCCCTTGAATTTACTTTGAAAATGCATATACAGCAATTCAACTCATACCTCTCCACAAATTCACACAGTTACCAGGGACTTTGGAAGTGCGGCCTACCTGGGAGCAGTCTTCCCACCTGGGGAGTGTGAACTGGACTGCACTGAGGGTACGCTGGGTGGAACGTGGCTTCTGGGAGGGCCTCTGCCCTGACGTGTCCATTGTTGTATCCCAAGCACCTAGAACAGCGCCTCGCTCATAGTATGGCCTCAATAAATAGGTGTTTGTGAAGCCAATGGGTAGGGAAGTAGGAGAGGGAAAGCTAGGAGCCAGGGCTGTGGGGTCAGACGGGCAGACCTGGGTTCAAATTGTAACCTGCTGCTCATGAGCTTGGTGACCTTGCTTGTCCTGCTCAGCTGCAGCACAGCCATCCGTGAAATGGGTGTAAGGACAGCGTCTGCTGCTTCAGACTGTTGGGAGGCCACACAGGGAGAAAAGCTAGTGAGCTCTGAATATGTAAATTCCCTATTCAGGGTTCATATTCTTGTGAATCCTCTAGATGTTTGGGGCTCATGAATTACAATCTGTCTTCCCAAACTATGTTTCATATTCACACACGAAGTGACCCTCAACCTTTGTGAAGGAAAAGTCCCCCATCTCTGACGGCATTTCACCAGCGGCGGAAGCAGGCTCCTCCGTGTCCCCGGCCAGGGTTCAGATCACGCCTGCTCTAAGGGTCTCTGCCGTGTCATCCCAGGCTCGGCCGAGAGAGAGGAAGAAACTGTTTTCAGCGTGGATGACTGATGGCCTGGGATTATTATTCTTCGGGTTCCAGGACACAGTGCTCCTATTATTTCCAGAGAGCTTTCATTTATTTTTTCAATGTTGAAAGCTCATGCCAGTACGGTCTTCTGAAACCTCATGGCAGCATATATATGAGCCGATCATATTCCATCCTCGGCTCCCTTACACAGGGTGCTACTGTTGCAGAGAGGAAGTTCCAGAGGTAACTATTCCCTGCGACTCTAATGTGGTCGGCGAAACCGTCTTATGCAAAGTAGGCTTTGAAAAGGCTTTTGCTGGCTGAATTATAGGAGCTGCCATTCCCAGCTGCCTTGTTTGCCCACCCCGGCTCGTATCCTGCCTCTCCCCCGAGCCAACACCTGATATGCCAGAGGAAGACAGATCTTTCCTTTAGCTGCTTTTCCAGGGACCAAAAGAAGCATCCTTCTCCCACCTCTTTTACCCGTTGGAATAGACGGGGGAGTGAGCCGTGGCTATGGCAAAAGCTGGATGATGGAAAACCACTCCCGTATGCGAGCTGGGAATGGCAACCCAGAGTAGATGAGGATCTTGGTTTCATGGAATCAACATGTGCAAAAGGCCAAAAAAATGGTGAAGTGGGTTTTGTAAATGAGAGAAGAGTGCGGGGTGTGAGGCAAAAATAATTCGGGGAGGGCAGAGACTGGGGCCAACTGGGAAGTGAGCATCGTGCCCACAGGGGACAGCCACGACTCAGTTGCAACTCGCTGTTGTGTGGGAACTCAAACCTAGTGTGGCCGGATCTTTTGATTTTTAAAGAGAAGCCAATAATTCATTCTTTTACTTGGTGAGATCTCTGAAATCATAAACATGAACATACTTATTATTATTTTTTATTATTTTTAAGTGGTGTGCGACCAAAGAAAACACATCTCCAGGACTTCAGAGTTCTCTGAGATGAGCATTTATTCCACAGTTATATGGCGAGTATGTAAAATATGCCGGGCACCGTGTCAGGAGCCAGCATGTATAAAAATGCAAAAAAGCATGGTTCAGGTGTTTAAATATTTTGTTAGGTGAAGGAGAGAGACACAGAAACTGACATAAAAACAAAAAAGTACTGGAATAGAGCAACATGATAAAAAATCAGCCGGCTAGTAAAAGAAGAGACTATCTCAATGTGCAAGTAGGAGGGAGTCAGAAATCATGAGGAGGGTCTTACCTGCTGGAGCGATGAGGCAGGGAGGGGGAGGAGGAGGTGGGGGTGAGAGCCTTCGTGGCAGAGGGAGCAGCATTACCAAAGGCATGCGGCGGTGAGGGACCCTGGCCAGGCTAGTGTGCAGGGCGGATGGCAGGTGACGAGGCCGGCTCTGACTGTGCAGCCTGACTTTTCTGCGTCTCAGGTTGATCCCCTAATGGCAGAGCACACGTCCGCTTACCTCCCACACTCACTGTGCCACCGTGGCAGCTCGAGTCTGTGGAGAACCCACGGGGACATGCCCACCTCGATCCAAGTCCAGCCCACACCTGCAGACATTCTGTCTCTCTTCACCATCTGCATTTCTCGTCCCATTGCAACTGTATCCATTCGGCATCAGGGCTCTTCAATACCCAACCATGCCCAGCATCTGCTGACAGTCGTGTAAGAGAGCTGAATGGCAGCAGCACTGATTCCACCAACAGCTGAAATCCTCACAGGAGGTCATGGCTTATCTTCCCCCCAACACCTCTTAAATATACATCTGCCAAATTCACATGGACACCCTCAATACCCCAACCTACCTAGTAAAATGTTTGCCTTTTTATGTTTTATTTTTCAGTGCCTTGCCTTTGTCTTCCTGCCCTCAGCTGTAAGGGGCATCAGCTCATTGTCCTGTTTGAAACAGACAGGTATTGCCTGATCTCACACCGGCCAATAATTCATTTTTTCACTTGTGAGATCTCTGAAATCATAAACATGAACATAGTTATTATTATTTTTAAGTGGTGTGCAGACCAAAGAAAACACATCTCCAGGACTTCAGATTTCTCTGAGATGAGCACTTATTCCACAGTTACGTGGCGAGTACATAAAATATGCCTGGCACCATGTCAGGAGCCAGCAGATATAAAAATGCAAAAAAAATGACCATTGTGAAAACATAACCATCATGCTATGCTGTCACTACGGGGCAGCATAGCATGATGGTCATGTTTTCACGATGGTTGAAAACATGTTTGCACTAGGGCTGGGATCCCGGCTCCACGTCTGACCTGTTGGGAGGGCATGGGTGGGGTACTTTACTGCTAGTGGTTGAGTTGCATTCCCTCTTCCTCCCATGCAAGTCCATGTGTGGAAGCTCTAATGCCCAGTACCTACAAATGCAATTGTATTTGGAGAGAGGGCTTCTAAAGAGGTGATTCTGTTAAAATGAGACCAGCAGGGTAGACCCTAACCCAATACAACTGGTGTCCTTATAAGGGAGGAAAGTTGGGTACACACAGGGATACCAGGGATGTGCACACACAGGGGAAGGATCCCGTGAGGACACGGAGCGATGGCGGCCATCTGCAAGGCCAGGAGAGGTGTTAGGAGAAGCTAACCCACCCCGTGATCTTGTTCTTGATCTCGAACTTCGAGCCTCCAGAACCGTGAGAAAATAACTGTCTGTTGTTTAAGCCTCCCCCCAGGCTGTGGCACTTTGTTGTGGCAAACGAATACATACACCTCTCCGTATCTGTTTAGCATGCAAACCGCACAGGGCTTTTACAAAGAGTAAGTGAGCAGAGGTGAGGAAAACAGTGCCAGACACACAGATGTGGATGTGTGTTAGCTATTGATAATAGTAATGTTATGATTTATAATGGTCCCAAGTCAAATGAAGGAACAGTTTAAAAAAATATATATATCTTCAGCGAGCCCATAGCCTCCTCCAGCTCTGTCTCTGAAATGTGCAATTTTTGCAGGGACAGAGTCAGTCAGATGAAAAAAGGTCAAGACACATTTTAGCACATAGACATTTGCGAGCGCGGAATATGTTTGCCCTTTGTATTAACTGCTGTGTGTAATTCTAGAATTTATTCTCAGATTGGTTAGAAAAGGTTTCCTCTCTAGATTGAAGTAATAATCATCTTATTTGCTCCAACTCCAAAGCCCTTTGAAGTTCACCATTGAGAGAGAGGATGGCGGGCCCACTCAGCGGAGATTAGATCTTGTTTTAAACACTAGCTGCTCTGAGAATAATTTCCTTAATTAATATTCACAAGATATCATACACTTGAGACTCTATGTTCATGTAACCTACTTGCATGTAATTGTTCTCCGCTAAGGCTCTTCACTGTGTTTGTATCTTCCCTTTGTGTCAGTATTCAGCGAGATCATTTCCATCTAAAAGCACTGCTGAAGGGGGTGGGAGGGTCACTGGGTCTCCTCTTCCGTGTGAAAGCTAGCACACATGGGCTTTCATCTCATTTCTAAAGTTAATATTGTTTTGTGCTTATTTCTATTCTTAACCGGATGCACATGGCTCCCAGACTCCCTCTCTCTTCTGGACCCGCGGCTCCCATATTTTCAGGTGTTGGCCTCTTGTAGCCTCACACCACATGCCAAAGCACTTAAAAAGCACCCTGCAGCTTCGACTGGCCCTCGGGTCTTCAGGCCTCCAAGGCGCCACATCTGCGAGTGGTAACAGCGTCTGAGGTTATCACTGCCCATCTGTGTGGGGCAAGCGCAGCTGAGGGGACTTTAGGTTATTCAAGCGTCGGCTTGCCCCACGATGAGTGAAAGGAGCTAACAGGACTTGGAAAGAAATCTCTCTGCATGTCTAATTTCAAAGCTTTGGACGTATTGCCTACCTCTCTGAGTAAATGAAAAGGTGAAAGTCTACCCTTTAAGTACGTTTTCATAAAAAGTTTAAATAAATTTGCTCATTGCTTAAGAACTCCAGCCAGTGACTTTTCTACATGTACAAGCAAATGCTTCTTATAGTAAAAGAGCACCCCACCCTTAACACACACACACACACACACACACACACACACACAGCCTGGCAGAAATACTTTTGCTTGTTTGTTTCCTTTTCCTAGCTGTTTGTTGTGTATAACTTTTAAAATAGTTGATAAGATTTCTACCATTAAACAATCAATGGTAGAGCTCTTAGGACAAACTAATTTACTGTTATAAAAGTGTAAAATACTTGAATGCTTATATATTTTATGTCTTATTATATGTTAAATATACTATGTTCCATATATGTCATATAGTTTTATCTATATTTATCTACTTAACTGCCTACATATATTTCCCTTCTTAGATTCCATAACTGCAAGACCAAATTTTTTAGTGCCAATCCTATACTGAATAACAAAAGCCTAATATGCAAATCAACCAAATGGCGGAACGACTGACCAGTGGAACAACCAATGTGCACTGACCACCAGGGGGCAGATGCTTAATGTGGGAGCTGCCCCCAGACCGCAGCCCTTGACCAGCAGTGGCAGCGGGGGGTGGGGCCAGTGAGCAGGCAGCACCAGGCCAGCCAAGGCGGGTGCCAGTGGGGACTCCCCAATTGCCCCGCTGATTGCCCCACCGATTGCCCCACAGATTGGCCCTGATTGCCATCCAGGCCTAGGGACCCTACCTGTGCATGAATTTTGTGCACCAGGCCTCTAGTAGATTATAAATTGTAATCATCCATGGAGGGGTGGAAGGAGAGGGAGGAGGCACCAAATATTTTCAAGATGAATGAAAGGAGCTAAAAATTGCTTGTTTTGCAATTTCCTGATTACTATGTTCAGCTGGAGCATAATATCTGCTGATAAGTCTCTCTTTGAAACCATTACCCATCTAGGAATTTCCCTGCATGGTGGACATAACCTAAGAACCATCTCTGCACCTGGCTCAAGTTCACCACTATCCAGTTTGCATTGTGCTCTAGCAAATGGTCCATGCTTGCTGCCGTAGGGACTCCTGACGCTTCACGTGTTAAACCCTGGCCCCTTCTCTGTGACAGGATCTCCTACCAGTTACCATTGAAGTAATCCTCCCACTATTTTCAGACCTGTCCAGGGAAGCTTTCAAATATAATGTGCAAGACAGTTCACAAAATAAGAAAATACAAGTGGCTGAAATGTATGAACATTATTTGCTCAGCCTCACTTAACTGAAATAAAATATGTCACTAGTCTGATTGTCAACAGTTCCAAAGTTTGATAGTGCTGCATGGGCAGGGTGTGAGGAAACAGATACTTCTATATTGCCCAAAGAATGAATTAGTACAACCCCCATGGAAAGCAATATGGCAACATCATTAGAATTATCATGGCACACATGCTTTGCCAACCGATTCCATTTCTAGGACTTTATCCTATAGGTATAGTCTCACATGAGCTAAATTATGTATTTAGATTACTCATTGCAGCATTACTTATGACAGAGGTTTGAATATTCAAGAATAAGGAACTGGTTAAATGAACGGCGGGGCATTCCGCCAAAGGACTATCATGTAGTTCCAGCTACGTAAGAGAATGAAGAAGTTCTTTTCTGATATGGAGGATCTCGAAGTTATTCTTAGAAGGGAAAAAAGCAAGGGGAAAAGAATGTGAAAAAGAGGGAAGTGTGAGGGTGAGTGGGGGCAGAATATAAATATACAATTGCTTGTTCATACACAGAGTATCGCTGGAAAGATTCCCAAGGAGTTGTTTATACTCGTTCCTGAGGGTGGGGGATGGTACTGGGGCTGTTCTGGGACAAGAATAAAAAGAAACTATCCTTGTATACCCTTTTGTAAGTTCTGAATTTTTAAATCTATGAAAATATTACCTACCCAAAATAGTATGTGGAATAAAAATAAAACAAAAACCATAAAAATCATATGAACATCTGTGTGTTTCTTTCTGATGTAGAAATTATTTGAAATGTGGTAAAACTAGAGAACTTAGAGGCAAGAAATCAAAAATATTAAAGGACTTGAGGCACATGGCTCTAAGAATTTGGATCATTAAGTTTCTGGAAGAAGAAGCCAGAGGAAGATTAGTCACAGCCCTGAAATACCAATAAGCAAGTTGGGGGCACAAAAATTCTCCTGTGCTGGGTGTTAACATTACAGTTTTAGATGAGAAACATAGAGCGAGTTACCAGATCATCACTTGTAGAGTTTCCAAAGGAAAGCACGAACAGCGCAGAATTGGCTGTACAATCTTGGACCCCTTCAGCCAGACTGAAGCATTTGTCCCTTCAAGAGAGCTATTGGTCCCCTGCCACCCCACTCTCTCCAGGGCAGGGGTGCTCCTTCCTTCACGGGGTTACAGGAGGGGTTTCCAGGGGACTGGTCAGAGCGCACGTAGGCTAAGACAGGGTGAGCTTGGGTCTGGTCCCTGGGGAGATGCGAGGACAGGAAAGGGCTGTGAATGGCCTTGGCCTTGTAGTGTGATCCGGAGTTGGGAAAGGCCTTCACATCTGATTTTTTTTCTCTCTTTTTCTCTGGTTAATACAATTTTACTGTCCCGAGTAGTTTTTTCCTCCATCACCATTTATCCCCTCTATGCCCTCTTCCAACTCCCCCTGCCCCTCCCGCAATCGCCACAGATGTTGTCCGTAACACCCGATTTCTCCTCGTGATACATGAATGTTTCCCAGGGACTAGGTGTGGCCCGGTTAGAGAGGAGGAGTGCGAGGAGGAGTGCGCTGCAGAGTCCTCAAATCCTGCGCAAGAGGATGCGCCTGGAGACCCACGGGAAGGCTGCCAGAGGGGTTGCAAGAGGGAGGTCCCCAGGGATGGGACTTTTGGAAACGGCGAGTCTCAGTCATCTGCCAGTGCCTGAGAGCACGAAGCCAGTGACCAAAGAAGGACTGTTACACCACTTTCCTGGCTCATCTTGCTCCTCTGTCACATCGTCAGGGTTGGCATAAGGAGCTCGCAGTGGGGGGAGACTGTGGTCAGGGAAGTGAGCAGGAGCCGCCCACATTCCCCTTCTCCCCCACCCCAGGCAAGCAGCCTCCAACCATAGGCCTCAAGGAGCAATAGGGGGGCAGCAGTCTGGTTTTCAATTTAAAACTAAAGAATTGATTTTCAGTTTTGACTAATACATCTTTACTGATTTGATGGTTTGTTATCCGAGCATGAGCAGAAAAGCCATGAGGCCTGCATGTTTTCTTCAAGTGGCAGAGAAATACGTTTTAAAGGAGACCAGATTAAAAGAGATAGACATTTTAAAGGAGAGACAATAAATACAGTTAAGTTTTGTTCTTCTACCATGGGTCATGTATCAGTGCATTGTGGGGTTTATGTTCATACAACCAGCAACTGAATTTAAAGTGCAGTCAGGGATGGGGAGGCAGACTGTACAGCATGGAGAACTTCCTGCTCTAAAATTTCAAGATGTGAACTTGCTTACTGTAGGAGACTGTGGTACCTTTTTCTTTTTTTAAAGGTAGAACTCTCCAATACAATTCTCTCTCTCTCTCTCTCTCTCTCTCTCTCTCTCTCTCTCTCTGTCTTTCTTTGCAATTTTTTCCCAATCAAGGTCTTAAAAAATTTATTTAAGAAAAATTTAAAGAGCAAATTAGAGCAAGTAGAATAAAAATTTGACCCAATTTGTGAGGGTGGAATGTAAATGAAGTTTGGAAAATACTGTTCTAAATAAGGTTTATAGAAAAGTCTGAAAGCAAAATGCTGTGGAGTGCTATTCCAAGTCGCCATTCAGAGAGTCTATAGAGTTGTCCTGAGTTAAAATTTCCTGATTAGTCCACAATAATCCATAGATTTATGATATTTTTTCCAGTAAGTTGGGTCTAATGGCACAATCAGAAATAAATGTAGGAAGCAACACTGTAGGACTAACTAAAAGGCCACCCAAAATCAAAATCTTAAAATAAAAAGAGAAAAGTGAGAGAACAGAAGCAAGAAAGGAACAAAGGAAAGGAAAGAAGGGAGGAAGGAAGGGAGGAAGGAAGGAAGGAAGGAAGGAAGGAAGGAAGGAAGGAAGGAAAAGGAAGGAAGGGGGAGGGAGAGAGAGGAGAAGAGAAGAAAAGAGGGGAGGAAAGAATGATGATTCTACACAATAAAATTTACATTGTGAGCACTCTGGGTCCTTAGTTTTTATTTTGATGGCTCTGGTAGCTCATCAGACATTTCTATATGCACACTTGGTTTAAAATATTAATTAAACTCTTCTGACTCCACAACTCTGGGCCTATAATACACAGGCATTATTCAGCTTCTCCTGTTATACATAAAATGATTTTATTTAGGCCCTAGCTGGTTTGGCTCACTGGATAGAGTGTCGGCCTGGGGACTGGAGGGTCCCAGGTTCTATTCCAGTCAAGGGCATGTACCTTGGTTGTGGGCACATCCCTAGTGGGGGGTGTGCAAGAGGCAGCTGATCGATGCTTCTCTCTCATTGATGTTTCTGACTCTCTATCCCTCTCCCTTCCTCTCTGTAAAAAAATCAATAAAATATATATTAAAAAATAAAAATTAAAAAAATTAAAAAATGATTTTATTTAGGTAATTTAAACATTACAGATTTCCTTAATGGTAGCCTTCCATTAGTTCTTTGTCGTTGCTAGAACTGCGTGCTTTAGAGCTCAAGGGAAGACTTGTACTACTTGAGTCCCTGTTAAAAGTAAACCATGGCTTCCTCTTCCAGGAAAACACAGTACACACACTTCTCCCTGGTCCCCCCACTAAACCAGCTAAAAATCTTGGACATTATATACAAAGCAAATGTAAGAAGACTTTGAAAGGTGAAGACAGAGGACAGGCCAGCTAAGGAATTCAACACCTTCGAACAATACAGTGGTGAGTTCCCTGGGTTGTCTTTTTGGCTCATATGCCCTAGAGCCAACAAAGTTGGCAACTGGAAACATCAATGGCACAGACAAACAAACAAAAATGTCCCGACAGAAGTTAGCTATCTAACCAGTGAACCAAGAAAGGGCAATGTAGCAAAACAGAGAACTTTCAGACAATAACTTCTCTACTGTGGCCAAAAACCACAGGAAAACAAGTTGTGGCCCTACCCCCACCCGCAAAAGTCTAGGTTGAATGGAGTCCTAGAGGTCCACTCTCACTAGCCCGTAGTGAGCTGTCCCACCCCTTGTGCAGAATGGTGCCAGAGAAGGTAAAACAGGGAGTCAGGATTTTCACCACAGCCCAGAGGTAACAAGGCCACGATCTGTAGTGGTGTCAGTGGAGGCCGCATGAAAAGCAGTAAGGAGGCACTCATACTCTTGGGTGTCAAGAGAGGCCAGGAGGGGAAGCTGGATATCTACTCCACCTGCTAATAAGGCAATGTTCCCTCTTCAACTGCGAGGGTGGTGGCACAGATAGATGAAATAGAAGTTTAAATAAGATCCAGAGTCTCATGGCATGCTACCGCTGAAAGTCTAAGTTTTAATTTTAAAAAAGTACTCATTGTAGCCCTGGCCAGTTAGTTAGATAATGCATCATATCGCATTGAAGGGTTGTGGGTTCGATCCCTGGTCAGGGCACATACAGAAGGCAACTGATTGATGTTTCTCTCTCACATTGATGTTTCTTTTTCTCTCTCTCCTTCTCTCTTCCTCTCTCCCAAGAATCAATGAAAAACATATCCTTGGGTGAGGATTAAAAAAGAAATTACTCGTATCCAAAAGCAGGAAGATTTTAAAAGACAACATATGCCAACACTGAGATGGCAGGCATGTTAGACTTATATGATAAGATTATAAAGGAGCCATCATAAAAATGCTTCAATGAGCAATTATGAACATGCTTTGAAACACAGAAAGAAAAAATTTTTTAAAGAAGCAAATGGAAATTTAGAAATGAAAAATACAATAGCTAACAGCAACAATAGCCAAACCCAATGGATAGAAAAGAAAAAAAGAGTCTTAACTTATGTTTCAAACTGCTTACAAAAATTAATCATTCAACATGAAGCCACAGTCATACGTGTTAAAAAAATATTAAAAGGAATTCTGGTTAAAATTGTGGAGTTGGTAAATGCTGTGTGCATCTCCTCCCATGATCAATTCACAACTACAACTAGATCATAGAATGGTAAACCTGGAGACCCATTTGAGGAATAGCTGAATAGAAGTCTGGCCACATGGAGACAGGTAGGAGGGGAGAAAATGCAAAACAGGCTGGCCCCATACCCACATGTGGAAGTGGAGAATCAGCTGGCGCCCACACCAGGCTTCCCAAGTACCAGCGCAGAGAAGAGGAGCCCACAAAACTTCTAGTTGTGAAAATCACCAGGGCTTCCATCCATCTGCCTGGGTGTGTCAGAGGCTGCTGGGAACCCAACAATCCTCTTGAAAGGCCTATGCACAGAATTGCTCACTTGCAGGCACTCACCCCAGGCTCTGGCAGAGGGACAGGGGCTCAGGAGGCCTCAGATAAATATAGAAAGAAACTGAGTTGTGGGCTTCAGGGCAAGTCCTCCTCCCACACCAACAACAGGCGGGCCCCTCCCCCTTGATGACTCCCTGAGGCCCTGACCCACCAAACTTTCATACTGCCAGAGGTTCTTTCATGGGCTGAGCATTATGGGCAACCAGCAAGCAGTGGCAGGCTTCAGGGTGACCTTTGCATTTTGCTGAGCTGCCCAGGCCCCATACTGTTAGCGGCCAGCCTCAGTTTGCAGTATGGCCTCTCCCATACGCATTCAGGTACAGCACAGGCAGCTGCCAACCATGGATTGCGTTGTAGCTCCTACAAGACAGCTTCAGGCTGGTCACAGGCAGTGACTGATCTTGGCCTGTTCAGGAGATTCTCCCAAGAGGCCTCAGAACCAACACATCTGGTGGCCAGCTTCAGACAACAGCAGAGCACCACCCAATTAGCTCTACAAGTGGCACACTCCAAGTGTGGTCTTGGCAGGCACCAGAGCCTGCTGGGGCAAATCCCATTCCGTGGGGTTAGCCCTGCATAGCAGCTTATACACTATGGTTATAACCAATCTTCACAGCCATTCAGCCTGAGGAGCAAACCCACCAACTAATGGGCCAACAGCAATCAAGACTCAACTACAACAGGAGGGCACACACAACCCACAGAAGGAACACTACTGGAGCACCCGGCTTAGGTGATCAGGGAGACTGCACAACTGAGCCCCACAGGACATCTACAACATAAAGCTACCTGCCAAGACTGAGAAACATGGCAGATCTAGCTAATACATGGAAACAAGCACAGAGAAGCAGCCAGAATGAGAAGACAAAGAAACATGTTCTAAATGTAAGAACAGGACAAAACTCCATAAAAAGGTCTAAACAAAATGGAGACAAGCAAAGCAATCTATCAGGTACAGAGTTTAAAATGCTGATTATAAGGATGCTCAAGGAACTTAGAAGAACTTTAACAAAAAGAGAGTATACATACAAAAGGACCAGTTAGAAATGAAGAACACAATAACTGAAATGAAGAATACCCTAGAAGGCTTCAATAGCAAATTAGATGAAACAGAGGATTAAATCAGTGATTTGGAAGATAAGGAAGCAGAAAATACCCAATAAAAAGAGCAAAAAGAAAAAAGGACAAGAATAGTGTAAGGAGCCTCTGGGACAACTTCAAGTGTACTAACATTTGGATCATGGGGGTGCCAGAAGGAAAAGAGAGAGGGAAGGAAATGGAAAACCTATTTGAAAAAAATAATGATGAAAAATTCCTTAACCTGGTGAAGAAAATAGACATACAAGACCAGGAAGCATAGAGTCCCAAACAAGATGAGCCCAAAGAGGGCCACATGAAGCTACATCATAATTAAAATGCCAAAGGTTAAAGACAAAGAGAGAATCTTAAAAGCAGCAAGATAAAGGCACTTGTGTACAGGGGAGCTCCCATAAGACTGTCAGCTGATTTCTCAAAAGAAACTTTGCAGGCCAGAGAGGATTGGCACAAAATATTCAAAGTGATGAAAAGTAAGGACCTATAACCAAGACCACTCCACTTAGTGAGGATATCATTTAAAATTGACGGAAAGATAAAGAGCTTCCCAGATAAGAAAAAAACTAAATTGTTCATCATCACCAAACCAGTAATATAAGAAATGTTAAAGGAACTTCATTAAGAAGAAGAAGAATCCAATAGCAATAACTACATACCTATTAATAATCACTTTAAGTGTAAATGGATTAAATGCTCCAGGCAAAAGACATAGGGTACTGAATGGATTAGAAAATAAGACCAATACAAATGCTACCTACAAAGAGACTCACTGAACATAGAAAGACACACAGACTAAAAATAAAGAGATGGAGAAAAGGGAACCATTGTTTATTATTGGTGGGATTGCAAATTGGTGCAACCACTATGGAAAACAGTATGGCAGTTACTCAAAAGATTAAAAATACAACTATCTTATGACCCAGCAATTTCACTATTGGATATTTATCTGAAGAAATCCAAGACATTAATTCGAAAAGATATATGCACCCCTATGTTCATTGCAGCATTTTCTATAATAGCCAAGATATGGAAGCAGCCTAAGTTTCCACTGATTGCCAAGTGGATAAAAAAGAAGTGGTAGATATACGCAATGGAATATTACTCAGTCATAAAAAAGAGTCATAAGAGAAATCTTAACATTTGCAATAACAGAGTATTATACTAAGTGAAATAAGTTGGACAGAAAAAGATAAATACCATATGATTTCCTTTATATGTTGAATCTTAAGAACAAAATAAATGAACAAATAAAACAGAAATAGACTCATGGATACAGAAAACAAACTGAGGTTCTCAGAGGGGAAGGAGGTTGGAGGACTGGGTGAAAAAGGTGAAGGGATTAGGAAGTATAAATTGGTAGTCACAGGCTAGCTCTCCCTCCAGGGAGCCCACCTGTGCCATTCCGTCACCATTCTCCTCTCTTCTCCCCCTACAGGTAGTAGCTCCTAAACTCCACGGGACCCCATGAGACTTGCAACCAGGGGAGCAGTGGGCAGCTGCAGCTCATCTCAGGCTAATCCCCTGAACCTGTCTCCAAGGTGCCCTGTTCTCTGACTTTCTAGTAAGCCAAAGCAGCCCAGCCTAGGCTCCCTAGTTGCATCTTCTATACACCTTCCTTGCTTCACTGTCCTGAGTGTGTTTTTGCTGCAGCCAGTAAATTCTTGCTTGCTCTTCTAAAAGTAAATAAATAAATAATAAAAATTGGTAGTCACAAAGTAGTCATCGGGAATGTGAAGTACAGCATAGGGAATATTGTAACTATGTATGGTTCCAGGTGGGTACTAGAAACGTCAGGGGGAATATGTTGTCAAATATATGATTGTCTAATCACTATGTTGTATACCAGAAACTAGTATAAAATAATATTGAATGTCTCCTTAGCTGGTTTAGCCTAGTTGATAGAGCATTGGCCCACAGACTGAAGGGTCCCAGGTTTGATTCTGGTCAAGGGCATACACCTCAGTTGCAGTCTTGATCCCCAGCCCTGGACGGGCCGATTCGGGAACCAATCAATGTGTCTCTCTCACATCGATGTTTCTCTCTCTCCATCTCTCCCCCTCCTTTCCACTCTCACTAAAAATCAATTTATCTGCTGGTGAAAATTAACAACAACAACAACAATAATAATAATAATATTGAATGTTTTAAAACGTGCTAAAATTAGTTTACTAAAAATCACACAAAAAATTACAAAACTTTTAGAATAGCAGAAAAATCTTTAGAAGCTAGAGTTCTTAGACTTAACACCAAATGCATAACTCAGAACAGAAAAAAAATTGATATATTGGATTTCATTAGAAACTTTGCTCTGTAAAAAAAAACAAAAAAAAAACCTGTTAAGGGGGTAAGAAAGAGGGAGAGATCAACCAAAGGACTTGAAGGCATGCATATAAGCATAACCAATGGACACAGATACCGGGGGCGGGGGTGGGGGGGGTGAGGGCATGAATGGGAGTGAGGTGGGGGGGGCAATGGGGGTATAAGGACACATATGTAATACCTTAATCAATAAAGAAAAAAACCTGTTAAGAGAATAAGAAGACAAACTAAAGACTGGGAGAAAAACATTTGCAAAGTATACATTCAACAAAAAAAAAACTATCATCTAGATTATATCATGAACTTTCAAAACCCAACAGTGAAAAAAATAAACTATTAGAAAGTGAGCAAAAGATGTGAAGAAACACTTTCCTGAAGAGGATACACAGATGGTAAACAAACACAGAAAAAGTGTTAGACCTCATTTGCCACTAGGGAAATGCAAATTAAGACCACAATGAGACATTACTGCACACCTATCAGAATGAAGAAACTAAAAAATAGTGACAACACCAGATGCCGATGAGGATGTAGAGAAGCTGGATCACACATATAATGCTGATGGGAATGTAAAATGGTACAGCCACTCTGAAAATAATTTGGCAGTTTAAAAAAACAACAACACCTCAACATGTAACGACCACGTGGCCCCGAAATTGCATTTCTAGGCATTGATCCTAGAGAAATGAAAACTTGTATTTACATAAAAACCTGTACATGGATGTTGATATCAACTTGCTTTGTAAAAGTCCCAAACTGGGAGTAACTCGAATGTCCTTTAACCAACTGTGGTATAATCATACCATGAAATACCATTCAGAAACAGAAAAGGAACAAACTATTGACGCACACAGCAACCTAGATCAGCGATTTTCAACCTTTTTCATCTCATGGCACACATAAACTAATTATTAAAATTCTGCAACACACCAAAAATATTTTGCCAATCTGCCAAAAAAAATAGGTAAAATTTTGATTCATTCACACTGGACAGCTATTGTTGTGTTGGCTGTTGTCATTTTTTATTTGACAATCTAAGGGAAAAGATGTCAGTGCCCCTGACTAACTAGTCAGGTATTGCACGTTTTAAAAATTCTTGTGGTACACCAGTGTGCTGTGGCACCCGGGTTGAAAATCACTGACCTAAATGAATTTCCAGGGAATTACGTTGCATGAAAAATATGACATTTTGCAAAATTATACAAGTAGAGAGCACAGTGGTTGCCAAAGGTTAACAAAGGGGTTATAGAAGGGCAGTAGATATAGCTATAAAAGGGCCACATTTGGATATGGAAATGTTCTCTCTTTTCTTAAAAATATCATTTTTGTTTCCATCCATATAAGCCACCACCCCAGCACCTTGCTCATCCTCATCAATAGAGGCTGCTGCTTCTATTAGACCCAAACTCTCTCGACTGCCTCCCCTCTGCATAGGTGATTTTCAACAATCATATTTGATGTTTCCTAACACCTTCTTGCTACATTGCATGAATGGAGCTGAGTTGTCTACAGCACCAATCTGCCCCTGGATAGTCATTCCCTCGTATATTTCCTGAGCATGGATACACATGCTAAGGAGGAGGAAATGTTCTATCTCTTCACAGAACTATAGTAACGTCAATATCCTGGTTGTGATATTGTCCTATAGTTTTGCAAGATGCTACCACTGGGGGCACAGGATCTCTCAGTATTGTTTCCCATAGCTGCATGTGAAACTACAATGATCTCAAATAAAAAGTTTACTTAAAAATCCAAATATATCATATATGCATGGTATATAAAAGCCCCCAAATTCCTGTGGGCTGCGTACCTAGCTTTAACAGAGATTACCACTGGGGAGGTGGATGAGATGCTCTGAGTTTCAGGTGGGATTAAAGAGAGGCTCTTTTCATTGTATTCCCTGAATCATGTAAAATAAATTTCTTAACATGTGCATGTTAAGATACGTTATTTTTATAATAAAAGGAAACAAGTTAATAAATTTTTAAAAAATAAGCCACATTCACTTATTATTAGTTTAAAAGATCTTTCCTGAACTTTTTATAAAAAATATTTCTTGGCAGAAACTTTCAGGAAACATATTAAGTTCAGCTTTTTATAGAAGGAAAAATCTTTAATTTATACCTTCTAAAGAGAAACTCACTCCAAATCTTCAGCTCACAAGGCCCACCCATTATGGAATATAATTTTATTCTACAAAGTGCTTCTCGGATATTTCAACACAATCTCTGACAGAAATTGTCAAAGGTGATTTACTATCTGTCAGGGTCCTTCCTCTCTTGTTCATTCATGACAGTCGGAATGGACAATCAGCACACTCAGATTCCCACATATTGAAGTGCCAAGGGACGGGTGCCCAGCTGTCCCTGAAAAAATCCTACCCGTTGAGGACAGCCTGGCTGAGGGACAGGAAAGGAAATGGGCAGTCATCCTGGTCCCAGGTGACCAGAGGACACTGACTGTTTTTCTATTAAGAGAACTGGTCCTCCCTCCTGCTAGGCCACCCCCTTCTGGGTATAGGTGACATGGTAAAATTTACAACAACTTCATTTACCAATAGAAGTCACATCATATTCTGTCTTTACACAGTAGGCCACTCAGTACAACAGCCTGCCCTGCTTCTGCACTGGACTTACAGCGCTGGGCCAAGGAATGAGGGCAGAGTTTGACACATTGGTTAATGTGCATGGCAGCAGTTTGAGAATTGTACATCTGAATATTTGCAGGAAAGCTGAAATGGGACTATTGTTGGGAAGCTCAAGAAAATACCTTTAAGTGAACAGAAACAACCTCTCATCTATTGGAACTGCTTAAAGCCTCATGATATTTAGCATGACTCTTACCCACAATTGTAATTTAATGGTTGAATACTTGAGTGCAGTCAGTGACTAAAAAGCTGACCCTGGAAAATGTGGGCATCACCAAAGGACACTGAGCCATGACACGGGCACATCTTAGATGGCCGTATCATCCTTTTGACCAGGAGAAATAAAGAACTAGATTAAGTCAAGGATATTTTTTGATTGCTTTATTCCAATGAACTCCAAATAATAGTTTCTGGTTAACTGAATGTCTATGTTACAAGGCACTGTACTAGTTTCTAACTCTGCCAAAACCACATAAGGTAAGAGTCATATGAGGGTTAGAAACCAAGGCTCAGAAGATGAAATAACTTGCCAAGATCACACAGGTGGTTGGAACAAAGCAGGATTTGAAGCAATCTGATGCCACGCTATTTGTATTCTCGAATGCCACTACTCACACCAAGGCCACCACTGACACCAGTGCCACCACTCACACCAACGCCACCACTGACACCAGTGCCACCACTCACACCAATCCCACCACTCACACTAAGGCCACCACTCACACCAGTGCCACCACTCACACCAAGACCACCACTCACACCAAGACCACCACTCACACCAGTGCCACCACTCACACCAAGGCCACCACTCACACCAACGCAGCAGGGCTTTCGGAGGCTTTCTATTATATCACTGGTATGTCATCAATATCCTTCAGGCTTTTCTTACCTAGGAATGTCACCAGCCTGGGCTGCAGTCTCCTCAAAGTGAAAAACCCTGACTCCTATTTTTCTCCATTTTGATGCATCTCCTTTGACTATGCTCTATCCATGAAAAAACATACTCTCCCAGAATCATAGAATATTAGAGCTGGAAAAGCCCTTGAAACCATCAGTTTCTTGTTAGAAACAGGCCTTGTAGGAACCTTGAAACCTAATACAGTGCTTACTTTCCAAGGTTTTGGTAAGAAACTCAAGGCAGAGAGGTAACTAATTCCTCAGGATGAGGCAGCTATGAATGATAAACAAGACATAAGATGTATACGCAGACACAGTGAGCCCAAATACCAAATGAGGCTATAATTGAGTGTAATGTTGCAGAGAAATTCCTTCACAGAATGACAACTTTAACTGCTAGATCCTTCCTCATACTCCTCTCTGTATGATGTATCTTATTTAATTTGAATGTCAAAGGGAAAAATACCTTGTTATTCATGCTTTACAATTAGCAAACACTTTCTTACATATCATCTTAATTGTTACAGTAGACACTGCTATTAGCTAAAGGAAATTGTATTTTCTTTTACACATGACTCAACCATAGATAATGAGATTAAGTGATTTGCTTATGGTAACAGAACTACCAAAGAGGAGAAACACAACCCAAAGTTAGTAGCAATTTTTGAGATTGCTTTTAATAGCCTCTTTGTTCCTAATATTTGATTATGAAAACTTTTTTAACATTAACATTTTTCTTATTATAAAAGTAATATCTACACTAATAAAAGAGAAACATGGTAATTAGCGTACGACCGCTACCCTTCCCATTGGCTAATCAGCATATCCTTATGCAAATTAACTGTCAGCCAAGATGGCGACTGGCAGCCAGGCAGCTGGAAGTGAACATGAGGCTTGCTTGCTCCAGTGACTGCAGACTCCAACGTTCCCCGCCTGACTTGCCGGCCATTGAGTTGCAACTCTAAGCAACTATGTACTATCTTGCAAATGTAGAAACCAGCTTTCAGCCTGCCAGGATCTCAGAGCTGAAGTTATACATTGTTTCGATTATAGAACGGCAAACAAACCAGATACAAAACCTCAGAGCTAGAGCCAGAGCTAAAGCTGGCCCAGAATAAAATTAAAAAAAGAGAAAAAAAAGGAGTGGTTGGGAGCTTCAGTCAACAATCGCCAGCCTGAAAGCAGCCCTCAGTTCCTCACCCAGACTGGCCAGGCACCCAAGTGGGGACTCCCACCCTGAAGGGGGTGTGACCAGCTGCAAACAGCCATTATCCCCTCATCCAGGCTGGCCAGGCACCCCAGTGGGGACCCCCACCCTGATCCAGGACACCCTTCAGGGCAAACCAGCTGGCCCCCAGGCCTCTATTCTAAATAGTAAAAGGGTAATATGCCTCCCAGCACCGGGATCAGCGGAGCCATGAGGCCTCCTGGCACTGGATCAGCGTGACTGGGGACAGCGCCCAAACCCCCAGATCGCCCTGCAGCTCTGTTCGTGACAGGGGGCGGGGCCACAACCTCCCTATCCGGCCTGCTCTGTTGTGACAGGGGAAGGCTCCCCAAACCCCTGATGGGCCCTGCTCTGTGTGTGACAGGGGGCGACACCCCAACCACCCTGCCCCCCCCCCACGGGCCCTGCTCTGTGTGTGACGGGGTAGAGCCATAACCTCCCCATCAGCCCTGCCCTGAGTGTGACAGTGGCGGAGCCCCAATCCCCTGATCCGCCCTGCTCTGTGTGTGACAGGGGGCGGTGCCCTAACTCCCCTATCGGCCCTACTCTGTGCGTGACAGGGGAGAGCTCCCCAGCCCCCTGATTGGCCCTGCTCTGTGCGTGACAGGGGGTGGCACCGCAACCTCCCCATCGACCCTGCCTTGAGTGTGACAGGGGGCGGTGCCCCAACCCCCCAATCGGCCCCACCCTGAGCATGACTGAGGGTGGCATCGCAACCTCCCGATCCGCCCTGCTCTGTGCATGACAGGGGGCGGCGCCCCAACTCCCCAATCAGCCCTGCTCTGAGCCCGACCAGGGGCTGCACCTAGGGATTGGGCCTGCCCTCTGCCACCCAGGAGCAGGCCTAAGCCAGCAGGTCGTTATCTCCTGAGGGGTCCCAGACTGCAACAGGTCACAGGCCGGGCTGAGGGACACCTTCCCCCCCCCCCCCCTGCACAAATTTTTGTGCACCGGGCCTCTAGTATATTTATGGTAGAAAATTTAATAAAAATCACATCTAAACTCATTACCCAAAGATATCAACTGCTACAATTTTGTGTAAATCTGTGCTGTCACTTATTCAATCTATACATGCTAAAACAAAGCAAAGACAAAATGGGATTATGGTCTATGTGCTGTTTTAAAATTTCCCCCCATTTTTAGCATTCTATAGAAAACATTTTCCCATGTACTTCAATATCTTCTGCATCATATTAAAAAAGATAATATTATTCTATTGCTTGAATGCATTGTAGCTTTATCTGGACAATACCTTGTTGTAAAAAAAAAAAAAAAGGTTGTTTGCAGTATAGGGTTTGTTTTTTGGGTTTGTTTGTGTGGGGTGTGTGTGTGTGTGTGTGTGTGTGTGTGTGTGTCTTTCACTTCTAAGCAGTGCTGTGGTTAACATCTTTGTAGCTAAATATTTGCACATCTTCATGACAGTTTTCTTTGAATAAATTTCTAGAACTGGAATTTCTTGGTGAAAAGATGTGCAAAATATTAAAGTTTTAAAGTTGAATTTGGATAGTCCAAAGTAAAAGTTAAGATTAATTTGGCATGCAATTTGATTCAGCAAGTTTTTATGGTATATCTGGGCTTCACTAATGGCAATGTTTGTGGATTTTAATGCTAATTTTCTGAGCCAGATGATAAAACATTCGCAAGACTGTTCCTATTGTTATACTCTTTAGTGAGTAAAAGTTCAAATCTGCAGAAGAAGAAAGTCAGAGCTAAGGTACACAAAGCTACACAGTGAGAGGTACTGTCACTGACAGAACCCAGGTGCCCCCATCCCAGCCTCTAGTGTTACCACCTTTGTGGGAACCCCTCCCCTTGAGTGCAGGCCTGGCTTTGGGACCCTCTCCTAAAAATAGAATATGGCAAAGGTGCTGGAACGTCATGCATATGATTTAAGAATGTGATACAGGACACTCCCTGTGGGCGTAATGATGTCGGTGGCCAGGTTGGAGAAGCCTATGTAGCTAGGAACTGGGAGAAGCTCTAGAGTCTGAGCATGGCCTCCAGCTGACCACTAGCCAGACGCGGGCCCACAGTCCTACAGCCACAAGGAAGTGGGTTCTGCCAACAGCCTGAAGGAGCTTTTAGGCAGGTTTTCTCACAGTTGAGTCTCTAGATAAAAAATGTAGCTAGATTGACACCCTGACTGAAGCCTCATGAGACCCTGATGGAGAATTCAGGCCCTGACTCCTGGCCCAGGAACTGGAGACAAGAAACGAGTATTGTGCCCGGCCCATGTGGCTCAGTGGTTGAGCGTCAACCTATGAACCAGGAGGTCACGGTTCAATTCCCAGTCAGGGCACATGCTCAGGTTGCAGGTTTGAGCCCCACCCAGTAGGGGGAGTACAGGAGGCAGCCGATCAATGATTCTCTCTCATCATTGATGTTTCTATCTCTCCCTCTCTTCCTCTCTGAAAAACAAAACAAAACAAAAGTGAAATGTGTATTGTTTTAAATCACTAAATTTGTGGTTATTCATTATGAAGCAACAGATAACCAATCCACGGACCTGTCCTGAAACCAGTGAATTTATATGACTTTGACTTGCACCCTTCAGCCCTTTCTTGGCCTGGCCTCAAAGTCTCTCTGCAGTAGCCCTCCTCCCACACAATGCAATGTCATTAGAAACTATAATAAAGCAAAATAAAAGTTATACCTAATCCCATTCTTTACCCAAAGATATCAGTTCTAGAAAATGTGCATAGGTCAATTCTGGGCTTGTTTGCCTTCAGATCCATCCCCTCCTGCCCAGGTGCTGCCCCCTACTGGGGGCGCTGACCCTGCAGGAGGCTTTTCTAGGCTCCAGCCCCTGGTGTCCTGAAGGCTGCAAGGGCAGGCAGCGCAAGGGGGTAGAAACAGAAGGCAAAGAGTGTGGCCAAGCAGTGTGCTAGCCAAACTCTTATTAGCTGTGTGATTTGGGGCAGCTTGCTTTACCTGTCTGAGCCTCCTGTATGGGTTCAATAGCTACACAGAGGAGGCGGAGAATCATCTTGTAAGGCGTATTTTTTTTTTACCATTTCCTATGTGCTAGGCGCTGTGCTAGAGTTTATGAATCATTGTTCCACTTGATCCTCAAATAATCCTATCCAGGAGGCACTATTTTGAACTCTAATTTAGAAACTGAAAAACACTGAGGATCAGAGATGCTATGTAATTTTTTCAAGGTCACACTGGGGTTGACATGCAGAAATTTGACAGCCCATGCCCCTAACCATTAAAGTACTTGAATAGCCCCTCCCCCGCCCCCATGGCAGAGCATTGGACCTGATGCCAGGTTTGAATGAGCGTCTCAGGGAACGTATGTTCCCTCCCTTCCCACTCTCAGAGCAAGGAGCTGAGGTACTGTGCCCAGGCCTGCTGGCACTGTCCTGGGCACTAGAAAGAGAAAATGAGGACAAGAAAAGCCATCAGCCATATTATTTGCCAATGAGCTCTCAGCTTCAGAGATGAGTGTTCTCAGGGTATGAGATGAGGACTCAAACTTCTGAAGCCAAAAGAAAGCCAGAGAATCCCATTTCCTGAGCAAGCTCACAGCGCCGTGGAAGCCAAGGGGGAAACGGCCATCATGGTGCAGCGTTAGGTTAGGAAACTCGCCTACCAGGAGGAGCACAGTGCTATGTATGTTTTATCAATGTCAGAACTGAAGCTGAACTCACTGGTCCACATCCCTGGAAAGTGTCGAGGTTGAGGCTTGAACCAGGGTTGGTGTCCCGCAGATGGCACCAGGGTCGCCTCCCCTCCTGCACTCTCTGAACTCACCAGCAGGGCCTGGGCTCTGCTGGGTGGGGTCTCAGATAAAGGTCCTCACCTTCTAACCCTTCCCTGGGTGTGGCTTGGGTGGCACTTTCCTTCCCCTCCCCTGGGATCCGGCTCTCCCAGCAGGAGCCTCAGGACACGGAGCCAGCTGCTCTAGGATGCTTCCCGCTAACATCAAAGAGGTAAGGGCCGGGCCTGTCTGCACAAGTGCTGGCTGCCGAACTGCACACGTCGCACACACAGCTACACTCCACACACACTCATACACCCACACATAGCACACACCACACACACTCATACACATTACACATAATAATACATGCAACACACACTACAGCACATTCATACTCTTACTCACACATGTTCACACACCACACACATATACACTTCACACATATATATGTACCACACACACCACATTATACACACCAGACGTAAGCATGCATATACCGCACACACTATAGCACAGACACCATACCTCACACTCTTGTATTGCACATAAATGCATAACATATGCATATGCACCACACACATACCATAGATAGATACACACATCAACCAAATCACATAGACACAGCACCACATACACACATCACACATATTCAAATGCACACCACACAAATCATACACATAACATAACACATAACATATGTACCATACACAGACCTACAAATGTGCGCCCACACACCACATACACACACACACACACACACACACACACAGAGTTTTGAGCTCGCACACTTCTAGGCTGCAGCCCAACCCAGCAGTACCCAGTCATTCGGAGGAAAAGCCACAGACAGCCCCGCCGGGGTCCTTTTCCTCTTCCTGGCATCGTTCTAGCCTTGTTGCTGGATAAATTAATTACAGAGCTAGAGGAACAGAAATCCAACCCTCACCCATCATCCCCCTGAAGTATCAACATCGTGGATCTATTTATGAACTTCAAAATCCAAGGTGTGACACTCTTTGTCACTGTGCAGCCGGCGCCTGGCAGGGAGCCGGGTTCTGCCTTTTATGTGGTGAGAAGCTATGCGCCCTGCTCTGCCTCCTCTCCAGCGTTCAGTTCACCCGGAGTGTGTCCCTGCGGAGGGAACAAACGAGAGTGTGCAACGCCTGAGTCTGGGACTCGCTCAGCCACGGGCCGGTGGGGAGTCAGGATGGGAGGTGGGGCATGGAGTCCCTTCAGGGCCCACAGAAAGGAATTCTTCCCGGAGACTTAACTTACTGTTTGGTCAGATGGGGGGGAGGGGGTTGCCTGTCCAGCAAGCCAAGGACAAGGCCTCATTGGAACCATGCTGTGCAGGCCTTACTGGTTAGTTTTAGGATTGTTTCATTTTCGCAGTTGGGTGGACCAGGAAGGCTACCCCTGATCACGGAGCTGTCTTGACTGATTAACATCATCTACAGGCTCACGAGATGGTCTTTATTCAGTGTTGGGGACTTCCTCCCCAACAGGTCCGCTCCTCCTTGGGAGGCCCTGTATAAAGCCGTGCTCTAGACACCCACCTGTTGGACAGCAGGCTGGGAGTGAATGAGGTGGCGGGACACACGCTGTCACCGGTGGCCAGCAGTGAGATGCCGCAGGAGGCCCCGCACAAAGGCCTCTGCTGGGTGTGCCACACGAGGACAGGGCATCAGCGTCACTGTTTTCCTGGGTGCCCTCACTGTGCTCGCTGAGCCAAAACTTCTCCTCGAGGCTTTCCAAGCTCCCCAGTCTGGTTCCCCTGCAGGGGCAGAGAGGCGGCTCCGTAGGGTGCACGCTGCCAAATGCCAGGCAAGATGTGGAGCCCGAGTGCAGCCCCCAGCTGCATGGTGTAACCGTTTGCCCTGTTAGGCTCAGCACTTCAAAGGCTCCGAGCTTTCACTGGGGGCCCAGGCATGAGAGCACCGCGATCTAGATGATGCCGAAAGCAACAGCTTCTACTAGGAAATTCGCCACACAGGTGAAGTGGGTGGTCATGGCAACCTTGAGGCTGTTGAAGGAAATCTGAGGTGGTGAGAGGAGAGGTTTGGGGGAGGGGATAGGGAGCAGCATTTTTGACAGGTGAGACGCACGGAGAGCAGTGTTTGATCTATCCTGGGGGGCAGTGAGGGACTGATGCGATTGCCATCTAGCAGGGTGGGGGGTGGGGGAGTTTGGTCTTGGATTTTCACTTGCCTGAGACAGGGTCCCTCCTTGGTAGGCCATTTTCATTTCACTTCAATTCTTAGTTTCCCCCAGCCTGCCTCTGTAGCATTCATATAAGGTTTCAGTGTCATTGCCAGCTCCTTGATATGTGTCCATCTCGAATGCAGGGAGTTGGGGGGCCGTGGGGAGGCCGCAGCCAGATGAGTGTTCCAGTGTGAAGCCAGCCAGATGCTCTTAAATGTCTTGTGAGGGAACTTGGCCAGAAACTGGGAGGAGAAGGTTCCCGCAGTGCGGCCTGGTCTGTGGCCACATTTCTGAATGTAGCCTCCCAAGAATTGTAGGGTGGGCTGAATAATCCTGCTTCCTGAGGGCGTGTATGTACCAGGCATCCCCTGATTTCAAGGAAAAACTCAGGAAATACGTGGTCCGAGGAGAAAGGAGCCTCAATAGGGTTTTTGTTGTTATTTTGCAAGGATCTTGAAGTGAATGCCCACAAACTGCCCACGGGATGAATAGCAGCATTCATTTGCCAGGGCAGTGAGGCCAGAGCCGGGCCTGCTGAGAGATCCTGCCCTCCTTCAGCCTCCGGCTACCTGCCGCTCCACGGAGACTTTTCCCCAGCCAGGCGGCCTGGGGAGGTGTGAGCTGGAAGGGATCAGCAGATACCGGAATGGGAGCTTCTTCCCTTTGATCCCTGCTCTGACACTGTCTCCTTTTGGCCTCTGGCCATTTGCTTGGCTACTTCACCTCAGTTTCTCTATCTATAAAGTGGGGATAATGGTGTTTACTTACTTACCTCATGAGTATTATGGGAATTAATTACTGTTTGGAAAGTGCTTTGAAGATGAAAAGTGTGAGTGGCATCATCATTATTATGAAATATCTTCTACTGCTACCGGCCAGGTTCTGCCAGATTCAAGAGAGCATTCAGCATGGCTTCCAAATGAGACCCTCAGAAACCGCCCCCCATGCACGCGTGTGCACGCGCACACACACATACACACAGTGAAATATCTGGAGATGGAGAACAAAAGGAACCATTTTCATCCAGGAAAGGGTTCTTCCTACTTTGGGGGCAACGGTAGTCAGGGGATTTGGTGGTGAGGAGGGGCAATGACCAGTAGACAAAGTAGTCTATTATGCATATGATTAAGCTGGAGCAGAGCCAGATATTTCCACTCAGCCATGTGCTCACGATGCACAGCACAGATGCCAATGATGTCTTCTTAAGGAGAACGTCTGTCTTTATCCCTGTGGTACGAGAAACATAACAGCCCTGCCAAACGGCCTTCCGTGACGGGCCATGGAGAACAAGAACCCTCTTAGGATCTCAAAGCCTCCTACAAACACAGGAGCTTATCCCTCTTCTCCAATGAGTGTGATCTGACTTGTGGAAGATTTAGAGGCAGAAGATAAAGTTTTCTCAAATCGCCTTTTGTTTGGATTCTGGTTTTGTCCCCTGGCCGATTGTGAGGATGTGTTCTCATTCTCTTGATCTGTATCTGGTTAAAAGATGATGTGTGCAGCAGGTTGTGCTTGTTAATGGGGCTGAGTGTCGGGGGACGCCTTGGGCAAGATTACCAAAGAGAGAAGGGCCTGAATTGGAGGAATAATCTGTGGCATCAAAGTCTACATCTGACCACAATAGAGGATGTCTTCGATGTCCTAAGTTTCTAACGTAGCATGTACAAAATATATATAAGTGTAATTTTTCTATGAAAGGAAAGTAGGCAACATCCCAAATTCCAGAAGATACCATTTATGATTATGCTGTTTGTTTATATAATAATTTAGGTACCTCTTTTCCTAGTAGAATAATTATATGTAGAAAGCCAGGAGGTGACTAAACGAATTACCCTGAAGGGCAGGAACACCAAGTGGGGAACAAGCCAACTCAAATCATTTCCATAAATACAACTCAAATCGTGTACAAAGTATATGGCAGATTTCATGGCAGATTGTGATTTTGAAATTGAGGTTGAAAAACATAATGCTCTATGCCAAATGTGATGTTTAAATAGAAACCATTGTGTAATGGGAAGTTATGTACCTGCTTACAGGTATAATGGCCAGTTTTTTTTTTTATTACAAAAGTAATTCATGTTCATTGTTTTTAAAATTAAATAAGAAGAAAAGATACTTGACAATTAAATTATCCACAATCCTGCCATCTATAGGTAACCACTATTTATGTCTCAGTCCCTCTGTTCTTTCAAAACTTAGATGTATACAAAAATAAAACAATAGTGAACATAAAGTTTTATAACCTCTTTTATACACTTACTAGAGGTCCAGCACGTGAAATCACACTAGACCCAGACCCGCTGCGCCGAGAGACCCATCAATGCACCTCCTGGTGACCAGTCATTTGGTCGTTTTGGCCACTGGCCTTTTATAATATAGATAACATTTCCCCACATCAATAAAATAAATGTATTTTAGTGTGGATTGATATGTTTACAAATCAGGGTGGGACATATAGCTTACAGGCTATATATTTTTTTTCTGATTTGAATTTCCTGTTCCTATCCTAAGCCCATTTTTTCAACTGGGCAGTTCATTTTATTATTATCATAACTATGTTACAGATTTTTAGAAACTGAAGACATTAACCCTTTGTCAGATATATATTTTCCAAATATTTTTCCAATTTGTTCTTTTAATTTATAACTTTGTCTACGGTATTTCATTTTATTTTTTCTTAAGAAGAGAATATTTAAATTTTGTATAGTCATATTCGTAAGTCTTTTCCATTATAATTTTTGCCTTTGATTTTCATGATTTGGGTTTCAAGCTTATAAAACTTCTTAAAATTATGCAAATATTCACCAATAGCTAAAATTATTTGTTCATGTCTTTGTGGGGAGATGAGAAATACTGGTTAATTTGGGTAGACAGAGTCACAGGAATATCTGTTCGTGTTGCTATTTTTCCCTCATTTTCATTTTTCTTTCTGAATTTTTTTTCCTGAGGAGGCAAAAACAGAGTTCAAGTTATTTGGCTATCTGTGACCTTTCTCAGACTTTCTTGGGCTTCCATGTCATTAGTACTCACTCCTTCCTTTTTATAGCAATGCTGTTATAAAAATTATACCTATTTTAAAGCCACACAACCTGTTTCCTATTTGCAGAGGATTTTCACCTGCTGATTCCTCCATATGTTGCTGCACTTCAATATGCCTTCAAGGACTCTTTCAGTACCCAAACTTGAGACTTACTTTGAATCTTAAATCCATGAAACAGAAAATTTCCCTACCTTTTGCCATGCTTAGTGCTTCAATAGTCCCTCACTGAGCAATACTCTGTTTCTAAAGCTGGATTTCTGTCTTGGATCCTATTTCCCAGCTCTGTCATCTGGAGCAAATCATTTGGTTTCTCTAAACCTCAGTTTCCTCATCTGTATAATGGGATTAATAATAGCCCTCCATAGCTACTTCACAGCATCACTGTAAGGATCAAATGAGATCATGATTGTAATAGTGCTTAGTAAGATGTAAAGTAATATACAAACACCAGTGTTACTATTTCCCTTTTATTTGTCATTATAAAGGATTGGATTGAATATGACGTGTGACTATAAAGTAATGAGAATCATTTTTTAATGTAGCCTGCCAGACTATAAACACCCAAATATGTGCAATCCTTTCAGTAGGCTTTATAAGAAGTCTCAAATGAACATCTACCTTGCTATCCTTGCTCAGAGCATGTTTTTTAACTTCCTGTGTCTTTGGGATAGTCATAGACATTCTCCCCTGGTGTGATATGTACTTTATTATTTACCTCCTTCACTTTTCCCTACTACCCTTCTCTTTTCCTTGAACTCAGAGGACCTGCAAAGAGGCCTGGAAGGGGAGGAGGCCATGGTGTAGAGATCTCAGGGAACAGGCTTATGTGGAAGGTAGGACTAGTCTTTTTTTTTTTTTTTTTTAAATATATTTTATTGATTTTATACAGAGAGGAAGGGAGAGAGATAGAGAGTTAGAAACATCGATGAGAGAGAAACATCGACCAGCCGCCTCCTGCACATCTCCCACTGGGGATGTGCCCGCAACCCAGGTATACATGCCCTTGATCAGAATCGAACCCGGGACCCTTCAGTCCGCAGGCCGACACTCTATCCACTGAGCCAAACCGGCTTCGGCAGGACTAGTCTTATGACCACATGGAAACTGGCTTCCAGGAAGTCTTCTGGGGCTCCATGCCAGGAGGAAGATGGGCTTGGAGGTCACCCTTTACATATGGGCAAGTACATTATAAACAGTAATCATCAGAAAGTGATTCAAGATCTCTCTGCTGAGGTCTGTCTGTTCTGTCTCATCAAATAGCATCCATAGGACTGTAGAAGCTGCACTGGACTAAAAGTAAACAAACCTGAGTTCTGCTTCTTGCTCTGCAAGAAATAAAGGAGTAGGGCATATAGCTTACTGGCTATATATATTTTTCTGATTTGAATTTCCTATTCCTATACTGAGCCCATTTTTTTTTTTCAAATGGGAAGTTCATTTTATTATTATCATAAATTTGTTAGAGATTTTTAGAAACTGAAGACATTAAACCTTTGTCAGGTATGTATTTTCCAAATATTTTTCCAATTTGTTCTTTTAATTTATAACTTTGTCTATGGTGTTTCATTTTATTTTTACTTAAGAAGAGAAACGTTTACATTTTGTATAGTCATCTTCATAAATCTTTTCCATTATGACTTTTGCTTTTGATTTTTATACTTTGGTTTCATGCTTATAAAATTTCCTAAAATTATGCAAATATTCACCGATAGCTAAAATTATTTGTGCATGTCTTATGTGCATGTCTGAGTGACACTGGGCACTGGATCTTAGTTTCCTCCTTCTCAAAATAAGAGTATTAAAGATCTTTAAGGCCCCTTTCACCTTGAAAACACTAAGATTCCAACAGCCTTCCTCGTCATGGTTTTATGACAGTATGAACCATTTCCTCGCTCTGGGCCCAGAATGATAGCTGAGAGAGGACCAGGAGCACCAGGGAAGATCTCTAACATCAGAAAGAAGGCCAGGCTGTCCTCTTCCATCACTCCTCTTCAATATCAGATGGGGCGTTCCAGCCAGCACAATAAAGCAAGAAAAAGAAATAAAATGCATACCATTAGGAAAGGAAGACATAACATTGTCTCTATTTGCAGATGTTTATGTAAAAAAAAAAAAGGAATCTACAAAGTAGCTCCTAGAATTATTGAGGGTTTGTTGACGTCGTTGTTGTTGTTGTTGTTGAGTTCAACAAAAGTTGTAGAATACAAGGTCAATATAAAAAATAAATTGTATTTCAATATACTAGCAAGGAAGACGTAAACTTCAAATTTTAAAAATATACATCATTTACAATAGGAGCAAAAAGTAATTATGAATCTATCAAAATATGTGCAGGATCTGTATGTTAAAAACTTCAAAACTATTATGAAAGAAATCTATGAAGATCTACATAAATGGAGTGATATACTACTTCAAGATTGGAAAACATATTGTGAAGTTGTCAATTCTCCCCAATTTAATCTACAGATTCAAAGTCCCAGAAGAGGTCTTTTGGTTTTTTTTTTAAGATATCAAAAAGCTGACACACACACACACACACACACACACACACACGAAAAAGCAAAGGACTTAGATTAGCCAAAACAATTTTGAAAAAGATGAACAAAGTGTGAGGACTCCCATTACCCAATTTCAAGATTAACTATAAAGCCACAATAATTAAGACAATATGGAATTAGGGAAAGGATAGACATGTAGAACAACTGAGCAGAAAAGAGAACCTAGAAATAGTTGATCCACATAAATATAATCAACTTATTTCATAAAGGTGCAAAAGCAATTCAATGGAGAAAGGATAGTCTTTTCAACAAATGGTGGTAGAGTAATTAGGCATTCATGTGCCACAAAATGAACTTTGACCTATTCCTTACACATTATACAAAAATTAATGCAAAATGTATCAGACACCTAAATATAAAACGTCTAGAAAAAAATATGAGAACATATGTGTGACTTTGGGCTGGGCAAGGAGTTTTTACCTATGACATCAAAAGCACAATTCACAAAGAAAAAATTGGTAAATTGGAATTAATCAAAATTTTAAAACTTTTGCTCTAGAAAAACACTTTTAACAAAGTAAAAAGACAAGTCATACACAGGGAAAAAATATTTGCAAGTAACCTTTCTGTCAAGGTCTTGTAGTTATAATATATAAAGAACTCTTAAAACTCAACAATAAGAAAAGAAATAATCTACATAGACACCTCACTGAAGAAGATACGCAAATGGCAAATAAGCTTATGAAAAGATGTTCAATATCATTTGTCATTAGGGAAATGCAGATTCAAACAAAAGATAACCATGATATGTCTATTGGCAATACCACATGCTGGTAAGGAATGCAGAGCAACAGAAACTGCCATTTATTGCTGGTGAGAACGAAAGATGGTACACCACTTAAGAAGACAGTTTGCAGTTTCTTATAAAATTAAACATAGACTTACCATATGACTCAGCAATCACCCTCCTAGTCATTTACCTAACTGATTTGAAACTTATGCCCATACAAAACTTCCATGTAAATGTTTATAGCAACTTTATTCATAATTGTCCAAAACTGGAAGTAACTAAGGGGTCCTTCAATAAGTGAATGGACAAATGAACTGTGGTATATCCATACAATGGGATACCATTTAGCAATAAAAAGGAATGAGCTATTATTTCACACACTGACATGAATGAATCATAAATGCGTTTTACAAGTGAATAAAGTCAGACCATAAAGGCTACATAACATATAATTCAATTAATATGATATTCTGGAAAAGACAAAAATTATAGGGATCAAATACAAAACAGTGGTTGTTAAGAATATAAGGAAGAGGAAATGTTTGACTGGGAACTTTTTTAGGGTGATGGAATGAATCTGTGTGTTGCTGTGGTGATATATACCTAGCTCGATGCATTTGTCAAAACCCAGACAACTTTGCAGCACATAATGAACCTTAATATATGCAAATTGGAAACACTGAGAGGTTAGGAGATTTCAGGACAAAAGAGGATAACTATGTTACAAATATATGACTAACCTCACTGAAGCAGGTGGGGGAGGGGAGAGAAAAAGGTGTTTACCTAAAAAACTTTGGGAAAAGGTGTCCCAAATGGAAACAGCAAGTCAAAAGACAAAGGGAGCTGAATGTAAGCACTGTATTCTAGTTGGCAAAATTGTTTATCATGGGGCTTGGTTTAATAATTCTAAAATTGCCGTACATGTTTACTGGAGTTGAATGAATAAATAAGTGGATAACAGATAGTAGACGACAGATTTCTTATGGTTAGAGAAAGAGTTAACAAGTTAGTAAAGAGGAAGGATAGAATGAACCATGTAGTAATGTATTAGGATTAGAAACATTGACACGAACTCATGTTTAGCTCAATATAGGTACAGTACAGAAATAGTATAGATCTGTGTGCACACATTGCTTAGTATGTAATCATGTTTTTCCTTGCTCTATCTACTGAAGGGGATTAGAAGCAGTGGCACCACAGTAGCAATGAGCATACATTTCACTCAGATCTTGGTTTCTAATACTGTTCTCCTCAAAAGGACCCAGGAGAAATGGATGATTCCAGTGATGGGACAGGAAACATGCAAGATGAGCCTGAATCAGCTCTAAGTAGCGGGAAGTAAGGAAACACTCAAAACACCAAAAATGGACAAAGGGACACAGGAGCCAGCCTGAAAGAGCTCCCAATAGCCAAATCGGCAACAATTTGAGCAACAAAATTAATACCTAGTAATGGATTAAAACACAAAGTTTAAAATAAATAGCCATGAATCCGTATTGATATAAATAAATGACAGAACAAGTAAATAAATGAAGAAGAGACAAATGTCCCATACAGAAAAATTCTCAATAATTTATGTATATTCTCCTTCCTCAAGATGGTGGAGCTTGATTCCATACGCCTTGAGTGGGCTGTGCTTTGCAACTTGCTTTCAAAGAGTAGCGTATGAAAAAGCAACTGTACAGCGAAGAAACCTGGCAAATACTACTTCAAGCAGATGGTCAAAGTCACCATCATCAGAGATAAGTCATGTTGCTAGCATGTGCTCCTGATACGGTATGTGAAAATGGAACTTCACCTCTGTGGTCTTCCACCCTAAAACCCGTAATCCTAGCCTAATTATGATTAAAAACAAAACAGGACAAAACAAAAACCAGACAAATCCAAGTTTCAGGGCATTCTGTAAGAAACCTGACCAATGCTCCCTTGACTTTCTGGGACATTAGGGGAAAATTAGTGAAATGTGAGTCAAGTGTGGTGTTTAGTTAATAGTAATGTATCAATGTTGGTTGTTAGTTGCAACAAACGTACCATCTATATATATAAAAGCCTAAGCAACCGTTCAACTGGGAGCAGACGCTCAACGCAGGAGCTACCCCCTGTTGGTCAGTTCACTCCCACAGTGGGAGCGCCACTAAGCTGACCAAGGAGCACCAGATGCAGGGCTCACGGCTGGCCACCACAGCCCAGAGACCACAGCAGAGAGGCAGTGAACCTACCGAGCAGTGGCAGTGGCAGGTGCAGTGGTGCCGGGATGAGCAGGAGTGGCAGGCAGGAGCAGCAGGCAGCATCGGACTGCCAGTTTTGGCCTGATCCCTGCAGGCCACACCAAGGGACCCTACCAGTGCACGAATCCATATACCGGGCCTCTAGTAGTAATATAACTTGCAAGCAATAGAGGAAATGGGTGTCTGGTATAGGGAAATTCTTTGTATAATCTTTGCAACTTTTTTGTAGCCTATTCTAAAATGAAACATTTACTTAAATTTTACTTTTATTTATTTATTTTTAAAATATATTTTTATTGATTTGAGAGAGAGAGGAAGGTAGAGGGAGAGAGATTGAACCATTGATGAGAGAGAAACACTAATCGGCTGCCTCCTGCATGCCCCCTACTGGAGATGGAGCACACAACCCCAGCATGTGCCTTGAAGGGGGAATCACATTGGCCTCCTCTTTGTGCATGGGTTGACACTCAACCACTGAGCCACACTGGCTGGGCCATTTACTTAAATTTTAAAACCACATTGAAGAAAAATACTAATCACATAGGATCCTATATAATAAAAGCGTAATATTTAAATCAACCAAACAGCTGAACAGCAGAATGACCATCTAGACGACTGTCTGGATGACCATCCAGGACCACACTATGACACCCACTGGTGCCAGGTCAGCCAAGGTGGATGCAATGCAATTGGTTGGGGGTGCAATGCAATATGGGTGCAATGCAATATGATTGCCTCATAGAGGGAGGCCCAGGCCACTGACCAGTGAGCTGTGGCAGGTGGGTGGGGCCTCCCTCTGTGAGGGAAGCCCAGGTCCCTGATGCCGGCAGCTGGGAGAAGGAAGGCCTACTCTTACATGAATTTCATGCACCGGGCCTCTAGTCTATAATAATAAAAGTGTAATATGCTAATTAGACCAGACAGCCATCATTCCGGATATACTTCCAGATCAAGCCGTGGCAGCTGGGGCCAAGGTAGAGGCCATTAGGGGCGATCATACAGGCAGACAAGCAATTAGGGGTGATCAGGCAGGCAGGCAGAGATGGTTAGTGGGGGATCAGGGAGGCAGGCAAGCAATTAGGGGCTATCATGCAGGGAGGTGAGTGGTTAGGGGCAATGAGGCAGGTGAGCAGTTAGGAGCCAGTGGTCCCAGATTTCGAGAGAGATGTCTGACTGCCAGTTTAGGCCTTGCAGAATCGAGCCTACACCAGCAGTTGGACATCCACCGAGGGGTCCCGGATTGTGAGAGGGTGGAGGCTGGGCTGAGGGATTCCCACCCCCATGCATAAATTTCATGCACTGAGCCTCTAGTCTACTTATATAAAAACCCTGGGTGTAACATCACGGCCAGAACTTCGACCAACTGGAAGGAAGTCAGTCCTGCAGGGTTGTCTTGGAAATGGCTGTGCCCTCCTCCAGCTGTTTCCTGGAGGGTGAGGTTTCAGGCAGGAACCCACCCTTGGAGCAGAGCATGGAAGTGAAATGATTTGTAATGGATCTATTATTGAAGCTACCTTTGGAAATACTATATCTATAGATCAGTGGTTCTCAACCTTGGCTGCACATCAGAATCACCTGGGAATCTTTTTAAAATCCTGATTTCTGGGCCTCATCCTCCAGAAATTCTGTTTCTTTGTTACTAATGTTGTGGCCCCACCCCATAACAAAGAAACAATTTCATGGAGGGTGAGGCCCAGGAATCAGGATTTTTAAAAGATTCCCAGGTGATTCTGATGTGCAGCCAAGGTTGAGAACCACTGCTATAGATAATATTAAAAATATATCTAAACGTGAAATTCTTTGTCCAAAAAATGAGCATGTTCAAAAATTAAATGAAAAAAATTTGGATATACTCGATGGAGATTTTTACACATATTTGAGTGATGATTCCATTGATTCAACAGATGAAGCTGAAAAGGAAAATTTTGCCATCGAATTTCTTAATAGTATTACTCCTTCAGGAATGCTGTGTCATAAATTAAAATTGAAAGTGGTGCAATCATCATGCTAGTGAGAAATCTTAATAGTAAATGGGGTCTTTGTAATGGTACCAGATTTATTATCAAAAGATTACTACCTAACATTATCAAAGCTGAAGTATTAACAGGATCTGCAGAGGGAGAGGTTGTTCTGATTCCAAGAATTGATTTGTCCCCGTCTGACACTGGCCTCCCATTTAAATTAATTTGACGACAGTTTCCCGTGATGCCAGCATTTGTGATGATTATTAATAAATCACAAGGAAAAACTCTAGACAGAGTAAGAATATTCCTACCTGAACCCGTTTTCGCACATGGTCAGTTATATGTTGCTTTCTCTCGAGTTTGAAGAGCATGTGACGTTACAGTTAAAGTTCTAAATACTTCACCACAAGGGAAATTAGTCAAGCACTCTTAAAGTGTTTTCACTCTTAATGTGGTGTACAGGGAGATATTAGAATAAGTTGAATCACTTTATCAGTCATTGTTTGCATCACCGTTGTTTTTATATCATGTTTTTGTTGTTTTTATATCATGTTTTTGTTGTTTTCATCTCATGTATTTGTCATTTTTATATCATGCCTCTGTTGTTATTATATCCTTTTCTTACTGTTTATTTATTAATAAATTTATATATTATTTCCATATATATTTTACTAATTTCCTTTCATCTCTCACACTTCTATTATAGAGAAAGGGCAAATAGCAATATTAAGATATATCTGCTAATTAATTCCCTTTTTAAAAAAATATATTTTATTGATTTTTTACAGAGAGAAAGGGAGAGAAATAGAGAATTAGAAACAACGATGAGAGAGACACATCAATCAGCTGCCTCCTGCACACTCCCCACTGGGGATGTGCCTGGAACCAAGGTACATGCCCTTGACCGGAATCGAACCCAGGACCCTTGAGTCCACAGGCTGATGCTCTATCCACTGAGCCAAACTGGTTAGGGCAATTAATTCCCTTTTAATGTGCATGAATTTCATGCACCAGGCTACTAGTCTACACTAATAAAAGAGAAACATGCTAATTAGTGTACGACCGCTACCCTTCCCATTGGCTAATCAGCGTATCCTTATGCAAATTAACTGTCAGTCAAGATGGCGGCTGGCAGCCATGCACTGAAACGAGCAGGGAGGCTTGCTTGCTCCCGTGACTGCAGACTCCAACGTTCCCCGCCTAACTTGCCGGCCTCTCAGCTGCAACTCTAAGCAACTATTACTATGTTGCAAATAAGAAGCTAAACAAAACCCCAGAAACCGGCTTTCAGTCAGCCCCGGACTGCAACATTGTATCCATGTTTTCAGCAGCGAGGCCTCAGAGGTAAAGCTGGCCCAGAATAAAAAAAAAAAAGAAAAAGAAAACAAGGAGCGGTTGGGAGCTTTTAGTCACCTGCCAGCCGGAAAACAGCCCTCAGCCCCTCAGCCAGCCTGGCCAGGCACCCCAGTGGGGACCCCCACCCTGATCCAGGACACCCTTCAGGGCAAACCAGCCGGCCCCTACCCGTGCACCAGGCCTCTATTCTATATAGTAAAAGGGTAATATGCCTCCCGGCACCGGGATCAGCATGACAGGGGGCAGTGCCCAAACCCCCTGATTGCCCTGCGGCTCTGTGTGTGACAGGGGGCGGGGTCACAACCTCCCTATCCACCCTTCTCTGTTCCTGACAGGGGAAGGCGCCCCAACCCCCTGATCAGCCCTGCTCTGTGCCTGATAGGGAGGAGCTCCCCAATCCCCTAATTGCCCTGCAGCTCTGTGTGTGACAGGGTGCAGCGCACCAACCCCCTGATCGGCCCTGCTCTGTGTGTGACAGGGTAGAGCCATAACCTCCCCATTGGCCCTGCCCTGAGTGTGACAGGGTGCAGTGCCCCAACCCCTTGATCCGCCCTGCTCTGTGTGTGACAGGGGGCGGTGCCCCAACTCCCCTATCGGCCCTGCTCTGTGAGTGACAGGGGGGAGCTCCTCAACCCCCTGATCGGCCCTACTCTGTGCATTACAGGGGGGTGCTCCTCAACCCCCTGATGGGCCCTGCTCTGTGCGTGACAGGGGGGAGCTCCCCAACCCCATGATCAGCCCTACTCTGCGTGACAGGGTATGGAGCCCCAACACCCCTGATGGGCCCTGCTCTGTGAGTGACAGGGGGCAGCGCCCCAACCCCCTGATTGGCCCTGCTGTGTGAGTGACAGGGGGCAGCGCCCCAACCCCCTGATCAGCCCTGCTCTGTGAGTGACAGGGGGCAGCACCCCAACCCCCTGATTGGCCCTGCTCTGTGAGTGACGGGGGGAGCTCCTCAACCCCATGATCAGCCCTACTCTGCGTGACAGGGTACGGAGCCCCAACCCCCCTGATGGGCCCTGCTCTGTGAGTGACAGGGGGCAGCACCCCAACCCCCTGATTGGCCCTGCTCTGTGAGTGACGGGGGGAGCTCCTCAACCCCATGATCAGCCCTACTCTGCGTGACAGGGTACGGAGCCCCAACCCCCCTGATGGGCCCTGCTCTGTGAGTGACAGGGGGCAGCGCCCCAACCCCCTGATCGGCCCTGCTCTGTGCGTGACAGGGGGTGGCGCCACAACCTCCCCATCGACCCTGCCTTGAGTGTGACAGGGGGCGGTGCCCCAACCCCCCAATCGGCCCTACCCTGAGCATGACTGAGGGTGGCATCGCAACCTCCTGATCCGCCCTGCTCTGTGCATGACGGGGCGGTGCCCCAGCTCCCCAATCGGCCCCTGCTCTGAGCCTGACCAGGGGCTGCACCTAGGGATTGGACCTGCCCTCTGCCACCCGGGAGCAGGCCCAAGCCAGCAGGTCGTTATCTCCCAAGGGGTCCCAGACTGCAAGAGGGCACAGGCCGGGCTGGGGGACCCTCCTCCCCACCCCCCACCCCCGAGTGCACAAATTTTTGTGCACCAGGCCTCTAGTGTATTATAAAAGAGCATCTGCACAATAATCCCTATTTCATATAATTAATACTAGAGGCCTGGTGCATGAATTTGTGCACAGGTGGGGCCCTTCTGGGTGGCCTGCAGGGATCAGGCTGAAACCCACAGTCCAATGCCACCTGCAGCTCCTACCTACCACTCCCACTCATCCCGGCCCCACTGCGCCTGCCGCGGGCTCGTACCCAATCAGTCCCGATTGGAAGAGGCTTGCACAGCTACAGCAGTGCTTGCCAGCCATGAGCCCTGCGTCTGGTGCCCTCCCAAGGGGAGTGGCCTGTGGGATCTGACTGAAACTGGCTCTCTGACATCCCCCAAGGGGTCCCGGATTGAAAGAGGGTGCAGGCCAGGCTGAGGGACCCCACCAGTGCATAATCGGGTTGGTGAGTGACTGCAGGAGGGCTCCAGAGAGTGTCCAGGCCATCTCGCTCAGTCCCAATTGGCCAGACCCCAGCAGCAAGCTAAACTACTGGTCGGAGCATCTGCCCCCTGGTGGTCAGTGCACATCATAGTGAGCAGTTGAATGGCCTTAGCATATCATTAGCATATTACCCTTTGATTGGTTAAACAGTCTACCAGTCACCGGACACTTAGCATATTAGGCTTTTATTATATAGGATGTGAGTGCATACCAGAGGAAAATCAAAATTGTGTGTATGTACTCAGAAATATGACTATAGGTGACATTTCTCCTTTCTGATTTTCTGTATTTTTCAAATGCTGTATTTTACAACAAAAAAATATTAAGTAGTTTAAAAAGCTATCCTATATAATAAAAGGCTAATATGCAAATTGACCAAAGAGTGAAACGACTGGTTGCTATGATGCACACTGACCACCAGGGGACAGATGCTCAATGCAGGAGCTCCCCCCAGCCCGCAGGCCCCAGGCCAGCCAAGGCAGGTGCCAGCAGGGCCCCCCAATTGCCCCATCAGTTACCCCACAGATCGGCCCTGATCGTTGGCCAGGCCTAGAGACCCTACCCATGCACAAATTTCATGCATCAGGCCTCTAGTAGTCAAATAAATAGAAGACCATGAAAGAGAACAGTGGGAGCAGGGGGATGGGCCACTCCTGAGAATCAGGCTATTCTTTTTCAGACCAGCATCTATAGTCTGACTCAGGAGATAATATTGTCTGGGGGTAGACTGAGAAGCCTGAGTCTCCATGACTATCATTCCTGAGTCACAGTGAGATAAAGGTCCCATCTTTCACTTGTCTGCATTAAGAAAACAGATGAAGTGACTCAAGCACAGTTGGTTAGCTTGCTTGGCCTCCAGATGTGTTTTATTTGTGCTATGCAGTGTTTCAAAACCATGTGAGTATGAATACCTTTATACCAGGCGTCTTCTCTGTTTTGTCTACAGTAACCTCAGTTCACATGTTTCTTTAACTGCCTGGTCCTGGAGGCATTCATTTGGATTCCTGATTTAGGTAAAGAAGCAGAAATAAAGAATTTTGTATGGGTTAGGAGTTCTGAGATTAAATGAGTAAAAAGCATTATTATTATTATTATTATTATTCAAGGAGGGAAGAAAAGAGACATTCTAGTACCAGCATCAATCCAGTAGGCCCTGTGCATGTCACCTTCTGTGTGAGTGGAGCCCCTGGAATTGTTCAGCGCACAAGCTGTGCAGCCATATACACTAACCCTGACTCTCCATCTGTATCTCACTGCAAAAACACTGTATCTTACAGTGTTGCTTAAGGCCCTGTTTTAATAAGGCATGGTTTTGATTCACATCTTCAATTCAAAACCCTACTTAGTCATTATCATCATCACAGCCTCGTGATATTTATTGAATATTTACTACATACCAGACTCTATGTTGTCTCATTTGTTCTTTACACTGGCCTAACCAAAAGTACTAATGTTATTCCCATTTTGCAGATGAAAAATAGAGACTTGGAGAAGTTAAGTAATTTGCCCAAAATCTGAATCCAACCAGTCAGTCTGACTCCTTAGCCCACCTTCTTAACCATGAAACTTAAAAACTCGGCTTCCTCTTCTCTGCCATGGACAGCACTATAGTGGGTTCCAGCTCATCGGGACCCCAGCATTTCTGAGGTGCAGTACATTTATGAAGATAGTGGAGTTAATGATTTTATTTTATTTAGAAATAATTGCTATTTTAATCTATATGATGCTGATTTTTCTGTATTAATAGATTATTACATATAATTTTGAATATTATTACTAATAATTTTTTCATTTACTTAGATAAAAGTAACTATATTACGATTCCTCATTTTCACTTTGTGCTAAATTTTACTTTCAAATTATATAACTTTCTTGATTGTTTTTAGTAAATGCAATATTTCAATATTGTCATAAAAACTTTTTTATACATAATGGTTTCTAGGCAAGTCAGTGTTTAGGATATCATATCATCATAGATGTCTCTTTTGCCATAAGAATATGTCCTATATAATAAAAGCCTAATATGCAAGTTGTTCCCTTGGGTGGTCTTTTGACTGGGAATTCGACCGCTCACTATGACATGTGCTGACCACCAGGGAGCAGCACGGAACATGGTGGGCATCGGCGAAACACTGCAACCTCTGGCTGGCTACCTGGGGAAGGGTGATGGGGACAAAGGTGCAGTGAGAATGCGGGGTGTCCACTGAGCTCACTCTCACTCCCCCTGCTACCCTCCCCTGGGACGCCAGGGCTTGTGCACTGGGGAAGCCCCCACACTCAGGTGCAGGGCACTGGCGAGGAGACTTGCCCCACACCCACGTGGCCTCTTCTGGGTGAGCCAAGCTGCAGCCACCAGGACCACATGGGTTGTCAGGCTCCCCATGGATTTTCACAGGAGCTGGTCTGCGAGGCTGGCTGGGAGAAAGCGTGCTGCCCACCCAGCTTCCCACAGGCCCAAATTGTGCCCTGGCCCACGGCATCCGGCCTAGCTCACCACATCTCCATGTGGGGACTCAGGCACCATGACTCAGGCAGATGTCAGCTGGGACCTGCCTTTCCACCTCAGATGCTCATGTTTCGATAGCAGGCCAGGCCTAGGGACTGCACCCATGCACAAATTTCGTGCACAGGTAGGGTCCCTAGGCCTGGTCAGCGATCAGGGCCCATCAAGGCCTTCCTTCCCCCTGCTGCTGGCTGCCAGCTGGGGCCTTCCTTCATTCACACCACCCCCTGGTGGTCAGCGCACGTCATAGCAATCAGTTGAACTCCCAAGGGGACAATTTGCATATTAGCCTTTTAATATATATATATATATATATATATATATATATATATATATGAAATATGGCATAGCTTGGATACTAATTATATTAAAATCTGTTAATATTCCTACTTAATCCCCTTCTACAATGAGCAGCATAATCAAACAAATTTCCAAAGAAGACATATTGAAGCACAGATGGGTTTTTGATCTCTCTCAGGGAAGTCAAGTGCTTAGGGAATAGAGAATTACAGTATTTGAAAGGGGGAAAAGGAATTGTGTTCAAGAGAACAATGTTAAAGTGGTTGGATTTGGTGCCTAAAGCAACAAGCTTACAAAGGTTTCCTTGGGTTCACATCAAGGCCAAGAGTCTTGCCGATGGCTGCATTTATATCACCTTTTGAATATACAGGACAGAGGCTGTGCTACCAAAAATATAGCTTTTACTCCTCAAGTTATCAAAAATAAAGACCTTTCCTCTACTCAGTAAACACATCCTCCATGGATGAGAAAAACATATTCTAAAACCTTGAATGACTCTCAGATCTGCATCTCCAGGTGAGCTCTCTCTCCTGAAATCCAGACCTGTGCCCTGCTTTTCACGGTATACCTTCGCCTGGATGCCTTACTGGACCCTCAGATTCTTCCAACACTAACCTCGTTGTCTCTGTCTCCCCCAACACCCACATAACAATAACAGCCACAACCACAACAACGCAATCCTACCTCATGTAGTTTCCATTTAAGGCCTAGAAAAGCCAACCAACGAAATTAGCCCCTTCCTTCAATCTACAAATACAGCTGATTACCAACTCATGAAGATTTGATTTCTTTAATATCTCTCACATCCCAGGGCTGTCTTACAGGCCTGCCCTCCTCCCTGCGTGGCCATGCCACCTGGACAGCAGACAGTGTCTAATTTATAACTGAGACATTCAATGGGCCTCTACTGCCCATCGCCCAGATAGTGCCCAACAAAATGTTTGTCTGTTTGTTGTTGGAAAGAAGGACAAATGAATGAATGGCTACAGAGTTAATATTGTGGGAAATGTGTTTGTCTTGGTCATTTGAATCTAAAGTAGAGAGATCCTTTTTTTTTTTTTTTTTTTTTTTAAGTGGAGAGATTCTGTTTCTTTTGTTGTGAGCCTCCCATCTAGACTTTTAAAAGACTTTTGGAACTTTTCTTAGATCCATCAGAAGGAATTTTCTCTAAACTTTGTGACTACGTGAAAGTTAAATTTCAAGTCCATGCATTTATTTTTACACCACGGACTCCTCCGGGCTGCTTGGAGAGGCAAGTTACGCCTACCTATGCCTTTTGGCTGCCGGCTCGGCTTTTAGGTGTGGTGTTTCTCTAACAGCCTTCCTCAGCCAATTCAGAGATGGAGTTAAGCTCCCACTGTTGTAAGTGATCCACTACATAGATTGAATTAACTTCTCTTCTGTGCATCTTTCAGAATGGCACTAGCTCTTTGCCATCCTTGGGAGAACTGAGAAAATAGTCCCTCAAATCAGTTTCTGTTTTGTGGTTCACAAAAAAAACCCTAATGTGGAAAAGCTGCAGGGTTGCAAAAAAAGGCTTTAGGAAAGGTTTCTCCGAGGCCTGACCAGAGATTGTGATTCTCTGAATAATGGATGGGTCGGTCTGGCCTTACCCTTGCCAGATCATCCATTCACTGCCTTCTGCTCCAGAAAGCAAGAAAGCCCCCCAGCCATGGATACGAGACCAGCAAAATACCCCTGTTCTTTATCTCCTGAGTCCCCTTTAAACACCCCACCAATATATAGCCTCAGAGTTGGGGATTTAAAAAAACAACAACCCTGCAACCTCTACTTCATTTGGAAACTCAATTTGCTAGGAACTAGGCTGGCACAAAAGGAACAGGCTTCATGGAAAACTATGTTTTCTTTTGCTTCTCTTTGGGGAAGAACGGTTAAGAGCTGTGATGGCAGACATGAATGTGAGCCCAGGATTTTACAATTGGCCTCCTTTGAAAGACCTTTCCTTGACCTCTGTTCCCTAGGAAGAGGAAGGTTGCTAACCGGAATATCACAAGGTTCCATTGATAAAATGTCTCCCCAACCAAAACCTGTATGATGACAACTAGTGGGTGGAAAAATTCCCCCCAAATCATGACTGGCTCTCCACCCTCCAAATTACTTCGCTGCCTGCCAAAGGTTATCTATGAGGAACTAGGAGAGGAAGTGTATTTAAAAACATCCCTGGGGCTTGTATACAATGTCTTAAGGTGTTTGATCCTTTTATGAACTGTTGACAGCTTTTTGCCATTGAAGTCCATGTGAGAGCTGCCAGCCAAGCAAAAGGAGGAAACAGGGCCAAAGTGCTTGACCAAAGAGCCCCTGAGAGCTGGTTAGATCACAAGACGAGCCGGCCAGAGAGAAGGAATGGCCCAGAATTCCAAGAAAAGCTTAGGCAGCTGTATTAGCAGTTTCAACAAGACCTATTTTGGCCATCCAAGTGTTTCCCCTTGAGGGTGATATCCTTTTCACTTCCAGTATCATCACCATTCATTCAAGGATCCATGCAAATGGTAATTCCCAGAGTTGAAGATTATTAATAACCACTACGGTGCACTAAGTCAGCAAATGCACTTCATTAGGCCATCACCAAGCAAACTCAGTTGAGTCTCCTAATGGCCATGACAGTTGCTTAATTGGACTAGTAACTCTGCTTAATTGGGACACACTACCGCTCTAGCTAGGGTGTTTTATCCCTAGCTCCTGGTGGATCCGTCTGTCTACACTTCATTAAGTTCTCTGTATTTCTGTGAAATGTGCCCGATGCAGGCTGCAGTTCTACTCCTTCCCATGTGAGCAAGTATTCTTGGAGACTCCAACACTGGTGTCAGTTTGACAAGCCATGAATTGGAGGGAGGCCTTTAGCTCAAAAATGAGCATATAATATTTATGCTCATAAGTCAATAATAATGCAACATTACCCTCATTAGTATAGAGGGTTTTCCCAAACCCTCCCAGGCATCACTCCTACTTTTCATGTTGCTCTATATCCCCTCCTCATTGCTCCCCTTTTATAGAAGCCCACCTTTTCAACACAGGCTTTGTATGCCCCCTGCAGCTCAGCTCACAGCTCAAACTTGATATAATACATAGCTCTTTCCCATGCCTCTCTGCTTAGCTCCTTCCAGCATTGACCTTTGCCATGATGGTTTGCTGGGTTATGTGCCCATTAGTGACCCGTTTCATGTGAGTTCCCATGGACACTGACATAAACACACATTCTTTTCCCTGGTGCCTCCTGGTCACTATTTTCATCATATAGCAAGTGCCCTTCCACCAGCCAGCCCATATCATGGCAGGATGATTCCATTTGTGCTATAAATTCCTACAATCTTATGAGGATCTATACTTCAAAAATAATATTATCATAGCCATGCTGATGGTGTAGACAGCCGAACAACAGCACAGAGTTAATAAACAAATTTTCTAGAGGCTTAGAGTCCATTAGACATTCACAATTTGGACAGGGGGGCCGTAAATTCTACACTTCCACACCCATGTTGCAACCACCTGACCACAGTCAACAAGCATAAGGTTTCTTAGAAAAGCCTAATTTTCTTCCAAAACAATCTGCTTAAAAAAAACTTAATTATTTCTTTTGCTTCATTCAATAGGCCTCCAATTATGTTTGTTTTTTAATAAGTTTGACTCATTTTCATATTAAATTGCTTGATCATTTCTTTTAAGTTAGTAAGGCGTTTCTGTGCTGTGCTTTGAAGTACAGTTTTTGGGTTTCTTTGGTTCCCCTTCAGGGTATGACAAACTATTACATTGTCTTGAGAACTGGGGATAAACTGGATCAGAAAGACAGAGCAAGTGGAGCTCAGGGACATGATTTCTAAATAACATTTCCCCTGTGAATGATTCTACATTTCCCTCTTATTCATGTTTTTGTGTTGGTGGTTTTTTTGTGGTCTAGAATGAGACAAAAAATGAAATAGTAGATCCACATGTGAAATATATCTTTCGAAATATATATATATACCCCAAGGGCCTGAGATTTTCTGTAGTTAGAGACCCCCAGATAAGTAAAGGAGATGTGAAGGAACCCCCAATCTTATGGATCTAACTAACAGTCAAACAGCTTCTTTATAAAAGGACAGCTCCTCTATTACACAAATGATAACTTTGGCAAATTTTAAGTCCTAATTTATTGCATTGTAGACCTTAATTTCTATGCTTTGAGAGATAGTATGTCCTGAGTAAGAAAAGCAAGAACTTTGGAGTCAACAGATCTAAACTCAGGCCCAATATTAGCTCTTGACCTTGAACAAATAATTCTAGTCCCTGATTTTCAGCTTCTCCATAAACCAGAAACAACAAAACCTACTTGACAGGGTAATTATGTTCATAACATAGAGTACTGGGCCCACTTGGAGTGCTCCTTAGCTCACAAGCAGGGGAGAAGTCTACTCCAGCCCACCCCATTCCTAGAGAGCACCCACAAGGCTGTGGATTCTACCTCTGGTCAAGTGCACAATGGTGCCCTCTGCTGGTGAGGCAGCCTACCCAATGGTAGAAAGTTTTGCAGTTTTCAGATTGAACAGGGCTTCTTACTTACTAAATGACTCAACAACAAAACAGTCTATATATTATGTAATACTCTGTACTCCATGGATATTTGACTTACCAAAGTGTCAACTGACCAACTAGACCAAGTTGGGTGAGGAGGGCATCCAATCAATGCACAGTCTCCTACTGGGCTGTAAGTCCCTGGGGTAGGTACCATATGTGTTCTATGTACTATCTCCTGAACTTAGCACAGTCTCCAGCCATAGTTCATAGTCAATAAGTATTTGTTGAATGACTGAATTGAGTCTAGCCACAACCTAATATGGCATGACCTGATTTTTGAATTCTCTGGAAAATTCACTCTTCCGTATTTTTTTTTAAATACATTTTATTGATTTTTTACAGAGAGGAAGGGAGAGGGATAGAGAGTTAGAAACATCGATGAGAGAGAAACATCGATCAGCTGCCTCCTGCACACCCCCTACTGGGGATGTGCCCACAACCAAGGTACATGCCCTTGACCGGAATAGAACCTGGGACCCTTCAGTCCGCAGGCCGATGCTCTATCCACTGAGCCAAACCGGTTAGGCCTCACTCTTCCATATTTTAACAGGATCTGAGAAGGAGACTATTAATGGCTTTTCTACCCCAACTAAGGCTGTTGCATTTTTCCCACCCAGTGCCATTAAGTAGACCAGGCTTTCCATCTTTACTTTGAGGCAAGACATGGATGACAACCTCTTTTGTTTTTACCTTCTTTTCAAACCCAATCATCACCACCTTACTTCCTGTCTCTTGTTCACTGGGGACAAGAGCAGTAAACATAGACTTCAGATAAGACAAAGTCTACCTTGGCCACCATCAGAGAACATTTATTGAAGCACTTGGCACAAAGACACCAGCAGTGAAGAACCATGGTTACTCTTGGGTGACTGAGTGGCTGGAGTATTTTTAGTCCGGAACCAGGGAACCATGTCAGAGGGCATTGGCAAGAATCAACATTTTTAAAATGTTCCCTACTGTACCCCCAGCCAGGATGGGTGTAACTGAGTCAGAGGCCAGAAGAGCCAGAGGAAAGGAAGGAAGCAGGGTGTGTTAGCCACATGACTGAAGTGATAGGGCATATGGTTCTTAAGCAGGAAAAGACGTGTAGGCTGGACAAAAATGTAAACACTGGGGGCGTTTGGAGAACTTCGGAGGTTTGGGAATTAAAAGTTCTGTGAGTCTGGTGAAAAGAAAGGGTGGCTTTGATGTGGAGCAGACTTTTCAGCTGCAGCAGAGTTGCCATCTCTTCTGGTTGCCTGAAATAATATTTTAAGGAAAAATAAGATGGTGTTCTTTGCTTAGAGATGTCCTGCAAAGGGTACAATCCTAAATGTTTTCAAGTTGAAGGAGAAGATACCATTAAGCATCTAATGGAACCAGTAAGTCCAGTCCATAGCCCGCTACCAGGCATTTGGCTACTCCTGGACCTCCAGCTGGGTGACTAACAACCCCTGAGGCAGTGTATACAGCTGAGGAGTCTGGGAGACGCCACTCATCAGTTGAAACGAGGACTGTTGGGTAGCTTCCTTAATCAATGTGTTATTCTCACTCTCGGTCTCATATTGGATTTTCAGAGCCAGAAAGGACAGGTTATTTCCTTGAGCTGATCATCCCTTGGGGGAGAATGAGGGAAGAAGCATGACCTTGCAGTCAGAAAGCTAGAAGGCTTTAGTAGGAAGTCCCTTCTGGGGCTCTTCACATCTGCCAGAGCCGGACATATCCAGGCCATGTGAACAAGGAAAAAAAGCCCAGCACTGGGATTCAGGGGGCCTAGGTTTTATTTCAGGTCACTTACTAATTAGCTTTGTGACCTTGGGCAGATCATTAAATCTTTCTACACCTTGGTTTCCACACAGAGGGTAGAACCAAACAATTACTATGGACTCAAGTTTTAAATCTCCATGACCCCATGGCTCACAGCAAAGTCATAGATAAGTTAAGTTTAACTTAACTCCTCTGTATAACTTTGGGCAAGTTTGTAATTCCACGAGGTGCCTCGGTTTCCTCATCTGTACATTTGAGTTAATTATACCAGTTTTCCAGCATTTTGAGACCTTACAGATAATAGATATTATGGAAACTTTAACTATTATCGATGTTCCTGGTCATGTTCACTTGAGTGAACATCATTTGTTTTCATCTTATATAGTTTGACCTGCTCACTCAAATCCATTCTGGTCAGCTTGAGTTGGTGTTTATCCCCCTTACTTCCTCTTGTAAACTCTCCTGTCATGATGCCTGTCTTCCGTAGAGCAGCTCACAGAGCTGCGTCTTGAGTCAGAACCTGTTATTCCAGAGACTTGGCTTCTAACTCAAGCCCTGCCATTGGCAACCTGGGTGACCCTGAGCAAGTTATGTCATAATTTTTGAGCCTTAGTGTCCTGGCCTTCAAAACACAAGAAGGTTAGGAGACTTGACTTTGAGTGGTGAACACCCAATACAATATACAGATAATGTGTTATAGAATTGTACACCTGAGACCTATATAATTTTATAAACCAATGCCACCTCAATGAATTCCATAAAAATTTCTAAAAAGACAAGGAGATTAAGCCAGATCATTCCAATGGTACCGCACTGCACCAATATGTAACTTTGCAAATGCTTAAGGCAATGGAGAAAAGAATAAGACACAAATTATACATATGGAGTGATCAATCCTATAAACCAGTCAGAGTTGAATTTACAATAACTCAAACTGTGGTGCTTAGAGTAACTTACCATACAATCCTTTGTGGCTCTGTTAAAGCTTTAATTCCTAAAAGATTATTAGTATGTTGCAGTGAAAATTATACTTGCATGATTCAAATCCTAACTATGAGACTACACACTGTTCTTGCTTTGGAAATGGTATGAGAAGGAAACAGGCATTTGAAGCCGTGGGATTTATACATGTCATTTTGCAGTGTATAAAGCAAATAAGTTGTACTTAAAATGGAAAACAACCTTGTTTATCTTTGAATATCTGTGGTGCAGAGTAGCTCTAGTTGGTTTTCTCTCTCAGGAGCTATCTCCCCCCATCTGTAGAGTTGGTCTGTGCTCTCAACCACTCAGGGGCTTTTGTGTCTTTCACAAGTTCTGCCATGCACCACACACGAGCGTGGCGGTTTCCTTTGGGTTTTCTAGAGTTGTTCTTACTAGTGAGGCAGAAAGGCCTCTTTTTCCAGCCTACTTTTGAGCCATAGATTGGAGTTTTTGTATGTGGTTTTCTTTTCTTGCCGTTAGACTAAGTGCTCCTATGTATTCTCTATACAGTCTTGCGTTGTGTATTGACTAAGACACGCATTGTTAGGCGATTTCATCATTGTGCAAGTATCATAGCACACACTTACAAAACCTCGATGGTGTAGCCTGCTACACACCCAGGCTCCATGGTACAGCCTATTGTTCCCAGGCTACAAACCTGTACAGCATGTTACTATACTGAGTACTATAGGTAATTGTAACACAATGATATTTGTGTGTCTAAACATAACAAAACAGAGAAAAAGTACAACAAAAATACAGTATAAAAGATAAAGAATGGTTCACTTGTATAAGACACTTACCATGAATGGAGCTTGTAGGACAGGAAGTTGCTCTGGGTGAGTCAGTGATTGAGTGGTGAGTGACTGTGAAGGCCTAGCCCATCACTGTCCACTGCTGTTGACTTTCTAAACACTGTTCCCTTGGGCTGCACAACATTTATTTAATTTTTTTTCTTTATTCAATAATAAATTAACCTTAGCTTACTCTAACTTTCTGATGTTATAAACTTTTTAATTTTTTAAAACTTTTTGACTCTGTTGTAATAAAATCAGTTTAAAAGACACACACATTGTACAACTATAAAAATATTTTTTTCTTTATGTCCTTATTCTATAAGTTTTTTTCTATTTTTAAAATTTAAAAAAAATTTTTTTTTTTTTACTTTTAAACCTCTTTTGTTAAAAACTGAGACACATTGCCCTGCAGGTGTGGCTCAGTGGTTGAGCATTGACCCATGAACCAGGAGGTCACAATTTGATCTCCAGTCAGGGCACATGCCCTGGTTTCGGAGTGGATTACTAGTAAGGGGCTTGCTGGAGGCAGCCAATCAATGATTATCTCTCATCATTGATGTTTTTATCTCTCTCTCCCTCACCATCTCTTTGATTTCAATAAAATAAAATAAAAACATATTAAACAACAACAACAAAATGAGACACAAGCCCTAACCGGTTTGGCTCAGTGGATAGAGCACCGGCCTGCGGACTGAAAGGTCCCAGGTTCGATTCCGGCCAACGGCATATACCTTGGTTTCGGGTACATCCCCGGTGGGAGGTGTGCAGGAGGCAGCTGATCAATGTTTCTCTCTCATCGATGTGTCTAACTCTCTATCCCTCTCCCTTCTTCTCTGTGAAAAATCAATAAAATATATATATTTTTTTAAAAATGAGACACAAGCACACACACACATTCACTTAGGGCCTACCCAGGGTCAGGATCATTGCTGTTACTATCCACCTTGACATCTTGTCCTGCTAGGCTAGAAAGTCTTAATAACACACATGGAGCTGTCCTGTCTTCTATGATAACGTCTTCTTCTGGAATACCTCCTGGCGGACCCACCTGAGGCTCTTCTTGAGGAGGTGTTACTCTTTTCAGAAATATGTCCATGATAGTTTGCTTGGTTTGTTTCTTTTTTTCATCATAGATTTGCTTGTAAGCAGATAATGCACCATGAGCATTCTTCTTTTTTTTTTTTTTTATTGCTTAAAGCATTACAAAGGATATTACATATGTGTCCTTTTTTCCCCCCCACCCTTGACAAGCCCCTGCCCTCCCTTACCCCCCAGTGTCTTATGTCCATTAGTTATGGTTATATGGATGCATACAAGTCCTTCGGTTGATCTCTTACTCCCCTCCCTCCTGTCCCCCAACCCTCCCTGGCCTTACCACTGAGGTCCAACAATCGGTTTGAGGCAGCTCTGCCACTGTATTTATTATTGTTCAAAAGTTTGTAATGGTCTTAATTATCCATGAAAGAATGAGATCATGTGGTATTTTTCCTTCATTGACTGGCTTGTTTCACTTAGCATAATGCTCTCCAGTTCCATCCATGTTGTTGCAAATGCTAAGAGTTCCTTCTTTTTAACAGCAGCATAGTATTCCATCATGTAGATGTACCACAGTTTTCTAATCCATTCATCTACTGATGGGCACTTAGGCTGTTTCCAGATCTTAGCTATGGTGAATTGTGCTGCTATGAACATCTGGGTGCATATATCCTTTCTGATTGGTGTTTCTGGTTTCTTGGGATATATTCCTAGAAGTGGGATCACAGGGTCAAATGGGAGTTCCATTTCCAATTTCTTGAGGAACCTCCATACTGCCTTCCATAGTGGCTGCACCAGTCTGCATTCCCACCAGCAGTGCACAAATGTTCCTTTTTCTCCACATCCTCTCCAGCACTTGTCGTTTGTTGATTTGTTGATGATGGCCATTCTGACAGGTGTGAGATGGTACCTCATTGTTGTTTTGATTTGCATCTCTCGGATGATTAGTGACTTTGAGCATGTTTTCATATGTCTCTTGGCTTTCTGAATGTCCTCTTTTGAAAGGTGTCTATTTAGATCCTTTGCCCATTTTTTGATTGGATTGTTTATCTTCTTTTTGTTAAGTTGTATGAGTTCCCTATAAATTTTGGAGATTAAGCCCTTATCAGATATGACGTTGGCAAATATGTTTTCCCACGAGGTGGGTTTTCTTGTTGTTTTGTTGATGGTTTCTTTTGCTGTGCAGAAGCTTTTTATTTTGATGTAGTCCCATTTGTTCATTTTCTCTTTAGTTTCAACTGCCCTAGGAGCTGTATCAGTGAAGAAATTGTTTTGGCATATGTCTGAGATTTTGTTGCCTTTGTATTCTTCTAGAATTTTTATGGTTTCCTGTCGTACATTTAAGTCCTTTATCCATTTTGAGTTTATTCTTGTGTATGGTGTAAGTTGGTGCTCTAGTTTCATTTTCTTGCATATGTCTGTCCAATTTTCCCAACACCATTTATTGAAGAGGCTATCTTGGCTCCATTGTATGTTCATGCCTCCTTTGTCAAAAATTAATTGAGCATATTGGTTCGGGCTAATTTCTGGACTCTCTATTCTATTCCACTGATCTATATGTCTGTTCTTGTGCCAGTACCAGGCAGTTTTGAGAACAGTGGCTTTGTAATACAGCTTGATATCTGGCATTGAGATCCCACCTACTTTGTTCTTTCTCAGGATCGTTGCAGCTATTCGGGGTCTTTTTTTATTCCAGATGAATTTTTGGAGAGTTCGTTCTAGATCTTTGAAGAAGGCCATTGGTATTTTAATGGGAAGTGCGTTGAATGTATAGATTGCTTTGGGTAGTATGGACATTCTTCTTTATTAATGAAAATCTTTTGGTGTTAGAGTCCATATTTTCAAACATTTTAAGCAGCTTGTTGAGGTCTGCAAAAGCCTCTACTAAACTCTTCACTGTGAATTTTGTGGGGGGGAGCGGGGGAGGGGGAAGAGGGGGTAGGGTTCTGGTTTTTTTCTTCTCCTGTAGTTTCTTTTCTCTTGTCTCTTCTTCAGCTATATGGTCCTATTCTGGTTCCAACAACTTGTTAATCAATACCTCAGGAACTTCCTCTAGGAACTCCTCAATGTCACCCTCACCCACACCTAGGTTAAAGTTGTTTGCTATTTCAACCACAACGTTGTTATTTTTTTGCAACTTCTTTATCTTTGGCAAATCCTTTGAACTCATGGAGGAACCTCTTGAGTGCCTTCTTCCAGATGCTATTCGTGCACTCCTTTTGGTGACATCATCTCAAGGCCGAGCAAGGTTATAGATACAGAGATGATATAATCCTTCCAGAATTGCATCATTGTTTTCTCAGTATTTTTTCAGTTGCAGCAATAGCTTGAGCAAAAGTCTTCCTCAGGGAACAGAAAAGTAGGTCTGATTCTAAATCTTAAAAATTTCAGCTCAATAAACTGGTGAATATAATAGAATCAGGGGCAAAAAAAGGGAGTGGACTGACAATTCTTGGGGAGAAAGGGGTGTGGGGTTTCGGGAAGAGACTGGACAAAAATCGTACACCTATGGATGAGGACAGTGGGGGGGGGGGGGGGTAAGGGAAGAGGGTGGGGTGGGAACCGAGTGGAGGGGAGCTATGGGGGGGGGGGGGGCGGAGAGGAACAACTGTAATAATCTGAACAATAAAGATTTAAAAAAAAATTCAGCTCAACTCCTATTTATTGGAAATACATGAAGGGACATCAAGCTTAAACTTCCCTTCATGATTTTGACATAAAAACAGAGTTGCACAAAGAGCCATCTGAATTATTTGTGAAGAATAGTTCTCTACACTAAACTTGCTTGCTTTCTCCCTGATGTGAAAAGTCAATTTTTTCATACCATATAAAATAGTAAAAACAACAAAAACAAAAAAAGTCCTCCTCAGGTCATAGGCCTTAAATGCTGATCCAAAAAGGCGGTGTTTGGAGGAAGAAACACCACTTTGATATTGGTATGAAGATCACCAATAAAAGGAGGCTGTCCCAGAGCACTGTCAACAATAAACATGAGTTTGAAGGATACGTTATTCTCTAAACGGTACTTCTCCACTTCGTTGGCATAGCAATTCAGGAGGGCATCTTGGATGAGGAGCAGAGTCATCCAGGACTTCTATTGCTCCTGCAGTGGAATGGCAGTGTGTGCTTACTGATATGCCTGAAGGTTCTCACTGTGCCAGGTCACAAAGGGTTTCATTTATAGCCCAACATTGCCCCAAGCAAGACTGTTATCCTGTCCTTAAAAGCCTTCAAACCTGGCATTGACCTGGTCTCCTAACTGATGAAAGTCCTCTCAGACATCAGTTTCAGAATAAGGAAGTTTCATCCATATTGAATATTTGCTCTGGCGAGTAATATTCCTCCACAATCAGCTTATCGAGAGTTTCCAAAAATTCTTCAGCTGCCTTCTCATCAGCACTCCCAGACTTACTACTCACATTACATCACGTCATGAATAACAATTCTTGGATCATTTCAACCATCCAGAGCTAGCAGTAAATGCAATATCATACTTGGGTCCAATCTTTTCTTTCAACATCGTGGACTTTTTGCTTTGGCTGTGATCTTTGTGGTTCTCAAAAGGATATGCTCCTGTGTCTGGTCTTCAATCCAGGCCATTAGACCTTTCTCTCTGGCTGATATAGGCCCTTCTCAAATTTTTGTTAGTCTATTGCCTTCAATGAAGCAGATTCTTTAACAGCTTCCATCACTTTGTTCTTGTTCTTCAAGATCTTAGCTGTGGTGGAATGAGACATGCCCGACTGGCAAGAAATAGCCATCATTGATTTTTCCCCCTTTGTAGTCTTTAATTTTGTTTCCAGGTCAATCACTTGATGTGGCCTCGTACTGGCAACATTAGCAGTGGATTTTGTAGGCTTAGGACCCATGATGAACAAAACCACTCGAGATTAAATCAAGCACAAGAGGAAATGATGCAATCAACAAATGCAGTGAGCACAAGATTATGAGGCTTTTTGCCAGCATAACATGGCAGGCTGTTTTACAGCATTTTTTTATAAGTAGAAGGAATGCACTCTAAAATAATGATAAAAAGCAGACCATCATATAGTAAATATAAAAACCAGCCACATAGTTGTTTATTATCGTTGTCAATTATGTACAGCACATGATTGTAAGTGCTAGACTTTGATATGACTGGCAGAGCAGTAGGTTTGTCTTCCCCAGCATCACCATGAGCATGTGGAGTAATGCACTGCTGCAGTGTGATGTCAGGATGGCTACGACGTCACTAGGCAGTAGGAAATTTTCAGCTCCATTAAAACCTTAGGGGGCTATTGTTGTATATGTGGTTTGGTTGTTGACCAAAACAACTTATGCGGTGCATGCCTGTGCTTGCTGGAGGTGCTGAACTACTCCCCCCAACATGCATCCCCAGTTTCAGGGAGGCGAGGCTGCTCTGGGCTGGATCTGGGTGAGCACATAGAATGCCCTGCCCAGGGATCTCTCCAGGGTTGATCAGCGGTGTCTGACATTGTTGCTCCTCCCTGCTCTCGCTGCTCTACTGCATTTACCACCAGGAGAAGGTCCCATTACCTCTTGGTCTAATGTCAACTCCTATACAACAGAGGACATTTCCCACCCCTGAATTTCATTCTAGAAGTTCTATCCAGTGACTTAATATGTTGACATTTTCTTGTTTGATTTCCTCTTTTTAAAAAAATCAGGATACTGAAGAAGGTCTCAGATATTCTTATGAAGGAAGAGATTTCTCTGGTTCATGAATAAAGGTATACATCTCTTAAATCTCAATGCTCAGCTGTTGAAATCATGGTGTTTTACAGCATCTATGTAAGTGACTGGTGACTGATGAGCTGTCAGAGTTGTAAACACTATTTTCACTAACTTTAATTAACTTGGAATATAGAATGTTGGCATTTGGAGAAATGTGAAAAATTGTTTTGCTGTAAGTGACAGAGACTCCAAATTTATGAGCCTTAGCCAAGAAGTGGTCATTATAGATTCCCATAACCAAATCACAGGAAGGTAACTACGGAGCTGACCTTGGTGTCATCCAGATCCAAGGACTTGGAAACCATCAGGAATCTGTTTTCTCCTCCCCTTCTCTCATCTTGGCTTCTGCCTGGTCTCTTGCTCATCAGCTCCTTCATATGTTAGGGGATATAAGGACAGGCAGCTCTGGGGCTACATCCTTATGGTTAGAATTCCCAAGGAAGAAGATAAATATCCCTGCCCGATGCTTTATTAAAAACCACAAGGAAAGGTTTGGGTTGGCCCTACTGGGGTCACAGCTCTACCACTGGCTCATCCCTGTGATCAGGTGGGTGGAGTGTGCCAAGTGGCTGCCACACCAGAATTACAAGACAAGCTGTTGTGGGAATGGTGGGGAGAGAGAGGCAGTTCCCCAAAGCCAGGGTGGGGGCAGGTGCTGTTCCTGAAAGGAGAAAGGGGTTCTGGGAACCTCAAAACAACAGTTACACAGAAAAGCAAGAGTGGAATTTAGTCTATGACCTTGCTGTGAACCATACAGTCATGGAGGTTTGAAATGCAAGGGTCTGCAGAAAGTATCTGGTTCCACCCTCCAAGTGTGCAGAGAGGTCTAATAATCTGTCCAAGGCCACAAACAACAGATGCCCGCTTCATAGGTCAAGGGCTGCTGGCAGTGATCCACTATAGACTGAACTTAATTTTCAGCTAATTTTATAAATCTAAAATCCATACTTGGTAGATTTGAGTTTTTGCCAATTTCCACTGTGGCAGAAGTGTAGACAATGTGGTAGTTAACATTTGCATAACATTTGTCTACATTTACGTCACCTGTTCAGAAATGGCTCTTACCTGGCAGCAGAAATGATTTAGTTAATAAAATCTCAGAATCTTTAGTTTAACAACAGATAAGAAATATAGGTGAATTATTTAGAAAATGTAAGCTGAAGTATTTAAGTTATATAACCATAAAAAATCCTTTAACACTGACCTTACCCCAGTAAGTTAGATGTACTTCTTAGTTATCCTTTATCCTATATAATAAAAGCCTAATATATAAATTGTCCCCTTGGGCGGGTGGTTGACCAGGAGTTTGACCACTCTCTATGACATGTACTGACCACCAGGGGGCAGTGCAGAATATGGTGGACTTTGGCAACACGGTGCTGGCAGTGGGCAGCAGTGGAGGCGCTGCGGGCCCTGACCGAGAGCGGGACCGCAGCTGGATGGTAGAGCAGGTTAGTAGGTGGTGCCAGGCCAAGGCGGGTGTGAGCAGGGGCCCCCAATTGCCCCACCGCTCGCCATCTGTGGGGTGACTGGGTGGGCGATCAGTGAGCGGGCAGCACTAGGCCAAGGCAGGTGCTAGTGGGGGCCCCAATCGCCCCACTGGTTGCCCCACAGATCGGCCCTGATCACCGGCTAGGCCCAGGGACTCTACCCATGCACAAATTTTGTTCACCAGGCCTCTGGTACTTCAAGAAAGAGCTAGGGCCCTAGCTGGTTTGGCTCAGTGGATAGAGTGTCCACCCTGTGTACTGAAGAGTCCTGGGTTCAATTCCAGTCAGAGGCTCCCGGATTGTGGCTCAATCCCCAATAGGGAGCATACAGAAGGCAGCCGATCAATGACCCTCTCTCATCATTGATGTTTCTTTCTCTCTCTCCCTCTCCCTCTTCTTTCCTCCCTGAAATCAATAAAAATATATTTTTAAAAAGAAAGAAAGAACACCTTCTGAGACATCATTAGAAAGAAAGAGAGAGAGAGAGAGAGAGAGAGAGAGAAAGAGAGAAGAAAGAAAGAAAGAGAGAGAGAAAGAAAGAAAGAGAGAGAGAGAGAGAGAGAGAGAGAGAGAGAAGAGAAAGAAAGAAAGAAAGAAAGAGAGAGAGAGAAAGAGAGAAGAAAGAAAGAAAGAGAGAGAGAGAGAGAAGAAAGAAAGAAAGAGAGAGAGAGAGAGAGAGAGAGAGAGAGAGAGAGAGAGAAAGAAAGAAAGAAAGAAAGAAAGAAAGAAAGAAAGAAAGAAAGAAAGAAAGAAAGAAAGAAAGAAAGAAAGAAAGCAAGCTAGGTTTTCTGTCCTAGGTCAGGATGATAGCAAAGGGTAAGATATCCTTAAGAACTAGCAGGATGCCAATATGGAAGATCTGTTTATATACTCAGGGGAATTATGTTGGGGAAATGGGGCAGGGGAGAAATGTACACTCAGAAATGTGTGGCTTGCTCCAGAAAGAAGCGGCACCCTGCTGCTTTTACCCACTTATTCTGCTTACACATCACTTATATTTGCTCATTCGTGGCCAGAAAGCCGAGAGCAGAGACTCCATAAGGAATCACTTTTGGCCCTCCCTTTTTAGTGCCATGTCACTTAAAGCAGTTAATGTTTATGGATAATGTCTCATTACTGCCTTTTAAGTTACATTCCAGACCCCACCCCTGCCCCTGACATCACTTCGATAATAAGGCACCTGTCAGGCGTGACTCACAGAGCACACCCTCTAGGTCTGTCACAGGCTGCTCTTCAAACAGCCTCCACGCCATCTGCCTCTGTGCTGATATCCTTGTACCATAAAACACAGCGGTGTCTCAAGCTCTGCTCCCCTCCCTGCGCCCCACCGGCCCCACTTTCTTCTGGCCTGGCACCCAGTCAAGCCTCAGGAGGCCGCTCCCAGGACTGTCTGGCGGGTGTTCTGCCTTTGAGATGTGGGCCCAGCCTCTGTCTGAGGAGCGGAATAGGGCAAGAGCCTGGCTTGGCTTCAGCACAGGTTTGGAAGTTTTATTACCTGGGAATGGTGTGGCTCAGGGGAGTGAGAAAGGGCTGCTGAAGGCTGCCCCAGGGTCTCGGTATTGGGAGTCGCCCACTCTGGCGGGAATCCAGCCCTGCAGGGTAATGACCAGGTATAATTAGCAGTTGAGGAGGCTGTGAGAAGGGGGTGTGAAATAAAAGTGGAGGCTCAGGCCTGGGGAGCAAGTGTGGTCCCCCCGTCTGATGACCCTCTCTCACTCAGGTGCAGCAGAGAAGCCAAAAATAATATTGCTTTGGAAACCATAGGCCCTTTCCCCCCAGAGTAAAGGCCACACTATGGGAACAAAATGTTACAAGAAAGAAAGAAACCAAGTTAATGCAAGTTTAAACCTATTTATCAATAAGATACATCCCGTAAGTATATTTGGTAAGTAAATTTGAATCAACTACTGTTGGAACTTAAATCTTTTGGTGAGATTACTGGTTTCAAAGTACTACTTCACCAAAACTTGGTAGATCTATAATTTGATTATAGAAGATCACAAAACATTCTGAGAACCACAATTTACCTGAGGCTCTTTGGTCTCGACGTATACATTTACCTGGTCAGGAGACCAGTGTGTATGTGTGAATGTTCTGAGGGCCTTTCCTTAACCACATCCATTGTGTCAATAATTCTGATTTACTTTTATAAAAAACAGAATAGCTTATCCATTCTGTATGATTTTAAGCAACTTCTAATAACAATGGCATTACAATTTATAAGTATATTTCTTATAGTTCTAAGTGAAGTCTGTCAATATTGATGTTCTTGTCTTTTTGGTGCTTGTCATGATACGTAAGAAATGTCACTGCTAATTTTCACAACCTTGTTTATTCTGCAAGAACTCCTTTTACTCAGGAGTAGCAAAAGTATAGAAAAATGTTGAAGAATATATTCTAAACTAGAGGCCCAGTGCATGAAATTCATGCATGGGGGGGTACCCCTCAGCCCAGCCTGCACCCTCTCCTATCTTGGACCCCTCGGGGGATGTCCGACTGCCAGTTTAGGCCTGAACCGGCAGTCAGACATCCCTCTCACAATTCGGGACTGCTGGCTCCTAACCACTCACCTCCTGCCTGCCTGATTGCCTCTAACCACTCCACCTGCCAGCCTGATTGCCTCCTAACCGCTCCCTGCCGGCATGATCACCCCCAACTGCCCTCCCCTGCAGGGCTGAGGGGACTGGGGAACTCCGGCTGGATGAAGCAGGGCTGGGGAACTGGGGGACTGAGGCTGGATGAGGCAGGGCTGGGGAACTGGGGGGCTGAGGCTGGATGAGGCTGGATGCTGCAGGGACTGGTGAGGTGGGGCTGAGGGGACTGGGGGACTGAGGCTGGATGAGGTGGGGCTGAGGGGTTTTGGGGACTCTGGCTGAATGAGGTGGGGCTGAGGGGTCTGGGGGACTGAGGCTGGATGAGGTGGGGCTGAGGGGACTGGGTACTCCAGCTGGATGAGGCATGCAGCGCCTGCCACCCCCAGTGATATTAGAAGCTGGATATTACAGGTGACTTTTCTTTTGTCCTCCTTTCTGTATGTTCTAAATATTTCCACAATAAAAATAGTTTATGTTTGTTGAGTGCTTTCTGTATGTCAGGTTCTATGTGAAGTCTTTTATGCTCATTATTACAGGATATCTTTTTCAATAATCCTATAAGAAAGACCTGGTTATTATCCTCACTTTACTCATGAAGAAACTAAAATTTAAAGAGTTTAGATAAATTTGCCCAACTATTCAACCCCTGTATATCTAATTCCAGAATTTGGGTTATTAGTCACTGTGTTAAACTTCATTTCTTTTGTAGTCAGAAGCACACATGCATACACACACAATTTTTATTGTAAAAATAAACAAGAAATCCCACTGTTGTAATTTAGCATACAAATTGCATGACAAATATTAAATGGACACCCAAATTTCCAGACACATCTACTAAAGTTACAGTCTAACAGTTGATTAAGAAAAAACTTAAGATTTACTGAAATTGAGGCTCACCATTTTTAATCAGCTTAAAGTGTGATTTGCTCACAGTGTCCACTTCTGTGAAACTTAGAAATACATTAGAAAAACAGCATTAGGAAATAGACATAGAAATTATTCAAATAATGAGAAGTTCATCTTTACGGTAAATTGGGTTGTTTTTGCTTTGTTTTGTTTTGTTTTGTACTTGAAGGAGAAAAGGCTGCAAGGAAATTAAACCACAATTTGGGGGAAAAAGGAAGAACTATGGTCTGGTAAAGGGGAGCAGCTTTTGTCCAACCTCAAGCCACATCTGGGATGACATTTAGTTCTGGGTACCCCATCTTAATAGAGACCTTGATCAACTGGAGTGTTTCAGGGTGAACACAATGGTATGTACCCACACACAGCAGCACGGGAGATATAGTTGACAAAGGCTTAAGGGAAACAAAAGATCTGGGTCCTGAGCTATGAAGGGCTGTCAGGTTGAAGAGAAGTCAGGCTTGTTCTGTATCCTGCCAGAGGACAGGACTGAGACCAATGAGACCAGTGTCAGTGCAGTATAAAAAGTCAATTCAGAATCTACTAAAATGAGCTTCAAGGGAACAAATAAGAATCCCCAGGATTCCTCCAGCAGAAAGAAGAATGTATGAAACTACCAGTTCAGATGGTAGAATTTTCTTAGTCAGTTTTAAAGAAATGGGAGGCAACTTCTTTTAGGGAATGATTTGAGGGCGTTTTTTAAATCAGAAACCAATAGTACATCTTGCATGATCCTTTTGTCCTCTTCTGCCACTCACCTTTATTCTTCTGTTCAATAAACATGTCTCCAAAATTATATGACATTGTGCTACTCTCTGGAATTTTGCTTTTAAGCATTAAAAAAACTCCCTTCTGTAATTGTTTATTTAACACAACTCACTAGGAGGAAATAGAGGAGGGGGGAGAGAAAAAAAACAACATGTCTTTGAAAACAAGTAGATAAATTTTTAGATAAACATGAACAGCAATCATGAGGTCTAGACCTATTCTCAGCTAAAATTTTAATGTCCCGTGTGAGCTTCAGTAAGTTAAGTCACTAAGTGCTCTGCGCCTCAGCTCCTTCAGCAGTAAAATGAATATAATAACTCTTGCCTCATGGCTCTTATGGGAATTAGTGAGTTAATGTTTGCTCAGTTCTTTGAGGTCCTTGGATGAAAGGTGTTGTATAAGTACTAGGTATCATTATTAACATTTAATAACCATATCTATACTCATGATACCAAGTGTCCGAAGAAACAAAAGCTGTTGCAGGCCACAGAAAAGCTTCCAAAGACTGATTCACAAGTGTCTATGAAGACTTAAGTTAGAATTATCAAGAGAGCTTTATGTCTCATAGTCAGCTTAAACGTTGTAGTCCCGTGGATTCAACCTGATATTTAGCTATAGATTCAAGAGACGCTTTTTAAAGCACTTTTGCGGTAGGAGACCAAGATGGCGGCGTAGGTAAACACCGGAGACCGCTGCCGCAAACAACCATTTCAAAAATACAACTAAAAGACTGAACGGACATCACCCAGAACCACAGGAAGGCTGGCTGAAGAGAGACTCTACAACTAGAAGGAAAGAGAACAGCAAATCGAGGCTCAGAGGCGGTGCAGTGTGGAAAATACAAAGGTACCGAGGTGCGCGAGCAAAGCGGGCTGGTGGCTGAGGGCGCGGTTGTCGTTTTCTGTCGGGAGTGAGTCTCAGACTCTGGGCTCCAGATCCGGGCGAGTCTCTAGGGACCCAGACTCAAACGGGAGAAGCGGGATTATCCGGCATCAGTTGGAACCTGAGGGCAGCTTTCTCTCCGAGGTTTGCAGCGGCTGCCGGGGTTCTGAGAAGCAGAGCCACTGGGAACGGGACTGAGCGTGGCCATAACTGCTCCCTCCGCCCGCCCTGCTGATCCCGCCCCGCCCAAACCCTGCGCACAGCCATTTGCCGATCGCCTCAGGCAAAGGCTGGATTAGCGCCTCCCCAGAAGGCAGACGTTTTCCATACAGCTGATTCCTATAGCCAGTCGGCCTGGTGGTCAAATCCCTCTAGTGTTAACTACAACAATTAAGGCTTGGCTAGAACAAGACTGCGCACAGAGACCACAAGGGGGTGCACCAAGAAAGCATAAAAGATGCGGAGACAAAGAAACATGACAGAAATGGAGGATATGGAGCTAAGAATCGCAATTTTGAGGGCTTGCCATAAATTTGTGCAGAGCCTCACGAAAACTAATGAGATCCTCGATGCTACGATAAAGAAATTAGAAAGTAAGCATACACGGACTGAAATAAAGAATATTATACCCAATAGCAGACCAGAGGAGTACAATAATCAAACCAAAGATTCGACAAAAAACACCCAATTGGAAAAGCAAAATGAAAAAAGAATCCGAAAGTGTGAAGATAGTGTAAGGAGCCTCTGGGACAGCTTTAAGCGGTCTAATATCAGAATTATTGGAGTGCCAGAAGATGAGAGACAGCAAGATATTGAAAACCTATTTCAAGAAATAATGGCAGAAAACTTCCCCCACCTGGAGAAAGAAATGGACTTACAGGTCCAAGAAGCGCAGAGAACCCCAAACAAAAGGAATCCAAAGAGGACCACACCAAGACACATCATCATTAAAATGCCAAGAGCAAAAGACAAAGAGAAAATCTTAAAAGCAGCAAGAGAAAGAGGCTCAATTACCTACAAGGGAATACCCATACGACTGTCAGCTGATTTCTCAACAGAAACTTTGCAGGCCAGAAGGGAATGGCAAGAAATATTCAAAGTGCTGAATACCAAGAACCTACAACCAAGATTACTTTATCCAGCAAAGCTATCATTCAGAATTGAAGGTCAGATAAAGAGCTTCACAGATAAGGAAAAGCTAAAGGAGTTCATCACCGCCAAACCAGTATTATATGAAATGCTGAAAGGTATCCTTTAAGAAGAGGAAGAAGAAGAAAAAGGTAAAGATACAAATTATGAACAACAAACATGCATCTATCAACAAATGAATCTAAGAATCAAGTGAATAAATAACCTGATGTACAGAATGAACTGGTGATTATAATAGAATCAGGGACATAGAAAGGGAATAGACTGACTATTCTTGGGGGGAAAAGGGGTGTGGGAGATGCGGGAAGTGACTGGACAAAAATCATGCACCTATGGATGAACACAGTGGGTGGGGAGTGAGGGTGGAGGGTGGGGTGGGAGCTGGAAGGAGGGGAGTTATGGGGGGAAAAAAGAGGAACAAATGTAATAATCTGAACAATAAAGATTTAAGAAAAAAATAAATAAATAAAGCACTTTTGCTGTCCTCAAACTAGTTTTCCTTACTACCTTAAACTAGTTTTGGAACTCTCAAAATCTTTTATTTTTCTTATCTAATTATAGTCTCAGTGGAATCTTCTGAATACTTAGACTAAATAGGGTAATGTTTGTCTTTTTTCTTTTCTCTTGCAAACAGCAGCTTTTGTCTTTCGTAGAGGAAGAACACCTACAAGTGGCTGTCAACCCCTGTGAAGACATAGAGATCGCCTTGCTTTGTCCCCTAGTGTCCAGGGCTCATTGCTGCAGCATCCCGCATCTCACTCTGCTCCTGGTACTTACCCAAAACAGCGGAAGTGTGTGGCGAGTCAGAAAGGGGGAGGTCCTTCTTTGATCTCAGAGGACAAACTTAAAAAATAATCATTTAAAGAGAAGGGAAAACAGATATAGAAAAAGGAGCACTGAGGAGCTACTGAACAGCTCAGGTGTCTGCTTCAAGGTGGAAGAGTTCTTCCTATGAAAAAACAAATCACCCGATAGAAAAATGAGCAATAGTTATGAACAGACATGTAAAAAAGGAAGACTGACTGATAAGTAATATGAAAAAAAATGCTCAAGAAATGCAAATTAAGGAGTGAAGAGACACTGCTTCACACGTTGGGTTGCAAAACCTTTTTAGTTGAAGAATATCACACGTGGAGAAGACAGTGAAGTTACACTGCTGTTGGAAACATAAGTTGATACGACCCCTGGAGAATAGTTTAATTCTATCTGGTAAAGTTGAAGGTGTGTACATACCAAGGCTCAACATTTCAGTTCCAGACTTACACTCCAGAGAGACTCTTGTACATATGAACATGGGAATGTGAACAAGACAACTCATAGCACCATTTGTTTGTAATGGTGAAACACAACCTAAGTGACAGGAGCAATCTAAGTGTCCATCAAAAAGAGGTCATTAGGTAGACTGTGGTGTAGTCATATAATGGAATACTAGGCACTAGACAGCAGTCAAATTGAATTAACTAGAGCTACAAGTACCACTCTGTATCCCCATTGATAAATCTAAAACAATGCTACATTCAGGACAAAAATAAAGTCCGTGGAAGCATACAGGAAAAATATCATTTACATAAAATTTAAAAATATTCAGAAGATGACTAGTGGTTATTATTATGGAGAAATTAAAACACGTAATCTGCTTGTAGAGTCTGAATTTCCAGTCTTAGCAGTTTCCTTTAGGTAAGTATTTCAGCACTTTCTTGAAAATTTTGCCTCATTAGTGCCAAGTAATTGCTACAATCAAAATTTTTTTAGAATTCATAGGAATGGGCTCCAAGGGTCCCCCATACTCCTTTAAGAAATATTTGTTCTAAGCTAGAGCTGTCCAATAGAAACATGCGAGCCACATATGTAATTGAGAGTTTTCTAGTAGCCACATTAAAACAAATAAAAATGAAGAGGTGAAATTGGTTTTGGTAATAAATTTTCTTTAACTAACTAAACATATTCAAAATATTCTATATGGAATCAAAATTTTAATAAGATATTTTTAATGTTTTTACACTAACTCTTTAAAACTTGGTGTGCATTTTACACATAGAGTGTATCTATTTGGATGCAAAATTTAGAAATACTTGCTCTGCATTTAGATTTCATAAAATTTAGAGTTGCAAAGGTAGTCACATACCCAAATTGTTCTAAACATACATAAAAATTTTCTAACTAAATCGAGTATTGGTTTTTAATTTATGTTTTAATTAATTGAAATTAAATGAAATATCAAATTCCATTCTTTAGTCTTACCACATTTCAAGAACTTGCTAGCCACATATGGCTCTTGGCTTCCATATTGCACATAGCTGGTCTAACCTGTGGTACTAAGAAACTATTTTCACCTACCTTTCCTCTCTGGGATTCCTCTTTTTATATGATAGAAATAAGACTAAGCAAGTCTAGACTGGCCTTTCTGGACAAAGGTAGCCATACAGAGTCACCTGCAGTAAAAGGTGTGTTGACCAGCAAGGGTCAAAGCACTGAATGACATGAGTATAGCCTGATTTACATGTTCAGCCACCTCCTTCCTAAACATCTCAACGGCTCCCACCTGCAAAGCTGGGAGAGTCCCCCATGGTTTCGTACACTTGGGGTCACTCTGTGTCTGTTTAAATGATTAAGGTCCCAAAGTGTGAGCGACTCAGTTCTACCAAAACACCTGCCCCTTTCCAAGATCGGGGCTTGGGTGTCCCTGGGACTCCTTGGTAATTTCTAGATTGAATAATTAAACACAAAAGTCTAAAGGAACTCATCTGAGAAGAAACACGCAGAGGCTCGCAGAGAAGAGAAGGAGGAGCTCGGAGACCAAGATGATGAAGTAATGCAGGAGGCGGGTGCAGACAGGACATTGGGAAATTAACACTGGAAGGGGCCTGTGCAATTTAGCTAGATGCCACTGAGGTGGGATTTGGCCGAAAAGGGTGTGACTCACTGGACCGGAGCTTTAGAAGATCACACTGATTAGAACCTGAAGTGAAACAGACTTATACTGTCCTTGTGACCTTGCTGCTTGGAGTCCAAAGCAGCAAACTGAATGCCCTCTCAGGAGGCAGCACCCGGAGTGCCAGCGGTTAACGTGGAGGGATGTTGGATTTTTAATGAAAGGCTATCAGACTGCAGTATTCTAAAGCATCCTCACGTCTTTGTTATGCTTAATGCCAGCTTAGGCACACAACACATCCAATCGCACACACACTCACAGAACCGTAGAAAGGACATAGAGTGGTTTCTTAAGAAAACAACAGCAACAAAGCCTTTGGAACTATTGATAATTAATAAGGCAGGCAGTAGCAATTAATATGTGCAGAGATGGGCGCCTACTGTTCTCTGAGCCATAGCTCATTTAAAATACTCACCCTGTAATTTATGAGCGATATTTAATACCTCAGTGACCATAAACCTCAATGTTTTATTACCACTGCTTAGCATACCTTTGATGTGCTGCCCAGCTCTACACAATCCAAAACAAATTACTTTCAGGAAGCTGGATATTATATAAATGCAGGAAAGTCATAAATAATGCACAGGAGGAACATTTTCTGTGGGTTCTGACATGCCACAATGGGTCTCCGTGAGTCTGACTTCGGAGGCATCTCCCTGGCCCTGTGTGCGGAGCAGCAGGCTGTCTATCTGAGCAGGGCTTGTCAGACAGGGTGGGGATGCTGACTTCCAGGCACACTCACAGCACTCTTCGACCTCTAGCAGAGGCAGATGCCATCGCATGAGGACCTTTTAGGAAGCTATGATCTTCTTAATGAGCCACAGATGTGTAAGGACCAGATCTTTCATTTGCATTTTTTGGTGGCCTTTTCACAATCTCCTTCCCTGCTACCACATGGCCATGGGAGGGAACCTCTCTCTCCCATTCTCAACAGCAGCTATTCAAAACTCTTCACTCTTTCCCAGGCCCTGAACCCCCACATCTATCTTGGAAGGTGAAAGGACTTACTCCCTCTTTGAGGAAGTTGAGATCATTAGGCAAGAACTCCTCCATCCTCTCTCCCCAACATATTCAAGCATTTCCCCTCAATCCGTACTGAATACTTTTATCTTAAAGGGGACAGTTCTTTCCAAAGGCGAACACCCGTGTCCTTGATCAAGTCCCTTCCCCTCTCCTCTAACATCATGACCTGTAAATTATCCCTTTACCTCTTTAGTTCTCTCCCTCTCCACTGGTTCCCTACTTTTGTTCCTAAAATAGGATAAAAAGTACTGCACCCTACAAAAGAACAAGCAACCAAAATAAAATCTTCTCCATGACTATACTCCCTTATTTCTGAAGATGTACTTTTTGCTCTCTCTGTCCCACATCCAGCTTTTTGAAAAAGGTGGCCTTTGTCTGACTCAGACCTTGCCCCTCACTATCAAGCTGATTCTGTCCTCAACAATCTATTAAGAACCTTCTGGTGGTTTTTCACATCCCATTACCTCCTTCCAGGCCTCATCTTATGAGACTCTCTGCAGGGTTAGATGTTGTTGCCCCTCTACCCACCACTTGAAACTTTCCTTTCCCAGGCTTGTGTCCTCTTTCTTTCCTTCTTCCTTCCTTCCTTCCTTCCTTCCTTCCTTCCTTCCTTCCTTCCTTCCTTCCTTCCTTCCTTCCTTCCTTTCTTTTCTTACTTTATTTTTTTCTTTTGAGAGGAACATCGATTTGTTGTTCCATTTATGCATTCATTGGCTGCTTCTTGCATGTACCCTGACTGAGGATTGAACCCACAACCTTGGTGTATGGGGATGGTACTCTAACCAATTGAGCTACCCAGACAGAGCCTGTGTGTTCATATTCTTGTTCAGGATTTTTTTTCCCCCTGATCTCTTCTGCTTCCACTGCACATGCCCAGTCCTCTTCTCTGTGTACTCATTCTGGGTGATCTCAGCCATCATCCAGACACCAGTGGTTCCCAGTCCTACTTCTAAACCTCAACTCCCTAACCTCCACCAGTTTTCCATTGGACAATTCCACAGGTCAGTTTTCAAATTACAATGAAGGGCAGAGTTCTTCTAGCCTTCTATCCTTTGAAAAGGCACCAAAACATTACCCCAAACCACTTTCTAATTGCAAATGAGAAAATAATTCTTTACAGTGAAGAAATACAATGGCCACTAACTGTGGAATATCCTGATATTATATATCTGTTGATGGGATGAAATCCAAAGTATGAGGCATTACCTGTAAATTATTCTTGCCAAAAATGTTTAACCTGAATGTAATCAAGTCTTTAGACCCAACTTCCTGTTACATAAAACACTGGGGATAGATGAACAAGTTAAATGACACCACAAGGTAACAATCAGGCAAATCCAGAGTGTATAAAACAACTGGCCTGGTCTCTCTGGAAAGACAATAAATGCTAAAAGTCAATATCATTAATAAAATGGATGATTTTTAGAATGAAAGAACTGAAAAGAGATAACTGGATGCAATGCCTGGAACTTGATTGGATCCTGCTTTGAAACAACCAGCCATAAAAGGTACTTTGAGTACATTATGAAAAATTTGAACATGAACTTTAATTAGATACTATTAGAGAAATAGTGTAAATTTCCATAAATGTGGTAATGGTATTGTTTATGAAAGAGAATGTCCTATCCTTGGGAGATGCATGTTCAATTATTTAGGGATGAATTTTTGTGATGCCTACAATTTACTTTCAAATGTTTCTGCAAAAACAAACATCTCTCTGTGTATAGTGTATGATTACAAGTCAAATATGGAAAAGCATTAATAACTTTTTAACTTACATAATACATTTAGGAGTGTTCACTATGCCTTCATTCAACATTTGTGCATGTTTAAAATTTTAGAAAAATATATACATATAAATTGAAACTTTTATTCAGTCTCCCACCTACCCCTTCTTTTCTATTCACTATTCACCAAGTAATGAAGCTAACATGGTATCATGGGTAATCTCTCCCTTCTTCCTCAGAGCTCCTGTCTCCCTCCATCCTATCAGCTGGTCTTCATTTCTCCATCTCTTGAGACCAACCCACCCCCTTCCCCACTCATTGCTGCCGCACTGCCCTCCGCAGGCTTCAGTCATTAATCACCTGGGCTCAGGGCCCTCCCCAGTCAGTCCATTCTCCCCACTCATTTCCCTGATGAAACTTTTCTACAGATCCCATGCCTGCAAAATAAGATCAAATTCCAAGAAATAAAAAAAAATTGAAGAATAACTCTGAAAAAAAATTGGAGGTGAGGATGTGGAGGAGGTCAAATTGACATCCAGAGATGCCCTCAGATTTTTTTTTATTTTAAAGCTAGTGTGTGATCCCTAAGCTGCCTCACTCCAGGCATCACCCTGTGCTGAGAGAGCAAAGAAGATGGGCCCAACAAAAAGTAGAACGCTCCCTGGGGAACCTCTGCAAAATAGTTTTCTGGATTTTTTAAGGCCTATAAAAGAGTCTTTGAATTATCACAGCTATGACTTTGGAAGCTCAATGAAAGAATAATTTTATAAACTTCAGAAGAGGGCTATAACACTGCTGGTGAAGCTGAGGGGAAGCAGATATTCTCATATATTATTAGCATGAATGCAAATTGGTATGGTCCCTATGGAGGGAAATTTGGCAATATCTAAATGAGTATGATCCAGGCCATGTGACTTCAGAAAATTTGTTCCACAGATATACATGCACAGATGTAAAATGATGTATGGTGAATGTAATTCTCCCATGTCATTTACTGAAATATTGTTTAAGTTGCCAAAATATTGAAATCAGCCCAATGTCTAACAATCAGAGACAAGATAAATTATGGAACATCAACCTTATGGAATACTATGCAGCTACCATAAAAAAATGGGAAAGAGCTCTATATACAAATGTCTACAAGATATATTGTGACATGGAAAAAGCAAGGTACATCAGGGTGTATATAGTACTCTAAGCTTTATGTTAAAATGTAAGAATAAGAGAAAAGGTATTCAAGAACAAAAAAGTCAACAGGGCACACCAAGATAATGCAAGAATATGGACTGCAAAAAGCGCCTGCCACTTCTTCTTTTTTTTAAAATAAATATTTTTACTGATTTTAGAAAGGAAGGGAGTGGGAGAGGGAGACAGAAACATCAATATGAGACACATTGATTGGCTGCCTCCTGCATGCCCCCTACTGAGAATTGAGCCCACACTCCAGACATGTGCCCTGATTGGGAGTCGAACCCGGGATCTCTTGGCCCATGGGACAACGCTCAATCCACTGAGCCATCACAGCTACACAAGCACTTGTTACTTCTAAGGTTAGGAAACCACAGGGGGGACACTGGGTTTATCAGAACCTGGAAACCTTAGGAGGCTTTCATGGACCTAGGACTTGACATCTGAGAAGGGCTCAACTTGACTCACACTGCTGTTTCTGGGAGAGACGCGCTGGGGACACCAAGGCAGGGACCCCCTGGAAACAGGAACCAATTGGGCTTCCGGCTCCCCTCTTCCTGCCTTCCAGTCTTCTCTAGTCTTCCCTACTGGCTGATTTCACTGGGAACTAGCTGACAAAGGGAAAATGTAATTTCCAGAGCCACAGAGTGGATTATAGAAGGATGGATTGGAAGCTGAGAGGCAATAGCTTAGTAACTAGCACACTAGATTCAATAGAATGGCCTGTTTGGGCACAGGATCATACTTGTGGCTGTTGGAAGTGATGATGGACTTCTCATCATGCTCTGGAGATGCCCTTCCCACCACAGCCTGGGCTGAGCACTCCCACCAGGAGTAAGGTTCAGACTCACACCAGTAGATTGTGTATCTTCTGCGCCAGAGCCTCAGCTGGCTTTTATGGACACATTATTTTTATTTACTCTTCTGATATCATTTGAGATGAATGATATTGTCCAGCACCTTACAAATGAGACCAGTGACGGAGGAAAAGAAATACTTCTAAGTAGAGCATTGCCTCCCCGCCTCCGACTCCGGTGTATTTCTGGCTCATACTCATTCTGTCAGTTCAGGGAGGATGAGCTGAACTATACAAATGAGCCGTTCCAGCCACTCACCTGCAGGCACCCCCTAGGTCTCATCCGGGATGATGAGGTGTTAGCGTGCTGTGACTGAGCCATAGCACAGCTTTGGGACAAGCAGTCTGGGGCCTGCTCCTGAACCCTAAAGCACCTGGCCTTGGGGAGGCTGCCTTCTCAATGTCTGCCTGTCTGTCTGCACTCTCCAGCTTCCTCTCTTCTACATCCATCTTCCAGTGCCCAGTCCTGAAAGATGGCTCTGCAGCCAAATGAGCTTTGCAGTAGGAAACACAACGGTTGACGCCATCTCCTTGAGTGAAGAGCTACGGCTAACAGCAGATGAAAAGATAGCCCGATGGTATGATTCCAAAGGAAATGCTTAGAGGAGTGGGTGTCACATGTCTTCCCCAAAAGGCAGAGTTTGTCTATCACACATTCTTACAGCCTGTTTGTTAATCATGCCCATGCTTTACCAGCTCCTCCCCGCCCCCACCCCATGCTTTCCATTCAGATCAGAGAACACCCTCCCACACACTTCTCCCCAGTAACTCAGGGATGGGAGGGAGGGCTAATTTAGTGTTTGTTCTCTTATCTCCAGGACATACTCCACAAAGAAAATGTTTAAAAAATAATAATAATAAAACTTATTTACACAATAGCTGTGATTCCAAATGACTAGCAGGCAGCTCTTCACTGGGTTTTATAAAGAGTAGAAAGAATATTTTCACAAACCAGATAAACAATAATAAATGAACCAAGACATAAGCTTTGCTCTTCAAGTGCCTCATTCATATACATAAACAACTGTGGTGCCCTCTTTTTGAAATCTCATCATAAGAAAATTCAAGCTTACAAAACAACCAAATTAATAAATGAACACTTGTTTTACAAAGGTATCTCTGCAAAATAACCATAAAGGATTCTTTCCGGTTTTATACCAACAGGAATCCCTCTCCCCAGATTTCAGTTACATATCAGTTCTTAGCGTAAGCGCTTTCTGTGAGGTGAAGGGCACCAATGCTCACTCAGCACAAGGGATTTTTATTCTACTAGTGGAGGCTCTATCTGAACTCCAGTATCGAGCCCTGTCTCTAGGGCAGTGATGGCGAACCTTTTGAGCTCGGCGTGTCAGCATTTTGAAAAACCCTAACTTAACTCTGGTGCCGTGTCACATATAGAAATTTTTTGATATTTGCAACCATAGTAAAACAAAGATTTATATTTTTGATATTTATTTTATATATTTAAATGCCACTTAACAAAGAAAAATCAACCAAAAAAATGAGTTCGCGTGTCATAGGTTCGCCATCACTGCTCTAGGGCTTGGTCTTTCTCATTTTGGTTTCACTTCTCTGCTTCCCATGAAAGCCTGCACCAATTCAAGGAATGATTCAGTGATTTGGGGGCACGTTTTCCAAGCCTCGCTTCCAAGGTCCACTGTCCTGGGTGTTCTCCACGATCTTGCCATTCTTGCGACTCCTCTGATTGATCACAATGAGTGTCTATCTCTTGACTTCACAGATTGTATTTGAGGGACTTCCTACCTAGCATGCCTAAGGCAAACTAAATTGTTTTACTTTTGATTGCAATGTTACTTTGGACAAGAACTAAAACCATTTGAATTAATAAAAGACTGAAATCACCTTTTCTTTTTTGCTTTAATACATTTGCACCCCCATTCTCTCTTTTCCTCATAATATTTTTACATGAAAATGTATGTTTTGAGATGTTACCACAGACTTCTATATCTTATATCCAAACCCACAGGCCTCAATTCTGGGCAAAAAAAAAAAAAAAAGTAGCGAAATTAGATAGTCTTGGTAGATTTCTAAAGCTCCCAGTTTCCAAACAGACTAGATATAGCACTGGTCAAAAATCTTTTTGTGTGATATGATAGTTTTGTTGCCAGTCCTAAGTCACTCTTTAAAATATGGTTAGGTTTTATAAAGCCACAGTTTGAAATGTTAACTAAATAGATTAGTCTTCCAGAAATTGGAGTAGAGTTTGAATTATGTTTAAGATTTGTGTTGTCCTTTATTTTGCTTGAAATGATTTCCCTTCCTGCAACTAATAATAGATTTTCCCAGTAACTCTAGGTGCTTCATGCCATTGTCTGTTAATCTGAAAGAGCTGGGAGCCTGTGCGGCCCAGTGGAAAAGACCCACTTCTTCTACTTCATGGATATGCTCAGGAAGTTGGCCAAGTGCATACTCACCACTGTCTGCTTGTGACAGGAATAGACAAATGCCTATTTCAAATAGTTTAATGAAAAAAAAAAACGTACCCCAAAACAAAAAAAGAAAACACAAGGCAAAGCAAAAAGCAACAAAAAATGGTTTAATGTAATCATTTCTACATTTATGTATCTCCATTTGTTTCTCTTTGTATATGTATATGTGTGTGTGTGTGCACATATATATACATATATATGTAATTTAATGAAATTTAAATTTCCTGAGAGGTAATGTTGAAGAAAGTCCTATGTTACTCTGTAAGTGGAAATCTGATCATTTAGAAGTAAGGTAATCTCTCTCCTAACAGTTGGGTAGCCCTGTCCAAGTTTGAGGAAGCATTTAGACCACCCAAAAGCAACCATAATGTCAATATATTTTGAATATGAATGTAAAGTAAATGTTAGCTTTCCCATGATTTGAGCTAAGCACAATAAACAACAAGTGAGTCCAGAAAAATCATAGGAGGTTTAAGAAATTTACTTTGATATTAATCATCAAAGATATCAGACTTTGTTCCCATATGAACAATGACATATTCTTCTCCCAAGTCAGGTCTAACAGCACAGGAAGTTAAGAAGGTCCTCAGTTTTCCTCTCAACATAGGCAGAACTGGCTGACCAATGGCAAATAAGATGAATCTTCCCGCAATGGGTGAGAGTGTTCATCCTGATGTATTTAACACCTCATGTACACTAACCTGCCACAAGTATCTACTCTCCCACTTTGCCCAAATGAGCTATTAACTTCTTCTGTGTAGAGACCATATTCTTTCCTTGTTCCTGCCCCAACTACATAGGACCTATTGGCAGGGGCTGACCGGCAGGCCCTGAGCAACGGATGAACAGATTGCTCTGACACACGTTTCTATGAAAGAGAGGGCTAAGGGACTGTTTTACTTTAAAAGTAAAAGCAGTCCTGTTCACCTGCCTCATTGGCCTTTTATTGTAACAATAGCTTGAACTCAAATTAACCTCTAGATACAATCAGCAAGGTAAGCATCCTTAAGAAAGCACATGCTTCTACATGGTCGGGTCTTTAAAGACTAAACATAGAGATTCTAGCAAAACATCCAGGGGATTGGACTTGTTTGGAAAAGTCATGGTAGGGGCTGCTGCCTTAGGCAAGGTCCCCTCAGAGGCCCCCGACCTTTCGGAGATTCTCCTTACAGACATTCCAACCAGTCCTGTGCTTCCCCACACCTATTTCTTTAAAAATCTAGACCCTGTGAGAATGCAATCAATATTTGACTCAAATGAACTAAAATATCAATAGATTGTTGAGACACAAATTAGAAGAGTGAAGAAAACATGAACCTTAGCAGAAGACCATAACTGAAGCAGTGAAGGTGAATGTTCCTTTTTAAAATATATATAAAATAAATATATTTTATTTATTTCAGAGAGGAAGGGAGAGGGAGAGAGAGATAGAAACATCAATGATGAGAGAGAATCATTGATCAATCGGCTGCTTCCTGCAGGCCTCACACTGGGGATTGAGTGCCCTGACCAGGAATTGAACCGTGACCTCTTGGTTCATAGGTCAACGCTCAACCTCTGAGCTATGCTGGTCAGGTGAGTTCTCCTTTTTAAAAAATATGCAGGTTTATTTGATTAGAATTGGTTCCTCATGATGTCAAGTCAGCAGATAGGGACTTGGAGAGAAATTAGAATCTTCAAGGCATTCAGGGGCAGCATAATGAATGGGCAGCAGTCTAGATGAAAACGGGAAGCATGTGATTTGTCTAAACAGGGGAGTGGCTACCACACTCCAGGCTGTGGCTGCTGGTAGAAACACAGCACCAATGTAGGTAACTGCTTTTCTCCCATTTTTAAATGGTACATGCTAAATTAAAAAACCAACAACACTTAAACACCAGGCAAGCCAAACAAAACACTCCTGTGGGCTGCCAGTTTTCCATCTCTGTTCTGTGGGATGGACATCTTGGGGGAGGTGAGGAAAGATGGGCAACATGACGCAGTGGAGATGCAAGCATAGAGTGAGTCATGAGATTCTAAAACTGTCAGGGTGCTTTCCAACTCTGAGACTCTCCTCTAGGACTGATAAACCCAGACTTGGGATCACATTTGCTGATGACCACCGATTCTGTTCTTTCTCCCACAGTCCTGAGTACTACAATTCAATTCAATTCAAGCGTGCTTTATTGATCTCCAAGGAAGCCTATGAGAACAAAGTTAAAATTAAGCCAAATGTTTTTGGTATTTATCAAATTCCAGAGATGGATTATTGTCTACTATAGAAGAAACTCGTAAAATTACACCTATAGTAACAGAAATCAAAAATGACGTTTCTCCTTGTGTCAATGCCTGGCTGACAATTGGGACTTTATAAGTAGGTGGAGTCACAAACTTGGTACTTCAGTGGGCCTCACTGAATACTTCACCAGGCTTCACTTGCAAAGCAGCAAGTCCCAAATCTTTCATAGACAGACACCTAGAGCCGAACTAAATCTGAAGAACAAACAAAAATAATGTTAATATTTTATGATCACTTGTTGGTGGAATCAAAGAACCAAGACAGAAGACCACAAAAAAGAGAAAGCAATGACTCATCTTCTTTTCTTTTCTTTTTTTAACTATGACCAGTGTTTTGTTTCTCAATGCACCACCTACAAGTCCTTTGTTATTCAAAATCCCTGGGACTCAGGACTAGCAGGGAGAAGGGATTGCCCCTCTTATCACCATCACAGGTCATATGTGTTTCTTCTGAATATGGACAGATAGGCAGACTGTGGTTCAAAGAAGAGGTACAGGTAACTGCCCAGAGACTTTCAAATTATGAGACCTGGGACATTTATCCTGGCCTGTTCTCAGGCCTTTTTATACCCTGGGCCACATAGATATACTTTCTGTATAGGTACCTATAATTCACATATTGAGAAATGCATTATTTATTCAGTTCCTTAGAGAAAAGGTGCTCTTTTTATTTCAGTGTTCATTTTTTTTATTGACTTTGTTATTCTTCAGTGTAATACTGTATATATTCCTTATACTCTTTTGTTGAATAAATACACTGGGTACTTGAAATATAATGAGGTAAACTAATCTGGTAAAATCCTTGCCCTTAAGGAGCTTACACTCAAATGGCCAGCATAGTGGTATTATTTTCTGTGTCTCAGAAGATGACACAGAACTTGTGCTTGAATTGTGAGCTTCAATGGAATGAGAAGTGAGATTCTAAATGTAGATGGAATATTTTATGTTGGTAACTCTGCTCTAAAGAGCAAAGAAAAACATATTTTTCTTATTTGATGGTGTTAGCATCTAGACTTCCATGGGGTCTAAAAGGGAAGTCAGATTTTAAGGGTCAAGTTCATACTGTTGAAATCTTGGGAAGGCAATGAGATTGAGTCACTTGCAAGCTTCCATATGGGACGTCAGGATTGGCAAAACTGAGGTAACTTATCTTCTGAATTGACTCGGATATTTGTAGCAAGCCCTTCTGTGCAAATTTTCACAACTTCTTTATGGTAATTAATTTCATGGAATAGTGCCAAATGGCATATTTTTCCTATTCCGAGCCCCTTTCTAAACACTCCTGGGAATGTCTGAAATATGAGATAAGCACTCTTAACCTAAAGTTTTATTAAAAAGTTTAATTAGCACAAATGCCAAATGACATTGATTGCTATTAAGTAAGTAGAGTACATGTAAATCTAGGAACTACCGAGTGATTTAAAACCCATTCCCCTCAGCCATCCTAGGAGCTTTATCTTGTCCTGAGCGGGCAAGAGAGCCCTTGGGATGCCCCTCCCCATCGTCAGCCTCCCAGATTCTCAACTTCACTGCACATCATAAGCCTGGTAGTGGTGGTGAAGTCCCTTCACTTGCTCTCTGTCAAACCTTCCCTCCTCTCCACTAGTCCCACTCCCGTCCCCTGGGTCCTTCAGCTTTTGATCTCCTTCAAGCTGCCTCTGGGAAGCCACCAGCCTCATAGTAATCCTCTTGTTTGTCTAACTCTCAACCCCACCTAAGAAATACATGTTTACCAATCCTCTCTCGAGCCTCCAGAATATGGAGAACTACTTAACTTTTGTTTTTTCTAGTATAATCCTACACTAGAACCTTAGTTCTTCAAGGCCCTTGCATTCTTAGCACCTAGCAGTACCTGGCATATAGTTGGAGCTCAATTATGTACTGAATGAAGAAATGATGACATTATCTTGTTTCCCATCTTCTCTCTTTGATTTTTTAAAAAATCTTCTGGGAGAGAATTTTTCTTTCCCTTTGTGATCTCCAAGGGCCTCTATGTTCTCTTAGCTCTCCTCCCCTCTTTAGACAACTTCTTGTATTATGATCATGGGAAATAAAAAATATCCTAACTGCTCAATCTGTAATAAGCAGAGTAACTGAATGACAGGTCTAAAAAGATTTTCTGTAATTTTAGGTTACAGTTAAATCAATGGCACAATCCACTACACATGGCTGAGCAATTGCAGTTTGATTAATGATCAGAGGAAATATTAATATATTTATAAACACTAAGAGAGAGGAATAGAGAAAGGGAATGTACTAGTATACAATATATGTATACTGAAAGGCCCAGCCACACCCACCGATCAATGATTCTCTCTCATCATTGATGTTTCTATCTCTCTCTCTCTCTCTTCCTTCCTCTCTAAAATCAATAAAAATATTTTTAAAGCATAGTGAAAAGAAGGAAGTGGAAAGAGCAGAAATTAGAAGAGCTTGCAGTAGCCGTATAAGTTATCTATTGCCACAAAAGCGCTGCATAGCAATGAGCAGTGGCTTACAACAATAAATATTAATGTTTGCCCCAACGCCTCTGCTCGGCAGTTTTACTGATGTGGGCCAGACTTGGCTGAGGGTGGCTGGATTCACTCATGTGTTATCTGTGGTCAGCTGGTGAGTCAGCTAAGGGCTAGCTGCTCTTGCATAGCTTTAGCCTCTAAGGAGCTCTGCTTCATGTGTTTTCTTATCCTCCAGCACACACGAGTCTAGACTTGTTTATATGAGGGTAGCAAACATCAGAGGCGGGGGGAGAATTGGGGCTATTTTTGACATCAAACCATCACAGTTACCTCAGCCCCAAACTCCATGTATGAGTGGCAAGCAACACATACAGCTGCCTTAGTGCGAGTTCCTCTGGAAACTGATCCTGAGACAAGGACCCAAATGCAGGTGTTGATTTGGATAGCAATGCTGGGAAACACGGTAGGAAAGTGGGGAAGTGAGAAAGAGACTTCCTTTGCTATCCAGCATGTCCCCACTGTGGATAACTAAAGCTCATTCTTGCTGAGGAACTCGGAGTCAGTATAGAATACATGCCTTGGAATGATCCTGCCTGAAGAATGAAGGAACTGGGATATAAATACCCCCGCTACTCTAGTCATTGGTTGACAACTGCTTATCTGGAAAGTGGATCCCACAGGCTTGGGTTTTTTGGACCTGCTGCGGGAGCCAAATAAGGCTCCAAGGTCAGCCAAAAAAAAGTCTTCAGATAAAAAACTTAGAAGTTGAGCTATATGCACTCAAGTGGTAAGGGTGAGAGGGCATGGCAGGACAATAACAGAGTCCACTATAACACCCAACAATGGCTGGCTGCAGCGAAGTTTGCCACAGATTATGTGTAGCTAAGTGGAAAGGTGACATATGGGTAAATCAGTTTTTGACTATGAACAAATTCCTTAACATCTCTGAACCTCATTTTCCTCAGTAATAGGTACATCATAAGCATTTTATGAAGATTAAATTGAGGCAATGTGTTTACAGTGCCTGATACATAAATACTAGGTGTTACTATCAAGGTATTCTTGTTTCCTTTCATTCATTTTCCAATACTTTGAGTGGAAATAAACACATCCTTTAACATGTTTGCTTGGGTCTCCTGTTTTTTTTGCACTTTGACCATTCTCTGGCATCTAACAGGCTCCCAAAAGCAAGGGAATGAAATACTAACATCTTTGTATAGTTTTATAAAACAGTAAATGTGCCGAAACCGGTTTGGCTCAGTGGATAGAGCGTCGGCCTGCGGACTGGGGGGTCCCGGGTTCGATTCCGGTCAAGGGCATGTACCTGGGTTGCGGGCACATCCCCCGTGGGAGATGTGCAGGAGGCAGCTGATCGACGGTTCTCTCTCATCGATGTTTCTACTCTCTATCTCTCTCCCTTCCTCTCTGTAAAAAAATCAATAAAATATATTTTTTTAAAAAAAACAGTAAATGTTCCCACATGCAACTTTTCTCCCTCAGTAAAACTGGACCAACACCAACGACTAGTAAATGCTTGCACTGGAAAACTGCTCCCTCCTGTGTGAAAACAGAACGGGATATGCTCCACCAGCGCCAGCACACATCTAATTATGTCGTGCTTTGCTCTGAAGCCACCCCTTCCTCAATCTTCCTGGAAGGTGTCCAGGCCAATGCTTATCTTGTTTGTTCTTTACGGATGACCTTTCATCATTGGTCCCAGTTGAATGAAATAAAAATGTTAAAATATAATTCCCTCTGTCTTTGAAGTTTGTGTTTCAGACTTCTTGCCTCTTTCCAAGAAGCAAAAGTCCACCCGGGGTAAGAGGACAGGGGACCGGATGGATGCAAACTGCTCATTCTATGAGGAGAGGGTGAGGCTGGACCGGAGGGCAGGCAGGGTCTCAGCTGTGCCTACTTATCCCACCAACTACCCAGAGGCTTCATTTGACTGTATGAACCTCACCAGTGTGCTTGACGACACTAATTTGGTTTCCACCGAGGACTGGGGAAAAGCTTTTTCGCAGCATCAAAACCCGCAAAAGACCTGAGGAGATTATTTGGGTCATTGTAATGCCTCTACAAGACCTCCTGGAAGCCATCTGGGGTAGATGAGAATTGCCTGTGCTGAAGGACCAGGGGAATCACTGAGTGTCCTGAGGACAACATTGTGGGGAAATTGTTCCTTTGGTCTAAATAAAACCCCTCCTGTTATTCCATAATAAAATTTTTCCCTTTTCCCCAATAAAAAGAGTACCACCTTCTCTATAAAATCGATGGAATTGTTAATTTTTTTCTTCATATGTTCTCAGCATTCTTTTACCAACATTTCCTCCTAGCTCTAATTTTTTATTAGCATTTTAATGTAGCTCTTTAAAAGTTTGTTTCAAGTATCCAGTAAACTTTCTTAAGTGTAAAGTCCAGCTCTAGACTTCTGGGGCACCCTGTGTGTAAATGAAAGTATTTGGGGTAATGGGAAACTCCTCCAGGGTTGACTTTTTTTTGGATAGAGTTTTTTTTTATTTTTTTATTTTTTTATTTTTTTATTTTTTGCTAAAAGTATTACAAAGGGTATTACATAAGTGTCCTTTCCCCCCCCCACCCTTGACAAACTAGAGTTTTTTTTCATTCTCTTTATACACCTACTTACAACTCTTTCCCCTCCAACACTCCTGAAAACGAGAATGTTGTTAGCAGAGAATAAAGCTTTTCTTCCACTCCATTATTAGAGATGAGATAAAGTACAAGTGCTCCAGGGAGAGATAATGCCAGAGTTTTGAATTCACATGGACATAAGGATGATGGACATCAGGTCTTTTCCAGGTAGTTTCTATTAGGAGTGATAGCATACAAGGGTACCTCTGATAAGGAAAAGGGAAAAGCATAGAAAGGGTGTTTGTCATTCTTTTTTTTTTATTTGTTGATAGTATTACAGATATCTCCCACTTCCTCCTCCTCCCAGGCCATACTCCACTCCCACCCCCGCCCTCAGGTCTTCACTACCCTATTGCCCATGACCATGGGCTATGCATATAAGTACACAAGTTCTTTGGTTTATCTCTTCTTGTCCCCCCAACCTAACATTTTGGCATGCTTTAAGCCCACTATGTATCTCTGGATCATCCTTCCTATGTTTTAGGGATTTCCTATAATATCTGTCTTTCTTCTCAAGTATTATCACTCAGTTTTCCAGCAATGCCTGCAGCTGGGCATAATCTTGCACAATGTCCAGACTTCCACCCAGAAAAGAGCACCTAGAGAAAGGACATCATTTAACAAAGTTGGTGGTGAAGGCATCCTTGCGGGGTGGGCACAGGTGTTAACAGAACTTCCATGGGTCCTAGTGTGAACTGTCCTGTCTGGTCCTCCAATGGCAGCAGCATGGGCTTCATAGGGGCAATCACATGGCAGGACTTGGCACTCCTCCACCTTCCCCGTATCCCTTGATAAATTATTTTTCTGCATAGATTACAGTGTGTTCTTTTTACATGTGGAAAGGTTGGCCGATACAGTGTTGTTTTGACCATAGTATTCCACTGTGGACTTGCTTTGGTTCCACTAACACTCATGGAACTTCTCATTCTATTGGAATTTCTTCCAGACTGTTCAAAGATATCACAGCCATTTCCTTGTGGAGACAAACATGGCTCTGGGCACTGATGGACCCTCTTAAAAATTATACATACTTCTCTCTGATACATCTCTTGCTGGATGTGGAAGATTAACAAAACAGAGAAAGGCCAAATAGAAGTTAGGTAGAAGTTAGTTGAATACTAAGGTAGGCAGCATGACCTAAATCACAGTCTGAGTTTCCCTAAGTTTTCTGCAAGTTTAAGAGACTGAGGTCTGATAACAACAGGGGATGTGGCAGGTCAGCTAGTTCCTCCAAAAGCTGTGCTAAAACGGTGGTTTTTAACCTTTGTCACATATTAGCATCATCTAGAAAATTTTTAAAATAACAATGCCTGGGCCCCAGGCTTAGGAATTTTATTTCAGTTGGTCTGGGTTGGGGCCTAGGCATCTGTTTCTTTTAAAAGCTTGCCAAACTAATCTAAGACCACATTGAGAACCTCCACATTAGTGAGAATTCAAGTCATACGTACAAGCTGGACATCTTTGATGATATTACTATGACTACTCATCACATCCTAGTATAGACGTGAATCAGTAGGAATGTTTATACATGACAATGTACATCAAATGCTGTGTTAACTACCACTGGGAGTGGCAAAACCAACAGCAGTAACCATTCAGGTGGTGTCCACCTGAGTCTAAGCGGCACTGGTCACCTGATCTGCCCAGCATGCACCCCAAGAGGGTGACTCGTGTTGATTAGATCCACCTGGTTTAGATAAGCCTCCTCATAATACCTGTGGCACTTCATTTAACACAGGACTTTATAAAATAGACAGGAGGTTTAGTTATAAATGACCCAACTCTGTGGAATGCATTTGATATCTCTTGGTATGTGGTTAAGGTAAAAATCCACATAGAAGAACAATTTAAATTCACTACCAGTATTAACTAGTTGTGGGGAAGATAGAGGTATTGGGTTAGCTTGGAGTCTTCCCAGCAGGCCAATAGGCTCTGAGGAACAGATGTTTCCGGGGAATAAGTGGTTGCCAGAGCAGCAGGGGGATCGCCCCAAAATGGAAAACCAGAAAACAAAATGGCTGAATGAAGATCATTCTCATAGCAAAGTAAGAGAAGTCAAGAGACTAGAATCAGGTAGTAAATGTACAAAATGCCCAATAAATCAGTTCAATAAACACAGGCACAAAAGTGAATGCAGGAATGACCATTGAGTAACTAAGCTAAGGCAGGTTAGCTGAACTTTTGTAGGGACAAAGGAAGAATTGGGGTCAGTTAGCCAGAATGGGGGCTGGGCTGAACTGGAAGGAGGAAGCTCTTTGTGGACCAAGGGAAATGCTTAGTTTCATCCAACTAAAACCCCAAAGCTGGTTCGGCCTGACAGGAGGGTGCTGCATACCTCTGGGTCCCTGCAGTCATTGCCCCCAGGGTCAGCTTTGGGTCCTTCTTCCTGAGCGTGCTGACCTTCACCAACAGCGGCACCAACAGCGGCTAAGGCCACCATGCTCCTGGCTGGGTCCAGGGCCTTTGTAAGGTTGCCAGGTTCTTAGTCCACTCTGTCTCGTTTTGGTGCACACTGGCCAGTCCCTTCCAGTACCAAAGAGGATACAGAAATCACAGAGCACTCCCAGGGTCCATTCGTAATTGTGTTTGCTTTCACTACATTGGCTTCAGCCACTTATATTCCTGTTTGCTGCTTTAGAAATCAGTGAACTGTAGCTTATGTAAAAACCATGATGAAAATGTAAGACAACTATAAATTTTTATGAAAAGACACAGAAGAAAATCTGGATAAAGGCTTTCCTGGTGGAGAAGCTACAATAATATTTCAAAGATCCTTGGAGAAATAGGTGAATAGATTAATGAAACAAGTGAAAATCCAGAAACAGACTCATGTGCATATGGAAAGTTCATGAATAATAAATGTGGCATTTCTAATCAGTGCCAAAAAGACAAATTACTTGAAGTGCTAGGACAATTGCTTATCCAGTTGCAGAAAAGTAGCTCCATCCCTGCCTTAAGCTCAGGTGGCCATGGTGGACAGAGAGGCCTATCCGGGACAACAGCGAGATCATTGTGTACCGGCACCAGTCTGCACTATGTGAGCACCTGCTACTGAAACAGGTAAGACTAATCTAAGATTGGGGCCTCTGCCACTTGTAGTACCAAGGACTGAGCTCGTTGAGGAAGGCCTCAGAGAACTTAGAACAGTGGTTCTCAACCTGTGGGTCATGACCCCTTTGGGGGTCGAATGACCCTTTCACAGGGGTCGCCTAAGACCATCAGAAAACACATATATAATTGCATATTGTTTTTGTGATTAATCACTATGCTTTAATTATGTTCAATTTGTAACAATGAAATTGGGGGTCACTACAACATGAGGAACTGTATTAAAGGGTCGCAGCATTAGGAAGGTTGAGAACCACTGACTTAGAATAATGCTCAGAAAAAATACTCACCTAGTCAAGGGAACTGATCAATCTTCCCATTAGAAGCACGCTTATAATATCTGGAAGTCTTGGTTCAGGTTATTGTAAGGCCTCCTTAATGATTATTGAAGAAATGATATAAACTAGGAGTCACTACCTGCTGCTGGTCAAATAGGGCCCTTGGCCTGTTTTTGTAAGTAAGTTCACTGGGATGCAGGTACGCTCCTTGTTTAAGTACTGTCCACGGCTGCTTTCCCACAACAAGCAGGAAAGAGCCCGTGGTCCGCAAAGCCCAAGGTATTTACTATCTGTCCCGTTATATGAAAAGTTTGCAAGAACTAACATCATAGCAGAAAAGCAAGGTAGCCTCGTGGAAAAAGCTCTGAGCTGGCAAACAGGGAACCAATCTGGTCTCTAGAACCAGATCTGCGCCCATGAACTAACCCACCAGCCAGATGAAAACTTGCCTTTAACTTCCTCAGGCCCCAGTTTCTTCATTTCTAATAATGGCATTGGAATACAATTTTTTTTTTTACATCTAAATACTATAATTCCAGAATGGTCTCAATGAGTTGAAAAGTGGACATCTTACGTGAAACTCATTCATTACTCGCTCTTGTATTTCATTTTAAAGGCTTTATCTTATTTTTGAAGAGCAAAACTGTTTTTTTAAGATTTATTGTGAAGAAAAGAATTTAGAAGATAGAAATCTTCAAATCTCAGCACAAGTGAGAAATAAAATTGCGCCTCTCGTTTCTCAAGGCTTTTATTTGAACTCTTCACACACACCAGTAATCTGACGCTTTGCCATAGAGAGACAAGCGCGTGTATTGGCATTTTTGCTGTGTGTGAGAATTTAATCTTGTACAACCCGCTATGTTTTTCAGGCCCTTTAACTAATAGGCTTTTATCACCTTCTGATTGCCTGATTTTCTCTTAATTGCTTTATGACAATACAATTTATTTTGATCACTCGCACCCTGTGGTTTCACTTCCTAATGAGGACTTCATGAATTTATGTGTACAACTATGCAGCGGCTTCATTTTCCAATCCCTCTCCTTCCCCGTAAATGGCGCAGTAGAACTGAAGTAAGGTACAGAGCCATGGGGTGCCCGTCAGGCTTTCCTGTGTGAGGAAGTGTTTGCACACCAAGTTTCCACTCTCCCAGGAAGCCTGGGCTCCTGTGCACTCCTGCTGCGTAAGCTCCACATGGTTCTCTGAGCGTTTACATATACACACACGCTGTGTATGAAGAGGACAATCTGGCCCAAGGCCATTAGGAGGTGCAAAGGCCCTGCTGGCCTGTGATTTGGACCTTATCTCCCTGGGTAGTGCTTTGTGCTGAGATTTGAAGATTTCTGCCTCCTAAATTCTTTTCTTGCCTTCACAATAAGTCTTTCAAAACAGTTTTGTTCTTTGAAAAAAAAAAAAAAGATACATCCTTTAAATTGAAATGCAAGAACATGTAATGAATTTCACATAGATTTCCACTGTGTCGTGCTTATTAGATTTTTAATTTGGATAAATAGAAGAGTTCATTGTTTTGAAAATAATAAGTTCAGAACTGATTTTCAAAGTCGCCATTTTTTTTCTTCATAAATTCTAGAGTTAAAGTTTCTAGCAAGCCATTTTATCAGTATAAACATACTTTGGGTTTACTCAGTTCAAGAAGAACGCATTGTGCATGTCTAGTAGTGATTCAGTTTGAGGGGTGAAAGATTTACAGACAGTGAAATCTACTAAGATGAGGTAGCATTGGACAGGGTGACCTTACATATTCCTACAACACAAAGTTGTTTAGGGAAAGTATTTTAATGATTTGACAATAGCTACCATTTCTTGAGAATCTACCTTGTGTCAGGTACTTTATATACCATTTATTAGCTCTTCAAGCAGATTTAATAAAATAATAAGCTTCATTCCCATTTATAAACTGCATTGGCCAAGGGAACATGAATGATGTATGGCAGAGCGAGGGTTCATGATCAGTATGTTTTGACCTCAAAACCCTGGTCTTATGAATGTCCACTTGGTCTTTCTTTCAAAGCACTTTCTCCTTTATTAAAGTGTTCATTTGATCAGCAGGGCAGGCATGCTGCTCCCCTTGTTGTAAATGAAAACTGGGGAATAAGTGTTCTCGCCCAAGTTTATAAGTGATAGAGTCAAAGGAGCCAGGCTTCCTGATCTCTGGCCTAGTGCTTTTTTTGTAAATTTTTTTTTAATCAAACTGGAAAGTTTAGTGGAAAGCATGCTCATGGACCAGTCAAAGGACCTGTGCTCTCACAAATCTTAGCACAGCAACCAACAGATGACAGGAGTCCTCTGGCATCACGTCGGTAATCAACTCTATGGCCTTAACCAAGTGACTTAACTTCTTTAGGCCTCCTCATCCTCATCTGTGTACATGGTGGGGTTGAACTAGATGGTTTATAAGGCTTCTTTCAGATCTGGGGCCTGTCAGTCTATGACCCAGTGTAGAATGGCCATGACAGGGTGGCCTCAGTTTGCTTAGATCATAGAACAGAAGGAATCGTTTTATTTAAATTTACAGCCAGAATGGTGCTTGGAACCATTAGGTCTATGCTTGTAATTTTCTAATGAATTTGGGCCATGTAGACACATAATTCAGATAACTCATTGAAGAGGTTTAAAATAATGATAAAATGAGATAACTGATGCTCTTTAGAAAGTGAAACATGTTGCTTCAAGAGCTAAAGAATTATATTTAGTTTTAATTTGAATAAACAGAAGTTATGTCATTTTCCTGTTTTGTCCTATTTGTAATAGGACATTATACTGAAAACTCCTATTCTTTTTTAAACTCCTCCCTCTGGATCATGTTGACTTTCACGTACATTTCCCACCACCTCTACAACAGAGGATGGGGCAGGTGCATCGATGAGGGCTATTGATTATGCTCTTAGCTTAGCCCCAATTATAATTACTGCTCACTTTTATTGAGTGCTTATTATATTCTAGTAGTCTTTCCACTTAGCTCACTTCATCTAATCTCCACAACAATCCCGAGAAGTGAGTACTATTGTCACCTTCTTATTAATGAGGTCTTTAAAGCCTTAAACTTAAGAGTCTGAGTAACCTTCTCACCCTCACTCAGGCCAGCAAACTGTAAAACCAGAACTTGAACCCAGAAAGTTGGCCTCTGGAGAGCATGCTTGTAAGTGCAGTAGGCACCAAGCTTGCAGCTCTCAGGAACCCGGTGCAGGAGCCCTAGGGAAGAGCATGGTCAAGGCAGGCTGAGGCCTCTGGACTCAAGTAGCTTACCAGCTAGTGGGGGGAAAGACTCACTCAGGTCTTTGTAAGGAAAATGAAAGGGAAGCATGGGGGACATGTGCTTCAGTGTGAGGGCTGGGCCACAAAGTGATGGGCAGGCAGTGGGGAGGAGCAGGTAGACAGGGGCTAATGGCTCCAGGCTACAGTAACGCCACCGAGAGGGCTGGAGGTTAGATGGGGGCCCAGAAGGGTGTCCCTTTGGTATCACTGAAGTCCTCAACAATGACTCAGAGTACAGGAAAAGGCAAAATTATGTTTAATGGGCAAATTTTTAAAAGTGCTAGCACATTTTAGGAAAATAGCAGTAGTTGCCATTTATTGAGCCCCCACAAAGTGCCCAGTACTGATCTAAACACCCCCAAAATGTGTTAACAGTCCTAAGACCCAGGTACCATTAAACCCTCAGGTGACCTGTGAGAAACTGAAGCACTGAGGACAGAGCTTCCTTGCTGGTGAGTGACAGAGTTGGGATTTGAACCTAGGGAGTCTGAAACACAGCTTTCCCTGCTAATTATCAGTTTTTGTAAAGTTTTCTTTTTCTTTTTTATCCTCAACTGAGGATAAGTTCCTTGGTTTTAGAGAGAAAAAGGGAAAGAGAGAGAGAGAGAGAGAGAGAGAGAGAGAGAGAGAAGCAAGAGAAACATCAGTTGGTTGCTCCCCGACTGAAAAAATCAAACTCAAAACCTAAGTACGTGCCCTGAGTTGGAATTGAACCTGAAACCTTTCAGGACAGGCAAGGATGCTCCAACCAACTGAGCCACTGGCCAGGGCTATAAAGTTTTCATTCAGCTAGGATGACTACATCCCCCCCAGAGTCAACCTTTCTGGATTACTACGCCATTTATTTATTTGTACTTTGAGTTTATAAAGCCATCGGGTCACACACTGATGAAATTGTTTCTGACTTTATGAACACATACATGTTCTCAGACACCAATAGAGTCACTCCAACTTTCACCACCGCAGTTTGGACAGATTTAAAGGGGAAGCAATCATATAACAATATTAGAGATATTTTGGTGTAGAAGCAATAAAGTCACATTATTGCTGAAAAGAAGTGAAATGTCTATTTCCTGTGAAACACATACCCCTGAATATATTCCCCGTTTGCAAATCTGCGGTTGAAGAGCAGTGAAATACAATACCGAATACCACATTAAAACCAAACCATAATGACCCGTGTTTGGTTCGTAGAAGAAATTGGTGCTGTTATCAGTCAGAAATGATAAATAATGCAGGGAAAGCTTCGAGATTCTACCCTTTCGAGTCGCGGGCTCAGATCTGAAGCAGTAAAACGGGCCCCCTGGCCTGCCCCATCGAGCCAAGCGATAATGAGACTGGCTTGCAGCCACAGCTGTGGGTTACCCCAGTCCCCAAACCCACAAGTCACCGCCACAGCTTTTCTCCTGCCTGAAGGCAGCCTTCAATTTCAGAAGGGCACGGAATCAAACAGAAAGCAATTAGTGTGGCAGAACCTTGAAAAGAAACCAAGAGTCAGGATCTAGAAGTTTTTCACAGAAAGCCAGGATTTTCTTATTTGCAGGGAGAAACAAGAACAATTAAAAGTTCCAAATCATGTACACTGCCTTTCAAGTCGGGTTTGGTGAAACATAAATAAATTTCCTATCAGAGCCTGAGCCCGAGTCCGGCGCTGTTGTTGTTTTAGGGAACACTGCTTTCATCTTTGAGGAGGATGTCATAAAAGCACATTTCAAAAAATTACCATTGGCACCCAGTTTCCTATTTGATTACATGTTGGCACCCGGCCCTGCCAGTAATACAGAGCCCCTATCTGCATCCCTGTGACTGGGAGATCATCAGATATACTACCCACCTTGCACCACTCCTACCCCCTACTCTGAAACTATCTTAAACTGCGGAAGCAACAAGAAATAATTGAAAATATTTAAGAAAGCCGGTACTTTCCATTTTCGTTCACCTCAGGCAAAGTCATTAGGCCCCTGAAACGACACAGAGCTCTCCGAGGCAGAAGCACCAGATACCAATTACAAGCTGAGGAGTAAATGCCATAATTAACCAGACTTACGCTTTAATCTAAAACAAGTCCAAAATCTTGCTGGATAAAGAAAAAAGTAAAGTAAAACTCCATAATTATAATAAATTGGTGTATGGTGGGTAGATTTCTCCAACTATCAAACCAACAAAGATAGTTGTGTCTTGGGGATACTAGTCAAGTGTTTTACAATTAACCTTTAACTCGGAATAAAGACCTCACATTAGCAAATATACAAGCAATTGTACACTTGAACCTCAGAGAATTATCCACATCGGTGGCACCCGCCCCACAGCAATTTCAAATGGATTGTTAAAACAAGATTATATATCCTTTTCATAATCGCCATTTGGATAAAATGGCTCATGCGTATTTTTCTGACATACGCATTTCCCTGGTTCCCTTTGTTCCTTGCAGATGAGTTGATGGCTAAATATATTCCATATTTTTCCTACATTCTCTTTTATGCTTTCTCTGGAACTCTGTTAATTTTAATAAATTTCTTTTTGGAAAGCAATACTATATGTATTGGCTCTTCTTCGAGACACCAATAGAGTCACATTTGTGCTCTTTGGCAGCCTTCTAGAATAGGTGTAAAAATGTGTCACATTCATATCCTTAAGGGCTTGTTTTTCTTTGTCTTTGTGATGATAGGTGTGTACATTTAGAGGAAGACAACGAGGAGAGGAGGAGGGGACAGAGGGAAAGAAATGCAAAACCATTCTCTGGTAATTTTAAGAGCTTCTACCAGGATCAGGGCAAATGAAAAGGAGAAAATAGATGGATAGGCGAAGGGCTTTGTGATCATAAAATGAGTGTGTCAAGGTTAAAGTATTCCTCTAATCCCAGGCTGCAGGAGGAAAGCTACTGCTAATAACGTCCTCTTATGCAGTCTTATTCACTAGCTTGCTCTTGACAAATGAAAACAGGAGTGCAGTCTGGAGACCAATTACAAATCACCCTTCTGATTCCTTTAATCCCTTTGTTTCCATTTCTGATCAAAATAAATTTTTTTAGACAGTAAAAGGAAAGAACTTATAAACAGCCTAAATCTTCAGCTTAATAGAAAGGCCTTGGCTGGAGTTGTTTCTCCACTCACTGACCCCTTCCCCATCTGTCTTATGGTGCGGAGGGAGCATTTGCTCCCAAAGTCAAGTCAAGGCAGTGATGGGAGCACAGCAATGTCTGCATTACCCATGTGACTGCTGAGGTCACTAGGTGACCCAAGTAACCTAAAAGCAAAATCTCGCTCGAAGACCTGCTCAACTAAGAACCAATGGGAAGAAACCTTCCATTACTGTTACTATTTCCAATGATGAGGATGACAGTAACTAACATTTACTCAGTACTCATATGCGCCAGGCAATGTGCTCAGCAGTTTACACTTATTCTCATAGCAGCCTGATGGGGGTGAGTACTATACAGTATTTTTTTCAAGGAGGACAAGTGTGGAGATAATTAGCCTAACGTCACACAGCCAGGGCATGGTGGAGCAGAGACTTCAGATCTTGGGGGATACATAGTAGGCCTCAAATTTCAAGAGCTGCCTTAACATCACTGAGCCTCTCAGGGTTCCAGAGGCCTAACCATGATATCCACTCTCTTATCAGATATGTCCCATCCCTGACCCAGTGAGAAAGGCTTCTCACCTGGCTGCACCTACCTGGTCCTCAACCTAATGGGTTTTACCACCCTTCCTGCTTGTGAAATTATTCAAACAAGCCAATCACATCCTCCTATAGGAGTCAGGCGTCACCACACTCTCTTGTTTTTATAAAGCCTGCCTCCCATAGCCCCTTCCGGTTCATTCTGCTCCCAAGAACTACTGTCCGTTTCACCTGTTCAGTGTTGGGTGTCATGTATTCAGCCACCTTGTACTATTTAGAGCTGAAGATCTCACCTTCACCAACAATGTGAATAGGAAATGGTCAGAACAGACAAGTGACTGGAATCCCTACTTATCTACTGCATGTACCGTCTCTGAAGTTGGCCAGAAAGAAGGAGGGCCTACTCAACAGGGAGGCTCTCTGGTAGCAAGCATGACCTTTCTTTCCTAGGTGCGCTCTCTCCTTCACCCCCTACCTTTCTGCTTGGGAACAAAATCATTCCTAAGAAACAAAGAGGCCCGCAGGAGAGCTGCTGGATGGCTGGTCAGTCTGATGTGATGAGAACTGGGGCCATTGAGCTGGCAGCTGAAGGCTCTGAACCAACTGCATCATGAGGCCATGTGCCCTTTGAAGTAAACAAGGTCATTTCTCTGGGCAGATCTATTGCTAAACTGGGAGATCCATAGTGAGTGGCATCCTCCCTTGCTCTTATCCAGAGAAAGAAGCCACCACAATGTAGAGAATGACTCCCACAAGTAGGTCTTTTTCACCCATGTGGGTGACCTGAGGACTTAAACAGCTGAGTTGAAACCCAGGTGTGTCCTAGATTCTGTAGCTGTGAGCAAAGTCAAGACTTTGGAGAGTCACATAGTGGAAAGAATATGATCTGGGTTCAAGTCTCAGCTTGAGCATTTATTGGCTAAGTGAATGAACAGTTGCTTAATGTTTCTGAGCCTTGGTAATTTCAGCTGTAAGGTAGATGAAGTATAGGCTATGGTGAAGAGTAAGTGGGATAATGAATGTCAAGGACCGGGCACATACTGAGGACATAATAAGGGAAGGGGAGGAATCAGGAAGTCTCTCACTCTTTTTTTTTTTTTTTCCCCCATTCTAGGTTCTACCTAAGACTCTGTTCCTGGCTGATAGACAGTAAACAGCAAATCACTGTTCGTATGTGGCAGTGATCAAGTTCTAAGAGTCGCATGGTTCAAAGACCAGAAAGGCAAATTCCCTCCCTCTCATAAGTTTTGGGCAATATCTATGTCATAAAAACTCTTTTTCTAAAATTCAGCTTAGGGCTAGAGGAGTTTTGTTTTGTGATATGTTTTTGGTGATTGCTACTTGTATATGACGGGTCCTATTTGTGTTTGTTAGTTTAGGAGAGGAATAACTTGTTTTCAGGAGAGAGATGTTTTGGGTTGAAGGGTAGGGGTCCCCTGGCAGCATATTGATGGGTCATTTGCATATCTTAACATGCTGTGCCACCTTTTAAATAATGGTGTGACCTTGAACAAATCACCACTTTCTTAGTCCTCAGTTTTCTCAAGTATTGGGTTAGATATGCTGTAAATTGAATGCCAACTCATTCTTAATCATATTATTATAATTGTCTCAAGTTCATAAGGAATGTTTCTCTACACTGTACAATGTGGATTTAGAGTATTTGATTTCCAGATATTGGAGTTTCTGAACTTTTTGCTTTCAGTTACTTGTTGGTGAACTTTTTCTCACAGGCCAAATTTACCCTACCCACTCCCATTCCCACTTCCACGTGGTCTTGAACCCACCTTACCAAATTTGAACTGACAATACTTTTGCTGAGTCTCTCATCTTGCCCAGATTCTTGATGAGGATTGAACTTCCTTTGAAAGAATACATTTTAGTTGGCTGCTTTCCCTTGATAGCTTCAAGGATATTCTAAGTGTTTGGAGACCATCCAAAGCTTCATGGTGGTTGCAGGGACTAGCACAGTCTTTCTCCCTGCTGCTTTAGAATAATGTAGGTACTGCCAGTGACTCACCCCAGCAGCTTGGAAAAGCCAAAAGCTGAGTCTGTGTAGCCAAAGCTGGATCAAGCCATTTCCTCTGAACAGGGAGTGCCCCAACAAGAAGAGCAGGTGCTATGAATACCTCTGAAACAACTCTCAGGCGGAGAGCATGGCCTTCTGAGCTCCATCATTTCTCTAAATATTTCTCTTGATATCACCCTGGAGAATCAGTGCCGCTTTCTTTAAGCAGGGTGCTCCTGGAGTGCTGGCCTCTCCCCCATTCCCTCTTTCAGTCATGTGTTCCATCCTGAAGCCTCTCTGACCTAGAGCACACCATCGGTCAGGTAAACTGCTTATATGACAAGGCCAGGGAATCGCAAAGTACAGGTGACTCAGCGACTAGCGTTACAAGCACAAAGCCTCATGTTACTCAATTAGTTTGGCACGTGTTGAAAGCTTTTGGTTTCACTCAACAAACAAACAGCCCTTGCTCTCTCTGTTTCCTTCTCCCAATTGTCCCTCCCATCTCAAACTCCAGTCTTTTGTACTGGTATTCACTATCCAGCCTTTTTTCTTGCTGTTTTCTGTCTTTCACCCAAGGCTGTATTTTTGTTTCCTGGAAACACAAGGGCATATTATGTCAGTCCACTTAGCTTCAGAGCAAACCCTTCTTCTGGAAGACCTCTTGCACCCTGAATCTTCCTTCCAAAATTTGCCCCGCAGTGTCTCATTGGTTTGGATTCGGAATAGTCTTGGATTCTGGTGAGCTCCATCTCAGTCTTGTCATACTTGGTCTTTCCAGGTCACTCCGTTTACTCTTTTTCTTACCCAATGGTCCTTTGAAAACCCCCCGTTTTCACCTTTACTCCTTGCATTAGCAGCTGGCCCCTATTTCCATGTGTATGGGCATCCAAGGACCCCATCCGGCCTGACATGCCCTGGAAATGTGGTGTATCTCACAGCCTTTACAAACTTAGACCTACACACATCCCAGCTTCCTGCCAGTCTGGGTCCCTAAAGTCTTCTGAAGAAGTAAGAGTTAAGTTTTACTACAGAATTCAGAGGAGGGGGCATGAAAATATCTAACACAAAATTTAAAGAGCAAGAACCATCCATTCATTTATTCACTCCTTCACTTATACCTGAAAGCATCATTCATTCATTCAGCTCTATCCCAGATCCATGCCAGACTCTGGGAAGCAAAGGTGCCCAGGAACTCAAGTCCAACAGGGGAGACAGACAGGCTTTGGGGTCAACCATGTGGTAAGTGCTCTATAGATAAAGGGCCAGTGTGTTCCCAGTGGGAAGAATAAGGAATTCTGTGTAGGAGGGACCATTTAATGGAGTCTTAAAAAAAATAAAGCAAGAAAAAGAAAATATAAAACATGTTATAATTGGAGGGACTGGGGGGTGATTTATACATATAAACTTTTTAAATTTTTTCTACCTGTCCACATGTATTATTTTAATTAAGAAAAAAAATTGTTTATAAAGTAAAAGTCAACCCTAAATCACCCATTAATGCCATGAGGGAGAGGCTAGGGTGTGGCCTCCTGCTCTGTTATCTCTTTCCATTTCTCAATAGTCTAGTGCATTTATTTGTCCTTTCCTTTACTCACCCATTTTCTGTCATTTCTTTTAATGTCTGAGGTGAATTCAGTTCGTGTTTGCTGAATATTCATGTGCTCTTCTCTGTTTCCCAGGATCTCTCCAGAATTGGGTTTTTACAATATATCTGTGAACAGAAATAGCATGTGTCATGTCCAGGGTGAGGCACTTAAAAACCAGAGTGCCTTCTCCATCCCTCTTACCCAGCAACCTTGGAAGCCACATGTGGAAAGAACAGAATCATGAGGTGGCAAGAACCTGGATTCTTGAGTCTCTGGCAGGAGATGAGTCCCTGCCAGATGGCATTGGACTTGGTGTGAGAGAGAAACAAGCTTGCACTGTGTTGAGCTCCTGAAATTTGTGGGTTCATTTGTTACCACAGCATCATCTAGGCTAACCCAACTAATTAGTCTATCTCCACTGCTTTTTGCAAAGCTAGCATCTTGATAAGATATAACAATCATCTTCCACCTGTTCCCTCCTACATTTCTTTCACTCCTCTATTTAAATTGATTTTACAGTTTGGTGTTCTTACCAAGTTAGTCAGTGAACCAAGATGCAGATGGTAATATACTTGTGCAAATATGTGTCAGCTTCCCAATGTGTACCCCTTACATACTGGTTCCAGGCAAAAAAAATAAGGACCTTTTAGGTCAATTCCCTCTGCCTGAACCCGGAGTCCTTGTATGCTGTGGAGTATCATTCCCTCAGCCCCACAACTGGAAGGCCTCCTGGGTGAAGACTGTGGAATGCAGATTCAGTCCCAGGATAGACTACTGACCATGTGTGACAAATTAGAGACAGTAGGTGACACAGTTATATTCACACCTATTCCCTATCTGTTCCTGCCGCATCCTTTTCCATATACCTGCATCGCACTGAAATTCCCTTAATCAAATTGAAATTCCATAAGAATCTCTATTGATAGTTAGGTTTCAAAGCTTTATAGTTACTCTGCTCATATTTTCTTTAGCCACATTTTTCATATGTGTATATACATATATACATATATATGTGTGTGTGTGTGTGTGTGTGTGTGTAAACATTTCTTACAGTAAGTAAGGAACACTCGACTGGTACTGACTCTAGAAACTACAGAGGAGAGTCCATTGGAATCTCTATAACACTGTTTTTAGAAAGACAGGAATCAGCATTGGCCCTCACACCGCATCGGATCAGGACCAACTGTGAATTCTCTGTTTTGTCCAGCCTTAAGTCAGTAACCCTACAGAGAAAAGCCTGACCCGGGGTTTGGAAGGGTGGTTGGAAGCTAGGAAAATGGGAACTAGAAAAATTCAGAAGGGTGATGGAACTGGAGAGTGGTGGCAGACCATAAACAAGCCAATGACCAGGCAGAAAAGATAGAGAAACTGCAGGAAATATCTGCAAACAAACAAACAAACAAAAAAAAAAAAACCTAACAGTGAAATTGCAACCATCACATAGAATGCTACGAAGAGTCCCAGGATACATTGGGAGCTATGTGTATGACATGCCCCCAATGCCAAGTGTAATGACACTGACCTCAGTGGCCACACAGAAAATGTGGCGGGAGTAACCTAATCAAACGATTAGATTAGTTGTTGTTTAGAAAATGAACCTCAAAACCCATAATGGGTGGCTCAACTGAAAAAAAAAGAAAAGAAAAAACTTTACCTCCTGCTACTCCATAAATAATCACCACCCATGTGAAACTAAACAGGAAATGAAAAAGCGTGGTTCATCCCTGGAGAGATGCCATGGGTGTGCATTGTCAGAGCTGCCGTTAAACATGGATCATTGACTCGTGGCCAGGTGCCCTGGTTGGTTACCATGCCCTCAGGGACAGAAAATAAGGTACAGTACCTGACTGCGATCTGACTTTTAGCACTTAACAAGCTGACTGGAATCCACGTGGGAGGTAAACTATTGTCTCTGAGCAACAACTTTCATCACCCTATCTGATGTCTGCTTTAGTTTTGTATTGTGTTTTTGAAGCTGAACATTGTTTTAATTAGGATTTGGTGGGAATTTGTTCCCACTAAATCACGGGCCAATTTTTCCTCCTACAGTACAATCTTTGACTTTGATATACCAGTGGATATATTTGTCTTGTGTGAAACACTATTTAGATTTGATAAGTTCTTCCTTCCTAACTTCCTTTCAAGTAATAATAGCAGTTATGGGTATTGAATGTTTTCTATCTGACAGGTCCTGTCCTAAGCTCTTTGCATGGATTATCTTGTTTTATTCTTTACTAAAGCTCTACTAACCAAATGCTATACTCCTTATTTTTCAAACGAGACAACTAAGTTTGAGAGTTTAAGTGACTTGCCCAGTGTCATGCCACTAGGAAATATTTGCTTTGAGGTCTTTGCAACTTAAAATCTTCAAAATTGGGGATATGGAGTACTTCCTAAGAGCTGCCAGCATAGAATTTCTGTCTATATTCCACTCCTAACACTTAGCGTTTGCTTCCTCTCTGAGGTAAGTCGAAGTTGTGTGGACTCCCCCACCTGCCATTCCACCACTTATTAGTGTCATCAATACCCCCAAATGGTCCCATCTGAACTCTGGGCCTAGATAGCCACAGCTGGGAGAACAAGCCAGCAGTGCTATTTGCTGAATGCATCCTTGATTGCTACTCTGTTTGGAATCAGGCTAATTCTTTGCTGATGACTTTGACCTAGAACTTTGAATGCCTTTGTTAATTCAGTTCTTGGCAGAGTATTCTAACTGCCCACCTGTGGAATTCCTGGCTCCTAGAAATACTTTAGGATGTCTAGAAATGGATAATGCCTTGTGTCGTAGTAAATACCCTCATCCATGGAATATTAAAATCCATGAATTTTGCTCAAGCTCTCCTTCACTCTTAACATACTCAGGGGTATTAGCTATTGAAGCCAGGCTTACCCTTCCCCCCAACTTCTTTTATTGTCCATGTGTGTTTAACGTAACATTTTTAATGATAAATGATCATCAGTAAGACTACACATTTTCGTGAATTTTTACATATCCAACCAAAAACAAAGAGACATGAGAAATATAGTCATAAAATGCAGTCTAATAAAAAAGTAATACAGCCCTGACCAGTGTGGCTCAGTTGGTTGAAGTATGCATCCTATGCACTGAAAGGTCATGGGTTTGATTCCCAGTCAGGGCACATATTTAGGTTGTAGGTTTGATTCCCACCCCAGTCAGGGTGCATGCAGGAGGCAGTGGATGTTTTTCTTTCACACTGATGTCTCTCTCCTTTTCCCCTCTCTCTATAAATCAATGAAAACATATCCTCGGGTGAGGATTACAAAAAACAAACTCCCAGGTGAAACAGTGTGTAGCTGTTCCATAAGAGACACAGAGTCTACTAAGGCTCTGGCCTAGCCGTCTGGGAGACAGCTATGTAACCATCTTCCCTGCTAGAGGTGGTTTTAAAATATGTCTGTAAATTGATACTCCTCTTAAAGAGGTGGAGCTTAATTCCCCGAATTCCCTGAATCAAGGGAGAAGCCAGCCACCATGTTGTAAGGGCACTCAAGCAGCCCAGTGGAGAGGTTTACAGGGTGAAGAATGCAGGCCTTTGAATGCCAACAGCCAGCAGAAACTTGCCAGGCATGTTAGTGAACCACCTTGGAAAGACATCATCCAACCCCAGTCAAACCTTCAGGTGACTGCAGCAGCCCTGAGCGGCATCGTGACTGCAACTTCACGGAAAACTCTGAGCCAGAACCAACCTGCTAAGTCACTCCCAACGTTTGACCCAGAGAGACTGAATGATATAATAAATGTTTCTTGTTTTTAGTTGCTAAATTTTGAGGTAATTTTAATCCAGCAAAAAATACATAACACAGCCAGGGGAAAAGGAGACATATGTACTATTTGTAATACTTTAAGCAATAAAATAAAATTTTAAAAAATACGTAACACACTATAACACTGGGCCACCCTACTCCTCACCATCACCTCACCAAGACCACCTGTCAATGGTGAACTTCCCCAGCAACTCCGAGCCATTTGTGAGTGCTGCAAGACTCTCTTTTTCAAGGTGAGATCACAGTGACCATGGGTAACCATGCTGTTATGATGGTCCTCACACTAGGCAGGCACCCAGAGGGGTATCTTAGTGCCTGCACGAGATATCCCACAGCCCAGCTGCCTGGGAGCTATAGACCAGCCACAACATAGATACACATCAAGGCACCTGGTGAAAATGCACCAGGACAATTTTCTGTGTTCTTTGACCTTTGCACGACATTTAGCTCATCCCTACCCTTCTCCTGAACCTGTTTTTACTCTCCTCAGCCTCCACCCTAAAACAAAGTCCACCCTCAAAAACAGGGCTGCTTAGAAGCACACATACGTCCATGCCAATTTCTACTCCTGACAGAATTCTCCTTCTCCCCCAGGCATTTCTCCTGCCTACAATGTCCTCAGACCCACAGCTACACTTGCCTCTGATTATGATCTCACCCCACCTCTGATATGATCTATACACCTCATTCCTCTTGGCCTCTCCAAACACAGTCCCACCATCCAGCCCCCTACATTTCTTGGCACATAGTGCTCTGGAGGGAATATTTCAATGCACTTCTATACAGCTCCTTCCACGCCTCCCCCACCCCCATCCCCCCTACCCCATCCCCCCCACCCCCATCCCCCACCCCCCTCCATCCCCCCCACCACTACCCCCCCACCCCCACCCCAGGAAGCACTAGAGAAAGCATTATGGCAGTTCTGGTCAACTGTAGAAAGAACTACTGCAGATTCGTGGCCTTGGTGAAGAAATTCTGCTCTAGTTGGTTCAGCAAGAATAACAGTAGAGTAATAATGCTTAACTTCCTTTTTGACACCATTATTTTCAGTTAAATTCCTTCAACTTGAAGTTCTTTAAGATTTATAAGGTAAGAAGTTAGTTTCAACTCACTGGATCCCCCAAGTTGCTCTAAAATGAACACCTAAGTATCAACATTAATCAAACGCCTCATGCTTTTTTCCAGTGCACGAGTGGAAACAAAGGTTACTTTATTCCCAGAGGTCGCCACCCGCCCCCACCCCCCACCCCACCCCCCACCCCCGCCCACTCCCCACACACACACACCATGCTCTTGCCTGGTCTGAAATCAGACTCGTGTTCTAACAAGGAGCGATTAAGTGCAGACTTGTGTGTTAGCAGGATGTGTTTAAGGCAGCCGGGAGCATTCTCTCCCCATTACGTTGAAAGGTCTGAATCAGAAAAGAAGAAAAAGAAAAAAAAACAAAAAAAAAACTGATTTCTTGTCTTGACACACGTGTCACGTATTGTTATACGGATCCATCCATGTAACTACATGATACTTTGAGCCTTGTATAAATAACTTGTCAGGGATTTTTTTTTTTTTTTTTACTATAAAATGTGCTGTTTCCAACACAAGGGTGTCTGACCGGAGGCTCCTTGTGTCCAACTCTTCCACTTGGCTGTCAAAGGCGAACTTCTCCCCCTGCAACACACTCACTTCTTACATATTCTTCTCCACCGCACCTCCCCCTAACTGCCTTCTACCCCAAGCAGATAAGCCGGGTATTTCAAAAGGGGCCTTGCTATTGAGAGGATAACTGGAAGCACACCAGCTTGCATGTGGGGCTACTAGGCTTCACTCCTTTTAGTAACAGACAAAGGAGGAGTCTACTAACGATGTTTACCCACCTCGGCTTGTGTTTGTCTAATGTTTGAAAGGGGTTTTGTTATCCTTAGACATTCCTGAACAATCGCGCTTTCTCGGAACATCAATCACAGGGAAGGAGAGGTGAGGGTCAGAATGGGGGAAGGGGCCCAGAAAGCAAGGCTTTCCAGCCAGTCCTCCCTGCTTGTTCAGCACCATCTAGTGGGGGATTCCATTGCGACGTGAGGCCTGAGAAAGCTCAGCGTGGTCTGCAGGCGAGGAAGAAGAGGAACTTGTCATCCGCACACATGTTGACAGCAGCCAGTCACTCACTGTTCACCTGGTGTGGATTACACACATTTTGACTCACCACAACAAATACTTAATCTCACATTGTCTCTAACCTGAGATGAACTCCTTAACTCTCTTTTGATGTGTGGGCAGGGAATGCAAATAATATAATCAAAGCAAGCCATGCCTGGGAGAAATCAGAGGACATTTCATGCAACACTGTTCTAATGTGGTCCTTTATTATAGTTTGATTATCTTTAAAGCCACATTATGGTAAAGTACACTGGTATAGAAATATTCTAGGCGATTGGTAATTTAAGCATCATAAGTTTTAATATCATTTTCAGAGGAACACAAAAGAAAACTAAACTCAGAGTTGTTTATAGTATTATGAACATCGTGTGCTCTACAAAGTCCTCAGGAACGATTGTGATACATGGGACTGTCTGCCCCCACTTGGAATGCCCCCATTCCTGTTACGTTCTTGTGTCCTCTTTTCCATAGCTTTTCTTCCTTCTTATTTACATCCACAGCAGTTCAATCTTCCTGTAACCATGTTTTTTAACTTGTTTACTTATTTTAAACCTAATGGTAGGCAATTATATAACTAAATTTAATAGAAGCATGTCTAAACCAAGAGTGAGATTCTCTTTGGCTCATCTATGGGTAAAATACACCTTTTTTAACTAATGGGATTTGGGATAACACTTTTGACTGTCTTTTTCTACTTTATCTTGAACTATCAAGTGCCTTCCAAAAAACTGAGGTGACTGAATGAATTACCTTCATATAAGTTAAGTGCAATAGACTTTGGTATACTATTGTTTAAGGGACATTTACCGAAATATATGTTTACATAGAAAACATGAAGGCCCAATTCAATTGGTACAACAATCTAAGGAAACACCCTATTAGATGCTCCCAATAGTCCTGAGTATGTCAATTTCATTTCATGACTAATTTTAAGTTTTTCCTTTTGAAACCAAGCAGGGATAAAAGAGAGGTTACTGGACATTTTTCTTACTTTCTACTCAGTCTCAAACTCCTTTTGATAAGACAGTATGGCCATTGATACAAGCTAAGAAGATCGTTTATTATCCACTAGAGGCCTGGTGCACAAAAGTCATGCACAGGTGCAGTCCCAGGCCTAGCCAGCAATCAAAGTATGACCATCTGGTGTGGAAGGTCAGGTCCCAGCTGACCTCTGGGCCTTGGGCAGCACCTGGGCCTCCTCACGTCCCTCTCCGCCTGAGTCACGGCGCCTAAGTTCCCACGCGGAAATGCAGTGAGCGCTACCGGACACCGCAGGCTGGGGCGCATCATGGGCCTCTGGGCCGCCCAGCAGCATCCACATGGAAGCTAGGCGGACAGCACGCTCTCTCCCAGCCGGCCTCGCAGACCGGCTCCTGCGTGAACCCACGGGGAGCCCAACTGGCCCCTGTGGTCCCTGTGGCTGGGGCTGGGCTCACCTGGAAGAGGCCACATGGGTGCGGGGCGGGCTCCTTGCAGGCACCCGGCACCTGAACAAGAGTGGGCAGACACCCCAAATTCTCACCGTACCTCCATCCCTGTCACCCTTACCCCCAAGTAGCCAGCGAGAGGTTGTAACCCCCCGCCTGGGTGCTGCAGGAGGTTGGTTGCCACCTAGTTGGTTGCCCTGGGCCTAGTCCTGATCAGGCAATCAGGGCCTGCCGGCCTCTGGTCACTGTCTACGAAGTGATTGATCAGGGCGATTGGCCCCCACTCATATCTGCGTTGGCCTGGCGCCACCCACTCACCTGCTCCACCATCTTGCTGCAGTTCCACTCTCATCGGGGCCCATCAGGGCCAGCAGCACCTCCACTGCTGCCAACGCCACATTGCCGATGCCCGCATGTCCTGTGCCACCCCCTGGTGGTCAGTGCACATCATAGCGAGCAGTTGAACTCCTGGTAGAACAATTTGCCTATTAGGCTTTTATTATATAGGATGGCATTCTAATCCAATTTGGGCATGGCAAGTAGGCCCCTAGAAGGTGATAATAGTTGTATGTTGTCTCAACTTACAGATTAGAACCTTGGTTTAAAAATGATGTTAAGAGGCCAAGATCATGAATGTGATTCTCCTCCCCAGGGCAGTCCTGCTCTGTGAAATCTAATGCTTACACCAATTGGAGAGTTCTCTTTAAGAAATAGAACACACACCCTGGCCATTAGCTCAGTTGGTTAGAGCATCAACCCGATATGCCAAGTTGGCGGGGTTTCCCCGGTCAGACACATATAAGTATCAAGCAATGAATGCATAAATAGGTGGAACAACAAATTTGATATTTCTCTTTCTCCTTCCTCTCTCACTCTAAAATCAATTTAGAAAATAGAACACAACGTTACAACTAGGTAAGAAAGTAAATATTTAAGAATCATTTCAAAGAAATGATAAACACTATAAACATCACAAAACCCAGATTAACAGGAAGTGTTTATTAATGAACTAGGGGCTCAGTGCACGAATTCGTGCACCTTGAAAGGAACTGTGGGCCACGAGGCTGCGGTGGGCAGCCGGGCATGTCTCAGCCCATCCTCTGTGACCCTGCCCTTCTCCTTCCACCCTGGCCCCCAGTCCCCTGTCTGACAGTGCAGCAGGTGCAAGCAGGGCCGGCACCATCAGCGAGTGTGAGCTGCAGCTACTGCCCCAATCTCCCCTCAGGAGCAGGGGGAGGTAGAGAAGCCCTCAGGGGCGATCAGGGCTGGCAGCTGACGCTCACAACTGCTGATGGCATCAAGCGATCAGGACTGGCACTGGGCACCGGCAGCAGGTGCGAGTGGCTGCTCTGGTGCCAGCTGCGGATGCATGTGGGGCTGGTGTGGGCAGTGGGTGCAAGCAGCGGCTGTGGCACTGGCAGCGGGTGCAAGCAGGACTGTTGCAGGCAGCAGCTGTGAGAGGCGGCTGCCAGCCCCAATCTCCCCTCAGGAGCAGGGGGAGGTGGAGAAGCCCTCAGGGGTGATTGGGGTTGGCAGCCGCCACTCACACCCGCTGACAGTGCCAAGCAATTGAGTCCAGCGCCAGGTGACGGCAGCAGGTGCGAGTGGGGACGGCGCTGGCAGTGGGTGCAGACTCCAGGCAGGACCGCAGCATGCAGGAGCAAAGAATTTTCAGTAACCACCAGAGGCTTGCCCTGATGACAGCGATCAGTTGTTCAGTTGTTCCGCCATTCGGTCTATTTGCATATTAGGGTTTTTTATATATAGACTAGAGGCCCGGTGCACAAAAATTTGTGCACTGGCGGGGGGGTGTCCCTCAGCCCCACTTGTGCCCTCTCACAGTCAGGGACCCCTCGGGAGATAACGACCTGCTGGCTTAGGCCCACTCCCGGGTGGCAGAGGGCACGCCCAATCCCTAGGTGCCTGCCCCGCAGCTCCTGGTCGGGCTCAGAGCAGGGCCGATTGGGGAGTTGGGGCACCGCCCCCTGTCATGCACAGAGCAGGGTGGATCAGGAGGTTGCAATGCCACCCTCAGTCACGCTCAGGGTAGGGCCGATTGGGGGGTTGGGGCGCCACCGCCTGTCACACTCAAGGCAGGGTCGATGGGGAGGTTGCTAAGTTCCTAGTGCTCTGAGGATAGAGTTTTTCACTATAAGTTGTTCTTTTGAGTGGCTTTGAGTGTGAGGCAGTACCCAGGGCTTTGTGTTTTGTTCTCTTTCTAGGGTAGGCTTGGGTGGTAGACATATCATGTTTGGGTCTGGGTTTTGTCACTCATTCTCCATGTGACTTTGGAAAAATCAGTAACCTCTCCAGGTAGTTTACTTGTCTATGACATGAAAATATTAATTGGGTCTATCACATACCTTTGTTATGGGGCTTGAATGAGAGTAAATGGCATGCCTTTGCACAGCTGACACATTCTGGCACTTTATACGAGCTAGCAATCATTATCATTATCACTTTTATTATTCTTATTTGGTTGGGAGTATGAAGTTTTTATATTGGCTTTTGTTTTTTATGAGAGTTTTATTTCCCTTAAGAGCTAATGTTGGGTCAAGATATTATCTTGTTGGGCTTTCCCATTTATTGCTCAACACTCTGAGAGAGGTTTTGATGCACAGATTGTTTAACAAAGAGTGGTGCACAGGCAGATGTGTATGTGTATGCACGGATGTGATTTCTTGTATTCAATGTATCTTTTAAAATTGTACCTATCTGTAAGGGGCCAGAAGAATAATGAAAATGGCCTAGAAATTTAAAAATTAACTTTTGGAGCATTTCTCACAATAGTCTATTTTGGAAGTGTCGATGTATGTAACATATTCCAACATTCATCTTATTAACTTGGATAAGTCACTTAGCTTCCTGGTGAGCTCCTCTCGTGTGAAATGGTGATAAGAAGATTTATGAAATAAGATTTATTAAGTGACATTCATTCAACATGTTTATTAGGTGCAGCAAAGAATAAGATAGGCATGATTCTAGCCTGTGTGGAGCTTACAGCCTAATAATAGGAATAACAAACTTTGAGTAGTGTAATGACTGTTATAAAGGCAGGGACAATGGGAGTGAACAGCAGGTTAATATACTCTGGTCTGAGGAAGTGGCATTTGGATTTATATGAGTTAAAGGTTATTATGGAAAAAGGATTGGCCAACAGGGTAGGAATTGGTTACACAGAGTAAGTCACCCATTCGTTAATGCATTTATTCAACAAATAACCAGCAAGATGGACAAATCTGTGCCTTCATGGAGTACACAGCGGGCACTTAGAGTTAAGGCTCTTCCGTAAGCCTCAGGTTTCCATACCCATTACCTCAGCTCTCTACAAGTCTTATCTATTCTAACAGCTCTCCCCACTTGGCCCATCTGCTACACAGCTATGAAAGTTATCATCCAAAAACACTTATCTTTTAATGCTCTACAGGATTGTCTGTTCTTAGAGCATTTATTGGAAGAAATTTCATCCAACTGTTGCACAGAATCCTAAAAATTAGGCCTGTTTCTTTGTGGGTTGGTTACTGTTGGCCACACTACACCCTATATTTAGAATTCTCCACCATGAGGCTACAAGTTTTCTGAGCTTTTCGGTTTGATCTTATAACAGTAAACTGAACTCTAATGTGTTAGCTCTGACAGGGATGAAAATACAGTTCTGAAATGTCTGGACCAAAGATTTGATAATTTATGGGGTCAATAGGTTTCCATATGGGGTGACAAATGATGCAACAGATAAGCCAGGATTAGGCTGCATCAGCGGGACACACAATGAAATAGAGGCAATTGGCTCTACAGCAGCTTTAGCTTGCTAAAGCAGAGTCCCAGATTAATTCCTTCAATCCCTAGGCCAGATTCAGTCTAGATCAGAACAGTTTTACAGCATAGAGAACATTACTTAATGTAGAAATTTTTGTTTTGTTAATCCTTACTTGAGGATATTTTTTTCATTGATTTTTAAAAAGAGAGAGAAAGAAACATTGATCTGAGAGAGACACATTGATTGGTTGCCTCCTGCACATGCCCTAACCAGGGCCAGCATCAAATCTGCAACCCAGGTAGGTGCTCTTGACCAGGAATTGAACCCATGACCCTTCCATGCATGGGCCAATGCTCTATCCACTGAGAAACACTGGCCAGAGCTAGAATTTTATTCTTTATTTCCAGTATTCAGTTGCTGTTGTGATGCATTGAAAGTGCATATCCCAGTATAAGATGTGACCCAAAACTTTTTTCTACTATCCTTTAAAAATCTTTTGAAACCCTATCCTAACAGCCTTGGGGGCTGGTGCTGACTTAGAATCAATATCTGACTAAATCTGTGACCATCATATTTCAATGTAACTTTTGTAGGTTGTGTAAGATTTTATTTGGAGCAAAGAAAATGGTTTATCTCCTTTCATTTTGTTTTTCCTGATTGCATTTTTTTTCTTTTTTCTAGGTCTGAGCCAGGCTTTCCTTTTTCTGAGCTTTTCCCTCATGGCTGTGTGTCCACCATGCTCTCTACGACAGTATTCATTAGTGTATTCCTCACCACCACCATCTTTGCATAATTCTCACCATGTCCTTCTCTAACGTCCAGAATCCTGCTGGAGCTCTAAGGGTGGAAAAGCCTCTTCACATGCGACCAGAGAGGTCATCTGCCTGCAGAAAGCACTTTCCATCTTGAGGAAAGATTATACCCTGGGCTTATTCTTCCTTCTCAGGGATATTTGTGTCTTAACTCAACCAGAGAGATTATTTAAATTACTTTATTTGTGGCAGGTCACACAAGGGAGTAAGGGAATGGTCGTTGGGTTGGTTTTCCAACACACTTTTGGCTGTGGAAACTTAGCTTCCTTCCCCATCAGAGAGGAAGCTTGTGGGTCTACCATCATTTCATGTGGTGTCATGCTGTCAGAGTTTTAAAGCACCTGCTCATACAGACCTGGCTGCATCTTCACTTCTTCTCCAGGACACTCTCTTGGATCTCTTCCTACGCTACCGGCCACTCCAAAAAAGTCTCCTTTGCTGCTTCCTCTTCATGTTCCCAACCTCTAATATCCAAGGACCTGAGATTGTAGCCCTGGAGTGTCTTCTGTACTGTATCTGCACAACATTCCCTCTCTGATCTCAACTTCTCCTCTGACTTTAAATACTACCTGAAAGCAGATGTTCCCAAGTTTGTTTCTATCCTGAGCCACCTTCTAAACTCCAGACATCTCCTCTTAGATGTCTACTACACATCTAAAATGTAACATGTCCAAAACTGAACTCCTGATTTTTCTCCATAAATGTGCTTTCCCTGTAATTTCCCATCTCAGTTAATGAAAAATTCACTTTTCTAGTTAAAGAAAAAGCTTGTAGTCATCTTGAATGTTCTTTATCACATTCAACATCTAGTCCATCAGCAAATACTTTTTGCTTCTACTTTTAATATCTATTCATAATCTAACCACTTCCCTTTTTTAAAGAAGAGTTTATTTATTTTTAGACAGAGAGGAAAGGAGAAGAGGAAAACTTTGATGTGAGAATATAACATTAATTAGCTGCCTCCTGCACGCTCCTTACCGAGAATTGAACCAGCAATCTCTTGGTGCACAGAACGACACTCAACCAACTGAGTCCCACTGGCCAGGGCTCTAACCACTTCTTACCACCTCCACCACCACCTTAGGGAAAGCCACATCATCTCTTTTCTAGAATTTCAGAATAGCCCTCTAATTGGACTCTCTGGTATTCTTTTTTACCTTCTATAATATACTCTCCACAAAAGGAACTATCCTTTTAAAAATGTAAGTCAAATCATATCACCTCTCTGTCTATAACCCTCAAGAACATCCCATCTCACTCATGAAAATAAAATCCAACATTCTTACCATTGTATATAGCCTAGGAAGCCCCCTGAACTTTGTTCCTTTGATACCATTCTTATTCTGCTAGTCCTCTCACCACTTACCCAACTCCAGTGGGCGGTGACTTATCCATTAGGCAGTAGACCCAAAACATCACAAAACTTTTAAAACAAAATTTTTAATTTCTTTTATAAACAGGAGAAAAATAGGTTTAAGTTAAAGACAGTATTTTAACATATACTATTAATACAGGATAGGGGCAAAAAGTAGGTTTACAGTTGTGAGTATGCAAAACACAGAATTTATTCTTGTATTATTATTTATTAATTTTGTTAATTATTGTAGTCTTTTCCATGCAAACAACTGTAAACCTACTTGTAACCTACACTGTCTATTTGTCTTTATACCAACACAGCCATAAAATACAATTTTTAGTATTTTTTTTTAAGTAAAAGAAGAAACCACCCTGGCTGGTGTGGCTCAGTTAGTTGAAGTATCATCCTGTACACCAAAAGAAGGCCAGTTCGATTTCTGGTCAGGGCACATACCCAGGTTTCACGTTTGATCCCTGGTAGGGGTACATCTGGGAAGTAACCAATTGATGTTTCTCTCTCACATTATGCTTCTCTCTCTCCCTTCCTCTCTTTGAAAATCAATAAAATTTAAAGTCTAGTTAAAAGAAAAATAAATAGGTAGATAAAGAAATAGAGAGATAACGAAATAAATAAATAAAGGAACCCACAAAGGCAAAAGTTCCTAAGGCCCATGAAAATCCCAATGTGATTCTGGGAAAAGTGTAAGCAGAATCCAGGCAGAGCTGGAAAAGTCTTACCATTTCATAAAGCAGGACAGCTAAGGAATTGTTCCCTGCTTTTTGATTTGTATCTCCCACTAGATCCCATTTGTCATTGTTCAGTGACTGCTTTTCTTCCCAAATGAGTTCAGAATCCCACTTCACACAAGGACGGCCTGTTATCAACTGAATGGAATCCCTCCTTCAGGACTTGAGACAGAGCCCCCTGCACCTTCCTTAATTAAGTATCTCCACTGCCTCCTAGGTAAAGTGAGAAAAAAGCAAAAGGAAATGACCCTAAAGGAACCAAAGGGGGAAGACCATGAGACTTGGAGCTCAGCCTACCTGACTGACTCTTCAGCTGTTAAAAGAAAATAGTCCTTACTATTATGTAGGCTCAAATTCCTTTAATTAAGAACACAGACTTTATATTTTCAAACTCAACATTTATATGACTGTTTTTGGTCTTTCCTTTTGTAAAGCTTTTTCTATCCTCTTGCATCTCAACGAAGGTGAAAGGTTTACCTTTAATTTCCTCCTCCAATAATTACAACTTTTAAATAGGGTAAGCTATCCGTTATTGCTGTTACAACCTGGAATTACTTATAAATCTAGCCAGACCAGTACCTTTACAAGAGATCAGAGAAGTGGCTGAAACACCCTCTCTGGCGTTAGCTAAGAAGAAAAATTTTGGTAGGGAGGTGTAAGAGCATAATAAATTCGTTTTTGGGAAATCAGTTTTATATGTAATATGCATGTATGAAAATTTACCCATGGTGCATAGCTGCAAAGCAATCCTAACTTGAGCTTTTACTTCCATTTTATTTTCTGTAAAACTAGGCTCTTTCTAGATCACTTTTTAATTCTGGTCTATTTACTTGCTTTTGCATCCATTCCAGTGTTTTGGAATAAATTACAGAAAGATACCTGAATATTCACCACTGAACACCACTAAAAAAAAAAAATAGTTCATGACCCTGGTTTGGTGGCTCAGTTGGTTAGAGTGTCATCCTGTATACCAAAAGACTGTGGGTTCAATTCCAGGTCAGGGAACATACATAGATTGAAGGTTCAATCCCCAATTGGATTAGGGCATGTACTGGAGGCAACCAATTGATATTCCTCTCACAGGTATGTTTCTCTCTCTCTCTCAAATCATTTTTTTTAAAAAACAAAACATATCCTCAGGTGAGGATTAAATACATATGTTTATATGTATATGTACATGTATTATTATTTATATCAGTTCTTGGAGAATGTTCCTATCTGGATGCCCATGAATGAAATAATTGAACTCTCAAAGTTCTTTTCATGTCCTTAATTTGATGAAGCAATTCACCAAGCAGCACATTTATATTTCATAGCTCATTTACATATTTGCCTTTCTTAGTGTTCCTTTTCTGACTAAGTTTCCTCCCAATTAATACCACTTCCAACTGGTGAGACTTCAGACAAGGGGTTTCTCGGCCCTGCCTGCACAATAGAATCATCTGAGGAGCTTTAGAAAGCGCTGAAGGCCTGGTCCCGCCCTAGAGCCTCTGGATCAATGCATTCTGAGTACGTATGCGCAGCTTGCTTATTTTAGTTACCAAGTCATCAAAGCAGATTATAAAGGAGGGGGGAAAGCCATTTTTCCTTCTGCTTGGCTATCTTGACAGCTAACAAATTATTTTTACACTCCCCCCCTCCACCCCCAAAATGCAACCCAAGAAAACTTTACTTTTAGTAAATAAAACAGGTTCACTCTCAAGGGGTGGTTGGCCCTTTAAACAGCATAGCAATGTACAGAAGGATGGGTGGGTCTGCATACCCTTCATATAAATGTCAACACCTACTTTGGGTACCAAAATAAATATTGTTAATATTGCCTCATTCTGGACTGTTTAAACATGCACTATATCAGCTCGTCTGTCTATCCTGATGTAATAGCATGAAAGTTTCCAGCAGCTCATACTGTTTTTTCCCTAGACATTAATTCGTTACATGTATTCCACCTCTGAAAAATTACATCAGGAAAAGGCTGAAGATGTAATACTGTCCAGTACAGTATTCCTGTGGGGTTAAGACCCAAATCTTTGTTAAAGAAGATCCTGCAGTTTTCCACATAGATACTAGCTAACCCAGCCCGTGGTCCCTAGGTTCTTCCTGGTCTCCAGCAATCTAGGTTTACTATCCCCTGCTGCCATTTTCCAGGAATTCTCGGAGTCATTGATGGCTGTGACTGTTCTCTTCATCTTAGTTCTCAGAAAGAGGTAGCTGGGGCAAAGGAATGAGGGCGGAGTTCCTTTTACCTCCATCATATTCTTCTTCCAGGCCACTAATGTGTGGGTTGAAGGCAGCCCAACAGGGAACCTTTTTGTCCCCCATGCCTTCTGGGTCCGAGGCTGGGAATCCCATGGGTCCACATCACTAACCACCAGCGGTGCCTCCTCGGCTCCAACCTTTTGCTCCCAGGTTTCAACATAGACTGCGGCAGCATAAATAGGCTTTCTTATCTGAACTAGGACATTTTAAAATATGGTTTAGGTGGGTTGAGAGGAGAGAGGAAAAAACGGAGTAAAAACCCCAGTAAAATGTCTTATGAAGCTAGATTTTCAAAATTACACTGCAGTGTTTTTCTCCCTTTGGCACTCTTCCCCCAGCTGGTATAAAATAAGTAACAACAGCCTCCTTTGTCGTCTCTCTCCTCTGTGTGTAGCCCTCGGTCTGTGAAAGGAAGTTTACCCCTCTGTGAGGTGAATGCCAGGAATCATTGGAGGATGATTTCCCAGAAGTCCCTCAGGAAGCTGACCTGTGGCGCCGGTTTGTAAAGAAAGGAGTACAGGGCACTTTATGTCACTCTGAGAGCCCACACTGACCTTTGATATAGAAACAGGACAGGTAGGACTATTATGCCGATGCCATGCATTCTAATGAGAAGTCTAACCTTACATCTGACCACTCGCCGGCCCCTCATGGTACAATCAAGAGTCTACATCGGTTTAATACAGAACCACGAACTCTTCAAATGCTAAAGAAGCCGCCCCAGGCCCCCCTTTCCGTCTGGTTCTCTCACAAGCGCAGACATGCTCAGTGGCTTCTAGGGTCACCCAGTGACACAGGCTTAGAAGCAAGTATCTTCTTTGGTCCTCTCGGTGCTAATTCATTCCCCCAAACGACTCCTTTTTCTGGGAAACAGACATTTTAAATTGTAAGCTTCTAGAAGACAGAGCCTGTGTGTTTCAACCTGAATGGTAAAATACCCAACTCAAAGCAATGGAAAATACCAACCTGACAGACAAGAGCCCTTGAATCTTGACTTGACTGGGCCAGTCGCTCTAGCCAGTCATCTGGTAAAATGAGGGCACTCTGTTACATGAAATCCAAGGTCTTTTCAGCTCTAGGTTTGTGCACTGAAGAAACGTTTGTCAATGAGCGTGAACTGCCATTTGTCATTGTTCACCATCCATGGCCCTTCCCTTGGTGGCACCACTACCTCCTACTCTTTCTCTGCCCTGCCCCGCACACCCAGCTGTTTCACAGGCCCCTGCCCAGCCCTGACAGTATAACTGGTCCTGTTTTTATTGCCTTTTTTCAAGGCTATGTGACTTGATCGCTAGTGTGTGTTTTGGCTATGTTTTCTCACTCTCTAGAGATCAAAACCACTGTCATCTTCTAGATCAGCAGTTCTCAACCTGTGGGTCACGACCCCTTTGGGGGTCAAACGACCCTTTCACAGGGGTCACCTAGACCATTGGAAAACACATATATAATTACATATTGTTTTTGTGATTAATCACTATGCTTTAATTATGTTCAATTTGTAACAATGAAATTGGGGGTCACCACAACATGAGGAACTGTATTAAAGGGTCACAGCATTAGGAAGGTTGAGAACCACTGTTCTACATTTACATGCAGAACCCCCAGCAGTGGTATACAGACCTCGAGAAAGGGCTGTTCTTCTGGAGGGAAGGGATGAAATGGTGCTGTTGTGCTGGAGACCCATTCCAGCATGACAGCAGGGCTGCATCTGGGAATGGCTAAAGGCATTTCCCCAAACCTGAAAAGGGATGATTGCTTGGCTGCCAGACAGCTCAGGGCATCTTAATCTACATGTTATTGCCTCCTACTGGCCAAACACCTGAACAGCTGTAGGCTAATTCCCCCATTCTGACAATGCTTGTGTATACCCTTTGAAGTGTATATCTCTGCCTCACCTCAGGACAAATCCTATCTAATAATAGACAAACATGGTAATTGACCGTACCTTCGCTACACCTCCCATTGGCTAATCGGCGAGATATGCAAATTAACCGCCAACAAAGATGGCGGTTAATTTGCATATGTAGGCGCGAAGCTGCTGAGCGAAGACTGAAGGCGGCTCCGGCTGGAGCGAAGGCCTGGATCCCGGGTGCCGGAGGAAAACCGGTGCCGGCAGCCAGGGGAAGGGAAGGCCTATTGCACGAATCTTTTTGTGCAACAGCCCTCTAGTTGTGTTAATAAAAAGCATGGGGTCCTGAGACGAGGAGACCTTGAGACCTTAGACTTAAGACCTTAGATCTTAGCTCCTTCAGCTAGGCTCCTCTGACCCCCAATGCCTTTCAAAATTATGCTTCGTCTCCGGACTCCTATTTAATCTATGCACAGCTTTCTCCAGATTTGCTGAACCCTTCTAGATGCTGGGACAAGAACCCCAGCAATGTTGTACTTCTCCATCCATGTTTTTGGAGCCCTTGAAAGAGCAGCACGTTTGTTATTTAAAAGGTTATGATATTCAAAGAGAAAAAAAAATATCGTCAGGGTACAGTAGCTGCACTGGATTTTGCTTCAAAGGCAGGAAATAGTGTGGCCAACCTGAAAATAAAATATGCTTCTCCTAGCAGCTAAGCCTGTGAGACTCCCCGTCTGGTGGCAGGAACAGCGTTGCACACATAATATGGACACACCAATGCTTGTTCTTTATCCAGAGATTTAAAATTTTTTCTCCTATGTTTTAGTTCCACAAAATGATTCCAAATTGCAAAAGAATTTGCTCCAATGTTTCAACCATTTTTGTTCCTCTGATTTTTTTTTTTGCCCCCAGCAGACATTACCCAGTACACTCTCAGGGAAAGGAAAGCTCCTAGTACATCAACTTTCTGATGCCTCAGGAGCCCACTCTTCTTAGAGAATATTCTAAATGGGTCACTTCTCTCTTCTGGCCTCACAACAAACACCATCCCCACACTTGCCCTCTGTCCTATTTTCAGAATTGAACGACCAACTCAGTTCCGGGAGGCTCTGACTATCCAGTTAAGGTCACGGTTAGTACAGAAAAGCAGTGGTCTTTGTTCCCCCAAAGGCTAGTTGTGAATCCCCACCTCCACCCTTCCTCCTTTTCCTTTCCCCTCTTCTTTTTTAAAGGGGCTGTGTTATGAAGGACCTGGCCACACACAGAGAATATTACAGGAATACAACCTGGAAAAGAGCACCCAGTTATGAAAGATTAAACTTCTCTTTATTTTGCTCCCTGAATTCTCCACCCCCTCCAAGAAAACACCAACGTCAACAGATTTGAGGTCCACGTTATCTTCAGCTGTAAAGGCTGCTGAGCCAACACAGCAGCCTTCTCTCCTGCTGCCTAGAGGTTTCAAAAGGAGCTACTGTGAAGAAACAGCTCCCTCTTTGGCCTCGTGGGCAGCTTTCTTAGAGGAAACATTGAACTGGAATCAGCCAGATAAAGAACCCGGTACATTATCGAGTCCTGTATAAGTGACCTCTATAAGATCAGGAGTTCTTCCATGCCAACTACAGAGAGGATGGGCAAGAATAGGAAAGTAAGAATGTCAGCACCAGAATACTACACTCTGCTTTTAGAAGTAGTGATTTTTAAAAAGAAGAAGGAGAAGAAGAAGAAAGTCCCATGAATCTGTCCATATCTTCAGTCAACCCCAACCTGGGAACTTCAGTGGGATTTGGCCTGAGGATAGATTGCCACATTAGACATTGATTCAGTTAAAGTGCAGCCCATTTCAAGGTGTCACCCACTAATTTATTGACTGCAAATAGGAATTTTGCCCAAGGCCAGAACTCACAATTGGTCCCAGGTGACCTAAATGGATTTCCACAAGTGGCTGGGGAAAGGGAGTCTTTCTTTAGGATGTGTCTCCTTTGGCCCACTCTCTTTCTTTATCTCCCTCCCCCACCCCCACCCCCACCCCCATCATATTGATAACAGAGCACTCAAAGAGCTTCATTAGTGGATGGCATACAAACAGCTGCTCAAAGGCTTTGTGACTGCTGGTATAGACTATGTAATGACTCTATAATGACTATGCTTTCTAATCGTGACATCATTCCTTTTTCTTTCTTTCCTGTCTCATGTATTCAATATGTTCTTTTCATTTTTTGTTTGAGTTTTCTTAAAAAGATGATATTCTTACAGGATGGCTCCTTGTATAATGCTGAAAGTCTTGTTTTATGCATGTTTTCATGTAAATACAAAGTGGCTATTATTTTTTATTGCTGAAATATATATTTAACATGCAAGCTACAAAAGAAGGAAAAGATATTAAAGTGTTTTGGGGGGGGGAGGAGATGCCATACGTAGCATTCTTCATCAATAGTTAATCATCAAGACTGGAAAACTAATACTTGTTTTATGCAGCTGGGAAATGGGCTGATGTTTTGCTAAGATTAAAGAATAACTCTTCCCTTCTCTTCAATTTTGAGGCAATTTTTCAGACCTTCTGTGGCACATGGCTGCATTCAAGCTGCCCTTGTGAGGGCAGAGCTAGAAACTAAATTATTTCTACCTTATGGAAACAAACTATCACATAGGTGCACAAGGAGGCATGTTTACAGATGCTCTGTGCAGCATTTGTTTTCAGGAATTATAAAGAAACAATTAACAACCTGGAAAACACATCCTTGTAAACAATAGGGGATTGGCTAAATAAATTATGACTTATCTATGCCACAAAACACTATAAAACGGCTTAAAAGAATAAAGTGGAACTTAACTACTAATAAGGACACCTCTTTAAGACATAGCAATATACAAATCTCATACTGAACCTTTATACATTATTGATGGAAATGTAAATTGGTCCACACACTATGGAAAAGCATATGGAGTTTCCTCAAAAAATTCAAAATAAATCTACCATAGGATCCAGCAACATATCCAAAGGAAATGAAAACAGGATTTCAATGAGATATGTGCACTCCCATGTTTATTGTAGCATTATTCACAATAGCCAAGATGCGGAAACAACACAAATGCACATAATTTGCCCATCAAATGCCCACAGAATAAAACGGTGGTTACCAGGGAATGGGAGGCAGTGAGGAGGGGATAAGAGTGATGATGGAATGCTTAACTACAGCAAGACTGCGCACAAAGACCACTAGGGGGTGCACCAAGAAAGCATAAAAAATGCGGAGACAAAGAAACAGGACAAAACTATCAAGGGAGGATATTGAGTTCAGAACCACACTTTTAAGGTCTCTCAAGAACTGTCTAGGAGCCGCCGATAAACTTATTGAGATCTACAAGAAATCTAATGAGACCCTCGATGCTGTGATAAAGAACCAACTAGAAATTAAGCATACATAGACTGAAATAAAGAATATTATACAGACTCCCAACACCAGACCAGTGGAGTGCAAGAATCAAGTCAAAGATTTGAAATGCGAAGAAGCAAAAAACACCCAACCAGAAAAGCAAAATGAAAAAAGAACCCGAAAATATGAAGATAGTGTAAGGAGCCTCTGGGACAGCTTCAAACGTACCAACATCAGAATTATAGGGGTACCAGAAGATGAGAGAGAGCAAGAGATTGAAAACCTATTTGAAGAAATAATGACAGAAAACTTCCCCCACCTAGTGAAAGAAATAGACTTACAGGTCCAGGAAGCGCAGAGAACCCCAAACAAAAGGAATCCAAAGAGGACCACACCAAGACACATCATCATTAAAATGCCAAGAGCAAAAGACAAAGAGAGAATCTTAAAAGCAGCAAGAGAAAGAGACTCAATTACCTACAAGGGAATATCCATATGACTGTCAGCTGATTTCTCAACAGAAACTTTGCAGGCCAGAAGGGAGTGGCAAGAAATATTCTGATGAATGCCAAGAACCTACAACCAAGATTACTTTATCCAGCAAAGCTATCATTCAGAAGTGAAGGTCAGATAAAGAGCTTCACAGATAAGGAAAAGCTAAAGGAGTTCATCACCACCAAACCAGTATTATATGAAATGCTGAAAGGTATCCTTTAAGAAGAGGAGAAAGAAGAAAAAGGTAAAGATACAAATTATGAACAACAAATATGCATCTATCAACAAATGAATCTAAGAATCAAGTGAATAAATAATCTGATGAACAGAATGAACTGGTGATTATAATGAATCAGGGACATAGAAAGGGAATGGACTGACTATTCTTGTGGGGGGCGGGGGAGATGTGGGAAGAGACTGGACAAAAATCATGCACCTATGGATGAGGACAATGGATGGGGAGTGAGGGCAGAGGGTGGGGTGGGAGCTGGAAGGAGGGGAGTTATGGGGGGAAAAAAAGAAGAACAAATGTAATAATCTGAACAATAAAGATTTAATTTTAAAAAAATACCCTTTAAGTGCCAGGCGGGTAGTTAATCACTTAAACTACAAACAATCACGCTTAAGCTACATAATCTTTACTCCCTGGAATGGAGATAAGAAACGCCCTAACCTTTGGAATAGAAATTGATAGGATTAAAATCAACTGGTATAAATACCGATGTAACAAGACAACAAAGGACAGAACTTGGCTGGAGATCCTGGACTGAACTTGGCTACAGAACCTGGCCAGGCTGCTGATCAACTGAACGCTGTCTCCGTGTCCTTTCTTCTTCGACGACTCCGTCCACACCTTTGGGAATCCCTGGACCTGCTGGGGTTGGACCCCAACAGACCACCCAACACCGAGTATTAAAAAGGAGGCAAGAGTGATGTTAGACGCAGCAAGCGCTTAGGACGCGAACGCTCCTCTTCCTTCCTCTTTCTCGACTCCATCTTGGCGGGAGCGGCACAGGCCGCAGTTCAGTAGCCGACATGCAGCTGTTTGTCCGCGCCCAGGAGCTCCACACCCTCGAGGTGACCGGCAGGGAGACGGTCTCCCAGATCAAGGCTCACGTAGCCTCCCTGGAGGACATTGCTCCGGAAGATCAAGTCGTGCTCCTGGCAGGCACACCCCTGGAGGATGAGGCTACCCTGGGCCAGTGGGGGGTGGAGGCGCTGTCCACTCTGGAAGTAGCCGCCCGCGTGCTTGGAGGTAAAGTCCACGGTTCTCTGGCCCGTGCTGGGAAAGTAAGAGGTCAGACCCCCAAGGTGGCCAAACAGGAGAAAAAGAAGAAGAAGACTGGTCGGGCCAAGCGACGGATGCAGTACAACCGGCGTTTTGTCAATGGTGTGCCCGCCTTTGGCAAGAAGAGGGGCCCCAATGCCAACTCTTAAAGCCCTTTGTCATCTGAGGCAAGCCCGGCCACAGGGCTCAGTGGCTGAGCTTTGACCTGTGAACCAGGAGGTCACCTTTTGATTCCCGGGTTGCAGGCTCGATCCCCAGTGTGGGCCGTGCAGGAGGCAGCCAATCAATGAGTCTCATCATTAATGTTTCTCTCTCTCTCTCTCTCTCTCTTCCTCTCTGAAATCAATAAAAATATTTAAATAAAAAAAAAAGAGTGATGATGTTTAAGGGTACAAACTTGCAACAAGTAATAAATCAGCCATAGAGATCTAACGCACATAATAACGAATATAGACAAAAATACTGTACTTTCATTATGTAACTAGGGGCCTGTGCACAAATTCGTGCACCTTAAAAGGAACTGTGGGCCATAGGCTGCAGTGGGCACAGGGGCGGGTCTTGGCCTATTCTCCATGCCCCTGCCCGGCCACTCCCACCATGTCCCCCAGTTCCCTGTCTGCCTACAGTCCTATTCCCGCCACTGTTGCTCCCACATGCTGATGGCACCGAGTGATTGGGGCGGCACCAGGCATCAGCAGCAGGTATGAGCAGCAGCTCCAGCATTGGCAGTGGGTGTGAACAGGGCCAGTGGCGGCAGCAGGTACAAGAGCTGGACAGGACTGTGGTACATGGGAACAAAGAATTTTCAGTAACCACCAGAGGCTCACCCCAATGACAGCGACTGGCACCCTGCGTTGGTCTGGCACCCCCAATCACCTGCTCCACCATCCTGCCTTGGCCGATGCCTGCCATGTTCTGTGCATGCCCCCTGGTGGCCAGCGCACATCATAGCGACCAATTGTTCAGTTGTTCCACCGTTTGGTCTATTTGCATATTAGCCTTTTATTATATAGGATGTGATAAATATCACTGTGTTGTCAATCAAAACATTATGTAAATATACCACAGTAACATGCTATACACCTTAAATTTATACAAATTTTTGCATGTCAAATTTATTCCATAAAAATTATTATAAACCCATACTATTTATATTAAAAACACACTTACATCCCAAAAACTCATGCTGTATAGTTTCTACCTAGAAGATCTGTAAAGGAAGCATGATAAACTGATAAAAGATTCCCTTGGGAGATTCTGGGAAAGATTTGGGATTAAGAATAATGGTGAAAGGGGAATGTAGGCTCATATGTAATATTTTTATCTTTTACAAAAAAAGTACCCATATATTATTGATATAGTTCAAACTTAAGTCATTTTAAACAGAAACAGTATTATGAGATTAAAGCATTTATTCTTTGCATTGCTATCTTAAGCTAAGCCTTAACATGACCCTGAAAATCAACTGTTCTTCTTGAGACTTACTCCTGTGGTTCTGTTCTAGTAAAGCAATGAGGGAGGGAGGGTAAACAAACTAGAATTGAACGAAATTTCAACACAGAATGAAACATCAATTATCTTCTTTCTCCACCCTTTCTTGGACCCAAGCCCACTACCTCTCAGCGGCCACCTCACCCACCCTGAGAGATACAGAATCCGGAGTGTAAGGCCCTCAGAAACCTTTGCTTCTTCCCCCCATGGTTTAAGGTGGAAGCACTGGTTTGCTTAAGTTAGAATCCATTGCTCCTGATGACTAATCCTGTCCCCTACAACCTCGTCTTACACCCTCCCTTGGGTGTGAGGTGGGGATGGGGATGCTCTTCTCTGCAAACTCCTCCTACTTATTTCAACAGCAAAAAGCTAGTGCTTTTTCAGAGCTGTCATTTTCCTTCTCGGGAGAGTGTTCTCTTTAATGGTATTTCCAGTATTCCAGTTCTACAGTTAGTTTCTTTATTATCTCTCTTTATCTCTCTCGATTTCTCTTTCTCTCGCTCTCACTTTCACTCTCTCTCTTCTCTCCTTGCTTTTCTTTGTCTCTCAAGATTTCTCTGTCTCTCTGTATTTCTGTCCCTTTCAACCTCATTCCCTCTCTCACTGTTCTCTTTATTTTCTGAAGAGTTCCTACAAAGTAAATTTTGGGATGATAAATTTCAGTAATATTAATAAAAAATAATTTTTTTAAAGCTAAGACCAGAAGGTAGATTCAGTTTTAATGAAGTGTTCTTCTTTTACCTCACTTTTATGTTGCTCCTTTTTATCTCTTCATCAAGGAAACTGTATTCCATCAAGCCTCAGGGTATAATAAATAACTTACAAGGATGCGGACTGTACATTACTCTCCTGACAGGGTGACTCACACCCCCGGTAGGTATTATCTACATTCTTTAAATGGTTTCCTGCAGGGCTAAATCTGTGCACACTTAAAAACACAAAAGCACATGAGCAGAAAGTGTCTAGAGGTGACTTGTTTGGCCCATTTTTATTTCCTTGCAAGAGGCTGCTTAGGAAATGCAACTACTTTCAAAAAGTCATGCTCAAATAAATAAAAAATTTAAAAAGACACCCCTTTCCCCCCCCCCAAAAAAAAGGCATTTCCCACTGAGGAACAGCCATCCCATGGGCACTCTCCTTGACCTGAAGCCTTCCAGGAAGGCTCGGGAGCAGCCCATCTCTCTGAGTGTCCCCGCCTCTCAGGGGCTTCAGAGAAGGAAGCTCGGTGGTCGGTGGTCGTGCTGCCTGGGAGAGGCACGGAAGGACTGCCACGTACGTCTTCGCAGCCGTGCTGAAGACACCGTTTAGCCAAGTGCTTCTCCAGAGAAGTGGTGGTTCCATAAACCGGCATTTCTCCGGTACAGAGTCCTCCCTTTGACCTTGAGCTTTTTAGCATTTTCATTTACATCTGCTGAGACACATCACCAGCATTTATCAGCCCTGCACTTGTGGGGCCTTCTCCCTTCTAAACCATGAAAGGAAGCTCTGGTAAAATTCTGATTTTTTTTTTTTGATTTTTTTTTACACCTGCCAGGCTATGACCTGTAGAAAGCTGTGAGTTCTGGCTGAAACACAAAATCAATTGCGTTTCATCGAAACCATTCTTTGATTTTCAAGGGCCTTTGATAAATCTCAGAGGGCTTTCTTCAGGCCTCAGAAGCTCAGGAGAGCAACCACACACTTTGATATTTTACTATTCCATGTAATTGAGGTGGCATTTTTATTGATCAGTTGCTCGCTGGATCAATGGGTTTACCAATCTGCTTATCTAGTCAAATAATTTGACAGGATTTCATTTAAAAATCACTGTAGTGCGTGCAGCGGGACTCCCCTTGGGCGGTGTTCATAAGTTACTGAAGTCAACATCTTATTACCAAGCCCACACACAAGTGGGGTAAAGTTCCAATCTCCCTGGGAAAATTGAGAAACTTAACATGGTCACCATTGTCGCCTTCCTGAATTCCTGCAACAGTTGGCTTCTCTACTTTCGGGGAAGGGGAAGATAGAAAATTAATCTACTTTCCACACACAAGAGCGATATTTCTGAAATACAAATTCTGTCATGCCTATACCCTGCACAAAACCCCACAGCTCTTGGTATAGAGACCAAAAGACTCACCCTGGCCCACAAGATCTTCCAAGCTCTGCCTGCTTTCTAGGCTCATCCCTTGTCCCTGCACTGCAAGCTGCCTCCTGAGCTCCTTACAGCTGAAGGAATTCACTAGCCTCCCTCTTACTTGGCTTTGAAACATGACAGCCCTTCTGTTCGGCATGCTCTTCCCCTGCTCTTCGGGGCAGTTTATTACCTCTTCCAGCCTTTTCAGGAGTTTGTGGCATTTACTCACCCTTTTGAAATTTCCTTCCGACTTTGACACTAAATTGTAAATTCCTTGAGAACGGGGATTGTGTTTTAGACACTGGTGTTTAGGTTGATTACAATATACTTCATAGCCCATTACACATGCTCCCCCTCTGGAGTGTTCATCCCTCTCTGGAAACATTGTATAATGTCTGACTTCCCAGCCAGGGAAACTCCCGTGAGAGCTTTTCTGGCCCATCCATAGCTCATAGCAAGTTTGGGGCACGTAATAGTCATTCAATAAATATTTACTTAATTAATTGTATCTGCAAAGACTAGTACAAAGTCTAGCAGGTACTTAAAATTCATTGTATCTAAGGCACCATTGATAGTGAGATATAGCACTATTTTATATGCCATTAAAAAAACAGGAAGAAAAAAAAAAAACTCCCCCAAATTGTGGCATAATGCTTATAGAAACCATGACATTTTGCTTTCTTATTACTTAGATGTTTTTTCAATAGTATAAGGGAATTATTTAGCCAAAATGCATATCCCTCTTATACCTACATAAAAAGGAAATACAAGCAATAAAAAATAATTTCAAATTCTACTCTATGAAAATATACTATGTGCCAAAATGGTGCTTGGTTCATTGATACACATTATCTCATTTAACAGTGTGAACAAATTGCCTTTCACTTTTATTTTATGTGTTTTTTGTTAATCCTCACCCAAGGATATTTATTCATTGATTTTTTAATTTTTTTTTTTTTTTTTTTTTTTTTTTTTTTTTTTTTTTTTTTTTTTTAGAGAGAGAGCAAGAGAATGGAAGGGAGGCAGAGAGACACAGAGAAAAACATCAATGTGAGAGAGACACATCGATTGATTGCCTCCTGCCCAGGCCCGGGATCAAGCCTGCAACTGAGGTACATGCCCTTGACCAGAATAGAACCTGGGACCCTTCAGATCACAGACTGACGCTCTATCCACTGAGCCAAACTGGTTAGGGCCTGAATTACCTTTTAAATTCAGTGGTCAGTGTCCATGACGTTTCCCTCAGTGTCATCTATCCCATACCTGGTGTTGGTGATGCACCATTTCTTCAAAGGGTGCTCCATATTATCTCTAGGATTTTCTTTCAAGCTATTGACACCCACCAATTTGCAAGTTTGGGGACTAATGCCTGTTGATCTTATCAAGTGTTCTATTTCAAAAGACCACAATTCACGTGTCTTCTTCAAATGGTCTTTAAAAAGTCCGTTGAGCCCTAGCTGGTTTGGCTCAGTGGATAGAGCGTCGGCCTGCGGTCTGAGGGATTCCGGGTTTGATTCCAGCCAAGGGCACATGCCCGGGTTGGGGGCTCCATCCCCAGTAGGGGGTGTGCAAGAGGCAGCCAATCAATGATTCCCTCTCATCATTGATGTTTCTCTTTCTCCCTTCCTCTCTGAAATCAATAAAAATATATTTAAGTAAATACATAAATAAAAAGTCAGTTGATAGCTCTGATAGGTGTGGCTCAGTTGGTAGAAGCTTTGTCCTGTACACTGAAAGTGTTTGATTCCCAGTCAGGGCACATACTCGGGTTGCAGGTTTGATCCCTGGTTAGGAGGCAACCAATCAATGTCTGTCTGTCTGTCTGTCTGTCTGTCTCTCTCTCTCTCTCTCTCTCATCAACTTTTAAAAAAATTTAAATAACTTCAGTTGACAGAAACGTGAAGGGGCTCAGTTACCCAACTATGCCACCAGAAATGATGGCCAGGTGGTACACCATGATTGCTCCAGCTGACAGTAATGTAAGCCATCATCAATGTTAAAACTTATCACAGTTTTGACAAAATGTGAGTAAATGTATGGCTGAATACTGATGCAAATATAATAGTATGTGCTTATTAAGCATTGTTGAATGAGTGAGACTGAGAGAGAAGTAACATATAGAAAAATTGCTCTAGGAACTTATTCCCTAAGGTAAATACAATTTCAATTTCTACTCTATGAAAATATACTATGTGCCATCCTGGTGCTTGGTCATTGATACACATTATCTCACTTAACAGTGTGGATGAAAAAGGGGGCACATACTAAACCTGACAAGCTGAGGGGAGGTCTACATGGTGGGCCTTACAAACTCAGAGCCCTAAAGTAACCACATTGGATGGTCTAAAATTAAAACTTTCTACCTAAAAGCAGTCATGTCCTAGGCTGGTATTTTCCCCTATCGAATGTCAATCTTTACCTTAACTGAGCCTGTTTACTGTCTTTTATTTCATACACTAGAGGCCCGTTGCACGAAGAGATTCGTGCAATAGGCCTTCCTTCCCCTGGTTGCTGGCACCGGTTTTCCTCCGGCACCCGGGACACAGGCCTTTCGTCCGGCTGCAGCGAGACTTGGCTTCTCCACCAAGCCTCTTCAGTCTTCAGTCTGTCTTCAGTCTTCACTCCGGCCAGAGCCTTCAGTCTTTGCTCCTTGCCTGCATATGCAAATTAACCGCCGTCTTTGTTGGGTTAATTTGCATAGTCACTCTGATTGGCTGGTGGGCATAGCAGAGTGACACCAATTTGCATGTTTCTCTTTTATTAGTGTAGATACTTTTGGAATATTAATCTCCTTTATCCAGACCCCCTCGAAGCACAACTACCCACCAGAGCAGAGACCACAAATCCTCTCATTGTCATTATTATCATGTTAATTGTTAAGTATTAACTATCCTGTACCCACCCATTTAAGAGAAGTATGTGTCTATTCTTTTTACTTTTTATCCAATCCCAGAGATCTCCCCACTTTGCTTTCTCCTCCTCCCTAATCTATCACCAATGAATTTCATGTAACCCCCTTACGACTTCCCCCTTTGATTCTGATGTATAAAATAAGTGGTAAAACTGCCATTTTCTGGAGCATTTTCTCAATCCATTGAGATTTTTTTCTCCCCAGCAATTGTCATCAGTTTAGCTCAAATAAACTCATAAATATTCTCTACAAGTTTGGACATTCCTTACATTGGCAACAATGTATATGTATGTAATATTAAGATGTTTCAGTCAGTTTCCCAAGTGAAACATAGGTTTACTTTATCTGTAATTCTGTCTCCAGAATTCTCCATTGACTTAGAAATTACTCACGTTAATATCACAATAGAAACTGATTTTCATACTTTTGCTATCAGAAAACATCTTCCTAATCATCAAGGAAATACTGAGTTCAGCAGAGTTTTACTGTCAAAAATATTCTATAATAATTCCAGAAATGTTTAATTAACTTGAAGTTTCCATGTGGTTTCGAAATCAACTGTTAAGTTGAAATCCAAGGACATGTGTTCTTAACTCAGAGATGGGACAGGTAGCTAGGAAAGTTAGTTCCAGTCTTAGTTTTGAAAAAGTCTGGAATGCTGCAAATAGTTTCAAAAGGTATCTTAAAATTGTCAAAAATAATAATGGAAACAAAATAAAATTTAATTCTCTCTGATTTAAAAATATGGGCATGCAATGTAGGGTAGGAAGAGGAGATTGGGTGTTGTACTCCAAAGCCAAGAATTACTCAGTTAGGTCAACTTACCCACATCAATGTAAGAGCAATTCTCATAAAACTAGGTGTGTGTGTGTGTGTGTGTGTGTGTGTGTGTGTGTGTGTGTTACCAAAAATAACTAATTACTTGATGCATCTTCAAGCAGAAGTGTTGTTCCAAATTCTCTGTGAATCCCCACTTCCTTCTAGCCACAGAATCTTGGGCCCCAAGTTCCCACAGGCAGCCCTGATGTTCATGCAGTCAAGCCATCCTGGTGGCATCATTCTCCAGTGTTGTTTGAAATGTGGGTGGTTGACATCTGAAGAAGTGGGGAAAGTTCCATGGTGGGCCTGACAATACTGAGGCTAATTTCTAAAGGGCAGAGTAATAAAATGCCATTCACTCACACAAGCCCCTGTGGTCTCCAGAGCAGAAGCTAGTGTGTTTTCTGCCACAGTCTTAGAAGGGCAATTAGTGGAGGGGGAGAGGGGCGGGGAAGTCTGAAACCTTGCCAGTGTGTAATTGTACCCGCTACAAAGATCAGTTGTTAGCTCGCTTCCCTGGTCACCAGGGATAATGTGGATGGTGGTCAGGCGCTTAGTGTCTGTATGGTGGGGGCCATGCTTTGGGGGTTTGTTTGTTTGTTTGTCTTTAGGATTATAGTGTGCAGCTCTCAATCGGACAGCCAGGCTAATTTACATAGCAGCACAAAATCCTGCATTCGCAAGGAGTTCCCAGCTGACATGGAAATCGCCTTTCTAATTACATGAACAGGACTTTTTGACAGGGGTTGGAGATTAGAGGGATTTATTCACCTGTGCAAGGCCAAGGCAAGAGAAGCCCAGCCTTCCTGAGAAGAAAGGAATCTACAAACCCCAGAGAGAAGAGAGAGGGCTGAATCCATCAGGGAGGCAGGGGGAGCTCCAGGCCTCCACCCCTTTCTGTCCCGTCCTCAGGGCCGACATCCCCGCAGGCACAGTGGGCACCGAGCCTAGGGAACACACACTTTTAGGGGCCCACAAATATGTTTTATTTCTTTAAAAATCAGAAGAATAAAATAAACTTTTTGGTTAAAGGACACATTTTAATATATAATACTAATATATTTGTCTTTATTCCAACAGAGTCATACAATACAATTTTTTTAAATATATTTTTATTGATTTCAGAGAGGAAGGGAGAGGGAGAGAGAGATAGAAACATCAATGATGAGAGAGAATCATTGATTGGCTGCCTCTAGATCGAGCTCACAACCTGAGCATGTGCCCTGACCGGGTATTGAACTGTGACACTTAACCACTGACCAATGCTGGTTGGGCCATACAATATAATTTTTAATTTCTTTAAAGGAGGAAGTGCCTTGTGCTCTCAAAAGTCATAGTGTGGTTCTGCCAGTTGTATTAGGATAAATGATATGAAATTGCTAATAACCAAGTGTTCTAGACCTACCAAACAGGGGAGGCTGGTCAATGGGTATAAGGCAGCGGTTCCCAACCTGTGGGTCACGACCCCTTTGGCGGTCGAATGACCCTTTCACAGGGGTCGCCTAAGACCATCTGCATATCAGATATTTACATTACGATTCATAACAGTAGCAACATTACAGTTATGAAGTAGCAACGAAAATAATTTTATGGTTGGGTCACAACATGAGGAACTGTATTTAAAGGGCCAGAAGGTTGAGAACCACTGAAGGTGTCAGTTCTGCAAGATGAGTAAGTCTGGAGATCTGCTGCACAAACCACTGCCTGTAGGTAACAATCCCTGTGCCGTACACGCAAACCTCCGTTCAGAGGGTACATCTCATGTTACGTGTTCTTACCACAGTAAAATTAAAAAACAAAAGCAGTTTGACCTAATACCTATCTCTCAGAAGACTCTTTGCTGGTGTGCAGAAAAACTCAACTGAAGCCAGACAGGCAGACAAGGTAGAGACGTGGTCTTTTTTTCCATCCCTCCTTCCTGTTTCCTCTCCCTCTTCTCCCCTCCTCCCCTCTCCTCCCCTCTCCTCCCCTCTCCTCCCCTCTCCTCCCCTCCCCTCCCCTCCCTTCTCTCCTCTCTTTACCTCTCTCTCTCCCTAACTTCCAGGACTGTTCTGATAGAACCACAGGAAGGTCCATCATCTCCAGTCCTAGGGCTCCCAAAGAACCTTGGTCTATCCTTGGCCCTCACTCTGCTCCTTCCACCCTTCACAACCATCTTTGCTATCTTTCTTTCTGACAAAAATGAGTTTCAGATGCGATCAGCAAAGCCAGCTGAACTCAAATCAGAGATACGCTGAAGCTCTGGAGTTTGGGCAGGAGGCAAGGCCCAGAGACAGACCAGCTTCTGAAGCTGTCTTGTTCTTCCCATACTCTTCCTCCACACTTAGTTACTGGTGAAAAGGGTGAGACGGAGGAGAAAAACCAAATCTACCTGTTGCCTATCCTTTACACTGTTTCCCACCATGCAGGACAAAGATTTTGATGTTAAAATCCAATAATTTGCGTTTTTCCCTTATGATTTCATCACTGACTACTCCTAGAGAAATGGATGTTATCTGGTCTAGCTTCACGAATAAGGAAGTCACCAGGGAAATAAGGTAAATAGGTAAATGAGGACATCACTTATAGCTTCACCTACCACTGTAAACTCATTAGGGCCAAGTCACACAGTTGGGGTGGATCGGGGGGGGGGGGGGGGGGGGCGGCGGATGAGGGTGGTATATTATCAATATTATCAATATAAAATTTTTTAAAAATAGGGCTCTACTCTCAAGGAACTAAAGTTTCATGGAGAAAAGTCATGTATATAAATGATAGAAGAAAATGAACATAAATAAGGAAAAGGGAAGTGCTGAATTGGGATTGCTAGAGAAGTAGCTGGTATCCATCTCCTTGGTGATGAAAGGAGTTTTAAATCTATGCCATGGTCACTGATTATGACGGATTATCTACTCTGGTCTGTGGCCTGTTGAGAAGATTCAGTGACTTCTGTTAAAACCCAGCCCAGAGGTGGTTAAACATTAAGACTCAGAGAAGTCCTGCAGGTAGGAACAGGGCACCTATCAGCCAGTGAGAAAAGGAAGGAATGACTGCCCTAGCCAGCTTGGCTCAGTGGACAGAGCATCAGCCTGGGGACTGAAGCGTCCTGGTTTTGGTTCTGGTCAAGGGCATGTACCTCACTTGCAGACTCCTCCCTGGCCCGGGCCCCGGTTGGACGGGTGCAGGAGACAACCAATCAACGTGTTTCTCTCATATTGATATATCTCTCTGTCTTTCTTCCACTCTCTCTAAAAAGCAATGGGAAAATATCTTCAGGTGATGAAGGAAGGAAGGAAGGAAGGAAGGAAGGAAGGAAGGAAGGAAGGAAGGAAGGAAGGAAGGAAGGAAGGAAGGAAGAAGGAAAGAAAGAGAGAAAGAAAGAAAGAAAGAAAGAAAGAAAGAAAGAAAGAAAGAAAGAAAGAAAGAAAGAAAGAAAGAAAGGAAGGAAGGAAGGAAGGAAGGAAGGAAGGAAGGAAGGAAGGAAGGAAGAAAGAGAAAAAGAAAGAGAGAAAGAAAGAAAGAAAGAAAGAAAGAAAGAAAGAAAGAAAGAAAGAAAGAAAGAAAGAGAGGAAGGAATTCCCATCCCACAGAGCTGTGAAGGGACAAGCAGACAGGCTCCATGAATTTGGTTGAAGGCTTTCATTTATCTGAAGAACCTTTGTTGTGTTATGGAGTTTCAGAAATTTGGGGAGAAGAAAATGAAGAAGAGAGCCACTATCTGGTTTCTACAGAGAGTAACAAAAGCAAAATGGTTAACTTCTTTAAATATATCACACATCAGGATTGCAGAGGAGAAAGCACAAAGTCTATTTTGTGCCAACCTTAGTTTGGGCTTAAATGGTGGGGTTGGAAGAAAGAGGTGGAGCTCAGGAATGACAGAGCATTAAATAACCAACCATGACTAATGGCTGAGTTTAGCCTGAATGAATTCACTCTGCAAACATAGCTGTCATCAAAATGTAGCTTATGCAAGGCTCCTGAATGGGCTGCATGTCACAACATATAACTACAAATCCATGCTTTGTCTTCAAGGTCATAATCCACTGTGTCTGTAGTGTAGCAATTGGTATGGTTGGATGACATGGAATGATTACCTCAGGTGATTTCAGTTTTGATGAAATAGATGAGGGTAAGCATTTTATTTATTGTGGTGTTGAAAGTGAATTTGTGTAGTCAAAGGTGGAGTTTTTTCTTTTTTTTCTAAATTCAAAGAACATGCTACAACAGAATACAGCTGCATTTTAGGACAGACCTAGATTCCTATTTTAGTTCTGTATTGAGATAGCTATATTAAGGCACAGTTACTTTACCTTAAAATGAGGCCCCTTCTAGGCCTGGAGAGCTATTATTACACTATTAGGTTCTTGCAAAGAGCCTGGTAGACACTTTCTTCTGCGAAAAGTGGGAGAGCAGCTGAGAAAAAATATAAGACATCATTAAATCCACTTACTGTTGCATGTTGGGAAAAAATAAAGAATTAGTGGGGGTTCTGTGAATTTCTTTTCTAATCCATTCTTTACCCAATAATCCCAGCTTTCAAAAAAAATCGAATAAATATATTAAATACAAAGTAAAAACTGCTCGCCCTGGCCGGTTTTGCTCAGTGGTTGGAGTGTTGGCCTGTGAACCAAAGAGTCTTGGGTTTGATTCCCCACCAATGTCATCTCCTCAGTCCATGGCCCCAGATGGGGCACTTATGGGAGGCAACCAGTCAATGTGTCTCTCTCACATCGATGTTTCTCTCTCTCTCTCTATCCCCTCCTCCCTTCCCTTCACTCTCTCTAAAAAAATCAATGGCAAAAATATCTTTGGGTAAGGATTAAAAAAAAAAAAAAGACTGCTATATAGGGTGAGCCATCGGACATCCAAATTTAGTATTTCACTGTGCCTATACCCTGAAGAGGGACAGTTGGAAGTTTTGACACCTGTTGTTTGGTATTTTAAAAATGGGCTATGTATGTAAGAGAGATCAAACTATATATATTAGCTGTATCTGACCTTGATCTATACGAGTGTTTCTTTTTCTTTTTTTATAATTTATCAAATAGTTACAATGTGCCAGACACTGTTTGTTTGTTTTTAATATATTTTATTGATTTTTTACAGAGAGGAAGGGAGAGGGATAGAGAGTTAGAAACATCGATGAGAGAGAAACATCCATCAGCTGCCTCCTGCTCACCCCCTGCTGGAGATATGCCTGCAACCAAGGTACATGCCCTGGGACCCTTCAGTTCACAGGCCGACGCTCTATCCACTGAGCCAAACCAGTTAGGGCATATACGAGTGTTTCTTGACCCCAGCCTTATTGACATTTTGAACTGGATAATTTTTGGTTGTAGGCAGATATGTTGTGCATTGTAGGATGTTCAGCAGCATTCCTGGCCTCTACTCACTAGATGCCAGTAGTGAACAACTCCTCTCCCAGTTGTGATCATCAAAAATTACTCCAGGTATTGCCAAATATTCTGTGGGGGACAAAATCACCCTTGTTTAAAAATCACTCGTCTGGACAAAATAATGATACAGATCATGATGTTTGCTTTTGATGTGTCTGTTCGTGTCACCTTTCCTGCCCATGGCCTCAGGCATTTCTTTATTCATCCATTCAAAAGATGATTATTAAATAACAACTATGTGTCAGGCACTGGACTAGAAGATGAGGATAAGAACTGAACGAGCGGGAGTGGCCCCAACTGTCATGGAGTTTACAATTTTGTAGGGGAAAGAATGTGAAAAAAAATAATCCTATCTAATGATAGACAGAGATTGAAATTGACCGTACCTTCGCTACGCCTCCCATTGGCTAATCAGCGAGATATGGAAATTAACCGCCAACAAAGATGGCGGTTAATTTGTATACGTAGGCGTGAAGTGGCGGAGTGAAGACTGAAGGCGGCTCCGGCCACTGGAGCCACGAGAGGCTTGAAGGTGCCTCCACCCACCAGAGCAGCGAGAGGCTTGAAGGCACCTCTGGCCAGAGCGAAGGCCTGGGTCCTGGGTGCCAGAGGAAAACCGGTGCCGACAGCCACGGGAAGAGAATGCCTATTGCATGAATCTTTTTGTGCAACAGGCCTCTAGTTATAAAATAATAGAGTGTTATAAAACAGAAATTCTGAGAGCCTGCACACACTATAATTGCCACTGTTCCCTCAAATTCTGTCAATATTACAATGCATGACTTAGAAAGGCATAAACCTACAAAACATGGTGGTGGTAGAGAAGTAGAACGTGAAAACTAGATGGATGACATGAACTTAGTGAACTTAGAGGAAGCTGAAATCTAAGACCCACAACAAAACATATCATCAATTTGTTTAACAACACTGGGTTCAAAGAAGAAAACCTAAAACTTACACAGAAGAAAAAAAACCCAGATCACATTCAAGGATATGTGAATTAGAATGGCATCAAACTTCTCAACAGTAGCACTTGAAGCTGAAAGACAATACAGCAATACCTTTCAAGTTCTGAATGAAATTCTTCCAACCAAGAATTCTATACCCAGACAAACTATTAAATAGCTAATAAATAGAATGGAGACATTTCCAACACATTCAACGTCTCAAATTACTTCCCATATGTTCCAGGTTTATATTTCTATATAACAAACACTTAGTGGCTTAAAACAACTATATCTCATGTTTCCAAGAATTTGAACAGACACAGGGGGACAGATTGTCTCTGCTCCTCAATGTCTAAGATCTCAAATGGGATCATTCCAACAGCTGGGGTCTGGCCAGGCACTTCTGTCTCTGCCTACATAGTCTTTCAACTTTTTTAGCTTGGGCTTCCTCGTAGCAGGACAACTTCAAATTAGTTGGATTTCTTATATGGTTCCAAGACAACAAGACAAAAGCTGCCAGTCCTCTCAAAGGCCAGGACTAGAACTGTCATACTCTATTAACCAAAGAAGTCACAGGCCAGTCCAGAATCAAAGAAATAAAAATATACCCTCTCTCAACATACCAAACCAGTTCAAAAGAAGTATTCTATTGCCAGCAAGATTGGGATTGAGTTGAAGAGTAAAAGGATCTACATGAAACAATAAAAAGATCTATACCACCACACCTGATATAAAGAAACCAAATGCCCTGGCTCAGTTGGTTGGGCATTGTGCATGTGCCAAAATGTTGCTGGTTCAATTCTGGGTTAGAGCACATGCCCGGGTTTCGGGCTCAGTCTCTAGTAGGGGATGTGCAGGAGGCAGCCACTTGATGTTTTGATCAAGGTTTCTCTCTCCCTCTCTCTTCTTCTCTGTGAAAATCAATATTTAAAAATCTTTTAAAAAGAAAACAAATGGGTGAAGCTTGTTTGACAAGACCAAATCAAACCAGCTAAGGGAATTTGAGCTTTTGGTTTTGGTTTTGGTTTTTTTCTTTATTGATTAAGGTATTACATATGTGTCCTTATCGCCCCATTGTCTTCCCACCCCTCCCTCCACTCATGCCCTCATGCATATAAGCCTAACCAAGGGACACAGACACCAGGGGAGTGAGGGGAGAATTTGAGTTTTGTTTAATAGAAATGACAGAGAAGGGACATATTCTGAAATGCACTTTTAAAAATTACTGACTACTGTGTAGAGAATGACTTGTGAGGGGCAAGAATGGAAGCAGGGAGATCAGTTAGATGGTTATTGGACTAAGAGAATAAAAGTAGGGAATAAGATAAATGAACAGATTTGAGATAGATTTTGGAGATGTGAATGAAAAAGAGGCTCTATAATGAATCTGACAAGTCCAGTGACTGAAAATAACCTCACAGGGTGATTTGATCATAAATTTTAAACTGTGGAGGTCATGGTGGGTAGTCATACCACTGGCATATAACTTCTTTAGTAAAAAGTTTATCTTTGCCTTAATCATGCCCTATACCTTGTTTTTGTGCATCTAGGTTAACACGCCTTTGAAATGCCTCCTTTTCAGATCCCTCGGAAACATAACCACCCTCAAGAGAACACATAATCTCGTTAACTACCCTGCAATCCAATCATAGACATTTCCCTGCTTCTATTTTTCCCACATTCATGGAATCTTCTTTATGTTCCCTCCTTAAATCCACATGTATAAAGCAAATTGCAAAATTGTCCTTCTCTACAGCATTTGAGATCTTGCTTCCTGTCAATGTCATTAGTTTGGCTCAAATAAACTCTTATTAAAATTTGTGACAGGTTTGCACATTTCTTACATCATCAGAGTGTGAGCTGAATAGATTTGCTAATGGACAGGATATAAGAATAAGAGAAATGGAATTGAGGATGATTTTTAGGTTTTTTAGCTTGAACAGCTATATAGATATTGGTGTCATTCACTGAAATGGTAGAGAGGAAAAGATTTGTAAAGGGAATCAAAAATTCTGGTTTAAACCCAGCTGGCATGGCTCAATGGCTGAGTGTTGACCTATGAAGCAGGAGGTCATGGTTCCATTCCCAGTCAGGGCACATGCCCGGGTTGCTGGCTCGATCCCTAGTGTAGAGTGTGTTGGAGGCAGCCAATCAATGATTCTTTCTCATCATTGATGTTTTTATCTCTCTCCCTCTCTTCTTTCCTCTCTGAAATCAATAAAAATATTCTTTTAATTCTGGTTTAAAATGATTATTAGTAATCAAGTTTCATAGCATTGAGGAGGTTGGATATATAAATTGAGAGCTCAGTGTATCTGATTTAATCAGTTTAAAAAACCATGGAAATAGATGAGATTGCCTATTAGGGGAAAGAGACAGAAAAAAATAGAGAAACTAAGACCAGACCTTTGGAATGCTCAAAAATTTAGGAGTTGAGCAAAGAAAGTACATCTTAAAGGAAGAAAACAAAAGCTGCCCATTATATAGGAGAAAAACCAGAAGAAGATAGTGTCCAGGAAGCCAAGAGTGTTTTAAGAATGAGAGTGATCAGTGATGGCATTGGTGGGCCCAGGGTGAGGACCTGTCGAGAACTGGGGCTGCCCAGAGGAGCTTATGCCTGGCCGGGCAGCCTGCTGTTTTTATAACATGGTAATTGAGTTGAACACAAAGTATGGTAACTGATCTCCCTTCTTCCTGGATGAGTGGGAGGTGGTGAAATGGTGATGTCAGCATCCTGACCGCCCCGTGGGCAGTGTCTGGCTATGCTTCTATGTGAAATGATGCTGTGTTTAGGTTGTGGCCCAAAGCTTTGAAGTGTTGCTGGGCTTCTGTCTTCTGTGGAGCCCTGACCACTCACACACTGCAGGTTTGTTGAATCCTGGTTGGGGTGAGTCTTGCTTGTCTCACTTGGTCATCTTTGTATGAACCCAATGGGGTGTGGTGGTTTTTTTTGTTTTTGTTTGTTTGTTTCAATGTTTCTTAAATGGTTTTCGGGTGATATTCATGAAGAGCAGTCAGTACTTAGAACTGTGCCATTAACGAAAGCCTGTCTGAGAAAGTGCATTTCTTTCCAGAGCTGCCATTCCACCCTTGAGGCCCTCTGCTGGGAAAAACAGAATCAAGTCTCAAACAAGGCCTTTTAAATTGTATCTCCAGTATTACACATGTAGGGTAGTACTGTGTCATACCTCTGTGAATGTAAAATATCTCGTACCTGCTTTATGATATGGAATAGTGACCGTGCTTTTTCATAGCTGTTTTAATGACATTGTTCTAGAATGTTTTCTTCCCAGATGATGATGGAGACGCTAATAAAAAAAGTGGTGCCAAGTAACACAACAGTAACAGAATCTGCTATTTGCTGGGGATTTGTTTTTTACCTTTTGTTTTTTATTGGGGTATACTGGATGTCTCTAATTTTGTTCAGATGACTGCAGAACCTGGAAAGGCTATTGCTCCTATTGATGCATAACATACTGCTATTGGTCTTTTTATATAAATAAATATATACAGATATATATATATATATATATATATATATAATTTGAATTTTTGGAAACCTTAGCTGTGCTGTAAACTTTGGAAAAACTATGCCAGTTGTACTGTGTTGGGTTGGCATTCTACAGAAATTAACAGCCATCTTGGCCTAGAAACATTTGGCATAATTTTTTTCATTTGTACAGGGGTAATGCACTGTATTACATATGTAAGGTCTTAATCTACATGGGTTTGATTACAGAAACTAATGAAGTATTCTCTAAATAAATAAAAAAAGAATGTGAGACTAACTGTGTGCTGCCTGGTCAGTAAGATGATGCCATAAAAAAATGTTTGGCCATTGAATTTGGCTAGCTGGTATCACTATAAATTTTGGTGAGAATGGAAGCTACGGTAGAGTGGATTAAGGAGGAATAAGGATGTGAGGGGTTAGAAAATATGATTTTAAGAAGTGGGTGGAGATAAGATAAGGAGCCAGAGTTCTCTTGGGAAAAAAGGATGCCATAACTCTTGCTCTTTTTCCAAGAGGTATGGAATTAGGAAAATACATCCAGGGGATTTATGGTGACTCGATCCAGAAGCTGTTGTAGGAGGAGTGAGATAGACCAGTGCCTAGCCCTGGCGCTGAGACAGAAGGTAAGTTATGATACTTCTGGGCATGAATAGAAAAAAGCTGAATGTCTCCTGATCTGCCCAATCTGGATTTACCTCACACCCACATAAGTGATATGGGCATGAAGCAAAAAGATCTGGTTGCTGAGAACTGTAACATTAAGGAATTGGCCAGATTCTGGCTGGAAATTATTTTGTGATGGGGCATACCCCAAGAAAAAATAAATTTCCTTTGAAAAATTTCTGTGCATGAGAAAGGCTTATCTCTACTGCCTTGTCCTAGTCACAATCTTACCTGTCCTGGTCCTTACTTAACCTTCAGGAATAGCCAGAGAAACCCAATCAGCCATTCCATGCAGTAGGTCTCTGCTACCACCGGCCCAGTGGTAATTAACAAAATTAAACCCTTAGCTTCACCTGCAGATTGCTAAGCAGCCTGGGAAAGAGTTCTACCCTTAGCCACTTGGGCTGGGAACCCTTTTCATTGAGCTTAGCAGTAGGAAATAAATCAGCCTATTCTTCAAAAGTCAGATTACTGGAGAGAGAGCACTTAGCCGAGTTTCTGCTCTTAGAGGCAGTCCCCCAGGACAACAGCCCTCCACTATAGTCAGCCCACATAGAACAAACTGGACCTACTCCTAAAGTTTTTATCATAAACTCAATGATACCTGATGGACAAAGAAGCAGAGGCTGGGCTGTGGAGGGATGTGTGTGTTTTCCTTCCAGACTTTGTATTACTGATACATTATCCTATCTAATAAAAGAGAAACATGGTAATTAGCCGTACAGCCGCTACCCTTCCCATTGGCTATTCACTGGGACATGCAAATTAACTGCCAGCCAAGATGGTGGCCGGCAGCCAGGCAGCTTGAAGCAAACAGGGAGACTTGCTTGCTTCAGTGACGGAGGAAGCCAAGCTGCCCTGCCTGCCTTGCCGGCCTCTGATCTTGCAGTTTGAAACCTTGTAACAAATATAGAAGCTAAACAAAACCCCAGAAACCTGTTTTCAGTCAGCTGGGCTTCAGCCAGCAAGACCGAAACGTTGTATCAAATACAGAAGGTAAACAAAGGCCAGAAACCTGCTTTCAGCAGCCAAGCCTCAGAGAGAAAGCCGGCTCTCAGCTCCAGTGACAGGCATAGAAGGTAAATAAAGGCCAGAATTAAAAGAAAAAGAAAAAAAGGAGAGGTTTGGAGCTTCAGTCGCCCGCCAGCCTGAAAACATCCCTCAGCCTCTCACCCAGACTGGCCAAGCACCCCAGTGGGGAACTCCACCCTGAAGCAACAAGATGGCGGCTAATTTGCATACTGAAGGCAGGCGGCAGCAGGCAAGGCTGTCTGCTGCCTGGGACCCAGATCTGTGACCCTGCCAGGCGGGGGGCAGTGCTTGAGGCTGTCCGCGGTCCCAGGACCCAGATCTGTGACGCTGCCAGACGGGGGGCACCGCGGGAGGCTGTCCGCAGTCCAGGACTCGGATCTGTGACCCTGCCGAGCGGAGGGCAATGCTTGAGGCTGTCCGTGGTTTGGGACCTGGATCCATGTCCTCGAGAGTTGGGCGGCAGTGCTTGAGGCTGTCCGAGGTCCCAGGACCTGGATCTGTGACCCTGCCAGACGGGGGGCACCGCGGGAGGCTGTCCGCAGTCTGGGACCCAGATCTGTGACCCTGCCGGGTGGGGGGCAGTGCTTGAGGCTATACACAGTCCTGGGACTCGGATCCGTGACCCTTCACAGCGGGGAGGCAGCCATCAGCGTCCAGGAGTGACTACACAAGATCCACCTCCTGGCCCAGAAGGTGCAGGATCGCAGGGACAGCCACCATGGCGGGCCAGACTGACGTCCTCCTGGCCGCACCACGGGGGTTTGTGGATCTGCAAAGCCAGAGGCCTCCGGTGTGCACATACCTCCCTGGTGTGCAAACATCTCCCAGCATACTGTCACCCTCCCACGCCTGCAACAGTTGCAAACCAAGGGGTGCACAAGTTCCCCCCGCCTCTCCACCGCACTTCCATCAACCTGGCATGCCTAACACCCCCACAGGATGTGCACACATCCCCTCTGATGCGCTCACTTCCTTTGGAGAGTGTCTGGGTGTTCTGGGTGCTGAGAGTGGGCGCCTGTGAGATGACAGTGAGAGGGCGGAGTGGTGATGCCCTGTTCCCACGGAGGCCAGTGCAGCTACGAGATCACCTCTGGGGAGTTAATGCAGGTGCTGAGGCAGGAGCAGGTGCAGACAGACACACCTGGTGGGCGAAGGCGGCCCTCTCGGAGGTGCCTTCGGTCAGCGTTCAAGATCAAGAGCCCAGAGGCAGAGAGGAATTCCGTCCTCTCAGTGAAATGGTGGGCTAGTCGGGGCGACTGTAGAGGAGGAATGTGAACTTTGGGTGCCAGCACCCATGAGCGAAGGCTGCCCTGACTGAGCCTTGCTTGCTTGGGGTCTAGCGCACTCCTGCCGGGCAACGGGTGACAGGACGTGCTTTTCCGAAGTAATGAGAGAAAACATTGATTCTCCTGCTGCCCACGAAGGTGGAAAGTGAAGTGGGGAGACATGTGGGGAATGAGCATGTTCCCTGTCTGGGGGTTCCAAATCTGCTGTTGGTTTCTTTCACCACTGACTAGAGATATACAGGGTGTCCCCCAAAATATATACACACTTTGAATACCTACTAATTCCAATGGTTTTAAGCATAAGAAAGGAACAACAATGGAGCTGTTATCTGTTAAAAGTGTGGGCACAAACAGGTAGTTGGACATTCCCTGAGGGGTCTCAGACTGGAGAGGGTGAAGGCCAGACTGAGGGGCCCCTTCTCCCCCCCCACCCCAGTGCACGAATTTCATGCACCGGGCTACTAGTCTATATAAATAAAAGCCTAAGTGACCGGCCAATAGCTAAGACATGCACTGACCACCAGGGGACAGATGCTCAATGCAGGAGCGGAAACTACAGGCATGGAAACTTGGAACAGACGGATGAATTTCCGAGGGAAAGGGGAGGGCAGGAAGAGATTAACCAAAAATCTTATATGCATACTAGAGGCCTGGTGCACAGATTAGTGCACAGTTGGGGTCCCTCAGCCTGGCCTGTGCCCTCTTGCAATCCAGGACCCCTCAGGGGATGTCAGAGAGCTGGTTTCAGCCTGATCCCCACAGGCTAGGCCGAGGGACCCCACCGGTGCATGAATCCATACACAGTTCCTCTAGTTTGAATATATAAATGGTTGCAAAAAGGATAAGGCAGTCATACTTAGTTTATTGTGGCTTGGTACACTTTCTCCTTTTCCTTTACATCTAATTTTTTTTTTTTACCTTGATTGATTTTCAATTTTAAAGACATATAGTATCATATCAGAGCATTTGAGATCTTCCTTCCTAACATTGTCCTCAGTTCGGCTCAAATAAACACCGATAGTTGTCATCTAAAATGAGACTCTTCCTACTCCATTTCAAGTCAAATTTATTTTTGCAATCCTATATAATAAAGAGGTAATATGCTAATTAAACCAAACAGCAGAATGACCATCTGGACAAAGCTGGGGCTGCTAGGGGAGCAGGCCTAAGCCGTCAGTTGGACATCCCTGGGGGCTCCTGGACTGCAAGAGGGCACAGGCCCGGCTGAGGAACCCCCCCCCCCCCCCGCACGAATTTTATGCACCAGGCCTCTAGTAATTATATAAAGGGATATATCTGAACATGATAACTGGCACATACTCAGGGCTTATTAAATTTTTATATTTGGAATCTAGTTAAATTGGTGAAATGCCTTATGGTACACAGGTCATGAGCACTAATGGAGTTAGAACTGACTGGTTGATGTCACAATGGATGTCATACATTATGCTTCTTTTTTTTTTTTCTAACATCTGTTTTGAGGTATAATTTACATACCATAAGACTCGCCCAGCCCTAGCTGGTTTGGCTCAGTGGATAGAGCATTGGCCTGTGGACTGAAGGGTCCCAGGTTGGATTCTGGTCACGGGCTGGGTTGCGGGCTAGATCCCCAGAAGGAGGCGTGCAGGAGGCAGCCGATCAATGATTCTCTCTCATCATTGATGTTTCTCTCTCTCTCCCTCCCTCTCCCTTCCTCTCTGAAATCAATAAAAATACATTTTTAAAAAAAGACTCACCCATTTAAATTTATAATTCAATGATCTTTTAGTAAGTATGCAGAGTTGTATAACCATAACCACATACAGTATTAGAACATTTCCACCACCCTGTAAAAATCCCCCAGACTCGTTTGCAATCATATTTATTGCAACCCAAGACAACTGCTAATCTACTTTCTATCTCTATAGATTTGGCTTTTTTCTGGACATTTTATTTAAATGGAATGATAAAACACATAGTCTTTTATACCTGGCTTCTTTCACTTAACATAGCATCTTTGAAGTTATTCCATGTTCTAGAAAGTTCCTTTTTGTCACTAAATAGCATTCCATTGTATGGCTATACCACAGTTTTAATCCATTCACCAGTGCATGGACATTTAATATTGCTTTAAAAAATCCTTTCCCGAGTAGATTTGTCTCAAATGCATCATAAAATTGTCTTGCAGATGACTTATGTTTCCTCCCTGTATAAATAAAGGGATTGACAGGTACTTCCTCAGGGAAGCATCTCAGAAAAGCTGTGCCAAGAGCTTATGAAAACTGCCCCAACATGCTGTGGGCAACTAAGCGAGTTACAGTGCCGTTTTTAAGCCCTCTTTCCTTTCTCTACCTCTCTTCTTCTGGAGGGAAGCACAGGGAAATAAGACTTAGTCTGAGAATCCAGACTGTGGGTTTTATAACGCCAAGGCCCAAGGGCACTGAATTCTCCTGGGAACAAAAAAGAAAGAAACTCAGAGGCAGCATCAGGATTCTAAGTCCTAAGCAACAAAGGAAGAAAAGGTTTTGCCTGACCTGGAAGGGTAGGAACGCTGGAGGAAAGCAGCGTTCCCATTCAGCGTTAGTAGAGCGCCAAAAGGTTGCTGCTGGTCTGAGGCACCAGCTGGGCCTTTGTGGGGAGGAAGGAAAACACTGTGGTGTTATTCAACGGCACCTCCAGACCGGTCCCCCGGGAAACTGGTCCCCCGGGAAACTGGTCCAAGTTCCTTAAACAGTAGGGCAAGTAAAATTGAAAGAGTGAGGCTACCTCTTGAGGGCCTAAAATATCTGTGGCCACTAAACTAAAATAGCAGGTCAGAGACCACCCCAGATTTCCAAAGAGTGGCATTCACTTTGATTGAGAGGCTGGCTTCTCCAGTGGGGAGCAGGCCATGGGCTGGTGGGGGTAGAGGGGAGAGAGCACAGAGGCAGCCCACAGAGCCAATAGCAGTGGGAGGAGATGAATGGTGAGCAGCTGTGGAAGTGGAACACTTAACAACAGCAGGAAAACTATAACTGCTGAAGGCCGTGTGGTAAGGGAGATGCCTCAATAGTTTAGAGTTCTATAGCACAGTTCAGTGGGGGAACCCCAAGACAATTGCTACCAAACCTATGATGTAGAATTCAGGCACCTCACACCTGCCTTGTGCTTTCCTGCCTCTATGGTCTGAGGCTGTGCCTGCTGCCTGGAATATTCTTTCTTGGGTTGGACTAGTAGGAACAATTCCTCTTTATTCTTCAAGTCTAAGCTAATATGTATCTCATCAGAGTCCATCCTTATTAAAAGACTAGTGGCCTGGTGCACAAAATTCATGCACAGGGTGGGGGGTTCTCCTCAGCACAGCCTGCACCCTCTCCAATCAGGGACCCCTTAGGGGATGTCCAACTGCTGGTTTAGGCCCAATCCCACAGGGATCACTCACCTGCTTGCCTGCCTGATCACCCCTAATTGCCTCTGCCTGCCAGCCTGATCTCGCCCCCAACTGTCCTCCCCTGCCAGCCTAATCACCCCTAACTGCCTCTGCCTTAGCCCTCACCACCATGGATTTGTCCGGAAGGAAGTCGCAGTCGCACGTCCGGAAGATGGCTGGTCGACCCAGTCTAATTAGCATATTACCCTTTTATTAGTATAGATAGATTATATAGGATAGGATTGCTGAAATGAGGGGGGGAGGGCATTTTTCAGCAGGAGGAGATACTCTTGGCAGACAAAAATACATAATCCCTATATCTGGACTGATAGTCAGCCATACTATCAAACTGGTCATTAAAAATTGAACCACTTTCTTACACCTTACACCAAACAGCTATTGCCCTTAAAACCCCTCTTCAGCCCCCACCTTAGGTTCTGCCTTCGAAGTTCACCCAGATTAGGTTCTGATTGGTTGGTTTCTATGCCAGTCAGTGTCAATAGCTTCGCCTCCTAGGCAGCCATTGGCTCCTTGCAGTTTACCCAGATTTGGTTCTGAATGGTCAGTTGCTATGCCAGTCAGCAACTCTGGGCCTATCTCTGGGCCTGATCAGAGAGGTGGGGCTGATCAGTAGCCACCCTAGGCTGCTGGCGAGTGGGGTTAACTGCTGACCTCTCAGAGAGAGAGAGAGAGGCACGGCTGCTGGCGAGGCTCAGAGAAAGAGAGAGAGGCAAGGGCTGATCTGCAGTTGCCACAGAGGCTGCGGATCAGACCCTGCTTCTCTCTCCAGGCTTTGCCAGCAGCTGCAGCAGCTGCTGAGCAGCCCTGCCTCTCTCTCTCTCCGAGAGGTCAGCAATTCAGCCCGCTCGCCAGTCCCCACCCACCCAAGCCTGCTGCATGCTGCAGCCTGGCGTTCGGTCATCCCTTCAGTCGTTTAGGACATTAGGGACGCTGGCTCTTTATATATATAAATTCCCAGTGATAGTCTATCACAGTCCTCTTTTTCCTTGAGAATACTGTTTCAGTGGTTCTGAGATACTAGTATACATTTTTCCCACATTTTAACATCTCTGGCCAGAACCAATGTCTCCTTCTTCTTCTGGATACCCCTAACTTTTGTTTCTTTTTCCACTGTAGCCATTATACAGCCTGTTTTGTCGTGTGGGTGGGTGTGTACCTGTTTGTCAGCCTCAGAAGGCTGTGAACTGGAAGTCAGGACTACTTTTTATTTATCTTTGGGTCTTGCGCATGGAGGGTGCCTCATACCTTTGCTGTATCATAATGAAGGGCCTTAGAAGATTAGCCTTACCTGGACAGCATGGCTCAGTGGTTGAGCATCGATCTATGAACCAGGCAGTCACAGTTCGATTCCCCGTCAGGGCATATGCTGGGTTGTGGGCTCGATCCCCAGTGTGGGGCATGCAGGAGGCAGCCGATCAATGATTCTCTCTCATCACTGGTCTTTCTATCTCTTTCTCTCCCTCTCCCTTCCTCTCTGAAATTAATTTAAAAATAAATTTTTTAAAAAAGATCAGCCTTGGCCTATTATTTAGCATATGTTCCCTAAGGCCTTTGGTTTTGTTTTTATGTACGAATATTCCAGATTAGACAAAAATCCTGCTCATCTCAAACTCTCATGGGTCTTTGGGTGTGACCAGGAACAAAGAGCTGGGCTGAGCCCAACTCAGCTCAGAGAGTGCCTCCGGCAGTTCATACCAAGTTCATGTCCTGAAGTATGGTTGGCTGGGGCTGCACTGGGCCCTGGGAGGAGAGAGGTTCCTACAGGGTCCTTGAGGTGAAAACCGATTCCCTGTGGTTCTGAGAGCAGAGCCAGTGCTCTCTGTGGACCACACAGCCATTGGAGCCTCGTGCATTCTCTGTGCAGCCGAATCCTGGCTCTGACACTCATCTTCTGGGTGATGAAGTGCAGATCCCTTAAGCCTCTTGATCATCAGCTCATTGGTCTCCAAAATAGGAAGTCTAATACTAAAGTTGCTCTACACCATGTACTGGTGTGAAAACTAATAAATACAAAGCATTCTCAAGCACTCTGAAAGGGCTCAGTGCTAAGTATATTGAAAAGAATGTGGCCAGAGGCCTCGGACCTGTGCCAGCTGGAACCGGCCCTGGCCACTCTCCCATACTGCTCCCAGATGACGACAGTTTGGCTGAGATTCTGCCAGGACCCACACATCAGTGTTCCCAGAGGGAGCCTCAGGGTCCACCCTGGTGGGTGAGGACTGAGAAAGCCCCAAGGAAGATGGGACCCACACGGGGGCATTGCCAACGCCATCCCAGAAAATCAGTTCACTAATGTTCCCAGCTCTAGCATTGCTCTGTGCTTCTGACCAGCAGCTATTCACGTGTGATATGAAACTCTTAAAATAAAACTCTTTTTTATTTTAACAAATTTTTGGTGTCAGGGAACCTAGCTATGGGCAAATTTTCAGTCTTATACACACCTGCACAATGCCTAAACTGTTGGCCAAGTGAAGCATTTCCTTGGAAAATCAATCCAGCCAAGATGATTGATGTTGCTTAGCCACACCAGTTAACTGGAGTTTCGCTTCCTACCCAATCGCTTAGATGAAGGCCAAATTAATTTTGTTCTTGGTCACCTTTCATAAAATCTGAAATCTGAAAGTTCAGCCCTAACCACCACGCAAATGGGCAGCCTTGTTCTTGACCTTTGTGACAAAGGGCTCTCCTTCCATCTCATACGAACCTGGGGGAGGAAATGAACCAGACAGCCCGAATGACGACAGAGAGGGATGAAATAACCCCTCCTTAGGACAATGCCTTTTCCTGTTTCTGGAGGCTCCTCCTATTCCCACACTGGTTTCTGTATCCTTTACGCCACCAGGATCCTCTTTCACATCAAAGTGTCCCTCCTTAGGCTTCGCAAGTAGGGGCATAACCTCAGTTTCTACAGGAAGGAATTTTCATCCCAAAGGAGAAGGGGAAACCATGTGTTTGGTTGCTATAAAATTACATGCTAGTTTTTCATTTTATACTTACGCTCACCAAAAATATAGGCAGGTCTCTAGCTACTATAGGTCAAACAGTCAGTTCCTATAATCCTGTAGGTCACGTTGAAAGCATTAAAAAAAAAATTTAAAACTGTAGCCATTCGGAATTCATTCATAATATTAAATGCCTGAGTCAGGAAAAATTTTGGTAGAAGACATAATTCTTTTCTACTTCTAAAGCACATGAAAAGACATAAGCTGGACAGATTTTAAGAAAGAGAGGTTGAAGAAGTCATGCATTCCAGCTCAGACAAGGCTACTGGGACCCTTCTTGGGAGGTCTGCATTTAAATCTGGTTTTGAACTGTGACATGTAATCGGTGATGATGAAGCACTGAAGCTTCCCCAAAGCTGTCATTTGTGTCATTACCAAAAGCACTTATTTAGTACCTACCATATCTTATGCATGGCAGATGTTTGAGTAGGCATGTTCTTGTCTTTCTGAAGTCTCTGATAAAAAATGGTACAGATATCCTTGGGAAAATGGGATATAAATCAGAGCCTTTGGGCAAAAGAAGGCAGATCCAATAGCACTTTCTTAAAACAATGTATAATTTGGGGGAGGAAGAAAATAGACAAAGTGAAGCACCACAAAAATTTAACTTCTGAGCCCGACTGGTGTGGCTCAGTGGTTGAGCATTGACCCATGAACCAGGAGGTCACAGTTCAATGCCCAGTCAGGACACATGCCTGGGTTGCAGGCTTGATCCCCAGTAGGGGATGTACAGGAGGCAGCTGATCAGTGATTCTCTCTCATCATTGATGTTTCTATCTCTCCCTCCCTCTCCCTTCCTCTCTAAAGTCAATAAAAACATGTGTTGTTTATTTTTTAATTTAACTGATGGGATATGTAGAAAATATAGTTCATTGTCTTTGAGGCAGGACCTTTTTTGAAGAGTGTCACATTTGGGGGCTGGGAGGTATTAATCAAAAGATGGCATAGGTTTCAAAAAGTGAGAAAATATTTTTCTAAAGGTATTAATTCATTAATTCATTCACTTGCTCATTCAGAATTTATCATCTGCTTCCTGGAGGCCCACATGTGTAGCTGGCACTGTGAAAGGTGTAAAACAAGTACATTCAGCCATCCCTATAAAACTCCTGCACAGGACCCCATGATGGCATAGTGTTTACGCTGGAAGGAAATGCCATTGTCCTAATCCTGACAAACACAATTGGTAATTTGGAGGCAGTGAGGATGTTCTGAATCACCTTGGACAGACAAGGACCAAAGCTTAAAGACAGACGAGCATAATTCCTAATTTACCTTCAATAACTTCCAGGCAAGCTCCCTTACTCTTCTTTTCCCCTTCGTACTCCGATGGAGGGGAAGAAATCTAGCCCTGTGGCTTGTGAACTTCTTCTAGCAATTAGGAAAGGTTTCTTCACCAGAGGGGAATTCTTCCGGCTTTACACTTAGGCTGAGGGAAAAGAGCACCAAAAATGAGTCAGCTCTTCCATGAGGACTTTGCAATCACACTATCATCAGAAGGGGGGAAAGGAGGAGAAAAGGGAGTGCACGGCAGAAGAGACCACATTCCACTCTGCCAGAGCCACCTTCGTGTCTGAGAAACCCAGAGGTCAGCATGGAGAACAGTGACCACTACCCTGAGGGACAGGAGAGGAAATGACAACTATGTGCTTAATACATGGTCTCATTTAGTCCTCACAAATAGCTCACCAGGAAGGCGCTAACAACGCCTATTTCATAGATGAGGAAACTAAAGCTCAAGGAATATAAGGCTCTGGCCCAAAGTCATGCAGCTAGTGGGCAGCAGGGCCAGGAGTTAAATCCAGGTGTGTCTGAGGCCAGCGCTCTTGGATTTTCCCCTACGCCACACACACTCCACTCTAGGCTCAAAGCACCAGAGAAAAGTGTACGTATGTAAGCCCCCGGCCAGCTGCGGGACAAATACTCCTTTAACAGCTCCTGCCTGGCCAGACTCTCTAGGAATCCGTCGGAGTACTTTTCAAATATAGTTTCCCCCTTTCTTCCACTCACCCAAATTCTTCATGGTATTTTTATCATAGCAGCTATGGTTTATATTTGAAATGGAGTATACTTTGCTATCTGACGTGTTTCTTGGGGACAATGCTATGTAAATCCTAACATTGTGATGAATAAAACGAGATAACCACGTATACAAAACATTGCAAAACAAAATAATTTTTGAAGAGATGTTTCGTCTATTTTTATCATTCTGAGGCAAAACTATACTATGTTCTGACTATTTATAAAGTTACTTCCTTACATTTTTCTGTTTTTCCCCCCCCCCCATCCTGTCATTCTTTCCCCCCGGTAATCTCTAATTTCTCTAAGGAAGAGGAAGCAAGAAGTGGTACCACCTGTGCTTACTAATTATAGTGCGAGGCCTGGTACTTGGTCAGAATACTGATTATCCCCCAAGCAGCGACCCCTACCCCTTCCTTAGAACTGGCACCCATTTAAATTCAAATGTCTTCATGACAGGCAGTTTTAGTTCACGTGGCACACCAAAGGAGTGAGTTGGTTTGGGTGTGTTTGGTTTGGGCCTTTGATTCTCCCTTCCCAACTTTGGTAGAAGGTGGTGCTTCAGAAAAGTATGCTAAGTTGGCCTGTACCTTCGGAAAACTTTCTGGAGTTGTTCTCTCCATATGCCACAAGCCTGAACCCAGCAGACACCAGCTCCAAGAAAAAGCAGGGCGTTCTACCTCTGTGACTGATTTCATCCGGGGATTTTCCTTTTGAGTCTGCCAAGAGGGTCCAGATGTGACGCGTTGGTTTTCTGGATGTGAGGTACCTGTCCGTGGGGAGCAGCAGGAGACCCCTGGTTTGGGCCACCCACAACTGACAGATGGCAGTGACTCTGGTCACTGATGATGTTGGCAGGATTCAACTCAGCTGAGGAGAGAAAGAAACCATAATGCCCCTTAACGATTTCCTCTGCTCCGCCCAGTCATTCTACTAAAGAAAAGATTTGAGAAGACTCCAGCACCACATGTGCCACATTCACATCTGGACGAGGCCTTGAGGGAATCTCCCTGGAAACAGAAAAGACAAAGAAAACCCCTCTAGGTAACGGTCACTCCCTCACTGCAGAGCCCGGCATGGCTGAGTGCGGGGGAGGGGCAGCTCTTGGTTTGTGAGCTTAGCCAGCTGCAGTCTGGCTGGTTCAGTATAAAAATTAATTTGCATTCATCTGGACATTTTTATTTTAGATTCATTTACAGTCACCTACAAAAATAAAAGGTGCCTATTGTATACATAAAAGTATTAGTGAAAGACTACGACTATAGTAAAATTTTAATATACATGACTTTTTTCATGAAACAAAGTTTGGGAAAAGTCTGTATTCTGGATTTAGATTCCTTCAAGAAAAACAATAATTTGAGGCATCCCAAAGGAGCATGTCCGATCAGGACCATGGCCTATGCGAAGGCCAAGTTCTAATAGTAGACTTTAATTTAATTTTTTAAGGTTCTTCGATTAAAGAGTGCGTTAGCACACCTTTAGATGTTTTAGTGCTTTTTTATATATAATTTCCTGTTTTCTGTTTAGAAAATATATTTTATCTTCATTTAGTGTAATTAACTAATTCACAGGCTTTGGAGTCTTAAAGACCCAGGTTCAAATACAATACTGACCTTTCACAAATGACTTAACAGCTCAAAGCCTCAGTTTCCTCACTAATGGACTAGAGTCATAGCTATTTCACAGAGTTGTGAGAATTCTGTGAGATCATGTATAACTAACATTTAACACAGTTCCTGTTCGATGGTAAACAGTGATTGTCAGTTACGAATACAATCATAGCTATTCCCTCTTCAATTCCCATTGCTTCCACTCCAGCCCACTGTTCATAGCACTAACAATCTAACTCCATGTGGGTTTCATGGGTAACGTAGTGAATGGCTAAGAGCATAGACTCTGAGGTCCCATGGCCTGGGCTTAACTCCTACCTCCCCTGTTACTGGCCTTTTGACCTATCGCAGGTTACTTCACCTCTGTGCTTCAATGTCCTCGCCTTCAAAACAGGGATGATAGTAGTAGCTAATTCCTAAAGTTATTGTGGGGATAAAATAAGTTAATATATGTGAAACAATGCCCAGCTGCAGTAAACTCTCAGTAACTATTAGCCATTATTATTATTTTGATGTCTCTTAATACAATGGAACCATAACTTCCTGAAGTCAAGTTGCTGGACTGTAATGTCCATAAAGTCTGCTCTCTGTATCCCCAACCATTTAGCACATTATCTGGCACAGGTTGAGGCCCCAGTAAATGCTGACTTTAACCATCTTTTATGTAGACTCAATGGCTTTCTACCCACTCTTTCACTCTGTGATAGCTCCCCTCAAGTCCATTCAAAGCAGCAACCAGGTCTCTCTGATCCTGTCCCATGTATCTCACATTGCTCCCCTAAATATAATGTCCAGTAAACACTGCTAATGTCCTCCCCCAGCCATGCACTGCAAGGAGGGGGGCCCTCAGCCCTGGCCATAGGGGGGAATCAGTATTCCTGAGGGTAAGTCAGGGTGTTCTCCTTCCTCTTGCCAATGACTGTGGAGCTATGGGCCTACAATGGAATTTTGACCAGTTACATGAGAGAGCAAGCCTTTGGACAAGGGGAGAAGTATCTGAGAAAGATGGACCTCAATGGTAAAGACAGACAGACAGGAAGAAAGAGCCTGTCTCCTCCTGTAGATAAGTGGCATTTGCATGAGAAGCATGGAGTTGCTGCAACCGTCTTGCATCCACGAGAGGCCTAAGCCGAAGCTCTGAGGGTGGCTGATGATGCACTGATCTGCTGAATTAATCAACCCTGCACCACCCTAGCTACAGCACTCAGAGTTTTTGCTACTGCAGCCCTAGGAGCCTAAGAAATCCCACTCCCCAAATAAAGGCCCAAAATAGAACTGCTCCAAAAGTACTTATATCAAATATACAGCTCATTGAATTTTCAAAACTAAATATACTTGTGTAACCAGCATTGAAATAAAATTCAACGTCATTAATGGTCCCATAAGGAAATAAAAATTAAAACTGTTTTTAACCTGATGAATAGGCAAAGATGAAAGATAACTATTCTTTTTCTTAACTTGGATGTAGAAAGTATACTCTCATGTACTTTTGGTGAGAGTGTAATTTGGCAATATGTATCAAAATTTTAAATATGTTTACCTGATGATCCAGTGCTACAACTTCTAGGAATTTATCCTAAGGAAATAAACAGATGTACAAAGAGATATATCAATTGTCATACCTGGAGTTTCACAGCAAATATCTGCAAATAATTCAGGTAGCCATCAAAAGAGAATTGCTTAAATAAATTTTTGTGTATCTTTAAAATATATTTTATTGATTTTTTTCACAGAGAGGAAGGAAGAGGGATAGAGAGTGAGAAACATCGATGAGAGGCAAACATCGATCAGCTGCCTCCTGCACACCCCCTACTGGGTATATGCCTGCAACCAAGGTACATGCCCCTGACCGGAATCGAACCTGGGACCTTTGAGTCCACAGGCCAATGTTCAAATTTTTGTGTATCTTTAAAAAGACAGGATCTTTATGAATTGACATGGAGCGCTCACCATGATATGCTGTTCAATAAAATCACCATGTGGTCAAATACTAACTATAATCTGAGCCCATTTATAGTGGTTATCGCAGGAGGATAAACATGTGGGCAACCTCTACTTTGTGCACAATTGTAGTGTTTAGTTTTGTGAGTCAGTGGGCACATGTTACTAATTTCATCAGAAGCCACGCTGAAAGAGCTGAGAACAAATACCCTGCAGGGTGTTGGATGAGTCCCCCACCCCAACATACCAGCCTCCCTTCCTGACTCCCACCTGCCTCAGGTGAGGCTGTGGTTCTCACCCAATTGTCCCTGTACCACTGGCCAGGTACAGACATGGTCTATGTAGGACACATAGCAACCACAAAGAATTCACTATAAGGATTACAAACAATTATATTAATGAAACTTTTATATTTTTAGCTTACCATTAGAGGAATAATTTTTAAATTGCTATAAGGATTCCACCTTTATATTACATTCTGAAAAAGGCACAACTACAGAGATAGTGGTTGTGGGGAGTTAGAGTGGGGGAGGGATGACTAGACCTAGCATAAAGGGTTTCCAGGGCAGTGAAACAATGATGGAAACGTGTCATTGTTCAAACCTCTAGAATGTGCAACAACCAGACTGAGCCCTGAAATGAAGTCTGGACTTTGCCTGATAAGGATGCATCAGTGTACGTTCATCAATATAACAATTGTATCACTGGTGGGGGACCTTGAGAGAAGGTTTACTGTGTAGAGATAGGTGACTGAGGGGAACTCTGTCATTTTACTCAATTTTGCTGTGAACCTTAAAATGCTCTAAAAAAATAAAGCCTTTTTTTTAAAAAAAAAAAAAACCCTCTAAGCATATAAATGTTCTTCTTGGGAAATGTCTTTTCTTTCTCTCATTGGGAGAAAAATTAACTGGTGTGAGCTAAAATTAGAAAGGTTTAAACTACTGGCTTTGTAGGTAGCCTGTTTCTGAATACCCACTGACCGGAGCAGCCTAAACAACGCCCATTCTTCGCACGCCTAGAACATTTATCTGCCCGAGGATGTTTTGTTCTTAGAGATAAATTTTTCACCCGAAGCATTGGCAGGCCGTACATGAAATCAAATAGAGATGGTTTCAATCACTTGCGATGCTTAAAATATTTATAATCCTTTCTATAGCCAAAGGCTGCCCAGCTAATTATTTACCAAGCAAGTGGAAATGACTTCCCCAGGGATATGGCAGAACTTATACATGAATTGGGAGAAAGACGGGTAGTTAGTTGGAGTTCAGGGAGTCTCAAAAGCATCTTTGAGTGGGTCTATTTTAGCCTCACAGAAGAATGGGACTGTTGTGCTACCAATGACACAGTTGCTACTGTAAAGATCAAAGGGAGCTGGGACGGCTTCTGCAGCTACTAGTCCTCTTGTCCATTTAGAGTATCTCTCAAGAGCTGGCGCGAGACAAATCTATGCTCTCTGGGGCTACAAGGTCCCCAAATGGAAAGAGCCTCTAGATTCCAGGGGAGAGATTTAATGGAGAGGAGAGATTATGGGGGCTCCGAAAGGGCTTTAACTTTCCTAGCTGAAGAGCTTTTTATTGGTAATGATGGTGATTTTATGGGTTTTGCTAATTAGAAGGCCAATTAAGGTTTATTTTAATTTTTTTCAGACAACACAGTAGCATCTAGACTTGAAAATGATGCTTCCTGTCATCTCCCCGCCCCCTCCAAAAACAACAACAGTAATAGTTTAATTATATTTTTCCAGATGTTTTCCTATGCCATACAGAAGTGTTGATTGGTATTGGCTATGTATTTAGATATCACATTCAAAATTTTGTTGATCATTCCAAGCTCTTCTTGAAATGTTCATTTCATGACAGAGAGGTTTGAAAACCTGATGGAAAGACCAACAGCCTGGACTAAGGTTGCCCAACAAGTGACTGTCTAATGTTGAAATTTCTGATTTCCACCTCACATCAGTAATGATAACGCTTCCTAAACACTGCCAGCTGTGTATTCTACTTGTGAAAAAAAACTAATCTGTAAGGATTTTTCAAGCCAGAAACCTAGAAGTTATCCTTAACAATATCCTATCCCTCACTACAGAGTTTGATTATCCACAACTATGTCCAACCAATTTGGTATCCTTCCTTGATCATGTCTCTCTATCTTCATCATCACTACCTTGGTCCAAGTCACTGAAACCTCCCATCTGAACTGCCACAGTACAGCAGGCTCCTTATGATCCTGACCTCTTTTAATCTTTTCTCCACAAAACAGCGAGAGTGGTCACATAATCCTATCATCCACTTATCAAAGGCTTTGCATTGGATATACAACAAAATCCTCACACGATGTTGCCATAAGTTCTTACACAATACTCCTTTGCCTCCCTGTCTGGCCTCAGCCACTCTCGTTTCTCAGGCTTTAAACACTCTGGCTTTCAATTCCTGAAGTGCCCATGTTCCCTCCTGGCTCAGAGAGGGGAACCCTGCTGTTCTCTCTGCCTGGGATCTTCTTCCTCAACCTCCCTACTTCATCTGGTTAACTCCTATTCAGTCTTCACATCCCAGCTCAAACACCACTCTGTCAAGATAATTTTTTACTGTACGTCTGTGTGATAGTTGGTTAATGTCTCTGTTGCCCAGTAGACTGTAGACCACATGCAGCCAGGGCTGTTTTAGTACCTGATTTCCCCAGAAACTAACAAAGTGCCTTCCATGAGGCTGGAACTGGGATATTTGCTGAGTCAATCTACTTCCCAGTGAAAGAGCTTAATTTGCTCACAATTAACGGACTATTTCATGTGAAGCTGCTGGACCTTGTTTTCTGATAAAAGAGCCAAAAGTAGGAGTTTTCTCTGAAGGAGACCACCCATGCACCAACCCACCCCAGCTCCGGGTTGTGCTATTTCAGCTAGTCTACAGCATTCATATGCTTGGATAAGCAGACATGACATTACATATATGGATAGCAATACCAACCCTCCCCCCCTTTACAAGGTGAAAGGATGATTTTTCAAAGGTTTCAATTAATTAATTTTCTCATCGTGTTTTTAGCTGGGGAAATAAACCAACGCCATCCATAATTACTTTTTCATCCTTTGGCGCCCTCTATTGACAGTAAACTCAATTGCAGTAAAATTATACCAAGTTCTCCAGCTAAGAGGAAAGTATTTGCGAGTATTGCTATCAATATAGATTCTAGGTGAATTTACAATCATTGGGAAAATCTGACAACTCTTTAATGAAAGGTTGCATTTATGGATTTATGTTATACAAACATTTTTGTCACATCTCAGGCTTCTGCACTGGGTCAATGTTAGAACTCTGAATAAAATTGTGATAGAATTTCCAAGTCTTTCAAATAGCAGTAAGAAAGAACCATCTTTGTTCCTGCAGAAAATACACTCTACACAGAGCAGCCAGATTATATTTTTGTTTTTCTTGCCTGGGCAAAAAGCAGACTTATGCTGGAAACAAGGACAAAACCAATGTTAAAATATAACACTTTAAAAAAATAAAACATAATATAACACTTATTTAAATATTTCAATTTTTGAAATTATTGTAGCTCCAAAATAGTATTAGTTCTTTTCCAAACATATGACCCACTTTTCATGTAAAAATGGATAAATCCGTGTAAGAGGATACATCAATTTTGTATATGATTTTAATCAGAAGCACAATTATTATAAACATTTTTTTAAAGCATTGAAAATTGAAACAAACAAAAATATGATAAAATTCCCTGAAATAAACTAATTGTGTATGTTTGTTTTTCAGAATTTTTAGGAGACACATGTAGAACAGAACCTAAGAACCTTAAAGTTGACCACTTTAAATCCTTCAGTGGTGAGTCAGAGAACTCTCCCATTTTTTCCTGTGAAGTAGCCAGTGGAGATAACCGAAAGGATGATGAATCACTATATTAGAATCTACAGCTCAGTTCTGTATATCAGAAGTACAATTGGATGCCTAGGCAGTATCTGGAAGGCAAGAATCCTAAGAGAAAGCATTGGCTACCAAGACAGCCAAACCTGGTATCATCTTAAGTCTGTCATTCCTTTGTGGTTTGACTTTTTGCAAATACTTTGACTCCTCTCATTTCCAGTTTCCTGATCTGTACACTGGAGAGAGAGAAACGTGCTGATAGCTGTTGTAAGGATTAAATGAAACAACGTATGTCACGTGTCTAGCACAGCACTACCCAGTGGAATTATAATGCAAGCCATGTGTCACTTTAAACTGTCTAGCAGCCGTGCAAAAACAGTAAGAAGAAACAAGTGAGTGTCATTGTAATATTAAATTTCATTTAATCCAACATACATCAAATATTATCATTGCAACATGTAATCATTATAAAAATTTTTAGTAAGGTATTTTACCCTCTTTTTTTCACACGAAATCATAGAAATTCAGGGTGTATTCTATACCAACCACACATCTCAGTTCAGACACTAAATTGTTAATGGTTAATGTGAAATATGGGTCTACAAAGCAATAAACTTGTCTTTAATGAAAAATTATTTTACACTCCTTCAGTTTTTTAAAATATATTTTTATTGATTTCAGAGAGAAAGGGAGAGGGAGAGATAGAAACATCAATGATGAGAGAGAATCATTGATTGGCTGCCTCCTGCACACCCCACGGTGGGGATCAAGCCCCCCACCGGGGCATGTACCCTGAGACCTGGAATCGAACCGTGACCTCCTGGTTCATAGGTCAATGCTCAACCACTGAGCCATGCCAGTCGGGCAACACTGCTTCAGTTTTTAAAGTTAAGTAGAGTTTGAGAATCAGTACCACAATCTATCTGGTCACAGTTCAAGTGCTCACTCTCCCTGCAAGGCTAGGAAGTAGCTCACTGTGATAGGTAATTTATGTGTCAACTTGACTGCCACTGGGTGTCCAGATTGAACACTATTCCTGGGTGTGTCTGTGAGGATGCCTCTGGGAAAGGTGAGCATTTGAACTGCTGTCCTCAACAAAGTGGGTGGCCCTCCCCAGTGCGGATGGATATCATCCAATCTGTTGAAGGCTGGAATCACACGAAAGTCAGGAGGAGAAATCCACACCTTTTTCCTGCCTCACCTCTTGAAGGGACATGTCATCTCACCGTCTCGGTCCTTAGACTGGGATTTACCCTCTCAGCTCCCCTGGTTCTCAGGCCTGTTGACTCGAAATGAGCTACACCACCAACTTCCCTGGGTGTCCAGTTTATAGATGGCAGATCTTGGGAGTTCTCAGTCTCCATAAACATGTCAGCCAATTCCCTCATAATAAATCCTCAAATATATTATTTCTCTGGAGAACTCTAATATGCCAACATATTGGGCAGCCCAAGTCTAATACATTCCCAGCCTATAGCAGTTTCTGGAAAATTCTAGTTTTAGTATCATCTCTATCCTGGTTCTGCCAGCAACTAAGTGACCTTGATCACATCAGTGACCTCTCTGGACTTCACTTTCCTCATCTGTAAAATAAGAGTGTTGAACTACATGACCTTTGAGATCCCTTCTAATCTATAATTTTATATTTTTAAACTCTCCTCCCACACTCCTTAGTTTCCCCCGACTTCCAGAAAGGAGAGCAGGAACTCCGTGTATCCCTACACCATCAGCGCTGTCCTACCATTGCTGATGAAGCATCACCTCTGCGAACCTGAAGACAAAAGACAACTATGAGACTGGCCCAGCTTACAGCTGGATGATGTAATTCACTATAACACGAGAGCAAGCACATCGAGAGCAAGCTATGTTCAAGCTATGAACAACCGCTGCGGGAACACAGAGGACAGTGCAATAGTTTCACTGAGTTCACAGAATGATTGTTTTAGTTTGTCAAATTCAGTGAAAAATCATTTTAATCGTGTGTTTGGCACCCATATACAAAATAACTAGTGTATTGGATTTTTTTCTCATTTTGAACCTATGTTCTAAGATTTCATGTAGCCATAGCATAAGTAGCTGAGGAAAAAATAAATAATACACACACACACACACACACACGCATCCTTTTCTGAAACATGCTTTATCTAGTCTACCAGGTCTAGGAGCCGTGTGTCCTGATCTGCTCACCAAGAGCTTCCTGAGAATAGCAAGTCCTCTTGCCAACATTTGCCGAGCAGGTACCAGCCCGTGAGTTGAAAGTTTGCATAAAGCAATTTCCAGTTGAGGCAAAGCCTTCAGAGGCCCCACTGGCCTAGTCAGCAGTATCTCTTCCAACTCACCGTGGTCCAGAAAATAATCCATTTCAGCCTCAGCTGCTGAAACAATTCACCTCTTCCACTTCAACTCTTTGCAATTTAGAACCCATGCTGGTTCCATTTGCTAATGGTGGCCACAGCCCTGTCCCTCCACATCCCATCACTGAAGGACAGAGAGGTAGCTGTACATTTCACTGAGCCCTCATGTATAAAGCCATTTAGTGTTTCTCAGGACTTCAAAGCTTTTATTTCTGCCCCGCGTAGATGCTATTCTCTGCAATGAAATGGAAGACTTCTTAAAAATCATTTCATAATCTAGCTGGTAAAAACATAAAAATGATTAAAACAGAGGCAAAGAATCCACATGTTGCTGTTACCTTAATGACTAAAACATGCAGCTCATTAATTTAATCTGATTGTGGGCCCTTTTCGTGTGTATGACATTATATAATGTCGTTATTATATAACGACATTATATAATGTCATACTCCAGCTGAAAGGACTTGTCCCATGCCAAGTCTGACTCTCCATTTCTTCTATTACTGAGAAGTCATTGGTACAAGCCAAAATGATTAAAGCCATAGAGATTGAATCACAGACAAAGAGCTTCAGGCTGCACCAGGGATGGGAAAATAAAACTTCAGCTGAGTACAGGACTCAAGGGAGTAATGATCAAAACAGTCAACTTTTTTTAGAAGCTGGAAAATTCAACTTTCTAGTTTACAACATGGCAGAAAAAAATAACTGACATAGTTTATTAATATACTAATACTTTTTCTGTGGGAGGAGTTCCTCTAGGGTCCCTAAAAGAGAATCCTTAAAATTATATATGTATAAGAAAATTAGAAAGTCGGAAGCATAAGAAAATTAATGAAACAAAGATTTCTGGGTCCAGTTCTCTTTGTCCATAGCAACTCATATGAAACTGAAGACATTTTTTGAATTTGATTATTGGGATGATTATTAGCAAAATAGCATCTAAGACATTTAATCATAAAACACAACAGACCCAAATTAACATCCCACAAAATTAGAGAAAACATTTTTTAATTCTTCAAATTGCCTCTATGTATTTAAGCCACGAAAAAGACATTTTTCCCATTATAATGATTCCTTTGCACAAATCAATAGCAAGTAATTCACTATTACTCAAAAAGTAAAGAATGTCGCCAAAACCGGTTTGGCTCAGTGGATAGAGCGTCGGCCTGCGGACTGAAGGGTCCCGGGTTCGATTCCGGTCAAGGGCATGTGCCTGGGTTGTGGGCACATCCCCAGTGGGAGATGTGCAGGAGGCAGCTGATCGATGTTTCTCTCTCATCGATGTTTCTAGCTCTCTATCTCTCTCCCTTCCTCTCTGTAAAAAATCAATAAAATATATTTAAAAAAAAAAAAAAAGTAAAGAATGTCTTTTCTATTGCTAATATCCTGCATCTCATTTTTAAAATCCATCTGAAGTCACAACTCAGAGTTGAGACTTCTTCTTTTTTCTCTTAAGTTATAATTAATATATTAAAGCAAAATATACCCTTAGGTCAGTGCTTCTCAACCTTCCTAATGCCGCGACCCTTTAATACAGTTCCTCATGTTGTGGTGACCCCCAACCATAAAATTATTTTCGTTGCTACTTCATAACTGTAATTTTGCTACTGTTATGAATCGTAATGTAAATATCTGATATGCAGGATGCATTTTCATTGTTACAAATTGAACATAATTAAAGCATAGTGATTAATCACAAAAACAATATATAATTATATATGTGCTTTCCGATGGTCTTAGGCGACCCCTGTAAAGGGTCGTTCAAACCCCAAAGGGGTCGCGACCCACAGGTTGAGAACCGCTGCCTTAGGTGATGCCAGGTAGCCTACAGAGGAGACTCCTCCCCCTGCTGTTACACATCTTTCACACTCCATCCATTCCCAAGGGACCCTCCTGATCTAGCTCCTGATACAGAGCAGTTGAGTGAGGGGCACAATTCTTGGCTACTTTTTGGTGCTCATGTTGAAATAGATCATGTTTCAAACAAATGGGAAATTTTATTTTGCTTTCCACTACTAGACAGCCAGTTCTTTCAATGGAAAGTTAATCATAACAAATGCTATATGAATTTTCCCCACTTAACTACGGATGGGTTCTTCTCCAGTCAAAATAAGCTCATCTTCAGTAATAAAAATGAAGAAAATACCTTAAGTGGATGGTGTATAAAGCAACCCACTTTGCCTGTGTGTTGATATGAGAGCTGTACTGTCTACAAAGACAAAAAGGATAACTAAATGGTGATGCCACAATTAGTAGTTTGGCAAAGTTGGCAATAGAATATAGATGCCTAAGAGTAACGTTTAAGGCAAAATCTTGGTATTTTTAAATGAATTCTTTCATTTAAATTCCTCTTTGCAACCTGCTGTTTAACATGTTTTGCAATGCATTTATTATATCATGCTTCAATATTAGAACTTTTAGTTTGGGATTAAGAGAAATAGTTCAGCTAATGGAAATAATGATTTTTTCATGCTGTACTACATGGTAATTTAAAGCATTTTGATTAAACAAACTGGCTCATTAGAGTTCCTTGATGATGTAGTTCAGCTTGCTTTGATATGGTCAGAAATCCCCAGGATACTATTGGGATGCACCCTACCTCTCATATGAACACGCTAAGGAAAGTTACCACCCGCTAAACATTTCAGAGTATCCAAACGACCTACTTTAAAAACCTTTGAAGCCATTTTGTGGTGTGGACCCAGAACAAATTACCCTTGTTTAATAAGTAGCTTCCAATTTGTGTTCCCAAAGGCATCCAAGTTCTACCACTGAGATTAATTTTTAAGAGTCCATTTTTTTTCTCCTCTTATATCTTAAGATTACTTGAAAGCGCATTGTTTATAAAGTTTTTGTTGTTCTGTTACTCCTTTGTTTCTCATGGGTTAGTCTTATAATGTTATAGTAAAAAAATTCACTGTTTTATATCATTCTGCCTATCATTTCCCCAAAAAATATACTCACTTGGACACTTCTCTAGAAAACAAAAGATTAAGTGCACAAACTAAAGTGGTGAAAGTATCATTGAGAAACTCTTAAAATAAATTAAAAGTTGTTCTTTTAAGTTGAATATTCAAATGCCTTAAGGTAAACTGAAGGTTTAAAAAGAAAAGACATTCATTTAACTGTGGTTGAAACAGATAAAAAAATAAAATAAAAATTTCAAATTCTTAACATAAATGACAAGTGAGACTTTAACATTTTTCTATCACCAAAACAATTAGCCTCTTGAATTTAAATACCTGTTAGCTTCATTTACATACTAGACAAACCAGTTATTGGGCATAACAAATAGCACAATAATCAACTGGCTGAATCTTCAACTGGTTCTTTTGTCGTTGTGTGCTACTGCAATGGAAGGTATAGATTTTGAGATTTCAATTCAAATCCAAGTTGGCTGGTGAGAGTAATGCAGTTTTATATATTCAGGCTGGCTATTAATGACACTGTCTTTTATCTTGGTTGCAAAGGCCATTTCTGTATTGGAGTAAGTGATGCCAGCTATTATAGCAGACCCCAAGATCTCAGTGGCTTCACACAACAAAAATTTCTCTCTGACACAATGTCCATTGTGGTCATTCCATCTTGTGACTTCAGAATAACTGGGGTCTCAAAGTCCTTTCGGATCGTATCATCTGAGGAAGGACGTCAGAGAGAGTATGGAGAATATTGCAAGAGTTGGCGGGGAAGCGGCCTGGGCCTGGAAGTCATGTGGCTCACATCCACCCACATTGCACTGGTCAGAACCCAGTCACGTGGTCACAACTGAGTAGAGACGAGGCTGGGAAATGTAGACTAGTCGTCCACCCAGGAGGGAACCAATGGATTTTGGTGGACACACAGCAATTTTGCCACAAGTCTCTATAGCCTTAGCAGGAACATGAGAGATTATCACTTTTTTCTTTAAATTGTATAATAAATATAAACACTATGTAGTAACACTTAAAGAACTATTCCAACTAAAAGGTATTATGTAACCAAAAGCAAATATGATGTTTAATTGTCTTTGTTTTGGTGCCTCTTCAAGGAACATGGACTCTGTTTTGGTGGGTTTTTTGTTTGTTTGTTTGTTTCCAACACACACAATTTAAACATATAACAGCTGCTGTAACGCTTTACACAATTCCTATGTACTGGAGCAATGACAAGATCTAAATACAATTGTATTTTTTTAAACACTGGGTCAAGGCTTTACATAAAAATACCATCCTACTTTTCCCCCTAAGTTTCTAAAATATGACGTACTTTTCCCCAACATCTGCAGCCATTCAGGAATTTTTAGGAAACATTTGTGCATGATCTTAATTCCTAATCCCTGGCTCTTTGGGCTCAGTGACAAAAGATCAAAACCACCAAAAAATGAAGGTTCACTTGGAGTCAGATGAGAGATCCTGGCTCAATTAGTCTCATAGGACGAAAGCAGTGCTGCATCAACTGGCTCCATGCAGGAGGGGCATGTGAAGGATCTCATCAGCCAGTCATCTATACAGTCCAGGTGACAGATGTGCATGCACGGCAGAAATCGAATTGGGTCCCCATAAACAAATCACACACTCCCGGACCTTTTTTTCTGATCCATCTCTTCCAGGGTCATAAACTCCTTTAGGCAGATGTTGTATAAGGCCTATTTTTTGAGCTATCCTAATTTGTTCCTCTTCAGTCAGCTGAGTTTGCTAGGCGAGTCTGGCTAGGTGTTGGATGATAGACCGGAACTGGAACTTGTTCCTGACATGGCGGCGGCGGCTCCTGGTCCGGCTCCGTCCCTTCGCCCAAACTAGCCCGGTCGGACTGAGACTCGTGGAGCAGAGAGATGTCATCCGAAGTGGGGGACCTGAGGCAGTTCCCCATCTTCCGAGGCTAGGGTGTGCCATTTGTGCGCTGTCCTGTCCTGAGTCTTCTCACCACCTTCTGCCTGGTGATCCTTGTATAAACTTTGTTTTGGTTTTTTTGTTTTTGTTTTTTAATGAAATTTTCTGAATCTCTGAGTTCTGAAAGTACTTTTCTTTTCCACTCACCTGGCTGTCAAAAATGGCAGACACAGCCCGGCCGATATGCCTCAGTGGTTGAGCATTGACCTATGAACAAGGAGGTCACGGTTAGATTCCTGGCTAGGGCATATGCCGGGGTTATAGGCTCGATTCCCAGTACGGGGAGAGCAGAAAGCAGCCAATCAATGATTCTCTCTCATCATTGATGTTTCTACTCTCCCTCCCTCTCACTTCCTCTCTGAAATCAATCAAAATATATTGTTAAAAAATGGCAGACACAGTAACTTTACCTTAACTTAAGTCCTGAAAGCTGGAGTGAATCAAATTAAATACCACCTGAATGGCCCCCGCCCCGGAACTGTGTGACCCCAACCAGTGTTTTGGAAAGTGCACCTCACAGACCAATTTGAAGCTGACACTCTGTGTGTGTGTGAGTGTGTGTGTTTTTTTAAACTATGTATTTTTTTAAAGCTCGAACCTAGACGAAACCTCAACAGTATATCCAAATAGTCTTTCAACTGATATTTCATTCGGTTTAACCAGAGGTCTGATTTGATGAGTCCTTGTTAATTACCAGGCTTTTCAAACTTTGTGCAGTGACCCCTGATTTAAAGACAATTCACCCATTTTATAACTAGTCTCCAAAGCAAAAATTAAGCAGAGTAGTTCCAGCTTTGGCCTGAGCACCAAAGGGGTCGCAGGTTCGATTCCGGTCAAGGGCACATGCCTGGGTTGTAGGTCTGATCCCCGCCCCCAATCAGGACATGGGCGGAAGGCAACCAGTCGATGTGTCTCACATCAATTTTTCCCTTTCTTCTTCCCCTCTCCCTTCTACTCTCTCTAAAATCAATGGGAAAAAATATCCTTATTCCTCAGGTGAGGATTAAAAATGAAAGAAAAGCAGAAAATTGAGGCAAGAAGCCAGGAAACTAGACAAAACTCCACAGTTTGATTTATATGTTCTTTTAACTATCACAACCCCAGAGCAAGACAGCACATAAGTGACAGGCAATGTAGAGAAGAGTAATTGACGAGACTGACCCCGCAGGGACTGGCCTAGAAAGAAAGAGAAAAGGATAGACTCGGTGCTCCATCTTCACACAGTTTTGAGAGGCAGATGTTTGCGTGGGATCTAATCCCTCAGGGGCTTCGCACATATTGCTCAACATTTCTATTTTGGTAACTCCTACTTTTTCAAGTGGGGATCATATGAAATTGCTTCGGTTTCATCTCTGGGCTGAGGTGCACTCGCAGTGTCTTCTGTGTGCTTTTATGTAGTTTTAATTATTTGTTCTTGAAAACTCTGAGGACTGAGAAAATGGTAATGTTGAAACAGATGGTGCTGCCGAGGCCCAAGCTCCTCCCCACAGGAGCTCAGTACACATTTATCATGAAGCAGCTCTTGACTCACAACAGCAGGCACAGTGAGTGTATGGCGGCTGCAACACCCAGCTCACCTCCAAAATGCACAGCTGCATTTACCAATGAATATCTCCATCTGCTAATAGGTCACCAAACTCTTCCGTAGAACCCAGACTTTTCTACAAATCCTTTCCAAGAATACTTCCGACAGTCCCCGCCGACCGGTTGGCCACCACTAATCTATTTCCATTCCTGGGTTATCACATAGAGTGAAGCATATTTAAACTGGGAAAGAAGACTTGGAGGAGAAAAAACCCGATGTTGACTACTTGTTTTGGTTTTCTGTGTCTAGAGACAGGAAAAAGCCGGGGGGGGGGGGTGGGGGGTGGAACAAACAAACTATGATTAAAGCCAATGCCTGACCATCCGTGATAATGGAGAGTATGGCAGAGCGGGAGTGAATCGAATTAGCAAATCTCAAAAGCTTCCATTAGAAATGAAGACTTGAAAGAAAATGATGTCTAAATTAAAAATGTCACAGGAACACAAGAAGCTTAAGTTTCATTTGGAAACAAATAGAAAAAAGGATCCATGGTAGGCAATTATGGGCAAACCTCCTCTTTTGTCAGAGCTTTTTAACAAGTCAGTATGTCTGCAGATTTTCTTTTCACCTCCTCCCTTCGCTGCGTGCAGACGAGTAGGTAGGGTAAGGTATCTGAAGAGGACAAGAAGCAAGAAGGAACAGAGCATCCGAGCTGGGAAACCACAGACGTGTTGATTGGTTCTTGAAGAATCCATATCTGCAAGACTAGGAAATTTCAGGACTTAAGTTAAGGTACAGTTATTGTGTATCAGGGCTAAGGAGAGAGAAAGGTTGAATAGCCGTAAGGGAAGCCTGCAGGAGAAAGCTAAAAATATTTCAAAGAAAAAAAAATCTATGAACTAGAAAAAATGGATCTCCATGCCTACCATGGATTCGTTTTTCTATTTGTTTTCAAACGAACCTTAAGCTTCTTGTGTCCCTGTGACGTCTTTCATTTAGACATCATTTTCTTTCAAGTCTCCATGGCAATTTTGTTTCGCTCTTGGATAAGACTCTGGGTGAGCATGCTCTGGGGCCACTACCACTGAGAGAAGCAGAAGAGCATAGTAGCGGACAGACTCTCTGGGTTCAAGCCCCATACTGCAGCTTTCTGGCTTGGTGACCTTGGACAAGTTACACAACTTCTCCGGGCCTCATTCTCTTCTCTACAAAGTGTGACTGTTACTAGAATCTGCCTCATCATGTTCTGAAAAGGTTTAAATGAGTTAACGCCTCTAACATGATCAAGAACGGCTCTTGACACACAATAGGTATTATGCTTGCATATTGGCTGTTACTCTTAATTGCTACGATTAGCTAAGATCAAAGGAATAATAGGTACTTTTTAAAACTCGTAGGATGTATTATTGAGTTTTGTTATCGTGTGTTTTAGACGCTTCAGAGAGTATACTGGTTTTCTGTTGTTGCTGTAACAAATCCCCACAAATTTAATGACTTAACACAAATATATTATCTCACGGTACTGGAGGTCAAAAGTCCAAAAGGAGCCCTAACTGGTTTGGCTCAGCGGCTAGAGTGTCAGCCTGTGGACTGAAGGGTCCCAGGTTCAATTCCAGTCAAGGGCATGTACCTGGGTTGCGGGCACATCCCCAGCAGGGGGCATGCAAGAGGCAGCTGAATTGATGTTTCTCTCTCATCGATGTTTCTAACTCTGTATCCCTCTCCCTTCCTCTCTGTAAAAAATCAATAAAATATATATTTTTTTTAAAAGTCCAAAAGGAATGTCACTGGGCTAAAATCAAGTTGTTGGCCAACACTGCTTTCTTGCCTTTTTCGTGTCTAACAGCTGGTGGCCCCCTTCCATTGTCAAAGCCAGTAATGTTAGTGCATGCAGGCCCAGGGAAAGGCCCCAGAACTGAAGATGTATCTTAGCAAGCAGAGGGCAGAGAAAGATGGGAAAAAGAGGCTGGCCACTCCAACCTGGTTACGAAGAGTTCATTAAGGGAAACTTACATATGAGGCAGGTCCATCTTGGGCAGCTGCTTGACCAAATGGGACCCCCATGCTGATTGGGGTGCCAATGAATTTTAGGGTAAGGGGATCACCATGGGTACCAGTATGTGAATGCTACCAGGTATGAAAAATTACTTTACATGCTTGACCAGGTCAGGACAATGACCTGTTCCAGGAACCAGCACATAGTGGGAGGCTGGGGAGGGGTGCTGACTTATGTCAGAATGAACACTGATTATGACCAGTCTGTAGGCGGATTTGTGGTAAGCAGTCTCCATTCTGGCCCAGCTCCAGCTTGCAGGGTCAGGTCGTGGAACAGTCTTTCCTCCATAAATATCCAGTCCTGTCTTTTTCACATGACATCACTCTGACACTGACTCTTCTACCTCCCTCCACATTACAAGACCTCTGTGAATACTGACATTGGAATCCACCCAGATAATCCAGGAAACCTCCCTATTTTAAGGTCAGCTGATTAGCAACCTTAATCCCACTGGCACTATAATTCCTCTTTGCCATGGAACAAAACATATCCACTGGTTCCAGGGTTTAGGATGTAGGCACTTTGGTGGGGGGAGGAAGACATTGCTCCACTAATCACAGTGAAAAAAGAGAATCTATCTTAAACGCTAGAATGATTTATATATTCAGAAGAATTCTGGAATCAGCAGACAAGAGATTTGAGTTCAAGACTGCATTGGGTTGGGGCACTGGCTAGATAGATCAGTTGGTTAGAGCTTTGTCCTAATATACTATTAACGTAAAAAAACATTGAAACCTGTAAAAAAAAATTTGTGAGTTTATTTGAGCCAGACTGTAGACATATGCCGGGAAGCAGAACCTCAACGAATTGAGGTAATGCTCCGGAGAATGGGGAGTTCATACCTTGTTTTTATAAATTACCATCAAAAGGAAAATACATAAGTGGGTTACATGGAATTCATTGGTGGTAGATTAAGGAGGTGGGATAAAGCAAAGCGGGGCGCGGGGGGCGGGGAGAGGGCAGGGAGAACCTCTGGGATAGGATAAAAAGTGAAATGATGGACATATGCCTCTTCTACATAGATGGATACAGAATAATTTAACATAGTTAACAGTTGACATTTAACTTGGTAACAATAACAACGAGGGAATGTCCTGGTGCCATTTGTTGTGCCCTGAAGGGTCCAGAAAAAAAAAAGAGAGAATTTACAAGTTACCCAGACATTTCACAGATATGCTATCTTAGAGGCAAAAAGACAAATGGCTTCAGTAAAGATCTAAGTTGATCTTTGTCAGGGAAAATATTGGCCTAGGACATGCCTACTTACTATAACTTGTTGTTAGTTAAAGTTTAATTTCAGACCATCCTTTGTGGTTACTCTAGGTCTCTGATTTTGCAAGACCACCATGCAGGCCTTCCCTGAGCTTGTCAGGTTAGCATGTGGCCCCTTTTGTCCACAATACCAAGGTTGCAGGTCCCATCCCCGGTCAGGACACATACAAGAATCAACCAATGAATGCATAAACAAGTGGAACAAATTGATGTTTCTCTCCTCTCTCTCTCTCTCTCTCTCTCTCTCTCCTCTCTCCACCACCCCCTAAAATCAATCAATCAATCAATAAATTTTAAAAGACTGCGTTGGGTTATTAGCTAATTTTATGACCTTGATAAGTTTTCAGCCACTAGGACTCTCTGGACTTCTGAGCAATAAGAGCTGGTGTTGCAGTGCCAAAGTCTGCACCCCTCTCTTGGTATTCACCTCAAAAACAGTAATTTAGTAACAGGGAACATAGAGCAGAGGAGCATGAGATCATCATCTCTAGTGAAAAATAAACTCAAAATGTTTGAGCGACAGACAATGGCATGAACACTGTCTATCTGACTTGTGAAAAACAGCACATCTCCAAGCTGGGGCTGACGGCTGACTTTGAGACAGCCTGGGAAACAACAAAGATCTTGCTGCCCTTTCTGATCTAGTCTGTGCTGAGTTCTTGTAGAGAGTTGCCCAGATGCTTTTAGCCGGTGCTGTGCTGCTGCCTTCGGAAGTTTGTCACTGACAGAATCTTGGGAAGTGGAACAAGTGTCCCGTGCTCCTCTTCCAGGGGAGAAAAGCTGTGTCACCGCAAATCTGTTAGACGTTCAGCTGCTCCTCGTCCCAGACCTCCAGGGTTGGCTGATGTTTCCAAACAAATTTAAGGCTTCTCTCTTCTTTGTTCCCTGAGGCTATCTATGAATAAGGGGTGGGTCTCAGAGCTGTGTGGTCCAGTAGGGATATTTTGGACTAATAAAATCCATTGTGCTTAGAAACTTACATGTGTAGGGAACCAAAATAAAGCTCCTGGGTTGAATTTGCTTGTCTGTACTAAAAATATCAGTGGAACATTGGGAAGGAGCCGAAGCCCTACATGAAGTGAGAGAGAGGTTGTGCCTCACAGACAGTGTTGAGCAGGAAGGTAACAAAGTGTCTGAGTGACTTACCTTTATTGTTGAAAGCATGACCTTAAAAATATCCTGAAGCCAGACACCAACAAAGGATGTCACATAGTTGTTCCTCATTCCTAAGCAAAACAAATCTTCTCCTCTATCTATTCCTTTTCTTTTTTTTTAATAATTCAATTATTGTTGAAAATACTTCATATGTACCTTTTTTCCCTCCATTGATCCCCTATAACTCCCTCTCCTGTCCACCCCCGCGCCCCACCCCCCGCCAGCCCCCAGGCCTTCAGCACCCTATTGTCTGTGTCCATGGGTTATGCATAAATGCATACAAGGCCTTTGGTTGATTACCTCCCACCCACTCACCCTCCCCCGCCTTCCCTCTGAAATTCCACACACTGTTCCATACTTTCATGTCTCTGGATCCACTCCGTTCATCAGTTTATTTTGTTACTTAGATTCCACATATAAATATGATCATGTGACACTTGTCTTTCTCTGACTGACTTATTTGGCCTAACGTGATACTCTCCAGGTCCCTCTATGCTGTCTCAAAGGATAAGAGATTCTTCCATTTTACTGCTGCATCGTATTCCATGGTATAAATGTACCTCAGCTTTTTTATCCACTCATGTACTATGGGCACTTGGGCTGTTTCCAGATCTTAGCTATTGTAAATGAACACAGGGGTGCATGCAGTCTTTCTGATTGGTGCTTCAGTTTTCTTAGGATATATTCCTAGAAGTGGGATACTGGGTCAAATATCAGTTCCATATTTAATTTTTTTGAGGAAACTCCATACTGTTTTCCATAATGGTTGCAGCAGTCTGCATTCCCACCAGCAGTGTACTAGGGTTCCCTTTTCTCCACATCCTCACCAGCACTTGTCATTTGTTGATTTGTTGATGGTAGCCATTCTGACAGGTGTGAGATGATACCTCATTGTCATTTTGACTTGCATCTCTTGAGATGATTAGTGACTTTGAGCATGTTTTCATATGTCTCTTGGCCTTCTGTCTGTCCTCTTTGGAGAAGTGTCTAAGTCCTTTGCCCATTTTTTAATTGAATTGTTTGTCTTCCTTTTGTTAAGTTGTATGAGTTCCTTATATATTTTGGATATTAACCCTTTATCAGATGTATCATTGTCAAATATGTTCTCCTGTACAATGGGAGATTTACAAATTGATTTTTAGAGAGGGGGAAGAGTGCAGGGGAGAGAGAGAAAAACATCATGTGAAAGCAAAACATACATTGGCTGCCTCCTGCATACTCCCTAGCAGGGATGGAGCTCAGCCTGGGCATGCGCTGTGACTAGGAATGGAACTGGCAAACTTTCAATGCACAGGGCAACGCCCAACCAACTGATAAACACTGCCCAGAGCTTCTCTGTCTTTTCTTTATCAGAGTGGCTCATTAACAAAAACTCTGCAAAAAAAAACAAAAAACCCACAAAACTTTTTTAATGCTTTCTCTAAGTCTGTCATGTGGAAATAAATCACATATTATATTTTAGATTTAATTTCCTAGGGTGGAAATATTTGACTGGGCTAACAACAATGCATCAAGCATATAAATAGCAGGGCCACTGGTGAATCTCTGTTTTAAATGATTTTATTAGATGTGGCTCTTGGCCTGCAGGAGCAAGAAATCTGTTTTTATTTACTTGTTTTGCATACTAATATCTAGCGAATCCTTCCCTTTTCTCCTTGCATTTGGAAATTTTTAGTTGAATTTTATATGACAGCTGAGCCTCTGTTAATGTATATATTTTTACTTAATTATGGAAAAAGTTGAATGATTAATCAGAATGCTTGATTACTAGGTTGAATAGCTATTACCATTTTTAATCATTAAGGTTCACTTAGCCAGAAAATCCTTTTAGCCTCAACTTTTGTTAATAGAACCATTTAAAAATATATTGGTTGATGCCCTAGCTCCGTGGTCGGCAAACTGCGGCTCGCGAGCCACATGCGGCTCATTGACCCTTGAGTGTGGCTCTTCCTAAACTTTAGGAGTACCCTAATTAAGTTAATAACAATGTACCTACTTATATAGTTTAAGTTTTAAAAATTTGGCTCTCAAAAGAAATTTCAATCATTGTACTGTTGATATTTGGCTCTGTTGACTAATGAATTTGCCAACCACTGCTAGCTGGTTTGGCTCAGTGGACAGAGCATCGGCCTGCGGACTAAAGGATCCAGGGTTTGATTCTGGTCAAGGGCACATGCTGGGTTACGGGTTCAATCCCCAGTAGGAGATGTGTAGGAGGCAGCCAATCAATGATTCTCTCTCATCATTGATGTTTCTATCTCTCCCTCCCCCTTCTCTCTGAAATCAATAAAAATACATTTAAATAGATGATAGATAGATAGATAGGGATTTGTTTTCTTAAAATGGGAAGTATAACGCACCAAATTAAATGTGTTTTTTTCGTGTGTTGCTACAATATGAAGGATCTCGTAGGGTATGCAAATCAGGGCTCTGGACATGTTTAGACATTCAACAGTCATAGCTTGAAGATTGAAATGGTATGTACTAACCTTAGACCTTGCCACTGTAGCTATTAGTTTTTATTAAATGATTAATATTGCATTGTTTTTTCTGAAAGCCAAATGTAAAAGCTCATTCCTGGTAATTTATAGTTTCATCTCATTGAGTTCCACTTAAATGAGATTTTAGTATAACATGGTCAGTTCTGTTAGGAATTATGACATTTATTTGGGGCAAAATAAGATTGCTTAGAACTTAGTTTCTGCGTGCCACCCAGGTCTGCCTGTTTTCAGTCAAACCTAATTCCAAGTATCTCTTTTCATGTCTAAGAACTCGGCTATGATTGTGTCTTTGCTTTGGTGATACCCTGGTGGGTTCTTTCTGTTCAGAACTTGTTTAAAAAAAAAATGTGGGCCATACTGATGAGCTCAGCCTCTGGGATCCCTCTCTAGGTCAAGCCTCTCTCTCTGAAGAGTTCTTCTGATCCTCAGGCCTGCTGTCTGAGGTTGGCCTTGGAGCAGGACTTAATTTTGCCTCATTTTAAATCATGCGCTCAATTACTTTCTCTCTCTCAGAAAATGAAAAGCCACCAAAGAATAGCTTAATGCATAAGGAAAAACAAATTCAGAGGAATTATCCATCTGCTTACAAATAATAGGTTAGTGTATTCGAGGTAGCTAATTCTACACAATATTAGGCACTCCTTCAATTAAAGCAAGAGAAATGAAAAGACCCCAGAATGTCTTTGTCATGCTTCAAAGCCTCCCCCACTCCAATTGCCTAGTTCTTTAGAAGGGGTATTTGTTCTCTCTTATAATCTAGAAATACATGTGCCTAATTGAAATAAGATGTACTCCTTAAATGATGAAAATAAAAAGTGATCAAAATAGATTTTTGTTATCCGTTGGGCATTGGGAGTTTAAATGCAAATGGCATGGCTTGCAGTGCGGGGAATTAATTATTGGTAATTGAAGTTGTAAGCTTAATTCCCTGCTTGCTTTAATGAAAATGAATCCTTTTATTTAATATTAAAATAAGCATCACTAGCCTCATGATCTAGGACAGCTCATGCATTTAGCTATTGAGCAATATTTAATGTTAAAAAGCTTTATCTTTTAAACACTGAATTGTGATTAAAACAAAACAAACCAAAAACATTGGAAGGTAGATATGTTAGCAAATAACACAATAGATGGTGTTGAATACTCTTAATAGATCCTGTTCTTGTACACTGGTTAGTAGACTATTTTGTATTATAATAAAAGCTAAACCATTTATATATTATCATATATTAATATAGATAATATAATGAATTACATGCAATTAATTAATAGTATATAATTATAAATAATTAACATTTGTTTATAATTGTTATAATTGGAAAGCAGCCAGAGGTGATCTCTGGAAATAGTTTGCTATTCACTTGATCCAGAAAACCCCTCAAAATCATGCAAATCAAGTTCAAATCTTCATGTTTACTTTAAGAACACTCATGAAACTGCCCAGGCCACCAAGGGTATGCATATTAGAAAAGCCACCAAGTATCTGAAGGATGTCACTTTAAAGAAGCAATGTGTGCCATTCCATCATCACATCATTACAATGGTGGGGTTCGTAGGTGTGGCCAGGCCAAACAGTGGGGCCGGTTGCAGGGTCTGTGGCCCAAAAGGAGTGCTGAATTTTGCTGCACGCGCTTAAAAATGCAGAGTCATGTTGAACTTAAGGGTGTAGATGAAGATTCTCTGGTCATTGAGCACATCCAGGTGAACAGAGCTCTGGAGATGAGGTGCAGAACTTACAGAGTTCATGGGCAGACTAACCCACATGAGTTCTCCCTGCCACCCTGAGATGAGTTTTACTAAAAAAGAGCAGATTATTCCTAAATCAGAAGAAGAGGTTGCATAGAAGCAAAAGATATCCCAGAAGAAACTGAGGAAACAAAAACTTATGGCCAGGAGTAAATTCAGCAAGAAATAAATCCTATTTAAAAAAAAAAATAAAAAGCAAGAAAATAAAAAAAATAAATGTATTGTCATATTGAAGCACAATGACCGTTTAAGCTGTTGAGCAAATAAATTTACTGCCTGGTGTTTCTACTGTGAGGAGTTCTTTTCTTTCTTTGAGGAGGGAATGTTATGACCGAGCGTGATGTGGACGCTAATCTGTCTCTCGCCTGCCTCTGTCTCTGGGCTCAGGGTTTATGCATTTCTGGGCATTTACTTTCACTACTACTTAGGTCTGGTATGTTTTCCCAAGCCCCCTAGACTTGCTCTTCACCTAATCAACATCTTTTACTCCTTTCAGATCTCAGCTCACCTGCCACCCTGAGATTGGGGCAAGCCTTCCTCTTTTATATTCTTACTAGAGGCCTGGTGCACGAAATTCGTGCATGGGTAGGGTTCCTAGGCCTGGCCTGCGATCAGGGCCAATCAGGGCTTTCTGGTTGCCAGCCAGGGCCTCCCTTCATTCTGCACCACCCCCTGGTGGTCAGTGCATGTCATAGCAAGCTATCAAACTCCTGATCTCCTGGTCAAACTTCTGAGGGGACACTTTGCATATTAGCTCTACACACACACACACACACACACACACACACACACACATATCTCACAGTAAATCATGTTGTAATTATTTGCTTCACACTTGTCCTTCCTGCCAGGATAGTTACTAGAAGGCAGGGACTGAGTCTGCCTTGTTCACAGCTATTGCTCTGGAAACTAGTTCAGAGCCTTGCACATAGTGAGAATAAAAAACATTTGTTTGTTTTTTAAATGTGTTTTATTGATTTCAGAAAGAGGAAGGGACAGAGAGATAGAAACATCAATGATGAAAGAGAATCATTGATCAGCTGCCTCCTGCACACCCACTACTGGGGATCAAGCCTGCAACCCAGGCATGTGCCCTGATGGGGAATTGAATCATGACCTCCTGGATCATGGGTTGATGCTCAACCACTGAGCAACACCAGCCGGGCCAAAAACATGTTTGAAGGAAGGAAGAAAGACAGGAAAGAAAGATGAATGTTAATTAAGGTCAGTCTGAGAAACCCTTGGTAAAACTCCCATTTTATATTCCTGAAGTATCCATAATAGTTATTATATAATTAATAATTTCATTGTCTCAATTTTATGGGAAACACATGGGATTAATATCTTCTGATTTATTTATTTATTGTGCTTCATACTAAAGTCACAAGTGCACCTCCCCAAAAGACAATTTATCCATCTATATATATTAAAAGCCAGTGACCATAACGCCATAACAAACAGAATGACCAGTCACTATGATGCCCACTGTGGCCAGCAAACCAGCTCGATCTGGGGGTGGGGCTGGCTAGCTAACCCCCCTGTGGCCCTTCCCCCAGCCGGCCCTGCCTCTGATGGGCCCCCACCACCCTGATCAACCTGCAGCCCCTCCCCACAGCCAGCCCTGCCCCTGATTGCCCCCCTACCCCAATAGGCAGGGCCAGCTGGCCAACCTCCTGCAGCCACTCCCCCTGCCGGGCCCCCCACCAGATCAGTCCCCTGACCTTGATCGGGAGCAGGAACAATCAGCCAACTGCCTGTGGCCCTCCCCCTGGCCAGCCCTGCCCCTGATGGGCCCCCACCACCCCGATAGGCCTGCGGCTCCTCCCCCCTCCAGCTCCACCCCTAATAGACTCCCCCTCACCAATTGGGGGCAGGGCCTCCTGGACAATTGCCCATGGCCCCTCCCCCCAGCCAGCTCAGCCCTGATAGGGTCCCTCCTTCTGACAGGCCTGGCCCCGATCTGCCCCGTTTGGGGCTGGGCCAGCCAGACCCCAGCCATGCATGAATTCGTGCACTGGGCCTCTAGTATTTCAATAATTAACACATGTAATTGTGTAATAAGTAAAACAAGGAAAAATTCTTGTTCAGAAATTAAGCTTGCTTGCTGTTTAGGTGTTTATTGGGGGTAACTTGGATGTTTAACTTCCCTCGAATGAGAAAGAATAGATTGAATTGCTCTCAGAGGAAGCTATCATTTCTGTCCCAGGAGAAGCAAGAAGCTACCTTGTGTTCTCTAAGTGACCAGCCACTGTGCATAAAGCTAGGACATGGATTGTGGAAAAACCCCTCCATGTTGGCTTTCAGAACCAAAATGTGGTTACTGAGACTGTTCAAATTTTGAAATTATCTTCTCAAAAAAGAGAGGACTTAAATGAACACTTGTTCCATCTAAATAGTGTTTCACATTGTCATGAATAGAGAATTCAGGAGATTGTGCTAAACTTTCCACAGATATAACTCAACGAGCATAGCTCAACTCAGTCTCTGTCGACATTTATCTCAATATCCTGAAACTTCTGTCTCCTTGCATATTTTTAAAGGAGCAAAAGTACGTCTAAATGGTTTTCTGAGTTAAGATGGCAGACAGAACCACAAATCTAATTTTGCTCCTCTGCAAAATTCCACTAAAACTTGAGAAAAGAGATCTTGTTTAAAAGGCATAAACCCACATGAAAGAGAACACAAGAGAATACAAGAGCAATAAAATTTTACAATCTGGAAAGCAGATTGACAACCGGCAGCACCATATTCCTCTGCAACTGGTACAAAGGAGGGGCTGAAATATCAAGGTGGCTACAAGGGGTCGGGGAAAAGGTGTTTCACTCATTTAGATCTCCATATCCCCACTCCCACTGCACATTGAGGAGCAACTGTCCTTTCCTCACCTGAATATAATAGTTCATTCTCAGGAGAGGGTATAGCAAAAGGCCTCTGAGCTGTGCGACATCAGGTATAACTGAAGGTGTGTGTATTGTTACAATACCAAACACAGAGAGATTGGGTGCCTAAATGCATATTGAATGCTAAGTGCTAAAAAGGTTCTCTTTTTTCTGATGTGGCTTCCAGAATGCCAGCAACCTCACCATTTCCCTCTAGGCAGGAGACTGGTAGATTCTTTGCTAAACGTAACCAACCTGGGAGGAAAGATTCAAAAATATTAACATCAGTGAGTCTTTTTGAACTGTTATAAAGTGAAAATCTGCCTGTTAATTTTAGAATTATCTGGTCTCATGAGCTGAATAGACTGGATAATATATAAACCACATAACCAGGAACCCAGTTAAATAACCTTCTCAATATAAGACTTGTATTGGGGTTGACCAATAATGAATGGCTATGGGTGTTTACAGACAGCCTCCAGGCTCCACTGCTCCACTGTGACTACCAGCTGTTTGAAACTGTGATTCCAAAGGTCAGTGAAAACAGTCCATGACAAACAAATAAATTCAACATTATTTCATTCACTGATAGACCATTCTGAGGGATGGAGCAGCCAGGGCTCAGTAATTCCCTATAGAGAATCTTTTATATTGGACCCTGGAGTTTCAAAGATAAATACAATGCATTTTATTTATACATTTATACCATGCTTCTTTCTGCAGAGAGATCTTAAGGAAGATAAAGTAAATAAAGTAAGCTTCCCCTCGAGGATTTCACCATCTAGGAAGGAAAACATACGTCAAAACTATTACCATAATACAAAGTAAAAATATTACAATGCAAATATCTCTAACAAAGTAAGGAACAATTAATACATGAAGGGAAGAAATTTAAGTATCACATTTGATCTGGGGATTGAAAAATAAATTGCTTCCTGTGGCTTATTTTTGTCTGAATCCTTACGGCAGATATGAAGTTAGGAGATTTCTTTAAAAATTTGTTTTTTCCCTCTGCATTTGGTAAGGTATAGTGGTTAAGGATGAAAATTATGGCAGGTTAAGGGCATATGATGCACAAAGAGAGAAAAAGAGGAGAGAAGGGGGAAAATACAACGCATTGTATTTAGGAATGATCTTGGAGAAAATGCTCTGACGTATTTCAGTTTAAATATTTGTCAGACACACACTCTGTGCTGCATCTGTACTTGGGGAGGAGACAAAGATAAGGCACAGTCCCCACCCTTATGTAACTCGAAATCCTGCAGGCGCATAGGGAGAAATAAGTACATTATGGCCATAATACACGATGAAAGATATCAATGGCAAGAAAGAAGTAAAACTAAAGCATGAGAGAAAGCATTTGAAGGAGAACTCGTGTCTCATGGAGTGGGAGAAGGTTAGAAGAGCCAACATTAGGGATGTGGTATTTAAAATACGGCTTAAGGCACCGGCAGAATTTCCGAAGACAGAAGCATTTCAGGGAGAAGGAATCGCATGAACAGCAGTACGGAGCTGGGAAATGGGTCATGTGCCCAGAGGGCAGGTTGTGATCTTTTTAGGAAGGCCTTGAATGCCAGGCTAAGGAATCTGTGTTTAATTGTAGGTACTGGAAATCTCTTAGTGTTTCTGAATGGGAGCATTTCATAGTCAAAGCAGTGTTTTAAAGATGAGTTTTGTCAGAGATTTGTAAGACCTGGCTGCTCAAAGACTGGCTGAGGCCCGGCAGCACGAACTTCACCTTGGGAGCCTGTTAGAAACGCATTATTTCAGCCCCTCTCCCCTCCCTGACTCACTGAACTTAAACCCCTGGAGTAGCAAGAGCCCCCAGGGGATCTGTTTGCCCATTACACTCAGAGAAGCCCAGTGTAGGACAGATGGAAGAGGGACACTTGACTTGAGACCAGTTGGAGGACGAGGCCAAAGCGACTGAGGTGGCAGCAGTAGAGACGCCAAGGCTAATGAGGATGGTCAGACAGGGAGCGGTCACAGCGACACAGAGCTTTCAGGCCGGATGGCGATGGCATCGTTCTGCCTCACTCATTCTCCCAATAGATTAATCCTCTGCCCTTATTAAAGTCATCGGTGTTTTTTTTAAATGTATTTTTCTTCTCCCCCCTCCCTCGCCCCCCCCCCCCCCCCCCCCACCTCCTGACCCCCCTTCTATTCATTAGCAAGCACTGCTTCTTTCTGCTTGTGCTCACAGGCCATAAACAAATGGAAAATTTTCTCAAGCATTGTCTGTCCTTCAGGGTTGCAGATTGTAACTACTGCTGGGCCACATGCCGGAGTAGAGAAATCACATAACAAGATTATAAAGGAGAAAAGTGGAAATATCATCTCTGGTATTTCAGGCTTTTCCTCCCTTCTGAGTTTAATACAAATCAAACAGGTGTGCACTCAAAGCCTGCAAGTGTGTCTTCATCGGCTTTTAAACATCAGCTTCCAGAAAATTCAGATCTCTCAGAGAGGGGGAAAAATAAACAGCTGAGCCATGCGACTCATTTACACTTCAAATATACTTTGAATTGGTTGGTCCTCAATTAATCAAATAGCTGGTGTATCTCTAAAGTACTATAAAGTGAGACGCTGTGTGAAATCAATTTTTCTTTCCAAAATCATTAAATCCAGTAGCCTGTGACTACATCCCTGCGAATTCTGGTACCAGTCCTTTCATCCTCCATTAACTTGGGCACGCCTAACAGGCTGTCAAGAATAATTTCCCAGGACGTAAATAATTCAGAAATTAAAAATTAATAAATAATAACAGAGAACTACTGGGAAATAGGCTGGGTCAATTAGTGCGCTCTGCATTCTGTTTCTTCACAGCGGGGGAGGGGGGGTAGCCACATTCATTACTTGAATCTTTCCTTCGATGTTGAGGTCTGATTTACAGCTCTTCATTACTGGATCCAGTCAGACACAATTACCTCCATCACTATCTCAGTTCCTAACTTCAAAGAAGCGAACGTTTTCTTGTCTGCTTTTTTTCTCCTTGCAGCAGGCTCAGCTTGACATCCCTGGAATTTCTTCCACGCAGACTAATTAATAAGTCTTTGACTTACCATATTCACTCCTCTTCTTTGATGTGCTACCTTAGTCAATCATCCCACTTAATTAGAATTGCAACGATAACTTTACTTATCTTGTGGCTAGATGGAAATTAAAATAACGGGATTTTAATTCTCTTTCGTATGGGGTTATGATATGGTGAAAGAAAAAGTTTCAATACAAACATGATAGTGTATACTTTCTCTGTGGGAGTGGAGGAGCATTCTGCAAAATTCTTTTCCTCTTGCTACAAAATAGTATAGCTGTTGATCAAGCAATATGGAAATGCAGTGGATTTCTCTACAGCATCATTTCACCAAGTCCTTCACAGGAAAAAAAGCTATCTTGATTTGTATAAATAATTGGAACAAGGCGCAGGTCACGTGGCAAAGGCAGTAGCTATGTTTTGAAGAAAAAAGTATCTCCAGAAAGTCAAGGCTTTGAGGTATTAACGCTTTTAACTCTTTTTACCCTTTTCTGTCAACCCATGTTAGTGTCCATTTTGGCGAATTCTATAGTTTTATTAGACTTCTTCCAAAATATATCACAAGGAAATAAAAAAGGTTCTCCCTCGAACACAGCAGATATCAATTCGTAAGCACAAGATGTGACAATGATGAACAAAACTGGTTAGGAAGGGAGAGCAGAAAGCAGCGTTTCATTTCTAGAAAGCAATACTAAGGCCAGTAGTTATTAAGCTCCCACTGAGTGCCAGCCTCAGTCACAAGCTTTACCTCCGTTATTTCTCCCAGCATATCTGTAATGTAGAATTCTTATCCCCACATTACAGACAAGGAGACAGTCTCCGCAAAGTCAACTTGCTTTTCCTAAGGTCACTAAGGTAGCACATGAGGACAAAGACATAGAAAAGGCATGAGTAGAAGAGTTTAAGCCTTTGAGTATAGCATTTATTTCATTTGTTTGTTTGTTTGTTTTTCAGCCCTCATCTGAGGATATTTTTTCCATTGCTTTTCAGACAGAGTGGAAGAGAGAGAGAAACATCGATGTGAGAGAGGCACATTGATAAGGTGCCTCCCACACGTGCCCCTACAGGGGCTGGGGATTGAACATGCAACCGAGATACGTGCCCTTGACCAGGAATCGAACCCACAGCCCTTCGGTCCGAGGGCCAATGCTCTAACCACTGAGCAACTGGCCAGAGTCGAGTATAGCATTTAAAGCCTTCCATGATCTGGCTTTAAACTGTCTGCCAAACTCATGTTCCTTCTACTCTATTACATAAACTCAACCAAAATACATCTCCAGGCTTTAACCCAGTGCCTAATTTTAGCACAATTTATACCTTAATACATTGTTGATGGTTGCCTTAATATTTATAGACATTGGCTAAAATGTAGTCATTGTAGATATAAATAGTAATCTCAATCATCATAAATACATTATTTTTAAATAGCAAGTACAAACAGAAAATCACATTATATACTGCATACACGTTTTAGAATAATACACTTTTCTCACATTTTCTTGTACTATTTTTTCCGAGGAATAAAATGATTAACATTTTTGTTTGTTGCTTTAAAACAAAAAGTTACTAACAATAGAAACATCAATGGGAATTTCACACAATTATTCTACCTTTGATCTCTCAATATTTCCCCTCCTCTATTCTCAACAACAATGCCCAGTAAGACAACAAACAGAGGTCATAGTGACCAAGAGAAACTTATTTCGTTAGTAAGACATGAAACCACTGCACGCCAACCTTTCAGGGATTTAATACAGTTGTTCTTTAACAATAGAACTTGGTTCATTTGCTATTTAAGACATGATTATTTAAATTCAAGCTAATTGGTTTCCATACTCCGCTTTAGGGCTTGAGGCTCAGATCATTTCTATTAGAGAAATTTAATTTGTCTCAAATTCCTATTTCTAAATTATAAAATGGTTACAGTGCTCTGCATTTTAACTCTCTGTAGCAAAGATTATCTCCAAATTTCAGCTCAAACTAGCAAATCTATTAAAGATGCAGGTGATGCGCTGAGAAAAGGGCTCAGTGGTAGCTCAGGAGGAGGCAGGGAGCTGCAGTGGAAGGTGAGCAGTCGGTCTCCATCAGGCCTCTCAGAGGCTGCACAAAGGCTGGGCCACTCCTGCTACTTTTCTGGAGGTTTCTGTATAAACTTAAAAATGGAGACATATTTTAAATGTTTACATTGAACCAAGTAATGCTTTTAGCACACAAAATGCAGTGTGCCATCATTGAGCTATTGACAAATAATCACCGGAATAACAAAATACTTTGCTTCATGGAGCACCACAGGCTGTGACACCCACTACTGGAACAGAGTGTACAAGTTCTACAATGAAAGTCTTTCAATCATTTCCCTGTGTCTCAATGACTGTAAATACAACCTCATCTAGAAATAATGTTAAAATCCTGAACTTCAAGATCTTCTTGGAGAGGTGGCTCCAGTGCAAATGCTCCCTCTCACTATTCCTTGATAGGCTCCAATCTCATTCATTCACTTAAAAGAGATTTTTTTTTTTTTTTTAGTGTTTCCTATGTGCTAGGCACCGCTATAGGCATTGAAAATATATCAGTCAAAATAAGTTTTTAAAAGAACAGAACTCCCTATGTGGAGAATACTTCTAATGGAGACAGACAAAATATAATGAACATAATAAATATACAGTATATTCAAAAGGGATATATGTAACCTCATGTTCACAATGTTGCATGAGTATGGGCGTACATATATATTTTCACATTTTTTTTTTCATTTTCTTTGGATAAACATAGCAGGTCATTTCATGGAATATTGTTTTGTTATAACATTGATGAGAGGCTGCAGTTCCAAGAACCTATTGATGGCATTAAGTGATGACAGAAGTGGAATTACTGGATCACATGGTAGTTCTATTTTTAAATTTTGAGAAACCTCCATACTGGTTTTTTTATAGTGGGTGAACCAATTTACTTTCCCACCAAAAGTGCACAAAGGCTTCATTTTCCACATCCTCACCAAAACTTGTTCCTTGTCTTTTTTATAATAGCCATTCTAACAGATACGAGGTGATATCTCACTGTCGTTTTGATTTACATATCCCTGATGATTATCTTTTCATAAACCTGTGGGCCATCAGTCTTCTTTTAAAAAATTAGGTGTATCACCCTAACCGGTTTGGCTCAGTGGATAGAGCATCGGCCTGTGGACTCAAGGGTCCCAGGTTCGATTCCAGTCAAGGGCATGTACCTTGGTTTCAGGCACATCCCCAGTAGGGGCTGTGCAGGAGGCAGCTGATTGATGTTTCTCTCTCATCGATGTTTCTAACTCTCTATCCCTCTCTCCCTTCCTCTCTGTAAAAAATCAATAAAATATATTTTTAAAAAAAATTAGGTGTATCTTCTTTTTTAAAAAATATATTTTTTATTGATTTCAGAAAGGGAGGGAGGAAGGGAGGGAGAGAAATAGAGAGTATGGGAGAGAGAGAGAGAGAGAGAGAGAGAGAGAGAGAGAGACAGACAGATGACTTGCTCTGACTGGGAATCAAACCCTCAATTATGGAGCCACTCCAGCCAGTATATAAGTCTTTAGAAAAATATCTATTCAGATCCCCATTTTTTGATTGGACTGTTGGTTTTTGTTTGTTTGCTATTGAGTTGTATGAGTTTTTTATCTATTTTGGATATTAACCTCTTATCAGATATATGATTTATGAGTATTTTCTTCCATTCAGTAGCTGGCCTTACCTTTTGTTGATGGTCTCCTTTGCTGTACAGAAGCTTTAGTATGATGTAGTTCCACTTGTTTATTTTGCTTTTGCTACCTTTGCTTTGGTGTAAAATCCAAACAATTATTGCCAAAACTGACGTCAAGGAGCTTACTGCCTATGTTTTCTTCTAGAAGTTTTATGAACTCTCATCTTATATGCAAGTCTCTAATCCATTTGAAGTTAATTTTTGTGTATGGTGTAAGATAGTGGTACAATTTCATTCTTTTGCATGCTGTTGTCCAGTTTTCCCAATACTATTTACTGAAGAGACTGTCCTTTCCCCATTCTATATTCTTGGCTCCTTTGTAGTAAATTAATTGACCATATATGCCTGGGCTTATTCTGGGCTCTCTATTCTGTTTCATTGATCTTGGTGTCTGTTTTATGCTAACATCATACTGTTTGATTACTATAGCTTTGTAATATAGTTTAAAATCAGGGGCTGTGTTGCCTCCAGGTTTGTTTTTATTTCTCAAGATTGCTTTGGCTATTTGGGGTCTTTTGTGGTTTCAAAAGGTAAAACAACCGGACACTATGACATGCACTGACCACCAGGGGGCACGTGCAGAACATGGCAGGCATTGGCAGCAGGCGGCAGAGCATGGAACATGGTGGGTGTCAACCGTGGCGGGATGGTAGAGCAGGTGAGCGGGGGCACCAGACCAAGGCAGGATGCCGGTCACTGTCATTGGGGTGAGCCTCTAGTGGATACTGAAAATTCTTTGCTCCTGCATGCCATGGTCCCGCCCAATGTTCGCACCTGCTGCCAGCGCCAACCCTGCTCACACTCACTGCCAGCACCCAGTGCCAGCCCTGATCACTTGGTGCCATCTCTGGGTACAAATGGCGGCTGCCAGCCCCAATGGCCCCTCAGGGTTTCTCCACCTCCCCCTGCTCCTGAGGGGCGATCAGCGCAGCATCCAATGCTTGCCCCCACTGATGGTGCCGGCCCCACTCGCACCTGCTGCTGGCACCGGCACCAATTCCTCCACACGATCAGCCAGTGCAAGTGAGGCCAGCACCATCAGAGTGTGGGAGCGGTGGCAGTGGGAGCAGGGCTGCCAGGAGACAGGGGACCTGGGGCTGTGGTGGGAGGGCCTGAGTGGGGGTGCAGAGGATGGGCCGAGACCCGCTCCTGTGCTGACTGCAGCCTCGCGGCCCACAGCTCCTTTCAAGGTGCACAATTTCATGCACTAGGCCCCTAGTCTACAATATTATTTAATACTAGAGGCCCAGTGCACAAAAATTTGTGCACTCGGGGGGGGGGGGGCCCTCAGCCCGGACTGTGCCCTCTCACAGTCTGGGACCCCTTGGGGGATGTCCACCTGCTGGCTTAGGCCCACTCCTCTGAGGATCGGGCCTAAGCTGGTAGTCAGACACCCCTCTGGCAGCCCGGGAGCCCTCGGGGGATGTCCACTTGCCAGCAGGGAGCAGGCCTAAGCTGCAGTCGGATATCCTTAGCGATGCTGAGGAGGCGGGAGAGGCTCCCACCACCACCACTGTGCGGGCAGATGGCAACCTGGCTTGTGGCTGAGCAGAGCTCCCCCTGTGGGAGCACACTGACCACCAGGGGGCAGCTCCTACATTGAGCATCTGCCCCCTGGTGGTCAGTGTGTGTCACAGTGACCAGTTATTCCCAGTCATTCTGTTGTTAGGATCAATTTGCATATTGCCCTTTTATTATATAGAATATATTATATTATATATTACCTTTTTTATATAGAATAGAGGACTGGTGCATGGGTGGGAGCTGGCTGGTTTGCCCTGAAGGGTGTCCCGGATCAGGGTGGGGGTCCCACTGGGGTGCCTGACCAGCCTGGGTGAGGGGCTGAGGGCTGTTTGCAGGCTGACCACACCCCCTTCAGGGTGGGGGTCCCCAATGAGGTGCCTGGCCAGCCTGGGTGAGGGACTGATGGCTGTTTGCAGGCTGGTCAAGCCCCCCAGCAGGGACCCTCACCCCATGGGGCTGTGGACAGCCTGGGTGAGGGGCTGATGGCTGTTTTCAGGCTGGCCATGCCCCCGGTGACCCAAGCTCCCAGTCTCTCCTTTTTTCTTTTTTCTTTTTTTTTTTCAGCAGGTATCTGGGATTTATTTACCTTCTATAATTGAAACTTTATAGCCTTGAGCGGAGCTCAGTGCCGGCCAGGGCAGGCGGGAAGCTTGGCTTCCTCCATCGCCGGGGGCAACCCAAGCCTCCTACTCGCTCTAGCTCCATGGCTGCCGCCATCTTTGTGACAGAGTGACGGAGTGATGGTTAATTTGCATATTATTCTTTTATTAGATAGGATTGTGATTGAAGTATCAACCAATGGAATTTGACAAAAGGCATGGGAAATATAAAGGAAGAAGTAATATACCTGGCTAATATATCTGGAAACTCCCCCCCAAATAAATAAAAAAGTAAATATCAATAACAAGAAAATTCAGTAAGGCAGCAGTATATAAATTAATAAATGAAAATTCATAGCCTTCAATAAAAAGAGCACAATTAAATGGAGTAATGGAAAAGAAGAAGTTATTTACATTAGCAACAAAATGGATAAAATACGTAGAACTAAACTTAATAAGAAATGTGCAAAAACTATATAAATAAAACTTTTTAAATGGAGATGAATAAGTAGAAAGATATCACATATTCTTGGATAGGATGACTCAACATCTTGAAGAAGTCAACTGTCCTCAAGTTAATATATAAATTTAACACAATAAAAATGCCAATCACTTTTTGTCTGGAAATAAACAAGCTGAATCTAAAATTTGTATAAGAGTAGATATGGAAGTTCTAAAATGATCTGTTAACTTTTCATACAAAATAACATAAAATCTATAAAAAGCAGGTACATGAGGAGACAATAAAAACCAAGAAATATATCAGACAATAGGAAGACTTACTTGGGGAATTCAGATAATGGAGTTATTAGTCACAAAATCTTAAAGTATTTATGCTAAATATATTCAAGCACTCAAGTAAATAAAAGTCAAGACTGAAAATTTCAGCATAGAATGGGGAAAGATAAAAAATGAAATCTTAGAATAATTGATGTTAACTCACTGGATGTTTTTAATAGCACATTAAATATGCTGAAGAGAGAATTAATGAACTGGAAGACAGGTCAGAAAAAAGAAAGCATGGAAAATATTAAAGAGAGAGCAGGAAATGTGGTGTCTTTAAAATATAATCCTAAAATCACTGACACTATTCAACAAGAGGTGAGGCTATATGTCCACTGCCTTTGAATCTAGGTGGACTTGTGACAACTTTGACTAACAGAATATGGTAGCCATGATGCCACATAACTTCCAAAGCTAGATCATAAAACGCCATGCCACTTTTTCTGGTTCTCTTATAATACTTGTTTTCTAGACACTTCCTCTTGAGTAACTCCCTCTCAGAACCCAACTGCCATGTGTGAGAAGTCCAAGCCCCATGGAGATGTCATGCATGGATGCTCTGTTTAATAGTCTCAGACTGAGCCTAGTCTTCAAGGTATTCCAACCCAGGCACTAAGAATAAAAAAGCTTGTAGGTGATTCCAGCCTCTAGCTGTTCAAGTCACCCCCCAGTTGAGGCATCAGTCATCATGTGGCAATGACAAACCATTCCCACTATGCTTTATAAAAATTCTTTACCCATGGAATCCATGAGCATAATAAAATGGTGTTATTTTATGCCACTAAGTTTGAGATGATTTGTTATACAGCAACTGATAACCAGAAGAGACTTTGAAATATCGTGATAATATAGCATGTAACTAGAGTCCCAGAAGAGAATCAGACAGAAGTAATATTTAAACAGATAATGGCTGAGAATTTTCTAAAACTTGTGAAAGATATCAAGATACAGATAAGAAAGACCTTTTTAACTCCATATAATAAATAAAAAGATAAAACTCCTTGCCGAAACTGGTTTGGCTCGGTGGATAGAGCGTCGGCCTGCGGACTGAAAGGTCCCAGGTTCGATTCTGGTCAAGGGCATGTACCTGGGTTGCGGGCACATCCCCAGTAGGAGATGTGCAGAAGGCAGCTAATTGATGTTTCTCTCTCATCGATGTTTCTAACTCTCTATTTCTCTCCCTTCCTCTCTGTAAAAACAATCAATAAAATGTATATATATTTTAAAAAAAACTCCTAAATACATCATAGTTAAATTAATGGAAACCAAACCTAAAGAGAAAATGTTGCAAAAGGCAGCCAGAAAAAAAGACAAGTTCCCTTTAAAGGAGTAAAAATGAAAATAATTTAATTTCTCAACAGAAGCCAAAATACAAGAGAGTGGTATGTTCTCAAAGTACTGAAAGAAAAAAATAACCACCAACCTTGAATTTTATATTTAGCACATTAGAAGCTGTTGGTGTCCATATCACATTTCTTCAGCCTAATTTTAATTTTGGCTTCATTTGTGGTCAGTTGATTGGTAACCTGAGTTACATCTTCAAAATCCCTTTTGCCATATAACATGATTATGAGAGTATCCCTATAGGACAGAAGTCATGGGGCCATCTTAAAATTTATTGCCTTCTGCCTACCACATATACTCTATCACCCATCAATTCCACTTATAGGTATATATCCAACTAAAATGCGTACATTATCTTCACCAAAATACATGCTTTACAATGTTCATAGCAGCACTATGAGCCAAAACTTGGAAACTACCCAGTATCCCTCAAGAGAATAGTAGTACGTTTGCTCATTGGAAATCTACAGAGCAGTAAGAATAAAAAATAATATAGATGAATCTTACAAACATACGGTTGAGCAAATAAAACCATGTGCAAATAATATTTTTCATTTACATAAAGAAGAAAAATTGACAAAACTTAGCTAAGGGTAAAAGTCAGAATAGTGGTTAGCCTTGGAAAAAGAGAAAGGAACTGGAAGGAGGCATAAAGAGGACATATTTGGAGGGCTGATACAATTGCCTTGATCTAGGTGTGTTCAATCTGTGAAAATTTATTGAGCTATGCATGTATTCCATAAGTGAAATTTTATATCACTGCTTCCAACAAATCTTAGGAAATCCAAAAGAATCTTCACACAAATTGCTAAGAATAATAGAAAAATTTATCAAGATGGCTAAAAGTAAAATTAATATACAATTTTGTTTCTATATACCAGCAACAAAATACTAGAATATTTAATTTTAAGTATAAATAAAAATATATGGTTTAAATACCATTCATGATAGAATCAGAAAATGTCAAGTACCTAGATATTAATCTAACAAAATGCATGCAAATCTCAAAGAAAAATTATAAAGCTTTATTAAGAAGTATTAAAGAAGGCTTATATTCATATTTATAAAAATTTCATATAATAAAAATGTCAATTCTACTCTAAATGATCCATACATACAATGAAAATACAAACAAAACTCAGAATAGCTGACTCTAAAATGTATCTGGAAGAGAAAAAGGTTAAGAATTTCCCTTCTGAAAAGGAAGGAAAGAGTGCATATTTGCCCCTCCAGCATTTAAGATTTGCTAAAGAATTCCGATCGTAGAACTGATAAAGAAAAGACAGTGGAATAGAACAGAGTGCCACAAACAGACCCATACATGTATGAGATTGAGTACATATCAGATTGGCAGGGGAAGGAGAGATTATATAGTGAATGAAGTTGGAAAAAAATAAGGTTATGCAAATGGAAAGAAAGAAAATTTATGTCTAATTCACTCTATACATAAAAATCAACCCTAAATCAGTCAATAACAAGACTTTAAATCATTAGAAAATATAGGTGAATATCTTATAGACCTTAAGAGTAGGAAAGGAATTTTTAAAATGAGATGCAAAAAGCACAACTTAGAAAAGATAAATTTGACCACATTAAAATTAATAACTTTTATGAAAATCCCTTAAATAAATGAATTTTAAACCTCAAAGCTTCCCAGTCCAAGCCAGAAAAAAATGTGAGGTAGGTTCACCTTATTTCAATTTTACAAAAATCTATAAAATATTTAGTAAGTGTACACAGAAATTAATGAACAGAGAACTAAAAGAGAGAAAGGTTAATAAAAACAAGTGAGGTTCTTTGAAATGTTTAATGAGATCACCACATCTCTAGCAAGACAGACCAAGAAAAAATGCAAATACAGATAGAAAGAGAAGAAAAGTCACATTTCAGAACTGGGGTAAGTATAAAAATGGAAAACTGTGATAGTGAGACCACTGTTCTTATCTACTGGAGTAGAACAGAACACAGAAAGATAGGTGAACTAAGTTATAGTGTATTAAGGGCTCCCATCTCCTGTGGTATTCATCTACCCAGCAAAGTCTCTCTAGAAATAGAGAATATAGTGCCCATAAATACACGCTTTTGTTCATTCATTCAAAAACCACATTTGGCCCTGGCCCGTGTGGCTCAGTTGGTTGTGTGGCTCAGTTGGTTGGGCATTGTCCCATGCAGTAAGTTGCTGGTTCAATTCTGGTCAGGGTACATGCCCGGGTTGCAGGCTCAATCACCTGTAGGGGTTGTGTAGGAGGCAGCTGATAGACAGTACACTCTCACATTGATGCTTCTCTCTTCTCTCTGCCTCCCTCTCTAAAAATCAATAAACTATTCTTTAAAAAATAAACAAACAAACAAACAAACAAACAAACAAAAACGCATTTGGCTCTCTAACCCAGCCTCCATCTCAATACCTGGTACAGAGATGAAAGGAATTCCAGAGGACAAAAAGCGGAGGACTGGAAAGGAGGGAAGTAACTCACGACTTGGTCAAGAGAGAAGCAGCTATTTGAGAGTCAGCAAAGGCAAGGATATTGTTATATTGTAAATCAGCGAGCTGATCATAAGACGCCTTAATAAGCCAAATTAATTAGGAGTCTTTACTATGCTGGTGAGCTCAGTGGAGCTCCCTCTCAAAATCTGAGCAAAAAACATGGAGGGAATTTTCCCTTTATATTTTCCCAGTGTCTTTGTCCCCCAAATATGGGGTTTCCAGGACTTTTGCAGGCTTTGCAAAGAGCCCTATGCAGATATTTTGCTGGAGGCTTGTAACCTTGAGCACAGCACAGCTTAGTAGACAATAGCAGACACCTGGCATGGGGGGTGGGTAGCTGGAAGCAGCAGCTTGCAAGGTCAGATAGTTGAACTTATTTTCCCTATCATTAGAGCAAGCATGTTTTACAGAAGCCAATAACAGCAGAATTAATTCACAGAACAAAGGACCTTTTATGTCTAGCAGTTTTTACAAAATAGAGGTTACCATGCTTCAACATAACCAGAGCCCTCCATCTGGTGTGGTGACAAAGATGACAGGGAGGTGAAGCATGATGGCATTAACAGGCTGCACTGGTATCTACCCTCACTCGCTTGCCTGCTTTCCCATCTCCACGGCGGCACTGGAAAACCGGGAAGGGAACGTGAGTGACTACCCGGATGCTCTGTTCAAATCCTCGCTGTGGGTCAGTGCGGCTGGCTCACAGCTGCCTTCCTCGCTGGACGTTGCCATGGAAGGTCTGATGCGGGAGCACAAACGCCTGCTCCCTTGCCCGTCTGGGACAGCTATGAAGAACCATCCTAAATCCAGACCTCCCTGTTGGAAAAGCTGAAGCCTCAGTTGCAACCACATTGTGGGTCCCCTGATCCTCCCTTCCTTAGGGGTGTATATTTTTTAAAGCACTCCCCAGTAAATACCATCGTGCAACTCTGTCTCCAGGGAGCCTATCCAAAAGCTTAAAGGACCTTTTCAGCACGCCTCTTCCATAGAGCCCGGGCAGTGTTCTTCACTTATTTGGAGGCCATGAGCCCCTTTGGACAATACAATGAAAGCTAAACACCTCTTCTCAGCAAAACGCACATAGGCACTTACTGTAAACTTGGACATACCGTTTTAGAGGATATTTTTCTTCCGCTCAACTTCAAGACCCAGTTCAAACTTTACCACCCATATGAAGCCTCTAGCAGTTCTCTGTATATAAGCATAAGACTAGCCACCGTTTATTGAGCACTTCCTTTCTACAAGACGTGTGCCAGGTACTTTGACTTCATGATGCCTTCGGTCATGACATAACTCTGCAAGGTAGTTACTGGTATCTTTTAGAGATCTAAGAACTTGCCCTGAGTAACCCAGTGAATAATCAGCAGATACTGGGTTAAAATTACAATTTGTGAAGCTCGTGCTTTGAATGGCAAGGAAAGAGAAGGGAAAGTTAAAGATTGTAACTCCTGGCCGTTATGCTCAGTGGTTGGGCCCCCATCCTGTGCATGGAAGGGTCCCGGGTTGGATACCCAGGTTGCCGGCTTGATCCCTGTTGAGACAACAGGTGGTGTTTCCCTCTCACATGTTTCTCTCTCCCTCTCTCTTTCTCTCTCTAGAATAAATGAAAAACATATCCTCAGTTGAGGATTAAAAATAAATTAAATTTAAAATAAATAGATAGTAACTCCTCAAAAGTCACCTACTGTCAGAATTGGAATTCGAACCCAGGTCTATGTCCAGAGCTGGCCCTCTTGAAATTCAATGTGTGGCAGCGCCCGTAGGAACGAAAAATGCTAATTTTGAGCCACTTTTGCCCTTCGCAGCTCCTCTGTCGTTCCCATTCGTTTCTGCAGCAATTCCCAAAAGATCTTTGCGAGGCGGTGTCGGGGACAGCTGCAGCGCACCCCCGGCCCACGGAGGCGAGGCACGTGGGTTGCCGTACAACGTGGCGGCGCTCGCATCTCCGCCTACGTAGGGAAGCTGCATAATATCCGTACAACTGGGAGGCACGCTCTCCACCACGCCCCTGGTTGACGTAACTTCCTGTCCTGCGCAGTCGACTTGACCTTTGAACTCGCAAGCGCTTTCCTTTTCCTCTTCCGGGGACGGTGACTTCTGGTATGGTTGCTTTTTCGTTCTCCCTGTAGTTACTCCCTGTACAATCGCCCGCCATCCGGGGAGTTGTGGGATCTGAGTTCTGTCGGGCGCAGTGTTTTGAGCTATCGTGGGGGTAAGGGCCCCGGAGGAAGGCTGGTTGGTGGTGCAAGTCCCCGGCGTTTAGCTCCAGACACCCCTGGATCCGGACCTCTCGTCCGGAGCCGGGAGTGGTTGGAGCTCGCCGCCCGGTACGTGCCGCCTTAAAAGGCGGCGTCTGGAGATAGACGAGGTGCATTCCTGCTGGTTGAGACTCTGGGAAACAGCGGAGCATCTTCGTGTCCTACGCCGGCATTTTAACACCGCTCCTGCTGCGTTCTCGGGCTTTGGGAGGGCGGACGACCGGCCTGTCGTCGTTTCAGAATATTTCCTTTCCCAAGGCCTGTAGCAGGGAAGAGAAAAACGTGTTTATAGGGAGTTTTCTGCGGTGGTTTCGGAGGTGCAAACGCGAGCAGCGGCTGATGAGAGGAGACACTCGCATTGGCCCTCCGTGTCGGTGTGGGTGTCTGACAGTCCGGTTCAGAGTGATGTCAGAGAGGAGCGCGGAGCGAGAACTGCAGGCGGTTCTCAGATAACAGTGTGGCCGCGGGAATTTGGGGTAAAAAAATGAGGTTGATTCAAGCCTTGCTTATGCTTTCCTGTTCACTGGGAAATTAAGTCGCTCATGTACGTGTCTGTGTCAGCGACTTGCTTATAAAACCAGAATTGGTGGTGAACGGCACCCAGCTTGCCCGGGGGTTGCTTTCGGGCAGGACACTGAACCTGGGCATCTATGTGCCGGGCCAGTATGAGTAGCTTTTTAAAACGGGCCCCTTTCCATAAGGCACCTTGCTTACGGGTGCTGCTATGTATATGAGTAAATACGGATGGTGTGTAAAGTATGTGATGCCGTTCTGTTTTTTCACGGTGTGAATTATTCCTGCGATGCAGTTTTATTCTATTCTCCTTAGTCTAGGTATTCACCATGGTCCAGCGTTTGACATACCGGCGGAGGCTGTCCTACAACACAGCCTCCAACAAAACCAGGCTGTAAGTATTCCTACAATTTAAATACACGCTGTCATTTCCTCGGCTCAGTGCTGAGCCGCCCGCTGTTCTCTCCCTTTCTAGGTCCCGGACCCCTGGTAATAGGATTGTTTACCTTTATACCAAGAAGGTTGGGAAGGCACCCAAGTCTGCGTGTGGCGTGTGCCCAGGCCGACTTCGCGGAGTAAGTGAGCCTTTTGTTACGAGTGAGTTCACAGGTGGAGGTTTTGAGCGTTAATTTCTTAAGTTAGGGGAACAGGTGGAGGAGAGGACACCACCAGGAGTGGTGAGAATTTCTGAACATCCGTCACCCACACCTGTCCAGAATGTAGATTTTCTTTTAAAGCCAATGACTGATACACTGAAATGCCATTCACTTATATAAGCCAGTACACCATTTCCCGGTGTAACCTAGTTTAATGTTCGCACTTACAACCTATTAAAAAAAAATCGAGCACAATTTCTGTTCCTGTAAAAGCATCATCAAGTAACCTCAACATTTCCTTGATGCAGGTTCGTGCTGTGAGACCTAAAGTTCTAATGAGGTTGTCTAAGACGAAAAAACACGTCAGCAGAGCCTACGGTGGATCCATGTGTGCTAAATGTGTCCGCGACAGGTAAAGACGACTCTTACATCACATGGGCTTTCTTAAACACGCGTGTGCCTCTGTCGATCACACTGCATGCTGATCATCACTAGGAGACTGGTGGAAAAAATAACTTATTTAAACGAAAGTTGCCTACTTTAGGATCCTTCCTAGACTAAGGATCATTGGGGCTGTACAAAATTATAAATGACTTAGTTCAAAAGGATTCTTCAGGATTTGGGGCCATCTTTATGCTAGATGTAGGAATTAAAATGACCTTGGTTTTGTAGGAGAGGAAGGTAAGAAACTATTTCGACATTAAGATAGATGGAGAGCAGAAAGTGTTGTTTCTCTCAAATCAATAATATGTCCTTGGGTGAGGACTTTTTAAAAAATAGGAACAAAATAAATGTATATCCTTCTGGTGTGGCTGGTGCAGAGAATAGTGAGAGGTGGTAGACAAGAAAAGCCACAGATCAGGAAAGACAGTTTTTAGCTTGATCCTTTAAGGGGGGTTTGAGGAGGGCAGGGAAGCCTTTGGTGTGCTAGAAACTAATACTGCAGCAGGATGGATAACGAAATAGTCAGCAAGAGGTGGACGCTTGGAACAGTTTCTCTATGTGAAGGCTAATGAAATGACACCTCATTCAGACCGGAAGGCTGGGTGGGGGAGGGTTTTAGGTAGAGGGCTAGGTCTTCCGGGTGTGAAAGTGGCATAGACAGGAGTGGATGCAGTGGAGTTTATGATGGTAACTTTTGCGCAGCATTTTTATGATAAAGACTGTTGCTAGTTCATCAGGGAAGTGTTTGTTACCATCTTTTTGTGAAGAAACCAAGACTTACTGCTTAGGTTCACATAGCTGATAGGAGGAAACACCAGCATTTATTCCAGGTTTTATTGAGACCCTTACTCTTAAAACCCCAGTGACTGTATTAACATTAAATTGTCTCCAAAGACTTAAGTGGTAGAGGTGATGGGTTTTTACAAGTGAAGAAGTTGGTTCAGAAGAGTAGTTTGCCTCCAGTTTATTCAGATCGTTCTGTAAAGCGATATGGTCCAATTTCTAAACCAAATCCTAACACCAAACCTTGCAAGTTCATTTTGCCTTCTAGGAGTTAGTTTGTAAGGGGATGGTAAGGCACAGTATAGGGATACAAAAACATGATAAATATAACTTGTGAAATGCAGGAGAACTTAACTCTGAAGTTTAGAGGAGAAATTACTTTAAAGTGACTGGCAATCTGAGAATAGTATTTAAAGTGGAACCTGATTGATGAGTAAGTTGGACAAGGGATTGAAAGGGCATTGTAGGCAAGGAACAAACATAGTTTTTATCTGGTGAACTGAGGGTGGGAAATGAATGAGATGAAATTGGAAAGGCACATTGGAGACAAAGAGGTTATACATTTTAAGCAAGAAGAATTTGGCTTTTTTGCCAGACATACTCACATGGGGACGTTTATTAAAAATACAATTTTTCAGGCCGTAGCTCCTGGAGGTTTGGGTGGGAATCTAGTGCAGCCTTTAGATTAGCATCAGCCGTGACACTGAAGGAGTGAGTCCTGAGTTAGAGTGGCATCAACTGTATTTCTGTGATGTGATTACATCAGAAATCCCAGGGTTTTAAGTCCGGGCTAGTAGGTAACCAGAGGTTCCACTAGAGAATACTGGTGGGACACATTTCTGTGGGAAGTAAGTGAGGTAGCTTGGATTTAACAAATGATGTAGTACCTGCTGTTTGCCACCTTCTATACACTAAAAGTAGCAGTTGACAAAAATGTACTTTATCTGGCCCTACCTGGTTTGGCTCAGTGCATAGAGCGTCTGCCTTCAGACTGAAGGGTCCCAGGTTCGATTCTGGTCAAGGGTACATGCCTGGGTTGTGGGTTTGATTCCCAGTGGGGGGCGTGCAGGAAGCAGCCGATCAATTCAATCAAATAGAGGTTCTAAGTACAGAAATTGCAAGTCCTTCCAAATTTAAGCTTTATAAAAACCATGAAATAGGTATGAAATTATTCCCGAGCCTTACAAGAAGGAAACTTGTCCAAGATCACACAGCTAGTAAATGGTAGAGTTGGCTCCGGTCAGGCTCTAGTCAAGAACCTTTGCTCTTGATAAAGGATCTCTTGCTAATATCTTTTACCCCTCATTTTGGTTCCTAGCACATTACTCCTTTCTGTGTTTTCACTAAAAATTTTCAATAATGTGGTTAAGACATTCTAAGACGCTTTACAAATCAAGTAATGTCATTAGTCCTGGTTAAATGAAAGCTACCATAGTGGGCGGAGAGCCGGCTCCTATGGGTGTGATTTTACAGTTTACTGTGACTCCAAAGAGGAGGGTGGTACTACTGTGGGAAGGAGACCTTAGGCCAAAGGGTATGTCCATATAATGTCAGCTTTTAATTTGTACTTGTGGGTTTTATTTTCTTCCTTGAGTATCTTCCCTCATAGCTTTAAATCTTTGCAGGTACTTTTCTTGCCTTTGTTAAATCAATGTTATTTGGGTTTAACTATATTCATTTAACATCTTCCTTTGTAGGATCAAGCGTGCTTTCCTTATTGAGGAGCAGAAAATCGTTGTGAAAGTGTTGAAGGCACAAGCACAGAGTCAGAAAGCTAAATAAATTTTAAAATGAAGCTTTTTTGAGTAACTAAAACAAAAGTCTCATTCTGTTATTTATCTTGTAATTTGTTAATATACAGGTTTTGTTTCTGTGTGTTATCTGGGGACCCTCTGATACCTAGATTTCTATTTTTTCTAAATGACAGTAGTGGGAGGTTAATGGTCGCTAGAATTTTCTTAATGCTAACTCGAGGCGACAAGGCCTTTTGAGAAGAGTAGCCCTTATATCTGAATGCTTCTTTGAAGACCGCTTGGATCATTTTCATAGTAGCTCCTTCATCAGAATTCATAGAGCAGAAACCAGTGTTTAAAGTTATTTGGAATGGAACCATTCTTACATCATTAAACCCTCTTATTTCTTAGTTTACTTTCAAACGGGTCTATTTTGGAGAACTGGAAACTATCAGCAAAAATGAGCAGAGTTTAAAACTTTTAATGTCATGGGTCTAGTAAAATTCAAATTCAGATTTATGTTGGATTTATAATCCAGATCAGAACATTAAAATAATAGACCCTAGTATACAGATTTGTTCCTATGGAAAGTAATACAAGAACACTCATGTGCCACAACCTACTTTTGCCTCACCCTGTATTTCTTCAACTGTAATACTGTTTCAAACAACTCTAATGCAAAACTGTAGATTGTAATAGTTCATTCTTACAGTGCTGAGACTACCAGACATCCATTCAAGTATAAACTTTGAATTGTCCTCTGAGACCATTTTTCAAGTCATGCCAAGCTTCCAATCAATCCTAGGCTACTTGCACAAGCCAAGAAATTAGGAATTCTGTACATTTTGACCCTTTTCCTCTAGACATTGCAGTTACTGGCCTTATGTCTTGTGTAGAGAAACATTTCCTTTTTATAATAGTGTCCTTAAAAAATACATATTTTTACTGATTGCGGAGTGGGAGGGAGAGATAAAAACATCAACAATGAGAATCATCAACTGCCTCCTGCATGGCCCCCATTGGGGATTGAGCCCACAACCCTGGCATGTGCCCTGATGAGTCAGGGCCTGGTCAAAGGTCAGCCCTGAGCCACACCAGCTGGCCAGTGCCCTTTTCTAAAGGAAAAAGGTAGAAATCTGGCCTTGAACTGTGTGCCAGCTAATTTCTTTGGTAGACACGATTTTTAATCAGCATTTTGCAGAATAGAGTAAGTTGGCTAGGCTGTCATTTGAACTCAGTTAATTTCTTTTTAACAATACTTGATAGCATCTCCATAGTGATACCTAACATTTGCCCTGTGCCTGACACTTCAAAGCACTTACCTTCATTTAGTCTTCCCAACAACCCTGTCACCTTTATTATCCCCATCTTATAAATGAGGGCACTGAGGCGCACAAGTTGTGTAATACTATCCATTAGAATTGCACTTGTACTAGTATTTAGGGAGTTTAGATTTAATGGACTCCCAAAAAATAATTTAGCACGAGATGATAGCTGAGGTCCCTATTAACATCATCTCAGATGTCAGATTCAAATTTTCCCCAAATGTCTTCCAATTGAATTGTTAAGCAGCCAGAACAATACAGTTATTTTGGGTAATGTTTAATCACAATATAGACATTTTTAATAGGGATATAATTGAAAAGCATTGGATTCTGAAGTAGAGTAACATCTCATTTCTCCTGACTGATGCTGATAGATATGCGTGGACCTGTTTTGTGATCATCTATGGTGGTGGTATAAGAATCTAAAAGTGGATACTTTATAATTGAAAAAATAATTTTTTTCCTGGAAAATAAAATAAAAATGAATACTTTCAAAATACAAAACAATGCCTTAAAAATTTAAATTCAGTTACTTGTTTTGTAAACTAATTTTCTCTAGGCTTAAGATGTCATTTTTAAGTAATAGCTGTGGAGGAAAAGCCTCCATTATCATGTCAGGGCTCTTATGACAGAAAGTTCTGTAGAGCAACTTGACTGAACACAGGCTGTAATGTGAGGACTATCAAGTTTCAACAAAATAAGTGGGTTAACTTAGAAATTCAAGAAAACTAAAGCATTGAAGTCACATACTTTTCAAAGAATTCTTCGTGTGTTAAATGGTTTAACCTTTTCCAAGTTTGAAATGTTCTCACTTTTCTTATAAAACATGTTTGTAGATAATTTGGAAAGTAGGAAAATTAGAATGAAAAAAATCCTCTTTAATTTCAGTATGCAGATAATTATTTTTAAGTCAAAATTGGAAGCATACTTCATATATAAACTTGGAACCCTTTCTCCACCCTTAACCCCTGTAAACATGTTTCTTTTGAAAAATTATAACCGAGTATGTCATCAAATCTGTGTACCATAATTTAAATAGTCCCTTTCTTTTGAATAATTGGGTTATTTTTTTTATTGATTTCAGAGAGGGAGAGAAAGCTAGAACATCAGTGATGAGAGAGAACCATTGATTGGCTGCCTCCTGCATGCCCCACAGGGGATCAAGCCCACAAACCATGACCTGGTTATAGGTCGATGCTCAACCACTGAGGCACGCCAGCTGGGCTGAATTATTTCTAATTTTTCTCCATTGGAACACTTGTGAGCATTCTTATATATCTATTTCATTTGTGCTGATTTTTTAAAAATTCATAAGCTCATAATAAAGTACAGTACTTCAATAGTCAAGTTAAATTATTGGGGTTAAAATTATGTTTCCTAAGTGCCTTAGTCTGCTGTAACATTACTGTAGACTGGGTGGCTTTAACGAGTTTATTTCTCTGTTCTGAAGACCAGGAAGTCCAAGAGCAGGGTGCTTGCTGGTAGATTCAGTTCTTGGTAAGTGCCCCCTTCTTAGTTTGCAGAGAGCTGCTTTCTTGTATCCTCACATGATGGAGAGCAGCAGAGAATGAAGTAAGTTCTCTCTCTTTTTTTGGTGAATCCTCACCTGAGATTATTTTTTCCATTGATTTTTTTAGAGAGTGGAAGAGAGAGACACATCTATTGGTTGCCTCCCACAAGCGCCCCCAGCCAGAGCTGGGGATCAAACCTGCAACCCACATCATGCCCTTGACCAGGATCAAACCCCAGACCCTTCAGTCCGTGGGCTGACCCTCTAACCACTGAGCAAACTAGCCAGGCTGAAAAGCAAGCTCTCTTGTCTCTGCTCTTACAAGGGCACCAAAACCATGATGAGGGTTCCAACCTCATGACTTACTTCCCAAAGGCCAACCCCTTCCTAATACATTGGGGATTAAGGTTCCAATATGTGAATTTTGGAGAAACACAAACATAACAAACACTGCCAGGATTCATGTCCATAACACTAAGGATGTGAAATATGCCTTGTTAGTGACCATTTCTTCACCTGTGTTAGTTTACCAGGGGTGGGCAAACTTTTTGACTTGAGGGCCACAATGGGTTTTTAAACTGGACCGGAGGGCCGGAACAAAAGCATGGATGGAGTGTTGTGTGAACTAATATAAATTCAAAGTAAACATCATTACATAAAAGGGTACGGTCTTTTTTTTTTTTTTAGTTTTATTCATTTCAAATGGACCGGATCCGGCCCGCTGGCCGTAGTTTGCCCACGGCTGGTTTAGCCACTTAGTTATTGACCACAGACCGCCCTTCTCCATTCCTCCCTTTGCTAATTCCTCTTCACCTCACTCGGGAGGGCAGAGTTCGTGTTGTGCGTAGATACAGAAGACCACAGACTAGTGTGAACATAGTGCCAACTCTGTCCAAGTGGCCAAAATGGATTCTTCACTAGGTTTTGATTTTATAAAAAACAAGTTTTTATTGAACCCAGTTCTGTGTATGACAAAGTATTTTTGACAGGTTCCTAAGAAGATATGTGAATGTAGTCAGTGGTTTCTCCTTCCATTGAATTGCTTATAATTTCATTAGAAGGATGCAGGGGGCAGTTAGTCTTTCACCCTTAAAAGCCGAAAACATCCATATATTTAAGTAAATAAATTAAATTTATTTTCAGCCGTGCATACACTTTCTACCCTAATGATTTGGAGCTTGGGCTCCCAGAATTTTGATAGGCTTGTATCCAGCTCTAACTACAAACTATTTTATCATACCAACTGAAATCACATACAGGCATACCCTGGAGACACTGGGGGTTTGGTTCCCAACCACCACAACAAAGCAAATAGCACAGTAAAGTGAGTCACATGAACTTTTTGATTTCCCAGTGTATATAAACTTAGGTTCACACTCTCCTATACTCTGTTAGTGTACAATAGCGTTATGTCTTAAAAAGTAATACCTTAAAAATACTTTATTGCTAACCATCATCTGAGATTTCAGCAAGTCCTAATCCTTTTGCTGGTGTAGTCTTCAATTTGTTTAAAAAAAAAAAAAAGGAAAGGAAAAGTATTTATGGAAAGCAACAAAGTGAGTTGCAATAAAACTACATACACCTCTACCAGTCTTTGGAGTAAGATTATGAAGCAGGACTGAATATGATTATTTTTCTCTGAATCAGATTACTTACTGCTGGGTTAAAGCTCTATAATTATCAGCTATTACCAATAAACCCAGTGGTGTGTGGAGCCAGCTCATCCTGGCTGTCAGAGCCAATTGTGCATCTCTAGCTCTGTGTTCAGTGATGCCAGGTTGGTACCTTGAAATTGGAAGGATTTACACAGGAAATCAACAGATTATCTTCAAGAGTTTTCTTTCTAAAGGATAAGATTCACAACATTTCTAGATCAAAAGGTGCTTTCTGATTCCTAATATATCAGCTACTCAATAATTCTGAGTAAATCTTAAATGTTTCTGGATAATTTGAATGATTCCATAAATGTTTTTGCCATACATTTACATTCTAATTTGCTTTAGCTTTCATTCATTAACTCAACAAATATGTATTAGAAACTACTGTGTTCCAGAAACTGTGCTTCTGGGTATATATTAATACAATTGTCAACAGAGCAGATTCTTCCCCTGCTTTCTCGGTACATAGGGGAGATCATGTTAAATGAGGATACAAATACACTTTTAATTGCACACATTGGGATAAGAATCATAAAGGGAAAGTACTCAGTGCTGTTAAACAGTGTAAGAATGGAATCTCCTGGGAAGGGCCGGTAGGCTTTTCTGAGAAAGTGATGTTTAAGCTCAGCGCAAGAACAAGTAAATGTTAGCTGGGTGCAAAGTAGGGAGAACATTCCAGACATAAGAACCAAGTGCAAAAGTCTTAAGTCAAGAAATAGCTTATATTTTTAAACAAGTAACTCACGCAGCCCAATTCACTCTTAATATTTAGAGCCCAATAAGTCTGATATATGTGAATAAATTGTTACTAAGAAGGAACATTCCTATTAGCAAATAACGTTTAGTCACCTACGAGGCTACAGAAGACTAGTGAAGGAAAAGCTTTCCTAAACTTACTTTAGTTAGGAACAAAGACACAGAACTCTGCATTAGGGAATATTTTAATTATGCAACCCCCTAGATACTTTAGGCATCAACCTACTATTAAGGAGGAAAAGATCAAAACTATTGACTGAATTCCCCAGATATTCATTCAGCTTCTGTATTCCTTTGCCTGTGCAAATAGCCTGAGGGCTATGCCCTCCCCCCTCTCCTCCAACTCTGTTGTTAGAAATAAGCTTGCAGCTTGACATGCCTAAAGAACAAGTAGTCCTGAAGAAAATGCAGGTGTGTACTGCATCAGTGTAAATTGTACAAAGACTTTATAAGCTATATTAGAGGTCCAGTGCACAGATTCGTGCACTGGTGGGACCCCTCAGCCTGGCCTGTGCCCTCTCACAATCCGGGAGCCCTCAGAACTGGCAGTCGGACATGACCCAGGGATGTAGTAGTGTGTGAAGCGGCAGGCGGCTGTGGGAGGAGCCCGAGCTGCTCCACTCATCCTGGCCCCATTGTGCCTGCTGCCACCCCGACTCAGTAAACTTGCTGAGCGGTGTTCCCACTGTGGGAGCACACTGACCACCAGGGGGCAGCTCCTGCGTTGAGCATCTACCCCCTGGTGGTCAGTGCGCATCATAGCGACTAGTCAAATGGTCGACCTGTCCAATGGTGGACCAGTCGCTTAGGGTGGTATATATATAGATGGTCTGTTGCAATTACTCTAGGGATATAGCGTGGAAGCAGCCACAGAAAATACCTAAATAAATGATCAGGGCTCTGTACAAATAAGGCTTTACTTACAAAAACTGATGTGGGCTCAGATTTGGCCTGCAGATTGTAGTTTGTGGACCTTCCCTGGTCTGGATGACCCTGCTTCCTGCTCCAGCTGCCACCCAGCTGCAACTGCGTGAGAAACCTCAAGCAAGACCAGCAGAAAACCCAAAGGATGGTGAGAAAAAAATAAAATGGTTGTTTTGTCCCACTAAATTCTGAGGTGGCTTGTTACATAGCACTGTACCACTAAAATAGTGGTACAGTATAATGGTCTTTAAATATTTTTGTATTACATATCCTTTAAAGAATTTGAAAAGTTGTGTAGGCCCTTGCACATTTTTAGATCATCACCTAAACTTTTCCTTACAAATTTAAATTGTTGCAAAAGATGTAATTTCCAGCACAATAAAGATATGAATACTTTTTTAAAAAAACTGCTCTATCACTTTTAAAATACATCAAATAGAAACTACAAAGCAACCATTAAGAAAAGAAGATAGGAATCAGCTCTTTTGACCGTTGGAAATTTTATATTAAAAGTATTTTTCTGATTGGTAATTCCCACAATTCTATTTCTAAGAAAGAAAAAGCAAAAGAGGAAGGCATGGAGTCTTGCCACCCATTTGTCCTCCGGACGAAATGAGGCATCACTGCCTTTTCATCTGTGTTCTCTTTGCTTCACTCAGAAGGAGCTCTCTCTCTGGAATAATCCATTCTTTGATAATTTGGGCAAGATGAAAGAGGTGAGGGTGTTAAATGAAAATTGTCATCATTCCCTCCCACCTCATTCTACATTATATCTGAATTTAGGTTATTCAAATGTGGGCCAAGATACCCTACTCCAGTGTCTAACATCTCCCTTCTGTGTAAAACAAGAAAAGACACAAAGCCCAAAAGACACTATTTATTTATTTACAATCAGTCATCAATCAAGCATTATTTATAATTTATTTACTATTTATAAAGAACTGTTCCAGGCACTGGGATAAACAAAATAGACAAAAATCCCTGCCTTATTGAAGATTACATTCCAATGCGGGGAGACAGGTGATGAATAAGAAAATAAATGAATGAATGAATAAGTGAATATGTGGAATAATATGGTATGGTTGATATATGCTATAGAGTGAAATAAAGCAGGGAAAGGGAATAGAATGCAGGAGAGAGCAGGGTGTTGCAATTTAAATAGTGGTGTGAGTGAAAGCAGCCCTGAGAAGGGGACATTTAAACAGATTTAAAGGCCATGAGAGACCATGAGTGCAACAGGGAAAGAGCATTCGGAGTAGAGACTAGTCTGAAGGCAGGAGGGTGCCACGCACTGGAGGGGGAGATGAGGTCAGGGAGTAAACAGGGTGCCAGGTTATAAGGTTCTTATGATTCTTTGCTTGGACCACCACGGGCTTTAGAACTGGGCAAGAGGTACCTCTGCCCTGCTCTGGGTCCCCTGCCCAGACAATATCCCACCCCATATGCAAAGAGTCCAGGAAACTGAGGGACAGGCTGACCCTGAACATATATTCCCCTTCTACGCCCTAACATGGGGTGTTGGTACACAAGGACCCCCAAGCCCCCTTCCTAGGCCCAAGTACTTCTCCCTGGCGTATCTTTCAGGGAGAATTTAGCCCCTAAGATGCTCACCTAAAGCCCAAGGGTGTATGCAGAGGCTGTGAGATGAGCTTGGACATGTGGGTTGAACTGTCCACCTACCTGCACAAGAGGCACCTTAGGTAGGAAGCAGAGCCAAGAGTCCAGCACAGAGTGCTACTCCTGTATGGCCGCCACCTATATAATAAAAGCCTAATATGCCATTCAACCAATCAAAGTGTAATATGCTAATGATATGCTAAGGCCGCTCAACCACTCACTATGATGTGCACTGACCACCAGGGGACAGACAGTCGACGGGTCGACCAGTCGCTATGATGTGCACTGACCACCAGGGGGCAGATGCTCTGACCATGCTGCTGGGGCCTGGCCAATTGGGACTGAATGAGATGGGCCAGACACATCCTAGAGCCCTCCTGCAGTCTCTCCCCGGCTGGCCAACCTCCCGTATCCCTCCCTGGCCCCGATCATGCACCAGTGGGGTCCCTCGGCCTGGCCTGCACCCTCTGGCAATCTGGGACCCCTTGGGGGATATCAGGGAGCCAGTTTTGATCCCATCCTGCAGGCCAGGCCGAGGGACCCCACTGGTGCATGAATTCATGCACCAGGCCTCTAGCTATATAATAAAAGCCTAAACGACTGTTATGGCGGAACGATCGGAATGAGTGGTCACTATGATGCACACTGACCACCAGGACCTGCCCCTTGGTGGTCAGTGCGCTCCCACAGAGGGAGTGCCGCTCAGCCAGCAGCCAGGCTCATGGCTGGCAAGCACAGTGGCGGTGGTGGGAGCAGGTACAGTGGGTGCAGTGGGTGCAGCGGGCTGGGATGAGCACGAGTGGTGCCCAGCCCTGATTTGAGCTTCTCTCTGGCCAGCTGCCACTTGGCACACTGCTACATCCTCTGAGAGGTCCCGGACTGAGAGAGGGTGCAGGCTGGGCTGAGGGGATCCCCCACCCCCACCCCCAGTGCTCAAATTTCGTGCACTGGGCCTCGAGTTATATAGTTCTGGTTCTGCAACTAACTACTTCTGTTATCTTGGTTAAGTCACTTACCTGCTCTAGAAGATTAGATTACTGGGTTCAGTGATTCATTTTATTTGTCCTGGTAATGAACTAAGCATCTGCTGTGCTTTAGGATGGGGCTCTGATGGTGAATACAATACCACCAGGTCCTTTCAGGAGCTCACCATCTAGCTGTTTCATTCAGTCACATATGCCTTTTGGTAGATTAGTTTAAATCGGTGGTCCAAGCCAATAGATGGCACCTATGTAGCATTTTGGAAATTTGTTGGGGCATGATGCAACACATTCTGTAATGTGTTACATTGTCCAAGTCCTACATTACTTTCCAATATCCAATCAGATGTTTCTGTAAGTGGGAAACCTGTTTTTTATTATCTAAGCCTTGGTAAACTCCATTTAACTATAAACAAAAAGTATTTTTGTGTGGTTTTAATAAATACTGAATTTTCCAGGAATGCATTCTCTAAAACCAAGGGAGATTATATTTTTCTTCTGAACATTATCTGGAGAAATTCAACATTTTGGAAAAAAGAAATAGCAAACCATAAGACTTTGAACTTCTGCGAGGTAATCCAAGTCCCAATTTTTAGAAAAAATTCTAGATGATGGGTGGATGTGTTGATTTACTTTTTATTCTTAAATCTTTGGTGCTGAACATTATTTGCAAAATATCTAATGAACAATACATTAAATTGTGACATGATATATAAATCTATTGTGTTCTGAAAAGAGCACCATGATTTCTAAATGTTTTGCTTTCTGAACAAGTTAAAGAACCATTACTGTGGGCAATTGGGAGACACCAAGGAGTATTAAGTACATTAGCATTTAGGAAGATCATTAACCGGTATGAAGAATTCACGGCAACTAATTCAACAAACACTAACGGTGTGTTGGGTGTATACCAGGCACTATGCTGGCACTAACCCTGGGAGAGAATTCCTGGAGTTTACTCACTCTCCCATCTCCCCAGTCTTTCTCTTCCCACACACACAAGCATGTGGCTTGGTATAGAGGACAAAGCATAAGCTCCACTATTTACCCATTAGGTGACCTTGAAAAGCTACTTAAATTCTCTAAGTCTCTGTTTTGTGAACCCCCAAAATGGTTATGAAAATATCTATTTTCCAGGATTGTTACAAAGATTGAGTGTGTCTGGCACCTGGTAGGTACTTCATAAACGCTAGTTCTGGGTCTCTTTCTATCTCCCTTCAAAACCTTATCTCAGAACACATGTGCCATCAACCACTGTGTGAACCTGAATCAGTGTGTTTCCTGTGGAATTTTAGCTTTATAATTACTGAAGATGGGTTGAAAGACCAACTTCTGCCAAAGGAATTTCAAGCAGATGAAGCTGATAATTCCGTCTTCTGGGAGTCAAGGATCGCTCTATCAAATATAAATACAAAGCGTAAGAGGTAATGCCAAAGGCATGCTCCATGGTGTAGAGCACACTTGGATTACCACCTCTTTACAAATAATCATCAGGGGCTCAAATGAGGTTTAGCATATGAAATTTCCCTGTCTGTTTTAAAAATCTGAGCATTATGATACAGACAATGGTTCTCACGCTTTAGAGCCACTTAAGAATCTGCTGAGGAGATGGTTACCATGCAGATTCCTGAGCCCCATCTAAGACTTTCTCAATTAGAATTTCTTGAAAGTTGGGCAAGAAAACTTGCATTTTAACAAGATCTCCTAGCTGAAATGGATCCTGGACTGCCCTTTCACAGGATATGGTACACAATATAAAGACGATGTATTCTAGAATTGTACACTTGAAACCTATATAATTTCATTAACCAATGTAACCCCAATAAATTCAATAAAAAATATATGGAAGAAAGCATATGTGATTTGGTGTTAGATAACTATGGGTTTAAAACTTTGGTCGAGCATTAACCAATTAGGTGGCTTTGAGCACATTTCTTACCCTCTGTAACTCTTAGTCACCTCACCTATAAAATGAAGATAATATAACATCAGAGGTCCTAGGAGTTCAGAAATATCCTGTGTTATCTGCACCACAGAATGGATGACCCTACCCTGCTTCCAGTACAAGACCTGCCCTATTGTATACTTATGGAGAAACAAATGGTCACAATGGAATCTTTTCATTTTGGATGATTAAAGACAAGTGATAATGTTGGAAATAAACCAAAACATCAACTGATATCTTATCCTCCCATATCATGTTTTACCCAAAATGATTTTTTCTCTTTGTAAAGAAACACACACACACACACACACACACACACACACACCCCTCGCTGGAAGTGCCAAGCTGTATTTGATTAGTTCTGGGCAGAAGCACATTAGGGCATCTGAAAACCACAACTGGAGACATCTATTCTGATGGGCCTAATGCTCTGGGTATTTCCTTTCAACCGAACTTTGGGGAAAAGTACTTTGATATAATGTACATATGGAAATATTTTACAACATTCTTTAAAAGTTAGCTATTTTATTCAGTATGTATAAAAAACATACTTTTCACTTCAATGTGTGCAAATATGGAGAATTCGATGTCTTAAGGGGTCTCTTGTCATTTCTAAGCTAGAATTGTTTTGTTTTGTTTTGTAAAGTCGACATAAGTGTGTATGAAAGGGCACGATTGACAGCCCGGGAGACAGTGGTCTTTTCGCTGAGCTTCTGGCAGCCAGCAGGACCAGCTGCCGTTCAAACGCACCCCAAATACCTTACCTCTGGAAAGATCATTTCTGGAGGTGAGAAGGCTCTTTGATTTCTTATTCCCTCTGATAGGTGTCAGTGGGGGCTGCTGGTGGGATGGCTGGCCAGTCACACGAGGCTTTGGTTCTGAGGCCATTGCCACATTTCACATGTGCAACCCAATTGCAATCTGGGTTCTGGTTCAAATTCCTTTAAAAAGATTAAAGTCTGTTGTTTTAAATGCCGTTCCCAATCTTGGGGGAAAACATTCCATGGAAAATATTCTTCATCGCAAGAATCTATTAATAGTGGCTACTTTCGCCGAGACCGGTTTGGCTCAGTGGATAGAGCGTCGGCCTGCAGACTCAAGGGTCCCAGGTTCGATTCCGGTCAAGGGCATGTACCTGGGTTGCGGGCACATCCCCAGTGGGAGGTGTGCAGGAGGCAGCTGATCGATGTTTCTCTCTCATCGATGTTTCTAACTCTCTGTCCCTCTCTCTTCCTCTCTGTAAAAAATCAATAAAATATATTAAAAAAAAAAAAAAATAGTGGCTACTTTCAAGGGAGAAGGAACGGGATAGGGACACGATGATAAGGGGAAGTGGCATTTGATTTGCATATTTTTATCACGTCTACTCTGAGTGTTATAACTGAACATGTCATCTTATTTTTTTTAAAAGAACAGGAATCATCTGTATGATGGTGTTATAGGTCACTTTTATTATTGACTCTAAAAATTTCTGTATTGAAAAATGAAATCTAATAAGTTTGCTTTAGAAAGCTTCACTAGAGGGGAATTTAACTAGACCACAGTATTCTTAAATTATTCTCTTAAATTATATTACCAGTTTATTCTTTTGAATAAAGTATAAAACTTTTGTTGCATTATCAAAAGTGCTAATAACATTTATTGCACTCACAAAAAAAGCTTCACTAGAAATTATTCCTTTTTTAAGTTTCTTTCTTTATTAAGGTATTACATATGTGCCCTTATCCCCCCCATTGCCCTCACCCCCCTTTTTTTAAGTTTTAATAACAAAACATGCCGGACAAATACATCTTTCTTTCTTTCTTTTTTTCTTTCTTTCTTTCTTCCTTCCTTCCTTCCTTCCTTCCTTCCTTCCTTCCTCCCTCCCTCCCTCCCTCCCTCCCTCCCTCCCTCCCTTCCTTCCTTCCTTCCTTCCTTCCTTCCTTCCTTCCTTTTCTCTTTCTTTTTTTGCTTTTATAAGTCTATATAATTTGTAAGACAGGTAGATGTAAAATAAACCATTTTATTCATTGATATTTCATTCACCTGAAAATGTTGCTTTCACAGATTTTTCTTTCATTAAGAGTAAACCATTTGCATTTTAAAGATAGGCTTGACTGCAGGGAAAGCAGGCTTTTCCATTTATGTAATGTTTCATTGCACTTATTACATCACAGCATTGAGACGAGCTTCTTTTAAATTATGCTTGTGAATATAGTTTATAAATCTCAAGGTATCAAAAATACATTTTGGCGAAGTTAAAATTGTACAGGACTGATTCCTATGAAAGAGAACTCCTACCCCACTGTGGCCACAGAAAGGAATTACATGTGGGTGGTTTTGCATCAGCTTTTCAGAAAAGGTAAAAAAAAGTATGCAGATTACAGTTATTTTCCTTTAAAAATGTTAATGGAAAATACATGAGTCTGTTAAAAGAAAAAAATAAAATAAAAATAAAGAAAATACAACCACTGTCTTCCCTTGGAATTCCCCGGCATGGCTCAGTGGTTGAGTGTCAACCTATGAACTAGGAGGTCATGGTTCGATTCCAGTCAGGACACATACCTGGGTTGCGGGCTCGATCCCCAGTAGGGGGTGTGTAGGAAGCAGCCGATCAATGACACTCTCTCGTCATTGATGTTTCTATCTCTCTCCCCCTCTCCCTTCCTCTCTGAAATTAATTTAACATATATAGAAGAAAATACATGAATATATATCTCCAAAGATTCCTTTCACACCCAGGTGGGAGGGAGGCTAGTATTATTTTAAAAATTCCCATCCACTTCATCCCCTCTGTAATCTGGCTTCTCCTGACACCATGCTACTGAAATTAATGAAGTAATTTGCCAAATATTATGAGCGTTGACCACGATACCATGTTCTTGGGCTGTGCCCAGTGGCTTCTGTTCAGTTTCACTCCACCTGATTTGCTGGAAACCACCCCTTCTTCTGAGCCTTCTCTGCTGCTGTTCTCCCACGGCTCTTCTGTGCCTTTGATCTTGCTGTAGCCACTTTGGAGTATCCTCATAATCATGTAGGCGATTCTCTAGGCATCATCTTCAGCTCTCTTTGGTCTCACTGTTTTATTTTTCATATGTTTATTGATCTTTAGAAAGGAAGGGAGACGAGAGAGAGAGAGAGAGAGAGAGAGAGAGAGAGAGAGAAAGAGAGAAAGAGAGAAACATGGATCGGTTGCTCCCTTATGTGTCCCAAACAGGGAACCCGCAACCTGGGTATGTGCCCTGACCTGGAATTGAACCCTAGACCAGGGGTCCTCAAACTTTTTAAACAGGGGGCCAGTTCACTGTCCCTCAGACCATTGGAGGGCCGGACTATAGTTTTAAAAAAAACTAAGAACAAATTCCTATGCACACTGCACATATCTTATTTTGAAGTAAAAAAACAAAATGGGAACAAATACAATATTTGTATTTGCATGTGGCCCGCGGGCCGTAGTCTGAGGACCCCTGCCCTAGACCTTTTGGTGCATTGGATGATGCTGCAGCCAACTCAGCCACACCGACACGGGCTTCCCTCTCACTCTTTTAATGTTAGTCTGTGAACCTCCTATAATTACAGCTACATTTGGTGAGTATGTGTGAACATTTTTCTGGGAAGCAAGCTCATAGTTTTAATCAGCTCCACAAGGAGATCCATGGCCCCTCCAAACAAAAGCTTTGCCTGCCCCGACTGGTGTTTCGGCACGTTTACCCGCTGACGTGACTCCCAGCATCACCGAGAGACTGCTGACTCTTGGGTCTCTAACTCGAGCCCCTTTCCCAGTCTCACCAAGGTCCCTCCTGGAGGGTCCTCCTAGAACAATAGTTCTCAGCAGGCAGGTGGCAGGACTGAAGCCTCCTACTCCTTGCACCTCCCTCTGAGAGGCCTTGTGTGGGTGGGGGGAGGTGAGCAGGGTGAGCACGTGTGATCAGACTCCCTGGGGAGGAGCAGCCCTGCTCCAGGCTGGCTCCTGCTGTCACAGAAGCACTGCTTGACCCTGGCAGTTCCCAGTCTCCTCCTCTGGCTCCAGGAGCAGCCTTCTTCTTTGGTCCTGCTCTGGGACCCAGCTGCAGAGTTGCCCGGAGCCATTAGTACACAGAACACTTTCATCATAGCCCTCTCTTTCAGGAGTGACCAAGCCTCATATCCGCCAGTGGATTAAATATACCACCCATCTCCCAAACACATAACTGATTACTTCCATTAAAAAACTCTCAGTGTTATAAACCTAACAATTTATATGAAATACAACTGTATCATGACACCATCATGCCCTATCCTTCCTTTTGAGTCCTATCTCCAGCCTTTCTTTCTTTCCTCTCCTGTCATACACAACCACTGTCTTCCCTTGGAATTCCCCACATCTCTGCCTTTGCTCAGGCTGGTCCTCGTCCTCATGCCTGTAAAACCTTTCCCCAGCCCTTAAGGAACCCAGCTCCTCCTCTAATGCTCAGCTCAAAGGTGAACTCTTCTGTAAACCTTCCTTTTTCTGACTGTGACAATGAATCAGTCCTGTCTCAGAACTCTAAAGGCAATTGGTCCAAACTTCCAATAAGCATGAACCTCCCAGACAGCTGATATTGTGTGTGTGTGTGTGTGTGTGTGTGTGTGTGTGTGTGTGTGTCCCTTGATTAGAATGACAGTTTCTGAGGGCAGGAATCAGGTCCCGCTTATCTTGCCCCCTTCCCATACCACATCCTCCAGCTCTTAGAACAGAACCTGTCTCTGCTCCATCCTCCATAAATGCCTGGAGAACGAAGGGAGAAATGAATGGTGAATGTTACCATCACCAGCACTACTGCTTGCCCTCAACTGGTTTCCATCCCTTTTGAGGAATGGAGAGAAGTGTACGAGATTAGGCAGGTGCCTTCTATAGTTTCAAGTACATTGCAATTTCTACAAAACAGGTATTAAACTATAGAAAGGAACTGTGAGGCAGAAGAAAGAAGATAGTAATTAATAAAAAACAATACATTTTACTTCTTATCCAGCAACTTACTTCTTTGCAGTAAGAATGGGTTCTTGATTGACAGAATGAGATTTGTTCAGTTTTTTAGCACCCACTGTGCAATGTGGAGAGCATGGGGCAGGAGATGCTGTGGGTCTGGACTAATAGGTAGGTGGTGCTGGAGATGGAGCGGAGGGAACAAACTAAAGAGACATTAAGAAAGTGCAGTTGTTAAGATGACACATTGAAGGGTCAAAGAGATGGAAAATTCAAGGGTTTGTTCATTGATTTTTTTCAACAAATACTTAATGAATATGACTATATGCCAGCACTATGAGAGGTGCAGGGAATTCAGTGATGAGAAACATTCAATACACTGAGTTTACGCTACCATAGTTGGCTGTCTGGTGGTGCATAGAGGTGGAAACAAATTTGGAAAGCATTAATACTCATCCCTTACAGAATTCAGCAGTGAACAAACAGTACCTGGAGAGACAGATATACTGATGTGATCCCAGAAAGAAGATACCTGCTGTGTTCCAAAAAAGTACTGTTTTTAAATTTTATTTTAATTACAAAAGTAATATGCTTGTTAAAGAAAAATTAGGAGATACATGAATTTCAAAGAAGGGAAAAATAATTTGCTATCTCATCATATAGATATTAATCACCTTTATGTCTCTTTAGACTTTTTCAATGCACAATGCCTAGGAAATGCATACAATGCAAATGGACCAATACCCTACATATAATTTTATTGTCTGATTTTTATCATTTTAAAGCTATTGTGGACATTTGTCTTTTCCAGAAAATAAAGGTCAACCCTATCATTTTTAATGGTTGCATAGTATTTACTATATTGATTCAATTCATTTAATTAATCTCCTATTTTCAATATTTCAGAAATAATTGGTGGTCAGGTAGAAATTTATTTCACTAGTTTAAAAAATGTCTCTTAAAAATAATGTTTCTTGGGGCACATACTCATTCAGAACTACACATGAAGGAATTTTGGGAAATATAGTTCTGCTAAGTTGACACAATACAAATACAAATCCACCACAATCTATCCCTTGTCAACTTGGTATTCATACATAACTTTTCAACCATATTTAACATAATTTTAAAATAAGGTCAATAGCAACAGCTTACTTCCACTTAAAACAATGCAACTATTCCTCATATAACTGTAACATGCCCTCCCCAAAGAGAAGACAAAGTCCTATTATCCACTTTGGGGTAATAATCATTCCTATTCTAGATAAGTCACATTCCTTTGATACCCAGAACTTTGTTCACGTGATCGTTGTTGTTATTATAAGTACATTCTTCCACTACACATTCACTATTCCCTTGGCCCTCAGCAACAATCTCAGCTGGTTGTGGTTCCTTCCCTGCTGGCGTGACCTAAGCCTGAATCCCTGAAAGGTTTGAGCCGTTTACAGTCCTGCCCCTTTTGGGCCATTGTAGTTGTCTATGGACTTTTATCACAGAATGTGGGAGTACTAAGAGACACCTCAAGGAAACCTTCTATATTCTAGATCAGCGGTTCTCAACCTGTGGGTCGCGAACAATGAAAATACACCCTGCATATCAGATATTTACATTACGATTATAACAGTAGCAAAATTATAGTTATGAAGTAGCAACAAAAATAATTTTATGGTTGGGGGTCACCACAACATGAGGAACTGTATTAAAGGGTCGCGGCATTAGGAAGGTTGAGAACCACTGTTGTAGATGTATTCCTCTTTACTGCCATTTTGTAGTGGCAATCTAATTTTCCCTTCATCCTTAGCATCAATTCCCCTAGTCAATATGGTAACCCTTACTTGCTTTTTGATTCACTGGCATGGGAACAGTGAAGTGTCGAGGGGATAGTCTCATCTCTCAGTTTAATGGAATGAGTGATGTGCCTCTCAGTTGAAATAGTCCTCCCTTGAGGCTAAAAATTCCAGTAGAATCCAAAATTGTAGGGAAAAAATTTCACTAGTAGATCAATAGAAGTAACAATGAGAAGTACCACCCCCATTTTCTACATTTGATTCCTGGACTTGGGAATCCTGGTTCCAAGAGAAATAGCATCATTTATTAATCATTGATTTTTTTAAAAAAATATATTTTTTATTGATTTCAATGAGGGAGACAGAGGGAAAGAGAGATAGAAACATCAATGATGAGAGAGAATCATCAATAGGGCTGCCTCCTGTATGCCCCCTACTGGGGATTGAGCATGCAACCTGGGCATGTGCCCTGGACCTGGAATCAAACCTTGACCTCCTGGTTCTTAGGTTGACGTTCAACCACGGAGCCACACCAGCCAGGCTGTATTGCAAAGTTTTATAAATATTTTCATTATTTGGTATTTAAACAGTTTCTCAATAATTGAGCCATTAATTAAACGCGCAGAACCAATTCATGTCATCCTGTGTAAAACCAGGGGCTCAGTAACAAACCAACAAACAAAAAACATGAAAACATTGGCTGGATAAAATTGTCAGCTTGTTCTGGATTTATATAATCAGTCACTTTTAACTCTTACTCCAAAAAGAAATTGACACGTACAGAATCTTAAGAGAGTGTATAAAAAAGAAAAAGGAAACAAAACAAAAACTGTTTAGGCCATATAGTCCATCCTCAAAGACTAAGTCTTCATCATATATGTTCATCACTTGTATTGCAAATGTAGCCCAAGCAAGATACTGTGGCTGCCACTAGCGGTGGTAGCAATGGAATGGAGAAGTGGATGAATTAAGGATAATTTTGGTAGTAAAGACAAAAATACCTACTGGTATTTTGGGTGTGGCGAGCAACTAGGCTGATCTCAAGGTTTTCTCTCTGAAAGATTTTAGCATTTACGAGATAGGGATGGCAAAGTAGGGGGGACGACACAGGTTACTTAAAAGAGTATTTTGGTCGCGTCAAGGTATCAGTGCTGGGCGTCCCTGTGGAGATGTCCTCTTGACATTTGTGATAGATTTGGATTCGATACTTTAAAAATTTTGAAATGATATTATTTTAGCAATTCTTTTTTTTAAAAAATATATATATTTTATTGATTTTTTACAGAGAGGAAGGGAGAGGGATAGAGAGTTAGAAACATCGATCAGCTGCCTCCTGCACACTCCCCACTGGGGATGTGCCCGCAACCAAGGTACATGCCCTTGACCAGAATCGAACCTGGGACCCTTGAGTCCACAGGCCGACACTCTATCCACTGAGCCAAACCGGTTAGGGCATTTTAGCAATTCTTAATAACAATTATTATTATTACTATACCACTAATACAGCCACCTAGGGCTTTCTCAAGCTCTTTAAAAAAAAAAAAAAACTCATAAAAATGGCAGAGCTTTCTGAGCGTTCCCATTCATCCTCCAGCTCTGGGAACCTGGAACGCCCTGGTCCAATCAGCTCCCGAATCCTCAGTGACGTCAGCAAGTGGGCGGGTCAGACGGCTTGGGTTCCTCCGCTTCTCTGGCTGGGCCACGTCAGAAGCCGTGCAGGTCCTTGAAGGGACATAAGTTACATTAAATTCACTGGACATAATTGAGAATATGACTCAAACTTTTGTTTAAAAATAGTCAATTCCACATAGGTTTACACACCTTGATTTCTGGTTTTTTTTTGTAGTTTCTTATTTTCTTCTGTGCATATATACACTGCCTGCGAGCGTTGCGGACCTGCCGTTTCCTCCTCCGCGCACGCGCCGGGGAGGGGAAGGACCGGCCCGTTTCCGGGTGGTGTGTGGGGCTGGAGAGTAGAGCGGCTCTCGCCACCGCCAGCATGGAGAGTTTGTACCGAGTCCCGTTCTTGGTGCTGGAGTGCCCCAACCTGAAGCTGAAGAAGCCGCCCTGGGTGCACATGCCCTCGGCCATGACGGTGTACGCTCTGGTGGTGGTGTCTTACTTCCTCATCACCGGAGGTAACTCGGGCTGGCCGGGGCTGGCGGCGCCGAGGCGCGGCGCACCTCCCCGCCCCGGAGGCGCCCGTTCCGCCGACCCTCAGCTCGGCGCCAGCTTCGCTTCGCTCTGGATCTTTTCGGAGGGTGGAGGGAAGTTCTGGGGTTCCAGGTATTCACAGCCCAAAGGTTTATTTGCCCTCAGGCCCTGCCCTTTCTCCTGGCTGCACTGGTGTTCTCACGCCCATTGCTTTTCTCCTCCTCCCAGCCTCTCAGCCTGGGGATCCATCCAGATCGAAGATGTTTTTCAAGGCCAGGTTGTTGCTTTTTTACTGATGGCCCTAGGTTGACCGAGTCTAGACTGGGAAAGTCTAGTCTGGCCCATTGTACTCCCCGTTGTTCAGGTCAAGAGAGAGTGGGACTTCTATTCTTTCTTTGTCTTCGGTCCCTGGAACCTTGGAAGAGACGTGAGAATTCTTAAGTTTGTTGTTAGCTCAGACCTAAGGGTTCCGTGTGGCTTTTTTGGTCCAGTTCGAGAATGAATGCGAATGCAATTTTCTAAAGCCACGGGTTTGGAAATATTTGAGATTGGAGATAGATTTGTCCTTAATAGAGCAGAAGTTGGGAATATAAAGAATAAGGAAGATGGTATTACTATTAAAAAACGTATGAATTGTTATATCATGTTCTTTTCAAATAGAGAAAGTTGCCAAAGGGGCGTTGCTTTGCGTAGTGGTGAGTTGGCAGTCCCGCTGCAGTCTTTCCGGGGCCACCACCCACCCTTTCGAGCCACCGGCCCAGGATTTGCTGGACTGCGCCGCGGTTAGATTTTGGGAAGTCGGGTACTTAATTTGGAAATGATAAAACTCAAGTCCTACAGGTGAGGGACGATAAAAGTGATTCTCTTTTTAAGCGAATGGTCTGAGACATCTTCATTTTCATAGATATTTTGTTAAGAATATGTAGTTGTACGGAAGAGGGAAGAATCTGCAACTATGAGGGCTTCGCTGAATGTATCTTTGAATTACAGCCTGCCCTCCCCCCAGAGTACTGACAGTTTACTTATCCTAGCATTGTATGAGCAATAACATTTCTCAGCACTTCAATAGGGGCTGTGTATTGAAATGAAACTTATATGCATGTGGCTTTTTTTTTTTTTTTTTAATAAGTGATAGAGTCTTTCTGGGCTTTTATTTGCTACTCTTTTACCTGTAACCCTTACCTCCCCTGGAGCCAGAGCCTGTGCCAGACGCCTCACAGTTTTCATTCTGGCTCCCTTTGCCATGTTGGTTGTTGCAATGGGGAGATTTTCTGCCCCCCCCCCCCCCCACCCCTGGGGGAAAGGTCAGTGAGGTGTCTCATACAAGGAGTCGGTGTTTCCACTGGACAGGAGTCTCTTCAAACAACTGAGTGTACCTTTATAAAGAAACTATTATATATTGCAGAGGAATATTCAGCAAAGGACGTATCGAGTCCCTATTACATTTCAGGCACGAGCTACTGGGGACAACAGTGAATGTAAAACAAACAAGGACCCTGCCCTCATGAAGCTTATAACTCCACGGTTGAGATACGTTAAATAGCACATGCACTTTTTTTACATTATTTCTTTAATTGCAGAAATGCCACAGATGCATTGAAGGAAAAGAACAAGAGATTATGGAAAAATAGTGGGAGTTGGGAATATTTACTTTGGAGTGTGGTTCCCGAGGAAAATGGCTTGTTAGCCAAAATCTGATGAATTGGAGGAAAGGGTGTGTATGCTAAGCAGAGGGAAGAATATGGACAGATATGGGGCTGAGAGACCAATTAAGTGGGTCTTGTAGTTGACCTAGACCAGACTAGTTGGTGGGCAGTGGAGATGGAGGAAAATATAGTGAAAGATATTTTGGAAGTAGATTCAGTAGGTCTTGATGGAGTAATTGGATGTAGGGGGAGAATGAAGTGTGAAGGAATCTTAGTGGTGTCTGGTTTGAGTATCTTGAGTAGATGAAAGTAACATTTTTTTGAGATCGAACAAATGAAGTCTTTTTTTGGTGGAGAATGATGAACCAGAGCTCACTTTGGGATATACACTAGTTGGGCATAACCAACTATAATTAGTTGGATGTGTGCATTTACAGGTGTGAGTAGCACTGAGAAAAGAGGTCTGTGTTGAAGTTGGGCAATAAGAAATGTTTTCTGAACTCCTCCCAAGTCCCCATTCTTGGGGAACGTACATCTAATTCCAACGGTGCTAACATTATTTGACATGTGTTGGCACATTGAGCGTCATTCGCACATGGAATTGAAAGTCCTGGCAAGGGATGAGTTCAATTCCGGAGAGAACGTAGAAAAAGTGGACAGTGGTTCAAGCCCTAAGGAACTTCCATCACTTAGTGGTTTTATAGAAGAGGAGGCTTAGCTAGAGAGGTAGCAAGAAATCATGGGCAAGAGGGTTACAAAAGTCATGAGAAGCCATTGGGATCGAATGCTCCTGGGAAACATCCTAAGACAAGAACTGAAAAGTGGCCGTTGAATTAAGTAACATGGAGGTCATAGCAGCCTTAGCAAGAGTGATAGCAGTGGTGACAGAAGCCGGATTGGAGTGAAGAATGAAGGGTAGCCCTAGCTGGTTTGGCTCAGTGGATAGAGCGGCTGCCTGTGGACTGAAGGATCAAGGGCACATGACTGGGCTGTGGGTTTGATCCCCAGTGGGGGAGACAGCCGACCAATGGTTCTCTCTCATCATTGATGTTTCTATCTCCCTCTCCCTCTCTCTGAAATCAATAAAAGTATATTTAAAAAAAAATGAAGGGTGAGGAAGGGGAGATGGCAAAATTGCCCCCCCCCCCATTTTTTTTCAGAAGAAAGCCTGTCTCCCTTTCAAAAAGGAAATACATAAATGCAATGTTAGCTAGGATGGTCTAGAGTCAAGGGAAGGTTGATGTAGGGAAAGACAGGTTGAAAATACAGGAGGGAGAAGAAATATCCAAAGGAACCAAGTCTCTGAGAAGGCAAGAGGGATGGACTTCTGCTAATTGGAGAAGGGATTCTTCCTTGATCTGAGCTAGAGGGAAAGAGGTGAGGATAGATGAGGGCACCAGTTTGTAGTTGGGGGAGGAGGGATTAGGGAATTCCACTATGATTGTTTTGTTAGTGGGAAGGGAGACACAATCTATGCTTAAGAAAAGCTGGGCGTGAGGATGCTGGAGAATAATGGAGAAAAACATGTTGACAGTGGGAGATTCAGAAAACTTAAAATGTTGATAGATATTGAAATTAATGGTCATGAGTCTTTAATGCTAATGGTGTGATTAAAAATGTTTCCTTGTTTTATATTTATGCAAGAAAATTTCTCAAGTAGCTCTCAATTTATAGAAACAAATCCAAGTTTATGTGGAACATATTCTTGAACTAAAATATAATCTTTAATGTTAAATCTCTTTTATTGTGGAGTCATACTTGAGTATTAGAAACAGTTACTGAATGAATTTCTTTTATGAAATAACTCCTAAAGATAATATTGTTTTACAAGTCATTCTGAAGTATTGAGTTGAATTTCTGAATGATTTTCTCTGAAGTTTGGGAGATTAGCTGGGCCTCATTTGATTATAATAGTATATATCAAGACAGTCCTATGTACAGTCCTATATAAATTAACCTTTAGAGACAGATGAGAATCCTATTTTTAAAATGAGGAATTCTCTAATCTATACTATTGCCTTTCGTATAGGAATAATTTATGATGTGATTGTTGAACCTCCAAGTGTTGGCTCTATGACTGATGAACACGGGCATCAAAGACCAGTAGCCTTCTTGGCATACAGGTAAGAGCTACCTTTCTGAATGATTTGGTGGTGGGAAAGTGGCTGCTGGGCCATGCCTGCTTATCCTATCTAATAATAGACAAACATGGTATTTGACAGTACCTTCGCTATGCCTCCCATTGGCTAATCAGTGCGATATGCAAATTAACCGCCAACAAAGATGGCGGCTAATTTGCATACTGCAGGCAGGGCGGGGGAGCGCTATCCAGCCTACCCTGCCGCCATTCGGGCCTGCTATCTGTGATCCTGGGCGGGGGCGGGGAGGTACTGTGTGCGACAGGCCCCGGGGCAGCCGGGCGGGGCAGCAGCCATCCGCTGGCCCACCCAGGCATGCCGTGTGCGACCTGGGGTGGGGCCCCAACCCCCGGATCAGCCCTGCCCTGTGCGGGACCCAGGTAGGTGGGGCAGGCACCTAGGGATCGGCCTGCCATCTGCCACCTGGGGAGCGCACCTAAGCCAGCAGGTGGTTATCTCCCGAGGGATCCCAGACTGTGAGAGGGCACAAGTGGGGCTGAGGGACACCCTCCCATCCCCCACCCCCGCCAGTGCACAAATTTTTGTGCACCAGGCCTCTAGTTTAAAAACAGTGAAACCCATGGAATCCATTTGTTTTTAGACATTAGCTGCTCTAAAATGCTAAATTTAGGAATGGCAGGAAGTGAGCAGGAATAAGAGAAGTATATTACCTATTCATTTATTAGGAAATAACATATTTCACAACGATATGATCACTCATTTAAAGGAGGATATCAGTTTAAAATACATTTGTAGACTGTTCTGGGAATCAGCAAACCAGTTTGTAAGTAAAGCTTTATTGGAACTAGGTGTGCCCATTTGTTTGTATACCATCTGTGGCTCCTTTTATACTATAGTGGTAACTGTGGCATAAACCATATGGCCTGTACTGTACTATCTGGCCACTTAAGAAATATATGTTACTAAATAAGAAACACAATTTTTGAGATCTGGGAGTTCCATTTAAGCAATGAAACACCGTTCTAGTGTGGTTTGGTTCACTTGAGCAATGCTTATTGTATTGCTTTTTATAATCCATTTGTTAATTGTCTATTTAAACATAGCTATATATTTGTATTTATACCTTACAAATGGTATTCTCTGCGTAGGATATTCTTGGAAAGATGATTGTGGTTCTCTGGGGAGGGGGTCCAGATGACAGGCGATCTTGGTAGGAAAACGTTTCACAGTGTCATCATTTGTGCTATTTGAATTTTGACTATGGTGCATGTATTGCGTTTTCAATTAAAGCAGTGGTTCTCAACCTTCCTAATGCCACTACCCTTTAATACAGTTCCTCATGTTGTGGTGACCCCCAATTTCATTGTTACAAATTGAACATAATTAAAGCATAGTGATTAATCACAAAAACAATATGTAATTGTATATGTGTTTTCCGATGGTCTTAGGCGACCCCTGTGAAAGGGTCGTTCAACCCCCAAAGGGGTCGCGACCCACAGGTTGAAAACCGCTGAATTAAAGCAATTAGTAAACAAAAAATATGTACCTTCCTTGCATATTCCATGTATAAAGCACCCCTTTAACAGAGAAATTTGCTTTTGGGGGTCCATGAACCCCAAAAACAGATACAGATAATATACAAAAATTTGCATATAATTATAGGGATTTATAGGTCACTGGGAATACATGTGGGGTTCATGGAGCCTTAGTTAAGAACACCTGCTTTTAAATTTTTCCCTTTGAAACTAAAGGTGTATTAATTATTATAAAACTTTTTAAGATACATTTCTAACCAGTTCAAAATTAATTTGAAATCAAAATAAATTTAAATAGTATAACTTTTAAAAGCTAAAGTTTTGGGTAAAGGATTCATATGCATATAATAATTGGCTTTTTAGGCTAATAATTAAAATGTGAGTACCGATTTTCATAGACAGTTGTGTTGGTTGAGGTCCTAAAACTCTTTGGACATATGCTCCATGAAGACAGCATTTTGTCTGTTTTATTCATTGTTATAGCCCCAGAATCTAGAATAGTACTTGATAGAAATGAATATCTAGAAATGTAGCAAAATAGTTGAAAGGGTAAGAATAAAAAATTAGCACAAAAATGTTTTAGCAGAAACGAGAATTTCAATTTAAGGGGAAAAAAAATTTGTTTTTTGGGGAATTTTCAAATTTCATTTTGCTGTGGTCTTTCTTTTTCAGAGTAAACGGACAATATATTATGGAAGGACTCGCATCCAGCTTCCTGTTTACAATGGGAGGTTTAGGTTTCATAATCCTAGACCGATCCAATGCTCCCAATATCCCAAAACTCAACAGATTTCTTCTTCTCTTCATTGGATTCGTCTGTGTCCTATTGAGTTTTTTCATGGCCAGAGTATTCATGAGAATGAAACTGCCGTAAGTTATTAAGTACTTTGTGTAACAGCAACTTAACAACTTATGTTGCAGATTGGTACAATAATTACCTAGATCACATAAAATTACAGATTTAATTTAACTCGTTTTAAACAGATGAAAATTCTGAGAATAAAAAAATGTGACTTTCTCAAGGTTATAGCTATAGTTAGTAGCAAAATTGAGATGAATAGGTCTTCCTGATTGCTGTCTTCATGCATGAGAAAAGTTAGTTATTTTGCAGTAGCATCACTGACCATGTTTCTCTAAAGTGCTTTTGAGTTAGTCTGTAACATATGGGATTTTAGTAGTATAGTGATAGTAGGGAATATTTTCAAGACATTAATTGCTGCTGCTCTTTGATATTAGTATGAGGAAAACTCATTAAGCCTTGGCCAGGGAAGGGGAGTTGCCTCCAAAAAGATGGGAAAAGGATTTTATTCATATATATCTCATTTTGATTCAGAAAACTTAGAATAAAGATAAATTTGTTTTATGGCAACTTTGATAATTCCATTGAGATCACTAATTTGAGATGTGGACAAGTATAATCATATTTCCCTATATTTGATTTCACCTATGGAACTTTTCAAGTTTCAACTATACTTATTTCTTAGAACTGATATCCCCTTATTTATTTATTTTTCCTAAAAAATAGTTTATTGATTTTTTTAGAGAGGAAGGGAGAGGAGAGACACATCAATGTGAAAGAAACATCGATCAGTTGCCTCCCATATGCACCCCAATCCACAACCTAGGTATGTGCCCTGACCAGGAATTGAACTTGCAACCTTTTGGTGCATGGGATGATGATCCAACAAACTTAGTCACCCGGCTAGGGCTCCCCTTATTTTATTACAAGAGATAATAAAAGGGGTATAGGAATGTGTTTGAGTTTCACAAGTTTACTTACTCTCTGGCTTAACCTGTACATTATCTGTAACACATCTGGGAGAGAATGGACAGACTTTCCCTGAGAAAGTTAGAGGTTCTTATCCTGCGTTGGTGTTCCCAGCTTAGCCTTTTAGGATGGGAAAAGAGAGCAGTGTTCTTTGACAGCTGAATATCGGTGTGGCTATAAAACTCCCTCAGACTCCTCTGCCAGTGGCTCCTGTTTCTATCCAAGAGAAATAATTTTGGCCATTGGCTAAATTGTATGAAGAAGTAGGTACTTAAGCCTCTTCTTTGTGATCCTCTTTTTTCTGCCCCTGTTGGAAAAAGTGTACTGGAAGAGTAGATGGAAGAGGCTAGAGTTTTCCATAGCAAAACAAGAAAAAAGGAGGCTCCCAGAGAGGATAAGGCGACTATTACAAAGTAACTAAAACATAAGGAACCTTTGGAGACACAGCAGAACAAAAGTGGGCTGTTGCCCATAGAACCAGACTTGTTCTCATCCTACCTATGCTTCCCATTCTTCCTTATGGTTTTAGGTCCTCTTCTTAGGATGAGTGTGTTTTTCTTTTAGCTCAGGCATTTGACGTTTAGAATAATAGAGCTATTGACTGCTTACTACAGTGGTTCTCAACCTTCCTAATGCCGCGACCCTTTAATACAGTTCCTCATGTTGTGGTGACCCCCAACCATAACATTATTTTTGTTGCTACTTCATAACTGTAATTTTGCTTCTGTTATGAATCGTAATGTAAGTATCTGATATGCAGGATGTATTTAGGCGACCCCTGTGAAAGGGTTCGACCCCCAAAGTGGTCGCGACCCACAGGTTGAGAACCGCAGGCTTACTAAAATGCTTTTATAAGTATTGTAAAGCTGTATAAAATAGACTAAATAGATACTATTTTATGATTGAAGACAAAAGGCCTGCTTTGCTCAGATTGGTAAAAATTGCCATTTTAGTAATTTGAACTAGTGTTTATTAAGCCTGATAAGAAAAGCTGGGCCCTCGAGAAAATCTTAAGATCATGGGATCAGTTCAGAAAAGAAATTTTTCTAAAGTCAATGAATGGGGGGTGGGGGGCGGGGAGGAGGAGAGGGACTTGAAAAATAAGAATGTAATATTATTTTACTTAATACCATTTAAGGACTAGGATGATGCATATATATGATTCTTACATATAAGTGAAATTTAATCCTATAAGTCTCTCTCTCTCTCTCTCTCTCTCTCTCTCTCTCTCTCTCTCTCTCCCCTCTCTCCTCTCTCCCCCCTTCCCTCTTTCCCTCTATAAAATCAATAATAACAAAACAAAACAAAACATACAAACATGTCCTCGGGTGAGGATTAAAAAAATGTTAAGGTTGTAGAGACTCTGACATCTGCATAAGCTGGGTTGCTTCAGTGAGTGAAATTTAGGACCCAGGGTTGATTGTTAGCAAAGGAGGGAAGGAAATCTAACAAAACAAAATGTACAGCTGCTGAGGATGGTATGTGGTAGGGGGAGTGAGGAATTTGGAGGCCAGTTTGGGGTTTGCTTCGCTCTGTGGACTCTCAGATTCCAAACTTGTTAAATGAAGTTAATTATGTGACTCAGAGTTGCTGTTAAGATTAAATGAGAGGGTGTTTTATGTGCTCTCAAGCATAATATTAATAATTAGTATTTTTATTGTAAAGATAAACAGAATCCTAAAAAAAAGTTCTATTTGCAAATTGAATTATGGCCACCATTTAAAAAATAAATAGGCAATTTCTGTTTCTAAACGAAGAAAGTGAGATTTCTGTTTTAGGACTGTTGGAGGAGATGGGCCAGAAGTGGAGCATCTGTGTAATGCTCTGTTCTTTTCTTGCTGTGCGATTTTGAGCAAACCACATAATTGCCCCCCCCCCCCCCCCCGTTTGACGTTCTTCAGCTGGAAAATGCGAACGATATTTGTTTCACCATCCTTTTTAGGATTATTGCAAGGGTTAAATGCAAAAATGCTTGCCATAGTGTTTTGAGAAATTTCTGTGTTAGTGCCAACCTAACACAGTACCTGCGTTATATACAGAAGGTACTTTGAAAGGATGAATGTCTTAAAGGTTAAATAGAAGATTATTCTCGCTTCTCTGTCTAGTTCTTGAGTTCTTGATTTACTTTTATATTACCTAAGTACTTGTATTTGCCAGTAATTTTACTTCCGTAAAATTCTCACAAGTTAGAATATATATAATAATTAAAAATAATGACGTGTTCTGAACTAATAATAGCTAACGTCATCAAGAACTTAATTACATGAGTAGCATTTACTATATAGGAGTGTTATAGGGTCCAAAGGAGAGAAGTTCTGAAGGCATCAGTGAAGACAGAGTGTATTAAATCCTTTCCTAATGTGGATAGCTTTATATAGTCCCCCCAACCCCCGCCCCCTCCTCGATCTTGCAGGTCCTTGCTAATAGGTTGCAAAGATTAATTGCAAAGGAAAAAGTTCGGAACTTTAGAAAACCAAACTTAATGCTTAAATTTGAAAGGGATTCCAGGGCCTAAGTTGTACATCTAGTAAAAGGATCTTTTGTTTGATCCGCATAAAGTTCGACCTGCTTAACAGCTGCAGCTTAGGTCTTCCCTGCTGTCCGGACAGTTCCTGAGGAGCAGAGGTGCAGGCCCACGCTTCTGCACTGTTTCTCGAGGGTTCAGGGCTCACTTCCCAGGTGTGAGTAGCTTCTGATCCTCCTGCCTTCTCCTTTGGTAATATTAGGGTTTTTAGAAAATAAAAACCAGCTTCTTTCCATTAAAAGGTTTATGATTTTTATTGCACTTGAGAAAGTCCAAAGAAAATTGATTCTGACTCTTTAATTTTTACATAACATTTTCTTTTATTTACTTTCCCCCTGTCATTTTGTGTTGTTTAACATATTGGTTTGTAAGTTTATCCTTTGAGGGGGAAGAGTAATGGAACTGAGGACCAGTAAAATACTGGGGTGGGGAGGAGCCCAGATAATGAACTAAAAACCATAAAAACTAATATATATATATATATATATATCTAAAGCCTAATATGCAAATTGTTCCCTCTGGAGTTTGACCAGGAGACCTGGAGTTCAATCACTTGCTATGATGTCCGATGATCACCAGGGCGTGGCGCAGAATGAAAAGAGGCCCCAGCTGGCAGCCGGAAGGCTCTGATTGGCCCTGATCCCGGCCAGGCTTAGGGACCCCACCCATGCACAAACGGGCCTCTAGTATTTTCAGATTATTCATTTGATTCATCATAAAAATTGTTGGGGCATTTTGAAATGTTGCTTCCTTTTCACTTTTTGTGTTTATAAATTTTGTTTCTGTAGGGGCTATCTGATGGGTTAGCGTGCCTTTTGAGAAGAAATCTATGGATACTGGATTTGTTCCTGTTAATGAAGTTTTAAAGGCAGTACCAAGCCTCTGCTATGAAATATGGAAAAGAATGAAAAGCAGCAGAAAAGAAGCATCTAGTAGGAAACATAGAAACATTAAAGCTCGGACTAGAATATCTTCTTGGTATCAAAGAGACTAGCTTATACAGTGTTTTTTCCTGCTGACCTACACTGACATACCCATGTTAAGTGGCATTTTCTTCTCGGTTTTTAATTTAAAGAAAATATACTCCATTTCTACACCTGTAATATTGAATAGAGTAATTATTTTTTACAACCATCTTAACATTATTTTGGAGATGACATTTCTGACTTTCAGAAATGAATGTAAAATCAGGAAGCAAGATCCCATAAAGCTGGGAACTCTGGACAGCTGACCAGTTTTACCTGTGGTGCTTTGCCTTTAAACAGAGTGTGTGCTAGCACATTATTTCAGATGTGTATGTAAGACTGTTTGCTGAACAATAAGGTGTATGAAAGGAGCAGGAATAAAGAATTTTTCTAATTAACATCTTTTATATTTGTTTTTTAATTGATGATATTAACCTTTTGGACTATAATTATTCAGTCCGATCTTGTGATTTTAGTTACTGATGGTGGCCTAAAGTCTCAACATATAGTTGTCAGGATGCCCTGTGAGATAGCAACTTCACATTCCTATATATACTCAAGCTGGACTGCAAGTCTGTATCAGAATTGTTGGAAATGTGATGCGTTAGATGAACATTCCCTTCAGCCTTTCATTTTTACTAATTAACACATTTGAGCACATCTGAGAAACATCTCTAGACCAATGTGGTCTTCCCCTCATTTCTGCTAGCCAGGCCTTTCAGTTCTCCCCGACTGGCCATGAACTTCTCTAGTGGCTCAGTTCTTACCCTAAAATCTTTAAGTTTCCAGGAAAGTTTTCACTCAGGTAAATTTTTTTTTTCTAATTCCAAGACTAATCTAAAAGTATCTGTTCATTAAATTAAAAAGGATTCATTTATTAAAAAAATATTTTGAATGCCAATTATATGCCAACCAACACAGGATAAAAGGACTCAGTACGACAAAGGGAAGAGAAGATAATCAAAATCTTATAGGGAAGCCAGATAAAAGATAAAAATGTTTATAAAATGTCAAATACTGATAAATGCTACAAAAATCAAGCAAAATAAGTTAATAGTTTGTACTGTAGTGATGAGAGGTGGGAAGAGGTTGCTATGCTCCAAAGCTCTGAAAACGGGAAACAAGACCTATATGTATTCACCAACTTTAAAGACTTGGTTTAACTTTAATTACATTTTTTAGCCAATTTTAATTTTTATTATTTTTGTAATTCTATAATCTAAAAGTGTTATTTTCAAAAGGTCTTTTTCTAAGTGATTGAGTAATGAACAGTCCTTTAAGCACCACCAGATGGTGCTATTAAGGTTTGGTGTATCTTTCTGTGTTACAGCTCTTACAAGTTTTGGTTTTGATTTTTTTAAGAAAATAAAAGAAAATTTACTAAATACAATGAAATATATTTAAATATTTTTCCTTGTAAAATTGCAATATTTTTTGTGAAGAAAATAATTGTACCTTGTACTGGAGTTAAAATGCTTTTGGGGATACTAAACTAAAATGGCACCGCCTGACAGAAAGCCTCCAAGAGATGTAATGAATGAGAGAGAGTAAATTAATAGATTAGATTGGGCCCAGCCAGTGTGGCTCAGTGGTTGAGCATCTACCTATGAACCGGGAGGTCACAGCATGCCCTGGTTTTAGGCTTGATCCTGAGTAGGGGGCATGCAGGAGGCAGCCGATGATTCCCATCATTGATGTTTCTGTCTCCCTCTCTCTCTCCCTCTCCCTCTCCCTCTCCCTCTCCCTCTCCCTCTCCCTCTCCCTCTCCCTCAAACCAATAAAAACATACTTTTTAAAAAGCTGTTAAAAAAAATAGACTAGAAAAGAAAAAAAAATAGACCAGATCAGAAGCAAAAAAGTCTTTGATTTTATTACAGGATTCTCCAGGAAATAGGTACTATAATGGAGTCAGAAGTGCAATGTGGTTTAGTGGAGAGAAATAGCAGAAAAAAATAAAGGAAGGATGCAACATTAGCCAGGGGAAGCTGTCATTCTGTGATGCCAAGCTGACAGAATTGCCCTTAACCCAGCGATTTTTAATCTTTTTGATCTCATGGCACACATAAACTAATTACTAAAATTCTGTAGAGCCTGGCCAGTGTGGTTCAGTGGTTGAGCACCCACATATGAACCAAGAAGTCCCTGGTTCTAGTCCCAGTCAGGGCACCTTTCTGGGTTGTGGGCTTGGTCCCCAGTAGGGGGCATGCAGGAGACAGCTGATCTATGTCTCTTTGATGTTTCCATCCGTCCCTCTCTCTAAAATCAATAAAAACACTTAAAAAATAATTTAAAAAATTAAGTAAAATTCTCTGGCACATCAAAAAAAATATTTTTTTGCCAATCTGACAAAAAAAATAGGTATCATTTTGATTCATTCACACCAGATGGTTGTGTTGGCTGCTGTCATTTTTTTATTTGACAATCTAATAGTAACGAGGTCAGTGCCCCTGACTAAATAGATATTGCATGTTTTAAAAATCCTTGCTGCATACAATTGAAAATCACTGTGTTAGCCCCATGGGGAGCTCCAGAGCAGCAAAACCTGCCTGTCAGAGGAGGAGTATGTTGGATGGAAGTGGCTGGATCCTCACACCATTGCCTTGTCAGGTCTTTGGCCACCCTGAGGTTAGCATGACCTTGGCTGCAAAACAGGTGAGCCCTGACAAAGCTAGCAACGAGGCTGTCAGCTGGCCCCACGCATAGCCAGGCAGGAGGTCGGAGCCATTCATCTCTGTCACAGATTTGTAAAGAAAACATCCTTTTTACAGGATTGAAGTGAGGAAATCCTGTATACCTTGCTTATAAAAGAAAGATTGGACTGTGTCGTCAATGTTTGAATTGGGAAGTAAATGGTACATTTCTAAAGTGTAGAACTGGAATAAAGGTTATCTTCCTGTTTTGCTGGTAAGTGAATAGAGATGTGTTTGCTGTAGGGCTTGAAGTAGAATCCAGGTCTTCTGCATGGCAGACCAATGGTTTCCACCACGTGCTGCTATTTCTTGGGATAGACAATCACTCTGAATGTAGGAATAAGAAACATACGTTAACTTGTAAAAGACCATGCCAAGTGCTGGGTTATATCAGTGAGCAAGAAAAGCACAACCTCTGTCTATAGGTAATTTATAATTTAGTGAACGCACACAACTGGGCCAGTTCTCTGCTATAGGAGCTCGTGGCAGGAGCACTGAAACCCAGATTTGGGAAGAGAGAAGTCTTTAATTTGGCTTGGGAACACTGGGCTACTCATCTACCTAAAAGTTTCAAGTGTAAGTACACTTTTCCCCCCAAATCTCTTTTCCTTGTGTTACTCATGTACTAAGTCTCTTAATTGCAAATGAGAGAAACTCACTCAAGCTATATATATATATATATATTTATTTATTTTAATATTTTTATTGATTTTTTCCAGAGAGGAAGGGAGAAGGATAGAAAGTTAGAAACATCGATGAGAGAGAAACATCAATCAGCTGCCTCCTGCACACCTCCTACTGAGGATGTGCCCGCATCCAAGGTACATGCCCTTGACTGGAATCGAACCTGGGACCCTTGAGTCCGCAGGCCGACGCTCTATCCACTGAGCCAAACCGGTCAGGGCACTCAAGCTATCTTAAGCAACAAAGATTATTAGGATACTAGAGGCCCGATGCACGAAATTTGCGCAAGGGGCTTGGCCCTCCTAGCCTTGGCTTCGTCGGGAAGGTTGTCCAGAAGGACGTTCAGAAGGTCATTGGCCTGTCCGGTCTAATTAGCATATTACGCTTTTATTATTATAGATTGGAGTATTATGGTACTCAAGACAGGGATGCTGCTGGGCATTAGGAGTACCAGAATTAAAGAACATGGCATGATAAGAATTCTATTCTTTATTTCTGACATATTTTATGGGTCTGCTTCATGCTTTTCTATTTGTAAAACTGGTCACTTTTATTACTCTAGGTCAGAGTGGTAGGAATCATGGCTGTCAGCCTGTCCTTTTTTTAATTTTTATTTATTTATTTATTTATTTTTAAATATATTTTATTGATTTTTTACAGAGAGGAAGGGAGAGAGATAGAGAGTTAGAAACATCCATGAGAGAGAAACATCGATCAGCTGCCTCCCGCACATCTCCTACTGGGGATGTGCCCGCAACCCAGGTACATGCCCTTGACCGGAATCGAACCTGGGACCTTTCAGTCCGCAGGCCGACGCTCTATCCACTGATCCAAACCGGTTTCGGCATGTCCTTTTTTTTAAAATATATTTTTATTGATTTCAGAGAGGAAGAAAGAGGGAGAGAGATAGAAACATCAATGATAAGAATCATTGATTGGCTGCCTCCTGCATGCCCTGCACTGGGGACTGAGCCCACAACCCTGGCTTGTGCCCTGACCAGGAATCGAACCATGACCACCTGATTCATAGGTCAATGCTAAACCACTGACCACGCAGGCCGGGCTGCCAGCCTGTCTTGATCATGACATTTGACAGCTTCAGGCACTTTAGAGGAAATGACCTTGTTCAATCATTTTGTAATGTCACCTCCTTGAATGGGAACGCCAACCCTTTACCTCATCTTCGGCTATCCTTCCCTTATCCCCTCCCCAGCCCTGCTGCTTCCAGTTGTCTAGCTACCTCGTTGCAAGATTACCCAAAGTTCAGTTGTTATCAAGTTGATGGAATTTAGTTCATATATGTGAGAGGATTCACATCTTAATTTCATTATCCATGGTGAGGTGTCCTCTAACTTCTATTGAACCTGCCAATGGTGGGAATCTTTTTACCTCTCAGAGCAGCCCATTCATTCCACCTGCAGATCTCTGTTTTTGGAAAGCTACTTTCTTGTTTTGCTTTAGTCCATTACAATGTAATGACAGCATTGTAAGCATTAAAACCCTGTTGGGGAGCCCCCATTTTACCAGGCTTACCGTTTCTAGCTTTTCAGGCTCAAGCATGTAGTCTGGTTCCTTTATGGTCATTCTTCTCTCGCTGCACTCATTGTCTATATTCCTTCAAAAAACGAGTTTCCGGGATGCTTATACTGCGATCGATATAGCCATTTTGGTGGCTCCATACTTCTCATAAGCAATGCTAATTACCAGGGTGTTGGCAATGGTCACTACACATCTCGATGGACAGTACCATGAGATAGTAGGAGTTCACACTTGGAATCAATCAGATTTGGGTTCACGTTCCAGCTCTGGCAATTACTAGCTGTGTCACCATGGACAAGTCATTTAGATTCTGTGAGCCTTGTTTTCCTCTTAGTAAAATGAAACTAACAATTCCTCTCTCATAGGGATGTTCTGAGAATTAAATGAGATAGTGCTCAATCTCTGGAACGTATTAGGTGCTCCAGAAATGTTAGCTCTAAAATTATCTGCAGTATCTTTCCCTTCACACGCTGTAGTTTTATTTAATGCATGACTATATGTTCTCCTCTGGTGATGGTTGTGGTGAAAATGCCACACGGTGTGTGTGTGTGAGATAAATGTAGTTGAACATAGAATGTCCACTTTTATTTATTTTCAGAATTTTTAAGTTGATTTCAGAGAGGGAGAGAGAGATAGAAATATCATTGATGACAGAGGATCATCAGATTGGCTGTCTCTTGCACACCCCCACCGAGGATTGAGCCGGGAACCCGGGCATGGGCCCTGACCGGGAATTGAGCCTGGTTGATGCTTAACCACTGAGCCACGCCGGCAGGGGCTGTTTTTATTTTTATGTCCTACTGAAAAAGTGTTTTATGACTCAAGTTGCATCCATTGCAAGGTAGAAGCAGTCTCTATGCAGCATGACGCCTCCCCTGGATGGAAGGCCGAGGAGCTGCCTTTGATTATGGGTGACATCTCCTCTTCATAACAGTCCATTTCTTCAGATGCTCCTGTCGAGGATGAACCACCACAGGGGCCATACGTGCTTATGTTGGCAGTGGCTCCACCTCAGAAAAAGAGTTTTCTCTTGACAGCAGAGTGTGGGCGCCAATCTAACCAAGAGCACTTGAGGTGTGACCAGGTTAGTAGGTTAGAACAGCTGTAATTCAGAGTCCCCAAGCTGCATAACTATCTTAACTGATATGACAAGAAATTACCTAACAATTTGAAGCCTGCATAGCAAATATTCTGTATCTTTTCACATGACACTTTATATTTGCATAAGAACCCATTTCAACGTTTAAAAGTGCCTTCACATCTATTATCTCTTTTAACCCTGACCAGGACCCCATCCTTCATTAGGTCTCTTAGTGTCATAAGAAGAAATAGCAGGCTGAATCCAGGAGGGGCGCCATGCTGGGTACCTGATCCATGTTATTTTCAATCCTCACAACAACACAGTCCAGGCCTCTTTGTTTTTTAAAAAAATAGTGTTACCTTATTTGTGTGACTATTAAATAATATATCATTTAGTCTTTACTTGCTTTTGAGTTACTGCTGAACACATTGGTAATTTAAAATTGTGTATGGTATCTTTCACATGATCATAATTTTTATTTATTTTTTCTTATTTCTTATTATATTTTATTGTTGACACTATTACATATGTTTCCATTTTCCACCCCACCAACTTCGCCTACCCCTCCCAGCTCCGGCTTTCCTCTGGCCATCACCACACTGTTGTCTGTGTCTATGGGTTATGCCTGTATGTTCTTTGGCTAATCTCTTCACCTTCTTTCATTCAGTCCCCCCCTTTTCCCTCCTCTCTGACACCTGTCAGTCTGTTCCATGTATCCATGCCTCTGTTTCTATTTTATTCATCAATTTATTTTGTTCATTAGATTCCACATGTAAGAGAGATCATATGGTATTGGTCCTGGAGATTGTGATCATAATTAAAAAAAATATTTTCAGTGGAGGTCTATCTTGATGGGTCTTTTTCTGTAAACTTACATTGTTGGAAACGCCTCATGGAGTAAATATGTGTTAGATCTGTGGGGAGGAACTACATGACAGAGCTGCTAAAACTATGAAAGAACTAACAGTCAAAAACATTTTTAAAAAATCTTAGGTATTGTTTTACCCAAGGATCTGTACTGTTCCAGGGTGTGACTGGTTAGGAGTGAATATGATTTCAACTTATTTATGTTTAGAGATTGTCTGAAATTGAGAACCAGGCAGAACCATCTACTCTGACCCTACAGTGGTGGAGAAGTTTTGAAGTATGTCCATAGTCAAGAGAAGATCAAAGAAGCCCAACTAAAAGAACTATGGACTGATGGACATGACAACTGTGGATTGAATAAAAGTTCTTTTTAAAAGGACTATCTTGGCCCTAACCGGTTTGACTCAGTGGACAGAGTGTCGGCCTGCGGACTGAAGGGTCCCAGGTTTGATTCTGATCAAGGGCATGTACCTTGGTTGCAGGTACATCCCCAGTAGGAGGTGTGCAGGAGGCGGCTGATGGATGTTTCTAACTCTCTATTTCTCTCCCTTCCTCTCTGGAAAAAATCAATAAAATATATTAAAAAAAGGACTATCTTGAAGATTAAGACTTAAACTCAGGAGAAACTAAGGCAATGGAAAGAATCACAATATGTGAAATTCCTTAAATAAAGATTTATTAATTTTAAATAATTTTGCCTGTTACACATAAAAATACCTTTATGCTTTAAAATATATGTATTTTCAGTTTTATAAAATTTTATTGTAATTTCTACTAAATTGAAATTTTCATAATTATGTAGTGATCCTCTTCATATGTGACACTGATTTTTTTGTCTCAAAGTCTATGTATTGCAGGTTAATGTAGCTAACTTAGTCCTCTGCAGGTTAGAATGAATCATTTTTTAAAAATATTTTATTTTATTTTTATTTTTTAAAAATATATTTTATTGATTTTTTACAGAGAGGAAGGGAGAGAGATAGAGAGTTAGAAACATCAATGAGAGAGAAACATCAATCAGCTGTTTCCTGCACACTCCCTACTGGGGATGTGCCCACAACCAAGGTACATGCCCTTCACCGGAATCGAACCTGGGACCTTTCAGTCCGCAGGCCGACGCTCTATCCACTGAGCCAAACCGGTTTCAGCTATTTTATTTTTTTAAAAAAATATATTTTATTGATTTTTCACAGAAAGGAAGGGAGAGAGACAGAGAGTTAGAAACATTGATGAGAGAGAAACATCGATCAGCTGCCTCCTGCACATCTCCCACTGGGGATGTGCCCGCAACCAAGGTACATGCCCTTGACCGGAATCGAACCTGGGACCCTTCAATCTGCAGTCCGACGCTCTATGCACTGAGACAAACTGGTTAGGGTGAGAATGAGTCTTTTTTTTTCTTTTGGATGGATCTTAAAAAGAGAGAGAGAAGAAGAGAGAGAGGTAGAGAAAGAGATAGATAGATAGAGACATTGATTGTGTTGTTTCATTCATTGGTTGATTCTTGCATGTGCCCTGACCAGGAATGGAACCCAAAACCTTTGCGTATTAGGACAATGCTCTAAGCCAGGGGTCCTCAAACTTTTTAAACAGGGGGCCAGTTCACTGTCCCTCAGGCTGTTGGAGGGCCGGACTATAGTTTAAAAAAAACTATGAACAAATTCCTATGCACACTGCACATATCTTATTTTGAAGTAAAAAAACTAAAACGGGAACAAATACAATATTTGTATTTGCATGTGGCCCGCGGGCCGTAGTTTGAGGACCCCTGCCTAAGCAACTGAGCATATGGGCATATGCCCTGACTGGGTATAGAACCATGGCCTCCTGGTTAATGGACTGATGCTCAATCACTGAGCCACATTGGCCACGCCAATCTGTACTTCTTAATCCCTTCACCCTTTTCACCCATCTCTCTAGTCCAGCTCCCCTCCCATCTGGAAACCATCCTTTCATTTTTTTTCTAATAATATATGCATTTTTAGTGCTATGAATTTCCCTCTAAGCACTGCTTTTGCTGAAACCCAGTCATTTTGAAATGTTGTGTTTTCATTTTCATTCTTTCTCATTTACCATGATATCTCCTTTGGCATTATTTAGAAGTATAGTATTTTGTTTCCAAATTTTGGAGAATTTTTCATATATCTTTCTATTATTGATCCTTAATTTAATTACATTATCATCAAAGAACATGCCTTGTATAATTTGAATTTTTAAAATTTATTGATACTTGTTTTATGGACCAGAATATGGCCTGTTTGAAATATATTTCATGTGCACTTGGGAAAAGTGTGTAAAATGGTGGGAAAAGATATACCCTCCAAACACTATTGAAAAAAATTGGAAGTGGCTATATTTATACCAGACAAAACATATTTAAGGGCAAATAATATTACCAGGTATAAAAGAGTAATTTTATAATAATCATTCTGAAGACATAATACTAAATTTAAAGCTGACCCAAAGACAGCTATAAAATACACGAAACACAAACTGACCAATGAAAGGGAAATAGAAAAATCCACAAAGCAGGTTTCAACACAACTTTCTCAATAACTTATAGAATAAGGTAGATCAAAAATCAAAATAACAAAGACTTAGACAATACTAAAAACCAACTTAACCTAACCAACAGTTTATAGAACATTCCACTCAAACTTGCAGCCTTCTTTTGTCTTAGGTTTTAGGCCTATATCTCATGTATATCACGACGCTTTGTTTATTTGTGTTTTACTGTGACAATCTTTGCCTTTTAATGAGTGTAGTCTATTTTCAGGAATTGTGATTATTACATATTTAGACTTTTCTTTTTTTTTTTTTAATTTTTCGCTAAAAGTATTACAAAGGGTATTACATAAGTGTCCTTTTTCCCCCCCGCCCTTAACAAGCCCCTGCCCTCCCTTACCCCCCAGTGTCTTATGTCCATTAGTTATGGTTATATGGGTGCATACAAGTCCTTCGGTTGATCTCTTACTCCATTTAGACTTTTCTATATCTCCCCACATTGTACTACTTGTCTCACTTTTAAAGCTTCTTTTTCCTTCTCTCTCTCCCTTTTTGGGTTGATAGGATTTTTTAAAATCCTGAAGTGACACGTTGTCATTTCTGACGATGGCTGCAACAATATCTCTTGTCTCGCTTGTTTTCTGTAGAGTGACCTTGCCACTCCCCATCACGAGGTGGAGGCTAATTCTCTAGCCCTTGCTTTGGCAGGCCCTGTGACTGCTTTGATTGAGAGAAGATGGTAGAAGCCAACCCGTACCAGTGCAGGGCATAGTTTTTCAGCTTTGGTCCCCTGCCTCTTAGTAAGCTGGCTCTTGGAACCCAGCTGCAAGGTTGTGAGAAACCCAAGCCACCTAGCGAAACCACGAGTGGGAGTGGCTGCTCCTTCCAACGCCAGCTGAGCTCTGAGCTGGCGCCACCATCAGCCGCTAGTCCTGTGAGTGAGGTCTGGTGGACACCCAGCCCCAGCTGCCATCTGCCATCCCCTGGGTGAGACACCCCAGAGGACAACTGCCCACTGAGCCCAGAAAGGTTTGGAATTTTTTTAAATCAAATAATGTCTGATTTATTGCCACAGAAGGGATATAAACAATACTTTTTTTTTGGTAACAATAACTTTTAAAAAAAATTTGTTTTTTATTGATTTCAGAGAGGAAGGGAGAGGGAGATAGAAACATCAATGATGAGATAGAATCATTGATTGGCTGCCTCCTGCACGCCCCCTTCTGGGGATCGAGCCTGCAACCAGTGCATGTGTACTTGGCCGAAACGGAACCTGGAACCCTTCAGTCCGTAGGTGGACACTCTATCCACTGAGCCAAACCAGCCAGGGCAACAATACTTTTTAACATGCATTTAAATTACTACCTGCTGTAGAGAGAAGGGAAATGTTGATAAACTGTTGTGTGTAGGCGCTAGGCTTTTTATGCAGCAGTAGGTAACTGGGGTGGAAATGTGGCGCTGGCTTTGGGACTGAGGGGTGCATGGGAATTGACAGGGTCTGGAGGAGCTGAAGAACGCAAGCTAGAAGGGCGTCAAGACCACAGTGACAGCCCACAGGTCCTCAGGCACGCGCTGGTGAGCTTGGAGACAATGAGGAAATAACCTTGGGGGCTGAAGAAAAGGGACCCTTGTTATGTAAAGGCCACAAGTTTGCTAGCCTTGCCATCCGCAGTAACGTGTAAAATACAAAGGGCACCTAAGGACGCATGGATTAGACTAGGGACATTTCTAGGCAGAAGTATGAACCGGGTTCTTCTAGCCGCAGGTAATGAAATGTGCGAAGAGAGATGAACCAAAGAAGGAATTGCTCCGCTAAGTTTAGAGGAAAAGGGGCGAGAAGTCTTTCCAGGTAGTAAACCAAAGCTGGTATAGGTAACACAGTTTATCCAAGAAATGTTCCTAATTTATTCTTTTGAAAAGATTTTGTTGTAATCTGTGACTAACTCACAATTCTAACTTTTAGATGTATTGCACGTTTTCATTTTACAAAGAACTTGCGTATACATCACCTCAGTTCTCCTGACAATCCCACTGTAGGCTATTGTTGGTCCACAATATTATTAATAGCAACAACCACAGTCATCCTTCCTCCTTCTCCTCCAATTATGGGGTCCCTACTGTGTGACCCCTCTTATGGCATATGATCACTCACCCTCATAGCAGGGTATTATGACTCACAATTTATGGATAAAGGATATTAAGCCAGAGATGTAGCTATCTCAACCAAGAAACAGCTAGCAGGGGAGGAATCTCTAGTCAAACATTAGTTTGACATCAAATCCAAACTCCCAATTTACCGTTTTCCCTGAGAAGAGCAGGTAGCAATTTTAAATCAGAAAGGATCTTCAGTATGTAGATTATTTTTTAAAAAAATATATTTTATTGATTTTTTTACAGAGAGGAAGGGAGAGGGATAGAGAGTTAGAAACATCGATGAGAGAGAAACATCGATCAGCTGCCTCCTGCACACCCCCCATTGGGGATGTGCCCACAACCAAGGTACATGCCCTTGACCAGAATCGAACCTGGGACCCTTCAGCCCACAGGGCAATGCTCTATCCACTGAGCCAAACCAGTTAGGGCTAGATTATTTTTATCTTATAAAATTTCATGCTTGTCTGTCACAGTCAATTTTTTCAGACTCACTATAAGTGAACTATAATTTTGACAAATTGTTTTACTTTCTCCATTTCTTCTAGTTAGGAATATGCAATCTATATATATAAAAGCCTAAACGACCAGCTGACCGGCCAACGGGCCAGTAGCTATTATGAACAATGACCACCAGGGGGAAGATGCTCATCGCAGGAGCTGTCAAGCGACAGCAACTTTGCAGAGTGCCCTTTCGCACTCCAGGACCCCTCAAGGGATGTCGGACTGCTGGTTTTGACCCGATCCCTGCAGGCCAGGCCGGGGGACCCCACCTGCTGGAGGGACCCCACTCACTCTGCAGATGCCCTTTGAGCCCTGGAACTGCCCCAGGTGCACCAGCTGGGGAGGGACCATGGGAGGTTGGCTCCAGGGCATGTCCGGCCTGTCTTGCCCAGTTCCGCCCCACCTGTCACCTTCTAATTAATTTCCTTTTGTTGTGCACAAATCCATGCACTGGGCCTTTAGGAGTATAATATGCTTCTTCATTTATAAAACAAGTGGATCAGATGATCTGTAATCTTTCACCTCTGATATTCCTTTTATCTTTTCTAATTTTCTGATATATGGTTTTTCTAAGTAACTACAGGGCTACAACAGAATTCCATTTGACCAGCAGATGGAGCTCTTGACAATTGAATAGAAAGAGGTATTTATTGAGTGCCTACCATGTGCCCAGGTACAATCCTGTTGTTGCTGCTTCAAATCTATATAATTCTGTTCTTAGGCCTATCTCAGATTATTGTTCTTACATATGGTAAAGGTTTCAAAGGAAAACTTATTTTACCAAGAAGAAACCTCTCCATGTCTAAAACTGGGCCCAGTGATTACTGAGCCATCTTCTGAAGCTGAAGTGCCACAATTTGACGCTCAGAGTTAAGTGACCTTAGTATTCTCAACTCCTTTGTGAAGGAACTGATAGGCCTGATCTTCTGTGGCCTGCAAATACCTTCCAGGAACTCAGAAGCTAGGAAATGCATCTTTTTAAGGCTATTGTGATCATCAATAAGACAGAAGCCATGGGGAGTTTGAGAAAATGTTCAATTTATAAATGAATGTTAATACTTAATATCTTAGGAGAGTATAGGGGGAATAAATGGTGATAGACGAATACTTAACTTGAGGTAGTGAACACACAATAGAGTGTACAGATGATATGTTGTTGAATTGTGCACCTGAAACCTGTATAATTTTCTTAACCAGTGCTATCCCAATAAATTCAATAAAAAGGAAAAAAATATTTAATATTTTATCTATAATGGATACTAATACTAATGCCATCAATGTTTTCCCCTAGATACCAACTAAGCAGTGCTTCAAAGCAGGAGGCAGAAAAACCCAGGTGTTCCTGAAACTTCATTTTCTCTTTGTTTTTTCGCAAAGTTTTCTGAGGACTTTCCCAGGATCAGTTATTATCGTTTTATAAACAGCCCGTTCCATCGTAGGTTGGTGGTTATGTTGTACTTCCACACTGCTGAGTAAGAGATGTCAGAGGCCGGGACCGGTTTGGCTCAGTGGATAGAGCGTCGGCCTGCGGACTTCAGTCCCAGGTTCGATTCCGGTCAGGGGCATGTACCTTGGTTGCGGGCACATCCCCAGTGGGGGGTGTGCAGGAGGCAGCTGATCGATCGATGTTTCTAACTCTCTGTCTCTCTCCCTTCCTCTCTGTGAAAAATCAATAAAATATATTTTAAAAAAAAGAGATGTCAGAGACAGGAGTGCACGGCAGCTGGTGGTGCCATTTCCCTCTGCTTCCACCATCAAACCAGAGATCGGCCAAGTCTTTCAATCACCTCTCCAAGGCAGAGCAGCACAAGCTGCTAGTTCCTTCATTTACTAAGCGTGGACATGCGTCCTCATGAAAGGCCGCGTCCTCCTTGGTGTAAGCCTCTTCTCAGAGGTATTGGAGGTCGGGTAACCTGTGCCGGTCTTCACAACAAGCTCATCACGTGTCTGGACCACGCGGTTGGGTGTCCTCTGCCCTGGGCCATGCCTGGTCAGCACTTTGAGAAGAGCAGACAGATGTACCAGAAAAAGCTAAAGACTGGCTATCTCTGAGTCTTTTGGGTCTGGCACAGGAAGATCTGCCTTTTCTCCTCCCCCGCCTTCCCTTGCAACCCCCCATGTGTCACATAACCTGTTTGTAAAACTTTAATGAGGAAATTGCCTCTACCTCAAGAAAGCTTGTTGTTTTCCCTGTCATTCAAATTCTTCTTGGATCTCTTCCTCTGAGCATGTTAATCAGTATTTGTGAATGGATAGGGAACAAATAAGGACAAGTGCTGACTCACTAGCCTAGCACAGCACTCCATTCTCTAGGACGTTTAACCCATTAGGTTCCTAATTAGTGTCCTCCAGAGAATTTTCTTTAAAAAAAATATATATTTTTATTGATTTCAGAGAGAGGAAGGGAGAGGGAGAGAGAGAAACATCAATGATGAGAGAGAATCATTGATTGGCTTTCTCCTGCACGCCCCACACTGTGGACAGAGCCCGCAACCTAGGCATGTGCCCTTGACAGGAATCGAACCTGGGACCCTTCAGTCCACAGACCAAAGCCCTACCCACTGAGCAAACCAGCTAGGGCCAGAGTATTTTCTTTTACTGTGGAAAGTTTTGTTGTTTGAGGAAGTATAGGTATTAAAAACAGCTAATGGCCTGGTTGGTGTGGCTCAGTGGTTGGCCATCGACCCATGAACCAGGAGGTCTTTGTCAGGGCACATCCTGGGTTGTGGGCTCGGTCCCCAGTAGGGGGCGTGCAGGAGGTAGCCAATCAATGTTTCTCATCAATGTTTCTATCCCTCTCCCTTCTTCTCTCTGAAATCAATAAATACATATTAAACAAACAAACAAACAGCTAATGTTTATTGACAGCATATTGTGTGCCAGGCATAATTCCCAGAACACCTCATCTATCATCTCACTGCATTCTCTGAACAATGCCATGACGTTTGTAGGTAAGGAAACTGACGCTCAGAGAGGTGGTCACTTGCCAAAGTTTGCACAGATACAAGGTGATTGACCTATGGTCTGCATCCAGAACCTCTGCACTTTACCACAATGGAGCATTCCGGGAACACATCTTTATTTCACCTCAATGAAACAACAGCCTTTTATTATTTATAAAAAAGAATCAACTATGCTGTGGGAAAAAAAGAGAAGGAATTCTGACCATTTGCAACAGCATGGATGGAACTGGGGAACATTATGCTAAGCAAAATAAGCTGGTCAGAGAAAGATAAATATCACATGATCTCAGTCATTTATGGAATATAATGAACAACATAAACTGATGAACAAAAACAGATCCAGAGACAGAGAAGCATCAATCAGACCTTCAAACCTCAGAGGGAAGGCAGGGGAGGGTGGGGGTAAGGGGGGGAGATTAATCAAAGGAGTTGTATGCATGCATATAAGCCTAACCAATGGACACAGACACCAGGGGGGTGAGGGCATGAGTAGGGGGTGGGGGGGGGCAATAGGGAGATAAAGACACATATGTAATACCTTAATCAATAAAAAAAAATTATCCTATATAATAAAGAGCTAATATGCAGATGGTCATCATGCCCTCATGCCGTCACGCAGTAACGGCTCAGACACTCAACACTGGGGAGAGAGAAATGGGGACCAGCCAGGCTGAGGCCTGGGAAAGGGACAAGCCATATGCCCCGCAGTCGCAGGCGCCAGCGACTGTGCCTGCTCCTGTGGCCCGGGAGAGGGACAAGTCACCTGCCCCACGGTCCCAGGCACCTGTGGCTGTGGCTTGGGCAAAGCCACCTGCCCACGGTCCCCTGCGGCTGCGGCCGGCCTGGGCGAAGCCGGCCCGGGTCCTGGGTGCCTGCGGGAGGTCAGAGGGAGGAAAGCTCGGGTCCTGGCTGCCTGCGACCAGTTGGAGGAGGGAATTCTGGGACCCAGGTGTGGGGTGAGGCAGAGGCGGTTAGGGATAATCAGGCCAGCAGGGGACCGTTAGGGGCGATCAGGCAGGCAGTCAGAGGTGGTTAGGGGTGATCAGGCAGGCAGGCAGGTGAGCAGTTAAAAGCCAGCAGTCCCGGAATGCAAGAGGCAGTTGGATATCCCCTGAGGGGTCCCGGATTGGAGAGGGTGCAGGCCGGGCTGAGGGACCCCCTGCCCCTGTGCATGAATTTCATGCGCTGGGCCTCTAGTGTGTGTGTGTGTGTGTGTGTGTGTGTGTGTGTGTGTGTGTATGAATCAACTAAATTGGAAATTGTTTTTAGTTCAGGGTCTGATTCTGTTTCTTATTTACTTCTTTACAAAATTCTCTGCACCATAGCTCTAGTCATACACCCATATTCACCTGTTGTAGCACTTACTACATTTTATCAGTGTAGTCTCATCCATTTGCATCTGAGAAACAGGCACAGAATTTAGCGTATGATAGGAGCTTGATTCATGTTTGAGAACTTAAGTAGAAATAACTTTGGGGGAATGCTTTAAACTTTACAAAATACATGCAAATCACTCCACTTTTTAAATGAATTACCGATATTTAACAAATTCCTTTAATTTGGTGGAATTTAGAATGTGTGTATGCACCTTTTCCCTGCTAGCACTTTTAGCTCCTTGAGGAAGAACCTGGTCATGCTCTCTCTGCTGTACATGGCATAGCGCTGTGCATACTGGAGGGTAGAGGTTATTTTTGTTATTTGCTTATCTTCTTACATTTTTCTTTTCTTTCTAATCCTCACTGGAAGATATTTTCTCCAGTGATTTTTAGAGAGAATGGAAGAAAGGGAGGGAGAGAGATAGAGAGAGAGAGACAAACGTCAATGTAAGATGTTTGTTTCCTTCACGTGCCCCTACCGGGGTCAGTGATCAAACCTGCAACCCAGGTACATGCCCTTGACCGGGGATCAAACCTGAGACCCTTTGATACTCTGGCTGATGCTCTAAGCACTGAGCAGCATCAGGCAGGGCTTTTCACTTTTTTTAAAAAAATATGTTTTATTGATTTTTTACAGAGAGGAAGGGAGAAGGATAGAGAGTTAGAAACATCAATGAGAGAGGAACATCGATCAGCTGCCTCTTGCGCACACCCGACCGGGGATGTGCCCGCAACCAAGGTACATGCCCTTGACCGGAATCCAACCCGGGACCCTTCAGTCCGCAGGCTGACGCTCTATCCACTGAGCCAAACAGGTCAGGGCAGGGCTTTTCACTTTTCTTATGGGACTTTTAAATACAGACTAAAGAAGAGTGAGTGGTGTAATAAACCTTTATTCACCCATTGATTAGCTTCACCTATTATCAATTCATGGCCAAGCTTGTCCCATGAATACCCACTGCCGCTGCCCCACTCCCAGCCTGAATTAATTCGAAGTGAATTCCTGATGAGGTATATATTTATCTGTAAATAAATCTTTTTAAATATATAAATGTATTAAAATAGAGCTGTCAGGCCAGAACTACAGTATTCATTTGAGATTCCATAAATATCAGTCACATTTCCCAAATTGTTATGAAAGGCAACTCATACTATGTAAATATAGCTCAAATACTGTAATTCTAAACCTGTTTAAATTCCATCACCATTCTTCTCTTGACATGCTTACCTGTGACAAAAGTATTACCACCCAGCTATATCATGTTTGCCCTCAGCCTCTTGGGTTCTCTGAAGGGCTTCTGTAGACTGAGTCATACCTGAAGGTCTGTCCTCTGAGACAATCTTGCTGTGAGGTTCCAATGGGCGGCAAGTGAAGCAAACCCTATGGATACCAACGTGGGGCATCGTTTTCCTTATTGTTTATGAAGAGTTGATTGTTCATCTTTCAGAAAAACATAAATCAGCTGACAATTGTATAATTGTTCAGATTACAGCCCCATTGGGCAAACTCTGTGCAGAGTCACCTGCTTTAACTTTTTGAGATGCTGGCCTTTCATCCATTCAGCCAAGATTCCAGGGCTGTATTGGCAGTTTGGTTCTCTGGACCTGGCAATGGCCCCTGACCATTCAGGATGCAGTGGTTTACCATACTATTCCCCGCTCTGGGGCGGGGGGGGGGGGGGGGGGCGGCGGGAGTTGTGCTGCTGGTGATCACAAATAGCATCAGTTCCAAAAGGAACAATTATTTCATTTATTTTAAAATCAGTCTGAGTCTGATTCAAATAGGCAGGGGCTGAAAGGAAGGCTTTCTTCCCAGGGCACCCAGGCAGCATGCCAAGAGCCAGTACAGCACAGTGGCAGAGCACAAGGTGCTGGGGTCAGGTGGGTCTTAATATGACCTCCACCACCTACTTACTGTGTGGCATTGTACTTGACTTCTCAGTGCTATGGTCACACAGTAAGTAGTGCTATGATAACCTCTTGTTACCTGAAGCAAGATGTTACCATAGCACCTATATCATAGGTTGTCAGGGTATTAAATTTATTTGTTCAACAGATATTTAAGGAATACTACTAATTGTCAAGAATTCTTCTAGATACCGATGATATGATATTAAAAAAACATAAAGATTGCCCTAGCTGTTTTGGCTCAGTGGATAGAGTGTTGGCCCATGGACTGAAGGGTCCCAGGTTCGATTCTGGTCAATGGCACATATCTTGGGTGCAGGCTCGATCACCGGCCGTGGTGGGGGTGCATGCAGGAGGCAACCAATCGATGTGTCTCTCACATTGATGTTTCTATTTCTGTCTCTCCCCCTCCCTTCCAATCTCGCTTTAAAAAATATTAATAGAATAATATCCTTGGGTGAGGATAAACAAAAACCAAACAAAACCAAACAAAATAAAACATAAAGATCTTGCCCCCATGAAGATTATATTCTAGAGGAGGAGACATATCCAAACAAATAAGTAGACAACTATAGAATGCCAGGTAGACAAATATTATGAATCAGAGTAAGTTTATGGAGATTAAAGGAGTTAATGCAAGTAAAGCTCTGAACAAACAGTAGGTTCTATTATTGCTTCCTGTAATCTAGGTCCAAAGGAACAATCTATGGCTTATTTGAAGAGGAACCAAGCTTATGTAAAGACTCTCCATGCACGAGTGTATGTGTGCTTCAGAGGATGAGAATAATCATTCAAGTCAAATTGTAACTACATATATGAAAACTTAGTAATCGGATATTTTTAATGGTAGTTGGCAGCAGCAAGAGAGTCACTAGAATCTTAATAAAAGTTACAGAAGCAGGCAGAAGGGAGGGGAATAATAGCGGTAGCAGAGTGAAGATGACTGGATTACCAGGACTCGGGAACTGTTGAACGGCCAGTCTACCATGTATTCTGAGTGACTGCAAGGGCTGATCATTTAACTGCCACAAGGCTTCCTGGCTTTGTTTCCCTTTGGTACTTTAAAATAACTCCCTATTAACTGAAGCTACAAGAGCCAAATGCCCACTAGATGATGCTGGTCTACACACAGCTGCCAACCTTTGCTCGATAGAGCTATGACCAAGTAGGGAAGACAAGGTTCTGAACAGGGGTAATCTTTCTTCCCATTCCCTTTGTCATTCCTGATCAGGACACAGCCTAGGGAATCTGGTGTAATGAGGAAAGCCCTACAGAATCTAAAAAAAAAAAAAATCTTCAATGCCAAAATGTGGTAGGGTTTTTGTTGTTGTTTTGTTTTTGTTAATCCTCACCCACGGATATTTTTTCCATTGATTTTTAGAGAGAGGAAGGAAGGAAGGAAGGAAGGAAGGAAAGGAGGGAAGGAAAGAGAGAGAGAGAGAGAGAGAGAGAGAGAGAGAGAGAGAGAGAGAAACATTGATGTGAAAGAGACACATTGATTGGTTGCCTCTCACATATGCCCTGACCAGTGCCGGGGATGGAACGCAAAACCCAGGCACATGCCCTTGACTGGAAATCAAACCCATGACCCTTCACTGTGCAGGCTGAAATTCTAACTACTGAGCCATGCCAGCCAGGGCAAGATGTGATAGGTTTTAACACCCCTACAAAGACTTAAGTTTGGAATTTGAGTCATAGCCCATAAAAGCCTCTCTAGAATCTCCTTAAAGGCAAAGCTTGGGGCAGCTTATGGACTGTTTCAGATGCGGGAAAGTGGTCAGGCCAGACCTCCTGATACTGGCTTCTCTTGGCTACATAAGCCCTTTGCAACCGAATGGGGAGGGAGAGTGGCTCAGAGCAGTGCTACCTATTTCAGGTCTGGAGAGCAGTAAGAATGGCTTGGAAAATGCAGAAAATAAGTTGCAAGAATTGATTTATTCCCTTGACATGTATTCAAATCAGTTCCTATTGAGCGACAGGGAGGCCTAACTCACCATGCTCCCTGGGGAGGACAGTAACTCTTTCAGGGCCTTGGCTTCCTCAGTGGTGGAGGGAATCAAGTTTGGGCAAAGCTAGTCTCTTCTCATCTGCAATAGCCTATGAGTCTAAGGTGGAAAACCTATCCAACAGGCACCTTGGGTGACTTTATCCTACTGTATTTTATTCCTGGGGATGGGTCAAATGACATGAATACGAAACATACAATTTTTTAAAAAATCAAGTTAATTTTAACTGTGTCACTGTTCAGCCTAGCTATCTGAAGGTGACTCTTGTTTTGTGTCATATTGAATGAAGCAAGGGATTATTGTGGGTGACAGAATCTCCTGCAGTTTCTCCTTTCAGCAAGCACCTTCTCTTCCTTCAAAGCTCACCTCTTCATGCAGACTTCATTGCTCTCTGCTCAGTGTTCCCATAACCCTTTGACCATTACTGGGCTTATAACAGTGTATTGAAGTAGTCTATAAGTCTCTCTCCCCCTCTAGACTTTGATCTCCTCTAAAGCAAGGTTTGAGCCTTATTTATTTTTGCATCCATTATTGTACTTGGAATCATATAGCTCTATCAGTGTTGTTGAATGATGAATGATATTTTACTTAAATGTTTATGCTCTGCTGACATGGAGAGACAAACTATAGGAGCAGGAAATCATATTACAGCCAGTTCCTTAAGAGTTTAATTAAGTCTGAATAGAAATCTTCCCCAATTGGATTTGGGAACAAAACTAAGAGGCAAAAGCCAAGAAGATTGAGACCTGATAACCTAGTAGGATATTGAAAAAGGACAAAATCCTATTGGCCTCTGTTGATTAGTTAATAGTGATAAACTTGGCAAAGTCCTTCAGGTGGAGAGCCAGTCCTCCCTGAGCACGTACCAGCTCCTGCAGGAAGACTGCTGGCAGCCCATGCTGCTGAGGGGCTGAGGCGAGGGTCATCCAGTGGTGTGCCTTCCACGCCAGAGACCGACAGGGCACATGCGTGGCCTAATCCACAGCAAAGATGCTTTCATGCCAACATTTGAATTTTATTTTTCTGACAATTTACCAATTACAACAAACTGACTTATCATCTGTTTTATTTATAATTTATTTAGTAAATATTTATATTGAATGCTTATTATTTTCCAGTCGTTGTTCTAGGAACTGATAAAACAGTAAATAAAAGAGACCAAAAAATCTTAATCCTCGTGGAAGACAGATAATAAGTGACTAAAATAAGAAATGCTAAGCAGGAAAAAAAGCAGAAGAGGGGATATAAATTTTTAGGGGGTGCTTAGGATGGCCAATGAAGGGCTTTCTGAGAAAGCAACTCTTGAGTAAGGAAATGAAGGAAGTGAGGAAGTGAGCTGTCAGATGATTTGGGGAAAAGTAGGAAGAGCAGTAAAAAGGCCATTAGGTCAAGTTCAAGGAGTTTTTAAGGAGGTCCTGTGATTGGAGGTGAGTGAGGAAGGGGCAGAGTAGTGGGAGTGAAAAGGCTAGAAAGACAACAGAGGATCACGCTGGGCCTGGTAGGACAGAGTAGAGACTTTGATTTTAGTTCAGATGGGATGAGAGGCCAATGGAATGCTCTGAGCAGAAGAATGACTCTACTTGACATATTTAACAGGATCAGTTTGGCTGCTGTCATGAGAATTATCTTGTAAGAGCAGTTGCAGGGAGACCAGTTATGAGGAGAGTTGCAGTAACATAGGTGAGAGATGATAGTAAGTTGGACAAGGCTTGGGGCAGATACATGTCAAAGGCAGAACCGACAGAGGAGACTGAGAATGAGCAACTAGAAAAGAAGGAGGAAAACCAGGCAAGGGGGGATGTCCTGAAAACCAACTGCAGAAAGTACTAGTAGCTAAGGCTGTCCTCCATCGCCTTCTTTGGAACATCCCACCACCATTTTATTTTCTGTCATTTAAAATCATCCAATTTTCTCTCCCTACTGAATTATTCCCCACATCAGCCTACAAGTATACTGCTAACTTTCCAATCTTAAAATAACTTGTCCCTTTGACTAACACTCATTTTGTTTCTCCATCCCTTTTTTGGCAAAAATCCCTGAAAGTCTTGCATGTCCCCACTGGTCCAATCTCTGTCCTCCCATTCCATCACCAACACCATCACCGCCTCTCTGATACTGCTCTTCCCAAAGCCGCCAGTGACCTCCACATTGCTAAACCTACTGATTGGTTCTCAATCCTCATCTCACTTGACCTAGCAGAATATATAACACAGTCAATCACTCTCTCCTCCCTGAAATACTAGTATGAACACAGGCAGTTCATCCATCCACAGAAAGCAGAGAGATACTTTGAATATTGCCTGAGTTTCACCTGGCATTCAACCCTACAAGGTCCGATGTTCACTGGTTCATTCATTCATTCATTCAACAGGTATTTATTATGGATGTAAAATAGCAAGTACTTAATAAATTCATGAACTGAATTAGCAGGCTGCTTCATGCAATGACTGCTTTGGGGCAGGTTACTTTACCTCCATGACTTAATTCGGTAAAATAAGTATAGTAGTAGTACTGTTATATGTGATGAGGATTAAATTAATGCATGTAAAGTGCTAAGAAGACTGCCTTGAAGATGGTACATTCTCAATAAATGTTAGCTGCTGCTTATTATTTTAATGTGTGTGTTTTAATTGATTTTAGAGAGAGAGGAAGGATAGAGAGATAGAAACATGGATGAAAGAGAAACATCATTGATCAGCTGCCTCTTGCACGCCCCCTACTGGGGATAGAGTCCACAACCAGGCATGTGCTCTGACTGGGAATTGAACTGTGACCTCCTTGTTCATGGGTCAGTGCTCAACCACTGAACCACACTGGCCTGCACCTGCTGCTTATTATTAACAGAAGGCCATGTGGGCGTCAAATGAAGAATGCTGTTTTGAGGAGATTACTGATTCCTTCACCCCCTTCCCCACCACACACACACTCTTCAATTCAAGATGGATGACTTTATAGTCAGCTCAGCTTTCCCTGACTTCAAAATTTCAGAGCTTTTTCCTTTCCTTTCATTATATGCTTCATATAATATTCTTCTGTTTCACATCATTCCCATTCCTGTCTTTCATTTTAGCAACTTTAGAATTCCTGTTTTTGTTCAGAGTATTCATTTTATTCTCATACTTCTTGCTCTCTCTAATGAGTCCTTGCTTCTCTTACATCTATAACTGGAGACAGGTTAAAAGACCCAAATAGAAAGTGCTCAATAAATTTTCTTTTATTTTTCTTTGTTCTCATAATTTCTTCTAACATGACTTTCTATTCTTGAGGTCTATGATACAAGTTTAAAATGACTGGTGATTAATAGACTTTAATTCATTCATATGCCCCTAAACTGATGACTCTCCCAGGACTCAATACAGGATTTACTTATATTTGAGCTCTGTCTACAATTTTTTTTTTTCAAATCTCCCTGTCCCCATTAGTTCACCATAGAGAATGGAAATCTCATCAAATTCCTGCCGACCCCACAAGAGTATTATAAAGGTTAATGAGGCAATTTCCCAGCAGTTCTTTGAGTGCTGAGAGTGTACGAATATTATTATTGCAAGATTATTGAGGACTTTCAGTGCTTATAAAATAGCAGACATTTCCCTCAGGCTATTAGATAAGAATTCTTTATTTTAAATTTCAGATTTTAGTGCATTCAGTTTTCATCTTTAGAGCTTGTTAAGCATTTCATTGACATTTGATGAGATGGAATTCTGAAAGTCTTATGTAAATTAGAATGTATCTGTGTAAATACAAATACTTATATGTGTTTATTTATGTGTGTAAATGTTTATATTTCTAAACCACATCAGTAATCTTATATATAACTAGAGGCCCGGTGCATGAAAATTCATGCACTGGAGCGGGGCGGGGGGGGGGGGGGGGGGTCCCTCAGCCTGGCCTGCCCCCTCTCACAGTCTGGGAGCCCTCAGGGGCACATGCCTGATTGTGGACTCTATCCCCAGTAGGGGGCGTGCAAGAGGCAGCTGATCAATGATGTTTCTCTTTCATTCATGTTTCTATCTCTCTATCCTTCCTCTCTCTCTAAACTCAATTAAAACACACACATTAAAATAATAAGCAGCAGCTAACATTTATTGAGAATGTACCATTTTTAAGGCAGTCTTCTTAGCACTTTACATGCATTAATTTAATCCTCATCACATATAACAGTACTACTATTATACTTATTTTACCGAATTAAGTCATGAAGGTAAAGTAACCTGCCCCAAAGCAGTCATTGCATGAAGCAGCCTGCTAATTCAGTTCATGAATTTATTAAGTACTTGCTATTTTACATCCATAATAAATACCTGTTGAATGACTGAATGAATGAATGAACCAGTGAACATCGGACCTTGTAGGGTTGAATGCCAGGTGAAACTCAGGCAATATTCAAAGTATCCAAGGTCCCAGCTGAGATATTCTGACCACTCTTTGACCATCTTTTCCTCCTTGGGACTCCTTACCTTGGACTCTCCTTACCTTTGCTCCCCATTGTTTCCATCCTGTCCCAAGCTCTTCAGGTATTTCCCTTACCCACTGAAACCATCTTTTTCTCAAAGTTCAAGTTCTCTAATCCACCAACACTTTCAACACTCCTTATAAAAATCAGTATTGTTCATGATTTAATCCTTAACACCCACGGTCCAAATTTGTCCACCAGAAACCATTCTCACTTGGCAGGAATTAAAGGCAAAGGTAGAGGCCCTAGGACCAGGTCTTCAGCTGGGTCTTTCCTGGGACCCTCCTCGGATGGTGTTAAATCCACTAGGTCAGCATGCTTACACACCCTTCGAATGAGAAAAGCTTAAAGAATATCTTGTATATGGAAAACCTGGTAGATAAGTGTGGGAACTCCATGCTCCCAAAGGTAGGGAACATATCAAGATGGCAAACACAAAAACTGACATTTATAGACACATAGATCTCTGCTATCATTTTTTGCACATCTATGAAAAATAAAAATAAGAGCAATGATTTGTTGATTGCCTACTACGTCGCAGGAATTCTGCTAAGCATTCATATGTATTCTGTCATATACTTCTCACAGAGACCCCAAGGGACAAGAAAACCTCGAGGACGTATCTTGATTAACACAATAAATACGTGGAGAAAGCAGAATTTCAGTTCGTTCTCCCTAAGTCCAAAACTGTTTTGAACTGCAGCCGGGTAACCCATGTACCTTCTACTTGTGATAAAGATGGAAACACTCTTGGCCCCAGGCTCTCCATCACCTCCCTGAGGAGACCTTCACAGCAAAGGCTCTTCAGAAAGCCATGAAAGCTTCACTCATCTGCTGCAGTAATTACAACATTTGTTTTCTGGAAACTCTTGTAAGTCAAGTCCCACAGGCCCCAGCAAGAGACACATTCCTGCTCTGGAGGTCAGGCAGCAGCGTTAGCCTCAGCCCCATGGTTACTTCTTGTCACTGCAGTGACCCCGAGCAAACCACTGGAACACTTCCCTTCTCAGGCCACGCCACCCCGGGCGCAGTGATGGTCAGAAAATAGGCACCAACCCTAGCCCATGCATTGGTTTTCATTCCTGCAACTGGGGACACAGTGAGAAGTCAGCCGCCCGCAGCCTGGAAGAGGGTTTTCACCAGAACGGATCACGCTGGTTCAGCATGCAAAAGTGTGAGAAATAAATGTCTGCTGTTTATAAAAAAAAAGAAAAAGCAAAGAAAATAGGAATCAAGCAAATTCCAGCATCTTCCTGAAATTTGAATTTCAATCCTTTTTAGAGAGGTTTCTTTCTGTTTACCCTCTCCCAGTTCTTATCCACTGACCAGGGACTTTACAAAGTGGTTTTTGTTTGCGCTGGTCTCAGATGCTCTTGAGATGTTATCTCATTCCATCTAATGAGCTTCAAATCTCCCTCAGAGTAACCCCTTAAGGATAGGGACCTGGTCTTGCTGCAAGCCCAGTACCTAACTTTGTGCCTGCTACACAGTAGAAACTCAATAAATGTTAGCTGAATGAATGAATACGCTAGACTCCACTAAATTGAAGAAAAATAGCAAATTGCCTTAATACCTTGGCCCCAGGGTATTTGGGAATTTTGCAAATACAGATTTCCAGACCTTGCAGGAGATCTGTAGAAATAGAATCTACATGGCAGGAGACTGGGGAATTTGTATTCTTAATAAAAACACCAGATGCTTCTCAGTATTGGGTGAAGTTTTGAAACATGGCCCTGGGGTTTGGAATAAATATACTTCACCTGGGTCAGTGTCTCAAAGAACACTTTCTTCCCTGTCATTTAACACTCATTTATTGAGCAACTACTACAAAATTTCTGAGTCAATGCCAAGCATTTGACTTTTTCCTGTTATGTAACATTATTTACATCGATCCCCAGGCTATTTGTAGGTTAATTAATCCTTTCACGTATTCACTCATTCAACAAACACATATTGAAAGTTCTTCATATGCCAGTTGTGTCCAAATGTTTGGTGGGAAGAGGAAATGTTCACTGAAGTTATATCTTCGGGTTCCTGTCCAGCTGTTTTCACTGGGTTTGACAGGCAATTTATGGTGGTGGCAGAGAACTGAGGAGGAAGGAGAGGCAAGAAGAATTGTGGCTTGGCCTTTTGTCAATATTACAATATAGTTCTGGCACTGGCAGTGGACAGCCTCTGAGGGACTGTCCAGATTCCTTTATTGGCCACAATGTGGTTAGATAAAATATCACTTGTCCCTGGGGCTTGGTAATGGTTACTTTTTCAATACAGAAAATTTGGGGGCGATGGTTAAAACTTAGAGTGATTTTTGTCCTGTTTGTGTAGGAAGAGTCATATAATCTCCATATCTATTTTGTTCTTGCCTCTCTGCTTAAGACCCTCTCTTTAAATATGGAATCCTTGCTGGATGGCACTGTATTTTTAAGCACACCTGAAATGCCAGCTGGAATTGCAGCTCAACTCTGTAATCTTATGTGTTAATGAATGTTTTATTCGTGGGTGTAAAAACCAAGTTCAATGGAATAGGTGTAAACACCTCTGTACTCAGAGACCTGTCTTTGGAACTGGATGGCTCTGTTGCTGGTATCTGGGCCACTTTGGTGGCTCTGCAGAAGGACACACCCGCCCCATCTACTCTCCTCTGCAGCCTGTGCCCCTTCCCTGCCTCTAAACCCTTGACCTTCAGGGTTTCTCATTTTACTTTAAAAAAAAAATATATGTTTATTGATTTCAGAGAGGAAGAGAGAGGGAGAGAGATAGAAACATCAATGATGAGAGAGAATCATTGATTAGCTGCCTCCTGCATGCTCCCCACTGGGGATCGAGCCTGCAACTGGGGCATGTGCCCTTGACCAGAATTGAACCTGAGACTTTTCAGTCCGCAGGCCAACGCTCTATCCACTGAGCCAAACTCGCTAGGATTCATTTTACCTTTTTGGCTGACAGACAAGCCCTACAGATATGTGAAGTGTATCCCTTGATATTTGTGTGCACTGTCATCTCAATTATTACTCAATAATTATTACTAAAGGATTATCACTCAATTATTATTAAAGTCCCAAGTCTACCCCTTCCTCCCTCCTTCCCTAGCTCCCTCCTTCCCTCCCTCTTTCCTTCCCTCCTATAATATTTTCTTGAGCTTCTACTATGTTGGGGGCATTGAGGAAACAGTATAATGGGGAAACTCTCCAAAGTTGTCCACGAACCATGCACATGTGCATAAGACTAACCTGGGGTGCTTGGGAGAAAGACTTGAACCTGTTTAAACCCACTTGATCCCTGTGAGATAGGACCAAGGAATGCGTTGTTAGCACGTGCCCCCGAAGACCCTGCTGCTCAGTAATGTCAGACTGAGTGGTGTTTCGGGAAAGGCACAAACTCTGAGACTGAGGAGTTTGTCCTTAGTGGAGATACTTGACCTCCTGCGTTTCAGCTTCCTCGGCTAGAAAAACCCCTGGGTCGCTCTGATGAATGGAGGTAATTAATATAAAGCACGGTTTCTGGCACACCGCGGGTGCTTAATAGGTAGTCATTACTTAAAACTAGATGCCGTGGAGAACAAAAAGTTTAGTCAACAATTTTCTTTTCCTAAACCTGCCCAACTTCCTGATAACAATGTTTCTCCTCCACATTAGTGGTTCTCAGAGTTGGAATCCCCTGGGATGCCCAAGCGCTTTTATTATTTATTTACTTATATTTTTATTCATTTCAGAAAGGAAGGGAGAGGGAGAGAGAGATAGAAACAGCAGTGATGAGAGAGAATCCTTGATCACTGCCTCCTGCACGCCCCCTACCCGGACATGTGCCCTGACCAGAAATGGAACCATGACCTTCCTGGTTCATAGGTAGATGCTGAATCACTGCGCCACACCAGCTGGGTGCGAAGGCGTTGCTAATACCCTGGTGCCATGGGCCAGACCCAATTCCATCGAAATCTCTGGGGGTGGAACCCTGGCATCATGACTTAAAAATTCCCCAGGTGATTCCAGTGTACAGCCTGTCTACACTCCCTTCATTCTCTACCCTCTCTTTGTCTCCAAGAACACACGCAAGCCCTCTAGTTCCTTTTTGGAAAATAGCCAGTGCTGTGACTTGCTACCTCTAGCAGTTTAGACGGTTGTACTTTTGTGGTTGTTTTTAAAGGGGGAAGGTCTATCTCATTTATTGTACAAATGGGCATCACATAGCCCATCTGCCCTTAGGGCCACAGGGCAGTGCCGGTGAAAGCTCCTATCAAGCAGCATTCCAAAACACCGGTGGGGCTTGAAAGGGAAGGTTGGACAAGAGCATGAAGAGCCGTGACAGGGACAGACAGCGAGGGAAGCTCAGAGGCTCTGCTAGAGGGGTCAGCGAAACAAAATTCTCTAAGCTGCACTGTAGACAAAGGAAGACATTTCCTTTTACCCCCTCTTTCTTTTTATTTTTTATGCTTTTCTTCCTATGATTTACCCCCTCTTTCACACTCAAACTACTTTATGGCAGAAACCAACCAACTGACTAACCAGCATAGGTCTGAATTATGCCAGCATAGGTAGGTAACGGGACATGTCAGGGACTCCAGGGCTGGTGTGCAGCAAAATCAGGAGAGGCTGGAATGGGAGCCACCATGCCTCAGGGGTCTTAACCTCTTTTCCTACTTCCTTTTGCACCACTGTTTCTCTGCGCCTCTGGGCACAGGGTGCATTACTCCCTCACAGCTCCTGACTTTGTGTGTTAGAGTTTTGGCTAAACAAAGAGACTAATGGCTCTTGGTTCAAATGCCAAATTTTGTAGTAGAAGGTCTTATTGGTCTTGGGTCAGGTGTTTCTTGTGACCACAGACAATTACTTTGTCTAAGACCCAACCAGCAGCTAATTTTGTGTGCGATTGGTAATTGTATTTCCTGCAGATGTGGAACAATTTGGCCACAAAATGTACCTGTGACCACTGGGGTTATTAGGTGTGTGTTCTCTTCCTCCATCATCTCATTGTTAGCACAATCAGTTATACTCACTGTGCAGTCTGAGCGGGAGAGCCATCACGGTGATTTGTTAGTGTGCTGATAGGCGGCCACCCGTCATAGAGAAATGGCACGCAGGTTGGAGAGCATCATATTGTGAGTCATTCTTTGCAGAAAGAGAAGGCATGGCATATGAGCCAGTTTGTATGCATGAGTGTATGTGGATTTCTACCACTTCAGTCTGTAACTTGTCACTACATGAACTTAGATATACAATAAAAGCCTCCCCAATTTATTGCTAGTGGGGCATTGGCCAAGTCACAACTTCTCTGAGACCTAGTTTACTCTTATGAAATAAGGGATAAAAATAACACATGATCAAGTGAGGATTAAATAAAATAATACATTTGAAATGCATTATGCTAAGCAAAATGCTTGGCATCTTTAGCAACCACTTAAAATATCTTAACCCTTATTGTTTTCATTTTTATTATTAAGGGACTAACCTTGGTACCTCTCTCTGACGGATATATATCGCAGGGACTCCATGGCAATATTTTAAAGGGACCTCTTACATTGACATGTGATAAGGCGACAATGTAAGAGTTAACTTAAAAACGACCATTTGTTACAACCAGGTAGTGTTTACCAGTAAAGGTCAAAGGCTACAGGTTCACTTTCTCTACAGCCAAGGACAGAGTGAGAGGTGGGGAGAAGTCCATTGCCAACTGATGACTCCGGCAGAAGGCTTGTTTACAGATAAGCATTTTTCAACAAGCTTCACTTTGCCCTGCACCTGAGGTGATGAAACTAACAGATGTCATGAGTTCTAGAAAGAACAGGAGATAACCTCACTGCCCAGTCAACGTTCCTTTTGTACAGGACAGAGTGTAAGTCCAAGGCAGCGAACTCCTAAGTACGTAATTCTGTATTCTCATAGAGGTTGTCCTCTCATCTCTCTCTGACGGATTCTACTAGAGATTACTGGGGGCGGTGAGAAAGTGAGATCAGCATTTTTATTATTATGTACTAATAATGAGCTAAGCCCTGCACTATGTGTTGTTTGCAATGTGGTAAGAAAAGACAAATCTGTGATGCAGGTATTAGCTCCATTTTACAAATAGAAACTGGGGCTGAGTAAGAGAGAGAGACTAATGTAATAAAGACAAACGTAACAATTAACAAGGGGCGGGGTTAGGATTTAAAAAATATTTTATTATGAAATATACATAAAAAATTAAGTAAATCATAAATATAGTTTTTAATAAATAACCACAATCAGATCAAGAAAGAAAACAAAGGATTCTTGGGTATTCTTTTCAAATCATGGCCCCTAACTTCCCTCTTAGAGGTAACCATTTCACTGACTTTTGTGATGATCAATTCCTTGTTATATTGAAAATTTATCAATCTCTAAACACTATAGATTAACTTTTCTTAGTTTTTAATTTTATACAAGCGAAGCATACTATATGTATGCCAATTCTCCTTAAATTGATTTATAGATTAAGCAATCTCAATTAAAATTTCAGCAACTGCTTTGACAAGCTGATTCTATATTGTCTACAAAAATATAAAGGGCCAAGAGTTGAAGAGGCAGTTTAGAAGAAAAATGACAATGTAGGGGAACCTGGTCTACCAGATATAAACATTTGTAAGCCATACTGATTAAGACAGTGTGGTGTGGCCACAATGGAACAGAATAGAGCCAGGAGCAGACTCACACTCACATGGGCGCTTGACAGGTGATAAGGTGACAATGTAGACCAGCGGACAATTGGGTATCCATATGGAAAAAAACAAAAAACCAAACCTATATACAAAAGTCAATTCTAAATAGATTAAATATTTAAATGTGAAAGGTTATAAATAGACTACAAAATACACTGGAATATATGTTCATGACATCACGATTGGGAAGGATTTCTTAAAAATTTTATTTATTGATGAGGACAGTGGATGGGGAGTGAGGGAGGAGGGTGGGGTGGGAACTGGGTAGAGGGGAGTTATGGGGGAAAAAAGAGGAACAAATGTAATAATCTGAACAATAAAGATTTAATTAATAATAAAAATAAATAAAAAAATTTTATTTATTGATTGATTTTTAAAGAATCATTGATTTGTTGCTCCACTCATTTATGCATTCATTGGTTGATTCTTGTATGTGTCCAGACCTCGGATGGAACCTTGGCATAATGGGATGATGTTCTAATCAACTGGCCAAGTTGGGGAGGATTTTTTAAGACATGAAAACAACATTAGAACTAGACTGATTGGTTCCAAATTCCAAGCTCTTTTGACTACGATGTACTCTAACATAGAAACAACATCTCTCTCCTATGCCATTCCTTAAAAAATATTTATTTATTTATTTATTTATTTATTTATTGTTGCCTGATGCATGAAATTCGTGCAAGAGTAGGCCTTCCTTCCCCCAGCTGCCGGCACTGGCTTCCCTCTGGCACCTGGGAACCAGGCTTCCCTCGCAGTCCAAGCTTTGTCTGGAAGGTCGTCTGGGAGGATGTCTGGTCTAATTAGCATATTACACTTTTATTATTATAGACTAGGGGCCCAGTGCACAAATTTGTGCACCTTGAAAGGAACTGTGGGCCAAGAGGCTGAGGTGGGCACAGGGTTGGGTCTCGGCCCATCCTCTGCACCCCTGCCTGGCCCCTCCTGTCGTGGCCCCCGGTCCCCTGTCTGCCGGCAGCCCCCACATGCTGGCTCCCACTGATGGTGTGAAGCAACTGGGGCTGGCACCAGCAGCATGTGTGAGTGGGGTTGGTGCCCTCAGTGGGTGCAATCAGGGGGAGGTGGAGAAGCCCTCAGGGGCGATCGGGGTTGGCAGTTGCCACTCGCACCCACTGAGGGTGCTGAGCAATTGGGGCTGGCACTGGATACTGGCAGCGGGTGTGAGTTGGGCTGGCGCCGTCAGCAGGTGCAAGTGCCAGGCGGGACTGCGGCACCCGGGAGCAAAGAATTTTCAGTAACCACCAGAGGCTCCCCCTGATGACAGCCACTAGTGCCCCACCTTGGTCTGGCACCCCTGCTCACCTGCTCCACCATCCCGCTGTGGCCAATGCCTGCCATGTTCCACACGTGCCCTCTGGTGGTCAGCGTACATCATAGCGACTGGTTGTTTGATTGCTTGGTTGTTCGGCCATTTGGTCTACCTGCATATTAGCCTTTTATTATATAGGATAGTATTACAGATGTCTCCCATTCCCCCCCCCCCCCCTTTATCCCCCTTCTTCCCAGCCTCTTACCCCTGCCCACTCCCCCAGTCTGCACCACTCTATTGCCCGTGTCCATGGACTATGCATATCTAATCTAATAAAAGGGAAAAATGCAAATTGACCACACCCCCGCTACACCCCAAGCCATGCCCAGAAGCCAATCAGAGTGACTATATGCAGATTAAGCCAACCAAGATGGTGGCCGGCAGCCACGGAACTGGAGTAAGCAGGAGGCTTGGTTGCCCCGGTGATGGAGGAAGCCAAGCTTCCCGCCTGCCCTGGCCGTCTGTGGCCTCCACTCAAGGCAACAAAGTTTCAATTATAGAAGATAAATAAATCCTAGATAGCTGCTTCCAGCCAGCCTCCACTGGGACCTTGGGTGGCTGGGGGCTGTGGCCAGCCTGCAAACAGCCATCAGCCCTTCACCCAGGATGACCACACCCTCATGGGGTGAGGGTCCCCGCTGGGGGGCTTGGCCAGGCTGCAAACAGCCATTAGCCCCTCACCTAGGCTGGCCAGGCACCCCAGCAGGACCCACACCCTGATCCAGGACACCCTTCAGGGAAAACCAGCCAGCCCCCACCCATGCACCAGGCCTCTATTACTTAAATAAAAGGGTAATATGCAAATTGACCCTAACAGCAGAACAACTGGGAATGACTGGTCACTATGACACACACTGACCACCGGGGGCAGACATTCAATGCAGGAGCTGCCCCCAAGTAGTCAGTGTGCTCCCACAGCGGGAGCTCTGCTTAGCCACAAGCCAGGCTGACGGCTGCCAGTACAGCGGTGGTGGTGGGAGCCTCTCCCACCTCCTCAGCAGTGCTAAGGATGTCCGACTGCAGCTTAGGCCTGCTCCCCTCTGGCAAGTGGACATCCCCCGAGGGCTCCCGGGCTGTCAGAGGGATGTCCGACTGCAGCTTAGGCCTGCTCCCCTCTGGCAAGTGGACATCCTCCAAGGGCTCCTGGGCTGTCAGAGGGATGTCTGACTGCCAGCTTAGGCCAGATCCCCCCAGGGAGTGGGCCTAAGCCAGCAGGTGGTCATCCCCTGAGGGGTCCCAGACTTCAAGAGAGCACAGGCCGGGCTGAGAGACCCCCCAAGTGCACAAATTTTTGTGCACCGGCCCTCTAGTAAGGATAGAAGTTCTTTGGTTTAGCTCTTCTCATCCCCCCATCCGCACATCAAGGTATATCAGTCTGTTCCATGCTTCCTTGCTCCGGGTCTTATTTTGTTGGTCAATTCATTTTGTTCATTAGATTCTACAAATAAGTGAGATAATGTGATATTTGTCTTTCTCAGACCGGCTTATTTCACTTAGCATAATAGTCTCTAAGTCTACTTATGCTGTCCCAAAGGGTAAGAGATCCCTCTTTTTTACAGCTACATAGTAGTCCATCATATAAATGCCCCACAGCTTTTTTATTCATTCATCTAATGATGGGCAATTGGGCTGTTTCCAAATCTTATCTATTGTAAATAACACTGCTATGAACATAGGAGTGCATATATTCTTTCTAATGGTGTTTCAGGTTTTTTAGGACATATTCCCAGAAGTGGGATCACTGGGTCAAATGGAAGTTCCATTTTTAATTTTTTGAGGGAACTCCATACTGTTTTCCATAATGGCTGCACCAGTTTGCATTTCCACCAGCAGTGCATGAGGGTTCTCTTTTCTCCACATCCTTGCCAGCATTTGTTGTTTCAGAAAGCAGTTCCTCCCACTCCCCAAGATGGCCCTGCCCACTCTGAGCTCTGGGTGTCATCCCAGGCTCCTCCCACCTCTAGCAGCCACAGCTGTTGTCCTAGCAGAATTATTTCAGAAGTACAACCACTGCCGACCGACCTTCTACACAGAAAGTTAACATTGCTGTGTCCCATTATTTTCCCCAGAATCCCTGGGCCTTGGGAATGTCAGAGACTCCACCCTGGCATGAATGTAACTGGAAATATATCCACTTTGCAAGTCTCATGTCATTGCAACTGTTGTCAATAATAATAATAATAATAATAATAATAATAATACCACATCTGTAAAGCACATCCTATTTCCACACACTTTTCTTCTTCCATTTTTTTTAAACAACCCCTGTAAAAAGACCCTTATTCAAGGCCTCACAGGTGGCAATTGGGTTGGGGTTACAGCTGGGGCTGCAGATCCTCAAGATTCTCACGGCAGTGAGCTTTCAACTTGACTCCATTTCCTGTTATAGTCAGCCCAGCAGTCTTTTTCTTCTCTGCCACTCATGGTTTCTCCGCCTCTCAGCGCAGACAAGGGCAGAGAAGGAGGAAAGCAGTCTCTCCAACAATGTGTGAGGATACAGACTCTGGGGTGTCTGTGGAGTTGCTCTGAGACCGCACTATTCCAACACACATCCCTACATAATACACACTGCACAGATGTGTATTTATACAAAGAGAATAATTAATGTGCAAATTACATTGTTCTAAGGGCAGCTTGCTAATACTTCTCCAAGTAGCCATTCCCAAATTTTAACAAAATTTAATTAAGAGATTTTACAAATGGGTTTTGACATGGTAGAAAAAAATTCTCAATATTTTCTTATTTGGTTTCTGAATTGTATAATACACTTAAAAGGGCTTTCTGTACTTCATGACTTTATTTTTGAATTTCTCTCATGGATTTTTCTAGTTTGTTTATTTTTAATACAAATCTCTTACCTAAGGGACTTTATGTACTTATCTTCTTTTATCTCCAGGAGGCTGCTTAGTTTCCCCAACACCATTAGGAAATAACCCACTGCCCTGGCCACTATTGCTCAGTGGTGAGAGTGTTGGACCACACACCGAAGGGTCACGGGTTCGATTCCCAGTCAAGGGCACCTACTTTGGTTGCAGGTTCAATCCCTGCCCCGAACGGGTGCTTGCAGGAGGCAACCAATCCCTCTCTCTCTCTCTCTCTCTCTCTCTCTCAAATCAATAGAAACAAAATAAAAAAATATATATATCCCACCAATTATGTACAGTTTAAAGACCAGATGTGTGGTGTCCATAGTTTGTGAGTTTTTGCATGTGTTTTGCCAGTGGTATTTTATATTATTGCTATGGGAGAGTAAAACCAGGTTTACATATAGGTTACATGAACTACCCATGTAAAAAATGTGTTCAATGTGCTTAGATACCTATCCTATATAATAAAGAGCTAATATGCTAATTAGACTGAACAGCAGAATGACCATCTGGATGACCTTCTGAATGAAGTAGGGGCTGCGAGGGCCGAGGCAGCCAGGGCTTCGAGGGCTGAGTCCCTTGCATGAATTTCGTGCATTGGGCCTCTAGTATAGTTATAACATTTTGCCCTTGGCAAGAAAATGCAATGAGTATACCAGGATGGAATAGTAATATTTAATTAACATATTTAAGACAGCAAAGGCAGTGGTTAGCATATATGAAAAGTCAGCAGGAATTTTAAACCTCTAAAATGTTATGTTTTCCACTTCAGTAGAGTAAGAGGAATCAGGCAGAATAAGGATAAATACTGGAGGGAGGCGATTTTGTAAGGGCTTCTTTGGTTGCTTAGGCTTATTTGTTTTGGTGGGGATTTTTTTGAAGGGACCCAAAATGCTGTTCTCTTCCTCGCATGGGTGTTCTAGAAATGGAGGGAATTAAACTGAACTGGTGATGTGAGAAGGAGTTGAGGTAAGAGGGTGGAAAACTCTACCCTTTACAGGAGGGGTGGGGAATGTCCTGTTCGAGAAATCATTTGGTTTGGCCCTGCCAAGGCAATCACAGGTGGGACTTGAAATTCCATAAATCTAAGAGCTTTTTTCATAGCAACATAAATTTATATTAAGTGAATTATGTTAAGCAAATGATGTTAAAAATATCCAAATGACCCTTGGCAGAAAAAAAGATCCCCAACCCCTGCTTTACAGTCTCCTTCCTTTTATTTTCCCTTAGCTGCCCCCTCTCCTTTTTTTAGTTTTTCAAGAAAATAATCTTAAAATTTTTATTTTATTTTAAATCTTTATTGTTGATAATATTATAGATGTCCCTCTTTTTTCACCTCCATTTCCCCCCTCCACCCAGTTCCTGTCCTACCCTAGGCCTTCACCACCCTATTGTCTGTGTTCATAGGTTATGCATATGTGCATATAAGATCTTTGGTTAATCTCTCCCCACCCCCCCACCCCCACCCCCCCACTCGTCCTCTGAGATTTGTTAGTCTGTTCCATGTTTCTATGCCTCTGATTCTATTTTATTAACTAGTTTAATTTGTTCATTAGATTTCTTGTTTGTTTATTTTGATTTTTAGATTCAATTGTTGATAGATATGTATTTATTGCCATTTTATTGTTCATATTTTTAATTTTTTTTCTTCTTCTTCTTCCTCTTCTTAAAGAATACCCTTCAACATTTCATGTAATACTGGTTCGGTGGTGGTTATCTTATTTAGATTTTTCTTGTCTGTGAAGCTCTTTATCTGACCTTCAATTCTAAATGATAGCTTTTCTGGGTAGAGTAATCTTGGTTGTAGGTCCTTGATATTCATCACTTTGAATATTTCTTGCCACTCCCTTCTGGCCTGCAAAGTTTCTGTTGAGAAATCAGCTGACAGTCATACAGACACTCCCTTATAGGTAACTAACTGCTTTTCTCTTGCTGCTTTTAAGAGTCTCTTTTTGTCTTTAACCCTTGATGTTTTAATTATGATGTGTCTTGGTGTGGGCCTCTTTGAGTTCCTGTTGTTTGGGATTCTGTGCTTCCTGGAATTGTAAGTCTATTTCTTTCACCAGGTAGGGGGAGTTTTCTGTCATTATTTCTTCAAATAGGTTTTCAATATCTTGCTCTCTCTCCTCTCCTTCTGGCAGTCCCATAATGTGAATGTTGGTATGCTTGAAGTTGTCCCAGAGGCTCCTTACACTATCTTCATATTTTTGGATTCTTTTCTCTTTTTGCTCTTCTAATTGGGTGATTTTTGATTCCTCATATTCCAAATCATTGATTTGATTCCTGGCTTCCTCTACTCTATTGTTGAAACCCTGTAAATTATTCTTTATTTCAGTTAGTGTATGCTTAATTTCTGACTGGTCTTTTTTTGTCTGACATTCTCACTAAGATCCTTGAAAGTCTCACTAAGTTCCTTGAAGCTCTCATTAAGATCCTTGAGTATTTTTATAACCATTGTTTTGAACTCTGTATCTAGTAGCTTTCTTGTTTCCATTTCTTTCATTTGTAACAATGTTTCATTGTCTCCACATATTGGCTGCTTCCCTGTGTATATTTCTATGTATTAGGTAGAGCTGTTATGTTCAAGTAGCTCAGCCTCCCCAGTCATCTGAGCTGGGCACTCTAGGTCTCCCCTTTTTTGGGCTGTGTGCACAGTCTTGTTATAGTTGAGCCTTGATTGATGTCACTGGGAGGAATTGGTGTTACCAGGAATAATTGGCCTTCAGGCTAATTGGTTGTGATGACCAGCTGCATCTATAATGGAAGAGCTGCTATGCAGGAGACATCCCTAAGGAGCAGGACTTGCTTCAGTGCGGCTTTGGTGCTCACTGAGTCTACCCCTTGAGTGTATTGCTTGTGGATGTATAGACTTGTAATCTGGTGTGGTCTGAAGCTGTACACTATGTCACTGGCTCTGGGGCCTCATGGGAGGTGCAAAGTCAGCCACTGCCTGGGGCCACCCAGCAGGAGCTACAGAGAGGTCTGTAGATGGCTAGTATTTGTATTGGGGTAGAAAGTGCCCAGGCAAGGCCCAGCTGTGAGGCAAGGCAGGCTGGTGCTAGGGCTGGGTCTTGGGCCTTTTATTGATAGGTTTGGGGTACGCTGACTCCAGATGCTGCTTGTTTAAGAGATTTTAGCAAAGTTTGAAGCCTGAGCAAGGACTGGCCATTCAAATGGAAAAGCAGCTGCCAACAGCTTTGGTGAGGCTGAAAATTGGATGGGGCAGGGTCTCAGGGAATCACGAGGGTGGAACAAACAGTGTGCTCCAGGCTGATGGAGACTCAGATATGGTTGCTAGTCAGCCCTGAGACAGGGGAGGTCCCAGCACAGGAGCAATGACCCCTGCAAGCACCCTTATCTGGGAGAAAGCCACCCCCAAGTTTCTTCCCTCATGCCAGACAATCCAGTTCCTCCCCATATGTGTCTGGGTCCCCCAAAGCTGCCCAGTGCTAGGAGTCCAAGTAAGTTCATGCACTGGAACACTTGGGGCTCTAGAAACCTCTGTTCATTCAGCCACAATCCCCACTAGTTTTTATAGCCTTTAGTTGTGGGGACTTCTCTTCCCAGCTCTGGCTGGGGGTTTATTATGGCACTGGAACCCCTTGCTCTTCTTGGGAGACCTCTACAGAGATGATTTCCCTGATAATTAAAAGAGTGGCAGGTGATTCTGAACAATAATTGTTTTGTGTTTTAATTGTAATTTTGATGTGGTTGTGGGAGGTGGCAAGTACTGGTGTTTACCTACACTGCTATTTTGGTTGTCTCCCCTTAGCTCCCTTTTAAACATCATTATAAGTAATATGGGAACTCGAGTGCTTTTTAGTTCTCCAATTGATTTTACCATTTCCTTATTTTCTATTTTACAGGAAATGATTTCTTGAAAAGGATTAAGGAGCAACCTTTGAGCCAGTAAAGCCATCGATGAGTGACCTTCACACCCTCATAATCTCCATCAGTCCCCCAAAGCCAACCCCCAAATTTACATAGGCCGAGTTAAACAAGGAGCTTACCTTACCAAAACTTCTCTAAGATCAGGACCCTAATTTCCAGGCATTTTACTGAGATTGCTGCCTCTCAAACCCTCATCTAGAAAACTACTTCCAATAAATGTCTTTATTAGATATATGTAATTCAAAAATGATGTAACCATAGTTTCCTAATTATACCAGAGGCCTTGGGAAAAGCAGCTATTTTAATGAGATCAATACTAATAAGGTTTTGTTGTTATTCATTTATTTATTCACATGCATTCAGAAATAAATATATACCTGTTAAGAAATATTAGCTTGCAAAAATATGAACAAAAGGATTTATGGCTTTAGGTTTTTTTTTTTCCTGGTTCAACAGTAAGCTTCTCTTCATAGAGATAGTACTTTATCCTCATGCTGGCTAAGTGTCTGTAGAAGTTCCAGGTTTGCATCCTCATACCAGGAGAGCTCTTCTGTTCCAGCATTCATGCTGCTGGGAACAGCTTAGGCCAATGGTCCATGCACTGTGACCCAAGGCACGGCCATGCTGATGGACTTCACCAGTGTGTGTGTATGCATGTGTACATGTGTGCTGTGTATCTATTTGAAAATTTAGCACTGTTAAGATGAGGGAAGGAGGAAGGAATACTGGGTCCACAGACACCAAATGTGTAGTGGAGAGCCTGTGCTCCACTTTGTGGAAAATAAAAATATGAATGAGAGCTGTTAATGCTCTCAAGGGTCTCAAAGGGAATAGTTGAAATAGATATAGCCCCCAGATACCTACACACCAATGTACTTTTACCACCATATTACCTAACTGATGGCGTGGTCAAAGTCTCATGGGAGAGAACAGTTACTTTTAGGATGACTCTGGGGGCTGTGTCGCCCTGCAATCACAGCTCTTACCTAATGAAGATAAATTGACATGCACACAGAAAAGTAAACAAAGCATTGGATAAGAAGAGAAAAAGAGCTAGAGCAGCCACAATATTAATTTCTTTTATGTGAGTATATCTGTTACTTGTCTGTTCGCTTGTAATAAGTTCCTCATTCTGCATGGGGGAAAGAAAATTAGACATATCCTTCCTTCCTAGAGTTCCCTTATTTTAAGATATTCTCATGTATTTTACAAGTTCATTTAACTTGTCTCTCACTTGGAAACTCTCATTGTGGTAGAATGAATAACGGCCCCCAGAGATAACCTATACGTATCCCTGGAACTATGAGTGTTACTTATATTAAAACGGACTCTGCAAATGTGACTAAATCAAGGATTTTGAGAGGGGGTGATGATCCTGGATTATTCTACTGGGTCTGATGTAATCATAAGCATCCTTATAAAAGGGAGGGAAGACCATCAAGAAAGGAGGAGGCGGGATAGCAGATACAGAAGTTGAAGGGATGCACTTTGAAGGTGGAGGAGGTGGACCAGGAGCCAAGCAATGCAGGTGGTCTCTAAAAGCTGGAAAAGACAAGGAATCGGAATCTCCCCTGGAGCCTCCAGAAGGACCCAGTCCTGCCAATACTTTGCTTTTTAACTCCCTGGGATTCATTTTGAACTTCTGATGTCCAGAACGCTAAGAAAATGAATTTGTATTGTTTTAAGCCACTAAATTTGTGGTAATCTGTTACAGCAGCAAAGAAAAATAACACAATCACACCACCTCTTCCCCTGCTTCCAGACTCACCTCTTTGCTCTCTACTTGCAGCTACTTACAGAGGTCTCTATGTAACACAAATCTGTTTGCTTAAAGCTCTTCACAGACCTCTGAGATTCTAGTGGATAATGTTCAAATTCTTTTACAATTTTTCCTTTTTCTCCTTTCAAAACCCTTAGCTCTCTTCCTCCTGTCTTCACCTTTCCCTTTTTGTGTGTGCTGTTTTCACTCTAGACTCTGGGCTTTTGCACATGCTGTTCCTCTGTCTGGAAGCGGGTGTCTACCCTTCCCTGTCTGGTAAATTATTTTCTTTCAACATCTTCTAAACTATGAAGACTCCAGAACTTTTCTGGATAGCGTTGATTGTTCCCTTTTCAAAGTTCTTGTCTATCTTGGTGATATGCACCACATACCATCTTCTGTTGACATTGCTCTGTTTACATTCTTAGCAGGGGCTGATCCTAGGCAGGAACTCTGAAAGAGTCCAGAAAATATTTGCCCAAAGCATGGATGAGTTCATCCTGCTCCAGGTCTCCAGCAGGTCATAGCCCTTCACCATTCCTCCTCTAGCACAGTGCAGACGGGTTGGCATTTACCAAACAGACAGACCTACATCTCAGCCCCAGGCTTTCCAGCCAGAGAAAATGGTCTAAGACAGGCATGGCCAATGGATGCTCTTGATTTGAGGGTAAGCAACCCTCGTACATAGGAACACAATACAGCAGGGGACTATTTTCAGAAGGAAAGATAGACAAGAGTTTGAAATGATGAAAAGTCAGTTAAAGTTAATACAGACTGGGGCAAAAGTAGGTTTACAGTTGTGAGTACGTGAAACACAGAGTGTACTCGTGTATTATTTTTTATTATTTTCCATACAAACAACTGTAAACCTACTTTTGCCCCACCCTGTATTTAGCGTTTAACTAATGATTTCAAAGTACATTGAAACACCCTCTTCTTCCCTCCCCTCTCCCCCCAGTGGATATTCACTCACTATTGCTTTCCTCCCTTTTCAGTCTCCATTTCCCACTTCCTCCCTTCTGCTTCCTGGGATTATCTCCAAAGCAAACATCTGCCCCAGCCCCTCGTCTCAGGGTCTGCTTTTAGGGAAACTCAAACTAAGGCATTGTTTAAAACCACATGGCGACTCCTCAGGGAAAGTCATGACTTTTATGACTTCATTATGAGGATGGAGATAAGAGCATTTTTCTGCCCTTTCATTTTGAACTTTCACCGGCTGTCCTCTTCATCTGGTAATGGAGAGGACAGAGGCTACTCTGCTTCTCTTCCCCTGGACTGGCAGCAGCTCCCCCTCCAAGGACAATGTCAGTCTGCACTCCCAAATTATAACACCCAGAATGAAGCCAGATCAGATAGAACACTAATGTATGACTATCTAATGCAAACATGCCATTAAAGAAAAGACTGTTTTCTATCAGTCTTGGACTTGACCTGTGAAACTTTCAAAAAGACACATGGAAACAATCACAATGAAAAGATTTCATGCATTTTTTGGAGCAACGCTTATTTATTCAAATTATCTTAATAGTTGGAGCCCATCATGTTAGAGGATTTTCAAGAAATTCTTAGGTGTCCTTTTCAAAGTGGTAGATTTCTTATTTAATTATTAATGATGTTATTTGGTACAGAATTTTGTATTCTTCACTGGGGGTTTTTCCTATTGGATATGCAGATTGAATCTCTTGAGGATTCCAAAGCAGTTCTTGGTAACAATAACTTTTCACATTTCATGGAAAGGCAAACTACATCCAAAGAACCGCAGAGGCTTTATTCTTTAGTCTAAAGCAGTGATTTTCTTTCTTTCTTTTTCTAATTAAACCTTTATTGTTCAGATTATTACAGTTGTTCCTCTTTTTCCCCCCCATAGCTCCCCTCCACCCAGTTCCCACCCCACACTCTGCCCTTACCCCCCACCCAACTGTACTCAACCATAGATGTACGATTTTTTTCCAGTCTCTTCCCGCACCCCCACACCCCTTTCCCCCCCGAGAATTGTCAGTCCACTCCCTTTCTATGCCCCTGATTCTATTATATTCACCAGTTTATTCTGTTCATCAGATTATTTATTCACTTGATTTTTAGATTCACTTGTTGATAGATATGTGTTTGTTGTTCATAATTTGTATCTTTACCTTTTTCTTCTTCTTCCTCTTCTTAAAGGATACCTTTCAACATTTCATGTAATACTGGTTTGGTGGTGATGAACTCCTTTAGCTTTTTCTTATCTGTGAAGCTCTTTATCTGACCTTCAATTCTGAATGATAGCTTTGCTGGGTAAAGTAATCTTGGTTGTAGGTTCTTGCTATTCATCACTTTGAATATTTCTTGCCACTCCCTTCTGGCCTGCATAGTTTCTATTGAGAAATCAGCTGACAATCTTATGGGTACTTCCTTGTAGGTAACTAACTGTTTTTCTCTTACTGCTTTTAAGATTCTCTCTTTGTCTTTTGCTCTTGGCATTTTAATTATGGTGTGTCTTGGTGTGGTCCTCTTTGGATTCCTTTTGTTTGGAGTTCTCTGCGCTTCCTGGACTTGTAAGTCTATTTCTTTCACCAGGTAGGGGAAGTTTTCTGTCATTATTTCTTCAAATAGGTTTTCAATATCTTGCTCTCTCTCTTCTTCTGGCACCCCCATAATTTGTATGTTGGTACACTTGAAGTTGTCCCAGAAGCTCCTTACACTATCTTCATATTTTTGGATTCTTTTTTCTTTTTGTTTTTCCAGTTGGGTGTTTTTTGCTTCTTCGTATTTCAAATTTTTGACTTGATTCTTGCGATCCTCTATTCTGCTGTTGGATCTCTGTATAATATTCTTTATTTCAGTCAATGTATGCTTAATTTCTAGTTGGTCCTTTTTCATATCCTCGAGGGTCTCACTAGATTTATCGAGGATCTCACTAAAGTTATCGGCGGTTTCTAGAAAATTCTTGAAAAACCTTATAACCGTGGTTTTGAACTCTATATCCAGTAGTTTGCTTTCCTCCATTTCTGTCATTTGTGACCTGTTTCTTTGTCTCTGCATTTTGGCTGCTTCCCTGCATTGATAAAGTGGCTTTCTGTGCTAGGTGTCCTCTAGGGCCCAGTGGCTCAGCCTCCCCAATTACCTGAGGTGGACACTCTTGGTGCACCCCTTTGTGGGCTTTGTGCACAGTCTTGATGTAGTTAAGCCATGATTGTTGTAGGTATCACTGGGAGGAATTGACCTCCAGGCCAATTGGCTGTGAGAATCAACTTTGTCTGCGGTGGGAGAACTTCTGTGCTGGAGACACCCTTATGGGGCAAGATTTGCTTCAGTGGGGCTTTGGTGCTCACTGAGTCTGCCCCCTGAGTGTGTCCCTTATGGATCTGAGGAGTTATAATCTGGATGGTCCCACTCTGACCACTGGGTACACTGGCTCTTGGATCTCTAAGGAGGTGCTAATTTAGCCTCTGCCTGAGGCTACCCAGCAGGAGCTATGGAGAGACCTGCAGATTCCTCTTCTTTGTTTGGGGTTTGGAGGTGCCCAGATGAGGCCCAGCTGTGAAGCAATGCAAGCTGCTGTGGGGCCTTGGGCCTTCTTTTGGATGTTCTGGGTCTCTCTGACCCAGCTGCAGTTTGTTAGGTAATTTTAGATTGCAAAGGGCCAGGTCATTCATATGCAAAAGCCTCTGCGCACAGTTTGGGTGGGGCAGAGTCTCAGGGAATCAACAGGGCAGAGCAAACAGCTATGGCTGATCCTCAACCCTGTCCTAAGAGGCCCTGGGTCTCTGCAGTAATCACTGCAAGCACCTCTGAGAGAAAGCCGCCCTGGAGTTCTGCTGGATGCCAGACAGTTCAGTTTCTCCCTGTATGAGTCTGGGTCCCCAGAGACTCGCCTGGAACTGGAGTTCAGAGCAGTGGGGAGCTTGAGACTCCCTCCCGATTGAAAAAGACAACTGTGTCTTCAGTTGCCAGCCCTTTCCTTGTGCGCCTCCGTACCTCTGCACTTTACTTCTGCACCTCCTCTGAGTCTCAGTGTGCTTTCCTGTTTCCTTCTAGTTGTAGAATTTCCACTCAGCCAGCCTTTCTGTGGTTCTGGATGATGTCCATTTTGTCTTTTAGTTGTATTTTTGAAATGGTTGTGCGAGGCAGCAATTTCCGGTGTTTGCCTATGCCGCCATCTTGGTTTTAAAGCAGCGATTTTCAACCTTTTTCATCTCATGGCACAGAGACTAATTACTAAAATTCTGCAGCATACCAAAAATATTTTTGCCAATTGGTTCACTCTGGACAGCTATCATATTGGCTGTTCTCATTTTTTAATTTGACTATCTAAGGGAAAAGATCAGTGCCCCTGACTAAATAGTCAAGGATTGCATGTTTTAAAAATCCCTGCAGCACACTGGTTGAAAATCGCTATTCTAAGGTATCAGGGCGATCTTGACTTTTCTTTTTATGACTTTGACTATCAGTGAAAATTTATTATCTTGGACCCTCCTTTTATAGCAGGTGCATCAGAACCTGAGTGGTTAAAGAGGATTAAATTAACTTCCAATTGTCATGCATCTCACTGGACTACAAGAGCTGGGAAGGCCCTGATTTTCTGAAGAATAAAATTTTGACTCTTGATTCATGGGTAATGTGAAGTCTCAACCTGACACCTTTTGACCTGAATAGCTGTAAAGAAACATCCAGCTCTTCTGTTGCTCACACAAAGAATTGAGCCTCGCAGTTACCCATTACAGGTTGATTGTAGGCAGAGAGTCTCTGAACATCTCCGTAGAAGTAAGAGGTTTTCTACCCCTACTCTCCCAGACCATTATAGATTCTGTAAGGCAGGACAAGCTTTTGGAAATGGAAGATGAATGTAAGGGGGCAGAGCAAGAAGCTGGAATCCAAAGCAGAAGCCCATGAGAATAGGCTGAACCCTATGTCAGCTTTCTTGCCTCAGACCCCAGTGGTGTGGGTGTCCTGCATTGCTGGGCCCTTTGTCATGGAACTCAACCCATATTTCAGGTATAGGAATAGGAGAAGCTAAGGGGGGGCCCTGGGAAAGGTGGGACAGCTGTAGCCCCATCGTTGACTCACTTCAAAGAGGTAAGCCAGCACATCAATGACAGTGTGTGTTAGCTACAAAGTGACTGTTGCTGCTCTTCCCCCATCAAACTTTCATTCCAAAGCCTCTCTGCAGCCCACCCTTACCAGAAACATACAGGAAAAGAAATTCAGAGAAATATAGTTCAGCCTCGGTAAGCTGACACATTACAAAGCCACCACAGTTCTTCCTTTATCAACTTGGAACCTATGCACATCTCCTTTACCCATAATTCATCTCCAAATAAAGACAATACCAAACCCACGTTTCTACCCAACATGATCCACCTGTACTACATACAACCCAAAACATTTATCCCTTTTCCCAGAAGAGGATACAAAGTCCCTCCCCCTTCCTTAAAATTTGGGATGGTGTTTTTCTTTTGAATTCCCAATATGCTTCTTCTTACCCCTATTGCATACAGGCAACACCATTTTCTCTCAATGTTCAGGGTCAATCACTCCAATGAGTTAAAGTAATGACCTTCTTTGCCTATTGGGTCAGTGGCATGAAGAGCTCAAAGTGGCCAGGTGGCAGTTTCAGTTTCCAGGAGGACTCATTTTTGTGTCCTCTCATGGAAGGACTATTCCTTCTGGAACCAAGACTTCTAGACCAGCAGAGCCTTGAGCTGTGAGGATAGGAAGTGAACATGTTTCTAGTGGATCACTGACGTTCACAGTGAGAGGAATCACTTTTGTTTCTACCCCTCGATTCCCCATCTCATGAATCCTGCATCCTGGAAGGTGTTTCTCCAGCTTTGTAAGATGCTGGCACCATAACCGAGTCTTTAAAAGGCCATCCCACCATTTTGTAAGCTAATTGTTTCAGGGTGATGGAGAACACGAGAAGACCAGGGAACTCCATGAGATCTGGCTCTTTTCCACATTTTATTTGCTGTGAAAGAAGTTATTTGGTCAGAAGTGATACAGTGTGTAGTATCATGAAAGTGGAAAGTTATTCTGTAAGACCACCGAGAAGCATTTCAGGAAGGAAAGAAAAATCCATAGCAAGAGTAACTATTTCCTCCAGTAAAAACACTACTCCCAGCCATGCTAGAAGCAGTATACTTTGGTCAAACTGACACAGGTAGCTGGCTGACTCTCTGAGGAATGGTGGCTTACTGGAGGTTCAGTGTTGGTCTCTGCTGTTGGCAGACTGGGCACTCAGCAGTAGCTGCAGCCAGAATGACCATGGTGAGTGGACGTCCATGTTGCTGAATCTATACATGATCTCCATCCCTGCTACCAAGAACACTGTTTTCATGGTCCCATGGACTATGACAGGAGTTCCTGGGTGACTGAATAGGATCATCAGGGGGAAATTGGTGTTTCTAGAAAAGCAATCTTTGTAAGGGAAACTCTTTAGAAAGAGGGAATAAGTAAAGAAGTAGTTCAGAAAGAAGAAGGAAAAAGAGAAGAAACAAATTCGAAATCCCAAAATAGACAGCAGAGGTTAGGAATTTCAGAAATATCACAAAACAATACCTTGGGAATAGAAGAAAAAAAAGCAAATTAGTGAATATATGAAAGGACTGAGTGATTAGTTTTATCTCTCAATATTTTCTCTTTCTCCCTTTAAAAAATCATTATCACACCAAAAAGGACATAAAGTCGATGTAAGGCATGAGGGGGATGGTTAAAATCAGGGAGACTCAGGGTGTCCTGAGGGACCAATGTGAAGGGACTGTGGCTCTCTGCAAATCCCTCTTGCTTTCTAAATCTGCACTTTCTGTTCCCACAGTCCCATTTTCACTTAAAATACTGTTTTAGAAGATAGTATGGAGTTTCCTCAAAAAACTAAAAATGGAACTCCCATTTGACCCTGTGATCCCACTTCTAGGAATATATCCCAAGAAAACAGAAACACCAATCAGAAAGGATATATGAACCCCTATGTTCACAGCAGCACAATTCACCATAGCTAAGATCTGGAAACAGCCTAAGTGCCCATCAGCAGATGAATGGATTAGAAAACTGTGGTACATCTACACGATGGAATACTATGCTGCTGTAAAAAAGAAGGAACTCTTACCATTTGCAACAGCATGGGTGGAACTGGAGAGCATTATGCTAAGTGAAATAAGCCAGTCAATGAAGGAAAAATACCACATGATCTCACTCATTTATGGATAATAAAGACCATTATAAACTTATGAAAAAAAATAGATACAGAGGCAGAGCTGCCTTGAACAAACTGTCAAACTACAGCGGGAAGGCCGGGGAGGGTTGGGGGGCAGAGGGGGGAGGGTAAGAGATCAACCGAAGGACTTGTATGCATGCATATAAGGATAACCAATGGACATAAGACACTGGGGGGTAGGGGAGGCCAGGGGATTGTCAAGGGCAGGGAAAAAAAGGAGACATATGTAATACTCTTTGTAATACTTTAAACAATAAAACAATAATAAATAAATAAATAAATAAATAAATAGGTCTGGAATTTAGGCAAGAATTTCTTCCTGCAGGGGGTGGGGGTGGCTGAGGAGAGGTCAATGGGGGAGGGGGGGGGGGGAGGAGACTTATGTAATATTTTAAACAATAAAAAAATTAAATAAAAAAAATACTGTGTTACTGTTGCAATTGTTTTCTCTCCAGATGGAGAAAATATCCTTTGAACTTTCCTTAGCATAGCTATTTATTTCAATGCACAGATGATATTGTTATTGGTATAAAAAGTGCAAGGATGCACAAGTCAGCTTTTGGTAGCCAATGTTTCATTATGTTCAGGTCATATTACCTAGTAGAATTATTGTGTATTTGTTAGTGTGTCACTTCAGTGAGTTTTCTTTATTTATATTTTTGTATCTGTCACTGACTAACTGTTTTGCTTTTGCTTGTGTGGGATAGGAAGAAACTTTCCTCTACCCTCCTAGGTTCTTTCACTGGATTTGTCTAATAAATAAATTTATGTGAAATAGACAAGAGAAGATAACCACATTTAATTATATACGGATACATGGGAGCCCCACATACATGAGAGGCTCAGAGGCAGAAAGTCAAGGTGAGATAGGTATGGCATTCTGAGCAAAGGATAAAGTAAGGTGTCTTGGGGCTTTGGAGGGGAAGAAGGTCATTGCAGGACAATAAGATGAGCAGATGTTCAGGAATTAGTAGTTTGTCCTGCCATATACAGAGGTTGAAAAATGTTATCTCTGAGAATCTCTTATTATGGGCAAGGCTCCTAAATCAAATTCTTCTAGGTAGTTAAAGGGGAGGGGGCAATGGTTTCTCTTGATACCCCATGGTCTTAGTTGACTTTAGTTCCAAATAATCTGCATATTACAGAGGCACATCTAGAGGTGACTTGTTCTGAACCCTTACACTTGCTGTAGGCCAAGCCAATTCATCAAAATAACTGGTTTTATAACATTTGACTAGTAGATTCTACCATCTATGTTGTTACTTTTTTATGCCTCCAACACTTTTATTATTTATTATTATTTTTCAATACCTATTGTTGAAAGTATTACATATGTCTCCCCCCCCCGCCCCCGGACCTCTTCTAGCCTGCCTCCATCCCCTGTCCCCTCAGCTCCCACCCCTCTGGCCTTCACCACCCTATTGTCTGTATCCATGGGTTATGCATATATGCATACAAGTTCTTTGGTTGATCTCTTCCCATTCACCCACCCTCCCCTGCCTTCCCTCTGTGATTCCACAGTCTATTCCATGCTTCTAAGTCTCTGGATCTATTTTGTTCATCAGTTTATTTTGTTTATTAGATTCAACATATAAGTGAGATCATGTGATACTTGTCTTTCTCTGACTGGCTTATTTAGCTTAGCATAATACTCTCCAGGTCCCTCCATGCTATTGTTTTTTCTAATAAATATCCCATTTAGTTATCTCAAGTATGCTCAAAGTGCCAAGTTAACATTATCTGCCTTGAATAATGTTCCTACTATGGACACAGAACAAAGAAAACTTTGAGAAAATACAGAACTAAAACACCTATTTCAGACAAATAGGAAAAGAAGTTTCAGTATTTGGGATTATATGTAGTACAATTTTACATAATCATATATAATATATGAATCAATTTTTTTTAGAGAGAGAGTGGAAGAGGGGGAAATATACACACAGAGAGAAACATCAATGTGAGAGAGACACATCAATTGGTTGCCTCCCGCACATGCCCCGAGAAGCCTGCAATCAAGGTATGTCCCTTTGACCTAGCTCAAACCTGGGACACTTTCGGGTCTGAGGGCGGAGGGCTAAGGGCTGAGGGCTGATGCTCTCTCCACTGAATCAAACCAGCTAGGGCTTGTAGGAATAGTTTTATAAAAAGTTCTTCCTGCTCTAGAGTTTTATTACTCCAAAAATGATCTGATACCATAGCATCAGAATCACCTGGAAGTTTCCTAGAAACAGTGAACCTCAGTCCTATCAAGGCATAGATTCTTAATTTTAGAACAACCAAGAGAAGGTCTTGAATTTTCCTCCCTTCTATTTCAGCCTGACGTCTTATCATGAAAAGAGCCCCTTTTCTCTTGCTCTCCTTGAGGAATACCCCTCTACCTCCTATTCACAAAGAGATCAGAATAAAGTTTCTATACCTGCTAGCCTATACTGCCCCCAAAGAAGTTTTCCCAGGTATCAGGTGAGTGCAAGCTTTGTTAGAAGGATGTAGGTAGGAAAACTCACTGCTCTTCAAGACTTCACTTGTGAAGTTCACCTGTGGTTGCTTTTCCAGTTCCAAAGTGTATGATTGGGATGGACACACTTGGCAGTTGGAGTAATCTCCTTGTGGGATTCTTACCTGTGGAGTAAGAGCTATCACAGTGGAGAAGGCCAGATGGAAGCCTGAAATTGCCCTTCCGCACACCTGCTCTCACGCTTTCTGATCAAGATGATGTAGCAAAGACAACGTCACGGTCTGGGTATTGACCGTGGACATTAGTCCACACTTAATCTAAAGGGTGCAGAGGTGGCCGTTTCTATCATCTCTCCTCTTAATTAGTTGACTACTGTTTCCTCGCTCCTCTGTCTTTTACAGGACTTACCCCTATCAATCTCTTGCACTTCTATCTTGGTGTTAGAACCACCTTGGGACTCTATTTCTGTATCTCTCTTCCTTATTATAAAAACCTAATTCTTAGGTAATGAAGAGTTGAGTGTATTGAAGAATAAGTTCTTAATTTTCTATTATTTTATACTTGGAAAACAAACACAGGTATGGGTTTTCTGCTTCCTTCCTTGAGCGCCTGTATCAGCTCCAGTACGAGGCGACAAGGGGCGCTCACACAAGTGATCTTGTTCACTGGAAGCAAACCTCACAGCCCTCTATTCCCTTTCCTCTTTGTCAGATTTGGAAGCATTACCCAGCCAGGGTCCAGAATCAGTTATAATTTTAGGAGTAAAAAGGATTAATGGTAATGAGATCTTATAGCATTTTTGTAGCATTTTTATTTATGACAAACTCAGAAAGAAGCAGTATACAATTAATTTCCTTCCCAACATCCCTCTCAGTTTTCATAAAATTGCCATAGCAAAATTATTACCTCCTTTTTATGCAACAAAGAAAACAAAGTTCAATAACTATTAGGAAGGCAATAGTGAGACAACGGGAGGTCTATAATAAAGGTCGAATTTCTCCCAGTTCAGTACATTGAATGTCTCACGGTACCAGCACGCACTGGAGTCTCTTGAGGTTCCAGGTTTCCTCATGTCTGGTTAGAAATGTGTGTGTGTGTGTGTGTGTGTTTAGAAATGTGTGTGTGTGATTAGAAATGTGTGTGTGTGATTAGAAATGTGTGTGTGTGTGATTAGAAATGTGTGTGTGTGTGTGTGGTTAGAAATGTGTGTGTGTGTGGGGGGGGTTAGAAATGTGTGTATGTGTGTGTGTGGTTAGAAATGTGTGTGTGTGTGGTTAGAAATGTGTGTGTGTGTGTGTGTGTGTGTGGTTAGAAATGTGTGTGTGTGTGTGTGTGTGTGTGTGGTTAGAAATGTGTGTGTGTGTGTGGTTAGAAATTGTGTGTGTGTGTGTGTGGTTAGAAATGTGTGTGTGTGTGGTTAGAAATGTGTGTGTGTGTGTGTGGTTAGAAATGTGTGTGTGTGTGTGTGTGTGTGTGTGTGGTTAGAAATGTGTGTGTGTGTGTGGTTAGAAATGTGTGTGTGTGTGTGTGTGTGTGTGTGGTTAGAAATGTGTGTGTATGTGTGTGTGTGTGGTTAGAAATGTGTGTATGTGTGTGTGTGGTTAGAAATGTGTGTGTGTGTGTGTGGTTAGAAATTGTGTGTGTGTGTGTGTGGTTAGAAATTGTGTGTGTGTGTGTGTGGTTAGAAATTGTGTGTGTGTGTGTGTGTGTGTGTGTGTGTGACAAACTTGATGGTGAGAAAAGGACATTTGGTTCGAAGTTAATTTCTTACCTGCCAGGTAAGGCACTTGCCAGGGTGACACAACCGAGGTAGACAAAGTCTACTGACTGTGAACAGGGTTTTGGCTCCTGCTGTGGTTCTAGTGCCTCCTGAGAGTGTTACTGCTGTGCTCCTTGTCCCCTGACCCAAGTCCTCAGGAGCATGATTCACTGAGTCCCAGTTCCCCGCCGGAGGTCTGGATTATTCATTCACTTTTTAACATTTGCTGTATGTTATTTTTCCCCCCAAAATGACTTTGATTTTACCACCCCAACTCTTAATATTCTTTGCAAAAGAAGAATAAGCACTTTGCTAGTAAAAAATGTTTGGTTTACATCATCTTTTATTTAATTATAGTCCATAAATATATACCAAAGGAATCATTATGGAATTCATATTTTAAGGCACGAAGTCTCCAAAGTTAAGGAACCTATTGTACGTTGCTCTCTCATTTCAAACATTAAAACATCAAAAGTAAAACTGCCAACATAATATTCAACTTAAACCTTAAATTTAGTGGAATAAATTAAGTATATTCAGGAAGTTCAAGTAAGGAATCAACAGCCTGGAGGCTGAACTAATAATCTTGACATGGTTTGATCATCACTTGGTTCATTCTTTCTACTCATTTACCTTTTTTTATTGACCAATCTATATGGAATGCAAATTTTGCTTTTTGAGAGTACAGAGAGCTGTTAAGAAGACACTTCCATTCGTTCTCTGTAACTCAGGACATTTATCTTGCTTTGAAACACAAATCTTTCATGTCTTGAGCCTCTTGCTGAGCTGTGACTGCTTATCTGTGCACAACCCATTTCTCTTCTGGCTGGGATTTTCTTTCTGCTCTGGGGCCCCTTCACTGAGCAATTCCACGTGGGCTTCCTTAGGCTTCTGCAAGACAGGCGTGCAAAATGCAGTGGCACCCACCTCTAACCAGCCCAGCCTCCCAAAGGCTGACCCACAGGCCGACAGACAAACACAACCCACAGGAGAACACAACACATCACAACACATCACAACACATAGCACAACACGGGTTGTTCCTCCCTCCCCCTGGTAAGTATCTTCCACAGACATTTGAAATGGGATGTCAACATAAAATCTGGGATTCCAAGCTAACATTTCAGAAACGTGTGTTAACTTTGCTAGCTCCAAAGTAGGATTTCCCCCGGTGAACGCCTTACGGAAGCTCCTTTTCAATGCTTGCTGAGCACTTACACCTGCGCTCTGTCCTAGGCAGATTAGCTACTCTCGAACCACAGGTAATCATTGATTTCTACAGTTGATTTGTGCTGTACCGAGAGGCAGAAGCAGATCTTATTAGCAAATCATTTGCTCTCATTCAAATGGCCTAATGCTTTTCACTGAGGAAAAGGACTTTGCTGACCACTGGATGTGCAGGCGGGCTCAAGGCACTGATGGGTCTTTATTTATAAACAAATTATGCAACAAAGCCACTCAAGTTTTTGGCCTTACTGTTTCCCTCCCCGGGGAAGCTCTTTCTCCCACCCGGCAGCTCAGGGAGGGAATGGAAAGGCCCTCCGCTGGAAGTGCATCCAAGGCAGAACCAGGCCACTGGCTGCCAGGCGGTTCCCAGGCTCCGGAGGCCATTTGAAGTTTTGACTTTAGTTCACTTCTGGACCAAACTCTGGCATGTTGGCGCCACGCTGCTAATGTTTCTGCTGATTTTACAGAGTGGTGTGTGAGAATCTGAGGCAGTGTTAGGCGGTCTTCAGAGCAAACAAGAAGGCGTTTAGGACGAGAAATCATCTCTATAAAATCTGAAGGCCCTCTTTATGCCCCTGAGAGGTTTTGGTGGTTGTTATGGGAATGATCCTAGCGGGATGGTTCTGTGGTTTATTCCTTTCAGGCGGCCTGGCACACACTTGAAATTCGGTTGTGTACTCAAAACTGCAATAAGCCCACCCTAGCAAAGGTGGGTTTTATTCTATAGGTCATTGTACAATTTTTTAAAAAAGTGCATTCCTTTTTCATAAATTTCTAAAGCTTTCCACTTTCCCCCTAAAAAACAAAGTAGCTGATTCTTACCTTTGTTCTGCCTGGTGTATTCTCAGTGATCGTCACACCCTCAGAGTTGGTTCCAATGGCTTCTTCTAAAACTACGTTAAGGAGGGCACAGTGGAGGAGACAGAACATAAAAAATCTCAAAAACCCCTTTTGGTATCTATAGGAATACTCTTAAGAATAGAGAGGTAAGTTGTTAAAAGACTGTGTCACTAAGCAAATGGCTGCTTTTAAGCTTTTGTAGTGTTTCATTAGTATCATTTACAAGTGGCACGTGAGCCTGTGTTAGCTATGCCTTGGCCACTTTATTCAAAATAAATTCTTCAGCTCATCATTGGTAATGCTTAAGCTCCGAGATGAATTTTAAGTAACAGTGATGGGCTTGCCCCAACCTTTACTCTTTCTATTGCCTGGCCCTTCAAGGGACCAGAGGACAGCACTTGTGTGAGGACAGCTTGCCAGGTTTGGGTGTCAGCATACTCTTGGTCCAAAGGCAGTGACTTATTACAAAGAACTTGGGCTGACCCTCAAGCTGCCAGACATTATCTACCTGTCTGCTACATCGATTCCTGGCTTCTCAGCCTTGTCTTACCCCTGAAAGACTGAGAAGGGAGCAGAGAAGTTGAATCTTAAAAATACAACTAAAGCAACAACAAAAACGCTAACATTTGACAGGGCTTTATGTTTTCCAACATGGCTTCATATTGTTGGCTTACTTTCTAATCTCAATTTATGCTCATGATAGAAAAATAAGTTAACCTAATTCTATAATATAGGTAAACAAAAGATAAATTCCTATGATAGGCTATAATTATAAATGACAAACAAAAGTCCTCAAAAATTATATTGCAATAAGTGAAATACACAAAATCAAGTGATTCAGCATATAACAAATACTTGTTAACCTGTAGTTTATAATTTGTGTTAATACTGTTTTACATATTTTCACAGTGCAGTGTTGACATAGTATACACTGCAGCATTTGCGGTGCATGGCACAATGTAGACATGCAATTTTTTTTTTTAAAAAAGGGAAAATAAATGATAAAAATTAAACGGCACCGTTGCAGTAAAAGCTTAGGTTTAGAGTTGTGTGAGGGCAAACAGAAAATCTTGATTTAACGAAGAGCCCATGATGCAGTCATGTTTCAACTATCTTTTCCTAGTTCTAGGAATATGAAGTTAACATTCATTTCTGCCTCCTTCGCTTCCTTCATGAATAACAAGATGCAGTCATGTATGACCAGGCCGGGGTTAGGGGTGGAGAGCATGGCGTGTAGCGGGGAAGGAGGAATCTTAAAAATCTGGGAACACACCTGTTAGAATCCCATCGAGTTGGTCCACCAGAAACTTGGCATCTTCTTCAGAGAAGCACATCGGTGGCTTTATTTTAAGCACATTTCTGTGAGGCCCATCGGCGCTGAGCAGCACTCGCTTTTCTTTCATCCTAAGCGGGATGCAGGAAACACGTGTGAGTGCACGCAAATGACGGTAAGATTCTTTAAGAATAATATTCTGCACGCGAGAAGCCCACACTTATAAGTTGTATGTCTTAAACTTTCCTTATTTGGAGGGGTGGGAGGAAGTGAAAGAAGTTTTCAAGAGGGTGGGCACCCCAGAACCCAGACACCAAACAGCTGGGAGTGCATTTACTTGTAGATAACGTGCTGCGCTTCGGCTGTGGCGGGGGTCCTTCGCTGATGGTCCTTCACTAAGTCGATTCCGATAAAAAGGCCAACACCCCTGAGGGAGGTGAAGAAAGAAAACTTGGCACACACTCTACCAAAGCATAAGTTGTCGCAACAAGTGAACACGGTCCCCACGCTTCAGCTGACTGTGACTCCCTTTAAGGGTCATTGTAATTGATTCTGACTAATCCAAGACACCAATCCAGTGTCCACGCCTCCTCCTAGTTTCTGAAACAACTTAGTTTTTGTTACCCAATGCCACCCCTCCCTCACTTATTTGTAAAAGGCTTAAAAACAACCTCTTCAGATCATTTAGTTTCTCAGGACATTAATGATGATACATGTTTATATCTATGTATGCAAAATCCCAAGTTTTCCCAGATAGCATTTAAAATAGTTTTGAATAGATCACTTAAAGTTACTTTAAGTTCCTTCTTTTCAGCTTTTCAGTGCTGAAATTACCCCAACTTTATCTTTAAAAAAATATAAAAGACATATACCCAAAAGTTAGCAGGAACAATGGTATCTGGGTTCTAGATTAAGAATGAGCTTTGTGTTTTCTGTTTTCAGGGTTTTCTAGATTTAATTTTATGTAATTTATTTTAAATTTTATAAGATAGACATAAGCTATTTCATTTGGAAAAACGAATAGCTACATAACAGCGCCATGACAAACACACCTGACATCCCCTATCAAAGTGTGCTTAGCCTTCTGTTTCTTCAGTAACTCAGTAAGATAACCCCCTACTCTTGTGGCATTTCCTTGAAGGTCTTCATTTTCAATTACATCCAGGACAGCCAAAGCAACAGCAGAAGATACTGGATTTCCTCCATACTTCATTCAGAAAAAAAGATAAATGAGAAAACATAATAGTTAAATTAGCGGTATTACTTCCTCCATGAGAAATGTGTCTCATACATAAGCAAGTAAAGATATGATTTCAATAACATTCTCTTGTGATTTCATTTCATAAATTTAGAACATAGCATGATTCTATTCATTCAGGATTAAAGGGAAATTCATTCCAAATTATATTTTCCATGCTGCATAAAGGCTATCAGGAAATGTATTGATTCAACCAAACAAAAAATAGACAATGTGTTGGGAATTAAGGATTTCAGAGTGTGGTTCAGTGAGGGGGGTATGGATTTCTGCCCTTGAATAGTTGTGTGACAACAGCTAAGCAATGACATTTTCTCCAAATAATTTATGTCATTAGATTTGAATCTTACCTTTAGCTATGCCAAATCTATTACCCATAAGGTATAAACTATAGTAATTTTTCCAACCTTAAGCTTATTACTTTTGGGGGTAAAACCAAGGAAATAAGATTTCCCAAGTAAAAATTTAGTATCTCCTACAAGAACCATATAACATTTATAGTACTCAATTATCTAAACAGAGATGTTTTAGAACTTAAAATATGATACAAAACAAAGAAATAATATCCTCTGCTAGTGAAATATCATAACCTCTTGAGTATAGCAGGACAGCCATCTATTAATGGAATAATTAATAATAACATTTGAGGAAGGGAAAGATTCAGAAGGAAAAATGCAAGCATTATGTCAGATAGAATGAAACCGGGTTAGATCAAAGTTTAGCTAGGGTTCTGGGGTGGTTAGCTGGCAATACTGAGCGTTATTTTTCACTACCTAGGCAAGAAGTGTAAGAACAGGCATTATTTAACCTCTCAGCACTAAAGCCAGGCACCAGGATGTACCGTGTTGAAATACTCCATTCCCGAGCTGCAGAAGGCTTCCGCGATTTCTTTGGTTGTGACCACGCACGCCACCGGGTGGCCGTTGCCCATGGGTTTCCCCATTGTGACGATGTCTGGGACAAAGTCCTCGCCATGCATTTGGAAACTCCAGAAATGCTTCCCAACGCGTCCAAAGCCCACCTGAACTTCATCGGCTATAAACACCCCCCCTGCTGCGCGTACATATCTGAAAAGCAAAAGGACAGTCTAATGCCCTCAGGTCGCCGCGAGTCCCCACCCCCGCCCACAAAAGGTGCAGATTATTGAGCACTTAAAAAAAAATGTTGCTAATCGGAAGCCTAGAATCGTTGTTAAAAATATTTCAGTGCTCAGAACCCTGAATGACACCTATGTTGTCACTGGCTTTGAAATATAACCACATAATTCCCAGATTATATCTATTCTATATTTAGATTGGGGTTTGTGGTCAAGTAAACTCTATGGCAGTTTTGTTTTTTGTTTTTTTAATCCTCACTTGAGGCTATTTCCCCATTGTTTTTTAGAGAGAGTGGAAGAGAGAAGGAAAGACAGAGAGAAATATCCATTCTATCCAGTGAGAGAAGCATATGGATTGGTTGCCTCCTGCAGGCGCCCACCAGTGCCTGGGCGGGGGAGGAGCCTGCAACCGAGGTACCTGCCCTTGACTGGAATCAACCTGGGACCCTTTGGTCCAGGCCCATGGTCTATCCACTGAGCCAAACAGGCTAGATTGCGGCAGTATTTTAAGTGGGAAAATTAAGAAGTGAACAGAAGTCATGTTTAGCAGGATTAATCTTCAGTGTTTTGCTAACTGTTAAGGCTTAGGCACAGGCCAATCAGAAAGAATGTCAGGCAAGGGGCTGAGGCAGAGTCCTGGAGGCCCCCTGCCAACTACCCATGTGTAAGCTCTTTATTTGCTGGATCTTGGGAATTTGAAGGAATCCAGGAGTCCTGGGGTGGCAGGCACTCCCAAGTGGCTATTGACTAGCTGGTTTGGAAGTACTTCAATATTTTCACAACCAGTATGGCCCCATAGAATTGTCATGGTGCCCTCAGTGTGACCAAGAATGCCCATGTCAAGTACATACTCTGCCACTTTCTGGAAGTAGCCTGTTGGAGGGATTACTTGTCCACCACAACTCTGCATAGATTCAGCAATAAAGGCAGCAATCTACAAAACAGAAGATGGGGTCAAAATTCATTAGGTCCTCCTCATACCACCTGAAAAAGAGGACTTCTTATAGAGCAGGTTTTTTTAAAAAAAAGGCTGGGGGGCCCGATCAAGCTGGGGAGGTTCAGCTGAGAGACAGTCTGCAGCCAGGAAAGACAGAAAACTCCTAAAAAATGCGGATGGTTAGAGATTGAGGCTGAAACCTCCCCCTGGGCGCCAGCGCAGCGGCGAGACCGCGCCATCTCAGGCAGCGTTCACCGGCATCCAGAGATCGGCTACTGACCCGGAGGCAACGATTCGCAAACAGCGCGACTGCAAGAGCCAAGGGGAGACCTGCACCCCTCCACGGAAAGATTCAAGCAACAGCGGCCTCCTGATCACCACACGCTCTGCCTGGGGAACAGTTGCTGAGTCTGAAGCCACCCTCCACCAGCCAGAAGAGCCACCACAACTGTGAACAGCACCCATCAGAGGCTCTGCTATCAACAGAGGAGCCGCTGCTACCACAACCGCCCAAGGAGCAACCACAGACCGAGGAGCCACTGCCACCCAGGGAGCAGCCACTGCCACCCAGGGTCCAGCCACTGAACGATTCAACAACAAGCAATGTCAGTGAGATCAAACATGGGTAGACAAAGAAACCCCCAAAGGAAAGAAAAGGAGGACTCGCCAGAAAAGCAGCTAAGTGAGACAGAGATATGCAACATGACGGAAAAAGAATTCAGAATAAGGTTCCTAGAGTACATGCACCGGATGTTCAAGAAGCAAGAAGAAACAGATGAAAAACTCAACTACGTATGCAAGAAGCTAGAAGAAACAGATGAAAAAATCAACAACTTAAGTAAGTCCCAAGAAGAAATGAAGAGCGACATAGCTGCAATAAAAAACACCATTGAAAGTATCAACAGTAGACTGGGAGAAGCGGAGGACCGAATCAGTGAATTAGAAGACAAGGAAGCAAAACACACTCAAACTGTACTGCAAATGGAGAAAAAAATTAAAAGACAGGAGGAGAGCCTAAGGGAACTTTGGGACAACATGAAACGAAGCAACATACGAATAATAGGGGTGCCAGAACAACAGAAAGATGAACATGGATTAGAAAACCTATTCGAAGAAATAATATCAGAAAACTTCCCTGAGGTGGGGAAGAAAAAAGTCACACAAGCCCAGAGAGTCCCAAACAAGGTGAACCCGAAAAGACCCACACCAAGACACATCATAATTACCATGGCAAATGTTCAGGATAAAGAGAGAATCTTACAAGCTGCAAGAGAGAGGCGGAAAGTAACATACAAGGGATCTCCCATTCGATTATCAAATGATTTCTCAACAGAAACACATCAGGCCAGAAAAGAATGGACGGAAATCTACAAAGTGATGCAAAGCAAAGGACTGAATCCAAGAATACTCTATCCAGCAAGGCTATCATTCAAAATTGAAGGGGAAATAAGAAGCTTCACAGACAAAAAAGGGCTAAGGGAGTTTATCACCACCAAGCCAGCCATGCAAGAAATGCTAAAGGGACTGGTGTAAAAGAAGAAATATCAAGCTCAGAAAGAAATCAGCCACACACACACACAAAAAAAGAAATGGCTACAAACAAGTACCTTTCAATAATAACTTTAAATGTAAATGGACTAAATGCTCCAAATAAAAGACATCGAGTGGCTGAATGGATAAAAAAACATGACCCATACATCTGCTGTCTACAAGAGACCCACCTCATTGGAAAGGACTCACACAGACTGAAAGTGAAGGGATGGAAAAATATCTTTCACGCAAATGGAAAGGAAAAGAAAGCTGGGGTAGCAATACTTATATCTGACAAAATACATCTCAAAGTGAAGGCCATAACCAGAGATAAGGAAGGCCACTTCATAATACTAAAGGGATCAATACAACAAGAAGATATAACCCTGGTAAACATATATGCACCCAATGCAGGAGCACCCACATACATAAGAAATCTTCTGGAAGATATCAGGGGAGATATCGACAATAACACAATCATAGTAGGGGACTTTAATACACCACTGACATCACTGGATAAATCCGCTAGACAAACAATCAGCAAAGAAACAGCAATCCTAAATGACTCACTAGATCAGATGGACTTAATTGACATCTTCAGAACTCTACACCCCACAGCTGCGGAATATACATTCCTCTCAGGTGCTCATGGGACATATTCAAAAATAGACCACATATTGGGTCACAAGCAAAGTCTCCACAAATTCAAGAAGATTGAGATCATAAAAAGCATCTTCTCAGACCACGATGGCATAATGTTAGAAATAAACTACAATAAAAACAACCCAAAATACTCAAACACTTGGAAGCTGAATAGCATGTTATTAAATATTGATTGGGTTACCGATGACATCAAAGAAGAAATTAAAAACATCCTGGACACTAATGACAATGAAAACACAACAATCCAAAACCTCTGGGACACAATGAAAGCAGTCCTGAGAGGGAAGTTTATAGCTCTACAGGCCTATCTCAAAAAACAAGAAAAAATGGTAGTTAATCATCTAACTCTACAACTCAAAGAATTAGAAAGAGAGCAACAAGAAAACCCCAGAGTGAGCAGAAGGAAGGAGATAATAAAGATTAGAGCAGAAATCAATGACATAGAGACCAAAAAAACAATACAGAAAATCAATGAAACCAAGAGCTGGTTCTTTGAAAGGATAAACAAGATTGACAAACCCCTCGCCAGGCTCACCAAGAAGCAAAGAGAAAGGTCCCAAATAAACCAAATCAGAAATGATAGAGGCGAAATAACAACAGACCCCACAGAAATACAAATGATTGTTAAACAATACTACGGGCAACTCTACTCCAACAAACTAGACAACCTGGAGGAAATGGACAAATTCCTAGAAAAATACAACATTCCAAAACTCAATCAGGAAGAATCTAAAAACCTCAATAGGCCAATAACTATGGAAGAAATTGAAGCAGTCATCAGAAAGCTTCCAGCAAACAAAAGCCCAGGGCCAGACGGCTTCACAGGGGAGTTCTACCAAACATTCAAGGAAGAACTAAAACCTACCCTCCTCAGACTACTACAAAAAATTCAAGAGGAAGGAACACTTCCAAGCTCATTCTATGAAGCCAGCATCACCCTAATACCAAAACCAGGTAAAGACATCACAATGAAAGAGCATTACAGGCCAATATCCCTCATGAACATAGATGCCAAAATCCTCAACAAAATCTTAGCAAATCGGATCCAGCAGTACATCAGAAGGATCATACACCATGACCAAGTAGGATTTATCCCAGAGATGCAAGGATGGTACAACATCCGTAAATCAATAAATGTGATACATCACATAAACAAATTGAAAGAAAAAAACCACATGGTCATATCAATTGATGCAGAAAAAGCATTCGACAAAATCCAACACCCATTTTTGATAAAAACTCTCAGAAAGGTGGGAATAGAAGGATCATACCTCAACATAATAAAAGCCATATATGACAAGCCCACAGCCAACATCATACTCAATGGACAAAAACTAACACCATTTCCCCTAAGAACAGGAACAAGACAGGGATGCCCACTCTCACCACTCCTGTTCAACATAGTACTGGAAGTATTAGCCATTGCAATTAGGCAAGAAGAAGAAATAAAAGGCATCCAAATTGGAAAAGAGGAAGTAAAACTGTCCTTATTTGCAGATGACATGATATTATACATACAAAACCCTAGAGACTCCATCAAAAAGCTACTAGACTTAATACATGAATTTGGCAATGTAGCAGGATACAAAATTAACCCCAAGAAATCTGAGGCATTTCTATACACCAATAGTGAACTTTCAGAAAGAGAGATTAGAAAAGCAATCCCATTTACCATCGCACCAAAAAAATTAAGATACCTAGGAATAAACTTAACTAAAGAGGTTAAAGACCTCTACTCAGAAAACTACAGGACGTTGAAAAAAGAGATAGAGGAAGACATAAACAGATGGAAGAACATACCATGTTCTTGGATTGGTAGAATCAACATCATTAAAATGTCCATACTACCCAAAGCAATCTATACATTCAACGCACTTCCCATTAAAATACCAATGGCCTTCTTCAAAGATCTAGAACGAACTCTCCAAAAATTCATCTGGAATAAAAAAAGACCCCGAATAGCTGCAGCGATCCTGAGAAAGAACAAAGTAGGTGGGATCTCAATGCCAGATATCAAACTGTATTACAAAGCCACTGTTCTCAAAACTGCCTGGTACTGGCACAAGAACAGACATATAGACCAGTGGAATAGAATAGAGAGTCCAGAAATTAGCCCGAACCAATATGCTCAATTAATTTTTGACAAAGGAGGCATGAACATACAATGGAGCCAAGATAGTCTCTTCAATAAATGGTGTTGGGAAAATTGGATAGATATATGCAAGAAAATGAAACTAGACCACCAACTTACACCATACACAAGAATAAACTCAAAATGGATAAAGGACTTAAATGTACGACAGGAAACCATAAAAATTCTAGAAGAATACAAAGGCAACAAAATCTCAGACTTATGCCAAAACAATTTCTTCACTGATACAGCTCCTAGGGCAGTTGAAACTAAAGAGAAACTGAACAAATGGGACTACATCAAAATAAAAAGCTTCTGCACAGCAAAAGAAACCATCAACAAAACAACAAGAAAACCCACCTCTTGGGAAAACATATTTGCCAACGTCATATCTGATAAGGGCTTAATCTCCAAAATTTATAGGGAACTCATACAACTTAACAAAAAGAAGATAAACAATCCAATCAAAAAATGGGCAAAGGATCTAAATAGACACCTTTCAAAAGAGGACATTCAGAAAGCCAAGAGGCATATGAAAACATGCTCAAAGTCACTAATCATCCGAGAGATGCAAATCAAAACAACAATGAGGTACCATCTCACACCTGTCAGAATGGCCATCATCAACAAATCAACAAACGACAAGTGCTGGAGAGGATGTGGAGAAAAAGGAACACTTGTGCACTGCTGGTGGGAATGCAGACTGGTGCAGCCACTATGGAAGGCAGTATGGAGGTTCCTCAAAAAATTGGAAATGGAACTCCCATTTGACCCTGTGATCCCACTACTAGGAATATATCCCAAGAAACCAGAAACACCTATCAGAAAGGATATATGTAACCAGATGTTCATAGCAGCACAATTCACCATAGCTAAGATCTGGAAACAGCCTAAGTGCCCATCAGTAGATGAATGGATTAGAAAACTGTGGTACATCTACACGATGGAATACTATGCTGCTGTTAAAAAGAAGGAACTCCTACCATTTGCAACATCATGGATGGAACTGGAGAGCATAATGCTAAGTGAAACAAGCCAGTCAATGAAGGAAAAATACCACATGATCTCACTCATTCATGGATAATAAAGACCATTACAAACTTTTGAACAATAATAGATACAGAGGCAGAGCTGCCTCAAACTGATTGTCAAACTGCAGTGGGAAGGCCAGAGAGAGTTGGGGGGCAGGAGGGAGGGGAGTAAGAGATCAACCGAAGGACTTGTATGCATGCATATAAGCATAACTAATGGACATAAGACACTGGGGGGTAAGGGAAGGTAGGGGTTTGTCAAGGGCGGGGGGGGGGGGGGAAAGGACACTTATGTAATACCCTTTGTAATACTTTAAGCGAAAAATAAAAAAAAAAAAAAAAAAAAAAAAAAAAAAAAAAAAGGCTGGGAATGGATCTGTGGCAAGTGGCAAATAGGCCATTTAATTAAAAGGAAAAGATGTCTATGATGAAAAAGCAAGTGATCAGAAGCTTTTGTTTCTGAAACCCTAGGGTATCAATGAAACTACCAGGAGAAATGGAGGAGAGGGAGTTTTCCATTTCTTTATAATTAATTTAAACACTGTTTTCATTAGGATCAATTGAATAAGACTGATGCTCTTTGCTCAGTCTTGATACAAATCTCTCTTTTTTTAAAAAAAATATATTTTATTGATTTTTTACAGAGAGGAAGGGAGAGGGATAGATAGTTAGAAACATCGATGAGAGAGAAACATCGATCAGCTGCCTCCTGCACATCTCCTACTGGGGATGTGCCCACAACCCAGGTACATGCCCTTGACCGGAATCAAACCCGGGACCTTTCAGTCCACAGGCCGACGCTCTATCCACTGAGCCAAACCGGTTTCGGCTTGATACGAATCTCTTAAAAATGACCCAGGTTCTAACTATATTACTGTGGAGCCTATTCCTCAGCCTGGTGAGATGGGACTGCCTAAGGCTGGAATTTGCACCTAATGAAATGGGAGGATGACTTGAGGCCACACACAAGTTACTGTGTTATATTTCTATTCCTTGTCCTGAACAGGCTTAACTCAACAGACTTAGGCAAGTCACAACAGGAACTACAGAGAAAGTGTTCTAGAGGCTAAGAAAGGAGTAGAAAATAGATAACACTGAACTAAGAAGAGAAAGCATAGAACTATTGAGATATGAAGTCGAGAGAACCAAGGTAGGTAGGGTGAAGACTCAGAAAACAGAAAGTCTTTTTCCTGCTCTGGAGGATTGTGGTTCTGTCTTAGAAGCCCAGGACCAGATCGGAAGAAGCATTTTCGCCGTGACTTACCCAAGCTCCGTGCCTTTGAGAAAGTTGAATCAGTTCAAGGGAAGCACCAGGTTCCCTTGTGGGTCTGATGCTCCAGGGACGCTCTGTCTGTCCCCTCCTGTCACCGTGTGTTAGCCCTCCTGCTGCTCTGCACTGGGGTAATCTGTCCCTGGCCCATCACCTTCCTTCTTCCTCACTTCCCTGCCCCTTTGGACCACAGCCTGCCTCCCACTACGAAAGTCAGAGGTAGGCCATCAGCTTTGGGACAGGCACGGTGATTGCATTTCCAGGATAAATAAAAATAGTCTGAGAGGCATGAGTATAATAATTCACTTTTTGAAATATGTAAGCAGAGGAGAACAGACAGAGAATTGAGATCTAATTCTTTTCTATCTCTCCAATGTATCACAATGACTTAAATCCATTTTTATAAAGATGTTAACATGGTTCCAAAGCTGTAAATACACACCTTCCTTCCATTCTTATGAGCTTCTTCAATGATTTTCTTCACTTCATCTGCATAAGCACTGGTTGGGTCTGGATGGTCTTCTCTATATTTTCCTCGGTAAGTATCTGGAATTGGTGCCTGAAAACATCAAATAATAGAGTTTCTATTGATTTGCCTCTTGCACAAAATGAGCTTGTAAAATTTGGCATTTCCCCACAAAAGCATGTTGGGAAGGTGACCATGTGGATTTAAGTGACTCTAGGTTCGTTTGTTCTTTTCCCACAGCATTTCTGAATTCGGTGAGTAATGAAATCTTTTCATTATGAACGGGAACTTGGATTAGCTCCTAGACCTTTATAAATTATGACTGCACACCTATTCACATAGGGACAAAATTCAAATCAACAGTGTGATTATATTATTGGAAAATTTTAATGAATGGGAACTGTATTAACTATTTTAGATAGAAAATAAACTAACATTTACCAATTATATAGCAAACTGAAATCATTCAGAAAACTCAAGTGTCTTAGCACTGCTTCAAGATCTTAAAATTTTGAAAGAAGCTGTTGATGATTCTCTTGAGAAAGTCTACTGATCCTTAATTAAGCCAAATGAAATTTACTGTTTGTTGAAACAAGCCAATTTAATTGGTTTATTTTACTTAATAAATCTAGGTAATATTTTAGCATAGAGCAATTTAATTTTGAGACAGTCATACACACTTAATTGAACTTTGAATTTCAAGGTGACATCAGTGATAGAAAAACTAATTAAAGACCAAAGGGCAAGAAAAACAAACCAGTAACTGTGAATAACAGCTATCACTACCAGTATACTAATTTGCCCATTGTGGTACTCATCAATGGATTGTAAGCCACATCCTCTTATTAACTGCTCTAGATCTGAGTTTCCTTTTCATTTCAGTGAAAGGGGTGGACTGGATTATCACTAGGCATTCTTCCAGTTACTAATATTCTCATTCTTGGATTCTAAAATACTTACCACATGCACAAATTCTTTCTTGACATCTTTTCCCTTTCTAAATTTATATGGACTGATCTCAATTAAAGATGTTAGGTGACCATGGTAAGCACTGAAAAGAAAAAACACCCAGTAAACTAAATTGCTCAAAGAAGATTGTTTATCTAGCATATGAAGAATAATATTACATCTCATCCAGGGAGAATCTCAATATTGGTGCCAGATTTAACAGTATGGGATCTAATTTTTCATGGCAAGACTGGCCATTTAATTTGTCCAATGCTTTTTATTCATGTAATAAATACATGGAAAGCCAAATATGTATCCTCATAAAAAATTTCTTTTTAGCCAGAAAAGAACTTAATATTTTAAAATTGTATCTGTTAACTTAGATAGTCCATATGTAAAAATATTATTTTCTATAGCTTCGTGAACAACTTCTTAAATGTATTTGATAGTTACATTTCAGTAAATTTTAAAAAAGAACACTATATCATGTAATGGGCTATGTTTCTGTTTGGGATGATTTCCAAAGGATGTCCAGTTGCATATATCAGGCAAATACAAGTTGATAAGGAACAGAAGAACTAAGATTGAGAGGTGATCGAGTGGCTATGAAATTCCTTTCTTTCACTTAAAATACAGGTGGCTCTGATATTCTCTTTTCTGTTTCTTGCCCAGAGATATAATTGAGAGATCTGCAAAAGACATTATAAAAGGCCCATGAAAAGATAAAGCAAAGAGGGAGCGCTTTCTTTACCATAGTTTAAACCCTGCTACAGAGCTGTGGTAATACAATTAGTATGGCCTTGGAAAAAGAGCAGGGAGACGACTAGGACAGAAGGTGACCTCAGAGATACATCCACACAGAAATGGTCACACTGGGACTCCAGGAGGATTCAATATGAGGAGTAATTATTAAAACAAAAAAGACTATCTTTGTGACCTGGGAGTTGAGAAAGAGATATTAATAACACTAAGAAAACACAAAGCACAAGATGAAAATTTTATCTATTTGATCAAAATTAAAGATTTCTGTGGAAGAATTGCAATGACAAAGTTAAAAGACATATGATAGATAGGAAAAAACATATCTGAAATGTCTCAGATTAATTCCCAAAATTAATTTTGCCATATATTAGGATCACTTGGGGAATTTTAAAACAATACTGTTCTCTAGAATCTGCCTCTAGAGATTCTCTTTCATTGGTCGGGCATGGAGCCTGACATTGGTATTAAAAAAAGAAAATCCCCAGGTAATTTTAAAACACAGTCAAGATTTAGATCCTCTGATCTAACATATAAGCAACTGCATACCATCAGGAAAAGGGTGGAATCCCAATAAAAAAAATGGGCAAAGAATATGAACAGTAATTTTCAGAAGAGAATTCACAAAGGCATAAGTATATAAAGAGACACTCAAACTCATAATTAGAAAATTGCAAATTGTTTTAAACTTCAGAGTCATTTTATACCTATTAAACGGGCAAACATCAGAAAAAAAATTAGAAAGCAGAATAGGTTTTGTTGAAGATATGGAAAAATGGAAAATTTCATGCATTGTGTAGTGTTGCAACCATTTTTGGAGGTGGATCTGGCAGTATTTAGTAAATCAGCAATGTGTATAGTACCCCTATGGTCTAGCAATCCTGTTTCTGCACATTTATTCCTAAGAAATTCTTGGAAAGGTCCGTAGGGCACATGTACAAGGATGCCCACTGCAGCGCTGTCTGTGGTAGCTGGGGGTAAAGGGCATTCACAGTGCCCATCTCTGGGGGGAACAATGTGCAACAGTTCTAGCTGGGCTGTCCCCCATGACAGCCACACCCACATGCAGCTATTGAGCACTTGGAGTGCTGCTAGTCTGAATGGAGATGTGCTGTAAGTGTAAGACACACATTGGATTTTAAAGACAATACCAAGAGAGAGCGAGAGAGAGTGCTCAATGTCTTTCATAATGATCACCTGTTGAAATGATATGTCGGGTATAATGGCTAATAGAAAATTGTAAATTCCCTATGTGGCTCAAATTATATTTCTACCGGACAGCACTGAATTAGAATAGATGTACGGCCATCAACATGGAATCTTGAAACAGTGCTGATGGAAAAAAGTCAGAATCAGAAAGAGATCTATAGCAATGTTTGCAAAAGTAAAACAGAAGCACATAAAATAATATACATTTTACAAAAACAAAAGATATACATTAGATGTATGAGAATAGTTGTCTATAAGTGGGGAGGAATGGGAATAAAATAGAACAAAAAAATCAACTGTGGTAGCCACCCTGCCCCCAAGATGCCTCAGAACTAAAGAATACGTTACATGGCAAAGGGGACTTTGCAGATGTGGTTGAATTAAGGATCGTGAGGGAGAGATAATCCCGGAGGGCCCAATGTAATCACAAGTCTTTGTAAGTGAAAGGGGCCAGGGGGATGGTGTTCAGAAACATGGGAGGTGACGTGGGGATGCAAGCAGAGGCTGCTGTAATGCAAAGGCCGGCTCTGAAGATGAAGGAAGGGACCATGAGCCGAGGAATGCAGGCAGCCCCTAGAAGCTGCACAAAGCAAGGAACGGATTCTCCCCTAAAGCCTCCAGAGGAAGCCAGCCCTGCTGACACCTTGATTTTCGCCCTGTGGGAACCATTTGGACTCTGTCATACAGAGCTGTAAGAGAATATATTTGTGTTACTTAAGCCACTAAGTTAGTGGTCATGTGTTACAGCAACAATAGAAAACCAATGCACCAACCAACATAGAATGGGAAAGGCCTACAGAGAGCAAGAAATAAGGTGCATGTGCAATTCAACCCTCTGTGTCGAAGTGGGGGGTGGAGAGGTAGGAAACAATTTAAAAGAAGAAAAAAAATCTCCTTAGTAAAGGTTGAAGCTGTTGGATTGCTTGTTTAAAATGTAATACATTTACATTTGGGCGGTAAAATTAAATAGTGATCATTAATAGTCATTAACTTTTACCTGGCTCCTTGTTTTCTTTAAAATTTGCTCTAAATGATTATCTTTTAAATTAATTACAGTGCATAATCACAACAGTGAAGTGAACGCTTGGACTTTTAAGAAACTAATTGTATTTTTACTTTGAAAAAGATTTATACATAAAGTGGCCCAATAAATAGTTAATGTGTGAAAAGTAAGCCCAGATTCATGCAAGCCCATGAGACCATAAGCACAGCACCCAATAGAGCCTCCAGTTTGTAGGTACTTAGAAGGGAATAAGTCTCCTGCAGGCCTGGACTGGCCTTGATGCCCTAATACAAGTAAAAACCACTGTGCCACACACCCAGCCTCCTCTACATGTGTTTATGGTATTTGTATGGACAGGGCCAATACGATTTTGTCTCTAAAGGAGCTTCTTGCTTAGAAATCTTGCGTCCAAGACTTACTGGTCAAGAGTGATCACATCTTGGTGGCCCCTGAACTGCCGAGCCAGGCGTAAGGCTAAGTCATTGGCTTCAGATCTATAAGACAACATAGAGGGAACAATGTCAAATAAACTCTTTTTAAAAATATTTCAAAATTTGAATTAAAAAGTTGTAAGATTCTAATTGCAGTAGTTTTCCTTATCTGAGGGGCATGCGTTCCAAGACTCCCAGCAGATGTATGAAACCGTGGATAGTACCAAATCCCATATACACCATTTTCCTCCTATATACACATATCTATGAGAGTTTAATTTATAAGTTAGGCACAGTAAGAGATTAACAACAATAACTAACAATCAAATAGAACAATTATAACAATATACTGTAATGAAAGTTCTGTGAATGTGATCTCTCTCTCTCTCTCTACTGGAACTCATGTTTTAACTCAAAGGAAGCACTTTTCAGCTTCTCTTTGCATATCCAAACTATCAGCACCACTCTTTGTGCTTTGGGGCCATTATTCAGTAAAATCAGTGCTCCTTGACACTGTGACAGCGTGGGGGATCACTGAGGGGCACTAAGTGACTAGTGGGCGGGGGATGCGTACACTGTGGATACACTGGAAAAAGGAATGAGTCACGTCCCAGGCAGGACAGAGCCAGATGGCACGAGATTTCATCATGTTACTCAGAATGGCCCGTGTTTTCAGACCACGATTGGCCATGGGTAACTGAAACCGGAAAAAGAGAAATCTTGAAATAAGGGGTGGGGAACATTGTATTCAGAAATGTATTAAGAAATAAGTTGAGCCAAACCGGTTTGGCTCAGTGGATAGAGCGTCGGCCTGCGGACTGAAAGGTCCCAGGTTCGATTCCGGTCAAGGGCATGTACCTTGGTTGCGGGCACATCCCCAATAGGAGGTGTGCAGGAGGCAGCTGGTCGATGTTTCTCTCTCATCGATGTTTCTAACTCTCTATCTCTCTCCCTTCCTCTCTGTAAAAAATCAATAAAAAATATATTTTAAAAAAAGAAATAAGTTGAACTCCTCTCCTTCACCTTTGATCTTGCCCATCCAACAATATCCTGCTAATAAAGTTCCTCAGGTGTCTTCAATACAGAATGAGACACAGAAGAAACAGTACAAATGAGGGATATGCTGCCCATTTCACAGGCTAGCGCAGTTCAGCCACATCAGTAGGTGATTAACTTTGAGGACATTCAGAAGCCTGATCTCCCTGGGAGGAATGGGAGTGTGGGGGCCCATTATTCTTGGCCACTAAAGTCTGTTGTTCTGGCCCACTATTTAATTAATTTCTTATCTATAAGATGAAGGTCATAATTTTTCAACCTGGTTCAGAGAGTCTAACTATACTACTCAGACACAGGGGAAGAATATAATCACTTGTGCAATGCTGTCTATGCCAGACATCATGGTGTGTGTTTTGCTTGTATTTAATTATTCTAACAGGCTAGTATTGTCATCTCCTTTTTATAAACGAGGAAACAGCCTCAGAGAGCATAAGTGACCAGAATGAGTTCTCACAGCTAATAAGAAGTAGAGTCAGGTTTCAGACTGAAGCCTGTTTAACTTCAAGATTATTCTGTGTACTATCCCAGGCTCTATCGCCTCCAGTTTTTGGGGACAGCCTTCTTTTTCTTCTTTTTTTAAAAAAATATTTTTTATTTATTTCAGAGAGAAAGGGATAGGGAGAGAGAGATAGAAACATCAATGATGATACAGAATCATTGATTGGCTGCCTCCTGCACACCCCTTACTGGGGATCAAGCCCACAAACCAGGCATGTCCCCTTGACAGGAATCAAACCTGGGACCTTTTGGTCCACAGGCCAACACTCCATCCATTGAGCCAAACTGGCTAAGGTGGGAACAGCCTTCTTTGAGGACAGTGTTCTCTGGGGCTAATCCCTCTCTGGTGGTATAGGATTATTTGTCAGTAAAAGTCAATTATGATATTTAGTTTATTAAAAGCAAGAATGCTTTATAACAACCTATCTTAATTCCTTTTTATCCAGTGCTTTTAAAAAATGTTTTATTGATTTTAGAGAGAGAGAAAGAGAGAGAGAGAGAGGAATATCAATGTGATAGAGAAACGTCGATCAGTTGTCTCCTGCACGCATCCAACTGGTGATTAAACCCGAAACCCGGGCATGCGCCCTGACCAGGAATCAAACTGGCAACCTTTTGGGGCACAGGATGATGCTCAACTGAGACACCCCGCTCAGGGTTAATTATCTTATTTATTTACAAAGAAAAAAGAATGATCTTCTGGTTTAAAATTTGCTACTGAAATATCTCGTTGAGAAGAGAAAAATGAATTATGGAATCATATAATTAAACATGTACAGAATTTCTAATAGCTAATTTTAACATATATAAATCATTTAAAAATTTAAGTTTATGCTGAATATACAAGTTTCCTCCCAATATAACATTGCATTGTGAGCTTTTCACATGTCATTAGGCATGTAATTTCAAAACATACTTTTTTGTGTGTGTTAATCCTCACCCAAGAATATTTTTTCTCCATTGATTTTTTTAGAGAGAGTGGAAGGGAAGGGAGAGACAGAGAGAGAGAAACATCAATGTGAGAGAGACACATCAACTGGTTGCCTTGCATACTCGCCCCGATGGGGGCCAGGGATCCAGCCTGCAACCCAGTTACATGCCATTGACCAAAATCAAACCCAAGACCCTTCAGTCTGCAGGCTGATGCTTTAACCACTGAACAACACTGGCTAGCTCAAAACACACTTTCAATGTCTGCACAATATTCCAGAATAGATATGTAAGAATTTGAATTTACAGAATTTGAAAGTTGGAATGTATCTATTCACCTTAATTTTTTCTTCCTTTCCATTGTGTGTGTGTTGTGGAAATATGTTCTTGTGCCTAAGAAAACAAATCAATCACAAATCTTATGAAAGCCCTGGCTAGGTAGCTCAGTGGGTGGGAGCACAGACCTGTACACCGAAAAGGTTGCAGGTGTGGTCCCTGGGTGGGTTGTGTAGGGAAAGCAACCAATCAATGTTTCTCTCTCACATTGATTTTTCCCTCTCCCTCTTTCTCCCTTCCTCTCTCTCCAAAATCAGTAAACATATCAACAGGTGAGGATTTTAAAAAATCTTACAAAAGTAATAGCTTGTTCAGTAGAGTTCTTTCTTTGATAAATTTCATCATTCATGCTTTGAAAGGACTAAGCTTGTGGGTTCTTTAGCTACTTACTCTACTGCTGGGAGAGATGAGTGTCATTTGACGAGTTAGGTTTTCTCACATGAGCACCAGACCTGAATATTTTTTGCAATGAATGGTCTACGTATCAACCCTTTTGGGATACTTAAACGGATGCCTTCCCATCTTTCACCAGGAAAGCCATGGCAATAAAAAGTTGAGTGGCATGCACATGAACCATCGGACTGTTGTTATAGGCTGTGCTCAGGAGCCTGGTAACAGGCTGTCCGGTGCCGTATCTACAACAGGCTCATGGAGGAAAGCACAGGAACCAGACTGGTCGGGTCCCCAGTGTATGGTCATCTAGTAAACGGCAAGAATGTCGGCAAACCCTGAAAGATCTGTGCTCCACCACGAAAAGGGTTGTGCGAGAGAGCAAACAGAGAGATGGCTGGGAATGGGATGGATGGGAAGCCTAGAGACATACCCTGAGTTTGTAAAGTAGCACACAGAGAGCTTCTCCGGCAGGGTCGCGCAGAGGCGCTTTGCGTACTCCACAATGTTGTCGTGGAGGAATCGAGAATTTGTATTTAGCAGTTCCATCTGCTTCATGGCAGCTTTGACCACTTCCGGGTGACAGTGTCCCACTAAAATGTAGGAGACAAAAGCCAAAGAAAGAAGTTACAACCCTAAATGCCTGGCCAGTGAGGGGGATTAAGCAAGAAAACAAAGCAAACATCGAGCTCCTTTCTGTTCCACATGTTGCTGCAACTTTTCTCTGCTGGGACTACTGGCCCCCGTTCAGCAAAGGAACTGCAGCTTCTGGAACTCCTGGGGCAAATACTAATGGTGCCACGTCTGCCTTACTCCATGAAGGCACCCTCCAGACACAACCAGGCAGGGCAGTTACCATGGGCGACGTTGTTGATGCAGTCCAGGTACTGTTCCCCTTTCTCGTCAAACATGTACTGCCGCTGGGCTCGCACTATTTTGATGGGGTCCGCAGCAAAGAAGATTTTGCAGGACGGCCTAGAAATAATGAAAGGGAACATTCTGGTCTGCTAGGACTGCTCAGTGTTTTTCCTTCTCAATGAAGGTCATGGTAAGTGGAAAATTACAATTACATCAAGAAAAGGGAAAACACAACCTGGGTGACAAACTTTAAAAAAAAAAAAAATTCATATCAGCCTGGAACCTTTTATCTTCATCCCGCATTCACGACACTGCTCACATCTCTTATTGTTGTATTAAATTTGCCACGATTGGACAATACTATTTAAAGGGACACAGGTCAATTCCCATTGCTCTAGTTACATGAACCGATAACTAATTTTCCTTTGGGAAATTTTGTTCTACCAGGGGAAAAAACTCCACCAAACTTTTTTTTGTTTGTTTTTTTTAAGGCTTATTATGAGTCAGGAACTGACAGATATTACAAATATTATCTCATTTAACCCTCCCAACAATGATATGAAATAGGGGCTATTATTGTTCTCCTTTTTATAGGTGAGGAAACTGGGGCACAGAGAAATGAAGACATTTGATCAAGGCTACACAGCTAGTAAGAGAGAAAATCAGAATTTGAAAGTACGTAGACTGTCTTACGCCATAGCCCCAGTTAGCGCTTGCTTTCTCTCTCCCCCCTTCTGACCTAATTTATACGACAAATAAACAGCGCTAAAGGCTATTCTAACCCTTTAATCCACTCTTTTGAGCATAAAAAAGTCACCAACATTTTTTGTTATTTGGGAATGTCTGCAGTATAAATGTTAGCAACATAGCAACAAGACCGGGTTTCTGACCTTGGTTCTATGGACCCTTAGAAATGAAAACTGAATATATTATTTTATTTTGGTGATTTTGCATGCAAAAAATGCCCCCAAGCCCCCACACATTAAAGGTAGTCTGCAGGCTATTTAAATACCTATATATTAAGTTGACAGGCATCTCTTTAGAAAGTATTTTCATTATTGCGAATAGGTCATCTGAAGTTTTAACACTGCCTACGCTAAGTAAACCAGTATGTGATGTGAATTTCTTATCGGTTCATGCTCAGCTGTTAGTTTATGCTAAGAGTTAAAATCCAAAGAAAACCTTTGTTATGAATGAGAGCTGGAAACTGCAGACTTCACCTTCCCTTGTTATAATGTATTTTCCACCTTGCCCTTCAGACTTTGGTAAAATTCTCCAGTCAGTTCATGGCTAAACGCCGTCTATCACAGAATTTGTTCTGCTCATGTCAGAAATCATTAGGTTTTCATTGGACCCTAACTATATAGGACTGAAAACTAACAGAATGGAGTGGTGATTGGGAAAAGGGAAAGGGGTGACCAGGGAAGGAGGAATCTACTTTGCTTGTACAGTGGGGCTAACCGGCCTCCGAAGTCATTCAGAAACTCCCCGGGGTTGGTATCAGGGGCCTCCGTATGACAAACTGCCTAGCACAGTGGTTCTCAACCTTCCTAACGCCGGGACCCTTTAATACAGTTCCTCCTGTTGTGGTGACCCCCAACCACAAAATTATTTTCGTTGCTACATCATAACTGTAATTTTGCTACTGTTATGAATGGTAATGTAAATATCTGATATGCAGGATGTATTTTCATTGTTACAAATTGAACATAATTAAAGCATAGTGATTAATCACAAAAACAATATGTAATTATATATGTGTTTTCCGATGGTCTTAGGCGACCCCTGTGAAAGGGTCGTTCATCCCCAAAGGGGTCGCGACCCACAGGTTGAGAACTGCTGGCCTAGCACTTCTCGGAAGAGGGCCCTGGTTCTGTTCTTCCTTGGGTCCCCCAGGCCTCTCTCCACCCAGCCCGCTGCAGCGCTTGCTAATTACTTGTAATGATCGCAGACCCTTGATTTTACAGGATCCAGCGCTTCGAATAGCCACAATCATCGTTCGTTTTTGCATGTACCTTAAAAGACAGTCACACAAACAAAAACAACAACAAAAGCAGATCACACTTATTTAATATCATTTGCTCGCTCGTGTGCAGCAGGATGTTATTCCTATTCTTCACAGAAGAGGAAATTTGACAGAGGTCACACAGGTAACAGGACACCCTGCTAGGATTGGAGCCCCGGTCCGACCACGTTCACCAGTCATCGCCAAGTGGTTTGCAGCGCGGGCAGCACCAGCGCACTCGGGAGAGTGCACCGCAGCTTTGAACTGAACTGTAAGTAGCCACGCACCCTTAGCACGGCCGCTTCAAAGTTCTCCACTGGCTGGGTTAACCCTCTGCCTCTGAACCGAGCGCGCAATAAGAAAAAGCTCACTTTAACAAGCTGTCAGAATTAGTTTGTTTTCATAATCGTGGTCAAAATAAATATTTCTGAGTTCACAGTTTTGAAAACCTTTCGAGTTGAGTTGGTGGGAGTGGAGGAGAGGTGCGCTTCTTCCTCCCAGCGCCCGTCCCGGGAATGGTGTTCCAGGGCCATCGCCCCTCCCGGGGAACTCCTCCGGCGGCCCGCGACCCGCGCCCGGCTCCCCGGGCTGCAGAGCCGGGACTGCGCGGGGAGGAGGGAGGCGCCCGGGCGGGAGGGGGCGCCCTGCGCAGGTGCGCGGGCGGCGGGCTCGCACGGGTCTAGCAGCCGCTTTAGCGGAGCTTGGGGCGCGCTCCTGGCTGCCCGCTCCCTGCCAGGCTCGGCTCTCGGTCCCCAGCTCTCATGATTTCTCCCTCTCTGCGCCGTCCATGGGGACCGGGGAGCCCTTACCCGATGTGCTTCTTCCTCAACGCCAGGGTGTCCTGCTTGCTGTACAGCTCGCACATGGTGGCGGGCGGCCGGGCGCTCCCAGGGGTTCCCCTCTCCTGTCTGCGCGCCTCCTCACAAGTCAGCGCACTGCCTCACCGGCGGGTCTTTCCTCCCGTTTCCCCGCCTTGGGTGTCCTTGCCCTGGGCTTCGGAGGTCAATGGTGGCATCAACTAGCTAGGGTCATCTCCTTTTAAATCTTGCCCTGCATTTACCCTTCCCCAAGCCCCACCCCCCTCCGCCTGGTGCCTGCTTGGCAAGTCACCGGGCGATCCACTCATTCGCCACCCATCTCCTCCCGCAGTCTAACTGGCTCCAGTTTCTGCCCTGTTGATTCTCACCTCCCCTCCCCATCCCTGCTTCTTCGGACTCGCCTTTTATTTCCCTAACCTTGCCTTCGCCTTTCTTCCTCCTCTGCCTGTGAATTCCCCTCCTTCCTGCTTTCGTGTGTGTGTGTGTGTGTGTGTGTGTGTGTGTGTGTGTGTGTCTCATTATTTTCTCTCCTTTTCTTTCTTTTTTTTTTTTGTGGGGGAGAGAGAGAGAAACATTGATTTGTTGTTCCTGACCAGGGATCGAACCTTGACCTTGGCTTACCAGGAGGTCACTCTAACCAACTGAGCTACTAGGCCAGGCTCTCATTATTTTCTTGTAAATATTCAAAGGCAGGCACTCTTTGGAGATATAAAGACTGAACAGTTGTCTCCATTCTCGCACTGAGAGTATTCCATTACCATAACCTACCGGAACTCAAGGAAAGTAACAAGTCCGGGTATGGGAGCACCAAAAATAGACATGCTCCTCCTTTGACCCCTAACCCACCAGTCCCTCTTACCTACAACAGACGGGAAGATTCATGATATGAAGACATTCATGATTCTTGTAGAGCTTCATAGCCAAACACAGCTTCTTTTTTAAAAAAAAATTCTCACCTGAGGATATGTATATATATATATATATAGAGAGAGAGAGAGAGAGAGAGAGAAATAGAGAGAGAAATAGGAATGTGACAGAGAACAATGGATCAGTTGCCCCAACTGGGAATTGAACCCACAACCTAGGTATGTTCCCTGACTGGGAATTGAACCCGCAACCTTTTGGTGTATGCTGCAACCAACTGAGCCACTCAGCCAGGGCAAACACAGTTTCTTCCTTCAGGCATTCATACCACAGCTGAAGATCAAAGATATTATCACACTGTTCCTCACATGACAATGCACCCTTTTCAATATCCTGAATAAAATGACAATGCTTTATAGTAGGGAAAAAAAGTAACAAGTTGCATGCCCTAAGGATAAATGACAGACTCAGCCTGGTATTTACTGGGAAAAGCATAGTATTTCAAACATCTGCTTTAACAATAACAGCACTTCTGCTTTTTTTAGTACTATACAGATTGCAAGACATTCACACGATTTATCTGGTTCAATCTGAGAAACAATGCTGAGAGGTGTCATCCCATTTAGCATATGGGAAAAGTGAGGTTGTTCCCTGTTCTATGATTATCGGTCAATCTGGTAGTGAAGTTGGAATTCATTCCTAGGTTTCTTGACTTCTCTTAGGTTGATCTTTGCCCACTGATTAAGTTTGAAGTTAAATATGTGGACAGAAGTAACCCTAATTAACTATAACATTAAATCATAAATTATTTTAAGAACTAGAGATAATCTGGTTTAACCACTCTGTTCTATAGATAAAGAACAGTGAGGCAAAGGTAAAGTCTTATTTAAGATCACATAACTATTTAGCCATAGAATTTAGGTCATTTCATTCTTTCTGTGATTTGAAAGGCAACAGAGAAAGCCTAATTTATGATAATAGCACACTTAATAAATGTTTGAAAATGACCTTTTTCTTTATTTATTTACTAGAGGCCCAGTGCATGAAATTTGTGCACTCGTGGGGGGGGGGGGTGGTGGAGCGGGGGGTCCCTCAGCCTGACCTGCACCCTCTTGCAGTCTGGGACCCCTCGGGAGATGTCTGACTGACCCCTTGGGGAGCAGGCCTAAGCCAGCAGTTGGACATCCTTAGTGCTGCTGTAGAGGCGGGAGAGGCTCCTGCCACCACAGCTGCACTTGCCAGCCATGAACCTGGCTTCTGGCTGACCACCAGGGGGCAGCTCCTGCCTTGAGCATCTGCCCCCTGGTGGTCAGTGTGCGTCATAGTGACCTGTCTTTCTGCAGTTCTGTCGATTTGCGTATTAGCCTTTTATTATATAGGATTTTTATTTTTATAGTTTACATTCATTGTTATTTTGTATTGGTTTCATGTGTACAGTTTAGTGGTTAGACAATCATATAATTTACAAAGTGTTCCCCCAGATATTACCAGTACTCACCTGACACCCTGCTTAATTATCACAATATTAATGACTGACTGTATTCTCTAGGCTGTACTTTACATTCCTGCGACTATTTTGTAACTACCTATTTGTACTTAATCCCTACACCTCTTTCATGCATTCTCCTTAACCCTTTTCCTATCTGGCAACCACCAGTTTGTTCTCTGTGTCTATGAGTCTGTTTCAACTTTGTTTCTTTATCTTGTTCTTTAGATTCCACATGTAAATGAAATCATATGGTATTTGCCTTTCTCTGAGTGACTTATCTAACTTAGCATAACACTCTCCAGGTTTATCCATGCAGTCACAAATGATAAGATTTCATTCTTTTAAGAAAATATATATTTTTTATTGATTTTTTACAGAGAGGAAGGGAGAAGGATAGAGAGTTAGAAACATCGATGAAAGAGAAACATAGATCAGCTGCCTCCTGCACACCCCCTACTGGGGACATGCCCGCAACCAAGGTACATGCCCTTGACCGGAATCAAACCTGGGACCCTTCAGTCCTCAGGCCGACGCTCTATCCACTGAGCCAAACTGGTTAGGGCGACTTATCTCACTTAGCATAACACCCTCCAGGTTTATCCATGCAGTCACAAATGATAAGATTTCATTCTTGTTTATGGACAGGTAATGTTTCACTGTGTATATGTACCACTGGGTAATGTTTCATTGTATATATGTCCACAACGTTTTTATTCACTCAATGACCTTTCTCTTGAATGAAAGTGTTAGTTTACATTAGCACACTGCAGAAGTAGTAGAATTGCATTGTCTAAGACAGGTGGAGAAATGGAGGCCTATGATGAGCAGCATGTTAAAAAATTCTAGGTGTCATAAATGAAGGGCAGGAGGCACTTAAGACATTGCATGAAATCCCAATTGTGTAATCTTGGTCTACTTGCATGCCTAAAAGATGTCACCAAATCCACATCTATTTCAAACCACCTAGATCTGGTGAAGTCACAGATAGTCACGCTTCCTCCATCAACCTCCAAAAGTCCTTTGTTATTCCCATTGCTTTATAATATGTTCTTTATATCATTGCTGGACAATGAGTCTTGGACTCTAGATCTGGTTCTTCCAGAAACTATCTGGGCTTCTTAACCTTTGGAGGCCAAATGTCTTTGTATTTAAAACACACACACACACACACACACATACATACAGAGAAAGAGAGAGAGAGAGAATCACTCTCTGACTCAAAGCATTACCAGTACGGCTTAAAAGAGATGATGACTGTAGAATGTGTCAGGATTATTTTGACCTCAATGCTCCTGTTTTCTTGGTCCTTTCATTTACTTACTAGAGGCTCAGTGCACAAATTCGTGTACAGGTGGGGTCTTTCGGCCTGGCCAGCGATTGGGGTCAATTGGTGCTGGCCCACCAGCGGGGGAAGGGGGCAGGTCCCCTTGGGTGGTTGGCCAGCTGTGGGAGGTTGGCTATGGGAGTGCATTGACCACCAGGGGGCAGCTCCTGCGTTTAGTGTCTGCCCCCTGGTGGTCAGTGTACATCATAGTGACCTGTTGACAGGTTGTAACAGTCATATATATATATATATATATATGTATATTTTCATCTCATCTCTCAGCAGAGCTGACCACGTCTTTACTCTTGAAACATTTTCTCTTGATTTCTTGAGAGCACCACACTTTTTCTGATTTTCCTCTTTTCTCACTCAATATTTACATGTTGGTATATCTGAAGGTGGGGTTCTGGACCCTTTCATTTCCCTGCACTCTTTCCCAAGGTGATTCACAATGATTCCCTTGGATTTAGAACAATCACAGTGCCAAATTTACATCTCCCCCTACGCCTTTCTTCCCAGTTCCAGACTCCCAATCCAATTCCTTTCCTGACATCTCCACTTAAAAGTCTCATAAATACCTCAGACTCACTGAGTCTAGAATGGAAGCTTTGATCCCACCCCCAAAACTATTGCCTCCAATAAGCCTCCCATCACTGGGCATTAGTCGCTCATTTAAAACATACTGAATGTTCACTGTATGTCATTGAATGTTCCAGTTGCTGGAGAAAAACAGTGAACTAGGCTGAATAGACCTGCACTGCCCAGTACATAGCCACCATCACAGGTGATTATTAAGAACTTGAAATGTGGCTAGTCTGAATGGAGATGTGCTGTCAGTGTAAAATACAGATCATATTTTGAAGACTTCATACAAAAAAGTTTAAAAAATATTTTATTAATATTTATATAATTTGTCCAAATAATATTTTGAAAATATTGGATTATGTAAAATATATCATTAAAATTGATTTTACTGCCCTTTTAATGTGGCTACTGGCAAATTTAAAATTACATATGTGGTTTGCATTACTTTTATATTGGACAGCATGGACAGAAAAACAAGTAAACAAATAAATAAATGAGATAATGGCTTAAGTTGCTTTAATTGTGGTAGGAGCCTGGAAGGAAATAAACTGAGGGAAATGATCCTAAGTTAGAAACCTAAGAGTCCTGAGTAATTCCTATCTTTTTCTCAACTCCATTCCCATGTCAAATTATTTTTAAGCCCAGTGAACCCCACTTCAAGACACATTTCAAGTCTATCTGCCTACTACCCATTCTTTTTTCCCCCCAATATATTTTATTGATTTTTTTACAGAGAGGAAGGGAGAGGGATACAGAGTTAGAAACATCGATGAGAGAGAAACATCGACCAGCTGCCTCCTGCACACCTCCTACTGGGGATGTGCCCGCAACCAAGGTACATGCCCTTGACCGGAATTGAACCTGGGACCTTTCAGTCCGCAGGCCGACGCTCTATCCACTGAGCCAAACCGGTTAGGGCTACCCATTCTGCTACCACTTTGTAAGCCTTCTGCCTCTCACCCAAGACTCATACAAAACACTCTGTAACTTGTTTCCTTGCTTCCCCTTTCCACTCTATGCAGCCCGATCAAGTCCTCTCCATCCCTAAAACTCACAGTGACCTCCAGCTTTCTTCTCCAGCTCATTTTGGGCCCCTCCCTGCCAACCCAGACTGCACACACACAACCATACTGCTCTCCCTTGTCCTCAATCACTTCAAGGACTTTGTATTTGCTTCATTTTCGGTTGAATTGTTCCAGACAGCCTCTGAAAGGTCATTCTTGACTACTCTGTCTCAGTAGTTCTCAATTAATTAAAAAACAACAACAAACCAGTCCTACCCTGTTCCTCTGTCTTCATTCTCTCTTCTGGTCTTTATCTGTCTTGTTCATCAGTGAACCCAGCACAGCTCTTGGCATATGGTAGACTGATAAATAGTTGTTGACTGACTGAAAGGGGAAACACATTCTAAGACTTACTACCTTGTTTTGAAGATAAAAGTTCTTATGAACCATATAGCCCTTGAAACTCTTGCCTCTACTTATGTGATGACTGTCACTTACCTTATAACCATTTTTTTTTAGAGAGAGATGTTTGACGCATTATCTTTTATGAGAAAGCAAATTACTATTGCATAAAAGCCCACTTCCCATTGTTTAACTTATTTCACAATGTGGAACAAACAATTTTATCTAAGTACCAAGGACAGTCTTTAAGCAAAGAACAGACACAATAGCATGGAAATAAAGATGGATAAAAATTGACAGGTCACCTTCTACAATGCTTTGTAAAAAACAAAATCTAAAGCATTTTTGGTACATTTTCTCACGAACCTCTCCATTGTATGACTGCATGGTAGGAATGGGCACTGGAGGGCCTTTTCTCCCCAGAAGCTGATGTTAGCTCAGTTTTGCTCCTGACTCTACTGATTGGCTCACCCTATTGAGTTTTTTCTGACCCGAAGTTCACAGATTTCTCAACTATCTGGGCTTGGCCAGACGGACCATACTTGTGCATGACTGAAATGAAATGGCATGGCTCACACTAGCTTGGGACAGTAAGACTTCTACCAATAATCCCATGAGAAGAGTCTGAATGGCAGGTTTAGTGTTCTTGTCAGTGAGAAACATGCAAAGGTGAGTGAACTGTATGTTCCAACAACACAGATGCTCCAGCTTATCATTGTGGGGTCCAGAACGAGTCACCCAAGATGTGCCTCTGTGGTATGCAGATTGTTTTGAGCTAAAGGTAACTTTAGCCACAGGCTCAGGAGAAACTTCTGTCCCCTACTCTTAATTGATTGGAAGAATTTGAATCAGAGGCCTTTCTCATAAGAGATTATCAGCAATGACCTTCTTCACCCACCTATATGGCAGGACAAACTTCTATTTCCTAAAGGTATTCTCTTCTTTTCATCCTGCAATGACCTTTGAAGTCCCCAACACATCTTACCTCTTCCCTATCTCAAGAGGTCATATACAGGGCAGGCAAAGGTAGGCTTACAGTTGTGAGTATGTGGAACAGAGTTTATTCTTATACTAGTGGCCTGGTGCATGAAATTTGTGCACATTAAAAAGGGATTAATTAGAGGAAATATTTTAATATTGCTATTTGCCCTTTCTCTATAATAGAAGTGTCAGAGATGAAAGAAAATTAGTGAAATGTATATGAAAATTTTCCTCCTGTCTGAGTCTGGGGTGCGCTGCAGGACCCAGAATCAAGTCCCCGCCCACCTGTGGCACCTCAAAATCACGTGAGACCCAGACCCAGCTGGCCCCACCCCCCATTGGGCAAGATCCAGACCCGGCCAGCCCCACCCTTGTCAAGCCCCACCGTGCAGGAGAACACAGCCTCAGGTTCCCCATCAAGACCTGCAGGGTGGGGGACGCAGCCTCAGGTCCCCTGTCAAGCCCTGCTGGGCAGGGGGTGTGGCCTCAGATCCCTGCTGATTTCTTATTAAAGCTTGTTACGGAAACCCCACCTCCACTGTGGGCACCACCATCTTTGTGATGGTGTGACGGTCAATTTGCATATTCCCTCTTTATTAGATAGGATTATTATTTATTTATTGTATTATTTTCCATATGAACAACTGTAACCTACTTTTTCCCCACCCTGAATACTCATGTTACCTTTTCATCTCCAAACCTTTCCTGCATGTGGGTCTCTGACTCTCTCATATGTTTGCGGGGTTCCCATACATATGTATGTATTAAGCTTGGTTCTGTTCTCTTGCTAATCTGTCTCATACCTATTTGATTATTAGACCAGCCAAAAGAACTTTGAGGGTAGAGGAAAGTATGTTCCTCTCCCACATTATACAATACTCAAGACAGAATGGGGGGATTTGATTAGTTCCTCACTATTTCCTGTTACCTTATCCTGCCCTGACCTACCCTACCTCTCACGGGGACTTGCCTGTTCTGAAAACCACACACCATCTGGGAAAAATGCTGGGTGTGATGCTTTGCTAACATGACACACGATACCAGAGAGGGTCTCCTTTGTCCCTGACAGACCTTGCATGAGAGTGCAGATCACACATCTTAACTTCCCCCAGGAGTCCACACTCACTGATGTCAGCTTGTGCATATAACTACTCACTCAGCTCCTCATTCACATCGGGAGGAGCCTGACAGGCCTTCCCATCCCTGGGAGCCCAAAACTACTTTAAAGGAGCCATTCGACTACACATGATATGTGAGTATGTGTCCCTGCTGTAAACCAATGGCACATTAGGATTGTATGTACCTACTCCTCTCCTCCCTCCATCCTGAATTTCCCCCCAAAACAGTCCACAGGAGTCTTCCAGATTTGTGTTTGTGTGTGGTGGGGCATAGGAATGGGGGGCTTCTTAGGGGAGGGGGTTGTGGTGGTGGAATAAGGTTATATTTTAAATACCCTAGACTCATCTCAGTTATGACTGGAACTGTTACCTGCAAGGTGAGGAGACCTTGGTTCTTGTCTTTTTGAGGGAAAGATTTCAATCAAGAGACAAAGTACTGTAATGCAAGCAAGAATTTATTGACCTCAGACAAAACGTACTCAGGACAGTGAAACAAGGAAAGGCACAGAAGAAGCAACAGGAGAGCCTAGGCTGGGCTGCTTTGGCTCACTGGGAAGTCAGAGCAAGAGGGGCCTTGGAGACAGGATCAGGGGATTAGCCTGGGATGAGCTGCTGCTGCCCACTGCTCTCCTGGTTGCAAGTCTCATGAGGTCCCTTGGAGTTTAGGAGATGTGTGCCTGTAGGGGAATGAGAGGGGAAGGGAATGGCATGAGTGTGCTCCCTGAAGGGAGAGTGCTCTGGGATCTTGGTTTTCAGGGATTTTAAAGGCTGGGTATTTAGGGGAGGTATTAGGGGAGGATCAAGAGAATATTCATCAGCTTTATGCTTTTGTGCCAAAATGAGATTTATTCTCTTAATTTGTCTGTTCTTGGGTGGTTAGCAAATGGCACTAATTGTATTTCTATTAACAGTCTCCCTGAGTAGGGTGATTTAAGCTATTTACCCTCTGGCTAGGGAGAAGAACTGCAAACCATTTACTCTTAAGTGTCCCTGGTTTAGGAAAGATGGGATTTACTAGGTGGCTGCAAACTACTGCTTAACTATCTGTCTTAGTTTCCCTATTCCACTTGTCCTGGGATTTTCCTAGCTTCTTGCTGTCCTGTAGCAACAGTGCACAACCGTTATCTGTAAGGTACTATGGTCAAAGTACCTTAGTATGCTGGGCATGCCGTGAAAAACAAAATTGTAGAAAGAAGAAGAAAAAAAAGATTTGAGATTTCTGCCTTTGGGAAACTTACATTGTTGTGGGGTCAGACAAAACATGTAAACAAAAATGAAAACACTGAGGATTACTAAGACATCATAAGTGAAAAGGGTCAGATAAATTTATTGCTGTGGTCAATGAATTCTTGCTTTTCTACACGTTATCGCTTCCTTGAGAACTTTCCTTCAAGAGGCTAAGAAGTGAGGTCTCATCGTCTCACTGGTAACACTATGCAGGAGTGGATAGTAACAGACAACATTTATTGAGCACTTACTACAAGGCAGGCACATATATTAGGTCTTTTGATCCCGATGATAACTCTGCTGTAGGAAGATCATTTGTTGGGGGCTGAATTTTGTCCCCCTAAATTTCTATGTTGAAGCTCCAATCTCTCAAACCTCAGAATGTGATTGTATTTGGGGATAGGGTCTTTAAAAAGTTAAAGTAAGATCATTAGAGTGGGCCCTGATGCAATATGACTGATGTCCTTATGAAAGGGGAGAGTAGGACAGGGATATGCATAGAGGAAAGACCATGCGAGGACACAGTGAGAAGGCAGCCATCTGAAGAAACCAACTATTACCAACACCTTGATCTCAGTCTTGGAGCCTCCAGAATTGTGAGAACATAAATCCCTGTTGTCCAAACCATCTAATCCGTGATACGTTGTTATGAAAGCCCCAGCGCACTAATATCCCATTATTATTTCCTTTATCAGATGTGAAAACTGAAGGACCAGAAGAATAAGTAGCCTCTCCAGTTAATAAGCAAAAGAGCCAGCAGTTGAGCAGTGGGAGTTCGATTCTCAGACTTGTTCTGTTTCTCACCATGCTATGCTGCCTCTCCCTGGCTAAGCTGATGGAGGAGACAACTAGACGGCAAGAAGCGTCCTTCCTACACCAACTGGATAATAGGCAATGAGGCCAAGGACAGAATCCATGTAAGGTCTTGGTATTTTCCCTGGAGACACTGGCAGAAGTTGGGGCCCAGTGACAAAGTCTCCAGTTGAACAGTTGATGGGCTGGGGAGGTGTCCCTGAGCTGTGCAGGGGTTTTCTAAAACGCAGAAGTCGGCTGTCGCTCCATTCCAAGCTCTCCATTCCAGCTGCTCCTGGCAGTGTTCTCAGCCACGGAGGGCCTGCTTCTTGTCTCCCTGACAGCTATCCACCTATTAATGTTCCAAACAACTCAGACTTCAAGGAACACACTTTTTAAAAAACACCAATTTAAATAATTTGAATGTTGGACATGTTACAGCTGAAGTGCTTTTAGTTCTAAGTAGGGAAAGCATTCGGTGAACTAAGAGTTTACACCTGGATCCTTCTCTGGTTGGGATCATGAGAAGCACAATCCCTAAGGATCAATTATGTTACAAGAGGAATGAAGGTGTGCTTCCCAGTGTACTTTGCAAGGTAGCACTGGAGAAACCTGCCTGACCAGAACCACTGGGAAGCTTGTTTAAAGCACAGATTCCCAGGCCCTGCCCCAGACCCACCGAAATGGAATCTCTACAGGAGGAGCCTGGGAATCTGTTTTTAACAAACTTCATAGATTTCTATCATCAGGCGAGTTTGAAAAACACTATAATAGGAGATAGGCTAGAGCCACAGCACACAGCATCTTTTCAACATATCTCTGCGATTCCTCTTCTAAAATACCACCATCTCTTGACTGAATGATACCAACAGCCTCTTAATTATGGCTCTAGGTCTCAAGGCTTTCTCTCAGGCCCCCTCCTGTGTCATCCTCAGAGCAGCCAGTGACATATTTACTCCAAAGCTGGATTACCCACTCTCCTGTGAATACTTCTTTCTTAAAAAAATAATATATTTTAAAATTTTTCCATTAGAGTTGAGGGACAGTATAGTTTTAGGTGCATAACCCAGCAATTGGACATTTATATAACTTACAGAGTGATCATCCCAATACATCTCATATCATCTAACACCATACATAGTTGTTACAATATTATTGACTATTAAACACTTGGAGGCTAAATAGCATGCGATTGAACAATGACTGGGTTACAAAAGAGGTCAAAGAAGAAATAAAAAACATCCTGGAAATAAATGACAATGAAAACACAACAATCCAATATCTATGGGATACAGTGAAAGCAATTCTGAGAGGGAAGTTCATAGTATTCATCCCTGCTTATGGATACTTCTTAATGATTTCCCAGTGTTCTCAGGAATAAAGTCTAGGATCCTCAACATGGCCTGCAAGCTCTGTGTCCTCTGGCCCCACCTCTTGCCTTCTCTCCATCTTGCTTGCTTATTTCAGGCCCTCAGAGCTGCCTCACCCAGGCCCGAAGCCTGAAGCTGTCTTGGCGCCCACCCTCCTCTCACCTCTCCTATTTCAGGAAGCTTCAATGATGCTATCTCATGGCGGCTCCCCACCTGCCTTCGGAAAGCAGCTCTAGCCAGCCTCCCTGTTTAGGATTTTCCTAACATTCCATGCTTTCCCTTTGTAGCATTTGTCACAACTGTAATTAATGAATAAATGTACTATGTCATTATGTGTTTAAGGCTTATTTTTCCTTCCTAGAGGAGAGATGGGCCAGAAAACTGGGTCTGCCCTTTTCCCACTCTGTCCCTAGTGACTAGTCCAGAGCCTGGCACATGGTAGCTACTCAATACATATTTTAAAAGTAAATATCAAATTGCCTAGCCAGCGTGGCTCAGTGAGCGTTGACCTAAGAACCAGGAGGCCACAGTTTGGGCACATGCCCGGGTTGTGGGTTTGATCCCCAGCGTGGGAGTATAGGAAGCAGCCAATCAATTACTCTCTTTCATCATTGATGTTTCTTTCTCTCTCTCCCACTTCCTTTCTGAAATCAATAAAAAATATTTTAAAAATAAACAAATGTCACATTTAGTAACCAGCATAGCAATCACAGTTACAAAGTACTGCCCCTCCCCATGATGGGGTTGGCGTGTGCTGGGTGCTTTCACTTCACATCTCTTCAATCTTTATACCAGCAAGGCAGACATTGTTATCTCCATTTCAGATTAGGAAAGTGAGACTCAGAAGGCCAAATGGTTTGCTCAAGGGCACGGAGCTGCATTGGGGTAGAGTCGGGACAAGATCTAAAAGTTCATGAACCTTCTATTCTGCCCAACACCTGGGCTACCTGCCATAGTTACTTATCCTCTTCTCAAATCTCCTTTCTTAGGAATTTTGTGTTTATTCTGTTCTTCACACTGCCAAGCTATGTCTGCTAACATAGGGTTAACACAGCTCCTTGCAGGTTTGGCTGAGACTGAGCCTCAGCTGCTTTTCCTGGGGAAAGTTTGAGGTTTCACAGTCAAACCACCTCCCACCTGCCCCCGTCCCACCCCCCCCACCCCCGCCCCCAAATTAAAGCCATCGATGCAGCAGCATTCAGCTGATATGTTAACTCCCTTTTACGTGAAAAAGTCCAGAAATGCAGTCAGTCTCCTTAGGGGACTAAGTACAGGACCAATGGGTGACTCTGCAAGAATAAACATGGAACACGGGAGTGCCAATGCCTCCGGGCAGGCCGCCAGGAAGCAGCCTCCCTGGGAACTGGCAGGCCTCAGGAGCCACGTGGCTGCCCAGTGCTTGGCTAGTGAGCTTCCTTTACTTTCTGGCTTGCCCCTGAGACTGGAGATACAGAGGCAGGCCTGTAGCAACCACAGTTATATAATATGTCTGATCAACTTTTTAAAAATGGAAGTAAGGCAATTATTAATTTGATATTATGTTTGATATTATACACATTTATAAAACTAAGTATACTGAGCTTTTCATGCCATTCTGGGTGTGTAGCCCTGAAACGACTCCCAGCCCATTGTTTTCTGATTCTACAGCTCTGAGGCAGGTTTTGTGGCCTGGGCTACTGCTACTGTAACAGCCAGTCTAGCCTCCTCTGGGAAGGAGAGCTACCTGGGAAGGCAAAATAGCTTGAGAAGTTTTCTGAGTCTGAAACTGTAGGCATCAGAGCAGAATCTTGGATGGGAGAGGTCACGAGACTGCAGTGCTCTGCCTGGGAAAGGGGAAGGAATTCTTGTTCTGGAGTCAGACTGCTGGGTTCAAGTCCTGGCCCCACAGTTTGCTGGCTGTATAATTTTGGGGTGTTATTCAACCTCCTCTTATGGAAAATAGAGCAGATAGTAGATTCTTGGGAGGGTCAAGTGATATGATATGGTAAAGCGCTTAGAACAGTGCCTGGCATCATTACATCAAGATTTAATGCCTGTTAGCCATTATTGTTGTGTGTGTCTATATATATATATTGACATGTCTGATCTTGGTAGGACATTAATTAATAACTTTTTCTGTTTAATTTTATAGAAATAAAGATCTGAGGATTCCCATCCTACTGATACCTCTTTTTCCTAAAGGAACTTACTACAGGAAAGTCAATCGATCACATTCATTAGTTATGAAGGTTCCTAAAAGCTTTAATCTTACCTCTCCTCATTTTATCCTGCATAAAGACCTTTGGCTAAAGGGTTCTAAAATGCTATTGATACATAAGTATATTTTATTTGAAATTGCCAATGTTCATGCTCTCCCTACAGATAGCACACACTGCTTTTAATGTTCCTTAATTTTCTCACATTAAAAATTGTTTTCCTATTGTTACTTTAAGAATTCAAATTCAGATTAGAAAATACGTTTTTATTGGTTTTAAAGAGAGAGGAGGGAGAGCGACAGAGAGATAGAAATAATCAGCTGCCTCCTGTACACCCCCTACTGGGGGTGGAGTCAGCAACCTGAGCATGTGCCCTGACCAGGAACCGAACCAGTGACCTCTTGGTTCATGGGTCTTCAATCAACCATTGAACCACACTGGCTGGACCAAGTTCAGATTTTTAATGTGATAATGAGTCAGGTCAGTAAGCCAGGACAAGTGAAATAGGGAAACTGAGATAAATAGCTAAAAAAATTGACAAAGCAATTTACAGCAGATACTGAAGGTCCCCTTTGTAGAGATACATCTAGACTTCAGTTGTATTTCAGCTTCAGACCCAGAAAAGCAGCAAAACCTGGTGGGTGACTCCAGGACCAGCTGCAATGGCTAATGACCCCCTGCCCTGGCACTGACCAATCAAAGAAGACCACAACCCTGAAGGAGCACATCTAGGAAACTGGTGAATATTCTATTGAAACCCTCCCCGGAGACCTCCCCTAAGATTCCCACCTACAACAGAGAGATAAAAGGCTTAAGACAAAGGACCCAGTGCCTGCTCTCCCTCTGGGGAGCAGCCCCCGCCATTCCTTCCCCCTTCCTGTTCCTTCACTTCTTCCCCCACAGGCATGAATCTCCTAAACTCTAAGGATCCCCATGAGACTTGCAACCAGGGGAGCAATGGGCAGCAGCAGCCTGGCCCAGGCTAATCCCCTGAACCTGTCCCCAAGGCCCCTATTCTCTGACTTCCCAGTGAGCCAAACCAGCCCAGCCTCGACTCTCCTGTTGCTTCTTCTATGCCCTTCCTTGTTTCATTGAACTGAGTGTGTTTTTGCTGTGGCTAATAAATTCTTGCTTGCACCCAGCCAGTGTTGCTCAGTGTTTGAGTGTTGACCCATGCACCGAGAGGTCACCAGTTTGATTCCCGGCTCAGCTTGCGGGTGGAAGGGGGTTGCAGGAGGCAGCCCATTGCTGTTGATGTTTCTCTCTCATTGGCGTTTCTATCTCTTCCTCTTCCTCTCTCTCAAGTCAATAAAAAGATATTAAAAAATAATCCTTGCTTGCTTTGCTGCATTTTGTCTCTTGATTGAAATCTTTCCTTCAAGAAGACAAGAACTGAGTTCTTGTTGTCTTGCCAGGAACATCATCAGTAATGTATTTCTAGCCCTTTCTCATCTAAGACATCTTTATGTAAAAGGCTCATATGCAGAACAAACTCATTTGCAAGTGTCCCAAAACTTCTGCTAAACTCCAGTCAGAATGTCCTCACTTGCTGAGAAAAGCTCGATTCAGGGCTGACATGATAGCTATGCAGGGCAATAATGACGGTAACATGAAAGCATGTTTCTTTTGTTTACCATCCATGACTTCAAGAACTGCTGCATTATTTCTTCTTGCTTTCCCCACAACCCTTTCTTTGTGCCACCATTATGGAATTTATTTTATGTTCCCCAAGCTTTTCAAAGAGTTGACTTTGTTTACATAGACTCCAAACACCTTTAGGGTAGGAGCTTCTTTCTGTTATCTTTGTTTTCTGGGCGTTGAGTAAGTTGTGTGCTCTACTGGTTTTGACTTGAATAAAATCTGGGGGTGGGAAAATAGATTGAGAAAAATTGAAAAAAATAGTAGGCAAATTTTATTTTTTGAACATAATCAAATAATTTTGTATTAATTGAATTTTTGGAACTTGCTATCTATCCAATAAAGGCTACTTTCTCAATGTAAGATTACTGTTTTAAAAAGCACTTACATAATTTACTTAATTTTTAAAAATCAGGAATTCATGAGCACTCAGGCAAGTCCTTTCTGCCAGTCTTCAAATAAGTGGGCCTTCCTGGGGCATCATTTTGTTTGCAGATTATTTATCTTAATTGAAATATAATCTTTATGTTAATTAGCATTCAGATTTCTGGATATTATCAAAGACACATCTTTCCTTGGATTTACTGGAAAGACCTGTTAGTTGTATATATCAAGTTTTGTTTATATCTTTATGTTATTTGGATTTGGACTTGTAGAAATATTTGGTTAGCTTATTTGTTGGATTTTTTATACTGTTTTCTTAAAATAAGAGGACATTATTTGAGAGATAAGATGTGTATGCAAAGGAAATACATTTTACGCAAGTTGATTAGACTTGGGCTCACTGAAATAACCAGAAGGGCTTGCAGCTGTAATTCTTTATCCTATGTGAGCTTCTAAGGAACTGGGCCCTAGGGCATTGAAGGACACTTAACTTTTCTGGGCATTCAGGGTCTGCCCTCTGTTGGCGAGATGTGCTATAAAAAATGCCTTTATCCCTCAGAATACTGTGCTAGGTTGAAATAAATTTTATTGATTAGGCGTAGTGTTTATGGGAAGTTTGGCATGAACAAGTTAGAAAACTGTTTTACAAACTCAAAATCGAGTTATAATTTTTTCTTTTATTGGGGCTTGTAATATGCAGGAAGACAGATTGGGGGAAGGTTAAAGAAAAATAGACAGATGGGGGGCAATGTTAAGTTTCACATTTAGAAGAATATTTACTTTGAAATCTTGACTCAAATAAGGGATTGGACACCTTTACTGAAGGAGGAGTAAGATCCACTCTATTTTCCTCCATGTACCTAGTACACTATTTGAATTCACAAAGATATGTCATATATATATATTCTATATAATAAAGAGCTAATATGCAAATGGTCATCATGCCCTCATGCCCTCGCTCCCTCACACTGGAACTGCTCAGACACTCAACACTGGGGAGAGAGGAATAGCGCCAGCCAGGCTGCGGCCTGGGAGAGGGTCAAGCTGCCTGCTTCACAGTCCTCTGTGGCTGTGGCTGGCCTGGGCAAAGCTGGCCCAGGTCCTGGGTGCTTGTGGCTGGCCAGAGGGAGGGAAGCCTGGGTCCTGGGTGCCTGCGACTGGCCGGAGGAGGGAATTTTGGGTCCCAGGTGCGGGGTGAGGCAAAGGTGGTTAGGGGCAATCAGGCCGTCAGGGGAGGAGTTAGGGTGAACAGGCCGGTAGGGAAGCAGTTAGGGGCAATCAGACAGGCAGGCAGAGATGGTTAGGGATGATCAGACAGGCAGGCAGAGGGGTTAGAAGCCAGCGGTCCTGGATTACGAGAGGCAGTTGGACATCCCACGAGGGGTCCCGGATTTGAGAGGGTGCAGGTCAGGCTGAGGGATCCCCCCGCCCATGCATGAATGTTGTACACCAGGCCTCTAGTGTGTGTGTGTGTGTATAAATATATTTCAGAGAGGAAGAGAGAGGGAGAGAGAGATTGAAATATCAATGATGAGAGAGGATCATTGATTGGCTGCCTCTTGCATACCTCCTACTGGGGATCGAGCCTGCAGCCTGGGCATGTGCCCTTGACTGGAGTAGAGCCCAGGACCTTTCAGTCTGCAGGCTGATGCTCTATCCACTGAGCCAAACTGGCTAGGGCACACAAATATGTCCTAATGCTCTTTGCTATCAGATACTCCCTGATAGTAAACCCAGTGCTCTTGTTAGTTACTAATGAGACTCTAAATACTTGGAGACACAAAAATTTTTAGTTCATTGCAGAATACCACTAATTTAAGGGTTTCTAATTTAAAATGAAATTACAACTTTATTAAACAATTAAAGTTATAATAAAACATAGTTTAAATATTGAAGCTTAGTGGGATCATTAAATAAAATTAATAGAGCAAAATACTATTTTGCATTCTTTTAAATTTCTTATGTTATCTTTTATTTTTTATTAAAATTGATATATGTGAGAAGTCTTGTGGAAGGAAAACATGTTTTAAAAATTAAATTTATTGGGGTGACATTGGTTAACAGGATCATATAAATTTCAGGTGTACATTTCTGTGATATGTGATCTTGTATATTGCATTGTGTGTCCACCACCCAACATCACATCATCTTCCATCACCAAATATTTGTCCCCTTTGTCCCCTACCCCCCCCCCCCCCCACTTTCTTCCCTTTGGTAACCACCATACATACCGTTTTCTGTGTCTATGAGTTTCAGTTTTATATTCCATATATGAGTGATGAAAACTTATAAATGTTTCCACTTAGCATAATATTCTCAAGGTCCATCCATGTTGTCCCAAATGGCAGTATTTCATTTTAATATATTACTTCTATGGAGTAAATGATACATGAGTGGACTCTGGAACTCAATGGGGTTTACCCATTGACATTTTCATAACTTCAAAACTGTTTTTGGTGAATACTATTCAAAGTTGCCAGTTGTCCATCTCTTTGTCCCAGTTGTTTGGCTCATAGACTTCAGTTCAGTTTAAAGTATAAGTAAATTCCTGTGTTAGCTACATAAAAACCTGTTTTTAATAAGCAACTTCAAAGAATATCAAAACCAAAGTTTCTTTATTACAAAGGCTCTGTTTTTTTTAAAAAAATATTTTTTATTGATTTCAGAGAGGAAGGGAAAGGGAGAGAGAGATGGAAATATCGGTGAGGAGAAATGATCATTGATTGGCTGTCTCCTCCACGCCCCTCACTGGGGATTGAGGCCCCAACTCGGGCATGTGCCCTGATGGGGAATTGAAACATGATCTCCTGGTTCATAGGTTGATGCTCAACCACTGAGCCACACCAGCCAGACACAAAGTCTCTCTCTTTAAAAAGCATTCAGCAGAAACAATGTGCTATATGCCAAACCCTTTATTTCTAGAGCATCAGCATCACTCCCAGAAGGTTACTCAAGCATCACAGCAATTTTCTGGGTACAATGATATTCGGGGTAGAAAAGCAAAGCTCCCCGAGTGATTGATACCTGTCATACCATGGTGGTGAATTACGTTATATCCCCCCAAAGAGGTTACAATCCTAATCCCTTGTACCGTGAATATGATTTTATTTGAAAACTAGTGGCCTTGTGCATGAAATTCGTGCACATTAAAAGGGAATTAATTAGAGGAAATATTTTAATATTGCTATTTGCCCTTTCTCTATAATAGAAGTGTCAGAGATGAAAGAAAATTAGTAAAATGTATATGAAAATCTTCCTCCTGTCTGTTAAGGACCGCTGGCAAAAAACACTTGGTTTAATTATGTCAGCTGAAACTCAGAGCGAAGGCAGAGCCATGCCCTGAGGGTGGACCCAGTCAAGAGATTGGACGTCACTCAGTCTGACTTTCCTGCCCAGTGTTAAGGGTATGGATCTCATGATGTCGCCAGGAACTCAAGGCCCACCCAGATGTGATGTAACTTCCTGTAATATAATAAACTCCTTCTGGTGCTGGCTCTCTCTCTGTTTGTCCCTCCATGAGAGGGCAGACGCCACACCCAGCCCAAGCTTTTAATCTAATTTTGTGTCTGTCATTTCAATTTTCTTTAATCCCAAAAGCGCCTCCTAACTTATACGAACCGTTTCACATCTCTCTCTCCATGCGGGACGTGGAGAAGAGACCCCAGCCCTGTCATACCTGTCAGAGTCTGGGGCACGCTGCGGGACCCTGAGTCAAGTCCCCACCCACCCATGTGCACCTCCAAATCCAGCGAGATCCAGACCCTGCCAGCCCCACATCCATTGGGCAAGATCCAGATCTGGCCGGCCTCACCTCTGTCAAGCCCCGCTGGGTGGGGCGCAGCCTCAGGTCCCCCAGCTGGGTGCTGGGGCAGAGGGCATGGCCTCAGGTCTCCTGGCCTGGGGCCAGGCACTGGGGCAGGGGGTGCGGCCTCAGGTCCCCTGTCAAGCCCCATCGGACGGGGGTGCAGCCTCAGGTCCCCCAGCCCGGCCCGGCACCACAAAGCCTCAGGTCCCTGCTGATCGCTCATTATGGCTTGTTATGGGAACCCTACCTCCACTGTGGGCGCAGCCATCTTGTGTTATGGGACCCTGCTTCCAGTGTGGGCACAACCATCATGAGATGGCATGACAGAGTGAGGCTCAATTTGCATATTACCTCTTTATTATATAAGATAGGGTCTTTGCAGATGATCAAGTTAAGATGGGGTCATTAGGGTGAACCCTAATCTAACATGACTGAGTCCTTATAAAAAGGGGAAAGTTGCTCACAAAGACAGACAAATATAGAGGGATGACCATATGAAGACACAAGGAGAATGGCATCTACCAGCCAAGGAACACCTGAGGCTGCCAGAAACTACGAACCCCTTGAAGTTGTCAGGATGCTGGTTTTCTGTGTGTATGTTTACACTGTCGTTCCCTGCATGCACCCCAACATACATTCGTATCTTTTACCTCCCATTTCCCCACTTCCCTATGAGTTCGATTTTGGTTTTCAGAAAGTCTTGGAACACATTGCAAATGATTTCTCCTTATATTTCATTGACTCTATGTTGCTTTTTCCCAGGAGGGTTTTGCTTGCTTAAATTTTACATGTGAAGGTGCCCTCAGCACTTCAGAAGACAAGTTCAATATGAATTCAAAATATAATTATTCTTCAGAGACACTGTGCAGAAAAGTGTTCTGAAGCACGGAGGGCAACTAAATGGAAGCTGTTATTACAATTACCAAGCTCACATGATACATTGCAGTTATGTGCATCCTTTGAGTCCTCTGGCCTTCATTGTAAAAACGCTGATTAATTGAGGATATTTTAGGATCATCTCACCATCAAATGTTTTAACTCAGAATATTTTATGAATTGAGTAAATTTATTCTGATTAGCAGTTTTTCCCCCCTCAGGCATCCCTTTTCATTATCTGATTCACATCTCTCGTGATTTTAGTGTAAATGGTTGAATATTCTCAGAGTACAGTAAATATACAAAAACAGTATCTTAATCGTATAGTGAGACTTGTTCTTCATTTTTTTGTATCTTAATTTTATCCTTGTATGTTTTGGAATACAGATCAGCTGCTTGTACACAACACAGGGTTGATACTTGTTGTGCTTTCTGCTGTCCTGAGATCCAGAAGCACAGAACTATATATACATGTTTAGTGTAATTAATAATTAATGTAATATAGTAATTTGTATTCAAATGTATATTTGCATACAATATTTACATGAATATTTACACATATGTGCGTATTTGATGCTTGGGTCCAGAATTACATTTGAAGTTTCTGTCAGTGTAACCACTATAAATGGCTTCTTCCTGCTTTCCAATTTATCCAAAGAAATAGATTATATTATATGAAAAGAGAAGTATATTGAACTATGGATGGCTATCTTTTGGAAATGGGAAACATTGAGAGATAGTGACCAAATTCACTATTGGATTTGATCTGTGCGATAGAGGGGGCAGAAAACATCTTTAGCAAGTATCAAGATTCTTAGTATTGGTTCTAGTCTCAGAGAGAAGGGGGAAGTTCACCCCTCTGCTCCCATATGAACCAGTTTCAGGTGTTGGCAACGGACATTTGGAGAAGCCTGACTTGTACTTGTAGCCTCCTTCCGCGATTCCAGCCACATCCCCTTTTAGCCTTCTTGAGTCATAAAATGAGAAATGAAGTTGGTTTAGTCAAATGTTTTTCCTTTGTGCCAAATTGTATCCGAACTGAAATTCTGGCTCTGCTACTTTCTAGCTGTGTGAGCCTAAGGAAAATACTTAACCTTTCTGAGTTTCGGTTTTCTAATATGTAAAATGAGAACAACAACAAAGTATGTAAATCCCAGAGGGTGAGTTAAATGAGATGACATATGTGATGGCTTAGCATCATAGTATGTGATAAGCACTCCTTAAGTGACATGTATCACTAGCACCTCTTTACCTGTATAGATCATGACTTTGTCTATGTCTCATTTTCACAGAGCTTGGGGCAGACCTCTGAGACAGTTGAGCTGAACTGATGCATTAGAATTTGGTCATAGTGCCCCTGGTATATAGAGCCAAGGACCCGTTAGGTTTGGACATGTGGGAGGACCACTGGCCTCAAAGCACCTTGAGCAAGAGCATTTTCTCGGTTCATCAGAAACCTATCATTAGTATCAGAAAACAGCTCAAGCACACAAGTGAGAGGCCTCATCTCCATAGGGGCAGCATAGCCAGGGCTACTAATCAACTGTGCTGTGCTTCAGTGTGAGCTAGATTTTAGCCCAAATGCAAGTATCTTTAAGATAACACAACCAAACACTGAATTGTGAGGGGGTTATATGATAGAAGAAAGAGTTTGTAGTTATCTGTGATAATGTTTTTATGATTTGATCTTTATTGAGTGTCCATAAAATTCTGTACTATTGAATTTAAGCAGAAAGAGACTAGTTTATGAAAAGCCTATTGCCCTAATCTTGGTGTTAATAATATTTTTTTGTCTTTGTTAATATTATAGTATGTAGTGTAGTGCCAGGCTTGGAACAGGTAAGTTCAGGGTTATGTAAATGTTCTGGCACATGAACAGCTTGAGAAAGACACCTTGAGTTCTCTCTTGTCCAGTAGTTTGACTAGACTGTGCAAACACCACAAGTAAAAATGTAGCCAAATGCCTCAGTCTCAATGTTTCTCAATTCAGCTGTTTTTTTTTAAGCTTTTTAAAAAATATTTTTATTGATTTCAGAGAGGAAAATATTGATTGGCTGCCTTGAGCATGCCCACACCGAGGATTGAGCCCGCAGCCTGGGCGTGTGTCCTGACCAGGAATTGAACTGTGATCTCTTGGTTCCTGGGTCAACACTGAGCGACACTGGCCAGGCAATTCAGCTGTGTTTTGATGGACTTCCCTCTAATTGGGAGTCCCATATCTTTTTCCTGTCAATGGTTAACTATCTTTATACAAGGACAATTGCTAAGTGTCTTTGAAGGTGGTGACATCCAGTATTTTTTAACTTAGTTATTAGAAGAAAACTATCTGCAGAATTATTTATAGCAGCCAACAGATGGAAACACCCTAAGCATCTGCCAATGGATAAAGGAAATGTGACAGAAACACACACACACACACACACACACACACACACACACACACACACTGGTATATGATGCAGCCTCGAGAAACAAGGAAATCTTGCCATTTATGACAACGTGGGTGAACCTGGAGGACATTAGCTGATTGTAAGCCAGACACAGAAAGACAAATACTGCATGATCTCACTTACATGTGAACACTAAAAAGGTTGAACTCATGAAAGCAGAGAGCAAAATGGTGGTTTCCAGGGGCTAGGGAGTAGGGAAATGGGCAACGGTGAGTCCAAGGGTGTGCAGTTTCAGTTATGTAAGATGAGTAAGTCCTGAAGGTCTCATGTACAGCATTAATACCACATTGTATGCATGACATGTGCTAGGAGAGTAGATCTCAAGTGTTCTCACTGCACACACAGGAATGGTAACTATGTAAGGTGAGTATAATTAGCTTGATTGTGGTATTTATTTTAAATGTATGCATATCAATGTATACTTTAAATATGTACACTTTTATTTGTCAGGTTTACCTCAGTAAAGTTGGGGTGGGAGACAAGAAGAAAACAATTTATCTTTTTTACTGGCTTTTCCATCAGAATTGGTGCTCGGGTCTGTATACATGGTGCACACAGATGCCTTTGTGACACTCAAGTCATCACTGAAATGCAACAAAGAGCATTTGGCTTTTAGAACCAATGTCTTGCTTTCTTAATATGGATCTGAACCTACTCACTGCAAACTTTCCACTAAGATGATAGCTATGCAGGGCTTTTGATCTGGAGAGAATAATAGCTAGTGGGTTGTTGAGTACTGACTCTGGCCAGGCTTCCAGCCAAGACTATATGTATAGTCAACTCACTAAATCTATGCAATCACTTACCATCTTGAGGCAGGTACTTTATCGTTCCCATTTCTCAAATTAGGAAAGTGAGGCCCACTGAGGTTAGGTAATGTGCCTTTGTAAGTGGTCAAACAGGGATTCAAATACAGACCATTTAGCCTCAGGAGCTGAGTTCGTAAACTCTAAACTACTAGTTTTTGGAATGACAAGAAAGACTTTACAAACATCAACTGAGAACATTTTAGAAATAATTTATTCCTAAATATGACCAATAAAAAGGAAAGAGCTTAACTCAGAAAAAAAAGAGACTAGATTTTTCCCTACCCAGAAACACTTCATGGAAAATGCATGTCAAACAGGCTTTTGCAATCCTGCTTTATGGGGTTTTCATGCTCTATTTCTTGGTGATAGAACAATGTTCTAAGGGTGAGGAGGTTCTGGTTCTACACTCTGCTATTCACAGCTGTGTCATCTTGGCTAAGTAAATCTTCCGCTCTGAACCACCAGGGGGCCCCCACCCATGCACCAGGCCTCTGCAAAACCACCATTTTGCTCTCTGCTCCCCGCTGGCAAGTGGACATCCCCCGAGGACTCCCGGGCTGCCAGATTGATGTCTGATTGCCAGCTTAAGCCCAATCCCCCAGGGAGTGGGCCTAAGCCAGCAGGTGGTTGAGGGGTCCCAGACTGCAAGAGGGCACAGGCCGGGCTGAGGGACACCCCCCGCCCCCACACCGAGTGCACAAATTTTTGTGCACCGGGTCTCTAATTGTGTAATAATAGCATCCTGTCACATGCTTTCTCATGAAATCCTAAATAGCTTAAAACAAAAGAAAGGTTTCCAGTTGAAATCAATAAAAGCAACAAAAACCATACACCATAATATTCTGAGAATAAACAGAAGTCAAAAAATATTTAAGTATTAACATAACAAGATTTTCAAGTATTCTTACTAACCTAGCATGTGAAAAGTATGTGTTGTGTATAGCATCTTTATTTTATCAAAAAATATCATTTACATTAGATCTTTATAAATTTAGAAGATGCCAATACTACAAAGTGTGATCATTTATAGTTTCTTTAGGCTTATCTATATACACAATCAAATTATATGTGAACAGCATCAGTGTGGGAGGCAGAATAATGATCCCCAAAGATGTCCATCTCCAACCACAGGAACCTGTGAACATGTTCTGCTACATGCCACAGGGGAATGAAAATTGCAGAAAAATTAAGTTTCCTAATTAGCTGACCTTAAAATAGAGAGATCATCCTAAATTATCTGAGTGGGCCCAATGTAATCACAGGATCCTTAAAAGAGGAAGAGAGAAGCAGAAGAGGTAGAGCCAGAAAGACGGTGGCATCAGAAGGACTTGGCCTGATTTGCTGGCTTTGATGATGGAGGATGGAGCCAAGAAAGCTGGCAGCCACTAGAAGCTGGGAAAGGCAAGGGCACAGAATCTCCCCCAGGAACTCCAGAGAGGAATGCTGCCTTGCGAACACTCTATTTTAGCCCTGTGAGGTCTTGTGAACTGTGGAACTACAGGATAATATATTTGTGTTGTTTCAAGACACTAAATTTTAGTAATTTGTTACAGCACCATAGACAACTAATACAGGCAATTTTGTTCCTTTTCAACCCTTTTACTTTATTCCCCGCTCCCCCCTCCCCCCCACTTTCTAATTCATTGGCTGAGACTTTCAACACAATACAGGGTTGAACAAAAGTAGTTTTACAGTTGTTCATATAGAAAATCCTAAATAATATAGAGGTAATATGCAAATTAATCCTCATGCCCTCACAAGATGGCTGCCTACAACCAGGCTGGCAGAGGGGTTAGTGAGGGATGACCAAATGACTAAACAAGCAGACTGCATGGGGCGACCAGGCTGGCAGTGGGGTTAGTGAGAGACGACCAAACAACTGAACAAGCAGGCTGTGTGTGGGGTGACCAGGCTGGCAGGGGGTCAGTTAGGAGAGATTAGGCTGGCAGGGGGTGCAGTGAGGGGTGACTAGGCCTGCTGGGGGGGGGGGCAGTTAGGGGCAACCAGGCAGGCATAATTGGGCTTCCCCCCTCCCTTCTTATATTTTTAAAAAGGTGATGAGTCAGGGAGAAAAATACTCTTTCTTTTTAAAAAATATTTTTATTGATTTCAGAGAGGAATGGAGAGGAAAGAAAGATAGAAAAATCAATGATGAGAGAGAATCATTGATTGGCTGCCTCCTGCACACCCCACACTGGGCATGGAGCCCACAACTTGGGCATATGCCCTGACTGGGAATGGAACTGTGACCTCCTGGTTCATAGGTTGATGCTTAACCACTGAGCCATGCCAGCTGGGTGAGAAAAATACTTTTTCAAAATTAATGAATCCTTTAGCCCTAGGATTAGACAAGATACCTTTAGTGCTGTGGCATTTTCAGAGCAGCACCGAAATTGTTAGATGAACTAAGAATAGAGTGAGAGCTAATTATGGCAGTAAGTTTAAAATGGCAAGTAGTAGAGAAAAATAAAAAAATAAAATGGCAAGTAGTGTAAAATATGTGACTTAAATAATTTCAGGGTAAATTATCTTGTCAAACACCTTTACGTAAATTTTTCATTGTTACTTGCTTTTGTTTGTTTGTTTTTAGTTTCTGAAGATAGAATAGTCTAGAAAACCCCACAGTTATTCAATATCTGAATGGCAAAGATATTGATATTTTGTCCATCTATCAAATATTTTAGCCATAGGTGAAGTCAACAACTATTTTTCTACAGTCTTGCCATCTCAGTATTCCTAGCTTCTCAGTGACTTGATATATTGACTCAATATAAATGTGGCTCACCTCTTTCCTTGTTCTCATATTCCAACCTCTCCTTTAATTTGCAAGTCAACTCATAGTTTCGTAAGAAAGGCTTGTTTCTAGTTGACTGCCTATTATGCACTCTGCTGAAAAACATTTCCCAAATGGGACTCTATGACTCTTGGACCTTGTCATTGCCTTTGAATGATAGATTTGGGTCAATACTAAAATCAGGCTCCAAGTCAAGCTAAGAAGTGAACCCTGGTACACCTAGGGTGGAGATATGCGAGGGGGTTGAGGATAGTAATGGAGATGAAAAGGGGGAATGGAAAGGAGTGCCAGAGTGAAGTGTTACCAGTGAAGACAGCTTTGAATAGAGTCACTCCTTGGAACAACTCCTGTGATAGGAATGCCAACTGAGCAACAAACACACTGACTGCTGCCTGCCTGAGCTATGGCAGATTTGGAAAGAGTTAGATCAAATAGTACCGTGGACTAGCATTTTCCAAATTGTGTTCTATGAAAAGTGTATCTTTTTTTCCTGATCCATAGACATTTCAGTTCATATTCTTTTAAATATTTTTTATTGTTCTTTTTTTTGGGGGGGGGCGCGGCGGGAGGAAAGGAGAGGAAGAGAGAAACATCGATCAGCTGCCTCTGCATGCTTCCTACTGGGGATCAGGCCTGAAGCTTGGGCATGTGTCCCACCTGAATCTAACCTTTGACCTATCAGTGCACGGGATGATGCTCAACCAACTGGGCCACACTGGCCAGGGCTCAGTTCATGTTCTTATATTTGATTACCTTAATTTGTGAAATACCTATTTCATAGGACATTTGTTTTCTGGAAAACACAAGTTGGTTCAAAAGGAGTGAGGAATAGTCCCCTAAATCTTGGTTGCTGTAACTATTTGGTGTTAATACTATAATTTGTAAGAAAATAGAAAGGAAAATGCTGATAGAATGATGTCCCTTATATTGAGGGATTACTTGTTCTGAGTTAATAGAATAATCATGCAAATTTTAACTTGAATTATATGCTTACTGTTGCATTGCATATTCTTACACTCAGTTGCTTATGTTATCCTTGGATAGATTTTTTCTGTATCCCTTTGGGAAATTGCTTTCATTCATTTGTTTATTGAACAAATATTTATTGAGTACCAACTACATTCCAGGCTTCATTGTGCTGGACATTAGGACATAAGACCTCTCTCTCTCTCTCTCTCTCTCTCTCTCTCTCAATGTCATGTAAAAAGTGCTATGATAAATGAAATGCAAGGTGCAAGTGTAGCATCTCAGATTTGAGGGTTTAGAGGAGGTTCCTCAGAGGTAGCAATGTTTAAAATTGAGACCTGAATAACAGGTAGGAATTATGGAGGTAAGCTGGGTTTTAGGTAAATAAAGGGTAAAAAAGTCATAGAGAGAAGGTCTGGAAGTGATAGAAAAGAGCCTGGTTGAAGAACTAAAATAAGTTCTGGTTGTCTAGATAAAGTGCAAGGGAGAGAATGATGGAAGGTAAGGATAGAGAAGTAGATATGGACTGAGTAGAGAAGGATCTTGTAAACCAAAAGAAGGGATTTGAAATTTATCCCGAGAAAAAGGAAAAACTTCAATTTAAAGAGTTTTAAGCAGGGAAAGATCATTCTGGCTACAGTGTAAGGCAGGACCAACTATTGTGAGACTTGCTACTAGAGTAATCCAGGGAAGAGATACAAGTTAAGGTTGTCACCATGGAAATGATATAAAGAAGATAGGCCTAAAATATATTGAGCCAGGAGAATCAGCTGGTCTTGGAGAGTGACTGGGATGATGAGGGGGAGGGTTGAGTCAGATATCACGGAAAAGTTTTGGTTTTGCCAACTACATGAATGGTGAAACCATTCCCTGACAAAGGGAGCACATGTTGGGGGGTGGGGGGGGGGCAGAAGACAAGTTCAGTTCTATACATACTGAGTTTGAGGATCCTGCTGCACATCCAATAATTGCAATCAAAACTGGAGTCTGGAGGGAGATAGGGGCAGACTGACAGTAACTTAATTCGTAAGACTTTAGAAGTTCACTTTGCGAGAGTAGTTTGGTGGAGTGGTAGAGGCAGAGCTTAATAGTGGATTGAGGAACGAATGGGAAGTGAAGAAATGTGAATATATAATCAACTTCCCAGAAGCTTGTCTTAGAAGGGGAAGCAGAAAAGAGAGAGGGCAGCAACTAAAGGGGCACATGGTATTGAGAAAATGGAAGATGCTTGAATATATTTAAATGTGTTTAGGACAGAGTCTGAAGAAAAGTTGATGGAACAGAACTAGATTCATGAAATGGAGGTGAGGCATTTGGGGCAGATGTTAGCCTTAAGCAGAACGAGATCATAAAACGCTTAGTACGTTATACCACAGTATATCAATGAAAATGGGGGACTACTGGAGAATTTTAAGCAAGGGAAAAGCATGATGAAATTTCCCCAAAGAACTGTTTTCGGTGAAGTAGGTTTTGGCTCATGCACTTGGCTTACGTTGAGGAATAGTCTAAAAACCTGCTGTTAGATTCATTGTAGGGGGTTTCCCTAAAAGATGATGCCCTCTATAAGAGTATCTCATAAGAAATTTCCTACCTATCAGTTTTGATTTTTTTGAGGTAGTATGTTTTCACATTATGATGTAAACATGTTATTGATTTATCTTTTTGTTATGAACACCAAGAAGCTCAGAGCCATACAATTTTATGTTATATGTTTTCATTATAACTTTCTTTGTGGTCTTCAACTTTATGTATGGTTTTCTTGATTATATTTAAATTTATATATTTTAATTTCTTTATAGGTGTTTTAATTTGCCTCAAATTCTATGTGAAGTGAAATGGGAGGATAAATTCATAACAAATAACACATGACTATATTTGCTCTCTTTGAGTCCTCCCCATCAGGGTGGGATACAGTATGAAGTGGAGGGGAGGTGGATAGTCGAGGCAAGGAGGTCAGTTAGAAGGCTCTTCTAAAAGTCCGAGAGAGAAAGGAGGGAGGCTAAACTAAGGCAATAGTAATGGAGATGAGGGGAAAGGGGTGGATCTGAGAGATGTTTAGGAGGTAGAGTGGAAGGGAATTGGTAATGAACTAGATGTTCCATGTGTGAGGGAATGGGTGGGTGAGGAGAGGCAGTGTCCAAAACAATTCTGAAGTTTCTGTCTTGGCTTGGACAGCAGGTGCGGATGGTATGTTCTCTATGATATGGAAGTCTGGAAGAGAACCAGGTATGAAGTGAAGATGGTGGGAGACAATCAGGTGGCCGTGCCTATAACAGTTGGTCTGGAAGTGAGAAGAACATCTGTAGTGGAGGTAGCAACGTGGTCTTTGTGGGACTGAATGTGCTTTCCTGGAGAGAGTGAGTGAGGCAGAGAAGGGCAAAAGCAAAAACAGCATGTAGGTCAGAGTCCTAAGGATCATCATCTAATGATCAGGTAGAGGAGGAAGAGCTGGCAAAGAAAAACAAGAAAGGAAAGCAAGAGAAACAGAGTATAGGGAAATGGGAACTAAAGGAAAGAGTGTGTAAGATGGTGGCCGTGGTCAAATGCATCGAATGCTACCAGTTAAGAGCGAGAAAGACGAGGACTGAATAGTATGCGCTTTCAGTCAGGACCTGTAAATAATTGGTGACTTGAGTGGAGATGTTCAGTCATTCATTCCCCAATACATGTCAGTGAATAGTGTGTACTACATTCTAATTGAATAATGATGACTGATCTGATGTGGTGGAAATAAAAGCTAATGGGGTGCAAGGAAGTTTAATCCATCAGGATGGATAATTATGGAAGAATTGTGACTTTGGAGGGGCATTACTACCTCAGAAACAGAGAGTACAATTTTTTTTTTTTTTTTTAGAAAATCATCATAGCTAGGTATGTGCATTAAGTTGAATGATGGTATTGCAATATTGTAGAAAAGTAGAATAAAATGACTTATGGACTGTGTTTAAATCAGAGAAAACAGGCCAAGGTATTCATGAACATCAATAAAGCTTTATAACAGTACAATTCATTACCATTGTTTGGATTAATACTGTAGTAATTACACACTTTGTACATTATGAAAATAAGTCATAAATAGTGTAAAAATAATTTTGAAGATCAACTTCTCACAAACTAGGAACCCTGTAAACAAGTTACAAAAGCAAATAAAGACAAATGAGAAACTGAACATAATGCAATTATCTTCAAACTGCAAATTGAAAACCACACGCTTCTTTTGATTCAGCAATGTCAGCAGGAGAAATTAAAATGAAACTGAAATAAGGAGTCAAACAGGGAGAATTCAATCTTTCAATTATTTACACTGCTGAGAAAAACAGGTTTGTGCCATATTTACAGTGACAACACACAACACATTCTTAGAATAATCAATTACATGAGACTGGCCAACAAAACATTAAGAAAAATATGCAGTATAATGCTTGCCAAAATATGTTTTCTGCATTTTCCTCTTATTTTGTATTCATGTGATTTTTTTGGCAATATAAAAATAGCTGCACATAGAGATGAACTTTAAAATGTAAAAAATACAAATAAAAATATAATATTTTCTAAAGGAAAATCAGATACATACACCTTTTAAAAATGTTATTAAGTTGCATGAAACATTTACAACAGTATAAAGAACATTCACATAAATGTCAATAATATGTAAGACATTCTTTTGTGAATCCAATTTATTGATGTTTCTGAGATATGGAGAATATCAACCGCATTTTGAGAAATGATGGTAATTTATTAAGTTATCCACAAATCATAACTGGTCAGGTTGAAAAAGTCTTCCTATTCCCAAAAGGACAGTTCTGTCAAGAAGCAGCACAGGAAATCTTATGCATTTAAATACATTAAAAAAATCAGACATGCCATTAAAACGTTTCAGTATTGTATTAATGAAAATTAAACCCACTAAAAATTTAAGTTGGAAGGGTATCTCTGCTATGGCATATAGTAAATCTAGTCATTGTGAAGTTATTTATTCAACAAACAGACCGAAGGCCAACAAAATCATCATTGGTCAATCATGTCAATTCCATTAGGAATGAATAATTTTAACAGCCAGAATCAAACACAGGTCATTGTTCTCAATTGTTATTCATGACAATATATGAATACGTTTCTCTGGTCTTAACTTTCTAGAGATAGCAGGGACTTTGTTTTTTTGTTTTGGTATAACTTGAAAATGTTCACTTTTGGTACTGTTAATTATTGATATTACTTGATTATCAAGAAATAGGAAAAATGCCAATATTGGCATATTTCTATAATGACAATATCACTCACCATGCAAACATAAATGACTTCTGAGAAAATCATACATAGGGCCAAAAACAGAAAAGAAAAGATGAAAAATGGTATTAACATTTTATGCTACAATAGTAACATTGAAAAAAATTTAAACCTTGGAAAATTAAGCACATTTTCCAAGTGATAAAAATATAAGCTACCAAAGACAACTTTTCCATAGCTACTGACATGCTGATCTGACCATTTTCCAAACTAGGAAAGGACATGTAGGATGAACTACTAGATGTATAAGTTCTTGCTGTCCCTTTAGAACATCATGTACAGGAAGTAAATTCAAGAACAGACATTTTTTTGGGAGATGGAAATTCAAGATATCCTCATGTTTTATATAAAATCAAATAAAAAAGAAAAACTCTCCAAGATTGCTTTTCATAATGAAAATAAAAACTAGAATAAAAATTTAGGCATATTTGTGTGTCAGGTATGCTATGAATGTATGCAGGCATATCTAATTCTGGTTTTGCCACACTTAATCAAATTATGTCAGTTAAAAGGTGAGAATGAAAGTTGATGAAAGGCATACAGCATATGACAAGAACATGTAAAAAGAGGATCCATGATCCAAGTAAGGAAACATCATCTGCAGGTTATACTGTTTTGTTTTACATTTAAAAAGACTAGTCATTGAACTATAATTACAACAAATTCATAAACATGAAAAAATAAAATCACACACTAACAGTTTAGGAATGCTATTAAACTGAGAAATGAAATCCATAGTAGAGTTGCACTGTCCATAAAGAAAAATAAAAGAAATACATCAGCACCAACATGAATGAAAAACAATTTTAAAGCTAAAACACATACCAATTTGGTATCCTTCAAAGATGCTTATCAGAAATAGAACCTGATTTTGACTTATTTCCATTGTGTCTTTCATGTGTTTTTCCTCAATCCTCTATTTAATAATATAAATTAAAAAGAAAGAAATCTTTAAGAAAAATATGTATCTGCCAACACATGTATCAGCAAACATAATTTATTAGTTCATTTGGCAATTATTTGATGACAAATGGATGGCTGAAAATATTTTAGGAACCCCAAATTTAAGATTATCCATAGTGGTTAAGACCTAGTAATTCCACTGAACAAAGAGGAGTGATAGCATCCCTTTGTTTGTCCAAAGAAAATAAATGTAATGGAAGTTAATAATTTTATTCCTTAATCATGGAATAAAAGTCAATGCTGTCAAATCAGAGCAAAACCCGATATACACATAGGACAGAACAATATTCTTAAAGGGCTGTATTTAAAAAAATTTTGTACATAAAATGATTATCTTTTGAGGTATTCTCTTTAGAAGCTGTGCAAGTTTTAAATAGTGATCCATCTTGATACCTGTTTATACTAAAGGAGTAAGAAAGATACATAGAATGAAATATAGCCACTAGATTTTTCTCAAGACAGTACTGTTTGTTTTCCTGAAAATACTGTAGTTCTACCTGCTTTAGTTCATTTTTCCAATCTATTTAAGACAAGTCGTTTCAGACATTAAACGATAATACCTCATCCTAACCATGTCATAGAAGAGATCATTAGAAAAATTCCCTCTATTGTTTTAAAATTGCCAAATTGGCTTCAGAGTGTGGAATGTTACTAGAAATGTGACCAATTAGATGGGTGTAATAGTTTGAACATCTTTCCAATATTGAAAACTTAATGGAAATAAAAAGAAGGCAATGTGTATAATTGAGCATTTGGTTATACAATATGAAAGAGATCATAAGGACCTTAGGATCCTTGTCTTATAATCATATCTTAATTACTGTCAGCCCAAGTCAATGATGAATTAGTTTCCCCTCTGGTGGTAACAACCTGTGCATGAAACTAGAAAATTTCCCACAAAATGGTGTTGAGTCCAGAGAAAAATTATATTGCCCCATGAGCAAAAAGTGACTACTCCTCATTGATGATGTTTCTCCTAATGGAACTCTTCCATGTAGAATAAGCCATTTCAAAACATGCTACCAACACTTTACTGTGCAAAGAAATGCTCAGTCTAATACAGCTAGGTAACTTTTGAGCAAGAAGATGAAAAAAATACTCTCTTAATGGCAACTATATGGCAACTATATTTCACAGCTTTCTGAGATCTCAGATTTGGTCTGTGCATAAGACAAACATTTAGAAATGTAAAAAAAGATAAAGAAATCTAAATATAGACAAAACTTATATCTAAGTAGAACTACAAAAAATAGAAATGAGTTAAATGTGACCAAATCTTGACTTTATCTTAAGTGATAATCACTATGTATGTTATATTCATCATATGAAAAAAAAGTCAAAAAGTACTGAAAAGAATTTCTTAACTTTGATACTTTACAATGACTGAAGTGAAAGTGGAGCTTCTTTTACATTCTCTTCAATTATTCATAACAAGAAAGAAAGTTAGTAAAATGTCATCTTGATGATTGGTTTCATTATTAGAATTTGAAGACCTTTCTTTAAAAAAAGTTCAAACAAATAATGGCAAAAGAGTTTCAGCTTAGTATTCCTTGGAATAAAAAAAGAAAGAAAAGAAAAAGTATTTAAAAGAGTTGGAAACATGTTCTCTTTCTAGAACTTTGCAGAAAATGTTTGAAATGGGCTCGATTTTGGAGAGAATGGAGGCTCTCACATCAGCTTCGGTAGAGACTGTGGAGTGAACCCCCTTCAGGACGTGAGATTTCTTCAGCAACCTGAGCTTCGTCGGGAGGTACACACCTTTTCCTAAGAAACAGGGGCTGCCGTTCCAAGAATCTTCTACTCCAAAGAAGAGCTGTATGTCTCTGTCGTTCTCCAAAAGCACCCATACTAACACCTGCTTGAATTCAGTTTATTAGAAGAAAAAGTCTGCTGTTCTGGGTGCTTGCATTTCTACACCTCTTTCCTACTTGGTCACAGGAGAGACAGCGCAGGATACTGAACCGGTCCTCTTTCCTGGTCTTCACTGCCAAGGGCAGCCCAAGGAAAACCGGCGGCACAACCAGCTCAACCCCTGGATATTTCAACCAAGGTGGCCACGTGAGCCCACAATACTGGAAGCTGTAGATCTGCAGTTGAGACTGCAACTCCCTCAAAATACAAGACCACTTGTGTGTGTGCTCTCCACCACTTTATCTCTTTTTGGCAATAAGCCATGGTGTAACCCCCTTGAGATGACAAAAGAAATAAAAGCTCAGATGTGATTGAAGGACTCAAGAGGCGTGCTAGCATCTGAAGGGGCACAACAGCAGGCAGGTTTGGCAGGGTCATGCTTTTTTAGTCAGTTTCAACGGGTGGTATGAACTCAGCGCTAACAGTGAAGGTGAGTAGGGATGTGACAATAAACGCTAACATCGGTCAGTATGGTACATTTTCATAGTTTTGAGTCCATATTTGGTCACAATTTTATGTAAACTATTTCATGGTCCCTTTTGTCCATGCAATTGGCAAGCCCAAAGTAAGAAAATAGCAAGAACAATCATTCTCTATCACTGATATGTCCATATAAATAGGCATCTTTACATAAGATAAAGAGATACTGATCTATATTTTTCTGCAGGCTTCTCACTAGTTTCACATGTTGCCCAATTTTAGATGTAAGCAAAGAAAAGACGGACATGTGTACTACTGCAAACAGGAAGAAGCAGCTATATGTAAACATATCTCAGACTTGTAAAATCTGCAATTTGATTTTCAACTATAAATATAAAGAGTGGACCACTATATACACAACTTCATGCTCGGAAGGTTAGTTTCATCACTGCAGAAAAACAAATAACAAAAAAGACAAATATATAGAATTAGTGGTCTAGGATAAAAATTCCAAATTAACATTTATTTTAAGAAAACGGGTAGAACCCTGAATAGAGTTGTTGTTTGTCAATCAATGAGCCAATCAATATGGGTCTTAGATATTACTTTTCTAAAACTCCAGTGTCATCAAAATTTCTATCCTAGATTCAACCCACATTTTCCTTTTGCCGCAGATAAGTTTCTGGTAAGTGTTTGTTTCAGTAACTATTCTGGGAAAGCAGAAAATTAGGATTTTTAGCATATATGTGCCACAGTTAAAATACACATGTTCTATTTACAAATTACATAGTCTTCTCTAAGCATTAAACCACACTGTGGAAAAGGCTGAGGATTCTGACCTCAGTGGCACTACTTACTTCACCAACACCTGACTCCTCCTGTTTCCTCTTTCCTTTTGTTAGTCTTGCCCTGCTGTGGATGATGGGCAAGGTAAACCAGCCTGCTAGCAGGTCCTTAAGCTGTATTACAGGTTCCACTGTGATCTAAAGTACCATAAATCTCTGGTTTCTCATTTTGAACAGCCATAATTTTAAGATTTTCCTATAACTAAAGTTAAGTCTGAGAGAACTGAGGGCCAATCATCTTTGAAGTATAAACTTATACAGCAGATCTTGGAGATGGTGACTTACTCAAAAATAAAAATCAACGAGGAAAGTAAAATGTCCAGTTCATTAATTAAAAACATTTGTTTTTTTCCAAGAAAAATAGATCCTACATTAGATGTACCTAGGAGAGGCTGGGAACGTTGTGATTTTTAGAGATGGAGTTCACTCTATGTTTATGCATGTCGTGTCCATGCCAGAGAATATGGCCAGTGTGGCTCAGAGGTTGAGCATCAATCCATGAACCAGGAGGTCAGGGTTCGATTCCCAGTCAGGGCACATGCCCAGGTTGCATGCTCCATCCCCAGTAGGAGGAGTGCAGGAGGCATCAATGATTCGCATCACTGATGTTTCTATCTCTCTCTCCCTCTCCCTTCCTCTGTGAAATCAATAAAAGCATTTTTAAAAATCTGTCATCTTGTTTTAGGAAGGTTCTGCTAAAAACTTGTTAACTTTACCTGGAAAAATAAGGTTTAGTAAGACATTAAAAAATACGAAAGCTGTAAGTATTTTTCTGATTAAATAGTTTTAATCTCTAGATGGGATGGATACAACTTTAATGGTCTGTATTTTCTTAACCATAAATGCTGCCATTTACTCACTATATGAATTACACTGTGAACTGGTACATCATTATTCTTCAAAATTTAGAAAACTGAACTATATCTAAAAGGAAAAGTAATTTAAACAAAGATCAAATCATTTTTGCATAAAAAAATTATTAGAGAGCAGCATAACCAAAGGGACTTGTTCATTAATCATAGCGATTTATGTGGCCACCTCAATCTGAATTTTCAAACATTTACCACTATGCTCCGGAGGCTAATAAACAATAATGCTTAAAAGGGGGATCCACATAAAACAGGACTACAGCCGAAACCGGTTTGGCTCAGTGGATAGAGCGTCAGCCTGCGGACTGAAAGGTCCCAGGTTCGATTCCGGTCAAGGGCATGTACCTGGGTTGCGGGCACATCCCTGGTAGGAGATGTGCAGGAGGCAGCTGGTCGATGTTTCTCTCTCATCGATGTTTCTGACTCTATCTCTCTCCCTTCCTCTCTGTAAAAAATCAATAAAATATATTAAAAAAAAAATGAAACCATTTCCTCTAAAAAAAAAAATAAAAAATAAAATAAAACAGGACTACATAAGGAATCTACTGGACATCTTTTAAAAATATTTAAAAAACAATTTTATTTGACTAAGTGTATTTCAGATAGCTAAACTGACTACATAAGAGATTTAGAACATTCCATTTTTTCTAACTGTTTTACTCTTTGGGGAGGAGGGTGTTGAGAGAGGTTGATCCCAATGGTTTGTTTTTGTGTGTGCTGGGAGTGTGGTAAGCAATACTGAGTTTTATCACTGAATTATTATTTTTATATGATAAGATGTGAGATTTAAGAAATCCTTGCTCTTATGTAGATCATGGTATCTATTCTGTGGAAAAATGAGTACTTAAAAGGGAAATATCTGATTTTCTGATGCCAGACATATTACTATTAGGACTGGCCTTTTTATGAACTAAAAGATGATGAGTGCTTTGTTTGTTGCCATTGTTATGCCCTCACAAAAAGGAAGTGATTTAGAAGCAGCTGAAAACTATATGAGCCAAGTTCTGAGTAGTATTAGAAGGTTGGTAAAATAAGCCTTTCACATCTACCTCTATGTCAGTTTTGCCAATGTATTAAAAAACCATTATAATATTAGATTACAGGTCAACGGTCAAAGAGCACATGGTAATCCCAGCTCAGGATGTATTAAACATTCTGAGAACAGGGGTTATGAGGGTGAAAGGATACTTTTCTCAGGTGAAGAAGAATACGATGATAGACCCATCTTCCTAAGAACCACTTGACCTCAGGTGTGATTGAGATGATTATCTGAGAGGCTGAAAGTGGGGTTTGGGAAGCTACTAAATAAATGACGCTGCTGAGAAAGAAGGAAGGTGTTTCTTTCCCTAGTCAAGTGGGGTGAGAGTGGTCAAGCAAGAGAGTACGTTACACAGGATCTCACCAACACAGTTGATGAGTTAAGACGAAACCAGGAGAGTTAAGTTTCTCTTCATCTTTCTACAATCCTACATAGTTTTGTATAACTTTGCCGGTGAAAAAAATGCCTGTCAAAAATAACTGAATAAACCACAAGGTTTTAGAGAGAAAAAAATCAAAATGATCAAAGCAGCATGGATACTTCCGCCTGGCTTATTTTTACATCAGTGGAGTTCCTTCATCCTTCAGTAGCATACATGCACAGTCCTTTACAGGTTCACACCATTATCGTGAAAAGGTTTGGTGCTCCCTCAGCACAGCAGGCACACAGCTTTTCCCTGCTTAAAGTTAGGCCATTACTTCCCATCGTCTGCTTCTTATTCTGTTACTTACTAGCTCTGTGCCTTGGAAGTTACTTAACCTCTCTGAATTTCAGCTTCCCCATCAGAACCATTGAGGATAACACCCTAGGGCAGTGATGGCGAACCTTTTGAGCTCGGCGTGTCAGCATTTTGAAAAACCCTAACTTTGGTGCCGTGTCACATATAGAAATTTTTTGATATTTGTAACCATAGTAAAACAAAGACTTGTATTTTTGATATTTATTTTATATATTTAAGTGCCATTTAACAAAGAAAAATCAACCAAAAAAATGAGTTTGCGTGTCACCTCTGACACGCGTGTCATAGGTTCGCCATCACTGCCCTCGGGGGCTATTGTGACAATTAAATAAAATGATATCCCTTATGTAAAAGGGCTTGTCACATAGAAGGCTCTGTGTTAAGATAAGTTCCTTTTCCTACACAATGGCTCTAGGTAGCTATATGAAGAGGCTAGAATAAACTATTACAAAGGACACCAACTTAAATATAACCAGAGTCTCCTAAATAACTCAAGACATCACTGAAGAAAAAAGATCATGCTTACATTTTCTGCTTTCTCAGCTTAGTGACTAATATTGACAGGGTTCTACCATGTATTTGCATGTTTACTTAAGTAACTGAGTATAAATAGAAAAACAATCACAGTCAAGAGTAGTTTTAACATTAGGAGTACAAGGAGGTCACCGAGAGACAAGCAAACCATTATGGAGATGCACGGCCTGCCCCTTTCCATCCAAAGAAAGAACTAGATAGGGAAGGCCCCAAATTACAACGTTTGTTAGGAACTGTTTCCACTCCTCAGTTCAGGAAGAAGTCAGCAGTAAACATAATAATGGAAAGATCTTCTGAAGGTGGTATCTTTTTCCTTTTAATAGCCAAACAACTTTTAGCAATGTCTCATTCAAAAGGTCTTCTCTAAATGGAAAAGGCTAGGCCAGGTGGAGAGAAAGGGAGAGTGCTTCTTTTAGAAATAATTCCATAAAGCCTACCTTTTGCCAGCAGCCAGGCATGGGTAATCCATCTGGGCCCTGTTTTCAAGAGAAGAATAAGAATTCCTTAGGCTCCACGAAAGTGATCATACTTCCTAATTCACATGCTCAGAGGCTTACAAGATGGATTTCTACTCATTAGTAGCTTTATTCATAGGCATGTTTTTCTAATTATTAACAATTAACTCCTAATATAATACCAAATGCTTTTTTTAGGGAGAGTACACATTTTGAAAATACATAAAGTATAAAAAATACGCCTAATTTTGAAAAAGCAATTTACAAAGCATAGTGGTCTACTCAGTTCTACCTTGGGATAGATAACAAATCTGTACTATTCATCCTAATTTCATTTACATATATTTCACAATTATCTTTAAGTAAACTGAAATAACGTCACTTCCTGGTCACAATGGTAGATGGTTGAATGCATGATAATGATGAATAATCAATGATGAACCATTTCTATCTGAAGTTTATAGCTCTTCAGAGGCTATTTTTCACTTTTCTATATTGAAAGCAGATATATTGGAATATATTTAATCAACCAAATTAAAACATAGCAGCCTATCTATATCTTTACAGTAAAATGTTATTCATCAATTTTTCTATTAAAGTTCTTCAGAAGCCGGTTAACAAATTGTGAATAAACCTGGGATTCCTAAATGCTGCAGAATTTATTTTTATTTAAAGTGTGAACACTCTTCAGATACAAATGGCATAAATAAAGCAGGGAGAGTTGGGGTGTGATGAGGCATGCTTGTGTTTCCACCCAACAAAATGATTGTAAACTATTATTTATTATCATTACCAAGCAAACAAAATAAAAGACTGGGCACTTCACATTGATATTTTCTAATTGTAATTATGAACTGAATACAATTTTTTTCTATAAACACAATCTCTTAAAAGGCTTGAGAAACAAAGTTATCTTTATAGAAACATGCTTAGCATTAAAAAACAATATAAGAACATGCAGACCAAATATAACCATCAACACTACCATAAAATGTTTCCCTTTACACCTCAGAAAATATGAATATACTTTTTAAAACAATGTAAAAAAACCCGCTTTGAAATAGCTTTGTAAGATATTTGGGAAAAATTCGGTAATGCCAGATTGGTACAAGGAGAAGGATCACCCAGTAGAATTTTAGATTTTAGTAAAAGGAGGATTTTGGGTTCATGCCAATGGAGATAAGGGAGTTCTGTCTACTTTAGGAAAGTGAGTTTCAAAAGGAGGGACCATTAAATCAAAAGGTTATGTGACAAAGAGGAGAGTTTGGGCTGTAGACTGTTATCTTTAGAAGCTCAAAGAAGCTTGGTTTACTTCCCTACAGTCTCTTAACAGCATTCCCTAGAAATGGCTACTCCTGGCTGCAGAGGCTTCACTCTGTAGGCTTGGCCTTACAGCCGGACAGAAATTTAGTGGAAGAGGCAAAAATGCCTTTATTTCCTTTAGAGGAAAAGAAAAAAAAGTTCAATTTAGGGGTAAAACCCAAAGTTATGGGCTAGCTGTGCCTTTACTAGTACATAGAAGCCTTTCCTGTAATGTTAATGTAATCTTTAACTATTTATTGAATAAATTAACATCCCCCAGAAGGCAGACCCGGCTCATGTCAGTTGTGAGAACGTTAGGAGATTAGTTTCCAGTCATAGGTAGACATGCATGCTAGCTCTCTTCACTCTGCAGAGTTGCGGAAGGAGCCGTTCATGCACATGCATGTAGTGTGTTTATCATGTAAAGCTTGGTCCAGAAGCACCACTTTACACCCATAGAGATGAATATGTAATAAACAAAGGAACTGCATGCAGGGTAGTAGGAAAGAGAAATACTGTACCAATTGGCAAGGGGCATCCAGCCCATCCAGGCCAGGCTGGCCTGGCTCCCCTTTTTCCCCCTTAATGCCACGGAATCCCTGTTTGTAAAGATTAACTCATAACGTTACTAACAAGAAATCACTTATGCACAAATTCTGCTAAAGAAATAACCACAATAAGAAGAGCTGGGAGAGGAGCAACTCTGAAGTGAAAAGTAACATACGGTGAAGTTGGACAAAACTCCACGTCACGTGTCATGAGGGCTTGACTGGGAACTGGGACCTCTGTTGAGAAGTACAGAACCATGCTGGTTCCTCTTTGGATCCTCCATTCATGTTGGATCAACACTTGAGTGTTAAGAAACCAGGCAGAGCTGGTGGCCAGACACAAGGTGTGGAACATGACGGGATTACCCAGATGGATCATTCTAGTACCTTGTCCATGTTTAATGACCCCAGTGAGCACCCCAGCTTTTATGGGTCCCTCCAGCTTGCTCTTCTCCCAGCTTACCCCCTCACACATGACATCCGGAGTCAGAGTTTCATGAGTCAGACATACCAACGGGCAAGGTGCATCTAATCCAGGGGCACCCTGTTCTCCTTTCTCCCCTTTAGGCCCCTTTTTGCCTTTCTTTCCCTTTTCCCCCTGTGGATACAAGGGTTTAAATAAAAGACAGGTTTTATCGGAGGGGGGTAAATAATGGTGATTCAAAAGATGATTTAGCCAATAAAAGTCTGGAAGGGCATTTACCATTGTTTTCTGGTTAGGTAAGGCATGATATTATAAAAATAACAGAGTAACAATGGATTCTGGGTAACGATATGTGGCATTTTATTTACGATACTCAATAATTTGATAGAAGGAGACCAAAGGCCAACCCATCACGAAGGGGGATCAGTGCTGACGCAGAGCCCAGTGCAGTGGTCCTTTTGAAGGAGGTATTTCTGCCAGGATCTGGTGTGTGTGTGTGTGTGTGTGTGTGTGTGTGTGTGTGTGAGTGATACCAACTGTACTGTGAAGCCAGCCAGTGCAGGTGAGGTTCAGAGGAATAATGGATACTTCGCACAATTTTCTATGCCTGTCAACTTGTTCCCCGTCCCCCAAATCCTGTAATAGGTGAAAGCTACATTGAGCCAGATTAAATATTAACAGCATCTACCTTTTTGAAATGGAAACAATTTTATGACATTATTTTTTGTAACTCTCATTAAAAAATATTCAATGTATCAAAATATACTTCTATTTATTTTAACATTTGTTTTCAGGTAACTAAGAGCAAATAATTCCCTTATTAAGTCAGATAAATAAAGTTAAAAAGTGCTAATTCTTCTTAGCAATACCAATGGGAGAAACGGACTTATTTAAAAACCCAGGGATCTTCTTTAATTCACTCTTATTAATCTCATGCCAGGTGCTCACAATGGTAAATGGGTTTCCAGCTTACTTGAAATTAAAAATAATTCTGTTCAGGAGAGGAAAAGCAGTTTGGACTCAGCTGAGCTAACACTAAAAACGAGGTAGGCAGGATAATAACATAGTGGGGAGGTAGCCATGGAAATTAGTATTTAGGAATCGAGGTAAAGGTTGTGGAAATCTGCGTGGATCAGAGGGATGGTGGAATTTAGGAAAGGAGGCAAAAGGAGGAGAAGGAAGGAATGCACCTCAGCTGTTTTACATTAACATAAATTCTGCATATTTATAGACAAGAAGTTGGTGAGTACAAAATACAATACATACTTGAATTAGTGTATTCATTCTGCAATCAGGATGGCAGTTACGATAAAATGGAATAATTTCAGAAGCAAAACAACATGAACAGTCAAAGGTAAAAAGACATACACATAACAGAAATATGAGATATGCATTCAAATGAATGTATTCATTCTGACTACGTGCGCAAAAGCTCCTCATTTCTGTCCTGTGTGCCAAAAAGGTTGCATCAGAAGGCTCAGAATCAAGAACACCCGGGTTGCTTTAACACTCGGGAAAGAGAAATTCTGTGTGGTTTAGTTGATCATGATTAAAGACAAAGCCCTGAGAAGCCAGGGTGAAATGAGAGCAGGTGTGACAGGAAGTAAGCTGGGAGGCACATTGGGGAGTAAATTGCTCACTCATGTGGATGAATCAACATACTTCCTCAGCAAATACCTTCAGTGCCGTGACATAAAATGGATGTAAACTTGTTTAGGTGCGTTCTCAGGGGGCAGTGGACTCTTCTTCACGTGGGTGTGACTGACACCAGGTGTGTTAGGTCTTATTAATTTAGAATTCACTTCATTGTTTGGTAAATCAACTCATATTAATAACTCAACCAAAAAGTGCTGTCATACGAATGTTGACTGAGGTTTTGGGAATAATTTCTCAGTAATATTTCTGTAAACTTCAAGCATTATGAAAAAGACACGATTTTTTTTTTTAATCCCCACCTGAGGAGATTTATCCATTGAATTTTAGGGAGACTGGAAGAGAGGGAAAGACAGAGAGAAATATTGATGAGAGAGAAACACACTGATTGGTTGCCTCCTGCACGTGCCCCTACCAGGGCTAGGCCGGGGAGGAACCTGCAATGAGGTATGTGCCCTTGACCGGAATGGAACCCGGGACCCTTTAGTCTGCAGGCTGACATTCTATCTACTGAGTCAAACCAGCTAGGGCACAGACATGACTGTATAAAGAACAATATATCAGTGTTATTATTAATCAACATAGTTTTATAACACAAAATCATCTGTCCATGTGGGTATGAGCACATTAAAGGTTCCTGCTAATATTTATCTCCCATGTCAAAGAATGCTACACATAAAGTGTTCACATTTGGAATCTAATTTCCCTATAGATAAAACTTCGATATGTGGAATCTGAAACATGAAAACATTTTGTATGGGTGACTAACATTACTCTGAGGATTAAATTTGTGGCTTAGTGTTTTCATAAGTTAAAATGCTGGTATTTTCTTCTTTGTTTAAAAGAGCATTAAAGTAAGTATCTTCATACTTTTGAGTAAGATTTTGCACTCATACTACCCACCAGGTAAATAGAAAATCAATAATCTTTAAAGCACACATACCTTGAGCTAAAATACCAGTACCTTTATATTTTATAGTTAGAATTTGTAATTCAAAAAATACCTGGTACCTGGTACCTTTATATTTTATAGTTAGAATTTGTAATTCAAAAAATAAAAGAATTATTTTTTGCCTCAGTTTCCTTGCCTGTGAAATGGGAACAAAATAGCACCAACTTAGGGGGTTGTTATGAGGATGAAAAGACTATCACATGTAAAGCTTTTGGGAAAACACTTAAGTGCTCAGTAAATGTAATCAGATTGATGGTGGTGGTGGTGGTGGTGCTTTTTACATAAGCGCTCACATGAACTCTCTTACCAATGGGAAGCTACTCTAAGTCATACTTAAGGCCTGTAGAGTACAGAGCAGTCTCCACACCTTTCTTTCTTTGACAACTCCCACTTGGCCTTGCTTTTTAAAAGCCATGAACTTCACTGTTAAAGAAAATTTCTAGGGTTTTGAAACAGTGTGTTGTTCAATAGATCAGGACATGATTTAATCTGAGGAATATAACTGAACTGTGAAAGTGCAAGTTATATTTGAATTGTAAACGTGCAATTAAAATTGACTGTGAAAGTGCAACTTCGGCCACTTTAAGATTTTCACTATTCTATTGAGGGGCTGAGTTTTTGTTTGCTTCCTTTGTTGTGTCTAGTGTAAAAAAATATTCTTCAAAGATCTAAGCAAAGGGGAGAGAAAGGGAAAACATGATTTTAAAAATCCATCATCTAAATTTTACTTTCAGACAGAAAACCCTTTTGCCTGATTTTGGCTCCTATGTACCCTGGAGCTGAGGGTCCTGAGATAGAACCTAAACTCGACCTCATAAAACACACCAACATCGTCACTTAAAAATATCTACAGCACCTAAAAGCTGCCTAATGGACTCACTGGGGTTTATCAGTCACACTGCTTGTCTTCTATGTTTCCAGTTAAAGAATCAAGATACAGAACATATCTCCTGTCCTTCCCTGGGAACACTGGGAAGATAACTGAGGCTTTACTGGGTTAGGCGAGCTTGGCCAGAAAATCACTATGGATTTGTGCTATTTCAGTTTACGTTAATGTGTAATAAATGTGTTGTTGTTGTTTTTTCACTTTCAAGAATCCCTGCACATTACATCTTTCAACACACTGGTGTCAGGTAGTTGAAAAATAGTAGCCTGGCTATCTGGGGATTATAATGTTTTCTTCCATACTAGACAGTGTGCTCTTATTTCTAGTGGTGCAGCCTTCTTCCTTCCCCTATGAAGAGCTGAGTCCTCAGATCAGGCATCAGCGTGTTTTTGGAGCACAGGACGGAGCAGGGGTAGACGCAGGAAAGACCCGCACAGCAGAAGCAAAGCAGACAGCATGAGAGAGATGAGGCAGGCACATGCTGGGAGGCAGAGGTCACCTTTTCTCCCTTTTCTCCTAGATCACCCTTCTCGCCTCGTGGACCAGGGAAGCCCTAGAGGACAAAAAGCAAACCAAAGAGATATACTGATGTAACTGTGGCAAAATCAAATTGAAAAAATACATTTAAAATTGCATGTTTCTGAAACATAGATATACAGGGAAAAGGCATGCCAACAATCTCAAAACTTAGAGAAAGTAGCACTTAGAAATATTAGTTTACTAACATGTCAATGATCTACATACTATAGGTTTCTTGCCTTTTCTCCCAGGAAATGTGCAGTGGAGAGAATATGAGGATTCTCGATTGAACCCTGGGGAGCTCACTGTTCTTTGTGGCCGTGTGCAAATCACTTACCTCAGCATTTTAGCCTTTGACTGTTGGCGTGAGCATTAAATGCAATGAAATAAAGTACCAGAATTCTGTCTGCACATACAAGCTGCTCAATGAACAGTAACTACTATTGCTGTTGCTATTGTTGTTATTCACTTAATACAGGATGAACAGTGCTCATTTCAAGAGGCATTTACTTTTGAGATCCTTTATATTTATAGAATTGTAAGACAAATAGGGACTGTCAACTAAAAAAATATAAGAGCTTTGAGAATAGATATACTACACTGTTACCTAAGGGTAGCATGTGAAAGATACTTGAATTTTATGCATATTTTAAAATAAGTGGTTCAAATACAAATGTTGAGAGTGTCCCTAATTTGGGAAAGTATTTTAAAGTGGCATTATCAACTATCAATTATTAATTTTATACCAGATAATTACTTTTTCCCCCTTTATGTTTACCTTATGCAAACACTCATGATGTAGTTTAGGTGACTGTTTACATGCATAGCAATTTTTGTTGTGTGCATATCTATGTGTACAGAAACAATAAGAAGTATTCTTGCTGTTACTGATGGAGACCATCAGCATCTATTATCGTAGGAAGATGTTCATTGCATGTATTACTTACATCAAGACCAGGCTCTCCATCTTTCCCCTGCCAAAGAACCACAGTAGCTATATTAGTGTTCCCAGGTTTCATGAATAGGTTACCGTTTTCATTAAGGCTGCCTGGACATGCAACACTACTATTAGAACTACTTCACAGATGTGAAAAAGATCCCCTACTGATTAGTATTTCACATTTTTTTTCACTAAATCAAGTGAAATGACTGTTAATGTTGCTGTTACGAGTCATGAAAATGTTTTCTTATATATCAGGTTAAATAGTTTGCTTTTTTGCTGAAGTTGAATGCTTGGTATCCAAGTTATCAATTCAGGAGTTAAGTTGAAAGCAAAAACCATTTAGCTGATTTAAAAACACACCAGCGCTCATAAAGGAGGCAAATCAATGCTGCTTTCATTCTCTGAGTAGTTAGTTCAGACATGAGTAAAAAATGTGTAAACTTTGTTGTTAAATATAGTTTGGATTTGGCTAGCGTGCACCTTGTCTATAAATACTGAGGGTGTGAAGGTCACACCTTAAAGCACTGTTTTTAAGCAAACTTTGTAAATGAATGATCCCCAAATACGAAAGGGGCCAGAAGGCTGTTGTGCAAGGAGGATAAACGCACTCCCACGGCGCAGATGCCCGGGGCAGGGCCTATTGTATCTCACAATGCATCCACCCAGAGTTCCTAAGAGGTTGCTTTGATTCCGTCAACTGAAATCTATTTTAAAAATCAGCCTTCACTTTCAATCTATTTTAAAATCAGCCTCTCTTTCAGCATTGAAGTTATGATGGTTTTAGTTTATTATTTCAGTTCATAAAAACTGAAAGTCCAGGGTATGTGGACGTGCATAGGGGTTAAAAACCTCAATACAAGCCTACAGTTCTATTGTAGTCCTTCCCTACCCCATGGGATCATTTGTGATGATCCCAAAGAAATGTCCTACAGCAAATCCGAGGCCTCAATTTGAAGTCTGTGTCATTGAGAATTTTTATCCACATCCTATGTTCCAGATCCCCTGTGATGACAGTAACAGAGGGATCAGAGACATCGAGTCATCATAAATGTCAATTCGAGAAATGACTAATTAGCAAGAGTGGTTTTAGGAAGTAACCTATGAGAACAGATAAAATCTGCAGGAAGTTGTTTTAAATAAAGCTCCTACACCCACTTCTGGTACAGTGACCTTCCAAAGAAGTGCCAATCATGGGCGTCCGTCCAGTCAGATGGTAGGGGCAAGGCGTCACTGGACAGGGGGAGTCCCACCTTTAGTGACTCTGATCCTCTCAGTCTTGTGACGTGTGAGGGCAGGTGTCTGTACGTGAGTGGGAGGATGACATGAATGTGACCTATCTCTGGAGGACATGGTGATACTGGGCTTGTAGAGAGTTAGTGGACTGTTCTTGCTCCTGTAATGTGATTAGTTGGTCCCACAAGGGCAGGGTTAAGTGGCAGGTGATCTGTGCATGCTGAAGGTGCAGACCGCACACCAGACAGAGGACTCACGGGCAGGCCGTAGGGCCCTCTGGGTCCGGGCTCTCCCACAGCTCCTTTTTCGCCCTAAAATGAAAGGTAGAAAGTTCAAATCAGACACAAACACCTATATTCACACCTGTGCCCGAATGGCCTGTGTGTAAAGCTCCTGTTTGAATTATCATTCTATCAAAATACCAAAGATTCAGGCTCTTCCAGAATTGCTGTCAATGATACAGTAAAAGTAATCTACATAAGACGATTTTATTAAATCACCTTAGAAAGAGCATAAGACTTCCACTGCCCGGTTGTGCAAAAGGACCAGTGTGTCTAGGATGCTGTATTCGTGTTTCTTGGGTGTTAATGTGAAACATTTATTTGTTACTAATTATTTTAAGTTACTATTTATTTATTATTGTTAATCCTCACCCAAGGATATTTTTTTTCATTGATTTTTAGAGAGGAGGGGAGAGGGAGAAAGAGAGAGAAAATGTACGTGCATGCAAGAGAGAGAGAGAGAGAGAGAGAGAGAGAGGAGATTGATTGGTTGCTTCCCACCAGGCTGGGGATTGAACCTGCAACCCAGTTACGTGCCCTTGACCGGGCCTCGAACCCTCGACCCTGGTGTATGGGCTGATGCTCTAACCACTGAGAAAAACCAGCCGAGGATTAAATGATAATCTTGAATGCTTATAAAGAATAAGTGTAATTGGAGGTGGTCCCATGAATAGGAAATAATTACAATGACAGAGAAAAAGATATTCTTCATTTCAAGTAGAAAACCCCTTTTGCCCCCATCTTCAAAATTAATGTGTTTGTCAGGATTTAGCATGAAAACCTCAGGAGTCACGATGATGTTTATGTGAGTGGTCAGACAGAAAATGTTACCTTCTTTTCTCACACCTCTGAAGTTCAAGGGTTAGCAACTCTTTCTCATGAGTAAAGTGCCAAGGTCAGCTGCTCACTCTGAATGCAGATCCATGTATTCTGCTGTGTTTGTCTATACCCCAGATTCCCATTTGAGCAAATTTAAAGTCCCTGTTAACATTCTTCTTTAATCTAAACTTAGGGATTGGTGGAGCTAATTAGCATGGTCAACCAGAAACACATAAAGAATAGGGAGGCCACTGAAAATAAATATGATCAATGCTTTTGAACTTTTACTCAGTATTACTGAAAGAGCTGCATTTGCTTTCAGGAAAGTGGCAGGTTTTGAAATAAAACACATTTAAATTTGAATTCCAGTCCTGTCATGAACTATCTGTATGGCCTTAGGTAACTTTTATTTTTTTAATCTGCACCCAAGGTTATGTTTTTCTTGATTTCAGAGAGAGAGGAAGAGAAAGAGAAACATCAATGAGAGAGAGAAATATCGGTTGGTTGCCTCCCTGTAGGCACCCTGACCAGGGATCAAACCAAGAACTTAGGTCTGTGCCCTGACCAGGAATGAACCTGAAACCTCTTGGTGTAGACTACCCTTCAACCAACTGAGCCCCCCCTTCCTCCCCCCCCCCCCCCCCCCCCGAGTCAAGGCTTAGGTAATTTTCTTAACCTTTCTGTGCCTGAGTTTCATTGGCTGTTAAATAGGAATAATACATATTCTACAAGAATTTTTCTGAAGACAATTTTTCTGATTATAAAATATGAAATTCACTATGTCCCATAAATAGTAGCTATCAATATTATACAATTAGAGGTCTTATTTTTAATTAAAAAAAGGCTCGGCAATCCAAAGAGCAACTCAAATTAATTCAAAATAAATTTATTTCATTTTGAGCTGGTATGTTATGATTTTTAAAATGGTGGTGGTGGTGGTGTGGGTATGTGTAGTGGGAGGTAGGGGTTTAAAAGGAGGGTTCACATAGCCTGGAGTAGATCTAGTTTAAAAAAATTCAACAGATTAGAGTAGGTTTTGTTTGAAAAAGCTCCAAAGATTATTTTGATCTACCCACTCCCCTCCTCCTCCTCTGATTGAGCACTTCCGCTTTATTTTGTTTTTAAAGTGAATATGCCATGGCTTATTTGAATTAAGCTGTCACTCAGACATTGGTGTGTGGAACTTTTCGTACAGAATTGGCCTCCTCAAATAATAACTTTAAGCTAATAGCAATCCACTTCTCTCAGCAGTGACTGCTTCAGATGCGGACAGGAGGTGTGGGGGAAGTCAGCTGGGACGCTATGGGGCGTGGGAGGGGAAGGTCTCCGTGTGTTCTCTGCCATGGCTCCTGGGGGGGAGGGGGGAGGTCAGCACACGGGAACCTGCTTGCCAGTGGTCAGAAGACAAGGCCAGCAGGTGGAAAGGGCACAGAAGCAAAGCCGAGAGCCCTCCTTCGAACGTTTTGTTATATAAAACAGTAAATGTCTTCACTGTATTTTGAGTTGGGGGCTGCCATTTAGAGTCAAAAGCATCCTAATGGTCTCAGTTTGAAAACTTTCAGGAGTGAAATATTAACACAAGGATTAGAATGTGCAACTTCTTCTCCTGGATTAAATAATTCCAAAAAAAAAAAAAGACATGCACCTCTCCAATTTAACAACTTCTGCAGAGTTCCTAACAAGTTACAAGGCCAGATGAAGAAATCAGCGGAAGGCAGGAACCTCGGCGAGCTTGAAGAGCGGAATACTAATGGTGCCAGTCACGCATCTGACAGTTTCTGAAAAACACTGTCAAACGTCTGGCTTCCTGTCGGCTGGTCTAATTTTATTCGGGCCCTCTCATTTGCATGTCTACACTAAGAAATTATTCTAGAATGGCCCCCTTTCCTGATTCCTCCCGCTTTAAAATTTGAAACTTCTTCACGACAGTCCAGATGGCGCCTCAATCAATTAACACTGAGAATCACACTCCAGTTTAGCACTCTGGGTGAGGGGCACTTAGGGAGTACTGATATCGGACCCAGTTAAGATAGTTAACGTGCTGAGTAAATAAATACAAGTGTAACACTTTACACTGCACACCATTTGACTTCAACTATGCCTTCAGAAATTCTTAGAGATTTCATTTGCTCTCCTGGTTAATCCTGCCCCAGGGCCGAGACCTGATACTCTTGTGACACTGTGGAGCTATCGGAAGTAGCAGCTGATTTACCAAATGGTAAACCCTCTTGAGCCCCAGGGCCTCCTGCCAAAAGACTACTTGAGATTTGCTGCTCCATTTTTAGTACATGTACTGAATTTCTTGACACAGTGCTTGAGTGGGTCAGCAGTGGAGGCTCTTCGCTTTTAAATATTTTTAATTAAGAAGAGCTTCATAAGTCATTGGCTTGATCTTAGAAATAAGATCAAATAAAGGTAATTGCAGATTCAGATTATTTATGCCTTTAAGAGTCACCTCTTTCTAGAAGCATTCTTGGATGAAGCCAGCTTCCCTCATCGCTGTGTGGACAGCCTGGGTTTAACTGTATTCACTGTGGCCTCATTATCTGGTTATTTTTCTCAGAGATCCTTTTTCCTCTGCAATTAGGCTGTGAGCTCTTCTAGATCAGGGAAAATAGCTGCTTCCTTTACAGTACTGAGTAAATATATTTAGTGTATTAGTAAAAGATTATAAGATGAGGAATTAATTATAATGGCATTTAATTCATTGGAGCAAAACAGACTTTACATAAAAAGGGGGAGTGTGTTTCCATTTCATACTGAAAGTACACTGTTTTATACATTGTAACATGTGATATTTATTGAATGAATTCAATTTATAGAACATGGAGTTGGGATGTACGCCAAAGAAATCACTATGTGGACAAATTATCCCAGATTGATGAAACGCTATCTAGTTTTAAAAGACCACAAATGAATTATTCCAACGTCTTGAAGCCCTCGCTATTAGGATACTTTCTTTTCATTCCATCCTGGATGGTGGGGAAACTGATGACACAATTCCACTCAGACACACAAACACTTCTAAGTGTTCCAAGGCGAGGAAAAGGAAAAGTGGGAGAAAAACAGAGAACGAGGAAGAGGAGTTCCAGACAGATGACCAGCTGCTGATGCGGCAGCACATTTTTGTGTGTCAGATATTTATCTTCCACTCTGACTTTTTTTTTTTTCCAAGGATATGGAAACATGGCCTAGCAATAGAGAGGTTAGTGAAAGGTTTTTGTTTTATAATGCACTGAAATTATTTCCGTATGGTTAAAGGAAGACAGTCTATTCTTTTTTGTTTTTGTTTTAAACAGCAGCATGTATAACTGTGTGGAAAAGAATATGTAGGTTTTGGTCATTTTCTTTAGAAAGTTATAACTTACTCTCAATGAAATAAAATAGCTTTCTATGAAAGATTATCAGCCAGAATACGTAGTCGTGGAAATGTTAGCCCTATTGACGTCTATTTATGGGGTTTAGGCTAAGTAAAAATATCTTCCTTACGGGTTCTGAGCTATTCATGTCAGCTATGCAAATGTATGCATTGTTTTCTATTAGGGCAGCCATATTCCATGTTATACTCTGTTGTTCTCTCTCTCAGAGTGAAGACTCTGAATAGAACTTGTGATCATACCTATTTTCATTTAATAGTAGATGGCCCTTTGTTTCTTCTGGGAAGTTCAAGTAAAATGAAAAGGCCACACTCTAGTTTCTTATTCAGGTCACAGCTTAGTAACCTCAGGAGCAACTTACTCTTTCTCCTTTGGGACCTGCAGGGCCATGAGGTCCCATAGGGCCATCTGTACCCTAAAAAGAGATAAAAAATAAGACAATATGAGACATATCCCGGGGCTATAAGAAAAGCAGTTATAATGTATCCAGGACTTTCCTGGGCGAGTGACGCCCAAGAATGTCAGTAAGACAACTCATCTCCTTTCCAAGTGCTTTATACTGGATTCTTTCAGGCCAGTGGTTTTCAAGAATCTCATGCAAACGGGATGAATTATATAACTGCCTGTTTCAATGAAGGGCCCACACAAAAAGCTGTAGATCACATTTAATTACACATTTCCTTCCTGACTGAATGGAACATCTTCACTTTGCCTCCCCCATCTTAGAAAAACCTGCGGTTGTTTTTTCTTCACATCACCTCTAGTTCACATTCGTTCTCCACCCCCCACTGCCAGCCCTACTTTCCTTGGCCACCGAGGCTTCGAAGCCTTGTTTTCAGCTGCTTGAGGCTTGAACAGTTACACAAGTGAACAAAATTAAATGAGAACAGTGTTCAAACCAAACTTTCTTGAGCTGCATGCGGAGCAGCAGGGGGCTTCGAGGGAAGGAATTGTTGTTGCAGGTCCTGCTGCAGTGGCGGAAGTCACTAGGCTTACAAGGCACAAACCAGGCAGCTGATGACTTAACGGCATAATTGCCTTCTGGCCTCCTGGTTTAAGATCAGGATTTCTGTGGCCCACGAGATAATATCTGAGTGAATATAGGATCACTGAGGTCCAAGGAAAACAATGGCTGCCTGGAGAAGGTTTTTTAGAATCGAAGAGCTAACATTTCTTTTTGATTCTTAAAATGGTAGCAAGGACTTCAAGTACGTTGGCTCATTTTCAGGAAGACTATGCTTAGATTTGCAAAGAATTTGTTATAAAATCTGCACATGGAACAATACAGCACACGTTTTTATAGTGTTTTTATTTCTCTCCTACTGTTCTTGCTTATTCTCTTACAGCCTTGTGATATGAAGTAACTCAGGGTTTTAAGTTCATTCTAATGATGGTGAATTCTCACCACCTTAAACTGATCTTTTACTGCCTGAACTCAAAGTTCATCTTCAGAAGACTTGTAAAGACTGAGTCCCTGTGGCTGAAATTTAAGAGATGGAGCTGTTAAGAGCCAAAGAAAAGAGACAACAACAGAAGACAGACAATTCGTTTCGATGAACAAAGATTTGAAAGTTAGTCCAATGAAGAAGGTACATTTCTAATATGAACATAAACATAAAAGGAAAAGCAACTTAAAATAAATCCACATCATTTTAATCCCGTCAGAGGGCCTCTCTCCTGGAATTACAGGAAATGTCACTGGTTATGGAGAAATCTGCCAGGATTCTGAGACAATGATGCCAATTAGACTGGCTATTCTTGTCACCTAGCAGGTAATCCAGACCTGAGCTCCCATTTCAGAAACATGTTCTGTAGTTAAGGCTGTACGTCCCTTAGAGCCGCAGCCCATGCTCTGTCCACCTTCCCCTTTTCTGCCACTGTCTTTGTCCACCTTCTTGTTTTACCCCAATCCTAGGTACCCTCCTCTTCTAATGAGAACACATGAGCCGAAAGGGTCTGTCCGAAGCACAGAATTCACAGCCACAAACGCGCTGGAGCAAGACGAGGAGGCACTGACTCACCCGGGCTCCTGGCTTTCCGTCTAAGCCAGATGCTCCCTGTGTGATTTGGTTGGTAGCAGGGTTGGTGGGTGTAACACGAATGACAAGAACAGAGATTAGTATGAGGTACCAGCGAACAAGTGTAACACTTCAAACAACATAATACTCAGTCAGAGGGTTCTGGGATGAATATCACATTGCTACAAATTGTTAGTTAAAAAAAAACAAAACAAAAAAACAAAACACAGGACAATAAACACCCCCATAGACGATGGCATTTTTATGACATTTCCATTTGGCAAATTCTTATTTAGAAATCAAGGTAATGAGGTTCATAGAGTGGCTTTAAAGTAGTTACAGTAACAGCCACAGGCTGCTAATATCCGTATGAAATTCGTTTTCTAAAGACTGTACTATTCACAATATTTTCTTAAGTTCTGAAGGAAAAATAATGGCCGATCTCCTAAGAAAGGGCTCATTATAATAATCAATCAAGGATAGCATTTCAGAGGAGCAGAAAAGAACTCTAGTCTTGCTTGTTAAAATAGCCTTTATGAATGACAAATGCAGAACTTGAACGTGTCGGGATGACTCTGGCTTTTACATGAACAGTCATTGATTTCTGGGTTGTTCTTACTGTGTTCACATTAATCACCACTAGAGGGACTTCTAGGAACAGGAAAAAGCCAGAAATAGCTCATGAGTCCAAACAAAAAATAACTGTCCCAAACAAAATTGTTCCTTGACTCGCTTGAAGTAATCGAATAATCATTGCTGCGAAGTCTGGATGGGAAATGTTTTAAAAATCCAATGCAACGCATGCTTTTCTTCACCTTGGGCTCCAGTGAAAGACTTAAAGATGACATTTTCAATGCTTATTTCAAAAATAAGCACACTTGCTTCTTTGATATGGCATTTGTATCTCAAAACTCAAATATTTATTTATAGTCCTTTAAAAAACTGATTAGATGAAGAAGTATTTAGGAAAGACAATGCACTAGCCCTATAAATTCTCTTGGCAAGATTGCAGAACTATTTTCCCATTTTAGGCTTCAGATGTAATTAATACAAAACGAAAGAAAAAATCTATTCCAGCTGCAAACTCTACCAATGATGCTAAACCATATATATTTTGGGTAATTTTAGATTTTACTTTATAATTCATTCTGTATAATTTTATTATGAGGATTTTCACTGCAAAAACATCTGTAGTTAGCAATGATTGAAAATTTTTAAAAAGTGTGTTGTTGTTAATTTAATGCTAGCATATGCAGAGCTTTCTGCTAATGTATAAAAATTATCACTAGTCCTAAATTTAAATGAAACAGAAATCCAAAGTTTCTTTTGCCTTTTGGTACTTTGTTCAGTCACCATTATTATAACATTTAAAAATAAATAGGGAGATGATACAATTTTTGCATTGATAATATATTCACCTGGGATGTGAATTAATGACTCACATATGTTATAGAGGTTTTATTCCGAGGTCATCCATTGATCTAATTGGCATGATTTAACCTATGCTCTATCACTAATTCAATAAATGAATATCTATTAAGCATCTACTACATGCCTGATTTATGTAAGGCACTGGTTATCAAGTAGAATACTTACTACTTAAGCTATAGTACCCACAGGGAAAATAAAATAACTGGTAATCAATTCTTTTATGTGTAAAATATGTGTATAAATTATTTCCTATTACCAATTTTATGTCATTTTAATCATATAATTTATAATGTTCTTTATTGACTTTTGTTGGCATTCACTGAATAGACAGCATAGTAAAAGCTTGAAACTACAACCTCATAGTCAATAACCATTTTTAAAAAATACCTTTTTAGCTGTGGAAAGAAGACTGGCATGAGGTGCAGGAAAGGTAAAAATCCACTTTTTTCTTAAAAATAAAAATCTCTAAACAATTGCAAAATACTTCTCCCGTCTTATCCACTATTGCCACAATAATCTCTTAAGAGAGCATTTCCAAAACAAACAACATACAACATTTAGACCTCGATATGACTGATTAATTAATGTAAGGAGCCACATCACTGACCTCCTGCCATCAACAATGGCCAATTGCACACCTGCCACCAACAGAGGGCTACAGTTTGGGTGTCAAAGGAGTAAAAAATTTGAAGGAGAATTTAAAACTGCACTAAATTATAAAAAAGTTTGGGAGAAATTAGGAGCACAGTACGTTTGTAAAGAGGAGGGTGATGGGAGGAGGACTGTCAGCTTTAACAGAGGAAGGCTGGCATGTATGTAATCGAAGGACAAAACAGTGATGGCATTGTGTGTATGGGGTCTTCCTCTTACAGAAGAGCAGACGTTGGGAAAAGAAATTGGGCTGGGCCCTGCGCTAACAAACACAATGTGTTCTCCAATTACAGACATCTCAGCTATTAGTAGTTGCCAAGCAAACCAGAGTAGTTGCTTAAGGTAGAAAGAAAAGTCTGAGATTTGCACTGAAATGGAAAGTTTTCTTTACTTACTGGAAGACCAAGGGGTCCTCTGTCACCCTTTTGACCTGGTTCACCCTTCAATCCTTTAACACCATTTAACCCTGGTTCGCCCTAAATGCAAAAGCAAATGCCAATTTTGGTTGCTATCACGGGCGTTTCAGCTATGAGAGAAGAGAGCCAGTCTCGGAAATGGTTGCAGATTCCAGTTTTAGGTAACAGCTGAGTCAGGCTAGATTTGTCTTGTATCAGTTCAAACTTAATTTCTAAAACATGACAAAATTAACAAACTGAAATGGACAAATAATATTCTAGGAAACAAAACACCCTAGAAAGTATGCTCTTTAGAATCAAAATATATATAACTGAGTTCCTGAAATTTTCAGTTGTATATCAAGGAAATTGGTGTTGTGCCCCATTGTTCTGACCAAGCAAATCAGAGACAATCAGTGGAGGATGCTGAAGGAGATTCAGTAATAAAAAAACCACTCTGCTGCAATGGAAAACTGGAATATGCAGGACAGTGTTATACACAGACATTTTAAGCCTTTAAGCATTTTGCCCAGGGGAATGAGCTAAAAATATAGCCGCTGATGTTTGAAGTAATGCCATTTAGTGAGTCCTCATTCACTGACATTGCCAGGTCAGGTCCCTACCTGGATTAATCAATAGAGTAGACAGCAAATAGCCAATCCCAGAAGAAAACATGAAGATCACAGAACTTACATGTAGTAAGTTTGTCTGCCCAATGCTTGAATGAGGAAGGTTTGAATTTAGTTTAGGGTTACATTACAAAAGCCACGGGAAGTGATAAATTTTGTTGACTCTGTGTTTTTTGTTGTTTTTTTTTAAAATCTAAGAATACAGTACACCTATGTTCTATCAGCAGCAGCAGGATGTTAGAAATAGAGTTTAACTGGTTCACTCTTTAACTTTTAAGCACAGACATTAACTTCATCAAGAAAATGTGAAAGCCTTGAAGATTATTTCAGTCTCAAAGCCCTATAGAGTCTTTCTGGGTTGGGGGTGAGGGAGGAGAGACCATGTCTACATGGCAGGAGGGTGGTACTTTCTCCATTTGTCTGATGATGAAATCAGTGTGGTGCTTGTTTAACATAGAGAGCCTGTGGCGCCATGTAGACCTTAGTAGTGCAGGAAACGTGTATTTTTAATAAGCCTTCCAGATGATTCCTCTCATCGGAAATGCTGGGAAACAGATCACCCTTAGTACTATGTTACATATTTAAACTTTCAAAGGGGTCACAAAGGAATGAACACATTTGGGCAAAACCTAATGAAATTTTGGGATTCTAAAGATAGGATGATCACAGTGCTTCCACTATAGGGAATCCAAATAGTTGGTAAAGTATGATCCTGAGAATGTCACAGAGCTAGAGTTCATGTGAGGTCAAGGCCAAGGATCAATAGTCTACTTCAGTTAACTGGTCTAAACTTGAGATACCTGGCTTTGCATGTGTGTGGTCTTTCAGCGAGTGGTCTTGAGATGATGGATAAGCAGGAAAGCCTTGGTAGGCTGTGAAATGCTTTGGTGAGGAATCATGTGTTGATAGGACTGGTCATTAACTTAGAAGGTGAGTTTATAAACAGTCTAATTCAGTGGCAAAAATACCAAATTTCAATGATGGACCTAAATTCTAGTCCCAGATCTGTCACTTGATTAGTGTAATTTGGGGTAAATTACTCAAGCCTATAGTTTATCATCTATAAAATCAAGGAATTAGAATAGGTATTCTATGAGGTCTTTGAAACTTTAGAAAAATTCTCTGAAGTCTATGATTTTAGTACAATTAAAGTTTAAGTGTAGGCAAAAAGATCATTGCATTTTAGAGATCAAAAGAATCTTGGGCATCTATTAATCTAATGGCGGGATATCTGAATCACTCAAGGAATTAAAAACACAGTCTTACTGGCTCTAGTCTGAGTTATTATGATTGGGCTGATCTTTAGGGGTGCCTTAACATCCACGGAGAAGCCAAGAGTGGGAAAGAGGCCCAGAGAAGTTAGATAACTACTAAGATTACAAAGCCAGTAGATGGGCTCTCTCTTCTGACTCCCAGAACAATGCTCTTACCCCAAACTATAATCCATGATTCTGAGACACTACCACTCACTGGCCTCACCAGAAGGTAAGGTATTCCACAAAGAATAAAGAGGCATGAACTCGTCCTGTGCTTGGGTGAGTCACCTGCCTGACCTCAAAAGGGAACTCAGGTTTCAGGAGTCAAACTGACATCTCTGCCACTGCTAGAGCTGGGTGAGCCAGAGGAGAGGGTGGGCTGCCTTTCTGACTCCTATGCCAACATTGCATTATGTGTTCTCTCACCCCTCACCATTAAAATGCACCAACTCATTACTGAGGAGCTTTCAAGAGTACTTGAACCTTGTCTCAAACAGCCTTAGGACTAGCTAAATTTTTCTGTTTAGAACAGAGCGTCAAATCAGAAGTTAACAAAAACAAATGGCACTTATGGGTACTTATCAACAACTGCACCAGATATTTTGCTATTAAATTGTCACAACCCTATGTGGTAAACTACCTAGTTGAGTAAATGAAGGATCAGAGAGGGTAAATAATCTGCCCAAGGTAACAGCATGTCAGGGCAGAGCTGAGATTAGAATATAGTTCCTTATCGTGCATGTCCCCTGGAAGAAGAAGACTGTCTTTCAGGACTCATTCTAATCCTCCAAGGTGTCCTCTTGGTTTACACGAAAGCAGAGAACAGGTGGAGAGACCATCTTCACAATACATGCTGCACTAATGCTAAAAAGGAGGGGCTATTCTCCATTGTACTCTTGTTAATTCAGAGTATATGTGTGTGTCTCAATGTATGTGATGTAATCTTCTCAGTATAGCACACCTGATACACCCCACTCCATTCTAGGCCAGTGCCCTCAGGGGAGTACAAAATTAAGATGCTGGACAGTCAAAGCATTTAGATGCGGTACTGCTACATGACAAGCAAGAAATATCAATAACATCTAAATGTACAACTCAAGATACGATAACAAGAAAGCATCTGGACTAGGCTGAGAATCCCATCAGATTTACTTCTAAATGGTTGATTTTGAGTATATTATGATTAGTGATTTCAGAAACTTACATAATAACAAGGAAAAAAAGGCAAAATGAGGAATAATTCATCTCCAGGTGATATCACTTAAATTTGTTCTAAGTCATTCTGTGTTGTGAGAGTTAAACATCTGGATACTTAAAGGCTTAAAGATTATCAACATTCTTGACAAGTAAATAAGACAGGACAGACATGCTTCCGTCATGCTTCTCCATGATTAACAAGGAAACAGAAATCAAATAATCAAGGGATTTGTTAGATTACCTTTGGTCCAGGAAGTCCATGGGGTCCCTGAAAATGAAAAACACAGCTTTTAATTAAGAACTGATTCACTGTTTCCCAGCAGAAGTGATTACATAACGTAACAAAAGAGATGTAAAACAAGAATCTCTTTGTTTGAGCTATAGCTCCAGGCAGGCCAGTGGATGTTAATACCTAGTGGAAGTTCCTTCCAGCTTCTGGATTGCTCTGTCATAGAAAATTTATTAATAGCATTTCTTCTTCTTTTTTTTTTTTTTTAACAACAACAACAACAAAGATAATGGTTTACTCAATCATTCCATTGTTTTATGGCCATTACAAAAGCTAATACAGAGGAAAAAATATCAATAGTAATTTCCATCACCATGAGATACATAATGATAATCCCTGTCATTTCATAGTATTCTTTCTAAAAGAAACTCTCACCACAGCCATGGCAAGTAAAGTAAATGGCACACAGTGTTTAAGCATGACAACAGCGATTCTTTATGCTAAATACCTGAGAGGGGGAGGGTGGAATCCAAGAGAATTATAGGAAAGAAAAAAATAGGGAAAGAAAGTATTGTGAATCCACACTGCTCCTATTTCTCAAATCCCCATTAAAAATATAGGTGGCAAATGTGAGGTACATTGTGAATGTATATAAAATATAGATGTCTTAAAAGACAAAAATTTACCAAAGGAAAGTTCCAGACTTTAAATACCAGTGAAGAGGGGACCCTTCCTATTACTAACTGCTCTAGACCCTGGTATTGGGGACCCTGAGGTAGAAAGGAAATGCAAAGATGATAGTCAATTCTGCAGCCCTGTTGCATAATTTGCTTAATTTAAGGCTAAGGAAAGGATCTAATGTGGTAGTGGGAAGGATTATTTACCAGTAGAATGTACTTATTTTGACAAAGATGAATTCTTCAAGGTTCTTGCAACAAATGTTTACCAATGTTAGGAAGTCATAATGCATGCATGAGTCCGGGCTTTTTCCCTGTATTTTGTGGAAAATCTAAATATAGAGACTAATTAGCCAACTTAAATTAACTAAAGGTTACCATGAATTGCTTTAAAGTTTTCAAATAATTTAAATAAACTATTGGAAAGAGAGTATTTAAGTACCTATCAGTAAAATCATATGACAGTAGGAAAAATTTTTAACAAGCAATACATTGAAGTTTGTTACATACACGTCCATTGGAATATTTTCTCCTTAGATAAGTTGTGAATAAACATTTTCAGGAAATGTCTGATATTTTATCAAGTATTCTTATCTCATTTTAGTAATGATTTAAAATTCTTTTAAACTAATTAATTTTAGGATAGGAACAGGATATAGTGTTGTTTAACCTTCTAACTTACAGTGGAGAGAGTATTAAAAAACCCCAAAATATGCCATTTGCTTAATTCTTAAAAAACTGTTTCATTTTTAAGAAAAGGTTATTTATAATTGTTTTGTGGGTGAAATAGGAAAGGCAGTAAGAAACAGATGACTGGGTCTGGACTGTGCTCTGTGGCTTGCATCATTCCAATGAAGCTCTTTCTTAGATTTGTATTTAATCCCTGTGATTGAAGACATGTGATTACTGAGACCCCTAGACGTGAATGTGATTTCAGAGGCTGCTGGACTTGTCCCCATCCTGCCCCATTCGAAAGCACTGGAAGCATCTGACTTCCATGTTCTACCCTTAACACACCGTCATTAGATAGACATTTGGAGAATTACACTGGTTTAATGGCTGCCTTCTTCACTGGACCTAAGTTCCATGAGGACATGGCCATTGTCACACTGATCACTGAGGGATTCCTGCAGTAAAGACTGTATCTATCAAAGTACCATAAAGTACAAAGGAAAGGATTCAACAATGTCTGCCACCTGTGGAAGCGAGCTTCGATTTTTATCATATTATTTTATAAATGTTCTCATTGAACATTTCATTAAAGGATCTTAATCTTCAAAGTTGGTTAAGAACATGTCTTAATGGCTACAATTATTAATCTTATTCTGCTACCAATGGCCCAGAACAGTGTTTAAAATGATTTTCTGATGTTCACGTTGTAAGGCTGGAGTAAAGCTTGCCAAATCTGTCTGTCTTCAACTTTCCTATCACAAAACTGCTCTATCTCTTTCCTACAGACGTGTTTGGGGGAGTGAAAGACAACACTGTAAAGTCAGTACATCTCAAAGCACCTCGTATTTTCTGTCCACTCCACAGAGAGCAGTAGGAAATACAAGCTGGCTGTTTTGAGGAATGCGCTCATGTTTTCTCTAGTAGCATGCTCATAAATAAATGACTACATTTTGGAGAGAAGAGAGACTTACCATGGGGCCTGGTGGACCATGGGGACCTGGTGGGCCTGGTGGGCCTATGATCTGTATGTCAAAAAAATAAACATGGATTTGGTTACTTCATTTAGATAAGGCAGTTTGGCTTGAATCTTTTGCTGGGATTCTGTTAAGGCCATTAATAGTTGCAGAGAAAGAAGGATACTGGAAGAAACGATGTGTTTGATTCTCTAGGTTTGGAAATTCCTTTATGAGAACAAAAAAAATCTTTAAAAAAATACAGTTCTTTTACAAAAGCCAGAATAAATCAAACATACATTGAACGAAAAGGAAGCAACTGATTTCCAAGAAATGCTATAATGCCACAACCACTATTAAACTCTCCAATATTTCACTAGGCAACAATAGGGCTCTGGAGAGAAAAGAAAGAACGTATGTTCTATATCCACAAAGCTCTACCACAAGAGTCATGGGAAAACCATTGATATCCCGCCCCCCCCCCCCCGCCCCCCCGGCCAGGAATAGACAGTCCTCTGAAAAATTGCTTTTAACTGAGACTTCTGAGGCATTTCGTCTCTCATTGTCCAAGGCCAACAGTATTTATTCTACTGCTTGACAAACCAAGAGGTTCATGGCTTTTCCATTGTTGATAAGCCATCTGGCAGAGGTTGAACTAGATGAATAATAGGCCCGTTTTGGAGTTTTTCAGGAACCATGGGAGTTCAGCCACCACGGACTTACAGAAGGGCCCTGAGGACCTGGCAATCCGGAGTCTCCTTTCTCTCCTTTCATTCCATTGGCACCCTACAAATGACCAGTAAGAGAGTAGAGCTGGTCAAGTTATTTCCACAGTGTAAGGAACAACTGAATTTTCTCCCCAAACCCATCATCCCCTTGAAATTTGTATATTATACACATGATATATAAAAGAACGATTTATCCTCCTACATTCTAGCTTCCCCAAACGCCTAGACTGTGGGTGATATGTGAAATAAAATACAAAGTAAATGTAAACCAAGTTAGGCTTGATTGGTTCAACTTATACATTGCTGAACATATATTATGAGTGTTATATTTTTTTATGGCGGTGCTCACTTTAAAAGGCAAAGTTCAGTCTTTTAACTATGTCATTAACATTTATTTATACACTTCCTTGTTTTAAAAAAAATTGAGGGTAATGAGGTTTTCTGAATTTTTTTCCCCTACATTTGTCTACAATTTCCCTTCCCAATTCTAGTAAAAACTATGGGGGAAAAACACCTTCCCATAGTATCATACATGTAAAGAGGAGAATTTCCAGAGTAATTTATTTTTAATTGTTTTACATTTTTGGTTTATTTTTAAATTATGATTTATTTAAAAATGATCAGTTATCACTATCTTATGCATACTAAATTAAAGTGACCAACTTTATTTATTTTAGTGCCTTCTAGTAAAATGAATTCAGGGAAACATGAAGGTTTATTTCATAATTCATTTGTTTGGACGCTTTAAAATTTGTTGTAGAGCCCCACTTGCAGTAATTAAACAATACCTCAAATATTTAAAAATTAGAAGATCATATGAATGATTAGATGAGGCTGCAGCTAATCATATAATTCTTTTCTGGTTATTCATCTTAACAGGAACACAGAAACATACCGGCAATCCAGGAAGTCCGATTCCTCCTTTTTCACCTGGCATACCTGGGTCCCCCATGTCTCCCTTTGAGCCTTTGAGTCCCTACAAATGATATGGGTTGCATGTAAGAATCATACTATCCCTTGATAGTGACATCCTAGGGAACACAGAATTCCAGATCAATTTTGTCAGTAGGTGGGTCCTATGTAAAGATGATTCTGATTTTCATTTTGATGTAGAGTTATTTCTAGTAGCAACCTTCTACATTCAATCAACATTATTTCCCTGTGTCATAGGAGGTATTGAATTCTATCATTCTGGCCATGTAAGTATGAAAAATATGAACTTAGGTGTTGACATCACTTCTCCTGATCTCATATTTTTTTACCTGGCAGCTAATTCTATATCACCGGTCCTGAAAAAAATTTAATGGCTTAATTCTCAACAACAAAGTACACATCTGAACCAGAACCTAGTGTTATAATAGCAAAGGTCCAAATAAATGTATCCCATCTCCCCCTATATCCTTACTGTCCCCTTGAAATTCAGGCAGAAGTTCCAATCACCACCAGTTTTCAATGGTCTAATCTAGACAGGAAAATCAGTCACTGCACACTAATGTTCAATCAATGCTTAGAAATACTCCAGCTTTTCCACAGTGTTCTTATTTTGTTCTCAGGACATCTCTGTGAGGTGATCCAGGATCTTATTTTTATTCTCCTTTTACTATGAGGAAATATATTCTAGTAAATGTGTATTCTGAAAGCCAACAACTCTGAATTAATGATACCAATACTGAAATTATGTTGTTAAGCATTTCATTGAAGGAAATGCATAATTTCCTCATTTCTCAAAACTGCATTCCTCAGTGCAATATGACCAGATGGCCCGACTTCAGCAGAGACGATCATAGTTATTACAATAAGGGAAGCTGAGGCTGCATAACCTGTTCATCTTTTCTATACTGAAAACTACTTGTAGACAGAAATGTGTCTTTTCTTGTTATTTATACTTATTTTATAGCACCTACTTCAGAATCACCTTTTAGGTGGGTGGGTGGGAAGGTGCCTGAATGACTAAATAAATCTTACTGGTTAATCAGACCCTGGTTGGTTTTAGGGCTCTAGTGATTGCAGCAGAATAGTCAACCTGCTGGACATAGTAGCAGAAGAAAACCTTTTAAAGTCTATAGAAAACCCCCTGGCTATTGTACGTGTACGGATCATGAAGCATGCCGCTATGTATGCCAACTTATTTATAATGGCTAATGGTGTGAAAGGAAATATACAACCAGATTAAAAAATTCTAATGTGATCTCTGACTGATATAATGAATCATTTAAAGTCTCTTTTTAAATTACCACATTTATTTAATGTTACATCATGTAATTTCAAGATAAAACTCTGATATTAAAATATCCAAACTTAATTTCCCTATCTAATACTATCACCTGAGGAGTATATTTTAATAACTGTATAAAGAATCCCCTTGATTTCTTATGACCTACTTGATTTTAGCCATTTCTCGGGTAAATAATGGAAGCCCAGAAAACATCAAATAGCTTGAAACTAACCCTGTGATTTCATTCTGGAATTGAAATACTGGCAGATGCTTTTTGATTTATGGGCCACATCCAGCCCAGGACTTGTTTTGTATAGGCTAAATGTTATAAAAAAATTTTAAGGGGTGTTAAAAAAAGATACACAACAGAAACTGCAAAGCCTAAAACACTTACTATCTGGTCCTTTATAGATAAAGTTTGCCAACCTCTGTTTTAGGGGAAACCTTGGAGAAACTGCCATATTCTGCAAAGCTACAACAGCCCTGCCTGTTTCTGTCTTTTCTAATACTTTCAATAATTAGGTGTAATCTATATCTGCAAAAAGAAAACGTATATAAGCAATATCTATGTCATTGATTTTAATCTTGAATCATTTACATTCACTGACAAAAGTAGGATATTTTAATTAAATAGGTAATAATTTTACAAGTCTATTAAAAATTCACATAGGACTCACTGGTAGATTGATAAGGAGTATTAAGATAAAACTAAAGCATCATGCAGCTTGTATGTTTCTTCAAAGAAAACTAACTTAAAACCAATTGCCTTTTAAAATAGCAATAGACTCACTTAGAGAAAGCAGGCAGACAGTTCTGTTGGGGGTTAGAGAGACTGAGCAAAAAAGGGGGAAAAAAGAGAACTCATGTTTATGGACAACAGAGTCATGGCTGGGTGGGGGAGGGAGAACGGTGGAGGGTAAGAAGGCATAGAGGGGATAAATGGTGATGGGAAGAGAAAATAAAATAAAGTACAAATAAATAAATAAGAGCAATTGCTTTTTAGAGTTAACATAGTCTCCAGAACAGATGGTGGGGGGGAGGGGGGGAGAAAGAGGATATCACATATCAACACGCATGTTTTTCTTGGCTTCAAACCTATAATAAAAGTAGTGATCGATAACAATGTTTTAAATGACAGTACGTATCTTTGAAAATTACCTGCTCTCCGTCAACTCCTGGGATTCCTGGAGATCCTGGCTCTCCCTGTTAAGATAAAAACTGATGGCTTCCTTCCATTTATCATTAGTAGCATGCTGCGCTATATAAAAATGCTGCTAGTTGGTAACGGTACAATTTGACTTTCAGCAAATGTATCATAACCCAAGAATACTCCATCACATCATATCACATATCTAAACTAAATAAAATAGCATTTTCTTGAATATTATGTATGACAATACTCATATGTAGCTAAGATCCAGTGTTTTTATTTTTCCCTCATGTGAGATGCAGGCTAAACAAAAATTGATGAAAGGAAACTGATAAAAATCATTTGATGCCTGACCATATCTTATACTATGAATCTATAGCAACAACCTATATGCCTTGGTTAATTTTTTTTCTCCTAAAAAAATCTGTATGATTTCTCTTATTTTCCAATTTGAGAAATAAATAAAAACATGACCGTTATCTTAAAAGACAATAAAATGAGAAGCCCCATAAGTTCACAATAGTTTAACTGACACTGGTTGAACCATAAACAAAAATTCATAATGATTGTGAATGTGCTACTTCCAGATAAGTCTCACTGAAAAAAGGTAATAAATCAGATAATAACTTAATCCACATTAAATTACTTTTGGATCAATTCGATTTCCCATACTATGCTAGGAATGCACTACATTTACTATTTATATTATGATTTATTAGGAACCTTGACAAACCCAAAATTTATAGATTTATTTTTTCTTAACTAAAGATGTTCCATTAAAAACAAATTTAAACAATGTGCTAGAGATTTATTCAAACAACAAATGTCCAATCACCTTTCAGTTGGAAAGGTACTGAACAAAGGCAAGATATTATTTTATATCAATGAATCATGTATTTGAATCCCATTATAAATATCCCTTGTTTCCACATTGTGGAAACTTTAAAAACAGCTCTTTTGAGGGTTGAATGGCCTGCCTCAGAGACAGAATTCCAAGAGAGCTGACTTGGGGCTGTATTTTTCTAGAAAGGCTTGTTTGGTGATGTTATAAACCACAGTACTGAAATGGCTAGAGCTCTTTTCCCCGGTAAAAACTTTAACAGCTATTGGCCACAGCATGAAATTTGAGCTTTCCAATGTTTTAGAAGGCACAGCAAACAAATGAAAAAAGAAAAAGACAGAAAAAGTGCTTTTCTTTCCAGATTTCCTGTTCTTTGTGGTAGCAGGAAAGTTTATTTTGCCACAAAGCCTGCTGAGGTTGGATGCAACTGGCTAAGCCCTAGTTTCATTCAGTCTGAATACTTGTCAGCACTCTGGGCCCAATAATGATTGCTTTGCTAAACTTTTACCTTCAAAATGTGACCCATGAGTGTTTAAAAATAAAACATAATTCATAAGTTATTCATTTATCCTTCACCGATCAAAAGTGGTTTGTAAAGAGTTATATGATGTGTAAGAAGTCCAACAATCCATGTTTGATAAAGGAAGGAGTAATGCTAATTGAAAGAGTTCTCATTCAGTCTGAGGCTGAGTCCTGAGTGAGAGTGGGTTTAAGTTTGACTCAGGCTGTATTTGCTGAGTCTTGGTCATAGGCACATCTCACCCCAATTATCTCAACCTTCTCAAGGAGAGATCATGGAACACACAAAGGACTATATCAACTAACCCAAGACCTCAATTACAAGATCCTTGTGAGGTGTGAGGGGTGGGGCAGAGTGACAGCACAGTGGGAAGAATGGCTGGGTAAGAAGGAGTATGACTAATTGCTTCTCCCCTTCCCTTGTCTAGACATTCATTTGGTCAATTTTCCTGTTTCTCAGTTTCAGCTCAAAGTGATCTTGACTCCCAAGGCTGAGACAACCTTCTTAATTTGCATCTTGATCAAAGCACTCACTCTTATTTATAAACTAGTGGCCCAGTGCATGGATTCGTGCACATTGAAAGGAAATTAATTAGAAGGTGGCTGGCAGGGCAGGACTGGGTGAGATGGGCTGAACATGCTCTGGAGCCAACCTCCCGCGGTCCCTCCCTGGCCGGCCACACCTGGGATGGCATAGCGGCTCAAAGGGCGTCTGCGGATTGAATGGGGTCTCTCTGGCAGGTGGGGTCCCTTGGCATGGTCTGCGGGGATTGGGCCAAAACTGGCAGTCCAACATCTCCTGAGGGGGTCCCAGATTGTGAGAGGGTGCAGGCCAGGCTAAGGGACCCCACTGGTGCACAAATCTGTGCACTGGGCCTCTAGTTAAATTAATAAATGAATAGCAATTGGGTTATAAAACCAGGATATGCAAGTTTTAATGATATCACCCTCTCAGTTAGGTGGTCCTTTTTGCCTCTGTGGGCCAAGGGATGGGCACCCTTTGGGCTTTTGCAGGCATTTGGGCTGTAAAGAAAAATGAAGTCCTAGAAGCTGTGGAGGATTGTAGGGAATGAGGTGCATAGTTAGCAGCAGGGACAATTTTGTTTCTGGAGACTCAGTCAAGTGAGGAGATGAAACAAGGAACTCAGATCTTGGTTGAGTCTACATAGATCTGCATATTTCTTTCTAAGTTGTCTAGCCCAGCTCACAAACATATTAAAGAATATGAATCCAGGCCAACTTGTTTACCAGGAACAAAGGCTATGTATGGCTGTGTTACATCTTTTAGGGACCAGAATGTGGTGGAGAAATAGAAAGTTTAAAAATCCTAAACTGTACACTGTTATACAGGAAATCTGTTTGAAATTAAGATCTATGTTTGAATATATTTCCCATAGCCAAGGACCTCAGTAATATTTTACTTTATATTTCTTTTTATAATAGAAAAATATGCTAGTGTTCTGTGCTCAAGTTTCTTGAAAGAGAAAAGTACAAAAGCTGATGTGTGTGTATGTATGTGGACATGTCTGTGTGTGGATGATAGACTTAGCAAATAAACTGCCTTAAGAGGCATAAACAAAAGATGGATTACTAAACTACCTGAATTGCCCACAAAAATCCAATGATGAAAGTCATATTTCAACACACATAGTTTAGTTCTGAAAAGCCAGAGTAACTGGCCATGTGTTAACTGATTGAAAATGAAACTTTAGTTTGGAGGGAGAAAGCTAATGCAAGCAACAAATTTTAGATATAACCAAGTATGTTTCATTAGATAAGATTTAGATGGCAGAATGTCTGAATATATACAATAACAGGATGCTATAAAAATGACTCAAATGATTTCTAAAATTGTCATTGTGAATGTATCCCTTATTCTTTTTATTATAAAACTAGAGGCCCAGTGTATAAAATTCATGCATGGGGGGGTCCCCTCAGCCCAGCCTGCCCCCTCCCCAATCCTGGACCCCTTGGGGGATGTCTGACTGGGATCGGGCCTAAACTGGCAGTCAGACATCCCTCTCACAATCCTGGACCACTGGCTCCTAATCACTCACCTGCTTGCCTTCCTGTTCACCCCTAACTGCCCCCCCCATACCCCGTTAGCCTGATCACCCCCAACTGGCCCCTCCCTGATGGCCTGGTCGCTCCTAACGATCCCCCGCTGCCAGCCTGGTCACCCCTACCTGCCCCACCCTGCTGGCCTGGTTTCCCCAACTGCCCCCCCCTGCACTGGCCTAGTCACCCCTCACTGCCCCCCTGCCAGCCTAATTGCCCCCAATTGCCCCCCACTGCCAGCCTGGTTGCCCCCAACTACACCCCCCCCCCACGCCAGCCTGGTCACCCATAACTGCCCCCCTGTCAGCCTGGTCGCCCCAACTGCCCCCCCCCCCCCCGTCCTAGTCACTCCACGCTGCCCCCTCTGTCAGCCTAATTGCTCCCAACTGCCCCCCACTGCCGGCCTGGTTGCCCCCAACTGCACCCCCCCATGCCAGCCTGGTCACCCATAATTGCCCCCACCCCACTGGCCTGGTTGCCTCTTACCATCCCCCCTGCCAGCCTGGTCACCCCCAACTGTCCCCCTCTGCTGGCCTGGTCGCCCCTAACTGCCCCACCTGCTGGCCTGGTTTTCCCCAACTGCCCCCTCCGCCGGCCTGGTCGCCCCACGCAGCCTGCTGTTCAGTCGTTTGGTTGTCCCTCACTAACCCCCCTGATGGCCTGGTCACCCCACACAGCCTGCTGTTCAGTCATTTGGTCATCCCTCACTAACCCCCCCTGATGGCCTGGTCACCCCACACAGCCTGCTGTTCAGTCATTTGGTCATCCCTCACTAACCCCCCTGCCGGCCTGGTTGTAGGCAGCCATCTTGTGAGGGTGTGAGGGTCAATTTGCATATTACATCTTTATTATATAGGATAACTGGAGGGAAGGATCTTTTTTAGTGTCTGAGTACATTTTCCTTCATTTCTCCTCTAATTAAATACTTTCCTTTCTTCATGCATCACATTTAGTGTTTCTTTACATTTATAATTTATATAAAACTTGTTTTTCCCTTATTTAATATTCTCTTTTTCTCAATGTCCTCCTCCTAAATTGAATGCCATTCCTATTTATTTCCCTTCTTTCCTGATTTCCCTTTTTTTCTGATCCCTTTTCCTTCAACCTAAACCTCAATTTCTATTCTTACCTCCTTTAAGCAATATTGCTGATCTCAGCTCTCCAGCATTTTGTAAGATTGATTTTCAAAGATACAAATATTTAATATAATATTCTCTGCACCATATGTGGTAAATGGAAATAAGTAAAATAAAGAGTAACCTTTGGCCCTTGTAGTCCTTGAGGTCCAGGTGGTCCAGGGGGACCCTAAATCCAGAAAAGACAAAGTTATAAAAGGAAGCCAAGTCTATGTATTAAATTTTATACTTTAATAAGTATACTACACACTTTCTTAATTTCTATCACAATCAAATATTTCCTAATATTGATTTGCAAGGAGGAAAATTTCACCAGTTGCAAACCTACTTATATGCAAAAACATCAACAAACACGTAGGCCATAATAATACTGAAGATGCTTTTGAGTTGAACTGCAAGATAATGTAAAATTGCTATTGTCTCACATTTATCTTCTTGGGTTGAATTAGCTTATTAATATTATCTGTGCCTCTAGACACATTCCTCCCCCGGCCCCCCCCCGGCAAAAAGAAGGCATTGCTTGCCCAAACGCTAAAAAACAAACTATATAATTAAGATAAGGCCAAAGACTTTTAAGAAAAATGACTCTTTTTTTTCCTGACTTTTTCACTAAACAGACAAAGTAGTTAAACTGGGGAAAATGTGAAAAAGGTTATTTATATAAGAAAAAATAAATCTCATATAAAAACAATTGCTACATTAGTACCATTATGAGCAGCATGCATCAACATCAAATACAAAGCCACACACCACAGAAATCATGCAATAGGAGTTACCGTGACAGTTAAGGTGGTAATCCTCTGTTGGGAAAATGTATTGATAAAGACAGAGTTACCTATTTTGTGTGCCAAAGTACAGAAATACATTTCTGAAATAATCAATGTTTTGAATATGTTTTGGCAAGACTGATAACTCATAAGGAATTTATAAGAATCTGAGAGCATATAATCCTATCTTCAAATGAATAAAATACTAGTATATTATAAAGATTCCTTTAAACATTATTTTAAGAATTTTATTTAAAAGAATCTGGATAAAGGAAAAAATATCAAAATTTTAATTCACCTGATTTTATCATTTTACTTATTTTTTTAAAAAATTATTGATTTTATAGAGAAAGAGGAATAGGGAGAGAGGGGGAGAAAGAGAGAGAGAGAGAGAGAGAGAGAGAGAGAGAGAGAGAAGATCCATTTGTTGTTCCACTTATTTATGTACTCACTGGTTGCCTCCTACATGTGCGCTGAATGGAGATTGAACCCACAACTTAATCCACTTAGCTAGCCTGCCAGGGCTAATTCACCTGATTTTAAAAAATGATGTAGTAAAATACTACACACTAGAGGTTTGTCAGTTAACTGTGACCTGAGAAACTTCATCATTCATATGATCTCTAGATCTTCTAGAGTACTTCAACTAGAGAAAACTTAAACAATCTAATTGTGTAAGTGGTATTTTTTTTCTCTTTTAGTTTGTGCCATGTCTACCAGTAAAGAAAGAAGCTGACATGGGATTCATCTAGTTTCTTAATGTAAAGTGCTAGAGTTCTGTAACAAAATGTATTCTCTGAAAGTATAAATCTCTGAAACACTTGACCCCTAATCTAGGATCATTTTTGTGTTAATCTTTTCTAATTTATGTTTTGTGCTAAATGTTGCATAGGACCTATAACCAATTTATGCAACCCTAGAGGGGCAAACATTCTCCACTGGGTACTCCAATCCCAATAGAGAAACATTATTTATTGCACATAAACTTGTGAATACCAGTTTAGCACCATCCCTTTGTTTTCCACTAATACTCCATTCCAATTTCTGATGTAGGTTGTTGTTGCTGTTTTTTATGATTGTTGTTGTGAAAAAATAATCTTAACGTTATCTATCATACCTCAATCACTCGTGGCTTTAGTGACATGATGTCATTATTCCTTAGAAAACAATGTATTTATGCATGTGTATAAATATTCAATTTTGCACTCTATGATAAAATCGGTTATGGTCATCACAGCTTCAGAGAAAACAGTAGGAGAAAATCAACCAGTACTTTTTTTTTAAATCTTCACCCGAATATATTTTTCCATTGATCTTTAGAGAGAGTGGAAGAGAGAGGGAAAGACAGAGAGAAATACTGATGTGAGAGAAACACATTGACTGGTTGCCTCCTGCACGTGCCCCAACCAGGCCTGGGCTGGGGAGGAGCCTGCAGTCAAAGTATGTGCCCTAGACCGGAATCCAAAAACAGATACCAGTTACTTTATTCATATGGGATTCATCTAAAGCAAGAGTCAAATTTAGGATTATGAGAAAGCTATTTCTTTGTTTCTATAGGTAAATTAGTCATTTTAAAAAATCTGCTAGAAAATTATAGAGTAAAAATACTTTCTTAATCATTGCCTTCCAATTACACATTGCAATTTTAACTAGAAAACAGTGATAAGGCCTTAGAAAAGGAAATGAACTTAAAAATTGAACCCTTGAAGGTTTTCCAACAGGTGCCACATATAATTCATTTTTTATTTAAACACAAAACTAGTTCTTTTGTAAATTTAAAGATAACAGCATGTTTTATAATGAGGTGCACAATAAAACAGTATTATTAATGGAAACTGAACTATCTAACAGATGGGGTTTAAATGATCTTGTTAAATAACTGTATTTGTGAGACCTAAAAGTTTTATAGGAAAGGGCAGGTTCCACCCAGTTCAGAGAAGAACAAATGACAAAACACTAAGCTAAGTTCTCAAAACCAGAGTTTTTACTGCCATCCTGAAGCACCAGTGTGCAGACACAAAGAAACGTCCTAAAGATGTTTGCTCATGTTGGACTTCTTGTATCCGGCTCTTCTAAGTTAAGGGTACACATGCTCAGCAGGATTCTCGCTTGAAGTTCAGTTATGACTTGAAAGAAGTTCAGTTATGACTTGAAAGCCAGAATGTTGTTGAAAGGCATGCCATTCTCTCGTGAGGCATGATGGGAAATGGGAAGCATGAGCTAGAATGACTAAATTGGTTGAAGGTTGGCAGGCTGCTTAGTGATTTATTCCCTGAGATACTTATGCAAATCACTTTAGAATTAGAGGTTATTTCCTTTCTTTTCTGACAAAGACACACACTTAACATCACCCATGATTTACACCAGAGAACAGGTTTAGTTTGAATGCTATTGAGGACTTTTAAAAGCTTGAGTAGGAAATGGGGAAATTTTACTGCAAATGTGGAAATGCAACCACCTTAAATAAAAGCAAATGGCTATGGCAAATGTTCACATAAATAACAAATTTCAATTGAGGCCGAAACCAGTTTGGCTCAGTGGATAGAGCGTCGGCCTGCGGACTGAAGGGTCCCGGGTTCGATTCCGGTCAAGGGCATGTACGTTCGTTGCGGGCACACCCCCAGTAGGGGATGTGCAGGAGGCAGCTGGTCGATGTTTCTAACTCTCTATCCCTCTCTCTTCCTCTCTGTAAAAAATCAATAAAATATATTAAAAAAAAATTTCAATTGAGGCAACAGTAAAATATTTATAATGTGATATTTTTATAACTGTAAAATACTCATATTTATCTAATTACCCTAGGCTTTTTTACAGAATTTTTAGAGGAGGCAATAGTAAAATGAAACAAATCTGTGAAAATCCAACGCTGGGTAGAGAATTAGAAGAATAAATGTCTACTACTTCCTTTCAGTCTAATGGCTATTTAGTTTAGTTCATTTTTTAAGGGACTCTTACCCACTGGAGTATATAATTAGGAAAACAAATAAATAGGTTTGAAGTGAAAAACAATGGCACTATAAACTATTTATAAGCACAACATATAGTTGCCCTAACAAGCCCATAAGAATAATAAAACTTTAGAGGTTGAGATATAAATATGAACCAGTTGATTATGATGAATATTGACTTGTTTACAGTCACATAGAACTCATGCTGAGAAGAAGAAACCGAGCACAGATATTCTTTTATATCAAGATGCAGGTGTCACAATTTTAATAAAATACAATGTGTTCAGGCACACCAGCAGAAAGGGTTCAGGAGCTCAGAAAATAATCCTAAGTATAATGTTAGAATCTAAAGACTCTTAGAAAAAAAAATCTATTTAATCAAATCCTCATTTTCCAGATGCAATCAATGAAGTATAGATACATTGATTTCTCTAAAAGGACTTAGCTAATTAGTAGTAGAGGGGAGATCAAAACAGAGATTTTAGTTTTAGGTTAAATAATTCTCTTTCTTAACTAATCAGTTTCTGTTAATGGTGCCATAAGTCTTTGAATTTCTTGAGATAGGAATTGCTCCATTCCAGGCCCTGTTCATGCACAAGATGCTTTAAAAGTCCTCTTTTACAATTTATTTTAGAAAAATGGCCAACAATATTGGAGAAGTTCTTGGAAGGTTAGACAAAGGATATCTCTTAAAGACTGTAGTAAGAATTATGGTGCCATGGGAAGCAGTATAAGGGAAATTTACAACATTGTTAATAAATTAAGTTTAAAACGTGTCCCTATATTTTATAAGTAAGAACTTTGAAAACATAGTAAGTGTACCTAACTAACCTTCTTGTTCTATTTCTCTTTTTCTTTACGCACACCAATGAAAAGACCAGAAAAAGTAGGCTAAACTGAACACAGATTCTGTAAAAATGGTAGTTGTAGAGAAAGACTCATAGGAATGAAGGCCTTTAATAATTAGAGAATGTTAGTAAAGTCATGAGGATAGGAAACAAACCCCAAACAAATAGAAAATAGCAAATATTTAAGACAACTGTTGAGTCTTTCAAGCAAATAAATGGATTGTACATATGAGATAAGTATACTCACTCATTCACCCAATGACTTTATTTAATATTTATGCCCAGACCTGTGTCAGGCATGTTGGGGGATACAGAGTAAGCACAAGACAGATTTCCCATCACCAAGTGACTTCCAGTCAGGTAAGCAGCAAGATTAAATAACTTATGTGATTTAAAGAATAATTATATGTTAAACTACTGGGCTGGGCCCTGGCCGCTAATGTTTAAAAGAGGAGGATCTCATCTGGGTGGCAGCAGTGCATTGTTGGAGAGGACTTAGATGGATAAAAGAAAGAAAAGAAGAATGGGATGAACCAGGCAAAAAGTGGAGGATTTTTATGAATAGGATCAATAGGACCACTTCAGGGGAAAATGTGTTCTGGAAAAATAGAAAATTCTGTATAGGAAACAGATGAATATAGAACCTTTAAAGTCAGGTAGAGAAGTTTGAGCTTGATAGAGTAGGCGAGGGGGTCCATTTAGGTTTCTGAGAAGATTGAAACCACCAAAATAGTAAAAATTATGAAAATTAACCTTGAAGTGATGTACAGGATGGATTAGAAGAGTAAGGAGGCACTAGGGCAGAGGGGTTGGCTGAGGGCTTGTTGCAGTGTTAGACCTGAAATAGGATGTGGACTTGGTTGGGAATGGATAGAATGGGCAACCTCACAGATAGTTTGAAAGAAAGAAACAGTAGCATCTGGTGAGATATAATGGGTGAAGGGCTAAGGATAGTTAAAAAATAACTCTAAAGTTTCTATCAAGAAATTCAAAGACTTGTGGTATCATTAACAGAAACTGGTAAGTTAAGAAAGGGAATCACTTGGTAGGTGGTTTCCCTTTCGGTAACCAGTTTAACTTTGTGTCTTGGAAGTTGATAATCAATTGTGCATCCATGGAGGAAATATTCCTAGGCAGCTGGAAGTATATGCAGATCAGACACGGTGTGAAAGATTTGGAAGCAGCCATAACATAGAAGAACATGGAGTGATGTGCCAAGAAAAGATCAAAGACTTGAGGATACCAAAAATTAGGGAATGGACAGAGAAACTGGAAATACAAAAACAGAGTGGATCCATCAAAGACAAAAACTAGAAGAAATGAGAGTAGAGGATCAGAGAAACAAGGAAGAAAAAGTTTCAGAAAAGGAAGGTGGTTTAGTATAAATGTCACAGAAAAGTCAAGGGTGACAAATACAATGTGCTTGACCTAGAGATTAAATATTAGTGACCTTTATAGGAGAAGTTACAACAGACTGGTGATAGAGGCTAGAATGCAGGAGTCTAAGCATGAAAAGGATGAATAGGATGCAAAGTGATGGAGACATGCCACACAGTCAACGGTTTCCACTTAATGGAAGAAAAAGAATTGAATGGTAGCAGTAATAAGAAACACCCATAGAGGACTTACTCAATGCCAGGCATTTAGCCATTTGCAGCTCACAACAACCCTATCAGGTAGATACTACAGCTGTCCTCATTTTAGAGAAAACTGAGGCCTAAGTCATACATTCAGTAAGCAAAAGGGCTGAGATTTGAACCCAGGCATCTTCAACTCCAGAACCACAGGGCTTTTCATTGCTTTGCTTGGCTTGCTTTGCAAGCAAGGAGGCAAAGATTGGTGAAATAAACACAAGGTTTAAACCAGGTAAGACTTACACATCTCTGAAGCTAGAAAGGAAAGGGAAGATTGAAAATGCTAGGAAATAAAGAGGATAAACTGGGCAAGCAGAAGGGGATGGGTTCAGAATAGGAAGAGGGTGTGGTTTGAGAAGTGGAGCCCTCTGGAATCCCTGGGGGGTATGGAGCTGATATTTATGCTCATCAGTGTCACTGTCTGTGGCAGGGAGCAGTCACTTGCCTGCAAGGCTTCGTGGAGGTTGCCATTATAGTCTATGATCTCCGTGGCTCCTTGATCCCCCTTTTGACCAGGTGGACCCTATGAAAAAACCAACCAACAGGGAATTATGTGGGTTAGGCTAGGATATAGAAGGGTCTTTGGTAAAAACAGAATTAGTAACTTGCAGCTCTTTGACCAACAATTCCCGGCTAAGGCACAACTGCACTTCAGAATACATAGTCATGTTTGAATTTTGTCCTTATTTCATAGGAGGTGAACCATTTCTAACTTCCTTGTCTGTGCATGTTAAAGATATGAAATATGAATAAAAAATAGGTATGAGTCAATCTCTGAAACTGTTTTCTGAAAATTATAAAATGTAGGCTAATCTTATTCAACTTGTAAACATTCATTGGCTTTATCCATATTTATTAAAGCAACCCGGACCCTTTCTAGTCATTTACAATGCAAAGATTGCTTCCTCATTCTTTAAGAAGATAGAGCACTGTTTTTAGGAAGCTCCTGGTTTTCCCAACAGGAATAGAGTTCTATTGATATAAAACCAAAGAGGGAATGCAAAGACAAATATCTTTAAAACTTCTATCCTACTCATTGGCTCTGCCACTGAATTTCCATTAGTTATGTCCTAATTCCTTGCCTGTGTTTTAACAAAAGGCTCTGAAAATAGCAGTGATTGCTTTTTTTTTTTTTTAGAAAAATGGAAAATTCTACTAGCTGGATGACTATGGACTTGCTATTGCTTGTTTAGCAGAGGGAAAGTAGATCAAGAGTTCTTTAGACCTTCTTCTCTTGCGCTCATTTTATGTGTTAGAATCTATACACTCATTGCTACTTGTAAGTGAAATTGAAAATAATATGAAAGGAGGGTATCAATAATAATTACACTAGCCTACCTCCGGTGCTATTATTGGGCATTAGTAGTCGAGGTGCCTTGTGAAAAGCCACATGATCCATACTTTAACTCTGGGCTTGTGGGGGAATATGGGACAAAAACTGGGAGGAGAGACACACTCACCCTTGGTCCCAGCGTTCCAGAGTCTCCTTTGTCTCCTCGGTCACCCTTTCACCAGTGAAAAGAAAAAAAAACCTAATTAATAGGAGGACCAACAGTCTAGAAATATCCCAGATCTAAGGATGTATTTAATACCATACAGCAGCACCCTTATTACAAACTTCTGAAGTACAAAATGAAACTAGAAGAACAATAACCACCTACGTGGCAAATGCTTCTTTAAGATACATCTTGCAGTGAATTAAAAGTCCCCTTTCAGATAAGAGAGTATCTTGGAACAACAATGTACATGTTAGCTCTTTCACTAGGGATCTTCAAAAGCAAAGCAAGTGGTTTCCATGGCACCCAGTGTACAATGTTACCCCTCAGACTGAGCTATGTTTTTGCCTTTATATGAAAACTGGGGCAAAGGAAAAAAGAGCCAACCACGTTGGTTATCTTTCCTCTGAGAGGTAATGTGTAAATAATCGAGACAGGGAAGGAACGGAGAGCTCATTCTGGGAGAATCAGAAGGGAAAGGTCACCAGCTAGGCCTTCCTCTGATGATGGAGATTTGAGGAAGAGTTTTCCTGTGGGTACAGGCATTTTAACACAGAAGGTACTGAAGTGGACAGCAGCTAGCTGGGACTGGTGGGCAGGGCTGAAGGTCAGGGGCAGGGCAAACCCAGCCCTCTCGTCTTTTTAAATGCTAAATCAAAAACCTCTGAAGTTCCACTTATGGTGTTATTGCCCCACCTGCAGAGACACAAGGAATAGTCCACGTCTCAAACTGCATCCACATCTCTCTGAGAACACTCACAATTCTCAGAAGTCTCAACAGAAACGTTGGAGAAGAGATTTGAACTTGTGTAGATTTGAAGGTTCTTTAAAACAACCTTAAATTTATAGAGACCTTTGTCTAAATGGAATTCAAAGCATTTTGATATATCTTTCTATATATTCCTATAAACTGGGTAAGGATCAATGAAGAGAAACAAGAAAAGGGATTATAATTTTTATCCATCCACATTGACCCATAATAATTACATTGAGAGAATAGAGAATAATTTCTGCTCTGTTTTCTTTATTTCTGCACCAATTTCCCATATTATTAGCTAATAGCATTTTAAATAACATGACCCTGCTAACAATGTATAGATAATGGCAAATATTATAAAGAACATGGTACAGAAAAGAATTTCAATTGGTGGTGAAATTTTAATGCAATGAAAGGAGTCAACTAACTTAAAAGCACAGTAGCCTTGGACAGGTGGCTAAATTGTTTGGGGTGTCATCCTATACATCAAAAAGTTATGGGTTCAATTCCCCATCAGGGCACACCCCTAGGCTGCAGGTTCAATCCCTGGTTGGGGTGCATATAGGAGGCAACTGATCTATGTTTCCCTCCCCTCCCCTCCCCTCCCCTCCCCTTCCCTCTCCTCTCTTCTCCTCTCCTTTCTCTAAACATACCCTATGGTGAGGACTTTTTAAAAAAGCAAAGTATAATTGGAATATTTATCACAAAGGTAGCCAGGAAATGAAAAATAAGATTATACCATATATAAGTTAAATTAGGTACAGTACTTAATTTTTTCCAAAGAAACTATTCTATGAAAAAGGAAATGAAACTTCCCTTAAAGCAGTGGTTCTCAACCTTCTGGCCCTTTAAATACAGTTCCTCATGTTGTGACCCAACCATAAAATTATTTTCGTTGCTACTTCATAACTGTAATGTTGCTACTGTTATGAATCGTAATGTAAATATCTGATATGCAGGATGGTCTTAGGCGACCCCTGTAAAAGGGTCATTCAACCGTCAAAGGGGTTGCGACCCACAGGTTGAGAACCGCTGCCTTAAAGAATAGCCATAAACACAGGAACAAACAAAAACAAACAAGATGAAACAAACCAATTGTTCTGAAATATCATCATAGGGATGAAATTATTGGAAGAGTTTAATTTAAAACATGATTCTCTGTGGAAGAGGCCAAAAGCACAGCTCTTGAAGGCCTCATGTAACATTAAAATGATTGTCTGGTTACTGACCTTTGACCCCTTTGGGCCTCTAGTTCCTGATTCACCTTGTTTCCCCTATTATAGGAGAATATGAAGATGAAAAAGAGAAAAGAGACAGAGTATATAAGAACAGAGAAAAGAAATGATCAGTGACATAAAAATGGAAACACTTCATTTTAACTGCCATAATATATGGCTCTATGTAATGTTGGCTATTAAAACACTAAACATAAATATCATCACAGTATCACTGGTTCATTCCCTGGTCTCCCTGTCAACCTGCATTCCACTATAATTGAAGACTGCCCTCCCACCAGTGGCTGGGAAGAGCTCTGTGAATGATTCTCATTAGTCTCAATAGTGTTTGCATAAATTTCCTTTTCATCAAAGAGTAAATCATTTCCTGTGTATCTAGGATGGGCTATTAAAATAAAGTGTTACCATATTAGTTTGCAGGAAGTTTAGAGGAATAAAGATTGAACAGTCAAATAAATTTCAAGGTGTTATCATCAAGTTACTATCAAAACTAAATACAACACATATCAATATGTTCTCATATGTTTCAATACCCATTGAGTGATAATGTGTTAACGACAGTAATTCCCCCTTTACATTTGGATGTGTTATTACATTTGTTCATCGAAAAGAGAGAAAATTAGGAAAGTTAAATTGTAAAATTCATTTTTTAAAAGAACCAATTGATGTGTATTTCAATAAATTATTTGTGCATTTCAATAAATTAATATTTGTTGAGGAATTTTAAATTTTAGTTTTATGTTATAAATCAAGAGGCACACATTTCTAAACAAAAGAATGTTATTTTCCAATGTAAGAATAGCTGACCTTTGGTCCAGGAGTTCCAGGCTCCCCTCGCTCACCTCTTCCAGGAGGCCCTGCTTCCCCTCGCTCACCCTGTCACAAAATGCAAAACCGTAAATGGCAACCCTCCTCTCTCTCCCCCTATCCCAAGCTTGTACCTGTAGATTAATAAGTAAGTTGAATAAAATTAAAGAAAGCATATAATTGCCATGTATTTATCATGTATCCAGCACTGTATTAATCGCAACATGAATTATCTAATTTAATCAAACGATTGCTCAATCCATTGCATTATCACTTCCATTTGATAAAGACATGAATTGATAAATGCCTGTCAAACACCTACGTAAGTAAATGGAAGACCCTTAAAGGGACCTGATAAGGCCCATCATGATACCTCAAGTCAGGAATAGACATAGTTTTCATTCTGCGGCCACTTTCTCAGTACTACCGGGATGCAGCATGGCAAAGTGGTTAAGGCTTTGCAATGGCCATAACTTATCACTTATAGTGGCCAGGCTTCTTGTAATCCCACATCCTGGGTCTGTTATTTGTCAGTTCTGTGTTTTGAGGCAAGTTAGTTAAGTCCCCAAAGCCCCCGTTTCCTCTGTAAAATACAGAAAATTATAGTACTGATCTCATAACTTCTAAATGTAGTACACGACACATAGGTATTACCGCTTTACTTTCTCCACAGCTCTGTGAAGTATGAATATGGCCACTGCCCCCAAGGAGCTAGTGACCTACTTAGACAAGGTCCACATAACAAAACAGTTAAGAATTCAGGAGTAGCCTAAGGCCATATATGAGAGAAGAAGAAACCCCGGGGGTTTTTAATGCTCCAAACTGGCCCCCTGAGGGTGAGAGTCGAGTCATGTCCTGAAGGATGAGTAGGTTGTATTTTATAAGTATTGCTGTTTATGACTATGCCCTTAATGAGTGCGGGAACTTCACAAAAACACTTCACATGCTTTATCCTATGTAATCCACAGGGCGGATGAGAAAGGCGTTAGTATTCACAGTCTTACAGACGAGGCAACTGAAGCTCAGAGAGATTCAGTAACTTTCTCAGAGTCACAAAGCTTTTAAAAGGAAGAGCAATAATTTAAAACTGTGCTCAATCATCAACTTCTGTAGAAATATTTTTGTATGTGATCCTTTGAACATCTCTGGCCATTTTCTAAGGAAAAATGTGTAGTTGTGGAATTGCTGTGTCAAAAAGTATGAGCATATTAGTAGTTTGCCAAGTCACCCTCCAGGAAGACGCCACCGTTTTATATATTCCCTGAGCACAGTAGACTGTCTGGCTTCCCGCATGATGGGCAGCATTCAGTACTCAGACAGGTTGTGAATTCAGTCTGGTGTTAGCTGGGTGATACAGGGCTTTAAACTCCAAGACCTTTATCTGTATCAGTCCCTCTCTGGGAAGCTGTTATGGTTTTGCAGGCGAGGTGGGATAGAGTAGTGCAGGCATGAGAGAAAACTCAGGAGGTTGCTCAGCATGAACCAACGAGAGTGGGACAGTGGAGAAGGTGGGAGAAAGGCAGTCACTTGAGGGATGCAGCAGACGGAAAAGATGCTCTGAGAGCTTCCCCCGGGCTTAGAGACTGAAGCACTTCTGTTGACATATGGAATTTTTATCTTTAAAAAGTACCATATTTGGCATTTCTCTTAATATTTTACAGCAGAATTCTAAAATAGTAACTATAAGCTTGTTTCAGGGCAAAACACAAACCTTAGAAAATCATTTATCTGTTATGTACCATAGGAGTGGAGTGGCTATAGCTTTACCTAGAATCACTTTAAAAAATTACAATGCCCCTAATTGGTTACTTGTCACTTTCTGGATTTACGTAATTTGCTTGTTCACTTCTTTCTCTCCTCCCACCCTTCCTCACACATACTGGAAGGTAAGCTTCAGGAGAATAAAGACCATTTTTGCTGCATTTAGTTTTCATTCTCAGGTACTAAAAAAAAGTCTGGCAAAAAAATTGTTGGATTAACGAATCAACAGTATCATGCAAAGTATTCTAAATTATTGAGAATAACACTCCATTTCTTTAGACTGCTGCAGGTCTCCCCCAGGACTGACGTAGATGCTGAGGACACAGCAATGCATAAACAGATTTTTAAATGCCATCACACACCTTCCTTCATTATGATTTCTCTTCACTGTGTTGGGGGGGGTAAAACACAGATTAATTTATATTTTTAATCTGAATTGAGTGGGACAAAACCAGATTACCTAAACGACTGGGAAAAAATCTAGTGTTTGGCTGGAGGAAATGTTTAAATAATCATGACTTTTCCGTTATGATACCAAATTCATGTATGATAGGCAATTTAGCTGAAAAATAAACTTTACAATATTGCTAATAAAACGAATATCCTATCTACATCCCTTCTTGTAGAAATACAAAACAGGTACAGAACATTCCTCATTTTTATTGGGAGTTCAGAGTAGTATCTGTGATAAGAGGATCAGGTCTGTAAAATCAGGCTGGGCTCCTCATGAGCAGTAATTAATGGTGAGTTTATGGCCTCGCATCTGGATCTTTTTTGAAATTGTGGAATAGCTTAACGTCGGTGAACTATGGAAGAGATATTTAGGGCTGACCTCCCCTCTCTACAGCCCGTGTTTCTTCTATATTTCCTTGCTTAGCAAACCAAATGCCACCAACATTTAGAGATGAGTTAGCTCCAGCCTGGTTCTCTGAAGCACCGACCAGGCGGAGCTTTGAGCCTATAACCAGGCTGCCTTCCTTCTCTGAGGCTGAAGCCTGAATAAGTAAACCGACTCTTATATGAACACAGAATGCTCTCTCTCTCTCCCCCCACCACCTCCCCTCTCTTCCAGAAAGTGTGTTTCTGTGTGAGTCTGTTCAGGCTAAAGCAGGCATTCCTCATATTTTGTTAATAAGCCTGACAGCTCATTATGTGAAAATGAAATTGCTTGAAAAAACAGCAATTTTGCATACATTCGACCCAGTGCCCCTTGGGCCACGCATAGTTTCCATTTACTGGGATTAGAGTTATTTTCTCTTGAGCAGCGGGAATGAGGACGCCTCTGTCGGAACAGACCACGAACACATTTCTTTGGCTCCCGGAAATCAGCCTGGTTTATTTCTGGCGAATGCAATACACATGGAGGCAAAGGTGGCTATGGGTTAAAAAAAAAAAAAATGTAGTTTGATTTAATTTTGCCCCTCTTTTGATTCATGACTCTGTCATGAGTAAAGTTCCTCAGAGCTGTACATTTTAATGTCTTACTGGGTAGATAAAAAGAGAACGATAGGCCTGACTGTATCCGCAGCAACATAATTTTTTATTTGGCGGCATATAGACCGTGCTTTTAGAGGCCTCTCTAGGGTTGCCAAATGGAAGATCATGAGATGGTTTTCATTACAGGATCTTTCTGCAAACGTTATTCGGGATGGATCCTTTTGGGATGAGGCACTTAGGAATCTCTATGACGTCAGTACTCCTTGAAATCTAGGGAGTGATGTGGGAATAATAATAATGTTTGATTTACAAGTTTGTCCTAAAATCAGCGATAAGGAGGAGGGTTAATGAGTTCTATCTCCCCTCCTCAGAATTCCCCCACTTTTCCATATGGCCAGGAAGCTAATGGCACCACATCAATTTAGGAGCAATCTGGGGGACAACTGGAACAACTAATATATCCCACCTTCCTTTTGTCTTGCCCAAGGCTTTCTAACATTAAATTTCCTGTTACTCTATTTAATACGGGGCCCCCATTAGAAGTGTTGGAATGGGTGACAGGCTGCTTTTATTCTTTATGAGGCAAACATGTATGGTCACCTAAATAGTAGTTACCCTTTATTTCTTTCAACACAATGGACAACAATTTTATGACAGAAAAATTCAGAGAAGAAAGGAAGGGAAAGATTCCACTCACCTTTGTTCCCGGTAAGCCTGGCAAGCCTGGCTCCCCTTGAGGGCCAATGAAACCGGGTTCACCCTTTAAAGAGATGGGCATGTGAGACTGTTACCAATTGACAGTAAGTAAGTAAGTAAAGTTAAACTGATTTCCTTCTATTGGGATTTCACATCTTTGATTGCATACAGCTTTCTTGCTGAGATCCAGCCACTGCCAATAAAATTAAATAGGTTTTGAGCAACGAGGATACTTTGAGAAAAGCTTTGGAGAAGCTTTAGAAAGTAGAAGTGGCAAACCACCCAGATCAATGTCTTTATAATTTCCTTTCTCATCTGTTGTCCTGTGGTTCTTAGCATTTACCAGGTCCAATTAATTATGTTTGGGCGAGTGTGGTAGGTAGCCTTTAAGACAGGTGTCAATGATCCCACTTCTTGGTATTCATGCCTTTGTGCAATGCCCTGTGCTTGTGTGCAGACTGGAGTTAATGACATGTCTAATTAACAGAATTTGGCAGAAGTAATGGGATATCACTTCTGAGACTAAGTCATAAAAAGACTGTGGCTTCCATCTCCAGGGAGTCTTTCTTGTTCTCTCTCACTTGGATCACTTTCTTTGGGGAAAGCAAGCTGCCATACGGTGAAGAGCCCTTGGGAGAGGTCCGAGTGGCGAGGTCAGAGGTCAGCCAACAACCTCATGTGTGAGCTTAGGAGGGGACGCTTCACTCAGGTGAGACAGGAGCCCTGCTAACAGCTTGACTGACCCCTCATGGGAGACACTGATCCAGAGGCACCCCGCTGAGCTGGGCACAGATTCCTGTTTCTCTAAAATGGTGAGATAATTGTTGTTTAAAGCCAGTTTGGGGGGTAATGATATGCAGCAATAGATACCTGAATGTTAGATGTGGCTAGGGAAGAGATTCAGGAATGTTCAGCATAACAGAGAAAAATCTCTCTCCTTGCCCAACCTCTGTAACCTCTTCTCCACTTAGAGAAACCCAGTTGTGGTATACTAAAACATATATTTGGTCTTGTTCCTGGTCCCTTGCACAGAGCTCCTACAACCCTTTGAATTTTCTGAGTGATAAGAGTATTAGGAGCATCTTTTGTTATTCTTGACAATCCCCTTCCAAACATACCTGAGTTTATGCTAATAAGGTGACTCTTGGTAGGCTCCTAGATAGCTTCAGGATGGAGCTGTGATAGGAGGAAACTTTCAGCCCTTTGCCTCCTCTCACCATCTCCAAAGAGGGGAGAAAGGCTGGAGACTGAGTTCAATCACCAATGGCCAGTAATTTAAGCCATTGTGCCTACAATGGAACCTCCATAAAAACCCCTAATCAAAGGGGACTGGAGAACTTCTAAGCTAGTGACCACATCCATGTGCTGGCCGGATGATGCACCCCAACTCCATGGGAACAGAGGCTCCTGTGCTCCAGACCCTTCTGACCTTACTCCATGTACCTCTTTGTTTGGCTTTTCATTTTTATCTTTTATAGTAAACTGTAATATTAAGAATGGCATTTTATTGAGTTCTCTGAGTTGTTCTAGCAAATTATCAAACTAAAGTCAGAGTAGGTTGTGAGTACCCTTGAATCTGTAGTTAAGTCAGACAGAAGTCATGTAACCAGGGGCCCCTGTTCCGGTGATCCACGTCTGAAGTGAGGGCAGTCTTGTGGGACGGAGCCCTTCAACCTGAAGAGTCTGATAATGACTCTGAGTAGTTAGTGTCACAATAGGATTGAGTTGTAAGACACAGTTGGTGTCAGAGAATCAGAGTTGGATAATCGGTGTTGGAAAAGACACTATGTATTTGGTGTCAGGAGATACCTGAGACCAGTGTTCATATTTTCTTGACTAGCCATAAAGTTTTGTTTTCTTTTTAAAAATGTGAGCTCAAATGTAAGGTAATCGAACTTCCTAAAATCGATAAAATAAAGTTTTAAAGTGAAAAATGTAATGGCTCTGTTCCCATAAATTCTCTCCCCTCCCCCTCAATGAATTATTTCTGGAACAGTTCCTAATGTTGATACATTTGTTTTTTTCCTAAGGTTGGGATATTTCAACATTTTCTTTTTTGATACTTGGAGTTGCATTGTTAAAATACACTATATAAAATCTTGGGTCTTGGGCGAACAAAAAACTGCTATCACCACCACAAATGTATCAGACTGGCATATAACTCAAATGGATTTATCTCTGGCTCTGATGTGGTTGGTACTAGTTTAAGAACAAAACAAGGTGGAGGGGAACCAATGCTTTACTGTAAGTTTATTTTTTGTGAAATTTCTATAACTCTATTCTATCTGTCCCCATACCCTTACACACATTGGAAAGAAGAATCTAAACAAAAAATTTTGGGTGGATCTCTTAATGGTCTAAAATGAAAATCAACTATATTCAGAGAAATCATGATGACTATTCTACTTCTTGTAAAAGAGTTTATCTTGTTACTTTAAACAAAAAATATCATATGGAATACATTTATTTACAAGTAAAATATTTCTCCCAGTAAAATTATATATATAAATATATAAATATTCCCTCTCCACCCTCAAGAAATAAAGTTGTATTAATGTCAATGTGAATCATTAGGAATGACTTACTGGCATGGAAACATAATGCAAGTTAATAGGTTGAAAGTTTACATGTAGGCAAGACTCTTGCAATATCTTCAAGTAGAAATAAAATGATCTCACTGTTTAGCAAAGCAATAGAAGCACCATTAAAGAGAAGAAAAAAAGCAAATGCTGCAAAAATGTATTTCTTATTCATGTTAGTGCTTAGTTTATAAAAAGAAGAAGCATGCAGTTTCATAGTTCACAAATAAACAAATAAGTATTTGTGATCTCAGTGACCAGACTAAAGTGGCCCTTTCTTCATTTTTAGAAAATAGAACATATTTTATCCCAAGTAAATATATAAAAAGTTCCTTTAAACAGAATGGTCAGAGGAAAAATTTAAGAAAGCACCCACCATACCCATGTACTTATTTATTTCAATGTATTCAAGGGGAAGATAGCATATTTAACTTTAGGACCACAGACATATTTATTTAATTCCAGAGCTCTCAGTGACTTCAGAGACAGCTCCATCCTCTCTATGGGGAGGAAATAATCATTGGTCTCTTCTTTGTCTCAGGTTTGAAGGACATTATTGAAGTAATTAAGGCATAAATATGTCTACTCATGACTCAGCTGGTGCACTATTTTTTACCTTTCAAAACTTATAGCACTTACCCTTATTAGTGTACATTGATACACTTCAGATTCCACATGTCACCTAAATTTTAAGAAACTACCACTTGTAGAGTTTGGATTAGTATCAAAGAAGAATACTCTTAATTTTATGAAAAGTCTTTATTAAAATAATCTTCCCTGATCCATTTACCTATCTGCATGTGGCTGGTTCTCCTTTATATACTTCAACCAAAACAACAAATTGCAACAGATAGAATTCAGAAGCAGATATGAGAATCTAGCTATTTTGTATTAAGCCAGACATTAAAAAGATTTGAAAAAAATAAAAAAGTCACTTCTCTTCCTTTTTTTTGAAGATTCAGTTATCTTTCATAAAACACATGACCAGTTTTAATTAGCACATAATTAGTTTTTTAAATTTCTGGGTTTTAATTTCTAGTACAGAAATACCAATAGATAGAACCTACATAAACAAAAACTCTTTTAATCCTGATTTGTAAGTGTGTAAAGGGATTTAGAGACCAAAATGTTTGAGGACTATTGGTACAAAGTCAAAGAACTGAATTAAAGCCTGATTTTACAAACTGGAATCTTGACCTGCCATATAGTGGAAGATTCTGGCATCATTAATGGTGGCTTAGTTAAGACTTATTATAAAGATAATGTAAGCAAAGCCCTTAGCACTGTCTCTATAATGAGGCAAGTGAACAATAAATGTTTGTTATTATTGTTGCCCTTATTATTGGCTCAAAAATTTTGGCTATCATTATTATTAGTAGTAATAGTAATAGAAGTATTATAGCTTCCCAACTAATTGGTCATAGACAAGGTGAGCGCTTGTTTCTTTATAACCTGGATGGGGCTGTACTCAATACCTCTTCAACTTCTTTCAAGAAGTAACCCTAAATCTTCTTGTGTGAACATATCATTTTATGACAGAATATCCATCTTTTAGAGCACTTAGGATTGCAAAACCCAAAGTGGGTAAGGTAGAGAAGTGACAGATTTACTATGAATGAGTTTTCATCTTGTAAGAAAGAGAAAGAAGAAAATGGTCATACCTATTGAATTTTCCTAAATAAATGTAATCCTTTAAAAAAAGTCTTGCCTCTTTGACTGATGTAGAGATTAAAGGTTCTAGAATCTCCTAAAAAGCTTAATAGAGAAGCTATGCCAACCTACAGGTCTAGGAATACTTTAATGTGATAGAAAAGCAAATGACTATTCTACTGTAGTCACAATGCCAGTTAACCAGCATAGAGGAAGGAACCTGGATCAGGGGAAGGCAGGGAAAGCAGCTGAAATGTGATTTAAACACAAAGCAGTTTGGGGAAATCACCTCTGGAGTAAAGCAGACTGCACAAAAATGATGTTACATAAGTTTTCAGGGCAATAAACAGGGGAAGTAACTATTATATTGGACTATAAAGTGATTCTCAGACTTGTGTTTGCATATCTAATCTCATTTAGTCAGTGGGAAATAGGAGACTGCTAAGTTGGAAATTATTCACACGTATTTGTCTCAGTAGACAGGTGGGAGTGAGGTGCAATAGAGGAAATTGTCACTATAATGAAATTAAGCTCTTAGATTAACTTTAATGAAGAAACAACTAAATCTAGAGGGCTTTTTTCTTTTTATTTTTTTTTACAAGTCAATTACCTGAATTAGAAAATCCCAATTATAATTTCAATGAGTCATTTTAGGAATAACATAGGAAACATGAGGCTGAGGTCCTTTGAAAAGAGCAGATGCTGGCTCCCATAATCAGGAAAACAGACTTAAGCAGGTAAACAGAAAGTAAAATAGCTTTACAATTAAAGTGAAAACAATAAAATATGACATTTTCCTAAACAACATTAATCTTTTCAGTTTATGATGTGTTAGTGCTTTTTTTATGACAACAAAAAATGTCTAACGAAAATGGAGGAAAGCCAAAGGCTTCAAACCAATGGAAAGCAGAGGAATAACTTAAGAAGAGTACTAATTACTGCTGAGCTCTTTAATCTGTTTTCCTCTCAAGTGTCATATGCATTTTTTCTCTCCTTTCAGCGATTCAAAATTTTCCTGTCTCTTTATTCACTCACCATCTCAAGTGAGGTGGCACTTTAGGTTTTTACTTTTGTTATTGCTGAGAACAATGTCAATTGGGATTTCTGTTCATATCGGTGCCATTGACTGTGTGAGGAAGGGAATTAAAAAGTGAAGGCAGCCAACTGGAAGATCTTAAAATGTAATTGCTTGCAGTGTAACTAATCAGGGAAAGAGAAAAGTAAATAAGAAGGAAGAGAGGAAGAGGAGAAGAGGAATAAGGAAGGAATGGAGGGAGGGGGCAGGAGTAAGATGGAGGAAGACAAGAGGGGTGAGGAAGAATGGAGAGGAACAAGCATCTCAAAATGTTATATTCCTCTATCATGGCCATGACAATTAAATCCAGGTTTAATCGGTTGTTGTTTTTTTGGTTTGTTTTCACTGGTTCCAACTAGATCTATCCTTGGGACAAACAAAAAAATAAATAATATATTTAAATCTTATATATTTATATCATATATAAATACAGAGTTATGACTTAACCACAGCCTGGAGATAAAATATATGCAACACTATCAGAATCCTAATACAATCCAAAATGTTAATCACTAAAACACAATTAATAGTTGGCATCATATTTTGCTACCCAAGCCTTATGCTAACTAACCAGTGATTAAATGGTTGTTAGAGAAATAGAAATCTCAGCTCTGTTAGTGGTATGATAATATGGCACTAATACAGCATCGAATTCCAAAAGGAAGGAACCTTTGGTTTAATTTTCTGGCCTTGTCCTGGATATTGCATCTGATTTCTTCCTGAGTTGTTTCATGAGTTTTGTGCTTTATTTATTCTTAACGTTAATTAATCAGCTCACCACCAATGAATTAAATAACCCAGGTTTCAATCCCAAGACTGAACACATTTCCTTGTGTTGAGCTGGTGGGAGAGAGGTGGTTTTGGCAACTACACTGAGACCCAGGTTGGCAGCAGAAATGTTATGAATTCATGATGAAGCCCAATAGAGGCCTGGTAGTAAACTGCTGGAAGTGGCAGCAGCTGAAAAATCTCACACATGTTGCCCATTTAAACAGCCAGGGCACATAAAGATGCAAAACCAAGTCTATGGGTTTCAGCTATAGCTGGGATGAAAGGTGGATCTTCACATGACCAATTTTGAAGGGCCTGATAGTTTCACATTGATCTTTCCAACTACAGCTAACTGTTTCGGCAACCACAACTTTGATCTTGTAATGCGAAGCTCAATGAATATGTCACAGTAACTAATATGTACTATGTTTGAAAACTTATCCTATTTTTTCACCAAACAATAGTTCCTTTATTGATGAGAGTGTCAGTATTAGAGAGCACGCACACTCTCTCTCTACTTTCTTTCATAAATTGGGAATATGTACAGCGAAATGAAGTGAGCTACCAGGAGATTTAGCTATAGGAAGGTGGGATCTATTCACTCTATAAGGTAAAGCGAAGATACCACAAAAATAAGATTTTGACTGAAGTCACTTTTGCTCAACTCATTTGCTATTTTTTAAAAAATTTAAACAGTCCATTGAGATAGCTTATATTCTGTGTATTCTGGCCAGTAAATAAATAACCCCAAGACAAAATCTAAAACCTTAAAATAATGCAAACAATTACCATCTTTACAAACCAAGAAGGCAACAAAACCTGGCCTTCTGTAGTACAAAAAGGCCAGTGAAGACTAGGAAATGCCTTAAGAACCTGACCTTCCTGAACTCTAACAAAGGCCATTGAAAATCTGTACCGATTCTTCTCCACACCCACATGTGATACACAGCAAGGAAGTATTTCAGATAACCTTACTTTAACTTTTAAATGACTATTGGGACAATTCACCTAACACCAGTTTGTCAAATTTACATAAAGGATGTCCTTCATATAGATGGGAAGAGTCAGCAAATATGGGAATGGGATTATTACTCAAGGTAAAAAAGGAAGAGACAGACAGCTTCATTCATACAGAAATGGCTCACCAGGTGTTTCCCTATAAACTTCCAGAACTCAACATCTGTTATATAGAAGGGTGGACAGAAAGTCCTAACTGATTAGCTCTTGCCCACAGAAAAATCTCTGGTTTTTCATTTATTACCATTTGTTTTATTTTTATAAGTCATTATCAATTAAAGGAGCAAAAGATATCATTTTTTAACCTGTCTAAAAAGACTCTTCTAATACCTGCTTAAACCAAGCCATGTTTTCTATGATATTTATTACCCTCAAGCAGATCCAATCTTCATTGCCCCCCAAAACAGTACAACAGGGCTCAAAAATATGTGATTTGCGTGGGTGCTAAAAGCATCACCAATAATTTTGATTAATGTGTCTTGACACTGAATGCATTAGCCATACAATATTCTTCTTGCTTAAAGGCTAATTAGAATTCAAGTCAGCATGATACCTGCTTTTGAGGATTACAGCAAGAACATTTGTTGTAATAAGAACCTCCAGGCAGCCAGTTTTGGTAATGATTGATTTGTAAAATTATTGAGGGGGAAAAAATGAGAAAGTAGAGCTTATCCCCAAAACATTTATTTCCCTTTAGGATCAAATTTGAGTATAAATTAAAACATCTTGGTGGTTACGATGAAAATGAACTACTATAGCAGGTTTATTTAAACCCCAGAAAACATATCTTTCTGATTTTTTTTTTTCTTAACAGAATTACATCATGAAAGCACATTTGGTGTATTTATTGGAGGTTTTATTCTGGCTGCTAAAAATCTCTGATTTCTGGTTGTATGAGTTTCCTAATTGGACTCTTAAATTATTCAACTGCTCAGACACACTTGGTGCAAGCAGGAAATAATTATAAGTAACAATAACAATGTTATCCTTTTAACCGGTATTTCTCCCTTTTTTTTTTTCTTTCAGGAATTCACTTCATATCCTATGTTACTTCCAAAAAGTTTCCTCTGCTATTTTTAAAATGTGATTTGATGTTTCTGAGGAAGAAACCTCCTCTCCAGTGGATTTAAAACTTAGGTTTCTATTAGATTATTTAATCCTAAGAATGCCAAAATAAATGTTCCCATCACCTGTAAAAGTTAGTCTTTATATGAGTTAGTGTCAAAGATGATTTCATATAATGAGGTACAAAGAGTTACTGTCTCATAGCCTCCCGATCCTCAAGTTCTTGTCTAAATGTCAAATTTTCACTAATGGGGAAGCCAGAGCAAAAATATCAAGTTATGAGAGAATATACTATATAAATTTATTTGCCATCTAAATGATTTGATGTAATTTTCACTGTTTTATGTCTCCCTACTGTATTAATTTCACTGTACTATGTACATTTTTTCAATTTCTTTTCTGAATATGAGATAAATTGGTGGTCCATGTTGAAAGGAGAAAAGCAAGCATTGAAAAAATCAAGATATGTAAAGAATGTCTTGGGCCCTACCCAGTTTGGCTCAGTGGACAGAGCGTCTGCCCTCAGAATGAAGGCTCCCGAGTTTGATTTCGGTCAAGAGTACATACCTCAGTTGCAGGTTTGATCCCTGGCCCTGGTTAGGGCGGGTGTGGGAGGCAACCAATGGATGTGTCTTTCTCACACTGATTTTCTCTCTGTCTCTCCCCCCTTCCACTCTTTCTAAAAATCAATGAAAAATATCCTCAAAGTAAATAAATAAATAAACAAACAAATAAGTAAATAAATGTACTGCTTCTCATGTCTTAATGTCACCTTCATTGAGACATAAAATCTTAGGGCGATGTTTTATTTAAAAAATGTCTTGGGGCTAGGCAACACCATGACTGAAGCCTAGAGAATTTCTTAATTAATTTGTCAAGTTTCCTTTTGCTTTTGCGTGAACAGTGTCAGGAAGGAGAACTTTGACAGCACCATGTCTCGCACCCAGAACACTGTGTCCCCTCATCCTTTGTTCCTGGAATACATTTGGGTGATAGGAAGAGAGGAATAGCATGAAGCCATGTTTCAAGAAAAAGTAGGTTATCTCACTGCTCTTAAAGGCAGGGGTCCTCAGACTATGGCCCGCGGGCCACATGCAAATACAAATATTGTATTTGTTCCCGTTTTGTTTTTTTTTTACTTCAAAATAAGATATGTGCAGTGTGCATAGGAATTTGTTCATAGTTTTTTTTTAAACTATAGTCCGGCCCTCCAACGGCCTGAGGGACAGTGAACTGGCCCCCTGTTTAAAAAGGTTGAGGACCCCTGCTTAAAGGTAACATTCGCCTATCACTGCAAAGGGATTTTCAGAATTTACATCTATTAACCTATAGAGTATAAATGGCTTTATGTTCCTTAGGTTATTGATTTTTAGAGGGAGAGGAAGAGACAGGGATAGAGAGAGAGAGAGAAACATCATTGATGAGAACCATCCATCTGCTGCCTCCTGCATGCCCTCTGCTGGAGATCGAGCCCGCAACCCCAGCATGTGCCCTGACTGGGACTCCAACCTGTGACCTCTTGGTTCATGGGTCTACCCTCAACTGCTGAGCCACACCAGCCGGGCGATGATTCTCATGTTATAAGGAAATGTGATGATATAGATTCATGAACTGGCGAGGGGCAGGACCAGATCTGCGCCGTGGTGATCTGGCTCTGCAGTCAGGGGTCTTGACCCTTGCTCTATACTCCTTAATTACTAGGGTCATATAATCATAAAAGGGCTAAGTAATGTATTTACATTTTTTCAAAATAACTGTGGAGAGAAAAAGGCTTTAAAAATAGGAACTTTGAATCTTACGTTTTTATGGGATATCAGAAACGCTAGTTATAAGTTTTGCCCATGAAAAATATATTTGCAAGCTTGTTTTAAAAAATAATTTTCGGAGTTCAAATCTTATTCCAGAAGATCAATGTCTGCATGGTACATTGTGCATAATTTAATTTTCCCAGTTGAACATCTTGACACTCTATGAACCATGAATGCATGAAATAGGAATTCCAAATGTCTTCCACATGGTGAGAGGACTTTCCAGGACTTGTGCAGGAAGCTGAAGAGCAATTTGAAATTAAGCTATGCCTGTTCTTAGTGACTTTTATTATGTATGCCTAAGGTAGTAGCACTTTCTCTGAGTGGGACCCTGAGGTGATAGATGAGTCTTCTGTCTGTATTTAGGCACTTTGCTCATTTCCTGAGAGCTGTGTGGAAGGCATTTGGATGCTCATTAAATTTCCAACCATTGCCCGAGTGCAACAGGTGGCAAATCAAAGCTTCCCTGGTATGTCATGGCTGGTTTCCTCAATGTCTTGGAAATAACGGATGGCATTTGCATGCTCTCCGTAGCACCAGCAGATAAGAAGGAGATGAATAGCAACAGGAAGTATTTACAAAGCATAAACAAACACACAAGTTTAGGGAGGTTATGACTAATGTTCTTGCTACCGTACTTTCTAAATACATACATGGTGGTTTCATCTTTTAAATATTGTTATCTTTCAAACTATGAAATCATGAACTCTCCTGTGGCTAGCTACCTAATAAAAGCAGGTATATTCAAGGAATAATAACATCACAATTTAATGGAGCTATATCATAAAGTTACAAACTTATAACTCTACATTTATGACTGTTCAATGAGTACTAATGACTATGATATGTTCTTAAATTGTCTCCTTTACAAAATTACTGATTTATACTAGGAACCTACTACATTATAAGGAAAGCATGTCACTCACATCCTGAACCAGAGTGAGAAGACAGGCTTATTCATCCAAAAATAGAATCTGTGATTTAAATAAACTTTTAGATAGTTACCCAACAGTCCATGGTAATTATACAGAAAAGGTTTTTGTCACTATAATCACTAGTCAATGTTGGAAAAGGAAAGACAATTGTCAACTATATGATCTTGACAGAATTTGTCTGGCAGTTGCCTATGACTCTAGGAATAAAAGCATTTACTGGGGTGGCAAATCACCAATATCTTTCCCAATTTGAAAGAGTTTGAAACATTCAGATTAGTCCACAGATGACTAGAAAAATGACCTGGGATATTTTAGGACATAAAATAACTAAAAGGTAATGATAATAAGCAGTAGTAACTGAAATTTTTTGTTTTAAAGAAAAAAGACTCAATACCGTCACCCTATATATGCTCTCTCTCAACAAGAAAGTGCCTCATGCTCAGGAGAAGAAACAACTGTATTTCAAGGCAGCATGGAGGTCCCTGCTGTGGACCTGGTGTTGGCAGCCCTCCACCCTGCAGGCAAGTGCTGCAGGAAACGCAGCCGAGGTCCTTCCAAAACGCTCCTTTTAAATGCCTTCCTCTTATTTATAATGCTACAAGGTTCTTTATAATTAATGCCGACTATGACTTTCTTCAGTTTGTTTTTAAAAATCTATGACCTTCCAATCATTTTTAAAAAGCTCCTTTTTAAAATGTGAGAACTACTAAGGAACTGCCATAAATTAACTCTATAATATGAAATCACATATTCACTTATTAAGTTATTTTGGCTAAATATCAAATGATAAGGAAATAATTTGGCTTTTTAGTAAACTGTTGTCATACAGTATACTTTTTCCATGGAAGAAACCAAGGAGTAATAATACATTAAAAACACACATCTGAACTTCAATAAACTAATCTGAAACCATCAAACAAAAAGCAGAACCAAAGTTTCTGAGTGCCAACCTAGAAGACATAGCTTTCATGTCTGTTAATTACACTAAATATACCCATAAAATATTATGTATGATACCAGATGATGTCTGGGAGCTCAATAATTTAACTTATTTATTCTAAAATCTTATAATTTCATCTAACACACTTCAGATACAACCTTCATAAAACAGTATATACAACCGTCACAGTGAAACTAGGAACATTAATTTTAGAATGGTCTAATACATACTGGAGATTAATTTAAAACTCTACAAGGTGATAACAATAAAAATATATTTAAAAAGAAAAAAACCCTCTATAAAGTGAGAAAAATGTAAGGAAAAATCTACTTGCATTGTGTTTCTCTATCAAACAGCTCTGGAATTTAAAAAAGAACTTTAAAATAAGAAGCTGATTTTAAGGGAGTACCTACAACTAAACAGAACTTTTAAGCCTTCTCCGTTGCCACGTTGAAAACTTTTGAACAATTAAAAAATATTTCTTAAAATTTTTAGATGGTTTAAAAATATGTAAATGATGTTTTAAACTAAGTTTTACGCAATTATTTCAAAAGATACATAAAGAATTTATAGGAAAGTCTGAGTCAAAGTAGTTTAGTAAAATGATTTGTACTTTTCAGTCAGAATTATTGACAGGAAGTGGAAGCACAAAACATTTTAGAGGGATTGTTATAATGAGTGAATCATAAAAACAGCTGCCTAAGTGTTAGATTTATGGGGATGTGAACACTATAATTCTGGTAAAATATCTGTTAAGATCTTAAGAATAAAGCTAAATGTGAAGGTAGACATTCTAGACTTTAAAGAATTCCTTATTTCAAACGAAGTGGCTTTTACATTTATTTAAGTTAGGGGCATATTAGGTTACATAACAGAAAATATAGTCCAGAGAGTGATGGAAAACTTTAAAAATACCTATGCTTAATTTCTAATTAAAAAAATTTAAGTGGTTGAGAGGTGCGTATTTAAAGAACAACACTATGTTTTCAGTTTTCATTCCCCTCCTATCTTTGTGCAATTTCTGTGACTCTCACACTTGCAGTTCTATGAAGCCAAGACTGTCAGTGCAGTATTTACCTTTATCCCCGGAAGTCCAGGAAGCCCAGGAAGCCCTGGTTCACCCTACACAGGAAAATCACACAACATTATAGAACAATATTCACTCAGTCACGGTCTCTGGAGAAAAGCATGGCAAATGTTCCTCGCCGAATGCTTGCCATCTGCATATACACTGTCTCCTTTCAAGAACTTGGTGAGATTATACAGCTCAGTCAACTCTTGATTCAGAATTGGTTGACCCTTTTGCAGATTTTCCTGCCAGTTCACTGCTCACTGGAATCTCTACCAGAAGGCAAGAAAGAGAAGTAAAAGGAGAAGGAGCTCCCACGTTTTGTTAATTCCTGGTAAATGGTTTGCTGGGGAGGCCGAAGCTCTGCTGAAGTGAGGATTATGCGTGCATCTGAATAACGCCTCCGAGCCCAGTGCTCTCTTACCTCAGATAATCAAGAGTTGGCTGTGTGAACAGATGGTTACATCAACACAATATACATTAAAAGTCGTGCTCACTTAAAAGTATAGTAAGATTTCTTTTCCATTCCTGAATGATGAGAAGATAAATGCATGGTTAATATTATACTTAACTCCAGCCCATATTTCTGACAATTGTTGAGTCTGGGTAACCCAGCCTAGCAATTTAGGGCTAATGGTACCATGCAGCTGTTCCTGAGTACAGGTCTGAGATTAAGTGGCAGATTTGGGGTGAGCACACTGGAGTCATGATTAACCTTCTCATTTTCACAGAATGGTCTACATTATTTTAAGTACAAAGTATAGTGACAAGAGGTTACATTGCTTAGAAAATCTCCTGAATTCCACTAAAGAAGCATAATGGAATTGCTGGAGAAAATGAAAGTCCATCTTGTGCTGGATTGAGGTGACTATTTGTGGAAAGTAAACGGGTTACACATTTTCACGACGGTCAGTCTTTGGGAAGATAACTATACTAAGAGACAGGAGTATCAAACTAATAAAGGGGTAGAGGAAGGTATTTCTTTTCATCTAAATGCTTTAACAACCTTCATTTCAAAGAAAATCTGCTAAGAACAATCAAACATTTCATTTTTTAATATTATTACCTTCAAATTATGAAGAGTCATAACTTGCTCTAGTATTATCACTAAATGACTTCATCTACTGTTGATTAAGCTGTATGGTTAGACATAAAAAGGACAATGACTTTCCTGACGGTTTAGGTCAAAGGTGCTTCAGGAATGAAAAAGAAAAGCTATTATGTATGAAACTACCAATGGAAGTTTGCATTGTGAACAAGAACACTAAGATGAGATTAAGCCAGAGAAGAAAGGATGATTACTAAGCATTTGCTATTTCATTCAAATAATACCTGTCCAAATAAATTATAATTCATACAGATACTACATTATATATTTGATTTTCTTTTTTCTTCCTCCTTTTTCTTTCAATAAATTAATTTAGGAAGATTTAGTAAAAAGTGCTGGTATCCATATTTTACTGAAGATTCTCTTTTACTTTATTTAATATATATACTAATATATATATATATTATATATTACTGATTTCAGAGAGGAAGGGAGAGGGAGAGAGAGATAGAAACATTAATGATGAGAATCACTGATTGGCTGCCTCCTGCATGCCCCGCACTGGGGATTGAGCCTGTAACCCGGACATGTGCCCTGATCAGGAATCGAACCGTGACCTTCTGGTTCATAGGCCAACTCTCAATTACTGAGCAACACCGGCCAGACAATTCTCTTTTACTTAAAAAAAAAGGCCCTGGAAAATACTACATTGCAGTAGAGTATACAACCAAAAAAGTAAATCTATTGGTGACAAATCTGTAGTTCTGTATTGTTTTAGAAAAGTCTCCTAAAACTCAGAACATTCTATTTGAAACATATGTGAAAATGTATAGGTTTAACACTGTTTCCCAGCAGTTCTCACCACACCCTTCCTTCTGGACAAATTAAAAGGATCATATGACTAATTTGAAGAAAGATATTTATATACACATGCACATATAGACACACACCCATTATTTTCTAACAATGAGGATGACTTATAAGATATTACAGAATATTTTTTTAATGTAGATTGAATACTTAGAGACTTTGAGCATATAGTTGTTCCCTACATTATATGTGTATGTATGTATGTATGTGTAGAGGTTATAAATGTATATATTAATGAACAAATGTTTCAGAAATTAATATTTCATAGTCTTGTATTTTCATAAATTTGACATTTCCAAATTTATGTTTACTTAAAAAGTGGCCTAAGAAAAGATTATAAAATATTTAATGTTATCCATTACAGAACATCTCTTAACAGTTTTAGGAAGATATTTCTTCCTATAAAAAATTTCTATCTTTATACCATTAAGGCTTATCTTCAAATTAAGAGAGAGTAATTTAGTTAATTCCTCCATTCTTGCCTACTCCTTGGTTCAGAAGCTTCTCTGAGTTGAGTTCTTGGGCATACACCACCCAAGGTGAGATCTAGGTCATAATTAAGAATTGGTTTGTTATTCCATTTGAAGAATACTTGTCCAAGTAGACTAAAAGTTACACAGATACATTATACTTCTGCTTTCCTTTCCCTTTCACTCTTTTCCCTACACCTTAGGAGGTCTCTGTCTACTGTCAAAGTAAGAACACTGCCTTTACCCTATGTTCCTGTGATGGTCCACTGTCCTTCCTGATAGAGTTCAACTGTGAGAGTCCCTTCCAATGGGGGATCAAGTATTTTTATTTACATGGAGAAGTTGGGAAGGAAAGGATTATGTGGTGAAACACAGTATCTACACACTTCATAAACATGTACACACTCTAACTAATCTATCAATCACAAATAAAATACTAGACAGTGGAAACTAGTCAAGGGGCTTTTCATTCTCTATTTTTCTGGGAATGTCCCACACGTAAGAGCTTAAGTGCCAGTGAGCCCACAGCACAGTTTGGCAATGGTGAGAAAAGGGCCATGAGAGATCTCCTGAATTGATTTTGTAGTCACTTCTGTTTGCCATTTTCTAATCTACGTAAGCAAGCAAGCATGGAAATACTCTACTTTTAAATTAATGTTGGGGTAAGTATTGCTAAATCCAGACATTAGACAAAGGAAGTCATAAATATTGTGGGAAAGTGAGATTGCGTCAAAGGGTAGAATCTGGCCTAAATATTAATGAAAAAGATGATGCTCACTTCAGGGCACATGTTCATTCAGGCTGGTTGAAAACTTCCCTCAATATAATTTAAAACAGGTGCTTGATGAAATACAAAAAGAAATTCAATATTTCCATATGCAAATCTACAAACTCCCAGAAATGCATCTGAAGTATATTTCTAAATATTTATGACAAGGCAATGTTTTATCAAGCAACTGAAAATCAATTTTGATCTTCATTAGCTGGGTGGAGGGGGTTTGGTGGGGGTGTGGAGGGATTGAGCAAAAGAGAAAAAAACTCACGAACATGAAAAATAGTGTGGTAATTGCAGAGGGATGGAGGGGGGCTGAGAGAGGTGGAGAAGGGTATGGAGAGGATAATGGTGATGGGAGGAGACTTGACGGGGTGGTGAACACACCATACAGTGTACAGATAAGCTGTTATGGAATTGTGCACCTGAAACCTGTATAACTTCATTAACCAGTGTCTTCTCAATAAATTCAATAAAAAGGGAAAAATTAAAATTAAAAATAAGTGATTAATGGTTGCAGAGATTTCTTTTAGAGATATCACAGAATTGGAAAGCAGCTTAAATTTAGCCTGTAATTTTTTACTAGGGGAACCAAAATTAGATCATCAGAGAAGATGAGTTGTTTTTTGTTGTTTTTTTTTTAAACCAAAGGCGACCATGGATCTCTATTAGGATGGCATCACTAATTTCAAATTTCTCAAGTAAAGAATCAGGAGGGAATCTTAGGAACTGAAGAGCAAAATTTTCAGAGTTCTGCTGGGCTCTTTGGAAAAGTCTCAACTTTGCCTGAAACTGGGCCTGATGAATCATTACTCTTAGATTCTTAGTTTCTAGAGGAAAATCTATTTTTTAAAAAATATATTTTATTGATTTCTTACAGAGAGGAAGGGAGAGGGAGAGAGAGTTAGAAACATCGATGAGAGAGAAACATCGATCAGCTGCCTCCTGCACACCCCCCACTGGGTATGTGTCTGCAACCAAGGTACATGCCCTTGACTGGAATCGAACCTGGGACCCTTGAGTCCGCAGGCCGACGCTCTATCCATTGAGCCAAACCGGTTAGGGCAGAAAATCTATTTTTAAAGTAGAGAAACATTTAAAGAATGTGAAAGACTCAAAAATTACTTTAAACCTACCAGTTTAAAACAAAGCAATGATCCTCTCAGCGACTTCAAGAATGTGGGAACATCATTTTATCATGTTTTAGGGTTCCCAGCTACTACAAGGGAATTGACTCTCTCTTTCCCTTTACACTAATGAGATAAATTCTATGTTTTTATTCATGTCCTTTCCCCCCTACATCAGCTACTGCTAGGCAAAGACAGAATCATGCTCTTCAGAGATTTCACCTAATGGGGAATTCTCATGTACTTGTTAGCTATAATACGTCTGTTATCTCCAATCTGACTGCACTGGGCACTGATGGCCAGATGCGGTGACAGTAAACTGCTAACAGTTGTTTCCTGCCTCAGACTCAGACGAGAATATGGATTTAAACACATTCACTGCATGTTCTCTCATGCATCCCTGAAGTGAAGCACAAATGATAAAAATAAAATTATGCTATATCTATAGATTGGTCAAAGTGGTTTGGCTAGTGTCTGTAATTAAATTTCAGTTCATGAACAAACCTGCTTGTATAATGTAACAGTCAATGCACAGATAGATATTATTCACGGAAAAATTGTCAGTAGGGTAGTATTTGAAATGAGAGGAAAAGGAATATAATTTAAAAAGAACTGTCCATCCTTCCCTATTGAAACCACTTAGTAAATATTCATTTCTTCTCATGAAAGATAGAAACATGCAGAGTGTCTTTAAACATGCAAGGTAAATTGTTGCATTCCAACCCAGCTGGTCTTTGTCAGTCTCAAACAGCTCAGCACATGCAGACTTGAGTTCATTAGGCATCCTTTTACACGCACACAGTGTGTTTTCACTTTTGTGACAGCATTATCCCTTTTAAGACGCAAAACAATCAACAACGCTCAGCATGCAAAGCACAAAAACCACCTCATTTTGCAACAGTCATTCTCCTACTACACAGCGGATAGTAGATATAAAATGGTGAGACAGTACAAAGATCACACTAAAATAAAGGTATTACCTTTTGCCCTGGACGACCAGATTCTCCAGGTTCTCCCTGACCAAAGAAAGCCAAAGATGAAAAGGACAGTCTTACAAGAATTTTCCCAAACCCTTATGCCTCTGGACACTCTCACAGAGATGGCCCAGCCTCCTTGATCACATATATTTCATTTATTTTATTCTGTTACTCTACATCTCACTAGACACAGGAAATGCTTTTTTTTTCTTTTTTTTTTTGCTGTGAATATACCTAAAGCTCACATCCAAATCCACATTTCCATAAAAACCAATCAGAAAGGGAAGAGAAGGCCAGGCCTCTTATTAAGCCTTTATCAGATTTCCAGCAGATACTTCCTGTTGTATTTGGAGGCTGATCATTGCAGGAGAATAGGAACAGTTATAACCATCAGTGGTGGTAAAAGAGAAGAGAAAGCAGAGGCTTATAAAAATAAAAACTGTAACTCCTGGGGAACACACTCTTGCAAGGTTAGGGTTACCTTAATTCCTGCAGCAGATGATCCAGGGTCACCCTAAAATAAAATCCATGAGAGATTATTCCACAAATTATGGGAACAGGAAACACACAAGTACACAGAGAGCCATTATCGACAGGGGCACTCAAGGGAACCCCATGACTAATGGGCTTAACTAGGCTCCCTAAGACTTTGTATCAATCTGTCAGCTGTTAAGATGTCAACAACTTCCAAGATAAACAATGTACTTTCTAAAAACATGGGTTTACTTTGAATGCAAAATACATAAGGACCATTATATTTTTAGAAATTACAAATATATAAATAAGGGCCTTCCCCTTGATCTACTGCTAAAATTGTGTTCTAAAGCAGTACATTCTAATTTTGGGGATCTGGAATTTTGGTTTTCTCTGTTTCTGGAATTTATTAATGTCAATGGCTATCATTTAGTGGGAGTTCCCTGACCCTTCCAGTCTTCAGAAAGTCAGGGTTCAACAGATGAAGTCAAGGGTTAATGACGCTGTGCTGGAAAAAGCCACGCAACAGGTCAGCTGGTCTCCCCTGAAGCACTGTCCCAGTTAGGACTGGCACGTTTTTTCCAGCTTTACACTTATTTCATTGTAACCCAGTCACCGGAAAGTTACAGGATGATGAATGGCTTGTGGGTGACAGGGACACATGGAAGATCTGAGAGAAAATGTTGAGATAGAATCTGGTTTTCTAAAAGGCACTGTATTCCATCCGGATTTCACAGAGGGTGTCTGCATTTCGAGAGCAAATATGTTATAAATGAGCAAATAGGGATGAGTGGAAATGACCGTGGAGGATAGCTGAGAATGCTGCCTTTTCTGAAATGAGGCCAGCAAAGGGCCGGCATTTTCAAGCTCCTTGTAGTCCTCCGTCCCATGAACACAAAGGGAGAAAACTTAGTTTCTTGAGACTGTTACGAAAATGGAAATAGCCACAAGGGAGAAAGGCACACATTGGGATTTCCTCAGCTGTTCTAGCTGTGCAAATGCTCAAGGAGCTCTGGGGTCTATTTCCTTGTTCTAGGGTGAGGAAGCTGCTCATCAATCTCATTCAGAGAGAGAAAGAGATAAGCCTCAGGCCTCTGCATGTTCACATGGAGCACTTGTCCCCTCTCTTATTCTTATCTCCTCTCACCTCCTCCTGTGGCTGGCACCTTCTCTTTCTTTGGATCTTGGCTGAAGTGGCTTTGCCACAAATAACCCTTCACCAACTAATTAACCAACCAACCAGCCAACCAACCAATATGTTTGATACACATATGGTGAATAAACAAATCTCAAAACAGAATATTTTAAGCAGATCAGAAGTCAAGAACCAAAATGAAAAAAAAAAATTTTAGGAAGGGAAAAAAGCTTAGGAAGGAGATGGAAATAATAAATTAGCTTATTGAAGAAACTGATATATATACTAGAGGCCCGGTGCATGAAAATTCATGCACTGGAGGGGGGGGGGGTCCCTCAGCCCAGCCTGCCCCCTCTCACAGTCTGGGAGCCCTCAGGGGTGGGAGGTGACCTGGCGATCAGGGGTAGGTGACGCCCCATCACACCTCTGCTGCTGCCACTGCTGGCAGCACAAACCTCAACCGGCCCTGGTTACCTGAGCCTCAGGCAGCCCTGGGTGGCTGGGCAGCCGCCATCCGAGGCTCCCTGTGCCTTGGGCTGGCCCTGGGTGGCTGGGGGGCTGAGGGGACTGGGGGACTCTGGAGGCAGGTGCGTGGCAAGGCCGAGGGGACTGGGCACCACCATCTTGTGGCTATGGGTGCTGCCATCTTTGAGGGCATGGCAGTCAATTAGCATATTCCCTCTTTATTGGCTGTGGGCACCACCATTTTTGCAGCCTGCTGCTCAGTCGTTTGGTTGTCCCTCACTAACCCCCTGCCGGCCTGGTCACCCTGTTCGATCATCTGTTCAGTTGCGATGGTCACTTAGGCTTTTATATATAGAGATATATGTGAGTTTCTTTGACATCTGTAATTAGTATTAGCCAAGGCAAAAATTAAACCATGATGAAACATAAAAAAAAGATCCCAAATATTATAGAATGACAATGATTTTTCTTCCCAATCATTAACAATCAATTGAGCTCTAATGGGAAGTGAAATAAATGTGGCTAATAACACTTATATGTATTTCTACTAAATCAAGACTGAAAGCTATCAATACAAATGAATCAATTTTGCAAGATTTTGCACAAGACCTTTGTATTCATAAAAGCAACTTTGACTTGTTTAAGTCCCCTCTTTCATCTCATTTAGACCTCACAAAACTCCCATGATTTAGGGCAGATATTACTATATTCATTTAATAGGTGAGGAAATTGAAGCAACTGGAGACTACGTGAATTTTGGGCTTCCTAAATTCTATTGTCATAAGAGAAGTATTGGTTTATTTTATTTTGACAATAGGATATAAAGGTTATAGTAAACTGTAAATAAAGTTGCTTGTATTAACTCTAGGTTAAATACATTTTTCAGTGTTTTAACAGAAAGTGGCTAGATAATCTGCTAATGAGAAAAAAGACTAGATTTAGTTCTCAGAAAGTGGATGGAAAAACAAAAAAGACAGTTCTCCAAAAGACTGATTTATTTGTGGGAATTGGAGCAGTTTCATTTGTTAGACAACTATGAGTGATATTTTAATTCTCTTAAAAAATTAGAACTGTAAAATCTCAAGGAATTTTTATATTGTTTAAGTGGCAAAGTAACTGCTGGAAGACATTCACAAGTTAAACATTCTAAAGGATAATGCCGCAAGTAGTGGGAAGAAAAGTCAGTGTTTATAATCCTCATTCCTCTAACAGTGAAAATGAATACAGGATTCAATTAGGGAAAAAAAAACCTGTGCATTAAGTATACTCTTAGCTTTATAAATTGGTTTGGAAACAGAAGTTTTCATGGGGCAAGTCATAAATGGGGAAAATACTTTTAGAAGATACTCGAGGTAAATGAATTTGACCTCAGTATTTTTCATTCAAGCACATAGAGTTATTTTTAGTTGTGATTATTTTCAAACACAAAATTCAGTATATAATTATATGTATGTGTTAATAAAGTCTATGTGGGTATATAAAGTGAATGTGGCCATATTTCTGTCATTCATTTAATAAATATCTATTGAGCACCAGTTATGTGCCAGCCATATTCTAGATGCAGGGATGCTAGGAGCTGGGTGACAACAGTGAACAATATAATTGCAATCCCCGAATTCACTTACACATGTATACAAAAATATCACTGATTGAAAGCATCAAAGATACTTTCTTTTCATTTAAATAAAAAAAAATCTGGGATAGGAAGAGATTCTCAGGTTTGGAAAAGTCTGTGTCACTGTAAATACACAGAAGACATGATACACAAATGCACAGCACAGGAAAAAGTTCTCCCATTTAGTGAAAATAAGAAACAGCTGAAAGCAACAACAACAAAAATATTTTTTTAAAGATTATTCACTCAATAACTATTTGTTCTCTTCCAGGAACTTGGGCTGGTGCTAGAAATAGAACAATTTGGTATCATATAGTTTTTTCATTGTTTGTGTTTTCTTTTTCAGTGAGCTGAATGTCCAATTAAACAAAGAATTAAATAAATTGTGATACAGGTTCTGAAAGGGATCATAAGGAGGGCTGTGGGAGCACACAGTAGGTAACCTAACCAATTCAGAGGAGACTGGAAGGCTGCCCCAGGGAGATGACAAATTCAGGTTTCAGTGACCTAAAGAATAGGGTTAGGAGCTGGAGCTGGAGGTGGAGGTGGACAGAGCAAGAGTGTCCTAAGCTTTAGGAATCAGATGTGCCTGGTTAGAGAAGACTCTGCATTGATCGGGGGTGGGAGCACCCACTGGGATAGCCCTTTACCTGTGGTTTTAAGTAAAGAAGACAATGTGCTTGGTGGTTCCAAATAAGAGTGTGGCTTCTGCAGCGGCTCAAGGGTTGTAAATCACAGATGTTATGTAGCCATCCACCAAGAAGGCAGTGTGTTTACGGGAATGGAGATGGGGGAGCAAACAGCATGAAGGCAGAGCTTCTGCACCCACAAATAAAATTGCAAACGAAAGAGTGGCACCGCCAAACCGTCCAGTGCGCCACACAAACGTCTACTTTCAGGTGGAGGGAAGCAGATAAGAAGCCCATTTCCAATTTTGCTGGTGGGATCAATACTCTGAAGAGCAGAACACAGCCCTCCCAGAGTAACCCCACACATGACTGAAACCAGTTTCTGGCAGGTCATTCTTAAACCTGGAGTGCACCACACTCGCTGGCCACGGGGACGCCCTGCCCAGTGGTTTTATAGCTGCACAGCATTTCCAGATGACCAGTCTGGAATGGCTTAGATTGCTTTCCCATCCAAAGGCACCAAGTTGGATCAAAAGGGGAAAAAAATCCTATTAAAGTGAATCAGTCCATGACGTAATTTTTACTACATCAATGGCAGAAACGAAGCATTTTTTGATTTTACATCTCAAACTTGGTATATGATGAATTAGTTTCACATACTAAACCCAAAGGCCATGAGAAGAGTGTTTCCAACATGCTGGAAACAAATTATGTGACAGAAGCAGGAAATGTTTAAAAAACACATCAAAAATTATATTCCAATTACAGCATTCTCAGGGATGAATGCTGCAGGTCAGATTACATATTATACGCTACAGATTCCTATTTACAATTCCCTGTTTAGAACCATTGCAAGTTTATAGAAATGATTTCCGTTTTAACTGAAGCATTTCTTGCACTTAATTTCAGTTGACCAATAAAACTTCTTGATAAAAAAGAAAAACAACCAATCTAGTTGATTTCAATTTCCATGTGGTAAGAAAGCTAACATTTATTGAGAGTTTACTATGTGTGAGTCAGTATGGTAAATGATTTGCATTAATATAAAAAGTACGAACAGTATTCCTTTGAGATGAACATGGTCTTGTAAAAGAAAAAAGTTCCTTTACTATTGGAAAATTACATTTTAAAAATGTGTGATTAAAGAAACAATTATTGGCCTATATTCCAAAAATGAAGCTTTAAAAGTATATCTTCTGAAGCATAAAATTCTGTACATAAGTTCACAGAGGCGTAGTTCAGACTTGGCATAATTTTTTTTTTAACTTGAAGAAACTGCTCTCTGTTTAGAAGATTTCCTGTCTTTAAACTGAGGTGGCAACTATGGCCCAAGGGCCAGATCAGCTACCCACCTGTTCCTGTATAGCCCATGACTAAGAATGGATTTTATATTTTATATAGCTTTAAAAAATCAACAATAACACTTCACAATACATGCAAATTTCACCAATTAAGATTTCAGCATCCAAAGTTAAAAAGTATAGGGCACAGCCATACTCATTTGTGTATCTATTGTCTACGGGTGCTGGCACGCTACAGGGACAGAGCTGAGTAGTTGTGACAGAGGTCATCTGGCCCACAAAACCTAAATATTAATTTCCTGGCCCTTTATAAGAAAAGTTTGTTAATTTCTGCTTCTAAGCAAAACAAGCAAAGTTAAATACAACACAGGTTTACATATCTAGGGTTTGAAACTTTGACTTCGAGAATCATCAAGGTATATCATCGTTCTCATTAGTATTAAATATATTCATGTCATATTTGATTTCAGCATGATACTTAAATTTGGCAGGTAAATAGAATGGGCCTACATCAGTGATTCGCAACTAGGGGTAATTTTGTCTTTAGGAAACATTTGGCAACGTCTTGAGATGGTCTTGGTTGTCACAACTCAAGGATGCTACTGGCATGCAGTGGGCAGAGCCAGGAATGATGCTAAACATCCAATAGTCCCCACAATAATGATCTGGTCTTGTCAGTTGTGCTGAGGCTGGGAAACCCCAACCTCCAAGAAGCTGAGAGTTTACCCTAATGGCTAGACTGCTCCATGAATACAAACATTCCTACTACTTGGTGACATTAATTCATTCCTACCACCGTGCCATAGTTATATTAATATTCATAAGAATGAGAAAGGTAAAATTCTCTTTATTTTATGGGTATGTTTTTATGAGTAACCATTACCCATCTGTATTGCAATAATTTCCAAAGTGGAATGTTCTTATTCTGAACTATAAGCCTAAATAAATAATTCAGTTCTTTTTTTCAGTACTCAACTAATTTAGGTTGATTTAAATTAAAATATGACTGATATTTATTCTCAGTTTCTTAAAAAAGATATTTTCCTTCATTCTTCACAGATAGCACAAGAGGAATAAAATATCCTCCTTATGCCAGAGATGTCTGTCAGTCTGAACTGAGGCAAAAGCTGCCATGATTATTGGAGGGAAAAAGAGAGGGTGTAGGAAGATGAGCCACAAGACCACTATACTATGAACTGTTTAAAAGACCAAAAATAATGACAAAATATCCGGATTGAGTACATTTCAAGTTGAGGCAAATCTTTGGCTGCATTCGAGAGTCTAATCAAGTGACATTTACTCTCGAACTTTTAAATTTCACCCCAATCCTCTGATGTGTTCTCTCTTAACATTGCGACAAACAGAATCACTTTAGAAATTCTATTTGTATATCTGCAGATAAAGGGTGTGTGCCCTTTACACATGAATAAGTGTTTTTATTCCTTGAAAGCCTGGAAACCTAGCTATACATTTTCTGAAATCTGTGACATACCATTTTATGTTTAAAATATTTAAATTTATAGCTAGGAGCTTGAGGAATAATCACCTTTTATATATTAAATATTCAAATGTTTTCTAAACTTGTAGAATTTTCTATTTTCTTATGAAACAAAGGTACTACCATTCACGTATCTTTTTCAAAATTTCCCATTTTCATATATACAGAATACTCTTTCTTGCTCATACACATACTCTTTTGTATTTGCCAACACTGTACCTTTTCGCCCGCATCACCTTTGGGACCACTCTCGCCAGCATCTCCCTAAGAGGGGGAAAAAACGATACATGTACAATACATTGGTGACATTATACAAAGAGGATTTTCCATTATTTTAAGTCTTCTTTCAAAAGCACCATATATTAAAATCTGTGGCAAATGTTCTACTTGAGCAGCTGACTGATATCACTGGTCTAAATAGATTTTTTACAATGAACATGGCTGAGCAGTTTTAAATTACTCCATGATATTAATGAAAAGCAGCAATTTCTTTGACTTCTAGTAGTTTATCCTGGCACTTCAAGCTTCCTTCACTCAACCTCTTTCTCCTCTGCTCAAAACTCCACTGTAACACAGACTTTCTCCTGACTGTTCCCTCAATATGCCACATGCCTCACCACCTCTGTGCCTATCCCACCACCTGGACCCCTGACTCGCCCTTTCCCTTTGATCTGTCTGAACCCCACTCTTATCTCGAAGCCCATCTCAAATCTCCAGGGCCTCAAAGTGCATGAGCCAGCCCTCAAGACCTGTGCCCTGGATATCGGACTTATCTCTACTTACATGTTTTGCATTTGTAAAGTAAATGTTTTTGATTTTGTTACAAAACTGCTTTTTTAAATCAAAACTTGGGGAGTTTATGTTTCCTTGGTTATTTTTGAGATTTCCTATGCCTGTTCCCTCACTAACATCTCCTTTCTATCCACAAAGCAATGCATTAGAGAAAAAAAAAGTCAGCTGTTTATTATCCATGCTTTGTTTCCTTAAATTCTGAATTCTTTGTGTCTCGTGGCATGTTATGGTGGAAATATCATGGATTTGGAGCCAGAGAGACTAAGCCCAACTCCAAAACTGACTGGGCAAATGAAATTTTCTATGCATCGTATTTTTCATGTGTGACATAAGGGCAAGAATACTTTATGGGGTGGTAAGAAATAAACAATGTACTGTGTGTAAAGCAACTAGGACAGTCTCTGACACAAACTGTTAGCAACAACAATGCATTATTGTTCTTGCACTCCATAAGCCCTCTGTCTGTCTTCAGAAGAGGTCACTTTTTTTTCACTTAAAAATTTCCTTAAAATAAGAGAGAAACTATTGATGACTGTTTCCCTGAGAGAAGGAGGGGTGGCGAGGGAGGAAGACTTTTTTTTCTCTCCAGCGTCTTTTCTTGTTTCATAAGCATGAAACTAACCTGCTCAGGCCTTTGTCTGGTGACGGATACCCCACTGCAGCCTGGGAGCCTGAGCTACTTTATCTGAGGAGCCGGGATGGTGCTGGCTCTGCCCCTTTTTCCTCCTGAGTGTCCACACAAAAGAGTCATCGGGTGACTAATTAACTTCAAGTTAATTACCATGAACTGGCTGGATGCCATGTAAATGTACTGATAATCTGTTATGAGGGACCTCAATAGGCAGCATACTTAAAAAAAATGCTTGGAAATCCCTTTATTAAAAAACAAAAGCAAAGAAACTAACTTTCTTATTAGGAAAACAGGCTCAGAGCAGACAGACATGGGACAGAGGGTCGGAGTGTCCCCTCTGGTTTGCTCTCCTTCCAATTAAATAAGTGGCCTTTGTTCTTTTTGTTTTTCAACACCTAAATTAGTTACATTCAAACGTTTGCTGGATCTTTAGAGGTATTTCTTTGGGGAGGAGAGGTGATGATGCTGATTTGTCAGAAAGATCAGATCACTTATGAAGAGCATTATGGAGTATCTGGAAGTTTCCTGCGCAGATAGCTCACTTCTTAAACACTATAAAGCATGAGAACCAGGAAAATTAGCTTTACAATATGCTCTGAGAGTCTAAAAATGATCAGGACATGCCCAAAGGTAGTAAGGGAGGACAGCAAAGAGAACTTTAACATATGGCACTCTTCTTCTTTTGTTTCTCTTTTTGGTTTTTATGGGAATTCTTTGTGGGGCAACTCTCAGTATATTCGCTCTGGTCAACATCTGTATCCCTTTAACTCAGTGACCTAAGAAGCAGCAGAGAGATGTGGATGCTCAGAAAAGCACTGGAGTGGCATTAGTGAGCAGGGAGAAAAGAAATTTTGCAGGCCCAGGGATCTCTGAAAGTCATTTAAAATCCAGACATAGAATGTTTAAATTTGCTCCTTTTCCCTCCATTTCTTTAAGCCCTTTAAAAATTTCTTTTTATACATACGAATTACACAATTTTCTCCTTCCACTAATTAATTATGAAAATAACAGTGGTCATTACATCTATATCTATACATCTATATCTAAATCTATTCATCTGTCCATACTTTATACAGTTCTGCTTGGTACCTCTTTGGGGGAGGGGGGGGGGGTGGAAGATAAATGTGGGTAGAATAAACCTCACCTTTTCTCCTCGCTCTCCAGGTTCTCCCTGGAGGAGAATAAAAGAACAAAGATTGAGTGACATAGTAAATTGTAAAACACCCAATTAAGCAATACCAAACAAAATCAGATATTGAACATTGTTGATAAACCATATGTGACCCTTTTGAGGGGCAATATATAGTTGCTACATGAAAACAAATGGTAATATGAGTTTCCGGGAGAATTGGGTATGGATATCAATATAAAATAAAATCTTAATTCTTTGCTTTTAGAGGACTAAAGAAAGATATTTAAGATTATCATCCTTAAACTGGGCTCTAAGGAGAACAGTGTGGTGGCAATTTAATGTCTTGGGCAGTTTTTTAGTCCAGGACTTTGTATTCTGCCCAAACTCAGAATCAGTAAGGTGGGTGAGCACATCCTTGCACGAAGTCTTTATTCGAAGCAGCCCCTGGTACATGGGCTATTTCAGGGTTTAAGAGTCCCCGTGTAGTTCTGTCTTCTCCTACCATGACCATAAATACAGTCCTGAACTTGGACCCCTTCACAATGCCGTGAACTCTCTTTACCCTACCGGTAACCAGCATGTTCCAAGTCAGGTGTACTTTGGGAGGCACTGGTACCTTCAGGAAAAACACCAGGATGGCAGAATCAAAGTGAGTTTAGGAGAATGTCTTTACTCAGAATGATGGCCCTGTCACTATGCGGACTAAAGTGAAAACCGTGCTCTGCAGAGTATCTCATTTTCCCTTTATCCGGGAAGGGACACGGATGGCGTGGGAGAGTTCTAAAGTAAATGATACACTTTATGAGAATATTCCCTTTACAAAAAGTGGAAGTGCTGCCATGAGATCAACTGCTTTGAAAATGGTTTAAGGTGATTATTGCGTTTTTAAAAATTATAACCCACTCTAGAAGTCAGTTTGGAGTCAAGATTATTTTCACTCACTGGAAGTCAGCCTGACCCTTCGGCTTTCTGAATTTCTGACTACCTTTCAGCGCTCACCATCCATCGAGGGTTGCTAGGCAACAGAAGAATAGCACTGAGAACAGGCCTTGAGCATTAACTCCTACCATTTGGCTCTTTAGCACGGAACAAGAGAGGGAACAGGCTAGGAGAATGGCCGTAGAGCCAGAAGAAATATCTTCTTTCCTCTTTTACAGGACAAAGGACAGGTCTACAGGTTTTAGGTCCATCCGAAGTGCCTGTCAATAGCAATGTGATCTGTAAAATCAGCTGACAGGCATCTGTGAGGATGGATAAACACCAGCACAGCTGACAGGATTAGACGTTAGTTTTGTACTTCAAGGGATGTTCACTCATCAAAGGATTTGGGATTTGTCTGCCTGTTTGGTTTAAACTAAACTGTCACCAATCTTTTTATACTTAACAGATTCATTTGTTCTTCAAGAAACAAAGAAAACTTGCAATCCAAAAAAAATAATCTTCATTACATTTTTTCCCTCTTTAGTAATTGACTATATCCATTTTTAAATTTTAAACATGCCACGTCTTTATTCTGCTCTTCATTTGATTAACTGGTTCTGTTGTGTAAGTGCTAGAGGCCGCCAAATCTTGAGGAAAAGCCACAGCGGCACTGAGAACAGCATCTTTAGTGCGTTGTGTAACTAGTATACAAATTTTAGGCAGTATGGACATGGCCTATGTTTGAATATGCTCATATTAAGTGTCAAATGACAACAGTCATATTTGAAACATGGACTTTCTCATGTTAAGTGTCCTAGAATATAGGTTTTAGATGATTTTATCTTGCATTTGTAATGCTAACAAGAATAACAAGCATAATTTATTCATTAGTCACAAAGTTCTGTACTATAGCATATTATACTATTGACAAAAACAACAATAACAAATAGGTAAAACCAGTGGGATATTAAAAAAATTGTTTTACAATTTCATGAAAACTCATGTCTCAAATAATTTTACTTAAGTTTTATGTGTACTGACCTTTGGTCCTGGTATTCCATTCTGTCCCACTGCTCCAGGCAACCCGGGCTCACCCTTAAAATAAAAAATAGGTATTACTAAATAAAATAGACAAAATCAGCACATTATATAAATCACTGGAAGATATGGTCGTCTAACAATGCTCTAAGCATAGATAGAAAGTAAGTGTCTACCAGTGTAAATACAAGTTAGTTTATTTGGTCCCCAAAAAAGTGCTAAGCACCAAAGATAAAACTGGGCTAACTTTTTTTGTTCAGTCTTTTCTCCATTAAGAAAGCAAAAGCAATTTATCAATGTGAAATGAGCATCTACCATGGTACTGGGTACATTGTAGGCAACAAATAAGTATTTGTTGCATGAGTAAAAGACATCTGAAAATGTAAGACTTTTAAGTGATTGGTCAGTTCAGAAAAAGATAGACTAAATCATTATACAATTAGACTTAACCAAATGAGCATTTCCAAATCTAAAGCGTGAAGAACAGACACATCTACTTAATTCATTTAGACACATTTGATACAAAAGTAAAAAGTGAAAATGGCTTTGTTTTCTCTTTCCAACTTCGCTGTAAAAATAATTCGAATAAAACATTCAGACGTATGGCTCTCGTCACATTGAATGATAGGAATTTGGGGGAAAGATGATGGCTATTATGCTAGAAAGCATTCCATTTCAGAAAGATGATGATGCATCCCAGTCTTTTTAGATGCTGAGCCAGCAAATGTTTACCAAGTTGGAGAAGTGCCTTGAAGGGCCCGAAGCAAAGGAGAGAGACTCTGGCTCCCAGGGCTTCCATGTGGCTCCAACTTAGAGCAACTAGAATTTCATTTTCATTTGAAAACCTTTCCAAAGCCCTTGATTATGTGCTCCAATGACTGGACCACTTTCTTCTTCCACTGAGGGTTGTAAAGTTGCTTCTTAGTTAATTAAAAAAAAAACAAATGTCATTCTTAGATTAGTTTTAATTTCACAGCAAATTTAGTTGATTTTTTAAGCACGTTTTGTAAGTCACCTGGGGGGCGGGGATTGTGCCATTTTAATATTGGTGCTCTCAGCAAAAATACATATGAACATATACGTATATGAAAATATGTACATTAATGATCATAATAGTAGTAACATTTAAGTGCCAGGAACGTTACATTCACTAACTCTATTATCACAAATTTCTATGAGGTAAGTACTATCTTTATCTCTACCTATCAGATGAACAAAGTGAAGCACAGAAAGGTTAAATAATTTTTTCAGATTTACACAACTACAGCCAAGGTTTGAACTCTCATAATTTGGCATAAGAGACTGTGCTCTTAACAATATGATGCACTGCTGAATGAGTGAATGCATCCACAGGTCGGGAGAGAGTAGGTGATGAGTATTCTATCCCCATTATCAGTCAGTTTATACTTCTCATTTATAAATGCCCTTTCAGAATGTATAGAAATCTGAATTAAATATTACTTATAAAGGTGATTTACGTACATCTATCAGATAAACTAAGCAATGTGAAGCTTATGGTATCTTTCTAGAAAAGAAAAACATGTTTTACTATTATACTGGATTATTATAATTGTGAAAGTCTTAACTTCATGGAAGAAATTGTGCTTCCTATATCAATTTACACTATAATCATAACTCTTGCACTTTCCTTGCTAAAATGGCAAACTGCTATCTTGGAATAACGCTGGCCTTATAGGAAAATTTTGATAGACCATTTGTAAATCAAAAGGGTAAGAACTTGGAAATAGAATCCACTCCGAAAGAGGACTATCATTTTACTGTGCAACCAGAAAAAGAGCTATCCAGTCTGCTTTCTTCAAAGACTACAACAGGATGCGCTAATGTCCAAACACATGGTTGAATGCAAACAATAAATGCTACCAGGGAACAATACAAACTTTATTTAGACTTTCAAAGAATAAGCATGGTAGTAGTAATAATAATAATAAATAAATAAATAAATAAATAAATGGTCAAGCCCAGCATAAGTTGTGTAAATAGTATGCAAAATTTAGGCAGTACGAACATGGCCTATGTTTTAATATACTCATGATAAATGTCAAATGACAACAGTCATATTTGAAACTTGGACATTCTCATGTTATTTAAGTGTCCCAGAATATAGGTTTTAGACAATCATATCCTGCATTTGTACTGCTAACAAGAATCACAAACATAATTTATTCACCAGTCACAAAGTTCTGTACTGTAGCTTATTACTAGTATACTATTGACAAAAAAAGCAATTATTTCCAGTGGGATATTTAAAAAATTGTAATAGTTTATAATTTCATAAAAACACATGTCTCAAATGATTCCACTTGGTTTTACTTGTACTAACCTTTGGTCCTGGTATTCTGGACAAAATATATGCTGAGATTTTGAAGCAAGGAAGAGAAACATTGCTTAGGTATCTACATAACATCTACCTTAATATATGGACATTGAGGGACTAAAACTTGATCCCTTTTTTTTCTAGATTTTATACATTTTTAAAATAATATTTTAACATAAAAGGAAACAAATAAAAACTGCACCCATGATCCCATCACCCTATAATAATTGTTTTCATTTTGTCCTGTTTCCTTCTAGTCTTTTTTTTTTATGTATGCTTACATATTTTTAAGCAATTGTCAGCTGATTACATAGTCTAACCTGTTTTTTATTATTATTTTACTAGAGGCCCAGTGCATGAAATCTGTGCATGGGTAGGGTCCCTAGGTCTGGCCAGCAATCAGGGCCAATTGGGACCTTCCAGCTGCTGGCCAGAGCCTCCCTTCCCCAGCTGCCAGCTGCTGGCCGGGGCCGTCCTTCATTCCACGCCACGCCCTGGTGGTCAGCACACATCATAGCGAGCAATCAAACTCCCGATCTCCCAATTGAACTCCCGAGGAGACAATTTGCATATTAGGCTTTTATATGTGTAGAATATAGATATCACACATTTGTTTTCACACACTATTCATGATTGTCTTGTGAATAGTTGAATTATCATTTACCAAAGTTAGGTTTGAAACTGTTTAATCTGTCCCAAATTGTTGAATACTTAGGTAATTTCCTTTTTTTTTTTGCTATCCTATATAATAGAGAGGTAATATGCAAATTGACCATCACACCCTCACACAAGATGGCCGTCCCCATGTGGGCACAAGATGGCTGGCAGGGAAGGGCAGTTGTGGGCAATCAGGCCAGCAGGGAAGATAGTTGGGGGCAACCAGGCCGGCAGGGGAGGGCAGTTAGAGGTGATCAGGCCGGCAAGGGAGGGCAGTTAGGGGTGACCAGATTGGCAAGGGAGGGCAGTTGGGGGCGATTGGGCCAGCAGGGGAGCAGTTAGGCATCGATCAGGCTGGCAGGGGAGTGGTTAGGGAGTGATCAGGCTGATAGGCAGAAGCAGTTAGGGGCAATCAGGCAGGTAGGCAGGCGAACGGTTGGGAGCCAGCAGTCCTGGATTGTGAGAGGGATGTCTGACTGCCCATAGGGATCAGGCCTAAACCGCAGTCAGACATCCCCTGAGGGGTCCTAGATTGGAGAGGGTGCAGGCTGGGCTGAGGGACCCCTCCCCTAGTGCACGAATTTCGTGCACCAGGCCTCTAGTTAAACATAAACTAAAAAAAAACCTCTGCAAATATTTCTTAATTGCTTTCCAAAAAGGTTCTGAGTTTTATCTGCATGTATAGGCACCCACTCTGTTACTTTTCCACAATTTCATCAGCACTGGGTGTCACAATTTTAATAATTTTTGGCTATTTTAATAAGCACAGAAGAGTTACTCTTGCTCAGTTTTGCATTTATCACTTGTAAGGTTAAATATTTTCCATGTGTTTATAATTTAAATACATATCTCATAAAATTTTAAAGCTAAAAATTGAATAAGCTTTTCCTAAATGAATCAAAATAAAATGAAATGAAGAAGAAAAAAATGACTCAGAGAACTTCACCTTTTAAATAAATTATATCAAGAAAAATATATGCAAACTTAGATTAGGAGGTTTGGGAGCATTCTTTTGTTATCCAAACTTAGTTTCTTGGGTTGTGAGAAAGAAATCTTAAAGATAAAATGCTGTACAACTTTGTGTACCAAGGTCAGGTTATGGGGTACTGGAAGGCATTAATTCAGTGATGGCAAACCTTTTGAGCTCGGTGTGTCAGCATTTTGAAAAATCCTATCTTAACTCTGGTGCCGTGTCACGTATAGAATTTTTTTGATATTTGCAATCATAGTAAAACAAAGACTTATATTTTTGATATTTATTTTATATATTTAAATGCCATTTAACAAAGAAAAATCAACCAAAAAAATGAGTTCGTGTGTCACCTCTGACACACGTGTCATAGGTTCGCCATCACTGCATTAATTCATTCAACTAACACTGAATTTAGTGAAAATTTATTTTATGCACTACTCTGGGCTTTTTCATGGTATATAAAGATGAAATAGACGTGGCAAATGTCTGTGTCTAAAGAGCTTATTTTTGAGTGAGAAAATATATATACAAAAATAGCTTGGGGCATCTAATTGAAGTAATAGATTGTTTTTTAAAATGTATTTTATTAATTTTTTTAGAAAGGGAGGAAGGAAGAAGAATAGAGAGATAAAAAATATCAATACATCGACTGCTTCCTGCATGACCCCCACTGGGGATCGAGCCTGCAACCCTGGCATGTGCCCTGATTGGGAATTGAACTGGTGGCCCCAGGGTTCCTGGGTTGATGCTCAACCACTGAGCTATACTGGTCAGGTCATAGACTATTTTTTTTAAGCAAAGTTTTCTTATACTTCATGAAGTAAAGAGGCACAATAAATATAAATCAAAGGTACGTCTTAATGAAGAATGAACCATATGTCATATATGGTGTTCATATTTTCTGATATGAGTACAAAATATAATTATCATGAAGCTTCTTCAAATAAAGTTATAATAATATTCTATTGTTACATAATGTAGTAAAAATGTACACATTCAGAGAAATATATCAGAAAAGACAGACCAAAGAAAAGGGAATTAGGTTTTGTGTGTATAGAGAGACAGTATCATTTGTTGGTACTATCCATTTTTTTTCTGAATGCATTTCACATTCACACATTCTGAAGGACAATCCAAAGACAGAATAAAGAGAAACAGCAGCTAACATCTTAACTATAGGTAGATTGATGGGGTTGTCTCTAATATACTTTAAATTCTAAGGCTATTCCCAGAGGATAATTCGAATATTCAAGCTAAAAATAAGTTGGGCTGACTTTTAAGAAGGATGGCTTTCTTTTCTTTCTTTCTTTCCTTCCTTCCTTCCTTCCTTCCTTCCTTCCTTCCTTCCTTCCTTCCTTCCTTCTTTCTTTCTTCCTTCCTTCCTTTCTTTCTTTCTTTCTTTTCACCACTCTTTAGAACTCTAATGTAAAACATAATTCAGGGCTTTTACAATTATTTCAGGTACAACTTGAAAAAATACTTAAAGACAGAAAGGAATGCAGTTTTCTCATGTAATTGAGTGCTAAAGGGAGATAGGTTATTTAGCAGCAATATCGCTCGCCATTACTCAATCATAATTGTTTTTCACTCTGGCAATGAGAATGAGTCATAGCTTAACATTTTTAGCATAATATAATTTTACATTCATTTGTCAAGAACAGATTTGCTTCTGTTATGTACTAGTACTGAATTTTCTTAAAGAACTCATCCAAACAGAAGAGAAAAATAACTATAAGGAACATGGACCAGAATGTGGCGTCAGTCTTAAGATTGTTGGAATTGGTGGTGTTGGTGCATATGTGCAATAAAATAAAGACTAAAAGTGGGCAGGGAGGCCACGGATACCTCTCTAAACACTGGCTGTATGGGACCTTTCTTCCTGGCGGTGACAGAATGCTGAAGGATCTCAGTAGCTTGTGTAGTGAGCAGGACTGGCCTTGAGTCATTCCTCCTCTATGGGCAGTCACGGTGGAGAGTAGCTGTCCCCTTTTTAGGCTTCAGGGCCTCAAAGGTTTTGGCAGCAATTGGATAAACAACACTTGGTAGAGGAGGATTCTTTGAAGGTGAGGCACCCAACCCAGACTTCAGATATAACTATTTGGGGAAGAGGTAGGAAAATGGGGTTCCTGCTCTCCATTCATATGTGTTCTCTCTCTCTGATTTAGTTTTTCATTCTAGTCTCCTAATGGCAAAAGAGTATGAACATGTACTTGAGTGAAGATAGAAGGTACAAAATAACCAATATATTTTGCCTTAACATTTATAGAAATGTAGCACAACACAACAATCTATGTATATAAAAGCCTAATATGCAAAGTGTCCCCTCGGGAATTCAACTGGAAGACCAGGAGTTCGATTGCTCGAAATGGCATGTGTTGACCACCAGGGGGTGGCACAGAATGAAGGAAGGCCCCCGGCCAGCAGCTGGAAAGCCCAGATTGGCACTATCGCCGGCCAGCCCTAGGGACCTTACCCATGTACGAATTTCATGCACAGGGCCTCTCGTACAAAATAAGAATCTTAGCTCCAACCTTCAAGTGTTATCAGTGCTCTAGAAGAATCCTTATTCTTTTTGTACCTGTGGGAACTCCCAGGGATATTCACCCCCAGCTTAAGAAGTTTGACGTAGGGAGATCCAATTGACACTGATAACATATAGTTTCGCTCCGCTATCTTTTTAGTAAGTTTGTGAGGGGTGGTCTGAACTATTCATCCTTGGAAACAGTTATTTTATGTATGTTATCTACACCCATTTTACATCTAAAACACAGCCCACTTGTATATTGGAGATATATAAATGTCCCCTTATTACAGGAATGGCCCCAGAATCTCCACTACTGCCAGCACTCCCTCTGCCCATTGCCTCACTTTATTTTCTCTATTGCACCAATTACCACCTAAGCTATACTTTAAAAAAAATGTTTTTTCTCCCTTACTATGAATGCCAGATTTGGGAAATAAAAATACAAAACACCCAGTTAAATTAGAATTTTAGATAAACAACAAATACTTTTTTAGTTCAATATATCCCAAGCAATAAAAGGGATATAGTCATATCAAAAACTATGGGTTGTTTACCTGAAGTTCAAGCTTAATTGGGTATTTTATTTGGCAACTGCCATCCCCATTCCCTCACCACTACTAGAATAGAAATTTTGTCTATTTTGTTCACTAGAAACTGTTCCTGACACATAATAATTGTTCAGAACATACGTATTGGAGGAAAGAGTAAATACAGGAGATGCAAACACATTAAACCTACATAAAGATGTGAAGCGCTTATAACCCTTTCAATACTGGGAAAGTGGAAAGGCCCTATCACCATGGTGACAACAGTTGGTTGTCTCAGCTACAGCAGGACCCAGGACAAAGATGGGAGAGACCTTAAACCAGCAGTGACACCTCCAATCATGCAGGTCCCTCTGGAAGATTAGGACTGAAGAGCAGAGAAAGCGCATGGGGTAAGAGGGAAGGGTGGAAGTGAGTGTGGAGAGGAGTCCCGTTAAGGACTGGATGCCAAGAACGAGCTTCTCAAGAAAGCCTCTGAGCCCCTCCAGGACTCTGCAGGGGAAGCGTGCCTGCCCAGGACTAAAGGATCCAACAATTCTGCCTGCGGGTACAGAGACTGGGCCGCCATGAATATGTTCATATAACTCAGTTATCTCCCCTCTTCCATCTGCTCCGTCCCTCACCCCATGTGCCTCAGGGGAAGGGTGAGCAGTAGCGGGGGCAGTATTGGTTTTATAAATTAACAGGTCATCTAACGTTTCCAAAACACACTTTCAGAACTCACCCAAGTATCATCGTTTACCTCATGAACTCACGCTAACATCTGCTTTTCCCTAAGCAGAAACATACACAAAATAGCGAGTATGTTAGGTGAACCAAGCCTCATTCTTAACAGATGAAGAAACATTCAGAGAAGGGAAGGAACTTCTCCAGAGGCAATCCGTTGCGAAGAGGAAGATGTGAGGTTAGAAGCTGGGTCTTTGATTTCTCATCTTGTGTTCCTTTTATTTGAGCAACTTGTGTCCAAAAACCCATTCATTTTTTATGCTTCTTTTCTCTTTCATTTTAGTATAAACTAGGAGAGTGGCTTCAGGAAGCCTCCAGTCTAGTCCTATGTTCTCCACTTCTGGTCCTGGGACACAGAGCAAACGGCTTGAGCTTCTGTGGAGGTTGGTTTTTCTTCTATGCAGTGTGCGGGGTAAATTAAATGTGTCCTCTCTCCCGGCTCTAAAGAATTAAGACTTAGTTTCACTGTTATTATTATTTGTTGTTGTTGGCCTGAAGATGTCACCGGTGGCTTCTTATTCCTCAGACATCTGATTAAACTTGGCTCAAGTCCCGGTTTCACAGGCTGTGGAAGTCCAAGACCAGCTCTCCGGTCCCAAATCTACATGTGTCACCTCTGTTTTGTCCCAGACCAATTCCGACATGTCAGTCAGTCAGTTGCCTGGAGAACCCCTCTCTCCCCAGACCTTTTGCAAGCTCAGGATCGAATACCTGGTGTTCTCGGGAAGCTGTCACATCATAGAGCATGCAGACATTCTTCATCTTCCTGCCTTCTCCTTTCTCCCCCTCCCATTTCAACTCCCTCCCTCCCGCCCTCCCTGCCTCCCTCCCTCCCTTCCTTGACAGTTCTGGGAATTCAGCTTCACTCTCTCTTATGTGGAGCAATTCAGCAGTTTTGCAAAAGCTTCTACTTGCATACCCAATCCGTACTTCTTTTTCTGTTTCTTTCCTGGAGGCAGAGGGAGCTTTGTAACATGGCGAAAGGAAAATCAGAAGAGCCCTAGCCTGGGCGGTTAGGGTTGGTTATGCGTCAGAGTTCTGCCTTTCTTCAGAGGACTTTGTTTTGTTCCTCTAATCAGCAAACTCCAGCCCTAAAATTAGAGTCTCTTAGTCCGCATTGGAAATATGAATATTAATGAGTAGGAAAGTAGACAGGTCTAGCAGCCAGGAACTTAATAAAAATATTCTATTTCGGATAATATACTGAAATGGGTCTTAAACTGATTACAGTAATAACTAAATTAAACCTCGTAATCAAGCCTTCATTATGCTTTTTTTTTTTTAAGTACCACTGTCTAAAAATGTAAAATAACAAAACATGATAGTTATAGCAATAACATTACAGTATGGACTATTTCAGAAATAAGTCTGCCTGGTAGCTCTTTTTCTTTTAGTTTTCTGTATTGTTCCTGTAGATGGAAATATACCAAATATAATTTGAACAAAGAAATTCAAATGGAAAGTGATAGTAAGAATTTAGGGGTCACAGAAAGTAGTTAGGTTGAGCTTATTTGGGTGAAATTTAACACAAATGAGAATTATCTACCTTGAGCACATCCCTAAAATTTAAAGGTCTGGGTAGGAGTCCATGGCTGCCCCATCCACCCCTCAGTGCGAATGTCCTCCCTCTTCCCAGCCCCACTTCTCCACTTCCCCAGGAAGAGCCTTGGGGGCTGTGTGTGAGCAGATCCCACTGATAGCTGCTGCAAGGCCACCACAGGCTGCGGAGCACACACCCTGGCTGAGCATACAACCTTGGGAATACGGACTTGGGGACAAGGCCACTACAGGTACTGGAAGCAGAATCAGGACAATTGATGGAGGAATTCTTGCGCCCCCTATAATCTAGAAGTGGGGAGACTGGGCTGTGAGTAGGCATGTCCCCTTGGCCTTATGGACCCCACCCTCCATGGGGAGGGTCACACGATCAGAGGGACAAGGTGGGGCTGGACGAGGAGCACCGCGTGCTGGGGTCCAAGGGAAACGCTATCCAGTACTTCCTGCTTAACTTAAGAAAGGTGCAAAAGTGGGCGCAAACCGGCCAGGGTATGATGCCGGAGGCCAGTCTTTTCTGCATGCAAGGAAAAAGTTGTTCTCCGTGTGTATTGTCATGGGAAAAAAGGTGAAGAACAGAGTGTTTTAGAAAGACAAAATGTCAAAATGGAGGAAGGGGCATTGTGAAGTGGGAGAGTTTGCTAGGCCCAGGTTAAACCACACACAACACAGTGGTCAGCTCCCTGGCCACACAGATCTCTTCTCAATTAGACAATTCATGTTTCTTGCACCTTTCCATGGGATTGGGGCTGCCAGAAAAGAAACTGCAGCGGGAGCAGCTAATCACTGTCTCCAGTTCACAGAGAAAAACAGCCTGGACTTACGTAATGATGCATTTGAATAAACAGTTATATTTATTAATTTCTATATTTTTTATTACACTTTGAGGTAAATGTTATAATCCTCATTTGACAAATAGAGAAACTAAGGCTCAGAGAAGGTAAGTGACTTGTCCAAGGTCAAACAAATAGTGACGAGCGAGCGGGGGCAGAATTTAAAATCCTCACTTTTTTACTTTTAATTAATTTATTTATTGTCTAAAGTTTTACATATGTCTCCTTTTTTCCCGCTTGAGCCCCCTTCCATGTCTCCCCCCGCCCGCGTCCCAGACATTCCCACCCCGGGCAAGCCCCCACCGCCCCGGTGTCTGGGTGTCTGTGTCCATTGGTTATGCTAATGTGCATACATAAAATCCTCACTCTTAAGCCCGGGGCAGACCTGGCTCTGAAGCTGAGCTTTACCACAAATATCTGATGATCCAGGACAGTGGTCGGCAAACTCATTAGTCAACAGAGCCAAATATCAACAGTACTTCTTCAAAATAGACTCACCCAGGCCGAAAACCGACTTCTGCGCATGGGCCACGAAGTTTCAATCTCAGTGTACGTGCGCTCGCACGTGGTATTTTGTGGAAGAGCCACACTCAAGGGGTCAAAGAGCCGCATATGGCTCGCGAGCCGCAGTTTGCTGACCACGGATCTAGGACAAAGCACTGGTTCTTCCCTCAGTTTCCTCATTAAAAGAATAGACATAATACTGTACCCACCTCCCTAGGACAGCTGTGAGGAGTGAGCGAATATGCATACGACATTTAGGACAGTGCCTGACATTAGTAAGTGCTGAATAAATGTTAGTAATGATTACTACCGCACTCTTTAATCTCAGCACTGGGCAGGGAAGACAGAGAAGAGAATCCTGAGAGAGAGGCAATTCCTCGTAAATTAGCCCCACTGATGCTGTTTCACAATTGGGGAATGGTTACTGTCCCCTTGGCAACATGGTATCAAATGGAGGGAACTGGGTAGATGTTAATGTGCTATGATTGGCATAATAAGTTATTTCATGACAGCTTGATTTTTAATACAAATTCCACAAATCAAGCGTATCACTTAGAGGTCAGATCTAATGACACAAGAACAGGCCTGGCCAGTTGCTCAGTGGTTAGAGAGTCAGCCCGCTAACTGAAGGGTCGCAGGTTCAGTTCCGGTCAAGGGCACATATCTAGGTTGCAGGCTCGATCCCCGGCCCTGGTAGGGGCACATGCAGGAGGCAACCAATGGATCTCACATTGATGTCTCTCTCTCTCCCTCCCCTTCCCTTCCTCTCTCTCTAAAAATCAATGGAAAAAATATCCTTGGGTGAGGATTAACAAAAAAGAAGAACAACAAACTCTGTGGCTTATATTGACTTAATACTTTAGTGGTCAGAAACTCAGTTGAAATGCAATCTCTGATGAATATAAAAATTCTACAATGGTTGCTGACTCAGTGTTTTAAAAACAGAATTCTAAGACCAAAGTTGTCTGTATTTTCATTTGTAAATACTGAAGCCTAGTGATAGGTTCTCTCCCCACTGCCAAGTGCTGCTCATCTTTTAAGTTTCCCCTAAAATCACCTCTTCAGGTCCTTCCTTGACCCTTTGCTCCAGGCCAGGCTGGCCTGTGCTTCTCCACCGTGGTATTTAACAGCACTGCAACTTAACACGTTTTAGTAAGATTGCTCATTTAGCCCTACCTGGTTTGGCTCAGTGGATAGAGCATCGGCCTGCGGACTGAAGGGTCCCAGGTTCGATTCCATCAAAGGGCATGTACCTTGGTTGCAGGCACATTCCCAGTAGGGTGTGTGCAGGAGGCAGCTGATCTGTTTCTCTCTCATCGATGTTTCTAACTCTCTATCCCTCTCCCTTCCTTTCTGTAAAAAATAAAATATAAAAATAAAAAAATTTATCTATAAAAAAAACTTATTTAATGTCCATCGCCCCGACGAGGCTGGAAATTCCATGAGGGCAGAGAGAGCTTTAATGCCAGTGCTCAGATAGTGCCTGTGTTTAGCAGTTAGGGCTGAACAGATGGTTGAAGAAGCCAATAAGTGAATCAATGGACACAGCACATGTCAGGGGAGTTGTTGTTTTTAAAGTTGTAAAATTATGTATGCAATTTAATCAGATCTAGTAAATCGGTATTTTTGCGATCCCTTCTACAATAGATGGTGTATTTTACAATGAAAAACAAGTGGCGTTGATAATGTCATAATACCTTCTGACACATTTGCTTGGTTGTTTCTTTGTTTTGCAACAGCCTTTGAGCAGCTTCCCTTCCTCTCGTACCCGTCACCCCACCTATCCCATTCCCTCCACTTTCTATTTTCCCCTCTCCCAACATTTTCATTTAGCAGAATGATGACTGGTGCCAAGTTTGATAGTAACATGCCTAGATAGAGTGAGGGGAAAGTGGTTTTAAAAGTATTTTACTATCATTGCTCTATTTCGAGCCAGCATGAAATTACCCCTTTCAACTATATTCCTCTCTAAAGGAACTTTAAGTTACTTACATAAAGAATAGAAATACTGTTTGTACCACTTAAGTAAAATTGAGTAAAAATTATCTTTAAGAGTAAATTTGTATTATAAAAATGCCTCAGAATGTGTCAATCATACTCAGGGATGATGTGATTTGAGGATATAAAATATCGTGTAATAGATGATAATGATGTTTCTTTAAGAAGAATCCATTCTATTGTTATACCTAGTTACTAGAGGGAAAAAAAACACATGTATTTTTAGATTTCTGCTGCACACAACTGCTAACTTTAAAAGATAAAAAAATTAGTAAAAATAATGTAATTTTCAACTTTAACCTACAAAAGAACTAAGGTGCTGTAAGATACTTTCCCTGAACTATTAATTAATCTGGAATCAGAAATTAATCACTTCATTTAATTCTACATATCTTTACTTAAAATCTAAAATTGAAAAGTCATAAATAGATTGGGTAAGAGATCACTGGGTAAGTTCTGTTACAGGAGAATTTTAAGCTAACCAGAAAACAAACCAAACTATAACATAGTCAAATCCTTCAGGAATTTAATTCAGACTGTTTAATGACACAGTCAAGGTAGCCAAAGAAAAGAGTGTAGTTAGCAATTCAATAAGTAAATCAAGAATAAAAAATATTGAGTTCCTAGCATAGTCCCCTGCATAGACTTTAATAAACAGCTTGACCTTTGGAAGTCTAAGAGCTTCAATTTATCTGCTCTCTGAATATGCTTACAATAAAAATGTCGTTAGAAATATGCTGTGAGGATGAATGTCAGTAAAGAACTGTGAGACCCATGGATAAGAGATGAAAAGGAAGTCTAAATACCATAACTATCAGCTAATTAAAATTTGATGTGACTTAAAAATCACATCGCTATCTGGGGCAGATTCATAGATGATACACTAAGAGCAAGTTTTAATTTATATTTTATTTTGAAGTCTTACAATAACCCTTGAAAAATACACGAAACAAGATCACCTGATATTTCTCTTTTGCTTTGGAAGAATCCCTGTGACTCTGGGACCTCGGAAAAATTCCAGCTGGCTTAGACAAAAATAACTTGTTTTTAATCTTGAAAAATCTTTAATATTACTTTCACAGTAACAAAGAGACAAGGATGTGAACCAAGTGATGCACAAATTAGACTCGGACTGCACGCTATCTCTTCCCCATGAGCTCCTCCTCTATGGCATTTGCACAGTCCAATCAATTCTTTGATTGCTATTCAAATAATTTGTCATCATGATGATTTATTCTTATGGATGCCAATTCATGTGGAAATGTGGAACGTAGGAAATATAGGGTTCTAATAACACCAATTAAGAGCTGAAAATTTAAAAGTTCTGACATATATATTGTAGACAGCAATTTATTTTGTCAAAGGATGATTCAGTTTAAAAACAGTCTACCAAAAAAATCATTTTTAAAAGCCCATATACTTCTCCAGTATATCTGAGCAATAAGGTTTAATTAACAAATATTCAGATGTACATTTGTGTGGTGTGTGTGTGTGTGTGTGTGTGTGTGTGTGAGAGAGAGAGAGAGAGAAAAAGAGAGAGAGAGAGAGAGAAAACTATCGAGTACAAATAAAATATTAATTATACCTCTGCCAGTAAGATTTACTCATAAGAATTACAAAAATGTTTGTGCCCAACACAATTATCCCGAGAAGAGGACACTGCATATTTTTAGGAAGGATGGTGTTAAATCTGCTCTAACTGCTTCAGCTATTTGTTAGAACCAAATCCCAATTGTGGAAACAACCTTCAGAATTGGGACCAGCGGATGCTCAAAGCTGGTTGAATTGGGAATGAGACAGGAGTGACCTTTTGCAGATACACAGCATCACTTAGGGACTGAGAGATACATTAGTACAGCCCCTCGCTCATTTTACACATGAAGCCGCTTGACCCAGAGAGGAACAAGGCCTTTCAAGGGCTGCACAACCGGCAGAAGACACAGTGTCCCCACTCCAGGACAGCGCTCCTACGCTACCCCATGCCGGGGGCTGAGCCTTCAGATAATGAGATGTGCCTTTCTCTTTCCCACGTCGGTACTCACATCCCGACTGCCTAGTATGGGGCATGTGGTGGGGCACCAGGGGACAGGGAAACATTTTATATTTCTATTGAGAGATTATACATATTTTACACATTATATGTAACTTTGCATATTCATTCTCTCCCTTTCATGAAGTCAACTGGCTTCTACTACCTACTTGAGATTAAGCCTAGGGCTCCTTTGCTGAAATGCTTTTTTCCCCTCACCCGAGGATATTTCTTCCATTGATTTCTAAAGAGCAGGAGGCAGAGAGGAGCGGGGCAGGGGAGAGAGAGAGAGAGAGAGAGAGAGAGAGAGAGAGAGAGAGAGAAAGAGAGAGAGAGAGAGAGAGAGAGAGAGAGAGGAACATCAGTGTGAGAGGGACTCATGAACTGGTTGCCTCCACATGCACCCTGACCAGGGCTGGGGAACCTGCAACTGAGGTACATGTCCTTGACCAGGAATCAAACACAGAATCCAACCTTTGGTCTGCAGGTCAACACTAACCACTAAGCAAAACCAGCCAGGGTATGCTGAAACTCTCTAATATACTACTATTATAGATACTTGATAACATTATTGAGCACCTATTATATTATGTTCACTTTAGAGATGTCATCTAGTTAATACTGCCCAGTCTGCACTTGTATTTGATACTTGAGCCTTAGAAGCATTCCGTGACCTGTCCAGTGGAGGATGGGCCTTGAAGCATTTCCTTTCGCTGCCTGCAGAGGCCATGCTCCTCCCTCTGCCCCTCCAGCCTCCCACCGCTCAGGAGCCATTTGTGGGTTGTGATGCCTGAAAGAGCTAGATTGGAGTTTACGCCTTGTTACTGCTTATGTAAGTCTTCCTTCCTACCGGGATCTGAAGACTGGGAAGACCATTACAAAAATAAGAAATACTCAGATTAGCAATCAAGGTAACCAAAATTTTAAGAAAAGTAGTAAAAAAATGTCTCCACCAAATTGATTAGTCAAAGCCAATCGCCAAGTTTGTTAATTTGAATGGATGGAAAATGTTCCAGTAGAAAATAAACAAAACATTTTCTTAATGTAGTTTACTTTTCTTTTTTTATAGGAGAAAAATCATTTTATTTTCTAGTTGTTTTTTTTTTTTTTACTTTTTTCCATCACCATGTATCCCCTCTATATTTCCTGGTTTTTATTTGGCATATTTCTGATGGCTCAGAAATCATTTCCTTCCTTAACCATTGTCTGAGAACTATTTCCTAGGCATTAAAAGTATATCAGTGGAAAAAGTAAACTTGTAATGTGGAAAAAATGTTTTCTCAAGACAATTTAAAGACATTGAGGTGCTTTTTTTGTTAAAAAAAAAAATGTAATTGTAAGCTGTTCTTAGAGAAGCAAATTCTAGAGATCCAAGACATATTTCCTGTGCTCTAAGGATAGAACTCTGTCTTCAACTCTGTTTTTCCTTCTAAATGACCTGCTGTTTCAGTGAAGGGGACTCATTTTTTTGCACTTCATTTTCCTAAAGATGATATGCTGAATATTACAAATGTTAGATAATGACTAGGATTAACAGAAATCCTACACCCCAAGTCTTAAGCTCTATGAAGTAGGAAAAACAATTTTAAATTACATTTTGCTGAGACCTTCATAAAAGTGTGAAATAATTTAGCTTTCCTGGGTTTTACAGAAAACATTTAAAATGCCACAAAGATGTATAACAAGACATAAAACTGCAAATATTAACTGTCTATTTCCTTGAAATACAATTTAAATGTGGTGACTAGGACAAGAAAATGTCACATTCCTTTCTCTTGCTAAGGAAATTGCAAATTTCCTTTGCAAAAATAAAATATATGCAGTCTTCATAAGCATATATGTGACAGTTTTAAAGTTGTCTTGTTTGAGGTTAAAGGTTCCTATAAATTTTCATGATTGTCTCCAAGTTGAAAAAAGAAAAGAAGAAAAATGGAAACACTAACCTCAGGTATAAGTTTGTTTTCTCACCAACGTTAAAAACAGTGTTTGTGCTATACCCACATACTGTACTTTCTAAACAGCCTGAGTTATGTAATTTTCAAATCCATCTTTGAATGAATACACTTTTGAATTTTTATTTGTTTCTCTCATTGATCTGCCATGTTGTAGACGGAGAGTTAATCCTCTCTTTGCCAGGGTTTGTAAAACAAACGGATATGCATGGTACTAAATGGCATGGGCAGTCCATTACTGATAAGCGTGCAGTGTTTAGTTGGGGGATTTCAAGACACTATGAGCCTTGGCTGAGAGCATTAATTTCACTTGGGAACTGAGTAATTCTGGAAACAGAGGGCCTCTTTTCAAACACAGATCCATCAAATTTCCAGAATTTCACCAACGTGAAATGAAGGAAAAGATGAATAGTTATATCACTGTCATAAGGGCTTTATGCCTATTTACTCATTTAATCCTCACACTGACCTTATTAGGTAGGTATTGCTATTGTCTCCTTTTTGCAGATGAGGAAACTGAGGCCAGAGAATAAAAAGTTTTGGCCAAAATTCACACGTTCTCTAAGTGGCAGGCTCGTGCTCTCAGCCACTCAGTGGATTTTAAGCTGTGATTGCTTATATCTTATTAGAGAAGAAAAGATGAATTGGAGAAGGTCACGTGGTGGTTTATTCTGTCTGTAAGTACTGGGTTCCTTGTGATTTCAGAATTCAATCCAGAGTGCATAGATGTAAAATCTTCTGGGAAGAGAAAGTGACGGATCACAGGATTTCAGAGCCAGTCCAAAACCTCTGAGGGGAACAGGCAAGTCCCTAGCTCAGCTCCTGGCTCCAATGCACTGGCCCAGCTAGTGGCTTCGCCTGCCATTGAGGCTTTCCTGGTCTCTATAGAGCAGTGGTTCTCAACCTTCTGGCCCTTTAAAAACAGTTCCTCAAGTTGTGACCCAACCATGAAATTATTTTCGTTGCTACTTCATAACTGTAATGTTGCTACTGTTATGACTTGTAATGTAAATATCTGATATGCAGGATGGTCTGAGGCGACCCCCGTGAAAGGGTCGTTCGACCGCCAAAGGGGTCGCGACCCACAGGTTGAGAACCGCTGCTGTAGAGGTTCCAGATTGACGAACCAGTCAGGACTACTGGGGAGAACCGAATCCAGACCTAGCTGTGGGATACAGCTACATGTTTTTTGCAACTAGTAAGTATGTTGCAGGGATAAAAGTACACATGTACATAGATATGACTCTGTACAGTTGTGAGTGTTTGTTTTTTTTAAAACTTTATTTCTGCCCCCCTCATTATTAGCAGTTCAATAAATTCTATTTTACTCCTAATTTTGCTTATCAGTAAAAAGAGCTTGCTTCTGGATTCAGATTTCAATAGGTTCCCACTGTAAGAATAAACTCTGTTCATGAAAAACAATACATATTGCTTTGGCCATGACAAGAATAATTAGAGTGCATTTATTGGTCACAATTTGTGTTAAACATAGAAGTTTCCATATATATTTATGAGAAAGGTACAGCTCTTACATAAATTATCAAAATAAAATGGAATAATTTCCAAGAGTTTCTATTTAATACATCTTTAAAAATTAAACTAATTTGACCACTGGCACATTATTTTTTATATTTCAAAAGTATTTGTAGAGTTTTTATAAGTACATAAACTTATTACTAACATTACTGATAAGAATAATTTTGCAATTTTAGTCATCTCCAAATGATCAAAAATATAGCACTCACCTTTTGCCCATTCATCCCTGGAATTCCATGTGCTCCAACAGAACCCTAAGGAGACACATGATTAAATTAAATTGATATCACAATCACAAAATACTTCAGTTCTAAATTTATATTGTGTTAGTTATGTCAGCCATAGCTTTACCTTGCCAAAACGTATCTGGGAGGTTATATTTTTCGGTTCTTATCCTCGGTGTTTAAACATACAACAAGGTACACAGACTCATCAAGCTTTTGCAAAAACTATAGAGTTAAATTTAGCTGTTTCTTAATATCCACCAAACTGCAGTAAGATTTTAAAGAAAGTCACATCATAAATTGAGATCCACAGCGGTCACAAGGCCACATGGCTCTAAATTTGGGTGCTTTTAGGAAATAAACAGGCTTAGTTCCATCTGGAAAATGCCTACCAGTAGCAGCAACTCTTGAATTTTATGAATTTAAATACCATAAAACAAAAGGTAATTAAAATAACAACCACTTGTTGCACAATTAGTCAAATAAGGGACCCGTGTTGTAAAACTCAAATTTATTGCACTTGCAACGTTTCCCCCCAGACTTTCAGGGAGCACATTGAGCCACATGAGTGTGAGTATGTCTTGCAAAGCAGACTAGGAAAAATGTTACAAATGTTAAACACTGACTAGGAACAACACGACTTCCGTACCTAAAATATTAAGTGAGCGCGCCTGCGCGCAGGCTCTCGGACACGTGTGCATGTGTTCTGGGGTGAATACCAATGACTGGACATAGGTGGGGTGAACTGAGAATAAGCAAGCTGTCACCTGAGGAAAATCTATGACATTGAACTGGATAAGGTAACATTAACAAATGTTTTCAAATAGTGATGTCATTTCCTTCCATACACCTCCCTTTTAGGCTCTGGAGAAACCATTTTTAAAGAAAATGTGCTTATTCTTTGCCTCGCACTAGAAAACAGCTTTTTCTCAGTCTGTGTATGCCATTAAGTTTCTTAATAATAGTGGAAGAAGTTAAAAAAAATAGTAATTATAAACCTAAAACTGCTCTATAAATAAGTCGATTAAAAATACAGTCATTATAAACAAAACACATTGAGAGGGCAAGTTCCTTAGTGCTTCCCTGGCTCTACTGAGTGGGTCATTAAAGTACTTCCCGAAGCCCGAGGCAGTAATTTTAGCCTGGTTGCATGTGGATTAGGGTAGCTTTACAATTTCACACCATGCTTAATAGAGACATTATTGCGAAGGACAGAGTGTTCCTATACACAAGTTGTCTCACAACTCATTGGCTTTTACTTGGTTTGCAGGGTTATGTTTCAACAGATGCCACATGCCCATTGCGTGGGGATAAAAAGTCTCTATCTTTGATGGATTCCAAAGATAAAGATAATCACTTGTCCACCTGTTGTGATACAATTGTTTTCTCTTTCTTTTTTTAAAATATATTTTATTGATTTTTTACAGAGAGGAAGGGAGAGGGATAGAGAGTTAGAAACATCGATAAGAGAGAAACATCAATTAGCTGCCTCCCGCACACCCCCTAACTGGGGATGTGCCTGCAACCAAGGTACATGCCCTTAACCGGAATCGAACCCGGGACCCTTCAGTCTGCAGGCCAATGCACTATCCACTGAGCCAAACCGGTTAGGGCACAATTGTTTTCTTTAGTTTTCTACAGGTTAATGTCCCTTTCCTCCCCTTGCGGGGTGGGAGGTGTAATGGGCAATGGGGACTTAGTGATACTTTGCTGGCAAAGAGCCATCTACCTGTACTGATACGTTTATTACTGCAGGATGGGTGTAATTTCAGAAATTCTAGACCCTCTCCAATGTAGAAATGACAATCAGGAAGTCACTTTTCAGATTACCCCAGCAAAGGAAGGCACCAGGGGGCCACTTGAGTACAGTCACCAAGCAACAAGTACGTCCTTTGGTCTGGTCAGTTCTGTGGTCATTTGGCAATCAGGTATCTGAGCAAGGCCATGCACTCCATTTGCAGTGTTGTATGGCCCTTCACTTCAAAGATGTCACATTTAATCAGTATTTGAATGAAAAATTCAATAACCTACAAGTTTGGCAGATAGCATAAAAAGAGTCTGCTCTGGATTTTCTATAATGGGATTGATTAGAAATCTAACAGCTCACATTCTATGGTTGTATTTTTAGACTGCACAAACCAGACCACTTCGCCGTGCTTGCAGTAGCTAATCCCATCCACCTCTCAAGCTTAGCCATTAGGCAACGGGAGCATACTTACATTCACAGTATTGTTTATACTTTACCTTTTGTCCTGGAGGCCCCATAGGACCCTAAAAAAAAAATCAATTCAATTAACATATTATAACCATTTAAACATAAATGACCAATTAAAACTGTGCTATTCTATAAGGTTCTCTTAGCTGTGCTGAAATATGCTCATATTTTGTACATCAAGGCAAATGAAATCTTCAGTTGGAAGAACACAAATCTTGTCTCTTATTCTCTTTTGGAGAACATTAAGCACATGCAGTAAGATTCTGATCTTTTTCCTTTAAAAAAGGATCTTTGTTATCCCAGCACCTCTGTTTTTTCAAATACCTGCAAATCCATCACATCAGTCTCATAGAAAGCTCAGCTGTTGCTACGAGAAGCAGTTAAAATGCAATGCGGTTCCCCAGTAAGTGGACACATTCTCTGACCTCTGCGTCTTCAAAACCTCAGTCAGATTTGCAAAGAACATAATTCAACAGTATTACAAATAAACATGTTTTACTCTATTCTTCTTCTTAGGAAATGCGGCTAATGGACCTGCACAAACACTTGTTTACAAATGAGGGGACAACAAGGTCACTTGTGGCACCTAGTGTACCGTCAGGAAAGGAACAAATGATGCTGTCAGCTGTTGCGTAAACTGTGACACTAGGGAGGGAGGCGGGGGGAAAAGAAATATAATATTTAAAAAGATGAATGGAAATATTTACATACAAAATGGAAATGTGGCAGTTCTGAGATTTAGCAGTTTTTCAACTACAAAGTCTGTGTTGGGATTCTGTTGGCTTTATTTGGAACAAGGCATGGCTTTGTGAGGATGGAAAAGAGCATGAAGAGAAGCAGCTATAATCCTGACCATTCATGTCTATTTCAATATTAAAATATTAAGCAATTTTTCCAATTTTTGAAAAATACTTCTAATCTTAGTATATTTTAACAAAGTTATAGATGATCTACCATTTCATATAAAGAGCTCTTTATTCCATTATGCTTAACTAATGGCTAGTTTGTTTTCAATGTGTTGCATTTCAGTTAATCAGCATCTTACATGCATACTCTGAAACACTGAAGCACTAGAGTGGTCATCCGAGGAAGAACTGGTCATACATAATTTTTTTTTAGTAAAAAGTACACAATATTTAGGAACACTTGAAGAATCTGTTCCTCATTAATTATTTTGTAATCCTCACAGGAAGAGTAACAATTTCCTCATATAATCAGCTTCAGATTATTGAAAGCACATGTGCAATATCACCTTTATATATTCTTTTCAGATTTATTCAACCAACCAACTTCCTAATGAGCTTGTTACCTGACATATCTGTGTGGTCAGAATCCTTCCTACCCATATCATTCCTTGTATTTAAAATTCTCCAAGCTTTATTTGATTTTTAAAAATCCTAATCTGAGGACATTATTTTATTGGTTGAGAGTGAGAGCGAGAGTGAGAGCGAGAGAGAAACATCAATGTGAGAGAGAAACATCAATTGGTAGCCTCCCTTATGTGCTTCCACCAAGGATGAATGGAACCCATAATCCAGGCATGTGCCCTGACCAGAAATTGAACCTGCAACCTTTTGATGTACCTAATGATGGTCTAACCAACCAAACCACCTGGACAGGGCAAATTCTCCCTGTTATAGATTTTACAGGAAAAATAAGGCTATCAGGTATAAATTCCCTCAACATCCTATCTCTCAACAGTTCAAACCCAGTGTTCCCCCTTCCATTGTCAGAAGAAGAGGCCCTCATCCTCTACAAGGCAAAAGCAACTTGGAGACACTGGAAACCATCTTGCCTCTGCCCTTGGGGATTTGAGAAAATCAATTATCCCTGCATCCATATCAGAGCCTCCTGCTTCCCACTAGTTCCTTCCCCTCAGCACATAAACACGTTTAATCATTTCCTCAATCGGGTAAATTGTTTGGGAAATGAATGTTAATGCTGAGTAAAGTCAGAATTTGAAAGCTATAGTTACAGATCTGAGCGTGAAGAAAAGACTTGGGTTTTATCACTGTCTGTGATTCCATTTTTCCAAGTGTCTCCAGGGTATGTCACTTCTTAAAATGTTGATGTTAAAAAGAAAATCATATAACAAAAAGTACATTAATTCAATGTTTAGACTGAGAATGTATATGTTCAATTCAAAAGGGTTTGTTTCCCATTACAAACCTAACTGTGCCACTTGAAAAAATATTGTTCACTAAAATTGAATATTTTATTATATTGATGTATAACCCTGGGAAAAATATGTCATATAAAATTAGAGCAAATTTTAAATAATTTTTTTTAACTAGAAACTAACATATCTGCTATTTTCTAATTTGGTCTCTATTAGGTAATCACATATCAAAGATTTAGAAAGATTACTTATAACTCTGAAATCCATAAAAATTATGTTAATTGTATATTTTAGCACAGTATTTAGTGAAAGTCAAAGGATTGCTATAAACGAAGTTTTTCTTCACTGTTAGGAAACTACTGCCATTTTTGCTAAACTCTAAAAGTAAAAGCAGTTTTCAAAATATAACATTAATTTTAAATTGTGAATACATGTCTTGTGAATTATTCATAACTATGTTGCCAAGGATAGGTTCTCAGCTACAAAAAATTTGAATTTCTCATTTGATATCATTAGCAGGAAAAATCTTAGCAAGCCAAGGATAGTGTCGTCCATTACTAGGAGAGGACTAGGAATAAAGCAGAGTTGAATATAAGACACAGGCATACATTTGAGTAAGCATAAACACACAACACACATAAAAACACAACATAGTTATTTTCCTGATCAGACTTTGCTTTTATGTATGTGCTTTGAATATCCTTAGGTTAACAAACCCATTATATACCTGTGATATTGTGGTCATGAAATTTAAGCTTATAAATGAAGGCTTTGAGTTCAAAAATTGATTTTGAAGTTAGAGTATGTTACTACCAGTTAATTAAGATGTCTACATTTGATTAGTTTTGTGGTGTCTAGTACAAATATAAATATATAAAATAGTGGGCAATTGCCATAGAACCATTCACTAACTTATCGAATCTTTCTTCTTATTTTCATCTTGCTTCAAAAGTCATTATGAATAATGACTTAGATGAATAACGTCCTAAGTTCATTACTTACTAGTCAAACCAGTGCTTCTTTTTATTCCTCAAATTAAAGTCAATTTTCTAGCGTTCTAAGATCTCTAAAATAATTACACTATTGTTATCTCCATGACTTAATAAGTTTGGATCAAATAGTTTTCCAAACCAAAGAGTTAATCTTTTCTGTCCATATTTATTAATTAATGAATTGTTCCTTCCTTAGACATTTTTTTGATGGGCACCTTTATGTTTGCATATATTTTGTATACAACCAGTTAAAATAAGACTAATCTGGTCTCTTTTTAAAAATTCTCACCCAAGGAGTGAGGATATTTTTTCCATTGCTTTTTAGAGAGAGAGAGTAGAAGGGAGGGGAGAGGAAGAGGAGGAGGAGGAGGGGGAAGGAAAGTGGAGAAGGAGGAGGAGGAGAAGGAAGAGAGAAACATTGATACAAGAGACACATCCATTGGTTGCATCCAGTATGCGCCCTGACCTGGGGCAAGGATCAGACCTGCACCCAGGAATGGAACTTGCGACCCTTTGTTGTGCTGACACTCTAACCACCGAGTCACGCCGCTCAGGTCTCTCTTATTTTTTAAAAATAACTTCTTTGTATATGTCTCAAGATTAAAAACTGTGTAACATATGGAATCTCAACATATTAAGCTATATATATACATAAGTTAACTCCAAAAGTGTTAAAATATAATTTGAACCTTAAAATATGCTCATTTCAATATAGATTCTGGGTGTTGTAAAATACATCAAGCTTTTTCATTGAAAGATTCTACATAATGGCCATACCTTTGCTCAAATGATAAAAACAAATGAGCCATCGAAAGTTTCACTTGTCTACAGGTGAACTTTTACACCAAAGTTTTCACAATCTTTCAGAAAAGACCATGGGGAGCTATGCCAAGTTAAAACTCATAAAAAAAATAATAAATTTACACAGTGCACTTGATTTTCTTTCCTGTTTACCCCACCCCTGCTAGTTTCCCTTTCTAAAGATTATATAAAATATCAGGTAGAATATGGTCAGCACATAAGTTAAAGAAATATGATAGCCCCCGTTTAGTGATTGTCTTTACCGCAAGTGTGCTGCTCAGGCCTGAGTAATGCTTTACTCCTTGTGCTCCAAGTCCAACAGATACTTACTCAGGAATATATTTCTGGTCCATCCTTCTTCTTCAGCAGCGTTGCTAAGCCCTTGTTCAAACCCTTTTCTCTGTCACATAGCTAATGTGACATCCACCCAGGGGCCTCTCTGCTTTTAGTCTCCTTCCATCCTTTCTTCACAGCGCTGCCTGAGTAAGCTTTCTAAAAGACTGATGCATTTATATCCTTCCTCTGCTGAAAAACCCTTCAGTGTCTTTCCAGAGCTTTTGAGAGAAGTCCAAGCTTTTGTAATAGCTGTAGTTCAACACATAAGCCATGCTTTCACATCTCTACACCTCTGGCGGTTGGTTTCTGTAATGGGCTTTTTATATCTTTGGTCCTTTCTTCCACCCTTTCCATAATGCAGAGCTCAGTGTCTCCCCCTTGGGGTTAGGTTCCCTGCTTTTGTTCTTCAAAGCACCCCATGGTAGGACTTGGTTTATAGAATTTACCAACAGGATTGTAATTGAGTGGTTATTTCTTTCTTGACTTTAAATGTGTTTATCATGCTCAGTAGCTGGCACATAGTAATTGCTCAGTGAATCCTTTTGAGTTCCTTCATTAATTCCTCTCCTTAACAGTGTTTGAATGCCCACTGAGTGTCAGGCAATGTTCTAGGCACTGGGGATACAGCAGTGAACAAACTAAACAAAAAATGCATGGCCCCCTGGACTTCATATCTAGTAAACAGAGAAAGACAGTAAACAAATAAATAAATAAAATATGAAGCTGTGTGGGGTGGTAAGTGCTAAAGCCAATAAGAAGGTTGGGGAGGGAGATGTAGATGTGCTAGCATTTAAACTGGGGAGTCAGTGAAGGTCTTAGTGATAAAGTGACTGCTGGATGGAGCTCTGAAAGAGACGAGGCAGGAACTAAGCATATAGAAGGTGAAGAATGTCCCAGGCAAGGAAACAGCAAGAACAAAGGCCAAGATGTGGGCACCTGCTAAGTGTGTTCAAAGAACACCAAGGCTACAGGTGGGAGTAAGAGACGGGGATATGGCTAGGGAAGAGAGATCCTATTTGCATGGCCTTTTAGGTGCTTCTAAGCACAATGGTGTTTCCTTTGAGTGTCATGAAATTATAAAAATGAGTAAGTGAATGCATAAAGTAAATCAAGTTTTTTTTTTTCTCACCCTTGTGTTCACCAGAGTCATTCTAACCCTCTGGGCCTATTCTAATAGCCTCTAGATCCCCTCCAAGTGCAAGAGTGGGTGGAGGAATTCAGTTCCTGGCCTCTATAATAAAACAGCAAAGCAAAAATCATCCCAGCTACACGATCTCATTAACACTCAGAGTGCTGTGGATGTGGATGTAGGTCTAGGGTCTCTAACACACGTCAGAAAGCCATCACACAAACAGGAAGTAGTAGTATCAACTCAAGTTCATCTTCAGAGCAGGCAGTTAAGAAATGAATGTTTCTATAACCATTCTGCATTCGCTACACTTTCCAGTTCATAAAAATGAAAAAAAATTAATTAAAAAAGCTTTCTGTTGGATAGATCATGGAATGGGAAAAATTAATGATTTTTTTCTGACAAAACCGATGCTAGCACAAATTTGATTGAGGTATTAATTACTTAAACAGGATGCAGACTTTCTAAATGATGTGCTTTAGGATGCCTCCGGGGAGGTGTTTGAAGGCAAGCTCGGGCTGCCTGCTATTAGGAAATGATGTTCTGCGTGAGCAGGGGGCGGACACGGTTCCTGTTCTGTCCCTGATGGCTAGCAGTAAAATGTGAAGCTCTGAAAGCTGCTGGTCATTTCTAGATACAAGAATATATAACCAGCTCCTGTCATAAAAAACGCAGAGAAGAAAAAAGAGGTGGTCCTTCTGTGAAGGGGAGATAAAAGCCCCAAACTATGAAACCATTTAAAATTATTTCCTTTTTTGAGGTAAGAATTTTTCCATTATTTAATAAAGTAAAGAAAATTGTTTTTAAAGTCTGATTCCATAGGAAAGAATGATAACACATATAATCTAACTTACGGAGTCATAAAATGTTAGTATTGGACTTACTCAAGGGTTTGGTGAAACGGACTTTAATGACAACTTCTGAAAGATATTAACCTGGTCAAATGCATCAGAAAATCTATAAAAATGGTTTATAAAGAATAAGAGGGAATTAGAACTAAATAAAGGAAATTTGTCTTAAGGAGGATTCACTTCAGATGTACTTATATAAAATCGCACGTTCTACTTGGATGATTGATGAGGGAAGGTCATGAAACATAAACTCTAGCCACTATTATATGTATGTCTGGAGTATAATTCTAGCGATGTTTTACAAGATTCAGATTTCATAGCTTAAGTGTGTGGAAGTGCCAAACTAGCAACTACTGGGAAATGTTTAGAATATGAGAGAGTGTGCTGAAATGTTTTCAGTGTAAAAAGCCAATGATTTAGTTGAACTGGGTATGAAGAAACTCAGCATAAACAATGAAAGGACAGGACAGTGCTAAGATGGGAGAGCCTCCTCTTTTGTTTCAAGTCTCTCATGGACTGCCTCCCGTCACACTTAATATCTGTATCTTCCCAAGCTCTCTCCTATTAGTCTTCACGAGACCTTCTGAATCATTCTTCTAGGCTCTGCAGTCATAACTCACTTCCTCGGTGAGCCTTCTCCAATGCACCCAGATGGGGCTTGTTTTTACCCGAGTCTCTCTAGCACGTTAACTGGCTGTATTTTAATGTATGTACATATTTATAAAATGTGCTTGACTAGGCAGCAGATTCTTCAGGCCATCTATTTTATATCCTTGACACCTAGATCAGTGCCTAACAAACAAATAAAATTATTGACTAAATTGAAACAGTGAATCAATGAATATAAAAAGTATTAAATTTCATTTACCGCATTTCCTCCATTGTTTTACTGCGCAAACTACCATGCCTATCCCCCTGGAAAGAATTCCAATGTGGAGGCAGTTGTTTCTGTTTAAGTATCTGGGATTTTTGTTTCAAAAATATAACTCCACAATTTCTATTATTTGGAGAAGTTTCTTTAATGCAGATCACATCAATAAGATGGCATGTTATTATATTAATTCATAAATACTTGATGAAAAAATTTTAAGTTGGGTAACTATTTTTTAAGTAAATTATTTATGATGTGTCTATTTCACATGCTGACTTTTGGGGGGAAATATTAAATCAGGATGACTCATTTATTGTGGTGACCTTTGTAAGGAAAGTTTCTTAAAGCTCAGGAAATTAAAGAAGTAATACATTTTTTCTCAACACTTGACAAAAACCAAGACTAAACATTGAGCATTACCCACCACCAGCAGATTAAAGAAAGATCTAGGTATTTGAAAATCTATGTTCTGATTTGGTCCCCAAAGAGAGACTCTATTGCCTCTCACCAGATATTTTGGGCGGAAAATAGCTCACTCCATCCTTTCTACATATTCAAAAAATTGTTTCTCATTGCTAAACCCAAAATGGAAATGACCCGGAAAGTAAGAAAAATTAGCAAGCTTCCTCTGCCCTCTGTGATTAAGCATTCTTCCCTAGTGAACCATAAAGGAAACACATTTATGATTCACAAAGGCCTATCACCCTACACTACACTCATTAAAAAATGTTCCTATTCAGTTATGTATAAGCGCTTTTCCTATTTTAAGTCAACAATGCTGAGAAATACCAGCTACTAAAATTTAAATATCCCATGATCAGCAGAAGAAGGACTTAAATTTAGGAGTACAAAACAGACTCTGGTCTGTTTTCTATCTAGACCAGCACTGTATAACAGAACTTTCTAGAATGATGGGAATGGTCTATATTGCTCTATCCAGAATGGTAGCCACTAACCACATGTGACTATTAAGCACTTGAAGTGTGGCTAGTGCAATTGTTAGGAACTGGATTTTAAACTGTATTTAATTTGAGTTAATCCTATATGATAAAAGGCTAATATGCAAACAGACCAAACAGCGGAACAACTGGTCACTATGACATACACTGACCACCAGGGGCAGACGCTCAATGCAGGAGCTGCCCCCTGGTGGTCAGTGAGCCAGAAGCTGGACTCATGCCTGGCAAGTGCAGCAGCAGTGGCAGGAGCGTCTCAGCCTCCACGGCAGTCGGACATCCCCCAAGGGCTCCCAGACTGCAAGAGAGTGCAGGCAACGCTGAGGGACACCCCCCACGCCCGAGTGCACGAATTTCGTGCACTGGGCTTCTAGTTTAAATATAAACAGCCACATGTAGCAAGTGGGTAGAGTATTGGAAAGTGCAGATCTAGCAGATCCAGAGTGCAAAACACATAAGACTAATCAGGTGAACTGGATTCCAGCCTAGTTCTGCCACTGACTACTTTGTGACCTTGACCAAGTTATTTATTCACTCTGATGCTGTTCTTTTTTTTTTTTTATCAATGAAGTGATAAACTAGATTATTCCTAAGATTTCTTCTGTCTTTTACACTCTACTTTAAAAATAGCCACACAGTGTGATGAGAAATTGATACAAATATCACTGTCCTCATGAAAATCAGTCTTTTCATTACACCATGCATATCCACAAACACACATGTACTCCAAGAAATCTATAATACATGAATGACTATATGAAGATGCAGGAGAAATAGCAGCATTGCAATAATTCTGTTGGATTTATCCTGTTTAATCTTAGTCCTGACATGCAATGACATTGGTTGAAAGAAAAATATAAATCTACTTCTTTTGCATCAGCACCTGATTTATTAATTCACTGATTCTTATCACTCATTCAGTTTATTGAAGCACTAAGTACCAAGCACAATTATTATATGGCGTGATAAATGCTGTGGAGGAGAAGACAGTTTCCAGCTTTGCTTGGGGGAGGGTGAATGTGTGTGAGTGAGTGAGTGTGTGTGAAGTTTTCTCAAAGGAAGTGACTAAGGCAGAAGTCTTTTTTTTTTTTTTTTTTTACTCCATTCAGACAGAGACTCTGTATTGCCATTAGCCTTGGGCAGGAGGGCTCCTTCTTTGGGGCCCATGCTTTAGAGAGCTCTTTTCTGGCTCACTCCTCCTCATGTGGTAGCTGACCCCCTGACCTTAGACTTTGCTTTGAGTACTAAGAACCCTGGAGTTCTCTGCCCCAAGGACTGGAGTTCAGTTCAAAGACTGTGAGTTGCCTCTTTCTCTGGTCTGTTCTTCCGGAGGTGAACCACACCACTGGTGTGCACAATAATGAGCTGGAGAAAGGGGCAAAGAGGCGGGTATTTTGAGGTGTGTGGCTGGAGTTGGATCTTGTGTGCATCCCAGAATGCCTACGTGTGAGAGCTTGAGTCTTATCAAGTTAAGGGATGGGGGAGGTGTGGGAGAGAAAGGGAGCAGGCTGGGGCCAGGAGCTGGGCTGGGTACCAGCTCTCCTCATCCAGAATGCTGCCACATTTTGGCTTGGATCTCCAAGAAGGGCAACAACTCTGCATTTGAACTTTCCAAGTCAATGTACGGATATATCATGAAGGTTAGAGGATAGAGCGTACTTACTTAGCAGTTTATTAGTTTGGATTATACCTTTTTAGTATTTAGACATATTGTATAAGGATTTCCATTTATATGTTTGCCCTAAAATTTGTACATTTGCCTTTAATCTGCAGATGTAAGGCACAACTTTATTTTAAAGTTTCTTCTTAATCTAATGATAAGATATGAGAATTTGGTAAAAGCAGTTAATTTCATTAATGTCCTCATACAAGATGACCGGTATATTTTATACTAGTTTAGCTACAGTAGGTTGGATTCTAAAGTTAAAATAAATGATAACAGAGGAGACAATTTTTAAGATTTTCTTCCATTAAAATATACTATATGACTGTTGCTCACTGAATCTATTTACAGAATTCCATGATATATAACAAGAGTAAATGACTATGTAATGTGTGTCTGTGCATTAATAATGAAAACAGGAGGACAGGACTTTAGAGCTGGAAGTGGGTCCAGATATCATTTAGTCTCGCCACTTTTATAGATGAGGAGTCTTAGGCCTAGAAATCTTAATTGGTCCATGAGGATAGGGCCTATTAGACCTTTAACTGGAATTGTGCAACATAGTGAAAAATAGATTTACAGTCCAGAGGTAGTGAAGAAAAACAGAATGAGAAAGAGAAGACTACAGTCATGTCTTTGGCCTTTTAGACTATCTCTTCATACTTAATGTTTCTTGATTGTGTTCATAAATCACGACTGAACATGTTCCCCCAACAACTGACCTTCTGTTTCTAGGAGACCGAACCAGCTTAACGCAAAGTCAGATGTTCCCGTCTATTACCACACTAAAGTGACCTCTAGACACCCCTAGAGAAATCCACTCACACGGAGTGAATTCCCCTCAGCTGGACAACTTTGGGCAGTGGGACAGAACCAGAAGAAGGCATTACTTGTCTACTTTCTCTCGGTCCATTTGGAAAACTCAGCATTACAGGCTCTGGACAAAAGCATCCAGCAGATCTGGAGGTGGGCAGTGCCCTGTCAGCGTGCCATTTACACGTACCAGCACTTCATGGACAAGCAGATTGAGTGAGAATAATAGAGCATTAGAACGGCTCCTAAGCCACCCCAGCCAGCAGTGTGCGCAACTTAGGAACACACGGTTTTACCACACAACAGCTTATTGTGAACATCTAGTCTAATGACTAAATATGCTAAGATGATTTGGGTCATGTTTGTAATTTGTGATCTGAAGGTTTGAGGTTTTGCTTTCTTTGCCAGATTAAAGTCAGGAAGAGAAGCCTGCTGTTGTCTCCGACGTCGGCCATCCTGCTGCTGCTCAAGATGGCCGGCAGAGCAAGGACAATGAAGTAGAATGGGGAGTCTTATCAAATCTGTGGGAGAGCATTGCATCACAGCTGAATATATTTAGAGTAAGTATTCACATACTGGCTATTGCAATTTTATTTCAAATGGAGCAGATGCAATTATTTATGCTTATGTTATTAACTAATTCAAAAGCATTGTATGTATTCACTTGACCCAAATGTATTAAATGTCTTTACAGGCAAAATTGAAATAAATGAAAATACCTGAAACAGTCCAAATTTCACTTTAAGGGACAATAACAGCAAAAATTTTCTGGATTTTGAATGCTGAGACATCAGGGCCCAACGAATGACATTTTAAGTACTCTTACTAGTATAATTCAAAAAGAGATGAATGGATATGCTATGGAGTTTGCATATATTTGGGGTGAGGGAGAGAAATGAAGAAAGAGTTTCAGAGTAGGGAAAATAATTTGGTCTATAAAACCTTGGCTATAGACACTTTGGATAAAAAAAAACAATTCCCAGGAAACTGGGACCAGTTGGTGTGTGTGTGTGTGTGTGTGTGTGTGTGTGTACCAACCACCTTTTATGCTTTAAAGAACTTCTACTACATTTGTCAAAAGCAACAGTGAGAATACCAAAAGGAAGATACCTTAAAAAGTACTATTTTAACAACCATTGAAACTTCTGAAGAACTGAAAAATAAAGGCCACTCCCGTGAGGGTTCAGAACTTGAGCACTTGTAATTGTGGTCAGTCCTTTCTTTGATGCTCGGGTATAGTCTTATGAGCTAGAGCAGTTTTCTCTTTATTCAGATGCAGTCCAACTTATTTTAGCTCAAGATTCTGTCTTTTAAAATCTCATCCTGAACTTCTCGGAAAACCCAAAGGTCATGTTTACAGAATAGATGCACAGCAGGATTAAATAAATGTGGAGCCGCCTGAGCAGCAGGTCTTCTTCATTCTACCAGAGAAGCTGTTAATCTTCAGATGATTATTTTTGTAATATAAAATATATAGCTTGGATCAGGAAAACAAATTCCCCACCTGACACGCTCATAAACAGTTTTGTAAGAGCTAATTTTAGATTGTTCCTAGCTTTTTCATTGCATCATCAGGGACATTTAAAAATTTTAACAATTCTCCTGTGCTTCTCAAAACTCTCATTTAAGCAAACACGCCCTGCACAACACACACCAAAAAATGTACTGGGTTGTGTGAAAAGCAAAGAACAGTTGTATTTGTTGTCTTTCCTTACTTTAGCTAAAGGATGAGCTGGGCAGTGTTGTGAAAAGTTGGTAATGTAAGGTGATGTGATACATGGGAGAAGGCCAAATACAATGACAACAAACAGGACAAAAGGAGTAAGTTGCATGATCATCGCAGTATCTGACACACTGTGATTTCACTGATGACTATAACCACACTGTCCTTAGCCCTTACATTTCATAGAATGGTCTTCCTGTGTGTCAAGTGTTATCACTGGACTTTTAACTGCAATACTTTTCATTTATGGCATCTTTGTAGCCATAAATCCTTTTCATATTATTATTATTATTTTACTTGCTTCTTGCCATAACCCACTGAGATAGGTAAAATGGGAATTTGTCCACATGTTATAGGTCCGTAAAAAGGATCACAGACTACAGTCATACACTCCTAAGTGATTTTGAAGCCAGAACTCCGGTTGCAATGTACCTTTTTGCTTACCAGACTTTGAGTCAAAACACACACACCACTATTTAAAAGAAGAGAGAAACTTTCTAAGGAAATTTTTCTCCTCATGAAAACTGCTATTATATTTTTAGTACTTCTCCTCTTTTTTGAGATTGTTTAATATACACAGGTGCTATTTAACTTAACAAACATAAATAGTGGTTTGAAAAAATGATAGATTTTAAAATCATAAATATTTCAAGTTAAGCCAATATAAGATATAAAAATTCAGTTTGCTGGGAAGAAGAATTAAGAGATTATATATTACTTTACAAAAAAATTCCGAATAGGATTGCTTTATGTAGCAAAATTCCTCAGCACATATAAGATATGTTGATTTATGAAAATCTGATTCATACAGAACTTTACAGGAATGCATCTGTTATATAAATCCACGCTCACCTGTAATTTACTCTAGAGGGAACAACTGAGTGATAATAATAATAACATACTCATATATTCTTCATTATGCAGTTTAAAGTACTTTCCTCTAATTTATTGCATTTGTCTTTGGCAACCTTAAAAGGAAGGCAGACAGGGTATTATTATCCTTTCTTTACAGATGAGAAATTGAGAGGTTAAGTGATTTGCCCAAGGTCAGACAGACTATTCATTCATTCATTTACTGCTCTTTGAGTGATGCATTTTAACGGGGTAGTCAAGGAAGTAAGGTTCTTCCTCCATTTTTTTTTTAACCAGATGTGAAGGCTATTAAAACAGAGGTGGATGATCTCACAAATACAATGTTGAACGAAAGAAGCCAGACACAGAAGTGTACATACTGTATGCTTCTAGAAATGTAAAATTCAAATGCAGGCAAAACTAATCTATGGTGGCAGAAGGCAGAATAGTGGTAAAATTTGGGAAGAAGGGGTGGCAACTGGAGTGTGAGGGGGGATAACATTCTATTTCTTGACCTGATTTTTGGTTGTACAGTTATGTTCACTGTGAAAATTCACTGAGATCTAGACTTCAGATTTGTCTACTTTTCCTTACGTATAGTGTAGAATAAGCATGTCAGACTCGCGACCTGCAGGATGCATGCGACCCTCAACGAATATTTTTGCGGCCCAGCCAATATAATGGTATGTAAGAAATGTTTTAATAAAAATTTCACAACTTAATTTTTACAATATCCTGTTATACATAATTATTAATAAAGAACTACAATGTTCACTAATAACTTAAACCCTGTTTATTTCGCCCGTGTTAGCCTTTGAGTTTGACATGCTTGGTATAGAGGTTTTTGGTTAAAAAAGAATTTTATATTTTGAAAAACAGTACAATGCACTTTAGAAGATCCTTACATCACACATCTTTAAACATTTGTGATTTAATGAAGTTTCTTAGCTTCATTTTAAAAATGAGAACATGAACTAAATCTGAAGAGTTTAAAAACAGAAAAATAGCTTATAGAAAAAAAACCCCATGCCCATCCGGCATGGCTCAGTGATTGCGCATCAACCTATGAACTAGGACATCATGGTTTGATTCCCAGTCAGGGCACATGCCTGGATTGCAGACTAGATCCCCAGTGTGGGGGATGCAGGAGGCAGCCGATCAATGATTCTCTCATCATTGATGTTTCTATCTCTCTCTCCCTCTCCTTTCCTCTCTGAAATGAATTAAAAATATTTTTTTAAAAACCCAGGATTATCTTCATCTCAAAAGTTGCTATAAGAAATGGGAAATTGCAGCACACTAAGATAATTTTAGGTGCAACATGTATATTTAATAATATTAAGCTAGAAATTATAGGGAAATGAGATTCCATTGTTATTCACATAGTATAATCTAGAGAGAATATACGACTTTAAGGAGGATAAGGTTGTAATATTTTTGAATATCCATTTTTCTTTTAGAACTTTGTATATCAGGATACTGCGCTGGACATCGGGGTAGAAAGCCAAAGGTAATGATAAAAATCTGAGTAAGATGTGCACACCTGGGAACAAACAAGGCTCCCAAGAGTCCCAAGGAGCCTTCAATGTAAGAAGGTCTGGGAGGAATATGTTTTGACCATTATCCAGGATAGAAATCACAGGTGCATTCAATTGCCTAAAGCAATTTCAAAATTTATATTGTAGTTTTCCAAGAATCCTTCACCTCCTGTGACTCTATAACCCTGACAGCTAATGCTGCTCTTGTATGCAAAGTTACCACAGATGACAAATGTTTTGTTTAATTTTTATATATGGTCTTCTGTTGTTGTTTCATTTTATTCTCTTTAAAAAGAATCCAATATAGTATCCACCTCCCCACCCCACACACACATTATCTATATCAAATACCGATCTTAATATCATAGGTCAGGAACAGAGAATTTCCAGGTGAAGGGTCAGTTTCAGCCCCAGGGGGCTTTCATTTCACCAGTGATGTTTCAAAGGCAGCTACACCACTGCTATGAATGACCACTCTTTGGTGAGTTTCTTCCCACGAGGGCTGTTGAAAGCATCCTGTGCAGGGATAAGATTTTGACCTTTAACCCCTTCACACATTTGTTTTAATTCTTGACTGACTGTCCTGTGTCTGTGCATCGGTTTCACGAGCCCTTAGCTAATATTTTTTTACAAATAAATTTTGTACCCTGAACACCTGCGTGCTGCATGTCACACATTCCACAGAATGAACAGGATCGAGCTCACTGTGATCACTGCGTCCAGGACAATGCAGTGAGACACAGCTGTCCTGTGGAACGTGGGTTGTTAGATTGTCAACCTGTGTTCCCCCATACAGTTCATGTCATAAAATTGGTCAGAAAGATGGCTCCAGGGACAGGGGAGAGAAACAGGGAGAGGTGGGCTCAGCAAGCTGCCCAAACTTCTCCCACTGACAAAGGATAAACAATCCTGAGGAACTGACCCTGCGTGTCTACGGGCGAGTCCATGTGGAATCATTTCATGATCTTTTTTAATGACCGGGATCAAGAGACACAACGGCTTCTCTCTGGGTGAAGCCCTTCAACAAAGAACTTCTTGAGTCACTATGAAATGTTGCCTATACTACTTCACACTTAGTCTCACCCGATCCCTTTCAAAACTCACTTTATTTAAGCTAATAGTTATATCCCTATATTTAATCTCCCTTATAGCAGAGCTGCTTAAAACAAATTCTGCCCTTTGCCCTTCCTAAGTGTCTCTTTCACTCCTCCCACCTGGACCTTTCCTCTTCCTCTCCTGTCAGTTCTGTACATGTGTTGTCTTGTGATGCTTACCGTGCAAAACGCCATATTAGTTTTTAACTTGTACTAACTTTCACTCTTTTTGTTATAGGTTACATGACAGATATATTTGTTACACACAATATGACAACAGTTTTGAATAGACTTCCATTACTTTTTATAGAAATTTTATGAAAATATATAGAATTTAAAGTAAAAGACAAATTGAAATACTTGCCATTGAGCCTTGTTTTCCTGGGTTCCCTGGTTCACCCTTAAAAAAGAATAGTGATAATTTTATTAGTGCTATAAATATTTAAAAACAATTTCAATATATATTTTTCCCTTTTTACAGTACCCACTGGGGTGTATGAATGTCAAATATACTTCAAGCTAAATAGAGAAATGCAAACCCAATGCAATGGAAAGAAAGCTAACATTCTTTCTTCAAATGTATTCTATAAACATTTTAGGATATAATAAAGTGAGTCTAGATTATGATAGAGATTTAAGATTATGCCAAGAATATATTCTAAATAAAATTAGTAGGAGTGATTATATAAGTCATTAAGTAGTCCTAGAAAAAGATTTAATTGTAATTACAGCCATATCTCATTTATTTAATTGCAATTACAGTAATATATTATTAATTATTATTTCCTGCTTATAAGGACATAAGATGATGACATGGTCCTCTTTGTGAGAATTCAGGACTCCCACATATTCAACACAGAGACAACTGCTCTTAGTGCAGGAGTTAAATAAGAAAAGGAGCAGAGATTGATTTTAAATTTTAATTATCCTGGATTAATGATGGCTGAAGTAACATGCTTTATTAAAATGACAGCATATATTAAAATAACATTGTCTGCCATATTACACCACTGTCATAATTTTTTAATACTCAGATTCATACATGTTTTATTATATTATATCATGTTTTATTATATTATTATAATGACAGTTATGTTTTTTGAAAAACATGATTGTAATGCCAGTACATATAGATGTGGTTGGACTTTAATAATAAGTAGTTCTCAGTTTATTTTTATAAAATCTTTTTCCACTGGTTAAGAGAGTATATAAAAATCAACTCTGAGATTATAAATCCAGTTCAAATTATATTTGTGGAATTAAAAATAATTATACCTTTGTATTAAAAGTTCCATTTCTTACTTAGATGAATAAACTATATTCACTTAAACTTTAAAGACTGACATAATATTTGGATGGTTTACAAAATGTCATACATTAATTTATCTTATTTCTTGAAAGTAATTTATGCTTTAAATTTTCTGTACAGTATATAATACCCAATGATCTGACTAATTCTGTCCCATCAAAAGAGTCTTAACTATACTTCTTACTTGAGAAGACACTGTATCTTGTTGGAAACCAGCAATCAATTGGAGAGCTCTAAATATCCCTAAAGCTACCTTTTTTTATCTTTTGAGATATCAACCCAAGAAAAGGGGAAACATTAGACAGTTTAGGGTGAAGCTACTCTCTCTGATGATTCAGTTAAAGCAATCCTAAATCATATGTTACAAATTAATTCCTCATTTCATATGACAAATTAACAGCAGCTTTCAGAAAAGGAAGTGGGCTTACAGAAAGTTGTCTCAGAAAAGTTTTAAAGTACCCTATATTCTTACAAACAGAATTTTTTTTGAAGGACAAAAAAAAAAGCCATAATATATGAATAAAAAATAAAATATACCAAAACAATGAGCATGGATGATTTTTTTCTTTATGGTTGTCTTTATTTTCAAAATTTTCTACATTATGGATAGTTTCTGTATTACTTTTATACTATGAAAACACGAATGAAAATAGTTATTAAAGTTAAAGTAATACACTTGCTCAATTAGTATGGCTTAGTGGTTGAGTATTGGCCTAGGAACCAAGAGATCATGGTTTGATTCCTGGTCAGGGCACATGCCCAGTTGTGGGCTCCATCCCCAGCAAGAGGCAGCTAAACAATGATTCGCTCTCATCACTGATGTTTCTCTCTCTCTTTCTCTCTCTCTCTTCCTCTCTGAAATCAATAAAAATACATATATTTTTTAAAAGTTAAAGCAATACATTAAATAAACAATTTAATTCATCAATAAACCTGAATTTCAAATTCTAACCTCATAATATAAGTGTAAAATTTGTTTGCCCTTTTCCACATATTTATTTAAATTGCTGGGTTGTCAAAGGACTTGTATGCATGCATATAAGCATAACAAATGGACATAAGACACTGGGGGGTAGGGGAGGCCAGGGGATTGTCAAGGGCGGGGGAAAAAAAGGAGAAATATGTAATACTCTTTGTAATAATTTAAGCAATAAAAAAATATATTTAAAATAAATAAATAAATAAATAAATTGCTGGGTTGTCGCTATCAAAGCGAACCATTTATCTAGTGTCCTGTGCTGCTATATATTGACACTTGACACTAAGTACTTAGTACTTAGATCTAAGTGTTGAGATCGCTTTTATTTTTTAAAATTAAATTATTGGAGTAACAGCTCACTTTTAAATCATTTCCATTAATAAGCTTCATATACAAAGGACAAATAATATTCAAACCAGACCCACTGATGTTTTAACCATTAATTTTACTATTTTATCAATTTTTTCAGTCAAGTTATTTATAAGAGATTAAATATTAGAAACATTTAAATTCTTTACTCTCCATAAATCATATGGGACTTGATTGTCTCTGCTATCGGTTTTTGGAAAATGTTATTAATCCCCCACCTACTGTTTCAAGCTAGTCTCCCTGTTAAACCAAAGGCACTGAGGAACTCTGTGGAGTCAGGACACGAGTGACATCAGGTTCTCCAATCAGACTCGGAAGCTTACCTGAACACCGGTTTAGCTGTCTCCCCAGGTCCTTGTGGTTGCATGGTTCCCCGGGATTGAGTGGTACAGCAGAAGCCTGGCTGGCAGTGCCCTGCTTGGGGGCTTTCCTAGCTTCCCCCGTCCATCAACCCACTCCACTCGACCTTCTAATCCCTCCCCCACCCCACTCTATCCCAATCCTCAGCCCTTAACGCAAAACCAAACCTGTGAGAACAAGGGACCCAAAAAGGTACTCACGGGCTCTCCTGGCATTCCTCGGGGGCCATCTTTCCCCGTGTCCCCAGGAGGCCCTCTTGGGCCTGGAGGGCCAGGCGGGCCTGGGGGCCCAGCTTGTCCTTGGTCACCCTACAATGGAGAGGGGGACAGACCAACCATGACCACGGAGGATAAAGACCTAGGTCTTCTTTTCAACACTTTAAATTTGCATTATCTAATTCACATTTACACCATGAAAGAACCAGAGCAAGCAGAAGCATGAAGCCTGTAGGCGATTTGCCTGCCAGCAGGGGTCAAATAAATATTCATGCTGAGGAGCTGAGTGGAGCTATTAAAACCAAGCAGCTCAGGAACCAGCACTCTCAGCTCTTGGAAATGCTGTGTCTCTTATCCCTCGATTCAGAGCTGGTATAAAGCCGTTGCATAACTTTATTCATGACAATGCTATATCCACCTTAATAAAGTGGCTGCATTTGAAATCGGACAATGTTTACAATTTCATAACCTATAAAATTAAGCATACAAGCCTTTTGTCATGCTTTATAACAATTTATACATTACCAAAGCTAGAGACCTTAGAAACTGGGTCTATTACTGGATATAACTAATTTTTAAAAAAGACTTTTTTCTTAATTAAAAAATTTAGACAGGCTCTCTATACCTTTTATTTTGGTACTTCCATCTACATTTCAAACAAATGCAGCTCACTAAACATAATTTTGTTCTAAGATATTGCCAAATAAATACCCTTCCACCCCCACCCCCACCCAAGGGAGATCCATGGTAAAGCAACAGCATACAGAGTAATAACTGAATGCAAAGAAGAAATCAGACTTGAGCAAGAATAAGCACTACCTTAATCAAGCGGCGTTTAATGAGCTGCTGATCAGCAGAGAGAAACCCATGATTGATTTTAGGAAACACCATCTGATCAGTCAGGTGAGGTCAAAGGTTGAAGTTCAGAGGTGAGAGAGTTGAAGAATAGACATCAGAAGGCCCCAAGAAAGAAATAAAGATATACGCATTAGAGTTATAATGACCATTAAATAAAACAGAACTGGCACTTGTGTCTGACATCAGACCCTCGGGCTCTGGATGAGAGAAATGTGACCCTGAACCAGGATGGTGAGACCAGATTTGTAGTTAGGGTGGACCTTTTTTGGAATCCCATCGTTTTGCCGGGGGGTTGGGCCTTTCTAAGGCGGTATACTAGAGGGGCAGGTAAGCCCTAGCCACCTGCACTCTGCACTCCGAGCAGAAAGTCCTCAGACAAAGCGCCAGTTCATTTCCGTCAGACTTGTCAACCAGCATAATGTGGCATGAACGCGACTGCCATTTTGTTGATGCCGAAGTCCAGAGTCCTCTGGGTGACTCAATTGATTGGGACATACTTAGAGCTTTGCAAAGCATACTCATGTGCCCCTCCAGGCCCGGCACTGTCCAGAGTCGTGCCTGCCTCTGCCCACTGTCCTTGCTCGACTTCAATATCTTTACTCTCTCATATGCTCCAGAGTCTCCTTCATATATATTTGACCCCATGGATGCACATGAGGTCCAAGAACCCAAGGAGCTGGTACGTTTGATGAGAGGGAGCGGCAGGACTCGGCAGGCCAGTTTAGCTGTTCTTGCTCACCCTTATGCTGATTGCGGGCTCTGACAGTAGGCATGGGTGCCAAGCACAAACCTTGACGGTGAGGATCTGATTACTGTGCAGGGCAGCGACTGTGGGGAAGCCTGGCAGACCCTACGGACAGGGCACAGCACCAAAACACGACACAAAACGTCACACAGACATTTCACTGGTGGACAAACAAAACAAGCATGTACCTAAAAATCACCCTGTCCCAGCTCTAAGTCTTGCCTTGCTTGACCTGCCATAAACTATATCAGACACACGAGGCTCCCAAGTGAGCCATTCCTTAAAGGGAATGCCAGGTTGAGAACCCATGTAACTGCTCCTTGTGGCAGGCACAATACATCGCAGGATACACTCTCAACATGTCTGGAATCTTAGGTACAAATTGTTAGTACAAACTGGAGATAACTACAGACACTGTTATGAAAACAACACTTCAATTTCCCTCTATGGATATTCTGTTGAATCTACAACACAGGACATACAATATGTGCATTAATTCCTTTTTGGACAGTCATGAACAGAATTTTGCAGTCGGATCAGAAGTATTCCTCAGCATAAATGCAGTACGCCTCACAAAGCAGTCTTACCACCCACATATCAGAATTCCCCTCCTGAATCATCTGATGATTCTCAGGTCTTTCCTGTTTCAGGAATTCCTGCAGAGGTGGTAGATGGAAATCTGTCTCTTATAACATGGGTATTTCATGTCAGGGGGAGTTATGGTCACACTCCGTAGTAATTACTTCTGTCACGTACCTTTTCCCAAAGAACTTGACAGTTCGCACAACCCCTTGAAGCAGAAAAGTGGTTTTGAATTCCTTAACCCAGGAGCACGGGGGAGACTGCGCTAGAGTCCTGTACTTCACTAACTGTACTCAGGCGGCCCTACAGGCGGTACCGATTGGGTGGGTCTGAGAGAGAAATCCTGCCTTTGTTCTACATCTTTTGCAACAACACGTGATATGGGAGCCTTTTGCTCCATTTTTTTTCATGCAGAACATGTTCACCATACAAACAAAATCAACCACCATCACGGCGATCCGAGCTGCCTTCCTGCGTTCCCTCCTCCTCCCTGTCCTCCTCTTCCCACCCAAATCTATTTTGAGAATATTTTTAGGAAAGGCCAGAAAATTTCTAGTGTTTCAATTTTACTAGTTTGGGTACATTGTCTCCTTTATTTTCCCCTTACTAGGGATATATTTTTCTTTTTAACAAAATCAATAAAACGATGCTTGTAGCATGAGACTTTCTTTTCAGCCCTAATGCCTTCGATTCTCATTCTTTAGAGCTGGGGCTCCTCAGGAAGCAAAGCAGAGGAAGTCGGATCCCTTTGCCAAATCCTTTCCGATAAGGCGATTAAGTGGCTGGGTAGTTTCAAGGTGACCTGTATCCTCTTTTTTCTTCTCCCTGAGTAAAAGTCCTTTAAGCATGGGCTCTACACAAATTCAGAAATGCTACAAGTTGGAAAACAGATGTGTACAATTTGCTTTTGTTTTACTACGGAATATGAGTTTAAAATGTTATTAGATGGTAATGTGCCAGCATCTTTCCATCTGTGACTCATTAGCCCTATATTACACAGTCAGAATTTTATGTATAAACCTCATATTTATGTAACAAAGAACAAAAACAGATACAAACAAGAAGTCTACGAGGGATCAGAATCTTGATTAGTGGCGATAAATCATAATGTCACTTTAAACAGATTATCTAACAAAAATCATTTAAAATTAAAAACCTTTTAACAGCACACATGGTAGGCCTCAGAAATGTTTTGAAATTTGAATGTATAAATAAGTCACTTCTTGTACTCCTATCTGAGCATGATCAGCTTGCTGTTTGATCATACTTTCTAAATGCTCAAAACAAAGCATTAAGTTTTAGAACTTCTCAGTTTGGTTTCCTGTGTTAACCAGATCTAAAGAGGAAGTGGAGAGGTAATTCTCACCTCAGACTGAGATTTTCTGTTTGAGGAAGCTGAGTGTATGTCTCTCCATCATCTGAACTGTGGACATGCTGCCAATTAGGTGTTTAGAACTACATTTTAACAATCTCACTAGTGAACTAAGCAAAAGGACTTCAAGAGTTCACATGTAGCAAAGTAGAAAGGGGACATGTGGAGAAATTCTCTTAAATTCTAACAAAAATCCCATGGCCTGGGCTGCAATGATCTAGGACCCTGTGTTTTTAAAACTGTGGTAATGCTTGAAGGGTACTTGTCAATATCCCAGGAGTGTTTAAAGGCTATAATAAACATGGTGCATCTTCCTTAAGAGTTGATTTTAATTAACAGTAAATACTTTTTTTTTTTTATCTTTAAATTAAATTTCTTGGGGTGACATTGGTTAATAAAATTACGCAGGTTTCTGGTGTACAATGCTATACTACATCATCTGTATATTGTACTAGAGGCCCAGTGCACAACATTTGTGCACTGGGAGGGGGGGGGGGGCATCCCTCAGCCTGGCCTGTACCTTCTTGCAGTCCAGGACCCCTTGGGAGATGTCCAACTGCCAGGCCTAAGCCAGCAGTAGGACATCCCCCGAAGGATCTTTAGGGCTGCCTCGGAGGGGGAGAGGCTCCTGCCACCACTGCTGCGCTCGCCAGCTGTGAGCCGGCTTCTGGCTGAGTGGCGCTTCCCCTGTGGGAGAGCACTGACCACCAGGGGGCAGCTCCTGCAATGAGCATCTGTCCCCTGGTGGTCAGTGCACGTCATAGAGACCAGTTGTTCTGCCGTTCGGTCGATTTGCATATTAGGGTTTTATTATGTAGGAGTAGAAGCCCAGTGCACGAAATCACGTGGCTCCGCCCTCCCCCCTCCACCCCCCACGTGCCTCGCTGTGCTCACAGCTCTGCCCACCTGCGTTGGTTTTTGGTCGTTACAGCGTTAGGGCCACAGGCCTTTTATAATATGGACTAGAGGCCCGGTGCACAAAAATTTGTGCACTCGGGGGCAGGGGGAGGGGGTTCCCCCAGCCCGGCCTGTGCCCTCTCACAGTCTGGGACCCCTCGGGAGATAACGACCTGCTGACTTAGGCCTGCTCCCGGGTGGCACAGGGCAGGCCCAATCCCTAAGTGCAGCCCCTGGTCAGGCTCAGAGCAGGGCCGATTGGGGAGTTGGGGCGCCGCCCCGTCATGCACAGAGCAGGGTGGATCGGGAGGTTGCGATGCCACCCTCACTCACGCTCAGGGTAGGGCCGATTGGGGGGTTGGGGCACCGCCCCCTGTCACACTCAAGGCAGGGTCGATGGGGAGGTTGCGGCGCCACCCCCTGTCACGCACAGAGCAGGGCCGATCAGGGGGTTGGGGCTCTGCCCCCTGTCACTCACAGAGCAGGGCCCATCAGGGGGTTGGGGCGCTGCCCCCTGTCACTCACAGAGCAGGGCCCATCAGGGGGGTTGGGGCTCCATACCCTGTCACACACAGAGCAGGGTCGATCAGGGGGTTGGGGAGCTCCCCCCTGTCATGCACAGAGCAGGGCCGATCAGGGGGTTGAGGAGCTCCCTCCTGTCACTCACAGAGTAGGGCCGATAGGGGAGTTGGGGCACCGCCCCCTGTCACACACAGAGCAGGGCGGATCAGGGGGTTGGGGCGTTGCACCCTGTCACACTCAGGGCAGGGCCAATGGGGAGGTTATGGCTCTACCCTGTCACACACAGAGCAAGGCCCGTGGAGGAGGGTTGGGGCGCCGCCACTGTCACACTCGGGGCATGACCGATGGAGAGGTTATGGCTCTACCCTGTCACACACAGAGCAGGGCCTGTGTGTGTGTGTGTGTGTGGGGGGGTGGGGGGGGTTGGGGTGCCGCACCCTGTCACACACAGAGCAGGGCCGTTCAGGGGGTTGGTGTGCTGCACCCTGTCAAACACAGAGCCGCAGGGCAATCATGGGATTGGGGAGCTCCCCCCTATCAGGCACAGAGCAGGGCTGATCAGGGGGTTGGGGCGCTTTCCACTGTCACGAACAGAGCAGGGTGGATAGGGAGGTTGTGGCCTCGCCCCCTGTCACACACAGAGCCGCAGGGCGATCAGGGGGTTTGGGTGCTGTCCCCTGTCATGCTGATTCCGGTGCTGGCAGGCATATTACCCTTTTACTATATAGAATAGAGGCCTGGTGCATGGGTGGGGGCTGGCTGGTTTGCCCTGAAGGGTGTTCTGGATCAGGGTGGGGTTCCCCACTGGGGTGCCTGGCCAGTCTGGGTGAGGGGCTGAGGGCTGTTTTCCGGTTGGCGAGTGACTAAAGCTCCCAACCGCTCCTTGTTTTCTTTGCTTTTTTTTTTTTTTTAATTCTGGGCCAGCTTTAGCTCTGAGGCCTCACTGCTGAAAACATCGATACAATGTTTCGGTCCAGCTGGCTTTCAGTCAGGCTGGTTTCTGGGGTTTTGTTTACCTTATTTGCAACATAGTACATAGTTGCTTAGACTTGCAGCTGAGAGTCCGGCAAGTGAGGCGGGGAACGTTGGAGTCCGCAGCAAGCAAGCCTCATGCTTGCTTCAGTTCCTGGCTGCCGGCCGCCATCTTGGCTGACAGTTAATTTGCATATACTCACTGATTAGCCAATGAAAAGGGTAGTGGTCGTACGCTAATTACCATGTTTCTCTTTTATTAGTGTAGATTGTGTGTTCACCACCCAAGACAAGTCTCCTATCACTATTTATGCCCCCTTAACCCTCTTCTACTCTCCCCACCATCCTTCCCCTCTGCTAATCACTATACTGTTGTCTGTGTCTATGACGTTGGCTTTTTTTTTTTTTTTGCTTAATCCCTTCACCTTTTTCAGCTAGCCCTCCCCCCAATACCCCTCCACTCTGACAGCATCAGTCTGTTCTCTGTATCTATGTTTCTATTTTGTTAAGTTACTTTATTCTGTTCATTAGATTCCACATATAAGTGAAATCATATGGTACTTGCCTTTCTCTGACTGTCTTATTTCCCTTAGCATAATACTCTGCAGGTCCCTCCATGCTGTCACAAAAGTTAAGATTTCCTTCCTTTTTCTTCCTTTTTATAGCCAAGTGGTATTCCATTGTGTAAATGTACCACAGCTTTTTTATTCACTCATCTACTGATGGGCACTTGGGCTGCTTCCAAATCTTGGCTATTATAAGTAACGCTGCGATGAGCATAGGGGTGCATATATTTTTTTGAATCAGTGTTTCGGGTTTCTTTGAATATATTCCCAGAAGTAGAATCACTGGGTTCTGAGGCATTTCCATTTTTAATTTTTTGAGGGAGCTCCGTACTGCTTTTCACAGTGGCTTAAGAGTTCATTTTAACAAAACCAATAAAATTATGTTTGTAGTATGAGACTCTTTTCAGCCCTAATGCCAATCTGCATTCCCACCAACAGTGCACCAGGTTTCCCTTTTCTCCACATCCTCACCAACACTTGTTATTTGTTGATTTATTGATGATTGCCATTCTGACAGGTGTGAAGAGATATCTCATTGTAGTTTTAATTTGCATCTCTCTGATGATTAGTGACATTGAGCATTTTTTCATATATCTATTGGCCACCTGTTATGTCCTCATTAGAGAAGCAACTATTCAGGACCTTTGCCCATCTTTTTTTCTTTTTTAATCTCTATTGTTGAAAGTATTACAACAATGTCCCCCTTTTTCCCTCATTGACCCCTTCTAGCCACCACTGCCCCTACTCCAGGCCTTCACCACCCTATTGTCTGTGTCCATGGGTTATGCATCCTTTGCCCACTTTTAAATTGGATTGTGTGGAGGTATTTTTGGTGTTGAGTTGTATAAGCTCTTTATAAATTTTGTACACTCACCCCTTGTCATTTGTATAATTTTAAACATTTTTGTTTTGGTAAAGCAAATATTAACATAATTTGGGGTAGAATGTAAAATTTGCGCATATTTTTAAAATGTTACTGTTTAACAATGATAGAGAATATCTTCTCATTGGGGTTACTTCCAGATTCACACACAGACAAACTGACTGCTTCCTGCAGGTGGTCCTGGGAGCTAAGGCTGAAAAGCACCTGTGCTGAATGCTTATCTGTAGGTTGCAGCTTTGTGTGGCTGTAACTGCTAGGCTTTCCTAGCTGTTTACACAGAGGGAGTACTTGTTCATTAACTATGCCATTTTCCCACAGTATCATTAGTCATACATCTTTCTAAGTAAATGGAATGGACATATTTTACTTGATTTACATCTCAGAAAACTTGCCTGGTACACAGATGGTTCGAGTGGGTGTGGGAAAAAAACGTGTCTCCAGAAAAATATGGAGAATGACTCCAGGAATGAGCTAAAATACTGAAATTATTTGTACAAATATCACCCCCAAGTATATTGAATTCTTAAGAAATTGGATATACAAGAGTAAAACCCACCTTATGCAACCTATTTTCCTCCTGAGAGCATAAACACTCAGAGCCCTTCATGGATCTTCCTGTCATGCTGTGAGGTAGGTAACTATCTCAGAACAAGTATTTTGACACCATCGCAGGAGGGTCTCTATCTCCCTTTACTACCTTCTAGATTAAGGAAAGGTGCAAGCCTACCCCAAAGGGATGTTGAACAAATAAATAATTATGAGTAATGCTTCTAACCTACTTAGAAACCATAAATTCAAGATGTTATGGTCATTTTTATTGTGTACTCACTAATGATGAGTGTTATATGATTACACTACAGTGAGAAATTGTGTATTTTGTCAAAAGTATTCAGTAAGGCAACGATAGAGCCAGAAATTCAATCCAGGACTTCTAACTCCAGACTTTGTCATCATGCTATTTATGTGTTTATAATTTCTTTCTACTTTATTTATAGTTTAAGTACAAGAAAGCTTGACTAATATTCCACAATATTTGAGAAGTATTTATCGAGTGCCTTCTGTGCAGCATTCACTGTGTTAGGCCCTAGGGATTGAATGGTGAGCCAAGACCCCATGCTCACAGGTTTTAATGTGTGGTGGAGCAACGAGGAAAAATAAGCAGCCAATAGTCATATGGGATGACAGCCGTCTTGTTGGAGAAGTAGAGGGGCTACAAAGGCAATAATACATGCACCTAATGCCAGGTTTGAGGAGCCTTTGGAGACTCAGCAAAGTGAACGAGAGGATGGCCGTTGGCACAGGGAGAGGAAAACCGAACAGAGAGAAACTGTCTAGAAAAATGCTATAATGGCCTAGTTGAGGGGCTGTGCCCTAGAGCTAGGGAAGAGACATAATGGGAGTTTTGAGTGATAGTAAGGAGGTAGAATTTGCAGGATTTATTTCTCCCTTATGGAAACATAAGGGAGAAAGAGCAGAGAATGGTCCTTGGTCTATAGGCTGAGGAACAGAGGATGTTAGAGGGAACACTAGAAGAGGCTGGATTTTCTGGACAGGTAGCTGGTTACAGGTGATGAATTTAGTTAGGGACTTACTAACTGAATTTGAGGTGTCTATGGACAGCCAAGGAATGGAGGTTGGGTATGCACATGAAATAGTCAGGAGACAAATGGGAATCTCGAGTCATAGGGCTGTGTGAAGTCACGTAGGGAGACTGTAGGCAGAACAGCCTTCCATTTAAGGGATAGGCAGAGAAAGAGGCAACTACAAAGAGGATTAATAGAAGTGGGAGAATGCTAGCTCTATTCTATACAGGCAAATGTCTCAAAATGATAGACACACACACACTTAACTTCACTGTTTATTGCATCATTAATTGTGCTGTATAAATTGTACATAAATGACCCATAGTAAGAATAAGCTAACGATGGCAATGGCACTGACAGTGCTCACCAATAAGCACAGGGAGTTGTAGAGGTAAGTAGGGAAAACAAGTAATTACTTTAATTGTAAAGGTCTCCAAGGGACCCAATACAAGAAAAAAAAAATCTGTGTTATGCCTAAAAATGACAATCCCTAAGCTTCTCCATAATGTAAATAGTATCATGATTCTGTTTGCCCAAAATATATCATGCATTACAACACAACCATCACAGTGGGTATGTGTGCAGCATAAATAAAGATAAATATTCTGAGAAGTTGATAAGATGATTTCTAGCTAAGAGAGACCAGATGGGGAAATAGCATAATAGAATGCAAAAATATTTAGGTAAAAGAATAACTTTAGTTTAACAGCAGGAAAGGAATTAAGAGAAAGAAAATTTACTACTAAATCATTCCACATTGTAGTAGATGGTATCTGTCTGAAGAGAAAAAAGCAACTATATGAAGTTCTAAATAGCTAAAGAAATCCTTTGAAAAACCATAATATGAGCATTTGAGCCTATGAAAATCAGAATTTATAATTGACTGAAAAAGATCACCTTGGGGAAGTACTATTTATGAAAAAAACCTAGCTTCCTGTAGTTGAATGTAATACTGGCTCAGAAAGTTAGTCTTTCTTTTTTATAGGTACTCCAAGTTCTATTCTATTGTCTTCTATTACAAATGTTAACCCTACTCACTCCAGGAATTATCCTTTTACATGTAAATGACAAGTGTGAATTTTCAAATTATTTAGAAGAGAAAGAGAACAATGTAATCTCTGCATTGACAAATGACATTAAATACATTAAATACTGTAGCTACTTGAATGCTAAGTAAAGACAAACTACAAAGGATCTGCGAATAAGCAGAAGGATGGCAGATAAACTTCAACACTGGCAAGTGTGAAATATAAGAAAAATTGCCTGAACCACAGGTACTGAGAAAGGCTCTAGCTGTCATATACAACCTAAGAAGGGGTCCCAGGGAGTCATTGCAGTGTTTCCTAAAGACATAGAGCTAAGAAAGGCCAACAGAAGATGAAAAGAAGTCAGATTCCTGAAGAAGCATGATCCTGAGGGAACCAGAGTAGACACAGAATACAGGAAAGAAATATAAAATAGTTTAGCAGTCTTGGAGATTATTCAAAAATAAAACTGTATCAACTTTATTTATATAAACTTTGCTAGCATTGGACCAGAGCTGTTCTCTCTTTTAGAACATCAAGAGAACAGTCCTGTCTGAGGATTTCTTAGTAATAATAAAGATAAATAATGAGGACAATGGTAATAATAGTGATCAACATTAATGTTATCATTGTGATTAGTTTATTAATATTACTAATGGGAAGAGAGCAAAGGGAAGGCCAGACATTATAGGCGTGGTCACCTGGCAGCTTCACCAGGAAGCTACAGCTTCATGCGCTCCAGGGAACCACTGGTCCATTCCCTGCAGATCACTGGGGAAGAGACTGAACAAAGGGGGAGATAGGCGCATGCACAGTGCAGTTGGGGTGACCCAGGAAGGTGCCTGTCTGCCAGTCTAGCCTGGGAAACAATGCATTGGCTGGGGGTGGACCCCATCGGAAGCGCACAAAATCTTGGAAAGTTAAAATCCACAGACAAAGGGTACCCTCTCTCTTGCTCACTCTTGTTCTCTCTTGCTCAGGAACTGCATTAGCCCATGCGCTCGCTTGCTCTGTCTCATTGTCTTGCAGCCTTCAGCAGCTGCATGGCACATGGCCGTGCAGACCCCACATGAAATGGACTGCAGCTGGGAACACAAGCTAAGCTAGCCAGATGCTGGACTGGACTGGACTTGAATATGGAGCAGAAATTCCGGGCAGTGGCCTTCATTCTGGCCCTGCTGAAGACAGGAATGGACTTCTTCCATGGCGAGGCGGACAGAGATGGGACCTTGGAAGGGAGCCCCCTTAATTTTACATCATCAATAAAGCTTCCCATGAAACCTCATCTTCCCATGGATGCCTCAGGAAATTATTTTCCTCACAGCACCTCAAGAACTCCACTTCCACTGATAACATTCATATGATACAGATGATGTGCCAGGTATTAGTCTAAGAATTTTGTAAATGTTAATTTTTTAAAATACATTTTTAAAATTGATTTCAGACAGGAAGGAAGAGGGAGAGAGAGACAGAAACATCAATGATGAGAGAGAATCATTGATCGGCTGCCTCCTGCATGACCCCCTCCCACCCCACCCCCGGGGTATGAGCCCACAACCCGGGCATGTACCCTGATGGGAATCAACCATGAACTCCTGGTTTACAGGTCGATGTTCAACTGACTCACACTGGCCAGGCTAAACATTAACTTTTTAAAATTCTCACAACCACCACCTGATGAATGAAGAATTTGAGGCATGAAGAGGTTAAGGGTTTTGCCCATCTAACTGTAAATAGGAAAGCCAAGATTTACATCTGGACCATCTTCTTTGAGTTTGCCCTCTTAGCCATTATACTTTCCATATATCCAGTCTCTGAATTTCATTCCCATTTATTCAAGAAAAATTTAATAGGATCCTAACACAAACAAGACAATACTTGAATATAGAGATTAGAAAGCCTTATTTCAGGCTTGATGGAGTTCAAAGTCTAACCAAGAAAGGCAGACATTAAACAAGCAATTACACTGTTGCTGAGATCTCTTTTGATATATTTATCTAGGTTTTTTTCTCTTTTTTTTTTCCATTTCCTGTGCCATCCCACCAAGCTCTGGCCATCTGATATTACCTCAGAAAATGTATGAGGAGGCAAGATAGGAAACAGACTTGTCCACCAACATTTCTAGAAATCAAGAATATCTAGGAAGAAACTCCCACAAACTGGAAGAGAGGAAGGAGATCTGTGGTCCACAAGAGCAGTAGGGGCTTAGCCCAGCTTCCCAGAAGCACTTCCAGGAAGGCAACAATACCTTTATAAAGAAAATGGGCCCAGCCAGTGTGGTGCAGTGGCTGAGCGTTGACCTATGAACCAGGAGGTCACAGTTCAATTCCCAGACAGGGGATATGCCTGGGTTGCGGGGCTCGATCCCCAATGTGGGGAAGGCAGGAGACAGCCAATCAATGATTCTCATCATTGATGTCTCTCTCTCTCTCTCTCTCTCTCTCTCTCTCTCTCTCTCTCTCTTTCTCTCCCTCTCCCTCGCCCTTCCTCTCTGAAATCAATAAAATATATATTTTTAAAAAGTGGTATGTGACATACCTAGATGTATGGGATCAGAGGAAGCCTTGCAAAAGATTCCCCAGTCCGAAGGATGGCTCAGACATTGCAGAAAGTTTCCTGTGCCCCAAGATGCAGGAATGACACCCTATATCCGAAGGGCCATGCACGTCAGTTAAGGCACGCTGTGTGGCCCGCCAACTGAAGACCGGGACCTATTTCCAACCCCGGATCGTTCAATACTATAAGACTCCCAGACGTGTGAAGCAGGCCTAAAGGTGGAGGACAGTGTAGAGATCCCAAGAAGACTGATGTTTTTTATGTTTATTTTTATCAGCTCAGAAGAATGGAGGCTCAGGTTCAGAAATCAAATTTTTACAGAAAATTAAGTCCAAATATTTATTACTGACCTGAGTTATTGGATTGAGACTCATACCCCAAAAGTAAATATGGTGACTATTAACATAACAAAAGATATGCGAGTGCACAGAAAGGAAAGCTAACCCAGGCCCACTGGTCAGGGAGGTCTTCCCCCAGGAAGTGTTATCTAAGTGGAGACCTACAGAACGGGGTAGCCCTGTAGGCCCTTAGTACCTGGCCACTCTCAAAGGGGAGGGACATGTTGCCTTCTTGATAGTCCTCTCAGGTTGAAGACTGAAACCAAAGAGAAAATACAGTTTCCTTTTCCAAAGTAATCCTAAATCTGTACTTGGAACACAGAGTCTGTCTTTTTCTGGGTACTCCCTTGAGATCTTTATCCTATTCTCCATGTGGGGACGTTTAGGATCTGGGCAATGGCAATGACCACAGGGTGTAAGGTCCCTTGTGGGTGGTCAGATTGATGAGATCAAGAGAGATATTAACTAACACATTCATTCATTCATGTAACCAACGTCTTGTAATTACATGTTCACACCAAATACCCTGAAAAAGCTGAATGGGTTTAAATCCAGTTGGGTGGGGAAGTTAGCACATGACTAACAATTCAAATGGAAAATATACTAAATTAGTGCTGTAATTAGAGGGCAGGCAGTATTCTATTTAAGCACATTCTTTCCTTTCCGTTTTTATTGAATTTATTGGGGTGGCACTGGTAAACAAAAGTATACACGTTTCAGATGCACGATTCTACAACAATCATCTGTACACTGTATTGTGTGTTCACCACCCCAGGTCAAGTCTCTGTCCATCACCATATATCCCCGTTATCCCCTCTTCCACCTTCCCCACTCCAACCCCCCACCCCCCAGCAATCACCATACTGTTGTTGTGTTCATGAGTTTTTTCTTTTATTTTCTTTTTTGCTCAATCCCTCCAATCCCTCCACCCAGCCCCCTCCTTTCCCAACAGCTGTCAGCCTGCTCTCTATCTATGAGTCAGCCTGCTGTCACTATTTTGCTTGTTAGTGCATTAGATTCCATTAAAGGCCCTTGTCTTTCTCTGACTGGTTTATTTAAGCATATTCTGACTAGGGCATGGGTAAGGCTCCTATAAAGGTGGGATTCCAGTCAGGAGAGTAAGGATAATAGGATGATAGTATCTGACATGGGTTGCGGTCTTGAGACAAGGTACTCCAGTTTGAAGTGCAGTGAGCAAAGATGTGGGAGGTACACTCTGGGGTTGCTGGTAAGTTGAGTTTGATTGGAGTGAAGCACTTACTTTTTAGGGAAGAACCTGGAAAAGTCAACAGGATATAACTTTTGAAATGTCTTTAAAGAAGCTTAAAGGGAAGTAGTGGGAAGCCAAAAAGATACACAATGAAGGTGCCATGGCATAAGTGGGTATCGGGAAGACAACCCGGGCAAAATTCTGAAGAATAGATTAAAAATGAAGATACAGTCCTTGATTCCGTTTCTGTAATTCTAAAATCTCCTAAATAAAATGTTTTCATAAGTCTAAACTAAAGGTTTTTTAAGTTTGCAACAAACTCAGTTGGTGGCAAAGATGGATTTGAACAGATGTGAGGCCATTTATGGTCACTAATATTCCTTCTTAGTGTGAACACACATGTGTTTCACTGCAGAAATTGATGGCTTGAGCTTCAGGTCTCTGAGTGTGTCCGACAATCAGCAGTGTACGAACAATATTAACTTTCTAATGCCTAAAACTTTATATTCTGAAACACATTTGACTCTGAGGGTTTCAGGAAAGGGTTGTTAGCTTGTTTCAAAGTTGACAATAAAGATTCTGTTAACAGAATTAGAGATTATAGAAAGAGTAGTTAAGATTTGAAGTTAAAGCATTTAACTTAGTTTCGAATGAAACTTGTTAATATAGGCTAGTCTAGCAAATGCCTTGTCTACATAGATGGCAATCTGAATTATACATTATAATTTTACATAAGTTTACAGTAATTAAAAATAAATTTGCTTTTATAATTTCAAGTTATGTTTTAATCAGAACTATCCTGATCAATTGTTATCAAGTATACGTCTTTTAATTGACTGCTTTAATGAATAAATCAGTACATTGTAATTAGCATATGTTTTGCAAGTAAATGCAAACACAGAACGGTGAAAATTTTGTTCTTTTAGAAATTTTTTAAAAAGCCCTCCTCTAGAAGTCTTGTTTAGAAGATCAATTTGACTACCAATCACTGCATAATAATTTGCTTACGTGCCTCCCTTTACAAATATAAATAATGCAAAAGGAAACTTTAATTCCATTCCATCTAAATCTTATGCAATTTGCATTTGAAATACAAATTATAAATTATGGGCCGCAAACTACTAGCCTTTCTAATTTTTCAGTACTCGTCCCTCTGAGATGGCACAGTATCACAACAGTGTACCACACAATACTATTCTGTATCTGCTTTCCATGAAACCGAGGCTGCTTTTTAGTTGAGGTTGCCAGGTCAAAGCTCACCTCAACCTGAATGTATCCTATCCATTTTCTGAAAGGAAACAGTCTACCTTTGAGAGAATAGGCACAGCAGGATTAGGAAAGAACAGTGCCAGGAAAATAGGGGATTTGTTAGCTGACAGGGCACTTTATATTGAAGAAAAAATAGGCATTTGTCCAGAAGCCTGTGAGAAAAATTCAACTTTTTTGCATTCTTCATTCTGGGAGAGAAAGCAAAAGTGTCCTGTTGTTCTCTAGAAACTATTTAGTTCTGGCTTCCTGGGTATTTGCTGAACTTCCTTTGTATGGTATTAGATTGAGTTGACTCTACAATTCCTTGGGCATGCTCCCTGGATGGCAGCCTCTTTTCTTCTTCCAACAGAAGGGGTAGATGGCTGGAAGCCAGCCTGTAAAAGAGCTGGCGAGAGTCCCATGGGGCTCAGCTGTAACGGGTGCACAGTTATCCTTGTATTTCCTATGTCACATCCCAAGTTCACCCTCCTCCATAAATAAATGTGACCCCTCAGCAAATGCCCGACAGCCCTCTGCAACAGTGGAACTCTTCAATGACCTCCACAACACCCAGAAATGGAGTGCTTGGAAGAGTGCACTGGAGACTGATGTTGCTTGGTAGTACTACTCTAGGAGCCTTCCTCCACTACTTACCTGGTCCTATTCTCCAACACTGTATCCCCCTTTGATCTTTACCCTAAAGTTTTAGTGTTTTCTCAGTCAATTCAATTACACAAATCTAACATAGCCTGTGACTTGAAAACCTCCCTGAAATTTGCATGTTTCTATAAGGGACTAAATTTTGATTGTAATTTAGGACATGCTTGAATGCTCTATAATTACCTTTATATTTGATGTCACTTGTGTATATAGTGGACCAGACAGGTGGTCAAGATATGGAAGTAATCTAGGTGTCCATCAATAGATACATGGGTAAAGATGTGACATATATATAATGGAATATTACTCAGCAATAAAAAAGAATGAAATCTTTCCTTTTGTGACAACATAGATGAACCTAGAGGGTATTTGCTAAGTGAAATAAGTCAGACAGAAAAAGACAAATGCTGTATGACTACTTATATGTGGAATTTAAAAAACAAAACAAATGAACAAACAAAATAAAGCAGAAACAAATTCACAGAAAGAACAAACTGATGGTTGCCAGAAACTGAGAGGGGTGGAGGGATGGGTGAGAAAGGTGAAGGGAAATGAGAGATAACAAACTTCTAGCTATAAAATAAAGAAGTCAGGGGTATGGAATGTACAGCACAGGGGATATAGTCAATAATATTGTAATAACTCTGCATGGTGACAGATGGTTAATAGACTTATTATGGTGATGACATTGTAAGGTATGTAACTGCAGAATCACTTTGTTGTACAACTGAAAGTAATATAACATTGTATGTCAACTCTACTTTAATTTAAAAAATAATAAGTGAGCAAGAGAAATTAAAAAAACAAGATTTCATCTGAAATTGCCAGTATTAAAATGTTAGCAACTAATTTGGGCAAGCCAAATAAAGTTTAGCTACTATCAGATTCTGGTCCACAGGCTACCACTTTGTAGTCTCTAATCTGCCTCATGAGAAATATTAATGCAAAACACAGAGGGAAGACTGCATAAAATAATGTACCAATTTCAAAAGAAAGGAAAAATAAAGGTAATGAATTCCCTTCCCCTTCTTCAACCAAGGTCATTACTCTCCACCCTAAAAAGAAATTCCATATAAGTTGTGACAGTTTCTCAAACTACAACCCTGTTGGCACATGCCATTTCATTGGACATGTTCTAAAAATCTCGAGTTGTTATAACAGTTACTATATAAAATCATGGGCAGATATCATGACTCAAACTTTGCATTCTTCCCTGACACATTTTATTACAACTACATGGCTCCGAAGTGGGAGTAATACCACAGACCAGTGTAGAGTTACAGCTTTAACATTCAACATTATACTGGTGACATGGCAAGCTTTTCCCATTTTTATTTTGTTTGACTTTTCTGCCTAAAAATATAAAATGAAGGGTGAAGTTGTAAACTCTACATTAATTTTATGAACAAATCCAAAATGTCTAATAGTTACCTTCTTCCTATAACTCCTCAAAGTTCATTTCCTTTTCCAATATTATTGAAAAATTGTGAATGACTATTAAACAAACAGTTGTAAGACTGAAAATTAATTTTGTATTGAGTAAAAAAGGCAACAAAAAATAGAATGGCCGTATCATGCTATATTTTAACACTGGAAGATTCTCCTGAAACTTTAATTTGTCAAAGCAGAAATAATATATATTTATCTATACCAGAAAATAAAAGTACTGTGTGAGGGTTGAGGTTTAAACATAATAGTTAACTACTAGGCAGAAAAAGAATAACACATTAGTAAAAAGTAAAATATTCCTTACTATTATTTTCATCATCAAAATTATATTGATTATCATATGGCTTATAAATTCTTTTAACAACAGAGACATAATTTCAAAGAAATTTTAAAACGTCAATAGAAATGGCTGAATTGTAGCTAGCAGTTTTTACCATTGATGGATATCAGCCATTATAATGAAGACAAGGTAATTTCTGATTTCCAATACATCTGATAAAATTATGCTAATGATTCACAATCTTTCCAATGTTAACCTTATCAAAGAACTGTTCAGTAGGATAAAAATACATTGAGAGTAAAGAAGAATCAAGACTGAAAAATTACAAGGTGCTGCTATGATGCAATCAATGCAAGAAATATGTTTGAGTCCCTTCCATATGAAAAAGAGAATTCCTAAAAGAAAATTCTAGTTCTGACATTCTAGGAACTTCTGACTTCCTCTAATACTAAGAAATATAAAGAAACTAGAGGCTCGGTGCCCGAAAATTTGTGCAATGGAGGGGGGTCCCTCAGCCCGGGCTGCCCTCTCTCACAGTCTGGAAGCCCTCAGGGGATGTCCTACTGACGGCTTAGGCCTGCTCCCCACTGGGCCTAAGGTGCAGTCTGGCCTCCCTCTGTGGGAGGTGACCAGGAAATCAGGGGAAGGCACTGCCCCCATCACCCGCTGCTGCTGCCACTGCCGGCCACCAGCCCTCCTCAGCTCTCACAGCCGCCACGACTGCTGGCCCTCCTTGGCCCTAGCAGCTGTCATGGCTTTGTCCAGAAGGATGTTTGGAAGACATCCGGTCTAATTAGCATGTTACCCTTTTATTAGTATAGATAAGATGGCTAAGAAATAGCAACTGAATTCTGAACTAAGTCTTAAACTTTTCTCTGATATTCAAGTCAAGGCAAGTATTTGTCCCTTAAGGATTATTGTATAAAAGCTCAGTCAATGGGCTCTCCTGGAAGTCAGAGCCAGTGTTGATATGAGGATCAAGAACTGCCACCATTAGCATTTCCATCGTAAAAGAACACAGAAATGGTGTTCCTTGCAGGCTAAGTGAACAAAATAAACTGATGAACAAAATAGATCCAGAAACACAGAAGCATGAAACAGACTGACAAATCTCAGAGGGAAGGGGGAGGGGGCAGGAGAAGATTAACCAAAGAACTTATATGTATACTAGAGGCCTGGTGCATGAAAATTCATGCACTCAGGGGGGTCCCTCAGCCCAGCCTGTGCCCTCTCGAAGTCCAGAACCCCTCGGGGGATGTCAGCTTAGGCCCACTCCCAGGGGATTGGGTCTAAGCCGGCAGTCAGAAATCCCTCTGGCAGCCTGGGAGCCCTCAAAGAATGTCCAACTGATGGCTTAGGCCTGCTGCCCATGGGGAGCAGGCCTAAGCCGCAGTCAGACATCCTTAGCACTGCCAAGGAGGTGGGAGAGGCTCCCACCACCACTGCTGCACTCCCAACCATCAGCCCGGCTTGTGGCTAAGCAGAGTTCTCCCTGTGGGATTGCATTGACCACCAGGGGCCAGCTCCTGCATTGAGTGTCTGCACCCTGGTGGTCAGTGCACATCATAGCGACTGGTCATTCCCGGTCATTCCGCAGTTAGGGTCAATTTGCATATTACCCTTTTATTATATGTATTAGAGGCTTGGTGCACGAATTCATGCATGGGTGGGTGGCCTATGGGGATTGGGCCAAAACCCACAGTCCAATGCTGACTGCAGTTCCTACCTGACACTCCCGCTCATCTTGGCCCCACTGCACCTGCCGTGGGCTTGCGCCCAATCAGTCCCGTTCTGGAGAGGCTCACACCACAGCAGCACTTGCCAGCCGTGAGCTATGTGTCTGGTGCCCTCCTGAGGGGGGTGGCCTGTGGGTTCAGGCTGAAATTGGCTCTCCAACATCCCCTGAGGGATCCCAGATTTCGAGAGGGCACAGGCCAGGACTAGGGACCCCACGAGTGCATGATCAGGGCCAGGGAGGGGCTTCGGGAGGGCTCCAGGGCATGTCCAGTCCATTTCGCTCAGTCCTGATTGGCCAGACCCCAGCAGCAAGCTAATCTACTGGTTAGAACATCTGCCCCCTGGTGGTCAGTGCATGTCATAGCGACTGGTCGACCGGTTGTCTTGCCCCTGGTGGTCAGTGCACGTCATAGTGAGCAGCTGAGTGGCCTTAGCATATAATTAGCATATTACCCTTTGATTAGTTGAATAGTCAAACGGTCACTGGTCAACCAGACACTTAGCATATTAGACTTTTATTATATAGAATATATGCATAACCCATCTTGTGCTAAAAGCCGGGGGCAGAGGATGGGGAGCAGGCACTGGTGCTGGGTGGAGAGGGTCAATTGAGGAAAAAAGAGGACATCTGTAATACTTTCAACAATAAAGATAATTTTTTTAAAAAAAAAGGCGGGAAGAAAATATTGAAAAAAAGAAAGAATAAAAATTAGGCATTAAATTATTAAAAGTTAATTTACATTCTCTTTAAACAATTCTAAAAGCCTTACTGTATAGAAAAATGCTTTTTTAAAAACAGGGAAGATGTGTCAGTTTAATCCAAATAAACTTCCCATGTTGCTTTGAATATTTGCCTATCTTTTCTTAATAGGAATTAGAGTATAAATAAAAGTAGGTTAACATTTGTATACGTTATTAACTGGTATATGTTAATAATAATTTATACTCATGGAGAACTCTGTTTCGTAAAGATAATGTAGGCAAATAAAATTTTGCATAAATATACATATGTATGTATATACATTTGTGTATATAAAATATCTCTATAGATAGAATAATTCCTGTTAATAAATTAATATATATGCAAACACCTACATACAGAATAAGATACAGTATAATAATATAAATGGTTGGTTGTGAGAAAAGGCAAGTGTTTGATAATTTTTAATATGGGAAACAACTTGTAAACCTTGAACAGGACAAAGTGACAAAGTATGACAGCATATGCAACTTGACACTGGGCATGTTTTAGCAGATTCTCTGCTGTGTTCGGGGTTTGGGCATGGCTCCCTCAGTCACATCCTTCATTCCACACTCCCTACTTCACCAGGGGAAGAATGTCCCTTCTCCCATCCCGGAAACCTCACACAGTGATGACCTCCTCTAAGTCTTAATGGGGTCAAGACTTGGGTGAGATATTTCAAGGTTGGGCCAAAATTTTAATAGTTTAGAAAAATAGATTAACTCAATGTCTAAAAATAGGCCTGAAAAAAGGCTCACGGAGTAAAGATATTTTAAAAAGCAATTGAAAGTTTTCTTAATTAAAAATTTGATGGTGTCTTCTTTATCTTTTTCTTCACCTGCCAGTAAACTCAGAATGTTCAGCTGGCACGTTCTACTGAAGACATGGCGAATGGGGCAGCAATTACCACCTGTTGTTCCCTTGAACTTCCTATGGTTATAGTTTGTTCCTGCTATTTAACATCACACAGGCTTCAAGCCAAAACAACACTGCCATTAGCCACTCCCAATTCTCTCTCCTCTTGCTTGCTCACCATCATTTCTCCATCTTAACTCTAATGAATTCAATTAGGCCTGTAGCTAACTAAAGTTCCTGTCCTGGAAAGAATGTCCTATGTCACTAGTTCCTTGATGCATTGAATGCTACATTGGAGGGTTTTTATATCATCTTTTCCATCACTAAGGCTTCTTTATCTACAGATTCATGCTAAACTCCCAAGCTAATAGCATGATAAGAATGCCCATAAGTTTTCTTGGCATATGGAACTATGAAAACAATAGTGTTACATTATTACTTTTATCATTATTATTATAACTATTATTTTTGTGTGGGTTAAATCATTCAAAAGTTTATTTGTGCTAGTAAGGAATTCTCTTAACATCAACATTTCTCAAACAAAATTTAACTGACTTCTGAGAGATGAGAAACAAAGCTTCCTGCTCCCTTCAAAGTTGCTATAGAATTGCATTGGAAGTAGGATCTCCCAACCAACATCCTTTCCCTACAAAGCCAGTCCTGTTTGCCACTTGTGATTTACAGGCTGTGTCTGCTCTGAGGAGCTGCTGGACACATTAGTGTGGCTATGCTTATGAAAGGACGCTGCTGTCTGGCATAAATGACTTTCCAGAGACCCATCTCATTCAGAACTGCAGGAACTGTTCTCCCTGAACACGATCTGTCAGTGCATAAGCCATTATTTCACCCGTTCTGAAGGGAAGGATCAAAAATACGGTCTTGCAGTCTAGTCCCTTCTGCAAACCTTGATGCACCATTAAAAATCTGCCGTCTCATACTTTTTTTAAATTTCTATTTGGTTAATCCACTTCATTAACATTTTTGTTGCAACTATAACTCTGCTTTTGGGAATGATGGAAAAAGAATGGTGGTAATTATGTTGGATTTTGTTCATGTAAATTACTTATACATTGCTGTACTTCCTATTTCCAATATGCTCATTATTTATAGATATTACCAACAATATAGTATGTTCGATTTTTTTGGTCCACTTCACATACAGCTTTTAATATATTTATCTAAAGGCTTACTTTCTCTTCCTAATATAATATTGAAAGTCATCAATATCAAATCTATCTTTCCCTCCACATTTTATAATATGCTTCATTTGTAAGAATTAATGCAAATCATAGCTCCACATTATATGGGTTAATAAATGTAAGACTTGTGTTTTAATTCAAGAGAAAATTAACATGCTTAACTATATGACAAAAAGAATAAAATCATTTGTATAGTTTTGTGTTTGAGAGATCATTAATGTATCAAGGTATTCTTTAAATTATTTAGAAAATATTTTACAGAGAGCACTTGTAAAAATCAAACAAAAGAAATATAAATGAATAATATTAAATAATATTTCACCTGAAATCTTTCATTCCACTCATTTCCAAAAAAAAAAAAGTGAAACGGTGCACATTATCCTGAAAAGACTGTAAAGTATATGTCCAGATATATCAATCATGTAAAAAAGTAAAAAAAGGAGAATATTGCAGTTGATATAAGCAAAAGTGTGGGCAAATGAAATCTTTCTTTTACTTTATAAAATAGAATTAATAGTTATTTTATTATGAAGATTACTGCATTAAAAACACTGAAAGAAAATCTAATAGTTATTTAAACTGGTTGGCATCATTCTCTAGAATGTCTTGTCAGACATGCTTATGACTGGATTTGGGTTTTATTCTAATGCATTTGCAGTCAGTAAAAGAATTTTCAGTTAAGGGCTCGAATCTCAGGCTTTCTACTATTTTGTTATGGAAAGTGCTTACAAGTTGTTGTGTGGAGCAAAATCTTCACTTTTACTTCCAAATATTTTGTATGAAAGTTTACCACACTGTATTAATATACTTACAGGTTTACTTATATAATCTTTTACATTAAACAAAAATGCACAAGATTTAAAATCATGTGAAATAGGCAGAATGTATTTCTCAACCTTTCCAAAATCCTCTTTTCCCTTTTCTTCTTGATCAGCTCAATTATACAACCAATAACTGAGATATAATTTACAACACTGAATTCCAAGGGAAATATTGTCTACACATCAGCAATTGTTTGCAAAGATCATTTATTTTTTTAAATTGACCCACATTGGGACAAATTTACAAATGTTATTGGGTTCAGTTCAATATACCAGCTCTTCATGCTTTGAAGTGTGACAGAGAACACTCCATGGAGAACTCTAATTATAAAATATAACAAGAACGTTTGCAATTTTTAACAAGCTTGCTGTTTCCATGCCAACTTCTTCTGAATCTGGAAAGCATTAAAATAATTTTCTCACAACTTATTTCTTTCCATTGTGTTATATCAGTCCTCTTTTCACAGGCAATACATTCAGTACCAAATGAGTAGGGTATTCATTAGGGCTAGAGAAAGGCAAGGGTTAAGTAAATAAGAACATCAAATTAATATCCAGGCCTAAATGCTTTAGCAGAGCCAAAGAATCTGTTTAATCATTCAAGTCAACAAAGGTTAAGATAATAAAATAAACTTCTAAATGCTTTCCTTTTTGGAACTTAATCCGTCTTGCTGAAGATGTTTTTAAGATGCTATCAGTTTTGTGTAGTCCCAGCTGTTATGAAAATTTACTTGAATACACTGGGAAGAGAAAAGAATTTTATGAAAATAGTTAAGCAGAGCTCCTGGGTGGCTTATTGAAACTGTGAGAGCCTAGGACTCATTTAAAACCAGCTGTTGGCTGATGATGTTGAGACTAATACCTACTAAATCTCTTCTTTATCAGGGCTCTGTGTTATTTGGCAATGTGATGGAAACCAACTGATTAGATAAATATATAGTCAAAAGATAACTTCATCGCCCTGACCGGTTTGGCTCAGTGGATAGAGCATCGGCCTGCGGATTCAAGGGTCCTGGGTTCGATTCCAGGATTCCAGTCAAGGGCATGTACCTGGGTTGCAGGCATATCCCCAGTGGGGAGTGTGCAGGAGGCAGCTGATTGATGTTTCTCTCTCATCGATGTTTCTAACTCCCTATCTCTCTCCCTTCCTCTCTGTAAAAAAAATCAATAAAATATATATTTTTAAAAAAAGATAACTTCATGATGTTTGTTCATTTTATTGCCTAAGTTTGATTAGTAATTTTTCTTTGTTGTTGTTAATCCTCACCTGAGGATATTTTCCCTTTGATTTTCAGAGAGAGTGGAAGTGAGGAGGAGAGACAGAGAGAGAAATATCAATGTGACAGAGACACATCAGTTGGTTGCCTCCTGCAGGCACCCTGACCAGGGTCAGGGGTCGAGCCTGCAACTAAGGTACATGCCCTTGACTGGAATCGAACCTGGGACCCTTCAGTCCAAGGGCTGATACTCTAGCACTAAGCCAAACTGGCTAGGGCTTGATTAGTAAATTTGCCACAACTTCAGAACAACATAATACCCTAATCTAAAAAAACAAAACAGTATTAAACATTAAAATAGTTTTGCTTATTTTTAAGGCTACGTTTTTACATCACTAAGATACAGAAAAAGAAAATGAGCCATTAACACAAAGCCCTGGGTACGATTATGACTCCAAGGCTGTGTCTCATGATGAGGGCAGAGGTCCTTATGAACTGGGCAAGCAACAAACCCTCTTTAGTCATGAAGAGAAATAGTGGAAACAGCAGTAGGTGCCAACAACAATGGGAAAAATCCTTAAAAGCCTTTTATACTTGACATTCAGGTTCTGTTATTGATCAATAAAAGTAATTCAATCTTTTGAAGAGAGGCTCAACTAAAAGCAAAATCAACAAAATTTCTTGCAAAACATGCAAACGCAGCTTTATGAAAAGCAGAAAATAGACTGCCTTCATCTGGTTATCTTAAGAAAAAAATCACTAATTAGCAAATATGCCCGGATCTTGATTTATACAATTTTCAAACTGGTGCCATCATGCTGAGTAGAAGCATGATTGTATTATAACAAGGTAACTGGGCTTCCTTATGTACCTCAGATAAGGGTCAGCATTGCCCTTCCTCCCTAGAACCTGTCTAGATATTACTATGGAGCATTCATTCATTCGTTTTTAGAAGGGTTGACAGTGTATGGGTTTTAAAGACTGAGATTATCATGACTGCAAAGGAAAAAGATGCACCTGTTTGCATTTGTGTTGCTCGGCTTTGCCATCTGATTCACAGAGGCACGGGATCTTAAAGTTGAAAAGGTTCTAGCCGCCTATGGAGGCAGCTTGGCATTGTGGAAAGAAAACAGATCTTGAAATCTGGGTTTGAGTTCCAGCATTGTCTTCTGGTAGATCTGTGTGAAAGAATATGGACAACACTTGTTTGAGCTCAACCCTCATCAGAAAAATAAGTCATGTTAATATTTGTGCTACTAACTCACATAGTTATGTTTGAGAATAAATGAGAGAATATATAAAAAATGTAATCTGTGCCCTGGCCAGTGTGGCTCAGTTGGTTGGAGCATCATTCCATACAGAAGGGTTGCAGGTTCAATTCCAAGTCAGGGCACATACCTAGGTTATGGGTTCAATCCCTGGTTGGGGAGCATATGGCAAGCCAACCTATCGATGTTTCTCACATTGATGTTTCTCTCTGTCTCTGTCTCTCTCTCCCTTCCCATCTCTCTCTAAAAAAAGCAAACAAAAAGATGTAATCTGTAAATTCCTAGGCTCAAATCCTGACTGTGCTGCTGGCTGGCACTGCTATCTTGAAAAAAAATGTTTAAACTTCTAAATCTTGATTTCCTCATCTATTAAATGGAAATCATAAAAGTATTTCATAAGGCTACTGAAATAAGATTTCTTCATAGAGTATTTGACATACTTTAAGAAGAAATCAATAGCCCTTGCTGGTGTGGCTCAGTTGGTTGGGAATTGTTCCGTATGCCGAAAGGTTACTGGTTCAATTCCTGGTAGGGAGTGTGCAGGAGGCAGCCCATCCATGTTACACTCTCACATTGATGCTTCTCTGTTCTCCCTTCCTCTCTCTCTAAAAATCAATAAAGTATTCTTTAAAAAATAACTCAATGAAGTTATTTATCATCACTATTGTTATCATTTAAGTCACAGATATATTTGTACTGTTTCACATTGAGGTTGATGATTACAGTGACTGCCTTATGATAGGGGGGCAGCCTAATCCACTGGGAACAGCACACTAGAGGCTGAGAGAGCTGAGTTTGAAGCCCACTTTTACCACCTACACATTATGTGAACTTGACCAAGTTACTTTACCCCAGATTCCGCATGTGAAATATGGGGAGAATAATCAGCTATGACCTGATGAGAACTTACTATAATTTTTTTCATGTTATTTTACTTAATTCTTATCATAACCATAGAGAACAGATAGTGATGGAGTTAGAATTTTATCCCTGTCCAGCCTGAACCCAGCCCATATGGATATAATTTCACTGTACTGTAATCACTTTTCCGGTTTTTCTTCCCTGATACCCTACCTTGCTGAACTGAGTAAAGCTGAGAGATGATGTGGGAAACTTCCTAGAAAGGTAGGTGTTCAGCAAATTGTAATACTCTGAGTAATTAGCAGTTATAATTATTACGTGAGGTATTATGTCCTAGTCCACTGGGCATTCAGCCTAGGAATGCTTCTACAACTTCCTTACAATCTCTGCTTGAATACAGTGCAAAACCATAGCCTCAAAACTCTGTCATACAAACCTATGAAGATGAAATAAATGAAAAATGAGTATGGGCATGGTGACTGCCAGCACAGGAAAAGCACCATACTGACGATGTAGTCTAAAGGCATAACTGCTAAAGCACAGTGTTTCACTGCAAAATGAACTGACGATTAATGGCAAATCCATAATGACATCTCACCAAGAAGCAAGGAGGGAAGTGCAATTCTAATGTCAGGATGCATTCATATGTGGAAATCTAACATTCAGTGTCTTCTAGAATAAAACCAAATGCTATCTATGGTTGTTATATTATACCTAAAATTGTAAGCTCAAAATTGGTTCAATGAATACTGACAGAAAGCTCATGCCAAAAAAGTCTGCCCACGCATTTCTGCACTAAATCATACGCCAACAACAGTATTCAAAGACAGTCAACTTTCCTACCATTTACCTTGTAACTTCTTACAATCTTTCACTTTCACTACTTAGCAAAATGCACTCCCTTAATATTCCCATAATCCCAGAATACCAAATCCCAAAGCTTTTTATAGAGCTCATCCTTGCGGTTTTCTTTTTATTAAGAACATTTTTTGTCCCCCTTACCCCGCTTTAAGTAGTTCTTCCTTTAGTGCTCCAACGTGGCAGGGCTCTGGTTTCTTGTTCAGTGCTTACTCTCTTTTGCTGATGCCCTTCCTTGTCCCACCCATTAAATGTGGATATTCCTAAAGTGGTTCTTGCTTGACTCTTTCATCCTACAGTTTCCATGCTCACTGTGTGATAGTTCACCTATGTAACCTTTATGTCCAGTTATGACACCACCTTAGATATCTAATGTTATGTCTCCAACTGTTTGCTATAATATTCAAGTAAAATAATCTAGACAGTTTACAAATTCAACAAAACTAAAATTCAACTTGTTTATCCTCTTGACTTTCTTCTGGTCAAATTTATCAAGCAGAGCCAGGAACTTCAGACCTACATTTATCTTGTTTTTCAACGTCAGATCCAATGAGCTCCAAGACTTGTACAGAATTTTCACCTCAGTATCCTGAAATTTTACCCCCTGACTGCTGCTTCTGTTACAGAATAGTAAGAAGGTAGGAAAATTCCAGGACAAGTGGAATAGTGAAGCTGAGGCGGATTAAACAGCAGTTTGCAGCCACCTAGTAAGTTCTATCTTCCCTAAACCAAGGATACTTAGGAGTAAATGGTTTGCACATCCCCCCAACCAGAGGGTAAATATCTTAAATCACCCTACTCAAGGAGATAGATAACAGAAATCCAATTAGTTCCATTTGCCAACCACATCTAAGGACAGACAAATTGAGAATAAATCTCATTTTGGTACATCAGCATAAAGCTGATGAATAGTCTATTGATTCTCCCCTAAGAGTTCCCCTAAACACCCACCCTTTAAAACCCCTGAAAATGAAGGTGCTACTACGCTCTCCCTCCAGGGAGCACACCTGTGCCATTTCCTTCCCTGTCTCCTTTCCCCACAGGCATGCATCTCCTGAACCCCAAGGGTCACCAAGGGGCCCCATGAGACTTGTAACCAAGGGAGCAATGGGCAGCGGCAGCTCATCCTGCCTAACCCCCATCATTTGTCTCCAAGGCCCCCTTTCCTCTGCTTTCCCAGTGAGCCAAAGCAGCCCAGCCGAGGCTCTCCTGTAGCTTCTTCTATGCCATTTTTTGTTTCACTGTCCTAAGTGGGTTTTTTGTTTGTGTGTTTTACTGTGGTCAATAAATTCTTGCTTGCTTTACTACACTTTGTCTCTTGACTGAAATCTTTCCTTTAAGAAGACACGATCCGAGGTCTTCTCCTCTCGATAGTAACACTTTTTTTTTTTTTTTTTTTTACCTTAACCTGGCCACAATTCTATCCAGGGCCATAGACTTTGGATATAGATTAAATTGATCTTTTACCTTCTGCTTCAATACTTCTCTCTTACCAATTTCTCCACTCACTGTGTCATCTCTGGTTTTCCGTCTTTATCTGCCCAGGGTTTTGGTTGCACTTATGGTAGACCCTATTGGTAAGATGAACCAACTTCCCTTTTCAACTCCATTCTCCTCAGCTCACTTGCAGCTTTGACCTAACTATATGACAGGATCTGGCCCAAGAGACATGAGCAGAAACATACTATAAAATTCACGAGAAAATTTTTGTTTTCACGATATGGACTCTCTTTCCCTTATTTTCCCTACCGGTAATAGATATACATGTGATGGCTGGATTTAAAGTGGCCTTCTTGCAATTATGACTGGAAGGCCAAGGGATTCCCAGAGACTTCTATAGTAACATCACTGAATTATATAAATAACGCCAACTGCCTTCTCTGAACCTCTAATTATGTGAGAAAAATAAAAACTCATATCCTAATCCCCATAGAAAACATGGCGCTTTCTCCAACACTTTGGGGACTCCTTCGTAATTTCTTCTTTGGTTCACCAATTTAGTCTTTCCCACTGCTTAGCTTCTCATTCAGACACTGTACTTTCTGCGCAGTACAGCCCCTTACTTCCAATGACACCTGATGTTCCAGACTGAGCCAGCCCATCCCCTCTGCTCCTCTTCCCCTGAGGACTGGACATTATCTTTACAGCCCAAATTCTTATGACTTTGTCCTGATGACTGACATAGTGTCCTGGTCTACTCGGTCTTCCTGCTTTCAGTCTCTTCCAGTTCCTTTCTGTACTGGACACTATCACCCACGTAGACAAAAAAGGGGTTCTGTGATAAACGTGCCAAGTCCAGTGACCAAAAGGAATCCTACAGCGTGATCTGATCATAAATTCCTAACTGAGCAGATCATAGTGGATATGGACAACCCAGGCATATAAAAGGTTTATCTTTGCTTTAAGCAAGCCCTGTCCATTGTTCTTACGCATCTAGGTTAACACACCTGTGAAATGTCTTTTAAAGACCCTCAGAGATTTATCAGTCTGTTCCATACTTCTCAGAGGAGCGGGGGCGGGGGGGAGATTAACAAAATAACTTACATACATATATGCATAACCCATGGACACAGATAATAGTGTGGTGAAGGCCTGGCGGCGGGGGGGGGGGCGGTGGTGGGGGGTGGACAGGATAGAGGGGGTCAGTGGGGGAGAAGGGGGGAGGACATCTGTAATACTTTCAACAATAAAGATACTTTTTTTTTTTAAAAAAAAAAGAGCCCAGCTGGTCTGGCTCAGTGGATGAGCATTATGAGCCAGGAGATCATGGTTCAATTCCCAATCAGGGAACATGCCCAGGTTGCAGGCTAGATCCCTAGTGGGGGGCATGCAGGAGGCAGCTAATCAATGATTCTTTCATCATTGATGTTTCTATCTCCCTTCCTCTCTCTGAAATCAATAAAAACATATTAAAAAGACCCATCAGAGGCCTAGTCACATTCCAGGAAGCACATAATCTTATTAACTATCCTGTAATTCAATCCTAGAGATTTCTTTCTCTGTCCTTGCTTTCTCTTACCTTCATCTAATCTTCCTAATGTTCCCTCCTTAGTTCCAAATGTGTAAAGGGAACTGCAAAGCTGTCATTCTGTGAAGCATTTGAGAACTTGCTTCTGGGTATATTATCAGTTTGGTTCAAATAAACTCTACAGGTTTGGATATTTCTTACATCAACAAAAAAATTTTCATAAAGAACATTTGGTAATAACACCAAAGAGTCTGGTGGTAATATGCATCAAATGATGTAATAAAAAATCTTCAATGGTTCCCTACTGCCTACTACATTAGACATTCAAACTGATCCATAGTATAACTTCTATAAAAATTTCAGCCTTATATAAAACAATTTTTCTATATTTAACCTATTTCCTTGGCAAATGGAATATTATTGTTCTTTAAATGAATCTTGTTATTTCCTTCTTGTATAGCATTGTTTGTACTATTTCTTCTTCCTGGGATGTGTAATGTCTTGCTCTTAATCTTATCTTCTAAAGATTACCCACTTATGAATTCCTAGCTCCAGTGACAACTCTCCCACAGTCTTCCATTAATATTTAAAATAGAAGAATGTTCCTTTTCTATCATCTTGTGGCATAGCTATTTAAGATATATAACATACAGCCACATAGTTTTCTTATTCAGGTACCCATGAGATTATCAGATCCATAAGAGAAGTAATGATGTAATAATATTTTAGTCTAACATTCCACAAATATTTATCAGGTCCTCACTGTTTTAGGTGATGGTGGGTGTCATGAACAAGATGGAGTTTATGTTTCAAGGAGAGGCATGTTTTACAAATAACAAGAAAATAAATAAATAAGCAAATAGGATAATGTCAGATTTAGATTGGATAATTACAGAAGTTCTCCCTATAGAGGTATTTGAAATGAAGTATCAATGATAAGAAGAATCCAATCACAAAAAGATCAGAGGAGAGCAAGTGGAAAATCATCCGCGAGTTAGGAGTGAGGGTGGTATGTTTGAAGGTCACGTGGAAGACAGTGGGGCTAGAGCACAGTGTGTGGAGGGAGGACTAGTATAGGTGAGGTTTTAGAGGGAGGCAAGGGCCTAATCTTGAAGGCCTGTGAAGGCCAACCAAAGTGGTTTGGATTTCATTCTAGGGTTTAAAACAGGGAGCAACATGATCTAACTTACAGGTAAAATGATCTCTCTGGCTGCTATGTAGAAAATGGATTACACCGGCTTAAAAGTGGAAGCAAGATTAATTGGAAGACTACCACAGTGGCAGTAGAAGAGAGAAAAGTTGACACATTTATAGTCTCTGTAGTATTAAGCATGGTATCTTGAACATGGTAGATGCTCAATATATCTTATTAAATAAGTGTTCAAGAGTTTCAAGATACTTTCACTTCTTAATCTTATATTACCTTTTTCCTGCTTTGATTCACATATTATACCTTAATATATTCCTGTTTCACACTTGGGAAAGAGAAAATAAAAGAACTTCATATACAAGGAAACAGTACAGATCCTATAATGAAATGATGGAGGATCCTATTGTTAAGTTAATATGGAAATAAATAAATTACTTTAAACAAATGGTAAAAAGTAGAATTCAAATCTTTGATAGGATAAAAATGGTTAGCATAGTCAAATACAAAGATTTATATTTTTAAAAAAGAGAGTCTCTATTAGCATCAGCCTGAACACTGTGCCTATAGAAATTGTGGGTAAAGTTAATTATCATTAAATTGAAGACTTTTCCAGTTCTAACTTAATTTGATTTACCTAAAAATATAAAACATTCATTTTATTATCTTGATAAAATAAATTTCCTAATAAGTAGCTAATACTAGCTTACTAGAAAGAAATATTTATAAAATTCTAAGAGCACTGAAAGTGACCTGCCGTGTCTCTAAGTTAAGAATCTGAGAAAAGTTAGGCAATCTGGTAGGTCCGCATTCTCTTTTTCATGTACTTCCCAGAGCATTTAGCTTTTTACCCATGAAGATTTGTCCTGCATTATTAATTCAATCTCAATTCTTTCAATACAAAGCAAAATTGAGGAGAAAATGGGATCATTTTTTGCCACTTTCCACCTGAAATGCTGAATGGCTCCCGAATCGTGTGAAACTTGGCCCCAGTCAGTGTGAAAACTGGCTGAAATCTGTACGAAAGGCAGTCTGGGTTCGTCAAAGTAGTTCATGAACTTTGGCCAAACCTCCAAGAAACCTGGTCCAAGTCTTAGTTTGCACTGCAACATGAAACCAGGTGAATTTCACATGGTTTCAGGTTTCATCCTAAAAAATTTGGCTTAGCTTTATAATCAATCATCACTTTTTAAAACGATGAAAGCCAACACACCTTTTTTTTTTTAAATGAGGGCTGCCTGCATACTGATGACAGCTAAGCTGTGAACCACCCCTTCACTTCCTTTGCCAAAAGAAGATTTCTCAGAATGGAAACAGTCTCCCTCTTACCTGCAAAGGGCAAGCTGAGTGATTTTGGTATTGCGTGTAGAAAGAAATGATACTCAATACATGGAGACATGCCATGTGAAATAATCACCACGTACCGAGCAAGTGGCTATACTCTAATCATCTGAGGTTATGAGAATTTTATCCCATTCACATCCATGACATATATCATAACGTTTAATCTCCTTGACCATAAAATAAGCTTTTACCTTGAAGCTAGTCATCAGCTAGAATAACTGCCATGAGAAACGAAACGTTCTGAGGCATAATCATTTCTGTATGAAGAATGGCCGAAGAATAGCAAGGAACGTAAATCATAGCGTAACTTTCACCGAGTTTAATAAACATGAGGACATAAGACACAAACTTTTCAGACTCGCACTGACTACATCGTTTGCAATAAAACCTCAACTGTAGTATACATGGATTCAATAATTATGCACAGTGACAAAAAACACCCTACACAATTGTGTTTTCAACCTGAAAGTTTGAAATGTTCTTTTCCACTTGAAAAAAACAAAAAAGACTCTCTTCACCCGAATACTCGCTTTTGTGCGTAGTGACATGAGAAAATCGAGAGGTATGTCTGAACGGAGCCACTACATCATTGGAACAGTATGTCTGAACATTGGGGTAATAAGGCACAGATGTGGAGCAGAGGACTTGGCACTACCAAGGTAACAACAAAGCATTCACCATTGTGTTATAGTGGGTAAAAGAGCCACATCTGAGAAAAAGGAAAGGATGCCCCTCCTCCCTGGAATGCTAAATTACATTGCACCTTTTATTTGCTCAAACATCTATAAAAAATAAGAAATTCAAATAAGTATTATTCAAACATGATGAGGAATAAACATATAAAATGCATTAATATTTTCATCTATACTATATCATATTTATGCAACAGCACATAAAATTTAACTGCAGAAAAAAAGGCCAAATTCAATAGGAACCCACAAGGCCTTTATGTTGAAAACACTCTGCATGCAATTATAAAGGACCCAGTAGCCGGTGGAAAGATGTTGTTGTTGACTGTGAGTAGCAATTATGGTCCTTAATCCGTAGGGCTAATTACTGTGGCGTGTTCTCTTCACAGTTATCAAGTTAAGATACTACAACAGTGTATGCACATTATAATAATTATTATTGTTAATCAATTATTGTAAGTATAGGTGATACTAAACTATGTGACACAAAGGCAGTCATGAAGCCAAGACAAGTTTGGAGTTGAAAACTAATTTTCTGCTCAGGATCGGAAGGGTACAACTTACCCGAGGTCCCTGATCACCTTGTTCTCCCTGCAGAGTAGAAAAATGAGAGGATAATTTTAGCACTAAGTATATCTGATGTTCATTAAAAAAGATAAAGGAAAACATAGCATAGATCATGTCAATATGAATTTCCACTAACTTAATTTGTTTCTGCTATTCATTTTCTTACCTTATCACCTTTTGGACCAGGAGGGCCCTAAGAAAACAAAGAGAAAAAGAAACAGAGTTTAAAAATAAATTTTTAAAACTGTAGTTTGCAAGATGAGCTAGGGTTAGGTGCAAGATTCAGGCAAAGTGCACAGAGATATAGCTGTCACCGAGGTTTTTCAAGGAATTTTGGCATCTAAACTAAAATTATAGTATGGTTAGAATATGAAAATTATATATATGGTATAATGGTGTATGTATAGGGTGGCTCCCCCAAAATACGTACATACACTTTGAAAAATTATGAAGGCAGTGTTTATTAAAATACTTTTCATTTTCAAAACTGAGCTATCAGCTGTTAAAGTGTGTAAACATTTTTGGGGCCATCCTGTATACACACACGCGCGCACACACACACACACACACAGAAAAGTACATGTCATAGGTACATCATATGTTGAACAAATTTTCACAAGCTGAACATACCTATGCAAGTTGAACCAGCTAAAGAAACCCAGGAGCACCTGTTGTGACATTTCCTTATCACTAATCTCCACCAACAGTAACCCACTATTTCTGACTTCTGACAGATAGGTTAGTTTATCTTTTGTTCAATATATATGAAATTCATGCACAATTTTGTTTGTAGTTATGGATCATTTTTCTTTCTGCTTTATAATATTTCATTGTGTGAATAAACCATAACTTATTTCTTCATCCCACGGTTGATGCCCATTTGTTTCCAGGTCCTCATGATTACAAAGAGTGCTTCCATAAACATCCTGGTAGATGCCTTTGGGTTAAAAGTATATGCATTTCTTTTCTTTGTGTGGGGTAACATTTTAGCAAGTGATATTCATATATATTTCTTTTGGGTATATATATCTAGGAGTGGAATTATTAAGTTATAGAAAATACATGTGTTCAGTTTTAGTAGGCAATGCCAAATAGCTTTCCAATGTGGTTCTAACAATTTAAACTCCCATCAGCAATGCATGAGAACTTCAGTTCCCCTATATCATCACCAATCCTTGGTATTTTCCCACTTTTTCATGTTAGAGATGAGGTGTAGTGGTTTCACATTGCACTTTAATTTGTATTTCTTCAGTGGTTAATTACGTTGAATTTCTCTTAATGTAGGTATTAGTCATTATGCATCCTCTTCTAGAAAGTGTTCACATCTTTTGTCCTTTTTCTATTGAGTTATCCTATTGATTTGTTAAAGTTCTTTATATATTATACTGCAATGCTATATATTATACACACACACAAACACATACATATATATGCAGAGAAAGAGAGAGAGCGAGCACAAATATATTCTCCCACTCTGTACATTGTGTTTTTATTCTCTTAAAGGTGTTTTTGATGAACAGACATATATATGTGTATATATATATATAGCCAGCGACTGGAATGCTGTAATGACCGGAATGACTGGTCGCTATGACGCTCACTGCAGCCAGCGAACTGGCCAATCAAGGGATGGGGCCAGCCGGCCAACCTTCTGCAGCCCCTCCCCCAGCTGGTCCCACCCTCGATCAGCCCACAGCCCCTCCCCTAGCCAGCCCTGCCCCTGATCACCCTCCCCTGGCCACTGACCTCCAATCAGCCTCCCCACTCCAATCAGGGGCGGGGCCTGTTGGCCAATCACTCACAGCCCCTCCTCCCAGCCAGCCTGGTCCCGATCTGCCCCAATTGGGGCCATGCCAGCTGGACCCCACCTGTGCACAAATTCGTGCACTGGACCTCTAGTTTTTAATAAAACCCAACTTAACACTTTTTCTATTTATAGTTATCTTTTTGTGTTCTACTTAAGAAATCTTTGCCTACTCCAAGATCATAAAGAGGTTCTTCTATGTTTATTGTAAAAGCTAAAAGCTTTATTACTTTATCTTTCATCTTTAGATCTGAATTCATAGAGAACTGATTTAGTGCATGATTTGAGGTCAAAGTCAAAATAATCCCCCCCCCCTGCCCAACGTGGATATCAAATTAACCTAACACAATTTATTGAAAAATACATCTTTTCCACATTGTAGGACAGTGTTACCTTTGGCCTAAATTAGATGACCATATATATGTGGGCCTTTTAAGGAATTTGTTTTGTTGGACAGCTATCTATTCTCGAGACACTGAGATTTTCTTTACCTTTAAACAAAAATACTAGCAGGAAATATTCTAGAAGCATCAATAACTTTTCCCCCCTAGCTCTTAAAAATAAAGTCACATTTCAGGGTTCAGCCTACCTGAGGAATTAGTGCATTTCAGAGTTACCTACAATCTCTCACCTTCCGTAGGTCTGGGAGATAAGAAATCTAGATGGCAAGTAAAGCCAAGGTTCTAGCAAAGTCCCCTCCTTAGTTCCCAGGGGAGATTGCTGTCACTTCAGATGGGGAAGTGGGAATTCTCCACCTACTAAAATATGTCTTCTGTTAGTGACAGAGGAACTGTATCCAATTCCCCTTCTCAGTTGTGCCACTTTTACTAATAGTTGTAAGGTTATCATGAAATTAAGAATATCAATAGCATCATATTTTATATTTTGTGTATTTTACTATCAACAAAGAATCTGTTACAACATTTAACCTTTTTCCCAATCCAAAGAGGAAAGCATTATACTAATACTTTTATAGATGCCTAAAATAATTTTTTTGTAAAAAAATTTATAAAACATTATCAAAGGTAGGTCTCTTGTGAGTTTAGTGTAGTCTGTGAAACTTTAAATGCAATGATTGGAAAGCTAAGTGTTGGGACACAGCTTTAGCACTAGATTCTCAGAAAGAATGATGACCATGTGCCTTCAACAGGTGTTTTCTGAAATGCCTCCCAACTGCATTTCCCACAGGGTCAGGGACATTGACTTCAAGTTCTCAAGTTCAAATGAGAGAAAGAGGAATTATAGAGTATCAGGGAGAGGAAAAGTGGGCTAAGATAATGGAACCATCTAGACAAAACCCTTTCATCTCTTACCCAGAAAATAATCTTGCTATTAAGAAAAGAAACTTATTTTTTAATTTTTTCAGTAATTTTTTAATGTTTTTATTAAAGTTTTCAGTGAATCAAGTAGTGAGTAATAAGTACAGTCTGTGTGCCTACCTCTGTACAGTTAAGTTTAAGGAATTTATTTGGTCATATTAAACACAAACAAAATGTTCACTAATACTCCACAAATAGAATTTCATTTTTGTTGGGACCAAAGGCAGCCCAAAAAAGAAAATGAGAGGATACCTACCATCAAGTTTAAGAAATATAATGGGGACTCCAGTCTTGATTTAAGCAGCATGTTATTTAACTCTACTTTGGTTTTCATATACATTTGTTGGATGTGTATGAAAGTTTGGCACTGTTCTTAGTACTGACAGAGAATCTGGTGGGAGAAACTGATTAGAAAAGCTAAATAGTCTCTGAAAAAGGTAAATAGTCTAGTGCTAACTTTAGATATTAGCATGAAGAAAAACTACCCTGTAGAAAATCCAGCTACTCTACGGTCACTTACAGTTACTGTGAACCCCACCCGAGCTTTCACCTCTTTAAACCAAAGCTTCTCCTCTTTAAAGTTCTATTTGCTTTTACTGGTGAAACCTCAGAGGCCAAGCTTCTCACTGTTCCAGTCCCCTAAATTCACTCTATTAGGTTGGAGAGCAAAGCCTTTCCGAAATAATTTTACAGTGGGGAATGGAGATGAGTCTTTCTCCCAAAATCCAATTACTAAGTCGCAATTACCCCAGTAATACATACCAACAGGAGCTCTTTAGACAGCTTGAAAATTTGCACTAACAATTTGCACTCACACGCTGCAAAAGGGGTGTTTCTGAGCAGACAGAATGGCGTCCTGGCACCTGCCAGCTCAAGACAGAACCGAAGCAGAGGTCAACCTCCATTCACAGCTGTGGTGGCTGCTTCGGACACTCCAGACCCCACTTGTGCTCTTGGGATTAATGGCAGGTGTTTTTCTTCTGCTTTGACAGAAAACCCACTCTTCTTTCTGAATGGGACTCTCTTCACTGCGAATATGGGTTGAGTTTTAAGAAAAAACAAACACGTGGGCCACCTTAGTAAACACAGATCGTATTTCAAAATTTGGGAGCCATGGTTCTTTTCTAAGTCAAAACATTACAAACAAAATAAAGGTTTCTTTGATTATTAACTTTTAAAATTAAAGCTGGGTTTTTAAGTTATTTTATGTCTTTAGAGTAAAAGCAAAAAATCACTGGTATTAACTAGAGGACTGACAGCAACACAAATAAATGCATTATTTGAACTACAGAGTATTTTTCAATGGCATTTTGTTACCCAAAATATTTGTTGTTCAGGTATCAGAATCAGAGATTGGTTGGTAAATATTTGAAGATAAAACTTTGTCACTAAAACATGATTGAGGTCAATGGAAAGTAAACAGAGTAAAATTAATAACCATAAAAAAGTAAATATTGAATCACAGTTTTATATAAGGCTTCTTTTGGGATTCCTGTCCTTCTTGGCTAGTCTAGGGTGTTGGAGTCAGATCTTTATAGCATCTACTTCAATAAATAAAAATATTTGAAATCATTTTTAATTAGTTTTATGTATCTAGCTCTATTTACATAAAATTTGAAGGTGCTAACACAGTTTTTATTATTAGTGCTGCTGTTTCAGAGTGCTGCTAGAGTATTATTCATTTACTACCAAAGAATTTAAAAATTTCAGTGGCAAACTTCAAATTAGCCCCTATTCAAATGACTTTATGTAACAATCTTTTTATTTTTACCATGTCCTTAATGTGAGTCTTCCCAAATTTATTTTTATTCAAAATAAATAAGTTTTCCATGCTCTATTATCTATTTCAATGAAATGATAAAAACCAAACTAAAAGCACAGTGGATAAGAGGCACAACAAATGAGATTTAGGAATACATAGGATTTCAATCTACATAAAAGTAATTGAAACCTAGTTGGAAAATACAGATATATTCATAAGGGTTGGATGTCCCAATAAAAGCCTTTCATTCATCACCACTGTAAATTTTGCCTACTTTGAACTGGCAAAAGCTGAGGAGGGAATGATTTTTAAAAGATGGCAATAATAAAAACAAAATTAAATTCTGCTAGAGGTAGAAATCATGGAAAAGAAGCAAACACTGGAAATTCTTGGCAGCCAGAGCTGCTGGAATAAGAATGGGGTTATGATTCCTAACCCAGAAAATTGTAGGTTATTTTTATTTTTGAAAAGTAACAACCTTTTTTTGATTTATCTTTTTTATTACTATAGAATCATGAGAATAAGCAAGTTTCATTTTCTAAGCATTTATGGCCAACTACTAGCCAGGCAATGTGGTCCCAGTCTGGAGGAAAGACAACTAAATATAATCACATAGTTGACTAAACACTGTGTTATGGGAATACAGAGAGGAAAGAAGGTAGGAGAGTTGGAGTTAAAAAGATGATATTGGAATTGACTCTTGAAAGTTGGCCAGAGATAAGGGGGACTGGGAGGGGGTGAAGCAGTTCAGGCAGAAGGAAAGAATATGCATAAGTGGGAGAGGACATCCTACTAGGAGACTTGGAAAGGCTGGCTAACAATACCCAGGTCCCTGGGCCAGATTCTGTCATCAATTTAACAAGGGGGTGGCAAGATCAAGTGCGATTTATGGAGCTCTGAGCCAGGGTGTGCGATTCTTAGGAAGTTGTTGCCTTGATCCAGGAGAGAGATGGTAAAGATTTGAATTAAGATCATGACCGTGGGACCTAGCTGGTGTGGCTCAGTGGTTGAGCATCGACCTATGGACCTGGAGGTCACAGTTCAATTCTCTGTCAGGGAACATGCCCTGGCTTCGGGCTCAATCTCCAGTGTGTGCAGGAGGAGGCAGCTAATCAATGATTCTCTCTCATCATTGATGTTTCTATCTCTCCCTTCCTCTCCTTTCCTCTCTGAAATATATATATATATATATATATATATATATATATATATATATATGTGTGTGTGTGTGTGTGTGTGTGTGTGTGTGTTTAAAAAAAGTTCATGACAGTGAGAACACTGGGAAAGTTCTAGATTCAGAAGATATGTCTGAGGTGGAACCAACAGGATAAGTTAACTGATTGAACATGGGGGCCATGGACAGAAGTCCTACTTATTGAAATTTCACAACCTGTGCATTTGCAGAAAAGCATTGGCCTAAGCTGGTTCAACCTCAACCCTGAACAACACAGCAGCTCCAGAGCCAAGTGAACCACATAGAGCTCTAAATCTGCTTTCAGGGCTGTATTGCAAATCCAAACAGATTGTTGGCATCTCTGGCTGACCTAATAAGAAAGAGGAGAGAGAGAGAGAAAAGAGAGAGAGAGAGAGAGAGAGAGAGTGAGAGAATATCCTTTAAGAGTAAAAGGAGCATGGATGATAGACGGTTATCACACTGTGCAGCTACTAGGCAGTGGCCATCCTTCTGTGTTAACTTAGGAATAAAGCGCACCTTTTATTATATTCCCTTTCTCTACTTTTTAGACTGCAAAATGGTTATGGGCTTACTATATTTTAAAAGCCATAATTTCCCTAGTCTTTTAAGCATTAAGAAGACAGAGTCTGCTGCACTGGCCATTCCCTGGGAGCAGAGTACAACCTGTGGTCACTGCGTGTTGGATGTGTATGCTCAGGCACCCATGCAAACATCACTTCACCAATGTTCAGACTTATAGGGAGGAAGGAAACAGGGAATTTTGAGTCTTCCCTTGTTCATAAAGAATAGGAGCCTCAATTCTACTGATTGTAAGATATCTGCCTGCTCTCCAACTGTCCTCAACTTGACCAGTATGGCAATGGCATAGACACTCTTAAACCATACATTGATGAAACAATTGAATTTGGTACCACGGTTTTTAGCAGGTAACTGAAACTTCACAAAACCATATTGCAAATGTTAGTAACAATAGAAAAATCTAGTGTTTACTGGAAAAATGGGGACCCCAGCTATTTGCATGTGGATTAACCTACTTCACTTCTGAATAAAGGGTTTTATGCAGTTAGTACAGGTTCACCTCTAGCTAAACGTACACATGTGTTCTTCCAAGTATATACCTCAACTTTGAATTTATATAGTTTCCTGCTTTACTAGTATATCATTTCTTTCTGAAATCACCATGAATTTGTTTGTTTTATAGACTTTCAACTTTGCAAATAACTTCAGTGAGTAACATGTGGATATAAATTTATTATGAAAAACCTGATGTGAAAATGTAGCTGTTCCTATATATAAGTATAAGTCACTGTGGGTGTGTGTGTGTGTGTGTGTGAGTGTGTGTGGAAAACAATGCTTACTGTTTGGCTAAAATGAAACACTGTCCATGAAGCAATGTGTAAAATGCCTGATCTACACACTCAATATTTTCAATAATTTTAATATTTTAATCACAGTAAACATAAAGTTTCTTTTTCAGATAACTTGATCTGAGGATGAAGAGAGTAAATATATTGATTTCTTAAAATCAAAAGGCAATGTGGTGAGAAATATGTTATGTGGGTGATTGAAAACACTGGCGAATATGCAGGTTTAATATAATTTACTTCAATGTCCAAGAACTATTATCAAACAAAGCAAAACAAAAATACTTCATTGTAGTTTTGACCATATTACTTTAATGACTAAACAAGATTAAACCTCAGGCCCTAGGACTACTGAGTAATTCCTCGAATATAGTAGATGCTTGATCAATTGTTGCTGAATTAAAACACCAGAAAGAAAAGCATGCAATAAAATGCTCAGTGTTCAAAACAGCAACACCTAAAGAATTATTCAAGAACCAGATTCAATGTTGCTATAGAAGAACAGTGTTTATTAAAGTCTCGGACTTGGCTAAGCCAGGGAAGGGAACTATATCTATAAACAGATTTATAGCTTCAGACTTTACACCTTTCATTCTGCACTGAAGATTAAAAGAGACGAAGCACAAAAAGAGGTAGATATAAACAGAAATGTAAGCTGCCCCAAACAGCCCCGCTTATTGCAAAACTAATTCCTATAGCTATTATTTTCTGGGCATATTTTGTGGCTAGATCGTAAGTATAAGTTCCTTTGTCGTGTCAGTTTGAGTCCTGAACAAGGGACTATATGTGCCCGTGATCAGTCTTAAATTATAAGCAGCTGCCATAAGGAAACAATTAGTGGGGTCCAGCACTAAAAGAAAACTTAGAAAAACCAACCTATTAAAAAGGACTCTCAAAAGTAAGACCAATGTAGCTCAATGGAGTTAAGGGCTTGTAAAACTGCAGGAATCAGGGAAGCTCACTCTGGCTTTCTTTTCTAACACAATACAAATTAAATACAGCCAAGTCACCACTCCTGCCAATCAAAACCAAGGGGGCCCTTCTTTCCAGCATCAATCCTTGTCTCTACATGTTTGAAGGAATTGCTGAAGCTTTTTTTTGTTTAACTTTGCATTTTTTTAACTTATTTTTAAGAGGTCAGATAAAATGAACTTCATGGTGAAAGATTTGGAATCCTAAACATTCCTTCTGTCGAAAGAAACTATCAGCTTGCTCTATAAATGCCCACAGTAGCCCCTGTGATTTCACAGCTAATGGTGTAAACTATCCTACAATACTCTCAGTGTCCTCAATATAATTCAAATGTATTCAGAGGTAGTACATGCATCTGTAAACCTTGGGTTTAATTTATAATCGCCTATTTCAGCATGTTTCCTATATAACATCCCCAAATAATTTTGCCCAGGCTACCCAAGAAAGCCCGGTCAGTTTGATTCTTTGCTTCGTTTGTAGTTACTTGTGGAGCAATACTGGTTTTGTGAAGGACAATAGAGCACAGCACAGGGATGAGGTAGGATGTCCCTTTGGGTCTAAGAAGATATGCAGAAGGAATGAAAACAATGCTGCTAGATGAGGCTCACATGATTCTCCAGCTTCCAAATGTAAATTAGAAGCCCAAGCGCTCTCATTTTCAGTTGATGACTAAAAAGATCAAAAGCTTTTTTTTAAAAAAAAAAAAAATCCTCAACGAGGATTTTTTCATTGATTTTAGAGAGAGAGGAAGGGGGAGATAGAGAAACATCAATATGAAAGAGAAACACTGATTGGTTGCCTCCCACACACGCCCCAACAGGGGATCAAACCCTAAACCAAGATATGTATCTTGACAGGGAATCCCAACCCACAACCTTTTGGTGTATGGGATGATGCTCCAAATAACTGAGCCACCGGCCAGGTTAAGATCAAAAGCTTTTAATGTAAACTTTAACAGTTACCAGGCTCTCTGACTCCAGATTTTTCTGTATCTTCACCCTCCTCTCTGTGGAGGGAAGATCATTATCATGCCTGTTCAATAACTCTCGCCTCCTCCCTAATCTTACCTGCTCTTTATCTTTGCTCTCACTTGTCCCTTCCACCACTATGGTCCCCTTAGGTCCTTCCTCCTGTTCTCCACACATGTTCATTTACCCTCTGCTAATGCCAGGGAGAAGAAACGTTGCCTTTGCCCTCTATTCTCTCATTTTAAAGCCCAAACCTTCTTCTTACTACTTCCACCAAACTTCCCTACATAACAGATTGGTCATAGAAAGAAAGGAAATTGAATTTGAGGAAAGAGAAAGGAGGTAGCAGAGTAGACGTCATATTTTTACAGTCTGGTTTGGTTAAAGATAAAGTAACAAGAGCTGAAATACATATTGGTGTTGGGGGCATTTCTTTCCTTTGGGAAGAAGAAAGCTGAGCTATGGGAAGGGAAACTGCTGGGCCAATCCTCGGGGCCCTGGAAAGGAGTTACCCTGTGCTAAACTAAAACTAAATAAACGGAGCTTTGGGGAGGAAGGGTTGACAAAGTTCATAAATGTCAGGATTGCCCAAATTTGTGTCTAAACCTTTTGTCTTTTCACTTTACTTCCTTCAGCAGCTATCAAATGCACCCTCAAGGCTTTAACTATTACCTGACTTATGTCCTAAATTCTTTTCCAGGCCGCAATCCTTGCATTCCCAACTGCTCACCAGATGTCTAAGCCGAGATATGCCATCATCAGCTCGATTCAACATTCTCAAACCAAGCTTCTCGATTTCTGCTTCAAGCCAGTCGTGACTCCTGACTTCCCTATTTTTTTATTTTTATTTTTGTTAAACACACCACTACTCCTCCAAGCCTAAGCACACGGTGTTATGTTTGTGTCAGTAAATGGACTCTATTGTCAAGTCCTATAGATTTAATTCCCTACAAAATCCCTTGAATCTATATTTCCATGTTTGGCATGCTTGTTCCTGGAAACAGGACTAGTCTATAAGCCTCTCCTGGTTTTCCCTTACTCTACTCCACCCTACACACTTTTGTCACATTATGTTTTCTAAGGCACATTTCTGAACATATATCCTCAGCTCAGAAAAGGTCAAGGGCCCATTTTCAATCCACAATGAAAAAAGTTGTTCTAGGAAACGATCCTCGATGGATGCAAAAGCTGTGAGGTGCCAGGCTGTAGGGAAATCCGGCCAATTGCACTTGACCTGCTGATCAACCAAAAACACTCCATGCCTTTTGATATAGTGAACTAGAAAGTGTCACACACCTTTATAAGAGTCTTCCAAAAAGTTGAACCAGAATCTAATCAAACTTTTAAAGGAACTCACAGTTTACAAGAAATACTGAAGAAATACTGAACAAGTTAAGCAGCACCCTGAGGAAGTCATTAGACCAGTCCAGAATGTGGGCATTCTACATAGAGGATAAATGTCCTGGAAAAATTGATGACATGAACAAAATAAAAAGACAAGAAAGACAACTACACAGTCAAAGAGACTGAAGAGTCATAGAAATGCCAAGTGTGAACTTTGGGTCTTAATTCAGACGAACCATCTGTAAAGAGACATTTTTGAGACAATTGGGAAAATCTGAATACTATCTATACTAATAAAATGGTAATATGCTAATTAGACCAGACATCTTCCGGATGTCCTTCCAGACAAAGCCACAGTGGCAGGGGCCGAGGCAGAGGCAGTTAGGGGCGATCAGGCCAGCAGGGGAGGGCAGTTGGGGGTGATCAGGCTGGCAGGGTAACAGTTAGGGGGTGATTAGGCCAACAGGGGAGGAGTTAGGGGCATCAGGCCAGCAGGCAGAGGCAGTTAGGGGCAATCAGGCAGGCAGGCAGGCAAGCAGTTAGGAGCCAGTGGTTCCGGATTGTGAGAGGAATGTCCGAGGGGTCCCAGATTGGAGAGGGTGCAGACTGGGCTGAGGCGTAACCCCCCCCCCCCACCCCCTGTGCACAAATTTTGTGCACTGGGCCTCTAGTTGGGTATAATGATATTGAGGAATTATTGTTAATTTTATTAGGTTTGATATGAAATAATCGTTATGTTTTAGAAAGGCCCAGTTAGAGATTCATACTTTAGTACTTGCAGATGCAATGACACGATATGTAGGTTTTGCTTTCAAATACACCAGCAAAACAAAAGAAAATAAATGAAGAAAAGGGTTCATAAAACAAAATTAGCCACTGATAATTCTTGAAGCTGGGTGATGGCTCTAGAGAACTTCATGATAATATTTTCTCTACATTTTTAAATTTTAAAGCAATTCCCAAAATAAATAATTATATAATTTAAAATTTTACTTTACATGACCCTTCAGATTCCTACCAATTAAAATGTTAGCTTCTGCTTATGTCCAAAGTCCTCTAAATCTGCTCCTAACTTTCCTTTTCTGCTTCATCCCTCCTCCAATCCTGCCTCAATTCCCCATAAGGATCCTCTCTTCCAGGCAGCCTTGAATACCAGGTATTCTCAGAATGCCAAACGGGCTAGGGCTATAGCACACCTTTCTTGAAATTTCTTACCTGGAAACCTGAGCTATGGAGCTACTTGGGGGGTTACGGGGGGGTGAACATGGTTGAAATCTGAATTTCTGAAAGAAATGTCAGTCCTTGAATTTAAAAGTCCCATCTCCACCATCTCACTATCATTACAGCCAGCCAACCACTGATGCCTTATCTCAGTGACCTCTCTTCTCTAACTTTTTTTAAAAATATTTTTTTATTGATTTCAGAGCGGAAGAGAGAGGGAGAGAGAGATAGAAACATCAATGATGAGAGAGAATCATTGATTGGCTGCCTCCTGCACACCCCACACTGCAAACCCACAACCCTGCGTGTGCCCCAACCGGGAATCGAACCATAACCTCCTGGTTAATAGATCAATGCTCAACCACGCTGGCTGAGCTCCTCTCTAACTTTATCTGACTCTCTTTTCTATGTTCCCCCCACCCCTATATTTGAACTCCTCCACACTTGTGACTCTTATAAAACTTAGCTCACCCTGCTAGGTATAAGATTTATGCTTTATATTAAACTATCAGGTCCCTTAAGGGCAGGAAGAGAGGTATATGGGGAAATGTAACAAACATGACTTTGGGGGTTTTAATATATACTAGCACATGACCTTGAACAGATCACTTAACCTCTTGAGCCTCAGTTTCCACATCTGTAAAATGGGACATATAATAATCATCTCACATGGGAGTTGTAGGAAGGAAAAAAAACATATGGTCTTCCATAAATATTATTTCCCTTCCTCTCTTCTCTAATTCAAATGTATAGCCTTATTCCTTAAACATGGTGATTATACAATAAATATATTAGCAGATTTTATGCAACATACATCTCAAACAAGATATCAGAGCCAAAATTAGTATTCCCTGAATAGCCTGTTGACAATTCAGGTCACAGATATCTAGCTGTATGTCCAACCTGCTTCCAATTAATGCTAATGAGGATATATTTTATTTCAGCTAGAAGCTGTGCCTTAGAAGTCACTACAATCTCTCATTTGTTGACTCATGACTCTAGTTCACAAGAGTTAAGACTAACAGCAAAAGGAATAAAACAATTTTACACAGTTTCTTGAAGACAAAATGAGCTCTATCCAACGAAAGAATTTTTCCCCATCTCTCAAACATGGGCAGATATTTTTCACTCCTATCTCCCTCCTACTAAAGTCACTAAATAACACCTAATTGCAAGCATATTGACCATAGTTCATGTGCCTGGCCACTTGTCCTTAAGCTTCTTTGGCAATGGCTTTTTCTAGGTCTTCTGTTCTGATTGGCTTTTCCTGTTCATACTTCATAACCAACCCTTCCCTGATCCATGATTTCTTCTCTTTCCTCTATACCAGTGGTTCTCAACCTTGGCTGCACATTAGAATCACCTGGGAATCTTTTTAAAATCCTGATTTGTTATGGGGTGGGGCCACAACATTAGTAACAAAGAAACAGAATTTCCAGAGGATGAGGCCCAGAAATCAGGATTTTAAAAAGATTCCCAGGTGATTCTAATGTGCAGCCAAGGTTGAGAACCATTGCTCTATACGCTCTATACACTCTACACACTCTACACACTCTCCCTCTATATACTCTGGGCATCTCACTCATTGCCGTAGTTTCAGCTGCTACTTATCTACTCCATAGCCAGCTGTGGCTTCTCTCCAGGATGGCGCCTATGGCCCTCTCTTCATTTCCTCCTGGATGCCTTGTTCTCATCTCAGATCACATCCCCACTATTTAGATTCTGGCTAATTTTCTTTGTAGTAAATTACACATGCTTCATTCAGGGTCCTGATAGCCCAAATCAAGCCTTTGTATGAATTAGGTAAGTAGTTTTTCCTCCAGACAGATGTAGCGCCATGCCAGGCACAGAGCTTGGCAGGAGAAACAGGAGCTGGATTTCAAACTCCACCTCCCACTTGGCTGAGCAGCCTTGTGCAGTGCACAACCGGCACTAATGTAAATGGAGACCCTGAGTTTACTGCAAGGAGCAACATTTCTTTGAGAAAATCAAAATTCCACTTTATTTTTTGCCAAATAACTCCATAGCTCAGGCTGCCAGGTAAGAAGAGGTTGTAGGCAAGATGTGTCATAACTATTCTAAGCAAAATAATAATTGACAATATTTATTCAACTACATCAACTGAGAATGCATCATCTTTGACTTATCTTCAACTCCATGCATTTTTATAAAGAATAGATTTTTTTCCCACCCATCCCTTCTTCCCCTCCCCTCTGGAAGCCATCAGCTTGTTCTCTGTATTTATGGGTCTGTTTCTGCTTAGTTTTGTTTGTTCATTTGTTTTGTTTTTTTGGATTCCAAAAAGTGCAATCATACGGTGTATGTATTTCTCTATTTATTTCTCTTAGCACAATACCATCTAGGTCCATCCATGTTGTCACAAATGGAAAGATTTTGCCCCAGCCAGTTTTTCTCAGTGGTTGGAGCATCAGCCCTCAGACTGAAGGGTCCGGGGTTTGATTTTGGTCAAGGACAACTACCTCAGTTGCAGGCTAATCCCTGGTCCCGATCAGGGCGTCTGTGGAAGGCAATCAATTGATGTGTCTCTCACATTGATGTTTCTCTCTCCCTCCCTTCCACTCTCTCTAAAAATCAATGGAAAATTATCCTCATGAGGATTAACAAAACAAAACAAAAAACACATTTCATTATTTTTTATTGCTGAGTAATATTCTATTGTATATATGTATATCTATATACCACATCGTCTTTATTCATTCATCTATTGATGGACACCTAGGTTGCTTCCATATCTTGGCTATTGCAAAAAATGTTGCAATGATCAGAGGGGTACATATGTCTTTTTGAATTAGTGTTTCAGATTTCTTCAAATAAATTAATATCCAGAAGTGCTACTGCTGGGTTGTATAGCAGCTCTATTTTTAATTTTTTGAGGAATCTCCAGACTGTTTTCCATAGTGGTTGCACCCATTTATAATCCCACTAAGAGTGTACCAGGGTTCTCTTTTTTTCCACATCCTCACCAACACTTGTTATTTATTGATTTTATTTATCATAGCTACGTTGACAGGTGCAAGGATATTCAAATTATATATCCAATAGGGGGTTGATATTAAACTACATAAGGAACTCATACAACTCAACACCAAAAAATAACACACAAACAATCCAGTTTTTAAAAAAATGGACAGAGGACATGAACAGACATTTCTCCAAAGAAGACATACAGATGGCCAACAGACGATGAAAAGATGCTCAACATAACTAATCATTAGTGAAATGCAAATCAACTCCATGTATTTTTTATTAAAAGGATATTTACTGAATGTGAATTACTGTGACAGATTCTGCCTGATCTAAGATCTTAAAAATAATTAACAGTGAATATACTGATCATTTTTTAAAAATCTGAAGTATGATCAGATCCTAACCAGAACTTTGGCTGGAGATCCTGGCTAGAGGTCCTGACTAGGCTGCTGATCAACTGAAGGCTGTCTCCGTGTCATTCCTTCTTCGCCGACTCCGTCCACACCTTTGGGGACCCCTGGACCTGCTGGGGTTGGACCCCAGCATCTGGCGCCCGAACAGGGACTCCTAGCAGATCCAAGCAACAGCAGCCCCCTGATCACTGCAGCCTCCTGATCACCACAGCCTCCTGATCACCACACCCTCTGTCTGTGGAACAGCAACTGTACGTGAAGCCTCCCCCCACCAGCCAGAAGAGCCAACACAGCTGTGAACAACACCCACCAGAGGAGCTGCTGCCAACTGGAAAGCAGCTGCTACCGCAACCGCCTGAGCAGCAACCACAACCCAAGGAGCCCCTGCCACCCAGGGAGCAGCCACTGAACATCTCAACATCTACATATGTCAGCGAGATCAAACATGGGTAGGCAAAGAAACCCCCAAAGGAAAGAAAAGGAGGACTCGCCAGAAAAGCAGCTAAGTGAGACAGAGATATGCAACATGACGGAAAAAGAATTCAGAATAAGGTTCCTAGAGTACATGCACCACATGTTCAAGAAGCAAGAAGAAACAGATGAAAAACTCAACTACTTATGCAAGAAGCTAGAAGAAACAGATGAAAAAATCAACAACTTAAGTAAGTCCCAAGAAGAAATGAAGAGTGACATAGCTTCAATAAAAAACTCCATTGAAAGTATCAACAGTAGACTGGGAGAAGCGGAGGACCGAATTAGTGAATTAGAAGATAAGGAAGCAAAACACACTCAAACTGTACGGCAAATGGAGAAAAAAATTAAAAGACAGGAGGAGAGCCTAAGGGAGCTTTGGGACAACATGAAACGAAACAACATACGAATAATAGGGGTGCCAGAACAACAGAAAGATGAACATGGATTAGAAAACCTATTCGAAGAAATAATATCAGAAAACTTCCCTGAGGTGGGGAAGAAAAAAGTCACACAAGCCCAGAGAGTCCCAAACAAGGTGAACCCGAAAAGACCCACACCAAGACACATCATAATTACCATGGCAAATGTTCAGGATAAAGAGAGAATCTTACAGGCTGCAAGAGAGAGACGGAAAGTAACATACAAGGGATCTCCCATTAGATTATCAAATGATTTCTCAACAGAAACACATCAGGCCAGAAAAGAATGGACGGAAATCTACAAAGTGATGCAAAGCAAAGGACTGAATCCAAGAATACTCTATCCAGCAAGGCTATCATTCAAAATTGAAGGGGAAATAAGAAGCTTCACAGACAAAAAAGGGCTAAGGGAGTTTATCACCACCAAGCCAGCCATGCAAGAAATGCTAAAGGGACTGGTGTAAAAAGAAGAAATATCAAGCTCAGAAAGAAAACAGCCACACACACACACAAAAAAAGAAATGGCTACAAACAAGTACCTTTCAATAATAACTTTAAATGTAAATGGACTAAATGCTCCAACCAAAAGACATCGAGTGGCTGAATGGATAAAAAAACATGACCCATACATCTGCTGTCTACAAGAGACCCACCTCATTAGAAGGGACTCACACAGACTGAAAGTGAAGGGATGGAAAAATATCTTTCACGCAAATGGAAAGGAAAAGAAAGCTGGGGTAGCAATACTTATATCTGACAAAATACATCTCAAAGTGAAGGCCATAACCAGAGATAAGGAAGGCCACTTCATAATACTAAAGGGATCAATACAACAAGAAGATATAACCCTGGTAAACATATATGCACCCAATGCAGGAGCACCCACATACATAAGAAAACTTCTGGAAGATATCAGGGGAGAGATCGACAACAATACAATCATAGTAGGGGACTTTAATACACCACTGACATCACTGGATAAATCCGCTAGACAAAAACTCAGCAAAGAAACAGCAATCCTAAATGACTCACTAGATCAGATGGACTTAATTGACATCTTCAGAACACTTCACCCCACAGCTGCGGAATATACATTCCTCTCAGGTGCTCATGGGACATATTCAAAAATAGACCACATATTGGGTCACAAGCAAAGTCTCCACAAATTCAAGAAGATTGAAATCATAAAAAGCTTCTTCGCAGACCACGATGGCATAATGTTAGAAATAAACTACAATAAAAACAACCCAAAATACTCAAACACTTGGAAGCTGAATAGCATGTTATTAAATATTGATTGGGTTACCGATGACATCAAAGAAGAAATTAAAAACATCCTGGACACTAATGACAATGAAAACACAACAATCCAAAACCTCTGGGACACAATGAAAGCAGTCCTGAGAGGGAAGTTTATAGCTCTACAGGCCTATCTCAAAAAACAAGAAAAAATGGTAGTCAATCATCTAACTCTACAACTCAAAGAATTAGAAAGAGAGCAACAAGAAAAGCCCAGAGTGAGCAGAAGGAAGGAGATAATAAAGATTAGAGCAGAAATCAATGAAATAGAGACCAAAAAAACAATACAGAAAATCAATGAAACCAAGAGCTGGTTCTTTGAAAGGATAAACAAGATTGACAAACCCCTAGCCAGGCTCACCAAGAAGCAAAGAGAGAGGTCCCAAATAAACCAAATCAGAAATGATAGAGGCGAAATAACAACAGACCCCACAGAAATACAAATGATTGTTAAACAATACTACGAGCAACTCTACTCCAACAAACTGGACAACCTGGAGGAAATGGACAAATTCCTAGAAAAATACAACATTCCAAAACTCAATCAGGAAGAATCTAAAAACCTCAATAGGCCAATAACTATGGAAGAAATTGAAGCAGTCATCAGAAAGCTTCCAGCAAACAAAAGCCCAGGGCCAGACGGCTTCACAGGGGAGTTCTACCAAACATTCAAGGAAGAACTAAAACCTACCCTCCTCAGACTACTACAAAAAATTCAAGAGGAAGGAACGCTTCCAAGCTCATTCTATGAAGCCAGCATCACCCTAATACCAAAACCAGGTAAAGACATCACAATGAAAGAGAATTACAGGCCAATATCCCTCATGAACATAGATGCCAAAATCCTCAACAAAATCTTAGCAAATCGGATCCAGCAGTACATCAGAAGGATCATACACCATGACCAAGTAGGATTCATCCCAGAGATGCAAGGATGGTACAACATCCGTAAATCAATAAATGTGATACATCACATAAACAAATTGAAAGAAAAAAACCACACGGTCATATCAATTGATGCAGAAAAAGCATTCGACAAAATCCAACACCCATTTTTGATAAAAACTCTCAGAAAGGTGGGAATAGAAGGATCATACCTCAACATAATAAAAGCCATATATGACAGGCCCACAGCCAACATCATACTCAATGGACAAAAACTAACACCATTTCCCCTAAGAACAGGAACAAGACAAGGATGCCCACTCTCACCACTCCTGTTCAACATAGTACTGGAAGTATTAGCCATTGCAATTAGGCAAGAAGAAGGAATAAAAGGCATCCAAATTGGAAAAGAGGAAGTAAAACTGTCCCTATTTGCAGATGACATGATATTATACATACAAAACCCTAGAGACTCCATCCAAAAGCTACTAGACTTAATACATGAATTTGGCAATGTAGCAGGATACAAAATTAACCCCAAGAAATCTGAGGCATTTCTATACACCAACAGTGAACTTTCAGAAAGGGAGATCAGAAAAACAATCCCATTTACCATCGCACCAAAAAAATTAAGATACCTAGGAATAAACTTAACTAAAGAGGTTAAAGACCTCTACTCAGAAAACTACAGGACATTGAAAAAAGAGATAGAGGAAGACATAAACAGATGGAAGAACATACCATGTTCTTGGATTGGTAGAATCAACATCATTAAAATGTCCATACTACCCAAAGCAATCTATACATTCAACGCACTTCCCATTAAAATACCAATGGCCTTCTTCAAAGATCTAGAACGAACTCTCCAAAAATTCATCTGGAATAAAAAAAGACCCCGAATAGCTGCAACGATCCTGAGAAAGAACAAAGTAGGTGGGATCTCAATGCCAGATATCAAGCTGTATTACAAAGCCACTGTTCTCAAAACTGCCTGGTACTGGCACAAGAACAGACATATAGATCAGTGGAATAGAATAGAGAGTCCAGAAATTAGCCCGAACCAATATGCTCAATTAATTTTTGACAAAGGAGGCATGAACATACAATGGAGCCAAGATAGTCTCTTCAATAAATGGTGTTGGGAAAATTGGACAGACATATGCAAGAAAATGAAACTAGACCACCAACTTACACCATACACAAGAATAAACTCAAAATGGATAAAGGACTTAAATGTACGACAGGAAACCATAAAAATTCTAGAAGAATACAAAGGCAACAAAATCTCAGACATATGCCAAAACAATTTCTTCACTGATACAGCTCCTAGGGCAGTTGAAACTAAAGAGAAACTGAACAAATGGGACTACATCAAAATAAAAAGCTTCTGCACAGCAAAAGAAACCATCAACAAAACAACAAGAAAACCCACCTCGTGGGAAAACATATTTGCCAACGTCATATCTGATAAGGGCTTAATCTCCAAAATTTATAGGGAACTCATACAACTTAACAAAAAGAAGATAAACAATCCAATCAAAAAATGGGCAAAGGATCTAAATAGACACCTTTCAAAAGAGGACATTCAGAAAGCCAAGAGACATATGAAAACATGCTCAAAGTCACTAATCATCCGAGAGATGCAAATCAAAACAACAATGAGGTACCATCTCACACCTGTCAGAATGGCCATCATCAACAAATCAACAAACGACAAGTGCTGGAGAGGATGTGGAGAAAAAGGAACACTTGTGCACTGCTGGTGGGAATGCAGACTGGTGCAGCCACTATGGAAGGCAGTATGGAGGTTCCTCAAAAAATTGGAAATGGAACTCCCATTTGACCCTGTGATCCCACTTCTAGGAATATATCCCAAGAAACCAGAAACACCAATCAGAAAGGATATATGCACCCAGATGTTCATAGCAGCACAATTCACCATAGCTAAGATCTGGAAACAGCCTAAGTGCCCATCAGTAGATGAATGGATTAGAAAACTGTGGTACATCTACACGATGGAATACTATGCTGCTGTTAAAAAGAAGGAACTCCTACCATTTGCAACATCATGGATGGAACTGGAGAGCATTATGCTAAGTGAAACAAGCCAGTCAATGAAGGAAAAATACCACATGATCTCACTCATTCATGGATAATAAAGACCATTACAAACTTTTGAACAATAATAGATACAGAGGCAGAGCTGCCTCAAACTGATTGTCAAACTGCAGTGGGAAGGCCAGAGAGAGTTGGGGGGCAGGAGGGAGGGGAGTAAGAGATCAACCGAAGGACTTGTATGCATGCATATAAGCATAACTAATGGACATAAGACACTGGGGGGTAAGGGAGGGTAGGAGTTTGTCAAGGGCGGGGGGGGGGGGGGGAAAGGCTACTTATGTAATACCCTTTGTAATACTTTAAGCGAAAAATAAAAAAAAAAAAAAATAAAAAAAAAAAAAAAAATCTGAAGTATAAAGTCTCACTTCAAGTTCCTTAACTTAGGAAGGTAGTAGAGTCTCCTACAGTCATTGTTTAAGTTTAAATATGGTCTACCCAAAAGAGAGAAGACAGAATAAGATGTTAATTTTTAAAAAATTTATCTTTATTATTGAATACAGCTGTACCCCTTTTTTCCTCCATTGACCCCTCTAGCCCACCCCTCCCCCAGATGTTTCTGGAGCTATTAATTTACTTTAAACCATTTACCTTATTCTATTTTATAGCATCCCTCCATTTTAATCTCTACACAATCCAAGAAATACATTCTGTATTGAAAATGTGGTATCAATTGCTCAGCCAGTATGATTCAGTGGTTGAGCATCAACCTATGAACCAGGAGGTCACATTTGATTCCCAGTCAGGGCATGTGCTGGGGTTGTGGGCTTGATCCCCAGTAGAGGATGTGCAGGAGGCAGCCAATCAATGATTCTCTGTCATCCTTGATGTTTCTATCTCTCTCTTCCTTTCCCCTTCTCTTCCTTGCTGAAATATATATATATTTAAATGTGGTATCAATTGAATATGACTGGAGATATTTAATGAGAAATAAATTTAGTCTATTAAGAATTTTGGTTATGATATCAAAATTATTAAACATATACGTGAAATAATATATATACATAATATATTTGAGAAAATTTATAGATACTAATTTAAAGCTTAAACATTTACAGCTGAATTAATTTTACTTCACTGACAAAAATATTTTTAACTATAACTCCTTGATATTTTTAGAAAGAATTAGACACACTTACAAATGTGCATATAAATGACTGTTTTAATAGAGAATCCTAGACTATAAAGCATATCTAACAGTTATAATCACTTTTCATGAATTCCTTGATTTTAAGATTGAACTACTTATCCTAAACCTCTATATGCTTTGAGGTCATTATTCTATTGGACTTATCCAACAGGTGAAGTACCACTGTAAGGGTAACATTCATATGGCTCTGTCCCTGTGTGAATGCTGATGTGAGAAGATGTGTGCATAAGTAGGCCCTTAATAATAACACTATGGATGCCACATACACTGTTCTAAGTGCTTCAGTAAGTCATGTATTAAATTAAACCAACCATCTTTATTTTATATTGAAAAACTGAAGGAAAAGAGATAACTTGCCTAAAGTTACACAGTTTGTAAGTGAAAGACCAGGATTTAAACCCCTGTTTGCCCATGGAGCCACCCCATAATCTTATTCAATGTATTCCATATGCTGCTTTAAAAATAGATTGCCAGCCCTAGCCAGTTTGGCTTAGTGGATAGAGCGTAGGCCTGCGGACCAAAGGGTCCTGGGTTCGATTCTAGTCAAGGACACATACCTTGGTTACAGGCTCCTCCCTGGCTCGGCCCTGGTCGGGGCTCATGCAGGAGGCAACCAATCAATGTGTTTCTCTCACATCAATGTTTCTCTGTCTTTCCTTCTCTTTTTCACTCTCCGTAAAAATCAATGAAGAAATATCCTCAGGTGAGGACTTAAAAAAAAAAAAAGACTGCCAAAAGCTAATATTTTCAATTGCTTCAGTTATTTCATCATCAAATGAATATAAAATTATCTTTAAATCTGCATTATTAAATGTATACATCTATTCAACAGAAATGTATTGTGCATTTTCTATATATCAACACTGTATAAAGAAATTGAGATACAAAAATGAATAAAAAATTTAGCAAATAATAACTTCCACATATACAAATCAATGTTGGATTAATTTAATTATTAATGGAAAGCTATGTGTTATTCACCTTTATATAGACAGAATTAAAAGGAATACTAGTATATTTGATAGGGAACAAGGCATAAAGTTGGCAACAAATGTTCTTCAGTTAATTTCAGTAGAAAAGAATTCTAAGCTAGAATTAAACTTTGAGGATGATGTTATACTATTTCAATATACAAATGAGCATGTTAAAAATGTGAATTCTAATAAAATAAATAAACTGCTATTCTATGTGTTCCTTTAAAGATATAAGCTACTTGGAGTACAATGGAGTCTTTCATATCATATTAACCAATTACTTAATAAAATATCTTTAAAAATCTAAGATGTTAAGACTTTAATAATCATTCTCTTCATCATCTAACCACCACATAAAATATAGATAATGGGAAATGATAATACATTATGAAATATAGCATGATTGATTAATGATTACTAGTTTAATATGATAATTCCACTTTGTAGTAAGCAAAATAAAGATTTTCTACCCATACACACACACACACACCACACACACACACACCACACACACACACACACACACACACCACACACACAGGCACACACACACACACACCACACACACACACACCACACACACACACACACCACACACACACAGGCACACACACACACACACCACACACACAGGCACACGCACACACACACACACCACACACACAGGCACACGCACACACACACACACACAAGCACACACAGGCACATGCTTTCCAAATTTCTTGCAGAATGTAGATGTCCTCCCCCTGCCCCCAAGACAGACTATATGGATCGGAAAAAGGTTGGACTGAAACACAAACATGAAATATGGGAATTGCTAAAGTGTTAGGTTAGAAGGAGCTTAGTATATAATTAAAAACATGTGAATAGAAAGTTAAATACTGCCCCAAAATATCAGAAATAATTCCTTACAGGGCACACACAACTTGATTTTTGTAAAATGTTGTGAAATGGCAATGACAATATCAGAACAAATAAAAGCAAAAGGGGGTTTGGGAGGGAAAGGCAAAGTGGCATCTTCTACTTCTTTTCAAGAAAATACAAATGGAAGCCACACGCCTCCATGTGCAGTTGTCTGATGGTTGCTTGTGGTTTTCTCTTACATTTTTTTCTCACTGAGTAATACAGAATTACAACATGCATGCTGCTTTAGTACTCCAAATTCCTAAGGGAATTATATCTCTTTTATGCTCACATGCAACTCCAAAGAGGAGTTATGAGGAGGGCTTTTAAATTCTAAAAATGTCATGCAAAAGAAATGTCCTGGGTATGAAAGAGGTAACTTTCACTTAACAAAATGATTCCACTGATGGTGTGATTTTGGGTGGGAAAAAGGTTGAACTATTTTTCTAAAGCATATGAGACGGTATCCTGAGAAGGATTTTTAAAAGCAATTCGTTTCTACAATTTGTATTAAATTATTTACTAGTGAGAGAATGCTATTGTTTTAGCAATGTGGCATTACACACAACCACCATGAACTACTTTCTATAACTGTCTCCATTATTAAAATTCAAAGCCAAGCCTTGAATCCTACAAATAAATTGTTACAAAATAAAATACATTATAAGCATGGCCCTGGGTTAATGCTATCTGTTTATTTTCACCAAAACTAAATATCAATATAAATAAACTATGAAATGAAAGGAAGCAAAGGTATCCAAACTCTCCAAACCTTGTGGAAGTGAGATAATAACATTGATAAAGCTGAGTAAAATATCAGAGTGTAGAAACCTTAGAGACTTGTGGTAAGTGGTATTACTGACTGAGGCATTTAGAATTATGAGAAGCCGATAGCTCTCTTTCCTCTTTCTTTTTTTTATTTTTTCACAGACAACCTTTTTAAAAAATTGTTGACACTATTACAGATGTCCTCCCAGGCCCCACCACCCCTCCCCAGGCCTTCACCACTCTGTTGTCTGTGTCCATGGGCTATGCATATATAGTCTTTGGCTACGTTCCTCACCTTCATTTATAATGTCTTCCCCACGCCACTCCAATTTCTGTCTGTTCTACGTATCCATACCTCTGGTTCCTCGGCTTCCTTTTCCTTAACACTCACAACTCAATAGCATTTGTTGAACTTCTACTGTCTACAAGGAACTATGTCAAGTGTTGAAGAGGATACTAAAGATGAAAGAAAACATAGATCTCACTCTTGAAGATCATAGCTAGTAATAAAGAGTGAAATATCTTTTATAAATAACAGTGATACAATAGAAAGTAGGGAATTATTACTTATTGAGTGCATTCATGTACTAGGCACCAAGTTAGAAGTTATACATATATTATCTTAGTTTAATCCTCAAGCCATCTGTTGAGATAAGACATTATTATCTCTGCTTTACAGAGAGAAAAATGAGACTCAGTGATTGAGTAACTTGTCCAAGATCACAGAGCTTGCAAAGGAAGAAATTACATTCAGTTAAGGGAGAATAAAGACATCTTGATGGAAGAAGTGGTGGGTAAATATGAAAGGTGATCATATTTGAATATGTGGAAACTGAGTGTATCTGGGGGCTGAGAGGAAAGCAGTTCTGGAGAAAAGACTATATTCTAAGAAAAAAATAAATGGAGAAAAACAGATTTAAAGGGGGGAAAGCAAATGGTTTGACTTGGTTTGGATGAAGCACAATGTCCAGAAAGAGCATTAATGAAAAACTAGCAGGAGATCAGGCTGAAAAACAGGCCAAAACAAAAGATGTGAATGCCAGACAAGAAACTAGACTTTATTCCACTCTAAATGGTAATTACATTGAGATTCAAAGTTGTAGAGTTAGAAGACTGACATAATGACATAACCATAATAGAAATATTTTATCTCGCTGACGTGTATAGGATGATATTGGATGATGCTACACTTAATCCCCACTCTCAGTATCTTCACCATAGAGGCAGGAGCATGTTAAATGCTCGTTTTCCTGACCAGCAATGACTGGCTAGGCAAAAGTCATGTCTTCACAGTGCGCAGAATGGCACTGGGAAGTCAGAGTCAAAAAAAAAAAGAGAATGTAAAATCTTGTCACGTGGGCAGTGAGCTAGAGGATACAGTTGTATAGTTGCTCTGTTAGTCATTAGCAAGGCTGCAAAGAGCATTAGCACCATGACTCTTTCTTTCTTTTTTTACAATGTTTGAAATATAGTTTTTTTTATAAATCTTTATTGTTGAAAGCAGTAAATATGTCTCTTACCCCCTCCCCTACAAGCCTTCACCACCCACTGTCTGTGTCCTTGGGTTATGCATATACATATATGAGTTCATTGGTTGATCTCTTCCCCCAACTCCACCCTCCCCTGCCTTCCCTCTGAGGTTTGACAGTCTGTTACAAAATAAACCCAGCCCTAATCGGTTTGGCTTAGTGGATGGCGTGTCTGCCTGCGGACTGAAGGGTCCCAGGTTCGATTCCGGTCAAGGGCATGTACCTTGGTTGAGGGCACATCCCCAGTGGGGAGTGTGCAGGAGGCAGCTGATTGATGTTTCTCTCTCATCGATGTTTCTAACTCTCTATCCCTCTCCCTTCCTCTCTGTAAAAAACCAATAAAATATATATTTAAAAAAATTAAAAATAAATAAACCCAGAGACATAGAAACATAGCTCCATGACTCTTAACACCTGGTAGTAGAGGGACAAGGAAAAGGAGGACCTAGAATGAAGAGAGGAACACAGAAAGGGGATGTAGGACTGGGGAGCCAAAAAAGGACTCAGTTACCAGAACAAGGATGCTTTGATCCTGGCAGAAAGCCAATTATTACAAATAAAACATGGCACCAGAACCACACTTAGAGCAATGGCATTGATCCCCAGTCACCTGCATGTTGGAGAAATGCCTCTTTAAATACCTCGTGTTTAGGGTCCTGGCTAAAATGGGGGATTTCCCAGATTTGGAGATGTGGCTAAGTCATCCTCGGATGGTGGGTCTATGAGAATTGACAGGACTCCATATCCTTATTGATTAATAATATTAAAAGAACTACAAAAAAAATAGAGGTTGAGTCTGTCTTGAGCACCACAATTTCACAGCCTTGCCACTGTGCCTTGAACATAGTACCAGCTAAATAAATACTTGAGTAATTGAATTGAATTATGTTAATATGAATTAATGAAGATATGTCAGGGTGACTTTTATGACAATAGATTAATATTGCCCCACCCCCAAATAATTAATGCCATTAGTTCAAAATAGAAATGCTCATGTCTTTTTTCTAGTTCCCTTCCTTCTTTCTTCCCTTACTTACACTCTGTTGTCACTGTCTTTTCTTTTAACCCAAACCATTTTTTTTTAAGTCTTTGGGACATTATTTACTCTACCCCACCCCTTTTTCTCTCTAAGAATTTGATTTCCTTTGTTTCAGTGGATTCACAGCAACATCCTCTTCATTCATTTTCTTGCCTCTTTTCCAACCACAGCTGCTAGAATTACCCTTTTTCTTTCTAATACCCTTTCCCCATCTTATTTCCCTTCTCAAGCACCATTTTCTCACCCATTTTGGTAAATGCAAAGACTCACCTCCCTTCCCCAAGAGCTATTTTTGTATTTATTTTCATGCTATCACTGCAACAGGGTTACTTCCATTTAGCTTTCCCGTCTTCGCAGTTGTTTAAAAATCAAATTTAAATCGATCTAACCATCTTTAACTTTAGAAAGATGATGGAAAGAACTCCCTTCTGCTGATATAACAGATGTGCTCCTTTTGCTATTGGTCTGCAAAATGAAACCTTATTAATCTGGAGGTTCTTACTAAAGAAATGCAATATTAAAGAAGCAAAATTGAGTTTTATACTCCCTAAGGAAGAGTTTTGCACTGTATAATAATACTGTGAAAAAGATGACATGGGAATATCTACCCTCTGCAAGAAAACTCTCACAGACATAAACATTTGTACATGAACAACAAGTTGCCAATTATAATTCTGCCCAAATCTTTTATAAACTTGAAAGGATGTGCAATTTCCCAACTCAAACATTTACAACTCTTTTTTTTTTGGAAGTTAACTGTTTATAAATCTGATTTTATCTTCCCAGAGGAATCATAATATAAATATAATTTATTTTCCCAGCCCAATTCACAAAAGCCTATTCCTAATGTACCTAAAAAAATTCTTGCCTAACCGGTTTGGCTCAGTGGATAGAGCGTTGGCCTGTGGACTCAAGGGTCCCAGGTTCGATTCCGGTCAAGGGCATGTACCTGGGTTGCGGGCACATCCCCACTAGGGAGTGTGCAGGAGGCAGCTGATCGATGTTTCTAACTCTCTATCCCTTTCCCTTCCTCTCTGTAAAAAATCAATAAAATATACTTTAAAAAAATTCTTGTTGTACGTAGAAACAATACGGTAATTCTCCTAATGGAGTTGGAATTTGGGATTTTAGAAGCTTTCTCTCACAATGCTAACCAGTCACAGGGAGGGGCTTCCCTGGGTCACACGGATGTGACTCAGGAAGGAGGTTTTGAGGACTAGTTAAGGAAACTTACTTGGAGAAAGCTTGTTTAGATGGCAAACTTTCTTCTTCCTTATCCTCCCTTAACTAGCTACAAAAGGAGATAGGGGGAGAAGGTAAAGAGAAAGCTTTGCAATGTTTGTGCGCTTCCCTTTCCCCATAGTTAAAAAAATGTGCTAAGAAGACACAGGGATGAGGGAGAAACAGGATCAGCAGGGAAGAAATACAGGTAAATTTGTCATTTTGAATCTTATATTTATAAATAACAAAAAATAAGTTAAGAAGAGTTTTAGCTGATAAATCTTATAAAATCAGAAAAACTGAAAAAGATAAAAATTTAAGAAAAAAGTGATTATCCTTTTAAGTCATCAAATAGATTATTTTTTTTTAAAAAAAGGAAGACATACCCAGTTATTATGTACACTGTATATGACTAAAATCATTTTTAGTGACCCAAATAACAAAACATGGACATTTTAAGAGAAATTTGATCAAATAAAAGAAAGGTTTCAAGCATTTAAGAGCCCATTATAATTTCCTAATTCAGGTTTTAAAAGTACATTGTTTGCTTTTTCATTATAAATCTGGATGAAACAAATTTAATGTATAGTTTACAAACATTTACTCAAAGAAAAAGTGGATTCATGATAAGGTGGTATTGTATAACTTATAAAATACTATAACTGATATATATATTGATAATTGCATTTACTATATAAGCCATTTCTAAATCTTTATATTTTTAGTTAGGTAAAATTTGTTAAAAGACTACTTTATATTTAATATCCACTTTTTGTTTAAAAAAAAATCCCGAGAGTAGATTAGGGGTTAGAAAAATAATACATAAACTGGTAGCCAAAATTAAGGAAAATCAGAGCAGGTTACCATTTGAGAATGCCAGTCATATTCTCCCTCAAAAGTTTCTAAAATTTTCAAGTGGAGGCAGCTGTACAAAGTTTATTTTTCTGAAGTATATTTAAGACCTGACGTAAAGTTATTCTGAAATACCATAATATACTCTTTTTAAAAAGTTTTGTTTATGTTCAATTTCATGGAGGAGATAGAACTTTTTTTAAAAAACAAAAACAAAAAACCCCTCACCTGAGGATATGTTTTTATTGATTTTTAGAGAGAGAGGAAGGGAAAGAGAGACATTGATCCATTACCCTCCATATGTACCCCAACCAGGGATTGAACCCATAGTCTTTTGGTGCACAGGTTGATACTTCAACCAACTCAGCCACTCAGCCAGGGCCCATAATATACTTTTAAGTCTCAGCTACAGGGACCCAGAATGTTCCTAGTTCTGTCTATCCTGGGCTTCCTGTGCTGCTAGTTCACCATCTCTCTTCTGCTCGTTAATTGTAGCGGTACACTCAAGATTTATTATGATCTTGTTCTTTTTACAGTTATTCCTTTTAACATCTCATTAACTAATATGCTTTTAATGCTGTATTTTTGTCCAATTTCCAAATCGTTACATCGATATCTAAATTTCTCACTCTTTGTTTTGTCAATAGGACACTTGCTTAGCAGATGTAGGTGTCAACCCACATCACTGCCTCCCTCCAAGACAGTGGTAGAATACAGGTCCCATATGTCCCTATGGCTTCCTGCATTCCTCTAGCAGCTGAATTATGCTAGACCTTCTGGGGGCAGGTCAGAAGTGCCAGAGAGTTAACGCCAGGCATAACTCTCAGCAATGAAGGAAGGTAAATTAGTGGGTAGATACATCAGTTTCTGTGCGCCTTGGTGGGATGAGTCTGAGGCAAGCTCTACACAGTCTCTCCTCAGTTCTTCAGCAGGACTGAGCCCCAGTCCACAACAGTAACCTGTTCATTGATGCATCTGTTTCCTGGTTTTCATGCCCTCCCTGTGTTATTTGTCCACTTCCTCACAATGCTTCCTGGGATCATCTCCCAGATAAATTATTTATGTTCAAATCCTTATCTTAAGAACTGCTCTGGGATAGTGAGAGGTGATACAGGCTAAGACAGAAGTTCCATTAAAACTTAAAATATGTTAAACATTATCATCCTCTCTCAAATGTCTTTGATTAACACTCTAATTTCTTTCATTGTCTATTATCTCATTTCTTCCCTAGAGATATGCAGGGGTATGAGGGTTTTAGAGACACACTTGACTCCTGCTCCCTGTTTTATGGTATCATCCCAGGTGAGTCATTTATCTCTTCTATTTTGTATGTGCAATACTTCCCAAGGCTGGTTTATTTTATTTGATAATCAAATCAAATAAAACAGGCAAAACACCTTTTACTTTGTCTTCATCCCAGTATAATGCAGCAGTTGCAAACTTAGGGAATAAGCTACAACTTGCTTTGATGAGTTTTTTCCCTCCAATAATTACCTTGAATCAACTAAAAATTTAAGTGAAAAATCTCAAATAATGCGAGTATTTTTTAAATGAATATAAATTAATTAGATGTCAAACTTTTTCTCATGAGTGTAGTGTGAAGAGGACTGCTCTATTGAAGTATGTGGGAGGTTTGTTTGTCAGACATCATTAATATACAGAGCTCATAAAAAATATAAATAATATTCTCTTGGTCTAATATGAAAATTACTACATAATGACAATTTATGATATTGACTAACAAAGATATCATGAAAGTCATTTATTTATCAAACAATCTAGGACCGAAATAGCATTTGGTATGTCAAGGGGAAAGAAACATAAGGGAAACTCAAGAAATAATTATGTTATTTACAGGTATTACAGGGTTAAGGGTGAAACAGTAATAATGTCAGTTCCTTCTCTATAGCTTCCTACAGACTACAATAAGTAGTAATATTAAATTTGTTGTTTGGTACTGACTCATTTCTGAAACTCCCTCCTTTTGTACTTTCATCTTTATACACATTACTCTCTTCTAAAATTTCCTCATTTTCTTCAATATGATTTAGGGCTCAAAAGGTTTTATGTTGACTGTATTCACATTTAATTATAAATCATGTCTTCAGCAGTTGGTTTATATTGAAAGTGGGGAATGAATTCAGTATCTGTCTATAATGAATCAAATGAAGCTGGTAGGATGAGAGTCTACATGATCAGAGTCTGTGGATTTACAATAACATTATTAGTACATGATTAATCAGTACCTAATGTGAGCCAGTTCATAGCCGACATCTAGTAAGTCGTTCTGTCTTACATTAAAGTCCTGTGGCTCTGTTTCAGATCAGTTAAGCGTTTTGCTTTAGATGATAGTACATTGTTAACTTGCCATCTGGCCCAACAGCTGACGTGGCTCATAGAGCCCTGAAGAGGCCCCACTGAAGCTCTACTCCTGGGAAATATTTGGTCTACTGTGTGGTGTCATGATTACTGGCTCACAGCTTTTTATATCCACTGAAAGAGAATTGCAGAAAAACCTCTATACTGGAAAATTCCTAAATTGGAATTAATTTGTTAGAAAAGAGTTCACTTACCTGAGGACCAGGCTGACCCTGAAATTGAAAAAGAAAAAGGAAGAGTTACAAATGGGTTTTCTTTAGTGAATTGTTCACTTAAAACTCAAACTAGTTCTGAAATTTTTTTCAGAATATTTCTGAAGATAACAATCAATACTTAACTACTGGCAAAACTTTACTTTGTGGTTTTAAAATCATATTATAGTTTACATTTTTACTCTATGTTATCATCTAAGATCTTGATATTATTATGGTCTATTACATGTAACTCCAAAATGACTCAAGAGTTTTAGTATGCTCTAGAATCAAATTGCAGAAGGAGAAGGCAAAGGGAATCTACCTCAGATGATCATAATGAATGGTCAGTGAAAAAGAGGGTGTACTCGCACAGACTATTACTGTGAGCTACATATTCCGAGATGGCACAGAGTGAAGGAAAAAAGAGGCAGATATCTTAGTTTTAGAACTCATCAAGGCTTTGGATTTCTCATTGTTTAATAATATTTTAATCAATTTTAAAAATAAATATTTCTCTCTTATTGTGCATAATCCAACCTATGGGCATTTTGAAAGGACAGGAGGAAAGGGTTTGGCTCAATTAAGTACATCATAACTCTTCAAATAGTCAATATATTATGTAACCTCTGGCCAATCTAATTCATTTGGAATGTCACTTTCTTGTTTAAGCTGATAAAAACTTCAAAGTAGCATAATTGTATATGCTTGTCACTAAGAGAAAAATCACCTGTGAATGAAAGTATTGATTACACATCACCTTCTTAAAATCTCCAGTTGGGTTTTGTGTAAGATGAAATGAAAGAAAAAGTTCACACTGAGTTAAGGAATCTTAAAAAATACATCAATAATGTACAATCTCATTGCATCAGCAAAATGCCACTGAGTATTATTCAGGAAAGCATGGTGCTAATACAATTCCCAGAGAAGACTTGCTCTCTCTTAGCCCCTCTCTGAGCTTAGAATTTCTTTGATGATTTGTTCCCTTACTGGGAATAGAACAGATGATTTTCAAAAGCATTGTCTGAAAATGTGGTTGGCCAGGTTTTGTGTAATCAAACCATGAAGGGGAGCTAAACCAGGCTGCTGTGGAGGTTACTCACTCCACTCCTGTACTCTTTAATGGTAGAGAGAGAAAGAGAATAATATTCACTAATTCCTAACCAAATACCAGACACTTGGGATTTGTTATTCCATTTACTACTTATAAACTTCCCTTCATTTTACAAATGAAGAAACTGAGACTCACAGAAATAAGTGAAAAATCACACAGTCTATAGTTGGGGAGGCAAAATTCAAACCAAATCTGATTCTGAAGTTCATACTTTTCCACCCGGTCATTCTGCCTTTTAGTCTGGAAGTTTAAGAAAAAAAGAAGTAGGCTTGCTCAGATCAACGATGACACTAGAGCACTCTTCAAGAGACTGGACTTTCTAAACCTCCCATCCACTCCTCGGCTACAAGGTGAACCTCTGCCTCCAGATGCAGGCCTCCAACCGGCAGGACCAGACTGCTAACTGATGCCTGTCCAGAAACCAGGTCAGCAAAGGTTCTGGTTGACAGCCCTAACATTGGCTCTCAACTTGGAAGATCTACAAAGGCAAGGCTCTCCACTTACACGCAAATATGGATCTTGCCAGATCCATGTAATAGGTGAAATTGCAACACATGCTCACTCTCACCTGCCCTCTCGATGTTTTAAGCTTCTGACCTTTCTGAAATTTAAAACTACTGCAAACTCAGAAATGTAAACATTTATAAAACCTTGGAATACATTACATCTCTTGTATGTTTTGGTAAAAACTCAAATGTAGGACTATCCAAAATCAGAAAGAATTTCTTCAAAAGAATGTATTTTAGCATTGTTGCTGAAATTTTTTGCTTGTCCTAAAACTGAGAATTTTCCTGTCTGTTTTTAAAATGTGGCATTTGTGTCATTACACTGGACAAATGATTTTAGCATGTGTACATATATTTATGTTATTATATATAAACATACATTGTGTTATACATTTTATATTAGTGATAGTGAGAATAAATAGTAAATGATGGTGAAATGAAAAAGTTGCTGTACACTTTCCAAATGAGCATTGGAAAGTATACAGCAACAGAAAACTCAGATTGCCCTAACATGTGAAATGAATTTCAGGTGTGCATGCATGTGAACGTGTTTATGTTCGTCTGTAGGGTGGGGAACATGAAAAAGAGGGATGGAAGTGGGTTAGTAGAGAAGCTTCCCAGAAAAACGATGCACACAACATGACAAATTTGGTAACGCTCCCTAAAACATGGATTACACAATGCAATCCTTATAAATCTTACCCAAGATTTTAGGACTGCCTACACTCAGTGTGATGTAACAAGCTGTGCACTAGCAGACACAGTGGAATACCTGTCAGAAACAGTCTAGCAACTGGAATATTTTCTTTTTATTTTATGTATTGATTTTAGAGAGAGAGGAAGGGAGGGAGAGAGAGACAGAGAAAGAGAGAAACATCGATTAGTTTTTTTGTTATTTATGCATCCATTGATTGATTCTTGTATGTGCCCTAGCTGGAGATCGAACCTGCAACCTTGGCTTATGAGACGAAACTTTAACCAACTGAGGTACCCGGCCAGTGCCAGCTAGAATCCTAAAAGAGTCATTAAAGAGGGGAGGTATCTGTGGGCGTGGCAGTGAGAGTTTCCTGCAGGGTGCTGAGCATACAGGAGAGAAGAAAAGAGCCCAAAGTGAAGCTGGTCTCAGAAACACCCTGTGAGTGAAGGCATTAGGTGGTACTGTCTTCCTCATGACAAATCACCAAAAGAAATATCCAGAATTTTCCATGTTGCTTCTGAGTAATTCACTGAGGAAAACAAGTATTTTCATTCATTAGTGGATATTTTTCTAGTCTACTGTAATTTATAAGTAGTGAATATTACTAATAATCAACTATGAAAGTTCTTTTTTTCCATCTAAAATACTTTTTAAATGAATAATTTATAAATTATGATGAAAACTCACAAAATACAACTTAGTTGAATTTTAAAAATAAAATTCCTGAAAAGGACCTTTTTAGCAAACAAATCACCAAACTGTTACTGTAAATAAAAACTGGAATTGAGTATAATCAAGAGCCATGCCAAGGGAAATAGTTAAATCACAGAAATATTGACATTTGGAACAAACATACATGCAAAGATGGAGAATGCCCAATGCTCCCAGGGGCTGATTTACTGAATGTCAACAGCTCAATGTAATGCCCTCAAGACTGCTAAGGCACCAGGTAAAGTAAAAGGAAAATCAAGGGGAGCCGGCTTTAAAAAGTGGTAATGGGGAGATGAGGACACATTTGTAATACCTTAACCACAAAAGAAATTAAAAAAATAAAAAATAAATAAAAAGTGGTAATGAGAACAGTATGGTGGGAAACAATCAGCCAGTAGCTGATGCTTGACCGAAAAGTGTTCAGAACACGCTGAAAGTTTTGTGAGGCAAGTCAACCACAATGGAACAAGATAATGAGATGACATATCACTGGAGGATGTACTGTTACATTAGGCCATTAAAGAGCAATATTAACCATTCTCTGCTGGGCTGTTATCACAAGTATGGTTGCCAGAAAGTGCTAAGACTCTTCCTAAATCTACAAAGTCTTAGATTTCTGACTGAGACAATTAGATGCACTACATGATACTTCTTTCTTTTATGGATGGTAAATCTGTGGCATCCCTTTTCAGCTGGGACAAATACTGTTTTTCCATTCCCACATGCACAGATAGGCACACAAAAATTGTACTTTTAATTTTTAAATATATCTTTATTTATTTCAGAGAGGAAGGGAGAGGGAGAGAGAAGTAGAAACATCGATGAGAGAGAATCATTGATTGGCTGCCTCCTGCAGATCCCCTACTGGGGATTAAGCCTACAACCTGGGCATGTACCCTGACCAGGAATCGAACCATGACCTTCTAGTTCATAGATCAACGCTCAACCACTGAGCCACACCCCCTGGCTAAAGTTCAATCTTATTTTGAAATATTGATTAGGATAACAGACTCACATAAACTTACTGTGATAAATTTTAAATAAAACCACTTTCATTTACAAAAGCTTGAAAGAATATTAGTACTGCTCATGCAACTCTAAAAGGTGCTACCTCTGCTTCAAGGTAATTAGAAAGCAGTTACTTCAATAACTTAGAAACTGTTCATTAGAAAACCCAAGTTTGATGACCATTTTTAATACCCTCATTTCAGATTTATTTCATTCTCTTGAATTGAAAGAAAATACTTCAAAACAATAATTTCCATATTTTGCATTTTGGAACCTTTACTGCCCAAAAAGATCATTTGGAAGTGACTATTATAACTCCATTTTCTCATGAAAGTTCTCAAATCCACACACTAGGATGTCAAGCTTATTTTTCCCTCAGGTGAAAACACCTGAAGTGGCCATTCAGGTAAAGCTTTAGAACAACATCAGAGGAACTCTGAGTGGCAACATCATTGCCCTGGTGGCAGGCAGGAGGTTTGGAGGAGCAATAGGAATCCTATCCTAGAATCATGTGGTTGGGATCCCTTAACCTTTCGAGAGTCTCAGTTTGACCTAGATCTCATAATTTCTTAATCCAATATTCCAGAAAGAGGTCTCTTAACTTCTGTTCACTGCAGAATAAATGCATCCATGTCAAAGAGAGAATCTCCCCATCCAGTGAATATTATTCAGATAATAGAGAGGGAACTGAGTCAGGCAGACTGCAGGGGCTTCACAGGATGAATTAGACCCTTCACACATGGCACAGAACAATAACATGAGACTTCTATCCTGAAGAAAAATCCCTTCCTAGTTTGATTAAGCTTCCATATCCAATTAATGAGAGGCTATTACATCAAATTAGTTTAATACTTATAAAATGCTATAAAATTTAGCATGGCAATTTAAAGTAGGCTATATGTCCAATACCAACAAACCATTCAACTAATACAAATTTAGATAAAAAGCTTATAAATTTAAAAACAAATTAATACACAAGTGGTATATTACAGATAAAAGCAACTGAAGAAGTAAAGCACTAAGGATTGTGTGAATTAATTTTAAAATGCTTTGCAAAGACTGCATAGTCTTGCAATGTCTATGCTTCCAAGGTTTCTTACATGCTTGACTAAAATAAACATTATTCATAATTTATACTGCCTAATGTGTTACCCTACGGGATAGAGATTAATAATTCTTACTTTAGCCACAGTCACATAATATTTCTTAGATAAGAGCATTTCAATTTAAGAATTTAAAAAACCTTAATCCTCAGTGGTTTTAATTCTGGGAAGAAGAAACCATATTCTACACTAGAGGAAAATAAAGAGTTATAGTCTCAAGCTGGTGGATATTTCTTTTTTAAAATTTGAGAGAGGAAGAGAGCGAGAGCAAACATGGAGATGGTTTTGTTGGATTCATGTAAAGAATATAAAAACTGATTCAAAACTTGGAATTATTTCTTCCATATTTGCCTTTCATAGATAAATACTGTATTTAAAGATTTACTCTTATACTTAAACAGGTTAACAAGTTCTTCCTTTAATAATTAAAAACAATATTATATTTTCTAACACAATACCATATTTACCTTTTCTTTCCTAACTTATTCATATATATATACACACACACACACACACACACACACACACACACACACTAGAGGCCCAGTGCACTCGGGAGGATCCCTCAGCCCGGCCTGTGCCCTCTCGCAGACTGGAACCCCTCGGGGGATGACCACCTGCTGGCTTATGTCCTCTCCCCGGGGGATTGGGCTTAAGCTGGCAATCAGACATCCCTCTGGCAGCCCGGGAGCCCTCGGGGGATGTCCACTTGCCAGCGGGGAGGAGGCCTAAGCTGCAGTCGGACATCCTTAGTGCTGCTGAGGAGGCAGGAGAGGCTCCCACCACCACCGCTGTCAGCCTGGCTAGTGGTTGAGCAGAGCTCCCCCTGTGGGAGCACACTGACCACCAGGGGGCAGCTCCCGCATTGCGCATCTGCTCCCTGGTGGTCAGTGTGTGTCATAGTGACTAGTCATTCCCAGTTGTTCTGCTGTTAGGGTCAGTTTGCATATTACCCTTTTATTATATAGGATAGAGGCCTGGTGCACAGGTGGGGGCCGGCTGGTTTGCCCTGAAGGGTGTCCCAGATCAGGGTGGGGGTCCTGCTGGGGTGCCTGGCCAGCCTGGGTGAGGGGCTGATGGCTGTTTGCAGGCTGGTCAAGCCCCCCCAGTGGGGACCCTCAACCCATGGAGGTTTGGCCAGCCTGGGTGAGGGGCTGATGGCTGTATTCAGGCTGGCCACACCCCTGTTAGGGTACAGGGTCCCCACTGGGTTGCCTGGCCAGTCTGGATGAGGTGCTGAGGGCGGTTTTCAGGCTGGCCAAGCCCCCAGGCGATGGAAGCTCCCAGCCTCTCCTTTTTTTCTTATTTTTTTTTTTATTCTGGGATTTATTTACCTTCTATAATTGAAACTTTGTTGCCTTCAGTTGAGCTCAGAGTTGGCTGCGGCAGGCGGGAAGCTTGGCTTCCTCCATCACTAGAGCAACCAAGCTTCCTGCTCGCTCCAACTCTGTGGCTACGGCTGGCTGAAAGTAGGTATCTGGAGTTTATTTATCTTCTATAATTGAAACTTTGTTGCCTTCAATGGAGCTCAGAGCCAGCTGCAGCAGGCAGGAAGCTTGGTTTCCTCCATCACTGGAGCAACCAAGCCTCCTGCTTGCTCCAGCTCCGTGGCTGCTGGTCGTCATCTTGGTTGGGTTAATTTGCATATAGATGCTCTGATTGGCTGGTGGGCATGGCTTAAAGTGTAGCAAAGGTACGGTCAATTTGCATGTTTGTCTTTTATCACAGATTTTAAAAATTACATGTATTGGGATTAATAAAATTATATAGGTTTCAAGTGTACAATTCTATAATACATCATCTGTATATTGTGTTTAATACCCAAAGTCAAATCTTTTGTCACCATATATTTGACCCCCTTTATTTTTTACTTCCCCACCCACTCCCCTATCTCTCTGGTAAGCACCATTGTGCTGTCCATGTCTATGAGGTTTTTTGGGTTTGTTTTGTTTTTTTTGTCTTGTTTGTTCATTTGTTGCTTTCAGTTTTATATCCCACATATAGGTGAAATCATATGGTTCTTGACTTTTTCTGTCTGGTTTATTTCACTTAGCATGGTATTCTCAGGATCCATCCATGTATTCCCAAATGGCAGTATTTCATCTTTTCTTATGGCTAAGTAATATTCCATAGTATATATGAACCACATCATTTTCTGTTAAGATGCGCTCTCCCTTTTTTAAAATATATTTTATTGATTTTTTACAGCGAGGAAGGGAGAGGGATAGAGAGTTAGAAACATCTATGAGAGAGAAACATGGATCAGCTGCCTCCTGCACACCCCACACTGGGGATATGCCCGGAACCAAGGCACATGCCCTTGACTGGAATCGAACCCGGGACCCCTTGGTCCGCAGGCTGATGCTCTATCCACTGAGCCAAACCGGTCAGGGCAAGATGCTCTCTTTTTAATGTGTAGATAAATCACATAAATTAGAGAGAAATTTAAGAAAATTTTAAAAGAAATAACAATGTTAGGTAGGCAATTGTATGGAAAATAACAGTTGTAAATGCCAAGGATATGTAATTATTCCATAGGCCCCCAAGGTGAGAGGTTTGTGCCCTGGTTTATAAAAAATTGTTCTCCAGCCTGACTTGTATGGCTCAATGGTTGAGCATCAACTTATGAACCAGGAGGTCACAATCTGATTCCCAGTCAGGGCACATGTCCAGGTTGTGGGCTCGATCCCCAGTGTGGGGCATGCAGGAGGCAGCCAATCAATGATTCTTTCTCATCATTGATGTTTCTATCTCTTGCTCCTTCTCTCTTCCTCTCTGACATCAATAAAAAATATATATATAAAAAAGAATTGTTCTCCAGTACATATTGCAAAGCTACAGGTATTGGAGTCCCAGACAGAAGTTTTGTCCCAAAATTCATTATGCTGCAAAGCTGCAAAGCCATATTGAGGAACGCTAAAGTACTGAAACCATGAGAGCCAATGCACAGCAGTTTTGAGACTGACCAAGAATCCTGAAAAAATCATCATAAACACTAAAAGGAATAGTCATGGATACCACACTCTGACTTGCTGTTATGGCCAGAGCCATATAAACCAGCATTATAAGGGTAAACATGAGTACCACATCTTCTTTATCCAATCATCTATCAAAGAACACTTCAGTTGTTTACAGGTCTTGGCCATCATGAATTATGTTGCAATGAACATAGCAGTGAATGTATCTTTGCAAATAAATGTTTTCAATTTTTTCAGATACATAACCAGAAGAGGAGTTGCTAGGTAAAATGGTAACTCTGTTCTTATTTTTTTCCATACTGTTTTCCATAGTGGCTATACCAGGTTACATTCCCACCAGCACTAGACTGCTGTTTGTCTCCATATATAAAATTGGATCAAAGACCTAAATATAAGACCTGACAATAAATTACATAGAAGAGAACATAGGTACTAAACTTATGTATCTTGGTCTTAGAGAGGATTTCATGAATTTGAAATACAAGGGAAATTAAAAAAAATAAATTAATAGGACTATATCAAACTGAAAATTGTCTGCACAGCAAAAGAAACCATCAACAAAACAAAAAGTCAACCACTGAATGGGAGAAGAAATTTTCAAACAATACCTCCAACAAGGGGTTAATATCCAAAATATATAATGAATTCATAAAACAAAAACAAAAAACAAAACAAAAATCGAATTTTAAAAATGGGCAGAAGACCTAGATACTTCTCTCAAGAAGACATACAAATGGTCAACAAATATATAAAAAGATGGTCAACTTGACTAGCTACATTCTATGAAGCCAGCATCACCCTAATACCAAAACCAGGTAAAGACATCACAATGAAAGAGAATTACAGGCCAATATCCCTCATGAACATAGATGCCAAAATCCTCAACAAAATCTTAGCAAATCGGATCCAGCAGTACATCAGAAGGATCATACACCATGACCAAGTAGGATTCATCCCAGAGATGCAAGGATGGTACAACATCCGTAAATCAATAAATGTGATACATCACATAAACAAATTGAAAGAAAAAAACCACACGGTCATATCAATTGATGCAGAAAAAGCATTCGACAAAATCCAACACCCATTTTTGATAAAAACTCTCAGAAAGGTGGGAATAGAAGGATCATACCTCAACATAATAAAAGCCATATATGACAGGCCCACAGCCAACATCATACTCAATGGACAAAAACTAACACCATTTCCCCTAAGAACAGGAACAAGACAAGGATGCCCACTCTCACCACTCCTGTTCAACATAGTACTGAAAGTATTAGCCATTGCAATTAGGCAAGAAGAAGGAATAAAAGGCATCCAAATTGGAAAAGAGGAAGTAAAACTGTCCCTATTTGCAGATGACATGATATTATACATACAAAACCCTAGAGACTCCATCCAAAAGCTACTAGACTTAATACATGAATTTGGCAATGTAGCAGGATACAAAATTAACCCCAAGAAATCTGAGGCATTTCTATACACCAACAGTGAACTTTCAGAAAGGGAGATCAGAAAAACAATCCCATTTACCATCGCACCAAAAAAATTAAGATACCTAGGAATAAACTTAACTAAAGAGGTTAAAGACCTCTACTCAGAAAACTACAGGACATTGAAAAAAGAGATAGAGGAAGACATAAACAGATGGAAGAACATACCATGTTCTTGGATTGGTAGAATCAACATCATTAAAATGTCCATACTACCCAAAGCAATCTATACATTCAACGCACTTCCCATTAAAATACCAATGGCCTTCTTCAAAGATCTAGAACGAACTCTCCAAAAATTCATCTGGAATAAAAAAAGACCCCGAATAGCTGCAACGATCCTGAGAAAGAACAAAGTAGGTGGGATCTCAATGCCAGATATCAAGCTGTATTACAAAGCCACTGTTCTCAAAACTGCCTGGTACTGGCACAAGAACAGACATATAGATCAGTGGAATAGAATAGAGAGTCCAGAAATTAGCCCGAACCAATATGCTCAATTAATTTTTGACAAAGGAGGCATGAACATACAATGGAGCCAAGATAGTCTCTTCAATAAATGGTGTTGGGAAAATTGGACAGACATATGCAAGAAAATGAAACTAGACCACCAACTTACACCATACACAAGAATAAACTCAAAATGGATAAAGGACTTAAATGTACGACAGGAAACCATAAAAATTCTAGAAGAATACAAAGGCAACAAAATCTCAGACATATGCCAAAACAATTTCTTCACTGATACAGCTCCTAGGGCAGTTGAAACTAAAGAGAAACTGAACAAATGGGACTACATCAAAATAAAAAGCTTCTGCACAGCAAAAGAAACCATCAACAAAACAACAAGAAAACCCACCTCGTGGGAAAACATATTTGCCAACGTCATATCTGATAAGGGCTTAATCTCCAAAATTTATAGGGAACTCATACAACTTAACAAAAAGAAGATAAACAATCCAATCAAAAAATGGGCAAAGGATCTAAATAGACACCTTTCAAAAGAGGACATTCAGAAAGCCAAGAGACATATGAAAACATGCTCAAAGTCACTAATCATCCGAGAGATGCAAATCAAAACAACAATGAGGTACCATCTCACACCTGTCAGAATGGCCATCATCAACAAATCAACAAACGACAAGTGCTGGAGAGGATGTGGAGAAAAAGGAACACTTGTGCACTGCTGGTGGGAATGCAGACTGGTGCAGCCACTATGGAAGGCAGTATGGAGGTTCCTCAAAAAATTGGAAATGGAACTCCCATTTGACCCTGTGATCCCACTTCTAGGAATATATCCCAAGAAACCAGAAACACCAATCAGAAAGGATATATGCACCCAGATGTTCATAGCAGCACAATTCACCATAGCTAAGATCTGGAAACAGCCTAAGTGCCCATCAGTAGATGAATGGATTAGAAAACTGTGGTACATCTACACGATGGAATACTATGCTGCTGTTAAAAAGAAGGAACTCCTACCATTTGCAACATCATGGATGGAACTGGAGAGCATTATGCTAAGTGAAACAAGCCAGTCAATGAAGGAAAAATACCACATGATCTCACTCATTCATGGATAATAAAGACCATTACAAACTTTTGAACAATAATAGATACAGAGGCAGAGCTGCCTCAAACTGATTGTCAAACTGCAGTGGGAAGGCCAGAGAGAGTTGGGGGGCAGGAGGGAGGGGAGTAAGAGATCAACCGAAGGACTTGTATGCATGCATATAAGCATAACTAATGGACATAAGACACTGGGGGGTAAGGGAGGGTAGTGGTTTGTCAAGGGCGGGGGGGGAAAAAGGATACTTATGTAATACCCTTTGTAATACTTTAAGAGGAAAATAAAAAAAAAAAAAAAAAAAAAAAAAAACTTGACTAGCTATTAGGAAAATGCAAATCAAAACCACAATGGATACCAACTCACACCTAATAGAATGGCAATTATTAGCAAGACAAGTAAAAACAAGTGTTGGAGAGTTTATAGAAAAAAATGAAACCTTTTCTTTCTTATAATTCAACTAGAGGCCTGGTGCATGAATTCATGCACCAGTGGGGTCCCTCAGCCTGGCCTGCAGGATCGGACTGAAACCAGCTCTCCAACATCCCCCAAGGGGTCCCAAGTTGTGAGAGGGGGCAGGTCAGGCCAAGGGACCCCACCAGAGCACAATTGGGGTCAGGGAGGGACACAGGAGGTTGGCCAGCTGGGGAGAGACTGCAAGAGGGCTCCAAGGCATGTCTGGCTCATCTTGCTCAGTCCTGATCGGCTGGACCCCAGCAGCAAGCTAACCTGCTGGTTGGAGCGTCTACCCCCCTGGTGGTCAATGCACATAATATGCATATCATTAGCATATTACGCTTTGATTGGTTGAACAGACGACTGGATGACCAGACACTTAGCATATTAGGCTTTTATTATAAAGGATGTTCATAATGGAGACAAGAATTTTTACTGTCCTGCCAATTTTTATCACATAGTATATCTATACTAATAATAGAGGAATATGCAAATTATCCAGGACGCTGTCACAGTAACAACCAAACAGCAGGCTGCATGCGGCGACCAGGCTGGCAGGGGGGTTAGTGAGGGACGACCAAATGACTGAACAGCAGGCTGCATGCGGTGACCAGGCCGGAGAGGTGGCCATGAGGGGTGACCAGGCCGGCAGGGGGAGGCAGTTGGGGGCAACCAGGCTGGCAGGGGGGGACAGTTGGGGGTAACCAGGTTGGCAGGGGGGCAGTTAGGGGCGATCAGGCAGGCAGGCAGAGGCAGTTAGGAGTGATCAGGCTGGCAGGAGGGTCAGTTAGGGCCAATCAGGCAGGCAGGCAGATAAGCGGTTAGGAGCCAGCAGTCCCAGATTGTGAGAGAGATGTCCAAGGGGTCCCAGATTGGAGAGGGTGCAGGCTGAGCTTAGGGGACCCCCCTCATGCACGAATTTCATGCACCAGGCCTCTAGTAATAAATAATTTGGTTTATGCCATGTTTATTAACATCTTTAAAAGTGTGCTATTTTATTGCTCCAGATAAATATTGGAAGCCAATTTATAAACATTTAATAGAAACATTAAGTTTATATTTTAATTTTTTATATTGTGCAAAAAGATGGACTGACTTCTCTCTACACTTGTCTGTCCCACATATTTTGCATTAATAAAAGTGTGCCAGCAGAGTCAATAAATTCATAATGCACGAGTCACATACTGCTTATTGCTGGAGTGATAGAGAACTCCAAAAAATGAAAACCTATTTTAAAATTGGGGAGGGAGTGGTTCTTCAAGCTAATAAGCTGATGTTCTTTAGTGACCAAGATGTCTGGGACTGCATTGGGGTGGGCACACAATACAATATACAGATGATGTATCATAGAATTGTACCCTTGAAACCTATATAATCTTATTAACCAATGTCACCCCAATAGATTTAATTTTAAAATAATTTTTAAAATAAGTGAAAATAAAAACTGCCACTTACTGACTACCACAAGTCACCAAGAGCTTTACAAATGACATCTCTATTACAATACATCTGTAAATTAGGGGTCATTTCCACCATTTTGTAGTTGAATAAACCAAGTTTCAGAGAGCCAAGGTAATGTTCCCAGAGACACACAGCTTCTAAAAGGGAAAGCTAGAATATGAACATGGATTTGACTTGACCCCTTTTGTGCTCTCACTTGCTTCATGCTGGTGGCTGAAGCCATAGGCTTAGGATAGAATACCCAAGGGAATTAAATAGGAGTGATTCTTAACACTCTTTTAAATTAGATAAAAGCTATAGCTGCACAGACACACACACATGCACAGACACACCCACACAAACATAAATCTTGAAATCTATCCCTAGATTCTCTAGTGAATCGTTCACTCCAGGTTAAGACCCCTTGGGGAGAGAAATATAAACAAGAGAAGAAGAGTGTCCCCAAAAGGAAAGTGAAGCTGAAAAGAGTTAAAAACAACAACTTCGAGTTAGTTCAAGATTCAAGAGCATTTAAAAATGAAATTTAAATAAGGACCACAAAGAGTCCTAAGAAAGAAGTATATAGCTATATAGGCCAACCTCAAGAATCAAGAAAAATCCCAAATAAACAATTTAACTCTACACCTAAAGGAACCTGAAAAAATAAGAACAAACAGAACACAAAGTAAACAGAAAGAAGAAAATAGTTAAAATCAGAGCAGAAATAAACAAATAGAAATTTAAAAAGACTAGAAAAGATCAATAAAACTAAGAGCCCTTGTGACCTCCCTCCAATTGCTTCAGGCTCCCGACCCCCAGCACAGCCTTGTTCCTGCTTAAGCGTCCATTTCTCTAGACCAGTGATGGCGAACCTATGACACGCGTGTCAGAGGTGACACGTGAACTCATTTTTTTGGTTGATTTTTCTTTGCTAAATGGCATTTAAATACATAAAATAAATATCAAAAATATAAATCTTTGCTTTACTATGGTTGCAAATATCAAAAAAATTCTATATGTGACACGGCACCAGAGTTAAGTTAGGGTTTTTCAAAATGCTGACACGCCGAGCTCAAAAGGTTCGCCATCACTGCTCTAGACAAAGTCCCATCCAAGCTTCAGGGCTTCCACCTCTTCCACAAAGATTTGCCTGCTTTCATACAGCATATGGGAACTTGATTTCCCCTGAATATCCACAGATTGTTGTTTTAATTATTTGATGACATTGCATTCTGCCTAAAATCATAGCTACTGATATCTTATCTCTCCTATTAAATGGTATGCTCCTTGGACAGCTAACACTTAAATGGCAGCGTTACAATATGCCAGGTACGGTGCTGTTTGTTTTGTGGACACTACAGGTACCATGATTAGCCTGTTTTACAGTCGTGGAAACAGGCAGAGAGAGGTTGGGTGACTTGCCCAGTAGCACACAACTAGTAAGTGGAAATGCGGAGATATAAAATCAGGTCTGTCAGATTTCAGAGCCTACGCTTTTTAACTATTTTGCTATACTGCACCTTGAACAGTAAAAGGCATACAATAAATATTTAATTAAAAAAATTCAGCCCTGACCGGTTTGGTTCAGTGGATAGAGCGTCGGCCTGCGGACTGAAGGGTCCCAGGTTCAATTCCAGTCAAGGGCATGTACCTTGGTTGCGGGCACATCCCCAGTGGGGGGCGTGCAGGAGGCAGCTGATCGATGTCTCTCATCCATGTTTCTAACACTCTATCCCAGTGGTCGGCAAACTCATTAGTCAACAGAGCCAAATATCAACAGTACAACAACTGAAATTTCTTTTGAGAGCCAAAATTTTTAAACCTAAACTATATAGGTAGGTACATTGTTATTAACTTAATTAGGGTACTCCTAAGCTGGCCTTTGCTAAAAACATCCTCAATCTGATTGAGATAGGTTTCAATCGCCATGAAGTTTCAATTGCACTGTACGTGCGCGCCTGCACGTGGTATTTTGTGGAAGAGCCACACTCAAGGGGCCAAAGAGCCGCATGTGGCTTGCGAGCCGTGGTTTGCCAACCACTGCTCTATCCTTCTCCCTTCCTCTCTGTAAAAAAATTAATAAAATATATTTTTTAAAAAATTCATCCTTATATGAATTTTTATTCAATCAACCTACCAAGTTTCAGGCACTGTGTTGGTGCTAGAGGAAGAAGGAAAAATAAGGGCCCTTCAACAGTGTAATTTGCAGTCACAAACAACACCGAGAAGTTAATGCATTCTCAGATTCCCATACTTTATCGGGCTTTTTCTTCCCCAGCAACTGGGAGAGCCCTCTGACAAAGGCTCACATTGTGAAAACTAGTTATAGTTCTCTCTTCTCATTGCAATAAAATTGATTGTATTAAAAGACAAATAAATGTCAAAAAAGCCACCTTTATTTTAACAGATAATGTAATACAGTTAATAATGCTGGGACTAAATTAGATACTGTAATGTAATTCTTCAAAAGGGTATTGAGTACACTTCATTTCTTCTGTACTATAAGTGTTCTCACTTGAGACAGGAAATATAACTTAGCATTTTAGAGACACTGGCTAAATTACCTCTATTGATGAGGCTCAGCAGGTTCTTTCTGAATGATTCGAAATAATTGCCGAGGGATAAAAAACAGTGTTCCAGGGGCTGTAGCCACAGCATGCCTGGAGCCTACTGGGGAGAGAATAAAGCACATGCTCCCATGCATGAGTGGTTCTATGTGCTGCCTGTAGCATGGCTGACTGACCATCCCTGAAATTGCATAAATGAAAGGAAGTAGGCCAAGGTACACACAATTGTATTAATAATTGGGGTGCATGAAATGAATTAGGTTAGCCCACCAGGTCCTTCCTAAAGGGGTGGAAAAGCAATACAAACCTCCAGGAATAAAGTCTGCTAAAACAATCTTTTCAAAGCTTTTGACAAAGTACAAACTTCAGTCATTTATTTTTTTTCTCATTGAAAGGAAAGTTCAGGGAGAAGTTTCAGGTCAGCTCACACACAGGCACATGCGCACACACACACACATGCACACACAGAATGGATAGTTGTGTGAAGCATGAACTAGGACACGAGAGTTCTGTAGTACTGTCCTTATTCACAAAGGAAGTCAAGGGACCTGGTTCTGCCATGAAGTAGAGGGAGGATTTTGCAGCGATGTCAGAGGGCAGGGCTAGTGTAGTTCCTCGTACCTGTAGCTCTGTGTATATTCCCACATGAACAATCTGTAGTGCAATGGAAACTGTCCCCCTATTTGTCCAGTCATGTTGAGATTGTAGGCAGGAGCTGCAAAAGGTAGTCCCATTCAGAAGGGAGAGGTCAACTCAACCAAACCTGATTCAGATTTTCAAATTTTTGAAGGAAACAATAAATTTGAAACCTCTTTGCTTTGTGATCCTAGAGAATAGAGTTAAACCTGCTTTTTCCTGCTGTAGAAATTTCCCAGGATTCTAAGTTCTTCTTGTCAACATTTCCCTTTCATAAAGAACCCACGGTAAGTAAACAATGAGAAATATTAAACTCATTTAACAACGCTGTAGAATCAGTTTTCTTCTAGCATTTATAATATTTAATGGCAGTATCCTTTTCAATAAACATACATAACATTCAACTTTATATCATTTCATAATGAAGTTTTATTCTTTGACTTCTACAAATAATATTTTAATCCAAAAGAGCAATAAAATAAAAGTTTATAAACAATGCTAAACTAGTCAACACATTTTAATTCGATCCAATAGTAACTTGATCCAAAAACTTTTTCTTTACTCTATTTACATTTAAATTGAGGTAAAACAAAAACAATTAAAGGTTAATTTCTGCAGTTTAACTCAAGTAATTAAAGGATAATATTACTTAAAAATAGGAAATAGACTTCCTTCATGGTGTTATTCTATTTCTTAATCACAGAAGTTTCTAAAAAACAGAAACATAAGGCTTCATGGCTCATTGAAACCTGAAAGGCATCTTTACCTAAAAGTTCTTATTTCTCTTAAGAAACAAACTCCATGTGCAGAAACAGACTGCACAGGGCTAATTCATCTCTGGAGCATCACTCAAGTAATACACTTGATGTGGTTTATGCCATGATGACGAGAACACAATAAACTGTAAAAAATGTCATTTCTGGAAAATTTGTTGGCTATGGTTCAGCAAGAGATGAATCTTTGTAACAGATGTGACATGATGACTTCGATGAATTGAACATTTTAAAATATGAAGCATTTAAAAATATTCCCTTAGAAATAAATTAATCTACATAAAATATACAATCTACCATGATTCATGTGTCCATTTTCATCACTGCAGAATAGTTCTATGTCAGTGTGACAGTGTCTTCCTTCAAGCTCCTGTTTGGGCTCCACTTTGGGTTCATTAATTTAAAAAAAATGAAGAGAAAACTTGGACTCAATCTCCGATGTTCCCACCAACTAAAATTCTATATTTGTAGAATTTCACATACTCTAAGCTTTTCATGATTTGAAGATAAAAATCTCAGGAAATGATCTTTCTTCTAAAAAATACCTTTGTTTTCTACTTAGCAGGAAAATTTGAGCTACAAGACAACCTGACTGAGAAGTCAATAACTTGGTCAATATCTTGTACAAAAGAAATTGAAAGCCTTTAAATGCCAAATAGTAAAACTTAATATCACATAACATATATATTGGGGTATTAGAAAAGGTGCTAGTTTTATATAATTATATACATTTATATTACTGGGCTTCATATGATGCCTTTAATGGATAAGGCCAAATAATATTTACCCAATTTTGGTTATAGTTTAAAAGTAAGAATTTTGAAGATCTATAGTTTAAGGATATTATTGAGATACCATTCTGGGTATCCTAATGTATTTCAAGACGGAGCACAAATATGTAACAAGAGATGTCTGTCTGTAAGAGACTTATCATATTGATTTTAATAGTAAGTCACCCGCTGTAGCTACAGTCAGGGAGCCAAAGCATGATGTAGAAAGGAAACACTTCACACCTGAAGTGAGGCTGACTTCCAGGCCCCAAACAAAAAATATTCTAATACAAAGCATCCCCTTTGTTACCAAAACTCTTCCCAAAAGGAAAGCTTGCATTGTGCATGGAGTCTAACACTGACAATATGATAAGGGTATTATAAATCACGGAAAGCACTAATGTAGGTCCCATTGTGTTAATCTCTGTACTTTAGGTTAATCGACTGAGTTGCTACTACCACAGCGAGAGAAGACAGGTCAATTTTCAGTAATAATTTACAGAAGTGAAAGCTTTCTACTTGATTTATTTTTAACAGAACACACACCTGGAGAATGATTGAGGTGCTTGAGTTATTCGAGTTACTGGGAAGTTCTAAGCATGAATGGGAATAAAAGAAACTGCCTACTCTTTAATGATACTTCTAATGACAAAGTAAAAGCTTCCCCTCCTCACAATGATGAATAGGAGGAGGTTTCCCAATCCAAAGTCATTTGCCTGGTGGTTTTGATTATTTATACGCACATAGGAAACTTCATATTATAGGGACTATGCAATTTCTGTAGTGCGTTTCTTACAAATTAGGATATTTGATACAAGGTCAAGCAATTTTTCTTTTCATTTTGTTCAAAATGTTCCAATGATCTGAAATTGCCATCAGTTTGTTTATGCTCTGCAAAGCTTCTCTTCCCAAACTCTACTAACATCACCAAACTGAAGATAAAATAGGGATTTCCCCTCCGCCCCCGCTCTAAACAGGGCAGCTAATGCCTATGGGAAAATAACTTCTTAACAAATAAAACCCAGGGGATTTAGTCAGGCAAAGGAACAAATCCTCATCTTTCAAACTGGTAAACAATACAAGAATTCAAAAACAGTTTCTTTTCAACTCCTGCCATGTAATGTACAACATAAGTTTGTATGTAATTGCAATGTCAGATCAACTTTCCAGATGGACATGAAGAATCAATGATTAGAGGCTTAACTTTAATATGCAAAGTAGAGGGCTGGGTGGGCAAGGGGAGGGGCATGAGCATGAATAAACCCCACAACTGGAAGTGGAACGTTAGGTCATTTCCTGTCTGAGGATATATAGGGCCTATTGGGATAATGGTCAGAGTACCTGAAAGGAAACCACAAGCTGATTAGTTCCACTCCAAGGGATGGATTTTTAAAAACCAGTTCTTATTCTTTACCCATTGATTAGAAGCCTAAATGGAAGACTACATATGGTGAAAGTTATATACATTCAGCCATTATAACAGAAGGGCAATAAATTACCCAGGGTGCCTGCCGAGAACTCTCTAATCCACTCTTTCAATTTTCACTCTCACCTGTGAAAAAGCCTGAAACTGTATGCCAATGGGTTGTTAATAATGTGCTCTGGAAGGGAACAAGTTGAAATTGTTCCCAAAACTGCAAATCAAGAGACAAAGTATGTGTGTCTATTACTGTTGGATGAAATTATATATCAGAACAAAAGACCGTGTCTGCAGTACAGGACTAAAGTATGCTTTCATGTGTCCTATAAACCCTGTGGCTCTGGGCAGCACACAGCCCGGGAGTGCTTATATTTATACTCCCAGAAGAATATCCTAACATCGATGTAGCTAACGGAAGCCTCGGAAAGGAAGTTTGTGATATGAAATTTAAAGTAATTGTTTTTAAATTTGCAGTTTCCAGATTGGGTTTCTACTGTGCCTGCCAAACATTCTCCTTCTTTTTCTGTGGGTTAGCTACACAAATATGGGTTTCATTTGTTTATTAATAGAAGGAAGTGGTGATTCAGCCACTTTGTATAGATGCCCTAGTTTTCCTATCTCGACTCTCCTTCACAGAACACTGTAGGATGTGACAGATCAAAAACTAGGAGGAAGGGAGAGTACGATGGGGCTGCCATTAGGAAGAGCAAGCCCCTGGCCTCTCTGGTCTGCAGCCCTTGGAACTCCAGACTCATGCTCATCTTAGTCCCTGCCCATCTCCTGCTGCTCCACTTTTGTCCTTTTCCTGAATCTAGATGCGGGTTCTGGGAGTAGACATGCTATCACTAAATGCTTTCTTTTGTTTCTTAACATATTTTTATTGATTTCATAGAGGAAGGAAAAGGGAGAGAGGGAGATAGAAACATCTATGATGAGAGAGAATCACTGACTGGCTGCCTCCTGCAGGTCCCACACTGGGAACCAAGCCCACAACCCAGGCATGTGCCCTAATGGGGAATCAAACCATGATCTCCTGGTTCATAGGTTGACGCTCAACCACTGAGCCATGCTGGCTGGGCTAAATGCTTTCTTCTACATAGGTCCAAATTTTTCCTCAAGTGTGATTCAACTCAATTGTGGCAAGTAGGAGAGAGACTCTTGCTGCTTCTTTCTCTCAAAAGTTTGCAGGTCTGTGTTTATTTGCTACAGAAAGATCAAATAGAAGCATTCTAGAGCTTAGTGCTGCCCACATGCACTTATGAGCCACATGCCCCAAGCATGTGACTCTACTTCTCTGAGCCCCATTTAGAGCTGGTGAGTGAAACAGAGCAATACTACCAGCCCTACCTACTTCACAGGTCATAACATCAAATGATCTAGATAAAATGGCTTTGATCTCTAACTTCCAATTAAATGCACTGTGTAATTAATAGCAAGGATGCTATTAATTCAAGTGGAAAATGTGTATTTACACTTCATAGCCAAAGTTATATGACTAAGCACATGGAATATGAAAGCTGATTCAAGAAACGAGTTGGAGGAGGGAGTATTTTCAGAGAGGGGAGAAGACAGCAATAAAAGACAAGCGTGAGAGTATACCTGAGCATGTTCGACAGGGATCTGAAAAGTGCAGCTCAAAGAGGTTCTTATTTGAAAACATCACCATGATGGTTTTGTGCCATTGAGACTAATCTATGTTGCTAGGTTGTTTGGTCAAACATTAGTCTAGATGTTGTTGTGAAGATATTTTATAAATGTTATTGACATTTATATTCAGTTGACTTTAAGCAAAGCAGATTATACTCAATAAAGTGAATGAGCTTTGTCCTAACAGTTGAAGTCTGAAGAGCAAAGATTGAGGTTTCCCAGGGAAGAAGTAATTGGTCTTCAAACCATAACATAAAAACCCTGCCTCAGTTTCCAGTCTGCTGGACTGCCCTATAGATTGACTTACCAGCCTCCAAAATTACATGAGCCAATACCTAAAATAAATCTCTCTATATAGATAGATAGATATTGTATTTTGTTTTTCTGGAGAAGCCTGATACAAAAACTAAGGTCATTTTAATTGGATAATCCAGAGCCTTCTTTTCAGTCTTCACTTGTTTGCCATTGTGCAAGAACATCTACACTCCAACCATGCCAGCAATACAGCGTAGAGAAAATATAGCCAAGTGGTCATTTTAGGTCACAATGAGAAGAGTTTGATATCTTTCAAAGTCAATAAATATCTCTACTTAGATATCTTACCAATAACTTAAAATACTCAATGCTGAAATCTTTGTCTCCCACAAAAGGCTCCCCCTTTTATTTCTAATAGCTGACCCTACTGTGTCCTATACTGTTTCACTGCTCCTCTGGTTTATCCCTTATATCCATTCTATAAATCCTAGAGCTCCTCCTTGGTAACTTTGTCAGATGAAGCCCATCCGATGCATGCCTTTAACCCAGCCCAGACTTTCTTCAGGTGTCCTGAGAATTACTCTCAAACCAATCATTCTAAATAGGTTCACATTTATTGCTTATCAGTTGCCCATAGCTGTTTTCTCTTAGAACTGAAAATTAAAAGTGCTAAGTCTGGCATCCAAGGCTCTCTACATGGAATCCAGAACAACTCTCCCATAATAACCTCTACTCTCCATTGGCTCATTGCCCCCCTACTGCCACCCTCTTCCTCTTCACTGATCCATTTTTTTCCCATCTTTCAAGTCTCAGCTCAAGTTCTAATTTTCCTAACCATTCATATGCTTAATAAAACTTCCTCTTTCTGAACTAGTGCTATGACTATCTGGCATTCATTTGGCATTTAAATATAAAGTGACTTGTATTATTAATAAACTAGAGGCCTGCCTGGTGCATGAAATTCGTGCATGGGAGGGGGGGGTTCCTTCAGCCCAGCCTGCACCTTCTCCAATACAGGACCCCTCGGGGGATGTCCAACTGCCAGGGATCAGGCCTAAACCAGCAGTCAGACATCCCTCTCACAATCCGGGACCACTGGCTCCTAACTGCTCACCTGCCTGCCGGCCTGATTGGCCCCAACTGCCCCCCCTCCCTGCCAGCCTGGTCGCCCCCCACTGCCCCCCCCCCCCCCCCGCCAGCCTGGTCGCCCCATGCAGTCTGCTATTTGGTCATTACTGTTACTGTAATGGTGTCCCAGACAATTTGCATATTCCTCTATTATTAGTATAGATAGCAAACATAGGTGAAGACTTTTCTTTTCAACCAGATAAAAAACTGTCTGAGAAAGACTATATTTTAAAAATAATTTAAGGAATGAAAGAAGAGAGGGAGGGAGAAACTAAATAGGAAATCTCCATTTGTGCTTATAGGTATCCTTCATGCAAATGCTCTATGTCCTACTTGACACTGAGAATAATCAAAAGAGACATTTTAATAAAATGTGTTGTCCTGAGGATACATGGGTTTTCCAAGCTGTGGTTGATGTGTGTCATATCCATTTTACCTACCTTAGGTAAAGCAGTTGATAGGTGTAGACCACAGCCAGGGAACAAAGCAAGTCAATTAATGCCCAAGGGCTGCTCTGGACAACAGCACCAAGGCCTTTTTTATTAGTGAACACAGTGGACACTTTTCAGTATTTATCCCATGGGCCATTTTACTGTACCTGACACTGTTTTAGTACTCTTTTCATTTGAGACTTTTCCTTTGTGTCTCCCATGACAGTAGTATGTCTTAATTCTCCACCCACCTCTCCACACACTCCATCTCAGTCTTCTTGAAGAGCTCCAATTCTTCCATCTGTTTCTCAAAGGATAAACTCCTGGAGGAGGGAGGGGTCTCATTTTCATGAGCTGAGTAGCCTGATCTGCTTTAATCATTGCAACCACCAGCTATACTGTGACTATTCCTAAAGCTCTCATTCCAGCTCACACCTCTCCCCCAAAGGAAATACCAACATAGTCAACTGGCTGCTAGATGCTTCCATATGGATGTCCCATATGCATCTAAAACTCAATAACTACATCAGGCCTCAGCATCATCCCCTACGCAAACCTGCTCTCCTTCATTATCCCCTATCCCAGTGGCCCACTATATAACTCCCCTGAGCAAGACCTAAAAGTTACCCCAACTTCCCCTTCCTTTACCCCTATATCTAGTCACACATTTATGTCATTTCTACCTCATTAATAGCACCTGAATATATCCTATTTTCTACATTTCTCTAGGCCATTTTATTTCTAAATAACTGCAACAATACCCTAATCTCTCTCTCTTCCTTTGTCCTCTTCTTGTTCTTTAGCAAGAGTTCACTTCCTCAAATGTTTGTCTAACCATGCCACCCCCGTTCTGAAATCCTTCAGACTCTGCACACTTTCAGGATAATTAGTTAATGAGGCATATAATTTCCTTTGCAGTCTCATCCTCCTCTGATCTCTACTCTTTCTATTTACATCCCAATGTCCTCCTTAAACTTTACGTTTCAACCTTATTTAATAAGCAGTTTCCCAAAATGACATTCTTTCCTGTGTCTCAAAGGCTTTGAAAATGCCAGCCTCCTTGAAAACACTGTGCTACTTAGATTCTTCACTTTGACCATGCCTTCACTTACCTCAGGTCCAGAGGCATCCCTGATCCCCTCCCCATCCAAACATGCATTATTTACTCCTCTACTGTTCTCCCCGTTGTTCCTCGGCATATTCTGAGCATACATACTTCTCACATAATATTGCTTTGTTTTTGTTTTATTCTCACTGGACTCTAAGGTCCTTGAAGACAGTTACTATGTCTTATTTGCTATTTTATCTCCATCATATATAGCAGAGGTTATGGCACATAGTAGGTGCTTATTATGAGTTTGATGAATAAATAAGTGAATGAACAGGCACAGTATTTTAAATAACTATATGAATTAATTATTAATAAGGAGTCTTTTCTGCCACTATATTCAATGAGTCCATCCTTTATTCAGTTCCTTGACCTTATAGAAATACATTATAACAAAATATTCTGTAGAAATAAAAGCTAGGGACATACATTTTTTTTGAGACTGAAAATATTAGCAAGTAAGAAAACAAGAAAAAAGTTGTATTTCATTCAACCTTAAACAAATCTTAGGAAAGCAGGAGGACTTGTGAAAATAAAAGGTGCATAAAGGTGCACTGTCAATGCTAACTAGAAAACAGACTGACCCAGGGGCAAGAAGCATCTTGCTTAAGACTACCCACAAGTCAGCCGCAGAACCAGGATGGGCCTGGCTGGGCTGCCCACCCAGTCCACCGCATATCACGACATCAAGCCCGGACTGCCTGAGCCGAGACATGACACCTCCCCTGCACTTGGTCTGCTCAGCACCACCCATGGGAGTGCTGTGCCTCTGGCAGGCAGGGCAGCAGTTCCCAGGCTCGTGGGCAGTGGTCTGGAGGGTGCTGGGTCTCATGGTGGGAGCCCCACAGCCCTGTCTGCAGCCTGTAATCATCAGTGGGGCCCTGGGAGGCTCAGGCTCAGACTGTGGTTAGTGTCCACAGTAGCTGGGGCTGACCCCAACTTCCAGACTGTCACTGTGGATGCCAGAATGGCATCACTGAGATAAGGTGAAAAATTAATAAGTAAAGCCAACTTTTTACAAGCCAAAACAATCATTCATAGCGACTTAAAAAAAACCCACAACATCAACAACAACAAAAAAATGATAAGAACATTTAGGTAACTTGAGACACTTTAGATTCCACAGCTTGATGTCCCTTTAATTCCACAAAAGCAAGAACTAAAGTTCATTTAATAACTAAAGCAGGAAATTCTTTCTATATTATAGTCCAGGGTCCAATTCAGACTAAACAGGTCACTTAGTTAATGGGCTAAATGTAGGCCAACTTCATGATGATCACATGATCAGAAATTAAACAGGGGCAACTCTTGTGTAAGAGGAAATCATAGCATTTAAGTAGCTGGTTTGGAAGAACAAGGAACTGAGTCCTTCTCTACAATCAGGAGCTACGGAAGATTAGTAAATGCTTAGCCATTCATGAGGACACCAGGACATACCCTTAAATCACTCACTTGACCTGGATCAAAATATTAACATTTTAAAAATATATCCAAACTTCTTGCCACACAAATCTACAGAAATCATATAATTACTTCCCTAATTTGTCCCATAAGATATTTATGGATCTGCATAGGCAGACAGCCCCATGAACTCAGCAACATGCAAAGTCAAACAGGAAGAAGTGATATGACACCCCACTGGTTTTACAGATTGGATATTAGAAAGTATGCAGGTGGTCAATCAGCAACCAATGACAAAGATTTTAAATCTGAGAGGTTCCTTTTGAATAATTCGGACTGCCTTGTGCTCTCTATTGTTGTTTTTTAATTTTTAATCTACAAAGAAACACTCTTTTAAGTTCTCTTATTTCATCTACCAAGTTCCTTGGGACAGAGAGGATTCATCCTTAAGCTCTCCCTTTTTTGTTTAATCATGTTACCCACTATGAGAATGGCAGTTGCTCACTCTTCAAACCTCATAAAAGTAACTCCATAAGTTTTAGTAATTTTTTTTCACAAAGCGATTTATTACTAAAAATTAAGCTTTCACCTGAAACCATTGGGCATATGAGGCAAGATAAATAACCAGAATTATTTCTAGTTGAGAAAGTCACCCTGGACCCAATGCAAAGTAATGAAGTCATTCAGTGACATGAAAAAAAAGTAAGAAGGAAGAGAAAGCCATAGCAGTGTCTGTGGGTGCTTTAAAGATTCTGTAAGTGCTTAAAGACAGGAAGCCTTCATTATCATTGAGGTTGTAAAGCAGTGGTTCGCAACCTTGGCTGCACATTAGAATCACCTGGGAATCTTTTTAAAATCCTGATTTCTGGGCCTCATCCTCCGGAAATTCTGTTTCTTGGTTACTAATGTTGTGGCCCCACTCCATAACAAAGAAAGAGAATTTCCGGAGGATGAGGCCCAGAAATCAGAATTTTAAAAAGATTCCCAGGTGATTCTAATGTGCAGCCAAGGTTAAGAACCACTGTTGTCAAGTAACAGGGGGTGCCTAAGGGTGGCATTAATACCTTATTCTTCTTACAAACCACCCCCAACTTCTATGCTGCTCTTTTAAAAAGAAATCTCTTCCCTGTTTTTATTTCTTTTTTTGTTCAAGGTTTCTAGTGATAATAGTTTTGATGAAGTATTTCTTCTCTGAAATGTTACAATAAGACACAGGTCACATTATTACCCAAGTGACATCCCTCTGGGGATTTCTGGTTCTGTCTATTTCTTCAGGAATTAGTTCCAGACAGGGCAGCAGACACTGGCTGGTGACCAAATGTGTTTACTTTTCTTCTCAGCTCACAGCTACATTTCTCTCCTTCCCATGCTTTTAGGTGTGAAAATGTCACTTGACTCTTGCCAAAGAAATGTGGTCAGAGTGATATAAACCATAAAATGTTTAACTTCCTCTGATCCTCCATTCTCTCTCCTTATTTATGTTATCTGATGGCTGTATGTCTATGCCCTGGGTAACCTTAGAACACACATATGAAAGACAGCAGACACTCCATGAGTCTGGGTCCCTGCCAGAAGTATTGCCCCTCGCCATGTATACTAGTAAGAAATAAATTCTATTGTGGTAAGCCACTGACATGTCAGGAGGTGTCTGTTATAACAGCAAACATTATTCTAAAACAGATGGCATCCAGAAATAGGCCACACACAAAAATAATTTTGCAAAGAAAGATATTGTCAATATTTTTGTGTCTATTTACTCCTCCTCTTCTTTTTTTTAAATTTAATGTTCTTATTTATTTCATTTTGTAGTTCTTTACCCATTATCTTTGTCCCATCAGAAATGCAAAAGTTCTGCATAATCTGGCAAAAAATCTACATAAACAACATCAGAGGAAATATTGAAGCAAATTGCCACTGAATACAGCTCCCTCTTCAAACGTGGTAGCTTGAACCACTCAAAACAGAAGACATGAAAAGGCACTGGAGAATCTATGCTATGTTAGAAGTATAGCTATATCCTCTTTTTCTACCTTTCACTCAAGGAGACAAACTGGTGTGCAGGGTCCCAAAATGAACTACTCATCTGTGACAGCCTAAGGTCATCCTGCTATAACTCTGTCCCCAAACAACCTTTAAACGCAGGTTAATTCTCCAGGTTTGTTTCATTAGTTTTTTTGGTTTGTTATGGCAACTACATCTGACTTTATTGAGCCATCCTGGTATTTTGTAGTAAAATTGTTTACTACAAGATAAATAGTTTGCTTACTCTATCAACAATAATACCCCATTATTAAGAAAAAGTAACAGTTACTACACATTCAAAAGTACATAATTTGAGCCCAAATAGAAATTAAAATATTTTCATAATTGAAGCAACTAAAGGAAAATTGGCTGAAAAACTCCATGATAATTTTAAATTTTGTGTTCTTTTTTGTGTGTATGAGAATTTCTTCTTTTTTGAAAAATATATGTTTATTTATTTCAGAGAGAAAAGGAGAGGGAGAGAGAAAGAAAGATCAAGAGGAGAGAGAATCATTGATTGGCTGCCTCCTGCATGCCCCCCTTTTGGTTATCAAGACTGAAACCCGGACATGTGCCCTGACCGGGAATTGAACTGTGACCTCCTGGTTCATAGGTCAATGCTCAATCATTGAGCTACACTGGTTGGGCTATATTCTGTTTTCTTGACTGAAGAGCCAAAGCTCATATCTCCACACCATTTACTTCCATTACATGAGAATCAGATGATTGATAATGTTTTCCTCAAGTAACTGGCTCTATGAAAGAGCACATACAAGATGTAAGATCTATTGACAACTAAGAAAAGCTTAAAATGAATCATAGATGGTAGGATAAGGTACAAAAAAGATACCTGCAAAGAAAGTGATAACACTTAAACCTTATGTGCCTAAAAAATCTTGTTGAGCCCTGACCAGTTTGGCTCAGTGGCTAGAGCGTCGGCCTGTGGACTGAAGAGTCCCAGGTTCGATTCCGGTCAAGGGCATGGACCTTGGTTGTGGGCACATCCCCAGTAGGGGGTGTGCAGGAGGCAGCTGATCAAAGTTTCTCTCTCATGGATGTTTCTAACTCTCTATCCCTCTCCCTTCTTCTCTGTAAAAATCAATAAAATATATTTTTAAAAATCTTGTTGAAATCTAGGTGGAAATGAGCTTTGAAGAGAGATAGGCCTGGGCTCAGATTCTGGTTCTTCCGCCTGTTAAATGTGAGCCCGTGGGCAAACTGATTAATTTACTGAACCCTCAGTTTCCACCTGTGCTAATTGGGTACAATCTCTAGTTCACAGAGCTGGTATGAATATTGGTGTGTAAAGTGACATGTGGTATGTAATTCCCATAAATTGTAGTTATTAGTATACCTGGAAAATATTTACCATTGACTTAAAAGTCATATTGTTTTTTTTAATATGAAATAAAGATAGCAGCGTTTCTCTTGTAAAAGTTCCACAGGGATTTCTTTTCCTAATTCATCTACCACATTGGCAGAAACAGCATTGTAAGTTTAACTTGGCTAAGTACACTTCATTCATCTGTCAGTAAGATTCTGGGCTTCCAATCCAGTTGGCAATTGTTGAAGCTGGATGGAGCGGAACAGGCTACACGACAGTGTTGTATTCACCTCAGAGGGTTTATGCTACCAACAATAACATCATATCTTTGTCAATCAAGCACAATTATAGGGCTTGATAAACTGATACAAATAAAAAAAGCCACTTAAAACAGGTCTCCTGACTCTTCTGGCTACAGATACAGGACTTGTTTGATTCTGTTATCTGTGATTATTAAAATGACTCCTCCTTTTTGAACAGAGGACAGAAAATCTTCCTACCCTATTGACTCTAAAAAAGGTCAAAACTAGTGAAAATTTTGCTACATTTGAAAACCCTGGAGTCATTTTGTAAATTTTATCATGTTCTTTGCTTCTTATTGAAACGTGAGTCTATTTTATCCAAAATAGAGGGGTACCATTTCATGCCCTTTGGAATCAGGTAACACAATGGTTGGGCAAATCATTTCAGCAAATACATTTGTGATATCAGAGCTAGGTGCTCAAAGCACTTGCATAAATTCCTTTAGAACAATACATGTTACCTTCATGAGAAAGAAAATAAGAAAAAGTACCTAATAGTAACATAAATCTATAATAATAAAAGTGTAATATGCAAATCAACCGAACGGCCGAACAGTGGAATGACCGTCCAGATGACCTTCCGGATGAAGACGGGACTTCGAGGGCCAGCCGAGGCAGCTTGGGTTGCAAAGGCCTACCCTTGCACGAATTTCATGCATTGGGCCTCTAGTTACATAATAATAAAATTGTTCCTTTGCAACCTTTTACAGCATCGTATTCACCTCTGAGGGTTTATGCTACCAACAATAACATCATATCTTTTTGTCAAAATGGGTAAGGCTAAATAATATACTGAACAGCTCATAAAGAGCCAATTGATTTGTGGGATCCAATTGAAGTTGTATTTTAACTTTTAAATTATAAATGATACCAATATGCAAGATTTAAAAAAAACTGACAAAAGAAATGCTTTTGTGTGATATAGCCAAATTTTCCAAGCTGTATCAATGAAGATGTGAATGTACAACTCCTAAATTAAATTTTATAATTAAGGTGGGGTTTTGTTGTTGTTATTGTTGTATAATCTTACTTGAGAATATTACTTCAGAAGGGCAATGAAAAATAATGACTCTCAGAGAGAAAAGAAATCTGCCATTTTTACTCAGGCCAACCAATCTACCATTCTTTTGTTTATTAACAAACATCAGAGTGCCATAATGCTGTCTTTTGCACTATTGCGCACTATTGAAAGTGAATGACAAGAAAATGCACATCAGGACAATCAAGTTATATTTCAGTACAAGTCACAAGACCACTGAAGCTCATGGCTAGACGGAAGTGGGAGAAATTTACTTGACACAGGTTCCGTGCCAAGGATAGTTCATCAGAAGCAACTGTTTGACTTCTGAGACTACCTTTGGGCTTTCCATTTAATCTACAATGGTTTTTCATTTTGTAAAATGTGAGCAACCTGAATTATCTTTTAGTCAGTATGAAAACTCATGATTATACCTTATTTCTTGGATTTGCTTCAATTTGCTAAACACAATATAACTTCTTTAAAATGCAGTTGAGATGGGGCAGTATTAATGCTTGTCTATAAAGTAGCTTCTTACATTTTTTGGTTATGCTTTTATTTGTATAACTAGAGGCCCGGTGCATGAAAATTCATACACTTGGGGGTGGGGGGGTTCCTCAGCCCAGCCTGTGCCCTCTCACGGTCCGGGAGCCCTTCGTGAATGCCTACGGGGAGCAGGCCTATTCCGTAGTCTGGCCTCCCTTTGCAGAAGGCAACCAGGTCGATCAGGGGAAGGTGCCGCCCCTATCACCTGGCTTGGCCCTCGCAGCTGCCGTGGCTTTGTCTGGAAGGACATCCGGAAGGACGTTCAGCTGTCTGGTTTAATTAGCATATTATGCTTTTATTATTATAGATTATTTATATCAAGGATTATCATTTGACCCATGGCCTGCCAAACCTATGTACCAACGATTCCTGTTATAAGACACTTACAATTCATAAGGATTCAGGATAACGTGAAATGCAGAAAGCATTTCAAATTAGACATGTCTTATTGAATTTCAGTTTTGCAAACCCTCTGTGGCTGTGCAGTTTTGACCGTCAATTTCCTCACTAAACAATGGGAATGGCAACATCCGAGGGTGGTTGTGTTACAAAATGAAATCATTAAACGCCTAGAATATGGCTTGCCATCTACTAGAGCAGTGGTTGGCAAACCGAGGCTCACAAGCCACATGTGGCTCTTTGGTCCCTTGAGTGTGGCTCTTCCACAAAATACCACATGTGGGCACGCACGTACAGTGCGATTGAAACTTCGTGGCCCATGTGCAGAAGTCGGTTTTCGGCTTGGGCGAGTCTATTTTGAAGAAGTGGTTCGGAAGTGGGGGTGTCGGTCGGTCGGGCGATGGGAGACGCGGTGCAGGCGGGCTGCAGGATACGCAGCGTGGGGGAGGTAAATTGTAAGGAATTTAATTTTATCAATAAATAATATCGTTATTAATTATGATCTCAAGTTTTAGTCAACGTACCTATAGTTTAACTAAGACTTAAAACTTTAAGTAAAGTTTATTAAGTTAATTTTAGGGAACGTTGTGGGGTGAAAGATGTAGTGTCGAGGATTGAGAAAGGTATGTTGAGATGGTTTGGACATATAGAGAGGATGAATGAAAGGAGATAGACGAAACAAGTATACAAGACGAGTGTGGATGGGAGAGTTGGAAGGAGTCGACCTCAGTGAACGTACCTCAATCAGACTGAGGACGTTTTTAGCAAAAGCCAGCTTAGGAGTACACTAATTAAGTTAATAACAATGTGCCTACCTATATAGTTTAAGTTTAAAAAATTTGGCTCTCAAAAGAAATTTCAATCATTGTACTGTTGATATTTGGCTCTGTTGACTAATGAGTTTGCTGACCACTGTACTAGAGGGTTAAAATGTATTATTTATTGTGGGGGTTTTTTTATATAACAGAAGGAAGAAAAATTGAAATCTGTAGATAAAGAACCTGGACTAGTAGATAGCCCCAAGAAAGCAAGAACTATGTGCTGCTAAAATTGTGAAGGGCCAAAGAGGAAATAAATAGAATCCTGAAAATCATCATAAGGCAGAAACAGATTTAACTACCTCTTGGCCTGCCTAATACTTACATCCACAAAAAGAAGCCTTGAACACTCTATTCTGGCTGTAATCTCCACCGTTTCCTCTGGGCAGTAGTGGTTTGTTTCTAGTTTTAAAGACAGAGGCTTAAATAAGAAGCCAAAGAATCAAGCCCCTGGGCCTGGGGCATGCCATCTGCCTAGCATTAAGCAAGAACCGAAAGTCAGTTACAGAAGCACAGTCGTTTCCAACATGATTTATGTTCCATCCTTGAATGTGGCAGGAAGACTGCAAAAGATATTTGGAAGCCAATGCTTCCTCTGAATAAAGTAAACGAGTATAAGCTAAGCCCTGCTCCCGGACCATGCTGGCCTGTTAGATAGGTTGCCAATGTGGAGTCCGTGAACCCTGGAGCAAAGTGGCTGTTCGGGGATGAGAAAATAGCTGGAGGCCAATGATCATCGCTACCGTAAACGACCAGCGCACAGTACAAACACTGAGGTCAGACAGCAGATATCCAGGATATTACTCAAAAACACATCTAGCTCAAAGCTGACAAGATAATCTGTTCCTGTGGGTGCAAAGCAGACTGGAATGCTGGCGCTATGACCTACTCAAGGAAAGAAAAAGGAAAGTGCAACTCTCCAAGGGCTCCATATCATGCTTTCTGTGCAGGCAAAAGTCCAGCGGACTTCAAAAGGAGTGATGCCTAAGGGGGAGCACTGGGCCAAGCCCACGGGGGGTATCATTTCCGTGATCATGTTGCCATCTACATTTGGTGGACTGGCAAATGCAAATACTTCAGACACAAGTTTAAACAGATGAAAAAAGAAGTGTGAAAGAGCTTGGAGATTTGCTTGCAGAAAAACTCCTCTAAATTCCAGGAAAAGCATTTAATATCAGGAACTTCATAAGTTATTTCAACAGTCCCAAGAGAGTCATTGGTTTATGATGGCATGAAGATTAAAAGTTTTTCTAGTTGACACATATTGCACTCCAACATATCACACAATCACAAAACAGTGTACTTCAAAAATAACTTCCCAAAGTTAAGTACTCTTAACTGGTCAGTAACATTTTCCTAATTGAAATATAGACCATATTTTGAGGTTTTAACCAGGTTTTAACATACATGATCCTGATTAATGTAGAAGAGCCAAAATGCAGCAAAGATACTTACAGGAAGACCTATATGGCGGTGGCGGGGGAGGGGGGGTAAGAAAGAAAAAAAGGAAGAGATAAATTAGTGAATATGCAAAATATTAAGATTAAATAAAAAGATTAAAACATCATCATAATCATCAGCACAATAAAAGGGACAAAGAAGTCAGTGATTCTTAATATTTTTTTAGAACATAACCCTTTGACACCGTATCAGCAAACTACATTTATATCTATGTTCATACAAAACTTATCATAAAATTTCAAGGAATGTTCAGATTCCCTGAGGCCTGTTTATGAATTACTGATACATTTATATGTTTTAAGCAAAGACTGTCTAATTTATATACCTAAAAATTTAGATAAAATATGAATCACGAGGATCTTTGGTCATTTATAACAGGCCAATTATAGAGAATTGAAATGTAAACTTTCTTGAGCTTGGTAAAATGGCTAAATTAGAAATGTACTCATTATTTGTTCTAAGAATGTTTTTCATTCAATAGTATTGTCAATACATAAAAGAATAAGCCTTGATGTTTATGTTTCTTTAAAACTATGTTTTCTCATCAAAACACCAGCAAATTCTAAGAAAATTTCAACAGTTCACACACCATAGGTTCAATTAAAACACCAGTTCTAAATAGTCAGAAAGTTGGGAATTAACTTTTACATTTTCTATAGAACTCTGCCTAAGCATAAAGTTTTCACTTTCCTCCCCTCAATCCTATTTCTCTTGACACAAAGATCAATTCAGTGATTATTTGACTCCACCAATGTTTTATCATTTTTTTCTCAAAGCAAATGTATAAAGCACCCTCTATTATGAAACTGCACTTTTCATAGGGAATACCTATTCAAATTTCCAATCATTTAGAGTCAGCGAGGTTTAAAGACAACTTTTGAGAATACTCTTAAAGTAATTAAGCAGCTACACTACCCAAATTCTTGAATTTTCATAAACCCTTTCTACTTTGACATCTTTTTTTCCAAAAGGAAGAAGAAATGAGACAAAATAAAATCAATCTGTACTCTGTTCTTTTTGATAGGTTAGTATTTGTACTGTTTGAACCCTTAGTAATTGATTGTTTTTAATACTGAGAATTACTTATTGAGAATAACATTTCTTATCACACACCAGAATCAAGCCTTAAATCACCTTCCTCTTATCTTGCAAGTAAGAACCAATGGCCTCACATGGTCATTTACATTTTTGGAGTCTTAGACTTTATATACAAGTAAAACAGTAAGTGAACTCACTTGGATTTCTTGGTTTCAAAAAAATAGTTTTTATTTCACTCTTTTGTTTCACTTAGCATACAGGGATTTAGCCTGAAAGCAAAAACTCACTGAAGTGGCTTTAGGACAACCGGTTGTGTTTCAAGTTCTGCTCATAAAAACTGCATGGCCTTGGCCAAATCACCTGACTACTGTGGGCCGCCATTTCCTCAAACACAGAATGAAAATGCTGGATTGATTGCTAAGACGCCTGTCATCACTAAAATTCTATGGTTATACAAGAGGAATAAAAATTCCCAAATTTTGAAATGAATGAGAGTAAAAGCATGACAAAATTGTACCAGTTGGACAAAATAATAATAAAGCGTTCCTAGACATATGCCCTAGTGTCCCAAGGCAGATGTTTTCACAGAGAACCTGTATGTGTGGACTGACCACCTATGAAAATGAAAGCATGGGTGATGTTGCCACACTGTGTTCAGCCACACTGTGTGCAGCTAAGAAACCTTCACTGTACACTGAAAGGATGGACTTGATGTTATAAAGAAGACAAAATTGAGTGCCAGTGGTTAGTAATAATATTTGGCAAACTTTTCCTTTGATGGAAATAAGAAAATAAAAAATATATTCTAGGTCTAGTAGAGATTTAAACACACATACATACACATGCACACATAGGCGCACACACACACACAAATGCTACAATAATTAATTAGGAGGAACAGATTCAGGAACCTAAGTGGAACCTAAGCAGCTGAAAAAGCAACTTACCAGATTCTCCTCTTCGGCCCCTCTTACCTCGTTTCCCTGGAGGGCCTGAAATACAAAAATATACATACATTTTTAAGTTTGGGTTCAGAAATGGCTAGTAAATAATTTCTATATATTTTATCACTGTTTTTAAGAATGCCAAGAAATAGACCAGATATTTGTAGAGGACAGCACTGTCTTTGGTATTTCAACATAGCTCTTCAGCTTCATTCACCTATAAATGTTGCACTATTTCTTTCACCACCCAGTATTGCTTAGAAACACTAAAGACATGGAATTTTTGTTCATCCTGCCCAGATGTCATCAATAAAGGAAAACTTTTCTAAGCAAATTGGTTTTATTGAGTTTCATATTTCTTAGAAAAATTTATTTTCTGAAGGTGTCAATATAAATAATTAAAAGTGCTAAGTATAAATAAATAACTGGTTTCTCTTCAGTAAATTCCATTATGATTCTCTTAAAAATATTTAGTTGGCAGTTAGTTAAATGCATATATTAGTAATAAAAATAACCTTACCCATATTCCTATTTTATTACATGTGAATTTTCATATATTGGAATTTCTCTGATTGAGAACCAGCTGAGTTAAAATCACAACCCTTTGCATTGGAAAGTGTTTAGTTAGTAACTATGGGTCTCAGTTAACTAAGGGCTAGCTCCTCTTGTCATTCAATAAATACTTCGTCTTTATGATGTCACCATTTTAAAAGTGGAGAAAAAACTTTTCTTTTTCAGTGAGTCGCCGATGAAGACCACCAAGCTAGTATGTATCAGACTTAGCACAAGATTCTAGACATTTATGGCTTTCAAACCATTATTCTCAATTATATAATTTCTCCCCTCATTTCCTTGTGTAGGAATAGCGCCCACTAAATTATGGTTCCAGCAAATAGAAGAGAATAATTAGCCCACAATGAGAATTGAGGTCTTGTAATATTTGCTGGAAGAAAGAGGCCAAGGAAAATACAGAACTTCCTGGTTTTAAAGAATGAGCTGCTAAGTTGGACTGATGACTTCCAAATTCCACAAAGTTCAAGACACAAGCAGCACAGGCCTCAGCATCCAGCTGACTCTGACTGTGATCCTGAGCTACCGACTTCCACATGGAAACACTATCATGAGAAATAAAAACATTGGTGGGCCAGTTAGTTTCCTCTCAAGCCTGTACCACAGAATAAGTCCAGCCATCTGTGTTTTGTAAGAGGTTAAAAACAACGAAGCAATAAAATCAATTGAAAATATTAGGAGAAACAGCTTTATAGCAGACCCCAAAATTTTCATTAGAAATTTCAGATTTCTTTCTATATTCTGAAATAAAAAGATGTTTTAATCATATTTGGGGCACTTGGGGCCAGATTGAGAGCATGAGTATAATGTAAACAGGTAAATAAACCCAGTGTGACCCTAGTAGGTATGGAAAATATACATTTATACACACATTCAAATGCACATATACAGAGATATACAGGGGTGGGCAAAAGTAGGTTTACAGTTGTTCATATGAAAAAAAGACATGCAGATTATGATTCCTACGATAGCTTTAACTGTGTGTCACATACTCACAACTATAAACCTACTTTTGCCTACTCTTGTATTGACATATTCTGATATGTAAAATATCCTATGATTAAAATTCAGATTTTTTTCTATTAAAAAATCAATTAAACTAAGAAATTTTTAGAAACTAGAGAATCCTTGATTGGCTGCCTCCTTCAATATACTTATGATGTCTTTGATCTGCATAGTAGGGATAGTAGGTGATAAATAAGATGTGTATCTTCCCTGAAGAGGCAAGAAAAGTTGAAAAGATTAAATATATACATGAAAAAGTCATTAGTAACATGTTGTGAAGATGGCACAATGAGTTTATACTCTTGATTTGCTTCTTCTACTCCACATACATGGTCAATTAGAGAAAGAAAAACCATTTTAGAAGTAATTGTATTCAAAAACAAATGGACATGCCTACAGGCAAGAAATGGACCAGAAATGCAAAATGTAGAATAGAGATAAAACCATGAGCCTGTTGGGTTCCAGTTCTACAAGTAGGAATGATGGCCATGACTCTAAGTTCTCCAACCAGAGCCAGGTTCATTTCTTAAAGCCAGAGGCATGGAAATGCTGAAGAGATACTGAAAAAACCTAGGAGTCTGGCTTAAAGGTGGGGGAATACAAGCATAATCTCTCAATCAGGAAAGCTGATTTTTGAAAAAATATTTTTATCGATTTCAGAGAGGAAGGGAGAGGGAGAGAGAGTTAGAGAGAATCCTTGATCGGCTGCCTCCTGCATGCCCCATGCTGGGGATTGAGCTTACAATCTCCTGACACAGAATCGAACCGTGACCTCCTGGTTCACAGATCGACATGCAACCACTGAGCCACTCAGGTTGGGCATCATCTGCTGATTTTATGTCTAATTCTATGATATCCCCAACATAAATGTGGGATAGGAGTCTTAATATGACATTTTAAGGTAAGTCTGATCTAGAAGGGTGGGAGGTCAAGTAAAGACAAACATAACATTTTTAGGTTAAGAAAAGGAAAACACAGGGAAAAGAAAGTCAGACACACAGAGAAAACTACACACACACACACACACACACACACAATAATAATAATAATAATAATAATAATAAAATACTTTTTCTATTCATAATGAATATAGAAACTCAAATTCCAAAAATGTATGAAGAAATCTAATGCTAAGAAAGACAGCACTCAATAATAAGATCATGAATTCTTAATTATTTTAAGAAAACATCAGACAAAGGTTGGTATGTTAAGTTTTAAGAGTTAAATGAAGAAGTAACACCCATTAAAGGGCAGAATTTTAAAAATGTAAACAAGGGGGGTGGAGAACAAGGAAATTTGAAAAAGAACCCTTTAGAAATCTTGAAAATGAAAAAATACAGTCATCAAAATTTTTTAAAAAGATAAAACAATTAAGTGCTAGCCTGGATATGGTTTAAGAAAGAACTGATGTGAAAGATGCAGAATTTTGTGCACCCCCAAAATTCACATGTTGAAATTCTACCCCCATCCCCACTCCCTGTGTGGCTGGTGTGGATAAGTGGTTGAATGTCGACCCATGAACCAGGAGGTCATGGTTTGATTCCTGGTCAGGACACATGCAGGGTATGGGCTTCCAGTAGCAGGTGTGTAGGAGGCAGCTGATCAATGAGTCTCTCTCATCATTGATGTCTCTATCTGTCTCCCTTTCTCTGAAATCAATAAAAATATATATTTTTAAAAATTCTATCCCCCAAAGATGATGGTATTAGGAGGTGGGACTTTCAGGAAGTACTTTAAGTCATGAGGCTGGAGCTCTCATTACAGGATTAGTGCCTTTTAAGAGACCCCACTGAGAGTCCTAGTCCCTTCCACTACACAGTGAGAAGGTGCCAATTATGAACTAGGAAAAGGGCACTCAACAAAAGGCAACCATGATGGCTCCTTAATCTTAGACTTCCCAGCCTCCAAGACAGAAAAAAATAAATTTCTGTTGTTTGTAAGCCACCCATTATTTTTTTATAGCAGCCCAAATGAACTAAGATGCTATCTATGTATCTATCTATGTTAAGAAACAAAATTTTACTTATGTCAATAAAAGAATCCAGAAAAAATGATAGAGAAGCCTTTTTATAAAAGAGATAATAGATGAGAATTTTTGAAGAATTGAATATAAGAATCCTAAGATTGAATTTATACTCTAAGTGGCAAGTCAAAATAAATCACAATTAAGCACATGGAAGGAGAAACTTAAGAATATTGAAGGATAAAGATAAAATGATAAGAACTATCAGAGGGAAAATTACAATGGGAAATACTTTGACTGCTATCTCACCTATAACAAGATGCCAAGGAGCCCCTGATTTTTATGACAAGTCTTAGAGACTATCCTATATAATAAAGAGGTAATATGCAAATTAACCCTCACATCCTCACAAGATGGCTGCCTACAACCAGGCCAGCAGGGGAGTTAGTAAGGGACAACCAAATGACTGAACAAGCAGGCTGCATGGAGTGACCAGGCCAGCAGGGGGGTCAGTGAGGGCCGACCAAACGACTGAACAGTAGGCTGTGACCAGGCCGGCAGGGGGGTTAGTGAGGGATGACCAAATGACTGAACAAGCAGACTGTGTGGAGTGACCAAGCTGGTGGTGGGGCCATGAGGGGCAACCAGGCCGGCAGTGGGGGCAGTAAGAGGTGACCAGGCCAGTGTGGGGGGGGGGGTGCAGTTGGGGGAAACCAGGCAGGCAAGGGGGGAAGCTGAGGGCAATTAGGCTGACAGGGGGTGCAGTGAGGGGCAACTAGGCCAGTGGGGGGAGCAGTTGGGGGCAACCAAGCCAGCAAGGGGAGGGAAGTTAGGGGTGACCAGGTTGGCAGAGGGGGGCGGTTGGGGGTGGCCAGGCTGGCGGGGGGAGTAAAGGGTGACCAGGCTGGCGAGGGGGGGCAGTTAGGAGCGACCAGGCCAGCAGGGAGGGGTCAGCTGGGGGCGAACTGGCCAGCAGCAGGGGGCAGTTAGGTGTGACCAGGCCGGTGGGGGTGGGGGGCAGCAAGGGGTGATCAGGCCGGCAAGGGGGGACAGTTAGGGGCAACCAGGCAGGCAGGCGAGCGATTAGGAGCCAGCTGTCCAGTATTGTGAGAGGGATGTCCAACTGCCGGTTTAGGCCCAATTCTTGGAATTGGGCCTAAACCAGCAGTCAGACAACCCCCAAGGGGTCCCAGATTGGCTGGGCTGAGGGGACCCCTCCCCTCCATGCATGAATTTCGTGCACCAGGCCTCTAGTAATTATATGCTTATTGGAATTATTTTGTCATGTTCCCCTGGAAAAACATTCCTTTTTAATAGAATTTATTAAGTAAAATAATAGTTTGCACAAATATTTAAAAATAGTTTGAAATAAACTTTAAAAATGATATTTAAAAGAAATCAGCTTATAAAATGATTTTAAAAGTAATGTTTTTTTTTAAGAAATCAAAAACAAAGTTAGAATATTTCTGACCATGTCTACCTCAAATATCCAATCAGAAGGCTTACAGAAATGAATCAAATATTGTGGGAAACCTGCTTATTATATTGAGAACTGAAAAAAATAGAATCTAAGGAAAGTAAAAGATATTTGGCAGGACATATATATTAAATATGACAAGGTTTTACAAATAATTTCATAATATTTGAGAGGAAAACATGAAGTTAAACTAAGTTATGAGAAGATGGGAAAATAAACTGTATTGGATTTACAAAGAAAATACTAGATTTGAGGAGCACATGCTATATAATTACTATAAGAAACAGAGGATTGGAGTAAGCATTATATTGAGCTTAAGGAAATAATAAATTATACAAAACTTTCAGTAAGACATAAAGATTTTGTTTACAAAAGAATAAGTAGAAAGCGAATGGCTTAGGCTTCCGGTCAAGATGACGGCATAGGTAAATTTGGTGCTCACTGCCTCCCACAAACACCATCAAAATTCACAACTAAAACACAGAACCATTATTCAAAATCACCTGAAATCTACCTGAATGGAAGTCCTACAACTAAGGAATTAAAAAAGAAGCACATTGAGACTGGTAGAAAGGGTGGAAAGGCAGGACTGGCTGTGTTCCCACACCCACATGGGGCAGTTTAAAATCAGGAGGGATATCTCAGCTGTGGAGATTTCCCTGAGGAGTGAGGGATCCCTGGCCCACGCCAGGCCCCCAGCCCAGGGTTCCAGTGTTGGGAAGAAAAGTCCCCACAGCTTCTGCCTGTAAAAACCAGTGGAGAGTGTGGTTGTGGGATTGCCAGGTAGTTCCTCTTAAAGGCCCCTGCACAGACTTACTTGGACTCACTCCCTCTGCGCTCCAGCACTGGGGCAGCAGCTTGAAAGGAACCTGTGACATTCAGGGAGGAACTAAATTGTCTGGCAGCAGGGCAAGAGCTGGAGGGGCAGCTTTCTCCCAGATAGAGTGCTGGCGGAGGCCAGTGTTCCTTTGCTGAGTCTGTCCTGCCACAACTGACAGGCTGCGCCATATCTGAATCTCCATCAACCTGGCTCAGACTTTTCACCCCACCCCAATGAGTCCCCGAGATCTCCACCCTTTCCTACTTGCAGGCTCATCCAAGCCTTTTCCATACAACTGGCCTCTCTTGCCTCCTACTTTGGACTTTCTTAAAATCTCTCAAACAAGCAGTAGTTGGCATCAGTGTGCCTCATACCTCTCAATAAGTGGCCCAGGCCCAGCACTAGTGGCAGCCTGCCATGGTTCACAGCTTGGTCTCTCCTGAGCACCTCCAAGCTCAACACAAGTAGCAGCCATCTGCACCCCACTGATTGCTTTTTAGGTCATGCTAGGTGTCCCTGGGCAGAGGATAGGCAGAGGCTGACTTTGCACCTCCCAGGAGGCCCAGAACCAGTGCACCTGGTGGACAACTTCAACCACACCAAATTACAACCCTACCATCTCCAAGAGGGACACATTCAAGGGGAGGACTTGGTGAGCACCAAAGCCCCCTGAAGCAAGTCCTGCCCCATAGAAGTGTTTCTGGTACCTCAGCTCTTCAGTTATAGACACATATGATCCTCACAACAGATTGGCCTGGGGATTATTCCCTCTCAGTGATACCAACATAAATCAAAGCTCAATTATAATAGAACTGTGCACACAGCTCACACAGGGGTGCACTTGGAGTGCCCAGCTCAGGTGACTGGGCAGGCTGAGCCACTAAGCCCTCCAGGACACCTACTATACAAGGTGACTCTACCAAGTCTGGGAGACATAGAAAACCTACCTAATACACAGAAACAAACACAGGGAAGCAGCCAAAATGCAGAGACAAAGAAACATGTCCCAAATGAAAGAACAAGAGAAATCTTCAGAAAAAGATCTAAATGGAATGGAAGCAAGAAAGCTACTAGATACAGAGTTCAAAACATGAAGCATACACTAACTGAAATAAAGAATAACTTACAAGGGCTCAACAGTAAAGTAGATGATGCCAAGGATCAAATCAAGAATTTGAAATATAAAGAAGCAAAGAAAAAACACCCAATCAGAACAGCAAGAAGAAAAAAAGAATCCAAAAATATGAAAACAGTGTGAGGAGTGTCTGGGACAACTTCAAGCATACCAACATTCACATCATGGGGTGCTGGAAGAAGAGAGAGTGCAAGATATTGAAAACCTATTTGAAGAAATAATGACAGAAAACTTCCCCTACCTGGTGAAAGAAATAGAATTAAAAGTTCAGGACACATAGAGTCCCAAACAAGATGAATCCAAGAGTCCCACACAAAGACACATCATAATTAAAATGCCAAGGGTAAAAGACAAAGAGAGAATCTGAAAAGCAGCATGAGCAAAGCAGTTAGTTACTACTTACAAGGGAGTGCCCATACTACTGTCAGCTAATTTATCAACAGAAACTTTGCAGGCCAGAAGGGAGTGGCAAGAAATATTCCAAGTGATGAAAAGCAAGGACCTACAAATAAGATTACTCTACCCAGCAAAGTTATCATTTAGAATTGAAGGTCAGATAAAGAGCTTCCCAGATAAGAAAAAGCTAAAAGAGTTCATCACCACCAAACCAATATTACATGAAATGTTGAAGGGTCTTCTTTAAGAAGAAATTAAAGCCAAAACCGGTTTGGCTCAGTGGATAGAGCGTCGGCCTGGGAACCGAGGGGCCCCGGGTTCGATTCCGGTCAAGGGCATGTACCTGGGTTGCGGGCACATCTCCAGCGGGGAGTGTGCAGGAGGCAGCTGATCGATGTTTCTCTCTCATCGATGTTTCTAGCTCTCTATCTCTCTCCCTTCCTCTCTGTAAAAAATCAATAAAATATTTTTTAAAAAAAAAATAAATAAATAAATAAATAAAATTAAAAAAAAAGAAGAAATTAAAAAAATATATGAACAATAAAATGGCAATAAGTCCATATCTATCAACTGAATCTAAAAATCAAAATATATGATCAAGAAATCTAATGAACAAAATAAACTGATGAATAAAATAAAGCCAGAGGCCTAGAAACATGGAACAGACTGATGAATTTCAGAGGGAAGGGAAGGGAGACCAGGAAAAGATTAACCAAAGAATTTATATGCATATATGCATTACCCATGGACACAGACAATAGAGTGGTGAAGGCCTGGGGTGGGATAGAAAATGGGTGGAAGAGGCAATGGGGGGAATATTCTCAAGAATAAAGGTAAAAATATAGAATAAATAGAAGTTTGGAAGAAGTCTGCTGTACAAATGAGACAATTTGATATTGCTTCTGAATTTAAGGGTAAAAGTCATACAAATGATACAGATAGGGTAAATTTGACAATGGACAGCTGGCAGATCACCAGAGTGAGAAGATGAAAAATCAGATAAGACAAATGATTGCTGTTTCCCAAACAAAGTTTATGTTAACAATAGTTGAAAAAGAGAGCAGCCATTTCCATTCCAAACTAAGCCTTAAAGTATTAGCCAAACATGAGCAGTATGAACAAATATAAAAGCTGGAACCTGACTTTTATTTACTGAATTTGGCCAGATCCTTGTAGCAAAAATTATCAGGGAATTCTATCAGTGGACAGACATGACTCTGCAAAAGAAATTGGTTCAAGAACATGAATGGGAAGAGAAAAAGCAGAAGCTATCAGCAACAAGGAAGTGAAGACTTATAAGCAGAGATTTCACGAAATGAAGAATGAATTATAGAAAATAGAGGAAGGCTATAAAACCAGAGTGCTCTTCAGATAGGAAATTTCATGATAAGCAGTACCATTCATGCTTCAGAAAGAGATTTTGCTTGAAAGATGATGCAAATTGTCAGCCTGAGATAATTAGTAAGAATTAGCCATAATGGTAATTCTTTAAAGATGTGTTTTAAAAAAGCCACACACACACACACACACACACACACACACACACACACACAAAACCAATGCAGACAGATCAAGATCATTAAATCACATCATAGCAAGGTGTCATAAGCCAAGTTGGTACCTTTGGCCCACAACAAATATTGCTGGAGCACTCTACTCTTCACTAATGATGTCCCTACCTGTGATAAGGCTCTGCTTAGGTTAGATATGTGCCTAGAAGTAAACATACGCCTATATATGGGCCTTCCTCTGGTCTTGGCAGGCAGGGGGGTAGGGGTGGCGTGGGGACGAGTGGTTATTGAAGGTATCTGGGATAACCTTATCTGATTTAACAGAAAAATGACTTGTCAATTCTACTCCTATTACTTGGATCTGTTCACTCTTCTTCACTCCTACTAGTAATTTCAAGCTAAACTTAAACATATCCTTTCTGGGTACTCAGCCTTTGCAAAGAAGGAATTTCTGTTATTTGCAACAACATAGATGGACCTGGAGGACTTTATGTTAAGTGAAATAAGCCAAATGTAGAAAGACAAACACTGTAATGATCTCATTTATATGTGGGATCAAAAAAAGTCAAACTCATAGAAGCAGAGAATAGAATGGTCACACCAGGAGCTAGAAGCGAGGGGGAAAGGGAGGGGTGATGATCAAAGGGTACAAAGTTTTAGTTATACAAGATAAATTCTGGGTATCTACCATACAATGTAATACCTATAGCTAATGACACTGTGCTATATACTTAAAATTTTTGAAGTGGTAGATCTTATGTTAAGTGTTATCAATAATAATAATAATAATAATGACAGGAGGAAACTGGAAGATGATGAATATGTCTATGGCTTTGGTGATGATAATGGTTTCAAAAATGTATACTTACCCTAAACTCATCCAGCTATAAACATTAAATATATACAGTTTCTTACATGTCAATCATATTTCAATAAAGAGATTTTAAATAAAGAAACAAAGAGGAGAAACATGCAAGATGGCGGCGTAGGTAAACACCGGAGACCGCTGCCGCAAACAACCATTTCAAAAATACAACTAAAAGACTGAACGGACATCACCCAGAACCACAGGAAGGCTGGCTGAAGAGAGACTCTACAACTAGAAGGAAAGAGAACAGCAAATCGAGGCTCAGAGGCGGCGCAGTGTGGAAAATACAAAGGTACCGAGGTGCGCGCGCAAAGCGGGCTGGTGGCTGAGGGCGCGGTTGTCGTTTTCTGTCGGGAGTGAGTCTCAGACTCTGGGCTCCAGATCCGGGCGAGTCTCTAGGGACCCAGACTCAAACGGGAGAAGCGGGATTACCCGGCATCAGTTGGAACCTGAGGGCAGCTTTCTCTCCGAGGTTTGCAGCGGCTGCCGGGGTTCTGAGAAGCAGAGCCTCTGGGAACGGGACTGAGCGTGGCCATAACTGCTCCCTCCGCCCGCCCTGTTGAGCCCGCCCCACCCAAAGCCTGCGCACAGCCATTTGCCGATCGCCTCAGGCAAAGGCTGGATTAGCACCTCCCCAGAAGGCAGACGTTTTCCGCACAGCTGATTCCTATAGCCAGTCGGCCTGAGGGTCAAATCCCCCTAGTGTTAACTACAACAATTAAGGCTTGGCTAGAACAAGACTGCGCACAGAGACCACAAGGGGGTGCACCAAGAAAGCATAAAAGATGCGGAGACAAAAAAACATGACAGAAATGGAGGATATGGAGCTAAGAATCGCAATTTTGAGGGCTTGCCATAAATTTGTGCAGAACCTCACGAAAACTAATGAGACCCTCGATGCTACGATAAAGAAATTAGAAAGTAAGCATACACGGACTGAAATAAAGAATATTATACCCAATAGCAAACCAGAGGAGTACAATAATCAAACCAAAGATTCGACAAAAAACACCCAATTGGAAAAGCAAAATGAAAAAAGAATCCGAAAGTGTGAAGATAGTGTAAGGAGCCTCTGGGACAGCTTTAAGCGGTCTAATATCAGAGTCATTGGAGTGCCAGAAGATGAGAGACAGCAAGATATTGAAAACCTATTTCAAGAAATAATGGCAGAAAACTTCCCCCACCTGGTGAAAGAAATGGACTTACAGGTCCAAGAAGCGCAGAGAACCCCAAACAAAAGGAATCCAAAGAGGACCACACCAAGACACATCATCATTAAAATGCCAAGAGCAAAAGACAAAGAGAAAATCTTAAAAGCAGCAAGAGAAAGAGGCTCAATTACCTACAAGGGAATACCCATACGACTGTCAGCTGATTTCTCAACAGAAACTTTGCAGGCCAGAAGGGAATGGCAAGAAATATTCAAAGTGCTGAATACCAAGAACCTACAACCAAGATTACTTTATCCAGCAAAGCTATCATTCAGAATTGAAGGTCAGATAAAGAGCTTCACAGATAAGGAAAAGCTAAAGGAGTTCATCACCGCCAAACCAGTATTATATGAAATGCTGAAAGGTATCCTTTAAGAAGAGGAAGAAGAAGAAAAAGGTAAAGATACAAATTATGAACAACAAACATGCATCTATCAACAAATGAATCTAAGAATCAAGTGAATAAATAACCTGATGTACAGAATGAACTGGTGATTATAATAGAATCAGGGACATAGAAAGGGAATAGACTGACTATTCTTGGGGGAAAAAGGGGTGTGGGAGATGCGGGAAGTGACTGGACAAAAATCATGCACCTATGGATGAACACAGTGGGTGGGGAGTGAGGGTGGAGGGTGGGGTGGGAGCTGGAAGGAGGGGAGTTATGGGGGGAAAAAAGAGGAACAAATGTAATAATCTGAACAATAAAGATTTAATTTAAAAAAAAAAAAAAAAAAAAAAAAAAAAAAAAAAAAAAAAGAAACAAAGAGAAGGCTCTAACTTAGGTCATTATACTTAGGTATCTATATATATAAAAAGCCAGTGTCCATAATGACCAGAACAACCAATGACCAGTCACTATGATGCCCACTGTGGCCAGCGAACTGGCCTGCAGCCCAACCTCCTGTGGCCCCTCCCCGCAGCCAGCCCACCCATGATCAGCCCGCCCCACCACAATAGGCCTAAAGCCCCTCCCCATGGCCAGCCCCACCCTTGATCACCCCCTACCCCAATAGGGGGCAGGGCCCGCCAGCCAATTGCCTGTGGCCCCTCCCTCCAGCTGACCTGACCCTGATCGGGGCGGGCTGGCTGGCCAACCTCCCACCATCTCCTCCTCCCAACAGGCCCAGCCCTGATCTTCCCCAATTGTGGCCAGGCCTGCCAGGCCAGCCGGACCCCACCCATGCACAAATTCATGCACTGGGCCTCTAGTATTGTCATAAAAACCTGAGAACAAGGAGAAATGTAGCCATCACATTACACAAATGGTCATTATGGAATTAATTCCTGACTGACTTTCTGTGAAAGAAGGTAATAAATGCATGTAAAAGCACAAATGAGGAGCTTAATAAATATTAGCCCCCTTTCTTTCTTTCTTTATATATTTTATATTTGGTCATTAAGTGATCAAAATATATTTGAGTATTCTATAAGAAATGCTCTATATGTATATGAATAAAAGTGTGAGAGATTAACATAACCTTCCAATGGTAATATTCAAAAAGGCAATTTAGTATAATGAAAAAAATAAGAGCAAAGAGTTAAAAGGTTTTCACTACTGTGTAAATTGAGCAAACTTCCAATTCACTTCTTTGATTTTAGTCTGCTAAAAGATCTGGTAAATAGTAACAACTCTACAAATTTATATGATTATTGTGAGGATGAAAACTGTAGTAAAGTGCCACATATATATCAATGGAATGTTTCCTTTATTTTTATTATTCACTGAAAGTTTACTCATGCTATATTACTTTCATCTTTGTCAATAACAATAGTAAGACTTCTAAATAATTTGACACATCCTAATAAAAAGCTGAAACTTCTTATAAGTTTCATCTCCAGAGGCACAGAGATTCTTTAAAGACATCAAAGAAAATACCATAAAATACTTCAAACAGAGTATAAACTCCAAAAAGCAAATACTCTTTCCAGAATTCTGAAGGCAAAGGAAAGATCAGGAGACTGAGCTGTGGTCAGGGAGGTAAAGAGTGAGTCAGAAGCAGCAAGCAGATGGAAGAGCCCCGTGGGCAGATGCTTGCTGAGGTGGGGAGGCCTAGAGGAGAAATGTGAGCAAACCCAGGACAATACCTCCACCCCAATGGCCCCAGGAACAGGTCTCTAACAGCTGCAGATGGCTTAGGGGAGGGGGGAACCTGTCTGGGCACAGAGGAGACATGGGTCATCCTTCTGAACCAGCCTCCCCATCCTCCAGCTCCTTTCAGCAGGCTAAACCAGGTTTCCCTTCAGATCCTATGGATTAACCTTACAAGTAGGCACAGATTCATTTCAGAGCCTTCCCCAAACTCCCCGCACCTGCTTGCTTGCCAAATGCCTGAAATTCTTTCAATATAGACCAAAGCTTTTCATTCCACAATTAGAAGCAAAAAGCTTATACAGTATAGCCAATAACTGGTAGAAGTAGAATATTAGCTAAAACTTATTTTCTCCATCCTCACAAAGTGTCTATACTACAACATACTCAGGAGGTGTTCACACTGTGCTTCATACTGGACCGTCAGAGCAGCTCCAATTCGTCATACTGAACTGCAACCATTTGCAGTAAAAGTTCACTGGCTAAAAACAAGTGTATAAATCAACGATGCACATTTCTGCAAATGTAAAATTTAGGTGAGAACCGCCTGCTGAAGGTCCCACACAGCACACGTGAGCTTCCTGAGTCCAAGCTCAGTGCTCTGTAACTTCGCATGCTGCCTCAACTTTTTGAATTCGCACTCCATAGACTGGACGCAACCAGCACAAATGTTCCAAACTGCTTCATTTTATCTGCAGCCTGACTCATGCTTATAACATGGCTACTTAGGCACATGTCTTATTACCACCTATAATAGTCTCCCACTAGACTGTGAACTAGGAATTCTCTTGTTCATTACTGTATATCTAGCAACTGGCACAGAGTTTATCACTTGATGAACCTTTAAAGGAAATACTGCCTATGGGCTATGTGAAGCATGCTAACATTATTTCAGACTATGTTAATTTTTAAAAGAAATAACCTTTTTTTAATTCAAGATATTTGTTTTCCAAGATATTGTAAATATATGTTTCTTACTATTTTTTTTAAGAGAGAGAGGAAGGGAGAGGGAAACAGAGATAGAAACATTGATAAGAAATATCATGGCTCCAGCCTGGATCCTACTGGGGATTCAGCTTGCAACCTGGGCATGTCCCCTGACTGGGAATTGAACCGGCAACCTCTTGGTTCCTGGGTCGATGCTCAACCACTGAGCCACACCAGCCAGACCCTAAGATATTTTAAATCAACATGTCCTCCACTATACATAACACAGGTTCATTTGTTTTAAATATCTTTTATGTGTGTGTTTTTGTTTTAAATTTCTTTGTTTCCAATCTGCACAGAACGTCCGTTTATAAAAGAAGGTTAATCATAATAAATAATAGGTTTAATTTACAATAGCCATGCTCTAAAACGCTCACAAGAGAATATTAGCAGATAAACAGTATTTATTTTAAAGGCAGTGAGTTCAGTTGAGAAGCTGTAAAAGTATTTCTCCCTTTAATTAAAAACACAAGAGACATGCTAACGAATGTTTCAGGGATTCTATTGTTACATGTCATTAGAGTAATAAAAATATGAAAATGAATAGTCAGTTATAAAAATAATTCATTATTATTTTAGTTATAAAAAACAAAAATGAAGTTGCTAAATTTTTATTTTCATGCTCTAACCAGGCCACATCATAACTTTAATAAGGTTATAAATATCTATAATGTACTGGATCCCTAATATTAATAATTATAGTTATTTTGTCCTAGAGGAAATTTTAAAAATCAAATAAAAATGCCTAATCTTTAAATTAATTTTATGAATATTCTTTTCATAAATATGCTTATTTTCTAGCTTTTATACCAAAAGTTTTTGACTATTTTGAATAAAACATATGAAAAATAAAGTACGTGCAGAAATTGTGATAAAACAATGTGACTCATGGAAGATATAGAAAAGAAAAACCTCCTTCAGTGGCTAATAAATATGAGTGTATTAACAGTATACACATTAGGCCATCTAAGTGAACTGGGTAGATATACATGTATGCACAGGTTTAAATGTAAAATGCAATGCCTCTTCAGGGTAGTAGCTAAAGTGGTTGAAAACACTGGTTTAGAAGAAACTGGACTAGTTAACTCAAATATACTTCTCCTTAGGAGTGTACTTAGAGAAAAGGCATGACCTTCTGGAAAAGTATGTTTTCATCTTTCTCATAAAATATACCTTTCTCATAAAATATTGTTTGATCTGTTTATATATTTTTCTAATTTTAACAATTTCCATGAACAAATTCAGAACTGTGATTAATCTAATTCTCAATATTATTTGATCATCAGAGTTTTTTTTTATATATCTACTTTTATTGATTTCAGAGAGGAAGAGAGAGGGAGAGAGAGATAGAAACATGAATGATCAGAGAGAATCATTGATTGGTTGCCTCCTGCACAGCCCCTACGGGGCATTGAGCCCGCAACCCAGGCATCGAGCCTGAAAACTGGAATCGAACCCGGGACCTTTCAGTCCACAGCCGGCGCTCTATCCACTGAACCAAACTGGACAGGGCTCATTAGAGTTATTTTTAACTGCTTTAATTTCTATTCCTTATGGAAAAAGGCCAATGGGCAAAAATTATCTTGTAACACTTCTTCCCAGTTATCTTGATGTAAGTTCAGTTCCAGCCTGTGCTTAGTTTAAATGAAGCATTTCAAGTTTACCCAAGTATTAATCCACATTTTAGAACAAGGGGGAAATGGCCGTATTTATGAGACAACTGGAGGCTATCACAAGAACATACTGGGAAGGATAGGTTCCAGTATTGCACTTCTTAGCAAACAGTAAAGGAAGGGATTTCTAAACCAAGTGCAAAGAAACATTTCTGGGCTTTATGTAGATGGTTTGTTTTCCAAAATAATGCCAGCGAATGAGGAATTGTCTTTATTGCTGTTTTCAATATTTAGATAATACATATAGCAGCACATTGTTCAAGACTACACACCGCTCGGTGTTGCAGTGCAATGACTCTAACAAGATCTGATGTGGCACAGTTGTTATTTCTATCATACTTCTCCCACACATGAAGTGTTTCATTATTATGGTACTAGAATGTTTTACCCCAGGATCCTACAGGAGATTTGTCATGACAACTATTCTGATTTGCAGGGGAGGGGGCTGCAAGATGTCAGAGAGTAGGGGTTGAGAAATAGGAAAGATATGTTTCTTTGTGAGATTATATGCTCTATTACAAGAGTGGTTATTATACATGCAATGCAATATACTAATCTTTTTTAAAAAGTTTAGTTCCCAAGCTTGCAGAAAAAAATTTAATGAGTTCTCTACATTCCATGTTTCTAACAGAAAGGAGAATGGTAAAAAGATCTTTTAAAGATAAATAGAATTTTTATAGTAACAGGAAAAAAAAAAAACAAGATAATGGCTGAATATAGTTTGTCACACACTCAATAAATTAAATAACACTAATTCTTAATTTATCCAAGATTGATACAGTCTTTCCTATGGGAAATGGAAAAATAATGTGGGCTAATGGAAAATAGGATTTGTTTTCATTAATGGCTTTGCAATGTCGCAAGCTTTTGCCAAATTGCTGATGGATGAATTGTTCACGGTAGCAGCACAGACACCATTTACACGTTTCTTTAAGCTAGTGTTAAATGAATTATTGAATATGTCTATTGCCTAAATTAGTCGCCAGTAGGAAAAATAATCATAATAGAAGTGGTTTAAACCTGAAATTAGTGACGGAGAATGAGTAAACAAAAAGCTGAGATGAACACCAGAATAGGAGTAGGGGTGCTTCAGCGGGAAAGGGCTCCAGGGACGTCCGGACGTGATGAAAAAGCATGAAGGCATGAGTGTACGAAAGCAGTTAGAGTGGGAATGTTAGTATAAGGCTGTCTGTGGAGGCCAGCAAACCCGGTGACCACATAGTGTCATGGGCACAAAAGTACTTGGACATAATAAGAGAGATCATGATGACAGCTAATATTTATGAGTGTTCACCACCCTTCTGGCATTTGGTAAGCACTGTCTATGCATCATTTCACTATTTATACTAACTATGTGATCGCAATACACTTTTGGAAGGTGATGATAGAGAGAGGTTAAGGGACTTGCTCAACATCACACATCTAGAAAGTGATTGGTTAGGGATTTATACCCAGACAGTCTGACTCCTGAACTGAAATTTCAATAACTGAAGACTTGGTATTTGCTGAGCACACTATGGTTTTCCATATTTTCTGATACAAACACACAGTGCTGCCGTTGAGGAAAATGGGAGCTTTAAATAAACTTAGAAAGAATAGGTTCCTGAGCATTTCTGAAGGCCTCTGTTTACAATTCTAGTTTATAGGCTTATTTTTAGCTTTTCATTTTACATGTAAAATAATCATGAGAAATCAGTGGCCAAAAGTTAATAAACTTTTATTTTTACAAAGTTAAAAACGAACAATTCTCTCTTCACACACTGAAAACACTCATGGTTCATCCAGGGGAATGTGGTTAGCACATATTTATGTACATGCTCAGTGAATACCCTCTTACACCAGGCATGCCAGTTTTTTAATTTTATTGTTGGTAAGGCCACTTGATATGAGGTTTATTCTCTTAACAAAATTTTAAGTGAACAATACAGTATTGTTAACTATAGCATACGCACCAGTTTTAATAAGTCTGTTATATATAAGTTTAGAATGAAACAAAAAAAAAATATTGGCCTTTTAGAAATGAGGAATAGTGTCTGTCTTGTTCATATTATGTTCTCAGTGCCTGGCACATAATTAAATGTTAGTTAAATGGACAACTATTTTTAAATCACTGGAACAATGACACTTTAGTAGTATTTCTTCTGATTAAAAAATAAAAGAACAGAAGAATGCTATTTTTGAAATCAGCCATATGGATCTATGTTTGAACCTGATTCTTCTACATTGGCTGTGTGACTTCATGCAGATGAACCTTGTGGCACTTGCTTCTCCATCTACAAAATGGAGATAATACCTACCCCAGACCGTTTAGGTCTTTTCTCTTCAGCTCTGAATTCATCTGCATACACTTACTAGGGTAATCATTTTTAATATGTTTTCATCATACAATTCCTATGATCGATTAGCTTCCATTAAATACGGGAGGGAGTACTTATAAGATTTTCCCACTAGGAAAACCTAGTCCCCACATCTCTATGCTATGTGGTTTTCATCATTCTTGTCCTCTCCTTACTTAAATTTAATTTCAAGAAGATATAATATAGACGTGACAATCCTTTCTCCCTTGCCATGTATTTGGCCCATTTTTCTCCTCTAAACTTTTATCCAACATACCCATGAATTGATATAGATTTTGCAGTATTGCAATATCACTACCAGTTTAATAAACATTTTAATAGAGTTGTTAAGTAAAAACACACATTTTTTCCATTATTCTTAGTTTCCTAAATAGCAATAGGAATGGCATTTCAAACTCCAAACCACCATGTAAGGAGGAGCTGCTGTTTGCCTATATACAGAACTAATTTGTTCAATGCTATGAGGTATTTAAAATGCCCATGTATATGAAAAGTGCCAAATTATCTTGTTAAACTAACTAAGACAAAATATAGTGCAGGTTAGGGTAATGGTTGGCCTCCCACAGAAATGCTAACATGCATGATCTTCCCCAGAAAATCAAGTCCCATCTGGCCATTAAGAAAGATACTTGAAATCTCCTAACCACCCCACAGAGTTTTAGTGCTGCCTTCAAAATATACACAGTTGTTTCCTTACAGTTAAATCTCAGATTCATCCTGACAGGCAAATTCCCTAGAATACAAAACCATTATGAGTAGATTTCTATGAATAAAATGCTTCCCCATATGATTTCATAATGACTCTGGCACTGTACTGCTGCTCTATCCATCACATGGCCAGCAAACATTATGCAATGAAACTGCAAGACATATGATTTTAACTTTGGGGTTGAGTTTCTTTTCTATGTTGTAAAGAAACTAATAAAAAGTTTTAAAAAATAGAAAAGCTTTTATTTCAGTAGACATACATTCTTAGAGCCTTAAATAATAAAGAAAACACCCCCCAAAAAACTTGGCTCTCTATCAGGCATCCTTTGTTCTAACCAAGATGGGAACCTCAAAGCATGCTAAGGTTTGGATGTGTGTCAGAGGCCAATAAGTAATATGTCTAAAGCCTAATGACAAATGCCAATCATCCTTAAAGGACTTATGAAAGACCCCAATAAAGCAGAGCAGGAACCCTGGAACTAACGATCTGGGGTGCAAGTTCAAGAGTTACAACTTTAGGTTATGACATAGAGGGTAATTTCAAAGTAGAGTTTTAGTTATTTTCTTTTTCAACTTGTTCCCATAAGAGTTTTTCATAAAATAAAATAGTTTAAAGTATAGCATTTTATTATGATACCAGGTAACATTAGGGGGAAAACCTTCAAGGGAAATATAAACTGTAGTAAACATAGAAGGAACCATGATGCTCAGAAATGGAATTGGTTCTATGAAATCTCTTTTATGCTCCTTAGTAAAATGACTCATATTTGTAATGTACCCATATTTGGCCTCATTGAAACACAAAGGAAGGTGTTTTGACTATAACAATTGTACAATGTAAGTAAAATAAATTTCTTACACAAAAAGCTTTGTGTAAAATGTTCAGTAGAATACATTTTCATTTATCATGATTCTCAATATCTGTATTTGAGTGTGAACAAAATGAAGAAATCAGTATCTTAGTCCATTTTGACACTACCTATATTCCATCATATTTTTTAAAAATGTATGACTTAATCAGGTCATGCAGCACTCATTATCCTCCATATTCAACGCCTTCATTACACAATCATTATTAAGAAATTCTCAAATTCTACTGGTAGCTTTGAAGTTAGTAAAAAAAAGGGGGGGGGAGGTTCCTATAAATAAAATAAATGCCCTAGATACCTGATTAAACTTGATTGTTCTCTGAATATTTTATGCTGAGATAAAGGTGGGCATATTTAAAAGAGCTGTTGAATTTTAAAGTATTTTAATATAAAGAATAGGCAATGATGCCTTCTGCTAGTATGGTTTCTTCCTGGAAAGATCTCATGACCTACAATCTTGTTAGAGATACAAGCCCTAAAACAAAAACAATTAAAGAGCAATGTTAGCCAGTATACAATATGGTATTACACTGCATATGTTTTTTGTTATACCAAAGAAGCTCAGAGAAGAGAACTGGGAAAAGATTCTCAGAAAGGTAAAACTTTAGCTTGACTTTAAAAAGTAGGTTAAAAAGAGGGTGAGACAGCATATAGAGTACTAGTAAGTTGTGAATAACACAGCTAGCTAGGTGCACTTCAGCTAAGCATGAGACACCATTATTGGAACTGGAATTTCTGTTTGGAAAAAGGTTGGATGAGTAAGGTGGGTCTAGATTATGGAAGTCCTCAAATGATAGGAGAAGTTGGGAAATTCCCTAATAGGTAATAGGAGCTCATTATAGATTGAATAGTAATATAATGACATGAAGAAGGTGGTATCTGGAGGGGGCTAACCTGGCAGGAGTTACCAAAGTTTATAGAATAAAAACTTGATAGTACTATTTATACATGTTGGATAAATAAAATAAAATGTCCCCCTATCTTTAACACATAGTCAGATGTCATCCTTGGAAACAGCATCAAAATATTGGCATATTATTATTGATTAAATTCTCAGCAAGGTCTGCATTCCATTTTTTTTCTCTCAAGATGTGATTCACAGAACTTTACAATTGAAGGTGCAAGTCCAAAACTTGGAAAACATTGCTCTTGTATTTAAACATCTATAGCATTCAGGGTCAGTTTCACAGACATAATTACAAAGTCCCACTCAAGTGAAATGAATAATAACTTAATGAAGATATTTCAGAATCTGTAACAACAAATCACAAAACTGAGGCCAAACCTACTGATTCCCTTTAAAATCTGTGAAATTATTTCCAATATTTCCACTCTCATACAATGAGTTTATTCTAGATTTCTACCAGTAAAATATTGATTTGAATTATCCCTTAAATAAGGAAACAGCAGGATTAATGGGTGGAGAGCCAGAGACCTCCTACGCCTCGTTGTCATTGTTTTAAAGTTTAGACCTCCTATCTGTAATATGAAAAGATTGTACTAGAGCTCCTTCCAACAATATGCTTTTATGAGAAACAAAAGAATATAATTAAGTTCCTAACTATGGCCACACCCGCTCTCCCTACAAAAGTAATGCCCTGGCACTACCTACAAAGTAAATGCCAGAATGCCAGTTTAGTTCATTGATTTCATGTCAAACAGGCAGATATATCGTTAAGTGGGTATAATGATAGCAGCCACTGCCAGATATTTTTTTATCAAGTGTGGAGGTCCTGCCTTGAAAAAGTAGAAAATAGAGGTAGAAGGATGCTGTATCAAGTGCAATTGCAGGAAGATCAGCCAGAGCCCACAATTCATTGACTTTTCAGAACCTTGGCAAGAACTAGGCAGTGGTAATGAATGAAAGCAATGTGGTCTGCTTCTTTCAGTCACATCTAACCCCTAGGACTGATGGCTGCAGCTGAGAAATTCCAGAGGGATCGAGGAGGGGAAGTGCCCAGGGCATGATGCAGGCAAACAAATCCCTCTGGAGTCCTAACCATTCTGCCTGAGTACACACAACCTTGAAGCACAGTTGTTTGATCTTGCTACACACCCTGCCTCCCTGGTGAAGAAATGTTCGGAAGTGGGAGCACTTCCATTCAATTGCATCACAAGCTGTAATAAATCAGCAGCCAGTCTTTGTTTACCTTTGTCAATTATAATCTAACCAGATAAAGTTATACATCCCAGAAGAAGGTAAAGAACTGTCTTCTCTAAAAGTCTAGAAACACTTTGTGCTATAAAATATTGATGCAGTAATCCGAATAATGCCAGGTTTATAAATACCTTTTTTGTGCTTTATGAATATACGTGTATATTTAAAGAATAAGTTTGTTCTGAATTTTACTCTTAACTTGTGTTCTGTTGAATGAAATAACCAAAAATATCTAATGGTGATTTAGAAGAAACCATATAAAGATAAATAGTAAATGACCTCTATTTTTATTTGTCTCCAGTTTGGTCATTAAGTCTAGATTTTTGAGCCAAGATTGACAAGGCCTTCTTTATGACGATAGATTAAAGTACTTACTATATGGCAAGGTTTTTCATTTCACTGTAGAACCAATGATGAAATGCAATACAGTCAGATTAAAGGTAGTACATAGCTACCCTTTTGTAATGGTAATATCTTTGGTGAACCCACACATGCTATCAGTCATTTAAATCCAGAACCTCTAGCTGAGTAGAGTCCCATCAAAGTCTTCACATGTCCCACCTGCCCGAGGGTGATACATATATCATTTGAAGCAAAGCTTAGTGACAGCTGCAGAAATGTACTCAATAAATCTAAAATAGACAGCAATCTAGAATAATAGTGCCAGAAATATCTGAACATTCATTTTTAAATAAATCATAACACTCCAAATGCAGTGCTGGTTTGCAGCTGGTACACATCAGCACTACCACATTGGTTGTTAGCCAGTGCTGAAGCGCCCACCCTCATCCCCCAACCAAGTACCGTTCCTCTTAATACCTTGACCATCCAGGCTCCTACCTTGAAGCCTCCTGTATCTCCACACTGAAGGAGGACAGACCTGGCCCAGCAGGTGATCTCTCAAACTCTATTTCAGCATCGAGGCTGGTGACTATTCTGATTTGTTGGAGCCTGTGCCATACTGCTTGATCAATATTTTGAATACCATCTTGCCCACCTCCATCATCACTATAGCATTTATTGTGTTGTATTATAATTATTCCTGTACATCTATTCTCAAGCACCTGAGAACAGAGGATCAGTCTGATTCATCATTGAGCCCTAGTGCCTTGGAGAATGATATAATATTAATAGATGTTTGGTGAATCTACGAATGAATGAGCTATAAAAATCAAACTTCATCATGTCACTGTGAGAGTATAACATTTACAGATAAAACTATTCTCATTCTCAAACAGCATTTGTGATTTCTTATAAGGATTTCCCTGTAGACACCTGTGACCTCTAAATTTTCTTTGGCTTTCATGTAGGTAGTAATGATGAACTAAAAATCCCAAGAGATAACACTTTTGAGTTAGTTGTGCTTTTTATCTTACTCCCGTGACTTTCCAGGAAGTGTAATACGGTATATGAAACCATCCTATGAGTATAAAAGTATTAACAAATTTAAAACCAAATTTTATCTGACTTACTATAGAAATCGACTTTCAAATTTTTTCTTCAAAGATCTACACTTTCTGAATGTGTATGATTCCTGAGAGATTCCACCTGAGAGATTCCTGAGCCCCCCAGACCCACCTCCCCTGTTTTAATGGCCAACCTCATCATCTAAACACAGTGTAACTCTTTGACTTTCAGGGGAAAAAACTACTGAAAATGTTTTTGATCTTTATAGCATTTTAAAATTAGAGTCACCATGTTTTTTTAATGCTTTGGTGCCAAATAGGAACCTAAATTTTGTTTCATAACATTGTAGACCATTTAGGATATCAGGAAGCACGGTGGAAAAATCTCTTCACAGAAGAATATATTCTCCATCTCCTCGTGAACACTTTTTGTTTTCTTTTCCAGAGAGTAGTTTATGTGCTATGTTTAGGCCACACATGAAAGTAATATTTCCCTCATGAGACTGTCTTTGGCTTATGCTGATTTTTTGAGGCCAAGATTATGGTAATGATTTAAAGAGGGAAAGAAGCAAAATGGAATAGGAGAAAAAAGTTGGAAGGAAAGATATTAGAGAGGTGAAAGTTTTCCCAATAGAATTCAACTCAATTAAAGTATGTCTTAAGAAATGGAGAGGAGAGTCAGATCTCAAATAAAACCAAAGACATTGGGATAGTGTCTGCATCATGTAAACAACACTGGATATTCTTTATCCTGATGCACCAAAAGAATGTCAATGGGTCCCACAATAATCTAAAACTGAAAACTTGTCTTCTAAGTTTAGGTCTTATTCTACAAAATACCCAGAAGTCTACTGGGGCACGTGCCGCTGCTTTCAGTGGCTCCTCAAGGCCAGCTGTGCATATCTCTTCAGTAACTTGGAAGCTGGCCAGTGGACTAAACCCCATGCTGGACTTGGAAAACTAATCCCCTCTATTATTGCTTTTTCACAGGTGGGACACCTGCCCTTTTCTTTTATCAAGGTCTTCCTAATGACATATTATAGGCCCCCCAAACTCAACACGACATTTAGATCATTATATTTGAATGAAAAAAAAATAAAGGCAATGAAGAAACACTAGTAATGGGTAAGTAGGATATTTAGTCTAAGGGCCTGGTGCACATGCAACAGATTTATCATTTTTGACAGAGTAAAAGGGAAGGAGGAGAAGAGAGAGGGAGTGGGGGGAGGGAGGATGGGCCAGAGCACTTTGTACAAAACAAAACAGGCACACTTTCTGGGCTCTGTGCAAATGAAATATTCATATCTATCTATGGCTCTATTTTCTTGGGGGGAAAAGAAAACTGGGATTGCCTAGAACCGTGGTCAGCAAACTGCGGCTCTCGAGCCACATGCGGCTCTTTGGTCCCTTGAGTATGGCTCTTCCTAAGCCTTAGGAGTACCCTAATTAAGTTAATAACAATGTACCTACCTATATAGTTTAAGTTTAAAAATTGGGCTCTCAAAAGAAATTTCAATCGTTGTACTGTTGATATTTGGCTCTGCTGACTAATGAGTTTGCCGACCACTGGCCTAGAAGATGTAGAAGCTGCTAGTTTTTAAACATTTAAAATTTCATTTTATTTATTCATTGTAAACTAGGCAATAGCATTATTACCTTAGATAGCTAAATTTTAAAAGATGCAATTTTAAGAAATAAAAGTAGGATAACTATATAACAGAAAATTAAGAAGAGCAATTTTTAAAAAACCCTTACTTCTCTAACACTGCTATTGTTTGTTTGACTGGTGTATTTGATATGCTTGTTTTATGAATATAACATTTTAATTTCTTAAAATATTTATTGTTGAAAGTTTTACATATGTCCCCCGTTTTTCCCCCAGTGACCTCTTCTAGTCCGTTCCTACCTCCCCCACCCTCCGACCCCAGGCCTTCACCACCCTATTGTCTGTGTCCATGGGCTATGCAGACATGCATACAAGTTCTTTGGTTGTGCATAACATTTTTTAATCTTTCTTTTTTACTTAATTTTACATAATAAGCATTTTCCATATTGCAGCAGTCTGCATAATCATGATCTTTAATCATATTTAGTAAAGAAGATGTTTAATTTTAGAGTAAATGATATAATCCTTGATTCTGTTGGACATTTTGGTTTCCCACACATTTTGACTTCTATTAACTACAAATATCATGATGAACATCTTTGTGCATATGGTTTGCCATGGTCTAAATCAGTGGTTCTCAACCTTCTGGCCCTTTAAATACAGTTCCTCATGTTGTGACCCAACCATAAAATTATTTTCGTTGCTACTTCATAACTGTAATGTTGCTACTGTTATGAATCGTAATGTAAATATCTGATATGCAGGATGGTCTTAGGCGGCCCCTGTGAAAGGGTCGTTCCACCGCCAAAGGGGTCGCGACTCACAGGTTGAGAACCACTGGTCTTAATGCTTGTATTTCCCTAAAATTCATATGTTGACACCCTAACCAGCAAAGTGATAATATTAGGAAGTCAGGCCTTTGGGAGGTGATTAGGTCATGAGGGAAGAGTCTTTTTTTAAAAAATGTATTTGTATTGATTTCAGAGAGGAAGGAGAGGGAGAGAGAGAGAGAAACATCAATGATGAGATAGAATCATTGATTGGCTGCCTTCTGCACATCCCCTACTGGGGATCAATCCCGCAACCCAGACATGTGCCCTTGACCAGAATCGAACCTGGGACCCTTCAGTCCACAGGCTGGTGCTCTATCCACTGAGCCAAACCAGCTAGGGCATGAGGGAAGAGTCTTCATGAATAAGATCACTGCCTTTATCAAAGAGGCTCCATAGACACCCCTTGCCCCTTCCACCACGTGAGGACCCGGTGAGTGGGAAGTCAGCAGTCTGCGACCTGGAAGAGGCCTTCATCAGAACCTGACCATGTCAGTGCCATGACTTTGGACTTTGAGTCTCCAGAAGTGTGAAAAATAAACTTCTGGTGTTTTTAACCTACCCAGTCTGTGGTATTTTGTTATAGCAGCCTGAATAGACTAAAAGAGATATTTTTGGTTTTGTTCCTTCCCTGTATGGACTTTCAGAAATAAGACTCCTGAGCTTAAGGTTAGTCAAAGATCCTTTGTGGAAGTTGGCCAGAAAGATATGATAGTTCTCGTCTCCATATCTAGGCCAGTACTGGATAATCTCATTAATTTTGAAATTTATAAGTTAATAGATGAAAGATGTTACCACAGTTTAACTCACATTTCTTTCTTTACTAATTAGGGTGAATATTTTGTATTTACTAGTTACATTTCCTCTTTTTTAAACTCAGTTGATGTTTTTTGCAAGGGTGAGTTTTGAGAGTGACACAATGAGAGTTCATTGTGTTATTCTGAAGATTGTTATTCAAGGTTAGTATCACTGAAGTTTTATTACCAGTCTAAAACATTTTGGAACTTTGCTCCTCCTGCAACTATAGGATCAATAAGGATCTCTCAAGCCCTGGTAGTGGATAGTGATTTCACCATTTCTGTCTTTCCTGAAGTGTATACTATAGACTTGCCCACATCCTCAGCTTGCAAAAGCGTCTGCAAGTTTTCTGTCTTCTTTCTGAAACCTTTGATTACTCTGAAATGACAGGCACCATGACCACTGCAGAGCCCCAGCCTCACCAAGATGCCTGATTTCTCAATAACAAATGTTGCAATCAGCACTAAAGCTGCCAAGCTATGCCTTGCCCAGATGTGCTGAATCAGTCACATAACTCTATAGGGGGCCCACATAAAACTTTATACTGCTCAGCACCACCCCATTCCAACCACCAACATGAGCTGCCCTGACCCTGTAGCACAGTATAGGCTTTAATGGCTTATTCCATCCCCCCACTGTGTCCTGCGCTGGTACCTGCAATCCCATTTAATCAGGTTGAAGCTTTTCTCTGAGGACAGATTTAGCATTATTCTCTACATATCCAGATGGGATCACTATACAGCTACACACAATCTGGGCTCTCTCAGAGAAGGGGTGTGTGTTCTGTGTGTGTGTGTGTGTGTGTGTGTTGTTGTTGTTGTTGTTGTTGGAAGGAGAGAAACCAAGATAGGAGCCTCTTATCTCAGAATAAACAAGCACGCTAAACATCTTTTAACTCCTGAACATCATTTCTGCTGCTAATCTATTAACATCCCTCAAAGGTTTGGAACCGACTCTAGAGAGAACCTCCATGATGTGCATCATGAGAACACCGAGAGCTATTGGAGCAGAGATGCCATGTGGACAAACTCATCTTCACCCTTTGAGCTGGCTCTCTCTCAGCTGGTGTGCATTTGTTCAAAAATAATAACACAGTTGCGGCAGATCTGCTTTAATAAGTGTCCCCTGGAATTATGGCTTCATAATATAACATTTCACTGTTGATTGCTAGATACTTAAGGTTTAGCTCTGAACCACAATGCAATATATACTTTGGAATACTACAGTTTTATCTGTTTTTGTGGTCCACTGATAATCAATGTTTCCCTACTCATCCTAGCATTAATTTAGAGCTTTAGATGCTCTCATATCATTCTCTGTTGCTTTCCATCAAGGCTGGCAACACTCAATTCTTTAATATCCTCTCATAGATGATATCTTCAAGCCTCTACCACTTTGTTATTCACCCTGGGATTCTAATTTTTTGGTGTCATTTCCATGACACAATAGCCACAACTAAAAGTGGCAGTTTAACATATCAAAAGAAAAAAACAAACACTGTCCTTTTGCCCACACCCTAAGCATTCAATGCACCAAAAAAGTAAGATGTAGATTATCTAGGCAGGTTCAACAGTCAATATATATGTGGCTATTCGAACAAGTTGCAAAAAAAATCATAGTGGCTTCAGACAATATGGCCAATTCTAGCCTCCTCTCTCAGTACACACAAGTATGGCTTTCTTTGCTTTGAAGATGAAATGAAATAAAAATTCCTACTGCTATCACAGAAAACAATGCATACAACATAAATGTGCCAAATGATATAACATGTTAAACAGGGTTAGCTAATGTGTAAAATCCAAAGTGTTCTGCCAAGCTACTTAAACTGCATCCAAATCTAATTTATAGGCAGATTCCTGATGATGTGACTTATTTTAAGTAATGAAATTAACATTAGACCCAAAGGGAATTCTGTGGATTAGTCTCATTAATTATGAGAATATGATTAAATGATTTACACTCCAATAGTGCCATCACTTAGGCATTCGATGGAACCTTACAGTTCAAGAAAATATCACAGATGTTTCTTTTAAGAAAACTGAGCTTGTGTCATGCCATTGATACTAACTCAGGCCCTAGTAAACAAAGCACATACACGCTTGCTTTCTGAATAAGGCTGAAAGGACTATGCACATGACTTTTAAAATATGGTGATCCCCAGACCCATCCAATTCTACCCAAAGTAGTTCTCCTAAAACAAAATGCTACAGAGAACTTTTTCTTATCAGCAGTCCAAAAAAGCAAAAAGATTTTTAAAAAAATGTGATTTCACCAAAATAGGTGAGTGAGTTTCTCAGTAACAGATATTAGGTCCTCTAAGGGCTGGAAAGATTGCCTAGATAACGACATCACCTCACAGTTTTATTATGAGAATATGATAGTCAAATATCAAGTCAAATCCAGACAACACCAACATTTAGTGAGGTGCTAGTATCTATGGTGGCAGTTTCAGTAACCAGAACAGAATATCATTATTAGTTTCAACATTCAAAATTTCTTCAAATTTTAATTTTCAAGTGATTTAGAGGTATTTTCTATTCTATTGTAGGAAAATATTCAATTGCTAGATTAATTGTCTTTGTGCACTTCAAAACAGGAAACATTTAAAAAGTAGGTGTATACACTAACAAAAAGAAAGTTTAAGTTATTCCATAAATTTGAGACTAAAGTCAAGACTTTAGACAGAATCATGTTTAAAAGGAAAACAAAAATTGGTATTTTGGGACCTCAAAAAGATAAAATGAGAAAGCAGACAAAAGATAAAAGAGTATTTTTAAAAAACCTCATTTTTCATGTATTAGATCTCATAAAATTGTAGAACACACACTTTTATATTTATATAAAAATTATATTTCCCTCAGACTTCCATTAACATTGAAAAAAATATAGTCTCAAAGGAAAAATAGTTAACACAATGTGTAAAACAAACACATTAGGAATTTTAAGTATATTTCACTTTTTATGTTGTATATTTTTTGTTCCACATAATCCATTCAGACTCAGTCAAATCAACAATCTGCATGATCTTATACAGGGTGAGGCAAAAGTAGGTTTCTATGAAAAAATAATACAATAGTTACTAAATAATAATACACGAATAAACTCTGTGTTTCATGCACTCACACCTGTGAACCTACTTTTGCCCCAGCCTTATGTTCACTTGAAAGCCCATACAAATGCCAAAAAAGCACCTGTTTCCTGGGAGCCTGGCTGGCAATGGAAATGGAAATGCTTAAAAAGAGAGAGAGCTCCTGGGCAAGGCTCACAGTGGTGAGGAGGGAGTGGGGGATAAAATAAAATAAATAAAAAATAAACTTAAATGCTTAAACTCACAATAAATATATCTATGTTCTAAGCATTTAGTAGAATTCCCTAAGTGGAAGGGAAATACACTTTTTCAGATGTTTTTAAAAACTTGGTAAGTAATACCTGCTTTGTAATTTGCAGTAAAAGTATAACTTATGTAAAATTGGCTCTCTTGCCTCACTATCAACTTTTATTAATCCCAGTAACTTATTCATTTACTAATCAATTTAGCATTTTTGAGTGCTTATTATGTGCCTCACCTTGGTGTGCTGTAGACTCCTAATTGAGAAAAATGACAAAATTTTGCAAATCATTCCTAGTAAGAATACTTGTTATGTTAATAAGTACAGCAGAGGGTCCTGCAGTAATCACTATTACTGGGTTTAAAGTAAATTGTGAGGTAAAGTCATTGGTACACTACTGCATACTAAGTTTAAATAAACATGTGATGGGGCAGAAATAGAATGGTGGGAATCAGCTATAATTCTAAGAAATATTAATCATGCTCTGTTAACTGTGATTGTTTTTGTTCTGATTAAAGAAGGCACATTCTAATCTGGCTGGGATTTGCATGTGGGACCTGTGAGCTCACCTGGAAATGTGGCCCATCCTCCTCATCCAGGAGCTGCCTATTATCATGGAAAAATTAACAATTTGTTGCAGATACCAGAGCTGCCAGCCCTTTGAAGATCCCCAGCCCTTTGCATACCCGCAGGCCTTTCAAATCTCCAGCCCCCGTTACCTGTAAACTGTCCCTTTCGCATTACCTTTTGCCTACTTCCCCATGTAATCTTTGTCCTTCCACTCAATATAAGCAGCTGGCTTATGGTGGGGTGTACAGCAGATTTTTGTGGATGACCAGCTGCTCTCCCATACTGCTGGCAATATTGGAATAAATGCTCACAGATGATTCAACGCTGTCTCTGATTAATTGGCTCAAATGGTAACAGGCAACGTGGACCCATTGATGGTCCAGTTACACATGGGCTAAGTGAAAATGGAAAACAAAATTAGGCAGCATTAAAATTATATCTAGGAAAGTTTTTTAAAAAATAAATTTTTAGAACAGAAATCTAGGAGAGAACACCAGATTGTGGAATTGATATATATGACAACTAGAGGCCTGGTGCATAAAATTTGTGCACTGGGGCGGGGGGTGGGGGGGTCCCTCAGCCCAGCCTGCACCCTCTCGCAGTTTGGGAGCCCTTGGGGGATGTCCAACTGGGGGCTTAGGCCCGCTCCCCAGGGAGTGGGCCTTAGCCAGCAGTCAGACATCCTTAGCACTGCCACTCAGCCCAGCTTTTGGCTGAGCAGCGCTCCCCCTGTGGGAGCACACTGACCACCGAGGGGCAGCTCCTGCATTGAGCATCTGCCCCCTGGTGGTCAGTGCACATCATAATGACTGGTCATTCTGCTGTTCAGTCAATTTGCATATTAGCTTTTTATTATAGAGGATACTTAAGCACTAGGCCAAGCCAATGCTCTAGGGAACATAGGATAAACTATCAGCTTGTAGAATTTCTTTCCAGACCTGTATTTCCATAACTGCATTAAAAACAAAACTAGCTTCTGACCTCTTGCCTCTTCCCTCATCTCTCCTCAAGGAACAAAAGTAGCAGTAGCATCTGGAAAGTTAAAGCTACCTCTGACAGCTACTACTCTGTCTAGCAGGCCAGGCCCAATGGCAGTCTGAGGGTTTCAATATCCTTAGGCCCATGTTAGGACACTGAGCACCAGCCTCAAGCCCTTCAGCCCTAGAACAATGGGCAGCCATTGATACATGATGACAACTGTCTGCAGGGCAAGAATGAAACCATTTAAAAACGGAAACAGACAAAAAGGCAAACTCCCTCAAGCATTTTCAAACTATGTCATAATCAGTGGTGTTGAAAGCTGTACTAAGATCAAGTGGGGAAGGAAAAGAGTGAAGGAGAAAGCAAAATCTGCAATGTGAGGAAGTCATTTATAACTCTGACAAGGTCGTCTACCCACTCATTGCATTTTAGGTGACTGAAATTTTCACATGTCCAGTACTGTAGTAGCTATACATTTAACTCCGTGGCCATCACCCACAGAGGATAATTCTGGGAAGCAGAGAGGATGGGCAGGTCTCCTGTTTGTGTAATACCGGTGGGCTGTTTTCTTGTCTTTTCTTCTTGGCTGATCCTGGAAGGTCACCATTACAGGGGCTACCTCTTGATTTCTCTGTCTTTTTAAGAAGCTTTTTGCAATGTTTGAGTTTCTCTATTAAACTAGTTTTCTACGTATTTTTCTATACCTTCCACAACTCAAAGAAACATCAGAATAAGCTGCCCCATAACTCATTCCCTACAATGATATGGAAGCTTTTGCTTTGCTTGACCTCTTAAACAAGAATCGGGGATCTTGGTGCTATTTCAATGTAGCCTCTGATATTTATAATGCTCCTTTAGAGCATTTATCACAGTGCAATGACATCAATCAAGCTGGTTTGGGGTATTTTAGCATTACTTTAATTATCATATATTGCCAAAGACTCTAAAATCCACCTTCTTTAATTGAATAAAAGACATGAAGCATTTATTTGCATTATCAGAACTGACAAGCAAGCTTTCCTCAAAAAAAATAATAAAGTACATTTTTTAAAAAAGTATTTTTTGTAAAGCTGCTTTTCACAGCTTTCTAGCACTAGATTAAACATACATGTTTATTAAACAGTGGATGAAGATTCAAATGGATTGTGGGAAAAGAGACCATTTACCATAAACCCGTTCAGAAGTGTAAATAGGGCTGATATCATGTAGGAGCATTATTTCTAGGTGAAATGGTCCAATCCGTTGGGGCAAGCGCCAGAGGATTCACAAGGCGGGAGTATAGCGTGGCCTGTGTTGTGATGGAAGTGGTAACACTGTCGAGTGCCGGCAACAGCACTGCAACTCAGCCCCACAGGTCACTTGGAGCCAGAACCCTGTGCTGAAATCCTGGGGGGATTCTTCCTGTCTGCCCCTGTCATCAATCCTAACGGCTTCCCTGGTGTGGTCAGCAGCTGCAGCACCTGGCTCCTGGGACTGAGCGCTGGGGGAAGAGCTGCCGACAGAGCTTTTGGAACCTGACTTGTTTCCGCTGACTACATGGCACACCAGATACAAAAGGCAAGAAGAACAACATGCATGTTTTCACTGGCAAGCTTACAGAGCCTCGTGGTCAGAGGGCTCTGACCATTTCTGCTGACACTCCAGGAAACAGGCTGATGAGCTAGGTTACTGTGGGTTAGTTTGTTTGGTTTTGTTGTTGTTGTTTTCCGGAGGTGAGTGTAAGAATGGCATCAGATAAGACAGGCCATTCTGAAATACAGTTTTGTAATAATCCGAAACTCAGATTGAACTAAAGCAAAGCCTCCCAGTCATTTGTTCTTGGTGTCCAGTTTCCCTGCCCGTCAGTTGAATGCCGTCATTGTTCTAGTGAAGACTATTCTCCATTATTCAGTATTAATCCACTTTAACTGAGCAGGACAATGTTTAGTATAACTGATAACTTTATAATTATTTGGGCAATCCTTTTGGATTGATTCATACATCCATTCATTCAACAGTAAATGTTGACATCTTCCAGGCTGGGTACTTGGCTAAGCACTGGGGATGAAAAGCAGAAAAATAGCACATTGCTCTTATCTGTAGGAGAGTTCCAGTATGTTGAGGGAGGCAAAAAACAACTAAGATGATAAGGTAATAATAAGAGCCATAAGAAATTCAAGGTCAGAGACCTAAAAGGTGCACACAAATAAAAGATTAACTCTGTTTTATGGAAAAGTGGATGGGAAAAGTGTATGTCTTTTCACTGCAAAGTATAAGACACAATGTTCTTATTTATTTAGAGCAGATTTTTCTACATTTTGGAATTGACACACTAATTTTTATTTTTATTTTTTTTAAATATATTTTATTGATTTTTTACAGAGAGAAAGGAAGAAGGACAGAGAGTTAGAAACATTGATGAGAGAGAAACATCAATTAGCTGCCTCCTGCACACCCCACAATGGGGATGTGCCCGCAACCAAGGTACATGCCATTGACCGGAATCGAACCTGGGACCCTTCAGTCCGCAGGCTGACCTCTACCCACTGAGCCAAACCAGTTAGGGACACACTAATTTTTATATCACATTCTTCCAATGCTCCTGACTGGAAGTATGTGATATTTTACATTTCAAGGAGTTGAAACTAGTGGTTTTGATAATTTTACCACATCTACTGAAATGAGAAGAAACAATAAAAGCAATGTAGAACAGGAATCAATGATATGAAATTCAAACTCATATTGCAATTATTCCTTGATAGAAATAGGAAGGGAATCAAATGGCTTTCTCTCCAGTCAGTATAGAACTGTTTACACTCATAGCAGGTGACTGATTGCTTTATTCAAAAACTCTGGACCTGCCCTAACCGGTTTGGCTCGGTGGGTAGAGCCTTGGCCTGCGGACTGAAAGGTCCCAGGTTCGATTCCGGCCAAGGGCATGTACCTTGGTTGCGGGCACATCCCCAGTAGGAGGTGTGCAGGAGGCAGCTGGTCGATGTTCCTCTCTCATTGATGTTTCTAACTCTCTATCCCTCTCCCTTCTGCTCTGTGAAAAATTAATAAAATATATATTTAAAAAAAAAAAAAAAAAAAACAAAAAAAACTCTGGACTTGCCAAAACCGGTTTGGCTCAGTGGATAGAGCGTCGGCCTGGCGACTGAAAGGTCCCGGGTTCGATTCCGGTCAAGGGCATGTACCTGGGTTGCGGGCACATCCCCAGTAGGAGATGTGCAGGAGGCAGCTGATCGATGTTTCTCTCTCATCGATGTTTCTAACTCTCTGTCCCTCTCCCTTCCTCTCTGTAAAAAATCAATAAAATATATTTAAAAAAAAACAAACAAACAAACAAAAAAACTCTGGACTGTGCCGCTTTGGTTTGCACATCATCACACTGAACTGTGTTGTCATTATCATCATCACCACCACCACATGAACAACAACTAACGCACATGTAGCAAAGCCAATGTGCTAAGCACTGTTCTATTACAAATATTAACTCATTTAATCTTCACCTCAACTTTATGTGCTAGGTACAACAGTTATCCCCATTTTCCTGATAAGAAAACTGAGGCATTAGGTAACTTCTTAACTACTTAGTAAGAAGTAAAGCTGGGGGATGAACCCAGGCAGTCTGGCTCCAGAGTCTGAGGTCTTAACCACTATACTAAACTGTTTCTCTACAGCTTTTTAAAATGCAATAAAGATAAATACAGTAATATAATACCTAACAGAGTTAATCCCAATAGAAAATAATGTTAAGTTTATATTCAGGAAGCAAGAGATAAACCACCTCTAGGTGTTCATAACTCTGTGACACCCTCATACAAATATGTCCACTGCAAAAAAAACTTGACCAGTTCTTTTTTGAAAAAAAATCTTCTATTTTCCTCATCTAAATAAAGCCAACTTTAGAATATGCAATTCATTAAATTTACCTTAAGGGCAGTAAAGAACAGCTATACTTTTTATGTAAATACCAAAAGACGCTGAAACCAGGGTTCCAATGAGTATCATATGGGATTCCTACATGTTTTATGTTCTTTAGGGATCTCACATTCAAACTGCCTCCTATTTATTACTATTCTTTCACAACTGTACACCTATTAGATTTAATCTCTTAAGTTTTATGAATATTTCCTAATTATATATGTACCTTCTTTCCCATCTTCATGATAAGGTTTTACTTTCAGCTTTCATCTCACTTGAATTATTGTGATCAACTCCCTTAATACTGAGCTCCTACTATATGTCATTCATTGGGCTAGAAGCATGATATATTTCTCTCATTTGATCTTCATAAAAGTTGTAAGCAGGGTTGCAGTATCCGCATTAACAAGTAAGTAAAAGTTTCAGAGATTAAGTAACTTGGCCAACCTCACACTGCTGGAGAATGTAACGCTCTTTCACGTATGTTCCGTATCTCTCCCAAGATACCATCTTAATTTACTGTGCATTTCCTTTGTCTCATACATATGAATTAATACATGTTTGGTGTATAATAGTAAAGATTCAGAAGGTCTAAACCATTATGACTTAACTTTTTTTTTTAATGTATTTTATTGATTTTTTACAGAGAGGAAGGGAGAAGGATAGAGAGTTAGAAACATCGATGAGAGAGAAACATCGATCAGCTGCCTCCTGCACACTCCCTACTGGGGATGTGCCCGCAACCAAGGTACATGCCCTTGACCGGAATCGAACCTGGGACCCTTCAGTCCGCAGGCCGACGCTCCATCTGAGCCAAACCGGTTAGGGCTATGGCTTAACTTTTAATAATCTATTGCCCACCATAATGTTATTGCATCTTATCAAATATGTTCTGGATCATCTATTATGATCCAGATTTAAAGAAAAAAAAAGGAGAGGAATATATAAACATTTGGGTAAATGGCTTTAGGCGTGAAAGACGGAGAGGAAATATATTCCATTTGTTTTCATTTCTTCCTATTACAATATTTAGTAAGCATTAGTAATGAATCCAAACTGATCTAATTGAACCATGTTTTAGGACTGATATTTTCAACAAAATAATGTATTTTTTCCTAAAGAAAAATATTTCTTGTGGTATATTATTGGATGAGAAATACAATATGTTAAGAGAAGAAAACTAAAACTACAGTGTATCAAATAAGTCTAATACAGCCATTTCTAAAATAAAACTTTCTAAAGGAAACAAATGTTTTTAAAACTCTGATATTGTCATAAAAATTTAATAGGACTTCTAAACAAAGAAGGATTCATCTATATCAGGACCTTTTGAGAAAAAATATTCAAGGATTTGCCTAAGAAGTCTAGTCTAAGAATTTTTTTATAGTTAACTTTATAATAGTCAGATATTTGATTTCCTGATATAAATTAGCTTGTTTAGTTTTGGCTTCTAAAAAAAAATGTGATTGTGACAAACTAAAAAAGAAAGTCTGAAACTGGAAAACAGCTTCCAAAAAGAAGTATAACAATTTGTATTATTCCATACATCCAGACTGCTTCATTTCTTTTTTAACTATATATTTAGTACAACCAAAATACAGCAACATCAATAATTTTCATACTAAAATAAAATACTTTCATGCAGAGCATACAGGTTTCTGTAATAATCATCCACAAAGAAAGACATAAAATAAAAGTACAAAAAAATATTAGCTGTCATCTCATCTCCCCAGTTATTCATATAGATTTCCCTTCTATCTATTCTCTTCTCTCCATTGTCTATTCTGTTAAGTTCAGCAATAGAAAAACAATTTAAAGGAGGGGAAAACTACATGTAGGTGTTGTTGTTGTTGTTTAAGGAGAGAATAATCCACCTACTCACATTTCAAAACTCAGCTTAAGTGTCACCAACTTTCCAAAGCTTTTTCCCCCGAGTAGAACTTAGAGTTCCCTTGTTTTGCATCCTCGTGAAATCATGTACAGATATGTTAGCGGCTACAACAGATTATTGCATTCATTTGTTTTATCTGTCTTCACTTTGAGACTGGAAGTTCCTTAAGACCAAATGACATGTCTTATTCAGCTTTGATTCCCTGGTAGAGAGTTTGGAAGGGACTTCATTAACTAATATTTGCTGAAAGAAAATAATAAGTACACTTTAAAAATGAATAAATTATCAGTATGCCTTTCCCTAATTAAGGCCACAATATTATTTTTGTAAACTTGAAATTTAAAAACCAAAACTATAATGAAGGCAACTGCTTACAAATTATTTCTCAAAAAGAAGAAAGTCAGCAATATACATAGAAAAAAACACATTTTCAACTGCAAATATTCAAGATATGATAATTACTGGTGACCCAGATGGTTGAAGTATGTTTATTTTCACATCACACACTTACTCTCTAACACTACAGGGGAGCCTAACCACTTTTTATGTTAAATTGAATTCCCTGAGAATTTATTCTGGTATGTTATTATACAAGCAATGCTATACCAAGAACCACATACCAGGTTTTCATGCCCCATATCCAAGCCCATATTCCATTATGTTCTGGGGGCCCAGCATGACTCACTTATAATGCAATACCAACCTCTCACTTGGTATAAATCAACAGCTTTCACATCTGACAGCTACCTGCTTGGTTTTCAGATCGTTTCATTTCATTTGACTTTGTTTTGTTTTCTGGGACATGTTGTTTAGTGCTCCTCTGTTTTTCTCAAATCACAAGAATATTTTTACATATGCCTTATTCTTCCCTGCATTTTTATTTTTAGCCCTACAATTCTAAAAGAGGTCTCTAAAATTTCACCAATAACTTTCCAAGCTCAATGTTTCTATTTTCAGTCCCTAACCTTAGACTTCACAGCACCATGCGGCATTTCTCCTCCTTTTCACTTCTGTGACTTCACATTATCCTGTTTTTCATTCCACTCCTCTCTGGCCACTGCTTCTCAGTGTGTGCCTCGGTGTGCCTGGTCCACGCCTCTGTCCTTGTCCCATTATCTCCTCTGTCTACTCTCTTATCTACCTGATCTAGTCCTACACTGACATGTCAGTTCTGGGCCCTATGTGAGATGCAAACCTGTCCTGTGTGTCCACCTAAATAACCGTCAAACTCCTCAAATACAAATGTTTTAAAACAAAACTTATCTTCTCCTCAGATGCACGCCTTGGACCTCATTTCTGTTGACAGCCATACTATATACTACTGTCTCTTAGGTTCCAATCTTATAAACTGACTAATTTTTTTCTCCATTATCTAGTTTGCAATTTATCTTGTACCCATTCTTTCTTCTGATCCTACTTATTCCATCTCAATTTACATCTTCAATTGCATTCACCTGGACAATTGTAAAATTCCAAGCAAATGCCTAGCTTCCAGTCTTTCCCCTCTCCAATACAATAAACATATTGTTCTTACTAGTAAAAGAACCTTCCTTAAGGACATGTCATATTTCCACTGTGCCAATAGCCATCAAGGGATAGAATGCAAAAACTTCAGTCTAGCATTCAGGGTCCTCCACAATATCTACCATTTTTCCAAACTTATCTCCCCTGGTTCCTTTTGGATATTCGGCATTTCAGCAAAACCGACTTACTAAATCTTCTTTGTGAGTGCTCCAACTGAGTGTGTTCATCTGCACACTGCTAGCACCAAGAACATTGCCTGCCACATAAAAATGCTCAATAAATATTTGAGAAGAGAATAAATGATAGCAGAGAAGAGTCTTTTACCCTGAAAACATATCCTGTATAATTTGCAAGAATAAGGTAGAAGATACCGTAAACGTCACTAAATGCAGAGTAAGCCAAAGGAGTAATGGGAGTGGAAGCTACTCAGGAAGCCTGAGGAGGACCCTTCCCCTGAAAATATTCTTAGCTCTGCTGGAAAGCACATGAGTTTTCGAGGCAAAAGTAAAAGGGCAAATGGTAACTTGCCAAAGAAGCTCCCAGTACTACACACTTTCTAGAAGAAATTCAATTCCTGCTGTTCCTCATTTACTTAAAAGTGGGTGTGACTTATCAGAGTCATTTGTCAAGGACTGAACAGTTGCAGCATAACAAATTTAAACCTTTCACTATGAATAATGCATCATTAACACACTAGTCCAAGGATACTAAACATTCAACTCAAAAACATTCTGGTACCAAAGAAAAAAGGAATCTTACTTGGTAAAACAAAACATATGTTGCCTGTTTGACTTCAACACCCATAAAACTGAAGAAACAGATGCCAATTTGTCTAATAATAATGATAAAGTGGGAAGAAGAGTGGGAAAAATCAGCCCTAAAATGACTCTATTACATATAGTCTCTCTCTTATCTTTGCTTTGAGATATGTTTTGTGATGACATCTTTATAATAGGATTTGAACCATGAGACATTTAAATACACAGATCTTAATTTTTCTCACATACATGCAGGCAGACAGCATTTTTTCCCCTCCCCTATCATTTCCATCCAAACTTCAGGAACGTGAATAACAAGACAGTGTAATAAACAAGCTAGCTGTTTCCTAACTGCTACTCTTGATTCTGTCATTATAAGACTTCTACATTAGAAATCAATATTATACACTTCTATGCTTGACCACTGGAATTATTTCTTTTTAATATATTTTTATTGATTTCAGAGAAGAAGGGAGAGGGAGTGAGAGATAGAAACATCAATGATGAGAGAGAATCATTGATCAGCTGCCTCCTGCATGGCCCACACTAAGGACTGAGCCGCAACCTGGGCATGTGCCCTGACCAGAATTGAACCGTCACCTCCTAGTTCATAGGTCAATGCTCAACCACTGAGCAACACCGGCCAGGCTTATTTCTTGACTCTTAATAAATACCCTGGCTATTCAAATAAAATTCTTGTTAACTCTTCTTAGAAGAGTCCCTCCGTACTCACAGGAGCCTATGAGAGCTGCTTTTTTTTTTTTTTTCAGTGCACTGGGTTCCATTAAAGGAGTTAGTTTGTCTCTTAAAAGTGCCTAGAGCATTATCAAAACGCCACAAATATGGAGAATCCAGACAAACATTACTCCAGCCAGGGACTAAGGTCAACATCAATAGTCATAAATCACAATTCTACAAAATATCTGGCCGGTAGGTAACCCTCAAAACAGTCAAAGTTATCAAAAATAAGGAAACTCAGAAACTGTCACAGACAAAAGGAGCCTAACGAGCCTTGATGACTAAATGTGTCATGGTATCTTGGATGGGATCCTGGAACACAGAAAGGACACTAGATTTAAAAAAAACAAGAAAATGTGAGTAAGTTCCTTTAATAATATTATTCTTGTTAATATTCTTATGACAATATTAGTTAATTAATTACTACAAGTGTACCATACCAATATAAGGTGTTACTAATAGGAAAAAGTGTGGAGTGGAGTTCAAGTATATGGAAACTCCCTGAAATATATCCTCAATTATTCTGTAGATCTAAAACTATTCTAAACAATAAAGCATATTAAATATATTAAAATGTAACAAATAAGTTCACTGAGAGGACCTGTGACACAGAGTGCTGTAGTATATGTTCTACTGTAATAGAATGAAGGGGAGGGACAAGGAAGGGTCTAACAAATCGCAAACAATGGGCACCTGCAGTCACCTAGTTTGTGTGGAATCCTATTCAGAGTGTATTATGAAGGCTGAATATGACCTGCCTATCAATCACCAGTGTGGGAAAAATATTCCAAGAACCTAGTGGAGACACAACATTCAAGTAATTCAAGAGCATGGCTGAATCCCAGTCCTCAATATTGCTACTATTATTTTCATGCTATGGCATTATTTTTATTTTGCTGAAAAAAATAACTCTCTCTGAGGGAAACAGCATATACAGAATGATTAAGGTCAATATCAGCAGTCACAAATCTTGTAGATAGTAAATATCTTAGGATCCTTAGGATTACATTAAGTCTTTGGACTGAACAAAGCAATAAAGGTGTTTTGCATCTGTAACACATAAATTTAACCACACTACCTATCCACAAACCCTCCCTCCCGACTGCCCACCCCTACACACTGCAATAGCACCGGGCATAGAAACACTACCACCTAACCCATGCCTTGAAGTCCAATGGCTTTCTCGGAAGTGATCCCTCTACCAGCCTTGCCTGAAAGATAGAAGTGGACTCTAACGTATGTGCACACCAGGAAATAGACTCATCTACAATGCACAAGATCCTGCTTTCACATTCTGAGGCCCTCTGCTCTTTTTTACCACTTTGGGTTCATTAAGGTCATTTTATAAATTACTAATTGAGTTGCTTGCTACACCCCTAAGGGGCATATTACTTTTATTTTGCCATTTTTGTTTTAATAAGCTTTGTTATTCAAGTATATACATTAGGATATATATTACTTAAAAATTTATTGCTCTCTGCATCGTATGTCTTAACCTGCACTTTTCCTTGAATAATTAGAATTCCCAAAATAGTTAAATATTGGGTCAAGTAGCTGCATGAACTGAGATATACACTGTTCTCTGATTATTATTTAAGCCTTATTCTATACACTATTCATATCATTATATTTTTAAAACAACACACAACTTGACTAGTATCCAGAAAGCTAGAACAGGAGTTATTTAATACTCCGAAGCTTCTAGGGTAATGAATAGACTCTAAGTTTCTTTTTTTTTAATTGAAAATCCATTTTTACAAAAAAACTTGTTTAAAACTTGGAATTATATTTTTAAAATAATCAACACACAAGGAAGGGCATAGTTTATGCTGCTCATCTTATGTATTAGATAAATGCTTTGTAAGCTTTCATCTGATTAATCTTATCTGATACTTGAAAATGTTAGTTAACATGGTTGGGAGACTCAGTTGAGTTTAATTTCTAGAAAGCATCCCTATATACAGTGCTCTGAACATGTGTTCACCAAAATACTATTTTGCAGAGACAAAGAGCAGAGTATTTATAAACTAGTATTTATAAAGAGCAGAGTATTTATATACTTTTAAAATAAAACCTTTTATCTTAGATACTAACTCATAAAAACATATATATATATATATACATATATACATATATATATATATATATATATATATAACCCTAATATGCAAATAGACTGAACTGCAGAAAAACTGAACAACTGGTCACTATGACGTGCGCTGACCACCAGGGGGAGCGCACATGTGCAAAACATGGCGGGCATTGGCCACAGCGGGATGGTGGAGCAGGTGAGCAGGGGCGCCAGACCAAGGTGGGGCACCGGTCACTGTCATCGGGGCAAGCCTCTAGTGGTTACTGAAAATTCTTTGCTCCCCACACCACAGTCCCGCCCAGTGCTTACACCTGCTGCCAGCATCGGCCCTGCTTACACCCGCTGCTTGCACCTGTTGCCAGCCGGCCCTGATTGCTCGACACCGTTAGCGGGTGCAAGCAGCGGCTGCCAGCCTGATCACCCCTCAGGGCTTCCCCACCTCCCCCTGCCCCTGAGGGGCCATCAAGACCGGCAGCCACTGCTCGCACCCACTGCTGGCGCTGGCCCCAATTGCTCTGCTCTGTCAGCATGTGGGAGCAGGGCTGCCAGCAGAGAGGGGACCAAGGGCCATGGTCGGAGGAGCTGGGTTGGGGTATGGAGGACGGGCCGAGACCCACCCCTGTGCCCACTGCAACCTTGCAGCCCACAGTTCCTTTCAAGGTGCATGAATTTGTGCACTGGGCCCCTAGTATATATCATAAAATTTAGCAAAAGTGTCAGAGATGTTTTATGTAATCCACAATGTTTATCAAAATTGGTAGTAATATCTATGACTTTGTTTTATAGATTTTGTAATCTCATCATTCTCAAAGTTTCAAAAATAGGCAATAGATATGCAATGTTAATTTTCTCTCTAATCTGCCTAGGTATAAATGTAATTGGAAGGTCCCAAATGAGAGTTAAACATAAACAAGAGTAAACTAAAAACACCTTTTATTTTTTCAGCTTCATGAATCTACCTTTCTACTATCATTAGATGACAAAAACAGTTCTGAATTTGTTAAGAATTTGGAATAATTACAGCTTCACAATGAGAGTCAGCCACAGGGGAACAATTTCAAGTTTTGTTGCCAACTGTGGCAAAACAAAACCGAGATCCCAATCAGTGGTTCTGAGCTTTTGACCACATACAAGTTGCAAGAACAAGCTCAAATTTAAAAATCCACATGAAACCATAAATTCTCACAACTGTCTATCTAGTAGACAGAGGGCTGGATTGTTTTCAATCCACACATATAAGACAATTCCCAGCCAGCAAATAAAGATTTCACCCTGAATATGTTCACAATGAATATATGGTGTTATAATTCTTCACAGCCCCATACTTTATATGCACAATTTGTTAAACAAAACCAAATGTTACTTTTCCAATTTTATTGATCCAAAAAACATAGCCTTCAATCTGCATAAATAAGGAACCTTTACATTGTCCGATTCTGTGGGGGAGGGGGGGGGGGAGGATCAAGATGAAAGTACTTTTGCCATTTCATGAAAACACTACTACTTTCAGTACATGTTGTAATAGCTCAGATCTATTGTTCATAATGGCAGTGTGCTGTTTCATATTCGTTATCTACAGAGGCCACAAAATGTGTGCCATCTCAGCCTCCCCTACCCACTAGAAACAAAATCAATAATGAATCTAATAAGAAAGCATTAAGGTACATTTTAAGGGTAGGACTTCTTTTTAAAATACCTCGTTTTAACTTTGCCATAATCACACAAATTAAGACAGACCAGGTATCTTATCCCATGCTAAAGATAAGTAAATACTTCCAGATAGATAAATTAATGTGTTGCTTTAGAACTTGGGGGCAGATCTAGGACTAGAATCCAGTCTCTCTCTCTCTCTCTCTCTCCACCCCCCCCCCCCCACCCTCTTGGTCAGGAGTTCAGAAACAGCTTATCTGGTCCTCTGCTCAGGGTCTAGGAATCTGACCACCAGGGTGTCCACTAGGAATGTGATCCCATCTGAGGTTCTCTTCAAAGCTCACATGAATGTTGGCAGCATTTATTTCCTTGCATTTATAGAATTTCTCATGACTGGATTCTTCAAGACCAGCAGGAAAGAGAAAATCTCTAATTCTTCCATCTCTGGTCTCTAGATACTGTTTTAGGGCTCACAGATTAGATAAGATAGAAGCAGCAAAATTGCCTTTTCATATACTTAGAGTCAACTGATTAGAGATCTTAATTCTGTCTGGGAAATCTCTTTGCCTTTGTCATATAATATAATATCATCACAGGAGTAACAGCCTATCAGCTTTGCCATATCCTATTGGTTAGAAAAAAGTTACAAGTCCTGCCCACAGTAAAAGATTGTATGAAGTATTGGCCATTAGAGGTAATCTTTGCAATAGTTCTCAGTTTCTTAGGGTATTGACATTTGTCTTTAATTAATTGTTGTCTTTCAGCGCCTAATAATATGCCTGGTTTATAATAAGATTTCAATAATAGATTAATAGGTATACTAATACTCAAAAATATGTAAAATATTCAACAGGTCTCTTATCTAAATTGCATGAAAATGTGAAAATTAAGTCTACTATAAAAATAAGTGATTATCAATAGGTCTTTTTTAAAAACAACAACAACAAAAAACAGCTCTTAGGATATTCAAGAAATAGATTTAAGACGTTTGTTCTTTCAGTAAACCCACCAGGTGCTTCTACCATCACAAGAATCACACTGTTCAAAAATGGTTGATTTATCTGTCTGCCTTCCCCATAAATCTGTAAACTTTTGGAAAGCAGGGGCCGTGTCTCATTCAACTTGGTCTCATGAAACTTAACAACTCTTTATTAATAAAAGATTTCAGAGACGACTGAAAAGACAGCTGTGCCTGTAGGTGGCTGGCAACTGAAGAAGAGGGTTAGACAAACACAATGGGAAACGTGGAAGTGATAGTTGAAAGAAATCTTAAAGAAAACATCTGAACTGAAAATTTCATTATATCCAAGGAAAAACTGACACAGAACAATCAAATAAGAGACCTAATCTTAAAAAGTTATAAAGAATCATTTAATCATCCAGGCAGAAATATCAGATCATTTCAGTGAGAGAAAAAAACCATCAGACTGACCTCACCCTTCTCCATAGCAAAATTCAACAGTAGAAGATAACGAAGTCATGCTTATAAAAATAAAAAAATTAAAAATTTAAAAAATAAAAACACAGGAGAGAAAAGTTCTTCCAATGAAATGCCTTTAATCCACTTGGGGCAGATCAGTTTTGTCTCTGATCTTCAAATTCTTTTTTTAAAATATTGTTATTGATTTCAGAGAGAAAGGGAAAGGGAGAGACAGAAACATCAATGCTGAGAGATAATCATTGATCAGCTGCCTCTGCATACCCCTACTGGGGATCGAGCCCGCATCCTGGGCGGGTGCCATGACTGGGAATTGAAGCTCAACCACTGAGCCACACCTGCCGAGAATGATCTTCAATTTCTCTACTAGCATGCCTACCTCACAGGATGTGAAAAGGGTACATGACAACACTCTTCTTAATAAACATTAGCTTCTCTTACTTTCTACAAAGTGGGGAATGCAAAGTGCTTGGAAATAATTTTCTATATAATTTTGTACTGATTCTACTTACTCTGTTCTTTTATTTAAAATGCAAAGGTAAACTGCACTTCAATTCTTATTTGAATGGTCATTTATAATGAAATCAAGTCTACTTAAGGCATTTAGGATAATTATATCCATTAGGTGACTTATTTGAATATATTTTAGAACTGAAATTGCTGAATAAGTAAAATTTCTTCAAAGATTCAATGGAAGTGACTTAAATTTGAAACATTATATTCTGTACAAAGTTTGAGATTACAAATTTATTATATAAATGTAAAGCATTTCTATTTCAGATAAAGTATATATAAATTTTAAATGTTTCTACTTCAGAATAAAGTGGTTGTTTTTAAAGCAAATTATTTTGTGTCTAAATAGAGTTTAAGTTTAAATTAGTACATCTGAACTATAAAAAGCATAGGGAGCTGATAATTTTACATAATTCCTTCTATAACAAACCTTTGATAAACTTTATCCATGAAAGTTGAACCTAAGTCTTCATCTTCTATTATTTCCTTGTTAATAAGCTTTCTTTATTTTTCTTCTACATTCTATCTTCACATAGTAATTTTTTCCCTTTGGTAAATGACTTTGCATCTCAATTAAACATGGAGGAAGCTATCTGTCATCAATCACTTCATTGCATTTATCAAAAATTCAAGAGCTGCTAGGAAACCCCAAAAGTCTTTTCAGAAATTAAATTTAAAATATACAGCTGTAGAACTTATAGCAAGCAGAACTAAACAAATTGCTTTCACATGCTGAAATGAAGTTATGTTATGTCTAAATGTCTTATTAAAAATAATATACTTATAACTAAGTGCTATTTTAAAAAAAACACACACAAAACCTTCTTTACTCATTAGGTTTCATACACTTACTCTTGGTCAGAATACCAAGTAGAACATACCGGTTTTAAATTCTACTTGAAAGTTCATTCTGACTTAACATCATTGAGAACTACAGTGAGCACATGATGTGATGTAAAAATGAAACAAACTGTCCTTTGAACTCAACATTAGTGATTGACATCTTTTCAGAATGAATGCACATCACCAAAGTTAAATCAAGGTTGCTAATATTTACAGTCTGGAATGAACAAAGAGACACCCCCCCCCCCGCCCCCCGTTTTTTAATGAAATAGTCAGAGGAAGGTCCTCTCTTCAGCAACGCTTATATATTGTATGTACAGGGAGGGATGGAATCTAAATTTTCTGGGTCCTGTTCTTCCCACACACACTGTGAAGGACAAAATATAAACGTGGCAACACCCACTAGAAGACAGAATCATAGAAATAGTTACTAGGAAGCTGGTGGAAACAGTTTTGGAATGCTTCAGGATAAAGTTGAGTCCTCAGCCGGGCATTGAAGGACTTCTATAAACTGGCCCAAAGCCTTAATTTATACTTTGTTTGCTTTAATTCTCCTTCCCGTAATCCCATTTCAAAATGATATGCATTTTCCTCTCCTTTAAAAGGCTTTCACTTCCTCCCCTCTGTTATTTGCTCATGAAACCCTCTCTTCTTTTTGTTCCTCCAAATCCCATCACTCTGTAAGATGCATCTCAAGCTCATTTTACTATGAAGGCTTCCTCAGTGCAAAGTACTCCCTCTGCCCTCAAAACCCTACAGCGATTATCTATACAGTTTAATTCTCATTTCTTTCTGAGGTGTCCCATATTCTTGCTTAAAAAGTTATATTAGCCTGGATTATGTGGTTCAGCGGTTAAGCCTCAACCCATGAACCAGGAGGTCATGGTTCGATTCTGGGTCAGGGCACATGCACTGGTCGGGGGCTTGATCCCCAGTAGGGGGCATGCAGAAGGCAGCCAATCCATAATTCTCATCATTGATGGTTCTATCTCTTTCTCTCTCTCCCTTTCTCTCTGAAATCAACTAAAAAAACAAAATAAAAAAAAGTTATATTAGTACAAACTGTCTTTGCATTGTGTATGTGTGTCGGTCCTGTGCTTTTATACATATCCATAACACTTAACACAGAATCCATAATAGAGTGCTCAAGACCATCTATCACTTCCTGAGAGCTTTTTTAAAAGTCAGCCAAGGCATTTCCAGGACATTTCTTCTTCCCTTTCCTGCATATTGGCTCATATGTTTGACTAATAACTCTTTGGGTGAAAAAAAAGTCTTGTGCAATGCTGTTGTCCTTAACACCAGACTCAGAGGAAATCCATTTTCATCTGAAATAGGCCAGGACACTTCACCACTTATTTTGAAGAGTCTGGCTGCTCTGCCTGAACACACAAGAGCAGAAGCAAGTTTTACAAGATTCATTGAGATGTGAGCCCGTGCTGTGTACCTCAGATTAGAACCAAGCCCAGAGCTAAAAGAGCTGCAGACTCTTAAAACATTTATGACATGTTGGTCAGGGGCAATGGATGGCAGCCCAGGGAAATAGTAATGTGATACTGAGCTTTTCACCTTGAGGTGACTGGCTTAAACTCAGCTTGGGATCACGAAAAATTTATAGCCTTCTAATGCAATACAGAAAGCTACTTGTGACCCAGGGAAAGTGACCATAGACAAGGGCCACTACCACTGGTCCGCAGTGAGGCCTGAGACTGAGGCACACACCTGAAAAGCTAAAACACAAACATACACACATGCATGCACACACACACACATTCCACATCATACACACACACATTCCACATCATACACCACACACACAGTGGAATAAATATTGCTTTCAGAAAAGAACAGATTTCCTTTGGGGCAACGCTCAAGATTCATTCCCTTACCCTCTTTTTCTTTCAGAAGCTGCCTTCAATTTTAAGGTACTTGTGCTAAATGATGGATAAGACAAAGCTGCTAAAACGTGTTCCCCTTGCTGTCAATTAAAAGAAGTGTAAATAACTGTATAGGTAAAGAACAATGTTCATTAGACTACTCTGGTGCCTCCTATATGCACAGCACTTTTATTAACTCCCACTATTTCTTGGAGGCACCTACATTGTAATGAAAAAGATCATATAACTTGGCATGAGAAGCTCCAGCTTGAGTCTCAGCCCAGCTGTGTGAGCCCCAGATTCTCATCTACCGAATGGAGATGACAATACCTTATGTTCATAAGAGGCTCGGAGGGTTGAAGGTTAAGTAAAATGTTGTTAGGAAAAAAAATGTTAACACTGACAACCACTTTACAAATTAATGTAAAATTAGTCACTTTTTTATCCTCACTGGGGAAAGTTACACTGGCCAAATTTCCCACTCTGGGCCTGAAAAAAAAAACAAGAAATCTTAGACTTATGTGATCTTCCAAACACATGTAGAGTATGAATGATAAATTAAAAGGAAACTGTGAGACATGACTTTAATAATACTTAAAAAAAAACCTAGAAATTACATCTCCATGCCCCCTATTAAGATAGAGTTCCCAACCCTTTTGTGGATTAGAACCAAAAATCCTTTGACATCTCAACTAATTTAATCCTTTCTCTTAAAAAATACACAGAGCCGAAAAGTAGGTTTGAAAATAAAATTCTGTGTTCGAAGGACTGTGTTCTAAAAAAATTTCCAGAACTAATGACAATCGTGTAAAATAATCTGAGGCAAAGCATATTGGAACCAAAATTTCCAATAGCGTGTTTTTGTATTATTAATATCATCTAGATGATAACATTTGGGTTATTTCAAAATTTTCATCGAAATACTTTTCTAAATTCATAGCAATTCTTATTGATTTCTTTCAGTATTTCTTACTACAAAAGCTGTTATTAACTACTTAAGAAATTATAGTTGTAAAATACCCACAAGTCAAAGAAATCATCATTTTAAAGGCCCTGTTTTTTGTAATTGATTTCAGAGAGGAAGGGAGAGGGGGAGAGAGATAGAAATATCAATAATGAGAGAGAATCATTGATCACCTGCCTCCTGCATGCCCCCTCCTGGGAACCCAGCCCAAAACCCAAGCATGTGACCTAACTGGGAATCAAACGGAGGCCTTCAGGTTCATAGGTCAACGCTCAACAACTGAGCTATGTCAACAGGGCTTGGTCCTATTTTTTTATAGTATGTATCTAGTCAAATCCAGCACAGTGTCTGAAAGTGCTTCAATAAATGTTGGTTGAATAAATGAAACTATAAATAAAAGATATAATGAATGAGTGAGTGAATGATGGCTAAGGTTTGTCTTCAGAGCTCTGAACCCTTTCTATATACTGTAAAGTATCTTTCCCGTTGGGGACAGTGAGCTCTCCCATTCTCCACTGATAGTTGCATAAAAATACAAAGGAAATCCATCCAAACCACAGGCACATGTTGGATAAGAGATAATATTTAGGGCTGACTAGTCAAACAAGTCCTTATTCAGATCCTGCCAGAAGAACTGAGGTTTCACAAGGCAAACTCTTGAATTTAATTTTCCTTATTTCCATTACGTTTCCTTGGCACAGACACCAAACTCCATCAGAAGAGGACTATTAAATACATCACCATAATCCTCCTGAACATTCAAGTTCACTTTGTATCATAATTACTTTTTTCTTCCTTCTTTTTTTTTTTAAAAAAAAAAAAGATTTAAAAATTATTCCTCAAAAGTAATGTGTGGTTTTAGGTTAACTAACTTAGGAACTTCTACTCTTTTATTTGTCACAACTTTCCTTTGGACTTTAACTTGATCATACCCAGTATCTGACATGAGGTTCTTATGTTTGGTAGCTAACTGTCAACTTCATCAAATCATTCACAGCATTAAGATACTCCATTTTGGCAATACATTTCATGCCACATGTCTGAAAGCTTTAGGATTTCAGACATTTATCAGTGGAAATGTGGATCGTTGATTAGTTTCCAAATCCTCCCTTAAAAGTCAAAATAAGCCTTCTTTAAGTCATCTGATGAATTACAAAGATTACATTTAAAAACTGTTTTTTCAAAAATGTCAGAAGGTAAAACAAGCTTCCTAAAGATTAGACAAAAATAAATCAGTTTAAGTATATACTAATCATGCATTTGAGTCATCAACCCACATTTTTTTCTTATCTATTTTCTTCAGGTTTTCAAAAGACTACCAACCACTTTATTCTACTCCCATATAACCATCCAGCATTTATTGTTAATGTGGCAAAACATTATCCCAAAGAAAACTTTTCAGCTTGAATATTGTTGGAAATTTCAAGTCCGTGTAACAAAGTAGGTTACTCAAATATTCAAAGTGATAAATTAAAATTTCCAATATTCCTCAAATCTTAATTCTTCATGATAGTGAAGAGACATGCTATCATTATATTGATATTAACTAACAAAGGATTGTAATTCTAGTGTGCATGGAGACCCTATTCCGTTTTACATGTATCAGAACATCAACGACAATTTCTAAGGACTCAGCTTCCCTTAGAACAAAGTACATAATATATATTTTCTAATAATGTGCTGGTGGTTGGGTTTTTTAACCTAGCAATAGTGACAATTTGGTGCTCATACATGCTTTGGAGAACAAAGGCAACTCACCTCACTATTTTTCATTGGACGAGGGCATAACAATACAAAATCAAATGCTTGGAAAGGATAGAGATTGAGGGTTCTCCCTGACTCATCTTCTCCAGTGCACACTGTGCAGCACACATACAGCCAATGTGTCTGGGCCCAAAGGCTTCCTACCACGAGGTCACACAAAGACAATGCGTGAGCAGTCCATGCTTTTCTTGGGAAAGCTTGGAAGATCCTAAACCAACTCATCCCAGACTGAAAATCACCTGCCCTTCTGAGAAGTGTTTGAAAGCATTATTCTGGATAAGACAACAGCACAGTGAATCATGATGGGGTGGAAGACCAAGGTATTTGTAAAAACAAGGCCCAGCTGGACTTCATAAAGCAACCTCCTTACTTATTAGAGGTTTTTATCAAGAAAATAAAAAAGAAATCAAGCTTTCACATAACCCCTTGTAACTCTTGATGGGCATGCTCACATTTACAGAATGAATCACACAAAGGTAGCAATAGAAACTATTTACCAAAAGTAGAAATTTGGTCTTGACATACACCAAGATTAAGATTTGTGCACAGTTTGAAGATGAATTCATGAACTGAGTGGAGGTTTAGGGAAAGGAAATGGAGTGAAAGTGTTTGGAATTGGAATGAAGGATGAGACAGTGATAGAAAACAATTGGGTTGGTGACATTTAATGCCTGTTTTTCTCATGCATAGCAAATAGTGTATTGCCTGTCAATAAACTTTGCCCTATTATCATCTTTTTCTCAGCAAAGAATAAAACTTTTCTTCTACAGTAAACTATTAAGAGACATGCTTTATTATTATATATCATTTGCTGTTATTATTTAAACTTCTGTAGATTTAAAATTCCACTGGCCAACTGGTTAACCTAATAGAAATTTTTACAAGTTCACCTTCTTGGCACTCAGTTGCAGAGCTCCTAACAAACAGCGATTTCTCCTACCTTATTTTGGGAGAGTTGCAGACAGGTGAACCACGGTCACTGAAATTGTATTATCTTAGGTAAACAATAAATGCCACTTTTTAAGATGTAAATAATCATTTGAAGTAATGGGAGCATTGACTGAAGTAATGAGAGCATTATTTAAGATGTAAATAATCATTTAAAGTAATGGGACAGGTGGTATATCAATTTTGTGAAGGCTTCTGCTTCAGTAAACTTTCTACCACTATATATAGTGAATGCACATACATGAAGGCCTCTTGTTGCTCTAGAGGGCACTTTTGTGATCCTTCATCAATATACTTCCTAAAAATTTTCTTGATCTTTAGTGTACTACTTTTCTCTAAGCAGACACAGAAGTGCTAAATTGGGTAAGCTGATACCCAGTTTCAAGACCAAAGCTGTCTTGCAGATAAGCATCTAGGATCCAGAGGAAGACCCTGGGTAATCTGATGCAGGAATGTGTTGGTTTAGCAGAGCTGCTCCAAAACACAGGGAGGCCAGGGACTGAGAATGCACACCTCTGGACAAGCAGATGTTTGTACTGATGATACCAGCACTTGCTTTAAGTAAAAAGCCCCATAATCCATGCAGATCTAAGGCTTTTGATAAGACGATAAAGCTACCTGTCCCATGTGGTAGATGCAATTTGTTTTAAGTACAATTCAAATATCTTTGATAATATAAATCATTTTCATTCTGAGCTATAAACTTTTTTATTCTCAGAAAACACAATAAAACTTTGATCTTACATCATTAAAGTCTTCATCAATTTTCTTTATTTAGATTAGTTTTCTTTATTAATTTAAACAACTTCACTGTTAGTGTCAGATGATAATTCACCTGATTACAAGAAATATAATTCATCAAGAAGATAAAGAACAAAATGACCCTGACCTGCCAACCTACTCAAGTACAGGAGATTTATATTATCACTGGGAACTGCAAAATTTGAGACATAAGAAAGTCAAATGAAATAATGTAGATGACATATTGAATAGTGATTCAAAGAATAATTTTGAAATCAGACTGTTTTGATTCATTTCTGGCTTCTGCACTTACCAATTTCGTGAGCTTGGATAGGTTACTCAACATGTGAAAACTCAGTCTCCTTCTTATCTGTAAATGGTTATAACATAAACTACTTTAAAGGAGGTAGTGATGTGACAGTGAAGAAGGAGGAAGGGAGCGAAAGTGATGCTTGGGCTATATTACTAATGGCATATGTACATGTAACACCATAAATAAATGGTGATAAAAAGAAACTCAAGAAGTTAAGGCAGTATAAAATAAACATGCAAGGTAATAAAGGAATCATTTTGGGGGGAAATGCAGCTTGTAAAATCAAATCAATGAAGGCAAAGACTACATACAACAAATTTTATATAGTTTAATTAGAGTTAAATTATATGCAGCTTTCCTCATTTTCCAATATTGTTTTAAAGTGTCCTCAGTCAACTTTAAATTTATTATTCACATTATCAACATCCTGTACTACACACAATTATAATTCCTTTTCTTTCCAATCCTACCACAGCACTTTTAACACCTACCACTATTTAGACTCAAATTTTTGTCTTTCATGCATATTTCTTTTTAAAATATATATTTCTATCTATATCTATATCTATATCTATATGTATATCTATATCTATATATGATATTTTATTGACTTCAGAGAGGAAAGGGGAGGGAGAAAGAGATAGAAACATCAATGATGAGAGAGAATCATTTATTGGCTGCCTCCTGCAAGCCCCCCCACTGGGGATCGAGCCCAAAACCCAGGCATGTGCCTTGACCAGGAATCGAACCATAACCTCCTGGTTCATTGGTTGATGCTCAACAACTGAGCCATGCTGGCAGGGCTATGCATATTTCTTTACTAAATATAATCCATTAGACGATGATGACTATACATTAACTCTAACCTCAGATTTGAACTCCCAATCTCATCTATAAGATCTGTCTGCCTGAGTTTCAGATAATTTCTTACATATCACCCTTCACTCAATTCAAACACGTTTCTTTAAAAAGACTGTTAAAATGTCTGAAATACTTTTCGGTGCATAAGGAACATAAAATAATGAGACATTAACCCCTGTGCCCTAATAATGGAGCCCACAGGTCCATCGTTCTTCATGTCTAATTTGTCCCCACGTTTCATGGCACTTGGTTCTGACATCAGTAAGGGCTTCTTCCTAGAAGTAGGGACATGTTTCAATAACTAAAGATTCTGAGAACATACTTCTCTTTACAGAAATCTATCTTGTTCACCTTCATATACATAATACTAAGAATAGTAGCTGACTCCTAACTTAATGAAAAACATGAAAAGCTAATTTACAAAAAAATAAAATAAAAAGGCCAATGGATATGTTTTAAAAATGATTTGACCTACTAATCCTATATAATAAAAGAGAAACATGCAAATTAACCATCCCTCTGCTACGCTCAAGTCACGCCCACAAGCCACACCCACCAGCCAATCAGGAGCAAGTATGCAAATTAACCCAACTAAGATGGTGGCGGCCATGGAGATGGAGTGAGCAAGAGGCTTGGGTTGCCCCTGGTGATGGAAGCTCACGGCTACAAAGTTTCAATTATAGAAGATAAATAAATCCCAGAAAAAAGAAACAAAAGAGAGGCTGGGAGCTTGGGTCAATGGGGGGCATGGCCAGCCTGAAAACGACCATCAGCCCCTCACCCAGGCTGGCCAGGCACCCCAGCGGGACCCCCACCCTGATCCGAGACACCCTTCAGGGCAAACCAGCTAACCCCCACCCATGGACCAGGCCTCTATCCTATATAATAAAAGGGTAATATTGCAAATTGACCCTAACAGCAGAACGACTGGGAATGACTGGTCACTATGACACACACTGACCACCAGGGGCAGATGCTCAATGCAGGAGCTGCCCGCTGGTGTTCAGTGCACTCCCACAGGAGGAGCTCTGCTCAGCCACAAGCCAGGCTGCCAGCTGCCAGCACAGCAGTGGTGGCAGGAGCCTCTCCCGCCTCCTCAGCAGCGCTAAGGATGTCTGACTGCAGCTTAGGCCTGCTCCCCACTGGCAAGTTGACATCCCCCAAGGGCTCCCAGGCTGCCAGAGGGATGTCTGACTGCCAGGTTAGGCCCGATCCCCCAGGGAGCAGGCCTAAGCCAGCAGGTGGACATCCCCCGAGGGGTCCCAGACTGCGAGAGGTCATAGACCGGGCTGAGGGACCCTCCCCCCCCCCCGAGTGCACAAATTTTGTGCACCAGGCCTCTAGTCTACATAATAAAAGCCCAGCCACCATTTCAGTGGAACAACCAGAAAGATGGGTCACTATGATTTGCAGGCCACAGGTGCCACAGGGGCCACCACCAGTGCTGCTGCCGAGCCCGAGGATGCCGGGGCCAGTTGTGTGGCCGCTGCCAAGGCACTGATAAAGAATAATGCGAAGATGGCCAGCGTGAGCGTGCAACTTGAGAGGAAGGCTCTGTGGGACGAAATCAATCAGCTGGGCACCAAGATGATCATCAACAAGGCTGGAAGAACACTGAGCTTGGGGGGAAGGCAGCTGCCTGTGAGGGGCCTTGCCATCAGCTGGCTCCCTGTGGATCCCACCTCAAAGGAAACTCAGTCTTTGATTTCTTAGTTCAGTCTATCCTGCCTGAAAAGGAGCAGCTGAGCACATTTTAGGGGAGAATTAAGACTCTAAAACAGTGTGTTCTGTTCTGTGGAGATTGCTACCCAGTTGTCTTAGACCTAAATTCTGAATGATTGTGGGCCCTGGCTCTGCCACTGGGTCCCGCGTCTTCCAATTGGCCTGTATTTGTTGTGTGGGCCCAAAGAGAAGAAGGGGAACACATTTTTCAATGCAATGGATTTGACCAACAGACAAAGGTGAGTGCTGGGCTGTGTCTAATGTATACACTGAGACACCAGCTCTGAATCCACCTGGCCAAAGGGAGCTCAGTGCCTGTTTGCAGAGCCTTCTGGTGGTTTCTGTTTCCTTGTTGAGGCCGCCCTCCCTGGGAAGCCTGGGGCCCATGCTCAGCTCCAGCTCAGTGGATCTTCTTCAGGCCCCTCCCATCGGTGGGCCCCGCCCCTGCCTCATTGGCCCCTCCAACCCAGATCAAGGGTGGGGTCATCCGGCCAACCTCCCGCAGCCCGCCCCGCCCCCCTCCCCCAGCCAGCCTAGCCGAATCGGCCCTGATCAGGGCAGGCTGGCCAGACCCCACCATGCACAAATTTGTGCACCAGGTCTCTAGTATTTAGATAATATCCTTTGATCAAATGAAAACAACAGAGATGCTGTTTTCTCAACAGATTAGAAAATTAAAAATGATAACATAAATTCACAGGAAACTGGGTCCTTTCATACATTGCTAGTGGGAATAGAAATTGGTGCCATTTTTCTGAATGGCAGTTTAGCAACATGTGCATAGTCTTCGACACATTATTTTTAATAATCTAACCTAAGGATACAGTTATTGATGTACTCAAGGATTTGTCTACAGGCTATGTCACAGTAAAACATGCAGTATAACAAAGGATAAGCCACTAAATAGTCAACAATGAGGCATCAATTCAGTAAATTTTCAAAGAACATTAGCATTCATTAAAAATTACAAAACAGAATGCCAATGAATGGTATTCATTTAAAATATTGTTAAATGAAACTAAAGCCAATGACAAAAACTACACGTAATAAGAGCCCATTTTTGAAAAGAAAAAAGAACTGGAAACATGGACTCACAAGGTAATAGCAGTTCTTTGGGCAATCAAAATAAGGGAAATTGTTATTTTCTATTTGTTAATCTGGTTCCTACTCTTAAAATTTTTTACCATACATATATATACATATATATGTATTTCCTCTATAGCATTTCCAATCCTAAAGAATAAAAATAGTTGTAAAAATGTCTTTAACATTTTTAACACTACGTTTATCTTTTGCAAAGAATAATGTTAACCTCTACTAATTATTGCTAATCAAGTATTTCCATTTGAATAATCCTGGAAAGATTGGCTTTGTAGAGTGCAGAGTTAAGACTTACTCCTGGAGAAGGACATTGCATTTCACTGCAGTCCCAGAAACAGTGAACAACTCCCAATTCCAGTTGCCTAATACTAGTAATCAGACTTTAGAACTGAAGGTAGAAGACCACACAGTGATAGCCATGAAAAGATTACCTCACTCACGCTTACATTGGTTTTCTCTGACAATTTAGTACAAGTTTATTAGTACCTATCTTTAGCCTCAGAATTCTAGGATGAGAATTGCAGGGAAATTAAAAAGTGGCTACTTCAGAGGGGCTTAAATGAAGATAGATGTGGATTACAAGACAACTAGGAGACAACTCAAAACTTCCCATTTAAAATGTGATGAGAGCATATTGTTTATGTCACAGAATTGCCCCCAATTTGAAAATTTAAAACTACTTGAAAGTAGGATTGGGAGAGAGTGAGGGAAAACCATAAATATTCAACATAATTTGTCCAACACTATGTGGTTTAGCCATGATCGTGACTGTAGTAGGAATGAACAGGTAAAGCTGAACTCTCAATGATTACAGGTAAGAGAAAGGTTAGGTTAGTGAATAAAAGTTGCAGTCAGTAGCAGCAAAGTTTGCTAAATAAACTACAGGAAATACTTCTTGATGCCCCAAGCCTAAGTTTATATGGTCTCATGGAATATAAAGTTAAAAAGAAATTGTTTGTAAAAGAATAGTGTGATTTGTGGAGAAGATTCCTTAAAATAAAGATTTAAAAATATGTAAAATGTAATAGTAGATCAAAATTGTAAAAAGTGTGCAAAAGAAAAAATACCCATACAGGCTAACACAAACCTCCTGCTTTCCCATAACAGTCATCAATTCCCTTTCTCCAGAAACAAGTCTAGGTGTCTCTTGAACTCTTCTGTGCTCTCCTCCATTGCCTTTCCCGGTAATTCACTCCATATGTGTATGATCCCTTTCATGACATTCTCTATCCAGCATGGAAAGCAGGAAAAGGCTACCCTTCAGGCTGACATCTGGCTGTCTCTCTCACAGAGCTGAGACCCTTTCAATGCTTCTCTTAGGTTTCCCCTTCACACACCCTGAACTGATTGAGCTACTGCTGAAATGTTCTTCCTGGTCCCCTGAGAAAACTCACAACCAAGAAGAGTTCAGTGAGCTTCTTTCTATAAATAAATTACCCATTATCCAGGCTATTATCTTTGTAAAAAGCTTAAAGAGTAACATGAAATGCACTGCACTTATATTTTTGTAATATTGTGTTCCCATTGGGAGTTAAATTCCTTATGAGGAGCACTTCCCATCACATCAAGCCATAGCATGCTTATCCTGTTTGCCCTATAGAAATCAAGCAGTTACATTCAACTATTCTAATTCCATTCATTTAAATAAACTCAAACATATATGAAACTTTCAACTGTAAGCACATGTATATGTGTATTATTTGTAAAATGTGATATATAAAATTATAAATGTGTAATCATTTACACAGGTAGATAAACATGTATTTAATTATTCTGATTTTTGCCTCAACCGTTGCTTGACTTAGTAGTGTGTTGTCTAATTTTAAGATATCATCTCTTAAATTTATTTCTTATTTAATTCCATTATGGTCAAAGACTATATTCTGTATGGTTTCAATCCTCTTAAATTTGTCGAACCTTATTTAATGTGTCAGGATATAAACTAGCTGATGTACACTGGAGAATGTTCTGCTGTGGGATGGAATGATCTCCAGTGGTTCTCAACCTTCTGGCCCTTTAAATACAGTTCCTCATGTTGTGACCCAACCATAAAATTATTTTCGTTGCTACTTCATAACTGTAATGTTGCTACTGTTATGAATCATAATGTAAATATCTGATATGCAGGATGGTCTTAGGCGACCCTGTGAAAGGGTCGTTTGACTGCCAAAGAGGTCGCGACCCACAGGTTGAGAACCGCTGCTCTAGACATATCAATAAAAACAAATTGGTTGATATATTTTTCAGGTTTTCTATTTCCTTACTTATTCTATCAATTTCTGAGAAAGGAGTATTGAATTCTTTAAATTGTAGAATTTTTCTATTTACTCTTTGTAGTTCTATCAATTTTTGCTTCATATATTTAGAAGTTCTGTTACTAGTTGCATATACTTTTAGTATCATTATGTCCTTTTGATGAATTGACCCCTTTATCATTTTGAAATATCCCTGTGTATCCCTAGTAACCTTACTTATTTAAAAATCTACTTTACCTGATATCACTATAGCCACTCCAGCTTTCTTTATATTTATAGTGAATTTCTGAACATATATATGGTTGAGTCTTGCTGTTTATCCAATATGACCACATCTGCCTTTTAAACGAGGGTGCTTAGACTATTTACATTTGCTATAACTATCATTATGTTTGGGTTTAAACCTACTATTTTTGCTATATATTTAAGTAAATTCTTACAAGTCATGTAAATACTGAACTCATCTCATTGGTTTGGTAACAGCACTACCATTCAAGATTTCTTAACACAGAAATTTAATTAGGAGCCATATACTAGTAAGTATACTGCTATTCTGAAACACCCACCTTGTCCCCAGAGGGTGCTACAAAGAGATCTAATTCCATGAACTTCAACTGGATTCATACTTTACTATGCAAAACAAGTAAGAGCCCAGGATCTAAATATTTGTTTTCACATAAAGTTCATTCTTTTTCTTAGCACCCAATTATACTTTTTAAATTATGGTTTCACAATCAAATCTGCATACTAAAATGTTAACCTAAACAAATTCAGTGGGACTTTGAAATATATGTTCCTTTTGGCAGCATTACCAAATACTTTTGTTTTCTGTCTCACCATATAGTAGCACTCAATGTCTATGCTAGTCAATTGTTCCATCATTAAAATAAAAATTAATTTCCCACTTATCTTTCGGGATGACACACAAAGTTGTGTGATTGTGCCTATAGAGTACCAATATTTTATCTGCATACAGAGGTACATATCTACTTTCTCTTAAATTAGAAAACAAATTTCCAAGTAACTATTCTTCAAAAAAACAGAACTGTGGTATTGGAATACCATTTTGCACTGAAAGAGACCAGAATTACTTGGAGAAATGTGTAGATTCAAAGCTGAGGTAGGAAATGAACAAGAACTCAGGCATTTTGTCATACTGGGTAGCAAGGATGCTAGCAAGACTACCAGAATTCTGACAAAGGGCTCAGGAACCAACCTGGATAAAAGATGGGCCATTTAAGTTCTAATAAGGAAAATACTACAAAGTATTGACACAGTAAATCATAATAAAATATACACATTATCTCTTATGGCAGATGCCAAAACACTTTTCTCCCCTGCCTACATGAAATTCCAAAGGAAAGATGCCTTTCTAGATTTCTAAATGTACCTCAGAAGGTCTTCAAGAGTTATTTTCCATAAAGTCTGTATCTACAGATTCGTTCACTATTTTATTCTCAAAGAAGACTAGATATTTTAAAATTTAGACCTCAAAATAACAATTCAGAAGTGAGTAACATGTATTATAGTTCCCTTGAGTTATTATAAATTTTTCATCTATTTCTAATGAGAAACGAAAATTAGTCATTTGCCATTCAGTGAGATGATAAAACTTTTTCACCATTGACAATTGAAAAATGGAAATGTTGCGTGTGGGGAGAAGAAAAGATCAGAGGAAAACAGAAGTGTTGAGAGTCAGGTATCCCTCCCCTTTCATCACAGGACTTCACCTAACATAAACGGAGAAAACAAGAGAGATACCAGCCCTTATTTAGGGAATAATGCTGACAACTCTACAGTCAAACCAACAAATACCAGAAACTGACAAATTTCACATGAAAGAGGGCCATCAACAAGACTACTAATGACTTTTCTTTAAAAAAGACATGCTTAAAAATAAGTCCAAGCCCTTTGTTCTTTTTCTGGCTGTGTGTTGTTTCATGGATACACAGCTTAATTGAGCAGAGGCTGGAAACAATGTATAACATTTTTTTCTTAAATTCCATTAAACTTTCAATCCCATGTGATTAACTATTCCCATTCTTGTGTTTTTAGAATAAAATCTGAAATGTATCAGCATAAGTTTTCTACAAAACCTATTTATGTCCTTGGCCAGTTTTCATAAAATCTTTATCCTACATTCTGTCTGCGGACAGAGAAATGAAATACTGTGTTTAGGACACACATATGCATAAATTATAGAAACACTTAAGTATATACATATAAGTATTAAATATTTCAAATAATTATTTCTCATATAGACATACCTTGAATAACATGAGAAGATACAGAGAGACTGAGTATGTGCTATCGATTCAGAGGACAAATAATTGCTGGGAAGAGCTTTAATTTTTAAAAAGAAAAGTTTTTTTAACTTTTTTTAAAGTTTTACATGGATTTATAATCATTCAGGGTGGAAGATAGTAGCAACTATTGATCATCAGAAGAGTCAGAGATCAGCATTATATCCATGTCTTCTGTATTTCTTGTTCTTCCAGCCACACTATATGGCCTCCTTTGAGGTACACATTAGAGAAAACCCCTTACTCTACCATTTACTGATGAGCGTGTACTACTGAGCATGCTCAATACCCCCATCACAAAGGATAGGGCACTGTAAGCCCTGCTGCAGGAGCACACAAATTGGTAGTCACAAAACCATCTCAGGGATGTAAAGTGCAGCACAGGGAATATAGTCAATAACACGGTGATAACTATGTGCAGTGCCAGGTGGGTACTTATAATATAGGCAATAACACTTTGTAAACTAAATGATTATCTAATCACTGTGCTGTACACCTGAAACTAATACAAAATAATACTGAGTGTAAACTGTAATTGAAACATTTTTAAATAATAATAATAAAGTTAAAAAAGGAGAGAGAGAGAGAGAGAGAGAGAGAGAGAGAGAGAGATTGGAGTTTTCCCCCTTCTCTATTCTTGCCAACCTATGGTAGCCATTTGCTACTTATTTTCTGTGGACCAAAAACCATTAGCACCATACAACGTTGGACCTTTCTGTTACATTTCTCCTTCCCACTATCCTTCATTAAGATTGTTTTTAAGATAAATTTTTATCTCATTGTTTCCTTTTATATTAACTAGTGCCCATGCCTTCTAGCACTCTTGAATCACAAGACTGGAGGTAATAAGATACTCCCCAAAAGGTACCAAATCAGCGAATATCAACCCGAGATTGATATTCAGCCGGTACCCATCAGCGAACCTCACTTACTCTCTGTAGTGCTTATGTTCTGCGGTCTCGTTGAAACATCTCCACTCTCGGTTCCCATAATCTCATTCTGTTATTTTCTCACTGTCCCTGGAATGTTAATGTTTCTCAAAGTTCACATTCCTTGCACACTTCTCTGTTAACTGTTTTTCTTGCAAAAGTTACTTCCCTCTATGGCTCAACCTAAATATTCATTCCTCCCAAATCCATAGCTTTAATTCACATTCCATTCATGATGTCCAAGTCAATGTTACTAATTTCACATGGCAAATTCTCCAAGACTCAAATGTAAGTTGTACAAAACTGAGTTTTTCAGATTCCTTCACTCCTCTCCCTAACTTGTCCCAAACCCATACTCCCCCAGTTTATCCTGTTGCTTTTCATCCTCTAATTTCAATCAAGAGTAGTAATACCACTGCCTACCAAGAACTTGGAGATATATCCTGGACCCTTACTTCTGTGTCACCTCATACACCTATGGAGTCTAGACAATACATATTTCTCTTCCCCCTTTCCATTTTACTTCCACTGCCTTAGTTTAGTCTTTCACCTGCCCTTATTCATACTATATCCGTAGCATCCTACCTTAGTCTCTGTGACTCCAATCCCTTCTCCCTGAATTTACCTCTAAACCAGTTCCAGAGTGAGCTTTCTAAAATTCAAAGCTGATAACATTTATCCTCCAAGGATTCCTCATCTATAGTATCAGTTAAAAAATCCACGTGGCATACTAGACCCTACAAAATCTTTCCTTGGCCACTATTCCATTTTTTTCTAACCTGTGCTTGTACACCTACATGTGGAGTCTGTATTCAGTCATAAATTGTGTTTCCTCAATGTATTATCCTATGTTTTTGCAACTACTGTTCACTCTGTGTGGAATGTCTTCCCTTCCACTTCTCTGCATCCAGCAGGAATTGACAGCTTTATGAAATCAGAAAATGTTTCTATCCAGCAATCACGCTTCAGTTGTCCTTAGCTGCTCTGAATTTGAAGTGCCCATATATCCTTCTGGCTTCCCTTTTATATGTAGTCCTCTACCTATGGTTGGTTGATTCCTTGCTTTACAAATTCTTCAGCCCACACCCACCATTTCACCTCCTGTGTCACAGCTTGTTTACATTATTTCTTGGCCCAGTGGAAATAAACCAGTAACGTGACCTCTTCCTCTGGAACTTCTCTCATGGACACCATGGGACAGCCCAGTGCTTCCAGTCTAGATTTGGTCTCAGCCAGTTGGGTACTGGCTACAACTGCTGGAAAAATTATTCTTAAGCTTTAAGTGTCAACTCACACATTACCCTCCTTTGTGAAGCCTTCCCTGACCAGTGTCATTAATTCTCAGGTTTCAAGTAAATTCCATTATACAGCTTTTATACTGTATTGTTGAAATTACATGTTTATTTCTCCCTCATCTACACTAATAAAAGAGAAACATGGTAATTAGCGTACGACCGCTACCCTTTTCATTGGCTAATCAGTGAGTATATGCAAATTAACTGTCAGCCAAGATGGCGGCTGGCAGCCAGGCAGCTGGAAGCGAACATGAGGCTTGCTTGCTGCAGTGACTGCAGACTGCAACGTTCCCCGCCTCACCTGCCGGCCTCTGAGCTACAACTCTAAGAAACTATGTACTATGTTGCAAATAAGAAGCAAAACAAAACACCAGAAACCGGCTTTCAGTCAGCCGGGCTTTAGCAACATTGTATCGATGTTTTCAGCGGCGAGGCCTCAGAGCTAAAGCTGGCCCAGAATAAAAAAAAAAAAAAAAAAAAAAAAGAAAACAAGGAGCGGTTGGAAGCTTCAGTCACTCGCTTCTGGAAAACAGCCCTCAGCCCCTCACCCAGACTGGCCAGGCACCCCAGTGGGGACCCCCACCCTGATCCAGGACACCCTTCAGGGCAAACCAGCCAGCCCCCACCCGTGCACCAGGCCTCTATTTTATATAGTAAAAGGGTAATATGCCTCCCGGCACCGGGATCAGCCAAGCAGCGAGGCTCCCGGCACCAGGATCAGCGTGACAGGGGGCAGGGCCCAAACCGCCTGATCGCCCTGCGGCTCTGTGTGTGACAGGGGGTGGGGCCACAACCTCCCTATCTTCCCTGCTCTGTGCCTGATAGGGGGGAGCTCCACAATCCCCTGATTGCCCTGCGGCTCTGTGTTTGACAGGGTGCAGCGCACCAACCCCCTGATCGGCCCTGCTCTGTGTGTGACAGGGTGCGGCGCCCCCCCCCCCCCACACACACACACACAGGCCCTGCTCTGTGTGTGACAGGGTAGAGCCATAACTTCTCCATCGGCCCTGCCCCGAGTGTGAAAGTGGCGGCGCCCCAACCCCCTGATCAGCCCTGCTCTGTGGGTGATAGAGGGTGGCGCCCCAACCCCCTTCCACGGGCCTTGCTCTGTGTGTGACAAGGTAGAGCCATAACCTCCCCATTGGCCTTGCCCTGAGTGTGACAGGGTGCAGCGCCCCAACCCCCTGATCTGCCCTGCTCTGTGTGTGACAGGGGGCGGTGCCCCAACTCCCCTATTGGCCCTACTCTGTGAGTGACAGCGGGGAGCTCCTCAACCCCCTGATCGGCCCTGCTCTGTGCGTGACAGGGTATGGAGCCCCAACACCCCTGATCGGCCCTGCTCTGTGAGTGACAGGGGGTGGCACCACAACCTCCCCATCAACCCTGCCTTGAGTGTGACAGGGGGCGGTGCCCCAACCCCCCAATCGGCCCTACCCTGAGCATGACTGAGGGTGGCATCACAACCTCCCGATCTGCCCTGCTCTGTGCATGACGGGGCGGCGCCCCAACTCCCCAATTGGCCCTGCTCTGAGCCTGACCAGGGGCTGCACCTAGGGATTGGGCCTGCCCTCTGCCACCCGGGAGCAGGCCTAAGCCAGCAGGTCGTTATCTCCCGAGGGGTCCCAGACTGCGAGAGGGCACAGGCTGGGCTGGGGGACCCCCCTCCCCGAGTGCACAAATTTTTGTGCACCGGGCCTCTAGTTAGGCAATAAGCTCTTTAAAGAAAAAATGTATTATTTATATCAACAAAACCAATACTGAATAATGTCAGGAATATAGTAGATGCTTAATGCTTAGTCACATAATAATTAGGGAAAAAATCTTGTTCAGTGTCATTTTTCTACAGTGGATATTCCCTTAAGACTAAAGAAATTCGCCCTCACTGGTTTGGCTCAGTGGATAGCGTGTCGGCCTGCAAACTGAAAGGTCCCAGGTTCCATTCCAGTCAAGGGCACATGCCCAGGTTGCAGGCTCGATCCCCAGTAGGGGGCGTGCAGGAGGCAGCCGATCAATGATTCTCTCATCATTGATGTTTCTATCTCTCTCTTTCTCTCCTTTCCTCTCTGAAATTAATAAAAATATATTTTAAAAAAGACTAAAGAAATTCATGTTGCAATACTTTGGAAGAATCTCCTATCTAATCTTTGAGACTAAGATTATGATTCCTCCAGGCTTCTGGTTTTTGTTCACCTGTTTTTCTCTTAGTTTCTGATTTCTTTTCACCTGTTTTTTTCCTAGTTCCTTTTGCTTTATATTTTTGCTTTTAATCATACTAAAAAATATTTATTGACTTAATTTTAAAAATAGTAAATGAATGACTAAATTGACTTCGTAGTACAAGTTAAATTACCTCACTATATATTCCCATTCTCTTATGAATAAACATAGACAATAAACTTGGTGTTATGGAAGATCTCAGGATATTTACATGAGTCCTGAGGCCCCTCTCAATCTCCCCACCCCATTCTGTAGTGATTTACTCCTTCTCAAGAGAAGTAAATGGGATTAAAGATGATGACTATAGCCTGTTTTTCTTAACATACATCAAGGCACACATGTCCTTTCCAAGCTAAAGCTTATCTGTCTGTAATAAATATGATGAATTATGGAGTGAAAATTTTCTATACCACAAATTCCTCTTCATTTGAAAACTGTGCTTGCATGTGATTTTACAAAAGATTAGAGAAGACTGTGTTGGAACTTAACATCAAACTTTTCATAGCAAGGTGGCTAAGAGCACAGGCTAAGAAGATTTCCCTGGGCTTGAATTTCAGGCCACAACTCATTAGCTGTATGTAGCAGGCATCGTTGGTCACCTCCCCAGCGGCCATACTCTCCTGCCCCATTTTATTTGTTTAAAAAATCCTATTTTGGTTACTTTCCTCTGAAGGTCTACTTCTAGGAGAGGCTATGCCTTTCTCCTTCTCCTGGGAGTGAATTTAAATTGGATTAAGCCGACCTGGTGGTGGTTTTCTTCTTTTGCGTGATTAGGTAAGCCTGAGTATATGATGCAGTGCTGGTCAATGAGACATCAGTAGAAGGCAGCCCAGGGAGTATCTGGAAGGGGTTCCTCTTTTTTAGAAAGAGGTCTGAGAAAAGAGCTCCCCCACCTTTTTTCTGTCTAGTGACAAAGTTTTCTGCCTATGATGCCTGAAACTATGGAAACAGTCTCTAGGGTAGCTGGCCTGGGAGGACAAGACAATATGCTAAGAACAGCAAAGTAAAAAGATAGAAAAAAAAAGTGGGTCTTTGATGATATGATGATATGAAATTATTCAATCCTAGAGTAGCTTTACCGCTAGACTTCTAGTTAGGTAAAACAGCAAAGATCCTTGTTTTATTTCATGTTATTTTACTTGTCATCAAAAGCATGCTAACTGAAATGCTATGTGATCTTGGGAAAGTTTCTCAACTTCCCTGTGCTTTGTTTTCCTCTTTTGTAAAAGGTAAATAATTAATTAATCCTCATAAGATTCTTGTGAATATTAAATAAACTGATATATGTAAAGCAATGAGGACAGTTCCTATTTATAAATCTCTATATATAAAAGGCTAATATGCAAAGTGTCCCCACAGGAGTTCGACCAGGAGACCGGGAGTCCTATTGCTCACTATGACATGCACTGACCACCAGGGGGTGGCGTGGAACAAGGAAGGCCCCAACAGGCAGCCGGCAGCTGGGGAAGGGGGGCCCTGACTGGCAGCTGGCAGCCAGGGAAGGAAGGCCCTGGCCAGAAGCCGGAAGGCCTCGATCAGCCCTGATCACCAGACAGGCCTAGGGACCCTTACCCATGCACAAATTTCGTGCACCAGGCCTCTAGTATTAAATAAATGCTCAATAAACATTATTTTTGTCAGTTATTATTAATGAATTTAATCATGAAACTTTAAGAATTCTTTTCTCCCATGATGCCTTCAATGGTTACCTAATTAATGAAAAATTATAAAAACCATTATTTCCATTTTTCTATGCTATCTATAAAAAGTGATTTTTTAAAATATATTTTATTGATTTTTTTACAGAGAGGAAGGGAGAGGGATAGAGAGCTAGAAACATCAATGAGAGAGAAACATCGATCTGCTGCTTCCTGCACACCCCCTACTGGGGATGTGCCCACAACCAAGGTACATGCCCTTGACCAGAATCAAACCTGGGACCCTTCAGTCCGCAGGCCAACACTCTATCCACTGAGCCAAACCAGTTAGGGCAGATTTTTATTTTTTATTCCTTGAATGTCTCCTCACAGTGTATGTTAATGTTGAAAGTAAACTAATACACAAGTATTTCCACATTTAAAAAATGTATCCTCAAAATAGGAAAGTAAATGAGTCATTCTAAGAAAAATCAATTTTATGTTTAATATAACTTGAAAAATTCATATCATTACAAAGCAGAAAAAAACAAGTAGATATATGATACAAACTAGTCCATCACATTTCCACAAAGGTTTTTCTATTCTCCATGTAGTGTTCTTTCTCTTCTTATCCCACATCTTTTAGAGCTGGAATTTTGCCAAGAATGTAAAAAGTCTTTTGAACTCTGTAGCAGTTTTACAAAATTGGCAAATATCCACAAAGACTTGAAGAAGGACCACCAAATCCATCTGAGCTTTGAATTAAAGACCCCCATACCATCAAGTTAAAATCTGATTGTACGGGCCTTGGCAAGGTAGCTCAGTTGGTTAGAGCATCATCCCATTAGGCAAAGGTTGTGGATTCAATCTCCGGTTAGGGCACATACAAGAAGCAACCAAAAATAAATAAATAAATAAATAAATAAAAAATAAAATAAAATAAAAAACAAAAAAAAACAAAACAAAACAAAAAAAGGAAGCAACCAATGGGTGTATGAATGAAAAGGAACAACAAATCAATGTCTCTCTCTGTATATCTCTCTCAAATCAATCTATAAAAATATTTTTAAATCTAATCGATTTGGGAAAACCAAAGAACTGATTCAGCAGTGTGGCAGGACCTAGCAGTTCTTCCATTTCTTTGGGAAGTGGAGAATCTAAGACTGCTACACTAGAGAGAGAGAAAACAAACAACTGTTTTAGAAGTACTGGGGCAAATGTGAATAATCTCCTCTTCTGATGTATTTCCCTGATCTCTTAGGGGGGAAAAAACTGCTCTCAACAGCACAGGAAGAAAACTGCTTCTTTAACCCCCTGATGACAGAAACAAATTGTTTTGCAGCCCTGGGAAGAGATTTGTCACAAATGTGCAAACCAGACCCTGTATCCTGGACACTGTGCAGAGCTTCAATATCACATTTTGAGGGAATTCCAAAATGATCCTTTAACAACACAGGTTATTTTCTTTAATACAAAGCTGTGTCTTGATGGTTTAGATGTATGGATTCTGTGTGTGTGTGAAATCAAATATAATTCTGTTTTTAGTTTAAGTGTTATTATAAATTTGCTGTAATTCTCAAAGCATCCAAGAAACTTTATTTCTATAGCATATGGTCTTTGAAAAAGCTCACTCTGTTGGTGTTTAATGTACATGTTTAAAGCCAAAAATATTTAAAATTAAATAGTTATTCATGGTGAATTGAGCAATAAAGAAGAGTTGTTAACTGAGCTTTAATACTATTTCAATTTAAAAAAGTTCCTACAATAACCTTAAAAAATTGCTTATTATGCATCTAAATAAACATATGTAGTACAAAAAGTATAAGCTGTAAATAATAGATAGACCTAGAATTCAACTCCTGGCTCTGCCACTTAGCAAAAATGAAGTTGAGCAAATTACTGAACATCCCTCAGTGTCTAGTTCCTAAATTATATAATGAAGATGATAAAAACCAATCTTAAAGGATCATAAGCAGTAAATGAAAAGAAATACTAAGCACCTACTAGAAGATTAGGCATACAAAAGGTGACCAATAATTGCAATGTCACAAACACACAAAAATACTAATAAACAATGATAATAGTTCTAAAATAAGGTCAAATGTATTAAGAAGTGAAATAGTCCTTCCTATAAGATTTGCGAGTAACTTAATACAACAGTAAACTCTGCATACATCATCAAAGTACAATAAAATAAACCCAGAATGAATATTCAAATAAGAAACCACAAGCAATGCTGCCATTAATTTATTAAACATTAATGACCATCTACTGTGCACTGGCAATATAGAGATAAATTACACAGTTCCAGAGATCAATAGGCTTACAATTTAGGACAAAGATTTGCAAAACTGTATAACTACAAAGACAATAATAATATATATATATTAGAGGCCCGGTGCACAAAAATCTGTGCACTCAGGGGGGGGGGGGGGGGGGGTGTCCCTCAGCCTGGCCTGTGCCCTCTCGCAGTCTGGGACCACTTGGGGTATGTCCACCTGCTGGCTTAGGCCTGCTCCCTGGGGGATTGGGCCTAAGTTGGCAGTCAGACATCCCTCTGGCAGCCTGGGAGCCCACAGGGGATGTCCACATGCCATCAGGGAGCAGGCCTAAGCTGTAGATGGACATTCTTAGCGCTGTTGAGGAGGCGGGAGAGGCTCCCACTACCACTGCTATACTGGCAGCCGTCAGCCTGGCTTGTGGCTGAATAGAGCTCCCCCTGTGGGAGCGCACTAACAACTAGGGGGCATCTCCTGCATTGAGCATCTGCCGCCTGGTGGTCAGTGTGTGTCATAGTGACCAGTCATTCCCAGTTGTTCTGCTGTTAGGGTTAGTTTGCATATTACCCTTTTATTATATAGGATAGGGGCCTGGTGCACAGGTGGGGGCCGGCTGGTTTGCCCTGAAGGGTGTCCTGGATCAGGGTAGGGGTCCCACTGGGGTGCCTGGCCAGCCTGGGTGAGAGGCTGAGGGCCGTTTTCAGGCTAGCCACAACCCCTTCAGGGTGGAGGTCCCCGCTGGGGTGCCTGGCCAGCCTAGGTGAGGGGCTGATGGCTGTTTGCAGGCTGGTCAAGCTCCCCATTGGGGACCCTAACCCCATGGGGGTGTGGCCATTCTGGGCGAGGGGCTGAGGGCCATTTTCAGGCTGGCCACACCCCCTTCAGGATGGGGTTCCCCACTGGGGTGCCTGACCAGCTTGGGTGAGCGGCTGATGGCTGTTTGCAGGCTGCTCACACCCCCTTCAGGGTGGGGGTTCCCACTGGGGTGTCTGGCCAGCCTGGGTGAGGGACCAAGGGCCGTTTTCAGGCTGGCCATGGCTACAGGCTAGAAGCAGGTATCTGGGATTTATTTATCTTCTAAAATTGAAACTTTGTAGCCTTGAGCAGAGCTTGGGGCCAGGCAGGGCAGGCGAGAAGCTTGGCTTCCTCCATCGCCGGGGCAACCCAAGCCTCCTGCTCGCTCCAGCTCCATGGCCGCCGCCATCTTAATTGGGTTAATTTGCATATTCACTCCTGATTGGCTTGTGGGCGTGGCTTGTGGGTGTAGGGGAGGTACGGTCAATTTGCATGTTTCTCTTTTATTGGATTAGATAAGTATGAATGCAGGATGAACAGTCAATCCAGACTTGAAGGAGAGGGTAGAGTCAAAAAAGGCTTTCCTAAGCAGCGTCACCTACTGGTGGTCCACAGACCACTGGTAGTCCGTGAGGTCCGAAAGGTTGGTGACTGCTATACCACAGGATATGGCATCGAAGCTGAGTTTTAAAAGGCAAGGAGTTCTGCAGGTGTAGAAGGGGATGCCGAGTGGAGTAGAGATGTGGAATGTGACATCTAGGCTAAGGGAGCAGTGTGTGAAAGTCATGAAGACATAAAAAAGCAGTCTGTGTCCTGGGAATCCAAAATACTTCAGTAAAGCATAGGACTTAAACACATTTACCAAGAATATCAATATGACACAGTGAATTTCATTTTTGGCAGGCACTAGAGTGTGAGGTTGCCAATGCTAGAGAATGGGGTCTTTTCTTTATGCAAGCCATGTGCAGTACTGGTAAAAACATAGAAGTGGCAATCTGGATGCTAAAATTACTCTTGAATTTAAATTATGGTAGTACTACATCATTAAGACCACCCAATTGTTTGGTCTTCTGAAAGAGTGGCTATATATTTTAAGGCATAAGAAAATTGCCAGTATAGTAAAGAATAGTTTCAATAAAGTATTTGTTCAGGAAAAATCAAACTGAAGTCAAATTAGACAGCTAGACCATTAATTGCTAGAACAGTAGGAAGCAGGATATTATTAAATTTTATGAATATAGGCACCCAATGAAATATTTGTAAAATAGTGCCGAAACCGGTTTGGCTCAGTGGATAGAGCGTCGGCCTGCGGACTGAAAGGTCCCAGGTTCGATTCTGGTCAAGGGCATGTACCGGGGTTGCGGGCACATCCCCGTTCGGGATGTGCAGGAGGCAGCTGATCGATGTTTCTCTCTCATCGATGTTTCTAACTCTCTATCCCTCTCCCTTCCTCTCTGTAAAAAATCAATAAAATATATTAAAAAAAAAAAAAAAAAAAAAGAAATATTTGTAAAATAGAAATAAAGTGCATTGAAATGATTTTAGTATAAAATCAAATTCACATGTTTAAATAAGAGTCTAAATAAGCTATAACAATTCTTGTAATTACTTAGAATCATAACATTATATACATTAGAAAGGTTTCTTATAAATCATCTTTTCCAGCAGATTTTAAACAGCAAATCCACTTCTAAGGGATTTGCTTGAATTAAAAGAAAACAGATCTTATTTTTCTTTTTTCCTTTTCCAGAGATTATTGTAGGTGACGCCTTAACTCAGAATGGGAGATGGCTAAGCTACAGAAACGTATAATTCCAATAACATGCCATCAATTGGCAGTTAATCCATAAGCTGATTATTTTGAATAGATCATGCTAATGAACCCATTCCTCGTGCAATATTGACCTCTGAGTACAAAATGGTCATAGAGGGGTTGTGGGCATGGAAATCTACAGAATCGGTTTATTTAAAGAAAGACGTTTATTTAGTATGGATCTCTACTGCTCTTTAATAAAAATCACCTTTATATTTGGGGAGGGTGTGTGTGTGAATATGTGTGTTTGATTCAATAGTTGTCCACCTGACTATCATGAAGAACAAAGTAACAGAGCAATACTTCACACTAGCAGGGAGGCCTAAAAGAGATACAGAATTGAAGTAGAAAAGCCCACCTAGACCCTTCTGCTGGAGGTTCACCACTTCACATCATATTCCCTCTTCCGTGCTAACTGAATTATTTCAGGCTGTGGAAACGGCTATAGTTCATGCATCTCAAAGACTTTCTTATTCATTTCAAAGACTGTCTTCCGTGAAAGGAAGATTAATTCTAAGGAAACGTTTCAAACCCTAATGGGTGGGATTGGGTGAGGTAGGTAGAGAGTCAAAGTGCAGGTTGTGTAGGTTTTTGAAGAGTTCTGTGAAGAATCAAAGAGTAGCCATCAAATCACAGAGCAAAGCTAGAAAATGAAGTAGGTAGGGCTTAAACTTCTCAGCTCCTTTCATTTGAGCTAGAGGGACAGTCACACATCAATTTTATGTAATTTTTCTTTTATGTTCTAAATTCCATCAATCATCCCCATTCCCTGGGTAAAGTTGATTAAAACTATAAAAGTTGTGTGGAGATGGGGGTTGGGGGAGGTAATCCAGCAATTTTTAAAAATTGTGGCTTTTGTTACATAATCCCTCACCTGAAGCCAGGGTAAGGATAATTGCATCAAGGAGTCAATAGTTTGAGAATTCTAGATTCTTCTATATCAAACCAGCTCTCCGACATCCCCCGAGGGGTCCTAGATTGCAAGAGGGCGCAGGCTAGGCTGAGGGACCCCACAGGTGCATGATCAAGGCCAGGGAAGGACCATGGGAGGGCTCCAGGGTATGTCTGGACTGTCTGGCCCAATCCCAAATGGCCGCACCCCACCAGCAAGCTAACCTACCAGTTGGAGCATCTGCCCCTGGTGGTAAATGGACATCACAGTAACTGGTCGAATGGTCGAATGACTGGTCGGACACTTAGCATATTAGGCTTTTATTATATAGGATGTGAGAAGTAGCCTCAGCAGCACTGAGATCTGCAAAAGGAGCATGAGATATGTAGAAGCAACATCTCAATAGTGCAGATGAACTACTCCCTGTATCTACCAGGTATTTTGGAGAAGGTGACCTTTAGGTTACACATAAAACAGATAAGAGATAGTTGCCCTGATTAAAGTTGAGACAAATTCCAGTTACATAATTCAAATGTCGATTCAGTGTCCATGCCTGCAACAATGGAGATATCATAGTTTAAGACAAATAAAGGAGGAGGGGAGGATTTCAACAGTAAAATGGATCACAGAAAAATTTATGAAAGTGTAGATACGCATATAATCACTCATTTGAAAGCATTTATTGAGAATCAACTATGTGGGAGGCATTGTGATAGTTATATAAAGGGATTAAAAAGAATAATTGGATATAATCTGTGCTTTCAAGAAACATAAGTAACTTCCAGTTTCCAGGCCAGCATATAAGAAGTTTAGAAGTCACCACTCGGTCCTAACAACAGGTAAGAAGTTGAACAAATTGAAAAATCAACAATGCTTTTAAAATCTTCCAGAGAAGTGAGGGAACAGGGCAAACTGCTGCCCTCCATATTGGAGAAATAGACAGGCAGATACAGAGAATCACAACTTTCACAATTTATTGGAGCAGAAACCACCACCAGAATTAGTTCAGGGGTAGGGAAGTCTAAACTATAATTGATGAATTGCTGAAGGCTTGATGTGGGCAAGTCTTAGGATTAAAAACTACAAGGGATCTTAGTCACAGGAGGGCCCCCACACTTCTGTAAGTTTTACCTCGAGGATGTCACAGTGAATACTGGAGAAAAATGCCCTCATGCTGACAGCAGGGGAAGAGGAAAAGGAACCATATTTAAATATACCAGAACGTTCTGTTCTTTTTAACAAGGCCTGCCATCAGGAGAAACCATGTTACCATAGCAAAACCCGCTGGAATTATATCAGCCTACATGACCTGGGGGAAGTACAGGTACTCAACTCCAGCCCCTCTAACTATCAGTGCTTCTAAAATCTGAGAAACACTGGTCCAGGGGCATTTGCTCACCTGAAGACTGGGAACTAATCAGAGAACTATTGAATGCTTCCCCTCCCCAACACATTACCACTACATTATTCAAGGCCTATTTTTATCACACTTCCTTTTTCCAGTACATCATGTCCCTGTTTCAACAAAAAATTACAAGGCATAGTAAAAGGCAAAATACACAGATTGAAGAGAATGAACAAGCATCAGGGCCAGAATCAGAAATGGCAGAAATGTTAGAATTTTCAGACCAGGAATTTTTTTTAAAAAACTACGCTTTATATGCTAAGGACTTTAATAGAAAAGATATACAACAATGCAAGAACAGATGGATAATGTAACCAGAGAGATAGAAATTCTAAGAATGAATAAAAAGAAATGCTAAAGATAAAAAACACACAAACAACAACAAAAAAAAACACTCAACCAGAAATAAAGAATGCCTTTATGGGCTCATTACTAGACTGGATATGGATCAGGAAAAATAATTATGTGACCAGATAATATGATAATAGAAATTTCCAAACCTGAAAAGCAAAGCAAAAATAAATAAATAAAAGAATAAAAAACAACAGAATATCCAAGACCACCAAACCGAAAAATTGACAAAAATAAACCACCATCAACCTCAAAACTATACTGAGGCATATCATATTCAAACTTTTAAAAAATCAAATATAAAGACCTTGAAAATGACAAGGGGTGAGAGTGAGGTAAGCACCTTACCTACAGAGGAGTAAAGATAAGAATTACATGCAGTCCCGGCTGGTTTTGCTCGATGGTTAGAGCGTCAGCCCACAGACCGAAGGGTCTTAGTTTGATTCTCAGTCAAGGGCATGTACCTTGTTGCAGGTTTGATCCCTGCCCCAGTCAAAGCCAGTGTGGAACAAAACCAATTGATGTGTGTCTCTCACATTGATGTTTCTTTCTCTCTCTCTCTCTCTCAGCCTCTCCTCAGAAACCATTCAAGTAAGGAGAAAGTAGAGTGAAATATTTAAAGTGTTGAGAATTCTGATATACAGATCTTGTAACATAGAAACCCACAACTAAAACCACATGATCATATTAACCAATTTCACCCCAATAAATTTAACTTAAAAAGGAAAAAAATACTGAACTCACCAACAAAAAATTTTATATCCTGTGGTGATAGAGAAATAAAGACTCTTTCAGACAAGCAAAATTGAGGACATTTGTTGCCAGTAGACCTGCTTTGCAAAAAAAAAGGTAAAATAAGTTCTACAGAGAGGATGAAAATTAAATAGTTCAGAAACTTGGCTCTACATGAAGAAAGGAAGAACATTAGAAAAGGAATAAGTGAAAGTGAAGTGAAAACTTTTATTTTTCTTATTCTTTATTGATCTAACAGCAACTTCCTCAAAATAATAACAATGTAATCAATTATGTATGATTATATATAAACTAGTGGCCTGGTGCACAAAATTTGTTCATAGGGGAGGGGGTGTTCCTCAGCCTCTCCAATCTGGGACCCCTCGAAGGATGTCCTACTGCCGGTTTACAGGGATCGGGACTAAACCGGCAGTCAGACATCCCTCTTGCAATCCGGGACTGCTGGCTCCTAACCGCTCACCTGCCTGCCTGCCTGCCTGCCTGATTGGCCCTAACCACTCTACCTGCCGACCTGCTCGCCCCCAACTGCCCCCCGCCACCAGGCTGCTTGCCCCCAAACGACCCCCCCGCCAGCCTTATCACCTCCAACTGTCCCCCCTGCTGGCCTGCTTGCCTTCACCTTCCCTCCCCACTGGCCTGCTCACAACCAACAGCCCCCTTGCTGGCCTGCTCACTCCAAACTGCCACCCCCTGCTGTCCTGATCACCTCCAACTGACCTCCACTGATGGCCTGCTTGCCCCCAACAGGAACCCCTGCTGGTCTGCTTACCCCCAACGGCCCCGACCCCCACCAGCCTGATCACACACAACTGCCCTCCCCTCTTGGCCTCTAACCGCCTCTACCTCAGCCCCGCCACGATGGCTTTGTCCAGAAGAACGTCCGGAAGGTCTTCTGGAAGGTCTCCCAGTCTAATTAGCATATTACCCCTTTATTAGTATACTAGAGGCCCAGTGCACAAAAATTTGTGCACTCGAAGGGGTCCCTCAGCCCAGCCTATGCCCTCTTGCAGTCTGGGATCCCACGGAGGATGTCCACCTGCTGGCTTAGGCCTGCGCCCTGAGGGATCGGGCCTAAACTGGCAGTCAGACATCCCTCTGGCAGCCCGGGAACCCTCGAGGGATGTTCACTTGCCAGCAGGGAGCAGGCCTAAGCTACAGTCGGACATCCTTAGCGCTGCTGAGGAGGTGGGAGAGGCTCCCACCACCACCGCTGTACTGGCAGCCGTCAGCCTGGCTTGAGGCTGAGCAGAGCTCCCCCTGTGGGAGCACACTGACCACCAGGGGGCATCTCCTGCATTGAGCGTCTGCTCCCTGGTGGTCAGTGTGTGTCATAGTGACCAGTCATTCCCAGTCGTTCTGCTGTTAGGGTTAGTTTGCATATTACCCTTTTATTATATAAGATAGAGGCCTGGTGCACGGGTGGGGGCCGCCTGGTTTGCCCTGAGGGGTGTCTCGGATCAGGGTGGGCGTCCCGCAGGGGTGCCTGGCCAGCCTGGGTGAGGGGCTGATGGGTGTTTGCAGGCTGGTCACACCCCCTTCAGGGTGGGGGTCCCCGCTGGGGTGCCTGGCCAGCCTGGGTGAGGGGCTGATGGCTGTTTGCAGGCTGGCCAAGCCCCCTTCAGGGTAGGGGTCCCCACTGGGGTGCCTGGCCAGCCTGAGTGAGGGGCTGAGGGCTGTTTTCAGGCTGGCCACACCCCCTTCAGGATGGGGGGTCCTGCTGGGGTGCCTGGCCAGCCTTGGTGAGGGGCTGCAGGCTGTTTGCAGGCTGGCCACACCCCCTTCAGGGTGGGAGTCCCTTCTGGGGTGCCTGAACAGCCTGGGTGAGGGGCTGAGGGCAGTATTCAGGCTGGCCACACCCCTTTCAGGGTGGGGGTCCCCATTGGAGTGCCTGGCCAGCCTGGGTGAGGGGATGATGGCTCTTGCACGCTGGCCAAGCCCTCCAGCAGGGGCCCTCACCCCATGGGGTTGTGGCCAGCCTGAGTGAGGGGCTGAGAGCCATTTTCAGGCTAGCCACACCCCCTTCAGGGTGGGGATCCCCACTGCGGGGCGTACCAACCTGGGTGAGGGGCTAAGGGCTGTTTGCAGGCTGGCCACAGCCCCTTCAGGGTGGGGGTCCCCACTGGGGTGCCTGGCCAGCCTGGGTGAGGGGATGAGGGCTGTTTGACGGCTGGCCACAGCCCCGGGAAACCCAGGCTCCCAGACCCTCCTTGAGCAGAGGCCACAGTGGCTTGAAGCAGGTATCTGGGATTTATTTATCTTCTATAATTGAAACTTTGTAGCCTTGAATGGAGCCCACAGCCGGCCAGGTCAGGCAGGAAGCTTGGCTTCCTCCATCGCCAGGGGCAACCCAAGCTTCCTGTTCACTCCAGCTCCGTAGCTGCCGCCATCTTGGTTGGGTTTATTTGCTTACTCGCTCCTGATTGGCTGGTGGGTGTGGCTGGTGGGTGTAGCAGAGGTACGTTCAATTTGCATGTTTCTCTTTTATTAGATAAGATGAAGTGAATGACAAAGATACAAGGGTTGGGAGAAATTAGGACTATTTTAATATTATAAGATATTTGCAGTACCCATGAAGTGCGATAATGTTACTTGAAAATGGATTTATATTAGTTGTAAATATATATTGTGGACTCTAGGAGAGCCACTAACAAAAAGCATAATGCATAATTGATATGCTAAGAAAGAGAAAATGGAATGATATAAAATGCTCAATTAAAACAAAAAAAGCAAAAAAAGTGTGACAGTCAAAAATAAGAACAAAAAGTAGGACAACAAATATTATGGATATGAATCCAACTATAGCAATGGCCACTTTAAGTTCAATGGTACAAACACACCAATTAAAAGACAGAGATTGAATTGAAAACAGTGGATTATAAAACAAATATCGATTATATGTTGTCCACAAGAAACTACCTTGCTAATATTAATCAAAAGAGTAGCTATATTAATTTCAGCGTGTAGACTTCAGAGCAAGGAACAAAGAGGGGCACTGCACAAGGAAAAAGGGAGAAATACTCCAAAAAGACATAATAATCCTTAATGTGTATGCACCTAACAAAAGAGTATCAAATCACATGAGTCAAAAACTGATGAAACTGAAAGGAGAAATAGAAGAATTTACTATTATATTTGGAGACTTCAACACCCCTCTCTCAGAACTGGATATATCTAGCTGAAGTCAGGTGCATATGAAAAGGATGTCCATGTACTGCTCGTTCAACTTCTCAGCAGAGGCATCTTCTTCAGCATCAAGGAAAAAACTAAGAGCCTACTTGGTGTGGCTCAGTGGTTGATCATTGACCTGTGAACCAGGAGGTCATAGTTCGATTCCAGGTCAGGGCACAAGCCCGGTTGCAGACTCACTCGCCAGTAGGGGGGTATGCAGGAGGCAGCCAATCAATGATTCTCTCTCATCATTGGTGTTTCTATCTTTCTCTCCCTCTCCCTTCCTCTCTGAAATCAATAAAAACATATTTAAAAAATATATAAGTTTCTAGCTCATATTAACAATATTTGTTGAATGGATAAATGATTTAATGACTATGATTTAATTAAGGCAAAAATAGGGTTTAGGTAAATCAATAAGTATATGGAAACACAAACAATAAAGTATATGGAACTTCTCCCTTACAAAATATTATGTAGTAATATATTTATATTTCGGATTAAGAAATAAGACATTTCACAATAACGGAAAAATATTCTATTGATGATATTGGTGTTGAAAAATGAAATTATTTCCACATTTGTGTAAAGAACCATGATATATGTATCCTATATAATAAAAGCCTAATATGCAAATTGTCCCCTCAGGTGGTCATTCAACTAGGAGTTCAATTGCTCATTATGACATGCGCTGACCACCAGGGGGTGGCACGGAACATGGTGGGCATTGGTGACACAGCATCCAGGGGGGCTGTGACCTCTTGTCAGCTACCTGGGGCAGGGGTGACAGGGACAGAGGTGCTGTGAGAATGCAGGGTGTCCAATGCAGGGTGTCCACAGAGCTTGCTCTCACTCCCCTGCTACTCTTCCACGGGACACCAGGGCATGAGCACCGGGGAAGGTCCCTCCCCCTTCTCGCCTGGGCACCCACGAGAAGCCTGCCCTGCACCCCCATGGCCTCTTCTGGTGATCTGGGCCACAGCAGCTGGGACCACAGGGGCCAGTAGGGTTCCCCATGGATTTGCGCAGGAGCTGGTCTGCAAGGCCGGGCGGGAGAGAGCGCGCTGCCCGCCCGGCTTCCGTGCAACTCCATTGGACAGCCCAGAGGCCCATGCTGCGCCTCGGCCCACAGCGTCCGGCCGCGCTCACTGAGTCATGGGGACTCGGACGCCATGACTCAGGTGGAAGGGGGCGCACGGGGGCCTGGGGACCCAGAGTTCAGCTGGGACCTGCCCTTCCACACCAGACGCTTGCACTTTGATCGCTGGCCAGGCCTAGAGACTGCACCTGTGTACAAATTTCATGCACCGGGCCTCTAGTATATTTATAATTATTGTAAGTTATTTGATGAGGCCAGTTGTTCTTGGACATGCGCCTGGGCCCTAAAGCCACCATGAATTACTTCTATCTCCCTATGACTTTTCCTTCATCTTGAAACTCCTGCATCTCCTTACCTTTGCTCACTGCCTCTGACACACAAATACAAACAGCAAGGTGAGCTTACACAAGCTGAGGGACAGATGTAAAATATCTGCATGACACTTAACCCTTCTCCCCAGGCCCAGGTTGTACACTGACAGCTGTACATTGAAAGTTCAGAGTAGGATCAATTCACAAAGAAAAAGAAATTCACAAAATGCAAAACTAGAAATACAAGAGGGGAAATTCTGCTTTCTATGGTTATTTTTATCAAGCATTTCCAGGCACTGACAAGGACTTTAAAATATATCAAATCAGCATTTTTGTGCAAGATGGTGTCGTTTTTTTGTTTTTTTTTTTACAATCTCTGCTTTCTATTTAATCAGTGTTTTATTTTATACAGCAAGATAGTTATTCAGCTTCTCCTCCCCACCCCATATATTTCTCAGCATTTTATCCTGATTTAAATTGAAGGTTTTAATTAATGTCCTAAACTGTAAAGTTAAATTACACCGTGCAATTATGTGGGCAAAGCACTCAGTGGAAGCTAGACATTATTAGCTATATAATTATCCTCTAAAATAAAAATCTAAAATATATGATTTTGTGAAATTTTCCATTCTGGTTACAATCTCCCCTTAATGATACACAAACTTTTTATTTTATTTTTCTGTTCTAAATATTGTTTTTAAAGAGAATATCACTAGAGAACATGCATTCACAAAGAAAGATGAAAAAAATTGACATGTGATTTATTTATTCTTTTTACTTTCCTTCCAGAGTCTAATCTTTTATTGCCAGTGGAGGATGAATAATTACCATACCTTATTTTTTAAGGTGGGTTAACAGTTGAAAAGTAATGAAGTTTCCCTTCTCCAGCAGATGCTGAACAATAAATGCAAACTGGTCCATCTCAATTTGAATTGTCCTATTCCTGCTGAGATTTCTACCCTAAATTTAAGAAGCAAAACACAAACTTATAAAGCCAAATAATTCAGTTCTAATAATTTGTTATCTACTTTGGATGAAAAAAATATAGCAAAAGATAAAAATTATTATTTTTATTCCCCTTTTACTATATAACTGGGAATTTCTCAATGAATTCATTTAACTGCACTTGACACCTGGGTAAGTGCCCTGACAGTTTGAAGTAGCCTATTTACCATGTTTGCTTAATACTTAGAGAATTTTTAAAAACAAAGAATACCTCAGTTTTCCCCCTAGCATAACAACAACCACAAATGAAGCAGAAGGAGTCTGAGACATAATCACCTAACAAGATCCTACTTTCCAGGAGAACCTATGTCCACAGTTGGGAAACTGCTTTCCTAAGTGCTATCAAAGGGATGTGTAAACCTAAACTTTATTCCTACAATGCATGTGTGGAGGGAAGACAGACAGAAGATCGCTCTCCTTTAGGGAACAAACCATGATGATATCCCATCACTAATGATTACAAAGATGGTTTTAATCTAGGTAGTCCATACAATACACAGATTTATCCACAGCGAAAGGGAAAATAGCTTTCTCGGGAAGTAATAGCTCTGAATTTATAGAAACTTTGTGCTAAGTACAGCTGGCAGGGTGCTGAGCACCCAATTTCTTTTAGTGGGTGTTTTCATGCCCAGTCTAAAGCTACCTGAGGGAATAACCAAGATGGCGGCATAGGTAAACACCAGAGACTGCTGCCGCAAACAACCACTTCAAAAATACAACTAAAAGACGGAACAGACATCACCCAGAACCACAGGAAAGCTGGCTGAGGAGAGACTCTTCAACTAGAAGGAAAGAGAACAGCATACCGAAGCTCAGAAGAGGCGCAGTGTGGAAAATATAAAGGTACCGAGGTGCGCGCGCAAAGCGGGCTAGTGGCTGAGGGCGCGGTTGTCGTTTTCAATCAGAAGGGAGTCTCAGACTCTGGGCTCCAGATCCAGGCGAGTCTCTAGGGACTCAGGCTCAGACGGGAGAAGCGGGATTGTCCGGCATCAGTTGGAAGCTGAGGGCAGCCTTCCCTCCGAGGTTTGCAGTGGCAGCCGGGGTTCTGAGAAGCAGAGCCTCTAGGACCGGGACTGAGAGCAGCCATAACTGCTCCCTCCACCCGCCCTGTTGATCTCGCCCCGCCCAAGCCCTGCGCAGAGCCATTTGCTGGATCGCCTCAGGCAAAGGCTAGATTAGCACCTCCCCAGAGGACAGAAGTTTTCCACACAGCTGATTCTCACAGTCGGTCAGCCTGGTGGTCAAATCCCTCTAGTATTAACTACAACAATCAGGGCTTAACTACAACAAGACTGCGCACAAAGACTACTAGGGGGTGTACCAAGAAAGCGTAAAAAATGCGGAGACAAAGAAACAGGACAAAACTATCAAGGGAGGATATTGAGTTCAGAACCACACTTTTGAGGTCTCTCAAGAGGCTTCTAGAGTCTGTCGATAAACTTGATGAGATGTACAGGAAATCTAATGAGACCCTCGATGGTGTGATAAAGGACCATCTAGAAAGTAAGCATACACTGACTGAAATAAAGAATATTATACAGACTCCCAACAGCAGACCAGAGGAGGTCAAGAATCAAGTCAAAGATTTGAAATACGAAGAAGCGAGAAACACCCAACCGGAAAAGCAAAATGAAAAAAGAACCCAAAAATACGAAGATAGTGTAAGGAGCCTCTGGGACAGCTTCAAACGTACCAACATCCGAATTATAGGGGTTCCAGAAGATGAGAGAGAGCAAGATATTGAAAACCTATTTGAAGAAATAATGACAGAAAACTTCCCCCACCTGGTGAAAGAAATAGACTTATAGGTCCAGGAAGCGCAGAGAACCCCAAACAAAAGGAATCCAAAGAGGACCACACCAAGACACATCATAATTAAAATGCCAAGAGCAAAAGACAAAGAGAGAATCTTAAAAGCAGCAAGAGAAAGAAACTCAGTTACCTACAAGGGAATACCCATACGACTGTCAGCTGATTTGTCAACAGAAACTTTGCAGGCCAGAAGGGAGTGGCAAGAAATATTCAAAGTGATGAATAGCAAGAACCTACAACCAAGATTACTTTACCCAGCAAAGCTATCATTCAGAATTGAAGGTCAGATAAAGAGCTTCACAGATAAGGAAAAGCTAAAGGAGTTCATCACCACTAAACCAGTATTATACGAAATGCTGAAAGGTATCCTTTAAGAAGAGGAAGAAGAAAAAGGTAAAGATACAAATAGTGAACAACAAACATGCATCTATCAACAAGTGAATCTAAGAATCAAGTGAATAAATAATCTGATGTACAGAATGAACTGGTGATTATAATGAATCAGGGACATAGAAAGGGAATGGACAGACTATTCTTGGGGGGGAAAGGGGAATGGGAGATTCGGGAAGAGACTGGACAAAAAGCATGCACCTATGGATGAGGACAGTGGGTGGGGAGTGAGGGCGGAGGGTGGGGCGGGAACTGGGAGGAGGGGAGTTATGGGGGGGGAAGAGGAACAAATGTAATCTGAACAATAAAGATTAAAGAAAAAACAAAAAAAAACCAGGGAACCTATTAAGCAGCAAAAAAAATAAATAAATAAATAAAAATAAAGCTACCTGAAACGAATCTTCAAAAAATGAGACTAAAATAGGCAATTTCAATATATTCTCTTAAACACAGTACTTTTGGGGTATAAAACTCAATACACTTCTATGAAATACACTTCATTTCTCTATGAAATGATTAACCTTAAGGTTTTTGTGCCCAGGATCATTGGCTAAGAAGGCTAGCAGTTGTTAGGGAAGGTAGTGTAACATCATTATTACTGTAATCATCACCTATTTGCAGCACTTGGAATCAGTCCTCTATGTCCATTAAAGAGTAAACTGAAGCTAGGAGAACTCTGGTAGGAAATATGTGACAGCAGTCCCACTTCTGAAACCCCAGAGGGCTGATAAGGTGACAACTGCAATTGATAGCAGATATAAACATAGGAAGAAGGAGGAACTGAACATGTTTTCAACATCAAATTGAAAACAGCGTTGCCATTTTTCTGGTAAGATTAAGTAAGCAATATTTGTGTCTTTAAAATTCTACCAATTAACAGGTCTTGCTTTGAAGGAAACAAAAAGGATACACTGAATAACTCCAATTCATATTCCAACACAAAGTTTTGTTCTCATTCACCAAGCTCTTTAATTATTTCCTGTGTGCTTTGTTGTGCTCAAGCATCTTTTTTAGGAAGAAAATATGCATGTGGGAAAATTTCATTATTTGGCTAATTGAAATGAAAAGGGGTTTTAAAAATCCATTTTTTTTCATAAATCTGTGGTAAACAGGAAAAGCACACAAATGAAAAACATACTTTCTTGGTAAATCTTGACATTCTTTCTAAAACAAGAAAAACTGAGTCATTAGAGGCCAATTTACTCATTTTTTATACACTTATTGTAAATCAAGAATTTCAAGGAATCAGAATATATTTGGAAACGATGAGATCCACATTTTAAATTCACCTCTGGAAACAAGAAGGTAGAACAAAGCTTCCTAACCTGGTCTGCTCTGATTTGAGAAACGAATTCCAAAATATTTCATTAGCATAACACCATGTCCTGTACTGACAGTTAAAAACAAAACCTCCAAAATCTATAGGGAACTTACACCACTTAACAAAAGGAAGATAAACAATCCAATTTAAAAAGGGCAAAGGACCTCAATCGACATTTATACAAAATGGACATACAGAAGGCCAAAAGGCATATGAAAAAGTGATGAAAGTCACTGATCATCTGAGAGATGCAAATCAAAACAATGAGATACCAACTCACACCTGTCAGAATGGCTATCATCAACAAACGACTGTTAGCAAGGATGTGGAGAAAGGGGAACCCTCGTGCACTGCTGGTGGGAATGCAGACTGGTGCAGCCACTGTGGAGAACAGTATGGAGTTTCCTCAAAAAATTAAAAATGGAACTCCCATTTGACCCAGTGATCCCACTTCCAGGAATATATCCCAAGAAGTCAGAAACACTCATCAGAAAGAATATATGCACCCCTATGTTCATAGCAGCACAATTTACAATAACTAAGATTTGGAAACAGCTTAAGTGCCCATCAGCAGATAAGTGGATTAAAAAACTATGGTACATCTATACAATGGAATACTACGCAGCTGTAAAAAGTAAAGAACTCTTACCAGTATGGATAGACCTAGAGAGCATTATGCTAAGTAAAATAAGCCAGTCAGAGAAAGATAAGTATCACATGATCTCACTCACATGTGGAAACTAATGACCAACATAAACTGATGAACAAAAATAGACCCATAGACATAGAAACATCAAACAGACTGTCAAACCTCAGAGGGAAGGCAGGGGAGGGTGGAGGGGGGGAAGAGATCAACTAATGAACTCATATACGTATATGCATAACCCAAGGACACAGACAGTGGGTGGTGAAGCCTGGGGGAGGAAGAGGGGGTAGAGAGCAATGGGGGGAAAGGGACATATGCAGTACTTTCAACAATAAAGGTTCATTAAAAAATAAAAACAAAACAGAATAATGATAATAGAAACTCAAACCAGTGCACAATTTTAAAACATTCCAAAGTACAGCATATCTTCCTGTTTTAAGGACAAAAGAAATTCTCATGCCAGATATTGACTACAGTCTAAGAAAATGTCTACTGCATTTATTCAAAATATCAAAGATGACCTGTTAACTTTTATTTTAAAAGCTATGGGATATTGCCTCATAGCATCCTTCTCTCTTCGTTTCCTTTTACATTCTTACTTTCAACTCATTTTTTTCATTAATTTAAAGAATTAGATAAGAGCAATAACAGAAGTGAAGAAAATGATAAGTGCTTCAAAATACTGAATAAGAATTACTCATGATCAGGCAGAATACTGCACCGGTACTGCATGTTATTTCCTAGCCATAAATATTCGAAGTGCTTTGATACATTTGAGTATTAGAACCATGTCTTCAATCCTTAGTATGTGCTGTTCAAATTAAACATTTGTAAGGCATATTGAAACTTCAACGTTTCTTGTCATAATTTGGACCATTATTCTTTTCAATATTCAAAGAAGGCATCAATGATTGATGCATAAGTAAATTCTAGTTGAAACAGTATGCTAAACCAGAAAACTCGTTGATTTTGGATTCAGTGGTGTGGCATATAAACACGGCTCCATCATTTATTAGTTGGGTAACCTCGGATAAGTTACTCTCTGAGCTTAGGTGCCTCATAGGTAAAAGAAAAAAAATAGGACAATAAAAAACAAAACCTTAGGGGGACTAGCAGGCAGACTAAATGAACTAAAAATCACTTAGTACTCAGTGAACAGTGAATGTTAGTTCCTTATATTTGCAATATTGTGCCTTTATGGTCTATGTGGTTATGCACAATGTGGATCTAACTAGTAAAGAAATATTATTGACCCTGACTGGTTTGGCTCAGTGGATAGAGTGTCAGCCTATGGACTGAAGGGTCCCAGGTTTGATTCCTGTCAAGGGCATGTACCTTGGTTGCAGGCACATCCCCAGTCGGGGGGGGGGGGGGGGGTGCAGGAGGCAGCTAATCGATGTCTCTCTCTCTCATCGGTGTTTCTAACTCTCTATCCCTCTCCCTTCCTCTCTGTAAAAAAAATCAAAAAAATATATTTTTTTTTAAAAAAGAAATATTATTGAATGTGATGGTGGTGTGATAGCCATAAACAGAATTGGAGTAGGGAATAGTGTATAATATTGATATTGTACACATCACAAACTTAAACACAACTTCCAGACACCTGTGTAAATAAAAGGGTAGCTATGGCAACACTCATACTTCATGTGTATTCACTTTAAATAATTTTAAATCTTTTATAAAAGAAACAAATAAAATTTAAATAGTCAAAAATGATGAGAAATGACAAAAGTATTCCCTGATATGCCTCCGCTGGTTATCTAAAGATATGCTACATTTTATTTTAGCCCCTGAGTCCCCACCTCTCCAAGGAACATCTCTGCTGCAAGTCATGGCAGGGACTCTGCCTTGCAGTTAGCTCTATCCTAAATGGTGTTTGGCTTCTCTGTGCCCGAAAAAATACTTGAACAGTGTGGTTAAGTGCTTACCCTTGGTCAAGGAACCTCCTAGCCCGAGTTATGCTAGTCCTGGGAGCTGATCATGACTAGGCTGTTACCTGCCTGTGCATCCTAGAGTAGGTGAGTGCAAAACTAAAACCAGGGCCCATGGTAAATTGGAAAAAAAAAACTTTCTTAAAGGGTGATTTCAGGGGATTGTCTGCTTTCTAATTGCCAGAATTTCCTTTGGAGAAAAGAGAATCAGAGAAGCTACTATCCAAGGTCCCTTCTGGCTTGCCTGCCCTGCCCCAGAACAGTATTACCTTTAGAACATGTAAGCCTTGGTAAGAAGCATGCTGTGCTCTAACAGTGTATAAACCTGGGAGCAGGGGGTTTCCCAACTGGACAGACTATAAAACATGATTCCAAGCCTGGAGAATCTAATTCAATAGTCTAAGGGAGACTGGAATGTGCATTTTATAAAAGCTCTTCAAGTGATTCTATGTAAAACCAAGTTTGGGAATAAGTGAAGGAAAGCATGTTTTTTATTTAGTTGCATTTTATTTTGTTATATAATTTCTATAATTTTCCTGCAGTTTTTCACTCAAATATTAATTGTTGTGCTCAAATCTAACATATAAAATAATTTCTCATTTTCCTCAAAACTAAGTCATAATTAAATGTTATAGAAAGATAACACAAAAATGTTCAGAGAGGACAATTTATGATTAACATAAGGAAAATATGAGTTAAATGGCGATTACATGATGAGATTACCCTGAAGCCTGGGCCAAGCTAACTTGGATTTGTGAAATTTGTCCCAGTCCCTTGACAGATGTCAAATATTATCTTTTTACCTACATAATACAACAGCATTTCTGCTAATAAACGATACCATATTTCATATTAAAATAACAAGTTATGCAAGATTATATAGAGTTGGACAAGTTTATGAAACCCTTCAAGGAATGTCTCTAAGTTGTTCCCTCTCTTGCATAGATAAAGTTGTTTAAGAATACAAGAATTGTGGAGTTCTGAGATGAGATAACAGAAAGTTCCTTGGCAATTCATTATTTATTAAACCCATCTTTCTACAGAGCATACACACATTAATCAATAAAAAACCCTCTGACCACAGAGACTAAGATAGGGCATACTGATGAGAATGACAAATGTATTTTTTAAAGAAGTATTTAAGTCTTAATTCTGTTTTAACTAGTGCTTATTTACATGATATTCTGTAGCTCTATACACTGTAATAGGTACTAAAAGGTAACACAAAAACATGCAAAGTCCTTGCTTTCAAAATACTTAAAATATAGTTGAGAAAAGAGAGTGTAGACTTAAAAAAGGGACAAATAATAAAAGGTAGTCTATAAATAGATATCAAAATAAATGACATAGCCCTAACTGGTTTGGCTCAGTGGATAGAGTGTCAGCCTGCAGACTTAAGGGTCTCAGGTTCGATTCCGGTCAAGGGCATGTACCTTGGTTGCGGGCACATCCCCAGTAGGGAGTGTGCATGAGGCAGCTGAATTGATGTTTCTCTCTCATCAATGTTTATAACTCTCTGTCCCTCTCCCTTCCTCTCTGTAAAAAAATCAATAAAATATATTTTAAAAAAATAAATGACATAAAAAAAAATATAAGAATTCAGGTTAGAAAGATAAAAATGTAGGATGGAGTGATCATTCAGGGATGATTTCCATGAGTTGGAAATTATGCTGAATCCTCAACGATAATATTTTTATAGCTGAAAGATGAAGGAGAGAAGCAAAGAAAAAATAAGCTTGAGCAAAATCATAGATATGAGAAGTGAGTATGCTGGGTTCAAACAAACAAGTTAAGAAAGAGAATTTGGCCTTTGTTGGTGGCCTTCATTTAGAGCAGTGGTTCTCAACCTTCTGGCCCTTTAAATACAGTTCCTCATGTTGTGACCAAACCATAAAATTATTTTCGTTGCTACTTCATAACTGTAATGTTGCTACTGTTATGAATCGTAATGTAAATATCTGATATGCAGGATGGTCTCAGGCGACCCCTGTGAAAGGGTCGTTTGACCACCAAAGGGGTCGCGACCCACAGGTTGAGAACCACTGATTTAGAGGAACCATGGGGCAAAGCATTGATAGCTACAATGGGTTAAGATAGGCAGGGAAGAAGGACCTTAAAAACTAACTAAAATATTTGGACTTTATCCTGGTAGACAGTGGTCATCAAACATTTTTAATCATATACCACTTTCAATTTCAAACCCATATTTATAATATGTTTATCTATAAATTATATATTACTGAAATATTAGTTTTTAATTCATAAACAAAACTGGAAAATTTAAAAGAATGATATAAAAAAGAAATAAAAATCATTGTAAATATCATGCTAATCATAATAATTTTATACCATAATTCATATCTCAAGGTATAATATCTATTAGGGATGAGTTTCAGCATAATGGTGGTGAACAAAAGTGTATATTTCTAACACTCTTTTGGCTGATTTCAGATTATCTGTCAATAAGATACAAGTATACAACAGTGTGTAACTTTATTTGACAAAGAGCTCTTAAGAGAAGATAGTGAAGTGGCTCTTTCACATTTGAATACTTAGCATGAAACAAAGGATAAAAAATATCTTATTAGTAAGTAATGTTTTGTTGAATATTGAAAACAATATTTTAGATACAATTGATTAAATAAAATATATTATTAAAATTGATTTCATCTGTTTTTTTTTAAGTGTAGCTATTAGAGAATTTCAAATTGTATATGGGGTATGCATTGTATTTCTATTGGACAGCACTGTTCTAGACACTGAAGAGATATAAATGTAAAAGGTGCCTGAGCACAGGACTATCCTATATAATAAAAGCCTAATATGCTAAGTGTCCGGTTGTCCATTCAACCAATCAACGCATAATATGCTAATGATATGCTAAAGCTTCTCAATCGCTCGCTATGATGTGCATTGACCACCAGGGGGCAGACGCTCTGACCAGTAGGCGTCCAGCCGATCAGGACTGAGCGAGATGGGCCAAACATGCCCTGGAGCCCACACACAGTCCCTCTCCAGCTGGCCAACCTCCCGCATCCTTCCCTGGCCCCGATCATGGGTGGGTGGGTGGAAGGTAATCAACCAAAGACCATCTATAATAATAAAAGCATAATATGCTAATTAGACTGGACATCCTTCCAGATGAAGCTAGGGCTGCAGCTGTGGCAGCTGCAAGGGAGGGATTGAGACAGCTGCCGCAGCTGAAAAAGCCTACTCTTGCACAGATTTCATACATGGGGCCTCTAGTCTTATATAATAAAAGTCTAATATGCAAATCGACTGAACGACAGGACAACTGGTCACTATGACGCGCACTGACCATCAGGGGGCAGATGCTCAACGCAGGAGCTGTTCCCTGGTGGTCAGTGCTCTCCGACAGGGGGAGTGCTGCTCAGCCAGAAGCCCGGCTCATGGCTGGTGAGCCTCTCCCACCTCTGCAACAGCACCAAGGATGTCCAACTAAGCCGTCAGTTGGATATCCCCCGAGGGGTTCCAGACTGCAAGAGGGTGCGGGCTGGGCTGAGGGACCCCCCGATTGCATGAATTTCATGCACTGGGCCTCTAGTTCTGAATAAAGGTTTAAACATACTGCTGTATTACTGCCTGGCTTAATCAGATTATCTTTGGCAGAGTATAAACTTTGGTTTTTAAGACCACATATTTTACAGATATCCAATGGGAATATACAAGGAAAATGATGAGGGTAGTCAATGAGGATGGGACAGGGTGATAAAGATATGTATATGATTAAGATATTGTCAACCAGGGCAGTCAAATCCTTTCTCTTATACATCTTTATCCAGGGCAAATAGGAAAGGTACCACCCTTTGATAGAGATACAAGTTTCTACCCGAAGTTCATCATAACTAGATTTGGAGACTTGTGGTGCTGAAAAGTGCCAGTAAGGTTTGAATTTTAAAAATATTAGATTTGAAAAAGAAAAAGGAATGAAGGTAAAGGAATGGCTAGTCACAAATTCATCACTATATAGCGTCAAAGAGAGAAAGAGGGGTTGATGCTCATTCAACTACCATATCTCAGGGAGGGAAAGCCATTAGACTTTAAATAGTCTAATATATATGTAAAATTGCAATTTTGCTTTCAGATTCTCAAGAAAGTTTTCAAAGAGGCTACTTCCAACACGCTTTGAAGAGTTTACTTTTCTTGGAATGCTATCCTACCTAATCAACTATGATTGGTAGATATAAAATAAGGGTCTCATATCAGATTTGCTTTTTACAACTTTTATTCTTGACAACATATAAAAGAATTTTAATTTAAATAAAATCTCAAAAAAAAATTGTCTGGTAATCTAATCCAATAACCACATTTAAAATAAATCATATCACATTAATTTAATAATAGAATATTTTAAAGTATAAGGAGGCCTAGCTGGTTCAGTGCATAGAGTGTTGACCTACAGACCAAAGGGTCCAGGTTTGATTCCAGTCAAGGGCACATCCCAGGATTGCAGGCTTGATCCCCAGTAGGAGGTGTGCAGGAGACAGCCGATCAATGACTCTCTCTCATCACTGATGTTTCTATCTTTCCCTCTCCCATCCTTTTTGAAATCAATAAAAATATGTATTTTAAAAAAAAGTAAAAGGAGTATCAGTAAAATTTCTATTAGCTATTGGTAAAAGCTATTGAACTAAGAGAGAGGTTTTGATATATTGGAATGCATTTTATGATGTTATGCATTATTTTCTGAAGATAAGAAATTAAAAGTACAAATTTTTTTTTCATTTTTAGGAAATACAGAAATGAAAAGGATAACTTTAATAACCACTCCTAATAATATAATTCTTTAAACCTTCCAGGGTCATAACTTAACTTTGTAGAAGTAAGTTGTTTTGATTTTTCCACTAGCACATAATGAATAGTAGTAGTATTTTGAACTGTGAGGATTAATTCATGGTGATATACCATGGCACAAAAATGGGAGTATTAGTTTTACATATTAATGTACATTTTTCCTAGTGAAATACTTGATTTGTGGACCTGACTTTTTCCTCCTGAAAATGACTATATTCATTATTATTTAGAAACACAACTTTAAATATAGAGCCCATTTATAACATTAATTAGAATAGCATTTACTGCCATCAGACTACAGCCATGGACCTATCAATGGGTCTATTCTATACTCCCACTTTCAAAACTAAGATTTAATTCCTCTCTTTCTTGACATAATATTTAGTATGAAATATCTGTAAGAAAACTAATTTTATAATTTTAATTTGTACAAGTGTTAAAGAAAGAATATATTTTTGTAATTATATATTAAAGGAAGTTTTGCCGCTGAGACCCAAGTAATTGAAGTAAAACTTTGACTGAAACAGTAGATCCCATTTTAATATTACTATTTACTATTGTCCAGTACTGTCTAGTATTTAATATTGTGACTTATTTTTTTTCATAACTCTTGTCCATGAGAAAATGTTGAAGAAGAAATATCCATAGTACAATTTTAAAAAATAATTAGTAGAAATTCAATCATTTGCCAAGAAAGAGCTCACTGGTTCATTGTTTATCAGGACAGTCTTTTCTCCTTATTAAAATGTTCATGTAAGAGGTTGGGAAACCAAGATGGCGGCATAGGTAAACACGGGAGTTTGCTGCCTCGAACAACCACTTCAAAAATACAACTAAAAGACGGAACAGACATCATCCAGAACCACAGGAAAGCTGGCTGAGTGGAAGTTCTAGAACTAGGAGGAAAGAGAAAAGCATACCGAGGCTCAGAGGAGGCACAGTGCTGAAGTAAAATACTAAGGTTCGGAGTGCATGCGGAGCGGGCTGGAGGCTGAGGGCGCGGTTGTCGTTTTCAATCGGGAGGGAGTCTCAGGCTCTGAGCTCCAGTTCCGGGTGAGTCTCTAAGGACCCACACTCATACGGGAGAAGCGGGACTGTCTGGCATCGCTCAGAACCCTGGGGCAGCTTTCTCTCCGTGGGGCTTGCAGTGACTAATGGGACACTGAGAAGCAGAGCCTCTGAGGGCAAGACTGAGAGCAGCCATAATTGCTAACCCCGCCCTGTTGATCCCGTGGGACCTGCCCTGCCCAAGCCCTGCAGGGAGGCTTTTGCTGGATAGCCTCAGGCAAAGGCTAGATTAGCACCTCCCTAGTGATCCAGGAGCCAGGAAGCCCAGAGGTCAGAGTGGGACCATCCAGCTTGCTGCTCAGTGGAACCATAAAAGACACACTCAGGGGGCAGACTCAGTGAGCACCAAAGCCCCATCGAAGCAAGTCTAGCCCCAGAGGGGTGTCTCCAGCACAGAAGTTCTCCCACCACAGACACAGCTGATTCTCACAGCCAATTGGCCTGGAGGTCAATTCCTCACAGTGATAACTACAACAATCAAGGCTTAACCACAACAAGACTGTGCACAAAGCCCATAAGGGGGTGCACCAAGAGTGTCTACCTCAGGTAATTGGGACACTTAGCACAGAAAGGCACTCTATCAACACAGCGAAGCATAAAAAATGCCGAGACAAAGAAACAGGACACAAATGACAGAATTGGAGGAAAGCAAACTGTTGGATATAGAGTTCAAAACCACACTTTTAAGATCTTTAAAGAACTGTTTAGAAGCCGCCGATAAATTGAGTAAGGCCCTCGAAAAGACTGGTGAGACCGCCGATAAATGTAGTGAGATCCTCGAAAAGACTGGTAAGACTGCCGATAAATGTAGTGAGATCCTCAAGAAATCTAATGAGAACCTCGATGTTGTGATAAAGGACCAACTAGAAATTAAGCATACACTGACTGAAATAAAGAATATTATACAGACTCCCAACAGCAAACCAGAGGGTTGCAAGGATCAAGTCAAAGATTTGAAATACGAAGAAGCAAAAAACACCCAACCGGAAAAGCAAAATGAAAAAAGAATCTGAAAATATGAAGATAGTGTAAGGAGCCTCTGGGACAGCTTCAAGCGTACCAACATCCGAATTATAGGGGTTCCAGAAGATGAGAGAGAGCAAGATATTGAAAACCTATTTGAAGAAATAATGACAGAAAACTTCCCCTACCTGGTGAAAGGAATAGACTTACAAGTCCAGGAAGTGCAGAGAACCTCAAACAAAAGGAATCCAAAGAGGACCACACCAAGACACATCATAATTAAAATGCCAAGAGCAAAAGACAAAGAGAGAATCCTAAAAGCACCAAGAGAAAGAAAATCAGTTACCTACAAGGGAGTACCCATACAACTGTCAGCTGATTTCTCAACAGAAACTTTGCAGGCCAGAAGGGAATGGCAAGAAATATTCAAAGTGATGAATACCAAGAACCTACAACCAAGACTACTTTATCCAGCAAAGCTATCATTCAGAAGTGAAGGCCAGATAAAGAGCTTCACAGATAAGAAAAAGCTAAAGGAGTTCATCACCACCAAACCAGTATTATATGAAATGCTGAAAGGTATCCTGTTAGAAGAGGAAGAAGAAGAGAAAGGTAAAGATACAAATTATGAACAACAAATACACATCCATCAACAAGTGAATCTAAAATTCAAGTGAATAAATAATCTGATGAACTGGTGATTGTAATAGAATCAGGGACATAGAAAGGGAATGTACTGACTATTCTTGCGGGGGGGGGGGGGGGGGGGGAGAAAGGGGTGTGGGGGTGAGTGAAGAGATTAGACAACAATCGTGCACCTATGGATGAGGACAGTGGGTGGGGAGTGAGGGCAGAGGGTGGGGTTGGAACTGGGTGGAGGGGAGTTATGGTGGGAAAAAAGAGTAACTAATGTAATAATCTGAACAATAAAGATTTAATAAAAAAATAAAAAATTAAATAAATAAATAAATAATGTTCATGTAAGTATCAATGATTATTATATAAACACTAGAGGCCTGTTGCATGAAATTCGTGCACGGGTAGGGTCCCTAGGCCTGGCCAGTCATCAGGGCCAATCTGTGGGGCGACTGGTGGGACCCCTGCTGGCATCCGCCTTGGCCAGCCTGACACTGCCTGCTCGCCAGTCGCCTCTTTCTGTGGGGCAACTGGCAGGACAATTGGGGGCCTCCACTGGCACCCACCTTGGCTGGCCTGGGGCCTGTGGGCTGGGGGCAGCTCCTGCATTGAGCGTCTGCCCCCTGGTGGTCAGTGCATGTCATAGCAACCGGTTGTTCTGCCGTTTGGTCAATTTGCATATTAGGCTTTTATTATATAGATGTATTAGCAAAATGATGTAAGACCTATGGAAGCAGGAATTTATTACTTTTTTATTTTTTTTAAAATATATTTTATTGATTTTTTACAGAGAGGAAGGGAGAGGGATAGAGAGTTAGAAACATCAATGAGTGAGAAACATCAAACAGCTGCCGCCTGCACACACCCTACTGGGGATGTGCCCGAAACCAAGGTACATGCCCTTGACCGGAATCGAACCTGGGACCCTTCAGTCCACAGGCCGACGCTCTAGCCACTGAGCCAAACCGGTTAGGGCTATTACTTTTTTTAAAAAATTGCTATAGTGCTCTGTATGCAGAATGGTAGTTAGCATAAAGTAGGTACACAATAAATATTTTAAAGTGCAGAAATGGATAAACGGCTTAAATCTATTAATTTTTCCTTCAACAAACATTTATAAACATGTAGAGCTAGTATAGAGATAAAGATGAATAAGACATGATCCTCACCTCAAAAATCTCTAGGTCAATGAAAATAAAATAAAAAACAGATAATAATGGTGAATCATGGCAAGTGCAATGATTTAGTTTTTTCACAAAATGTTACGTGTACACATTGAACATATCGTGGGAGGACGGTGGAGAGAAAGATGCAGATCAGGAAATATTTCTTGAAAGAAATGAATATTAAATGATGAACAACTGTCAGCCAAACCAAAAAAAAAGAAAGAAAGAAAGTAAGAAGGAAAGAAAGAAGGAACAAGGTAAAGAATATAGGCTAGAAGAGACCAATAGAGAAACAAGGGGAACATATATAATACTTATAAAGATAAAGATTTAATTTAAAATAAATAAATATGTGCATTACTGAAAAGAAATAAAAAAAAGAATACTGCAGACAGAAAAGTGCTAAGATGAGAAAAAATGACAAGTTCCACATAGCTGTGGATTCAATGAAAGGTTGGAAATGGAGACAGAGGCCAGATCACAGAACTCATTCATGTTTTCTTATGCATAATGGGAAATTTTTAAAATTCTTAAGTAGGAGATGATAGGCTTTTTATTAGATAATTACTCTGGCAACTATATAAAAGATAGATTATACCACAGTCATCAAGTAGGGAATTAATAAAGGCTTGAACTAGCACAGTAGCATGTGCAAGGAGGAGAGTATCTGATCCCCACAATGCTTCTGACAGCAATTCTTGATCTCTAAAGTCTATTAGAACCACATAGAGGCCTGTTTCAAACTACCCCTACTTCCTCTAAGGATTTTCCCTAAGGACTGCACCCCAACCTCCAGTGAGACTCACTGACATTGTGACCTAGTATTAATGATGCCTGTAAGCATGTTAAAGCTCTCAGGTGTTTGGAAGAGAAAAAGATTGAGAACCACATAGTTAGAAGGTAAAATTACTTGGTCTTGGTAATTAGATAATCACATAGAGGAGGGGGTGATGAAAAAGAAGGACTCTAGAAACAATGTGTGAACTGGATGGATGGTAGAACCATCAGATGAGAGGGGGAAGAAGGTACAGAGAAGAAGTAAGTTTAGAGTTGGAGGTGCTTGCAGAACATCTGGGTGGAAAGGCCAACAGGAATACTATATAATAAAAGCCTAATATACAAATCAACCGAACGGCAGAACGACTGGTAAAACAACTGGTCACTATGATGTGCACTGACCACCGGGGGCAGATGCTCAATACAGAAGCTTCCCCCAGGCCGCAGGCCCCAGGCCAGCCAAGGTGGGTGCCAGTGTGGGCCCCCTAGCCACCCACTGGTCGCCCTACAGAGGGAGGCGACTGGTGGCAGCAGCGGGGGTTGGGGCCAGCAAGTGGGCAGCGCAAGGCTGGCCAAGGTGGGTGCCAGAGGGGGCCCCCCAATCGCCCTGCCGGTTGCCCCATAGATTGGCCCTGATCGCCGGCCAGGCCTAGGGACCCTACCCATGAACGAATTTCATGCACCGGGTCTCTAGTTGGAAATAAAAATCTAAGACTTAGAGATGCTAAACTGGAGATTTGAAGTAATTGAACATAGATGACAGAGAATATGCAAGAAAGAGAATCCCTTATAGACCATGAAAAAATGGAGGGTCAAAATAGAACCTGTAGACAACCTTAGGGAACAGGCAAAGAGGAGCTTGAAAAGACAACTGAGAAGAAAATGCAAAAAAAAAAAAGAAAGAAAGAAAAGGGGGGATGAAAGAGGAGGAAGAGGATGGGAACCGCCACCAGGGAAGTAGTATCCTGAAACCCTCAAGTGGAGTTTCAAAAAAGAGGTGGTCCTCAAGAGCGAAGTGCAATATAAAAGCTCAGTTGGTTGGCAAAGTACCTGGAGCTCCTGCTTTTGGCAGTAAGCTGGTAGAAGTGAGTTTTGCCGGACGAAATTCCATGAAGACGTGAAGACATTATACTAAACTGAGAAGTGAGTAGAAAATGACTAAGATGAAAAAGACTACTCTTTGAAGAAGTTAAAAATATATAAATTATTTCTTGCTGTATTGCTTCACTGAAAAGAATGTTCTTCTCATTTCTTAAAATTAAATTAAAAATACATAATCACATAAAGCCAGTACATGCAATTATATTTACATTTTCAATGCAAAAGTTTTAAAATTACCTAAGATTTCATCTAGATTGAAGGCAAATATACCATCCTCAAACTAAATTCTTTTTTTTTTTTTTAATTCTTAATATAAGCCACTACCAACTTTCAAATTAAGTGAGGCCAGTTTAAGTCAAAACAAGAACTGGTTTCTACCAAACAAATGAGGCTTCCTTTAAATTACGTACTTTTTCTTAATCTTATTCTCTAAACTCCAAATTTGGTCTGCAACACAGGTCCACATATTAAGTCATAAAAAATAAGAGGGGAAAATAGAATAAAGTAACAAAACAGAAACCTGGTTTTCTTTTCACAGCAACAGACTTGGTTCAATAAAATGTATTCAGAGGATGTTACATGTGGTGCTCTCTGATACATCCATCAAACACATGAGAACATGAACTTGATCACTCTGACATCTTATGCATGTTGGTACTCAGTCATTCATTCAACAAACATTAATAGGTAATATTATGCCAAGCAGAAGCCCTCGTGTTAGGGATGCAGTTTACAGTTGGTGGAAAAGACAATATAAAAAACAATCATCTTAAAGTCTGATACATGATAAAACTGAAGGAGGTTCAAGAATTCTTATTCTAATTGGGTAACCGAGAAAGAACAGTCAAGAAATTCTTCCTGAGTAAATGATACTTACTAGCAAGCTGAAATCTACAGGGCACAGGTGACTTAGCCAAGCGAAGAAGAGACGTTCTGGAGGCAAGAGAGTATGGAGCATTTCAGGAACTGAAATAAGTTTGATTTGTCTGGAATCTAGTGTGAATGGAAACCTAGCAAGGCATGAAACTGGAGAGCTGGGTAGCTGGGGTCCAGATGATGTAAGCCATGTGTGGTAGACAGCCTCTGAGAAAAACACAGACATCCCCAAGTTTTGTAGCCTCCAGCCTTTGAGTGTGGACTGGATTGCCTCACTTCTAATAGTAAACAGCAAAGGTAATGGGCTATAACTTCCAAGATTAGTTATAGAACAACTATGGCTTCTGTCTTGGGTCTCCTGCTCCTTGTGGATCACCCATCGACCTCTCTCTGGGGGAAGCCATGGCATGAGGCAGTCCTTTGGAGAGGCCCACCTGTCTTTGAGGCTCACATGCATGAGCTTGGAAGCAGATTCTACCCAAGTTGTATCTTGATATGTCAGCAGTCCTGGTTGACACCTTGAATGCAGCTCTTTGAGAGACTTACTAGTAGTATCTCCCACTCCTGGACACCTGACCCACAGAATCTCTGAGATGATAAAGGTACATTGTTTCTGGCCACTAAATTTTGGGGCAATTTGCTAACACAGCAAGAAATAGCTAATATAGCATGTTAAGGAATTGAATTTAGCATTAACCCAAGTGAATGAGAATTAATTATAGGATTTTTAAGCAGGGAAGAACATTAAATATGTCCCTATTTGCAATTTTAGACATTCAGTAAAACTGTCACAGTAAGTAAGCTTAAAAGAATAATCTGGAACCACCAATGAAAATAAACATTTAAGCAAATAATTTCTGCTACACTATCCTGTATAAAACGTCCATCTTACTCCTCAAATTAATCAGTCAACAATCAACCTGATTAATTTCTTAAAAATTAAAGAATCTCCTCCTTCCTATTCAGACTCCCTAGCTTACTGCCTTGATTTAGACCTTAATCATTTCCAACCTGGGCCATTGGCAAGTCTCCTAATCATTTCCTCACCTAGAGTCTGGTGCCCTTCCAATCCATTTCCAAACTACCACCAATAAAAGGGGGAGGGGGCAGGCTACACAGATCATAAAAGAGAAGGTTAATCACATTATGCCTCATCAAATTATAGGAAATGATTCAAGATGTTATGCAAGTCATACATACTCCTGCCTCTTCTCCATCATCTCCAAATCCCAATTTGGTACAAACAGCCCAGATTTAGTAGTTTCTCAAAAAAATCTTGGACTGCTTAGTACAATTTTTCAATAAATTCAAAGACTTGAACCTATGATTCAATGAGTACATGTGCTGTCCTACATACATCACAATGAAGGAGCCACAATGCTGAAGCACTTTTGATTGTTATCACTGCTTTCAAAAATACACTCCAATTTTGAGAAATTAAAATACTAGGGGGGAAAGAAGCAATTTCATTCTTTTTGATCACTTAGGCTAAACACATTGTGGAAAAAAATTGCAGACTTACATCTCATCAGAAAACTATTCCATTTACCAGCTTGACACCTCTGTGAAGCACTTCACAACATAGATTAAGTCCATGGCCCATTCGGGGAGTCACAATTTTGTAAGGATTTAGAAACAGGACAAGATTAGTATCTCTGGAGCCATTAGCATTTCCAAAAGCATTATATGAATTATTCCTATGTGAGACATTTAACTATAAAAAAAACAAAAACCTGTAATTAATTCATAGTCTTTGCAACTGCACAATTGTCTCAAGTAATATAGATGTTATAAAACCCTTTAGCCAAATAACTGTTAAATGAGTATGTGACGTTCCAATAATTACAAAAGAACTCTTCCCCTCTAAATCCAACATCCTATCTATGCAGAAGTTTTCAACTAAAATCTTAACATATTTATCTAAATGATGTAGCTATATTCTGTGAAGTTTAATTTAAAAATTACACATAATCACTTATCTTATCCCTGCCTTTCATTGAGAAAAATTCTAATTCTCTTTTTCATTGCTTTTATAACTTTGACATGGCCAGTGGTACTATCAAGATAGAAAGTAAAAAATACTCTCTTTTTAACCACTTTGATATCTGTCCAAATATAAAATAACTCTCCATACTGCAGTAATATTAACTAGTCTGTTAGGTAATTTCTGAAAATTGAAACCCATTTCCCTCCACATTAAATGTGTAAGTCAAAATTAATGTCAAAAACATCTTCTACAACATACTAAGTTTAAACAATCAAATAAATTCTTCATTAACATTCTGAAATTTTAGCATCAAACGGAAATGTTCATCTTGATATATAAATTCAGTTGAGAATGACCTGAAAAAATATTTTCAGGGTTTTTTCTTCTCATCAGGATTAGAATAACCATGAAGAAGGTAAGACAACTGTTAAGTAAACATATATTTTCTAAAATTTTAAGAAACCATCATTAAATAATAATACCCCTATAAATACCACTTAACAAGAAAAATCCATTTATGTCTTATTTACAATTTACACTTCACTTAGACAGTTCAGAATCATAAAAGCATCCACAGAGAGAGATTTAAAAATCATTATCTGACAATATTTGTATAATAGAAAGTGATGGCTTAAATGTTACAATATGTTTCTTGAATAGCTCCACATTAAATAGTAATTGAACAAAAAGCCCCCTGGTTCTGCTCAAGGGCAAGTCCCACAAAGCTCCTCATTATTGGAATTTCCAACTTGGAAGCCAAACTAAATAACAAGGAGTAATTTGCCAATTAGAACTTCCTGCTCTTTTCTCTTTATTCCTTAAACACCATTCAGAGGCTGAACTGGTCAAACACTTTTAGCTTCAAACCAGCAACTGAAAGGATTTAATTTGTGTCTCTCCAAGGTGAACCTGTCAAGAGGCAGCGGTGATGCAGTCCATGTCCCCGGCTGCAATTTCCCTTAAAGACAGAGAAGTGGATTTCCACTCTGGCAGACTCTGAGGTTTCCTTTTCTCATTTCCCTTTATTTCGCTTCAATTAATGACCTCCAAATTTTATACTTGCGTAACGCCTGGCCTTAAGAATGTTGAGTCAATGTGGCTCTGGAATCTAACAGTGCCTTCAGACCAAACCTGTATACATAATGGAAGGACATCAGTACCTCACAGGGCCTGATACCAAGATGGAAACAAGATCCACAAAAACTGGGTAAAACCCCAAACTGTGTGGGCCTAGAGCGGATCACCGTGTTTTTATTAGCACCAGCCATGGCAAGAGATCAAATAACCCTTGGCATTTGCATTTCTCACATGCATTTTCCTCATCGTAGTCCGACCTTGCATCTCCGTCTGGTTTTCAACTTAAAATGCCCAATGACGCACAGAATTTAGATGCAGGCTTCTAAATTGCAAACATGTTCACAGATTAACACTAAATCAGTGAAATCCAGTCATCTTTTCCAACCTAAGGAGAACTGACAGGAAGTCCTGGGTTCCCCCTTGCTTTCCAAGTTCTGGGGGCTCCTTCTCTTTAGCATGATATTCAATGACTCTTCACACTCCAGCTTTAACCTCTAACTAGTTTCCTCTGCTGCGTCTCCTCCACCCACATTTTTGGGGTATGGCTGCACCAGCCTTCTCACCATTTCGCGAATGTTCATTCCTCCACATGGGTTGGCTTATGCTTCTTACTCTTTTTGTAATTAACTGATTGCTCCTCCACAACAGTTTATCACAGCACATTTTATTTGTATTGTCATATCTGCCTCTGGAATATCATCAATCTCAACTTTCATATACACCCCTAAATTTTAAGCTACTTGTTTATTTTTGTAGCCCTAATTTATAGCAAAGAGCTTATATACAGTAAGCATTCTATAAATATTTGTGGAATAGAATCACTTTGGCAATGAATCCATGAATTGCCAGAAGATAATGATCAAGAGCCATTTCAGAAATGATCTACTGGATCATTTGCCATCATTACAGAAAAGTTGAACAATATTAAATACGACTTAATATATATTAAATTTCAGCAATTAAATATTAAAATATGTGGAAAATTACACTATTCTTAAATGTTCATCAATGAATATTGATTGAGCCTACTAAAATGCATGATAGTGCTGTTCACTGAGGTGATTTTTACATAACATTAATAAAATATAATCTCTGCCCATGAGAATTTATCATCTAAAAATTATGACATTGGCAACACACAGAGTTGTGATTAAAAGTCATAAGGATAATATATGTTTCACTGAAGTTAGGAGTTGAAAACATAAATGAATCTTACAAAACACAAGAATCAGACAACAATATGAATACTGAATTGAGATCATAATGAAATATTTGATTCAGTGCTACCTGTATTTTATTTGCAGCTTCTTCCCTAAATAAGTAGAGTTTTCTAAATGAATATAAATAGAAATATATATGATGTAAAGCATGTAATAGCTGGCTGTTCTACAGGATTAGATGGACACATATAAATGATTAAGAGGCCATTTCTGATTTTCATAATGAAAGTTTCTAGATTAATAGTTTGCTGGAAATAATTTTGTATGAATGTGCCTGAACATGTAATGTAATCACACACACAGCGTCTTTAATTTATATAAGCTACTTCAAACAAATTGGTTGCCATTACTTTGAGATAAGGAAAGTAAAACCACACATAGACCATTGCAATACTGTGAACGACAGCATTCTGATCTATTTTCCTACGATTTTTCTAAAAGCAGTCTAGCCCCATTGTGATTCGTAAAAAGAGAATCTATTAGGCTTCTTAAGTTTTTAAGATCTTTTGACAGTTCTCTCCTGCTTAGTTAATCAAATAATACCTCCTATCGTACAAGATGAGTAAAAACTGTGGTCATAATTTCTATACTGCCAAGAAATGGAATTTATACTTTGGATAAACCCTAGGGATGTTACATAGAAAGAAGTTCTATTTCAGTCTAGGGAGAAAAAGGAGAAATATAGAGATGTAATGAAAAGTTTCTTATAGCTATCTAATTTATTTTAATAGCATGTTTCAAAAATAATGATTAATATAACCAACAGTTATGTCAGAGGAAAATTGCATCTAGAGTTAAAGTGGGAAAAACAATTATTTTGTGAGAATTAAACTGGACACCAGGACTTAATGTCCAGGGACAAATTTGAATATTGGAATACATTATATTGCATATTATATTGCATTTATATACTTTACCATTCTGCCATCTAAATGATCAATATTAGATCTCAAGATTATCTACACACCAAATTGTCATTAAGTTAAATTTCTTGTGAAAGAAACTATTCTTGAAATTGTATTCCTTGATTGAAACTTTAAAAAAGTGAATTATGTTCTCTATCCATTTATTCATTTAATATTTCCAATCACATTATCTCTGCAAATACAAAGGGAAATAATTATTAGATATCAACTCCTATTTTCCTGACTTCTATTTAGGTTGATTGAAAATTAATTAGATCTGACCTACAAAAAGAAAAATTTGAAATCTTTTTTAAAGATTTTTCAAAAAGTAGTTTCTAAGAATGCTATAGATATTAATATTACTTAACACTTTGTAAAAAATAAAGTACAGTTTTTGCAATATTGTGAATATACAAAATGCCACTAAATTATATGCTTTAAGGTGGTTAATTTGATCTTATGTAAATCTCATCTCAATTTAAAAATTTATAGATGTTACTAGAGATCATTTCTATCCTGCTGAAATTTACCTACAAATTATCAAATGCTCTAATGAATAATGTCTTCCTAACTATAAAATCCTTCTAGAGTTGCTGACCATTTAGTGTCTCTTCTAAAACATACTAGACTTCAGTGGCATTCTCTTCATCAACTCTCCCTCCTATATATCCTATATAATAAAAGGTTAATATGCAAATTAACCAAATGGTGGAATGACTGGCCTCTATGACGTTCAACGCAGGAGCTGCCCCCTGGTGGTCAGTGTGTTCCCAAAGGGGGAGCACCGCTCAGCCAGAAGCCATGGCTGGTGAGCACAGAGGGAGTGGTGGGAGCCTCTCCTGCCTCTGCAGCAGTGCTAAGGATGTCTTACTGACGGCTTAGGCCCGCTCCCTGCTGGGAGCGGGCCTAAGCCAACAGTCAGACATCCCCCAAGGGCTCCCAGACTGTGAGAGGGCACAGGCCGGGCTGAGGAACCCCCCAGCCCCTGAGTGCATAAATTTTCGTGGACCAGGCCTCTAGTAATAATATAATGTTCATTAACTACAGAATAATCATAGTACTTTATGTCCATTAGAGTTTCAGCATTATGGTTTTGTTAAAATTTCTTGGTGGAGAAATAATTTATGTGAGATTATTTATCTATCTATTTTTTTCAAATAATCTGATTTAAAAAAATTTTTTTTTAATTTTCCTAAAAAATAAAATAAGGTCCATTAACACCACTAAAATTTTTTTAGTTAATATCAACTGGCCCCACAAAGCCTTCCAGGTTATCCCTAGGAACCCTAGAAATATTGTAAATAAAATCTCACTACTGGGCTACATGAACTACCATTTTCTGACTTATCTTTTAATTACCCCAAAGCTAGGTAATCTCTCACTGATTCTTTAAAATAAGACCTTTTATGTTTCTGAAGATGCTTTCGATATATGACTAAGCTTTTATCTGATCTGATTACATCAGGCAATATAAGCCAAGACTAAAGAAATAGTTACCAACCAGTGAATAAAGCTATCTAAGCCTGCTTTATATAAGGTCATTCATTACAATAAATTGTCTGTGTTGAAAATCCTAAGAATTTTAGGCTACTTGCTAAACTTCCATTTAATTGCATGCTTGACTAGATCTAGTCCAGTTTCCCTAATGATGTTCCTAGATGATATATATGTGTTAGAAGGGTTGCAATTTCAAGTTTATCAATTCTCTACATAAACAGATAATTTTCAAAAGAAAGCATGACTTTTTTAACTAAAAGAAAGTGGAATTTGCCTTACACTAAAAAAGAGGAACAACTCTTTATTTCAAGTGTATTGATATAATAGATCTCAACAATAAACCCAAGAGAAGATTAATAATCTTTAATATGTATTCTAATAAAACTCCAATGAAGAAAAATTTATGCTAGTAAAACTTAATTAGTAGAATTTTAAAACTATACCTGAATTCTGATGGTTTTATATTGCACAAACCCATTGGTATATATTTAATTATGGCTGGTCAGAGAAAATTCAGCCATAGCAACTATGAAAAAATGAGGTACCCTGAACTTTGAAGTATTTAAATTACTCAGCATATTTTCCCTTAAAATTTTTTCTCCCCTGATAATATTTAATGTAAAAGTATCAGTATTTTCATACTATTGGTTTTATGCATTTAATTGTCATATCATATAAATGGTGCCTAATTATGCAATTAAAACACAAAACAAATACCAGCATTATTTAAAATAGCCAAAAATAAAAGCAACCCAAGTGTCCAATGGATGAATGAATGAATTAGCAAAGTGTGGTATATCCATTCAATGTAACATTATTCAGCCTTAAAAAGGAAGGAAATTCTAACACATACTACAACACGGATGAAACTTGAAGACATGCTAGGTGTAATAAGCCCGTCGCAAAAGGACAAACCATGGATGATTCCACTTACATGAGACACCTACAGTAGTAAAATTCATAGAGACAGAAAGTAGAATTCTGGTTGTCAGGAGGAAAGTGGGTTATAGGGAGGTCTTGTTTAATACATGCAGAGTATCAGTTGTGGGAGATGAAAAAATTCTGGAGATGGATGGTAGGATGATGATTACACAACTAGGTTAAAAAACTTAAATGCTACAAAACTATACACTTAAAATGTTTAAATGGTAAATTTTATGTTATGTATATTTCACCACAATAAAAATATTTATATATGGTTTTTTAAAAGACGAAAAAGAAAAATAAGAGTAACAGCACTTGTGTACCTAGATATGCCAAAGGGAAACATTTCACACAAGATAGCTAGCTCAAATGCTTTTTACTATAGAATACTTATGCCTACAAAGAATAAGCACATATTTTACCACTGATCTTAACAAAGCTTAGTAGTCACAAGCAACATACTCCTTGGGTGGTTTTTATGAAGACACATAATATTTGAAAATATTAGAAAAGGGAGTTCAATATTAGTTCAGTATAATTTATGCATATGTAATTATGTTTATCACCAGTAATTATTCAATTAATATATTTCCACTGACTGTCTTTTATATGCTCATCAAGGTTGTAGTCTCCATATAACATATAAAAAAGTTATGACCAAGCAATAGTTAACTTTTTATTAAGTGCCCTATTGTATAGCAAATAACATACATTAATGTTTACTACCACCCTGGAGGATCAATGTATGCCTCTTTTCAGATGATGAAATTGAAACACAGGGAGTCAGCATCTTGCTGAGAAGACACACACACACAGTGTTTGAGAGGCCGGCCTGAATCTATACTACCAACCCATGGCCCTGTCCAAAGGTAAGTAAAAACCAACAGACCTGAAAAAGTGAAAATGTAGAGCAGTAGCAAGAAAATGTTTTAAGTAATCTATTTGCAACTAGGAATAATGCAGGGATTTTGAAAATTATCATGACAGCTAATCAAAACAGGTTAAATATATTTTATGTGTGGGTGGCAATGAAAGGCTACCCGGAGAGATGGTGGAATTTCTACCTATAGGAATCTTTAAGAATACAGCAGAAACAGAAACAACCATCTGTCTTACACAGTTTATGTACAGTATTACCTAAGGTCATTTCTTGAGGTCGTTCACCACTCAAGAGCTCTCTCTCTAGATTTCTGTTAATCATGTATACACTTTCAGTGCCTTGATTACAGCCCTACCCCAACAAAGCTGTGGTTTATCCAGTTTGTTTCTCAAGATCTCAACCAATATCTATATCTCTTTCTCTCTCTCTCTCTCTACCTAACCCTCTATTTCTCTCACACACACACACACACACACACACACACACACACACACACACTTTAGTTCTTTCCAAAGCCCAGGAAGAGAAGGGCCTGAGGACAGTGGGTCTGAACAAGATAAAGGACTATGTGGTATGCCTGTGGGGTCATGCTCATGGGGCACACGTGGACTTAATGGAGACGTTGGCAGGACAGCTGTTCATCTCCATACCTGAGGTGGTTCCCTCATCAGCAATAACACAAGCAGACGTGGGAAAGAAAACATTCAGGATCATCATCAATGAGTAGATGTAAATAAGTAATGGGAAACTGAAATCACTAGCAGACAATAAAAACCTTCCTTGAGGAATTAAAAACCCAAGGTGTCTCTACTGAAGCAAAGGATATAGAAAGTCTCTTCTTTTAATTTAACTGCCCTCCTCTTGAGATTTCAGTCAGGAGAAATACTTACTAATAATTACATAGTCTGTCTTCTTTCTTTAATGGACAAGGGGGAAGGGCCTGGCAAATGTATCTTTAGCTAGAAGGAGAAAAGGATAATCCTGTTATACCCTCTTTTAGCCTGTATTTCCCCCCATATACTTAGATCTTTCTGACCACAAAGTAAGCTCTAATATCACTGAAAGTATTTCAAAGCAAGCCAGGGAAGATGTTTATAGTGTTAAGTATATTCATAATGTTACGTTTTTCCTTTTTAAGCAACTCCGGTCAAGGGAGCATAATGCTAATCAAACTTAACGATACTTAAAGATAAGAGTCACTTGGCACTTTAGCTTCCACTGTTCCGAAACAATCCTGCTCCTTCTTCTACAAGAACGCTACAGAGCCCATGAAAGAGAAACAGACTTAAGTTGTCTGACCTCCCCTGTTATCCCTCAGGCTGTTGGGAAAAAGAAACACATACTTTGGTTTCCAATTTATCACTCTTATTTTCACAGACATAAATTACTTTTCAGGCTTTAAAACAACTGGATCTAAAAGGACACTGTAGGGTACTTAAATTCCAGTAACTGATCTCAGATGTATGAGGCAATCTAAAATCTTTATAAAGTCTTTCTCTTTCAAAGTTATCCAGAAGGGAAACTTAGAAAATATGTGTACCAAAATGCTATAGAAATAAAGTTAAAATTAATCCATTAAACATATCTTCAAAAGTCTTGGAACATGATAGATAATCAGTGAATTGATGAATCTTTTGAAGGAGTTTTCAATCACATCCTGTCTTTGCCAATCAATTAATTTTGGTTGTGATAATACTAAATATAATGTATTATCTTTATCATCAGAACAATGCAAGTGTCCAAAGTTCAATTTTGTTCACTCAAGCAGAAGAAATTTTCCTAAGAGGTTAATAAAATTCAGAAAGTTGGTTAAGCCAGACACCACTATGGACGTATGCTAGATATGAGGATACATAGACAAGAAAGTCAGAAAGTGCTTTTGAACAAGCAGAATCATGGCAAACAAAAGGCAAAGCAAAGAGAACACAGCAGAAATAAGGGGGGAAACCATGGTTTTGGCACTGATCCAGAAGAGAAACAAAAAAATGTCTATTAGGTGCACAGTCAGAGTAGGACCATTTGTCAAAAGTCTGTAGGAACAAACTCTAAGTGGCTGTCTTACATGTCTCAAGAGGCAGAACTGAACTGATGCTGTCAACTGCCAATGCTGGAACTCCAGTCGCAGGAGCTCTAATTTGACCCTCCTGAGAAAGAATCCCAATTAGAAACACATAAAGGAAGCTGGTTAGACATGGCGCTTTGGGACAAGTCTGACCTAGTGTGTCAATGTCAACTGAAACAAAAAACTAAAGGAACTTTCTCAAGTACGTTGTCTGTTCTAGATAAAAGCTAAGGACCTTTGAGACCCAGTTTTTGAAGTAGGCCTCCCCGAACTAGAATGAGGACAACTATAATATTAAAAGCTGGCTTGCTTTCTTTTTCCCCATGCCTGCTGCTGTGCTTTGTGAAAACTGAGGAGTGCCATAGAAAGCTATCTGCCATATTCTAGCAAAACTAGCTAGTTAAAAAATGTTTAATTCATAGTGGTCAAACAGCAAGCAATGAAGAGCATTCATCTGTAAGTGATTTTAAATCTGGCTTCCTATCTAAATTTGTCATCACTGACAATTCCTTTTGGAATTGCCCCAAATCTATACTATGTTGGTATTACATCAACTACAAAGCAGAGTGATCTGTTGAGATACAAAAACTAGAGCCTGGTTGGGGATTTAAGAGGGTAAGGGTATGGGGGGACAAAGGGGATAATATAGGATTTCAACTGTAAATCACAGAGAAACAAGAATAGAATGAAACAAAACAAATATTCACTCATTGCATCCAGTTTGGGTTGCCAGTGAACCACAGATCAAGAGTCTTTCTTGCACTGCAGTGAGTCCTTTAAGCTCCTAAGATTCCATGCAAAAAGTTTTGCATATGTACATTTTTTCTGTGTGTAGATACCATAGCTTTCACTAGATTCTCAAGGAGCCTATGACCCCAAAAAAAGTCAAGAGCCACTCTTCTAATTTTATATGAATTTACATGTGGATTCTAGCTACCTGTGATAAGACCTGGAGCACCTCTTTCATTTTCAACTTTAAGTTAAAAAAAAATGTACAAGCATCATAACAAACAAGACCTCGTGTAAGACCATGCACCTAGTTTTTAGCTGCTAGTCGTGTGCCTGACACATAGCTCCTGAAGCTGAAGAACTTAAAAGACGTTCCCAGGAAGGACCGAGTGACCTGAACAGAGGAGCTGTGTATTGTGCATATGCTCCATTGGTGAAGAAATTGAAACAAAAGTACACAAAATGACTTTGACTCAACAAAAATGACTGGGATTTTTAAAAATCTCGTATCTTCAAGATCAAGTCTCAATTTAAAAACATGAGTTAAGGACAACCAAAATCCAAAGAGCATACTCCAGTAAGACCATACCGATTTTCAATTAATGCAGCTTAGGAAACCATCCCTGGCAGATGACCTCCAGAGAACAGTGCAGAATCAAGCTGTTCTATAATTTAGTCGGCAAAGTAAGTTCTGGTGCTTCCTGTGGGGGTTCCCCAGTAGGTTCACCTGTACTATTTCATAACTCCTCAAGGGAACCTTGAAGACAGTATGTACAATGTGTTTGAACTTCCCTAAAGAAAGATGGCCATAAATTCAAAAGCATTTTAATTCTCTTGCCATTTTTGATATATATTCTTAGTGATAATCAGCTGAAGCCAACCAAATTTAGCCACTGCTGCAATTTTATTTTGTAATTATTTTACAATCACCAATCCTGTCTTGTGAGAACTTTGAAGGCTACTGGTAACAAGACAACTATCTAGTATATAAAAAACTACATCTTTTACAAGTACAGCTGCCTGTTCTCATCCAGGAGGAGCAGCCTGTTGGCACTGAGCACACGGCCCGCAGCACTGCTGCTGAGCACTGCGTGGAGAGCCATGCCCGACACCCAAGCACACGCGGATCAAAGGCATGCACATAACTGACATGCCTTCATCTGCAGCGCTAAAGCCTCTGAATACTTCTATATAAAATTACATGGATGTTGACAAACCACCTGTTGGACTCAAGAAAAAAATAAATTAAATGGTGCACCCCTTCCCCCTGTTTGCTCCTGTAAAATTAGTTCTTTCATTCTGTTCAATGCATATATTCTCTTTTAAATGTTTTGCAGTATCCAACCTGTGGAAAGCCATAACCTTTTTTAAAAAAAATTTTTAAGAAAAATTAGTTCGATGCTTTAGCTTATCAAAATGTTTTAAAGTTGGTTGGGGGAAGGGAAGGAGGGGCAAAGGGAACTATCCTTGTTATTCACCAATCTGTGTGCCTTCCTATGAACGGCAATATTTTAAAGTTAATTTTAAAAAAATAAAGCATTTTTTCAATAGTGCCTCCAATTCTCCCCACTGAAAGTTTCTAGGAAACACTATTAAAAATTGGCACACCGCCCTACCTAGTTTGGCTCTGTGGATAGAGTGTCAGCCTGCGAACTGAAGGATCCCGGCTTTGATTCCAGTCAAGGGCACATGCCCGGGTTGTGAGCTGGATGCTCGGTGTAGGAGGCAGCCAATCAATGAACCTCTCTCATCATTGATGTTATTATCTCTCTCTCTCTCCCTTCCTCTCTGAAATCAATAAAAATATATTTTTTAAAAAATTTGCACGCTGCTATATTACATAGCCTTTTATTCAGAATATGTTGAATATTCAACACAATGGTAATAAGGCAAGGTAAGAATAAATATAAAAGACAATCAAACAAGATGTTTATTCACTCATTAAACAAATACCTACTTAAGTACTTACAATATACTAGGAGCAAATGTGGGCCCCAGGGGTGAAAAGGAGAATGAGTCAACACCCTACTCTCATAACTATCTATAAAGGAGACAGAAATATAGGCAATTACTGGAATTAGATGTAATGAGTGGATTAATAGATGTGTGTGCATGATGTGCTTCAATGATGCAGGGAAGGCTTTATGGGGAGCAAGCTTAAGAATTCTAAAGAGAATACTCTACATTCTGATGTTCTAACACTATTTCTTAATAGGTAATATAGTCAACTTGTTCAAAATCAAAAGGAATAAATGGCTATATGGTGAGAACTTTCCTTGCCATACCTGTCCCTAATGACCTAGTTGCTTCCCTGTAAAGATCCAATGTTAACACAGGAGATTCTTATAATACACAAGTTTTGCTTCACTGATTAACAAAACTTTGCCTACCTATGCCACTTTCATGAGTCTACTGTGTTTTATTATGTACTGATGTTATTATTCACTTTATTATGTGATTAAAAGAAACTCTGTAGTTCGTTGCATTAACTAACTAGATGTGAGAAGTCCTTTCACAATGTATACATATATCAAATCATCATGGTGTACACTTTAAATATCATAATTTTATCTGTCAATTATTCCTCAATAAGGCTGAAAGAAGAAAAACCCTACTCTGTAGTAAGTGGAACAATCCATAAAAACAGATTTCCATTGTTACTAAATATCAAGTAAAAATGTTCCTGCTAAAATTTATCTTTGTACTCTAAAATACAGAAGATCATGAATAGGAACAAAATAAAAGCACATATACGATATTCTGGATGGAAACAGAAAAAGGCAAGAATATCATTTTAAAAAAGTATACTTTAGTACATAAGGCTTTAATTGAATCTGAAACTACTGTCACAGGTTCAGTTGAATGTAACACTCAAGTGGCTCTTACTACAATCTAATCAAATGTCTCCAATGCTAAGAGTGGTGATTCTGGCGATAATTTTTTAAGGAAATAAAAAGGTAATTTATACAATGAGTCAACAGAGAACTGCCAGAGGACAGGATTTTGACAGACTCCTCTGCTCCCACTGGCACTCTCAGCAGCCTCCTACTGCCCTTTGCTAGGTCTGTGCCTCCACTGCACTGGCTCCTCCTCTCAGGCTTTCTCCCAAATAACTACATTGGCTAACAGATAAGTAATTGGATAGTATGAAGCATGACATGTAGAACAGAAGAGATGATTAAAAGAGAAAGACCTATGGAAAGCATTAATTGTGAAGCAAACCATCATCAAATGGCCCCCATCTAAGTATCCTAACATAACAGACAGGGTTCTGAATTTGGGGTGGGAATGACAGAAGGTTTGGTGTATCATCAACATTGGGGATGGTTCCTACTTCTTTGGAAGTAGAGGAGTAGAATCCTCAGGCACAGAAGAAATATTCATGAACTAAGAGGATCAAAAATGCAAGTATGTGAAGCAAAATAAGCCAGTCAGAGAAAGACAAATACCATATGATCTCACTCATATGTGGAATCTAATGAACAAAATAAACTGACAAACAAAATGGAACCAGAAGCATGGATACATGGGACAGAGCCAGTGCCCCAGGGGAGAGGTGTGGGGCTGACTGCATAAAGAAGGTGAAGGGATTAGCTGAAGAACATATATGCATAACCCATGGACATGGACAATAGTTTAATGAAGGCCAAGGAAGAGGGAGGCAGGTGTGGGTAGAGGTGGGAAAAGGGGAGGTAAAGAGAGAACACCCGCAATAATGTCAACATAAAAAAATTTTAATAAAAAAATAAAATAATAAAAATAAATAAATAAGACCCAGCGTGCTTGGTACATGGTGATACTCACTAAACATTACTTCCTTCCACTCCTCTTTGCAAATTATATATTCCTGATTCTGTATGGAATCAATCAGAAGGATTAAAATATTAGGGAAGAAAATGCAAGTAAGTAGGTTTATGAGCATCTGAAATGAACAGAATAAGCTCCATAAAATAACAAGGTAATTGGAACAAAAGGATTGAAAGTAAGGTAGGAAATAAAATTGGTTATCAAAATATGAACAGAAGAAATAAATATTTCAAATGATGCACTTTCAAAGAGGTCAAAGTGTAAAGTAACAAAAATTTAATTTAATTACAAATTTTGTTATTCTAAGAGAAATTGGTTATAAAAATGTAACCAACTTCTCTTAGAGTGTGTAAATAGAAAAACCACAAAAGAAATAGTGTAAGAAAATTATGACTGCAGTCTATAAACATGAGTATCAAAATCCATGTTGCTTTTTTCTAACTTATGTTCTAATGCAAAAATTCATATTGCTCTACTTAACTTACAGTCAAGATGCATCCATGAATAATAAAGGTTGAAGAAAAATACAATCCCATAGCTCATATCAGAGCTCCCTAAAAATTGAGCCTACGTTAAAGTTGAAGAGAAGAAAAAAAATCTCTTTGGTTCATTTTTGTAATATTTGAATTAGCAAAAAGAAGTCAAACAAAAATTTTAAGATATGCTTAGATATTGTACAAACTGTTAAAGGAAAGTAAAGTTGTCTGGGAAATTTACTATAATTAACCAAAAATCCTATACAATGCCCTGACCAGTTTGGCTCAATGGATAGAGCATCAGCCTGTGGACTGAAGGGTCCCAGGTTCAATTCTGGTCAAGGGCATGTACCTTGGTTGCGGGCACATCCCCAATGGAGGGTGTGCAGGAGGCAGCTGATCGATGTCTCTCTCTCATCGATGTTTCTAACTCTCTATCCCTCTCCCTTCCTCTCTGTAAAAAATCAATAAAATATATATTTTTTAAATCCTATACAATAAAAGCATAATATGCATATCAACCTAAGAGCGGAACGACCAGTCGGCAGGGGGCAGGGCTGGCGAGCAGGTAGTGCCAGGCCAGCCAAGGCACGTGCCAGCGGGCAGAGGGAGGGGATGGCAATGGGGGGGGTGGCAGCAACCAGCGGTGGCAGTGAGGCGATTGCTGGGGGGGGGGGGGGGGGGAGAGCGGGGCCAGCCGCTCACCACCTGCACCATCCCCTGATCGGCCCTCCAGTTGACATCCCCTGAGGGCTCTCAGACTGCGAAAGAATGCAGGGGGCTGATGGATCCCCTCCACAAGTGCACAATTTTCATGCACTGGGCCTCTAGTAATAAATATTATGGCAACCTTATGTTACTCAATTTTAAGGAGAAAGAAGCCAAATTTCTTTAAATTGAAGGAGACTTTTACATAATATTTTTATATCTAAGTTTGCCCTGCTTCAGTTTATCATGGATAAACCACTACCACCTAAAGTTCTTGTGACCAACCTCTGTTCATCTGCACAATTTATCACATTTGCTCTAATTACTACAAGAGTGGTTTATTGTTGATCCAACAGAGAGTCAGTGAGCTGGAGGTCAGCAGGAAGAGTTGTGTGAACCAACCACTGACCCCAAAAGACAATCAATGACTTGTTGGCTTGAGCTGTAACTGAGGAAATAACTAAACATTCTCATTAGGATTCATGTTTTTCAAACTCACAAAATAAAGTTTTTAAATAAGCATACCCAAATTATTTTTCCACTTGCATAATCTATAATTAGCCTGTTACTTTTCATTATAATATACTAGAGGCCCGATGCACAAAATTCATGCAACAGTAGGCCTTCACAGCCACAGCGGCTGCCTGGATCCCTCCCTCAAAGCCGCGGCAGCTTCCTCAATCCTGCGGCTGCAACCCTGGCTTCATCCAGAAGGACATCTGGTCTAATTAGCATATTATGCTTTTATTATTATAGATCATATTCTCTTATAAATTTGAATATTGTTAGACTCTGGAAATTTTATACAACAATACAATAAATATTTTTAATACCTTACAAATTTCAACTTTTTTATATAGTTCAATATTCTCATCCAGGGCAATCTTGTCTCCCAGGTACATTTGACAATCTCTGGAAATATTGATTCTCACAACTGGAGATTTCTACTGGCATCCTTGGTAAAGGCCAAGGACTCTACTAACCATCCTACTATGTGCAGGATAGCCCTCCAAAACAAAGAATTACCAATAGTGTCAACATTGTTCTAGCTGATAGGAAATCAAATTAGTTCTTGTTACTGCTATGCCTTATAATCCAGTAAATAAATTATTTTTTCTTCTATGTCTCTGGATCTATATTTTGTGGAACCTCAGAGAGAAGGCAGGGGAGGGTGGGTGGGTGTGAAATGATCAACCAAAGAACTTGTATGCATATATGCATAAGCCATGGACACAGACAATAGGGTGGTGAAGGCCTAGGGTGGGGGTTGGGGATAGTCTAGAAGAGGTCAATGGGGGGGGAAAGTGGACATATGTAATACTTTCAACAAGAAAGATTTAATTTAAAAAATAATACAACAAATTATTTTTCTTTACCCCTACATACTTACATCAAATATATATTATATTGTATTACACCTACTATAGAATTACCTGGATTGATTGTTTAAATATAAGCTTCCTGAACCCTTGACTCTGAATCTCAATTGTTGGAGAAATGATGAGGGCATTTACATCTCTATCTAGACCTACTGCTTTTCCTGGATTCAAAATTTTGAAAGTAAAAAATTTTCTTTCTTTTATATAACAAAGTATTTCTTTTCCCACACTTAAATTCTAGAAGTTATGGTCTGTTTCCTTAAATAATTCAGAAAAAAAATCCAGATACAATATTCTAGTTACAACAATAACATTAATCATTTAAAGTTACACTGACGCTGGAAAAGATGTTGGAGTTCATTTATAAAAATCTCTAATTTTGTTTGATAGTTTATTTTGTTCATTAAATTTCACATACACATGAAATCGCATGGTATCTGTGTTTCTCTGACTGGCTTATTTCACTTAGCATAATACTCTACAGGTCCATCCTTGCTGTCTCAAAAGGTAAGATTTCCTCCTTTTTTATGGCTGAGAAATATTCTATTGTGTAAATACACCACACCTTTTTTATCCACTCATCTACTGATGGACACTTGGGCTGTTTCCAAATCTTGGCTACTGTAAATCATGCTGCAATGAACATAGGGGTGCATGTCTTCTTCTGAATTAGTGTTTCAGGTTTCTTCAGACATATTCCCAGATGTGGAATCACTAAGTCATAAGGCAGGTCCATTTTTAATTTTTGGAGGTAATTCTATACTGCTTTCCACAGTGGCTGCACTAATTTGCATTCCCACCAACAGTGCACCAGGGTTCCCTTTTCTTCACATCCTCACCTAACACTTGTCGCTTAATTGATGACTAGAGGCCCAGTGCATGAAATTCGTGCAAGGGCCTTGGCTCCTGCTGATGCAGCAGACGGGGGCCTCTGCTGCCTTTGCCTCATCCCCCACCCACCACAGCTTTGTCTGAAAGAAAGGATGTCTGGTCTAATTAGCATATTAGGCTTTTTTTGTCATAGCCTAGAGACCTGGTGCACAAAATTCTTGCACTCAGGGCAGGGGAGTCCTTCAGCCAGGCCTGTGCTCTCTCCCAGTCCAGGAGCCCTCAGGGGATATCCAACTGATGGCTTAAACCCGCACCCCACGGGGCTCCCACCGCTGCCGCTGCGCTCACCAGTCGTGAGCCTGGCTGTTGGCTGAATGGCACTCCACCTGTCATAGCAACTGGTCAACCAGTCGACTGTCTGCCCCCTGGTGGTCAGTGCACGTCAAAGCGAGCAGTTGAGTGGCCTTAGCATATCATTAGCATATTATGCTTTGATTGGTTGAACGGCCAACTGGACAACCAGACACTTAGCATATTAGGCTTTTATTATATAGGACTAGAGGCCTGATGCACGAAGATTCCTGCAAGAATGGGCCTTCCTTCCCCTGGCTGCCAGCACCACCTTAGCTCTGGCCGGAGCCACCTTTCCGCCTTCGTTCCGGACCGGAGCTGCCTTTCTGCCTTCCCATGCTGCCCAGAGGCCCAGAGCAGCTGGGGCGGTGCAGAACGCCTGCATCATCGCCATGGCGATGACACAAGCGTCCCTCCCTGCCCCCAGCTGCTCAGCACCTGTATATGCAAATTAACCTGTCATCTTTGCTGGGTTAATTTGCATAATCACTCCTGATTGGCTGGTGGGTGTCACGAAGGTATGGTCAATTTGCATCATTCTCTTTTATTAGTGTAGATAGCCATTCTAACAGACATGGTATAATATCATGTGGTTTTAATTTGCATTTCTCTGATGATTAGTGACACTGACCATCTTTTCATGTCCACTGGCCATCTACATGTCCTCTATTGAGAAGTATCTATTCATGTCCTTTGCCCATTTTTTAATTAGTTGGGTGTTTGGAGGTTTGCGTGGGTGGGGGGAGGAGTTTGGTGTTGAGTTGTATAAGTTCTTTATATATTTTGGGAATTCACCCCTTACCAGATGTATTATTGGCAAATATGTTCTTCCATTCAGCGGGTTGTCCTTTCATTTTGCTGATAGTTTACTTTGCTGTGCAAAAATTTTTTAGTTTGATATAGTACCATTTGTTTATTTTTTCTTTTGTTCCTTTTGCCCCAGGAAATATGTCAGAAAAATATTGCTATGATAAATGTCTGAGATTTTACTGCCTATCTTTTCTTCTAGGATTTTTATGGTTTTGAGTCCAACATTTAAATCTTCAATTCATTTTGAGTTTATTCTTGTGTATGGTATAAGAAGGTGATCTAGTTTCACTTTTTTGCATGTCCCAACAGCAAATACTAAACAAACTACCTTTAGCCCATTGTATGTTCTTGCCTCCTTTGTCAAATATTAATTGATTATTAAGGCATGGTTTTATTTCTAGGCTCTCTATTCTGTTCCATTAATGCATACCAGTCATTTTCAACCCTTTTCATCTCATGGCACACATAAACTAATTACTAAAATTCTGTGGCACACACAAAAATATATTTTTTGCCAATCTGACAAAAAAATAGGTGTACTCTGGATTCATTCACACTGGATAGTATTGTTGCATTGGCCATTGTCATTTATCTATTTCACAATCTAATAATCACTAACTAAATATATTTTTAAAATTTTTCCAGCACACCGGTTGAAAATTGCTGATCTGTTTCTATGTCACTACCACGCTGTTTTTATTACTATGGCATTGTAGCATAGTTTGATATTAGGTAATGTGATTCTCTAACTTTGTTTTTTCTCAAGATTGCTGTGGCTATTCTGGGTCTTTCATGGTTCTATATAAATTTTTGGAGTATGTGTTTTAGTTTTGTGAAATTAGTATCTTGATAGGAATTGCGTTGAATCCATAGATTACTTAGGGTAGTATGGACATTTTAAAAATGTTAATTCTTTCTACCCACGAACACAATATATACCTCCGCTTATTTGTATCTTCTTCAATTTCTTTACTCAATGTCTTACAATTTTCTGAGTGCATGGTCTTTTACAATTTTGGTTAAATGTATTCCTAGGTGTGTGTCTTTTGATGCAATTATAAATGGGATTGTTTTCTTAGTTTCCCTTTCTGATAGTTCAACATTGTGTATATAAATGCAACTGACTTCTGAATATTCATTTTGTATCCTGTTACTTTGCTAAATTCATTCGTCAGTTCTAGGTGATTTTTGTGGAATCTTTAGAATTCTCTGTATACAGTATCATGTCATCTGCAAATAATAAGTTTTACTTCTTCCTTTCCAATTTGGTTTACTTTTCTTTTTTTCATCTTGTCTGATTGCTGTGGCTAGGACTTCCAGTACTATGTTGAATAAAAGTGGTGAAAGTGGACATTCCTGACTTGTTCCTGATCTTAAGAGAAATGCTTGTAATTTTTGCCCATTGAGTATGATGTTGGCTGTGGATTTGACAAATATAGCCTTCATTGTGTTGAAGTATGTTCCCTCTATTTCCGCTTTGCTGAAAGTTTTTATCATAAATGGGTGCTGGATTTTATCAAATACCTTTTATGCATCTATTGATATGATCATGTGATTTTTATCCTTTCTTTTGTTTATGTGGTGTATCACATTTATTGATTTGTGGATGTTGTACCAACCTTGCATCCCAGGAATCAATCCTACTTGATCACAGTGTATAATTTTTTAAATGTATTGCTGGATCCAAATTGCTAATGTTTTATTTTAAGATATTTTTATTGATTTCTGAGAAGAAGGGAGAGAGAGAGAGAGATAGAAACATCAATGATGAGAGAGAATTACTGATCGGCTGCCTCCTCCACAACCCCACTGGGGACTGAGCCCGCAACCCAGGCATTTGTCCTCAACCGGAATCGAACCTGGGACTCTTCAGTCCGCAGGCCATTGGCTCTATCCAAACCAGCTAGGGCCAAATAGCTACTGTTTTATTGAGTGTGATAGCATTCATGTTCATCAGAGACATTGACCTATAATTTTTTTCTGTGTAGTATCCTTATCAATGAGAGAAAAACACATTGACTGGCTGCTTCCTGCATGCTGCCCCCTCCCCCATCTCCCATCACTGAGACTGAGTCCACAACCTGGGCATGTGCCCTGACCTGGAGTAGAACTGGTAACTTCCTGGTTTATGGATCAATGCTCAACCACTGAGCAAAACCGGCTCGCCTATTTTTTTTTTCCCTGTAAGCCTGTGATGCTATGAATTTCCCTTTTAGAACTGCTTTCACTGTGCCCTATAGATTTGGAGTTGTTGTGTTCTCATTTTCATTTGTTTCAAGGTATCTTTTGATTTCTTCCTTGCTCTCATTGTTAATGCATTCACTGTTCAGTAACATTTATTTAGCCTCCATGTCTGTGTTTTTTAAGGGTTTTTTCTTGTGATTGATTTCTAATTTCATAATATTATAGTCAGAGAAGATGCCTGATATGATTTCAATCTTCTTAAATTTATTAAAACTTGTTTTGTGTCTAACATGTGGTCTGTTCTAAAAAAAAAAAAAAATGTTCCATGCACACTTGAAAATAATATATAGTTTACTGGGGTGAAATGCTGTGAAGATATCATCTGATCTAATTTGTCACTTAAGGCCACTGTTTCCTCGTTGAGATACTATCTGGAAGACTTATCCATTGATGTCAATAGGAAGTTAAAATCCCCTACTATAATTGTATTACTATCAATATCTCCCTTTATGTCCATCAATATTTGATTTACATATTTAGGTGCTCCTATGTTGGTTGCATAAATGTTTACAAGGGTGATATCCTCTTTGGATTGATCCCTTTAGCATTATTTAATGTCCTTCTTTGTCTCTAATTATGGCCTTTGTTTTGAAGTCTAGTTTGTTTGATATAAGTATTGCTAACCCAGATTTTTTTTTCCCTTTCCATTTGCATGAAATATCTCTTTCCATCCCTTTACTTTCAGTCTGTGCATGTCTTTGGTTGTACAGTGTGTCTCCTGTAGACAGCATATATACGGGTCTTGTTTCCTTATCCATTCTGCTACGCTATGTCTTTTTTTTTAATCCTCACCCTATGCTTCTCAGGGAAATCCCCCCTTGACTCCAAACTGAGATATCCCTCTGGAATCTCAGATGCCACTCATGGGAGTGGGGCCAGCGCTTTTCGCATCACCATCCTTCCTACCAGTCTTGCCGTGGCTTCTTCTATAAATCCTTCGTTATAAGACTTCTCTTCGGCTAGTGTTCAGTTGGCTATTCAGGTTGTAATTCCATTTTGGTTCTGGGAGGAGGTAAGTGTAACATCCACCTACTCCACCCCATCTTGGATCCACTATATTCCCATTCATCTTGAAAGTGAGGCAGGATAGTAAGAAACTAGGAAATTCCCTGGCAAGTGGAATAAGGAAACTGAGACAAATGGCTGAACCAAACTGCTGCAATAGCAAACAGTTGGAATAGCTGATCAATAACAGCCAGCTAATCCTCCCTAACCAAAGATACCTAAGAGCAGATGGAGGAAACTGAGCAAAACTCTCTCATCTTATAGATGAGAAAATTAAGATGAGAAGTGTCTGAGTTCACAGAACCATTTAGTGACCTAGTCAGGGATCTTGTGTTAACTAGTATGAAGTATGAAGAAGTGATTTCCTGCAAATCTCAGACAACAGGTAACATTTAGTGAATCTTTTCTCTGTGGGGCCCTGAAATTTCCTGAGTGGTCTCTGTCAGTTATTCCAACACTTTCATTCAAGACTCTGCTTTCTGCATTATGGGGCCAGGAAAACAATGTTGAATAAAGAACTTTGAGAGAGACCTGAGAACATTTTTAAGTTAATACAGAATGCAGCTCAAATTAGTGTAATATAGTAGGGTTGACATAAATACAGAAACCTGAAGATATAACAGGGGGAAAGTATAACAGAAAAGGCTTCCTGTAGAAAGTGAGTTTTTAATCAGAATTTAAAGGAGGAAAACTTAATTAGGAAGAGGTTGAGAGAGCATTGTTATTGAAGAACATGCAGGCAAAAGCCAAAAATAGAAATTAGCCTATCAAATTCAGAGGACTGCAGATAATTTAAAGCTTCTGAGGCACAGGGACCATACTGGGGAATAATCAGAAATTTGTTGAGATTAGCGAGGCAATGCAGAGAAAGGGAAAGAATTAGTAAAAGTCTCTAAGTGCCAAGTATGGATTCTCAGAACACCTGCAATTACTATACATCCTTCTGTTTTGTTTTCTACATGGCACTATTGCCCTCTGAAATTATCATATTTATTTGTCTACCTGACTTTTGTTGGTCTCCCCAAATGCAATGTAAATTCAGCACACTGGGAGTTTGGATTGCAATGAGGAATGTCTAGAGTCAAGGCAACCACTTTAAAATGAGTTGGACTAGTACACAGCTATAGAAATCAGAATGGGAATGGCTAAAAAGAATTAGATGGAAAGAATAAACATTTACTGGGCTCAGTTTACGTGGCCTGCCCCCACCCCCATTTGGACATTGCTTTCTGGCCAGAGCAGCCTCAGTAGCAGCAATTCCTGAGGAGTTGGAGCCAGACCACTACTACAGCAGCCGATGACCCACCCAAGATATAGGAGACGCTGTCTGAGACACTGACTGGACTAGACTTGTGGGGAACTGGAGTTTTGGCAGCTGCTTGGAGATGCAAGTGACACAATCTGAAAGGTCAGAGGAGTTAATAACCTCCTCTCTGGGATGGGGAAGAGGTGAACTTTGACTCATAGGAATTTTGACTAATTTTAACAGGAGAGAGCGGGTACATAAATTCTTCTCTTTTCCTTTCCCCCGGAGACTATTCTGACATGCAGTAGTTCATATGTCGTCTCTAGTGATGTCCTATGAGACTGAGCAACACTTGGGGAGCTTGTTATAAAGCTGTAGCCGGGTTGGAAGTGCACTGCCTATATTTATTCACACCTATCTTCCATTCTCCCCGCCTTGCTCCTCTTCCCCCTCGCTTCTGCTTCCCTGGCTTTGCACTTCCCAATAAAGTGCTGGCATGTAAGTTTCTCACTCAGGTTCTGTTTCCTGGGCATCCCATGCTAAGGTAAAAGCTATCCTACCTAGTAAATGAAATGCAACCCAAGCACTTGGCTGTATCTGTATTTGTGAGCAAATCCAGCAAGATTTAGAGATGTGTACGATGTTATTAAGTTGGTGGCATGGACTTTAAGTTGCCAGTTCATCAGCCCCAAAATTTTTCCACCAAAAATTGTTCTGGCCTCTGCTGCACCCATGTAGCAATCAATCCTCTAGAGCAGGGGTTCTCAACCTTCTGGCCCTTTAAATACAGTTCCTCATGTTGTGACCCAACCATAAAATTATTTTCGTTGCTACTTTATAACTGTAATGTTGCTACTGTTATGAATCGTAATGTAAATATCTGATATGCAGGATGGTCTCAGGCGACCCCTGTGAAAGGGTCGTTCGACTGCCAAAGGGGTCACGCACGACCCACAGGTTCAGAACTGCTGCTCTAGAGTTTTATTTCGTATGACTAGAGAATAGGCAAGATTGGATATGAAGGAACCGAGGGTGAAAGAGAGGTGGGCTAGCAACATACAGAAGAGAAGCAATGGGGAAATTGAAGCAGACTAATTGCAGAAGATCAACCATTTCCCCTCAGCAGGAAATTCTGCTACAAGAGTTGCACAGGAGCCTTTGAAAGCTTAGATGCCTAAATGGCTAAAGGTGTTTTCTGATGAATGAGGCTTTACTTCTTTGGCAGGTAACGAAGTCTGACTTCGGGAACAAGAACACCTGGAAGCCAGCTCAGCTCTTAAACTGCTCCAAATTCCTCATATCGGGTTCATTATGGGAAGCCACCTGTGTCTCTGCTCATCAAATCCTGCCAGTTTCTGGTTCTGATCTATTGCAATACACCAGAGTCATTTCTAATTATAGAAGTAAAATAAATAATTCATGGGGATTTCCTGACCCTTCAGCTTAGAGCCCATGTGAAACTGGTCTATGTTGATGATCACAGAATTGCAAATTGCTTCAACACTTCTGCTAAGTAATTACCTAATCCAAGTATAAAACCTAAGTAATAGAGATTAACAAGTGGCATGGCTCAATTTTAATTGTGAAAATTATGAAGTCGAGATGTTTTCTCAGGACATGTTTGTAGGAGAGAATGCTCTGTATTCAGTAAACTGTTTCCTTTTTCTTGGGCACACAAAGGAATGTGGGCAGAAGTAAGGCGGATAACTTGGAGCCCTCTATGCAAATCCTCTGTGATTTTTCTCTTTTCTTATCCATTGTTGATAAGAAAGGAAGACAAGGCCCTGAAGGGATGTTAGCTCAGAAACGCAATGAAAGGATCCTTCATCCCCGAATGACTGCTTAAGCGGAGACAACCCTTTCACCCACACCTCCATGCTCACACTGGATGTTACCGCAACAGGAAATACACATTTTTTATATTAGGAGACTGGATTTGGGGGGATTGCTGGTTAAAACAGTGAGCCTACCCAGACTAGTGCAATACAACTTCAGATTCATAATTCAAACTAGGTTAACAACATTCATTTCATCATTTATTTAACAGGATTATTCACCTCATTTGTTTACTATTCAACAGGTCTTTAGGGATCGTCTTTTAGTGAATGGATCAGACTAAATAAAGTTATGCAAATCAGTTTCTCTGAATGGTTCTAAGTTGTATGAATAATTTGTGTTCCATTAAATATTTTAACATTCCACAACATTTTACTTATGACAATAATTAGCAATATGAAATGGTCATCCCAGTCTCTAGCTGAATAATCACAATTACATCTAGTCTGATATGCCAGCATCTTCCTGCTTGTTAATAATTTCCTTATTAATAAGCCTGGCTAGATAGCTCAGAGAAATACAATCCCTGAACCATCTAGCTTCCCTTCATTCTATAGTTTAAATTCCATACCTGAACACAGAAAGCCATCTTTCACATGTTTGCAACAAGGCATTACCTCCAAACAGAAAAACAACATGTGTTGGTATGTTGATATGATGACAGTCATGTAACACCATAGAACAATGATGTATATTCCCTGAGTTAACAACAACAAAAAAGAATTCAAGTATATATATCAACCTAAGTTTAGGCTTTAACTTCAATAGTTAATAAACAAGACCAGGCAATTTTAAATTTTTTTAAATAAAGTTTTATAACTTTCAAGCAGAATATGTGAAGTGGTCACAAAGTCCCTATGCATTAGGTTGAGGAAGAAAACATTTCTCAACTCTAACAACAGTCAAGACCCAAAATCAGTTATTGGGGTCGTCTCAATTTCCAAACATCAACATGAAAAAAAGGAAACCAAGAAAATGTGGAGAAAACTTACAACTAGTGTATACATGTAAACTTTAAGGATCTTTAAAGGGAATTGTGGACCCTCTACATTGTTTTAAAAAAAACAAAACAAAAAAACCCCACCAAGATTAGTAGTCATGATGGTGTAAACAATGGGGGAAAATTATAATTCACATTAAGTTTATGATATTTCCATGACATTAGGAACTTTTCAAATAAGTTAAATATAATGTAAATGCTGTGCTAACATAGGGTTTGTTTCCAGAAGAGGGCTTGTACATACATAAACAGGTGTTCAATGTAATGTTTCCTGAGCTAAGGCATCTTCAGCATCAGAAAGCACCTGGAATTTCCACATTAAAATTTCTGATTTATGGAGCCTTTGCTTTACAAAGTGGACATTTTTTTAGGTTGGATTTCCATTTTTACTTTTTTTAAAATTTGCACAAAGAATAAAATTAGTTCAAATTTTCTATGTAATAAGAGCCATACGTATAATACCTGAATTTCAAATCAGTGCAGTCCATAGCAATGCCAGTTATCTATGAGTATGTGAGTGTGTATTTTTAGTTACAATTCATAAGATGAGCTTAAGGTATTCAGTGGCATATTCCAGATTCCCCACTGAACAACAAATGTATCTCACTTGACATGTCTGTTAGATCAATTATTCCAACCTCCTTCTTTCTATTACTGCTTATGCTTAAAAAACCTTAAAGCTTTCTTTTGAATATAGCTGGAATTCATTAGCTCCTCTCTGCCAATCTAACTATTATCCTGTCACTTTTCTTCTTTCCCTTTATGTCCTCAACCTAATAAGTGACATTTTCCTGCTTTTTTTTTTTTTTTGGTTGGGAATTCCACTGAATCAGCTTTCCAGCAAACCTGGTGTGTAGAATTATTACTTTTGGCTAATAAATAAAAACAATTAAGCTAATCTTCTACTGGTGCAGTGATCACTGTTTATCTGGGTTCTGCATTCAGAGTTGGAACAGGTGCTATTTCATCCCAGGGCCTAAATATCAAAATATTTGTGAATTGAGCTTTGCACTCTACTGAGCTATGTCAATTCATGTTTCACAGTGAACACATTTACAACAAAAAGATTTTCTGGCACTGTGAGAACACGAGCCTTAGTAAGATTCTAAATGTTGCCCTTTTCCATTGCTTTGTCTCTGGAAAGTAATGCCAAATAATGCACTCGCTTGGATGTGAGTCAACTATGCAAATTATAGCTTGTGACTAATGGCTTTGTTTAGAAGTCTGAATTCCTTTCTTTTTATTGCTGGGTGATATGAGAAATTTCTACTGGATCTGTTATATCTGACAATTTTCTTTTATTCTATTTAGTGGCTGGAAAACCTGCAAAAATAAAGTTATTTGTAAGTGGTAAAAAAAATTTCATGTAAATAATGGACCTCTCAAATTAGAAAATTAATTAAATTTCTAGAAAATGGATATGCTCAATGAGGTATTTGTTAATAACACATATGCTCTTCCTAAATTTTATAAAATGGAAGGAAAATGAGAACTTTGCCCAGTTAGGCATAAGTTTGTAAGGGGGAGAAAAAACCCATAGAAATTTGTATAACATCTTAAGTAGGTTTAAATAATCCTTGAAATTGAACCAGAAGTACATTTTATAAAACTCATCTTTCCCTCTCTAGAGTCCCATTCAGGATAACATGTGTGCAAATCCTAGGCAATATACGGCTGCAAAGTGAGGCTGGGGACACATCAAGAATTGAGCCAAGTTCTTTCTGAATTATGCCCCATAAGTCCTTTATATCTTCAATCACTAATTTTACCTATAAAATAAAGTCTTTCTGTCTGTGGCTTACTGAAAGGATGAAGAAAAATTTGAGAACATGTAAGAAAAATAAATATCTGGGGGGTGGAGGGGTGGGAAGAGGTTAACCAAAGAACTTATATACCCATGGCCACAGACAATAGTGTGGTAAATAGGTGAGGCAGGGTGGGAACAGGTGGAGGGGGACAATGGGGGGATCAACAGGGAGGTGGGGGGCATATGTAATATTCTCAACAATAAATATAATAAATAAATAAATAAACAAACAAACAAATAAATAGATATTGTGCCAGCCACTATTCTTAAAATGTATCATTATAATGTTGTTTACCTCTTAAGAATAGTGTCAGTATTACATTTGCAACTGTAATTGAAGTGATGAGATTTTACTCTGTTCTGTGTTATTTAAGGCCAGCTTCCCTTCTTTTCTCTCTCCCTCCCAAATTTCCCTTCCTTTTCTAAATTTTTTTAGACATATTTATTGTGCCTTAGTTTGGGGTTGGGCACTGTGTCAAACTCTGAATAGTACCCATCAACAAGATGGACGTAGTTTCTGACAGTTTAGTAAAAGAGACCATCGTTGATTAGGTAAAAGTAAAGGGAAAAAAAGTTACAGGTATTATGAAATAAGTAACAGAAGAAGATCATCTGTAGTGACACAACAACTTATCAAGGTAGATGAGGGTAGGAGGTTGACTGAGTAATGATTTCTGGAACTAGAGAAACAATTTAGACAAAGTTGTTCATCCTGGCCTCCATTCATATATATCTTTAATTCATTAAAGCAGTAAGTTTGGGCAGAGAGAGATTGCATAACAGTAACTAGCTGAGCTTTTAGGGTGCCATTTCTGAGGATCCTAAGAAAGGATGATGCACTTAGAAATGAGAATTCAACTCTCCCATAATGGCTCATTGTTTCTTCTGAAGGAGGTTCTGCGTCTTGATGAAAAAATTAAATGAATTACAACAGTCCCTTTGGTAGATTGTTTTCAAGACGTGAAAGTTCAGTGGTATCCCTGTGAACCCTTCCTCTACATTCTTGCTTTCTGTACTGACTTTAAAATGCTGAAGATTTTAAGTCATTTACTACAGCAGCCTCACTCTCACGGACTGAAGAAATACTACCAAATAAATATATGAGATCAAAAGCAAGTACCAGCAAGAGAGTGGGAGTTTTTGCTAGTTCACTTTGGAAATGCACCATATTTTTTTGCCTTACAGCTTCTCCATAAGTTACGGTTCTTTCTTTCACTTACCATTAAGAAAAGGGAATTATATCATGCCAATGCATTTTACATGCAAACATATACATAAGCAATGCTCAGTCATAAAAGATTCACAAGTTTATATGATTATTTATAGTATATCCTTTTTACTAAACTCAAAATATACCTATGAAGTTCCAGTTCCTGTTGACATATATGACTTTCAGGCCTGTTATATATCATGGTAAAGTCTCCTTGCAGGGGATGCTTTTAGTGCTGTGCCAAAAGTTTAATCTGGAACCAGACAAAACTAAACCAAGCTGAGATTCAAACCACTACAAAATTTGACTTAGAAAGTATCACAAGCTTATAAAACAAACAAAGAGAGAATCAAATATTCTTAACTACCCCAGAGAGAATCAAATATTCTTAACTAAATTTCTGAAAATCTCCTTATAATCTCTTGATGAAAATTCACTGGGATGTCCAAAGTTGCCCTTCCTCAACCCCACATCTACTACTGCCTGGCCTCTCTCTTGGCATCTCTCACCGGCTCTATTGCATGTGTCTCGAGTCTACTCTCCCCATCTTCTCTCTCTTCCACACTGTTCTGAAAATTACCTTGCTAAAAGTCTGCTAATGCCATGTCCCTGTTTAAAAGCCTCCACATACTCCCCACTCTCTATATTTAATTCTTTAACTTGGCATAAATGTCCCTATGCAAATTTACTCCTGAGCTACCTCTCCAGCCTCAGCTGCTCTTCCACTCCATTCACTCAGTGTGTCCAGCCACAGGCAATACCTCACTTTTGCCCCTATGTGCTCCTTAGTGACTCCTGTCCTGTATATACTGTCTACTTTGCTTACAATTTTCTTGCCTTCCATTTATGCTTGGGAACCTTTCTAACCCAGCCTTCTCTAAATTTAGCCAGGAATGCTTGGCAACATTGTCACAGTAATTTGTTCACCTCTGTTTAGACACTGACTTACTTTGGTCTATGCTCCCTTCTTCAGTTACTGTAGTCTTCAAACTCTTTGGGGGCAAAGACTATGTCTTGATTATCTTCATGGGTGTACATATATATCTAGATCTCTATAGCTATCTATCACCTATCTGATGCTTATTACAAATACTCAATGACAGCTGAATAAATGAATTTTCAAAATGCATATTTAGACTGAGTTGAACCATTTTGTTTAAGTTGATCAGACTCCATCCATTATAGCTCTAGATTTTTTAATTAAGACTAATTGGTCCAAATTAATCTATATAACAATTTATTTCTATCATAATATAATGAAGTATACTTTTCCTGCAAGTAATTTATTTAAATTTATATATAAAAATTTAACTAAAGTCATAAAAATATTTGTTTTCTTTCCAAAAGGACAAGGAATAAAAGAGACAAATCTATATTTTATATTTTCTTATTACATAGCATGTCTCTTTGCAACATCTATAATAATAAAAGAGTAATATGCTAATTAGACCAGACATCTTTCAGACATCCTTCCTGACGAAGCCGGGGCCTGAGGAAAGCCGGCCTGGGTCCCGGGTGCCTGCCAGCGGCTGGAGGAGGGAAGCCTAGGTCCCGGAAGCCGGAGGGAAGCCGGTGCCAGCAGCCCAGGTCCCGAGTGCCAGAGGGAAGCTGGTGCTGGCAGTCGAGGGAAGGAAGGCCTACTCTTGCATGAATTTTTATACATCGGGCCTCTAGCATCATTATATTAATATTGTCTAATCAACCACAAGAGTTACATAATTCAAAATTTAAAATTCTATGACTTATTTGAAAAATGTTATTTCATATATTGATGTATATATAATTAATTAACACAATAGATGAATTAACCTCCACATTAAATGTACAAATCAATAAATGTTAAAATCAATGACATGGAATTTCTAACTATAATATTAGTTCAAAAGGAAAAAATATGTCAGAACTAATCTGAACTGAGGGTTAACTCCATAAATTTTATTAATTAACATTTTATTTTCCATAAGAAAATAATTCAAGTAAGAAAAAAATTAAACAATATCTAAATATCTTTCCTGATATTTTATTTATTAGGGACAAGAGACAATTCCCTAATAGGAAAGATGAAAATTACAGATAAAATTTTGTTCATACACTAAAGAGAGTAGTTCTTGAAATAGGAAATCCATACCAGGTCCTGCTAAAGACATTCTAGGATAAACAGCTTTCACAAGTTCTTAAGTTTCATTCAAGTACAGAGCTGAATGTACTACAGTTCAACGTAGGCTACGCAATTCACTCACATCCAGGGAGAGCTCTTGCTGTTTCCAGGGGCTGAGGAAAGGGGAAATGGGTGATGGTGGTCAAAGTGTACAAAGTTTCAGTTATGCAAGATGAGTAATTTCTGGAGGTCTAATGTACAGCATGGTGACAATAGTTAACAATACTGTTATATACTTGTAATTTGCTAAGAGGATACATAACAAAATGATAATTATGCAGAAAAAAACAAATAGTTTCCCTTTGAGGGATTAGAATCTGGCATAACAGCTCCAGAAATTTAAGGCCTGATAAGGCCTTCACCTAACCACCAGCTCTGGAAGCCTGAGACTATGTAGAAGCAATTTGCTTACTGACTTCACTGAGAACATTCTCTGGTGCTTAAAACCTCCCTTTGCTTTCTCCCTCCACCCACTGTTCAGCAAATATTTGTGTGCAAGGCACTGTGCTAAGGAATACGTATAAAACAGTAAACTATACTACAATTATGACCTTGGCCCTCATAAAGTTCATAGTCTAACAGGGGAAACCTATTTAAGCAAGCAAATAGAATATAATGTGGTAGAAAAAGGAAGAACAAGGCACTTGGCAAGGTCACAATCCAAAGGGGTAGGAGTAGAGACAGGACAGGCATCCCTGAGGCAGTGATGACTATGTTGGACCTGCAGATAAATTTAATTGATTTAAACCTTTCTGTAAATCCATGTCCTGACCACAATCTGATCCTTCTTGCCTCCTGCCTGTAAGACCATAATCCATCTTGATTATAATCCATCTTGATTATACCATTTTGCCACAAAATACTCAACTAATGACTGGACTCTTTTTTATTCTACTAGGACACTAAAATCCAGACTCCCTCTCTGAGGCCAAAATTCGAAAATTTCTTTAATGCAATTCAGTTGAGTAAACAGGATCCTACGATCTTGTGAGGCTGAGAGTAGTAATACAATGTTTTGTGGGCTTTTACACCAGCCATTCCTCCTCCTGTGAAGCCCTCACTGTAGCTAAGTTGAATAGGAAAATAAATCAAATTTGCATCATGGAAAGATCACTACCAGGTGGGTAAACAGAAAATATGATTGACTGGCCAACAATCTGCAAATAGAATATATTACGCAAATACGTAAAATGTTACACTTAAGCATTTAAGACACCTTAGGGTAGATGAACATTCTATCTAATAGCTTTCAATGTGGAAAAGTTTGATCTTTAAGAAGGTACTGCTAGAAGTTGCTGGGGCTCTTAAAATTGAACGTGGTAAAAACCATGCAGTGAGATATAAATATTTTTTAACATATTAGATGTCCTTCACTTAGCGTTCTACCTAATATATTATGGGAAGTATTATTTTGAGTGTATTAATAAGTTGCATTAAATAAGTATATAATTTTACTGCATGTGACAGCATGTAGTCACACTCTTTCTTAGTAAGAAATTTAAAGGGATAGCTTCTCCATGAGCTTCTCTATGAGCATTTCTTCCCTCTGAGCCACCGAATGGCAAAAATACCAACATAAAACCAATTCCGTTACAGAAACTCTCACAGAGCAAGAACTCAGTTTTGTTACAAAATATGTCATAATTGCAGTAAAATATACCACCCATAAACTCAAAAATATAATTAATGACAGATATAATTCTTATATCTTCAGTATTGCTGTATTTTCTAATTTTATAAGTATTAAAAGCTAAATGCTGAGAGGTGTAGTAGAACATGCAAAATATAACCTTTAAATTCTAAATTCTGTCTATAGACTAAAAGTAAAAATTTACCCCCTTCTGAGTTTCTGGTGTTTATGCATAATGAATATATCTCTATACCTTAAAACATTAAAAGCTGTGAATCACACTGGGCTGGTGTTGTTCAGTGGTTGAGCGCCAACCTATGTACCAGGAGGTCATGATTCAATTCTGTGTCAGGGCACATGCCCAGGTTGCAGGCTTGATCCCCACTAGGGGGCATGTAGGAGGAGCCGATCAATGATTCGCTCTCAACATTTGATGTTTCTATCTCTCTCACCCTCTCTCTTACTCTCTGAAATCAATAAAAAATATATTTTTTAAAAAAAGATGTGAATCACAAGTAACAAGTGTGGTACAGGGCAAAAATTAAGGCCCAATTGTATGTGTTGCCTTGACATCTGGTGAAACCAGGAGGGCTAGGAATAGCCTAATTACAGGTGCCCCTCTCCACTCTACTCCCACAGATAAAGTCCCTTTCCAAACCAAGCTTTTTATCAAGGGGACCAGGTGCCATTCCTGCTTATCCCTGAGCAGTGGGTTTCAGTTCCCTGCCAATCCACAGAATTTCATCCTCCCATGGGAAGCAGGGGCACTCCATCCTCTTGATACTGCGAAGCCTGCCTCTCACAGCCTTTAGTTACACAACCTCTCTGTGGCCCTGCATAGCATGTGGTGTCCTCCTCCTCCAGCTATGAGAGTATGTGACTAGTAAACTGCTGTTGATTTCATCTGTCCAGTGTCAGGTGTTGTGTGTTCAGCCATCCCTATCACTCTAGGATAGGAATCTTTCCTTCACCAGTGAGGTAAAAAGGAGGCAATTAAAACATCAACCTCATTGTTCTAATGAAAAAACAAAGACTTATCTTTCACTCATACACACCATCATTTTAGTGTTAAGCTCTATTGCCAGAAAAGAATATGGAAACTCCAGGGGCTTCTATTCATGGTCAAAGACATGAAAAATGATAGCAAGTGTCTAGTGTTACAAAGCAAATAGTTTGTACCAAATCCAAATCTGGTTTTTCATGCAGCTAATATATTTTAATTTGAAATTTACCACTCAATAACTAGTCTTGAAGTAATCATTATTAACCAACTTTAACTAGTTTATATTAGTTTAAGTTTAGGAGAATCCTGTCTAACTGAACCTGAAGATTGGTGAACTATACAGCATTTCAGTAAGAGTTCTTTATACAAAATACACAATTGAGATTATAGCTTAAGAACATGTGACTTTTTTTCTCCTCATACTTTTTAAGATTAAATAATTTCCTTACTGGTACATAAAGTCAACCAACCCACATATTTAGGAAACAGGAGGTTTTATATATTCATTGATCCCAATATATTAACTTTTTTCAAAAAATTAGCCTCAATTTTTCTGAGAGTAAAATACTTCAATATCTATTGAACTTTTAGCCATTCAACAGATATATATATATATATAAGGCCACACAAAATGTCATGGTAGAGCTTAAAATACAGGTCAAATCCTGTCTAATATAGACCTACTGGGCTCATGGTATTAGTATTTTATAATTCATTTTGAATTATGTTTAGCTTATATTTCATGACCTGCCAAATGTCTTTCCCGGTAAAAGTTAATACTTATATTGAAGATGATGCTTGATGTAGCATCAATAGAGAATAGTATAAGATCACAAATGTTTGAAAGGTTCTATTTATTGTCATGCAGTCATTTGTCTGTTCAACAAACATTTATTGGAGCCTTCCACAGAAGCTACAAAGATAAAATGTATAGTCCCTATCTTCAAGGAATTCACATAGAATCTAGACAGGGGACTTGAACTTATCAGAATAGAGGCTCCAGGGAAAGTGCTGATAATTAATGTTTCTCCCAGAGACTAGAAAGAGACAATAAAAACACATCGAAATGGGGGGATGGGGGAGAGGGGAGGCGGGAGTGAAAATGAGACAGCTCCTATAAAAAGAGTAAAGTTCTGTATAACTTAAGATAGCCTAAGAATGGTACAGTGGGTTAAACTGTAGCCCCCCCAAAAGGTATGTCCAAGTCCCAAAGCCAGTACCTGTGACTAAGACTGTTTAGAAAAAGGGTCCTTGCAGATGTAATTAACAAAGAGTCTCAAGATGAGATCATCTTGGATTAACAAAATGGTCCCTAAATCCAATGACAAATGTTCTTTTAATAAGAGGAGAAGACACAGACAGAAGAGGAGAAACCCAGGGGAGAAGGTCATATAAAGATGAAGGAACAGAGAGGTGTTATGCTCTCACAAGCCAAAAACACCTAGAGCTACCAAGAGCTGGAAGAGGCAAGGAAGGGTTTTCCACTAGAGTTCAGAGGAAACGTGGCCTTGATGGCACCTTGATTTTGGGTTGCTAGCCTCTACACTATGAGAGAATGAATATTTGTTTTGTTACCAAGTTTGTGGTAATTTGTTACAACAGCCCTAGAAAATATTATAGGTAGGGTATCTATACATGGATTTCCTGGCCTGAGGACAAATGGCAGAAACAAATATGGAGACAAACAAAATCAAGTTTCTAAATTGGAAAACAACATTCTCATCAGTGATGGCAAGAGATGGAAGACAAAAAAGTCTATATTGGCCTAGATCAGAAGTACCATCTGTCACTGCCTAGCTGTGTCCCTTGACACATTCCTCTCAGAGTCTCAAATTTCATCATCTGTAATGTGAGTGAGACTGAGGAAGAAAGCCTTAAGGGTAAGAAATGTAGTGTAAACAAAATCTGAACAACGCCCTACAGAACCACCCACCCATCACTGCACTTGGGGATTGGTGGTAAAAATCTACACTCAAAAGCATTACATGGAGGATCTTTTCTTATCCCAGGATCAAAGCAGGGAACACTTTTATTCCCTAGCACTTACCCCCATTCCCAGACCCTATTCCTCCATGTGGATGCTGAACCTTTAGGCCAAATGGAATGGGCACCATCTGCTCCATACAACACTCTTCCCAGCCAAGAGGAGTTCCAGGCCAAGTTTATCTTGTGAGTTAACAGGAGGTGACAAGCCTGGCAGAACTCATTCTCCCTGCATGATTGATTCAGCCCAGCCGACCAGCTCCATGCTAATGAGGATGTACCAGAGCTCACGACAAAAACATTGTTGAATAATTTAGAACTTTAGACCAGGATTTGCCATATAATGTGATTCACAGTGCAATTATGGCCCCGGTTAAAAATGATTCCTTGGATGCCTCTATAGCACGCACCAGCAACTACAAACTGCCCGTTCTCAAAATTAACTATCTAAATAACATGGAAGAACAGAGACAGGGTCATCCTGTAAGGAGAAGACAGTAAAGGTAAGGCTGGCCTAAACTCTCAGGGGCTGCTGCTTTAGAAGAATTGAGTAGTATTTCAAATGTAGTACTTTAATATGTATAGAGGAAGTAAATATAGTAAAATATTCTCATCCATTCTAGTACGCTTCGGTACAGATTGATACTTATAATTTCTGGGGAATTGACTTTAATTTCTTCTCCTATTTCAGATAACCATTTAAATAAGTTTCTTTGTACCATCTGGCCATTTAGGTTCCCTCCTGTATACATCCCCATGCCAGTGATTTAAATAAAGTCAAATTCAACAAATTCAAATATCTGAAACATTCCTTAAAAGAGACAATTGTCAAGCATCTGTCTTCTAAGGGATGAAAGCTCAGAAACTTTCTCAACAGTGTTAGCTAAGGGTTTATTAACTATGAGACCAGAAGTTGTTTTTTATAACATGGTCCTTTCACCTGAATATTAAGGAATTAAGGGAAAAATAACAATAACCAGAGCTTATCATCTCAACAGAGCCTAGTTGTAGCAAGAGCACTGAACTAAATGTGGAGCCAAATGATCAGATTTACATTTGACCTTGTGTGTGTTTATTAGGATGAGGCCAAGGACAAACAAATCCCTCCAAACCTGTTTCTTCATCTGAAAAATAGATTTCATAATATCTAACTGACCTTTGAGCTTCAAATCAAATGAAATAATATAATATAGAATTTTTCTGTGACAACAGGCCTTAGCAAATCAGTAGGATATTAAGCATTCAAGCAGGTAACATTAAGAAATATATTCATTTAAGCAATATTAGACCTTCATTTAAAACAGGGGGAGGGGATAAGTTGTCCTAAAATGTTTTTCCAAGTTTCGTCTGCCACCAACTACAAGAATTCAGGAGACCATAGTTCACTTCTTAGTCGGAAGGCATGGCAAGTCATTAGCCACTAATGACAGGAGGACCTTCAAGGTGACAGTTGCCACTATTACATCAACACCTCTGAGATTCCTCCAAACTGGCAAAGGCAGCACATCCTCTACTGAGTCATAGACAGCCTTCCATCAACCTGCCTTCGCTGTCCTTACCTCCCCCCAATGACACCTGACACAACAACTGTTTGGGCACCTCCCACAAGGGCTGATTTCAAAGCCCTGCACTGTTCCACTATGTGTGTCCATCCCACCCTGTGACACCACAGTCATCTGAGACTTCTAATATGCATCCATGATCCTAAACATTTGCTTCTTATTTCTATTTCTTTTAATTTCAAAAGCCAAACTCCATTAGAAACCTTGCATAAGAGGGTAAAGAAAGGTAGTCTCCATGTGAATGTATAATAATTTATCTCAATTTGTCTTACGAATCTCATTATTTAAAATCACCAGTCACAAAAGCACTTAATAAACAACTGTTTGTTGATGATTACTCTCTGTGTTATAAACCTAAATATTTGTTTCAGATCTTCTGCAAAACCAAATTTGATGTTTCTAAAGTTGTATTTTCATTAATGCAGTCTTCTGTAGAGTTTGGATACTTGGAAACTTACTAGAAGAGCTTATCAGAATGTTGCTTTATTTTTAAGTAGAGGTTTAGAAAGGTCTGTGTATGGTTCTTGTTATTTAATCAACAAGTAAAACCTAATGACAAAATGCTTCACATCTGAAATCAATAGGGATTTTTCCATGAGCAATGACTATAAAATCAGCCCATTATGAAGAGTTTTGCATATTTTAATTATTGTGTTCTAAGGCTTTTGTCAAATAGATGCTGCAATGCATTTAGTACCAGGCGGTTTTGGTATGCTGTTAACTCTTAGTATATATAAATGTTAGATGCGTAAATATGTTAAAATAGAAATATGCCTTGTTAGAGTAAGGCCTTCATTTATTTTAGGAAGAGTGTTTAGTATCTTGTTCTCAGAAGTTGTTTAAAGAATAGGAAATTTAGAAAGATTAAAATGTAGATAAATTGCTTATAGATCTCAAGTTAAACACACCAATGACCATAACATAAGACCTTTGGCAACATTGCCAAAATAGTCTCAAAATACAAAGCTGATTTCTAAAATAATCTTGACTTAGAAGCCAGATAAGGAGTCAAATGCGTAAGCATTCAAGCTTTTAATACTCCAGCTCTGATGACTAGATATAAAGAAAAACCAAGATAATGAAATTTAACCATTCATTTATTCACTCATTTAAATATTTTTAAATTTTTCTTTTTATTGAATTTTTTGGGGTGACATTGGTTAATAAAATTATATAAGTTTTAGGAATACAATTCTATAAAACATTACCTGTATATTGCATTGTGTGTTCACCACCCCAAGTCAGAGAATACAGATAAGTTATTTAACCTCTCTTTGCTTCAGTTTTCTGGTCTGTAAAATGGGCTAATAGTATTATCTAGTGCATATGATTCATATAATAATTAGATTATAAATAATTACATAAAAAGTACTTAGAACCATGCCTGCCACAAATGGCAATTGTGGTGATTATATACAGGTATAGAGCTTTCAAGGTTCAAAGATTAAAAACACACACACACATAAAATAATCTTATATTAAGAAAGTTTCCACTAAGAAGTTTATAACACAAGCTTCAACTCTGTATTTCTGAAGTATAAAGATTCAGTTGAAATAATGTCATAAGAGATTGCAATTTTAGAAAATGAAAGTTTTTGCAAGCTTCTTAAAATTTCAAAATAAAATACTGATTGTCTAATTTTTAAATATTTGTCAAAGATTGTAGTAAAATAATACTCTGATACACCTGTTTGTAACATTTCTAGAAATATCTTTTTCAGAGGGGAGTTGAACATATAAGGTCATAAATCCTAGCACTAATGTCACCTATGTAATGCAAGTTCCTGTGAAGGCTTTTCAGAAGGTCTGACACCAGGAAGCACTTCCTCATTGAGCTCCAAGTCATGCCATCACAGCAATGTTAGACATAAACCCTCAAATCATTTCACCACTTCACCAGACTTTTGCCAGTCCCTTCTACTTTATATGAATTCTCTGATTCTTAAATTCTGTATAATGGGGAACAGAACCTCTTTGAAAACCAGACAAAAGTTATGGACCTTCTCCCCAGAAAATTCACATACACATATCATTGAATATCCAATTTCAGGAGCTTCACAGACCAGAGGTCCATCCATAGAACTTCCTACTCCAAATGCTGACTATTTGATTTTTCCCTGACATTTAATTTAATAATTCAGTAAAATATAATTTACCCATATGAAATATGGATGAAATTAACATAGATTTCATTTCTATGTAAAGATATTGGATTATATTATCTATATTAAAGATACTGCTATCTATTTTTTGAAAGTAGAGGCCAATTGCTAAGTGTCTAAACAGAATATAATGTACTACTTTCAAGGTTGTTATTATTTAAATTATTTGTATAAGTACAGAGGAGGAAGTATGGGCAAGATTTGTTCAACACTAAATAAAAGGAACTTGAAAGGGTAAACTGTAGAGTGATTATATTGATTCCAACAACTACATATAATAGTGTTTGAATAATATAGTCTTCATTTTAAAAATCAGTCTGTAAAATATTTGCAGACTGTAAAATATTTGATAAACATTGTAAAGGTTTGGGCAAGTTTTGTAGTGAGCAGACTCTTGGCATTTCCCAACAGTTCTAAGGAATACTAAAACACTAAAATGCCCAAGTACTAGCTGAAAACACAAGCCATTTAGGTAGCACTACATAAAATTTATTTTTAAACTAGAGGCCCGATGCACAAAATTTGTGAAGAATAGGCCTTCCTCACCCCGGCTGCCAGCACCGGTTTCCCTCTGGCACCGAGGACCCAGGCTTTTCTCACAGTCCGGGCTTCGTCCGGAAGGTCGTCCAGAGGGATGTCCGGTCTAATTAGCATATTACGCTCTTATTATTATAGATATCCTATTAAACAAAACTGGAATTAGAGACATTTAGAGTCCGCTCACTGTAAGAGCAAGTGAATAGGTCACACACACCACAGGCCATTAGAATGAGGCTGACTCAGAGTCCAGGTGTTAAGATAAATGACAAACCTGCAGCTGAGAATTTTTTTATTATAATATAGAACAGGATTCCTATTAGCCCTTCAAGCTTCAGGTTGCTTTTCTGAGAACAGTAGAGGTCAAAGCACACAAAAAAACCAGCCTAGCTTTAACAAAATCTTTTTTGTCCCCACTTCACTGCTTAATATACTGCGACCTTTTTACTTGGTGTCGGGAATGTTTAAAACAAGATTGACCTACTTATTTTCAACGCATGCAATTATTAAATTCATAGTGTTAATCTTGTAGGACCATTAACCTAAATAATATGGTGAAAAAGAGAGAGAAGCCCCTCACCACTCCAGGCCTACAAACACACTGAAGGAGGTCGTAAAAGAAATTAAGATAACCACGTTGTTCCAGGTTTCTACCAGATTCCTGATCATACAATATCAATGATTCTGATCATTTGCTCCACATCCGCCTGCCAGTCTTAAAAGAACAAAAAGAAGAGAATGGAAGGCAAGAATGAGGGAGAGAAATGATGATGAAATGTTTGTACCCTTACCAAATGGTGAACAAAAAATCAAGTTCATAGGTTTCCATTTATCAACTACGTCTCAAGCCCCAGAAGCAAAGAACAAGCATTTATTTTGTAATTAGACAGAGATGCAAGAATTTTTATTGCATTTTACAAGCCTCACTTTTCTGTGCTTTTCACTTTCATTTTCCCCAACTCCAAGTGATTTCAAATAAAAAAGGTCATTTTAAAGATGATTTGGAGACAAAGCAAGCAGTTTTTTTTATCTTTATTTGATCAAAAACTATAATGAGGTATTTCAGATCCTCTCGAGCATCTTGAAAACATTTGAAACTCTAATGCAAAAAAAAGGCTATGTACTTTAAAGCATTTTTTTAGAAATAAATGCAAAACCTAAAAGTGAAATTTTCAAGGCGGGCACAACACATAGTCCTGTATGTACACTTCCCTTACTGGATTTTAATTAGGCACCCAGAATATTCAGCATAACATTGTGATTTAGTGTCCAAGCTGAAATGGTAAAGAATACATTGATTTTTAAACTTAAAGTATTTACGAAGCCCATGTTACTAAAACCTTTAAAATACACATCAGCTTTAAAAAAATGAGTGAGCTCCGGAAACTCTTTCAAAGGTTCTTTCACAAGTCTCCTTTGAAGCCTGCTTCATGAAGAAAATGCTGCTGTCTAAAATTCTTCAGCTTGGAGAATACAATGTTATTATTGTCTTGCCCTTCAGAGCTAGGAAAAGCATATATTAGTTTTCTTGGCTCTAAGTTTCCATGACTGAGCAAGCATATGGCCTTGTTCCAGATAGAAGTTTTCCAGGAATTTTGCTTACAAGGAAGTGCTAACCCAGGTATTTTAATTAATATTCATATTTACTTTGTTCTTAATGAAGCTAAGGATTCTATTAGCATGAATTAACTCTCACTTCCATAAATCCAAAAAGTCTCTAGAGGACTTTGCTCCAGGAAGAGAGTGAGATGCATTAACACTCCATTAATATCTTCCTTGGAAAACATTCTTTTTAACATTTATCTCTTCATCATTTCCTGAATCCGTAATGAAATGCTTGTGCTGGCATCTAACAAAAGGATCATGTCCAGAGCCTAATGAAGTGTTAGACACCAAGGTAAGAAGCAAGTCTGCTACACTGGCTCCTACAGTCAGATACACAATGGTACTCGCTAGACTATATTTAGCTCCAAAGTCATGGTGAGTAGCCTTAAGACTTAAGGCACAATCTGAATGAACTTCAAGTTCCAGGGCTGCCTGCACAGGCCAATCACAGTTCTATTTTCTAAGTTATAAGCCAGACACTGAGGTAATTTCCATTTGTATATCCTTTTCTAAAACGAGAGACTTCCTGAAAGTGACATTCTGTAATCACAGAATTTCAAGGTGGAAGAGATCTCTGAGATCACAAATAGCTGCTTCCTGTTTATTTCTTGAAACCGTACAACAATATACCTGCCAAGTGGACCTGGAGCAGCGATGAGGAACTCACCACCTCATGAGAAAACTCATTTCTTATTCAGACAGCTCAAACAGTTCCACCATTCTTTCTTTAGTTGAGATTAAACCTATTTCCTGGGAAATCCCATCTCTTGGTCCTGATTCTGCCCTCTGGGGCCCCCAGAACTAGATGAGTCAGTGGAAAATCTTCACTGGTATAAACTGGTTTGATGTTTTGAAATTCAAAGCTTTGTAGAGAAAGTGGTGTTAGTAGTCAAGAATCTTGTTAAGGTTAAAGAAAGTCATTTTTAAAGCATTAAAAAAAAGGGTATACATAGTTTTGCTTCTTCCTAATTATACACTTCATAATAATAGCTTTGCTTCTAAGATTATTCATATCATAAAACAGCCAAAGACTAGGAAATATTTGCTTATGACAGCTTTACTTAGACAAGGCAAATGGAGTCCTTGGGCTATCCTGAATCTAGGGACTACTACTACTAATAACTACTTTCATATATTGAGTGCTTAGCCATATGTAAGACATTGGGCTAGGTGCTATACGACAGTCCTAAAGCATTATCATCCTTATTTTACCAATGAGAAAACTAAGGCTCAGAAAGATTAAATAATTTATCAATAGTCACATAGGTACTAAGTACTGGTTCAAATTCAAATGTCTGATTCCAAACCTAAGTTTATTCTGTTTATATAAACCCCTCTTGCCCACTTTTTTCAGATAAAGAGCTTCTAAAGTGTTCCCTATTCTTTTTATAATTAGAAGATACTACAGGGTTATGAAATATATGAATTTTTTGGAGGACACTGAATGTTTGTGTCCTCCAAAAAATTCATATATTGAACTCCTAACCCCTGGTGTAGCTGTATTTGGAGATGAGGTCCCTAAGGAAATAATTAAGGTTAAATGAGATCATGAGGGTGAGGCCCTAATCTAACAAGATTAGTGTCCTTAAAGAAGAGACAGTAGAGAGCTGACTATCTCTCTTCATCATCTGAGAACACAAGAAGATGGTCATCTGTAAGCAAGGAAGAGAGTGCGCACCAGAAAACAACCCTGTTGAATAAGTCACCCAGTCTATGGTATTTTTTTATGGCAACCCAAGCAGATTAATGCAAAGTTATCCTGGCATTTGCCACAATCGACCTAATATATGAGAGAAGAATAACAATAAGACATCTCTCTCACCAGCACCTTATGTTATTCTCTCTATCGTCAAATAACTGTGATCTAGTGGAACAGAAGAGAAGCACACCAGAGTAACCTCTCCTAGCCCACTTGCTGACTGAGTCACCTTGGACAAATCACTTCAATTCTTTGTGAATGCCTTCTCAGCACGAAAACAAAACTTCTAATCTATATTCATTTCCTGATGATTTCTGCATATTTTTCCATTTTTCTCAAATATCTGTTACTTCTCTGGATTTTCAAAGTAAAAATATTTGAAGAAACACTTGATATAAATGGTAGAAATTTTGAGAAAAAAAGTATCTTTAATTTTAAAGTTAATTTTGTTTGTGACTGCATCCTAGATCACATCTTTTATTTTACTGTATGATGCCTATAAAAACATCCCAACACATATTTTTTCAAAAGAGCATCCCTAGAATGTTCTAGAAGATTCAGGGATTCTTGAAAATGCAAACAGGCTCACCAAAGACACTGGAGGCCCTTCAGTGACAGTCCATTAAAGTTGTCCCCTCCAGAAGGTAGCTCATTCCATTGTCTGACAAGTGAGATAAGTTACTACACCCAGGAGATAATAGTATGTAGACCTACCTACCTGAGGATAATTCTGAGTCCAAACAGAGAAATGTGGGAAGAAGAAACATTTACATAATGTTTGCTTTCCAGATGTAAACAATCTGCTCCCAGTGCTGATTTGATTAGAAAATGTTTCTCAGGAGATCCAGAGCCAGGAATTCAACATCAGTGTAAGATTTGCTCTTCTGTGGCCAAAAACTAGACTCAAAACTGTGTTCATCTCATAAATTCAAACTATCTATGGCCTTTAGAAAGTGGTATGAAGAAATAAAGAATGAGTCAATGAAATGTTATCATTGCTATAGAGAAAAACTCTTACTGGTATGATATTGGAAAATCATTGGTGTCATTTCTCTTTACCAAAGTAATTATTATAATTACTTTCAAAATACTTGAAGAAAAAGAGAAACTTTAGAAATAATTATAGTAGGATACTACCATTTTTAATACTAATGTATAGAGTTGTGTGTTTCTGTGTGTCTGTATTCTCTGTGGTCATTTTGCTAAAATCTCTCTAAAGATTGACATAGACATTTAACAATCTATTCCGTCTTATCTTAATGAAAGATTTTTCCAGGTTTCTTTACTTGTATTTAAATTAATGACATTCAAAAATACCTGAATTGGGGATTTTAGGATAAATATTTCAGTTATTTGGTTTCTGGTTATCTAACATGATAATTAAAAGCATAGATTATGGAGCCACACTGCCTAATTACAAATTCTACCTCTGACACTTACCAGCTATAAAGCTTAGAGCAAGTTACTTGACTTCTCTGTGCCTTAGTTTCCTCATCTGTAAGACTATGAAAAGAATACTTATCTCACAGAACTGATGGAGAATTCAATGAGTTAATATATATAAAATGTTTAAGACAGTACCTGCCACACTATAAGAGTGACGTTAGCCAGTCAGCATTATTAATTCATACTAATAAATCATGGCATAGCTGCAAAATTAAGCTACTGTGTAATTCTGTATAACCATGTTTTCTCCACCCTCTGCGATTGACAGCTTCATTTGACTGTAGTGATATAATGTGGCAAAGCCAACTGCAATGGAGAAATGTGGTCATTTTGCTAAAATTAGCCATATCCCTTGTGATATCTTCTCTTTCATACTATAGCAAGTAAAGTATATCAACTGAAGAAAAATTGCTTAAGGATTAAAAAATCTTTTTTCCTTCTTCCTACTTAAAGTTGTATTTTGTTAAGAAGCCCCTGAAGCAACCTTTTCTAACTTCATAAAGCACCTATGGAAACACCTTCCCCAAAGGAGAAAAGTCACATAATAAGAAATGAGAGTAATAAGAGGCCTATGGCAAGAATCTGGATAATTACAAAGCCAATGAAACTAATCAGGAATCACGATCCATAGATCATAACTGCAGTCTCATGTATAACATCAGACTACAGAGTCCACGTTCCTCCCATCCCTTATTTGGTTTACAAACACAAGGCCTATAACAATCATAAAAGTGGCCAGCTACCCTTTCTCCTGGCTGCTTCTCAAACTAGCTAGAATACTGCCCTATTCTGTTCTCTTCTCAATAACTCTCCTTTCATAGAGACTGAAATGGAAATAATTGGGCAACAACATTGGGAACAAGTGGTGCTACACCGCATTCTGTAAGTGAGATGGGCACAGGAAGCTCTCTGAAAGCTAGGTGCTCAATATTGTCATCTTTCATTATTCCATCTGCTCAGAGTGTCGGATAAATGTAGGGTGGGGAAAAACACAGAGAAGAAAAGAAAACATCAGCCCCGCTAAGCTATAACAGACAAAAGCCAATTAGATATAACAATGGGCAAGAAGATATATCAAATTTCCAGGGAGATGTAGATTTGAGAATGAAATCACACCCAAGTGGTGCAAAAATGGAGCCAAAGGCAACTCATTGGCAATCATCAATCATAGGCTGAGTTCAAGCCTACTAAGGAAAAAGCAAATGTGAGAAAAGTACTGCAAAACAAAGTTAGGAAATCATCAATCTGAAGACTAAGAAAACATCTAAACATTATTTATCAAAAGAAATCTTCCATAGGATGCAAGACAGCATGCCTTCCACAAAAGAAGAACAGGCTGTGAATAAAACATCATGGCATGAACTAACTAATAATAATGATAAACGATAAATAATGAAAAATATGAAATTTATGTGTATAGAGAGAGGAGATTATTTAGTTAATGAAGATTATACATAATTCTTATTCATTTTTTCAGTTAACATTAAAATGAACATTTTTCCCACATCATTAAATTCTCTTTGAAAACAAAATTTTTTTAAAATGCATAATATTACATCATGTATGTGTTCTATCATGTATAATGTTCCTGATATTTAGGTTTTTATATTTTCCAATTTTAAAGTACAATAAGCAACCTTGTACTAACATTTTTCATAATATCTTTGATTATTTCTTTAAGATAAATTCTAACAAGATTGCTGAGTCAATAAGTTTTCTCTCTTTTTTAAAACCCTCATCCAAGGATATGTTTAGAGAGGAAGGGAAAGAGAGAAACATCGATCAGTTGCCTCCCTTACATGCCCTGACCCAGGAGCAAACCTGAAAGCTACGGATGACACTCCAGCAACTGAGTCACCCGACCAGGGCTGAATTTTCTCCTTTTTAAGATTCTTTTTTTTTTTTAAATCTTTATTGTTGAAAGTATTGTATATGTCCCCCTCCCTCCCCCCCATTGGCCCCCTCCAGTCTGTCACAACCCCACCTCCCACCCCAGGCTTTCACCATTCTATTATCTGTGTATTGTCATGGGTTATGCATATATGCTTACAAGTTCTTTGGTTGATCTCTTCCCACCCACCCACCCACCCCTGCCTTCTTGACACATCTCAACAGATTAGTTTCAAGAAGTTCATTCAAGTTTTCTCTCCTATCAGCAAGATCTGCGATTATCTAGTCACCAAATCTACTTCAGCATTATATCTACTTTTACCAGTAAACCTTGAAACTTCAGATTTAAAAGCATTATGTTGGTTAAAAATTTTTACTAATTAGGTTGAGCACTTTTCTGTATTTGTCAGTCATCCTCCATGAATCGCTCGTAATTGCTTTGCTAGTTTTTCTCTTATGATATGAAATAACAGAAACAATATACATTAGTCTCTGCCCCCAATTCATGATGCAGACTCCTGAAATCTTTGTAATTTCCTAAGTGATAAGAGCACTATGAGCATCTCTTATTCTACTATTTGGCCTTTGACCCTAGTTCCTGACACAGAGCTACTAAAACTCTTGTAAATTCTTGGGTGATAGAAGTGTCACTTGTTCTAGTGAGGCAACTCTGGCTGGGCTTTAGGATGGGGGCTGATCACCACAAAGAACAAACCATGATAAAAATCTTGGAATCCTCACATCCTCCAGAGAGGGAAGAGGGAATGGAAAGAGAGTTAACGATTGATCATATCTATGTGAGGAAGCCTCCATAAAAATCCCAACAGTAGGAGGTTCAGAGAGCTTCCAGGCTGGTGAACACATCATGCCAGGAGGGTAACCCACCCCAACTCCACAGAGATAGATGCTCCTGCACTCAGGACCCTACCAGACCTCACCCATATGTCTCTTCATCTGGCTGTTCATCGGTACCCCTTAACTAACTGGTGAATGTGATTCCCTGAGTTCTGTGAGCACCTCTAACATATTAATTGGACCTAAGGAGAAGATCCTGGGTACCCAGATTTATAGCTGATGGGTCAGAAGCACAGGAGACAACCTGGACTTGTGATTGGCATCTGAAGGGGGCCGGGGGGGGGGGGGGGGGCGGAGGGAGGCAGTCCTGTGAGCCTGAAGACTTTACCTGTAAGATTTGACACTATCTCCACGTAGATAATGTCACAATTGAGTTAAACTGTAGGACACCAGCTAATGTTGCAGAGAAAACCCCCACACATTTGGTGACCAGAAGTGTCAGAAGTGAAGTGCTCTAGGCAAGTAGTAAAGGAGACTCACAGGAGGAAGGCCTGGGTTTTTCCCTAAAAAGGTGTTGATATTCTTTTTCAGTTGAAAGAGCTTTTTAAAACACTAAGTTTATAACCCTTCAATACTGGTGGGATTCTTCCCCCATCAAACATTTGGTTTTTTGCCTATTATTTTATTTGTAATATTTTTAAAAAATAAAACGGTATTTTAAAATTTTAGGTTAATAAAAAACTAACAAAGCAGGGATAAAATAAATTGAGCAAAAAGGCAATAAAGAGCACAATTTATGCTTTGTAAAATATAGTGAATGATATGGGAGAAAAACATGAGATGTTTTCTAATAATGTAGAAGAAAACAAGTCGATAAAAAACGAGAGAGATGACCATGTTTGTAGACAAAGAATTGAGAGACAGCCAACTATTGTGGTATTTCACCAAAGCAATTGGAATGAAAACAATAATAAAAGATTTAACCAAAGAAAAACTTTCTTAGACTGAAATAAATCACAGATATTCAAATGAAATGTACTCATAATACTTAAGCAAAATCTATGGAAAGAGACCAATACCAAGAAACATATTGATAAGTATTTTTAATCACAAGAATAAGAAATATTCACTAAGCATTCAAATAGAGAAGAAAGGGGAGAATGGAGGGAGGGAGACAAACAGGGAAAAAGGGAGGGAAGAAAAGAATATATATACATACATACAGCACAAATACAGGGTGTCCCAAAAAGTGTATATACACATTTCAAATTATTATAAAGGCAGTGTTTATTAAAATACATTTCATTTTCAAAACTGAGCTATCATCTGTTAAAGTGTATATACAATTTTGGGGGCACCCTGTACATATCTACACTCTTATTATCTAAATAATTCCACTGCAAGGGAGAAATACTTGCCAATGATACATCTGATAAGGGGTTAATATCCAAAATTTACAAAGAATGTATAAAACTCAACACCAAAACAAAAACAAACAATCCAATTTAAAAATGAGCAATGGAGCCCCTGGTCAGCTTGGCTCAGTGGTAGAGCGCTGGCCTGCGGACCAAAGAGTTGCTGTTAGATTCCTGGTCAAGGACACATACCTGGGTTGCAGGTTGGAGCACATGTAGGAGGCACCAATCAATGTCTGTCTCTCTCTCTCTCTCTCTCTCTCTCTCTCTTTCTCTCTCTCTCCTTCTTTCCCTCCCACCCTCCCTTTCACTCTCTCTGAAAAAAAAAAAAAATCAATGGAAAAAATATCCTCAGGTGAGGATTAACAAAAAAAGTAAATAAATAAAATAAAAAGGAAAAGGACCTAAATAGACACTTCTCCAAAGAGGATATACAGATGGCTAGTAGACATATGAAAAGATGCTCAACATCACTAATCAACAGAGAGATGCAAATTAAAACCACAATGAGATATCACCTCACACCTGTCAGAATGGCTATCATCAATAAATCACCAAACAAGTGTTGGCGGGGTTGTGGAGAAAAGGGAAACCCTTGTTCACTGTTGATGGGAATGCAGATTGGTATAGCCACTGTAGAAAGCAGTATGGAATTACCTCAAAAAATTAAAAATGGAACTGCCTTATAACCCAGCAATTCCACTTCTGGGAATATGTCCCAAGAAACATGAAACAATAATTCAAAAGAATATATGCACCCCTTTGTTCACTGCAGCGTTATTTCTAATAGCTAAGATTTGGAAGCAGCCCACATGTCCATCAGTAGGTGAGTGGATAAGAAAACTGTGGCACATTTATAAATGAAATACTACTTGGCTTTATAAAAGAAGGAAATCTGCCCTGGCCAGTGTTCTCAGTGGTTAGAGCATCAACACTCTCACCAAAGGGTAACGGGTTTGATTCCCAGTCAAGGGCACGTACCTGAGTTGCAGGTTTGCTCCCCAGTAGGGTCCAAGCAGGAGGCAACCAGTCAATGTGTCTCGCACATCGATATTTCTCTATCTATCTATCTCCCTCCCTCGCTCCCTCCCTCCTTTCCACTCTCTCTGAAAAAAATCCATGGGGAAAAAACATGCTCAGATGAGGATAAAAAGAATTTTTAATAATAAATAAATAAATAAATAAATAAATAAATAGGAAATCTTTCTTTTGCAACAGCATGGATAGACCTGAAGAGTATTATGCTAAGTGAAATAAGCTAGTCAGTGAAACACAAGTACCATATGATTTCACTTACATGTGGAATCCAATTAATAAAATAAACTAACAAACAAAATAGAAAGACTCATAGACACAGACAACAATATGGAGATTACCAGAGGGAAAGGGGGGCGGGGATAGGTAGAGGAAGGTAAATGGGGAATAAATGGTGATGGAAGACTTGACTCGGGGTGGTAAACACACAATACAGTACATATACAGGTAATATATTATGGAATGGTACACCTGAAACCTACATAACTTTATTAACATATATTGCCCCAATAAGTTCAACAAAAATAAATTTTTAAAAATAAATTAAAAACAAACAATTCCAATGTGGGGATCGATTGATTTTCTCTGGAACATAAACAATGCAACTTTTGCAGGAGCAAGAGAGAGACTGCAGTTGTGAGTAGGGCAGTAGGTTGGTCACTGTCTACAAGAAAGTCATGTCTGATATCAAACTTCATGATATAAGTTGGTATGACAAAAATCTTTGTTGTTAGTCCTCACCTGAGGATATTTTCTCCATTGATTTTTAGAGAGAGTAGAAGGAACGGGGAGAGACACAGAGAGAGAGAGAGAGAGACATCGATGTGAAAGAGACACATCAATTGATTGCCTTCCACAGTGCCAGCGACTGAGCCTGCAAACAAAGTATGTGCCCTTGACCAGAATCAAACCCTGGACCCTTTAGTCCCCTGCCAATGTTCTAACCACTGAGAAAACTGGCTAGGGCGACAAAAATTTTTAAGTAAGTTTTAATGCTTTGAGAATGGCCTTAATTTATGAGTCCTGAAATATTTTATTCCTGCTGTATAAAGCATGTCATCCTCCTGGGCTATGGTAGTGTTACTCTTAAGGGAAGATGGCAAATTGCTTCAGCATTTTCTTGCGGGGATGCTAATACACAGACCACTATCCCACATCATGCAGCTCGCTGGAAAAGCACACAGAAAGCCATGTTTTAAGTAAACCCAAAACCATGCTCCTTGGTTTTGTTTACATTGGTTCCACACATTGGGAAACAATTGGTTTCACAGTGAATTCAGTGATGAAATAAATTATGCATTTTCCCATCAGGTCGAGGAAAACACACTCTTGTGGAAAATCAGGACAATGCAAAAGGGAGGAGAGAATTTGTGCTATCTGACCAGGGTGACAAATTCAAACAGCTGAGGCCATGAACCCCAAACTCTCATTTTCACTCCCTTGCATGCCTCAGAGGTTTGTTACTAGTCACCCATAAGAAAGGGACACAAAAACACAGAGAGCTCAGCAGCTGCTCCAAAAGATTGAGGGCTTAGTGGTCCACTTCATTCAGCCACGTTCCTGAGAGCCTCTCACTAGGTCCAACCACCTTCGGCTCTGAGGACGCCTCTGTTTACCATAAGCAATGCTGGTAGCCCGACAGTCTCTGCACATTTAGAGTTAGTAGATCCAATATTTAGTGTTCAAACATGAATATTATAGTTTATACCATTTATTAATTATTGAGAGCAATAAGAACTGTGAGAAGCTCTTACACGTACAAAAATACTCTGCCTTTTAAAAATTATACCACAAATTATTGAATCTCTAAATAAGACATTACAGGAAAAACATCTGAGTTTATAATCTACCAACTGTATAAAAGCACGGTGGGAAACACAAGATTTAACCTCTATGCTAAAGGACATTATACACTGGTACCACAGGTAAGAGTCACATAAACTACTATAATCAGAGACGGTAGGAAGTCTCAAAGAGAAATAAGGTTAAGTATAACAGGAGTAGTGGTCAGAGAGAAATTCATCCCAAACGAGAGTGTCAGGGAGAGCTCCCTAAGTTAAGCAGCCATTTCAGCTGAGTCTTGAAGGGTGGACAGGATTAGAAATAGAGAGGGACAGCCAAGGGAAATGCAGAATTTGCTTGGGACACAGCAGTAATTTAGTTAGTTAGACTAGAACAGGGGTATGTTGAGGAGCAGTGACAGCCAAGCTTGGAAAGGCAGATGCGGCGCCAAGGTGGATGCCCGAAGATGTCAAGCTAAGAGTGACTAAGATGTTGCTGATTTAAAAAAAATTTTTTTAGAAAGATTAATCATGTGCAGTAAAGTGGTGAAAAAATAAAGGCAGGAAATCTGGGGGTGGGATAGGGTGGAATAATAAGATAGACTGCAGAAAGCAAGGCAAGAAGTAATAGGTTGACTAAAGGTAACCAAGGAAAAGGCAGTGTTAAGGGCTGAGTTACATGTGCCCAAAATTCATTCATATGATGAAGTCCTAAGCCCCGATGCCTCAGAATGTTACTATATTTGAAAACAGAGTCTTTAAAGAGGTAATTAAGTTAAGATGAAGTCATTAGGTTGAGCCTTAATCCAATAGGACTGGCATCCTTATAAAAGGAAGAAATCTAGAAACAGACACACACAGAGGGAAGCCATGTGAGGACACAGGGAGGAGACAGCCATCCACAAGCCAAAGAGAGAGGCCTCAAGAGAAACCATCCTCACGATATCTGATCTTGGACTTCTAGCCTTCACAATTGTGAAAAAAAATTAATTTCTATTGCTTAAGCCACCAAATCTGTGGTCCTTGATTATGCAGTCTTAGTAATCTAATATAGGAAGAAATAGACAGATATAAAACATTGGGGGGAGAACTAATTTAGAAAAATAGGAAACAACTAGGAGGAAAGGGTGTAGAGTGAAAGGTGACAAGATGTGAGTTCAGGCAGCCAGGAAATAAAAAATAGTAAAAATTTAGGAAACTGGAAGAAGCTGGCTTAAGTAAAAATGATAACTCAGTTTGAAAACTGTTCAGTTTAAATTCTGACAAGATATTCTTACAGAGGCATAAATTAAGTAATGCATCCCTGGCTGGTGTGGCTCAATTAAATGGAGCATTTTCTCATGAACCGAAGAGTCCTGCATTGATTTCCCAGTCAGGGCACATGCCCAGGTTGCAGGTTTGATCCCAATAGGGGCATGGTCCCGGTCAGGAAGTGTGTGGGAGGCAGCCAATCGATGTTTCTCTCTTCTCTCTCTCTCTCTCTCTCTCTCTCTCTCTCTCTCTTTCGAATCAATAAAAACATATCCTCGGATGAGAATTAAAAAAAAAATGAGTAATGCAAATGTAGCAAAGGAGCTCAGGAAAGAGCTAAATGTTGGAGTGATCCTGATGAAAGTAAGCACTGAGGCTATAAGAATAGAAGGCTTGTTCGGGAAGATTATGAAGAATACAGAAAACTGAAGACACAAACTTGGAAGAGAACCTAAGTCTTACAGGAAAAATGAAGAGATAGAGTCTGAGAGAAAGGAGTGGTCACAGACTGGTCTGGTTTTATGACAGCAAAATATAGGTGACTAAATCACCACTTCTACTTCGCACTTTGTGTTCCTGAGGTAAACTTCTGTTAGAGGCCTGTAACATTTCCATGCCTCTGTTTATTACTGAAGAATGGGATGCTGAGTGGGAATCTCTGTGGCTCCTGATTAGTCTCATTGTTAAGGCCCAAAGGGGCACCAAGCATGCCACATTATCCAGTCGCCACAACTGGAGCAAGATGTCTCCCCTTGGGTCTTACTGAGAAGTTATAGAGCCAGCCCTGCTATACTCCTAACAGACCCCTCTAACACATACACCTCCTATTTATAGAAACTGAAATTGAAGGGGAGAGGGGGTTTGAAAGATCTGAGTCACCTACTTTGGTAGGGAGTACCGAGTTTGTGCTGAAAGGAAAGAGGGTACCTCCCTACCCATCTCCATTCAGTGTGTCATAGGATGAGGTTGGGGTGCCATAAAGACAAGGGGACTGGTGTTGTGTCCTCCAGTTAGATATCCACTTAGGCAGCTGACTTGACCATCTTCCTCACCCGTGCCCGTCCAAACAGGATTGAAGAGGCCTAAAGTGAGATGATTGGGCAGGGAGGAGCGGCTAGTGAGGGAGGTGGCTGGACCTCTCACTATCTGGCATGGAAAGAAAGTGAGTTTCCTATAGTCTAGTGGACACGGAAAAAGGTGGCTGGGCTTGAGCCACCTTGCTGTTCCCACCCCAGAGGACTACTGGAGGGAGGGACTCATTCCTTGTACCTTTTCTTTATTCTGCATATCAATTTATTAACCACTTATTATATCCTTGACACTATGCAAGTTTTCTGGGACACAGATAACAGGTATATAGAACACAGTGCTTGCTATACAAGGATTTGCACTAAAAAACAGATTACTTGGGAGTCACAACCTTGTGGGAGTACCGACATAAACATGGGGATCTAACATCAAGGAGCTGTGATGGTGAGAACTGCACAGAATGCCAGAGGTTGACTTATTGGGATCCCTCATCTCAAGGTGGGGTGGTGAGAAAAACTCATACCTATCCCCAGAAGATAACCAACATCTGAACCCTCGCCACATGGGCAGCATCAAATATCGGTCAGTACTGGTCAGAAAAACAGTGACACCAACGAAGTGAAAATGAGAGCTGTGCATACCCCTGAGAAGAGGGAGGAGTGGAGCTGGTGAGGTCCAGGCCATGGCCTCCCACTACCACTCCAAGGTGAAGGAGTGGGATGAGAAGTAAAATGCAGATGGCAGCCCCTCTTCCCTAGGAGTGACCAGTCAAGTCAGCCACAGGCAGGGGAGAGAGGATGAGATTGAAATCAACTTTGACATTTAAGTTCTAAACTGGATTGGGTTTTCAATAAATGGATGTAACCAGAAAATTATATCTTTTCAAGTTATCATTTAAAAAGAGAAAAGGGTGCTCAAAGTCACTAATTATACAAGAGATGCAAATCAAAACAACAATGCAGTATCATCTCACACCTGCCAGAATGGCTATCATCAACAAATCAACAAACAACAAGTGTTGGAGAGGATGTGAAGAAAAAGCAACCCTTCTGCACTGCTGGTGGGAATGCAGATTGGTGCAGCCACTATGGAGAACAGTATGGAGTTTCCTCAAAAAAATTAAAAATGGAACTCCCATTTGACCCAGTGATCCCACTTCTAAGAATATATCCCAAGAAACCAGAAACACCAATCAGAAAGGATCTATGCACCCCTATGTTCATAGCAGCACAATTCACCATAGCTAAGATTTGGAAACAGCCTAAGTGCCCATCAGCAGATGAGTGGATTAGAAAACTGTGGTATATCTACACAATGGAATACTACGCTGAGGTAAAAAAGAAGGAACTCTTGCCATTTGCAACAGCATGGATGGAACTGGAGAGCATTATGCTAAGTGAAATTAGCCAGTCAGAGAAAGATAAATACCACATGATCTCACTCATTTGTGGAATATAGAGAACTACATAGACTGATGAACAGGGACAGATCCAAAGACAAAGAAACAGCGATCAGACTATCAATCCCCAGAGGGAAAGTAGGGGAGGGTGGGGGTAAGGGGAAGAAATCAACCAAAGGACTTGTATGCATGTATATAATCCAAACCAATGGACATGGACAACAGGGGGATGAGACATGAGTGGGGGGGGGGGGGGGTTAGGGGTTAATGGGGGGATGAGGACACATTTGTAATACCTTAACCAATAAAGACATTTTTTAAAAAAATAAAATAAATAAAAAATAAATAAAAAGAGAAAAGGGAATTCAACAGAAGATTGAAGGTAGCTAATGGAAAATGTTTGTAAGTTTCATGTTGGTACTCTCACAAAGTTGTGATGCCCCATTAAACTAATTGTATGTGCAAATCCCTGTATGCCAAACACTGTGTTCTATGCATCTGTTTATTCTAGGAAGCTTGTATAGTGTTGCATAAATTTATATGCAGAATGAAAAAATACCATCAAGAGGTAGTAATATTTGGCCACCACTACAAAGAGGTAGGGGATGACACACTTTAAAAAAAGGTTTTGGATTAGGAACTTGATCCTCAGTGAGCAGTGACAGAAGTGGGGTCAGAATCTGTAAGAGAAAGGTAAAAGAGGAAGTGGAAGCTAAGGAATTGGAAACAGCCTGTAAATATAAATCATGCCTTCAAGAAGTCTGGTAATGGAAAGTGAGTTAGGATGGCCTTAGGAAGTCAAAGATCAAAGGCTTAGGATATAATCAACTTGAGCTTTGTTAAATCTAAAGGAAGAAGGGGAAATATTTGAAGAAAGATTAATTGATGAGATCACTTGGGTAGCACTTTCTTTAAAACTGAACCATGTGTGCCAAACAAGAAAGTTGTTTTAAGTATTAACTTTTTAAAGTATTTTAGCTATATCTAAATTATCAGCTATAGTTAAATTATCAGACTCCTTAATGATAAGATCTCAAAACTGGGGGCAAGAGGGGATGATTTTGCTTTAACTCCTCATCCTGCTGAACATTTCAATAAACTGTAAAGAAGATTGTGGTGGCAAAAATCAAATGTAAAAAGTGAATATTTGAATATGTATCTTATCTCCTCTCTTTGAGGCCAGAAGTTATGCCTTTTACAAAGTCAGTGCTTACCACAGTATATTATGTATTATAAGTGCTGAATAAAAGTAAGCACTCAATAAAAGTTACAAATCAATTAATCCATAAAACAATCCCATTTAAAATTGCATCAAGATGAATTAAGTATCTAACAATAAATTTAACCCACGAGGTGGAAAACCTGTACTGTGAAACTATTAAACATTGATGAAAGAAATTGAAAAGAAACAAATAAATATACAGATATTATGTGCCCATGGATTGGAAGAATTAATATTGTTAAAATAGCCATACTATCCAAACCAATCTATAGATCCAAATGCAATCCCTATCAAAATCCCAATGGCATTTTTCACAAAATTTTAAAAAAAAAAATCCTAAATTTGCGGCAACCACAAATGCCCCTGAATAGCCAAGCAATCTTGAGAAGGAAAAACAAAACAAAACAAAAAAAAGCATCACACTTCATGCTTTCAGACTATATTACAAAGCAATAGTAATCAAAACATGACTACTGAAAATGATATTTGCATAAAAGGAAACACAATGATCAATGGAAAAGAATAGAGAGCCGAGAAATAAACCTATACAGTCAATTAATTTACAACAAAAAAGCCAAGAATATACAATGAGGAAAGAATAGCCTCTTAAATAAATTGTATTAAAAAAACTGGACAGCCACATACAAAAGATAGAAAGTAGATCCCTGTCTTACACTATACACAAAAAACAACCCAATCCAAATTGAAATCATAAACTCCTGAGAGAAAACATTATTGCCTGACACTGGTCTTGGTAATAATGTTTTGGATTTGACACCAAAAGCAAGGCAACCAAAAGCAAAAATAATCAAGTGGGACTACATCAAATTAAAAAGCTATGAATAGCAAAGGACACCATCAACAATGAAAAGGCAACCCACCAAATGGAAGAAAATATCTGCAAATCATATATGTGATAAGGTGTAAATACCCAAGATATAGAAAGAATTGATGTAACTCAATAGCAAAAAACAAACAAGAAAAAAAATACAAAAAAATATGTATAATTAAAAAGTGGGCATAAGATCCGAATAAACATTTTCCCAGAGAAGACATAAAGATGGCCAACAGACATATAAAAAAATGTTCAACATCACTAATCAGGAGAATGTAATCAAAACCACAATGAGCTATCACCTCATATATATTAAACTAGAGGCCTGGTGCACAAAAATTTGTGCACTTGGGGGGTCCCTCAGCCCAGCCTATGCCCTCTTGCAGTCTGGGACACCTCGGAGGATGTCCACCTGCTGGCTTAGGCCCTCTCTCTGAGGAATCGAGCCTAAGCTGGCAGTCAGACATCCCTCTGGCAGCCCAGGAACCCTCGGGAGATGTCCACTTGCCAGTGGGGAGCAGGCCTAAGCTGCAGTCGGACATCCTTAGCGCTGCTGAGAAGGTGGGAGAGGCTTCCGCCACCACCGCTGTGCTGGCAGCTGTCAGCCTGGCTTGTGGCTGAGCAGAGCTCCCCCTGTGGGAGCTCACTGACCACCAGGGGGCAGCTCCTGAATTGAACATCTGCCCCCTGGTGGTCAGTGTGTGTCATAGTGACCAGTCATTCTGCCGTTAGGGTCAATTTGCATATTACCCTTTTATTATATAGGTTAGAGGCCTGGTGCACGGGTGGTGGCCGGCTGGTTTGCCCTGAAGGGTGTCCCGGATTAGGGTGGAGGTCCGGCTAGGGTGCCTGACCAGCCTGGGTGAGGGGCTGAGGGCTGTTTTCAGGCTGGCCACACCCCCCTCAGGGTAGGGGTCCCCACTGGAGTGCCTGGCCAGCCTGGGTGAGGGGCTGATAGCTGTTTGCAGGCTGGTCAAGCCCCACAGTGGGGACCCTCACTCCATGGGGGTGTGGCCAGCCTGGGTGAGGGGCTGATGGCCGTTTTCAGGCTGGCCACAGCCGTGGGCTGGGAGCAAGTATCTGGGATTTATTTAACTTCTATAATTGAAACTTTGTAGCCTTGAGCAGAGCTCAGGGCCGGCCAGGGCAGGCGGAAAGCTTGGCTTCCTCCATCGCTGGGGGCAACCTAAGCCTCTTGCTCACTCCAGCTCCGTGGCCGCTGCCATCTTTGTGACGGACTGACGAAGTGAGCGAGTGAGGGTGTGATGGTTAATTTGCATATTATTCTTTTCTTAGCTAGGATTGGTTATTATAAGAAAGACAAGAAATAACAAGGGTTGGTGAGAATGTGAAGTAAAGAGAACCCTTGTACACTGTTTGTGGGAATGTAAAGAGTGCATCCACTATGGAAAACAGTATGGAGATTCCTCAAAAAATTAAAAATAGAACTACCATATGACCCAGCAATTTTACTTGTGGATATTTACCCAAAGGAAACAAAATCACTATCTCAAAAAGATATCTGCAACCGCATGTTCACTACAGCATTACTTGCAATAGCCAAGACATGGAAACAAGCAACCAATGGATGAATAGATCAAGAAAATGTGGCATACATGTTCAGTTAACATTATTCAGCCATAAAAGAGGATATCCTGCCATTTGAGACAACATGGTTGGACTTGAGGGCATTATGCTAAGTGAGATAAGTCAGACAGAGCAAGATAAATATTGCGTGATTTCGTTTTTATGTCGAATATGAAAAAACAAAACAAAAAAAAAGGAACTCAGAGAATAGATTGGTAGTTGCCAGAATCAGAGTGGGTGAAGTGGGTGAAGGTCATCAAAAAGGACAAACTTCTAATTATAAAGTAAATAAGTCCTGGGGGTATAAGGTATAGCATGATGGCATAGTTAAAATAAACATGTGGTAATCATTTTGCAATATATACATATATCAAATCATAATGGTGTGCACCTAAAACTATCTCAGCACAAAATCAATTAATCTGTTGCCTCAATTGATTTTGGGAAAAGCCTAGCTTTAGATAAAGTTCACTAATTCATTATAATAATATATACTGAGTTTTTATTAACAAGAACTATTCTGGGAATAAAATGATGAATAAAAAAAATGTCACCCTTATTCCAACAAGGGAAGCAAGAGGAGGAGAAAGATATAAAATCAGAAATTATACACATACACACACACACACACACACACACACACACACAATCGAGCAACAGATTGAAATGAACTGCTTCCTTTGGTTCCAGCAATCCATTCTATCTACATGGTCTGTTATCACCAAGAGAATGAAAATAAGTAATAACCCTTATGGTAGATTATGTTAATAGCCTGATTCCTGCACTATGCAATTCCTCCAGTAAAGAGAAGGAGAATATTTCTCTTCTCCTTGACTTTGAATTTATCATGTGGCATGCTTAGATCAATAGAAGACTAGTGGGTGTGATGTAACCCCACCCATTTATTTATTTTTTAATAACTCTTTATTGTTGAAAGTATTATGTATGTCCCCTTTTTTCTCCCATTGACCCCCTCCAACCCGCCCTCAACCTCCATGCCCCAGGCCTTCATTGCCCTATTGTCTGTGTCCATGGGTTATGAATTGACACCTCCCTCTTTAAAACATTGATGTGCATATTGGTGATTGAGCTTGCTCTCTTACACTTCCACCACTGATAATAGGAATATGTGAGGCCTAAACCAGTGTCCTAGGAGGAGAAAGAGGGACATGTGAAGCAGAGTAGCCCCAGGCAGTTTCCCTAGATGAGCCCAGTCTAGATCTGCTGACCTCCATTTGACCCACAAACATATGAGCTTAATAAATGCTTTTTGTGTTATGTCACAGAGATAGTGTGGCTGCTTGTTACACAACATTACTGTAGCAATAACTGACTGATACATGGAGTGAAATAAATGTAGTAGAATGTGCCTAGACATATAATTTAGGTGTTCCAATCTCAACAGTAAAAACTAAAACCCAATAATATAAATTGCATAAATGGAAGAACTAAGTGAAACATCAGTCCAGTTCTCATTACCAGACTTCTTATCCTGACCAAAGTGAAGTTCATGACTCAGCCCTAAGACCTTGCTAAAATTTACTATTTCCCAGACTGTCATACTGAACAGATCATGACAAACAGAAGCCAAGGAAAATAAATGAAATTCGTGTTTTACGGGGTCCCACATGCTGTGGTGTTTTCAAACCCACATGCATCCACCAAGAAGCACTTAGAATGTTTTATTCTGAAAACAAATCATAGCAAGAATAGAGTACAGAACAAAAATCAACTCAACAAGTCACCCCATATGGTTTTCATTTTCTTGTATTCTATAAAGGAAGTGAATGTGGCATAGTATACTTGGCTCTTAGCATAGAGACTTCCAGCTATTCTTTTTAATTTCATATTTACAGAGAGCTTGTATTACCCTCTGTACTGCCTCTGAAATAGCAACAAAAGTAGAGGAAATAATCCACTGAGAAATAAATGTTATATCTTTCCTAGTGTAATGGGTTTGGATCATGCTCCATTCCTAATACAAAGATGTTCTCTATGTACACAGGTTAATGGGATCTGCCAGAGAGAAGATAATGTACCTCCATTACAGGGGGATGAGGCCTCTGACAAACCACTATTGCAATGTTGAAAGGAAACTCATTCAGACAGCCTTCTGTATTCTTTAAGTTAAAAGTAACATTTAAAGGTATGTACACAGTATGGATGCCTACTTAACGTTAGCTATCTACCTCACACCCACGCCACACCCCTGGGAGGGTCAATGGGGGGAAAAAGAGGGACATCTATAATACTTTCAATAATAAAGATAAATTTCTAAAAATAAAGTTATCTATCTAAAAACAAAAAAGATAAATCTCTCTCAGTTTGGAATATATAAAAATATAAAAACATCACATGTATTATAATATATGCATATATGTGTATGTATAAGAGTATGTGTGTGTATATATATATATATTCCATATATTTTATATGTGTTAAATGTGTTTACCCTAATATGACTATACATACAAACACAAGTCATGTATCCTCAATTGCATCTCTACCAGGATTCTATAGAATGAATATGACCATACTCTCCACTTCAAATCTTTTGGAAGAAAGTTGTCTTTTCTTTCTTTTTTTTTTTTTTTTTTTCATTGTCCCCAGAAATACAGAGTCTATCATTTATAAAAATTTAGTGCTGCTCATGGGTACAGTGAAGCCATTTGAAAGCATCTTCTGTGCATGTAAAAGAACAGACAAATGTACTCCATCTCACATATCTTACACATCAAATCTACTACCTCTGTAATAAATTGAACAAGAAAGCTATGGTTCTCCTGACAAACACAGAAAATCAGTCCATTGTTGAGACATTTTGATTATCAATGTGTAAATATCAATAGGTGGCAGAGTAATTTTAGAGAGGTTAGTCTTTGACATAATTATCTTGTAATGTTCAAATTCAAAGACTTTTAAATAAATAGTATTGCTATTTCTTGTTACTCGTGGTCCATTTAAAATTTATCATCTATATATATATATATATATATACATATATATATATATACACATATACACACACACATACATATATTAAATCCCACAAACACATATAGATAAACTATGTGCTTGAATATTAAATATTGAAAGCCACATGACAATATTTTTAAATTTCGTATTAAAATTTGAAAGCACTAATTAGAAAACATCTAAATTCAAAAACTATATCATATCCTATTTTAATATTACTAATAATATACAGGCTGTTTCTAAACTTTTATTCCATTTAAAATCCGGGCCAACACCTTAATCCAGAATATTTGAAATCAATGAATTTCTAAGATTTAATACCTGACCATATGCTGAGTACTAGTACAGATTCAAGGTGACTGACTCAACAGATAAATAAGTTATTCATCTGTCAAAATATTTTATATTCCATGAAATGAAATCATTACCAAGTACCAGTGGAATGCCACTCTAATATAAGCTAAGATTATTCCTAATACACATGAAACTTTAACATGTTCCCAGTGGTATATCCAGCCCATATATTTTCTCATTGATAAAAAACTATTTTAAACAAGCTCTGATCCTTGATAACAACAAGACTCTTTATTTTTCTTGGATTGTATATATCTTAAAATTAATTATTTCTTGTAATTTTGTATCAGCTGTTTGCCTTTGAAGCTTTTCTAGTTTATCGTACCCCAGCTGTTTCAGAGATGGGCTCTGGCCAATGCTTACTTCATCTGTAGACTCTTTGACCCAATACAGCATGACCAGGAAGGCCCTCTTCAGAAATAACTCATCTCTTCTCAGCTTCCTGAACAGTAAAGTCAACCTTATCAACCACATCAAACTCTCCTTATTCACACAGACACAAAACTGATGTGTAGCTATTAATACTATGCACTTAATTAGGAGAAAACCAATGTTCAAGACTCATTACATTTTATCATTCTGGCAGGCTTGTTGACATCTGACTTCACTCTTTTTAAATGTTCCAAAGGAATTTTATTATTACTGCAGAGAGAGACTCCTTTGACCTCTTAAGTTCACTGATAACTGGCTAAAACTCACTAAATAGCCAAGTCCTCTAGAGGAACTCGTGAAAGATTATGGAGCACATCAAGGAAATGGATGTCACCCAGCACTAACCTGCTTACAGTCTATGCTAGCACTAGAGCCTCACTTTTTAACAGACACGGCAAAGTGTTATGGATGAATCTGTTTCATCTGTGATGAAAAAAATGTTTCAAAATCCATAAAATCACTATGCTTGCCATGCCCACACTTAAAATGCTTTATAATGTAAATCTTTAATGTTGCCACAAATATCTAGGATGCTTCCCTGAAGACTTCTAATGTGTACATTTGTGAAGAATCTGTCAGATTCTTGAGATTATGCTGGTACTTGAAACCAGGATAATAAAGTAGAGCTCTTGCTTTGAACACTAAACACTTCCCTGTACAGCATTTATAAATTGCAGTTGGGGACTGAATCCATGCTAAATCAAATCTACATGGTCACCTGAACAGAGAAAGAAAATGTATCCTGTTGGCAACACAGGGAATGTTGTAAACTGTGACTGTTGAGAGAGCTGAACTGCTAGCCTGAGAATTTTTTTTTTTAATATATTTTATTGATTTTTTACAGAGAGGAAGGGAGAGAGTATAGAAAGTCAGAAACATCGATGAGAGAGAAACATCGATCAGCTGCCTCCTGCACACCTCCTACTGGGGAGGTGCCCGCAACCAAGGTACATGACCTTGACTGGAATCGAACCTGGGACCTTTCAGTCCGCAGGCCGACACTCTATCCACTGAGCCAAACCGGTTTCAGCTAGCCTGAGAATTTGATCAGTGTGGCCAAGTTCATATCCTTGTTTCATCTTCCATTTTCTTGCATTATCACACCTGACAGTGTATAAAAGAATTATCCAGAATTTTTAAAGAATGTAAAGGGCTTTAGTCAACTAGTTCTTTAAAAAAGGGTTTGTTAACTTCATTTAACAAATTTCATTATTTTTGACTTAAATTTAAAGTGATAATTGGTAAAAATCCATATTCCTTTCATGTTTCTACTACCATGGTACATACTTGAAATTACATTTCCAAAAAATGGCACTATAAATATAAATGAGCTATATATAATTCAATCATATTTTCCCCTTTGAAGCAAAGTCCTAATATAAGATTACTTTTCTGAAGAAAAACCTAATGCCCAACTTTTTATAGAAAATGAACATAAATGTTAAATTTGTTATTAACTATAGTTCAATACAGTAATACAAGTAAGTATACTCTTTATAGCGGCCATTTGGGATGTTTCCAAATATTCTCTGGTTAATTCTCCTTGACTGTATTAAGATTGTACTTCCCTACCCCTAGGAAGGCAGTGACTTGATTTGGCCAATGAAATGTGAGTAAGAGTGACCTAAAGTCACTTGCAGTTGGGAGCTTTAAAAGCCAGTGTATAGACAGTAGTGTGTAAAGACTTGGGGGGGTTAGGGGGCTGGGTATGTGTGGGATTTGGAAATGACAAATTAATGAAAAAACAAAATAGAAACAGATTCATTGAACTGGTGGTTGCCAGAGGGGAGAGGGCATTGGGAGATGGGTGAGAGTGGTAAAAGGACTGAGAAACATAGTAGGGGAATATAAGGACAGTCATCTTAGATCATAAAATGAAAGGCTTGTATTGAATATAGAAGACAGAGGGTTCTGGGTTCCTGATACTGTCAAGCTGCCAGACCACCCTGACCACTTGCCCAGGCTTACGAGAAGAGATAAATACTTCTATTTTGATGCTCAGTGCATTTTTATCTTCTCTGTTGCCTTAGAAAAACCTGTAACCTATCTAATAAAGTTCCATCTAACACTTTCCTCAAATATAATTCAGGGGCTCTTGACAACATATTTAATTTACCCAACACCCTTTTTCTGAAGAGTTCAATTCACTCTCCACTATTTTTCATCATCATCTCTGATGTAATATAGTAACAATGCTTTACATTTGGCTCAGACCCCAGGCCCTATGACCAAGCTGCTCACATCAGCCTGCTTTCTGCCCTGGAAAATAACATCTGGTTCTGCTTCACTACTGCGAGGCAAGCTAAATTTCCAGTTTTCAAAAACCAAGAACGAGATGATTTTAACCCATTTTTCAGACAAATCTGTTTTCATTCATAAGTCCTTTCAAAAAAAAAACCAAACAGACTTAATATGTAGGAAAAGTGATTTAATAGATAGCAACTTGGGTTTTTCCCTAAAGTTATCTTATGATACAAAATGGTTAACATCCTTCTGTTGTACACAACTCACCCATAATAAATGCTTCCTCATGTAATAAAAATAGGTGCAGATATCTATAGAGTACTTTCACCTCTTTGGAAAGAAAAGCACTACAGAACATAAACATTCTGTGGCTCTCTAGTTTCCCTTGGCTCTCCATTTCTCCATATAAAAGGGGATAATTATACCTGCCACAAACTATTTCATGCTTATGGTATGAAGATAAATGAGATAACCTATATAAGAAAGCATTTTGTGCTCTTAGGAAGAACAAATGCTCCTAAATCCAAGATGGTATAATTCTTTATAATGTTTTCCAGGGACACTCTGAACAGCTCCAGAGAGGTCGTTACCCACAACAAACTTTTGGCACTGAAGGAACCACCTTTCTAAAAAAAATTCATCCCTTGCACCTGACAACACTTTTCCATTAATTGGGGGTAAGTCCAGATGCCGTTCTGTTTGGTCATCTCCAGTGCTCTAAAAGGATCCAGATTTCTCACTTCAATTTCTTGCACCAATGAAATGAACAAAAAGCCCTCTAAATCACAGGGGTTTCAGTTGACAGGTTAACAGTGAGATGCATTTCAATCAACTTCAAATGCAAAGCAGATTTGGCAAGAACTAGGGAAGGGATAAGTGGGAAAAGGAAAGGCCCAGTGGCAGTCTGACAACTCCCTCATGTCTACTGTCTGCTGCAATACATCAGCGACCCCCAAGGACCCATCCAATCAGCTGAACTTGGCCTCAAACTCGACCAAATGGGGTTCTTTTCGTTGATGTCCCTTCGTTGTGTACAGAGGTCTGTTTAGATACCTAATTTATGCAGAGAATTTAGAAGTAAAATGGATTGCAAACAAAAAAGCCGGAATTTTATCAATCCAACCCATAATTTACATCCCTTAACCTGATAGCCAACACATGAGTGACCCTAGTTAACCTCCAGTTTACCCTCCTGCTGGGGTTAACAGACCTCTTCACTTTCCAGTGAAGTACCAAGTGTTTGTGTGTGCCCCATGCTGTTTTAGGAAGTTGCCAAACAAAGAAATCAGCAATGAGTATGCCAGCTGCCTTTGGACCTCACTATGTGTATATGTGATACAGCTGAGTAGAGGCATCTCCTGTCAGATCATCAATTAGGTCTGGGGGTAGAGGGAGAAACTCTGACGTCTTGGCAGTCTTCCTGAAGCAGTTACAGTGATGTAAGGTAATATCAGAGTCTGAGGAATTGGAAGGGCATCTTTTGCGGCCCTCACCACAATTCTATTTGTACTCCTGAAGGGTTGTCCCTAGGCTTCTATCGCTTACAACACACTTAGGGCAAAGCTCAGGGGTTGAATGTCACTTTTCATTGAAATTTCTCAAAATGCTAATTTCCTATTGCATTGTTTTTCCTTAAACAAATGTTAGTGAGAAAACAGCAACTTATCTGTTTAGATAATGTGGTCTTCAATATAATAGGCTAACTATTGTTTTGAAATAAGCACTAAACATTGCCCCATAATTCGACATTTGTCCTAATTTTATTCACAATGAGTTAGTGATTGCTAGCAATAGCTGCTGTCGCTCACTAAAGAATATTCAGGATATTTAAAAAGTTAGAAACAATAGAAGTGAATATTTAATTTACAATTTACCCAAGTAGACATGAACAGTTTTTACAGATCAGTCCTAACTACACAGTGCTACCAATAACAACAGCAGAGTATGCTTTATTAAAAAGTTGCTTTTCTGTTTTTTCTTTTCTTTTAAATTTATCTTTATTGTTACAAGTATTATACATGTCCCCCTTTCTTCCCCATTGACCTCCTCCCCGCTGCACTCATTCTCCCCCTTACCAGGCCTTTACAACACTATTGTCTATGTCCATGGGTTATGCATATATGCATATAACTTCTTTGGTTAATCTCTCCCAATCCACCCACCCAACCACCTCCTAAAGAATTGCTTTTCAATGTGACACCAGTTGCTACGACATTCTTAAACTCCTTTCAAAATCATTAAAAGTCCTTGCTAGTTCTAAAGCAGGCCCACTATAATCACCACTTTTCCCAGTGATCATAAACTGGATGTCTTGCAGCTTAAAAGAACCCTATACAAAGAGTTACACATGTACATCCCTTCTGTGTGCCCTGAGCAAATCACAGTATAACATGCAATCATATGAAAATCATACCACTGGAAGAGCTAAAATACAACAACTCTGAAGTGAACTTTTCAATTTATCTACAATGTATCGGTCCAAGCAAAACTGCTTCGACTGGAGAAATGAGTTCCACCAGCTGTTATTAGCTAGCTCCTATGCTTCTGAACTCGGGCAACCCACTATGCCAAAAATAATGAAATAATTTAGCACACAGTGTTCTTTTGGTCTACGTGCATTCATTCAACAAACATATACTAAGGCATTTCTTTTTAGCAGGCACTGTCCCACACCTTGAGTTGCAGACTTTATCTCTACCCAGCAGAACTTGCAGACAGAAATTTTTTTCCAAGAAAGAAAATATTAGTTAATAAAAAATTACATTTTTAGATCTCATTCATGAAGTTTAAAAACATGATTTTTCTCAAAAGGTAATTAGCATAGTGACCTGGGGAACTAAAAGAAATTCCAATACTCTGTTTTATAAAAAGACTAGTAATTTTACTGAAGACAAATATAAAGAATCACTAGAGGCCCAGTGCACAAAAATTTGTGCACTCAGGGGGAGAGGGGGTCCCTCAGCCCTGCCTGTGCCCTCTCGCAGTCTGGGACCCCTCGGGAGATAACGACCTGCTGGCTTAGGCCTGCTCCAGGGTGGCAGAGGGCAGGCCCAATCCCTAGGTGCAGCCCCTGGTCGGGCTCAGAGCATGGCCGATTGGGGAGTTGGGGCACGGCTCCTGTCATGCACAGAGCAGGGCAGATGGGGAGGTTGCGATGCCACCCCTAGTCACGCTCAGGGTAGGGCCAATTGGGGGGTTGGGGCACCGCCCTCTGTCACACTCAAGGTAGGGTCGATAGGGAAGTTGCGGTGCCACCCCCTGCCACGCACAGAGCAGGACCCATCAGGGGGTTGGGGCTCCGTACCCTGTCACACACAGAGCAGGGCCCATCAAGGGTTTTGGGAGCTCCCCCCTGTCATGCACAGAGCAGGGCCAATAGGGGAGCTGGGGCACCGCCCCCTGTCACATACAGAGCAGGGCCCATGGGGGGGGGGGGGGGTAGTTGAGGCGCCACACCCTGTCACACTCAGGGCAGGGCCGATGGGGAGGTATGGCTCTACCCCATCTCACATAGAGCAGGGCCCGTGGGGGGGTTGGGGCGCCGCCACTGTCACACACAGAGCCACAGGGCAATCAGGGGGTTGGGGCGCTGCCCCCTGTCACACACAGAGCTGCAGGGCAATCAGGGCGTTTGGGCGTTGCCCCTTGTCACGCTGATCCTCACGGCTCCGCTGATCCCGCCCGGCAGGGTCACAGGTCCGGGTCCCAGACCGCAGACAGCCTTGCCTGCTGCCGCCTGCCTTCAGTATGCAAATTAGCCACCATCTTGTTGCTTCAGGGTGGGGGTCCCCACTGGGGTGCCTGGCCAGTCTGGGTGAGGGGCTGAGGGCTGTTTTCAGGCTGGCGGGCGACTGAAGCTCCAAACCTCTCCTTTTTTTCTTTTTTTTTTTTTTTATTCTGGCGTTTATTTACCTTCCATGGCTGTCGCTGGAGCTGAGAGCCGGCTTTCTCTCTGAGGCTCGGCTGAAAGCAGGTTTCTGGCCTTTGTTTTCTGTATTCGAAACAATGTTGCGACTCCAGCTCTGAGATCCCGGCTGACTGACAGGAGGTTTCTGGAGTTTTGTTTATCTTCTATAAATGTTACTATGTTTCCAACTGAAGCTCAGAGGCCAGCTAGTGAGGGGGGGAACGTTGGAGTCCACAGCAAGCAAGCCTCCTGTTAGCTTCCAGCTGCCTGGCTGCCGGCCGCCATCTTGGCTGACAGTTAATTTGCATAAGGATACGCTGATTAGCCAATGGGAAGGGTAGCGGTCGTACGCCAATTACCATGTTTCTCTTTTATTAGTGTAGATATCAGGAAGGAAAGTAGTAACTCAAATGTTTTTGTTTGCATTTTGAAGAGAAGGAGGCACACATATACATGAGTCTGCATAGCTTTCCTTCATCACACTGCACTGGATTTCCTTAACACAAAGCTACAGACGTGACAGGACCATCTCACATGGAATACAAGGTGCCCTAAGCACCTCTCCATCTTCTAATCTCATTTGTGCACATAAACACAAGCCACACTATTTCTTACACTTATCTACCTCCTTTCCTAGCAGTGTCCTGAGAAAACAGGTGGTATAAAGTAAACAGTAGTTAACTGAGTGAAATATTTTATGATTGCACTGTTGCTTATATTCAGTCAATATACCTTGCATTTTTTATGATAAAGAACATTAAATAGAGGCATCATTTTTGGAAATACTCTTCCATTGGATATCTGTTGTGAAAGCCAAATGAGTTTTTATTAATATTTTCAAGTAAATTCAACAGCCTCAGAGAGTTCTATGCAACAAAAAATTGGCCAGAAAACAATGGGTGTGTACTGCTCCATGCATATTCAGAATAAACTAGTATCTATTTCTGTTTCCAAAAGCAGGTGAAGCTAATCACTTAACAATAGTGAATGGCAAAGACTTTATTTTTATTATACCAAACAGCTGATAGGAGATTATGCCAGAAAAAAAAGAAAGGTCCTGATATGTTCATATTTGACTGGATAACCCAGTGAACTCATGCAGGGATAAGAAGCTCATCCAAATCGATAAGAGTAATCTACTCAATAAAAATAAAGGCAAATTAAAATGTAAAATAAAACAGAAACGGTTAACTGATAAGCTTTACTTCTTTCCAGATATGTGGCAGTAAATTTCAATGTCTTTGGGAAAAATACTTCATTTACAAATCCATAAAATAGAATAGAAATATTATCAGTAATAATGTTAGTACATTTCCTTTGCTTTCTTTCAACAATCTTTGGTAAATAAAACACAATTATTATCTTTGCAATACAAACTAAGAGCATTTCAATTTAATGTACCTATATCTCTGGAAAGATTATATGATGTTCCCACTCTTTATGAAAACATCACTTTAAGAGCTAAAAGGCTCTTAATAGTATAATCATAAAAAAAATGAAAGTCACGTAATGTGCTTGTTAGAAAACTCAATTTCTTATTGAATAGTTATGTTTTACACTGAAATTTTTACAATTTTAATAAAAAGGTATGCAGTCTGAGTATCTCTATACTTTCCACTAAGGTGTTTTCATTTGCTTACAATTGTTTAATTCACTCTATTCCAAAAGAGATCACAGTCTAACCATGTTCAAAATAGTAGCTCTCTCTTTTAGGTTTCTGCTCAGCCTACAAAACACTGCATCATGTACTTTAGCCACAATATACTTTGGAGGACAAGCAAGTTGAAACAGCATAATTCAACAGGGAAAACCGCAATATGACTTCATTTTGTCTTCCACTATCCCTTTAGAATTCATACAATGGGACAAGTTCTTCCTCTGCCCTGCATGGAAACACAGACAATCATGACCTCTTTGATGACTCAAGTAATAAAATGCCTATATTTTCTTTAAGTTGAAAAATATCTCCTCCTGATACCTAGAGAGTCAGTCCCATGTTATAAGCAGGGCTGCGAACATCACTCCATATCCCAGCTATTTCACCTATCCTAGACCAAGCCTACCACCTGAGAAGGGGACAAATGGGACTTTTCTCTTTCCACATCAACTCCTATTCTACTTTCTAGCTGCTCATTCTGACCCCTTGAGGATAGTGGTTTGAGATGGAGATTGGTGACAAAAACTGTGGAGAAAAAAGAGGTATGGGTAGCAGGATATTATTTATTTAGCACTGTCAATAAGGTGGCTGTATGGCTCATCTATAAACCTGGAAGATGTTTTAAAGCTCTTTCTTTTGCAGGTTGCTTATGGGTGTTTTTGGAGACACTCCCTTTGCTCGGGGGAGTGGGGGTCTTAATCCTGCCAAATATATTTCTAATCTGACTGTTTTACCTCTTGCCAAGCCCTGAGGAACCCAAGAATCCAACCGGAGCGTCTACCTGCTATGGTCTGTTTAACATCCCAGGCAACCATATTGAATAATACCAAATGTTATTTCACAATGGCACGCAATCTGACCTGCAGAATGCTATAGTAAAAAGAATATGGGATTTCATAGCCCAACAAACTTCATTTTGAATTCCAGGCCCTTTACATCCTGATTGTCCTTAAAGAGATTAACCTGTCGAAGGCTGTTTTGTTGTCTATAAAGTAATACATAAATTTTAATGTTTTTAATGAGAATTCTCTAGGTATGACTCACAGAAAGGCATTAATAATTGGAAGACCTATTTAGAGAATAAGAATGGCTTTCTGGTTATCAGTTGCTGCATAACAAACCACCTATAAACTTGGTAACTTAAAATAATAACATGAGCCCTAACCGGTTTGGCTCAGTGGATAGTGCATCGGCCTGTGGACTCAAGGGTCCCAGGTTCGATTCTGGTCAAGGGCATGTACCTTAGTTGCAGTCACATCCCCACTGGGGAGTGTGCAAGAGGCAGCTGATCCTTGTTTCTCTCTCATCGATGTTTCTAACTCTCTATCCATCTCCCTTCCTCTCTGTAAAAAATCAATAAAAAATATTTAAAAATAATAATAATAACATGATATTCTATCATGGTCTGGAGGCTCAGCTGGGTGATTCTCTTATGCAGTAACAAATGATGGCTTGGACTACAGTCATTTGAAGGCTTGACTGGACTAGATATCAAAGGTGGCTCACTCACCTGTCTGGCAGCTAATGCTGTCTATCGGCTGAGTGTTCAGGTGGACTGGAACTGGAGCACCTACACACACACTCTCCACATGGCATGGCTTTCCCACAGCATGGAGGCTGAGTCCCAGGAGGGAGTATTCCAAGAACCAATATTCTAAACAGCCTTCATAGAATCTCACCTCAGAAGTCCCACAACATCACTCTGCCACATTCTGTTTATCAAGGCTAGCCTGGATTAAAGGTGGGAGAGGATGATTAAACTCTACTTCCTGAAATGAAGATCAGAATGCTCACAATGGGGAGAAGGAACTGTTTGTAGACTATCTGCCCAATGAACAGGGGGGGCGGGGGGAGTAAGAAACTTAAAAAGGAGGAAAAACCAGTACTCTAGACTTCCCAACAAAGTTGGAGGGATACAATACCAGATATCAAGATGTATTACAAAGCCACTGTTCTCAAAACTGCCTGGTACTGGCACAAGAACAGACATATAGACCAATGGAACAGAACAGAGAACCCAGAAATTGACCCAAGCCATTATGCTCAATTAGTATTTAACAAAGGAGGCAAGAGCATACAGTGGAGTCAAGACAGTCTCTTCAATAAATGGTTTTGGGAAAATTGGACAGATATATGTAAAATAAAATGAAACTAGACCACCAATTTACACCATACACAAAAATAAACTCAAAATGGATAAAGGACTTAAATGTAAGATCGGAAACCATAAAAATCTTAGAAGAATCCATAGGCAGCAACATATCAGACATATGTTGTAGCAATAGCTTCACCAATACAGCTGCTAGGACAATGGAAACTAAGGAAAAAATAAACAAATGGGACTACAAAATAAAAAGTTTCTGCACAGCAAAAGAAACCATCAACAAAACAACAAGAAAACCCACTGCATGGGAGAACATATTTGCCAATGTTATATCCGATAATGGTTTAATCTCTAAAATTTATAGGGAACTCATACAACTTAACAAAGGCAAGATAAACAATCCAATCAAAAAATGGACAAAGAGCTCTGACTGGTTTGGCTCAGTGGATAGAGCATCGGCCTGCGGACTGAAGGGTCCCAGGTTCGATTCCAGTCAAGGGCATGAACCTTGGTTGCAGGCACATCCCCAGTAGGGGGTGTGCAGGAGGCAGCTGTTCAATGTTTCTCTCTCACTGATGTTTCTAACTCTCTATCCCTCTCCCTTCCTCTCTGTAAAAAATCAATAAAATATATATATATATATATATATATATATATATATATATATATTTAAAAAGGACAAAGAATCTAAATAGACACTTTTCAAAAGAAGACATACAGAAGGACAAGAGACATATGAAAACATGTTCAGTCACTAATCATCTGAGACATGCAAATCAAAACAATAATGAAGTATCATCTCACACCTGTCAGAATGGCTATCATCAACAAATCAACAAATGACAAGTGCTGGCAAGGATGTGGAGAAAAAGGAACCCTCGTGCACTGCTGGTGGGAATGCAGACTGGTGCAGCCACTCTGGAAGACAGTATGGGGTTTCCTCAAAAAATTAAAAATGAACTCCCATTTGACCCAGTAATCCCACTTCTAGGAATATTTCCCAAGAAATCAGAAACACCAATCAGAAAGGACATATGTCCATAGCTGCACAATTTACAATAGCTAAGATTTAGAAACAGCCTAAGTGCCCATCAGCAGATGAGTGGATTAGAAAACTGTGGTACATCTACACAACAGACTACTATGCTCCTATAAAAAAGAAGGAATTCTTACCATTTGCAACAGCATGGATGGAACTGGAGAGCATTATGCTAAGCAAAATAAGCCAGTCAGAGAAAGATAAATATCACATGATCTCACTCATTTGTGGAATGTAATGAACAACATAAACTAATGATCAAAAATAGATCTGGAGACATAGAAGCATCAAACAGACTGTCCAACCTCAGAGGGAATGCAGGGGAGAGGGAGTGGTAAAAGATCAACCAAAGGACTTATATGCATGCATATTAGTATAACCCATGGACACAGACAGTAGAGGGGGTGAGGGCATGTGCTGGGGCGTGGGAATGGCCAGGGAGAGCTCAATGGGGGGAAAAGGAGACATATGTAATACTTTAAACAATAAAGAATTTAAATTAATATTCATATATATATGATAATATGCAAATTGGTCAGGACGCTGTCACGTAACGACCAATCAGCAGGCTGCGTCCCCACCCCCTGCACCCGCCTGGAGACATGAGGCTCATGTCCCCGACCCTATCAACAGGCCCTGAGACATGAGGCTCGCGCCCCACCCACCTGCGCCCGCCTGGTGGTCCACAGGCACACGGAGTGGCCCCTCCACCACAGGCCCAACTGGGGGTGCGGGGTCATGCCGGGGCCTCTGTGCAGGCATGCGGAGGTCCGCAGGCCTCCGTCACGGACCAGCCTGGGGGCGGAGCTGTGGTGTGGCCTCTGTGTGCCTGCGCCAGGGGTTCGCAGGCCTCCACCGTGGCCCAGCTCAGGGGTCTGCAGGCCTCCCCCGGCTCTGGCCTACCTCTTTGGGGCAATCCATCGAGGAGCCCTGAATGGGTGGGCAGGGCCTACCTCTTTGGGGTGATGGATCTTGGGGCTCCCACACTGTGACATGGCACAGGCTATGCTGGGGGGCCCCCCATCCCGAGTGCACAAATTTTGTGCAACAGGCCACTAGTATATATATAAAACTCCTTAACTTTTTATCTTTTACTTTTTTAATTTCTATTTTTTATAAAGTAAATAAAATATCTGTCCTCTGCATAGATGGTGCATGCTCAAAAAATTTCTTTAACAGACATACAGGCAAGGAATAATCTGTCCCCTGCTGCAGGAATGATACAGTATGAGAATTATTGATATGTCTCTACTTAACATTCTTCCCCATGTAAATGAAAGGAATATTTTCTTTTTACAAATAACAATATAAATGCATAATCAAAAACCTTTTGAGACCACTGACAAAAGGTGGCATGTTTCTGCCCAAAAGTGGTGATGACTTCAAGCTTACTACAGGGGATATGTGCTGGTATGTACCTAGAAACGGAAAAAATACTACAAAAAAAATACTGGATTTCTAGCCTGCTATCTATCACATTATGGTATCTGTTCACTTCATTCTATTGTTTTGGGATGTGACTGACAGATTCTAATCTAAGATTACTTAAGCACCCAAGGGCCTGTATTTTCGCTGAGACAATGATAGTCTTCTCTACTCACTACAAGAAATGTTTATGGTAGATTACTGACCGCTGCAAACTATTTGACCTATCTCCCATTAGGAGGTGAGGCCTATGTTCCCTCCCTTTATATCTGAGCGGGCTCTGTGACTAACTGACCAATACAATATGGCACAAGAGATATTGAGCCAATTTCCAGACCCATGCCTGGAGTTGCAATTTCTTATCTTCTGGAATACTTGGTCTTGGCATCTGGCTGCCATGCTGCTGAGTAAGCCCAAATAGCCCAAGGAGAGGCCCTTGTGGAAAGGCATTGAGAACCCTGATCAACAGCGCAGGTTAATTCCCAGCCAACCAACAGTCAGCACCAACTTGCCAACATGTGAGCGAGTCACCTTAGAAATAGATCATGAAGCCCTAGCTGAGCTATCCCAGCTGACTCCAAATGGAACAAAAACAAGCTTGGTCCAAATTGCAGATTTGTGAGCAAATTAAATTATTGTTACTATTTTGGGGATGGCTTATTATACAAAACTGTATCACCAGAATGTCCTAACCTTAACTGTCCAAATTGTAAACTTACTTTAATACTGCCTTTGTTCCCCCAATAAATTAAAGATAATAAGTTTTGAAAGGGCGAGGGCTAGGCCCTCCACCTTGGCCCAAGGTAAGGGCTAGGCCCTCCACCTTGCCCCAGGGTAAGGGCTAGGCCCTCCACCTTTCCCCAGGGTAAGGGCTACGCCCTCCACCTTGCCCCAGGGTAAGGGCTATGCCCTCCATCTTGCCCCAGGGTAAGTGCTCCATCTTACCTTGGCCACGTGCTTGGCAAGGAGCTTCTTCCCGGAAGTCTAAGCCTCTGCTAGCCACACCCAGGAACAAGACACCGACTTGCTCCTGGCCAATCGGCAGAGCACAGTCCTTTCTCCTCCCCTTATCCAACCCCCACTATAAAACCCGTCTCCACACAGGGTTATCTCTCTCTCTGCTTCCTGCTGCTGTGTCGGCAAGGTGGGGGAGCCGAGCTAGCTCGAATAAAGACTCTTATGCTTTTGCATCGGACATGGCTGGCTCCCTGATGTGGTTTCTTGGGGATCCTGAAATCTGGGCATAACAAGTTTCATCTAACATGAGAGCCCACCATCTTACTTTATGACAAGTAATGCAACAGAATTCTGCTATGACATTTTATCACATAAGTAAGAAAAATAATATCCTCAATAAAATAACCTCCATCCCTATAAGTGGCCCTACTGTCACACATCAGAAGCTGGTTCCTGCCTGGCAGGCATGGCTCAGTGGTTGAGCATCGACCTATGAACCAGGAGGTCATGGTTCAATTCCCAGTCAGGGCACATGCCCAGGTTGCAGGATCAATCTCCAGTGTGGGGCATGCAGGAGGCAGCCAATCAATGATTCTCTCTCATCATTGATGTTTCTATCTTTCTCTTCCTTTCTCTCTGAAATCAATAATATATATATATATGTATATGTATATGTATGTGTATAAATATATATGTGTGTGTGTATATATATATTAAAAGTTGGTTCCAATAGTAATGATAGATTAGACTCAATGAATGGCTAATGATAGATTAGCCATCCTCACCTTTTTGCCTGGATTTTTTCTTTGTAATCAATGACATATTGGTGAGATTACTGGTCTATGATTAAAGGGACAGTGTGTTGTTATGAAAGAGAATAAAACTTCAGACTCACAGGGACTAAATCTGTTTCTGTGGGACTTATGAATGGTCCATTTTAATCAAATTAATCCCAAGCCAAAAACAGTAAAGTACAGTAACAGCAAAATATATTGAAATTTTCATCATATCAATTGGGCTGTTTCATACAATAGCATTAAAATTAGACTCTATTGTAGTGAATAAAAAACCTCTAGAAGGAATATAGATAGTACTAGAGGCCCAGTGCACGAAAATTCATGAACTGCAGGGTGGGGTGTCCCTCAGCCCGGCCTGCACCCTCCCCAGGGGATGGGGCCTAAGCTGGCAGTTAGGCATCCCTCTGGCAGCACGAGAGCCCTCAAGGGATGTCTGACTGCGACTTAGGCCCGCTCCCTGGGAGAATCAGGCCTAAGCTGCAGTCGGACATCCTTAGCGCTGCTGAGGAGGCAAGAGAGGCTCCCGCCACTGCTGCTGCACTCGCAGCCGTCAGCCTGGCTTGTGGCTGAGCAGAGCTACCCTGTGGAGCTCACTGACCACCAGGGGGCAGCTCCTGCATTGAGCATCTGCCCCCTGATGGTCAGTGCACATCATAATAGCAAACAGTCGTTCCTGCTTGTTCCACTGTTAGGGTCAATATGCATATTACCCTTTTATTATATAGGATTATTCTCTGACTTTATAAGTAATATTTCATATACATAGTCCATAGGAAACACAGAGTGTCCATGAAATCAATCCATACTGTTTATGTATAAGTCCAGTAAGACTAAGAAAAAGTTGTAGATTATCAACTTTACTAGAAAAACTAACAAACAGTAGTTTTACAATTATCAAAATGTATATATTTTATTTTCTAACAACAAGATTTTGATAGTCTCAGCTTGAATATAAAAAAGTCTGTAAAACAGGTTACACGTTGGAAAAGGGCCAAGTAGAGGGGAAAAAGTATCAACATGAGATAAAACACACCACAAAAGGGAAGCAAGGACGCATCTGTCCTTGGTGTTAGTAAACCTGGACAGCATCAGAACTGGTCATAGTTTGTCTATCAAAATTGCCAAATAGAAACCTTACTAAGTGCTTAGCAAATGCCAAGGCTACCCTCACTCCTAACATGGCTGCCATAGCACTGGTGAAAAAGATCTTGTTTAATCTGGTTTTCAGACTAGTAACAGATGCATTCCATAATTTTTGTTTTAACATGATATACAAGAAAATCTAAATGTACAATCTGCCTTTGTGTCTGGAGATATTTTTTCCTTAGCTTGATGCATTGCCTTTTGATGAACATTTTAGCTCAGCAAATTTTATTTCTGTACACTAAGGAATTTTATAGTTCTAAAAGAGCTTTTAAATCCTTTGGCAGAGATTCATTCATCTTAGTAAAACAATAGCTGGCAGATATACACAGTCTACAGGAAGTCAGGGTAACAACTTCAGTCATTTTTTAGGTGAGCTATTCAGCAAACTTTGATTTGTCCTCCACAAATTGAAGATTTGTTTTCTTAAATGAAAGTACATGATTTCTTCTTATTCTATATTCTAAAAGTCAATAAACAAATCATCAAATAAAATATGGTTTATACCAACTTTCATAATTCACATCTGGACTGTATAGCTCACAATAATATTTCTGTAAAAATAATCCTAAAACATATTAAACCAATGAAAACAATATCATTTCATCAACACTCATACTAAAAAATGTTCTTAGCTCCCTATAATTCTGGTGCATGATCTTTAGTCAATTAGCTATGAGTATTTAGAAAATGTCTTTTAAACAACTAAAGAAATAATGTTTAATTCATTTGCTTAGAGATCAGCAGGAAAGTAAAGTCATATTCAAATGGACTCTTCCCCATATGCCAATCAGCTACTGGTTATGCAAGAATGGTTTCTGCATTATATCAAAATTTTGAGAGAAAGTCCTGTTATATATAGGTCCATGAAGACAGAAAAGCTGCCTTTTTCTTGCTTACTATTTACATCCCCTACACCTAGCAAAGTTCTTGACACATGGAATACACTTAGCACGTATTAGTTAAATGACGACATCAGGAGATCCTCCTCAAAGCCATCTTTTCTACCTTCTAAAATCAAATCTGTTTGTACCACTCCTCTGACTTAAGGAATTATTTCTAGAAAGATATCTTTAATATACTACATGAGTGAGTCAGCACATTGGATCACTGATAAGCAACAGGTGTAGAGGTATTAATTTGGCAGCATTGAGAGCTGGCACTGACCATCCTGGCTAAAATGTAGCTCCCACACACGTCATGCCTACCTACCCCGTATCTCTTTATCCTCTTTCTATGCTTTATCTTTGTAACAGCCCTTATCAAAGATATTTTATGTAGTTAGTGTCTTGATTGCCTATCAACTCCTAATGGAATATAAGTGCATGAGGGAAGATGTTTTATTTCATTCTACCCTATACTCCCAAGGTCTACAACAGTACTTGGCACACAGTGGTTTTTGATGAATGGATGGGTGGGTGCATGGATGCATGGATGGATAAGTGAATGGATAGAACAACAAGATCCAAAGATCGCAGAAAATAAGAAACTAAGTGGGCCACCATAGAAGAGCTTAGGAAATTAAAGATAATGCATGGGTGTTATGGGTTGAATTGTTTCCCCAAAACATAAATGTTCAAGTCCTACTCACTGGTACCTGTGAATGTGTCCTTATTTGGAAATGGGGTACTTGAAATATAACCAAGTTAAGATGGGGTTATACTGTAGCACAGTGAGCCCTAATTCAATATGACTGTTGTCTTTATAAGAAGAAGAGACACAGACATACAAATAGGGAAAACAGCCATGTAAAGACAAAGGCAGAGATTGGACTTCTACGGCCACAAGCCAAGAACACCTGGGGCCAAAAGGTGGAAGAGGAAAGGAAGGACCCATCCCTTGGGACTTCAAAGGGTGAACGGTACTGCCAACATCTTGATTTCCTACTTCTAGACTCAAGAACAGTGAGAGAATAAATTTCTGCTGTTTTCAAGCAGTTTGTGGTATTTTGTTAAAACAGCCCTAAAAAACTAATACAACTGGACATATTAAGGAAAGAAATGGGTCTCAAAAAAAGAAAATACTAAACACAAACTTTGCATACCAAAAACATTCACCTTTGTATTTAACCAAAGATGGTTGTAAAAGAACTAATAAAATATGTACTAGGAGTTTTAAAAAGGAAATTCTAAGAGTAACAGTAGATTGTTCTTTTTTAAAATTATTTTTCTTGGTTTATTAAATTAATCTCTCTTAGAAAAAAATCTTTCACTACAAATGTTTGCTTAACAAAAGCTTTATTTTGGATTCCTAATATCTTTAAAAAAATAGAGATTTATATCAATAGCTTAATATTTTACCTCAGATGACAAAAGGTAACTTTTCAGATTTCATAATCTAATTTTTATTACTTTCATTATTATTCTATTAACTAGAGGCCCAGTGCACAAAAATTTGTGCACTCGGGGGAGGGGGGGGCAGGGGGGTCCCCCAGCCCGGCCTGTGCCCTCTCGCAGTCTGGGACCCCTCGGGAGATAATGACCTGCTGGCTTAGGCCTGCTCCTGGGTGGCAGAGGGCACGCCCAATCCCTAGGTGCAGCCCCTGGTCAGGGTCAGAGCAGGGCCGATTGGGGAGTTGGGGCGCCACCCCGTCATGCACAGAGCAGGGCGAATCGGGAGGTTGCGATGCCACCCTCAGTCACGCTCAGGGTAGGGCCGATTGAGGGGTTGGGGCACCGCCCCCTGTCACACTCAAGGCAGGGTCAATCAGGGGGTTGGGGAGCTCCCCCCTGTCACGCACAGAGCAGGGCCCATCAGGGGGTTGAGGAGCTCCCCCCTGTCATGCACAGAGTAGGGCCGATAGGGGAGTTGGGGCACCGCCCCCTGTCACACACAGAGCAGGGCGGATCAGGGGGTTGGGGAGCTGCACCTTGTCACACTCAGGGCAGGGCCAATGGGGAGGTTATGGCTCTACCCCGTTACACACAGAGCAAGGCCCGTGGAGGGGGGTTGGGGCGCCACCCTCTATCACCCACAGAGCAGGGCCGATCAGGGGGTTGGGCGCCGCCACTGTCACACTCAGGGCAGGGCCGATGGAGAGGTTATGGCTCTACCCTGTCACACACAGAGCAGGGCCCGTGGGGGCGGGGGGGGGGGGGGGGGTGTTGGTGCGCCGCACCCTGTCACACACAGAGCCGCAGGGCGATCACGGGATTGGGGAGCTCCCCCCTATCAGGCACAGAGCAGGGCTGATCAGGGGGTTGGGGCGCTTCCCCTGTCACAGACAGAGCAGGGCAGATAGGGAGGTTGTGGCCCCGCCCCCTGTCACACACAGAGCCTCAGGGCTGATCAGGGGGTTGGGGCGCCTTCCCCTGTCACTAACAGAGCAGGGCGGATGGGGAGGTTGTGGCCCCGCCCCCTGTCACACACAGAGCCTCAGGGCTGATCAGGGGGTTGGGGCGCCTTCCCCTGTCACTAACAGAGCAGGGCGGATGGGGAGGTTGTGGCCCCGCCCCCTGTCACACACAGAGCTGCAGGGCAATCAGGGGGTTTGGGCGCTGCCCCCTCTCACGCTGATCCCGGTGCCGGGAGGCCTCGCTGCTCTGCTGATCCCGGTGCTGGGAGGCATATTACCCTTTTACTATATAGGATAGAGGCCTGGTGCATGGGTGGGGGCCAGCTGGTTTTCCCTGAAGGGTGTCCTGGATCAGGGTGGGGGTCCTCACTGGGGTGCCTGGCCAGTCTGGCTGAGGGGCTGAGGGCTGTTTTCAGGCTGGTGGGTTGACTGAAGCTCCCAACCGCTCCTTTTTTTCTTTTTTTTTATTCTGGGCCAGCTTTAGCTCTGAGGCCTCGGCTGCTGAAAGCCCGTTTCTGGCCTTTGTTTTTCCTTCTGTATTTGATACAATGTTGCGGTCCAGCTGGCTGAAGCCTGGCTGACTAACACAGGTTTCTGGGGTTTTGTTTAGCTTCTCTATTTGTTACAGTTTCTTAGAGTTGCAGCTGAGAGGCCGGCAGCGGCAGGCGGGGAACGTTGGAGTCCGCCATCACTGGAGCAAGCAAGCCTCCCTGTTTGCTTCAGTGCATGGCTGCTGGCCGCCATCTTGGCTGACAGTTAATTTGCATAAGGATATGCTGATTAGCCAATGGGAAGGGTAGCGGTAGTATGCTAATTACTATGTTTCTCTTTTATTAGTGTAGATTTCACTACTTTGCTGTTATAACTTTTCAAAAAATAGATCTCTAACTCAGAGATATTTTATAATTCATTAAAATTATTTTCAAATAAATCATTTAAAAGTTTTCCGAGCATAATATATTCCAATGTTTTTCAAACTACTTAGTCTGAAAAAATAGTTGATCCTTTCTTTCAACTTAAAAAATAAAAAGCTATTGAATATCAACTGTAACTGAAAACAATTTTTTAATTAAAAATTTTGAAAAGGTAAAATATACCCTCCTTAAACAGAAAAATCAGGAGGTAATTAACTTTATTAAAGATTATTCACTTTATAATGGTCATCTCTGAGTGGTAAACTCCACTAATGTATTTAAATTTACAAAACTTTAATTTTCAATTCCCAAGACTATTACTATTTTATGTAGTGAGGTTGAAACATGAACTGGACACATGTTCAAGCCAGTCCTTTAGCTATTATCAGACCCATTATGCAGATGGAAGAGACCATTGACATTAGCTCTTGAAGAGAAAATCAACTGCAATGAGATACTATAAACCAGGTTTCTGGGCCAGTTTAGTTCTAGCTAATGAGGTTCTTGAGTATACTTTTATCATCAGCTTCTTTAAATCCATTGAGAGCATTTGATGAAATGAATTTTAATCAGTTAAATAAACTTCAATAAAATCTAATAGCTCCAAGATATTGCTAAGGAAGCAGGCAGGGGAGTATAAAATCTCATTTTATGTAGATTTCTCACTGATGTCTCAATAAGAAGAAAATTAAGTTTCTTTCACATTTCATTTTTATTTTCTTTACATCCACCCTAAATCTGAATACCTGGTGGAAACTTTGCCAATAGCATTAGCATGCCATAATGTGAAAGTGTTAAGTTAGAGGTTATAATTGATATTTTGATTTTCATAAACCTAACACACAGAGTGAGGGAGAGCTGGGAGACTGCAGCGGTGACATTAACATTTTGGCAAGTGAGTCAATCAAACAGATGTGGCTTGTTTTATAGCCTGTGCAGAACTTAGATAAGACAATGTCTCGTAAAAATAAAATTCTGGGAATAACTGTCAATCTGTAATTCAAGTGTATTGGGGTTTACCGAAAGGGCAATGGAGGAATTAATGTGAGTTTTACTTCTCTTTTGGAAATTACACTTGATTTTAAGTGAATTGTCCTATGAAACCTATGAAAGTTGTCCTGATTGCTCTCAAATTTTTTAAAATATTAGAATTCTTCCATATGTCTCTTTAGTTATACAATATTTGCCTTTTTGTCTACTAAAAACACCTGTTGGTTTTTATCTTAATGGTAGTATAGCTTAGGCGTTTATTGTTAGTTGGAGGGGATTGTTTATTCTTTTTTGTTTGTTTTTTACAAAATCAACATCTCAATTATCTAACCCTGTACAAGCAAATATTTTACCCTTGTATGTTAATTCTTCAATTATAAAAGCTTGAGACTTTTAGAGTGAGGTTAGGATACAATCTATGTAAGTGAGATATTAGTCAAAAAAACAAGAGTACACTAGATGGAAAGGTTACAGGTAAAGAAAAAAGAACTGAGGTATTCAAGCTAATAAAAACTACACTGCCTCAGATGAATATGATAGTTTTTGGAAATTTTAAGTTAGTTTACCACATATGAATTAAAGAGACTGGATATATAATCAATTTGTAATTCAAATTCTTCTTTTTTGTAGCCACAAACAACTTTCATTCAAATTAATATTTTTCCTCTGAGTGTGCTATAATAAGTAATATCAAAATAGAAGGTTAATTGAACAATATAATGCAAGGAGGACAAAGGTTATGTGAATTCAGGAAGTAAAAAAATTGGTTTCAGCTAAGACATAAACTTGGTATAGTAATAACAAAGAATCTGCCAAGTATAATGATTTATCAACTGAATGAAAAGACACTTTATTATAAAATGTCTTTTTTTTAAATCACACTCATTTTTCCATTCAACTGGAACAAATTTATTGAAGTCTAGATTTTTAAAAGAAAATGGTACTTATATATTTATAGTCAACTGATTTTTGACAGGGGAGCCAAGACCATTCAATGGAGGAAAGACAGTCATTTTAATAAATGGTGCTGGGATGATGCGATATCCACATACAGAAAAAAATGAAATTAAGCCCTTACCTCACACCATATATATATAAATGTTAATTCAAAATGGCTTATAGAACTAAATATAAGAGTTAAACTTACAAAATTATTAGAAGAAAAAAACAGAAATATTCATGACCTTGAACTAGGTAATGTTTTTTAAAATATGACACAAAAGCACACAAGACAAAAGAAAAATAAATTGGACATCATCAAAATATACAAATCATGCATCTGATAAGAGACTTGTATCCAAAATAAAGAAATTTCAAAATTCAACAATAAAAAGATAATCCAATTAAAAAGGGGCAAAGGATTTGAATAGATATTTCTCCAAAGACATACATATGGCCAGTAAGTACAAGAAAAGATGCCAGGCAGACACTCCTGGGCGACCAGCAAAGGCACAGCGACCACGCCATCTTGGGAAACAGAGCTGCTTGAGACTAGGATCCTGGCCTCAGCACCACCCAGTCTGATCTCAGAAGCATACCAGGTCCCTGCAGCTACTGGGGACAGAGACCTGCGACCACAGCTACAGACCTTCGGACACCAAAAGTTCAGAAATCCCTGCGGCAGATCCGTGAGTACCAGAGCCCATCCCCCCTTCCCCCAGGCTCAGGGGCAGCGCCAGAGTAACTAACTGATAGACCTACCCCTTGCCAGGGCCTCAGCGCTGCAGGAACTTTGGCCTGGAAGTGCGCGAGCACCTTGGAACTGATCCTACGCACACTGCGGGCTTCAGAGCCCTGGGTTGGGAGCATAAGCGTGCAAAGCACCAGGAACTAATCCTGCCCGCACTGCTGGCTTTGGAGCCCTGGGCTGGGAGCATAAGGGCGCACACCACCAGGAACTGATCCTACGCGCACTGGGCTTTGGAGCCCTGGGCTGGGAGCAAAAGCGTGCACAGCACCAGGAACTAATCCTGCACGCACTGCTGGCATTGGAGCCCTGGGCTGGGAGCAATCGTGCGAACGGGAGTTTGTCCGCCTAGCACAGGCCCAGGGACCCTGTTTCTCAGGGCAGGAGGCAGCACCAAGCACCAGTGACTTGACTGTGTTTCTTATCACCTGCGCCTGAGATCCTGATTTCCTGTGCATTCATAATAAGAGCCAGTGAATCCAATTCCTGGTGCAAGGGCACACAGGGACCCTGATTCTCAAGGTGAGGTCGTGCGAAGCAACAGAGACTCTGATACTGGACTCTTGGGGAACTCTGACTCCTGGCGCAAGCTAGGGGGCTCTGCTCTGGTTTTCAACACGCTCCAGGGTGGCCTCTATTTCAGCACAGTGCAGCCAGGGTCCCTAATTCTAAGGGCACGTGCGAGGCCACATTGAGTGTTGGCAACACTGACACAGAGCGAGCCTGGTTCCCACCAACCAACAACAACCACACATCTTAGTGTCAGAGCTCTTCAGTGACACTAGGGTGGTGGGAGCCTCCCACTGCACATGGCCCAGGCCCACGCAACTCGACCTTTGAACCATCAGGAGATAATCAGAATGAAGAGACGACACAACACCCAGAGGAAAGACAATGAGGAATCACCAAGAAAGGAAATTAATGAAGTTGAAGCGTGCAACATGACAGAAAAAGAATTCAGAATAATGGTTGTACAATTCATTCACCGGATGGATGAGAAAATCAACAACTTATGCAAGAATCAGGAAGAAATGAAAAGTGATATAGCTACAATCAAAAACACCATGGAAAGTTTCAACAGCAGACTAGAAGAAGCAGAAGACCGAATTAGTGAGTTAGAAGATAAAGCAGAGAAACAAGCTCAATCTGAACAGCAACTGGAGAAAAAAATTAAAAAACAGGAGGAGAGCCTAAGGGAGCTTCGGGACAACATGAAACGAAGTAACATACGCATAATAGGGCTGCAAGAAGGACAAGAAGAGCAGCAAGGATTAGAAAATCTATTTGAAGAAATAATGACAGAAAACTTCCCAGATATGGGGAAGAAAAAAGTTACACAAGTACAGAGAGTCCCAGGCAAGATGAACCCCAAAAGACCCACACCAAGACACGTCATAATAAAGATGGCAAATGTACAAGACAAAGAGAGAATCTTAAAGGCTGCAAGAGAGAAACAGAGAGTTACCTACAAAGGATCCCCCATCAGATTACCAAACGATTTCTCAACAGAAACACATCAGGCCAGAAAAGAATGGACGGAAATTTACAAAGTGATGCAAAGCAAAGGACTGAATCCAAGAATACTCTATCCAGCAAGGCTATCATTCAAAATTGAAGGGGAAATAAGAAGCTTCACAGACAAAAAAAGGCTAAGGGCGTTCATCACCACCAAGCCAGCAATGCAAGAAATGCTAAAGGGACTGGTGTAAAAAGAAGAAATAAAAAGCCCAGAAAGAAAGCAGCCACAAAAAAGTAGAAATGGCTACAAACAAGTACCTTTCAATAATAACTTTAAATGTAAATGGACTAAATGGTCCAATCAAAAGACCCCGAGTGGCTGAATGGATAAAAAAACATGACCCATACATTTGCTGTCTACAAGAGACCCACCTCATTAGAAGGGACTCACACAGACTGAAAGTGAAGGGATGGAAAAATATCTTTCAGGCAAATGGAAATGAAAAAAAAGCTGGGGTAGCAATACCTATATCCGACAAAATAGACCTCAAAGTGAAGGCCATAACAAGAGATAAGGAAGGCCACTTCATAATACTAAAGGGATCAATACAACAAGAGGATATAACCCTGATAAACATATATGCACCCAATGCAGGAGCACCCACATACATAAGAAAACTCCTGGAAGATATCAGGGGAGAGATCGACAACAATACAATCATAGTAGGGGACTTTAATACACCACTGACATCACTGCCTAAATCCGCTAGACAAAAACTCAGCAAAGAAACAGCAATCCTAAATGACTCACTAGATCAGATGGACTTAATTGACATCTTCAGAACACTTCACCCCAAAGCCATGGAATATACATTCCTCTCAGGTGCTCATGGGACATATTCAAAAATAGACCACATATTGGGTCACAAGCAAAGTCTCCACAAATTCAAGAAGATTGAAATCATAAAAAGCATCTTCTCAGACCACGATGGCATAATGTTAGAAATAAACTACAATAAAAACAACCCAAAATACTCAAACACTTGGAAACTGAATAGCATGTTATTAAATATTGATTGGGTTACCAATGACATCAAAGAAGAAATTAAAAACATCCTGGACACTAATGACAATGAAAACACAACAATCCAAAACCTCTAGGACACAATGAAAGCAGTCCTGAGAGGGAAGTTTATAGCTCTACAGGCCTATCTCAAAAAACAAGAAAAAATGGTAGTTAATCATCTAACTCTACAACTCAAAGAATTAGAAAGAGAGCAACAAGAAAACCCCAGAGTGAGCAGAAGGAAGGAGATAATAAAGATTAGAGCAGAAATCAATGACATAGAGACCAAAAAAACAATACAGAAAATCAATGAAACCAAGAGCTGGTTCTTTGAAAGGATAAACAAGATTGACAAACCCCTAGCCAGGCTCACCAAGAAGCAAAGAGAAAGGTCCCAAATAAACCAAATCAGAAATGATAGAGGCGAAATAACAACAGACCCCACAGAAATACAAATGATTGTTAAACAATACTACAGACAACTCTACTCCAACAAACTAGACAACCTGGAGGAAATGGACAAATTCCTAGAAAAATACAACATTCCAAAACTCAATCAGGAAGAATCTAAAAATCTCAATAGGCCAATAACTATGGAAGAAATTGAAGCAGTCATCAGAAAGCTTCCAGCAAACAAAAGCCCAGGACCAGACGGCTTCTCAGGGGAGTTTTACCAAACTTTCAAGGAAGAACTAAAACCTATCCTCCTCAGATTACTACAAAAAGTTCAAGAGGAACGAACACTTCCAAGCACATTCTATGAAGCTAGCATCACCCTAATACCAAAACCAGGTAAAGACAACACAATGAAAGAGAATTACAGGCCAATATCCCTCATGAACATAGATGCCAAAATCCTCAACAAAATCTTGGCAAATCGGATCCAGCAGTACATCAGAAGGATCATACACCATGACCAAGTAGGATTTATCCCAGGGATGCAAGGATGGTACAACATCCGTAAATCAATAAACATAATACATCACATAAACAAATTGAAAGAAAAAAACCATATGGTCATATCAATTGATGCAGAAAAAGCATTTGACAAAATCCAACACCCATTTTTGATAAAAACTCTCAGCAAAGTGGGAATAGAAGGATCATACCTCAACATAATAAAAGCCATATATGACAGGCCCACAGCCAACATCATACTCAATGGTCAAAAACTAACACCATTTCCCCTAAGAACAGGAACAAGACAGGGATGCCCACTCTCACCACTCCTGTTCAACATAGTCCTGGAAGTATTAGCCATTGCAATTAGACAAGAAGAAGAAATAAAAGGCATCCAAATTGGAAAAGAGGAAGTAAAACTGTCCTTATTTGCAGACGACATGATATTATACATACAAAACCCTAGAGACTCCATCAAAAAACTACTAGACTTAATACATGAATTTGGCAATGTAGCAGGATACAAAATTAACCCCAAGAAATCTGAGGCATTTCTATACACCAATAGTGAACTTTCAGAAAGAGAGATTATAAAAACAATCCCATTTACCATCACACCAAAAAAATTAAGATACCTAGGAATAAACTTAACTAAAGAGGTAAAAGACCTCTACTCAGAAAACTACAGGACGTTGAAAAAAGAGATAGAGGAAGACATAAAGAGATGGAAGAACATACCATGTTCTTGGATTGGTAGAATCAACATCATTAAAATGTCCATACTACCCAAAGCAATCTATAAATTCAACGCACTTCCCATTAAAATACCAATGGCCTTCTTCAAAGATCTAGAACAAACTCTCCAAAAATTCATCTGGAATAAAAAAAGACCCCGAATAGCTGCAGCGATCCTGAGAAAAAACAAAGTAGGTGGGATCTCAATGCCAGATATCAAGCTGTATTACAAAGCCACTGTTCTCAAAACTGCCTGGTACTGGCACAAGAACAGACATATAGATCAGTGGAATAGAATAGAGAGTCCAGAAATTAGCCCGAACCAATATGCTCAATTAATTTTTGACAAAGGAGGCATGAACATACAATGGAGCCAAGATAGTCTCTTCAATAAATGGTGTTGGGAAAATTGGACAGATATATGCAAGAAAATGAAACTAGACCACCAACTTACACCATACACAAGAATAAACTCAAAATGGATAAAGGACTTAAATGTACGACAGGAAACCATAAAAATTCTAGAAGAATACAAAGGCAACAAAATCTCAGACATATGCCAAAGCAATTTCTTCACTGATACAGCTCCTAGGGCACTTGAAACTAAAGAGAAAATGAACAAATGGGACTACATCAAAATAAAAAGCTTCTGCACAGCAAAAGAAACCATCAACAAAACAACAAGAAAACCCACTTCATGGGAAAACATATTTGCCAACGTCATATCTGATAAGGGCTTAATCTCCAAAATTTATAGGGAACTCATACAACTTAACAAAAAGAAGATAAACAATCCAATCAAAAAATGGGCAAAGGAGCTAAATAGACACCTTTCAAAAGAGGACATTCAGAAAGCCAAGAGACATATGAAAACATGCTCAAAGTCACTAATCATCCGAGAGATGCAAATCAAAACAACAATGAGGTACCATCTCACACCTGTCAGAATGGCCATCATCAACAAATCAACAAACGACAAGTGCTGGAGAGGATGTGGAGAAAAAGGAACACTTGTGCACTGCTGGTGGGAATGCGGACTGGTGCAGCCACTATGGAAGACAGTATGGAGTTTCCTCAAAAAATTGGAAATGAAACTCCCATTTGACCCTGTGATCCCACTCCTAGGAATATATCCCAAAAAACCAGAAACACCAATCAGAAAGGATATATGCACCCCTATGTTCACAGCAGCACAATTCACCATAGCTAAGATCTGGAAACAGCCTAAGTGCCCATCAGTAGATGAATGGATTAGAAAACTGTGGTACATCTACACGATGGAATACTATGCTGCTGTAAAAAAGAAGGAACTCTTACCATTTGCAACAGCATGGATGGAACTGGAGAGCATTATGCTAAGTGAAACAAGCCAGTCAATGATGGAAAAATACCACATGATCTCACCCATTCATGGATAATAAAGACCATTACAAACTTTGAACAATAATAGATACAGAGGCAGAGCTTCCTCAAACTGATTGTCAAACTGCAGTGGGAAGGCCAGGGAGGGTTGGGGGACAGGAGGGAGGGGAGTAAGAGATCAACCGAAGGACTTGTATGCATCCTTATAAGCATAACTAATGGACATAAGACACTGGGGGGTAAGGGAGGGCAGGGGTTTGTCAAAGGTGGGGGGGGGGGGGGGAAGGACACTTATATAATACCCTTTGTAATACTTTTAGCGAAAAAATAAATAAATAAAAAATTAAAAATTAAAAAAAATAAAATAAAAAAAAAAGAAAAGATGCCATTACCAAAAGAATTCTGTTTTCTTTGAAGCAATGTAACTACAATTGATGTGGGATTTTTCTCATGTTCAGAAGCAGCATTCCTTGTCATACTCTGCCACCATGATAAAAAAAAAATGAGTAATATTTAATATGGCCTGTACATAAAACTGTTGTAACAACTTGTCTTCTTTACATTTCTTTCAAATGAGAGTTAGATTTTCTTTAACAATATTTTAAGGCCAATTCTGTTTGTTCCTTTGGCTATCTACCATTAATATAATATTTATTCAAAATATACAATAGATTTAATAATATAACAGCTAATATTTTTAAGCAATTAATATGTTACACACATTTGTAAGCCCTTTTTTATAGCTTAGTCTTTTAAGCCTCAAAACAACCCTAAAAGAAAGATATTTTTACTATCCTAATTTAACAGATAGAAACACTAAAGATTTGAAATGTGTAATGCAGTGGGTCTCAAGCATGTAAACTTGGTTATAGGTAGGTTCTGATAAGACAGAAATTTTGTCATGTAAAAGTCACATGTAATCTGTCTATATTCCCATAGCTAGTAAATGGTGGAGCCAGCTTTATACTCAGGTGACCCGGCTACAGGGCATATGACCTTATGCACTATTCTATATTCATGTCTACTTTAGCAGGTATTTTTTTTATCCAAATTGGCTGTTTCTCACTTCTCAGAAGACTGTACAGTTGGCCCTTGAACAACACATGGGTCCACATACATAAACGCAGATTTTTTTTTCAATAAATACTGTAAATGTATTTTATCTCCCTTATGATTTTCTTAATAATATTTTCTTTTCTCTAGCTTATCTTTTTTAAAATATATTTTTATTGATTCCAGAAAAGGAGGGAGAGGGAGAGAGAGAAACATCACTAATGAGAGAGAATCATCGATTAGCCACCTCCTGCATGCCTCCCACTGGGGATAGTGCCCACAACCCGGGAATGTGCCCTGACGGGGAATCAAACCATGACCTCCTGGTTCATAGGTCGGCACTTAACCACTGAGCCATGCAGGTCAGGCTCCAGCTTACTTTATTGTAAGAATACAGCATATAATACATATCACATACAAAATATGTGTGAATGGACAATTGTTATCGGTAAGGCTTCCAGTCAAAGAACTGAGATACAATGAACTGAGAACAAATCACTTACGCTTTTTAATTCCTAATTTTTAACCTCTATTCCATGTTACCTGCCTCTGCCTTTGTTCTCCCTCCCCTACCAAACCCCCAGCCTCCTATACCACCACTCTCTATGTCATTCCCCTCAAAACAAACATAAACCCTGGTATGAGTTTTAGTTACTTTTTACCTATGCCATGCCTTTACTTTCATTAATACCTGTCTTTCAATCTCAATAAGCTTAAAAGAAAAGTATATATCCTAGTAAAAGCAGCCTCTTATGACTTTGCATAGCTTATTTTTAGCCTTTATGTTCAAAACTATAGCTATAATTTTAGTATCTTCTTGAGATTATCTTCTATCTATAATAATAAAAGCATAACATGCAAATTGACCGAATGGCTGAAGAGTGGAACGACCGTCTGGACCACCATACTACGACCGTCTGGACCACCATACTATGACACCCACTGGCACCAGGCCAGCCAAGGCAGGTGCAATGCAATTGGTCGGGGGCCCAGCCATCGCCCCATGATTGCCCTGCAGAAGGAGGCCCAGGCCACTGGCTGGCGGGGCAATCAATCAGGGGGCTCCACCATCGCCCCAACGAGGGAGACCCAGGCTACTCTACAGTGGCACTGCGGCAGGTGGGCGGGGCCTCCCTCTGTGGGGGCGATCCATTGCAGAGCCCTGGCCAGGTGGGCAGGGCCTACCTCTTTGGGGCAATCGATCGCGGGGCTTCCGGACTGTGAGAGGGCGCAGGCTGGGCTGAGGGACACCCCCCCAGTCCACGAATTTCGTGTACTGGGCCTCTAGTATGACATAGAATTACAAAATGTCAATTCAGCATCCAATAAATCAACTTCTTTTGGTACCCTTATACTAAACAAAAAGTCACGTTAGAATAAAAGTGTTTATAAATTTATTGTTTCTATACTATATAATCTCCTGAAAAACAAATCATTTTTATTTGTATCTATGTTCAAAAAAGCAATGGGAAACCTATATATATTATTTGTTTTCTAATTTGAAAATAGGCTAGATGGCACCATGTGTAATTTATAGCCTTACTTGAAATCTAATAAAAGCAAGACCCATATCATAGTCATTAATTGTTTGAAGTTCTCAATCAATTGAGTCTTTGTATATTCTATAAGAGAAAATTTCATCAAAATCATACTATGAGAAAATCTCTGTTTTCTGGAAGACATTTAGTATGATGTCAGCCACTTGAACTATAGTACTTTTATTGGTTCGTTACATTTTATTTTAAAGATTAACTGATTTTGCTCTCCAGCGAACCCATATTTCTGAACCTGAACATTTCTTGAGATTAAGCAGACATCCAGTTCACTTTAGGTACTTGAGGTTTATCTCAGATGATGAGATATTCAGAAATAACTCTCCACAGCAGACTTTTATGAACAAAGGCAACTCATACTAGACACACATACTATCTAAAAGGTTTTACATCAGGCAACCTATGGTTCCCCCAATGGAATGCAGGATTTCTACTGTTATTTTTTAATGAAGATTTGAAGACTAAATGCATTGCACTATATACCAAGTATGGTAATAATATTTTTAATATTGTATACATAGTATTATCTATATTGAGTAGAATCTTTTCATAAGTATACACAAATGTGTTTTGAAATTAAGAACAAATCAAACCTCACTAAAATAATGTCACTAAGATTACAATAATAGAAAAAGTTCAAAAGCACTTTATTGAAATCTAAATTCTGGAAACTAAATTCAAATTCCTTTAAGGCACATGGAAACAATTTTCTTTCTTTTAAGTAACCAAACATAGTATGATTTATTTCCTGTAATATTGCTATTTCACTGTTTTCAGTATTAAGTTGTTCATGAGGTTTCTGCATTTATAATTCTTCTGAAAAAAATAGAAAATATGTTACTGGTATGTGTGAATATTTTTCTAGAAAATTTTATGGGTGAAATATAGAATCAAGACTCAATAATGTGCAAACTGAAAGTGAGATAGGTAGAGTCAAAAAGTTTTAGGAAGCAAAAGTTTTCCAACCTAGCACAATGTTTTATGCATATCAAGTACTAAATAATTTGGGGTGAATAACTGATAAAACTCTGTAAGGGAAAAAACCTATATTACCCTTTCTGTGAATTAATTTTCACTGAAAACTAAGGCAGTTTCAAAATTTTCAAGTTTGTCTAATCTCCATTAAATTAGAATGAAAATGCTTGCAAATTTCTCTGACAAGTTCTGAAAGGGTCAACCCAGCTTTTAAAATCTATACCTGTAGAGATTATATCAAATCATTAAATTTGTTTGATATAGTAATGGATGAAATCACAGGTAATGTTTGTAAGAGTATGAAGAAATTATCAGATCCCAGCAGGTTTCTGTTGTCCTAAAACACATTATATAAGTGCTTCATTTTTAATACTTAAAAACAGATTCATACCTATTATAACAAGAAAGTAGGGTTAGAAGGAAAATATAAAATAACTCAACACTTCTATTATTTTAAGCAATATTGTTTTTAGATATCAGATTGAGGGGATTGCAGTGCCCTTAACAATTAGGAGACCCAATTCAAACCTTCTATATAAAGGGCTCCAGTGTTACTTAACACTGAGCTGCCCTAGCCTTCCTTTCACTGGTCAACCTACTAAATGGAAGAACTCATGATCATATCTGAAATGTAAATACTTTATTATTCAACAATTATATCTTAATACTTATGTCAGTCTTCAGTGTATAAATTTTAAGGATTTTGTATGCCAATTTTTTTTAATACCCTCATAAGGACACAGTCAACAGCTAATGTTGCTGTTATCATAACCCCTTAAAAGGAGGGAAGATAAAGTAGAATCTCAGCAAATCTCAACATAATAGACATAAGTGCTTCAAGAAAAACTAATAAAATTTTTAAATAAAACCATTAAATAATGATTTTGTGATTATACTTATTATCATGCTTTATAATTCAAGAAGTGTTCTTTTAACTCAATTCTAATACTTCTCAACATTTAAAACAAATATATTTTTGCTTTATTTTTTTATTTTTTAATAATTTTTTATTTTTAAATTATAGTTGACATACAATATTATATTCATTTCAGATGTACAACATAATGATTAGAAATTTATATAATTTATGAAATGATCCCCCAACAAATCTGTACCCGTTTGACATCATACATAGTTATTACAATACTAGTGGCCTGGTGCACGAAATTTGTGCATGGGGCGGGGGCAGGAATGTCATCCCTCAGCCCGGCCTGCACCATCTCCAATCTGGGGCCCCTTGGGGGATGTCTGACTGCTGGCCTGCTCACCCCCTACTGCCCCCCTGCCGGCCTGCTTGCCCCCAACTGCCCCCCCCCACCGGCCTGCTTGCCCCCAACTGCCCCCCCCACCGGCCTGCTTGCCCCCAACTGCCCCCCCCACCGGCCTGCTTGCCCCCAACTGCCCCCCCTGCTGGCATGCTTGCCCCAAAATGCCCCTCTTGCTGGCCTGCTCACGCCCAACTGCCCCCCATTGCTGGCCTGATCACCCCCAACTGCCCTCCCCTCCTGGCCTGATCACCCCTAGCCCCATTCCTTGGTCGCTGGGGCAACCCAGGACACCAAGCCTTCCCTCCCCCTCTCCGGCCGGCTTACCAGGAAGCCAAGTCTTCCTGCCCACTCTCCGGCCAGCTCCGTGGTTCCAGCCGGCGCCACCATCTTTGTCATGTCAATTTGCATATTCCCTCCTTATTGGCTGTGGGCGCTGCCATCTTTATCATGAAGTGATGGTTAATTTGCATATTACTCTTTTATTAGATAGGATTATTCACTATATTCCCATGCCCATGACTATTTTATAACTACCAACCGGTACTTCTTAATCCCTTCCCCTTTTTCACCCATAACCCCAAACCCCCTCCCATCTGATAGCCATCAAAATATTCTCTATCTATGCAACTGTTTCTGTTCTGCTTGTTTATTTTGTTTTGTAAATCCCACATATAAGTGAAAACATCTGGCATTTGTCTTTCTTTGTCTGACTTATTTCACTTAGCATCATATCCTCTAGGTCTATCCATGTTGTTGGCAGGTGGCAAGATTTCATTCTTTTTTATGGCTACATCATATTCCATCATATATATGTACTACTTCTTTATCCATTTATCTGTTGATAAACACTTAGGTTGCTCCCATATCTTGGCTATTGTAAATAATGCTACAACGAATTTGTAGGTGCATATGTCTTTTTAAATTAGTGTTTGGAGTTTCTTTGGATAAATACTGAGAAGTGGAGTACTGAATCCTTCTTTGTCTCTTGTTATAGCCTTTGCTTTAAAGTCTGTTTTGTCTGGTATAAGTATCATTATACTAGCTTTTTAACTGTTTGGTTCCATTTTCATGTAATATATTTTTCCATCCCTTTAGAGTCAGTCTGTTTGTGTCTTTCAATCTGAAATAAGTCTCTTCTCATTTCAGGGTCTTGTTTTCTTCGTTCATTCAGCCACCCTATGCCTTTGATTGAAGCATATAATCTATTTACATTTGAAGTAATTGTTAATATATATATATAGTTATTGCCATTTTATTAATCATACTTTTGATCTTCCTTTTTCTTCTTCTTAAAGAAGTACCTTTAACATTTTTTGTAATATTGGTTTGGTGGTGATGAACTCCTATAATTTTTTCTTCTCTGGGAAACTGTTTCAGTCCTTTGATTCTAAATGATAGCTTTGCTGGTAGTCTTCATTATAAATCAAGCATGTCAAACTTGGGGCTGGCGGGCTGCATGCCTCGTTTAAATAAACGAGGCATGAGGCCCACCGGCCGTGAGTTTGACATGCTTGTTGTAAATCCTTACATTTCATCCCTTTAAATATTTTATGGCAAGCCCTTCTGGCCTGCAAAGTTTCTGTTGAGAAATCAGCTAACAGTCTTATGGGAGCTCCCTTGCAGGAAACTACCTTTTTCTTGCTGCTTTTAAGATTCTCTCTTTATCTTCAACCTTTAGTATTTTAATTATATGTCTTGGTATGGGCCTCTTGGGTTCATCTTGTTTGGAACTCTTTGTGCTTCCTGGGCATTATGTCTATTTCCTTTGCCAGGTTGGGGAAGTTTTCTGTCATTATTTTTTCAAATAGGTTTTCAATTCCTTGCACTATCTCTTCTCCTTCTGGAACCCCCATGATGCAAATGTTGGTATACTTGATGTTGTCTCAGAAGCTCCTTAAACTATTCTCATTTCTTTGGATTTTTTCTTTTTGCTGTTCTGATTGGGTATTTCTTTTTGGCTTCCTTATCTTCCAAATCTACTCCACTATTGATTCCCTGTAATGTATTCTTCATTTCAGTTACATTCTTCATTTCTGACTGGTTCTTTTTTATGTTTTCTTTCTGTTTTTATGTTTCCTATCTCTTTGTTGAAGTTCTCACTGAGATCATTGAGCATCTTTATTACCAGTTTTTTGAACTCTGCATATGGTAGATTATTGATCTCCATTTAGTTTAGTACTTTTTCTGGAATTTTGTTCTGTTCTTTCATTTGGGACATTTCTTTTTCTCCTAATTTTGGATGCCTCCTTTTGTTTGTTTCTATGTATCAGCTAAAGCTGCTATGTCTTCCAGTCTTGGTAGACTGGCCTTATGTAATAGGTATTCTATGGGGCCCAGTGATGCAGTCTCCCTAATCACCTGAGTTTGTGCTCCAGGTATGTCCCTTGTATGGGTTGTCTGTGCCCTCCAGTCACATTTGAGCCTTGATTACTGTTGATATGTCAACAGGAGGAATTGATCTTCAGGCTGATTGGTTATGAGGACTGGCTATAACTATAGTGGAGGAGCTGTTGCACTGGGGCTGCCTCTATGGAGAGTGGATTCACTTTAGTGAGGCTCTGGTGCCTGTTGAGTCTGACCTTTTGATGTGTCATTTGTTGAAGTGATTGGATGGTGCTCTGGTGTGGTCTGAAGCTGACCACCCAGTGTATTGGTTCTGGGACCTCTTGGGATGGATTCTGTTGCAGGCCAAGATCCACTGCTGCCTGGGCACTTGGTATAAGCTACAAAGTGATCTGCAGGTAGTTGCTGCTTATGCTGGACTTGGAGGTGACTGGTAGAGGATAAGTTGCAAATTGAAGCCAGTTGCTGCTTGTGTCAAACATGGGGCTGCTTAGCAAGAGGTTTGGGACATGCCAAGACTAGATGCTGATTGTCTGGAGTTTGTGAATCTTTGAGAGATTTTAGGAAAGTCTACAGCAAGCATGTTAAACTAGTGGCCCATGGGCCACATGCCTCATGTACTTGGTCCATGTTAGCCTTTGAGTTTGACATGCTTGGTCTACAGCCTAAGCCAAGACAGGTGGTTTGTATGGATAGGCCACTAGAAGTGGCTTGGGTGGGCCAGAGTCTCAGGAAACCACCAGGGTGGGATGAGCGGTAATAGCTAGGTTGATGGAGACTCAGATACAGTGCTCATCTATACCTGCAGGGGGAGGGCTCAGCAAAGGAATAATGGCTTCTGCCAGCACTTTAGGCTGGGAGAAAGCTACCTCTCCAGCCCTCACCTTAAAAAGACAATTCAGTTCCTCCCCATATGTCCCTGGCACCTTTCAATCTGCTGCCCCAGCACTGGAGCTTAGAGCAAGTGAGTCCGTCAATGAGTAAGTCTGTGTGGGCTCTTTAAAATGAATGTCTGAAACACTCCAGCTCACTCAGCCACAATCTCCACTGGCTTTCACAGCCAGAAGTTACACAGACCTCTCTGCCCAGCACTGGAACCCTGTGGGACTGGGCTCCTCAACAGGAACCTCCACAGCCGAGATATCCCTCCAGATTTTTAACTACCACACTTAACTACCAATCTCCACATGGCTTCTTCTATATATTACTGGGTATAAGACTTCTGTTCAGCTAGACTTCAGGTGGTTCTGAGTGCTGGTTATTCTGTAGTTAATTATAATTTTGATGTGGCCATGGCAGGAAGTGAGCACAGCATTTACCTACCCTGCCATCTTGGCCTAACAATAATATTTTTAAACTCTGGTTTTCAAGGAAACTTTAAAAACTAAAATCTCATCTTTATAAGCTTTTGTCCTCTACTAAGTATTTATAAAAATTTATATTTTCAATAATTAATATTAAGCTATTTAATAATAAATTTAATAGTTACTACATAAACATTTTAATGTTAACTTATAAATCCCATCTCTCTTTACATTAATGTTAAATATAGAATTTAGAATCCTTACTTCACACAGATAGTCAATTATTTCCTCAGTGACCCAAAAGAGTTTTAAAAGGTCATTTTGTCTTTGCTGCTATAAACCAGACACATTCCCCAAGGAGGCTGTCAGTCCTGGGCTCGAGATGAAGTGAATCCATATTGCTGAATGGAAAAGCTGCATTGTTGTTTTGGGTTTTTCTTTTGCATTGTTTGAAATAACCCCCTGTCTAAACAGAGTCCCTATAAACCCACTTTAGTGTTTCAATGACTTCTATAATAATCATTAATTAAATAAAAATGATTAGAACTAATAAATTTAAAAATAAGTTCTTGTCAGTATATGTGTATTGTATTCAGAGGGCTAAATGGGACCATAGAAGCTGATCCTCTTGTCTTTTGTTGATACTGCACATACACCAATTCAAACAGACCTAGAATTAATTCTGAGGAGTGATAAAGAATCTTAATATCACTCTCTTTTCTTAAGATTCTTTAAGTCCATACACTATCAGGAAATGCTTCTTTAGTCCCAGCCCAAATTTCCTCATGCTGTTATTTTTAATTTTCTGTCACCTTTAGAAATAAAAATTTAAATGTTACATTATTAAAGTTATTTACATCTTTCCAATCCATACCAGCCTATTAATCAGGCCAACATTGTGAACCTTATCAAAAAATAAATACTGCTATTCTAATATATCAATTGTAACCAGGTAGGCCTTAATTTTATTCTTAAATTTTCCCTTGAAAATGTAGGGTACATTTTTACATAAGAATATTAGACATTATTATTAATCCAAGTTCACTAAGAAAACTACATTAATAATGATTCTGTGTCTTCAATACTGACTTTAGAACCCTAAATCACCAAAGTTTAGGAGTGTGGGGAATAGGTTTGTGGGAACTTCTAGCAGCTGATGGCACCCAAAACCAAGTTAGGAAAGACTTCTGAGAGAAAGGGAGTAGGGAACATATTTCTCACCCGCCTTTGATCTCAATAGGAAAATTAAATGGTATCTTTATCAGGGTTAAGATGTTGATTCCCTTCCTATAACACTGTTAGTTCCTTAGTGAACTCAAAACTCTATGGAACACAGAAACTGTGTCATAGCTACTATATTTACTTGTTAAGACTTATTAATCAGTCAGTACCTAACAAAATGTCTTATATCTCATGTCAGTAAAGATATTAATGATGAAGTATTCTATGTTTATTCCAATAAAGATGTATAAATTGCATATCTAGGAAATACCTATATCTCCTCATTTTGTAATATACATCTCAGAATTTGTATCACTTCCTCTAAGTCAGCGGTTCTCAACCTGTGGGTCGTGACCCCTTTGGGGGTCGAATGACCCTTTCACAGGGATCGCCTAAAACCATCGGAAAACACATATATAATTACATATTTTTTGTGATTAATCACTATGCTTTAATTATGTTCAATTTGTAACAATGAAATTGGGGGTCACAACATGAGGAACTGTATTAAAGGGTCATGGCATTAGGAAGGTTGAGAACCACTGCACTAAGTAAACACCTTACAGTTCTATATTGGTATTTATTCCATGGTTCTAAACATATTCTTAACTCCTATTTTGGATTTTAAATATTTTAATATCCTCAGTGGTGTTTTTTCTTTAAGAGTGCATATGACTTTTAGAAATAGTCACAGTTATTCTGCGCCAGGACTTGTAATACTAGTGATGAACCTGATAGATATTATCTGTGTTTAAAAAAAAAAAAAAAGAGGAAGGAGCAGGAGGGAAAAAAGTAATTAGACTCATTTGAGGGTGCTATCAATCAGGTTCTGAAAAAGTCTGAAAGGAAAGAAATAACAAAAGAAGTTATTGGAATTGCCCACTAAAGTATATGTGGAACCTCTTAAAGACATGTGGTAAAACCACACATAAAGGTCCCTTGAGTGGTTGCATTAAGAGATATAAGACTATATTTCTAAGTTTGGCATATATGTTTAAATGTCAGTAACCTTAATTTAAAATACACTCTGAACATATACATAATATAATATTACCCGGCCACAAAAAAGAATGAAATCTCACCATTTGTGACAACATGAATGGGCCTAGGAGGTATTATACTAAGTGAAATAAGTCAGACAAAAAAAAGACAAATAACAAATGATTTTACTTATATGTGAAATCTAAAACAAAACAAAACAGAAACTCATAGACACAGAGAATAAACTGATGGTTGCCAGATGGAAGGGGTGTTGGGGGACTGGGTGAGAAAGGTAAAGGGATTAAGAAGTATAAACTTGCAATTACAAAATAGTCAAGGGGATATGAAGTACAGCATAGGAAATATAGTCAATAATACTGTAATAACTATGTATGGTGCCAGGTGGGTTCTAGACTAATTGGGGGAAATCACTTCGTAAATTAATAAGTATGCTGTACACATAAAACTAATATAATATTGAATATCAACTGTAATTGAAAATTTTAAATTTTAAAAATAAATAAAAACTCCACCCTAAAGTTGATTTGTATTTCCACATATTCAGTTTACTTCATTTGGGATGGATACACACACACACACACACACACAGAATATATATACATATATATGTGTGTGTGTGTATAATCCTTAGATATTTAAAAAATCAAACTTATTTCAGCCAAAGAATATAAATTACTCAACTAAAATATATAGAAATTCTTGTTTTCCACAAACTCAGTAGTAGAGTGATTTTCTTAAACTGTAGTATACCTGGGATGTCTGTTAAAACACACACACACAAATACCTGGGTCATACTCCCAGAAAATCTGATTTAATCCATCTGGAGGGAGTCATTAGGAAATTTTCAAACTTCATAATCCCCTAGCTCTGTGGTCGGCAAACTGCGGCTCGTGAGCCACATGCGGCTCTTTGGCCCCTTGAGTGTGGCTCTTCCTAAGCCTTAGGAGTACCCTAATTAAGTTAATAACAATGTACCTACCTATATAGTTTAAGTTTAAAAAATTTGGGTCTCAAAAGAAATTTCAATCGTACCGTTGATATTTGGCTCTGTTGACTAATGAGTTTGCCGACCACTGCCCTAGCTGATTATGACACAGGTGGCTCTGAAACCACACACTGAAGAACACAGCAATCGGCTCTCATAAAGGTGAGACTCTCCGATTCTATGACCACATCCGTAAGTGTCTGACAACTGCTTCTTTTAGCCCACAAAAAACTTAAAAGATAAGCTGAGGCATTTTAAAATTTTTAACAGTTTATTTGAGCAAAAAAAAAATCAATTCTAATCAAGCTAAACTGGAAGTGGTTAGCAGCACTCCACCAACAGGAGCTCAGGGAGAGACTTTTATAGAGAAAAGGGAGAAGCAGAGCAAGGAAGTTAGTGATTGGCTATAGCTTGGCTCTTTGGGATGGGTTGTCCTTAGGTTTCAATTTCATAACTTTGAGGCATTTACAGACTTATATTTGGGTTTGCTTACAAAGCCTGCCACAGCATTAGTAACACCTTATTTAATTAATTTAATAGAACTGTCTTCAGCAAAATAAATACTTAACATTAACTTGCCCAGAAAAATATTTTTGAAAAGCACCATTCAATCCCAACATAACATATTAAGCTAATATGTTCAATATTAATCAAGTCTTATCTCCTATCAATCCCAAACAAATATCTGAGAGTTTCCTTTCTTTCTCAGACTCTTGGAACAAGCAAATATGAATTCTACCAGGGCTTTTACTATAATGTAAAAACTTGTTACCACTCCCTAAAGATCTGTTTCATGACCAGAGACTAAATATTGTAGGACTCTCACCTCTTTACATACAGAGTCCACTAAAATTGTTGGTATTGGTATTCCTGATAGTTCAGTGGCTAAATAAGATGTAGGAGAGATTTTTTTTTAATATTTGTTATGAATAGCCTATCTTAGGGCTACTTGCATCGTTTTTAAACAAAATCTATTTTTAAAGGCCCAACTACATAACTAACTAAAATATCACTTTTATAAAAATATAGAGTAATTTACAGTATAGTTCTAAAGAAGTAGTAAAATCTGAAAGTGAGAAGGAATAAACTGCATAAGAGTAATACTAATATCTTAAGAAAAATCCCAGGAGAGGCATCTAGCAAAAAGATAAAATAGCTTTAAGTTGTAAGGTTGTCCCCGCATGTCCCTAAAAAAATTTTATTTCTAAATAGCTACATTTGGAAAGTATTCCTAATTATTTTGGAGGCATTTTGTTGTGACTCTAACTATAGTCCATTCTTGTGATTTGTAGTAGTTAAGTTCTATAAAGTCACCACAAACACTAAATCAGTGTTCGTTAGATTCCTATGAGCCTTTGATCACATTATTTTTTATCTACTGTTCAATACATAACCTTGTATTATGTGTTTCTGTTTAAAGATACCTTACTTAATAGATATTCTGATTCATTAACACTGAATACATGGGCAATAGCACTATTACTCATGACTGAACAAAACTTGCCTAACACATAATTTCTCCATAAGGCACATCATTGCCTTCTCCTGCTTAGGAAAACTAGACAGCCCTTCAGCACTATTTCTGGGGACATATTAAACAGTGAAACAGCCAACAAAAAGAATAAAAATACAAAACAAAATAAATTGAAAGAAACATAAACCAAGAAGGCTGCGCATCACCTTGTTGGACCTGAGTTGAAAATGTGAGCATTGGGCAGCTCAAATTTTTCATCACTTTGTGCTCGTCCACAAATAATTGAAAGTGCCACCGGTGTTAATTTGGGGGTTACAAATAAATTTTGGCAAGCAGGTGGCTTGCAAATGTGGAATCTATGGATAATAAGGGTCTACTGTACTTTCACTGTCAAGGTGAAAGTCCTTATCTTAGGTTTGATACAGCAGCATTTTCTAAGATCCCTTTTCAGTGACAAAATACTGCAATGAAATGTATTGTTTTACCATAGTAGTATTACTTTAACATCTTTAATGATTTATCTTTCCTGCATCAGGACAATCAACAGTTGTCGCATTTCATCAAAACTTGCTAATGTGGTCTAATTTCATGTGTGTTTAACATTGTAAGTGTTTAAATGCCCAAAATAATGCTATAAAATTTACCAATGATATGTAAATAGCCACACACAGGCTGTTAAAATTGTAAAAAGTGGGAGCATCCTTGCCAATGTCAATAAGCCAATCCAAAGGTTCCACTTCAAAAGCATTTAATCAATAAAATTTAAAAGATGGAAAAAGTGCATTCAAACAGACTACTTAAATCAGTCACACAGAGAAGAATGGAGATTAGGTGACATTAAAATATATTTCTATTACCAAAAATACAAACTAAAAAACGTTGATTAAAAATTAAAAGTTGTTAGTTCAGCAAATCAAAATGTTTCCTCAACAGAGTGTAGGTGTTATGCTTTTTGTTGATAATATAACTGTTATTCATTTTCTACTAATGTTTGGAAAATAAACCTAAGAAAGTCAAAACATTAAAAGTTAATGAGTAAAATTATGTATGGCCAGTAAAAGTTTTTAACATAACTACTGTTACTACATATTTATTACATTTCAGTATTCAAAAACCACTGAATACTTATAGACAAGTCTCATGTCATGTGACAAAGTAACTATGCACCTTGGAATTTTACTTAGAATTTCCAAGATTTAGCTATTATTTAGTTCAACTTCCTCTTTTTACAATTTAGAATTTCCAAGATCTAGTTATTATTTAGTCCAACTTCCTCTTTTACATATAAAATATTAGTGATGACCAGTTCAGCTTAAGCCAATCTCAAGCTACACCACATTCTTGTTTGTGGTGTGTGATATTATATATCAAAGAGGGCAAAAATTCACAGAGAAATCCAGGAAAGACAACTGCAGGGATACAGTGGCTCTTTTTATATGACATGAGGTGTGTGGTCAGATGCAATAAAAGTCTATTTAGATGTAGCTCTGCTAACTTTACTTTTTTTTAAATATATTATTATTGATTTCAGAGAGGAAGGAAGAAGGAGAGAGACATAGAAACATCAATGATGACAGAGAATCACTGATTGGCTGCCTCCTACACATCCCCCCCTGGGGATCAAGCCTGCAACCCAGGCATGTGCCCTTGATCAGAACTGAACCCAGGACTCCTCAGTCTGCAGGCCAATATTCTATCCACTGAGCCAAATCAGCTAGGGTTCTGCTAACTTTACTTTTTTAACCTACTAAGAAGTCTATCCTGAACACCAAATTAAATGGGATATTCTAAAAATGTTTATTAGTGTTTAGTCAGAGAGATGTGTCTTTATTGCTGAGAGGCAACATAACAGAACAGAAAAACATGGCTTGCAATGCAGACAGACCTGGTTTAAACCTCAGCTCTCCCACTAAATGTGCAATCTTAGGCAAGTCAGAAACTTGCTGAGCATTTTTTCCTCATGTGCAAAATCAGGAAATGAAATCCTTACACCAACTAGTTGTGTTGTGAAAGCTAAGGATAAAGTATAAACAGTATCTAACATAGAATTTAATTATATGTAATTATATTGGTACAGGATAGTGTCAAATAATTCTGAAGGCATCACTCTATTTCTTAGATTGGTTAAGATATTATCAAAATTCCAAATATGATTGCTGTTGATTTCAGAAGGCACCCAGTTCTATATATAATCAATTTGTAGAGTAAGTGGATTAAAAGAGAAATGTGCCTTTGACTCATAAGTACAAACATCAATACTTTGTCAATAAGCCACACCATATGCAAGAGAACATGTCATAATTCATGCTGTCAATTTTCCCTCTGAGTCTTTGGCACATATACTCAGAAGTCAGAATACCAATTGGTTTTCTAATTTGGCACCCAGAAAATGAAGGGAGCTAGTTAAGTATTACTATTTCAGTCAATTAAAATGACAAGTTGAATTTAGATAATGAATCAAAAGTATATATGCTATACAACACTCATAATTTTGGCTGAAATTCTGATTCACTTTTTGAACATACAGAATCAATAAAACTTTGTCTTCAACAGAAAAACTTTCAGACTGAATTCTCCTAAAAGTTGTGTCATCATTTCAATGCACTTGTATTAACTATCAAGAAAAACATCAAGACCTTAAGCCCATAGTAATTCCCTAACATAAGACTGCATTCTCCTTTAACACAAAAAAGTCCATTCAATTGTCTGTAGTTACATCTGTAAAATTGTTTTTCTGAGAGAAATTCATAGGTAACCTCTGTGACAAATCACATAATTTGGTCTAGACCAGAGGAACAATACATTATAAATCAGTGTCTCATTTTGCTCTAATTGCCTCCTTAAAATAGCTGCAATGGATCAATGTCCCAGATTCTGTTTTATTATACACGCATTCTTAAAAGCATCAATGACAAAATGCTAACTGACTAAAGCAGAAGAGCAGCTGGTTCCATGGCTCCATGAAAAGAATGTCCTGAAAACAGTTCAAGAATGTTTGATGCACTTCACAAGGAATCTGTTCTAAAATTTCAAAGCCACATTGAAAAGTGATAATTGCTATCTGCAGTGGAAAGAGGAAGTCCAAAATGTTGGAATGAGACCAAATGTTAGCAACAACTATCTTTTGGGTACTTAATGAATTTTGCCTTCTTCCTTCATACCAAATATGGCTTTAACTAATATTATGAATGGAGGACCTGGGATTGTTTTATTTCTTTAAAGGAAACACAACTTTTTAAGGCTAATCTACTATATAGTATTCCAATCTACTTAGCAAAACAGAGAAATGTACTGCCTAATGAAAATATAATCACTCTCATAATTAAATGCTTAGTAATGTATTAAGTATACCAACAATTTTATTTGAGACTGTTAAATCCATGTTCTGTTGCTCTTGTTCATTGTCCCTACATGTTAATTAGATGTAGGTTTCTTTCTATAGTACCCTCACTGCCATATTCATTCTGATCTCACTAGTCCATAACTATTTCACCTATAAACATCAGGAAACAGAGAATATGGAAAAACAGCATTTGGGGTTTTTTTCTGTGCTGAAGGGAGCTCATTGAATGGGCCTTGAAGAAACAATGGAAGAACTGATTCAAAACTTACTCATAATATAAGGTATGTGTCTGATATTTTGTAATGTGATTCATATTTTTGAGATTCAATTTATTCATCATGTAGGAGACAGGTAATAATTATAAAAACAGTGATCTATTTCACAAAGATATTGTAAAGAATGACTCATAAATGAGACACCTGATATTACTACAGAGACCAAAAAGCTCCATTATCGCAATGTTCTGCAGTGGGTAATTATAAGCTTCTAGGGCAGTGGTTCTCAACCTTGGCTGCACATATATATATTTATGTATAAAACTTTAGATAAATGGTTCATTTTTTTAAAGATTTCTTCACTTTTGTAATATCTCTTAAATTAGAAATTTCAATCCTATATAATAAAAGGCTAATATGCAAATCCACTGAACAGAGGAACGACCAGTCACTATGAGATGTACTGACCACCATGGGACAGACACTCAACACAGGAGCTACCCCCTGGTGGTCAGTGTGCCCCCACAGGGCGGACAGCCTCCAAGGGGTGCCGGACTGTGAGAGGGCACAGGCCAGGCTGAGGGCCCCCGCCCCGCCCCCCAGTGAACAAATGTAGTGCACTGGGACTCTAGTATGTTATTTAAAATGTTTAATTTATAAATCTCGATTACACAAAATTTTTCAAGAATACATCTGCTGAATAAAGCATGTTACACTTAATTAAAAAATAATATATATTTTCTCTAAATACAAACTATTTTGCATTATTTGGTTTTCCAGGCATCAGAAGCAATAGAACCTGGCAGAGAATATTATTCCTGAACTGGATGAAACCCAAAGCCATTCCCCAAACACCTGTAACTTCTCCAGTTCATTCTTAAAAGCACTCATAAAACTTGTGGGTACAACCATAAATGGTCACTTCCCCGACTCAATATTTCAGGAAATGAATAAATCATGTTTAGCCTACAAGCCTGTCAAAAAATATAGTTGATTACTAAACAGTGTTTATATTTAAAAAGCTATCTTAATCCAAAAAAAGCATTTTAACACTGATTCTCCTCCAAATAACTAATTTCTAGAAATGCCTTGTTATCTATTATCCTACAATACTTTAAAATAAGTTTATGATTTTTGCAGCAAGCCATTACAGAATCAGCATGCACCCCCAAGTAGCAAGAGAGGTACTGCTTCTACTATATTAAATAAAACTGAGGCTTAGAGAATTTGTGATATGCTCAAACACAAAGAAATACCAGAGACAGAATATAAACATGGATCGATATTATTTTAAAGTCTGTAGATTTTTTTTAACTCAATATGGCCTCTCCCACATGCCTCCAGGCCTAGCTTCCACCCATGGATAGCTTTGTATCTTCTACCAGGTGACCCTAGGGCCAGGCATGGGAAGCAGTTTACCTCAACCTGCACTAGAGCCCCTCCCAAGAGGCCCCAGTATCAATATACCTGGTGGCCGGCCTGAGACCACAACAGAGCACCACCTGGTTAGCTCCACAAATGGCACACCCAAATGGTGTTCTGGGTGACACCAGAACCCAACTGGGGCAAATCCTGCTATATGGAGTCAGCACCCCCTGTGGTTATGACCATTCTTCATAGCAGTCACCCTGAGGGCCAACCCTATCCATTGATGAGTAAATCAACAAACAAAAGTAGCCATGAAGTGGAGGAAAAGGGAACCGTCCTGCATTGTTAGTGGGCTTGCAAATTGGCACAGCCACTATGAAAAAACAGCACGAAGGTTCCTAAAAAAATTAAAAATAGGCCCTGGCCAGTGCTGCTAAGTGATTAGAAGATTATTAGCCTACACACCAAAGTGTCAAGGGTTCATTCCCAGCCAATGGCCCGTACCTGGGTTGCAGGGTTGGTCCCCAGCCCCCAGCCCCCAGCCCCAATATCGAGGTTTCGAGGTCTCTCTCTCTCTCTCTCTCTCTCTCAGTCTCTATCTCTCTTCCCTCCCTCCCTCACTTCCACTCTCTCAAAAAAAAAAAAAAAGTCAATGGAATAAATATCCTTGGGTGAGGATTAACAAAAAATTTTGAAAAAATGAAAGATAAAATTACCTATGATCAAGCAATTCCACTTCGGTGTATTTATTCAAAGAAATCCAAAACACTAATTCAAACTGATATGTGCTGAGACTAACTACTCAAATAAATGGAACTAGGGAAATAGAAAGCAAGGGCAATTCATCCATCAGTGGAGATGAATAAAACATCTCAAGCCTAAGGCATTATGGAAAATTCTCTTTCAGAACTCAACATATTTGGGGGGGAAATTGTGTTTGCCCTGATGGAATCTTTCAAATGCAAAATTTATAAGTATAATCCTTCACTGGGGCAGTAAAAAGAGAAATAAACATTATACAAATAAACAAGAAAATTATCCTTAGGATTTTTTAAAGCCAAGATTGGCAAATTTTTATTCCTATTGATGCACAGGATGTATACTGGTAAAGGAATGGTTAGGGGCAGCCTTGAACCAACTATTCTGGAATCCATCCCAACATCACTAAAAGAAAAATATGGCATCTTTAAACTTTCAGGAACATATTTCTCATTAACACCTGTCTAAAATCCACCCTCTGTTAAAGGCGATTACCAAGGCCACCATCTCCAGCAGACCTACCTCCAACCTTGCTGCCCACCTTGGCCCAAGTGATTTTCTCCAATCTTTGAAATCCTCATATAAGCCCATATACCTCTTTCTTGTAGTACCTTGGTATTTTGCCTTGTATAGTCAGAGGCACAGTGATGTCTCCGTTATAAACAAACTCTGAAGACAGACAGACCTGACTTCACACCTTTACATTGTCACTTGAGCTAGTGATTTAATTTCTCTGTGCTTCAGTTTCCTAAACTATAAAATAGAGAAAAGAGCAATAATAGTACTTATAAGGTCACTGCAAGAATTAAATGAGGGAATACATTTGTCTGCCTGGTAGTTTGGCAGTCCTTTAAGTCCAACCACTGCTACTGTATTGTGATCACTTATACATGTTTTTATCCCATATTAAATTATGAATCTTTTCTGAAACAGTACAGAGTACAAATAAATAATCTCTTGACAGTACTTATTTACTTTACCTAAAATCAATTTCTTATTTGTTCATTTGAATGAAGATTAATTCTTCCAGAACTTACACAATGCCTCCCATATTTATCTGTTGAATCACTGTTCACCATCTTAGTATTCACCCCACCAGTGTTTCATAGATTACAAAGACAAAATAAAAAAAAGAAAAGAAAAGAAAGAAGGACCTTTCTGTAGCTCATGGGTTTGGGCTTTTGTTTGTTTGTTTTTAATCTATAAATGTAAAAGATTGAGCTGTACAATCTCTAAGATGTCTTTCAATTCTCACATGCTAGAAACCTGTAATATCCATGAGAGCCAAGTCATTCTTGCTCTTGAAGCTACTCCTTTTTAGCTTTGCCAACATTCCTTGTCTTCTCACTTAAATGCCCCTTTCTTTCCCAAATGTCATCTATATGGTTTGTTTTTTCTGGAATGCCATGTTTCTTCACTTTCACCTTCTTCGTCCAATCCCTAAAATAACAGATACCTTGTTTTAATCAACAAGATCTATTGCTAAAAATTATATTAAGTTATATATACACCAGGGAGGGCGGCCTTGTTTTCTAGATGGTTTCTGAATACAACATGATTAAATAACCTGATAGCCAATTTAGAGGAAGCAGGTCATATGTTAACTCAAATCTATGAAATATTTGCCTCCCCAAAAAAAATATTTGCCTGAGGAATAAATGACTCAGATAAACACCACTGGTTTTCACCTTGGCACTCCTTTAGTCCCCAAGTCATTGTGAACTTACAGATGGTCTTAATTAAAACAAGTAGTTTCTAATTTACAACACAGGAAACATTTAGAATTTGTTGCTGAAGTAGAGTTAGTGGAACCTAGTAACCCCAATCTCACCCCTAGACAACTACCTCCATGACTTTAATTCATTTGTACAGATTCCTGATGTGTTCATAACTCTTTTTTATTATAAGTATAATACAGTTCTATTGCACTTAAACTAAAAAAAAAAAAAGTTGACAGAAAGCATATCAAATCTTGCTGTCTACCTTGCGTCAAGTTGTGACAAGTTTGCAATGAGAGCAGAATATAAAGACCAAGAGGCCTGGGTCTGGAATATTAATGGCCAATGAGCTTCACCGTTCATATCACCCACATTCTCTAACTTTGGCATCAGCACCCTGGGCCTTTACAAAGTAGAGTACCGTTTACTTTGCACATGCTTGCATGCTTACCATCCAGTTTTTCCCACAAACTCTCCAATTGCTGCTGTGTCTCACAGTCACGTTTCTGCAGCTTTGCGTCATTTGTGTAATAAGAAGTCAATTCCACCAACAATTTTTCTAATAGTCTATTCTACTTGAAAGTCTCTGGCCTCATTTTTTAAAGGCAAACCCTAACCTTGGAATAATGAATGTCTTTAACCCACTTGCATTCCACTTCACTCCTTGCAATAATCACACACACTAACACACAATTTGTCAAAGTTTTTTCAAGAGGTGAGGCAGTGGGGTTGAAGGTCAAATTAAGAATGGTAGTTTTATGGTCTGAGAGACTAGCCAATATTGTTCATAAGATGGAGCTTGAACTGGACAAGACTTATGGTATAATCCCAGGAGACCAGAACTGAAACACTATGTTTGAATGATTCTTCCCTGTTTCGTAAAACTCGCATTCTATGTATAAGTTACTTGGATACTGACATTATTTGCATTTAAAAATTCACACTCTTATGAAAACAGATGGAAGTGGTTGACTTTTTAATTTCATTAAAGCTTTCTTCTTTTACTTCCAAAGTTTGAGAAGTTCTTTATTCAAAATAATTCTTTATTTCTTCAATTTCTCAATATTAACTATCCTGCTTAAAATATTCAACTAATAGTTATATTCATAAACTAAGTAAAAATTTTCAATGTAGGAGGGGAGAAAATAGGAGCTTAGAAGGAGTACCAACTTAAATTTAAGCCTTCTTAAATTTGACCACATGAGTTGTGAGGCCATCAACACATGTGGAAGAAATTGCTCTGTGAACATGGAAGGAAAAGGTCTAGGAACTAAGTCTGCTTCTGGGATGAAAGGGGCCTCTGGGTGCAGCTGTACCTCTGCCAAGTCTCTGTAGGACCAGATCGTTGCTCTTTACTCAAAAAGGAGCAGTTTTTAAAAACCTGTACCCAATTTGTAGGGTTCAAATTTAACTCTACTAAAGTGGAGAAGAGCCACAAAGATGATTAAAGGGTTGGAAAGTAATATCTATGGGGAAAGATTAAAGGCACTGAGATTATTGTGCCTGGTGATGGGAAGACTGATGGATGATTTAATAACATTCTTAAGGTATTTGATCAGTTATTCCAGTGACCAGCTGTTCTTTAGCTACAATGAGGACAAAACCAAAGGAAATAGCCTTAAATTCCAATATGAAGAATTTGGGTTAGATATAAAATGAGATTTCTCAGAGAGTAGTGTTATTGGAATAAACTATCCTGACTAAAAGTCTTCAAATCTGACACAGATGACTATCTTCCTGGAGTTGGGAGTTGTGGTACTTAACAGAAGGTAAAAGGATAAATCCTCTCATGTCTCAACAATAAAATCTATGATTTTCAGTCAGGTGATCTGACTTCCATTTTAATATACAATTACTTATGTAAAAAATTACTGGTGGCAGTGAAGTTAGAAGTCAGAGTCACACTTGGTCTGGGAAATAGAGGCCCTTTCTTATATAAAGGATTCTCAAACCTTATAAGAAGCAGCCCTGGACTACAGTAAACCCACCTTTGTTAATCTTATACAAAAACATTCTCCTCTTTAACTTTCCTGGAATAGGCAGACGGATATTAAAAAAAAAAAAAAAACACAGAAGGAGATTTTTTTTATGGTGAAAAATAGTCCAAACATAGACATTTAACTCCTTAAGTCAAGATAAGTGAGGCATGCCAACGGAAATGCATCGTGTCTTTACTGTGGGTTATCTTTTCCCTTTTCCAATATCTTAGTACCCATCAAAATATTAGGAAAAGCAAAATAATAATATCTGTAAAGTTCACAGAACTTATCAGAAAAAGTGCTGTGTCACATTGTAGGCCTTAGTATGATTATATTTCACTTAAATGTGCTCACAAGATCCCACTGTTCCCGTTCGACTGCAGTAATTTGCAGCAATTTTAGGGGACTTCACAAAATGAATAAAAACGTAGTTGAATCATCTGCAATTCAAGGCGTTCAAGTCTTAATTCACAGACAGCAGCTCTGAGAATAATTACCAGGGCCTAGTCATTTTCTGCTACACTGCACATGAAGAGCTTGCTATCTTTTTTTAATACTCCGAGATGCTATATTTTTAGAATTGTTATCATCCCTCATTTGAGTGATTCAATAACTATAGCACTTGCTATATGATCCCCAAAAGAGCTTACACAACTAGCATATATAATGTAGGCACTCAAAATTAAGTGTCTTAGGCATTGTGTTTCTTTACAGAATATTTGATGAAGGGCATAAAATAAATCTTTTAAAATTGACTTCCCAGGAATTCTTAAGCCTATGGTTATATAATGCATAATAAAGGTGTGAGCCTTGAGAAAAATATTTTGTGTCATGATTTTTCCATTTGATACTTTCCTATTCTATTCAAATAGCTATAAACTCAAAATCACTTGAACTAGATAGATACCTTATGTGATCTGATTTACAAAAATAACCCTCAGAGTTTCTCAATATGACACTAAAATTGACAAAGATAAGACAAAATTTAAAGGTCAGTTACTGTCATATCTTACAAAGAGGTTAGGTGACCATCCTATATAATAAAAGCCTAATATGCTAAGTGACTGGTCGTCTGGTTGGCCGTTCAACCAATCAAAGTGTAATATGCTAATGATATGCTAAGGCCGCTCAACCACTCACTATGACCTGCACTGACCACAGGGAACAGATGCTCAACACAGCTGCTGCCCCCTGGTGGTCAGTGCACTCCCATAGGGGGAGCGCTGCTCAAGCAGAAGCCGGGCTCACGAGCGCAGCCGCAGTGATGGTAGCCTCTATCACCTCCGTGGCAGCGCTAAGGATGTCCGACTGACATCCCCCGAGTGCTCCCGGACTGCGAGAGGGCGCAGGCCAGGCTGAGGGACCACCACCACCACCACCACCCTGAGTGCACAGATTTTGTTCATTGGGCCTCTAGTATTATATAATTCATTATCCCAACTGAGGTACTTTTGAAAGTAAAGGGGTTCTATTAATGAAAACAAACCAGACCAGCAGACACAAATCAGAGCTGTCCTAGGCAAACCTGGAAATATGGACAACCTCTCACAGAGCAACAGGAGCCAGTCTGTAATTGCCAAACACAGAAGCCTTCAAAGTCTCCAGGGACTTGGCCCTCTGTGTTGAGACTGGTATGCAAGAACTAATTTACTGGTATGAATTCTTGGGAAGAACGTTTATTTTGAAGGTCAAAGCATCTATCCAAAGGCCACTCCAGCAGTGATGGAGGCCCAACTTGTAATAACAGAGGTGCCCTACTGTTTGTGTGGCACATAGTGACGGGCAAAGAAAAGGCAGGGAAAAGTCAAACAAGCAGGGAACACAATCAGCAAGTAGCAGATTTGATCGGAATTCAAGAGCTGGATGCATTTATGCCAGCACTGTACAAATATTAAATGAACGCCGACTATGTTAACCCTGGTTACAGGGACTGAGGAACTAGAGCACAGTAGCAGTTAAGGGGTATCTCATAAAAAACACAGCAGATGATGATTTACCAAAACCATAGCACAAAGTAAGAATCAAATCTAAAAAAGATGAAGAAGCCTATGTTAAGAACTATGGTTATGGGGAGGGGAAATATGTGGAGGCTAGTCCTGACAGCTACTTTTTTTAAATCGATGACCCTCTAATTGTGTTTTAGTCAATAACAACAAAAAAATATTTTGCTAAAAAAGCATAAGTAAATACAAAATGAAAATACTAACAGCAATAAGAATATCCAAAGTAGCAAGAAATCATTTTTAAGCAGGAAGACAGACACTATCACAGGTCGGTATTTCAAATTCCCTGAGTCTGCTCAGAAGCAACATTTTAAAACAGTGATGATTATAGTGATCAATATTCCTATTTTCCTTAAGATAGTGCATGCAAACACTCATCTCTTATTATAAATAAAGCAAATATTAAATGCAAATGATAAATCATACAGTAGAGCTTGAGAACTACCGGTTCCAGCATCATTGTTAGGCTCTGCACTTTGTTTGCCTTCATGAACATAGCATTTCAGAATTGTCCCACACAGAAATTATGCACATCTCTCCATCTTCATAACTGCCTTGAAAATAAGCATCCATCATTCCCTATGCATGCAATGCAATAATGCCAAACCAGAGCACCAGTCACTTCCCAACTGCTGGCTATTCCTCCTCTAATTCACTGCAGATGATCATCTGTCAGATGTCAATCCAGCACGCTGGTGAACAGCTGATTAGTAAGGGGGTGTGAAATAGCCACCAAGCAGCTGCACCATTTTTCAGGGACAAAACATGATGGTTAATGTTCATGAGAAGATGAATGTAGGGAAACTAAGCAGTTAAATCCCTTGATAAATGCAGAGGCACTGCTCAAGGCAAAAATTCTCCAATTACTTTTCTCACACCTTCCTATGAGGAAAACAGTTGGCTAGTGGCATTCAATTAACTGTGACATTCATGCACTTACTCAGCATACATTTACTGAACACCTACTGGGTACCAGACACTATAGTAAGAACTAGATCTTCTAACTACCCTCACTAATTCATGCATATGGTATAATACAAACTGTTCAGAAGTATCTTCCTTTTGTTCAAATCCAGCCTCACCTTGAAGAGCCCAGCTCAAATGCCAGCTATTTTAGAAAGATTTCCTTGGGTTTCCCAGGCAAAATTCTCTTTTCTCTAAATTCTCTTGGCACTCTATTTAGACCTCTTTTATGGAACATAGCATTCCCCACTGTAATCCTATATAATAAAAGGCTAATATGCAAATCAACTGAACAGTAGAACGACTGGTTGCTATGATGCGCACTGACCACCAGGGGGCAGACGGTCACTGCAGGAGCTGCCCCCTGGTGGTCAGTGCACTCCCACAGGGGGAGCGCCCTCAGCCAGAAGCCAAGTCACAGCTGGCAAGTGCAGCAGCAGTGGCGGGAGCCTCTCCCACCTCCATGGCAGTTGGATATCCCCAGAGGGCTCCTAGACTGTGAGAGGGTGCAGGCTGGTCTGAGGGACACTTCCCCCGCCCCCCAGTGCACGAATTTCATGCTCTGAGTCTCTAGTTCTTTATATGTGCCATCTCCTAATAGATTAGAAGTAACTTAAAGTCAAAAGTCATATTATCTTACTATCGCCTTCATCTTAATATTCCTCAGGGCATAATGAAGTTCCTTGCATAATGAATGTGTTAATGAGCTCCTGCTGTCAACCTTGGCTCTCCACAGATTAGATGTTCAGGGAGAAAATACTGTCTTATTCTCTACAGCAAAAAGAAAAATCTTAAAATCTAGAGGGAGAGACTATATATATATATATATATATATATATATATATGAATGCAGTACAGTAATAATCATAATTCCATTGCCAATAATACTGAATCTATTACACTTTAATCAAGATCTTAACTTCACCTTTTCATCTATTAAAGAAAGGGTTTATTTAAAAGGAAAAGGATTATTAAAGTAAATATGCATGACCTATTTATACTTTCTAGGTGAACTTTTTTTTAAGTCATTTTAAAACAATAATTATACTTGAGTCTTACATGTTCATTAAATCATAAGACTTCTAATTTCCTCTATCAGCAAAACATTTGTTAATAAAGAAATTGGGTTACTATATATACTTTAAATGCTTTTTAAAAAAATTACTCAAAAATAATCCATATATAAACCATATAGTTTGCTAATTCATGCATGCTTCTTTTAAAAGCTCTAATTTAGTGAAAGAAAGTTAACGTTTGGTGATATACTAAAGCATGGGCAACCCTAAGTAAATGGAATATGGAAATTAAAATCCACTTTCTTTTTCAAGGAGCTGGGCATCTGGTAGCAGAGGCATGTGGTATAGTGGGAAGCATAGCCCGGCCAATGTGGCTCAGTGGTTGAGCATCAATCTATGAACCAGGAGGTCATGGTCAGAGCGCATGCCCTGGTTGTGGACTCAATCCCTAGTGTGGGGCACACAGGAGGCAGACAATCAATGATTCTCATCATTGATGTTTCTATCTCTCTCTATGAATTTCCTCTCTGAAATCAATTTAAAAAAATTTTTTAAGAATTATGGGTTAGAAGTTTGGAGACATGTTCTGCAGGGTGCTATGTATATGTATGTATATGTTTCTACGTATACATGTGAATGTGTGTGTATACGACATCGAATATATGCCCCTCCCCATATTCACCAACCTTGTTTTATAAACTCCTTGAACACAAAAACTACGTACTCATCTTTCTATCCTCTACAATGTCCAAACAAGTGCCTTGTGTGTAGTAGAGAATAAATAAAATGTGGTTAAGTTGAGCTTAATTGAATGAAACCCATTTAGAAACCTTACCTGTTACTACATTTTTATCAATGTGCTTTAAAATGAGACACATTGCCCAGAAGAGAGATTTTTTTCAATTTTTTTGACAAGGTTTCCAAACCAATAAATGCAGGAGGTGGCAAAAGTAGGTTTACAGTTCTGAGTATGCAAAACACAGCTTATTCTTATATTACTATTTATTAAATATTGTATTATTTTCTTCTTTAACCCTTTGCACTCCGCTGTCCCCTCTCAGGGGACATCGGAATTCTAGCATATCACTCGGATGTCCCCTCTCAGGGACATTGCAGTTTATTAGTGATTACGGGGAATTGAGTTATTTCAACGCAACTTTTTGAGACATGCATGTTTCCCTGAAGTTTTATCTTGAAATGGCACAAGAAATTAAATCAAAATATCGTAAAATTACTAAGATATATACAAGAAATGTCAGCGGGTTTTGTGTCGGATTAAACAATAAACTACATATTCCCGATGTGGGACAAAGAAAATGGGACTGCATTGTGTGTTCTAACAGGAAAACACCTGGTGGCAGGCGTCAAACCACTTATTACTGTCAAACATGCACTAATCAGCCTGCAATGCATATTGGGGAGTGTTACAAAACTTATCATACTGTACAAAATTATAAACAATAAAATATTGGGTTTTTTGCAAATATACATTCCTCGATGTCACCCAATTCATATAAGTCCAATATCATAATACGTTACTTGGTTCCAAAATTATACTAAATAATACGAGGGTCTGTAAATGCACGTTTCCGCCACAAAGTAGCGTCGAGTAGCTGGTAGCCAATGTCCAGAATGGTTCGGAGTGCAAAGGGTTAAATATGTTTTTATTGATTTCAGAGAGAGGAAGAGAGGGATAGAAACATAAATGATGAGAATCCTTGATCAGCTGCCTCCTACATGCCCCCCACTGGGGATCAAGCCTGCAACCTAGGCATGTGCCCTGACCAGGAATTGGATCATGACCTCCTGGTTCATAGGTCGTCACTTGACCACTGAGCCACACCAGCTGGGAAATGTTTTCACCAAGGATATGTTTTCATTGATTTTAGAGAGAGAGAGAAAGGGGTTGTGGGAGTGAGAGAGAAAAAAAAAAAAAAAAAAACACTGATGTGAGAAACATCAATTCATTGCCTCATATATGTGCTCCAACCGGGGATTGAACCCACAACCTAGGCATGTGCCCTGACCAGGAATTAAACTTGCATCCTTTTGGTGGTTGGGACAATGCTCCAACTGAGCCACTGGGCCAGGGAACTTCTTTCTTTTCAACAAAATTTTTACTTGCTGCGCGAGATCTGTCACTTGGAACAATAAGAATATGACTGCTATAATTTTTTAAGAATTCTGAGCATAGCCATAATGAAAAATTATTTTGCTCATAAATAGTATCCTTGGAAGATTTAAACTCATATATTTCAAGAGTAATTTCATTTTATGCTGCAATTTAATTTAAAAATAAAACTTAAATCATCAAACCAAAAATGTGCCACATCGCTAGACGCCTCTGAAGTTGAGAATTTGGTACACACCTCATGATTAGGGTGCTTTCCAAATATATTTTAACTCACTGCTCCAAAACCATGGTTCTCCCCCAGGATGGAGAATCTCCGAATGGGAAAGAGGATGAATGTCTGTGATTAGGAAAGCTACTTAGATAATCTTATGTGCAGCCCCTTCCCTCCCTTCAACTATACCCCTTCCTAAAGGACAATCACTGCTCACTTATTCATTCAAATAACCTTTATTATTACGTACTACACTGTTTTCAAAACATTTTTTTATTTTTTTGGTTTTCCGCTAAACCAGGAAAGTAGAAATAAGAAGCTGGTGAAAAATCAAAACGGCAACAATAAATAAATTTCCCTCATTAAAACACTAACTTCCAAATATTGATACTTTTCATATATATTTATCACACAACAACTACAGCATCTATTATACACTCTAACAAAACATGCTCTGAATTTTGGATACATCAAAGTTTCTATTCCATTTTGCCTTTGTATCTTTAGTTAAGTAAAACGAGCATTTTACAGATTTCAAGTGACAAAAGTCACAGCTGGGCTTTAGAACAGAGCACACCTAGTTCCCACATTGTCTGTTCATCAATGCTAATCTCATCTCCTCTCACATGAACCTGAAACTTTTGGAAAGAAATTACATAGAGAAACTATAAGCGGATATGAACATTTTAAGCATTGTTGTGTGTGTGTGTGTGTGTGTGTGTGTGTGTGTGTTTTAGTATGGATTTAACCTAGGCAGGAAAGCAAAAGAGTTTACCATATTGTTTTAAAGTGGCTTTCTAGTGCTGTATTTCCAATAATTTTCCAAATAAAATAAATTTGATCAACACTTAAATGGTCAGATTTTTTTCATTCAGAAAATGTATGGGTAGTTAACTTTCTTCAAATCAATATCACCTTGGGTGAATCTGAACTAGCTTGGCCACAAGCAACCTTTGAGGCATCTTCTCAAACTGGAGTTCACATCGCCCAGGGGAATGTCAGTGCGTGGGGTACCAACATGACACATACTCCTGAAACATCCATTTCATATGGATTTTTGAAAGACAACTGAATTTTTGTAATCTTAAAACTTTTTTAAATTTAATTTTAAAGAAATATGCAATAGGAAAAGCAATCAGAAATAATGATTAAAGACATTTTAGTCCCAAGTCTTAATATTTGTATTTTTACAGAAATCTCATTTCTAGGCTAGGGTTTGGTTGAAATTATGTTTAAATGCTCATGGTGTTTTGTGACAAGAATACTGGTAGAGGAAATTAAGAGACCTAAGTTTTATCTCTGACTTGCCACTATCATTATGGGGAGTCTTGGGCAAGTGTCTTTTAATCTTTAAGCCTCAGTTTCTTTCTCTCTGAAACAAAGTGGTTGTATTAGGTCGCACCTAAAACCTCTTCTGTGTTCTGAAATGATTTTTAATATTTTATAATTTTAATATGTTACCCTTGATATTTTTCTATTTTTTGTTAATCCTCACTTAAGGATATTTTTCCATTTATTTTTCCATTGATTTTTAGAGAGAGTGGAAGGCAGGGGGAGAGACAAAGAGAGAAACATCGATGTGAGAGAGACACATCAATTGGTTGCCTCCTGCATGAGCCCCAACCAGGACAGAGATCAAACCTGCAACCTAGGTACGTGCCCTTGAATCGAACCCTGGACCCTTCAGTCCATGGGCCAATGCTCTATCCACTAAGCCAAACCGGCTAGGGCTGTTACCTTTCAGATTTTGAAATCCATGAAAGTTAACTGAATAAAGGAAAACTCTCCTGTTAGTCATTTCCAAATCCCTAACAAGAAACCTGACCATTCTGACTAGTTACCCATAGCATATATTATCTCAGCTCATATATCTACAGAAAAAGGAGCTTCCTATCATTCCATGTGAGTATTTTGCTGAGATACATTCTCTTCACAATAGCATCTGTTGAATCAAATGAAATTCCTATTCTAATTGCTACCTAAAGGATCAATCATTATATCATTCATAACATCTGCACAAATAAAATTTCTAGATACATATAGGTTTTAGAAATTTTTAAAAATATATTTATTGATTGATTTCAGAGAGGAAGGAAGAGGGAGAGAGAGATAGAAACATCAATGATGAGAGAGAATCATTGATCGGCTGCCTCCTGCACGCCTTCACTGGGGATCGAGCCCGCAACCCAGGTATGTGCCCTTGGCTGGAATCGAACCTGGGATCCTTCAATCTGCAGGCCAACGCTCTATCCACTGAGCAAAACCAGCTAGGGCGGTTTTAGAAATTTTTATATTTCATATATTGTGTTCCTACAGCTTGTCTTCATACGGTACTTAAGAATCCAATTTGAAGATAAATTTTCACGCCCTGTCTGAAATGTAAGTTCACATAAAAAGTTATTATTACATCTCTTTGTAGTTCATCTGATGTTTTTAGAATATTAAGTCATTCCACGTTGAAAACTGAAAGACAATCACTGTGCTATTTATCCATGAAAAATTACAATGTACAGTTTAACATCTGGCAAGCAACAGAAAATCATGACTGTTCCTCTTAATGTAGGAAGAGCCTCCATCAGGGGAGCAACTTGAACCAAGGGGAATTATTTGAATAGGAGAAAAAGGAACAAAAGGAGCAAATAAAACTTGATAAGGGACTACTGTGTTTTGAGCCTTTTCCCTAGACTCACTTAGTGCTCATAATAATTCCATAAGGTAGGTATCATTCCCATTTATAAATGAGCAAACTAAGATCAAAGACATTGTTACTCCACAGCTAATAATGTGTAGTTGGGATTCGAGCCAGGCTTTCTCCCTATATGAGGTTACCTGCCTCCAGATTAAAGGTAAATGGACAGCATACACTCGCTACAATGCCAAGTGGGCATGTAAAAGAAAAACAAGTGAGCTTCGGACTGCGACTTTGAAGGCTGTGCACTACAGGAAATAACTCTGAATGAGGAATTAGGTAAGAGGAAAACCAACATTTAAAAACAGTCACCAACAGAAAGAAGGAAAAAGAATTTCAAAAGAAGGTTGGTTGAAATGTTAAGCATTCCCTGGTTAAATATGAGGACAGACTGACTACCTATTAATATCACCAGTAACCTAAGTAAAACACCCGTAAATCATCATTGACGCCTTCTTCTCCCCCACCCGTTAGTAACAGAGCCCAATTGAATCTTCCTTTCCAGCCCTTTCTTCCCACTCTTTCTGTCCCCACCCAACCTCAGACCCTTATAATTTCACAGTTGAAAACTTCAGTAGATTGGTCTCACAGCTTCCAGTCTGTGTCCTTCATAGTTTCTATCTTCATCTCCCTAAAACCCTCTCTGGCCATATTACTCTTCTGTGCAGAAATCAAAATGGTTTTCCCCTAACCAAAAGATATTCCTCCTCATAGTATTCTCTTTTTTTTCTTTATTGATTAAGGTATTACATATGTGTCCTTAACCCCCCTAATCCCCCAACCCCCACTAGTGCCCTCACCCCCCTAGTGTCTATGTCCATTGGTTATGCTTATATGCAAGCATACAAGTCCTTTGGTTGATCTCTCCCTCTTCCCCCCGCCCTCCCCTACCTTCCCTCTGAGGTTTGAGCATCTGATTGATGCTTCTCTGTCTCTGGGTCTGTTTTTGTTCATCAGTTTATGTTATTCATTATATTCCACAAATGAGTGAGATCATGTGATATTTATCTTTCTCTGACTGGCTTATTTCACTTAGCATAATGCTCTCCAGTTCCATCCATGCTGTTGCAAATGATAAGAATTCCTTCTTTTTTACTGCAGTGTAGTATTCCATTGTGCAGATGTACCATCGTTTTTTAATCCACTCATCTGCTGATGGGTACTTAGGCTGTTTCCAAATCTTAGCTATGGTGAATTGTGCTGCTATGAACATAGGGGTGCATATATCCTTTCTTATTGGTGTTTCTGGTTTCTTGGGATATATTCCTAGAAGTGGGGTCACAGGGTCAAATGGGAGTTCCATTTTTAGTTTTTTGAGGAAACTTCATACTGTTCCCCACAGTGGCTGCACCAGTCTGCATTCCCACCAGCAGTGCACGAAGCTTCCTTTTTTTCTGCATCCTCGCCAGCACTTGACGTTTGTTGATTTGTTGATGGAAGCCATTCTGACAGGTGTGAGATGGCACCTCATTGTCGTTTTGGTTGGCATCTCTCAGATGATTAGTGACTTTGAGCATCTTTTCATATGTCTTTTGGCCTTCTGTATGTCCTCTTTTGAAAAGTATCTATTTAGGTCCTTTGCCCATTTTTTGATTGGGTTGTTTATCTTCCGTGTGTTAAGTTGTATGAGTTCCCTATAAATGTTGGAGATTAAACCCTTATCAGAGATACCATTGGCAAATATGTTCTCCCATGCAGTGGGCTTTCTTGTTGCAGCCATTTTCTCCTGAAGAGATAGCCCCTCCTTGCAGTCTCCAGACAACCAATACAGCCACACCCAGACCACACCCTGAGTAGTACATAGGATACAAAAAAAAAATCTGAATAGTTCCTGAGAGCCCTCAGGGACTGCGCTGAAGAGAGGCCATTCAGTCCCAGAAAGCGATACAGCAACTTCCCCAGCTATAGCCCTGTCAGAAATAGCCGCTTGAGAGATTAAGATTGAAAGCCGGCAGACAGGCTAAGTGGGCAGATTTGTCCCGCCTGCTGGCAGCTAAGGTGGTGGAGATAGACTCATAGTATTCTTAAAAATATTTTTATATGCTTTTATTGATTTTAGAGAGGGGAAGGAAAGGGAAAGAGAGATAGAAACATCAATAATGAGAGAAACTCATTCATCAGCTACTCCCTACTGGGGATGAAGCCCACAACCCAGGCATGTGCCCTGACCAGGAATCAAACCATGACCTTCTAACCACTGAGCAACACCAGCCAGGCAACCTTTTTATAGTCTTTTCTATTACTGTATACATTCCTGTATTTAACTATTTCTCATTATGCTGTACATCTGAAATTTATGTCAATTATATCTCAATAAAACTGGAAAAAATTTAAGTTGAAAACTATAATAAATTAATAAACTGCTCCCAGTATGGCCCTAGTTAAACTTATGAGCTCTATGACTGTTGTACTAGTTGTTTGTTTAACCTTGGTGCAAGTTAGACTATCTGTGCCTCAGTTTATCATGTGATAAATGGGAAATAAATAATAGTACTTGCCTCACATCATTATTTTGAGAATAAAATCAATTAATAGATGTAAAACACTTTGAAACAGTGGCTGCATTGCTCAATAAGTGCTCAATAAATACAATCATTATTATCATGTTTATTGTTATTAATATTAAACTTATAATAAAATTGTGGTTTTATTACCTTTTCAAACAAATATTATATAATAGCTCAACATAAATGTTACTAACAATAATAAAAATAATAGCAGCCCTGGCCGGCATTTCTCAGTGGTTAGAGCATCAGCCCATGCACCAAAGGGTCTCTAGTTCAATTTCCAGTCAAGGGCACATACCTGGGTTGCAGGTTTGATCCCCAGCCCTGGTGAGGGTATGTACAGGAAACAACCAATCAATGCGTCTCTCTCACATCAATGTTTCTCTCTCTCTCCCTCCTTTCACCGTCCCTTCCAAAAAAAAAATCAATGGAAAAATAATAATAATAATAATAATAATAATAACAATAACAGTAGTAACACCAACTGTTGAATGCATATAATATGGCTCTAGAGTTATGCTTTAGCCACTACGCTATAATGCCAAGAAAAATTGATTGGATTACTGCCTCTAAACAATAACTTCAAGCATGTGTTCTTGCTCTTCCTTCTATCTGAAGGATCCTCCTATTCTCAAGTTATCAACTTCTTAAATATAATAATTAAAAATCCAGTCTAGGTACATCTACACAATGGAATACTATGCTGCTGTGAAAAAAAGAAAGAACTCTTACCATTCCCAACAGCATGAATGGACATGGAGAGCATTATGCTAAGTGAAATAAGCCAGTCAGAGAAAGATAAATATTACATGGTCTCACTCATTTGGGGGAATATAATGAACAACATAAACTGATGAACAAAAATAGACCCAGAGAATAGAAACACCGAACAGACCGTCAAACCTCAGAGGGAAGGCAAAGAAGGATGGGAAGGGTGGGGAGTAAGAGATCAACCAAAGGACCTGTATGCATGCATATAAACATAACCAATGGACACAGACAGTAGCAGGGTGAGGGAATGTGCTGGGGGATGGGAGAAGCTGGGGTGAGGTCAATGGGGGGAAAAGGAGACATATGTAATACTTTCAACAATAAAGAATTTAAATTTTTAAAAAATCCAGGCTAATTATACCTTTTCAAGAGATCTTCTCTGAGCTTTCCAGTCAAATTGGTTATGATATACCAATTTTGAATTCCATTTGCACTTTTATCTTTATTTTTTTGTGACACATTAATTCATTGTTATTAAAATTTTAAGTTATAATTATAACTAACTATATTTTCATATTACTTCAAATACTTAAATCACTTCAAATACTTAAGTCACTTATGTTTTATTTCCATGGCTCGGGCCCTTGAGGGCAAAAATGGGGACTTATACTCCTGAGTAACTTCAGTATATCCTAGCACAGTGCCTTACAAAAAGAAGATCCCAAAGATTCCTGTATGGAGTTCAGCGGTTATCCATGTGCAAGCAGTTTCAATAGAATGATTGAAAAAGAAGCCAAATTAATTTTCACAATGAAAAAGACTGATCAAGGTATTTAGATACTAAATTTTGTTTCTTTAAGAAGTAACTTCCCAATTTCAAAAAAAAAAATTTGCCCAGCCAGTGTGGCTCAGTGGTTGAGAATCGAACTATGAACCAGGAGATCACAGTTAAATTCCTGGTCAGGGAACATGCCCGGGTTGTGGGCTCAATCCCCAATAGGGGGACCCACAGGAGGCAGCCAACAACAATTCTCTCTTATCATTGATATTTCTATCTCTCTCTCCCTCTCACTTCCTCTCTGAAATAAATAAAAGTAATAATTCCATTTAAAATGTATCTTCACACAAGATCAGATGGATTTTTTTTTTAATCCTCACACAGAAATATGTGGGTTTTTTTAATGATTTTTTTATTTTTATTTTTTGGAGAAAGAGGAAGGGAGAGAGAGGAGAGAGAACATCAATGTGATTGAGAAACATCAATCCGTTGCCTCCCGTTAAAAATGAGATCGAAGAAGAAATCTAAAGATTCCTTGAAAAAAATGAAAACAAGAATACAACACAAAATCTATGAGACACAGCGAAAGCAGCCCTAAGAAGGAAATCCATAGCATTACAAGCCTACCTCAAGAAACAAGAGAAATCTCAAATTATCTAACTTAACACTTACATGTACTAGAAAAAGAACAACAAAGCCCAAAGTGAGTAAAAGGAAGGAAATAGCAATAAACAAAGTAGAGTCTGAAAAAACAACACAAAAGATCAATGAAACCAAGAACTGATTCTTTGAAAATATAAATAAGATTGACAAATCTTTAACCAGACTCATCAAGAAAAATAAGAGGACCCAAATAAATAAACTCAGAAGTAAAAAAGAAGTAATAACTGACACCAAAGAAATACAAAGGATTGTAAGAAAATATTACAAACAACTATATGCCAACAAATTGGACAATCTGGACGAAATGGAGAAATTCCTAGAAACATACAATTTTTCACAACTGAATCAGGACAAATGTGAATAGACCCATAACTAATGAAATTGAATGAATAATCAAAAAACTCCCAACAAACAAAATCTGGACCAGATGGCTTCATAGGTGAATTTTGCCACACATTCAAAGAAGAACTATCACCTATCTTTCTCAAACTATTCTAAAACATTCAAGAGGAGGAAAGATTCCCAACCCCATTTTACAAGGCCAGCATTATCCTAATTCCAAAACCAAATGTAGAGACTACACAGAAAGAAAATTATAGGTCAATATCCCTGATAAAGAGAGATGCCAAAATCCTCAGCAAAATATTAGCAAACTGGATTCAGCAATACATTAAAAAGATCATACACCATGATCAAGTGAGATTTATTGTAGGCATGTAAGGTTAATACAATATCTGCAAATCAATAAATGTGATATACCACATAAACAAAAGAAAGGGTAAATATCACATGATCATGCTCTGTCTGGTTTTGCTCAGTGGATAGAGCGTCGGCCTGTGGACTTAAGGGTCCTGGTTTCGATTCCGGTCAAGGGCACATGCCTGGTTGTGGGCTTGATCCCCAGTAGGGGCATGCAGGAGGCAACCAATCAATGATTCTCTCTCATCATTGATGTTTCTATCTCTCCCTCCTTCTCCCTTTCTCTCCGAAATTATTAAAAATATATTTCTTTTAAAAATCACATGATCATATCAATAGATGCTCTGCCAGGGGGGTGGGCATGTTGAGGGGGTGAAGAGACAGAGCAAAAAAGAAAAAGGAGAGAACTCATGGACATGGACAAAAGTATAGTGACTACAGGATGTTGGGGGCATGGGGGGGTTGGGAGGAAGAGGGCATGGCCTAGATAAATGGTGATGGAAAAAATAAATTATTTAAAAAGTTACTGATTCCAATAAAAGAGTGGCATCCAATTTTCAAAGTACATATTACATTCTTTAGAGTTACTGTTCCACTGTAAAATGGTCTGAGATTGATGGATAGATTGATCATGTGAACACTGTTTAAGACAAGCCCTCTCTGCCTCTGGAATTGTACACTGCATTCCTGCCTCGTTTTCCCCCACTGAGCCCCATGCACTTTAGTATTATATTTTCTAAATCCTCTTCTTTCATGCTATATCAAGAATATATTTGCAGAGAACCAAGATGGCGGCGTAGGGAGCGGACCTGTGTGTGCTGCTCTCTCACAGCATCATTGAAACTATCAACTATGAAGTAAACAACCGCCACTCAGAACCATGGGGAAGTTGGCCCAGTGGGAGATCTACAACTGGAGGAAAAGAAAGAAGCGCAGTGAGACTGAGTGGGAGCTACGGAGGCACCAAAACCAGAGGTACGCAGTCACACGCCACGCGGGCTGCAAATGGATTCTCGGTTTTTTACGAACCCTCGAATCCTCTGGGCTTGCTCGGGGCGGGTCTCTGAGGCCCCAGATCCCACAGGGAGAGGCGGCCACGGCCTTGCAGTGGTCGGAGAGCGAGGGAAGCTCTGACACGCGGCTGCTCGCCGGCACTGAGGGACAAGAAGTCCTGGTGTCCCGGGGAGGCGAGGGGCCACCATCGCTATTTCCTCCACGCTGGCAACTCCCTGTGACCCCGCCCTACCCTCAGGGCTGTGCCAGAGGCACAAGAGGGAATGACTGTGCTTTTACAAACTCTCAAATCCACTGAGCTGGTTCGGGCGGGTCCCTGAGGCCCCAGGCCCCAAGGCGAGAGACGGCACGGCCTTCCAGCGGTCAGAAAGCGAGGGAGGCTCTGGCGCTCGGCTGCTCGCCGGCACTGGGGGACGCAAAGTCCTGGAGTCCTGGATAGACAAGGGGCCACTGAGTCTCCACCCCGGCGACTCCCTGTGACCCCTCCCTACGCAATTTACATTCCCATCTGGGCTGTGCCAGACTCACAAGTAGAAGCGCCTTTTCTTCTGCAAACTTTCAAATCCACTGAGCTGGTTCAGGCGGGATCATGAGGCACCAGACCCTACGGGGAGAGGCAGCACGGCCTTGCAGCCATCAGAATGCGAGGGAGACTCTGTTGCACAGCTGCTCGCCGGCACTGGGGGACACAAAGCCCTGGCAGAGAGTCAAGGGGCCGCGGAGACTCAGCCAGTGCTATTTGCTCCACCATGGCGACTCCCTGAGTCTCAGCCCTAATCAATTTACATCCCCATCCAAGCTGTGCCAGGTGCACAAAAAGACCCACCTGCGCTTTTGCAGCCTATCCCAACAAATTGCAGACTTCAACTGCTCGCAGCCATGGGAGACACACTCAAGAAGCAGACCCAGGAGAACCAGGATGGCGGCATAAGGAAGAGACCTGTGCGTGCTACCTCACACAACAACATCGAAACTACCAAATATCAGACAAACACCTATCATACAGAACCATGGGAAAGTTGGCCCAGTGGAAGCTCTACAACTGGAAGGAGAGAAAGAACATTGAGACTGAGTAGGATGTGACACCAAGTACAGAGCCCAACCCAACAAACTGCAGATTTCAACTCCTCGCATAGAAAGAAGCGCATTGAGACTGAGTAGGATGTGCAGAGGCACCAAGTACAGAGCCCATCCCAGCAGGCTGCAGATTTCAGCTCCTTACATCTGGGAGGGACACAATCGGGGGGCAGAGTCGGGTCCGGGGCCGGCCAGGGCTGGGCCTGACTCGGCCGGCACTGTGGAACTGCTGTACCAGCAAGCGCACAAACATGCCCACTGGTCCCAGTCTCTTGTGGGGCGCTGGGGGACAGCAGACAGGCAGTCTGTGCACTTGGTGGAGGGCAGGAGTGCTGGATGTTCAACCACCAGGAACGCCTGGAGATTTTGTCTGGTGGGGAGCCGCCGGCAGGGGACAGAGCGCCAAACTTCCTGTTTCCCTGGTAAGGCTGGGATGGCCCCAGTGAGGTCCGGATGGCCCCGGTGAGGTTGAAACGGCCCCCGTGAGGTAGGGACGACACCGGTGAGGTCGAAACGGCCCCGGTGTGGTAGGGACAACCCCGGTTAGGTTGAAACAGCCCCGGTGTGGTAGGGACAACCCTGGTGAGGTTGAATCGGCCCCGGTGTGGTAGGGACGACCCCGGTGAGGTTGAAACGGCCCCCGTGAGGTAGGGACGACCCTGGTCAGGTCAAAACGGCCCCGGTGTGGTAGGGACAACCCCGGTGAGGTTGAAACGGCCCCCGTGAGGTAGGGACGACCCCGGTGAGGTTGAAACGGCCCCAGTGTGGTAGGGACAACCCCGGTGAGGTTGAAACGGCCCCCGTGAGGTAGGGACGACCCTGGTCAGGTCGAAACGGCCCCGGTGTGGTAGGGACAACCCCGGTCAGGTTGAAACAGCCCCAGTGTGGTAGGGACAACCCCAGTGAGCTTGAAACGGCCCCCGTGAGGTAGGGACGACCCCGGTGAGGTTTAAACGGCCCCCGTGAGGTAGGGACAACCCTGGTCAGGTCGAAACGGCCCCGGTGTGGTAGGGACAACCCCGGTGAGGTTGAAACAGCCCCGGTGTGGTAGGGACAACCCCGGTGAGGTTGAAACGGCCCCCGTGAGGTATGGACGACCCCGGTGAGGTTGAAACGGCCCCCGTGAGGTAGGGACGACCCCGGTCAGGTCGAAACGGCCCCGGTGTGGTAGGGACGACCCTGGTCAGGTCGAAACGTTCCCGGTGTGGTAGGGACAACCCCGGTTAGGTTGAAACAGCCCCGGTGTGGTAGGGACAACCCTGGTGAGGTTGAATCGGCCCCGGTGTGGTAGGGACGACCCCGGTGAGGTTGAAACGGCCCCCGTGAGGTAGGGACGACCCTGGTCAGGTCAAAACGGCCCCGGTGTGGTAGGGACAACCCCAGTGAGGTTGAAACGGCCCCCGTGAGGTAGGGACGACCCCGGTGAGGTTGAAACGGCCCCCGTGAGGTAGGGACGGCCCCGGTGAGGTTGAAACGGCCCTGGTGTGGCTCAGACGGCCCTGGTGAGGTTGAGACTACTCCAGTGAGGTTGGGACAAATAAAGGGGACCAGTATGGACTGATGAACACGGGTAGATACAGAAGCAGAGCAACATTGAACAGAATGTTAAACTACAGTGGGAAGCCTGGGGAGGGTTGGGGGGGGGGATTAAGAGACCAACTGAAGGACTTATATGCATGCATATAAGATTAACCAATGGACACAAGACACGGGGCGGGGGGGACGGGGGGTAGGGGCCGGGGGAATGTCAAGGGGGGGAAAAAAGGAGACATATGTAATACTCTTTGTAATACTTTAAGAAATAAAAATTATTTAAATTTAAAAAAAAATAAATAAAAAAAATAAAATAAAATAAATATATTTAAAAAAAAAAAAAAAAAAAAAAAAGAATATATTTGCATAATATCATAATAGACAATGCGGTCAACCAAAAAAAACAATAAAATAAAAAGCACACCTCAATCATTTATTCATTAAAAATTTGCTAAATGTCCTCTATGGGCAAAGCACCAGGAGAAACTCCTGGCATTTTAAGTGCTGAGTTCTATGGAATCCAGACAGAAGCACAAAAGCAGGAGCAGTGAAGCTTCAGGTTGGAAGAGAAGTCTAAGCTGGAATTGAAGGCTGAGGAGGGTGAATAGTTTGCCATGACATCATGGGTGAAGATCCAGAAGTTGAAAAGAGCATACAATAGCAGAGAAGAGGAAATGTTACAATATGGCTACAGGGCAATCGCTAGGGAAGAAAGGAGGCTGGTAAGGCAGATAGAGGCCCTGTTATCTGTGCTCACAGGTTTACATTTGCTTCAGGATTTACCAGATTTTACTTTAGAAGGAGCACTCTGGCTACCGGGTGGAAAACAGACTTAGAGGAGAGCAATAACGGAGTAGGGGAAACCAGTCGATAGGCGGTTGCCATCCCCAAGGAAAGATACTGGTGGGCAAGACCTGAGTTGTAGCAGGAGAATCAGAGAAAAGTAAATAGACCTGAGAAATTTAAGAGAACAGATGGGATTTGGTGAATGAAAAAGGATAGGGAGTACAGGGAGAGTCAAGGAATAGTTCTCAAGTGTCTGGTTTGGACAATGTCCACCATTGACTGAGAGAGGTGCAGAGGGAGGAGCAAATTAGGTAGAGAAGGGGGAATGGTAAATTCATTTTGAGTCTGAGATGCCCCCCAAGAAATCAGGCCTGCTGATCAAATGCCTCTAAGGAGATTTCCAATGAAATCCAGCAACATGTGGTATTATTGGCAACACCAGGTTCACAAACATCTTCAGCAAGCCCACTCGTTCACACTAATGAGTTCTGACTTCTGTCATTTTGGACCATGTAGCTTTTGCCTCTGATATTGAGTATATCTGGTAATTAATTTTATTATATTTTAGAGAGACCAACATCACCTTTGTTGAAAGAACTAAATATTTTCCAACTTAGAAACACAGTCGTGCTAAAAGATAGGTTAATATACCATAATTTCAATTTATTTATAATGTCTTTTTTTAATAAAGAAATTTGAAAGCAAGTTCAAGTTCAAGTCCATGAATCACGCTCTTGTTCAGACATTTTTGACATTTCCAATTTTAACCATGTCACTAAGATGGAAAAACTCATGATTTAGTAAGCTGAGCAAAGCTCACTGATCACCCAGTATTTAATTAGAAAATCCTCAAGTTTTCAGGGCAAACCATAAGCTATATTGGTTCAACTCTTCTACTCTAATCTATTAACCTATCTATTAAAGTTTGAGGACTGAGACATGGCAAAGTATTCAGCATGGGCTAAAACTTTGGACTAATGATCAGATCTGTAATAAATACTCTGAACTGAGTGTCAAGGGACAATTTAAACAGCACTGCTTTCTTTCTTTTAAGAAAGAAGTCACAACTTTAATTTATAGCTTAACTTCATGATTTTCATAAAGAAACTGGTTAGAATAGGAAGTTCTGGCTTCTGATCATCAAGTCAAGATGTAACAGCACTTGACATCCTGAACAGGATGGAACACTTAAGGGGGGAACTGTTTTCAAGGAACAGCACTGCTTTCAATAAACAAGCCAACTATGCTTTCTCTTTAGAATTTCTTTTCAATTAATAGTAAATTTTTCCTTATACTCTTTTCATTAAATGCACTTTAAATACCTATTCTTATATATTTTTTCTTGATATAATAACAGTATATACTAAAGTGGAGCAACACATGTTTGTGTCTTTTTATGCTTCTCTCTCCCTCTCTGTCTAAAATCAATTAAACAAACAAAAAAAAAACCACATATCCTCCGGTAAAGATTAAAAGAATGAAAGATACAACAATTTCAGAATACCAATGTCCGGACTCTTCCCCAGAATCGCCACTCTTGTGGCCCTATGCTACATACCACCAGACCTTCCCAAATTTTACTTTTAGAATATTTGATCTGATTATCTACCTGTTTAATGGCTATTAAATGCAAGCAATCTTAACAGGATAAGCATTCAGAAAGTCAACCTAAAAAAAATAAATAATGTAAAAAAATTTGCTGTCATATTTATTTAACCCAACAGAAACTACAACCAAGCCATATCAGGGAATATAACCCTTTCTCTGGGTTTCTCTCATGCTTTTCCTCAGTCCTTCTCTTCTCCCAGGTAGCTTTCTACTCCCTACCCGTCCTTCCTACTAATACTAACTCCAAATACTTCCTTTACTTAAAAAAAAAAATTAATAGGGTTTTCTCTTCAGAAGAATAGGTGTAATAATTAAGAGCTAATATCTTGAACTCTGGAATAAGACAGAGCTAACCTCTACTTTAAAAGTTACATGATCTGTGAAAGTTAAACTGCTTTTGGGCTCATTTATGCCACCAATAATATTGGGTGAGTAGGGTATTATAAGGATTAACTGAGATAACACATGAAAAAGACTTAAAACAATGCTTGGTACTCAGCATAGTATCAGCTATGATTTTTATTATTTGCTTGGAATGCTATGTATGTGCAACTGAGGAAGTGAACAAGGTACAATTATTTCCGAAAATAATGAGGCGAAGATGAATGACCTTCAGAAATCCTCACATGGCAATGGAGGGCTTTGAAGAAAGAATGCCAAGATCAAGCTCATGCCTTAAGCAATGTAACTCCCAGTATCTTAAAAGGCCCCATTGGCCCCAAAATATACTTTATAGATTGTTTATGTTGCTGGCACTAAACTTATCAAGATATAGAGGCCACGGGGAAGGGCACTAATAATCTAGGACTGGCTTTCATAAATAAAAGGTTGCCTCCTGAGCAGTCAGCATGACCTCCTTAGTTTATAATGTTCACACCCACTACTGCCATCTAAAAAAGTACTCATTGTAGGAAAAGAGGATAAAAATTATTTCCAACCTTGGATAAAAAAAGACATTAAAAATGTGGATACAAATCTTTTTTCTATACAGTTGAATTACATGTTTCTTTCCAGAAAAAACCAAGTAGCAATTATAGTGATAAAGTCATCCCATGGCTTTTGTACCATCAGCCTTTGGGAGTCCTCTGAGAGCCTTCACTCTAGTACTCCAAGCTTATTCCGCACTATGTCTTAATGACATTAAACTGCATCACTTGAATGAGATCATCCTAAATCACAGGGTGGAGAAGCTAATGAACGCAAATGCTGAGCTACAGCTCAAACCAGATGGGAGAAGTCTACAGAGGTTTTTTGCGTGTTTGTTAAAAACGGTCAATTTTATCACCTTTCCAAATACACTGTCAGAAACCCCTATTCATTTAGTACAACTGGTGACAAATTCTCATTCCTGTAACTGGCAAAATAGAAGGCAGCCTAATAAACCAGAGGAAATCCCATATTGACTTGTTATTTGAAAAAAAAGTTTTCCAAACAGTGAACAAAAAATTTTTTTCACATTCAAAACATTCGATGTTCTTTCCTATTCAACTGTATGTATAAAGATCCAGGGATCTAAGAAAGAAAAAAAAAATCAAAGGAACTAGAAAATTACCCAATTAAAAGAAAATGTTTAATGTCTCTGATCAAACTAAACAAAATTCCATTATAAGTTTTGAACAGAATGATCAAACAAGAAATTTTAATTCTTTTTTTTTCTTTAGTCAATAGAGCTTTGTATTTCTTATGGATAACAGTATAAATAGCCTAAAAGACCTTTAATCAAATCAGATTTCATCTGAAGTTTGGATTTAGTCCATATTGTATTTTCTTACTTATGACATCCATTCATCAAGATTATTATTTCAATAGTATGAAAAAAACTGTGTATTGTGGGAGAGCTTAATGGGGGGGGGCGGGCCTAAAACTTTAAAATGTTGAACTTAATTTACCATAAAAATTGGGATGCAAGTAAATTATCAAATTGATTAAAACTTATTTCTGAATATTTTTTTAAAAAGAAAGGTATGAAAATCTGCAATATATTATAAGGAGAACACTGTTTTAACAAAGCACAATTATATACACTACAGGTAACAGCATATGCATTAAGAGATTTGGGTGACCAAATGATGTCTGCAATTATTTGAGCATTTTCCTTTTTTCTTTGTCTTCTTTTGTTTTCAAGAGACTATTATAATTAGTGAAATTACTTATGCACATTTTATGTTGTGAATTACTGCTGCTGTGAGATCAGAAAGTGGTGACCATTGTCCAAGTTTCTAAAGCATATGGAACGTATATACTTGCATGCAGAGACCACCTCTGAAAAGATACACAAGAAATAACGTTATTGTGATTTCCTCTGAGTAGATGAGCAGTTTAGCTTGGGGCTGGGGTGGAAAAAAGGCTTCTATTATCATCTTTATTCTTATACAATGAACCTGTGCAACCTATTCAAAAATAACAAAATGTTCTAAAAACAGAAGGTTTAGATCCAAAGACGTGCACAAATTTAGTATTGGTGATTATGAAACAAAAAGATTACAGGACAATCATGATAAACTACTATGTATGAACCATAAAGGTTATTTGCTAAATAAGACTACTTCCACTGCTCAGGAAGACAAATCCAGATGGCCGAGGCTCAACAAAAAGCTGGCCCCAGCCTAGCCAATTTGGCTCAGTGGATAGAGCATCAGCCATGGACTGAAGGGTCCTGGGTTCGATTCCAGACAAGTGCACATACCTGGTCGGGCATGTGCGGGAGGCAACTAATCGATGTGTCTCTCTCACATCGATGTTTCTCTTTCTCTGTCTCTCCCCTTCCCTTCCACCCTCTTAACGAAGGAAATGCTGCTCAGCCTCTGAGATCCGAAGGCTCCCCTGTGTAAGGAGACCACCTCCTCAACCAGGAGGCTTCCCTGGGTCCCCTCCTTCCCCGTTATCTCACTGTTGCTGCCCCTCCGTGCAGCCTATAAATAAGAACAGCCTTGAGGGCAGGCCCTCTCCTGGAGCCGCCCCTGGAAGAGGCAGGCTAGCACTGCTACATGAGAGCTCAGGGATTTTAGGCCACTTCTCCGCTCCTGAGTTTTCCCTCAGTTATCCCTATCTCAGATTTATGCTACATGACACTAATGACATATGTAATCAAGTCCTTTTTGTACAAAATTACACTAGTTCATTTACTCGGTATATATTTATCAAGACTGCCATGTGTCAGGCCCTGTGTTCGGCACTAAAAATACCTACGGCGTGTAATTCTTTCAGTAAAAACCATAATTAAAAACCATAATTATCTAAGCCCTGGCCAGGTGGCTCAGTTGGTTGGAGATTGTTCATATACCAAAAAAGTTGTGGGTTTGTTCCATGGTTGGGGTACATACAGGAGACAGCAAATCAATCAATCTCTCTCTCTCTCTCTCTCTCCCCCCGACCTCTCCCCTTTCCTCTCTATCTAAAAATCAATTAAAACATATCCTCTGGTGAGAATCTTTTAAAAAGCCATAATTATCCAAGACTTAGCCAGAACAATCATTATATTCCATCCGTTTATCAAATACCCTCCTATGTGCCAGCATTATGTTAGGTGCCTGTCATATGTTGTTTCTAATTCTTAATGGACATTAATATTTCTGCTTTATAAATGAGGAGACTGAGGCTGGAAAGATTTAAGGAATTTGCCCAAGGCCAAACAGTTGGCTTCCTACTGGCTGGACCATTGCTGCTTCAGTGAAGAATGACCAACATTATTTTTTGTATTGATTTTAAATATAATGCTACTTTTCTTTTCTTAATATTTTTACTCAAAAACACTTAAATGTTTTATATTTGAGCGAGAAAAGCAAAGATAAAATGTAAATTTAGTGAAGGCAAATAAAATAATGTTGACTTAAAGTAAGTTGGTAGAGAAAATGCCAAATTTTATAGTGTACTAAATCCTATTTTATCTAGCTGAAAATATTATTTCCTCTGGCCTTCTTTTCTCTTTGGCCTTAAATAAGTGGCATTAAAGAGAATAGTCTTTCCCTTGCTAAAATAAATTAGGTGAATATAGCTCTTTCATTTATGTGATGAAGCACCCCCAGGAGACCCACTATGTCAACTTCTACCTTGTCTTCACAGTAATGTTAAAATCCCATCTACCATCTTGGACTTGGTCTTCAGAGGCCTAAATTTTCAAAGCCCCTGTAATTCATTATATTAAACATTATTGAGTACCAGTTGCATGCTATGAACTATGCAGAAGAGAAATCTGACCAGCACCTTTCAAGGGAGTTCTTTATATAAAAAACTTCAACCCTGGACACCATAGTTATTTTTCATACTAATGAGTTACTTTTTATTTGAAATTTTAAGATGGAGTTAAGAATCTAGGGAGAAAGTATATACCTTCTACAGCATTCATGCTAAACTTCTTTAAAGAATTAGCGGGGGAAGGTGGGGGAGGGAAACCCAAAATCCTCTCAAAATTCTATCAATGTTTTCATTGTAAATGCTTTTTTTTTTTTTTTTTTTTTTGGAAACTCTCAACTTAGCATGCAGTGTATTTTTGCGAATTTTTAAAAAGTTAAGTATCAAAGAATCCCTTTCCAGTTATATCACAATAAAATCAAGGAGGGGATGAAGGCTGTCATTAACATGTACAACAGTGTGCAAATGAAATACCACTTTCTACATGACATTATTAAAATATACCAAATTGTTACTGCCCTTACATGGCCAAATTTTAAAGCAAGAATACACTCTGGAAATTATTTAATCCAATTCCATTATTTAAAGAATGTAGAGCCCTCACCAGTTTGGCTCAGTGGATAGATCGTCAGCCCACGAGCTAAAGGGTATTGGGTTCGATTCCAGTCAAGGGCATGTACCTTGGCTGCAGGTTCCCCGGCCCTGGTCTGGGTGCGTGCAGGAGGCAACCAATCGATGTGTCTCTCTCACATCAATGTTTTCCTCTGTCTCTCCCTCTCCCTTCCACTCTCTCTAAAAAATCAATGGAAAAATATCTTCAGGTGAGGATTAACAAAACAAAACTAAACAAAAAAGAATGTAGAAACAGAAGTAATTGTGAGAGCATTACTTAGAATTAACAAATAATCTTCTTTGTAAATGCAAATTCATTGATATTTATATTTGTTTCCTAAATCTTCATAAAGTTCTTTGAAAGCAGAGGTTTTACATCAAATGCCTATTGAGTATGTACGACAAGGGAGGCACTGAGTAGGAGAGGCAGATCCAGAAATAAATAATTGAGATGCAAAGAGGTATTACTATGAGAGTGATATATCAAGTCCTCATAGAACTTCTATTTGAGCGAGTCTAACTATTTGAATGAGTCTTGAAGGATGGATAAGCCTTCTCTGAGCAGTCCTGGCAGAGGAAGCAATGACACAAAGTAGAAACCCAGCATGTCTAAGAAAATGAAGACTTCCTGTGGCTGGATACTAAGCACTGTGTCAAATGGGCTCAGTCCTCAAAGCAATGGGAATGATACAGGCATTTAAGCATGAAATAAGATTTGCATTTTATAAACAAACACACAAAACAGAAACAAACTCATAGATATAAACAACAAATTGATGGTTGCCAGATGGGAGGAGGTGGGGGGGATGGACGAAAAGGTGAAAAGAAGTACAAATTGTCAGTTATAAACACAGTCACAGGTTTATAAAGTACAGCATAGGGAATAGGGAATAAAATTGTAAAAACTATGTGTGGTGTCAGATGGGCACTAGACTTATTGGGGTGATCACTTTGCAGTTATATAAATGTCTAACCACTACATTGTACACATGAAACTAATATAATACTGTATGTCAACTGTAATTGAAAAATAATTTAAAAAAAAAACACAGGGGCAGAAATTGACCTCAGATGGGAATAGAGACATGTTGTCCACCATAACAGAAGGAAAGGAGAAAAAGATAGATCTGACTGCAGGTACATTTATAAGCTAAGAGAAGGGGCCTGTCTGATGGCTTCTATTTTCCCGGTGAAGCAGGAGGCAAGATTATCTGCTGACAATGGAGGGAGGCAGAATTGTGATGATCATGCATTTGTCAAAACTCAGTAAACATATTTAAGACTCGTGCATGTCATTGTATGTAAATTCTGCAACAAAAGAAAGAAACTATAAATACTAAACTTAGTTTTAACACACGCGTGTGAAATGAGTTTTAGGGACAAAATAGGCAGGTTTCGGGATAAGGAGGGTCCATGGGAGAGGAATGCATGGATGGAGACTTGAAGACGCCACAATGTTTATCTTACTTGTACAGAGGATAGAGAAGTATCACAGGCAGATGGAAATATTTCTGGCCTAAGCAATTAAAACAGCCATAAACCAAGGACAAACAGGGGTATCTCTGGCCTGAGCAATTAAAGTGACCATAAGTTAGACCAAAAGTAGCCCTGACCTGAGTAGCTGGGAGAACTATAAGATAAGGCTTTCTCTGCCAGCACAACTGAGAGAAAACCATAAGATAAATCAAAAGTGACTCCAACCAGCAAGATAAGGGGGAGAGAAAATGGGGGGCAGCATGTGGGCTTTGAACTTTGAAACTAATTCCATGTAGCAGAATGACCAATGAGGGAAACACGGGGGATCCAAATTAAGGAAAGGGACCAATAAGAAAAGGTCAGATTCAAACAAAGAACTGCAGTATATATAAACCAGAGACAAAGGGACACGAGGCAGGATTTTTTTTATTTTCCCATTAGGGAGAGAGAACAGGCTTTTCCCATTGGGGAGCCTCTACCCATGGGTCCCCTTTGGGGACACCCCTGCTCAAATGGAGTTTGTATCTGCTTTCAATGAACTTCTAGTTTTTTTATTAAAGAAGCCATTTCGCAAGTTTATTCTTCAAACTTCATGAGGACAAGAACCCAGGGAAAGAAAAGTCTGCACCCCGAACTCCACATGCACCAGGCCACTAGTTAAAAAAATAAAGGCTAACACCTCCATCTTGGGTAAGTAGCATTGCCTCGGGGTCTCAGTTTTTTTTTATATGCAAACTAGGTCTGCTGCACGAAATTTGTGCATGGGGAGGGACCCTAGGCCTGGCCTGCGATCAGGGCCAATCGGGGCCTTCCAGCTGCCAGCCGGGGCCTTCCTTCCCTGGCTGCCAGCTGCCTGCTAGGGACTTCCTTCAGTCTGCACTGCCCCCTGGTGGTCAGCGCATGTCATAGCGAGCAATCAAACTCACGGTCTCCTGGTCGAACTCATGAGGGGACACTTTGCATATTAGCCTTTTATATATATAGATTGTGATAGTAACGCCTGTCATATCCATTGTCCAGGTTGCTACAGAGATGAAATGACATAATTAATAGGAGATCGGTTATAAACTGTAAAAATAAACTGAAGGATTTTTTAAAGGGCATTTCTTCTTTATGTGGCAAAAGCAGATTACCTAACACACAAACATGAATCCCCTTTCCTCTGAATTCACAGCATCTACGGTCAGTCCCACTCATTTTAAAAATCAATCATGTATTATCTTATGTTTCTTTGTATATACATTGCATGATCCCAAATTTCTCAAAGCATCTTTTATTTTCCTGTCAATCAAATGTTTTAATTATTTTTTTACAAAAATCTTGATAATCAAAACTCAATTCAAAATCTATTTTCCTAATTCATTATTAAATACACCCTAACTTGCTGTGTATGAATTACTTTCAACTCAAATTTCCAATTTTGGATATAACAAAAAGAGATAAAAAGAAATTTAATAAGATTCTAATAAATTAACACCTACTCTTTTTACTTTTAGACTGTTTTAAAGAAAGAAAAATCATTTGCACAAATTAGTTGACAACAATGGAAAGCATGTTATTGTCTTTGGTATAATAAATACATAAAAAAATCCTTTCATCCAATATTTTATATTAATATTGTTGAGTATGTCGGAAATATGCCAATAGCCTAGGAGAAAGAAGCAATCACTTAAACTGTTAAAAATTATTTCACCACTTAATTTTTGTTAAAACAAATAGTAGTTCAATAATTCTGAGAGACAAAACTTTTTTAAAGTTATTTTTTTAATTAAAAAGCGAACATACTTAAAACTTGAAAATATTAATGGAAAATCATTCTATATATAACTGGAAAATAATTATTAAAGTCAGCAAGTAAATCTGGTATAATGGATACTTAAGTAGCTTGGTGCAGAACCTATGTTTATAATACAAATTGTCTAGCAACATTATACCATGTATCTTCTTATCTAATACACAGAAGATTAATTTTCTCTATTAAAATTTTCAGTATGTTAGCACAGTAAAAATCATTGGTTATATGTTACCACAAATAATTGAGACCCAGAGTTATTAGTCATTGAACTTCTCTTTGATTGTGTTTAAAATACAAAATTAGTTTTTACACAGAAGGTATGGGTATACACAATGGCCCTCTTTATGAAGCCAATGTTTACTAAATCCCCTTTTTGTCACTTTACAAAAGGGCAGTCATAGCTTACCACTTACAGGAGTATTTAGGGTTGAAATAGGCAGGTTTGGGAAATTTTAGGAATTATGGGGTCCATTGAAAAAGCACAGGGCTACAGAGCTGCAAAGGGTACATTTCCATAAGACAAGGGAGCTGGGAGTAGCAAAAAGTACATTTCCATAAGACAAGGGAACTGGAAGTGGCAAAAGGTACATTTCCATAAGATAAGGGAGCTGAAAGCTGCAGAAAGGTGTACATTTATAGAATAAAGGGAAGGAAGCCCCTCATTCACAGAAGGAAGAAGAAAGCCCAGAAGGAAGAGGGAAACAATAAGGGAGAAAGAGGAGGGAACCTCACTTACCTCACATGAGATTTGAGCTCAGGAGTTGCTATGGTGACCAATCAAAGGGGATAGTGACCAATCAGAGGGGATATCAAGGCACAAAGAACTGAAGCCTTTATAAACCATGGAAAAAAAGGGACTCAATGGGACTCTTCCCCCTCCCCAAGTGGGATTCTGTGCTTGTTTCTCAATAAATTTCCATCTTTTACTATACCACCTTTTTGTCCATGGTTTCCTACTTCAACTCCACCAAACAACAGCCTGGGAGCCATCGGGCTCAGAGGAACACTGTGTGTTCCAGTCCAATTTTCCCATATCACCAAAAAAACAGCTGAAAAGAACAGTAGCAAGGAATAAATGTGCCCCCCACTGCTCTATAAAAAGTGTATGTGCCCATATGAAGAAGGTGTATGTATAGCATGGCTGAGAAGCAAGTCCTGGATCTGCTGTGTATTGTGTATGATCTCAAGTGGGGAAAACATCTGTCCTTTTGCCCTGAAAAAGGACCCCCTGTGAGCCTCTCCTCAGGGCCCATTGTAGTTCTCTTCAACCCTGATGCTGCACAGGCTTTGAACTGATGGCTGTCTGTCACAAAAAGTTCATCTCAGGCCACTTTCCCCCAGAGATTTCATAGGGGTTAGTCTGAGGTGACCAACCATGGCCTAACAAAAAGGTTAGTGTGCCTGAAGCACAAAGCAAGACAGAAATGTGAGTGACCCTCTTTGTAGCATCTTGCCACACAGTGAGTATAGTCAACTATAGACTGTGCAGAGGAGCCTGAGGGAGAGAGGATTGGAGAAGAAAACTGCCTTCACTTGGAAACAAGTACCCTTTAATGCCAACAAGCATTTTCCTAGAGTTTGAATGATTCTGCCTCCTTGACTCTTTATACAAGAAATATTAATAGAAATAACAATTTCTATGGCAAAATTAAAAATAGAGTACAATGTTAGGTTTCTCTCTGTAAAGTTTTTTTTCAGAAGGCAATCACTTTGGTGAAGTTGTAGAATTATAACAGGCCCCTCAGGGTTACATATCCACCTCCCTAATGCCAAAGTGGAAAACGCCTTTCCACAAAGCCTTTGACAGGAAGTCATGCAAACGTTTTCCTTCCTCTCCACCTCCCTCCCTTGGGCAAACACCTACGCATTGTTCAATGTTAAAGACAATCTCTTTTATTAAGTCTTTCCTAGCTCAGTCTTCTCCATATGTACTGCTCTCATGGACTGATAATATTTAATTATTCTTATTATATGTGTGTCTCTTCTCACTAGATGATAAGCTGTCGAGGATAAAGACTTGTACACTTAACACAGTGTTTGACACATAGTAGGCACTTAACTATTTGTCCTGTAATTCTTGAACTCTTCCAAAGATGGAGAGCCACCACATGAAATGGAAGACATTTTTAAATAATTTTGTTGGGGAAGTGGGGGTGAAAGAAACTTGCTCTCTTTTCATTTCCACATCTGGATCCAAGTTCTTCCTTGTAGTGCTGAGCAGAAATGGTCTACCACAAACCTGAAGCCAACCACCCACTTTTCCTTTAATATCACCACATTTCTAGCTCTTATTTTTTTTCAACCTAAATGTTCCCATTTTCTTCTGCTGTTATTCCTACATGATAAATTTTAGATGCTCTTCATCCTCATTTCTGTCCTCTAGAACTTCTTTAGTTTGTTAATATCCCCTTTAAAGCACTACATGCATGGTTCAAACTGTGCATCACACAGCAGTACTTCATAACTTTGTCCCCTTAGCCTTTTTGGTGTCCCTCCATCCATGCTTCTGAAAAAGATGAACAAGGACTTCAATGAGCCCCACTGGTGTGGCTCCATGGTTGAGTGTCGGCCTATGAACCAGGAGGTCACGGTTCGATTCCTGGTCAGGGCACATGCCCAGGTTGTGGGCTTGATCCCCAGTGCAGGGGATGCAGGAGGCAGCTGATCCATGATTCTCTCTCATCATTGATGTTTCTATCCTTCTCTCTCCCTTCCTCTCTGAAATCAATTAAAAAATATATTTAAATTTTTTAAAAAAAGAACTCCAGTGAGATTAGGACCTCTGTTCTCTCAATGACCAATATATTTTATCGAACAAACAGGAAACCCCTTTTGTCCATCATCATCCACACATTCATACAAATATGGAGCTTTTTCTGAAAAGCCCAAGACTATAAGCAGTTGCTTTAAGTAATTCACCTGACTGAAAGGCAGGAATGAGGCAAGGGGAGTGGGGACAATATTACTAATGTCTTCAGGTTTGAAATTGAATTTTTAAACAATTCTCCTCTCAAAGTATCTAACAACTAATTTAGACCTTTTCTGCATTTAAATATAAAAACAATATCCCAAGAAAATTTGTGTTTTCATTCACTTCAAACAACAAAAAAGAGTCTTTGTTGAAAATATTAACACATAAATCACAGAGAAATTTTCATTCAATATTAAATACCTTGGGAGTCTTTCAGATAACTTAGATTATATATCATTTCTATGTAACTGGTTCTGTTCTACTGTCCAATATTTAGAGTTTTCTAGCCCAGTTAATGCATTTCAATATTATGTTACACCATGACTTGCATAGGAATATTCTTTCTCATTTCTAGAACTGCAATATGTACTATTATTTTAATGAACTTGAGTTGAATTAGCACATCAATTCAGGCTACCTCTCAGCAGCATAATAGTAGAACCTGATCTATATAATTTCAAAGCTTGTGTAATCTACTAGCCAGACACATGCAGCTATGTAGCTTTATAGATATACAATGATTATACCCTCTGTCCAGGATTCATTTTCTCATATGTTGAGATGGTATATTAAAATAAGAAATACTTGACAATTTCATCAAAGAAAAAGGCTGGATGCCTGAGCCTATTAATTTTTATTAAATTTTGTTCTATAATTCCTTGGGAAATATTTTATATGTTTTCCCTATGAAAATTATATCTGTAGAGCTAAATGACCATTTACCAGCTCTTAGAGTATTCTGAGAACTAAATATACTGCCAAATATATGAGAAATGCATTTCTTATAAAAATTTACAATATGCTACACTGAGGATTTAGGTTTGGCTAATTGTGAGAAATTGCCTTCTGTTAATGGTGTAGTTAAAATGAGAACAGTGTCCCCATGGAACACCTTCCAGTTTCAGTTCTGTTCATGAAGAATCTGGTGACTTGGACATGATGTTCATTTCCTTTAAAGAATTCTCTCTTGACAAATGATTTTTTTAAGAAAGTAATCTAATCCTCCAATTTGTTACAACTGGTTTAATATTCAATTTCAAATTCTGCCTTAATTATAGCTATAAGATTTTTACAGTCAAGGATCAAGAAACACTTAGTGTTTAGCTATTGAAAAGGTAAATTTATAATTTTTTAAAAAGTACCTCTCCCATAATCAGAAGCAAACTATGACTTCTTAAAAAGTAAAATAAAGACTGGCCAGTGTGGCTCAGTGATTGAGTGCCAACCTATGAACCAGGAGGTTACTGGTTTGATTCCCAGTCAGGGCACATGCCCAGGTTGCAGGCTCAATCCCCAGTAGCGGGTGTGCAGGAGGCAGCCTATCAGTGATTCTCTCTCATGATTAATGTTTCTATCTCTCCCTCCCTTTCCCTTCCTCTCTGAAATATATATATATTAAAATATAGATAAAAGCAAATAACCTAATATTTTATAAAGCATATTTTCTGCAGACCAGACTAATTCTGAAAGTCCTAAAAGTAAGAGTACAAATATGAATAGTCTGCTCTAAACAAATTCCAATCTCTATGGGTACTGAAAGATAGGGCAGGTCTAGGATCCAACAGAGAATTTACATCATCTTATGAGGAAACTACGGTTCCTAGCACTCTTCCTCAAGCCAAACTGCACCCGTCCATTTCAGAATAAGATCTATACTAATAAAAGAGTAGTATGCTAATTAGACCAGACATCTTTCAGACGACCATCTGGACGCCCTTCCTGACAAAGCCGGCCGGGCGAAGCTGCCCGCCAGCGCCTGTGGCTGGCTGCTGCCTGGGAGATGGAGAAGTCCAGGTGCCAGCACCTGAGACTGGCTGCGGCCCCGGGGAGACAGAGAAGCCACCCGCCCCATGGTCCCGGGTGCCAGCGCCTGCTCTTGGATGTGGCCTGGGAGACAGAGAAGCCACCCGCCCCACAGTCCCGGGGAAGATGGAGAAGCCGCTCACCCCGAGGTCCCAGGCCACAGCCAGCCGGAGAAACCGACAGCCCTGTGGTCCAGGGCGCCAGCGCCTGCTGCCCGGCAGATAGGTCCCCTCTTCTCCCACTGAAGTCATTACTCCAATACTCCCCTTCTGAATTTCTCTCTGCTGCCCCAACCCAACTCCACATTTCATCTGAAGGATACAGAACAGAGAGAGCAATGCTAAAAGCTTATATTTTTAAGCAGGTAAGGTTGGTACTTAAATGGTATAAATGGAAAACTAGAATCCTTAAGGTAACAAAGTCTAGAAAGGGAGGGGACAGGGACAGGGCAAGACATATTGTATTCAGCAATCCATGTGGGGACTGAAAACTTTGCAATGATGACAATCAGTGAAGATATGAATCAACTAAAATAGTTGACAGGGACAATTCTTCCATCTTTGAAAATATCTATATCAAGTCTGTTTAAATGGATTTTCATCTGCATAATATAACACATTCTGACAAGACCACCACCACCAATGTGGTCAGTGTTGTGCCGATAAATGTTTAACAACTGGCTCTCAATCAAAGAAAACAAAACTCTGATTTATATTATCGGCCAATTTCTGTGGCATAAATTCTCCATCCATGGCTGATTTTGGCTGCTAATGTGATGCCACTAAATGCAGAGCTGAGGAGAAACGTGCAGTAATACACTATTACATTCCACCAGAAAGACCCAAAAGATATAAATAATGTCAATAGTCAGAACAGTAAAGTGTAGTAAATAATTGAGGAGGAGTGACGAATTTAGAGTATGTATTACCTTTGGTTTTAATGTAATTTATTCACTTTTAAGATTATATAACTTAATTTTTAATAATGACCATGTTTAACAACCAGTTTGCAAAATTCCTGAAACTTTGTGAGCCGGTAAGGGCAGGCTCCAGCACAATACTGAGTGGAGTGTAATGGTTAAAGGGCATGGCTCATAGATTTGAAATGAGACTCAGCCACTTTTGGGTTTTACTGGTCAAGTTACCTGATCTCTCTATACCTCAGTGTTCTCATCTGTGTCATTATAGTACCTCCTGTATAGAGTTGTTGCAAAGATAAAATGAAATCTGTGTATGACACAGCACAGTACTGAAACAATAATTCACTCAATTTGTTATAAACTGTTACTACCTCAGTACGTTGTTGACAAAATTACTCTACTCATGCTGAAAGAATGGAAGTTTATTGATGAGAAAAATATCTTATTTTGCGATCTACATGGAGACAGTCAATTTTGCTTTCTAGGCAGTAGATGGTAATCTTCTACTAGAAACTGAAAGGGGGAAAATGACCTCAATCAACATGATTGAGGCAATGTATTATTAGCTGGATCATAAAGCAGAGAGGATGCCATACATTCTGGGATACATCTGCAGTAAGAGGCTTCACCTCAGGTATTAAATCTGGTCAACTAAGCATCGAACTTAAGATGAATGGTGAGAAGGATTCTGAGGCTGCTTCTAGACTTAGCAGCAATAGAACTTTAATACATAAGCAACAGTTACTATGGTTAATGATGGCAAGAAAAAACACACCATGACCTATACTAATAAAAGGGTAATATGCTAATTAGATTGGACATCTTCCGCACAACCATCCGTACGTCCTTCCTGACAAAGCCAGGCTTGGGCAAAGCTTCCTGCCGGCAGTCCCGGGCACCAGTGCCTGCGGCTGGCTGCAGCCTGGAAGATGGAGAAGCCACCCACCCCGCAGTCACAGGCACCAACGCCTGCAGCTGGCTGTGGTCCAGGAGACGGAGAAGCCGCCTGCCCTGTGGTCCCAGGTGCTAGCGCCTGCAGTTGGCTGTGGCCTGGGAGACAGAGAAGCCACCCGCCCCACAGTCCCGGGCTGCAGCCAGCCGGAGAAGCTGCCCACCCCTCAGTCCCGGACGCCAGCCCCTGCGGCCCGGGTGAAGCCACCTGCCCACCATCCCCTGAGGCTGTAGCCAGCCTGGGCGAAGCCAGCCTGGGTCCTGGTGCCTGTGGATGGTCAGAGAGAGGGTCCCAGGTGCCTGTGGCCGTCTAGAGGAGAGAATCCTGGGTCCTGGGGGTGCGGGGCCGAGGCAGAGGTGGATAGGGGCAATCAAGCCAGCAGGGGAGCAGTTAGGGGCAATCAGGCAGGCAGGCACGCAAGCGGTTGAGAGCCAGTGGTCCTGGATTGTGAGAGGGATGTCTGACTGCCGGCAGTCAGACATCCCCTGATGGGTCCCAGATTGAAGAGTATGCAAGCCGGGCTGGGGGACACCCCCCCTCCCGTGCACAAATTTCATGCACTGGGCCATTAATATATATATATATATATATATATATATATATATATATGCCCAGCAACTGGAACAGTGGAACAACCATAATGACCAGAATGACCGATGGCTATAGTGCACACTGCAGCAGCCAACCAGCCTGATCTGGGCCCCGATCATGCCCTCTGGCCTGCCTAGCCTCCGATCAGCCCCCAACACCCCGATCGGGGGCCGGGCTGGCCGGCCAACCACCCGTGGCCCCTCCCCGCAACCCCACTGGCCCAGCCCAAAGAGCCCACATCGGGGCAGGCTGGCAGGACACCACCTGTGCACAAATTCATGCACTGGGCCTCTAGTGTTCTCATAAAAGCCTTCAGGTTAGAGCCAATGCCAAAACACAACTATATGATGATGATCCTTTTTACACTGAAATGCAAGTATTTGCCTTAGTCTTAAACTGATGTCTTTCACACAAGTGAATGCAAACTCTCTGTATATGCTGTAGGACAAAAGAAATCAAACATATTTAGCACTTCACCCTGGCCGACGTGACTCAGTGGTTGCAGGGTTGGCCTGTGCACAGAAGGGTCACGGGTTCAATTCCCTGTCAAGGGCACCTACCTGGGTCATGGGTTAGATCCCCAGCCCTAGTCAAGGTAAGTGCAGGAGGCAATCAATCGGTACGTCTCTCTCACATCGATGTTTCTCTCTCTCTCCGCCTCTGCCCCTCCTGCTCTCTCTAAAAATCAATGGAAAGAATGTTCTCAGGTGATGATTAAAAAAATAATTAGCACCTCAACAGGATTCAACAGGATTGAACAAGGAAGATGAAAACATAAGCAAATCTTGAGTATTTCCTTCTCTTCACCAAAGGACATATGTTTAAAAGAGGTTTTAAGACAAGAAACTACCCAAATGTCCACTCTTTGAGAGTATTTTTTAAATTATAAACCCATTCTATTAAAACAACAAAAGATGAGACAGTATCACTTTTAATATATTCTCGCCATGTAACCAGAATCTTATCAATTTACAGGAAACACACCTTTGGGCTCTGAGCAGCACCATGGCGATCAGAGAAAACAAGCATAAAGGCAGCATGAAGGGAGCCAAGGTGAAAGGGGTTGATCCAGTCCCTAAGAAAGACTGGTATGGTGTGAAAGTACCAGCTCTGTTCCTTGTGCAACAATGTTCGTCATGGTAATATTCATAAGGAAAAAACTGGAATTGATCTAAACATTCAACAATAAGAAAATACTTAAAAGAATAGTACTTTCATAACATTAACTATTTGTTAATAATAATATTCACAAGTAACTTTTAAAACCTAGAATAATGTAGTTTAGAATAAATAAATGATACTTTGTAATATAACTAGAGGCCTGGTGCACAAAAATTTGTGCACTTGGGCGGGTCCCATCACCCGGGCTGTGCCCTCTCACAGTCTGGGACCACTCGGGGGATGTCTACCTGCTGGCTAAGGCCCGCTCCCCAGGGGATCGGGCCTAAGCTGGCAGTCAGATACCCCTCTGGGAGCCCGGGAGCCCCCGGGGGATGTCCACTTGCCAGTGGGGAGCAGGCCTAAGCTGCAGTCGGACATCCTTAGCGTTGCTGAGGAGGCGGGCGGGAAAGGCTCCCGCCACTGCCGCTGTGCTGGCAGCCGTCAGCCTGGCTTGTGGCTGAGCAGAGCCCCCCCTGTGGGAGCACACTGACCACCAGGGGGCAGCTCCTGTATTGAGCATCTGCCCCCTGGTGGTCAGTGTGTGTCATAATGACCAGTCATTCCCAGTCGTTCTGCTGTTAGGGTCAATTTGCGTATTACCCTTTTATTATATAGGCTATTAATCGGAAAGTTTGGGTATAAATCTGTATATAAAATATGGGCCTAATATACAATAAGAATTTATCTCTGGATTATGTATGTTTTTTCTTTATATTTTTCTCCATTTTTGAAGATTTTTGTTTAAGGAAAGTACACTATTTTTATAATTTTGTAAAAAAAAAGTTAATGTTTTTTAAAATCAAGAAAGCTTGACCCCTAAAAAAAAAAATATCTCAAGAAAATTGGAGAAATTCAAATATAATATATTGATATTAGATGACGTTAAAAAATTATTAATTTTCTTAGGTATGATAACAGTATATTTATTCTTAGAAAATCTACACTAAAATATTCAGTGATGAAGTATCATGTCTACATCTTGCATTCAAATGTTTCAACAAAACACATACAACTATAGAGATATAGAAATGTAAATACATAAAGATAGCACATATAGAAAAATGTTAGAGTTGGATATTAAATAGAAAAAAATTAATTAAGACAGTACAAAAGAAATTTTACAATATTTCTATGTAAGAAAATAAGCTCCAGCTTTAGCTGGTTTGGCTCAGTGGATAGAGGGTTGGCCTGTGGACTAAAGGATCCCAGGTTTGATACCGGTCAAGGGCACATGCTCGGGTTGTGGGCTTGATCCCCTGTAGGGGGCACACAGGAGGCAGCGATCAATGATTTTCTTTCATCATTGATGTTTCTATCTTTCTCTCCCTCTCCCTTTCTCTCTGAAATCAATAAAAATCCTATATAATAAAGGGGTAATATGCAAATAGATTGAACAGCAGAAACGACCAGTCGCTATGACATGCACTGACCACCAGGGGGCAGATGCTCAACACAGGAGCTGCCCCCTGGTGGTCAGTGTGCTCCCGCAGGGGGAGCGCCACTCAGCCAGAAGCCAGGCTCACAGCTCACAGCTGTCAGTCAGACATCCCCCGAGGGCTCCTGGACTGTGAGAGGGCGCAGGCCAGAGTGAAGGATGCCCTCCCTCTCACCCCGAGTGCTCAAATCTCGTGTATCAGGCCTCTAGTATATTATAAAAAAAAGAAAAGCTCCACTTTTATCAAAAATGGTGTACAAAAGGACTCATCTAAATAAACATAGTTAACTATAAACTATTACATGATAGTCAACATTCACTAGTTTTCAAAGAATGACATTACAATTCAAACTAACATTGCTAATTAACTTGATTGTGATCATTAGTTTGCAATATATATATTAAATCATATTGTTGTTCACTTTAAAACTCATTTTGTGCAATTTAAATATACACAATTTTTATCAATAAAGCTGAAAAAATTAAAACTTTGCAGCATATGGCTTATTTTTCTGTGGTTATTAAGAAAGCAATCAAGCAACTAAAGAGTATGGGAGGTTGCTATGAATTGACTTTCTGTCTCTGTAAATTTCTATCTTGAACAAATCCCCGGCATCAGCTTGCTATATTTTTTAAATTCCTCTCTTATCTAAAAAAGGTAAAGAAAACCTAGATTCCAAATAAATAAAGTATTTTAGAAAGTGTGTGTGGGGGGGGGTATAGGCAGAGCAGTTATTTTGACATTTTAAGTTCCTTTTTAATCAAACAGTAGAAAATCAAATTTTATAATGAGGACTAGCACTCCACCTCTCAAACTAATATTAGAACATTTCGGCTCTAGGTGGCCAGACAGTCCTTCCAGAAAGCACCTGGATATGAACTGGTTGTGACCTAAAGGGACAACTTCATAATTGTTAACTACTAATAATTTACTCAAAACCATATTTACATGCAGGAAGTACAATAGCATTTAAGAATAGGAGAAGCCACTTTCAAGTCCTTAAATGGTCATGTCCCCAAAAAACTGGTTTAAAATGTTATATCCAGTTAGTTTAATTAGGGCAACAATAAAGCAAAAGAACTATAGAGGGTGTTTTCTTTCAAAGACTATAGCTTTATTTTACAGCAATATAAGCACTTTCGCTAGTTACCCCACTATAACTTCCTTGAAACACTTCACTTCCTTGAAAACCTCTAGAACAGTGACTATTCTTTCCAAGTTACAGTCAAACACACTGTCATTAATATAATCATAAATTCTGATAGCTGAGCTTAGGAGGCATGCCAATGTGCCATCCTGTAGACAGCAGAAAACCACCCCAATGAGGAAACTGATGAATAACACACAGTTAAATTACATTTTTGCTTTAAGTATGTTTTTAAAACCAGCTCATCTCTCAATGAAATCGTGTTTTTATATAAACACTGAAGTTCAAACTAAGCGATTCTTCAGCTACTCCAAAAAATACAGTAGAATGTTGATGGATTTCTGGCTGGGTTTTAAAACTAGCTCCCCAAGGAATAAAAGCAACAGAAACCAGTTTTTGCAAAGCCTTCAGAACAAAACTTCAAGAATAGCAAAAGTGCTTCAAGAATTATTATTATAATTAGAATACTCTTTTGTACTTAGAAAAGTACAATATTTTTCCCTTTATAGCACAAAAACTGAACCAGAAGCCAGAAGTGGAAAAGAACTAAAGTTGTTACATTAAATAAGAGGGAAATGTGTGTGGGGGTGTGTTTGTGTGTGTGTGTGTGTGTGTGTGTGTATGCATATACTATAAAGACTGTACTCACCAAAAATTATTGATTTGTGGTAATGGGTAAAAAAAATCAACAGACTTTTGAAGAAATTCTGAGAAAATTTCACTTAGCTATTCTTAAATATCATCTGTTATTTTTTAAAACCTTTATTACTGAAAGTATTACATATGTCCCCCTTTTCCCCCATTGAACCCTTATAGCCCGCCACAGCCTCCTGCCCCAGGCCTCCACACCCTCTTGTCTGTGTGTTAATTTATTTTTTTTAAATAAGAATCTATTTTATTTTATTTTTAAATATATTTATTGATTTCAGAGAGGAAGGGAGAGAAAATCATTGATTGGCTGACTCCTGCACGCCCCTACTGGGATTCAAGCCCACAACCTAGGCATGTGCCTTTGACCGGAATCGAACCCGGGACCCTTCAGTCCACAGGTCAACTCTCTATCCACTGAGCCAAACCAGCTAGGGCTTAATTTCTTATATTACAGTTTGATCACTCCCCTTCAGAAGTTCCCTACAATGCCAGTGAGGGTACCAGGAGAGAGCACTTTCATTCACTTTCTGATATACAATTTAACTGTATGCATTATGGGCTGTACAAATTTCATAAGGTTTGAATCACCAATTCCACTTATAGGTAATTATCAGTGAGCGATGCACACAAAGACTTACATGTCCCATTACTCATTGCAAATGTATTTATAAAAGCCTGAAAATAATCTAGAGGTATAAAAAGATAAATTGTTAAATTATGGGCAATCCATACGAATATCATACAGAGATTTAGTATGGTTTTACAATGAGTGTATATAAACATTATAAGAAACTATTTTTTCTACTTTTACAAGAAAAAATTTTCAAGTTTGCTATGTTCTAGATATAGAGCATTGAGAACATTCATTTGAGCTACATATTATTAGCTCAAATGATTCAGACTCTACATAATAGGCTTTGATATAACCTAAATGCTTATTGTACTTAATCATTTCTGGTTAATATTATAAGTTATATTATTGTTGTTCAATTCATGGTGGAGCATCGAAGAAACAAAGAATGATGATCATACTCTCAAGGAAAGCAAAATATCACATAATATTCTTAATCAACATAAGAACAGTCTGCGTACCCTGAAATGTTCACAAAGAAAACTAAACAGCATTAACTAGGGAGGATTATGACACTAAAATGAAAGAAGTTTATATAAAATGTTATTCAATTGTTTTCCAAAAATTAAAGGAGTACTCTGTATTTAGTTAAGTTAGGTAACTGCTATCATGGAGTTCAGCCTTTAGACCAGACTACTAGTAAATAACACCCAAAAGTTTGCTTTACTTGGCAGAGTACTTTAAAAATTATCTGAATGCTTTTCAGTGGGTTTTACACTCCCATCTGATGACAGGATACCCTCCCTAGTCTAACAAATGTCATACATTACTTGCCTGCTATTTAAGTTTGCCTTCTAGTTTTAGACTTATGTCCTACCTGAAGAATCCCCACTTGCCCTATATTTTGTTCTCTTTCTTCTCCATCTCCTCTTTCCTACAAACTCATCAAGTTTTACTTCTGCAAGTTGGGAACCATATTTCTAATTAACCTTTGAAAATCTCATCTAAAATTCAGAAAACCTCCAAACTATTTCTCTGTGTATTGTCCTGGTGAAAAAAATCATCATCTGCAACACAATTTGCTCTTAGCCATATATTCTTATCTAAAGGGAAATATTGCTCCATGACAAAAGAAGTTTAGAAAACATATACATCCCCACTTTGGAAAATCACAATACATAAATCCTACAGTAAACTAATCTGTTTAACCAAATATGTCTCTAAATTTTCTTCCTTAGAACATTTAACATGAAAAAGAAATGATGTTCACAGGAGCACAGTTGGATGTATTGTAATACATAAAAGACAACTGAGTGGATGGACCACTGGTAGAAAGGCAATTCCAAAGGTGCTCATAAATAGATCGATGGCAACCAAAAGGGAAAGACTACTAGAAAGCCATGATGCTCTGTCCTGAACTCTTGTGCTCAGACATTTCATCACAGAATCAGAAGAAAAGACTGTTGGTTGTTTCATCAAATTTCTAAATCATATAAAACCAAGAGGAGTTGGAAATCTATTGAAAGAATCATGATCCCAACAAATCTTGATGAGGGTAAAGTTGAGAATCTATATAAATAGATGAAATCTTGGTGAAAATAAATATAAAGTCTTGATTTATCTTTCCCGAGGAAGAGAAGGAGGAGGAGGAGGAGGAGGAGGAGGAGGAGGAGGAGGAGGAGGAGGAGGAGGAAAAAAAGGAGGAGGAGGAGGAGGAGAAGAAGGAGTAGAAGAAGGAGGAGAAGAAGAAGCCACAATACCATATAATCAAGAATAAAGAAGACAGGACTTAACAGTAGCATATACAAAAAATACTTTGCAGTTTTCACTAACGCTAAACTCAGAGTCAGTCACTCAGAATTATGGGACCAACAAGAAAATTACTGTAATTTTAGGTTGCATTAGTTAGCATTATAGTATCTGGAAGTAGGAAAGTTTTCTTCTCTTTCCCTCTCATATATCCTATTAAGCCCCATCTGGAGCTATATTCAGATCAATGTGCAACACTTTAAGAAAGAAGTAAACAGCCTGGGTGCTGTGGCTCAGTGGTTGAGCGTCAACCCAGGAACCAAGAGGTCATGGGTTTGATTCCCAGTCAGGGCACATACCCAGGCTGCGGGCTTCATCCCCAGTAGGAAGCAGACAATCAATGATGTTCCTCTCTCATCGGTGTTTCTATCTCCCTATCCCTCTTCCTTCCTCTCTAAAAATCAATAAAAACATTAAAAAAAGAAGTAAACAAAATGAAACACCAGAATGAGCTAAGGGCATTTATTCCAAAAATAAAAACATCAATAGAAAATATAATAGTTGATTTCAAACATTTGAAGAGTTGTCATAGTAGAGAAGCATTCCATTTAATTTTTATGATGTAGGGGGAATGGTGTACAGAACCAAGTGGTGGATGTTCTTGGGAGATGAATTTAAACTTCACAAAAAGGTGAGGCATTGTAACAAACTAGTCCAAAGAATGAATGGTCTATTCAAGAAATAATCAATCATTAAGTTGCATGACCATTTAGCCAGGATGTCACTGAGGAAATTCAAACATCAGATGCAACATAAGTCTAGACAACTTTAAATACTCTCCCAACACAGAGATTCTAAAATACTATTGGAAGCAACATCATCACTTGAAGACATTTCCAAAAACAATGCAATATACTCTCTTTGAATACAAGTATGTCATTGCAAGTGGCTGCTGAAAGCTGACTCAGGAGAGCTGACTGTTCAATTTTCAGGATTCTGCAAACCCACTGTTGACCACAGTCAATATCAAAGTTCAAATCATATAAACTTACCATGAAATAAACTATATTTAAAACAAAGCTAATAAACACTCAAGTAATCACGTCCTAATTGCACTTTGCTATCCTGAAATTAACCCTCATGGGAGAGTTATACCCTAAAAATCTTCAAATGCTACAAATGAGGGCTTTTTTTGAGAGCGGTTGTAAAATATTTGTCATTGGCACACCAGGTCTGTAGTATATTTAGTCAACAAGTATTTATTAAGCTCCCAAATATACAGTTTGAGGCTGTGTAGAATAGGAGTAGGAACTAAAGGGCTACTCCTCGGGAAAATAGAAAGCATTATCAGAACTTTCAAGTGATCTGCCTTCTTATTGAATACACTGTGGAACATTTATACAATACTCTACAGCCTTTAAAGAAGAATGCTGTGTAATAATTTGTATTGGGAAGACACACAATACACTGATAACACTAGTCTCCTCTGCAGAGAGAAACTGGATATTATATTAAACTGTTTTTACCTCATATGTTTGCATTTTTGGTACATGCCTGTATTATTTTAACATAATAACAAAAGGCTGTAATCAAACACAAAGAAAGGAATCATCCTTGACCAAAAGGCAGCAAACAGAAGCATCCACAAGGGAGAGAGGAGAGGAAAGCACCCTTGACAAAGGCAGTGGTAGCAGAGATAAATTTCTTAATCCTCCACCCGGAAGGGAAGATGATACAGTCATCCCCCCATCCTCAGGGAATATGTTCCAAGACCGCCAACTGGCTGCGTGAAACCACAAATAGTCCCAAACCTGATATATACGATGTTCTCCTACACATGCATACATGTGAATGATAAAGAGCCATCTATAAAGTAGGCACAGTAACAACAATAACTAATAATAAAGTAGAACAATTATGACAATATACTATAACTAAACTTATGTGAATGTGGCATCATTAAGTAAAATAAGGGTCTCTTGAAGCACTGCGATATAGACACAGTCGACCTGATAACCAGCTACTAAGTGAGCAATAGGAGGGGAGCATCTGCAGTGTGGAGATGCTGGACAAAGGGATAGTTCACATCTAGGCAGGATAGTCCCAAACCTGATATATACGATGTTCTCCTACACATGCATACATGTGAATGATAAAGAGATTTCATCATGCTATTCAAAATGGCATGCAATTTAAAACTTATGAACTGTATATTTCTGGAATTTTCCATTTAATATTTTTGGACTGTGGTTGAACGTGGGTGACTGAAACTGTGGATAAGGGAGGGGAGATACTCTACACCCTGATTGTCCTGACAGCCCTCCATTTCCTGCTCTTCTAGGGCAGCCCGCACAAATGTGATATTCCTGCCTTCCTTAGTCACTGGGTATTCTTAAGAGAAAGGTTCTCAACTGGGGGAAATTTTGACCCCTATGGGACATTTGGCAATTCTGGAGACATTTTGGCTGCAGAAATTGAGGGTACAACAGGCATCTAGTCGGTAGAGGCCAAGAACGTTGCTAAACACCATACGATGCACAGGACAGCCTCCCATGAACAAAGAATTATCCAGCCCAAAATATCAATCATGACAAAGTGGAGAATTCCCTGCACCACTGTTGCTTAAGGCCACCTGAGGGGATCTCTGTCTTTATAACCCAAGACAGTCTAGCCAGTGTCTTCATTAGAAAATATGGCCAGAGAATTGAACTGATGTTTAAGAGCGCCTGTGAGGCTCCTTAAAAATAACTGCTATGGAAGGCTGCCTGGGGAGGCTTAAAAATGTCACAATTGACCTAACAACTTACAGAGATCATTTTTCTTCAGAAAAACCATTTAATTGGTGTATCATCAGCATTTCTGCAAAGTAGCATAATACTCATTAGAGAACTTTTCAATTTTCTTAGGGAAAAAAAAAGTAAATATCACATGATCTCACTTATATGTGAATCTAATGAACAAAATAAACTGACAAACAAAATAGATCCAGAGACATGGAAGAATTCAACAGACTGACAATTATCAGAGGGAGGGGAGGGGCGGGTGAGAAGAGATTAACCAAAGAACTTATATGCATGTATACATAACCCATGGATACAGACAATGGTGCAATGAAGGCCTGAGGAGGAAGGAAGGGGGAAAAGAGGGTCAATGCGGGGTGGGGAGGAAGACATCTATAATATTTCTACAATAAAGATAAATTTTAAAAAATTTAAATACCAACTTCTCTAATAATCACAATAAATGTTTTATTAGTTAATTAAATAAAAACATTTTTAAAGACTACTGTAAGGGCAAATGACCTGAGTATACACTTTTCCAAAGAGGAAATACAGATGGCCAATAGACATATGAATAGATGCTCAAGGTCAATAATCATGAGAGAAACGCAAATTAAAACCACAATGAATATCACTTCATACCTGACAGAATGGCCATCATCAACAAATCAACAAACAACAAGCATTGGTGAGATCTAAGGAAAAGGAAACCCTTGTGCTCTATTGGTGGGAATGCAGACTGGTATGGAAAGCAGTATGGAGTTTCCTCAAAAAATTAAAAATGCACCCTAGCCAGGTTGGCTTAGTAGATAGAGCAGGGGTCCTCAAACTACAGCCCGCGGGCCACATGCAGCCCGCCGAAAACATTTGTTTTTTTACTTCAAAATAAGATATGTGCAGTGTGCATAGGAATTTGTTCATAGTTTTTTTTAAACTATAGTCTGGCCCTCCAACGGTCTGAGGGACAGTGAACTGGCCCCCTGTTTAAAAAGTTTGAGGACCCCTGAGATAGAGCATTGGCCCTCGGACTGAAGGGTCCCAGGTTCAATTCTGGTCAAGGGCATGTACCTCAGTTGCAGGCTCAATCCCCGGCCCTGGATAGGGCATATGCAGGAGGCAATCAATCGATGTGTCTCTCTCATATCTATGTTTCTCTCTGTCTCTCCCCCTCCCTTCCATTCTCTCTAAAAATCAATGGAAAAATATCCTTGGGAGAGGATTAACAAAACAAAAAAATTAAAAGTGGAACTGCCTTATGACCCAGCAATTCCACTTCTGGAAATTTAGCTAAAGGAACCCCAAATACTAATTCAAAAGAATATATGTACCCCTATGTTCACTCCAATATTAGTACAATAAACAAGATTCAAAAGCAACCCAAGTGTCCATTAGTAGATGAGTGGATAAAAAAGCTGTGGTACATTACACAAGTGGAATACTACTTGACCTTAAGAAAGGAAATCTTACCCTTTGCGACAGCATGAATAGACCTAGAGGACGTTATGCTAGGTAAAATAAGCCAGTCAGAGAAAGACAAGTACCACACAATTTCATTCATATGTGGAATCTAAAGAACAAAATGAACTAGCAAAATATAGACAGACTCATGGGCAGAGAGCAGGCTGACAGCTTTTGGGGGTGTAGGGTTGGGTGGGGGTGGGGATGAAAGGATAGAGAAAAAAAAACTCATGGACAGGACAACACTGTGGTGATTGCTGGGGGAGTGGGGAGATGAAGGAGGGTATAAAGGGGATAAGTGGTGATGGATGGAGACTTGACTTGGGGTAGTGAACACACAATACAGTGTACAGATGATGTGTAGTAGAATTGTGCACCTGAAGCCTGCATAGTTTTGTTAACCAGTGCTACCCCAATATATTCAATAAAAAGGAAAAAAAGACTATTAGATACATGACTCTTTAACCTTTGCCAGAGTTGAATTAGGTAATACCAGAGGTGAGTTACCACCCACAGTATATAATTTTTAGATACTAATATCCAAAATTTTTAATATTTATAATAAACTCTCTCCTTTAAGCTAGTAATATGAGGCTATCAAAACATAAGCTGCTTTATTACATTAGAAAGATCATACACCATGATCAAGTGGGATTTATTCCAGGGATGAAAGGCTGGTAACAATATCCACAAATCAATAAACATGATACATCACGTAAACAAACTGAGAGACAAAAATCATATAATCATATCAATTGATGCAGAAAAGATATTTGACAAAATCCAACACCCTTTCCTGATAAAAACTCTCAGTAAAGTGGCAATAGAAGGATCATACCTCAACATAATAAAAGCCTTATATGACAAACCTTCAGCCAACATCATACTCAACGGGCAAAACCTAAAACCATTTCCCCTAAAAACAGGAACAAGACAGGGATGCCCACTTTCACCACTCGTGTTTGACATAGTACTGGAAGTGCTAGCCATAGCAATCAAACATGAAGAAGGAATAAAAGGCATCCAAATTGGAAAAGAAGAAGTAAAATTGTCATTATTCTCAGATGACATAATACTGTACATAGAAAAGCCCAATGACTCCATCAAATAACTACCAGAACTAATAAATGAATTTGGCAATGTAACAGGATACAAAATTAACACCCAGAAATCTTTGGCTTTTTTATACACCAATAATGAACTCACATAAAGAGAAACTAAAAAAAACAGTCCCATTTACCATTGTAACAAAACAATTAAGAGACCTAGGAATAAATTTAACCAACGAGGTAAAGGACCTGTACTCAGATACTCATAGGACTCTGAAAAAAGAGATAGAGGAAGACATAAACAAATGGAAAAATATACCGTGTTCATGGATTGGAAGAATCAACATCATTAAAATGTCCATACTATCCAAAGCAATCTATAGATTCAATGCAATCCCCATTAAAATACCAACAGCATACTTCAAAGACCTAGAACAAACTCTCCAAAAATTCATATGGAATAAAAAAAGACCCTGAATAGCTGCAGCAATCTTAAGAAAGAAGAACAAAGTAGGTGGGATCTCAATACCAGATATCAAGCTGTATTACAAAGCCACTGTTCTCAAAACTGCCTGGTACTGGCACAAGAACAGACATATAGACCAAGGAACAAAACAGAGAACCCAGAGATCAACCAAAGCCATTATGCTCAATTAACATTTGATAAAGGAGGCAATAGCATACAATGGAGTCAAGAAAGTCTCTTCAATAAACGGTGTCAGGAAAATTGGACAGATACATGCAAAAAAATGAAACTAGACCACCAACTTACACCATACACAAAAATAAACTCAAAATGGATAAAGGACTTAAATGTAGGATGGGAAACCATAAAAATCCTAGAAGAAGCCATAGGCAGCAAAATAGTAGACATATGTCATAGCAATATCTTTACCAATACAGCTGCTAAGGAAAAAAAATAAACAAATGGGACTACATCAAAATAAAAAGCTTCTGCACAGCGAAAGAAACCAACAACAAGAAAACCCACTGCATTCGAGAACATATTTGCCAATGTTATCTCTGATAAGGGTTTAATCTCCAAAATTTATAGGGAACTCATACAGCTTAACAAAAGGAAGATAAACAATCCAGTCAAAAAATGGGCAAAGGACCTAAATAGACACTTTTTGAAAGAAGACATACAGAAGGCTGAGAGACATATGAAAACATGCTCAAAGTCACTAATTATCCGAGAGATGCAAATCAAAACAACAATGAGGTACCATCTCACACCTGTCAGAATGGCTATCATCAACAAATCAACAAGGGACAAGTGCTGGAGAGGATATGGAGAAAAAGGAACCTTCATGCACTGCTGGTGGGAATGCAGACTGGTACAGCCACTGTGGAAAACAGTATGGCATTTCCTCAAAAAATTAAAAATGGAACTTCCATTGGACCCAATAATTGCACTTCTAAGCATATATCCCAAGAAACTAGAAACACCAATCAGAAAGGATATGTGCACCCTATGTTCATAGCAGCAGAATTTACAATAGCTAAGATTTGGAAACAGCCTAAGTTCCCATCAGCAGCTGAGTGGATGAAAAAACGATGGTACATCTACACAATGAAATACTATGCTGCTATAAAAAAGGAGAAATTCTTACCATTTGCAACAGCATGGATGGAACTGGAGAGCATTATACTAAGCAAAATAAGCCATTTAGAGAATGATAAATATCACATGATCTCACTGTGATATTTGAACAACATAAACTGATGAACAAAAATAGAACCAGAGTCATAGAAGCATCGAACAGACTATCCAACCTATGAGGGAAGGTAGGGGCTGAGGGAGTAAGTTATCAACCAAAGGTCATGTATACATCCATATGAGCATAACCAATGGACACAGATGGGGGGCGGGGGGGGGGTAAGGGCATGTGCTGGAGGGTCGGGGCGGCCTGGGAGTGGAGTGGTCAATGGGGGAAAAAGGAGACTTATGTAATACTTTAAAAAATAAATAATTTAAACTTTAAAAAAGAAGATAAGCTGCTTTGAATTAAAGTAAATATTTCCCTACAAAAACCACCAATCACTGTGTAGTCTCAATGTATCCTCACTGGCCCTCAGCCCCCATTCTGTCGTATATTCTTCCTAGGATGTGTAGGTAGGGCCATTACCTAGCTTCAGCCATTCATCTACCAAAACCCAAGCGCTCAGACAAAAGGTGGCAGCAACTAAAACAGGAGCAGAGAAGAGCATCCATATACGTAGGCGGCAGAGGGTGCTAGTAAAGTGAACATTGAGGGTAGGTAACAGCAGAGGTAGAGAGCAAACAAGGCAGGGGTCACCGGGAGAGATAACTGGCCAAGAATAGACAAATAAATCTTAGAAGCATTGACTAAAACCAAGTTGTCTGAAGCATGAATGAACATAATGGGAATTGAATGAAAATGTCCAAGGAAAAGCCAAACTAGTAGATAAGATATCTAAAGTCAAAGCCAGGATTGCCAAAATAGCATCATAAAAATTTCAGAAGCAACCACATGCTCACGCCAGGCAAATGTGGCCTTGTTAAATAATGTAATTGCCAGGACATAGTATCCAAAAACACAAGGGCAAGGTCAGCACCTCTTTCTTTAACATTAGTGGAACTATTCATTGATACCGAAACACAGGAAGCTGATTCTCTCCAAGTGTTCTCTAAACAAATTATCAATATTATAATTTTAAAGGCCACTTATGTAAATCATGCCAATAATACACAGTTATACCAATCAGCACTACCCTCACCGAACATCAAAAGAGATAGAATAATAACCATTACTATACTAAAGCGTAAAAACAAATTTTTTTGCTACCTAAAAAATATTTTCCTGTGTGATTGCTTTAGGAATGAATATAGGGGAATGTATGATTCTGATTCTTTGAGAGCTATTTTAAAACTCTGTAGGTATCTATTAACATGCAAATTCTTTCTGAGTGAAATTGACTTCCCTTCCTCACTATGGATAAGTCCAGTTTTGCCTCCATTTTTACATTGATTACAATATTCTGCAACTATAAATGTGTCTTTAAATTCTCAAGTAAACATCTTGCCAGTTACTTCTTTAATGATTTAGTAAAATGTTTAACAAATGTTCTTTTTTTTTTTTATCCTTGCCCAAGGATATAATTTTTCCATTGATTTTTTAGAGAGTGGAAAGGAGGTAGGAGGGGGAGAAAGAGAGAGAAACATCAATGTGAGAGAGACACACTGACTTGTTGCCTCCCGCACGCTCCCTGACCAGGGCCGAGGATGGAGCCTGAAACCAACCGAGGTACATGCCCTGGACTGGGAATTGAATCTGAGACTCTTCAGTCAGCAGGCCAACACTCTTAACCACCGAACCAAACTGGCCAAGGCTTATATCTGTATGAAAGTCTTAATTTTACCTTTTTTGAAAATTGTCTTTTAACAGTAATTTTTGAGAAAATAGTTACTTTTTGAAATTTGGGAGAAGTATTAATATTTACCATTCTGTGTTTTTAGTGATGCTACTGGATCTAATCATAAGTTTAGCTATTGCCCTGGATAGGCATAAGAGTTTGGGGGACCTAAGGGTAATAAAGTCACTGACTGATCAAATCAGAGGCAAACAGTAAGCCAGGTAGAGAGTGATCAATAGACTAAGATAGAGCTTCTGTTTGTACTAGAGAAGGGGAGAGAGGACAGAACGGAGAATGACCTGAGTAAGATGAGAATTCTTTAGTAGTATAGATCTTCTGTTTTTAGTTTCCTAAATCCTTGGCTACATCCCAAAGACAATCCCGTCCACTCTGCTCACCAGTAACAGATCGCAGTAGGACAATGCTTGTTCACTGAGAGCCTGACAGAGAGTCCTTTCTCTGTGTATGGATCTGCTCGCTGTGTTCACTCTTGGTTTTCAGGAGTCTAATGAACGCTATTAATCTCACCACATCCTATAACCATGAATGCCATGTGAATATTCAAAATGCTAGTGGCATGTGACTACAATTAAACAAAGTGAAGACTTGTAAAAGATTGAAAATGTGGAAAAAATGATGTCTGATATACATACATAGGGGGGTAAATGTGACTGATTATAAAATTTTTCTACCTAGATTTTCTTCTTGAAGATTTTCTTCTTGATGCTGGAATCAAGGGTTTTCTGCTCAGGCAGATAAAAGTATAATAGAGTAAAACACATTCTGAGTCTGATGTGTCCTGGGCTCACACATAGAGAACAGAAAGCATACCTCAGACCTCTCAATTCAAGGATAGTTTTTGCCATAAAAATAAATCATTTTTTAATATTGCAAAAATTATAACATACATTTTACCATCAACACATAGCGTTCTTCATACAAAACTTGAGTGGAGAACCAAACCAATATTCAGGAAAGTATCCTCAGAAGTAGCTAAAATGTAAAGTATTAAATAACTTTGCACAGAAGGAAACTATATACTAGAACATAAAAGCCCTGGTCTCGCTACGGATGTAATTTCTCAATGTTAGAGCTTTACTTTTATTAAAAACTTCCAGATGCATAACATGTATCGTAGTACTAAGCCATACAGTCAGGCTCGCTGCTTAAACTCCTAGGAAGTTGTCAGTATGTCTGGAGGGTTTTGGAAGTAAATTTAGGGGATACAGTTTGCTTGGTTCAACCTCTGTTTTATAGCTTATAATAGCTTTGGCTGGGATATATGACCTTTCCAGTCTTCAGTACTTGGTCAGCCTTCCTATCTTTGCTACTTTACTGATAATTATCTTCTCTCAAGAGGCAAGTAACTAAAATAGTTTTTTAAAAAGTCATGCTTCTCTTCCAGACTTCCTGGAAGTCCATAGATTGAGACTGTGCATTAAGGAGAAAATAAATTGCACAATAAAACTCAATAACTTGTACAGATGCTGGGTCATTCTATTATCTATCCAATAAGACAACTGAAGAAGGTGTTGCACTTGGTAAAACCTACTGTCCACTACTAGCTACTCAAACATTAAGTAGCATTGCCGATGATGGTGGACATGCCTTTCAATGGGAGAGGATTATCTTTCAAGTTTCTGTTTGCAGTACTTGTTACAGAATGATTGTACCCAGATTTATACTTTCTCTTTGAAATGTACATGCTGGGGACTGAACTTTCAGCAATTTTCTAACAGTGTCCTGTGATTCTCTAGAGATACCGCAGGGGTCATCTTGGGGAAAAGAGGTAGGGAGCAGAAAGAAAGAATATATAGGGTTTTGGCCTCCGACCCTCAGACCTCCATGGTCAATCAGTATGTAGCTAACATTGCTTGGATGTCATATGCTGGGTTTTCTCATAGGATTTTGTTTTGTTTTTTAAAAAGGTTCAGCCTCTTTAAGAAATGTTGAAAAATGCCTGAACTACTTGGTCTCTAAGATTTATATTAATTTCAATATGTTTTGGCTCACAAAGTGCTCAGAGAACATGTTAAAAAGGCACGGGGATAAGAATATTGGTGTGTGCAAAGAGGTAAACCACAATAAAAGTCCTCAACCAAGTCAAGTTGACAGATCCTCATTATGATCATTATGAACTTTTATAGAGAACCTTCTAGAGAACTGTACTAAACCCTAGAGATGCACAGATATAAACCAGAAACCAGGCCATGGAGCACATAAATGAGATTGGTAGACTGGACTCCCAACGCACTCCCTCAGGAAGCGGAATGCAATTAAACCATGAGAACACTTAGCAGTTAGCATCAGGATCTGCCCACCAGAGTCACCTGATCTTTGACCCACTTAACTCACTTGACCCCCAACCAGGTGGATAACCATCCTCAGAAAGGCAATTATTTCTGCAGCTTATTTCCATTCAAACTTTGTCAGCTCTGACTTGGAGCTAATTCTTTCAGTAAAATAAAATTTAAAAAAAGAATTTGTAGCATTCCAAAGTTTGCTGGCAAAGCCCTAAAATTTGCCAGTATTTCTAGCATTACTTTCAGTCAAAAGATTGGGTTTTGCACATGTAATAATAAAAATATTTTTTTAAAAAAAATAAAATACAAAAAAAGAGATTGGGTTTTGTATGTGGTTTGTGAAAATGTTTTATCTTATGATCGTATCGTGTACATCTAAAAAATGCTGACTGGGTTCTGGAGCCCCTGAGACACAAATTGGAGTTTCATAATTCCTAGAAGGCAATAAAAATACCTTACCTTTCAAAACTTCCAGAATTGACCTAAGATATAGGAATATTGGGGGAAGAATTGTGTCAATTTTCCAGGCAAATTTAATTCTAGTGTCTTAAGGATCAAAAATAAGAATACCAATTATTTTTGTCTGTAAATAGAATTGAAGGAGAAACTCCTATGATATTTTTCTCTCCCACTGTCTGCTACTAGAACAAAAGAAACTGCTGGAGGCAGAGCTATAATGGAGAATTCCTCTGACTCTCAGACCATTGTCCAGATTTACATTAAAAGAGGAACTCTAAAATGCCAGGCTTGCCAAGTATGATGGTAAAGATATTTGATTCCAAGAGATTAGGGGGTATGGGTGATTTTTCCTCCTGCTTTTACTCTCCTGTATGTGAACTCTTTGGTAAAGAAAGGAAAGATAGGCTCTACCCTGTCGGGACCAGGCTACTTCTAGTTAAACATGGACTTACTCTCAATGTTCCCATAATGCATAAACTAGAATGGGCTACAATTCATATAATTTACTCAGTCACTTAGCCTAAATGTGAAAATTGTATTTAAATATGTGCTGACCACATTTCAAACATAAGACTAAAAACTTTGTGTACATAATCCAGAAGCCCAAAGCTCCTAAAATCTGAATTATTAATATCCAAATTAATAAGGCAATTCCTGGCAAATCAGACTACACAATCAGACTAAAGAACACAATGAGAAAAATAAAGAACATATTTCAACTATCATATTGTGTGGTAACAGAGGTTGAAATGGGGTCTCCAGATGAAATCATGTCAAAAGCATGATAGTGACTACAAATGATTCTTGATTCTGAGAAATTATAAAACGTAAGCACAAAATCTCAACTGGGAAATTCAATTATATTTAGTTCATTAATTCTAGCTGTGGGACTACTATTTTCAAGTTCATATCTCTGAACTAAATAACTAAACTTTTTGACTAATACAAATGTAAAAATTACTACATTGTTTTAAATATCTTAAAACTGGTAGATAGGACAGTCTAGTCTTCAAGTGTAGATGGAAGAAATTACTTGTTATCTCTACAAATCATTTCCATTGCAAAGAGAAGTCAAGAAACAGAAGATAGCTAGGACTTTAATTGGTAAGGAACTGGAAGAACAAAGTCCCACTATGCAGCTCAGTTCCTCCTCCTTGTGGTCACAAAGGGAAGGTGCCTGCCACCTGATGGCATGTCTTCAGGGAATCCTATTATTTAAATGACGTGCAGAATAGTCGTTGGAAGGAATATAGGATGCCAATGAAAAGTGCTCAATTTTAATTTGCTAGTGATTTCCATTTCTGCTTCCCACTCTTGGGCATTTCCTCCTTTTGAAAAGTCAATTTTAAAATATTTTTAATTGCACTATTGCTGAACACATCCCAATGAAACAGTTACCTAAACATGTCTACGGATTCAGCATGTGGGTATGCCACAGTCATTTCTAACACAAATTAGAAAGAAGAAAAAAGGTGTTAAGTATCATGGAGCATTAAACCACGGCATGGAACTGCTCCCTGTTGGCAAACCAGGGAGGGGGGGGGGGGGGGCAGCTTCTGTGTTCAGCAGTCCCACAGTGGCTACAGCCGGCAATCTAGGCTGACTCATCCATGGTTTTCAATTCTCAGCTTCCAACAAACCACCAAGTAAATGTTTATCAAGTGAAAGAATGGAACAAAAACACTTTTTCATAATGGGCTTTGGATGGTTTCCACACACGATATTACAGATTGATGTTATTTTGATGAATGTCTAGTACGGTTCCCCTGCAACAGGAAATGCCCCCCTGGACTGTAAAACAGTCCTGGTTCTGGCATGTTTTCCCCTTACGCCCGCCATTTACCTAATCTTGTTGATAAAAGGATGCCCTCCTCCTCCGTTCCTAGACCTATATTTGACATTCAAATACTGTTTTTTCAAATACCACAGTCGATTTTGCAGTTCCAAGCCAATCGGAAGCACAATGGGCCGGAGAGGCTACTTGTACCTATACATTCTTCCAATGAGCTAGGAAGAATTAACCCCTATGCAGAACTTATGCCCTCCTCTTAAATAAATTCTAGCTCATGGAAAAACAGAATTACTAAGGTAAGAAAGAGAAAAAGAACATTTGAAGAGCTTACTTCTTAATAATTTTTAGACAAGAGAAACAGAAGAGAAGCTAGGAAACAAGAACACTGCTTCAAGAGTCAATTTGTCCCTGGTCCTGTGGGTGACAGGGCGTTCTGCCAGCTGTCACTACTGGACCAACTAAGTGTTACACCCAAACTGTTGTGCTTATAAGGATGAAAATAACATGAACGCTTTGAGGCACTTTGATGTCACACTGGATTGTCTGGGCTTACAAGAGGAGGGGATTGGCTACTATTCTCATTTAAATAACATTTTTAGTACTTTAATTTGCTATCTTTCTGAAAACTAGTTCTGACTTTCTTTACCTCACATAACTGAAAAATCTACAAATTACTATGCCCTGACTAGATACACTCTTCCCACCCAGTGTGCAGCTGGTTAGGAAAAATGTACAGCATGGTGAAAAACCATGTTAGTAGGAAATACAAATTTTATAAGAGTAATTTATGTTAGCAAGGTAATACGATGGAAAAGGGTGCACAATCTTAAAGCTACAGTTAACATTTATTTCCACCCAAATTGAGAAGATGCCACAAAGCCAGCCACCAAATGTATCACTCACATTTATAAAGCAGAGCGACTTTAATTGCCTACATATATTCTTATTTCGTATGTTATCATTTTCATAGGCTTGGAGGGTGGGTAGGGACCTCAGAAGTTATGTGGTATATCTTTTTTATCTCTAGCTAAACTCTCCGAGAAGATGACCAGCTGTGTTACGTTTCATCATTTTTTAGTGAATGTCAAAGGGCCAGGTCCTATGCAGTACCCACAGGGCAGAAAGTTTTGACTCTTATTCAACCCAAATCTCACTGTTTCCAGAAGAAATGTAGAAGAATAAATTACCATCTTATCTATCACTACCCTTTATATGTTAAAGTCACTTTTTTGTTTCAGTTGGGTATCAGTGTAGATCAACCAAGTGTCTGTGCACCTTCATCTCACCATAAATTCTTAGAAAGCCAAAAGTCAGGAAAGGCTATGCCAATCATCTTTTTATTCATTGCCACAGCTTTATCTCTAATCAGAAGCCAGATTTCTCATGTTATGATTTTTCTCCTACTGTAAACTTCTCGGGGTTTTTCCAAAGAGAAAATTTTAAAAAATCCTTAATATTTACAACATGGGAGAAATTTTGGTCACATGCTCCAAACACACTGTTCTTTTTCTTGGTTGCACCTGTCACACCTGCAAATTCATGTCTACTTTAAATAAATGTCTGTCATCCTCATTGAAATGTAAGCTCCATGAGGGCAGATTCCAAGTCTGCCCATTCGGCAGCATATTCCAAGTCTCTAGCATGATATGTGGCACACAGAAGGCTCTTTATGCTTGGAGAATTAACAAATGCCTTTCGAAACCATTCCAGTCCAACACTCATACTGAGAGGATATAAAAACTAAGTCTGTAAAAGTCATTCTTAAAAATACTTGCCCCCGATTGTATAACATGTTAATGACAAAGCCAGGATTAGAATTCTGTATTCTTGATTGCCCATTCACATTCTCAGTCCATTACACCACAGAGGCTCTTATACCTAATACCCTGGGCAGGCAACACTACTGATGAGTAAGGCACAGAAACCTTTGTGCTCTAAACATCATTTGGTTGGCTGCCTAGCTCCCTGTGTTCCTTATCATAGAAACCCTCCCATAAATATGCCTGCTTTATACATACCTTATATAGGACTGCAAGAACAGAACCCAAAATGGAATTCTACAGGCAGAGCAAAAAAAAAACAACAATTTATTCTCAAAGATGAGGGTCAAGTTTTACAAAGGCCAAGCCAAATTTCCATGGTTCCGCTACTGCTGAATCAAATATTCTGCTAAACAGAGCTCCAATGTATATGGTTTCTTAAATTTTATTTTGGGGTTTCTTTAATGCAGATATTTTAAAAATAGAGCTTCTGAACACATGTAAAACGTAAATGGGAGCCCTAACTGATTTGGCTCAATGGATAGAGCGTCGGCCTGCGGACTGAAGGGTCCCAGGTTCGATTCCAGTCAAGGGCATGTACCTTGGTTGTGGGCACATCCCCAGTAGGGGGTGTGCAGGAGGCAGCTGATCGATGTTTCTCTCTCATCAATGTTTCTAACTCTCTATCCCTCTCCCTTCCTCTCTGTAAAAAATCAATAAAATATATTTTTTTTTAAAAAGTAAATGGGATCTTATATGCATGTATGCATTACCTATGGACACAGACAATGGGGTGGCGAGGGCCTGGGGTGGGATGGGAACTGGGAGGAGGGGAGCTCTGGGGGGAGAAAAAGAGGGACATCTGTAATAATCTCAACAATATGCAAATTGACTGAATGGCAGAATGACCGATCGCTATGACGTGCACTGACCACCAGGGGGCAGATGTTCAATGCAGGAGCTGCCCCTTGGTGGTCAGTGCACTCCCACAGGGGGAGCACTGCTCAGCCAGAAGCAGTGGCAGGAGCCTTTCCTGCCTCTGAGGCAGCGCTAAGGAACAGCAAGCTTGGCCTCTGGCTGAGCGGCTCTCCCACAGGGGGAGTGCTGCTCAGCCAGAAGCTGGGCTCATGGCTGGTAAGCACAGCATCAGTGGCGGGAGCCTGTCCTGCCTCCACTGCAGGTGGGCCGTAAGGAGTGAGGGGTCCCAAACTGCGAGAGCCCTGGACTGTGAGAGGGATGTCTGACTGCCAGGTTAGGCCCCATTCCTGGGGTAATCGGGCCTAAGCTGGCAGGCAAACATCCCCCAAAGGGTCTCGGATTGTGAGAGAGCACAGACCAGGCTCAGGGACCGTCCCCCCTCCCCCCTAGTGCACAAATTTTGTGCATTGGGCCTCTAGTATATATATAAAAGTAAATGAGAATTTTCAGAGGTGACAAAGGTGATCTAAAATTGGATTGTGGTGATGATTAGACAACTCCATAAAATTATTTTTTAAATATTTAAATTATACACTTAAAATTGGTAATTATTATAAATTATACTTTAATAATTAAAAATTTAAATAATTTTAAAATATCACAGTGTGAAAATGAGTCAGAAAGTTAAAGTATTTCTTTTTGTAAACACCTAGTATCAAAACTGTAAAGACATTTTAAAATATCCCCATACTTTTTTAAGGCCAGGTTTTATCTACTTCAATCCTGGTTTACCTACAAGGTCAAAAGTTTTTCCTGTAATTTTGTTAAAAAAATAATTTAGTAGACTAATATAAATATCTTGGTGTAGCACTGCAACACTAAGTTGTTTGACTGATTATCTGCATAAATAACCTATAGATATATGTGTTTAATTAAGCATAATGTTCTACTCCAAAACCTGTCATTTACCATTGGGTTTTCAGCAAGTTACATATCTCCAGACCTTGGTTTTCCCACCTCTATCATGTGTCCCTATGGACCAAATGAAAATTAAATAGCATATAATACAGTACAGTGGGGCCTTGACTTACGAGTTTAATTCGTTCCGAGACCGAGCTCATTAAGGAGCTAGTTAACTCAAATTACCATCAACTCAATGCAAAAAATCAGCCGAGAGACAGCTGGTATCTCAAAAAACTCGTTAGTTGGGACACTCATAAGTCAAGGCCCCACTGTATAAAGAATAGTAATTGTTACTATGTATTGAATAGCCAAACACCAATATGCCAGACTGTTTAAATTATTATCCTACAAGGAAGGTATTAGTATTAGTTACTTTTTTGCAGATGAGGAAACTGGAAAATAAAATTCATTAGTTTGACCAACGTCACACAGTTATTTAATAGGAGACCTAGGATTTTAATCCAAAACTGTTCAGCTCCAAAGCCTATACTCATTCTCCATCCCTCACTCGACTCTGAGCTTTTGATTCTATCAGATGTGGCCATGAATCCTGACATTGCCTTTACTATGGTAAATTAGTCACCTTCTGAGTCCAAGTTTCCTAATCTATACAATGAAATCACCAATATCATTGGGGTCGTTGTGAAGATTAAATGAGAGTGATTCCCCTACTGTTATAATTAGAAATTACTCAGTAATATTCTATCTCATCCCTCTCCCATACATGCTTCTTCCTGTGCTTAAAAATATCTATTTTAAAAACCTCTATAAATTCTATGATTTCCTTGTTGCCTACCTGGATAAACCTCCCTGGGTCTGAGTTCTATCAAAAGCAATTAAAGTGAACACAAACAACACAGCATTAATCCTTTGCTATCAGTCATTGGCTCTGTGACTGAAATTGTCAACAAGAGTGTCAACTTCAAGGGGTGGGCATCTGTCCACAGGAACTGAGCGAGCTGAGGTCACAGACTTGTCTCACTCTGCCCTACAAACAGATGTCTGGGTGACAACTCTTAGTCACTGCAAACCAGGGTTAGAGCCAAACCAGGTGGGAAGTGCGGTATCTCCTTCCTTTTCCTCTTGGCCAACCCATTCATTCCCTAAAACAATAATCACTGACCATACCTTAAAATCACTAGTTTTACCCCATTCATTCCCTAAAACAATAATCACTGACCATAACTTAAAATCACTAGTTTTACCCCAGAATACTACTTTCAACATAATGCCTTTATTTTGATGATATCTAATTATTCCACAAGCTTAAAGTGTTTCTATAATAGTGATCCGTCAACAAGAAACCTGTTTGATTCTGTGTAGTGAAATGTGCACCTTGAAATATTTACCTCTCAAACAACCTGGTGAAAACTGATGTAATGTGGAGCTCTAGTGGTGCAAAGAAGTAAAGCAGCCATTACTGAGGGCCAACAAAACAGCCAAGGAAATCACCATTTATTATTTATTTGTTATTATGGTGAAATCACTGTTTATTATTCAGTTAATATGTTAAGGAGAAAAACGGTTCAAAATGATATTCCAAGATAATGTAAGGTAAACCCTAAATATATTTCTTCTAGATTACAAATTAGACCTCAACAGCTTGTTTATATCAAACATAATAAACTAGTTAAGTTCACAAGTAATAGAACTCAGTGCTGTGGGTGTCACTTCTCTACTTTTTACCCAGTTCACTACGAATCCTATTAATTAAACACTAGTTGTTTATCATGCAGCTAACAAGAGTACTGAATAGAAAAAAATGCTGGGCTCTAAGTGTATATGACCAGTAAAGTCCTATACCAACTGATTTGAGAATTTAAGTAATCCCTCCAAGCTGATGAGGTTTTGTGAGTTAATTCCTGCACTACAAAAGTGTTTTCCTTGACTTTCTGACTTCTGAGGTCTTTTCCAATTTAAAACAAGCAAGAATGAAACCTACAATGTCAAAACAAACATGAATGTTTCCCTGTTACCTAATGTATATGTCTTCTCAATTGAAAGGGCTTCATTTACCAAAACTACAATTCCATTATGGTCAGCAAAGTAGCAGAACATAAATAATAAAACTTGTATGCTGTACAACTGGGAGTTGACATTTAAAATTTCTAAATATGGTGCCTGATTTAGCTGTGTTATGGTGAGGAAAAACAAGTTATCATGAGAAAAAAAACTCAGAATATGAAAAATATAGGAAGTAAGCTTTCCATGTATAAGTATCTAAGCATCTTATGCCTGGACATTACAGAAAATGTAAGAGACTCACTTTTCCATAAGAGGTGGTAAAAGAAAGTACATGTTCATAAATGCATTAACAAGATTTATCTGAAATAAATATCTCGACTGATGGCAGTTTTTCATGGCTTTTATCAGTTGAATCCACTAGATGTTTTCCAATAGACATACTCCAAGGGCTTCTAAATTGTTAGGTCTACAGATAACTGACTCCTGAACCTCAGAGGTCTACTGAGCAAGATTTAATGATTACCTAGAGATTTCATTCATTAATATCTCTTCTCTATCCTTCTACTAATATGTTGTCATTAATATAATTCCCTAAAGCTGAAGAGAAAAAAATGGTAAAAATATAAGAGCCTTTTCTGAGATGTCATTGAGAATGCAGTAGTTAGCAAAGGGAAGCTCAAGGTAAAGAACAAATTTCCTTTACCTAAAGAATGCAGAACCCTTTTTGATAGAAAAGAATAAAAGCAGGAGAGGAAGTTAAGGTCCTTTACTAACATAATCATATGTTAAAAGAAGCAAATGGAAACCTGTGCTAATCCATTTGCCACCAGGGAATTCAGAATCTAACGTGTTCTGCAGTCCTTTTCACAGTAGGCATTAAAATTGAATAAAATTGAACAATATTTTTCAATCTGTGAATCTAAGAATTTCATATTTGTACATCATCTGCCATATTTTCCATGGTGATTATCTCTCTCTCTTTTGTTCTCCCATAACAGACCTTGGTATGCTGCTTAAAATAATATTTGGGGCTTTATTTGCCATTCTTTTGACTGAGACATGTTGATTTTATTAAAGTGAGTTGGGTCTGCATTCTTTCTTTACTATTATTACAGGTAGACTTGACAGACACAGGACTTTTGTTTTAAAATGCTCTGCTATGGAGTCAACCTTGTTAAATAAGTTCCATTTTACCTGCTGGGCAGTTGCATTCTGAAGGTGCTTCTCTTGCGATTCTTATTTTAGCCATATGTTCATAGGATTTCTGCAGGGGGTGGAAAGAAGAGGTATTAAGAGTCATCAGTAGCATTGGAGAGAAATGGGTTCTTTAGGGATTCTCTGTCCATATGCTTGATTCACCAGCATTTGATAGCCTGCATAACTAAAGTTTACATATGTACTTTGGACTCAGTCAAAAGGTTAACAGTACCCAAGCCCTAAAAAAAAAGAAAATGATCATTGACATGATATCAAGACTGCTGAAAAAAAATAGAAAAAAATAATAATAAATTAATTTTTTTTAAAAAAGACTGCTGGACTTGTATAACATCTTTCTCCATTATTCAACTACCAACACCCACTCCCTCAGCTCATACATATGTAGCCAATGCAAAAACCTGGCATTAACATGTTGCAGTTCTAGGTAAGTTATGTGTTTTAAAACAGCCAATACTTTATGCATGGAGGTCAACTGCTTATCATGTTGCAGTGCAACTACTGCCAAACAGCCTCTCTGTTGGAAGAGCAAGTTCCAGAAAACCTCCTAACTCCAGTCTAAAGCTGCCCCTGATTTTGATACATATTGTAGATTACTTTAAACTCTCAAGTCCAATGGCTCTGCATTCATAAACACTTCTGGCACTGCATCTTTTACCAAAAAAATTAAGCTACTATTTTTTTCTTTTTAAACATTTAATAGGAGACCATTCAATGTATGAAATAAGTGATTCTAAATCATATTCAGGGTTATTTTACTTTCATGAGTGATTACCATTTGGATATTAATAGCACCTCTGGTCCTAACCCTCTTGAAGAACATAACAGAACAGAACAGACGTTATTCTGCAAGGAATATTCTCCACAAAATCGGTCAAGATTCATATGAGACTTTGGAAAACTAAGAGACGCTAAAATGCCACCCTGCCATTCTGGTCACCCTTCCCGCTTTTAGAGCTCCATATAGATTTAACATGCAAATATCCAGAAGAGTGAGGGAAGATGAGACACATAGAGAGGGTGGTATCAAAGGATGTGCATATACAGTACAAACATATGCCACCATGGATGGACGCCTAGCATATGTGCACACAGCCACACCAAGTATGCGGACAACAAGGGTAGGCTGGTCGTATACACAGAATCACGCCTGTGCGAGATGTTATGCACGTGCAAAATACCCCAGCTTTTCACACCTGAGCCAGAAGTCGCTCCACTTTCTCTTGCACCACTGCTTTGAGCTGGTCCAGGCAATCGGGAAGCGGACGGATGGAAGGGTCCCCTTTGGCGGATTCGAGAGCGGCGATCCTAGCCTGGAGGTCGTTGGTTTTCACGCCCAGGTACAGACAAGACATCAGAGCCACCACTGACAGGAGGGCCGCCAGGACCGCGCCTGGGGGCACGGTGCGGGCACAAGACTGCCAGGCGGAGCTCGGGTCCTCGGAGCCCGGCTCTCCGGCCCCTCCTTTTCCTGCAGGCTTCTTCGGCAGCATCGTGGCGGGGTCCGCTGCCTCCCACCCTCTCCCACTTCCAATAATCGTAAAGGGAAAGAAAAAGGACGATTCCTCCAAAGTTCAGTCCGGTGGGCTGTACAACTAGTTGGCGGAGTGGGAGAGGGGCGCGCGGAGATGGACCCACCGCTCTCCCCGGTGCCGAGACCAGCAGTCCTGGACCGTCCTCCGCCTTCTTCTCCTCTCCTACCTGGGGGTGAAGAGCACCCTCCGTCTATGGACTGGTGGCCACAAGGCAAAAACCAGAAAGGAGCCCACTCGGATAGTCCTGCTGACACCCCCCTGAGGACGGGCACTTCGGAGGTCCCCGCGAGCGGCCGCCCCGGGGCCGGGGACCGTGGGAGACGGCTGCGGTGGCCGCCGCTCCCCTCGCCCCGCAGCGCGGACCTGTTGCGTCTGCTAGTTCGCCTTAGGTCTGCCTAGTCCTAGCCGGTGTTTTTCCGCACGCCAACTGCCTCCCACCTGGACTCGGTGCCGGGCAAAAACGGCTGAGCGCGGCGGCGGGAGCGCAGCGCCAAGAGGGTACCGAGGGGCAGCGGCGAGAGGAAACGGAATAAGGAGCAAGAGCGAGCGGCGAGGCCGAAGTCGCGGCTGCCCCCAGGATCTCCGCAGCCTCGCGCGTGCAAGCCTTAAATACCCTTCGGGATGCTCGGGTGTGAGTGATGGTGAGTGCGCGCGCGCCCGGCGCCGACGTCCCGCCCCCGCCCCCGCCCCCGCCTCCTCCCCCGCCTCCTCCCGGCTCAGCCTCCGTCCGCCGCCCCGCCGCCTAGACCCAGCGAGGCCGCCACATTATCCCCACGTATTCACCTTCGTCCGGCCCGCGCTGTCCCCACAGCGCCCAAGGGGCGGGGGAGCTGAGCCGGAGGTCATTTGCATAAGATATGCAAATTGTGGAGCGGCCGCAGTGATTGGAGAGGAGCTTGATGACCCCTCCCCCTCCACGGAGTAACTTCAGCGTCCCGAGGGCCATCCCCCCGCCTCGGCTAGGGCCAGAGCGGGGTCTGCTGCGGGCCAGGCGGCAACTCTGGCTTACACTGACCCTGCCCAGCGCTCCCTCCTTATCGCAGTGAAATCTGGAGAAATGGCCTCCAGGCGGGGAGAAGTGGCGCAGAAAGCTCTAGCTCCCCATATCTTCACTCGAGAGCAGTGGCAGAAGCTCCTGGGATCTCGCTCTGGGCAGCCTTTCTCCCTCCTCCCTCAGTTTCCCACATGCCCGGAGGCGGAGTGTCTGGCTGACGCCCGAGGTGCACTGCCCCACTCCCCTTCTCCTCCCGCGGTCGCTGCAGACTCCCACCTAGGGAAGTTTTCTTTCCCCTCCCCCAGTTTCCTTCTGTCTTGACCGAGCCGAGTCGCCTCCCCGCTCTGTGTTCCTAGTCTGTACTAGGGTGCTAATGCGTTTTCCTGATTCCGTGTTTTGTGGGATTGGAAAAGGCAGCGTTGAGGTGCACATTTCTCAGGATTTAGGAAAGACTGAAGAATGAGGTCAATTTTTCCCTTTACCTGACTCTCCTGCTGCTCCCTCTGGATCAAATTACAAGTTCTCTAATGGGATTTTTGGAAGTAGGTAACAAGTAGCATTCTGCATCTAATTAACTGGGGGGGGTGGGGGGGGGAATAAATCCCACCTCTTAGTCCAACAAGTTTCTCCTTATCTGCTACTAATCACAAGAAATACCAAAAATTTCTCCTATCCTTAATCAAGCTATGTACCAGTAAATAATCAACAAAATACTGCACTAAGCTGACCTTTCACGTACATAAACATATATTGCTAGGTACTAGGTACAAAGCGGGGCAAAGATGTTTCAATAACAGCTGTTGATGGAAGATACCGGAATAAAAAAAAAGATTAGGGGTTGAAACAGACACAACAGTGGAGGACAACTCAGTGAATTTTGCTATAAAATCAAAAGCATAATTCCTTACATTTGTTTCACACAGTAGTTCTCAAAGGGTGGTCCCAAGACCAGCAATATCAGCATCATTTGAGAAATTACGGAAAATTCAAATTCTGAGGCCCCACCCCATATCTACTGAATCTAAAACTACTGCTATTATGAAATCAGAAACACAATAATCTTTGTCTTTGCAATGATTTTGATGCACATTGATAGACCACTGGTATAACACTTTACAAATATTTTCAAATACATTTTTCACTTGAACCTCATAACCCTCTGATGCAAGTAAGGAATTATTGGCCCCGTTTTATATATGAGAAAACAATTTTCAAGTCACATTGAATTGTGAGTTAAACATGTTTTCAAAAGTAGCACCCAAGGAATGGGTACAAATTCTTTAATATGTCACCTCTTTCTGATTTACCAATGACCTCTCTAACCATTCCTCAGTCTCCTTTGCAGGCTTTTCCTCTGCCTGTCCGCTAAATGTTGGTGCTCCTCGGGTCTCTATCTTATGCCATCATCTCTTTTAACTCTGTATACTATCTTCAGTAGTGCTCTCAGTTACCATCCTTACACGGATGACTCATAAATCCATAATGCAAGCCCAAATCTCTCCTGAGCCTAAGATCCACATAGCCAGTTTGCCTGTCTACCTCCTCCACTTTGATATCCCATAAGCAATTCCAACTTACTAGCCTGCAACTTACCTCCAAAACCTGCTCTTCTGTTTCCCACCACTCTGTACCAAGCCAAAATACCCAGTAATAACCCTGGACTTCTCCCTAGCCCTCATCTACCTAAATTCTTCAATATGTCCTATTGTCCCTAGGGTGGAATTGTGTATCTTTCAAGTTACCACCTGATGTCTGTCATTCCTCCTTCCTCATTGTTCATCTTTTCCGTCATACTCCCCATACCACTTTCTCTAATCAAAGTATGGAGAGAAAGAGAATGAAGAACTTTAAGAGCAAGGCAAGACAACTCTCTTTTAAAATATCAGTAGAGCCGAAACCGGTTTGGCTCAGTGGATAGAGTGTAGGCCTGCGGAATGAAAGGTCCCAGGTTCGATTCCGGTCAAGGGCATGTACCTGGGTTGCGGGCACATCCCCAGTAGGAGATGTGCAGGAGGCAGCTGATCGGTGTTTCTAACTCTCTATCTCTCTCCCTTCCTCTCTGTAAAAAATCAATAAAATATATTTTTTTAAAAATAAAAAATAAAATATCAGTACAGCCCTAGCCAGTTTGGCTCAGTGGAGATAGAGTGTGGGCCTACGACTAAAGGGTCCCGGGTTCAATTCCGGTCAATGTACATGCCCGATTTCAGACTCCATCCCCAGTAGGGGGCGTGCAGGAGATGGCCAATCAAGGATTCTCTCTCATCATTGATGTTTCTATCTCTCTCTTCCTCTCTGAAATCAATAAAAATACATTTAAAAATTAAGAAATATCAGTAAAAAGGCCTTTTTCTGTGCTGATAGTGACAGTAAGCCACACATTAAATTTGATAATGCAGTGTTTTCATATTATGCTTGATGGAAATTGGCCGTGAGCAAGTATGTTAACAACTCTTGCAAGCTCTCTGTGAGAGCTTAGTGGAGAGATAGAGTTGGAATTCTGTGGATTCAGGATCTTTATCCAGAGGATTAACTTTGATTTGTATGTTTGGTTGGCACAATACCCAGAGATTTCAAAAGCCAGTAGATTCTCTGCATCAAGTACAGAGAATGTGTGGAATTTTAGGACTTCTGATCATCAGAACTATAATTAATAAGTGTGTATTGTTTAAGTCACTGGGTTTTCAGTAATTTGTTACAACAGCAATGGGAAACTAATAAAATCAGAGTCACAAGAAATCAGTTTTCATCTGCGACAGCATCGTAAGCTGCATTGTACCGGCCATAATGCCCTATAACTGCAGCAGGTCCTGTCATAACAATCCCTGTCTTTCAAATGTTTACGCATTCCTGTTTTACTGGCATGCCCATTGGGAAAGAATTGGAGAGATATGCCTTCTCCCATGTCATGTAAAATTAGGATGCCCTCTACAGAGACATATTAAACCGAGTAAAATATATTCTATTTCTTTGACGTCTCCCATTGGTGCAACTCAAAAACAATAAACTAGTCAAGCTGTATAGCCACTCTCATCTCTCCTCCCAACCAATGCTAGCCCAGCTAGGATCCTGAGCTGGGACTCAGCACTACTGCTAGCACTACTGTTACCAATCTCCAGGGTCCAAAAAAAGGAAAATAAAGAAAGACTTCTGACAGAGAGATGTGGCAAGAAGTTAAACTGAGAAAGAAGGTGCCTGGGAGAAAAACAAGATAAAGCAAAAAATGAAGGTAGAAGAAAAGAACTTTTTAAGTAGGTAAAAGTGTTGCCCTGGCCGGTGTTGCTCGGTTGGGTGTCGTCCAGTGCACTGAAGGTTGCCAGTTTGATTCCTAGTCAGGGCACATACCTGGGTTTGGGGCTTGGTACCCAGCAGGGGGCATGCAGGAGGCAGCCAACTGATATTTCTTCCTCTCCCTTCCTCTCTCAAAAAATCAATTAAAAAAATTTTAAGTAGATAGAAATGTTAATTTTTTAAGGCACAATTCACTCCTATATGTCTCTAAGAGGCTGATTGATAGAAGATATATAGCATAGAGGTGAAGTAACACATATTTAACATATTAGTGTCATATGTGTATTTAGAAAGATTCTCTGACCAAAATAAGTAACTGGAATAATTGCGTTTTCCTGTTTCTAGATATTAATTACATGACAGAAAAGTATTTCAGTTTGGTTAGAAAATAGCTTTTAGTACTATCAATTTTTGAGGCTAGTTCCCTAAAACCACAATTTTAACCAATATTCACCAGCAAAGGTGTCAAATAGAAACAAGTGTCTGAGGGGCTTTGTAGCTATCTTGGTACACCCACAACCAGCTGCCGGGTCCACTAAGTACCTTATTAAGAAAATAATAGAATAAATTGTGTGCTGTATTGGGCATGCTAATTCATAAACTTCAGATGAAAATGTGCTCTCTCAGAGAAACATCTTTTAAGAAGACAAAGTTTCCCAAATAGAATGAAATAGGCAATGAAATGAACTTTAAAGATGCAGTTCTCCCACAGCCAGACAAATTTCAATATACCACAAACAAATTACAAATATCTTTAGGAGAAGAAGAGAAGGATTTGGCTCTTAGTGACAGACTGAGAAATTCTCTTTCAGACAGGTCAAGGACCTGGTCCCATTTAAAGAGCCCGGTTAAGGAGGAGGCTTGCAATTCTCTGAATCCCATAATCTGGATAATACAAGCCCTCCAACTCCCATTCCTCTCTGCAGAGTCAGTTTTATGTTTGTTTGTTGTTTTATTTTATTTGGGGGGAGAATGTGAATTTTTCTCAAATCTTAAATAACAAGATCATAACCCCACTTAGATTTCCCCCAAAACTTGCCAATTATATTGCTCATTTCTAACAAGCAACTACTTTTCATTGGACTTACCAAATCAACCTTTTGCTGTAATGCTATGTAGACAGTGCATGTTTGTAGCATTGATTCAGCTCATGGTTACAAGTACAGACTCCCAGGCCGGACTGCCAAGATTAATCATTCAGCTCTGCCATTTAATAGCTGTGTGACTTTGGGTAAATTAGATAACTTTTCTGCGCCTCCGTTTTTTCATCTATAAAACAAAGATAATGATACTTACCCACAAAGTCTTTCATGGTAAATACATGGAATGATATGTGTAAAACATTATAATGCCTGGTAGATATTAAGTGCAATATAAATTTTTGCTTTTACTGGTGCTATTATTATCATCACTTTACAAGTGTCAGTCTACTGATCCATAGACACTGAAGGTTAAGAAAATGTGTGTTCTTACCTAATGGGGCACCTGTATATCCTAAACATGATTATAGTCCTGTCTCAATTTATAAGAAGAGAATAGTGTCAGGGCGACTTTTCAGCTATTAGGTGATTTGAGGATTTCCCTGCCCCAAGCAATCATTGATGGGTTTTATGTCACTTTAGATTAGTTTTTCTTGTTTTAGAATTTCATCTAGATAGAAGCCTATGGCATTATTTTTATGTGTCTGGCTTTCTTTGCTCAAAAATAATATTTTTGAGATTTATCCATATTGTTGTATTAACACTACTTTTTATTTTTATTGCAGAGTAATAGTCCATTGTATACCAGTTTCTTTATGTATTCACTTATTGGTGGACATTTGAATTGTTTTCAGTTTGTTTGGTTTTTTGCTATATAAATGAAGCTTCTATGAATATGTACACCAAAGAAATTGAATAAAGGGACTAGAAACAAACCCACACATAGGCATTCAAGTGGGGAAGAAATGACACCCAAGAGCCATGAGGAAAAGATGACCTTTCAATAGATCATGCTGGGATAATTGTGTATCCACACAGAAAAAAAGAAAATTGAAACCTTTCTTCATAGAATAAACAAAAATCAAAAAAGGATGATTTAGCCCTAACCGGTTTGGCTCAGTGGATAGAGCGTCGGCCTGCGGACTCAAGGGTCCCAGGTTCGATTCTGGTCAAGGGCATATACCTTGCTTGCGGGCACATTCCCCGTGGGGGGTGTGCAGGAGGCAGCTGATCGATATTTCTCTCTCATCGGTGTTTCTAACTCTCTATTCCTCTCCCTTCCTCTCTGTAAAAAATCAATAAAATATATTTTTTAAAAAGGATGATTTATAAACCTAAATATAAAAGGTAATATTATAAAGCATTGAGAAGAGAATATCTTCATGGCCTTAGAGTAAGGCAGGGCTTTTAAATTAGGACATATAAAGCACTAGCCATAGAAGAAGTAATTTAGTAAGATGAATATATTAAATTAAGAACTTCCATTTATGAAAAAAGGACAAACATCTTAAAATGAGTGAAAAGATAAGCCACAGAATGGGAAAAGATAACTGAAATCTATAGGACTGAAAAAGGCTTGTTATTTAGAATATATAAGAATGCTCTTAAATCAATGAGAAAAAATCACAACCCAATAGAAAAGTGAACAAATGCTTGAATAAGCCCTTTGACAAAAGGAAAACTAAAAGTAGCCAGAAAACATTTTTAAATGGTGTTCAACCCATAAATAAATAAAATGTGCATTGAAACCACCACATTATAGCACTACTCACCTATAAGAGTAGAGAAATGAAAGAGAGGGACAATAACAAATGTGTTAAATGTGGAGAACTGGAACTCACACACTGCTGGTTGGAATGTAAATTTGCACAAGCACTTTGGAAAACTGTTTGGCACTATCTGGAGAACTGAACATATGCAAGCCCTTTGTGGAAGGAGTTTGAAGAGAATAACAGTGAAAGTCTGAGAGCCTAGAAAGCTCTGTTAGTAGATGCCAAATGGCCTTATAGGAGACTTCAGATGAGGCCTTAAAGGAAAGTGAGGAAAACATCACTGGAAACTATAAGAAAATAGATTCTCACTATGTAGTGGCAGACATTGGAAAGTAGAAAAGGGTATTTAATGATCTGTGTGACTTAGCCAAGAAGATTCCATTCAAAGCCCTGATGGTGCCAACAGATTCTTTCTTATTGTGCAGTAAAGTGTAAAAGGAGATAGATGAGCTAAAGGAATGACATAAACAAAAAGAAGCCAGGAATTGTTGAGATTGAAAATTCCCATCCTCTCCAGATGACAATTGATGTTTTTTTTTTTTTTTTTTTTTTAATAATTAATTGTAAGGTTTTTCTTTTTTTTTTTTTTTTTTTTTTTTTTTATTTATTTTTTTTATTTATTTTTTCGCTTAAAGTATTACAAAGGGTATTACATAAGTGTCCTTTTTCCCCCCCCCCGCCCTTGACAAACCCCTACCTTCCCTTACCCCCCAGTGTCTTATGTCCATTAGTTATGCTTATATGCATGCATACAAGTCCTTCGGTTGATCTCTTACTCCCCTCCCTCCTGCCCCCCAACTCTCTCTGGCCTTCCCACTGCAGTTTGACAATCAGTTTGAGGCAGCTCTGCCTCTGTATCTATTATTGTTCAAAAGTTTGTAATGGTCTTTATTATCCATGAATGAGTGAGATCATGTGGTATTTTTCCTTCATTGACTGGCTTGTTTCACTTAGCATTATGCTCTCCAGTTCCATCCATGATGTTGCAAATGGTAGGAGTTCCTTCTTTTTAACAGCAGCATAGTATTCCATCGTGTAGATGTACCACAGTTTTCTAATCCATTCATCTACTGATGGGCACTTAGGCTGTTTCCAGATCTTAGCTATGGTGAATTGTGCTGCTATGAACATCTGGTTACATATATCCTTTCTGATTGGTGTTTCTGGTTTCTTGGGATATATTCCTAGTAGTGGGATCACAGGGTCAAATGGGAGTTCCATTTCCAATTTTTTGAGGAACCTCCATACTGCCTTCCATAGTGGCTGCACCAGTCTGCATTCCCACCAGCAGTGCACAAGTGTTCCTTTTTCTCCACATCCTCTCCAGCACTTGTCGTTTGTTGATTTGTTGATGATGGCCATTCTGACAGGTGTGAGATGGTACCTCATTGTTGTTTTGATTTGCATCTCTCGGATGATTAGTGACTTTGAGCATGTTTTCATATGCCTCTTGGCTTTCTGAATGTCCTCTTTTGAAAGGTGTCTATTTAGATCCTTTGCCCATTTTTTGATTGGATTGTTTATCTTCTTTTTGTTAAGTTGTATGAGTTCCCTATAAATTTTGGAGATTAAGCCCTTATCAGATATGACGTTGGCAAATATGTTTTCCCAAGAGGTGGGTTTTCTTGTTGTTTTGTTGATGGTTTCTTTTGCTGTGCAGAAGCTTTTTATTTTGATGTAGTCCCATTTGTTCAGTTTCTCTTTAGTTTCAACTGCCCTAGGAGCTGTATCAGTGAAGAAATTGTTTTGGCATAAGTCTGAGATTTTGTTGCCTTTGTATTCTTCTAGACTTTTTATGGTTTCCTGTCGTACATTTAAGTCCTTTATCCATTTTGAGTTTATTCTTGTGTATGGTGTAAGTTGGTGGTCTAGTTTCATTTTCTTGCATATATCTATCCAATTTTCCCAACACCATTTATTGAAGAGACTATCTTGGCTCCATTGTATGTTCATGCCTCCTTTGTCAAAAATTAATTGAGCATATTGGTTCGGGCTAATTTCTGGACTCTCTATTCTATTCCACTGGTCTATATGTCTGTTCTTGTGCCAGTACCAGGCAGTTTTGAGAACAGTGGCTTTGTAATACAGTTTGATATCTGGCATTGAGATCCCACCTACTTTGTTCTTTCTCAGGATCGCTGCAGCTATTCGGGGTCTTTTTTTATTCCAGATGAATTTTTGGAGAGTTCGTTCTAGATCTTTGAAGAAGGCCATTGGTATTTTAATGGGAAGTGCGTTGAATGTATAGATTGCTTTGGGTAGTATGGACATTTTAATGATGTTGATTCTACCAATCCAAGAACATGGTATGTTCTTCCATCTGTTTATGTCTTCCTCTATCTCTTTTTTCAACGTCCTGTAGTTTTCTGAGTAGAGGTCTTTAACCTCTTTAGTTAAGTTTATTCCTAGGTATCTTAATTTTTTTGGTGCGATGGTAAATGGGATTGTTTTTCTAATCTCTCTTTCTGAAAGTTCACTATTGGTGTATAGAAATGCCTCAGATTTCTTGGGGTTAATTTTGTATCCTGCTACATTGCCAAATTCATGTATTAAGTCTAGTAGCTTTTTGATGGAGTCTCTAGGGTTTTGTATGTATAATATCATGTCATCTGCAAATAAGGACAGTTTTACTTCCTCTTTTCCAATTTGGATGCCTTTTATTTCTTCTTCTTGCCTAATTGCAATGGCTAATACTTCCAGTACTATGTTGAACAGGAGTGGTGAGAGTGGGCATCCCTGTCTTGTTCCTGTTCTTAGGGGAAATGGTGTTAGTTTTTGTCCATTGAGTATGATGTTGGCTGTGGGCTTGTCATATATGGCTTTTATTATGTTGAGGTATGATCCTTCTATTCCCACCTTTCTGAGAGTTTTTATCAAAAATGGGTGTTGGATTTTGTCGAATGCTTTTTCTGCATCAATTGATATGACCATGTGGTTTTTTTCTTTCAATTTGTTTATGTGATGTATCACATTTATTGATTTACGGATGTTGTACCATCCTTGCATCTCTGGGATAAATCCTACTTGGTCATGGTGTATGATCCTTCTGATGTACTGCTGGATCCGATTTGCTAAGATTTTGTTGAGGATTTTGGCATCTATGTTCATGAGGGATATTGGCCTGTAATTCTCTTTCATTGTGATGTCTTTACCTGGTTTTGGTATTAGGGTGATGCTGGCTTCATAGAATGAGCTTGGAAGTGTTCCTTCCTCTTGAATTTTTTGTAGTAGTCTGAGGAGGGTAGGTTTTAGTTCTTCCTTGAATGTTTGGTAGTACTCCCCTGTGAAGCCGTCTGGCCCTGGGCTTTTGTTTGCTGGAAGCTTTCTGATGACTGCTTCAATTTCTTCCATAGTTATTGGCCTATTGAGGTTTTTAGATTCTTCCTGATTGAGTTTTGGAATGTTGTATTTTTCTAGGAATTTGTCCATTTCCTCCAGGTTGTCTAATTTGTTGGAGTAGAGTTGCCCGTAGTATTGTTTAACAATCATTTGTATTTCTGTGGGGTCTGTTGTTATTTCGCCTCTATCATTTCTGATTTGGTTTATTTGGGACCTTTCTCTTTGCTTCTTGGTGAGCCTGGCGAGGGGTTTGTCAATCTTGTTTATCCTTTCAAAGAACCAGCTCTTGGTTTCATTGATTTTCTGTATTGTTTTTTTGGTCTCTATGTCATTGATTTCTGCTCTAATCTTTATTATCTCCTTCCTTCTGCTCACTCTGGGGTTTTCTTGTTGCTCTCTTTCTAATTCTTTGAGTTGTAGAGTTAGATGATTAACTACCATTTTTTCTTGTTTTTTGAGATAGGCCTGTAGAGCTATAAACTTTCCTCTCAGGACTGCTTTCATTGTGTCCCAGAGGTTTTGGATTGTTGTGTTTTCATTGTCATTAGTGTCCAGGATGTTTTTAATTTCTTCTTTGATGTCATCGGTAACCCAATCAATATTTAATAACATGCTATTCAGCTTCCAAGTGTTTGAGTATTTTGGGTTGTTTTTTTTGTAGTTTATTTCTAACATTATGCCATCGTGGTCTGAGAAGATGCTTTTTATGATCTCAATCTTCTTGAATTTGTGGAGACTTTGCTTGTGACCCAATATGTGGTCTATTTTTGAATATGTCCCATGAGCACCTGAGAGGAATGTATATTCCGCAGCTGTGGGGTGTAGAGTTCTGAAGATGTCAATTAAGTCCATCTGATCTAGTGAGTCATTTAGGATTGCTGTTTCTTTGCTGATTGTTTGTCTAGCGGATTTATCCAGTGATGTCAGTGGTGTATTAAAGTCCCCTACTATGATTGTGTTATTGTCGATATCTCCCCTGATATCTTCCAGAAGTTTTCTTATGTATGTGGGTGCTCCTGCATTGGGTGCATATATGTTTACCAGGGTTATATCTTCTTGTTGTATTGATCCCTTTAGTATTATGAAGTGGCCTTCCTTATCTCTGGTTATGGCCTTCACTTTGAGATGTATTTTGTCAGATATAAGTATTGCTACCCCAGCTTTCTTTTCCTTTCCATTTGCGTGAAAGATATTTTTCCATCCCTTCACTTTCAGTCTGTGTGAGTCCTTTCCAATGAGGTGGGTCTCTTGTAGACAGCAGATGTATGGGTCATGTTTTTTTATCCATTCAGCCACTCGATGTCTTTTATTTGGAGCATTTAGTCCATTTACATTTAAAGTTATTATTGAAAGGTACTTGTTTGTAGCCATTTCTTTTTTTGTGTGTGTGTGTGGCTGATTTCTTTCTGAGCTTGATATTTCTTCTTTTACACCAGTCCCTTTAGCATTTCTTGCATGGCTGGCTTGGTGGTGATAAACTCCCTTAGCCCTTTTTTGTCTGTGAAGCTTCTTATTTCCCCTTCAATTTTGAATGATAGCCTTGCTGGATAGAGTATTCTTGGATTCAGTCCTTTGCTTTGCATCACTTTGTAGATTTCCGTCCATTCTTTTCTGGCCTGATGTGTTTCTGTTGAGAAATCATTTGATAATCGAATGGGAGATCCCTTGTATGTTACTTTCCGCCTCTCTCTTGCAGCCTGTAAGATTCTCTCTTTATCCTGAACATTTGCCATGGTAATTATGATGTGTCTTGGTGTGGGTCTTTTCGGGTTCACCTTGTTTGGGACTCTCTGGGCTTGTGTGACTTTTTTCTTCCCCACCTCAGGGAAGTTTTCTGATATTATTTCTTCGAATAGGTTTTCTAATCCATGTTCATCTTTCTGTTGTTCTGGCACCCCTATTATTCGTATGTTGCTTCGTTTCATGTTGTCCCAAAGTTCCCTTAGGCTCTCCTCCTGTCTTTTAATTTTTTTCTCCATTTGCAGTACAGTTTGAGTGTGTTTTGCTTCCTTGTCTTCTAATTCACTGATTCGGTCCTCCGCTTCTCCCAGTCTACTGTTGATACTTTCAATGGTGTTTTTTATTGCAGCTATGTCGCTCTTCATTTCTTCTTGGGACTTACTTAAGTTGTTGATTTTTTCATCTGTTTCTTCTAGCTTCTTGCATACGTAGTTGAGTTTTTCATCTGTTTCTTCTTGCTTCTTGAACATCCGGTGCATGTACTCTAGGAACCTTATTCTGAATTCTTTTTCCGTCATGTTGCATATCTCTGTCTCACTTAGCTGCTTTTCTGGCGAGTCCTCCTTTTCTTTCCTTTGGGGGTTTCTTTGTCTACCCATGTTTGATCTCACTGACATTACTTGTTGTTGAATCGTTCAGTGGCTGGACCCTGGGTGGCAGTGGCTGCTCCCTGGGTGGCAGTGGCTCCTCGGTCTGTGGTTGCTCCTTGGGCGGTTGTGGTAGCAGCGGCTCCTCTGTTGATAGCAGAGCCTCTGATGGGTGCTGTTCACAGTTGTGGTGGCTCTTCTGGCTGGTGGAGGGTGGCTTCAGACGCAGCAACTGTTCCCCAGGCAGAGCGTGTGGTGATCAGGAGGCCGCTGTTGCTTGAATCTGTTGCGTTGATTTAGAGGCACAAAATACAACACAACAAGGCACAACGTACCAGGCACTGAACACTATTGTATTTACGATATTACTAACCCCAAATAAAGGTGGCCACCCGAGCTAAGAGAGTTGGGAGGTAAGGGGGAAAGAAGAGAAAAAGATAGAAGAGAAAAAAGCAAGAAAGAAAAAAAGGAGTGCAAAAATGAGATTGGAAAAGGGAGGGGAAAAAGAGGAGGAAAAAAAAGAAAAAAAAAAAAAAAAAAAAAAAAGAAGAGAGAAAAGAGAGTGAAGTGTAAAAGGGGGAGAGACTATTTATGTGAGGAGGAAACTCCTATAGGACCGCCACTAATACCAACAAATTGCAGCAACAGATTCCTGGAGATGAATACAAACTACAAACAACCAATAATATCAAGCGACGCAAGGGGACAGAGAAGCGCAGAAATAACCGGGGGGGGGGGGGGGGGGCGGGGAGAGGGAGGGGCAGGAAAACAAAAAGAATAAGCAGTCTAACCTTACAAACAATCAAAAAAAGAAGAAGAAAAAAGAAAAAAAAAGAAAAACAATATACTCGTCAATCAGGCAAACAACGATAAAACAATAGAGAGAGAAAAGAAGAAGAAGAGAGAGAGGAAAAAAAAATGGATAGTGAAGGAAGATAAGGGAAAGGTGTGTAAGGGTTTAGAACAGGGGATTGGATGTAGGATATTTAAGCAGGGTTAAATTTTGACAGAGGGTAAAAAGAATAGGGAAGATCTAAAGCTGGAGTAGGGTAAGAGAAACAGGACAGCAAAAGGGAAAAAGTGGGGAAGATTGTTTAGCACAGAGGCAAATTGAGGTAGAGAAAAATGTTGCTAAAGGAACGATGAAAATAGAATGGAGAACATTAGTCCCAAAATAAAATAAAGACAAGATAAGATGACACTTTAAAAACTGGTAAAATGGTAGCGGTAATAATACTAGTTAAAAATAAAAATGTAGTAGCTGAAAGGGCAAAATCAGGTGATGGAGAAAAAGAAAAATGAAAAAAAAAAAAAAAGAAAAAAAAAAAAAGAAAAATGTTTTCTTAGTTAAAAGGAGAAAAAGTAATTTAAAAAAATAAAAATAAAAATTAGCATTAATGCAGGTGCTTCAGATCTTCTACTCTTCTTATTGGCACGCCCGGAATTCAGGAGAATGTTGACTTTCTCTCTGATACACTGCTCCTCCTTGTTGCAAGCCACAGTCCTTATTGCCTTATCTGTATTTACAGAGGAGTCAGTTCGTGGCTCTGCCTCTGGGTGGCAGTGTGTCTGGGTTGACCTCCGAGGTTATAATTTCTCTCCGACCAGTTCTCTATTGTACCTGAACCAGCTCCGCCCAGAGGTGGTTCCCTCGGCCACTCCCAGCTCTGTTTCCCAGGCTCCCCAAAAACAATCTTCCCCTACAAGCTCTGCTAGTGACCCCAACTGGGCACTCACATGCACTGGGCTCAACAATCAAACTCACAGAAGTAAGAGGAAGTGTGCAAACTAGAGCCTGGGAAGCTGTTCGAACTCGCAGGGTTCCACCCTCCAGAACCGCGCGGAGTGTCTGCGCGCGCTCAAGCCCCTGGCATCAACAAGTAGCCGGTTATCAGGGAAACTCTGAGGCAGCCCTCATGCATCCAGTCCAACTATGGGCTCATTTATAGTGTTACCTTCTGGCAGCAGCCCTGCGGGAGCCCTCCCCCTTTGCGAGACACGCTGGCCTCTATAGGCACGGATTTTGGAGAGCGCGGATTTTGGCGGACGCAGATTTCCCCCTGCGCCTGTGCGCGAGTTCCTCGCTCCAACCTGAACTGCGAACCGCACTTTTGAGGTAAGTCTAACCTTTCCGTGGAGGGGTGCAGGTCTCCCCTTGGCTCTTGCAGTCGCGCTGTTTGCGAATCGTTGCCTCCGGGTCAGTAGCCGATCTCTGGATGCCGGTGAACGCTGCCTGAGATGGCGCGGTCTCGCCGCTGCGCTGGCGCCCAGAGGGAGGTTTCAGCCTCAATCTCTAACCATCCGCATTTTTTAGGAGTTTTCTGTCTTTCCTGGCTGCAGACTCTCTCTCAGCTGAACCTCCCCAGCTTGATCGGGCCGATTGTTACCCGTTTCAGCTGCTCGCCCCTATCTGGTCCGGGACAAAGCACCAACACGTCTGTCTAAGCCTCCGCCATTTTCTCTCTCCGACAATTGATGTTAATATTAAGAAATAGCTTTGGGACAAGATCAAATCCAGAGACCCTACGAAAAAGAAAAAAAAAGCTAAGGTTATGACTATAAAATCTTTTGTTAAGATCTCTGAAGGGGTACTCCACACAACTGCTTAATCAAACAATAGAGCATATAAGAAGTTCAAGGATACTGTCCCTCAGCAGTCTCAGCAGAAACACAAAGTATGGCTTATCTCAGTGGAGTGAACCCCAGTAATATTTATCAGAGTCTCAAAGGGGTTTCTGGACCCCAATTTACATGAAAGCACGAGAGGGTTCACCATACCAACAAACAATTCTGACACCAGCAGGGTGTCCAAGAATTCAACTCAACTCTAACTGTGCTTCTGACCAACTGGCTATAGATTAAAACAGCGGTTCTCAACCTGTGGGTCGAGACCCCTATGGGGGTCGAATGACCCTTTCACAGGGGTCGCCTAAGACCATCGGAAAACACATATATAATTACATATTGTTTTGTGATTAATCACTATGCTTTAATCATGTTCAATTTATAACAATGAAAATACATCCTGCATATCAGATATTTACATTACGATTCATAACAGTAGCAAAATTACAGTTATGAAGTAGCAACGAAAATAATTTTATGGTTTGGGGTCACCACGACATGAGGAACTGTATTAAAGGGTCACGGCATTAGGAAGGTTGAGAACCACTGGATTAAAAGTTCCAATAACCTCCTCCCAGTCAGGAGGCTTAAGTGATACAGGAGGATTCATTGTATCTACATGCTTGGCAACTTGGTGCTGGTTATTGACAGTTCCTCTGCACATGGGTTACTTCTTAGGCTGGTTGAATGTCTTCATGACATGATGACTTATTATCCTCAGAGAGCAATCCAAAAGGGAGAAAAATATACCCATTCTCTCCCAAACCTCCAAGTTCTCATTGTATAACAGCATCAGCTTTAAATCAAGGATCTCATCATCTAAATCAGATCCAGATGTGAATGAGGCTTTTCAGGAGTGGTTCCTTGATTAGGAACTTCAAGTTCTTCTCTTCAAGAATGGTTACTGTCTATATAAAGACCTGTGAACTAAAGAGACAAGTTAACTGCCCCACATCTACCAACATACAATAGTGGGACAGGCATAGGATAACTACTATGGTCATTCCTGTTTAATTAAAAGTGGGGGGAAATATCATCAGATGTCACTAGTCTATAGAGCTTCTGAAATTTAGTTAGGCAACATTTGGAAGTTCTTTGATTAGAACTAGGAATTATTTCTTCCTGGGAATGATTCTCCATGACACTTGGCTCTATTTTCTGGCCTTTGGTCTTGTGCTCTAAGTTATTTTTTTCTTTTCCATGAAAGATATCCCGTGTGTTTGCAGTTCCACAGTTTTCTTAGCCTGCTTCCTGCCAGTATAGATATGACTCAAAGGCCTCTTCTCCTTCTGTACTGTCTCTCTTCTTTCAGTTCAAGCTGATGTTTTGCCAACATAATTTTCTTTTTTGTTGTTGTTTTTTAATTACAGTTTACATTCCATATTATTCTGTATACGTTTCCAGTGTATAACATAGTGGTGAGATAACCATATACTTTATGAAGTGTTACACCCAATATTTCAAGTACCCACATCATCCCATATATACTTATCACAATATTGTTTTGACTCTGTTCCCTATGCTGTAATTTACATCCCTGTGACTATTCTGTAACTACCAATTTATACTTCTTAATCCATTCACCTTTTTCACCCAGCCCCCCAGCTCCCTCCCATCTGGCACCATCAGTCTGTTCTCTGTATTTGTGAGTCTATTTCTATTCTGTTTGTTTTGTTTTGTTCTTTAGATTCCACATATAAGTGAAATCATATGATATCTGTATTTCTCTGTCTGACTTATTTCACTTAGCATAATACCCTTTAGGTCTATCCATGCTATCACAAAGGTAAGGCTTCATTCTTTTTTATGGCCAAGTAAATATTCCATTGTATATATGCACCACTTCTTCTTTATATATTCATCTGTTGATGAACACTTAGGTTGCTTCCATATCTTGGCTATTGTAAATAATTTTGCAATGAACAGGTAGATGCATATATTCTTTCACATTAGTGTTTTTTGTTTCTTCGGATATATACCCAGAAGTGGAATCACTGGGTCATCTTGCAATTCCATTTTTATTTTTTTTAGAAGCATCTGTACTGTTGTCCATAGTGGTTGCATCAATCTTTATTCCCACCAACAGTGCACTATGGTTCTCTTTTCTCAACATTCTTGCCAACACTTGTTATTGGTTGATTTATTGAGGATAGCCATTCTGACAGGTATAAGGTAACATCTCATTGTGGTTTTGATTTGCATTTCTCTGATAATTAGTGATATTGAGTAACTTTTATATGTCTATCAGCCATCTGTATGTTTTCTTTGGAGAAGTGTCTAATCAGGTATTCTACCCATTTTTTAATTGGGTTATTTGTGTTTCTGGTGTTGAGTTCTCTGACTTCTTTATAAAGTTAGACTACTAACTCCTTATTGGATGTGTCATTGGCAAATATCTTTTTCCAATTAGTAGGATGTCTTTTTATTTTGTTGATGGTTTCTCTTGTTGTGCAAAAACTTTGTAGTTTGATGTAGTCCTATTTATTTTTTTCCTTTGTTTTCCTTGCCTGAGAAGATATGTCAGAAGAGATATTGCTAAGAAAAATGTCTGCGATTTTACTGCTGATGTTTTCTTCTGCTGGTTTCAGGTCTTACATTTACGTCTTTAATCCATTTTGAATTTATTCTTGGATATGGTGGTAGACGGTTGTCCAGTTTTAGTTTTTTGCATTTTCCAATTTTCCCAACACCATTGATTGTATAGACTGTCTTTATCTCATTATATGTTCTTGCTTCCTTTGTCCTAGATTAATTTACCATGTAGACATGGGTCTGTTCCTGGGCTCTCTATTCGGTTCCATTAACCCATGTGTCTGTTTTATGCCCGTACCATACTGTTTTGATTACTATTAGCCTCATAGTATAGTTTGATATCAGGTAATGTGATACCTTCCACTTTGTTCTTTTTCAAGATTACTATAGCTAGTCAGGGTCTTTTTTTGTTCCATCTAAGTTTTTGGATTATTTTTTCAAGTGCTGTGGAATACGCCACTGGTATTTTGATAGCGATTACATTGAATCTATAGATTCTGGCACTGTTCAAGCTCCTCAGGAGCTCCTCAATAAGGGCTGCACTGGGGCCCAGGCTGGAGGCTACCAGAAACCTCTCCACCAGGAGCTTTCCCTGCAGGGTGGGGCTGCTAAAACTCAAGATGAATGTCTTGACAGATTCTGTGCACTGGCCCTTCGAGACAGCCATCCCTCTTCTCACCTGGGTGGGTGGAATCCCTGCTGACTTTCCCAGCCAGATACTGTGTGGTCTCCTTTCCAGCTCTAGTGCTCTGGACTGGGGAGCCTGGGTTGGGGCCAACGCCCCTGGACCCTGGGGAGGGTTGGGGCAGGGGGAGGAAGAACCTCCTTAGCTAAGATACCACTCTGGATTCTTTCCCACTTCAGCAGGGCCAGCCCCATTTACATCTCTGCCTTCCTACCAGTCTCAATGGGAGATCCTCCGTAAATCCTTAGTTATAAGACTTCTGTTCAGCTAGTCTCCAATTGGTTATTCAGGTTGATTGTTCTGTACTTTATCCGCTCTTCTGATGTGGTCCTGGGAGGAGGTGAGTGTGACTTCCACCTTCCACTGCCATCTTGAGCCCCCTCACATCAGTCACCAATATAATTTTCTTTAAAGTTTGCTGGTCTCTGCGATGTTGTGACTTATAAGATATTTGTCTTCGTCCACAGTTTTTACCTACAGTTCCTGGCTCAGTTTCTCAAACCCTTGGAAGATCCTAGGTGGTTAGAGTGTCTTCTGTTATGTTAATGAAGTTATATTTGACCCCCCCCACCCAACAAGGTCATTAGATTAAATTAAAAACTGGGTATTGGAATGATCATCTAAATGGACATTGAAATCATTTAAAATTTTTAAATATATTTTTATTCATTTTAGAGAGAGGAAGGGAGGAGAGAGTGATAGAAACATTGATGTGAGAGAAACATCGAGGGCATGTGCTCTGACCAAGAATCAAACCAGCGACCTCTCTGTGCCTGGGACAATGCTCAACCAACTGAACCACATTGGCCAGGCAAAACATTTTGAAAGCAGTGGTGAGTCCAGAAGTAAATTACCAAGAAAAGAAGATGAGTAACTCCATGTGTCTAGTTTGTGGAAGAGTGATAGCACCACTGGGCAGAAATGAGAAAATGTGGCAGAAAAACGTATTTATGGAGAAAAGGTCTATTTTAGGCTGAATTGTAGTCAACTATTACTGGATAAAGAAATCTCAAAATGGCTTTCAGATATTTATTTTTTGGGCCAATTGTGTTTCAGTGAATGGACCCCCATTATTACTTCAAGTTTCCTGTGACCAGCTTTGAAAAGGCATTATTTAACAAAGGCTTATTTAACCAGAGCTTACTGAGTGTTGCACTATTTAAATCACTTGAGTAAGCCATGGAGAAGATACAAAGTTGAAAAAGGTGCAATTGTACCATCAAAAGAATTTATGATCTTGAGGGCTCCTCAGACATGTGTGTAAATAATAAAGGAGTAAAGGAGGAAGATGAAGTACAGAAAATGAACTGAATCTGGAACTAACACACTGAGATTACAAATTGGAACAGAAATGTCATGTTTTGTGAGGACTATAAATCAAAGGTCTCACAATGGTAGGTCACACATTGGTTTCAGCCCACAAACATGTTTGATTTGGCCCACACGGTGTTTTAAAAATTGGAGATATCCCATTTTAAATAATCTGGATTTCCATCTTCTGAAAACGCAGAAGATCTGGCAACTGTCTTCATTGCCAACTGGCAGCCATCAGCTGGAGCTAAGTAGAAGCTGTTTCCTCAGGGATAGCTTAATTTCTTCAACTCACTACATTTCCCATCAGTCCTCCACTGTCATCCTTCACACCCCGCGTGCTTCCCTTTCTCAATCTAATGAAAGGGCTGCATACATTCAGCTTCCAGCCCTTCTCCTTGAAATCAGCTGTCAAATTTTAGGCCTTCAAATCACCACCTCCTGCGCCCGCACGCGCACAAACACACACACACATGTTAACCCTACTTCTCTTTTTCTTTCTTTTTTTTTTAACATTTAATCACCTTTATTTATTTGTTTGTTTGTTTGTTTTTGTTAATCCTCACCCCAAGGATATTTTCCCATTGATTTTTAGAGAGAATGGAAGAGAGAGGGAAAGACAGAGAGTAATATCGATGTGAGAGAAACACATCAATTGGTTGCCTCCTGCAGGAGCCCTGACCAAGGCCCAGGCAGGGGAGGAGCCTGCAACCGAGGTACATGCCCTTGACCGGAATCAAACCCAGAACCCTTTGGTCCATAGGCTGATGCTCTATCCACTGAGCAAAACCGACTAGGGCCTTACTTTTCTATATTAAAAAAAAAATCTAGTTGATAAGGCCTCACCACCACCACGTTCAGTCACTTAAATATCCTTCTGTAGGTTTTGAGTTTATGACCTCTATGTGTTTATCCTGTCCCAAGAAATGAAGACATGTATTCGAAGTCTCACCACTCCTTGTTCTCCCCAAAATAAAAAATAAAAACATCAGGCTCTATTTCTCATAGACTGTCAGTGAACAAAGAGATTACAGCGTGCCTTGGGGAGTGATAAATGGGAAACTGAACACTGCGTGTCGGAGTGGAGAGAGGTGAGGGCCCCCCGCGCACAGAGAGCACCACTCTAGTGTGTGAGGTGCTGTACCGTGTTGATATCTTTGCCAACTGATCATCAAATCTTCCTATGAGAAAACTCTCCCTCTACCTCCATTACCTTCTGAGTGCTTCCTGTGCTCTGGCTTTTATAATTGAGAAAAAAGGAGGTCTAGCCAGGTGTGAGGGTGGCCTTCTCTTTGGGGTAAGAGCTGAGCTAAGGGAGACTTACAGGTACATTCCTTTTTATGTGTGGTGGCTAAATAGAGTTGACATGATAAAACAGCACACAGTGTGAAGTCGGACTAACCTGGCCTTGAGCCCTAACTCTTCCCTTCGTCACCATTTTCCTCTAAGTTCCAAAGTAGTTATGAAGATTAAGTAAGACAATATATGTCAAGTGCTGAGGATAGTGCCTAGTATACAGCAGCTACTCACTAATTGCTTTTGTTACTGATTCACTTTACATAGGATCCATGAATCAGTAAGTATTTTACTTTGGGTTTTTGCTAGTCTTAATTCTGCCTCGGTAGTGACGAGAGACTGGGAATTAAATGAATAGATAAAAGCTGGTATACTTGATACATCATGTTTTACATGTAGAAGCCAGAGCATAGTTGGAAAAATGGGGACATTTACAAGCACAGGGTATGACTCTGAGTAACTGATTTATAAATAAAATGGCAAGCCATGTTGTTTTGTTCTCTAGCCTTCTATATAAAGCATACAAAGTTGCCAAGGCCTCACTCATGGGTAAGAGAACTTGAAACCCAGGCAGGGTTTGGCAGGCCACTCCAAGCTATTGTGTGAGACACTGCTCAGACCTCAATAGTCATGCTTTCTGAACTCCGGCATTCCAGCCTGCCGCTGCCTCTGGTCTTATTCACTGGAAACCCATATTTGTGTCTATTCTTACTCAAGCCTGGATCTCCTCAGATCTTGAATTATTAATGGTTAGTCTATATTATTATCATGACCTAAGGTTTTTACCCAAATTCTAATTCTATTCCCCTCAGTGATTACAGACTGATGCATTGACCATACCACCCTCCCAACTTCTCTTCCTGTCTGCAGCTCTACATCACCCTTTCTTCTTGACGTTCTTCCCTAATGGCTTGAGTCCCCAAGCTCTCAAAGGGCCTATATTTATCTGAGGAGGGGGGCAAACATTTTATGGAAGGTTAACACACATGCAAAAATAGAAACTGAACAAATTATACATGTACAGGTCCATACATTTTTATAAAACGAACATGCCTGTATAGCCCATGCCCAGATTAAGAAATAGTCACAACTCCCTCTGCCATTTCCCATTAGAACATTACAATCTCAACATAGCTCAGATCCCCCTGCTTCATTTTGTCCTTTTATAAATGGAATCAAACAATACAAACTTGTCTTCCCCTGACTTCTTTGCTCAATACTGTTTGTGAGAGCCATTCGTATTGTTGCATGTGGTGTGCATATTTATTCCTGTTACTGTATGTATTTCTTTGACTGAATATAGCACAATTTATGTATCCATTTTACTGATAGATCAGGGAGATGGTTCCAACTTTTGGCTATTACAGATATTGTTGGCATAACATACTTGCTGAAGTCTTTTGGTGAATGTCTAAACATTTCTTCTGCATATATACTTGGGAGATGCTGGTTTATATGATTTGCAAATGTTCAGCTTTAATGGATACTGTCACAGAGTTTTCTAAATGGTCATAACATTTTACACTCCCACCAGTTGTATGTGAAAGTGCCAGTTGCTCTGTATTCTTCCAACACTGGGTATTGCAGATCCCTTTTTAATTCTCTTTTCACAAACTCTCCTGCTATTTTGGGACAGATTTTCAGGTCCCCATTCCACCTTCTAATCCCACACCCCAGGCAACCCTGTCTCAGCAGCACCACTGTACTCATTCATATTTACATTAAAACTAATTCACATTTCTGGTTCAGGTACTACCTTATATGCACTATCAGTAAAGAAATGACATTGCACATAATGCAGTCTTCTTAGACTTCCCATATTTAACTTTTCCTAACTTGGAGCAAGTTGATATTAAGTCATAGACATGCATATACACCTGGTGCTAGTCCTGTGAATGTGCAAATTTTATAACCCTTCTATTTGAAAAATATTGCTGTATTAGATCTTCAAATATAAAGAACCCTTTTAAATGATTAGAAATAAATTGAAGGGAAGGAGATAGCAATATTAGAGACTTAATACTTTACAACAAGAACTATGACTTCAGTGCCATAATATTGGAGCTATCATAGAGTGAAGGATTACAGTTTAATGCAAGTATATGATATCAAGTCCTTCTAAGATCCCTCTAAGATCTGCTTCTTATTAAACTCAGCCAAAGGAGAATTCACTCACATTCTTCTTCCTAAATGTAGTTCCTTTTACTAGAAAAGAGATCACATAAATTCTTATGTATTTAATTTCCTTCTAAAGCATTTCTCAGTGCTAAATTCAACATTTTCCAAAAGCAGAGGATAAATGAGACACTTCAAAGAAAACACTTTAGGTAAGACATTATGTTTTTTTTTCAAATCCACCTTCATGTTCATGTATTATTTTTTACTTAAAGGTTTGAACATGTATTTAATACACATAGAATTATGAGGAGTAAAGTAGAGGATTACAACATGGCTGGTTTGAAATAACTTATGGCTTACAAGACATAAGTAATAAATATTCATAAAGAAAACCTTTATGTGTAACCCCCAACTTTTTTTTATAAAGAGAGAAAAAGATCCTTAGTTTTCTGTCTCTTCTGGATAAAGAACTTTATTGTTCACTTCAACTAAAGCAAAGTACTCTCAAATTATTCTTCCAGAAACAATTTCTCCCTTGATAAAAAGATTTATATCTACCAGTTTGTGTACAATTAGGCTTTTTTAAAAAATCAGGTTTGATTATGCTCCCTTTTGTAAGTAACCAAAGGCCAGAATTTTGTTTCTATATAAAACTAACACACTCTCTCTCTCTCTCTCTCTCTCTCTCTCTCTCTCATTCTCTCTCCTCTCTTCTTTCTGGCTGTGAAGGATAGGAAAAATGGGCAGTGGATTTGAATTCCTTATGTAACTCAACATTCCAATTTGAATGCAAATTATAAATCTTTCACAAGGGGTCAATTTTACCATCTGGAGTGCATGACTATATCCCTTAACTTTAAGCAGTGGTTTTGAGAGCTAAATTTGGGCTTATTTTCCCTTTGCCATTTTCATAACTTTTGTCTTTAGCAAAAGAAAAGTGGATTATTCAACTAATTAGAATTAAACGCCTCTCTTGCAGATACCTATGTCTTTTAGACTCCTAAACCATCATTTGTGGTTTTTAATTGACTCTTCTTAGACTTCATTTAACCACTTATACACAAGTAGTCACTCTGTTCTCCCCTTGAGTCATGCATTTAGGTCCTATTAACACTAATGGAATTGCTATGCATGCACGCTGAGGGAGAATAAGCCCCTTAAACACCTTTTTAATGGAACAGTTTTGTTTCTTTCCATTCCTCTTCATATGCCTCTGTTTGGACTTTCTCTTACCAGAATGTGCGTCCAAATAATGTAGTTCTGATTTCTTTTTCAGCTCTTATACTTCCTTCTTTATTGAACTCCAGTGCTCAAAGTAGGACTTGACTTCCCCTGTTTTATTGATCATTCCTGGAAAAAGCCTCATGACTCAATCATTACTGCCCTCTTAGATTTTCTGGTTTCAGAGTGCAATTCAGATGTTGCTTTCATTCCAGTCCCGTAGTTTCCACCAAGTACATTTAACCCACAGACTATTTTTTATCCTCGTGAAGACTTGACCAGCCAGAAGTCTTTTAATATGATGAAAATTTACCCAGGAGGCTAAAGATTTTTCCACCTTAACATGAAAATAAATAGGCATGTTTTCAGACTCTCCCACTTCATAATGTTTTTATTTGTTTACACTTTAAAGAGGTTTTTGTTTTTTTCATTTTTTGAGTACCTATGACATAAGACTTCAGCAACATGTTTAAATTTGGAACAGGAAAATAAACTGTGCCATAGGAACCATAAATCCACAGGAAATAAAACTACACCTCCAATACATATACTAACAGTCACATTTTTGTTTAGCTCTTAGAAATGTATTATTCTTTATTGTTCTTATAGTAGTTTTATCAATGGACTTTAAAAGCCAGCTTTGTTGCCATTTCTGATTTGCAAAGTGAGGGGGTGGGTAAGACTATTATGGCAGGGCCTAGTGGAGTGCCAGGCATTCAGCAGTCATTTGAATCACATAAAATTGCCATTTGGTGGATCAAAAATAGTTAAAAATGGTTGGAAAATATCAGTTGAAATGTCTGTTAGAAAAATGAATGACCCTTGCCTGTTTGGCTCAATAGATAGAGCGTTGGCCTGCAGACCAAAGGGTCCTGGGTTTGATTTCTGTCAAGGGCACGTACCTTGGTTGCAGGCTGAGCCCTGGCCTAGGCCCTGGTCAGGGCTTGTGCAGGAGGCAACCAATCGATGTGTTTCTCTCACATTGATGTTTCTCTCTGTCCTTCCCTCTCTCTTCCACTCTCCCTAAAAATCAATGAAAAAATATCCTCGAGTGAGGATTAACAAAAAAAAGAAGAATGAATGAATGAAATCTCTTTTGAGCCTAGATTTTAATTTTTATTCTATTTTCAAAAATTAAAAATACAGAGTAATTAGTCTAAGTTAGTAAAAATATACATTATGCATGGATTTTTTCCAATCATTTAATGGAATAAAACTCCTAAACTGAGTACAGCAAACCTGGTGTTGATTAATTGCCTCTCCAAGGGTAAGCTTAAACTTTATATTATAAAAAGATGATATTCCATTGTAACCGGTTTGGCTCAGTGGATAGAGCATCGGCCTACGGACCGAAAGGTCCCAGGTTCAATTCCAGTCAAGGGCATGTACCTTGGTTGCAGGCACATCCCCAGTAGGAGATGTGCAGGAGGCGGCTGATCGATGTTTCTCTCTCAATGTTTCTCTCTCATCAATGTTTCTAACTCTCTATCTCTCTCCCTTCCTCTCTGTAAAAAATCAATAAAATATATATTAAAAAAGATGATATTTCGATATATTTGAACATTTAGAAAATGATTTATATTTAATAGATCTGATGGTTCATGTGAAAAGAATTGAGGATAAACATATGAAAAAATGAAAAACCAAAAGTTTATTAAAAAACATGCAAGAAAGGAACCAAAATCATACTATTCACTGTTCAGTGAATTATTCAGATATCACAATAACATAATGCTGTTGATTTATCCCAAAATATTATCTGAAAATATGAATGTCAATACCAGCAGAAACAGCTCAAAATGCTGGAAGAGACTATATCTGGGAACTGGAAGTAGGGGTATGAGAGGTCGAGGGGGGAAATTGCTGTCTTTTATGAATTGTGGAGCTATGGGGAAAACCCTTGCTGACACACCCCACATCACATGAATTCCAATGTAACTGAAAGAACTGGTGATGGGTTCCTATGCTGTGTATCAGATTCACCGTAATTATTTGTTAATTTGTTAATACTGCAACCCCATATTATACCCAACTGGATTTTTTGGACTCAGTTTATATCATTTGCATTTTAACTATGTACATATGTGAAATTGATAAAAAATAACAATTAATTTAGAAAAACTTGAATTTCATATTAAACTTATCCAAGTTTTATACTTTTAAGGACACAACTCCAAGTTGAAAGGTGAGAGGGTATAGTGAGAGAAGAGGAGAACCCAGCCCCTCCTAGGTCTCTTTAATAAGACTTCCCATATCTTACCTTTCTTTCTCCAATTCCTCATTGTTTCCAACCACCTTCTTCTCAGAGCTTGCTGGCAGGATGAGTTGGGGCACTTTAAGTGATATGGCCAGAATGATGAGGAGAAAAGCACTCAAGTACTTGAGTTTTCCTTCTGTAAATTTCAATGCAACCTCATTATTTTGACATTAATTTTACTTTAATGCAATGAAGTAACTTCCATTACATTGTAGTCTTTATTAGAATAATTAATCAGATCAAATAGTTTGGGATATATTCTGGATCTGTGATGTCTGGAGTCTTTGCATACAAAAGTGAGCATTATGCATGAAATATGGTACTTCATACTTAATCAGAAAAGCTTTTAGCCCTGACTGGTTTGGCTCAGTGGATAGAGCGTCGGCCTGCGGACTGAAGGGTCCCAGGTTTGATTCCGGTCAAGGGCATGTACCTTGATTGCGGGCACATCCCCAGTAGGGGGTGTGCAGGAGGCAACTGATGATGTTTCTCTCTCATCGATGTTTCTAGCTTTCTATCCCTCTCCCTTCCTCTCTGTAAAAAAATCAATAAAATATATTTTTTTTTAAAAAAAGAAAAGCTTTTAGGTTCAGTCTTGGAGTTGAAGGAGAATTGTACTTAAATAATGGCTTTTAACCTTAACCCTTTGATGATCCAAATGAGAAAAGAGCCCAGATAGTGGGATCCAGAGCAGAACCAAAATAATTCAAAAGGAAAAAACAAATTAGGTAATTTTCTAAAAGAGAAACCCTCAATGGATCCATGTCTAAGAGTATCTTTTCTATTGGTCAGAAGTGGCAACCCACCATCCCTGATCTCCTGAGAGTCCTCTGGGGGTGAAAACCTACAGCAGTTCCAGAATAACCCTGCATCCAGTTCCAGATGGAGTTCAAATGTTCTGGCACCTAGCATCTTTCTATTACATATCTGGTCCTTTGAGACCATTGCTCTACTAGCTCGTTCAGAAACCCTTTTCCTATAAGTCTCACAGCATCTTTTGTAACCATTTTCTCAAAGAAAAGCAAAACACAGTGTGATTAGGAGTATGAACACATGAGCTATACCCTGGGTTTAAACCCCAGCTTCTCTCTTATTGGGTGTGTGACCTTAGCAAATTATTCAACTTTTCTGGGTCTCAATTTTCTTACCTGTAAAATGAGAGTAATAATAGTACCTGTTTCTTGGAGTTGCTATAAGCCTTAAATGACTTATCACATGAAACAGAACCAGCACTATGTAAATGCCAGCTATGGTTAAATAGGGTCTCTCAAACACAATCACATACAAAGACACACACACACACACACACACACACACACACACTGCCCCTTTAAACCCAACATAAGAATAATTTCTCTCCTTTAACATACGTTTTTATGGAGAAGAAAAAATGACGGAGGCTTAGACGGACGTGTTGGTCCTTCGTCCCGGAGCAGATAGGGGCGAGCAGCTGAAACGGGTAACAACCAGCCCGATCAAGCTGGGGAGGTTCAGCTGAGAGACAGTCTGCAGCCAGGAAAGACAGAGAACTCCTGAAAAATGCGGATGGTTAGAGATTGAGGCTGAAACTTCCCCCTGGGCGCCAGCGCAGCGGCGAGACCACGCCATCTTGGGAAGCGGTTACCTACCGGCATCCAGAGATCGGCTACTAACCCAGCGGCTACTAACCCGGAGGCGGCGACTTGCGGGCGGCGTGACTGCGGGAGCCCAGAGGAGGCCTGCGCCCCTCCACGGAGGGGCGGACACTCCTGGGCGGCCAGCAGAGGCACAGCGACCACGCCATCTTGGGAAACAGAGCTGCTTGAGACTAGGATCCTGGCCTCAGCACCACCCAGTCTGATCTCAGACGCATACCAGGACCCTGCAGCCACTGGGGACAGAGACCTGTGACCACAGCTACAGACCTGCAGACACGGAAAGTTCGGAGATCCCTGCTGCAGATCCGTGAGTAGCAGAGCCCATCCCCCCTTCCCCCAGGATCGCGGGCAGTGCCAGAGTAACTAACTGATAGACCTACCCCTTGCCGGGGCCTCAGCGCTGCAGAAACTTTGGCCTGAAAGTGCGCGAGCACCTTAGAACTGATCCTATGCGCACTTCGGGCTTCAGAGCCCTGGGCTGGGAGCAAAAACGCGCACAGCACCAGGAACTAATCCTGTGCGCACTGCTGGCATCAGAGCCCTGGGCTGGGAGCAAAAACGCGCACAGCACCAGGAACTAATCCTGTGCACTGCTGGCATCAGAGCCCTGGGCTGGGAGCAAAAACGCGCACAGCACCAGGAACTAATCCTGTGCGCACTGCTGGCATCAGAGCCCTGGGCTGGGAGCAAAAACGCGCACAGCACCAGGAACTAATCCTGTGCGCACTGCTGGCATCAGAGCCCTGGGCTGGGAGCAAAAACGCGCACAGCACCAGGAACTAATCCTGTGCGCACTGCTGGCATCAGAGCCCTGGGCTGGGAGCAATCGCGCGAACGGGAGTTTGTCCGCCTAGCACAGGCCCAGAAACCCCGTTTCTCAGGGCAGGAGGCAGCACCAAGCACCAGTGACTTGACTGTGTTTCTTATCACCTGCGCCTGAGATCCTGATTTCCTGTGCATTCATAATAAGAGCCAGTGAATCCAATTCCTGGTGCAAGGGCACACAGGGACCCTGATTCTCAAGGTGAGGTTGCGCGAAGCAACAGAGACTCTGATACTGAACTCTTGGGGAACTCTGACTCCTGGCGCAAGCTAGGGGGCTCTGCTCTGGTGCTAAACACGCGTCAGGGGGGCCTCTATTTCAGCACAGTGCAGGCAGGGTCCCTAATTCTAAGGGCACGCGCGAGGCCACATTGAGTGTTGGCAACACTGACACAGAGCGAGCCTGGTTCCCACCAACCAACAACAACCACACATCTTAGTGTCAGAGCTCTTCAGTGACACTAGGGTGGTGGGAGCCTCCCACTGCGCACGGCCCAGGCCCACGCAACTCAACCTTTGAACCATCAGGAGATAATCAGAATGAAGAGACGACACAATACCCAGAGGAAAGACAATGAAGAATCACCAAGAAAGGAAATTAATGAAGCTGAAGCGTGCAACATGACAGAAAAAGAATTCAGAATGATGGTTGTACAATTCATTCACCGGATGGATGAGAAAATCAACAACCTATGCAAGAATCAGGAAGAAATGAAAAGTGATATAGCTACAATCAAAAACACCATGGAAAGTTTCAACAGCAGACTAGAAGAAGCAGAAGACCGAATTAGTGAGTTAGAAGATAAGGCAGAGAAACAAGCTCAATCTGAACAGCAACTGGAGAAAAGAATTAAAAAACAGGAGGAGAGCCTAAGGGAGCTTCAGGACAACATGAAACGAAGTAACATACGCATAATAGGGCTGCAAGAAGGACAAGAAGAGCAGCAAGGATTAGAAAATCTATTTGAAGAAATAATGACAGAAAACTTCCCAGATATGGGGAAGAAAAAAGTTACACAAATACAGAGAGTCCCAGGCAAGATGAACCCCAAAAGACCGACACCAAGACACGTCATAATAACGATGGCAAATGTACAAGACAAAGAGAGAATCTTAAAGGCTGCAAGAGAGAAACAGAGAGTTACCTACAAAGGGTCCCCCATCAGATTATCAAACGATTTCTCAACAGAAACACATCAGGACAGAAAAGAATGGACGGAAATCTACAAAGTGATGCAAAGCAAAGGACTGAATCCAAGAATACTCTATCCAGCAAGGCTATCATTCAAAATTGAAGGGGAAATAAGAAGCTTCACAGACAAAAAAAGGCTAAGGGAGTTCATCACCACCAAGCCAGCAATGCAAGAAATGCTAAAGGGACTGGTGTAAAAAGAAGAAATAAAAAGCCCAGAAAGAAAGCAGCCACAAAAAAATAGAAATGGCTACAAACAAGTACCTTTCAATAATAACTTTAAATGTAAATGGACTAAATGGTCCAATCAAAAGATATCGAGTGGCTGAATGGATAAAAAAACATGACCCATACATTTGCTGTCTACAAGAGACCCACCTCATTAGAAGGGACTCACACAGACTGAAAGTGAAGGGATGGAAAAATATCTTTCAGGCAAATGGAAATGAAAAAAAAGCTGGGGTAGCAATACTTATATCCGACAAAATAGACCTCAAAGTGAAGGCCATAACCAGAGATAAGGAAGGCCACTTCATAATACTAAAGGGATCAATACAACAAGAGGATATAACCCTGATAAACATATATGCACCCAATGCAGGAGCACCCACATACATAAGAAAACTCCTGGAAGGTATCAGGGGAGAGATCGACAACAATACAATCATAGTAGGGGACTTTAATACACCACTAACATCACTGGATAAATCCGCTAGACAAAAACTCAGCAAAGAAACAGCAATCCTAAATGACTCACTAGATCAGATGGACTTAATTGACATCTTCAGAACACTTCACCCCACAGCTGCGGAATATACATTCCTCTCAGGTGCTCATGGGACATATTCAAAAATAGACCACATATTGGGTCACAAGCAAAGTCTCCACAAATTCAAGAAGATTGAAATCATAAAAAGCATCTTCTCAGACCACGATGGCATAATGTTAGAAATAAACCACAATAAAAACAACCCAAAATACTCAAACACTTGGAAGCTGAATAGCATGTTATTAAATATTGATTGGGTTACCGATGACATCAAAGAAGAAATTAAAAACATCCTGGACACTAATGACAATGAAAACACAACAATCCAAAACCTATGGGACACAATGAAAGCAGTCCTGAGAGGGAAGTTTATAGCTCTACAGGCCTACCTCAAAAAACAAGAAAAAATGGTAGTTAATCATCTAACTCTAAAACTCAAAGAATTAGAAAGAGAGCAACAAGAAAAGCCCAGAGTGAGCAGAAGGAAGGAGATAATAAAGATTAGAGCAGAAATCAATGAAATAGAGACCAAAAAAACAATACAGAAAATCAATGAAATCAAGAGCTGGTTCTTTGAAAGGATAAACAAGATTGACAAACCCCTAGCCAGGCTCACCAAGAAGCAAAGAGAGAGGTCCCAAATAAACCAAATCAGAAATGATAGAGGCGAAATAACAACAGACCCCAAAGAAATACAAATGATTGTTAAACAATACTACGGACAACTCTACTCCAACAAACTAGACAACCTGGAGGAAATGGACAAATTCCTAGAAAAATACAACATTCCAAAACTCAATCAGGAAGAATCTAAAAATCTCAATAGGCCAATAACGATGGAAGAAATTGAAGCAGTCATCAAAAAGCTTCCAGCAAACAAAAGCCCAGGACCAGACGGCTTCTCAGGGGAGTTTTACCAAACTTTTAAGGAAGAACTGAAACCTATCCTCCTCAGATTACTACAAAAAGTCCAAGAGGATGGAACACTTCCAAACACATTTTATGAAGCTAGCATCACCCTAATACCAAAACCAGGTAAAGACAACACAATGAAAGAGAATTACAGGCCAATATCCCTCATGAACATAGATGCCAAAATCCTCAACAAAATCTTAGCAAATCGGATCCAGCAGTACATCAGAAGGATCATACACCATGACCAAGTAGGATTTATCCCAGGGATGCAAGGATGGTACAACATCCGTAAATCAATAAACGTGATACATCACATAAACAAATTGAAAGAAAAAAACCACATGGTCATATCAATTGATGCAGAAAAAGCATTTGACAAAATCCAACACCCATTTTTGATAAAAACTCTCAGCAAGGTGGGAATAGAAGGATCATACCTCAACATAATAAAAGCCATATATGACAGGCCCACAGCCAACATCATACTCAATGGACAAAAACTAACACCATTTCCCCTAAGAACAGGAACAAGACAGGGATGTCCACTCTCTCCACTCCTGTTCAACATAGTCCTGGAAGTATTAGCCATTGCAATTAGACAAGAAGAAGAAATAAAAGGCATCCAAATTGGAAAAGAGGAAGTAAAACTGTCCTTATTTGCAGATGACATGATATTATACATACAGAACCCTAGAGACTCCATCAAAAAACTACTAGACTTAATACATGAATTTGGCAATGTAGCAGGATACAAAATTAACCCCAAGAAATCCGAGGCATTTCTATATACCAATAGTGAACTTTCAGAAAGAGAGATTATAAAAACAATCCCATTTACCATCGCACCCCAAAAATTAAGATACCTAGGAATAAACTTAACTAAAGAGGTAAAAGACCTCTACTCAGAAAACTATAGGACGTTGAAAAAAGAGATAGAGGAAGACATAAACAGATGGAAGAACATACCATGTTCTTGGATTGGTAGAATCAACATCATTAAAATGTCCATATTACCCAAAGCAATCTATACATTCAACGCACTTCCCATTAAAATACCAATGGCCTTCTTCAAGGATCTAGAACGAACTCTCCAAAAATTCATCTGGAATAAAAAAAGACCCCGAATAGCTGCAGCGATCCTGAGAAAAAACAAAGTAGGTGGGATCTCAATGCCAGATATCAAGCTGTATTACAAAGCCACTGTTCTCAAAACTGCCTGGTACTGGCACAAGAACAGACATATAGATCAGTGGAATAGAATAGAGAGTCCAGAAATTAGCCCGAACCAATATGCTCAATTAATTTTTGACAAAGGAGGCATGAACATACAATGGAGCCAAGATAGTCTCTTCAATAAATGGTGTTGGGAAAATTGGACAGATATATGCAAGAAAATGAAACTAGACCACCAACTTACACCATACACAAGAATAAACTCAAAATGGATAAAGGACTTAAATGTACGACAGGAAACCATAAAAATTCTAGAAGAATACAAAGGCAGCAAAATCTCAGACATATGCCAAAACAATTTCTTCACTGATACAGCTCCTAGGGCAGTTGAAACTAAAGAGAAACTGAACAAATGGGACTACATCAAAATAAAAAGCTTCTGCACAGCAAAAGAAACCATCAACAAAACAACAAGAAAACCCACCTCGTGGGAAAACATATTTGCCAACGTCATATCTGATAAGGGCTTAATCTCCAAAATTTATAGGGAACTCATACAACTTAACAAAAAGAAGATAAACAATCCAATCAAAAAATGGGCCAAGGATCTAAATAGACACCTTTCAAAAGAGGACATTCAGAAAGCCAAGAGACATATGAAAACATGCTCAAAGTCACTAATCATCCGAGAGATGCAAATCAAAACAACAATGAGGTACCATCTCACACCTGTCAGAATGGCCATCATCAACAAATCAACAAACGACAAGTGCTGGAGAGGATGTGGAGAAAAAGGAACACTTGTGCACTGCTGGTGGGAATGCAGACTGGTGCAGCCACTATGGAAGGCAGTATGGAGGTTCCTCAAAAAATTGGAAATGGAACTCCCATTTGACCCTGTGATCCCACTCCTAGGAATATATCCCAAGAAACCAGAAACACCAATCAGAAAGGATATATGCACCCCGATGTTCATAGCAGCACAATTCACCATAGCCAAGATCTGGAAACAGCCTAAGTGCCCATCAGTAGATGAATGGATTAGAAAGCTGTGGTACATCTACACGATGGAATACTATGCTGCTGTAAAAAAGAAGGAATTCTTACCATTTGCAACAGCATGGATGGAACTGGAGAGCATTATGCTAAGTGAAATAAGCCAGTCAATGAAGGAAAAATACCACATGATCTCACTCATTCATGGATAATAAAGACCATTACAAACTTTTGAACAATAATAGATACAGAGGCAGAGCTGCCTCAAACTGATTGTCAAACTGCAGTGGGAAGGCCAGGGAGGGTTGGGGGGGGGGGGAGGGAGGGGATTAAGAGATCAACCGAAGGACTGGTAATCACCCATATAACCATAACTAATGGACATAAGACACTGGGGGGTAAGGGAGGGCAGGGGTCTGTCAAGGGCGGGGGGGAAAAAAGGACACTTATGTAATACACTTTGTAATACTTTTAGCGAAAAAAAAAAAAAAAAAAAAGAATGACATGATTTTCATCTTAAAAAAAAAAAACATACGTTTTTATTAACTTTTTTAGCGAGAGGGAGGCATCAATGTGAGAAGCATTGATTAGTTGCCTCCTGCACACACTCGGGTTGGGGATCAAACCTGAAACATGGGCGTAAGCCCTGACTGGGACTCGAACTAGCAACCTTTCACTTGGGATGACACTCAACCAACTGAGACACACTGGCCTGGGCCTAAGAATTGTTTCTAAATAGTCCTTGGATGAAATAATGAACTGGTCCTATAACTTTTCCAGAATTTTCTTGGTGACTCAATTATTCTCTGTCCCAAACAGAGAATAGGTTACATTTGAGTTACATTTGAGTAATTTAACAGGTTACATTTGAGTAATTTAAAAATCCAGTAGTAAGAAATCATCAAAGTTTCCCATTTTTATTTAACACAGAGATTTTTCTCTACCCCCGCTTGAAACCCTTGAGACCTGGATGGCTTTGTGGGAGGGAATGTGAAGGTCGGCTTCTGTTCTCCACCCTACCTTTACCCACTTCTCTCCCTTCTCTTGTGGAAGGACTGGTTTCTCATACCACAGCCACCCCAAAGGAATCTTCTCCCCTAGCTTCTCTGACCTCCATCATGCAGCATGTTCTGACAGGAAGACCCAGCACCTTCCCGGGCACAAGTGGTGACTGGACATGTGCTGTTTTAGTCTCAGCCTTTGGAACCTCAGCACAAACTGTGACTGGAAGTGTCCTATCTTATACTGTGTCGCACTTGTTTCTACAACCGCTCACCTCCAAGCCACTCCCCACATTCCCTGAGGTCTTTAAGTGCTCGATCAGTCTTCTACGTCTTGATGCCTCACCCAGTGGAGAGATTCAATTTTTGTGAATTTATTTATACATGCCTGTGGAGCAAGGATGGAAGTAGTGAAAAGATAACTATTTGCCCTAGCTGGTTTGGCTCAGTGGATAGAGCGTCGGCCTGTGGACTGAAGGGTCCCAGGTTCAATTCCAGTCAAGGGCACATGCCCAGGTTGCGGGCTCGATCCCCAGTTGGGAGCGTGCAATAGGCAGCCAATCAATGATTCTCTCTCATTACTGATGTTTCTACCTCTCTCTCCCTCTCCCTTCCTCTCTGAAATCAATTAAAAAATACTTTTAAGAAAGAAAAGATAACTATTTAAGCAATGCCTGCAGTTCCATGGCCATTTCTCTCAGTGAATTCATAAGATGGAGTGGAATCTGCTATTTCCTAGGACATATTCTGTTCCTGACACTTTCTCATACTATGAGCATCTCACCTTTTTGAGCATGGAGTCTATTATTTAAAGAGATATGTTTTTCATGCAATAGCCCCTAAATGCAAGCCAACTATTGGCTGTAGTTCTTGAAGAAAAACAGATATTTTCTAAAGATGGAGGGAAAACTGAAAAATTATGTGTTAAGGAGGAGAGAGAACAGGAGTAGGGTGATAACTCATCCTGGTTTGCTCAAGACCAACCTGGTTTCAGACTAAAATTTTCACATCCTGGGAAGCCCCACAGTCCCAGGCAAACTGGAATGGTTGATCATCCCATCAGTAGAGTCTAAGTTCTTGAGTGTGAAAGTATATCCGAGCATTCTCCACACCTCCAAGTCTCCTCCTCTACATCACTGCTCCCAGTTCTCCTCCTGCCATTTTCCTTGCCTTTGCCTAGGCCCTAGGGTAAGTAAGAGAAAGAAACAAGTCTTAGTTGAGTCTTGACTTAAACTAAAGGACTAGAAAGCTGGGTAACTAATATTTTGCACAAAGTTGTTTTTTTAAGGAACTTTTAGAATCTTTCACTGTGTGTTTCTCAGACTCTTTATTCTATGAGGAGGAAAGAGAAATGAACCACATATAGAAAAGTGGTCTGCCCTTAGCCACATAATAATTATAGGGAATGTTTACAGTTTCCTGTTTGTGGCCTGGCCTACTGAGCCATTTTGTCTTGTAAGCTACTTAACCCTGTCTGGGCCTTAGTTTTATTTTGTTTGTTTTGTAACCTTTAACCTTTTGTTAAAGAGATCTTCTATTCCCTAGCTAATTCACTGAATGATGGTGAGGATCAAATAAGGAAAATAAGATAATTCATGTGAAAAATCCCTACTCAGACCTCTTTTCTCCAACTTTCCAGGCTATTCACACTGCCAGCTCACTATGGCCTATCATTATGCTTATTTTCTATATCCCAAACATTAACATTTACTTGTCTGAGATTCCTTAGCATCAGTTTCATGGTGCATGTCAAAAGAAAACCAAGTAATATAAAAAGAAAGCAAACCCTTGGCTAATGGGAAAAGGTAAATAAGTCTCACTGTCCTTCTACAATTTTTTTCTGGTCCAGAAGAGTAGTATCTAATGATGGGAATATAATATCAAGTAGGAGGTAGTGGCAAAAAAAAAATCAATGGAAGAACTATTTGAGGATAGAGAGAATTTTTGGAGAATTTCCCAAGATGGCACCGTCAACCATCACAGGTTGAACCAACTCCTAGTTAACATCCTGAGGTGATACAAGGAGGGTTCAGAGCTAGAAACCCAACTGATCGATCCTAATAGTCAAGTTCAGAAGATCAGGTGAGTTTTGTTCTACTTCTAGCAAGTTTATATACTAGCATGAGAGTTTCTAAAACTATGGCCATTTCTAGAGACAAATATAGCCCAAATCAGAAGAACAAAAGTAAATAACAAATTCTGAAATTAGAAATATGGATTTGAAATTTTCACTTGAAAGGCTAAACTGCAGCCAGGTTGGAAAAATTAGTGCGTAATATAGGGTGTCCTCCCCAAAATGTATACACACACTTTGAATAATTATAAAGTCAGTGCTTATCAAAATACATTTCATTTTCAAAACTGAGCTATCAGCTGTTAAATGTGTATATATTTTTGGGGAGGGAAGGGGGATACCCTGTATTGATGTCAGCAAGGACTAATTAATGAAAATGACTAAAGTGTGGGTCTACTTTAAAGTGTGGATACACTGGCTGGTTATTCCTTGCTTACCTTACAGATCCATTCTGAATGGGAAGGACTGGCAGGAAATCAAAGAGAGCTGGAGGAGGGAGAAATTGGGGGATACATTCCACTTCCCTTCCTACCCAACTCCCTCTTCTTCTCCAGTTTGACTGCATTATTCTGTATGAGGCCACCGCTCCTATTGAGTGGTCCTTGTGCCATGGCTACAGCTCTCATCAGCTTCCAGTAAAGTAACTTCCTCTACTTGGCCCTCAGGCCTCAGGGTTGTAACAGCTAGTCCCAGGGTAGTCACCATTCCTTGTGGCTTCTCTTGACTATACTATATTAGTCTGCTTGGGTGCCATAATAATATTCCACAAACTGAGTGGCTTAAACAACAGAAATTTATTTTCTCACAATTCTGGAGGCTGGAAGTCCAAGACCAAGATCCAGTAGGGTTTGGTTTCTGGTGAGGGCTCTCCCCTTGAGCTTCAGAGGGCCACCATCTTGATGTATGCTCATATGACCTCTTCTTTGCTTGGGGGCGGGGGGGGGCGGGTGGGAAGGGGAATGAAAGAGTTCTCTGGTGTCTCTAATAAGGACACTAACCCTATAGGATCAAGGCCTCACCCTTATGGTCTCATTTAACCTTAATTACCTCCTTATAGCCTCTATCTGTAAATACACTCACACTGGAGATTAGAGCTTCAACATATGGACTAGCGGGTGAGGGGAGAGAGGGAGCGTGAGGCACAAACATTCCATCTATAACACATGCCCATGCTTCTGTAAATAATCTCTCCATTAAACGCCCTTTAATTCACACCTTTGAATGTGTTATCCACTTCCTGCCAGGGCATTGACTGATACATGTACAAATGATCATATGGTCAATTGAGGCGACCTCTGGATTATACAAGTTAGAGCAAAGAAAAAGAACCCTTTTTCTGAAATTTTCATATAATTAAAGTACATTAATTCTTATTTCTTCTCAGTGTAGACAGTGCAAAAATCAATTCTTTTCAGAACAGTTGCTTCATTTTCCCCAGCTTTTTTACACAGTCTCTTTAAAATATCTTAATTATAATATTAAATTTTTAACTACCCTCCAACAGATTATTTTCACCTCTTGTGGGAATTTTAAAAGATTTTATTTTGATAAAATGCCAAAAAAGAACTTACATTAAAAATTTTAGCTAAAATGCATATGAAGACATCTGGCTTTCTAGTTTCCAAAAACACACCAAAGACGGGACATTGGAGTTGCTGAAGAAACTAAATAAAAACCCTAGGACCTGAAAAACAAAAAAAAATCATTATAATGGAAGACTGAAGACCATTAGACAATAAATTTAATGTTGAGGAAAAGCAGCTATAATTCAACTCTACTTAATAATATGTTTTTACTTTTATAAAGCTGTTTGAGGTTAGAAAAATATTTTAACAAAAACAAAATTCATAGAAAAAGAGATCAAACTTGTAGTTATCAGAGTCAGAGGATGGGGGAAGTGGAACTGGAGGAAGGTGGTTGAAAAGTACAAACTTCCAGTTATAAGATAAATAACCATGTAATGTACAGTATGATGACTATCGCTAACACTGCTGTAGGATATATAGGAAAGTTAAGAGAGTAAATTCTAACAGTTTTCATCACAAGGAGAAAATGTTTCTATTTTTATTTTTATTTTCACTTTTCTTTTTATTATATGAGTATGACTGTTAGCTGGACCTATCCTGGTAATCATTTCACAATATCCTATATAATAAAGAGCTAATATGCTAATTAGACTGAACAGCAGAACAACCTTCAGGACGAACCTCCGGCTGCAAGGGGCTAAGGCAGCCACTGCAGTGAGGGATGAGCCCCTTGCACAAATTTTGTGCATTGGGTCTCTAGTATGTAAATAAAATCAGCATGCTGTATGCCTTAAATTTAAACAGTGATATATGTCAATTATTTCTCAATAAAACTGGGGGGGATGTTTTATATATATGGAAGCTTGCTAATTGCTTCTCAAGTGCAATTCTCCTCTTTTACCTTGGAAATAGAACTAGAAATCTGGATTTTAGCGGAGCATGTAGTCACTAAGCTAGCAGGCTGCATTTCCCAGCCTCCTTTGCAGTCAGGTATAAACATGTAACTTAGTTTTGGTAGATAAGTTGTAAGGTAAGTGTGGAACTATAGAAAGTCTCCTTAGATGAGGCTGGAGTGTCCTTCTTTCCTTTCTGTTCGCTGGAATGCAGGCAGGATTCCTGGCCCTTGGACCAGCTGTCTTAGACACTGCGCAGCATGCTAGGATGGCAGAGCAGCCACATAGAAGCAGCCTGGGTCATTGATGACCTGGAGTTCTCATACCAGCCCTGGGCCACCTAACTCCAGGCTCTGTTCATGTGAGGGAAAAATACATTTTTATCCTGCTTAAATCACTGTCCATTGTATTTTTTAAATTATATGAAACTAATCATAATCCTAAATTATTATTAATTGCAAACTAAATTATAAATTATATGAAGGCAGACCATGTCTTTCTTTGCTGCCAGGTCTTCACAGGGCCTGGCACACAAAAAACATTTTTTGAATGAGTGAATGAGTCATGATGAAAAGATCCTGTATAATAAAATAAATGGCTCCACTTCAAAATGGAGCGGGAGCTGCCATTCCAGGCCTTGTATGGCTTATGCCTCAAAACTATGGAATATTGAAACAGGGCAAAATAACCTTGGACTAGGCCTAAAGCATGTCTATGTCCCAAAGAACTCGTTGCAAAGACAATAGAAAAACATATTATTACCAGACTACTGGATAATAAACTGTAAATTTAAAAATATTTTTCAGAATTAGCATCACTCTTAATTTACCTGCATAAATAGAAACATCTTCCTTCTATTGATGTAATTGTTCCCTTCCCTTTCTCATAAATACCCTTTGCCTTTGTCTCCTAATCAGAACGTTATTTAGGCTTTTGCCTTGATCATTGCTTCCCAGATAGCTATTCTTTTTTATCTCAAATAAATTCTCATTGCCTCTCACTTTGAATGGCTTTTCACTTTTAGGTTAACAAGCCTCTTTTTAAAAAAAAAAAAAGCAAAGCATTATCGATTGTGTAATGTTTCCCTAAAAGAAGAAGCAGAGCATTGTGGGTAAATGTCTGGGCTCTGGAACCACTGTGCCCAGGTCCAGTCCCTGCTCTGAGACTTACCAGCTGTGGATTGGGAAAGTTCACTTGTCTCTGTAATACGTAAAATAGAGAAAATATTAACACCTGCCTTATAGAGCTTTTATGAGAAATAAGTTAATACATCTTAAAAACTTAAAATAATTAGTCATTAGCAAGCATGCAACAATTAATAACTAATAGTAAGTATGTATATAGTTGATCCTCATTATTCCTGGATTCCATATTTCCAGTGTCACCTGCTCATTAAAATTCATGTGTAACCCTAATATCAGTACCTACAGTCTTCCACAGTTACTCGCAGACAAGCAGAGTGGAGGAAATTTTAAGTCTCCTGATGCACACATTCTCTCCTGAGTTGAACAAAGTGAAGTTATGACTTACTGTTTTGGCTCTCAAGCCATAAATAACGGTCCTTTTCTCAGCTTACTTAATTTTTCACATTTTTTGCTTTTTGTTGGTTATCTTGCTGTTTAAAATGATCCCGAAGCATAATGACTAAGTACTGTCTAGTGTTCCTAAGCACAGCAGGTTGTTATGTGCCTTACAGAGAAAATACATGTATTATCAGATAAGCTTTACTGAGACATGAATTATAGTGATGTTGGCCCTAAATTCAATGGCAATGAATCAATGATATAGTAAAGTGTCTTCAAACAGAAACACATAATGCAAGGTTATGTTTTAATCAGTTGATGAAAATGTTGTTACCAGAGGCTCATAAGAACCTAACCCTATATTTCAGTATTCACTAATTTCAGTGTTTGTGGCAACTTTATAAAACATAAATAATGAGAATTGGCACGGAGCGCGCGCGCGCGCGCGTGTGTGTGTATACATGTACATAAAACAGTAAGAATTTTTTAAAATAAATTTATGGCTGCCTTCAAGTTATATATTTTATGCCATGAGTTTTAAGAAGAGGATAGTGTAATCCTTTCTGTGCTGAGAAAATTTTCTAGATACTCTAATCTAGATGGTCATAGAGGACTAATACACAGAAGATGAAACTGCAAAAGCCAAAGTGGATTTCTAGTGAAAATAAAGATCAACAGGTAATTGATCCAGAGGAATGGCTGGTGGACTGAAGTGATAACCAGGAATTTCTGGATGAAAGCGAGGTGTGTGTGTGTGTGTGTGTGTGTGTGTGTGTTGTTTCAAACTTCTATCAAGTTACTAACCAACAGAAGACTCCTGTGAAGTACATTAATGACACAGTGTCTGTATCTAACACTGTAGTAAATTAGTCAAGTGCCGGAATTGGCAGTGTGGACTGAAGGCAGGATGAGTGGAGGTGATCCCTGGGAAGAGAAGGCAGAGCAGGACTGTGAACTCAGACTTGCTGTTATAATTATAAGTCAAATAAACTCTTAACAAATTCAGGAGCTTATTCCTCAAAAATGAAGAATGGATGTTGTTGCTCACCATCATTAGCTTTGGAATCAGCAGACCCAGGTTTGAACCCCAGCTCCACAATTTCCTAACTTAGGAGTCTCAGGCAAGCCACTCAATCTTAGTTTCCTTATCAGCAAAACGAGGAACTACTACCTACCTCAAAATATTGTCTATGTATTTATTAATCCTCACCAGAGGATATTTTTCCATTGATTTTTTTTTTTAGAGAGAGTGGAAGGGAGGGGAGAGAGAAACATTGATGTGGTTGTGTCCTGCATGTGCCCCAACCGGGGCCTGCAACGGAGCTATGTGTTCTTTGACCGGAATCAACCCGGGCTAATGCTCTATCCACTAAGCCAAAACAGGTAGGGCTCAAAATATTGTCTAGGTACTTAAAGGATGTAATCTGTGTAGAACAAATAAGCCCACAGTACATCCTCAGTAATGTAACAGCCTATATATATATATATATATATATATATATATATATACTCCCTGGCTTCATCTTTCGCTTCAATAAAAGAAAAACTCTTAGCTAACATGTAAATCAAGATATGGTTATTTCAGCAAATATTTTAATATATGTTGAAAATAACTAAGTTTTTGGTGAATTTCATTTCAATTACAAAAATCAGAGTAATATTCAATCCTTGGGCCTGAATATTACAATCATAGGAATGTGGTAAGGAAAATGAAAATAACTCATTTTAAAAGTTTCTAATTATAGGCATTTGGAAACCAGCTCAGAACACCTTCTTCTCGAGAACTTTGGCTGAGGAGAGCATAATTTTTTCACTGAGGCCAACGGTGATAGTTTGAGTTTAGAAATCTAAAGCAGAATGGATTGACACATTCATTTATTCATTCATCCCTCTAGTTATCACTTGTTGAGCATTTACCATGAGCAAGATCCTGTCCTCTGCGCTGGGGATTTAGCTATGAAAAACACAGACCTGAGCCCTGCCTGTGGTCTTGAGGGAGGGGGAGGGAGAGAAAAGCATAAAACAATTACACAAACAACTGTACAATTATGACGGTGATACACCCCAGGAAGTGTTGTTCACACCCAGACACATGTGCTCCACTCTCAGCATTGTTGCAAAGAAAGTAGTCCAGGAACTAACAGGTAATTCCTTCATAATAAGGAAGGAAATACTTATCCTCTGCAACACTTGCACAAATTCTGTCTCCTCTGTCACTTGCCTCACTCCTTGGAGAGACAAACCTCACAACCCTTAGCCTGAGGCCACCTCAGTACCTTTGCTCTACTTGGTCTCCATTTCCCACCTCCTGGGTTCTTCCCCACCCCCACTTTCACCCGCAGGATCCCAAAATTCTCCTTGAAGGTGGGAGAGTAAAATGAAAAAAGTAGCACACTCTTTAGCAGTTGAGAAGGGAAAGGCCAGAATAATTCTATGATGCAATTTTTTATTTCTGTACAGAAGGAAAGATTTAATGGAAGTGTTCAATCGGAAGACTTAACCAGTCTGGTGAAATGGAAAAAGATCCCTGGGAAAGTAACATTTAAGTTGAGACTGGAAAGAGAAGGGGTTAGCCGAGGGAGGAAAGAAAACCAGACACTGTGAATGACAGAGAAGGAGTGTGGTGTTGGGGGAACAAAGAGAAAGCCAACGTGGTCAGCTCAGAGAAAGGAGAGAGATTTGGGAGATGAGATTTGGGGATATGCAGGGAGCGGCCAGGTCATACAGGGTTTTTATCCACCAAACAACAGGAGGCCACTCAAGAGCACTTATTTTGTATTTATGAATGTAAATATCCTTTATATTTTTCAGATCAAATGTTATTAGTATTTTTGATAAGGCTATTTTTTTAAATCCTCACCCAAGGATATTTTTGTCCATTGATTTGTAGAGAGAGTGGAAAGGAGGGAGCGGGAGAGGGAGACAAATCAATGCAAGAGAGACACATCCATTGGTTGCCTCCTTCACACACCCTGACCCCAGGAGTTGAACCCAAGACCCTTCAGTGTGCAGGCTGAGGCTCTACCACTGAGCCACACCAGCCAGGGTGGTAATACTATTTTTTTAAAGCCAAGATCTATGATCTTGTAATCTGAACCTCTCTTATCCACTGACATAACATTTGCCTTTTTTTTTTTTATTTTGGAATGAGAATGATCTGTATCCATTCATTTTTCAAAGTTCACTTTTCTTTAAGGGAAAAAACCACATAGGAAAAATGAACGTATCATACACCGATGCACAAACTTATCCCAGCTAAGGGTGTTCCAGGAAATATAGCGTAATTATAGCTCAAAATATAACTCTCCTTGACTATATTGTGAAACTCAAATTGGACTTGTGACACAGGTTAGTTTTTAAACATTCAAATACACACATTTTTATCTTCCTCTACGCTTGTAGCAAAGTTTCTTGTAATTCTCGTAAAAAATCTTGTAACAAAGATTCCTTCTCTCTGTGTTCACAGTGAATGGTTGTGTTCGGCAGGAAAGAACCCAGTCTCTCATACCATTCTTTTCCTAAACACCTGGTTGTTCAGTTTTAACAAGGTGACTGGTTTCCACCATAACTCAGCTATTTTTCCACTTGGCTGGGTCCCCCAGGACCTTAAAGTAAAAATCTATGTAACATTAGCTTTCCTACTAAACTCCATGTGGGGTTTTCCCCCCACACCATGCCACTAATTCCTGAGTAATTCTGTAGATAATGCAAACGGGGATTCCTTCCTCTGCTCTTTTACACTGCTATCAGGTAGTCCAAGAGGCAATATTATTCAGATCTTTTCGGCCCCATGTTCTATCTCAACCTGATGTCTGAGCACAGGTAGAACTTTTGCGTCTGCTACTAGTTCCTTCCCAGGTTTATTGTGCATTTGAGGTAACCATAAAGCGAAAGGCCTTTCCAAGTTCCTTTGTATGTAAGATCAGAATAATGGTTGCCATTTACCTTTCAGACCAAAGTCCTGTCTAAACATAACTAACAACGAGGACGTCGCTCCACACTTGCAGCGGTCCCCCTCCCCTCCAAAGGCTGCAGAAATGCCGGGGAAGAGTGATCTCCATGGCGAACCACTGGGTTCCCTATTTTATGGGCAGCAGTAAAGAGTTCACTTCGTCCTCAATGAAATCATTCCTACTCTGAGAGCAGATGGATCATAAACACCAGGTAAATAATTAATGGCTTTAGCCATTCTTAATTAAACGGAGAACTTAGAAGCTAACCACAAAGTCTTCTCCCTCCCTGGCCACAGAGGGAACAGTGGTATATACTTTCAGGTTTGAAAGTAAAGCATTGTCCTTAGACCCAGGTAAAAGGACCCTTGTCCTGAGCCCCATGCCGTTGAGCGCCCACTCTGATCCCCTCCAGCCCTCCTCTTCCTGCGTTGCAAGCCGAGGGGATGTGCCCTCTCAGAGCCGGAGCCTTCCCTTCTGGACCCCTTTCTGATTCTAGGACCACCGGACTCCTTGCCCAGTAATCCTCAACCTGCTGCCTAAGCGTGAGCAAGGGACAGCTGTCTGCAAGGGCGTGTGGATGGAGCGTGGATAGGTGAGTTGGGCTGTCCACACATAAGCGCATGAAGCCCCTTGCACTGTGGGGCAGAGCCACCGAAGGGAGAGAACCGGCTCCCTTCGCATCTCCAAGCTCTGGGAGAAAAGGCCAGGTTAAAAGAAAGAGCGTCTCCTTTTACTTACCCGTTTGTAAACTTGATGTATAACGAAACTATGTAGCTATAGGATGTGGGGGCCTCTCCATATATTCTTGCCCCCAAACCTCACAAATGTGAGGGATGGGCCTTAGAAGAACGTGTACAGTTCAGAGAAACCACTGACTAATGACAAATTGGGAAACTTTACATTCTTTTCTAAACATAAATCACGAGGCTTATCATACAAAAGATGTGAGGGAGGGAAGGGGAGTAAAGCTCCCCCACTCAGATCAAACAGTAGCTTCAATCTCTTAAGTTGTGCTCTTTGTTCCTAAAGCATGGGGAGCCAGCTAGGACATTCTTCTCCGCCGCAAGCATTCCATCTGCACGGCACTGGCTCCCAGGCCGCCAGCTGCTCCTCACTCCCCTGTTGTAAGAATGCAGCTGAGGTTGAAAACTTGTCACCAAGTTGGAACCAATATCCACCTGTCCCTCTTGTCAGTCCTTTCTGTGAAGTCTCCCTGGGATTTAAAACCTAAAGCCATAAAAATGGGATTGGCCTTGACTCTTTCTACAACAGCTATACACCATGCGCGCATCATATGACGGCGTTCCTTTAAAATTGGGATATTTAAATAAAATAACAGCTGTGCAGCGCTATGAACAGCCATTGCACATATTCTTAGGAATTGTTTCCTTATGCAATTCATTGGGTGTAGATTTTATCTTTCAAGTATTTCTCCCCCCACAAAAGAAAAAAAATGATAAAAAGAATGAGATGTTCCCAGATATAATTTATACAAACAGCATATCAGTAAATTAAGTCCACTTCTCATAAATAAAAAGTATGTATCATTATACAAAAGAAAAAAAGTATGTATCATTACATGTCATAGGCTTTTTTCTTTTACAGTAGGAGGAATATTTTTGTATAATATGCTTATTAACATACCATTACTTTAATACCAAATCTATTTTGAAAATATATAAATCCCAAGTGGATTTTGTTTCAATTTTTTACTTGTATTTAAAAACATGTCTCTCTTTTCATCAGATCATTAGTAAGAAGTGATTGTGACATCTAAAAAGCAAATTTTAAACTCATTGCAAGAAAAGTACTTCATAAAGATATTGTACATAATCTCAAATCTTGTGTCTAAAATTGAAGAGTGTGTTTACCTAAACTCATCAGGTAAAACTCCTTTGTGATCTGAAGAATGTCACAGAGAAGTGAAGAACCAATCCGGTTCCAGCTGCAGATCAACATGCAATGCCACTGTGCAGAGAGCGGGACAGGCAATGTGAGGTTTCAATTGGATCATGGTTGAGGCTGGGCATGGTGAGCCACATTTTGGAGGACTTGATTTCTTCCACGGCTGTCCCTCTTTCCAACAAATGCTGCTGCTGCTGCTGCTGCTGCTGCTGCTGCTGCTGCTGCTGCTGTTTAAAGCAGCTTTGCAAAAACAGTTACATGTTCAAACCCTTTCAATGGAGAATTCGAGAAGAGAAAGTTGACTTCTATACTTCCCAGCACCACGTGGTTCTTATTTAGAAACCAAAAGAGGCCATCTAATTAGGGATTGTGGATGCCAGCTTTGTTAGTTTTGAGATCAGACATAACTGGATTCCCCAAAGGATGTCCTTTTCACGTCTCTTAACATTGCCCTAGCCCAAGCTACATATAGTAGGGATCATCTATCAGGCCATTGGAATAATGAAAATACACCAAAAAAAAACAATAAGAGCTAATAGGTAGATTAACACAAGATATGTCACACATACTAACACAGAACTGATATGACACAGAGTTGCAGGGAACAGATACTTGACAGAACAAGGTCTGCTCTCTTTCAGAGTAAAATCATTAAAGATAGTATCCAGTCCACAGATTTTGATTGAGGGCCACAGAATGACTACATAGTTACATTTATCCAATTTGGATAGACAATGATCTTTGAAGATCTTTCTAGTTTTTAAGAAAGAAAACATATTTCTATATTTAAGGGGTGAACGGTGGGTATATGCCTTGGAAAAAACATACTGCAGACTTATCCTTTTGTACATATACTTTTTGTTCTGCTGACACTGAGATGAGAAAGTAATAAAGGAAAGCAATTACATTCATTGATTTCATGTAGCTTAGCTCTTTCTGCAACAGTTTATCAATGAGAAATTGGCTAAGAAAGTCACTTTCAGTTCTCGACACTTCAATCATAGAAAGCGGTGCAAATGTCACAGGCTGCGGTTTTTCTAACTCACCAATGTGTTTTTCCTTGTGCATTCCACCGTTTCCTTTGGAGAGGAAGTGGCAACTGGAAGCAGCAGCTGGGGGTCAGTCCCTTTCAGTTATCCCCCTCTCACACCCCTCAGCTCCTTTCACTTTTCAGTCTCATCACCTTTAACTCCACCACTGTCTCTACCTGGAATGCCATGCACTCCTAACATGTGCCCAGAAGCCAGGAAGAACTTCGTAGTAGAGCTTAGGCTTAACAAAACCTAAACTTGTTATATCACTTCCTGAATCAGAACGTGTAACTCCACCTGGCAAGGAACCACACTGACTTTTAAATTACACACTGTGCCCAGGCACAATGTGAGCACTCAGTGCCACACACACGTTAAATAGTAATAACTGAAACATTTGCTCACTGTAACCTCTATGTTCAAATAATACTACGGGCTACTAAAATTTCATTACACGTGGACTTTTCTACCACCTCTACTGCACAGAAAGCTCATTCACACTTAAATCTTAGGAACACTGGAATGTCTTTATTTATAAGATTATTTTCTAGTTTGGATGGTAAGCCAAATTACACACTTTCGAAAATTTTTAATAAATAAATAAACTGTATCCTTCCTACCAAAGTCTTCATTGTAAATCTATTTTTATATGCAGCAAGACTATTTTATTAACATTGACCATGCCAGGTGTGTGTGTTTGTGTAAATTGATATGGATATAGATGTAGCTGCAGATAGCTGCCATTCATTAAATGCTTAATATATGCCAGGCAATGTGCTAACCATTTTGCTCATTCATTTAACAAATATTTGTTGAACATGTCGGATGAGGCTGGAACTAGGGTAGGCAGGAACTAAAAAGACAAACATGGCCCTAGTCTTCATGAAGCTTATAGTCTAGTAGAGAAGGCAAACATTTAATGAAAGCTTTAAAGGAAGGCATTTAACCAGAGGATCTGCCTCTATGACCAGCAGCATTGATGCTGAGACCTGAAGGCAGCCTGGAGATAGCAATGACTTGAACTAAGGTGCACAAGTGGAGCGGAGCTAAGGGAATGCACTCAAGACATTGATGAGGTAATGCCCTCAGGACGTGGGGAAAAATTGAACTGAGAGGGGTGGAGAGGAGGAAAGATATGTAGGAGAGAGAGGAATCAAGGTCTCAACAATTGTCTCATAGGTGTAACTGTGTGGTAGAAAGCCAAACCAGATTATTCCACTCAGAACACATGTTCTGTCTCAATTACCTTAGTTCTGGGGGGGGGGGGGGGGGGGGGGGTAGCGGGGGGGGCAGGGGTTAATCTTCACCCCTCACACGAGGATATTTTTCCATTGATTTTTAGAGAGAGTGGAAGAGAAAGGGAAAGACAGAGAGAAATGTCAATGAATGTCCAGGAGGAGCCTGCAACTGAGGTACGTGCCCTTGACTAGAATAGAACCTAGGACCCTTTGGCCCGCAGGCCCACGCTCTATCGACCAACCTAGCCAAACCAGCTAGGTAGGGCTTAGTTCTTTGTTTGTATAACAGACACTCCTATGCCCCCTACAGTGAGGAAGACACAACACACCTCTCAGGTAACAGGCATGCTCTCTCTTCATTTCATACATGGAAAAATCATAACAACATGGATGGAACTGGAGAGCATTATGCTACGTGAAATAAGCCAGAGAAGGATAAATACCAGATGATCTCACTCATTTGTGGAATATAATGAACAACATAAACTGATGAACAAGGACAGATTCAGAGATGGAGAGGCATCGATCGGACCGTTGGGCCTCGGAGGGAAGGTAGGGGAGGGTGTGGATAAGGGGGCGAGATCAACCAAAGGACTTGTATGCTAGCATATAGGCCTAACCAATGGACACGGACAACAGGGGGGTGAGGGCATGAGTGGGGGGAATAGGGGGTAACATGGGGATAAGGACACATATGTAATAACTTAATCAATAAAAAAATAAAAAATAAAAAAGGATTATTTAAATTTTCCTCAGCCTCATCTGAACCCTTTGTGAGGGCATGAATACAAATTAAGACCCATCCTCCAAATGAGTATGTTTTCCTAACATTTTTCATCATCATTAAAATTGTCTTGTTTTGTTTCTCAGGCACTCTAGGTTCTAATGTTAGTTTGAATAATTACCAGAAATCATAGAAATATGCCATTTTGAAAGTCCAATGAGGAGACTCTTAAAAACTATTTAGTCCCTCCGTGATCATGCTCATAGCACCATAAAGGCTAAAGTTGATTAGAAGCCAGCAGAGCCTATGTAAAAATCCAGCATAAACCTACCCCAATATCTTCTTGTCAGCTTCTAAACCTTGAAAATTAGCTCTGCAAGACCAGTAAGGGATTGGGCTGAAGGGAAAGATTGGCAGTGACCCCACAAAGCAGACTTTTTTTTTCTTTATTGATTAAGGTATTACATATGTGTCCTTATACCCCATTGCCCCCACACACACTCATGCCCTCACTCCCCGCCCCCACAATTGTCTGTGTCCATTGGTTAGGCTTATATGCATGCATACAAGTCCTTTGGTTGATCTCTCCCCCTAACCCCCACTCTCCCCTACCTTCCCTCTGAGGTTTGATGGTCTGATCGATGCTCCTCTGTCTCTGGATCTGTTTTTGTTCATCAGTTTAGGTTGTTCATTATATTCCACAAGTGAGTGAGATCACCTGATATTTATCTTTCTCTAAATAGCTTATTTTGCTTAGCATAACGGTCTCCAGTTCCATCCATGCTGTTGCAAATGGTAAGATTTCTTTTTTTACCACAGCATAGTATTTCATTTTGTAGATGTACCACAGTTCTTCCACTCATCTACTGATGGGCACTTAGGCTGTTTCCAAATCTTAGCTATGGTGAAGTGTGCTGCTATGAACATAGGGTTGCATATATCCTTTCTGATTGGTATTTCTAGTTTCTTGGGATATATTGCTAGAAGTGGGATCACTGGGTCAAATGGGAGTTCCATTTTTAGATTTTGAGGAAACTCCATACTGTTCTCCACAGTGGCTGCATCAGTCTGCATTCCCACAAGCAGTGCACAAGGGTTTCTTTTTCTCCGCATCTTCGCCAGCACTTGTCGTTTGTTGATTTGTGTTTTTTTTAATATATTTTTATTGATTTCAGAGAGGAAAGGAGAGAGAGAGAGAGATAAAAACATCAATGATGAGAGAGAATCATTGATCAGCTGCTTCCTGCACACCTCCCACTAGGGATCAAGCCAGCAACCCAGGCATGTGCCCTTGACCAGAATCGAACCCGGGACCCTTCAGTCCACAGGCCAATGCTCTATCCACTGAGCCAAACTAACTAGGGCATGATTTGTTGATGATAGCCATTTTGACAGGTGTGAGATGGTACCACATTGTCATTTTGTTAAGCATCTCTCAGATGATTAGTGACTTTGAGTGTGTTTTCATATGTCTCTTGGCCTTTCTTATGTCCTCTTTTGAAAAGTATCTATTTAGAACCGTTGCCCATTTTTTTGATTAGGTTGTTTATCTTCCTTTTGTTAAGTTGTATGAGTTCCCTGTAAATGTTGGAGATTAAACCCTTATCGGTGATAACATTGGCAAATATGTTCTCCCATGCAGTGGGCTTTCTTGTTGTTTTGTTGATGGTTTCTTTCGCTGTGCAGAAGCCTTTTATTTTGATGTAGTCCCATTTGTTTATTTTCTCTTTAGTTTCCATTGCCCTAGGAATGGTATCAGTAAAGAAATTGCTTCAGCATATGTCTGAGATTTTGCTGCCTATGGATTCCTCTAGTATTTTTATGGTTTCCCATCTTATATGTAAGTCCTTTATCCATTTTAAGTTTATTTTTGTGTATGGTGTAAGTTGGTGGTCTAGTTTCATTTTTTTGCATGTATCTGACCAATTTTCCCAGCACCATTTATTGAAGAGACTGTCTTGACTCCATTGTATGTTTTTGCCTCCTTTGTCAAATATTAATTGAGCATAGTGGTTTGGGTCGATTTCTGGGTTCTCTATTCTATTCCATTGATCTATATTGTGTTCTTGTGCCAGTACCAGGCAGTTTTGAGAACAGTGGTTTTATAATACAGCTTGATATCTGGTATTGAGATCCCATCTACTTTGTTCTTCTTTCTCAGGATCGCTGCAGCTATTCGGGTTTTTTTTTTTTTCCAGACGAATTTTTGGAGAGTTCATTATAGTTCTGTGAAATATGCCATCGGTATTTTAATGGGGAGTGCATTGAATCTATAGATTGGACATTTTAATGATGTTGATTTTATCAATCCATGAACATGGCATGTTCTTCCATCTGTTTATGTCTTCCTCTATCTCTTTTTTCAGTGTCCTGTAGTTTTTCGCATTCAGGTCTTTTACCTCCTTAGTTAAGTTTATTCCTAGGTATCTAATTTTTTTGGTGCAATGGTAAATGGGATTGCTTTTTTAGTCTCTCTTTCTGTAAGTTCACTATTGGTGTATAGAAATGCCATAGATTTCTTGGTGTTAATTTTGTATCCTGCTACATTGTTGAATTCATTTACCAAGTCTAATATTTTTTGATAGAGTCTTTAGGGTTTTCTATGTACAGTATCATGTTATCTGCCAATAAGGACAGTTTTACTTCTTCTTTTCCAATTTGGATGCCTTTTGTGTCTTCTTCTTGTCTGATCGCAATGGCTAGTACCTCCATGTGGAGGGCTGCTGGCTAGCACATTCGGGCATTTTTTAGATATCATCAACTGAACTCAGGGCGCAGGCAGAGCCAAGCCCTAGGGGCGATCCTAGTCAAGAGGCTAGGATGCCACTCAGTCTGACTTTCCCACCCAGGTGCTAAGGAGGGTGGGTCCCATTATGTTGCCAGGAACTCAAGGCCCACCCAGATGTGATGTAACTTCCTGTTACTTCGAGTATAAATAAATTTCCCACCAGTGTGGGAGAGCTCTGTTCATCTACCAGAGGGCAGATGCCACACCCAGGCCCAGCTTTCCCTCTACTTCTGTCTCAGTCTTGTTTTATTCATTTTTCATTAAACCCTCGTCACGTTCTAATCAAGATTCATCAACCCCCGTGTTCTCTCTCTGTGTGCTGGTCGCGGGAAGAAAGAAACTCCCCTGCCCATACTTCCAGTACCATGTCAAACAGGAGTGATGAGAGTGGACATCCCTGTCTTGTTTCTGTTCTTAGGGGAAATGGTTTTAGTTTTTGCCCATTGAGTATGATGTTGGCTGTGGTTTTGTCATATATGGCTTTTATTATATTGAGGTATGATCCTTCTATTCCCACCTTGCTGAGAGTTTTTATCAAGAAAGGGTGCTGGATTTTGTCAACTGCTTTTTCTGCATCAATTGATATGACTATGTGGTTTTTATCTCTCAACTTGTTTATGTGATGTATCACATTTATTGATTTTCGGATATTGTACCATCCTTGCATCCCCAGGATAAATCCTACTTGGTCATGGTGTATGATCTATCTGATGTAATGCTGGATCCGATTTGCTAGAATTTTGTTGAGGATTTTGGCATCTAAGTTCATGAGGGATATTGGCCTATAATTCTCTTTCATTGTGTTGTCTTATCTGGTTTGGGTATTAGGGTAATGCTGGCTTCATAAAATGAACTTGGAAGTGTTCCTTCCCCTTGAATTTTTGGAATAGTCTGAGGAGGATAGGTTTTAGTTCTTCCTTAAATATTTGGTAGAATTCCCCTGTGAAGCCATTTGGCCCCGGGCTTTTGTTTGCTGGAAGATATTTGATGATTGCTTCAATTTCTTCCATAGTTATCGGCCTATTGAGATTTTTAGATTCTTCCTGATTGAGTTTTGGAAGGTTGTATTTTTCTAGGAATATGTTCATTTCCTCTAGGTTTCCTAGTTTGTTAGAATAGAATTGTTCATAGTATTGTTTAACAATTATTTGTATTTCTGTGGGGTCAGCTGTTATTTTGCCTCTTTCATTTCTGATTTTGTATACTTGGGTCCTCTCTCTTTGCTTCTTGGTGAGCCTGGCTAGAGGTTCATCAATCTTGTTTATCCTTTCAAAGAACCAGCTCTTGGCTTCATTGATCTTTTGTATTGTTTTGTTTTGTTTTTTTGTCTCTATGTCATTTATTTCTGCTCTGATCTTTATTTTCTCCTTCCTTCTGCTCACTCTGGGCTTTTTTTGTTGCTCTCTTTCTAGTTCTTTAAGTTGTAGAGTTAGATGATTTATTACCATTTTTTCTTGTTTTTTGAGGTAGGCCTGTAGAACTATAAACTTCCCTCTCATGACTGCTTTCATTGTGTCCCATAGATTTTGAATTGTTGTGTTTTCACTGTCATTAGTTTCCAGGATACTTTTAATTTCTTCTTTGATCTCTTTGGTAACCCAATCATTGTTTAATAGCATGCTATTCAGCTTCCAAGTGTTTGAATTTTTTTATTGTTTTTATTGTAGTTTATTTATAATATTATGCCATTGTGGTCTGAGAAGATGCTTGATATGATTTCAGTCTTCTTGAATTTAAATAGACTTTGTTTGTGACCCGATATGTGGTCTCTTTTTGAAAATATCTCATGAAAGCACACTTATTAATAGGATAGAGTGTCATTTCATCTGAGCATGGGTAGAATTCCTATAGATCAGACAAGGAAGTAGAGAATATAAAGTAAAAGAATGACATCTGGCACACTTACAGCCCCATTTTTTCTCTAAAAACAAACAAAAGTCATTGTTATAATGGCTAGATGATGTCTGCTGTCAATTATAGTAATGTCATTATAAGAATCAACTTATTTGTAAGAACCCCTCAAAACAGTGTTCAAATTAATGCCTTATGTGATGGGGAAAGATACAGATGGAGTGGGGATACCAGGTGAGTGCTCTTTCTTATTCTACAAATAATTCCCCCGAATAGTGCAATGTTGGTTCATCAATTATTTATTAAGTGAAAACAAGGAATATTAATGTTTAGGACAATGTCATTCAAATGGCACACACACAGAAAAAACAAACAAGCCAAGTAACTAAAGTGTTGTGCCAAGCGGACAATATATAAAAACACTAAGAAAATAACTAAATGGGCAAAGACAGATATTGTTCATGTGGAAGAATATGGAATATGTGAGGTTCAATAATTGGCAGAGACGTACACAGATACAAATGGCTATGTGCTCTGACTGCCGTGAAACATGGCAGAATTAAACTTGTTCTTGTTTTACTTACTTTTAAACAAAAATGTTTAACTTTTTGTACTTATCGTTATGCCCAGATTTCAGGATCCCCAAGAACCAACAGGGAGCCAGCCAGTCCGATGCAAAAGCAAAGAGTCCTTTATACTTCAAGCTAGCTTGAGCTCCCTGTCCACCACACTCACCGACACAACGGCAAGCCAAGTGGCCGAGAGACAGAACCCCAAGTAGAGACCGGTTTTATAGGGGGAGTTGGAGTAAGGAGAGGAGAAAGGACTGTGCTCTGCCGATTGGCCAGGTGCAAGTCGGTGTCTTGTTCCTGGGTGTGGCTAGCAGAGTCTTAGACTTCCGGGAAGAAGCTCCTTGCCAAGCACGTGGCCAAGGTAAGATGGAGGACGTAGCCCTTACCCTGGGGCAAGACAGAGGGCCTAGCCCTCACCCTTTCACTTATGTCATTCTTTTACAAATGTGGAAATATATCAATTATTCTCGGAACCAACTCACAAAAGATTATCCTTGGTGGGGTTTTGTGTTTGCTTTTGTTAATCCTCACCTGAGGATATTTTTGCCATTCATTTTTAGAGAGAGTAGAAAGGAGAGAGGGAGAGAGAGAGAGACCTCGATGTGAGAGAGACACACTGATTGGTTGCCTCTGGCACAAACCCCGACCAGAGCAGAGATCAAACCTGCAACCTAGGTACGTGACCTTGGCCAGGAATCAAACCCGAGGACCTTTAGTTCATGAGCCAACCTCTAACCACTGAGCAACACCTTCCAGACCCCTGGTGGTTTTTATGTGTATAGAGAAGAGCGGGTGTCAAAAAAGTAGTGTCTTCCCTATCTGGTTTGGCTCAGTGGGTAGAGCAAACGCCTGCGGACTGAAGGGTCCCAGGTTTGATTCCAGTCAAGGGCATGTACCTTGGTTGCGAGCATATCCCCAGTAGGGGGTGTGCTGGGAGGCAGCTGATCGATGTTTCTCTCTCATCGATGTTTCTAACTCTTTATCCCCATCCCTTCCTCTCTGTAAAAAATCAATAAAATATATATATATATATATATATATATATATATATATATATATATTTTAAAAAGCAGTGTCAAAAGAACAGACATTGCTGTCCTCATTGACAGGGAGGAGAGAGAGTAACAAATCTGCTCCCTGAGGGCAACCACCACACCTCTTCCTCTTTCCTGAAAAACTGATGCAAGATCTTCTTTCCCTGGACAAGTATGTTAAGCCACAACCCACACAAGCCCAGCTTCCAATATATTAGTCACATTGATGAGTAAATTCATCAAGGGCTCAATATAACTAGTGCTAGCAGAAAAGGTCAAGATGGAGAAGGAGATAAGTGGGAAGAGGGAAAGAGAGGATCAGAGGGAAGGGGAGAAAGGGGAGGAGGAAAGGATGAAGGAAAGAGGAAGGAACAACAAAAAGAAGGAAGGGAGGGAAGGAGGGAGAGAAAATGACAAAAAAATAAAGATCCACAAATGAATAAGTAATCTATAATAAACTGAAAGCAAACTACCTTAGTCCTCTCTAAGACCAAAACTTAACTTTAAAGGTTCCCCAGTAATAATAATAGCAAATCTTACATGGTACTTACTCTATGTCAGGCTCTGTTCTAAAGGTTTCACATATATTAACTCAGAGAAACAATTAATATGCACTTTACAGATGAAGTTATTGAGGCACAGGAGGTAAGCAGCTTGCCCAGAATTACTAAGCACTGAAACCAGGATTTGAACTTAGTCAGTTCTGGGTCTAGGATCTAGTTGCCATGTCCTTAATCTTTATTGTAGAGCCTCTAGATAAAGTGCTACTCAAAGTGCTGATCCATGGAATATTAATCACTGGTCCACAATGAAATACAGCACGTGTACCAGAACATGATGGCTGGGTCAATAAACACACCATTCAGTTCAGCTGACATTTTTTTGGTTTTTGGTAGATTTCCTGGATGAAAGAAGAGGGAAGAAAACCAACATGTTTGAGCAACAAAACCACACTTTGCTTTGTCCATATTCTCTCCCTGTAATCCTGAAATCAACCCTCTGAGGTAGGTGCTAAGTGACACTCTGAAACAGACTCAGCAGCTAATGAAACGTCTAGTCCAGTGATGGCGAACCTATGACACCTCTGACACGCGAACTCATTTTTTTGGTTGATTTTTCTTTGTTAAATGGCATTTAAATATATAAAATAAATGTCAAAATATAAATCTTTGTTTTACTATGGTTGCAAATATCAAAAAATTTCTATATGTGACCCAGCACCAGAGTTAAGTTAGGGTTTTTCAAAATGCTGACACGCCGAGCTCAAAAGGTTCACCATCACTGGTCTAGACCATGGTCTCACAACACTGACAGTCAGGATTAGAACTCAGAGCTGACCGCTACCCAAAGAAACGGCGGGCCATGCCATGCTGGACCGAGGACAAGATCTTCTTTCCCTGGACAAGTATGTTAAGCCACAACCCACACAAGCCCAGCTTCCAATATATTAGTCACATTGATGAGTAAATTCATCAAGGGTTCAATATAACTAACAAAGCAGGTCCAGGGCTCTGGACAATTTGTGAAATAGAAAACCTTGGGATTTGGTTCTCTAACCTTCCCATCTTTTCCTCCCACCATCCTTCCAACCCTTTCCTACCCATCCACCCTCCAGAGATCCCTCTTTCCACACACCTGGTCAGAAGGGCCTCCCACTTCTGAAGGTGTGCTAGGGCAGAAGTCTCCCTCCTCTGCTTCCAGCCCTGATGAGGTGCTAGAGCCTAGACTCACCTTCCCACCTGAAATGCCTAAGCCCCTGGACAAAACACATGAAATACGTTTTCAGACATTGGGAAATAGGCAAGAGTGACAGTGATCCCTACCCTGGTTTACTGCCTAAAGAGAGTTCCTGGCCGCAGCATAGAGCAGGGGAAGCAAGCAGACCTCGGAGGTCCTCCTCAGTTCAGGAGACAGCGCTGGGAACTCAGGGAAGCCCAGGTGGCAAGAGGATGCACAGAGCAGAACAGTGGGAAGGAAAGGCTTCACAAAGCAAGTTCTGGGCCTCTGCAGGGGCTCCTTCTAGAGGGGCTTCAGCTGGGGACTGAACAGCTCCTGCCTGTGAGCAGGAAACACCTGGTGCCAGGGAAAGACCCACAGATAAGAAGAGGAACAATTCTCGGATCACCTGGGGCTAGGATTAGTTCACAGAGAAGCAACAGTATGTCTCAATGCTGATGGGAATTACCCAATACAGAGGGAACGACTGATGTAGACCAGGAAGGAGGAATCGCTAGGGTAGTGTCTCTGTGGAGGCAAGAAGGTGGGTTCCAGGGCACAAATAGAGACACAGGCTGGAGAGAACTGTGTTACTGGGAATAAGAGATGGGTGGAGATGCTGAGGGGTGGGTTGACATGGTGGCGGGGACTCTGTGCAGGTTTTCTTCTGAACCACGACCAGCAGCTGAGAAGGAGGCTAAGGGAAGAGACACTAGGATTTGAGGAAAGAGGAGAGTAAAACGGTGAAAAGCACTAGTGCACCAGGAGCGTTTATATCCGTCTGTGAGTAAGCCGCATTGAGGGTCTATTTGGTCATGAACTTGAAGTGAGGACTTCCACTGTGGTTGTATTTTTTTCCAGCCACTCTCAGCTGCACAAGTGCAAGTGTAGGGTAGAAAGGATTGGATTTCTCCTGGGTCGTGGATTTGCTTAGTTTGATAAAGGAACAGGAGGGCAAGAAAATCATCAGAGTTGACTTGGATTGAATGAAGTCCTTTTTTGTTTTTTCTCCTCGAATTGCTATTAAGCCAGATCCTCTCTCCACTATATTTGTGTGACTGATTTTTTTGAACCTAAAGCTGTCCATTCTGTCCATATGTTTTTATTTCATCACTCATTATAACAGCTATCCTTCCAACTTTGATCAGTGAACCCTATCTCTTCTTCCAGCACTACTAGAAATATGGAAGAAGACAAAGTCAAGGGCAGAGTATATTGATTCACTTCAAAAGATTTCTTGTCAGGGTAACATTAATCCATTTTTCAATATGCAGGGTAAATATATTTAATTATCTTTAAGTTTAAATACTCCACCACCATCATTAAATAGTGATGAGTATCTTTTGCAATGACATCTAGATAGTTTATTAAATGTCCTTGTAAAAGCAAGATACTCCATACTGTGTCTACAGAGTTTTCCAATCTTTTCAATGATGCTGGAGGCCATGAGAGGCAATCAGAAGGATGAAAGCTACATGTTGAGGATAGTGATGAGGAAAACCAGAGGGGCCTGGTATGTCATGATGTATATTGCTGCTCCAGCCCTGACACTCCGGCCTGAAGGCTTCTTGTTGTGTGAAGACTACAAACGCACTTCGGGCTAAGTCACTAATGCAGAATTCCTGTTCCGTGCAGCAGAACTTATACATATCTCCATGGATAGAATCTGGAAAACTTCCAGTCACCAGAAACTAGCTGCTCTCTCCATCGCTCCACCTCTCCCAATGGATACATGGTCTGTTTCCCATGGTGTATTTTTTTTTTTCTGAACATTTATTTATGTTCCTTTCTCTCACTACTTTCTTCCTTATGTGATCACTATGTCTGTTCTCTAAGCCAACCCTTCTACTCGCTAGTAATTTTTACTACTTTGTAACTTTAGTTTACCCACAATCCGCCATGGCCTGTTCAGCATATCTTTATATCATAACTTTTAACTTTCAGTTTCCATGAAAATTTTGTCATTTTTAGTCATTTCATGTTCTGGAAAGGAGTATGATTGTCCTGTTTTGTTTGGGCCACAGACCAACCTATTGATTGGCTACCCCTGGCTCTGTGTCCACCTCTAACCCAGGTAGTTATGGATTGGGGGGTGGATGAGTGTATGGATAGGTTGGAAAGCTGACCTTCTAAGGCCCTTCTTGACAATGGAAAGTAAGGGCTGGCAGAAGGACATGGCAAGCATCAGGAGGACCTTAGGTCTGATACATTGTACCAACAGAAATCATAGCCACCCTTGAGGACCAAACCCAATCAAAGACTCATTTTAAATTATTCACATTTCAGAAAATATAACCTTATCAACTATTTAAGCTGGGAAATTCCAGGGCTACAGTCTTAATCCCAGTTTTTCTATTAACACACTATGTGAAAGTTTGAAGATCTCATTGTACCTTACTTTCTTCATCTGTAAAAATAAGGAACTCATATCTATTACCTCTTGAGGTTGCATAGAGGAACAATAAAATTGATTTGCAAAGTGTTTTATTGCCATAAATTACTATGCTGAAAATGGCCTGTGTTTAAATAGCCTGATTTGTAATAAAGAGAGCTACTTAAGGAATATATTTTAAATAAATACATGTGTAAGTTTTGTTTCTGTAGTTGCTTTTGTGAAAGTAATTAAAATCAAGGAGGAATAGTATGAGATGCTAATTAAAGTCTTCTATCACTCTAAATTTGTTCTTACCCAAAAGTGAATATTCTAGCCCTATGTCCTTTAGTTTATTCTCTCATGATTCTTTCAGAAAACATCTAAGTATAGCTGTGTCCTGGGCTTTATTCTGAAATGTGCAGAATCCAAATTGATGGGTTGAGCAACTCAACTATGCTCATCAATTCCCAACTCCACATCTCTTCCCAGCTCCATTTTGAATGATGTCCTGTTGGTACCTTGAAAATGGCCATAGTGGGAGTATTTATACCAGAGAAATTAGCAAATCTTATAAATGAGGTCTTTCCCTTTTTTTTACTTTTTCCAGATTACTGGTTGTAAAAATTTACTGGCACACAGCTGGAATTGGTGCATCTAGAACTGAAACACACACACATACAAACACACATCATCATCATCAAAAACAACAGCTAGCCCTAGCCAGTTTGGTTCAGTGGATAGAGCATTGGCCTGCAGACCAAAGGGTCTGTTCTATTCTGGTCAAGGGCATGTACCTTGGTTGCAGTCTCATCTCCGGCCTGGGTCCTGGTCGGGACAAGTGCAGGTGGCAACCAATCGATGTGTTTCTCTCACATCGATATTTTTTCCTGTCTTTCCCTCTCTCTTCCATTCTCCCTAAAAATCAATGGAAAAATATCCTTGGGTGAGGATTAAAAAATAATAATAATAATAAAAGCAGCTAAATAGGTCTAATAAATGTTAAACAGATTAATTTTTAAAAGCATATACTGCCTTCTTTTAAACATGTTTCCATGGGAATCTGTAGGAACACGCTGAATATATGCGGCAAGTGGAGACAGACATTTTCTTAGCCTACAGTAGTAATTCTCGAACACTGACACGCCATCAGAACCATCCAGAGGCTTACCAGAACCAATTGCTGAGTCCTGCTCCTGAGCTGCTGGTTCAGTAGATTTGGGATGGACCATTTGCATTTTTAACAAGTTCCCAAGTGATGCTGATGCTATTGGCTTAATGATATGTGGAATAGTATAAAACAAAACAAAATGATAAATAGAAAGATCGGGGAATCACACTAATAAATATGGGTTGGACCGGTACAAATTTAGTGAAACATACAGAATTTGAATGAGTATAATATGTTTGAAAACTATACAGAAGGCCAGATTAGGATGCTGGCTACTCGAAAGGCTTCTTTGTTTTTTGACCCCTCCCAGTAATTGAGGTGCTTGCTCTTGACAGATCTAAAATGTGAATTTGGAGGCAGGGTTTTCTCCTCACGGAAAGATCACTTTGCTTTACTGGGTCTCAGGTTCCTTATCTGCTAAAAGTGAGAATTTAATTGCTTGTTCACATCTCTGGGTTAATCAGCTTTAAAATGAAAAAGAATTTCATGAGTCTCCTTCATTAATGAAAGTTCGCTGTAAAATAATAATAATAATAATAATAATAATACACCAGGAAATAATTTTTTTAAAGTCTTAGACCCCATACACACAGGACTTAGAACAGAACCGCTTTCAGAGGCAAACAAAGTTTGGAAAACAGGTGGTCCTTCAGAACCAATGCAGCTTTTACAAACCAGTTATCTTGCCACCATTTCAGCAGCAGGGTTCTGGGATGCCCAATCTAGAGTCCTAATACTGCTGTGTCTGCCATTCTCTGTCTCTACTTCTGATTTAACTTCTTCTCCCACTGAAAATTGGCACAAATCTCTTCCTCCTGCAGCTTCTACATTTCTATGACACTTCCATTGTACCTCCCAGCTTTTGCCACCATTTCCTGCTTGCCATCTCTATAAGTGTTGCAGTAAAAACTTTATAAAGGATAAATTTAAATCTCCCTTGTTCATCGTTACACTCACAATGCCTGGCATACTGGTTGACACATTGTAGAATATCAAGTGTTTGGGGATGAATAAATAAATAAATGCCTTATTTAGGTCAAGCCATGAACTGATCCATTCTAGATCTATCTATATATGTAGCCAAAAAGGCAAGGTTACATAGTATAAAACTTGCACCAGAACCGGTTTGGCTCAGGGGATAGAGCGTCGGCCTGCGGACTGAAAGGTCCCAGGTTCGATTCCGGTCAAGGGCTTGTACCTGGGTTGCGGGCACATCCCCAGTAGGAGGTGTGCAGGAGGCAGCTGATCGATGTTTCTCTCTCATCGATGTTTCTAACTCTCTATCTCTCTCCCTTCCTCTCTGTAAAAAATCAATAAAATATTTTAAAAAAAAACTTGACCAATTATGCATAAAAATTTGAAAATCTGCTTTGCTCAGCAGGGGTCTATGAGATAGCACTCAGAACATGAATATTTATCTATAGACATTCAACTGTGGAGATTTCTTACATTCTTTGGGTCCAGCAGAAGAAAGAACAATTGGGTTGATTAAGCAGTGTTGGGGGATGGAGAGGGGTTAATACAATTTCCCTATCAACTGTCTAGGATCACCTAAAAGCTTCCACCAATTAATCACCATGTAGAACTCTGTGAGTCAAATCTCAGAGCTCTCTCACTGGAAGAGTGAAGGAAAACCTTCAGGCCATCAGAACTCAGCCAAAGTGGTTAATATAATGATAAGGTGACGAGGAGCTGGGCTAGGCACTGACTCTCTTCCATCTTATGGTCATGCCTGAAACTATCACTGCACTCAGAATATCAGAATTCCCTCAGTAAGCACAACTCTGTTTGTTCCTTATTTCTCTGACCCTCAACATCCATACCGAGCAACAGCTCCCTCAGTCACAGTCCCCCTCCTCCAGAAATTTTAATAGCTATACAACTACCAGCTGCCAGTACCCCAAAATCCAAATATAGAAAGTAAAAAGTCATTATAGCAATTGCCATGTGCTAATGCAATGTTCTGCTTACTTGCTCTTTACCCAAACTTCCCCCTTTCCCCACACTATGAGCTCATTGAGAGAATGGTGTCTTTGTTACCCATTCTTAAATCCCCAACATCTAGAAGAGTATTGGGAAGGTCATTGACACTCAAATGTATCTTGAATGGATTCACTAAATTGACAAGCCTAGCTTGGATCCATGGAATCACAAAGGCTAGCCTCAGAATCCCACACACACGATTCTGGCCATTTAGTTCCCAAACATAGCATGTTTACTACATGCTTGGGACTGGCTTCTTTGCCCAATTCAAACATCATTTCTGGGACTTGAGAACATTGCTACTTTCACAGCTATAGCTGTGCTCTGTACTGTACGAATTAGAACTTTTAGGACAAGAAAGAAAAACTACTAAGAAGACTTCTATTTCCTGAACTTTACCACTTTTATTTCCTGAACTTTACCACTTTTAAGACAAGAAAGAAAAAATACTAAGACTTTTATTTCCTGAACACCTAATAGCATGTGTTACTAGTGCCCTTGGCACAGGAGTAATAACACACCTATTCCTAAGAGTACCAAGTGCAGTAGCTGAGTTCTGTTTTGTCTTTTATATTTACAGGCATCAATTTGTTTGTGTTTTCTCTGCTTCTCTTGTTAAATCATGAACTCCCTAAGATTTTACAATTTAAATTGTGTCTTCTGTTCGTTTATAATTCTCCAAAGTACTCGTGGAGTGCTTGGCACATAAAGGATTGCTAATAAACCGTGGCCGATGACAGAATCGTGGGTGGAACAACCCCAGGCAAGCATTAATCACCAGAATCTCATGAGTCCTGAAAGTAGTCAGTGTCTGAAACCAGGAACCCAGGCCACTCTGGCCACATCAGTACTCAGGAATAACTAAACATTTCATTTCTGCAGTTGCTTTTTTTAAAAAGTCATTTTCAAAAGCAAGTAAACATACAGTGACCTTAATCTCTCATTTTATGACCCACTGGTAAATAATAAACAGTAATCACCATAAAGTAGGCTCAGTGCTTAATAACAGATGACATAAGAGCATTCATTCTAAAGGTAGGCTCTCAAAAACTAAAGCTATGGGAAATGTAACTGAATTCTGTGAATACCTATTAGTTAGCATAAGTGAGGTTTCGGTGGAGACTTTTGCACTCAAACTCCTGAGATATTCATTTCTTTGCCTTTCAGGCCTTCTTGTGGCTACTATGAATGAGTAAAATCAAAAGCAAGTGAGTGGAGAAAATAAAAATTAGGAACTCTAATTCCTGCGCTGTGATTTGATATGATCAGGAGCTGGGAGGAAGGATTCAATTTTCAGCAGCTCTACTCTGTCCCTGCAGCCTGCCAAGTGTTCCAGCTTGGCCATCATCTGCAGCCGTCCCTGTTCACTGTGTGACAGACAGCTGTTCCCTCCCGGCTCTCTGCCACCATTCCTTCACCTCTCACACCATTCCTGGGGACAAGAGGCACTTGCGGGAACTGCGGCCCAGCCTCGGCAGGAGTGTTTGGCTGGAAGGCTCAATATGGCACCAAGACTGATCATCAGAGGGTCTCCCAAGGGGCAGATAACAAAGCCGGCAGAAAATTCCCTACTACCTAAGACTACCAAGAAATAAAGCTCACCTACTTGAACTTATGTCATATTTGGCTCTGGCTTAAGCTGTTTCTGCTTTCCTTTCACCTGCTGGGCTCTTTTTGAAATAGAGACACCAGGAGAGGGAGCTCAGTGCAGCTCATGATTGAGATGTCCCTGCAAGGGCACACAAATCATACCTGGGGACAGACGCTGTCGTGTCTAGCACATGACTGAGATGTGTAATTGTCCAGGCCTCGTCATCAGGCTCAGCAGTCTCAACACTACATTTTTATGTAATATTTTCCATGTTCTTGAAAAAAATAATTTGAAGTAGCCTGAAATAAAGTATATGAGTATGTGTGTGTTTGTGCCTGTGTGTGTATCCTTCATTGGCATATAGGTGTATGTGTGTGTATTCTTTGTTGGAATGTGTATGCCATTAAAATTAAGAATAAAAATTAATGCAGCCGAGGCCGGTTTGGCTCAGTGGATAGAGCGTCGGCCTGGGGACTGAAGGGTCCCGGGTTCGATTCCGGTCAAGGGCGTGTACCTTGGTTGCGGGCACATCCCCAGTGGGAGATGTGCAGGAGGCAGCTGATCGATGTGTCTCTCTCATCGATGTTTCTAACTCTCTATCTCTCTCCCTTCCTCTCTGTAAAAAATCAATAAAATATATTTTTTTAAAAATTAATGCAATCAAAAGAAGAGCAAACACCATGTCTGCTTTCAGTTGTATAGATATAGATGTTTTTCAATATAGTATTCTAGTTTGCTTTCATTTAATGTTTTTTTTGTTTCTGCAAGACAATGATTAAAACCAAGTGGAAAAATGGTGGAGCCCAAATACAGAAATTCATCTTTTTCCTTAGAATGACTTATTTTATAATTTTGAATGATAAAGAGCCTGGTTGGCCACAGCAGGGGTGGGGAACCTGTTTTCTGCCAAGAGCCATTTGGATATTTATAACATCATTCGTGGGCCATACAAAATTATCAACTTAAACATTAGCTTGCTATATTTGGTCAAACATTTAATTAACTCACCTCTAAGGCCGTGGCAGGGCCAGACCAAACGATTTTGTGGGCCTCATAGAGGGCCAGATGGTCCCCACCCCTGCGTTAGACGGACTGTGGAGGGGGATGCCTACTGCAGCTGGGCGGTTAGACTCATGATTTCCCTGTTCTTCCCAAATTAGCAATTCTATGATCTTCATGTGCTGAGCAAATTTCTCTTAAAACATTTTTCCAAGAATATTGTCAAACTCAAAAGCAGCTGATTCATACAGATCATTGCTATTGCTGTTGGTATCTCTTCTGTTCAAATAGGAAGAGAAGAGTAGGCAGGAGCAATTCCAGGGGATTTGAAAGCAGAGAAATTCTCAGGCAGTGGCTGAGTCTGTATCAGTTGCACATTTGCAATACTGTTGTTATGTGACTGAGTTGCAATTTCCATTATAGGACCCATGATCAGACCTTTGTATTTATGTCTGACTTGACATTACAAATTTTAACCAGGAAGAAATATCAAACTAATAAAAGACAAAGATGCTAATTGACCATACCTTCGCTACACCCACCAGCCAATCAGAACGACTATATGCAAATTAACCCAACCAAGATGGCAGTTAATTTGCATATACCGGCTGGGAGCGAAGACTGAAGACAATGTAGAAGGAAGCCAAGCACTGCAGAAGGGAGCAAAGTAGAGGCGACAGAGTCAGGAACAGAGCCAAGGCAGCGGAGGCAGGAGGCGGGAGGCGGTGGGCGGTGGGCGGTGGGAGGCAGGAGAAGGCGGGAGGCAGGAGGGAGCCGAGGCGGCAGAGGCAGGAGCAAAGCCCTATTCTTGCAAGAATCTTCCTGCAATGGGCCTCTAGTATAATAATAAAAGGGTAATATGCTAATTAGACCAGACATCATTCCAGAAGCCCTTCCAAATGAAGCTGGGGCTAGAGCGAACCCCGGGTCCCGGGTGCCAGAGGGAAGCCGGTGCCAGCAGCCAGGGGAAGGAAGGCCTACTGTTGCACGAATTTCATGCATTGGGCCTCTAGTATTCCTATAAAAGACTATGAAATTTTATTTTACCAATTTGCCTTAGAGATGAGAAAACTAATAGAAAAACTGAAAGCAGAGAGATGATGTAAAATTTCAAGCAATCTTTTTACAATGTCTAGTTTTATTACCATACATGGGTCATATTCTCAATTAAGTAAGGAATACATAAATACAGCAATGGACACCCAAAGGGAGGGCAGAACAAGTCCTACTATAAGGACCCCATCCCAAAACATGTTTATGCCAGTGAAACCAGATGAAAATTAAAATCTGGGAAGATTTGAAGAATGAAACAAGTTTTATTTTTTTAATGCAACTAACCCACCAGAAAAGAGGGACGAAGGAGGGTAATACTGTTGCTAACTGCTAGCACCAAACCTTTGGGCCAAGCAAGTTTAAAGGAAACTGTATGGACTGTTAGTGCCTCAGATTATTTTTAGCACCAGCTTCCTCACCCTATAATGAGGCTCCTAAGTATTTATTATAGCACAAGTCTTGGATAATTACCCATTTCAAAATAATTATGATTTGGCACCTCTGCCACATGAGATTCTTTAAAAGACATTTTCTGACATCCTGAAGAGTAAGTACTTACATACCAGAAAGTCAAATAATTGATTTTTTTTCTCTCCCCTTACACATATGGGGAATCTGAAGCTCAGAAAGATTACTTAACTTACCCAAGCCACACTGTTAGTATTGTCTGCTATAAAATTTGAAATTCCCTTTGTTTAAAACTCATGCTCTCCCCACTGCACCAGACTTTAAACTTCCTCCCTGTTGAGTAGAGAGCTCTGTATAAAATTTTTGTAACTAATAAGATGTTCTTAAGTTAAAAACAACTAGTGGAGACTCTGTTTTCTATTTAAAACAATACTACAGAATAAAAATCTAAACATCATAAATTAATGCATTAAAATAGTTGTTCACTTAGCTATGGAAGCATTTCTATTGCACAATGAACGTTTTGAGCTACAAAATAACTACTAATTTTAGTAATGATTTTAAATAGCTTTGCTTAAAGTGAGAACTTTCCTGTTAAAGCTTCCTTTGTTGTGTTTATTAAAGAGATGGATCAAATACAGTGAAAATCTGATTACCACCTGTCAACTGATGGTTGTTGGTGTCAATTCAACACCAACACAAATCCTCAATTTGAGGTGCAGCGAGGAGAAAACCATTCAGTGAAAAACAGCTCGATTTCACTACAGCTCACTGGGAAAACAGCACAGCTATCTGGCAAGCCCTGTGCTCGGGCAGCCCTTGGGCCAGACTCCTCTCTGGCGAGATAGCTCCGCTCTGTGCCTGTCTGCTCTGTGCTGCTCCGCTCTGGCCTACCCCTGGCCAGCTCTGAAAGGCCCCGAAAGGTTGTCTTCGCTTTGAAGGGGAAAGTGCACTCCCCGGCCAGAGGACAGCTGGATTATATAGACGTCCCCACCCTTGTTTCCGGGTTGGTCTGTCCTCATACACATGAGGGCTCCAAATCTTCACAGTTTTATTGGTCCAAAGGGTCAGAATAGAGCTGCTCTGGTTGGTGGGAGCTGCACAGCTCCCATTGGATGGGGAAAGCCTCAGTCCTATTGGTTGAAATAGGATTCCAGGCTGACTCAGATGACAAACACAACGCAGGCAGGCAGTTCAGTGCAGAGGCAGGTGGTTCAGTGCAGGCTTCTTTCTGAAGTGCAGTTTATATGAGAGACCCCTTGTGTAAAAGGGCTGCTAGACGCTGGTGGTGTTTTTTAAATGTGAGCCCCGTTAGCAACTGGTACCCCTTTTCAGTAGGTATCTTCTTTCTCAGACGCCACACACCCAATCACAAGTGGGATTCATCGTGACAGCTACAGTGAGTAGCATAGTTTTGATAACTTGGGGCAAAATAGGAAAGAGGAGTGGGCAAGGAATCAGGACCCTGTGGGATCTCATCTCGGCCTTCCACTGACTGCCATCGTCAAATTCCTTAAACTCAGTAAATCTAAAGTTCTTGTCCTGTAAAATGCACTATATAATATCTAGCTCCACACAGCTATAAATCTCTATGATACATCCAACACTTCCACTCACAATGTAGAAGTTTAGGTTAGAGACCACCTTTGAACAGTATTATTTTTTTAAAGGAATTATTTCAAGAATTCATCACTGACACTTTGATTACATCCACATGTTCCAATGATACTGCATTGTCTAGCTTAATCAATGAGCAGTCTATCAAGAGCTAGGTATAATATCAGGTAGAATAAAAACTACTTCGAAGTTAATGAGCCGACTATCAAGGCTGTCTGTGGAGCCCCTGCTCACTGCTACCTCCCTCCTCATTTCCCACATACCCACCAGTTAAAAATATATTGGTTTCATAACTGAAGGACATTCTATAAAATACCTGGCTTGCACTCTTCAGAAATGCCAAGATCAAAGAAAGCTTGCTGAAACTGTTGTATATTAAAGGAGAGTAAAGAGAGTTGATAATTAAATGCAATGCATGCTTCTGGATTAGATCCTGAACTATGGAGAAAATAGCTATAAAAGATAATCTTGAAATAATTGATGAAATTTGAATATGGGGCCCTAACCGGTTTGGCTCAGTGGATAGAGCGTCACCTGCGGACTGAAGGGTCCCAGGTTTGATTCTGGTCAAGGGCATGTACCTTGGTTGCGGGCACATCCCCAGGAGGGGATGTGCAGGAGGCAGCTGATCGATGTTTCTCTCTCATCGATGTTTCTGACTCTCTATCCCTCTCCCTTCCTCTCTGTAAAAAAATCAATAAAATATATTTTAAAAAATTTTTTGAATATGGGCTTTAGATTAAACAATAGTACAAAATCAATAATAATTTTTCTGAGTTTATGATTGCACTTAAATTATGTAAGAGAATATCTTGCATTTAGCATATATATATATACTTCTTTACTCCTAAATACTGAAGTATGATATCTCTAATGTTCTCAAATGGTTCAGGGGGAAATATATGAAATATATATTTACACATATATACATATAGAGAGAATATATATCTATACATATAAAAACATGCATATAAAGACATATGCGTGTCTGTATATACAGTTGACCCTTAAACAGCATGGGAGTTAGGGGCACTGACAACCTCCCCAGCACCCCTCCCCCAAAGCAGTAGAAAGTCCAGGTATAACTTTTGACTTCCAAAAACTTAACTACAGCTGGCCCTACACTTTGGTGGGTTCAACCAACCGCCGATTGAAAACAGTATTTTACACCCCCAAAGTTGGGAATCTGTAGCGGGGAACTTGTGGTTGGGAATCTGAAGATGGGAATGCAAAAATACTGTTTTCCATCCATGGTTGGTTGAATCTGCAGATGGCAAACCTGCAGATACAAAGGGCCAACTGTATTTATTAAAAAAATATCTGAGTATTGCCTTGGCCAGTGTGGCTCAGTTGGTTGGAGCATTGTCCCATACACCAAAAGGTGGTGGGTTCCATTCCCAGTCAGGGCACATACCCAGGTTGCAGGTTTAACCGCCAGTCAGGGGCATGTGTGGGAGGCAACCAATTGATGTTTCTCTCTCACATCAATGGCTCTCTCTCTCTCTCTCTCTCTCTCTCTCTCTCTCTCTCTCTCTTCCTCACTTCCTCTCCCTAAGAGCAATTAAAAAAATCTATTAACTATATTATGGGTAAAGACCTTCTGTTTTCTATACTCAACAGTGCATCATCCCAACATATATCCTTCCTTCCGTGAATAATATCCTCCTGTATCTTAGATGTGCCCTTCCCTCCACTCCCTTTTGCCTTGACTCCAAGTACTATATCCCTATTCCAGCCATGTGATGGCTACCATGTCCCTGCCCCCTGGCTAACAACTCACAACTGATTGGCCCATATGTAAACACATGGCCCAAGATGAGCCAATCTAAGAATTTCTTCATGATTTTTGCTGGGTCACACAGGAAAGCTAAATCTGTTACTCTTTGGTTGTTGTCTTAGTTTGGATCCTCTCACCCCCAAAAAATATTCTGAACCAATGATTTAGGTATAAGTAGTTTATTTGAGAAATGATCCCTGGGAGCATGGTAACAGAGTTGGAACTAAGTCAGGGAAAGGAAGGAAGCAATAATAAAAGGTGTTGAGTCCTGCTGAGGCCTATAAAACAAAACTCAGAATTATCCCCACCAAAGAATGAGGAAGTAAGGTACTTCTGCACCAATTCCCACCCCTTTTTGGCTGAAGGTTACTCCTGGGTATATTAACTGCCTGGTACTTTTGACCCAGTCCCACCTGCTATCCCAGCTCACTGTCCTCAGGCAGAAAGATGCAGGTGCTTGAGGTAGGAAGCCTGGGACAGATAGAGCAATTCCCCAATTGTAGGAGACATTGCAGATGGGCCAGAGAGACATAACCAGGGCAGCAACAGCATCTGGTACAGAGGTGAATGGTGGAAATTTTAGGGAGTTGTCAGTGACTGTGCCTCCTGCCACATGGAGTCTGGTCTACCGTTTAAGAGAAGGAAGTCAACTTGCAGATGAAGAGACGATGTAGTAGCAGCTGGAAGTCCTGGTTCCAGCTGTTCTTAAGGCCCAGGTCCCGGCTTTGTCTGTTCAACCCTGTCTAAGATTCGGTTAGCAATTAAAATCATCTTTGTATCTCAATAAATTTGAGTTGGGTTTCTGTCATGTAGCCAAAAAAAAAACAAACCTGACAATTAAACTTACTGTGATATTATCATCTATATTCCCATAATGAGATATCAATACCTTCACCCTAAAATCCCATTATATAAATGTGATCAGAGTAACAATTATGAGAACTTTAACACTAATTTCTGTATTTCCCTCCTAATTTCTGTATTTTCCTCTGTAATAGAGTATTGCTTTACTTATCTCTAAATTGGGCCACTTAAAGATTTCCTCAAATATTTTCTTCATTTTTTCACTGGTATTGTATACATTTTTTGTACAAACGAACACATAAGACTTAGTAAAACATTCTCCATCTACTTGAGGATAATTTTGTGAAAAAATAGTATTCGATTATTTTTTATCTCTAGAAAGGACTTTACATTTTTAAAAATGCGTTTGCTAGGTATAAATTTTACAGTAACTGAAAAAAATGTTGTATTAAAAAATCTAAAAGGAAGCAAAATACAATTTAGCTTAAAACAACAACTCGAATAATTTATTTTGGAAGGCAGGAAACAAAAACATATTTCCTGATACTGAGACAGCAGTGTTTTGAGACCTAAGGAAGATAAATGATTTTAATGTGCAGTTAAGTTGAAAAAAAATATCATGATATATGTAACACACACACTCTTTATAGACAACCCATTAAAAACATTCCCCAGAACACATTTTTACATTCTCATGTTGTTTTCCTCTTGGAATTTACACTGCAGAAGCACATATGAGATATATGCTGGTTAAGATACAGCCAAATCCAGGAACCGGAATGCAGATTGTGGGGTGACTGCCCTCACTCTTCTTTCATAACACACACTGGCTATTTAACTATGAAGAATCTATTGTTCAGACTCATTTTTCCTTCCTAGAATAATATTGCATATCATTATATAAAATATTGTAGTATATAAGATATACTGTAAAAGTAATACTTATAGATATTAACAATTTAAACAAGGAGCTGTTCCATGACATTTTCACAAACCAGCCATCCTTTCCTCTAGTTTTCATCTTATCTCTCATTGAATATGTGTTTCTATAAACAGAAAATTGAAAATGTGCTTGATTTTGAAAATAAGAAATAGTCTTACTAGATATCAAAGCAGTTATCTGAGTAACTTTTTTGAAAGGCAACTTAAAAGCAGAATGTTTACCTGAATTATCCAGATAGCTCTCAACTTTATAATCCATTCTGTTGGAATAGAAATTATCCCAAACTAATTTTATTATATTGTTCTTTGAATGGTGAATGAGAAAAATTAATGCCTATTTCTTGCTTTCTAGACAACCAATGCAAACATGATTTTCACTTCTTTTATTTTCCACTCCCTGGTGCTAGTCACCTAGATGTCTCTTTTGCAAAACAGTATAGTGTGCTATTAAACATGAGAGTTCTAGAATTATAATTAATTAGTTAATTAATCTCTATGTACCCCGGCTTCCACATACATAAACTGGGATAGTAATAGTACCCAATTCATAAAGTTGTAGTAAAGACCAAATGAGATAAATCTAGTAAAACATAAAGTAATTGAAAGCATATGTCTTGCCCTACAAGCAGTTCTCAACCTGTGGGTCACGAACAATGAAAATACATCCTGCATATCAGATATTTACATTATGATTCACAACAGTAGCAAAATTACAGTTATGAAGTAGAAACGAAAATAATTTTATGGTTGGGGGTCACCACAACAAAAGGAACTGTATTAAAGGGTCACGGCATTAGGAAGGTTGAGAACCACTGCAACCAGTTTGGCTCAGTGGATAGAGCAGGGGTGGGCAACCCCTGGCACGCGTGCCAAACATGGCACGCCAGTAACTTTTGCTGGCACACGAAACCCTCTCTTATAATCTTCCATTTAAAATTTTTTTCTTAATATCGACTTTTTTATTTTTCAGGTAAATTCAGAGTAGGTACATCTTAGATAAATAAATAATTTTACATAACAAGTTATCTTAAAGACCATAGACATGGATTGACGAGAGAGGGGAAGAGCAATTTCTATGCCTCTGCCTTAACTCTCCCTGCCTTCCTAGATCCGACCAGTGTTTTTGTTTCATCCACATACACTTGTGAATCTTTGTTCTCAGTGATGAATTTTGTTAAGTCTCATAATAGGAGTAGCCTGATGGATGAAAGTAGTAGCTCGTGCATATCTCTGAAGGTCACGAAATAAAAACCTGATGTAAAATCTCTGTCATCAGTGATGCAGCAGCAAAAGTCCCACTGGTAATATCAAACGGAGTCATAAAGTTTTCTGTCGGACTATCAGTGTACATGTATACATTAAAAAATAAATGTATTTTTCATCATCATATACTGTGTTTTTGTCGCTCGCATGAATTTTATTATTTCTTCAAGGTTCCTCACATACATACACCTTAAGAGATATCAAGTAGGTGTAACATGTTCTCAAAAAATTAGGGTTGGCATGCAGAAGAATTTTAAGTCAGAGATTTTGCTGGTTTTGGCGCACGCTCACAAAAAGGTTGCCTACCCCTGGGATAGAGCGTCGGCCTGCGGACTGAAGGGTTCCAGGTTCGATTCCAGTCAAGAACATGTAATGTGGTTGTGGGCACATCCCCAGTGGGGGGTGTGCAGGAGGCAGCTGATCGATGTTTCTCATCGATGTTTCTGACTCTCTGTCCCTCTCCCTTTCTCTCTGTAAAAAATCAATAAAATATATTTTTAAAAAAAGAAAGCATATGTCTTGAAGAGGTATCTGTATAGCTATCTGTATAGCCGCATTGTTCATAATGGCCAAAAGGCAGAAGCAATCCAAATGCCCATCGATGGAGGAATGGATAAACAAAATGTGGTATATATACACACAGTGATACACTTTTCAGTCTTATAAAAAGGAAAGTCTGACACATGCTATAACACAGATGAACCTTGAGGACATTCTGCTCAATAAAATAAGCCAGTCAGAAAAAGACAAATACTATCTGATTTCATTTATATGAAGTATCAAGAGGAATCGAATCAAACACTAGAAACAAAGTAGGATGGTGGTTGCCAGAGGCTGGGGGAGGGGGAACAGGGAGTTGCTGTTTAATGGCTATATAGAGTTTCAGTTTTGCAAGATGAAAATGTTCTGGGGATCAATTGTACCACAACATGCATGTACTTCACACTATTGAACTGTACACTCACTCAAAATATTTAAGGTGTTAAATTTTATGTGTATTTTACAATTTTTTACATGAAAAAAATAAATGGAAAAGAAAATTTTTAAATAAAAGATGATACTTTGCTTTTAAAAAAACACTTAAAGTGCATGGCATAGAGAGCTTCAGTAGAAAGAGGGTATTGTCTTTGATTTTTCTCTTTCTTTTTTATTCTCTGATTGAGGACGATGCTCTTTTATATGTTCTGTGATCTCACCTAGGTATTTAATCAACATGGGAAGATTTTCTGGGTTCAAACGGAAACAAGCAATTGACTTTTTTCTGGGGTTGTTCAGGGGGCCCTGGGTGGGGACAAGCCCTGTGGGGAAGGAAGTGCCTGGAATCAGATATCCAAGCAAGGATCAGAGCACAAGTGGTGAGCTCTCTGTGGGGTGGCACTGGGAACGCTGGCAGCCAACCAGTTAGCTGTTTATGTAAATGAAGAGGAGTTATTCCAGAATCTCATCCCTGGTCCAGCAGTGGGTCATTGTAAACTCTCTACAGGCCATAAAGGGGGATTAAGAGGTGGTCAATTCAAGCACAAGAAGAATAAATAATATCCATCAGACCCAGGGCATTCAAAGCTCCCATCTACCACTTTTGACAGCAGGGAACTGCCGGGACCTGAGGGATGCTGAGTGATATACTATGACACAAAGTTGAAAGAGCACAATAAAGAAATCTAATCATCGGGGAAGGAGCTATAAATTCCAAATACCTTGGAGTACACTTAACAAGCAATCTGCAGTGCTGACATAAAGAAAAATACAAAATTTTACTGAGGAATATAACAGTGCTCCTGAATAAGTGGAGTAAAATACCTCGTTCTCAGATGAGGATAATTAGTATTATAAAATATATAATCTCCTGCATTTTATTAAAAATTTAATGTAACTCCATTTAAAGTTTCAATTCCAAATTATATAACAAAAGAATAAAGAATGGAATTAAAACTCTTAAGCAAAACTAACTGAATGTAATTATGGCATAATACTAGACAGATAAGTAAATGAAACAAATTCTAAAATCTGTGATACATCCAAGAATAAATAAGGATTTAGAATTAGTGACACACTTTTAGAATCAATACAAGAAGAGTAGATTTTTTTATACTTTTATTTATTTTTTTTAATTAAATCTTTATTGTTCAGATTATTACAGTTGTTCCTCTTTTTTCCCCCCAGAGCTCCCCTCTACCCGGTTCCCACTCCACCCTCCGCCCTCGCCGCCCCCCCCCCCCCCGTCCTCATCCATAGGTGCACGATTATTGTCCAGTCTCTTCCCACATCCCCCCACACCCCTTTCCCCCCCGAGAATAGTCGGTCCATTCCCTTTCTATGTCCCTGATTCTATTATATTCACCAGTTCATTCTGTTCATCAGATGATTTATTCACTTGATTTTTAGATTCACTTGTTGATAGATGTGTATTTGTTGTTCATAATTTGTATCTTTACCTTCTTCTTCTTCCTCTTCTTAAAGGATACCTTTCAGCATTTCATATAATACTGGTTTGGTGGTGATGAACTCCTTTAGCTTTTCCTTATCTGTGAAGCTCTTTATCTGACCTTCAATTCTGAATGATAGCTTTGCTGGGTAAAGTAATCTTGGTTGTAGATTCTTGCTATTCATCACTTTGAATATTTCTTGCCACTCTCTTCTGACCTGCATAGTTTCTGTTGAGAAATCAGCTGACAGTCGTATGGGTACTCCCTTGTAGGTAACTGAGTTTCTTTCTCTTGCTGCTTTTAAGATTCTCTCTTTATCTTTTGCTCTGGCATTTTAATGATGATGTGTCTTGGTGTGGTCCTCTTTGGATTCCTTTTGTTTGGGGTTCTCTGCACTTCCTGGACCTGTAAGTCTATTTCTTTCACCAGGTAGGGGAAGTTTTCTGTCATTATTTCTTCAAATAGGTTTTCAATATCTTGCTCTCTCTCTTCTTCTGGCACCCCTATAATTCGGATGTTAGTACGCTTGAAGCTGTCCCAGAGGCTCCTTACACTATCTTCATATTTTTGGATTCTTTTTTCATTTTGCTTTTCAGGTTGGGTGTTTTTTGCTTCTTCATATTTCAAATCTTTGACTTGATTCTTGCGATCCTTTGGTCTGCTGTTGGGTGTCTGTATAATATTCTTTATTTCAGTCAGTGTATGCTTAATTTCTAGTGGGTCCTTTTTCATAACCTCGAGGGTCTCACTAGATTTCTTGAGGGTCTCACTACATTTATCGGCGGTCTCACCAGACTTTTTGAGTGTCTTACTAAATTTATCGGCGGTTTCCAGAAAATTCTTGAAAAACCTTATAACCGTGGTTTTGAACTCTATATCCAGTAGTTTGCTTTCGTCCATTTCTGTCATTTGTGACCCGTTTCTTTGTCTCCCCATTTTTTATGCTTCCCTGTGTTGGTAGAGTGGCTTTGTGTGCTAGGTGTCCTATAGGGCCCAGTGGCTCAGCCTCCCCAATTACCTGAGATGGATACTCTTGGTGCACCCCTTTGTGGGCTTTGTGCGCAGTCTTGTTGTAGTTAAGCCTTGATTGTTGTAGGTATCACTGGGAGGAATTGACCTCCAGGCCAATTGGCTGTGAGAGTCAGCTGTGTCTACGGTGGGAGAACTTCTGTGCTGAAGACACCCTTATGAGGCAAGACTTGCTTCAGTGGGGCTTTGTTGCTCACTGAGTCTGCCCCCTGAGTGTGTCCCTTATGGATCTGAGGAGTTCTAATCTGGATGGTCCCACTCTGACCACTGGGTACACTGGCTCTTGGATCTAAGGAGGTGCTAATTTAGCCTCTGCCTGAGGCTACCCAGCAGGAGCTACGGAGAGATCTGCAGATTCCCCTTCCTTGTTTGGGGTTTGGAGGTGCCCAGATGAGGCTCAGCTGTGAAGCAATGCAAGCTGCTGTGGGGCCTTGGGCCTTCTCTTGGAAGTTCTGGGTCTGTCTGGCCCAGCTGCAGTTTGTTAGGTAATTTTCAGATTGCAAAGGGCCAGGGCATTCATATGCAAAAGCCTCTGCCACAGCTTGGGTGGGGTGGGGTCTCAGGGAATCAACAGGGTGGAGCAAGCAGCTATGGCTGATCCTCAGCCCTGCCCTAAGGGGCCCCGAGTCTCAGTGTCCCAGTAATCGCTGCAAGCACCTTTGAGAGAAAGCCTCCCTGGAGTTCCGAGTTCTGCCAGCTGCCAGACAGTCCAGTTTCTCCCTGTATGAGTCCTGGGTCCCCAGAGACTCACCCAGAACTGGAGTTCAGAGCAGTCGGGGGCTTGTGACTCCCTCCCAATTCAAAAAGACAGCCACGTCCTCAGTTGCCAGCCCTTTCCGCGTGTGCCTCCGTTCCTCTGCACTTCCGCACCTCCTCTGAGTCTCAGTGTGCTTTTCTCTTTCCTTCTAGTTGTAGAATTTCCACTCAGCCAGCAAAGAAGAGTAGATTTTTTAAAATCCTCACCTGAGGATATTTTTTCCATTGATTTTTTTAGAGAGAGTGGAAGGGAAAGAGGGAGGTACATGCCCTTGACAGGGAATCAAACCTGGGACCCTTAGGTACCACTGAGTCACAGTGGCCAACGCAAGAGTAGATTTTTAATAAATGGCTACTTTAAAATATTGTTAACACTGGAAAAATACAATTAGAGTCTTTACCTAACACCATATATTAATATATATTTGTATATTTCAATATGGATTCAATCATCCTATATAATAAAAGGGTAATATGCAAATAGACCAAACGGCAGAACAAGTCGCTATGACATGCACTGACCACCAGGGGGCAGACACTCAATGCAGGAGCTGCCCCTGGTAGTCAGTGTGCTCCCACAGGAGGAGCGCCGCTCAGCCAGAAGCCAAGAAACCAGGCTCAGGGCTGGCGAGCACAGCAGCAGTGGCGGGAGCCTCTGCCTCGTCTGCAGCAGCACTAAGGATGTCCAACTGACGGCTTACCATCAGTTGGACATCCCCGAGGGTTCCAGGACTGCAAGAGGGCTCAGGCCAGGCTGAAAGATTCACCTCCCTCCCCAGCACAAATCTCATGCACCGGGCCTCTAGTGTATCATAAAAATGCAATCAGCCCTGGCCAGTGTGGCTTGGTTGGTTGGAGCATCATCTCATACATCAGAAAGTGGCAACTGATCCATATTTCTCTCTCACATTGATCTTTCTCTTTTTCTCTCCCTCTCCTTCTCCCTCTCCCTCTCCCTTTCCTTCTTCTTCTCCCTCTCTCTCTCCTTTCCATTCCCCCTAAAAGTCAATGAAAAAAATATGCTCAGGCGAGGATTAACCAAAAAAAAAGCAACAAATGAATGCATAAATAAATGGAAAAACAAACCCTTCCTCTCTCTGTCTAAAATCAATCAATACATATTGTTTTAAAAAGAACTCAAGTGACCAACATAACTTTGAAAAATGTTCACATGCATTACAATTTAGAACATGCAAATAAAATGAGATGTGAGTTTAGCCCATCAAATTGGAATTGTAAAAATGATAGCACAAGTGCCAATGAGAGTTCAAGAAAAGGGGCACTTCCAATACCTGAAAATGTAAAATGGTTAATCTTTCAAGGAGCAGTTTGGCAATCTGCTTCCAACATATACAAAAACATTTAGACCTTTTTTACCCAGCTCCTACCTTCAGAAAGATGTGAAGAAATAATGAGAACTGGGTGGAGGGAGCGAGAATGGGGTGGAAGGGGTCAATGGGGGAAAAGAAGAGGGCATATGTAATATTTTCAACAATAAAGATAAATTTAAAAACTAATGAGAACTTCAATATCTAGAAATATTATGAACTATGTAACCTGAAAATATGGGATATTTTTTCTATTGCAAAACTCCCAAAAATGTTGCATTTAAAATAAACTTCTTTTTTAAATGCGGGGGGGAATGAGGAGAGGGGAGGAGGAGTGGGGGGAGAACAGTAAAGCAAAGCGATTCGCTTATGAGCTAAGACTTCAGCAGTCCCAGAGGGGTTCGTTCGTATCAATAATCAGAAGGCTTTTTTGAAGGGAGTGGGGACCTCAGTCATTGTCATTAAAATTTAATGGTTTCAAACATTTGTGGTGGTAGGACCATCATCATACAAAACTCCACCTAGTAAAGTTTTAGGTGGCCGGTGACTTTGCTGATTAGATAGCTGGTCCCAATCCCTAGGAGAGTTTGAGAGCCTGGTGCAATCTGAGTACCTGGAGCATCTTGGATTAAATGTACAGCCAGTCCCAGCATTTTCCCATGGGTCATTAACTCAGAGTTTCTTCATTTGACCACCACATTGAGCTGGCCACATTATTCCTATTGTTTGAGCAATTCAGGGTTTCTACTTTAAATTTGCTTGTAGGCAGAGACAGCAACATGAGAACCCTGGGCAGCCACTTTCCCTTTCCCATCATAATATGTATGTGTATGTGTATGTGTATATGTATATGTATATGTATATGTATATTTAAAAATTCATTTCAGAGAGGAAGGAAGAAGGAGAGAGAGATAGAAACATCAACGATGAGAGAAAATCATTGATCAGCTGCCTTCTACACTCCTCCTACTGGGGATCTAGCCCGAAACCCGGGCATGTGCCCTGGCCAGGAATCAAACCATGATCTCCTGATTTATATAGGTCGACATTCAACCACTGAGCTACACCGACTGGGTGCCTTTCCAATCTTTTTAAGTCAACTACAAGAATCTTTTTGTATCCCCCACTCTCCTAAGTTGATTGCTTCAGCTCCATTCTCTGTCTCTCTGACTGAGCTTTTGGGATCATCCCAAAGCATACACAGAGGCCCCAGTCCAGGCACACGCTACAAACCACTCCAGCAGCCAAAGCTGAGTGCACCTGGATGAGTGAAATATCCCATAGCCAAGGATTTGGAGACCATCAACCACCTCTCCTCTGCCTCACTCATGTCTTTAGGTTCTTCTTCACTTCTGAGTAGTGAACATGCCTCTGAAGAGGCTTTGTTTTAATTTTTTTAAATATATTTTTATTGATTTCAGAGAGGAAGGGAGAGGGGAGAGAGAGAGAAACATCAATGATGAGAGGGAATCGTTGATCTGCTGCCTCCTGCACACCCCCTACTGGGGATCGTGCTGGCAACCAGGGCATGTGCCCTTGACCGGAATTGAACCTGGGACCTTTCAGTCTGCAGGCCGACGCTCTATTCACTGAGCCAAACCAGCTAGAAGCATTTGTAGATTTATTTTAATCCATAGGTTAGTATTTGATACATACTGCTCTGCACCTTGCTTTTTTTATTTTAGATTAATTTATTTCATTCCTGCTTATAAGGAACTTTCTCATTCTGTTTTACCAATTTCACCAATCTCCTAAAGAAAGGCATTTAGATTGTTGCTAGTATTTAACTACTACAAATAAAACTTCAATGAATAACATTGAACATAGGTCATTTTGCACTTACATAAGTATGTCTGTAGGAAAAACTTCCAAGAAGTAGAATAGCTATGTAAAAGGATATAGCAATCACATGCATATTGTCAAAGTATCTTTCCTAGCTGTTGCACCAGTCCATACATTTGCAATCTATGGGGGAAACTACCTATTTCCCCAAACTCATGCCAATATAGTGTTTTATGAAATGTGGAGTCATTTGCCCATTAAAGAGTGGAAAATAGTATTAGTGGTGCTTTAATTTGAATGTTTCTTTTTATGAGTAATGTTGAGTATCTTTTCTTAGATTTAAGAGGCAATTATATACATACTAGAGGCCCAGTGCATGAAAATCGTGCATGGGAATGGGGAGGCCTCCTCAGCCTAGCCTGCACCCTCTCCAATCCGGGACCCCTCGGGGGTCATCCGACTGCCGGTTTAGGCCTAATCCCCATGCAGCCTGCTGTTCAGTCGTTTGGTCATCCCTCACTAACCCCCCTGCCGGCCTGGTCTCACCACGCAGCCTGCTGTTTGATTGTCAGTCCGGTTGTTTCGGTCGTGATGGTCCCTGGCTTTTATTTATTAGGATATATTTTATGAATTGCTCATACTCATTACTCACTTTTCAGTTGTGTTTTTGGTCTTTTCCTTATTGACTTGAGGAAGCTTTTCTATTAAGGGAATAAGACCTTTGCTTATTATTTAAAAGTATTTTTTCACTTTTCATTCATCTCTCTTTTAACAGTGTTATTGAGATATAATTGATGTACAATAAACTGCTTATACTTAAAAAGTATTACTTGGAAAGTTTTTAACAGTTTTATTGGAGTACAATTGACATGCAATAAACTATCATATTTTAAAAATACAGTTTGGCTCTTTGCTGCATCTACTGCGAGGATGAAGACCATTGTCAGCAATTGGGCTATGGACATCCCAGAAAAGGTGGACATCACTCTGAAGGGATGCACAGTTACTGTGAAGGGCCCCAGAGGCACCCTGTGGAGGGACTCCAACCACATCAATGTAGAACTCAGTTTCCTTGGAAAGAAAAAGAAGAGGTTTTGGGTTGACAAATGGTGGGGAATAGAAAGGAACTGGCCATGGTTCACACTGTCTGCAGTCATGCACAGAACATGATCAAGGGTGTTACACTGGGCTTTTCACAAGGTGAGGTCTGTGTATGCTCACTTTCCTGTCAACATTGTTACTCAACAGAATGGTTCTTTTGTTGAAATCAGAAATTTCTTGAGCGAAAAATACATCCGCAGAATTCAAATTAAAACAGGTGTTGTTTTCAGTATCTCAAGCCCAAAAAGATGAGTTGATTCTTGAAAGAAATGACATTGAACTTGTATCAAATTCAGCTGCTTTGATTCAGCAAGCCACAACAGTTACAAACAAGAATATCAGAAAAATTTTGGATGGTATCTATGTTTCTGAAAAAATAACAGTTCATCAGGCTGATAAATAAGACCCAAGTTGTCCAACTATAGAAACTACAAGATGCCTATTGATTTGTCACACTTATTTGCAATAGTTAAAGATGCAATAAAAGCCACATATTGATTTGGGAGGGGAATAATGAGTGAAATAAAATGCAGTTTGTTTGGTAAAATTTTATCTATGCATACTCATGAATTAACACCACAATTAAAATAATAAACATATTCATCACCCCCAAAAGTTGTGTGTGTGTGTCCCCCACTTTTGCTCCTCTCAGTCTCCCATCCCATCCCCCAGACAACAGCAGGTCTGCTTTCTGTCACTACTACTTGGCTTACATTTTCTGTAGTTTTATGTAAACTGAAACATGCTGTATATACTCTTTTTTTGTCTGGCTTCCTTCACTCTGCATAATTATTATGAGATTCATTTAATGTTGTATCAATAGTTATTTTTTATTATTGAGTAGTATTCCACAATGATCTCAAATGATTTTCAAATGGACTCAGAAAAAAAAAATATATATATATATATTAGAGGTCTGGTGCATGAAATTCATGCACTGGAGGTGGGGGGGAGTCCCTCAGCCTGGCCTGTGCCCTCTCACAGTCTGGGACCCCTCAGGGGATGTACGTCTGCCGGCTTAGGCCCACAGAGAGCGGGCCTAAGCCAGCAGGCAGACATCCCTCTCGCAGTCCAGAACCCCTCTCTCCTACTGCCCACCTACTTGCTGCTCCCTACCACTTGGCTCGCTGCTCCTTAGTGCTGACGCAGAGGCTCCTGCCACCGCTGCTGCACTCGCCAGCCGTGAGCCCAGCTTCTGGCTGAGTGGCGCTCCCCCTGTGGGAGCGCACTGACCACCAGGGGGCAGCTCCTACATTGAGCGTCTGCCCCCTGGTAGTCAGTTCATAGCAACCAGACATTCCATGGTTCAGTCAATTTGCATATTAGGGTTTTATTATATAGGATATATATACATATACAAACATACATACATTCAAAGAGAGAGAGAAAGAGACCACTGAGCAGGACACTGCGATATAACCTCTGGAACCCATTCTGCTTCTGTGCAAAGAGCAGTTCCCCTGCATAGACTCCCTGTCAGTGAGAAGAAGGTGATCACATGGCCCACATATATGCAACCAGCCAGTCCATCTCCAAAGCTCTGGTATCCTACCAGAAATGTGTGGATGAGGCAAGGGTCAGAGAGAGGGGGCTGCAAGTCTGGCGCTGAGTCATACCTGACATGCCAAAACTAGGCAGCCATTTTCTCCTGAAGAGAGAGCTCCTCCCTACAGTCTCCAGGCAACCAGTACAGCCACACCCAGACTACACCCTGAGTGATACAAAGGATACAAAAAAATATGAATAGGCCTAAAGAGAGGCCTTTTGGTCCCAGCAACAGGAAACTGAGAAGTGGCAGACAGTACAGAAGATGGGATCTTAAACCAGCCCTCACAGGGAATTAAAACTCAGCAGAAAGGAACGACACTTCACGTTTTCATTTTTATTTTATTTTATTTATTTATTTTATTTTTTAATATATTTTATTGAAATTTTACAGAGAAGAAGGGAGAGAGATAGAGAGTTAGAAACATCAATGAGAGAGAAACATTGACCAGTTGCCTCCTGCACACTCCTACTGGGTATGTGCCTGCAACCAAGGTACATGCCCTTGACTGGAATCGAACCTGGGACCCTTGAGTCGCAGGCTGACACTCTATCCACTGAGCCAAACTGGTTAGGCGATTTTTATTTTATTTTATTTTATTTTATTTTATTTTAATCTCTTTTTTCTTTATTTTCTATTTATTTTCGTATTATTTTTTCATCATTCTATTTTTTTTATTTTATCCTTTTGTTTAATTTTTGTTTTTTGTTTTTTTACTTTTTTCTTCTCTTTCTCTTTCTTCTTATCCACTCATCCTCTTTCAACTTCCTCTATAATGAACTGAGGTCCTCCATTATTCATCCAATATTTTAACCTTCCTTTATGTATATAAGCTCGGCCTCTACAGATTCTGCCCCCACCCTCTTTACTGGGTATTTGGTGTTTATGTTTTGGTTTATCTCTTTGTTCTCTGGCATTTTCTCTCCATAAATATCTTTTTTCCTTTTTCTTCCTTTTTCTTCTTTTTCTTTTCCATGGATGGAACTGGAGAGCATTATGCTAAGCAAAATAAGCCAGTCAGAGAAAGATAAATATCACATGATCTCACTCATTTGTGGAATATAATGAACAACATAAACTGACAAACAAAAACAGATCCAAAGACAGAGAAGCATCGATCTGATCATCTAACCTCAGAGGGAAGGTAGGGGAGGGTGGGGGTAAGTGGGAGACATCAACCAAAGGATTTGTATGCATGCATATAAGCATAACCAATGGATACAGACACCAGCGGGGTGAGGGCATGAGTGAGGGGTTGGGGAGTGGGGGGGGGGGGGGGGGGGGGGGGGGGATAAGGACACATATGTAATACCTTAATCAATAAAGAAAAAAGAAAGAAAAAAAAGGATGAGCTATATGAACCTTTATCTCTTTTAGAGATAAATGCTGAATATTCACAAATGGAACAGTATAATGTCTGGATTTTTATTCAAAACTGGAGGCCCAGTGCACAAAATTCATGCATGGAGTGGGGGGATGTCCCCTCAGCCCAGCCTGCACCCTCTTCAATCCAGGACCCCTCAGGGGATGTCCGACTGCTGGTTTAGGCCCAATCCCCAGGATTGGGCCTAAACCAGCAGTTGACATCCCTCTCACAATCCAGGATAACTGGCTCCTAACTGCTCACCTGCCACCTGCCTGATCATCCCTAACTGCCCCCCCCCTTCTGGCCTGGTCACCCCACACAGCCTGCTATTCGGTTGTTTGGTTGCCCCTCACTAATCCCCCTGCCGGCCTGGTCATTCCATGCAGCCTGTTCGGTTGTCTGTTCAGTTGCAATGGCGCACAGTGACCACCAGGGGGTCAAATAATAACACAGGAACTGCCCCCTGGTTGTCAGTGCATTCCCACAGCCAACCTCCTGTGGCCAACCCACCTCCCGCAGCCCCTCCCCCAAGCCAGCCAACCGCCTGAAGCCCCTCCCCCCCCACCAGCTGGCCCAATAGGCCCCAATGGCCAGCCTGGCTGAGGGACCCCACCCATGCATGAATTTGTGCACCAGGCCCCTGGTATATAGATAACTGCAAGTTTGTTAGGAAGTAGAGGTGGACTACAGATGCATTGTGATTGCTTTTGAATTGTGGAAGCAGAGGGATAGCTATGTGGGAATTCATTACACTATTCCCTCTTTGTAGATATTTAATTGTTTCTAAAATGCAGAATTTTTTTTAAAAGAATGGTTTGGATTTCTCAGCAACACTACAAACAAAAAGGCAATGGATTAATGGCTTCAAACAACAAATACTTAAACTACAAATCAAGTGCAAGAGAGGTGCCCCAGTAGATAGACTGGCTTTTGATGAATTAATAATAGTCCATCCACTGTACTAGAAAGTAGAGAATTTAGGTGCACGTATGGGTAGGTTGGTACATTTGATCATGGAAATAAGAGCTAGTTCTCTTCAGATTGCTTCTGACTACTTTAAGGAGCTCATAGTCTAGTGGGGGGTTTGGATAATAAGCATATAATATTTATATGTGCTAATATAAAATAAGTTCTGTAACAGAGTTATGTGTAATATCTCAGGGGATTCCAGTCTTTGGCTCAGGAAAGCCTGCATGGGCTAGATGAGGCCCGAGATGAGTCTTAAAGAATGAGTAGTGGTTACACCAATGAAGAAGGAGGGGAAAACAATTCAAGGTAGAAAGAGTGCCATTAACAAAGGCACAAAAGAATCAAACACCATGGTGTATAGAATATAGCACAGGACCAAGCACAAGAAAGCGTTCAGTACTTACTGGCATTAATTAAATCATTGGTGTTTTCAAGGACTTATCTAGTGTGACTAGAGACCAGCGATGAAACCGGAAAGTACTATGCAGCTGTCAGTTATCCAAGTGTTAGAAACAAGAAACAAGGTGCTGAAAACGATATTCTAGAAGAGATATTAAGGATCTGGAAATTTTAGGAAACAACCAAGATGGTTAAGTTCCTTAGCATCTTAAGTGCTTCTCCTATTGATGGACTGTTACCCTTAGTCTTAAGAATATTCTGGTTGACTCATAGCTCACAAGTTATTTTTGAACTAAGATTGAATTTATCCTTGTGCTGATATTTCATTTGTTTAATTCAGCAATGTTTATCTTTATTCATTTGCTAGTTCGTTCTACAAAAAAAATTTTTAAGCTCCTATTTGTATAGACGCTGCTTATATAAAACAGTCCTAGGGTTGTTTGTAGTCTGGTAGGAGAGACAGGTGGCAAATAAATTATGCACAATTAAGTATATCGTTGATTATTTTTATATGGCACAAGGTCTCTGCCATATCACACGCCAGAAGGACCAAATATTTTCACACCAAGAAGATCAACTTCAATCTTAAAAATACTTCCTAAGTACAATAGTAATTTTTAGTACATATTATAAATAAGGGCCAAGAAAGAAAACTAATATGGTTTTTCTGTCTGTTAATTTTTTAAGAAAACAACAAAACACTATTTATCTACTCATGAGAGGCTCTAAATTTTTATTCAATATGGGTCCAGGCCTATTGGATAGACTTTGAGCATTAATAAAATGACAGAACATACTACAAGGGAAGCCTAAGAACATAAAGGTTAATTTTCTTTTAAGTTTGAACATAGAGATTCATGTTCTTTTAAGCTCCTTTGACTCAAATGGAGCTTCTGTTTGGTGAATTCATGGGTCACATCACCATAACCAAACGATTGTAAGTTACAATTTAACTAAAAACCAGAAGGATAAAAATAGCAAAGACTAAACATATAATATCCTTCTTTCTTCATCCTTGCTTCTGGAGGTGTGTCTTTCCTGAACCATGAATCACTGCCACAGACCTTGCAAATTTGTTCCATAAGAGGGAAGTACCAGAGCAGCAGTAATGCTCTCATTGTGAGCTTCGCTGCCCGGGAGGGGAAAGGTGCACAGTCTGCAGTGTGGATAGCTCTTTCCCCACAGGTTGCAAAAAAACGAAAACTACTGTTAAAAGAGATATAGTCCACATTGTGTCAACTTTACCTTTCTGTACCACTGTAGTGACTGTACTCATAAAAGTCAAGATCTTACTGCCTCCCAGGCTTCTTGAGTTAGTCTTAGGTATTGTCATAACCCACAACACCACTGAACTGTCAATCCCAGAAGGTAAATGAAAGCATGCTTCATAAAATTTACAGCTCATGCTGGATATTTTGGCAAGTATCCCTTTTCTGTAAATATAATGAACTAGAGGCCCAATGCACGAAATTCCTGCAAGGGGCTCGGCCCCCACCGCCAGGCGGCCTCTACCTCAGCCGTCCGGAATATCGTCCAGAAAGACGTCCCGAAGGACGTCCAGTCTAATTAACATATTACATTTTTATTACTATAGATAGGACTTGAATTTTGAACCAGAATCAAAATTAAGGTTTTTTTCCTTTCTTTCAAAACTTAGCTTGTTACAGAATTTTATCAAATAACCAGGTTAATAATTGTTATAGTAACCAGAAGTTTTAAAATATTGTTAAAAGGTTAGCATTGTCAAGTGTCTATGTGTGTACTTTACCTCTGATTTTTTCTGCATTCCTTAAACATTCTATTTTTTATATATTTCTTTTGGTTGTTTTATTAAAAAATCGTATTGATTTTTTTTTTTTTTTAGCTTTTCTCCTAAGACATTTTTTCCCCATATATGAAACAAAAGTTGCAAATGACAGCGCCTTCAAAATCATATATAAATAAGTTATGTATCACTTATTTTTTAATTTCTAATAATAATTGCTTAAACAATTATGATAATGAATTTGTGGGTGGAATTCTTGTTACTTTTTAGGCTCTTTCTGCTCATTCAGTGTACAGCAGCAACACCTAGTGGACAAAATGTGAAATTGTCTTGTTGGGGGGTTTTTTTGTGTGTTTTTTTTGAAATTGTCTTGTTTTAAGGAATGGAAATTGTATGGATATTGCTGATGCTTATATTTCTTAATATTACTCTGATGAGTAAACATGTGCATTTATGTAGTTCTCCTAATATGAAGAATGATAATCAGCTTCAATGATTGAGTATTTAAAGTGAGGAGTATTTAGAATAAGTGCAAATATATAATCTGTGCTTCAAATTTAGATGCCATATTAATTATTTACTAAAATAGACATTTTAAGGAAAGCAGAGTCAATGTCTGAATTGCCAATAATAAAAAATTCTCAAGTTAAGTTATTCATTCTCAATTTCATTCTTGTATATCTATGGAAAGATGCCTAATAGAGAACATTGATACTGTTGTGATAAACCAAGGCACAAGGGGGGGAAATGTATACTGTCTCAGGAATGGATCTGTAAATACAGTTAGTAAGGGGGAAAGCTATGTTAATACCACCATTCTATTTTTTTTCCACAGTAAGGTTGGATCTTTTGGACATTCAGTTAAAACCAGCATGGGAGAGAGGATCTTACACATTCATGGAGAAACATAAATAGTTCCCTTCTCAATGCAACAATACAGTGCTTAGTATTGTTCTAAAACTCTCACCACTTTCTTCACTGGAATTCCTTAACCTCACTAACTGTGTACAGCTCCCCTGCTAGGTTGGATTAGAGTCGATTTCCCAACCCAGAGAGGCACAGCTGTGGAAAGGGGCAATCCACCACTGGCTCCATGCTACGGGGGCTTCATTCCGCTTGTTCTAGGATCAGGCACACTGCAAATATTCCAGACTTTGAATGATGCAGGAGGGAAAGGCACAAACTGGAGTCATTAGCAAAAGGTAAAAAAGAACAGAGGCACTCAATAGCGATCAATCGCGTATTCACTCACTTAGTTCATCACACAACACTTCTCGGTTAACTTATATATCCATGAAGCACCGAATTGGGCACTGTGGACTACCTAGCAGGGGTCTGCAAACTATAGCCAGCCTGTGGCTTTTTAGGCATGGCCTGTAAGCTACAGATGAATCTTAACATTTTCAGAGCTTATTAAGCAAAACAAAAGAAAGAAATCAGTATTTGAAAAATCTCAATGCTTGCCTTCTCTGAGTCCCCTTTATGTTTACACTATTGCTACACTCATGACACTCCAAACCAAAATTCCCTGCAGATAAATGGCTGGGTGTCCTACAATTTAACTCAATTCTAACACTCTGCCCAGAGAGAGCTGCAGATTCCACGGGTTAGGGGCTCAGACCATGAGACCCCCCCCCCCCCCCCATTCACTCTGGATGCCAATCACAAGCAGTGTCTCCAGGTTACTCACAATCTTTATCCAACTTGGCTACAAATCAAAAATCTCCACAATCCCTTCCTCAGGTTTGATTAATTTGTTAGAGTGACTCACAGAACTCAGGAAAATTTCCACTACATTTACCAGTTTATTAAAGGATATGATTAAAAAATATAGATGAACAGCTAGATGAAGAGAGGCGTAGGGCCAGGCCTGGGAGGTCCCAAGTGCAGGAGCGTCTGTCCCTGTGAAGTTGGGTGTATCACCATCTGGTGTGTATAAGTTCACCAGCCTAAGAGCTCTCCAAACCCTACAGTTTGGAGATTTTGGTGGAGGCTTTATCACATAAGCACGACCCATCATTACCTAAGTCCATTTCCATCCCCTTTCCCCTCTGCGGAGGATGGGGGCGAAGCTGAAAATTCCAAGCTTCCAATCATGGCTTAGTCTTCCTGGTGACCAGCCCCCATCCAGGAGCCCACCCAGAGTTGCCTCATTAGAACAAGAGATGCTCCTATCACCCAGGAATTTACAAGAGTTTTAGGAACTCTGTGCCAGGAACCAGATTGGGGAGGGGAGGGGGAGACAAAAGCCAATATTTTTTTTTTTTTTCGGTTATTTCACAATATGTGACAGAGGTATATATGCTGCCTGAAAAACCTAACATATTGGCTGGCCTTTTACCAAAAACGTTTGCTGATGTTTGCTACAAAGAGAGATTTAACCCTCAAATAAGTTAGAGTCTAGAAAGAAAATTAAAATAATAAACACAATAACTTTTTTTTGACCATTTACTGTGTGTGAAGCACAGAGTTGCATGTGTTGCATTCATTGTCTCACTTAACCTTCATCAGAAAAACCTATGTGTTACAGTTATCTATTTACAAGGAAGATTCCAAGACTTAAAAAGGTTAATCATAAGGTCACATTAATGACCAAACCTGAGATTAAACCCAGGCTGGCTGACCCAGAGCATTTAAGCACTCATTTCAGGTGCACAAGTAAGAATGACAAAAGGTAGAAAGTGGTAGGTATCGGGAGGAACAGCAAAGCACAACTCGCTGTGGAAAAGCAGAGGTGGCAGGTAACACTTCCAGGGGGTGTTCGGGGAAGATTTCATGGACAAGGCAGCTTTTAAAGTGGGCCTTGGAAGATGGGAACGACTTAGATTTGTGACATTGTTGTTAAAAGGTCTTATGAGGAATAATATTTTGGCACTGGATGAACAGCAAGGACAAGCAGCTATGGAACAGCTGGAGACAGAAGCACTTGAGGGGTGTTGGGGCAGCTGTGAGTCCCATCTAACAAAAAGACAATGTGCATGAAGGGAGACCAGTGGGAAACCTAAACTAGAGGAGATTCTAGATCAGCGGTTCTCAATCTATGGGTCGCGACCCCTTTGGGTCACCTAAGACCATAGGAAAGCACATATATAATTACATATTGTTTTTGTGATTAATCACTATGCTTTAATTATGTTCAATTTGTAACAATGAAAATACATCCTGCATATCAGATATTTACATTACGATTCATAACAGTAGCAAAATTACAGTTATGAAGTAGCAACGAAAATGATTTTATGGTTGGGGGTCACCATAACATGAGGAACTGTATTAAAGGGTCTTGGCATTAGGAAGGTTGAGAACCACTGTTCTAGATGGTGTCGAATGCTGACCTAAGGGCAGAGGAAATTTCAATAAATGTGACTGAGCACTGATGACTAAACAATTAGCACCATCAGTCTGATGTTCTGGGGAGAGTACTCTGACAAGGATGTGTTGGATAAATGGAGGCATAAGGGTAAATTGGGACACTATTAACAGTAATCCAGACCCAAGACTAGCGGGAGACAGAACACAATGGGGGAGAGAGACACGGGAGGAGTGTTACTAAGGTCTCCCCTATATTTTTTCCAAAATCACTAAGTAACAAAAGAGGGAAGTATAAATGGCTTGGCAATGACCCCCTCTCAGGCTAAAAAGTGCCTTTTCATGACATTATCACTCTCATTTTTCCCCAGTTTTGTGCCACCACACACACACACACACACACACACACACACACACACAAGTTTTACTAATTGAAAGTCCTGGTGTTGGTTCTCTTGATAAAGTCATTACTTGATAATTGTTTTAACGGAATTTTATCTGAGTAAAAGTGTCAGTGGTTTGGGGTTGAGTGGGGAGGTGCAGAGAATAATGCCCACACGTGTGATTTACCGGGTCTACAATCCACAGGAATTGTCCTCTGAAAGGTGCTCGCTTCAGCAGCACAGAGACTAAAATGGGAATGATTCAAAGATTAGCATGGCCCCTGCGCAAGGATGACACACAAATTCATGAAGCGTTCTTTAAAATTTTTTTTTAAAAGAAAAGGAAAAAATAAAAAAAGGGTGGTGACCTCTGTCACAGACAGCTCACACTACCCGACTCGCAAGTCAGAACTCGAGTTCTAACTCAGACTCTGAAGCTCATGTTCCAGGCCTCCTTTGCCCGTTGTTGACTCATCTGGTCCAATTCCCAACAGCAAGCTTGGGCTCCTCTCTGCCCTGCTGTGCCTTTGGGTCCCAAGTCCACTGCCCTCAGTGCATGAATCACCAATGGGCCCAGGGGAGAGACTCCAGTGGGGAAAGCAAGCGGGCCTGGTGGAGGAGCTGTCCTGGGCCTTCTCGTTCTTCCCTGGATGCTGCTGACTTCACTCCGTGGTTTACAGCGCAGCAGCTGTGTTTCCGCCTCTCCTATAAGGCTGGCTGCAGAGAACTATCACTAATTAACACAGACAAAAAGAGACCACAAATGACTTTACCAGTTACCGCCAAGTTGACAGTGTGTAGATTACAGCAAAATCTTAAAGTGTTTTGCTGGTCTTTACTGTCTATTTGAAGACTTAAAAAGCAGGTGATGTTTTCGGCCCAGATCCAGAGTTTAAAACTTGTGTAATACAATGTAAGCCTACCTACAGTTTTATGAGAATTTCTGGTAAGTTTTGAGGGTTTGGATTATATGCTGTCATATTTCATTTTTAAAGAATACCTTCTTTTTTTTGGTATTGGTGTTTTCCATATCTATTTCCTGTTGTCAGTAACATCTACCCTGGGTTAATTTATAAACCACTGTCAAACCCCCAACACTTTTCAGCCTAACAGTGTACTGAACTTGTAGATGGAGAAGCAGATGATCACAAAGCTATGAAAGGCCCTGGACACGTTTGTGTGGTAGGAGAGAGTTTGTGGAGGGAAAAAAGGGATTGGAGAGTCGATAAATAAAAAATGGTTCCTGGCAAAATGACCGTGCACAGGAGTCATTCCACTGTGAGGTCACTCTGTGCAAGGCTGCAAGAAGGGAGGGCTGGTCATAGGGAAAGCATGCTCGCTCCTGAAGACGGTCAGAGGAGCTTGTCCTACCTCTTCAAAAGGTTGGCAAGAGACTTATTTGCCAATGAAGGCATCCTTGGGCAACTGACGGGGAAGTGAAGCCACATGCGTGCCTCAGGTGAGAGACATAGAACAAAAGCTTCCTTTCCTCTGTATCTAGGAGACCTGGGTTCTGGTTCTGATCTTACTAGCAACTAGATGGGTGGCCCAGGGTACAAATCACTTAGCATCCATGAGTTCCAGCTGTGCTTTATGACTAAAGAGGGTATCTGAGTAAAAAATCCCTCCTGGCCCTAAAATTCCCTGGGCCTGTAATCTATGAGCGTATCTGGTAGCCGTGATAGACGTGGAAGTCTGGCGCAGTGGTTCTTCTAAAGTTTCTACTGTCTAGTCATGTCTATAATCGGGCCAAGTCCTGTAGTTCGTGGGATTAACACCAGGCACAAAATAACTGTGTGTCATCAGAAACAAAGAGTTTGGAAAAGACATTTCCCCTAACTAAATGAAATCTCACTGCTCAAAAATAATAGGATGCTATAGAAAGAAAATATCAACGCCGCCACAAATCAGCATCAGAGGAACTGCTCTAGAAAACATCTGGAAAATAGCCTTGAGTTAACAAACCACTAGATAAAATGTTTGATTTCCCAGTCACCGGTGCTACTAACTGCAAAAGCAGTTAAAAGGCCTTATGAGGAATAATATCTTGGCACTGGATGAACAGCAAGAGAGCCAGCTGTTTGCACTTGCAGTATAACAAGTGCCAATGTACATATTGTAACCCACACGGTCCACAGAGGATGGAACAGCAAAGCAGACAATGTGATGGGAAGTCCTGATTGGGCAGAAATGATCAGACTTCTGGGACTAAATGACAGGCAAATGCCTTTTTTTTACAACAACAGCCCACTTCCAGGGCAACTTCCTTGTGAAATGTCATTTCTTTCTATATATTCATTCATTTGCTTTTACTAGAAATTAATATAATGGCCTGCGAAGAACTACTTCCAGGCAAGAGTCCCTCTAAACCAAAACAGATGTTGGAAACCCACTGAGACCAGCCTAAAGAGAAAAGGAGGGGATATCAATGACAGACAGAAAAGCGAGGAGCCCAGAGGTGAGAGAACTTGAAGAAAGATAAACTGATAAGCATGATAAAGCAAGATAATGCGAATCCTTCAAACTTCTCACCTCAAAGGACCAGAGGATTATGTCCATCCCACATTTTGGAAGAGATTAAGGTAGAATTGCAAACAAAGAAAAAAGGAGGGAGTATTTAGACATCAGGACAATATATTTATTTGCAATGTTACTTGAGCGCTCATTGAAATCAGCACTTCTTTGGCATTTAAAAGGAAAAGTCTGATCAAGTTTGCCATCATTCATTCAATTATTATTTGTTGAGTTCCTTGGTATGTATAGGGAAAGCTTCTAGGTCAGTGGTTCTCAACCTGTGGGTCGCGACCCCTTTGGGGGTCAAATGACCCTTTCACATGGGTTGCCTAAGACCATTGGAAAACACATATATAATTACATATTGTTTTTGTGATTAATCACTATGCTTTAATTATGTTCAATTTGTAACAATGAAAATACATCCTGCATATCAGATATTTACATTATGATTCATAACAGTAGCAAAATTACAATTATGAAGTAGCAACGAAAATAATTTTATGGCACTGTGATGGACAGCCGCATCCGGGCCTCCCGCCGCAGGGTGCCCTCCGAGCCAGGGGTCCTTCAGGTAGGAGGTCCTGGGTGACTTTGGGCGTCCGCTCCTCCTTGGCGCACTGAGTACCTGCTGCCCGCGCTGCGTTTTTGTTTTTCTCTGCTCCCCTGCCCTCTGCCAGGACCATGCTCCGCCAGATCCTCAGCCAGGCCAAGAAGCATCCCAGCTTGATCCCCCTCTTCGTGTTTATCGGAGCCGGGGGGACTGGAGCGATGCTGTCCGTCACACGCCTGGCGCTGTTCAACCCCGATGTCTGTTGGGACAAAAAGAATAACCCAGAACCCTGGAACAAAGTGGCTCCCAATGAGCAATACAAGTTCTATGCAGTGAATGTAGATTACAACAAACTGAAGAAAGAAGGTCCAGACTTCTAAATGAAATGTTTCACTATAAAGCTGCTTAAAATGAAGGTCTTCCAGAAGCCATCCGCACAATTTTCCACTTAACCAGGAAATGTTTCCCCTTCAAGTGCACAAAATCATGTTGGTGTATTGTGTTGGGGTTTACACTGATCAATAAATATTTGAAACTTGAAAAAAAAAAAAAGAAAAAAGAAAATAATTTTATGGTTGGGGGTCACCACAACATGAGGAACTGTATTAAAGGGTCTCGGCATTAGGAAGGTTGAGAACCACTGTTCTAGGTGCTGGTGGAGGGGGAGGGAATAGTGATAAACAAACAGACATGATCTGTGTGGAAGACACATTATTCATGATCTTTCATGAATAAAAGATCAATCACCACCTTCAATAAGTATTATGAAAACAAAGATGTAGAGAAGTGGTTTCTTCTTTTTTTATTTATATACTAGAAAACATAGATAAAAGTCAAGTAATCACAAAAATAAATAAAAATTGCATCTCTTGTGAGTGCTGCAAGGAGAGGTAAATGGTTCTATGAAAGAATAATTAGAAGATTTGAAATTGTCAGAGGTAAAAGTTGGCTTCCTTGAGGAAAGGATATTTGAACTGTCATCAGAAGGCTGAATGGAGTTTAATTGGGTTAAGGAGGGGCAGTGTGTAGAATGGCTGCAGATAGACTAGTCAGTAGATTATTTTGGTAATCCAAGTGATGGAAGATGGCAGCTTGTACTGGGGTGGGGGCAATCTGGAGGAGATGGAAGGCCAGTGAGACTCAAAGCCTGTACAAGGCAAGCATTTTATGTTATGACTAGTGGCCCGGTGCACAAAATTTGTGCACATTAAAAGGAAATTAATTAGAGGAAATATTTTAATATTGCTATTTTGTTTCCATCTCTCCATCCCAGTCTCTCCCAGTCTCTCCCTCTCTTTGTTTTTCTCAGCAGTCCTCCAGGCCTCCCTGTCTCCATCTCGCCCTCTTCTTCTTTCCCTGCTGGGAGGGGGTGGGACCAGTGGGGACAGCTCCACCCTCTGCCCGCCTGAGGCCTCATTCAGAGAGAGGCTCCAAGAGTGATCTGGGAGGGAGGGAAAGGAAGGGAGAAAAGGCTGAGAGCTGGTGGGTGCTGTGTGTGTCTATGCGTGTGTGCAGTTGTGAGTGAGTGTGAGTGCTGGCCCCGCCTCCCCCGGCCCCAGCCCTGCTGCCACAAATCCCCACCCACCAGAGCCTGCTGCTCGCACAGCCTGGGCGTTAGGTTAAGCCTTTAGTCAGTTTGGATCCTGGCTCTTTATATATATACTAGAGGCCCAGTGCACAAAAATTTGTGCACTCGGGGGGGAAGAGGGGGTCCCTCAGCCCGGCCTGTGCCCTCTTGCAGTCTGGTACCCCTCGGGAGATAACGACCTGCTGGCTTAGGCCTGCTCCTGAGTGGCAGAGGGCAAGCCCAATCCCTAGGTGCAGCCCCTGGTCGGGCTCAGAGCAGGGCTGATTGGGGAGTTGGGGCGCCGCCCCCTGTCATGCACAGAGCAGGGCGGATTGGGAGGTTGCGATGCCACCCTCAGTCACGCTCAGGGTAGGGCTGACTGGGGGGTTGGGGCACCGCCCCCTGTCACACTCAAGGCAGGTTCAATGGGGAGGTTGCGGCGCCACCCCCTGTGATGCACAGAGCAGGGCCAATCAGGGGGTTGGGGCGCTGCCCCCTGTCACTCACAGAGCAGGGCCCATCAGGGGGTTGGGGCACTGCCCCCTGTCACTCACAGAGCAGGGCCAATCAGGGGGTTGGGGCACTGCCCCCCCCCCATCACGCACAGAGCAGGGCCCATAAGGGGGTTGGGGAGCTCCCCCTCTCATGCACAGAGCAGGGCCCATCAGGGGGTTGGGGAGCTCCCCCCTGTCACGCACAGAGTAGGGCGAGTAGGGCCGATAGGGGAGTTAGGGCACCGCCCCCTGTCACCCACAGAGCAAGGCCAATCAGGGGGTTGGGGCGCCAGCACTGTCACACTCAGGGCAGGGCCGATGGGGAGGTTATGGCTCTACCCCATCACACACAGAGCAGGGCCCATGGGGGAGGGGGCGGGGGGTTGGGGCACCACCCCCTGTCACACACAGAGCTGCAGGGCGATCAGGGGGTTTGGGCGCTGCCCCCTGTCACGCTGATCCGGTGCCAGGAGGCCTCGTGGCTCCGCTGATCCCGGTGCTGGGAGGCATATTACCCTTTTACTATATAGGATAGAGGCCTGGGGGCCGGCTGGTTTGCCCTGAAGGGTGTCCTGGATCAGGGTGGGGGTCCCCACTGGGGTGCCTGGCCAGCCTGGATGAGGGTATGATGGCTGTTTGCAGCTGGTCACACACCCTTCAGGGTGGGGGTCCCCACTGGGGTGCCTGGCCAGTCTGGGTGAGGGGCTGAGGGCTGCTTTCAGGCTGGCGGTTTTGATTGAAGCTCCCAACCACTCCTTTTTTTCTTTTTTTTTTTTCTTCTGGGCCAGCTTTAGCTCTGGCTCTAGCTCTGAGGCTTCCGCTGCTGGTTTGTTTGCCGTTCTATAATCGAAACAATGTATAACTTCAGCTCTGAGATCCCAGCCGGCTATATTTGTTAGAATGTTTCAAACTGCCAGCTCAGAGTCCGCCAAGTCAGGCGGGGAACGTTGGAATCTGCAGTCACTGGAGGAAGCAAGCCTCATGTTCGCTTCCAGCTGCCTGGCTGCCGGCCGCCATCTTGGCTGACAGTTAATTTGCATAAGGATACGCTGATTAGCCAATCGGAAGGGTAGCGGTCGTACACCAATTACCATGTTTCTCTTTTATTAGTGTAGACTAGAGGCCCGGTGCACAAAAATTTGTGCACTCGGAGCAGGGTAGGGGGGTCCCCCAGCCCGGCCTGTGCCCTCTCGCAGTCTGGGACCCCTCGGGAGATAACAACCTGCTGGCTTAGGCCTGCTCCCGGTGGCAGAGGGCAGGCCCAATCCCTAAGTGCAGCCCCTGGTCAGGCTCAGAGCAGGGCCAATTGGGGAGTTGGGGCGCCGCCCCATCATGCACAGAGCAGGGCAGATCAGGAGGTTGCAATGCCACCCTCAGTCACGCTCAGGGTAGGGCCCATTGGGGAGTTGGGGCACCGCCCCCTGTCACACTCAAGGCAGGGTCGGTGGGGAGGTTGCGGCACCACCCCTTGTCACTCACAGAGCAGGGCCAATCAGGGGGTTGGGGAGCTCCCCCCTGTCATGCACAGAGCAGGGCAGATCAGGGGGTTGAGGAGTTCCCCCCTGTCACTCACAGAGTAGGGCCGATAGGGGAGTTGGGACACCGCCCCCTGTCACACACAGAGCAGGGCGGATCAGGGGGTTGGGGCGCTGCACCCTGTCACACTCAGGGCAGGGCCAATGGGGAGGTTATGGCTCTACCCTGTCACACACAGAGCAGGGCCCGTGGGAGGTGGGGGGTTGGGGCGCCGCACCCTGTCACACACAGAGCAGGGCCAATCAGGGGGTTGGTGCGCTGCACCCTGTCAAACACAGAGCCGCAGGGCAATCAGGGGATTGGGGAGCTCCCCCCTATCAGGCACAGAGCAGGGCTGATCAGGGGGTTGTGGCCCCGCCCCCTGTCACACACAGAGCTGCAGGGTGATCAGGGGGTTTGGGCACTGCCCCCTGTCACACTGATCCCAGTGCTGGGAGGCGTATTACCCTTTTACTATATAGAATAGAGGCCTGGTGCACGGTAGGGGCCGGCTGGTTTGGCCTGAAGGGTGTCCTGGATCAGGGTGGGGGTCCCCACTGGGGTGCCTGGCCAGGCTGGCTGAGGGGCTGAGGGCTGTTTTCCGGGTGGCGAGTGACTGGAGCTCCCAACCGATCCTTGTTTTCTTCTTCTTTTTTTTTTATTCTGGGCCAGCTTTAGCTCTGAGGCCTCGCTGCTGAAAACATTGATACAAAGTTTCGGTCCAGCTGGGTTTCAGTCGGCTGGTTTCTGGTGTTTTGTTTAACTTCTTATTTGCAACATAGTACATAGTTGCTTAGAGTTGCAACTGAGAGGCCGGCAAGTGAGGCGGGGAATGTTGGAGTCCGCAGCAAGCAAGCCTCATGCTCGCTTCAGTGCCTGGCTGCCGGCCACCATCTTGGCTAACAGTTAATTTGCATATACTCACTGATTAGCCAATGAAAAGGGTAGCGGTTGTACGCTAATTACCATGTTTCTCTTTTATTAGTGTAGATAGATTGGGTGGAGGGACGTGCTGACAGTTCCAAGAAGCCACACTTTTCATTCAAACAAGAATTTGCTTTGAATGCAGAATGAAGAAAGAAGGCAATGGCACTCTAAGGAACAACCAAGGAACCCTACCATTTCCTTTCTTGTTCCTGTAGCTTCCTGGTATTAGGCAGTCACTTAACCCTGAAAATAGTGACATAGAAGTAGGGGAAAATATATGGGGATTGAGTTCCTTTTCTTTTTGGCCCATCCTTTTTTGTCAGGAAGCTGAAAGCAGAGAGTATTGATAAGGTTGCACATATAAATTAGTGGAAAACAAAGTTGAAAAAAGTTGAGTTAGTTTTGTGCAGCATTTTCACTCTTTTATTAAGAACAAATGGCCCTAGCTGGTTTGGCTCAGTGGATAGAGCATTGACCTGCGGACTCAAGGGTCCCAGGTTCGATTCCAGTCAAGGGCACATGCCCGGGTTGTGGGCTCGATCCCCAGTGGGGGGCGAGCAGGAGGCAGCTGATCAATGATTCTCTTTCATCATTGATGTTTCTATCTCTCTCTCCCTCTCCCTTCCTCTCTGAAATCAATAAAAATATTTTTTTACAAAAAAGAACGAATGCATAGCCCTAACCGGTTTGGCTCAGTGGATAGAGCGTCAGCCTGTGGACTGAAGGGTCAATTCCAGTCAAGGGCATGTACCTTGGTTGCAGGCATATCCCCAGTGGGGGTGTGCAAGAGGCAGCTGATTGATGTTTCTCTCTTATCAATGTTTCTAATTCTCTATCTCTCTCCCTTCCTCTCTGTAAAAAATCAATAAAATATATATTTTTTTAAAAAAGAACGAATGCATATGCCATTAGACACCGACAACAGTGTGCTGATGGCCAGAGGAGAGAGGGGTGTGGGGGTGGGTTGGGGCAGGACATATGCAATAGTGTCAACAATAAAAATAATGTTTAAAAAATGAATAAAATGCATATGTATGTATGAGCTAAAAAATACAAATTTTGCAATTCTGGTGATTCCACAGTTAAATGCTCTTTATATGTCATTTAAACCAGTATTGTACAATATAAAGATAAATGGTAAAATTTATGCTAATAAGTAATTTTTTTTTCTTTATTTCAAATGACATTAAATAAAAAGTAAAATACACTACAAGTTGAAAGAGACCATGGAAGAAAATGGGAAACATTTTAATACATTTATTTATTTACTTTTTTTTTTACTTACTTATTTTTTAAAATCTTTTATTGATTTTTAGAGAGAGGGGAAGGGAAAGGGAAAGAGAGAGAGAAACAATGATGTGATTGGCTGCACGCCCCAGACTCCAGACCCAGGATCAAGCCTGTAACCTGGGCATGTGCCCTGACCGGGAATTGAACCAGCAACCCCTTGGTGCATGGGATGATGTCCAACCAATGGAGCCACACTGGCCAGGGTTTTAATAGCACTTTTCCCCTGCTATTCTGAACCAGGTATTTTGCATATTTATTTTGCATTGAGTCCCCAAAATTATGTAGCAGACCCTACATAATACATTCCTTGGTAGCTTTAATTGGTTATTTACCTGCTTAGGTCCTACTACATTGCCCCACCGCTGAGTGTATGATAGGTAGGAAGGAAATGTCAAATATAAACAAATTTGGCCCAGCCGGCATGGCTCAGTGGTTGAGCATTGACGTATAAGCCAGGAGATCATGGTTCGGTTTCCGGACAGGGCACAGGCCCGGGTTGCAGGCTTGATCCTTGGTGTGGGGCATGCAGGAGGCAGCCGATCCATGATTCTCTCTCATCATTGATGTTTCTCTCTCTCTCCCTCTCTCTCCCTTCCTCTCTGAGATCAATATATATATATATAACAGCCTAAGTGACTGTCCGACCATCCGACCGGTAGCCATGACACACAATGACCACCGGGGCAGACACTCTGACTCATAGCTATAACACGCACTGACCACCAGGAGGCAGACGCTCAACTCAGGAGCTGCTGAGTTGTAGTAATGTGGTAGTTGCAGTTCTCGGGTGACACACCGGGAACCAGAGAGGAGGGAGCCCAATTCCGGGGTGCATCACCCGAGAACCGCCCTCTCGAAATCCAGAACCCCTCCAGGGATGTTGGAGAGCCAGTTTTAGTCTGATCCCCACAAGTCAGGCCGAGGGACCCCACTGGTGCATGAATCTGTGCACCGGGCCTCTAGTGAAAATATATTTTTTAAAAAACCACAAATCTAGACATGGGTAAGGAGAGACTTTACTTAACAGGATTATTGTAATAGAAGGAGGGGAACTATTGCAATTGACAGAATGGTTTGACCATCCTATCTGCAGGTGTCTCCGTGGTCCTTATAAAAAGGATTTTAGACACAGACATGTACACAGAGGAAAGACCACAAGAGGACACAGAAAGAAGACACCATCTGCAAGCCAAAGAGAGAGGCCTGTAAAGAAACCAAATTTGCCAACATCTTGATCTTAAACTTCTAGTCTCCAGAACTGTGAGAAAAATAATTTCTGGTGTATTAGTCTCCAATTCTGTAGTATTTTGTTATGGCAGCTTCAGCAGATTAAGAAAATCTTGTTGTTTTTGAGATAGTTTCTGTATCCTGTATACAAGGCCTTTGTCAGGTGTACGAATTGCAAATATTTTCTACTCGACTGGCTTGCCTTTTCATTTTCTGAATGATAACTTTCAAAGAAAAGGAGTCTAATTTTCACAACGTCAAATTACTTAATTATTTTATGTTGTGATTTGTAGTCATTCCAACTCCTCCCTCTGCCTCATGATATCAACCAACTTCCAATCGAAACAAAAACCACACCAGTTTATTTAAACAGAAAGGACTAATATAAACTATTACTAAGTAGAAAAATGTGGTGAACCAGTAAATGAGATAAAAGAGGATTCTGAGGGGACAGAAATAGCAAGTGCGCATGGCCACTGCCACCTCTAGAGCCAAGAGAGAATAAACAGGGAAGGAAACTTTGAAATTCAGAGGAAGCATCTCCCCACCAAGGCTGATTGCCAGACCTCCAAGGAGAGGCGTGGCTGCCACTGGAACCTGCAGCCTGCTGGTGAGCGGGACCACCCGAGGACACACGCCACAGCAGCCCACTGCTGGGCGACAGAGACATGGATAGAGGGCACCCACTGGTCAAGGGGACTCACTGACCACAGCTCAGGTCTTGCGATATGTACTTGTCAGTTAAAACACTCCTAGCAAGGGAGGGAGGAAAGAGAAGGGAAGGGAATTCAGGACCAAGAAGATAGATAGAAGGAGCCAAATAGGTAAGAGGAAAAACAGAGAGTGGAGCAACAGAATTGAAGCGCTAGGTTGAATGATGCTAAGAGATCTGTCTTGGTGCCAGTTCTTTATATTTGCTGCTTCCTCTATGAGATATTTATCTTCCAGCTTGTCTTCATGTAATCCTATTTAACCTTTATACCTTTCAATTTTGATTTAGCTGTCTCCCCTTCTGGATGCCTTCTCAGATCTGCCCCTCTTCCACCCCTGCCCCCAATACATGGCTAGGTGCTCCTTTGACTGCCAAATGCACTTGCACTTGCACTTACCCTAGTGATAAAACCTAAACTCCTTGAAGTAGGAGATTATATTTTGTACTGCATGGCATCTCCAGATCATAACATCTTCCTCAGAATGCTGTTAGCATTTCAGCATTTGATAAAGTTACTTTTTTAATCTAAGGAAATTGCTCTCTTTTCTCTGTTCCAAACCACTTTACTCATACTTCTGTCATGGAATTTATTACTTACTAGAGGCCCGATGCATGAAAATTTGTGCAAGAGTAGGCCTTCCTTCCCCTGGCTGCCTGCACCAGCTTCCCTCTGGCACCCAGCACCCTGGCTTCCCTCCTCCAGCTGCCCGCGGGCACCCAGGACCCGGGCTGGCTTCCCTCCGCCCTGGCTTCATCAGGAAGGACATCCAGAATGACATCCAGAAGACATCTGGTCTAATTAGCATATTACCCTTTTATTATTATAGACTAGAGGCCTGGTGCACAAAAATTTGTGCACTCGGGGTGGGGGGAATCCCTCAGCCCGGCCTGTGCCCATTTACCATCCAGGATCCCTTGGGGGATGTCCACCTGTCAACTTAGGCCCACTCCCCGGGGGATCAGGCCTAAGCTTGCAATCAGACATCCTTCTGGCAGCCAGGGAGCCCTCGGGGGATGTCCGACTAAAGGCTTAGGCCCCCAAGGGATCGGGCCTAAACCATTAGTTGGACATTCTTAGTGCTGCCACGGAGGTGGGAGAGGCTCCTGCCACCACCTCTGCGCTGGCCAGCCATGAGCCAGGTTCTGGCTGGCTGGCACTCCCCATATGGAAGTGCACTGACCACCAGGGGGCAGCTCCTGCATTGAGTGTCTGCTCCCTGGTGGCCAGTGCACATCATAGCAACCGGTCATTCTGCCATTCAGTCAATGTGCATATTAGCCTTTTATTATTATTATATAGGATGTCCCTATTTCCCCCCTTTTGCCCCCTCTACCCAGCTCTTGCCCCCCACTTCTCTCTGGCCATCACCATACTGTTGTCTGTGTCAATGGGTTGTGCATATATTTTCTTTGGCTAATCCCTTCTTTAAATTCACTTCTTTAAATTTTTATTTTCAGATAAGTGCTTATAACTGCACTATTATATATTTTCTATTATATCATTTAGAATTAAGATATTTTTTAATTGAACCCTTGTAAATTTTAGCACAATTTAATAAATTATGCTAGAAGCAATTAGGAGATTTTTCATATAATGTATACACATTTCAATTAATATTTTATTAATTTTTAATTTTTTAATATTTTAATTTGAAATAATCTCATACATGTAAAAAAAAAAACCTATAAAAAACTACAGTATATTATATGTACCCTTCACTCAATTTCTTAGGTGTTAATAATTTAAACATAACCATTATACAACTAACAAAATTTGGAATATATTTTTCTTATAATCTCTTTAATGTTACTTAATCCATTTACTTTGTTCTTGTTAATCTTCACCCAAGGATATTTTTTCATTAAATTTTAGAGAGAGTGAAGGGAAAGGGAGAGACACATTGATTGGTTGCCTCCTGCGCATGCTCTGATAGGGACTGGGGATCAAGCCAGCGACTGAGGTACATGCCCTTGACTGGAATCGAACCTGGGACCCTTCAGTCCACGGGCTAATGCTCTATCCACTGAGCAAAGCAGGCTGCAGCTTAATTCATTTACTTTCAATCTATATGTGTCTTTATATTTAAAGTGGGTTTTGTTTTTGATTCACCCTCATAATCTGTCTTTTAATTGATGCATTTATGCCACTGACTTTCAGAGTGCTTACTGATAGAGTTACTGCCATATCAGGCGGCTTCTGCGGCTTCTGGGGTAGGCCTGCCTTGCCGCCCGGGACCCGCCGATCTCAGGTCCCGGGGCGGCAAGGCACGGCCGGCTGCTGGGGCTTTCTGGGGCGGGCTTGCCTTGCCACCCTTGGGAGTCCTAGGGCAGTCGGCCTGCCCTGGATGGTGGCGCACTGGCGGTTCGAACTGTCCTGCCTACAGTATGCAAATTAGCTGCCATCTTTGTGGTGGTTAATTTGCATATCGTGCTGGTTAGCCAATGGGAGGCGTAGCGAAGGTACAGTCAATTACCATGTTTGTCTATTATTAGATAGGATTATTATTTTTGTATGTTGTTTCCTCTCCCAAAGAAACTATTACCTCTTACTAATCTTTGCATTCCTGTGGTTGGCAAGTTCTGTGCATTGAACAGAGTAAGAATGTTCTGAATATTCGCTATATTAAAAGTAACCAAACTCATAAAGGGCAATTATAGTGTAGTAAAACTGATTTTGTGATGAGCTTATGAACTGGTTCTGGAGACATTTTCTTTTATAACTTTGTCAGAAGGCATGCGAGGACCTTGGGGATATTGGTTTAAACTCATTTGGTGGCAAGAAACAAATTGGCTTAAATAGAAAAGAAGAGATTCTTACTATAAGTAGTAGGGCTGCTGTTGAAACTCTGGAATGGGTTAGACTTGGGCACTCAATCTCTGGCAGGAAAATTCTGTCACTCCTCTCTACCTCCTCTTTGCTTCAGTCCTCCCACTCGCCAAGATCTTTCATTCACTCCTTCATCCTTTTCTTTTCTTTTCTCTTCTTTTCTTTCCTTTTCTTTCCTTCTTTAAGAACATTTATTCCAATAATACCAGCAGTATGGCAGAACAGCAGGTCATCCACAAAAATCTGCTCTTTTCTCTCTTTTATTCTCTGATAACAATGAAGGCAAAGGAGGGAAATGCTGTTGATAACAATTCCCTGAGGTTGCAGGTGGCCTCCTACAGTTCCAGACTTTGCAGCTCCTCCATTCAAAAGAGATTCCACAGCCCTAGTTGGTTTGGCTCAGTGGATAGAGCATCTGCCCGTGGACTGCTAGTAAAGAGTTCCCAGTTCAATTCCGGTCAAGGACACATACCTTGGTTGCAGGCTTGATCCCTGGCCAGGGTGCTTGTGGGAGGCAACCAATCAATGTGACTCTCGCACATTCACGTTTCTCTCTGTCTCCTCCCTTTCTTTCCACTCTTTCTAAAAAAATCAATGGAAAAATATCCTAGTGTGAGGATTAACAAAACGAGAGAGAGAGAGCGAGAGAGAGAGAGAGAGAGAGAGAGATTCTACACTGAAATTAGATTATTTTATTCAGTCCCAAATTGAGAGTGGAGCTTTGGCCAGTGTGGTCCAGTTGGTGGAAGCATTGTCCCATTCACCAAAAGGTGGCAGGTTCGATTCCCAACAGGGCACACATCCAGGCTGTGGATTCCAACCCTAGTGGGGGCACATGCAGGAGGCAGCGAATCGACGTTTCTCCCTCACTCTCCTTCTCCTTTCCTCTCTCTAAACTCTATTTTTTTAAAAATAAATAAATAATAAATTTAAAATAAGAGAGAGAGAGTGAAGTGACTGATTTACCCAGTTTGTATCCAGTGCCTACTCCTAGTTCAATTAATTGTAGGATTATCCAGCGAAAAGTTGGCTAAATGTTATCCCTGTAAGTATGAGGGTGGGGGAGTAGCGGCCCTAATACATTATCCACTACACTGAGCCACCCAGGTCAGAGTTTAAAAGGAGGACAGCACGTCAGTGGGAGGGGGCATGGGTCCTACACAACTAGGACTGGCCCTAAACTTAATAGTCACCAAATGCAATGTAGGTAGGTGGGGTCAGGCTTGATGTGACTTGGCAGACAGGAAGGGCCTAGAACTCATCCCTAATCACATCAGATATGACCACTTATGGTCCATACTCCTTTGGAAGGTCCCATCTTGCTCAATGGTAGCTTTCCAGTGGGTAAAGTTTGGCCAGCAGGTTAAGGCACTGGGGCTGGGGACTGATGGCAGCTTATGATTTCTAGTATGTTTTGTGTACCAGCAGCGTATCATCACCCAAACTGCTTTGAAAGGCATCATTTATTTATGTAGCTAAATATGTTTTGGTAGAAAAAAAAATTAATCTCATTTATGGTAGCATGTCTCATACCACTTTTTATGTACTTATTATAGAAGAAGATGATTTTGAGCAAGCTGTATATTTAATGTCTCATTTGCTTTACTAATGGAAAAATGACAAAGGAAATTAACAAACTGAATTTTCTAATCTACTCTGCTGCTTATTGCCAGTTGTTAGCTACTATTCTAGAATTGTATGTACTTTTACTTCTTTTTTAAAAATATATATTTTTTTGCCCTAACTGGTTTGGCTCAGTGGATAGAGCATTGGCCTGCGGACTCAAGGGTCCCAGGTTCGATTCCAGTCAAGGGCATGTACCTTGGTTGTGGGCACATTCCCAGTAGGGAGTGTGCAGGAGGCAGCTGATTGATGTTTCTCTCTCATCGATGTTTCTAACTCTCTATCCCTCTCCATTGCTCTCTGTAAAAAATCAATAAAAATATATTAAAAAAATATTTTTTTATTTTATTTCAGAGATGAAGGGAGAAGGAGAGAGAGATAGAAACATCAATGATGAGAGAGATTCATTGATCGGCTGCCTCTTGCATTTGAGATTAAGGAGGGACTGTAAGAAAGATTACATGAAAAAAAAAAGATTACAGGAAGGTGGGAGGAGACATCAGGGGGATGGGATTACAGGACAGCTAAGAGTAAGTGCTCTCTGTAGGGGTCTGAAAGGGGGCATTTGAAAGGTGTGTATTCTTTACCCACTTAGTTTTTTTGTTTCCATGAATTCATTTCCGGTTAATTCCACGACTATAAAACTCATATCAATCACACTCCTCTCCATGCCAGGTCGTCTTCTCAAGTCAGAGCACATCTACACGTTGTCCACAAGATGGCAGTGAAAGCCCACTGACACTTCATACTGCAAAGGAGAAAAATTAGTCAAGTCAGAAAAGGGGTGGGACTTTCTAATCTTGGACTATTACATTTTAGAACCTCAGATACTGGGCTTTAAAGAAAAAAAATTTAAAATGTTGAATGCTACATTAATGGCAAAGTGTTTTTAGTAATCTAACTAGATTACAGTTTCTGGTGATTTTTTAATGAAACAAAAATGCTTCTGAACACCACTGCCTGGGTAAAAGTGATAAGATAATTTTAAAAGACGTTCTCAGTAATCTGTTTAGTGAAGTTTCTTGGCTGGGGAGGGAATAGGAAGTGGCATTCCTCAATATGCTTGAAAACTTACACTTTTTCATATCCAACCAAGGCATAATAGAGAAAGTCTCCTGAATGGACATCATCAGCTGCTGGAGACTGGATCAGATTTGCACCTAAATTCTGGACTTTTAAAAAATATATATATTTATTGATTTCAGAGAGGAATGGAGAGGGAGAGATGGAAACATCAATGATGAGAGAAAATCATTGATCGGCTGCCTCCTGCACGCCCCCTACTGGGGATTGAACCCACAACCTGAACATGTGTCCTTGACTGAAATCGAACTGGGGACCCTTTAGTCTGCAGGCCGATGCTCTATCCACTGAGCCAAACCAGCAAGGGTTGAATTCTGGACTTTTGAAGTCAACCTTCTCTTCTTTCTCTATGACCTCCCTCATTTCTCAAACCACTCACTGAATTAGTGAGACAATTGTGATCTTAATAGTTTTGAGTTTCAGATTTTTTGTTCATACCTTTTTAAACTGTCCATTATTGTATGGAAATAATGCATTAACATACTTAAAAACAATGCCTGGCACATAGTAGGTGCTCAAAATGACAATTGTTATTTTTACCTCCAACTTTTACTTAATTTTGAAAGTGAACATATCACTTAATTATAGTGATTTGTGTACCATTCTCATCATTTGTGCCTAATGATCATGGAACAAAATTATGATTATGCCTAGTGTTCATTTACATGCAGATTAAGTATCAAACTTTTTATATTTTGTATCTAGAAAAAATTCATCTATTTGCAATCATTACAATTTTTGTTGCTCTAGCCTAGTTGGCTAATTAAACAATGTAATACACACACACACACACACACACAAATGCTACCTAAGCCCATAGTGTGTCTCACAGCACATATTTTCCAAACTGGTTGAGGAGGAAGATGACCTGCTGACTTCCCTCACCCTTTGTTATGGAGAAAGTACATGGATTAAGTGATCTAGTTTCAACTATACAACTTACAGCTCCATTAGCGCTCCATTGAAAACAAGCTAAGAATTCTTTTTTTTTTAATATATTTTATTGATTTTTTACAGAGAGGAAGGGAGAGGGATAGAGAATTAGAAACATCGATCAGCTGCCTCCTGCACACCTTCTACTGGGGATGTGCCCACAACAAAGGTACATGCCTTGACTGGAATTGAACCTGGGACCCTTCAGTCTGCAGGCCGATGCTCTATCCACTGAGCCAAACTGGTTAGGGTTAAGAATTCTTTTTGTCTTGGGAAGTAGACAGGAAATCTTTACTTCACTCATATTTCATAAATCTAGATCTAGGAAATAAGAAAAGTGAGGCCTAGAAGTGCCTCTGGATTAAGTTTGTACAAACTACCACTGGGCACCATGTGATCCAGTGTCTATGGGAGTCTCATGCAAAGATAATGAGACTACAAATAAATAAAATAAAAAATTAAAGAGCAGAAGTTACAATGGACACTACAGAAAAACAAAAGATTATACAAGTATACTATAAAAGGCTATTTGACACCAAATTTGATAACCTGGAAGCAATAGAAAAATTATTATAAATATACAACTTTTCTAGCCTGAAGCATGGAAAATGGAAAACCTAAATAGATCAATCAACAGTAGGAAGTTGAAACAGCAACCAAAAAACAAAAGTCCAGGATTAGATAGCTTCACTGGTGAATTCTACCAAACATTCAAAGAAGACTTAATATCTAGCCTCAAACTCTTTTTTAAAAAATGGAGAAGAGGGAATACTTCCTAACTCATTTTACAAGGCCAACATTACCCTGATACCAAAATCTGGCAAGGACAGCACAAAAAATGAAAATGACAGGCCAATGTATCTGATGAACAAAGATGCAAAAATCCTCAGCAAACTATTAGCAAATCGAATACACGGCAACTGTGTGCAGGAATCTGTTTAATATAGCTACATTTCATCAGTGAAGAAGTTGTTACAAGAAAAAAAACCTTTTTGAAAGATTATAAACCAAAATAAATTTACTTCAATCCTTGCTCAAAATAGAGAGGAAAGGAAGGATCCCACAGGAAGGGCAACCTGTTAGTTTGCTGGGGCTGTGATAACCAAATGCCGCTCACTGGGATTTTTATTTTCTCAGTTATCGAGGCTAGAAGTCCAAGATCAAGGTTTCGTCAGGTTTGGTTTCTTCTGAGGCCCCTCTCCCTGGCCTGCAGATGGCCACCTCCTGACTGTGTCCTCACATGGCCTTCCCTCTGTGCACACGTGTCTGGGTCCTAATCTCCTCTTCTTGTAAGGACAGCAACCAGTTGGATTAGGGCCCACTCATCTGGCCTCATTTTACCTTGTTATCTCTTTAAAAGCCCTGTCTCCAAATACAGCCACATTCTGAAGTATTAGGGCTTAGCACTTCCACATATGAATTATAAGGTGCCACAATTCAGCCCCTAGCAGAGACTTAAATTATATTGGATTATAGTTGGATATGCTTTGAAGGACTTTAAAGATATTAATAGAAGTGTTTAATTAAGCTAAATTAAATCCAAATGGCAAATAGAATGACAGGTTATGGAATCTGGAGTTGGGAGAAAGCTTAGAGTACAGGGAGTTGAACTTCCTTCTCCAGTGTGGGGATACCTTTTCCACAATTCCCAGCTTCCTCTGCCCAAGCATAATTCCTGTATCAAAATCCAATCACTTGCCCTTGTTCTGACATCTGAAGCAACATCTTAAGCACTCTTCAGAGGACGGCTTTCAAATATTTCAGGAAGTTTATCATTTCCCCATGATCTTGTCTTCTGTAGTCCAGCTTCCCCTGACAGTGCCTTGACATCCTATATAATAAAAGCCTAGCCAAAACCGGTTTGGCTCGGTGGATGGGGCGTCGGCCTGCGGACTGGGGGGGTCCCGGGTTCGATTCCGGTCGGGGGTATGTGCCTTGGTTGCGGGCACATCCCCAGTGGGAGGTGTGCAGGAGGCAGCTGGTCGATGTTTCTCTCTCATCGATGTTTCTAGCTCTCTGTCCCTCCCCCTTCCTCTCTGTGGAAAAATCAATAAAAATATATTTTTAAATAAATAAATAAATAAAAAATAAAAGCCTAATATGCTAAGTGTCCAGTCGTCTGGTCAACCAATCAAAGCATAATATGCTAATGATATGCTAAGGCCGCTCAATTGCTTGCTATTATGTGCACTGACCACCCAGGGGCAAACACTCAGACCAGTAGGTTAGCTTGCTGCTGGGGTCCAGCCAATAGGGACTGATCAAGACGGGCTGGACATGCCCTGGAGCCCTCCCACAGCCCCTCCCCAGCTGGCCAACCTCCCACATTCCTCCCCAGCCCCGATCATGCATTGGTGAGGTCCCTCGACCTGGTCTGCAACCTCTCGCAATCCAGGACCCCTCAGGGGATGTCAGAGAACTGGTTACGGCCCAATCCCACAGGCCAAGCTGAGGGGCCCCACTGGTGCACGAATTCATGCACTGGGCCTCTAGTTTGTTATATAACAAGATATTTAAACGTCTTGCCATCCCAGTGGTGTTAAAAAGTGTATCCTCTCTAACTGAATTAGCATGTTCAATTTTTTTTTTATCTGACATTTTTTTAAGAGAATTGTGTTTCACACAATTGATTTTTTTCTGTGTAATTAAAGGTTATCCTCAACTATTAAAAAATAGTTCACTAAATTCTCTGTAGTACAGAAACACCCCATTCTTAGGATATTTTAACTCACACAGTTTCATAAATTAAAAAGAAATCTGCCATATGGAACAACAGTATCATTTTTGCCTGCCTCCCATTAGATGGCACTGCAGACTGTGCACAGAAACATTAGCGAGATTAGTGCTTCCCAGCCCCTTCTGTCGCAGGACAGCTGGAAAGTAAGAGTATTTTTGTGGAGTGAATAAACAAGGGGGTGGCAGCCAAAGAAGACTAGCCTGGGGGTCCCCTGAAGGCACCGCTGGCTGTCCCAAGGTCTGAGGAAGATTGACATTTTGGCACATCTTTGAATGCATTACAGCCACAGTGCATCTTGGTTGGGAGTTCTGATCTAGGTCATCTTCTTATTAATTTGGAACCTATACGGAGTTTACATCTTTAAAGTGTATTTATACATATTAATCCCAACATTTATGTCAGTGACAGAGCTGTGAGAATTTTGAAGGTATTGTGAATAAGAATAAGAATTTGAAGAAGACAGTAATAAAAGCAGAGATTTTAAAATGGAAACTCGTGATACTGAAATATACAGTGAAATGGAACAAAACATTTGAAAGTAGAAACAATTCTGAAGGGCAAAGAATTAATCATGCCATTGAGAATGTTGAAGCTTTAAACCCCCATCTCACTGCATAAGGCAGTGGTTCTCAACCTGTGGGTCGCGGCCCCTTTGGCGGTTGAATGACCCTTTCACTGGGGTCGCCTAAGACCATCCTGCATAGCAGATATTTACATTACGATTCATAACAGTAGCAACGAAAATAATTTTATGGTTGGGTCACCACATGAGGAACTGTATTTAAAGGGCCAGAAGGTTGAGAACCACTGGCTTAAGGGATGGGGCCTTTAAGGAAGGGATTCAAGTTAAATGAGGTCATAAGGCTGGAGCCATGATATAGCTGGCATCCTTATAAGCAGGGACACCGGAGAGAGATATATCACTCCCAGCCACGTGACTGTTACTGGAGTATTTAACTCCCTTGACGCAAGAGGAAGTGAGGTGGAGATTCGTGGGGTGCCGCTGAAATAAGTATTGACAGAAGCTCCCACGGGAAGATGGGATGTGGAAGATTTTATTGGTGTGGAGTTACATGTCTTGGGTTCCAAAGTCCCCTGTCCCTTGAGCCAGTCCCGGGAAAGTTGCAGCTGGGGTTCCAGCTGGGCCAGAAACAAGGCCAGTGTCCAGAGCTTCCGTTCCATGTGGGCAGCTGGATGTGGTTCAGCATCTGAGCTCATTAAAGTAGACTGGTCCATGGGTGGAGTCCAATATGGCCGTGTGCCATGTGGGCACAGGGGAACGCATCCCCCTGCCACAGGAGAGCCAGGAAACGATGTGTGAGAGGAAGAGAGAGAACTTCCGTTGTTGAGAGTTTAAATATTTAGGTTTGGTGTGCTTGCAGTGGCCATGGCCATCCTGGCCACTAACTTGTTTTCAGGTATGACAGACAGGTAGGCAGCTTCCCGCCTCACTCAGACCTTACTGGGCTTGTGTCTAAACAGCCTTTGTCTGGTTTCTTCCCCCATCTATTAGCAGGGAACAGACGGAAAATGTTAAATGCAGCTTTTGGCAAAGCTGTATAAATGGCATGTCTGTATCATCTGCTCTCCCCTTTCGTTCCTTTCCTGTTAAATAATAACCAGGTCATTATAACGGCTGAATTGGAATTATATTGGAATTATAGTTGGATATGTCTTTAAGGACCTGAAGGATATTAAAGTCCTTAAAGATATATCTCCATATGGCAGATTTATTTTTATGAAACTGTGTGAGTTAAAATGTCCTAAGAATGGGGTGTTTCTGTACTACAGAGAATTTAAATTTTTTTACTAGTTGAGGATAACCTTTAATTACACAGAAAAAAATCAATGGTGTGAAACACAATTCTGACGACACAGTGAGAAGGCAACAGTCTGCAAGATAGCTCTCACCAGAACCTGACTGTGCTGGCACCCTGATCCTGAACTTCCAGTAACCAGAGCTGTGGGAAATAAATGTTGTTTACGCCACCCAGCCTGTGGTGTTTTGTTATGGCAGCCCAAGCTAATACACCATTTATCTACAACAAATAATTAGTAAGAAAAAAAAAAGTAACTCACAAAATGGAAACACTTGAATGTGTGTCAAGATGACCAGGGCCAATATCCAACTCCCATTAACCCTTTATGAGGTTGTTCAGGCCGGGTAGCTCATTGGTTATTGCATCATCCTAGGTATACCAATGTTGTGGATCCATCAATGGTCAGGGCACATACGAGAAGCAACCAATGAATGCAGAAATAAGTGGAACAACAAAATCAACGCCTCTCTCTCTCTCTCTCTCTCTCTCAATAAAAGTAAATAAAGTCCTAAGAAAGTACTGCTTCTATAAGAAGCCAGGGGAATGCTAGGCCCATTTTAATCTGTACTACATCAACATGAGTGGTAGCAGGTTTAGGGAATACCCTGCAGCTGCTAAGAGGTTCCCTTACCATCATCAAGAAGAGACAGGTGGGTTGGATGCTGCGTGTGTTTCCAGTGGCGGTGGTTCCGGCTCCCTGCTCCCTGCTCCCTGCTCCCTGCTCCCTGCTCCCTGCTCCCTGATGGCGGTCCTGGCCAAATGGAGAGGCACTAACTCTAAGGGGAGATAAAGACTTGCAACGGACCACGGTTCTCAAAGTGTGATCCCGGGAATGGAGGAGAGGGCGGTGTTTGCAAAAGTCAAAACTATTTTTCTAGTCCTCGCCGGTTTGGCTCAGTGGATAGGGCAGCGGTTCTAATCCGAGCAAGGGCACATGCGGGGTTTGCAGGCCTGATCCCCAGTGGAGGTCGTGGAGGAGGCGGCCGATCAATAATTCTCTCTCATCAATTATTCTCTCTCACTAAAAAAAACCCACCGTTTTTCTAAAAGTTGATGTTATTTACCTTTTCTACTCTCATTCGCTCCCTAATGTAGTGTTTTCCAGTGATCACGTGATGTGTGGTGATGCCATCGCAATGGTGACTAGTGGAATGTTACTAGATTTAGTGTGGCGATCACATCATAGGGTATATAAATGCCGAATCACTATGTTGTACACCTCAAACCAATATAATACTGTATACCAACTATATTTTAGTAAAAATAAAAATTTGGGAAAAAAAGGAGGGACATGTCTTTCTCAATGGACTTTCATATATATAAATAAAAATTATGTCCTGGGGATCCTTCCTACACAGAGTTTGGTCCATCAGCATCATCTGGGAGCTTGTCAGAAATACAGAATCTGTGCTGGCTTCAGCAGCACGTATACTAAAATTGGAACGATACAGAGAAGATTAGCATGGCCCCTGCACAAGGATGCCAAGCAAATTCGTGAAGTGTTCCATATTTAAAAAAGAAAAACAAAAAGAAATGCAGAAGCTCAGCCCTTCCCAAACCTACCAAACCAGAATCTGCATTTTAACAAGATCCTCAAGTGATTCACATGCACAGTGAAGTTTGAGAGGTACCACTTTACTAGTACAACTTATATCAGCAAAAGGAGAGTAAGCTTGGTTCTAAAGTTACTAAGAACTGGTCTGCCCTTCTGTTTGGTGGAAATGCAGTGTGGCCTAGGAAGGTACACTCTTTAATTTACTCTAGACTTGGGAATATCTCCGATTTTCAAACCTAACCTATTCATATGTAAGAGTGTCTAAGGTTCTAAAATTAGGTTGTATAGCCCTGCTGTCTTCTTTTTTAAAAAAAATATTTTTATTGATTTCAGAGAGAAATGGAGAGGGAGAGAGAGATAGAAACATCAATGATGAGAGAGAATTAGATCGGCTGCCTCCTGCATGCCCCTACTGGGGACCGAGTCTGCAACTTGGGCATGTGCCCTGGACCGGAATCGAACCCAGGACCCTTCAGTCCACAGTCTGAGGCTCTACCCACTGAGCCAAACCGGCTAGGGCTGTCTTCTTCTTTTAAAAAAACAAACATTTTTTTTTAAGAAGTAAGCTTCAGACATAGAAAATAGAGACATAGCCAGAGGTAAATGAAGCATCTGGAAATATTTGCTTACAATTATTATTTTATATATCTTTTTATTGATTCAACCAGGAAGGGAGACAGAGAGAGAGAGAGAGATAGAAATATCAATGATGAGAGAGAATTATTGATTGGCTGCCTCCTGCACACCTCCCACTGGGGACTGAGCTCGCAACATGGACATGTGTCCTTGACCGGAATCAAACCCCGGGACCCTTCAGTGCGCAGGCTGATGCTCTATCCACTGAGACAAACCAGCCAGGGCAACATATTTTTATTGATTTTAGAGAGAGGAGGGAGAGGACAAGAGAGATAGAAACATCAATGATGAGAATCGTTGGTCGGCTGCCTCCTGCATGCTCCCCACTGGGGATCAAGCCTGCAACCCAGGCACCTGCTCTGACCAGGAATGGAACTGTGACCTCCTGATTCATAGGTTGACACTCAACCACTGAACCACACTGGCCAGGAATCTCTGCTGTCTTCTGAAAACAGACTGCAGAGCATAATTTAGTTTTTCTTTATAATTGAGGACCAAAGCTATGAATATCTGTATATTTACAGTGAAGTCCTAAAGAGCTTTCAGGTTATATACAGAGTAGGCAAAAGTAGGTATACAGTTGTTCATATGGAAAATAATACAATAATTAATAAATAATAATACAAGAATAGACTCGGTGTTTTGTGTACTCACCACTGTAAACCTACTTTTGTCAACCCTGTAATAGGTACTCAGTAAATAGTGTTCCCTTCATTCGATTCCCTTCAAATACCAGGTTAGAAATTCTCAGATGGCCGAGACTTGTGGGCTGTTTGTCATATTCCCAGTGGAATATTTAGGGCTGTTCAGCTTAACTGATTACCTCAGACTGCTGTGCATTTTCAGTTCCATTTTTCCAATTTTCTTTTCTTCCTTGTACTTATTCTGCCAACTAATAGTGATTGTGGCTCTCAACGTGTCTATATAAACAGCATTTCCTTCCCCTGTCATGTGGTTTATGTTTAATTTACTGTGGGGTAAGTGGATGACTATAGAAATTACAGTATATTTGAAATAATAATCAAATATTCTAAGTGAGAATTTAAGAGAATGTCCTGTAAGTGCATGCACTGTTATGCATAGGTTGGCTATGTGGTAATTATTTGCCTAATAATCCCATCCTTTCATTTTTCTTTTAGGATCTTAGTTGTGTCACAGACCATTAAGACTTAATAGTTAAATGACATCAGCATACATATAAAAATATCTTTCATCATATTATGAACAGTAGAACTCAACTTAGAATGCCATAATGAAAAGAAAAATCAATGATTCACAAGGAACAGGAAAAAAAAGCCATGGCTGGTTGGCTCAGTGGATAGAGGACTGAAGGGTCCCAGGTTTGATTCCAGTCAAGGGCACATGCCCAGGGTGCACGCTTGATGCCCAGTAAAAGGCGTGTAGGGGCGTGCAGAAGGCAGCCAATCAATGATTCTCCTTCCTTATTGAAACTTCTATCTCTCTCCCTCTCCCTTCCTCTCTGAAATCAATAAAAATATATTTTAAACAACAACAACAAAGAGAAGAACACAGCAAGTTTGCAGGAAAAAAGAAGTCAAGAAATCCAAATACAAGAAAGTCCATAGAAATATATCTGCATGGGATCTTTGGAGACAGATTATACCTTATTTATCTTTGTATCCCTAACACCTGGCCTACTAAAAATGTAATGTGTAAATAGATCAGATAAAGGAGAAGAAAGAAGAAAATTACTTCTCCCCATTGGGAGAGGGACAACTATTAAGGAATGCCACTAAAAGATAAAAGATGTGTGGCCAGATAGATCACTCCTCAGAGCATACATTGTCCGAATATGCTAAGGTTGCTGGTTCCACCCAAGGTCAGGGCACGTATAAGAATCAACCAATGGTGGCCCTGGCCAGTTTGGCTCAGTGGGGAGAGCAGACTTCGGCCTGCAGACCTAGGGTCCCGGGTTCGATTCCGCTCAAGGGCACATGCCCGGGTTGCGGGCTCGAGCCCTACTAGGGGGCGTGCAGGAGGCGACTGATCCACGACTCTCTCATTGATGATGTTTCTATCTCTTTCCCTTCCTCTCTGAAATCAATAAAAACATATTTTAAAAAATCAACCAATGAATGCATAAACAAGTGGAGTAACAAATCAATGTTTCACTTTCTTTTCCTTTATATCTCTCTCTCTCTCTCTCTAAAATCAATAAGTAAAAATTTTAAAAAGATCAAAGATGTTCAACAAAAGTCCATTAATGTGCAGGCCCCCTTCTCTCAGGGGCAGCCTATGCCTAGCACAGCGCCCCCAGCTCCTGGCGGCCGACCGGTGCCTAGTGAGAGGACCGCCGGCTGGCTGCGCGCAGGGCCCCCTGGGTCTTGGGTCCGTAGGCCCCTCCATCGCACAACGCCTGGCCTCCTGAGAAAGTGCCTGTCTAGCCAATACAGGTGTCCCAGTTTTGACGCAAAAAGAAATTGCCCCTCAGGACTACGCATTGCACAGGAATAAGAATGTTTGCCTTGGAGTGGAACGCTGAAGGTCTGGTCAGGTTAGAGCGGACGCGTGAAGTGCTCGGTGAAGCAGGCACTGTCCTGGACAGCCACATCCGGGCCCTCCTGATGCAGGGTGCCCTCCGAGCCTGGGGTCGTGGGAGAGTTTAGAAATCCGCTCCTCTTCGGTGCCCGCAACCTGTCCCCTTGTGCTCTTTTGTTTTTCTCCGCTTCCGGATCCTCTGCTGCAACCATGCTCCGGCAGATCCTCGGGCCAAGAAGCGTCCAAGCCTGATCTCCCTCTTTGTATTTATTGGAGCCAGAGGTACTGGGGCAGCGCTGTTCATCGCGCGCCTGGCAGTGTTCAATTCCGATGTCTGTTAGGAAAGAGTCACCCAGAACCGTGGAACAAACTGGGTCCCGATGGCCGACACAAGTTCTCCTCAGTGAACGCACAATACAGCAAACTCAGTAAAGAAGGCCCAGACTTCTCTAAACTGCTTAGCATGAAGGTCTTCCAGAAGCCACTCACTCGCACAGGTTCCCCCTCCAGCGGTTCTCAACCTGTGGGTCGCGACCCCTTTGGCGGTCCAACGACCCTTTCACAGGGGTCGCCTAAGACCATCCTGCATGTCAGATATTTACATTATGATTCATAACAGTAGCAACATTACAGTTATGAAGTAGCAACGAAAATAATTTTATGGTTGGGTCACAACATGAACTGTATTTAAAGGGCCAGAAGGTTGAGAACCACTGCGACTTCTCCTTGAAAGGCACAAACATGTTGGTGTATTGTGTCGGGGTTTACACTATTTAATAAATACTTGGAACTTGAAAAAGAAGGCTGGATGTGACTTAAAAACTAGATCATTAAAAAAAAAACTGCCTGAGAAAGACGTGAAGCAAAGCTGCAATAAAGCAAGAACTGGACTATGGTTTTTTGAGATGGAGATAGGCGTTCAGTTGTCTAAAGCTTCCACAACTTCTGTTACAGAGAAAATGCGTGTCCTGAGGTGGGGGTGACAAACAGTGGCATGCGTGTCACAGTTTGACACTCAGAAAAATGTCCCTTCTGCACCCGTGACAGGGGTTATGTCCACGAGAGCACTCTTTCTCGTTGAACACACTTGACCTCGGCAGTTGCCTCAACGCAGCCTGACAATCAGAATTGACAAGGGAACCATCATATTTGGCGTTCCTGGCGCTGGAATCACCCACATACAAACTTTCACTTTTTCTTAAGTAAAAAAAAAAAAAATCATTTTATTACTAAAGCTCTGCCTTATATTTCTAGCGGGTGCCGATGGTCACCTGCCACACTCGCACCAGGTTGTCTGGGTAGCGGGCAAAGAGAGTCGGCCATGGGCAGACCAGGCCAGAGATATGCCCTGGGGTGCCTCTGCCTTGCTGCTGGCACTGATAACTGCTTGCTTCAATTCATCTACACAGATCTTGCCCTCCACAAACTTGCGCTTTTAATGGTTGGCAAAAGATTGCAGCGATGTCCTGAAGAAAAGGGCCATCGCATCCCAATATCAAAAGGAAGGAACCCATTCAGCTCAATTTTGCTGTTCAAAAGCGGCGATTCTCAAGTTTTCCTGTGGATCGGAATCACCCGGAGAGCTTGCTGTTGGGTCCCAACTCCAGCGTTCAGTAGGTCTGGGTGGCACTTGAGAATTTGCATGTCAAACACTGATATCCACCATTCTGAAGACACTGGAATACATTCTAAATATGTAAAACTGAAAATCCTTTGACAAGCAAAATAGTACCTTGTGATAGCTTTATGAAGGAAGATGTAAGTTAACCCACTACAGTTAGTAGTGGATAAAGCGAAGATTTTTGAGCTAGGAGACTTTGGTTCGATCTCTGGTTCTACTATTTACTACTTCATGATTTTTACTAAGAGTACTTGAAATCTACAAACCTTAGTTCCTCACTGGTAAAATGGGGATAAGAAAAAATCCCAGTTATTGTGAGGACTAAGTCGGGGTGGGGGTGTGTGGAATACACCCAAAGTGACTAGCACAATGCCTGGTACGCTGTAAGCATGCAACCCATCCTATTCCTCCTTCACTGAGAGCAGTCATGGAACATAAAGCAGTAGAGTGACATAACATTGTCATAACGGCTATAGGATCTGCCATGCAAAAGGTTTTTATAAATATGCTAGAAGAAGACTATGGCCAATTAGTGGACTAGTGGAAGCAATTTAGGTGATAAAGATTGTGGAGAAGATCTGTTAAAGAATACCATCCCACTCCCTTTCTGTAAAAGTCTCTCCAAAAGAGATGGGGTTCACCTTCATTCCAAATACCTCTGATTATAATGGGCTTCTCACATCAGGAGGATACATTTCAGTGGCAGAAAGCCAATTGTCTAGTTACTCCATTATGCACATAACCGTAGTCCTTAATGCAGAGCTTTTTTTCTGAACCATTTTTTCAAAGGACTGCTGAGTGTTGAAACCTGTAATTGTGTAATCTTGATGAAGCAGAGTGTGATCTTTTGCATATTTGGGCTTAGGTTTCTGTGAAGCTGGAAAGCCTGTGGGAAAGGACTTGCCCTTTTGTGTTTATCAAGCATAATATATTGTTGAAAATCCTCAATCTCCAAAGTGTTACCAGGAGGACAACAAGACCTCAGTTCTCTTAACAAAAAGATTTCAATCAAGAGACAAAGTGTACCCAGGCCAGCATGGCTTAGTTGGTTGAGTGTCCTCCCATGCACCAAGAGGTTGCTAGTTCAATTCCTGGTCAGGGCATATACCTGCGTTTCGGGCTCCATCTCCAGTGGAGGGTGTGCAGAAGGCAGCCAATCGATGTTTCTCTATCATCAATTTGTTGTTGTTGTTGTTGTTAATCCCCAACAGAGGATATTTTTCCTTTGATTTTTAGGGAGAGTGGAAGAGAAAGGAAAAGACAGAGAAACAATGATGTGAGAGAAACACATCAATTGGTTGTGTTCTGCAGGAGCCTTGACCAGGGCCCAGGCTGGGGAGGAGCCGCAACCAAGGTACACACCCTTGATTGGAATTGAACCTGGGACTCTTTGGTCCCCAGGTCAATGCTCTATCCACTGAGCAAAACCGGCTAGATTTAACATTGATGTTTTTATCTTCTTTCCTTTTCCCTTCCTCTCTCTAAAAAATCAATAAAAATATATTTAAAAGATAAATAAATGTGTTTGTGTGTTTTTTTTTTAAAGAGACAAAGTATAGAAAAGCAAGCAAGAATTTATTGACTGCAGCAAAATAAATAAGGAAGGACATACAAGAAGCAACAGGAGAGGCTAGGCTGGGCTGCTTTGGCTCACTGGGAAGTCAGAGAACAGGGACCCTTGGAGACAAGTCCAGGGGGTTAGCCCAGGATGAGATGCTGCTGCCCATTATTCCCCTGGTTGCAAGTCTCAAGGGGACCCTTAGAGATGAGGGGATAGGTGCCTGCGGGGGAAGGATAGGGTAAGGGAATGGCACTGGCATGCTTCCTGGAGGGAGAGTGGGTTGGACTGAGCTGCTGCTGTCAATTGCTCCCCTGGTTGCGTCTCACAGCGTTCCTTAGAGATTAGGGGATAGGGAGGGGGTGCAGGGGTGGGGGAGATGGTGGAGGAGAGGGATGAGGGCTCCCAGGAGGGAGACTGCTAGGACCTTTGTTTTCAGGGGTTTTAAAGGCTGGGTGTTTAGGAGAGGTCTTAGTGGAGAATTAATAGAACATTTATCAGCTTTATGCTGATGTACCAAAATGAGATTTATTATCTCAATTTGTCTGTCCTTGGGTGTGGTGGGGAAATAGTACTTAATTGGATTTCTGTTATCTGTCTCCCTGAGCAGGGTGGTTTAAGCTACTTACCCTCTGGTTGGGGAAGAGAAGTGCAAACCATTTACTCTCAAGTGTCCTTGGTTTAGAGCAGCGGTTCTCAACCTGTGGGTCGCGACCCCTTTGGGGGTCGAACGACCCTTTCACAGGGGTCGTCTAAGAACATCGGAAAACACATATAATTACATATTGTTTTTGTGATTAATCACTATGCTTTAATTATGTTCAATTTGTAACAATGAAATTGGGGGTCACCACAACATGAGGAACTGTATTAAAGGGTCGCGACATTAGGAAGGTTGAGAACCACTGGTTTAGAGAAAAATGGGATTTACAAGGTGTTTATCTGTCTTAGTTTCCCTATTCCACTTGTTCTAGAATTTTCCTAGCTTCTTACTATTCTATAACAAAAATACAAATCCAACCATTGAAATCCTTTTGCAATTTATTTGGTGTAATTTGAAGCATCGGGTATCACTAATTCATGACAACAGCTAAAGGGAAGCTTTGTATTATTATTTTTTTAATATATTTTTATTGATTTCAGAGGGGGAAAGATAGAAGCATCAATGATGAGAGAGAATATTCTCATTGATTGGCTGCCTCCTGCACACTCCCTACTGGGGATCGAGGCCGCAACCTGGGCATATGCCCTTGGCTGGAATGGAACCTGGGACCCTTCAGTCTGCAGGCTGATGCTCTATCCACTGAGCCAAAATGGCTAGGACCTTTGTATTAAGACTAGAAGGGGGTTGGGGGGTGTCCCTCAGCCTAGCCTGCATCCTCTCGCAATCTGGGATCCCTCTCGAATCTGGGACCGCTGGCTCCTAACTGCTCACCTGCCTGCCTGTCTGATCACCCCTAAGCACACTCCTGCCTGCCTGATCGCCCCTAACCAGCTCTGCCTCGGCCCCCACCTTGCAGCTTCCTCCAGAAGGACGTGGCCTGGAATGACGTCTGGAAGGTCATTTGGCTGTCCAGTCTAATTAGCATATTATGCTTTTATTATTATAGATGATCAACACACTTTTTGTTTTGTGTAGTCATTCAGTAAATTAGACCTTGCCATATCACATTCTGAATTCAATGTTTCTTAGCAGTCTTATTTCTAGTACAGAATAATGGTGGACGCTCAAGGTTGCAAAACTGCAAAATGCTTTAGGAAAAGTAGTCCAGGGCTTGCTTGCCAGTGCGCATGCAGGGGCTGGCCAGAGAAATTCCAAGATTTCAATAGTGTGCCAGTGGTTCTCAACCTTCTGGCCCTTTCAATACAGTTCCTCATGTTGTGACCCAACCATAAAATTATTGTCGTTGCTACTTCATAACTGTAATGTTGCTACTGCTATGAATCGTAATGTAAATATCTGATATGCAGGATGGTCTTAGGCGACCCCTGTGAAAGGGTCGTTGGACCGCCAAAGGGGTCGCGACCCACAGGTTGAGAACCGCTGGAGCAAGCCGAGTTCTGGCTTTAGAGGGAAGCTTCTGAACACCAACGGAGGAGCCAACCCTTGGCAAAAACCAGGAGGGAGAGAAAGTCTGTCTTCGAGTTTCCCTTACTCTCTTCCCCTTCCCCTTCCCTAGATTTCAGTCGGTGGGGAAAGTTCTGAATTACGCTATTCTTGTTGAGATTCCTGTCTTTCTCAAACCCTGCGCGGCTCTTCGGAGGAAGGGTGGGTGGGCTCAGCCGGGTCTGGGCTCGGACGTCGCCCCGCAGCTGTCGGACCGCCTGTCGGAACCGCGGCCCGGCCAGGCCTGCATTCCAGCCTCCGCCCCCCACCCCCCTAAACCATGGAGCGCGCCCCAAGGCCCCTTCGGCCGGGCCCTTCCTCGGCTCCAGGGTTGCAGTGAGGCCAGGCCCGGCCGCCCCGCCTCGGGCGTGGGCTCGCCGCTCCGGCCAGCAGGGGGCGTGGCGGCCGGGGCGAGGGCGGGGCGAGGCCGGCGACACTGGGAGCCGCCGCCGGGGGTGGGAATCCCGCGGCTTGGCGCTCGGGCGCTCCGGCGGGCCAGGGTCCCGGCTCCCGCGGCGGCTCGCTCCTCTCGGCGGCGGAGCGCGGCCCCAGCCGCAGTGCCGGGCGACTCCCTCGGTGACGCCGGCACGTTCCTTCCTCTTCCTCCCCCTCCGGCCCCGCCCTCCCTTCCCTCCGCCCACCTCCCCGCCGCGGAGCCGCCGCCGCCGCCACAGCGCCGTCATGTCGGCCCCCGCCGGGTCCCCCCAGCGCGCCGCCAGCGCCCGCATGCAGCCCAAACCTGGGGGAGCCGCCGCCTCCGGAGCCGCCGCGGGCCCGGGCCCGGCGCCGCGCCAGCAGAACGGTGAGCGGGGGGCCGGGGGAGCGCGGGGCCTAGGCCGGCGGGGCGGCCTGCGCGGCCGGGGCGGTCGCCGGGGTGGGGCGGGCCGGGGCGGGGGGACCTCGGGGATCGCGCCTGCGGCGTGGGGGGCGGCGGCCCCGGGGCAGAGAGGCGCCCTGCGCGGCGAGGGGGCCGCCTGGGAAGCCGGGCCGGGCTGTGGACGCAGTGTGACCCTAGGCCCGAAACCGCCGGGGGCCTGGGGGAGCCGGCGCGGGCCTCCATCCCTCGGATCCCCCCCCACCCCCCACCCCCTCCGGGCGCGGGGAGTCGCCCGAGCGACCCCTGCCCGTGAGACCGGCGTGGGGCCGAGGCCGCGAGCGCGGGGTCTCGGGGAGACCGGGGTGGGGAGCCTCCGAGCGGGGGCACTGGGCCCTTCCCGACTCGGGGAAACTGATTTCTGCGGCCCGGCGAGCACGCCGCCTCGGAGGGAGCTGAAGTTAGCGCTCAAGTTTTGCGGACAAAGGGGTGTCAATATGCACCCCAAGTGTAACTGTAACCCTGACCCAGTTCGGCCTCGAGATGTGTGGCTGCCGCCGCGGCTGCCGCTCCGGAGGTTGGGGTGCGCTCGTCGTCGTGGTGTTTGAAAGGGAGCAGGTGGCAGCTGGGGGCACGCGAAGGCCTTTAGATGGGGTGCGTGTCCCCAGCCTCACTCGCAGAAACTCAGGAGCGTCCAGGGCCGGCCCTGCCGGGGGCCCGGCCTCGGTCCAGGCAGCAGCGGCGCAGCGAGAACGCCGCTCTCACACCAATAGGGTCGTGGCCGGTGAGGATGCGGGGGTTGCGAGCCGAGAACGGGCATCCCCGGGGTGTCCGCTGCCTCGTCCGGAGGTTTGGGACGTTCATGGATGCGGCCGGGGAGGGCGAGACTCCCTCTCCTAGATTAGAAGACAACCCCCCAAACGATTGACTGGAAACTTTAGAAAGGTATCTGTTCTGTGTTTGCAAAAGAACAACCCTGCACGGTACTCTGCAAACGATTGTCAGGCCGACCTATTTTATCCAAGTTGTTAGTGAAAATTTACCGGGCTTTTTAATTTATTTATTATTTTTTAAATATATTTTATTGATTTTAGAGAGGAAGGGAGAGGGAGAGGGAGATAGAAATATCAATGATGAGAGAGAATCATTGATTGGCTGCCTCCTGCACGCCCCCTACTGGGGATCGAGCTCACAACCCAGGCATGTGCCCGTGACCAGAATCGAACCCGGAACCCTTCAGTCCACAGGCTGACGCTCTATCCACTGAGCCAAACCAGCTAGGGCTTTACGGGGCTTTTTTAAAATCCTCACCTAAGAACAGGCTTATTGATTTGAGAGAGAGGAACAGTGATGGGTTGGCTTCCAGATGTGCCCTGATTAGGGATGTGGGAGTGGGAGGACATTCCAACCAACTAAAGCCACCCTGGCCAGTGCTTGCTGGGCTTTTTAAATCAGTTCAGCCAACATCTAATTTTTGCAACAGATGCTTTATCGTTTATCCTGGGAATTAGAGGTTGAATTTTTTTCATAAGTCAGAAGTGATGGTTTAGCCTTAATATCTATTGGATCAGCCATACTTATTAATATTGCAATCTTTACCTCCATTAGTTGTTTAATGGGTTTGAATGTGAATAGTATTGTAGGTTTTGTACTGCTCCCTGCAACATACATAAAGACATTTATGAGCATTTTTTTCTTCTTTTGAATTTACTATAAATTCTTGTTTTTGTTTTTCAAACAGTTTTGTGTATGAAGGAATTGGAACACGATAATTTAAAAAGAGACCCCAAGTGTTTTAGACTAGTGTAAACCCATGTGATCCAAGGATTGTGTCTTTTCTTGATATTCTAAATATGCATTATTGTCTTAATGAACAACTTTTAAAATTATTTATATTTATTTAGTTTTCAGAGAGAGTGGAAGGGAGGGGGAGAGACACAGAGAGAGAAACATCTAAGTGAGAGAGACACATCGATTGGTTGTCTCTAGCATATGCCCTGACCAGGGTCAGGGATAGAGCCTGCCACCAAGGTATGTGCCCTTGACCGGAATTGCACCCTGGACCCTTCAGTCCGTGGGCTGACTCTATCCACTAAGCCAAACTGGCCAGGGCATAATGAACAATTTTTTTGTAGCAAATATTTATCTTAACCTTAAAATTTTTATGAATGCTCAAGGGATGCCAGAATATCAGTTGTAATCAGGATGTTAAATCTGTAAGACCAAATCAGTTCATATATCGAGAAGTCAAATATAGATGATGCTTGATTTCTGCTGTTTATAATCATTCCTTTAAGCAGATAATCAATTCATTTCAATATTTTTGCCTGTTTACCAGTTGAGTACTCAAGATAAGCCTGGTAGATAGGAAAAACTCTCTGCCTTTATTTTGGTGACATTCAACTTGGTTATGACCTTGAGGGATTTAATGGGTTGGGGTAGGGGGGCAAAGTCCATGAAGAGGTTACAGCATGAACAGAAGTCTGGAAGTATGAATGTGCAAGGCATGTTTAGGCCTGGCCAGTGTTGCTCAGTTGGTTGGAGTGTCATCCCGCACACCATAAGGTGGCAGGTTCTATTTCTTGTTGGGGCACATACCCACATACCCAGGTGTGGATTCAATTCCCAGTGGGCTCTAGTAGGGGAGGCGGCTAATTGCACATTGATGTTTATCTCTCTCTTTCTCCCCCTCCCTCTCTCCCTTCCTCCCTCTCCCCCCTTCCTGTCTCTAAAAAAATCAATAAAAGAGAAGGAAAAGAATGTAAGGCATGTTTAGAAACTAAACAGTCAAGAAGTGAAAAAGGCCCTAGGTGGTTTGGCTCAGTGGATAGAGCATTATCCTGCTCAGTCCGAGGTTGATTCCAGCCAAGGGCACATGCCAGGTTATGGGCTCGATTTCCAGTAGGGGGCGTGCAGGAGGCAGCCGATCAATGATTCTCTCTCATAGCTGATGTTTCCATCTCTCTCTCCCTCTCCCTTTCTCTCTGAAAGCATTAAAAATAAATTAAAAAAAAAAAAAAGAAGAAGCAAAAAGGGCCCAGCCAGCTTGGCTGAGTGGCTGAGCCGCAACCTGGGAACCAGAAGGTCACAGCTTGATTCCTGGTCAGGACACATGCCCAGGTTGTGGGCTGGATCCGAGTGTAAGGGCGTGCAGAAGGCAGCCGATCAATGGTTCTTTCTCATCATTGATGTTTCTTCCTTCCTCCCTCCCTCCCTCTCTCCTTCCCTCCCTCCCTCTCTCCCTCATCTTTCTCCCTCTCCTGCTCCCCCTCTCTCTCCCTCTCCCTTCCTCTTTGAAATCAATAAAAATATATTTTAAAAAAAAAAAAGCAAAAAGGGTGCTGGGTGGTAGGGAAAACCCCAGGCATTGGAACTGAAAGGAATACTATAAAAGGGCTAGGTTGCAGAAAGACCTTAGATGTCATGCTAAGGAATTTAGAAGTTAAGATAATGAACTAGGGTCAGTTTTGGGTTGTAGTTATTGTGGAAGAAAGTTTAAGCAGAGAAATAACAAGATCAAATCTTTTGGTTTTGTTTGCTAGTCTTAGAAAAAAAGTAGTTTTTGCTACTTAGTATTGGCATCTATCAATAACGATTAAGCAGTCATTTGTGTTTGTGATTTATTCTTTGCCCTATATAAACTAGTTTGCCTTTTAATATATCTCTGTGGAATTCCAGATATGGTGAAAAACAAATAGGTCTGAAGTATGAGTATGAAACATCAGAGAAAACCATTGTAAAACTGGAATGTTACCTAGAGAGCGCTTCACAAGTTATCCAACTTAAAAGCATCGATCAGTTGCCTCCCATACCTGCAACTGACTGGAATTAAACCTGCCACCTTTTGGTGTAAGGGAAGACGCTCCAACCAACTGAGCCACCCAGCTAGGGCTTTCTATTAATTCTTAGTTTCCTTTTAGAACTTTGACATTGAGATTTCATTATAACTTGTTTTCCAGGTTTAACTGTTAACATGCTTTTCCCATTTAAAGATAAAAGTTGACTTCTTTGAATCTATGAAATATTTCTCTTAAACTTTCTTCCTTAGAGTTGTATTTTTATACTTTAGTTCTTTAATTGAGCAAAATATGGGCCTTTAGAATTATTTGTCTTTCCATATGAAGTATTAGTTGAATATTTTTTCAACTTTTACTGTGCATTTTGAGAGTCTTTTAAAAGCTGGGTCCTCAAACAAGGGATGATTGAGTGACATAATATCCTGGTAATGATATCCTGGTGTAATTCCAACATTTCCCCCGATTGAATTGATAGAGGTCTTTTAAAACAATTTTTTGGGGGTAGTGGGACATTCAGATTTAACAATAAACCACGTTGATTTTTTTGTTTGTTTATAAACTAAACTTTTTTTTTTATTGTTGAAAGTATTACATAGGTCCTCCTTTTTTCCCCATTAACGTATTCCAGCCCGCTCCCATCCTCTCTCCGCCACCACCGCTGTTTTATTCTATGTTAGGAAGCAAGTGATACTCATTTCCAAATGAAAATGTGTTTTCTTCCTTCTATATGCCTTTTCCAAGAATGATACTGGCATATTTATCATTTTAATTGTCAATAATGAAAGAAACATGAGATAATAATGGGAATTGTTCGGATTCATTATGGAACATATAAGTAAATATCCCATTCACTTTGTAACACTATCTGTTCAGTTATAGGAAACCCTTCAACTTTGAGAGCACATGCAAAATTTAAAATGATATAAATCTGCCTAGTGTGTCTGAAGTCAGTTCCTTTTGATCAGAGAGGCATCTGTGTCTCAGGTTTCTAGTCTTCCTTCACAGCTAGGGAGAGCATTGGGTCCTTCCTTAAAGATATTGCCATGGTATAATGTAACTATCTGGATATATAATTTCCTTCTAAGTTTAATTTTTTTTGTCTATTGCTATACATATTTGCAGTGTCTTTTCATTTCCACTTCACCTCTTCCCCCTCAGGTTTCTGAGATTATATCTGTAATAATTTTTGTAAACCATATTCATTGCTATTGATCCCAGTATTTCAGCTAGCTGCATCTTTCTAATTTATAATAATAAAAGTGTAATATTCTAATTGACCAGACAATCTTCCAGATGAAGCGGGGAGCTAAGGCGGGGGGTGGGGGGTGAGGTGGTGAGGCAGAGGCAGCTGCAAGGGGGGTTGGGGAGGAGGGCCAAGCCCCTTGGACGAATTTCATGCATCGGGCCTCTAGTTCATCTATAAACCCTGAAGTGTTAGATCCTAAAAACATTGAAATAGAGCAGATTTTGAGTCAGTCTTCAAGGGACTTTCCTAGAAATGAGAGTATCTTCACAGTCATTACTGCTGTGTTAGGGCAAATCACCCTATATTCAGCCCTGGGGAAGCTATTTGTTTCCAGTAAGCTAAGCATACTCAGGATTGTCAGAAAGTGTGGGGTAGTGAAAAGGTTGTAGGCTTTGATTCAGCCCAGAGAAATTAAAGTACCTGGTGCTTAGCAAAATGAGGTGCTTAGCAAATTTGAGTCCCTTAATTCATTTTCCTTCAGAACACTAGGATATAAATTCTTCCCATGGCAGAAACTGTGTGAGTTTTCCTCATCATATTCCCAGTAGCAGCATGCAATAGGCAGTCAATTGAGCAAGTGTACTTGGTTTCATATTTATTATTGCTTTTGAAGACTGGAAAGGGTTATGTAGGGCCACCTCTCCCTACTCCTTTCTTGTATTTAAGACTTAGTCACTATTTTAGTTTTTTTGTTATTTTCTTACACTGTCCAGCCCTGCTTCCCTCCCACTAATCCACTCCTGTGAGATTTTCTTTAATAGGCCATCTACCGCAGCTTGCGGGCTTACTGGAAGGGGGTTGGACCAGTTTCAAGTTTTTAAAAAGTGTGTGCCAAACGCTGCTGATATTAGGAACTGAGCAAAAGCAGAATGAAGCAGGGAGGAGAGAGGAAGTAGTAAAAGGCCTTGTCTACCCAGTGGCCAAGTCTTAACTCGCTTGTTTTTTTGTAGCATGTCTGAGAAATAGGCATTGTGAAATGGGCTTTGGAACCTGCAATGCCTGGCTTCTTCACTACTTACCAACTACTTGAATTTGTATGAATTAGTGAGCTTTCATGCCCCTATTTGTCTGTAAAATGACAATAGCAATACTTCACAGTATTGTTATGAGAATTATATAAAGTTATATATAGAAAAGCAAGTAGTATTATCCCTGGCATGTAGTATTGCAGGAAAAACTATATAAAATGCAGTGTGAGATTTTATCCAAATGGTTGCACAGGTATGTGTGTAGGCTCTGTCTGCCAACAGTGAGTGGGACAGTTACTTTGTAAATATTAACCTTCCATCGGGAAGAATTGGGACTCCCCATTTTTAAATCCCTAGGGTTTCTAATTGCAGATTTCTTCTGGTCTGTTGTGTGTGTGTATGCATCTTTTTTATGTTTGTAAAAAAAAGTCTGTGCTTTAGCAATATATTATTGATACTTTATTGGCAGGGGTATTATATTTCAAAATATTCAATGATCAGTACTACTTGTACTGACCACTGAATGATACCAGCCCTTACTCTAGAGCAGGATTCTGCAAGCTTGTAATATGCCAAGCATTAGTCCTTTAGTTCCTGCATCATTAGGAGGTCATAGGGGTTTGGGGTAAAGGGGCCATCATGGAGCATAACAGAGAAGCAGGGTCAGTCAGGGCTTACTGTTTACCAACTGGTTCAGAAGTATTTAATATTTTGCCAAGGATGATTGTTAAAATGCATACCAGCTAAATATTGACCTACTTCTTGATAGTTCATGGTGAATAAATTACATTCTTAGACCTGATTCTCCTTCTCCAAATATAGGATAGAGGAGTTTGTACTTTGCTGACCTTGATACTCTTTTGAAGATAATGAAAACCCTTAATCTGACTTTTTAAAAAAAGTATTGAAATTTGATTCAGGAAAAATGTAATGAGACAGATATTCTTGATATTTAAAATGTTGCATCTTGCCCTAACCGTTTTGGCTCAGTGGATAGAGCGTCGGCCTGCGGACTGAAAGGTCCCAGGTTCGATTCCAGTCAAGGGCATGTACCTTGGTTGTGGGCACATCCCCCGTAGGAGGTGTGCAGGAGGCAGCTGATCGATGTGATGTGTCTCTCTCATCAATGTTTCTAACTCTCTATTCCTCTCCCTTCCTCTCTGTAAAAAATCAATAAAATATATTTAAAATAAAATAAAATAAAATGTTGCATCTCTGTTAAGTGGTGGGAGTTAGGAAGCTCATTTATTTAAAGAAAGCCTATGATTAATTATTTTACTAGTACAGTGCCTAGATGGTCCATAAAATACTTGCTTTGTAAATTTTGGTATTCATTTCAGGTTTTCTGAAAGCAGGAATAGAGTCCGTTTTCCTTTGGTAGAAATATAGTCTTTGGAAGATTATGTTACTGAGGTAGATATAATATAACTTTAGGTAGATCTTATGATGATTTAGTCTCACCAAGGAGGACACCATGCTTATAGAAAATCAGAGGTTAGTTTCTAGCTGGTATATAGTGATATCAGTTATGTTGACCAGCCAAGCAGCTCCATTGTAAAGGTATATAGACTACTTGTTAAAAAGTTTTTGTTTACTTCTCAAGTCAGATTGGTACCAGTGAGTAGATGCATTTGAATAATCTATTTCCCTTTTTTATACAGATATTACCTCACTTGAAGCTACGAATTTAAAATTCTTTCAGCAATTGTATATATCATGACTTTTTCTGTTTTTCAGAGATTCATTTGTTGATGCTTTTTTGTGAGGCACTGTTGGACTGTTATGATGCAATGATTAAATTACTTCATTGATTCTAAGACTTTTTTCACACTTTTACCTCTGAAATTGTGGTGCATCATAGAATTAATGCAATTTTAAAGTTGGTTTCACTGATGTGGAAGTCATAATTTAGTTTTTTTTAAAAATCTTGTTCAGATTATTACAGTTGTTCCTCTTTTTTCCCCCCCTCCACCCGACTCCCACCCCTCCTCTACCCTTACCCCCCCCCCCCCCCCACTGTCCTCATCCATAGGTGTACAATTTTTGTCCAGTCTCTTCCCGCACCCCCACATCCCTTCCCCCCCCCCGAGAATTGTCAGTCCACTCCCTTTCTATGCCCCTGATTTTATTATATTCACCAGTTTATTCTGTTCATCAGATTTTTTATTCACTTGACTTTTAGATTCACTTGTTGATAGATATGTATTTGTTGTTCATAATTTTTATGTTTACCTTTTTCTTCTTCTTCCTCTTCTTAAAGAATACCTTTCAGCATTTCATATAATACTGGTTATGGAGGGTCTCACTAAATTTATCGGTGGTTTCTAGAAAATTCTTGAAAACCCTTATAACCGTGATTTTCAACTCTATACCCAGTAGTTTGCTTTCGTCCATTTCTGTCATTTGTGACCTGTTTCTTTTTCTCCGCATTTTGGCTGTGTTGATAGAGTGGCTTTGTGTGCTAGGTGTCCTATAGGGCCCAGTGGCTCAGCCTTCCTAATTACCTGAGGCCAGTTGGCTGTGAGGACCAGTTGTGTCTACAATGGGAGAACTTCTGTTCTGGAGGCACCCTTATGGAGCAGGACTTGCTTCTGAGTCTGCCCCCTGAGTGTGTCTCTTATGGATGTGAAGAGTTGTAATCTGGATGGACTCACTCTGACCACTGGGTACACTGACTCTTTGATCTCCAAGGAGGTGCAAAGTCAGCCAGTGCCTGAGGCCACCCAGCAGGAGCTACAGAGAGATCTACAAATTCCTCCTCTTTTTTTTTTTATTATTATTTTTTTATTGCTTAAAGTATTACAAAGAGTATTACATATGTCTCCTTTATTTTTCCCCCCGCCCTTGACAATCCCCGGGCCTCCCCTACCCTCTAGTGTCTTATGTCCATTAGTTATGCTTATATGCATGCGTACAAGTCCTTCGGTTGATCTCTTACCGCCCCCTCCTGCCCCCCAACCCTCCCTGGCCTTCCGCTGCAGTTTGACAATCAGTTTGAGGTAGCTCTGCCTCTGTATCTATTATTGTTCATAAGTTTGTAATGGTCTTTATTATCCATAAATGAGTGAGATCATGTGGTATTTTTCCTTCATTGACTGGCTTATTTCACTTAGCATAATGCTCTCCAGTTCCATCCATGCTGTTGCAAATGGTAAGAGTTCCTTCTTTTTTACAGCAGCATAGTATTCCATTGTGTAGATGTATCACAGTTTTCTAATCCATTCATCTACTGATGGGCACTTAGGCTGTTTCCAGATCTTAGCTATGGTGAATTGTGCTGCTATGAACATAGGGGTGCATATATCCTTTCTGATTGGTGTTTCTGGTTTCTTGGGATATATTCCTAGAAGTGGGATCACAGGGTCAAATGGGAATTCCATTTTTAGTTTTTTGAGGAAACTCCATACTGTTCTCCACAGTGGCTGCACCAGTCTGCATTCCCACCAGCAGTGCACAAGTGTTCCTTTTTCTCCACATCCTCTCCAGCACTTGTCGTTTGTTGATTTGTTGATGATAGCCAGCCTGACAGGTGTGAGATGGTACCTCATTGTTGTTTTGATTTGCATCTCTCGGATGATTAGTGACTTTGAGCATGTTTTCATATGTCTCTTGGCTTTCTGAATGTCCTCTTTTGAAAGGTGTCTATTTAGGTCCTTTGCCCATTTTTTGATTGGATTGTTTATCTTCCTTTTGTTAAGTTGTATGAGTTCCCTATAAATGTTGGAGATTAAACCCTTATCAGTGATAACATTGGCAAATATGTTCTCTCTTTAGTTTCCAATGCCCTAGGATCTGTATCGGTGAAGAAATTGCTTTGGCATATGTCTGAGATTTTGTTGCCTTTGGATTCTTCTAGTATTTTTATGGTCTCCCGTCGTATATTTAAGTCCTTTATCCATTTTGAGTTTATTTTTGTGTATGGTGTAAGTTGGTGGTCTAGTTTCATTTTCTTGCATGTATCTGTCCAATTTTCCCAACACCATTTATTGAAGAGACTATCTTGGTTCCATTGTATGTTCTTGCCTCCTTTGTCAAATATTATTTGAGCATATTGGTTCGGGCCGATTTCTGGGCTCTCTATTCTATTCCATTGATCTATATGTCTGTTCTTGTGCCAGTACCAGACAGTTTTGAGAACAGTGGCTTTGAAATACAGCTTGATATCTGGTATTGAGATCCCACCTACTTTGTTCTTTCTCAGGATCTCTGCAGCTATTCGGGGTCTTTTTTTATTCCAGATGAATTTTTGGAGAGTTCGTTCTACGTCTGTGAAATATGCCGTTGGTATTTTAATGGGAAGTGCGTTGAATTTATAGATTGCTTTGGGTAGTATGGACATTTTAATGATGTTGATTCTACCATTCCAAGAACATGGTATGTTCTTCCATCTCTTTATGTCTTCCTCTATCTCTTTTTTCAATGTCCTGTAGTTTTCTGAGTAGAGGTCTTTTACCTCTTTAGTTAAGCTTATTCCTAGGTAGCTTAATTTTTTTGGTGCGATGGTAAATGGGATTGTTTTTTTTAGTCTCTCTTTCTGCAAGTTCACTATTGGTGTATAGAAATGCCATAGATTTCTTGGCGTTAATTTTGTATCCTGCTACATTGCTGAATTGGTTTATTAAGTCTAATAGTTTTTTGATGGAGTCTTTAGGGTTTTTTATGTATAATATCATGTCATTTGCAAATAAGGACAGTTTTACTTCCTCTTTTCCAATTTGGATGCCTTTTATTTCTTCTTCTTGTCTAATTGCAATGGGGGGCTAATACTTCCAGTACTGTGTCGAACAGGAGTGGTGAGAGTGGGCATCCCTGTCTTGTTCCTGTTCTTTGGGGAAATGGTGTTAGTTTTTGTCCATTGAGTATGATGTTGGCTGTGGGTTTGTCATATATGGCTTTTATTATGTTGAGGTATGATCCTTCTATTCCCACCTTGCTGAGAGTTTTTATCAAAAAATGGGTGTTGAATTTTGTCAAACGCTTTTTCTGCATCAATTGATATGACTGTGGTTTTTTTCTTTCAATTTGTTTATGTCATGTTTCACGTTTATTGATTTGCGGATATTGTACCATCCTTGCATCCCTGGGGTAAATCCTACGTGGTCATGATGTATGATCTTTCTGATGTACTGCTGGATCCGATTTGCTAAGATTTTGTTGAGGATTTTGGCATCTATGTTCATGAGGGATATTGGCCTGTAATTCTCTTTCATTGTGTTGTCTTTACCTGGTTTTGGTATTAGGGTGATGCTGGCTTCATAGAATGAGCTTGGAAGTGTTCCTTCCTCTTGGATTTTTTGTAGTAGTCTGAGGAGGATAGGTTTTAGTTCTTCCTTGAATGTTTGGTAAAAGTCCCCTGTGAAGCCATCTGGTCCTGGGCTTTTGTTTGCTGGAAGCTTTTTGATGACTGCTTCAATTTCTTCCATAGTTATTGGCCTGTTGAGATTTTTAGATTCTTCCTGATTAAGTTTTGGAATGTTGTATTTTTCTAGGAATATGTCCATTTCCTCCAGGTTGTCTAGTTTGTTGGAGTAGAGTTGTCCAACTCTTTTTTTTAAAAGTATTTTATTGATTTTTTACAGAGAGGAAGGGAGAGGGATAGAGAGTTAGAAACATCAATGAGAGAGAAACGCTAATCAGCTGCCTCCTGCACACTTCCTACTGGGGATGTGCCCGCAACCAAGGTACACGCCCCTGACCAGAATCGAACCTGGGACCTTTCAGTCTGCAGGCTGACGCTCTATCCACTGAGCCAAACCAGTTAGGGCCAGATACCTCCTCTTTGTTTGGAGTTTGGAGGTGTCAAGATGAGGGGCAGCTGGGAAGCAATGCAGGCTGCTGAGGAGCCTTAGGCCTTCTTTTGGAAGCTCTGGGTGGGGTTCTCTGACCCAGCTGCAGTTTGACAGGTATTTAGGCAGAGAAAGGCTAGGCCATTCATATGCAAAAGCCTCTTCGGGGAGCTTGATTGGGCTTGTAAATTGGGTGGGGCGGGGTCTCAGGGTCACGGGGCGGTGCAAACAGCAATGATTGGCGGTTGGCCTTGCCCAGATAGGTCCCTGAGTCTCTGTGTCCCATGGCCCCATGCAGGAACAATGAACGCTACAAGCACCTCTGGGAGAAAGCCGCCCTCACATTCCCGCCCAATGCCAGACAGTCCAATTTCTCTCTGTATGAGTCTGGGGCCCCAGATTCTTGCCTGGAACTGGATTTCAGAGCAGTCGGGAGCTTATATTTCCCTCCCAATTGAAACAGACAACAGCGTACCCAGCTGCCAGCCCCTTCGTACACGCTTCCATACCTCCACACTTCCATACCTCTGCACCTCCTACCGGACTCAGTGCGCTTTTCTCTTTCCTCTAGTTGTAGAATTTCCACTCAGCCAGCCTTCCTGTGGTGCTGGATGATGTCCGTTTTGTCTTTTAGTTGTAGTTTTGAAGTGGTTGTTTGAGGCAGCAATTTCAAGTGTTTACCTATGCCGCCATCTTGGTTTCCCTCCCATAATTTAGTTTTGACCTGCCATTGACAGTGGTGTGGTAGATTGAATAATTCCTCCCTCACCTATGTCCCCATTCTAATCTCTGAAACCTTTGCAGCTGTGATTTAGAGCTGGGAGATTATCCTGAATCTGGTGGGCCTGATAAAATCACAACAGTCCTTATCAGAGGGAAACAGAGGAGTCAGCCAGCCTGCAGAGAAAGTAATGCCACCACAGGAGCAGAGGTTGGAGTGAATTTCTTTGAAGACAGGGCCATAAGCTCAGGAATGCAGGTGGCTACTAGAAGCTGAAAAAGCCAAGGAAATGGGTTCTCTCCTCAGAGCCTTAAAAGAAACCAGCTCTGCTCATGATACCTTGACCTTAGCCCAGTGAAACCAATTTTGGCATTCTGACCTCCAGGACTGTAATAGAATAAATTTATGTTGTTTTAATTCCCTGTGTTTGTGGTAATTTGTCACAATAGCAGCTGGAAACTAATATACTTGGTAAGATTTTTTTTTCCAAGTGGCAGTATCAAAACACCTTAGATATAATAGAGTAGATATTTTTTCTTTCCTTTTGTTTCGTATTTTTTTTTATACTTGAAGAGAGTAAACGCCAAGTTAAAAAAAAATCAGACTTTTATATTAAGGTATAAATAACTACATAATGGAAGCTCTTAAAGTTTTGTGTTTTTTTCTGTTTTAAGTTTCATATATAGTCCTTATTGATACATTGTGATGAGGTAAATGCCTGGTGTAAAATTATTTGATGATTATTTATTAGGCTTCTTTTTCAAAATATAATAATGGTTCCCGTGAGCTAGGCATTCTGCTAAGCCTTAGGGATAGGATAGAACTGAGCAAATGACCCAAGTTTTTCACTTCCTGAGTTTACATCCAGTTTTTTCCACCCTATTCCTGGATCTAATTCAGGCTGTCATATTGCATTTAGTTGTCATGGCTTCTTAATCTCCTCTGGTCTATGACAGTTTCTTAGTCTTTTTTGTTTTTTTAGGACCTGACAGTACTTACTAGTTAGTTACTTTGTCAACAGTCCCTCACTTTGGGCTTGCTGATCCTTTTTTATGATGACACTGGGGTTATGAATTTTTAGGAAGAATACCACAGAGATGAAGTGTCCTCCTTATCACATCACATCAACTTGTTTTATTATTATTTAGCCAAGGGTGCTTGACCAGGGGGATGTCCTAGTTAACTTGGGTGGCTATGATGAAATACCATAAATTGGGTGGCCTACACCATAAACATTTTTGGAGACTGGAAGTTCGAGGTCAGGATGCCAACATGGTTGGGTTCTGGTGAGGACCGTCTTCCTGACTTGCAGATGATCGCTTTCTCTCTGTGTGTGCTCATAATTGGTTTTCCTCGGTTCATACTTATGAGGGAAAGAGATCCCTTCCTCTTTTATAAGGCTGCTAAGTCCATATTGAGGATCCTACCCTCATGACCTGACTTAAACCTTATTACTCCTCCAAAGGCTCTACCTCTTAATACCAGCAAACTGGGACTTAGAGCTTTAAAAAGGATTTTGAGGTGACTCATTCAGTCCATAGTAGGGACTGCCATCCAAGTTCCCCCACCGTAGAGTTACTATTTTTTTTCTCTTTCCTGTTGTATTTGTTAGGGCTAACTCACTTAACTCCATTCTGCATTTAACAGAAAAGGAATTAAACTCCACTTCCTAGAGTGGAGTATATCAAATAATTTGTGGGCGTATGTTAAAATCACCACAGTTATTAATAAATATTCTTGGGGAGAAACTTTGAAGTTACTATCTTGTTTGTCTTTAAATATTTTCCCACTAATTTTATTATTTTTTCAGTGGCTCCTTCTATAGTAATTATTAATGTGGAATTCTAATGGTGATTTTTATTTTCCTCATTCTTTCTACATTTATTATTTGCGATTTCTCTGTAAGGAGGATTTGTCCCTATTCTTCCATTATAAAATCTATTCAATCATTTATATTATCATGGACTCATGGATATTTATTTTAGTCTTTGGATTATAACCCAATACTATCATTATTTATATTATTACTCAATTGTTACATCTCTGACCATCGGGAACTTTATCAGGTTGGCTTCTGTGTAATTTTGCCTCCATTCTTTTGGTTTTTGAGCACTTCTTTACTTTCTGGCACTAAAAGATTCTCCATCTTATACATGCCCTACATTAGCACTAAAATTAGGTCTTTGTCCAAGGAGTCCTACTTCTTTTGTTGGGGAATGATATTTAGAAACCAAAAACTGTGCCCTGGATGTGCTTATTGCTTGGGTTGTCCTGCTTCTATGCTTTCTCATTCGTGATGTTTCTTTTCTTTTTAAAAAATATATTTTTATTGATTTTAGAGAGGAAGGGAGAGGGAGAGAGAGAGAGAGAAACATCAGTGAGAGAGAATCACTAATCGGCCGCCTCCTGCACAACCTCCCAATGGAGATTGAGTCCACAACCCAGGCATGTGCCCAGACAAGGAATTGAACTGAGACCTCCTGGTTCATAGGTGGACGCTCAACCACTGAGCCATGTCATGGCTTATTTTTTAATTCTCCTAGTGCTTCTCACAGAGCAAAGGTTTTTAATTTGATAAAGTTCACTTCTCAGTATTTTCTGTAACTGACCATGATTTTAGTGTCACAGGTAAGAACTTATTGCCAAATTGTATTTACCTAGATATTCTAGAAGTTTTTAAGTTTTACATTAAGATCTATGATTCATTTTTACTTAATTTTTTGTTTAAAGTCTGAGGTATATGTTGAGGTTTATTTTTTTGTATATGGTTTGTTTTAGCATCATTTATTGAAAAGACAATCTTTCCTCCATTGAATTGCCTTTGCACCTTTGTCAAAAATAATTTGGCTGTTTTTGTGGGTCTATTTTTAGACACACTTGCTTGATTAGTGTGTTTTTTGCTGTTTTAGTACCTTCTTCACCTTTTCATAGAAATTTTAGAATCAGTTTGTTGATACATATTTTTATTGGGCTGTCATTGAACCTAAAGATTAAAATCAAGTCGTCCAGTCCACAAATCTATTTCATTTCATTTAGTTAAATCTTGATTTCTTTTATCAGAGTTTTATGGTTTTCTGCATATAGACCCTTCACATATTTTATTAGGTTTATATTTTAAGTACTTCTTTTTTGTATGCCTTTATAAATAGTATTACTTGCTTAATTTTAAATCCCATTTGCTCATTATTGGTTTTAGGAAGTGAACTTGACTCATGTATATTGACCTTGTATCTTGTGACTTTGTTAGCTTACTTTTAGTCTCCGCCATTTCTTTTGTAGATTCTTTGGAATTTACTATACAGTCATTTCATTCTGTAAATAAAGACAGTTTTATTTCTTCCTTCCTAATCTGTATGCCATTTATTTCTTTTTCTTGCCTGACTGAAGTAGCTAGTACATCTTGAACGTTGTTGAATAGGAGTCGTGAATTGGTTTTTCTTCTTTAGTCTGTTCATAATGGTGAATTGTGTTGAATATATTTTCAAATGTTGAGACTGGAATAAACACAATTTGGTCATGATGTATTTTACTTTTTACATATTGCTAGGTTCTACTTGCTAATATTTTCTTCATACAAAAATAGTATTTCATGAAGAAGCTTACAGCTAAGTTGAACAAGTGCTTTATCTCAAGATAATCTCTAAACTTTAGTATGCGATAGAGTTGCTTTATATTTATTACAACATTTTTATCATAGAGAATATGAAAAATGATCTATATTCCAGGGTTGAGATTTAATATAATTAATAATTTTTACTGCTTTATTTATGGTATTCTTATGTGAAACTGGCTTTTTTTTTTTTTTTTTTTAAGCTACGAGTAGTGTCACTGCTTCAGTTTGTGCCACAGGGCTAGCATGTTACCCATCATTGCTTTTATACCATTAGTACAAATGGCAACACAGTGAAAAAGTCAAATACCATTTGGTACTATTAAAAAAGTTGTTTAGCCCTAACCAGTTTGGCTCAGTGGATAGAGCGTCAGCCTGCGGACTCAAGGGTCCCAGGTTCGAGTTCGGTCAAGGGCATGTACCTTGGTTGCGGGCACATCCCCAGGAGGAGGTGTACAGGAGGCAGCTGATCGATGTTTCTCTCTCATCGATGTTTCTAACTCTATCCCTCTCCCTTCTTCTCTGTAAAAAAATCAATAAAATATAGTAATTAAAAAAAAAGGTGTTTAATAGTTTTAACCTACAGATCTCCCAAGAGTTTTTGGTAATGCCAAGGTTCTATATATTACACTTTGAGAATTGCTGTTCAATGTCCTTACTGTATTAGTTTCCTATGACTGTTGCAAAAAATAACCCTAACTATGGTGGCTTAAAACAACAGTAATTTATTATCTCCCAGTTCTGGAGACTAGGAGTCTGAAATTAGGTGTTGGCAGGGCCACACTTTCTCTGTAGACTCTAGGGGAGAATCTGTTCCTTGTCTGCTTCATCTTCACATTGTCTTCTCTTCTATGTGTCTTATAAGGATATATGTGATTGCATTTAGGTCCTGTTCAGATAATTCAGGAGAAGCTCCTCCTCTCAAGACCCTTCACTTATGTTCTTTCTCATATAAAGTAATGCTCGTTCTTTTTCATATAAAATCATTTTTATGAGTTTTAGGGATTGGGAAGTAGAGATTATCTTTTGGGAGGCCACTGTTTAACCCTTCTGACTACATGTATGTTAGAGTGTTTCTTATTGCCCCACTGGCCTCTTAAGTTTTATTTTTCTTCAGTCATTTTCTCTGTTTTCTTAAGTGGATCATTTTATTGATCAATCTTCAGGCTCATTGATTCTTTCTCTGGCATGCTGTTGAGGCCCTCTAACATTTATTACAGTTTCCATTTTTAAAATAGTTTTCATTTCTCTGTTGATCCTATCTGTTCATTTACTGATCTTTTTTTCAATTCTTTGAACATGTGTTTTTTCCCCTTTTTTGAACATATTATAATAGCTACTTTGAAGCCTTTGAGTGTTAAATTCAACTTCTGGGCCCACTCTGATTCTCTAGTCCAGTGATGGCAAACCTTTTGAGCTTGGCGTGTCAGCATTTTGAAAAACCCTAACTTAACTCTGGTGCCGTGTCACATATAGAAATTTTTTGATATTTGCAACCATAGTAAAACAAAGACTTATATTTTTGATATATTTTTTTTAAATCTTTATTGTTCAGATTATTACATTTGTTCCTCTTTTTTCCCCCCATAACTCCCCTCCTTCCAGCTCCCACCCCACCCTCCACCCTCACTCCCCACCCACTGAGTTCATCCATAGGTGCATGATTTTTGTCCAGTCTCTTCCCGAATCTCCCATTCCCCTTTCCCCCCCAAGAATAGTCAGTCCATTCCCTTTCTATGTCCCTGATTCATTATAGTCACCAGTTCATTCTGTACATCAGGTTATTTATTCACTTGATTCTTAGATTCATTTGTTGATAGATGCATATTTGTTGTTCATAATTTGTATCTTTACCTTTTTCTTCTTCCTCTTCTTAAAGGATACCTTTCAGCATTTCATATAATACTGGTTTGGCGGTGATGAACTCCTTTAGTTTTTCCTTATCTGTGAAGCTCTTTATCTGACCTTCAATTCTGAATGATAGCTTTGCTGGATAAAGTAATCTTGGTTGTAGGTTCTTGGTATTCAGCACTTTGAATATTTCTTGCCATTCCCTTCTGGCCTGCAAAGTTTCTGTTGAGAAATCAGCTGACAGTCGTATGGGTATTCCCTTGTAGGTAATTGAGCCTCTTTCTCTTGCTGCTTTTAAGATTCTCTCTTTGTCTTTTGCTCTTGGCATTTTAATGATGATGTGTCTTGGTGTGGTCCTCTTTGGATTCCTTTTGTTTGGGGTTCTCTTCGCTTCTTGGACCTGTAAGTCCATTTCTTTCACTAGGTGGGGGAAGTTTTCTGCCATTATTTCTTGAAATAGGTTTTCAATATCTTGCTGTCTCTCATCTTCTGGGACTCCAATGACTCTGATATTAGTCCGCTTAAAGCTGTCCCAGAGGCTCCTTACACTGTCTTCACACTTTTGGATTCTTTTTTCATTATGCTTTTCCAATTGGGTGTTTTTTGTCGAATCTTTGGTTTGATTCTTGTGCTCCTCTGGTCTGCTATTGGGTATAATATTCTTTATTTCAGTCCGTGTATGCTTACTTTCTAATTTCTTTATCGTAGCATCGAGGGTCTCATTAGTTTTCGTGAGGCTCTGCACAAATTTATGGCAAGCCCTCAAAATTGCGATTCTTAGCTCCATATCCTCCATTTCTGTCATTTTTTTTTGTCTCCGCATCTTTTATGCTTTCTTGGTGCACCCCCTTGTGGTCTCTGTGCGCAGTCTTGTTCTAGCGAAGCCTTAATTGTTGTAGTTAACACTAGAGGGATTTGACCATCAGGCCGACTGGCGGTGGAAATCAGCTGTGGGAAAACTTCAGTCCTCAGGGGAGGTGCTAGTCCAGCCCTTGCCTGAGGCGGTCGGCAAATGGTTGTGCGCAGGGTTTGGGCGGGGCAGGCTCAACAGGGCGGGGGGGGGGGAAGGAGCAGCTATGGCTGCTCTCAGTCCGTCCCCAGGGGCTCTGCCTCTCTGTCCCAGCAATCGCTGCAAACCTCGGAGGGGCCGTAGCCAGACAGTCCCGCTTCTCCCGTTTGAGTCTGGGTCCCTAGAGACTCGCCCGGATCTGTAGCCCAGAGTCTGAGATTCGCTCCTGATTGAAAACGACAATCGCGCCCTCAGCCGCCAGCCCGCTTTGCGCGCGCACCCTCACCACCGCACCACCATACCTTTAAATTTTCCACACTTCGCCTCCGCTGAGCGTCGGAATGCTGTTGTTCTTGCTTCTAGTTGAAGAGACTCTCCTCAGCCAGCCTTCCCGTGGTTCTGGTTGATGTCTGCTCCGACTTTTAGTTGTATTTTTGAAGTGGTTGTCCACGGCGGCAGTCTCTGGTGTTTTACCTATGCCGCCATCTTCGATTCTCTCTATTTTTGATATTTATTTTATATATTTAAATGCCATTTAACAAAGAAAAATCAACCAAAAAAATCAGTTCAGAGGTGACACGCGTGTCATAGGTTCGCCATCACTGCTCTGGTCTGCTCTTTCTTTCTTTCTTTCTTTCTTTCTTTCTTTCTTTCTTTCTTTCTTTCTTTCTTTCTTTCTTTCCTTCCTTCCTTCCTTCCTTCCTTCCTTCCTTCCTTCCTTCCTTCCTTCCCTCCCTCCCTCCCTTTCCTCCCTCCCTCCCTTCCTTCCCTCCCTCCTTCCCTCCCTCCCTCCCTCCCTCCCTCCTTCCCTTCTTCCCTCCCTCCCTCCCTCCCTCCTTCCCTCCCTCTCTCTTTCTCTCTCTCTTCTCTCTCCTTTCTTTCTTTCTTTCTTTCTTTCTTTCTTTCTTTCTTTCTTTCCTTCCTTCCTTCCTTCCTTCCTTCCTTCCTTCCTTTCTTTCTTTCTTTCTTTCTTTCTTTCTTTCTTTTCTCTCTCTCTCTGTCTCTCTCTCTCCTTTTTTTTTTTCTGCCTGTCTTTTATTCTGGGCATCTGGTGACTCTCCTGTGTTTTCACAATTAGGTTGCCAACTAGGACCTGACCCAACAATTGTAACTGATAAGAAATTGCTTTTAGCAAAGTAAAGTAAATGAACACAGATTTACCTACAAAAATATTTATCATCATGTGGCTTAATGTTTTTTAAGAAATTGAAAACAACCAGTGGTCAAGTAATAGAGGATTTATTTAAATATGATAAATCCATGTACTGGAATACTACTCAGACATTTAAAATGATAACTGAGAGATATTCAAGTCATGCTAAATAAAGAAATAATGTAAATGTTCATTATAAGCCCACTTTTGTTTAACTAAATTAGGCAGTTATATGCAAAAAGAAAATATGGGTAGACATACATCAAAATGTTAATCACAGTTAATGTTTATTTCATCATTTTCTGTAAATCTTTTTTAAAAAAATATATTTTATTGATTTTTTACAGAGAGGAAGGGAGAGGGATAGAGAGTTAGAAACATCGATGAGAGAGAAACATCGATCAGCTGCCTCCTGCACAACCCCCACTGGGGATGTGCCCGCAACCATGGTACATACCCTTGACTGGAATCGAACCTGGGACCCTTCAGTCCGCAGGGCGATGCTCTATCCATTGAGCCAAACCAGTTAGGGCATTCTGTAAATCTTTTAGCAACGATTATACATCACCTTTGTAATGAGACGACCCATATATGTAACTAACTTATTTTCTTCATTATAACATCTGTTGCTATCCATTTTAGAAGTTATTAAGATACCAGATATCTTTTCATATATGTTGCAGAGTCATTTTGAAAACAAAGACCTACATCTAAATTATCCTAGAAAGCCAGTTATTATCCCTTAGAAATTAGGAGCATTAATGAAATTTGGTAGTACCTTAAAATGTTTATATAATTAGTGGGCCTAGGTTGGACACTGTTATTAATTCTCCTTTTCTCTTTATATTTTTCTGTTTTATAGCAGCATTCAGTAGGAATTTAATGCAAGCTGCATGTGTAATTTTAAATTGTCTGGAAGTCTCATTAAAATATCAAAAAGGAGTAAGTAAAATCAATTTGAATTTACCCAATTATCCCATTGTTTACAAAGTGTTATCACAAGATTGTAAAATTTGATTCTAGGATAAAGTTTGCCCTTAGTTGGAACTGAGGCTAGAATTCTATTGTTTGGGACAACTGACCAGGCTAAAAAAAGCCAGCCGGATTTAGTGAGGAGCCACAGATCATTGTTTAAAAGTATGAACTTAAGCCAGATACTTGATTCAAATCCCAGCCCTGTTACTTTCTATGATTGTGATTACCAAATGGCTTAATATCTGCCTCATTTATCTTATTTATGGAGTGAGTATAATGATACTGTTTACATCTAGAGGCTGTGAGGAGGATTAAAGAAATGTGTGTGTGTGTGTGTATAGAGAGAGAACACACATTTAGAACAGTGAGTGCCATAGTGAAAATGTTTAATAATAGACTATTAACAAAATTAATGAAATGATTAATGTTAATTTTAATTATATATATATATATTAGGCATATATATATGCCTAATAGGCAAAATGTTCCCTTGGGAGTTTGACCGACTGGGAGTTCAATTGCTCACTATGACATGCACTGACCACCAAGGGGTGGCATGGAATGAAGGGAGGCCCCAGCCCGCAGCCACTAGGGACCCTACCCATGCTTGAATTTCATGCACTGGGCCTCTAGTGATAAAATAAATGCCTTCTATGGTGATCTAAGATAAAAAAAATATTAAAGTGAAAGTATTAAAAGCATCAGAGGAAAACATAGGTATATAGTTTTATAATACTACTAGTGGCCCAGTGCACGAAATTCATGCACGGGGAGGAGGTTCCCTCAGCCCAGTCTGCACCCTCTACAATTGGGGACCCCTTGGGGGATGTCCGACTGCTGGTTCAGGCCCAATTAGGATCCCGCAGGCTCCTAATCGCTTGCCTGCCTGCCTGCCTGCCTGATCGCCCCTAACTGCCTCTGCCTGCCTGCCTGATTGCCCCAACCCCTCTGCCTGCCTGCCTGATCGCCCCTAACCTCTCTGCTTGCCTGCCTGATTGCCTCTAACTGCCTCTGTCTGCCTGATCACTCCTAACTGCCCTCCCCTGCCGGCCTGATCTCGCCCCTAACAGCTCTCCCCTGCCAGCCTGATCACCCCTAACTGCCCTCCCCTGCAGGCCTGATCTCACCCCCAACGGCCCTCCCCTGCCAGCCTGATCACCCCTAACTGTCTCTGCCTCAGCCCCTCACCTCCCTGGCTTTGTCCGGAAGGAAGTCGGATGTCCGGAAGATGGCTGGTCGACCCGGTCTAATTATCATATTACCCTTTTAGTAGTATAGATAGATTATATAGGCTAGGATTGCTTAAATGGGGGGAGGGAGTCTTTTTCAGCAGGAGGAGATGCTCTTGGCAGACAAAAATACACAATCCCTTTATCTGAACTGATAGCCAGCCATATGCACTATACTGCCAAACCAGTCATTAAGAAATTGAACTGCTTTCTTACACCTTACACCAAACAGCTGTTGCCCTTAAACCCCTCCTCAGCCCCCACCTTAGGTTCTGCCTTCGCAGTTCACCCAGATTAGGTTCTGATTGGTTGGTTTCTATGCCAGTCAGCGGCTAAAGCTCCGCCTTCTAGGTAGCCATTGGCTCCTCGCAGTTCACCCAAATTTGGTTCTGATTGGTTGGTTCCTATGCCAGTCAGCATCTCCGGGCCTATCTCTGGGTCTGATTAGAGAGGTGGGGCTGATCAGCAGCCGCCTCAGGCTCCTGGTGTGAGGGCTGAACTGCTGACCTCTCAGAGAGAGAGAGAGGCATGGCTGCTGGCGAGGCCCGGGGAGAAAGAGAGAGGCAAGGACTGATCAGCAGCTGCCACAGAGGCTGCGGATCTGACCCTACTTCTCTCTCCGGGCCTTGCCAGCAGCCGCGGCAGCTGCTGATCAGCCCCGCCTCTCTCTCTCCCCAAGAGGTCAGCAGTTCAGCCTGCTTGCCAGTCCCCACCCACCCAAGCCTGCTGCACGTGCAGCCTGGCGTTTGGTTGTCTCTTCAGTCGTTTTGGATGTTACAGACCCTGGCTTTTTTTATATATAGATGGGGAAGGTTCCACTCTAAGAATGATTTAAAAATTTATCAAGCAGCCTGGCCAGTTTGCTTCAGTGGTTGAGTGTTGACCCATAAACCAAGGGGTCACCAGTTCTATTCCCAGTCTGGGCACATAACCTGCGTTGCGGGCAGATCCCCAGTAGGGGATGTACAGGAGACAGTCCATCAATGTTTCTCTCTCATCGATGTTTCTATCTATCCCTCTTTTTTCCTTTCTCTCTAAAAATCAATAAAAACATATTATAAAAATTTATCAAACACGATTTTACTACATAATAGTCGAGATACTATAGCAAAAGATACCATGAATTAAGTCAAAAGACAAACAATAACCTGAGGGAAAATATATACAGCACATAAAATAAAAGGTTATTTTCTTAGTATGCAAGAGCATTCATAAATCATAAGGAAAACATAACGCTATAGAAAAGGGTAAATAACAGGAAGATATTTAATGGTTAAGAAATATTTGAGAAGATTCTCAGCATCACTGAAAAGTTAAGTACTGCAAACAAAAATTTTTTTTTTATTTATCAAATTGGCAAAGATTAAAATGCCACTCAGTGTTGGGAAGATGAGACATTCTTAAGCATTATTGATGGGAGGTGTAAATTTATAGATCTTTTTGGAGAGATATTTGGCAATAATGGTCAATTTTAAAAGCCCTGGCTGGTATGGCTTGGTTGGTTGGACCATTATCCCATATGCAGAGGTTGTGAGTTTGATCCACAGTAGGGGCGTGTATATGAGGCAGCCCACTGATGTTTCTCTAACTAAGTGGTTCTCAACCTTCCTAATGCTGCGACCCTTTAGAACAGTTCCTCATGTTGTGGTGACCCTCAATTTCATTGTTACAAATTGAACATAATTAAAGCATAGTGATTAATCACAAAAACAATATGTAATTATGTATGTGTTTTCCGATGGTCTTAGGCGACCCCTGTGAAAAGATTGTTTGACCCCCAAAGGGGTCGCGACCCACAGGTTGAGTACCGCTGCTCTAACACATCATTGTTACTCTCCCTTCCCCTGGGCGGATTGAAGGGGAAAAAAAGCACAAACCCTTTGAACCTCCAGTTTCACTTCTAGGAACTTATCCTACAAATTCATCAAAGAAGTTGACCTCATAAATATAAATTAGTTGACTCTCTGAAATAAATATCTGTCAATGGGGATTTAGTAAATAATATATCTCTACAATGAAATAGTATATAGAAGATCCTTAAGGTATCTAGGATATAGTAAGTTAAAAAAGTAAGTTGCAGAACTGTAATATGAAATGTGTGTTTAAAAAAGTGTATATGCTTACTAGAGGCCTGGTGCAAAAAATTCGTGCACGGGGAGCGGGGGTGTCCCTCAGCCCGCCTGCACCCTCTCCAATCTGGGATCCCCTCACAATTTGGGACTGCTGGCTTCTAACTACTCGCCTGCCTGCCTCATTGCCCCTAACCACTTCTGCCTGCCAGCCTGATTGACGCCTAACCCTAACCCCAACTGCCTTCCCCTGCCAACCCGATCGCCCCCAACTGACCTCCCTTGCCAGCCTGATCGCCCCCAACTGCCCTCCCCTGCCAGCCTGGTTGCTCCCAACTGCCCTCCCCTGCCAGCCATCTTGTGATGATGTCGCACGAGGGTGCAACGCCACCTAGGCTTTTATTATATAGGATATATACATTGCATATTATGTATTCATTGGTAGGATACATAAGAAACCATTAGCCCTAGCTGGTTTGGCTCAGTGGATAAAGTGTCAGCTCATGGACTGAAAGGTCCTGGGTTCGGTTCTGGTCAAGGTCACATACCTTGGTTGCAGGCTCGATCCCTGGACCTGGTCAGGGCGTGTGTGTGGGAGGCAACCAAATGATGTGTCTCTCTCACATTGATGTTTCTCTCTCTGTCTCTCCCCCTTCCCTTATTCTCTCTAAAAATCAATGGAAAAATACCCTCGAGTGAGGATTAATAATTTAAAAAAAGAAACCATTAGCACTGGCTATGTTGCTACTTTCATAGTTTTATTAAAAAGGTATAAAAAGATTTGAACTTCTTCTAAGCTGGTGTTAGTTATCAATTACAGCATAATAAAATACTCCAAACTTAGCAACTTAAAACAACAAATATTTAATCTCATAGTTGCTGAGGGACATGTACTTGGAAATGGCCTACCTGAGCGGTTCTGTCTTAGGGTCTGACGAGATTGTATTCAAGCTGTCACCTGGGATGTAGTTATCTCAAGATGAGTAGGTAGGAAGAATCTGCTTCCATGCTCATTCATGTGGTTGTTGGCAGGCCTCAGTTTCTCTTTGGCTGTTGACCAGAGAGTTTAATTCCTCACCACATGGACTTCTCTGTGGGGCGCATCACTATTTGGCAGGTTTGTTCTTCCTGATTAAGTGATCCAAGAGAAAGAGCCAACACCCACGGCTAGGCAAACGTTGGAAGTGATAGACCATTCATTACTTTTGCTATATGGCATTGGTCACACAGACCAATTCTGATACTTTGTGGGAGGGTGTGAATACCAGGAGGAAGGATCATTGGAGGCCATTTTGGAGATTAGTTATCACAGTGGATCTATAACAGTATATATCTATCTTTTGAAACAATTTGTGATTATGGAGAAGTAAATTAATTGGGCAACATTTAGATGGGATCTGTGCTTAAAAATTAGTTATCTCCTTACCAGTCCCTGTAAATATTTGCTTTTCTTTTTCAGGTCCAGCACAGAATCAAATGCAGATTCCATCTGGTTATGGAGTGTATCCTCAAAACTATAGTGCTCCCTCAGGACATTGCTTTCAAGGACCTGGGAAAATGACCTCATTGCCGTTGGATGACCAGCGTGGTGATTACTACTCTGGTCTCTATACAGTACCCACACAAAATGTGGTGACTCCTAAAACTACAAACCAACAACCAGGAGCACAGCAGATTTATGGCAGAGCTCCTCCTGCCCCTCACAATGTGGGGTCCACTCCAGAATATTTCCAAGGTGCCGCATCATCAGCATCTCATTTGTATACGAGTGCCTCCCAGCCATACTCCTCTCTTGTGAATCATTATAGTGGTCCAGCTATGTACTCTGCCAACTCTTCTGCTGTTTCTCAGGGATTTCCCTCTACTTGTGGTCACTATGCTGTGTCAACTGTTTCTAATGCTGTGTATCCTAGTGTTTCATATCCCTCTCTGCCTGCTGGTGAGCCATATGGGCAACAAATGTTTACCTCACAGAATGCTTCAACTGTCAGACCAGTCAGAGATAATTCATTTTCTAGTCAAAATACCGCTCTCAGCCATCCATCACCACTTCCACCTCCACCATCACAACAGTACCACCAGCAGCAGAGTCTTTCAGGATACAGTACTCCCTCATGGTCAGTTTCAGGCCCTCCGTCAACTCAAGACAATCTCGTCCGAAACCACACTGGTTCCCTGACTCCAGCCAACAACAACCCAACAAACACCGGTAGGTTGAATGAAAAGTTCACCAAAGCATGGCTGAAAACCAGTGCGTTTCCAACCAGGTTTTTATTTGCATGAAAGTTAGAGATGATATTGCCTAATGGAAAAATTGGAAATTAGCTCACTCAATTAATTAATTTGCTTTTATTTCTTGTAGTATTTTGCATCACCTTCCTGGGCCCTTTCCCTTCACCCAACCATTTGCCTCATGTTCCTTGACATGATTGGGATCTCAGTCAATATTTCTGGATTTGTTTTATGCTTCTGCAGTAATTATCTTCAATGTGAGTTAGATATAGGGCAAATGGAAGGGTCCATTTGGGGATATGCTTTGTTAGTCACTATACACACACACACACACACACACACACACACACACACACACACAATAATTCAACTTGGGACAGTTACTATGCCAGCCAGAGCCCAACTCACTTTAGAAAAGATAATGGGCTGCAATACACAATACTAGTTTCTCTTTGTTGGTGCCTACTGGTGACTTTCACAGAAGATGTATTTCCTACACATTAAAGCTGATGTATATTTTTTTTTACAAATTGGTAAGTTAGGATATAGGATGGGGAACAAGAGAAGAGATGCATGAACAATACCCTTTAGTTAGCCATTCTGACATTCCTAAACCAAGATGTAGTTCAATTTATTAGCTTAAAAATTGTAAATGTAAGTATGTAGTCTTTTTAGTGTGGGGTTTTCCATAGGCTATCCTCATTTTAATCCAGTTTGTGAACTTGAACTTCACAAAACATGCTCTTGAACTGAATGAAAACATATAGGAAGAATGGGAATTGGTAAGCTGTATTTTTTGAATGATGTCCTTAGATTGTACATCAAAATCTGGATAGCCATATGTCAGGGCTATTGTAGGAAAATATGTTTTTATTGATTTTTTAGAGAGAGAGAGGAAAAGTGAAGGTAGAGAAAGAGAAACATCAGTAAGAGAAGAACATCGTTGATTGGCTACCTCCTGCACATACCCCTACTAGGGATCAAGCCCGCAACCCAGGCATGTGCCCTGACCAGGAATCAACTGGCAAATTCTTGGTTCCTGGGTCGACGCTCAACAGCTGAGCCACATTGGCCAAGCTAGAAAAGTAGTCCTTCCTGGGCAATTAGGGCACATTTTTAAATATAAAACCAGACCTATAGAATATTAGACCTGAATTGTACACTTGAGATCATCTTTTCTTTCATTGCTATGTCATTTAGAAACTTTTTAGCTTTTCAAGCAACTAATAGTGGTTTAAACAAAGAAGGTGTTTTTCTCACTAAGCAGTCTAGGGGAATTCAGTATATCCAGATCTCCTCAGTATCTCTTCTGTCTTCCCACTCCACCATTCTTAGCGTGTTTGTTTGTAGACGAACAAGATAGCATCTGTACCTGTAGACATCAAGTCAGAGTTAAAAGCATTGACTGATTCTTGCATAAGTCAACTTAAAGCATTGTCACAGTTCTCAAAACTGGCTGTGCACCAGAATCACTTGCACAGATTGTGGTCTTCACCCCCAGCTTACTGAACTAGTCCAGAATCTCCTGGATAATCTTGGGAATCTGTATCTCTGGCTTGATCTCAATGGATGCCTAGTAACAATCCAAATTCTGCTGTAGTCCTTCACTTTCGTTTTATACCTGAGGAAAGCTATCCAAGTTGGGATGCTTGTGGTCATTAATGTTAGAAACAAGCTTGTCCTGGAGCTCAGTTTCTTCTAATTCTCAGTCTGCCCTTCTCAGAACCAGTGCTTTCTGTCCCCTAGAAATTCTGTTTTCTTTACTCTTTCAGTAGTCTTTTTACAGATCAGCTTATCTAAGGTCCCTCTGACTTAAGGATTTTGTGACTTTCATAACAAAAAATGAAATACAGGTAATTCCTTCCTTTTTTAAAAAAATACATTTTTTATTGATTTCAGAGAGGAAGGAAGAGGGAGAGATAGAAACTCCCACGATGAGAGAGAATCATGGACCAACTACCTCCTGCAAGTCCTGCCCTGGGGATCAAGCCCACAACCTGGGCATGTGCCCTTGACCAGAATTGAACCTGGGGCCTTTCAGTTCGTAGGCCGACGCTCTATCCACTGAGCCAAATCAGCTAGGGTGTTAATTCCTGTCTTATTTCTGAGATGGTACCCTGGATGGAATCAATTTATACTGACATGTAGGATCAGGGAAATATGGGACCACTTGGCTGATGAACACAATACCTACTTGGAAAGAGCTTTATCATTGAAAAAAATACTGAATAAAGAGTAGGAATTTACAAAATTACCTTCTATTTAAACAACTGTATGAATTGGTTCTTTAGGCAGAGAGATGGGATATATTTTCACTCTTTTAATCCCAGTACTGTACTGTGAAAGCCATAATAAATATAATTTTAGGAGGTAATTTGTGTAGCCCTGTTTTGTGCTCCGTGGTTAGAGCATCAGCCCTCAGACTGAAGGGTCTTGGGTCCAGTTCCAGTCAAGAGCACATACCTTGGTTGCAGACTGGATCCCCGGCCCTGCACATTGATGCTTCTCTCTGTGTGTCTCTCTCCCTTCCTCACTCTAAAAAAAAAAAGGAAATAATTTCCTCAGGTAGGATTAGCAAAAAAAGAGGAATTTGTGTTAAGTGTGTGTGTTTTTTTGCCCTGGCTGGTGTTGCTCAGTGGTGAGAGTGCTATCCTGTGCATTTGGTGCTTCAGTTCGATTCCAGATCAGGGCACATACCCAGGTTGCAGGTTGGATCCTCAGTCGGGACACATGGGTGAGGCAACAGTGGATGTCTCTCTTTGTTTCTCTCCCTCCCTGCCTTCCCCCTTCCCCACGCTCTCTCTGGAATCAATGGAAAAAATGTCCTTGGGTGAGGATTTTTTTTAAAAGTGTTTTTGTTTCTTTGCTTTTTTAACTTTTAGATTGTTAAATTACTTTTTTAAAAAAATATATTTTATTGATTTTTTACAGAGAGGAAGGGAGAGGGATAGAGATTTAGAAACATCAATGAGAGAGACACATCGATCAGCTGCCTCCTGCACACCTCCTACTGGGGATGTGCCCACAACCAAGGTACATGCCCTTGACTGGAATCGAACCTGGGACCTTTCAGTCCACAGGCCGACGCTCTATCCACTGAGCCAAACTGATTAGGGTTGTTAAATTACTTTAAAATAGTTCAGGGGTTGACAAATACGTCAAGTTAATATAACCATTTCAAAACAAATAAAGAGGTCACAAATAAAGAGCGTCGGCCTACGAACTGAAAGGCCCCAGGTTCAATTCTGGTCAAGGGCACATGCCCAGGTTGTGGGCTTGATCCCCAGGGCAGGACTTGCAGGAGGTAGTTGGTCCATTTAGTTGTGACCAGATGCCCAGATGCCCAGATGCACTTTAAATCTATTTTAAGATTAAATATTACAGAAGTTCCCAAACTTTCTCAGGTGATGTATCTCAGTATTTTTTCCATAGTATCCCAAGTAACTTTAGTGGTAATAGTTCATAAGGTACTTGACAGATGGCACTGTGTTTCTAATAAAAACTTAAAAATTCCCTTCAAACTCTTGAGTTTAAATACAAAGTTTGGGAACCATGGAAATACTGATTTTAATTTTCTAGAAAGACAGGCGACTTAATTGTTTTGGAACTCTTAAATTATTATCAGATTAAAATTAGAATCTTAGGTATTAAACATAGTTTTGTGTGAAATTCAACTTTTGAGTAATTGACAAAATGATTCCATTTTTAAGTTACTTGATGATACTAGTTTCATTTATAAGCATAGTAAAACTTCTTAAGCAATTTGTAAAGGATTGGAGATCCAAAAGCATAAGTCTGAGTTAAGTGATTATAAAAAATAAGCCGTTACTTTTTTAGGCAGTTGATGAATTCATATTCAAAAACATGGAATAAAAAGACTTTTAAATGTTATTTCATTTGCCTCTTTATTTTAGAAAATCATGTTAGTATAATTTAGCACTAAAGCTTCAGATTATTTTATTAAAATGTATCCCAAGTATGTATGTTTTGGATGCTATGTTTGGTTATTAACTTAGAATGAAATTTTGGCTAGTTAGGCCATTAAAATTTTTTTAAGCTGTCGCTATAATTCAGATTATCAAAGTTCAGAAGCTCTTTTTTAGCTTTAGGTGAAGTGAGTTGAGTGTGTGACTTTGATATATAAAGGTACCTTTTTTGACAGCAAGATGAATACTGAAATTCTGTAGATTAAAGTCATTTTCTTAAATTTTTTTATTCTTTGTTTTAAAATTGTATTTATTTTTTTCAATTACTGTTGGTATTCAGTGTTATATTAATTTCAGGTGTGCAGCATACCAGTAATGGTTAGACATTTATATAATTTACGAAGTGATCGCTACCCCCCCCACTGTAACCTCCCCCGCCCCCCGCCCCAAAAGACTAGTATTCACCTGGTACCATACATTGTTATTACAATATTATTGACTATATTCCCTATGCTGAACTTTACATCCTCGTGACTGTTTTTGTAACTATCAATTTGTGTTTCTTAATCCCTTTTAAGTTTTTCAACCAGCCCCCAAACCCCACCCATCTGGCAACCATCAGTTTGTTCTCTGTATCTAAGTCTGTTTTGTTTTTTCTTGTTTGTTTTGTTCTTTAGATTCCACATATAAGTGAAAACACATGGTATTTGTCTTTCTCTGTTTTACTTATTTTACTTAGCATAATAACCTCTAGGTCCACCTATGTTGTCACAAATGATAAGAATTCTTTCTTTTTTATGGCTTAATATTCCAATGTATATATGCACCACATTTTCTTTATTTAATCTTCTGTTGATGGGCACTTAGATTGCTTCCATAACTTGGCTATTGTAAATAGTGCTGCAGTGAACATAGGACTGCATATATCTTTTCAAATTAGTGTTTTGGATTTCTTCAGATAAATGCCCAGAAGTGGAATTTGTGGGTCATAAGGTAATTCTATTTTTAATTTTGTGAGCAACCTTTATACTGTTTACCATAGTGGCTGCACCAATTTGCAATCCCACCAACAATGCACAAGGGTTCCTTTTCTACATAACCTTCCCCAATAATTACTGTTTGTTGATGAATGATGATAGCCATTCTGACAGGTGTGAGTTGATACCTCATTGTGGTTTTGATTTGCATTCTTCTGATGATTAGTGACATTGAGCATCTTTTCATATGTCTCTTGGCCATCTGTATGTCCTCTTTGGAAAAGTGTGTATTCAGGTCTTCTGTCCATTTTTTTTTCTTTTGTTTTTTTAATCCTCACGAGAGGATTTTTTTTTCCCATTGATTTTTAGGAAGTGGAAGTGAGGGACTAGGGGGAAAGAGAGAAACTTTGATGTGAGAAGGACACATCAATTGTTTGCCTCCTGCACACACTCCAACAGGGGCTGAGGATTGAACCTGCAACTTAGGCTGCAACCCAGGCATGTGCCTTTGGCCAGGATTTGAACCCATGAGCCAGGGTATCTTCTGCCCATTTTTTAATTGCGTTCTTTATTTTTGGGTGGTAAGTTGTATGATTTCCTTTTAAATTTTGTATATTAACTGCTTATTGGATTTATCATTGGCGAATCTCTTCTCCCAATTGGTAAGTTGTCTTTGTGTTTGTTGATGATTTCCTTTGCTGTGCAAATACTTTTTAGTTTGATGCAGTCCCATTTGTTTATTTTTTATTTTGTTTCCCTTGCCTGAAGAAATATATCAGAAAAAAATATATTATTAAGATTCGGTGTCAGAGAGTTTACTGCCTATGTTTTCTTCGAGGAGTTCTATGGTTTTGGGTCTTACATTTAAGTCTTCAATCTATTTCTGAGATTTTTCTTGTTTGTGGTGTAAGGAAGTGGTCTTTCCTTTTTTCATGTATCAGTCTAGTTTTTCCAATACCATTTATTGAATAGACTATCTTTATTCCATTGTATATTCTTGCCTTTTTTGTTATAGATTAATTGACCATATAGGCTTAGGTTTATTTCTGGACTCTCTATTTTGCTCCATTTCCATTCTGATTACTATAGCTTTGTAGTATAGTTAGAATTCAGTTGGCGTGATACCTCCAACTTTGTTCTTTCTCAAGAGTGCTGTGGCTATTTGGGGGTCATTTGTGGTTCCATATAAATTTTAGAATTATTTGTTCTATTTCTGTGAAAAATGCCATTGGTATTTTGATAGGGATTGCATTACATCTGTAGATTGTTTTGGGTAGTATGGACATTTTAGTGTTGTTGATTCTTTCTTTCCATGAGCATGGTATATGAAAAAGCACATCATTTTTAAAATCAGCAAGATAAATCTTGTTGCCAAGACCTAGAATTTTGTCAGAAAAATTATTCTTATTAAAATTATTTTTACTAAGTTTTGCTTAACTAGGATCACATATTGACAGCATATTACAAAATAATACTGTGATTAATTACAATTTTATAAAACAAGAACCAGTTAAAAGCCACTTATAAAATAATAATAAGCATTTACATATTCATTGTATAAAAATCTACAGCATACATGACACTAACATAATCACTGCTAAGGTAATATCATATGTATTATCTTAGAGTGGTGATATCCCTAAGGAAAAGCAAAATAAATACCTGTAGGAGATGATTATCTAGACAAAGAAACCCAAGTTAGAAATAAATTAGAAAACACTAGAAGTATAAATAGTACAGTAAAGAGATTATTTTCATCTTTGGAAACTTGTGAAGTTGCAGAGTTGCAACCTGGGAGTACAATTTCGCTCCTTACACTCTTCTTCAGTTTTTCCAAAGCTACTCTTGAACCTTATCTTTCTTCAACTTTGTACCTCCCAATTGTAAATTTTTCTACATTTACTCCTTCTCTAAGCTCAGAATATGAGATGATGATCTATGTGAACACTTCCTTCAGATCTTGGCTTTTTTGTTTATCTGGTCTCGTGTGTCAATTTTCTAGGTTCTGCTGGGCTGTACCATTACAAAGGTGAGAGGAGTTGATGGAAGAAAAACTTAAGCTTGGTGCTGTGTGGTCCAGCAGCCATCAGTTTTAAGCAAGGTGGTGACACTGTCAGATTTATATTTCAAAACTTTCTTCTATGAGCAGTGTGATGGATAGACTGGAGTAGGAAGAACTTGGAGAGAAGAATAAAGCTAGGGTGAAATTACTAAAATTATCTAGGTGAAGGATGATGAATTGGGCTGATACTCCTTTACTAGTAAATATAAGGCAGATGACAGGTGATTTTAAGGATTTGTTGATATAGTTTATAAAGGAAATGGAAGAATAAAAGATGTCTTTTAAATTTTCTAGCTTACACAACTTGAATAGATGGTAGTGTATTAGCTAAGAATTTAATTTCCCTAGATTCAAAAGAACATTATGCGAAGCAGCTATAAGAACTAACTAGGGAACTACCTTAATTACCCTTCTCCCCCAAATTAATTATTCTTAAATTACAGTTGTCTCTAAATATCCCATATAGTGTAGCAGATCATTTTTCGTAATGCCAGTTTTATAAACTATCTTTTGCAGTCAAATTCTATTTTGAAAGGGCAATTTATTTGGGGCGGTCGGGGGGGGGGCTGGCATGCATTTATGGTCCTTGATGTTTGTAGAACTTTTCACCATTCACTTGGCAAATATTTGAAAGCCAACTATATGACAGGCATTGTTTTAATGCTAGCTGGGAGATAAAATAGTGAGTAAAGACACTTGATCCTTATGCTCATGAAGTTTGCAAATCTGTGTGGGGAAGCAAACATTCAAATAAATACAAATGAATGTAAATTGCTATTATTATTTATTGTGAAACGAGATATTGTGGTGCTTAGCGAGTGTACTTAAGTATATGTGGGCTACTAGTCATGAAGCTTAAGGAAATTTCCCATGATATTTGACACTTGAGCAGCAGCCTGAAGGGTGAAGTCTCCATGTATAAAATAAATTCCATGTAGAATAAATGTTGAAATGCAAAGACAACACTTTAAAATATAATAAACTACCTCTGGAACCTTGGAGTGGGGGAGGATTTCTTAAGGACAACAGACAATGCTAGCCATAAAGAAAAAGCATGGTCGATGTGACTAATTTCTAAGAACTATTTTAGTTACTTTATTAAAAAATTAACTTTTCCATTATGAAAATAATAAAGATTATGTAAACATGTTCTTGGAAAATACAGATTAGCAAATGCAAAAGAATAAAAGTCATCTATTATATCACTATCCTGAGAAAAATTGTTAGCATTTTGATAGTTTTTAATAGTTCTGTTAATGTGCATATTATTTTTTACATAATTATGATTTATACAGAATACATACATTTATATTTTCTGTATTTTAAAAATATTTTAAAAAATTAATAATTATTTCATAATAATGGCAGAAAAGTTGAAAATTGGAGAAAAATTATGAAAGAAAGAAAAAGTTTACCCAGAATCTACTTACCCAGAATTAAGCACAATTATTATTAAGGTTATTTTCTCATAGCCTTTTTTTGGTATTTATTGCCATTTTATTATTCATATTTTTGCTCTTTTTTTCTTTTTCTTACAGAAGACCCTTTAACATTTCATATAATACTCTGTTAGTTTTTTCTTGTCTGGGAAGCTCTTTATCTGTCCTTCAATTCTAAATGATAGCTTTGCAGGGTAAAGTAATCTTGATTGTAGGTCTTTGAATATTTCTTGCCACTCCTTTCTACCCTGCAAAGTTTCTGTTGAGAAAGCAGCTGATAGTCTTAATTGGAGCTCCCTTGTAAGTAATTAATTGTTTTTCTCTTGCTGCTTTTAAGATTCTCTCTTCATCTTTAACCTTTTGCATTTTAATTATGATGTTCCTTGGTGTGGACCTCTTTGATTTTATTCTATTTGGTACTCTCTGCACTTCCTGGACTTGTATGCCTATTTCCTTCACCGAATTAGGGAAGTCTTTTTTTTTTTTTTTTTTTAAATAACCATGTTGATTTCAGAGAGGAAGAGAGAGGGAGAGGGAGTTAGAAATATCAATGATGAGAGAGAATCATTGATTGGCTGCCTCCTGCACACCCCCTACTAGGGATTGAGCCTGCAACCAGGCATGTGCCCTCGACCTGAATCGAGCCTGGGACCCTTCAGTCCACAGGCCGATGCTATACCCATTGAGCCGAACTGGCTAGGGCTGTCATTTTTTTAAATTAGAGGCCCAGTGCACAAAATTCATGGGTAGGATCCCCACGCCTGGCCGGCAATCAGGGCTGATCCGGGCCTTCTGGCTGCCAGCCGGGGCCTTCCTTTGTTCTGTGCCGCCCCTTGGTGGTCAGTGCATGTCATAGCAAGCAATTGAACTCTGGGTCTCCCCGTCGAACTCCTGAGTGGACAATTTGCATATTAGGCTTTTATAGATATTTTTAATAGGTTTTCAGTTGCTTGTTTTCTGCTTCTGACATGCCCATAATGCAAATGTTGGTACTCTTGAAGTTGTCCTAGAGCAGTGATGGCGAACCTTTTGAGCTCAGCATGTCAGCATTTTGAAAAACCCTAACTTAACTTTGGTGCTTGTATGCCTTAACTTTGGTGCTTAACTGGACTTGTATGCCTTTTCACCGAATTAGGGAAGTCCTTTTTTTTTTTTTTTTTAAATAGAAATTTTTTTTTAAAATAGAAATTTTTTGATATTTGCAACCATAGTAAAACAAAGACTTATATTTTTGATATTTATTTTATATATTTAAATGCCATTTAACAAAGAAAAATCAACCAAAAAAATGAGTTTGTTTGTCAGAGGTTCGCCATCACTGTCCTAGAGGCTCCTTACACTCTTCTTACTTTTATTTTATTCCTTTTTTTTCTTTTTGCTATTCTGATTGGGTGTTTTTGCTTCCTTATATTACAAACCGCTCGTTTGATTCTTGGCTTCATTTTTGCTACTGTTGATTCCCTGTAAATTATTCTTCATTTCAGTTAGTTCATTCTTCATTTCTGACTGGACTTTTCTTAATATACTAGAGGCCTGATGTATGAATTTGTGCACCGGTGGCGTCCGGCCAGTCCGCCCCAATTGGACCGGGCAGGCCAGGGGGAGGGACCTCAGATGGCCAGCCGGGGAGAGGGACTAGCCTGGGGGAGGGGCTGTGGGCAGTTGAACTCACGGCTGAACCCGGTTGAGAGGACAGTTTGCATGCTAGCTTTTTATTATATAGGATTATTAATTATTTCAGAGAGGCAGGGAGAGGGAGAGAGAGATAGAAACATTAATGATGAGAGAGAATCATTGATAAGCTGCCTTCTGCATGTCCCCCACTGGGGATTGAGCCTGCAACCTGGGTATGTGCCCTGACCAGAAATTGAACCATGATCTCTTGGTTCATAGATTGACACTCAGCCACTGAGCCATACCAGCTGGGCTGACTGGTCTTTTTTTATGCTGTTGAGATTTTCACTAAATTCATTGAGCATCCTTAGAGCCAATGTTTTGAACTCTGCATTTAGTTGATTGCTTGTCTCCATTTGTTTAGTTCTTTTTGTAAAAAATATATTTTATTGATTTTTTTACAGAGAGGAAGGGAGAGGGACAAAGAGTTAGAAACATCGATGAGAGAGAAACATCGATCAGCTGCCTCCTGCACACCCCATACTGGGGATGTGCCCGCAACCAAGGTACATGCCCTTGACCAGAATCAAACCTGGGACCCTTGAGTCCACAGGCTGATGCTCTATCCACTGAGCCAAACTGGTCAGGGCCATTTTGTTTAGTTCTTTTTCTGGAGTTTTGTTTTCTCATTTGGGACATGTTTCTTTGTTTCCTGATTTTGGCAGCCTCCCTGTGTTTGTTTCTATATATTAGGTAGAGCTGTTATGTCTCCTAGGCTTGGTAGAGTGGCCTAGTATAGTAGATATTCTGTAGGGTTCAGTGGCCTTGATCACCCAAGCTGGGCACTCAAGGTGCCCCCCCTCCACCCCTATGTGGGCTGTGTACACCCTCCTCTTGTAGTTGAGCCTTGATTGCTATTGGCATGCCAATTGGAGGAATTTACCCCAGGCCAATCAGCTGCAAGAATTGGCTCTGACCACTGACCACTGGACCTCTGACTACCTTGGAAGATCAGCTATTAAGGGGCCGACCTCACTGAGCAGGACTTACTTCAGTGGGGCTCTGGTGCCTGCTGAGTCGACTCCTTAAGTGTGTCCCTTGTGAAGGTGGTTGGGTGATGATGCTTTGATGCCGTTTGAAGCTTTCCACAGGGTGTGCTGGTTCTGGGACCTCCCGGAAGGAGCAGGCCAAAGTCAGTTATTGCCTGTGTTCTGCCTGGGGCCATGTGACATGGGCTACAAAGCAATCTGCAGGTGGCTGCTACATGTGCGTGGCTGCTACTTGTACTGGGCTTAGAGGTGCCCAGGCTTGGCCATGCTGGGCGCATTTAGCAAGAGGTATGGGGCATGCTAAGGCCAGATGCTGCTTGAGAGATTTTTAGGAAAATGAAGCATGAGCAAGGCAAGATCATTAGGAAAATGAAGCATGAGCAAGGCAAATAGTGTGAGCCAGGTTGATGGAGTCTCATTTATGGCACCTGCCTGCCAGCTGGGTGAGGGGGGGAGGGGGAAGGGGAGCTCATCAAAGGAACATTGGCCTCTGCCATCACCCATCACTTCTGTCTGGGAGAAAGCTGCTCCCCTAGCTCTTGCCCTGATGTGAGACAATTCAGTTCCTCCCCATATGCCTCTGGTGCCTTTCAAACTGCTGCCCCAGCACTGGAGTTTAGAGAAAGAAAGTCTGAGGAAGTCCTTGTGCAGACCCTTTAAGACAGTGGTTCCCAAACTTATTTGGCCTACCGCCCCCTTTCCAGAAAAAATATTACTCAGCCCCTGGAAATTAATTTTTTAAAAATTTTAATAGCAGTTACTCATCTCCCCAAATGCACCTGTGACCATCACTGCCCCCCTGGATCGCTGCAGCACCCACTTTGGGAATCACTGCTTTAAGAGGAATTGCCTGGGACTCCAGCAGTCCTCCATCTCCCTCAGCCCAATCCCAGCTGATTTTTATTTTTTTATTTATTTAATTTATTGATTTTAGAGAAAGAGGAAGGGAGGAGAGAGCGAATCAATTTATTGTTCCACTTATTTATGCATTCATTGGTTAATTCTTTTTTTTTTAATATATATTTCTTTATTGATTTCAGAGAAGAAGAGAGAAGGAGAGAGAGATAGAAACATCAATGATGAGAGAGAATCATTGATTGGCTGCCTCCTGCACGCCCCCCACTGGGGATCAAGCCCACAACCCAGGCATGTGCCCTTGGCCGGAATCGAACTTGGGACCCTTCAGTCCGCAGGCTGACGCTCTATCCACTGAGCCAAGCCGGCCAGGGCATTGGTTGATTCTTATACGTGCCCTAACCAGGGATCAAACCCACAACCTTGGCATATTGGCACAACTCTCTAACCAGGGCAGTCCCTGCTGGCTTTTACAGCAGAAGTTATAGGGACATCTCTTCTTGGTACTGCAACCCTGGGCTGTGGGGCCCGGTGTGGTGTTGAGACCCCCTTGCTCCTCACGGGGTACCTCTGCAGCCAGGATACCTCTTCTAATTTTTTAAAATTTTATTTTAGTGAATTTTATAGAGAAAGGAAGGGGAGAGAGGAAGAGAGAGAAACTTTGATTGGCTGCCTCCTGCGCACCCCCTACCAGGGATCCAGCTCACAACCCCGGGCTTGTGCCCTGACCTGCAATTGAACCAGCAACCTTTCCATGCATGGGGCACTGCTGAACCAACAGCCACATCAGCCAAGACTCCCTCCCAATTTTTATCTGCCACATGTGGATGTGGTACCAGCCCATTAGGCATCTACTCCCCTCCTACCAGTCTTGATGTGGTTGCTTCTTTAATTCCCTAGTTGTAGGACTTCCATTCAGCCAGATTTCAGGCAGTTCTGAATATGGTTTTCTGTAGTTTAGTTGTAATTTTTAGTGTGGTTGTGGGAGGAGGCAAGTACCGAGTTTGCCTACACTGCCGTCTTGACAGGAAGTCAAGAACTTTTCTTTGTTAAAAGACAGTATAGCCCTAGCCAGTTTGGCTCTGTGGATAGAGCATCAGCCTGCGGACCAGTGTCCCAGGTTCGATTCCGGTCAAGGGTATGTTCCTTGGTTGCAGGCTCCTCCCTGGCCCTGGCCCTGGTCGGGGCATATGCAGGAAGCAACCAATTATCTCTCACATTGATGTTTCTCTCTCTCTCTCTCTCTAAAAGATTAATGGAAAAATATCCTCAGGTGAGGATTAACAAACAAAAGACAATATAAAGAAACTAAGAAGATAAAGCATTAGCTGAGAGGGAAAAAAATATAGTATTTATCTAGAATACACAAATAACCTATACAAATTAATAAGGAAAAGACCAACAACCTAAGGGGAAAAAAGCATGAACAAGTATTTGACAGAAAATTCAATGAAACATACTCATCCTCATTAATAATTAGGGATAGCAAATTAAAACTAGAATGGGCTGTCTTTTTAAAAATTTTATTTATCCTCACCTGAGGATATGTTTATATTGATCTTTTAGAGAGCGAGGAAGGCACAGAGAGAAAGAAACATCTATCGGTTGCCTCCCCTACATGCCTTAATGGGATTGAACCCACAACTTAGGTATGTGCCCTGACTGGGAATTCAACCCACAACTTTTGGTGTATTGGATGACACTTCAACAAAATTAGTATCCAGCCAGAGCCAAGATAAAACTTCTAAACATGGTCAGCAAAGCCCTGCGTGAGCTTAAGTCCCTAGCCTCATCCTGCTGTGGTTCTCTGGCTTCTAGGGTCTTCTTTCAATCTCTGGAACTTGACTTTCTCCTTCCTATTTAAGGGAAATGTAATTAAACTCTCCCTTTGATGTTACAAACTTTTTCTTTAATAAAACAATACAAATAAAAGTTTATATGATACATATATATGTATGAACATATTTATGTATGCATATATAAAAGCATAATAAATGAAATACTCATTAACTCACACATACAGATTCTCTAAACCAAGCATGTCAAACTCACAGCCCAGGAGCTGCACGCAGCCCACAATGAATATTTTTGCGGCCTAGCCAATATAATGGTATGTGAGAAATGTTTTAATAAAATTTCGTAACTTAATTTTTACAATATCCTGTTATTCATAATTATTAATAACGAACTACAACGTTCACTAATGATTGATTACTATAATCATGTTTCATTCATTTCCCTTAAGCACGTTATGCGCAGAGGCACCATTTCTCTTCACTAATACTAGCAGCAAGTATTTTAGCAGCCGATTGCCACATCATTAGTCTTGGACTGACTTGTTTGGTGTGTGCAACAGAAAATATTTTGCTTTCAGATAACAAGAAAAGTAGGTTTTTTTGCATTTTGCTTATTGTGCAGTTTCTGGTGAGTTAATGTTCAAGAAAATTAATTTTTATTAAAATATTCTATTATTTTATGTTAATGATTACTCATTTATTTCAGCCCTTTGTATTCAGCATGGCTCTATCGAAATAAACCTGTTTCTATGAAAATTGTAGCTTTTGTTTTTGCGGCCCACATAAACTTAAACCTTGTTTATTTGGCCCGTGTTAGCCTTTGAGTTTGACATGCTTGCTCTAAACATTATTTTGCTTGTTTTTGTTTTAGCTTTATAAAACTAGTACACTGCATGTATTCTTCAGTGACTTCCTATGTTACATTTCTGGAGTTCATTCTTTCATCATTTTCACTGCTGTTCAGGAGTCCATTGGAAGGACATACTTTACTTATTCCTTCCATTTATAAATGGACTTTTGGGTTTCCAATTTTTTGTTTTCACAGACAGCGCTGCTATGAATGAATATTCATGAACATGTCCCTGGTGCAGATGTGCAGAGTTTCTCAAAGTGTGTGCCACGGCTTGAATGGGTGTAGAGAATGCAGGAAGAGTTGAGCAATCTTCTTAGCTCTGCAGCAGCCCATAGGAAAAGAGCTCTTTGGCCTGCCTAGGGAACAGAGTAGTCCCGTTAGTCCCATGTTCCAAACAAATGTCATCATTTGCTGTAAGTGTTAACGTATCTAAATCAGGTAGAGGTACTCCTAAGTCTTCCTATTTAAAGTGTAGTCTACTGGCCAGCAACCCTCAAACTTGATAAAAATGTAGCATCTTAGGCCAGGCTGTACTAGACTTGGTGAATCAGAACCTGCATTTTAATAAGACCCCAGGTGACTCATGCACAAAGTTTGAATAATATTCCTCTACTAGTGGCCCGTTGCAAGAAGATTCGTGCAATAGGCCTTCCTTCCCCTGGCTGTCGGCACCGGTTTTCCTCTGGCCTTTGGTCAGGCTGCAGCAGCAAGCTTGGCTTCTCTGCTCCGGCTGCTCCCAGCCCCTCCTTTTTTTTTTTTTTTTTTTTTAGCTCTGAGTGGAGGCCAGGTCCGGCAACCCAGGCCCCCATCCCCTCCTTGAGCGTAGTCCAGGGCCAGTGGGAAGCTTGGCTTCCTCTGTCACCGGAAGCAACCCAAGACTCCTCCTCGCTCCAGCTCCATGGCTGCCGCCATCTTCAGTTGTCTTCAGTCTTCGGTCTGCATATGCAAATTAACTGCCATCTTTGTTGGATTAATTTGCATAGTCACTCTCATTGGCTGGTGGGTGTGGTGGAGTGACAGAGTGATGGTTAATTTGTATGTTTCTCTTTTATTATATAGGACTAGAGGCCCGGTGCACAAAAATTTGTGCACTCGGGGTGGAGAGGGGGTCCCTCAGCCCATCCTGTGCCCTCTCACAGTCTGGGACCCCTCAGGAGATAATGACCTGCTGGCTTAGGCCTGCTCCTGGGTGGCAGAAGGCAGGCCCAATCCCTAGGTGCAGCCCCTGGTCAGGCTCAGAGCAGGGCCGATTGGGGAATTGGGGCGCCGCCCCCTGTCATGCACAGAGCAGGGCGGATGGGGAGGTTGTGATGCCACCCCTAGTCATGCTCAGGGTAGGGCCGATTGGGGGGTTGGGGCACCGCCCTCTGTCACACTCAAGGCAGGGTCGATAGGGAAGTTGCGGCGCCACCCCCTGCCACGCACAGAGCAGGGCCGATCAGGGGGTTGGGGCGCTGCCCCCTGTCACACACAGAGCAGGGACCATCGGGCCTTGGGGCTCCGTACTCTGTCACACACAGAGCAGGGCCCATCGGGCCTTGGGGCTCCATACTCTGTCACACACAGAGCAGGGACCATCGGGCCTTGGGGCTCCGTACTCTGTCACACACAGAGCAGGGCCCATCAGGGGTTTGGGGAGCTCCCCCTTGTCATGCACAGAGCAGGGTCAATCAGGGGTTTTGGGAGCTCCCCCCTGTCACACACAGAGCAGGGCCAATCAGGGGGTTGAGGAGCTCCCCCCTGTCACGCACAGAGTAGGGCCAATAGGGGAGCTGGGGCACCGCCCCCTGTCACATACAGAGCAGGGCCCGTGGGCGGGGGGGGGGGGGGGTAGTTGAGGCGCCACACCCTGTCACACTCAGGGCAGGGCCGATGGGGAGGTATGGCTCTACCCCGTCTCACATAGAGCAGGGCCCGTGGGGGGGTTGGGGCGCCGCCACTGTCACACACAGAGCCGCAGGGCAATCAGGGGGTTGGGGCGCTGCCCTCTATCACCCACAGAGCAGGGCCGATCAGGGGGTTGGGGCACCGCCCCCTGTCACACACAGAGCAGCAGGGCGATCAGAGCGTTTGGGCGTTGCCCCTTGTCACGCTGATCCCGGTGCCGGGAGGCCTCGTGGCTCCGCTGATCCCGCCCGGCAGGGTCACAGATCCGGGTCCCAGACCTCAGACAGCCTTGCCTGCTGCCGCCTGCCTTCAGTATGCAAATTAGCCGCCATCTTGTTGCTTCAGGGTGGGGGTCCCCACTGCGGTGCCTGGCCAGTCTGGCTGAGGGGCTGAGGGCTGTTTTCAGGCTGGCGGGCAACTGAAGCTCCAAACCTCCCCTTTTTTTCTTTTTTTTTTTTTTTTATTCTGGCATTTATTTACCTTCTATGGCTGTCACTGGAGCTGAGAGCCGGCTTTCTCTCTGAGGCTCGGCTGAAAGCAGGTTTCTGGCCTTTGTTTTCTGTATTCGAAACAATGTTGCGACTCCAGCTCTGAGATCCCGGCTGACTGGCAGGAGCTTTCTGGAGTTTTGTTTATCTTCTATAAATGTTACTATGTTTCCGACTGAAGCTCAGAGGCCGGCGGGGAACTTGGAGTCCACAGCAAGCAAGCCTCCTGTTAGCTTCCAGCTGCCTGGCTGCCGGCCGCCATCTTGGCTGACAGTTAATTTGCATAAGGATACGCTGATTAGCCAATGGGAAGGGTAGTGGTCGTACGCCAATTACCACGTTTCTCTTTTATTAGTGTAGATGTGTGCATGTGTGTGTCTGTGTGTATACCACATTTTATCTATTCATCTATTGTATGTTTACACATATACACACATAGCGTGCGTGTATATAGATGTATATATAATCACATTTTCTTTATCTAATTATCCATTAGGAGACACTTAGGTTGTTATGTTATCTCTCAGTTGGCTGAAGATTATTCTCTAGGTCAAGCAATTTGAGCTGTCAACAAAGGCCCACTGTGGATCACATGGACCTTATTCTAGAAGTCAAACCTAGTGTTATCATCAGGCCCTTAGTTAGAAATGAGGCATCTGATTAGAAACAGCAAATGTTTACACTACACTGATACAGTTGACAGTACAAAAAGATCTGAGCTGGTACTAGGAACATTTGTGGAGTTCATGAGCCACATTACTGCAGAAGCAAATACTTCCTTTCATCTTCCTATCTGAGGTACTGTTGCATAGTAATTAATAATAGTGATCATTAAGTAAAGAAAAACTTTTGTATTTACTTTTTTTAAGAAGTTAAGAAATGAATTAGGAAATTTTTTATTAAAGACTATTAAAACATTTGGTGATTATGTTTTCAGGGTGTTTTTTTTTTAATTTCTTTGAACTACCTTATTTTCTAGATGTAGATTTACAAGATAAATATGATGCTACTGAAGTTTCTATAAGAACTTCAGATAAACTACATTCTTTTAGTATTTTAATATATTTCAAGTTTATTGTTGTGGATGAAATAGAGTCTTCTCTTCAGTTGCAGATTCTTTATCCTGTCCTGTTACACAAAATGTTCAGCCTCCCAAGTCCAGCCCAGTGGTATCCACTGTTGTGTCAGGAGCCTCGTCAGCAAGATTACCTCCTACTGCAAATCACCTCGTTGAACCTGTGGCCTCAGTTACACAGCCATCAGAGCTGTTACAACAAAAAGGTATTGGAGAAATTCATTATACTATATATGTAGCACACATATACACACATACTGATTAAAATAGGTAGTCAAACTGGATAACCACAATTTTTTAAAATATGAAAAAAAGTAATTTATAAATCTCAATTCCAACACAACTATTTTCTTTTTCACATATTAACGTTTAGTCTCTATGAATTTATATTTTGTATAATTGTAATCATAGTTTAAATACTATTTTGTATTTACAGTTACTAAATTATTTACAGTTCTTCATTTATGTACATAGTCTTTATAGTCATTCCTGGCTAATAATTCATTGTGTCATTGTATTATAATTTACTAATCCATCCTTCTATTGTGGAAAACTTATTTCCTACTTTTTAAAGGTTATTATAGTTTCTTTTATAATAAAGTGCTCAAGATTTCCTTATTTAGTGTATTTCCATATCCTATATGATGATTTCTGTGCTTTGTTAATGGAAAGTAGCTTTTGACCTAATTTTGAGAATGAGAGGGGTGAAAATGAAATTGTACCCCACATTCCCAGCATTGACAAACAATACAGTTTATTTGTTTGTTTGCTTGTTTAATATTCTTCATGTGTTAAATAAGTGACAGGCAACTAAATTATGTTATTTTGACCATCTTTTCCCGCATTGTCTTTTCTTTTGGCAGTATTTGTGATTATTTCCTGTCTGACTAAAATTCCAAATCTACTTTTGGTTCAGGTTAACATACTGTATTTTTCATTTGATAACTGAACTATTTTTTGAAATTCACAATTTATATTTCCAGAGCAACCATTAGTAATATTTTTAGAGACTATACTCACTATGTAATGATAGCTCCTGATTTTGAATATGAACAATTCTCTCTCTCATGTTCTGAAACTTAGAAAAAGCATCATAAATCCTTAGGCTGATTTCACTATCCATATATGCTGAGTATTTATGTAGTCTACAGAAGCCTTTCGATCATTTGATCAGATTATACATTATACATTTTTTTAATTTGGTTTTATAGGAAAACCAATTCTAGCACCAAAGAGTGTTCATTGATTCCCAACCAGTCAGTGGGTATATTGGGAATAGACTCTAGTTGTGTGTGTTTTTTAATCCTCACCTGAGGAATTTTTTTTTCCCCATTGATTTTCAGATAGAGTGGAAGGGAGGGAAGAAGTGGGGGAAGAAAGAGAGAGAGAAACATCAACATCAGAGAGACACATCAATTGTTTGCCTCTATCGAATCTACAACTGAGGTACATGCCCATTACGAGGAATCAAACTTGCAACCCTTTGGTCTGCGGGCCCTTGCTCTAACCACTAAGCAATCGGCCAGAGCAGAATCTAGTTTTTATAAGTGTTTGCCTTCAAAGTGAAAGGCTGATAACGAAAGTTTTGCTTGTCATGAGTAAGGGTAGGTTGAAGCCCTAACTGAATGAATGGTGTCTTTCAGCTGCATTGATTGATGACTCATTCCTTTTGTTGTTGTTAATCCTCACCTGAGAATATTTTTTTGCCATTGATTTTTTTTTTGAGAGAGAGAGAGTGGAAGGGAGAGGGACATAGAAACATTGATGTGAGAGAGACACATCGATTGGTTGCCTCTCACACGTGCCCCGACTAGGGGGTGGAGGTTGAGCCTGCAACCCAGGTATGTGCCCTTGACCAGAATCGAACAGGGACCATCCCTTCAGTCCTCGGGCCAACACTCTATCCACTGAGCCAAACAGACTACGGCATTCCCTGCTAATTTTTTGTCCTTTCATAATTTCTTTCTGACCATTTTACTTTTTAAATACATGGTATTATCTTATTGTATCATAAACCACTTTTTCACAAAATAATTGTAATTATTTTCCTTAATAAGTAGATTTGAAAAGAGAATGAGCTACCATTTATCGAGCACTTATAATAAGCCAGATATTTCATATTTATTATTTAATCCCCATGTCAATCCTATGATGTAGATATTATCTGTTTTACAGATGAGAAAAGTGAGATTCACAAAAAAATTACATAGCCAGTCCAAATTATAGATTAGTAAGTAGCAGAATGAAAGATTTTTAACTCAGACTTTCTGTCCTTGTGCTCTTTCTATAAAATGAGGCTGAATTTGTTGGCTTTTAAACTCTTGATTTACCTAAGATATGCTCCTTGTTAAAATAAGTAACAGAAAAGATAATACTGGAGATATTTGAGTTGTAGCTTTTAATATTTCTTTTTCTTAAGTAGGAGATTGACTTCTTAGTGGCCTCTATGCCTTTGGCTAGGTCTGGGGTACACCTATAATTGTGTGAGTCAGGGCTACCATGTATGTTGTAGTTTGCGTGAATGGTGCCTCTTGTAGTTGTGCAGTGCATGGTTGTTGGTCTTATATGACTTACTAAAACAGTACTACTTAAAAGAGTAAGTTTTTTTGGTCACAGCTTCAAAGATGCCCTTGCTTAGTTAATTCTTTCAAAGACCTCGGCATTTTTTACTGGTTTTTAAATATCACCTCCTATTTACATAATATTTAGTATATTTCAGGCACCATTCTAAGGTTTGAAATATGTATATTAATTTATTTCATCCTCAAAACAACTTATTTGAGGTAGTTATTACCCCATTTACAGATCATGTAAATGAAGAACAGAAAGGTTAGTAACTTGCCCAAGGACACACAACTAGTAAGTAGAGGTAGCACCTAGAATTGAACCCAGAATCCCAATCTATCTATAATATCCTGCTGTTTATAGTCAGTATTTTTTACTGTTTTGCTTTGTTCTCATGGGATTTTTTCAAAAGTAGTGGGTTGTTTGACAGTAGTGATTGGGGACCCCATACATTCAGAATTATTAAATACATTCATTTTTCAATATTTGAATTAAGAATGTTCCAGTGAAAACCAACCCAACTTGTAAGGTTTCATTTTTAACAGAAACATGTATGGCAAGGTAAAAGAAAGTCTATAGATTTAGGGAGTTGTGATTAATAATTTAAGGAAGGGGATATGTTTTCCCTTTAGCACCTGAGATTTTTATACCTCAGGGCAATGCGTTATAGTAAGGTTTAGGATAAATTCAGAATAAGTTTCCTTTGTAAAGGGAGAGAAAGGCTGTTGTTAACACAGGCACTTTCTTAGGTGGGTAAGTTTTAGGAAAGAGAGGAATATGGTAATTGATTCCCTTAAAACCATCCTTTTGAAAGAATCTTTGGAAAGCTTTATAGTATGTGTACCTCATTTGAAGACCAGTTTAGGAAAGATAACAGTTACTCCAAAGTCTGAACTCTTGAATTTACAAAAGCTAACCTCACAAGGATTTGTTCTCTTAAGACTAGTTTGTTTTATTTCCAATGTAGCTGTTTCTAGGGAATAGTGAAGAAGCCTTTTATTAAAAGTGTCCCCAAGGATATGGTCTCCTGGAGAGTTTTGCCAGAAAGTACTTCAATGATGGGTAGTTTAAACCAAATGTCCTTTTTAAGATATTGGAGCCCTGTTAATTACAGAACTCTTCATAATGTCAGATTCTTGCAGACTCCTTGCATACTGGTTTCATAGTCATACCTTGTAAGTTCTAATTTAGACAGAATAAGTTAGGATATAGCATTCCCTCCCCATTTGATGGTGGTGGGATGGAAGGTACTCCGTGTACATTTTTGCAGTGGGTTTTGGGCTGAGCTCTGGAAGACATGTCATATGCTTACCATTTTCTTTATAAATGCAGCCTATGTATGTCATACATAGGTTCTGGCTCGTAAGAAAAGGAATCTGAGAAAAGGCATTCTGGAAGTTCTCAGAACCATTCACATATTGCAGAACAGCAGCTTGGCTGTCAGCCTCTTTCTGGCCATACTCCTTTAGTGCAGTTTGTATGTACTGGATGGATCCAATCTAGAGAAGGGCACTTAATACGGATTGGCTGATATTCTGGAGCTCTTACCATTCCTCTTTGGATTAAATAAAATGTCATATTCTTGTGCTATTACTATCACCAAGCTTTTTTAACAAAGTTTACTTGAACAAGGAAAGGAAGGCTCAATTCTGAGCATATTAAGTCACATTTGGGGAAGGGCTTAAATCTTGATACTTTCATCTCCAGCACTTCTTACGAAGCACTGCATCTTTTTGCAGGAAAGTAATGTTTTGAGTATTCTGGCTGATATGCTGTTAATATAGTATAGTTGACAACTATAGTATAATCTAACATGATATTATGATGAGTGATAATATTACTCTAGTCTGTCTTATTTGTGAATTTGTTCCAGTGCATGGAGCATTGTTTTATAATTTCTTTTTATCATTCTGTAGTGATTTCATTTGCTTCCAATTAAGTATTGGATATTTTTCCAATAATAAGTAAATCTATTTTTATTCATTAAATCTGAAGAAAGAGAAGGAAATATTTATCTTATAATGTTATGGTGTCCCTGTACTTTGGCTCCTTTGATTAGTACAGAGTCAGCAACCTACATATTCATTCAATCATGAAAATAATGGATTGTCCTCTGATTTTTTCTTGATTATTGGCCTCTGTTAGCTCAGCAGAGTGGTTGGCAAACTCATTAGTCAACAGAGCCAAATATCAACAGTATAACGACTGAAATTTCTTTTGAGAGCCAAATTTTTTAAACTTAAACTATATAGGTAGGTACATTGTTATTAACTTAATTAGGGTACTCCTGAGCTGGCCTTTGCTAAAAACGTCCTCAATCTGAGGGGTCGACCTCAGCGAACGTACCCCCACTTCTTCTAACGCCACTTCTTCAAAATAGACTCGCCCAGGCCGAAAACCCAACTTCTGTGCATGGGCCATGAAGTTTCAATCGCACTGTCCATGCGCACCCGCACGTGGTATTTTGTGGAAGAGCCACAGTTAAGGGGCCAAAGAGCCGCATGTGGCTTGCGAGCCATGGTTTACCGACCACTTGCCAGCACAACAAATGGAATTTCTTCCTGTTTCTTCTTACTAAATATATACATGTACACACAGGGTGGGGCAAAAGTAGGTTCACAGTTGTATGTGAAACGTTTATTCTTGTATTATGTTTTTTAATTATTGTGTTATTTTCCATGTGAACAACTGTAGACCTACTTTTGCCTCATCATGTATGTGTACTTTCTAAAGTGCAGTGCTAATTGCATTTTGAGAAAGTACTTTTTTTTTTATGATTGGCTTTGGAGTGCTTTTGTACTTTTATTTAAATGCTTTTGTCTTATAGTCAGAAAATTTGGAGCATTTTAAGAGGTACAGTGTTGCTGTGGAGAAAATGATATTCAAAACTTCCACCTTCTGCAACTTCACTGTCCTCTTTCAAGCTTGCTCTTACATCCCACTGTTGTGGATACGCATAGGACTTCTTAGCCTGCAGTGAACTGCCAATAGAAAGCAAAACAGGCTCATCTCCAATTGCTAGTTCAAACCTTCTCTAGATGGACTGGAATTTAGTATTTCATTTAAAAGGCCATCTCTTCCATTGCCTGTCTGCAAGGCTCTGTATATTCAGTGATGAACAAAACAGGTGTAGTTCCCATTCTTACTAACATTGAGTGAAGCTAGGGGAGGTGGGGTTTCTGTTCAGTCATTAATTATTTCCACTTCTGAAACATACTTTTCCCCCACCTCAAAAACATAAGTTTATGAGCAAGGTGTCTGCATGGTTGGGCTTTTCACTGGAAGAGGGACATTTAAAGCCAGCATTTTGGACTGCTAGTCGAAAGCTACCACCTCACCATGTAGCCACGCTCCTGGCACATCTTGTATGACACCTGGCTCCCAACACGCAAAAGTACTTCATTTTAAGGAAGTCCTTAAATTGAAGAATTTCTTTTCTATAAAACCTTTTTACTGTAAACATATGTTTACCTGTAAACTTCTTAGTATATCTAACCTAAGGTCTAATATTAGTCAAATTTTTATCTTACCTAGACTTTTATTAGAGGAATATGCCCCTCTGAATTTGGTCTTTCAAGGTATCAAGCTTATTTCTTGTATTTTCTGATATTACTTAAATTGATTTTATTTTCTCAGATGAATTTATCATAACTGCCATTTTATCTATATATTTAGAAGATGTTTCAGCAAAGCTAGCTGATTTTTTTCATGACTTTTTTAGTTAGGGTGAGGAGATTACACATGTACAGTTTAACCTTTATTCCCTTCTCAGCTCAGATGTTACTCTTTAATAGCTTTTTTCTTACTATAGACATAGTTTTGTTTATCCATGCTAATTTAAAACGTCACCTGAAAGAAACAATGAAGAGAGCATCAGGGAGCTACCATGGGATTTTGGTGAGGCCAGGCTTCATTGTGCTTCCAGTATTGTGAAATGCTCTTGAAAATTCACACAGTTTCTAGGTTTTTCTTTTTTTCAAGCTGAGCTGTAAGATTTTTCTTACAGGGGGCTTATTCTTATTTATAAGATATTTTCATTTTTAATTAAGATTATTTTCCCTCTTAAAAAATTTCTGTGGATGTTAGTGTTTTAAGTCTTGATTTTGGCACATTAATTAAATAATAAAAACACCCAATCAAAATTTTAAAGAGAAGTATTATACAGTTACCAGCTGTTGTGCCTTTTCTACAGACTCTACCTTCTCTTGGTGGATCTCACAGAGGACCACTCATTGACCTACTTCACACTCAGGTGCAGGCAATAGACTGAAGCTGAGATAATTGGCCATCTCAGAAAATACACTATTCCGTAATTGCCACACTTGCAGGGCCACAATTAATTACTCTCCCTCCCGACCCCCCCAAAACATACACACACCCTTTTTTTGAACGTCTGCTGATAGCAGAGAACTATGCTGAATATAGTTCTTTTCTTTAACTGTCATTCTTTTTCCGTTATGAGAACTGAGTTACCATCAAGGTGGCATTAACAGAAGGAAGGTATCAAGAATCTCTGTGTGTGTTGTATGCTGTATAAATTCATTTCAGTAAAATGATCACTGCTCACCAAGAATGCACAGTCCCAAAGGAAGTATACTACAAGGGCCCTAAACTTAAAGAAGGTAAACATGTATAGAACTCAGTGAGATTTTCAGAGATTATCATTGCCATTTCCTAATATTGTTAGTGTAATACATGGTACTTTTTTCCACACTTAAATCAGCTACTTCATATTAAAGCTGCTTTTACTAAACTGCTTTTAGAGATTTTCTAACAGTTTCCGTTTTGATAATAAATTTGCTAATATTAATATGCATGCTGGGTTGCTCTTTGGAATGTCAGAGTTCTTTCTCACTTTTAATGCAATGTCAAATTTTATTTCTCATCTTTCCTGTTGGTTTGACTCGTGTTTGTGCTTTCCACTTTACAGGCATGCAGTATGGTGAATATGTTAATAATCAAGCTAGCTCCGCACCAACTCCCTTGTCATCAACTTCCGATGATGAGGAAGAGGAGGAGGAGGATGAGGAAGCAGGTCTGCTTTAGCTTTACACCAGTTCTTAATCTTTTCCTACTCAAGTTTTTTTTTTTTTTTAATGTCCACAGTCTTATAGCCTCTTTAAAAAGTATCTTTGCAGATTTAGCTCAATGAACTTACTTGGTTTAGGTTATAGAAGATTGGGGTCACTTGAAATTTGGTGTTGTGCTTATTGGTTTTGTTTTTCTTCCTTTGGACATCTTTACCATTTCATTAAATAACAATACATCGTTCATGATGACAGTGGTTTCTTCTTTCAGAAATGCATTTCCGCTCAGGTCATGCAAAAGAATTGAGTATTGATTGAAGCTTTTGACTGTTTGCTCTAACACCTTTTAGGAGGAATGTTTTCTTTTCTGCTTTGCATGCTACTTAGTCTAAACAGAATAAACCATTTGGATTTATATAACAATGGCAGAAATAGAACAATGTTTCTTTAAGCTCCTTTTGGCACTTACTATATATTTAGAAAGCCAAAAATTTGTAGTTATTTTCCAGTTTGCAAATATTCTCTATATATGGTGGCTGTAGCTGGAAGTTCCATCTTTCTGTACAGTGAGAGAGGGCAGAGTACTGGAGCTAAAATGAAGGTAATTTGATACCAGAGTTAGAGTTCAAAAGGTTCAAATAGAAATGGTGTTCAAATGGTGATTGGATGTCTGGGCTAGCCTTAAATCTAATTAACTAAAATACTAAACATTTGCAGATGCTTTATTGTTTCCAGCCTGTTACAGATATGTAGTATTTAATCAGTAATATGGATTATGGATTTTCTTAAGTGCCAGTAAACTAACGGTATAGTAAGTCCCAGTTATCTCATTTCTCTGTAAAAGTATCCTGAATTCTGTACATCTAACTTATAGAGTCTATTTGTAACCTTATTAAAAATTTATAGAGTTCATTTGTAACCTTATTAAAAATGCAATAAGCTCACAGAATAGTTTGGAATCTAGAACAAAATTACAGTGAATTCTATGTTAATCATAGTGTTTTATAGGACTATATAGGATAATCTGGAACCAGATATAGGGTTGGATGACAGGGAAGATTCTCTGGGGGATTAAGACTGGTACCTGAGCTGAGTCTAAAAGGAGTAGTTGGATTAGGCAGGTGAGGGATCCGGGGAGAGGCACAGATACTTTTTAAAACAAAGCAAGGAGGTTTTGAGAAGATGGCATATTGGGGAACTTTAGTGAATCTAGGACCTATGGTCTGCAAAGGACCGTGGCCAGAAGAATTGAATGAGGTTGGGTAGAATGACTGGATGAGATCTTTGAAAACCAGGCACAGCAGATCCTCAAATAACATCATTTTGGTATAAAGTTAATGAGATACTGCAAGAACTTAAATCTTGTTTATATTGATTAGCCTATGGTCAGATTGATTTAATTATACATTACTTCACTTAACACAGAAGCTATAGATGATGTTAAGTGAGGACTTACTGTATTTCATATTAAGGTGTTTGGATTTTATTTTGAAGGTAGTGAGGAGTCACTGAGGGAGTTTACATGGAAAAATAACAGCCAAATTTGCACTTCTCTTACACAAGTATTCATAGGAGCATATTGAAACTAGCCTCTTAGAATAATCTCGTGAGGAAGATGAGTTCTGAGGCTAAGGTAGCCAGAAGATTGAAGGAGAGTATAGCATAGCATTACCAAACGAAGAAAATCATTTTTTTTTTTTTTTTTTTTTTAATATATTTTATTGATTTTTTACAGAGAGGAAGGGAGAGAGATAGATAGTCAGAAACATCGATGGGAGAGAAACATCGATCAGCTGCATCCTGCACATCTCCCACTGGGGATGTGCCCGCAACCCAGGTACATGCCCTTGACCGGAATCGAACCTGGGACCCTTCAGTCCGCAGGCCGACGCTCTATCCACCGAGCCAAACCGGTTTCGGCAGAAAATCATTTTTACAAATCGAAAGTAATTTGGCTAGCAGTGGTAAATGTTAAGGAATGTTTGGTTGAAGTCTGAGAAAAAACAGTTGGCTTTATCAATCAGGGTTCCTGTCTTGTTTTTTCTGCCCCCCTCCCCCCACACACACCCCCAACCTCATTTGTAACACTGTTTGAGGGGATAGGGGGAGGGATGAGAGAAAATGAAGAGCATTTCCTAAGTCTGGTTAATATCTGTTTAATATTAACAGTAGTCCTGTGGAGTAGGTATTAGTTTAAAATCTGTTGTTACAAATAAGAAGTGGTTCATAGATGTTAGGTGTCTTGTTCATTTTCTTTTAACTGACAAGCGGTGGAGATGGAATTTGACTTATACTTTTTCCATGATTTATGCAAGTTATGAGGAAGTAAAACTTCAAGTTGGTTAATTTAAAGTTGACCAATATTAGTAAGTACATTGGACTTCCTTGACCCATGTTGCTTATCTTTTAAAGGCTTACATGCATCCCCATACTTTTCCCCCACCTTCAAGGATTTTGAGCTGTTCTTATGATCTATTTTCCCTTTGCTTCCTCAGATTTCAGCTCTTCCTCTCTTCCTCCTCCTCTTCTTTCAGTGTATGACATGTAGCCAGTAAAAGAATAAGGGAAAATTCTTCCTAAGTACTGCATTCAAATAGTGATAACAAATACTCTGATTTGTTCTCAGAGTATTTGTTACTAATTGTAGTGTGAAGTGACTGAGGTAAATTGGGCCTATGTAAGGTTTAAGAGTGGGAAAAAGTACCAAAGTTGTTTGTTCAACTGAAACCAGCTAGTATGCAGAAAGCAGTACTTTGCTTGATGTTATTTCATTTGCCTCTTTATTTTAGAAAATCATGTTAGTATAATTTAGCACTAAAGCTTCAGATTATTTTATTAAAATGTATCCCAAGTATGTATGTTTTGGATGCTATGTTTGGTTATTAACTTAGAATGAAATTTTGGCTAGTAGGCCATTAAAATTTTTTTAAGCTGTCACTATAGTTCAGATTATCAAAGTTCAGAAGCTCTTTATTAGCTTTAGGTGAAGTTGGTTGAGTGTGTGACTTTAAGATATAAAGGTACCTTTTTATGACAGCAAGATGAATACTGAAACTCTGTAGATTAAAGTCATTTTCTTAAATATTTTTATTCTTTGTTTTAAAATTGTATTTATTTTTTTCAATTACTGTTGGTATTCAGTGTTATATTAATTTCAGGTGTGCAGCACTCCTATATTCTAAGAGTTTTGTAGTTTTAGTGCTTACATTTTGGTCCATGATCTACTTTTAGTTCATTTTAGTGTAGAGTATAAAGAAAGAGTCTAACTTTTTTCTTCTGCCTGTGACTATCTAGTTGTTCCAGAACCATTTGTTGAAAAGAATTTACACAATAATAAAGTTAATCATTTTAAAGTGTACAATTCAGTGCCATTTAGTACATTCACAATGTTGTGCAACCACCATCTCTATCTAATTGTTTCATTTTGTTTTTTGTGCACCCACCACTTCTATCCAGTTCTAATTTTGTGAATGTACTAACTAAACATTACATTATCCCAAAGGAAAACTGTGTGACCATTAAGCAACAGCTTCCCATTTCCCCCTTCTCTCAGCTCTTGGAAACCACCAACCTACTTTCTAGCCCTATAGATTTCCTAGTCTGCATATTTCATATAAATGAAATCATGCAATGTGTGACCTCTTCTGTCTCGCTTTTTTCACTTAGCATGCTTTAGGAATTATTCATATTGTAGCATGTGTTTGTACTTCATTCATTTTTATAGGTAAACTAGTAGATAAATAATACCCCATTGTATAGATATACCATATTTTGTTTATCCATTCATCTCCTGATGAATATTTGGGTTTTGGTCTATTTTTTTTTAATGCTATCACTTTTAGACTTTGACCTTATGTATTAGCATTCTTCTTTAGTTAGAAATTCACAAATAAAAAAAAATCCATTGTTCCCCATTCTTAATTAAGAATAATGACCTATGTACACCATTTTTCTAGTTATCACAAAGAAAGTGTTTTGTGTTTTCCACCTATTTTTTTTGTAGTCCTCATACTTTGCATAAGTTTTTTCATGTTCAGTGTCTCATTGAAGCCTCACAAGAACATTAAAAAAGACATATAGGGCATTTTTTAAATTGTTCTCATTTTGCAGAAGAGAGTATTGATTGTTTTTTCCCCAAAGTTATATAACAAGTAAATGACAGAGTCTAATGTAACTGCAGTCTTTTGCTCCAAATCATGTTCTTTGCTGGTAATAAAATCAGTCTATGCAAAAAGCTTTAATTGTTATGCCATGAGTCAACATACCTAGTCACAGGGTTTTCCAAAAGTAGCCAATGAAAGGTAATTATGCATGCCTGTTCTTTTTATATCACAGTTAAAAATTAACCTAAAATGTAGTTTAAACTCCATCTATAATAATAAAAGCATAATATGCTAATTAGACCGTACATCCTCCCAGATGACCTTCCAGATGAAGCCGGGGCTGTGAGGGATGCCCGAGTCCTGGGTGCCTGCTGGCGGCCGGAGGGAAGCCCAGGTCCTGGGTGCCAGAGGGAAGCTGGTGCCAGCAGCTGGGGGAAGGAAGGCCTACTCTTACACGAATTTTGTGCATTGGGCCCCTAGTTTATAATATTGTTGTTAAGAGCTAGGATCACCTCTGTACCACAGAATCTTGTCTTACAGTTAAAAAAGACCAAGAGCTCTAACACCAGAGAGGGACCATGTGCATTTTTGGTTTTATTCATCACTGTATACACTAGCGTATTTACCTAGTATAGCTGCAGTGTAGGCTCTCAAAATATTTGTTGAGTGAACAGATGAAGGAAATGTATTGTACATTCTATCTGTGTGACCCATCACTAAATTTCATCATAAATTGCCACAGAAAATTTCTATTAATCTTACAGGTTTTGAATGAACACACAATAAGAATTCTTTTTTTAATCCTCATCTGAGGACATGGAGAGAGAGAGAGAGAGAGAGAGATAGTGAGAAACATTGATCGGTTGCCTTCCGTATGCACGCCAACTGGGGATCAAAAAGTCATTAAAATTTAATTATCTTAAAGTATCCTAATACTGATAATATATATTTAATAGTTTGCAGTTTGATAGATGCAGTTTTTGAGATGTAACTGTATTAAAATTTCTATCAATGTAAAATTTATATTTGTGTGTGAAGTAATTTAATATCTATTCTCTAGGATGCCATCACATGTGAATGATTAAATCTTACTCCACTCATCAGCTCCATCGTCTTCCTACTCTCATTCTCATCCCCTATTCTTGTATCAGAAATTTATTTATGTGTTTTTAAAAATGTCTTTAAACATCAGTCATTTTACATTTTCACTAGAGTCAGCAAAGCATCTTCTATAAAATTGCCAAAGGCTGCCCTAAGATACATTTTCATTTTAGACTTAGTAGACACTTTGGTTTTCCTTTTAGGTATTGACAGCTCTTCTACCACAAGCAGTGCTTCTCCACTGCCCAACAGTTACGATGCCCTAGAAGGAGGCGGCTACCCAGGTAATTGGTTTTGTGCCTGTTTAATGGTTGCTTGAAAAGTCACTGACCATTAATTGCTTTCAAAACATGAACATGTATTATACATAATTAGCAGGGTGTATATTTTTTAACAGAAGAGGGGACATTTTCCTGGTATTTCTCAGCCTTAATTATATGGTATTAATTTTTATATACCAACTATGAATGTTGTTTTTGGGCAGCTTAAGGAAATTTATTACTCTATTTTTGTTATCATGCTCTTTATTTTTTTCCTCCTTCTCAAAGTCTTTTAATAGTGAATAATTTTTCTCTTCTTTTCCCTTTTTTTATGCTAATAACTCCTTAAATATATTTTATATTTCTGTTCTCATGCTTAGGTCCTTGAATTCCTTCCAACTAGCCTCTGCATATAAGTAGTCTTTGACTCTTTACTCCCCCTATGGCTCCTGGCTGCCTCCACCAGGTAAATAGATTAACCAACTTGGATGTAGTTTTTGGAGGCATTACTTTTAACCATATCAGGAAATAACTTTGGTCATTACATAGAAATAGGAGTAGTGGATAGTATTAAAGGAAAAACACACAAGCTTAACCTTTTGTAATTAATAGTCATTTTTATTATAACATCTTATACTGTGATTTTCCTGATTTGCCTATCTCCTATAACCTGACAACCACACCTGACCTACCTTTTTTTCTCTCTCTCTTTGTGATGACTCAAACTTTAGGACTAATAGAATAAGTAATGTTGCCCTTCTCTTCTTATCACTCTGAGAATAATCCAGGATTAAAGTTGAAGTATTCTATACTTAACTGAATGCACTATCTTGCTACCATTATCCTATGAATCAGAAAAGTTTAATCTCAGCTTAATATAGAATTCCCTTTTAATATTTTAAGAATACTTAAATAAGCTACTTTAGTCTTTTGTGGTTACAGATTTTTCCTACCTAGGAACCAGTATTTGTGTGTATGTGTATAAGAAGTTGTGGACCATTCTAAAAGCAATCATTGTCATCATAATATTCTAGAAGTTACTTCATTGACTAAAAGATGAATAGTCTAGCCTGTCCGTTGTGGCTCAGTGGTTGAGCATTGACCTATGAACCAGGAGGTCATAATTTGATTCCTGGTCAGGGCACATGTCCGGGTTATGGACTTGATCCCTGATAGGGTCATGCAGAAGGCAGCTAATCAATGATTTTCATCATTAATGTTTCTATCTCTCCCTTTCCCTTCCTCTCTGAAGTCAATAAAAATATATTAAAAAAAAAAAAAAAGATGAATACTCTAACTGTATAGTGTGTCATGAGCTTCAGAGTAACCTGAAGTGAAATGTCCAGTGTGGTGTAGTTAAAAGATCATGGCCTTGGAATTGGGCCTTGGTTTGTTTATATTGATTTATCAACAAATCTTATTCTCATTATGAACTGTGCTTTCAGAGTAAGTGAGTGACCTACGGCAAATTTTCTAGCAATATATATAGCAACAAAATTAAGGAAAGATGTGAGCAACTGTAGCAGTAAGGTTAAGTGAATTGAAAGTTTACTATGTCAGGTACTAGGATAGATTTTAGGACTATAGAAATGTATGAACTATTGTCCATTTCTTATAGAAGGGGAAAGTTTTAGACTTCCATGTTTATGAATTCAGTTCTTTATTTCTTATGCTGATGTCATGTTAAGAGACCTTTCTACTTACAATCTCAACGCCATGAGGAGAGACAAGCAGGAAATTTAAGAATCTGACACTGCATTGACGCTCTTGTCCTTTTAAGTCTGGGATATTACCAGAAAGCCAATAAGCCAAGCCTTGCCTAATTAACACATGATGATAGAGAGCAGAATGTGTAGGAATGTATCTTCAAAATTAGAGCAAATAGAGTCAGTAGAAAGATGTGATTCCTCAAGAAACTTTTTAAAAATAAATTTTATTTAGTCAGTTGCTTTTGAGAACGCATTTTTTCCATAGTCTGATTACTGGTGAAGAATATCATTTTTTATATGAAAATAGATTTGAATACATCTATGTTATAGCTATAAAATCTAACAGTCAATATACCAAATTGTTAGTAATGGTTATGTGTAATAGAATAATTTTTAGGATTTCTTCTTGTTATTCTTGTATATGATGATTAAATTTTCTGTTTTCATAATTTTAATCACATTTTAGTTTTTGTTTTAAATTTCAATAATGGAAGAACATTGATTCATTAAATTGTATTGACATCTACTGCATACCAGACATTGTTTTAGGAGCTGGACACTTCTAGACACACTTTCATATTTTCATAGTTTTGCCTCTATAAATAATACAGATTTCTAGGGGATTATAGAAATATGCCACTCTTTTCATGGACATATTTTATAGATGGCAGGGTCAGATAAATGGCAAAGTAAAGAGTAGTTGACACTCTTTTTAGTGCTTTGCTTTGTTTTCTGCTTTATAGCCCCATTCCTGAGGAAAAAATAAAAGGAAAAACTGTTTTTTGTATGGTTAATATATAAATATAAAGGCCTTATCTATTAGAAATACCACCTGAATATCAAAGTATTTGTTCAAGTGATACCAAATGAGGTTTTCTTAAAATAGGTCTATAAAAAAAAAAATGGGTTGGGAACATATAAAACAGGATTAGCAAAATATTGATGATTATTAAAGCTGGATGATGAGTATGTGAGGCTTATTAGTTTATTCTCTACTTTTGTGAATGTTCAAAATTTCCCATAGTAAAAAGTTAAAGAAAAAGGGAAATGCCAGAGGTTATGGCTCTCCCAAGAGCCAAGTCTTTTTATACAGTCGTGTTTTCAGGTATTAACACCTTGTTTTTCTCTTTGTTAGATATGTTTTCTTCATCAGCAAGCAGTCCTGCTCCTGATCCCGCTCCTGAACCTGACCCTACTCCAGCTCCAGTGCCCACTGCCCCTCAGCCTTCAAAAGTGGCTAAACCATTTGGATATGGTTACCCCACTCTTCAGCCTGGTTATCAGAATACTGCAGCACCACTGCATTCCGGAGGACAGCCCTGTAGCCCAGCATATTCTGGATTCCAGCAGTATGCTCAAGTATGTATTTAGTCATAGAAAGACATTGCATATCTAAAAATTGTGAAACTATCAATTCTAACAAATTTCTGGTGATTCAAATGGGTCATAGGTACCAATACAGATAAGCCTGGATTGAGCATAGAAAGAATTTGTTTCTAATTTTTAAAATATATTTTATTGATTTTTTACAGAGAGGAAGGGAGAGGGATAGAGAGTTAGAAATATTGATTAAAGAGAAACATCGATCAGCTGCCTCCTGCACACCTCCCACTGGGATGTGCCCGGAACCAAGGTACATGCCCTTGACCAGAATCGAACCTGGGACTCTTAAGTCCACAGGCCGACGCTCTATCTGCTGAGCCAAACCAGTTAGGGCTGTTTATAATTTTTATGTGTGTGTATACATAGAAAAAATAAAAGGAAATATAAATATTAAATTTTTATTTTTTACTTATTTTTATTTATTTCAGAGAGGAAGGGAGAGGGAGAGAGAGAGAGAAACATCAGTGATGAGAGAGAATTATTGATCAGCTGCCTTCTACACACCCCACACTGGGGATTGAGCCCACAACCCAGGCATGTGCCCTGACCAGAATTGAACCATAACCTCCTGGTTCATAGGTCGACATTCAACCACTGAGCCACACCAGGCAGGCAACATTAAATTTTTAAAGAGGTTACATTTGGATGAAGATATTAGCTGTAATTTTTCTTCATTGTACTTTTATTTTTCAGTCTTCATAATGTGCATGTATTAATTTTATCAAAATTAAATAAGCATTAAGTGTTCTGTGTGTTTTTAAATTCTGTATTACTAAGCTGGTTACCTAAAAAAATGATACGGCATAAATGTGGTTTGCAATTTTGGTTCCAACTCTTAACTTGAAGAAATCTGTATGACATATAACTAGGTACTAGCCTCCACATACATAAATGCTTGTCAGTGCTTATGTTCATTAACTACTTCTATGACCCATTTTGACATGACTTTGTTTGGATGCACCTCTTAAATACAATTTAATAATACAGAACAGTAGTTTACATTTATATTTATTGAGAAGAAAATAAAATATAAAAAAGATGGCAAAAACATTCTATTTATAATAAAACTGTTCTTAGACTAACTTAATAGAAATTTCATCTTATAGTGAATTAAGAATAACAGTTAGAGTGAAGTAGTAAAATTCTTTGTTTCTGGATTTAATCTTAGAATTAAGGTTCAAAAGGAAGAAGAAGACTTAGAGAGGCACCAGAAAAATATGGTTGATTGGCACAAATTTCGCTGACTTCCGTTTTGTTAGGTTTTCCAGATGAAGCACATTTTTAATCACTCTGGTCTGACTTGTGTGCTTTAAGCAAATTGCTTTTGGGGTCATAATATGTCATTTATTTATACATTGTGATGGAAAGAAAGACAAGTTCAAAGAAAGAATCTGGTTCTTGGAATGTTGGGCAAGGAAAAAAAATATTTTGAAATTGAAAGTGATGACATGAAAAGGTTTCATAATGACATAGGAAAAAGTTCTTGGCCAAACCTGGCCTGCTGCCTACTTTGGTAAATAAACTTGTACTGGACCACAGCCACACTCATTCTTTTATGTGTGTATTATCTATGCCGACTTTTATACTACAGTGGTAGAGTTGAATAGTTGCAAAAGAGACCAAGTGGCTCTTAAATTTTGAAATACTTATTATCTGGGCCTCTACAGAAAAAGGTTACAGACCTTTGACATAAGAGAATGGGAATTATCATTCTTGTCCCATCATATTTGGGAGGTTATTTTGGCAAGGTTAAGAGACTGTCTTTGGAATAAAAGTAAAAATTAATATTTAATATACTCGATTTTTAAATGTAGCCTCATTCTATTCTTCTGTAATCACAATCCTTTTTATACTCTAGCTTTAGATTAGAGGAGTTTGGATAAAGGGGCAGAGACAGATTGAAAAATGTTGTTAATCACAGTTGAAATGAGCATCCTAAATCCAGAGCTGTAGGAGTGGACTCTTAGACATCATCCTAGTCCCAACTTTCATTTTTAAAATTTTTTTCTGAAATGCAACCCATAATATGTAAAAGTATATAAATTAGCAGCATGCAGCTTAAGACATTTCTACAAATTGTACATACTCACATAGCCAACAGCCAGAGGCCATTCATGCCTTTTCTATTTATTAACCCTCCAAACAAGAATTGACAACTGTCTTGACTTCTAATATCAGATTAGTTTTGTTTGTTTTTAAAGTTTATATAAGTGGGATCATACTGTATGTACTCTTAGCTAGACTCTCTTGCTCAACAATATGCTTGTTATGCTCTTGTAGTTCATTCGTTTCATTGTTATATAGTACTTCATTATGTAAATATACCACAGTTTATTTGTTTTGTTGAGGGTCTTTAGGGTAAATTTCCAATTGGGGACTATTATGAATAGTACTGTTATGAATATTTCTCTTCATATCTTTTTAAGTGACTATGTATACATCTAGAAGTAGGATCACTGGGGTCATGAGGTGTCCATATGTTCAATCTCTGCAGTTACTGCCCAGCAATTTTCCAAAGCAGATTTTCCAATTTATACCTTCCATTAACAGTATGTGAGAGTTGCAGTTGGAACCAGAATTGCTAATAAGATTTTAATTCATTCAGTATTTTTGCTTTCAGTTGTTTTTTTTTTAAAGAATGCTTTAAATTGAACTGTCCTATTAAGTCATTCTACTGTTAATAACAGGTTTAAATGTTCTTTCTTTTTTCTATATACTAAAATCCTATATGTAGTATAATACATTTTATTCATGCTTGTTATATTGTTCTTTTTGTTTTGCTTTTAATTTATCTCTCAGCAGTATCCTGGTATGAACCAGCTGTCCTCCAGTCTGGGAGGACTGAGCCTTCAGAGTTCTGTACAACCAGAAAGCCTAAGACCTGTAAACCTCACTCAGGAGAGGAATATTTTACCCGTGACTCCTATTTTGGCTCCTATACCCAACTTGAACTTAGACCTTAAAAAATTAAACTGTAGCCCAGAGTAAGTATTTATTTTATAATTTTCAAAAATAGTAAAAGTAGTATGGTATTAATTCCTTGAGTGGAAGTTTTGTTAATGTGAACACTTCTATTTTAGTTTGTATAGATATCCTGTATATAAAATTCAATTTAGGTTGTTTGTTCCTGTCCCATCTCTGTCTTTTTCCACTTCCATTCCTATCACCTAATACGAGGGACCTTTTTTTCTTTTTTAGTGAAGGGTTTTAGGAACCCAAATCTATATTTTCCTTCTCTTAAATTTTTTTCTCCTCACTTTTCATCAGCAATAACTTCTTGTGTCTTTTAAATAAAGTGGAATCTTTACAGTTTTATGCCCTTTAATCTTTGCTTGAAAAGGACATAAAGTTATATAATTGCAAAAACAGTTTTAACACGTTAAGCACCCAGCCTGCTTTGTCTTCCGGAAGGAAAGTATAGTGTCAGTCACCGGTGACTGACAGGGCGCTTAACATGTTAAATTAATGGTTTATCCCTGAATTTTCTTTTCCCACTCAGTATAGAATGTGAAGTCCGTTACCCCAGCCAATTTATCCAGCCTGAATTTAGATTTGGATTTCTTTTTATTGAGTATTTCCTCACCTCCTGGGGAAATTCAGCTGGCAGCCTGCATCTGGTGGCCATCCTCTGTGTGGATAAGCTCTGTTACGTACTTCACAGTGCCTCCAAGATAAAAAGTTCTCTGTTCTTGCCTGCTTTCAGTACTTCTGTGTCCTGGTAGGATATTCCTCTGCTCCCAGAAGACATCCTCTGCTCCTGGAATCTCTTATAAAGTAAACTCTGATTCACAGAACAACATTAAGTTCTTCCTTGTGTTAAGAGAGTTGGTATTCTTTAGAGCCAGTATTGCCCTTTGTAAGGCAATAGATTTCTAGCTTTTTTAAAAAGTATAATAAGCCTCTCTTTTTCAACCAAAATCTTATATAGTTTCCAATACAGAAAATGGAGCTTTCCGAGGGTCCCCTCTCTACTCCCCCACCCTACCACCTATCCTCCATCTGTGCCTAAGGAAGTGCCAAGATTACTTTGATAAAAAATGAATAAATTGATTCTAGGTTGAAAATAGCTGCCCATCCTTCTGAGTGTAAGCTTCTGTCAAGTCAATAAGTATGCGGATTATGGCCTTTATTATGAATAGTTAGGCATTCCCAAGTAGGTGAGTGTATTATATTGTGTGTGTATATGTACATGTATATGAATATCTATTAAAGAGTCCATAGGGAGGGAATGCTATATGCGTTTCTACTTAGTTATATGTTTTCTGTGAAAATATCTCATCAAAATAGAGTAATTAGAAGTACAGGCTTTAGAATTGGACATACCTAGGCTGCTTACCCTGGTTCCACTGATAAGTAGCTATGAGATTTTGTGCCAATTATATAACCTCTCAAATTCTTAGCATTGTCAACTGTAAAATAGGAATAATAATTGTGCCTACATATTAAGATAAATTATTCAAATGATAAATATTAATGAATGCCTTCTAAGTGAAGTGCCAGGCACTGTTTCTGGTGCTGAGCATGAAGCAATAAACTGAACAGATTTCCCAGTCTCATGTAACTTAGATCCTATTAAGGAAGACATACTTTGAGCAGTCAAACTAATAAGTATATAATGAAATGTCAATGTATTACTATGAAGTAGGGAGTAGTAAAAGTGGAGGGTGACTGTTTTTTATTGAGGAGTCAGGACAGCTTTTCCCTAAGAGTTACCATTTGAGTAGAGATCTGAAAGAAGTGAGAGAGTGTGCCCAGCTGCTTGGACTGCACACGTAGAGGTCCCGGAGCTGGAACACCACCAGCCTGGATTAGGGTGTATCTGGCTTTCTCTGCAGACTGTCAACCACTCTTAGGAAAATGCCTTTCCTGGTTTCTCCTACTTCTGCTTTTTAGCTCTTTATTGATTCTGTGCCTACTGACCTTAACTTACAACTTAATAAGTTATAAGCACTTACTGTATGAGAGGAATAGTCCTACGATGACACAGGACAAAATGATCTCTGATCTCAAGTGGAAAAGACAGACAAAGTACACAACCAACTAAAGCAAGTCAGACTAATTGATACCACAGAAGCATAAACAGATCTCAGAGCACAGAGGGAGAAGTCCTTCTGACTTGTGATCAGGGGTGAGGGTGGCTTCAGAGGAAGCAGGAACTGATGAGTCTCAGGCTAGGAGTTCAGCGGGTGAAAAGTGGGGAGTAAAAAAAGGAACAGCATTATTAAAAGTGCAAAGATATGCCTTTTCACTCACGTTTTCTTCTCCCTCCTATTTATGCCCTACATGCTAGTCATAATGGAGTAATTGTTTTTCTACCATGAAAATGTTGAGTCCTTAATTTAGGTATTTTCACATTTTACATATATACATGTTTAAAGTAATAAGGATCTTCCTAATTACCATTACAGACCATATTCAAATGATTTTCATTTATGACCTTAAATCAGCGGTTCTCAGCCTGTGGGTCGCGATCCCTTTGGCGGTCGAACAACCCTTTCACAGGGGTCGCCTAAGACCATCCTGCACATCAGATATTTACATTACAATTCATAACAGTAGCAACATTACAGTTATGAAGTAGCAACGAAAATAATTTTATGGTTGGGTCACAACATGAGGAATTGTATTTAAAGGGCCAGAAGTTTGAGAACCACTCCCTTAAATGTTCTTATTTATCTACAACAACTGTCTACTTCAGGGTGTTTGTTTTTTGTTTTTTTCTGATAGCTAATGTAGTCCGTGTTCTTTATATTTTTTGCAGTTCCTTTCGGTGTACTTTGACAAATATTCCGCAGACACAGGCTTTACTGACTAAAGCTAAGCTTCCTTTAGGATTATTGTTACATCCCTTCAGAGACCTAACGGTAAAGTCATATTTAAAAATATTTGTGGGTACTGACATGTGTTTTTATGTGCAAGGTATTTAGATTGTATATTTTCTCAGAATTTTTTCATCTTCTTTTATTTGAAGTTAACAAATTTCTGTCCAGTTCAATTCAGCAAACACTTTCTGAGCACCTGCTTTGTGACAGGTCCTAAACTAAGCACTGGTAAATATAGAGGTGATTAAGTCATTGGCCTTGTCCCTAAGAAAGTCTTCTCTAACAGGGAACAAAGATGTAAGAACAAATAATTACATGCAGGAGAATTAATACATGTTAACTAATCCAATTCTATAAGGTATTTAGGGGGTGAGTATAGTATGGGAAGTAATTTCCTCTGGCTATGGTAGCAGAAGTTTTCTATGAGTGATGAAGTCTGAGCTGGATTTTGAAAGATTAGTTTTGAAAGTTGGAGAGGCCATAGAGGATAAACTTAAGGAGTCCTAGAGACCTGGTGCACTTGGGGGGGAGGGTCCCCTCAGCCCAGCCTGCGCCCTTTTTCGAAGCCTGGGAGCCATCAGTTGGACATCCTTAGTGCTGCAGAGGTGGGAGAGGCTCCTACCACCACCGCTGCCTTCGCCAGCCATGAGCCCGGCTTTTGGTTGAGCGCTGCTCCCTGTGGGAGCGCAATGACCATCAGGGGGCAGCTCCTTGCGTTGAGCATCTGCCCCCTGGTGGTCAGTGCACATCATAGCAACCAGTCGTTCCCCAGTTCAGTTGATTTGCATATTACCCTTTTATTATATAGCAGCGGTTCTCAACCTGTGGGTCTCGACCCCTTTGGCGGTCCAACAACCCTTTCACAGGGGTTGCCTAAGACCATCCTCCATATCAGATATTTACATTACAATTCATAACAGTAGCAACATTACAGTTATGAAGTAGCAACGACAATAATTTTATGGTTGGGTCACAACATGAGGAACTTTATTTAAAGGGCCAGAAGGTTGATCAACCAAAGGACTTGTAATGCATGCATATAAGCCAAACCAATGGACATGGACAACAGGGGAATGAGAGCATGAGTGGGGGGCGGGGAATTTGGGGGTTTATGGGGGGATGAGGACACATTTGTAATACCTTAACCAATAAAGAAATTAAAGATAAAAAAATAAAAATAAAATACATACTCTAAATAAATAAATAAATGGCCAGAAGGTTGAGAACCACTGTTATATAGGCTAAAGGAAACACCAACAATGATGTGCAATTAGGGAAGAAAACTGTATGATTATTCCTAACTATTAAATAACCTTCAGAATAATAAAGTTCAGCCACCTCGAGTCTATTGAATTAAAACATTACTTGTTTAAGTTTCCAAAGTCTATTTGGTTTTATTTCATGCAAAAAATATATTTAAACTAAGATTTTGAAACTTCAGAAATAAATTTTATTCAGGTACATTTTATTTATACTTTACAAGCTGCATTTCTCACTCACACTGTTTTACTCCTGTGACTTTCTACCCCTCTTATTGCTACTGAGTTTCTTTTGTTCTACCATCCACACAATATTGATTTGCTTCCCTATCATGCTAGGTTAGGATACAAAGGTCAGTACGCTTCCTCGTGGAGCTTGCTTTCCTACTAAGATGAACAGAAAGGAGCAAAGTGAATAGCAAATAAAATAATTAGGATATGTAATGAGGATCTTGAATTCATTCAGTAAATACTATTTGATAACTTGTAATACTGTTGCAACCTTTATGTCTGACCAGATAGTTTATTTCCCATATACACAGGTGAGAAATTTTAAACAAAGAAATATACTAAAAGGTTATTGGGTTAATTCAGGAAGATAGAATAATATGTAATTTTTAAAGATCTTTTTCACATTTTCTAACTTCCTTAAATTGAATATGAAGTTCTTTTCTCAAACTAGGCATAAAGATGTATTTGTTTCCAAGGCACATTTTGTTTGTTTTCTTGTGGCCTGGGCTCCCACCGGGATTGTTGTGGCTGTCGAATGAGCAGTGCAGATAGCACCAGGTGCAGAGACAAAGGCATTTTTATATGGTATATGTTTCTCTGTGTTATTTCTTGAATCTAGCTGATAAGCTCTGAGATACAGATATATAGAGAGATATATCTATCTGTCTATAGATAGATAGATACATACAGATATTTTTTGTTTGTTTTTTTTGCCAACCAGGTTTTTCTTGTCAGCTAGTAACTATTATTGCATTTGGTTGGACTTTATTTTGGTATTATTTTATATGAAGATTATGATAAAAGAGGGAAAAAACTTGATAGCTGCTTCTGTTACTTAGCGCATCACTGGATTTTATTAAAATGCTTCAGTTTCAAAACACAGTTATTGTTTTGTTTGATTATGATCACAGCAGCATGTGTGTTTCCTGGAGTGTTTGTTCTGCGACAACATCTTTATTTTACTTTCTAGCAATTACCCGTGATAACATCAAATACCATTGTGAGGTGCCGATCTTGTCGAACATATATCAACCCTTTCGTATCCTTCATTGATCAGCGTAGATGGAAATGCAATTTGTGCTATAGAGTCAATGATGGTGAGTTCGGATTCTTAAAATAAGTGTGTTTGATATTGTAAACATTGTGACATTTTTCATCTAGTCTCTCTGCTCACTACTTTCAAAACTTTCATACCACTTTTAATGGTGAGAGTATAGGCTAGGGCAGTGGTCGGCAAACCGCGGCTCTCGAGCCACATGCGGCTCTTTGGCCCCTTAAGTGTGGCTCTTCCACAAAATACCACGTGCAGGCGCGCACGTACAGTGCGATTGAAACTTCGTGGCCCATGTGCAGAAGTCGGGTATTCGGCCTGGGCGAGTCTATTTTGAAGAAGTGGCGTTAGAAGAAGTGGGGGTACGTTCGCTGAGGTCAACCCCTCAGATTGAGGACGTTTTTAGCAAAGGCCAGCTTAGGAGTACCCTAATTAAGTTAATAACAATGTACCTACCTATATAGTTTAAGTTTAAAAAATTTGGCTCTCAAAAGAAATTTCAATCGTTGTACTGTTGATATTTGGCTCTGTTGACTAATGAGTTTGCCAACCACTGGGCTAGGGACACTTCATTTTGGCTAGCCAAGGAGATAATGAGGAGAAGTGACAGTGAGGTCAAACTAAAAGGTATTCATAAAACAAGCAGTAAAGGTCATGCAGGTGAGGTCATGCAGACTAATTACGCTTGACCCTGACAAGTTAAGATTGTCTTCTGTTGATACATTTGGTTCGTTCTACTCAGTGTAGACCTTTGCCATTGTATCTGATCACATGGGTTCAGTGTGTCTGTTTTCCCCTTTAGTCATTTCTTAGGATATGTTAGTGTGATTGCTTTCAAATTTGTGTTTCTGTCTGATTTTTCCCCCCATGTCATTGTGGTAAATAGAACACAAACTTAAAAAGCAAGGTTACTTGTGTTCTGGTTTCCTAACCCGATTTCATAAAAAAAGTTTCTTAATCCTTCTGCTATATTTTTTAAAGAGGGCTTAAGGAATTAGTTTTTACCATTAGATGTTCACAGAATTATTGTAAACCTTATATAAATTAATGATAGAGGTGTTTATTTCTAGGAGTGCATATGTGTGCAAAGTTATAAATTGTGTTACTAATTTTATACTGGATTCCTAATTCTTATCTAGTTCCTGAAGAATTTATGTATAATCCCCTTACCCGCTCTTATGGAGAGCCTCATAAACGGCCAGAAGTTCAGAATTCAACTGTGGAATTCATTGCTTCGTCTGATTACATGGTAACTATTCAGTGTTAAAGTTACTCTTGGGATCAATTGTATTGGTCATTTGTAATTTGCTATTAAGTGAATTTTTGTTCAAATTTTGAATTTTTAAAAATGAATTTTAGAAAAAAATTTTTATTTATACTTAACAAATAGAAAACTCTTTGTAAAGTTTACTTGATCTCCTAGAAGAATGCAGTTATGTCACTAAGAAATCTTAGTAATGTTTTATGATAAGCACTAGCATCTACAATTTGTTGCCGTTCTGATTATATTACTTACATAGAATGAATATAAATATTCGTTTACCATTTAATACTTAAGACCCTCCAACAGAAAAACTCACGTTTTTGCCAAAAACTGTAATTTTCAAGCTCTTAAAGATATAATCTTTTAAAAAAAAGATACAATCTTAATGTTTTATCCAGTACATATATCAAGATAAATGGATATGACTTTATTCTAATTTCTCTTTTCAGTTCATCATAAAATCCTATCTGTTCTTTAATTATACTGACTCTGAGCTCTCATTCTAATTTTCTACTTACAAAAAGGAATTTTTTAACTAAGTTCTACTAATCTTTATCATATTGACTCATTTTAAATATATTTATAATAACATGTTTCCTCTGTATCTTTTTTTCTAATCTTTGTTGTCGACAAACATGTAAAGTGGTAAAGAATAACTAATGTGTATTAAATTTCTAATACTTAACCCGTCTCTTTATTTTTCTAATTTTTATGGTTCTTTGTGTTTAATATAGCATCTGCCCACTTAACTACTATTTTCTTACCTGTTTTCTATTAATTATAGTAAACTTTCTTTTAGTCACTGTCACTCTTAACTTCTTACCTTCTTTACAACTTACTATGTTCTCAGCTCTGTTTTGGTTCTTTAGGAATCTTAATCAATTGAAGTAGTATAGCAAAAAGTTTTTGCCACGACCCATATGATCCCTGGTTGACACTTAAAAAAAAAGACTTTATATATCCTTTTATTTTAACTTCCTGTAACAGTTTTCAAGCTTATTTCAAGGAAGAGAAAATAGTATAATGAGCCATCATTTACCCATCAGTGAGCTTCAACAGTTATTAACCTTGTGCTATATATATTTCATACTTTATTTCCAGTCCCTCCTCCCCTCACCCACTCTGGAGTTTATTAAATGCTAATCCCAGCATTATATATTTAATCCATTAATACCATTATATATCTCTAGTAGAGAAGGAACATAGAAATACCATCACAAGGACTTTACACTTAGCACTTAACCGTTGGGCTTCATCCACCACCAGGTGACCCAGTAGTTAGTACTAATGATTATTGAGTTAAAGAAATTAAATTTTAAAAATGTTTTTAGGGGCAGGGAAAGGGATATAGAGGTTGATATTAAATAATAAGTAAATTTAATTTTTCTTTGAAAGATATCTCAGCCAAGACTCTCAGGAAAACATTTAACACATCTATTTAACCATTACTGTATAATGGCTGCTTTATCATGCGTAATCCACAACCAACCTTATAAGAAAAAAGTCAAAGGAATGTCATTTTCACTAGCACATGAGATCTTACAAAACAACCTACTTATGTATATTTTTGTATAACATACTCAGTAAATATCCAGTGGTATGGTGATATAAAAAGAATACATTGTACCTATTAAATAAATTACATTATTTTTATTTCTTTCAGCTTCGTCCTCCTCAACCCGCAGTTTACTTGTTTGTTTTAGATGTGTCTCATAACGCAGTGGAAGCTGGGTATTTGACAATTTTGTGCCAGTCACTGTTAGAAAATCTAGACAAGTAAGAATTATTTTATTCAAAATAAATGTATATGTATATAAATATGAAGTGTTTATTAGCAATCATTGTGTTGGTTTTTATTAACTTTGATTTCATTTTAAGAGTATTTCCTGTCCATCATAAAATATAGATCCTGCTACTTGGATTTTATTATGATTTATGACTTGGTATCTCAGTCATAAAATCATAAAGTTTTAAAATTAGTAAGAAATTTTTTAAAATATATTTTTATTGATTTAAGAGAAACATCTATGATGAGAGAGAATCATTGATCAGCTGCCTCCTGCATGCCCCACATTGGGGATTGAGTCTGCCACCAGGACATGTGCCCTGACCAGGAATCGAACCATGACCTTCTGGTTCATAGATCTATGCTCAATCACTAAGGCATGCCGACCGGGCTTTGTAAGGAATTTAGATCTCCTCTAACTTAGCAGATCTCAGTACTGGAGCCCAGAAAACTTTACTTGGCCAGGGTGTCAAGAATCTGGATGGAAGAAGTTTAGTTGTAATTTTTACCTGAGCAAGGGGTTTTCCATAAGGTACTTTTAAATGTGCTAATAAGAGAATGAGCCAGATAAAGGGAAAGAAGGAATTGATTTTCTGCTCAGTATTTCCCAGGAAGCCAGAAACTGAGCTCTTCATTTTGGCACGTTAGTAATGAGCTGTATTGTGAAAGTGGAAACCATATTGGATGGGTTGCTTATACCTGTCTCTAATTCCTCTCTATGTGTCTGTTAGTCATGAAGGGGTCCCTCAATGAGGTTTAATAATGAACCTTCCAATTCTCAGTAAAACAAAGTTGTTTGTACATTACTTTTTTTTATTACAACACACACAAGAGATAAGACTTAAAGATTGTTAGTAAGAGTGGTTCCTACTACAATGGTTTCTCACTTGTCCAAAGGTGTCTGGTGGTTATGTGTAATGAATGCTGTGTCGGAATTAGTCTTGGTGATCCCAGAAGGTTCTCCCCCAACTTCCACTGAGTGAGAGTCCTTGCTCTGCTGAGTACTAGCTCTAGTCATCAGAGTCTGCATATCACTGATCTTGGCTATGAATAAAACTGAACATTAAGTCCTTTGAGACTGTTTTAAAAATCCAGAAATATTAAATGATTTGCTTTTACTTTGTGTTAGTAACTTAGAGTTTTCATATTTTTCTCCTTGATTGAAGCATTTGCCCTATTTTTAGTCACAAGTGCTTACTTCAGATACAGTTTTAGCAGTAAGTGGCAGTGGACTATCCCCTGCAAAGAAATCATTTTTAAGACTGAAGAGTTAGCTTACTGGAAAAGTATGAGGATATAGCCATAAAAATGGGAACCAGTCCAGCAAAAATGAGTGACTGCTGCAAATTAAACAGACTATGCAAAACCAAAAGTATAAATAGTTAAATCAATGATGAGAGAGAATCACTGATTGGCTGTCTCCCTCACACCCCTCACTGGGGATCCAACCCATAACCTGGGCATATGCCCTTCAGACCACAGGCCACAGGCCAAAGCTCTATCCACTGAGCAAAACCAGCTAGGGCTCAAAAATATATTTAAAGGTTTACTGAAACAATAAATTACATAACAGCAGTTAGCATAGTTGGTGGTACTTAGAAATACCCTTCTGGGCCACTTGGCGTGGCTCAGTGGTTGAGTTTCAACCTATAAACCAGGAGGTCACGGTTGGATTCCCTGTCAGGGCCAATGCCCTGGTTGCAGGCTTGATTCCTAGTGTGGGACCTGCAGGAGGCAGCCAATGATTCTCATTGACGTTTCTATCTCTCCCTCTCCCTTCTGCTCTGAAATCAATAAAAATATATTTTAAAATAAAGAAATACACTTCTGTACATTATAGCATTTATCTTATTCATAAGAAAAGCTTGATGGGCAGTGAAATGTTAATTTATTCTTTTATACTGTGGCATTGACCTTTGAATATACCGCGTTCTGGCAGAATATTTTTAAAAGATACATGATAGATAAAATGCCTTGATCTTAAATGTGGTTTTTATTTAAAATTTTATATGTTAAAATCTGATGTGCATTACATTCAGTCTTTTCAGGAAAGTACTTTTTTGCCATTCTTCCCTTAAAATGTTTAAACAAGATATACTATTTTTCTTATATTGGAACTGAAAATATGAGTCATTTTTCACTTAAAATAATGCATTTCAAAGCAGTCAGCAAGAAGTCTTTGGTTTTTTTTAAATCATGTCATTTTTAGCCCTCGCTAGTGTGGCTTAGTTGGTTGGAGCATCATCCCATGCACCAAAGGGTCTCAGGTTTGATTCCCAGTCAGGGCACATACCTGACTGGTAACAAACAAACCCCCTGGGTTTCAGGTTCAATCCCTGGCCCTGGTTGGAATCAAGGGAGGCAGCCGATATTTCCCTCTCACATTTGTGTTCTCTCTCTCTCTCTCTCTCTCTCTCTCTCTCTCTCTCCCCGTCTCCGTCTCCGTCTCCGTCTCCATCCCTCCTTTCCTTTCTCCTTCCCCTCTCCTCTCTAAAAAATCATTGAATGTGTCCTTGGGTGAGGTTTGCGTAAATCTAAAATAATAAAAGCATAATATGCTAATTAGACCAGACGTCCTTCTGGACATCCCTCTGGACAACCTTCCAGATGAAGCCCGGGCCAGAGGGAAGCTGGTGCTGGCAGCCAGGGGAAGGAAGGTCTACTCTTGCATGAATTTCGTGCATAGGCCTCTAGTAAATAAACAAACAAACAAAATAATCATGCCATTCTTAGTTTTGGCTTATTATTTGAATATGGTAGTTCAATTTTCTGACCTAGGAACTCTAAATGTGTTAGTGGTTTCATCTGAAGATGGAATGTTTCATCCTTACTCTCCTCTGATATCTATTGATTTAGATTAGGATGACTTTTCTGTCCTCTATGAAAAAGCATATGTAGTTATTCTTAGGCTTGGTTTCCTACTTGATTATTTACTTAAATAAAACATGTTACTAAGCACTGTAAATTTTTAAATTGTCATTTTTATCTTTAGGCTTCCTGGGGATTCACGAACAAGAATAGGATTTGTGACCTTTGATAGCACTATTCATTTCTACAATTTACAAGAAGGATTATCACAACCTCAGATGTTGATTGTGTCTGATATAGATGGTAAGCAGTGAGTAAAATAAAAGTATTTTTAATTACTAAGTTTGGAGTTGATGCTACTTTATTTGACAGTACATCTTATAATGCTGTAAGAATAATTTGGTGCACTTAGATATTTGTTTAAAAATTATTATTTCCTGGAAAATACTTGATTCTAAGGTTTTTACACCTGTATATATGTACTTTTGCATGCATGAACACATGTGTATAATACATACAGAGAATAAAGCAATACTATAGTATCCATTATATGGGTGGCCTGAGGAAAACTAAGATTTTTTTATATTACTATGTCCTTTTGACTTAATTTATCTGTTGATTAAAATATGTTTTCCCTATAGATGTTTTTCTACCTACTCCAGATAGCTTACTTGTGAACCTACATGAAAGTAAAGAGGTGAGATTGATTTTTTTCCTTAGAGTATTAAAATGTTTCTGTTATTTCAACTATTCACTGAAATGTTTACCATTTCCTTGGTCTGTTAACATTTTAATAGACAATGTGGTAGCATATTCATTGACTCCTCAATTTCCGGTTCCCCCAAATGTGGTGGCATATACTGTCTCTGGGGTGTTTTAAAGAATATTGCCTTGCCTTCTGAGTAATTCAACTTTTAATCTTTGTTTTCCCAGCTGATAAAAGACTTATTGAATGCATTACCAAATATGTTCACCAATACAAGAGAAACACACAGTGCCCTTGGTCCTGCGCTTCAGGCTGCCTTTAAATTAATGTCTCCAACAGGTGGCCGTGTGTCTGTATTTCAGACACAGTTACCTTCCTTGGGTGCAGGACTTCTACAGTCCAGAGAGGATCCTAACCAGAGATCAAGCACAAAGGTATTTTATATTTCATTTCTCTGTCATATTCAGGATGTTGTTTTCTGCTTCTAGAGACTGTAATTATTTGTTCATTCTACTTTCCCACTTCACCAACAGTTTAAAAGGAAATCGTAAGAGAGTTAACTTGAATTATTTTGTTTTTGTGTTGCAGTATGTTCTTTTTATTATTTGTTTCCAAGTCACAGAAATTTAGGAATAATTAGCTCTAACCTTTTCATTTTATAGATAAGGAAACAGATTAAACTATATATATTGCCAAAGGTTAAATAACCATTTAATGGTAAAAATGTGACTTAATATTTGGATTCCAGTGTTCTTTTCTGTTACACAATAATATACTTATTAAATCTGAGATATTATCATTTAACATGCTCATGCTAATAAACATTTTAATTATGATGGTAATACAAATTATTGTATAAAACTTATACAATAATTTGTGCCACATAAGTGCTTTATAAATGTTAGCAATTATTATTGTTACTAGAGGCCTCGTGCACAAAATTTGTGCACAGGGGTGGGGGGGTCCCTCAGCCCGTCCTGTGCCCTCTCACAATCCGGGACCTCTCGGGGGATATCAGGCCTAAACCAACAGTCTGATGTCCCTCTTGCAATCCAGGACACTGCATGCACCATGACCATACTTTTCATACTGGTGAAAGGCATCTTGCTGTTATATGGGCAGCTACATTTTTTGCCCTGATTATAAAAAGCAGTACGTAACATGATCCTTCTGAGGCAGTAGTACTATTTTCCCCATCTTATGGGTGGAAAAACTGAAGCAGAGAGAAGTTAAGTAATAGGCTTTGTCACACAGTTATAAGTGTCAGAATCAGAGCTGACCACAAAATGGACAAGCCAGAGCCCATGCATGTCATCACTGCATCATTCTGTTTTTTTTTCAGTGTTAGAGGAGCCTTGCCAGGTTTTAATTTTTAAATCTAAGAGACTGTTCCCAATATATAGGGTAGGGTCCCTAGGTGTGGCCAGTGATCAGGGCCATCTGTGGGGCGACCAGCAGGTGGGGCATTCAGGTGGGGTCCCCACTGGCACCTGCCTTGGCTGGAGGCCTGGCGCCACCCGCTCGCTAGCCCCGCTCCCCATTCCGTCGCCAGTCACCTCCCTCTGCCCCCTCGTGGTCACTGCGCGTCGTAGTGACTGGTCATTCCGCCGTTCGGTTGTTTTGCATATTAGGGTTTTATTATATAGGACTAGTAGCCTTGCACACAAATCCATGCGCCAGTAGGTCTGCCGCCCTCCTGTAGCTCTCTGCCTTCTGTCCCACCCTCTTGTAGCTCTCTGCCCACTGCCCCACCCTCCTCTAGCTTCCCCCCCCCCCCCCCCCCCCCCCGCCATAGCTTGTTGCCCTGCCCTCTCCTGTAGCTCTCCACCTCCCGCTTGCCTGTGGTCCTGTCCCATCCTGTAGCTCTCTGTCGCCCACTTGTAGCCAGTAGGTCACTTCCACCCTCTTGTAGCTCCCCCGCCCCCTCGGCCCTCCCCCTCTCATAGCTTGCTGCCCTGCCCCCTCCTGTAGCTCTTCACAGCCCGCTTGCACCTCGCTGGCCCACCCTCCTGCTGATCTGTGATCAGGGTGTAATGGCTAATTAGCATGTTCCTCTCTTATTTTATAGGATTATTATAAAAAATCTGTGCCAACTGCCTAGACACTTTATTTTTAATTTTTATTTTTTTACATTAATAAGATCATTCACTATGATCAAGTGGGATTTATTCCAGAGTGCAAGGTTGGTACAATATCCACAAATCAATAAATATGATACAGCACGTAAAAAAATTGAAGAATAAAAACCACATGATCATATCAATATATGCAGAAAAAGCTTTTTTTTTTATTGTTTAAAATATTACAACGAGTAGTACATTTGTCTCCTTTTTTTCCTCCCCTTGACCTTCTCCCAGCCTCTCCCCCCAGTGTCTTGTGTCAATTGGTTATGCTTATATGTGTGCATACAAGTTCTTTGGTTGATCTCTTACCCCCCCCAACCCTCCCCAGCCTTCCTAAAATCTGTGCCAACTGCCTAGACACTTTATTTTTTTTAAATATATTTTATTGATTTTAGAGAGGATGGGAGGGAGAGAGAGAGAGATAGAAACATCAATGATGAGATTCATTGGCTGCCTCCTGCACGCCCCCTACTGGGGATCAAGCCACAACTCAGGCATGTGCCCCTGGCCGGAATCAAACCTGCAACCCTTCAGTCCGAAGGCTGACACGCTATCCACTGAGCCAAACCAGCTAGGGCTGCCTAGACACTTTAAAAAAAACTATTTGCTGGTGGGCAGGGTTGGGGGTGGGTGGGTGGAGATACCTCTTCCTTAATATAAGAGAGATATAGAAACGGTGGCAGCCCAGTGCATGACATTCATGCACTCGGTGTGTGGGGTCTCTCAGCCCGGCCTGCACCCTTTTGCAGTCTGGGAGCCCTCAGGGGATGTCCGACTGATGCAGGGAGTGGGCCTAAGCCGCCGTTGGACATCCTTAGCGCTGCTGTGGAGACGGCCGCTGTGCTTGCCAGCAGTCAGCCCAGCTTGTGGCTGAGTGGTGTTCGAACTGACCACCAGGGGGGCAGTTCCTGCATTGAGCGTCTTCCCCCTGGTGGTCAGTGCACATGATAGTGACCGGTCATTCTGCTGTTCAGTCAATTTGCATTACCCTTTTATTATGTAGGATATGCACAATACAAGGCTTCAAGTTCTTACTTTGTGACTTGTTGACTTAGGTTGTACAACATCTTGGCCCTGCAACTGATTTTTATAAGAAGCTGGCTTTAGATTGCTCAGGGCAGCAGACTGCAGTGGATCTGTTCCTTTTAAGTTCACAGTACTCGGATCTTTCTTCTCTAGGTAAGGGGACATTGTGTTTATCTGTTTACGTACAGTTTTAGCATATAAATTAAATCTAAACTCTTTAGTAAGCATTCTTAATACTTTGGAGAGAAAGACGTGAATTACATAGATGATATCTCTGAAAATTAACAGTAAATTTTAAAGCGCTATACCAGTATAAAAATGCTATTGATATTTTATTTTTAAAATATAATTTCTTTGTGTTATTCTGCTCAACAATAAACCTTATATTTTATAAATGTTTGTGTTTTCTCAGATTTATATATTACCTTTATTTTGACAGTTTTTGTTTTCTCATTATGACTTAGATTTCTTCATAATATAGAATTTATACTCCTATTAGACAAATATAAAATACTTTTTAAATTTCTCTTTAAAGCTTGCATGTCCAAGTATTCAGCAGGCTGCATCTATTATTACCCATCTTTCCATTCTACTCACAATCCTTCACAAGCAGAAAAGTTACAAAAAGAACTAAAACGTTATCTCACAAGGAAAATTGGATTTGAAGCTGTTATGAGAATAAGGTGTACCAAAGGTATGTTATAAAAACTCTATAATTAAATTAGCATTCATATATTGAGTATCTGTGACTATAATTTATAATGGTTGTTCAATATAAAAGACTTTATGCTTGATCTTAACCTGATATATAATAACCATTCCCCAATTTTACAGTAATTTGAATAAGTGGGCAAAAATCATGTTTTGCTTTATTAGGAAGAACCTAAGAGAAAGCCCATATTGGAGGTGATTTTAGAAAGAGAATTGGAGGAATAGGGAAGATCTTAAGTGAAAATGGTAAAATTAATAATCTTTGCCCTCGTCATCATTCAAATAGTCTTCAATTTACATTACCTTGATTTTATGTGAATGTTTGCAGGAGGAATTCTGATCACTTATTTTAATTCTTAAATGAGTTTTACAGTAACCCCCATTTTAAAAATGTTTTACATTAGATCTTTTGTGGAACCTACATTGGTTCTTTTGAATTGGTATTTTAGAACCTTTACCAACACACTCCAATCCTATCCCCCAGTTATCCTTTTCATTCAAAATCAGAGACATTTTTTTACTTTGTAAAGTAGCTGTAGCCTGAGCTATACTACTATTGCTTCATCTTTTATAACAACTTTTCTCTTCTCTAGGTCTTTCAATGCACACTTTTCATGGAAACTTCTTTGTGCGTTCCACTGATTTGTTGTCCCTCGCCAACATCAATCCTGATGCTGGATTTGCAGTACAGCTGTCAATTGAAGAAAGTTTGACAGACACTTCCTTAGTATGCTTTCAAACAGCACTGTTATATACATCAAGCAAAGGTAACATTAGGAGCCCTAACTGGTTTGGCTCAGTAGATAGAGCATCAGCCTGTGGACTGAAAGGTCCAGAGTTCAATTCTGGTCAAGGGCATGTACCTTGGTTGTGGGCACATCCCCAGTGGGAGGTGTGCAGGAGGCAGCTGATCAATATTTCTGCCTCTCTGGCCCTCTCCCTTCTTCTCTGTAAAAAATCAATAAAATATATATATTTTTTAGAAAGGTAACATTAGGAGAAATGAAATATAACTTGTAGCAATAATTCTCCTCTCACATGGTGGTGAGAATGGGGAGAAAGAATGAACATACAGTGGAAAGTGATGGGATTTGCATCAGCTAGTCAAACATATGTTCTGTGTGTTTCTTTTTTAAACTCTTTTTTAAATCTTTAAATGATATCTTTTTTGACTTGCATTCCCAGGATCATATGTATCTGGTAAACCATGCTATTTATTATGTTGGATATAATTTAGAATGAATGATCTATATATATAAAAGTCTAATAAGCAATCGTTCAACCAGTAGCTATGACGTGCACTGACCACCAGGGGGCAGATACTCAACACACAGGCTTGGAAACATGGAACAGACTGATGAATCTCAGAGGAAAGAAGGGAAGGGAGACAGGAAGAGATTAACCAAAGATTTTATATGCATAGTAGAGGCCAGATTGCACGGATTCATGCACTAGTGGGGTCCCTCAGCCTGTCCTGCGGGAATCAGGACAAAACCAGCAGTCCAACATCCCCTGAGGGGTCCCGGATTGCGAGAGGGCGCAGGCCAGGCCAAGGGCTCCCACCAGTGCACGAATCCATGCATTGGGCCTCTAGTATTAAAATAAAAGCCAAACCATAGTATGTGTTCATAGTATATCTTCAGATTTAGAGAGTGTTTAATTTTCTTTAAAACACATTCACTGTGAAACTTAGTTTTTACATTTCAATATCCTGTTGAAGATTTAATGGCTCAAAACAATAACTTGAGTAATTTTTTAACTGGTTCTCTTTGTTTCTTTCTTTTTTTAACATATTTTACAATGACATTTGTTCATCACTTTGTTTAGGTGAGCGGAGAATTAGAGTGCATACACTTTGTTTGCCAGTGGTAAGTTCACTAGCAGATGTATATGCAGGAGTGGATGTACAAGCTGCCATCTGCCTTCTGGCAAACATGGGTGAGTAAAACAGTGAGGGAACAGGTGAAATGCATTTTTCTATTCTAAAAACTGAAGTTTAGGCATTTTTTTTACCCTAGAAACCCCTTATTTTAAAAGTGTATGTTTTCTGTTTTCATGTACAGCAGCATGAATTGGATGGTTCTTATATTTCTTATTAATTCTTTGGTTTAAAAATCTTTTGAGGATTCATAATCACTAAAAGTTAGTGACAACCAAAATTTCCTTCAGCTAATGAATATATGAACAAACTGTGATACATTCATACAGTGGAATAACATCCTATCTAATAAAGAGAGAACATGCTAATTGATGCTCACACCATTGTAAAGATGGCAGTGCCCACAGCCAATAAAGAGGGAATATGCTAATTGACTGCCACACTCCCAAAGATGGTGGCGCCCACAGCCACAAGATGGCAGCACTCAGTCCCCTCAAGCCCCCAGCCGCCCAGGGCTACCCAAGGCTCAGGTAACCAGGGCCGGCAGAGGCTTGCGCTGCCGACAGTGGCAGCAGCAGAAGTGTGATGGGGCATCTCCTTCCCCTGGTTGCCGGGTCACCTCCCGCCCCTGAGGGCTCCCGGACTGTGAGAGGGGGCAGGCCAGGCTGAGGGACCCCCCCTCCAGTGCATGAATTTTCATGCACTGGGCCTCTAGTTCAGTAATAAAGAAGAAAGAACTATTGATACATGAACAGAATGAATGACTCTCATAGACATTATGCTAAGTAAAAGAATCTAGTCTCAAAACGCTACCTGCAGCCCTAGCCTGTCTGGCTCAGTGAATAGAGCGTCAGCCTGTGGACTGAAGGGTCTCCGGTTCAATTCCAGTGAAGGGCACGTACCTCGGTTTCAGGCTTCCAGCCCTGGTTGGGGTCATGCGGGAGGCAACCAATTGATGTGTCTCTCTCACATCGGTATTTCTCTCTCCCTTCCACTCTTTCTTAAAAAAAACAACAACAAAAAAACAACCACTACCTAATGTGATTCCATTTATATAACTTTATATAGCAAAGAGAAAATCGTAGGAATGAAGAAGAGATCATCCCCATGATTTTCAGGGTTGGGGGCAGGGAAGCATTTTACTACAACAAGATACTCTGGGGGTGATGGTGGCACTGTTGTGTATCTTGATTGTGGTAATGATTGCATGGTTATGCGTTTGATAAAACCACCATTGAGCTATACTGGAAAAAGTACATTTTACTGTATATAAGTTTTTAAAATCCTTTAGGGAATTAATATAACACTTAATGTTTTGTTTGTAATGAATTTATCTTTTAGATGAACTTAGATATAAAATGAGCCTGATTATTGCCCATGAATTTTACTTTTAATAATTGGGCATATGTGTAGGTTTTCTCTATTTTAATAAAATATGTACTTGGGATTTCACGCTAACATCTGGCTTTTCAGTGTCTGCATAATGACCTGTGTTCAATTTGTCCTCTTTTTTGTTGACCTGGGAATGCTTTGGCAGAGATTTCAGAGGATCACCAGGGATAACTCAGATTGCAGAACTTACCATTGTTTGTTTTCAGTTCTTTCTTTTTTATTGGAACTTACATTGTTTGGCCAGAAAAAAACACAAAACTTTATACATGTGACTTCTATTTAAGTAATGAAAATATCCCCAGAGCTTTCTTCAAGTAGATGAATGATACATGTTTTCCAGTACCAGTAGAGGCTACCTATTTTTAAACTTAAAGCTATTAAAACAAAAAGGTTTAAAACAATCTAGATTTGTTCTGATTATCAGATTTAGTTCAGAAAAATGGTGTAATGAGCAAAGTCACCCCAATAAATTTAATTAAAACAATTTTTTATCTCTTTTAACATTCATTGAAATCCATTGGTTAATTACCTTTTTGTTTTGTTTGCTTTCTAGCTGTGGATCGATCCATTTCAACAAGTCTCTCAGATGCAAGAGATGCCTTAGTGAATGCTGTGGTGGATTCATTGTCTGCATACAGCTCAACTGTCTCAAATTTACAGCACTCTGTGTTGATCGCACCCAGCTCCCTCAAGTTGTTTCCTCTCTATGTTTTGGCCCTTCTCAAACAGGTAGCTCTCTATACAATATTACATTTAATAAAGCCTTTAAAAATTCTCAATACATATCCAACGTGGATATCCCCGGGAGGTCACTCTCCCCGGGGCTCTGTCCAGGTGGGGAGCATAGGGCTCTGTCCAGTGATGTACAGTCCCTTTCCACAACGTTGGAGAGAAAGCCGGGCCTTGAGTCTGCGCCTACATATTCCTACAGCTTCTCAGAGTCTTGTGGACAATGACTGAGGAGACAAACCATGAAGGAAACATCTAAAAAAAAATAAAATTCTCCTCTTTGTAATACTCTAAGCAATAAAACAATTTTAAAAAAATAATAAAAAATAAATAAAATTCTCGATACATAAGTGAAGAAATGAAATCTAGGTTTTTGGGTTTTAAAAAAATATTGAATTAGAGGATTATGTAGTTTACCATTGGAAAAGTTTAGAAGAACAGGAAAAGATCACCGGAAAGTCGAGGTATATAGATACATGATGACTGTTGTGAGACCCTATGCCCTTACTCTTCAATATGTGGGAGCAGCCTCCATAATGGTGTGCTTATAGTGTACTCTGTGTGTGCTTCTGGACAGAGACTCGGGGAAAGATTAATACTCATTGAACATCTTTCCATGTCTCAGGCAACATAATAGATGTTAGATACATATCCTCTTAACTTACAGCAACTGAGAGAGGTATCATTTTTCCTGCTTTGTTGATGATGATAATATAGCTTTGAGAAGCTAAGTAACTTGCTCACATACCTTTCTATTAAATGTCAGAGCTGAAAATAGAATCTATGTTTGTCTGATTTGAAGGCCATGCTTTTTCCATGATGATGGTATATGTTTGTTTGTTTGTTTATTGCATATATTTGTTTTAATATTTGTCTATTATATTTACGTTTTATTTGAAATTTTTGTCTTTTTTTATTTTTAATGTAGAAAGCATTTAGAACTGGTACAAGCACACGCCTGGATGATCGTGTATATGCCATGTGTCAAATAAAGTGTCAGCCACTTGTTCACCTAATGAAAATGATTCATCCCAACTTATACAGGATAGACAGATTGATAGATGAGGTATGATTTCTTTTAGTAAATTTGAAGTTTTTAAATTTAAATGTTTTTGAATATCTTGATTCCATTGGTAAGATAGCAATGCCTTTATTAACAATTTTTAAATCCATTTTTTCCTTCTGGTATTAATGCATTAATTAAGGACACTATGGATTTGATTGGACAATAGTACTATCTGGTATTATCTGTGGTTGTAGAATTTTCAAAAATAGTTTCATGTGGGAAGTAATTTCTTTTTGTGGGATTGCTTATAATATTTATTATAAAGCCAAGTTGTAGACTAGACATTTCTGTATATATTTTATAGACATTGACTGTTTCTGATATGATCAGAGTGCAATTTTTATTATATTATAAATTGGATCTGGTATCCATCTGTGTTTTTAATATGCAAATATGTAGTGTGTGTTTTCTTCCTTGTATTCAAACTCTTTAGAATCTTCTCTGTATTATGTTTTTAGAGTAATATAAAAAGGTAACTCTTGCTTTGCAGCAGATTTAATAGTCATACATTTAATAAATCCTGATCCCCAAATGGAAGGAAATGGACAGATTGTTTTATGTATCTGTGTTTCTCTCTTTTTAATTTGAATATATCTGAGTGTCTTGATTCTACAGCCAAGGTAATGTTGTAGTATCAGTAATTTTTTGCATCCTACAAAATCCTCAGGTGTTATTTTCCATATTTTCATAAAGAGTTGGTGGCCATTAGCTTCCAAACTGCTATAGCAATGTCAGCTCATTCACAGTCCATCTGTTTTTGTTTCAGGGTGCAATACATGTTAATGACAGGGTCGTACCTCAGCCACCTCTTCAAAAATTGTCTGCAGAGAAGCTGACAAGAGAAGGTGCTTTCCTTATGGACTGTGGCTGTGTAAGCATCCTCTCCTGACAAAGCCTAACACTGTTCCAACAAAAGGAGGAACACAGGGCCCAGATTAGTCAGTGGAAGGTGGATTAGGAGCTAAGAGGCAGTACATTGGTAACTGGCACAAGAGGTCAATACATGTTAGACTTTTCTAGTTGGGTATTATTTTATTATAGATTAATAAATGTTATTATCATGGATTATTTGCTGTCCTAGAATATGTATATTTGATACAGAGCAAAGTTCCTGTTTTCAAGGATTTTATCATTAGAATCATAAAATTCAAAGGGACCTCAAATTTGTCTAGTACAATTTATATCCGTTGTTAGAAATGCCATTAATGATTAGGAGTTCAGGAGAAGTCACTGGTCAGAGTAGTGGTGAAGGGTGTTAGAATGGTCACATTGGCTTCATAAATGATACCTTATGAGCAGGAAAAGGATTCCAATAGCCATGGAGGGAGAGCACATTAGTGAAAATAATAGAGACAGTCATTGAAATAGTGGAGAGGAAATACTGTGAGCCAGTTATCCTGGTGAAAACATTGCATTCATATTGGGGGAAGGGAGAAGGTGAGACATATTTTATGGGAAACTTTGAAGTTTAAGCAAAGAAGATACGAAACACTCTTAACGATTCCTGGGTGTAGATTCTAAATGTACAATTCTATTTCCTGTTTACTTTACGTTTCTTTATTTGCAATAGTATATTTTACCTCTTTTATTCTTGATAATTTTCAGAAAATAAACTAATGTGTTTCTGATTAAGAAATTTTAATATCTGGTTTTTTGTTTCTAGGTTTTTTACATTTGGGTTGGAAAAAGCTGTGACAACAACTTCATAGAGGATGTGCTCGGGTGTCCTAATTTTGCATCAATACCACAGAAAATGGTCAGTGGGTTTTTATACAGCATTAACTTTGCATGTGCTTGTTTGTTTGAAATGTTTTTTATTGAGATAAAATACACATAAGATTCACAGTTTTTAACCATTTAAAGTGTACAATTCATTAGTTTTTAGTATATTCATAAGGTTGTACAGCTATCCCCCGGATCTAATTTCAGAGTCCCAAAAAGAAACTCATATCTCCCAATTCTCCCCTCCTCCTTTCCCAGCAACCACTAATTTCCTTTCTATATCTGTGCATTTGCCTGTTCTGGGCATTTCATATAAATGGAATCATACATGTGGCCTTTTGTGTTTGGCTTCTTTCATTTCTCACAATGTTTTCAAGGTTCATCCATGTTGTAGCATATATCAGTATTTCATTCTTCTAGGTGACTAAGTAATAATCCATTGTTTGCTTACACCACATTTTGTATATCTAACCATTCATTCATGGGCATCTGGGATGTTGCCACTTTGGGGCTATTGTGAATAGTGCTACCATGAACATTTGTGTACAAGTGTTTCTGTAAACATGTTTTCAGTTCTCTTGAGTATATAACCTAGGGTTAGAATTTCTGGGTCATACGGTAAACTCTGTGTTTACTTCTTAAGGAACTGACACACAGTTTTATATCTGATATAAATTATTTTGCTGATAACATTTTTCATTTGGCCTTTATTGTGTGTGTGTTAACCAATACCAAAGAAATATGATTATGAAATCAGTTCTCTACATTTAATTTATGGAAAAGGTCTACCTTGCCCCTACCTTGGTTGGAGCATCATTCTGTACACCAAAAGGTTGTGGGTTCGATTTCTGGTCAGGGCACATACCTAGGTTGCAGGTTGGATCCCTGGTTAGGAAGCATACAAAAGGCGAACAATTAATGTTTCACTCTCCCCGCCCCCGCTTCCTATCTCTGAACATATCCTCAGGTGAAGATGTAAAAAAAAAAAAAAAGGTCTACCTTATTCTTTGATACTGTAAATATGTCATTGCTCCTAAAATTAATATAATGTCAGTGTAATTTTTATCACTTTCTGCTGTCGTTTGATTGACTGAACAAATGAGAATAAGGAAATGTTTTTAAAAAGAATAACAGTGAAGGGGGAAAGCATGAAAAATAAATCCTACTAAATAAAATAGTAAACGTTATTTTAAAACTAGATATTTAAGCACTATGATAGTAGCATAGTAAACAGAACAGAATTCAGAAATGGATCTAATTCCTGAAAAATAGAATGTAGTAAAGGTTGATTAAGGAAATAAAATAACAGCATAGCATTTCTTTTATTTACCAGATTGGCAAAGATTTTTAAGTTTAATAATAGGCAGTAGTGCAGGGGGTATAGGTCAACAGGCCTATCAAAAACTCTAGATTGTAGTGTATATTTTATGTATTTTGGGAGAGTATTTGGCAATATCTGTTAAAATTAAAATCACATAGTTTATGATACAGAAAATTTTTCTACTCCAAAGAATATTTCCCATAGATTTATTCATAAAAGTATGTTTTTGTACACACATGCTTGTGGCATTAAATACAAATATCTGGGGAAATGCATATTAAAACAGAAATGTTTTCTGTTCTTTTACTTTTTAAATGTTGACATAAAATACAAATATAGCTAACCCAAACTTTTCTATTTCAATCTTTTACATACTATATACTTTGAATTATTTAGTGCATTAGTAAGTTAGCTTTGGGGAAAAAATTCATATATACAAAAGAATAAACTTTTTAGGTCTTAACATACACGTAAAATGTCAGTATCATACTTATTATTAAACACTAGAGGCCTGGTGCACGAAATTCGTGTGCCCTTTCGCAGTTCAGGACAGTCAGACATGCCGGCAGTCAGACATCCTTAGCGCTGCTGGGGAGGTGGGAGTGGCTTCCACCACCCCAGCTGTGCTTGCCAGCCTTGAACCCAGCTTCTGACTGAGTGGCACTCCCCCTGTGGGAGCGCACTGACCACCAGGGGGCAGCTCCTGTGTTGAGTGTCTGCCCCCTGGTGGTCAGTGCGTGTCATAGCAACCAGTCATTCCGCTGTTCAGTCGATTTGCACATTAACTTTTTATTATATAGAATGTTTTATTGACTTATCCAGAAATATATAAACAAACTTGCCAACAATTTAAAGTTCATTTGTTTGGTTGCTCCTGGTGGGGCTGGGTATGAAGTGCTGGCAGTTGATTGGTGGTAGTGGGAATCATAATTTAGTTCTAATAGTACTGAAGTCTATGAGAAAGGAAGTAATTTCCTAATCATATTTCTGTTACCAGACACATCTTCCAGAGCTAGATACACTTTCATCAGAAAGAACCAGATCCTTTATAACTTGGCTTAGAGACAGCAGACCATTAAGCCCAGTTCTTCACGTGGTAAAGTAAGTACTTCTATAACTTAACTATAAAATTGTCCTGTCCTGTGCAATTTATGTAAAATTGCTTGTGTTCACAGCAAATTTAAAATATTATCAAACTATAATATAGTGGTAGAATGTTGTTATTTGAATACTATCCTTTATGTTTCATTTTCCTTAAGTCCCCATGTATAATTGATTTTCAAATGTGTAATTAATATTGTTAATAATACGGATTTTTAGGTTAATACCCTTTTCTCTTTTTCAGAGATGAGAGTCCTGCCAAAACAGAGTTTTTCCAACATTTGATTGAAGACCGGACAGAAGCTGCATTCTCTTACTATGAATTTTTGCTTCACATTCAGCAACAGATTTGTAAGTGAAGTGGAATAAAATGGAATCAGAAGAAAAATTAGATAAAGCCTAATCTGCCAGAGAAGCCCATTGGAAATTTGAAATGAAGGCATTTGTTGTTACAAGGCACAATGCATAGCATAGCACCCTGTCTGAGGCAAAAGGTAAAGAGGAAGAAAGAATTTGGCAGATTCTCTCAGCCTGAATTAATGGTAATGATGATACTGTTTCACCGGGTATATTTTGAGTTGGTTTCCACACATTTCCACTAGTGCAGCAGTTCAGTGCTCTGTTCATTGCAAGCCAGCACATTCATTTAGCTAATGTGGATGATAGGTCATAATGTAAAATTAGGTAACTCTTTTTTTGTAGTTAATATGACATTTCTGGACTGGAACTCTGATAAGAAATGCCAAAAGGCAGTGGGCACCATGTTATTTATATGAATTTTTAACAAGGAATGATTCGTATTCATTAAATGAATTCAATATTTTCCCTGTAAAAACAATAGAGTTTCAGTACATGAACTATAGGAAAAATATATACATAATGTACATAAATGTTACATTTGTAAAGAAAGTGTAAAAATGTAACTACAGAATATGAATTGCTACAACTGTGCTGCATTGTTGGATGACAACTCTTTGTCGCAGTTAGAGTATGAGGTTGACTGATGCGTATTATGAATTGAGTCCACAGAAGAAACACAAACTCTTTGTAATTCTGTTAAATCTTTTATGTGGATTTATTTATGATCAGCCTACTAATTAAAAATATTTTGCTTGACAATGTGGTTTGGTGGTTTTTTTTGTGTGTGAGGGGAGGGAAGTGGATGGGTTTTTAGGTGTTTTGTTTTGTTTTTACATATAGGATATACTGAATTTTCACTACTTGGGGGAAGTGGAATGATACTGAATCAGTAAGTTTTATTCATTTGTGCACCTTACAAAGTACTTTGTTTAGGTTCTGAAAAGGAATGTTACTCTCAAAATACATATGGTTATTGATTAAGTATAATCTTAATTTGTCTTTCTCAATTAAATTAGAGGCACTTTTTTCTGCAAATTCTCATCAAGAAAATTTTCATAACGTGTGTATCCTATTTCATTGACTTTAAGATTACCATCTTGAATTTTAAGAATCTATGCTACTGAAAAAAATCATATGCTAATTGCTTACGTACTGTAAAAACTGTTAATGCTCCATATTATTTTGTGGGATGAAATTTTATTTTGTACACTTGAAAGTCCCATCAATGAACTTTGGAAGAAAAAAAAAATGCTGTTGGTGTGTGTGATGAATGATTTTTATGGTTTTTGTACTTAATGGATCTCTTTTCTTTGGATGAAAATAAAAGTACTATCTCCCATTCCCTCAGGCAACTGAGAGGTTAAATGACTCACCCTAAATGACATTACTAATTAGTGACAGAGCTAGGAGTAAAAGCCGAATGTTCTCCCCACTCACCGCCTACTGCCACCCCACTTCCACCTCCACCCAGAACTGTACTTGTTCCTATACCACTCTGCCTCTAGCAAGAGAGAATCTTACTGAACATGAGAAAAAACTATAGCATTTTAAGGGCAACTAAATATTGTAACTTTATAATGAAAAGTGTAATGTTTCTATTTTAAGAAAGACAAATCTTTTGTCTTTGGATACTTTGTCGTTCAGTAGCTATTTATAAGCACTTAAAACTTGTCAGATATTGTTTTAGGCATAAGACAGATAAAAATCCCACTTTCTCAGTGCTTACACTCTAGAGCGAGGGTGGTGAGGACTGGGGAAAACAGTACATTTAGTATGTCAAGTGTGATGAATGCTGTGAAGAAAAAGAAAGCTGGGTAGGGGAATCAACAATACTTTATTTTATAGTAACCAGAGAAGGTCCTCTGAAAAGCTGGCAGTTGAGCAGAGACTAAAACACGTGGATATCTGGAAAAGGAGCCATCCAAGTACAGGGATTTGTGGTAGGTGAATGTGCAAGGTTCCTCTGGCTGCTCTTATTTTCTCCGTGAAAAAGGCGGAGTTACCCCCTGAGAAATGGTCTCCTAGGAGAGGGAGACGTTGAACTGACTAGTGGCATGAATTACAGTTGTCAAGCAGCACTGAGGGCCTATCCTGGGATATGAGTCATGAACTTAAAAGTGAAGCCAGTTAGCATAGCTGTGCCTCTTGCCTCCAGCCACATTCAGCTGCTGAGTGCAGAGTTGGATGTAAGCAGGGTTGCTACAAAAAACTGAGGAGCAAGGGAATGACTCATTTAAGTGAAGGGGACATAAAATAAGTGATGGATAGAGAAAATGGGGTGGGCTTAATAGTTTAGAGGTCCTGTTGAGATAAAAAAAAAAAAAAAGCTCAGGAACTGGAGCTCAGGATATGGGATGCTGGAAATTGAGGTTTAGAGGAAATTTAGATACTGGTAATTATGAGATCTAGGGTATGTCTGGGAGTGGGTAGTTGAGGTGCTGTGAAAGATAACTGGAGGTGAGGAAGTCAGAACTTAGAATAAGGGTTTTAGCTGGGTCATTTCTTTGACCATTAAAATTGCCAAGAAAAATGGAGAGTAGCAGCACTGAGGGCCTATGGGGATGGGATATTATGTGCGCCAATGACATGAGCTCAGAACTAGAGGTAGGCAAGGAAAAAATAGTCTGGATGTCTACAAATGACCAGAGGGATGCCTGCCTGGGGTCTGATATCAAACACAGCCACCCTAGCCCAGTTGGCATGGCTCAGTGGTTGAGCGTCGACCTATGAACCAGGAGGTCACAGTTCGATTCCCAGTCAGGGCACATGCTTGATCCCCAATGTGGAGTATGCAGGAGGCAGCCAATCAATGATTCTCATCATTGATGTTTCTATCTCTCCCTTTCCCTTCCTCTCTGAAATCAATAAAAATATATTAAAAAGAAAACATTTATATATATACTGATATAAAACACAAAAACCAGCCACCCTTGAAAGGTTTGCAAGGGAGTTAGTGTCTGCAGAAGAGAGTTGTTTCAGAGTATGTGGAGACTGACTTTACCAGAAGGTGGGCATGATGAGATTAATCCTGACGGGTGATGGGTAATCAGTCTCTTTGCCACCCCATGGGACAAGTCTCCAGTCATTTGCTTTGTGAAGCAGAGTGACCAGAAGGGTCATGCTTACCAGGAGGTCTGTGAGCCTGCTTTCAATTATCTGAAATTATCATCAAAGTCCGTGGTTCTGTGTTCATTGTGGAAATGGGATGAACAGTTCCAGGTAGGAGGTTGACCAGAGGTACGTATTTTAAAAGAGTACCCCAGGTGCTCTTTGCCGCATCTACTGCAAGAATGAAGACCACTCTCAGCAGTTGGATGTGCACATCCCAGAAAACATGGACATCACTCTGAAGGGACGCACAGTTACTGTGAAAGGCCCCAGAGGCACCCTGTGTGGGGACTTCAACCACCTCAATGTAGAACTCAGTCTCCTTGGAAAGAAAAAAGAGGTTCTGGGTTGACAAATGCTGGGGAAATAGAAAGGAATTGGCCACGGTTCACACTATCTGGAGTCATGCACAGAACATGATCAAGGGTGTTACACTGGGCTTCCCTTACAAAGTGAAGTCAGTGTATGTTCATTTCCCTATCAACGTGGTTACAAGTATTCAGGAGAATGGTTTTCTTGTTGAATTCAGAAATGTCTTGGGTGAAAAATACATCCGCCGAGTTTGGATGAGGTCAGGAGTTGCTTGTTCAGTATCTCAAGCCCAGAAAGATGAGTTGATTCTTGAAGGAAACGACATTGAACTTGCATCAAATTCAGCTGCTTTGATTCAGCAAGCCACAACAGTTAAAAATAAGGATACTAGAAAATTTTTGGATGGTATCTGTGTTACTGAAAAAGGAACAGTTCAGCAGGCTGTTGAATCAGATCTAAGTTGTCCAGCTATAGAAACACCAAGGTGCCAATTGATTTGTCACACTTACTTATGACATTTAAAGATGCAATAAAGCCTTGTATTGATTTGGGGGAGGTGCCAATTGATTTGTCACACTTACTTATGACATTTAAAGATGCAATAAAGCCTTGTATTGATTTGGGGGAGAAAAGTATCCCAGGTGATGTGAAAACCTCCTAATATACATATGAGTCCTATTCAAAGTAACTTTTGAAAATATTAAAAATAGTTTAAAAGGCCAAAAAAAATGAAAACACTGCAGACATTATTTAGATGGAATCACTCATAACTGAAAGAAGACAGGCTACTAAAAACAATAGCAAGCTTTATGTGGCACGTGAAACAGACCTGAAAAATAAAACAGGTAGGTATTTTATAATTTACTCTTGTCCCTGAATTTAGACACAATCTGTTTCAACCAGAAAATTGGGTCTCTTCCTCCTCTCTGCCTTCTTACAGTGCCTATGAGAAGTGGCATTTCACATGAAACAAGTGGGCAGGAAGTATGTGTGTGTATGGCCTGAGTGGGTGGTAGCCGTGACTCCAGGCCACAAGAGGCTCTTAGTGCATTGCCTTCTGATGTGTCATAAGCTGATCCAAAAGTGAAAGCTTGGCTTGAGCTCAGCCTTGGGCTAGGCAAGGACCAAATAGTCTGGATGTCTGCAAATGAGGAGCAGAAGGATGCCTGCCTGGGGTCCGATCACACACAGCCACGTTTGAAAGGTTTGCAAGCGGGTAGTTTAGTCTACCTCCTGTTTTTTCTTTTACTCACTACCACATTCACAACAGTTCACACACCAGATATGTGGGGACTTGACCCACACCAAGCAATTCTCTGTGACACCAGCTGAGTGGCCTACAATTCAACTGGATTCTGACACTATCTGAGGATAGCATCTGATCCCACAGGCCAACAATCCCACACGACTGCTCCCACTTCAGGTGCCAGTTGCAAGAGCAGGTTTGTTGCCTGTGCTTCTGACCAACCGGCTCTAGATCAGGGGTTTCAAGGCCCCCAACTTCAGGTTTAATTAATTTACTAGAGTGTTGAATAAAGGGTACAGATGTACAGCCAGATGAAGAGAGGATGAGGTCTGGGAGGGTCCTGAGTACAGGAGCTTCTGTCCCCGTGGAGTTGGGTATGTCATCACCTGCTGTGGATGTGTTCACCAGCCTGGAAGCTCTGAACCCCATAGTTTTGGGATTTTATGGCGGCTTCTTCACATAGACATCAGTTATCAACTCCATTTTCTTTTTTTTTTTAATTTTTTTTTTATTGATTTCAGGGAGGAAGGGAGAGGAAGAGAGAGCTAGAAACATCAATGATGAGAGGGAATCATTGACTGGCTGCCTCCCGCACGCCCCCCACTGGGGACCAAGCCCGCAACCTAGGCATGTGCCCTTGACCGGAATCGAACCCGGGACCCCTCAGTCCGCAGGCCGACACTCTATCCACTAAGCCAAACCGGCCAGGGCATCAACTCCATTTTCATCCCCTCTCCCCTCTCTGGAGAATGGGGGCAGGTAGGACTGAAAAGTCCAAGCTTCCAATCATGGCTGAGTCTTCCTGGTGACCAGCCCCACCCAGGAGCTCACCCAGAGTTGCCTCATTAGAGCAAGAGATGTTCCTAGTGCTCTGATCACTTACTAGTAAGAAATTACAAGGGTTTTAGGAACTCTGTGCCAGGAACCGAAGGCAGAGACCTATATATGTATATCTTTTCTATTATCTTACAATTACTATATTAGTAATGTACAATTCTGTCGATTTTCACTTTGGGGGCCAAAAAGCATTACTAGTAACCCACTAAATGAGTTGTTAAGGATTGTAAAAATTTGTATTCACAAATGAAAATCAGTGTTAGCATTTACAAGGCTTATAATTCTGCTAAAACTCCCCTAAATGCATATACAGATATTACCTCATAGATGTTTGTCTGTCAGACAAAATCAGTACTATAGCATTTTCTTTTTTTTTTTTTTTTGTTTTTTTTTTTTAATTTTTTTTTTCTTTTTGCTAAAAGTATTACAAAGGGTATTACATAAGTGCCCTTTTTATCCTCCCCACCCTTCACAAACCCCTGCCCTCCCTTACCCCCCAGTGTCTTATGTCCATTAGTTATGCTTATATAGATGCATACAAGTCCTTCGGTTGATCTCTTACTCCCCTCCCTCCTGTCCCCCAACCCTCCCTGGCCTTCCCACTGCAGTTTGACAATCAGTTTGAGGCAGCTCTGCCTCTGTATCTATTATTGTTCAAAAGTTTGTAATGGTCTTTATTATCCATGAATGAGTGAGATCATGTGGTATTTTTCCTTCATTGACTGGCTTATTTCACTTAGCATAATATAGCATTTTCTTATGAGTGTATCATCACTGATTGGAGATGTTCTTGGTTTTTGCTGCTTTTTTCATATTATTTTAGCATTAGCTATTTAGATTGTAGATAATTTGATTATTGTACAATGATGCATATGTGCTTATATTTACACTTCAGTTGTCTAGTTTTCTTTAACTAGATTTTTAAATATATTTTGGTAGAAATAAAATGATTAGTCCAGCCAATGTGGCTCAGTGGTTGAGTGTCAACCTAGGAACCAAGAGGTCGATTCCCGGTCACAGCACATGCCCAGGTTGTGGACTCGGTCCCTGGTGGGGTCATGCAGGAGGCAGCCAATTGATGTTTCTATATCTCTAGCCCTCTCCCTTCCTCTCTCTCTAAAATCAACAAAAACATATTTTTAAAAATAATAAAATTATTATACTTTCATTGCTAAAACAGAATTACAGACCTCACTAGGGTTTTGGCGCACAGCCATATCCTCTTCTGCAAAAAACTTTTCTGTTTTTGAGAACAGCTCCTAGATTGCTACTGAACTGTCCACTACAAGCTACCAAGTGCCCTTATGATCTGAGCTGACCAGTGTGAACCGGACAGTAAAGTTGAGCATGCCCAGCAATGGTCTATCATTAAAGGAAATTAGCAGATAAGATACCAGGCTCAGCAGGTCCTGAGGTAAGTTGCATGAGCAGGTGACTCAGACCCATGGCAGCCAGCCCTGCTGCATTGCCAACTTCCCTCAATTCACACCTCTGTCCTGATGATTAGTCAACTCAGGAAGAAAAGCAGAACCTGCTTTTAAGACAAAATGCTGGTACCAACTACACTGCTATGGTATTAGTCTAGTGGCCAAGGGAAATCCTCTTTGTGGGTGAAGCCATACATTTGTCTAGATTATTAGATAGCCAAGAGATAACTACATTGTCTCTGTAGATCTATACAACTTCATTTTATCTTCAACTCAAAATAATTTAGAATTGATTCAACATTTAGTGAATGCTTATTATGTGCAAGGCAGCAGTGGGGGGCAGGGGGGGCACTAGGACAAAAAGCATCTGGCCTGCCCTGGCTGTTCTGGCTCAGTGAATAGAGTGTCGGCCCACAGACTGAAGGGTCCCGGGTTTGATTCCCATCAAGGGCACGTGCCTCCGTTGCACACTTGATCTCCAGGCCTGGTAGGGACACGTGCAGCTGGCAACCAATCAATGTGTCTGTATCACATCGATGTTTCTCTCTCTGTCTCTGCCCCTCCCACTCTTTCTAAAAATCAATGGAAAAATATCCTTGAGTGAGGATTAGCAACAACAACAAAAAAGCATTTGGCCTGAGAGAAAGTTGGAAGTCCTACTGAAGACTGGGTTGTAGTGACTGTTGGTGTACTATCCTATCCTGCAGGATGAAGTATATGCTTTGAATCTGTAAGTAACATTTGTCTCCTGTAGCACACAGGTCTGAGAATCAGTGGAAGTGAGAATGTGGGAAACCGCCTATTGTCTTCTCTAGCAGAGAGGTGTGGACAAGGAGCCCAGAATGCTGGTGACCCTTGAAGCCCTGGCAAAGGTCAGGGCTATACACCCACTGTTTAGTCCAGACAATGGTAGCTGAAGCAACTTCCCCACCTGATAGTCATGTAAATCCTTACTGATAAGATTGTCTGTTACTGGAACTTGCCTGCCTAAGGGCTATAGGTGTGTCCCAAACTGAATAAAAAGATGGCGAGGCCTGAGCACAAGCGGAGTCCATCCTCTTGGGATGGGCTCTTGCCTGGCCCCCCAATTTCCAAATTATTTCCTGTCTCGTCTCTTTCATTTGTGTGCTGCCCCTCTTCCAGATCCTGAACCCTGAACCACACGGGACGTGGGGGAACATTCACATGAGAGCATTCCTTCTTAACCTAGTCACAGAATTTTAGGGTCTTAGTTCCCGAAGGAGAGATGCTTTGCCAGGGGACACAATAATGTTCCCCCTGAATTGGAAGTTATGACTCCCTTCTGGCCATTCTGGGCTCCTTATCCAACAGCCAGAAGGGGATTGATCTTGACTGTAAAGAGGCATTAATTTGCTGCTGTCTAATAGGGCTGGGAGGACTATATCTGGGACCTACAGCATTTTCCAAAGTGCCTCTTCATACTTCCTGTTATGCCCAGATTTCAGGATCCCCAAGAAACCACATCAGGGAGCCAGCCATGTCCGATGCAAAAGCATAAGAGTCTTTATTCGAGCTAGCTCGGCTCCCCCACCTTGCCGACACAGCAGCAGGAAGCAGAGAGAGATAACTCTGTGTGGAGACGGGTTATATAGGGGGAGTTGGAGGAAGGGGAGGAGAAAGGACTGTGCTCTGCCAATTGGCCAGGCACAAGTCGGTGTCTTGTTCCTGGGTGTGGCTAGCAGAGGCTTAGACTTCCGGGAAGAAGCTCCTTGCCAAGCACGTGGCCAAGGTAAGATGGAGCACTTACCCTGGGGCAAGGTGGAGGGCGTAGCCCTTACCCTGGGGCAAGGTGGAGGGCCTAGCCCTCGCCCTTTCACTTCCATGTTCAATTCTAAAAGTTAATGGAATATTACAGCAACCCAGTAAAAAAAGAGATCATTGATGTGTCAAACTCTTCAAAAGTTTAGATTTCTGTCTCCCACTGGGTAAAGAATACCAACCTACATTCTATACTGAACTGAACAGAAATTGGAAGATGATCTGGGAGGTACAGTGTGAGGAAATTCATGGGGAAAAAAAGGTCAGTTCTAGCCCTGAATCTGTCACATTATATTAGACCAACTCTAGCAGAAAAAAATATAGGTTTGAGAGCCAAACAGAACAAAATTTGAATTCTAGTCCCTCTGCAAACAGAACAAAATTTTAATTCTAGTGTGGCCTGGGGCAAGTCCCTAAACTTGGATTAATCTTACCTGATCATTCTGTTATACTACTGAGTTCCATTTGTCAATATTTTATTTAGGATCTGTTTTATTAATATTTATAAGATTGGCCTGTCGTTGGCTTTTTTATACTGTTTACTTATTAATTTTGATACCAGCATTATACTAGTTTTATTAAATAAGTTGGATAACTTCCCATCTGCTTTGATGCTTTGGAGCAATTTGTATAAATTAGCTAAAATTTTTGTATATAAAATAGTTATCTATTCTTGACATTTTGGTTCAGCTGGCCCACGAAGCCTCGGGCTTGAGAGGTTTTTCCAGGAGGGTCATTAACCACTGCTTCAATCTATGACTATTGATCTATTCAGGTTCTCTTTGTTGAGCAATTTTGGTCTTTATAGTTTTAATGTGATTGATGTAAACAATTGTTATCTGGGACTAGCTTTTTCCATTCTTTCTGTTATGTTTATGCATTCCTTCTTTCTTTTTTCTAGGTTATTCTTGTTTCAGGTTTGCCTTGAAAAAACAAAACAAACAAAAACCTTCTGGTCTTTTGACTTGCTCTTTCTGCCTCTGCCTTTATCATTTCCTTCCCACTGTTTCCTTTAGGTTTATTTTTGCTGCTGCTTTTCTAGCTTCTTAGATTATAAGCTTAGTTTATTGTCAAACTTTCCTGTTTTCTAATAAATGCTTTTTTCTTGAATAATGATGGTTTTAGTATTAAGTGCTTTCATTGGTATTCAATTTAAAATAGTTCTCAATTTCCACTTACTTCCTATTTAATACAAGACTGTCTGTGTGTTGGTTAAATTCCAGTGGTAGTGATGCTTTTATCCTTTTGTTAATTTCTAATTTCATGAACACAGCTTATATGTTAGTAAGTTTAAAAGGTTTTTTTTTTTTTTGAGATTTCCTTTGAGACCTAATATATGGCCATTATATAATGAATCTTCCCTATGTATTGGAAAATAATATGTATTCTTATTTAGGTACAAAGTTCTTTATGACTCTAATTGTTCAAATTGAAGGCTAGGGTCTGGAGGCAGAATAGGGAAAAGGAATATCCTTTCCTAGTTACCAGTAAATTCAAAGTGGGGGGCCTCCCAGTAAGATACATGAGGGGAGCCTGCCTGTCCCCCCTTACAATCCAGTGCTGCTGGCATCTACAGAGGATATGTGAGAGGTAAGACCAGGTGACATAAATAGAAACTCTTTTTGTAAATTAACTTTCCTTCCACCTTGACTGGGGCTACACGCTCTGACAGTGGCAGGCAAGCAGTACCAATGTTATTATTGGTCAACTTATCTGTGAAAAACTGAGTTCTGCATATAGAAGGCAGTTCCGGTCAGGGCACATGCCTGGGTTGCAGGCTCCATCCCCAGTGGGGGATGTGCGGGAGGCAACCAATCAATGATTCTCTCTCATCATTGATGTTTCTGTCTCTTTCTCTCACCCTCCCTTACTTTCTGACATCAACAAATATATATATATATATATATATATATATATATATATATATGTTTTAAAGTTTAAACACACATTTGAATGTTGACATTCTAACATTCTAACTAAGGATATGATGACACAGGGCTAGAACTAGGGTGCGGGGAGTGTGTCCTTGGCACAAAATTTAAAGAGGCACCCCCAAAGTGTCATTAAGATAAATACGATTTTAATGTAATTATTTTAAAAATCAAAATTAATGCCGTGGCCGGTTTGGCTCAGTGGATAGAGTGTCGGCCTGCGGACTGAAAGAACTTGGTTCGATTTCGGTCAAGGGCATGTACCTTGGTTGCGGGCACATTCCCAGTGGGAAGTGTGCAGGAGGCGGCTGATCGATGTTTCTCTCTCATCGATGTTTCTAACTCTCTATCTCTCTCCCTTCCTCTCTGTAAAAAAAATCAATAAAATATATTTTTAAAAATAAAATAAAAATAAAAATTAATGCAAAAAAATCCATGATGAACAGAATACCAACATTTTAAATAAAGAAAAAATCTGACCCTGCACGTCAAGGATTCACCTCACTTCACCTACTAGAGCCGTGGCTATGGGACGGTCAGCTGGTCAGGAGATGTCAGATGAGTTAGGCAGGACACAGGAGCTGCCATATCCCAGGACTCAGCGCAAGGTGGCTGGGCGGCCTTCATCGCGGGGGCGTGGCTGATGCTAGGTCTGCTGCGGGACCCGTGGACCCAAAGACTTCCCAGGATCTAACAGAAAGCCTCTCATGCTTCTAATTTAAACCAACAGGGAAAACCCCACAGTGCCTTTCAGCCCTACAAGTGAATCTGCAAAAGCAGTGTGAAACATCTACAACTCGTTTCCTTCGTGACAATCACCACAACAAAACCATCAATGACGCCAGCTTCCTCACTCTCAAGAAATGTGACAGTCACCACTTAAAAACCCAAGCAACATCTAAGATGACAACACGGGGTCTCAACAAATATGACTTCTACCACCTTAAAGTCAACACCCCAAATCACAAGTGTTTCATAAAACACATCCCAGATGTCAACATCCGCCATGACCACAACCCACAATAGTTCAGCAACATCTGTTTCTTCATCAATGGCAATCACAGCAACTATAAATTCTAAAGAAAATATAGGATCAAAATTTGATATTGGCAGCTTTGTCAGTGGTAACGCATTAACACTGGGAATTCTTCTGTCCTTTACATTGGGTGCAAAATGCATCATTCAAGAGGAGGCATTTGGTACAGAACCACTGATGAACATGCTGCCATCATTTAAGGTCATCCAAGGACTAGGGGAAAGAAGATTGATACAACTCTATCAATAAATTAGGATTCCCTTTTTGAAAATAGTATAAACAGGCCATGCATATAATGTACACTCTATTATATAAATATGTAAAAATTCCTCATGATTACTAAAGGTAAAAAGGATTTGGTGTTGCCTGGCCAGTGTGGCCCAGTGGTTGAGGATCGACCTGTGAACAAGGAGGTCACAGCTGGATTCCCAGCAGGGCACATGCCTGGGTTGTGGGCTCAATTCCCTGTAGGGGGCATGCAGGAGGCAGCCAATGGATGATTCTCTCTCATCATTGATGTTTCTATCTCTCCCTCTCTCTTCCTCTCTGAAATTTATAAAAACATTTTTTTAAAAAGGGTTTGGTGTGGGTTTCAAACGAATATTTGGAGCATACAGTTAATGTGATGGTTATATTCACTTTTAGAAAATATGTAGTAAGATAAGTCATGTCCCATTTTCTTGTGGTATTGGTCCCAAGGGCCAGCAATTGGCAGACATCATTAGGGAAGGGCATGGTGCCATCTGCGTGTACAAATAAGGAGTTGGCCACAGCACTGAGCGTGTTGGTTGTCTTGGTTGCTCAGACAAAGAACTTCAGTGCTATTCAGAGCTGGACATGTCTTACTTGCTAGTGCCACTCAGCAGAAATTGTATGAGTAAACCAGGTCTTTTTTTTATTTTATTTTAAAGAGAGTGCTTCTTTTTTTAAAAAATATTTTTTTATTGATGTTTTTATGGAGAGGAAGGGAGAGGGATAGAGAGTTAGAAACATCGATGAGAGAGAAGCATCGATCAGCTGCCTCCTGCACACCCCATACTGGGGATGTGCCCGCAACCAAGGTACATGCCCTTGACTGGAATCGAACCTGGGACCCTTGAGTCCGCAGGCCGACGCTCTAACCATTGAGCAAAACCAGTTAGGACATAAACCAGGTCTTAACCATAATTTTAGTTTGTGTCTCTTCAGAAAGCATGAGTATTTTTTTTGAATTATCAGTTATGCTTATGAAATTCTTTTTTTAAAATTAAATCTTTATTGTTCAGATTATTACATTTGTTCCTCTTTTCCCCCCCCATAACTCCCCTCCTCTCAGATCCCGCCCCACCCTCCGCCTTCACTCCCCACCCACTGTCCTCATCCATAGGTGCATGATTTTTGTCCAGTCTCTTCTAGAATCTCCCACACCCCTTTCCCCCCCAAGAATAGTCAGTCCATTCCCTTTCTATGTCCCTGATTCTATTATAATCACCAGTTCATTCTGTACATCAGATTATTTATTCACTTGACTCTTAGATTCACTTGTTGATAGATGCATGTTTGTTGTTCATAATTTGTATCTTTACCTTTTTCTTCTTCTTCCTCTTCTTAAAGGATACCTTTCAGCATTTCATATAATACTGGTTTGGTGGTGATGAACTCCTTTAGCTTTTCCTTATCTGTGAAGCTCTTTATCTGACCTTCAATTCTGAATGATAGCTTTGCTGGATAAAGTAATCTTGGTTGTAGGTTCTTGGTATTCAGCACTTTGAATATTTCTTGCCATTCCCTTCTGGCCTGCAACGTTTCTGTTGAGAAATCAGCTGACAGTTGTATGGGTATTCCCTTGTAGGTAATTGAGTCTCTTTCTCTTGCTGCTTTTAAGATTCTCTCTTTGTCTTTTGCTCTTGGCATTTTAATTATGATGTGTCTTGGTGTGGTCCTCTTTGGATTCCTTTTGTTTGGGGTTCTCTGCGCTTCTTGGACGTGTAAGTCCATTTCTTTCACCAGGTGGGGGAAGTTTTCTGTCATTTTTTCTCCAACTAGGTTTTCAATATCTTGCTGTCTCTCATCTTCTGGTACCCCTATAATTCTGATGTTGGTACGTTTGAAGCTGTCCCAGACTATCTTTGTATTTTCGGATTCTTACACTATCTTTGTATTTTCGGATTCTTTTTTCATTTTGCTTTTCCGGTTGGGTGTTTTTTGCTTCTTCGCATTTCAAATCTTTGACTTGATTCTTGCGCTCCTCTGGTCTGCTGTTGGGTGTCTGTATAATATTCTTTATTTCAGTCAGTGAATGCTTAATTTCTAGTTGGTTCTTTATCACAACATCGAGGGTCTCATTAGATTTCTTGAGGCTCTCATCAAGTTTATTGGCAGTTTCTAGCAAATTATTGAAAGCCCTTAAAAGTGCGTTTTTTAGCTCTATATCCTCCATTTCTGTCATGATTTTTTTGTCTCCGCATTTTTTATGCTTTCTTGGTGCACCCCCTTGTGGTCTTTTGCGCAGTCTTGTTGTAGTTAAGCCTTGATTGTTGTCGGCAATACTAGGGGTGAATTGACCTCCAGGCTAACTGGCTATGAGAGTCAGCTGTGTCTGCAGTGAGAGAGCTTCTGTGCTGAATCTCTAGGGCAGTGCTAATCTAGCCTTTGCCTGGGGCTATCCGGCAAATGCCTCTGTGCAGGGCTTGGGCAGGGCGGGTCCCAGGGGATCTACAGGGCGGGCAGAGCAAGCAGTTACGGCTGCTCTCAGTTCCGTCCCCAGCGGCTCTGCAACCGCTGCAAACCTCGGAGAGAAAGCTGCCTTCCCGCTTCTCCCGTTTGAGTCTGGGTCCCTAGAGACTCGCCTGGATCTGGAGCTCAGAGTCTGAAACTCCCTCCCAATTGAAAACAACAACCGCGCCCTCTGCCGCTGGCCCGCTCCACATGCACTCCGCACCTTAGTATTTCACTTCAGCACTGCGCCTCCTCTGAGTCTCATATGGTTTCCTCTTTCCTCCTAGTTGTAGAACTTCCACTCAGCCAGCCTTCCTGTGGTTCTGGATGATGTCCGTTCCGTCTTTTAGTTGTATTTTTGAAATGGTTGTTCGAGGCAGCAAACTCTGGCGTTAACCTATGCCGCCATCTTGGTTCTCCTCGAAAGCATCAGTATTTTATGTTTTAAAGTTTAGTACTTGGTTTAGAAACAAAATGCACACCACTCCCCATCCAATAAATAAATAAATAAAATAAAACCAGAACCAATACCTGGGCTTAGCCCTGTCAGAGAGCCACTGGCAAGCCTGTGTTTTTATTAATAACTTCTTTCAAGCTTTCAATGACAATTGATGCCGGGGTCCAGCCCCAGCGGTCCAGGGGCTCCCAAAGGTGTGGACGGCGTCGGCAAAGAATGAAGGACACGGAGACAGTGTTCAGATGATCAGCATAGTCAGGTTCTTTTTTATTGTCCTTTTACAGCTGTATTTATACTATTAGATTCTATAAGCATGCCTCTATAGTTACATCATGGTATGTTTTGGGTCCTCCTTTTACCTGTTACTTAAGCAAATGTCCAATTGTTTGCATTCCTGGAAAATGTATTTACTTGAATATAAAAGCAATCCAGATGTATATCTATATTAGGCAGAATCCAATCAATGATTTATAATTTCTTTGAAAATGAAATTCAAATACAGATAAATGAGAGTTGGCAGTATATTACAATGATAATTTTGTATTTCTCAGAAAAAAATTAAAGCAAATTTTTCTTACTTTTTTCTTTTTCTTATAATGACCAACTTTTAGTACTTTATTGTTCCTGAGACCTATTTTTAGAATAAAATTTTTTTCTTCAAGAACAGAAAAAAAAAGAAAGATAGGCTATGCAAGGTCAAGGCTAAAACCTTGGGGTCGTCTTCTATATATATAAAAGGCTAATATGCAAAGTGTCCCCTCAGGAGTTCAACTGGAAGACCAGGAGTTTGATTGCTCGCTATGATGTATGCTGACCACCAGGGGGTGGCACAGAACAAAGGAAGGCCCCAGCCAGCAGCCAGAAGGCCACAATCAGCCCTGATCGCCTGCCAGGCCTAGGGACCCTCCCCATGCATGAATTTCATGCACCGGGCCTCTAGTAGTTATATAATTAATTCCAGGCTTGAATTCTGACATATGACCTTAGATAAGTTACTTAACCAATAAGATACAGCTTTTTTTTATCTTTAATAGAGGACTAATAATATACTGTAAAGTGTTTGTAATGATTAAAAAAGGTAAAACGAAGTGCTTATGCCTGACTCACATAGGCAGATCCAGGTTTGATGGAGCCTGAAGCTTATATTGAGAAGGCTAGAAAGGGCTAATTCCAATGTAACCCTGATATTTGGGGGGCTAGCCATTGGAATCCATGCCAGCAAGCTCAGTGTACATTCTTGATAACCTATAATTAAGTCATTACCTCCTTCCCAGAAACTGATCTTGCAGAACCTGTTACAGAGGCCATAAAACTGTAAGCAGTGCACTGCCCCTGAGGGAGGGTTATTAACGCTGGTGCCAGGCCTGTGAAAAGGTCCGGAAGCATAATCCATATTTGTGGGACAAAGACCACAGGGAGATATTAAAAGAAGTCCCCTGCATGTTTTGGTACTCAGATTTGGAAAGTTATTCCCTGAGTCCGCTGGCGTATTAAACAGTGTCACTCCTTTTCTCTAAAGCGTTGCTTGGTTTTTCTTTGGTCTTCTGCAACAATGTAATTTGGGGGACCCTCTTTAAGAAAAATAATAAAAAATTAGGAATACAATATTGGCATGGTAATGATATATATTTAGAATGAGAAAATAAGTCATAAATTATACATTTTATAAAAACACATACCCATAAAAATAAAATATTTTTAAAAATGGGTTGCCCCTACACATCACTGTGATACTTTCCTCCCCTGAAAGTTTCTTGGCTATATTCCCTTCAATTGCCTTTTCATGGGACAACAATTTTGTAATACTTTCTACAGAGAAAATAGAAAAGATAATTGTCTTTTTTCAAATGTAATTGATTTACTTTTTATTATTGATATAAATTATATACTATATTGATATAAAAGTTTACATATATTGATATAAAAGTTTTATATTGATATAAAAGTTTAGGAAAATGTCTCTAAGCTTTAGCACTTGCTATTGATAATGTCATGTCAATTCTTATGATTATTCTTAAAATGGGGAAAACTGAAAACTTCCATCAAACATTTTTCATATATGAGTGGTAATATCTGGAAGAATATCCTGCACTGGCTTCTGGGTCTATTCATTTCAAATGTCATTTCTTTTTCACTAGCTACATACTTCTGGTAACTAGGGGGTCCACAAACTGCTGCAAGAGAATCTCTGGCCACCACAGATCAAAAGGGCTTACTGGGGTCACTCTGTCCACACAGTGGCCCAGCACACACAGATCTTTTGGGTGCACAACAAACTTTACCACAGTGTAGGGGAACAATTACCCAACATGAGCTAGTTCATAAATACAGTACAGCCCCAGCCAGGTGGCTCAGTTGGTTGGAGCATGGTCCTATGCACCAAAAAGGTTGCAGGTTTGCCCTAACCAGTTTGGCACAGTGGATAGAGCATCGGCCTGCGGACTGAAAGGTCCCAGGTTCGATTCCGGTCAGGGGCATATATTTTGGTTGTGGGCACATCCCCATTGGGGGTGTGCAGGAGGCAGCTGATCAATGTTTCTAACTCTCTATCCCTCTCCTTTTATCTCTATAAAAAATCAATAATATATATATATTTTTAAAAAGATTCTCCTTAAAAAAAAAAAGGTTGCAGGTTTGATTCCTCATTGAGGCAAGTACCTGGGTTGCTGTTATAGATTGCTGGTTCGTGCTTGCAGAAGGTAGCCACAGATGGATGTTTCTCTCTCTCTCGTCAATGAAACATGTCCTCGAATGAGGATTAAAAATAATAATATAGCCCTAGCTGGTTTGGCTCAGTGGATATGGCATCAGCCATGGGCTGAAGGGTCCTGGGTTCGATAATGGTCAAGGACATGTACCTAGGTTGCAGGCTCCATCCTAGGCCCTGGTTGGGGCATGTGCAGGAGGCAGCCAATCGATGTGTCTCTCTCACATCGATGTTTCTCTCTGTCTCCCCCCTCCCTTTCACTCGCTCTAAAAAGTCAATGGAAAAATATCTTCAGGTGAGGATTAATAAAAAGAAAATAATAATAATAATGATAAAAAAAGTACAACTTACATATTGTACATTTGTAATATGTACATACTTTATATTATACATGTATACGGCCTTTGAACATTTGAATCTCTGCTCTCACTTTTCAGGAAAAAAATGTAAACAGCTTTATTGAGGTATAGTTTACATACCATAAATTTCACTCATTTAAAGTGTACAAACGATCTTTAGCAAATTAACAGACTTATGCAACAATCACCACAATCCACTCCCGAACATTTTCCATCATCCCCAAAGATTCCTCATGCTCATTTGTGGCGCTGCCAATTCCACCCCTAGCCTCAGGCAATTACTAATCTACTTTCCACCTCTATAGATTTGCCTCTTCTGGACGTCTTATATAAATGGAATCACACTAGTTGTTGTTGTAAAGGCCCTTCCTGTGCTTGCTTTGCATTTCTCTTTAGTCCTGAGGTCTAGGCTTTCCCTAGAGCATTTAACACAAGCACTTCCTGTCTTTGCACATTGTTCTTTCCTATCTGTAACCAGAGCTCCCACATGCTTTCTCGGGCACATTTCCCTTAAGCTGCTCTTGCAATATCTCTTCCTTTCCATTAGCATAATTTTATTTGCTGGTTGTCGACTGAGTCTCTAATGTGAAGCAAGTACTGTGCTAGGCACTCGGGCACAAAGATTAATAAAGCCAAGCACCTGCCTTGTAGTTATAATCTAGCTGGCGAGCCCGATGCGAGTATAAGTAAATAAAATGTGATACGTGCTGCAAAATCGGCAGGTCCTAAGTGCTATGAAACGGTTTGGAGTAATAGTAATAGCATTTACTGAGGAATTCTGTGTCATCAAAGTTGATTTAGCTTAAGCTTCAGGGCTCTTGACTTGCACAAGCCTCTTCTAAGGCATTTGGAGGGGGTGTTCCTAGCAGTGTGTTCACCTGGTGAGATGTTTTTGTGATATTTCTAAAAGTAAGATATTTTCACTGAAATCAGTTAAGACCACGATCTCTTTCCTGTATAACCACCCTCTGGCACAGCCACCCATGTATCAGGTGGCTCGGTAAACAGGGCCATTTTCAATATCCAGCAGAGAGTGAGTTGACTCAGAGACACATTTAGTTTGGGGTATTTTATGTGCCTTCTTGTCATTTCCAGTATTATTAAGTTATTGGTAGCCATGCCCCTGTAGGAATGACTTTGAAGGGAACCCCTATCACCTACTGGACCAACCAAAAGTGCAGGGCCAGAGATTGTACTGCAATATGCATGTTACCAGAAGTATGTGGCTAGTAATCAAGAAATGACCTTTGAAATGAATGGACCCAGAAGCTAGTCTGTGGAATACTCTTTCAGATATTGCTGTTCATATGTGAAAAACACTTGATGGAAGTTTCCCCAAACTTAAGAACAATCATAAGAATTGACACAACATTACCAATAGTGAGTTATAAAGCTTAGAACACTTTTCTCAACTATCAATGACATAAAAGTAATCAGCATGTCAGAGAAAAACAGTTATCTTTTCTATTCTCTCTATAGGAAATATTACAAATTGTTGTCCTATGAAAAGACAGTTAAAGGAAATGTAGGTAAAAACTGTCATTAAGAACAAGTACGGCCCTGGCCAGGTGGCTTGGTTGGTTGGAGTGTCCTCCCAATACGCCAGGGTTGCAGGTTCGATCCCTAGTCAGAGCACATACAAGAAGCAACAGGGAGGTGAAATAACAAACTGACTTCTCTCTTTCTCTTGTGTCCTCTCTAAAATCAACCAATAAAATAATTTTTAAAGTCTCACAGTGATGTGTAGGGGCAGAGTCTGTGCTCCAAAAAATGAACATTTTCTCCTCCTCTTCTTCATTTCCCTCCTAATAAAATCTCTTTCTTTTTCCTCCCTCCACCCTCCAGCTCTATTGAGGTATAACTTACAAATAAAAAGTGTATATAAAAAAAGTGTATATATTTAAAGTGTACAATGTGATAACTTGAATATATATACACATGCACTTGGTGGGGGGGGGGGGGGGTTTCTCAGCCCAGCCTGCACGCTCTCACAATCTGGGACCCCTCGGGTAGGGTCCAGTCCCATTGCAGCATGGCTCTGGTTCCCCGGGCCTGTGGGCCAGGGGGGAGGGACCAAGAGGCTAGTCCAATCGCAGCATGGCTCTGGTTCCCCGGAGCCTGGGGGGGGAGGGGGACGGACCAAGATTCCCAGATCACAGCATGACTCTGGTTGCCAGAGCCTGCAGGCACAGGGAGGGACCCAGTGGCCAGTCCGACGGCAGCATGGCTCTGTTCCCACAGTTCCCTCCTGCCGCTGCACTGTGGGCAGCTGGGACCCAGGACTGATTTCTGACGAGACTCTGGGATCCAGGACCAACTTCCGCCAAACCTGCCGGGACCAGGACTGACTCCTGCTGTGGGCAACCAGGACCCAGGACTGACTCCTGCCATGGGCTGCCCTGCCGGGACCCAGGACCAACTTCCACCACGCCTCCAGGACCCAGGACTGACTTCTGCTGCGCTGGCCAGGACCCTAACCTGGTGTTCGGTTGTCCGTCCGGATGTTTTGGTCATGACGGACCCTGGCTCTTTATATATTAGGATATATTTTACATATATAGTGAATAATTACCACAACTAAGTTATTTGACACCTCTATCACCTCACATAGTTAGCTTTTTCTTGGGGAGGGATGTAGTAAGTACAGTTAATATATACTCTCTTAGCACAGTTTAGTATATTTTACAGTATTATTAATTAGAGTCACATTAGATCCCTACAATTTATTATTTCTTATAACTGAAAGTTTATATCCTTTGACCAACCTTTCCCCATTTTTCCCAAATCCCAGCCTCTGACAACCATAGTTCTACTCTCTGGTTCTATAAGTTTGACTTCTTTAGATTCTATGTAAAAGTGAGATCATATAGTATTTGCCTTTCTCTGCCTGACTTATTGCACTTAGCATAATGTCCTCCAGGTTTAACCATGTTGTCACAAATGGCAGGATTTCCTTCTTTTTTATGGTTGAATAATATTCCATTGTATATATGCATATATATAATAGCATATAATAGATAATAGAGCATATCTACACCAATAAAAGAGAAACATGGTAATTAGCATATGACCGCTACCCTTTTCATTGGCTAATCAGTGAGTATATGCAAATTAACTGTCAGCCAAGATGGCGGCCGGCAGCCAGGCAGCTGGAAGCGAACATGAGGCTTGCTTGCTCCAGTGTCTGCAGACTCCAACGTTCCCCGCCTGACTTGCCGGCCTCTGAGCTACAACTCTAAGCAACTATGTACTATGTTGCAAATAAGAAGATAAACAAAACTCCAGAAACCAGCTGGACTGAAAGCCAGGCGGACCGAAACTTTGTATCGATGTTTTCAGCAGTGAGGCCTCAGAGCTAAAGCTGGCCCAGAATAAAAAAAAAAAAGAAAACAAGGAGTGGTTGGAAGCTTCAGTCACTCGCTTCCGGAAAACAGCCCTCAGCCCCTCACCCAGACTGGCCAGGCACCCCAGTGGGGACCCCCACCCTGATCCAGGACAGCCTTCAGGGCAAACCAGCCGGCTCCCACCCGTGCACCAGGCCTCTATCCTATATAGTAAAAGGGTAATATGCCTCCCGGCACCGGGATCAGTGGAGCAGCGAGGCTCCCGGCACCGGGATCAGCGTGACAGGGGGCAGTGCCCAAACCCCCTGATCGCCCTGCGGCTCTGTGTGTTACAGGGGGCGGGGCCACAACCTCCCTATCTGCCCTGCTCTGTGCTTGATAGGGGGGAGCTCCCCAATCCCCTGATTGCCCTGAGGCTCTGTGTTTGACAGGGTGCAGCACACCAACCCCCTGATCGGCCCTGCTCTGTGGGTGATAGAGGGTGGTGCCCCAACCCCCCTCCACGGGCCTTGCTCTGTGTGTGACAGGGTAGAGCCATAACCTCCCCATTGGCCCTGCCCTGAGTGTGACAGGGTGCAGCGTCCCAACCCACTGATCGGCCCTGCTCTGTGTGTGACAGGGGGGAGCTCCTCAACCCCCTGATCGTCCCTGCTCTGTGCATGACAAGGGGTGGCGCCGCAATCTCCCCATCGACCCTGCCTTGAGTGTGACAGGGGGCAGTGCCCCAACCCCCCAATCAGCCCTACCCTGAGCGTGACTGAGGGTGACATCACAACCTCCCGATCCGCCCTGCTCTGTGCATGATGGGGCAGCGCCCCAACTCCCCAATCGGCCCTGCTCTGAGCCCGACCAAGGGCTGCACCTAGGGATTGGGCCTGCCCTCTGCCACCCGGAAGCAGGCCTAAGCCAGCAGGTTGTTATCTCCCGAGGGGTCCCAGACTGCGAGAGGGCACAGGCCGGGCTGGGGGACACCACCCCTCCGAGTGCACAAATTTTTGTGCACCAGGCCCCTGGTCTATACCAATAAAAGGGTAATATGCTAATTAGACCGGACATCTTCCACTTTAAGGAGTTAGCCCCTTTTCCTAGGTTTTAAATGCATTTTTAGTAACGATGGTGGGGGCCGAGGCAGAGGTGGTTAGGGGCGATCAGGCCGGCAGGGGAGAACAGTTAGGGGCGATCAAGCTGGCAGGGGAGAGCAGTTAAGGGTGATCAGGCAGGCAGGCAGAGGCATTTAGGGGTGATCAGGCAGGCAGGGGAGCAGTTAGGGGCATCAGGAAGGCAGGCAAAATGGTTAGGGGTAATCAGGCAGGCAGGTGAGCGGTTAGGAGCCAGTGGTCCTGGATTGCGAGAGGGATGCCCAACTGCCGGCTATTGGACATCCCCCCGAGGGGTCCCGGATTGGAGAGGGTGCAGGTTGGGCTGAGAGATCCCTTCCCCCCATGCACAAATTTTGTGCACCGGGCCTCTAGTATAACATATAATAGACATGGTTATATGTCACATTTTCTCTATCCATCTTCCCTCTGTGGACATTTAGGTTGTTTCCGTATCTTGGCTACTAGAGAAAGGGGACCCCTGTACACTGTTGGTGGGGATGTAAGTTGCTGCAGTCATATGGAAAACAGTATGGAAGTTCTTCAAAAAATTAAAAATAGATCTGCCATAGATCCAGCAATCCCACTACTGGGTATATATCAAAAGGAAATGAAATGAGTATCTCAAAAAGATAGCTGTAGTCCCACTGTTCATTGCAGAATTATGCATGACAGCCAACATAAAACTCTTCTCTTTCTTTTGAAGCTCTAGCTAATAAAAGGAAAGAACTCAGGTAAATTACTTCCCTTGTGGACTTCCTGTTTAATGTTTCACTATTGCCTGGGGCAATTTTATTTTGAAATGCAAAGGCAGTCCTGGCTGGGTAGCTCAGTTGGTTAGAGCTTCCACCGGCTGTGCCAAAGTTTCAGGTTTGATGTCTGGTTAGGGCACATACAAGAAGCAATGAATGCATAAATAAATGGAACAACAAGTTGATGTTTCTCTCTCTCTCCCCCTTCCTCTCCCCCCTCTAAAAATCAATAAAAAAGAAATGCAAATGCTAGTTAACACATGCATCTGCCTTTGAAACGTTGTTTACAGAGTTTTTGCGGTCACAGAACCCTCCATCTGTTTTCAATAAAGAAAGGAGCTCATCATCCGGAGAGCTTTGCCACTTGTTGCCTTGTTTGCCAGCATTGATTCATTAACTCAAGCCTCTTGCAGCTTTAGCAAATAAAAATACAGGATGCCCGGTTACATTTGAATTACAGATAAACAAAAATATCTCAAACGTTTCATATTTTTTAAAAAAAGAATAAGTGTGACCCATGCACTAGTTGGGACATACTTACATTTAAAAAAATGGTAGTTGTTCATCTGAAATTCAAATGTAACCGGGCGTCCTGTGTTTTATCTAGCAACTCATTGTAAGTAAGATATGTGATAGCTTGGATTAGGTTACTATTAATTTCTTTGCGCGGGGGGGGGGGGGGGCGCTTCCAGCCTGGACCACTGAGAATGAAGCCCCTGTGTAGGTGATCTGGGGGACAGGAGCGGTAGTTCTGGGGGTGCAGCCCAGAGCAGAACTGCAGGGGCACGGGGCACACTGGTGGGCAGCGTCAGAAGACGAGGCCATTAGGTTACTCCTAAATGCCAAAGCACTAGATTTCCCAGTTGTTGGGAAGACTAAGTTCCAGTTCCTTAGCTCCTTCAATGAGAAGCATGCTTCAGCCCTAGCTGGTTTGGTTCAGTTCAGTGGATAGAGCATTGGCCTATGAACTGAAGGGTACCGGGTTCGATTCCGGCCATCTCTCTCTCCCTCTCCCTCTCTCTTCTGAAATATTAAAAAGAAGCCAGTTCCTCTCTGTGAGACTGTCCCCAAGATCCCAGGGTGGGCCAGCACCTGGTGAGTGCAGCGGCGGCCTGGGGCAGGGGACCCCGCGCTCACAGCAGCCCCGCACAGCCTCCACATCAACTGCGCGTGGGAGCCTCGGCCGATCTTCCAGAAAGATGCCTGACGCCCCTTCGTGCCTCCCCCGCCCCCCCCCCCCACCTGCCCCCATGGAGAAGTCCGCTCTTAGAGCCCCTTCGTGCCTCCCCGCCCCCCCCCCACCCCTTGCCCCCATGGAGAAGTCCGCTCTTAGAGCCCCGAGTGCCTCCCCCGCCCCCCCCCACCTGCCCGCATGGAGAAGTCCGCTCTTAGAGCCCCGAGTGCCGGAATTAACGGCGGCTCCCCAATGGAGAGCTCGCCAGGTGCAGTGGCCGCGGTGCCCCAGCCCGCGCCGCCCCCGAAGGTCGCGGTGCGTAGGGTGCTTCGCTCGCTCTCCCCACCCCCCCTTTTTTTTTTTGGTCGGAGGAGAGAAAACAGTCTCGCGCCGGGATGTGCACAGACGAGAAGTGGAGAGGGGCACACCCTCCTGCAGCCCGCCCAGCGGCGCGGGGGAGGCGGGCGGGGCGCCCACGCTGACGAGGCCCGCGGACGCGGACGGCGCCCCGCGCGGGCAGGATGCTGCTCCTGAGGGGCTCGCGCTGGTGGCGCCCGTGGCGCCCGCCGACGCCCAGCGCCCCGGGCCGAGCGGGGCCGCGGCCGCCGACGCCCCGGGTAAGAGCCGGCTACGCGGCGGGGGCCTCGGGGCGGGGGGCGGCGGCTGGGAAAGTTTGTGGGGGTCACTTGTGTGGAATGGAAGCCAAGCGGCCGCGAAGTTCACTTGGCCTCCGCGCGCGGGAGGACCCCGCGGTGGTCGCGGGGCAGCAGACGTGAGACGGGCAAAGGCGGGGGGCGGGGAATGCGCCGGGGGCCGATGGCGGGGAGGGCGGGAGGCGCGCGGGCCATCACCCCGACCTGCTTGGGGTGCGGGGACGCGGTTTCTCCGCGTCCCAGCCGTGGTCCCGAGGAAGTTTCCGGTGGTCGGTGCCCGAGGGGCTCACGCGCGAGGGAGCCCGCGCCCCGACGGCCGAGTGCGCACGGTCGGGGGGACATCTCCACCCGGGGAGCCCGAGCCTCCGCGCCCCGGGAGAGGGAGGGTAGCGCGCGCTGTTCCGGTGAATCACGAGCGTGTGTCGTGAGTAACAGTTGGCCTGACCCTGGCCCCGGGGTCTGCGTGGACCGTGGCGCGGAGCGAGGTGGGGGGTGCGCCCTGGAAGAGAGACAGGAAGCGGGTGCCGGCTGCGCGGGGCGCCCTCGGGGGCCGGGCGAGGGCCGCCCAGCAGAAGCGCCTCCCTCCAGCTGTGCGGCTCGCAAGGGCGTGGCTTCTGAGTGTCAGCCCCCACCCCCACGTGAAATTAGTTTCCGATTGTTAAAGAGAAAAATATGGTTTGGCTTTTAGCCGTGCCATTTGAAAGGAAAGCAGAAAAATATGGTTTAGCTTTTAGCCGTGCCGTTTGAAAGAAAAGCAGAAAGTATGCAATGCCGTTATCTTGTCACTTTCACTTCCTGTTTATTTTCCCCCTCGAGGCTCTCAAGGGCCTCCGAGTTCCCGATTGATGCAGGAAATATGTGGTGTGTGTGCGTGTGTGTGCGTGTGTGTGTGTGTGTGTGTGTGTGTCACCTCACACGGGTGATGAGCCCATGTTGTAACAAGGTTTGCGGGAGGCACATCTCACACAAGAGCGCGAACACGCAGTCATCACGCTTTTGAAACTGCAAAAGGATCTTAAATGCATTTTTTAAATGCCTTCCCTGAATGTTTGAAAGAGAACGCGGGAGGGTGTTATGTTACTAATACCTAGGAAAAGGGGCTAAAGTCCTTAAGGTGTAAAATGGTAGATGTAATAGAGTAGCTGGAGAGAGAGGGGCTCTTTCCACTTTGTAAAATGCATTTTTATGTGTCGCACTTTACGAAGGTATAACAATCAGTAAGACAACACAATACAAGGAACACGCTTTACCATACACCATTTAAACATAAATGAATGATTCAGTTTTGTGTTTTGTTTTGTTTTTTTTTAAACCAAATCTGACATTTTGAGTAGAATTTTTATGGAACCCAAGACTGGCTGCCCTTTCTGAAATGATCAACTCTAAGCCTCTTTTCCGGATTTCCCACCTGGTGTTCTGTCTAGGGTAGTGCCATCGCATGCCCCAGCAAGAATGCAGGTGCTCTTTTAAAAGTAGGAAATTACACAGTGGGGCTTATTAGGCCTGATCTTGGGGAACAGTGGTTAGTACTTTGCCCCTAGGTAATCATTTTAAGAAGCCTTACATTTGACTGTTTCTAATTCGCAGGTTCTTAAGTCTTGACTGTCCATGCTATTAAGTAAATTTGCTGAACTTTAGAAGTGGAAATACTTCATTTTATTTGTCTGGTATAAGATTCCCTAGCCAGTTTGGCTCAGTGGATAGAGTGCAGGCCTGTGGACTGAAGGGTCCTGGGTTCTATTCCTGTCAAGGGCACATGCCTGGGTTATGGGCTCAATCTCCAGTAGGGGGCGACAGGAGGCAGCCGATCAATGATTCTCTCTCATCATTGATGATTCTATCTCTCTCTCCCTTTCCATTCTTCTCTGAACTCAATTAAAAAATAAAAAGATTCCCCGAAGGACTAAAGACAGGCCTGTGAATTTGCTTCTATATACGCCTCTTTGAAATTGTACCATAAAGAAACTGATGGGAATATACTGACTGCTTAGGAGTTTTACCTAGGATTACTAAAACATTTCCTGCAAATCAGATTAACTGGCTGTAAAGTCTCACTGTTTTGTGGTTGTCCCATTTGATGTGAAAAGCCCTGTGGCTAAAGATAAGTACTGCTTCTGTACATTTTTGCTACAAACATCCAGAACCCCTAGAGCAGTGGTTCTCACCCTTCTGGCCCTTTAAATACAGTTCCTAATGTTGTGACCCAACCATAAAATTATTTTCGTTGCTACTTCATAACTGTAACGTTGCTACTGTTGTGAATCGTAATGTAAATATCTTATATGCAGGATGGTCTTAGGCGACCCCTGTGAAAGGGTTGTTCGACCGCCAAAGGGGTCTCGACCCACAGGTTGAGAACCGCTGCCCTAGAGCCTATGAAAACAGCAGGGGGGGAAGACCAGTGATGTTTGCAACCTGACAGCTTGCAATGATTTGTCAAGTGAGTATTCCCAGTTGTAGTTGGCCTTTTCTGAAATTATGAGTGTGCTTTATAGGACTTTACTAACTTTGAAAAAGATATAATTTTCATCCTTCACATGATCTGCTAGTGTTTTTTTTTTTGTGTGTGTGTGTATGTGTGTGTGTGTGTGTGGGGGGGGGGTAAGTTGGTTGAAATTGATATGTTAGTGTAACAGAATTGCATTTTGAAGAATAGATTGCACCTGAAACATAAGAGAGAACGACCGTGTTGTCTTACCTTTCAAGGCTGGCCTGGTATCCATGGTTACGTTTTGGTGGCAGCATTTCTGCTTGTCAGCACTCTAGCTCCAGCGGTTGTCAGGGCAATCTGGCTCCTGCTGGCCTTTCCGTACTCGGGCTTAGGTTGGAGTGATTATGGCACCTGCTGAATTATCTGTTAAACAAAAACACTGGCTTAATTGCACCTTTCTCAATTTCAGTTTTTTGCTCCTTAGTTTGAGAAACTCCCTGATATGATTTAAAGCCCCTAAGATAGCATATGAGTCTCTACATAAGCTATGTTTAAAACTTAAAAAAAATTAAGTGTACTTTGCAGAAAAGTTTAAGTATTGAGTGTGCCTTTTTAAACTTCTAGAAACAAAGCATGTGCCTGTTTTAATCCCACCACAAAATGTTGATTTAGAAATTGTTTTCATCTTATGAATTTCACAGACATGTCATTCTTGTTTGATACTTTCCTGTCTAGTGTTTATAATTAGCACATTGTATTCCCTCTTCTGAGGACAGTGATTGGTTGTATGATGTTGTGGTCTCAAAGGAATTCTAGACGGGTTTGTCTATTAAATATTAAACATTATCATCCTACCAGCACTTAAGTATTATATTAGTACTGGATACTGGTTGGTTTGTTTGTTTTGATTTAGGTTCTATTTATGCAGCAAACTGTAAGCAAGGAAGTTATTTTGTATCTTGGCAGATACATATTTGTTGAATGAGGTACCTGGGAAACTAAGGTAGAAAACCTGAGGCTAATATTAGTTGGTTTAATAGCTATATAAACTAAATGTGTTTACATCATAGAGTAGAAGTGAGCAGCTTAGTTAGTTAGTGTTAGACCAATTGGGACATCTGAATGCCGAACTGGCCCTGCCACCACTTAGCTCTGTGAACTTATCTAAGTCATTCAGTCTATTTGGGCCTGTTTTGAAAACAATGGGACTGGATTAAAAATTGCAACAAAAACTACAGAAAAACCATCATTCAGAACCACCTGAAATCTAGCTGAACAGAAGTCCTACCACTAAGGATATAAAGAATGGGCCACATCAAGACTGGTAGGAGGGGCGGAGATTCAGAACTGGCTGGTCCCACACCCACAGGTGGTGGATAAAAATTGGGAGGGATATCTCAGCTGCGGAGGTCCCTGCTGAAGAGAGGGGTCCCAGTACCACAACAGGCCCTTCAGCCCAGGGTTCCAGTGCCAGGAAGAGAAGGCCCTGTAACTTCTGGCTGTAAAAACCAGCTGGGATTGTGGCTGAGTGAGACAGAGGGCTGCTGGAGTCCCAGCCATTCCTTTAACAGGCCCTGCACATGGATTGACTCAGACTCATTGCCTCTGAGCTCCAGCACTGGGGCAGCAACTTGAAAGGCACCAGAGATCCATGGGGAGGAACTGAATTATTTGGGCATCAGGGAAAGAGCTAGGGGCCAGTTTTCTGTTAGAAATGCTGGCAGAGGCCATTGTTCCTTTGATGAGCTCTTACCACACAGAACTGGCAGGTGGGTGCCATAGCTGAGTCTCCATCAACTTGGTTATCACTGTTTGCCCTGCCTTGGTGATTCCCTGAAACCCTGCTCCACCCAACTTTCAGGCCCTCCCAAGCTGTTTTCAGTGGCTTTTCCATACAAATGGCTTGCCTTGTCTTATGCTTCAGACTTTCTTAAAGTATCTCAAATAAGCAGCATCTGGTTTTGGCATGTTCTGTACCTTTCGCTAAGTGGCCCCACGCCCAGCACTGGTGGCAGCTGGCCTTGGTTCACTCCTTGGCCTCTCCTGGGCACCTCCAAGCCCAGCACAAGTAGCAACCATCTTCAGATCACTTTGTGACTCAAGCACGGTGGCCCTGGGAAGAACACAGGCAGTAGCTGACCTTGGCCTCACTTCCTGGGAGGCCCCAGAGCCAGCACACCCAGAGGACAGCTTCAGACCACATCAAAGCACCACCCAACCACTCCACAAGCGACATACTCAAGGGGAAGACTCAGTAGGTACCAGAGTCCCATTGAAGTAAGACCTGCTCTGTGGGGTGGGCCCCTGCACAGCTTATCCTCCACAGTGGTCACAGCTGATTGGCCTGGGGATATATCCCTCAACTTGATGTGCCAACAGCAATCCCCAAGGCTCAACTACAACAGGAGGGTACAGCCCACACGGAGAGGGAGGGTGTACCTGGAATACCCAGCTCCGGTGAACAGGGAGGATGTGCCACTGGACCCTATAGGACCCCTACTACATTAGGTCACTGTACCAAGCCTAGGAGATGTAGCAGCTCTACCTAGTACATAGAAAAAAACACAGGGAGGCTGCCAGAATGAGGAGACAAAGAAACATATCTTAAATGAAAGAACAGAACAAAACTCCAGAAAAAGAACTAAACAAAATGGAGACAAGCAATCTACTAGATGCAGAGTTCAAAACACTGGTTGCAAGGATGCTCAATGAACTTAGGGGAAGAGTAGATAAATTTAGAACTTCAACAGCATAGAAAAGGACATGGAAACCATAAAAAAGAATCAGAAATGGATACACTAATTGAAAAAAGAATAATTTATAAGGAATCAACAATAGAGTAGATGAAGCCAAGAATCCAAACAGTGATTTGGAATGTAAGGAAGGAAAAAACACCTAATCAGAAGATCAAAAAGAAAAGAATAATTTAAAAAATGAAGATAGTGTAAGCAGCCTAAAGGACAACTTCTAGTGTACCAACATTTGCATTAGGGCAGGGGTTCTCAAACTACGGCCCACGGGACACATGCAAATACAAATATTGTATTTGTTCCCGTTTTGTTTTTTTACTTCAAAATAAGATAGGTGAGTGTGCATAGGAATTTGTTCATAGTTTTTTTTAAACTATAGTCCGGCCCTCCAACGGTCTGAGGGACAGTGAACTGGCCCCCTGTTTAAAAAGTTTGAGGACCCCTGCATTAGGGGGTGCCAGAAGGAGGAGAGAGAGAGAGAAAGAAATTGAAAACCTATTTGAGAAAAGTAATAACAGAAAACTTCCCTTTCTGGGGAAGGAAATAGATATATAAGTCCAGGAAGCACAGAGTGCCCCCAACAAGATGAACCCAAAGAGGCCCACACCAAGACACAACATAATTAAAATGCAAAAGGTTAAAGACAGAGAATCTTAAAAGCAGCAAGAGAAGAGCAGTTAGCTACCTACAAGGGAGCTCTCATAAGACTGTCAGCTGATTTCTCAACAGAAACTTTGCAGGCAAGAAGGGATTGGCAAGAAATATTCCAAGTAATGAAAAGCAAGGATCTACAACCAAGATTACTCTATGTAGCAAAGCTTCATTTAGATAATTTAGAATTGAAAAACATATAAAGAGCTTCCCAGACAATAAAAAATTAAAGGAGTTCATCACCACCAAACCAGTATTACTGAAATGTTAAAGTCTTTAAGAAGAGGAGGAGAAAAAAACCCCATACAAAACTATGAACAATAAATGACAATCTACGCTAATAAAAGAGAAACATGCAAATTGGTGTCACTCCACTATGCCCACCAGCCAATCAGAGCGACTATGCAAATTAACCCAACAAAGATGGTGGTTAATTTGCATACACAGGCACAGAGCGAAGACTGAAGGCTCCAGCCGGAGTGAAGACTGAAGACTGAAGGCAAGCCTCATTGCAGCCGCAGCAGAGAAGCCAAGCCTTGCTGTGGCTGGACCAAAGGCCTGGGTCCCGGGTGCTGGAGGAAAACCGGTGCCAGCAGCCCGGGGAAGGAAGGCCTATTGCGCGAATCTTCGTGCAACGGGCTTCTAGTAAATATATATTTATCAACAGTTGAATCTATAAAACAGTCCCTGGTCAGGTAGCTCAGTTGGTTAGAGGTTCACCAAGGTTGCAAGTTCAGTTGTCAGTCAGAGCACATGCAAGAATCAACCAGTGAGCCCGGTTGGTGTGGCTTGGTTGAGCATTATCTCATGCACAAGGGGGTCACCTAGGTTTGTGAGCTCGATCCCCAGTAGGGGGCACACAGGAGGCAGCTGATCCATATTTCTCTCATCACTGTTTATATCTCTCCCTCTCCCTTCCTCTCTGAAATCAATGAAGACATATTTTTTAAAAATTGAGATTACAAAAAAAAAAAGCCTTGATGTACTATAAAAGGGCTGAACTAGGGAATTTTCAGAAGAAGTAAAATGCTTGGTACAAATAAAAAACAATCCTTAATTATAAAAAGGACCCTAGCTAGTTTGGCTCAATGGATAGAGCATCAGCTCATGAACTGAAGGGTCCCAGGTTCGATAAAGGTCAAGAGCATGTACCTAGGATGCAGGCTCCATCCCAGGCCCTGGTTGGAGCATTTGTGGGAGGCAGCCAGTTGATGTGTCTTTATCACATTGATGTTTCTCTCTCTCTGTCTCTCCCCCTCCCTTCCACTTTCTCTAAAAATTAATGGAAAAATATCCTGGGGTGAGGATTAACTGGGGTTCGGGGGGGGGGGGGGAATTAACCAATGAGTGCATAAATAAGTGGAGCAAATTATCTGTTTCTCTCTCTTCCTTCCTCCCTCATTTCCTTTCTCCCTCCCTTCTTCCCTCCTTTACTCTTTCATTGTCTCTAAAATCAATAAAAATTTAAAATAAAATAAATGTACAAGCAGAACAGAACAGATTCATAGATACAGAGAACATTTTGAAGGTTGCCAGATGGGAGGGGGTTGGGGGTTGGATGAGAAAGGTGAAGGGATTAAGAAGTACAAATTGGTAGTAACAGAATAGTCATGGGGATGTAAAGTACAGCACAAGGAATATAGTCAGTATTCTAATAACTGTGGTGTCAGGTGGGTACAAGATTTATCGGGATGATCACTTAGTTATATAATCTAATCATTTTGGTGTACACCTGAAACTAATACAATATTGTATGTCAACTGTAATTGAGCAATAAAAAATGATTTAAAAAAAGAAAACAAAGGGGCTTATCTAATTGGTCTCAAAAGCCCTCTCCATTTCTAATATTGCCATTTTGTTATTTTACCAGGGGATATAAGTATACCATTAAATACAATATTGTCAGTGTCAGTATGGTTGTCTTAATGGTTGAAAATCCTCTCTTTTATGATCTTAGGCAGTCAGTAGAGTGGCAGTTTTACCCAGTAGTTGTAATATCATTTTCAAAAAAAAAAAAAATAGAAATTTGTTTGATAGGTGAGCATTCATAATAGAATAGATTTAGTCTCACTTTAATACTTCATTCTGTCATTATCAGTGTTCTCATCTATGAAATGTTGCTTTTCAAGAGTATCTAGAATTAGAATTCTAAACCATTATATAATAGCTAATCTATAGGCTGTAAACCAATCCTATATAATAAAAGGCTAATTGCAACTCAACCAAACAGCGGAATGACCGGTCACTATGACGCACACTGACCATCAGGGGGCAGACGCTCAACACCGGAACTGCCCCCGGTGGTCAGTGTGCTCCCACTGGGGGAGCACCACTCAGCCAGAAGCCAGGCTCATGGCTGGTGAGTGCAGCAGTGGTGGCGGGAGCCTCTCCCACCGCTGCAGCAGCACTAAGGTTGTCCCCTGGAGAGTGGGCCTACACCGTCAGTCAGACATCCCCTGAGGGCTCCCAGTCTGCAAGAGGGTGCAGGCTGGGCTAAGGGACCCCCCCCTCCAGTGCACAAATTTTGTGCACCGGGCCTCTAGTGCAGCGGTTCTCAACCTGTGGGCCGCGACCCCTTTGAGGGTCGAACTACCCTTTCACAGGGGTCACCTAAGACCATCGGAAAACACATATATAATTACATATTGTTTTTGTGATTAATCACTATGCTTTAATTATGTTTAATTTGTAACAATGAAAATACATCCTGCATATCAGATATTTACATGATGATTCATAACAGTAGCAAAATTACAGTTATGAAGTAGCAACGAAAATAATTTTATGGTTGGGGGTCACCGCAACATGAGGAACTGTATTAAAGGGTCACGGCATTAGGAAGGTTGAGAACCACTGCTCTAGTGGATAATAAAACATGATCTCAGATGTACAGTAGGTCCTCGGGTTACGTCGGAGTTCTGTTCCTACGGCACAACGTAACGTGATTTTCACCATAAGTCGGAACCCACCTACATAAGCACCTACGTCACTCACATGGAGCACATATACAGCAGTAATGAAATGAAACAGTAAAAATTTAAAAGATAACAATTCCTGACCTTTACTTGTGGTAAATAAATAATAAAAAACATAAAACACATATGTAAATACATCGAAATGACAGTTTGTTTTTTTTTTATAAATAAGTGGGGATGGCGACGTAACCACAAAACGATGTATGTCGAGTCCAACGTAACCCAAGGACTGTCTGTATTCTAGAAGTATCTTCTTTTTTGATCCTGTTTAATTTACCACAGTATTAATTTTCTTGGATCTAAAAACATACCAGCTCTCTGTTCTCTGAGCTATATATCTTTTTGTTGCTGCTGTTAATCCTCACCCAAGGATATTTTTCTATTGATTTTTAGGAAGAGTGGATGGGAAGGAGGGAGACAAACATCATTCTGAGAGAGACACATTGATTGGTTGACTCCCGCACACACCCTGACCAGCAACCGAAGTACGTGACCTTGACTGGAATTGAATCTGAGACCCTTCAGTCCATGGGCTGACACTCTATCCACTGAGCCAGACCTGCTAGGGCTGAGCTGTGTATGTAGACTGTGTGGTAAGGGAGCCTTCACAAATGTTACCACTGAATTTTTCACACTGGCATTCCTTCTAAGAAAAATCCCTATGATACATGGTGGTCAATTAAAAGGTGCCCTTTAAAAGGACCCATTAGGACAGTTTCTGTCTAGTATTAGAATTCTTGAGTTCCTCCTGAGCAGATGTGGGGTTCATTGTCCAGATAGTGAAGTGTATAGCCAGTAGGGTTCTCTCCCTGCACCTGCTGCCAGGAAGATTAGGGGTCAAATTTTAGACCCACCTTCTAAAAAAATGTGAAAGACCTTATGATATGATATATGCAATTTTATGTATTTGCTACACTCCTGGTTTCATCTACTCTACCTTCAATTTTTCCTCCATTTGTGTCATTGTCCATTTTTCTGTGATCATGTTTTAATAGAACAAAGTGATACATAAATAAGGATTGTAAGAAATATTTAAAACCAGCTCTTTGGTGTTTGAACAAATATATTATTTTGAGTAGTTATGTGTCAAAGTGTGGCAAACCAATCTCTTTCTTGTTCAAGCAGTGTCTTTGGTGTTTTGCCCATAAAAAGTGCCCAATTTTGATTGCAACGAGTTGAATTGCTGTGAGAATTTAATTTTGAGGCTGTCTCCCTTAAAGAAATGTGATGGTACCCAAGTTGTTCACTCTCCTCTCACCCTCCTTTTTTTCTTTTTAGTACCCTCACCTGCCCTAAATCTTCCTGTTACTTTGCTACCTCTACCATCCCCACTTGAATTAAAATATAGTTTGGGACAACTACCAAGACCTGTAAATCTTTATTCTGAGAGTTTCCTATTTTATTAACTCACAAATGGTGTTATTTAATTTTATTTATTGTTTTGTTGTAATTTGATTTTAAACTATTTTTCTTTAGCTACAAGTTCATCATAAAGGGAATAGAAAGCATTTCAGTATAAGTTTCTGTTTGGCAGCTCTTTTGGGGATCATTAGATTTCTGTCTTAAGATTTACAATATTGGTGAGATATGATGTATAAATTCTACAATATAAACAAAGCCCGCTGAAGATAATTTCTCTGAATAGATTTGCGAGCAAGAAATAGGGACCTAGCCCTGACTGGTTTGGCTCAGTGGATAGAGCGTCGGCCTGTGGACTGAAAGGTCCCGGGTTCGATTCCGGTCAAGGGCATGTACCTTGGTTGTGGGCACATCCCCAGTGGAGGGTGTGCAGGAGGCAGCCAATCGATGTTTCTCTCTCATCAATGTTTCTAGCTCTCTATCCCTCTCCCTTACTCTCTGTAAAAAATCAATAAAACATATTTTTTAAAAAAAGAAATAGGGACCTATAGGGAACTGTGAATACAAAGGCAAAAGCTGGAACTAGAGTTAAAATACGTGTAGCTGTGAGCAGAAACAAAAAGTGACATAAAACACTAAACCTCATATCAAGAAACCAACAGGTGTACAAAGCTATATTGTGTCAAACTTTAGGGAGAAAAGTCTGCAAGATTGACAAGGGTCAGTCCACAGTGTGAGTTCTCCCTGAGGGTCTTAAGATTTCAAGATTGAGTAGATGGTTCAGTTTGTACAACTGCAATGGACACAGGGGTAGTCCTATTATATTCAACTCTACTATTTGGTTGTGGTAGGAGTATTTTTATAATGAACGCATTGCTTAAATCACAGTCCTGGGGCCTAAAGAGGAATTAGCTTATTTTCAACTTCTTAGGCATAACAGTAAATAATAAATGCCCTGAACCTGACTGGAGGAAAGAAGAAGGTATCATTCTTTTTGACAAATCCCTGTTATTTTTCTGACTCTGTGTGTGTATGCGTGTGTGTGTGTGTGTGTTAATGTTCATGTATGGCTGTCTTTTTTGCTAAACACTCTGTTTGTTTTGGGTATAGCATTTCCTTCAGAGGCTGAGTAGGATATTTAAAAAGGGGATTATAAAAGGTGTTGATAAATAACTGCTCTTTTTGCCAGTAATGCAGCTAGAGTACAGCATGCATTTTTATTAGAGGGACTGACAGTAATGTGACCATAAACCTGGAAAAAATTAGTTTCAGAAAATGTTTCACAAACAGATCAACATAGCATTTACTAAGCCCTTGGTAAACGATATTTGTCTTTAACATTTTATAATCTGACTAGAGGCCCGGTGCACAACAATTTGTGCACTCAGGGAGAGAGGGGTCCCTCAGGCCGGCCTGTGCCCTCTCGCAGTTTGGGACCCCTCGAGGGATGTCCAGCTTGTTTCGTTCCTGCCTCCCTCAGCCGCCCGGCCGGTTGTTTTGCTCCCGCCTCCGCCACCCAGCTTGTTTTTGGCCACCTGGCTTGCTATGCTCCCAGCTGGTATATGTAAATTAATAGCCATCTTGGTTGGGTTAATTTGCATATGGTGCTGATTAGCCAATGGGAAGCATAGCAGAGGTACGGTTAATTACCCTTTTTGTCTTTTATTAGATAGGATAACTCATTTCTGCAGCTCTGCTTTGGGAATGTTTCAGATAATGTATAATAAAGCAATTTTTACTTTTCAGGAGAAAGTATGGTTTCTTTTGACCTTGTAAATACCCTGTTGTAGGTTTGTTATAGTGAAACCACGCTGAACGAGCTTTAGAACAAGCTACAGTTGATTCCGAAATCATGTTTTGGCCTCATCCCTCCAAGTCACACTTTATGTTCCATGCCTTATGCAGCCCACAGTCAGTCATGCTGGACGAACACCTCTACCTGTGACTGGTCATGTACTTTATCCCCTTCTTCTTACTATTTACAGTGTTCCCAGGTAGCATTGTCTCCTTCACCTTCTTGAATTCTATTCTTGCTCCAAAGCCGAGTGCGATCCTGTACGCACTCACCCTCACCCCCACCCCAGTTTTGGTGAGGTCTCTGTAGGACTCTGCCAGCAGAATTAATTACACGTTCTTTATGTGTTCTCTTCAGGTCTTACCTTCTCAATTTCCTCTTCTCCACTTAATCTAGCCAGGGGATCACCTGAGGCATTTTTATCTCCTTTTTATAATATGAGCCTTGAATAATTAGAGATTTTTTTAAAACGTTAAAGTAATCATACATATTGTATTTTTTATAGAAAGAAAGCAGTAGAGTTAAATTATATGTTGGTTAATTGTTTTATTTCCACATCAGGATTTTTTGAAAGACATAATTAACATAATTTAATGAAAAAATTCTGTAAGGACAGCCTGTTGGATGAGTCTTTTCTTGCCTGTTTTAAAGTGTGATGACATGGAAAGGCAGCACTTGTCTCCACAGACAGGGGCTTCTCTAAAGGCAATTCTCAGAGCATTAGATCCTACTGGTTTTAGATTTATGAACTGCTGCAGTTGCCAGAAATTACCTGTGGTAGTACTAAAAGCTTAATCATTAAAGCTTAAATAATTTAGAGCATTAATTTTAAAATCAATTATAAAAGTGCTTATTTGTAAGATACAGCTTCTGGGCAAAATACAAAATTAACCTTTTGGAAATTAAACCCCCCAAAAGGAAAATGGATTTTGATTAGAAAACACATAGGTCTTCTCTGTAATAATGCCCCGGTTACCATGTAGAAGTGGAGCATGCTCCCCTTTGGAGCGTGAATGCACACTGTGGGGGAAGGGAAAGGCTCTGGCTAGAGTTCCACAGGTCCTCTGTCTGGAGGTATTTATGTGGAGGCCTCAGGGGAGGATCCCAATAGAATATTCATCAGCTTCCCAGGTGTGTCATCTCAGGGTTGTGTCCTCTACTGATTGATTGGCACCAGAACAGGGGGGTCATTAGTCAATGTAACTGGTCCTGATGTCACCCATGGTGTCACTTGTTTGGTTTTGCTGCTTTTCTGGGCCTGACGCTGGGGTTTTTGCCTTTTTATCTAAGCCTTGAGATCTCAGTGGAGGAGTTTTGGTGGCTCATGCTAAGTCTGAAAGCTCACTTCCAGTTGGCTCATGAGGGTCAAATAAATATCAGATAATAAATACTAACAGAATTCAGAGAAAGGACATTGTTATAAACTAGTGACCTGGTGCACGGATTCGTGCACATTGAAAGGAAATTAATTAGAAGGTGGCCGGCGGGGCGGGACTGGCCAAGAGGGCCAGACATGCCCTGGAGCCAACTTTCCACCGTCCCTCCCTGGTGTCTGCGGAGTGAGCAGGGTCCCTCTGGCAGATGGGAGCCCTTGGCCTGGCCTGGGAGGATCGGGCCGAAATTGGCTCTCTGACATCCCCTGAGGGGTCCCAGAGTGCGAGAGGGTACTCTGCAAAGTTGCTGTCATACAGGGTGTGGAACACAAACGCAAGTAAGTGTGCAGTAAACCATATTTGGGCTGACAGTGCCCCAGCAACAACATAACCCATGGCCGAAGGTGGAATTTCGCAGCCCCGCGAGGAATCGGACTTCCTTCTCTCTGGTTTCAGGGTGTGTCACCCGAGAACCGCTGCTGCCAAGTCACTGCAGCTCAGCAGCCCCTGCGTTGAGCGTCTGTCCCCTGGTGATCAGTACGCATCCTAGCGACCTGTCAGACAGTGGGAAGGACACTTAGCATATTAGCCTTTTATATAAATAGATTGAAGAGTTGAAAAGAAGTGAGATTGCCCTAACCGGTTTGGCTCAGTGGATAGAGTGTCGGCCTGTGGACTGAAGGGTCCCAGGTTCGATTCTGGTCAAGGGCATGTACCTTGGTTGCGGGCATATCCCCAGTGGGGAGTGTGCAGGAGGCAGCTGAATCAATGTGTCTCTCTCATCGATGTTTCTAACTCTCCATCCCTCTCCCTTCCTCTCTGTAAAAAAAATCAATAAAATATATATATATATATTTTTTAAAAAGTTCAAGGGGAAAAAAAAACACAACTAAAAAAAAAAGAAGTGAGATTTCAACTAAGCTCTGAGAGCAGGCTAAGGGTTTAGCAGACATATCTCAGTGGGAAGAATGGGCATAAGCACAAAGAGTAGAGTCTGGAAAGGGTTTGGGGGTCTAGTAAGAACTCTGGCCAGCCTGATCAGGCTGCAGGAAGTATTCCCTGCAGATCAAGTGTGGTCCTTGATATGACTTAGATTAGAGTTTTAGATAGACCTTGTCATAAAATCTTACAGGAGTTATGTTTACTGAATTAAACTTTGTCTCAGTCTGCTATCTTGCAAAGCATTGTTTCCAGAAAAAAACCAAATTCTCTGTTCTTATCAGTTGGAAGAATTCTGGACTAAGCCACACCAAATTAAATGGGTTTCTTTATCACAAACTTCTGGGAACTTTACTTTGCTAATGGGCTTTGGGACAATCTGAGAGTGGGAAAAAGTTTGATCACAGATCCCTGTTGTTCTAAAGCATTCCTAATAACTCCTCTCAGAATAGTGGTCCACAGAATACAGTTTGGGAAACATTACATTGACAGATTAGATTGGGGATGGATTCTCTTAAAAGATACATGAAATCCTGTTACTTTCTAGCCTTACTTTCTCAGGCATAACTGATATTGCCCCTTGGCTCTAGTGTATTGGACCATTTCTAAGTGCTACATTCTCCAGCCTTCTTTGCAGCCAGTATGTGACTAAGTTCTGCATATCCTGCATGAGGATCCTGATTTCGCCTTTCTACCCTTTTGCCCCTCCCCTGGGCTGGAATGCATATGTGGAAGAGGTGAGCCAGCTGGACCCTGAAGGGGCACATAACCCTAGGTGATGTGGAACAACTAGTTAGAAGGGCCCTGGATCCCTGGACAACATGAATGTCATCTTACTTGCCCTCAACTGCCTACCTATTAGAAAAGCAAACATCTCTTATTTGATTCCTATGTATTTTTCAGCAGATTAGGGTTATACCTAACCATGGGGCCACAGTGCCTGGCAGGTATGAAAGAAGGAAGAGAGTGGGAAGGCTGGGACTAACTAAGATAGTGAGTTTCTGCCCACAGTCAGAGGAAGAATCAGAATCCTGTGGTGAGTTCTCCTTACGGTGGGAGAAGTGACATGGCGGTGTGGTGAAGGTGAGGACTCGGGTAAGAAACGTTCAAGAAGCAGTGCACGGGCATAGGCGTTTGTTCTAGTGGGTTATTTCTCTTTAGAATTATCCTTAAACTGTGGTACTATTTGTCTTTCATCTGAATTCAGCATTAGAACTTAGTATATATATGCTTTTCTTCCCTTTTCTTTTCCCAAACCTCCTCCTCCTCCTCCTCCTCCTCCTCCTCCTCCTCCTCCTCCTCGTCCTCCTCCTCCTCTTCCTCCTCCTCCTTTTTAAAATGAATTTTCTGGTTAGAGTAAGCTTGTTGCTGAAACAGAAGACCTGACAATAATTAAACTTCCATATTTTTTAAAGCCAGTTTTTTTTCTCTCGCTCAGGAAGTGGCTCTGAGATGAACTTTTCAGGTTAGCAGTAGCTGTTCCACAGTCATTCAGGGACTTAAGCTGACCAGTTCTTCTATCATCTTCTATCAGCTGCCAAAGTCAAAAGAGCATAGAATATATTTTTTAGGCTTGCAAGGTGTTATGGGCTAGGCCTGGAAGTATCACATAACACTGGTGCTCTTGTTCCATTGAATATTTCATTGAATATGTCAGATGACCACATTTAGCTACAAAGGGGCTGAGATATGTAGTTCTGGCTGGGAGTCACATTCCAGCTAAAACTTGATGACTGTGGAAGAGGGAGATGGATTTTAGTGGAATTTAGCTGTTTCTGCCTTAGTCCCTTTCTTTGGCCAGAAACAGGACAGTTTTGTTGTTGTTTTGTGGGCACTGAATTTCCAAGGCTCCAGTGAGCTTTATTTATATGTGTTCCATAGCAATAGATATTGGGAAACAGGAAAACTTTCTTTCTTTCTAGAAAACTTAAAAAGGAAATGGTGGAAATGCAGCATTTTAAATTAGGGCTGGAACAGGAACATTTGACACCTTGTTGGGCTCATTATAAACTGCCCTCTGGGCTGTAACTTAATAAGAAAGGGTGTAGTCTCACTCGTACACTTTAAGCTAAGGAAGGGAGGAAAATAAATTCTAATGCTTCGATTAGAAATTGAAGCCAGAATTCAAGTTATGCAATGATACCTGATAAGGAGGAAAAAAAGTGTAATTCAGAGAAGATGCTGATGATATGGTTTTAGGAAAGGACTTTCTTTAGAGGACTTGTAGTTATTAATAGATAAAGAAGAAAAGGAGAAAAGTAGAAGTTAGAAAAGTATCATGCATATCTAGTATGTGAATTTAATGACACTTTGTAGGCTACCCTGTTATAAATTTAGTCTAGAAAAGGAAATCTTAAATTGATACTTAGGGTACTTGAAAGATGCTGTCTGTTAGGAAGAAATATGCCATAGTACATAACACAATTTCACTGTAGTTCAGGGAATATTCAGAAAGAGATTTATTAAATGACCTTGTATAATGTCTCCTAATCACATTATTAATGACATCCTTTTGGCTTGAGGTATTAGAAATTTTTTCTTTCCATTGCTTTTCATGTACTTCAGTATAATTGTTGTTCTATATCAGTGATGGTGAACCTATGACACGTGTGTCAGAGGTGACACGCGAACTCATTTTTTTTGGTTGATTTTTCTTTGTTAAATGGCATTTAAATATATAAAGTAAATATCAAAAATATAAGTCTTTGTTTTACTATGGTTGCAAATATCAAAAAATTTCTATATGTGACACGGCACCAGAGTTAAGTTAGGATTTTTCAAAATGCGGACACGCTGAGCTCAAAAGGTTCGCCATCACTGTTCTATATAATGAAATGGCTAGATTGCCATAAAATACATTCCTTGAACTTGGACACTATATGTAATTGTCCATGAAACATAAATAAGACTTTAATAAAAGAGTTGTCCAAAGGGCTTTTACAATAGAAATATATAATAATATCACTGATATGAATGCATTATGATATTATGAACTGTGCCTGACCTGGCAAGGACAAAATGTAAAAGACGTGCCAGGTCCTGTGGAACTGTCTTTTTCTGGAGGCTTATTGTGCTCATCCCACACTGCAGCAGATTAACCTGGCCATGGTAAGCACGTGTCACCATCGCTGTAAGAGTAGTAGAGGAAAACCAGTTGAGCAATGCTGGAAGAAGGCAGTTCTCTTAATGAAGACAGTAGTTGGATGAGTAAATCCTCGCTTGGAAGTTAGTCGTGTGCAAAGGATGTGAGGGTTTCAGTTGATCCACAAGCCACCTAGGAACGCTGGATTTCCAGAACCCCAGAGTGGCTCTGACTGACTGAAGGGAGGTACAGCTTCCTGATCACAGCAAGTGACAGTCCATTACATTGTATCGGGCCTGTCACACGCGTCAGGGGTGTTGTGTTTTATGACTGGGGCAGTACTTTAGAAGAACTCTGACCAGTTGGTGGGGCAGAGGTACATCCAGAAGACAATTAAGATGTTGAGTGTTTATATAGGAGATGATTAAAGTGGCAAGATATTTTTTAATCTGGTGAAAAGACAATCAAGAAGCAAAATATTTGTTTTCAAATACGTGCGAAAGTATTACAGGATTTGCCAAAAGTAGGCTTACAGTTGTGAGTATGTGAAAGTTTATTTTTGTATTTATTTGTTAATTATTTTATCATTTTTCATATGAACAACTGTAGACCTACTTTTGCCCTACCCTGTATGTGAAAGAAAGTTGTCATTCTTTGTTGCTTCAGAGCAAGGATCACTCCCAAGAGTGGCAGAATTCGGCCCTGACCAGGTAGCTTAGTTGGTTAGAGCACATCCCAATGCGCCAAGGTTGTAGATTTGATCCCCAGTCAGGGCACATACAGGACTCAACCAATGAATGCATAAATAAGTGGAACAACAAATCGATGTTTGTCTCTCTCTCTCTCTCTCTCAAAAATCAGTTAATTTTTTTTAAAGGATGAGCAGAATTCAGCTCTATTTAAGAAACTATTTGTATATATTCTGATGATTCACTAATGGATAGACTACTTCTTAAAGTTTATGACTCTTTAGTCACTAGAAGAATCAGGCAGCAGCTGGAGAAGCCCCCTCCCATGCTGCAGGAGCTTGCTCAGTGAACGCACCAGAACCAGAAAGCCAAGCTCTTTCCTCCTGCAGTGTCTCCAGTGCCCCTACTAACAAAACTTTAGTGCCAACAAAAAAAGGACACATTTTTTGTGCCAGTGACTATGCAATTAATGTGGAAATATCAAAGTGTGACCTCTTGAACAGAAATTTTGTCACTATAATGGATCTTTGCAACTGCATTAGTTTGAAATACCTTAATATTTATAATGTCCTGTTTATTTAAAGTTATTACACATTAGAAAAGGTCTTCCTTTTAAGAGCCCAGATCCATTTTCACAGAGAAGTCAGAAGGGTGAATTTGGAGCTTACAGGCAGTACATCAATAACCATCACAGGGGGATGAGGCACTACCTGTGCAGTACTCGGGAGTGGCAGCTGCACGCACAAGCATGGCCAACCTGGGCAGGCCACGGTGGAGGGAGACAGAGGCCAGACCAGGGCTGGGGCACTCAGTGGTAATTCTGGTACAGTGATGTGGTTTAGACCAAAAATCAGGGAAACAGCACTTAAATATCCCAGGAGCAGAGAATCCAACCCAAAGGGGAAGAGAAAAGTCAGAAAAATCTGGGGGGGGAAAAAAAAGGCATGAGACTTACAAGTACATGAGGAAGTTAAATATGAAGATAAGGGGTGGATTACTGAGAAGCCAAGAAATAGACTTAGGTAGGGGTGTAGGGACCTGGGTCAGGTCCAGATAAATAGAAGGTCAGCTGGGTGGGGTGACCTAAGGTACCTTTTGTCGCCTAATGTTCTGTGAGGTCTCAGTTACACAGTCTTTTTTTAAAAATATATATTTTTATTGCTTTCAGAGAGGGAGGGAGAGAGAGAATCATTGATTGGCTTCCTCCTGCACGCCCCACACTGGGGATCAAGCCCACAACCCGGGCATGTGCCCTGCCAGGAATTGAACCGTGACCTCCTGGTTCACAGGTTGACACTCAACTACTGAGCCATACTGGCCAGGCCAGGCAGTTTCATTTAATTTGTTTATCCTGTTTAGTGGGATTGTGCCACCATTTAATTAGTGAGGTCTGAATTTGTGCTAGTGACTATGCAATTAATGTGGAAATATCAAAGTGTGACCTCTCTTGGACAGAAATTTTGTCACTATAGTAGACCTTTGGAACTGCATTAGTTTGAAATATCTTAATATTTTAATATCCTGTTTATTTAAAGCTATTATACATTAGAAAAGGTCTTCCATAGGCACAACAGTGACCATTACAACTATTACTGTTACATTTTAGCATAGTAATGTTCTTGGTTTTGAAACTTTAGAAAATACCTTTGTGGTCACTGCTAGTCATCTTGCTTTTTTCAGTAACTTACTCTTAAACATATGGTTGTAACAAAACTGCCATGCTAGTAGGACATGACTTTCCTTCAACTGGTCACCTGACCTAGGAATTTGGAATTGGGTCTAGACTTGCCATGTCTCTTGGCTACTCTTCTGAATAGTGAATTGTATACTTGGAGCTGTTTGGTAATTACCATGTTCTACCATGTGGACCAGGAAGCGATGCAAATCACTTTGTATTGACAGAGCAGAATGATACTAACATGCAAAAAAAGGAGAAATGAAATATGGACCAAGAGCACTTCCCAATCTCAACATGATACTCCCTGGTTCTAGCCCATTCCTGAAGTTTAGTTGATCCTTCCATTTAGGCTCCACGAGAGACACTCCTATGTCCTTCAAGTAAATTCCCATTCTTGCTTAAACTAAGTCAAGTAGAAGTTTGTTCCTTTCATCCATATAACAAATGTATATGAAGATCATTCAAATTTATAAGAAAAACAGTAAGATCTTGGTAGAAAAATGAGCAAAAGACGTGATTCTCAGAAAAGGAAATTAAGAATAGCTAATAAATATGAAAAATAGTATTATCAGTGATAGTTAAGTAAATGTAAAAACAACAGTGCAATAGATATCATTATCTTTTTTTTTTAAGCCTATCGAAGTTGCAAAGAAAAAGATAATACTCAAAGCACAAAGCGTGTTGTGATGTGGGAACTATTCTGGACTGCTTGTGAGAGTGTAAAGTGATTGTATAATTCACAGCCCTAACAGGAAACAGATGGCTTAGTCAGATAAGGATCATTAGAGGAGAGCTGATGTATAAAGGAGTATTCACAGAGGTGCCGGTGCAGGGGAACCACAAGGATGGAGCAGGAACACTGGGCTGAGTTGGGGATGAAGTGGTGGCGGTGGTAATGGACCCAAGGCCACCTCGAGGGGAGTAGCAACCCTGAGTTGAAGGACCCAGCCAGATAGTCACTCAGAAATCATTTCCTATTGTTCCTTTAAACATGAACATTTATTAAACTAAAATTGCAAAATTCTCAGTTTTGCTGGTTCAGGTTGACTTCAGGTACTTTATTAAATAATTTAATGAAGAAGGTATTTTTTTCCAAGTCAAACCTCTTAAGCATTGTTTTCCTTTTCATACCAGCAGTTATTGAAGTCAGCCTTCCTTTTGTTTAATATACATAATGATAGCTAATGCATAGCGTATGCTGGACACTGCCGTCAGCTCTTCCCATGAGTTATCTCTCAGTCTCCTTCCTGTGCAGGGAAATACCCAGTTCTTCCCTACTCAGTGTTTCTTCTCTGTGAATCTCCTTTCCTACTACTCACACTCACTCCTGGCGCTTCTGGTCACCAAATATGTCGGGTTTTTACCCCACAACAACACTTAGGTCTCTAACACCAGCTGGGTGTCCAGTTTAACTCAATTCTGACACTCTCTACTGGGAGAGAGTGTCAGATCTCACAGGTTAAGGCTAAGTCCCACAAGACTGCCTGCCAACTGCCTACACGTACATCTCAGATGCCAATTGCAAGCCCAGGTTATCACCTGAGCTTCTGACCAGCCAGCTAGAGACCAGAGGTTTCAAGGACGCCCACCTCAAGTTTGATTAATTTGCTAAGGCAGCTCATAGAACTCAGGAAAACATCTACTTACATTTACTAGTTTATTAAAGGATAAGGTAAAGGGTACAGATGAACAGCCAGATGAAGGAGCGACAGAGCGAGGTCTGGGAGGGTCCCCAGCGAAGGAATTTCTGTTCCCATGAATTGGCTGTGTCACCGCTTAGTGTGGATGTGTTCACCAGCCTGGAAGCTCTCCGAACCCCATACTTTTGAATTTTATAGAGGCTTCCTCACGTAGGTATGATCAATTATGAATTCCGTTTTCATCCTCTCTGCTGAGGATGGGGGCAGGTAGGACTCAAAATTCTAAGCTTCTAATCATGGCTTAGCCTTACTGATTACTGGTGACCAGCCCCCATCCAGGAGCCTACCCAGAGTTGCCTCATTAGAACAAGAGATGTTCCTGGTACTCTGATCACTTAGGAAATTGCAAAGGTTTTAGGAGCTCTGTGCCAGGAACTGGAGGTAGAGACCTATATAGGTAAATATTTTTTCAGTTATCTTACAGCCCTCTCACCAAAGCCCTGGGAGATAGGTGCCCACCTTACCCATTTACTGATCAACTGATAAAGCAACAAAGGTCCAAACCAGGCCTGTTGCCTCTAAGGCCTGTGCTCCCAACAGCTCAACTGCTTTACTTTCATATGTCTTATCTCTTTCTTTGGAAAAAAAAATTATGAAACACTATCTTTTCAGGCTTTGATTATGCTGATTCCTTTGAAAAGAGGTTTGAATACACTTGATTGTTTCATAGTCTGAAATGGATACTTGAATTCTGTAAGAGCTATGAGATTAAATTTTAAAGTGTACCAAAAAGATGACCTAGCCATACTAGTGCTTCACATGGAAACTTGTCTATGATGTTAAACAGTAGTTTCCTATTATCCTTAAAAAATTTTTCCTCATAAATAAACAGCTAAATAAAGGTCCAAATAGACTGTCTTTTTTTTTTTTTTTTTTGGTACCAAATTACTTTATTGGAAGGAACGGTACAAATGACAGACATGAGTGGATGATTTGGTACAAGTTATAGAAAAGGTAAAGGTAGACTGTCTTTTTTTCCTTCAAAAGGTGCAATTGGCTTTCAAAAGAGGAGATTAAATGAACATCAATTAATTAAAGGAGACTAATTCTTTGCAAAGTCAGTCAGTGATTTCAGATAATCAAAAAATATTGGGCGCCGAAACCGGTTTGGCTCAGTGGATAGAGCGTCGTAAAAGCCATATCACAATTTTGTGTTTGCCCTCTTCACCTTAATGTCTTAACTGTAGGATTGGGTGGAATTGTAGCTGATCTAGCAAGAATACATCTTTCAAAATATATCATTTATTTCTCATCTTTAAATATATTCATGCTTAGAAGGAGACTTGAACACACAATACAATACACACAGAGAAGATGTATGGTAGAATTGTATGTCTGAAACCTATACAATTTTTTAAAAATACTCACCTGAGGATATTTTTTCATTGATGTTCAGAGAGAGTGAGCAGAAGGAAGGGAGAGAGAGAGAAACATTGATGTGAGAGAGACACATCGATTGCCTGCCTCCCACACATACCCCAACCAGGGCTGCAGTTAGAGCCCACAACCAAGGTACGTGTCCTTGACAGGGAATTGAACCCACAGCTCTTCAGTCTGCAGGCTGATGCTCTAACCACTGAGCAACAGGCTAGGGTGGAAACCTATATAATTTTAGTAACCAATGTCATCCCAATAAACTTAATAATATATACATATAAATACAATGTAAAAGTATAAACAAATAAATATATTCATGCTAAAGGATGACACATCAAAATGAGGGTGAAATATTGCAGCCAGTAGATGTGTTTCTCGTTTTTCTGTTGTGATGCAAATTGTCAGGTAACTCATTCTATTTCCTTGGACAGCAGCCACTGCAGTGAAAGTGTACTTGGTGTTTGGGTCACTGAACTCAGAAGTGTTTTTCTCTGTCAGCTAAATTGACATTTCTTGTTTCCTTTTTCTTTTTTTTAAATATATGTTTATTGAATTCAGAGAATAAGGGAGAGGGAGTGAGAGATAGAAACACCAATCATTGATTGACTGCCTCCTGCACACCCCCTACTGGGGATCGAGCCCACAACCCGGGCATGTGCCCTTGACCAGAATTGAACTCGGGACCCTCCAGTGCACAGGCCGATGCTCTATCCACTGAGCCAAACTGGCTAGGGCTATTTCTGTGTTTTCAGTTGAGCTATTCATGTTTGCACTCCAGTGCTAAAATTATCAGCTTTTTAAACAAAGTTTTATATTGCAAACGGTAAAGTGAGAGAAAGTCTTGTTTTACCCCATTTCCCCAAATTGAAGATTCCGTCCGCTATTTTTATCCCTTATGAATAGTTACATTTCTTTTTTCAGTACTAACTAAACAGAAGCCTTTTTGTTAGATAATAAATGCAAAGTAAGTCATCCTGACCTTTTTTCCTGTTGTACCTACCAGAGAAGACATATGCCTCACTTTGATAGCTTTCCATATCCCTCACCATCAGTTCTTGGCTTTCATTTTTTAACATGTTTTAAATTGTATCATTTTTGATAACTCCATGTTTCTGTGGGAATTAAATTGGATATAAAGAATTCTTGATAAATCTATAATGTCAGTGCAATAAGATTTCTCATGGAACCTGATAAACTAATTTTGAAATTCATTTAGCAAAGGATAGAATAGTCCACATTTTGAAAAAGAAAATGAGAAGAAACTTTCCCTAAGATAGTGGAGTATTGATACAGGAACATCTAAGTGGATCAGGGAATAGAAGAATGAGTAGAGAAATAGATTCTATATTGATGGGAATTTAGTATATTATAAAAGTGGCATTTCAGACAAGTATGAAAAGGGTACATTATTTGGTCAGTGATTTTGGGATCATTGTTAAACCATTTGAATAATAAGTATACGTTTGTATTTCACACATTCACAACAACTGATTTCATATGATTTAAAGAATTCAATATAAAAAACTTTGGAAGTACTAAAAAATATTGTTAATCTTGAATAAGAGATATCAATGAAAATATTGATGTTTCATATTAAACTAATTACACCGAAGTCATCAACGTTTTAAAAAGATTTGTGCAGTTATTAACATGTTAGTAAAACTCTTAATAAACATAATTTGTGATGGTTGCATAATATTCCATAACACAGCTGTACCATTGTTTACATTAACAATTTTCAGTTACATTTTAGGTTCTCACATAAAATTCCTTAAATCTTTGAGTGGACTTACGTTTTCTACAAGATGACACTCTGAACTAGTTCAGATAATCCAGGAAAAGCATTAAGTTATACCCTCTAGATTGAGATAGTTTTCTTTCTTGGAATTTCACATTCGATAATCTGTCTTAAGAAATGCTCTGTAAAAGTGACTTTTTAAAGTTGCATTTTAACACTGCTCTTTTATTTATTTATTTATTTATTTTAAAAAATATATTTTATTGATTTTTTACAGAGAGGAAGGGAGAGGGATAGAGAGTTAGAAACATCGATGAGAGAGAAGCATCGATCAGCTGCCTCCTGCACGCCCCCCACTGGGGATGTGCCCGCAACCAGGGTACATGCCCTTGACCGGAATCGAACCTGGGACCCTTGAGTCCACAGGCTGACGCTCTATCCACTGAGCCAAACCGGTTCGGCAACACTGCTCTTTTAAAGTGAGTTTGTTTTCAGAATTATTATTACTAATTTATTTGCTCCCCTATTTTACCTGTGACTATTATGGTTAACCATCAGGAATCTAACAAGGTATAAACAACTTAGAAGTGACAGATTTTCAGCTTTAAGTAGTAGAATCTTGTTTTCAAGGACTACGTTTAGATGAAACCCAAACGATAAAACCGACACCTGCAGGAAAGGGTAGAGGTTCCAGACTCTGGCAGTTTTCCCTCTGGCTGTCCTCACCTCTATAGATGAGGTTTGTGAGGCACCTCTATAGATGTCTTGGGAAATGCTTTGAAAACCATCGAATCATAGTAGTAACAGTGCTTACGTTTTTTAAGCATGAAGGTGTAGTGATCGGAGGGAATAGACCTAGTGAGGTTTCACAGTTTAGGTGCTAGTCTTCTTTAACGTGAATATATTGTGCTTTCGAGGTTATTGTTGTGTGCATAGCCATTATGGCGTTCTTTTAATAGTCCTCCAAATGACAGCTACCGGTCCCTCATAAATTTCTTTGGAAGGTGGAGACTAATGTATAAGGTCTTTAGCTACTTTTTTGCTTCAAGGTGAAGGCTATGCCTGCCCAACAGGTTCCTCTTTGTGTGAATGAGTAGGGTTGATGTTCCCCGGAGAACCTGTCAGAAGGCAGGGCAGCACTGGTGGGACTCCTGGTCTAGCTTGGTATCTACCCACTGGCATATATCTTCCCGCTAGGAATAACTTTCAAGGGAGTCTGCCTGAAGAAAACACTTCACTCCAACCCAGGAAGTGCTTGGAGCTTCAGTAAGTTCTTTCCCTCTCCCTGCAGACACAGATCCTGAGTTGTACACCTCAGCTTTCTGCCCACTTGCTTTGGTTTAAAGCAGTAGCGAAAGTCCTTAGGTTTAGGCATCTTGGACAGAGTTCTACAAATAACGTTCATTTTAGTCACCATCTCTCGTCTGGGATATAGAAACTGAGAAATAGACACCGACTCGCTTTGAATTGAATTGAGTCTCTTCACTGGTGTTGCCCAGATTAATTCCTGGATGAGCCTACTGAAATCAGCACATTTTAAATGGTGTTTTCTTTCTTTCAGCTTTGCTGATGAGTAAGGTTGATGAGGGTGGGGATTACATCCCATTTGAATCCCTAGGGCCTGGCATTGTGCCCGGCACATAGTTGATGCTCAGTAATCATTATTTTGTTCATCTGCCTGATCACATAGGAATCCTTGTTTTTCTTTCTTAGACATGGCTTGTGTTTAGAGCTGCCTTATCTTATTTTAGATAAGAATGTTTGGAACATCTTGTGTTTCTTCCCTCTAGTTGATACAGATCCAACCAATTTATCTGGTGTTAGGCTCACTACATTGTTTAATTAACTAGGAACAAGTACCCCTCAATTAAGATATATTCATATCAATTATCTGTATTGCTTTTATGTTCTGAGGAGGGAATATTCTTAAAAGATTTTCATTGGAAGACTATTAGAATTATGCTATGAGTAATATGTCTCTTTTTTCTCAATTCTAAGAGTAAGTTAGTAACTTTCTTATCCTCAGTTTCTTTACCTTCGGAGACATATAAAAATAGGGGTACATTTGAAAGTATTTTTAAATTTATTGGGGTGACATTGGTTAATAAGATTATATAGGTTTGAAGTATATATTTCTGTGATACGTGATTTGTATATTGCAGTGATTTTCAAAGGAAAAGAGGTCAGTGCCCTTAACTAAATAGTCAGGTATTGCATGTTTTAAAAATTCTTATGGCATACCAGTGTGCCATGGCCCACTGGTTGAAAATTGCTGGTATATTGCACTGTGTGCCCACCACCCATATATTTGGCCCCCTTTAACTTTTACTACCCCCCCATCCCTCTTCCCTCTGGTAATCACCATACTGTTGTCTGTGTCTATGAGTTTCAGTTTTATGTCCCACATATGAGTAAAATCATATGATTCTTAGCTTTTTGTGACTGACTTATTTCGCCTAATATAATATTCTCAAGGTCCATCCATGTTGTCGCAAATGGCACTATTTCATCTTTTCTGATGGCTAATTAATACTCCAGTATATATATGTACCACATCTTCTTTATCCAGTTATTTGTTGAAGGATGTTTTGGTTATTTCCGTGTCTTGGCCACCATGAATAATGCTGCAGTAAACATAGGGGTGCATATATCTTTGCGAATAAATGTTTTCAAATTTTTTAGGTAGATACCTAGAAGAGTGATTGCTGGATCATATGGTAACTCTCTTCTTAATTTTTTGAGAAACTGCCATACTAGTTTACATTCCCACAAGCAATGAATGAGAGTTCCTTTTTCTCTACAACCTCTGCAACACTTGTTATTACTGGTCTTGTTGATGACGGCCATTCTAACAAGTGTGAGTTGGTATCTCTTTGTAGTTTTGATTTGCATTTCCCTAATAGCTAGTGAAGTTGAGCATCTTTTCATATATCTGTTGGCCATTTGTATGTCTTCTTGGTAAGTGTTCAGATCCTCTGCCCAATTTTAATTGGTCTGTTTGTTTGGTGTTTGTTGAGTTATGTAAGTTCTTTATATATTTTGGATATTAACCCCTTTTCAGAGTTATAGTTTGCAAATATCTTCTCTCATTCGGTTGGTTGCCTTTTTGTTTTGTTGGCTGTTTCTTTTAGTTTGATATAGTCTCATTCATTTATTTTTGCCTTTACTTCCCTTGCCTTTGGGGTCAAATTCATAAAATCTTCTCTAAGCCAAGTGTAGTACCTATGTTTTCTTCTATGTAATTTATTGTTTCGGGTCTTACATTTAGATCTTTGATCCATTTTTTAATTAATTTTTGTACATTGAGACAAACTATAGCCTAGTTTCATTCTTTTGCATGCGGCTTTTCAATTTTCTGAGCACCATTTATTGAAGAGGTTTTCTTTCCTCCATAGTGTGTTTTTTGGCTCCTTTGTCAACAATTATTTGTCCATATGCATGTGGTTTTTATTTCTGGGCTCTCGATTCTCTTCCATTAGTTAAAACGTTCACATTACCCAAAGCAATATACAATCCCTCTCAAAATCCCAATAACTAGAACAAAAAAATCATTATCTTTGTATGGAACCACAAAAGACCCCAAATAGCCAAAACAATCCTGAGAAACAAAAAAAAAAAAAAAAAGAGAGAGAAAACAAAGCCAGAAGTGTCATATTTCCTGACTTCAAATGAGAACACAGAGCAAAGATAATCAAAGCAGCTTGGTGCCCTAGCCGTTTGGTTCAGTGTATAGAGCTACGGCGGCCTGCAGACCGAAGGGTTCCAGGTTCAATTCTGGTCAAGGGTACATGCCTGGGTTTTGGGCTCGGTTCCCAGTAGGGGTCATGCAGGAGGCAGCCAATCAATGATTCTCTCATCATTGATGTTTCTATCTCTCTCTCCCTCTCCCTTTCTCTCTGAAATCAATAAAAATATATTTTTAAAAAAAACCAGCATGTTATTGGCAGAAAAACACACTCAGAGCAATGGAAGTATTTTAGGATCAGTAATATGCTTATAGTTTTGTTGCTCTATAACTGGTTTCTTTTTTGCTTTTGTTTGCTTATAATTTAAGTCCTTTCTGATCCAGTTTAAAAATAGTTTGATTAGAACAGTGAAAACAATATCTCATGTAGTTTCCATCTTTACTGTTTTATTGGATTTAAAAAGTGACCTTTTTTTAAAAAAAATCAGAAAAGCTATATAAAAAGAGTAAAGGAAAACAACCAATTTAGTTTTTAAAATTTAGTTTTTATTTTTATTGGATTAGTATGCACATATATTATGGATTAATAGTTGTACAAATCACAATGAAAAGCAGGTTCTAAGTTGGTATTTCAGCTTTCACTTGGTATTTCAGTTTTAGGCATTTTGTGTTGACCTCTATCAAAGATGAGTAGTTAGCTCGCTTCACTCCTGCCCCATACTTGTCTCCTTCCCATTCTCTCTATAGCTCAGTATACAGCGTTTACCTTTTGGTGATTACATGAATGCTATCACAGGTGAGCCATATAGCAAACCATAATTACTTCCTCATTTCTATATAAGATTTATCTTGCCTGAAGTTAATAATTGTTAGGTCTAGCCCAGCCGGTGTTGCTTAGTGGTTGAGCATCAACCTATGAACCAGGAGGTCACAGTTCGATTCCTGGTCAGGGCACATGCTCGGATTGCGGGTTTGAACCCTGGTATGGGGTGTGCAGGAGGCAGCTGATCAATGATTCTCGCTCATCATTGATGTTTCTATCTCTCTCTCCCTCTCCCTTCCTCTCTGAAATCAATAAAAAATATTTTTTAAAAATTGTTGGGTCTATGTACAAGTGTGCGTGCACACGCCTGCACTTAATTTTCTTTGTACGACTCAGTAAGTCAATCTCTCTGACCGTCAGTTGTACAAATCTCTTAGTGCACTGAGACTCATTACAAATCCTTTCAATTGTATCATCTTGAGGAAGTCATTTCTGGGTCCTCTGCTTGCCCTATCTGCTGCACAGCTGGCGCCTTGTGATCTCTCTCCTGTTGGATCCTGATACCTGGGAGCTTTCTTGGTTTATTCATTCCATTTGGTAGAGCACATCTTCCAGTAGATGGGGTAGGGGTGGAAGTATTACAATATGTGAATAATATATGTTTCAAAAATGTAGCTTTGGGTAGTTTGGTTACACTGGCTACAGCTAGAACTCTAGATAGGAGAGTATTTTCCTTGCAATTTTGGAGGCATTTCTCCATTATATTTTCGCTTCTGTTGTTAAGTCCAATGTCATTCTGATTCTTGGTCCTCAATATGAAACCCTTTTTTTTTTTTTTTTGGAAGTCTGTAGGGCTTTTTCTTTGCTCTACAAAGAAACTTAGTATTCAGCCCAAAGTACAAAATGATTATTTTTAGTGAAATTTATTTAGAACACCAAAATGAATGTTCTTATTCAAAAGGATGGAAAAGACATTTGAAAACTGGTTCTACTATTGAGAAAACGATATCTTAACATTGTCAATGCAGTATACAATCATATTATCTACTTTGGATCCAGGCATAAAGTAAGCTAATTAGAAGCTTAGGCACTTAAAATTTTTCTTTGTCATTTTTGTTAATAAAATACAGTAAATGTTTTTCTCTCAATCATTTAGTTCGATTACTCCCTGGCACTATTTGAAAGATATGAAATCAGGGAGGCAGAATTGAAGTCTGTGTGGATTTCCCTGGTGCTACCTCTCTGCTGTTTTTTAAAAAAAAATATGTCTTTATTGATTTCAGAGAGGAAGGGAGAGGGAGAGAGAGATAGAAACATCAATGATGAGAGAGAATCATTGATCGGCTGCCTCCTGCACACCCCCTGCTAAGGATCGAGCCTGCAACTGGGCATGAGCCCTGACCCAGAATCAAACCATGACCTCCTGGTTCATAGGTCGATGCTCAACCACTGAACCACACTGGCCAGGCATCTCTCTGCCTTTTGAACGGCATAGTCAGTCCAAGGGTAATGTCAGCCCTCCAGGAGTACTTGTCAACTTGACTTACTCCCAGACAAAATTATTGGTCAGGTGTGGCTCTGTCTCACTAGATGAGAAAATTCACTAGAAAATTCACTTCTAAATTCACTAGATCCCTGAGAATTTCTAAAGCAGAATATTGACCATAGGATGCAGTCTGTGTGGGTTTTGAGCGCTCAGTATATATGTGCCTAAAAATTGCTTCTTAGGTTCTGTGCAGGTTGTTGAAAAGTGTGGTTCTGTTGTGAGGGTTACAGTGGGGTCCAGCTTGCGTGTGTTCTTCAGGAAAGTCCCAGCAGTCTACCTGGTGTCCTGTTTGCATGAGGTTCTAAGCCAGTGGTTCTCAACCTTCTGGCCCTTTATTTTTTTTTATTGTTTTATTGCTTAAAGTATTACAAAGAGTATTACATATGTCTCCTTTTTTTCCCCACCCTTGACAATCCCCTGGCCTCCCCTACCCCCAGTGTCTTATGTCCATTGGTTATGCTTATATGCATGCATACAAGTCCTTCAGTTGATCTCTTACCCCCCTCCCTCCTGCCCCCCAACCCTCCCCGGCCTTCCTGCTGCAGTTTGACAATCTATTTGAGGCAGCTCTGCCTCTGTATCTATTATTGTTCATAAGTTTATAATGGTCTTTATTATCCATGAATGAGTGAGATCATGTGGTATTTTTCCTTCATTGACTGGCTTATTTCACTTCTTCTGGCCCTTTAAATGCAGTTCCTCATGTTGTGACCCAACTATAAAATTATTTTCGTTGCTACTTCATAACTGCAATGTTGCTACTGTTGTGAATCGTAATGTAAATATCTGATATGCAGGATGGTCTTAGGTGACCCCTGTGAAAGGGTCATTTGACCGCCAAGGGGGTCTCGACCCACAGGTTGAGAACCGCTGTATACGCTTTCCCGAAGAACTGTGCGAGGCACTGTGGGGCATATTGTCTGGTTACTAGACGCTGGCATTATAGAGAGGGAGGGAAAGGCAGCCCTCTAACTAGTCCCTGGAGAGAGTATCCCAGGAAGACAGAGCAGCTCAGCCTGAAGTGCGGATGGAAGCGGGGCCGGACCAGAAGGACAGGCGTCCCTGACTGGGACAGGTCAGGTGTGATGGAGTATTGCTACTGACGTAGATATGAGTCTTCTGGAGTGAGTTTAAATCACAGGAAAATCTGGGTAAATTCTCTTAATTTTGATGTGGACCCTTGATTTTCCATAGTGCCAGTGAAGCCTGATTAGAAAAGAGATTTGTTTGAGAACTTCACATTGACACTTCTCTCATTGAATTCCTTTTACTTTCCATAGCCAAATGGTTAATTTTATTTTGTTCTCTGAATTGGCATCAAAAGAAATAACTGTGAAGTATTTCAGTTGAGGAGTATGTTTAGAATATAGTCAGTCAGCTCTTCTTTATCAGCCAAAAGTTGTGCCAGAATAAGTAGGTTGAGTATTTATCATCTCTGAAGAATGCTTAAATTTTAACTTTTGGATGAAAAGTTCTTGACATCTAAGGTCCTCCCCCCCACCCCCAAAAAAAAGAAAAAGAAAAAAGAAACCAGTTATCACTTCATTTGGGTGTGTGTGTTGGGGGGGGGGGGAATATGAAAGTGGAGAAGGTAGAAGGTACTCTTAATGATGGATATTTAAGTTATGTGGTCCAAGAACAGAATTGGATACCATGGCTTACCAGGTGCAGTGGAATTTGAAGTTTTACTTCAGTGCTGAGCTTTGTTTGGGATTGAATGTCAAATCAGGTGAAACTTGTTTTACTTAATTTCATTCCAAATCCCATCATCCCTTCCAGTTTTGATCCTCTTCTACCTCTTTGGCTCTATGTCTTTTTTAAAAAATACGTTTTCGTTGATTTCAAAGAGAGAAAGTGAGAGGGAGAGAGAGCTAGAAACATCAATAATGAGAGAATCATCCACTGGCTGCCTCTTGCACACCCCACACTGGGAATCAAGCCCACAACATCAGGCATGTGCCCTGACTGGGAATCGAACCCTGGTTCATGGGTTGACGCTCAACCACTGAGCCACACCAGCTGGGCTCTATGCCTTATGTGATAGGAGAATCTTGGGAGTTATGGAAAACATCTGAACTATAGGAAACAACATTGTAGCTTTTATTCTTTTTCTCTGAAGTTAAGTATTTAAGCATGCGTTTTTGGAATACCTAAGGTCTTGTACTGAAGTAGTTTTGAGGAAATGCTGTTTCTTTTCTTTTCTTTTTTTTTTTTGCTCTTTCAAATCATTTTAATAACGTGGCAGTCAAAACACGAAAAGCAGACTCAAACTTGTTTTCTTAAAGGGGGGGTGCTACCCTGATTGCTTCCCACAAGCATGATCTAAGGTAATGACGACACCGATTCCAAAGAGCAAGGGTGGTAAGAAGGCCTCAAGGCTCACAGACTGAAAAGCTCGGTTTCGGAAAAGTCTCAGAGGGGTCGTAGGTGGCAGGAGAGACATGAAGTTTAAGGGACCTTCACAGTACAGGGCGCGGCTGCTGGGTCATCAGCACCTTGAAACGTTTCTTGATGGTGACTCGGTGTCGAGAGTATTTGTCGTCTGGGGAGAACCGAGCAGGATGGGCCGAGCAGGTCTGTTGTCCAATAGGATCAAACTTCTTCAGGGTATAAACCCGGTCTCCCTGTTCATTGAGGTAGTACTGGAGAAACATGATCTCGCTGAAGCAGGAGGTCCCAATTCCCGAGGAAATGCTGTTTCAAAGGTCCTTGTTGGTGGCTCTGCCTTAGCATGTTCTCGGCTGAAACCTGGGAGTGGTATTGAGGATTCACAGTCAGTTCACTGGGCTGGGCTGGCCCTAGGGAGACCTGAGCGGTGCTGGCCAAACTTATACCTCCTGTTAAAACCATGTTAATGTTAATTTACAGTTGGAAATGTATATCATACGCAGGGCAGTGTTTTCCTGGTATGGAGGTATCTTGGAGATGCACATTGGACAAGAACTTAGGGATATATTATCTAGGCTATGATGAACAACTCATTTCCACTGTAGGAAATGCAGATTTTTGGTGATTAAATAGAAAAGGTGCTTTATTGCTGTTTAAGAGATCTAGATTCTAGATCTAGCTCTGCCACTTGCCTGTGTCCCCATAGGAGTTCTTTTCATCTTTTGGGGCCCTGGTGCTTGCATCTGAAAAAGAAGGGATGCAAATAGGTGACTTATAGTCTGAGCCTTTGCACCTTCTGCAGCATTTTCCTTTTCTTACCACTTGGAGTGCGGGAAACGAGTTAAGTTGGCTCGCGTGAATTGCGCGTACTCCGCGGGAGCCGTCTTTAACTCGGTTCATATAGATTTGCGGTGGAGTGCGGGAAACGTGTAAACTCGGGCCGATTGTAACTGCGTATTACCAAATATTTGTTTGTAATCCACCCTTTTGGTGGATAGAACAAAACCAAAAGACAGAGCCATCTTATATTTTGGCGGGAAATTCACCCGCACTCCAAGTGTTACTAGTGCTCAGGGCCTGTGATAAATCCCAGCCCTCATCCAGATGCCATGCAGCCTACATTTTTCACGTTCTACATTTCTGTGATATTGTAGTAAAGTGGTAGATTTATAGATTAAAAGCTATTTTTTAATTTTTAAAAATTAAATGTATTTGAGTCACCTTGGTTAATAGGATCATAGAGGTTTCAAGTGTACATTTCTATAATACAAGATCTGTATATTGCACTGTGTGCCCATTACCCAAAGTCAGATAATCTTCCTATTTTAGAGATAGTCCAATACAATCATCTATCTGATGCTTGAGGGAGCCCACAATGATGTAAAAGTGATCAACTCTTTGGGGCTGAAATATTGTGTTAGGTCCTTGGACATCCTTGGGTCCTATCAGCTATTGGTAGGAGTAGGTCTGAGAGGGGCTGAGACAAACCCTGATTTCTGAACTTAGCTTTGAGAACAAGATCTGATTAGGATGGGCTAGAATTGAGAGCCAATGCTCCACCCCCAGGGGAACTTGGGTAATTTTGAGACATGTTTTTATTATATCTTTTTTAAAATCCTCACCCTAGGTGATGTATTTTACTGAGGGGAAAGAGAGGGAGAGGGAGAGAGGGAGAGAAGGAGAGAGGGAGAGAGAGAGAGACAGGGAGAGAGAGAGAGAGAGAGAGAGAGAGAGAGAGAGACTTAGATATGAGAGAGAAACTTTGATGTGAGAGAAAAACATTAATAGGTTGACTCCCATATGTGCCCTGACCAGGGATCAAAACCACAACCAAGGTATCTGCTCTGACCGGGAATCGAACCTTTTGGTGTTTGGGACAACACTCCAACCAACTGAGCCACCCGGCCAGAGCACTTTTTTATTATAGTTTTTAACCTAAGATCCCCTATGCATCGCTCACCTCTGAGGAGGTTTTTTCCATAAGACTAAATTATACTGAGATCTTGTTTGCTTCCTAATGGGTGTTTCTTTTCTAACTTGCTTGTTTGCTCTTAAGTCTGTAGTTCTCTGCTATTTTTGTCAAGAACTATGAAGGGTTTGAGATGTTAGTGTACTTGTATAGTTATGTGATTACAGGTGTATGTTGGCAACATTGGGGTTTGGTTCTGCAATAAAGCAAGTCATGATCTTTTTGCTAGTGGAGGGTCTTGCCTGCAATTTGTAAAAAAACAAAACAAAAACGCAACATCTGTGAAGTGATAAAATGCCTATGTGTTGATGAGAACTGTAGAAAGATGAGGCATCTGGGTCAGGGAGAAGAGTTGTTTATTGATAACAACCAGATCGACAACTTGGATACCATTGCAGCATTGGTACCCCATACCTGGGCCACAGGCAATGCCGAGAGAGGGCATGGACTGTCTCTAGGCAGGTGTCAGGTTTCCCACATAGACAAGAGACAGAGAACAGTGCCCCAAAAGGACGGAGAAAAACCGTTGCTCCTTTGCAATAGGGTGGAAAGGACCCTAGGTTCTTACCTTAACTTTTTGAAATGCAAATGCCCCTTTCTGAGGGCCAGATAAACACTGTAGGTTTTTATGCCTAGGAGACATCTCCAAACTCTTGGGCTTAGCTATATCTTCCTGGCTCTTTGTGAACTTAGCCTAGTCCAGGGGTGGGCAACCCCTTGCACGCGCCAAACATGGCACACCAGTAACTTTTGTTGGCACGCGAAACCCTCTCTTATGATCTTCCATTTACAATTTTTTTTTAAATATCGACTTTTTTATTTTTCAGATAAATTCAGTGTAGGTGCATCTTAGATAAATAGATAATTTCACATAACAAGTTATCTTAAAGACCATAGACATGGCTGACTTTGAAATGCAGTTGATTGAATTTCAGAGTAGCTCAATTTGGAAACAGAAATTTATTGACCTTAGAGTTGACTTGGAAAACATTGAAAAAAAGCGATTAGAGACAGGAGTACCAGAGAGAAGTGTCGAAAACGAACTACTGAGGACTTGGAATGCCATTCCAGAAAATTTTTTCTGTTTAAAAAACTTTGCAACAGCGTTACTCTCCATGTTTTCATCCACATACACTTGTGAATCTTTGTTCTCAGTGATGAATTTTGTTAAGTCTCGTAATAGGAGTAGCCTGATGGATGAAAGTAGTAGCTCGTGTATATCTCTGAAGGTCAGGAAATATAAACCTGATGTAAAATCTCTGTCATCAGTGATGAAGCAGCAAAAGTCCCACTGATAATATCAAACTGAGTCATAAAGTTTTCTGTCGGACTATCAGTGTACATGTATACATTAAAAAATAAATGTATTTTTCATCATCATATACTGTGTTTTTGTCGCTTGAATAAATTTTATTATTTCTTCAAGGTTCTTCACATACGTACACCTTAAGAGATATCAAGTAGGTGTAACATGTTCTCAAAAAATTAGGGTTGGCACGCAGAAAAATTTTGAGTCAGAGATTTTGCTGGTTTTGGAGCGCACTCACAAAAAGGTTGCCCACCCCTGGCCTAGGGGCCCAGTCTGGGCTGTAATCGTTGACCCTCTTGTGGAGAAAAGTTTTATCATCCCTTCCCAATCAGACCAATAAACTAGACAAATGGCTGTAGATCTAATCCTCATAGTATATGAAGAGTAAAAGACATCTAGGGCAGTGATGGCAAACGTTTTGAGCTCGGTGTGTCAGCATTTTGAAAAACCCTAACTTAACTCTGGTGCCGTGTCACATATAGAAATTTTTTGATATTTGCAACCATAGTAAAACAAAGACTTATATTTTTGGTATTTATTTTATATATTTAAATGCCATTTAACAAAGAAAAATCAACCAAAAAAATGAGTTCGCGTGTCACCTCTGACACACGTGTCATAGGTTCGCCATCACTGATCTAGGGGAAGTGAAAGCAAACAGTCTTTATCTTTTTTCTTAAAAAAACAACAAATGTTTTTATTGATTTCAGAGGGGAGGGGGGTGGGGAGGAGAGAGAGAGGATGAGGAAAAAACATCAATGATGAGAGAGAGAAACATCAATGATGAGAATCATAGATCGGCTGCCTCCCCTACATACCCCAGAGAGAGAGAAATATCAATGATGAGAGAGAATCATTGATTGGTTGCCTTCCCTGCATGCCCCACACTGGGGATTGAGCCCACAATCCAGTATGTGCCCTGACCAGGAATCGAACCGTGGTCTCCTGGTTCATAGGTCAACGCTCAACCACTGAGCCACTGGCCAGGCCAAACAGTCTTTATCTTTATATCTTACACTAGAGACCCAGCGCACAATTAAATCGTGCACGTATAGGGTCCCCTAGGCTTAGCCTGCCATCAGGGCCATGTCTGCCACCCCGCGATGCCTTGCACGTTGCATGGACGCTGCCGGTGCCCTGTGATGCTTCGCTGACGCTGCCAGTGCTCAGGGGTGGGGGGTTGGGGGGAGGGCCCGAGAGATGCTCCATGCACCTCCTGATGACTGGTTGTTTGGTCATTACGGTCACTGGCCTTTTATAATATAGATATTTCCATGTCTCAGGAGGCCAGGGATTTTTACAGGAGCACTGAGAAAGCCAGGGAAGTTTTAGTTGCCCATATCCACCAGGGATGCTGATACCATTCTGACACTCACTTTTTTCTTTAATCAGTAACTTCATAGAGAAGCAAAAGGGGTAGTTTTTAGTTGCTTATGCATTTGTTGAACATATGAGTGAGGATTTCTTGAAATTGGGGCCAAATCTCACTGTGAATTCTGTTTGATTCACATAGTCCTCACAGTCTAGGCATGTATTTCTTTTTTATCTCTGTTAAAAAGGGGCTGATGGTTTGAAGGCTGTTTCTTTGTACTGGTATCACTCATGCTGGCGAAAATGAAGCAGATGGCAAACCAGGGCATTTTAAATTCCACTGCTAGCTAACACTATCAAAAGGAAATAAAGCCCTGTGATTATACTGTATTGATCAAGTGATTAAAATGAAAAGGGTGCATTTTGTAACAGACTTTTTCCTGTTCTACTTGACTAGACTCATGACATGAAATTTTAGAATAGAATTACTATCATTTAGAATCGACTGCTTAGTAATTTTTCTCTCATTAATTTTGTTGGTCTTGTGCTAGATTAGTCTTTCCTGGCTGCTCTAACAAAATACCATAGACTGGATGGCTTAACCAACAGATACTCATTTCTCACAGTTCTATAAGCTGGGAAGTCCAAGATCAAGGAGCTGGCAGATTTGGTTCCTGGTGCGAGCTCACTTCCTGGCTTTCAGATAGCCGCCTTCTCTGATGTCTCTAACTCATCGTGTTAGGGCACTAATCCCATTATGGAGGCTCATGACCTCCCAAAGGCCCTGCCTCCTTGGTTTTGGTGTATGGATTGGGGGGGGTGGGGGGGAGGGAAGTTTAACAAGTATTCAGTCTGTAACAGACGATTTGAGGGTGATTTCCAGTAAAAGATGGAAGATTCAACAAATGCATATGCTTTCTTCCTGAAATCCTAACAAAATAAGAATACAGGAATAAAAAGAGCTATAAGCTCATGAATAAAGAAATTGGGAAAAGAGACACCAGCAACAAAGTGTTGGAACTAGAAAACAGGGACAGATGGTGAGCCTGTATTGTTGCATAACAAAATTCACCAAAACTTAGTGGTTTAAATTCCCAGTTTCTGTGGGTCAGGAATCCAGGCATGCTTCTTGTTGTTTCCAGGCAGAAGGCATGTTGTTGGCTGGAGCTGGAGTCGTGTCTCAAGGCTTCCAGCTCACTTAGTGTTTTCTTCAGCAGGATTCAGTTTCTCACAGGGAATGAGCTTTGGGCTGCATTTCTCCCTGGCTAGTGGCCAGAGGTTACACTCAATCCCTTGCCACGTGGGCCTCTCTAACACAGCAGCTTCCTTCATCAAAGCAGGCCAGCCGGGGGGCTGCAGGGCCAACCCAGCAGTGAAATCCCATCACTGTTACCATATTGCATTTATTAGAAGCAAGTCACCGGGTCTTGCTCACAAGTTAACAATGGCGGAAATGCCAAGAACGGGATCACAGAGGGCCATCTTTTTTTTTTTTTTTAATTGAAATAGTGAGATAATTGCAGAGTGACAGGTAATTTGTAAGAAATAATACAGAGAGATCTGTGTACACTTTACCTATTTTCCCCCCAAAAGGCATTATTTTACGAAACTGGTATAATAGTAAAACCAGGATGTTGATATTAACATTGACATAATCCATCAGCCTAATTCATATTTCCCATTTCTACTTGTACTCGTGTGTGTGTGTGTGTGTGTGTGTGTGTTTAGTTCTATACAAGTTTGTACAGTTTTATCACATGTAGGTCTGTGTATCTACCACCACAATCAAGGATCCCTCATGTCAGAGGACTGAATTTAAAATCATACCGTAGTCCACCTAATGACTTACATCCCTCCAGCATTCAAAAATACATCCACCCTCCTCAAGGCCCCAAAGTCTCGTCCCATTACAGCATCAACGCAAAGTCCAGAATCGTGTTCTCTGAATCATGTCCTGGCCTTTGAGTGCAGCACCTCCATCTGCCGGCCTTTGAAACAAAACAGGCAGGCTATCTGCCCCCAACACACTTGGTTGCTGATCTGATGACACCTCATTGCTGTGAAGCAGCAGCTGGGCCTGCAACTACTCCACCTTACTCTGGATCTTTCTAAGCTTCTCTGACTCCTGGGCCAGGTGTGTGTGATTTGCTTTGTGAGGAAGGGTGCAGCTTCTGCAGAATCCCCATGTCATCAAGATCAGAGGCAGCAGGGACTGACACAGATTTCAGCTCATCTTCATGGGCTCCAGGTTGTACTTGTGGCTTTTAGCTTGTTTTTCTCTCCCCGCTTTGTATCTGTCTTCCTTTCCTGCCTGCCCTGTGAACTTCAGCTCTAGCATCAGACATGAAGATGACAGCCCTATAGAAATCACTTAACCAGTTCCCACAGAGTTCAAAGCCAAGTCCTTGTAAGAAATCTCTGTGTAGTCACACACACACACACACACACACACACACACACACACACACACTCATAGTGGTTTGTTTCTTTGGTTGAACCCCAACTAATACACAGTTCAGAAAGCTGATGATGCCCTAACTGGTATGGCTCAGTGGGTGGAGCATCAGCCTGCAGACTGAAGGGTTCCAGGTTTAATTCCGGTCAAGGACATGTACTTTGGTTACAGGCATATCCCCAGTTGGGGGTGTGCAGGAGGCAGCTGATCGATGTTTCCCTCTCATCGATGTTTCTAACTATCTCTCTCCCTTCCTCTCTGTAAAAAATCAATAAAATATATATTTTTTTAAAAGGAAAGCTGATGATTAGGCGGTTATGGGGAAAGCCAAGAAACAACTAATTTATACCATTTAACCTTAGGATTTGATGGAACAAGTGTCTCTATAAATATGGGGTAAATCATGGGCTGTAAACATAAGCATTGTTTAAAAAGCTGTTTAAGAAGCTATTAGAACCCCAGACTCTCCTGCTCTGTACAGCTGGGCAGGTGCCTCTTTCCTACCTGGGAGGAATCGCAGAGTTGTATTTCTTTGAGCTTGGGGACATCAGGCACAGAGGAGAACTAGCATATCCTATGGGACACAGGTAATTGAGTGAAAGTTAGCTTACTGAAATTGAGACTCCAGCCATCTTTATCATATTGCAGAATGTCAGCCTCCAGGACTGCATCCTTCAAGCAGATTGGAAGAGCCTCTTCTGGGGAATTTGGCCAACCTAACAGGAGAGACTTGATGCTGGTGTTTTATAAAGGCCTGAACAATATGCGGCATCCACAGCCAATAAGGAGGGAATATTCTAATGGACTGCCCCACCCTCAAAGATGGCAGCATCCACAGCCAATAAGGAGGGAATATGCTAATTGACTTCCATGTTCTCAAAGATGGCGGTGCCCACAGCCACAAGATGGCAGTGCCCAGTCCCCTCAGCCCCCCAGTCACCCAGGGCCGGCAGAGGCTTGTGCTGCTGGCAGTGGCAGCAGCAGAGGTGTGATGGGGCATCGCCTTCCCCTGATCACCGGGTTGCCTCCCATCCCTGAGGGCTCCTGGACTGTGAGAGGGGGCAGGCCGGGCTGAGGGACCCCCCTCCAGTGCATGAGTTTTCATGTACCTGGCCTCTAGTATTTTGATATTTTCCTTCCAGTCTTTTCTCTGTGAACAATCATGTTTGTACATAATTGTTCTTAAAAACATGTGCCAAAGCCCTGACCGGTTTGGCTTGGTGGATAGAGCGTCGGCCTGCAGACTGAAGGGTCCCGGCTTCGATTCTGGTCAAGGGCATGTACCTTGGTTGCAGGCACATCCTCAGTGGGGGGCGTGCAGGAGGCAGCTGATCGATGTTTCTCTCTCATCAATGTTTCTAACTCTCTATCCCTCTCCCTTTCTCTCTGTAAAAAATCAATTAAATATATTTAAAAACAAAAAAAAACAAACATGTGCCAAAGTCTAAAGTACAAACGTGTACAGCAAGCATGTCAAACTTGCAGCCCACGGGTGGCATGCAGCCCACAACAGATATAATTACAATTACAATACTCAAAAGAGAAATAGAAATTATTGTGGGGCAATTGCTGGGGACAGTAAGAGTAAGGGTTGTTTACACACAGTGTAAAACATGTTGAAAATAGGCTTTAACTCTAAAGGGACTGGGTCAGTCACACGTGTCTATGGGTCCTCAATGTCCAGAGCAATAGGCTGGTGATATTTGAAGAAGTTACTGAAGGGATTTGTAAATGCATTTGTACACTTTGCCTGAAGATAGAATTAAACTATGCCTCATGCATTTATGTATACCTATCTTTCCAAAGTATGTAGATCAAGCATGTCAAACTCGAGGCCCGCGGGCCACATGCAGCCCATAATGAATATTTTTGTGGCCCTGCCAACATAATGGTATGTAAGAAACGTTTTAATAAAAATTTTGTAACTTAATTTTTACAATATCCTGTTATACATAACTAGAGGCCTGGTGCACAAAATTCATGCACTGGCTTGGGGGTTCCCTCAGCCTGGCCTGTGCCCTCTTGCAGTCTGGGAGCCCTCGGGGGATGTCCATAGGGAGCAGGCCTAAGCCGTTGGTTGGCCATCCTTAGTGCTGCCCTGTGGAGGTGGGAGAGGCGCCCGCCACCACCGCTGCACTCGTCAGCTGTAAGCCCGGCTTCTGGCTGAGTGGTGCTCCCCCTGTGGGAGTGCACTGACCATCAGGGGGCAGTGCACATCCCAGCGACCAGTCATTCTGCCGTTCAGTCAATTTGCATATTAACCTTTTATTATATAGGATGATTAATAACAAACTACAGTGTTCATTAATGACTGATTACTGTAATTGTGTTGCATTCATTTCCCTTACTCGCCTTAAGCGCCGGTGCACCATTTCACTCCACTAATACTAGCAGCAAGTATTTTAGCAGCCAATTGCCACATTGTTAGTCTTGTACTGACTTGTTTGGTGTGCACAACAGGAAATATTTCACTTTCAGAGAATAAGAAAAATAGGTTTATCTGCGTTACACTTACTAATTTGTGCATTTTTTGAGTGGTAAGTTATTGTTCAAGAAAAAATATTAATTTTTATTAAAATGTTCTATTACTTTATGTTAAAGATTACTCATTTATTTCAGCCCTTTATATTCAGCATGTCTCTATTGAAATAAACCTACATTTCTTTTTTTTTTAAAATATATTTTATTGATTTTCCACAGAGAGGAAGGGAGAGGGACAGAGAGCTAGAAACATCGATGAGAGAGAAACATCGACCAGCTGCCTCCTGCACACCCCCCACTGGGGATGTGCCCGCAACCAAGGTACATGCCCTTGACCGGAATCGAACCCGGGACCCTTCAGTCCGCAGGCCGACACTCTATCCAATGAGCCAAACCGGTTTGGCATAAACCTACATTTCTATGGAAATTGAAGCATTTGTTTTTTAGTGGCCCACATAAACTTAAACCTTGTTTAATTGGCCCATGTTAGCCTTTGAGTTTGACATGCTTAGTGTACAATATACTTTATGTATACTTTACATAGATTTGTTCTCTTCCAAGAAAGCAAGAACAAGTTATAAAATTGCAAATTATACATTTAAAAATATTTTTATTGATTTCAGAGAGCAAGGGAGAGGCAGAGAGAGATGGCAGCATCGATGATGAGAGAGAATCATCCGCTTCCTCCTGCATGCCCCCTGTTGGGGATGAAGCCCGAAACCTGGGCATGTGCCCTGACTGGGAATTGAATACTGACCTCCTGGATCATAGGTTGATGCTCAACCATTGAGCCACACAGGCCAGGCCACTATATATAGTTTGGGACCTAACTTTCAAAGTATCATTATCATGAGTCTTTCCTTGTGTCATTAATATTTTCTTGAGAACAATTTTAATGGATCCATAATAATCATATTACAGGTTTATAATTTATTTAGCTCTTCAATTATTTTTGTACAGTTGAGTTGTTTCAGTTTTGGCTGTTATAATGTTGCTTAACCTCTTTCTAGAGACAGAGTATAATTAGGTACTGTTGAGCCCACAATAAGGAATGTGCAAAGATTTTCTTTTCCTACATTTGATCTACTTTTATACCTACTTTAGGTCAAGGTAAGTGTAACTTCCATTTAACCCTTGGAAAAGCTGGGGGAGACTTGTTTACACAGTTGTTTCTTGGTATTTTACATGTAGCAGATGCCTCTGGTCCTTGCACACCCACTTTGCCAACCTCTAATTTCAGCTGTAGCTGTGGTGGCTAGTTTCTTGCAAATTCAGACTCACCTTCCACTGCTGGTGCTCTGCCTCAAACTCGCTTGTGCCCAGTCTTTCTGCGTTCTGCTCCAATGCGTTCTCCCCAGCACAGGAGCTAGGGAGCTTGCTGAGCCTGTGCACCAAGTACAGTCTGCAAGAAGATCCGTGAGGATAATGAACTTCCCCTGGCCCCAGGGGCAACCCTCAGCCAGGCTGGATGAATGCTCTGGCCTCCTGTCTTTCAGATGAACAATTCTGGGAGATATTCTAAGCCAGTGGTTCTCAACCTGTGGGTCGCAACCCCTTTGGGGGTCGAATGACCCTTTCACAGGGGTCGCCTAAGACCATCGGAAAACACATATATAATTACATATTGTTTTTGTGATTAATCACTGTGCTTTAATTATGTTCAATTCGTAACAATGAAATTGGGGGTCACCACAGCATGAGGAACTGTATTAAAGGGTCACGGCATTAGGAAGGTTGAGAACCACTGTTCTAAGTGCTTCTCATAGGTACTGTTGTCTATAGCAGTGACCTCGGTAATGCTCTTAGTTTTTTTTTTCCTTCCCTGTCTCATGCCTCCCATTCTCTCACTCCTTCGTAAGATCACCTCCAAAATAAATGACTGCACCCAAATTCTCATCCTCTGCTCTACTTCCAGAGAAACCCAAACTAAGATTCGTGTAATAATTGACTTTTTTGGTTACTATGTCTCTTATTAAATGTATACTCACTTTCACCTAAATAAATAGCAAGTGAGAAAATAGCTTGCTAACAAATTATGATTAGCAGAGGTACAAAATCACTGGGCCAAAGTTAAGTAGGTCTGGTAGGAGAAATAAAATGTCACATGACTCACCTGATGGTGTGATTTTTCTAGTAAATACCACTAGTCTTTAAATAACTGCATTGTTTTAAAATGTACTTAAAGCAATGGTCTTTTCCCAGAACTCTTTCTTGCTGATGACGTACATGCAGCAAAGAGAATTGTCAACTTAATAACAAGCTTCTTACAGGACCTACTTATTACCGTCCTCACGCTGACTTCAGACACACCAGTAATCCCAGTTGTTTTTAAATCCATCGTTGAGAATTGGATCTCCTTCTATGTTGTGTTGTTCCTCCTGAAATTATCAAAACCTTTCAAGTCATCACTGGAGTTAGTCTCTGATTGTGTTTTGGGGTCATGTTGCTTCTGCCTGAGAAATTACAGTAGTCATAATAAAGGAGCAATCACGCTGTTGTTGCACTGACTTAGTGCTAAGAACTTCACACGCCTAATCATCTTTAATGCTTATGTCATCCTGTGAGGTACTCTCCTGTGAGGTTATCTCCACTGTGTAGATGAGGATACCTGAGGCTGTGAGAAGTTAACGTACCTATATCACATAGGTATTAAATTAAGTTTGGATGCCCATCCCTGCCTGCCCAAGGTAGCTGTGCCTTTAAATATTTTGTACTTCATTTCTCATCAGATAGTTTCTGAGGCTTTTAGGAAGGCCTGATGTCCCTGAGGTCAGTGTTCTCGGCACTGCTAGGTAAATTCATGGTCAACTACCAAGCATTCTGTTCTTTTGCTTTTTGTGCACAGATCCTGCAAGTGCCAGACAGATGCTTTGATAGCCTCTAACACCAACACAAATTTAAATTCTGGAACCCCACAGCAGAGGTGTGCAGAGCAACTCCTTCTGGCTCATCAACCCCAGTAATAGGTCAAGAGTGAGGCCTGTCCAATATCCCTGACTAATATAAATGCCAAAAGTCTTCAGCCACATATTAGAAAACCAAATTCTGCAATACATTAAAAAGATTGTACACCACAATCAAGTGAAGTTTATTCCTGGGATGCAAGGCTGGTTCAATATCTGAAAGTCAATTCATGTGACATACTGCATAAGTAAAATGAAAGATAAAAATCATATGGTTATATTAATAGATGAAGAAAAAGCATTTCAAAAAAGCCAGTATCCATTTATGATAAAAACTCCCAGCAAAGTGGGAATAGAGGGAACACACCTCAACATAATAAAGGCCATTATGTGACAAACCCACAGCTAACATCACACTTATTGACAAAATACTAAATACGTTTTCCTTAAGATCAGGAACAAGATAAGGATGTCACCACATTTCTTCAACATAATAGTGGAAGTCCTAACCACAGTAATCATACAAGAAAAACCCCCACAAAATCCCTGGTCGGGTAGCTTAGTTGGTTAGAATATTGCCCCAATATGCTGAAGTTATGCTGATTACTGCATAACGAATTTTGTGCACCAGGCCTCTAGTCAGGGCACATACAAAAATCAGCCAATGAGTGCATAACATGGAGCAGCAAATGTTGGCTCCCCAGTCAGGGCACATACAAAAATCAACCAATGAGTGCATAACATAGAGCAGCAAATGTTTATCTTCCTCCCTCCCTCCCTCCCTTCCTCCCTCCCTCCCTTTCTCCCTTCTCTCTTCCTCCCTTCTCTCTCCTTCTAAAATAAATTTTTAAAAAAGAAACAAAATGCATCCAAATTTGAAAGAAAGAAGTAAAACTATCATTATTTACAGATGACATCCTATATAATAAAGAGGTAATATGCAAATTAACCCTCACACCATAACAAAATGGCTGCCTACTACCAGGCCAGCAGGGGGGTTAGTGAGGGACGGCCAAACACCTGAACAGGCTGCGTAGGGCGACCAGGCTGGCGGAGGGGCTGTGAGGGGCGACCAGCCGGTGGGGGGGGGGCAGTTGGGGGCAACCAGGACAGCAGGGGGGGGGGGGCAGTTGGGGGCAACCAGGCCAGCAGTGGGGGGCAGTTAGGAGGGGCCAGACAGGCAGGCAGGTGAGCGATTAGGAGCCAGTGGACCAGGATTGTAAGAGGGATGTCTGGCCTAAACCGGCAGTCGGACATCCCCCAAGGGGCCCCGGATTGGAGAGGGTGCAGGCTGGGCTGAGGGGACCTCCCCCCATGCACGAATTTCATGCACCAAGCCTCTAGTAATACTATATTGAGAGAACCCCAAAGACTCCACCAAAAAACTGTTAGAACTAATAAATGAATTCAATAAAGTAGCAGAATACAAAACTAATATTCAGAAATTGGTTGTATTTTTATACACCAACTAGAGGCCTGGTGCATAAAATTCATGCACTGGGGGTGGGGATCCCTCAGCCCAGCCTGCCCCCTCTCACAGTCTGGGAGCTCTTAGGGGATGGCCTAAGCCGCAGTCTGGCTGTGGAGGCTCAGAGCAGGTGCCCAGTGTGTGTGTGTGTCTGTGTCCGCTGGGGGCCTGCCCTCCATCGCGTCAGAGGCTGGGAGCAGGTGCCCCATGTGTGTGTGTCCACTGGGGGACTACCTCCAGCCCCGTTGGAGGCTCGGAGCAGGCGCCGTGTGTGTGTGTCTGCTGGGGGCCTGCCTCCAGCCACGTCGCAGAGGCTCAGAGCAGGCGCCCCTCTGTGTTGATCTCTCAGGCTCAGGGCCATGCCTGCATATTGTTCTCTCAGGCTTGGGGCTGCACCCGGCCCCTCCTCCTGAGCTGGTCATGACCGTTACAGAGTCTTGTCCTCATTTGCATATTACATATATATATATATATATAGAGAGAGAGAGAGAGAGAGAGAGAGAATTAACTATCAAGAAAGGGAAACTATGAAAACTCCCATTTATAATTGCATCAAAAAGTAATATAACTAGGAATAAATTTAAGGGGGTCAAAGACTTGTACTTGGAAAACTATAAAATGCTAAAGAAAGAAATTGACGAAGATATAAATAAATTAAAGGCTATATTGTGCTCATGTATTGGAGGAATTAACATCCTTAAAATGCCCATGCTACCCAAAGCAATCTATAGATTATTCAATGCAAACTCTATCAGAATGCCAATAGCATTTTTTAATAGAACTAGAACAAAACATTTTTGAAAATATTTTTTAAAATATATTTTCATTGATTTCAGAGGGGAAGGGAGAGGAAGAGAGATAGAAACATCAGTGATGAGAGAGAATCATTGATCTGCTGCCTCCTGCATGCCCCTCCCCCCCCACTGGGAATTGAGCCTGCAACCTGGGCATGTGCCTGACCAGGAATCAAACCCTGATCTCCTGATTCATAAGTCAACATTCAACCACTGAGCCACACTGGCTGAGCTAGAACAAATAATTTTAACATTTATATAGAACCACAAAAGACCCTATGCAACCACAGCAGTCTTGAGAAAGAACAAAGTTGGAGATATCACACTACCTGATATCAAACTACTACAAGACTAATATACCATGCAGAAATGTTGCAAGATCGATAGAGTGAAGGCTTTATTGCACTTGGAATTGCTAATATGTGAAAAAATATGTGAATTTAAATTTGCAGTATTTATTATAATACTGTGAGAGAAAGGAACCTAATGTTCTATAGTAGCTGCACACAGAAGAAATAAATTTTATTCCTCCGGATTTTACAGTACCATAATAAAATAAGGGGCAGAGTACATAAATAGAGCATTATCATTTTATACTTGTTTCTGCTTAATGCCAAGTCACAAAATAATAATGTCACTACCAGAATTAAATAACAGTGAAATGACTTAATCTCTGTAGTTGATTCATAGAAAACATGAACATAAAAATGTGGATTTATGGCATTATTAATAAATATGTTTTTCAATTACAAGAGGAATATGTGCTTACTGTAAACAACTTAAAGAATTGGGGGACAAAAATCCATTCTCCAAGTTTTCCCTCTTTTCCCACACCCAGTGGTATATAATAATACAACTTTGTTTATGTTAATGTGTTTTTTAAATTATTTCAGAGAGAGGAAGGGAGAGGGAGAGAGAGATATAAACATGAATGATGAGAGAGAATCATTGATCGGCTGCTTACTGGGGATGGAGCCCGCAACCCGGGCATGTGCCCTGACCAGGAATCAAACCGTGATCTCTCCTGGTTCATAGGTCGACACTCAACCACTGGTCACACTGGCCAGGCCAACCAAGTTTATGTTAAGCAAACAAAAGTAATAAGGAATATAAAAGCATGTTTATGAAATGAAATATGTTAATTATTTATTGGCAAAGAGTTTTGAATGGATGGAAACTAAAGTGTTAAGGAAAACTTACTAGGAGTAAAGATCTTAAAGGAACTTTAGGATTTTGAAAAGCAATTGTGTGACTTCAGAGATGTTTCATTTTTAATAGAAATAGTACATGTTGGGATACTGAGATGGGGAAGAGTCAGGCGGGGCTGATAGGAAGGGGAAGATGATTTTTGCCCTTCTGCTATATTGGGGTTTTTCTTGAGGCAGAGGGAGAGGAAGGTGAGGTTCGGAAGGGTTAAGAATCTGGGCAAGGGTCCTGCAGATGGAAGCGGGACTCAAACTCAGGCGGTCTGGCTCTGACCACAGCACACTTGTTTGGCTTTGTGGCTAGAATTTTAATAGGATAGAGTTTAGAAAGAGGGCGTTTGAGGACAAAGGCATGGAGCCAACAGAGTGTGAGACATGTGGAGCAACAGTTTGGGACTTGTTGCTGGAGGATTATTTGTGGGTGCTGTTTGGTAGGGTCTCAGAGAAATTTAGATCGAGTTTCCTTCTTGATCCCCCTAAATTAAAATTCAGTCTGTTCTTTTGAGAACTTTTAAGAGCTTAAGCTTTTCTCCAACCTAGACCTATGACACAACCTTATTATGAACATGACCATGAAGATGCAGCTCTATTATATGACCTATATATTAAGGCTTATACCAAATGGCTCTTGTTGTGTTGGCTGTTGTCTGTTTTTTATTTGACAAGCTAAGGGAAAAGATGTCAGTACCCCTGACTATATAGTGAGGTATTGCATGTTTTAAAAAATTCTTGCAGCACACGGGTTGAAAATAGCTGATCTAAAGCAATAGTAGACTAGAACTTTTTGGGATTTTAACTTTCAAAGATTTTGCGTGCTTCTGATGGAGTCCACCCCCTAGCCAATCCATTGTCCCCAGGCTAGACTGACAAACACTTTCCCTATGTCACCCTGACTTCACTTTGGATGTACTCCTCTTCCCCTTTGTTTGATCCCTTTCCCCAGTGATCTGTAGGGAATGGACCCGTGGTTCCCTGAGGAGTGTGAAGCTATAGCTTCCTGGTGAAATTGCCCAGAAGGCCATGCTTATAATGTCTGGCCTCCCCTTTGCTTTCTTTCTATTATTAATATTAATAAACTAGCTAATTATGATGATAACACTATCATCTAATTCCTAGACCTCATTCAAATTTTACCTTTCCCCCCCATAATGTTCTTTATTGCTTCAAGTTCTGAATCACAGTTGAATTTAGCTGTCATGTCTCCTTGAATCTGGAACAGTCACATTCTTTCCTTGACTTTCAATGATTTTCACTCCTTTGAAGACTTATGGTTATTTTGTAGAATGTCTCCCTTTGGATTTGTCTGCACTTCCTTGTGGTTTGATTCAGATGATACACCATTGTCAGGAATATCACAAAATTGATGCACGTATTATTTTTCATTGCAGGGTTTTGCTTTGCCCCACTAATGATAATGTTCACTTTAATCACTTAAATAAGGTTGGTGTTTGCCAGACTTCTTCCCTTTGAAGTTACTATTGTTTCCTTTGGTGTTAATGCTTTTGTGTGGAGGCATATTGAAATTATGTAACTATCTTGTCCCTTATCAAATTTATTTATTTATTATTTAAACTTGTTTCATGAGTGCATTTTCAAACTTTTTATTTACTTAACTAGAGGCCCAGTGCATGAAATTTGTGCACAGGAGGTATGGGGGGGTCCCGGTTGGGGGGGTCCCTCAGCCCTGCTTGCAACGATGCCAAAGTCCTGCACCCCGGCCTCTGGCCAGAGGCCCCTCCCTCCCTCCGTGTGGCCCGGGTGCGGGACGATGGGCTCACATCGCCCCCAGAGGGCCCTCCCTCCCTCAGCATGGCCGGGGCATGGGATGCTGGGCTCGTGTCGCTGGGGCAACACCACCAGTGTCCCGCCCTGGCCACTATGGGCGCCGCCATCTTTGTGATAGAGTGACGGTTATTTTGCATATTGCCCTTTTATTAGATAGTATTAGGATGAACTCATTGTTTCCTATTTCTTTTCTTTTTATTGCATTTATTGGGATGATGCTAGTTAACAAAATAATACAGGTTTCAGGTGCACAATTCTGCACATTTCCTGTTTTTTTTCAGCCTGTTATTATCATCTATTTTAATGCTCAGGTTGTTCCAGTTTTAAGTATTGAGACTGCTGCTAAATCCTTTTGCTATGTCTCTTATCCTTCATTGAGCACTTTCTTGCTCTCTAGCAAAGCAAGATGCTCCAGGTTTATGTTGTCCTTCTTATGCCCCAGTCCTGGAATTAGCCATTTCTCCAAGGAGCTCTGGTTCCTTCTGGATGAGAGTGGTATTTAGAAGCAAATATCTGGATGCTAGATATGCTCGTTGTTGGAAGTGCTACTGCTCATGGGTCCCCTCGGAAAGAGTATGTACATTTACATAATAAGTATAAAATATAAATATATAAAATTTAAAACATATATGCATCTTTGAAAAGTTTGATATTTATCTTGTTTTACTTATTTATATTTGCTTATAATTTTACATATTAAAAACCACAAATTCATACCCGTACTTCCATTACAGTACTACAGGATTCATTCTTATTTTCTTTCGTGCCATATAGTAGCTCCCTTCTTTAACAGAACATATTTGACTTCCATTCTTGATATATTTTATCAGTTTTCCTAAGTGTGACAGTTTGTCATCTGTGCCACCACCATTTCCCCTTCCTCATTGGAAGGCAGCTATGCTCACCACTATACCACCAACGCCGACCCCCTTCCTCATTGGATTTGGGTTCTGATACCTTGTTCTGAGCCTACCTTTCATCAGAAGCCCCTTTCCCCCATTCAGGCTCTGCCACCCCACCCTCCTCACCATGTGCAGGCTCAGACTCCATGCTGGCTGCCCCTCTGCATGGATGCCCTCCAGCTACACTGAGATTCAGGCTCCCCCTATCAGGCCACTCCTCTCCCCACTCCATGAGTGTCCTTTTCAGAATGACTCCTTAGAATGAAGAAGTTTTAAGAAGAAAAAATTAAATTAAATCTGTACCTGACACACTGTGGTGAAAGTAGAACCCCAGAAGTAGAAAGATGGGAGAAAATATTTAAATTTACAGAAGATGTGTTAATAGAGGCCAAAAGGCAAAGGATTGTCTTCAAGGGTCTTAGTGGAAATAATCAATCTGGAATTCTATATCCAATAAACTACCATTTCAACAAAATAAAGTCCAAGAGACTTAAAGAGTCTTATTGAGAGTTCTCTGGAAGAATAAAATTGAACACAGAAGAAAGTAGGATGCATGAAAAAAAAAATGGAGCCGAAACCGGTTTGGCTCAGTGGATAGAGCGTCGGCCTGCAGACTGAAAGGTCCCAGGTTCGATTCCGGTCAAGGGCATGTACCTGGGTTGCGGGCACAACCCCAGTAGGAGATGTGCAAGAGGCAGCTGATCGATGTTTCTCTCTCATCGATGTTTCTAACTCTCTATCCCTCTCCCTTCCTCTCTGTAAAAAATCAATAAAATTAAAAAGAAAAAAAAAAAGAAAAAAAAATGGAGAGCAATATAGTTAGAAATCTTACAGATGAATCTAACAAGTAATAACTATATATACCAATAGTCATGATGACAATTTGGAGAGTTCCAAAAAATAAAGTAAAAATAGTTCCTTCTTAATGGTGATTAATGCAACTTAAGACCTTTATCATTGTTCAGTAGAAGGGTAGAGAAATTAACTTTACACTCTAAGCTAAGTAAGAATATTTCAAAATGTACAAGGCAAACATTATAAGGATAGACAAACATACATGTACTTCCAAATTAATAGAGGGTGAAAGAGTATAAAAAACAAGTAGTTCAATTGTCAGAAGACAAAAAGGAAGAAAGAAGCAAAGGAAAATCAGGATAAATAGCACAAAGTAAGATGGCAGATATCGAACTTTATCTGAAATAATAAATATAAACAGATTAAACTCAACAGGGAAAAGAACAGAATATATTAACAGATATTGAGGATTTACTACCCATACATAGATTGTCATTGAAAACACTATTAAAAACTGTAGCGAACAAAATGTAACACATAAGGAAGGGGTGGGAATGCAGAAGAAATGCTGAAGAAGGAAATGGGTAAAATATAAGCATAGAAAAATGAATAAAAACTCAATAATTTAAAACCCTGTTTTATGTGCCACTTAATGTGGAGTTCTATGGAATGTGTGAACCAAGCAAGTAAACCCCTTAGCTAGATCATTACTTTGTTTTGAAGCTTGTTCTTGGGTTCATTAGTTGTCCACCCTGTGGTGTGTCATGATTTTTTTATAGAACCTCACACTGAGCTCCAAGCTTTTGTCATTTATTTTGCTTTTCTGTTTAAAAAAAAAAATCTAACTGCTCTATAATAGCTCTCTTTTGATGAACTCTTCTGACTTCCCATTTATTAATTATAAATAATGTACTTTTAAGCCAATATGTTCTAATATTTCAGTATGTTGGTAACAGACTGGAGTAGACAAGCAGATTAGTCTAATATCTTCTCTCTGGCTTGCAATCCTTCATTATTTGCTCTCAAAAGCATTTCCTTGTTGAAATGAAAAAAGGAAAGAAGGAGAGAAGAAGGGAAGGAAAAATGGAAGGATGAAAGAAATATTTACCAGAATATAATTTCAGGGGTCCTGCTGAGGTCAGTCTCCAGAGAATGAGGGAATGACTGGCCTAAATGCCGAATGCTTAGAAGGGAGATAAATGTGACCCGGCTGAGAGAAAGATGGCTGAGATGTGGAAGTTATTGTCAGTTACTGTATGTAATGCTGTATGTATCACTTCCATTTCTGTTCTGCTTTAGTCATGTTGTGGATTAACTTCTTCGAATGCCTAGATCAAAAAGATTTATTTCAACAATGATGATTCATGTAGTACCTGAGAGAGACTGAAGTATTTGTGTGTGCTACAAAATGGATTTTGATAGGAAGATTTAAAATCTAGAAGTCAGAAGAGTTCATCAAAAGGGTGGTAGTACATGAGTTCTGTGGGATTTATGGTAAGAGAGTTAAGAGTTGACCATGAAACATAGGTACACTGGACAGAGCTTTCCAGGCAAGGGTGGGAATAAGTACAAAGGCAAGGAAGTATGCAACAATGTGCCAAATTCAAGAAACTGCAATATGTTTGGCATCTAGAATACAGGATTGGCAGGTAGGTAATGCTGGGGAAGTAGACAGGAATCAACTCATGGAAAGTTTTATTTGGAATTGGTCTTTTTGCAAGAGAGAGCAAATAGAGGGCTTTACATTTAGAAGTGGTTTGCTAAATGTGATTTTAGAAGATTGGAATAGATCTTAATCTGGACTGGCTGGTGGGAGAAGCCAGTGAGGAAGCTGTTACAGTGGTTTAGGTGAGATGGTGAGGATCTGAGCTAGGGCAGTAGAGGTGGAGCTAGAAAGGAGAGGTTGGATTTGAGGGCTCTGTGAAATAGAATCAGTAGGCCTCAGTGACAGTTCAATTGTAACTCTGGTCTACCAGTTCATCAAGGTAAGGAATAAAGGAGAGGCTCAGGTCTATGGAGGAACAAGAAAAACTCAGTTGAGATACCTGTGGCCTATCAGGGTGAGTCTCCAGCAGGAAGCTTGTTGCTCGTGATGCCAAAATATGTCTTTGTTTGATTCTGAACCTTTGAAAATCTGCTTGGTTGGATGCAGAATACTACAAATCTGGGATTGTATTGAGTAAAGCAACATGAAGCAAAGAAAATATTCCCGGCCCTAGCCGGTTTGGCTCAGTGGATAGAGTGTTGGCCTGCAGACTGAAGGGTCCCAGGTTCGATTCTGGTGAGGGGCATATGCCCAGGTTGCCAGCTCAGTCCCCAGTGTGTGTGCACACATGCGTGTGTGTGGCGGGGGGGCGAGGGGGCTGCAGGAGGCAGCTGGTCAGTGATTCTCTCTCATCATTGATGTTTCTATCTCTCTATTCCTTTCCCTTCCTCTCTGAAATCAATAAGAAAATATTTTTTTAAATGGGGGAGGGAGAAAATATTCCCCAAAGAAGTTTGAAAATACATTTTTAGGATCCTAAAATTGTTACAACTTTATGATTCAATCATTCTGCCATCTATCCTAAAGGAAAAAATGCAAACAAGGAATTATGTGCAAAGATGTTTAGAATCAGTTTAGTTGTAATGGTAAAAAGTTGAATACAGTACATAGAAAATAAACTGGAAGGTATACATCACTGTTAACTGTAATAATTTTAGATGATGGCATTTTTACTTTTGGCGATATTTACTTTTTATTTTGAGAATATGTGGTTTATGGATTTTCTAAAATGATCATGCATTCATTTCTGACTAGGAAAAATATGTAAAAGTAATATATAAAATGGAAATGTCCAACAATAGGTAAGTAGATTCTGGTACACTCATAGGATAAATGGTTATAGAGCTGTTTAAATAAAATAACTTAAAATAATGAGACATTTTTAATCAGGCAGGTAAATCTTATAAAACATTAATGATCAGCTCTCAAATAACCCATTATGATCTTTTATGCCATATATATATTTATATATAAATAAATGCTGGCATAAAAGAATTCACGTTGGTGGGATTGTGGATGCTTATTTTCTTTATTCTCAAAAAAGTTTCCTGGTTTCTATAGGGCTTTTTGCTTCTTATTTTCTACTTTTAATGAAATAGCCTGTTTTATTCTTTCTTCTTTTCTACCACTTTAGAAACTACAGACCAAGTGGTTTCCTTTCCTTAAGTGTTTAACATAAACACATATTTAATTAGTAGAGGCCCTGTGCACAAAATTCGTGCGCTTGGGGGGTCCCTCAGCCCAGCCTGTGCCCTCTTGCAGTCCAGGGGCCCTTGGAGGATGTCAAACATCCTTATCGCTGCCGTGGAGTGGGAGAGGCTCGCGCCACTGCTGCTGCACTCGCCAGCTGTGAGCTCAGCTTCTGGCTGAGCAGCCCCCCGCCCCCCCCCCGGGGGGGGTGCACTGACCACCAGGGGGCAGCTCCTGCGTTGAGCATCTGCCCCCTGGTGGTCAGTGCGCATCATAGCGACCAGTAGTTCTGCTGTTGGGCTGAAACTGGCTCTTTGACATCCCCCGAGGGGTCCCAGATTGCAAGCGGGTGCAGGCCAGGCCAGGGAACCCCACCCATGCATGATTGGGGCAGGGAGGGATGCTGGAGGGCTTCAGGGTGTGGCTGGCCTGCCTCACTCAGTCCCAATTGGCCAGAACCCAGCAGCAAGCTAACCTACCAGTGAGAGCATCTGCCCCCTGGTGGTCAGTGCATATTATAGCAAGTGGTTGAGCAGCCTTAGCATATCATTAGCATATTACGCTTTGATTAGTTGAATGGCCGACTGGATGACCAGACACTTAGCATATTAGACTTTTATTATATAGGATAGCTTTTTAGACAAAGTCTCAAAGTTTTCATGATCTTTTCCCGCCCCTGAACATGACAGGGATTTTCACATGTTGTAGGAGTCCACTGAATATAATATACCAAATATAGTTTAGTATTTTTGTACTCATTTTAACACACAAACTGGTCTAAAGTTTTTTTTAACAGTAAATAGTTTATTTACCAACATATTTTACAGCTTTGGTGTTTGTGTTAGTTTCCTGAGGCTTCCATTAACAAAGTACCTCAGACTGGGAGGGTTAAACAGACTTTTTTACTCATAGTTTCTGGAAACTGAGATGTCAGCAGTGTTGGTTTCTTCTAAGGCCTCTCTCCTTGGCTTGTAGATGGTCATTGTTAGGGTTTGGCCGTTGATGCGGGCTGTGAAAGAATTCACAACTAAAAGAAGAGATGCAGAGGGGGAGTTTATTTTCCTTTCCAAGAGAGCTAGTCAATACAGGGCAGGCAATAAAGAGTAGCCTGCTCTTTTAAGCAGAGGCTGTTGCTAAGTGACAGTGAAGGCAGGGGAATTCTGTTGAGGTTGAGTAGATATCTGGGGTTGTCTTAAAAAGTTATAGTTTGTTGCTTTCCAAAAGACAGTCCAGCAGTACTTAGGAGCTATCTTATCAGTATTTTTCCCAAGCCTGTAAAACATGCTTAGAGCAAAAGTTCTGAAGAATTCAAAAAAGGCTTATTTGAAGGGGAAGGGGAAAGGGAACTTTCTACTAACTAGATACTCCTTGGTGCAAATTATCCCTGAGATGTGAAAACAGCAGGGAGGAGGTGGATGCAAGAATGTAGCCTTGCTTCTGAGAATGACAGTCTGCAGCTTCTATTATGCATTTGGAATGAAGAAGGGGAGGCAAGGAAGATTACATAAGTGGGAGGAAGGAAGGCTGGAAATTCCCTATGATTGGATTACAGGATAGTTAACAGGATTGTGCTGTCTTGAGGGTGGTCTGAAAAAGAGGCATTTCGATGGACAGGGCTAGTTTAAGGCAAAGATAAACCATTTACTAAAGAGGGTATATGCCTGAGGCATGACTACCCACCATGACCTGCCCAGATAGAAATTTATGATCAGATCACCCTTTAAGGTTACTTTTGGTTAGATTTCTTATAGACCTCTTTTTCTATCCACAACCTTATGCTATGAAGGGACCAAGCAGATGTTACATCCAATTAAAAGGAAAAATAAAACAGCACAAAGTTATATGGAAAGAAGAATGTTAAGATGAATTGCAAATGGATATAAAACTGGTATTTCCACAGTGGGGAGAAAGTCAGATCACTACCAGGTTGGACAGAATTTACATACCTATCAGTTTCCTACAGTTAACAAATAGTTGCTAGTTGCAAAATGCCTCCAAACCAATGAACAGGGATAAACTGTGATCACTTGGAAACATGTGCTGTGGACAATGCATAGGTTTGCACTGAAACATTTTCCTTTTTCCTGCAGGACTCAGAACCCCCTTGGCTGTCCGCTTGAGCCTGCTTATCACATTGTGTTTCTCTTTTGTTTTGGGGGACATGGAAATACATTGTGTTTGAGCATGGAGCACAGGGGTCCCTTAATCTTGAATGAAAATTGCATCTTTGTTTTCTTAATAATAAAAAAAAGTATTTAATCTAAATGGTGACATCACTCTAGAACAGGGGTGGGCAAACTTTTTGACTCGAGGGCCACAATGGGTTCTTAAACTGGACCGGAGGGCCGGAACAAAAGCATGGATGGAGTGTTTGTGTGAACTAATATAAATTCAAAGTAAACATCATTACATAAAAGGGTACGGTCTTTTTTTTTTTTTTAGTTTTATTCATTTCAAACGGGCTGGATCCGGCCCCCGGGCCGTAGTTTGCCCACGGCTGCTCTAGAAGCAACCTGATCTTATTACTTGGCCCCAATGTGTAATCATTATACAGCTCCTTTCCACTAATGGCTGCTGTCCTTTTACTTTGAAACTCAAACAGATCTCTCCCATATTAATATTTTCCCTCTTGTAGTCTTCTAACTATAGCCCAGGCTCCACCCTCCCCGCCCCCCCTCACCCCCAACATGTTCCCTTCTTTATCTCACAACCCATTTCTTCTGAACCCTCTGGCTGACAAAGATCACAGTAGCTGGTACATCTTTTTAATAGTTATTTTAGTGATTTGAGAGAGAGAGAGAGAGATCGATTTGTTGTTCTACTTATTTATGCATTCATTGGTTGACTCTTGTATGTGCCCTGACCAGAGATCAAACCCACAACTTTGGCATACCAGGAAGATCCTCTAACCAACTGAGCTACCTGGTCAGAATGTACTTGGTATATCTTTTTTTTTTTTTTTTTTTTTTTTAAATATATTTCATTGATTTTCTACAGAGAGGAAGGGAGAGAGATAGAGAGTTAGAAACATCGATGAGAGAGGAACATCGATCAGCTGCCTCCTGCACATCTCCTACTGGGGATGTGCCCGCAACCCAGGTATATGCCCTTGACCGGAATCAAACCTGGGACCTTTCAGTCCGCAAGCCGACGCTCTAGCCACTGAGCCAAACCGGTTTCGGCTACTTGGTATATCTTGAAGCTGGAATCCCATCTTAGTTCTGACTGCAAAGCCTGTACTTTTTCTGATCGTCATAGCCAGCAGGAAAGAGGAAAAGGCATTTGAGTTGGACCTTGAGGGAATGACAGTTAGGTAGAAGTAGGTAAAGAAAGCACTTTAATGACACAGCACATTTGCCTGGGGCCCAAGTTCCTACTGCATGGAATAAATAGTAAGTGATAAAGCTGGGAGGTGAGTTAGCCATTAGGCATGTGTTATGCCTTGCACTTGCTTAATGCTTTGTTTTAATCTTTACATCAGCTCTGCAAGATAGCTGTTGCCACCCTCACCTCACCCTTGAGAAAACTGAAGCGCAGAGTGGTCCCTCTTACAACTTATCTGGAATCGCTCAGCTGTTAAGTGGCTGAATTAAATTTAGAATCCCCTTCTTTTCAACCCTGGGGTCTTTATTCTTTCTACTTCATATAAGGCTAAGGGGTTTTAAGCAGGGGTGTGAAGTGGTTAGAATTGTATTTAGGAAAGATAGTGATGAAAGGGAAGCCGCAGTCAGCTTTTTGACCTGATACTATCATTTGAAGGCCTGAACCCTTAACCCAGCACTAAAATGTGGAATTAAATGCAGAAACTTAGGTGCCTTGAAAGCCATTGAGCGTCAGCTACTCGTAATGTGGTCTACACATCTGCAACTTCAGTATAATCCTGGGTTTATTAAAAATGCAAATTCTATATACACTCTTACCTTAGACTTATTAGAACAAAAATCCCTGGGCGTGGAGTCCAAGAATATGAGTTTTAAGCCAGCCCTCCAGGGGATTGTTAGTCACACAAATGCTTGATAAAGCCCTGACGATTTTCTCTGGCCTCTCTGCCTTTCCGCATTTCCTGGTGTTACCAGCAAGACAACAAGACCTCAGTTCTTGTCTTCTTGAAGGAAGGAGTTCAGTCAAGAGACAAAGTGCAGCAAAACAAGCAAGAATTTATTGGCCACAGCAAAAACACATTTAGAACAGTGAACTAAGGAAGGGCATGGAAGAAGCAACAGGGGAGCCTAGGTGGGGCTGCTTTGGCTCACTGGGAAGTCAGAGAAAAGAGGACCTTGGAGATCGGTTCAGGGGTTTAGCCCAGAACACAATGCCACTGCCCATTGCTCCTCTGGTTGCAAGTCTTGTGGGACCTATTAGAGTTTAGGGGATACATACCTGTGTGGGGAGGTGAGGGGAAAAGGGATTGCCCAGGCATGCTCACCTGGGGGAGAGGGAGGGATGAGTCCTTTGTGTTGAGGGTGTTTCTCTCTCTCTTGCAGGTGGAAATCTTAGGGGAGGTCTCTGGGGAGGGTCTCAATATAACATTCGCTTTCCAGGTGTGCTCTTTCAGGGTTATGTTCTCCTCTGATTGGTTGGCACCAGGGCTGGAGTCATTAGTAAATGTAGCTAGTCCTGAGGCAGCCACGGAGTCACTTGTCTGGTTTTGCTGCTTTTCTGGGCCTGGAGCTGAAATACAACTGAGGCCTAGATGCTATCTTTAGGGAGGGAAAGGTCGGAGGGATTTAAACCACATGACCAGCGATATTAAAGGTCAGGGGATCTAAATCCCATGTCCAGCAATAGGCTAGGGGAGAAAAGGTTACTCTGGGGGCGAGGTCTTTGTTTTCCAAGCTTTGCCCCTTTCTAGGCAGCCAGGCTTTCCGCCCTGGCGAGTTTCTGCACCTGGTCCATTGTCCCTGCTCTGCTCATGTCTGTCGAACTGTATAACACTGGTCATCAAGAGGGTGCATCTCAAAATGATTTCCTTGATAGTAGACCGGAAACTTCGTCTCACATTAAATGATAAGTACTTTATGATGAGGAATTATCGTTATTGCTATCTAGGAACCTGACTTGTAAAATGTCTTTAATACCTTTAGCATTATACAGACTTTAGCATAGACGTTAACTCATATATAAAGGTGGTAGTAGATAGAAAAAAAGTCTGGAAGGATGCACATCAAGCCGTTGCCAAAGAAAAAGTTATTCCTGGCACTTGTTGTAAAACAGGAGGGTAGACTTGATTCAGGGGGACCACAACAGGGGGACTTTGCAATGGGAGAGAGAGATTCAGCTCAACTCCAAATACAACAAGGAAAAGTCGGGATTTATATCTGAGGAGCAGAGTGGGGCTTGGTGAATCTTTGCTACATTGACCTAACAGGATGCTTGCTGAAGGCAGACTAGGGTGATCAGATAATACTTGGGAGATGGTGGAGGATGAAGGATTTGATCAGGTATGGAGGGTTCTGGCTAAACCAGCTTGACAGGATTGTTGCTAAACCTGGGCTCTTGAAGGACATGCCGAAGGATGGGGCTTAGTGAAGCTTATAGGACCTGAATCAGATTTGGCCAAGAAGAGAGTCTTTGTTACCATTAACAGTGATTACTTCAGGGGGGAAAGGTAGGGATTGTGAAGTAAAGGGAGGGGCTTTAACTTTTAGCCCCTACATGTTTATATTTAGCCTTTATACATGGAGAATCATTTCTATCATTAAATATTTTAAGAGATGTATTTTGGTAGAGATTTAATTCTGACATATTTTCAAATGGATACATTTTTTCTGTTTCATGTAGTTTTACTAAAAGTAATAGATAGTATTGTAATATCCATTATCAAACTGGGAGAACTTCTATGTATTTTTTTTTGAGAGTTGCACCTATTCTAAGAAATAATCAGCTTTTTTCCTTCTCATCTAGTAGTGAGTTATAGTTTTAGAAATAAAATTCAAATGAACAGCCTTAATGTGATAGATGATACTTTGTTGAAACTAATTGCCTAGGTATGTTTAATACTAGAAATAAGTATTTGCATGTTTTTATTATTGATGGGATTGCTTTGATTTTGGGCATAATGGAACATTATTGGAGTCAGTGTCATTTCATTTAGTTGCAGTGAACACTTTTTTAACTACTTACTCATCGTTTTATTTTATTATTTTTTTATTAAATCTTTATTGTTCAGATTATTACATTTGTTCCTCTTTTTTCCCCTCATAACTCCCCTCCTCCCAGTTCCCACCCCACCCTCCGCCCTCACTCCCCACTCACTGTCCTCATCCATAGGTGCACGATTTTTGTCCAGTCTCTTCCCACATCTCCCACACCCCTTCCCCCCCCCCCCCCAAGAATAGTCAGTCCATTCCCTTTCTATGTCCATGATTCTATTATAATCACCAGTTCATTCTGTTCATCAGATTATTTATTCACTTGATTCTTAGATTCACTTGTTGATAGATGCATGTTAGTTGTTCATAATTTGTATCTTTACCTTCTTCTTCTTCTTCCTCTTCTTAAAGGATACCTTTCAGCATTTCATTTAATACTGGTTTGGTGGTGATGAACTCCTTTAGCTTTTCCTTATCTGTGAAGCTCTTTATCTGACCTTCAATTCTGAATGATAGCTTTGCTGGATAAAGTACTCTTGGTTGTAGGTTCTTGCTATTCATCACTTTGAATATTTCTTGCCACTCCCTTCTGGCTTGCAAAGTTTCTGTTGAGAAATCAGCTGACAGTCGTATGGGTATTCCCTTGTAGGTAACTGATTTTCTTTCTCTTGCTGCTTATAAGATTCTCTCTTTGTCTTTTGCCCTTGGCATTTTAATTATGATGTGTCTTGGTGTGGTCCTCTTTGGATTCCTTTTGTTTGGGGTTCTCTGCGCTTCCTGGACTTGGAAGTCTATTTCTTTCACCAGGTAGGGGAAGTTTTCTGTCATTATTTCTCCAACTAGGTTTTCAATATCTTGCTCTCTCTCATCTTCTGGCACCCCTATAATTCGAATGTTGGTACACTTGAAGCTGTCCCAGAGGCTCCTTACACTATCTTCGTATTTTTGGATTCTTTTTTTCATTTTGCTTTTCTGGTTGGGTGTTTTTTGCTTCTTCACATTTCAAATCTTTGACTTGATTCTTGCACTCCTCTGGTCTGCTGTTGCGAGTCTGTATAATATTCTTTATTTCAGTCAGTGAATGCTTAATTTCTAGTTGGTTCTTTATCACAACATGGAGGGTCTCATTAGATTTCTTGAGGATCTCACTATATTTATTGGGGGTCTCACTAGTCTTTTCGAGGGCCTTACTAAGTTTATCGGTGGCTTCTAGACAGTTCTTGAGAGACCTTAAAAGTGTGGTTTTGAACTCTATATCCTCCATTTCTGTCAGTTGTGTCCTGTTTCTTTGTCTCCACATTTTTTATGCTTTCTTGGTGCACCCCCTTGTGGTCTTTGTTCGCAGTCTTGTTGTAGTTAAGCCTTGATTGTTGTAGGTAATACTGGGGGGGATTTGACCTCCAGGCCAACTGGCTGTGAGAATCAGCTGTGTCTACTGTGGGAGAACTTCTGTCCTCTAGGGAGGTGCTAATCTAGCCTTTGCCTAAGCCTATCCCGCAAATGCCTCTGTGCAAGGCTTGGGCAGGGCGGGTCCCAGGGGATCAACAGGGCGGGTGGAGTGAGCAGTTATGGCTGCTTTCAGAGCCGTCCCCAGAGGCTCTGCCTCTCAGAGTCCTAGCAACCTCTGCAAACCTCGGAGAGAAAGCTGCCCTCGAGTTCCGACCGATGCCAGACAGTCCCTCTTCTCCCGTTTGAGTCTGGGTCCCCAGAGACTCGCCCGGAACTGGAGCTCAGAGCCTGAGACTCCCTCCGGATTGAAACAGACAACCGTGCCCTCAGCCACCAGCCCGTTCTGCACGCACTTCCGCACCTTTGTATTTTCCGCACTGCGCCTCCTCTGAGTCTCGGTATGCTTTTCTCTTTCCTTCTAGTTGTAGAATTTCCTCTCAGCCAGCCTTCCTGTGGTTCTGGGTGATGTCCGTTCCGTCTTTTAGTTGTATTTTTGAAGTGGTTGTGCGAGGCAGCAATCTTCGGTGTTTACCTATGCCGCCATCTTGGTTTCTCTCTCATTGTTTTAAACATGTATAGGAAACCACTTAATTTGTGATTTCTAAAATAGTAGAAAAGCAGAAAGAATAGAATGAACTTTTTCATAGAAAGTAAAAATAAGAAGCTAAAAGCCCTATCTATATATATATAAAAGACTAAGCGACCATCCTACCGTTCGACCATCTGACCGGTAGCTATGACTTGCACTGACTACCAGGGGACAGATACTCAACGCAGGAGCTGCCAAGCTGCGGTGACTTGGCAGTGGCGGTTCTCAGGTGACGCACCCAGAACCAGAAAGGAGGGAGCCCAATTACGGGATGCACCACCTGGGAACCGCCCTCTCGAAATCTGGGACCCCTCAGGGGATGTCAGAGAGCTGGTTTTAGCACGATCCCCGCAGGCCAGGCAGAGGGACCCCACCTGCCAGAGGGACTTTGCTCTCTCCCTAGATGACCTTTGAGCCACTGTGCCACCCCAGGTGCAGCCAGTCAGGGAAGGACCGTGGGAGGTTGGCTTCAGGGCATGTCTGGCCCGTCTCGCCCAGTCCTGCCCCACTGGCCACCTTCTAATTAATTTCCTTTCAATGTGCATGAATCCGTGCACTGGGGCACTAGTAGAAACCAGAAGACTGTCAGCAGAGCTTTCTGTGATGAAGAAAATGCTCTCTTCCTGTGCTGTCCAGCAGTAGCCACTCTGCACAAAGAGCTATGGAGCACTGGAAATGGGGCCAAGGTGACTGAGAAACTGAATTTTTAGGGTTACTTAATTTTAATTAATTTAAATATAAATGGCCACATGTGACTAGTGACTACCAAATCGGACAACACAGACCTACCAAGAGCAGTGCTTATCAAAGTGTGCTGTGCAGGAGAATCACCTGGGGATCTTGTTAAACTGCAGATTCTAATCCAATCAGCCTGGGCTGGGTCTGTGATTCCGAGTTGCTGATCAGCTCCTAGGGCGTGCTGATGCTTCTGGCCCACGACCCAACTTGGAGAAGCAAATACCTAGAACATACTTGCATCCGTTTATTTTAGATGATCTCCTAAAAGGAAGAACCAAATTTAAAAATTCTGTCAGAACTCTAGCGTTTTTCAGAGTTCTCTCACCCCGTGGGGAGAACCTGGTCCTGGTGTCAGTGCTGCAGCTCACCCGTGTAGCAGGCAGCCAGCCCTGTGGCCGGAAAGGGTGAGGGAGGTCCCCCAGGGTGGACCCAGGCATGTGCAGGAAGCTGGGCTTTTCATTATGCTCGCCTTATAAGGTTAAAAGGAATCTTACGGCAAAGGTACTTGCTTCAACTTTCCCACTTTTTCTAAAAGAAAAAATAATCTTTCTTACAGGTTTTGTATGTGAAGCTGTGTGGAAGTCTGAAATGCTATCAAGCACATCTTTACAGCACAGTGGCGCCACCTGATGGTAAGCTTTCAGAGCACTTCTTTGATTCCTATGCTGATTTAGTGCCATTCTTCCAAATCAAATGAGGGTGTGAGTTTTGAGCAAAACCGACTTTTCTTGCATTCCCCCACCCCATGCCACCCTGCATCTGGCTCTGTTCAGTTCCTCCCTTTTCTGTTCCCCTGATATCTCTGATGTCTTTTGGCAAACTCCCACCCCAGCAATCAGAACAGTTACAGATGAATGAGAAACGTTTCTGCCCTCAAAAACTTAACTATTTACCTAGGAAGACTCTAAGATAATCATAATAAAGTGTGATATATGCTATGATAAAACATCATAGAATGGTAGGGAAATTTGTAAACCATAGTATGGTGAAGGCACTATAGGAGCCGTGCAAATGATTGCAGGAATTCAGGGGCTTATGAATACATGGTTAAGCATTCCTTTTAGAGGTTTTGTATTTTAAAGTTATCTTTATAAAAAGTAAATTTTATCTATTTTTATATTGTCTTTTTTTTTCTTAACAGAAGTAACAGTTAGTTATAGACATGGCCTTCCCTTGATAACACTCACTCTACCATCCAGAAATGAACGCTGTCAATTTGTAGTCAAACCAATGTTATCAACAGTTGGTTCGTTTCTTCAAGACCTACAAAATGAAGATAAAGGTGTCAAAAATGCAGCCATCTTCACAGCAGGTATATATATCTATATTTTTTCAACTTCGTCTTTTTCTCTTTTTCCTTTGTTTTCCTTCTTTACTTTTTAAGAAAGAAATTGATTCTTTAATTATTTTTTCCATCACCATTTATCCCCACTATACACTTCCCACCTCTACCCACCGCAATCACCACACTGTTGTCCGTGTCCATGAGTTCTTCCTCTTTTTTTTTTTGCTCAATCCTTCCATCCCCCACACAACACCTCACTAAAGCTGTCTGCCTGCTCTCTATCGATGAGCCTGTCTCTGTTTTGTTTGCTAGTTCAGTTTATTAAATTTCACATATGAGTGAAATCATAGGTACTTGTCTTTCTCTGACTGGCTTATTTAATTTAGCATAATGATCTCCAGGTCCATCCATGCTGTTGCAAAGGGTAAAATTTTCTTTCTTCTTACAGCTGAGTACTATTTAATTGTATAAATGTATCACACTTTTTTATCCACTCATCTACTGATCCACTAGGGCTGCTTCCAAATCTTGCTATTGTAAATAACTCTGAATATATTCTTTCAAATTAGTGTTTTGGGTTTCTTCAGATAAATTCCCTGAAGTGAAATTGCTGGGTCATAAGGCAGTTCCACTTTTAATTTTTTGAGATGATTCTTTATATCGTAAACTAGAGGCTCAGTGCATGAAATTCGTGCATGGGGGTGGGGGGGGGGGGGAGGAGGAGGGGTCCCTCTACCCGGCCTGCCCTCTCTCACAGTCCAGGAGCCCTCAGGTATGTCCTCCTCTGCAGGAGGCGACCAGGCTGATCACAGGGAGGCGCTGCACCCATCACCTTGTTGCTGCTGCCACTGCCAGCTGCTGGCCCTCGGCCCTCGCTTCTTAGTGCTGGCCCCGCCCCCCGCCCACTGGTGGGTGGGTGGCAATCTGGGGCCAGGCTGGCTGGGGGAGGGGCTGTGGGAGATTGAGGCACAGCAGGTTGCACCCCATCCAGCTTCTGTGGACCGGGCCTGCGCTGCTGCCTCTGTGGCTACCTCTGCGGAAGGGGCAGCACTGGGACCAGGCCGCACTACGGAAGGGGGCATGGCGCCGCCTTCTCACTGCCTCTGCCAAGGGGCCATGGCACTGGACTGGCGGTGCTGGCTCGGCCCGCCCCTCCCGTGTGAGCGCCAGACCTGCCTGCCCTTCCCGTGTGGTGCCGGCTTTAGGCCCTCACAGCCGCTGTGGCTTTGTCTGGATGGATGTCTGGAAGACATCCACCCTAATTAGCATATTACCCTTTTATTAGTATAGATGGTTGGTCTTCACTGAGACCTTTTAGAATCAGTAATATTAAAAAACAACAAATAAATCTAGTGCAAGTTTTGATTACTTATTTCATAAACTTATCCCTGAGTAAATTTTATTTCATTTTGTTTTACTTTTGAATTTTTATAAGTTTATTTGAGCGAAAACTGAGCTCTGAGAAAATTTTAGTGACACAGTCATCAGTGTGTAATTTTTAGCAAAATTTGAATAGTATTTTAAAATGTAGTTTCAATGATTAAAATATCCAGTGAACAATTAAAATACACAAATGGTGCCCTAACTGGTTTGGCTCAGTGGATAGAGCATCAGCCTGCGGACTGAAAGGTCCTGGGTTCGATTCCGGTCAAGGGCATGTAACTTGGTTGCGGGCACAACCCCAGTAAGGGGGTGTGCAGGAGGCAGCTGATCCATGTTTCTCTCTCATCGATGTTTCTAACTCTCTATCCTTCTCTCTTCCTCTCTGTAAAAAATCAATAAAATATATTTAAAAAAATAAAATAATAAAATAAAATACACAAATGGTTTATTTATCTTTGTTATAGAGCAGTTCCAATCTAGTATGCTTTTTGACAGAATTGGTTCTCAGGAAGAATATACTTTTTTTTTTTTAATTTTGTTTTACTGCTTAAAATATTACAAAGAGTATTACTATGTCTCTTTTTTTTTCCCCTTGACCTTCCCCCTGCCTCCCCTACCCCCCAGTGTCTTGTGTCCATTGGTTATGCTTATATGAAGAATATACTTTTTAAAAAAATGGAACACTTACCGAATTTGTTTGTCATCCTTGTGCAGAGGCCATGCTGATCTTTGGATCATTCCCATTTTAGTCGATGTGCTGCCAAAGTGAGCACTACATATTTTTAAAAACCAGCATAGGTGGTTAATCATTTAGACATTTTAAATTTAAAATATGGCTTTTAGCCTTGTTGGTGTGGTTCAGTGGTTGAGTGTCGACTTATGAACCAGGAAGTCACGGTTCCATTCCCAGTCAGGGCACATGCCTGGGTTGTGGGCTTGTGCAGAACATCATCATTGATGTTTCTACCCTTCTTCCTCTTTCTGAAATCAATAAAATCATATTTAAAATGTAGCTTTTATGTCCTTGTGATCTGATATGGCCTTAGACTTACTGCCCCTAAAATAGAATAAAGGATTGTTTATTCTTTATAAATGAATAAATTGGCATTGTTATTTTATGGTAGTACTAGAGGCCTGGTGCACAAAATTCATGCACTCAGGGGGGGTCCCTCAGCCCGGCTTTTACCCTCTTGAAATCCGTGGAGGCAGGAGAGGCTTCCGCCACTGTCTCTGCGTTCCCCAGACATGAGCCCAGCTTCTGGCTGAGCAGTGCTCCCCCTGTGGGTGTGCACTGACCATTAGGGGGCAGCTTTTGCATTGGGCATCTGCCTCCTGTTGGTCAGTGCACATTATAGCGACCGGTCGTTCTGCTGTTTGGTCGATTTGCATATTAGCCTTTTATTATATAGGATTCCATACTTAGAATAAGCTTATCTAAAAGTTGAATACTGGTACAGTTTTGAAAAGGAAATAAACATTCTTCTCCTCTATCAAAGTTCAGAACTAATAAAGGATAGATAGAGAAGTTGGAAAAATCAAGATTAATTATTCAACAAATATTTATTGAGCACTAACTTATACCAGGCACTATTCTAGGTGTGAGAGGTAGCACAAAGAAAAACTCCTGCTCTTGTGAAGTTTACATTTTAAAATATATTTTATTAATTTTTTTTGTTTTTTACAGAGAGGAAGGGAGAGGGATAGAGAGTTAGAAACATCGATGAGAGAGAAACATCGATCAGCTGCCTCCTGCACACTCCCTACTGGGGATGTGCCCGCAACCAAGGTACATGCCCTTGACCGGAATCGAACCTGGGACCATTCAGTCTGCAGGCCGATGCTCTATCCACTGAGCCAAACCAGTTACGACTAGAGTTTACATTTTAAAGGGAGAAAGAAACAAGGTGAAGAAATAAAATATATAAAATATTAGGTAAGTGAAATAGAGAAAAATAAAGCAGAGTGGGGTGGGGAGTGTGTGTGTGTGTGTGTTGGGGTGGAAGGGTTGCTAAGATCACATTTGAAGAGGACCTGGAAGAGATGGGAGAGCTCTGTAGGTGGGAGAAGAGTCTCCAGGCAGAGGCCCTGAGTGGGAGCCACCTCCTCTGGCTGCAAAGGAGGGAGCTGGATGGAAGTAGGTGGGGGAGGGGCAGAGTGTGGAAAACCTTGTTGAATGTTATTGTGAGGACTTTGGATTTAACTGGAAGGGGAGCTTTTTTCCTAGTAAAACCAGAATCAGAGAGTAGGGTTTTAGCCCAATGGCCACAATGGCCTAATACTCCATCCCTGAACTTGACAGACATCCCCCCCAGTCACAGGAGCAGTGAACACCATGGACCTCCCCCACAGGGCTTGCCTTCCTAAGCTTCTGAGAGCAGGTAGATGCAGACCTTGAGCACAGTGCCTGCATGGTAGGTAGTATGTATTCAATAAGTGCTTGTTAAATGAATGAAATAAAGAGGTTAAAGCAAGGATGGTTGTGCACCCTGCTTATTAATAAAAAATAGGTTGAGCAGCTTTGAAACATACTAGTAAAGCACAAAGAAAAAGACTAGAAATCTTAGAGAAAGGGGACTTTTGGGTTGAGTGAAAACACTTATTGGGGTTTAAATCAATACTTGCTCAGGAATAGGGGGAAATTTTCAACACTTTTTCATTATTAGCTCCTTCAAAGTATTCCATGTCAGCCTTTTGCTGTTCCTGCATTAGTATAAAGGATAATGTAGTACTTCAACTGAGAAATCATATGCAGTTTGTTTTTTTATAGTAATGCTTTAAGGAGTTGAGGTCATTTTGCCCGTCAGTTTGGCTCAGTGGTTAGAGCATTGGCCTGCGGACTGAAGGGTCCCAGGTTCATTTCTGGTCAAGGACATGTATCTCAGTTGCCCAGGCCCTGGTCAGGGTGAGTGCCAGAGGCAGCCAATCGATGTGTTTCTCTCACATCAATATTTCTCTCTTTCTCTCTCTCTTCTGCTCTCTCTAAAAATCAATGGGAAAAATATCCTCAGGTGAGGATGAAAAAATAAAAGAGTTGAAGTCATTTAAACATACATTTTTAAATGACACAAAATCAGATGAAACTATTAGTGTGTTGTTGATCTTTTTAAAAAGAGGCTCTGGTGGAAAACAATATGGAGTTTCCTCAAAAAATTAAAAATGGAGCTACCTTTTGGAATATATCCTCAGAATCCCAAAACACCAATCAAAAAGAAGATATGCATCCCTGTGTTCATAGCAGCACACTTTACAATAGCCAAGATCTGGAAACGACCCAGTGCCCATCAGCAGAGGTGTGGTGAAAAAGCTGTGGTACACTTATACAATGGAATACTACATGGCCATAAAAAAGAGGGAACTCTTAACCTATGCAACAGCATGGATAGACCTAGAGATGCCGCATTCTTTTGCAGTGAGGGTTCAGGAATCTGGAGAAGGGGCTGCGACATAATTGGATATACTAGACAAGAAATACAAATTTGGAAGGCATGGGGAGCCAGGCAGAGGCCTCACCCACCCTCTAGTGATGTGGGCTCCCTGAATGTCGGGACCCATGGCTTTTTATTCACACATTTTGCCCTTTAGCAAAGCAGATGCACATATCAAAGGTAAAGTTTGCTAAACAATAAAGGATTATCAGGTTAGGGGAATTACCCTCAGCTGTTTGGCCAGCAGCAGGGTAATATAATGCTGATATTCAGCCCTGCTGAAAATCAAAGCCCATCAGCCTTTAGAGGACTTTTCACATTTATTATGACCGGCTGGACTTGGCCTCCAGCATGGAGAGTATTATGCTAAGCCAGTCAGAGAAAGACAAGTACCATATGATCTCACTGACATGTGGAATCTAATGAACAAAATAGGCTGATGAATGAAATGGAACCAGGAGCATGGATGCATGGAACAGCCTGGCCGGCGCCAGAGGAAAGCGGGTGTGGGTGACTGAATAAAAAAGGTGAAGGGATTAGCTAAAGAACATATATGCGTGCCCCATGGACACACAGTAGTGGGGTGACAGCCAAGGGAGGGGAAGGCAGAGGTGGGTGAAGGTGGGCAGGCAAAGCAGAGAGAGAATGTGGACACCTGCAATAATATCAACATTTTAATGTTTTAAATTTAAAAATAAATAAAAGCAGTGTGCCAAATAAATAAAACGAGGCTCAGTGGGTGGAATTTGCCTGCATTTAGTTTGGGCATGAAAAGAGTGTTCACAGTTTTGCCCATGCTGTGGGTTGAATTATTTGGCAGTTCCTCAGAACATGATCTCACCTCAGCTGATAAACAGGAGATAGCCAAATTCCAGGAACAGACGCAGGTGCAGGCTTGAATTGCTGCCTCTGGAACAAAAGAACGACAGAGGAGCAGACGGGAGGCAGGCGACCAGGGTCTTCCTGATTTTACTGGCGGTATTACTGCCGTCACACACATACTAATGTAGCTGAAATAGCTCCAGTGTAATGTAGCCAAGCAAATGCCAGGCCAGGAAAAATACTCATCCTTGACTTGATGTGACGTACTTATGTCACTGTTCTGAAGGAGTAATGATAGAAAGAGAAACTCCTACACAGCACCCAGCCTTTTACTTACTGTTCAATGACTTTGCTTTCTTCACATCTGGGTTACATTAAAGTGTAATTCAAAAGTATAATAACACAAACGAGGCTATGTGGGAAGCTGTGCAAAAGCACACGGAGGTTAAAATTTTCCAAGAGATTTTTTTCCTGAAATGTTCCTAGAATATTGGTAATTACTGCTAGACACTCTCCTACCTCTTTCCACCTCCATACAATACACCACAGAAATGCAGATTTACTCCTTAGGTTTAATTATGTTTATTACTATCTCTGCCACCCCCACCGTTGGCAGCTTTGCCTCTTTTTATCTTTCCCAGACTAGAAAGGGGGGGAGCCCTGTGTGTGGTGGTGTGTGGTGCTGTTTGCCTACCAAGTTTTAACAAACACAGATCAATCACCTATAGTAATTAAAAATAAGAGAAAGGCAGGCTTTTAGAAATGGTACGACCTGTTGGACTTGGCTGTGAGCAACAGAAATGTAAGCATCGGCAGACTCTGAGATTGGGATTGCCAGAAAGCCAGGCTCAGAAGAGGGCAGGAACCGAGGGAGAACACAGCAGACCAGGTTGGCCCAGGAGCAGCCTGATGAGCTCTGTTGTGACATCCCCAGCCTACAGCTGCCACCTCACCCTCTCCGGCCTTGCTGTAAAAGTTTCCACCTGCCCTGAATCTTTCCATGACTGTCTGCAGATACAGCCTCCCTAGGGACATCAGCCTGGATCCCAGCCTGGCTGACAGGGTGAGAGAGGAAGCACCTGCCCGCTCTGCGTGGTCCAGTGGGATGAACGGTAGAGCAAAAGGGGAGATTCCTCCCCATGGGAACAGTGTTGGGTATAGGGAGCTTCCACTACTGTTCTATAAAGACCTGGGTTAGTAAGTATTTCTCTATATATTGGGGAAAGGTTCTTACTGCTCTAAAACAAGAATACATTTTTGCATTGTTTTCTCTTTCAGATGGCAGTGAGATTGCAACTTCAACCTTGATGGGATTTTTGCTAATGAATGATTTTAAACTTGTCATTAATAAAATAACATACGATGTACAATGCCCCAAGCAAGGTAAGAAACACAGCCATGCAACCATCTTAACATTTCCCTGTAGCTGTGGGACTTTTATAGGGAGGTAGCTTATCTTAACGGATCTTTTTTTTTTTTTTATTTTTTTATTTTTTTATTTTTTTTATTTTTTATTTTTTTATTTTTTTAAATCTTTATTGTTCAGATTATTACATTTGTTCCTCTTTTTTCCCCCCATAACTCCCCTCCTTCCAGCTCCCACCCCACCCTCCACCCTCACTCCCCACCCACTGTGTTCATCCATAGGTGCATGATTTTTGTCCAGTCACTTCCCGCATCTCCCACACCCCTTTTCCCCCCAAGAATAGTCAGTCTATCTTAACGGATCTTTTAAAATCACCAATGACCACGAAGGCTTTGGAGAGCCGTGTTTAAACTTTTCTAGTAGGGGTGTTAGTGATCAGTAGAAGTTGCGTAGCAGGACGTTTAGTCTCATATACTCTTTTTAGACTTTTAAGACTTCACTTTAGGAACTTGACATTAATAATCTGACAGTACTGTGTTAAGAAGTAGGCTGGAAAATCATGAACTCAAATGTGTATTGTTGCACGGCTCTTAACTCTTTTTTAAAAACAGACTTTATTTTTTAGAGTAGTTTTAGGTCCCTAGCAAGATTGAGCAGATAGTACAGTTTCCATATACACTGTGCCCACCTCCCCACAGCCTCTCCTATTATCAAGCACCACAGTGGTACATTTATTACAATCCATGAACCTACATTGACACATCATCATCACTCAAGTCCCACAGTTGGCATTAGGACTCACTTGAAATGTTGTACATTTTTAATGGGTTTCGACAAATGTGTAATGACATATATCCAGTATTTTAGAATTTTGTAATACTTTTGGTTTATCCACTATTGTAGTATTATACAGAGTGGTTTTACTGCCAAAAAAAAACTTCGGTGCTCTGCCTATTCATTCCTCCCCAAACCCCCAACCCATGGCAGCCATTGATCTTTTAATTGTCTCCACAGTTTTTCCTTTTCCAGAATGTTTTACACTTGGAACCATACAATATGTAGTCTTTTCAGATTGCCTTCCTAAATAACTACTATGAATATAAGTTTTCTCCATGTATTTCATGGCTTGATAGCTTATTTCTACTTAGTGCTGAATACTATTCCATTGTCTGAATGTATCACAGTTTATTTATCCATTCACCTACTGAAGGATATCTTAATGTTTCCAAGTTTGGACAGTTTTTTAAAACTTTTATTTATTGATTTGACAGAGACATTGATTTGTTGTCCCACTTATTTATGCATACATTGGTTGATTCTTGTATGTGCCCCGACTGGGGATTAAACCCCTAACCTTGGGGTATCAGGGTGACTCTCTAACCAACTGAGCTACCTGGCCAGGCCAGCTTTTGAAAATTATGAATAACGTGGCTGTAAACATTTGTATTCAGGTTTTTGTGTGGACATAAGTTTTCAATTCATTTGGGTAAATACCAAGGAGCATGATTGCTGGATTGTATAGTAAGAGTATGTTTAGTTTTATGAGAAACTGGCATATTTTCTTCTCAAGTAGCTGTACCGTTTTGCATTCCCATAGGCAGTGAATGAGAGTTATTGTTGCTCCACATTCTCATCAGCATTGACTGTTGTCAATGTTTTGGATGTTGCTCCTTCTAATAGGTAGTGTAGTCATAAATCATTCTTGTTTTAATTTGCAATTGCCTATTAACATATGATTTCAAATGCTTACTTGCCTTATGTATATCTTTGGGGAGGTGTCTTTGGCCCATTTTTAAGCAGGTTGTTCATTTTCTTGTTGGTTTGACAGGGTTGGGGAACCTTTTTACTGCTAAGGGCCATTTGTATATTTATAACATCATTCGCAGACCATACAAAATTATCAACTTAAAAATTAGCCTGCTATATTTGGTCAAATATTTAATCAACTCCCCCCTAATGCCTTGGCGGGGCCAGACCAAATGACTTAAGGCCCTCGGGCTGGACGTTCTCTGCCCCTCCTTTAGGAGGACACCTGGGTTGACAGCAACCCTCAGTCTCACCTGGACAGAATCCCTGCTAGTTTTCACAGCCAGATGTTGTGGGGACTCTTCTTTCTGGCACTGGTGCTAAGGGCTGGGGAGCCTGGTGTGGGGCTGGGGACCCCTCATTCCTCTGGGGGGACCTCTGCAACCAAGATACCTCGCCCTGTTCTTAACCGCTACAGGTGGGTCTGGGACCAGCCCATTTTGCACCTCCACCTCTGTTACCAGTCTCAACATGGCTTCTTCTTTAAATCCTTAGTTATAGTTCTATTTAGCTGGTCATCAGGTGGATTTCAAGGGCGATTGCTTTATAATTTAGTTTTAATATTGATGTGGTCATGGGAGGAGATGAGCACAGATTTTACCTACTTCATCTTGACCAGAAGCCTCAGTTGCTATCAACCTCTGCTTTACCAGTAGTCACCAGCCTATTTCTTCCTTAATACGTTTGTCTTTTTTGTTCCTTTTTTTATTTTATTAGCTAAGATTTGTGGTATGATTTTGAAAAGAATGGTGAGAGGAGACATCTTGCTCTTTTCCTGGTTTTAGTAGGAAATCTTCGAGTTTTCCACCATTAAATACTATGTCATATGTTTTTATTAAGTTTAGGAAGTTCCCCTCTCTTCCTGGTTTGCTGATTTTGTCAAATGCTTTTCTGTTGATATGATCATGTGATTTTTCTTCTTTAGCCTGTTAATGTGATGGATTGCATGATTTGATTTTTAAATGCTGAGTCAGCCTTTCATATCTGTGATAAATCTCACTTGGTCCTGGTGTATAATTCTTTTTATACATTGTTGGTTTTAATCTGCTTATATATTGTTGAGGATTTTTGTTAATGATTTTTATTTGTTGCCATTGTTCTTTGTTTCTAATTTTGTCTTTCATGGGTTCTCTGCTTTTTGTGGTTTTTATTGAACATTTGTATTATTCTATTTTCTTAGTATATCAGTAATGCTTCTTAAATTTTTCCTAGTGGTTGCCCTAGATTTTGCAATATACATTTAAAAGTAATCCAAGTCTACTTTCACAGGCATTGCAAATACCTTATAATAACCGCATATTTCTTTTTTTTTAAGTATTTGAATTGGCTTTGGTATATTTGTTAACACATTTTATTTTATTTTTTAAACCCATGTTTTTATTGATTTCATAGAAGAAGGGAAAGGGAGGGAGAGATAGAAACATCAATGATGAGAGGCAATCATTGATTGGCTGCCTCCTGCACACCCCTAATTGGGGATTGAGCTCATAACCCGGGCATGTGCACTTGACCAGAATCGAACCTGGGACCCTATAGTCCACAGGCCAATGCTCTGTCCACTGAGCTAAACCAGCTAGGGCATAACCACATATTTCTAATTCTTCTCTCCCATTCATTGTCATTCATTTCATGTATATATAAGCTATCACTATTGAATATATTTTTGCTATAATTATTTTGAACAAACTGTTCTGTTATATCTATATATAGAAAAGGCTAAGTGACCAACTATACATTTGTCCAACAGTCCGACCGACCGGCCACTACATATGATACTGGCAATTTAAAAATAAAAGTTGACTTGCACATGCATGATACATATAAAGCCCTTGCTGGCGCCAGCCAGCAGTGTGTTTTGATCTGTCATTGTCTATTGTGAATTTGGTTGTTTTTGTTGACATTTGAGTGATGATTCCATTGATTCAACAGATGATGTTGAAAAGAAAAATTTTCCCATTGAATTTCTTAATAGCATTACTCCTTCGGGAATGCCGCGTCATAAATTAAAATTGAAAGTAGGTGCAATTATCGTGCTACTGAGAAATCTTAATAGTAAATGGGGTCTTTGTAATGGTACTAGATTTATTATCACAAGATTGTGACCTAACATAATTGAAGCTGAAGTATTAATAGGATCTGCAGAAGGAGAGGTTGTTCTGATTTCAAGAATTGATTTGTCCCCATCTGACACTGGCCTCCCATTTCCCGTGATGCCATCATTTGCGATGACTGTTAATAAATCACAAGGACAAACTCTAGACAGAGTAGGAATATTCCTACCTGAACCTGTTTTTGGACATGGTCAGTTATATGTTGCTTTCTCTCAAGTTCAAAGAGTGTGTGATGTTAAAGTTGTAAGTACTTCATCACAAGGGAAATTAGTCAAGCACTCTGAAAGTGTTTTTACTCTTAATGTGGTATACAGAGAGATGTTAGAATAAGTTTAATCAATTTATCAGTCATTGTTTTTATCAATGTTTTTATATCATGTTTTTATTGTTTTTATATCATGTCTTTGTTATATCATTGTTATTGTTTACTTAGTCAATTTACATATTACTTTCATATACATTTTGCTAATTTTCTTTCACCTCTGACACTTCTATTATAGAGAAAGGGCGAATAGCGATATCAAAATATTTCTTCTAATTAATTTTCTTTCAATGTGCACGAATCTGTGCACCAGGCCACTAGTCAATTAAGAATAAGGAAAAAAAAAAACTAAGTTTTTATTGTATCTACCCTTATACTTTCTTTAATGTAGAATTCCTTTCTTTATGTAGATTTAAGTTTCTGACATGTATCATTTTTCTTCCCTGAAGATCTTTTAACATTTCTTGCAAAGTAGATGTACTAGCAACAAATTTCCGCTATTTTTGTTTGAGAGTTTTCATTTCTCCTTCACTTTTGAAGGATACAGAATTCTAGGTTGGTGGTTATTTTCTGTAAACACTTTGAATATTTCACTCTACTCCCTTCTTGTATAGTTTCATAGAAGTCAGATGTAATGTATCATAACTTTTTTCATTTTTGTTAAAAATTTTTGTTTATTATTTATTTTTTATTTCTCCATATACTCTTCTACTGCCCCCCTTTCCCTTTGTAGATATAACTTTATCTTTGCTCTTCTATAGGTCAAGGAGACAGTCTATGTCAAGTGACACAAAATGTTTATCTGAGTTCAATGGCAAACACTTTTGGCTACACTCGTTCAGAAATGTGGGCATTGCAGAATTCATATGTTGCATTATAAATTTAAATGTTTGTCTCTGGTATCTCCTAACAAAAGCCAAAAATGAGAGGGAATTATTGGTAAGGTGTTTTTTCCTCTGCCTTTTTTCAAGATTTTTTCTTTCTCTTATTGATTTTCTTTAGTTTGTCTCCTTGACCAAACTTTAGTCCAGCTGGTCAGAGCCCTCTTCTTAGATAGGCCTCACCTTGGCCTGTAAAAACTGGGCACTCTCAGAACAATAGATTTTGCCCCCCCCCCTTTCTCTCTCTCTCTCTCTCTCTCTCTCTCTCTCTCTCGCACGCGCGCGCGCACACACACACACACACACACATACACACACACACACACACACACACACACACACACACACTAAAAGACTTGAATAAACACCAGCATAGTTTCTAACAGCTCAAGGCCATATCCCTGGGATGATGAAATGTTTGCCTGAGAGAGCTCAACACTTTCAGGAGAATTTACTGTTTGTTCCAGTGAAAGCCTGCTGATAGACAGATAGGTCTGAGCGACCTCTCAGAGCAATAACTGTAAGAAGCTTGCAATTATAAACCCTTTCTCGACTCCTATCACCGGAGCTGTCTCCTTAGGAACCAGAGAGGCTGTTTTTTGCAATGCAGACATTCAAGGAGGTAACTCTCGCTCTCCCAGCCTGGTGGGTCCCTTGCTCTGGCAAGCGCCAGTTAACAAATCCAAATGGCCTAGTCTCATTAACCACCTCCCATTCTCACTTTTTGTAAATTTCCACTTCCCTGACTCTGCTTAAGCCCCTGATGCTCCCACTTCTTCCTTAAAATGCCCAGTCACCTCTGGGCAAATAGAAGTTGAGTTCAGTTGAGTTCAGTTCACGCTGGATCCTCTTCCCTGTGCAGTAGTTACTGAATAAATTCTGTCTTTACCGTTTATAACTAGTGTCTGGCTTTTTTTTTTTTTTTTGTCTTTGATACACGCCACAGCTTTGGACAAAATCGTGGCCCACCTATACCTTTCTTCTGTATGGAGACCTTTTAAATATCAGTATATATTTCATCAAAACAAAAGGGCCCTGACTGTTCTGCAAATCTCAAAAGCCTAGAAGGGAACTTCTGGTTTTCACCTCTTTGAGGCAGATTTAGCTTATAATGTGGGAGGGATTAAAAACCACAATAAGCCCTAGCCGGCTTGGCTCAGTGTATAGAGCGTCAGCCTGTGGACTGAAGGGTCCAGGTTCAATTCCAGCCAAGGGCACATGCCTGGGTTGTGAGCTCGATCCCCAGTAGGGCGTGTGCAGGAAGCAGCTGATCAATGATTTTCTCTCATCATTGAGGTTTCTATCTCTCTCTCCTCCCTTCCTCTCTGAAATCAATAAAGAAATATATATATTTTTTTAAAAAAAGACCACAATAAGTCTGGGAAGAAATGGATGGAGATGGGAGAGAAATAACTGCAGGCCTCTTGGCAAAACCTGAAAAATCGCTGGGCTAATAGTGACTCCAGGATCCTAAGTCTCTGCAGTTGTTCGTTGCTTGGCGGGAAGGTCCTTCCTCTCACCTTGTCCCCTTCCTCAGGTTCTCTCCATGGCCGATGAACAGTTACAATCCTTGGAAAGGTATCATGACAGCCCAGTTTCATGTGAATTCATAGATCCATAGAGGTGAAAGGATGAGAGAAATCCATAATCAAAAGAATCAACTCTATGTTAAAGACTCGGACATGGTGACTTGTCAGTCTGAACCTCTTACTGTAAAGAGCTTACACTTGAATTGCTGTTCAAATGTATATTATACGTCTCTTTACATGTTTGTACACTGGCTTCCCTCCCCTGTGGATCCTAAAATAATTTTTGGATAGTTGGTTGGAGGGTGGGGGGAGGGGTCTTGGGTGGAATTCGGGAATAAAAGTGAGCCCATAAACAAATGTATTATAAACTAAGGCAGTGGTTCTCAACCTTCCTAATGCCGTGACCCTTTAATACAGTTCCTCATGTTGTGGTGACCCCCAATTTCATTGTTATAAATTGAACATAATTAAAGCATAGTGATTAATCACAAAAACAATATGTAATTATATATGTGTTTTCCGATGGTCTTAGGCGACCCCTGTGAAAGGGTCGTTCGACCCCCAAAGAGGTCGCGACCCACAAGTTGAGAACCGCTGAACTAAGGTGAGGTATTCACCTGGGTTCTGGTAATGGATATTCCCCTTACTCTTCCTGTATGAAGATTTTTAAAGAAACAGCAAGTCATATTACAAAGAAAAAAGACAAACAAAAACCTAGTGATTTTAAGCCTACTGTCTGGTAATTTATCATTCCAAATTGTCTTTGTATGAGAGGGACTAACGGGATCACCTGACATGGGAAGAAAGGCCCTTCCAAACGCTTCCCAGGAGTAAGGAGGGCTGATGGGCCAGCCACGGTGGCCGGCCGCGGGGAATCAGATGTGGGTCCCTGGACTTGCAGACCCTGGAGGGAAAAAATGTGGTGACTGCCTTGTGTTTCCCTTGTGTCTTTTCTCAGAAAAACCGAGTAGTGAGCACGCCACTGAGTTGGAAAATATGAAATCCTTGGTTCACAGACTGTTTACAGCCTTGCATTTAGAAGAGTTTCAGAAAAAGAGAGAGCACCGCTTACTGGAGGAAATTGACCACCTGAAGGGACAGCTGCAGCCCCTCGAACAGGTTAGGAAACATCACAGTTGAGTCTGAAAAATAATACCCAGTTTTTATTGAGTGCTGTCCACGGAAGCATTTTTCTACAAACTAAGGTGAGGTATTCACCTGGGTTCTGGCAATGGGTATTCCCTTTACTCTTCCTGTATGAAGATTTTTAAGAAACAGCAGGTCATATTATGAAGAAAATTCTTAGTTTGAGTGATCTGCATATACTCATGTTCTCCTTTAATCCTCACAGTGAGCCACAAGTTTGGTACTATTATCTTTCTCATTCTTCAGATGGGGAAACAGAGACAGCAAAGGCACATAGCTAGTCTGTAGAGCCAGAACCTGGACTCCGGTGGTCTGACTCTAGAGCTGCCGTCTTAAACTCTGCCCTGCTTCCTCTCCACGGAGGGCTGTGGTGTCTCTGTAAATGAGTATGATAGGAGCTGGGATGCACTAGCTGCACTGTTACCCCAGCTTCTCTATCGGAGAATAGGCCCATGGCCCGAGCTCTGCTTAACCGAACTGCAAGTGGAAAGTTGGTGTTGGCTTCCTAACATCTGAGGTTAATCAGTGGTGGAGAAAAAAGTAACTTTTCGGGGGAGGAGGTGGTGAGTCTGTTTTAATTTAAGAAAAAAAACTGCATTTCTTAAATCTGTGATTCTGCTTGTGATTTTGAAAAAGGGTAGGTGTATGTATAACTTTGTATATGAATAGAAAATTTCTAGAGATAAAATAAACTTAATAGTGATTAACTCTTAGGATATTTAGGGATGGCAGAGAGAGGGACTTCTTACTATTATTTATTGGATTATATACCTACATTTTAATTTTCCTTTACTTTTTAAAAAATTGGTGATATATTTATTAAGATTAAAAAAGTTGGCCAAAGGGAAGTTTTTCTCCCACTGTCCTCCCAGTACCATATCCCCACACCTGTGAACCATCTCAGATTTTATGTGCAAATGCAAATATGTTATTTTTTCCCTTTTTCAGAAAAGGACATGGGCTATTACCCACTATTCTTACATTTTTTCACTAACAGTATCCAAGCATACTTCATTTTATTTCTCTTAGTTTTATTGTGCTTCACAGATACTGCCTTTTTTTTTTTTTTTTTTTTTGCAAATTAAAGGTAAGACCCTCTACCAGCAAAAAGATAACAATTTGCCAAAGGCTCAGATGATAGTTAATAATTTTGGAAATAAAGTGTTTTTAAATTAAGGTATGTACATTGCTTTTTTAGATGCAGTACTGTTGCACACTTAATAGACTGCAGTATAGTGTAAACATAACTTTTATATGCACTGGGAAACCAAAAAGTCCACGTGACTCACTTTATTGCAATGTTCACTTCATGGTGGTGGTCTGCAGCTGAGCCTGCTATATGCTGGACGTGTGCCTACATCCTGGAGAGATCTCCATAGGGCTGCATAGAGAGCTTCTTCATTACAGCTGCATAGTAGCTTGGTGGATAGATGGATAATTTTAGGTCTTTTAATCTTAAAAATGAATCTGTCATGAATCACACGTGTGCAGGAGCACCTGTAGGATGAATTTCCAGAAGTGAGATTGCTGGGTTGAAGGAAATCAGCACGTAATTTTAGGGAGGGTTCAGGGATGGCTTTTGAGTTTTCATTGTATACTCATCTATTCTATTTAAAAATTTTTTATGAGCAGGTATGACTTTTATAATTCAAAAAATAATTTATTAATGAGCTGATTAATGTATATGGTTTATAAACTCTGAGTTTTCATAAATCAGGCCTCTTTAAAGTAACAGACATGCATTATTTTTGTTCCTTTTCTTGTAAACTGAGTTAACCATCTTTTTATTTTTCTCAGATGAAAGCTAAAATTGAAGCTCGCTCAGCAGCTAAAACCAGTGGACTCCTGTGGGCTGGATTGGCGCTGCTGTCTGTTCAGGGTGGGGCATTGGCCTGGCTCACTTGGTGGGTGTACTCCTGGGATATCATGGAACCAGTTACATATTTCATCACATTTGCAAATTCCATGGTCTTTTTTGCATACTTTCTAGTCACCCGACAGGTGAGTAGTTTGTTAGGAAAATAGTAAGTTAGAACATCGGCAAATAATTCCTTATCCAAGTCAAGTAATGAGCAATAAAGCCTTTTTATTTACTGAATTATTGCTATCTGGGTTGTTATAAGATGATAAATTTTCTTGTTCTTTGTCATGAGGATAGAGATTTATATTCAGCCCAGAGAAACTATATGTTAACTTCTGTAGAAAAATAAATATTACAACCCAGAGATTCCTCCATTGAGATAACATATTAAATTTATGTTCTTTGTTCCCTCATCTACAAATAAAATTGAATTTGTATTGCAAAACACCCAGTGTTAGGGTCGCCGAAGGAAGAATGCACGAGGCCAAAAGGGGTAAAGAATTATTAATTTATTGTTACATCTGCGAGCAGAAGGGCTGAGACCAAAATGGCATCCGCGGGGCAGAGTAGGGGGAGCGGGGTATTTATGTCTCTTGTAAAGGTGAGTCACAGCAGCTGGTCAGACCAGGTGCAGGTCGGGGCCAGGTGTAGGCAGTTTACTGAAAACTGAATTCGTTAATCCTGAAACCTATAATGAGAATAATAGGAAGATCACCGGGAGGGGCAAGAGCCCCGGGCAGGGCATAATGGAGCGCAAGAATGTGCCTAACACCCAGTAACTTCAGCTTTATCTCGTGGTTATTTTGCCAGAAATCTCCATTTCTCTCTTTCTCCCAGTATGTGTGATTCTCTTCCCAGCTGGTTTGCTTTTGAAAGTAGCAGCTGATTCCAAATGAGACTAAATGTTTTCCTTGTGTTGCCTTATGCTTGCTCCGGTAGCTACTGCAAATATTTTACTCACCTGCCTTTGCTTTAGTGTTGCTAAGGCATGTATCTTTCTTGCAGAGGCATTATGTTCATTTAAAACATGTTCTTTTTTTTTAGGATTATACTTACTCAGCTGTTCAGAGTAGGCATTTTCTGCACTTCTTTTATAAGAAATCAAAGCAACAGCATTTTGATGTGGTGCAATACAACAAGTTAAAAGAAGATCTTGCTAAGGTACTTCACTGCAAACACAGCACCTTACTGGTCTTGTATGGGAGCCAGAACTTAGTGTCAAGAAAATATAATTGGTGGTTTATTGTCACCGGTTAAATTGCCGTTTGTTCTGTGAAATAGTTGACTTGTCTGATACTGTTCCATATCCTACAGTTTTATTGTGTTCTGTATTTGACATGGTGATAGCTTTAAATGTGTATGTGAAAATGTCCTAAATGACTTTGAGGTAGTAAAATAATAGTTTCCATTAGAAATCTTTTTTCTAGGTGAGTGTGTGTTTTTAAAGAAAACAACCCAAAATCAGGCTCATTTGCAATTTGTCACCTATTAAGAACATAAAAGAAAGAATTCTAGGAAAGTGGACACTGTAAAAGAATTTTAAGCTCTTAAAGGCATTTGCAAGTTCTCCCTAAAACTAAGAGAATCAGTGTGGTATTCCTCCTTTCATGTTTTCCAGCTGTCAAATGAGCAAATGGAGGTGCTTACTGATATACACAGTTAGAAAGTTGGGAAACCAGGGTATGAACCAAAACGTTGTCTCCGGAGCCTATTTCTTAGGCAGCTTTTAGGCCTATTTTTTAGGCCTCCCAGTGGACTCATTAGCTTGTTCAGATGGCAACTTCTCAACATGTAACTAAATTTTAAATTTCTCTTAGTAATTTTATAAGAAAAAAAGTTCTGATAAAAATATCTTCAATTGCTCAATGTATACTCATTTAATAGCCAGTAAGCATCATATCTTTTGTTACCTGTACCTTCTCAATTATCCATTCCTCAATTGAAAAACACACACTAAGATATTACTAAAATAAATTCATAATCCAAAAATTAGAGTTAAAGACTTACTATTATTTTTTTATTTCATATAATCACTACTTAGGAGAAATATAATGATGCTTTAAAAAAATTAGTGGATACTCTTCCATTTGAATGATTCAATCCAAGAAGACTAAGGAAAGTTCTTCCAACTAGTTTATAGAACTGGGCATTTAAGACTTAAAGGAGCACTCTGTAAAGTATTAATTTTTTAAGGTAATAAAGTTGAGGGGAAAAAAAGGGAAGCTGACAGGTTACAGAGTGGATTCTTTTTTGGTTTTGTTTTGTTTTAATTTTTTGTTAATCCTCACCTGAGGATATTTTTTTCCATTGATTTTTAGAGAGAATGGGAGGATGGGAAGGAGGAAAAGAAGGAGGGAGAGGGAAGAAACAGAGAAACATTGATGGGAGAAAGACATATCGATTGGTTGCCTCCTCCATGAGCCCCAACCAGGGGTCAGAGATTGAACCTGCAACCCAGATACCTGCCCTTGACTGGGAATCAAACCCAGAACCCTTCAGTCCATGGGCCAGCACTTTCACCACTGAATCACACTTGAAAACCCATTATAAATGGAAGAACTAATATAACAAGAACTGTAAGAACGTATTGGAAACCTTAAACTCACATTTTAGGAAAGGATCCATATAAATTGAAAGATTGTTGGCATTTGTCACTAGTAATTTAGTATATGTATTGACCTAAGGAGACATTTTCTCCCCAGTAGTCATGCTGATGTGTTTCCTATGCTTTCTGATAAAGGACTTTTTCTTTTCTTGTTGACAGGCTAATGAATCCCTGAACCGGTTACGCCGCTCTCTCTATTTGCAAACACAAGTAGAGGAACTCAATGAAAAGAGTTAATCGTACATTTTTAAATGTCATTGAATTTTTTCATTATGTGTTGATTTTGCAACTTAGAAACTGGAACTTTTTGAGTTTTGAATTTGACTGTTTCAGTATCTTTTCTTAATAAAAGAAAATGCTTGCCAAATACTGGTACTCTTGTGAGTTGTCACTTGAGATTTTTGGTTTGTGGATTTTCACTGCTTGTTGAGGTTTAATGCTAGAAGGAGCTTGGATGCGGCCATCAAAATCAAAGTGGCTGCTGGTGCAGTTAGCACTTATGCTGAGAATCTGTCCTGAGTTCATTGGCTGTGCGGAGGGGAAATGGGCATGTGTTTGACATTCACTTTTATTCTTAGGCTTCACTTAGAATCATCTTGTCATTTATTTATTTTTAAAAAGTTATTTTTAGCCCCTAACCGGTTTGGCTCAGTGGATAGAGTGTTGGCCTGCGGACTGAAAGGTCCCAGGTTCGATTCCTGTCAAGGGCACATCCCCAGTGGGGAGTGTGCAGAAGGCAGCTGATAGATGTTTCTCTCTCATCGATGTTTCTTACTCTCTATCCCTCTCCCTTCCTCTCTGTAAAAAAACCAATAAAATATATATTTTTTAAAGTTATTTTTATAATAGTTGACGTATTGTACTAGTTTCAGGTGCACAACATAGAGACTCTGTTTATATACTTTATAAAGTGATCACAGTAAGTCTAATAACCATCTATCACTGTACTTTCATTTCATTTTAAGTACATAGCTGTTGGAAGATTTTTATCATATTATAAAATGTCACTTGAAATGTTTCATCTTAACTAATATTTATGGAGATAGATATTTTTATATGTTGCCAAATACTGTACTAGGTGCTTTACATATATATTATCTATAATCCTATGAGTTAACTAATTTTTATTCTCACCTGAGGACATGCCTTTGTTGATTTTATTCTATTGATTTATTTTGCTTTTATTTGATTTTAGAGAGAGAGGAAGGGAGGGACAGAGAGAGAGAAACATCAATGTGGGAGAGACACATCAATTGGTTGCCTCCCACACAAGCCCCAACCACAGTTATGTGCCAATGACTGGAATCAAACCCGGGACCCTACAGTCGCAGGCTTATGCTCTATCCACTGAGCCAAACCTACCAGTGCAATAGCTACTTTTTAATCCCAATTTAATAATAAGGAAACTGAAGCTTAGGTTAATTTGCCCAAGTGCACACATCGCTGGAACATTAGGCATCAACCTATAGTAGGTCATAAATCTTTGTAAATTTACAACTAATGGTATTTAAGCTATTATCCAGGATTTCACTGTTTCAGTGTTTGACAAGGGTAATGATGACAGCCTGATATCGTAGATTTGCTTAAAACAAACGACACCCTCAATGTTTTCAGGGTATATCTTTCAATCAGATCAGAGTCAGACTTACTGTATCTTAACTACAGTGATCACTTGCTATTTGTATCAGTATCTCTGAAACACGGAGATTCTGAATTAGCAATATATTAGGGTTTTATTACTTAGCTAAGAATATGCACTAATGTCTTTTTAAATATATTTTTATTAATTTCAGAGAGGAAGGGAGAGGAAGAAAAATATCAATGATGAGAGAGAATTATTGATCAGCTGCCTCCTACACCTCCCCACTTCCCCCCCAACTGGGAATGGAGCCTGAAACTGGGGCATGTGCTCTAACCGGGAATCGAACTGTGACCTCCTGGTTCATAGATCGAAGCTCAAACACTGGGCCATGCCAGCTGGGCACACTAATGTTTTTTTAAATGAATATCACCTGGGAACTGAAAAGGGTTCCCAGATCCCAATTCCTGTGTGTGTGTGTGTGTGTGTGTGCGCGCGCGTGTGTGTTTTCCCACATCACGGATTCTTGGACACCCCCAGAGTGTCTGAGGACTCATCTCAATTCTGACACAATCTACATGGGGATAGAATGTGACTCCAGCTTTAATAAATACTCCCTCAAAGTCACCTGGCCTCGTATTGTGAAATTTTTCCTGCACAAAGTCAAGAACCCACACGTTAGTGGCCGGGCCGAGGGAGACCCATAACGGGGCCAGGCTCCCTTTCCAGTGACAATGCACATGGACGCTTTCTGGTTCTCCAATATGGAAGCTCTCCCCCAAAAAGCCAACTGGCTGTCCTCTGGGTTTTTAGGTTTTTTAATTGATTTTTAGAGAGGAAGGAGAGAGAGAGAGAAACATCGATGTGAGAGCAGAACATTGATTGGCTGCCTCCCATACATGACTGGGAATCAAACCAGCAATCTCTTGATGCACAAGACCCTGTCAACCAGCTGAGCCACACCAGCCAGGGAGGGCCTCGTCATTTGGGTGGAATTTGGGAAGGCGGGCTTTTCAGTCAGGGAAAATATAACAGTGGTGGGAGGAGTCCAGAAACTGGCCTTAGCTGTGTTTTGGTGGGATGCTTCTCTAACCAGAACTGAGCACATACAAAGAAAAGAAGTTGATTTCTTAAAACAGGTTGAACTGGGAGGATGGGGTCAGAATATGGAGGTGGGATTCTGGATTTAATATAGAAAACAGTAAATCCAGTGTGGGAGAGAAAGAATGTGGGCTTTGGGGTCAGGCAGGTTCTGTCACTTATTAGCTAGAGATTGTAGGCAATTAACCTGACCTCTCATCAAAATAATCATAATACCATTGGCTTGCATGAGAATAAAGTGAGAGAAAGTACTCTGAACATGCAAACCCAAGAGAGATATTCTACAGATGTCACACCTGAATGTAAGTTCCAGGAGAACAGAGATGGTGTGCTTTGCTGATTCACCCACCCCCGTGCCAATAATATCTGGCCCATATTAGGTACCCAAGAAAGAGGGAAAAGGCCTGTGGCATTTTCAGGTTAGTGCTGGGAGAGTAGAATGTGGAAAGGATGGCTTCTGAATTCTTGCACAGTCTAAAGGAACATCTGGGAAGAATTAGAATAGGAACTGGCAAGCTATTACCTATGCCTATTTTTATAAATAAAGTTTTATTGACACAACTGTGCTCATTTATTGACCATGGCTGTTTTTGTACTATAGTAGCAGAGTTGACTAGTTGCGATAGACAGTGTACCTGTCAAGCCTAACATATTTACTCTCTGGCTCTACAGAAAAAATTTGCTGACCCCTGACAATTACCAAAGAATATTTCTATGTTTTTAGGGCTTCAGAAAATTAGTCATATGAAAAATGAATTCTTAATAAAAATAGCTTCCTTTGCCGAGGCCGGTTTGGCTCAGTGGATGGAGCGTCGGCCTGCAGACTGAAGGGTCCCGGGTTCGATTCTGGTCAAGGGCATGTACCTGAGTTGCGGGCACATCCCCAGTAGGAGATGTGCAGGAGGCAGCTGATCGATGTTTCTCTCTCATCGATGTTTCTAACTCTCTATCTCTCTCCCTTCCTCTCTGTTAAAAATCAGTAAAATATATTTAAAAAAAAAATAGCTTCCTTTGATTTGTATCTTCCCACTTTACAAGGTAAAATACAAAGTTTAATTCGTATTCTTCAGAGAAGGAGCTGTGTATACATCACATTGCACTTTATGACACTGATTTCTGAATACTGAGTGGACAACAAACAGTTCAGTGATAATAGGCAGGACACTCTGACCTTTTCAATATTTAAAATGTTTCTCCAAATGGCACACATCATTTGTGTTAAAACCTTAGAGATCAGTTATTTAAAGACAAGGAGCATATTATCTTTCTATTCATGTTCCAAGCTATAAGTCCAAATGAATTGAAACCACAATTAAAGGTATCTAAACATATTACATGTTAATCTATATATATAAAAGCCTAAGCAACCGAATGACCTGTCAACCAGTCGCTATGACACACACTGACCATCAAGGGGCAGATGCTCAACACAGGAGCTGCCCCCTGGTGGTCAGTGCGCTCCCACAACCAACCTCCTGCCAGCCAGCCCTGATTGGCCCCCATAGGGCCAGCTGGCCAACCTCCCACGGTCCCTCCCCTCAGCCAGCCAGCCCCAATGACCTCGATTGGGCTGTCAGCCAAACCTCCTGCAGCCCCAGCTCTCCCTCCAGCCAGCCAACCTCTTGCAGCACCCCCCCGCAGCCAACCTCCTGCAGCCCCTCCCCCACAGGCCTGCCAACCTTCCATGGCCCCGCCCCCCAGCCAGCTAACCTCCCATGGCCCCTCCCTCCACCGGCAAACCTCCCGCAGCCCCGATCGCCAGCTAGGCCGAGGGACCCCACCCGTGCATAATTTCGTGCACTGGGCTTCTAGTCCTATAAAATAAAAGAGAAACATGTAAATTAGCCATCCCTCCAGTATGCACCAGCCACGCCCACCAGCCTATGAGGAGTGAGTATGCAAATTAACCCAACAAAGATGGCAGGTAATTTGCATACACAGAGCGGAGTGGGAGAGCCGGCAGCTTGGGGGGACGTGGCTCCCTCAGTTGTTCCCTTGGGGGGATGTGGCTCCCTCGGGAAAAACCCAGAGCGAGGGGAGCACCAGGAATTCTAGGAATAATAGTTGTGGTGGCAGCCCCAGGACCAGAAACGGAAGCCCAGAGTGCGGGGAGCACTAGGAATGCTGGGAATCATAGTTCTCATGGCAGCCCCAGGACCGGAAATGGAAGCCCAGAGCACAGGGAGCACCAGGAATGCTGGTCGTAGTTCTCCAGTGACTGGAGAACTAGCGACTGGTTGTAGTTCTCCTAGACACTAGAGCAAAGTGAGTCTGGAGCAAGTTACTGTTACGGTTGGTGATGGAGGGAAAGCAAAGGTGAGAGACATAAGTGAAATCAGAATGTCTAGGAAAAATTAAAGGGAAAATATCCTAAAACTTCCAGGAAATCTCCACCAATGGAGCAAAGAAAAAAAAAGCCTCTATTATTCTGTGAGCAACAAACCAAACTGGGTTGGGGGTCTCAGACAATTCGCTCATATGATTGCAAAGACAGAAACTCCTGGATTGGAGAGGGCTCCCAGATTGGAGAGGGTGCAGGTCAGGCTAAGGGACCCCCCCCCCCCCCCGCCCCCAAACCACCCCCTCCAGTGCACGAATCTTCATGTTCTGGGTCCCTAGTTTTATTATAAAAGATTTGTCTTATTCTGAGACAACTGTTTTATACAGGATTCGATTGTGTCCCCATTGCTTCCACAGCCTCAGATTTGATGGCATATTGGAGCTCAGATTTATAGGAACCTAGGCCACTGCATCTGAACAAGAGGATTTTATTAAAATAAACCCTTTAGACTAATTGTATTGGGGGGGGGGGGGGGAAGGGATTTTTTTTAGAGATTTTTAATAACAGCTAATTTCTCTTAGATAACCAGAACTGTACAATCTCTGCCTACAAGGCCAGGCCAATGTTCATAAGTTGAACACAGTAGTGTTTTCGGGGTCATCAGCTCTTAAAAGTAGAGATGTGGCAATGGCTACGCCTGTGGTAAGGAGTTAAAGGAAAGTAAGATGTTCAACTGACAGCGAAGCCTATCATGACCACAAAAAAGGCATGAATGTCTCACCACATTGGCACACTTTTTGACCTGCAAGTCATAAGTTTCGGTTACCAAATGTCCAAACATTTAACCATCTTTAGCCTCTGGCAGGTTAACAAAACAATATTACTCAAATTTTATATATCAGATTAGGAAGAACTGAGCCTTAAATGGAACATCTATTTTTCCATTAATATGATCGCCTGTAAGTGGGAATGATGACTGCTGGACAGTGGATAGTAACTTAACACGGAAGATGCTGACAGAATGTTCTGTAAATGTTTTGCCTATACTAAGAATTAACTGTTTACATTCTTCCTCAGAATGCCATGCAATAGTTCTTAAAGGCTGATTATTTTAAGTGAGAGTTAAAAGTCATGGGAAAAGTGGTAATTCATGTGTAGATGAATTTATATGACCGACTAAAGCCTATCCTAATATATATAAAGAGCTAGGTGCCGTCACAACCGAACAGGCGACTGGTCACCATGAAGTGCATGGGGCACTTCTCAATCCCCCAACTTCCCCCGGCCCCCGAGCTGCTCACCATGAGTGGGGGCTGGCAGCGGGGTGGGACTGGGGACTGTTGAGAGGTGGTGGCAGGTGGCCGTGAGCTTAGCGGAGCAGTCACCTGGACGGCAGCAAGTTTCACGAAGCAGTGGTGGGGCGGGGAAGTTTTGCGGAGCAGTCACAGGGCAAGGGAGTTTCACAGAGCAGTTGCAGGTAGGGGGAGGGGGGAGTTTTGTGGAGCTTCTAGTGGTGAGCTTCGCAGGGAGGCAGCATGCTTCGCAGAGCAGTCGACGGGCTGGGGGAGCCTTGCAAAGCAGTCGCAGGGTTCACGGAGCATTGGGGGGGGGGGGGGGGGGGGCGGGAGCTTCACATAGCGTCGCAGGGTGGCAGAGGCTATGCGATGGAGGCCAGGCTAGGCCTAGGGACCCTAACCACGCACGATTTCATGCGCGCTGGGCCTCTAGTAAATTATATAAATGAATACAAATATGAATTAAAAAAATCTGATAAAAACATGAATTATTCTTGGGTTTCAAAATCTTTAAAAACATTATAAAACTTTATTTAAAAATTCACAAAATACAAGTTAAATCAGGCAGATATTTTGAGTACCCTTGCAACTTAAAAAAAAATCAAGTATTACAAATGTTTGTTGATTTTTATTTATAGTAATTCCCTAGGATTTAGTTTCTCTATCTACCAAACCCTTTCACCATGTCCAATATGAACTATTTTTTTTAAAGTTCTCTCATTAAACCTTAAAGAATTTTAAATTGCCTTACCATAAGCTTCAATCTAGTGACACTTATTTATATAAAAACAGAAATCTAGTTAGACTACAAATAGATTAAAAAAACAACAACAGCCTTATTTCTATTTTGGAAAGAAATGCAGCTTTTTAGTTAGCATGGAGGCAAAGCAGGGGACCTGCTTCTTTCCAATTGCACTTAGGTCTTTGCAGAAGTCCACTCGGCGCTGAGAAACTTTCCTGTTCACCAGTGTGAGGAGTTCTGTGAACTCTAAGGAGGAGCCGAATTTTCTCAGCATCTCACACAAATCTTGAATGTACCAGGAGCCATTCACAGTTTCCCGATGAGAATAATAACCTAAAAAAGAGAAGGAAAAAGGACACTGAAGTTTTCTGGCATTCAGTTACTGTGACTTAAAACACCTTTATAATATCACAGAGGTATAAAGTCTCAAAAAACCTTGGAAAAGACAAAGATGTATCCATGATACCGTTTTTTATATTTTTTCCTATTGACTATTCTTATGTGGGAAAGGGATCAACTCTATATAGTTCTATAAAAATGGGGTTAATTCTACTTAATTACCTAAAAGTTTTCAAGATAGTAGTAGCCAGGTGATGATTTTAAGAGACAAGAGATTAGAAAGAAGAAAATCATAAAATTACTGCAAACGAACAATCGTCACCAAATATTTTCAACAAAGCTTCCCATGAGTATGACCAAATGACACTATCGCCATCAGTAATTCCTAGCAGGCTGCTAATCCTATATAATAAAGAGATAATATGCAAATTGACCATCACGCCCTCACACAAGATGGCCACCCCCATGTGGTCACAAGATGGCCGGCAGGGGAGGGTAGTTGTGGGCGATCAGGCCAGCAGGGCAGGGCAGTTAGGGGTGACCAGGCCAGCAGGGGAGGGCAGTTGGGGGTGACCGGGCCTGCAGGGGAGGGCAGCTGGAGGGGGGACCAGGCCTGCAGGGGAGGGCAGTTGGGGACAATCGGGCCAGCAGGGGAGCAGGTAGGCATCGATCAGGCTGGCAGGGTAGTGGTTAGGGGATGATCTGGCTGGCAGGCAGAAGCGGTTAGGGGCAATCAGGCAGGCAGGCTGGCGAGCGGTTGGGAGCCAGCAGTCCCTGATTATGAGAAGGATGTCCGACTGCCATCCTTCAGTCGGATATCCCCTGAGGGGTCCCAGACTGGAGAGGGTGCAGGCTGGGCTGAGGGACACCCCCCCTCCTTCTGGCCTCTAGCATTCAATACAATTAGACTGGTAGCTTTAGACTTGGAGTTCCCAGGGATGACTTTTCTGTAAGGTATTTTTACATTTTCATCTATCACTCTGTGCTACTGGGTCAAAGAAATCCATTCTGTGCCTGTGAGCTTCAGGACCAAACCACCGTGTCCCAATAGAAAGACGTGATCCAGGTCAAGCCACGATGAAGCTTACAGGAACTTAGCCAGGAGAGCCAAGTCTATGTTTGTATTAAACACCCACACACCTTCTGCAACAGAGTAGCACATGAGGAAGTCTGCTCCCGCAGGCAGGGTGTAAACGGAGGCCGCATCCACCTGGGTGACATTGGCATCCAGTCTGTCCGCTGGATGGTCCACTACATCCAAAGGGATGACTGGCACGTCATGCTGGTTTCCCCGACATGCCTACAAGACAAGGAGGAAGACCACGTCACTCACTTACCTACCCTTTCTTCCCAATGCTGACTGTTTACAGCGGATATATAATTCAGTACACCTTCATGCTGACACCAACAGAAGCCACTTTACAGGCACTTCAAACCACAGCATTCAGGTTTAGAGGAGACTAAACTGGAGTTTTTTCCCCCTACTTATGTTTTCTTTTAGTTAACCTTTTAAAAAATATTGGCATCCTCAACTATACAGTAAATTCTGTTGATTGAAAGAAAGGTACACTATAGAGGAGAAAGTGTCTGTGATTTAAAAAATTCCTCATACCATAGCACCAAGAGTCATCCTTTCTTTTAAAAGCTATAGTATTTCCCTGGCTGGTTTGGCTCAGTGGACAGAGCATCTGTCTGCGGACTGAAGGGTCCCAGGTTCGATTCTGGTCAAGGGCACATGCCCGGGTTGTGGGCTCGATCCCCAGTAGGGGGCATGCAGGAGGCAGCCAATCAATGGTTCATTCTCATCATTGATATTTTTCTCTCTCTCCCTCTCCCTTCCTCTCTGAAATAAGTAAAAATATATTTTTTAAAAAAGAAAAAGCTATAGTATTTGCCTAAATAACAAGTTCCCAGATTGGGTTTTGCTTGCCTACTGACTGCCATAAACTGTTAAGGGTCAAAATGACAATATCTGACCTGAGAAGTGTGCCTTCTTCCTTTTGCTCCTATTTGAAAGTGAGGTCTCAAATTCTTAGCCACTAATTCTGACTCACACAAAGGCTAACACTAATTTCTATTCATAAATGACTATTATGAACTCAATTTTGTCCCTCCCCTTCTAAAATGTATATGATGAAGTCCTAACCGCCAGTACCTCAAATGTGATTGTAGTTGGAAATTTGGTCTTTACAGAGGTAATTAAGGTAAAATGAGGTCATATGGGTGGCTCCTAATCCACCATGACTGGTGTCCTTATAACAAGAGATTAGGACACACTCTCTCTCTCTCTCTCTCTCTCTCTCTCACACACACACACACACACACACACGAGAGACCATGAGAGGACAGAGGGATGGGACAGTCATCCACAAGCCAAGGAGAGAGGCCTGTGGAGAAAGCAACCCTGGTAACCCCTTGATCTCAGACTCCTCCACAGCCTGTCAGAAAGTAAATTTCTATTGTGTAAGCCACCCAGTCTGTGGACTTTGTTCTGGCTGCCCTAGTCTACTTAATACAGTGACCTGACAGATTGTTTATATTATAAATGCACATCAACTATGAAATGGTTAAAAAATGAAAAGCTTTAAAAGGAACAGAAAGTCCTTTAAAAGGAACAGAAAGTCTTGAGTAATTTCAAAGTTTTCAGATATTAAAATCTGGAGATTTTAATCTTATTTAGAATTATCACGCTTATATTCAGACTCTATTTCCTACTGTCTTCCTAGATATAACATAGAACACCTGGAACTTGATGCCATCAGTTGCCAAATGAATTGCAATGAGAGCTAGCCTTTATTTTTAAGAGATTAGTTATGGATTTATTTTAACTTATTGATTTTAGATAGAGAGAGGAAGGAAGGAAGGGAGACATCGATTTGTTGTTCCACTTATTGATGCATTCACTGGTTGATTCTTGTGTGTGCCATGACCGGGGATTGAACCTGCAACCTTAGCGTATAGGGACGATGCTCGAACCAGAGCTAGCGTTTAATTGAGGGCTTGTCTTGTGCTAGGCACTAAGTGTTTTTCATTTGTTAGGCCAGTTTGTTTTAATGTCACAACCACCCCATGAGGAGGTACTATTTTATCTCCATCTCATAGACGAAAAATCTGAGGTAGTGAAATGTTTTCCTCCTTGGTGGCTATTCTCCCATAGGAGAGCTCATTAGTAATTTCCAATCCTCTTGTCTTGGACAGTGTTGGCCCTCCCTTTTGCATGAAGCAATAGCTGTCATTTTTCTACCTCTCTGGGCCATTCTCCTCAGCATCTCCCCTCTGCTCATTTTTCAGGCTATACTTGCCGTGGGCAAATTCATTTGCTTCCATTACCATCCATCTCCTCATTACTCCAAAATTTATTTCTCCAACCCTGGCTGCCTCTTAGGGTCTAGACCAGCCGTGGGCAAACTATGGCCCGCGGGCCGGATCCGGCCCGTTTGAAATGAATAAAACTAAAAAAAAAAAAAGACCGTACCCTTTTATGTAATGATGTTTACTTTGAATTTATATTAGTTCACACAAACACTCCATCCATGCTTTTGTTCCGGCCCTCCGGTCCAGTTTAAGAACCCATTGTGACCCTCGAGTCAAAAAGTTTGCCCACCCCTGGTCTAGACCTATCCTTCCAACTGCATGTCCCACAGACACCTCAACACAGTTGTCCAAACAAGAAACCAAGGAATTATCTGTAACTTCTTTTCTTATAGACCCCCACTCCCTCCCCTTAATGTTCTATGGCAAGATGTAGAATGTGGTCATGGTGCTCCATGCCATTCAGAAATACAGAACTGCAGCACTGGGACATCAGGAATTCTCTTTGTTGTTCAGAATTCTTATTGATGTACCAGATGATGTTATTCAGGCCTAAAAATACTTTTATCTTAATACCAATTTGGCAGGGGGGACAGAGCATCTCGGTGTAAGGGAGAATGTGAAAGGATGAAGCAAGCTAGGTCTAGAACTCTTCATGCCTGCACCCCTCCCACTGGCTCAGCTCACATGCTCTCCAGCTCCCAGAGGACCAGCCCGTCTGAGCAGGCGCCTTGCTCCTCACTCCCCCAGCAGCAGGTACTTCCTCTGGTGGCTACACCTGGATACCAGGCTGGCCATGAAGTAGCACATTGGTTATTCCGAGTCATTTCAAATGTCAATCCAAGTAAGAAAGACGCCGAGAGTCTTTATTTATTTTTTATGTTAAGAAAGAATTACTACCAAGAATTCAAATTGTAACTCTGGCTAGAATTCACAAAGGGCCTTTCCAGTACTGGAGAAAGTTACTTTTGAAGTTGGCTTTAGTTCTTAATAATCCCATGTACAGGCCTTGGGCTTTATAATTAAGATGGTAACATCATCAGTCTTACCTGAATGATAAATATCTTGGGTTTTCCAACCAGGCTCTTACACTTGTCTCCTCTGAACAAGCCAGTCAGTGTTTGAATTTCAATTTTGGCATCATATGCGTAAATGTGATTGCCTTCGCCATGACTCAGGAAAACGCATAAAAAGCAATCCGCATCTACATGGCTAGAGGTTGATGCTAGAAAAACCCCCCAAAATTCAGACAGAAATGAAAACCAGATGCTTATTATCTATGTATTAAAATTCAATGTACTAATACTAGAATAAGTTACATACAAATGATTGCAGGAGGGAGGAAACCTGTTATTCTTAGAATAAATGTAAAATGTCTATAATGAAACATAACTTATTTATTTATTTATTTATTTATTTATTTATTAATCTTCACTTGAGGGTAATTTTTCCATTGCTTTTTAGAGAAAGTGCAAGGGAGAGGGAGAGACAGAGAGAAACACCGATGTGAGAGAGACACATCGATTGGTTGCCTCTGGCATGCCCCTGACCAGGGCCAGGAGCCTGCAACCGAGGTATGTGCCCTTGACTGGAATTGAACCCCTGACCCTTCAGTCCACAGGCAAGACGCTCTATCCACTGAGCCAAACTGGCTAGACTCACAAATTATTTTAAAAATCAAAATTATTCAAGTTCAAAATAGTAGTTTGGAAAGATTTCATTAGTTTTTCTAAAACACAGAAAATGACATAAAACAAAGGGGATATTATGGGAAACTCCCTTCAAGATCCAAGTCATTTTGGCAATAAAAGTTACATGAATCAGCAGAGTGCCTAGATACACACACACACATTTAATATAAATATATAAAATAGATTATTATTCAGTCATTAAAAAAGAATGAAATCTTACCATGCAGCAACATGGATGGACATATTATGCTAAGTGAAATAAGTCAGAGAAAGACAAATACCATATAATCTCATTTATATTTGGAATCTAAAAGATGGTAACTAGACATTTCGAAATGTACACATATATCGAATCATTCTGTTGTACACCTGAAACTAACATAATGTTATATATCAATTATACCTAAAGAAAGAGCTCTGCAGAAAGTTTAAATTATATAAACATTATAATATTCCATTGGCAAATGACTTGAAAATTCATGGCATGCAGTGATTATTATGATAAAGATAAAATGCTAAAATACCTATTACACATTGATATAGAAATTAAGAGATAAAATATTTAAATCACCAGTATTTTGAAGCCAGTAAAAGAGTATGGAAGGAGTCAATTAAAAAATCACTAGTGTTTGCATTTTAAACTTTTAAATGCCAAATGAAAAGGCCATTTTATTCATTTCTAGAATAACAGACTATAACTAATGGTATGCCGAATATAAGCTTTGGAGGAATAAAACTGTGCCAGGGTCTCTAAATCTGGTGGGTAACATATATGCAGAGATGCACAACCAAAAACCTATAACCCATGCCACATTAATTAGTAAGACTTTTCACTAAGCAGTTAATTATTTGGATCTGTCTTTACAAACAGGGCATTTAAAGCACTCAGTGCCACCAGAGGAAGATGAACAGAAAAACTTCTTACCCTCATGAATTTTGAGCAGTAGTTCTTCTGCTTTCAGATCGTTAAAGCATTTCACTTCAAATCCGAGATCTAAAAACCTGGCGGCAGAGTAAACCGAGTATTAGCTTATGAGCTACTCAAAGTTGTCACATACCCTGCTTATTTGAGGAAATTTATATACTTCTTATGGCACAAAAATTGTCTTTTCTTTAAGGGAAAAGAAAACTCAAATAGGACTGTGACGGTTTTCCTGGGTCGTCCACGATAGGAGAGGATTTACTAGTAATGATAACGGATTCAAGTTAGAATATTGTGTCTACTCTTACTCTGCAAATACAGGTGACCCTTGAACAACAAGGGTTTGAACCACAGTGTCCACTTACACAGATTTTTTTTTTCAATAAGTACCTGTACTGTTTTCGATCCTCAGTTGGGAGTCTGCGGATGCAGAGGGCCGGCTGTATGCATTATCTATGCTATTCTACAGAAGGGACTTGAGCAGCTGTAAATGTTGGTACTCACAGGGGGCCTAGATCCCCTCCCCTGTGGATACTGAGGGACAACTTAGTTTTGGAGGAGTCAAAAGTTAGGTGTGGGTTTTTGCCTGTGCGGGGTCTCAGTAGTCCTAACCCCTGAGCTTTAGGGTCAACTGTGTATCTGTAACAATGCAGAGCCTGTTAACACTGAGCAGAACAGGGTTAGGAAGAAAACTCTGGCAAGTTCTTAAGGGGGGCTGTTCCCAACTGAGGCTCATCCTCAAAAACTCTTGCTCTGTTATTTCTTCAGTGCGGACGAGTTTCCACCAGTAGTTACCACCTAAACACCTCATCGCCTCGACAGGTGGGTGAAACTACTACCTGCGCGTAAGATTGTCTCTGTCTGCGTTGGTGCCTCGCCTTTCCGGCAGCGTTAGGTGCCAGAAGAACCTCTCATGGTTGAAGATTAAAGCGAGTCCTCTCCTCTTGTGGTCCATTTTGTACTTTTCTGCTGGATCAAACATTTCACTGTTGATGAAAAATTAAAAAAAACAATGAGCTCCTCCGTGCCCAAGGTCCACGTGTAGTGTAGACAGAGGTCTGCTGTTTCCTTCTCCGCAGGCTGACCTGTGTGTGCACTGAAGGCGTCAGGGCCACGCCAGCAAGGACAGCCCTGAAATATTTCTGTACAGTTGGTAAACAGCGGCCACTGTGAGCACACACCCACCATCCATCTACATGGGTGTCTCCCCCGGGTCTCCAGGATCCAGTAACCAAGGCCTGGCCGAGGCCCGCTTTAGCTACAGGGCCCAGGCCATACCAACTTTAATATTTTGAACATCACGCTAAGTCCTTTCACAACCAGGGGCAGGCACTCACCTGTATATTAACTAGAAGTTAACTCTCCAAATGTGAAACCTGCCATTGTTCTACCTCCCAGTTCCCAGGCCCCTTTCCCGCTTTGATTTTTCTAGTCTGATCATGACCACCATAGGAAGAGGCCTTTATTAGAAAAGACAATATTCTTACCTCCTGTAGAAGGCATCTGTCTCTGTCATGTTTTGTTCCTCACCTATTAAAACGAAAGTTGATTTTTGTTAATTATTAATGTATTTTGACTTCTGGTAGTGAAACAGCAGGAAATCCCAAGTGGATGCCCTTGACGCCCACACGCTGAGGGTATATGAAAAGAAGGAAGGGAAACTGCTGCATAATAAGCCAATGAACTATAAATCGATGGCTTAATTCTTTCTCACCCCCAACTCTTACCCGCAAAATAGCAAAGAATATCATACAGAGAAGTGGAGAAAATATTACGCAAATGCAGTCATTGTAAAATATGCCTAGATTTAACAGTCTTTTGATTATGGAAGTCGAAAGAAGTAGGAAATTGCTTTGACTATATCTTTTTTTGTTGTTGTTAATTCTCACTGGGGGATATTTTCCCATTGATTTTTAGGGAGAGTGGAAGAGAGAGGGAAAGACAGAGAGAAACATCAATGTTCGATTGGTTGCCCTGGCCTGCAACCAAGGTAGGTGCCCATGACCGGAATTGAACCCGGGACCCTTTGGTCCTCAGGCCGATGCTCTATCCACTGAGCCAAACTGCCTAGGGCCCCTGACTATATCTTTTTTTTTATTGATTGATTTTCGAGAGAGAAGGGAGGGAGTGGGGGAGAGAGGGAGAAAGGGGAAGAGGAAGAGGAGGAGGGAGGAGGAGAAGGAGCGGAAGAGGGAGAGGGGGAAAAGGGGAAAGAGGAAGGGAGGGAGGGAGAGAGAGAGAGAGAGGAACGGTTTGTTGTTCCACTTATGTATGCATTAATTGGTTGATTCTTGTTTGTGCCCTGACCAGGGATCAAACCCACAACCTTAGCGTATTGGGACAACGCTCTAACCGACTGAATACCCGGCCAGGGCCTGAAGTTGCTTTGTTTTACAGAAAGTGTTTTTGTAAATGTTCTTCCAGTTCTATCACTGATGCAAGCACTTCTTTAACTTTTCCTTGTGAGAAAACAAAAGCAGATCCAACCTCCAAAAGCCAACTTTTCCTGCCCAGGCTCCGGGGGACGCCGGGACCGCCGGGCCAGCCCGCTACCGAGCAAGTGACCCGACGCCCCGAGGACAACGAGGCGGAGCCCGCCCGGCGCCGGGAGCCAGGAGGCGGCGGCGGCGAGCTCCCCGCGAGGTTTTCCAGGTCCTAAAGCTACGCTGCCCGCACCGGACCTGCGCGCTTCCCTCCAGGACCCGCATCTTCCTCGGGCCGCCCAGCAAAGCCCGGGGAGCCCGCGCCCTAGGCAACCCCTACCTGCAGGGCCAGCCTCTCGGGGCCCGGGCACCGAGCTCATCGGGGCGAGCGCAGCGTCCATAACCCGTTGGTCTCCGCTTCCTAGAGCCCGTCTGCAGCACCGCCCCTTCCTCCACCGTCTCCGCCCCGGCCGGGAGCCTGGGGGGATAAGGTTTCTTCCTTCCCAGCAGAGCTGGGGGGTGGAGTGGGGTGGGGTGGGGTGCACAGCGCCTCGAGGCGCGGCGGGGACACGCAGGCTTAACCGCCTGGCGCCTGGAGTGACTAGCCTGCCCCTGGGAAATGTCGACATCAGATCACCCGCGCGCGGTCAATCCAGCCCCAATGTTTGCTCTCCCTGACTCGCGTAAAGGGTAAGAAGGTTGTGAGTCTTCCCTTTCCAGGTGTGAACCCTGAGGACTACTAAGGGCTCCTGATGGCTAAGCAGGGGGCTGGGGGAGCAGAGCCTAGCAGCCATTTCTGCACAGGGGCTCCTCACGCAACCTGCACGTCTTTAGAAGCCTCTAAGGCCCTGCACTGAACTGCTGGCCTGCATCGCCTCTGCCCCCTGAGCCGGCCCTTATAAAGGAGACCCTGGGGTCCTATTTAAACCAGCAGGACTGAGCTTCCCCACCCAATCGGAGCTGCGCGCAGCCCTGACCAATCAGGGGCCCGGGTGGGGAAGGCTGTACGTCAGCCGGTCCCGCTGGTTCCCTTGGGGAGCGGACTTTCCATCAGAGACAGAAGAGTGCGTTTCCTCGGGAGGCCCTGTGGTGGCGCTGCCACCTCGGAGCTGCCTTCACAGCCATCCCAACGGTTCAGTGGTTCTCAACCTTCCTAATGCCGCGACCCTTTAATACAGTTCTTCACGTTGTGGTGACCCCCCCAATTTCATTATTACAAATTGAACATAATTAAAGCATAGTGATTAATCACAAAAACAATATGTAATTATGTATGTGTTTTCCGATGGTCTTAGGCGACTCCTGTGAAAGGGTCGTTCGACCCCTAAAGGGGTCGCGACCCACAGGTTGAGAACCGCTGGTAGCTGTTTGCCAAGGTGAGGATTCCTGCTGGCGATTGAATTGGTGCTGACCATGGGATGGCAACGTGTAGTTCTTTTCCCAGTGAGTTGCTTATAGGATTTGTAATAAATTATCTTAAACGCTCTGTATAGTAAACTAGAGGCAACTGCAGGATTTCTAAGTCTGGCTTTTGTAGGTAGAGCTTGTGAAAAGCTGACATAAGTGGAGTCATTTTAAAATAGAGCCAGAGCAGCCATTCCAGATGAGCTGCTTGCACATCCTGCTCCTAGAACCTTTGCAGTGTTTGAACTGGGCAGAGTAACCTTTGGAGTGGGCCAAGCAAGTCTTACAAACAACCGGAAAGCTAACAGGAAAGCAGATATTCTGCCCATGAGGACTGAGGATTATGGACATTCTTTAAAATTCTTTTTTTCCTTATTTTTCTTTTTCTTTAAAATTCTTAAAGTGAGTTATACTCTTTTTGCTGGTGGAGTGTCTTGCTTTGATGTTGATGAAGACAACGAATCACAATGAAGTGAATGCAATGAAATGAAGTATGCTTGCATGTATAGCTGAAGAGTAACACAGCTTGATAACACCAATAGAAAGTCCTTCCTTCTATTTATATAGTTATTTCTCTTCCTTTTGTCATAAAAAAAGCTATTGCCTTCACCCTGAATTTGGAACACAATTGGGTTTTTGCCAGAATTCTATAATTGTAACTATGTGGTCTCAAATAAATACTTGTTGCCTCTCACTTTGACTTATTATTTTTAAGTTAACAAGCTGTTGATTGGGAATCAGAATCCACTAGTTATTGTCACTAAAAGAACTTATTTGGGAAAAATAAAGAATTGCAACCTGATGCATGCAGACAATGGTGAGCCACATGCACACACTGGACTGGACCAAGATGGAGAAGGAGCTTAAGGGACGAGAACGTTAAGGGGAGGCGCGGTTACAGCCATAGAGCTCTGTAGAAACAGGGTCAGGGAGGTGACAGGGAGTACACAACTCCTCCTATGAAGCCCTAGCTCCTCCCTCCTGATTGACTGTGTCCAGGTTAAGTCTCTGTCATAATTTTTATCAAAGCTAATTTGGGGAAGGATCATGTAAAAATTGGGAGCCTGGACTTTGCGGGGGAGGAGGGAAGTCCTTAAATTATGGTTTTTCTTGAGTCAAAGCATGTTGTCCTCACTCATAAAATGCCGCCCGGTGTGCAGATCAGTGTGATGGGGCACTCAGTCTTGCCTTTAATCGAGCTCTTCCTTGGGTGGTTGGCTATTGTGTAAATTTGCTTCAATTAACTCTAAGAGTGGATGAAAAGGTGGCCTTATCTTTTGTACCTTCTCCTGGTGGTGTATTTCTCTGACTTTCCAAGTAGTTTGCCTTAACAACTGTGGCCACAGGCTACCCAAAAGATACAGATGGCTTGGCATTCTGGGCTCAGGCAAGTCAACAGCCAGTGGTACTCGAAGAGCATAGAGGACACAGCTGAACTTTCCAAGCGGTTGAAGAGCCGTCAACACTCCCGTTTTCAGAGGCAGTGGAGGTTGTGGGATTTGCTCTTAAACATCTGTTAATGATTTTTCATGTAAGTGAGAGATCTATAAAAGATAGTTCTTTGTAAATTGCTTTCCATCCCTTTTGATCTCACAGTTAGACTTTAGAAAAAAAACACACCCAACAATATCAAGAACAATTTTTATTAAGACCACGATTAGTGAAAGGTTACTGTCTTTTCAAAATATCCCAGAATCTACTATGAGGAGCAAGCTAGGGAATAAACATCAAAGCGTAACAGCATATAATGCTCTGATATGTAAACAACTTTTCATTTATATCTTATTAAATTCATCTTTTCTCCAATTTAGGCAAAGATTATAACAAAATATGACATTTGTCATATGAATGGTTCATAATATGGGAGTGACCGTGCTCCTGAATTCTGTTCACGTCACTTTCTAGGCACATTACATAATACCTACATATTCTGGTTTTGCTCCTTAAGAGGTCACCAGCTAATGGTTCCAATTTTATAAGAGAAACAGACATGGAAATTTTGACTTTGTAATTAGTCTTGTCATTAATAGAAGTGTGACTTATTCATATGCTCAATGGGCTACAGAAAAACAGCATATTTTGCATTAATTAAAAATAGAGAAAAAAATAAAGTCAGATCCTTCCAGGCATAAATGTATTTTTAAATTTTTATGGTAAACAAAAATACACTTCTAGTGAAGGTCTCTCCATATTTCCAAATAAGATAATGTTGAACCTACCTTATAATGAATTTTACATTTGACCTCATTTTGGGAGTAAATGCGGTTGTGAAAACGAAGTTACAGAACTTTCTTTAAAAAAACAACTCACCCCTTAACGCGCACCTCTCCCCGGCACTGGTCAGGACAGCCTGGCACGCTTCGGCAGCGCCATCCAGGAACACAGCCTCCCCCTTCCTCTTTAGTTTGAAGCTTTAATGTCAAAATAAGGTCTTACCATAGCCCTTTCACAAAAATAAGGCACCTTTGTGCTGTAAAAACATGAGTTCTTTGCCAAAGGTTGTTATGTGCTTTCACCCGCATCTGCTGTCACCTGCAGCATCTTCTTTAAAGATCAGTTTTTTCTTCGTAGCGACACCAGCACGCGGCTCGTTGGCTGTCCAGGTACGGTTTACAGCCCAAGTGTATAACACTGTCAAACAAGAGCTCCACTGTTGTTTCACATGCTGCAAAGTAAGGAAGTGCCATTACTGTGGGGCAATCGCAAAGGATCGCTCTCTCGTCTCCCACATCACAAGTTCCCGCACAGTGTCAGGCATGTCCTTTGTGGGCACTTCAAGGTGTGCTGTGTGAAAGTCCCCCCAAACCTTCGGAAACCAGGAACATGTATCTTTATATACAAAGACTGTTTCAGCCTCTTTACCGTGTACCAGCTTTGTGTTTGTATGCAAATAGTCAACCCAATTTTCTGTGCTAGACAAATGAGTCTCTCGCAATAGCACTGAACGATCAGTTCAACACTTTTAATTTTCCTTATTTATTATCTTATGTATTTTTGTTAAACCTGAGGATATTTTTCCCATTGATTTTTAGAGAGTGTGGAAGGGAGAGGGAGAGACAGAGAGAGAGAAACATCAATGTGAGAGAGACACATCAATTGACTGCCTCCCGCATGTGCCCTGCAACCGAGTTATATGACCTTGACTGGAATTGAACTCAAGACCCTTCAGTGCGTGGACTGACTCTCTAACCACTGAGCAACCGGCTACGGCTATTTATTATTATTCTGTATCCTCACCTGTGGATATGTTAATTGATTTTTAAAGAGAGAGGGAGAAACATCGATGTGAGAGAGAAACATTGATTGGTTGCCTCTCGAATGAGTCCCCACCGGAGATCAAACACAAAACCTAGGTATGTGCCCTGACCAGGAATCAAACACTCAACCTTTTGGTGTACACAGGATGAAGCTTCAACCAACTGAGCCACCTAGCCAGGGCTCATTTTCCTTTCATCAGAAAAATATCACTGTTTGAGATGCCTGATAATATTCTTAAGTTTGCATTTCAAGGAAAGCTTTTTAGGTTCAGAAAAAATAAAGATTAAAAACAGAGAAACCTCAAAACATTTCCTTCTAGCCAATGGCAGCTAAAAACTGATCACACATCATTTAAGATACTTAAAATAAATGGACCCAAGTTTCTTTCTTTGACCAATATTCAAATTTAGCTTGGGAGGGGAGACCTAGGAATCAAAGGTGTTTTTCCTTTGGTAGGGTTAGAAACATTTTTTTAAGATTATAAAAATGATAACGGATTTACTTTGGAACACCCAGGTGAGATTATCATAATATATTATACTTATAACACTGAGTGGCTTTTAGTTATCCAAATACTTCCAGTTTCAAATATTCACGTTAAGAAATTTTTCATTACAAAATCTTGACATTATCAAAGTTCCGCCAAAGACTGTGCCATTAAGAAACACAACCAACCACAGAAGTATAAAGGTTCTGATTATTAAATAAAAGATAGCAAGAAATTTGGTTTCATCATTTAGCTACGTTAGTATGATCTCAGAACAGGACACAGGAAATACATCCAGCTATGCTTCAGCTGTACAAGTTTACCTCGGCCGAAAGCATACAAGGGATTCAGAGTGCTCACTTCCTTAACAGTTAGTAGTGGGGTTTCAGAGTCAGACCCATGAGGCTACCTGGGGAATACTGTAGGAGACAGAACACAAGTTGTAGAGTCAGGAGCATGTAACTTGGGGCAAGTTTCTTCTTTCTGAACCTGTTTCCTTCCTTGAAAATGGGTAAAACTGACCTACTTTTGGACTTTTGTAAACATCAGTGAAAACATGTCGAAAGTATCTAGCACTGTCTGTTACGCAAAGTGTCTAAAAATTTAGTTTCCTTTTGTGCCCCTTCTCATTGCCCTTCTTTGTTTTCAGTGTGTGGTACATTCTCTGGCTTGACAGTAAAGAACTCTCGTAACTGATAGTAATGGCACAGTGATGCGTGTGTACACAAATGTGTCATTTTACCCTATGACAACTCTGAGAGGGATGTTACCGTTCTCATTTATATATGAGAGAGTGGAGCACCTTTTCCCTTAGCTGATTTTTGCCTTGTATCCCTTCACTGTAATAATCATTACCATGAGTGCGACTATATGCCGAGTCCTGAGTCCTCCCAGCAAACCACTGAACCTGGGGTTGGTTTGGAGGACCTTCCTGACAGATACATATGAAGAGATAGAGTTAAGACTCAAATCTTCCAGAACTTTCTATTCTAAATCCAACCCTACTCATATATATATATATATGTCTCATATATATATACACAGGTCTCATATATATACACACACACACACATATACTTTATACATTGATTTCAGAGAGGAAGGGAGATGGAGAGAGAGATAGAAAGATCAATGATGAGAGAGAGAATCATTGATCAGATGGAGCCTGCAACCCGGGCATGTGCCCTGACCGGGAATCAAACCATGACCTCCTGGTTCATAGGCTGATGCTCAACCACGGAGCCATGCCAGCTAGGCCCAATCCTACACCTTTTAATTCACTGGGTCCAGGGTTTGCAAGATCTTGCATTAATTCTTCTCTGCCTCTCAGTCCCTCCTCCCAAGGTTCCCAAACACTTTTTGCTTCCATGGCTATAAATCATGTCTGATTACAAAACCACTGAGTTCTGGTCTCGGAAAACTGAAGGGGCTGTGTTACAACAGATAACGTAATGTAGAGTGGAAGATTTCTATTGGTAAATCCTGTACTAAAACATGAAGCATTCAATAAAACTTGGCAAACTGCACTGGTCCCTGTCCCACCGGACCATCCTCACCCTGCACGTGCTGAGCTAGTCCCAGTGTTTTCTGCACCTCTCGGCAGATCTTGGAGAGGCAGTGCTGGAACTCCTCATCACAGTCGTTCTTGCTTTCGCCACAGGTCTCATAGCACCTGTCGTGGTGGTTGCAGCACTTTGTCAGGGAAGGGATGCCAATATTAAGCTGAAAGAGGCATTTGGATGGGTTATTACTGACGAAATTCAAAACTCCTCTGCTCAAGTTCTGCATTCAACTATCAAAGAGCAGTCGATGACAATGACTGCTATATAATTTCTAAAATCTATTTCTGCCTACACGTTTTCCATTTTACGTATCTCTCCATGACTCTCACCACACCCACCCACATTGCTCTGCGACCTTCCTCTCAGCCCTGCTTTAAAGCTTCCTATGTGGCAATGTTAGAATATTCACAGATACCTGCAGTAAAAAACACAGCTTCCAATTGTCCGAAGCACAAAACATAGTTTTAAAAACATAGAAGTAAAGCTAAGAGCATTAAAATTGTTCTCCAGGGGCGAGGCAAGTATGACTTTCGAATATTCCAAAGTGTTTTGTACCTCCTCTCCCAATAAAATGTACTTTATATGAAATGTCATTGAAAAATTTTAAGCTCCTACAACTCAAATTTTGTTTGTTGTTTTGAGGTTTAATCTTTAATTGTTCACCCAATCCCTAAAAATATTGCTCCTTCACAGCTATAATTTACCTTTAACTATTTAAAATTAATTTATATGCAAAACCTTTGTGTCTAGGAATCCACTCTCATAAACATTTTTCCCCATTACACTTGGCTCTGATCCAGCTTCCCCTACCACAAGCACACAGCTATCTCACTCAGCCTAGTTCTAGTACAGAAAATATTATATCTTATTTATACTTTTTCATTCTAAGTAGTCTTACTTCTATATTAAAGCACATTTATACATGAGGAATTATCATTTAAATGGTATTTACATATCCAAAATTAAAAAATAAAACATGAATTTTACTACATTTAGTTTTGTTAGGACTTAAATGTGTTTTTTAGCTATAAAAGAATATAGTAAACCTAATCACTATTACAACAAGCAAAATTATTTGTGAACCTGAGAACACACTGATAGTCTTGCATTATTAGGAGTATTACAGAGCCTATCATAAGACTTAGCAAATAAAAAATAATATTTACATGAACACCAAATAGTGGAGAGCCACATCCATTCGGCGGGGAGGGTTTAAAACCATAACGTGGGACGGGCTTAGATCCTAGAAAATATAAATGGTATCATAATTAATTGTCAAATATGATAGAAAATACATACACAAGAAGGTCTACAATGTGCTAGACTCGCCTTGGACATGCTTCATATTCGGATGCTGACATAGTGAGTATGTCTTTATTCTGAAGAGCTTGAGAATGCTAATTTGTCTACCTAATTATTTTTTATTTTTTTGAGAAATTTTAAACATGTTTTTATTGATTTTAGAGAGAGAGGGAGAGGGATAGAGAGATAGAAACACTGATGAGAGAGAAACAGCAATCAGATGCCTTCTGCATGCCTCCCTACTGGGGATGGAGCCTGCAACACGGGCATGTGCCCTGACCAGGAATCGAACCGGTGACCTCTTGGTTCATGGGTTGATGCTCAACCACTGAGCCACACTAGACAGGCTTGAGGATTTTTATAAGAGCTTATTTGAGCCAAACTGATGATATATGCCAAGGAGCAAGATCTCCAATGTTCCACTCTACCTAATTACTTTTATTTCTCCTGTAGTGAAATATGTACAAATGTATACTTATACACATTTGTGGTAGTGCATAGAATGTAATTATATTGGTAAACCTATACCATACAAAACATACAAAAGCTTATTCTGGATTTCTGGAGATTTCAGAGGTTATATGCCAGATTGAGTCCATGTGTATGAAAGAAATCCACCCTATTTTCCTGTACATTCTAACAGAAATATTTAATCCTCACCTGAGGACATGCTTTTATTCATTAGAGAGAGAGAGAGAGAGAGAGAGAGAGAAAACATCAGTGTGCAAGGGAACGGAACGTTTGCCTACTGCATGCACCCCAACCTGGGATCAAACCCACAACCTGAATATGTGCCCTACCTGCGAATTGAACCCGTGACCTTTTGGTGCACAGGAAAACGCTCAAACTAACTGAGCCAAACCAGCCAGGGCTGGTGTACAATTTAAAACTTATGAATTGTCGCCCTAGCCGGTTTTACTCAGCAGATAGAGCATTGGCCTGCAGACTGAAGGCTCTTGGATTCAATTTTGGTCAAAGGTACATGCCTCGATCCCTGGCTCTGGTTGGGATGCGTGCAGGAGGCAACCAATCGATGTGTCTCTCTCACATCGATGTCTCTCTCTCTCTCTCTCTGTCGCTCCCTTCCAGTCTCTCTAAAAATGGAAATATATCCTTGGGTGAGAATTAACAAAAAATAAAACGTATGAATTGTTTGTTTCTGGACTTTTCCATTTAATATTATCAGACAGCAGTTGACTGAGATTAACTAAACTGTGGAAAGTGAAGCTGTGGATAAGGTGGTGGTGGTGGGGTCTACTCTACCTTAATATAGGACCTTTATACCATTACTAGAGGCCCGGTGCACGGATTTATGCTCTGTTAGGGTCCCTTGGCCTGGCCTGTGGACATCCCCCGAGGGGTCAGGGGTCCAAGATTGTGAGAGGGTGCAGGCCAGGCCGAGGGACCCCCCTGGTGCACGATTGGGGCTGGGGAGGGACTGCAGGAGGGCTACAGGGCGTGTCCGGCCCATCTCGCCAAGTCCTGATTGGCCGGACCCCAGCAGCAAGCTAACCTACCAGTCAGAGCGCCTGCCCCCTGGTGGTCAGTGTGCGTCACAGCGGCTGGTCGAACGAACGGTCAGACAGTTAGTATATTAGGCTTTTATTATATAGGACCAGTGACCTGGTGCACAGATTCCTGCATATCGAAAGGAAATTAATTAGAAGGTGGCTGGTGGGTGGGACTGGGCAAGATGGGCTAGACACGCCCAGGAGCCAACCTCCTGCAGTCCCTCCCCGGCCAGCTGTACCTGGAGTGGCACCGTGGCTTCAAAGGTGTCTGCGGAGTGAGCAGGGTCCCTCCAGCAGGTGGGGTCCTTTGGCCTGGCCTGCGGGGATGGGGCAAAACTGGCTCTCTGACATCCCTGAGGATTTCCAGAGTGCAAGAGGGTACTCTGCAAAGTTGCTGTCATAGAGGGTGTGGAATGCAAATGCAAGTGTGCAGTAAAACAGATTTGGGGCCGACAGTGCCCCAGCAACAATATAACCCATGGCCAAAGGTGGAATCGCACGGCCCCGTGAGGAATCAGGCTCCCTCCTCTCTGGCTTCAGGGTGCGTCATCTGAGAACTGCCGCTGCCAAGTCACTGCAGCTTGGTAGCTCCTGCATTGAGTGTCTGCCCACTGGAGGTCAGTGTGCGTCATAGCGACAGGTCAGACAGAGGGAGGGACACTTAGCATATTAGCCTTTTATATATAGAGAGAAGACCTTACAGGACTATACATTCTAGCCCAGACTCAGGCCAATCATTTCACAAATATACTCCTTTGCCATCTAAGGAAAAAGGACAGAAATAAACTTGGTGAACTATATTACTCCAGTTATACTCTCCCTAATAGTACCAATGGTTCAGGAGCAAAGTGAAAAGTAACATTATCATCCATCTTAAATTTTCAAAGGTACTTTACAAATATCTCTCCTATTATAATATAGAAATCATTTTGACAAACCAAATAGTCACCTACTTTCTCTTTGAATGTTTCCCACAATCGTCCTACAGTATCAAGAAATAGCCTATTCCATTGTGGAATGGCACTGTTAAATTCTGTTTTCTTATAAATTCTACCTGTAAGCAATTCTCTGCCTCTTGGAGAACACAAAACAAGCCAATTCCCTATGAGGCTACCATTCACCTTTATTTCTAAAAATAAAATATATCCAGTTATTAAAAACTAGAGGCCCGGTGCACAAAATTCATGCACTGGAGGGGGGTATCCCTCAGCCTAGCCTGCACCCTCTCCAATCTGGGACCCCTCGGGGGATGTCCCTCTCACAATCTGGGGCTGCTGGCTCCCAACTGCTTGCCTGCCTGCCTGCCTGATTGCCCCTAACCACTCTCCTGCCAGCCTGATCAATGCCTAACTGCTCCCCTGCTGGCCCGATTGCCCCCAACTGCCCTCCCCTGCAGACCTGGTCGCTCCCAACTGCTCTCCTCTGCCAGCCATCTTGTGGTGGCCATCTTGTGACTACATGGGGATGGCCATCTTGTGCGAGGTCGTGATGGTCAATTTGCCTATTCCCTCTTTATTATATAGGATACCACGTCATAATTGGATACTTGGGAGAAACACAAAGTATTTCACCAACTTTCATTCAACTAACATTTATTACTAGGAGACATAAAGATAAGTTTAGCTTCCAAAATAAAGTGAGGGGGGAAAAAAGCAACCCTTCTAGAAATCAGCCCAAGTAAATAATCCTCTCAAAGTAATGATCTAAAATTGATTTAAATGTGTTGCTAAGACGCTCATGCTCAAATGAGATGATCAAGCAGAGCCTGAAGAAGTGTACAACCTCAGAAAGATAGAAGACTATAGTCTGCTCCACTGAGTCTGAAGAATCACATGTACAGAGGGAACAGTTATGCTAGATCTAGAAAAGAGGAGGCCAAGGGCAGAAGTTGGTCTTATTTTTCCAGCACTGTCCAAGAAGGAGGGCTGTTTCTGGGGCCTTGGAGGATGATGGTAGATGCCTGAGGCTAAGTCACTGTGCTTCTTCACCTCCTCCTTTTAGTCCTTCATTCTTAAGAACAACTGTTTATGTTTTGGCTTTCCAATTAAAAGGGCCTATAGATGACAATATACTAACCACATGGATGTCTAATGGGCACTTCAAACTTAAGATGTACCTCCTAACATTCACCCTCAAACCTGTTCCATTCAGAGTTCCTTCTTCTCAAGTAATAGCAACTCCATCCTTCAAGTGCTCAGGGAAAAAACATTAGCCATGTTTGACTCTCTCATGTTCTTCTATCCCACATCCAATTCTTCAGCATATCCTGTTGACTCTCCCTTCACAATATTCAGAATCTAAGCACTTACCACCTCCAGTGCTATTATCCTGCTCCCAGCCCCCCGGATTATTGCCTTAACCTCCTAAATAGTCGCTTTACTTTGGTTTCCCCACCCCATCCCACCTCCAGCTATAGTCCAAAATCAACAATGAACCTGACTGTCCTTGTCTCCTTACTATTCTCTCCTTCCTCTTCCTATCTTCCTCACTGTTCCATCATATCTGACCTCTGCTGTTCCACAGGCACTACAGGTGCCATGGTACCATTGAACTGCTGTTCCTCTATGTCAGTGGTTCTCAATCTTGGCTGCACATTAGAATCATCGCCTGGGAATCTTTTTAAAATCCTGATTTCCGGGCCTCATCCTCTGGAAATTCTGTTTCTTTGTTATGGGGAGGGGCCACAACATTAGTAACAAAGAAACAGAATTTCCGGAGGATGAGGCCCAGAAATCAGGATTTTTTAAAATAAGTTTTATTGATTTTTTTACAGAGAGGAAGGGAGAGGGATAGAGAGTTAGAAACATTGATGGGAGAGAAACGTCGAACAGCTGCCTCCTGCACACCCCCCGCTGGGGATGTGCCCGCAACCAAGGTACGTGCCCTTGACCAGAATCGAACCCGGGACCCTTGAGACTGCAGGCCGATGCTCTATCCACTGAGCCAAACCAGCTAGGACCAGAAGTCAGGATTTTAAAAAGATTCCCAGGTGATTCTAATGTGCAGCCAAGGTTGAGAACCACTGCTCTATGTGGATGCTCTTCCCCCTGATATCTAGTTACTCCCTCACCTTCTCACCAGGCCTTCTCTGACCATACCATTTGCAGCACACTGTGACTTCCCAACATACTATATCACTAAGCTATTTCTTTCATTTATTATCTGCCTCCACACACTAAAATATAAACTCTTTGAGGGTAGGAATTTTTGTTTGTTTTGTGCTTTCAATGTCAAGAACAGTGCCTGGCACATGGTTAACTCCTCAGTAATATTTGTTGATGAGCCCTAACTGGTTTGGTTCAGTGGATAGAGCGTCGGCCTGCAGACTGAAAGGTCCCAGGATCGATTCCAGTCAAGGGCATGTACCTTGGTTGCGGGCACATCCCCAAAGGGAGGTGCGCAGGAGGCAGCTGATCGATGTTTCTCTCCCATCAATGTTTCTAACTGTTTATCCCTCTCCCTTCCTCTCTGTAAAAAATCAATAATATATATATATATATATATATATATATATATATATATATATTTGTTGATGAATGAATGAATGAGCAGAAGACTTGGAAGGCTAATCCCCATGGCAGTTATAATACTCATTATAAACAGATAAACTGGTACTACTGTTCATCCTTCAGTCTCTTTTGAGTTTGGTGAGCATTCATCAGCCTCCAAAGACTAATCACTTCTAATGTGTCACATCTCTTTAAATGACAAACTGGACACCATTAGGTATGGATCTATTTTGAGTTAGATATAGTACTTGTATTAATACAGCCTCGGACAGTTAGCATGTTTCAGCTGTGTCTCACTATTAAGATACAGCAGGAAAAAAACTTTTGAATGACAGAATTATTAGACATAAATGAAGTCAGGGGAAAACAAAAACATGCCCACTATCTATAATAATAAAAGCGTAATATGCAAATCAACCAAATGGCCGAATAGCAGAACAACTGTCTGGATGACCACGCTATGACACCCACTGGCGCCAGGCCAGTCAAGGTGGGTACAATGAGATTGTTTGGGAGCCCCACCATCGCCCCATGATCACCCTGCAGAGGGAGGCCTAGGCCACCAACTGGTGGACTGCAGCAGGTGGGCAGAACCTCCCTCTGTGGGGCATGATCAGTTGCCCCAAAGAGGGAGGCCCAGGCTACCTGGTGGGAGCACTGTGGCGCATGGGCGAGGCCTCCCTCTGTGGGGACAATCCATTGCAGAGCCCTGGCCGGGTGGGCAGGGCCTACCTCTTTGGGGTGATCGATCGTGGGGCTCCTAGACTGCAAGAGGGCACAGGCCGGGCTGAGGGATCCCCACCTCCAAGTGCACGAATTCCGTGCACTGGGCCTCTAGTCCTATATAATAAAAGCCCAGCGACCGAACAGTGGAACGACCAGGCAAACCCTTGACCAGTCACTATGATGCACACAGAACACCAGGGGACAGACGCTCAACGCAGGAGCTGTCTTCTGGTGGTCAGTGTGCTCCCACAGCGGGCCAATCCCTGCAGGCCACGCCCCCCACCAGTGCATGACTCCTCTGCACCGGGCCTCTAGTAAGAGAATAAAGAGAAACAGAGATTTAGCTGGCAAAAATGAGAATGGAGGGATGAGGATGGAGATGGTTATCTCAAACAGGGCTGGTGCTTAAAACTGTCCTAAGGAGGGAAGTTGATAAAATGGAATAATAAAGAACCAAGTTCTAGTATACATGAAATATTGGACAATAATACTATGAAACAAGGCTGGTAAATTGTGAGGATCAAAAGGGGCATATGTTTGGGTTTTTTTCTTTGCTCATTCCATGTAAAATAGTGCCCCTTTCCTTCCATATCCATCCACACACCTTGGTTGGTTTTATTCTTCTTTCTAACATTTATTGACCAAATTAAATAATTCGTTTCTATGAGGGGAGGAACTTTGTCCTGCTCACCTACAAGATGCACATAGTGGACACACAAGAAATTACTGGATGAAAAAAATGGGAAACACTCCTTGCTGAAATTAAAATATTCTTTAACCACAGCAGAAGCAAACAAACAACAACAACACCCTCTCCCTCTGGGAATTAGTTTCCTGAAATATTTTAAAGTGTTCTGATATTTTAAATTCACCTTTAAATTAAAATAATTATTTCTGAACCAAAAAGTTATTTATTTATAATGCTGTTTATTAAAGTTGATATAGATACCAAAATTACAAATGTATTAATATCATTTAAAATGTTGTTATAAATCCTATATAATAAAGGCTTAATATGCAAATCGACTGAACAGTGGAACGACCAGTCACTATGATGTGCACTGACCACCAGGGGGCAGATGCTCAACACAGGAGCTGCCCCCTGGTGGTCAGTGCACTCCTATAGCGGGAGCCTGCTCAGCCAGAAGCCGGCCTCCATGGCAGCACTAAGGAGCAGCGAGCAGGTGGGTGGTAAGGAGTGAGAGGTCCCAGACTGTGAGAGGAATGTCTGACTGCTGGCTTAGATCCGCTCCCCATGGGGAATGGGCCCAACTAGCAGTCGGATATCCCCTGAGGGCTCTCGGACTGAGAGAGGGTGCAGGCCTGGCTGAGGGACCCCCATCTCTCCCCAGTGCACAAATTTCATGCACCGGGCCTCGAGTGTTGCTATAAGCTGCTGAACATGAAAAAGTTAGCATTTCTACTGATGGCAGTTTCTGCAAAGAGCTTTGTGATCTGAACTGTGTACCTGCCTCGCTCCCCTGACACCACCTAATCCTTTGTTGGCCAAACCCTAATCTTAGGTTTTCCAGCCTCCAGGATTGTAAGAAATAAATTCCTGTTATTTAAGTCACCCAATATTTTGTTATGGCAGCCTGAGCAGATTACTATGCAAAGCAAGCAGATACTCAATAATAGAAGAAACACCATCAGAGTCAAACCAAAGCAATAATGTATTGGGGCCAATGTCCCCCAAAATTTATAAGCGGATACAGAAAGCTGAGGGAAAAATTAGATGGGAAGAATTTTAAAAACAAAACAAATCCACTCCCCAACCACATGGAAATACTATTCATTGATTTTACTTTTTGACGTAAGCAACTGCTCCTGTCTTGATGCTTTATGTTTTATCACCCATATGGACAGCTGAAATCTGGAGTTGCCTGGACGGCGACGATAGTTGTTTTCTACAGATTTTTCTTAATTTGATGTAAATACTTCCAAACAGACCAATATGTTTCATATGAAAGACAGTGAAGCAGATGAGAAGCCTAAGGGGAAGGCTGTTGGGTCCTACAAAGGTCTTACCACTGTTTTGTAGGAAACACAGTCTAAAATCCAACCTGTTTCCCAAACACCCGAGATTTTAAATTCATGATTATTAATCTCATAGGGCCCTTATGCTACTTTATTTTTCTAGTCCACCACTTCCTATTTTCCTCAAATTTCTAACAATTCCATTTCCATCTTCCCTCCCTCCCAGCTCATGAACTTGATTTCTACTTCACTGAGAAAAACGAGGCAATTGGAAGAGAACTTGAACATCTGCCTACCTATCCGGCATCTGTACCCATATCCTCTACCTCTGTTCCTATTAACGGGACTATGCCATCTGTGCTCTTGGCCAATCTATTTATGAACTAGAACCTAAGCACATTGAGAAGGTTAACTTGAAGCGCCGGCAGATAGGGCAGGGGTCCAGTGGAAAACAAAGGCAGGCACAGGCAGGGGCAGACAGAGCAGTTTGAGCAGCCTAACCACAGGAACCAACCAAGCAGAAATAATAAAATGTTTCTGGACTCAAAGCGGGAGGATGGGAAACCAAGGGAGGGCCTGGAGCAACAAAGGTGTACGAACCCATAGAAACCGAGAAAGTTCAGCATAGGAACAGAGAAGGAACTTACAGAAACAGGGAAAGTTCAGGCTTGTTGCTGGGCAAAAACAACTGAGGGAATCAATCAGGTGGTGATACAGGTAGACATGGAGCAGGCTCGTAGCAAATATATACCCCTGGACTACAAGGCTTTACTGGGCAGCCCATTATTGGGTCCCCTCCCCTTGTAGGGAGTCTGAACCTGCTTGTAGTTCATTCTTCGGCGTCTCGAGACACGAACCCAGGAAAACACCTTGGCTCACCATTCTGGTCATCAACATGACTCCAATAATTCTCCTTTCTCTCTCTTCTATAATTATTTTTTAACTCACTACTGAATCATTCTCAAAAGCATACATATGCTATTATTTCTACTAATGACCCCCAAAATTGTGGGTTTTTTTTCACATGGTCTTCCCATTTCAGTTAATAGCAACTCCATCCTTTCAATTATTCAGGCCAAAAACTTTGGAATCATTTTAGATTCTACTCACACCCTCCTTCTAAGCCATTAGCAAATCCTTTCAGCTCTTCCTTCAAAATATGTCCAAAATTCAACCACTTCTCACCACCTTTATTACTACCAACCTGGACAAAACCACCACCACCTTTTGTCTGAATTCCTGCTCCTGTCACGCTGCCTGCATTCTTGCTCCCCCATCTCCCTGGGCCCTTCTTATTCTCAGCACAACAGCCAAAGGGATCCTGCTGAAACATAAATCACTAAGTAAATGACTTATTCATAATTCTAAAAACATGGTACAAAGCAATTTTGCTTTGTATTTTTTAAAGGAAATTGGAAAGTTTTCTTCCTCAAATCTTCTCTGCTGTCCAGGAGAAAAAAAAGTAGCAACCATCACATTTGTCCTCTAAATAACGTTAGCTCACTCTCAATAAAGCCTTGTCCCCACGTAGGGAGGATGGCCAGAGGGAGCAGACCTCTGAAATGCCACTCCTTTCTATCAAGCAAGGGTAACTGTATGCCCCAAGTCTGTGCCCATTAATCTGACCACCCCCTCTTTACCATTAAGACTTTTTTTTTTTAAAGCTCCCTTGACATCACTATTTAACACCATGTTCTTCTAGCTCTGGGGTTTGTCTAGTTCTGTTTGGCTCTGATTAGGTCACTTGCATTCCAAAATATTGGAAAGGTTGAAACAGTGTTCCAAGGAGACTTCTTCCAGTAACAGCAATGAAAGAACAATTTTCATTCTGCTGGAATTATCAATGTGGTGACTTGGAAACCGCAGTCCTATGCAGACAGTATTTACTAAGACACAAGATGGTTTTCACTGAAGCATACCACTTCCCAAATCATCACGTTCATTTGTGTTTTTGTGCTGGAGACATTGCTCTAAACTCTAAAGGGCAAATTTAGTTAGGTTTGTGGAAGAATAAAAAAAGGATTAAGTAAAAGGGAAGATTAAAATAATCTTTTTAATAGGAATAGTATCCACTCAACATTAGAGCTATTTTAAATATACATACACTCTAGCGTTGACCTATGAACCAGGAGGTCACAGTTCTAGTCCTGGTCAGGGCACATGACTGAGTTGAGGACTTGATCCTCAGTCGGGGGCATGCAGGAGGCAGCTGATCAGTGATTCTCTCTCATCATTGATGTTTCTCTCTATCCCTCTCCCTTCCTCTCAGAAATCAATAAAAATATATTTAAAAGATAAATAAATATACAGAAACTCTAGAATCCTTGACTCAAACATAGTAAGCTTATGAAGACCACTCCTTCCAAGTTTTCCTCTCTCTCTAAATGGCAACTGCATCCTCCCCCTGGCTCAGGCCAAAACCTTCAGAGCCACCAGGTCCTTTACATTTGCTGTTCCTCTGCCTAGTGTTCTTCCTCAGTTCATCACCTTCTCCATTTTCCAGTTTCTTCTCAAATATTTTCTTATCAGCGAGAATTTCCCTGAACGACCCATTTAAAAGAACAAACTCCCTCCCAATACTACTACTGGTGTTTTCTTTGCTTTATTGTTCTCAAAGTACTTCAGATCTACACACACTGCATATTTGGCTTATTTCACTTGTTCATTAGTTTACTGACTCTCTCTCCTTCCAAGTTTTCCAGAATGTAAGCTACAGGGACAGAAATTTTGTCTGTTTCGGTCAATGCTAAATCTCCACCTGGTAGAACACCTAACACACAACAGGCACTCTAATATTTGTATAATTAATAGGGATGAGAAGTAAAACTTTATCAGCCTGAGGAAAGGCGACCATTTAACCTTCAAATTATTTACTTATTCCTCCTAACAAGCTCTGCCAGAACAAAAACATCTTCCCTGATTACATACTGATGGTAACATTCAGGCAACACTTTAGGAAGGAATGCAACATTTACAACTTCATAGCATATAAGGTACAGCTCATGCTTTAATTCCATTAACATAAAACTAGAAATTATTTTGAGAGTCACAGGCAGCAGGTGGCATCACGGTTTTACATGACATAGGTTCCTTGTAAATTCACCTACACACAATCTGGTTTCACCATTCAAGTCATTGAGCTCCCTATTCTTTTGAGCTGCGAAGCAGTAACTAGGCCGAGACCTTGTCTACTCTTACTGGAATTTTGAATTTCCAAAGAGAAGCCCAAGTACGTTATCTGAACTAGTACAAGAAAAATCTCTGCCTGAAATGCTGAGTTTATTATTACCAAGAATGCTACCACACAAGTTCTCACACTCAAACATAAGTTTAAAAATATGAAAAAGCAAATCAAAGTAATTATGTTAATATTAACCAAAATAAGGAGGAGGCACCACTGATATTTATCAAGACTTGACCGAAAATATATTACCGTCAAGTCTTGATAGACTAATTTTCTAGAAGAGCTGTCGGAACTCTTTCTCAACAACAGAGTACACCAAAAGTCTGTACAAAGGTCGCAACTTATTTTCTTTAGCTCTGCAGGAAAAAAAAAAAAAAATTAAACCCACTCTTGAGAGAGTTAAACCATCGTGACTTCAAAATTCTCAGCATGTTTGGCATCTTCAGCTGATTTATTTAAGGAGCTAATTATAGAGCTAAAGCGCATGTGTTCCACTCCATTTCCATGATGCGTATGGCAGGCACTAAGTTCTTAGGCAAACCTTGTGCCACTACAAACAAAAAAGCAGCAGTGAGAACAGGGCGGAGAGTGGCTCTCTCACATTCTAACTATGTACATAGAGGTGCGACCTGAAACCAGGGGTGAGGTGTCCCCACGGCCAGAGGACGGCGTCGAGGTCTGCCTCGCATCTCCCCCTCCACGCCCCCCGCGCCCCCAGCAGCCCCGAGGCTGGCCTCGCAGGGTGGGGGGGGGGGGGTCCCCTCTCACCGTCACTGCACTTATACTGGCAGAGCCCGTCCTCGCCCCCCAGGAGGTCCAAGGCGGCGTTCAGGTACGTGTCGATCTTGTGCACGCCGTTCCGGATGGTCTTCAGGGTGGCCCTCCAGTCGGTGGACTGGGCCTCTTCCTGGCACCGGAGCGCGGCGGTGAGGACCAGGAGGAGCACGGCGAGCGCGGGCCACGGGAGCAGGGCCATCCGCAACGCCCAGCCGCGTCGGGACCCACCGGTCCCCAGCGCCGCGCGACGGGCGCGCCCCCACCGAGCCGCTGGGCGCCCCAGGCAGCTGCACGGGCTCCGCCCTCCCGGGAGGCCAGTCCCACGCCCGCACCTCCTACGGCGGCGGGGAGGCGGGCCCTGGCCGCCGTCACTGCGCTCCCGCGGGAGGCGGCGCCCCTGTGCGCCTGCGCCCGAGCCCGGGGCGCCCGGGCGGCGGGGAGGTGCGAGCGCGCGGCCGCGGCCGGAGCGGCGGTCTCCACGCCCACCTGGCCGTGCGGCAGGTCCAGGCGGCCGGCGCCCGGGCTCCCGTTAGCGCTGCTTGAGCGGGTCGTGCTGACCTACATACTCACACAGGACCCCCCTGCCCCCCGCAGGCTGAGCAAGTGAGTCCCGGGAGGCAGTCGGCATCTGCACGTTTAAAAAGCTCCCCCGGTGCTTGTAGGGTGCCGCGTGTGGAGAACCCCCGTGAAGAAAGCTGATCTGCTGGGGGTCAGCCCAGCGCCCCCGAGGGACAAGCTTAACTAGGTGTGGACAGGGTCGGAGAACTGAGGCCCCTTGAGGAGATGGCTGCGAGGGGTCCAGCTGTGATCCTCCTGCCCAGGTGGCGCAGGACGGGGAGAGGGGGACCCAAACCGGTCACCAAGGCTGGGGCGGTGCCTGACTCGCGAGAGGGAGGGTGAGCTAGATGCTGGTTTAGGAATCCTGGAAGAAGAAAATGATCTGGCGGTTAAAACCGTAAGTTTTTTCACCGGGGTGAGGAAGAAGCAGTTTTAACACTTGAATGCAGTTTTTTTAAAAAACCTTATGGAAGTCAGTTTTCCTACTCAAGATATTTTGTAACTTGATAGCTCCAGTGATGTTTCTCTGTATTATCATCCCCCCTCCCCCACCCAGCGCTGTGCAGTACCTTTAAATAACAATTGCAATAATTTTTACCAGAGCTATAAATAGCCGGTTATCTTAATATCCTGGCAGTTATCAAGAATCTTACAGTAAGATCCAGGGCAGTATTGCAAGTGTTGGGAATAGGAGCGGCCTTTCTATAAGAATTACGGATACATTCTAGGTTGGCGTTTTGCGTTTGTAACAAGCTTCAAGAGTTTATAATAATTGTGCAGAGTTCTTAAGAATGATATCCTTCTGTATTGAGGGCTTACTCTGCCATGCACGTTACCTACGCGATCTCTCCCATTCAGAGCATTGCTTTAGGGATGCCGCCTTTGGCCCAGTGAGAAACCGGTGCCCCTCTCTGCAGATGGATGTAGCCCAACCCCAGGCCCCAGCTTTACTCAGCCCTTCAGCAAGGTGCCCTTGGGCTGTGATCAACTGGCACCACAGTGGAGGAAGATGAGAACTGGGACCGGGTGGTATTATCCTCCTTCTCCAGGGAACGAGTGGAGGTGGGAAGTCGCAGGACACTGCCCAGTCACACCAAGGACTCTTTCTGCCCTCACAAGATGCCAAATACTGTTTTTCCTTTACTTTGGACAGCATGTTTCAACACGTTTGGAAAATAAATGTATATAGAATTGTCTTCTTTCGCTTTCTGGAGTTTTATTGTTTTTTTTTTGTTTTGTTTTTTTTTATCTCTACAATGTGGATGTTGGACTGGATTACTTCTGAGGGCCTCCCCTAACACCAATACCAGAACCCTTAAACCAGGCTTGGTTCTTTCCAGTCTTCTGAGAAACTGCCTGGTAGGGACTAAGTCTCCCAGAAAGAAAGACAGAATATAACAAGGTAACCTGGTTCCAGCCCCCAGAAGGCCTCCCTTTTTTTCCTTTTCTCTATACATTTGCTCCTTGGTGAGCTCATCTAATTTCTTTCTTCTTCTTTTTTTTAAAATCTTTATTGATGAGAGTATTACAGATGTCCCTCTTTTTCCCCCCCATTGCCCTCATCCACCCGCTTCCTGATCCGCCCCAGGCCTTCACCACCCTATTGTCTGTGTCTATAGGTAATGCATATCTACACTAATAAAAGAGAAACATGGTAATTAGCGTACGACCACTACCCTTCCCATTGGCTAATCAGGGAGATATGCAAATTAACTGTCAGCCAAGATGGCGGCCGGCAGCCAGGCAGCTGATGCGAACAGGGAGGCTCGCTTCCTTCAGTGACAGAGGACTCCAACGTTCCCTGCCTTCCTTGCTGGCCTCTGAGCTTCAGTCGGAAACATTGTAACATTCATAGAAGATAAACAAAAGCCCAGAAACCTCCTGCCAGTCAGTGGGGATCTCAGAGCTGGAGTCGCAACATTGTTTCAAATACAGAAAACAAAGGCCAGAAACCTGCTTTCAGCCGAGCCTCAGAGAGAAAGCCGGCTCTCGGCTCCAGTGACAGCCATAGAAGGTAAATAAATGCCAGAATAAAAAGAAAAGAAAAAAAGGAGAGGTTTGGAGCTTCAGTTGCCCGCCAGCCTGAAAACGGCCCTCAGCCCCTCACCCAGACTGGCCAGGCACCCCAGTGGGGACCCCCACCCTGAAGCAACAAGATGGCCGCTAATTTGCATACTGAAGGCAGGCGGCAGCAGGCAAGGCTGTCTGCGGTCTGGGACCCGGATCTGTGACCCTGCCGGGCGGGATCAGTGGAGCCGCGAGGCCTCCCAGCACCGGGATCAGCGTGACAGGGGGCAGTGCCCAAACCCCCTGATTGCCCTGCAGCTCTGTGTGTGACAGGGGGCAGTGCCCCAACCCCCTGATAGGCCCTGCTCTGTGGGTGATAGAGGGCGGCGCCCCAACCCCCCCGCCATGGGCCCTGCTCTGTGTGTGACAGGGTAGAGCCATAACCTCCCCATCGGCCCTGCCCTGAGTGTGACAGTGGCGGCGCCCCAACCCCCTGATCGGCCCTGCTCTGTGTGTGACAGGGTGCAGCGCCCCAACTCCCCTATTGGCCCTACTCTGTGAGTGAGAGGGGGGAGCTCCTCAACCCCCTGATCGACCCTGCTCTGTGCATGACAGGGGGGAGCTCCCCAAACCCCTGATGGGCCCTGCTCTGTGTGTGACAGGGTACGGAGCCCCAACCCCCCCGATGGGCCCTGCTCTGTGAGTGACAGGGGGCAGCGCCCCAACCCCCTGATCGGCCCTGCTCTGTGCATGGCAGGGGGTGGCGCCGCAACCTCCCCATTGAACCTGCCTTGAGTGTGACAGGGGGCGGTGCCCCAACCCCCCAATCGGCCCTACCCTGAGCGTGACTAGGGGTGGCATCGCAACCTCCCGATCCGCTCTGCGCTGTGCATGACAGGGTGGCGCCCCAACTCCCCAATCGGCCCTGCTCTGAGCCTGACCAAGGGCTGCACCTAGGGATTGGGCCTGCCCTCTGCCACCCGGGAGCAGGCCTAAGCCAGCAGGTTGTTATCTCCCGAGGGGTCCCAGACTGCGAGAGAGCACAGGCCGGGCTGAGGGACCCCCTCTCCCCCCCGAGTGCACAAATTTTTGTGCACCGGGCCTCTAGTCCTATATAATAAAAGCCTAATATGCAAATTGTCCCCTTGGGCGGTTGTTCCACTGGGAGTTTGACAGGGAGACCAGGAGTTCAATTGCTCGCTATGATGTGCACTGACCACCAGGGGGTGGCATGGAACATGGAGGGTGTCAGTGACATGACACTGGCAGCAGGTGGCAGTGGAGGCGCTACCGGCCCCCGAGAGCAGGACCATGGCGGGATGGTGGAGCAGGTGAGTGGGCAGCATCAGGCCAAGGCAAGTGGGTGTGAGTGGGGGCCCGATTGCCCTGCTGATTTTCCTGCAGATGGTGACCAGTGGCAGCAATGATGGACGGGGCTGCCACCTGGCTCCCAGGCACTGAGGGAGCCGGGCGGGTGGCCCGGCCCCAATTGATCGCCCCATAGGCAGGATGATGGAGCAGGTAAGGAGGCGGTGCGAGGCCAAGGTGGGGTGCCAGGCGGGGCTGCAGGGCTTCGAGGCTGGGGGTGTGAACTGGGGCCTAATCTCCACAGGCCACCATGAGAGACCCCACCTGTGCATGAATTCGTGCACTGGGCCTCTAGTATGTATGTATATAAGTTCTTTGGCTAATGTCTTCCCACCCTCTCCACCCCCCTTCCCTCTGAGATTCATCAGTCTGTTCCATGTTTCCATACCTCTGATTCTATTTTACTCATCAGTTTATTTTGTTCATTAGATTCCTTGTTTGTTTATTTTGATTTTTAAATTCAATTGTTTATAGATTTGTCTTTATTGCCATTTTATTGTTCATATTTTTTATCCCTTCTTCTCCTTCTCTTCCTCCTTTTCCTCTTTCTTCTCCTCCTCTTCTTCTTTACCCTTCAATATTTCATGTAATACTAATTAGGTGGTGATGAACTCCTATAGCTTTTTCTTGTCTGTGAAGCTCTTTATCTGACCTTCAATTCTTAATGATGGCTTTGCCGAGTAATCTTGGTTGTAGGTCCTTGCTATTCATCACTTTGAATATTTCTTGCTACTCTCTTCTGGCCTGCAAAGTTTCTGCTGAGAAATCAGCTGACAGTCCTATGGGCACTCCCTTGTAGGTAACTAACTGCTTTTCTCTTGATGCTTTTAATATTCTCTCTTTGTCTTTAAGCCTTGACATTTTAATTATGTGTTTTGGTGTAGGCCTCTTTGGGTTCCTCTAGTTTGGGACGCTATGTGCTTCCTGACTTGTAAGTCTTTATATATATATATGTATATATGTATATATGTATATATGTATATATATATATGTACATATATACATATATACATATATATATATATATAAAATTGATTTTTTGCCGAGAAGAAGGGAGAGGGATAGAGAGTTAGAAACATCGATGAGAGAGAAACATCGATCAGCTGCCTCCTGCACACCTCCTACTGGGGATGTGCCCGCAACCAAGGTACATGCCCTTGACCGAAATCGAACCTGGGACCTTTCAGTCCACAGGCAGATGCTCTATCCACTGAGCCAAACTGGTTAGGACGTGACTTGTAAGTCTTATTTCTTTCACCAGGTAGGGGCAATTTTCTGTCATTAGTTCTTCAAATAGGTTTTCAACATCTTGCTATTTCTCTTCTCCTTCTGGCACCCCGATAATGTGAATGTTGGTTTGATTGAAGTTGTCCCAGAGGCTCTTTACACTATCTTCATATTTTTGGATTCTTTTTTCTTTTTGTTCATCTGATTGGGTGTTTGTTTGTTTGTTGCTTCCTCATATTCCAAATAGTTGATTTGATTCTTGGAATCCTCTGCTCTATTGTTGAATCCCTATAAATTATTTTTTATTTCATTTAGTGTATGCTTAATTTCTGACTGGTCCTTTTTCATGTCTTTGATGTTATCACTAAGGTTCTTGAAATTCTCACTATGTCCCTTGAAGCTCTCATTAAGATCCTTGAGCAACCTTATAACCATTGTTTTCAACTCTGTATCTGGTAGTTTGCTTGCTTCCATATATATATCTATACTAATACTAGAGGAATATGCAAATTGTCCAGGATGCCATCACAGTAACACTAATGACTGAACAGCAGGCTGCATGGGGTGACCAGTCCGGCAGAGGGGGTTAGTGAGGGATGACCAAAAGACTGAACAGCAGGTTGCATGGGTGACCAGGCCAGTTGGGGGGCAGTTGGAGGCAACCAAGCTGGCAGGGGGGGCAGTGAGGAGCAACTAGGCTGGCGGGGAGGGCAGTTGGGGGTGACCAGGCTGGCAAGGGGGGCAGTTGGGGCGACCAGGCTGGCAGGGGGTCAGTTGGGGGCAACCAGGCTGGCAGGGGGTGACCAGGCCAGCAGGGGGTCAGTTGGGGGCAACCAGGCTGGCAGGGGGGTGACCAGGCCAGCAGGGGGGCAGTTGGGGGTGACCAGGCCAGCAGGGGGAGACAGTTAGGGGCAACCAGGCCAGCAAGGGGGCAGTTGGGGGCAGCCAGGCTGGCAGGGGGAGCAGTGAGGGGTGACCAGGCCAGTGGGGGGGGCAGTGAGGGGTGACCAGGCTGGCAGGGGGGGGCAGTTGGGGGCAACCAGGCCAGCAGGGGGAGTAGTGAGGGGCAACCAGGCCAGCAAGCGGGGGCAGTTAGGGGCAACCAGGTTGGCAGAAGGGCAGTTAGGGGTGATCAGGCTGGCAGGCAGAGGCAGTTAGGGGTGATCAGACTGGTGAAGGCGGGGGGCAGTTAGGGGCGATCAGACAGGCAGGCAGGTGAGCAGTTAGGAGCCAGCTATCCCAGATTGTGAGAGGGATGTCCGACTGCCGGTTTAGGCCCGATCCCCGGGATCGGACCTAAACCTGCAGTCGGACATCCCCGAGGGGTCCTGGATTGGAGAGGGGAACCCTCCCGTGCATGAATTTCATGCACTAGGCCTCTAGAGTGTGTGTGTTTATATTTATATTTATATTTATATTTATATTTATATTTATATTTATATTTATATTTATATAAAAGCCCTGGGTGTAACACAGTGATGGCGAACCTTTTGAGCCCAGCATGTCAGCATTTTGAAAAACCCTAACTTAACTCTGGTGCCATGTCACATCTAGAAATTTTTTGATATTTGCAACCATAGTAAAACAAAGACATATTTTTGATACTTATTTTATATATTTAAATGCCATTTAACAAAGAAATATCAACCAAAAAAATGAGTTCGAGTGTCACCTCTGACACGCGTGCTATAGGTTCGCCATCACTGGTGTAACATCACAACCCAAGGCGCAACCAACTGGAAGGAAGTCAGTCCCGCAGCAGTTGTCTTAGAAACGGCTGCACCCTTCTCCCGCTGTTTCCTGGAGGGTGAGGTTTCAGGCAGGAACCTGCCCTCAGGGCGAGGTTTCAGGCAGGAACCCTCCCTCGGAGTGGAGTGTGGAAGTACTGAGTCCTGGGTTACCTTGCCAAGGGCTGTGCCCTCCTCAAGCTGTTTCCCGCGAGGCCTGAGGGAAGAACCCTCAGAGTGCCAGGAGTGCCCAGCAGCAGTCAGTCCTGGGTTGCTGAGGCGGAGGCCACAGCGGGGTAGAACTCTGGGTCTGGCCCAACAGGGGGCGTGGCCGGCCTTCAAACCAGACCCTGACAGTAGGGAGGAGGCAGCCCCATTCCTCACAGAATCTGCTGTTGGAAAGCTTGCTGTCAGTGGCCTGCCAGCCAGGAACCCCATTCATCTGCACCCCGCACCTGACAGGAGGGAGGAGGGAGCCCTATTCCTCATGCAATCGACAGGTGGCCAGCTTGCTGTCAGGGGCCTGCTAGCTAGGGATCCTATTCACCTGCATATCTGTATAAAGTTTTAATACATTATATTAGAGGTCGTGGTGGTACTGTTTTACCCACAGCGTCTACAGGAATTGCTGCAAATTTACTTCTCGGTGGAAGCACCTTTCATCCCCAATATAAATGACCAATTCCATTAAAAGAAACTTCAATTTTTAGACTCGATATAAACAGTGAAGTTGCTAAAACTATTAAAAAGGCCCAACTTCTCATTATTGATGAATGCACCATGGCATCTAGTCATGCTATAAACGCCATAGACAGATTACTAAGAGAAATTATGAATTTGAATGTTGTATTTGGTGGGAAAGTTCTCCTTCTTGGAGGGGATTTTCGACAATGTCTCAGTATTGTACCACATGCTATGCGATTGGCCATAGTACAAACGATTTTAAAGTACTGCAGTGTTTGGGGATGTTTCAGAAAGTTGTCTCTTACAACAAATATGAGATCAGAGGATTCTGCTTATAGTGAATGCCTAGTAAAACTTGGAGATGGCAAACTTGATAGCAGTTTTTATTTAGGAATGGATATTATTGAAATCCCCTGTGAAATGATTTGTAATGGCTCTATTATTGAAGCTACCTTTGGAAGTAGTATATCTACAAATAATATTAAAAATATATCTAAACATGCAGTTCTTTGTCCAAAAAAATGAGCACGTTCAAAAATTAAATGAAGACATTTTGGATATACTCGATGGAGATTTTCACACATATTTGAGTGATGATTCCATTGATTCAACAGATGATGCTGAAAAGGAAAAATTTGCCATCGGATTTCTTTTTTTTAAAAATATATTTTTATTGATTTTTCACAGAGAGGAAGGGAGAGAGATAGAGAGCCAGAAACATCAATGAGAGAGAAACATCAATCAGCTGCCTCCTGCACATCTCCTACTGGGAATGTGCTCGCAACCCAGGTAAATGCCCTTGACCGGAATCGAACCTGGGACCCTCCAGTCCGCAGGCCGACGCTCTATCCACTGAGCCAAACCGGTTTCGGCACCATCGGATTTCTTAATAGTATTACTCCTTCGGGAATGCCTTGTCATAAATTAAAATTGAAAGTGGTGCAATCATCATACTATTGAGAAATCTTAATAGTAAATGGGGTCTTTGTAATGATACCAGATTTATTATCAAAAGATTATGACCTAACATTATTGAAGTTGAAGTATTAACTGGATCTTCAGAGGGAGAGGTTGTTCTGATTCCAAGAATTGATTTGTCCCCGTCTGACACTGGCCTCCCATTTAAATTAATTTGATGACAGTTTCCCTTGATGCCAGCATTTGCAATGATTATTAATAAATCACAAGGACAAACTCTAGACAGAGTAGGAATATTCCTACCTGAACCCATTTTCGCACATGGTTAGTTATACATTGCTTTCTCTTGAGTTTGAAGAGCAAGTGACGTTACAGTTGAAGTTCTAAATACTTCATCACAAGGGAAATTAGTCAAGCACTCTGAAAGTGTTTTCACTCTTTATGTGGTGTACAGGGAGATATTAGAATAAGTTTAATCACTTTATCAGTCATTGTTTGCATCAATGTTGTTTTTATATCATGTTTTTGTTGTTTTCATATCATGTTATTGTTGTTTTCATATCATGTTTTTGTCGTTTTTATATCATGCCTCTGTTATATTCTTTTGTTACTGTTTATTTATTAATAAATTTATATATTATTTTCATATATATTTTACTAATTTCCTTTCATCTAACACACTTCTATTATAGAGAAAGGGCAAATAGCAACATTAAAATACCTCCGCTAATTAATTCCCTTTTTAAAAAAAAATATATTTTCTTTATTGATTTTTTACAGAGAGGAAGGGAGAGGAATAGAGAGTTAGAAACATCGATGAGAGAGACACATCAATCAGCTGCCTCCTGCACACTCCCCACTGGGGATGTGCCCGCAACCAAGGTACATGCCCTTGACCAGAATCGAACCCGGGACCCATGAGTCCGCAGGCCGATGCTCTATGCACTGAGCCAAACCGGTTAGGGCAATTATTCCCTTTTAATGTGCACGAATTTCATGCACCGGGCTACTAGTATATGTGTGTGTGTGTGTGTGTGTGTGTGTGTGTGTGTGTGTATACATACATACACACACACACTTCCATTTTATTTAGGTTTTTTTTTTCCTCTGGAGATTTTTTCTGTCCTTTTATTTGTTATGTTTCTTTTTGTCCACATTTTGACTGCTTCCCTGTGTTTGTTTCTATGTATTAGGTAGAACTGTATGTCTCCTGGAATTGGTAGGTGTCCCGTAGGGCCCAGTGGCTCAGCCTCCCCAGTTACCTGAGCTGGGCACTCCAGATGCGCCCCTGTGTGGTCTGTGTGCACAGTCTTGTTGTAGTTGAGCCTTGATTGTTGTTGGTATCACTGGGAGGAATTGACTTCCAGTCCAATTGGCTGTGAGGACTAGCTGTGTCTACAGTGGAAGAGCTGCTGTGCAGGAGACACCCCTATGGAGCAGAACTTGCTTCAGTGGGGCTTCGGTGCTCACTGAGTCTGCCCCTTGAGGGTGAGATTGGCTTCTATTGTCTGCAGCTAGGAGCCGTCACCCAGACCTCTAAACTGGGCTAGCCCTGGAGCCAAGTCATCCCACTCCTCCTGCTGTTCCCAGTCTTTGCCACATGGAGTCACTACAGAGAAGCTGACTCTTCACTTCAGGCCACCACCTTGGTCCACTGGGCTGCCAAGCCTCCAGGTCCCAAGTCACTGTGCAAACCTGCTTGGGCCTTGGAGGGGCCACAATGATGCTCCTTCCTAGATCAGCCGAGGGTTCCCCATATATGCTAGGTTTCCCAGCTTACAGCTCTTAGTACTTGTCTCATACACAGATATCTTGTAAGGTGCCACATGCTCCAGGTTTGCTGGATCAAGACAAGATGGTGGTTTTAAATTGTCACAAATGGATGTTGCGCTCTCTCTTTCTCTCTCTTCTCCTTCTCTAAAACCAATCAGTCGATAAAAATAATAATAAAAGCAGCTAATGTTTATTTACTGAGCACCTTCTATGAACCAAGTAATAGGGATGCAGACCGAAGGAACAGAGATGGTCTCTCTTCTCATGTATCTTACAGTGTAATGGGAAGAGGTAGACAGATAAAAACAGAATATGTTGGGTGATGGCAAGTGCTGTGCTGAGATTAAAGCTGTACTAGAGACTGGGTGCCTTCTGTAAACTGAGTGGATGTTGGTGCCATTTACTAAGGAGGGAGGAACAGGTTTAAGAAGGAGCAGAGGCCTGGGGTGACCGGGTTTCTTTTGAAATGCTATGAGGTATCCAGGTGGGGATGTACGTCCGGAGTTCTAGGGAAAGTCATGGCTGGAGATATGATGTTTGAGTCATTGGACTGCAGGTAGGATTTTTAAAGTGAGTCTAGATGAAGTCACCAGGGGAAATGCAGAGAGAGAGAGAGAGAAGTGACCAGAAGGAGAAGGCTGGGGAAGGGGCTGAGGCCCAAAGGCTGGGGGCAGCCAGCTCAGCAGAGGAGTGTGATGCCCTGAGGGGTTGACCATGAGGATTGATACCAAGGTCAGTGGTTGTGTTGTGCTGTCTGTGGAGAGGTTTCAAGAGAGAGTCAAGATGAACTTGTGAAATGAGAAAGACATTTTTTTCAAGAACTTTTAATCTGTAAAGAAGTAGGGGAACGGGATGAGAGCTGTGAGGTCAGCTATTTCCCTGTGACAGGTGCTATGGGAAACATTTTGTTCCAGTATGTAGAATCATTTTATCAAAATTCCAGTTTTCATTTTAAAGATGGAAAATGAGACACAAAGTAGATATTAAAATGCCCAAGTTCAAGTAACTAGTAGGTGATAGAATTAGGGTGTGAAAGTAGGCTTATGTGACTCCAATGTCACTCAACTAGCTAAACCTTTAGTATAGTCAATATGTCGCCCCTCTATGATGAGATCATTTAATCACATTTCTAATAAAACATGCATGCTAGACTAAAATATTTATTTGAGAATTACACAGCAAAATTCCAATATGGCATAAACTTTGCAGTGACCTTTAAAAATATTCAATAAAATTTGCTTTTTTCCCCCCTAGAGAAGTACTAGTTATGCAGTATCATTTCAATTAAAATGGAACTCCTGAAAGAAAAAGAGTGGAAAGAAGAAGAATCACAGTTTTATACATTGTACTGAGAAATAATAGCTCTTCCCACATGATGGCTAATCCAGTCAAAATAATTGGCCACTTTGGTGTAAACACCTGGGAAATCTGGTTTTCCACAGTTTTCACCCCAACTCACAATACCCCAAATATATGTCTTGTTGTTGGCATCCTGACAGACTAAGGGGCCACCAGAGTCCCCTTTACAGGCATCAATGGAACCATCATCTGTACCTGAGAAAGACAAAGGAAAAAGGAAATCACACATTTACTTGCATTTGTCAAGGCCACCATGCTGCCTTTCTGCCTCTCCCGTCAAGGAGTGCAAATGACTTCGCTTTCTCACACTTTCTCCCTTGCATAGCCCTGCTAGGCCCAAGGAGTTGTTAGGATACAGGCTGGGAAATGCTTGATCTACTCATTCTCTAAATTTATCAAGTGCCCTCCCTGCCTTCCCTTCTTTACGTAGGTTTATACTATGATAAGATGGCATTCTGAAAATAGCATCAAATGCTGAGTGTGACAAGTGCTATGCCAAATATTTTATTTCAGTAAGTAGTATCATTTTCTCAAAATTCCAGTTTTCATTTTAAAGATGGAAAATGAGACACAAAGTAGATACTAAATTGCCCCGGGTTAAGTAATTAGTAGATGATAGAATTAGGGTGTGAAAGTAGGCTGGGTGGGAAAATAGGAGTATCTAGTGCTTATGGAGTGCTTATATGTATTAGTCATTCATTGCTTTAATCTTCAACACAACCCAAGGAGGTATCATTAAGATGAAACAAATAAGGTATAGAGAGGTTATAAATATTAACCTCTCTGTTGTCCAAGACCATACATAATAAGTGTCAGAGTCTGGACTTGGGCAGCCAGACCTCAGCGCTGGTAGATTTGGTGCTATTCTCCCCTTTTGTCCTCTATAATCCTGAACTTCATTTTAATATGGGAGGGCACAGGAAATAGTCTGTTTACTTTCTTCTCACTCTTATGACTTTCCAAGCTTTTAAAATCACTGTATCCAAGAATTCATAGGATATCAGTAACTTGGCCTTTTTCAGTAATACACTACTTATTGGTGGCTTCGATAAAACATCATAAATGCACTACCTGGCTGGTACCCTGCCTTTGGGTCACCACCAAAAGTAGGAACTGCTGAATTGTATTAGGTAGGGGCACTGGCATCACTACAATATCAAGGGAGACAGTGGCAGGTATTGTAAGAAGTGCAATGGGATTTCTAAGGAGGGAGAATTTCATTCCAATGGGATGCATTCAAAATAAGATCATAAGATCATTTGGATTTTTATTTTGAAGAAGGTTGAGCTTTGATCCTGGATATACCAGTTGTCTGTAAGACTTTGGCCAAATTATGTAACTTTCTGCATCTCAGCGTCCTTATCTACTAAGATCCTCAATTTTGTGGATTGAGGAAACTTGCTCAAGGTCACGTGAGTACTAGTGGGTAAAAACTGGGATGTAAACCCAGGAGTCTGGTTCCAGAGTCTGTGCTCTTAGTCACCTTGCTATACTGCTGTGTGCTCGCTTAAGGAAGACTTTTCCTCTTAGTATTAGAATGAGGGGACTTGAATTAAGGGGAGGGGACTGAAAGTGTGATAATGCAACAGCCAGGAAACCACATGAGTGCGTTCAGGGCCCAGAGCAAGGGGGCTAATTCATTGGGGGGTCGGGGAGGATACACTTTTGTTGGGGAGTATGTATAAAAATACATCAGAAAAACCACTTAGTACTGACCTGCACATATCATTTCTTTTTCAAAGAACCGACCTGGGTAATACTTCGAGCAATTAGCTATTAGGTGAACTTCACCCCATTGAAGTGAATAGACTTTTTGGTTATCTAAACAAAGTGAGAGAAAAAAAAATACACATTTAGAAGACACAAATGAGAAATCTAAATAAATATTTAGTCTCATAGTTTGTTACACCATTAGGAAGATATAAGAATATGTATATTCTCAAACAGATTCATAAACTTTTGAGGCTAATTCATTAGCATATTTAATCATACACTGCTCATATCCCCAGTTTCTATATTTGCCTTTCTAAAAATAGTCTAGGGGCATTCTGAAGTCATACTGGTTTAATCAAGAGCTGAGCACTCTGAGATGAATGAGATAAACTCCTCCTCTGATTGCCTGGTCTTGTGGGGGAGTTGGGTAGGAATCGGGACCAGGGTCTTCTCACCTAAATAGCTTCTCGTTTCTTATAGTCCCCTCTTTCCTTCAAAGTGCTGGTTGAGTGAAAACAACTTTTTAATGTCAGAAGTTAAAATAAATGCATATGAAGTTATCAGTGAGTGTTTTTTTTTTGTGTGTCTGTGAGGAACTCCATATCCTAAGTCAGGGGTCCTCAAACTACGGCCCACGGGCCACATGCAAATATAAATATTGTACTTGTTCCCGTTTTGTTTTTTTTACTTCAAAATAAGATATGTGCAGCGTGCATAGGAATTTGTTCATAGTTTTTTTTTAAAACTATAGTCCGGCCCTCCAACGGTCTGAAGGACAGTGAACTGGCCCCCTGTTTAAAAAGTTTGAGGACCCCTGTCCTAAGTGATCTGAAAGTGATTAAAAGAGGGTGTAGGATTTCCTTTCCATTTAAGCTAGAGATTTGGGACTTGGACAAAGGACCAGGTAATGTTGCTGATCCATAGTCCAGGAAAGATGAGAAAAACCTAAGAATACAGGGTGAGATGTCCCGGGTAGAGGAGTGAATCTTTGCCCATCTCCGCTCCTCCTCCTTTTTCCCAGCTTGCAGTAACTTTTATGCTCCAGTAGGGCAGGGCCCAGGCCTGACTCACCCACTGCTGCGCCAGCACCCAGCCTCATGCTAACACGGTAGTTGCTTAATAAAAACTTATATAATTAACCCATGAACTCAGTAATTAAATTATATGTTAAACACCTAATGGCAAATGGCTCAACTTCTCAGTTAACCCATAAACTACCTGGTGACAGAGGTCTCTGGCTTGTCCTGAGAGAATGACCCTGAAGACCCTAGCACTGTAGTGAGCACATAGGAGTTAACTGCAGAACTGATGTTCTCTTCTGGGAAGTGGAGGGAGACAAAAACCCACCAAAGTATGTGGCAAATCTGGGAAGAGTTTCTTTTTTTCTCCTTCAAGTCCTACCTCAAGTTAGTCTTAGGACGGCTACTTTCCTCAGGATAAGAGCTTTTTAAAATTAGTAATTTATCGTTTCCCCTAAGTCAGGAGAAGCCTTTAAAAACTGGGAGCTGCTGTACCAGGGGAGAATTTTAATGACTCAGGAGATAGCTCCCTCCCCTAAATTGTTTTGTATCATTTTTGAAGCACTTGTCACATTGTTCTGTCTGAAGGTAGCATTCCCGGCTGGTGGCTCCTGCCTGCCTAGGAGAGGAATCCCTTGAGAGCTGTAAGTCCCTTGAGAGCTGGCCTTTGTTTTTCTACCTTGTAGCCTCTGCAGCTTGAGGAATATTCCTTGAGAAATATTAAACATGGGCTGGTTATTAGATGACATTGTCAAATCACTTTCATTTTGTTGAGTATAAAAAATACTCTAGATTTTTACTAGAGTATTCATTGGTGAAATTACATGATATCTGGGATTTGACTTAATATATTCCAGGAAAAAATAAGCGTGTGTTGGAAATGTGTTTAATAGCTCTATAGATCCACCCTCTACTCTTTAATGCCTTGCTCGCTGCCCTAAGAGCCTGACCTGGAGGTGAAGGGATACTTCAATAGGAATCCATTAGCCTCTGGTTTTCAGATGCTTTCTAACAGAAGACCTAGCAGAAGGGGGGGAGGGGAGAGGAGAAGCTAGCAAGATTGGGGTTGGCTATAACCCTCAACTCAAGGTCATTGCTATACCTAAAGCTATTCCTCCTTCTGGTAGTTTCTCAGTCTCTTTACACGTTCAAATCTAGGAAAGGTGTCAGTTCTGGTTCTGTTAGTGCTGGGTTTCTGCATAGCCCTTGTGGTTCCCCAACCCCACACCTACATCTTTGTAATTAACCCCTTTAAAAATAAACCTTCGCCTGGCCTGAGTGGCTCAGTGGTTGAGCGTGGACCTATGAACCAAGAGGTCATGGTTTAATTCTCCGTCAGGGCACATGCCCAGGTTGCACACCCATTGGGGGGTATTCAGGAGGCAGCCAAATGATTATCTTTCATCATTAATCTTTCTGTTTCTCTCTCCTTCTCCCTCCCCCTTCCTCTCTGAAATCAATAAAAATATAGTTTAAAAAATAAAATGAAAAATAAACCTTCCTGCCCTTGCTTGTTTGGCTCAGTGGATAGAGCATAGGCCCATGGACTGAAAGGTCCCGGGTTCAATTCTGGTCAGGGGCATGTACCTCGGTTTTAAGCTCGACCCCTGGCCCTGGTCAGGACTGGGAGGCAACCAATTGATGTGTCTCTTTCACATTGATGTTTCTCTCTCTCTGTTTCTCCCCCTTCCTCCCACTCTCTCTAAAAATCAATGGAAAGTTATCCCCGGATAATGATTAACAAAAATAAAAAAAAATAAACCTTCTTAATTATCCTATTGAACTAGTGATTGATTCAGAGAGCTAAAACAAGAATGGAGAATATTGATAACTGTGGAAACTAGGTGATAAGTAGGTTTATTATATTCTTTTACTTGTATTTTTGTGTTTACTTATAAATGTACCTAAGTATTCTAAAAAAAATAAAAAAATAACAAATATAAGGACATAATGCTTTCTGGATGAATTAAGTACTAATAAAATTTAGTATTTTGTAAGTGTTGGGTATTCAAACATACCACAATCCAGGTCAATTCATACATATTTTATATTTTTTAGTGTGGTGTTTATAAAGGACAAATTGGAATATGAGTCTGTAAGACCAATGCAATGAAGTTATTTACGAAGAGAGTTTAAGCGGTCATAAGGAAGCTAAATTTCAAGGCTAGCTCTTTAAGATGAAAGAAAAGTATTGGCTAATTTAAATCTAACCTCTCATTTAGAAGGTCTTTTAAATAATTTGTTCATAAGTGTCCACAGCTCTTATTCATATGAATGTTCATCTCAAATCATAGGGGCTTAAAGAAGGAATCTTTCATGTCTTTTTCTTTGTGGGATGTGGGGGTGTGGGGCATGGAGAATGGGGGAGAAGAGAGGAGAAAGCAGAGGGTTGTGGGGTTACTGTCTCAGCATATACCTTTTCTATCCCTATGACAACCTGTTCATCTTCCACCCAGATCTCTCCAACAAATCCAAGCCTGCTACATGTCCCCCTGACACTATACTTTTTCTTGGTAAATGGTTGCCCATCAATGTTTGCTTTAGGCTCACAGAGTGTAGGTATCCTTTGAAAATGCAGATCAGGATCTGCGAAAGTCAGTGGAAAAGGAAAGTGTGAGGTGGGACCCCTGCAAAAAGAATGAAGAATTTCATGATGGTGGCAGCGGAGCAGTAAGCCAAGCGCGGGCACCTCAGAGCCCAGCGTGCTGGGCCGGGACACAGGTCCCACACACAGAAGCCAGCCTCGCTGGATGTTCACTTTTCTGGATTTGATGCTCCATTCTCTCTGAGCAGTAGGAGATTAGCTCCTAGGCATTTCTATTCCCATTTATTTTCAACCCCTAGATTCTGATTATAACAAATTGTAAAATGCATACCTCTTTCTCGACCCAAGCCAGAAATGATGCATTTATCATTAGGTGTGAATAAATATGGAGACCAGGGGACACAGGCAGGGACAGTAGTAGGCAGCACACAATCAGTTTGTGTTTTGCGTTTTTTCAGTTCAATCAAAGCTATGTCGTTTTGGTAGGTGGCTCCATTGTAGTTTTCATGGATAATAATTTTATTGGCCATATGAATAGTTATCCCAGCGTTCGGGTTTATCCAGTCTAACAATGATGCCCATATTTGGTAACGGTGAATTTTACTGACCCTATAATGGAAAATCAAAGGGTTAATAAAAAAGAAAGCTATAAGCAAGGACTTCTGATGCTTTGTCTTTATATTCTCCCTTCTAAAGAACATTTATCACTTTCCCAGATTTCTTTGTTTATCTTTGCTCTCATGAAGCAGTGTGATTAAGTTTAAGGACAGTGTTAAAATAAAGTCAGTGGGCAAATGAATAGAGGAATACTCTAACTGCTCAATATCAGGGACATCCAGAGATGCCCACGAGGAGAATGAGTTGGCTGTCTCTGGAGTGAAAGCACCATCACTGAAGGTGTTTGCAGAGACCAGACGGTGTCTAGCCCAGAACGGGGGAATCAGAGTACACACTCTCATTACTCTGCTAACCCAGAGGTTCTCAGAGCGAAGAACACAGCAGTCGTTATCCTGACCTTTAAAACTGCACCCTAACCTTGTATTATACTGACCTGCTCATAGCCTTGAAGTAAAAAACAGTGTCTTATTAATATATGGGTAGATGTCCATGCCTAGTATTGTACATGGAACATAGCAGCTGTTTTAAAATCTGGTTGAAATGGTGAATGAGCTAAATATTGCCTGTTCTTATGCCACACTCCATTTCATACCAATTTTCACTTCTTGGTTTCCAGCAAATTGGGCACCTACCATCATTTTTCTCAGGTAATCACCTTAAACAATGATGTCCTAGGAGATAATGAGGTATTTAGGATGCTTTTATTTAATACTTAGTGTTCAAAAAATGCTGTTCTTCATATTAATTTTGGTTGTTTCTCAGGATCAGAGGTCCTGAATATTGTTGAGAGGTTAACCCTGTGTATGCATTCAATTTACTAAACAAATATTTAGTGTGCACCTACTGTATACCAGGTACCATGGTAGCCATTGGGATACAGAAATGAACAAAGTCAGAAATAGTTCCTAACTTCATGGAGCTTAGGGTTTATGGAAAGATTTAGCTTTAAATAGATATCACACTAATGAAGGTATGTATTCTACTGTGAAAAGTGAAAGGAATGAAAGCACATGGATTCTAAGAACTTACCAAGAGGGCCTCTTTGACTTAAGGGAGTCAAGGAAGGTCCTGTGGGGAAGTGAAAATTAAGCTGAGATCTGAATAACGAGTCGCACTAACTAGAGAAACAGGGTAGGAAGGACCATGCAGGCAGAGGAAACAACATATGATGGTCTCTTTGCAGCAGGGAGAGAAGTGCACTTGAGTAGCTGAAAGAAGTCCAGAGTGGGTGGTGCAGAAAGCAGGAGGTGAAGCTGTGGAGCAAGATGTGTTTGACCAAGGTAAGCAGGGCTCACGTCATATGGGGCCTAATGGGCCATGCCATTTTTTGTTTAGTTTTTTGTTTTGTTTTGTTTTTATCCTAAGAGGAATGCAAAGCTATTGAATTTTAAGCAATAACTGATCAAAACCAGGTATGGAAATATTGCTCTTGATGCACAGTAGAGAATGGATAGATGGGAAGGTGGTGGGTAAAGTGAACGTAAATAAGCCAATTGGGAGGCAGTTGGTATAATCCAGATGAGAGGAGAAAGCAGGGCAACCATGGAGATGGAAAGTTTTGAGAATTAAATAATTAGAAATTTAAAATGCCACCTAGAGTTGGTGATATATTGGCTGGGCTGTGGTAGGGTTGAGGGAGTGAAATGTGATGATGATTAGGTTCCTGCCTTGTGTAACTAGATGAACGGTGGTGTCATTTGCTGAGATGGGAAACACTGGAACAGACCCATATTTGGGGCCAGGGGCATATCATGAGCTCAGTGTTGGAGATTCTGAATTCAATGTACTTTAGATATAGCCAAGAAGTAGACAGTTGACTGTAGATAGTCAGTGGCTTGAGGAGAGGTCCAGGCTGGAGATATCATTGTGTCCGCATATAGCATTGTTTTAGCATAAAGCACAGTTAACTTTAAGGAGAAAAGTAAGAAGAGAGGGGAAACCAGGCTCAATATTGAAGAACTCTAGAATTTCACGTGAGCAATAATGCTCAGTCACAGGAGGGGGAAGCTGCAAAAATGGCAGGGAAGGTGTGGCCTCTACAGAGGATGGGAGAAAACCAGGAGAGTGTGTACCACAGAAGCCAAGAGAAAAGGGTCATTTTGGAAGAAATTACATTTTGACTCATTGCTCCAACCCATGAGGATCTGCATGGGTATCACCCAACATATTTAATCATTCAACATGTTTCTCATCCCTCTCAACTTTGGGTCATCTGCAGATTTGTTGAGTAGGCCTTCATCTAAGCTACTGTCAGATATGTTGACCTTGATTTTATCCTGGCTCTGCTATTGGCTAGTAGTGTAGCTTCAGTCAAGTCATGTAACTTCTCAGTCTAAGTCTGCTCCTCTATATAATGGAAGAGTAGTATTTACTTCTTAGAACTGTGAGAATGTTAAAAAAAAAGAAAAAAAAAAAGACACATGTGAAAGTGCCAGGCACAGTATTTGGTCTGTAAGAGGTGCTCGATAAATAATACTTCATTCATTCTAATGATCAGAACGGAGGCCAGAATTCCAGACTGTGTTCTCCTCAAAGATGACCTTTAGTCAGTACCAACACTTTTAGGTGTTTTCCTGCAGTCACTGTTGTGGACTGAATTGTGTCCCCCTAAAATTCACATGTTGAAGCCTAATCCCCAATGTGATTGGATGTGTTTGGAGATCGGGCCTTCAAAGAGCTTTAAATGAGGTTATAGGAGTGAAGCCTTAATCCAGTGTGACTGGTCTCCTTATAAAAACAGAAAGAGTCCTAACCGGTGTGGCTCAGTGGGTAGAGCATCAGCCTGTGGACCAAAGAGTCTCAGGTTCGATTCCTGTCAAGGGCATGTACCTTTGTTGCAGGCTCCTCCCTTTCCCCCAGGCCCTGGTCAGGGCTCATGCAGGAGGCAACCAATCAATGTGTTTCTCTCACATCGATGTTTCTCTCTGTCTTCCTTCTCTCTTCTACTCTTCCTAAAATCAATGGAAAAATATCCTTGGGTGAGGATTAACAAAATGCATACATACATAGACATCAGGAATTCAGGCTCATGGAGAAAAGGCCATGTGAGGACACAGTAAGAAGACCATGATATCAGTAGGGATTGTTTCTCCACAGCAAGCCAAAGAGAAACCATCCCTACCGATATCTTAATCTTGAACTTCCAGCCTCCAGACTGAGAAAATTAGTTTCTGTCGTCTAAGACACCCACTCTGTGTTATTCAGTTAGGACATCCCTTTTGAATGAATCCAGACACTTATTAACTTGCCTTATTGGTCCTGCATAAAAGTTATATTTCCAATCTGTAGTTAATTATAAGACATCTTTTGTCACATGCTAATGTTAAATCCAGAAACACTATGCCTACCCTACTTCTCTGACCCAAGAATCTCAAAACCTTGTCAATGGAGGAGATAAATGTATGGAGTACCAACCTACTTCCCACCATGCAAATGAGCCAAGTGAAGTCACTTGGTACCTATACAGGTTTGATCTGCCCTTGCCAGCTGGGGTCAACAATTTGGTTTGTGGGGAGCACAGTAGGCTTTGAGGGTTTGGCCTCTGAAGTCCCTGTTGTGATAGCAGAGGGTTTTTAGGGGTCAGTAGGGTGGAACTTGTCAATGACTTTTCTCATATGTTTTTGTTTATCATCTGTCACAATCTCTATTACTCATTTTCATGTTTCAAGAAATTCACAATCGAGTGGAGACATATCTTACCTGACACAATGTGCAGCAGTCAGGACCCAACAGCCACCAATATAAATTCCTCCACAGCTGAACTTATCATCTTCCCTAATTGCCACCTGCCATGGGAAGTCTCCCTGTAAAGACAAGTGTGTGGTCACTGCCATTCTACAAACAGGCGGCTCTAAGAAATTTCCATGGCAAGACTGCCATTCCCGCCCCCCACCCCCCAACTCAGGCTGTTCTGGGGAAGGAAGGAACATTAGGACTTCCATGCAGGTTTACCGGTTGTGCTGGTATTCCTCCTACGACTCGTTTCCTTCGAGTGGGTCCACTGGGTTTGACTCCGCAGGATAATTTAGGGAGCAATGACTTTATCTGTTTTCTTTCTTCAAGAAAAGAAGAGATTGTGTCATGATTTTGGACCCATTACCTTGTGGGCAGACATTTCTGGATTATCTATGCCACAAAGAAAGCAGAGTCACAGCTAATATGAAAGAGGCCAGATTCATTAGCAAATTATTTGGGATGGTAAGCTGTACTATTCATCTTGTTTAAAAATTCTGGCTTAATATTAAAATTGGATCAATTCTCTCAAAAATCTTCCTCAAGGTGAACTAGTGGCAGAGAGAGGCTGACTGAAGGGCTAAATATTTATCAACCTTTGGCCAATGAGAGATGCCACATACTTAGGCATTACTCCTGGGTCAGCTCAGGGTAGTCTCAGAGAAAACCCTTTTCTTCTCACTTTCATAGTTTTTACTTTTTTAAAAAATATGTTTTTATTGATTTTAGAGAGAGAAGAAAGGAGAGGGAGAGAGAGAAAAGTTGATGTGCCCTAATGAGAATCAAATTGGTGGCCTTTTGGTGCATGGGACAATGCTCAACCCACTGAGCCACTAGCCAGGGCATTGTTTATACATTTTAGAGGCTGTTGATATGGAAATATTTCCAATACTTTCTGTGTGTCAGACCCCATGCTAAGCACTTTGTATGAGGTTAACTCATTTAATCATCATATTAACCCTGAGAGATAATGTGCTGAGAACCCTAGACAACTCCCGGTCAGCTGGCCAGGAGAGGGGGTATGTGTATAGCCACTTGACATGCGGTGATGTTTCCTTCCTCTGTGAGCATTCAGATGTGGCACATTTGTTACTGGGAAGAAAACACGGTAGCGCCAGGCTGAAGACGTGAATTTGCAAGAGAATTCATGACAAAGGAAGAAAGTAACTGTGTAAGATGCTCTCCTTATTCTCTCTCTCTATTTCACCGTGACATGAACATTTTCTGCAGATGTGCTTCTTAGCTCCAAATGAGAAAGGAAAATTAATATCACTGTCAATTGCTTTCAGCATATAAGGAGGTAGGTCCTCAAGGGAGAGATATTGTGAACAACTTCCCACCCCTCCTAAGGTGGGGGAAGAGTGTAATAGCCAGTTTTAAATGTCAGCGTGGGCTTTGGGAAAAAGAGAGACCTCATTCATTGTCTGTGAAACCAGCTTGGGTAGTATCAGGAAATTAATGTTATCTTGAGTAGAAAATAAAGGGCCTTTGTTGAAAATCCCGTCTGAGTAGCTCTAGCTTTGAGGTCTAAATTCTTGATTTATTGCCTGATTTGTTTCAATGTTCATTAATTTTGTAGCGTGGCAATTAGAAGGGAATCTTATGTGAACTTCAGTTTAATATATCCCTAAAATAGGGAGCTATTTTATTCCCAATTTGTATTTGAGGTTAAGTGACTCATCTAAGGTCATATAACTAATAAATAACTGAGTCAGGATTTAATACAAGTCACTCTGACCTGAAAGCTCTTATGAATTTTCCAGGAACTTAATACTTAAATTTAATTTGGCTTCTAGTGCACAACTGGCCAGAGCACAGATCTTCACAGACCTTCTAGTATCATGGTTTAAAACATTGAAAAAGAATAGCTTGTTCAATTAAATCCAATATTTTATTATTTCAAAATGTCCTCGGTCATAACTTGAAATTTTTTTGTTTTCAATAAAACTGACCTGACGAAGCTCAAAACAAATAGAAAAACTTTATGTAGGACTAGAGTATTGTTTCACTTCAAAATTAGTCATATGCATTAATCAATTTTTAAAGCAGTTCTCAAGAAGTATTTATTAAAGAAAGGAGAGAAGTAATGTTATTTTTTTCTACTTAAATTTATACCAAAGGTAATTGTTGCTTGAATTAGTTGTAGTATATATACACACACACACATATATATATACACACTTGACATTAAAATTAAAATTAAACCAGTGCACCAATAGAAAAAACAGTAATGTTAACTTACCTGCATCCATATTAGCAGTCAAAATTTCTGTTTCTTCTATAATAAAACAAATTTTCAATGCATAAAATTATGTTAATAGTAAAACTCAAATCATTACAATCATTAAACTTGGATAATAATTTTCTGTCTTAAAACTTGTCCTCCCTTTAAAAAGGACAGTACAAAATCCCCAAAGCACGTCATCTCATTTCCTTTTTGTGGCTACATAATTCTGAAGGCTGAAAATGAACTGTGTAGAATTTGGCAGGCATAAACTTGAGGTGTCTGTTGATATAAGTGAATGGTGAAGCTCATGGTGCTGCAGTTTCCTGCATTTAGAGCAAGCAAAATGCCCGGATCAGAGGAGGAAAGCTTCTCATTCAACTCTGCACTCACAAGGTCCTTACCTAGGTAGGGAGCTGTCACTGCCACTGACCAAAAGAGTCATTGAAAAGGCTTCTCTCCTTTTGTACATAATAAGGCACTTCTTTCAGTGGTCATGCAAACAATGATATTTCATTGGTTTCAGTGTCAGGCATGGTTAGTATCAGACATTGGGATGTGGAAGTCAAAAGCAAAAACTAAAACAGAGAGAAACCAAAATGGCAGCATAGGTAATCACCTATACTTGCTGCCTCTCACAACCACATCAAAATTACAACTAAACGGCAAAACAACTACCACCCAGAACCGTGGGAAAGCTGGCTGAGTAGAAATTCTACAACTAGAGAGGTGAAGAAAGCGCATTAAGACCGGTAAGAGGTGCAGAGGCACTGAAAGTGCTGGCACCTGGGTGTGTTGTTCTTTAAAACGGGAGGGAGATATAAGCTCCTGCTTGCTCTGAACTCCAGTTATGGGAGAGACTCTGGGGGACCCAGGCACATATGGGGAGAAACTGGACTGTGTGGCATTGGGACAGGAACGTGAGGGCAGCTTACTCTTAGAGGTGCTTGCAGCTATCATTGTTCCTGCATGGGTGCTCAGGATGTGAAGAACCAGGGACTTCTCTGGTTCAGGGAAGCCATTGCTGTGTGCTCCGCCCTGGTGATTCCCAGAGACCCCGCCCCACCCAATTTACAACCCCACCCAAGTTGTGCGCATCAGCTTTTGCATATGAATGGCCTGTCCTTTCGCCTAAAACAAACTGCAGCTGGGTCAGAGAGCCCCAGAGATTCCAAAAGAAGGCCCACTACCTGGCAGCATCAGTGGCCTTGTTTCACACCTGTGCCTTGTCTGGGCACTTCCAAACCCCATACAAAGAGGAGGAATCTGCAGATATCTCTGTAGCTCCTGCTGAGAGGCCCCAGACAGTGGCTGATCTTGCACCTCCTTGGAGATGATAACGGATTACCACTCTTCACATCCATAAGAGACACACTCAAGGGGCAGACTCAGTAAGCACCAAAGTCCTACTGAAGCAAGTCCTGCCCCATAAGGGTGTCTCTTGCGCAACAGATCTTCCGGTGTAGACACAGCTGGTCAACACAGCCAATTGGCCTGGAGGTCAATTCCTCCCAGTAATACCAACAGCGATCAAGGGTTAACTACAACAAGACTGTGTAAACAACCTACAAAGGGGTACACCAAGAGCATCCACCTCAGGTGACTGGGGAGGCTGAGCCTCTGGGTCCTATAGCACACCTACCACAATAAGGCCACTCTATCAACTCAAGGAGACTTAGCAGCTACCCAGTACATAAAAACAAACATAGGGAAGCAGCCAAAATTCGGAGACAAAGAAATAAGTCACAAATGAAAGAAATGGATCAAAGCAAAATACTGGATACAGAGTTCAAAACCATGGTTATAAGGTTACTCAAGAATCTTCTAGAAACCTCCGAGGAACTTAGTGAGACCCTCAAGGATATGAAAAAGGACCAATCAGAAATTAAGCATACACTGACTGAAATAAAGAACAATATACAGAGATCCAACAGCAGACTAGAGGATCCCAAGAATCAAGTCAAAGATTTGAAATATGAAGAAGCAAAAAACACCCAACTGAAAAAGCAAAAAGAAAAAAGAATCTCAAAATATGAAGATAGTGTAAGGAGCCTCTGGGACAACTTCAAGTGTACTAACATTCGAATTATGGAGGTGCCAGAAGAAGAGAGAGAGCAAGATGTTGAAAACATATTTGAAGAAATATTGACAGAAAACTTCCCCTACCTGGTGAAAGAAATAGACTTACAAGTCCAGGAAGTGCAAAGACCCCAAACAAGAGGAATCTAAAGAAGACCACAACAAGACACATCATAATTAAAATGCCAAGGGCTAAAGACAAAGAATCTTAAAAGCAGCAAGAGAAAAACAGTTAGTTACCTACAAGGGAGCACCCATACGACTGTCAGCTGATTTCTCAACAGAAACTATGCAGGCCAGAAGGGAGTGGCAAGAAATATACAAAGTGATGAATAGCAAGAACCTACAACCAAGATTCCTCTACCCAGCAAAGCTATCATTTAGAATTGAAAGTCAGATAAAGAGCTTCACAGACAAGAAAAAGCTAAAGGAGTTCAACACCACCAAACCAGTATTATATGAAATGCTGAAGGGTATTCTCTAAGAAGAGGAAGAAAAAGGTAAAGATAAAAATTATAAACAACAAAGTGACAACAAATACATATCTATCAACAAGTGAATCTAAAAATCAAGTGAATAAAAAATCTGAAGAACAGAATAAACTGGTGAATATAATAGCAGCAGAGGCATAGAAAGGGAGTGGACTGACAATTCTGCGGGGGGCGGGGGGGGGGAGGAAGGGGGTGTGGAGGGTGTGGGAAGAGATTGGACAAAAATCTTACACCTATGGAAGAGGACAATGGGGTGGGTAAGGGCGTGGGGTGGGGTGGGAACCAGGTGAAGGGAAGCTATGGGGGGGGGGGGGCGGGGAGAGGAACAACTGTAATAATCTGAACAATAAAGATTTATTTAAAAAAATAAAAATAAAATAAAATACAAAAAAAATAAAACAAAAAAGATTCTTCTTTCTTCCTTAGATTTTGCTTTAAGTTCTGTGGAATGATTTCGTCTTACTCTGCTGCCCTTTTCGGTCATTCACAGGATCCTGATGTCTTTGACACGGGATCCGAAGGTGGATTCCCACCAACATGTGGCTCTATCTTGGATGAGGTTGCTGCCCAGAAGGCAGTGTTACTCTGCTGCAGCAATCCTGTGTCTTAGCCCTGGATTCCCCGAGTCCTTTTTAGAAGAGACATACATGTATCTGTTATGTCACACACGTAGGTTATTTTCTGGGCAGAGAGAGAGAGAGAGAGAGAGTTCTCTGCTCGGAGCTTTCACAAAATCACTCTCATGAATCAAAGAGAAGTCTCAGCATTCATACTAAACTCTCAACAAAGGAAGATGGGGAAGTGCAGTGTAGCTGACGTGTACTAGATGTCAGAAGAGCAGCACAGAGCCTGACAGCACTAACCATCAGAAAAACAATCAATGACTTGGATCATATAGGTTAAAGATTTCTATTCAGCAAAGCTCTCTACAAGTAAACTCAACAGATGGGTAGCAGAATGGAAGAAGACATCTGCAATGTCTTCAACTGAAAAATGTATTAATATCTGGAATGCAAACCAACAAGAAGGAAGATTGCAATCCCAACATGAAATGAGGCAAACTGTGTTAACTGGCAAAAGCAAAGATGAAAGAAAGAGAAGAAAAAACTCAAACATCTGGCATGCCTATTAAAAGAGATTTAAAATTATTGGTTATTACACACATTCAAATTAAACAGTGCCATATCATTCGACAGTGTGAGGCCAGCAAAATTAGAGAGCTGGGTAATGCTAAATGTTGGTGCAATTGAGGAGAATCCTTAAGCATGGCTGGTAGAGGTGAGGACTGTACAGCTCTGTCAGAGAACACGCAGATGTGTACCTCAAGACCTCCATTTCTTGCCAGATAGATGTCTCAAAGAAGTCCTCCTACACACCACTCAGGAGAGGCTATTCAGTGCAGACCGGGGACTGCGAGTCCATTACTGAGACGGCGGAGAGTAAATTACGAAAGATGAACACCACAGAGTTTTATGCAGCGTTCGAAGCAACAGACTCAATAGCCACAGAACAACATGGACAGATCTTGAAAACGGAATGCTTTGTGAAAAGAAGAAAAGGAAATATGAGATCTACGACAAAATGCTATATGAATTAAAAATGAATGCTCACAAAATAACGATGCACATTGGGTGAGAATGCATGTAAACAGACATTCATGTTAAATCCCATTAAAATGGTTGCTGTGGCGAATGAGAGTAAGCAATGGGGGCAAAAGAGAATAAATAAAACAAGAGTAGGGTCTTGCCTGGACCAGGGACAATCATGTGCAATGAGCTGAGGAGTATCATGAACTCATCTCTCTGCCCTGCGGTCTGAAGCTAGGTCGGAAGGAAGGGAAAGAGGGAGGGAAGAAGAAAGGGAATAATGAAGGCTGCTGGTGGTGGGAGCAACAGCGGTCTCGGAAGCAAGATAACAAGAGAGGGGGAACACAAAAAAATAATTGAGTTTAGCCCCCAGGAATCCTAACAAATCCCAAGGGCGCGGCAAAGGGGGAGCGGGGGGGTGAACCGTGAACTTCCGGTAGTCATTCTATATGAATAAAAAAGAAAAGGGTGATCCTAAAGAACCAGATTTGGGAACTTCTGGATTATTAAATAATTAAGAAAACACAGAAAAACCAAGACGGCGGCATAGGTTAATGCCGGAGTTTGCTGCCTCGAACAACCACTTCAAAAATACAACTAAAAGACGGAACGGACATCATCCAGAACCACAGGAAGGCTGGCTGAGTGGAAGTTCTACAACTAGGAGGAAAGAGAATAGCATACCGAGACTCAGAGGAGGCGCAGTGCTGAAGTGAAATACTAAGGTGCGGAGTGCATGTGGAGAGGGCTGGCGGCTGAGGGTGCGGTTGTTGTTTTCAATTGGGAGGGAGTCTCAGACTCTGAGCTCCAGATCCTGGCGAGTCTCTAGGGACCCAGACTCAAACAGGATAAGCGGGACTGTCTGGCTTCGGTCGGAACTCGAAGGCAGCTTTCTCTCCGAGGTTTGCTGTGGTTGCTGGGACTCTGTGAGGCAGAGCCCCTAGGGACGGGACTGAGAGCAGCCATAACTGCTCGCTCTGCCCACCCTGTAGATCCCCGGGGACCCGCCCCACCCAAGCCCTGCACAGAGGCATTTGCCGGATAGCCTTAGGCAAACGCTAGATTAGCACCGCCCTAGAGATTCAGCACAGAAGTTCTTCCACTGCAGACACAGCTGATTCTCATAGCCAGTTAGCCTGGAGAACAAATCACCCCCAGTATTACCTACAACAATCAAGGCTTAACTACAACAAGACTGCGCACAAAGACCACAAGGGGGTGCACCAAGAAAGCATAAAAAAAATGCGGAGACAAAGAAACATGACAGAAATGGAGGATAAAGAGCTCAAAACCGCACTTTTAAGGTCTTTCAATAATTTTCTAGAAACTGCCGATAAGCTTAATGAGATCTACAAGAAATCTAATGAGACCCTCGATGTTGTGATAAAGAACCAACTAGAAATTAAGCATACACTGACTGAAATAAAGAATATTATACAGACAGCCAACAGCAGACCAGAGGAGTGCAGAATCAAGTCAAAGATTTGAAATGCGAAGAAGCAAAAAACACCCAACTTGAAAAGCAAAATGAAAAAAGAATCCGAAAATATGAAGATAGTGTAAGGAGCCTCTTGGACAGCTTCAAGCGTACCTACATCCGAATTATAGGGGTGCCAGAAGATGAGAGAGAGCAAGTTATTGAAAACCTATTTGAAGAAATAATGACAGAAAACTTCCCCTACCTGGTGAAAGAAATAGACTTACAAGTCCAGGAAGCGCAGAGAACCCCAAACAAAAGGAATCCAAAGAGGACCACACCAAGACACATCATAATTAAAATGCCAAGAGCAAAAGACAAAGAGAGAATCTTAAAAGCAGCAAGAGAAAGAAACTCAGTTACCTACAAGGGAGTACCCATACGACTGTCAGCTGATTTCTCAACAGAAACGTTGCAGGCCAGAAGGGAGTGGCAAGAAATATTCAAAGTGCTGAATACCAAGAACCTACAACCAAGATTACTTTATCCAGCAAAGCTATCATTCAGAATTGAAGGTCAGATAAAGAGCTTCACAGATAAGGAAAAGCTAAAGGAGTTCATCACCACCAAACCAGTATTAAATGAAATGCTGAAAGGTATCCTTTAAGAAGAGGAAGAAGAAGAAAAAGGTAAAGATACAAATTATGAACAACTAACATGCATCTATCAACAAGTGAATCTAAGAATCAAGTGAATAAATAATCTGATGTACAGAATGAACTGGTGATTATAATGAATCAGGGACATAGAAAGGGAATGGACTGACTATTCTTGGGGGGAAAGGGGTGTGGGAGCTGCGGGAAGAGACTGGACAAAAATCGTGCACCTATGGATGAGGACAGTGGGTGGGGAGTGAGGACGGAGGGTGGGGTGGGAACTGGGAGGAGGGGAGTTATGGGGGGAAAAAAGAGGAACAAATGTAATAATCTGAACAATAAAGATTTAATTAAAAAAAAAAGAAAACACTACCTATCATGCAAAAAGATATCTTTCCTCTGGTGGCAGTTTGGTCAGGAGCTGCCGGGTGTTGAGGGAAAGGTAAAAAAGAGGTTTTGAGGCAAAGGTGGCATGTGCAGGAGATGCCCTCTGTGGGTCGTTTTGGTCAGCAGGCTGTGGAGGGGGTGTGAAAATGAGACTGAAAGTCTATCACACTATGAAAAACAGCCTCTGTGCCTAAACTAATATTAAAGCTGGGTTAGTGGTAACACATGTTCACATCCTCCTCAGTTAAAATATAAGATAGTAGTACCTTTGTTTTCTTCCAATTCTGTACCATCCCGATGTCCTAAGAAAGTGCCTGAAAAAATAAAAAACAAACAATTTACCACAGCAAAAGACACTTTAAAAATATATAAATATATTTTATTGATTTTTTACAGAGAGGAAGGGAGAGGGATAGAGAGTTAGAAACATCAATGAGAGAGAAGCATCGATCAGCTGCCTCCTGCACACCCCCTACTGGGGATGTGCCCACAACCAAGGTACATGCCCTTAACTGGAATCAAACCTGGGACCCTTCAGTCCGCAGGCCGACGCTCTATTCACTGAGCCAAACTGGTCAGGGCAACACTTTTTTATTTGAGAAAAATGCACACTGTATCAATATACTATACATATATCATAAAAGTTATAATACTTTATTCTTATCTTCAATTCTGTAATATAAATTTTCTATTATAAAAATACATTTACCTTTTCTTTTAGGATGTCCAGCTCCTGAAAACAAACAAAAAACATCACTGTAGCAAAAAGATAATTTTCACTTGAATAAAATATACACAAAGCATTTTTATTTTAGACATTGTTTAACAATTTAAATTTATATTTACAAAAATATAAAAGTAGCCCTAGCTGGTTTGGCTCACTGAATAGAGCATTGGCCTGGGGACTGAAGAGTCCTGGGTTCGATTCCGGTCAAGGGCATGTATCTTGGTTGCAGGCACATCCCCAGTAGGGGGTGTGCAGGAGGCAGCTGATCAATGTTTCTCTCTCATCGATGTCTCTAACTCTCTATCCCTCTCCCTTCCTCTCTGTAAAAAATCAATAAAATATATTTTAAAAAAAACACATAAAAGTGGACTACAGTATGCCATCTTCCTTTGATTTTTAATACTGCATTACAAATGTTTCATCTTCCATTTAACACACCAATTTCACCACAGCAAGGAAATCATTTTAACTTGAGATTTAAAAAGAGATTTATGCTTGATCTTCCTTAGAGGGGGAAAAAATTAGACCCTTTACAGAAATAGAAGTAACAATGACAGTTGACTATATATTTTTTTACAGATTCAAGAAATTGATAAGAAGAGTAAGCATTATGTTGTAATCATTCCCTTGTAGGGGATTTAAAAAAAATTATTATATCGTGTTCTTTTACCTTAAACTTTAGAGTTTTGAATCAGGAGGAGAAGAAGGAAAGAGAGGGAATAGGGAAGAAGGGGGAAGAGGAAGAGAAGAAACAAAAAAAATTATTATATGGAAGGAGTGAACTCAAATAGCTTCAGAAAAAGATGAATACTGTATGATCTCATACCGTGAATCTAAAAAATCCAAACTCATTGCACAGAGATTCAACTTGTGGTTACCAGAGAAGGTGTAGGAGAGGGAGAACTGGGTGAAGATGATCAAAAGGTACAATTTAGTTATATCTATTCATAACTACAAAAACTTATATTACCTTTACAACCAATTTCATCATCTCCTGTAATGCAATCCACCTCACCATTGCACTTATGCTGTTTTGGAATACAAACACCCGATTTACAAAGGAAACTTCTACCGTGGCACCCTATGCAAACATAAATAGAAGAGTTTTGGTTTTCTTTTTTTATTCTTAAAATTGAATGAGATGGAATCTTGATTCAAACACATTAATTCTACAAAGACATTTTTAAACAGTTGGGAAAATGTATACTTTTTTAGTCAACAAAAAGTTCTTTTTTAGTTAGAAGGATGCATTTTGGGGGATTTAAAGGCTAAATTGATCTCTACCTTTACAGCACAGCTCATCACTTCGGTCTCCACAGTCATTGACACCATCACAGGCCTTATTCTGAGGAATGAGTTTCCCATTCACACACTGAAAGGAGTCATTTGTTGAAGAAACTGTAAAGTAAGAATTGTCTTTGTGAAATTTTTTTGTGGAGTTGTGGGTGACATGCTACTTACATTTTTGGAATAATGGGGACTTGAAGATAAAGTCAGGCATCAAATAAAAATAAATATAAAATGTATCAGTAGCATGAACATAGTCTATATTGTTAATAAGGAAAATAAATACCAAAACTGGCATATGAAGACCCTGCCGTTATCTCTGAAAACCAGTACTTCCTGTGTAGGTCTGTATTTGCTGAGATTGGGGCAAGGGTTCAGGAATCAGGAGCACTTGCTGATACTGGCGAACATTAGTCCTTGTCCTTTCTTTTCATGCTACTACATTCATCCTCACCTTCACCACAAGACTTACTTGGGTAGTGACATTTACATTTTGGTGGTACATTTTTAGCACCATTAAAGGCTTTGGCCTTTAACACCATATACTAGTGTACGACTCAAATATTCCAATGTCAGGATGAAGGAGAAAGAGTGGCCTGGACATTGAAACATGGATGTGGTCACAAATATTTTAAAGGAATGTGTATTGGCTGAACGTCTCAAAGGAGATCCTGAGGTTTCTTCTGATGTTTGATGGACTTGTGCTTGCTGTGTTAACCTTAATTCAGATGTTCAAGGAAGCAAAGTGGAGTCAAGCAACTCTGCTTCCCATATAGAAACTTGGACAGAATGAATATTTGAGTGGCAAAAAGGTACAACAAGGGAAGAACACCAATTTAGGTTCATTCCAAAACATGATTTTGCCTCAGTGACTGGCGACTGGGTATCCATCATTTGTTTGTTTCTTACAGGCTTGGTTTGAAATAAATAACCTTGAAGAAAGGAAAAACATCAGGCAAAACACTCTACCAACCTGCATTCTGTGTGTAACACACCACACCAGCTACACCCCGGTTACTGTTAGTTTTTCTCTTAGTAAAAGTACATTCAGTCAAGCTGGACTCGAATCCTTGACAATGCACCTGCAGACATTCAGTGGCACTAGTATGGAGATCTTCAGGAAAATGAAAGCTTCCTTGAATATCATGAGCTCCTCTGCAAATAGAATAAATGAAACATTAGGGTAAAGTAATGAATACTTTGCATTTATAACCTTACTGTAGCAGCGGTTCTCAACCTGTGGGTCGCGACCCCTTTGGCGGTCGAACGAACCATTCACAGGGGTCGCCTAAGACCATCCTGCATATCAGATATTTACATTACGATTCATAACAGTAGCAACATTACAGTTATGAAGTAGCAACGAAAATAATTTTATGGTTGGGTCACAACATGAGGAACTGTATTTAAAGGGCCAGAAGGCTGAGAACAACTGCTAGAGGAAAGGGAATAGAGTTTTCTCTACATATGAGAAATAGCTTGGACAAGATGCGTAAAAGCATCAGTATCTTCACCTATAAATGGGAATATAACTATCTCACCAAGTTTTGTAAAGATTAACTATAAAAATCCACTTAAACTGACTAGCCAGGTTTCTAAACATGGCAAGCACTCAGCAAAAGCTGGTTTCCTCTCCTGTTTCTTGTTAAGGAGGGTGGCTTCTTCTTCCTCACCCTTGATGTTCCTTCCAACTTGAATTGTGCCATTCTTGACCTCTCTCCATCTTTCAATTCCTCTGCACTCCAGGAAAGGGAATGGATTCATTTGATCAGGGAATTTTGTTGGAAATATAAATCAGGCAAGGTGAGCCCAGCTTTTCCATTTGGGGGGCAGGCCGGGTGGGCCTTTTTGCCTGCCCCATGCTGGAAGGCTTACCGTGTTGGCCCCATTTGTTGCCTAGGATTTGGGAGGTTAAATTGGTTTAATTTTAGCAGGTCCATTTTGCCTTTACACTAAGCTACACAATTAATCGTTAACAGTATTAAGGTGATATTTTGGCATCTATATGCCATTTCTTGGACTTCTCAATTTGTTCAAAACTTGTGTGGGCAGGAGGCTATATATCCCAGAGGTGATGATTTACAGTGAACTATTCCAGGACAGTCAACTGCTCTCTACTTCTCTTTAGAAGCAGATGAGAAAAATGGATATAAAAAAAAAAGTTGAGCAGCCTGGCTAGTGTGGTTCAGTGGTTGAGCATTGACCTATGAACCAGGAGGTCATAGCTCAAATGCCGCTCAGGGCACATGCCAGGGTTGTGCCCAGGTTGCGGGCTCGATACCTAGTACGGGGCATGCAGGAGGCAGCTGATCAATGATTCTCTCTCATTGTTGATGTTTCTATCTCTCTCTCCCTCTCCCTTCCTCTCTGAAATCAATAAAAATATATTTTAAAAAAAGATACTTCAGGCAAATACTAGCATAAACAAAACTAAAGCAGCAATGGCAATATAAATATCAGATAAATTAGCATGAAAGGCAAAACAAAGAGAAGAAGGCGGGTATTTTTAATTGTTTAAGATCCACAATGAGGTAACAGTAGTCATGAAACTGTGCCAAACAGCATCAAAATATGAGAACAAATGGGAGCTCTTTGGGGTAACCTGACAGGTGAATAATTTGAAAAAGCTTTCAACCTAAAACTATCTGAAAATATTAGATAAACTGTAATAAACGTCTACAATGAGCTCTCAAGGAAGTGAGGGAAATACCCACTGGCTCAAATCAGAGAAGTTTGACAGTGAGCTTATGCAAAATATGATAAGAACAAAATAGTGAGAGATCAAAGACTAAGTAGGTTGAATCACAGGTTGTGGGTCACAAACTGTTGAAAATCACAAATACCCTGTGACTCAATTTAATGATAAGAAACTCTCATTGAGGAATGATTAACAGATACAGTTGAGGAGGAAGAAAATGGAATCCAGACTTACAGAGTGAGATGCAAGAAGTCACAAAAACCAAGAAGTTGGTAAAATCAAGTCAATCTGAGTAAGCACTGACTGAACAACAATAATAATAATTGCTTATTCTATGATGATAGCAATTAACTTCAAGGACATATTAAAATAAGGTGGAACTAAATACTGGAAACTTGATAGGGTAATGCTATTCTTTTTATTATTCCCGAAGAAGGTGAGGCCTTGCTAAGTCAAGGATTCACAGTGTTAATGTAAAGATAGACACTGAAGGAATAGAAATAGAATGTATAATTTCCAAATCACATGGAGGAAAAAGGGGGAAGATTAAAAAAGCAACAACTTTATTAACCTAATAGATGTTAGTAAAAGAAGAAACAAGAGCACAGAAAAGGCAGGATAAATAATAAGCCCAAAATAGGATAAGAAAAATAAATTTAATAATGTAAATAATCACAACAGTGTAAATGGACTCTTCAGATAGTGATTGTCATGTTCTGTTAAAAAAATCTAGATATATGCTGTTTGTAAGGGACATACTTAAAATATAAAGACACAGAAAACTTGTAAGTGGGAAATGATTTGAAAAAGGCAGTTAACAAGCCTGCTTATTCTAATGAATAACATATCCTATATAATAAAAGCCTAATATGCAAATTGACCAAATGGCAGAAAGACCAGTGGAACAATTGGTTGCTATGATGCACACTGACTACCAGGGGGCAGATGCTCAACACGGGAGCTGCCCTCAGCCCACAGGACCCAGGCCAGCCAAGGCGGGTGCCAGAGGGGCCCCCAATCACCCCACCGGTCGCCCTGCAGAAGAAGGTGACCAGCGAGGGTGGTGGGGGGTGGGGCCGGCAAGCAGGTGGTGCCAGGCTGGCCAAGGTGGGTGCCAGCGGGGCCCCCCCATCACCTCACCAGGCACCCCACAGATGGGCCCTGATCTCCAGCCAGGCCTAGGGACCCTACTTTGCATGAATTTCGTGCACCAGGCCTCTAGTCTATTATATAGAACCCTGCACATGAAGTATTTAAAATATATTTAGCACAAATCAAGTCTCAACAAATATTTAAACAATTGTCATTAGATAGAGACATTCTCTGACTACAATATAATTAAATAGAAAATCAATAACAAAAAGCTAACTAAAAGCAAACTATTCATTAGGAAAGGAAAATAACTTCTAAATTATGCATGGGTCGGAGATTAAATCATATTGAAAATTAGAAAATATTTTGAACTCAACAATAAGTAAAATACAACTATGGAGGCCAATGGCATGCAGATGAAACACTAGTTAGGGCAAAATGTGTACCTTAAATGCCTATTTTAGAAAAAAGGAAACATTGAAAATTGATGAGTTAAATATTTAACTCAAGGAATCAGAAAAATTACATACAGAAAAGAGGATAGAGCCAAACATAATAGCAGCAAAAGTTAATGACATTGAAAATAAAGAAACATGGGACAATTTACAAATATAAAAATAAAAAAACATTAATCAAATAGACAAATCTATGCAAAGTTGATCAAGAAAAAAAAGGAAGAATGCATAAATAAATAATATTAAGTATGAAAAGTAGACACCAAATAGATGAGGAGAGACAGACAGTAATAAATGTTTGCAACTCTCCAAAACAGCAAAGAATTTCTATCCAGATACTTTAACAAACTTCCAGTTGCTCTGTGCTCAGCAGTGTTCTAAGAGCTAGTCCATTATGAGCACATTTAATCCGTCTAACAATGCTGGATTGAGGCAGGCAGTTCATATTCTCGGGTTGCATATGAGGAAGTTGTGTCAGGTAATCAAAAAACAAATAGTTGGAACAAGAAAATCAACTCTGAGAAAATCCCCTGACACAGGCACTCACTGTTGGAATCCAAGGTCGAAGCAGGCCACATTGGCCTGCGTTATGCTCCAGCTGTCATTACATATGAACATTTTCTCATCTTGGTCTACAAGTTTTACTTCAACAATTCCCTCTGAATCTCTATTGCCGTGCTTCAAGGAAATGTTAAATTGTCCTAAAATAAAACCAAAAGAATGTGCAACGTTTAGGCATTCACTTTTCTCCTCTGGATTAAAAGCCTTTAAAATAACAAAATACATAATTTCAAATTAACTTTAAACACCATGAAGATTTGACAAGGAATGGTAAGCAATTATTTTATGAGGGCTTCTTATGTGTCACTGGCTGTGCTACACAGTTCTTTAGAATATTACAAAATCCCCACATCAATCCTATGAAGATTAGGCCGATTTATCCCCATTTTTATACACGAGGAACCTAAGTTCCTCCATTTTTATACATGAAGTTAACTTATTTACTCAAGTAGTGAAGTCAGGAGTCTGAACCTACTATGTCAGCGATTTTCAACTGGTGTGCTGCAAGAATTTGTTAAACATGCAATATCTGACTATTTAGTCAGGGGCACTGACCTCTTTTCCCTTAGTCAAATAAAAAAAGTGACCACAGCCAACACAACGGCTGTCTGGTGTGAATGAGTCAAAAATATAGCTATTTTTTCTGTCAGATAGGCAAAAATTTTATTTTTTTGTGTGCCGCAGAATTTCATAATTAGTTCATGTGTGCCATGAGATGGAAAGAGTTGAAAAATCACTGTACTAAATTGAGCTCACGCCAGAGTCCATGCTCTTAAAAGTACACCAAACAAATAATGAAAATGTAAGCCAGGTTTGTGAACTCTCATATATTTAAGGTCTTTAATGGTTCAAGAGAACAAAAGTCTGACACTGACAAAATAATCTCTACTATTGCTTTCCTGATTTCCAAAAATAGTAGAGATGGGCTCAAATAATGAGCTTTATTCCTCCTTTTCCACAGTACTTCAGCACCTTAACTCAGCACCACAAAAATATCTAGGTGACTGCAAACTGGTGTATATCATGATGCCTTTAAAGAGAATGTTTTCTTGTGTGGCTGTAAGAAGGTGGTCTAGTGATATATATATATATATTTTGCATGTAGCTGTCCAGTTTTCCAAACACCATTTATTGAATAGACTATATTTAGTCCATTGTATGTTTTTGCCTCCTTTGTCAAATATGAATTGACTATAAAGGTGTGGATTTATTTCTGGGCTCTCTATTCTGTTCCATTGATCTATATGTCTGTTTTTATACCAGTACCATGCTGTTTTGATTACTATGGCCTTATAGTATAGTTTGATATCAGGTAGCGTGATTCTTCCAATTTATTCTTCTTTATCAAGATTGGTGTTGCTATTTAGGATCTTTTGTGGGTCCATATAAATTTTTGAAATATTTGTTCTAGTTCTGTGAAATACACCATTGGTATCTTGATAGGAATTGTGTTGAATCTGTAGATGGCTTTGGGTAGAATGGACATTTTAATGATGCTAATTCTTCCTACCCATGAACACATTTTGCGACAGCATGGATGGACCTAGAGAACATTATGCTAAGTGAAATAAGCCAGTCGGAAAAAGACAAGTACCATATGATTTCACGCATATGTGGAATTTAATGAACACACTGAACTACCAAGCGAAATAGAGACAGACTCACAGAGAGCAGGCAGACAGGAATTACTATGATTCACATCTCGCAGATGTGGAAGCTGGGGCCCAGAGACGTCACATAATTGGGGCTTGGAGGGGTTTGTAGTTAAATCTGACTGACAGTGAGATTCCTAATCTTAATTACTCCACTAATCTACATATTAGCATCCCAGCCTTCTTACCACATTAGGCACCTGGATGTAGACAAGCTCTCTGTTCTGAGGTGTCAAGTATGCGAGGTTGGAGTATGTCCTAGGTTGGGGCCAGGGGCTGGTGGGATGAATGCTGGAAGAAATGACGGGCTGGAGGTCCAGAGGGGGGCTCCATATCAGGACCAATCTCATGTAAAGACTTTTTCACTGGGTTCTGAACCAAGTCAATGACCTTTTAGGTGGGGACAATTCTGAAGGGCTGGGCAACAAAACATTGCAGGAGCATTAAGGGGAAGACTGGCCTCGAGTCCTCCGGCTATGGACCCAAGTTCTGGCTACATTCTGATTTCTTTAGTTATCACCCCAATTGTTATTGAGACTAGAGAGAATTTTGAATTGTCATCATAACATTTTGTAGGAAAAGTATTTTCTGATAGAAAGTATGGTAGACAATTTCTTTCTTTCTTTTTTTTAAACATATTTTATTGATTTTTTACAGAGAGGAAGGGAGAGGGATAGAGAATTAGAAACATCGATGAGAGAGAAACATCGATCAGCTGCCCCCTGCACACCTCCTACTGGGAATGTGCCTGCAACCAAGGTACATGCCCTTGACCTTCAGTCCGCAGGCTGACGCTCTATCCACTGAGCCAAACCGGTTAGGGCAGCAATTTCTTTCTTATAGAATAAACTAGGCTTTTCCTGCCCAGGCTGGTGTTGCTCAGTGATTAGAGTATGGGCCCGTGCACCAAAGAGTCTCAGGTTTGATTCAGGGTCAAGGGCACATAGCCTGGGTTGGAGGGATCCCCAGTCCCTCTAAGGCAGAGTGCGGGAGGCAACCAATCGATGTGTCTCTCTTACATCCGATGTTTCTCTCTCTGTCTCTCCCTTTCGCTTTCTCTAAAAATCAATGGGAAAAATATCCTTGGGTGAGAATTAACAACAACAACAAAACTAGGCTTTTCCTACCTGTTTCTGTACATGCTCCACTGTTTAAAAACTTTGCCTCTGGATAAAGACATTCGTAACTCTTTTGCTGGCAGTAAGTCTGGAAGCTTCTCCCATTGGTTGAACACACTTTGGTGCCATTCTTTGGGCACTGGTAAGGGAGTTTACAGATGCATTTCCCATTGATGCACCTCTGCCATGGATGGCAGAAGACTTTATGGCAGAAGAGATGTGTGTATTTTTCAATTAAGCACTGTCTGTCCACCAGATCCTCCTGAGATGTGTCGGATGCCAAGCTTACCTATAAAACACAAATTAAACATTGACTTAGAAACAAACCAAAGTCTTCTTTTTTGAAGATGAATAAGTGAAGAAAAGGAACAAAACAGACTCACTTACCCCATACTACAAGGGGGATGTGGTCTGGCTGTTTTTAGAATTAGAGAAGCCCAGCTTCTAGTGCAGCTTGGGCACTTACAGGTGCCCTCATGAATGTGAGTTTCCTCATCTATAAAATGGGGATGAGCTCTTCTATTTTGCAAGGTTATTACAAAGATTAGAAATATGCATATAATGCTTGACAGGTAGTAAGCATGAAATCAATGGGAGCTATTATTATCCTAAAGCCAGCATAACATTCTGCCTTTGAAGAAATCAACAAATCTCATCAGTCATGTTAAGGAGGAACAAATTTGATGCTAAATACAGTGTTACTAGTGGCCTGGTGCACGGATTTGTGCTCATTGAAAGGAAATTCATTAGAAGAAATATTTTAATATCACTATTAGCCCTTTCTCTATAATAGAAGTATCAACCAAATTAATGATCAACAATGACACACATGCAATTGGTACCAGCAAGAGCTTTATATGTATCATGTATGCACAAGTCAACTTAGCCTTTTAAATGTATAGAATAAGCTTGCTTAGTTAGACCTGCTTTCTGGTTTGGCTAAACTTCTTCCAGCCCAGTGAAGCACCCCAACTTCTCTTTCAGGTAATTGTCAGCAATACAGCAGTAAATATCAACATGAAGTAGATTATTATTGTAGATCACGCAGGGAGAACAAAGGGTAAAATATTTAACTGCAGCAGAGTTTGACTATATTCTGTGCAGTGAGAAAACCTGAAGTCATTCTCAAGTTCCACCATTTCTTACTTCTTGTCAGTCGGGTCAAGTTTCCAAACTTTCTAAATCTCCGTTTTCCAGCTAATGAAAAGAAAATAGGATTCTATTGAGTCTCCTATCTACCTACTCCAGGACTTCCGTGAGGATCAAATGAGATGAGGCACGGGAAAATGCTTCACAGACATTTGGTTAAAGTGTGAAACGTTTGCACCTGGCTATAAAGTAAGTTATGTTCCTGGGCTAAAGAAACTACAAGGAGGCTAGTCGCTAGAGAGAGGAACCCAGGTGTTGCTATGTGATGTCATTGCCTGGCGCCCACAGCCATCGTTTCTGGGCTAGGCTGGGCTGTGGGCCACATTTTGTGCCATGGGGTCTCAGCAGCGTTGACTGCGATTTGGTGGGCTGTCGCTCTGGGATGGTGATGGGGCCTGTGTCCTACATTGCTTTGTCGGCACCAGATCTGCAGTGCTGTTTCTTGTAAATGGCCAGTGCGTGTCACAACAGCTCCTCATTGAGTGTCTGCCCCCTGGTGGTCAGTACATGTCATAGTGACCGGTTGGACAGTCAGAGGGGCACTTAGCATATTAGCTTTTTATATATATAGATGGGAATGAATTGATGAGTGAAATTGATTGTTTCTATTAATAAATTCAAACCTACCTATTAAACTCCTACTGTGTGCAAAATCCTTCTCAGATGAACATGGCGTGGATTCTGTCTTCTAAGTGGAAGAGAGTCTTTCAAGGGGGGTTTTAAAAGGCCTCATGGAGGTGGGTGCAGGTGAGCAAGGGGAGGAAGAACAGGTGCTAGCAGAGGGCTGGCGCCAGCAAAGCCCAGGAGGGATGGTGCAGGCTGTATTTAGGGAATTGTGAGCAGTCCCAACTGATGGGCATGCAGTGGTGTGTGTGTGTATGTGCGCTTCAAATGGGTGGTCATTAGGAAATTGGGGAGGAAGAGGCAGCAGGAGTGAGAGTGAGAAAAGTTTGGAAAGACACTTGAGCAAGCAAAAGCAATGGGATTGGACAACTTATTGCATGTAGTGGTGGAGAATGGTTCTAGGTTTTGAGGTTGAGTGATAGTAAGGATGTATAATGACATTAATCAAAATAGATATTAAGTTAGATTAGAGCACTATGAATTTTTAAAAAAATAAAGGTTCATTTATTCTTTTAAAAAATTTGTTCTTATTGCTTTTTTTGAGAGAGAGAGAGAGAGAGAGAGAGAGAGAAAAGTAGAGAGAGAGAAACATTGATCAACTGCCTTCTGCACATCCCCTACTGAGGAGCAATGCAGGCATGTGCCATGACCAAGAATCGAATCTACTGAGCAGCACCGGTTGGGCAGTACTATGAATTTGGTTTGAGACCTGTTGAGTCTGAGGTGCCTGAAGGACATGTATCTGGAGATATTATGTAGGAAGAGATAATGTGTGTCTGAAGCTTAGAAGACGGATTATTAGCTCATTTATCAATTAATTCAATAAATGAGTTTGTAAGCATCACCCTGTGCCTCAGGCCAGGAGAATAAATGTGCTGGTCCTACCAGCACACTAACCTGGCCGAGGAAGCTCTGATCCATGTGGGCCAGCTGCCTTTAGGACAGTGTTCCAGGCCCCTGGCTGACCAGGAGACTTGGCAACATTTCCTGGAAGACCTGATGTCTGGGTTGAGTTCTGAGGGTGCTGAGGAGGAGGCTGCTGGCAGAGGGGTGGTGGGTAGGCACTCCAGGCAGGACTGGGAGAAAGAACAGTGCGCTTGAGGCTGGAGAGTAGAGTGAGAGGTGGTGGGGAGATAAGAGCAGGTCCTGAGGCAGTCACCGAGGGGCTTTAAGCTGGGAAGCAAATTTGCATTTGAGGAAAATCTTTCCGGAGATGGATCAGAGAGGGAAAAAGCCAATTAGACCTGCAGGAATCCAGAGAAATATGATGAGGGCTGGGAACAGGCCAATTGGGCCAAAAGTCAGTTGTGGAAAGCCAGTGTTCTTTCTATGCCCTAGTCACCCCCTCTAGAGATGGGTGCTCTGTCCTCTAGTCTCCCCAGCCCCCAGCAACTCGAACCCCCTCTCCTCTCAGTGCCCTCCAGCTGTGGTCACAGCAAGCTGCTGCAGAAACAAAGCAAACCATCTTTAAGTGTTATTATGAAGACAAATAAAAACCAGTCAATTAAAACCATGCAAAATTTTGTAAAAGTCGTGCAAGTCATTTTATCTAATGTGCTTTTCAATAAACTTTATTAAATAGCCATAGAAACAAGAAAATTGGACAAATAGGTCATTTAATACACTGTCTTTTGAAACACTAACCTTGAATGAAATCTACCTGTTACACACTTTTCATGGGTCCAGGTACCACTTAGTAGAGTTGAAATTTTATGGTTACTTATCTCCTACAGCAGAGACTGTCACTCTTATAGGTATCACCCTTTTATTGAAGCAGTGGTATTTTAGTTGGGTGCAAAAAGAAATCAACTTGATTTCCCCTTTATCCCTTTAGATCTTTCTGAGGTCTCATTTTTCCTTGATGTTTTGCATAGAAACTTGGACAAGTGCCATAACTTTTCAGTCACCCTTAGATTAGAGCAAAAACAAAAAGTTAAAAGATTCTTAGTCCCAGGAACAATAATATAACAACAATTACAATGCCCAGCTCCGTGTAACCATTGAAACTCTAACCTTCATCTCTGTTGAAAGCTTCTCCCTTTCTCCTCACTGAGATTCATGTTAGGGGCTGATGGGCCTGATATTCACGGAGGGAGTGGTGAAAAAACACACAAAGACAGAACATGGAGGGAAACTTACATTTAAGGTGCTGAGGATGTGGGGAAAGCCAAAGAGACTTTGCTTCCCTTGCTCAGTGTGTCTAATGTTGCAGAGAGCTTCTGAGGATGAAGACTGAGAAAAGGCCGCTGAATTTAATGAGCAAAGGTCACCAGGATCCATCAAGGCAATAGTTTTGGTTGAGTGGTAGAGGCAGAACAGAAACCAAACCTTGGTGAGTTGAGGCCAGAATGGGAAGTGAAGAAATGGAAGCAGAGTACAACCCTGCTTCAGACATGGGAGACTGAACACAGGCTTTAAAAAACAAATCTCTGCAAGTTCCAATAAAATGAGAATAAAATATTTTTTTAAGAAGACATAACCAATCATTCTAAAGAAAATGGGAGCCGAAACCGGTTTGGCTCAGTGGATAGAGCGTTGGCCTTCGGACTGAAAGGTCCCAGGTTCGATTCCGGTCAGGGGCATGTACCTGGGTTGCGGGCACATCCCCAGTAGGAGATGTGCAGGAGGCAGCTGATCGATGTTTCTCTCTCATCGATGTTTCTAGCTCTCTATCTCTCTCCCTTCCTCTCTGTAAAATATCAATAAAATATATTTTTTAAAAAAGAAAAGAAAATGGGAGAGTACTGCAGACTTCAGATGTTATCAAAATGTTGGAAGCTAGAAAGCAGATAGGTTGGTTGTAAGGGATTTAGCAGACCTGAGAAACTGAAACCCAAGCATAATAAGGGAAGGCCAAAAGAAGAAAGCAAATTCATCCCAGAAAAGCTTAGAAATAAGCTTTAATTCTAAAGGGTCTGGGTCAGTCACACGTGTCTATGAGTCCTCAATGTCCAGAGAAATAGGCTGGTGATATTTGAAGAAGTTATTAAAGGGATTCGTAAAAGCATTTGTACACTTTGCCTAAAGACAGAAATAAACTATGCCTCATGCATTTATGTATACTATCTTTCCAAAGTATGTAGATCAAGAATGTCAAACTCGAGGCCCACAGACCGCATGCGGCCTACAATGAATATTTCTGTGGCCCAGTCAATATAATGGTATGTAAGAAACGTTTTAATAAAAAATTTTAAGCTTAATTTTCACAATAGACTGTTACACATAATGATTAATAACGAACTACAACGTTTGCTAATGACTGATTACTATAATCGTGTTGCATTCATTTTTCTTAGGCGTCTTACGCACAGGTGCACCATTTCACTCCACTAATACTCGCAGCAAGTATTTTAGCAGCTAATTGCCACATCATTAGTCTTGTACTGACTTGTTTGGTGTGTACAACAGGAAATATTTCACTTTTGGAGAATAAAAAAATAGGTTTCTTTGCATTATGCTTATTAATTTGTGCAGTTATTGAGTGTCTGGTAAGTTACTGTTCAAGAAAAAATATTAATTTTTATTAAAATGTTCTATTATGTTAACAATTACTCATTTATTTCAGCCCTTGGTATTCAGCATGTCTCTACCGAAATAAACCTACTTTTCTATGATAATTGAAGCTTTTGTTTTTTTGCGGCCCACATAAACTTAAATCTTGTTTAATTGGCCCGTGTTAGCCTTTGAGTTTGACATGCTTGATGTAGATGCTATTAAGATTAGTAAGTAGCAGAATTATTTAAATCATCAGTGATTTAACTGTGTTACTTCCATCCCACAATAACAGACACTAAAATAACAACTACTATTATGTGTGTAGTTGATGGTATAAGATGGGGTGGTCGATCTAAGTGTTTTTTTAATGTTTATATTTGTTGTAAACATTAATACTGTTTACAAAATCTTATTTTACTCCACTTCCAGGCAAATGAGAAGATTACATGTTCTTCTTGAGTGTGGTGACTCGCTTTGGCTAATAAGATATAAGCTGAAGTAACCTGTATTGGTTTCAGGTTGAATCATTTAATTGCCAGTGCTCAATGACCCAGCTTTCTCTTGCCCGGCCGAGAATAGAATACTATGTGTTGCAGAGATATCATAGATTCAAAGCAGCCTAGAATGCTGGGCCAACAAATGGAAGATACTTTCCCGGGAGAGTCACTCAGACTATAGTAGACTTTGTCAGAGCAAAAATTAACTTTTGTTGTTGTTAAGCCACTGAGATTTGGGATTGGTTTTTATGCTGCATACCCTAGATAATACTGACTGATAGAGACTAGATATCTAGATACAATCTCCATAATCCCAAACCTTGAGAACCACTTGTCTAGGAAGCATGGAACCTAAATCATCCTGTGGGTGAGCTGATTGAGGCATGCCATAGAAGTTTTTCCCCCATTTTTCTTCAGTCTGGAGTTACAGACTGAAAAAGACTACCAAGTATATGGATCAGGTATTCCCAATTGACCATCTCTGTGACAATGTGGTGCATTTTCTTACAAATGCAGATTCTTTGACCCAAACAATAGACCCCTGAATCAGAATCTCTGGGAGAAGACTCTGGAATCTGTACTTTAAAACAAACTCCAAAGGCTGAAAACCATTCCTCTAGACCAGTGGTTCTCAACCTGTGGGTCGCGACCCCTTTGGGGGTCAAACGACTCTTTCACAGGGGTCACCTAAGACCATCGGAAAACACATATATAATTACATATTGTTTTTGTGATTAATCACTATGCTTTAATTACGTTGAATTTGTAACAATGAAATTGGGGGTCACCACAACATGAGGAACTGTATTAAAGGGTCGCAGCATTAGGAAGGTTGAGAACCACTGCTCTAGACCAATAATTGTCAAAGTGGCTTATATATACCCTAGAGTGTAAAGATAATCCAGTGGTTAAAATAACAGAAATTATATTAATTTATATGTCTTACTGAAAAAGTAGGAAGAAAATAATCTTTACATATATTTAAATATGGGTTGGGACTTGTCCCTGCATTCATAACATATTCATTCAATAGTTATAGAGAGCTTACTATGTGCAAGGCATTGTTCTGTATTCTGGGGCTACACGTATGAACAGCACCAGGTCAAAGAGCTTGCATTTCTAGTAGGAAATGCAGATAAAAATGAATAAAGAATAAATACAGAGTATGACATACGGTGACAAGTGCTATGTAGGGTGAGAAAGATGATGGAGAGAGAGGGGAGGATTGCTATTTCATATAGGGTTGCCAGGGAAGACTTTGGGAAGAAGTTCACCTTAGAGCAGAAACCTGAAGGTGAGTGAGCAAGCCATGCAGATGTCTAGAGATGAAGTGTCATGGTCGGAGGAAACAGCTGGGGGGAAGCTGTGTGGTGGGAGCACATGTGCAGTGTGGTGCCTTGTTGGTCTGGAGGACAGTGTGGCTGGAGGAGAGTAAGTGGCTGGAGGGAGAGCAGGAGGAGGAGGTCAGAGTACGGAGGGGCAGGCAATTGATCATGTGGAACTTTGTGGGCTACTGTAAAGACTTTGGCTTATTCTGTGCATGAAATGCAAAGCCATTGGAGGGTGTGAGCCCTCTGACATTTAGAGGTGGGGCAGATGTTGAAGAGTTAGTAGAGGAGATGGGAAGATGTGGCCAGTGCAGTAACAGACGAATAAACAGAGAAAGGTGGCACAGAGGCAAGGAGAAGGAGGGAGCCATCAGCGGCTGTGTCTAAGGCATCTTCAGTAAGATGGTGGCCTTGACAAATGTAATTCTGGTGCAATGGTGGGAACTCAAGCCTGACTGGGTTCCAGAAAGAATGGGAAAAGAGAAATTGAGCACAGGATATTTTTGAGAGTGTTGTGTAAAATGGGGTGATAATTGGAGGGGGCTATGAGGGTAAGAGAAGGTTATTTAAAAAACAAACTCCTCACCTGATATGTTTATTAATATGTAGAGAGAGAAAGGGAGAGAGAGAAGGAGGGAAAAGAGAGAGACAGAGAGAGAGCAAGCGAGCAAGAGAGAGAGAAACATTGATGTGAAAGAGAAACATTGATCAGTTGCCTCCTGTACACCCCCTGACTGGGGATTGAACCTGCAACCTTTTGGTGAACTGGACGACGCTCCAACCAACTAAGGCACCCAGCCAAGGCAAGAGGGTTTTTGTTTTAAGACAGAGGTTCATATACATGAGCTTGATAAAGGAACATTATGGACTATTTGATCTAGTTTTAGTTAACATTATCTTTAACATGATGTTAACAAATGGACAATGGCTTAGATGTTCTTATAGAGAAATGAATGCTGGATTGAAAATAAAGACAAAATGCAGCACCAGTGAATAAGAAAATGACAGTCTACACTTCTAAGCACAGCAGAAGCTGCTCAGCAGCCACATTATGGGGTTAAAAAGAAATGAAAAACTGTTCAGATATAACAGAAAGCCAACCTGCCACCTAATCAGACTATTTGAAATATAGATTTACATCTACTATCATTCATGATGAATCTTTCTCTGTGTGCTTAATTGTATATGTTGCTCTTTGTGAGGTATCTTTTCCAGCTAGTATGCAATATGCCATTAAGAGCAAATGAAAAATTATAGAACTAATGAGGTGTGTATAGTGATGTTACTCCATTAAAGATTAATGGTGAAAATTATTAAATACTAGAGGCCCAGTGCACAAAAATTTGTGCACTCAGGTGGGTCCCTCAGCCTGGCCTGTGCCCTCTTGCAGTCTGGAGCCCCTCAGAGGCCCCTTCCCCTGGCTGCTGGCACCAGTTTTCCTCCAGCACCCGTAACCCAGGCCTTCACTCTTCACTGGGAGGGGCTTAGCTCTTTACTCACTGCGCACGTGGGCCCCGGGGCGTGGCAGAGGCCAGCGTGGCGGGCTTCCCTCTTTGTTCTTTGCTCGCCACGCTGGCCTTCGCTCGCTGCTCCTGCCCGAGGCCAGTTGGCTTCGCTCTGTTGCTTGGCGCCTACGTATGCAAATTAACTGCCATCTTTGTTGGTGGTTAACCACCATCTTTCTTGGCAGTTAATTTGCATATCGCCCTGATTAGCCAATGGGAAGCATAGCGAAGGTATGGCCAATTACCCTTTTTGTCTTTTATTAGATAGAATTATTTATGTGTTCAAAATTTGGTTTGTCTTTAAGGTGCATTTGTTTGTACAGCAGTGTTTTATTATTTAAAAGTAAATATATTCACATATACTGGTAGCACATATTAAAATTTTTAGCAATTACTACTATAGCCTAGTCATCTATAAAACATGATTTAACTTCTTTAACAGAGGCAGCTTTTTGGTGTATATGGACTTATTTTTTTGGGGGGGGAGGGTCCTTTCCTTGGTATTTGTAATGATGTAACAATTATTATGATATAAATTTTATTTATTTTTCTAGAAAGGACTACAATAAAACCATTTTTCATAGATGGTTGGCCATTGGAAAGCAAATAAGAAACAGTCTCCTAGTCAACCCCAGCATGCTTTACCTGTGGTTTCTTCCTCAGATTCAATCTTTTTGGGTTTTGGACTTCATCCTATAAACAAAAGAAAAGAATGCTCACCCATGCCCAAAGCGAGGAAAAGTCCACCCTTTCCCATCCTCCTGCTTTTTATGAAAAAGTAGAAAGTCCCCTCTGCGCTAACTAGCTGTGACTTCACCTTTCTGATTCTGTTTCCTCTTCTATAAAATGTGGAAAATAAAAATGAACATTTCAGATCCTATACAAATGCTACAATGATGTGATTGTGGGAGATTGGATATGGCCCCAATTGAAAAAGTAGGAAAAAATAATCTTTACTAATATTTAAATATGGGTTGGGACCTGTGCCTGCATTTATAATAATTCGTTCAATATTTATAGAGAGCCTACTGTGTGCAAGGCACTGTTCTAGCTTTTTGGGATACAACTATGAATATCACCAAGTCAAAGAGCTTACATTTCTAGTAGGAAAAGAAGATCAAAATGATTAAGAAATAAATACATAGTATGACATATAGTGACAAATGCTATGTAGGGTGAGAAAGAGATGGTGGAGAGAGAGGGAAGGATTGCTATTTCATATAGGGTTGTCAGGAAAGACTTTGGGAAGAAGTTTACCTTAGAGCAGAAACCTGAAGGTGAGTGAGCAAGCCATGCAGATATCTAGAGATGAAGTGTCATGGTCGGAGGGAACAGCTGGGGGGAAGCTGTGTGGTGGGAGCACATGTGCAGTGTGGTGCCCTCTTGGTCTGAAGGACAGTGTGGCTGGAGGGAGAGCAGGAGGAGGAGGTCAGAGTACGGAGGGGCAGGCAATTGATCATGTGGAACTTTGTGGGCTACTGTAAAGACTTTGGCTTATTCTGTGCATGAAACGCAAAGCCATTGGAGGGTGTGAGCCCTCTGACATTTAGAGGTGGGGCAGATGTTGAAGAGTTAGTAGAGGAGATGGGAAGATGTGGACAGTGCAGTAACAGACGAATAAACAGAGAAAGGTGGCACAGAGGCAAGGAGAAGGAGGGAGCAATCAGAAGCTGTGTCTAAGACATCTCCAGTAAGATGGTGACCTTGACAAATATAAATCTGGTGCAATGGTGGGAACTCAAGCCTGACTGGGTTCCAGAAAGAATGGGAAAAGAGAAATTGAGCACAGGATATTTTTGAGAGTGTTGTGTAAAATGGGGTGATAATTGGAGGGGGCTATGAGGTTAAAAGAGGGCTTTTTTAAGTCCTCACCTGATTTGTTTATTAATATTTAGAGAAAGGAGGGGGGAGAGTTAGTGGAAAGAGAAAAAGAGAGGGGAGACAGAGAGAGAGAAAGAAAGAGAGAGAGAGAGAGAGAGAGAGAGATTGATGTGAAATACAAACATTGATTGGTTGCCTCCTGTACACCCCCTGACTGGGGATTGAACCCACAACATTTTGGTGAACTGGACGATGCTCCAACCAATTAAGGCACCCAGCCAAGGCAAGAGGATTTTTGTTTTAAGACAGAGGTTCACATACATGAGCTTGATAAAGGAACATTATGGACTATATGATCTAGTTTTAGATAACATGATCTTTAACATGATCTTCACAAATGGACAGTAGCTTAGACATTCTTATAGAGAAATGAATGCTGGATTGAAAATAAAGACAAAATGCAGCACCAGTGAATAAGAAAACGACAGTCTACACTTCTAAGTACAGTAGAAGCTGCTCAGCAGCCACATTATGGGGTTAAAAAAAATGAAAACTGTTCAGATATAACAGAAAGCCAACCTGCCCCCTAATCAGACTATTTGAAATATAGATTTACATCTACTATCATTAATGATGAATCTCTCTCTATGTGCTTAATTGTGTATGTTGCTCTTTGTGAGGTATCTTTTCCAGCTAATATGCAATATGCCATTAACATCAAATGAAAAATATCAAAACTAATGAAATGTATTTAGTGATATTATTCTATTAAAGAGTAATGGTGAAAATTATTAAAATGTTATTTATGTGTTCAAAATTTGGTTTGTCTTTAAGGTGCATTTATTTGTACAGCAATGTTTTATTATTTAAAAGTAAATATATTCACATATACTGGTAGCACATATTAAAATTGTTAGCAATTACTACTATAGCCTAGTCATCTATAAAACATGATTTAACTTCTTTAGCAGAGGCTGCTCTTTTGTATATATGGATTATTGTATTATTTTTTGAGGGGGGGGTCCTTTCCTTGGTATTTGTAATGATGTAACAATTATTTTGATGTAAATTTTATTTTTTTTCTAGAAAGGACTACAGTAAAACCATTTTAGATAGATGGTTGGCCATTTGGAAAGCAAATAAGAAACAGTCTCCTAGTCAACCCCAGCATGCTTTACCTGTGGTTTCTTCCTCAGATTCAATTTTTTTTGGTTTTGGTCTTCATCCTATAAACAAAGGAAAAGAATGCTCACCCATGCCCAAAGCGAGGAAAAGTCCACCCTTTCCCATCCTACTGCTTTTTATGAAAAAGTAGAAAGCCCCCTTCTGTGGCTAACTAGCTGTGACTTCACCTTCCTGATTCTGTTTCCTCTTCTATAAAATGTGGAAATTAAAAATAATATCCTCACAGAGTTGTTGTGAGGATCCAATGAAAATCCATGGGAGACCACAAATGAACATTTAAGATCCTATACAAATGGTATAACGATGTGATTGTGGGAGATTGCATATTACCCCAATTCGTCTATTGAAAAAGTAGGAAGAAAATAATCTTTACATATATTTAAATATGGGTTGGGACTTGTCCCTGCACTCATAACATGTTCATTCAACAGTTATAGAGAGTCTACTATGTGCAAGGCACTGTCCTAGCTCCTTGGGCTATAACTGTGAACAGCGCCAAGTCAAAGAGCTTACATTTTTAGTAGGGAAAGCAGATAAAAATGAATAAGGAATAAATACATAATATGGCATATGGTGACAAATGCTATGTATGGCGAGAAAGATAGAGATGATGGAGAGAGAGGATGGGAGAATTGCTATTTCATATAGGGTTGCCAGGGAAGACTTTGGGGAGAAGTTTACCTTAGAGCAGAAACCTGAAGGTGAGTGAGCAAGCCATGCAGATGTCTAGAGATGAAGTGTCATGGTCGGAGGAAACAGCTGGGGGGAAGCTGTGTGGTGGGAGCACATGTGCAGTGTGGTGCCTTGTTGGTCTGGAGGACAGTGTGACTGGAGGAGAATAAGTGGCTGGAGGGAGAGCAGGAGGAGGAGGTCAGAGTACGGAGGGGCAGGCAGTTGATCATTGGAACTTTGTGGGCTACTGTAAAGACTTTGGCTTATTCTGTGCATGAAATGCAAAGCCATTGGAGGGTGTGAGCCCTCTGACATTTAGAGGTGGGGCAGATGTTGAAGAGTTAGTAGAGGAGATGGGAAGATGTGGCCAGTGCAGTAACAGACGAATAACAGAGAAAGGTGGCACAGAGGCAAGGAGGAGGGAGCGATCAGCAGCTGTGTCTAAGGCATCTCCAGTAAGATGGTGACCTTGACAAATGTAATTCTGGTGCAATGGTGGGAACTCAAGCCTGACTGGGTTCCAGAAAGAATGGGAAAAGAGAAATTGAGCACAGGATATTTTTGAGAGTGTTGTGTAAAATGGGGTGATAATTGGAGGGGGGCTATGAGGTTGGTCAAGAGAGGGTTTTTTTAAATCCTTACCTGATATTTTTATTAATATTTAGAGAGAGAGAAAGGGGAGATAGAGGGAGAGAAAAAGAGAGAGAGAGAAACATTGATGTGAAAGAGAAACATTGATCAGTTGCCTCCTGTACACCCTTTAACTGGGGATTGAACCTGCAACCTTTTGGTGAACTGGACGACGCTCCAACCAACTAAGGCACCCAGCCAAGGCAAGAGGGTTTTTGTTTTAAGACAGAGGTTCACATACATGAGCTTGATAAAAGGAACATAATGGACTATATGATCTAGTTTTAGTTAACATGATCTTTAACATGATCTTCACAAATGGACAGTGGCTTAGACATTCTTATAGAGAAATGAATGCTGGATTGAAAATAAAGACAAAATGCAGCACCAGTGAATAAGAAAACGACAGTCTACAACACTTCTAAGCACAGCAGAAGCTGCCCAGCAGCCACATTATGGGGTTAAAAGAAATGAAAAACTGTTCAGATATAACAGAAAGCCAGCCTGCCCCCTAATCAAATTATTTGAAATATAGATTTACATCTACTATCATTCATGATGAATCTCTCTCTATGTGCTTAATTGTATATGTTGTTCTTTGTGAGGTATCTTTTCCAGCTAATATGCAATATGTCATTAAAATCAAATGAAAAATATCAAAACTAATGAAATGTTTTTAGTGACATTATTTCATTAAAGATTAATGGTGAAAATTATTAAAATGTTATTTATGTGTTCAAAATTTGGTTTGTCTTTAAGGTGTATTTATTTGCACAGCAGTGTTTTATTATTTAAAAGTAAATATATTCACACCAGTGGCTCAGTGCATGAAATTCATGCACATTAAAAGGGAATTAATTAGAGGAAATATTTAAATATTGCTATTTGCTCTTTCTGTATAATAGAAGTGTCAGAGATGAAAGAAAACTAGTAAAATGTATATGAAAATCTTCCCCATCAGAGTCTTGGATGCGCCATGTCACCTAGAGTCAAGTCTCTGCCCACTACCTGCATATGCTTCAAAAACGCAGGAGATCCAGAACCGGCCGGCCCCACCCCCATCAAGCCCCTCTGGGCAGGGGGCACAGCCTCTGGTTCCCCGGCCTGACACCAGTTGGGGGGGTGCAGTCTCAGGTCCCCCGTCAAGCCCCGTTGGGCAGAGGGCACAGCCTCAGGTCCCCTGGCCCGGTGCGGGGGTAGGGGGTGCAGCCTGAGGTCCCCCGTCAAGCCCTGCTGGGCAAGGGGCACAGCCTGAGGTCCCCCAGCCCAGTGCAGGTGAGGGGGGTGCAGCCTGAGGTCCCCCAGCCTGAGATCTCCCAGCCCAGAGCTGGGTCAGGTAGTGTGGCCTTAGGTGTCCTGGCCCAGTGCTGGAGCAGGGACTTGGCCTGAGGTCCCCTTTCAAGTCCCGCTGGACGAGAGGTGCAGTCTGAGGTCTCCATCAAGCCCTGTGGGGTGGGGGGGCGTGGCCTGAGGTCCCTCGCCCCATCCAGGCGCCATGCAGCCTCAGGTTCCTGCTATTTGGTCATGACGTTATGGTGTCCTGGCTAATTTGCATATTCCTCTATTATATAGATAGATATACTGGTAGCACATATTAAAATTTTTAGCAATTACTACTCTAGCCTAGTCATCTATAAAACGTGATCTAACTTCTTTAGCTGAGACTGCTCTTTTGTGCATATGGACTTATTGGGCGGGCGGGGGAGTCCTTTCCTTGGTATGTGTAATGATGTAACAATTATTTTGATGTAATTTTTTTTTTTAGAAAGGACTACAATGAAATCATTTTTCATAGATTGTTGGCCATTGGAAAGCAAATAAGAAACAGTCTCCTAGTCAACCCCAGCATGCTTTACCTGTGGTTTCTTCCTCTCATTCAGTTTTTTTTGGTTTTGGTCTTCACCCTATAAACAAAAGAAAAGAATGCTCACCCATGCCCAAAGCGAGGAAAAGTCCACCCTTTCCCATCCTCCTGCTTTTTATGAAAAAGTAGAAAGCCCCCTTCTGTGGCTAACTAGCTGTGACTTCACTTTTCTGATTCTGTTTCCTCTTCTATAAAATGTGGAAATTAAAAATAATATCCTCACAGAGTTGTTGTGAGGCTCCAATGAAAATCCATGGGAGAGCACAAATGAACATTTAAGATCCTATACAAATGCTATAACAATGTGCTTGTGGGAGATTGCATATGGCCCCAATTCTTCTATCCTCCCTTCATCTCTGTCCTAACCTGTGCTCTCACTGGTGCAGGGTGTATTTTACTACCTCTAGACCAGGGGTGGGCAAACTTTTTGACTCGAGGGCCACAATGGGTTCTTAAACTGGACCGGAGGGCCGGAACAAAAGCATGGATGGAGTGTTTGTGTGAACTAATATAAATTCAAAGTAAACATCATTACATAAAAGGGTACGGTCTTTTTTTTTTTTTAGTTTTATTCATTTCAAACGGGCCGGACCCTGCCCGCGGGCCGTAGTTTGCCCACGGCTGCTCTAGACCCTGGGCCTGGCCCTGTGACTTGTTTTGGTCAATAGGATGTCAGCAGATGTGACGGAAGAGATGTTTGTGCAACTGGTTTTATCCTTTTGCTTTTCTGTCATATATTCTGAGAAGAACATGGCCAGGCTACTAAAGAAGAACCTCGTATCTGTAGATTCACTTTCTGCAGTTACAGTTATCTAAGGTCAACTGAGATTCCAAAATATTAAATAGAAAATTCCAGAATTACACAATTTATAAGTTTTAAATAGCATGCTGAAATCTCATGCTATCTCACTCTGTCCCACCAGGGATATGGATTACCCTTTGTCCAGCATATACACACTACATATGCTACCCACCCATTAGTCATTGGGTTATCAGATCAACTGTTAGTGGTACTGCAGTGCTTAAGTAACTTAATAATGTCAATATTGCTCAAGTAACTTAACAACAGCCAAAGCCATTCACATGACTTTGATTACAATATATTGTTAAAACTGTTCTATTTTATTATTATTTATTGTTGTTAATCTCTTACTATGCTTAATTTATAAAGTAAACTAAACTCTATCATAGGTATGTATATATAGGAAAGAAATATAGTATATATAGGTTTCAGTATTATATGCAGATTCAGACATTCATTGAGGTTCTTAGAACATATTCCCCATGAACAAGGTGGGGACCACTGTATATATAGATGTATATATGAAATCATGCCTGTAAAATTCAAAATACTTAGTACAGTACAATACAAATAAGGATAAAAGTAATAGATAAATATTTTTAACTATATTAATGTACTTACTGAAAAAGGAAAAAAATCTGTTGTAAAAATGAATAATAATATTATAGTTTAACAATTAAATACACAAATAAAAAAGAATTAAATACACAAATAAAAAAGAATAATATACTTTATTTTAAAGATATTATTTATTTTAAAGATATTATTCTCCCAGCTTTGGATTTAGTTTGTTCTTCTTTTTCTAGTTCTTTAAGTTGTAAAGATAGATTGTTTTGAGGTCTCTGTTTTGTTTTTATTATAGGCATTCACTGCTATGAGTTTCTCTCTGAGCACACGTGCTTTTGCCACATCCCATATGTATTGGTATGTTGTATTTTTGTTTTCATTCATCTCTAAGTTTTCTATTTTCCCTTGTGATTTCTTTGGCCATTTGTTTAAGAGTATGTTGTTTAATTTCCACACATCTGTGAACCTTCCAGTTTTCCTGTTACTGATTTTTAGCTTTATTCCATTGTCTTTAGAGAAACTAGTACGTCATATGATTTCAACATTTTTAAATTTATTGAGACATGTTTTGTGGCCTAACATATAGTGTACCCTGGGGGCATATTTCATGTGAACTTGAGAAAAGTGTGTATTCTGCTCTTGTTGGATGGAGTGCTCTATACATATCTGGTTGTTAGATCAGTTTGGCTTTGGCGCTCTTAAAGTCCTTTATTTTCTTTTTTGATCTTGTGTCTAGGTTTTCTATCCAGTATGGAACGTGAGGTATTGAAGTCTCCAACTATTACTATAGAATTGTCTCGGCCTTCCTTCAGTTGTGTCAGTGTTTGAATCATATATTTGGGGCTCTATTGTTTGGTGTGTATATTTTTATAATTATTATATATTTTAATAAACTGACTCTTTTTCATATCTAATGTCCTTTTGTGTCTCTTGTACCAAGAGACAAAGTCAATTTTGTCTTGCATTAGTGTGGACTCTCCACCTCTTTCTTGATTAGTATTTGCATGGAATATCATTTTCCAATCTTTTACTTTCAAGCTATTTGTCATTGGATCTAAAGTGGGTCTTCTGTAGACAGCATATGGTTTGATCATAGTTTTAAAAAAAATAAACTCTGCCAATCTTTGTCTATTTATTGGAGAACTTAATGTATTTACATGTAAATTAATTGCCAAGGAAGGTCTTACTTCTGCCTTTTACTATTCTTTTTCTCTGTGCCCTGTACCTTTTTGTTCTTTATTTCCTCCATTATTATGCCTTTTTTGTGTGTTTAGTTGATTTTTTTTTATAGTGCTGTTTTGATTCTTTTCTCATTTCCTTTTTTTTTTTTTTGGAGGAGTATATATTTAAAGATATTTTCTTTGTGGTTACCATGGGGATTATACGTAAAACCTTAATTTATAGCAATTTTGTTTGCATTAATACCAATCTAGCTTCAAGAGCATATAAAAACTCTGCTCCTGTATAGTTCATACCCTCTGTATGGTTCCATAGTATAATAATAATACTCTGTTATTATTGTCACACATTACATTTTTATACATTGTGTCATTGTTAACATAGATTTATGATTATATTTATACATTTGCCTTTTAAATCATTTAGGAAATAAAAAGAGTAGATATGAACTAAAAGTATAATAACATTGGTGTTTGTATTTACCTACATAAATACAAAAGTATTTACCTTTACAGGGGCTCTTTGTTTCTTCATGTGGCTTCAAGTTACTGCATAGTGTCCTTTTGTTCAGCCGGAAGCACTCCCTTTCTTGTGGTGCATTTCTTGTAGAACAGGTCTACCAGCAACTAACTCCATCAGCTTTTGTTCATCTGAGAATGTCTTCATTTCTCCATTTTTTGTTTTTTAAATATTTTATATGGTAAAAATATAGCAAAAACATTTTTTGTTCAAAAAGGAAAAATATATTGCCGTGACTACATTTCTAAGGATGAGTTAAGTAGTGTCTGGCTCCTCATCTGTGTACTGTAGTGCAGGTTGACTTCAGTCATGACTTTTCCAGCTTCAGCCATTTATCAAAGCTAAAATCATGCTTTAAAGACACATGAAGAAACAGAGCAAGTGGAAACCAACCTTGATCATGGCTTATGTCCTCGATTCTTTATTTCTGTTGGATCAAACACTCCCATGTTACGACTTGGCACCATAATGAACTGATAGATATTCCAAGTAGCAAAAGGCAAGTTGAGAAGGAAGATGAACCAGTGCAATGAAATGAGCATTAATTCAGTGACAGTGGTATGACCAATCTGGAAATTCTGTAATTACCTACTTGCTTAATGTCAAGCAACATGATCTAGTATTAATGTAATCATATTCTAAATCAGACAATGTAATTATGAAGTATACTGAGAGGAAGATGAATGAGCAGCAGTCGAGGACAGAGAAGACAAACACCAGTGCCTCCATCCTCATCCTTCTCTACCGCTGATCTTTCCATCAAGCCAACTCTGGTGCCCCTTAATTTCTTTATTTTTAAAAGAAAGCTTTGTTGAATATAGAATTCTTGGTTGACAGTTCTTTTCTTTCAGGACATTAAAAATGTCATCCCACTATCTTCTGTCCTTTGTGGTTTCTGATGAGAGAGATGCGAATCTTATTGAGGATTTGTTGTCCAAGATGAGTTGCTTTCTTCTTGCTATTTTCAAGATTTTCTGTCTTGTTCTTTAATAGTATCATTATAATGTACCTTGGTGTGGATTTCTTTGTGCTATCCTCTGTGGGGAAGTAAGCTCCCTGAAACTGTAGATTCCTATCTTTCTCAAATTTGGGAGGTTTTTGTTATTATTTATTCTGATATCCTCTGTAAGTGTTTCTCTTTTCCCTCTGAGATTCTCATTATGGTTATATTGATATGCTTGATGGTGTCCTATAGGTCTCTTAGGCCCTTGTAATTTTTTTCCTTTTACTCCTGAGATTGGATAATTTAATTGCCTGATCCTTAAGTTCACTTGCTCTTCTGCATGCTTATCTGTTGTTAAAGCCTTCTAGTGAGTTTTTTCATTTTCATTATTACACTTTTCAGCTTCAGAATTTGTCTGAATCCTTTTTATAATTTTTGTCTCTATTGAAATGCTCTATTTGTTCATATGTCCTCCTCCCAGTTTTCTCTAGCCCTTTGAAGGTATTAGAGACAGTTGATGTAAAGTCTTTGCCTGGTAAGTCCAAAGTCTGTTCTTTGTCAGGGACCATATCTGTTCATTTCTCCTGTGAATAGGCTGTATTTTCTTGTTTCATTGAATGCTTCATAATATTTTGTTGAAGACTGGACATTTTTAATATTATAATGTAGTTACTCTTGAAATCAGATTCTTCTCAGGGTTTGCTTTTCTTGCTTATTGCAGACTATAGCTGTTTGCTTAGTGACTTTTCTTAAGTTTTTGTAAACTTTGTTTTTGTGTGTGTTGTCTTTGAAGTCTCTGTTCCTTTATCTTGTATTCAGTTAGTGTTTAGACAAAGATTTCCTTGATCATAAGAAGCAAGAGAGAAAGAGACTGAGAGCGAGAAAAAGAGAAAAGGAGAGAGAAGAGAATAAAAGAGAAAGGAAGAAAGGAAAGAAGGAAGGGAGGAAGGGCATGTGTGTTGCTTTCTAAAGTCCTGAGTATATACAGGTGCTGTTGAAAGTCTTAATTTCCTATGGATACTCTTCCCCTACCTTTTCCTCCCAAGCTTTAGCATCCTATTGTGTGTCTCAACTGTGATATTTTGTCCCAGATGGCTGTGGGTTGTTTTCTTGCCATACAATGCTTTTGAGGAATGCCTGCTGCCTTTCCTCCTCTGAGTGAGGTCTGAGTTAGGTAAAATAAAGACAAATACATTGTGTTAGGCTTTCAAGCAGCCCCAAGACAGGTTAGAACAGACAAACAATTATTTTAAAATGAAGTCTGCTCTGCTCCTTCTAGAGCTGGGGACTAGAGTTCCACCCTGGGAATGCGGATTGCCATCTTCACGACAGCCACTGAGCTGGGGACACGGTGGGGCAAGGGCAAGTAGAAATGCCACAAAGCTTTCCTACCATTTTAAAGTTTCCTTTCCTGTCATTCAGAGTTCACTTAGGTGCCATTGACCTTTGACTGACAGCCAGAGCTCTAAGTTAGTTCTGACAGTTGGCTTGATTTTTTCTGTCTTTTTATGCCATTTTGGTTGACCTCCTTCTCGGCACTGAGTGTAGCCTCCTGGGCATATTCTATTCCCAGCATCTTGTTACTCAGCTGAACATCACTCTAGTCCTTCCTTTCTGAAATGCGACCCATTTATATCAAGATTTATGATCAACTTTAAGAGTAAAAGAGACATTTACGATTTCAGGGTGGGCTTATACCACAGCACAGTGCCACCCCAGTAGACAGCTATGTTGAGCGGAGCACTTGGCTTCCCTGTTCTTTAAGATCCCTTGGTTGTTCCTACAGCAGTCTCTCCCTCTGTGCTCTGGAGTTTGTCACCGTTCTCTCCTGCGTCTCTTTACCTCTTTGCCTGAGTAGGTTCAGTAACTTCTTACTTCACTATTCAGGACAATGCAAGTCTATCCCACTCCCAGCCACCTCTGCCATTAACATATCCATGGCCGAATCAGTTCATCAGAATGCTCTGATATAAAAAGGGAGAGGGGATCTTTATTACCTAGAAGGAAATCTGCTCCCAGCTTTCAAAATAACAAAGATTTCTTGCAGCTGTATATATTTTATTTTATTTGAAAATTTAGATACATTTTAAAACTTCCTTGAACACATTTATATTGTCCCTATGGTAACCTCCATTGAAAAGTAGTTACTTCCCAGATTCCATTTTCTTTTATAAACTAACTAGAGGCCCGGTGCATGAAATTCGTGTGTGTGTGGGGGGGGTGTCCCTCAGCCCAGCCTCCACCCTCTCCAATCTGGGATCCCTCTCACAATCCAGGACTGCTGGCTCCTAATTGCTCACCTGCCTGCCTGCCTGATTGCCCCTAACAACTCCCCTGCCAGCCTGATTGGTGCCTAACTGCTCCGCTGCTGGCCCGATTGCCTCTAACTGCCCTCTCCTGCCTGCCTGGTCACCCCTGTCCTCCCCTGCAGACCTGGTCACCCCTAACTGTCCTCCCTTGCCAGCCTGGTTGCCCCTAACGGCCCTCCCCTACAGGGCTGGTCCCCCCCCAACTGCCCTCCCTGCAGGCCTGGTTCCCCCCAACTGCCCTCTCCTGCAGGGCTGGTCTCCCTCAACTGCCCTCCTCTGCTGGCCATCTTGTGTGTTGGAGTGATGGTCAATTTGCATATTAATCTTTTATTAGATAGGATATTTTAAGAAGTTCTGAAAATTTCACAAATATGATAGTAACTCCTCTCAGAATGCTGTTTGTTAAATGAATAAAGACAACTTTATTGTTGGATTATTGTTTAGTGAAAAAAAAGAGGCTTTTTTTTCTTTTTCTAAGTGAAAACTACTATTTTTAGTTTTTTGAAAAATAAAATTCTGTTTTTGTTCCAGGAACTGAAAATATAGCTGAAATATCTTTTTTATTCCTTCAAAAAACAAATTTTTTTTATTATAAATCAACACACTTTTTGGTATTTAAAAAAGAAAAATGAAGGATGAGTAAGACAGAATTTCTGAATTCTGAAATTTCATAAATGTATAAAACAGAAAATAAAAGTCACCAGTAATCCCATCACTCAGAGATACCAACTGTTATCTGTTTGATATATACTCTCCTAGAACTTTTAAATTGCCATTTATTTAAGCAGCTACATTTGTGTGTGAATGTGTATACACACAGATACATGTACATATGTGTGTGTATATTTTTTATTTAACAAGCAGATTTTAGTAAGGTCTTTTTTTTAGTAAATATAGAATGCATTGTTTTAATGGGTACATGGTAGCTCATTTATGGATGTGCAATCATTTGATCAGTCTCTTATAAATGAGCATTTAGTTTATTTTCATTTGTTTTCTGCTATAAACATTGCATATATATATATTTGCATATATATTTTAGAAGTTATAGGAATTTAAAATATGTAATTCTGATTTCTTAGGTAGTTTTCTTTAAATATTTGCTTCTATAAATTGTGCCAAGACAAAGACAGTTTTTGGAATCATATTTTAAAATGCTATGATCACAAAAGTAGGCAATTTTCAATAAATATCTAAAATGTCTTAAGATGACCTTCCAACCTGGCTACAATCTGTCATTTCAGCTTTAACTCCCTGAATTGCCCACAGAGTCTCCACTCTGACCAAATGGGTTTATTCTTCTGGTGATAGAAAAGAGCCTGTACTTTGCTATCTTTCTGCCATAGCACTCGCTGCTTCTCCGGGCTGGGAAGGCTGGAGATCACTTTCTCTTTCTCCCCACGGATCAAATCGAATTCAGAAATACTGGTAAGTCTAGCTCAAATCTCAGTCCATAAACTCTTCCTGACCTCCTAGCAGGAAGGAATTTTTCCTTCCATTGAAGTCCCTTGGCACATGGTATTTGCACCATTTTGAGGGGCAATAAAAATATACTGTCTTGTAACAGTTCCTTGTCTTGTTTTTTTTTATTTATTTTCAAATGTTATTTAAATCTTGTTTCTTACTTTCCCACTGGCATATTTCTATCATCTTGCTACAACTGTACCAAACGACGACTAAAGGAAGAGATCAGCCTTGCCATTTGCTCAGCACTGTACTTTGCACATAGAAGGAGCTTGGTAAATATTTGTTTATTTAAATATGTTTTTATTGATTTTTTTTTAGGGAGAGAAAAAGGGAGAGGGAGAGAGAGAGAGAGAGAGACATTGATGTGAGAGAGCAACATCAATCTGTTGCCTCCCACAGGAGCCGGACCAGGGATGGAACCCGAAACCTGAGTATGTGTCCCGACAGGGAATCGAACCTGTGACCTTTCCATGCACAGGGATGACACTCAACCAACTGAGCCACACAGCCAGGAAAATATTTATTTATTTAATATGATTACTATGAATTACAGATCTATATCACTAAAATTCTCATTCAGTTTAATTTCTATACACAGATAAAAGCATACAAAACAGCAATTTCTTAAAGCTCTTTCAGCAAGACAGTAACAAAAATCTCTGTTACTGACTATATCCTGCCATTGTTGTTAACTGCGCTGTGTAATCTTTAAATCAAAATAATGTCTCAAGATTTTTATATATTTTTACAATATTTACAATGTTTCCTTAAAATAGTTTGCATAAACATCGAATCACTTACCTTACAAAAACTTAAGTAGAAGCACAAAAGTAACAGGATCGCGTGGGCAAGCTTCATGGTGGAGACGTTCAGGGTCTGCGTCTCTACTGTGGATGCTTCTCTGCCCCAGATAGTTTTTTCAAATTTAATTTTTAACCTCTGAAAAAATATTTAAAAAGATCAAGCCTTGTAAAGGGCTTTGTACTTTTGAACTCAAAGAGAATTTGGCTACAGTTCAAATAGTTTACCGTAACTGAAACAAAAAAAAAAGGCCTTTCAGCAAATAGAAGAGGGAGGCGACCAATAGGGACTGCATTTCCTCCAGAGGAAACTGATTTCCTACTGAATAATACCTCTATTCTGTTTCCTAGGGAGGACAGAAACTACACTGCAAGACAACTTTTTGTGCTTGTGGTAAAATAAAATTATAACATTTCCCCTCAAGGTTGAAGACCAGGCGACGGCAAGAAGTAAAAGTGCATCAGATGAAAGGCTATGCTGAATACCTTAAAATCCTCCACCAAACAGTTCCTTTAGCATGCATCAAGTTGTATTCTCTGAGCACGAAAATAAATGCTTTTTAAAATAAGTATTCTTGCCCTGGCACCAACGACAATGCAGGATTCATGTGTGTTTGTAAAATAAATTTTTGACCGCATTTCTGTTGTCACCGTTTGGCTTCTCCTGAAGCAGACGTGAGACAGAGTTGGCGGGGTCAGGGTGGGGGTTGGGGTAGGGGGGCGGGAGGAGGAAAGGGGGAGGCCTGCGGGTGCAAGATGCCTGTTAGGAACGATCCAGTGAAAGGAATGGGAGAAGGAGCAGGAATGAGCAGAGAGAGAAGTCGGACTGCCAGGCAGGTTTGTCAAAGCCTTGGCCCGCTTATGGGAGCTCTGGAGTGAGTGTGCCTGTCACAGGGTCCCTGGGTCACAGTGTCCCTGGGTCAGGCAGAAATGCCTGGACCATTAAACCCTGTCTTGTTCAGTCACTCGGTGTGGGTTGTCCAGGAAAGACATGCCTGGGGGTGAGGCAGTTTTCTGTAGCGGAGGCAGACCCTGAAGGAACTGACAGATTCTGTGAGAACAAAGTGTCAGCAAAACCTTCCTTGAAGAAGGGATCTGGGAAAATCCCTTCTTCGATGTGAGAGATGTTTCCTTGTCTTCCAGCGCTCACCATGTACACCTTTTAGATCTACTTGCCATATATGCTCCCAGTGGCTCCTTCAAAATGTCAGTGGGTCTCTCTTCTGGAAGGAAAAGTTAGAAGAGGGAGGTGTCCCTGTTGTTGATCTTGGGGCTGCAGCTGCTACTCGTCTGGTCCATTCTAGATTCCCTTCACCCTGACCTCCTACCTCCCGGCCTCAGTAGCTTACCTGATGGAATAACCTCTCCCAGAAGTGGTCAGTGGTCTGAGCCCCTGGTTATCAGGCCTTTCTAGTTGCCCTTGCCTGTCACAAGAGGCACCCAAGTCGTTCGTACGGCCCCATACATATTACATAACAGCTGTCCTCCTTCCTCCGAATGACCGGGGCCAGTAAACCCTGTCAAGATGATGACGCCTCTTCATTCCTGTTGGTCTCTAGACACCAGGAGCCCAATGTGCAATGGGCAGAAGGCTTAGCTTATAATCCAGTGTGATTCTTGCTGTGCCCTTCGGAGAACAAGACCTCTAATCCTGCAGAGTCCACGGTTGTGGGGACAGGAAGCAAAAAGTCCCCAACTGGTCATTGGGAAGAGAGAATCAAGAAGTTATCATGGTACAGACAGTATATGATATAGTTTAGGAAGAAAGAATGACAGAGAAAGAGCTTTGGGCACCTCCTAAATTTATATAAATGTATCTATTAGTGAAGACTGAGAAGTAATTGGCAATAAAGGAGAAGGCAAACCAGGAGAGTTTCATAAAAGTGATGGTGAGTGTGGCTATTCCTGATTCTATTTTTTGGTTCCCCAACCTGGGTCTTCCCTCTCTTGGGGATGCAATGCCATATGAAGGTCTTTGATTCAATGCGTATGCTGTTTCCAGGAGGATAGCTCCTGGTCTTCAGAGTAGTGCCTTTAAGTAGCAGCTCAGCTCTGCATTCAGCAGGCTGTCCCAATGCTCCATGAGGCTTCCAGAGTCTGGGTGGTGTTGTATGTGATGACCAGTGAAGCATGGTCAGAGGCCAACGCTCACATCTTCTTTGCTGTAAAGTGGGTCCCCTTGTCTGATGTTATACGGGATCATATGGGATCCCCTGTTAAAAGATTACTTTGCAATCCTTTGAATCATGATCCTAGCTGCGGCCCAGCTAGGGTCATGATCGAAGGGGACATTCTAACCTGGGACATATGTCTATTCCTGTAAGAATGCACCACTGGCTCTTTTAAGATCAAAAGGACAAACTGTGTCAATTTACCACCAAGTGGCTAGTTGGTATCCTTGATGAATTGTGCTATCTTGGGGGTTCCACCTTGGTCTCTGCTACTGTCAGGTTGAACACTTGTTGATGGTAGTAGCTAATAAACCTTGGGGGTTCATGCTAATGGCCTCATGGGAAGCCTCCATCGCTGCTGCCATGGCCACTTTATTCTTGCACCCCTTGTGCTAGCACTGGGGTGGCTGATGGCTGAAACGGGCTGATATCAATCGGCTGAGTCATTTTGCTGGTTATTTGGTGTCTTTTCTCTGGTGGGTGTTAACATGTGATATTAAGATCTTTACACTTTATCCCCACTCCTATATGTACATCCACATGTTTCTACTGCAGACCTTCTTGTTCTTAATTTTAAAATATGTTTTATTCTAGAAAAAAAAGATGGCCAATCACTATTGCCTGTGCTTCCATGTATCAAACCATGGATGGAAAAGTGGATGGTCAGGTGTGCTACTGAAGCTCTGCCATTGGCAGAAATTTCCCTCACCATTCTGTTTTTTTTTAAGAATAGAGTTTTTAGAGAGAGAGAGAGGAAGAGAGAGAGAGAGACCTATGTCAATGTGAGAGAAACATCAATCAGTTGCCTCTTGTCTGTGCCCCAAATAGGGGGATCAAACCTGCAACCTGGGAATGTGCCCTACCAGGAACCAAACGTGCAACTTTTTGGTGTATTGGGCGATACTCCAACCAACTGAGCCACCCAGCCAGGGCCTTCATCACTGTCTTTCAAAACTGTTCCTAAGTGTGGCTGTAATGTGCTGCTACCAACTGAACCACCCAGCCAGGGCCCTCATCACTGTCTTTTAAAACTGTTCCTAAGCGTGGCTGTAATGTGCTGCTATTTTTGGCTTGCGTCTACATAGGCGTGAGCTGAGAGAAGTGCACAAATTGTTTCTCAAAAAGAGTACAATTCTCTGCTGCAGATGGCATGGCCTTGCTCCTGAACCCTAGGGTCCTCTATTGTAATTCTCCCACTGGATCTTCCTTAAACATTATGCAATGTGTTTCCCACCACTGACACCTCCAACACCGTAGGGTCTTCTGGATCAACATAGAACCCTTTCCTGCTCTGGCTGCCAGAGCAATATTCCTCAGTGTGAAATAGTCCCTGAGAAAGCAAATATTCCCAAGAGGGAATATTCCCCGAAACCTCACTGGCTTTTGTGTTTTCTTCTTTATGAATGGAAGTGCAAGATGAAATAATTTGCCTTTTATTTTAGAGAATATGTGCTGGCAGATTCCTGAACACTGACTGGTTTCCTAAAGTTTTTACTTATGTCTTGCCCTCTGGATCATACGTGTCTTATGAAGGCATTCAGCACGTTGGGCCTTGGAGAAAGGGCTGGGGAGGAAATGTATGAATCAAACAGAGACATCTGGTGTCAGAAAGTAAGAAAGCTATCAGAGGCCAGTGAGTGGTGTTAAAAGACATAAGACCCAACTTGAAGGAGCTCTCACCAACCAAAGATAAAACAATTTAAGCATTAATAAAACCAATAAAGGATTGAAATAAAATTTAAAAATAATGGAAAGTTCTTTATTTCAGCTAATAATTGCTGAAGAACTGATAAAATTAGCATATTACCATCATGCAGGCCCTTATGAACCAATTAATCTAGGTGATGATCATCAACCATCAAGTAAAAAGCTGAGAGAAGGAAACTTTATATATTTTTATACAGTGAAAAAATTTTCATATTTAGAATTAGCCAGCTAAACTCAGTTTAGACGATTCCATTTTGTTGACAACATCCAGAGCATCATAATCGGGAACTAGTTGAACATATACCTTGTTCTCTCCATCACTTAGGAACAGTTTTAAAAGACAGTGATGAGAGCCCAGGCCTGATCAGGGTGATGACCTTGGTCACGTTAATGCCATAGAGCTTCTTCACAGCCTCCTTGATCTGGTGCTTGTTGGCCTTGACATCTTCCATGAACACAGTGCATTGTTGTCTTCTGTTTTCGTGGCTGACTCGGTAGTCAGGGGGAACTTGATGATGGCATAGTGGTCAAGCTTGTTTCTCCTGGGGGGCGCTCTTCCCAGGATATTTGGGCTGTTTTGGGAGCTGCCGTCTCTTGGGCAGTAAGAAGGTGGGCGACGTGTAGATCTTCTTCCTTTTTTTTTTGGTGGCTGTGGACATCTTTCACCACTGCTTTCTTTGCCTTCAACGCCTTTGCTTTGACTTTGGCTTTGGGAGGGACAGGAGCTTCTATTTTACTTTCGGCACCATCTTTGTGAAAAGAAAAAAAAAAGTGGAAACTATCTAATAGATGAATCAGGATGATACTGATCCCACTGACCAATCTTAACATTGCCAAAAGAGAGACAACCAGACATCATGCTTCCTCATGTGATGCTTTAGGAGATATTTGGGGGGGCGGGGGCAAAATTGAACCTGAACATAATTAATTCTCCATGTATCACTAGCAGTTTATAGGAAATACAGAGGATAGAGACATATGGTTTATACCACCAAGAGGATGGGAAATTCTATAAGATAAAAGACAGTTTCTTCAACAAGTAAATGCCATGGGGCGAGGGGAAACAGGAAGAGGAAACTGATAAAGAATAAAAGACACTTAGGAGACATATCAATCAAATGTAATGCATGGACATAGTTTGGATCTCCACGTGATCAAACCAACTATTAAGACATTTTAAAATAATCTTGGAAATTTTATGGACTGCTGTTAGCTGATACTAAGGAATTATTACTTTTGTTCGGTGTGGTAATGGTATGATGCTTATGCTTTAAAAGTCCTCTTTTGGAGATTTATGGATTAAATGCTATCTAGGGCTTACTACAAAATACTCCAGCAACGATATACTCTAAAAAATATAGGGGGCAGATAAAACAAGATCTGCAAAAAGCTGGTAATTATTGAAGTTGGATTATAGGTACACAGAGGTTCATTCTACTGCTCTCTCAACTTTTGGTTATGCTTGAAATTTTAATTAAAAACTTGAAAAAGAAATTAATGAGTTCATATTAATGTTTCCAATTTAATGGCAACCTGGCTAAGGCCTTTTAAAATTTTGTTCTAGCCCTCACCAGTTTGGCTCAGTGAATAGAGCATCGGCCTGCGGACCTCAGGTCCTGCGTTCAATTCCGGTCAAGGGCACCTACCTTGGTTGCAGGCTCCTCCTCCACCCCGGCTCTGCTTGGGGTGTGCACAGGAGGCAACCACTCAATGTGTTTCTCTCACATCGTTACTTCTCTCTGTCTTCCTCTCTTCCATTCTCTCTAAAAATCAATGGAAAAATATCCTTGAGTGAGGATTAAAAAATAAAAAATAAATTTTTGTTCCAATATAAAGTTTTAAGCTCTTTCTCTTCTCTGTCATTTACACTATCTCCTTACCAAGTATTTTAATTAGATTTCCTAACCTTTCAGTAACACATGTGGATGTATGCTTTCTTAGATCTTGTATCCCATAATTAGAATGTGCGTATATTCTTTCTCTCCCCTCCATCTCTTTTATAATCTCTTTGTTGATCATTCTGTAGCCATGTGGTGACAAGCAGAATTTTAATGGGTGGGCAGAAATTCAAAGTATAGAGAAGAGTTCAGTTAAGTTCAATGAATACCTATTAGGTATCAGTGTGTGTGTGTGTGTGTGTGTGTGTGTGTGTGTGTGTGTGTATTTACAGGCACTGTGCTATGTGCTTAGGATACCAAAACAAGTAAGAAGTACTTCCCACTTTTCAGGAGCTTAAATAGTCTAGCGGAGATTTCTCAGTTTGGGGCTCGCAGATATCATTAGGGGTTCTGTGAGAGCTTATTAGGGGTTCCAGAAGAGACTGGAAATTAAAAAAAAATTCCTTCTCCATACAATGCCAGCACTTATGGTGATGAATAGCTCAAGAAGCCCTGTTAGCAATTTTGCTAGAGATGGTTCACCTATATAGCAGAGCTCCACATGACTCATTTGGTTGAGTCAGTTCTGTTTTGGATGTGAGATAGGGAAGGAAGGCTGTTGATAATTGATGAGTGCTGAACTGTACCAAGGGAGGGATGATAGGTTGATGGCATCAGCCTCTTCACTTGAATTCTATCCTCTAGCCTTCCCTAGCCTCCCCTTACCCCAGCCAACTGAGAGCAAACAAGCTTTCCTGATATGATATCAAATCAAGGGCTAACTTTTAATTCCTAGGAAAGACTTGTAAACACTATGACACAGAAGCCTTTCTATTGCTTTATCGTGTTGTAAATATTGCAAAACAGAGGTTGTAGGTTAAAAGTGAATTGTATTTCTAAAGATTTCATTTTTCTTTTTTGATTATCTTGTTTTGTTTGCTTGTTTTACACTTTATTAGCACCTGTTTTACAAACATGACTTAAGAGTCCAATGTGGTGATTTTTGAAGACGAAGTGGGAGATGGAAGAGAATTCTAGGCCTAGGTAAGTAATTTGATAAATAATGAAGAATCGCAACTTATAAATGCAGCAATGGCTCCAGAAAAATTGAAAAGACACAACTACAAATCACATTAAAGGAGCAAATAATTTTAAATGGCCTTTGAAATCCCAGAGTAAAAATTTGTTTAAAAAAAGTCAGTCACCTTCAGTAAAAAAAGTCTAAAAAGCAAGTTAAGTAGCAGAACTTTTTGACAAAAAAAAAAAAAAAAAAAAGCCCCAAAGTTGGTAAGAACTTCACAATTCTAGTATATAAATTTATAGACAGTAAAATGCTAGAATAATACATAATGTAAGAAACTAAAAAAGGTTTTCCTCCGGAAGTTTGATAAATTGATGTGATTGATGACATGCTACAAGATACTGAAGAGATTTTGTGTAATAAACCAAAAAACAACTTTTTCTCCTCCCTGATAGATTGATTTCAATAACGAATATCATATGGTAGCATTTGTAAGATATGTAAATTGTGGTGAATTTTTTCCATGATAATAAAATGTTGCCCAAAACAAAGGCCAAGATACATGCACTTTTTTGTCTTCATATTGGAAACAAAAGGCACGTTTTGGAGAAAGTGTGTTGACATCTGCACTGATGGTGCCCTATCAATGATTTCAGCATTGTTTCCTGAGGGAAAAAAAAATCCTGATGTACTCCCCCCCCCCCCCCCCACCCCCGAGAGAAATGGTGGTGTCAGACATTTTTGAGGCTGAAATGAAAAACATTCTGGCTGATACTACAAAAACGGCTCAACTTACTCAAGAAGGGCTAGTTCACTCAAGAATGTTTAAAAAAGTATGTAGAAACCTGGACAAAGGCCACATAAATCTGCCATGTGTAAACCATCTTATGGCTTACCGTGGTTGGCAAACTGCGGCGTGCGAGCCACATGCGGATCTTTGGCCCCTTGAGTGTGGCTCTTCCACAAAATACCACGTGCTGGCGCGCACGTACAGTGTGATTGAAACTTCATGGCCCATGTGCAGAAGTCGGTTTTCGGCCTGGGCGAGTCTATTTTGAAGAAGTACTGTTGATATTTGGCTCTGTTGACTAATGAGTTTGCCGACCACTGGTTAGGAGATCACTTGTTCTCGGGAAAGCCAGCTGGCAGGTCATGAATATGCTTAAGCATTCTGTAAACAGGCCCATGTGGCAAGGACCTGAGTCCTCTTGGCGAGAGACAGCATTAGCTTGCCAGGCACATGAGTGAGCAACCTTAGAAATTGATCCTCCATCTCCAGTTGTGCCTTCAGATTACTGCAACCCCAGTCAACATTTTGATTGCAACCACATGAGAGACCCTAAACCAGAACCATTAAGCCAAGCTGCTCCTTAATATCTGACCTACAGAGATTATGCAAGATAATGCCTGTTTTAAGCCACTAGGTGTTGGGGTAACATAAACTAATACAAATTTTTTTTTAATAGGATGTTTGAGCTAAAAAAGTGAATGGTGGGGATACATTCAAAAAAATAGTAGGCTAGATTTTGCCAAATGCTCTGAAGATCAAGAATGGCTGCAGAAACTTAGCCTATTTAGTAGACATTTTTCATCACATGATGTAGTTGAACAAGTATATTCAAGGACCTGGAGAAAATATTTTGATTTCAAGTGACAAGATTATTGGTTTTAAGTAGAAATTGAATCTTTGGAAAAATCATACGACAAAAAGAAATCCTGAAATAGTTACACTGCTGCTTGCACTTGAGAGTGAAGAAGTTTCAAGTGTCAAGTCGAGACCAAATCACTGGGGGAAATTGCAGAACAAAACTGAACAGTATTTTCCCTCCCTTTCAACACAAGTGTATGGCTGGATGAGGGCTCCTTTCTCTGAATCTTCTTTTCAGCCTAATCACCTAACTGTGAAAGAGGAAGAACTTTGTGAGTTGATTATTATAAACATAAGATGAAATTTACTGATTTGCATTTCTACAAGTTCTAGACTTCTGGGAAAGAAAGGCATTCTGCCATTCATAGGAAAGTAATAAACATTTTACTATAAGTTTCAATTTCTTGTGTAAGCTTTTTGTCTAATAAGCATTAAGAACAATGACAGAAATCATCTCATCTTGGTTGCAAAGGAAATCTATGCATGCCAGTCTTTTAAAAAAAAATACACTTAAAAATGTTTTTATTTATTTTTAGAGAGAGAGGAAAGGAGAAGGATAGAGAGAGAGAAACTTCGATGAGAGAGAAACATCATCAATCGGCTGGCTCCTGCAACCCCCACTGGGGATTGACCCCAAACCCAGGCATGTGTCCTGACCTAGAATCAAACCAGTGACCTCTTTCATGGGTTGGCGCTCAAACACTGAGCCACACCGGTGGGCTGTGTATGCCAGTCTTAAGACTGACTCACAACTGAGGATATTCAGAGCAAAAGAGAAGCAAAGATTTCATACTAAATAGGTAAATTGCATTATTTTTAGTTTCAAAAATAACACACGCGCGCGCGCCTGTCAACATAAGAAACATTCAAACTTGTGAAGAATTTTTGTGAGTTTATTTGAGCCAAAACTTTTGATAATTGCTGAGAAGCAAAATCTCAATGGATTGAGAAAATGCTCCAGAGAATGGCAGTTTTGCACCTTATTTTATACATTATAATAATAATAAAAAAAAGGAGACGTAAGTGGGTTACATGAAATCCATTGGTGATAGATTAGGGAGGTGGGAGAAAGCAAAGCAGGGAAACATCTGGGATGGGATAAAAAGTAAAATGATAGACAACAAACTTCTTTTACTTAGGTGAGTGCAGGATAATTAACAGCAACAATTAACTCAATAACAATGAGGGGATTTGTGGTCTCCGCAGATTGGTGCCTGTGCTTTGAGGGGTCCGGAAAAAGGACAATCACTTTGACATTCCAAACATATTTTATTGTAGATGCAAAAAGACAATAGACAGGCTCAGTTAAGGTAAAGATTGACCTTTGTCAGGGAAGATACTGGCCTACCCACCATAAACTGCTTTTAGTTTTAAAAAAAGTTTTAATTTTAGACCATCCTTTGTGGTTACTGTAGGTCTCTTGAGTTTGCAAGGCTGCTGTGTAGGCCTTCCCTGAGCTAGTCAGGTTAGCATGTGGCCAACTCCTTTTTGTCCACAGGCCTATAAAAAGAGATTAACATTTAATAAAATCAATTTTCAACATTTACTAAATTAAAGGAAAAACTAGTTTCCTTTTCCACTTAATTTGCGTGAGACTTGATATCCTTTGTGAGGAGGAGAAAACTACAGAGAACAGTAATAAGTAGGGCAAAAATAGATTCACAGAGAAACATTCTCACTCAAAAGAGCACTGAGTTGCACAACAACGTAAACCACTTAAAAATGATTAATATAGTAAAGTGTCTGTTACCTGTATTTTATCATTTAGAAAAAAGCATGTTAGAAAAAAGCATTGACAATTATTATTGGGTCACTATGTCTACAACTTGCTAATCATATATATATATATATATATATATATATATATATATATATATATATACATACAGAGGTTTGAGAACTGAAAATTATTTCAAGAGCTCCTCCAGGGCAAAAAGATAGAAAAAGCTAGTCTAGTGAGTGGGAAATGGAGCTTTTCCAAGCAGGAAGTGTTCAACAAGGGCAGAGAAAGAGAAACAAAGCAATAATGTTGGCCTAATGGTGAAGCATAGTAACCTCCATCTTATATAAAAACTGCTGTTTGAAATTTTAAACCTGCTATTTTGGCTTCTGTAAATACTTGCTTGCTTAAATAATAGGGAAGATAAGACTACTCCCATTCCAGAGACGCCGTAAACTATGCCCCAGACAGAGCTGTCAGTGCTGGCGCCAGGCCAGGCCTTGAGATATGGTCTCACGGCCCTGACCCAGCACACAGACCTTCTTTCTCAGAAGGTCTGGAAATCTCATTGCAAATTTAGAAGACAAAGAGCTGGAAAAAGTATAAAAAGGGAAGACTTTCTCCATGTCGGGGCTCAGAATTTGAGAGAGATATTCTGCTCTGAGCCCACTAGCATAATAAAGACTCATAATTAATGGGCTCATTAAGGCGTCCTATGTTCCACTCGCTGATTACAATATAACAATGGGGCAGAGGGAAGGTGTGCAGTAATTATAGATTTTACTTTAGAGATGTTGTTAAAGGAAATGGGGAGCTTTTGGAGTCCTGAGGATGGCTGTGGCATAAGGAAACTGTTTTAATAAGGTCAGTATGTCATCAGATGAAGTACAGATGGGAGGAAGAAAAGTAAAGCTTGGAAGTATTTATTTTGAGGCAACAAAGATGCTCAGAATGTAAGAGGTAGTTCACTCCTATTATTTCAGTACTTTTGAATTCTTGTAGATTATATTGGGTGATTTAGGATAGGAATAACACAAGAAAGTGTGCTAGTGAAACAGGAATTTTTAGGGGTGAAAAAGACAGGTTTAGGAAATTTTAGAAATTAAGGGGACCATGGAAGAAGCACAGGGCTGTAGAGCAGCAGAAAGTATATCTCCATAGACTAGGGAAGCTGAAAAGCTGCAACCGGTATATTTCCATAGAATGAGGGAGCTGGGAATAGCAGAAGGTCTATATTTACAAAATAAAGGGAAGGAAGCCCCTCATCCAAAAGAAGAAAGATTAAAGGGAAAACAATAAGGAAGAAGGGGAGGGAAACCTCATTAAGTCCCATGTGAGGTTGACCTTTGAGCTCAGGAGTTACCATAGTAACCAGTCAGGGAATAGTGACCAATCAGAGGGGATATCAAGGCACAAAGATCTGCAGCCTTTATAAGCCATAGGGAAAAGGAACTCAGTGGGACCCTTTCCCCCTCCCCCCGTGGGAGTCTGTACTATGAGATTCTTTGCTCTTCCCCACGTGGGAGTCTTTACTTGTTCTTCAATAAATTTCCACCTTTGCTAATCACTTTCCATCCGTGGATTCATTCTTTGATTCCCACGGAGAAAGAACCCGGGAACCAGTCTGCCCAGGGGAACACCTTCTGTTCCCGTCCAAAAATCCCACTTCAGTACTGACAACAGGAGGCCTATAATAACAATGCAAAAATCTACCATTGAAGGAAGTAATAGAAATTGATAGCTTTGGATAAAAGAGACTGCAACCAAGGCTGGGGTAGGGATGTTGATAATGATAGAGAAGGAGAGTGCTCAACGGTCTGAATCAAAAGATTCTGAAACCCAGAGAATGATGCCACCACGAGGACAAACGGAGCACTGGAACGATGGACAATTTGGGAAGTGTAAGAGGAGGGGGCCAGAAAAGGACTGAGGACGGTGAGAATCCACAGTTCTAGGCTGCCCCTCTAATGAGCTGGGGAAGTTAGCGCACTTCTCTGAATGTCAGTTCCTTACATGTAAAGTAAAAGGGAACCCGGTAATCTTGAAGGTACCATAAAAGTTCAATGGTTTCATCACACTGAGTTGGAGACAAGTGCAACACCAAATGGAGAAACACAATGTAAATACATATTAAATGGCACAACGCAAAATAGAGCAGGTGGGTTGTGAATAATTCTACCTCTGTACGCGGTATGGAATTTAAAGTAAATTTATCAAATTCCTTTTATATGTAGGGCTGTTAAGTGCTTTCTCAAGCAGCTTTTACTTTCGTGTAGAAGGCACATTGTGATTCCTAATATTCCCATAGTGAAGTTTACAACGTTCTTTCAAAATAAAAAGAACACCTATGTAATATGTACCAACCCCAAGCCTCTTTCAGAGGAGGCTGACTGTGTCAAATTTATTTCTTTTAAAAACATTTTATTTACTTATTTCAGAGAGAGGAAGGGAGAGGGAGAGAGAAACAGCGCCGAGGAACATCCGTGGGCTGCCTCCTGTGCCCCCCACCAGGGATCAGCGCACAGCCTGGGCTCCTGCCCCCGGAAGGGGAGTGGAACCAGCAACCTTTTGGGGTCCCCGACGACGCCCAGTCAGGGTTCAAATGTCAAGGTAAGGTCTCAGAAGATTCGGGGGCAAAAGAGACAAAGCAAATTTAATCAACAGGAAGTCACTAGCTTTCTTTGGGGGAGAAATTTTAGCGGAAGCTGAAGTCAGGTATCAAGAAGGAGAGAGAGGAATGGAGGAGAGCAGGTGCCCAGCCTGGCGGTGCTCAAACGTACTTGACACACGAATAAGCTACCTGATACAAAAGATAAAGATATGGCTTGGTTTCCTATCAGGTAACACAGTTCTTTAAAAGTACATCGGGCCCTGGCCGATTAGGCTCAGTGGATAGAGCGACGGCCTGCAGACTGAAGAGTCCCGGGTTGGATTCTGGTCAAGGGCACATGCTCAGGTTTCCGGCTTGATCCCCAGTGGGAGGCGTGCAGGAAGCAGCTGATCAATGATTCTCTCTCATCATTGATGTTTCTATCTCTATCTCTCTCTCCCTCTCCCTTCCACTCTGAAATCAATAAAGACATATGTACACATACATATACATACATACAGTACATCGGGCATCTCTTCTGGTGAAACCAGAGGACAAAAGTATAGGCACCGTTCAGCCCATAATCGTGCAGACAAGGACAACAGTGTGCTGACTGTGGAGGTGGAAGAGGGTACAGGGTGGATAAACAGTGATGGGGAAAAATAAAAGATACGGAAGGAAAAAACAACTCGAAAGAACGCAGACAAGCCCTCCTCCCGGTTCCGACGCGAGCAGACCCCCGCCTGGGCGGAGCGCGGCTCCGAGCTGCTCAGAGCTGCGGCGGGAGCCCGAAACGACCACCGCGCAGCCTGAGAAGCAGGACCAGGCGAGGCCAGCCGGCACCCCCAGAGACCAACGGGCGGCCGGGAGAGGGCCGGTCTCCACGCCCGGGATACCCCGGGGCAACACCGCGGTGACACTTCCTGGAACGTCAGGATGCCACGGACGCGGCTATTTTACGCCACTTCCTTGGCTTGTCGGAAGGCACGTTGGCCTGACTGTCGTAAACTGTCGTAAACAAGTGGTTGAAGTTGGGTATGATTGCTGCTCTTCCCGCGCTGAAGGCTGTTTTGGGAAGTTGACAGCGTCGTTGGTTCTACCGGTGAGTTTTTTTTTGTTTTTGTTTTTTATAAACTAGTTATTTGAGCTTCTGGTCGTTTTCCCCCTTCGCTTGGTGCCGGGACGGTGGCCGAGGAGGCCCAACGTGCGTCGGAAGTACCGGGCGGGTGGGCGTGCGCGCGCAGGCGGGCCAGCGGTGCACGTGGAGCCGGTGAGCGGCGCGGGAGCTGGAGCAGCGGTGAAGGCTGGGCGCCGAACCCCGCTGGGGAGGGGGGAGGCGGGGAGGCCGGGACGGCGGCGTGAGGACCATGCTGCCCGCAGGGGGAGGAGGTGCTCACCGAGGCGACATGGCTGCTGAGGGTCGGTCGGCGCTCACAGGACTGTGGGGAAGCCACACTGCTCACCCCTCGGGTTCGTCGCTGGCGGCTGGGCAGTGGGGTGGGGGGCGGAGTGGCTGTCGGTGATACCGCCCCCTTGACGGTGTTCTGCCCGAGGTGCGGGGAGGTTGGGGGCTGTGCCCGGCGGCCACAGTGACCGGAGGGCGGCGCCTTGTGTTTCTCGCCAGGTGGGAGCGAGCATGTCTTTCCGCGGCGGAGGTCGTGGAGGCTTTAACCGAGGCGGTGGAGGCGGCGGCTTCGGTCGCGGCGGCGGCGGCAGCAACAACCACTTCCGAGGCGGAGGGGGCGGCAATTTCCGCGGCGGCGGCGGCGGCAATTTCCGAGGCGGCGGCAGAGGCGGATTCGGACGCGGGGGTGGCCGCGGCGGCTTTAACAAAGGCCAGGACCAAGGACCCCCAGAACAAGTCGTTGGTATGTCGGTTTCCAAGCTCAGCCTACTTGGGGGCGGGGGGCGGAGCAGGGGTGAGGTTGAGGTTGTGGGCTTGTGTTTTTATTTTTTTTAATAATATATTTTATTGATTTTTTACAGAGAGGAAGGGAGAGGGATAGAGAGAAGCATCGATCAGCTGCCTCCTGCACACTCCCTACTGGGGATGTGCCCGCAACCAAACATGCCCTTGACCGGTATCGAACCTGGGACCCTTGAGCCCGCAGGCCGACGCTCTATCCACTGAGCCAAACCGGCTAGGGCTGGGTTTGTGTGTTTAGGAAGTTTGGGAGTTGGGTGCTGTAAAATAGATCCAGCAACACATGCAGAGGTTACTGCCTGGTTGGTGAGGCCGACCCCTGGAGATGCTGTAAACGGACTTACAGTGATGCCCTGGCGTGTAAGGGGGAGAGTAAGAAAGCCGGAGGACACTTAGACTGCACCGTGGAGGTGGAACTTGAGCTTGGGCTGGAAGGAAGATATTAAATAGGTAGTATTTTATGCTTACCGCGTGGTCCCTGTTTTACAGAAAAGGAGACTGATTCAGCTAAGGTTCTTTGCTAGTGTCATATAGTTAGGAAGAAGTGATCATCAGTAAGTGATATATTGGAGGTCGAGGGCAAGTTTTGAGACTCCAAAGCCCAGACTTTATCTTACTCTTCAGTAAGAGAAGTCGGAATTTTGCTTGGAAGGGAAACGACAGGGAGGAAGTCAAGGAAAAGACCTAATTAGCGCAGTTTTGGAGTAATTATTAATGAGGTAGGATGGAAGTCATAGAAAGTGAGACAGAGATTGACGGTAGAATCCTGTCAAAGAGGAGGAAGGATGTGTACAGTCTAATATAAAGAATAGGTTGGGTCAGTATGCAAGATGGCGTGAAGAGGGTAATGGGTAAGAGTCCAAGGTCTCAGCCCAGAAGCCATTTCAACAGTCCATGCACGAAGGAAGCATTGAGAGCATGGTGGGAGTGAGAAGAAAACGGAAGGGTTAGATTGGGAGAGAGATTCCAGTGGAAACAAACTCAGTAGAACTTGGCTCATCTTGGGAATTGTTAAAAGCTTCCAGGTTTTGAGCCTGGATGATAGGGATGGAGAGTTGGTTTTGCTGCGGTGCAATGAGTATTTTAGTGTGGGGTGACAATAGTCAATTAGAAATAAAGGTAGTTATTTTGAGGTTCCACACTTTTCTGGAAAAGAGCGAAGTAATTGGTGAAGAGGTGGTAGTGGGAAGGTATAAAAGGGGAGGAAGAAAAGACAGGAGAACAACTAAGACTGGTTTTGCAGTTAAGGGTTGGGGAGAAGGAAGAATAGACAGTAAAATGCAACATAGTGTTTAATCAAATAATAGTAGTTATTGTAATAAAACCACTGTTCTAGGCTGAGGAGTCTCAGTGTGCCAGGCACTTTTCTGAGCAGTTGACACTTAATATTGCATTTACTACTCACAATGCTGTATGTTCGGCGTTGGAACTGTTGTTAGCCATATGTTAAAGGTGAGGACACTGAGGCAGAGAGAAGGTGAGACCCTTCTCCCAGGTCACATAGGTAGTATGTTGTGGATTGATATACCAACTCAGGGAGGCTTTTGTGTCCCAGAAGAACAGATACGGCGAAATCCCAGGTAAACAAGAAGAACGCTTCCAGAAGAGGTTGGTCAGTATACTTTGAAATTGTTTTGTATTTTAATGTTTTCTTGTCCTGTTTCAGTATTAGGAGAGTTCCTGCATCCCTGTGAAGATGACATAGTTTGTAAATGTACCACAGATGAAAACAAGGTGCCTTATTTTAATGCTCCAGTTTATTTAGAAAACAAAGAACAGATTGGAAAAGTGGATGAAATATTTGGACAACTTAGAGATTTTGTATCCTTTTTAATTGGAAGATGTAGTGATCTCATTGAAAGGTTACTGTTTGCTTTTTATGGAGCTAAGTATTAATTAAATTAAACTTGTTGCTTCAGACCGTAACGGAGAATCAAGAGAGGGAGAATGTATTTCCATATATACAGGGATGGACAAAAGTACAGTTTGCAGCTCGTATGGAAAATACAGTAACTAATAAATAATAATACAAGAATAAACTCTGTGGTTTGCATATTCACAACTGTAAATCTACTTTGCCCACCCCTGTGTTGTAATAGGTTCTTTTGGGAAGGGTTTAGAAATGATTGCCATTTAGATAAGTGCTGCAGGATCGAGGTACTTTGCTTTGGCTGTGATCGTGTCACTGGAATTGTCGGGTGGAATTCGCCTGTCTTACTTTGCCTAAACATTTCCATGTATTCTAACCCTTGTTTTTAAAATTACACTTGAATTCAGAAGGTTACCTTTTTAAATCTTAATTGCTTTTCCTTAATAAAATTAATAGTATTTTTCAGTTAAATTGTCAGAAAACATGAAGGCATCTTCCTTTAAAAAGCTACAGAAGGTGAGTCAAGCTCACGATACCTAGGATCCTTGGTTTTATAAGTGAATGACCTACCTCAGGGCAGTCCTGCTTAGGGCACTTGAGACTCCCTCAGTATATCACCAGTGAAGCTCTTAAGTTGAGATATTCTGTACCTCAAACATTGAAGTTACTTATCTTTAAGACTAATTCATTTAATACAGGCTTTCAGAAAGTATTCCTTCCTCATATGAGCAAATTCTGTAACTGCTAGAGTCTGTTTTTTAGTTTATGTAAAACTGTCTTATTGAAAATCCTTGCATGACCAAACATTCTAAGCAAATCATTAAATTTTAAAATTAGAATTATTTGGAAAAAGTCAGATATTAAATATGTGTAAGAGGTAGCTATGAAAATGTTAATTTAATAGTGGGACCAAATTAAGTGTATTGGCTTTCTGAGGAAGTGAGCTTGAAGCTGAGACTTGAAAGTTGACTAGCTTCACATCAGAATTATCTGGGGGTGCTTTTAAGGAGATGTATGTCTGGGTTGCACTCCCAAGAAATCTGACCCAGTATTTCTTAGGTAGGGACCAGGACTCTGTAAAAAGGAAGGCTCCTGGATGACTGATGGAGTGAGGCTAACACTTGGGAGCCAGTGCACTAGTCAGCGAGGAGGAGGACGTGCATTATAAGTAGAGAAAACTGTGTGTGCAAGTCTGAGAAAGTGAGCCACTTGAAGGATCCAGAAAAGGCAGAGGTGTAGCTTGGACAGAACATTTAGGAGTGAGAAAGTTGTGAATTATGGCTAGAGGTAGGCAGGAGCTAGATTACTTAAGGCCTTCAGGTCACAAGAAAGAGTTCAGACTTTAGTTTTAGTTTTGTTTTTAAATATTAGGGAAAATACGGTTAAATTAATACCTAAAAGTACTGGAAAAATGAACTCCCTGGGAAGGGTTCAGTGCTCTATGTGAAGGGGCCAGGTTGGAAGAGAGATTTTGGATTGGAGCAGTGGAAATGGAGAAAAATAGATGAATTTATGAGAGAGAAAGGAAGTAGAATTGACAGGTCTTGATAATTGATGAGCTGTTGAAATTAAAGAAAAAAATGCCACCATCTTTCAGATGTCTTGATTTCAGCATCTTTGTGGACAGTGTCACCATTCACTGAAATGGGCAACACTGCAGAAGAAGGGAATTGGGGGAGGAGAAAGGACAGTTTTGGACATAATGAGTTTGAAGCATTTGTGAGATACTCACTTAGGCACTGAAAGGAAGAATGGACTAGAGGTAGAATTGAGAAGTTGTCACTGTACAGACAGTATATGATATAGTCTAGGAAGAAAGAATGAGAGGAAAAGAGCTTTGGGGTACCTCCCAAATTTATATATCTATTAGTGGAGATTCAGAAGTAACTGCCAAGAAAGAAGGCAAACCAGGAGAGTTTTAAAAGTGATATCAAAAAGTCAAGAGAGAGAATGTTTCCAAGAGGAAGTACTTAGCAAATGCTGTTGCAAAGAATTCATTGGATTTAGCAACATAAAGGTCAACAGATCATGGAGCTAAAGGAGTGGTGGGCCCAGAAGTTGGCTTGGGATAGGAGATAAGATGGGGAGCATGCCTTGTTGCTAGGATATGGCACCTGATTGTAGAAACCCTGACAAGTATCCACTGGGAAATTGCACTGCTTTGGATGGGCCTGAGAGCCAGGCTTCTCATTTGGTGACCTGCGATTTGGTGGGCTGTTGCTCAGGGTGGTGGCGGGGCCTGTGTCCCACTTAGGGGAAGCTGAGTGTTGCTTTGTGGGTGCCAGGTCCGTGGTGTCATTTCTCTGTAAATGGCCAGTGCGCGTCACGGCAGCTCCTGCATTGAGCCTCTGCCTCCTGGAGGTCAGTGCTCATCATAGCGACCGGTTAGATGGATACTTAGCATATTAGCCATATATATGTATATGTATATGTATATGTATATGTATATGTATGTATATTATAGTTTTGAAGCCGTCATATGTGTTTTGTGTAAAATTGTGAACTATACCTCATTATGTTTCATTGTGAAAAAAAAATATTTCTTATTTCTAAATATAGAGTGGGTTTAGTTTCTACAAATCGTCCATTAGCTATATGTCAATGTTTTATTTTTTATTTTAATGCTAAATTTTTAATAGTTTCCTTTTTCTTATGGCAGGCAATTCTGTTGAGTTAAAATGTAGTTAATTTTTGGAAGGCATTATCTGTTTTTAAGGAGATTGAATTGGTCTTGTTAGGTGCCAAAGTTTACGTGCTTTATGTACGTTGTTTTTTTGATCTGCACAAGGACTATGTGAGGTAGGTACAATCTTGACTTGACAGATCAGAAAACTAAGGCAGAAGAAAACTAAGTTTTTGCCTAGGGCTACACAGTAGTATGTAGTAGAGTTGGGATTTGAACCTAGGCAATCTTGAGTCTAGGTATAATTATAATTATATAATCTTAATACTATACTATCCAAGTCATCGCACTAATTGTTTCTGTTTTACTTCCAGTTTTATATAGACCCATATAAGCTGTTGCCACTGCAGAGGTTTTTACCTAGACCTCCAGGTGAAAAGGGACCTCCAAGAGGTGGTGGCAGGGGCGGTCGAGGAGGAGGAAGAGGCGGTGGAGGTGGCAGAGGCGGTAGAGGCGGTAAGTTACTTGTGGGAGAAAATTTCTAATGAGATTTCAAAGTTTCAGCCAATTCAAATAGTAGAATTAAATTTTGCATATAGGCAAATCTCCCAGATGTTTATTTATTTACTAGAGGCTCTGTGCATGAAAATCCTTGCATTGGGGGTGGGGAAGGAGGGAGGTTGCTCAGCCCCTCCTGCGCCCTCTCACAGTCCGGGACCCCTCAGGGGATGTCCGACTGATGGCTTAGGCTTGCTCCCTGCGGGAACAGACCTAAGCTGGCAGTCAGACATCCCAATTGGCAGCCCAGAAATAAAATCTATATCTTCCAATGTCATGTCAAAGACCATTTATCTATAATAATAAAAGCGTAATATGCAAATTGACCAAATGACTGAACAACAGAACAACCTTCTGGACAACCACGCTATGACACACACCGGCGCCAGGCCAGCCAAGTCGGGTGCAATCCAATTGGTCGGGGGCCCTGCCATTGTCCCATGATTGCCCCACAGAGGGAGGCCCAGGCCATCCTCTACAGGGTGATCGAGGGGAGGGGGGGCTCCTCGATTGATTGCCCCTCAGAGGGAGTCCCAGGCCACCGGCCGGCGGGGCAATCGATCGGGGATGGGGAGGGCTCTGTAATTGTCCCAAAGAGGGAAGCCCAGGCCACCCGGCTGATGGCTCTGGGGCAGGTGTGTGGGGCTGACCAACGATCACCCCACAGAGGGCAGCACAGGCCAGCCAAGCGATCACACCCCACACCTGTCACCCACAGAGGGAGGCGACCGGTGGTGGGGTAGGGGCCAGCGCCGCACAGATTGCAAGCAGTGGCAGTGGCAGGACAGGGCCAGCTGCCGGCAGCTGGGGGAAGGAAAGCCCGATAGGCCCTGATCGCCAGCCAGGCCTAGGTACCCTACCCCGAGGGTCCCAGATTGCAAGAGGGCATAGACCAGGCTGAGGAACACCTCTCCACCTCCCGTGCACGAATTTTGTGCACCAGGCCTCTAGTCCTATATAATAAAGATGTAATATGCAAATGGTCATTACATAACGACCAACCACGTAACAACTGGATCACGGATCAGCCAGAGGGTGGGGCAGCGAGCTACGAACCAGTGGCAGAGAGCTACAGGAGGGGGCAGGGCAGCAAGCTATGATGGGGGGTGTGGAGGGAGCTATAGAAGGGCAGGGCAGAGAGCTACTGGAGGGCGGCAGCGAGCTACTGGTGCGCGGATTTGTGCGCGGGGTTGCTAGTATATAATAAAAGGGTAATATGCAAATTGACCCTAATGGTGGAATGCACTATGACATGCACTGATCACCAGGGGGCAGATGCTCAATGCAGGAGCTGCCCCCTGGTGGACAGTGTTCTTCCACAGGGGAGTGCCACTCAGCCAGAAGTTGACCCATGGCTGGCCAGTGCAGCGGCAGTGGCAGGAGTCTCCTGCCTCTGCAGCAGTGCTAAGGATGTCTGAATAACGGTAATGGCTTAGGCCCACTCGTTAGTCGGACATCTCCTGAGGGCTCCCAGGCTGCCAAAGGGATGTCTGACTGCCAGTTTAGGCCTGATCCCCTAGAGAGTGGACCTAAGCCATCAGTCGGACATCCCCTGAGCGATCCCAGACTGCAAGAGGGCACAGGCTGGGCTGAAGGGCCCCCCCGAGTGCACCAGGCCTCTAGTCTATATATATAAAATAGCGACTGGAACAGCAAAATGACCAGAATGACGGTGGCTATGACTTGCACTGCGGCAACCAACCAGCCTGATCCAGGCCCCGATTGCCCCCGCCCCCTGGCTGGCCCAGCCCCCAACACCCTAATCGAGGGCGGGACTGGCTGCCAACCACCTGTGGCCCCTCTCCTCGGCCAGCTTGGCCCCCGTCGGCACCCATCATCCTGTTCGGGTGTGGTGCCAGCCAGCTGATTGGCCACGGCCTCTCCCCCCTGCTGGCCCAGCTTGATGGGCCCCCATTGGGGTGGGCTGGCCGGACCCCACCAGTGCATGAATTTGTGCACTGGGCCTCTAGTTACCAATAAACTAGAGGCCTAGTGCGTGAAATTCCTGCACTTGAGGGGGTGGTGGTCCCTCAGCCTGGCCTGTGCCCTCTCGCTGTCTGGGAGCTCTCGGGGGACATCCATAGTGCTCCATTGAGGTGAGAGAGGCTCCCACCACCACTGCTGGTGCTCGCCAGTTGTGAGCCCGGCTTCTGGCTGAGCTGGTGCTCCCCCTGTGGGAGCACTCTGACCACCCGGGGGCAACTCCTGCATTAAGCGTCTGCCCCCGGATGGTCAGTGAGCATCATAGCGACTGGTCAACTGGTCATTCGATCGTAACAGTTGCTTAGGCTTTTATATTTATCAATTAACTTCTTAGTTCAGTATTTTGACATGTATTTCCTCAAAGCTTTGGTACATTAATTGTTATGGACATCTAGATGATGAGCAGGGTTGGTGATGAGATGGGGTTAGACCTGTAAATGGTGTGGCAGATGGATGATGGGAGGATGGGCAGAGCCAAAGTGGTGAGGAAGAGATGTTGAAAATGGGGTTGGAAAGCTTCTGTTACTGGATCAGAAAAGAGACAGAACTCTTTTCATATTTGCCTCTCTCAACTTAATTATCATTTCACTCTGCAAATGTACTTTTTGGGTCTAGATAGCTTGGAGATAATTTGAGATCAAACATATTTCTTTCTTAAATACTTTGGGAGTACCCCTTTGGGTATTTGATGAAGGGAGATCCTCTCATACTTATTCTGTGTTTAGTCTCATATATAATATTTCAAAAAATCACAACTCCAGTCTATTTTTTTAAAACCTCTACATATATATACTTTTTAATCCTCATCTGAGGGTATGCTTATTGATTTGAGAGAGACAGAGAGAGAGAGAGAGAGAGAGAGAGAGAGAGAGAGAGAGGAGAGAACATCAATTGGCTGCCTTCCATATGTGTCCCCACTGGAGATACAGCCTGCAACCTGGGTATATGCTCTGACTGGGAATAGAACCAGCGACCTCTTGGTATATGGTACAACTCTCCAACCAACTGTGCCACACTGGCCGGGGCAAACCCTTTATATTTTTACACCAGTATTTGGAAGTATGTATTTGTCTTTTCTCTTAAAATTTTTTTTTTCAATTACAATTGACATTCAATATTATTTTATCTTAGTTTCAGGTCTAAAGTATAGTGGTTAGACATTTATATAATTTCTAAATGACTCTCCAATAAGTCTAGTGCCCACCTGACATAGTTATTGCAATATTGACTATATTCCCTATGCTGTACTTGACATCCCTGTGACTGTTTTGTAACTACTTATTTGTACTTAATCTCTTCACCTTTTTGCCGCAACCCCCCAACCCCCTCCCATCTGGCAACCATCAAAATGTTCTCTGTATCTGAGTCTGTTTCTGTTGTTTATTTTGTTCTTTAGATTCCACATATAAATGAAATCCTGCATTATTTTTCTTTGTGTCTGACTTAGGTCACTTAGCATAATACTCTCGTTCTAACCATGTTGTCACAAATGCTAAGATTTCATTTTTTTGGCCAAGTCATATTCCATTATATGTATGTACCACATTTTATTTATTCAGTTGTCCATCAAGCAACACTGAGGTTGCTTTCATATCTTGGCTATTGTAAGTAATGCTGCAGTGAACATAGGGGTGCATATATCTTTCCTAATTAGTGTTTTGGATTTCTTCAGTTTAATACCCAGAAGTGGAATTGCTGGGTCCTAAGGTAGTTTACTTTTAGTTTTTTGAGGAACCTTCATATTGGCTGATTTTCCGTAGTGGCTGCACCAATTTACAATCCCATCAACAATGCACAAGTGTTCTCTTTTTTCCACATCTTCACCAACACATGTAGTTGTAGGTTTATTCATTTATTTATTTATTTATTTATTTAAAATATACTTTTTAATATTCCGTAGTCATTTTTATTTTTTTAAAATATATTTTATTGATTTTTTACAGGGAGGAAGGGAGAGAATAGAGAGTTAGAAACATTGATGAGAGAGAAACATCGATCAGCTGCCTCCTGCACACTCCCCACTGGGGATGTGCCCGCAACCAAGGTACATGCCCTTGACCGGAATCGAACCTGGGACCCTTGAGTCCGCAGGCTAATGCTCTATCCCCTGAGCCAAACTGGTTAGGGCATGTAGGTTTATTTATGATAGCCATTCTGACAAGTGTGAGGTGATATCTCATTGTGGTTTTAATTTGTATTTCTCTGATGATTAGTGACATTGGGCATCTTTTTATATGTCAGTTAGCCATATGTATGTCCTTTTTGGAGAAATGTCTGTTCAGGTCCTCTGCCCATTTTTTAGAATGTCTTTTTTTTTGGTGTGGAGTTATATGAGCTCTTTATAAATTTTGGGTATTAACCTCTTATCAGATGTATCATTGGTAAATATAGTCTCCCATTCTCTAGGTCTGTGGTCAGCAAACTGTGGCTCGCAAGCCACATGCGGCTCTTTGGCCCCTTGAGTGTGGCTCTTCCACAAAATACTATAAAATACCACATGCGGGTGCACACGTACAGTGCGATTGAAACTTCGTGGCCCATGCGCAGAAGTCGGTATTTTGTGGAAGAGCCACACTCAAGGGGCCAAAGAGCTGCATGTGGCTCGCGAGCCGCAGTTTGCCGACCACTGCTCTAGGTTGTCTTTCATTGTATTGATGGTTTCATTTGCTATGCAAAAAGTTTTTATTTTGATATAATTCCATTTGCTTATAATATTTATTTCTTCTATTGTTTATCTTGCTCGAGAAGATGTATCATAAAAAATATTAATAAAAGCAGTGTCCGAGAGCTTACTGCCTATGTTTTTTAGAAGTTTTATGGTTTCAGGTTGTACATTGAAGTCCTTAATCCATTTTGAGTTTATTCCTGTATACAGTGTAAGAAGGTGGTCTAGTTTCATTTTTTGCCATGTATCTGTCCAGTTTTCCCAGCGCCATTTATTGAATAGATTATTTTTACTGCATTGTGCACTTTTGCCTCCTTTGTCATAGATTAATTGACCATATAGGTTTGGATTTATTTTTAGACTCTATTCTGTATTCTCCATTAATCTATATGTGTGTGTTTATGCCAGTACCATGCTCTTTTTGACTACGGTAGCCTTGTAGTATAGTTTGATATCATGTAGTGTGATACATCCAACTTTGTTCTTTCCAAAGATTGCTGTGGCTCTTCAGGGTCTTTTATGGTTCCATATAAATTTTAGGATTGCCTGGCCGGTATGGTTCAGTGGTTGAGTGTCCACCCATGAACCAAGAGGTCTCATTGGTTCGATTCCCGGGTTGTGAACTCTATCACAGGAGGCAGCTGATCAATGATTTTTTCTCATCATTGATGTTTCTACCTTCTCTCCCTCTCCCTTCCTCTCTTTTTAAAAATCAATAAAGATATATTATTAAAAAAGTTTAGGGTTATTTGTTCTAGTTTTGTGAAAAATGCTATTGGCATTTTGACAGGGATTGCATTAAATCTGTGGATTGCTTTGGGTAGTATGGACATTTTAACAATGCTAATTCCTATCCATGAGCACAGTATGTGCTTCCATTTATTTGCATCTTCTTCGATTTCTTCAATGTCTTATAATTTTCCAAGTACAAGTCTTTTACCTCCATGGTTAAATTTATTCCTAGGTATATTTTTCAATGCAATTATGAATGGGATTGTTCTCTTAATTTCTTTTTTTTTTATAGTTCATTATTGGTGCGTGAAAATGCAACTGATTTCTGAGTTTTAATTTTGGATCCTACCACTTTACTGAATTCACTTATCAGTTCTAATGGATTTTTGGTGGGTTTTTTAGGGTTCTCTCTATATAATGTCATCTGCAAATAGTGACAGTTTTACTTCCTTTGCAATTTGAATGCCTTTTATTTTTCTTGGCTAGGACTTCCTGTAATTTCTCTTTTTATAATTCATTATTTCTTACAAAGTAAGCCCCCCAAAATAAGTTTTTAAAAAAAGAGACTGAAATAGGAAGCCATTATATGTTGGATAAAAGAAAAATGCTTAAAAAAATTAAAATTTCAAGGCTAATCAGCATGTATCAGTGATAGTGCAGGGATGTGTTTATGGTAGCATGCTTAGATGAAAGTCACCCATATCTGTGTCCCTTTGTTCTTAGGGTAAACAGCCTTTGTTCAATCAAAAAAGTATTTAGTGGAAAAAAGAAAGTATTTCGTGTAATCAAAAGTTGAGATGTTCATACATTTAACAAGAGGGCAAAATCAAACTTTAAAGTAATAAGCTTTTCTAATTCATTAAAACAGAATACTTGTTTAAAAAATAGTAGTCTAGGGTTTTAGCTTTCTACTCAATTGGGAAACTTCTGCAGTTTTTCCATTTTTATCTTTTAAAATATTGTGAATATACATTTGTGAAATTTATGTTATAACTGTAGAAATTGTATTGATATTTGTAGGCCTACTAGCATAGGATGGCTACAGTTACTTAATAAATGTTTCTTTTATTTTTAGGTGGTTTTAGAGGTGGAAGAGGAGGAGGTAGAGGTGGAGGCTTCAGAGGAGGAAGAGGAGGGGGTGGTTTCAGAGGTAAGTATGAAAAAAACACCTTTAAATGCCTGAAATTCTAGAATTGGTATTATCTGCCATTTTAAAGTTGTTATTTAATTTTATTTTTGTTTGCCAGCAAGTCTGTAGAACATCGTGGTGTTCTTTGTTTTTAGCCTAATTTCTAGCTTCATTTTATATCACTCTTCCCTGCTTTTCCCTTTGAGTTTTATCACCTACTTCCAGTTTATTTTACTGTATTTTTAATTAGAAAAAAAGGTATAATATGAATGACAGTTAAATTTAGTAAAGTAGGTTTGCTAAACATTACAAGAACTAATGCTGATTTTAAACTTGAGATTTGGGTAATAGTATTATTAATTTCCATACCTTTAATACTTTCATTTTCTCTTAATCAGGGAGAGGACATTAAGTGTAACAGTTGACAGAGGAACTTCACCAACTGATTTCTGCGTTAACCTGCGTGGTCTACTTCTGTGGATCAGAAATTTGTTTCTTGAGCAAGTCTTGAAGAACCGGTTACTACATGACATGGCACTCAGATGTCAATGTCACACAAACAGAGTGCAACAGAATAGGCACTTATGGAGCTTGGACAAGTGTTTTAATGTTTTATATAATGCTCGGAACTGTGATTGCTTAATAAATGGACAGTTTTCACATGAAGCATATTTGAATTTTTACAATAAAATGTTTTATTTCTTTAAGTTACTTAGAGCTGTGTTTATTAAACCAGACCTATTTTTGAAGTTAAAATGAACAACTAAAGCTTAAGTCCAGTGGTTTTCATGTAGAGAGAATGATCTGTTTACATATATAACTGATCTTTAAAAACATAATGCTAGTGAAGGAATACTTTAACATTAACATTATTTATAAACCAACACCCTTTTCCAAATGTTTGCCTTTTATATATGAGGACATATGCACCCTTTATTGTATTTTCCTTTTGTGTGTTAGTAAAGCAGTTTCTTTAATTGTAATAATTAATTGCTTACAAAATTTTACTATTGATTACGACCCTATTAAAGTTGGGACAGCTCTGTTCAAAGAGAACTAAAGTTCAAGAAATTTCTGAAGAAATGTTTAATTTTTCAACATTTAATATAGATTGAATGTTGAAAGTTTTACTGATTGTTCTTATTTTACAGTTTTAAAGGGGATCCAAAGGTTTAAGATGTTATTCACCATAAGCAAATATTTGCTTTCCTGCTACATGTTCAGATTCCTGGGTAGAGATAGTACAAATGACATTGGTGTTGATCCCTATTGCTGTTGTAGTATCATGCAATAGCCATGATAGCAAGTTAGAGTACTGTGATATGGGACCATTTGCTCTGCATTGATTTTTCCCCCTTGTGTTTTTTTTAGGAATGATATTGCCATACCTTTTCCTAAATTTTTCCAACCTAATGCTCATTTGAGTAGCTCATTTGAGTTGCCTGTGTCAGTATCGTGGGTTTTACTACTCTTTTGATGGAATTGTGGCAGGATTAGTAAATATGTAGGCCATAAATATATATGATGAGCAAATATGTTGAAAATTACTGTTTGCCAGTAAGCAGTTGTGCTTTTAAAACATGGAGATTTCCTTCACCTTTTACTTGAGTAAATCTTTTGGTCATTGGCCATCTTGAATCTCTTATTTTCATATTTTATTTTTTCTGTTTTTTCCTTAATGTAGTTTATTCTGGGTTTCCTTTGGGGCATTTAGTTTGGAGTCAATTTCACATACTTAGGGAGCCTAACACGAATGAATATAGTACTGAGGTATCACTGAGTTCCATTGTGAAAGGTATTTTCATGCTTATTCAAACATGTTAACCCTTTGCGGTCGTATTAAATTTGGACATGGGTGTCGTACTGGTCGGAATTAAATTTCCATTGAAAGAGCAGTGATACATATCATGCAAGATTATGAAGGATAAACAAGATTTATTAATTCTTTTTTGGAACTATGTCACTACTAGTAGAATCACTACAAACGTTATCACTTTCTACGTCAGAGTCAGTATTCAAGGAGCCAAAATAAAACTCTTCATCGTTACTTTCAGATTCGCAGTACACTTCTTTCGGTAGCTTTCTTTTTGCCATTTTGGAGTATTATTTTGAAATATCTTAACAAGCGAGAATGCCTAATTACAGTTAAACGTAATTTGTAAAGCTTTATTTGAAATTCTGCGAAGTATCTCCGAAGCTTGTCGATTTCTTCACTCTCAAAAGGCGACTGACTCGCCACGGTGTTTTGCATGGCGAGTGTGGAACGACCGTGTTTGTTTATATTGAGTTTCGATATCTCCGATTTGTCGGGGCAATGTTTTGGTTCGTGACAAGGTCGATTAGACACTTAAGAGCTTTCAGAGAAATTACGAACTGATACATGAATGAATAGAGTTAAGATTCCTACGGTTCCTTGCTGTGGTGGCTGAGAGCAGACATACGACCGAAACGGTAAAAAAGCTTTGGTGGCTGAGAGTAGACAAACGACCCCAAAGGGTTAAATCTTTTGAGTTTACTGAATAACATTCTGATTGCCTGCATCATATTAAAATGCATTTGTTGCCATAGTAATTAAGCAGTTTAATGGAATATAAGCAATATTTGCCCATTTTCCTGAAAATTTGGGAAGAGTTAGGAAAAGCAGATTGATTTTTAGGCAACTGAAGTTTATGAAATTAAAATTGTGAACTATGTGAACATTTTGATAAATAATTATATTTCTTAGTATTTTAAGCCTCATCCCAATATAGGTTTTCTGTATCACTCATGAAGGAAGCATAAAAAAGTACTTTGAATACATTTATCTATAGCAGATAGCTGGCCATCTTTAGAATTATTTAGGTTTTTTTTTTTTTTTTTTTTTTTTTTATTGATTTTTTACAGAGAGGAAGGGAGAGAGATAGAGAGTTAGAAACATCGATGAGAGAGAAACATCGACCAGCTGCCTCCTGCACATCTCCCACTGGGGATGTGCCCGCAACCCAGGTACATGCCCTTGACCGGAATCGAACCTGGGACCTTTCAGTCCGCAGGCCGACGCTCTATCCACTGAGCCAAACCGGTTTCGGCGAATTATTTAGTTTTTATAAAAAATTATTTCTGGGGAATTTAAGTGGCTGCTAGAGCTAAGTATAATCACAGGAAGAGAAGGGACTATGAACCAAAACATACTCAACTTTTTAATTCTGCATACTGAATGAAAAGAAAAACCACCCAACAAGGGTTTTAAAAAGAATTTCACTTAGGTATTCTGTTCATTGCCTTGGGGTTACTTAAAAGTAGTTTGTTACTGAAATACTGTTGAAATTCACTTCACTGGCATTGATACTCTGCAGTATTTACATTTATTAAAATTTTGAGTTCTGATAGCTGTAAGATCTGGGATAGGTTACCCAGCCTGGTTCAATTGCTTCAGTTTATATACAGTTGAGAGAATTGAGGCAAAACAATTATCTTTGGTCCCTTGCTGTGCCATTCTAAGATTATATAATTAAATTAAATGGGGAAATAAAGCCCTCTAGTGGTTCTGTCATGCTTACACTATTCGGTGCATGTAGCATTTCTAGTTTGATTTTAAATTCATTGTTGAGAAGAATCCAATAATATTACATGACAAAAGTATGGGGAAAAAGGTGTTAGGGTTATCTTAGTCTACCAATAAATGTATGTTAGATTGTAATCCACTTATGTAACCTGTTTTTTGAGTTACAACAAGGTGATTCAGAATATTAGAATTGCCCGGTACAAGATGAATGAATCCAGGTTCTTGGCTGATATGTGCTGTGGTTATGATCAGATAATTACTTGTACATATTAAAGAATAGGGTAAATTAACTGAGGTGGATTGTGAAGTAGATCATGCGATACTTATCCATGCTATGAAATACATAACTATTAATAAATTAGACTTATAGACCTGGAATTTATGATATGGCTTTAGGGGAAAACAAGTTGCAGAATGATTTCATATAAATATAGCTCCCTATTTTTGCTTTTAAGAAAGTGGGAGACACTTCAAACCCTTTTATAAATACGTTTGTATAAGCAAAGGAAAGCAGAAAGGATATAATCCAAACAATACTACCTTTACGGGTGTGACATTTGGAAGGATGTGGAAGATTACTTCTTTGTCTCTATGAAATTGTTATGGAAAAAATCCAAAAGGATCTGAAATGGAAATATTTTAAAGGATCAACTGAAAACAGGGACTTTAATCTCAATGGTTTTAGGACTAAGCCTGGCTCTTAATTTCAGAACTGGTTTCCAGCAGAGAACAGTTAAGTCAGCTCCTGCACTGATTTTCTGAGTTTGTTTATTGTTTAAATGGGATGTTTGATCATCTCTAGACATTAGGCTGATGCCCAAATTGGTTAAAATGTTTGGCCTGGTATTTCTCTTTATTTTGTTAATAAGGTTTTCCCTTGCTCTGGGGATTAAAATCCTTTTCTCTTTAGCCCAATCACATTTGTTAAGGGAGGGCCTTTATGAAAAGGCTATTCTTTGAGGTCTTGAAGTGGAAATGATTAGTTCTGAAAACTCCTCCCTCAGTGGCATTTGTAGCATTTTATAATTATTGAAGGCTGACTCAATATCTTCCCTTCAGAATGCTAAAGAATAATTTAAGCAACAGTTCAGACTTTAAAAATGAAGATGGCTCTGTCTTTTCACAGACTGAACACAATATTGTTGCAACTTACTTGATTATGGCAGGTATGCATGTTTAATTACTTAATAGTACTTTTGCTTTAAGTGGGTGAAGAAAAGCAGAGGATTTCAGCATAAGGCAGTAGAAAAAGCATAGATTTAGAGATGATTCAAGTTTCATATGGTTAGCCAACCTCCTGAAATCACTTTTGCTTTTTGAGTTGGGGTGGTCAAGTAAATGAGGGTGATGATTGTTGCACTGTTTCCTGGCTGTAAAGATCCAATAACAGAATGTCAGTGAGAGGATAAGTGAAAGCATTGCTAATGGTGGTTAGTATCATAAGTTACTTTGGATATTTATTTATTTATTGGTTGATTTTAGAGAGAAGTAAAAAAGGGAGAGAGAGAAACGTAGAGTTGTTGTTCTACTTATTTATGCATTCAAAGGTTGATTCTTTGTGCCCTGACTAGGGATCAAACCCACAACCTTGACATATTGGGATGATGCTCTAACCAACAGAGCTACCTCGCCAGGGCAACTTTGAATCTTGAAACACCATGTGAGAGAAGTGACATGGGGCTGAGAAAAGTTTTCTATAAAATTAATAATTCTTTTATAATCCATACATTTGATTATTATGTTCTCAGGTATGATAAGTATTCTCAGCAACATAATAGTTCTGGGCATCTTCATTACATACAAGGAACTCCGGACACCCACAAATGCAATTATCATTAACTTGGCTGTTACTGACATAGGGGTCAGTAGCATTGGCTATCCCATGTCTGCTGCTTCAGATCTACATGGAAGTTGGAAATTTGGGTATGCAGGATGCCAGGTATTGGAGATCTTCGGAATTAAAGTTAAATAAAGTAGATTAAAGGGATATAAATTTAAATGTCTAAAAAAGTCCCATGGGCTTTAATCAAATAAGATCATATAGATAATAGCTATAGTGCTCTTTTTGAGAACAGTTTCATGAGTACTGGAAAACATATTCTTTAACCAGAGAAATGAAATTGCTAGCCATAATTATATTAAAATTTTTTTCAGCCTAAAAGAAAAAACCAAACTAACAAAAAATTAACATTCAACTAGAGAAGGATAGTGAAAACTTGCATATTCAAATGCAAGTTCAAAAAGAAATACCCTGCTTTCATTTGAAATAAATATTAAAGATATATCTAAGTAATGTAGTTAAGCTATCACATTGATAGGTAAATTAATATTACAAGAAAATAATATTTGTGTTAAGATAGTAGGCAAATAAGACTTTTTGCCTGATTTTTTAAGTTTACCATTTTAAGTTATAAAATCATAACAAAATAAGTCTAACAGAATAATAAATATCCATGTATACATGAAACAGTTTTGTCAAGTCTTAATGTTTTCCTTTTTTAAAAAAATCTTTATTGTTGACAGTATTACATTTGTCATCTTCCCCTCCTCCCCCCCAATGTTTTTCAGTATGTACTTCAGGTTGTTTTTCTTTTTAAAGATAAAAAACTTTACAGATGTAGTTGAAGGTCATTGCAAACCATCCCAATGGTTTATTCCATTCTCTCCCATGAATGTTTTCTTAATCTTACTACATATTTATGTGTACATAAACTAAATACTTAATGCTTTAAATTTTGTATCAACATATTGTTTGCATTATGCAACTTTCATTATTCAATATTTTTAAGTTTTAGCCATTTTATAAACACATGCCAACATATTTATTTTTCTATTATTGAACATTTATTCCCAATGCTTTTCTGTCATAAAAAAAGGCTTCAATGAATGTTCTTACCCATGTTTCTTTAGATACATTGCTTAGGAGAGGTTGGTTGGGTTGTAGAGAATGTTCATCTTCAACTTTATCAGATGCGGCCAAATTGCTCTCCAAAATGGTTGTGTCACTTACAAGAACTTCTGTTATTCCACATTTTCCCCAGCACTTGGGATTGTCAAACTTTTAAATTTTTACCATTTTGATGGGTGTAAAATGGTGTCCGTAGTTTTCACTTCTTTGAATACATAATGTGGTATACATTTTTTTTTTAATGTCACAAACATTCAGTTTCCTCTTTCATGAATAGCCTATTTTTCTGTTTTTAGAGTTTTTTCCCCTGTTTATCGAGTATCCTGGTTAGAAGCTTTACTTTAAGTCTTAAAATTTTATTTTAATTAATGAAGTCTCAAAACAATTTCTATTAAACCAGTTACACTTTGACAATGGAAGATGTATTTTTAAATTAGTATAATACTAGAACGTTTAATGTATTTATATTCTAGCACTGGGATAAAAATGTAACTGTCTCTTGGGAGGTGTAGAACAGTGGGTTCTTTACAATTTTTATTTTCAGATTTATGCTGGATTGAATATCTTCTTTGGAATGGCAAGTATTGGATTACTCACAGTTGTGGCCATGGATCGATACCTGACCATTTGCCATCCTGATGCGGGTACAGCATTTTTCTCAATGAATTCCTATCTTGTCTAAGTACCACTTGACACACATTCACTTTAGAATGTAAATGGGTTGCAGTCGTGATCAGCTTTATTTCTCTAACAGTCATTGTTCAAAAGTTTAAATGATTTCCTATTATATTTAGAATAACATCCAAATATCACAACTGCCTCCAAGGCCCTGCTACCCTTCTAGCTTTGGCTTGGGCCCTCTCATTTTGGGGTCCTGGCCACGCCCCTTCCCACTCTGGGGTCTTTGCAGATGCTGCTTCCTCAGGTCTGGAAAACGCTTCTCTCTGCGTATCCTCCCAATGATCCTTTTATCTGTTGGATAGGCTTTGAGTGAGCTGAAGTGTTCTATAAACAATCTACTTGAGAACAACTTTGAATAATCAGTTAAAACAAAGTGGAGATAATGAATATCATTGTGGAAAAATGAGGCTAATATTTCATATGTTTATTCATAGGAAGAAGAATGACCACCCACACCTACATCAGCATGATTCTGGGGGCCTGGATCAATGGCCTCTTTTGGGCTTTGATGCCTATCATAGGGTGGGCTAGTTATGCCCCAGACCCGACTGGGGCCACCTGTACCATAAACTGGCGGAAAAATGATGTGTAAGAGACACTTTCTAATGAAGTGCTTCTAATGTAGACATTTTCTCACCCTTTCAAGTTTAAGCTCAGATCAAATGTTTTCCGTACAGAGTGGCGACAGGCTTCCTTGTTGGTGGTGATGTGATTCCAAGCTTTGAATTACACTTGTTTGCAAGTAAACGCTGTGGGAAGAGCTCAGGAGATTTATCTCAGTGCTGCGGCAGATGCAATGGCGTGAGCACGCTCCGCCTATACAAGCTTCCTCGGCACACCAGGAAGTGGCATCGCCCGCCTGAGAAGACCCCCAGGAGCCCCTACATAGTACCCTGATCTTTCCTACTATTGGTTGCCCTATGGATGTTGTAAACTTCTGATTGGTCTGGAATGTTATATATACTGCTGCACTCACACAATAAAGTTGGATCTGCGTCACTGAACCGTCCCCGGAGTCGGGCATACTTTGTTAGGACTCCGTTCGGCCTCACCCCCGCGGGACCCCGTGCATCAAAACGCCATCCAGCTCCCCTTGTCCCTTCCTCCGCGCCCCACTCCTACCCTGTCCTTTCTTCTCTCTTCTCTGGTGGAAAAGGGATACAAAACACCTTCTGATATGTGCACGTTGGAGGGAGAATCTGGGAGGGATAAGGGAGTGTCAGAATCACTAGACAGCATGTAGCTCGGGCTTTCACCGAGGCTGGCTCCTTCCTATTTTTTCAAACTGACTTGGTGATAAAGTATCTTCAGAGAGTCAGGCAGCAAAAGCACCATCACTGCAAGGATTTGCTTGCTACTTGGTGATGCTCTTCTCTATTTACCAGGGGAAAGAGGATAATTTAGCTTCTTAAAGAAAGTGAAAGACCACTCAGAAAAACAAATAGAAAATTTCTAACTCTCAAACTAAATCTAACTCTAAATCTCTGTACAGGGTTGACAAGTGAATATTTTGAAGCTTTAGGGTGATATTGTCTCTGTTATAACCATTCCACTCTGCCTGTGAAGCAGTCATAGACAGTATCTAAATGAATGTGGTCCCAACCCCTAGTCTAAATGGGCTAAAAGTCAAGTATACATTCTAAGCTATATAATGATATAGTGACTGCTGGATGGTGCCAGTATTATCTATATATATAAAAGCCTAAGTGACCATTACGACCGGTCGACCGAACAATTGGTAGACTGGTCACTATGATGCACACTGACCACCAGGGAGCAGACGCTCAATGCAGGAGCTGCCCCCTGGTGGTCAGTGTGCTCCCACAGCCAATGTACCACAACCAGCCAACCTCCCAAGGTCCCTCCCCCCAGCCAGCTGGCCTCGACTGACCCAGATCAGGACTGGTCGAAATGGCCCCGATCGGCCCCAATCGCTGGCCAGGCTGAGGGACCATACCCATGCACGAATTCATGCACCAGGCCTCTAGTTTCAAATAATTATGCTGTTTCCCTTCCCCAATTAAATAAGTAGTGATTTAGATTCCCTTTTCTTATTTTCAGATCTTTTGTTTCTTTCACGATGACAGTTATTGCGATAAATTTTATTGTGCCCTTGACTGTGATGTTTTACTGCTATTACCATGTCACTCGATCCATTAAATGTCGTGCTACCAGTAACTGCACTGAGTACCTCAACAGAGATTGGGCAGATCAGGTAGATGTAACAAAGGTAAGACATTAAAATCTTTAAGATATTTTTGCAATCAAACTTTTACACATATGTGGTCCCCTGGCCCCTGCAGTCACCTCTCCTCACCCCCTTGATTCTTACTCTCTGGCCCTTTTGTCTGGTGTTTGCCTCCACAGTGTTGAACAATGTGCTCATCTGTTGTTTTGGATATTTTTGTTTACCATTACCTCCTGATTTCCTACTATGGACAATGAGACTTTATTTCTCTTACACCACCAATCTTTTCTATCCCCCCCCCCCCCCCCCCCACACACACACTTTTCTCTCTCCTCATCTTCTTTGGTTAGATAAAGAGTCAATTTTACATTATTGTGAATTCTCTACATTTTATTTATTGCAGATCTCTGTAGGAGTCAATGATTTGTATTTCATTTGAAAACAATTTTTATTATTCACTTATAGTTGATGTATAACATTGTATTAGTTTCAGGTGTCCAACCCAGAGATTAGACATTTATATAATTTATGATTCATTTTTTTATAAAACATTTTTCTTGCCCTGGCCAGTGTTGCTCAGTTGGTTGGGTATTGTCTCATGAATTGAAAAGGTTGCTGGTTTGATTCTTGGTTAGGTAACAGGTTTCAAGCTTGATCCCCAGTAGGGGGCAAGCAGGAGGCAGCCGATTAATGTTTCCCTCTCACATAGATGCTTCTCTGCTTCTCTCTCTCTCTCTCTCTCTCTCTCTCTCTCAAAATCAATAAAAAAATCTTAAACATACACACACACAAACTTTTTCCCCATGGAGTTAATAATTTATTTTTTCTTTCTTTCTCTTTCTCCCTCGTTCACTCTCTCCCTTTCTTGTCCTCTCCCTCCCTCCCCCTCTCTTTGCAGTTTTGTTTGCTTCCTGTTCTGTGTACCTGTCACTAATTCATCTCTAATCTCTCCACCAGCAGCGTCAATTTACTCTCAGTATATTTAAGTGCATCAGGGACTTTCTCCTTTTCTTGGAATTTTGCTTCCTGGCACTTCTGGGTCTCTTGCTCTGCTCTGCATGGGCAGTTCTCTAAAACCACAGCCCTGAAAGCTGGCACCTCGGGTCTCCTTCATCACCAGCTGGGAGTGCCTTTGTCCTCTCTCGGTTGGATCGCCTGTGTCTGGGTTGCCTGTCTTCCTTTTCCTTGGTTACTCCCTCTCATTTGGTGGAGCACATTCCCAAGAAGATTCCTGAGAAGGTTATCAGGAGGTAAATTTCAAAGGATTTTGCCTGCCTGAAAATGTCTTAAAATTCTATTATCGTATTGGACTGATTGTTTGATGGTATACAAGTTTAAGTCGAGAAATGATTTTCAAAGAATTTTGAAGGTATGCTGTGTAGTCTCCTAACTTCTGTGTGGCTATTGAGAAGGCTGACAGCATTCTGTGGACTGAGCCTTTGTAGCAATCTGTGTGTGATCTCTGGAAGCTGTAGGAGTGTCTCTGTGTCTCCGGTTTTCTGGAACTTCATGCTGATGTGCTTGGAGCGGCTCTTTTTTCAGCCATGTGCTAGTGCTTGGTAAGTGCTTGGCAAATGAAGAACCAGGTCCTGCCTTTAGGGGGTTCTTGTATCATTTCTCTGGTGATCTCCCACGCTGGTTTGCATTCTCTGTTCTCTTTTCCTGGAACTTCTTTTATTTGGATATTTAGTCTCCTGGGTTTATCTTCTAATTACTAAAACTTTTCTCTCCTATGTTGTCCCTGTTTTGGGTTTATTTGTTTGCTTGTTTTGTTTGTTTTTGTTTCTACTTTCTAAGAGGTTTCCTCCACCTTGTCCAGGTCTGGGATTGGGTGAGGAGAGTGAGGCTCAAGCCTTGGGTGTAAAATTTAAGTAGGCCCCCAAAAACTCAGTAATAAGAAAAATAGTTAATGCAGTACTAAAAGGATCAGAGTTAATGCAAAACTTAACTTTGCATTGAACATAATGCATATTGAACATAATATCAAATTTTAAATAAAGATAGGATCTGTCCCTGCACTTGCATGACTCAACTCATTGATCTTACCCTTTCTATTGCATTTAAACAATTCTGCTCTTTTTTATATATAGGGTAAAAACCATTGTTATAGATAAAAGAATTATTTTATACTTTACACTCTTTTTAATAGCCTCTTCTTGTTTTATATCTTCTCTCACTTCTGTGATGTTATTATGCATATATTTCCATTTTCCTTCTGTTCACATATTTTTTGTTTCTCCTGATTTTCTGAACCGTTTTGAACTCTGCCTGTGAGTTTGCGTGTTTCCTCAGTGTCTGGTGGCCAGTGACTGACTTTGCGTGTTGAAAGTGATGCACTAGAAAGCTGACTGTAGGCTCTGCATGGGCTCTTTTGTTGGGATGCTTCTTTGGGGGCTTTCTGACAATCTGATTCTCTAGGCATTTTCTTCTGGGCTGGTCATTTTCCAAGGAGAAGATTCTTTTACGTTCCTAGGTGGAACATTCAAGTCTGTCTACCTGTATGCTATGGCTCAGAGCATGAAGGGGACAGCATGCAGCACCCCTCTTTTCAGTACAGCTCTCCGGTTCTCAGCTGAGCCCAGTGTCCTCAGTCCTGAGTTCCCCTGCTTTCCCCCTCCTATACTTCTGGGTCCTTTTGGGAGAGGACAGGCCTGAGTGCAGAGGGAATTCGAAAGTCTAGGTGCTTCTTTTTGCAGATTTCAGTGAACTGTTTTAAATTCCATGGGCAGCCCCACCTTCATAGCTAGCTGTCACCACCAGTTCCTGAGACTTTCTGAGTTCTGAGCAATGTATTAGTTAGTCTATACTAGTATATGCCAGGAGTCCATAGCATAGCTACTAGAAATGGGTTAGGAGTGGGTATAGATCTGCTTTTTGTCAAAGCCAGCTTTTGTATTCTCCCCTAGCACACCAAAAGAAAGGAGGCCTTTTTTACATTTGTTCACATTGTATCCTCACAAGCTCTTTCTATCATAGGTGACTTATTTTTTTTTCCATAGGTGACTTCTTTATTTGCACATGAGCAAAGAGCAGTGTGTGTGTGTGGGGTGGGGGGGGGGGCGGCGGCGGGGGGGGGGATTCAGTTTTTCCTTTATGTCATCAATAACATAAACTTATTCAAATTCTAATCTAGATAATTTTATGCTATTTTAGATATATTAGCTAATTAGATATTGGGTTTGGCAAATGCTGATTTCTTTTACAGATGTCTGTGATAATGATATTCATGTTCCTGGTGGCATGGTCCCCTTATTCGATTGTGTGCTTATGGGCTTCTTTTGGGGACCCAAAGAAGATTCCCCCCTCCATGGCTATCATTGCTCCACTGTTTGCAAAATCTTCTACATTCTACAACCCCTGTATTTATGTGGTTGCCAACAAAAAGTAAGTAATTTCTAAAATGCTTCTGAACAAAATAATAGACACAGAAAGAATGTTAAAAAGGCAGTAGATAATATTGTAAGACTTCTGGGGAGGTGAGTGACAGAAACTCACTTTGAACTAGTGTAAAAGTTTTTTGACTCATGTAACTGGAAACCTCAAATGCCCAGAGCTCCAGTTCTGTGACAGGTTCTTCCCACATGGAGGCAAGATAGTCACAAGCAACCCAAAACCCAAGTTCTACCAGCTAAGCAGCTCCAAATTCGAGTTTCATCTCACATGCTCCTTGGCAGAAAAGCTGCTGGAAGGTAGGCTCAGCAAGTTCTCGTGGTTATCCCTCCCAAAATACATGCAATTGGTATTTCAAAGAAAAGAGTGATTCTGTTACTAGAACATGGACGAGGTAACGCAATGTTGGGCTCCCTATGTGGTATGTCTTCTTTCTAGTAGATATACTAGATGCAAATGCAAGATGAAAATCCAGTGCTAACATGAAGGGCTTCTGGAGGGTACAGTCATTCAGGATAACAGAGGAAGAACCCTACTCCCTTTGTTAGGGTTCTCAGTAAGGATTCTTTCCTGTGTCCTCCCTGAAGCTTAGGTTATTTTGTTTTCTGTTGCTGCTGAAAGATGGAATGAACCAATCTACTGTGCTTAAATGTTTGACCAGAAAAATCTTAGTAGAGTTCAAGTAATTTGATGCTGGAATGCCAATGCTGCTTCTATTAAACCTATGTATTTATGCTCATGTTTTGGAGAGCAACTTTAGTTACAGGTATGTGAAGAAACAAAAAAACTTTTAAGACCACTCAGACCATATAAGAAGAATAAAGAACACATTTTAAATTCAGAGCTTATTGGTAGTTCTTTTGGAAAGATCGGTCATTCTCAACTCCCTTTAATTTCAACTGACCTTGCTCAGAACAGATGCATGAAATGCATATCCTTAGTTCAAATAGATAAATTATTGCAATTGATATTAGAAACATCATTTAAACACATAATTATTGATTTTTACTAAATACTTTCAATGTTTATAATCAGTGTCACAAAATTGGTCTTTAACTGTCCATATACTTTCTACATTTATAAAGGTTTGCAACAGGAGATGTTAAAGTTGGAGATGTCAATTGGCAGTAGTGGCATCTTAGCCATATTTGAAAGTATTTTAAAACTAGAGACCCAGTGCACGAAATCCAGCCTGCACCCCCTCGCAGTCCGGGAGCCCTTGGGTGATGTCCGACTGACGGCTTAGGCCTGCTCCCTCTGGAGAAAGGGCCTAAGCCAGTGATGGTGAACCTTTTGAGCTCGGTGTGTCAGCATTTTGAAAAACCCTAACTTAACTCTGGTGCCGTGTCACATATAGAAATGTTTTGATATTTGCAACCATATTAAAACAAAGATTTATATTTTTGATATTTATTTTATATATTTAAATGCCATTTAACAAAGGAAAATCAACCAAAAAAATGAGTTCGAGTGTCACCTCTGACACGCGTGTCATAGGTTCGCCATCACTGGCCTAAGCCATCAGTTGGACATCCTTAGTGCTGCTGTGGAGGCGGGAGAGGTTCCTGCCACTGCCACTGCACTTACCAGCCGTGAGCCGAGCCGGGCTTCTGGCTGAGTGGTGCTCCCCCTGTGGGAGCGCACTGACCACCAGGGGGAAGCTTCTGCGTTGAGCATCTGCCCCCTGGAGGTCAGTGTGTGTCATAGGGAACGGTCATTCCGTCATTCGGTCGATGTGCATATTAGTCTTTTATTATATTGGATTCTAAGCCATTACAGGATAATGCCAGCTTTCCCCCTTTATATTGTAGGTTTCGGAGGGCTATGTTTGCCATGTTCAAATGTCAGACTCATCAAACTATGACCACAATGAGCTTTTTACCAATGGATGTACCTCAAACCCATTGACTTTTGGAAGAATCTGAAATAAAAGGAAAGCACAAGTTATCAATATACTTTGTTTACTTTTTTTTCAATATTTTAATTTTACTTAAAATATGAAGCCAGTTAGATCAAATCAGACATAGATTATTATCCTAATAGAATGAATTCCTTAAATGTAGTTTATAGTTCCGTTTGTGCATTGGCTATTGTAGAGAATGCTTCTTTGTTTCTTTATATGTAAACTTATTGCTCATCTCTTTTGATGAATCCAGGCACATAATTCTCTTTTTCCCTATCATGGCATGTAATACTCTGTACCGATGGCCTGGTATCTGTCTGGGACCTCCATTAGACCAGAAGTAGCTGCTATGTTAATGTTAAAAAAAAAAGTTAATAAATAAATAATTAATTAATAATTACTGAAATGAGTTGTTAGCATTTCACAATTTAAAAATCTTACTGTAATTATTAACATACTATTTAACAAAAATGATCAGAGGACTATTAAGTCACATGCCAGTTATTGCATATATATTTTATACAGCAACATAATCTCTGTGCATGTTATTATATAGTCTGCTTTTTAATTTTCATTTTTCTATATGCTCATTTCTATTTATTTGCCACTAGAATTAAGTTTAATCAGAGTGGGGGTTTTTGTATGTTGTATTTTCCCCCTCTTTTTTGTTTGAAATTTATTTTATTGTGGTAAGAACATAACATGAGATCTACCCCCTCAACAAATGTTTAAGTGTATAATACAGAATAAGTACAATAGTACACAACAGATCTCTAGAACTTATTCATCTTGCTTAACTGAAACTTTATGCCTGTTGATTAGCCGTATGTTTGTTCTTTGATGTGTCCTGAGCATGCACACCCGTTTTGCCTGGCACATAGTAGGCGCTCAAAAAATATTTGTTGAATGTTGAATAAATTTGTAGTCAAATAATTGTCACTTTAAATAACTATTAAGCATAACAGGATAATACACGATTATTTAAATAGTGAACATTTAAAATCTATAGTATTTTGTTTTAATTGAGTGAATTCTTCTGACTCTGTTGTTTCTATATGCATCCTATTTTATTTTTTTAATTATTATTATTTTATTTTTTAAAAATATACTTTTATTGATTTCAGAGAGGAAGGGAGAGGAAGAGAGAGATAGAAACATCAATGATGAGAGAGAATCATTGATTGGCTGACTCCTGCAGGATCGAGCCTGCAACCTGGGTATGTGCCCTTGGCCGGAATCGAACCTGGGACCCTTCAGTCCGCAGGCCCACGCTCTGTCCACTGAACCAAACTGGCTAGGGCCATCCTATTAGTTTTAAATAATATTTCCCATAGTATTCTTACTTTTATAAAATTAATTCTTTTAAAAGAGTTTTTTGTTTAAAGATGATGGATAGAACCACCTAATAGGAAGATTAAATGCCATATATATTTGTGATATATGTTACCTAAACCCTTGATTGTGCCTGTGGATTCTCCCCCCCTTATAAGTGTTCAGGTTATTTTTTAACTATTCGATTTACTTTTTATTTTTTGATAGAGCTTAACTTTTCTAAAAGACATACCAGTTCGTCTTTAGCTATGATTTGATGCCCATAATTTGGGAAACGAGCTTAGAATAAAACATATTCTTTTTTTAAAAAAATATATTTTATTGATTTTTTTACAGAGAGGGAGGGAGAGAGATAGTCAGAAACATTGATGAGAGAGAAACACCGATCAGCTGCCTCCTGCACACCTCCCACTGGGGATGTGCCCGCAACCCAGGTACATGCCCTTGACCGGAATCGAACTCGGGACCTTTCAGTCTGCAGGCCAACGCTCTATCCACTGAGCCAAACCGGTTTCGGTGAATAAAACATATTCTTAAAGAGAGATAGTAACTTTGAGTAGAAATAAGAGCTGGGAGGAGCCTTGCACTGTGCTGAGATGACCTGCAGAGCCACAGGACACACTCACTGGAGCCCTAGGTCCACACTTCAGTGGTGGATTGAAGCATTTAGTCTAAAAACAAACAAACAAACCAAAACCCCCCACTAGGTTCCAGACTTTGTCTACTTTGTTTTTGGAGATAGCCAATACTTGGCAATATTGATAACTCTATTCTAAATCAATTTTACATTATGTGCTTCTATCTTTAAAGCTAAATTTTGTAAAACTGATTGTTATACATGCTGATAAAAAGCAAATGCACAAAATAAAATTTATAATGTTATAATGTAAATCATCTGCTATATGTTCTAGTATCTGCTAAGACATTGAATTGTTTTTAACATTACGTGTAGCTGGAAGATGTATTAGCAATTACATCCATAGGAAAGGAATTTAATAGGCATTTCCTTGCAAATCTACATACGAGCACCTACTGAAATTTTCTTGACATGTGTTTGATTTTCACTTTCTTTATAATGTGTTACTTTGCTGAAACCACATTCAAAGATTGAACCCCTGCAAAATACACTTGAAGGTTAAGTAACTACAGATCTCAGCTAATCCTGTGTAATCTGCTCTTACTAAATGGCTGTTTGCATTCCAGGCACACCAGTCTCTGAATGCTTAGGATTTGGTTTTTACCTGTTGTTCCAATAACCTCTAAAAGGAGCAATGCGTCTCTTAGCATGTCTGGGCGTTGTGCTTAGCTTTTTGGAAGGAGTAAGTTGTTTATGTCCTTCACAGTGCACCTGCGATTATCACGGCAGAAATGATGGCATGGGATCAAGGTATGCTACTAAGTGTTCTAATGATTCTGAAGAAAGGGACCCCCCATCAGCCTTATTTGAAAGCAAACTGTTGATCAGAAATCAGAGGAGAGAAGGTTTAATTTGCATAAGCTTTAACTTAGTTGTGTTAATACTGGTTGCCAATGCTATGCTTTTATCTTGAGCAGTTTAGCTCTTAAAAGCCCCTCATTTTTATTTGAGGCCTTCAAACACATACAAAAGTGTTCATTGCACTTGTGTTCAGAAAATGTTCATTTCAGGAGGTCAAGCTGAAATGTGTGTGGCCCGCTCAGCCTGATTACAGAAAGCAGGGCCGATCAGGAGGTGCTAACATGCCCAGATCATTTGCTTCCCGAGTTTTCCATTTCATTTCGAGGGTTGTTCATGCCAACTGGATAGACCTTAGAAAGCAGAAAGGACTCTCATAAGAGTGAAATTACAGACGTTCATAATTAGAATTTTTCATTTTAAGATATTGGAATTTACAAAGAAAAGAGGTTTGAAAGATATGGATCAACTCTATCAGTTGCCGACACTGTAGAAGTTATTTAACCTCTGGGTTGCTTTCACATCTACCTGTGAAGTAAAAATAATTGCATACTCATAATATACAGGAGTCCTTTGAGATAGAAGTTAAATGCAAAAAGGAACTTTTGTTAGCTAACCATGGTAGACCATGGTTTTTTTTTTTAAAGGATGTTTAATGACAAAATCAGATTTTTTTTATGACTTGGTTGATGGACTTTTGAGGTTATTTGAATAGTGAGCCTCTTAAAGTAATTTGTTAAGAGTCACTCAAGTTATGTTCTATACTTTTAAACAAATTAATAAAAATTAAAACATATTATTGAGTAGTTTGTCTTGTTATTCTATAAACTTTACTTAAGTAACTCTTGGTATTTTTTTTTGAAAGATTTACTAGGTGGCTTAAGACAGTGAGGAGAACATAACAAATTAAAAAGCCCTACTTGGCAAAAGCTACGTAGCAGTTAACAACTCACGCCAGGGTACTTGAGAAACAACACAGAAGTGTTTCCTTCCCCCTGGTGGCCCCATTATTGATGGATTTTATGAAAACCATAGTGTATAATTCTTGGCAAGAGCTCTAGAAAGAATTTAGTTCTGCTGTTATTTTGTAAATGAAGAAACGAAGCCACACAGAGGCTAAAGGACTTGTGCAAGGTCACAGCACAGAGTTGATACAGTGACTGATTGATAAAGACACTGGGTCTTTCAGCTTCCAATGCAGGCTTTTCTCCATTACACTGGAATGTTAACTTAATGAGTAGAAATTGGATCATTCTGATCTAAAGTAGCACTGAAATTTGTGATAGAGAGTAGAGATGAAGAATAGGAAGTGTCGCCCTAACCGGTTTGGCTCAGTGGATAGAGCATCGGCCTGCGGACTTAAGGGTCCCAGGTTCGATTATGGCCAAGGGCATGTACCTTAGTTGCGGGCACATCCCCAGTAGGGGGTGTGCATGAGGCAGCTGATCGATGTTTCTCTCTCATTGATGTTTCTAACTCTCTCTCTCTCCCTTCCTCTCTGTAAAAAAATCAATAAAATGTATATTTTTTAAAAAGAATAGGAAGTGTCCTTATAGAATTCCAATGCTTTGTATGGTCTTCCCCTGAAGTTTATTACAGACAGGAGATGCTATTACAGACAGGAGATGCTAGCTAGCAGGACTTCGCAGCTTTGCCTTGTGGGGTGCTTTTAAAGTTCACCCACTTAACATGGTATATTTCACTGAATGGCTGATTTGTTGACTACATGTATAATGCATTATAATTTATGTTTCACTGTTCATTTTCAGCAATCCAGTGGAAATGAGTGTACAATAGGAGATAAATAGATCTTTTTTCAAGTTACAATGCATCTAAATTCTCTGATTCTTCATACTTTACACTCACACATGGGACAGGCTTGTTTTTTTATGCCTATTTTACATGTACCACTAAGCAAGGTCACGATGTGACCTGCTCACGATCATTTACGTTAGTGAGTGGTGAACGGAACAAACTTGCAGTTTCTGGTTTATTCCTTGGCCTGGAAGCAATGCACAAGACTCGTTGTTGAAATAGAGGTCAGCATTAAGCATCCAGTGTGAACACTTGCTTTTTCTTCCCTTAAAAGAGATCAATTTATAACTTCAACAGGGGATTCTTTAAAAATGGGCCATTTCATAAGGAGGTTAAGTGTACACTTTGGAGTTGGACCAATGTGGGTTGGAAGGTGACTGTGTGACCCACTAGCTATGTAACCTTGGCAAGTTACCTAATGTGGATAGGCCTCAGTTATTTTACTGTAAAAAGAAGATTGATGGTAAAAAGAGCAGGCACTCACCGAATGCCTGTTACGTGTCAGGAAGGTATAAAACTTTACATGCATTTCAATGAACCACCCTAACAAAGCTACATGGGAAAATGAAGTGGGGCAATTGGTGAGGATGGGCTTTGCCACAAAAGAGATGGCATGAGCTTAGATCTGAGCCAAGATTAGACCAACTCCAGAGCTGGTGCCTTTACCTCTTCCCCAGCATCTACCTCATAGGGCTGTCCGACAACTAAATAAGGTAATGAATATGGTGTGTGTTGGACAGGCCTGACTTACAAAGAACTTCATCAATATTAGGTGAATCATATGAAAATTCTTATAGTTGATCATTTTTAACCTATAGAAATGGCCATTTCATATGGTTTAACATAGAAGAAGATAATGATGACAAATTATTAATGAACAGGTCAGCCAGGCTCCACAAATATTTTGTGAAAACCAGTAAGGAATTTTCAGTTGATGCATGTTTCAAATAAGCATTGTTTTTTTCAAATGGGTCTCGGAACGCAGGTTTCCTCCCACTGCTCTTGTTGTGACACTAGGTCGGTGCTGTGTAATGACCTGGATATGAACGAGCTCCCCCTGAACTTCCCCGCGGACACTGTGAAGCTCCGCATAGAGAAGACCGTCATCCGCACGATCCCCGCCGATGCCTTCTACTACCTGGTGGAGCTCCAGTACCTCTGGGTGGCTTACAATTCTGTCTCCAGCCTTGAGGCCAGCAGCTTTTACAACTTGGGGCAGCTGCATGAGTTGCGCTTGGATGGGAATTCTCTAGCTGCCTTCCCTTGGGCATCTCTGCTGTACATGCCCCATCTAAGGATCCTGGATTTGCACAACAACCAAATAACGAGTGTGCCAAATGGGGCAGCCAGGTACCTGAAGAACCTCACCTACTTGGATTTATCAAGCAACAGACTAACCACACTGCCACCAGAATTCCTGGAGAGCTGGTCCCCTGTACTTACAACACTGTCCAGAAGCCGGAAGCTTTCACCAAGAAGAATTATTCTTGGTAAGCTCACAGGCCTCTGCTCCCCTCAGGTCCAGATAATTTGCTCAGCATATTGCTCAGTTGTGCAATCTTTTCATGTTTTTGAGTTTTGTTTCTTACTCTGTACTTGCACTTTGCATGGAATAGCACTTCATCAGTTGACCTAAGTCAATTTACCCATCTATCCTGGGTAGGTATAATGTGTGTGTGTGTGTGTGTGTGTGTGTGTGTGTGTGTTCTGGTGTGTTGAAATTGGGAGGAGAGTTGGCTTCATACACTCAGAGACTAATGCTGCTATTAGAGAGCCTGGAGCTGAGTGACAAAATCCACCAACCTCCGCTGGTTCTTCTGAGCACACTGATGTTCCATCCTGCCACGGTCAACCTTCTGCTCTGGTCTCTTTTCAACCCTTCATCAGCTTCTCCAGGAGGGGAGAGGGGCATCGCCATCTGTATGAGGTGGCAGCGGTTTAATTAGTTAGGAAGGATAGTAGCCAAATTTTTGTAATCTAAAAAGAAATGATGAAGACTCCAGTTATTTTACTGGCCCCAAATAGATCTCCTAATGCACATAGTCTCTTAGTTTAGTTGTATATAAACTAAGTCTCTTAGTTTAGTTTTATATATTTCTTTTTTTTTAAAAAATATATTTTATTGATTTTTTACAGAGAGGAAGGGAGAGAGATAGATAGTTAGAAACATCGATGGGAGAGAAACATCGACCAGCTGCCTCCTGCACATCTCCCACGGGGGATGTGCCTGCAACCCAGGTACATGGCCTTGACCGGAATCGAACCCGGGACCTTTCAGTCCACAGGCCGACGCTCTGTCCACTGAGCCAAACCGGTTTTGGCAAGTTTTATATATTTCAATCTTGACTTTGTTTAGGTTCTAGGAATATTTGCCTTGGGTGTTTATTTTTATTTTTAATTTAAAAAATCTATATTGTTGAGATTATTACCTTGTTCCCCCCCCCGCCCCCCCCCCCCCCATTGCCTTCCTCCACCTGGATCCTGACACACATCAGGCTTTCACCACCCTATTGTCTGTGTCCATGGGTAATGAATGTATGTATTTAAGTTCCTTGGTTAATCTCTTCCCACTCCCCCTCTCCCTTCCCTCTGAGATTCATCAGTCTGTTCCATGTTTACATGCCTCTGGTTCTATTTTATATGTCAGTTTTTTTGGTTCATTAGATTCCTGTTCATTTATTTTTATTTTCAGATTAATTGTTGATAGATATATATTTATTGCCATTTTATTGTTCATATTTTAGAATTTTTTTCATCTTCTTCTTAAAGAAGACCCTTTAACATTTCATGTAATATTGTTCATATTTTTAAATCTTTTTTCTTCTTCTTAAAGAAGACCCTTTGACAGTTCATGTAATACTGGTTTGGTGGTGAATAACTCCTTTAGCTTTTTCTTGTCTGTGAAGTTCTTTATCAGACCTTCAATTCTAAATGATGACTTTGCTGGGTAGAGCAATCTAGGTTGTAGGCCCTTGCTATTAATCACTTTGAATATTTCTTGCCACTCTCTTATGGCCTGCAAAGTTTCTGTTGAGAAATCAGCTGACAGTTGTATGGGTGCTCCCTTGTAGATAACTAACTACTTTTCTCTTGCTGATTTTAAGATTCTCTCTTTGTCTTTAACCTTTAGCATTTTAATTATGATATGTCTTGGTATGAGCCTCTTTGGATTCCTCTTGTTTAAGACTCTGTGCTTCCTGGCCTTGTATGTCTATTTCATTCATCAGGTAAGGGAAGTTTCCTCTTATTATTTTTTCAAATAGATTTTCAATTTCTTGCTCCCTCTCTTCTCTTTCTGGTACCCTCATGATGTGGATGTTGATATACTTGAAGTTGCCCCAGACTCTCCTTATACTATCTTCATATTTTTGGATTCTTCTTTCTTTTTGCTCTTCTGAGTGGGGTTTTTTAATTCTTCCTAATATTTCCAAATCATTGATTTGGTTCTCAGAATCCCCTATTGAATCCCTGTAAATTATTCTTTATTTCAGTTAGTTTATGCTTATTTTCTGACTAGTCCTTTCTTGTCTTTGAAATTCTCACCAAGATCCTTGAAAGTCTCACTAAGTCCTTTGAAGTTCTCATTAAGATCCTTGAGTAACCTTATAACCTTGTTTTGAACTCTGTATCCAGTATTTTGCTTGCTTCCATTTTTTTTTCATTTGTGACATGTTTCTTTGTCTCTGCATTCTGGTTGCTTCCATGTTTGTTTCTATATATTAGGTAGAGCTGCTATGTATCCTGGAATTGGTAGAATGGCCTTATGTAGTAGGCATCCTGTAGAGCCCAGTGGCTCAGTCTTCCCAGTCACCTGAGCTGGGCCCTCTAGGGACACCCATGTGTGGCTGTGTGCACTGTTGTGTTGTAGTTGAACCTTGATTGCTATTTGGTCACTGGGAGGGATTGACCCCCAGGCCAATTAGCTATAAGGACCAGCTATGATTATAGTGCATGAGCTGCTGTACAGGAGACACCCCTGTGGAACAGGACTTGCTTCAGTGGAGCTTTGGTGCTCTCCAAGTCTGCCCCTTGAGTGGGTCAGACATGGATGTGGTAGGGTTGTAATCTGGCATAGTCTGAAGCTGACCACCAGGTGTCCTGGCTCTGGGGAATTTCAGGAGATACAAAATCAGCTACTGCTCGTGCCTGCATGGGGCCATCTGGCACAAGCTACAGAGTGATCTGCAGATAGTTACTACTTGTGTTGGGCTTGGAGGTGCTCTAGAGAGGCCAAGCTATGAAACAAGGCAGGCTGCTGCTAGTGCTGGGTCTGGGGCCACTTATCAAGAGGTATGGGACATGCTGATGCCAGCTGCTGCTTGTTTGAGAGATTTTAGGAAAGTCTGAAGCCTGAGCAAGGATAGGCCATTCATATGGAAAAACCACTGCAAACAGCTTGGGTGAGGTGGGGTCTCAGGGAATCACCAGGTCTGGGTGAACAGTGTGGGCCAGAGACTCAGATATGGTGACAGCCTGTCAGCACTGTGGTGGGGAAGTCTCAGCAAAGGAACAATGACTTCTTCTAGCACCTTTGTCTGGGAGAAAATTGCCCCCTAGTTTTTGACCTGATGCCAGACAAATTAGTTCCTCCCTGTATGTCCCTGGATCCTTTAAGAGCTGATGGGGCTCAGAGGGAGTGAGTCCAAGTAAATCTATGCCCTGGCCCTTTAAGAGGAATGCCTGGTTCTTCAGCAGCCTCTGTTACTCAGCCACAATTCCTGCTGGTTTTTATAGCCCAAAGTTATGGGGACTTCTCTTCCTGGCATTGGAACCCTGGGCTGAGGAGTCTGGTGTGAGGCTGGGACCCCTTGCTTCTCATGAGACATCTCCACAGCCAAGATAGCCCTCTCGATTAAAAAAAAAAAAAAGCCACGCTTGGGTGTGGGACCAGCTTTTTACATGCCTCTGCTCCTCTTACCAGACTCAATGTGCTTTATTCTTTAACTAGAGGCCCAGTGCACAAAATTTGTGCCCCGGGGGTGTGTGTCCCTCAGCAAAGCCTGCACCCTCTCCAATCTGGGACCCCTTGAGGGATGTCTGACTGCCCGTTTAGGCCCGATCCTGGTGGGATTTGGCCTAAATGGGCAGTCGGACATCCCTCTCACAATCCAGGACTGCTGGCTCCCAACTGCTTGCCTGCTTGCTTGCCTGATTGCCCCTAACTGCTACTGCCTGCCAGCCTAATCACCCCCTAACCACTCCCCTGCTGCCTGATCAACACCTAACTGCTTTCCTGCTGGCCTGATTGCCCCTAACTGCCCTCCCCTGCAGGCTTGATCACCCCAAACTGCTCTCCCCTGCCACTCTGGTTGCCCCTAACTGCCCTTCCCTTCAGGCCTGGTCTCCCCCAACTGCCCTCCCCTGCAGGCCTGGTTCCCCTCCCAATTGCCCTCCCCTGAAGGCCTGGTCCCCCCTAACTGGCCTCCCCTGCAGGCCAACTGCCCTCCCCTGCTGGCCTGATCACGACAACTGCCCTCCCCTGCTGGCCATCTTGTGTCCACATGGGGGCGGCCATCTTGTGTGTTGGAGTGATGGTCAATTTGCATATTATATTTTATTAGATAGGATTCTCTAGTACCATTCATCCATATTTCAGGCAGTTCTGAATGATGGTTGTTCTGTGGATTAGTTGTAATTTTGATGTGGTTGTGGGAGGATGCGAGTACTGCATCTACCTACACTGCTATCTTGACCTGGTCTTTCTGTCTTGGGTTCTTAAAATGTAAACTCCCTCACAACAGTAAGGCTGTGTTGTCAGTTCACAAAGTGTGTCCATCAGGGCTGAAGATGAGGCTGTACTTCGAAATAACTAGTGAGCCTTTGGCTAGTGAGGTGACTTATAACCCTTTTGGAGTGAGAAGCAACTAGATGCTAAATTTGTGCCAGGAATCCCTATTGACCATATCAAATATTTGCTGAAGTCAAGTATGAAGAAAAGATAATTTGAGATTTTTTTTTAATAAAAAAGAAAATGCTGTGACAGCATATAAATGGATTTAGCATTGCTTTTGTTGAAATGTAAATGCTTTTTGGTGCTTATGAAACTAAAACCATGAGTAATCCTATCTAATAAAGAGGTAATATGCAAATTGACCATCACTCCAACACACAAGATGGCCGACCCCATGTGATCAAAGATGGCCACCACAAGATGGCCAGCAGGGGAGGACAGTTAGGGGTGACCGGGCTGGCAGAGGAGGGCAGTTGGGGGCGACAGGCCTGCAAGGGAAGGCAGTTGGGGGGACCATGCATGAAAGGGAGGGCAGTTGGGGGAGACCAGGCCTGCAGGGGAGGGCAATTGGGGGGAACAGGCCTGCAAGGGAAGGCAGTTGGGGCGACCAGGCCTGCAGGGGAGGGCAGTTGGAGGGGACAGGCCTTCAGGGGAGGGCAGTTAGGGGCAACCAGGCTGACAGGGGAGGGCAGTTAGGGGCAATCGGGCCAGCAGGGGAGCAGTTAGGCATCTATTAGGCTGGCAGGGGAGTGATTAGGGGGTGATTAGGCTGGCAGGCAGAAGCAGTTAGGGGCAATCAGGCAGGCAAGCAGGCGAGCAGTTAGGAGCCAGCAGTCCTGGATTGTGAGAGGGCTCCCAGATTGGAGAGGGTGCAGGCTGGGCTGAGGGACAACCCCCCTCCCTGTGCACGAATTTCATGCACATCTTTGTATCTCTAGTAAGAACAAGATACAAAGATGAAAAAATCAATTAAGCTTTTCTTATATTGCTATTTTACGTTTTCCCCATTGTTTATATAGTCATTGAATCATTTTTATTAGAGAATAAAAGAAATATCATAGGATGGGTTAGAGAAAAAAGACATTAATTTAATAATAGCTTTGGAGTACTTATTATGTACACTGTGAGGCACCATGTAAACCTATACTGTGGTATTTCTTTATTTTAGCTACTAATTTGTACTCCTTATGAGTAAGGCTAATAGCTAGAAATTGTCTTAATTTAAACATTTTGATTCTATTTCTTTACAGTTTTTCTATGTTCCTTTGGAAGCAATTCTTGGTTCTAATAGAATTAGCCAGTGGAGCCATGAAGTAGAAAATAAAAACAAATTAACAAATTGCTATTAATAGCTCTCTAAGGATTAGTTACTAATATTACTATGAAGAAGTAATTTATAGGACATCAGTATTTTTCACCTGTGAGTTAAATCTGCTTGAGAACTTAGGGATCAAGGGTTATGAAATTTTACCGTCACATTTTAAGGTTCAGATTCTTCAAAAGCAGGTTCTTTAAAGGTAGTAACATGAAAATACTTTTGATTAACATTAAATTTCAGAAGCAGGATATGTAATTGTACATAAAGCACCATCATAACTCCTTTAGAATGGGTGAATAAAAAGACTGAAAAGATATACTAGTTGGTGAACTGTCCTTTTTGGGTGGTGGGCCATTTTTTCACTTTTTTATATTTTTAAATCATTCTGAAATGATCATGCATTACTTTTAAAATGATGATAATATCATGATAATGAATAACAAAAGATATTTTGAAACATGTCAAGCCATGGCAGCAGCTGGCCTTCACAAAGTCTAGGGAACAGAAGGGGAAAGAAGTGCTACCTACCCTCTTAAAGAGGACTTTTCATTTGTGAGTCACACACAGAAAACTCGGTTTCCTCAGCTGGCAAATGGAGATGGGAGGACTGACCCATCTTGCTCATAGGACTGTAATGAGCACATAATGAGACATTTTCTGTGATAGTTCGTTAGCTGAGGTGGACAGCCTCTGAGGTTATGATTTTAGATCAACAATAAACCTCAGCAGCTGGGACCGAGATGGCAGTGTCTTATACAGAAAGGCCTCTCTACTTTGGCTTGTTTGTTAGTCTAATTATATTTGAGTCTTCAAATTTCATCATTAAACTAAGGTGACGAGAACCGAACCTAGATTTTCTAGAACTCAGTGTTTAACTGTAGCAATTATATCTTTCCAGGCGCCCTGGAGAATTTACTGGTGTACTATTAGAGTGGGATGCAGTCTGCTTCTATTTCATTTTTATTGTCCGGTATTTATTACTGTCAGCAGATGGAGGTTCTAATCTACACTAATAAAAGACAAAGATGGTAATTGACCATACCTTTGCTACGCTTCCCATTGGCTAATCAGGGCGATATGCAAATTAACTGCCAACAAAGATGGCGGTTAACCACCAACAAAGATGGTGGTTAATTTGCATACGTAGGCGCAATGCTGGGAGGTGAAAGGGGAAGGACGGAAGAAGCCCCCCTGCCGCTGACGGTGATCGGAAACCAAGGCGGCAGCTAAGAGCCGGGTGGCAGGGCAAAGGCGCCTTTGCCCTGCCCCCCCGGCTCGTGATCGGAGAACCGGGCGCCTTTGCCCACCCCCCGGCCAGTGATCGCGCGAAGCAGGGGCGGAGCTGGCGATGGGAGCTGGGGGTCCCCTGCCCAGGCCTAATGCCTTGGCCACAGGCGTTAGGCCTGGGCAGGGGCGGAGCCGGCAATCGCAGGGAGCAGGGGCCGAGTTGGCGATGGTGGGGAGCTGGGGGTCCCCTGCCCAGGCCTAAGGCCTCTGCCAGAGGCCTTAGGTCTGGGCAGGGGCGGTGCCAGAGATCACGGGTAGCAGGGGCGGAGCCAGCAGATGGTGGGCACTGGGGGTCCCCTGCCCAGGCCTAACGCCTTGGCCAGAGGCATTAGGCCTGGGCAGGGGTGTAACCAGCCATCGCGGGGAGCAGGGGTGGAGTTAGCAATCATGGGCAGGGGCGGAGTCAGCGATCATAGGGAGCTGGGGGTCCCCTTCCCAGGCCTAATGCCTTGGCCAGAGGTATTAGGCCTGGGCAGGGGAGGAGCCAGCCATCACGGGGAGCAGGGGCGGAGTCAGCGATCGTGGGCAGCTGGAGGTCCCCTGCCCAGGCCTAACGCCTCGGTCAGAGGCATTAGGTCTAGGCAGGGGCAGAGTGGGAGATTACGGGGAGCTGGGGGTCCCCTGCCCAGGCCTAATGCCTTGGCCAGAGGTGTTAGGTCTGGGCAGGGGCGGTGCCAGCGATCACGGGTAGCAGGGGCAGAGCCGGCGATGGTGGGAGCTTGGGGTCCCCTGCCCAGGCCTAATGCCTTTGCCAGAGGCATTAGGCCTGGACAGGGGAGGAGCCTGCGATTGCGGGGAGCAGGGGGTCCCCTGCCCATGGCATTAGGCCTGGGCAGGGGCAGAACTGACAATCGCGGGGAGCTGGGGGTCCCCTGCCCAGGCCTAATGCCCCGGCCAGAGGTGTTAAGTCTGGGCAGGGGCCAAGCCGGCAATTGGTGTGAACTACAGAAGAAACACCTTTTCTGACTGCTCATTGGCTTAGCTCCCTGTATGCCACTGGTAATATTCTTAGTAACTTGGGTAATAAGAATCCAAATAGGTGATCTAGGGTTTTTTACCACACTCCTGGAGAAAAACAGGAAGGTCCACTGTTGGAGGGTTAAGAAATGTCATATCCTGTCCTAGCTTGTTTTGCTCAGTGGATAATGCCTTGGCCTGCCCACCGCAGGGTCTGGGTTCAATTCTGACTAAGGTCATGTACCTAGGTTTCAGGCTCCTCCCTGGCCTGGGCCCAGGTCAGGGCTCATGCAGGAGGCAACCAATCAAAGTGTTCCTCTCACTTTGATGTTTCTCTCTGTCTTTCCCTTTCTCTTCCACATTCTCTAAAAATCAATGGAAACATATCCTCAGGTGAGGATAAAAAATAAATAAATAAATAAATGTCATATCCTATGAAAGACACATCTTGAAAATGCCTAAAGAAAGTTGTCATTTTTTCACGGTAAAGGGACTGGAGTCCGTGTTGATGAAAACACCTTGGTGGCTGCGGTGACTGGCAGTGGCTGCAGCAGCGGGGTGATGGGGCTGGTGCCTTCCCCTGATCAGCCCGGTCACCTCCCACAAAGGGAGGCCAGACTGTGGCTTAGGCCCGCTCCCCAAGGGGAGCAGGGAGCAGGGAGTAAGACATCCCCTGAGGGCTCCCAGTATGTGATAGGGGGCAAGCTGGGCTGAGGGACGCCCCCCCTCCAGTGCACAAATTTTTGTGCACTGGGCCTCTAGTTGTAATAATAATAGAAATGGCGACCATTGATGGAGTGCTTACTCAGGGCCAAGCCTAGTTCTTATACTTTACAGGTATATCTTCTTCTAGCCTCATAGTAACCCTGTAGTAAGTACCATTTCATCCCCATTTTGTAGAGGAAATTAGGCGCAAGGTAAGCCACTTGACCAAATTCACTCACCACGTAGCAATGGAGCTGGGATATGAGTGCAGTCTGTTTGGCACCTGAACCCATGCTCTTCCTCACTCCTTTGTAATTCGGGGTATGGTGTGTAATAGTACCAGACTCACGTTCCTCCCAAATGCATTACTTTACTGAGCTCTTTATATCCTGTATTTAGTTAATGAAAATTTAGGCAGAGGCTTTTCCATTACTCCCTCTCTCTTCCACATGAGTAAAAATACCAACTTAATAAAACTGTCCTTTAGTGTATCCGTAAAACATAAACTAGTGTCCTGCAAGTAAGCATTTAAATTAACTATGAAACTAGATTAGATTTTTGATTTGCAGTACAGGTAAATTTCCATGGCTTCTTTCTCAAGAATAAGCAAATATTTATATAGGCAGGCTCCATAGGTCTTACACTGTTTATCTTGGAGGAAAGAGCCTGCAGTAGGAGAGGTCATACAATGCCTTTTTGGGTGTTTCTCCCTGGTACCCAAATTGCTACACTGTAAACATGGGCTTTTCCGTAATCAGAATGGAGTTCACCTGAAGGGCTGTGGCGGCCCCAGTACTTCCACAGAATTTTCGGAATGGCATTCATTTAATTCAGCAAACACTCCTCAGTCCCTGTGGTGTGCCTCTCCTTTGCTAGCAAGTTCCACATGGCTAAGGCTTACTCCCTGCCAGGTGCCCTTCTGAGGACTCCTGGGGTACCCTAGCCTTCTGAAAAACCATTAGGTGGGTCTGTAATCAACACCATCCTCTTTACCAGCTGACAAAGAGGTGGAGTCAAGCTTTAATCATAGTCCCTCTCCTGAGATATCTTCTTTTATTCTTTAAACTTTTATTTATTTATTTATTATTTATTTGTTTATTTTTACTTTTTCTTGAATTTATTGGAGTGACATTTGTTAATAGAATTATATAGGTTTCAGGTATACAATTCTATAATACATCATCTGTATATTGTATTGTGTGTTCACCCCCCTAAGCCAACTCTTCTTCCGTTCCATTTATCTCCTCTTTACCCTCTGCTACCTTTTCCCACCTCCCTTTTCCCCTGGTAAGCACCATACTATTGTCTGTGTCTATGAGGTGTTTTTTATTTTCTTTGCTTAATCCTTTTACCCTTTTCACCCAGCTCTCCAACTCCTTTCCACTCTGTCAGCTGTCAGTCTGTTCTCTGTAACTATCAGTCTGTTTTTATTTTTTTGTTAGCCTATTTAATCCAATTACTGTGATGCATGGAAAGCATTACCCCTTTAGAAAAAAGATAAGGCAAAGTCCATCTGGCCCTGGCCAAGAATACAATCTAAAATAAATTAATTAATGCAAATTACTGTGACTGCGGTTGGCACGTTGCTTTGAAGGAATGCAGTACAAGTAACACTTTAACTTCAGAGGGCTCTTGTACCTTTGTCCCCAGAAGAAAAAACACTTGATGAATGTGTTCAGCACTTAGATGGCTGTTATTCAGGTTTTTAAAGTTGTACCTTTGACCTTAGATATTCCAAAGCTGGAATAAATGCACGTTTTGTTCTTGAGGGGTTTGAAGATATTTCCCTGGTTTACATAACTTTTAGATATAGCAAGTTGGATTAATTTTTAAAAGAATTTTACTTCATTGTTAACACATTTTTATAACAGTTTCAAAGCTCGAATGAAACTGCTAACGTTACAGCTCTTTGATCTCCCCCTATGTAGACGTTTGTACTCCAGATATCACTGCCTTGACATTGGTTATTTGTAGATAACAGCACTTCTAACGGCCACCTGTGGCTCTAGCTGTTTTTAGGTGATGAAGAAATGAGTTATGGTAGAAGGAGTATTAGATTAGGAGGCTACAGCATGTGGGATTAGGACTACTTATGAAGCCATGAAAGTGATCTTGGTGCTTTAATGTCCTTTGGTGTGAAATTGGAAAAATCATACTAGCTTCATGAGGTCCATGTAAGACATATACATGGTGGTGGAGAATGAGAGCTTTAAGATCAGGATCGTGAGGTCCAAATCCTGACTGCATCCCAGTTGGGCAGACCCCTTAACCCTCCAGAGCATTGGTTTTCTCCTCCTTAAAGTGAGGATGATACTAATATCATCCGCCTCATGCTGTTGTCAGACAAATCCTTGGGCATGCTGAGCACTGTTGGGGGACAATGTCCCATTGTCCCTCACATCTCTGCATGTCTGCTGAGCAGTGGCAGGCACTGACTGCCTTTTGTTCTGAACGATCTTTTCAAGAATATTTGTGTAGAGAGCTGCTTTGAAAGGTAGAGGTATGTCCCCCTCCAGAGCAAAGGGTAGGCATGCTTACTGCCCGGTGCAACAAAGATAATCTCTCCCTTCAGAGCTGTGAGTAATAAACTGTCCTTCATCTCTGAGCAGGAGTCTTGTGTCTTCTGCCAACATCTAAAAAATTGGTGAACTGGGATGAGTTGGTCACTCTAGAATAGGATAAAACTTAGACCTTGTTACAATTCTTGACAAATATAGTCTTTGCAACATAGGAGGCAATCAATAACTGTCAACTTGTATTGTTATCTTATAAAGAAAAAATCTTGGATAGCAGGTGTTTTGAAAGTATAAAGTATTCTACACATATTACTTATTACATGACAGGATGAATTTGATGTTTGTTGGCAGGTTGAATAGAATTCAAATCAATGTTAGGGAACTGGTCATAGATTCACAGGACTAATTATAAGAGGAAGAAGTCTAAGGTAATTGACCATGAAAGAAAAGGAATTTCTAGGATAGTTGAAAAAACACAAACAGTAAATGCTTACCAATACTGGCAGAAAATAATCATCAGTCATGAAGTGCTATTATAATAAAAACTAGAGGCCCGATGCATGAAATTCATGCAAGAGTAGGCCTTCCTTCCCCCAGCTGCCGGTACTGGCTTCCCTCTGGCACCTGGGACCTGGGCTTCCCTCGCAGCCCCAGCTTCGTCCGGAAGGTCATCCAGAAGGATGTCCAGTCTAATTAGCATATTACGCTTTTATTATTATAGATAGGCATAAATAGAAATCTAGAATTTATAGTGAACAGTTAAATCTTCCACCATGGTTAGAATTTTTTAAAATTGCAATTCTGTCGTTTCTCCTTAGGAATCATTGTATAATCCACTCCATTAGTAAAAAGTCACAACCACAAATCTTCCTGAGGTAAATCCTTTCAACCTTAGGCTAGTGGGAGGCTGCTACGGGACATCACCCTTAAGATCCTTAGAGAGACTTTGTCTGACTGCAGGCTCTGAAGCACCATCTTAGATCCCTCTGAGATCTTAGCAAATGCTATTGTAATCTCACCCACACTGGATTAATTTTCACTCTGAAGCTCTTTCTTAATTTGAAAATTTTGGAGAGGCTCAGTATAAAAAACAGCTTTATTATTTTTTATTTTTTAATTATAGTTTCCATTCAATATTATTTTGTATTAGATTCAGGTGTACAGCATAAAGCTTAGACAATTCTATACTTTACAAAGTAATCCCCCCAGTATTTCAAGTACCCACCTGGCACCATATGTAGTTATTATATTATTGACTATATTCCCTATGCTGTACTTTACATCCCCATAACTATTCTGTAACTACTAATTTGTACTCCTTAATGCCTTCACAGTCTTTACCCAGCCCCCCAACTCCCCTCCAATATGGCAACTATCAGTCTGATCTCTGTATCTATGAGTCTGCTTTTATTTTGTTTATTTTGCTCTTTAGATTTCACATATAAGTGAAATCATATGGTATTTGTTTTTCTCTGTCCGACTTATGCCACTTGCGTAATACCCTCTAGGTCTATCCATGCTGTCGCATATATTGGATTTCATTCTTTTTATTGTTGGGTAATATTCTAATGTATAAAAATACCACAACCTTTTTATCCAACGGTCTATTGATGGACACTTGGGTTGCTTCCTTACCTTGGCTATTGTAAATAATGGGGTGCACATATTCTTTTCAATTAGTGTTTTAGGTTTCTTCAGATATATACCCAGAAGTGGAATCCCTGGATCATAAAGAAGTTCTATTTTTATTTTTTGAGGAACCTCTATACTGAAACAGTTTTATTATTGGATCCAACAGGTTTTGGTTCTTTTATATATATATATTTTAAATATATTTTATTGATTTTTTACAGAGCGGAAGGGAGAGATAGAGAGTTAGAAACCTCGATGAGAGAGAAACATCGACCAGCTGCCTCCTGCACATCTCCCACTGGGGATGTGCCCGCAACCCAGGTACATGCCCTTTGACCGGAATCGAACCCGGGACCTTTCAGTCCGCAGGCCGACGCTCTATCCACCGAGCCAAACCGGTTTCGGCGGTTCTTTTATATTTATATTAGCTTTTATATATAAAAATACTTTATATTTATACTTCATATCTTCGGTTAGCTGATGTCTCTTTACATTTTATTGTGAGAAGCAAGAAGATGCCAGACAGCACTCTGTGTGGAAATATCCTTAGCTAGAACATTTATTTATTGAATATGTTTCCTATTTTTCCTGTTAACCACAGGTGACAGTGTTGCTGAGCTTTTTGCCACTCCATAACAAGGGTCCCCTTCCCTCTAGTTTCCGGTAGCATTCTCCTCACTATCCTTTGAGCTCACACTGACAACCTCCTTGAAGACCAACACATTTTGGCTAATAACTCTGACAGCTGAGGCAGGTCCTGAAGGCACTTGCAGCAGGAGGTTGTCAGCCAACGGTGTTCCTGGCTGCTGATTCTCTCCTGAAGGGGAATTTGGGCAATATATCTTCATGGCTACCACATAGGAAACTCATGCCAAGCCATGTTCTAACCTCTACCAATCTTTCCAGTTTTATCTCCTGACACTGTCTGCATCTCACTCAATGCTTTTGCTGCACAGAAGTTGTACTACCTCAATATGTCTGCAGATCACACACAATCATGACATAGTGCAGGCTGAGTTAGGTGCCTCTCAGCATCCTATAATACTTACCCTATACAGTAGGTCCTCGGGTTATATCGGAGACCTGTTCCTATGGCACGACGTAACGCAATTTTTGCCATAAGTCAGAACCCACCTACGTAAGCACCTACGTCACTCACATGGAGCACATACACAGCAGTAATGAAATGAAACAGTAAAAAAAATTTAAAGGAAAGATAACAATTCCTGCCCTTTACTTGTGTTAAATAAATAAAAAACATAAAGCACATATGTACATATATCAAAATGACGAAACTTTTTTTTTTATAAATAAATGAGAGATGGAAATGTAACCATGAAATGACATAACCCAAGGACGGTCTGTATAATAAAAGGGTAATATGCAAATTGACCCTAACGGCAGAATGACTGGTAATGACCGGTCACTATGACATGCACTGACCACCAGAGGCAGATGCTCTCAATGCAGGAACTTCCCCCTGGTGGTCAGTGCGCTCCCACAAGGGGAGCTCCACTCAGCCACAAGCCGGGCTGACAGCTGCAAGTGCAACAGTGGTGGCGGGAACCTCTCCTGCCTTTTCTGCAGAGGTAAGGATGTCTGACTGCCATGGGGAGTGAGCCTAAGCTGGCAGGTGGACATCCCCTGAGGGGTCCCAAGCTGCGAGAGGGCACAGGCCGGGCTGAGGGACCTCCCCCCCAATCCCCAGAGTGCATGAATTTTCATGCATTGAGCCTCTAGTAATAATATAAGTACTTTCATAGCACCCTAGAAATATCTCTATCACTTTGTTTATGACATTCTGTGTTACTAGGATTCAAATCTTGCCTCTGACACTAATTAGCTATGTGACCTTGGTCAAATTATTTGGTTTCTCTGTGTCTTAGCTTCTTCATCTTTACAGGGGGAATAACAATACTCTCCTCTATATAGGGTTGTTGGGATTAAATGAGAAAATACTAGTAAGTGCTTAGAACAAAGTACAGAGTAAGTGCTCAATGACTGTTAACTATGACCCTTAATGATATGAACTGAGAGGATTTGTTCATTCATGTGACTGGATCCAGGGAAAAACTGATAGAAAGGTGACTCCATTTCATCCCTGAGTGTACTTCTGTTTTTAGGGAGACAGTGCAGACACCTGCTTCTCAAGAGGCTGTGATGTAAACGAAAGCCATCAGAATAACCTTCATCAGCCTTTTCCTCCTTCTGGTTTAGGTCTGCAGGACAACCCGTGGTTCTGTGACTGTCACATTTCCAAAATGATCGAGATATCCAAAGTTGCTGATCCTGCCATAGTACTTCTTGATCCACTGATGGTCTGCAGTGAGCCCGAGCGCCTGACAGGGATTTTATTTCAGCGGGCTGAGCTGGATCAGTGTCTGAAGCCATCGGTGATGATCTCGGCCACCCGAATCACGTCTGCTCTGGGCAGTAATGTCCTGCTACGGTGTGATGCCACTGGCTACCCCACCCCGCAACTCACATGGGCCAAATCTGACCACTCACCTATTAATTACACAGGTATTTTTTTAAATTCGGGCCTATGTTGAAACAAAGTTTTCAAACATCTGTATTTAATCTCAGGTTTGGGGAATAGTTGCAATTTGCTCATTAATTCTAATAAAATATGCCAAGAGTGTTAGTTAAAAGGGATTTGAAAGTTCATTTTCTTAGTTAATATTTTCCTCAGTTGGTATCTGACTAACTGCATGAATGAAATTAGAAAATCTGATTTTTTTTCTTAGAAAACTTGATCCAGTGCATGAATGACTACAGAGAAGGCCTTTGTCTTGCTATGTCATCTTGGATATGACTCACTTTAAAATATATAATGATTACAATTTTCTCAGAAAGGATTTTAATATCAGTTTCTCAATTTATTTATTTATTTATTTATTTAATATATTTTATTGATTTTTTACAGAGAAGAAGGAAGAGGGACAGAGAGTTAGAAACATCAATGAGAGAGATCGATCAGCTGCCTCCTGCACGCCCCCTACTGGGGATGTGCCCGCAACCAAGGTACATGCCCTTGACCGGAATCGAACCTGGGACCCTTGAGTCCGCAGGCAGACGCTCTATCCACTGAGCCAAACCGGTTCGGCAGTTTCTCATTTTTAAATGATGATTTAAATAATTACATGCAAACATTATTGTGAATCCAAAAGTATAATTTTTGGAAATATTGTTTTCATAGACTTTTCAGATCCTACTATGTCTAAGTCAATGCTTTGGCCTTAGTTTCTATAGTGATATTCTGATGACTAAAGCAATCTGTTCTTAAAACTCCTGAAAGTTAAATTAAATCAAGTTTCAAATAATGAAACCTGATAAAAAAAAAAAAGTCAAGGCTTAATATCCTTACATATAGATAGTAAATGGTCCATACCTTGAGGTGTGAGTTAAATTTTGGGCTCTTGGGATACTGCTTAGTGTATTAGTTTTCAGAAAGCTTCAGAAATCAAGACAGAATGGAAACGTGTCAGATTTAAGTGTTTAGGAAAGTGAAATTCCAATTTTTCAAAAACTATATATTATTCTACAAATAAAAGAAACAGTGGTTTACTAGTTTATGTAAACTAAATATAAAATAAAAGATTGAGAATACAAATTATGACCCCTTCATGCCAGAAAATGATCTGCTGTGCCCTCTGTAGATAGATAGCATTTTATTTCAATGAAGAAATATTTGTGGAAATATTAAATTAAGGCCTTGTGATAAATATTTTATAGGACAATAGTGAATTAAAATTAGAAGGGATCTTTGAGATCACTTTGTCTTATCCCCTTATTTTAAAAATACAGAAACAGAGGCCTAAAGACACTAATTGACAAGTCTGAAATTACATACTACTTAGTGGACAAAAGTTTACTAAAATGAAGTCTCCCAATTCACAGTCCCATGTCTCTTAAAAATACTATTTTCTGTATAGACTCATGGCATCTGGCATGTCCTAGACCAGTGATGGCGAACTTATGACACACGTGTCAGAGGTGACACGTGAACTCATTTTTTTGGTTGATTTTTCTTTGTTAAATGGCATTTAAATATATAAAATAAATATCAAAAATATAAATTTTTGTTTTACTATGGTTGCAAATATCAAAAAATTTCTATATGTGACACGGCACCAGTTAGGGTTTTTCAAAATGCTGACACGCCAAGCTCAAAAGGTTCACCATCACTGACCTAGACCTTCATGTAGGCAATTTATGGAACCATCAACTGCCATTAGGGACTTGCTGTATGCCACTTCCCTCTTGGCGTATGGAAAAGGGACGCATGTAGAACCAAACAGTTGCTTCTTTTTCAGTTGGCATGTTGCTTTTTCCCTCCTCACAGAATTACATATATGTTTTTTCTTCCAGTAATTCAGGAATCTCCAGGGGAAGGAGTCAGATGGTCGGTGATCAGCTTGACAGACATTTCTTACAAGGATGCCGGGGATTACAAGTGTAAGGCCAAAAATTTGGCTGGGATGTCAGAAGCCCTGGTTACTGTGACAGTGGTTGGTGTTGTCACGACCACCGTAGCACCAGACAGTTCTGAAAGAAGGAATGGAGATCACCCTGGGCGAGAAGTCCAGCCAGGACCTAGAAGATCTATATCCATACCTGGTTCATCGCCATCTCCCTGGCCTTCTTCCTCCACTTCTTTCTCTCCCTCTTCTTCCACTTTTCTTTCTACTTCTACTTCATTTCTTCCTTCTGCTGCTTCCTTCTCCTTATACCCTTTCTTCTCCTCCGTTGTTTCTCCCACCACAACTCCAAGCACTAAAATTTCAACAAGCACCACCATGGCCAGCCGACAGTCACTCCAGCTCCATCCAGATGGGGAAAGAAATTTAAAGGTGGAGATGGGTGGAAGTAAGTGTCCCCCAACTAGTGCAAGTAGAAAAGAAGAGCCGGCATTATTGGATCGACCCACAATAGAAAATCTCAGGGCAGTCAGCGAGACCAAAGAGAGCGTGACCTTGATGTGGGACACCATCAACACCATGCATAACTCTGAGGTGACCGTGTTGTATTCCAAGCATGGGGATAAGGACCTGCTGCTGCTGAATGCAGACTTCAGCAAGAACCAAGTAACCATAGATGGCCTGGAGCCTGGTAGGCAGTACATAGCATGTGTCTGTCCAAAAGGAGCGCCTCCCCAGAAAGACCAATGTATCACCTTTTCTACTGACAGTGTTGGAGAAGGTCATTCTCAAGAGCCCTTCCTTATTGCGGTGAGCGGCGCTGCCTGTGTGGTTGTCTTGCCATTGATTTTTTTCCTGTTGTATAAAGTTTGCAAACTGCAATGTAAGTCAGAATCCTTCTGGGAAGAAGATTTGGAGAAAGAGACTTATATCCAATTTGAAACCCTGTCCCCAAGGTCTCAAAGTTTAGGGGAACTTTGGACACGCAGGCACAGAGAGGATCCCGAAAAATTGCTGCTTTGTTCTGGGCCAAGTGTGGAATCTCAGATGACTTTTAAAAGTGAAGAGATCTAGACCAGATTATTATTGCTAAGATTATATAGCTCAGGCACACAAGAACGCACAAAATATCTTCCAAAAAATGAAGAATTTGAGGGTGTATTTGCCTCTTTGTTTGGATGACTTTTAGACTTTCACATCTTCCATAAAAATCACAAATGGGGTGATTTTGTGTTTTAAAAAACTACCATCAGACCTCTGAACTGAACAAGCTTTTTATTCTTTTTGTTTTTTAAATCAAATCTTTATTGTTGAAAGTATTACTTATGTTCCCCTTTCCCCCGCATTGACCCCTTCTAGCCTGCACCCCCCCACCCCCCACCCCAGACCTTCACCACCCTTTTGTCTGTGTCCATGAGTTATGTATATATGCATACGATGAACAGACAATCTTGATTTTTTTTGTGTGGAAGGTGTACATGGAAATAATCTTTGCAACAGTGCTTATTAACACATTGCAGACAGATCACGAGAATTCTTGTGTTTTCTGTCCTAAGGCTTGTGATCAATCATACTTTAAAAAGATATTATCTTGTAAGAACATGTAATAAATAACTTCAAAATGCAATGGGTATTTAATTTTAAAGAGTGCCTTTAACATTTATGTGAAACGTTTTTTGTACTTGTTCAATAGAAACTTATGGGGCCACTGGGTAAAGCAAGCAATACAATTACTAGTCCATAATGTGTTAAGTTAGACATATGTTTTAGGGCAGTGGTCGGCAAACTGCGGCTCGGCAAACCGCGACTCGTGAGCCACATGCGGCTCTTTGGCCCCTTGAGTGTGGCTCTTCCACAAAATATCGGCTCTTCCACAATACCGACTTCTACACATGGGCCATGAAGTTTCAATCGCACTGTACGTGCGCGCCCGCATGTGGTATTTTGTGGAAGAGCGACACTCAAGGGGCCAAAGAGCCGTATGTGGCTCACGAGCCGCGGTTTGCTAACCACGGTTTTAGGGTACTGTTTTAGTTGTTAAAAATAATTTCATGGAAAAATAGTTGTAAAAAACTAAAGTCTGAATTTTTAAAAGATAGATTTGGGGGCAGTGAGGAAAGATTAGTATAGCCAGCCAGTGGCTCTTGCTGTGGACATTTGATGCCATTGCCTAGAGGGCCAGGGTGGAATAGTACAGAATTTTGCATTGACTAAGGCTAAGTTCAACCCAATGGAGAGGGAGGGCTCCAGCTCTTGGTACCATTGTGCATTACTACATTGTATGGTTGCATCCATATCCCAAGTGAAACTATTTCCCTTGTCCTTAGAAATACAGGTGTTAGCAAATACATGTTTACAAAGAGGACATGATAACTAAGAGGCCATTTAAAAAAATAGTTACTGCTGCATTCTTATACATTTGCTAGCAGACTGTGTGGGTCTTTTTAAGAGCTCATTTTAAAACAACTTCTTTAATATTTTGATATTTACTCTTCTTTTTTCCCCCCCTCTCCTCTTCTCTCCCTGCTCCTCCTTCTTTTTGCCCCTTCTGCTTTGTCAAAAGACATTCAGGTAGTCAAAGGACCATATCTAAGCTGTTTTAATTATGCTATGTTATATTTTGACCTCTTTGATAAAAGAAAAACTTTGAAAGTCTTTTTTTAGAACCAATAAAAGATGTATTAGGATTATGAAAAAGCAGCTTCAGTGGATTTATTTGGTCAAACTTTCTAGGTTAAAAACATAAGGGAAATTGAATTGGAGTGGGTTACGTGACTAGAAAGAAAAAGGGCTTTAAAAATAAAATTTAGGTTTTTTTTTTAAAGTGTTCATCACCTTTTTAATAAAGTTATATTCCTTTTGCATCGAAGGTTTTGGAGTATAAATCATAAAAAATATACACATTTGAATGTCGTCAAGGTTATACTGATGATATCATGGCTCTTATGTTCTTACTAGACGCCCGGTGCATGAAGTTGTGCACGGGTAGGGTCCGGCAGGCCCTATCCCCTGGTCGAACGCCCAGTCGAACTCCCAGTCGAGGGGACCATTTGCATATTAGCCTTTTATTATCCTATACTAGAAACCTGGTGCACAAAAATTTGTGCACTCGGGGGGTGAGGGGGAGTCCCTCAGCCTGGCCTGTGCCCTCTCGCAGTCTGGGACCCCTCAGAGGATGACCACCTGCTGGCTTAGGCCTGCTCCCCGGGGGATTGGGCCTAAGATGGCAATCAGACATCCCACTGGCAGCCCGGCAGCCCTCTGGGGATGTCCACTTGCCAGCGGGGAGCAGGCCTAAACTGCAGTCAGACATCCTTAGCGCTGCTGAGGAGGCAGGAGAGGCTCCCACCACCACCGCTGTACTGGCAGCCATCAGCCTGGCTTGTGGCTGAGCAGAGCTCCTCCCATGTGAGAGCGCCCTGACCACCAGAGGGCAGATCCTGCATTGAGCGTCTGCCCCCTGGTGGTCAGTGTGTGTCATAGTGACCAGTCATTCCCAGTCTTTCTGCTGTTAGGGTCAGTTTGCATATTACCCTTTTACTATATAGGATAGAGGCCTGGTGCATGGGTGGGGGCCGGCTGGTTTGCCCTGAATGGTGTCCCGGATCAGGGTGGGGGTCCCACTTGGGTGCCTGGCCAGCCTGGATGAGGGGATGATGGCTGTTTGCAGCTGGTCACACCCCCTTCAGAGTGGGGGTCCCCACTGGGGTGCCTGACCAGTCTGGGTGAGGGGCTGTCGTTTTTAGACTGGCGGGTGACTGAAGCTCCCAACCTCTCCTTTTTTTCTTTTTTCTTTTTAATTCTAGGATTTATCCTTCTATGGCTGTCACTGGAGCAGAGAGCCGGCTTTAGCTCTGAGGCTCGGCTCCAGCTCTGAGACCTCGGCTGCTGAAAGCAGGTATCTGGGTTTGTTTGGCTTCTATAATTGAAACACTGTTTCAGCTCCAGCTCCGAGGCTGGCTGGCTGAAAGCAGGTTTTTGGGTTTGTTTAGCTTCTATAATTGCAACATTGTTTCTTAGAGTGCAGCTCAGAGCTGAGCAGCAGCAGGCGGGGAACCTTGGCTTCCTCCATCACTGGAACAAGCAAGCCTCCTGTTCGCTTCAGCTGCCTGGCTGCCGGCCGCCATCTTGGTTGGCAGTTAATTTGCTTATCGCCCTGATTAGCCAATGGGAAGCATGTCGGAGGTACGGTAATTACCATGTTTGTCTATTATTAGATAGGATAATAAAAGATAAACATGTAAATTAACCATCTCTCTGCTACACTCACCAGCTAATCAGAGTGAGTATGCAAATTAACCTCATCGCCTCCATGGAGACTGACAGCAGGTAGGAGGCAGATCCCAGCACGGCCTGCTTGGCCGTCGCCATGGCAAACCAGGAGCAGGGAAGCGCGGGCCCCCAGGCAGCTCCCAGCACCACCTGCTTGGCCATCGAGGTGACCAACCCGGGAGCAAGGAAGTGTGGCCCGCAGGCAGCTCCAGCACAGCTGGCTTGGCCATTGCTGTGGCAACTGGGGAGCAGGCAAATGTGGCCCGCAGGCAGCACCCAGCACGGCCTGTTTGGCAGTCACTGTGGAGTGGAGCAGGCAGGCCCTGCAGAGAGCAGAGAACCACAGGAGTGGGCCTAAGCCGTCAGTAGGACATCCCCTGAGGTCTCCCAGATTGGAGAGGGTGCAGGTCAGGCTGAGGGACACCCCCCTCCCCACATGAATTTTGTGCACCGGGCCCCTAGTATAGTATAAGAGGTGGCATGGAATGCTACATAATCTGCAGCTTGTTTATCAATGTCACCAAATGACTGTGGAGAGCAATCGTAACTGACATATAGCCAATATAGGTGGCAATTAAATATGATTTTACTTTTAGGCAAAAATATTCTTGAGGTTTTGTAAAACTTAGGATACATGTGAGGGTGATGATTGTCACATGGGAGATTATCATCAGTGAAGTGCTGTGATGTAAAAAATTGTTGAGAACCCCAAGCTAATAGTTTATGATGGCCAGAGGAGTGCACCCTGGGCTTCAGAGTCAGACCAGTGCCCTGGACTTCGAGAAACTTTTATAAAAAGTTCAAGGAAAACAGTTCTTGACCCATGACTTGAGTCTCAAAAAGGGATTATGGCTACCAAAGGGAGATTAAAAAACAACCACAACAAAACTTCTAGTTGAATAATTGAGAAATAATTCAAACGAAATGGGAGGCAGCTCAGGAAAGTTGAATGGCTGTCTAGTAATCTAAAATTTCATATGTATGTATAAAAGATACAAAGAAGGGAGAGTAACCAAGGATGAATGTAGAAATCTATTATAAAAGTGTCAAATTAAGCCTCTCAATAAATGGAGGATAAAGAAAACAATAAAGTTGACAAGGAACTGTAAGGCATGTTTTTTTTTTTTAGTCAAAAAGAAGGAAATAATAAGTGTACTGCTTAGAGATGATAACAGAAAGCATATTAGAGAAGTAGCAGAATCATTCAACTCCTATTTTTTTCCTTCTCTTTTCTAGATATGTTTTTAAGCTGAATATAGAAAAAATACTATGAAAAGTGGTAATTTTAAGTCCAAAATAGATGAGAGATTAGTAAACTAACACCAAGATGTTTAAAATGAGGCCAGATGAATTAGGTACCAGGGTGGTAACAGAATTTTCATCCATAATCTCAGAGCTACTCTTTAGTAGTCTTTGAAAAGTCATGGCAAATAGGAGAGATACCACAAGACCAGAGATGGGTAACTTTTATCTTGTTTTTGAAGAAGGTAATAGGATGGATTCCAGAAATTATAGAGAACTTGATTGAACTTTGTAGGTTTGACAACCAATTGTTAAAAGGCTGGTTTTTGAGCATGCAGAAATGAATGTGATGGTCATTATCAGTCAACAAATGACAACTAAGGAGAAACTTTGATAAACTAATATGGTTTATTTTTTTATGAGGTTACTAGGCAGATAGATTAAAGCACTGCTTGAAAAACAAACGGTAGCTAGGAATTGTTATTTGCCCTGACTTGATGGAGTAATATGGGCTGCCTCCTCTTAATAATGTCTTGTAATGGCTTTAAATAACAAGAGAACGTGTCTAGTAGGATGTCTTTACCCTATTCCATTTAGCATTTTTATAAATGACTGGATGAACATGAAATTTCCAACTCTGTGGATGACATGAAAATGGTATCTTTATATCAGTGCTTCTTACGCTCTCCCCTGAACGATTCCTAATGGAAGGGGAAAGGGAATGTGCATCTGGAGAAGCCAGGGCAAGTGTCCTAAGTGGCTGCCAGAAGAGAGACATCTGTCCGTATTATTTTCTCTTAATTAAAAACCATGTGACAAAGAGCCTGAATAGACACTTCTCCAAAGAGGACATACAGATGGCCAATAGACATATGAAAAGATGATCAATATTGCTAATCATCAGATAAATGCAAATTAAAGCCACATTGTGATATCACCTCACACCTATCTGAATGGATATTATCAATAAATCAACAAGCAACAAGTGTTGGCAAGAATGTGGAGAAAAGGGAACCCTCGTGCACTGTTGGTGGAAATGCAGTCTGGTGCAGCCACTGTGGAAAACATATAGAGTTTCCTCAAAAAATTAAAAATGGAACCTGCTTTATGACCCAGCAATTTCACTTCTGGGAATATATCTGAAAAAAACCCAAATATTTGAAAGCAGACCGAATGTCCAGCAGTAGATGAGTGGATAAAAAAGCTGCAGTGCTTTTATACAATGGAATACTATTCAGCCCTAAAAAAGAGAAACCATTTGTGACTGCATGAAGGACCTGGAGAGTATTATGTTAGGTGAAATGACCCAATCAGACAAATACCATATGATTTCCCTTTATATGTGGAATATAATGTACAAAATAAACAAAATAGAAACAGACTCATAAATACAGAGAACAGACTGACAGCTGTAATAGGGGAGCGGGGTTGGGGACCTGGCTGAAAAAGATGAAGGGATTAAGAAAAAAACCCTCAGACACAGATCAATGTGATGATCACCAGATGGAAAGAGGGGAGGTGGAAGAGGGTAAACGGGTAATAAAGGATGAGGAAAGGAGAGTCGACTTTGGGTGAGGAACAATACAGTATTCAGATGATGTATTATAGAACTGTATACCTGAAACCTGTATAATTTTATCAACCAATGCCATTCCAACAAATTCAACAAAAAATTTTAAAATATAAGTATGTCATTAAAGATAAGGAAAGATTGGAAAATTACTACAGATTAAAGAAGACTAAAAACTAAATAATGGTTAAATGCAACGCTATCCTTGACTAGATCTTGGAGACTGAAGAAAGAAAAAGTATAAAAGACATTATTGAGAGAATTGACAAAATTGGGAAAAGGATGAGATAAGCATATCACTGTTTAATTTCTTGAATTTAGTAACTGTACTAAGTTTATGTAAGGAGATAAATTCAGCCCAGCTGGTGTGGCTCAGTGGTTGAGCATCCACCTATGAACCAGGAGGTAAATTCGATTCCCGGTCAGGGCACATGTCCGGATTGCAGGCTCGATCCCCAGTGTGGGGCATGCAGGAGGCAGCCTATCAGTGAATCTCATTATTGATGTTTCTTTTTTTTTAAATTTTTAATTAAATCTTTATTGTTCAGATTACATTTGTTCCTCTTTCCCCCCTCCCCTATAACTCCCCTCCTCCCAGTTCCTGCCCCACCCTCCGCCCTCACTCCCTACCCACTGTCCTCATCCATAGGTGCACCATTTTTGTCCAGTCTCTTCCCGCATCTCCCACTCCCCTTTCCCCCTCAAGAATAGTCAGTCCCTTCCCTTTCTATGTCCCTGATTCATTATAATCACCAGTTCATTCTGTACATCAGATTATTTATTCACTTGATTCTTAGATTCATTTGTTGATAGATGCATGTTTGTTGTTCATAATTTGTATCTTTACCTTTTTCTTCCTCTTCCTCTTCTTAAGGGATACCTTTCAGCATTTCGTATAATACTGGTTTAGTGGTGATGAACTCCTTTAGCTTTTCCTTATCTGTGAAGCTCTTTATCTGACCTTCAATTCTGAATGATAGCTTTGCTGGGTAGACTAATCTTGGTTGTAGGTTCTTGGTATTCATCACTTTGAATATTTCTTGCCATTCCCTTCTGGCCTGCAACGTTTCTGTTGAGAAATCAGCTGACAGTCGTATGGGTACTCCCTTGTAGGTAACTGAGTTTCTTTCTCTTGCTGCTTTTAAGATTCTCTCTTTGTCTTTTGCTCTTGGCATTTTAATTATGATGTGTCTTGGTGTGGTCCTCTTTGGATTCCTTTTGTTTGGGGTTCTCTGCACTTCTTGGACCTGTAAGTCCATTTCTTTCACCAGGTGGGGGAAGTTTTCTGTCATTATTTCTTCAAAAAGGTTTTCAATAACTTGCTCTCTGTCATCTTCTGGCACCCCTATAATTCTGATGTTTGTACGCTTGAAGCTGTCCCAGAGGCTCCTTACACTATCTTCGTATTTTCGGATTCTTTTTTCATTTTGCTTTTCTGGTTGGGTGTTTTTTGCTTCTTCGCATTTCAAATCTTTGACTTGATTCTGCACTCCTCTGGTCTGCTGTTGGGTGTCTGTATAATATTCTTTATTTCAGTCAGTGAATGCTTAATTTCTAGTTGGTTCTTTATCACAACATCGAGGGTCTCATTAGTTTTCTTGAGGCTCTCATCAAGTTTATTGGCAGCTTCTAGCACATTATTGAAAGCCCTCAAAATTGCGTTTTTTAGCTCTATATCCTCCATTTCTGTCATGTTTTTTTGTCTCCGCATTTTTTATGCTTTCTTGGTGCATCCCCTAGTGGTCTTTGTGCGCAGTCTTGTTCTAGTTAAGCCTTGATTGTTGTAGTTAATACTAGAGGGATTTGACCACCAGGCAGACTGGCTGTGAGAATCAGCTGTGTCTGCCGTGGGAAAACTTCTATCCTCTGGAGAGGTGCTAATCTAGCCTTTGCCTGAGGCTATCCGGCAAATGGCTCTGCGCAGGGCTTGGGCGGGGCAGGTCGCAGGGGACCAACAGGGCGGGTGGAGGGAGCAGTTATGGCTGCTCTCAGTCTCGTTCCCAGAGGCTCTGCTTCTCAGAACCCCAGCAACCACTGCAAACCTCGGAGAGAAAGCTGCCCTCACGTTCCGACTGATGCCAGACAATCCCGCTTCTCCCATTTGAGTCTGAGTCCCTAGAGACTCACCCAGATCTGGAGCTCAGAGTCTGAGACTCCCTCCTGATTGAAAACAACAACCGCGCCCTCAGCCACCAGCCTGCTCTGCGCGTGCACCTCCGTACCTTTGTATTTTCCACACTGCGCCTCCTCTGAGCCTCGGTATGCTGTTCTCTCTCCTTCTAGTTGAAGAATCTCTCCTCAGCCAGCTTTCCTGTGGTTCTGGGTGATGTCCGTTCCGCTTTTAGTTGTATTTTTGAAGTGGTTGTTTGCGGCAGCAATCTCCGGTGTTTACCTATGCCGCCATCTTGGTTGCTCCTCATTATTGATGTTTCTATCTCTCTCTCCCTCTCTCTTTCTCTGAAACCAATAAAAATATATTAAAAAAAAGAAATCCAACAATGTGTTCTTAGGAGTTGCACATGTAATACTAAGGAGTGAAGGGATGTGATATATATGATGTATTCAGAGTATACTTCAGTATATATTTGGAGAGGGCAAGAAACTGATAATGCAAATGTGGCAAAATGTTAACAACTGGCAATCTGGATAAAGGTTATTTTGGAGTTCACTGGCCACAGTTTTTGTGGGTTTGATTTTGTTTCCAAGTGAAATAAACACAGGTTAGTAGATAAAAAATTAGAATGAAGGCACGAAATGGAAACCCTGCGAAAGCCCCATCTCTGAATTATAGCTAGGAATCTGTAATGAAACTGTTTTTGTTCATGTTGGCAGAGCTTATGATTATAATTATTTTTCATATGTTCAACATGCAGTGGACAGGACACCAGTTGAACATAAGTGATGTGCTCAGGTTCCTCAGCTTGTGAAAATTAAAAAATTGGGAAGTAGTGAAAATTAAAAAGTTCAAAGTTGATATTAATGTAATTAAGGTGTATCTTTAGATAAAATTCAGTGGTGCATATATACTATTAGAATATGACTGCTAATTTAGGCAGGCATTTTTGGTATTTGTTTAAACATGATCTATCCCTTACGTCCAAACACACCATATATATATAGCCAATGCCCAAACACAGCAGCTGATTCTCTTCTGGACAAATGGAGTAGTTTCCTTAGCCCAAGGAAATACTTACAAACTCAACATTCAGTACATTCTCTTTCCTTAGGCCTCCTTCCCCACCTCCCCACCCCACCCCACCCCACCCCACCCCACCCCACCCCACCCCTGCAGCCTCCCCACACACTCCTGCTGATCCTGATATGCTTTTACCCTTAGCAGAATCTAATGTCACTTCAGCAATTTGCACATTTATAAAATTGGACACCTAGGGTTTTAATTTTCAAAGCACTGACATTACTTAGGGGCTGCGTCCTAGCTTCTTGGCTTCTTCAAATATGCATGTGCATCTGTGCGTGTGTATTTATGGGCACGCACAGCAGTCTGCTCCTTGAAAAACTGGCCCTCTCGTACTCTCTTGGAATTCCAATAGCGTGCTTGATGTATGGCTACAAGTTTTTTGGCTGTGGTCATGTTTTAGAGGCCAAACTCAGAAGAAAGGGACCATGTGTATCCATTTTATTTGATTTAAGTTTATCACAATGGAAATAATTGGTTCATTCTCAAGGGGGAGCATAATGTGTGTTGGGTTTTTTTTTTTTAATCTTGATATTTTCTTGCAAGGAAGTCTTATGATGAGCTCTCTTGTTTGTTTGTTTGTTTCTTTCTATTTTTCCCCCTCTCCCTTTCTTCTAAGGAAGAGGAGCTGCTTAGTGATTGGTGACAGCCAGGCATTAAGTGGATCCTGGTCTCAGGCAGCGGCCTCACAAACCCGAAGTGTCCCCCTACCACCCCCACCGCCCACTGCTGCCTCCTGGATAGATTGGGACGAGATGTCTTCGGTGGTGTCCTGTCCTGTGTGCTGCACAAGTAAGCTGGGGTGGGGGACAGGCCCCCTTGTCTGCTCTGTGGGTGCCTGGGAGGCTGCGAGGCAGCGCGTGGTCCTTCCTATGCTTAGTCTCTTTGTTGACCCATTTTTGTCTCAGTGGCTTCGAAGGCTTAAGCTTCATTTTGGCCTCATTTCAAACCATATTTGCTAATCCGCCTTCACAGGGCTTCCTTTGTGCGGAGATTCACTGCACCTCCAGCAGTGGGCTGTCCCTGTGATATTCGTGTAGGTTATCCGTGATTTGTGCTTATGGGCCGTTGGGGCAAAATCTGGAAGGGCAATAGAACATGGAGCAGAGGAGGGGTCCATTGCTGGTTGACCCCCCCACCTCCTAGAAGCACTGCATGCGGTGGCATCAGGCAAACCTTTATGGGGTGTCTACCGTGTGTAAAACACTTTGGAGTGGATGAAGTGCTCAAAGAGTTCACTGTCTAAAGTGGGTATAAGTGCCTGTGGGGGCGAGCGTGTGTGCCTGTCTGTGCATATGTGTTGTTTAAGTCTGCACCCAACTAATTACAATGCAGTGCGTTACGTGCTAGAAGGGATCTTAGCAAAGAGCAAGGAGAGCAGAGAGGAGCACTGGACCTCTCCGCTCCTTAGCTGGTGTCAGACGGCCCTGTTCATTAGGGGATCTGACAATTGTGCTCAGGAGCATGTTGTTGAAGTACCTGACAACACGTCAAGGGATTTGGGTCTCAGCCTGTTCTGCCGCTAACTAGCTGGGACACCCTTTTTTTCTACGGGACTCATCCCCCCCACCTTTTTTTTTGTAACAGAGGGTGTTGGAATCAGCTCTCCGTGGTTGCACATGGAAGGCTGTGATTTCTTCCCCCCAGTAGATGGACAGTGAACTGTAACTGGCGGTCCCTTGTGTTACCAGTCACAGCACCTACTATCTTTGAACCAAAAGACACCTTAGAAGTCACTTGTGCAACCCTTTTAATTTACAGAGAAGGAGCCCAGCACCCAGAAGGACAAATGTCTTACCCAAGGTCAGGGCCATTATTGGTACCCAGGTTTCCACACTTTCATGCAAGTGAATTGCTTGACGCCAGGTGTTGGGACCAGGACGACAGATTTTGGCTAAGAGTTGCTGGGTTAAATGCCCAATAGGATTTGACACAACATAATCAGCAGAAACCAAATGCAGGCAGTCCAAGGGGGTCTCAGGTGAGATTCATTCCCTTGGGCAATCAACTGGACATTCTTGGCACCAAGTGGGAAATGTGATTGGGGAAATAGCTGTGCCCCAGAAATGTCACCTTTCTCAGGAATGCAATTAACCAGGTGTTCAGAAACATTAAAAATGATGTGAAATAGACGGCTAGGGGCTGAACATTTTCCTTTATTTATTTCAAAACAAATAGCATGCAATTGTTATTATTTGAGCTTGGTGTTCTCTAACTCTCGACTTGTTTCTCGATTTTATCAGTAACTTGCAGGTGGAAGCTAAGCACAGGGTTAGTGAGTGTGAATTGCTCCAAGCTGTGTGGCATGCTGGAAAAAAAATAGCAGCAGAGCCATCAAATGGAATTCTAGTTTAAAATGGATTCATTCTAGCAAAGAACAACCCGTTCGGATATTAAGCGAGTCCAGGCACCAAATTCATTCGTGTGCCCTCCGACTTTGTTCTCGGCTGGCCTCCTCCTCGTCCCCATCCAAGAGCAGCATGGACAGCTGTGGTAGTAAACAGGGTGTGACTCTGGCTACGGGGCTCAGATGCCACACACTAGATTCTCTCTCTCATCGTGGCATTTGAGGTTGAGATTCACACGCTGGCTTTGCTCCTGGGCAGCTGGGAGGTTGTCTGGGGTCACAGGGCTTCTCAACTGGGTGCCTGGCTTCTCCTTCCCAGGGGTCTCATTTCCTTTCAGGGTAGACATGATGGGTCTCCCTCCCCCCTGGGGATGTCTTAGAATTTTCCAAGTGACCAGGTGGAGTTTTCCCTTGGACTGATACTGCATTTTGGGGATGACTTCTGTGGGGCCAAGTCCACCACCATCAGCTTCATGGAAGATTTTCCTGATATTCAGTGTTTGGAAACTATTTGCCTGTGGGTAGAGTTTTGAGTCTCTATATTTGTGTATGTCTAAACACTCTCTCTCTCTCTCTCTCTCTCTCTCTCTCTCTCTCTTTCACACACACACACTGCAAGATGTTTTCCTCTGCTTCTTTTTACTTATAGCCTGCTAGTCATTCATTTCTTCACTCAACAAAGATACTAAGTGCCTGCTCTGTGCCAGGCACTATCTCTATATTGACAAGATGTGAGGTTGGTCACGTGACTTAGGAATCTGGTAGCAGCACTTTGGAGTAGCTCCCTCTGAGATAATTAACTTTAAATAAAAATAAGCCAGTAATCAAGCAGTCATAATTTTAGAGAGTCATGAAAGGAAATGAGAAATTTATAACATCCAGATACTATTCCCAGCACAAGCTTTCTTAGTTATGTGATCACGAGTTAATTAACGTAGCTGATTTTTCCTCGGAGGAGAGGAATTCTTTGGCTTACGAAGAAGAACCTGATTCCTTAGTGCTGCAAGAACACTCCAACTGCACCAACCCCTTCAGATAAATGCAGCCTGTTATGAATATTTTTCAAATCCAGAAGACCCTATAACTTTTATACATGAATGATCATTGATAGATTAAAAATAATTTGATTCTATGCTTTTGGTACTCCTCTCAGTAAATGTAGGAGAGAAAAAATATGTATGTTTTTCCCCATAGATGCAAAAATATTCAATTTGCAGCCCCAAACCCTTCCTTTGTCTTTTAATCCCTAGGCCAATATACTCCAGATTTGATTACCCTTCGGGGGCTATGTTTTCTACTCTAGGTTCTTACTTTTTCCTCAGAGAATGGTGAATCATGGGACCAACACTTCTCCATGAAGACTCAGATGTCGATCAAGATTATTATATATCTAACTAGAGGCCCGGTGCACAAAAATTTGTGCACTCGGGGCGCAGGGGGAGTCCCCCAGCCTGGCCTGTGCCCTCTCACAGTCTGGGACCCCTCGGGAGATAACGACCTGCTGGTTTAGGCCTGCTCCCCAGTGGCAGAGGGCAGGCCCAATCCCTAAGTGCAGCCCCTGGTCAGGCTCAGAGCAGGGCGGATTGGGGAGTTGGGGCACCGCCCCGTCATGCACAGAGCAGGGCGGATCGGGAGGTTGCAATGCCACCCTCAGTCACGCTCAGGGTAGGGCCGATTGGGGGGTTGGGGCACCGCCCCCTGTCACACTCAAGGCAGGGTCAATGGGGAGGTTGCGGCGCCACCCCCTGTCACGCACAGAGCAAGGCTGATCAGGGGGTTGGGGCGCTGCACCCTGTCACACTCAGGGCAGGGCCAATGGGGAGGGGGGGTGTTGGGGCGCTGCACCCTGTCACACACAGAGCCACAGGGTGATCAGGGGGTTGGGGCACCGCCACTGTCACACTCAGGGCAGGGCTGATAGAGAGGTTATGGTTCTACCCTGTCACACACACAGCAGGGCCCGTGGGGGGTGGGGGGTTGGGGCGCCTCACCCTGTCACACACAGAGCAGGGCCGATCAGGGGGTTGGTGCGCTGCACCCTGTCACACACAGAGCCGCAGGGCAATCGGGGGATTGGGGAGCTCCCCCCTATCAGGCACAGAGCAGGGCTGATTAGGGGGTTTGGGCGCTGCCCCCTGTCATGCTGATCCCGGTGCCGGGAGCCTCTCTGCTCCGCTGATCCCAGTGCCGGGAGGCATATTACCCTTTTACTATATAGGATAGAGGCCTGGTGCACGGGTGGGGGCCGGCTGGTTTGCCCTGAAGGGTGTCCTGGATCAGGGTGGGGGTCCCCACTGGGGTGCCTGGCCAGTCTGGCTGAGGGGCTGAGGGCTGTTTTCCCGCTGGCAGTTGACTAAAAGCTCCCAACCGCTCCTTGATTTCTTTTTTCTTTTTTTTTATTCTGGGCCAGCTTTAGCTCTGAAGCCTCGCTGCTGAAAACATGGATACAATGTTGTGGTCCGGGGTTGACTGACAGCCGGTTTTGTTTAGCTTCTTATTTGCAACATAGTAATAGTCGCTTAGAGTTGCAGTTGAGAGGCCGGCAAGTGAGGCGGGGAACGTTGGAGTCTGCAGTTCCTGGAGGAAGCAAGCCTCCCTGCTCGCTTCAGTGCATGGCTGCTGGCCGCCATCTTGGCTGACAGTTAATTTGCATAAGGATACGCTGATTAGCCAATGGGAAGGGTAGCGGTCGTACGCCAATTACCATGTTTCTCTTTTATTAGTGTAGATACTTGCTACACATGAACATTTCACAGGGAAATTTGTTTTAAAAAGTCATAATCACATTTAAATTATTACTTTAACACTTATTTGAGGGAAAGAGAAGCATTTAACACTATAAAACAGACAAGCTTGATAGGAAGTACCATCTTAAAGAGACACAGTGGTGGGCCAACTCCAAACATTCTCAAAAGGAATTTTGAAGAAAATGTTTTAGTAAATCTGAACATATACATAAAAAAAAAAATAGACTGAAGGGAAACTAGTTAAGTTATGTATAAAGTAGAGGCCCGGTGCATGAAAATTCTTACACTCGGGGGAGCCCCTCAGCCCGGCCTGCGCCCTCTTGCAGTCCAGGAGCCCTCGGGGGATGTCCGACTGCTGTGGAGGCAGGAGAGGCTCCCACCACCGCTGCTGGGCTTGCCAGCCCTGAGCCTGGCTTCTGGTTGAGCAGCACTCCCCTGTGGGAGCACACTGACCACCAGGGGGCAGCTCCTGCATTGCCCCCCTGGTGGTCAGTGTGTGTCATAGCTCCTGTTGTTCTGCCGTTTGGTCGATTTGCATATTAGCCTTTTATTATAGAGGATATAAAATTATCATATAAAACAGTACTGACTAAGCACATGTTTTCACCCACACATGCCTATTTTTAATAATTATTTCAAGTAAACATCTACTTTCTTAGTAATTGTCAGAAAAAAAACAAACCTGTTCTGTTGAGACTTTGTGCTTCTCTTCCTGTGCTGGATATATGTGATATGTTGGATGGAAATTAATTTGCTAACAGTGGGTAAGATAGAGATTTGAAATTCTAAACCAGTAGCCTTTGGAGAATCATTTTGTCTCTATTTATTTATTTACTCATTCATTTATTTATTGTTAATCCTCACCAGAGGGTTTTTTTCCCATTGATTTTTAAAGAGAATGGGAGGGAGGAAAGGAGGGGGATAGAGAGAGGGAGAGAGAGAGAGGGAGAGAGAGAGAGAGACATCAACCTGTGCTGGGGATGGAACCGAACCTGCAACCTACGTGCATACCCTTGTCCGGGAATCAAACCCATGACCCTTTGGTGTATGGGCAAATGCTGCAACCACTGAGCAACACCAGCCAGGGCTTGTCTCAACTTTTAAACAGAGTGTATGTTTTGGACTCCCCAGTGTTCTTGATATGAACTACTGGACTAGGATACAGAGCCCTTATCTATGAGGTCTTGAATTTCAAGTGGACTTTTGAGTCGTGTAAGTGTGGCTCTGCAGCAGGCAGGCAAACATTCTAAAGGAATTACATTCTGGAAGTAATTTTCCTTTAATGAATGAGGTGAGTGCGATCAGAGGCACAGACCAGAGGGCAGGGTTTTCAGGTTATAAGAGAACTGAACATCAGGCTCTTCCTCAGAAGGCTGGTGGATATCTTACTAAGTTTTCTATAAAATTACAACTTTAAACAATAAAATATCATATTAACAAGGAAGTAAAACCCATAATCTCACTGTCTATTAAAATAAACTATTTTCAATGTTCTGGGTTTATCTGTTACACAAAATAATAAATGTAACTACAGGATAGATAAGAGTTTGTATTTTTCTATTAATATTGTGATAAACACTTCCTTTTAATGATTATATTATATTTTCATAATTTATTAACTTTCTGTCGCTGGATATAAAAACTGTTTTTAATTTTTGCTACCAGGAATAACATCACAATACCTATTTGTATGATTATAACTTCTTTTTTTAGTGGAAAGATTATTCCTTTAGGGAGAAAGTGCCAGGAGTGAGATTACATGGTCAACGCCTATGAATATTTTTATGCCTCTGAAATGTGTTGCCAAATTGCTTGCTAAAAGGGTTGTATCAAATAGAAGTTGGCTCTTAATTAAAGGTCAGATTTATTTTGATACAAGATCAACATATGTGTTACATTAAACTAACCAGTTATCAACTGGTGAGAAATAAAACCTATCACTTTTTAACATATAAAATAAGAATATAATCCAGGGATAGTGCCCTAGTCTGTCATACTGTGAATGGGCCAGGTAATCACAAATCTCACTTCTGTTCATTTTGGTTATAATTGCAAAGTAGATTCCTTCTTCTGGAAGCTACATTTTGGACAAGTTATGGTCTAGGACGCAGATATGAAAATTTCAATTCTCCTTTTTGTCCCAGTCCACATGGAAGGATTGAGGCCATAATGTATATATATAATTTGTGCACCGGTGGGGTCCTTCGGCCTGGCCTGTGGGGATCAGTGGACCTCTGCACCGCCGCAGCCTGGCCTTACCCGCCAGCTTGTTGGGCTCCAGCCCGCTGTCCTAGTGGATCCTGCAAAGCATGAAGTAGTGTGCAAAGCAGCAGGCAGCCTGGGAGGAGCCTGAGCCCCGGCTGGGCGCCATGCCACTCCCGCTCATCCAGCCCCCTGCACCTGCCATCACCACTACCACCACTCGGGCGCACAGGGGGAGTGTCCCTAGGAGAGGCTCACACTGTGGCAGCTGTACTCGCCAGCCGTCAGCCCGACTCTGGCGCCCGTCTGTCAGCTGAGCTGTGCTCCCACTGTGGGAGCACACTGACCACCAGGGGGCAGCTCCTGCGTTGAGCGTCTGCCCCCTGGTGGTCAGTGTGTCATGGCTGGTTGTTGGGTCACTTAGGCTTTAATATATAGAGATATACGCTATATATACATATATATATATATATATATATATATATATGTATATATGCCTAATATGCTAAGTGTCAGGTCGTTCGGTTGGCCGTTCAACCAATCAAAGCATAATATGCTAATGATATGCTAAGTCCACTCAACTGCTCACTAAGACGTGTACTGACCACCAGGGGGCAGACGCTCTGATCAGTAGGTTAGCTTACTGCTGGGGTCCAGCCAATTGGGACTGAGTGAGATGGGCTGGACATATCCTGGAGCCCTCCTGTGGTCCCTCCCCAGCTGGCTAACCTCCACATCCCTCCCTGGCCCAAATAGTGTAGCGGTGGGGTCCCTTGGCCTGGCCTGTGCCCTCTCGCAATCCGGGACCCCTCAGGGGATATTAGAGAGCTGGTTTCGGCCCAACCAGAAGCTGGACTCACAGCTGGTGAGCGCAGCGGCGGTGGTGGGCGCCTCTCCTGCTTCTGCAGCAGCGCTAAGGATGTCCAACTGATGGCTTAGGCCTGCTCCCCATGGGCATCCCCCGAGGGCTCCTGGACTGCGAGAGGGCACAGGCCGGACTGAGGGATCCCCCTCCCCTCATGCACTGGGCCTCTAGTTATAATGTAAGCTAACATAATATATATGCACACACGGTGAGTTTGATTTGATTTTATAACCTCCTTTGTTTGAGGGGATTAAAAATGAAGATTACAGCTGGTTTCCAAACTCCCTGGAAACAATGTAGTTTTCCTTTGGATAAATAAGGCAGTCAGATTCTGATGTACAGTTTTAAAATACTGCACACACAAGGTTTCTTCTGAAAAATGTCAGAGTTGCGTAATTTTGTTATTCTTGGGTTAGCAGTTACATTTCATGAAAGGACTAAAGTGAATACATGAATGTGCCCAGGGAAACTGTCCATGACATAGATTTAATTCAGCTGAGCTATCACAGGATCTGAGAGTCAGTGTTCTAAAAATTGTTCCAGGATGTCTTAGTCTCAGCAAAAGTGACTGGATCCCTTCCTCTCTTCTTTCTCTCTTTAAAGTCTTTGTGTAGAATTTGGAATAACACCATTTATTAGTTATCCCACAAGCAGAACACTCACCTGCATTCATTTGGGGGTTGTTTTCATGTACTCAACTTCCCTGTTTTGAGTACTGACTTAAGCTTCCTTGACGATCAGGACACCTATTTTTCTAAAGTAATGGCTGCCTCTTCTTATCATCTCCAGGCACAGCTTTATAGATCATTAAAAAGACTACTTCACTTCTCAAATGACACAAATTATAGCATTCACCAGCAGCCAGAGAGACCTGACCAGGTGGAATTTTAAATGTGGGGAGATATCAAAGAAGTTGGCAAAAGAGAACAGGAGGAAGGATATGATAAACCATATTTTCCTGTTGGTGCCCTGGTCTCCAGGGCCAGTGGGTGGGAATGGGTGCTCCCCTTGGCATTATTAGTGAAATAAAAGGAGCTCCAGAGAGCAGTGGTTCAGGCACGCGCTCTAGAGTCAGAAAGATGTGGAGTGTGTGACCATCTCCATCACTTAACAGCTCTGAGACTCTGGGCAAGATCATTAACTTCTCTAACCTTAGGTTTACTTTCCATAAAATGGAGCTCATGCCTACTTTTCATAGGAGCTAGAGAAAGCTTTTCTTTCCACCTTCCTCCATATAGTGGCTCCTGACTGGTGGCATGACTTTGTATTATCTTGCCATTTTACCTCTGGCATTGTGGACTAAATGAAAAAAAAAAAAATCCTTATATCATGAAATGCTTAGCAAGTTTGTAGGATGCAAAGTCCAAAGATAAATCTTAATTTTATTTCTACACAAGAGCAACAAACAACTAGAAAATAAAATCGAAGAACTATTTATTTAAAAACAAAATGCAAATAAATGTAACAAAATGTGTAGAGCTACGGACCCAGGAGCCTACACTGAAAAGTTAAAAACATTGATGAGATAAATTTAAGAAGACCTACAAATATGGAAATATAGTTTATGTTTATAGATTAGGAGACTTGTTATTGTTAAGATGTCAGTTCTCCCCAAATTGAACTATATGTTTAGTGAATATATATGTGAAGAAAAATAAACTGCAACTCCAATCTCACATAATATACAAACATTAATAAAGATAAGTCACATAAAAGCTAAAACTCTAAAATTACCTTAAAAATGGAGAAAGATATTGAGAGATTAGAGTAGGCAACAATTTATTAGATTACACAAAATGTAACCATAAAGAAAAAAATTGATAAGTTGGATTTCATCAAAATTATAATATGCTCATCAAAAGACTCTCTTAAGAAAATGAATAGACAAGCCAAGGATTGGGAGAAAATATTTTTAATACATAGATCTGACATACATATTTACATATTTTTAATACACCGATCTGGATTTATATCTAGAACATATATAAAAAACTTCTACAAATCAATAAAAATTATGAAACCCAATAAGTAAATGAGCAAAAGATTTGAATTGACATCTCATAAAAGAAGATAAGTGACCGACCCAGTTAACACACGAAATAATGCTAGTTAATACACGAAAAGTTGGTCAAATACCATTATTCATCAGGGAACGGCAAATTAAAATTGCAATGTGGTATTAAGACACACCTACTAAAATGTTTAAAATTAAAAATACTCACAGTACCAGTCCTAGCTGATGTGGCTCAGTTGGGTTGGGCTTTGTTCTGTGCACCTGGGGGTTGCGGGTTGGATTCCCGGTCAGGGCACATGCCCGGGGTTTTGGCTGGATCCCCAGTGGGGGTTGTGCAGGAGGCAGCCGATAGATGTTGTGCTCTCACATTGATGTTTCTCTCTCTCTCTCTCTCTCTCTCTCTCTCTGTCTCTCTCTCTCTCCCTCCCTCCCTCTCCCTTCCTCTCTCTCTAAGAATAAAAAAATACAAATTTAAAAAAGGCTGACAATACCAAATGTGGGTGAGGATGTGGAACAATTGGAACTCACATGCATTGCTGGTGAGTATAAAATGGAGCAGACACTTGGGGAAAATGATTTGAGCTTTTTATGAAGTTAAACCTATACCTACCCAATGAGCCAGCAAGTAGGCATTAACCGAAGAGAAATGAAAACATTCATTGAACCAAACCTGGAAGCAATACAAATGTCCATCAACAGAAGAAGGGATAAACAAATTGTGATATAATCAGAAAAAAGAATACTTCTCAACAATAAGTAAGAATGAGGTAATGATACAGACAACAATATAGATGACTATCAAAAACATTATGTTGAACAAAAGTCAGATACAAAAGTGAACCTAGTGTATAATTGCATTTATATAAAGTTCAAGAAGAAACAAAACTAACCTATGATGATAGAAATCAAAGCAATGGTTGCCCATGGACGTGGATGGGATTGACTGGGGGAGAAAGCACAAGGGAAATTTCAGTGGTAATGGAAGCATTTTATGTCTTGGTTGAGGTATTGGTTTAATGTGTATATGCATTTACCAAAACTCATCAGATTTTACACTTCATATCTGGTCCCTTTATATAAATTTTACTTTAATAAGCATAAATGAATGCATCTGAGTTTGAATTCAGGCTAGGAAAACTAAATGAAAGCAGCTTCATTTATTTTATTTCTCTAGTATTTGAAATTCAAAAAATATATTATTGACTCAAATATTTTCTCTCCACCATCTGTTTATACATCTTTGCAGTTTCAAGTGGTAGACCAGGATTATTTTTACTCAAATAATTTCAGTCCTTGAAATTTAAAAAAGGGGAAAATGATACTATTTCACAGTTCTATAAACATAATAAGAGCAAAGGAAGAGCAGTAAACTATGGTTTGTGTTTTCACTAATTTCCAGAAAGTAGTTCTAATTATGTGAAGTTTATAGCACCTCTAGTACTTGTGTCATGCCTTCAAATGCTCTATACCTAATGGAATTATGTTTCTTATAGACTCAGCAGAATCGAAGGTCAGGGGGAAGGTTGGATTGCGGATGACAGGAAAGCAAGAGTTCTTCCCCTAAACCTTGACAATTTTAGAAGTTAAAATACCTGAGTGAACGATGAATGAGGCATTTTTGGAGAACCACCCGTTGACCTGTGATCTAGACCCCTGCAATCTGAGGCCCTTTACCCCCCTCCTCTCTCCTTAAAATGTACGTTCCACCCACCATTTCCACACTAAAAGCTGTTGCAAGGACACAGCCTTGAGAAAGTAATGTGTTGTTGAGACCATCTGGACAGTAAAAGCGACTGAACCCCGTTAACGCCTCTATATAAACTTTTGTTAATTCTCAGCAGAGGATTTTTTTCCATTAATTTTTACAGAGAGTGGAAGGAGGGAGAGAGAGAAACATCAATGCGAGAGAGACACATGGATTGGTTACCTCCTGCAGGAGCCCCGAATGTGGCCCGGGATGGGAACTGGAACCCAGGTATGCACCCTTGACCAGGAATTGAACCTGCAACCCTTCTGTGCATGGGCCAATGCTGTATCCACTGAGAAACACCGGCCAAGGCTATATAAACCTTTAAGATTCTAGTGGGTGGGTGCAAAGATCAACTCTTCTTTCAATGCCCTACCCTCCTACATAAGGTGCTTTGATTATTTAGCCTGCCACCTACCCAGCTTGTCCTAAAATGTGTCTAGAAACCAGGTATTCTATGATAAAATTGTTGTGTAGTGCATGCTTTGTGTGGAATTAAGAGGACAACCCATATTCAGTGATTAACACTGGTCAAAAAAATGCAAGCTACTAGCCATTGTTTGAACAAGATTATGGCTTTTTCTCTCTTGTGGCCTTTAAACTTCTGTTGCCCAAAATTTCATTTTATTGGGAACCTATTTTTTACCTGGTCTTTCTTGAAAGGTTTTTTTTTCTACTTTAAATGGTTACTAAAGAAAATTCCATATTTCATGAGTAAAAAGTGAAAAACACACACAAGAATCAAACTGCCACCTACCAATCTGGTCTGCCTCTTTCTTTGGTCTCTTTGGACAAAGTATGGGGCAGTTTCAGATGTCAGCTGCTGGGAACTCCCAAGATTGCAAACCAACAGGAGTGCTGAGATTATGGAGATAAACTCAATGTAGTCTAAAATGAGCCTTTTAAAAAAATTTAGATTCAGTTGCTGCTTTAAAGAAATATAAATTACATGTTATAAATTATGTCCCCTTTTTATATATCCAGTTTCTGAAGGCTTGTTTCTTCCTCTTCGTCAGAGAAAATTTTCTAGGTCCTGGAGTGGGCTGAGCTGAAAAATGGAGCATGGGAGATTCTTCTTTTTTTTTAATTTTTATATTTTAATTTTTATATTTTTATATTTTATATTTTTAATTTTTTTTATTTTTATTTGGAGATTCTTCTTTTATGTCGTGTTTACCAAGTGCTTTTAAACATCTTGTTTTATTTGGTAGAAGCTTGGCATCACTTAATCTATGCATTACTTAATTGAATAATGACTCTCCTTTAAAAAAAGTAATAGACTATTTTTTTGTAAAAGCAGTTTTAGGTTTACAGAAAAATTTTGCAAAAAGTACAAAGTCCTCAAATATTGCTTTTCTCCTCCTCCCCTGCCCCCCACCAAACGCTCCCTAGTACCAACACCTTGCTGTAGTGCAGTGCATTTGTTACAACTGATAAGCCAATATTAATGCATTACTATTTTCAAGTCCATATTTACCTTAGGATTCACTCGTTGTACATTCTGTGGGTTTGATAAACTTAACATGGCACATGTCCACTTGTATGTGTCACACAGGATAGTGTCACTGCCCGAAACCTCCTTTGTGCTCTGCCTGCTCATCTCTTCCACCTCAACCCCTGACGACCACGGATCTTTCCACTGTGTCCATAGTTTTGTCTTTTGTAGAATGTCAATGGTTGTCATCACACAGTAAGTAGCCTTTCAAATTGGCTGTTTTTCACTTGGCAATATGCATTTATGATTCTTTCATGTCTTTAGTGTCTTGCTGGTTCATTTAATTTCATTCCTGAATGATATGCCATTGTATAAATGTACCAAAATTTGCTTACCCTTTCACCTGTTGAAGGACATCTTGGCTGCATCCAGTTTTTGCAATTATGGATAAAGCTGCTATAAATATTCGTGTGCAGGTTTTCTGTGGACATAAGTTTTCAACTCATTTGAGCAAATACCAAGGGGGGAAAACAGTCCTTCTTTTTCAATAAAACTTTTACATCTGGCATTCCTATCTTTTTCTTTCCTTTTTTTATTTTTGGTATTCCTATCTTGATAAATTATAATTTCCCCTCTGTAGCTGATTCCTATGCCCTCCCAATTTCTTTCCCTTAGCATCATTGCAGTTTCTGCCACATGTGAATCACAGAAATGCCAGACACATGTCAACAACTTTATCTCTAGAAAACAAAAAAATGTTTTAAAATCTTATAGGGACTGTCCTGGCACACTTGATATTCATAGACACATGTGTACTGTTTCTGCCAATGGATGTTAATGCTAATAGTTATTCCTACCAAAATGTACTGCCTTGTCACTTCTGGTTTCTGTAGTCATAGCCACATGCATAGTGTAAGTTCTGCTTTTAAAAAAAAGTCTATTTATTTTGAACAAAAACACTGTCTAACAATGAAAGAATAATGATTTCAAATTCCATATTCTCCATAAATATGTTTGATATTGGGAACTTTTCTTAGCCTTCCTGATCTTCAGTGGCCTGTGAAATAAGCAACAATACCCACCTTTCACAGTGGTGCTGAGGATTGGCAGTAACGTGAATAAAGCCTGGCACACTGGGGCCAATCTATGAATGGTGTGGTGGTCGTGATGTTTGTACAGCAAGCATATAACCTAGGAGAACAGGGTGCTTTGTGTTTCAATGGGGAAATTTTATCTGAGTAATAAGAATGATGATCAGGAGGCCTTCCAATAGCCTCCTTTCTATTGATGTCCACTCACACTTAAGAGCATCCAGAGCTGTCTAACTCTCTTCCTGACCTGCCAGAAGGATTTCCCCCCACCCAGCTGTGCCCCTCAGGATCGAAGGATCTAATAAATAAGCATCTCATTTTTTTGTCCATTCCTGTTCCACATCCTATTGTCAGCATGGCCTTCCTGCTTCTCCATGCTGATGTGAGGTATCCTAATTTATATTAATAAAAGATTAATATGCTAATTAGACCAGGAGACCTTCAGGAGACCTTCCGGACATCCTTCCGGACAAACTGCCCCCAAACAACCCTCAGCCCCTCGCCCAGGTCTGCCACATCCCCCAGCAGGAACCCTCACCCGATGGGGGCATGGCCAGCCTGCAAACGGCCCTCAGCCCCTCACCCAGGCTGGCCATACACCCCAGCAGGGAACCCCACCCCAATGGGGGCATGGTCAGCTTGCAAATCACCCCAGGCCCCTTGCCTAGGCCGGCCACACCCTGATCCCAGACCCCCTTCAAGGTAGACCAGCCAATCGGCCCCCACCTGTGCACCAGGCCTCTATCTATACTAATAAAAGGGTAAAATGCTAATTAGACTGAGAGAACTTCTGGAAGTCTTTCCGGACAAAGCCATGGTGGCAGGGCCAAGGCAGAGGTGGTTAAGGGTGATCGGGCCAGGAGGGGAATGCAGCTGGGGGTTACCAGGCTGGCAGGAGGGGCATTTGGGGGCAAGTGTTTAGGAGCCAGCAGTCCTGGAATGGAGAGGGATCTCCAACTGCCAGTTTAGGCCCGATCCCTGTGGTGCACGAATTACATGCGCTGGGCCACTAGTTACTACATGAAGTTCTAACTGCATGCTCCAGTCCAGGGAGTTTGTTGCAATCCCTCCTTCTTTCCTGACAACCCCAGAATACTTAGTGCCTGACCATTCATTAGCTGATACTCATAAACTCTTTGCTGTTGTTGTTAGTTCGTTTTTCAAGCTCTTGAACTTAGGGGACTATGACTTCTATTTCTTGTACTCCATACAGTGTCCTATCACATAGAGCTGTTTAATGGATCAGTTAGTTAATTTGATTCAATCCCAGAAACTAAAAGATATTTGGCAGCTCAAACTAGTAAAGCTTTTTAAAAAAAAAAAATTTTTTTTATTGATTTCAGAGAGGGAGAGCAAGATAGAAACATCAATGATGAGAGAGAATCATTGTTCGGTTGCCCCCTGCATGTCCCACACTTGGGATCAAGCCCACAACCCAGGCATGTGCCCTAACCAGGAATCGAACTGTGACCTCCTGGCTCATAGGTCGATGCTCAAGCACTGAGCAACACTGGCTAGGCGAAACTCATAAAGCTTTAATAGATTTCTGAGCAACCTTAAAATAAGAAGGATGTTAGTTTGCCCAGGACAGGGTCAGCTTTACCTGGAAGTAAGAGTATATGGACTTAGTAGATATCTCTGGAAGTCTTTTCTAAGTGTGGCTGTATCCTGTGATTTGCTGGGTGGGCAATGCTGAATTGTCTGTGCGTTAGTTGGGACTGATCTTCATCTCAGTCACCAGTCTCAGCTTCTACCACAGCCATGTTGAGTCCATCACGCCTTTAAGGGGCATGTGTGACGCCATTGTCCCAGGTGACATGTAATTAGGAAAGCATGTCTTTTTACAACCCAAAGTAATATGAGACATTCCAGATCCAAATAGAATATAGTTGTGGATTATTTCATATCTGTGTTCCTGACATTCTCCTCTTGTCTCCACGAAAAAGCTTGATGCTTGGTTGCCCTCTAAGCCACATCTGTTGCTGTCGCCTGTGACACTGGCAATGCATTTTGCTAAAAGGTCAGTAACTTAGTGCAGGTTATTTGTAGGACACCCATTCTGAGTCTTGAGTCTGAGTCCAGGAAACAGTGGAATATTCCATGTGCCCCCCCCACCTGACTTCTGCTGCCCCCGGGGTCTGTTTCTCCTGTTAGGGCTCGGGAGCTGCCTGGCAGAGGCCGGCTGAGATGGGAGGAATCCTGCCTTTAGCTGTTTCAGTAAAGTGACCCCAGTATTTGAGGAATGATGAGGACGGAATTAAACATGAGTAAAAGGCTTGGAGTGGTTCCCGTTTTCCTCCATAGCGGGTGTCCACTGGTGTGACTGTTATTTTTGTGACTATTGCTTTATCTACATTCTGGCCAGCTTTTGGAACACTAACTCTGGGCAATTTAAATGAAAGATTGTTTTCCAGGATGAAGTAAACTGGCAGAAGTTTCCATTGCTCATCAAATCGGTGCAAACGGTTTGCCTGAGCTAGATATTTGGGTGTGCTTTTGAAATACATGCTGTTGCCCTGCCTTTGTGGCTTGTGCGGGGCCAGCACAGCCAAGGGTTCCGTGAGCCTGCAGGGGGGTAGCAAAGGATTAAAGAAAAGATATACAAAGAGAATAAGCTGGGTCTAGGTGGATCTCCTGTGCCTGACTGAGGCCATAGAGAGAGATCCAGATGGAAAGCTGAGCCTTTATTTTATAGCCAGAGGTAAGCAAGGTAGTGGTCACCATAGTTACAATGTTCTTGTGAGTTTCACTTATTTTGGCAGCCCATTAGCTACCCAGATAGGATCTAGGGAGAGTCATAAGATCAAGTTTAATTATGCTAAGAGGGCTGTGCCCTCTAAGCTGGGACTTGTTTGTGGCTTTGCCAACAGTTCAGTACAAGGCTTAACTCTGTAGCTGCTCCCTACAGTGGCTCAGTGGTTGAGCACTGACTTATGAACCAGGAGGTCACGGTTCAGTTCCCCGCCAGGGCAGCCGGTGCCTGGGTTGTGGGCTCGATCCTCAATATCAGTCCTGCAGGAGGCAGCCGATCAACGGTTCTGTCTCATCGTTGATGTTTCTCTCTCTCTCTCTGCCTCCCTGAAATCAATAATAGTATTTTAAAAAGAAAGAAGTGCTGCTGCTCCAAGTAGAAAGTGGTCAAGGAGGGAGTGAGTGGAGACTTCGAGCTTTTACCCTCCATCACTGTGTGAGAAGGCAGCCCCCGCTGTTTGGGAAGGAACAGCAGTCAGCTCTGCTTCCCAGTTTTTGCACAATTCGCTCATTTTTTTCCAACGCGGCTCTGTAATAACAGCCCACTCCTCCCCCTGCACTCCTGGCCCCGCGAGGCATTTGTTATGCTCCTGCTGAAAGGAAAGGTGCCTGTGCGCACTGTCTCTCTTCATTTGGCTCCCGGGATTTCCCTTTGATTTGGAAAGAATGATCTTTCAAATTCCGCTATAAAATATACGGGAGAGCGAAAAAAGATGAGGCTCCAGGAAAGAGCACCGGTGTTGACATGTTGTTCAAAGAATGAGCTGAAGGTCACTTTTCGTTCGTGGTGCCCGAGTGAACGATCGAGTGCTGTGAGACTGAATTATCAGCGGTGTTGCTCACTGCTGATTTATACGGCGTGGCTTAGCTTTGTCTTCATCCTTCAAGATAGGAAAACATAGCTAAGAGCCGGCAGGTACCTCCGAGCCCGGGAGCAGCCCCGCCGCTCCCTAATGGCTCTCCCTGCTTCTGCCCAGAATATTTATGGTGAGTAGCCTGTTATCTCTTCTTTGGCAGCCGGCCCTGCTTTCCTGTCGTGTGGAATTGCCTGCATTCGCATTTGCAAACAGAGGCTCACTCAAGTGTCACTAAAGGAAGAGGAGGTGGAGCCAAAGGGCTTTAAAAAGGAAAGAGGAGTCATTCTACTTCTCAACAAGAGAAACTGTACTTGGGGAGGAATCCGATCTCCATATTTCTTCTTTCAGCTTCATCAAGGGTCGTGGTTGGAACCTTCCATCAATTCTTTTCTTTTTCTTTTTTCTTTTTTTTTTCTCTCTCTCTCTCTAGCCCTTGCCTGTTGCTCTCTCTGCCTGTCACAGTAAAGTCAGCTGCAGGCCTCCACAGTGTGGCTGGGACATTGTGAAATGTGTCAGAAGGGTGTCAGGTATTTCTTGCTGGCTTCCCAAAAACGGAGATAAAGAAGTCTTTCCCGGGGTGCCCCTTTCAGGCTGCTTTTGGGCACTGTCTTGAGTTGAAGCAGAAGGAGGTGAAGGGCGACAGCAAAAGAGCCCGGGAGAAGATGCCCCGGGGCTGCCGGCCGGTGGGTGAGCACTCCTGGGGCAGACGCACCTGCCTCGCTATGCTCAGCCAAAGTCAAGGTAGTCTCTATTGACAGTTCAAGCCCATGAAGACCATGCTGCTCTTCCTTGTCACTCTGTTGCCGGTAGTTTTTAGTCTCCCAGCCCTCCGTCCCTGGAACTGCCCTGAAGGCTCCCCCTCGGGCAATGGGAACTCCACGTGTGCGGGTAAGTAATTCCACTCAAAGGGATTCGCTTCTTCCTGGGAACTGCCCTCAGCTACCCGTTCATTTCGTCTTGTAAAGTGGGGCGCTTTTTTTTTCCTGATTTGTCTTTGCGTGTGTACATTTGTTAATTTTTGTTTTTTAACGCTTGCATAGTCTCTTACTGGCTGTTAGAGCTAATCTGCTACGGGCTATACAAACTCCTGGTTCTCAAACTGTTCTTCCACGTGTGTCATTGTAAACTAGCTAAACATTTCTTTTCACGTCTTTATTCTGACACGAAGAATAACTAAACACTGAGTTGATCAGCTTTTTATTGGAAACTGGGGAAAAAGACAGCACTTTTTTGAAATTGACTCTAAGGCATAAGAAATTCTCTAATAACTTTGTGTATGAACTCAGAAGTTGCTTAAAAACCAGTGGGGGGAAAAATGGATGAGGATTGGGAACAAACGTGGTTCTATTATGAAAGCCAAGCTAAGTTTCACCTTACACCTCCTCCCTCCCCTCCCTCCCCACTCCTTCCGTTTCTGAATCTCTGACTGGCTCCAGGTTTTTAGTAACAGGTGCATTGTAACTCTGTGAACTGCTAAGAAATGACAAGTTGCCGCATACCCCTCCCATAATAAATGGGTTTTTAATCTAAGAGAAGTGGGGTTTTACTGAATGCAAAATAGCAATCCTGCTTAAGGACATTGCCTGAAAAAATCTCTCTCTCTCTCTCTCTCTCTCTCTCTCTCTCTCTCCCCCCCCCCCTTCCCTCCCTCCCTCCCTCCATTTTATTTTGCTCTTGGTTGGGTCTCCAACCTGCTGTTCAAACAAGGCAGCCACTTCCATCCATTATAGAACATGAACTACCCTGACGTTCCTTTCCTGTCATTTTGCCCTTTAGAGAAGGGATCTGGCTCTCAAAAAGAGATAAACTGAGGAAAACATAGTACAGTTTCCAGGAGCGAGGTCTCTGGGAGACAGCACGGAGCAGTGGGAATTGAGAGCACAGTGCGGAGCCAATGCTGCCGCTGGCTGGGCTCCTGTCCTGGCTGCCTCATGAAGGAAGTTACCAGCGAGATCAGGTGCTCTTGCTCTGGCCCTCAGGGCTGACTCCAGGCCACACTCATTGTAACAGGGGAGCAGAACCTTAGGGTATTGGAAGAAATTCTCACGATCTTTGTGACTCCAGCACCCAAAACATTTCCGCTTTCATGTTATGTATTCCGTCAAGTCTTGCTGAAGGAATGAGGAATCTTTCCTTGACCTGCTGATCACAGAGTCCCAGAGAATAAGGACAAAAGGGGGGTGACTAAAGACAAAAATGACCTCACAAGCATGTTGCTCGGTTGTTGGAGGCAGAAGTGAAAGCTTTTGGACACAGTTGTGTTGAAAAAACTGGAGCCTCCCTGGGGTGGGTGAATTGTCCCAAGAGTAGTTGGCAAGTGACCAGAATTAGGCACTGCCATTTGCATGGGGCATGTGGGGAGATGGTGGGAGCTGGTCAAGAAGCAGAACTTGAGAGAGGGGGGAAATCCCACAGAAATGAACTTTTACACATAGCTGTAGAGTCTCAGGGAGCCACCGATTCCAGCTAGCAAGTGAACCTGTGCTCCTCACCACCGCTGACAGTGGCTCAGAAGTGCCCTCTCGGGTCTGGATGCACCAAATCAACTTGAAGACCAGGACAGAGGCAAGGAGTTCAAGGGACTGTGTCAGGGTGGAGGGAACACAGGTTTTAGAAGCAAATGCACCTCATTTCAAATCCATGCCACCTAGTTAATACCTGAGTTATATTGGAATATTGCAGGAAATACCCCACCCCCTTTTCAGGATCGTTGTGCGGATCACATGAGATACCACGTGAAACACACCTAACACAGAGGCCAGCAGGCTGTGCTCAATAAATGTCCTCTTGGCTCCCTGTCTTGGCTAAGTCTCTTTGATCAGATCACGCCCTGAGACGCCTGGTTTGGGCAGTGCAGTGACGTGGCACGGACCTCACATGGTGTGGACGCCGTTCTGTGACTCTGCCTCTTTGCTCCCTTGATCCCTCATGTCACTGCTTTAAACCCCCTACTTTACACTCCATGTCTCATGTTAGCTGCTAACTGCCTGGATCACACCCTGTGTCCCCTGCATTTCAGAGGCTAGTATTTCTCCTTTCTAAATAGATATCGTGCCATCATCTCCCTCCTCCCGTCCCCCCCGCCCCCGAATTCTACTTGTCTTATTTCTTGTCCTTGGCATTCAGACAGACCACCCCCGGCCAGCCTGACCCAGCAGAAAGAATGCTTTGTGGTTTGACAAGATTCAGGTAACTTTAGGCAAGACTGTCACTCATGTGACTGCTAGCCACATAAACCAAGTGATAACACTGAATTGGATACTTTTCATTCCTCCCCTCCCCCGCTCCTCTCTCTCTCTCTCTCTCTCTCTCTCTCTCTTTTTTTAATTGACTGAATATTCTGTTAGCTTCTATTTGAGCAACAGTAGGTGAGGATAGCAATAAAGAAAACTGCTGGCAAGTGGCTTCTGAACTTTCAAGCTTATTTGCCCTCTAGGAGAAATATCCGTTGAATAAAGGAACTGTTCCTGTTTGCTGTCTGTACCTGCAAAAGTTTATTGAATAAACTTTCCTGGTAAAATAAAGGGTGAAGAAGAAGTACGAACGAGCCTCAGAGGGCTGGCTGCAGGAGGGACCTGGGGCACTCAGCCCACTGGGAGATCCCTTTTAGCAGTAAACAGTGAAATCACTGATTTCAGCACCGGCTAAGGCTTGGTCAGCTTCCCAGTCATGTGCAAACCCGAATAATTTCATGATCAGGATCTTTGTTTTTTCAGCCAGGCTTATGCAAAAGTCTTTTGTTTTTCTTTTTACTCTAACTGCAAAGAAATTCTAGAAATGATCTTTTATGTACAGCACGGAAATGAAACTGTCCCCAAAGTACCCAGTGGTTTATGGTCGTTGAGGGATAATAGAGTTTAGTGGTAAAGAGCTTAAATTTTGGAGTCAGACCTGGGTTCAAATCCCAGTTTTGCTGCTTGCGAACCAGGTGTCTCATTTTCCTCACTGCAAAATGAAGATAATTACCCCCTTCTCCTAGGATTGTTGTTGGGATTGTGTTAATGTATTTGCTTTCGATGTTGGCCACAGATTAGAGTCACCAATGTCCAGGTTACCATCCAGTCCATCTGGGTCAGAGTCTCTTCTGGGGTGGAATCCAGGCATCCTTTTCTCTGAAACTCTCCCTTGGTGATTCTAATGGGCATGATGGGCAGCCTGGGTTTAAGCCACTAAGTTAATACGTGTAGGGGCCATAAAACAGAGCCTGGTATGTAATAAGCACTCAGTAAGTCTTAGCTCCTATTGGCATTTTTATCAGTGTTAAAATCATTTTTATCGGTGGTAACTGTACCAGTATTTTCTAAATGTGGCTCTGTTTCTTCTATAATAATTGAATTTTTTTTTTTTTTTACCCCTGGAAAGCATCACATTGAAAAATCTGAGATGGTTTTACATGAAAAATTATAGTCAAGATAATTTCAACATTCATAGCTTTTATTTTTGTAGCTAGAAGTAACACTTATTAAAAATACAAAAACATATCAAATTGCTTTGAGCTAGTGCCCTTGTGGTACTGCAGCTCCAATGTTTCTTTCTGTGACACCACCTGATAAAAAATTCACTGACTGAAAATTAAATATGCTTGTTAGGTTTCTTACCAGTAACAATTTTATTTGACAACAACAAAACAAGGAACTCAAAAGTGATCATTTAAATTTCATATATGTTTTTCCTTATATTTTTATTGATTTCAAAGAGAAAGGGAGAGAAAGAGAAAAATAGAAACATCAATGATGAGAGAGAATTATTGATAGGCTGCCTCCTGCATGCCCCACACTGGGATGGAGCCCACAACCCAGGCATGTGCCCTGACTGGGAATCAAACCTTGACCTCCTGGTTCAGAGGTCGATGCTCAACCACTGAGCCACGCCGGCCAGGCCTGGAACCAATTTCTTTAAGATTTTTAAAGCTGCTGGCATTTAAAGGAACGATAAAATAAGTCTTTAAGTGAATTTATATTTTGGGGCTAGTTGGGAGTTGTTCAAATATATGACATTCAATTTGGTAGTCGGAAGGTGAGAATTCTCTGCGTTCAGGGGAGAGCAAATGATTGTTTCCCATCAAAAGTAAATGAACTAGTCATTTGGTTCACAATTTGCCTTCATGAAAATCCTTTTGAAATAATTTCTTGTTTAGTCTGAATGTTTTCTGTTTTTTGACATCAGTAGTCTCCACACTCTATCCCATCTGTAAAAAAATTAAAATGTGGACATATGCTCTCAATTTGTGTGTTTATCAGTTAGTTACGTGTCATATGTATACTACTACTATGAACATTATACTACACATATTTCTAATATTGTCTTTCCAACAATAGTGACCTTCTTCCAGTCTGTAAGTGGTACACATCCTACTTGGATGAGACGGTTGTAGAGAAGTAATAACATGATGGAATATATGCCTCATCTTTCTTAGCTCTTAGCTCCCTTCACTAAGGCATGAAGAGATAAGCAAAGGTTTACTTTTTTTCTCTTTTTTCAAGTAAAGGGGAGTTCTCTATAGTGAATGACTTCTCTCAGAGTGTATAATGGAAGAAATAAAAATGACTTTTCTCAGGGTGGATAATGGAAGGCATAAAAATGCACTGAGATTCTTCCATATGGACTAGAGAGACCACGCCTAAAGATGGGCTGGAGTGTCAGAAATTCCAAAGCTCCACGGCCTGCTGGAGTGTCTATATCTTAGGATTTTAAAATAAAAGATAGTCTGTGCCTTCATCCCGTGTTCTGGAGAAACGCAGCGTGTCTCTCCTAAGACAGTGGGAGTGGTGATGTGGAAGGGAAGGAAGGCTCTTGTGTTCCTGCTGGCCCTTCCCCTGAATTATTGATCAGTGTGCTCACCTCTCTCACGTGCTGTCCCTTTCCCACACCTCATAACCTCACGCCCGACGCCACCCTGTTTTACTTCTCGAAAGACCTGGTGCTATGACTGTGAGCGGACAGACTTTAACTGAAGGTTTGGGAGGGGGTGGGTTCTAGCCACATCCTGATCCGGCACATCAAACAACTAAAACTATTTTTCATTCTTGTTCTTAAAAGTTAAGTGATTGTCTTTTGTGGGAAAACTTACCAGCCATCTCTCTCTTGGGTGCCAGCCCCTGCCATGTTGGCTGGCCTCGGCGAGGCTGACCCACGCCCAGCCCTCCTTCTTGGGCCCCTTGGTCTGTTTCAGATGACCTACATTCCCACGCAGAACATTTTAGATTTTCTCCTCCTCCTCCTCCAATTCTGTTTTCCTGATAAGATCTTGGGCCTCCTTTTTTAAAATTAAAAACAAACAAACAAAAAACTAAAATATTACTAAGTAGCATACTGAAGTGTTTTAATAAGCAAAACAGTTGTTTCTCAAAAGAAAAATGCTGGCCACAGGTTTTAAACCTATTTTTTCTTTTCTTTCTCCATAATGGGGGGATGTTAATTTTGAGACAGAAGTGAAGCTTTTTGAAGGCAGGTTCCAGGTGATGGGAATACTACCTGGAGAGGAGACTTTTCCTGTGTGCTCAGGCTAGGAAGGAATTCCATGGTTGGGGAGTGGCTTTCTTTGGCCTCATAAACACAAGCCAGAAGTGAGGCAGGACACTGATATCAAAATAGGCCGCTGTACGTTTGGTGTTGGCCAGTTACTGTAAGGTATTCCTGTTATAAACACTCCTTAATGAGGGTATTATTGAAAGTTAGAGGTTGATTTACTTGCGCTGAGGAAGTGAGGAGGCTAGTCCCATATTTCAGGTGAAATGGTACAATGAGTGGCAGGTAGGAGGGACTGAAGCACGGTGGTCTCACAGTGGGGTGGCCAGGGGTCAGATGAGAGAGGATAAGGGAAGCAGAATGTGCCCCAGTCAGTGGCCAACTATTAGGAGTATTAATAGTTTGGACTCTGAATCATTTACCATATTTCCTCTCTTATTTTTTGTCATTAACTTATAGAGTTCATTGTACTCCTTTATTTAGATCAGTGGTTCTCAACCTTCCTAATGCCACGACCCTTTAATACAGTTCCTCATGTTGTGGTGACGCCCAACCATAAAATTATTTTCGTTGCTACTTCATAACTGTAATTTTGCTACTGTTATGAATCATAATGTAAATATCTGATATGCAGGGTGTATTTTCATTGTTACAAATTGAACATAATTAGAGCATAGTGATTAATGACAAAAACAATATGTAATTATATGTGTGTTTTCTGATGGTCCTAAGTGACCCCTGTGAAAGGGTCGTTTGACCCCAAAGGGGTCTCGACCCACAGGTTGAGAACTGCTGATTTAGATTGATTTATATGTTGTCTTTTAATCCAGATAATTAAAAAAATCCAACATTAACCTTCAGACAAAAGGTAATTAAAATTTCTTACCTAGAAAATAAGCCTTCTACAATCTGTTCAACATTCTTAACTTTTTATCACTTTGATTACAGTGGAGAAAGCTAGGAGAAGAAACTAGTAACTTTCCAATATGTGTAAGTTGCCTGATCTAAGATATTTCAGCAATTATTTTAATGAGGTAGTTTTTGAAAACTTGTTATGAGCAAAAAAAATTAAAGACTCAGTCAATAACCTTAACAGCTGGGAACTACTGCATTGGAGAGTTTTTTCAGAATGTCCAAGTCAGTTTTAAAGAATGCACTTTCTTTCAAGGAATTTCTAAATATTTTTCAAGAAATTCTCAGCCCTAACCAGTTTGGCTCAGTGGATAAAGCATTGGCCTGTGGACTGAAGGGTCCCAAGTTCGATTCCGGTCAAAGACATGTACCTTGGTTGCGGGTACATCCCCAGTAGGGGGTGTGCAGGAGGCAGTTTATTGATGTTTCTAACTCTCTATCCCTCTCCCTTCCTCTCTGTAAAAAATCAATAACATATATTTAAAAAGAAAAAAAAAGAAATTCTCAAATTCTATGAAGCAGCTTAATGTTGAGTTTAGTCTTTGTTATTACTCTGAATTTGAGAAATCCTAGAGCTAGGGAACAAAATGTGATTTTTATTATATATTATATTTCCGAATGTTAGAATTAACTTTAAGAGGGAACCAGGAACAATAAAAAAATAACAAAAAAAGCCTTGGCCATTGGAATGAGATTGTTCCCATTGTCTTTCTTGACTCCAGGTTAGTACTTTTATCCAGAATGATAATTCTACTCATGAAGGAAGTATTACCTGGACATTAGGTGAACCAAGAATACAGTTTATCTTGTAGAGATTATATATTAACACTCAGGCTAGGAAGGAATTTCATGGTTGGGGGTGGCTTTCCTTGACCTTGTGGACACAAGTCAGAAGTGAGACAATAATGTTAATAAATAATGGCTTTGCACATGACCATTCCAGTCCCATTCTCAAATGTTGGATTTGCTGGGGACCACAACAAGATAGTGACTGATTTCTGAGTTGTGAAGTAATATTTTTGTCAATTGTAGAAAAAGAAAAAAAATCATTAAATAGAAGGGACCTTTACACTTCTTGAAAGATCTCACTATAGCTGAAAAGACATTTCTATTTTATTTTATACTAGAGGCCCGATGCATGAAATTCATGCAAGGGGCTTGGCACTCACAGCAGCCCCAACTGCCTCAAGGTCCTGCCCCCCCCCCCCCCCCACTAGTCCTTCCGGAAGGTCATTCCACCATCCAGTCTAATTAGCATATTAGCTCTTTGTTATATATGATGGCCAATGTTACTAACCTTTGAAAGCAATTTTGGGATAATGCATGTAAATGGTTTTCTTTAGTAGGTGTTTTTTTTTCTTCACATCATCATTCAAAGCTTGCCTTTGATGCTAGAAGCTAGTTAATGTATAGAAACTTTAGTCATTGTAGCCAAATCCACGGCAGACTCTTCTGCTCTCATCACCTCTTGACCTTCTTTCTGAGCCTGGGGCTTGAATTGGTGTGTGTGTCTGTTTTCACTTATGACCTTGATTTTCTGAATCTCCCAAACTTGGCCAACCCTACTAACGTCTCTCAGTGTCCGGGTTTTCCAAGCGGCTCTCGGGTTACTTGTGCGCTGCAATTGTGTGCGTGTGAAGGCATTTGAGAACCAGCAGACTTCTGTGACAGTGATTCATGGAATGCACTGATTTATTTGCAAAGCCCCCTGTCAGTGGCAGGAGAGAAAAGGCCTTTTCTCTGAAAGGCCTACCTTCTTCTTCCTTTCAGATCAGCCTGTCATGGTGCTGCAGACCAGCTTTGTGTGTAGTATGTGGATTTCATCCTGAGGTGGTTCTTTTTGTGGGTGGATGGTTGCTAGGATACAGACAGTCCTAATAACATCATGGCAGCTGCCTTGTTCTTCAGCACATGGTGCATCAGTGGAGCAATAGTGTTTTATTTCATTCACTTCAACACTGTTTTGGTTAACATTTCTAAAGCTTGAAGAAGGATCTTTCTTCTTTCATAGGCTCCAACAGTTCAAAGATGGAAGATCAATCAAACTCAACACTGTCATAATATATGGCTGCTGACACCAATCCTGTGTATTTTGGGTCCTTCCCTTATGAGACTTAAAAACAGGCCCAGAAACAGGAGCTGCCAGGGATCTTCTGCCTTCCTCTGAAGCATACAAGTATTCTGCTTATTGTAGAATTTTCAATACAAGAGAATTTAAACTCTCTTATTGTGCAGGGAAATTGCAAAGGTTACTGTCACTGATGTTAATTTACCCAGTAGGTGGAGATGTATAACTTTTAGATTCAAGCAACATTGTTGAGAATTTTAAAAACTCCAAGTGGGTGAAAAAGCTTAGGTTTGAAAATAGATCTTAAAAATTGACTGAAACTTTTATATTTCTTGAGTAGTCTAATGTATAGTGGTAAAGGTTCCATGTAAGAGGAGAAAAAGATATATGAAAAAAATTTCCATCTAGAATCTCAATCCATTTAAAGTGCACCATCCCCAGTGTGGGGCGTGCAGGAGGCAGCTGATCGATGTTTCTCTCTCATCGATGTTTCTAGCTCTCTATCCCTCTCTCTTCCTCTCTGTAAAAAAATCAATAAAATATATTTTTAAAAAAAGAGTTCTCTCACCCTTAGCCGATGCACTATGCCCAGCAGGTTGTGCTAGGCCTCAGCTTTTTAAATTAATAAGGTCCAAGTAGATAGCTGATATGAGCTGCTAGTACTTACCTCAGAGGAATGTTATGGAGACTACATAAATTAATTCATATAAGGGGCTTAGAATCATACCTGATATAGTGAGTTCCCGGTAAATATGAGCTGTTATGCTCTACCAAATTTCATAAGTGGAGACATTAGTGACACCTTTGCTTTGTGTAATTTTTCTAAGCTTATTTTTCAAATTTTCAGTGATGCTTAGAGAAATTAAGGTGGGTTTCTTGGAATGAGTCAAGTGTTAACAATCATCTTACTCAGGGTGTTCTCTGTGACTTATTATCCTTGATGATAAACTATGGCATGACAGCTTCATTTAATTATTTTTTTCTAAGTAATTATTTTTACTATTTGTCACATTTGCTCTTAACATTTCAAGAAAATTTTGTGAAGTGGTTTTTCTTGATATTTATGTAGCTATACATACAGCTGGGGCACAGAATTCAGCGCTGGTCAGGGTGGGATTAATGAGAACAATAGATTTGGATTCAGAATACATCTAGATTCCAACAATTCTTAATTTTTCTGTCTATTTGTCTAGGAACACTCAGAATCTGGCATTTATAGGCAAATATTTATTTGTTTAGCCTTTCAATTTGATCAACATTATTGTAAAGTTAGTAAAAGGAGGAGATGATTGTGTTAGTTATAAAGCAGACTCAGATCAAATTTTGAACCTCTAAATTTTTTTACAGATTTAATCAATTTGTTAATTTTTTAGACTTCCTTCAAAGAGCCGAGCTTTTAGTATCATGTGGAGGGGGTTGTTTGTTTTACATTATTGTTTTATTTTCTGTAGCAGAGCTCATATTGACCCTATTGATTTGGTATTTGAAGTTTAGAAAAGCAGAGAGAAGGAAACATTTCACAGACAATGGGAGTTAGGGTAAATAACATCTACTTACGAATTTACCATAGGCCTGGGCTTCTTTACAAAATGCTGCAAATCAGGAAACTATGGAATTCTGTAAGTCAGGCAGGATAGGAATTGAACTGATAAGTGTTAGATTGAAAGGACTTTCAAGGTCATCTAACCCACTGCCTCATGTCACAGAGGACGGGCTGAGATCCAGGGAGAAGAAATAAGTCATCAGGATCCTATGAGGCTTAGAACTAGGGACCCTGGACACACACATGCCACCTCCCATGACTGACTGTTGAGAGCCCACCAATGTAATGATTAGTCCTTTCTACCGAAAAGTATTAATGATGTTACATTGGAAAAGTCTCTTACTATATCTAGTTCCTTATGTTGAAAGGACCTTATAAGTAGGACTGAGACTTTCTTTTCTACAAATTACACCAATAAATTAATTCAAATAAATTAAACACATCAGTTTTATACCACATCAGTTATGTGTTTGGGCTGGCAGTGGTGACATTACTGACCCAGATGCCCATGGTATCCTGAGGGGACAGGCAGGTTCCCAGACCAGAGGCCCAGGTGGGGGGTGTGCTGCAGTTTACCTGCTGACTTATGAACCGTGCTAGTTGGATTTATCAAAACTAACTCTTACAAACCCCAAAATGTGGCTTAAAAGCCTTCTCGCAAAGACACTAAAGATTGTAGCTAATACTGTAATGCAAGCCCAAGAGACTAGTGAGGAATGGAAGGCACTGACCCTGCATAGGAGGTAAAAACAATGTCAATCTCATAAGGAGACATATGTATACTTTCAACAAAAAAGATTTAAAAACAAAACAATTCCAATCTCTTTAGAGTTGACCAAATAGATAAATAAATAACAGAAATTAAGAAGACAGCCTTAAAAATGCACTTATGTGTATTATTAGTAATAATGAGCCTCACAACAAGTCTAAAATTTGCCTTATATGTTCGTTGATCTATTATAATAAAAGCGTAATATGCTAATTAGACTGGATGTCCTTCTGAACGTCCTTCCAGATGACCTTCCGGGTGAAGCTGGGGCTGTGAGGGAAGCCTGGTTCCCAGGTGCCAGAGGGAAGCTGGTGCCGGCAGCTGGGGAAAGGAAGGCCTATTCTTGCACGAATTTCGTGCATCAGACCTCTAGTGCTAATTAAAGCCATTAGGACAAATAAGTTGTTTAAAAATAAGTATCTAGAATGTGAAAACAACTTTTATGATTTTTACAGTTGTGTTCAAAGTTATGACATTTAAGACTATGTTTACTATGATAAAAAGTTAGAAGGCTCTCTTTAGGTTTCTGAAGCAAAAATGGAAAAGCCTTATACTATTGGCAAAATATGTGTTCCTCCTGCTTCCTGCTGGGGTAAAGCATAACTAAAAGAATATATGGAAAACCATATGGCAGTAGATTAAAATGTGTTCTTTTGTTAGCAAGTACTTGAAAATGTCACAGAAAGCATTACTGACATTTTGAAGAAATAAGTATTAGAAGAATTACAGAGATGAGTGAAAATAAAGGTGTTTCTGATATATCTCAGTTTATGGTATTTTCTAGAAACTAATAGTTAACATTAATGAGAGCTCACTATATGTGAGGGAAAATTCTAAGCATTTGGCATAAATTGATTTATTTAATCTACATAAAAATCTATGAGGTAAGTACTATATCATCTCCATTTTAAAGATGAAGAAACTGATGCACAGAGAGTTAAGTAATGAGTTGAGGGTCTGTAGGGAAAGGGAAAAAAAACCCTTTTCCTCCTCTGGTTCCTTTGGCTGGTTTATAACCAACTTGATGTGAGACAGATTTACAGGAGAAAATAAAATGTAATTGTCCTTGCACAGGAACCCTGTGCACATGAGAGGTTTAGAGAGAGAAGGTTAAAATGAGATATGTATGACGTTCTGAGCTAGGGATAAGATAAGTCACCTTGGGCCTCAGAGGGTAATTGCAAGATGATAAACTGAGCAGATGTTCAGGAATTAGTAGTTTGCCCTGCCATACAGAGGGGTCAAAAAAGGTTATTTATGATCGTCTCTTACTATGGGCAAGGCCCTGGATTCAAATTCTTCTAGAAAGTTAAGAAGATGCAGAGTTTCACTTGAGCTGCAGGGTTTTAGTTGCCTTTAGCTCAGACATAATGTGCACACATGGAGGCCCATCTTGGGGTGACTCGCTCTGAACCAACCACCCCCCCCGCCCAGTCATCAGCTAATAAGTAGTAATGCTAGTAAAGAGTCAACATGGTATTCTGTGTCCAGTGCCTATGATCTTAGCCACACTTGTGGCTGTGATAATGTTCATTAGCCAAACAAACAAACAAACAAACGCATAAGAGAGGAAATTTTCTCTGTGGTCACTGACTAGTTTACATATTAACAAATATATTATGAAGCAAAAACAGTACCAGTGGTGGTGGAGCCACTGCATTTACTGACACATCAACAGATGAGGTCACAATGGGCCCTGGACTGCAGTTCTTGGAGTCTCGCAGGGAGGCAGTGTAGGAAGCAAGTTGAAACTGGGGTTGCACCAAGTGCAATGGGATGTATTGATGTCATTACTTCTATAAAAACAAGAATAGATTAGATTCTTTATAATACTTTATATTGGATAGGGAATAGCCATGAAAATATTTGTCCTACATGCTTCCCACAGAGTATCTTGAATCAAATGTCACAAAGTTTCCTTCTTAAAAAAGAAGTGTTTCAAGTGTTTGGACCTTTTCTGTGATAACAAATAGGTGTCACTAGTAGGCAATTCAAAAAATAACTAGAGCAATGGAACTTTCTCCAACTTAAAGGTGACATTCAAACGGGTGAGAAAGTGGCTGCTGATTGTAAGATTTGTGTGTGAAGAGAACAGTTGGAAAACAGATGTTGGAAATGTGTCCATTGTTAGGAGATTAGGTTGTTGAACAAAGTCAACATGTCACCTATTAAAAACTCTCATGCCCGTCAGCAAAATTTTCCAAATCATTTTTTAAAAACTTCCAAGTTTTTAAAAAGAATTTTTGTCCCCTTTAATCTATTTAAAAATATATATACAATACAATACTGGTTGATTTGCATTTACTGATTAAAATTTAGGAAGATGGAAATTTGCTAGTTTAATCCAACAAAATTTGTGAATAATTGATGGGTGTAATTAAAAATTATGTTCTGTGATTTTTGTACATACAGCCAGTGAAGCATTTCTTTCATTTGATGCAGATACAATTGTGAAATATCTTTTTTTTTTGTCTATGACATCCATCAATGACTAAATATCAAAACATATGGAACTTTCAACCAAATTTTTAAATTCCTATGTCAACTTCAATCTTTTCAATAAATGGCAACTAATCTGAAGGTAGTGCACAATCTCAATTTTTGACATGCAGAGGGACTTTTGGGGCTATGGGACATGTCCAGCTGGAGACATCCAGCAGAGAGTAGAAAATATAATGACCAAACTCAGACGACAGATTTCTGAGTCTTGCCGTGTGTGTGTGTGTGTGTGTGTGTGTGTGTGTGTGTGAGAGAGAGAGAGAGAGAGAGAGAGAGATCTGGAAAAACTTTCCTAATACTTTAAGGTTGGCAAATGTACTTTAGTCTGGTGGCAATACTCTTTACATAAAATTGAGCATAATTTATACCGACAAGGAGAGGGATATTTAAACATGTTTACTTAAGATGAAAAATGATCTATAGCACAGGTACCTTAAAACATGGCTGACTGTTCTGCAAAACTGCATTATTATGAGTTATTTTCAAAAGTTCCACTGAACTGTGGTATTAGCTAAGAGATAGCCACATAAATTAATAGAATGGACTAAAATGTCCAGAAATGAACTTATACAAATATGGTCATTTGATCTTTGATGAAGGTGCAAAAGCAATTCAATGGAGAAAGGATAGTCTTTTCAATAAATGATGTTGAATCAATTAGACACCCATGAGCAAAATAATGAACCTCAACCTAAACTGCACACCTTATACAAAGACGAACTCAAAATGGGTCATAGATCTAAATCGAACATGTGAAAATGTAAAACTTTTAGGAGAAAACACAAAAGAAATATTTGTGTTCTAGAGTTAAGGAAAGAGTTCTTAGGAATGACACCAAAAACATGATAGGCAAAAAAAAATGATAAATTGTACCTCATCAAAATGAAAACTTTTTCTCCGCCAAAGGCAATGTTGGGAGGATGAAAAGCCGCGCTGTACTGCATGTTGGAAGAAAACATTTGCAAATGGCATATCTGACAAAGGACTTGTATCCAAAATATATTTTTTAAAAATCCTTTCAAATGCAACAACCAGAAAATGAATAACCTAGTTAAAAGTGGGAAAAGGATTTTAATGCATAATCCACCAAAGAGGATATAAGGGTGGTGAATGAGTCTATGGGAAGATGCTGAGCATTATTAACTGTTGGAGATTGGATATGGCCCCCAAATATGTATAAGTCTATGTTCCTGGAGTCTATCAACGTTACCTTACACGACAAAAGGGTCTTCCCAAATGTGATCCGAGATGGCATGATTAATCTGGATCATCCAGGTGGATCCTAAATGTCCCTACAGTAGTAAGAGGGAGGCAATAAGGTCAAAGGAGGAAGAAGGTGAGGGAAGCAGAGAGAGATTTGAAGATGGCTTTGGAGATAGAGAAAGGGGCCATGAGTCAAGAGATGCATGGAATACATTTTATTTGGGATGCAATATATCATGGAATTAGATATGAAATTGTCTAGGTGATATAATTATAGGAATCCATTTAGAGAGATCCACTTTCTAATCAGTTCTTAAAACATGGGTGCAGAGGATCGGCCTTAGGGTGAACATCCCTAGAATAGTGTTTCCTGAAGTGAGTTCCTTGATACAATTGAACAAGACACGGAACAGTAAGAATTCCAGATGAATTCAGTGTGTGAAAAGCAGCAAGGTGTTTAAAGGCTAGAATCTGTGATCAGAAAGACAGGACTTTACACCCCCAATCTGTTATTTATTGACCATGAGACTGTGACAATTAACTGCTCTAAACTTCAGTTTCTTCTCCTGTAAAATGAAGATGTTGAGGGCTCCTATGCCTTTAGTGTTACCCAATGAAATGAAATAATGCTTTCAATGTGTGACCCCAGAGATAACACACAGATGTTGGCTATTACTCTTCTGGTCCTGTTCACCACCTACCTTCTTGGAGAATCAAAACGTGTAAGAGCACTTAAAGCCTCTGAGAAGCCCTGTTGAAAAACACAATTGTGCAGAACCTGCTCATCTCAGGGACTGTCCCGAGGACCTGGGGGCAGGCCTCTTCTTAGGCTGGATGGTGAGAATGCAGTTGATAATGAGGGGCAGGTAGGGCTATTTCTGCTTGGATGGCACATTTCTACCACACAGGGACTAGGGCGGCAATCCTCATTCACAATTTTCAGGAAGCAAAATTGAGCCCCAGAGCTTGCCTTCCAACAGTAAGATTTAAACTTACATTTCCTGGCTCCCCGTCTGAATGTATTATTCCTGAGTCACCTGGCTTCTGTCTCACCTGCTGCAATTGTGACACTCATGAATAAGCTGAGAAGAAAGGAACAGTTGCTCAAGAAGTAAATGTGCGCCCTTTTAAATATCACAATTGAAAAAAAGAAATGGGGATGGTCTTTTAGAGTGAACTAAAACTTTCTGTACTTCATAAAACCCAAGACACCATTCAGGTCAGCCCCTTGGGAGGTAGTAATTCCTGACTCCCTCAGGGCCTTGGGAGGAGCAGCATGAGGAGGCATCTGGCTTTTTTCCATCAGGCCCATCCATTTAGATCTACTCCCCTCCATCCCCCATGGGGTCATTGACTCCTGAAGGTTCAGAGATCCCTTTCCACCGTCTTTGTCCCATGAGCCTTCAGTCTGTCTCCAAATTCAGAGCAGGAACCCGTGCTGGTGAGGGCAGCTGGCAGTGCTGGCCTGAGAGAGGACTAGGATTTCTTGTTCATCTGGGTGCCAGCGTCATCAACGTGTTAACTAGGTCTGAGGAGCCTTTGCTCCAAGGCCTGCAGAAGGCAGTTCATTTCTTTGCTCACTGACCTATATGGGGCCACTTCCTTAGACCCAGAGAGATGAAGGGCCTGTTGTGAACTAGTCTGTGTCCGCCACCACTTCGATCGCAGCCTGCTTTTGTGTAACTGACCTCTAAGCCACGGAGGCCCAGGTTCCTAGAGTCACTAATGAAACTCCTCACTATGCTCCAAACATCCTGGGCTCCTTTGTCATTCCTGGAGATCCCCTCCCAATCCCCGGTGGGGAAGTCAGAGGTTCCCCTGGGTTGCCTGTGACCTGTTTGCTGCTTGGGGGTTGTATTCCTTAGAAATGGTGTTTGATTTCCTACCCACTTTCCTCTTGCCGAACTGCACCCAAAATAAATGCTGTAAGTTTTGACATGCGAAAGTTTAGCTGTTCAAACATGCACGCCCTGCCGACATTCAAATCCCCATACGTACCACAGGATAGTCTTTGACGGGCCTGAAGAAACACGACTTACTTATCGTTTCCAGCGGTGGTAGAGAATAATGACTATTTCACCAGCCTAAGTCCGTCTTTCATTTTCTTTTAGATCACAATGCATTTCATGTCGACAAATACTCAGCCCAGGCTCTGGTTTACATAAAAATGATGTTGACAGTGTAGGGAAAATGAATGGTGTTTTGAGGGAAGTGGAATTAGAATCAGTTACATACATAGAATGACGATGGTAACGTCTTGACATAGGACAACCCAGGCCAAGGCAGGCAAGAACACTGGATTGGGACGGGGGTATCTGGGTCCTAATTCCAGCTCCACCAGCTAGCAGTGGGATTTGGGGAAACATTAAATTTCCTCATCTGAACTAGATCGATGATTTCCAAATTCACCAAGATGTAAGAATCACCTGGAGTGTCTACTCACAAAATAGATTCTTAGCCTTCAGCCTAGCCCCACTGAGCTAGACTCTCAAGGGAAGGGGATCTTCAAAAGACACACACACACACACACACACACACACACACACACAGTACCCTGTGGGACTCTTCTAAAGAAACGATTTGGGGAAACACTAGATTAGGTAATAACTAGGATCTTCCAGTTCTAACAGACTATGATACAGCCTGGATGCCATAATTCACAGTGAATAGGAAAAATCTGAGGGTAAAATTTGTCAATTCATACTTAGTATTTTATAAATATTCTTTGTTTTTTGAAATCTTACTGATGTTAATGCTGTGGTTTGTGCCTTATGGACCTAAGTATTCTTCAGATTTCTCTTTTCTCTTTTGATTATTGGCAGTCAAATCTTGCCTGTCTAGCTCATGGTGTTTTATTAAAGATAAATGAGATCAGGAGGTGAAAGCATATTGTTATTATTATTATTGCTGTTAGTAACATAACTACCATAGGCTAGATTGTGCTTTTATGAATTTGATAGATCCGCTGGTATCTGTGGTAAAAGCCCAGACAAATTAATAAAACACACATATTTCTTAATTAATTAATTAAAAAAATCTAAGTACCTATTATGTTCAAAGAAAGCATTATGCCAAGTTCTTACTAAAATGTTTAGAGTACCTTTCCTTTCTCTTTTATTTTCCACCTGGAAGTCTCCCATTTAGTTATACTTTTAAATGAATAAAATGTTTTCTTGATCTCATCAATGTAACAATGTATTAGGAAATTAATACATTGGGGACATTTATTTAGTTTATAGAGAATACATGATGCACATTTCAAAGAGAGGACTCCACAGCAGTCTGCGGCCCACAAATGAGCTCTTGCTTTAGCGTGCCTTTTCCTGTTGTCTTCCTTTCTCCATGACGCATTGCCATAGGAGAGATGAGCTATGCCAACATTCTAGTCCACAGGTTCAAAGCTGAACCGTGGGAATAAGCAATGATGAATCACACTTGTGTAGTGCTCCATAATTAATGAAATATTTCCACATCATAATTTTACTTCTTTCCCCCAATAACCCTCTGATACAGGCAGTGAGGTCCCATGAGATGTCCAGAGAAGCTGACGGAGCCAGGACTGGAAACCAGGTCTGCTGGCTCTCGATTCAATGCCCTTTGCATTTCTTCTATGATTTCTTTGATTCTACAGCTGGAGTGGCCATGAAACCTGGGCTCCCCCACACATCTGTGTGGAGAGGCTTGTGTTGTGGAAAAGATACAGGAAAAGTGATTTGAGCTAATTCTCTTAGACACTTTGCCGGCACTATTTCAAACTCTAACGATCTTATACTTCTTCTTCTTGTGTCTCTATTCTGACATATCCTCTAAAGCAGAATTAATGTTTTCTGAGTAAAATGTCATTAATTCATCATCTTGTTTAATCTTTGGAATAAGAAGTACATATATCGTGTCATGTGCCTGTATTACAGTCTAATGTGAAAACAGAATGTAGTAAGCCCAGCAGGGAAGCACGAATATGTTAGCATCGTCTCCAATCCCCACTCATCCCAGTGGTTGCATAGTTACCTAAAGGCCTAGAGTGGCAGGAGCCTCCCCACCCTCAGACGGAAGAGACCAAGGAGAGTGACCTGGCTGCAGGGGAGGAAATGGTCCCCCAGCAGCATCTTGACCATCAAAGGCAGCTTTCCTTGGAGTCAGCCAGTAATTTAGGCTGAGGTTTCCAAAGAGAGGTATCAGGCTCTCAAGCAGGTGTTGCGTACTTGGGAGTCAGAGTGGGTAGGTGGCCATCACCTGAAATATTACAGGGCCCCGGGTATAGGGTTAGGGAAGGTGCAAGGCCCTGCAGGGATCAAGAGATCCAGTGAGGCTCACCACCCAGATTTAGCAAATAAAAACATAGGGCACCCAGTTAAATTTGAGTTCCAGGCAAATAGTAAATAAGTATTTAGTGTATGTCCCACTCAGTGTATATGCAATTCAAATTTAACTGAGCATCCTGGGTTTTATGTGGCGACGCCAACAGAAACAAATATGCCAGCGCTTTCACAGGACAGCATTTCAGTTTTTTCCTGCTTCCACTTAACACCTCTAGTTTTCACCACCTTCTTCCATGTCATTACCCTGAAGGCTCTGTTCACATGTAAGACTGGGGTGGGAGGCATTTAGAAAATGATAATATCTATAATACTATTTCCAATTTATAGAATTAAAATTTACATTCATATAGACCTTTTGCCCAGCAGAGGCAAAACAGTAGGTTGTTTCTTTTTTAACATAAAATGTCATTTTATATATAAGAGAAGAAAGTGCTTTTCTCTTCAAATAGTTCTTTTTTTATAATTTGGCAATGTTTAATATTTAGAATCAATTTGTGGAGAAGATAACTTGCAAAATTAATTGTGAATATATATATATATGTGTGTGTGTGTGTGTGTGTGTGTAGCTTTATATATTCTTATTTAAAATATAGAACCTGGAATAAAAAATTAATAACACTTGTGTTAGTTCATGGGGAAGTATTTTTGTCAACATCAATAAAATATTACTGAAAATACACAGTTTGGTTTCTTTCTTCCCACTCAGGTCCTGCACCCTTCTTAATTTTCTCTCATGGAAATAGCATCTTTAGGATTGACCTGGAAGGAACCAATCATGAGAAATTGGTGACAGATGCTGGTGTATCAGTGATCATGGACTTTCATTACAATAAAGAAAGAATCTATTGGCTAGATCCAGAAAGACAACTTTTGCAGAGAGTTTTTCTGAATGGGACAAGGCAAGAGGTAAAGTACCACCAATTCCTAAGGTACCGAGGGGCTTTTGTATAGGCTGACAGACATGATATAGTTAATTAGTGACATATAGATAATGAAAATCACATTGCAGTTCATATGTGTGCCTGACATTTGTAGGTATTTATTTACTCTGCATCTGTGGCATGTTATTGAACAAGCCCATGAAATTCAGAAGCTCCCCAAAGTAGAAAGCAAGGATGTCAATGTAATTTTGAAAATATGTCAGTTTATTAAGTCAGAACACCATCTTATGGTTAAAACATATTATTTACATGACTATTTTTTACTCCCATGGTTCTCAACTGGGGACAGTTTTGCCCCTCAGGAGATATTTGCCAATGTCTGGAAACATTTCTGGTGTCACAACTGGATTGGGGAGGAGGGAGGATGTGCTACTGGCATCTAGTGGGCAGAGGCCAGGGATGCTGCTAAACATCATACAACATGCAGGACAGTCCCCACAAAAAAGAACTATCCGGCCCCAAACATCGATCGTGTTGAGGTTGAGAAACCCTGTTTCATTGTCTAAAATCTTTGTTGAGGGTTTTGGCACCTGACATCTAGGAAGAAAAACTTTTTTTTTTTAATTCTCAAGGTGTTTGCATGCTGAAAAAAATAAAGCAGATAGATATAAAGTATTTTGCTTCAAGTACTCACTAAAGATCTTTAATCTTTCCTTTTAACCGGTAGAACCAGGAGTCCCAGGAGGAATGTCTTCTCTCTTCCTGGGAGATAGATTACAGAGAGCGCGTGACTAGAGAAACCTTAAGCATTTCTTCCCAGCACAAAGTGACCACTGTTTTGTGTGTTTTTTAAAACCAAACCTTCCCTCTCCAATTATTCTTAAAAGCTTCAATTAGTTGCTAATCTGTTTTATCACATCTTTAATACTTGCTAATCTCACTTTTAACAAGGATGGCTACTCATTCTCCAGCCATCTGTAGAATTGTTTCAAAATCTTAAATCTAAGAGTCTGGAGAATTTCCTGTCACAGAATAGGAAAGAAGTTAAACAGTTGTGAATTTTTGTCAAGTCATTAGGAACGAATTGGCTTTGATGCCTAAAATCCACTATTAATTTCCCTCCTTTGGGTTAAAACATTGTTTATAAAGGACATCTGTTAAAATGTAAACAATTTACCTGGATGAGCTATATATTAATCTATTAGCAATTGATTCAATGGTTGGACCAAATTACTCTGTTTGAGATATAGGAATAGGGCAGGCTCATGAGAATGTTAGATCCTTGCCCACATGTGATCAGTGAGGTCAAGTCAGTAGGTGGAAATCAGCAACGGTGGGCATATTTACACCATGGAAATCTGCAAACTTCTCCCCACCTCCCACCCTCCACCCCCCAAGAAGACCAGTTTACCCCGAACGCTGGAATGAGGAGATAATAGAGGTTTTTGTTGGGCTGTTTTTTAAATGACAGAGCAGAGAACACTGCCTAGGAGACAAGAAGAGAAGCCTTGCTCTTCAGTTCATGGGGTCAGAGGGCATGGGCACTGGGGATTGCAGAAAGGGAGGGGCCCGATGGAGGAGGAGGGGCCAGAAGAAAAGTGGGGCCCTAATGAGAAATACCTCTATTTTAGAGCTCTGTGCACAGATTCCAAGGGAATCCTGCCAGAGTTTGGTAAAGCTTGGACTTGAATTCAAGTGAGAATCTGGAAAGTTCCATTAGCAAGTGGAATTGAGTAAACTGTCCTTAAGGTAGCATCGAAATTCCACTGTTACTGCAGTTATAGAAACTATGCCCAGAAGTATGCAGATGGTGGGTTAACTGCTGCATCAAAACAACGGCATCGTGGCTGTGGTTATTTTATCATTAAAGTAATGTGGGAATGCACAAAAATGACAAGTACTCAAAAGAACAGGCTCTTCTACAGAAAATAAAAACAACGTTGTTGAGAATGGAGGATTATTCATAACAATTTTGAAATTTGATTTTTACAGAGAGTATGCACTATTGAGAAAAATGTCTCCGGAATGGCAATAAATTGGATAACGGAAGAACTTATTTGGTCAAATCAACAGGAAGGAATCATTACAGTCACGGACGTGGAAGGAAACAATCCTCGTGTTCTCTTAAGCACCTTAACATACCCTGCGAACGTAGCCGTCGATCCAGTAGAAAGGTAAATTCTGCTGTTTTTCAGACACTGAGGTATATTTCAAAGTCTGGCGAAAATTCATAGAATCACAGCATTTGGACTCAAAGGGACCTTGTCATTGGGACCATGGCCCTCTTTTGTGATACAGAATCACCCTTTCCAATAGGCCGCTTGCTGGATTTGAACCACAGCGACTCCCTCTACAAACAGCACTCCTGACGACCATGGCCTCCTGCCGTAGAGGCATAAGTCTCCTCCAGCTTAAAATCCCACGGGAAGTTCAAGGACTGCTGTTGAATTAAATTTTCATTCCAAATTGTCAAGTTTGTCCTGTGCAGACACCCGGGGATCGTGCACACACTGAGAGAGTTGACCGTTTAAGTGACCTTACATTCAGTTATGTGTCTCATTCATGTGTTCGCCCCCAGGTTTATATTTTGGTCTTCAGAGGTGGCCGGCAGCCTTCACAGAGCAGATCTCAAAGGTGTGGAAGTGAAGATTCTGTTCGAGACGTCAGAGAAAATAACAGCTATGTCGCTGGATGTGCTTGGTAAACGGCTCTTTTGGATTCAGTACCACAGAGAAGGGAGCTATTCTCGCGTTTGTTCCTGTGATTATGATGGAGGTTCTGTCCATTTCAGCAAACGTCTTGCACAGTAAGTTTTGCTTCTGGTGTGAAATGGAACAATTGCCATTTGAAATTTGTGTGATATTAATTTTACTTTTGCCAGTTAAGCCGATACTGTGACGGGTTAGCACAGATTTTGGAGTCTTGAATTCAAGTTTCAGATTTACCATTTATTAGACAAGTCACTCTGGGCAGGTATGTGACTTCTCTCACCCTCAGTCTCCTTTAATATGGGGATAATAATAGTACTTATTTCTTGGGGATATTGTGAAAGTTAAGTAGAGAGATAAAAATAAATAACAGAGTATTTGGCACATAATAAGTTTTCACATGTTGGTTACAGTTATTCTTTTTGGAATTTTTATGGCATGCAGTTATAAAGTTATACATGTTTGATTTGTTATCTTGCCAGTAACTGACTTCCCACCTTTTGGAAAGAGGCAGAAATGAGTCATGTGTGAAATGGACAAAACCAGAAGTCCAATCCTACCCTGTTCCTATTTTCTTCCCTATTTTTTATCCCTCACACTTCCGTGCTGATTTGCAAAAGAATGAGACAATGAATCTGGAGCTAGAAATTATACTCCATTAATTCAGAGTATGACTACATATATAAAATTTTAAGCTCAATACCTGTTTCTAAATCTAAAAAAATAATAATCAAAAAGGTAGGTGATTAAAATTCAGACAATAAATTGAAAGGAAGTGAAACTTTAATAAGACCAAGAACAAATGTTTTTTCTGTTGTGTTTTAGGCACAATTTGTTTGCAATGTCCCTTTTTGGAGACCGTATCTTCTACTCAACGTGGAGAAAGAAGACGATTTGGATAGCCAACAAACACACTGGGAGGGATATGGTTAGGATTAACCTCAACTCATCACTTGCACCACCTGGTGGAATTAAAGTAGTACACCCACTTGTACAGCCCAAGGCAGAGCCTGATGCTGGGACGTCTGGTGAGTCATCTCTGATCTTCAACAAGGCCTGGTATTTAGTTACTCCCTATCCAGGCACTAAGGGCTTATCCTTGATTTCTCCCCCTCCTTCACCCCCAATTTCCCATCTACCTCCAAGACCTTCCCACCACTTCTCTCCTCCACTGCCATCGTCATGGTCCAGACAACCAGCACTTCTGGCCCACAGTCGTAGCCACTCAGCTAATCTTTCTATTTTTCTCTCCTGTCTTTAAATAGTTCATCTGATCCATTTGCTTAAAATCCTTCAAAAGCTTCCCTTTTCATTTAGATTGAACTGTAACGATTTAACAGGCCTGTCACTGTTTGACCACCCTGATCTAGCACGGTCTTTCCTCCTCCCCTGGCTGGGGTCCAACACAGGTCTTTCCAGTTTCTCAGAATGCCCGGCTCCTTCATGCCTTTACACATTTGCAGTCAATCTTCACTCCGCCTAGAATCCTCTTCAGTTAAATGTCTGTGATCAGTCTGTGAGGTTAGTGTTTTTTCTCCCATCAGCGAACACTTGAGCCCTTCAGAGTCCTTCACGATTACGCAGCTTCCTTGATAAGGAGTTTAAATAGGATAATTGAAAGCATGAATTTAAAAAGAAAATCTATAATGGTTCATTACATAACCGCTTTAAACAACGTGGCAAATTATAGAATTTGGTTGGGAGGCCACTGTCAGCTGCAGAGTTACAGGCAAACCTGGAATCTAGAAGGCAGTGGGCAGCGGCGATCTCGGCTCCAGTCACTGACCAAAGGATGTAACCACATGTGCTCCAAGTGCTGAGGACTTTTGATTTCAAGAGCACTGTGACGCTGGCCATGACGAAATAGGCTTATTAATTGTTCTTGTGTCTTGTGGAGCGGGAATGCTTCACCTGGGATTTAGAGTCTCTGAATCTCTTGATTGTATGTGTTAGATGAAATATGCAATTGTCCCCTAGGGATATGGTAGATAACTTTCATCAGATTCTCAAAGCGCCCCATGTCCTTCACGTTTACAAACACTGCCCTAGAGGATGGCTAGTTCCTCCTGGATAACAGTCTTACAGCTGCAGCTCCTCTGCCGAGGGGGCCGTGGTAGCACTTGGGTTGCAAGGCACTTTGTAGTGAGGCTACTTCAACAAGGAGGTAACTGATAAAAATCCTGTACCCTGGTTGATGTTATTTTTGTTACAAAATGTATTTATAGTATACACATCAGAATATCAATAAATTTCATGCAAAATGCCTAAACTACCACTTATCAAAACCTTCTACAAAACACTAGCTCTGTGGGATTTAATGAAGGTATTTGGGGGAAAAACATTTCAGAGTCAAATAATTTAGACAGACTGGGTTAAAGAAAGTTAAACGGGTTGGTTTTTTTCTCAAGTGGTTTCTCAGAACCACTCACATGGTTAAGCGCATTGTTAATCTCTAAGGGTGATACAAATTTAGAGATTTCCTACTTTATTTCCTGTGCAGCAGCCCACTTGACTACCAACATATTTCTAGCTCAGACCTCTTTCTTAAGATCTAAACCTTTTTATTTTTTGAAAGACCGAGGCATGGTAAAAGTCAAGCTGCAAAGGTCCATAGCAGAGCTAAGCTGCAGAGAAAAGTGATGAAAAACATCGGGGATTTATTCACAATATACAGAAGAGAGCAGCCCGGTGAGGACTGATGTCTGACTCGGACAAGGGTGGGGCTCCCAAAGCCAAAGTCACGGGTGTCTCAAGGAAGCCTCATTTGTGGGTTTAAACAAGGCCCGGGCTTGTGAATGTGTATTGGGCTTGTTAGCAAAGAGCTCCATGCAGCTGACCGCTGAGCCAAGTCTCCATGGCCCAGCCACAGTTTCACTGTCAGGCTGGTTTTCTGAGGATTCTGACCAGTGTCCTGAGCGTGGTCACTCAGGTCCCTCCTCAGGGCCTTGCCTGCTGGCCCACTGTCCCCTCCGAGCTCAGGTCCTGCAGTGGACATGTCGTCTGTACACATTCAGGCTCAGCGAACATCGAGGCCCAGATGTCTGGATGCCTTCTGAGCATTTCTACTTGAATTTCTTGCAAGTGCTTCAGGCGCAAAGGACATAACTGACCTACTGGCCCTCGCGTCCCTTCTCCCCAGCTCCTCTCCGTCCAATGCCCGGACTCAGTGAGTGACATCTCACCTCCTTCTCCCAAGGCAGACATGTAGGAGCTCCCTTTCCTCCCTCTTTCCCACTCCCACCCATGAAATCAATCTGCACGTCCTAAGAATTCTACCACTTACAATCCAAGCGCTGGTCCTCTCTGGGCAGCCATCTCAGTGTCCCCTAAACTTGTAGCCCACCTCCCTTTTCTATCCTGCAGGGAGCGTAACCCTTTAAGAAAGAGAACCCAGTTATGCCATCCTTTGGTTGAAACCCGTTGACAACCCTCAAATGTCAACAGTGAGAGTCCAGTCTCTATTTCGCTTGCTCGCAGGGTCCTCTGCTCGTTTCTCAGCTTCCCCTCTCAGATTGTCTGCCCTGCTCTGTGCTGCACCGTCCTCCCAGATTTCATGTCCTCCCACGGGCAGGCCTGCTCTGTCCTCCCAGATTTCATGTCCTCCCACAGGCAGGCCTGCACCGTCCTCCCAGATTTCATGTCCTCCCACGGGCAGGCCTGCTCTGTCCTCCCAGCCTTCGTGCCGGCTCAGAAACGCTCTCAGAGAACACCTTTCCCGGCCCACGGCGCTCGATCATGCTTTGCCATAACTGCCTCCCTTCCTAAACCCCTTCAGTCCTATGAGGACAGGGACTACAACTCTCCAGGTACTCCCAGAGCCCGGAGGACATGTAATAATAGTTGGAATAAAACTAAATGTAAAAACACCATTTGGCACTCGCCCCTAAACAATATCAAAAGGAAGAAGTTCTAAAGATATTTACTATCTAAGCACGGGTTGCCTTCCTTCATGCTGTAAGCTCCGCCTCTGCCTTGGTCAGAGTGTGCTCCCTGGGGCTGCTCCCTTTGGTACATTCACAATAAATCCCCGATGTTTTCATCGGTTTTCTCTGCAGCAGCTTAACTCTGTAGCAGATCTTTGCAGCTTCATTCTCATTATGTTTCAGAGTCTTTTTCTTTAAAAAAAAAAATTGGTCTAGATCTCAAGAAAGAGATCTGGACTAGAAGTGGTAGATAATGGGAGTCACATGATGCATAGAAAATGAAACAGAAAAGCACCCCAGGTTCTGTCACCCTTAGATAATAGAAATAGCCATAATTATTGAGTATACACAGAATTATCCACTCTGGGCTTTCCCTATATTATCTCATCTAATCTTCACGAAAACTTTATGAATTAGGTGTGATTATTAGTATCATTTTATAGATTAAAAACTGAGGTTCAGTGATGTTACTATAGCTTGTTCAAGGTCACACTCTGGTGGGATTGGGATTTGAACCCATGTGGAGTGACACCTCCCAACTCCCTCTGATATTATCTACCACTTTATAGATTTTGCCTTATTTATTTTGGGAAAGCTTGTAATTTGACATATTGTCGATCTATGGTCTTTTTTGTGGTTAAATGTTTCAGTTTGCATGGAAGGCAGGGCCAAATCTCATTTCTTTCTAAAAAAAAATTTTTTCCCCATTTCAGGAACTCAGAAAAACCTCTGACTCTAACTCTCTATCTCTCTCTTACACACACACACACACACACACACACACACACACACACACACTCCTCCCCTGGTTGTTGGAAAACAGACACAGAGTTGAACCACACTTTTGTTGTCAGGATTAAATTGATTAGGCAACAGTGCTCTCCTGGCTGCCTCGACCAACACCCACACTAGTTGGTGTATGAATCTCAGAGACAGTGTGAAAACTTTTTTGTATACAATCTGAATACAGTACATTATTTTAAACTGAACTTCTGGGGATGTTGTAGCTAGTTTTACTGCTCACAGACATAATTTTTTTAAAGGTGCTAATACTTTTGCTTTCTCCTGTATTCCTTTAAATGTAGATTCCAGTTTTAAGTCCTTGAGAGAGTTTCAAAAACAAATCCTTTGAAAAATTAAGGGTCTCTTATCATCAACAGACTGCAAATTACTTCACATTCATTTCATGCACAAAATATCGCTGAATTTCCTTAATTCTGAGAGTTCATGAAGGAGAATTTCCTCCACCTGGAAGTGTACCTGCTTAGGGAAGAGATTAGTGTAGCTAAAACTGCCCCGGTGAGACACTGATTCATCTTGATTACGTTATTGCTGGAGTGTCTACTGTAAACCCTGGGTTATTTGGAAACCTTTAGAAAAGAATCACCCTAGATAAGTGAGTATTTTTTCCACATATTTTTTTAAATAATTTTATTTTGGTAAAATACATATAACATAAAATTTACCATCTTAGCTATTTTAAGTGTACAGTTCAGTGGCATCAAGTACACTCACATTGTTATACAATCATCACTACCACCCATCCCCATAACTTTTCATCTTGTAAAACTGAAACTCTGTATCCATTAAACTATAACATCTCCCAGCTCCTGGCAACCACCGTTCTACTGTCTGTCTCTATGATTTTGACTACTCTAACTGCCTCATCTAGTGGAATTATGCCGTATTTATCTTTTGTAACTGGCTTATTAATTTAGCCTAACGTCCTCAAGGTTCAACTATGTGATAGCCTATGTCAGAAGTTTCTTCCACGTCAAGGCTGAATGATATCCCATTTTGAGCATGTTCCACAGTTCGCTTATTCATGTATCTGTTGATGAACACTTGGGTTGCTTCCATGTTTAGCTATTGTGACTAATGTTCCTGTGAACACGGGCATGCAGCGGCTGGCTCTTGTTCTGTTGGTGATGTTCCAGATTCCTCACAGTTCAGGTGCTGCCAGCCTGGTCCATCCGTGTAAGACCCTGCTTTTAATTCTTTTGATCCAGTGAATTTTTGGATCAGATGACCATTCTGTTTTTAATTTTAAAATAAATTTCTATGCTGTTTCCCGCAGTGGTTGTGCCATTTACATCCCCACCAGCAGTGCACGGGGTTCCAGTTTCTTCTGTTTCCATATAATTCTAAATGATCACTCCAGACATCCGAAGCTCTTTTATTTTTCATAGAAACCTTAGTAAAATATGGATTGCTATATCCTCCCAACATAGTTATAGGTAGTTATTGACATTGTCTTCAATGTTTACAAAGAGACACCACTGGGGCAAGCAGAGGACTGGTTTGAGGTAAAACTGGGTGTGTTTTTTTTTTTAAATATATCTTTATTGATTTCAGAGAGGAAGGGAGAAGAAGAGATAGATAGAAACATCAATGATGAGAGAGAATCATTGATTGGCTGCCTCCTGCATGCCCCCTACTGGGGATCAAGGCCGCAACCCGGGCATGTGCCCCTGACAGGAATCGAACCTGGGACCCTTCAGTCCGCAGGCTGACGCTCTATCCACTGAGCCAAACCAGCCAGGGCCAAGCTGGGTTTTTTAATACAGGTTTGCCCTGACACCAAATGGCTGCCACTTGAAACACAGTGGTCGGAATGGCTCTTTATCATTTTCCTGTCTTCTTTCTCGCTGTCGGCTCTCACTGCTTGCAGGTCCTCACATGCCTGGCTGTGACCTCACTTTATCTTCCAATCCCGGGCTTTTTTTTTTTTTTTTTTTTTTTTACCATTTGTTTATTGAGGAAACCAGATCATTTGTTTTGTAGAATTGTTCACATTCTGGATTTTGCAGATTATACCCCTATGGTGTCATTTAACATGATTCTGTATTTCTTTGAACAGATAGTTTAGGCTTAGAAGCTTGTTCAGATTCAGGTTTCTTGCAAGAATACCTAATAGGTGGTACTGCAGGCAGTGCTGTATGCCTCCTACCGACCACAGCAGCGGGCATGCAGTGGCTGGTTCTTGTTCTTCTGTGATGTTTAAGATTCATCAGCAGTTCTGGTGTTGCCAACCTGGTCCATCCATTATCAAGTTTCCCATCAGCCTTTTGAGCAATCAGGCTTTCGAAGCTATTGTTTATCATTGCCTAGAGCCATTTTTTGGTTGGTGGTTCAAAGTGAGGACATTCAAGTCTATCATCGTTTATGTGTTTATTCACATCAGCAGTATGATTTCTCTGAGGAGGATCTTTTATAGGAAAGGAAAATTAAACGCTCAATTATTTCCCTAATGTGTCTGTTTTTCAGAATAAGGGTTAGTAGGCTAGCCCCCAAAAGTGATCTTTTTTAAAAGCATCTTTATAAACTCATGGATTTAAAAAATATTTGACGTGTTTTTATTTATTGCAGTTATTATCATTTGGGCACTCAAACTGTACCATCTTTCTCTAGGAGGAGCCCTGATTTGAGGCTTCTAATCTTCATGGGAGAGATGACCAATAGGTTCATCTCGAACCTGCTCTCTCCCCGTAACTGCCCTGGGAGGTCTGAAATCTGGGCTGAGGCTATGTCTGGGCTCAGTGAGAAAGACTGCTGGAATCATGTAGCCACTTCTGCTGCCACGAAATGTAGTGATTGTTGGGGTTGTAACAATGGGAGTGAAGGGCGCATACCTTGTATTTTTATTTCCATGCTATGGCCTGGCCAAACTTGTCAGAAATGGGTCTAAAATATAAATGACTGAGTGAGCCTGAGGGGCTCTTCTGAGAGTAAAAAGCATGTATTTTTAACTGCTTGGAGTCTGTTGATTTTTTTCCTTTTGATGTTTAGAGGAGTTTAGATGATGATAGATACCAAGTAGATGAATTCTGGCTGAGTGGGGGGGGGCACGCAGGAGGCAGTCAATCAATGATTCTCTTTCATCATTGATGTTTCTATCACTCTCTCCCTCTCCACTCCTCTCTGAAATCAATAAAAATATATTATGATGAACCTGAAGTAGAAAAAAGGTGTGACAGTGGGAAAAAAGCAGGATAAGGAATCCCATGTCCCTTGTTCAGAACAGGGCCAGAGTAAAATCTGCAGATTTACTTGGCTGTAGCAAAGCTCTTAAGAGCCTGCGTGTTAGCCAGGAAGATGCCGAAGGAACAGTTGGTGGTGGACATTAAACTCCATGATTAGGAACTTTAATTCGATCTCAAAGGTAGTTAAACCTCAGTGCTGGGCCCTGGGAAGGGGTATTATCTGAGGTCATCAGCAGCATTCTGAGTGCTAGCTTTGGCCTAATTTGAAGCTAAAGAACCGCAGAAGATTAAGGTGATTAAACAAAAATATAGCCCTCAATCCTCTATGTTTTGCTACTTCTTAAAATGACCTTTTAAGGTGTTTAGTGTCTGAATTCAGGTCACACCATCAGCACATTCAGAGGAAAATAATGATTGCTTTTTTGCCTATGCTCATCTTTGAAGAGTAATGTATATTATTAGTAAGATTATTAAAACCATCAGCGGCATGGTCTTGTGGAAAGGGGACTGGGCTAGCAGAGCCTGACCATCTGTTTTGAGTTCACACTCTAAGGCTGACTGGAAATTGAAGGAGAAATCACATGAAGGAATTAAGTTGCAGATGATACAATCACAGGTTTTTGTGCTTGTGTTTTAGGGTCTGTAGTACATCTATGTTGTAAAAGACACTATGTGAAGTGGGACTATAAATGTGAATGGAATATATATATATATGTATGACAATGGTGATGATGGTAATAAGAAAATACAGAAGGGCAGGTGAGAGGTGGTAGAAAATTAGCAACAACAACAATAAAAATCTAGATGAAGGAAAGAGCATTTCCTTTACCCTAGACACTAATTGTTTTTATTAGTCAATTTGAATCTCCATTAACATATTTTCAGCAGTAATCAAGGTTTGAGAATCTTTAGAGGCATAAATTCAGAGGAATGTACCACAAACATCTGATTCTGTATAGAATCATAAAAATATTTTTTTAAGTGCGAGATCGCAGAGAATATCTATCTCAACACTTGCATTTCATGGCTTAGGAAACTGAGGTAAACAGCAACAAAAAAGTGATTCAATATAAAAGGCAGAACCAGGATAGAACTCTGTCTTCCTAATTCTTAATCCAGTGGTCATCTATCATATGGGGTTTGGAAAGATTTTTATAAGGAATATTTATAGGAATCTTAATTGTTCAATTTTTTTTTTGTTACCTCAAGAAAGCATAGCACTTTGGTGCCATCAGAAGGCCAAATCAGATCTTTCTGGATTTTTGTTGTTCACTTGAAAACTTTATAAAAATTGAAGTAAAAAAAATTACATGCTATTTTGTTGTTGTTAGTCCTCACCTGAGGATACTTTTCCCATTGCTTTTTCTGAGAGATTGAGAGAGGGGGGTGGGGAAGGGGAGAGAAAGGGAGAGAGAGAGAGAGAGAGAGAGAGAGAGAGAGAGAGAGAAGAGACATCAATGTGAGAGAGCCACATCAACTGGTTGCCTACTCACTCCTGGGGCAGGGATTGAACCTGCAACCCAGGTAGGAGCTGAACCTGAGACCCTTTGATGCACAGGCAGACACTCTAACCAGTGAGCAACACTAGCTAGGGCAATTGCATGCCTTTTTTTTCTTAAATTTGCAGTGGGTGTATTTTGTCTCCAACAAATTTACAAGTTTACTAGTATAATTTTAGTCATTTACTTTACATTTTTGGGTCATATTATTTTTAAGTTTGCTTAGTTAAAATTTTGATATGTGAAACATGTAGGAACATGAAAAACAATGTAACTATACATTCATAATTGACACAAAAATGAACAAAAAATAAAAATTTTGGAATGAATATAAAAATATTATTCAGTGTAATCTTAACTGACTTAGTAGGTCTTATTGCAACAGTATTGAATAATTGACAAAATTGATTGTGCATTTAATTCTGTACAGAGATTCAAGTAAACGAGTTTAAAATAAGTAAGGAAATAACCCAGACAAGGTAAAAGGAGGTATTTGCAACTGAGATGAAGGAGAGATGATTCATTAGCACATCATTAGGTTGCTGTTTCTCAGAGTGTGGCGTGAAGACTCCGGGCTTCAGAATCAACCTGATCCTGTGAAAAATGCAGATTCCTGAGCCATTTCCTTGATTTAGCAAATCAGAATCTCCCGAGTGCGACATGCTCTTCAGGTGGGACAATGCACTCTAGGGACATTTTCAAGGGGCAAGGATATGTCTCTACTGTGTCATGCTGGTGTTGGTCAAGAAAAGTGTTTCATAATTTAAAACAGAAGGAAACAGGTAGAGTCAGAGAGGGGAGACATTTATAAGTAGATAAACAGAGAGCCACATGGAGCATGGTCTCAGCCCGTTGCACTGCTATGCTCAGGTTCTCTCTGGCCAGTTTCTTGTGCCCTTCGCAGCAAGGGTGTTTTCAGCAGTCCTGCCCTTAGGTCTTTGGCTCTTCCCATGATTCACAAGGTCTCGTTGACCTCAGCCATGTCATGACTCAGGGTCCATGACCCCCATTTTCTCCCCTGAGGTCACCTCTTACCAGAGCTCTGGCCTCATATCTAACTGCATCCTTGGGTCTGCCTTCACACTCAGCTTATCTCAGTATTTTCTAGAGCATTTCACAAAGGTGTTGTCATTGTAAAAATTGGCAAAGAATAAGAAGGAACACAACTGGAGCAGAGATGTATGTGTGACTAGTTTGGCCCTTGACTCGGGCTCTGATAATTAAAGGTACCACACTGGCCATTTATTGTTCATTATATTTGGCTAATTCAACCCAAGCATCTACCTCACTGAGCAGATTTTACTATTTACACTGGGTTATTTTGTAAAACATGGAATGCAATAAACTCAGAAAATTGGGGCTAGACATACTACATCAGTATTTATTAAATCTGAAAAATGTTCTTGAAACAGTGATCCTAAAAACAACTAACTATATAGATCTGACAGATAAATATTACACTTAAGAACAGTTGTTCTGTAAGAGATATTTCATTTACAGAATTTTTGTTTATGTATTTAATTATTTTTTTTTACAAAGGTAAATCAGAATGAAAAAAGCCAAGTTGTGTTTAGTGTTAGTCACCCTAGAAATGACATCCCCAGCTAATTCAAATGCCCTATCTTGAGAGCTTTTGCAGGAGGGATACAATTAGGAAACTGAATGGGCTTGGGAAAACTGCAGAATCCTGCCAAAGCCGTCCCACCCTAGGGCGGTGCCACCACCGTGGAAGACAACCCCCCTGCGGATGCCACAGGGAGATTAAAGAACCATGAAGGAATCAGGCATTGCCCCCTGTCAAAACACACCCCCATGTCAAATAAACCATCTTCTCTTTTAGATCAGAAACTCTGCAAACTGAGGAAAGGTAACTGCAGAGGCAGCGTGTGTGGGCAAGCCCCTCAGTCCTCTCTGTGCACGTGTGCGGAGGGCTACGCCTTAAGCCAGGACGGGAAGCGCTGTGAAGGTAATGTGCGGCGGCTGTTGGGAGCTCTGCAGGCACCTGCTCTTCAGTGGGCCATGCAGAGCCTCCATGTGAAATCAGTTTTACTCCCCCTCCCTTTCCCCAGAGAAACAATTTTATTTTTCCCTGTTTTTAAAGCCTTCGTAATACTCCCAGGTCTTCTTTTTTATATATTTTTAAATATATATTTTTATTGATTTTGTACAGAGAGGAAGGGAGAAGGATAGAGAGTTAGAAACATCGATCAGCTGCCTCCTGCACACCCTCTACTGGGGATGTGCCCGCAACCAAGGTACATGCCCTTGACTGGAATCGAACCTGGGACCCTTCAGTCGGCAGGCTGATGCTCTATCCACTGAGCCAAACCGGTTAGGGCTCCCAGGTCTTCTTTATAGCTTGTGTTCCTAGATCGAATGCTTTCAGAGGCTCTGCAGGGGTTGACCGTAGGCAGGCGTTCTCTGAGGGGACTCCATGGAACCCCGTGGGTTTGGCTGTGTGCAAAATATCTCTATTTTCAAATATTTTAGGGAAGTAGTTCCATAGCTATCATAAGACGCTCAAAGGGTGTGTGACCCCACATCTCCTCCCCTAAAGGTCTGGTGGGAAAGGGAGTCTGGAGGAACTGTGTAGCCCACTGGTCAGCTAGGGCTCCTCCTAGATGAGACTCCAGGCTAAGATTAGCGAACCCAGGAGGAATACCGGGGCGCTCCAGTGAGCTGTTGCTGAAAACACTCCGATGGCTGCAGCGCATACGCAGTGGAGGTAGCTGGGGTGAGACATTAGATAAATGTGAGACCCACTAGTTAAGGATACGCCCCTGCTTACCTGGGGCTAGTCAGAGGGAGGCATCTCATAGAACCGGGACCTGGAGGCTGGGTGTCGCTGAGGGATGCTGCTGAGAGTGGGCCCACCCTCAGGGGAGGGCTCCTGTCAGCTTTGAGAGGCTGCAGAGCAGAGCAGGCATGTCCTGTCCTTGTCAAGAACTTTCAACAGTCCCGCCTTAAGTGGCTTTAAGTTGTTGTCTCTTTTCAGAGAAAATAGTATGATTTCCCCCCCAGGGTAATTCTATGAACATCTGTATATGAAAGTGCAAACTCTGACAGAATAACAAGGACTTTCATGATAATTGAACTGACTTCTTTCACCCTTTACTACAGTAGCAAAAACAGTCTTTCCATGGTCAGGAACAGCAGATACAAGTGTGAGATGCTCTATTTTGGGCTGACTTGTGAGGGATACTACAATTTATTTTCAAAAATAACCATCTGTGTTTTGCTGTTGTCATTGTGTAGATGTCAATGAATGTGCCCTTTGGAATCATGGCTGTACTCTTGGGTGTGAAAATACCCCCGGATCCTATTATTGCACATGCCCTGTAGGATTCGTTCTGCTTCCTGATGGGAAACGGTGTCACCGTAAGTCACAAATACTTACTTTGCTATTTCCTTCATATTCACTGATGTTTGGGAGGTGGCTATGGTCTGGGTTGATGGTCCTAGATCAGCTGTAAGCTTCAGAATTACCTTGGAGTTTTATTTTATTTTGTTTTAAAACATAAATGACTGGATTCTATTCCAGACTTGTGGAATATATATATACATACATATATATATATTTTCCAAATTTATCCATATTTTATAATATTCGTTATATGTATATTACTAAAAGACAAGCATATAAAATCATGATATATTATTATATCTAAAAAACTAGCTGTAAATCTCTAATATCATCTAATATATTTAATATTCAGTCAGTTTTCAGGTATAACCACAATACCATCACTACACCTAAAAATTAATAATTCCATAATAATATCAAATATCTAGTCAGTTTTCAAATTATCTTAAAAAATTTTTTGCACAGTTGTTTGGTTTGAAGAAGTATCCAGACAAGGGTAGTAATACTGTTGTGTTAGGTTGATACAACTCTATATTATCCTACAGATTCTCTCTCTTCTTTTTCCCCCTTGCAAATATTTATTTATTTTTTTTTTAATTTTTTTATTTTTCGCTTAAAGTATTACAAAGGGTATTACATAAGTGTCCTTTTTTCCCCCCCACCCTTGACAAACCCCTACCCTCCCTTACCCCCCAGTGTCTTATGTCCATTAGTTATGCTTATATGCATGCATACAAGTCCTTCGGTTGATCTCTTACTCCCCTCCCTCCTGCCCCCCAACTCTCTCTGGCCTTCCCACTGCAGTTTGACAATCAGTTTGAGGCAGCTCTGCCTCTGTATCTATTATTGTTCAAAAGTTTGTAATGGTCTTTATTATCCATGAATGAGTGAGATCATGTGGTATTTTTCCTTCATTGACTGGCTTGTTTCACTTAGCATAATGCTCTCCAGTTCCATCCATGATGTTGCAAATGGTAGGAGTTCCTTCTTTTTAACAGCAGCATAGTATTCCATCGTGTAGATGTACCACAGTTTTCTAATCCATTCATCTACTGATGGGCACTTAGGCTGTTTCCAGATCTTAGCTATGGTGAATTGTGCTGCTATGAACATCTGGGTGCATATATCCTTTCTGATTGGTGTTTCTGGTTTCTTGGGATATATTCCTAGAAGTGGGATCACAGGGTCAAATGGGAGTTCCATTTCCAATTTTTTGAGGAACCTCCATACTGCCTTCCATAGTGGCTGCACCAGTCTGCATTCCCACCAGCAGTGCACAAGTGTTCCTTTTTCTCCACATCCTCTCCAGCACTTGTCGTTTGTTGATTTGTTGATGATGGCCATTCTGACAGGTGTGAGATGGTACCTCATTGTTGTTTTGATTTGCATCTCTCGGATGATTAGTGACTTTGAGCATGTTTTCATATGTCTCTTGGCTTTCTGAATGTCCTCTTTTGAAAGGTGTCTATTTAGATCCTTTGCCCATTTTTTGATTGGATTGTTTATCTTCTTTTTGTTAAGTTGTATGAGTTCCCTATAAATTTTGGAGATTAAGCCCTTATCAGATATGACGTTGGCAGATACGTTTTCCCACGAGGTGGGTTTTCTTGTTGTTTTGTTGATGGTTTCTTTTGCTGTGCAGAAGCTTTTTATTTTGATGTAGTCCCATTTGTTCATTTTCTCTTTAGTTTCAACTGCCCTAGGAGCTGTATCAGTGAAGAAATTGTTTTGGCATAAGTCTGAGATTTTGTTGCCTTTGTATTCTTCTAGAATTTTTATGGTTTCCTGTCGTACAGTTAAGTCCTTTATCCATTTTGAGTTTATTCTTGTGTATGGTGTAAGTTGGTGCTCTAGTTTCATTTTCTTGCATATGTCTGTCCAATTTTCCCAACACCATTTATTGAAGAGACTATCTTGGCTCCATTGTATGTTCATGCCTCCTTTGTCAAAAATTAATTGAGCATATTGGTTCGGGCTAATTTCTGGACTCTCTATTCTATTCCACTGATCTATATGTCTGTTCTTGTCTGTTCTTGCCTGTCCAGTACCAGGCAGTTTTGAGAACAGTGGCTTTGTAATACAGCTTGATATCTGGCATTGAGATCCCACCTACTTTGTTCTTTCTCAGGATCATTGCAGCTATTCGGGGTCTTTTTTTATTCCAGATGAATTTTTGGAGAGTTCGTTCTAGATCTTTGAAGAAGGCCATTGGTATTTTAATGGGAAGTGCGTTGAATGTATAGATTGCTTTGGGTAGTATGGACATTTTAATGATGTTGATTCTACCAATCCAAGAACATGGTATGTTCTTCCATCTGTTTATGTCTTCCTCTATCTCTTTTTTCAACGTCCTGTAGTTTTCTGAGTAGAGGTCTTTAACCTCTTTAGTTAAGTTTATTCCTAGGTATCTTAATTTTTTTGGTGCGATGGTAAATGGGATTGTTTTTCTGATCTCCCTTTCTGAAAGTTCACTATTGGTGTATAGAAATGCCTCAGATTTCTTGGGGTTAATTTTGTATCCTGCTACATTGCCAAATTCATGTATTAAGTCTAGTAGCTTTTTTATGGAGTCTCTAGGGTTTTGTATGTATAATATCATGTCATCTGCAAATAAGGACAGTTTTACTTCCTCTTTTCCAATTTGGATGCCTTTTATTTCTTCTTCTTGCCTAATTGCAATGGCTAATACTTCCAGTACTATGTTGAACAGGAGTGGTGAGAGTGGGCATCCCTGTCTTGTTCCTGTTCTTAGGGGAAATGGTGTTAGTTTTTGTCCATTGAGTATGATGTTGGCTGTGGGCCTGTCATATATGACTTTTATTATGTTGAGGTATGATCCTTCTATTCCCACCTTTCTGAGAGTTTTTATCAAAAATGGGTGTTGGATTTTGTCGAATGCTTTTTCTGCATCAATTGATATGACCATGTGGTTTTTTTCTGTCAATTTGTTTATGTGATGTATCACGTTTATTGATTTACGGATGTTGTACCATCCTTGCATCTCTGGGATAAATCCTACTTGGTCATGGTGTATGATCCTTCTGATGTACTGCTGGATCCGATTTGCTAAGATTTTGTTGAGGATTTTGGCATCTATGTTCATGAGGGATATTGGCCTGTAATTCTCTTTCATTGTGATGTCTTTACCTGGTTTTGGTATTAGGGTGATGCTGGCTTCATAGAATGAGCTTGGAAGCGTTCCTTCCTCTTGAATTTTTTGTAGTAGTCTGAGGAGGATAGGTTTTAGTTCTTCCTTGAATGTTTGGTAGAACTCCCCTGTGAAGCCGTCTGGCCCTGGGCTTTTGTTTGCTGGAAGCTTTCTGATGACTGCTTCAATTTCTTCCATAGTTATTGGCCTATTGAGGTTTTTAGATTCTTCCTGATTGAGTTTTGGAATGTTGTATTTTTCTAGGAATTTGTCTATTTCCTCCAGGTTGTCTAGTTTGTTGGAGTAGAGTTGCCCGTAGTATTGTTTAACAATCATTTGTATTTCTGTGGGGTCTGTTGTTATTTCGCCTCTATCATTTCTGATTTGGTTTATTTGGGACCTCTCTCTTTGCTTCTTGGTGAGCCTGGCTAGGGGTTTGTCAATCTTGTTTATCCTTTCAAAGAACCAGCTCTTGGTTTCATTGATTTTCTGTATTGTTTTTTTTGGTCTCTATTTCATTGATTTCTGCTCTAATCTTTATTATCTCCTTCCTTCTGCTCACTCTGGGGTTTTCTTGTTGCTCTCTTTCTAATTCTTTGAGTTGTAGAGTTAGATGATTGACTACCATTTTTTCTTGTTTTTTGAGATAGGCCTGTAGAGCTATAAACTTACCTCTCAGGACTGCTTTCATTGTGTCCCAGAGGTTTTGGATTGTTGTGTTTTCATTGTCATTAGTGTCCAGGATGTTTTTAATTTCTTCTTTGATGTCATCGGTAACCCAATCAATATTTAATAACATGCTATTCAGCTTCCAAGTGTTTGAGTATTTTGGGTTGTTTTTATTGTAGTTTATTTCTAACATTATGCCATCGTGGTCTGCGAAGAAGCTTTTTATGATTTCAATCTTCTTGAATTTGTGGAGACTTTGCTTGTGACCCAATATGTGGTCTATTTTTGAATATGTCCCATGAGCACCTGAGAGGAATGTATATTCCGCAGCTGTGGGGTGAAGTGTTCTGAAGATGTCAATTAAGTCCATCTGATCTAGTGAGTCATTTAGGATTGCTGTTTCTTTGCTGAGTTTTTGTCTAGCGGATTTATCCAGTGATGTCAGTGATGTATTAAAGTCCCCTACTATGATTGTATTGTTGTCGATCTCTCCCCTGATATCTTCCAGAAGTTTTCTTATGTATGTGGGTGCTCCTGCATTGGGTGCATATATGTTTACCAGGGTTATATCTTCTTGTTGTATTGATCCCTTTAGTATTATGAAGTGGCCTTCCTTATCTCTGGTTATGGCCTTCACTTTGAGATGTATTTTGTCAGATATAAGTATTGCTACCCCAGCTTTCTTTTCCTTCCCATTTGCGTGAAAGATATTTTTCCATCCCTTCACTTTCAGTCTGTGTGAGTCCCTTCTAATGAGGTGGGTCTCTTGTAGACAGCAGATGTATGGGTCATGTTTTTTTATCCATTCAGCCACTCGATGTCTTTTGGTTGGAGCATTTAGTCCATTTACATTTAAAGTTATTATTGAAAGGTACTTGTTTGTAGCCATTTCTTTTTTTGTGTGTGTGTGTGGCTGTTTTCTTTCTGAGCTTGATATTTCTTCTTTTTACACCAGTCCCTTTAGCATTTCTTGCATGGCTGGCTTGGTGGTGATAAACTCCCTTAGCCCTTTTTTGTCTGTGAAGCTTCTTATTTCCCCTTCAATTTTGAATGATAGCCTTGCTGGATAGAGTATTCTTGGATTCAGTCCTTTGCTTTGCATCACTTTGTAGATTTCCGTCCATTCTTTTCTGGCCTGATGTGTTTCTGTTGAGAAATCATTTGATAATCTAATGGGAGATCCCTTGTATGTTACTTTCCGTCTCTCTCTTGCAGCCTGTAAGATTCTCTCTTTATCCTGAACATTTGCCATGGTAATTATGATGTGTCTTGGTGTGGGTCTTTTCGGGTTCATCTTGTTTGGGACTCTCTGGGCTTGTGTGACTTTTTTCTTCCCCACCTCAGGGAAGTTTTCTGATATTATTTCTTCGAATAGGTTTTCTAATCCATGTTCATCTTTCTGTTGTTCTGGCACCCCTATTATTCGTATGTTGTCTCGTTTCATGTTGTCCCAAAGCTCCCTTAGGCTCTCCTCCTGTCTTTTAATTTTTTTCTCCATTTGCAGTACAGTTTGAGTGTGTTTTGCTTCCTTGTCTTCTAATTCACTAATTCGGTCCTCCGCTTCTCCCAGTCTACTGTTGATACTTTCAATGGAGTTTTTTATTGAAGCTATGTCACTCTTCATTTCTTCTTGGGACTTACTTAAGTTGTTGATTTTTTCATCTGTTTCTTCTAGCTTCTTGCATAAGTAGTTGAGTTTTTCATCTGTTTCTTCTTGCTTCTTGAACATCTGGTGCATGTACTCTAGGAACCTTATTCTGAATTCTTTTTCCGTCATGTTGCATATCTGTCTCACTTAGCTGCTTTTCTGGCGAGTCCTCCTTTTCTTTCCTTTGGGGGTTTCTTTGCCTACCCATGTTTGATCTCGCTGACATATGTAGATGTTGAGATGTTCAGTGGCTGCTCCCTGGGTGGCAGGGGCTCCTTGGGTTGTGGTTGCTGCTCAGACGGTTGCGGTAGCAGCTGCTTTCCAGTTGGCAGCAGCTCCTCTGGTGGGTGTTGTTCACAGCTGTGTTGGCTCTTCTGGCTGGTGGGGGGAGGCTTCACGTACAGCTGCTGTTCCACAGACAGAGGGTGTGGTGATCAGGAGGCTGTGGTGATCAGGAGGCTGCGGTGGTCAGGGGGCTGCTGTTGCTTGGATCTGCTGCGTTGATTTAAAGGCACAAAATACAACAGAGCAAGGCACAACGTACCAGGCACTGAACACAAGTATATTCACAATATTAATAACCCCAAATAAAGGTGACCACCCGAATTAAGAGAATTAGGGGATAAGGGAGAAAGAAGAGAAGAAGATAAAAGAGAGAACAGAAAAGAAAAATAAGAAAAAAAAACAAACAAAAAAGGAGTGCAAAAATAGAATTGGGAAAAAAGAGGGGGGAAAAAAAGAGAGCGAAAAAAGAGAATGAAGTAGAAGCGGGGAAGAGACTATTGGTATGAGGAGCAAACTCCAATAGAACTGCCACTAATCTCAACAAATTCCAGCAACAGATCCCTGGAGATGAATGCAAACTACAAACCACCAATAATATCCAGAGGGGTAAGGGAAAACAGAAGCACAAAAATAACCGGGGTGGGGTGGGGGAGGGAAGGGAAAAACCAGCAGAAAAAAAAAAAAAAAGAAAAAGAAAAAGAAAAACAACCTCACAACCAGTCCTAAAAAAGAAGAAAAAACACAAAACAAAACAAAAAAAAAAAAAAAAAAAAAAAAGCCCAATATATTCAACAACCAAGAAAACAATAGAAAGATAAGAGAGAAAAAAATGTTTGGAAAGTGAAGAAGGATAAAGAATAGGTGTATAAGGATTTAGAGCAGTAGATTGGAAATAGGATATATAAGTAGGGTGGAATTAGACAGGGGGTAAAAAGAGGGAATTGGGAAAGTCTGGAGCAGGAATAGGGTAAGAGAAACAGGACACCAAAAGGGGAAAAGTAAGGAAGAGGGTTTTAGCAAAGAGGTGAAATTGAGATAGGGAAAATTAATGCTAAAGGAACGATGAAAATAGAATGGAGAACACTAATCCCAAAAGAAAATAAAGAGAAAATAAAATGGCACTTTAAAAAATGGTAAAATGGTAGCAGTAATAATACTGGTTAAAAATAAAAATGTGGTAATTGAAAGGGTAAAATCAGGTGATGGAAAAAGAAGAAAAAGAGAAAAAAAATTGGTTTCTTAGTAAAAAGGTGAAAAAATTAAAAAGAAAAAGAAAAAGAAAAAATTTGCAGTAGTGATGGTCTTTCGGTTCTTCTACTCTTCAGCCTGGTTCGCCTTAGTCCTATTTAGGAGAGTGTTGAATTTGCCTGCATTACACTGTTCCTCCGTGTTGTAAATCACAGTCCTGATTTTAAAGCAGGCCGTATTTGTGATCCAGTCTGCCTTAATTTGTATTCCCCTAAGAGTCAGTTTGTGGCTCAGCCTCTGGGTGGCAGTGTTTTTGGGTTGGCCTCTGAGGCTATACAGCTTCTCTATCCTTTTTTAATCCTTACCCTGCTCTGTGTTGTTGGTGGGACTGAAAATCCCTCTATAGGCCAGACCCTGGTAACTCCCAGGGACTAATCAGCTTGTTTTAATCCTTTATCTCATACAGGGTGGAATCTGGGTGTGGCTGTGCTCCTTGCCTGGGGGGCTGGGGGGAGGAATTCCACCCTCTGGAGGAATGGCTGCCCCAGTCCTGGGCCCAGGGGGGTCTCAGCACTCAATTCGCTGCCACCTCCTCCGGCTCCCCCTCTTTCCTCAGCCTCTCCCCAGATTCCCCTCGTCTGCACCTTCACCCTCTCTTCAGCACAGGTGAGTGTCTGTATCCGAACTGTCCTATGAGCAGGGTTCAGTGAAAACAAAGAAACAGACAAACGCCGGCCGGCCGCGGAAACGCTCCTCTCTTACCGGTCTGGGAAACGCTCCTCTCTTACCGGTCTGGGAAACGCTCCTCTCTTACCAGCACTGCATGGTCTGGGAAACGCTCCTCTCTTATGGGCACTGCATGGTCTGATCAGTTCCTCAGGATGCCCCCTTTAGTCTCAGTTCTCCGCAATCACAAAATCCAAATCTCAAATCTCCTGGCGCCAGCAAACCCGCGGAACTCCTTACCCCGGTCAGGGTCTGTGTCTGTCCCAAGAGACGCGGCTGTCTGCCATGCGGTCTCCCTCCGGCCCTCTGGGCTCAGGTCTGGCAAACTTTCCTGCCCAGATCCCTGGTTTTTAACCTTTCCAGGGGAGGTCTGCCCTTCCCGGCTGCAAACCGTCTCACCAGCTGAGTAAATTTGCCAATTCGGGGTGGGTGTTATTAGTTTCAGCTGCTTACTCCGTTTGCTCCGGGACAAGACCTGGGACGCGTCTGCCTATATCGCCGCCATCTTGCTTCTCCGCAAATATTTATTAAAGAACCTTTTTTTCCCCTTCAGAGTCTCTCACATTTTGGATTTTACTGATGGCACTTCTGTGATGTCCCTTTTCTTCTACAAACTTATAGATAGATGTAAAGGCTTGATCAGACTCGGCTTTGACATTTTTGCCAAGAATACTTCATAGGTGTGGTTATATTTCCATCAGGAGACACATTATAAATGTCCCCTATAGTCTTTCTTTCTCTTTGTCTTTCTTTCATTCTTTTTTAGAAACACGCTCTGGCCTGTTTTACTAAAGAACAATTTTGCATGATGCACTGTTCACTAGTCTGTCTGGCATGCTTCTAATGATAGTCACCTGGCTCAACGGTAGCCAGTGTATATGTCCTGAGGTATTTTTCACATGCTGTTCCCAATTCAATATTATTAGTAGCATTTCTCTTTTTTTAAAATTAAACTTATTAGAGTGACATTGGTTAATAAAAGTATATAGGATTCCGGTGTACAATTCTCCAGTTTGATATTATTGGCACTGCCGTGATGGACCCGGGTTTTGGCCAACATGGTGCAGAACTCTGTCTCAGATCCCCACAGCGCTGGGCCGCTGTTGACAAGGATGGCCAGTTCCCTCTTGCCCCGGCTGATAACTCAGAGCGGCTTGTGCCTACAGAACTTACTTTTCACTGTTTATAATGAGCTGGAGCTGAGAGGTGACTCCAAGGACTTTTTGTCTTTTTTTCAGCCACCGTCCTTCTTCCTTTGGTGCAGGACCCCCACCAACCAAACACACCTGGAAGTGGCCAAGGCAGCTGAGGGGCTAGAAAAGGGCCAGTGGTCTTTCGGAGGAGGGTTGTAGCAGCCATTGCCAATCACTTCCTAGATTCATTATTGCACCAAGGGTTTTAAATGGCGATATCTAGTTCTAGTAGTTACTTTTAATTATTAATTGGAACATCTGTATGAAGAAAACTTTCATTAACTATTTAGTTACTTTAAGATACAATTTGTACAGTTAAGACAGGATAAATATTGATTGGAACATCTTTCACATGCTCAATGATTTAAAATACCTTTATCTTTAAAATACCTTTAGCCGAAACCGGTTTGGCTCAGTGGATGGAGCGTTGGCCTGTGGACTGAAGGGTCCCAGGTTCGGTTCTGGTCAAGGGCATGTACCTGGGTTTCGGTCACATCCCCAGTGGGAGATGTGCAGGAGGCGGCTGATCGATGTTTCTCTCTCATCGATGTTTCTAACTCTCTATCTCTCCCTTCCTCTCTGTAAAAAATCAATAAAATATATTTAAAAAAATAAAATACCTTTATGTGTACTTGAGTCTTTTATAAAACAAGCTTTCTATCTGGTTCTACTATTTTTTTCATCTTTTCCCATACTCATTACCCACTGTCTTAATTATTGTTCCTTCATGGTATGTTTTTATATTTGTTAAGAGCGTCTCATTCTGTTCCTACACCTAACCACAGTCATACAACATTCTTAGTTTTACCTTCACATAAATTTGTTTTCCAGATGAACTTGAGAATCATTCGCCCACATTCCATTTTAAATATTTTTGAATTTTGATGACCAATAACTTTAAAAGTATTATTTGACATAAAAGAAAGTTAGAGGGAACTGGAGTCATTTTCCAAAATCAGATGTTTTTCTTTATATATTCTTTGGATTTGAAATTTTTTTTTCTTTTTGTTCCTTCATTACCACAGTAATTCATAAATGTTTGATTTCTATTTAACTTACTCTTTTCAGGATAGCATTTTTTATTAACAAGCAATTTTACTAAATTTCCACAAATGTGATTTAACACTAATCTTGACCTTATTCTTCATTATTTAGAATTAATTTCCTGTCCAAGCAATGCATCTGGATGCAGCCATGACTGTGTTCTGACTTCGGATGGTCCCATATGTTTCTGTCCTGAAGGCTCAGTGCTTGAGCCAGATGGAAAAACATGTAGTGGTAAGTTTATTAACTTTTTGTTTGTTTGAAAATATACATTTTCTAGGTGACACCTATAATTTGCATCTTATTGGCAAAGAAGAATAGGTTTTCCAACATTGCGCACTGAAAGATATTTATGCAATAGCTTAGTGTAGATCTAAATGATATTTTTGGTTTTGGTTTTTAGATAGCAGAGTGTAGTGGTTATAAAGAGGTTTGAAATTAGATAGCCCTGAGTTAGCATTACCAGTTACTAGCAGTGTTATTTTGGACTAGTTACTTGCTCTCTCTTGGTCTCAGTTTCCTCATCTGTAGAGGTTAACAATACCTCCCTTCTGGATTTGTAGCCAGGATTAAGCAAATGATGGATGCAAAGTACTTAGCCTGTTCCTTGCACCTATAAATACCCCTCTATGTTTATTTCATAGACCTAAGCATATAGAGGGATGGATGAAACTCAAAATTAGCAGAAGACTTATGTGTGGCTTTTTTTTTTTTTAAATAAAGAAAACAAAAACAGTCAAGAGGCCAAAAATGTGAGAGGGAAAAAAAATATATTTATCACTAGGAAGAGTTAGACTAGTTGCCAAACTCATCAAAATGTATTTCGGCCCTGGCCAGTGTGGCTCAGTTGGTTGAGCATCGTCCATGCACCAGGAAGTCACAGGTTTGATTTCCGGTCAGGGCACATGCCCAGGCTTGATCCCAGTGGGGGCTGTGTGGGAGGCAGCAGATCGATGTTTCTCTCTCATCGATGTTTCTATCACTCTCTCCCTCCCCCTCCTCTCTCTGAAATCAATAAAAACATATTTTTAAAAAATCTATTTTGTATTCCACCAACTGCCAATGCACATGGTCTTGAACTCAGTAATAGAACACAAGGACAAGGGCCATTGAGATGTGAAGGGTAAACACTCAAGATGTTAGGTTACAGGAAGTCGAGTATGGTGACATTTTGCTTCTAATCTCTGCAAAATAAACTTGATTGCAGCAGCATAAATGATTGTGGAAATGGTTTAAAAAATCTATATATGCGTGGCTCAACTCAATATTTTGATAAAAAATTATTATATTTTTGAATGACAGCATCATTACCAAGCAATTGTCTTTTGTAGGCTGCTCATCACCTGATAATGGTGGATGTAGCCAACTCTGCCTCGCTCTCAGCCCAGTATCCTGGGAATGTGGCTGCCTTCCTGGGTATGGCCTTCAGCTGGACAAAAAAAGCTGTGTAGCTTCAGGTTAGTGCTGTGGGTGTTTGAAAGTGTGTCTCTGCAAAAGTATGTGAAAAAAAAAAACATTTCATTTATAAAGACAGCGCATTAAAGGTCTGATTTTTTATTTTTGGAGATGGAAAACAAATTATATTATAAATTAAGTAATGTAAGTAATAATCATATAAATAATAGTGTTTTTGAGGAATATTTAGAAGTTAATTAGTATTCAGCAAAGATTTGCTATAACATCAAGCGTTGTATTCCAGTATATGTGAAAGTCATGACCAGAATAGATTTAAACACTTTATAGTTAAAAAGAATTGAATAAATATTTGTCAATTGATTTGATTTTTAACTGTCCAATGAATGTAATAATAATAATACTTTGACAAATTCAGGTTTTTTAATGTCAAAATTCAATATGAAGTTGTATGCTTTGACTATTATTTTATCTGCTGATGTTACATCTCTTGTGTCCTTCAACAGCCTTGGAAATCCTAGATTTATACTAAATTGATTTAATCTCTCCTGAAATTCATCATGCTTGCAATCTGGGATTGCCTTAGCCCAATACTCTTAACTTCCCAGGGTCTTTGTTAATCTAGCACAACCTGAGCTCTGAAAATTAACAAGGGTCTTGTTATTAACTCAAATAATCATGCTTCCATTCTAGAAGTGCTCAGGCCAGAGGAGGGTATTTATTCAGATCTGAATTAATACAATATGCTAATTTTAATATGTTTCAGTATGCTTGAGTCAGGGAGATTACAGCACTAACACTTGTACCATTTAGTTATGGTGTTGGTTATTTAATGCTGGCTCTTTCTCTAAGTAATTTGCATTTTAAAAGCAGGCCCCTAGACAGGGACGAATCCAGTGATGAAATTCTGGCAATATGTCACCTCATGGAAAAGGAACTCTTCTTGCCTGTCTTAACCTACACACACTGGTGGGAAGTTAAGAAAACAAGTACTGCAGAAGTTAAGGAAGAGGGCGAAGGAAAGGGAAGAGTCAGAAGTGCCTCTTGGCTTTCAAGGCGTATTTTAAATGGAGCCATATTTGAATTTGGTTATCAGGACCACAACCGTTTTTGCTGTTTGCCAATTCTCAAGATATTCGACACATGCATTTTGATGGAACTGATTATGGAACCCTACTCAGCCAGCAGATGGGAGCGGTTTTCGCTCTAGATCATGACCCTGTGGAAAATAAGGTAATGTTTTGTCACTTGAACAGATGTGGCTGTGCTTTAAGGACAGAGTAGAGAATTTAATCCTAATAGATGACCTGGGCTACTTGACAATCCTCTTCCAAGTTCAGAATCATTAGGCACAGAAAAATGTAAATATATACATTGAAGCATCATTTGAGAAATGTTAAGGATTTTCTATTATCAGAACCCTGGTTCTTGATGTGATTCAGCTATTTTATTAGAGATGATTGAGCAAGATCTTAAGTTTAGTTTTGTTTTTGGAGCCTACCACAGTGCCATACACATAGGAAAAACCCATAAGTAGGTTTGTGATCATTTGCTGGTAGTGGGAGAAGTGAGAGGTTGGGGTTGTACTTAGAAGGAATGGGTTAGTAATTTGCACTTAATGTATGTCATTGAGAGAGGGAATTTAATGACCTATCAACCATGGAAATCAGGAAATGGAAGTTTATGGTGCATGTGGGAATGGCAGTCTAACTCATGAAATGATTTACATAATAATCAATTTTTACATGAAGTTTGTGTATATAACTTAGAATTTCTATGTTATCAATCTAATCATTTGATCATTTGATCTTTGTTAGTTGTCTTTGTACTAAGTTAGAATGTGCTTGAAATATGTTACAGTGTCTTTGAAGTTTATATAGTTATTACTCTCCATAATTATTTAGTTATTATTAGGTTAATTTATAGAATTTTAAACTTTGTGCTTTTATTTTTTCCTGATTTGAAGCAGTCTGGTAAATGGCCACAAAAAAAGAGAGAGAGAGAGAGAAGCAAATTAATTCTATGTTTAATTGGTATGGATTGATGGCCAAATATAACTACTTTTGCAAGTAAAAGTTTAGTAATTAAACACTAGCAAACAGTGTACAAGCTCTGTCATTAGGCACAGCATATAAAATAAGGATATGCCCCTGCTTACCTGGGCTGAATCTATATGACTCCATGAAAGAGTTATATTAACAGAAAAAAATTAATAGAAAAAAATCAGTTCAAGATTCATGTATTACCACACTAGTCTTTTTTTTTTTCTGCACAGATAGTATTTTTTTACAACTAGATGAATAAGGAGACTAGATGAATTTTGTTATGTGGCTCTCTTATTTTTCTGGTCAATGTCCTCATTTTCTTGCTTCTCAAATGGTGGTCCTTGGACCATCAGAATTGATATCACCTTGAACTTGTTAGACCTGCACATTCTTGGGCTCCACCTGTGACCACCAAATCAGAGTTTGCATTTAAACAAGATACCCAGGGGGTTTGTGTGTCAATTTGAAAAAAAAACAAAACACTCTGCTAGAGTGTTTTTGAATATGAGAAGTATCTATTTTGTATTATGGGACAGAACCTTTTCTATTTTATCTAGAACAGTGGTTCTCAACCTTCCTAATGCCGCGACCCTTTAATACAGTTCCTCATGTTGTGGTGACCCTCAACCATAAAATTATTTTCGTTGCTACTTCATAACTGCAATTTTGCTACTGTTATGAATCATAATGTAAATATCTGATATGCAGGATGTATTTTCATTGTTTGCAACCCACAGGTTGAGAACTGCTGATCTAGAAAGATGGTAACCTATCATATCTGGAAAGATGATAACCTAATGAATTACCAGTTTTTGAATACTCTCACTATTGATTATAGATTTATGTATATGTGTGTACTCAAGTTAAAATCCCACAAATGCTATCATTAAATTGTAAGCTGACCCATCCCAGTTTTTCACATTCTCATGAACTACTTGTACCTACTTGACAGAGTACGTACTAGACTGAAAAAGAACTTTGTACCTGCAAGGTATGGTCTGTTGGACAATTAAAATGCAATTATAGAAGGTAAGAGATGAAAAAAACTTTAGCAAATATTGAGTGTAACTTCCTCATTTTTACAGTTGAGAAAACTGAGGTTCAGTGACTTGGCCAAGGTTATCAAACAAATAAGTGGCAAAACTGGGAGCAACCTGTGTCTCCTGACCTGCAGTGAGTGGAGTGCTGTGGACCGTGCAGAAGCCACAGTCCAGCATGCAGTCCCCATTAAACTGAAAATCGTTGCTCCCTTTCAGTCTGTAGAAACCTAGGGTTCAAGTACAGTTTGTTATTGACCAACGATCAAAGATGAATAAATTACCAGTTATAATATGAACTATGTGCCAGGTGCAGGACTAAAGAGTTTTATATATAAAACTAATGTCCTTGCTCTTACAATCCCCATTTTACCAATGAGGAGACTGAGACTGTGACATTGACCAACTTGCTGAAGTTTACAACTATGTGGGAAACAGCTCGGTTGAAGTTCAGCTGCAAGTGTTTCTATGTCCAAAGATAAGCTCTCAACAATTCCAGTGTATGACACTCAACCCCTTTGTATATATTCCACATTTATTTTTTAAAATGAATAAAAATTGTTCACGTTCTCTTTTGTAGGTATACTTTGCCCATACAGTCCTGAAGTGTATAGAGAGAGCCAATATGGATGGTTCCCAGCGAGAAAGGCTCATCGAGGAAGCAATAGATGCTCCCGAAGGCCTTGCTATAGACTGGATAAACCGCAAACTCTATTGGACAGACAGAGGGTATGTTCCCTTTTAGCCATGTGAGATAGGAGTCATGGGGTAGGTAGGACAGCTGGCTGCATCCTCCACTTTGAACGGCTGGGATTGGAAAAGATGTCCCCAATGCTGTCCATATTCCCTCCACCCTTACCCCCACCAGGCAAATGTTCCTCTTTTCATCAGGATTGGATCTGTACCTGTAGGAGAATTTTGAGGGCAAAGAAAGTAGCGTGCTTTTGCACCTCAGGCTAGAAAAGCAAAACCTGTGTGAATATAGTCAACAAACATTCCGTGAGCATCTGCTGTCGATGGGGCGCTCTCCCACGCCACACGGGAGATACAAGGAGCATGAGGAGTGTTTCATCTTGTCAGTCAGGTCACAGTTTAGCCAGGAGATACGGCCCATGCAACAGGAAAAACCAATACAAATGCTTGGCCTACATTTCAGCCCAGGAAGTGTCCTAAGGCCGTGCATAAACAATTGCCAAGTGAGGGGTGTACACTCCCAGAGGGAGTGCTAGGAGGGGCTTCAGGGACCAACTGGCCCAACCCCTCATTTTACAGATGGGAACACTAAGGCTCAGAAAGGCTAAGTTACACAGCACACAAGTGACAACTCTTGGACTAGAATCCACATGCTGGCTCTCTAAGTGACGTGGAGGAGGGAGAGAGAGGAGCTGTGAGGAGAGTCTTTGTGAGATCAGAGAAATGGCCTGCTTTCCCTTTGGTGGAAAGCAACAGAGCCAGAGAGAAGCTGTGGTGTTTCTAGCAGACTGCTCTTGGGGCTACAGAAGGGACTGCTGTGTGTGTGTGTGTGTGTGTGTGTGTGTGTGTGTGTGGCCTGTGTGAGCCCCGGGAGTGGTGGGGTGGGAGGAGGGTGAGGGAAGGAAGTGCCTGCATCCCCCATGCGTGCTGTGAGAGCCCACCTCCCTGCTTGGGAGAGGAGGAAGCACCTCACAGGATGGTGTCAGAGATGCTCTGAGCTAGAATGATGCTTTCCCAGAGCCACTTAAAGCCATAGAGTGAAATGGTGGCCAACCTGAACACCTGGTACCTATGCATCGTATTACATTAAAAGAGAAGAGAATTAACCAGGGTTTCCCATCTATGAAATCAGCAGTCCTGGCATAACGGGCGAAGTCCCAGGGAACAGGTTTGTATGCTTGGGGGAGGCTTTCTATGCCCCAGAGCAGCTCTTTTGGTCTGGATAGCCCATGGGAGACAAAGGCATTTTTAAAAACGAGCCAGATGCTGATGTGATGCAGCCCATCTATATCCAGAGTGGGTATATTTTCATTCATTCATTCCCGCGTTTAACCAGACCTTCATTCTTTTATTCTTTGGGGTATTTATTAATTGAAAGGTCCCAGATACTGCACTAAGAACTTCATATCCATGATACCATCGAATCCCCCAAAGATCCATTTGTATCCACTACCAAACCAGTCCCATTGTCACTGGGGTCCCCTAAGATCCACACTCCTTCCACGGCAAGAGTTGTTCATCTAGAACAGTGATGGCGAACCTTTTGAGCTCGGCGTGTCAGCATTTTGAAAAACCCTAACTTAACTCTGGTGCCGTGTCACATGTAGAAATTTTTTGATATTTGCAACTTAAAGAGGAAAAAAGTGAGAACCAACGAGGTAAAATAACTACCAAAGTCAAACAGCCCGCAAGCAGTGGAGCTGGAATTTGAACTCAAGGACAGCCGCTCCCAAAGCGTATGCTTTTAATGATCACAGCTATGCACTGCCTCCCCCAGTCAGCGCTGATTAAAATGTGCTCAAGCCAGAGCCATAGAACACATGAAAATCAACTTCAGTTGTCATCATGATAAAAATCATAATAACGGCCCCCTCTGTGGTGAACCTACTTAAAAGGACATTTAAAACGTCAGCTGTGCCTAATGACAGAGCTTGTACACGGCTCTTCTCAGAAGAGTAAACGTTGATCAGGACGGCAGATGTCAGCGCTGTCGACCCCTGCGAGGCTGCCAGGTCTCCTCATCTTTCCCGCCTTTGCCCGGCCCCTCTAATTTGAACCGTGTTTGATTAATAGCAGCAGGGGACCCACGGCGGAAGCGATGCCTTCAGACACAGACAGGCACCGTAGCCTGAGACGCAGGCCTCAGATTCCCTGGTTCGCTGGCTTCGGTAATAACAAGCCCTTCGTAAGCCCTCTTTCCTCTAACGGCAGCTGCTAAAAGAAAACCTTTAATTTGTCTGGAAATGAAAGGTTTATAGTTTGAAAACCTTGATATTAGCTAGAAATTGGATTTAAATAGCTGAGATTCCAAGCTTGTGATATTAGATTATATGGTAACTCTGAACCAATAAAAGAACCAGGGTGGCTGCCTCTAGTTTACATTGGCTTACGAAAAGACAGATTCACATGAACATCTAACAGTAGGAAGGAAGCTAATTGATAATTTCACTGACAGTGCTGTTATTTAGTACTAAGGAATCCTGTGTCCTTAAGTCAATTGCCCAGTAAAAAAGAATCAAGAGGGTGAAAAGATACATCTTTTGCTCATTCTTTTGAGATCAAAACTACCATGAGGCAAAAAAAAAAAATCACTTTTCTAAGGTTCTAGATCAGTGATGGCGAACCTATGACACGTGTGTCAGAGGTGACACGCAAACTCATTTTTTTGGTTGATTTTTCTTTGTTAAATGGCATTTAAATATATAAAATAAATATCAAATATATACGTCTTTGTTTTACTATGGTTGCAAATATCAAAAAATTTCTATATGTGACACGGCACCAGAGTTAAGTTAGGGTTTTTCAAAATGCTGACACGCCGAGCTCAAAAGGTTTGCCATCACTGTTCTAGATGAACAACTCTTGCCGTGGAAGGAGTATGGATCTTAGGGGACCGCAGTGACAATGGGACTGGTTTGGTAGCGGATACAAAGGGAAAGATGTTCCACTAGATTCAGGGTTATGCCTGAGCTCAGGTGAGCCCAGTGTCCATGCTCGTTCAGCTTTCTCGTTGCCCACACTGGAGTTGGGGATTTGCTTTCTGGCCTAATCAACTAGTAGTGTATTATTGAGTTCACCCCTCAGGAAGCTTTGAGAGAAATTCCAGCTACCTTGCCTGAGATAGCTCTGGAGTCAGGGTTTCTGATGGTCTCGATTCTCATCCCCTCACCCCTGCTCACAACAGTCAGCATCTAGAGGTGACGCAACAATAAGAGCAGAACTGACAGTCACCAGCGTCTTTAGAATTCCTTCCTTCCCAGCCAGGGGACAGCACAGTGACAGTGTGGCTGAGTGAGTTGGACACATGGAGTTAGAAAATACCTGCCACCCTGCAGTCCCCTTCATCTGGGAGTAAAATTATCTTTTAAAAAACTGATTTCAGAGAGGAAGCGGGAGGAAGAGAGAGATAGAAACATCAACGATGAGAGAGAATCATTGATCGGCCGCCTCCTGCACACCCTACACTGGGGATCGAGCCCACAACCAGCACATGTGGGCTCGATCCCCGGCAACAGCTATATATTATCAAACATACTTTCTGATTTGCAATAGGGAAACAGGGCCAGCAGGCAGCACACCTGAACAAGGTGGTAGGTCCTTACAGATGTTTGTTGAATGTGTTAAAAGATAGTTATACTGCCCTGACTGGTTTGGCTCAATGGATACAGCATCGGCCTGTGGACTCAAGGGTCCCAGGTTCGATTCCGGTCAAGGGCATGTACCTTGGTTGCAGGCACATACCCAGTGGGGGATGTGCAGGAGGCAGCTGATCGATGTTTCTTTCTCATCGATGTTTCTCTCTATCCCTCTCCCTTCCTCTCTGTAAAAAATCAATTAAAAAAAAAGAAGATATACTCCCCGGTTTTGGTAGGGAAACAGGACATGTGCCCCTGGTGGGAAAGGGGTGCTCCTCTTCCCGCCTCTGCCTGTGGTCTGTCAGCTCCAGAAGCTGATCAGAAGCCCAGGTTGCCCCCAGGCCAGTGACAGGTGGGGGTTTTACAGAGTAGGTTTTAGCATTTGATTCCATCCCCCTTTCTCCATCCTGCTGCCACTGCTCAGCTCCGTCACCGTTCTCTCTGGTCCACCTTGTCCTCTCCATCCTAAAGCCACAGCATGAGGACTGTTTCCCACGCTTCAGGCCTCCCAGACTTGGCACTCGCTTCTGCTTAGGGTGTTCTTTTTTAAAAAAAATTTTTTTTAATTGATTTCAGAGAGAAAGGGAGAGGGAGAGAGAGTTAGAAACATCAGTGATGAGAGAGAACCACTGATCGGCTGCCTCCTACACCCCCACTACCCGGATGGAGCCCAGAACCCAAGATGCCCTGACCCGGAATCAAACCATGACCTCCTGGTTCCATAGGTCATGGCTCAACCACTGAGCCAGGCCTGCCAGGGCAGGGTGTTGTTTGCCTGTCCACTCCCCTCCCCTCCCCCTCCCCCTCCCAGCCCTGGCTCTCCCACTGAACTCTACACTCTGTAAGGACAGAGACAGGCTGTTGTGTCTCCAGTGTTTAGGCCAATTCCTGACGTGTACAGTAGGTGCTTGCTCAGCAACTGTCTGTTTGATAACCAAGGTTTGTTTGACAAATAAATGGAAACAAACAATTTCTTCTCTGCCAGATTCCAGAGAGCTATTTATTAAGTATAAAGTTTAGCAAATAATAATCGTTTAATGCTCTCATTTGTCTAAATATCATGTGGGAGAAAATAAAAGTCAACATAAATCTCCCTTGCTGTCCTGTGCGGGCTGTCTCAGGGCCCTTGGAGCTTTCCTCTCCCTCCTTCCCGGGATCTGTGACCACGAGGCTGACCCTTCTACTGGTTTCCATTGGTTCCTGGGGTGATGGGAGGCTGTGAAGAGAAAGGGATGGTGGGATTTGCACTACAGGCTGTGTCCCTGCCAGGCCACTGACACGATTCCCTCTTACCTTATCCTTTCACTGTGCAATTTAACTGCCTGGGATAAATATTGGCATGCTAATGACAAGACTACAAAAATAGAATTTGTGGGCATTTGGTCCTGGGGTGTGTGTGTGTGTGTGTGTGTGTGCATGCGAGCACATGCTCAGTGGGAGTAGCTTAGAATGTCGGTCTTTGCATTCAGTAAGCAACAGTGAAAAGGAGTATTTTTGTTGAAAAAGTAAGTGTAATGTAACAGCCTCTTAATGTGACATGCATTTTAGGAAATCTGTCATTGAAGGCAGTGATTTAAGTGGAAAACATCGTGAAATACTCATTAAGGAGGACGTCTCTCAGCCTCGAGGAATCGCTGTTCATCCCATGGCCAAGTAGGTCCTTGTGAAATTCGGGTGCCTTTCTGAGAGGTCATGTTTGAAATGAAATGCTAAGGTCCTAAATCTGTCTTCAAACCTCAGTGGGTCCGTGGAATTAAAAACCAAGAAAATCCAGTAGATTTGGCCATATCTTCAGATATGATGTGGCTGGCTATCATGATATCCTCATTTTTAAGTCTTTTCATTTTCTATTTTTATATAAATATTTTATTCTCTAGATATCCTTTCATTTTAATCAAATTCAATTTCTTTTTAAAAGAAATGGGCTGTAATTTAGTAATCAATCAGAGATAAGCCCATTAAACTGCTTTCTTTAAAAGGTTACATTATTGTTTTCTTGAACAGAGGATGATATTTAGATTGTATGACTTATTAATTCTATTTAGAAAAATCATAAGATGAGTTCAAATGATGGGTCATTCCTAGATTTAGACAAAAGGAAATAGAAATCATGAAAGATTAGAAGATTCTATGTTGTTAATTATGAATTAGCGACAAATATTGGTTTAGGTTCAGAGAAGTAAGGAGAATCACCAATTCCTCCCTAGATTTTCAAAAACAAGGATAAAAAACAGCTCTTTTATTGATGATGGTCTATGGGAAAGATAATAATGGTAATAATTGATCATTGATTTGGAGCCAGCCACATGAATAAAAGAGTGACAATGTATCCATCTCTAAACAGGCCAGAGAAAAGATATGGAACTCAAAAAATGTCCCTCAGCAGCTATAGAATGTGATACACAGAACTTAAATTAACAAGGTTAACTGAGTGCATTGTATAAAACTGGATAGTAGATACATATGCTCTTATCTTCATGCTGTAATTTTACATGTACAGTGAGTTTATATCTGCATAGCAGAAGGACAAGCTATCAAGATTTCAGTGCCATTTGTAGCATGAAATGCTAATTTAAAAATATGCACTTGAACACACTTTCAATTAGTAATATTCTGCAATTTTTTAAAATTAATCATTCCTTTTTTATCTAATGATCTGAGCCTTAATTCAACATTTCCTGTCCAAGATGCTCAACATAGAAAAGATAAGTTTTTGCTTTTGAAAAAATGATTCATCCAACATAGCGTTATACTTGCTTCTTCTATAGTTCTTAGTTTATTCTAAAGTAATTTACTTGATGTTCCCAATGATGAAAGAATAGGAGAATTTTTTTGTGCAAATTTTATTCATTGTATGCTTTCTTGATTAAAGGAGATTATTCTGGACTGATATGGGGATTAATCCACGAATTGAGAGTTCTTCCCTTCAAGGCATTGGCCGGCTGGTTATTGCTAGCTCTGAGCTGGTCTGGCCCAGCGGAATAACGATTGATTTCTTAACGGACACGTTGTATTGGTGCGATGCCAAGCAGTCTGTGATTGAAATGGCCAATCTGGATGGTTCAAACCGCCAAAGACTTGCCCAGAACGATGTAGGTGAGGCTTTGGGATGGGTGATTTCTTCACATTGACTGAGAACTGCTGAGTGTTAAATACAAAATGTGTTTATACACACACGCACGTGCATACACCACATTTTAAACCATCTGATGAGAAAGAAATAGAGACAGTCTGACAGACTTCTCTGGGGATTACCTGAACATTGGAATATTGAATAAAAAAAGTGATGTGCAGTCATTTCTCTTTGCCAAGATTTCCAAAAATCAGAAGGAAAACTTTAAAAAATTTAAAACTTTTTTAAGAATAAGAACTTGATTCAGCTGTTATCATTTCTTTTGTTTTAGAAAATGTCATTTTCAGCACAGAGATAATATCCTCTTCAGAGATTAATGAATATCTACTGATAACCTGTGCAAAGGCTAATATAGCTTTGCCCCTTATTATAGTTTCAGACCTTACATGGGTTATCATGTATTTTCTTAAACATCCTTAAAACACTGTAGTTATGATAACTGTTAAAGGAGAAGTACAAATGGCTATGAGATTCCTAGAGAGATTCATTTACTAGTAGACTCAGGGAGACAGCATTTGAAGCAGGCCATGTGGGAAATAGATGATGATAAAACTTGATCATTTGAAATAAAGCTGCAGAAATTGTTTTTGTATGTCAGTATTGCCAAGATATGTTGATGAACTTAATTTTGAATGTACTAGGGAGCCATTGCATGTTCTTGAGCATTGGTATTTGAATATGAGATTGGTATTTCAGGATAACCACTTAAGTAACAGAATAAGAGTTGGAAATTTGGAGAGAAGGAAATCAGTCAGGAGACTGCAAAAGGTGTCCAAAAAACAGCTAATGAAGGCCTGAGCTAGAATATTGCCATAATAACAGGAAAATGGAGGACCATTGAAAAATCACTGTAAAGAAAAAAATTGAGATTTACTAACAGATTGGATATAGAAATGAGGGTCAGAGGGATGTTAAAGATGCTTCAGAGGTTTACAAAATGTTTGGTTGGAAGATGAAAACACATGGTTTCTTTTTTAAGGAATAAGCTAAGAAACTAATAATCTGTATAAGTTATTTATTTTGCCCATTCTCTTTAGTTTTAGAGGTCATGAATTTCTAGATTAGTATTATATGTTACATAGATCAAGATAAATAAAACTGTAAATGTTTCATACTTCTATGTTTCTTTAAAAATTAGAGATGCTTCACATAAATGATAAGCTTGTGCACAATTATAGACTTTATTCATCCATGCACTTAACAGATATTTATTGAAACAGATATACAGTGGAGATTTAAACAAACATTGTTCCGGTGAAGTCATGGGTCTAGAGGCGGAGACTTATTTAAAAAACACATCTCCCAAATAAATGTGAAATTTTAGCTTTGATATATGAGTACTACGGGATTTGAAAATTTCTAACCAGACTATAAAGACACAATGTTCTAAACCTAAACCATAAATCATAGCAGAAATTTAAAAAAATAATTGGTATTGTTACTCTAATCTGTGACTAATGCCACTTCCTATTAAAGGCCATTATCAAATAACTGGACATTAAATGTCTAAATAACTATTCCCATCACTACAGTGCCATCTACAGGTATGTAAGTGGTGACTGGCTTCTCAATGGTCAGTTCAGGATTTTTTTTTCTTTAATTGAATTTATTGGGGTGACATTGGTTCACAAAACCATACAGATTTCAGGTGTACAACTCAACAAAACATCCTCAGCACGATGCATTGTCCGCCCATCGCCACAAGCAAAGTCTCTTCCAGTCATCATGCCCCACCTTTGCCAAGTTCCACCTACCCTCCACCCCAGCCTCCTTCCCTCTGGCTAACACCACACTGGATTTTTCATGTAAAGATTGAAAGAATTTATTCTTAATTTTGATTGCAACAGTGGCTCTTCCATAACCAAAAAATAAAAAAAAAGTGTTTTATCTGGTATGGGGTATTTGTTGAAAAACTATAGTTAATTCTGACACATGCTACAACATGGATCAACCCAGAGGACATGAAGCTAAGTGAAATAAGCCAGTCACAAAAGATCAATATTGTATGATTCCACTTATTTGAAGTATCTAGAATATTCATAGAAACAGAAGGTAGAATTGGTCTTTGTCAGGGACTAGAGGGAGGGAGAAATGAGAAGTTGTTGATTAAGAGGTATAGAGTTTTAGTTTTACAAGGTAAAAAGTTTCTGGAATTTGGTTGCCCAGCAATGTGAATATACTTCATTTAACACTACTGAACTATGCACAGGTTAGGATGGTAAATATCGTGTCATGTGTTCTTTTACCCAAATAAAAAACCTGACAGCTATATAAAAAATTCCCTTAAAAATTCCCTTGGTGCATATATGGCTTTAATTTAGGACAATGGGCTAGAGACTAAAATGAATCTTAAAGACTCATTGCCACCAGGACAAGTCATTTGTATTTGCTGCCAGAAGAGGGAGACATTCATTCTAATCCACCAAGTCCACCGCCCGTCTGCAAAGACTGGACTGGGGAATGTGAGTGGATGTGATAAAGCTTCCAAACTTGGGCCTCTTTAGCTTCACTCTCTAATGACTTGAGATGGTTTATTGCAACATTTTCCCGCTTACTCAATCCTGGAAAATCTTATCAGAGCAATTTCAGCGGCAGAGAGAGAGGGGTTTAGTTGAGATGGTGTCGGAAGGGCTCCCCTAGGGTTGATAGCCATGAAAATGGAAGCAGCAGATAATAAACGACTTAAAAAAAAACTTGACTAAAAATGGAAGGAAAGAGACAAAAAGAAGCTAGGGGGCGAGGTCTAGGGGACGAAGAAATTAAAATGGAAGAGACCTGAAGATATTCATCAGTTACAGGAAAGAAGCTAGCAGAGTGAAGAGAATGAAGATATAAACAAAATGGGTAGTTGACTAAACAAGGACCTAGAGAAAGCTCAACAGAGGACGATACCAGGGGCACAGGACAGTGGATTAATATTAGATCAGAGGCAAGATAGGAAAGGAGGTGGGAGTCCAAGGCAGGGAAATGTGTTGATGGAGATGGGAATTTGAAGAGCCTGTTATTCAGTTACCTTAAATTTTTAAATATCCTTACAACAACCTGTGAATTAGTGTACTACTTACACTGCCATTCAAAAGACAAGGGACTGAAGGCAAAGAAGGGTAAGATAACTTATTCAAGTTTCTAATTCCTGACAGATCACTGAACACAAAGTTCCCACCTGGCCTCCTTCCTCTTGGTGAAATTACAGGGTGGGGCAAAAGTAGGTCTAAAGTTGTTCATACGGAAAATAATACAACAATCCTATATAATAAAGAGCTAATATGCTAATCAGACCGAATAGCAGAACGACCGTCCAGACGACCTTCCGGACAAAGCCGGGGCTGCGAGGGCTGAGGCAGCCAGCTAGAGCTGTGAGGGCCGAGGCAGCAGGGGCTGTGAAGGCGAGCCCCTTGCAGGAATTTTGTGCACCGGGGGCCTCTAGTTAATAAATAATAATACAAGAATAAACTCTGTGTTTTGCATACTCGTAACTGTAAACCTACGTTTGCGCCATCCTGTATGCCAATGAGCCCTTATTCTCCAGTTCTCCAAATGCTGGGTGACCATGGGCTTTGCTAGGACTTCATACCACCAGGCTCCCATTTGAAGATGAGGTAGGGATAAATGTAGGAATCATGTGTATGTTTCAAGCCTTATTCTTTTAAAAATATTCACGGCAAAGACAAGACGTATGTAATGCACTGGGGCTGCTTCCAGGTCACCCGTTTGCTGTGGCTGTGTTTGAGGATCACGTGTGGCTCTCCGACTGGACCATGCCATCGGTAATAAGGGTGCACAAGAGGACTGGCAAAAATAGGGTACGTCTCCGAGGCAGCATGCTGAAGCCCTCATCACTGGTTGTAGTTCATCCATTGGCAAAACCAGGTACACTGGACATGTTACACAGTCTTTCTTTGGCTGTAATCTGCAACTATTTTAATTGTTCGATGGCAGGGGAGGAGGGGGGATGTTGCAGTTCTCACTAATCCAGGTCGATGTTAAGATTTCCCGAGATTTGGATTTTGTCTAAACTAAGACAGCCTGGTATTGAATTTGGGCTTTATTCTTTCAGTCCCATTCCCCTCCCTCCTAGACAGCTTTTACCTATCTTGTCTTTTTAAAAGATTCTTGGGTTAAAGGCACTGAGGATGAGGGTGGGAGAGGGACAGTTTAACCACCTGCAGGGGAAGCTTCTGTCTACGTTGGGGCCTTTCTCCACGCCCTGAGCGTGCCAGGGAGTGAGCAGACAGAAAAGGCACCTAGTGTCCTACAGCAACTCTTCTTTCTGAGCTGCCCTGTGTCCGTTTGACTAGATCATGGGGTAGGAAATAGGAATATCAGCTTTCTAAAGAGCTTCTCAGACAACAGTACTGGTTATCCTCAATAAGTAACTCATAAGGTAATAACGTTTTGAGCTAAACTGAGCTCCTTATAGGAGCGCTTCTGAAATAGCCCTTGCTACAGGCTCCATTTAGAGACACCGAGTTTCTCTCCCCCTGAACTGTACACTGTGATTTGTATCAATGTGCCCTTTTGATCTCCAAGCCCACCTGTGAATGCAGCTCTTTCCCCCACTAGGAGCCGATCCCTGCTTATTCCAAAATGGAGGCTGTGAGCATATTTGCAAAGAGAAGTTTGGAATTGCTCGGTGTTCATGTCTTGAAGGTTTTGTGAAAGCCCCAGATGGGAAGAAGTGTCTGGCTCTAAATGTTCATCAGATATCGGCAGGTAATGTAATAAATTATGTGCTAAATCATCCTACCTTGGCTCAGGGATACAGTTCTATACAGTTTCTTCATACAGCACACGAAGAAAACCCTATGCTTTTGCTGATTTTTAATATTTTGTATAATTAAAAGCCCCTCTGCTTTCAGGGAGGCCAAGTGTTTTTTGTTTTTTGTTTTTCTTCCTCTGATGCGTCTGGGCTTCTTATTAAAGACTAAATTGAATTGATCTCCTCTTGTTGTAAACTTAGTGAACAAAAGAAAATATTCAAAGTCCAATCCTCCAACCCCGTCTTTATGGTGGAGTAGCCCAAGTTTAGAAACAAATGCCAGTATTTTACCACCTCAGTTAATGTTCAGGGATATTTTGTTTAGAAGTTTTATGGCCTTAGTGTTGGAGGTGGTCATATACAACCCCCCTGCCATGTGACTGGTGTTAGGATAGAAGTCAAAGTCATTTCTAATAAATAATATTTCCTCAAGCAAGCATGAGGAATCCAACCTGAGAAGGCTGTGATCACGTTTTTAAAAGCTAACTATGACTTGGAGGAGGAGAAAGAGCGGGTCCAGTGTGATGTGTCAGTAGTCCTGACTTCCTTTTCTTGACTGTACGTCTAAGCAATTTTGGTATATTTGGATATATCTCTTGATATCTTTGTACCAAAGAGAATTTACCTTTTATTTAAAATATTTTTTTTTTAAATTTGTTTTCATCTAATAGGCATGGTGTAAGGTAGATGACAGATTGACAGCAAATAAGTGGATCAATCTATCCATGAACTAGAATTAGATATTTTGGATTTTCAGAACTTCCTATTCATTGTTGTCTTAGGACAACAGTTCTCAATATTTTTAGTCTCAAGTGTCCTTTACATTCTTAAAAATAACTGAGAACCGCAAAGAGTTTTTGCTTATGTAAGTTATATCTATCCATATTTATATTAGAAATTAAAACTAAAAGATTCTAAAAATATTTATATTAAAATTATACTAATACTCCATTACATTTGAACATAACATAATTTAAGGAAATAAATGAAATAATTATATACTTTTTATAATTATATAAAATTAATATATAGAGGAAGGGAGAGGGAGAGAGAGATAGAGATATCAATGATGAGAGAGAATCATTGATTGGCTACCTCCTGCATGTCCCCAACTGGAGATTGAGCCTGCAATCCAGGCATGTGCCCTGATCGGGAATCAAACTGTGACCTCCTGGTTCATAAGTCAGTGCTCAACCACTGATCCACACCAGCTGAGCTGAAATAATTATATTTTTCCAAACAAAAATATGCAGTAAGAAGAATGGCATTGGTTTTCCTTTATATCTTTAATATCTGATTTAGTGGAGGGCAGCTGGATTCTCATATCTGCATGTAGGTTAAATTTGTTACTGTGTTGTTTTGGTTGAAACACATGAAGAAAATTTGGTCTCACAGAGACATAGAGTTAGAAAAGGGGGAATACATAGCTTTCTCAGATGCCCTTTTTTTTTGTATTTTTTATTTGATACTATGTCAGAACTATACAGTTGGTAGTTTCTGAGAGTTTAGTTGCAATGTGGAATCTGAAACCATATCAATGAACTTTTTTGCCTTCTGACACATTAAAATCCAGGGGTCTATTTTGTGCTTTGAGTGGCTCTATTTTACCTTGCATGGTTTATTAGCATCATGTTTTGGTCATTTGAAAATATGGTTGAGTTATGCAGGCCTTCCAATTGTCACATTAATATACAGAAATCACATTAATTTATTATTATCTTCAAACTCATCAGAAAAGTCTTTGAGTATTGAGATTTTTGTCAAACTCATGGTAGATGAAAACATTTTCTATAATTCTACTTTTCACTTGAAAGCTCAAATTTTATTATTGGCAACAAGTACTGCGAGTTGTTTCCCTTGAAGTGGGACGCTCACTTCATTCATTTCTCAAAAAACGCTTGGCAAACCTGTAAGTGTTAATAACATAGTTTATCAGTCATTCTTTTGAGTGAAAATTATGCTCAGTGAAAAAAGGGACTAGTTTCAACTTGCAACTCAAAGAACATACAAGTGATTTTCCTTCAGACAACCATCATAATTCAGTATTTCCACAGATAACAGTGTTTTATGTGTACTTTCCATTTTATTATACAGAATATCAAAGAGCCAAATATGCCATGGTCGAGATGTTTAAAAATTAATCATTCTTACTCTTTATCATGGATCTTCTTAAGTGAAAGTGAAATGTATGTGCGTGTGTGTGTGTGTGTGTGTGTGTATGTGTGTGTGGGTGGGTGTGTGTGAGAGTGTATGTGTGTGGGTGGGTGTGTGTGAGAGTGTATGTGTGTGTGAGTGTGTGTGTGTGTGTGAGTGTGTGTGTGTGAGTGTGTGTGTGAGTGTGTGTGTGTGAGTGTGTGTGTGAGTGTATGTGAGTGTGTGTGTGTGTGAGTGTGTGTGTGTGTGAGTGTGTGTGAGTGTGTGTGAGTGTGTGTGTGAGTGTGAGTGTGAGTGTGTGTGTGTGAGTGTGTGTGAGTGTGTGTGTGTGTGTATGTGTGTGTGAGTGTGTGTGAGTGTGTGTATGTGTGTGTGTGTATGTGTGTGTGAGTGTATGTGTGAGTGTGTGTGAGTGTGTGTGTGTGAGTGTGTGTGTGAGTGTATGTGGCAGTGAAGAACATGAGCACTAGTAGAGTTTGATGCCATGGCCTTGATTCATGCTAAGGCACTGAATTCCACCCATCATTACTTTTGCCCATCAGTATCAATGTAGACGCAGTGAAAAAAGACAAAAAACATCAGTGTTATTTGCCTTTTATAAAAATAGCTTGACCTTATAGACTCCATGCAATGGAACCTCAGGGATCCATGCATCATACTTAGAGAGAGTATTTGGTGTTTTAGGGGATCCAATTTTTCCATGTCTTGGAGGTTGTATAGGTCCTATGCCTATATTAAACTATGGCTTATTTATGCTCCTCCACATTTCTAAATAAAAAATCAGGCAAAAATAAGTCTTGAAACAGCCTAAAGGAGGAGTGCATATGGAAGTCAGGTTGGGGAGATCAGACCACTAATTTTCCCTTGTAATGACAGTCTCTGATTATGGGCTGAGTATATTTATAAGGATTGTAGTATTTCACTCTTATTGGCTTTTTGCCAATACCTAAAAATGTCCTGTCTTTCACCCCCACTGCCTCCTTTTCCTCAACCATCAGTTGCATGGAGTAAAGCTGGGATGGTGTGGTATAGCAGGTGAGGTTTTCTAAGTCACCAAGACCCTGATAGTTTCCTTGAATGCTCTTACTGTAAGAATGAATCTGAATTCACACCCAAAAAAAGAGCCATAAATATAAATTAAATACAACATTTTTTGAATCATAAAAGATAAATTAATTATATCTGTTGACCTTCAATAGGTAGCAACGCAGATCTAAGTAATCAAGTAATGCCATCAGGCATCTTATCCAGCAGTCAAGGATTTGAAGATAACATCACGGAATCTCAACATATGCTGGTGGCTGAAATCATGGTGTCAGGTATGAATAATAAATCCTCCAGTACAGCTTTGGTCCCGACAATTTCCATCCTACCAATTAAAATTCTGAATTATCCTCTAACTTAATGTTGGCTAAATCTACACAAAACTAGTGAAGCCCAACTTTGGACTCCAACTTTGGACCCCATATTAGACTGGACATGAACTTTATTCATTGAGACTCTGCATTGAACCTTCTTGGAAGAAATCTAACTCGGAAACGGGTGAAAAATAAGACAGAACAGATTTGAGTGTATCCCCCACACCTTGTAGTTTTGATATTTGGCCCATCTAGCTGTACTTCCATTAGTGTGAAAGTAGATAGTAATTGGTAAGAAAATATAGGTCATTTGCTTCAGCTGCTCCAGAAAGTCCACAAATAGCAACTGTTAGGATTTTCCTTCTATATGGCACATTTATCACCAAATTGCTAAGTTATTTGTTCAGTATTTAATAACTTTAGGGAACATAATTCTTCTATATTCTGTATTCACTCATGAGACCGGTGGTTTTCAAATTGGATTTAGCTCAGCCCTAGGTCTTCTGCAAACCCCATACCTTCTCAGTCTAGGTCTCTGCCCTTCAATCAGTGCAGCTGAGTAAGATTTTAACAGTGTCTGTGACTTAAAATATGTTTGGAAACTCCACAGTAGGACATTACACTTAACAAAGTGCTCGTCCAACTTTTATGATCTGCAGACTAATTTGTTAATGTATAAGTCTTATCCCTCCTCATAAGAACTTATCAGTGTGATTTTTTAATACATTACAAAGAGGTGGATATTTTTAGCAATGATAATTTATATGGAGCTTTAGAGTTTACCAGGCACTTTATCCTCCAATTTGATACTTACCACAGCACATCATCTTACAGATATAAAAACTGAGACTAAGATATATAAAGTTAGTGACTTGACCAGATTTTAAAAAATTATGACCAAATAATTAATTCATGTCAAGAAAATGAGAACTGGAAAACATTGTTGCATTAGGAATATTATTCATTTAATAACTATTTATTTGTCACACATCATGCTAAGTGCTGGTTGCCATGATGAGATAAATATAGCCCCAGTCTCCAAGATCATGGTCTGATGTGGAGACAAACAATGTGATGGAATAAAACAATATAAATATGAACAGTATAGAGAAACTTTCAAAGTCACTTGGGATCCCTAGAGGTTCATAGAGTATATTTTGAAAGACTAATGTTTGGGGGACTTAAAGATCAAGATAAATGACAGTAATTTAGGCACATGGGTTGAAATGGAAGAGTGATGAAATGGCCAAATATTTGGAATGTATTTATCATAGGCTGTGTTTGGCTCTCATCTGGAGACACACTGTGCCTTGTGTAGAATAGATGGAATTGATTGTCTTGTTTAAAATGACCTAATCTTTTCATACTTGGATTGTGTTTTATTTTGTCTTTGCTTATAACATTGTAGTTCTACCTGTGTTAGGCTAAGGGGTCTTATTTATGAGTGAGATTTCATTTCAAAAAAGTGTCTATACTAAAAAGAGCTTGAAAACTCTATGTTGGATTTTAGATTAATATATTTTTATTCCTCAAAGACACGCATTGATTTTTAGCCAGTTGATCTGTGTATAATATGACAAAGAGTCTCAATCAAAAAATTTCATTGTCAAATCTACTAAAATTATGAATGATTCTAGTTCATGAATAAAATTTAAAATTCATAATGTGGCCTGTTAGGCCCTTAGATAAACTAACCCTTACTCACTTCACCAACCAAGATGTGTGCCCTTCTGTCCTCGGCTTTCTCTGGCCTGCTTCAGTTACCCTGGTCTTACCGGTAGCATGCAGGTGCTGTGTTCTTGGCCCACAGTGCTCTTTCTAATCCTTCCAAGTCCTGAAAATCCTTCAGACCTCAGCTTTTTTTTAAATGTATTTATTTTTAAATTTTTTTATTGATTTCAGAGAGGAAAGGAGAGGGAGAGAGAGCTAGAAACATCAATGATGAGAGAGAATCATTGATTGGCTGCCTCCTGCATGCCCCACACTGGTAATCAAGCCCGCAACCCAGGCATGTGCCCTAACTGGGATTTGAACTGGGACCTCTTGGCTCAACCACTGAGTCATGCTTGCCCGGCCAGACCTCAGCTTTATATGCCCTTGCTCAGAAAGCCTTTCCTAGTCTCCTGATCCAGGTGAGAACCACTTCAGTTCTCTTAGAACTAGGGATTATTTTATGAAGAGTGCTTACCATACCTGTACTTAAATAATCTATACTAATAATAGAGGAATATGCAAATTGGTTGGGATGCCATCACATAATGACCAATCAGGGTGGGGGCAAGGCTGCGGCAGAGAGCTCTTGGCACGCCTGCGCTGGGGTCCGCAGGGCGTGGAGAGGAAGGCAGTTAGGGGGATCAGGCCAGGAGAGGAGAGAAGATAGGCAAGGCAATCAGGGCAGCAGAGGAGAGCAGTTAGGGGAATCAAGCTGGCAGAGGAGAGCAGTTAGGCAGCTAAGGGGATCAGGCCAGAGGGGAGAGCAGTTAGGGGGATCAGGCAGGCAGGCAGGTGCGTGGTTAGGAGCCAGTGGTTCTGGATTGCGATTTTTGTGCACTGGGCCTCTAGTTAATTATATAAGAAAGCAGAGTCCTTGTCTATATTCCCCACCACTGTATTTTTGGCTCTCATTAGGATCTGGTATGCATTAGGTACTTTTGAATGAAATTATTAATCTTACCAACAGGCCCCAGAATCTTCTCTATTGTGGTAAGGCAAATTGTGATTCAGGCTGTCACAGCATGCTTCTTCCTTATCATCCTTATTTAGATATGCATAATATTTTATAATTCTCAAAGGAGTTTTAAAGATCACTTTGAATGTAAAATCATTGATTGGCTGCCTCCTGCATGCCCCACACTGGTAATCAAGCCCGCAACCCAGGCATGTGCCCTAACTGGGAGTTGAACTGGGACCTCTTGGCTCAACCACTGAGTCATGCTGGCCCGGCCAGACCTCAGCAAGTACATTCAACAATCATGTAGAGTAGACTGGACAGAAATTGTCACTTGTATTTTAGAGAAGAGGATTGCAAAACCCAGGCATTCCTTCTTTCCAGAGCTGGTTTATGGTAGAAAGAACTTTGGCTATAGCCCATCCCTCCCACAATTGCACATCCATTGCTTTTCATTGTGCAAAGCAACCTTAGGGTTTGCAAGTTACCAAATAAATCCTGAATCAGATTCTAATTTAAGATAATTGTGCAAGTGATTTAAAATGTCTTTAGTAATTGAATACTGTCCACCACACACTCTGAACAGCCTTGTGATTGGGAAGCTAGTCCTCCAGATAAATGCCGAATCAAGTGGGTAATTGATTTAGTCTGAAGTTATCCATCTTTAAGAGTCAGGAGTGACACATTATCAGGCAAGCCTGAAAGGTATGTTTTCCCACAAGAGAAATCTTACTGAAATAGCTAAGCAAATCAAACACAATTACCCAAGTCTGCGTTCACATGGCATCAAATCCTACTTTGATCATTTAACTTTCTTTAAATTTATGGGCACGTTTGACCTCTTCTATACTCAGATGAGCAAACTTACTAGTGAATAGACAGATGACAGTTTATATCCTACTGTGGTATGTCAGATCCCCCCAACTCCAAAAGGGAGGAGGCATTTGGAGAGTGATTATATAGTAGTTAAAGGGCAGGGGGGTAGGGGGGGATTTGCTCATGTTTATGGCTCAGCATGCAACTCTGTCCCCTGGGGCATTTGCATTTAATGGAGTATGAAATGAAATGATCCATTTACAGCATTTAGTTTATATGGTTCATGACTTTGTAAAAGTGCCTTGAGGTTTGCAAGTCTCTGCATAAATCTTGATAATAAACATACATATTCTATTATATATGAAATGTGATTTTAGTAAATCAACACTAAATCTTTATGATTGAATCTCGTTGCCATGTTAGTACACAGAGCTACTTGCTATATATTACACTGTGTGTCTTTGAAGGATAAGAACATATTGACCTCTTTTGTATGTCATTATGGTTGGGAATTCTCAAATAAGCTATAAACCTTCTGAAACTTGAGTCCATTTACTCTTAGAAATGTTATAATTAAAACTTTAAATGCTTTTAAAAATTGTAAATAAGTTCATGCAGGGCTGTTTGAACACCAAACAGTTCTTTAGAACTAAAGATTTGTTGAGAGCATGTAAATGAGAACATAAGGCTTGTGAGCCCTTTAAGATGGATATAACTTCCAGGTCAGCAGTGTTTCTATTTGGAGAATAACCTGTCCCAGAACTTGGAAAAGGGCACACTGGACTGTTCAGTAGAACCCAGAACACGAAAGCCCATTGTCACCTCTGAGGTATGGAAACAATCTGATGGGGTTCTCGCTCTTTGCAGATGAAGATGACTGTAGTCCCGTGGGATGTGGTCCGCACTCTCGGTGCGTCTCAGAGGAAGAGGTTGCCACGTGCCAGTGTTTGAGAGGATTTGCTGGGGATGGAAAAGTATGTTCTGGTAAGAGTGAAGGTCAATGTACATAACTGTGGAAAATAGTGAACCAGAAACATTCTCTCAGATCAAATGGGTTCAAAAATCTCCCGAAGGACTTACGTAATCAGCAGGATTGAATAAATTATTTGGTATTAGCTAAAAAGATAATGGGCTTGCCCTCAGGGGTGGGAGTGGGGGGGGAGGAGACATATGTAATAGTTTAACCAACAACAACAACAAAAAAGATAATGGGTGGCATGTATAGAATTATGAAACATAGTGTGTTGTTACATTACATTGAGTTTATGTTAAAATTACATTATATATGGAGTTGACATTAAGGAGAAGAATGTATAATTAGTTCAGAAGTATGAATTTGAGTGCAAGTCAAATTTATAAAACCAACAATTGCAATAAAAACAGCCTTTTTTCCTCCAAAAGCTTAGGTCATATGTTTTAGTTTAATAAATAGACTGTGATGAATCAGCTTCTATTTTACATTGATTGCCTCAAAATTTTTAAGTTAGCGATTACTGTAAAAAGTCTCAGTCCTTATGGCCTGAAACTCTGGCACAAAGTGACTTACTTACACATATGTAGCTAATCAGACATGTGAGGGATCTGTAAAAATCGACTGAGACATGAGCTTGCTGGGTTTGCATTGCATTTGCAGTCTCTGTAAACAACTGAATGATCACATTTAAGATTATACTTATTCTTTCCTCGTATCCTCCTTTAACCTAGAAAGGCCTATGTGTTTCAATAGTTCATCATTTGCCCACAGATATGGATGAATGTGAGATGGGTATCGCGGTTTGCCCGCACCCCTCCTCCAAGTGCATCAATACAGAAGGCAGCTATGTTTGCACGTGCTCAGAAGGCTACCGAGGAAATGGGACTCACTGTCTTGGTAAGAGTTTGTGTGCTCAGGTGGGTGGGCGGAGGCAGGCCTCGGAGAATCATGGAATGCTCTGGGTGTGGTGGGCCAAGAAAAGGCAGGATATAACTGAGTGACGTACATGTTAAGACTAAAAGGAGTTGCGTGGCCTGTTCAAACAGACATCTTTCCGTTCTTGGTGCATAGTCAAGCTTGTGCCCGTGTACTGTTCTTGCACTAGTCAGCGACAGCACCCAGCAGAGGCCATTCGCCCCTCTGCCTTTCTAGTTCTCTTGTCTGGGTTCGAGTGACGCCAGGGCCTCTTCAATACTGCATACCTTGATCCCCGGGCAGTGTGGCTTGGTTCGCTGTCATCCAGTGCACTGAGGGGTTGCTGGTTCAATTTTGGTAGGGAGTGCATGTGCTCAGATTGTGGGTTCAATCTCAGTATGGGGCATGCAGGAGGCAGATGATCGATGTTCTATTCTCACATCAATGTTTCTCTTTCTCTCTCCCTCTCCCTTCCTCTCTCTCTCTCTAAAGAAAAAAAAGCAATCAAAATATTATAAAAAATAATAATACTCCATTCCTTGAGCCATCCTGGGTGGAATTGAACATTTTCTTTGTCACCAAATTTGGCAATGGATCAGCTGTGAACTGCAGATATAGGTTTTAGTGTGTGTGTGTGTGTGTGTGTGTAAAGGAAAAGAGGTGTGGTTCTGTGAAAAAGGCTCTTCGGTGGCTCTTGATAATAGATGAAAGACTCAAGCCACTGGCATTTAGACACAAATAAGGAACGATTAAACCTCTTTCATAACCACCATCCTCTGCCAAGGTCTGGGTGTGGCTTGTTGGAGGGGAGTTCACGCAGTGGCTGCCTTGTCCCATGCCAAGTGTCAGAAGCGCGGCATCACCGTGCAAGTGAAGGCCTGCCTGCAGCCCTCACGCCCAGCGAAGTGGGTGTCTAAGGTTGTACGGGGCTGCAAAATGTCTCTGAGGGTTTTATTTTCCTGCTGAAAACATAAAAATCTTTTTACAGCGAGGGGCACATACCCTGGTAAGAAACTAAAGTGGTCCTGCTTTCTCCTATATGTTGAGATTAAAGATGAAATATCATTCATCTTCCAGGATCTGGCTGATTTAAATCAGACCTTTATCAGATTAGTTTTGTGGAGTTCACAGACATCTGTAAGTGCTATTTTGAGCACATATTTGGCTGTCAGTCAGGAAAATGTCACTGCTCTAATTAAGCTGGCTCATAGATAATTTAGACAAACAGGCTGTATATTTAATTTACTTTGAAGAGAAAGGAAGGGCCCAGCCTGCCGCAGTGAGCTGGCTCCTACTCTTTCCCTCTCCCTCTCATCTTCCATCTCCTCCTTCCCTCCCTCTCCAGATATATAGATATAGATATAGATATAGATATAGATATAGATATAGATATAGATATAGACATAGACACAGTGCTATATAAAAGAGTTGTTCTTATTGTAAAGAGTAGCTGTGCTTCTTGGCCAAAAGTCTATCTTTGTTTTTGCTTCTTGCAAAAGCTCTTTCAATCTCAGGGTGATAGCTCATAGAAATAGTAACAGGAAGTCAGTTTTTAAAAAGACTCAATTTTAGCCCTAACCGGTTTGGCTCAGTGGATAGAGCGACGGCCTGCAGACGGAAGGGTCCCAGGTTCAATTCTGGTCAAGGGCATGTACCTTGGTTGCGGGCACATCCCCAGTAGGGGCTGTGCAGGAGGCAGCTGATGGATGTTTCTCTCTCATCGATGTTTCTAACTCTCCATCCCTCTCCCTTCCTCTCTGTAAAAAATCAATACAATATATATAAAAAAATAAAAAGGCTCAATTTGAGCCATTCAGGATCGTAATTCAATGGGACAGATATTTAATGGGTCTCTGTTAGTACAGCAGCACAGCACTAGGAACTGGGGGGAATACCAAGGTGATAAAGGCAGTCCTTGCTTGCAAGGAGAATGATCTGAGAGAAACACAGCTGTAATGAGTGGTGAAGAAAGGCAAGCATCATAAGAGAAGTGAAAACTGCAGTGGAAGCTCAGAACTGGGAGAAATACCTGTTGCAGGTTTGGGGGAAGACTTCATAGAGGAAGGATTATTTTGCAGGCGTGAATTTTTGCTAGGCAGAAACGTGAAGGGGTAGAAAGTAGCCTCATTGAGCACTGCCTGTAGGTTGTATGTGAGGGAAAGCAGAAACCGAGGCTGGTTAAGGTAGTGTCCTTGTCTGCTGTGCAGACTGGGTGGCCTAAACAAGACATTTATTTTCTCACAGTTCTGGAGGCTAGGTGTCCCAGATCAAGGTGCCAGCTCATCCGGTTCTTGGTGAGGACTCTCCCCAGCTTACAGACGCTGCCTTCTTGCAGCGCACGCATACACACACACACACACACACACACACACACACACACACATACTTCTCTGTGGCTCATGCAGAGAGGGTAGGAGCGAGGGAGGGAGGGAGAGAGAGAGAGAGAGAGAGAGAGAGCGCTGATGTCTCTTCCTCTTATAATGACACCAATCCTATTGGATCAGGGCCCCATTCTTACGACCTCATTTAACCTTAATTACTTCCCTTAGGTTCCCTTAGGCCCTTTCTCCAAATATAGTCACCATGGGAGTTAGGGATTCAACATGTGAATTTTGGGGGATACAATTCAGTTGATAACCAGTGCATTGGGTTACATTTGTGGAAGATGAGAGTCTGAGGGTTAGTCATTGGGGTTTTATTTCTCTAGACCAGCACTGTCAATAGAAATATAACGTCAGTCACATATATAATTTAAAATTTTCTAGTAGCCACATTAGGAAAAGTAAAAATAAACAGGTGAGATTAATTTAAAATATATTTTATTTATTCCAACATATCCAAAATATTAACATTTTAAACTGATAAGAACAGATACTACACTTGACCTTAGCCAAAAGGCTGAGAAGCGATTATATTAACATTTTAATATATAATCAATACAAAAATTATTACGGTAATTTTACGTTCTTTCTCATTTGGGTGTTAAGTCTTCAGAACCTGGCATGTGTTTCACACGCACAGCCCCACGTGGACTGGCCATGGTCCGGGTGCCCAGGACTCCCCTACGGCAATGGCTACCATATTGGGCAGCGCAGCTCTAGGCAGCAGGGGGCATGGGCAGCATTGGAATCACGTGGTGCAGGGATGGGAGACGTGGTCCAGGAAGATTAGCCTGGCACTGGTGCTTGGGGGTGGAGCAGAGAGGGCAGGATGCAGGGGATGTAATCAGGCTCTTCTTATAGAGAGGAGGGACCTTCATGATTGGGTGGTAACCGAGAAAGGAGAAGGTGGGTAGCTGGGACAGAAAGTGATGACTTAGTTTATGTTTATGTTAAAAAGCCAGCAATGTTTTCTTTGGTGTGAGCTGACCTTCTAAATGTTTGTCTAGAGATCACTTTCCAATCTCCAGCTTTCCCACTGAGCTACCTGTGTTGGGAAGTTCCCTTTCCCGCCAGCCTTATGTAGACGTTCCCCTGAACTGCTTGCAGCCCAACGACCCTGCTCATCTCTCTCGCCAACGTTCATGATGAAATATTTTGGATCTGATGATGTGCAGAGCTCTGAGATCGTGCCACATGATCAAACTCGAAGATACTCTCCTTTTCGAATGTTGGGTTTTCTCATTGTCTGACCTGCTTTCCTTCTCCGCACCCCATTATCCCTACTCCCCCTTTCCCGGCAGATATTGACGAGTGCCAGCTGGGCGTGCACACCTGTGGGGAAAATGCCACCTGTACAAACACAGAGGGAAACTACACCTGCCTGTGTGCCAGCAGCCTGTCTGAACCCCGGCGGATTTGCCCCGGTAGGTTGGTGGGTTATCTAGATCCCAGGGGAGGAGCTCGATTGGGAAAATTCTGTATCCCAGTGTGTTTGCATTTGAGATTCCAGAAAGCATTTGGTTCCACCAGGCTGTCCGGTTTGCTTTCCTGATGAGGTTGATGCTGGGCTTGAGAATGCGCAATGGTCTGTTTTTTAATTTTGATAGCATCTGGGATAAATCTGTCTTCATTACTCACAGTTCAGTGAAGGAGGCAACACAGGCGGCTCTCTTTAACTGCAGCGAATGCCCCGGCTTGTGGTGTCAGTTTCTCGGGCTGCTGGGGGAACTGCAGGGCCGGGCAGGTTGAGGAGGATGTCTGGACTTTTTGCATTTTGAGTCACTTTCAAGGATTTTAAAATTTTACTTTAAAAAGTTAGTATTTCTTGATCTGATTAGAATTCCAGCTCTTTTTGTCTCCTTTTAAAAAAAAAAAAATGTTCATAATAGTCAACTCCTGCTTCCTGAACCCAGCCTCGTCTCACCATCACACCCCAGCAGGGGGCTGGCCTCGGAGCTCGGGGGGGGGGGGGGGGGGGGGCGGGATCAGACTCGTCCCCTTTCCTAGTTACCCCGACAGCTATTTATCCAGCTCCGCGCTGCAGCCAGAATGCATCCTAAGAAAGGAAAGCCCTGGCTTGCTTGAGTGTCTGTTTTTTTTAACAATTTATTTTCTCAAATAGTTTGCTCTTCTTAAAGGTATTGGAAGATTGCTAATATTTACAGAGTCAACTACACACCCTCATGTTTTCCTTTTAAAGAGCAGTGAACCATTCAGGGAAAGGACTTTACCACTTTGGCATTTCCTATGTGTGGTAGCATTTCTTTTCTCTCAGCGGGACTAGTCTTGTCTCTGAGGTTCCCCCCTGAAAGTGAAATAGTTTTTAGAAGAAATCATTGCGTGGGAGAAATTTTTGAGACTCCCAGGACAGCAGGGGTCATGGACTGTGTATGGGTGGGTGGTTTATAAGCCATAAATAGATACTGTGGTTCAGTGAGACCCTCTTAGAGCTAGTCGTCATTTCACATGTGTGTGTGTGTATATGACAGATGTGCTTTTATAATGAGATCAGTGACTCTGCATTCATTCGGTGTCTTAGGATTGACCATTCTCTTACTTGCCTCCAACATGCTTTATGTCAAAAACTACTGAACCTAAAGAAAGAATGGGCCTCTTCGTGGGGAATAACAGAAAGTCTGGTTAGGAAAGTGAAACTATTGTTGCTTTGGTAGTTCCACTGTCACTAAAAGGCACTGTTTCACAAATTGTTCACAGAAACTAGTTCCTGACACTGATCCAGGTTTCCCCTGAGACTCAAAAGCTAAAGTGAAGCAAAGTGAAAGAGCAATTGCTATCATTAATTTTATATAGAAAAAGTTTTGAGCATTCCAAGACTAATAATAATAATAATAATAATAATAATAATAGCCCTAACCAGTTTGGCTCAGTGGATAGAGCGTCGGCCTGCGGAGTGAAGGGTCTGGGGTTCGATTCCAGTCAAGGGCATGTACCTCGGTTGCGGGCACATCCCCAGTGGGGAGTGTGCAGGAGGCAGCTGATTGATTTTTCTCTCTCATCGATGTTTCTGACTATTCCTCTCCCTTCTTCTCTGTAAAAAATCAATAAAATATATTTGAAAAAAAAAAAATAACAACAACAACCTACCAAATCATACCTAATGCACTTAATTATATCCAGTCACATCCTCAGGAGCTTGTAGGCTTTTCTGATACCTTAGAACACACCTTGCTAACAGGTACACAGAATAAAGGGAGATGAAGCACTGATGCTCACAGACAGTTCAAAGCTATGGCAGCTTGATGCTGAGGTGCCCATTGTGGTTCCTGGGGAAGGAGCATGGCCACTCTCGCTGCTGGGGAGCCTCTGGCTTGCTAAGGGCTCGTGCAAAACACTGAACGCTATTTTTGCTTTTCGTCTTTTCTTCCTCAAAGTGAAAATCCTCTTTGGGTTTCTGTTGGTTAGCGAAAGCGGGCACTGATGGATGTAGGTCTTTCGTAATGGGAAGTGGTTACTTGTGCCTGAAGGATGCTGCTAGCTTCAGAAAATAAAAGTAGAATCTTTGATTCGTCTAGACTCGACTCCACCCTCTCATCTCAAGGAGGATGGGCGCCATTCTGTGAGAAACGGTTACTCGGAATGCCCCCCGTCCCACGCCGGGTACTGCCTCCACGGCGGCATGTGTATGTACATTGAAGCCGTGGACCGCTACGCATGCAAGTAAGTACAGCCGCCTTTCCGGTGGCCCAGAGAGGTGCCCCTGCAACCCATAGCTTCCAGCTGACTTACAACATTTGTAGTGAGGAGCATTTTCTATAATTAGGTTTTCCTTAGGGAAACATAGATAAACCTGCATCTATACATTGTGTGTGTGTTGCATTCTCCCTGCATATCACCCCATCCACCCCCACAGCTGCCTGTGCTAAATGTACATTTAAGGAATTGGGTGATTTCCCCTTTTCCTTAAGTAACTTAATATTACTACTGGGACAGTCTGGGAATTAAACTTCTCATTTTGGTTGAAAAACTTAGGTTTGTGAGAGAATGGCTTACAGCGTTGATTTCTTTTCGGCCACATCTATGGAGAGCGTCCATGGTGTGTTTTTGAAGTTACACAAATGTTGTATATATATTCACACTGGACTTCTTGCCTTCCATTCTCAAAGCTGAAATATATGCATTTTTAAAAAAATATATTTTATTGATTTTTCACAGAGAGGAAGGGACAGAGATAGAGAGTTAGAAACATCGATGAGAGAGAAACATCGATCAGCTGCCTCCTGCACATCCCCCAATGGGGATGTGCCCGCAACCCAGATACATGCCCCTGACCGGAATCGAACCCGGGACCCTTCAGTCCGCAGGCCGACGCTCTATCCACTGAGCCAAACCGGTCTCGGCATATGCATTTTTTTTTACTTAATTTCCTAATAGTTGATGTTTGTACTGTTGTTGTTTCATGGCAACTGCTGGATGGAGCCACGATTGCTGTTTGTTCCCTCTTTGTCCCCAGGATGGTTTCGCAGTGGGCAGTGTCACCTGCAGCCCGGAAACCCTGCGGCCCTCCTGCGCACTCACCCAGAACACCTTCCCCGTGGGGCCTTTCATAAAGTGACACTCACAATGTCTAGTTCCATCTCACTTTTACTTTTTGTTATTTCCATGTTTTGAAGGCAATATGAGGGAACCCATGGATTCTGAAAAATAAGTAGGCCTCCTAATGCTAGACTTTTGACTCACTGATAATTTTCTCTGTGCCTGAAGAAGGAGTGATAAAATATTCTGATTCTCATGAATAGCTGCTATAAGTTTAAAGGCTTTTATTATTTAAATTTTTTTTATTGATTTCAGAGAGGAAGGGAGAGGGAGAGAGAGATAGAAACATCAATGAGAGAGAATTATGGATAGACTGCTTCCTGCACGACCCCTACTGGGGATCGAACCTGAAACCCTGGGCACATGGGGTTTTGACTGGGAATTGAACCATGACCTCCTGGTTCATAGGTCAATGCTCAACCACTGAGCAACACTGGCCAAGCAAGGCTTTTATTATTTATCAGTGGTAATCAGCAGAAACATAGTCTAAATTATTAGAAGGATTAAGTTGTATTCATTCTGTGACAAAGTGGATGTCTTGCATTATAAGTCATGTCAGCCTGACAAAAATAATGGAAAATGCTCATGAATATTAGCAAAAATGACTCAATTCTAATAAAAATCTGTTTCCATGTACATATTGGCATGCAATAATTTTCGAACCTAAGATAAATCTAGTGTTAGTTATTCTTGATTTTGACAATAAAATCAAGCTGTTTTACTTGTTCGTGGTTTCTTATCATCCAAAATGATAAAATTATGAAGACAAATGTTCTAGTTTATTAGGTCCTTTTTTGTTTTTATAAAAGACTTTATGATAATATGAACTGTACGGAAGAGTTAGGCATTACAATTAATATGTTATGTTCATCTGGACCTGGTAGTGTCAATTAATTAAATGGCCTATAAACTCTAACACATTACTTTTCTTCCTGCCATTAAATCCTGATGAAAATATCACATTCCTCTGATAATGTTTTAAAATGTGTTGTTACAAAAGGACCAACTGGAGATCAGACTCATATTTGAGGACCTTTCATCAAAATCAATATTGAAACTATGACAAGTGTTCCCATTAATTTGGATCATAACTTTGTTTTTGAATTCTACATTTAATTAAACTGTGGTTTAATCATTCAACCCTTCCCTCTTCCTGACCGGTGACATCACCTTGTAGGTTTTAAATTCCATAATGACACCTCTCTTGGGAGCTCTCTAGTCCAACTTTTATTAGAAACACTTCATGGGCAGCATTCCACACAGTGCTCCCAGCGCTGGGAGCAGGGTTATAAAGGGCGCTCTTTCCTTGCATGGACGACAGGGACCCCCGGCTGCCCAGGGTACAGGGATGTGAGGACTGGAGTCTCCATGCCAGGGGCTTCCCCCAAGGATCCCGGGACTGGAGATCCTCAGAAGATTCCAAACTTCCTGAGCTCAGAAACGGTCCTCCCTTATTCCGGTTAGGCTTTGAACCAACCCACACCCTTCCAGGAAGGTCTTCTTCAGACCAAGATCCCCCCTCCCCCCACTGGCACTGAAATGTTTCATGGACAAAGGGTCCTGTGGTCAAATCCTTTTGAAAAATGCTGATACGCTAGCCTCCAAGTCTTGGTTCACGGTACAACACAATGTGTTAAAAAAGCTTGGTTGGCCTTTACTTAGTCTAGAATTTCTTGAAATTATTTGACCGTAGAAATGGAAACTTAGTTGGCCAGGGACTCTTTTGTTTGGTTTAAGAGAAGAATTCAATAACCCAAAGAACCAGCCATGTGCGGCCCACCCTGGTGACCTTGTGGAATGCTGACTCACTGCACTGGGTCCTATTAGGCTCACAGAGGCTCAGATATTGCAGCCCGTCATGGCCTCCATATGGTGAAATGTATAATCCTTGGTATATTCCTTGAGATCTTAAAATCTCTGAGAGAACTCGAGGTGTGGCCCATTAATATCCAACAGTTTAAAAGTGTGGCATTGATAGTTAATGTCTACAACCAAAGATAGCTAGAGTGAAAACAGATGCCAGGACAGCCTGGAATCACTTCATAGTCTTTTATGCTTCCTGCACTCAGATCCTGCTGTCTCTTGCCCGGCCAGTTCTAGAGTAGCTTTCAGACGTGCATGTGGCTTGTATAGTAGGAAGAACATAGGCTTTGAAATCCACCATTTGAATGGAACCTTCCATCCACTAGCTGAGTGGCCTGGCCCAAATTACTTAACCCCATTTTGAGCCTCACTTTCCTCATCTGTAAAATGGGGACAAGCCATCAAAAATAAGCAACAGTGTCCAGCACAGTGTCAAACACATAAGGCGCTTAACAAATGCTAGATCCTTTCCCTCCTTTCTCTGAAAGTGACTCACCAAAGTGCCTGTGACCAACTCCAGGTAGAACTAAGGTGGCATCAAGATATTCTGGGGCTTTGTCAAATGCTTCTTCCATGCGGCCCCTTTCTACCATGGGGTCTGGTATCAGTTCTTTCTGTTTTCGTTCCATGGAGTCCTTTTGGAATAAGGCGGCTGCATGAATAGATAGATAGCTGGCCCAGGCTCAAGGGGAGGACATTCCTACCAAGTGAGCATCACAAAATATTTAATAGGATATTTTTTAAGTTTATGCCCCCCCCCCCCCCCCCCCCCCCGTGAAGAATAATAAAACAAAGCAAAACAAAAAATAGAACTGCAAGATCCGCCCAGTTTGTGGAAGCTCTCAATCCCAGTAGATGGCAGCATTGTTTCACTCACTTCCCTCCTGAGGTTCAGCGAGCCAGTCGCTGGTGGTTAATTCTAGTAAGTTTCACCGGCGAACTGGCAGGGAAGGGTTGAATGTTTGATTAAACCCCTCCATTTAGTTTCTCCCCTTTGAAGACAGTAGGCAAACGCCCCTGAGAGCTCTCCTTCTGGGCCTTAGTGATGGAAAAGGAAAATGTTTCCTCCGCAGACGGGGCTGTGCTTGCTGGTCCACATTCTTGTATGGCCTGGGCTCCGGCGAAGGACTCTGCTTCCCATGCCGCCCGCCTCCGAATGCAGATTGCATTGCGATCCGGCCAAACATACGCTCGAAAACTCGCTTGGCTCCTAGGGCAAAGTTGCTTTGTGTTGGTCTTAAAGGCAGCGCCTCAGGATTTCCGCCTAAGAGTAACTGATCTTTAATCAATGCCCTGCGATGCCTGGGAGAGGCCGTGCGCGAAATCCCCCCATCGATCCCAGGGCAAAGGGACGGAAGGGGAAGTCCACGCAGCATGGACGTGTGGAGCGGAGGCTGACCCCTCATGGATTTCCCATGTGCGTCCGAAAAGCCGAGCCTGGAAATGCAGAGGCAGCTGGATATCGGGCCTGAAAAAGAGGAGCGTTTCTGCCCGGGGCTCCGGCTGACCGCTCTGTGTGTGTGTTGTCACAGCTGTGTCGTGGGCTACGTCGGGGAGCGCTGTCAGCACCGGGACCTGAAATGGTGGGAGCTGCGCCACGCGGGCCGCGGGCGGCAGCGGAGCATCACGGTGGTGGCCGTCTGCGTGGTGGTGCTGGTCCTGCTGCTGCTGCTGGGGCTGTGGGGCGCCCGCTACTACAGGTGAGGCCCTCCGTCCATCCTCACTTTCAGCCCCCCAGCCCCTCCCGGGGGGAACACCTGCCTCCCTGAGAGGGGCGTCTGCACCCCTCTGCACTTCCAACGGGGGTCACAGCGAAGGACAGTGACACGGGGTGCAGGATCCCAGCTCCGAGACGGCAGCCGTTTCCCTTTTCCTTCCTCCACTCCAGTCCACACGCCTGCGTAGTGCATGGGGCTGCTACTAGTGTTTAATGAGGCAGTTTTGTGTCCACTGTTTCCCCCCTGGTACCTGCCTTCCCCTCCGCCTGCATAGCTGTACTCTCTTTCATGGCTGTCTCCCATTGAGTTGATGTCCCACAAAGCACTCACTTTTGTTCCAGCAAATCAGTATCTCCCCCAAGTCGGAAGGAAGATGTTGGTCCTTGGATTTTGTGTTTCCGATCATGTCAAGTTAAAAGTTAAAAACGGTGAAACAATATTTGTACATTTAATTTTTAAAAATTGGCACTACATTGGGATGAAGGTGTAGGCATCACACTGCTGATGTTCCATTTTCTTAAAAAGTAGGACGTCATCCTCCATGACCCTCAACACTGAGAAACGTTTTATGTTCTGTTATAGTTTGTGCTGCACCAGGTCACTGAGTTGTAACACTTTGGGGCTGAAGGGAACTTTATTGAGTCATCGAATTCGATCGCATCATTTTATGGCCCCAAAACCTAACACCCACTTAACTAATAGGCCCCAGTTTCTGGGCACGTATGGAATATCTACCACCATCTGCCAATAAAACTCCAACCACACTCACTGGTACTACAACCCCGCGGGTGTCAACTGTCTTGTATTATGGAGAACTCAACATATTCAAGAGATATTTGTCTGAGATCCTGCTATATCCCAGTGTAGAGGTTAAGGACATGGGCTCTAGAATCACACTGCACGGGTTCAGTTCCTAGTTCATGTTTAATTAACATTGGGAGCCGGTGTGGCTCAGTTGGTTGGGCATTGTCCCATGCACCAAAGGGTTGCCAGTTCGATTCTTCATTGGGCCACGTACCTGGGTTGTGGAGGCAGCCAATTGATGTTTCACTCTTGCATCAATGTTTCTCTCTCTTTCTCTCCCTCTCCTTTCCTCTCTCTCTAAAAATCAATTTCAAAAATCTTTAAATAACACCATACATATTTATTTATTTATTTACTTATTTAGAGAGAAAGGTTATCTAACCTTTGTATTCATTAATTTCCTTTGCTATACAATGGGAACAAGAATAGTACGTGAGAGTTACTGTGGGATTGAGTTAATCTAAGTAAAGCATTTAGTGTAGGTCTGGCATTTAGGACCTATCTGTTGTTATTATGTTTTTTTTATGAACTGTAATCTTCCCCCAAAGGGTCACATGTTCCAAACCCCTTTCTATTTCAAGACACAAGATTCTCAGGCACAACTTGAATTTTTAACCCAGTGGTCCATCAGTAACCATTGTATTCCGGTGTTCAAACATGATTTCAGATGTCTGTGGGAAGAATATTGAATAAGCAGTGCTTCGTCCCATTGGACAGAATGCCAGGAGAAAAATAGATGTTTGGCAAATAATAGTGTAGACAAAATTCGGAGCAAGAAACTTAAGGTTATGTGTGCCATGATTATCAAATAATTTTTCTTATTCTATGCGCTATGGCACAGTAATATGTTTTATGTTCCACTGATGTGCTTCAGAGCTCTGGATGGAAAGCCAGGGGCAGATCGCTGTCTTTTCTTACTTAGGATTCAAAGACCAGCTCAGCTGAAAGATGACTGGAGACTTTAAGAATGTCTTTGGCCTCTGACCCCTGTGTACCTAAAATCAAAAAACTGATAAGGACTACTCCTTTCAAAAGAAAACTTATCAGAAGTCTTTTTTTCTTTTTCTTTCCTTATTGCTGAAATGCATCCAGAGTTGTGAAGTTATTTCCTGAACAAAGGTATGGTTCCTTACCGAGCAGTTCTGGCCAGTGGAACCGCTTACCCCACCACAAATTTTCAGCTATGCTCTTGACTGCATTTGTATAGTAGCTGTCTCAATTCTGAGAAGATCAAATCAGAACTGCCAGTCTAAATATTGCCATGTCACTAAAATATGCCAATAGATACAGCTCTGGCTTTGAGTTATTTATTTATTTATTTAGAGAGATTTGTTGTTCCACTTATTTATGCATTCAGTGGTTGATTCTTGTATGTGCCCTGACCGGGGATCAAACCCATAACCTTGGTGTATTGGGATGATGCTCTAACTGAACCAACCAAGATACCCAGCCAGGGCTCTAGCTTTGAGGTTTTACATTAGACACACTAAGTGCCTTTCTTTAAAGAGTCAGTTATTCCTTACTTTGTACCAGTCCTTGCCTGTCTTGTCTAGATAGTTTGATACTGTCGGCCTTGTATATCTCTCAAAAAGATGGTTTGTGAAACTAACTAATTTCTGAAATATTGGATTATTACTTCATAATCTAGATTTCCTGGAACAACAGGAAGTATTCTGTGACAAACTGTAACTCTGTCATGTTGGAATTGATTACATTAGCCACTTGCTTCATGCCTTTGCTTAATGCCTTTGCTTAAAAATAATAAGCCCACACCCTTTCCTGGATGGAAGCCTCGGTTACAGCGAATTCGCAGCTCCTGAGACGGGGCTTTCACAGCAGCGCCTACCTTCCTGCTGCCCTTGCTCAGATGCCCAGGCAGACCTATCGGACCCAGGGTGCCCTACTACACGGAATTAGGCTGCGGCAGGCCCAAGATGGTGTGCTGCTTTGGACTCCCGGGGCTGGCTGGTGGTCTGCACCACTGCATTTCCTCGCCCGCCCCCGCCCCCCAACCCCCCCCACTCCCACCTTCACTCTACGGCTGCTCCTCCGTACATCATACACCCCTCTCTCCCCCTTGGGAGGCGCTGCTTTGAGGACAGGGATCTCACCTTAGTTCTAGATCTCCCTTCCTTCCCCTCCCTCCAGTGCATGACACCATGCATTGTACAGACTCCCTTTCCCCCTAGGGCAGCGGTTCTCAACCTGTGGGTCGCGACCCCTTTGGCGGTCGAACGACCCTTTCACAGGGGTCGCCTAAGACCATCCTGCATATCAGATATTTACATTACGATTCATAACAGTAGCAACATTACAGTTATGAAGTAGCAACGAAAATAATTTTATGGTTGGGTCACAACATGAGGAACTGTATTTAAAGGGCCAGAAGGTTGAGAACCACTGCCCTAGAGCATGACATCATGCATTGTATAGACTCAGTGCTAAATTTTTTTCAGCCAAAGACATATTTATAAAACTGAATTTGGAGGTAGGAGGCCTAGTCTATTTCCTGGCTTGGCAGCTATGATCCGATGTGCTCTTGGGCCTCCACTCCCCGTGTTCTTGCCTGTAATGCCTGTGAGCAGGAGGCCGCAGTGAGCCAGTGGAAGGAGCCGAGGCGTCGTGTGACTGTGACCAGCCCCTGGGCTGTCCTAGTTAGCGGGGTGCCTTGGGTGGTCACGCTGTCTTCCGGCCCCACTGGCTTCACTTATAAAGTGGAGCTGATATAGTGTGTCACGCGACTGCTGTGATACTATTTCCATAGACTGCCCTCCTCCCCACCAAGGTGTAGATCCTTTAAGGTAGAGATGTTTTGTTGTTGTTTTGGGGGGTTGCTATATCTCCAATCCTAGGACGGTGCCTAGGATGTAGTTAGTATTCAATAAATTCATGGCTCCCTTCCCATTTCCATTTTACGCCACCCTCCCACCCCACCCCCTCCCCCATCTCACAGCACCTTGGAAAAAGTGAAACATCATCTGGAAAGTTCTGCAGAAAGTAAGGGCTTAAAAACCCCAAGTTGTCTTTCTAGTTTTCTTAGTGTTTCATCTCCCCCATGCATTTTAAGTACCTAAGTTGCAGTAGCAAACGTAGTCGTCCCTGACCATCCCTGAGCGGGCTACTGTTTTGTGTTGTGTTGAGATGGTCTCACATTTGGTTTGATTGCAGGACTCAGAAGCTGCTATCGAAAAATCCAAAAAACCCTTACGAAGACTCGAACAGAGATGTGAGCACCAGGCCTGCAGATGGAGAGGCTGGGATGTCCTCTGGCCCCCAACCTTGGGTAACGTGACCAAAGTGCATGAAGCAAGAAATTGGCTTTATACTAATCCCAGCTCAGTTTTTCTTGTTCTTCTGAGTTCAGAGAGACTGGAAGCTGATCTAGCTTCCAGCGGGTGTTAATGTGATAGCCAACACCACAATAACTGGGGGGGAGGGGGAGTTCGGGGTCCTGGTTGGGCTGGGGGGACTCTGCCCTAAAGTAAAGTAATCCAACAGGCTACAACAGTGCCATACTTTAATTGCACTAGAAACTTACGGAACCTTTCTTTCGATCATGCAGTTTTTTCCTATAACGTGGATGTTGATGTGTATATGAAAAGTCTTTCCCAATTGTAGGTGATCCTCTTCAGATGGATGTCTTAAAAACCCAAGGTTATTCTCCTAATTGTCTGCCTATTTCTTTCCTCACAAACATTTTAAATCTCTGAACTGCAGCAGCAAAATAGTTGCCAGGCTTAGCAAATAAAAAATACGAGCCACCTAGTTCAATTCATACTAATACTGAAAGTTCAAATTTAAATTCAAATTTAACCAGGTGTCTTATTTTTTATCTGGCAACCCTATGGATTCAAGTTCAAAATGCTTCCCAGATGACCCACTTCAGTAATTGATCTTAGAACACTAGAGGGCAGCTTTGAGACAGGCTAAACGTTTGAAACTTGGTATTTTTGTTCCCAGAAACCTGTCAGAGATGACTTGACTGGTTCACTGTGTGCTGTTGGTATTATCGGTGGGATAGATTGTGGAAAATGATGGAATATATGGCAGGTCCATGGGGGATTGAAACCTGTGGGCAAACAGGGAAACGTTAATTAGGAGAGCTCATGGAGAGGCAAAGGCACATTTTGGAGCCCTTCCCATATCACTTTGCCCGTTTCCCTGCCTCCACCTCATGCACATTCCCGGAGGATAGCTTTCCTGCAGTTACGCTTTTGACCGCTAAGTGGTCATCTGCCCAGCCTATACTATCGTCCGGCGTATACTGATTTTGTGGTTGAACCTGAGTATAGAAATACAATTAGAAATGTGGGTTCTAGCCTGACTGACCCTCACAGCAAATGGAGGTCTAATTTTCAGCAGATCACATACCCCTGCCGCCTCTTCAGGACACCAAGGGGTTTGGGTTCGATGAGCTCTAAGATTCCTCTGTCTCTAGAGATTCCGTAAGTGTGTGATTCTGGGTGCACTTCGCTATAGAACGTCCTCAGTTCTTCGAGGCCTTGTGACTTCTAAGTCCACAGGTTGCACTTGTCAGTCTATATGGTATTTCGTTCAGGTTTTGAGTAGCATGTTTAATTCACCTGACTTAACTCATGGAGAGGAGACATAATTAGTGTGTATCTTTTTAAGAAACCAAAAACACTTGCTGTTGCCATGAGCAGCTTGTTGTCATGAGCAGCTTGTTGGTTGGTGAATGGGGGTGCGGGGGGTGGGGAACGGGGGCTCCCAAACTCAGTCGCCATCACCAGATATCAATGAGAGTGGGACAGAGCTGAGCATGCAAACAAGGAGGAGCAGCTGCAGAAACAAATCTGGTTCTGTCAGCTGCCATCCATGTCTCAGCCCAGGATTCAGAGACCCATGCTCTGCTCACAGAGGGACATGTGGTTGGAAATTTTGCAGTGCAGAAGGCTGAGTTTTGACTGGAGCCAGAAATAATGGGCATACCCCCATAACAGTGGGTCACATATTGATTTTGCAAAATGTTGCTTCAGGGAGTCCATTCATGACGAAGAGAGGGATTAGTGTTGTGGGAAATCTATACTAATAAAAGGGTAATATGCTAATTAGACCGAATCGACTGGACATCTTCTGGATGTCTGACTTCCTTCCAGACAAAGCCACAGTGGTGGGGCCAAGGCAGAGGCAGTTAGGGGCAATTAGACCGGCAGGGGAGCAAGCAGTTAGGGGCAAGATCAGGCTGGCAGGGGAGGGCAGTTGGGGGCGATCAGGCCGGCAGGCGAGCAGTTAGGAGCCAGCGGTCCTGGATTGTGAGAGGGATGTTCGACTGCCGGTTTAGGCCCGATCCCTGTGGGGTCCCAGATTGGAGAGGGTGCAAGCCGGGCTGAGGGACACCCCCCACCCCCCGTGAACAAATTTCATGCACCAAGCCTCTAGTAAGAGAATAGGAACACGTGTTCAGGGGATCCACTCTTCCATGATCAACATTTCTCTCCCGAATCAACTCTACTCATCATTCCTTTCTATACTTTTCTCAAAACATGAGCAAGGTTTTTCCATTCCCTTTTCCTCCTTGTATTTCCGAGTTATGGGCTTCTTCTTATGTAGGGCTCATTTCTGAACCAATGGAGCTTGATTAGCCAAAACCTTGGGCAGTCCCTCCTCTGAGTCACTGATCCGTAAGGAAGGACTTTGCCAAACTGCATCCTTTATTCTGGGGCCTGAGGTCACTTCTTTTCTTTCCTTTTATCATTGATCTATTTTAACATTCAGTGTATGAGGTGTGAATGTGAGCCAGTGATCTCTGATCAGCCCCCATTGCAAGTGCCACACCAATTGTGGATAAACAAATAATAACAGAAATAATCATTTTCTTGCCCAAAAAGAAATGTTATTTTCTGTGCCTGCCTTTTAGAATTCTGGTTCCCACACTGTTCAACCATGGAAAAGCATTTGGTGGATTCCTGCAAATAGTAATTGCACTCTTAGTTATTAATACCCATGCATGACTCCAATTACTCAGAACTTGGTAGCATAGTTAAATGAATTTTATTAACTGCACACACACGTTTGAAAAGTTGGAGCACATCTTATAGGAGATATTATTTTTTCTGGGCCTATTGTCAATGCTTAGAACACTTATGGATTCTTGAGTTGATTAAAGTAAAGCATGACCCAAAACTTGGGATTCTGGAATTAGGATAGATCGTTCAGTAAAGATATTGATAAGGCCTGGTTACTTTAATAGAGAGTAACATCAAGTTTCAAATTGAACTAAACTTCTCATTAATTAGCCAGAGAAATAAATTTGACAGGACCTTTCCTTCAGCTTTCAACTTCCATAGTATGAACATGAGAAGCTGTAGCCTCTGATTTCATGTATGTGAGATAATTTATGAATTATAACGATGTTCTCTCTCTCCCTCCCTTTTATTCTCTGCAGTTTGTGGTTCTAAAGGAACACCAGAATCTCGGGGATGGGAATCAACCTGTGGTCCCCCAGGACGGCCAGGCAGCAGATGTTGGCCAGTTTACCTCCCTGGAGTCTGGTGAATGGTTATCTTTACCTTCCTCCTGAATGTTTTTCTGGATGTGAAAAGTGTCCTTTAAGCCCAGAAACAAGAGTTAAATTGGATAAGCTATGTGAGCCGCTGGCTGTATTGGAATGCCACTAAGCTTCAGAGAAAGATATTTGGACTGGATTCCTGTCTTAGATGTGAGGTTACCATGGTCTCAAAACTCTGGTCACATACAGTCTGCTAGGTCACTTTGGGCAAGCGCACGATGAGTTGACTCATTTTGAGTTAGGTTGGGTTTTGAGGTCATTCTTGGGGTTTGGGTGTATATTGGTAGTTGTCGGCATAGTTCCAGTGACATTGTCAATGGATCTAAGAAAATGCGTTCCATGTTCTAGAAGGAAAGGTTCCTGTACAGTTAGGTTGATGCGGGGGTTCTCCCAGGGAACGGGGAGTATTCAAGTCTTATGAGGGCTAGCCTTCAGCTGCAAGCCTGCACATCTAGGAAGTCCATCCAAGCCACTGGGAGATGGGCCACAAAATCAATCCAGGTCCTCAGGCTGCTCTGGAACTCCACCCGCCTCAGGTAGAAATGGAGTTAGATACGCGTTGACATAATGCCTTTGACAAGAGTTTTGTTATGATCAACTTCTGGGGTTTCAGTCTCAGATATCAAAGTTCTGTTTCATAACTCAGAGAACAAGGCTGAATATACTTTGTATCACAAGCTTTGAGAAAGGTTCAGAGAACCTTGGAGCCAACAAAAACAGTTCCTCTGCTAGCGTTTCAGCTGCACTTACATTTTCTGATATTTGCCCTTCACAAATATGCTTATTACCATACTCTCCTCCTCAGATTTCCTTGTAGAGAGAACATAGACTTTTTATTTTTTAAAACTTACCTCTCATACATATGTTGCCATGGAACCCAATTCAGTTGAACTTTACTTCATAATATCCAGAGGAACACCCTGGATATTAAGGTACACTCAGGAATTGACAATTAAAATGATGGTAAATATTATCGTGCTATATGTACTGTTCCCAGTGTTGTTGCCTGGATAATGAAAACATTCATCATTTTCAAAAGTTGCTTTGATGTTGTTGCTATTCGTAGCATTATTATGGAATATCTTATAGTTACATTCTACTTTTTCTTGAAGAGCTAAAAATACATAATTCTTTGTTATAAAGGTAATCCACTCTAGAGGCACATATATTATACTTTTGTAAGTTAACCAATAGCACAATGATTTGACCATAATATGGTTAACCTCAGGAAAGAGCTAAGGACTCGGCTGAGTACTCAGGAATAGATTAGAATATTTCTCTTTTGGGTCACTCTATTGCAAACATCTTGAGCCATTCTGCATGCCACTCACACAACTGTCTCCTAATATCATGTCCAGCTGTCTCATAAATCAAGATTGGGACTTTCCTAATCCCTCCTCTGCTCCTGGAAAACCTATTAAAATCACAGGCTGTGCCAGTGGCGCACCCATAGAACCATATTCATTGACCTCAGCCAACATCAGCGGTGCAGGCCCAGTGGGAAGCACCACGAGAGGGTCAGAGCACCATGCGAGGGGATAGGAATGCAAGTGCGTTCACAGCCTGAGCTCTGGCCTCAAGTCACTTATGGTCCAGACGGGGAGAGAGGAAATACACAGGGAAAGTGAAAGAGCAATCTCAGGTAGCATAGTCCTTTGAATCATCTCAACCAACCAAAAATATTTTAAATTTTTAAAGCATTGGGTCTTGAATGGTTCAGGAATGGGCTCATTTTTTGCCACAGTTTAGGTCTAGTCTCCAACCAGTCTATTAAGATATCTCTTGCTGGAGATTGTGCATGATGTGAATTCTAAAATTTCTTTCTTTTTTTATTGTATAGGGTCAGTGCAACCAGCACTGTGGAGGAAGGAGCCCCAGATGTGTGTGGGCACAGCGTATGGCGGCTGCGTTCCACCACCCAGTGATAATGGCTCTGGCCCCCAGAGGATGGAGGGTAGCTTTCCTCTCCCCTCCTCTGGGGCACAGCCCAAGGCTGTGGGGGTGGAGAAGCCCCATTCTCTCTGGTCGGCTAACCCATCCTGGCAACCAAGGGCCGCGGATCCACCACATCAAGTGGAGCTGACTCAGTGAAAACTGGAAGTTGAAGAAGAACACACTGTATGTGTTGACAGTAATACTTTGTTTCCAAAAGAAGAGGGAAAGAAAATACACATCTGACTCCTCAATCTCTACAACTAATCACCTGCTCAGCACCCTGGAAGCAAATATGAATTGTGTTTTTGCTTCTTCCTTCAAGTAGTCCCGCTCCGGATTTTCACATCAGAGTAACTGGGAGAACCACTAGATAACTCATTAGAAACCAAATGGGGACAGTGTTGCTTTATAAATTGTGTGGTCTTCAATAATCAATACAGATAGATTCCTTTTCCCCTGCAGCCCCAGAAGAAATCTGGGGTTGAAGCAGGCAATCACACAGGTTTGGCCAGTTGTAAAGTAATTGGACAGAACATTTAGCGCAATCTCATGAAATGGTTAGAACATTAAAATTACTGTTGTGATACATTGCAGGCATTTAATTTATCACTATTTAACTTACCCGTGCTGGTAATTTTGAGAACGAATTATGATAAATTAATGAAAGATGTACTCATTTAGAATCTGATTTCCTCAGAATTAGAGGACTTATTTTTCTATCTTAAAATCTTTAAATGAAAATGTTACCCAACAGACCTCGGTGTTTCCTAGGCATTGTTTTTTCTAGTGAAAATGATAAATTGCTCTTTATTTGTTTGCACATAATTTTACTTATTTTCAAATGTGAGATTGTAAGCAAATTGCCAGATTTATTTTCATTATGAACAGCAATTGATTTCTTCTAATTATTTAAATAAAATCACTGTAAAACATAAACACTATCTTGTGTACCTGGTTAAATAATAAGTTACAGTCTGTGGGCATGTTAGAGTTCAATCAAAGTGATCCGCTAAGCTTGCTATTGTTACTCCTTTAGAAAAATTAAAATTTCTTTAACTTTATAAAGTAAGTTTTCACAAGGTGTTCTAAATAAGTACCATTCTTGCAGTCCAGGCATCGTTAGTACAATTGACACAGCCTAACACAGGAACTGGATGTTGTTCAGGGCTTTGGATTGTGTAGTTCCTACATTAACTAGTCTTTGTTCTTCTTTGTTTCTTTGTTTCTTTTTTTTTCAATTCTTTGGACTTTGGTTATACAAGAAGTCAGCATAAAAATGAATTTATGTACATCTTTTCAAGTGGATAGCCCTTAGAAATTTTGCTACAGATCGGTGGTGGGGAGGATAACTTATGTTAGCTACATATTCAGTATGACCCTTTTCCCACTTAATTTAGATTTTTCTCTATTTGGTTTTGCTTTAATTGGTAGTTTGGCTAAGAAAACCTGTCTTATTTCTGAGTGAACTGACCTCAGAAGAACAATAGTCATAATTTCCCCAGTTATGGGAAAATTATATTCCTAAGTGTGAATATTTTTTTCTTTCAAAAATGAGCATTTTTGGAGCTTTAAGGGTTTAGATTTTAAGGGTTTAATTTTTTTTTAAATTTTAGCACCTCATTCTTTTAGGATTTCAAAGATAACTAAAGAGATGATATATGACTACAATCGCTCATAACATAGTGTTATATTTGAACCAGAAAATCCCTGTTTCTTTTGAGCTTTTCAATGAATGTGATACTTCATGAACTGGGATCCTGGCAAATCCTTGACCAGGTTCGAACCCCAGCTCCATCCCGGATCAGAGTAAACAAACGGCTTTCTATTCTTTAGTCAACAAATCACCATGGAGTCGTAGCTTCCTTTTAGTGTTTAAAGAAATACCCTCCTTTTAACATTTAGTTTTAGAAAGAACATTTTCAGTTAAGATATTTGATTTGCATTTTTTCAGACTGAATAGCCTTAGATCCTGTCATTCATAATCTCATTGTGCATAATTATTCCTGATAGTGATTCTATTTGACTAAATGTCACCCACCACATTTACAATGAGCATTTTGCCCACCTTTCTACCACCTAATGAAGGCTTAGTACACCGCATTCATTTGATACCCTATGGTTTCAGTTCCTCCTATTAGCCTTGATTTCCACTGAAATCCTTTTCCTATGAATAAAGGATTATTGTGTGATAATTGAAAATATGTTAAAAGCACTAAATAATTTCTTCAAAAAACACCCCGAACTCAAATCAAACAAAGAAAGTGGGAGAAAGGGACAATATCTGGTCAATTTAAGTATGTGTGACAGTTAAGATTGCATTTTTGTTTTGTTTTACTTTTTCTTTCTTTATTGAAATCCTCAGGTGAGAAAGGCTTCTTTGCATTGTTTTCATCCTGTGCTCCTTAGCTCCAGGCTCGCCCGAAGCAGAGCACTTTTCTGTTTAGAAGTTGGCAAGGGTTTCTGCTGCTAGTAGTCATAGGCTAGGAACAACACAGCTCAGTAGGAAAATCTGATAATGATTAATATAAGATTAAATATGCATCGCATGTCTGAAACAGACTTGAGAAAGTACAGAAATTTCTAAATAGGAAAATTTCCTAGTTGGTGGTCATCTCCCCCTCACCCCCACTGAATACTTGACCCTTCTGACGTGGTCCAATCTCATCTCTGGTAGACCAGAAGCGAAGTTCAGATGTGTCCTACTCAGCAAGGAAGCCTTCAGCAAGCTTTCTAAACTAAGAACTGTAAATCCCAGGTTAATACCTAAATTATTTGGAATATATATATATATATATATATCACTCACCTGCCAAAATAATGGAACTATAGTAAAATTGTTATTATTCTAAATCTTTAGGAAATCATTTTGGACAGTGAGTCAAGTGGTTGCACCGTGGTTTCTTTAGCTCTAAAATGAAGCATCATTTTAGAGCTAAAGTGGTTGCACCGTGGCTCAGTTGGTTGGAGCATTGTCCCTGTACACGGAAAGTTTGCAGGTTTGATTCCTGGTCAGGGCACATATCTGGGTTGTGGTTTGATTCCCGGTCAGAGTATGTACTGGAGGCAACTGATCAATGTCTCTCTCTCTCTCTCTCTCTCTCTCTTTCTCTCTCTGTTTTTCTTTCTCTCTCGTCCTCCCTCTCTAAAATCAATCCTATATAATAAAAGCCTAATATGCTAAGTGTCCAGTCATCTGGTCATCCATTCAACCAATCAAATCATAATATGCTAATGGTATGCTAATGCCGCTCAACCGCTCGCTATGATGTGCACTGGCCACCAGGGGCAGATTGCTCTAACTGGTAGGTTAGCTTGCTGATGGGGTCCAGCCGATCAGGACTGAGTGGGATGGGCTGGACACGCACTGGAGCTCTCCCACGGTCCCTTCCCAGCTGGCCAACCTCCCGCATCCCTCTCCAGCCCTGATCGTGTACCAGTGGTGTCCCTCGGCTTGGCCTGAGCCCTCTCGCAATCTGGGACCCCTTGGGGGATGTTGGAGAGCTGGTTTCAGCCCAATCCCACAGGCCAGGCCGAGAAACCCCACTGGTGCACAAATTTGTGCACGGGGCCTCTAGTATATATATAATGAGGTATCCTTTGTGTGAAGCAAGCACCAATACAAAACTAAGGTGTTATTTCTGTCACTGAGGTATGAGACACTCAAGGCCAACTTCTTTAAATTCCAAATATTATTTTATCAATTTAGGACTGCCCTCTTTCTCTACCATTGCATAAAACATGTTGAGCATCCTATATAATAAAGAGCTAATATGCAAATGATCATCACGTCCTCATGCCATCACGCCCTAACGGCTCAGACACTCAACACTGGGAAGAGAGGAATGGGGACCAGACAGGCTGCGGCCCGGGAAAGGAACAAGCTGCCCACCCCATGGTTCCAGGCACCAACAGCTGCGTCTGTGGCCTGGGAGAGGGACAATCCACCCACCCCGTGGTCCAGGGCGCCTGCAGCTGTGGCTGCGACCCCAGGCAAAACCACCCACCCACGGTCCCCTGAGGCTGCGGCCAGCCCAGGTGAAGCTGGCCTGGGCCCTAGGTGCCTGCAGCCGGCCAGAGGGAGGGAAGCCCGGGTCCCAGGTGTGGGACAAGGCAGAGGTGGTTAGGGGTGATGAGGTCAGCAGGGGAGCAGTAGGGGTGATCAGGCAGACAGGCAGGCAGAGGTGGTTAGGGGCGATCAGACAGGAAGGCAGGCAGGCAAGTGGTTAGGAGCCAGTGGTCCCAGATTGCGAGAGGCAGTCAGACATCCCCCAAGGGGTCCCAGATTGAAGAGGGTGCAGGCTGAGGGACCTCCCCCGCCCCCCATGCATGAATTTTGTGCACTGGGCCTCTAGTAATTACATATTTTCTTGATAACATAAGAACTTCAATACACATCAACCATAACAGCATGCTATCATTTTGTGATGATCAGAACTCCTTCAATGCATATTAAAGGTCTTTACACCTTGAATCTGAACATTTTAACCTATTATTTTCATTACTTTTCTGGTGGACAATCAAGTTGTCAGCTCTCATCCCTCTGTCAATTGTCTTTCATAGAAGCTCATCTTTGCCTTCCTTGTTGCTTCTGTTTTGTAAACTTAGTGTTTAGTTAAGCAAAATGAAAGTAAATGTATATTGAATGAGAGCTTAAAAGCATTTCCTGAATAAACTACATAGGTTTTAGGCCTTAAACTTTTGGCATGTAGCATCTTTATTTATTTTTCCTTATTGCTCTTTGCTGTATTCTGGTGGGATTCTAGCATAAGGTAGTGGTTATAAGAAGATGGTCTTTGTAGTCAACAGAAATAGATTTGAATCCCATTGCATCACTTACTAGTTTTGTAACTTTGTTCAGACTAATCAATCTCTCTAAGTGTCAGTTTCCTCACCTGTAAAATGGGTAGAATAACAACTAATGTTGTCAAAGGATAGTTGTGATTTTTCAATGAAATGATGCACACAGAGTACTTAGCATAATGCTTCTCATAAAATCAAATGGTATTATTTCACTCCATCTAGTGATTACTGTTTTACTAGTATTAGCTTACACTATGATGAGTGTTTTTTACTGCTTCTAATCCAGGCAAGCGGCACATGAAGATGGGCAAAAAGCAGAGCTGCAAAGAGCAGAGCCCCAAACCCCTGGATCAGAATTTTAAAAGACAACACTATGTGTAAATATAAAGAAAGATTAAATATTTAATTTGATTTTTACATTAAAATGACAATCATAGATATATGCTTGGGACATGTGGATATGAAAATAAATGAGAACATTAATTAATGACTATGTTAGTATTAGACAACACTGTGCAGTTTGTCCATGTCTACCTGGGACTAAAAAAAAGGTATTTTTTGTTTTTATCTATTTTTAATAAGTCAGGGTGCTTATTATAAGCAAAGAGGTCCTTGAGAAGCCATCATAAAGCTTCTACTGAGAATCTCAGTTCATTTACATAATTCAAATAGTAATTAAACATCCCCTAAGTTACCACAATAACCCTTTTGTCTATATATTCTAGTGAGATAGTTCTGTAACATTTGTCTAGTGAGATAGTTCTAGTGAGATAGTTCTGTAACTGCTAAGCCAAATAGAAATACAGTGTGGAAATTTGAACATTATTTTTAAATACTTATTAATTTGTTAGAGCTGGAGACAATAGCACAAGAGACAGGTAGTGGCTTCTAATAATAGGTAAGAAAACATATGATTAGAGTCCTAGAACCACTTGATTTCTGTCAACAGCAAGTTCCCAAAATTTTTATCATCGGCTTTCAATAGTACTTCCACTGTTGCCTCAATGGTGAGGAAACCACCTAAAGAACTATGGTAATGACTGGGCTGCACTGGAGCTTTTAAACCTTTATACCCAAATCTCATTTAAGCCTTCTTAGTTCTAAAGGTGTGGGTATATATGATAGCTTATATTGAGGTCAAAAAGTCTTTGTATCTGTAGAATTTAAATATTTTTCTTTAGAGTTCTAGCTTACATTTGAATTGTGCCCTATTGTTTATAAAGGATTTTTGTATTCATTATCTCATTTGACCTCATTAATTCTAACATACAAACCATGAAGTGAGTGGGATAGATAGTCTTCCCATTTTACTTACTCTGAAAGATTATACCCAAAGCTGAAGGAGAGTGAAGGTAAATAATAAAATTCATTACTAGAGATAAAAAAATTACTTCATAATGATAAAAATGTTCACTTTGATAGAAATATATTAAAATTCTAAAATTATATAAACGTAATACCTAGCCCAAAATAGATAAAGCAAAAAATTGACAACTTACAAGAAGTATTAAAGAAAACACTATCATGCAGGAGATTATACCATACTCCTCTTGCTAACTAGTAAACTTAGGAGATAAAAAATTAGGATATAGAAGACTTTAAAGTGGAATTATTAGAATTGAGTATATGTATATAGTACACATAGAAATTCATGAAAATTGATGTGCTATTCTATCACGTAGCTTCAGTAAGTTTCACAAGACCACATTAATCTGGTAATAGCCATTTTCTCTGACCATAATTAAATTGAGTTAGAGTTAAATAATAAAGCAATAATTAGAATTCTTGGAAATTATAAAACACTTCTAAATGGGTCAAAGAAGAAGTCCTAATAGAAATTAGAAAATACATAGAACTGAACAGTTGTGAAAATTCTATATGTCACAACTAATGGCATATAACTAAAATGGCATTGAAAGGGAATTTTGTAGCTTTATATCCTTATATTATAAAGGGAAAAAAAGATTGAAACTTAATGAGTTAAGAAGCACTCAACTGAAGTTAAAAAAGAAAAGCAGATGAAACCAAAGGAAGTATAAGCATAGACATCATAAAAATAAGAACAGAATTAATGAAATAGAAAAAAAAATATGAAGATCAAAAAAGCCAAAAGTTAATTGTTTGAAAAAGTTTAATAAATATTTGACAAGATTAATCAGGAAAATACGAATGAACAACTATATAATGTTATGCATGAAAAGGGCATGAAATTACAGGTGTGGTAGCAATTTAAAAAAATAAGAGATTAGTATGAATAACTTTTTGAAAGTATAAGGGACAATTGCCTTAAAAAAAAAAGCTTACCAACACTGTCAGAGAAAGAAATAAAAAAACTCAAATAGTCCTAAACCCATTAAAGAAATTTTTAAAAATTTTAAACTTAAATTTTTCCACAAGGAAAATACCAAGCTCAACGTGTTTGATAGCTTTGTGCTGTGTCAACTTGGTAAACTGGAACTTTCCCCCAGAATTTAATCCCTGCGTGTATTTGTGATACAGTTGGTCATCGTGGTTAGATAGAGTGAAACACAGATGCACGGGTGCCAGTAGGTCCTCACTCTTTCCCACAGTGATTGCTGTAAGGTTGCAGATTCTTCTTCCCTCTTACTTGATGCCCATTTCTACATACATATTAAAATGACCAAAATCTGGAACACTGATAACACCAAATACTGGTAAGTATGTGGAGCAAGAGGAAATCTCATTTATTGCTGTTGGCAATGCAAAATGGTACAACAACTTTGGAAGAGTTTGGTGGTTTCTTACAAGACGAAACATACTTTCATCATATCATCCAGCAATCAACTTCTTGGTATTTACCCTAAGGAGTTGAAAAGTTATGTCCACACAAAAACAGGCACATAGATAGTTATAGAAGTTTCATTCATAATTTCCAGTTGGAAGCAAACAAGATGTCCTTTAGTAGATGAATGAATAAGTAAATGGTGGTATCAACAATGCAATATTATTTAGAGCTAAAAAGAAATGAACTATCAAGGCATGAAAAGACATGTAAGAATCTTAAGCACACATTCCCTAGTGAAAGGAGCCAATCTGAAAGGTCTACATACTATATGATTCTAATTATATGACATTTTAGAAAAGACAAAACTATGGAAACAATAAAAAGAATAGTAGTTGGTAGGGGTCAAGGTGGAGGAGTGAATAGGTGGAGAACAGAGGAATTTTATGACTGAAAATAATCTGTATGATACTATAATGATGGGTACATGTCATACATTTGTCAAACTCATAGAAGGGCAACACTAAGAGTGAATCCTAAGGTCAACTATGGGCTTTGGGTGAATATGATGTGTCAATGTAGGTTCACTAATTGTAACAAATACACCACTCTGGTGGGTAAAACTGTCTATGCATGTGTGAAGACAAGAGATATATAAGAAATTTCTCTTCCTTTTTCTCTATTTTGCTGTGAATCTAAAATTTCTCTAAAAATGAAGTCTTTTTTTTTTTTTTAAGAAAACACTTCCTATCTCATTTTATGGGGTTATTATAGCTGCTATTTTTAGAGTAGACAAGAATAGTGCAAGAAAGAAAGATTACAGACCAAACTCAATTATGCAAAAAGTCTGAACAAATTGAATTCAGTAATATATTTTTTAAAAACAACAGATGATAACCAGAGGCAATTATATAATACATGCAAAATTAATTAATTACAGCCATGGGGCAGGGATGGGGATGGGAAAGGTATTTAAAACCAATAACTATAACTCAACACAGTAACAAATTGAAAGAGAAAAAAAAATTTCCATAGATGCAGAAAAAGTTTTCAATAAAATTCAACATCTATTCATGACAGAATCTTAGCAAAATAAGAAGAAAAGGAAAATTCCTTCACTTGATGAAGAAAAATCTACCAAAAAATTTATAATAAACATTATATTTAATGGTGAAATGTTAAGATCAAGATCAAAACAAGGATACCCTACCATCATCACTTCCATTAAACATTGCACTAGATGTTGTAGACAGTAATCTGACAGCCCAGTAATACTCCCAAAACAATAAGACAAAAATTTTAAAAATATGTAAAGATTAGAAACAAGAAAATTAAACTCTCATTATTTCTAGATGATAGAGTTGTTTATAGAAAACACAAAAGAATCTACCCAAGAGGTAACACAAAATCACTATATCTCAGTACCACTAACTAGAAAATGTAGTTAAAATATGTATCAATTATAACAGTATTATAAATGTGAAGTAACCATGAGTAAATCTAACAAGGCCCAGGCCTATTATAGAAAAAGTTAAAAACTTAGAAGACATGAAAGATGGCCTAAAAGAAGATACACCATGTTCATGGATAAGAAGTCTTAATATTAAAAAGTTGTCAAATCTCTTCCAAGATATATTTAGATTCAATAAAATTCTCATTTTTTAAATAAAAAAACAACTTGACAAGCTAAGTCTAAAATTTAATTAGAAAACAATAAAATAAAAACAACAATCCAGTTGAAGGCATCAAACTGCTACCAGGGGAATAAGAATTTGAAGGGTTAAAATCCTGGAGAGGATTAATCTGAAAAACTGTTAAATATGGTTTAATCTGTAAAACAGAAAAGAAGGAAAATTTTGCATACTAATAACTTCATCACATAAAGTTTTTAAGCAGGTAAAGTTAAGCAATATGTTCTTTGTAGATGCACACTTAACTGATAAAAGTATAAAGGGAATTGTTGACAAAAGTTGTGGAAGGCAGTTGCCTTTGACAGCAGGAGAGAGGCTGCCTCAGGTGATTGCTACCCAGCACTTCTGAGATCTGGTAATGTTCTATCTCTAAGCCTGCGGCGGGCACATGGGTATTATCATTATTATTTCTCTGTGATCTGCCCGCACGTCATACAGAAAAGTTTTTTTTTTTTTAGTATATTTCACAGTTTTAAAAAAAAATCCAAAAGAACACAACAGAAATTATTGCCAAATTCTACTGAGCACTTCATGGATTCCAAAGCAGAATTTTTTACATTCCTTGCATCGACTGGGGCTGGGTTTGCTGAACTCTGGATCCCTGAAGTCATGGAGCATGCATGCTGGATTAGCGTGTTTCTGAGCTGGGAATTTCCCTCCACAGTTGGAAGAGTCTGGAGACAGGCAGAAAATGCTGTTTACTACACACTTTGAGTGTTTTTGACAAAAAGAGGGATGAGATAATGGAGGTTATAAGAAAAGAGGCTGTGTAAGACCTAGGAGGCAATATATATAGAAAAATTTAAAATTGGCCTTTGGAATCTCATAAGAAATGATTTGGTTTGGGGACGGTAAGAAATGATGTTCATTATTACGGTGAGAAGGGGCACTCTAATTCCGGTGCCTGGATTTGCTTCGATCCTCTCTTCTATGAACAAATCTGACCTGTAGCAACCCCTTGTTTAGGTTTCCCCCCTGAACCTAAATAATTTTAATGCTGCTGTTCAGCTCCTCGTGCAACCTTCTGTGTTTGGGAATTTATTCAGCAGATCATACCTCACTGCCTGTTTGTCCTGAGTGGAAATTCTAGCGGGACTGTATGTTCTTTCTGCAATCATGAGCTAATGGATGGGGATAACGTTTTAAGCAATTACAATAGAGAGGAAATCAAGATCAAAAATGAAAGAAAGCTTCAAGGTGTTCTGCTTCTAACAGTGTTTTAATTCTCTGCCATGTGAGAACTCTTGCAACAGCTTTGTTCCTTCCTCACTCCAAATTCACAGCTTCTTTCAACTTTGTCTCAAACTCCAAACAACTGTCCCATCACAACTGTTCCCATCCTCTTATTCTAAGCTGTCCTAAAGCTCAGCAGAGTTCTCAGAGAATAACAAATGGAAAAACTGGACGTCAGTGACCACTCAAATCCCCACAGCAGTCACTCCATGTGCTCATGATCAGAAGAGAGGAAAGGGGTGGGAATGGCTGGAGGGGGGTGGGAGTGTCAGTTGGGGAAAAAGAAGACATATGTAAAACTTTAGACAATAAATAAATAAATAAATAAATAAATAAATAAATAAATAAAACATGGGGGAGAAGAAGAAGCCTGCACTGGACGCTCTTAGAGACACACATGTCCCAAAGTTCATCTACTTCCATGCCCAGGTAGAATTTCCTCTTCCAAGTCTCAGAAGAAGGTCCTTTGCTTTCCACTTTGGACCTCACACTTGCAGTCACAGGGAGCTTGGAAATTCACAAGACAGCTTTTACAGGAAACGTCCCAAATTGTGTTAGATTTGACAGAGACTGCATCCCCCAGGAAGCTCATATGAAAACCATCAGGGGTCAGTAGCAGACTCCCACTGGAGCTGCCTGCCCTAAAGAAGCGTTCAATCCAATGTTGCCACAGGTCATGGGGCACCATCCCAAGTAGTGAAGCCTCTCTGGGTGCTAGGGTTGGGTAGGAGCATAAGGAGTTGGGATCCCTTCCTCGGTCCCTGGCCCCGGGGCTCTTGTCTTTGCTGAAAGTCTGCTAGGCTCTCCCTCTGTTCCGGACAGCGTGGCCTTGTCAAGCCTTTGTGTGTCCTTGCAATTGGCTTGCCTGCCCTCCAGAGGGACGCGAAACCCACCCAGCCCAACTTTTACACAACTTTCCCTTCCAAGTGCTCCCCTTCCCATCATCTAGCTCAGTGTCTCAAGAAGTTTAATGCCCACAAAATCACCAAGAGACCTTGTCAAAATGCAAATAATGGTTCAGCCCAGGGTACGGGGTGTACATTTTTTAATAAGTTCCTAGCTGACCTGGATGCTGCTGGTCCACAGATCATACTTTGAGTAGCAAATGAATCAGGATTCAGTTTCCAAATTCCTAGGAGAAGGAATTTGATTATTTTGGTCCAGTTTGTTGATTTGCTCACCCTGGGTCCCACTATTCCAATTAGCTTTCGGCAGGAGAAGGATGGACGCAATACTAATGTGGCCATCTTGGTTGGCTCACTCCGTAGGAGCTATGGGTAGATTGGTTAGTTCAAAACCCTACAAGACATCTACAGCAGGAGTCCACTAAACCCTCAGATCATTTTTATATGAATGGCTCACTAAAGCAAGTTTCTCATATCTTGCATGTGTGCAGCTTTTCTGATGGGAAAGACAGTCATTTTTTCAACATAATTGGCATGATTCTCATTTCCTTGAAGTCCTATCCACACAGTTAAGTTAAATTTGTTTCTGATGTTTGTCTGAGGTTTATGTCTGTCAAATTAAAATATTCCAGAAAAGAAAAAATGTGAATTATCCTCTGAAAATGGGTTTTCATATTTAAAATTCTATTCTTCTGTCATACCGGTGAGATTTTGGAAGAAAGGAAAGACTTGCTTCCAGTCAGCCATCCTAAAGAAGGAGCCCTTATGTTGCATCCTTTATCTTTGTGCCAGCCCTGCACTCCGTGTGAATTTGAAATTATAGTCCTCAAATGTCCCTTGTCAATAGCTTCTTCAGGTGGGCCTGTGTGGCCCTTCCAGGGGTCTGTGACTGTGATTCCCAAGCTAGAGGGAAACATTGTAGCTCAGAACTAAAATCTACACCCTACCCTCCACCCATCATGCAGGACGCTGAATTCCCTCTACAGTAGTGCCCCTCTTATCCACAATTTCCTTTCCTTGATTTTGGTTACCCACTGTCAACCACGGTCTGAAAATATTAAATGGTAAATTCTAGAAATAAAAAATTTGTAGGTTTTAAATTACACACCATTCTGAATAGCAAGATGAAACCTTTTACTGTCTCTCTCTGTCCCATGTGGGACATGAATGAACCCCTTTTCCAGCACCTCCAGGCTGTAGTCAGTAGCAATCTCAGTTATCAGATCGACTGACCTGGTATCACAGGGCTTGTGTTCAAGTAACCCTTGTTTTACTTATAATGTCCCCAAAGCGCAAGAGTAGTGAGCCTGGCAATTTGAATATGCCAAAGAGAAGCTATAAAGTGCTTCCTTTAAGTGAAAGGGTGAGTACAATACAATAATATATATTGAGAGAAAGAGTGAGAGACCATATCACATAATTTTAATACAGTACTAGAGGCCCAGTGCATGAAACTCATGCACTTGGGGGGTCCCTCAACCCAGCTTGCCCTCTTGCAGTCCAGGAGCCCTCAGGGGATGTTTGACTGACGGCTTAGGCCCGTTGAGGCTTAGGCCTAAGCCATCAGTTGGACATCCTTTGTGCTGCTGTGGAAGCGGGAGAGGCTCCTGTCACCATTGCTGTGCTCGCAAGCCATGAGCCCGGCTTCTGGCTGAGCGGCGCTCCCACTGTGGGAGCACACTGACCACCAGAGGACAGTTTCTGTAGCGTCTGCCCCCTGGTGGTCAGAGCGCATCTGACAAGTCTGACCACCAGAGGACAGTTCCTGTGTTGAGCGTCTGCTCCCTGGTGGTCAGAGCGCTTCTAGTGACCGGTTGTTCCACCATTTGGTTGAGTAGCATACTAGGGTTTTATTATACAGGGTATTATTGTAGTTGTTTTATTTTATTAGTAGTTATCACTGTTAATCTATCACTAAGCCTAATTTATTAATTAAAATTCATTATAGATGTGTATGTATAGAAAAAAACAGTATATATACAGTATATATATATGGTTCAGTCCTATATGAGGTTTCAGGCATCCACTGGGGGCCTTGAAACGTATCCCCTATGGATAAGGGGGACTACTGTACAAATAAGGATCCTGGGAGTGAGGTCAGCATTTTACTTTTACTCCTTAATCTAGATGCATACTCCTTGGTAGTGATAATATGGTGCTTTCCCATTCCAATTGGCCCCCATGCTTTTTTAGCTGTAAGATTGTAGGTAATTTCTAGAGATTGAAATAATATTTGAAGGGGTGTGCAGTGGAGAGTGGATGACAGGAATGGATGAGACAGGGTGAAGAAAAAGTCCTCTGACATGGTACTGGGAAGGGTAAAGAAATTATTCTAGCATGGGGAGCTTAAGAAGGAATCCTATAGCAGTTCATTTCTGCCCTGAATTATCAGAGTTGGTCCAACTGTTCATTCACTTTTTAAAAACGAGTCCTAGAGAAATCATATTGTCCATTTGGGGTTTGCAAGAGGTCTTCCATAATTCAGAGAACCGGCACATTCATTTAATCAGAAAGTTGCCTTATTTTCCATTCATTCATTTTGTCAATTAAGAGGCATAGCCACAATGGATAGATTCATTTTGGATGCAAAGAAAATCAAAGTACTCTCAGAGATTTGTTGGGCCAAGGAGACAGTCACCTGGGATCACTTTAGAGATCAATTTTCAAAACCCCATGAAAAGTAAATGGGAGTAGCCTGTGTGAGTCTGGTTAGCACCTGTACCACTGCATTATGCATGATCCTCGCCATGTTCACGGTGTGTCTGTTCATCATACTGTCTCAACAAAAGCTTTCCGTTTTCACCAAATGGTAGATGCTACCCAAATCCGTTGTCTCCTCACTCTGGTTTTCTTGGCAGGGAGAGGCCTCTCTTGTCCTCTTTTTTTTTTTTTTTTTCCGGCTATCTGTAATTTATGTTTGGTATAGCCACGGAGGTTTGGCCTCTTCCCTTAGGGGGCAGTTTGAAGGTCTACAGACATTTTCCTAGTCTTCATATTAGCTCCATAATTCTTCTTTCCGCATCACTATCATTTTAAAAATTTAAATAAACTTTTTACCAGTAGTCTTTCTAAAAATAGACCTCATCTATGTACTTAATAAATCTGGATTTCATGTAGATATTATAAGAACAAAAGCATAGATTTGATTCCTGTCCTTACACACATATACACAGATAAATAGCAAACAATAGCCTGGCTGGATTCCGGTCGGGCACATGCCCAGGTTGCGGGCTCGATCCCCAGTGTGGGGTGTGAAGAAGGCAGCCGATCAATGATTCTCTCTCACCATTGATGTTTCTATCTCTCTCTCCCTCTCCTGTCTTCTCTGAAATCAATAAAAAAATAAATAAAGCAAACAGCATTGTGGGTGCTTTCCCTAACAGCAAATTAATTTGTTCATTTTATTGCTAGAGTATATAAGATGAATGATTGCAATTTGAATTACAGTTCCAACAAACTGATTCATTATGATTGCCGAATTAGAATGATTTTTGTGTTTTATTGGCATTTCATTTTTGGATACCATAGCAAGTAGAAAGTCCATGTGCCATTTTTTTCTTTTCGTCTATGGACTCAATCCATGCTAATAGCTATTGAAACTCTTTCAGGCAGCTGAATGTTTGTCTTTAGAAATTTTCCCCTTGATCAAGATCATAATTGCCATAGCTAAAATAATTCATTTTGTTTATTCTGACTATGCTCCAAACCTCTTGTACTAATTTGTTTTATATTGCTTTCTCTGCTGTTCTAGCACTCCCAATTTCTCCTGATTAAGGACTATTGTTTAAGCCTTGCGAATGATTGTCATTCATTTGTAAGAAAAAAATTTTAGTCCAAATCACTATTGATGTGGGTTGTCATGGGTCCAAATATTGGATAACTGCGTACAACTGATCCTTTCCTGCTGAACTTGGGCAGTGCCTCAGGCAATGGAGTTCGTGGTGGCACTTAGGAAACTTACCAAGCTCCAGGATTGTCAGATTTAATTTTTTGCCATCGTGCCCTTAAGTTAGAGACATATTAGTGCAGTGACCACGACTTCCAGAAGTCCAATCCCCTCTTTTCCTAAAGAATGACTTTCCTGAAGGAGGATAGGGCTCATTTTACAAATGTTAGTCCGTTGTTCCTTTGTTTCAGAAAAGTTTGGAACTGAGACAAATTGGAGGAAATGTGTGATTTTTGACATGCAATGTGGAAAGATGGATATGAACCTAAACCACAAATTTTTTACTCAGCTTTAAATATAGGCGTAAACAGAGCTGGAATAATGAACAATGTTCTTTTGCAACTCGAGACGGCAAGCAAAGCGAGTTTCTGCCACAGCATTGTTGGCAGGCTGTGAACCTGCACGAGTGGAGAGCGGTGAAGTGCTTTCAAGTGGTACCTATGTCAACAGTTTATTTTAATGGTTAGGTGTTTACTTTTCATCCAACATTTTACCATGGAAAATTTCAAAATACGGTCAAGTGGAAAGAATTCTACACCCAACACCCATTAACCTACCACTTCGGTTCTCCCATTAACATTTTACTTATTTGCTTTGTCGCTTATCTAACTTATCCATCCCTTGATCCAAGCATCAATTCATTTATTTGTTTTTGGTTTTTTGTTTAATCCTCACCCAAGAATATTTTTTCCATTGATTTGTAGAGAGAATGGAAGGGAGGAGGAGAGACACAGAGAGTGAAACATCGATATGAGAGAGACATCTATTGGCTGCCCCCTGCATGAGTCCCAACTGGGGCCAGGGATCAAGCCTGCAACTGAGGTATGTGCCCTTGACCAGAATTGAGCAGATTCAAACCTGGGACTTTTCAGTCTACAGGCTGATGCTTTCTGCACTGAGCAAAAATGGCCAAGGCCATTTATTTTTAATGCTTTCATGCATTTTATTTTTAAACTAGAGGCCCAGTGCATGAAATTTGTGCATGGGGCGGGGGTCCCTCATCCCGGTCTGCACCTTCTCGCAATCCAGGACTGCTGGCTTCTAACTGCTGACCTGCCTGCCTGATCATCCCTAACCATTCTACCTGCCTGCCTGATTGTCCCTAACCTCTTGCCTGCCGCCTGATCGCCCCTAACCACTCTGCCTGCCTGCCTGATTGTCCCTAATTACTTGCCTGTCTGCCTGATCGCTCCTACCACTCGTCTGCCTGTCTGATCAACCCTACCCACTCTGCCTGCTGCCTGATCACCCCTATTTACTTGCCTACCTGCCTGCCTGATCGGCCCTAACCAACTCTGCCTTGGCCCCCGCTGCCACTGCTTCAGCCAGAAGGACATCCGGAATGACATCTTGAAGGTCGTTCAACTATCCGGTCTAATTAGCATATTACACATGTAGGGTCCCCTAGGCCTAGCCTGCCATCAGGGCCATGTCCACTGCCTTGCAACACCCCGTGATGCTCTGTGGACACTGCCGATGCCCTGCAGCGCTCTGGGGACACTGCTGGCTCTCCATGGTGCTCTGCTGATGCTGCCAGCGCCCCGGGGGGGGGGGGGGGGGCTGGGGGGAGGGCCTGAGAGATGCTCCATGCACTTCTTGGTGACTGGTCGTTATGGCATTAGGGCCACTGGCCTTTTATAATATAGACTAGAGGCCCGGTGCACAAAAATTTGTGCACTCGGGGGGCGGGGGGAGGGGGGTCCCCCAGCCCGGCCTGTGCCCTCTTGCAGTCTGGGACCCCTCGGGAGATAACGACCTGCTGGCTTAGGCCTGCTCCCGGGTGGCAGAGGGCAGGCCCAATCCCTAAGTGCAGCCCCTGGTCAGGCTCAGAGCAGGGCCGATTGGGGAGTTGGGGTGCCGCCCCGTCATGCACAGAGCAGGGCGGATCGGGAGGTTGGGATGCCACCCTCAGTCACGCTCAGGGTAGGGCCGATTGGGGGGTTGGGGCACCGCTCCCTGTCACACTCAAGGCAGGATAGATGGGGAGGTTGCGGCGCCACCCCCTGTCATGCACAGAGCAGGGCCGAATCAGGGGGTTGGGGCGCTGCCCCCTGTCACTCACAGAGCAGGGCCCATCAGGGGGGTTGGAGGTCCGTATCCTGTCACTTACAGAGCAGGGTCAATCAGGGGGTTGGGGAGCTCCCCCCTGTCATGAACAGAGCAGGGCGATCAGGGGGTTTGGGCGCTGCCCTCTGTCACGCTGATCCCAGTGCTGGGAGGCATATTACCCTTTTACTATATAGGATAGAGGCCTGGTGCATGGGTGGGGCTGGCTGGTTTGCCCTGAAGGGTGTCCTGGATCAGGGTGGGGTCCCCACTGGGGTGCCTGGCCATTCTGGGTGAGGGGCTGAGGGCTGTTTTCTGGCTGGCGAGTGACTAAAGCTTCCAACTGCTCCTTGTTTTCTTTTCTTTTTCTTTTTTTTATATTCTGGGCCAGCTTTAGCTCTGTGGCCTCACTGCTGAAAACATCGATACAAAGTTTCGGTCAGCTGGCTTTCAGTCCGGCTGGTTTCTGGTGTTTTGTTTAGCTTCTTATTTGCAACATAGTACATAGTGGCTTAGAGTTGCAGCTGAGAGGCTGGCAACTCAGGCGGGGAACGTTGGAGTCCGCAGTCACTGCAGCAAGCAAGCCTCATGCTCGCTTCAGTGCCTGGCTGCCGGCTGCCATCTTGGCTAACAGTTAATTTGCATATACTCACTAATTAGCCAATGAAAAGGGTAGCGGTCGTACGCTAATTACCATGTTTCTCTTTTATTAGTGTAGATAAGTACTTTACTTCTGAAAATCTTCCGTATGCAGGTCACGAATGAGAGTTCACTGTTTATTGTTTTTATTCTGAATGAATAAAATTTACTGAGTTTGACAAAATGCTTACATACACCTGTGTAATCCAGACTCCTAGAAAAATAGAAAACATTACTACCATTCCAGAAAGCTCTCTCTTGCCTATTCCTTTTTATAAAAAACACTAGAGGCCCAGTGCATGAAATTGGTGTATGGGGGGGGGGGGGTCCCCTCAACCAAGTCTGCACCCTCTCCAATCCGGGACATCTCTATCACAATCCTGGACCGCTGGCTCCTAACCACTCACCTGCCTGCCAGCCTGATCGCCCCTAACTGCTCCCCCCCCACCCCGCCAGCATGGTTGCCTCTTACTGCCCCCCCTGCTGGCCTGGTAACCCCTCACTGTCCCCTGCCAGCCTGGTTGCCCCTAACTGCCCCCCCTCCCCGCTGGCCTGGTCACCCCCAACAGCCCCCTCTGCTGGGCTGATCACCCATCATTGCTCCCCCTGCCGGCCTGGTTGCCCCTCACTGCCCCCTCTGCCAGCCTGATTGCCCCTGACTGCCCTAACTGGCCCCCCTGCCGGCCTGGTCACCCCCAACTGTCCCCCCAACAGCCTGGTGAACCTCAACTTCCGCCCCCCCCCCCCCACCAGCCTGGTCAGCCCTAATTGTCCCTCCCGCTGGCCCGGTCGCCCCACAAAGCCTGCTGTTCAGTCATTTGGTCACTCCTCACTCCCCCCCCTGCCGGCCTGGTTGCCCCACACAGCTTGTTTCAGTTGTCACGGTCACTGCCTTTTTATATATATAGATATTTGTATTGATTTCAGAGAGGAAGGGAGAGGGAGGGAGAGATAGAAACATCAATGATGAGAGCGAATCAATGATCTGCTGCCTCCTGCACACTCTCCAACGAGCTCCTGACCAGGAATCGAACCATGACCTCCCTGTTCACAGGTCGATGCTCAACAACTGAACCACACCAGCCTGGCTGCCTATTCCTTTTAAATCTCTGTCCTTACCCTCTAACCCCAGACAACAATTGTCCTCATTTTTTTCACCATATGTTTCCCTATTCTAGAACCTCAAATAAACAGAATTATATAGTATACTAGAGGCCCGGTGCACAAAAATTTGTGCACTCGGGGGGCAGGGGGCGGGGGGTCCCCCAGCCCGGCCTGTGCCCTCTCACAGTCTGGGACCCCTCGGGAGATAACGACCTGCTGGCTTAGGCCTGCTCCTGGGTGGCAGAGGGCAGGCCCAATCCCTAGGTGCAGCCCCTGGTCAGGCTCAGAGCAGGGCCAATTGGGGAGTTGGGGCACCGCCCCGTCATGCACAGAGCAGGGCGGATAGGGAGGTTGCGATGCCACCCTCAGTCACGCTCAGAGTAGGGCCGATTGGGGGGTTGGGGCACCGCCCCCTGTCACACTCAAGGCAGGGTCGATGGGGAGGTTGCGGCGCCACCCCCTGTCACACACAGAGCAGGGCCCATCGGGGGGTTGGGGGTCCATACCCTGTCACTCACAGAGCAGGGTCAATCAGGGGGTTGAGGAGCTCCCCCCTGTCACACACAGAGCAGGGCAGATCAGGGGGTTGGGGCGCCACACCCTGTCACACACAGAGCAAGGCCCGTGGAGGGGGGTTGGGGCGCGGCACCCCGTCACACACAGAGCAGGGCCGATCAGGGGGTTGGTGCGCCGCACCCTGTCAAACACAGAGTCGCAGGGCTATCAGGGGATTGGGGAGCTCTCCCCTATCAGGCACAGAGCAGGGCTGATCAGGGGGTTGGGGCGCCTTCCCCTGTCATGAACAGAGCAGTTCGGATAGGGAGGTCTTGGCCCCGCCCCCTGTCACACACAGAGCTGCAGGGCGATCAGGGGGTTTGGGCGCTGCCCCCTGTCACGCTGATCCCGGTGCCGGGAGCCTCGCTGCTCCGCTGATCCCGGTGCCGGGAGGCATATTACCCGTTTACTATATAGGATAGAGGCCTGGTGCAGGGGTGGGGGCCGGCTGGTTTGCCCTGAAGGGTGTCCTGGATCAGGGTGGGGGTCCCCACTGGGGTGCCTGGCCAGTCTGGCTGAGGGGCTGAGGGCTGTTTTCCCAAAGCGGGTGACTGAAGCTTCCAACCGCTCCTTGTTTTCTTTTTTTTTTTTTTATATTCTGGGCCAGCTTTAGCTCTGAGGCCTGGCCGCTGAAAACATCGATACAATGTTGCTAAAGCCCGACTGAATGAAAGCCGGTTTCTGGAGTTTTGTTTATCTCCTTATTTGCAACATAGTATATAGTTTCTTAGAGTTGTAGCTCAGAGGCCAGCAAGTGAGGTGGGGAATGTTTGAGTCTGCAGCAAGCAAGCCTCATGTTCGCTTCCAGCTGCCTGGCTGCCGGCCGCCATCTTGGCTGACAGTTAATTTGCATATACTCACTGATTAGCCAATGAAAAGGGTAGCGGTCATACGCCAATTACCATGTTTCTCTTTTATTAGTGTAGATACTCTTTTGTGTAAGTCTTCTTTTACTCAGCCTATATTTTCTTCATCCCTTTTGTCCTACACATTAATAGTTCATTCCTTTATATTACTGAATATATTCTATTATGTGAATACTAGAAGCCTGGTGCATGGATTAGTGCACCAGTGGAGTCCCTCGGCCTGGCATGCACCCTCTTGCAATCCAGGACCCCTTGGGGGATGTCGGATAGCTGGTTTCAGCCTGATCCCTGTAGGCCAGGCTGAGGCACCCCACTGGTGTTTGATCAGGGCCGGAGAGGGACCATGGGAGGCACTCCAGGGCATGTCTGCTCTGTCTTGCCCAGTCCCAATCTGCCCTACCCCAGCAGCTAGCTAAGCTACTGGTCTGAGTGTCTACCCCCTGGTGGTCAGTGGGCATCATAGTGACTGGTCGAACGGTCGAACGAATGATCAGACACTTAGCATATTATGCTTTTATTATATAGGATATTGTAGTTTATCCATCCTCTTGTCTGTTTCCAGTTTTTGGTCATTATGAATAAAGCTGCTATGAACATTCTTACACAAATCATTTTGTATAAAGATATTTTCATTCTTTTTTGGTAGGATTGTTGCATCATAAGACAGGTGTTTTTTTTTTTTAGTTTGATAAGAAACTTAGAGAATTTTATCTAGCATGGTTGTACCATTCTTATTCTCACCAATAGTGCATGACTGATTTGGTTGACCTAGAATCAGTCTTTTTAATTTTGCCTTTCTGGCAATATGAGTGGTATTTCATTGTAATTTTAATTTGATCTTCTAGGTGTTTATTTTTAATATGTTTTAGGAAGAAAGGCAATTAGAAGATTATCTGCATGATTTCAGATATATCCAGCTTGAGTCAGGGCTAAATAAAAAGTGAGTAAACTTAAGATCAAGTTAAATAAAAATACCAGGTAAATAATAGTTGGGGTATAAATGGATATAGCAAAATTTGTGAAGGAGTTTGTGAACAAGTTAAGTTTGAGAAATACTGTTATAGAGTAGGTTGTTTTTCACACTTTCTCTATTTACATGACTTTTTAAAATCAGGTAAAAAAAATCAACACATAAAAATCATGAAATTCCAATTACCATTTTCCACTATTGTCGCTGAGCTCTGGGATTAGAATTCTCCCTGAGCCTGGGGTGAAAAAAATTTCAGGCATCAACCCTGCTTTCGTGAATGAAAAAGGAGCCACATACTAAACCTGACAAGCTCAGGGGAGGCCTGGACGGTGGGCCTGACACATGCAGAGACCAAAAGTAGCCACATAGGATGGTCTGAAATTAAAACTTCCTAACTGAAAGTGGGTCATGGGGGGTAGTCATGTCCTAGGCCAGTATCTTCCTTGACAAAGGTCAGTCACTACCTTAACTGAGCCTATTTTTGCATCTACACTATGATGACATACCTTTGGAATGTCACAGTAATCCCCTCTTTCCAGACCCCTCTGGGTACAATCTCCCACCAGAGCTCAAGACTACAGAACCCCTCATTGTTTTCTTGTTCCCCCCATTGTTATCTTGTTCTCCAGCATACCATCTGTGTGCTGTAAATGTTAATTATTAACTATCCCATGCCCACCACCGTAAAAGGTGTGTCTCTCCATTTTACTTCTTATCTAATCTCAGAGATTTCCTTGCTTTGCTTTTTCCCCGCCTCCCTATTCTACCACCAATGGATTTAATGTAACCCCCCACCCCCCAACCCCCGCTTACATCTCCTCCTTTGATGCTAAAGTATAAAATAAGCTGCAAAACTGCCATTCTCCAGAGTGTTTTCTCAATCCATAGAGATTTGCTTCTCAGCAACTGTCAGTTGGGCTGAAATAAACTCTTTTAAGACTTTTTCTTAGGCTGGACATTCCTTCATCGACACTTCTGAGGCCATGCTTTCAACAGTCTAATTATATCCAACAGAAACAAAAGAAGACTATGTTACAAAGGCAGAATAGCAAGATGGATGTTAGTGCCCAGGAGAGCCAGCCTGCTGGGTCTGGCCCCCGACTCCCCAGTTCCACCACTTGTTCACTGTGTGAGCCTGTGCTTCAGTTTTCTCATCTATAAAATGTGGATCGTGATATGAACAACTTCATATGCAGGTGTGAGGAACATGTGAGCAAAAACGTGTGACGAGCACGTAGTGAGGACCACAGAAGGGGTGAGCTACCATTGTTATTGTAGGAGAGCCTGCTGGCCCATTGAGGGAAAGACTCCATAGGCCACCATGCCCAATGCGGCAGAGGGATAAATACCAGCAGCGCAGAAGGACCTGTGAATGGGCCATAGGCAGAAAATATAGGCTGAGTAAAAGAAGACTTACACAAATGAAATTGGTGTATGCGGGGCAGGGGGGATCCCCTTAGCCAAGCCTGCACCTTCTCCAATCCGGGACATCTCTATCACAATCCTGGACCGCTGGCTCCTAACCACTCACCTGCCTGCCTGCCTGATTGCCCCTAACTGCCCCCCATGCCAGCCTAATCACCCCTAACTGCCTCTGCCTGCCAGCCTGATCTCCCCTAACTGCCCCCCTGCCTGCCTGGTCACCCTAACCACCTCTGCCTGCCAGCCTGGTCACCCCTAACTGCTTCCCCCTCCAGCATGGTTGCCCCTAACTGCCCCCCCCCCCCCCCGCCCCGCTGGCCTGGTTGTCCCTTACTGCCCTCCCCCTGCTGGCCTGGTCTCCCCCAACAGCCCCCTCTGCTGGGCTGGTCGCCCATCACTGGCCCCCCCTGCCAGCCTGGTTGCCCCTGACTGCCCCCTCTGCCAGCCTGATTGCCCCTAACTGCCCTAACTGCCCTATCTGGCCTCCCTGTTGGTCTGGTCACCCCCAACTGCCCCCCCAACAGCCTGGTCAACCTCAACTCCCCCCATCCCCCACCAGCCTGGTCAGCCCTAATTGTCCTAATTGTCCCTCCTGCTTTCGTGAATGAAAAAGGGGCCATATACTAAACCTGACAAGCTCAGGGGAGGGATGGGATGGGCAGATCTGGTTGTCAGCCTAGCACTTGGTTTCTCTTCTCTGGTACAGCAACCTCCTCTTGCTCTTTCTTAGGGCAACAGGCATTCCCAATTCTCAGTGTGGGTGAGGCTGACCCCATTCTTGGCCATGTGACTCAGGCCTGGCCAATGTGCATGTCTCATCCCTGGATTTGCATTAATTGGTCCAGAGATGTACACTTGATCTCAATCAGAATAATAATAGTCCTTTATGAGATTTCTGCTAGTGCTATTGAAAAAGAGTAACTCCCTTTCTCTGTCAGAGTTGGTAAAGTGATAAGACATAATAATGGTGCTGCTGGGAGTCATTTGCCACTCCCTGGGGAGCCTGCTTGAGACTGAATCCCACAGAAAGAAATGCAGAACTAAAGACTGAGAGGGAGAGGGAGAGAGGGGGCGGGGGAGGGGGAGGAGGGATAAGGAGAACTGGAGAGGGAGAGCAAGAAGGGGAGGGAAGTAGGGAGGAAGGCAGGGAGGAGGGAAAGAGGGAGAGATAGAGAGATTATTGACATCATTAGACCAATTGGCTCCCACTGTATTGATCTGACCTTTCCAGTAGTTGTGGACTAAGATAACACAGTACCTTTTTTTTTCCCTAAGGCAGTTTAAGTTTGGTTTCTGTCATTTGTGAGAGTCCTGATGAATATATTTTATATAATCAAGGGCACTTTTGCAAGACAACTTCCTTGAGTTAGAGGGACTTTGTTGTGCTTATGTAAATGTCTTTCTCCTCTGAAACTTCTGTAGGTGGTTTGTATAGATACATGGTGACACTGGCAGGACCAGGTTCGGGAAGTCCCCCAACAGATCAGGGAGAGAAGTGATGCCAGACAGTTTATTGTGTAGCAGCCGTGGGAACCTGGAGGAGACTCATGTGTTCTCAGGGACATCTGATTCCATGGTCTGTGAGATGGAATGGAGGGGGGTGGGAGTGGGGCAAGTCGATGCTCTGTAGATATTTCCCTGGCTGCAGTGGGATGGGGGAGAGAAGAGAACTGCTGCTTTCCTTTTCTTTTTCTCAGTCTGCTTCTCTCAACTCTTGCTACCGAGACTACCAGACCTCTGCCTCCAGTTCTCAATACTTTTTGATACCATTTTCTGTCTTCTATCCCAGGACTAAGACTCATAAAAACATGATGTAATTCTCTGGGTTCGATTGGCCCAGCCATGTGGAAAAAGTGCCTTTCAATCATCGGGGGGCACTGGAACTAAGCCCAAGATTACCACATCTATAGTTAGTGACTTCCTACTCACAGTATCGATAAATATGGCTTCTCATGGCAAAGCTGGATAATTGCATTTAATCTTGTTCACATCTCACGTGTCTCAAAGAGAAATTACAGATAATGAGAAAGTTTAGGTTCAAAGGATTGTGCGTATTATTGAATAACTAGAGGCCCGGTGCATGAAATTCGTGCACAGGTAGGGTCCCTCGGCCTGGCCAGCGATCAGGGCCGATCTGTGGGGTGACTGGCAGGACGATCACCACCCCCCCCCACCCCCACCCCCCCGCTGGCACCCACCTTGGCTGGCCTGGAAACTGTGGGCTGGAGGCAGCTCCTGCATTGAGCGTCTGCCCCCTGGTGGTCAGTGCACATCATAGCGACTGGTCATTCCACTGTTCGGTTGATTTGCATATTAGGCTTTTATTATATAGGATGAATGGAGGCTACTTGAAGGTGTCACAGGGTTAATCACTGAGGGCTAAAGCTGCCTGCTCATGCACGGCTGAAGGAGAAGCAGCATGAGCTCTTTCATGGTATGCAGCTACTGCAGCTCCACCCGGGGCTAAATTATGGAACCCTAACCACTCAAGAATATGAAGAGAAGTGGTGCTAAGGAATAAGTGGGTTCAAGGGGTGGGGGAAACAGAAGCCAGAAAATTAACCTGCAATGATTAGCAAGAATTTTCTGCCTATGGCCCATTCTCTCTTCATTTATTCACTTATTTTTATATGTTCATTCATTAGAAAACACATTGAGACTTGTTGCAGACATTGTACAAAAGGGATGGGTATAAAATGGGACTGCCCGCACAGAGCGTATAGTCCATCTGCGGAGACAGATGTTAAAGTAGGATGGCAATGATTACTACAGAGCAAAATTATAATGTGAAATGTTGGAATCTAACCTAGTCTGCAAGGTCAGGACAGACTTCCCCAAGGGCCTGACATTGAAGCTGAGATAAAGAGAAGAAGGAAGCGTTAGGTCAGGAGGAAGCAAGCAGTTGAGAGGCTACTTCTGAACACAAGAACAAGGGAATGTGAGAGCCCTGAGATGGGGATAAGCTGGCTCCTGGGAAGGACTGAAAAAATGTGAGACTGGTTGGTGGAAGGTGAACAAGGCAGGTGTGGCTGGAGATGTGGGTGGGAGCTGGATCAGATGAGACTTTCTTGGTCATGTATTGGAGCTGGGTTTTTATCTAAAGGCTAGCATCCCACAGCACTGACAGGTTTTACAGGAAATTGTGAATATTCTTATGGTGGGCAGTTATCTCATTTTAGATATACATGGGATGCTTTTCATTTCATTTTGTAGTTTTCATCACTATAAATAAAAGTGAGGCAGAGGAATTCATAAAAGGCAAAAGAATTAAACAGTAGGTCAATAAGAACAGGGAGCTTAAAGGAGATGGGATTTTCTTTGATCTATTATACCACTTTAGAAGTTTTATTCTTTTTCTCCTCCTCTATTTGCATGTTTTGGAAAACAGCAAATAAAAGCTGTCAAGCCATTTTGTGAAATAGTTGTCTTTCTAAATTTCATTACATTTTTAAACTATAACTTATTGTGAGATTTAAGAGTTTATTCTAGAACTAGAAGCCTGGTGCATGGATTTGTGCATGGGGGGGCGGGGGAATTCTCAGCCTGGCCTGTGCCCTCTCATAATCCGGGATCCCTCGGGGAATGTAGCAGTGCTCCAAGTGGCAGGTGGCCAGGGAGGAGCCCGAGCCGGGGCCAGGCACCATACAGCTAGCGTTCATCCCGGCCCACTGCGCCACTCAGTAGCGTTGCCATGGAGTTGCCGCTGCAGCTGTGCTCACCAGCCGTGAGCCCAGCTTCTGGCTAAGTGGTGCTCCCCCTGTGGGAGTGCAATGACCACCAGGGGGAAGCTCCTGCATTGAGCATCTGCCCCCTGGTGGTCAGTGTGTGTCATAGCGACTGGTCAACTGGTTGTTCCGGTCATTCAGTCATAACAGTTGCTTAGGCTTTTTTATATATAGATAAGCCAATATTTATAAGGTGGTAACTGGAATTTTAGAACAATGTTGTAATTAAGAGTATGAGCTTTAGACTTAGATTAATCAAGTTCAAGTTCAGCTCTTTCAATCACTAGATGTATACCATTAAATATGTTGTTTAACCTTTCTCGTATTTCTCTTATCTATAAAATGGAGATAATAATATAACTACTTTATAGGATTGTTGTGAGAATTATAAAATAATGCAAGGTGCCTGATAAATAAAATATTATGATTAATTAATCAATCATTAATTAATAATACATAAAAATGTTAGTAAGAAATTATCTTTTCCCACTAAAATATACTGTGAAAACTTCCATGTTTATTGTTATATATATCTATACTAATAAAAGGGTAATATGCTAATTAGACCAGACATCTTCTGGACGTCCTTCTGGAGAAAGCCACTGTGGCGGGGGCTGAGGCAGAGGTGGTTACAGTCGATCAGACTGGCAGGGGAGGGCAGTTAGGGACAATCAGGCTGGCAGGGGAGCAGTTAGAGGGTGATCTGGCCAGCAGGCAGAGTGGTTAGGGGCGATCAGGCAGGCAGGTGAGTGGTTAGGAGCCAGTGGTCCCAGATTGCGAGAGGAATGTCTGACTGCAGGATCGGGCCTAAACTGGCAGTCAGACATCTTCTGAGGGGTCTCAGATTGGAGAGAATGCAGGCCTGGCTGAAGGACCCACCCCTCCCCCACCCCCGGGCATGAATTTCATGCACCAGGCTTCTAGTTACAGTGGGGCCTTGACTTACGAGTTTAATTCGTTCTGTGACGGAGCTCGCAACTCAAATTACTCGTATGTCAAATCAAAAAGTGAATGAGTGAGACACGTGATGCTGGGCTGATGTTGTAGCGTTCACTGTGACGTTCGCTGCGCCAACTAGCGGTGGGGTATCTGAAGCTGGCTCGTAACCCGAATTTTAGCTTGCAACTCAAAGCAAAAAATCAGCCGAGAGATGGATCGTATCTCAAAAACTCGTTAGTCGGGACACTCGTAAGTCAAGGTCCCACTGTATTTTATAAATACACTAGAGGCCTGGTGCACAAAAATTTGTGCATGCGGAGGTGGGGAGGGGGTCCCTCAGCCCATCTTGTGCCCTCTCACACTCTGGGACCCCTTGGGAGATAATGACATGCTGGCTTAGGCCTGCTCCCAGGTGGCAAAGGGCAGGCCCAATCCCTAGGTGCAGCCCCTGGTCGGGCTCAGAGCAGGGCCGATTGGGGAGTTGGGGCGCTGCCCCCTGTCATGCACAGAGCAGGGCGGATCGGGAGGTTGCGATGCCACCCCTAGTCACGCTCAGGGTAGGGCCGATTGGGGGGTTGGGGCACTGCCCCCTGTCACACTCAAGGCAGGGTCGATACGGAAGTTGCAGCGCCACCCCCTGTCACGCACAGAGCAGGGCCGATCAGGGGGTTGGGTGTTGCCCCCTGTCATGCACAGAGCAGGGCCCATCAGAGGGGTTGGGGCTCCGTACCCTGTCACACACAGAGCAGGGCCGATCAGGGGGTTGAGGAGCTCCCCCGTGTCACGCACAGAGCAGGGCCGATCAGGGGGTTGAGGAGCTCCCTCCTGTCATGCACAGAGCAGGGCCGAGCAGGGGGTTGAGGAGCTCCGCCCTGTCACTCACAGAGTAGGGTCAATAGGGGAGTTGGGGCACTGCCCCCTGTCACACACAGAGCAGGGTGGATCAGGGGGTTGGGGTGCTGCCCCTTGTCACGCACAGAGCAGGGCCCATCAGAGGGGTTGGGGCTCCATACCCTATCACGCACAGAGCTGGGCCGATCAGGGGGTTGAGGCGCTCCACCCTGTCACTCAGAGTAGGGCCCATAGGAGAGTTGGGGCACCTTCCCCTGTCACACACAGAGCAGGGCGGATAGGGAGGTTGTGGCCCTGCCCCCTGTCACACACAGAGCCGCAGGGCGATCAGGGGTTTGGGCGCTGCCCCCTGTCATGCTGATTCTGGTGCCGGGAGGCCTCGCTGCTCCGCTGATCCTGGTGCTGGGAGGCATATTACCCTTTTACTATATAGAATAGAGGTCTGGTGCACGGGTGGAGGCCAGCTGGTTTTCCCTGAAGGGTGTCCTGGATCAGGGTGGGGGTCCCCACTGGGGTGCCTGGCCAGTCTGGCTGAGGGGCTGAGGGCCGTTTTCAGGCTGGCGGGTGACTGAAGCTCCCAACCGCTCCTTTTTTCCTTTTTTTTTTTTTTTATTCTGGGCCAGCTTTAGCTCTGAGGCCTCGGCTGCTGGCTGCTGAAAGCAGGTTTCTGGCCTTTGTTTACCTTCTGTTTTTGATACAATGTTGCGGTCTGGCTGGCTGAAGCCAGGCTGACTAACGCAGGTTTCTGGGGTTTTGTTTAGCTTCTATATTTGCAACATAGTTGCTTAGAGTTGCAGCTGGCAAGTCAGGCGGGGAACGTTGGAGTCCGCCTTCACTGGAGCAAGCAAGCCTTCCTGTTCACTTCAGTGCATGGCTGCCGGCTGCCATCTTGGCTGGCAGTTAATTTGCATATCTCCCTGATTAGCCAATGGGAAGGGTAGCGGCCGTATGGCTAATTACCATGTTTCTCTTTTATTAGATAGGATATGTGAGAAGTAACAGAAATAAATTTATACAAACAGTAGATAATAAAAGTTGTGGAAGGCAATCTGAAGGATTAGAATTTTGAGTAAAAATAAATAAATAAAAGATTAATGTAAGTTAAACTATGATAGAATTTAAATACAAAAAGAAAAACAACCACATTTAAATGTGTACATAAACAGGGATTAAAAGAAAAGTCAAGAAGTCATTTCAGAGGGCTCAAAAGCAATAAAAAGAATTTTAATTGATGTTTGAAAGCAAAGGGGCAGAGAGGAGAGCAGGAAAATAACAAGTATCTTCAAGGACCAGGGAAATAACATGACCATGTAAAGCCACAACATAATAGAGTGGGGGAGGGGAGAGTGGGGTCTGCAAAAAAGCATTCAAATTCTAAAATTATACATAAAAAATCATGCTGACCAAACAGTTTGCAACCCCAGGAATAAAGTGATAAATCCCCCAGATTAACAGAAGATAGCAATGGAAATCCTGAAGAAATCCTTTCTACTGTGTAAGTAAGTCCTGTCCTGCACCCCAACTCTTCCTGATGTGCTCCCCTGGCATCTGACCTGACTCCTGGTGATCCATGTTAGCCTGGCACTGTGGCTGCCTAGGAAGACAATCCCTCTCTATCCTCAGCAGTTCCTCAGGGGGTTATACTGAAGTTTGACCCGAATCATGGTGTGATTGGCCAGGAGGGGAATGGGGGCAGGTCAGAAGAGGGCAAGTATTGTGTAGTGTGGCTCTTGAGTAAGATGAACCCAATTCAAGGATGGTTGTGGGGTGGCAGAGGGGGCCTCCACTGCAGACTCTGGGAGTTGGAGAGAATCTTGAGGGCGGGGGTGTCAAAGTTCTCAAGTGTTTCTACCTGGATATCCCCATCCCACTTCTCAGGGTCCTACTTCCTCCCTATCAAGGTCCTGACTTTGGCCTTGCTGGACATAATCCAACCTTTTCTCAAATTCTGCCCTTCTTACAATTAAGCCTTCCAGCTGCAAGAGATGAGAGTCACTGTAAAAACTGCCAAGGAGTTTTCGCCTTTTTTACTCTCATACTTTGCTTTAAATCACTGAGTAGTTGGGGCCACATCGTCAACCTTGATTAAATACATCTGCAGTCATTTTTTCTTTTCATTAAATCCCCCAGTTCGTACACTTACTACTTCCCACAGATCTTGTAAATGCTTCTCTCATTGTACCAATTCATGCACCTCTTTCCACCTCAGTTTCCTACCCCAGTTCTCCACAGGCCAAGGTCTCAAGCAATCACCATGCCAGGAGCTAGTGGCCTCCCACCTCCCACCAGCCACGTGCCCTCCTCTCCAACCACATGGCCTGTGATGCGGGGTCCCGACCTCAGCACTGCTCCCTGGCATCATATGGAATACCACCAGCTCTGGGGGTGGATTCGCTAGAAGAAGGCTGATGTGGCGTTCTTGTTCAGGTTATTTGTTGGGAGAGAGCTCTCTGGAGGAGTGAGAGAAGCAGGGATCGGGCAGAGAGGAAAAACTAAACAGGGGTGTGGTATAAACTGGAGACAAGCTTTCCCTCATGGAAGATCCAGGGCCAGGAAGAGCACTGCAGAATTGGCCCCACCTGGGGTAAGGGGGCCACTGTTTTGTATCATCAGTCAATAATTGATCACAGTCTGCATTGTAACCCCCAAGGCGCCACCACCAAGAGGCAACCACATAAAGAGTAGGCAATTCTCCCTTGAGTTATCAGCTGTTGAAATAAACTTCTAGGCTTAAGACGGAGCCACTCCTGTCCAGGGTGCCATGTCAGAGAACTGAAGTTTAGGTAATTTTTGTGTTCCTTTAAATACTCCCCTTGACCAGAACTGACACATTCTACCCAGTCAGCCAACCCCCTCACACTAAGCATATAGTACTTCCTGGTTCCTTCCCAATCCAAACAAGGTTGACTATGTGGCCCCTACCACTCAGATATTTACATTTTTTTTCTTTCTTGTTCTTGATTCTTTTTTTTTTTTTTTTTTTAAATATGTTTTTATTGGTTTTTAGAGAGAGAGGAAGGGAGAGGGATAGAGAGAGAGAAACATCGATAAGAGAGGAACATCATCAATTTGCTGCCTCCTCAGGCCCCCTACTGGGGAGCACGCCAGCAATCCGGGCATGTGCCCTGACTAGGAATGGAACCAGCAACCGCTTGGCTCATGGGTCGACACTCAATCACTGAGCCACACCGACTGGGCTGTTCTTTATTCTTTTTTTTTTTTTTTTTTTTTTTTCGCTTAAAGTATTACAAAGGGTATTACATAAGTGTCCTTTTTTCCCCCCCGCCCTTGACAAGCCCCTGCCCTCCCTTACCCCCCAGTGTCTTATGTCCATTAGTTATGGTTATATGGGTGCATACAAGTCCTTCGGTTGATCTCTTACTTCCCTCCCTCCTGTCCCCCAACCCTCCCTGGCCTTCCCACTGCAGTCCGACAATCAGTTTGAGGCAGCTCTGCCTCTGTATCTATTATTGTTCAAAAGTTTGTAATGGTCTTAATTATCCATGAAAGAGTGAGATCATGTGGTATTTTTCCTTCATTGACTGGCTTGTTTCACTTAGCATAATGATCTCCAGTTCCATCCATGCTGTTGCAAATGGTAGGAGTTCCTTCTTTTTAACAGCAGCATAGTATTCCATCGTGTAGATGTACCACAGTTTTCTAATCCATTCATCTACTGATGGGCACTTAGGCTGTTTCTAGATCTTAGCTATGGTGAATTGTGCTGCTATGAACATCTGGGTACATATATCCTTTCTGATTGGTGTTTCTGGTTTCTTGGGATATATTCCTAGAAGTGGGATCACAGGGTCAAATGGGAATTCCATTTCCAATTTTTTGAGGAACCTCCATACTGCCTTCCATAGTGGCTGCACCAGTCTGCATTCCCACCAGCAGTGCACAAGTGTTCCTTTTTCTCCACATCCTCTCCAGCACTTGTCGTTTGTTGATTTGTTGATGATGGCCATTCTGACAGGTGTGAGATGGTACCTCATTGTTGTTTTGATTTGCATCTCTCGGATGATTAGTGACTTTGAGCATGTTTTCATATGTCTCTTGGCTTTCTGAATGTCCTCTTTTGAAAGGTGTCTATTTAGATCCTTTGCCCATTTTTTGATTGGATTGTTTATCTTCTTTTTGTTAAGTTGTATGAGTTCCCTATAAATTTTGGAGATTAAGCCCTTATCAGATATGACGTTGGCAAATATGTTTTCCCACGAGGTGGGTTTTCTTGTTGTTTTGTTGATGGTTTCTTTTGCTGTGCCGAAGCTTTTTATTTTGATGTAGTCCCATTTGTTCATTTTCTCTTTAGTTTCAACTGCCCTAGGAGCTGTATCAGTGAAGAAATTGTTTTGGCATAAGTCTGAGATTTTGTTGCCTTTGTATTCTTCTAGAATTTTTATGGTTTCCTGTCGTACAGTTAAGTCCTTTATCCATTTTGAGTTTATTCTTGTGTATGGTGTAAGTTGGTGGTCTAGTTTCATTTTCTTGCATATATCTGTCCAATTTTCCCAACACCATTTATTGAAGAGACTATCTTGGCTCCATTGTATGTTTATGCCTCCTTTGTCAAAAATTAATTGAGCATATTGGTTCGGGCTAATTTCTGGACTCTCTATTCTATTCCACTGATCTATATGTCTGTTCTTGTGCCAGTACCAGGCAGTTTTGAGAACAGTGGCTTTGTAATACAGCTTGATATCTGGCATTGAGATCCCACCTACTTTGTTCTTTCTCAGGATCGTTGCAGCTTGTTCTTTATTCTTTACCCTATGAAAGCCTCCTGTCTTCAGCCCCATTTTGCCGTTCTCCAAATGGAGACTGTCCACGAAGTGTTAAATAAATCTGGCTTGTATCGCCTACATTAGAAGTTCTCTAATCACTTCTAACACGGCCAGCACACACAGCAGCTGCTGCGCTCCGAAGGTAAAGAGAATGTGGCGCCCACACCCTCCACCTCAGCCGTGGTTACCATTGTCATGGCGGAAAATGTTGAAGAGCTGTTTGTGGTTTTACAACTAGAAAGTTTCCCTTTAATAGGTGCTGTGAAACCGATGCTATTTCTTTCCTTCTGCAAAAAGTAATGTTTTTCTTCATGTTAAACTGTGTCTAAGTGGAAAAGCCTTTTAATTTGAAGGGGAAAGCAAGAGATTTATTCAATACAGTGCTAATAAAAAGGTTTGTTGTAATAATTTGCTCTTTCCCCACCAGGCCTCCAAACACACTGCTTTCCTAAGAGTGTCAGTCTGTTGGCTTCGGAGGTAGGAACACCTTTTTTTTTTCCAGGCCAAGGTTTCTAAGTTGATGAATTAATCCACTGTCTCCTGCTTACAAGCTAAGAAGGATACAGTATCACATTGTATGTCCACAAAAATACATGCTTTAATATGTGAAGCTGCATTAATTAACATTTTGTGTAGAAAAATCCATTTTGCCTCGATCATTTCAGGGAAGCACCTGAGAAATTGTTTTTCCGAAAGCTGCTGGGAAAACTTCCAGAGTGATTTATTGAACCATACATGTGAATCCATCTATAATTCACCAGCAAATAAGCCTCGGGCATGTTCTTATAGTTTCAAGTTACTCTAGCTAGGCCTCACAGCAGAAAAAGTTCTTAAGAGTGCTCTTCTGATGGTGACTAATTTTCTTCCCACATTTGGCATACGTGAAGGAATCTGGGGAAAATTTTGCATTTAGTGAAAGGCGCTTATAAATGTTCCTTATGAAAATATTATAACCATTGCAGCAGTCATGGGGACAGAGAGTGCTTGATCTTTGCTCAGGTTGCTGGTTATGAATAGTGGAAGGGAAAGCGATGAGGGCCCGTGGTGGAGGAGTTGTGGGCGGAAGTATCTAGTTAAAAGGGAAAGGCATACACATTTCAGCATTCATATACATTTCTAAGACCACAAGTAGATATGACCTTTCAGAGGGGGAAGAAAAAAAATGCCGAAGAGGTGGATTGCTTCTCTTGCTAGGAGACAGAATTTTCTTTGGGCGGCTCTCAGGAGAGCAATAGTGACCCAGCGTGGGTTGATGGATTTGCAGCTGGATAGGTATTCACCTAAAGTGTTCTAGAAATATTTGAGAGTCAGGGTTTCTCTGTTGGACTGCGTTGGAAAGTTAGCTGTCCCCGCAGGTGTTGTGTGATCTATAAAAAACGGAGTGACTTGTGAGCTTTCAGAGGCGGGTGAGGAAGGGTGATGGTGATGTGTTGAAAAAAGTAAAAATGTTCCTTTGTGGTCAGGAAGGGTGGCTTGGTTTGATGCATACTAGCTAACATGGATTGAGACGAAGGACGTCCCAGGCACTCTCTAAGAACGTTAATGTGTTGACTCGTGAGGGAGGTACTTCTACTACCCACATCGCATAGATGAGGAAACTGAGGCAGAGAGGTGAAGTAACTTGCTCAAACTGACACGGCCAGGTGGTGATAGAGTAAGGTCTCCGCCTGGGTGGTTTGACTCTAGATAACATGCTCTTTTCTATTTTGCTACAGGGCCTTCAAGATTATAGTCAAAACCAGGAGAAGGAATCTGCAGGCTTACATTATCCAAGTTACTTTGAAGCAAGGCAGTGTCCCTGTAAAAACGTTTAAAAATCAGATTATTTTCTGATGAACCCAGTCCATTTTATTAGGCAGCCTGTGTTGAAAAAGTCAAGTTGTAACGGTGGTTTTTAAGTCCTCAATTACTGTTTTGTTTCTATCAGTGTTCCTCATGTCCTCACTTAATTTGTTTGATTGAATTTGTAACAGCTGAAAAGAACCAAAGCGCAGTGTTGCAAATGGAGATGGTACCCGGATGTGTCGGCAGTGTGCACGTGTAGAAGGATTTGGGAGGCATGTGTAACTTTCGTTGTGAGAAATGGTGGAGTGATTACGACCCTCAGAGATCACCTGGGGATGAGCAAACTGAGGGTCGCCAAAGGTCAGTGACGTGCGCGGATCACAGCCAATAGTTCATTCAGAAAGTGGCTCAGAGGGTAGAATGTTCGCTTCCCAGAACAGGGCTCTCTCCACAATGGTGCCCTGTGAGTTGAGGAAGCAAGTTGTCAGGTATCACTTGAAAAGTAACAGTGAAAAGAGCAGCTCCGGTGACAAGGTGTTTGTTGATAAAGAGGCAAAATTCAATGGAAAAATTCCCCTATTGGAAGTCTCCTGGGCCGTTCAGCCGTAGACAGCCCTCTGGGGAAGAATACGTGGGCCTCGGGTTTACTCTTTGGTACAAAAAGATGCCTGACAATGAGGTGGCTGGGCTGGCTAAGATGGTGATGGTGACAAGTTGGCAACCAAAAGGAGAATAAAACAGATTTATGGCTTGAAAACGCAACCCAAACCACAGTGGAAAAACAAGGGGCTATCCATTGCCAAGGACCTCAGGGGAATTGATATCTCAGGAAATTAGGCCAACTTCTTCATGTGTCTAAGTTTTCTGACCATATTATAATACTGTAATCTTACCTCTGACTGTTGTGGAATAGTTGAGTTGTGAGGGATTTAAAGTCATAGATAAAGTGCCTATCTCCAGAAATTAATTTAAAACACTACACCAACGAAAGCTAAATGTTAGTCTCATATTTCTAGGCACATACATACTAATCGACTGAATAAATAAATGAACATTTGCTCCAGCCAGGATATTACATCCTCGGTAAATCCTTACCTACTTGTATGTGCAATAAAATGTTTAAATAATGATCAAAACACTTCTTTTTAAATTACTTAACTAAAATTTAATTAAATAACTGGCAGTTAGTAGCAGTTGCATAATACTTTTGGTACAATTTCTTTAAAGCCTCCACTAGCTTTTTGTTAATCATGAGAGAACACGGCTGATGCCTTAAAGTTTATGTGCATCTCATATTCTGTACAATTAAATTTCTGCTTTTCTGTTCGGCTCACCTTGTTAGATGGGGATGAATCTGTCTCGTACCAATTCAATGGGACTATCACAGAACCAGTGGCAAAGTGCCCAAAGCGCTTCATATCTTTCTTGTGTGTGCCTGGTGATGAGAATTAAAACGTGGTGTGTGTGTGTGTGTGTGTGTGTGTGTGTGAGTAGCACATCAGTGGGTTTTCAGTCTTTAAAATAAATTGATTTTTAACCTGATAATGTCATTAAATTCAGATTAATTTAGAAATGTTAGTATTGACCAGAATCAAACCAGGACCCTCCAATCCCTACGCCGACGCTCTATCCACTGAGCAAAACCAGCTAGAGCCCAATCATTTCTTGGTTTAAATAGTCTCTTAGAGACTGATCGAAGATGGCGGCATAGGTAAACACCGGAGACTGCCGCCGTGGACAACCACTTCAAAAATACAACTAAAAGTCGGAGCGGACATCAACCAGAACCACGGGAAGGCTGGCTGAGGAGAGTCTCTTCAACTAGAAGCAAAAACAACAGCATTCCGACGCTCAGCGGAGGCGCAGTGTGGAAAATTTAAAGGTACGGCGGTGCGGTGGTGAGGGTGCGCGCGCAAAGCGGGCTGGCGGCTGAGGGCGCGATTGTCGTTTTCAATCAGGAGCGAGTCTCAGACTCTGGGCTACAGATCCGGGCGAGTCTCTAGGGACCCAGACTCAAACGGGAGAAGCGGGACTGTCTGGCTACGGCCCCTCCGAGGTTTGCAGCGGTTGTGGGGACAGAGAGGCAGAGCCCCTGGGGACGGACTGAGAGCGGCCATAGCTGCTCCCTCCCCCGGCCCTGTTGAGCCCGCCCCGCCCAAACCCTGCGCACAGCCATTTGCCGATCGCCTCAGGCAAGGGCTGGACTAGCGCCTCCCCTGAGGACTGAAGTTTTCCCACAGCTGATTTCCACCGCCAGTCGGCCTGGTGGTCAAATCCCTCTAGTGTTAACTACAACAATTAAGGCTTGGCTAGAACAAGACTGCGCACAGAGACCACAAGGGGGTGCACCAAGAAAGCATAAAAGATGCGGAGACAAAAAAACATGACAGAAATGGAGGATATGGAGCTAAGAATCACAATTTTGAGGGCTTGCCATAAATTTGTGCAGAGCCTCACGAAAACTAATGAGACCCTCGATGCTACGATAAAGAAATTAGAAAGTAAGCATACACGGACTGAAATAAAGAATATTATACCCAATAGCAGACCAGAGGAGCACAAGAATCAAACCAAAGATTCGACAAAAAACACCCAATTGGAAAAGCAAAATGAAAAAAGAATCCGAAAGTGTGAAGATAGTGTAAGGAGCCTCTGGGACAGCTTTAAGCGGACTAATATCAGAGTCATTGGAGTGCCAGAAGATGAGAGACAGCAAGATATTCAAAACCTATTTCAAGAAATAATGGCAGAAAACTTCCCCCACCTGGAGAAAGAAATGGACTTACAGGTCCAAGAAGCGCAGAGAACCCCAAACAAAAGGAATCCAAAGAGGACCACACCAAGACACATCATCATTAAAATGCCAAGAGCAAAAGACAAAGAGAAAATCTTAAAAGCAGCAAGAGAAAGAGGCTCAATTACCTACAAGGGAATACCCATACGACTGTCAGCTGATTTCTCAACAGAAACTTTGCAGGCCAGAAGGGAATGGCAAGAAATATTCAAAGTGCTGAATACCAAGAACCTACAACCAAGATTACTTTATCCAGCAAAGCTATCATTCAGAATTGAAGGTCAGATAAAGAGCTTCACAGATAAGGAAAAACTAAAGGAGTTCATCACCGCCAAACCAGTATTATATGAAATGCTGAAAGGTATCCTTTAAGAAGAGGAAGAAGAAGAAAAAGGTAAAGATACAAATTATGAACAACAAATATGCATCTATCAACAAATGAATCTAAGAATCAAGTGAATAAATAACCTGATGTACAGAATGAACTGGTGACTATAATGAATCAGGGACATAGAAAGGGAATGGACTGACTATTCTTGGGGGAAAAGGGGTGTGGGAGATGCGGGAAGTGACTGGACAAAAATCATGCACCTATGGATAAACTCAGTGGGTGGGGAGTGAGGGTGGAGGGTGGGGTGGGAGCTGGAAGGAGGGGAATTATGGGGGGAAAAAAGAGGAACAAATGTAATAATCTGAACAATAAAGATTTAAAAAAAAAAAAAAAAAAGAAATGTTAGTATTTTGGAGTATATAAAAAAAATTGGGCCCTAACGGGTTTGGTTCAGTGGATAGAGCGTTGGCCTGTGGACTCAAGGGTCCCAGGTTTGATTCCGGTCAAGGGCATGTACCTTGGTTGCGGGCACATACCCAGTGGGGAGTGTGCAGGAGGCAGCTGATCGATGTTTCTCTCTCATCGATGTTTCTAACTCTCTATCCCTCTCCCTTCCTCTCTGTAAAAAATCAATAAAAATATATTTTTAAAAAATTTTAAAAAAATTGGTAATTTCTCCCATAAAAGAAACTCTGACTCCTTGGATGGTTGCTCTTGGTCTGAGTTAGGAAAAGCACAAGGTCAGTTTGGGACTTCCTGTTGTGCCAAAAGGAAAGGAAACTACCAAAGACTTCTGAGTACATGCCGAGGGGACACGGCAGCCATTCCAAAGGCTTCCCAAAGATGGAACAGCCAAAAAAGAATAACTACAACTGGTTGAAATATACTGAAAACATAAAAATTCATGAGTTCATAAAGATAATGAGAAAAAGAAGAGAGTAGAAAGGAAAAATATCTCAAAGCTCATTTTTCAACATTGGTGGTAGTCGGTGTGCCAAATTAATATTTTGAAAATTGCCATTTAAGGGAAGAATTTATCCTGCCTTACTTATATAGTCTCCTACATAAATTGCATTTTAGAATGTCTGAATTGTCTCAGTTGATCAAGAATAAGTTTTAGTTTCAGAAAAGAAATTTTAGTTAGTAAATGTAAAAAAAAAATAAACAGAATGATAAAATCTCAATTTTTTCATTCCCTAATGAAACAAATGATTCAAGCAACTATTATCAAAATAGATAGCAAAAGGATTAGGCTTATAGGGAACTGGGTATTTGAAAGATCTCCAAGTAGTAGCCTACAGTATAAAGGGGGAATTCAACATTACTATGGAGGTGGATCTGACTCCTTAATTATTGGCAATACCAAGGATGGAGGATTAAGTTAAATGATACTACAAATTAACAATCAGAAAAATCTAGAACATGGGACATATCATAGGACCATCAACTCTGTGTCTTCAATAAATCCTTTAGCAAGAAAAAAAAAAGCAGGAGGAGCTTCCTGTAAAATGACATTTTGGAGATAATCAGGAAAATTTGAAAAATGGCCAGGCTATTACATGGTAATAAAAAATTGCTGTTAATGTTGCTAAGACTCATAATATCAATATTGTAGTTAGGTAAGAAAATGCCCTTTTTTTTCTTAGCAAGGCTTCTTGAAATATTTAAGAACCAAATGTCATCATGCCTGGGATTTACTTTAAAACAACTATGACAAAATGTTAATAAATGTTAAAAATCTAGGTGCTGGGAATATGGAGTCTCATCACGATTCTCTGTACATTCATGTATATGTTTGAAAGTTCTTATGATAAAAAGTTGGATCAGCAGTTAGGCGCAAAAAATTACTTATGAATTAAGTTCTGAGGAGCAGTTCAAAATATAGAAAAAACTTTAAATTGTTTCTTAAAAATACTCATATGTATGTAAATGTGGGCTGTTTTGATAAGAACTAAAATAGCTTTTCAGATGTAATAAGGATTTTTCTTGATAAATAATCTCTGTGTAATTAAAGGAAAAGGAGAGGTAAACAGACTCTAGCATTCTATTTGGGGGGAGGGGGAGAATGTTGGCTTTATTCTAGTCTCAGAGTGGTCACTGGAAAAATCCATGACCAGAGCTGCAATTTTGAAAGAAACACGCCATTATCATTAGAATGCAGTTGCTGTGCCATAATATGGAGAGTAATACAGAAATATAAAGTGCACTAAAATTCTAGACAAGGAAAGCCCTTCTTAGTGGCGTTATACCTAGGTTAAATAAGGTTTCTATAATTCCCATAGTTAAAGCAAAATACATGACCTACAACCTCAAAATGTAGTTCCTCTAGTTCAAATGGACAGACAAGCCCACATGCTTCCTCAGCACAAACATACAGTTTCCTTCACATGACCTCACTGCATCTATTTTCAAACTAAAGGTTTATTTGTGAGTTTACAGGTAAGAGAACAGGTCTATATTTCATGATGCTTCTAGTGACTAATGTTTCATTCTCTGCTTTTGTTTTATTCCTCACCCAAGGACATGCTTAGAGAGAGGAAGGGGGAGAGAAAGACAGAGAAACATCAGTGTGAGAGAGAAACATCAATTGGTTGCCTTCCATGCACACCCCAACTGGGCACTGAACCCCACAATCCGGGTACGTGCCCGGACCTGGAATGGAACCCGCAACCTTCCGGTGCACAGGATGATGCTCCAGCAACTAAGCCACTCTGGCAGGCTCACTTACTACTTTTGAATGACGAATGCGTATTTAACTAGCTTAGAATTTTATCTGTAAACTCCAGAGTTTTAGGGAATTTTAAATATAATAACAATGATTGTGGAGTTGTCTCTGTTTCTGGAGTCCAGCTTCTTTTAGTAGAAAGCCTCACAAGACACACAGTTCCTGACAGACTTGCCCATCAAACCATGATACAGAAAGGCCATCCTATTTTAAATTCAAATGTCTGTGTTGTATGAATAGTCTTGCCAATTTCGAATTGCATTATGCCAAAAACTGATATTTAAGCTATAAGGAGCAGGAATTCACTTCTATATCCTTAAGAATTCTTTTTATTAATATCCAAGTGAGAAGTGGACCCGTGGCGACAAGTGATACGTTAGGACAGGTTAGAATAATATCTGGGCCCAAATACTTGATGTTCAGGTGAAAGACTTTTTTTCTTCCTCATAAGGGTCTTGCCCAATCATGCATGAATGCCAAAAGCAGCAAACAAAAAGCAAACTACAACAAAAATGCCAGAAAGAACTATTTGCCTTCATTGACAGAAACTAGGTCCATGGAGCTCCACCCAGGGGCAAGCTTTGCCCCACGCCAGGGAGGGAAGAGACCTTCTGATGCAGTGCAGTGGCTATTCCCCAATCTGTCTGGTAGATGGCACAAGGGCCTCTTTAGTTCTTACTAAATGCTTCTCTTGTTACATGTTAAAATGGATAGTATTTTGCAGATGCAACTGTAAACAGGATGAGCTTGACAGGAACTCAACTGCAAAGAAGAAATCCACCTGTAACTGATTAAATAGTGTGCATAGGCAACGGCTAGGCCTCCCCTCAGGTAGACAGAGCTTTGGCTGTGAATCAATCCCCTGTCTACTTGCTGCAAGTAAATAAAACTACCGTAGGACAACCACGTCTCCAAGTGGTGAACTCCTTGAGTTCTGTAACACATTCCCCGGCCTCCTGGATGGATATCCTTCTCTTGAGAAGCGAAAGGGGCCAGCTTTTCTCACACAACATCTAACCCAGGGGAAAGCAGTATCCTGCCCCACCCCAGAGAAGGGGGCGCTCTGCCGTCTGAGGGGGGGCAGGTGCCTGCGGAGAACTGCTGACCTGGCGTGCAGAGAGATTGCAGGCCCAATGAAGAGAGGCAGGAGCAGCTGGACCTGGTGGGATGGGAGGGTGGGGGAGAAAGGAGATGGGGTGGGCGTGGCCGCATAGCAGAAATGCCTGATGGAGGCTGCAAGACTCCCCTTGGCAATTTCCAGATTTAGATGCAAAAGATTTGGCCACCAGTCAGATGTCCTGTATCACTGGGAGCTGCACCCCAGCCAGGATTTGCCTCTGCAGGCGGTTGGGTCGGAGGAAAATTCGGTTTACAAACAAGTTGGCCTGATGGCCGAATGGAAGCTCAGTGGGTTTCTTTATGTCCTATTGATTCGATTATTCTAAAGCTAAGTTGAAATTAGAACTGCTTCTAATTTGAAGACAAAGTCCTCATTTGCGAAAGCGCCCTGGCATTTTATAGGAGGATGCAGGAATAGCAAGCACTGATTGCCTTCTCTTTGTGGAGAGATACTGGCTGCCTTAAGAAACACCCACTAGACTTTTCATAAATAAAACATAGAGAACCACGGGGGGGGGGGGGGGGGCAGTTTTTCCCTCCGTTATGAAAGGAATTAGTGTACTGGAGAGAAAAGGAAGCTGTGTATAAAACCCTCCAGAGTGTAGCACAGGGTTTTCATCCTGGGGGTCTGGAAATACCAAAGCCTGCAGATCCAGTGGTGAGGTCGCAGGGGGTGTGTCAGGAGGGTGCTGCCACTGGCGTTTAACCCTGAGGCTGCAGCGTGGTTTTCACAGTGTGTGTATGATCTTTTCTATGTAAGTGCATATTCTGTGCTGCATATATGGATAAGGGGAAATACCAATGGTTACTTCCTTCAATTGTTATATGGGTGAAGAACAATGACAGATGAAAGAGCACAAGGTTACAGTGTGAAAGTGACCTAGAGGGCCATCTCTTTTAGACCAGCAGGGTTCTATGTTTTTCTGATCCAGAGCTTCTCATCTTGCCTGGGCTTCTTTGTTAGGAATAGGATGGTGCAGGACATCATGGACAGAGGCAGAGAGCGCATGCACAGTCCTGTATGCGAGTGTCCAGTGTTGTGGGCGGGAGGGCGGACATCTGTGGAAATCTCCGTGATCACCATTGCCTCTCGGGAGAGGGGTTTGGAAATAAACTGAGAACCTGCCACAGACCTACCAGGGCTGGAGATTAACCAGCTCCAGACCCACCGGTGGGGAGCCCTTTCAGTTATTGTAACTGTCCTGACGGTTGACTTGGGACACTCACTGTGGCTCTAATTACTTTCATTCATTTTGAAAAACAAACAAACAAACAAAAAACAGCCAAGGGGATCACATTGCTGAAATATTGGTAATCTGCTCCCATTTTTATTTTTTTATTCCTAGGAAGCTTGCTATCATATATTGTTTTGGTCTTGAAGTTATATAAGTACAGCATTTTTGTTAGCTAGACAGTGATATAAAATGCACACACACACACTCACACACATTTTTAAGAGAGTGGAAGAGATGGGGAGAGTCAGAGAGGGAGAAACATTGACGTGAGAGACACAGCGATTGGTTGCCTCCTGTACACTCCCCAACCTAGGGCTGGGGCAAGCCTGAAACCGAGATACATACCCTTGACCTGAATCGAACCCAGAACCCTTCAGTCCGTGGGCCGATGCTCTATCCACTGAGCCAAGCCTGCTAGGACTGTACCTATATTTTAATGCCTGCTTTATTCATTTCTGAAGCTTGCGTTGTATGAGGCTGTTTTTCTATCAGAAGCTGCATAATGGAGCAGTCATTTGTTGGGTTTCTGAGACTGCTATCAAAGCCCAAACATCCCCTAAGGTTTGCTCCTTTCTTTCTTTTTCTTTCTTTCTTTCTTTCTTTCTTTCTTTCTTTCTTTCTTTCTTTCTTTCTTTCTTTCTTTCTTCCTTCCTTCCTTCCTTCCTTCCTTCCTTCCTTCCTTCCTTTCTCTCTCTCTCTCTCTCTCTCTCTCTCTTTCTTTCTTTCTCCTTTCTTTCGTTTGCAAATTAAAAATACTTTGTGCACAGTATAGGGTTCACCACCACCCCTTTTGCCCTCGTTGAGAACATACATTGAATAGATTACAGAGGAATAGAAAGTTCCGTCTCAATTTATTCTGAGATAATGTGAAAAAAGAGGCATGTTCATCATAATTTGGCCGTGGAAAGCCCCCACAAATAACAGGTGCTTGGTTTAAAATATAAATGTAGAACATATTTCAATTGAAATATAAATACAATATTGCTGTTGTTCACAGTGTAGAGATGCCGCAAAGAATACCATAAGCCATTGAGCCTGAAAAGTGTCGACTAGAACATACAAAACCACCAGACGCCGAGGCCAGCCTTTCTGAGGCATGGAAGGCAGGGCGGCCCTTGCTCACAGCCGGCAGGCGCGTAAGGAGGAAACGGCTGTGCTTCTCACTATCTTCCCCGACAGACATTTTGGGCCTGAAACACACTGTTCAGTGAAATAGCAAGGTGCTTCCCAGTTTGGTGCTCAACACTGGAGTTTTATTCATTTACACTCTACTGCATTTAAACACTTGCTTATAGCTACAATGAACTGAGGTGAAGGAGATGATATTCAAATCTCATTCCTTCCACTTCCGTGACATTTGATCATCTGAGCAAAACGTTCTCATCTATAAAATGGGAATCCAGCTTAGGTGGCCTGTCCACGAGGGCTGCTCTGTGAGCTCAAAGGTCTGGGAAGCATAGACACTGTGAAGTGTGACACCCATGAGACTCCGTGGGAGGGCGAGGCACCTGAGGGCTTGTGAGTGGCGCTGAGGATGACATCATTGCTGGGCTCCGCCCGAGAACGGAGGACTTCTAAGGACGTGGGCGTCACACGTGGCATGGCCCTCCTGGTGGCCCTCAGTGCCCTGGGCGCCCCCTTTGAATTGCCTACAAGAGAGAAAAGAAACTGGCAACACGATTGGATTTTAAATCAAAAGTTATGATTTTATTTTTAATTTAATATATCAGAAAAAAAATATTTCTTTTAATGTCATGAAGTAAGCACTTGAAAATAACAGTTGCAACACTGAAGAGGCTCAGATGGATGGGCTTCTCTCTGAACACAGGCCCAGGGGCCCCCCAAGAGGCCGCCTCTTCCAGCGGCTTTCAAGCAGCCTCCTGCCTGAACCTGCCCCAGGCGGGCCTGTCCGACGCCCGCGTGCCTGGGCAGCGCCCCCAGCTGCTGCCAGAGCGCTGATTCCTGTCCCACTGGGAGAAGTAGTCTCAAGTGCCGCCAAGCACTGGGAAAAGACTGTAACAGCGTTTAAAGACCAGCATGAGTCAGGACCCCCAATCCTGACCCACAGGGGCTGCAGATATGGCTTGGCCCTGATTGACGGGACGGTCTCTTCAACGAACCAGATGCTTCTCTACAATGTAGCTTGGGGTTTGGCTCTGCAGTGGAGTGTATCTGGTTGCAAGACTTCTGCATGCCCTGAGCCCACATGCAGCGTGCTTTCACTGTCTGTCTCCTTGGTGCGAGAACTCGTTTCACTTTTTTTAATTTTTAATTTTAGTTTAACTTGGGATTAAGGGAAGCCTAGGGATGATTTTTCCCCGTTCTGTGAGTCCTAAATTTTCAGCATCTAAGGACGAGGAAAGTAACTTGATTCAATGGGCTTGTGAGTGTTCCTTGCTCTGCACAGGTGTACCTCACTGGCCTGGAACTGTGGGCTCTGACATTGGCAGGAGGATGTTTATAATCGGGAGCGTCACAACTGGCATTCCAGACAATGTGATGCCTTCACCGACACTTGTTTGGCTTAAGTATCGGGTACCACACACAGAGGCTGGGGGTTCATTGGAAAAGCGGGACCTAGCACTTCCTACTGATTGTCGGCACATGTGTATCGATGCTTAAACAGCTCTCACTTTAGCAACATCTCTTCTGGACGATCATGGGTCTGAGGCACAAAGAAACAGGTCTTGTATATCAATAAAAAAGGGACAGAACAACTTTAAAAAGTTACAGGAGATGATGACTCACAGCTGGAACACAGGCTCCACTATCATCCCAAACTGATAACAAAATATTCTTGAAAACAAAGAGAATGGGCTACCGGGAATTTCTGGGCTTTCATCGTGTTTCTCAAACACTTGTTCTTTTCAAGGTGGAAACTTTTTCAGGGAAATAGCGTCTAAAAGAGACAGACAAGGATCATGCACATACAACTCAAAGCATTGTACCCTGGGAGGCAAAGTCTGTTTGGTCTTCTCCACTATCCTAACAACTCTCTTTCCAATCAGCATGTGGCCACTCCAACAACTGTGTTCAAGAATCATTAGCCAGACTGGAAGAAAGCCAGGCTGTGTGGGAGCTGACTCAGTTGTGTGACACATCGAGTCTCTGCGGAGAGGCGGCTCTATCAGAAGAAGCGATAGTAACCCGAGACAACCTAGTCGTCTCTCCCAGGTAATTCGGCAGTCTGGGAATGAGGCCAGGCTCCTGAGATATTCTACTCCAGTGTAATTGACTTCAGGTGATTTGTTACTCTGATGTGGCAGGCTTTATCTCACCATGAAGGCACCACATCTGATTTTTAATTCTGTGGGTCTCTTTCCTAGCAGCGTTCTCCCGTTGAATTCTACAAACACCCACTCAAATGAAGCCCAGAGATACCTTAGCAGAGGTGAAGTGACGGAGAGGTAATCAATCTCCCCCCCTTCAACAATATGTGGCTATGTATTGTCTCTCCCCTAATTTTTGTAATGGAGTGTGATTGAAGGATGGGAGTAAATTACCTGGAATAATGACCTCTCTATATGACTCATTTGGTAATTTGGCCTGGTAAGGGATAGGAATAGTATAGTAGTTGCTTTTCTCACTAGTAAAGCTAGAAGGTCCAGATAAAAACCTGCTCTACGAATAGAGCATTTCTCACCAGAAATTTTTTCATTGCGAACTCATAGGCTTGGGGTGATGCTCAGATCTAGTGTATCAAATTGCAAGTACTTATATATGAAATGATTTTTTCTTTCAATGCAGGAATGTTTTCACCATACTGTATATTAGAATGCAGTGAAAATCTTCGATAGAAAGAGAATTGACTGCAGCATAGTGAGGCAGCTGCCTGCCCAAGTTTTTCTGGAATGTTAACTGGCAGCAGGATTATCTACATGGCAGTCAGTTCTCTGGTAGGCTTCAGATTTGCCATGGCTAGTGGTCCAGACTCCTAACTTGATATAGTTAAGCAGTTAAGCTGAGATGTTAAAAACATTGTACTGAACCTGTAATACCAGAATTTTATTTTAATGTGCGTTTTTTTTCTCCTCCCATGATAAACATCAGAAAAGCTTTTAGAAATACTTAGCTAATTGAAAAACTATTAGACATTCAACCTGTAAACAAAAATTCTAAATCTTCTCACAAGTGAACACAAGCGTGAACCTGCATCAAATAGAAAGTAGTTGGAAGTCGCTGAGTCTATACTCACTTATTCTAACCTGCATTAAAGGATCAATGATAAATCAATGGATCAAGTAATTAAATCAACCAGATGAGCTCTAACTGGCCCTTTAATTAAACTCAAGTCAGCTGTTATTTGACCAATGCCTCATTTTCATTATTCTGGTTATTTTCTGTTATAAGGAAAAAAGCTTATTGCACAGTACCATGTACTTTCAAAGCTCAAAACAACATTATTTGCATCGCAAAGATCTATTCGTTGTTACGGCAGGACCTATCTTTTCAGCTCATGTCAGCTTTTGCCCTAGTAGTAATACATTCCTCCATCAATTGTTTCTCACCATAAACCAAGGTCAAGACACCGTAGACTGTTCATGATAATTTAACACAGATGTAACAGCTTCCCTCCCTGCATACACACTGCTCCAACCTCGGCCTATCAGCTGTGACTTGTTTTGCATGGATTCTTTTGTTCATTGTTCAAACCATTCACACAGAATGGAATAAGACTTTATTCTTTTAAATTCCACACACAAACAAGATGAGGAGAAAGCCCTTGTCATCTCTGACAGAGAAGCAGAGCAGCTCTGTTTCATGAATGACAGCACAATTAAAGCTAAAATAATATAAAAATAATTGGAAAAAAATCCCTTTGACTGTATACTCTCAAAGCAAGAAAGATAAACAACAGTTTCTTTTCTGCTAGCCAGAAAATGTGTGTCTATTCATTTGGGCTTTGAAGTTCAGTGTACTCCACATCTGTGTGCATACATGTGTGGCTAAACGTGTATAATCTATGCAGTGTAGTAGCCCCTAATTTTTTCAACTAGTTTGTCTAATCATTAAGCTACTTAACCAATTAGAATACTATTATATCACATTGAACAACTTACATAATTGCTTCTTTGAAATACTAGGAATGTTTACACATTTATTTGGCTTGTAGAGGACTGAAATTATTACCAATAATATATTAACTAGCTTTTTTCTTTTAAGAATATGGCTCTTAATAAATTGATTTTCTGAGTTCCAGAGCGAAAGTCCCTTTAAAAAAAATTCTGAAGCTGACTTAAAGCAGGAAGGATGTCTTCTGATTTGGCCAAAAATATGACGTGTGTTTTGTATCATTTAAAATTTGAAGGATAAGTCTATAGGGGGCCTTGGTTGTCAACTGTTCCAGCCAAACTTCCCATGAAGTGTTTGTTGAAGTATCTCCACTTGACCAGCAGAGGGCACTTTACACACCTCTACATTGCATAGGGAGCAAATGCAGATGATGCAGAAACACAGTGTTCACTCAGTATCAGGAAGAGCCCTGCAGGTTTCTTTTTGAAATTCACAAAAATATAGAAAATATGGGCTGTGCCACACGGTTTCATGTGGGAAGTTATGAGTATGGGTGAAGTCAAATAGGGAGAGAAATGCATTGTACGGATCGTCGGCTCACTACTCCCGTTCCTTTCCCTTTCCCAGCTGAAGAACGGTTGCACCCTTTTACTCGTAGTACAGAAGCCATTTTCAAATCTTTCGGTTGGCTTTGCTCTTTTCTATCCCATACTTACTCTTCTTTGAAAAAGCCTGAGACACCTGAACCAAGGATAATGCTTCATACCTCATCTAAGAGTAGGAATTACTGCTAAGCGGTCAGAAATGCTCTGAGGGAGCTGCTCCTTTCGGCACGGAGCTGTGTTGTTTCCAACCTCCCAGGAGGAACCTGGGAAAAATATCCTGCCGGTTTGGTCTTGGCAAACTCACTAGCCCGAGGCTGTGCTGTTCAGGGAAACACACCAGTTGAAATATACTTGTCTACATCCGTTTTTATGAGAGGTGATTAAGACATATTTTCTCATGGGGGCTACAGCTACTGACCTTGCTTAAAGAGGCTTTAATTTTTGCAAAAGCATGAATGTTCTAGTATACACCCTGTGTCTCTTCCACTTTTATTTATTCTATTGGCTCCAGTGTCAAAAAGATGAGAAAGGGTTGTGTGTGCATGTGCTTGCACAGTTTTCCAAGTAAACTTCTTTCATCCTTAGAGAAAAACAACCCTTTGTAAATACTTTCTATACAGTGTGAACAGCCTTTGTTTGCCTTCTGTTTCTCTCTGTTCCTGGTGCACTTTTGCTCTCCTTTGCCCTAAAGTTGACAGGTAAAGAGGGAATGGGGTCTCCTAGCAGCGGTCCTTTGAGATAGAGGTGCACTCAGTGAGTCCTCACCCAAAAAGGATCATAAACTGACTGGGGTACATCAACCTAATTATCCCTAAGCTGCCTTGGGTTTTGTGTTTGCTCATGTGTTTTGTTGTAGCTGCACCATGTGATTCCTTGTGCCATTTTCTTTTTTTCTGTTATTTTTCTTGATGACCCTGAGCTATGGCTTCCTCCTCAGTCCCCACACTATTCCGCCTTTGTGGTTTTTCTCATCTTGCCGATGTAGGCCTCAAAGAAGAAATGGCAGAAGAGCACAAGGTAGCTGAGGTACATGAGTGAGGACCAGAAGATGTTCGGAAAGTGAGAGTAACACTGGTCGTGCTGCATCCAGTAGAAGACCAGGTAGTTAATGACACAGCCCATCAGCATCTGGGTGATCTGGGACAAGGTGATGAACATGGCAAACTTCCGGGAGACTCGGAAACCCGCCGCTCGCAAGGCATAGTACGAGTACATCACGGCGTGCACGCCGTAGTTCATAGTCATGAACCAGCCACCCCCGGCAACCATGTCCTTGTAGGAGTACCAGGAGTACAGGAGCACAGTGATGTGGTGGTACCAGTGCAGGAAGATCAGCTTCTGCTTCCTCAGAATGATGAATATTGTATCTCCTGGAAGACAAATGAGGGAAAGAGTGGACATGAGCCCCTGACATGATGATACTGTATATTTTGGCATGAAAAGTAGATACCTTGAACTAGTCCTTGAGTGTGAGATGGACTGGGTGAGAATCCTGGACTGATATTTACTACCTCTGTGACCTGGGGCAAGTTATTTATTCTCACCATTTTCCAGTTTCCTGGTGAGGATAATCATAGTAGCTTGGAATTGTCTGAGGATTACATAGGCTTATCAACAGACCCTGTTAGCACATGGTAAGAGCTCAATAAATGTTACTTTCAGAAAGGTGTTTTGCCCAAAACGTTACTAATTTTTGATCTGGAAAGGACATTAGTAACCAGGTTGCCATACATTTTAGGAGATATCGCATGTCTCAGATCAGGTATCAATCAAGAGAAACCAATTAGATTTAAGTGCCCAGCACAATGTTCGTGGCTTCTCTGGAGCAGTAAACTATTTTCCTTTGGTGCATGCCAGAGACCCCTTAAAAACACATCACTGTGAGCTTCCTGTAAAATGTGACAGCTTGACATGCGGCAATTAGAAAAACAAGATTCGCCCCAGCTGGTTTGGCTCAGCAGATAAAGCGTTGGTCTGTGGACTAAAGGGACCTGGGTTTGATTCCCAGTCAAGGATACATGCCTCGGTTGCAGGCTCCATCCCCAGTAGGGGGCATGCAGGAGGCAGCCAATCAATGATTCTCTCTCATCATTGATGTTTTTACCTCCCTCTTACTCTCTCTCTCTCTCTCTCTCCCCCCTTCCTATCTGAAATCAATAATATATATATATATACACACACACACAAAATTTTAGTAAAAGGCAAATGCAGAAAAAGAGAATAAAGCTCACCTTCTACCATATTTGCTGAAGACAGCAATAGGAATGTTTTATTAAACCAATGAATCAAGTGATAAAAACTCCAGATTGACATATATTTTTATGGGATTAACTTTGAAATAGCTCTCCAGAGCTAGCAAAAATGTTACAAACATTATCCCCTTGAAGAAAAAGACCGCTGTTTGTAAGGTAGGAAGTTTATACTACAAAAGCTAGAATTATGCTCAGATAGGTAGATGCTATATATCTGCAATGATTTTTTGAGAAGTCTAGGAATTCTGAAACATATACTGTAGAACACGTGTAAAAATATAAAAAGAACAAATACACCCAATTCCATTAACAAGTACCAAAAGAAGGGAGGAGACATTGGAATGTGGAACAGAAAGAGGTTCATGCAGGCAAATGCTTTTCTCTTTCCTATCTCTATGGCTCCCAGATATGGCAAAAACCCATCCTTCATGACTTTTGGTGAACTGAAACTTGACTTCTTTTTGTATAACAAGGAGAACTAGGTGGTCTCTTCTCTTATTCTGAAATTTAATTAAGCACAAAGGGAAGTCCTATCCAGCACACTTCAAGGGTGCCCTAAAAGGTTCGGTACAAACGAATGCTGGACCTTGGGAAGGTGGCCGTGGTTGGAATAATACAAGTGGTGCCCCATTCCATTCAGCAGAAGATATTCGTTTATTTCCCTACTGAATTGTTAAACATTATTACTTCATGTTTGCCTAGAACAGAAAAGTTGCCAGTTCCTGCATTTCTGAACCTGTTATAAAATTTTCTTTGAAGTCTTCTTCTCACCTGTGAGGTACCTGATATATTATGCCTATAAATATCAGACAGGCTGACAATAGCTGATGGTGGTGGTAACTCTCACTTGTATACTGAAGGGAAAAAACTAGTGTTAGGAGACCTGGGCCTACTTCTTAGTTTTAAACTGTGCTATTTTGTGTCTGTCAAAGATCTGCTATTTCTATGTAATTACTGCTCTGGGTCTCCCTTTCCTCTGTAGATGATCATGGAGACACAATAATTCCAGCCTACCTTTGTTCTGAGTGGCAAGCATGTAGACGTCCAAGGCATTGCATGCTAAAAACAAATTTAGTCCCACACAATATCCAAACACATTGTAATAAGATTTAATTTCCATAAAGTAATAAGCATGTCTTATAGATTTTATTTTAACTCTATCATCACTTTTATATTAAAACTTACCAATTTCATTGTGAGGAAGGTAGTAGGAGACAAAAGACAGTGACCATATATTAGGATGGGTTACCAAGAATGGCAAGTGGACCCTATAGTTCTAGAACTGAAAATTGCTTTGTGTTCTTCCTGTCTGAGTGCAGGGGGGAGGTCTCAGGCTCGATCTGAGACACGCTAGGTGTTTCCATTTAATATGGGGTCATGGAGGTAAAGGACATGCATGTCATGAGACCTTCAACATAAAATTAATTGGAATTCATTCGAGAATTTGGTTCAGAACAGATAAGTAGGATGATAGATGGAGTAATGACAATGAGGATCTTTCAGTAATGGTCCTGGAGCACATCAGGAGCACTCTAATCCATATCAGGGCTATTGTCCCCAAGAAGGCCACTGACCCAGAGTATGACAGTTTCCCTTGGCGAGGGGTAACTGGGGAGGGGGGGGGGGAGGGGGGGGGAGAAGGGATTCTGGAAAGGCTCCCTGAGCTGGCCCATGCTTCTTTTGATATTGCAGCTAAAATTCAACAGTCACACCACTCTGGCAGATACCATTTTCCCCCTCTGGGAAACCACATACTATCACATTTGATTTGTCACAAGCCATGATACTTACAGGCTTGCCAAAAGTTAGTGTCCTAGAAATGCAAATTAAAGATAGGGTCTCTGTAGGTGATGTTGACCAACTAAATCTTTCTCAGCCAAAGGCCCAGTTGGCATCATGGAAAGGATTTTGGCTAAGTATGAAGTATTTGGGATTTTTGACTCATTTCACTACAGTCTCTTCACTACAGTCTCTCTAACTTTCGGTGCAGCTATTTTCAGTCAAGAGCCAACCTGCAGGCAGGGCATGGTATTTGCATGCCTAAGTGTCCCTTCAGCATTCAGAAGTCCCCAGGGGGCGCACGGCCACCAAAGTCGCTCCCTGTGTGGTTTGTCACAGACTGCTGTGCTTCTCTTCAGAGTTAGCTGGAGCTCTGCTGAGTCAGAGTTTCAAAAACAAAGACAAGCCGAATGGAGCAAGGACCTAGACTCAGAGCAGATGTTTCCAAGTTTTAGCAAAACCAAATCTCAGCAGGTTTTAGTATAATTCTAACAGCAGGCACTCCAGGATTTTGGCACACAAGGCAGGTGGTGGCTCTCTTCCCCTCACTTGTTCTACGAGACTGTAACCCTGTAATTCACTGAGATGAGCTCCTTGATTTCTTCTGAAGCAGAACGCCTGTCTTTCTAGTAAGAGTTTAGTGAAGGGGGAACGGTGAGATAGTGTTTAATCATGGGTAGAGAGTTGTAGATGATGAAGATGAAAAAGTGTCGGAGAAGAAAGGATAGAGGTGATGAACGTACAGCAATGCAATTGTTCTTACTGCTGTAGCTCTGTACACTTAGAAGTGGTGAGTTGTATGCACTTTTTGCCACTGTAAAAAACAAAAGTTTAGTGAAAACTCCAAGCCGGTGTTTCTCAGTGGTTGAGCGTGGGCCTATGAACCAGGAGGTTTGATTCCTGCTCAGAGCACATGCCAGGACTGCGGGCTCGATCCCCAGGAGGGGGCGTGTAGAAAGCAGCCAATCGATGATTCTCTCTCATCACTGATGTTTCTATCTCTTATGCTCTCTCCCTCCCTCCCTAAAATCAATAAAAATATATTTAAAATAAAGATTAGTGAAAACTGTAGGCATGCAAGTTTTGGGGGGAATATAGAGTTTCAGTATTGAACATGGAAGAACTGTTCATTTCCGCACAAGAGCTTTTCTTTCTGGTGCGCATAAGGAAGTCCAGAATCTTAGAGTATTGAAAAAAACAGAACTTGGGACCTAAAAAATAAGAAAAGTTCATATAATCCAAATGCGTAAGTCTTTCTTAATTAAATGGTAGTGAAGCATCCATCTTATATAAAAACTGCTGTTTGAAATTTTAACCCTGATAGTATGGCTTATGTAAATGCTTGCTTGCTTAAATAATAAGGAAAATAAGACTACTCCCATTCCAGAGAGGCCGTAAACTATGCTCCAGACAGAGTTGTCAATGCTGACGCCAGGCCAGGCCTTGAGATATGGTCTCATGGCCCCTTCCCAGCACACAGGCCTTCTTTCTCAGAAGGTCCGGAAGTCTCATTCCAAATTTGGGAGACAAAGGACTGGAAAAAGTATATATAAATAAAGAAGTTTCCTCCATGTTGGGGGGCCCAGAATTTGAAAGACACATATTTCTCTGGGCCTGCACAGAATTTAATAATAAAATATAACTCCCTTTCTCTAAGCGTGGCTTGGTTTTTCTCTGGTCTTCTGCAACAGTAGTGGCAAGGTTTTCCAAAAGCAAAAACTGGGAAGAAATTTAACTTTCAAAACAAATATGTTCACTAACCAAGGGCTGGGCTGGTTACCTCCGGGACACTGCATTGGCCTGATTTGGGCATCTACTTGGCTTCAGCACTTTACCAGCACTTTAGCCATTATCAAATGAGCTCCAGGATATTTGAAAGAAAATAAATCATATTTTATAAAGGTACTCAGATTATAAAAACCTCTGTGTGATGGATCTGAAAATACAGGAAGAATTTGTGTCACTAGCTAGCCTCATTAAAAAACGGTGTCAAGATTAGGATTTTATTTTCTTCAGCCCATTGTCAACACTTTAATCCCGTATTTTAATGGTGAGAGGATGGACTGTTTTGTAGCCAACCTACAAACTACCGGTAAGCAAGGATGCAATGGGCTCATCAAGCTAATGGCACAAGAGATGAGTCCCACTCTTTCTGGGTTCAAAGGGGAAGACCCCGTGTTCAGTGGGAATGTCTGCACTGGGGAGCAGGGTATGGCCATCTTGGGCCTAGATGAACTTTAGGCAGGTGGCTAATTAGCATCATCAGCATCAACATTCTAAGACAGAGGATGGGAGCCCAGATACCTCCGGGGACTGCACCAACAGTCCAGGAATCTGAACTCTGTCCGCCATCCTCAAACTTTGATTTCAATTTGGAACAGAAGCCAGAGAGCACGAGGGTTGAGAGCATAGGTCTAGTCATGTCTTTGAGGGAAAGTGACTGCTACGGAGAGCGTGGAGTGGCTCTTCAGTAAGTTATTCAACAGGTAGAAAGGACTGTTTATTTGCCAGTCCTTCAAATCCAGTAGGAGAGAACTCAGAACACAGGCAAGCTGCCCTTGCAGGGTAAAGACAATTCTAGAAACAGGCTGAGGTTGGCTCCTTTGCACACTGAGGATTACGAGCCAGATGCATTGAGGCACCGTTGCTGATTTTTAAAAAAAATTTTGTTGAGGGTAGTAAGGTGTTAAATGTAAATGTATTCAAAAATAGCATGGGCCCTAGCCGGTTTGGCTCAGCGGATGGAGAGTCAGCCTACGGACTTAAGGGTCCCAGGTTCGATTCTAGTCAAGGGCATGTACCTTGGTTGCGGGCAGATTCCCAACATGGGGTGTGCAGGAGGCAGCTGATAGATGTTTCTAACTTTCTATCCCTCTCCCTTCCTCTCTGTAAAAAATCAATAAAATATATAAAAAATAGCATGGGGAGGGGTGGTGTTACACATTTCATGCATTTACTGTATTCATACATCTGCATTCAGTTCTTTATCAAAAAAGACAGAGGAATTCATAAGGATATTTGTTAGAGAGCATAAATTAAGTCAGTGGGATGTAATATTAATAATGTATGAATTTATTTTAAAGAAAAATGCCACAAAACCCTATGGGTAAAGAAGACATGCTCACATTCTCAGACCAAGTCCACTTTGAGACCACGTGATGGAACTCAGACAGTCTATGACTCTAACTAAAACAAAGAACCACTTAATATAGCTGCAGACTTCCGGGCACTGTCTGTAGCTTCAGGTTTGAAAAATACTTCTGTTACCTAAGATTTTGCACCAATTCAAATATAAAAAATAGCCTCCTGGGGCCTAGCTCATAAAATTCATATTATAGAGTTCTTTTTAGATAAAGTAGCCATTCCATCCTAGCCCCTATTAAATTCCTAACCTCTGGGAGGTGCTTAATGTAAATTTATTAAAGGGATGAATGTATACTAACGCACTTCACTCTAAGACTACATAGGCTCTGTGTGGGGGGCACACACACAACAATGATCTAGTTATCGTGGGCTGTGTAGAGGACCCCTCTCTGTGCCCCTGCCCCTTACTGAGGAAGGGTTTTCAGGAAAAGTTTTCTTGTGCTGCTCTTCCCTTCTCTTTGACCTGGGAAGGCAAAATCAAACCAACAGTTCAAACCCATTGCCAGGTATTTGTAGGCAGCAGGTGCATCACAGCTAGGGGAAAGTGAGTGGGTTGCCGACACACATATCAGAGAGAGGCCTTTGTGAAAAGACACAGGCTATGAGCGAGGGCACCTTACAGAAAGACTGCTGATCTCTTGTATTGTAGGTGGCTTATAATGAGATTACAACCTTTAACGCCTTTTGGGGAAAAACGAAAGGGAGAACACAGTCTATACATACATAAACATTTTTAATGTAATACATACAATTCTTAATTCCTGATAAAAAAAAATTTAGGAAACCCAAAGGACGGCTGGGTGTTCCTTAAGATGTGTACCGGTTTGTGAGACAGCGGCCAGCACTGCTCATGGATGAACTCAGAGCTCATCACCAGTGGGTCCCTTCCTTGGGCAATCATGATATTATCCCGGGGAACTGTATCCATGTCAAACCACTGCCATTTACTTTTTCACCTCTTCTGCTAACCTGTGACACACTTATACTGAAGCCCATTAATGAATTGAAGGAAAAACCTTAGAAATCTGCAAATATAACCAGTTATGTTTTTTCAATTAGTTTCTAAAAGGTGAACTATATTCCTCTTCTCTAAGGCCTGTCTCTTTGGTGATTAAAAAAAAAACACACACCAGAAACCAATGCTTAGCATGTGTTAATGAGGACATGAGGCTACCCAAATGAAAAGCTTAATTTCCTAGTCTGAATCCTGACTCCAGAAATGGAAGTATGCTTTGGCATGGGACTTAGAAATAATCGCATTGCTAAGTTGTCCTTATGTTTTATATTAGCTAAGCTGCTGATGGGCCAGAGGGAAGAGGCTGTGTATATTTTATACCCCCCCCCCCCCCCCCCCGCCAGGACATGTATATACAGTAGTGCTTAGAAATCTACATGTTCTATGTCAAGTATTTTGCTCTTCATACACACAATGTACAATTATTTAAAAGGAGGGAGGGGAGAGAGAAAAAGGTAGTGAAAGTGAGTCATTTAATTGCAACTTTCCTGTAACCAACCAAACAGAACCTTTAAACTGTTTGTCTTTAAATAAATGTTGTGGGTAGGTAGCATAAAGGGATCGAGGAGGAGAAAATGGAAGGAGAGAAGACACTCACCCAGTTCAGGTGCTTTGCTCAGCACAAATGCATAAGCCCAGAATTTGCTGACAGGTCCATTGTAAAAACTCTGGTCACAAACTGACTGCTTCAGGCCTTTGGTCATCAAAATGTACACCATATAAGCACCAGTTCGAAGAGCACCGAATATACTTCATAAGTGAAAAGAGAAAAGAAATAACATTTAGGAAAATAATTTCACTTCTGACATTAACCACACTTGGAAGGCTGTTTGCCATTGGTCAAACAGGCATACATGTACCATAACAACTTGCATTTATCCAGAAGCGTCTTCTAATGTTCTGTGAACAAGAGTAATAAAAACTCAGGGCTTTATTCTGAAGCGCTTACATAAACCACTTAGTCTTCGTAAATATTCCAAAAAGAGGTCACGGAAAAGGGGAATGGATCCAGGGCAGGAGCTCATGAAGAATGCTGGTGACGTCCATAGTTTAGCTTAAGAATCTTGGGGATGAGATAGGGTTGGCTGAGAACCCTTAGAATTGGCCCAGTTCTGTCCTATGGCCCCTGGCTCTATTCCTGGAATCTCTCTTTTTATTTCTTTCAGCCAACGCTGCCTGTACATTTGGACAGCCCAGGCCTCCTTGGCCTCCTGCAGCAGCTTCTAAACCACTGTCCTTGGTTCTGTCTTCCCACTGTCCCATCTATCTTTCTCGCAGAAACCAGAAGCAGCCTCCTTCAAGTCTTAGCTCTACTGCCATTTCCTACAGGAAGCCCTCCAGGCTCCCTCCTCTGAGCGCCCCATATCCATGTACTAACACTGCTCAGACGCTGTTCTTCAATGCCCGGTCATGTGTTTGCCTCCACACAGACATGAGTGCTCAAAGACTATTGAAAAAGTGAAAGTTCGTCGGGAAATAAACGGACATATGAAATTTTTATCAAGGAACTGAAAAGAACAAGGGAGCTGAGAAGTGTTGAGCTCAGTGATGTAACCTCAAGTGTGAAAGGACTTGGCAACTGGAACCAGTGGCCTCCATTATGACTGAACCCTGTAGGCATAGGTCTCGGTATGCAAACCACACACATGACTAAAGGGAAAGCTGGCTGACCATCTGGGGAGATGTGCTTGCCCACCTTTTTTCTGGCAGTATCCCTGTCTAGGTTCTAGAAGTCAGTTAGGAGAAAAGCTAGTGAATAACTATTGAAATGAGTAGCAGCATCACCGAACTGGAAAATAGCTTTTGTTTCTCTTCCTAATTATGACTGGGGAGTTGAATTTCATTGGTCAAGTCAGGTAGGTCATGGAGATGTTTCTGTCTTATCTGAATTCATTATATGTTTCATCTTTACCTTACCAGATAACAGCTAATTTTTAATAGGAAGTCACCTGATTAAGGTCATTACCATATTGGACACTTGGAAGGTAATATGAAAATATGAACGTGGCATCTCCACAGAGCAAATGTAACTGACACTGTTGATCAATTCCCTATTCAAGAGCCAAGTCCTTTCCTCCTTCTCCATATTAAAGGAATCCTGATTTAGTTCAGGTTCTCCCAAGGAAGTTGACCTCATCCTCAATTTGGGAGTAAATTTCAATTGCCTAGGCAAGTTGTAGTAATCCAGTTTCCCTTAGCAATAACTTTTAAGGTATGCACGGGCCTAATTCAAGACAATGCGATGTGAGGAGAGAGCTGCTTAGGTCTTTTGGGAAAGCTTTCCTCGCTCTTTACCACGTGTTACCTGGAAGGGCAGCAGCTATCTTGCAACCATGAGGGAGCTAACTCAGAGGGGATGGCAAAGTAGTCCTTCAAGATGTGACTCTTCTGCTCAATGAATCATTCAGTGACCTTATCTCAAGACTTCTTGTTTTTGAGATAAAGCTTCCTTATTGTGTAAGCCATTTGGAGTTCTGCTTTCCACTACTTGCAGCCCAAAGCATCCCAGCAGACACAATACACACGATTTGATGTTGTAGACTTTTGAACACTAGTTAACATTTTGTGGCTACAAAATGCACCTAGTCATAGATACTGCTGGTGAACTACTTACTACATCAATTGTCTGCTTTTCATAGACCGGTGGGAGATACGTCAATGACTTTTGTACACACCAAAAGCACAGAAACACACAAATGACACACTTTGAACATGTATCCATCTCTGCTCATTAGCGCCAGATATATGATAGTTGGGAATCAACAGCACATTTACAGAGCATGTCTCTCCCCATCGGCTGCAGCCCAACATCCCCAGTAAGCAAAGCCCTTCTTCTGCTATGTCATTCTGCTTCACCCATGATCAGAGTAGATTCAGGGAAAGTACCTTTGGAATAGTTACTATCTTTCCATCTTCCCGGGTCACCAAAATCACTGTAGTTTAACTACACCCAATTTCTTAAGCATCAGCATAGTTTAACTTATTCTTTCAGTCGTTAAAGTTTTATTGGCACTGTCCTAGATGCTGGGGTGACAAGAATCAACAAGCTAATTCTGCTGCTGAAGATAGTGGTGGCCCTGGGAGACGTCAGAGGAAGTGGCATTTGAGTTACGGACAAATAGTTCTTCAAGCGTGAGGGTTAGGGTGTGAGAAGGTCGTTTCAGAGGATTTTAGACTTGAAAGTTTAGACACATGGTGGACCCACAGTGTTGCTGACAACAAGAACATAGCACATATCATTGTCCCGGATCTGGTCATAAGCCTCACTCTCTCGACTCTGAACAATAAGGCTGACTCAGAACAGAGGACAGTACATTTCTCAGGGACACTGTCGGTGCCAGCCATCGGGCTTATGTGTCCGCGGGCAAAGCGGCTTTGTTGGGGTGTGACAATGCTACCACAGGGAGCCACTGGGGAGCTGCGTGGCCAATGAGATGATTGTTAGTTGTGGGAAGCCAGTAGCTCTGCCCCGGCACATCTCAGCCACTAGACACTGCGGAATCATGTGGCTTTTTATTAAAACTGTGCTCAGGGCTTAGACTGTGACATTTGACCAAAATATACTTTAAAGGAGGTGATGTTTTTCCTCCCTAAGTTGCATCATGTTGTGAGATTCTGTGATGCAAGAGTCAAATACGCGGCCTATGTTCTGCTACCCGCAGACCTTCGATACTCATGGCTAATGAGGCTTGACACTCCTCCTGGCTACGCCTAGACATAGCATCAAAGATTCCAACCACTCTCGGCCACTACCAATAGATTAGAGTTGCAAATTCCAATCACAGTGCTCTCACTTACTACTCTCATGACTGGGCACATTACTTCACTTCTCTTAGTCTTTCTTCATCTGAAATGATAATCATATCTAACTTGCAAATTACTTCTATAAATTTTACAACAATATAGGTAGGAAAAAAAGACAATATAGGTAGGTATTTAATTAGCATAGAGTCTCTGATATGTAAGTGCTGAATATTAGTTTGCACCAATTATTATGTAATTACTATTTTTTGCTATTTTGCTTGATTTATCTTTCATTGTTAAAAAATCACATACCTCACTCATCTCCACGTGTCAGGTAGGAGAGGTGAAAGCTAATTAAAAGCCTAGGAAACCGATACACAGAGAATTTGATTTGAATTGATGATTATCCATGTATTAAGTATTTTATTGTTAGGTATTTTATTTCATGAGCCAACTTTTCACAAAATAAGTGTCGGCTACCAAGTTCACAATATGATATGAAATGAGCATTTTTCCATAAAATGTCTTGAAGGGAAGACTGTGGGTAGAGAAAAGCATCAGGTGACATTTATCTTTTGATCAGATGATAAAGATTATTCCAAATCTAGGGCCTTAAAGAGGCTGAGAGACTGGGCCATTGTGTTTAACGGGGACAGATGACTACCGCATCACATGCCTTCCCCAGCTGTAGGGTCACACCGGCAGCCTTTATTTGGTTTTAGTTTTTTTGTGTGTTGTTTTTTTTGGGGGGTGGGGGGGGAGAAATATATCTTTTTTCTTGTCAGAGCCCAGATGATAACAGCTAATGGAATAGGAGAGGGCCCAGTAGAGAAAGAAGTGGATGTGTCTGCTCCCCGTCAGCTACATTAGGCACCTGCAGTAAGGAGATCTGGAGTAAACCACAGGCCTGGTTAGCTGAGCTGCTGCTTCTCAAACGAATGTTCTGGATCCCCAGTCCAGAGGAAGCCTGTTTATTCATCAATAGCTATTTGCCATGGCATGTATGTACCCAAGGAGGCACCAAGCATGCTCATGGGACTGTTAGCTGAGATCCTCAGAGGTGGGGGAGGGACCCTTCGCATTTGTACTATGTACATTTCTGCATTGACTATTTTAAAGTAAGCATATATTAATTACATTGACAATTTAAAATTGACATATTTTTAATAGGCGACTAGGTACGATGGCTACAACTGAGTCAACAATCGCAGCGACACCTACAAAGTTTCACCACACTGCATTGGGCCTGGTGAAAAGACACAGTCATTTACTGAATCAACACCTATGTCCTCCACGCCCACCAGTGTCAGAGACTACAGTGCTCCCTACAGGATCTCTACAGCGGATCGCAGAGACAGTCAACATGCACATAAACATATAGGTGTTCGACATAAATGAAGTTCAAACTCTGACACAAACCATTTGTGGTGCTGACACATACTGGGACTCTGTGTGGTTGGGAGTCACCTCTGGATACCTTGTGTGCTACACAAGTCGATGTTGGGATGTCCAGAGTAAAAGTTTGGAAAACAAGTTCTCATTTTCAGGTTGTATTTGTTTTTTTCTTTTACAGGGTTTTGGTTATTTCCCCCTCTGTAACTGCTGGGGGTCTATCTGAAGAAGTGTGAGACACATGGCTAACTTTCTTTCAAACCCAGGCACTCACCATGAGGTCTGACCATTTAGCAGCTTGAGAAAAGAAGTGACTCTCTATTTTAGATTTCCAATTTTAATGCCAATAGGAAGTCAAAGCAGAATATCTCAGTAATGACTATAAGAATTCCAGAATTCTGCCATGGGAAGAGTCTTTGGTATAATACTTTCAATTACTTCAATATGAACATCAATAGGTAGTAACATTACATTTTTATTGTTTCGTTACTGGCCTTCAATTAAAATGCAAGGTATTTTGAAATTAAAATAAGGCTTCTGAAGTATTTTTTATTTGAAGTATCAACCACTCCCCGAGCCTACCACTCTGCTCACTCAATAACCAAAGGGGCAATTAATTATTTCCAGGACTGGACAATGAAAATGTTTTATTATACTAATCCTATATAATAAAAGCCTAATATGCAAACTGACCTAACAGTGGAATGATCAGTTGGTGGGGCCGGCATGCAGGTGGCGCCAGGCCAGCCAAGGCGGGTGCCAGCAGGCAGAAGGAGGGGACGGCAATCGGGTTTGGGGGGGGGAGGAAGGGGCAGCAACCCACAGCGGAGGAGGGGCGATGGGGGGGCGGGGCCGGAGCTGTCCCCTGGTGGTCAGTGCACTCTCACAGGGATGTCCAGGGGAGCGGGCCTAAGCTGTCAGTCAGACATCCCCTGAGGTCACAGGCCAGGCTGAGGGACTCCCCGCCTTCGTGCACTGGGCTTCTAGTGTATATAATAAAAGCCTAAGCAACTGTTAAAGCAGAATGACCACACTAACCAGTCGCTATGATGTGCACTGACCACCAGGGGGCAGATGCTCAATGCAGTAGCTGCCCCCTGGTGGTCTGTGCACTCCCACAGGGGGAGCGCCACTCAGCCAGAAGCTGGGCTCAGGCTGGCAAGTGTAGTGGCAGTGGTGGGAGACTCTCCCACCTCTGTGGCAGCGCTAAGGAGCAGTAAGCAGTAAGGAGCGAGGGTTCCCGGACTGTGAGAGGGTGCAGGCCAGGCTGAGGGACCCACCTGCCCCCCAGTGCATGAATTTCGTGCACTGGGCCTCTAGTATCCTATAATCAGAAAAAGAATAAAAAAGGTGTGAGACTTTTTTCAGTTGTCAAAACATGGCAACAGCTGATCCAATAGTAGCATCTCTTTCTAAACATAGGGAGAGGTCACTGATTTCCTGATAGCAAAACACACTGCCATTTGTCTTAGACTGACATTTTCCAGAGTAGGAAGAATAGTAATGATCCCAGAACAGGTTAAACAAATTCACAACAACCAAGAAGCTCACTGGGACGCCTCTAGACTCGGGCAGTGAGGCAGGATTACAGTGTTTGCGATACTGAGCAATGGCATCTCCACATCAGGATCACGTAAACAGAGTGGACCCACCTTCTGAAACCTTTCCATGCCTGATGACAGGTATCCTCAACAGACAATGTCTGCTTTAGTCTGGTCTAGTATTTAGCCTTTGCTAAAAACACATTTTTAAATAATAGTGTGGATTTTGAGGGCCCTTCTATCAGCAGTTAAATGGGGCTATACATTGTAGTCTCTTGATAATTTACTCCCTCTGTGCCTCCACTAACAATTCAGAGAGCACAATTTCACTCTTTACTGAATGGTCATTTCTAGGTTTGATTCACTTACTGTGACTGGAATCTTTAAGTGGGTATCTCCACTTGAAAGTTCAAATGTCTCCCAAACACCTTGTGGTTCAAGGCATATGAGGCTAAAATGGCTTATTGCATATATATCAAAATTTAAAACACATACATCCTTTGACCTTTCATTGTTAGAAATATAACATACCCTTTGGCTATACTTGCAAAAGTATACCAAATTGTATGTTTTGTAATATATAAATGACGGTTAGCACATAATGTAAAGTCCACTGACACGAGAATGGTTATATAAATTACAATAAACACAGTATAGTTAGGTATAAAATGTGCTGCTTTAGGTGCTGATATAGGAGAGCTCCGAGATACCTGATGATGAAGTGAAAAATCTAAGGCGCCGGACCATTCTGTGTGGTATGATCCAATTTGTGTACATTTTAAAAAGGTGATGTATATATGTACTAACAGTTATAAAATATCTATGGAGGAAAACCCTTTAAACTGTTATCAATGATATCTATTAGAATTTTGTTTTACAATACCCATGTATTTCTTCTTTTTCAGAAGCCACTGGAAACCTAATTTTAAATGATCATTTCTAATATTTATAATCGGGTAATCCTTAGGAATTTTTTTTAATAATAAAAGAATGACATATTAAAGGCCTGAATGCTATGTAGATAGTCAGTAACTCTTTTGCTTCTAAGAGATCAGAAATGTTAGATGAATGAAGCTTTAGTCTACAGGGGTATCAGAGAGCCAACAACAACCATGAAAAAGAACAGACATAAAAACTGAGATACATGGAAAGATAGCAACGGACTGAGTAAGAAAGCTGAACCTAAATTAGAATGCGCAAAGGAGGATAGTTAAGGCCTTTTTGGAGAAATATCACTTACGCCCCGAGGTATGAAGTAGCTTCCACTATATTTCTTGCGATGGAATCAGTTACATATTAGCATATATACGGGCAGGCCTGGGAGGCATGGCTGGTTCCGTTCCAAACCACCATAATAAAGAGAGTTTCACAATAAAGTGCGTTGTAATCATTTTGCTGGTGGAGGGTCTCGCCCTCAATTTGTAAAAAACCGCAACATGTGTGAAACTCAGTAAAGCGAACCACAATAAAACGGGGTATGCCTGTGGGGAGATTCATGAACTTCTAATCAATGCTATATGCTGCAGTGTCGAGTATGTCAGAGCCGAAGGCTTCGTGGAAGAAGCTATAAGTGAGGAAAGTCTTGCAGCGCCGAGAAGCGATCTTATGTAGCAGAGAATGTGGTTCTGCCGCAGACACACGGAAGGTGGAGACACAGTGACTGCTCTCTCCACTCACCACAAATCCCTCGGTAAGTCAGAAAACCAATCTGAAACAGATGTTCTTATTGAATGTTTGGTAAGCGGGGTTGCTTTCAATTCACTTTCTGATGCATATGTCTATTCCCTTACCTTGTAAAGCTAGGCATAAAAAAATAGCCTTCAGAGTCTGAATGTTGCTTACATATGACTGCTAGTGCAGTCCTTGCATCTGGCGTGTGCAATGTGGATATAACTCACATGTTTCAGGCATCTGACAAGGCTAAGAAATGCTGGGTCCAATTTGGCAAACTCACCTGATAAAAACCAGCCTGGTAGAGCAGGGAATAAGAAAGGGTGGGGAGATTAAAAATAAGTAATGATAATAATAATGACAATTGGTACAATTTCTCAAAAGAAATGTGACACCTAGCTATGGAACTTACCACATGTTAGTTATGATTTGAAATTTTGATTAAGAATGTAAGCTGTTTCATAAAACAGACAAGATTTTCTTTTACTTCAGCTACTATATTATGTTTTAATCTGAAATATATTGTCACGACGAGTAGCTTCAGCCCCAGCAGGGCCAAGCGTGGAGGGCAGCCACTGCTTACTTCACCCTGACTCTGAGGCCACCAATGTCAGCCTCAGTTCTGGCTGACAAGTACTTGACTGTGCAGGTATTGTGCTAGATGCTGGCATGGTATTCCAGTAGAGGAATGTTATTGAACTCTGACATTATAAAATGTGATTCTCATTTTATAATCATCCTGGTTTGCAGACCAAGAAATAGGCTGGGAGAAAGGGCAGGAGACTGGTTCCAGGTCACACAGTCACTAAGAAGCTTCTGACTCCAGTTCCAGTGCTTTGCCTTTCACGCAGCGCTGATCCTGAACTCCCCACCAGACTTTCATTTAGGATAGTAGTTCTCAACCTGATGGGATATTACAATCACCAAGAAGCATTAAAATATGCCTAGGACCCATCTCAGAGCAATTAACTCAGAACCTCAGCCATGGAAGAAACCTATGGGTTCTAGCTGTGGATTAGGAACACCCTGGAGACTTCACCCTCCAAGAGGCTTTCCTGCTGCCCTACTCCCCCACCCACCTCCAACTCCATGAACCTTCAGATGAAGTTGCTCAGGTAACTGATGAAGAACACTGCCTACCCATGCATCACTGCTGTCCTTGATGAGAATCCTTGTTCCTGAATGTGAAGCCTCAGGGTTCTGCTAAATTTTACAAAATTAATGTCTTCTGGTGCTTTCTTCCTGTGCCTTCTTTATTCAACCAGGGACGGGATGCTACCTAATGCATTCCAGGGCAGGGCAAGTGAGACTTGCCCATGACTAAGGGTAATGGGCTTTCAACTACTGATGGAAAGAACAGTGTGCTGGTTTCTGGACTTCTACAACGAGAACAAAGAGATCAAGTACTATCATAGTGTCTCCAACTGAGTGCAGCAGAAAATCAAAATAGGACGCTGCAGGAACTGGAAAGAACCTAAAAATAAATGTGGGCAGTAGTGAAGATGAACGTGAAAGCCACAAAACTCACCGGGATCATCGAAGTGTTAGTCATCTTGTTTCTAAAGAAAACGTTGTTCCTCTGGGAAAGTTCTTAATCTCTTTTCCAATATTACCAGATTATTAGGACAGTGACAATTCCAGTGCCAGGACTAAGAGCATGGCCCCATTAACTCCACTGCACAGTCTTAACTAGGTTTCACAGTCACATAAGGGAATTCCCACCCTCCCCCCACCCCAAGGAATGATTCATGACAATTTCATTGGAAGAGTATGTGAACATGATAGTCTCTCCCCTACTCCAACCAACCAACCAACCAACCAACCAAATAAACAAATAAAAAAGATAAAAGATAAAAGAGGGAGGGAGAGAGAAAGAAAGGAAGAATGACATCATGACTGTCAGTTTTCCACATCCTTAGAACTAGGACTAGGAATGCCCTTTAGGATTCCAGCCCTAAACTTCTGTGAGCTCATGTTATAACTCTAAGAAAGGGAGGAAACCTAAACCATAAACTGCTGGTCTTTATCTGCCCACTTCCTTCCTTTGAGTTTATCTAAAAATCCATTCGATTAATTTTTACAACATTGTTATTTTTCTGAAAATTTCATAGTTTTTCACAGTAAGTGAACTATTATAATCATAAGACATACCAGAGAAAGTAAATCTGAACAATATTCATGTCACAAATAGTAAGTATATATGCCTACTAGGTGATAGGCCTGGTGTCATATCTCACTTCTATAGAAAAGTGTTTACTGTTTAAAGAAACCAATCAAATATCACCACTCAAAAGAGATAGAAAAAGCAAAGATATTCCTTTCTAAATTACATCTTTTGTTAATATTTTTAAAGAGATAGATACAGACCTCCAGGAAAGTTTCTGGGGGATTTTCCAAAGGATTACAGAGCCTGAGACATCTGGTGATCTCTTTGGCAGGTGAACTTGGTGATGTGGTAAAGGGAGTCAGCCTCCCCATCTCCCAAGTCCTTTGGCATCTGAAGTACAGTAGTTCTCAAACGAGATCAATTCACCACCACCATCATGAAATTAGTGGGATGGGTAAAGACAGACAGATAATGACTGAAGCCCTTCGATGACAGCTATCGACTTGCTAGAAAGTGCCTCTTGGCAGCTGACCAGCAATCATCTCAGAACATTGAGTCTGTAGGCTAAACACTGGCAGGTGTAAAAATTCTCTGTGCTGTTATTCCTAGAAATCATTGGAAATTTATCTTCCAGGTGAATATTAAGCTCTTCTACTGTGAAGTGTTTATAGATGGTGCCCAGATGGGTCCCCCTTCAAATGTGTCACACTGGCAGCAGATGGCAGTGCCTGGGCTGCAGAGTCATCTGCTCCTCCAAAAGAAACCCCAGCAAAAAATCCACACATGCAATCTCTGAACTGGTGGCCAATTTGAATTCTCTTATTTTAAAATCACCCAGGATGCTGGCTTGGCTACTCTGACAAGTGTCAGTACCCAAATGGTCTGTTCTGGGACCCTCCATTTCAAGAGTTTCCTTTTGCTCAAAAAAAGCCTGAGAATTTTCATTCTCCGGCACCTCGATGCCCAAATCAAATTTTCCCATAATTCTGCACGATGAGGCAACAGGAACTCTTTGCCCCAATTTAATCACAAAATGATTCTGAACACGAAAATATTAGCATAGATAAGCACATTTGTATACATTTGTGCATACCAGGTCTAATTTGAAAAATAAAAATTCACTCTTTTCTTTAATTCTTCTATAGATCTTAGCTTGTTTCCTGTCTGGTTCCAATTTTTCCATGAATCCAGATATTTGAATAGAGAATTCAAACAGGACAACTTTGATAATGACTAGCAGCAAAGAGTAGAGATGACTGCCTTTAATTACTATACCTATAAAAAAAATCTATATATATAAAAGCCTAATAGGCAAATTGTCCCCTCGGGAGTTCGACTGGGAGACCAGGAGTTCAATCGCTCGCTATGACGTGTGCTGACCACCAGAGGGCAGCGCAGAACAAAGGAAGGCCCTGGCCAGCAGCCAGAAGGAAAGCCCTGGTGGGCAGCCAGAAGGCCCTGATCAGCCCTGATGGCCGGCCAGGCCTGGGCACCCTACCCAGCCTCTAGTTTTATATATAAAATTTCATGCACCTTGGCCCAAGCACAAGACAAGCACATCTCTCAGTAATATTATACATGTAAGACTTAATAAAACATTAATAATTTTAAAAATATATAATACCCATTGAAATACTATATGTGAAAATATTCCTAATATCTAAGGCATCCTCTAGATTAATTTTAAGGTATTATTAGAGAGGCAGCCCAGTGCTAGGCAAAGAAAATCTGGCTGTTAGATTCCTAATCTCGTCTCCTCTTATCAAGTGCTTTAGGGCATGTCTCATAATTTCTCACTTGTTTTATAAAATGGAGATGGCATTGTCTGATATTCTGCCTGCATCATATGTTGTCACGAGGATCACATAAGCTGATGGATGTTAAAATTATTCACTCAACAACATTATTGTTGATACCAGGACAACCTCTTTCATCAACAAATCTTTTCCTGACTACATCACTTTCATTTATTTCATATATTCTCATATATTTCAAAGCAAACACACTCATAGTAACTGTGTTCTGTGAATTTTAAGAGCTGGAAACATGCTTAAACTCTCCTACCTGTTCTGACTTTTCTCTTCTCTCCCCCACCCTGAAGTCAATACATGGCTTTTATTGCATCTTTAAAATATCACAAACAGAGCTGAGGAATCATCCAGCCTCTTGCTCTTTCTATAGCTGGGTAAGTTGGATCATATTCACCAGCCTGCTGAACTGTTCCTTTTTCACAAACATAGATAACATCCAAAATTTTCCTGACATCCTTGTTTTTCACTGTTGTGGCTTTTGCTGAATCAAAGCAGCTGAATTTGATACAAGTTTCCCTTAAGAATCAACTCATCTTCCTGGGCTTGAGACACTACCAAACAACAGCAGAAGCAAAGCCTAACCTCATCTGAACCCTGCGGATCTATTTTTTGCCCAAGAAATTTCTAATTTCAACGAGAGAACCATTCTCCTGAATAACGACATTGAGGAAAAGTGAGCATGTACAGATCTCATCTTGTAACAGAAGTCCAGTGGAACAGCCTTAATCCTGCCCTGTGCATGTCTGCAGATCGTGTGAACAGTAGCTAGTTTCTTTCTATTTCCCATTCATTATCAGCCTGGAGCCTCTTTTTCTTTCCAAGGAGACTGAGTGCTACATTGATGTAATTGAAGTCCCTCTGTAGGGTGCCTCTGGGGCCCTTCCAATAACTGCGGCCCTTCAGTGTGATGTCCACGTTTTCTGTGATGTGGACAGTCTGATTGCTGAGAATGATCCTCATCCTCCCAGTAGATGTAGTTAAGAGTGCTATTCTGCTTATTTTTGTGCTTTTCTTTTTTTCTCACAAAATATTTTAAAGGTTAATCTGTTAGATTTCAATATTCTGGTAACTTTCAAGAAAAGACATCTGTATGTACATTTGTCTCTTAGTAGGAAATGGTATCTAGCTACTAACAGATTAACAATTGAAAACAACAATGTTGAGTGTGACCTGGACAGCGCATTTCTTGAGGCTGAGGAGGGTGGGGAGTTCTGGATGCAGGAAGGGGAAGGATTCATGTAGGCATCAGGAGGAGCTATAATGTAGGAAGTCCAGGACCGGTGGTGCAGAACTGTGATCTCATTGTTGAACCATCAGCTTTGAAATTCAACAACAATGGAGAAGACTCAAAAATAGTCCAAAGAATTCTGCTAGAACCCCACAAGTACTTGCTATAATTACCAAGTAAACAAATGAGAACCAAACTTTCAGAGGCATTTAATCATTGGCTAAAAGTTCTAAAAGACAAGCTTCAGATTATCATTGAAGTGAGGGAAATGTAGCATGATGCCAGTTTACTCATTGATGATATTGAAGACAACTCAAAACTCCCACGTGGCACATCGCATCTATGGGATTCCATCTGTCATCAATTCTGCTACTTACATATATTTTCTTGGCCTAGAGAAAGTCTTATCTCTTGATCACCCAAATGCCATAAAGCTTTTTACCTGCCCGCTTTTGGAACTCCACCAGGGACAAGGCTAGATATTTAATGGGGGGTTAGCTACACTTGGCCCCCTGAAGAATATAAAGCTATGGTGCAGCAAAATACAGTTGGACTGTTTGGATTAGCAGTAGGTCTCATGCAGTTGTTCTCTGATTACAGAGAAGATTTAAGGCACTACTTGATAAACTTGGGCTTTTTTTTCCAAATTAGAGATGATTATGCTAATCTACACTCAAAAGAATATAGAGAAGACAAAAGCTTTTGTGAAAATATAACAGAGGGAAAGTTCTCATTCCCTGCTATTCATGCTATTTGGCTGAAGCCTGTAAGCACCCAGGTGCAGAATATCTTGTGCTAGAATTGAAAACATAGATATAAAAAAATACTTTGGGGAAAAAAAGAAGATGGCAGATGGCAGGACAGCATATGTTGTGGCAATATCTTTACTGACACAGCTCCTAGGGCAATGGAAACTAAGGAGAAAATAAACAAACGGGACTACAGCAAATAAAAAGCTTCTGCACAGCAAAAGAATCCATCAACAAAACAACAAGAAAACCCACAACAAAACTGCAAGAAAACCCATATTTGCCAATGTTATAGCCAATAAGGGTTTAATCTCCAAAATTTATAGGGAACTCATACAACTTAACAAAAGGAAGATAAGCAATCCGATTAAAAAGTGGGCAAAGGACCTAAATAGTCATTTTTTGAAAGTGAACATACAGAAGGCCAAGAGACCTATGAAAACATGCTCAGTCACTGTGAGATGCAAATCAAAATGACAATGAGGTACCATCTCACACTTGTCAGGAGGGCTATCCTCAACAAATCCACAAACGACAAGTGCTGTCGAGGAGGTGGAGAAAAAGGAACCCTCGTGCACTGCTGGTGGGAATGCAGACTGGTGCAGTCACTGTGGAAAACAGTATGGAGTTTCCTCAAAAAATTAAAAATAGAACTCCCATTTGACCCAGTAATCCTACTTCTAGGAATATATCCCAAGAAATCAGAAACATCAGTCAGAAAGGACATATGCACACCTATGTTCATAGCAGCACAATTTACAATAGCTAAGATTTGGAAACAGCATAAGTGCCCATCAGCAGATGAATGGATTAAAAAAAAACTGTGGTACATCTACACAATGGAATATTATGCTGCTGTAAAAAAGAAAGAACTCTTACCATTTGCAACAACATAGATGGACATGGATAGCATTATGCTAAGTGAAATAAGGCAGTTGGAGAAAGATAAATATCACATGATCTCATTCATTTGTGCAATATAATGAACAACAGAAACTGATGAACAAAAACAGATCCAAAGGCAGAGAAGCATAGAACAGGACCATCACACTTCAGAGGGAAGGCAGGGGGAGGGTGGGGTGGAATGGGGGTAAGAGATCGACCAAAGGACTGTATGCATGTATATAAGCATAACCAATGGACACAGACATTAGGGGAGTGAGGGCATGTGCTGGAGAGTGGGGGTGGCCAGGGAGAGGTCAATGGGGGAAAAAGGAAACATATGTAATACTATGTGTAATACTTTAAACAATAAATAACTTTAAAAAATACTGTGTACATTATCATGAGAATGTAGGTTCTTTTGAATACACATGAAATACTCTTAAAGAGCTTGAATCCAAAGCCTATAAATAAATTGATGTTTTTGGTGGGAACCCTTAGTTAGTAGCTCTAATAAAAGACAAGTAAAATGTTCAAAGATGAGAATGAGTAATATTAAGCCCTTCTTGATTAGGCCTGCCTGATAGCTTATTTCAGTTGATTGTATTTTAGCCTATCTTTTAAAAAATTTGGAGCAAGCTCTTTGTCTCTAATAACTGAGTGGATAGGGGTGATGTGGGTGAAGTGATTTTCATTTAGAACCACTCTGTAATCATTGTACAAAATTGAAGGAATCAAAAGAAGTCACATTTAAATGGGTCTAATTTGAATGTCACAGTGTACTGTGGCCAACTCTGCCATGAATGTCTGATTAATTCTGTCAATAAAAAATTCAACTTCCAAAAAAGGAAAAAAGAAACCAACAACATCAACCACAAAAATGCAGAAAGCATTAAAGCCCATTTAGTCACTGCTTCTCCATCTCTTCAAGTTCACAGAAATATCTCCATCTCTAATGTGACCACAACACATATGCTACCAAGCTCATGGGAGCTGAGAGTTGGTATACTTTGCACTTGCACTGGCCTAGTATTCTATCAGTCCTATCCTAGGAGCATAGTATTATTTTTTCCACAGAGGAATATATGTATTTATAACCCTTAAAGTAGAAAAAGCTTAGTGTGTGTGTGTGTGTGTGTGTGTGTGTGTGTGTGTTTATATATATATATATATTAATTAAAGTTTATATATATGATAGCTGTATCAAATTTTCTTTGGGACATAAGGCTGGAAGTGGGCTAAACCTGTGAATGACCTTGGGCCCTTGAGCACTTTATGAATAATAGGAACTCAGTGGGTATTTGTGTACTATGATAGTTATGATTATGACTAGGATTGGGCAATAAAAACAAAATGTTAAAACAGTCTGAAGACCGAGCTATTGAACTTTCCAAATGCAAAACCGAACCCTCCAGACTTCTACATTTCCTCAGGGGAGAAGGTCTTCTTACTTTATCATCAAATATGAGTGTATGTTAAGTGTTCCCTCCACCACTGCCCCTCACTTCCCAGCCATCCCAACAATGAGGATGAGGCCTTTGAGTTTTAAGGCTTTTCTCCCTTCTGGAGGAAAATCCAATTTCCATCTAATGATTGAGAGGAGAAATGAAAAAATACAGCCTAGAACACAAGTGGAGGTTAGTTGGTTTGTGTTTGGCCTTTCTGAGCTCACTTTTTGGCCTTCTCCCTTGATCTTGTTCCTTTCCCTTCCCTTACTCACATCCCTTCAAAACTCTGGGTTTCTAAATACAGATTCTTCTGCTTCTCCATCTCTTAAAAGAAAAAAAGCCCATATTTCACAATTAGATGTTAGAGGACAAATGTGATTGGAGGAGGGAATGACTGAAACTCCCTTACTCTTCCTAGAGTGTTAGGTGAATTTTCAATGGATAGAATTGTAGATAATCCAGATCTTTAAAGAGTTCTGGACAGGAGAGGGCCAGGAGTTTTTAATCACTCATTCATTCAATCAATTATTTCCTGAGCATTATGTATGTGCCAGGCATTATTTTGGCTGAAGGAGAGGCCTAAAACTTTAGGACCTGGAGAAGTTTAGAGAGAATGTGGATGCGGCATTAGGTACTGGGTCTGCACCAGGAAAAATAAACTCAACAGATAGGTCTCACATTTCTTGCAGTTTACATTTTAAAGCAGGAAAAGAGGTAGTATGTTAGGAAATGTGTACTATACCAGATGATAGGGAGTGGGAATGGAGGTTGTTATTTTAGATACAGCATATCAATAATATGGTAACATCTAAGCAAAGACCTGAAGAAAGTGATGGAGTGAGAGGTTGTTTTACATCCCTTGACCCTGGACTTCACTGGATCCCTAGGTCAAGTTGTACCCTATTCTTTTGTCTTCTGGAGCTGGAATTGCATGAGCCACTAAGTCCCGTATGTCATCAAGAAGATTATGGTTAGGGTTCTGCCTCCAGTGGGCTGGAGTAAAACCAGAGAAATAGGCACAAGGCCAAATCTCACATTGTTCCATCTTTATTACTCAGGGAGCAATTTTACTTAAAACAAGAGTACTAGAAGTGTCTTAGGTATCTCCCAGTCCAAACTCTTATTACCTTGGGCAATCACTTATGCTAACATCAAAAAGGTGGATTTCCTAGTTAACTAGTGGCCCAGTACATTGATTCGTGCACTGGTGGCATTTTTCGGCCTGCCGGTTTCGGCCCAATCCTGGCAGGCCAGGCTGAGGGACCCCACTGGTGCATGAATACATGCAACAAGTCTCTAGTATGCATATAAGGTCTTTGGTTAATCTCTTCCTGTCCTTCTCTCTCCCCCTTCCCCTGAGATTCATCAGTCTGTTCCATGTTTCCATGCCTGTGTGTTGAGCGTCTGCCCCCTGGTGGTCATTGTGCATCATAGCTACCGGTCAAATGGTCAGACTGTTGCTTAGGCTTTTATATATATAGATGAGTTTTAAAATATTGGAATCAAAGAGAAATCAGAAAGTCCAAACATAGGCGGCATGTGCCTTTGATAAAAGTGCTAAAATGACTTCCTGAAATAAAGCAAAGTTTCCAACAATAAAGAGATAGTAGAATGCAAGCCAACTTAATCAAAATTACCACAGCCATAGTGGTGTTGCATGGAACTATTGCGGCACAAAGATGGAAATATAGAACAAGCCAAGCAGAAAACTCAGCACCAGTATCGCACAGTCACAGCCAGCAGCAACACCAGAAAGAGATGAAGAAGTTGCCTGATAATGACTCAGCACTTGACATTATAAACTAAATTCATTTATAACTAAAGATGAAGAATTAGTGATGAGTGCGGAAGAGAGGACATGAGTACAAATGTCTGAGACTAGAATGCAATGAAGCATGAGATGAGGATGAAATCAGAACGCATCTCTGTAACTTATTGTGACTATTGATAACTATATATGTATGCTAAACTGTATCAAATTTTCATTATATAATGATCTCAACCACTATCCACAAACCCTTTAAGCAGCTCCATAGAAATCTCAAATTAAGGACCCCCTCCAGGTATTGTTACATATAAATATCAGAGCTAATAAACATTTGAACATTGTGATAATAATCCAGTATCCAACATGAGCGAAATCAGAGAGCATAGCTATCCCTTTTTGAAAATTCTGATTTTTATCAGATTGCTTATATCTGGGCTTATTCTTTTTTTTTTTATTATTCTCTGAGATTTTATCCATCCAGACAGCTGGTTTATTTCAAAAGGAGAAAGTAAGCCACCCACCAAAATGACTGTAATTGGGAAAACTGACAATAGCAAGTGTTGGTGAAGGATGGGGAGCAACTAGAACTTTCACTTGTTGTTGGTAGGAGTGTAAATGGGTACAAACCCTTTGGAAAGCTATTTGCCAGACTGAGAAAATTATCTGCTAGGTATATACCTCAAAGAAATGCCAACATAATGTGCACTAAAAGACAGGCATAAAAATGTTCACCTCAGCATTATTTATATCCCCAAAATAGAAACAACCCAGATGTCTACCTAGAATACAGTGAAATAAAAAGTATAAATGAAGTGCTATACAGTAATGAGAAAAAGGAACTACGGCTATAAGCAAAAACATGGGTGGTCCTCACATATATAATGCTGGATTAAAGAAAGCATACACAACACCACATATTGTATGATTCTGCTCATATGAAGTTTAAATCCAGGCAAAATTAATTTGATGATAGAAGTCAGAGTAGTGGTTACTTCGGGGGAGATAGTAAATGGGAAGGGGCTCAGAGAGAAGCTGCCGAGGTGTTGGTGATGTTCTATAATCTTGATCTGGGTGGGGACCATATGACTGAGTTCACTTCATTTAAAAAATCATTCTCCTCTACTTTTAGGATTTGCGAATTTTTCTGTACATGACATACTGCAAATAAAAAGTTGATAACAAAATTCCATGCTCACTAGGTGCCAAGTGATTTTTAGATGCAAAGGATGAAAAAAAGAGGAAAACAGAAGGAACTTATTGACATGGAGCCAATATTCCAGTGGAGAGAGGGGAAAACGCATAAAAAAGAGCTTAAAATTTTCAGAGTGTGTTCAGTGCCAAATAAAACTGCGTGAGATAACAATGACTAGAGATTTGGGACAGGAAGATGTGCTGAGGTTAGAAAAGGCTTCGGAGAGGAGGTGACACATGAGCTGATGAGAAAGAGCCAGTCCAGACAAGACCTGGAGAAGAACCTAGACAACAGCACAGTAGGACCTCACGTATGCCCAGCTCATTCCTGCTGTGTTTGTGCCCACAGAGGGTGAAATGAAATGCAGTTCAACAGTGGGCATGAACTACGTCTTGTAGGGCCTTTGAAGTGTTTCTATGTTATAGGGATAATAATATTACTAATTAATAATAAATCATAAAATAGATTTTATTTTCGCTACACCGCATAGGCGCTTGTGAAATTTAAGCAGGGGAGTGACATGATGTGATTTATGTTTTTAATGAAAATTTAGACTGTGTGAAGAATGGGCTGTAATATAATAAGACACAGTATAACAACAATATTAACAGTTAATAAGTGTATAATTATCATATTACATAATAATAAGAATTTACTGTTATATTGTATAAGAAATTTACCAGGGAGAATATTTAGAAGGATATTATATCTCTCATTGCCAAATGAAATGATGATGGCTGGTACATGGTAATATTGGATATGAACAGAAAAAAGTAGATCAATTTGGTATGTATTGGGTAGTACAGCTGCTTAGACACCCTGGCAGAGTTCTATATAGATATATTAGATATGAGATGCCTATGAGACATTCAAGTGAAGATGAAGTAGCTTTGAAATATATTTTATTGATTTTTTACAGAGAGGAAGGGAGAGGGATAGAGAGTTAGAAACATCGATGAGACAAACATCGACCAGCTGCCTCCTGAACACCTCCTACTGGGGATGTGCCCGCAACCAAGGTACATGCCCTTGACCACAATCGAACCTGGGACCTTTCAGTCCGCAGACCGACACTCTAGCCACTGAGCCAAACCGGTGAGGGCATGAAGTAGCTTTTAGATAAAGGACCAATTGGAGTTTAGGGAAGAGATCAGGACTGGAAACTTCAATTTGGGAGTTATCTGATATTTAAACATGGCTTAATGAGATGAGATTTTTTATGGAGAGAATGTAAATAGAAGAGAGAAGGAACCACACAACTGAGCTCTTAGACACTTCAACTTTTGTAGGTTAGATACGAGGAGGTGGAATAAGGCGTAGCTAAGAAGCTGTGGGGAGATGTCATAGGTCCATGAGAGGTGAAGAGGATGCTGATGGTGGGTTATCAAGAACCTTCTACAAAGGACCTCCAGAGCCAACCTAAGTAGATGAGGGTTAAGTCAAAGATTACTCCCTGTATTGAACCTTTGAATAGGACAGTGATGGCGAACCTATGACACGCGTGTCAGAGGTGACACACGAACTCATTTTTTGGTTGATTTTTCTTTGTTAAATGGCATTTAAATATATAAAATAAATATCAAAAATATAAGTCTTGCCCTGACCAGTTTGGCTCAGTGGATAGAGCGTCGGCCTGCAGACTGAAGGGTCCCGGGTTCGATTCCAGTCAAGGGCGTGTGCCTTGGTTGCGGGCACATCCCCAGTGGGGGGTGTACAGGAGGCGGCTGATCGATGTTTCTCTCTCATCGATGTTTCTAACTCTCTATCCCTCTCCCTTCCTCTCTGTAAAAATCAATGAAATATATTTTTAAAAAATATATAAGTCTTTGTTTTACTATGGATGCAAATATCAAAAAATTTCTATATGTGACACAGCACCAGAGTTAAGTTAGGGTTTTTCAAAATGCTGACATGCCAAGCTCAAAAGGTTCGCCATCACTGGAATAGGAGGTACATAGGCCATCCTGACTGGGGAGTTTGATGAGCTTCATGAAAAAACATGTGCGGGGGGAGGTGGGGCCAGGAGGAGGGGTAGGAGAGGCCAGGGGAATGTCAATGGGGGGAAAAGGAGGCATATGTACTACTATTTGTAATACTTTAAACAATAAAATAACATTAAAACAAAACAAAAAACACAATTTAATAAAAGCTTATATACTTTGGAAAATTTAGAAAATAGGATAAATCTGTCATGATCCTATCAACAGGATACAAACATTATAATTTTATTACCTTCCAGTGTTTCTCATTTTCTGCTCATAGCTGAGCTTAGAGTACCCAGGTAGTATAGTCCACTTAGGTACATTTCTTACTTCCATTAGCTGCAATTTGTCCATGTTCCTGCATAGTCTTCATGAATCCCTTATTTAATATCTGCAAAATGTCTCGTTGAATGCTTGCACTCTAATTTATCACTCCCTTCTTTTTAGGCTTCTCTCCAGATTGCTTTTAATTTTTTAAGTGTAAATAATGTTGCCATCAACATCATTATACATGAAGTCTTTCCTTGTTTGGGGTTATTTCTTGGAATAGATTCCCAGTGGTGGAATCACTGACTTGAAGGACTGGCTAAGAACATTTTTTGTGTGAAACTGTTTCAGATCATGTCGAGTTGAAAGATCAGGACATCCAAGTAAGAAAATGCAGACTGATATGTAAGAGGACTCAAGAAATTTGGCAAATGTGGGTGTGAGTTGCAGGATGTAAGGTGGGAGAAGCCAGAATTGCAGAAGCTTTTCTAGCATAGGACGTCATAGCAGAGGTATGGAATGCTGCTTTCCTGTCCAAGCTCTGGAGATGGCATTAGGCCACCAGGAAGCTTATTGACCAAGAAGCCAATTGAGATACAATGCCCTTGAGTGAAAGGTTGCCTGAACACTGATGTTATCTCAGGTGAAAGCACCCACTTAATAGTCCAGGTGCTGGAGAAAATGGCTGTAGAAAGGTCAGAGGCACAATAAGAAATGCATGAATAAGGATCAAGTATGCCGTAGTTGGCCTGGGTCACAGTCTGATACCTCTGCAGGGCGGCTCACCCTGCAACTGGACTTCTCAGCTACTGAACATCTGAGAGTCTTTAGTTGTTCAATAGGGATTGTCAGTGTAGGGAGGGGTGGAGTCCCTGCACTCGTGGGGGGGGGGGGGGGGGGGAGAAGGCATACAAACCCCCTGAAATTAGAGAAATTTTAAATACAGTAAACCATTGAGGTTGGTAAAAATGAAGATTTCCTAGCTTCACCATCAGAGGTTCTAATTGAATAGAATTGGAGAAAAACCCAGAAATGGAATTTTTAATAGAGATGTTTTCATGAACATGGTCCACAGGTTACAGTTGGAGAAACTCAGCCAAGTTTCTCCTCCCTCAAGGCTCAGAAGATCATCTTCCCCTCTTGTGTAAGTCACTGACAAAGACTTCCTGGCTTTGGCACTTTTCATGTTGACCTTCCCACTTGTGTATGCCTGGCTTTGAGCAGAGCATGGGATAAAACCTATCCTGTCACCTATAAGCTGTGTATCCATGGGTAAATGTCTTAATTACTCTAAGCATCAGTTCCTTCACCTTCAAAATAGGGGCATAGCTGCCTTTTATATGGATTTGGATCAGGACATTTTGAAATATCCATTTATAATATTCATAAGGAACATAAATCCAAACATCTAAAACATACTCAAGAATCACATAATTTCAAAACTGGTGACCCAACTAATTTGCTGTCTATAATACTGTCACCTGGGAGTGCCACATTAGTGAGGGACAGAAATACCCACTTTTCTGGGCACTATTTTCTGAAGCAGTCTGTTGTTTAGGTGCCTCAGATGTCCTAAGGGTGATTTTGGTGACTACTGGGTTGTCACTCTAACAATCACTGTTGGTAAATTATAACCATGCCATCTGGTGTTTATTAAGTAGGGATGTTACTGGTGGAACAGAGAAACATGTCAGAAACCAAGAACTTTCAAATGAAGGAATAAAAGTTAGACACAATCCAAAGTTACTACTAGATATCTATTTATGTGCTATGCTTAAAATTATTGCTGTGAGAAAACTGATTTTGAAATATGAAAGTTCTGAAACATTTTGAGTATTTTGAAATATTCAAGGACCTCCACATAATAGTATTTTCTTCACAAGTCTGTTGTGAGAATGCCAGAACATCAAACCGGTTATTAGAATCGGAGATTTAGAGCAAAACTTGTAATTTCTTCTCTATTTTCAACAGAAGGGAACTGTTTACTTTAAATAAAGAGTAACTTAAAAACTTTTTGGAAAATAACGTTTTCAGAACAATGAAAATTTCGTATTCGATATTGAGCTGCCCCCTTTTCCCCTCCCACATAAAGACTTCCATTAATCACCAAAGGATCCCAAGAAAGCCCAGTTAAAATGCTCAGCTCTTTTATTACCATAGCAGCCTAAGAGCAGATAATGCCTGATTTTCTCTCTCCTTTATTTTGTGGTGTGTGTTTGTTTTTGTGTGTGTGTGTGTGTTTTTATTAACCACGTTATTCTCTTCTTTGCCTGCTATTAGTCAAAGGAAACGGACCACTTCTAAGAAAACCGCTCCCTGAGGTATATGAGAAATCTTTTTTATAAAATTCAGTCACTCTTTTTGCGCCTTGGCTCGCATTTCTTTCCTACTACAAGACCAGGGTTATCTGAACAGGCTGCAATTTGGCAGTCCTAAGGGTAATTATTCTCACTTTGGACTTGATCCAATGGAGGAAACAATAAAAGACTTCTGGGAGGTTTGCAAGCTCAGCTGCCTCTGACACTCTTCTTCATTCTGCAGAAATAGCTGTTAGTGTGCACCTGTCACAGATATCCCGGCAGGGACCTCACCCGGACCGTGTTTGTGTGGTTATTTAAGCTGCATCATGAAACATTCGTTTAAAACTTATGAAGGAGTTAATTAAAACAAAACAAAACAAAAAAAAACACACTCCTATTTTCCGGTTGGTTTTCAGTGTAAAATACTCCTAATCACTGTGACTTCTGGTAGCTTTGTTGAAACAAAAGACTGCTCATTTTGTTCTTCACAGTCACTTGGTTCTTTCTTTTATCACATTCCTGCCCTTTTGAATTAGGGTCACAGATACATGGTTTTATCGATTTTGAAGAGTGTGTTAAATTATAAATCATTTAGGATTTATAGAATAGCTCATAGGCTTTTGCCTAGAAGTGTTTAAGAAACAAATGGTATTAGTTTAGAAGCTTCCAGGCCTTTCGGTCATTCCTACTCAAAGGTTTCAGCCCGGCCAGTATGGCTCAGTGGTTGAGCATTGATCTATGAACCAGGAAGTCATGATTCAGTGGAACTGCCTTTAGTTAGTTTTCACCAAAGCCAGCTCCAGGTGTTGAGGCTTATATACCTAATGAGAATTAAAATGAGAGGGAACATACTCTCTATAAAAAGCTGGGTGCAAAAAGAGCAAGTGAAAACAGGAGGACTTACTTGGGTATATTACCTGAGTGCGTTATTTTAATGCAGGGACTCTACAATTTAACTTGGCCAGCATTTCGGCGATGGATTTCGTTTTCCTCTAAAAATAGGTGTGTTTTTTTTTAATTTGGAATTTTAGTTTTTCCCCTCCTTCTAACAAATATTACTCTGATAATCATTTCAAATGATAACCATATATGTAATTTAGGATAAAATACTTAAACAGGCAAAATTAATAGTGCAATAGAAGTTCAGTCTACCTTCATGAAGAAATGTGGAGACAGTGGTGTGTGGACACATGCATTCGGCTGAATATCACTATATCCAAGATTGCTTCAAACCTGGTATCCATTTCCACTGCCAGTCTCGGTAACGGACCAATGTCACATTTCTCAGTTTCCTAATAATTAAAATTCACTTCTAATAGATCTCATGCTCCCCCCCCCCCCCCTTTTTTTGGAAACACAGGCAGAGGATCATGAAATTAGCTGCTGGTGTTTTCTATGGATTTTATGAGGTTCTTGCCCAATGAGAACTTTGTGCTAGATAGGCCAACTTTTCTCCTTGTCCAATGTTCATTGTTCTGGCCCTGGCCTGTGTGGCTCAGCTGGCTGAGCGGAGTCTCATGCACCAAGAAGTCGCCTGTTCCATTCCAGGTCAGGGCACATGCCTGGGTTGGGGCTCAATCCCCAGTAAAGAGTGTGCAGGAGGCAGCCGATCGATGGTTCCCTCTCATCCATGTTTCTCTCTATCCCTCTGCCTTCCTCTCTCTCTAAAATGAATAAAAACATATTTAAAAAAACACACCTAAAAAATAAAAATGTTCATTGTTTTAAAAGGGCCTTTGTTGCAACAAGACCACAAATTATATCTGTTACAAATGTAGTGCTCCTACCAGAGAGGACTCAAGGCAACATGGGCACAGCCAGCCAAATCATGATGACGACAACGATGATGATGATGATGATGATGATGATGATGATGATCATGAGGAGGAGAAAGGCAGTAACGTAAGTATCCAGGGGGCACACAGTTCTGCAGTGGGTTCCGGTGTTGGAGTGATTTTCTTTTCACAACAGGACATGCTTTAGGGTTTATTGCCAAGATTTGACAATGAACAATTATCCCAGTCTCGGTTTTCTCATTTGTAAAATGAGACTGTATATACATCAAAGCAGTTATGAAAGTTAAATAATACAACATATGAGTTTAGTACCATGCCAGGCACCTAAAAAATGCCCAATGAATGGTGTCTATTATTAGTCCACAGGGAAAATGTCGCCCTGTTCCATCACAGTCTAAATCCCCCACCTCAACACACACAATTTAAGCTATGTTATGTGGAGTTAATGATGAAAGTTTTGAGAGAATTTTGGACTTTGCACTTATAACACTAACACTAATAATAGACAAGTGCAAAGTCCAAAATTCTCTCAAAACTTTCATCATTAACTCCACATAACATAGCTTAAATTGTGTGTGTTGAGGTGGGGGATTTAGACTGTGATGGAGCAGGGCGACATTTTCCCTGTAGATTCCTTTTGAGTAACAAGATTTATCATTTATCTCCATGGGAACCTCTGTACAGGAGGAATAGAAGTAGAAGAAGGGTGCCCCCTATTCATATTTCTGCCAACCATACCTTCATAAAAAGATGCCATTTGTGCCTATCACCAATAGCATTCTGCACATAAGGATACCACATATTGCTTGTCAGATATATCACACATCCTGTCATTATCCAAATCCATCATTTATTGATAAAACATAATTGTTTTGTGCTAGAGCAGAAGATGCAGGAGAGAGAGAAAAAAGATACAGTTCCTCCCTCACAAGGCCACAGGGGGTGGTCCTGGAAACATCAAAGAAAATTAGCCTTTTGTTCTTTAGAATTAACACCAGAGCCATTTCCATTTGTCAGCTTATGTGTGTAAAGATGAAGAATTATAGAATGTGTTATAAAGAAATGGCAGAAAGAAGATTAATAAAATATTCACAGGTCAGGCAACGATGGAAGGAAACAGATAAGTTAGGCAAAGGTGAGTTTGCCTTTCATTTGAATGACTTCAAACTTGAACCTAGTCCTACAGTGTGAATTTAAGGACGAGTCTTAAGGAGCACAGGAAAGTTGTTCATGTACAGCCTACAGGTGTCAATCAGCAGATCAGAGAACACTCAAGTGTGATTCCTTCACTGTAGGTGTGCTGAAAGATGGGCTTGATCTTAGCAAAAATAAACAGCTGGCAAAGACCAGTTTGAGAAGTTAAGATGAAATCGCCGGTGCCCGGCTTCCTGTTGAAGATAAAAAAAAAGTTGTACTGTTTTGCTATGTTGCTTTTTTCTTTTTCCTATGTTCTTTTTAAAGGCAGAAATTAAAATTTTCTTTTCGGCTCTTCTCTCCTGAGCTTCTTTGGCCTTGCTCTGCACCTCTTTGGTTTTTTATTTATTTTTTGCACCAAACTAGTATAAACTCCAATTTAGAGCTAAACTCTTTTGGAGAACCCAAATCCCTGCCTCCTGCATAAGAGAACTCTGAATAGCTAGCGATTCATACATTTCTTCAGATCAAAGGCAAGTCTACTGAACTGCACTGAAGATTTCTGCTGCAGCTCTGGGTTAACAGACACACCTGGAATCAATGAACAATCTCTTCCAGCTTCTTTAATCCCCCGGCACATTGACTTCTGAGTCAATGATGCTCATCCATTTCTCAGAACAAAAACATACAAAAGCCTCCTCTCTGTCCATCACTGTAGCATTTGTAATGGAATAGAAGGAATGAAAGAAAATGACTGCTCTATTACGTGGTTAGGAAAATGCACTGTGCGAGCAGGGAGGTATTATGCCTCAAATCCATCACTTTAATTATACAGTTGATTCTAACTCCCGGGGCTCTGAACGCTGTAAGAAATGTCCTGGGTGACAATGAGTACAGTGAGGACAGCTTCCAGCAAGCATGACAATTTCCATGATGATAAGAGGGGATCAAACAGTCCTCAACGACTTTCACGTATACGTTTTTAAAAACAAATAGTAGGTAATGAGCTCTAAGGAGAGCTACCTACCAATTAAATTCATCTACTGGCAGCACGAATGAAAAGCATGGCTGTTTACGAGGAAGAGAACTGGGCTCCCTATTTCGTGTGCAAAATCAAGTGGGATCTAGGCAACCTGTCAATCCCCCAGCATCATCCAAAATTGATGAGCTGTTACTAGTTGGCATTCTTGGTTGAAACAGAGAGAACAGAAATGGACAGCTTTCATGAAAGAACTGCCAATACTTTTAAGAATGAGGTCAGAGGAGGCCTGCGATCGTTGTTTCATGTGGGAGAGACATCATACTTAGCAGGAGGACTCCATTTCTCTAACCGCAGAGGGTTACCCTAGGGTGAGTAATCAGTGCTTCTTTACGGAGCCCTGATCTCCTGTCTTTTCTACAGTCTTCCACTCACGAAACGTGGATTATGAAGAAAAGGACATTTCATCTCTCAATGGTCACTTATTCTCTGCTCACTCTCCGGCCTCTCCAGAATAAGCTTCTAGTACTTTTCCATGTTGTGCACTTTTATGTTTTCTTCAGCCAATCTGCAACTCTGGTTACCTAAACTTAATAATGGATGTCAGCATCATTGGATGCATTCCAGATTATGCAATTAGGCAATTTCACAAAAAGTGATGCCTGAAGAAGTTTTAGGATTCAAAATCTTGTAGTTATTTTTTTTATCCCTGCTAAACATAAATGGTCATTTAAGGATTTGTGAGGTAACACAGGAAGCTAATAAGAACAGCAATCCTTAACTCAGTCTTACTCAGAATAATCCTTAACAAATGCTTCAGGGGTTACTATACTGATATGCTAAACTACTGTATGACCTCCTCAAGAATGCTCATGTTATTTCTCTCAAAAGATTTAGCAAAGCTGTAGTATTCCAGAGATTTAAACAGGAATTCATTTTGGTTAAATTATTTAAAGTATCTTACAGGTCAGCTTTTTCAAGTTGTTATCGCACCGCGAATACAAACATATTACCAAAGTCATACATACCTTTGTCCAAGCTCAAATATATTAGATTACAGAGAATTAAAATTATAATGAAAAATTCTCAAGCTTTATATTAAATTATTGAAAGGGAATGCACCAAAATATTAACAATACATATCTGTGGTAGTGAGATTGTTTCGTGTGTGTGTGTTTTCCTGAGAATTCTCGCTTTAAGAACTAGAAAAAGGAGTTACTGAATAAAAAATACTACAAAATATAGCCCGGCTAACATGGCTCAGTGGTTGAGCATCGACCTATGAACCAGGAGGTCACAGTTTGATTCCTGGTCAGGGCACATGCCCGGGTTGTAGGCTGGTCCCCGGTGTGGGGCAGGTGGGAGGCGGCCGATCAGTGATTCTCTCTCATCATAGATGTTTCTAGCTCTCTTTCCTCTCCCTTCCTCTCTGAAATCAATAAAAATATAAATATTAAAAAATTACTACTAAATATAGCATTTCCAATTGCAAATAAGCAAAGGCTGTCATATGGTCTTCAGTTCTGGGCGCGGGAGAGGACATTCCTGGTCTGTACTTACATTAACCTGGGGTTCTTTTCATTAATAGCTCTGGTGGTGATCTGGGCTCTTATATAGTACTTATTACATTTGTAACAAACTGCCACAAAATGTAAATACTTGCCCTACTTGGACTAGATCATTACACTATGAGCAGATTGTTTTTTCTTAATTTGAAAGGAAATAGATCAATCAGGCAGTCTGGAGCAGCAGAGTGGCCTGCTGGTCGGTGCCCACCGAAGGGTAGTGAGGGTAGCCTGCCAGAGCCCGAGGTGCCACCTGCACAGCAGCGTGAGGTCTGTTTTCCTGGCTTCTCCTCAGGAAACCCCTTTTACAGCAGCTTGGAATTCTCCTTGCAATGGACACTTTCATTTGAAAAAAACCCAAGTGAAATCTCATGCACTTAATCTAATTATTATAATTTTTGAAATACTTGAAAATCCAGTAATTCCATGGATTCAAGAGAAAAATGGGAACATTTTTCCTATTCCCCCATTGGAAGGAAAGACTTTCCAAAAATGGAAAGGAGACTTACTAACAACTGTCTACAAGCCTCCTCTATTCATTTCCCCACCTTTTTAAAAATACTCACCTGAGGATATGTTTATTGATTTGAGAGAGAGAAATCCATGTGAGAGAAACATCAATCAATTGCCTGGGACATTCAAGCTGGGACATTTTAAGACTGAAAAGGGAGGTATCGATAATTACACCAAGATCATGGGCATAAAACTTAGACTGTCCAGAGAAAATTCGGGTGTATGAATCCCAGTTTATAAGCTCTATTTTACTTTTAAAGGACGAAGAGTTGCCATTTCTTATCTTTATTATTACTCTTGGTGTTTCCAAAGGAGTCAAGTGATTCAGTCAGTATTGTGATTTGAGACTAGAGCCTATTCTGGCAGAGGATCAGGTTTTAGACCTAAAAATCAAATGCAATGCTAATGAAGTGGCCTAGGTCATACAACTCCTTGCTGTTACGTATTCCTGATGCTCCTGGCATGGCTAATGAGGTGTGGAGGGGAGAACAGAGAGCCCTGGGTTGGCACTGGAACCTCAGATGTAAGGCCCCAGCTGAAGTGGCATTTTACTTGAGTTGTATCTGAAAACAGGGGGTGGAATGTATTTCCAGGGAGCTGGAGAGTGTATAAAGGGTGGGCATGTGTGCTGTAACGGAAGTGTTGTAGGGGAGGGGCAAGCAAGGAAAGTTTTCCTTAACATGTGCCTGTGATTTGTTGGGTAATCCCTTTGCCGTGTGTGTAGTAGAACAGAATAACTGATATTCAAACCGAGCACAACTGTGGAGGGGATTTTGGCAGCTCTCAGGTGGAAAGGGATTCAAATACAACACAAAATGCTAAACAAATCCATTGTCTTTCAGACAAGACACTGTCATCTCCATTTATGACAATGGTAGCATGGTGTTCCTCGTCAAGGAAGTCAGCCAACTCGATGTACTCGGTAAATGTAGGGCTTGTTTTTCCTATGGCAGTGACTTTTTTGCCTTTATTCTTTACTAGGCTTTTTGACTTCACAGTTTATTTTTTTTAATTCAATGTAGATGCTTCATATTTCTCTTAGTGCAAAGAGAAACAAAATGGGTTTTGCTGTCATTCTGTGACCCACCTTTGAAACAACTATAGCATCTGGCTGTTGTGTTGTTCCTAGCCTCGGTTGTTTTATGTCTCAATGAACAAACATTCCAGCATGTATTTTTTAGAAAAATCTATTTGTTTCTGTGAAGAAAGCTTTTATACAACCTGTCTTCAGAAAGCAATAATTTTCTATATACCTGTCAGTTTCAGTTAAAAAAATGAGACAATAGCTGTAATTTATAAATATGGCACCAGAATCAAAGCATTAAATGATTTATACATTTCTTTGATAAAATGACCCAAAAGCCAGAGAGGATGGAACTGATATAAATAATATCATATTTTATATTTTTAAGTAGAGTAGGCATAAAAACCAGTCTGATAAAATGGAACAATTAACAAATATTTAAATGAGCAATATCTGACTTCCATTTGTCTATGTTCCCCAGACTGTATGTCAGTGTACAAGATAGAAACACTAACAATGATTATCTTTAAGAGTTGAACAATAAAGAGATGAAAAAGAAAGTTCCCCAGATTATCCTTTTGGGTTTACATACACACTTAACTCAGAGTCATTGTCAGAAAAGAGAAAACAAACAAACAGATTCTGAAGTTTAACTATAAATCTGCCATTCTTGTGTATGTCTATGTGTGTGTGAATAGGGCACAAAGTTTGTGTTTTGGTATAACTTGTTCTAGTTAATGGAAATCAACATTTCACCAGAATCTTATAAAATGATAATTGTTAATTTTTCTTTTGAAAAATGGATTATTTTCATTATTTGCTTTCAACTTTAAAAAAAATTGCTCTCCATAGGTTGTATGAAACAGTTATCTCTTTCTTGTTTGACTTTTTGTAATGGCATAAATCTTATAAAAGGAGCAGAACCCTCCTTTAGACCCCCTGGGATCCCTTCACTCTCTGCCTCCCTAGAAACCAAGATAATCACTAGCCTAAACTTTTCAAACATGATTTTACGCTTTTACTACATATATGTCAGTAAAGAAAATCTAGTGTTAACTGATGGGTTATTAAACTTTTCATTCATGGCATCACACTCCCAGAATTGTTCGGAAGCTTGCCTTTTTACTTGTCGACAGCATGCTCTCGAGAGTGGTTACTTTTGCCATCTTGGAGGTACATTTGAAAATGCAAAATTTATAACTTGTTACTGATCAAATAGAACTTTTCTCCTATGACATTTATAGTTAATATATCCATTTCCTTTATATCATTGTGACTGGGATCATTATAATGTGGGTTAAGAGGGACCCTCTTGGCAATCATAGAACAAAATACTACACACGAGGTGCTTGAGTATAAATTGATGCAGTTGTTCTAAAACTTGTCATTTTCAATGTTTCATCTTTTTACAGGGCAATGATATACTTATTCCTTCAATATGGGTTTTTAAAATGTCATATCTTTCTCATCTGAACAGTCCCACTTGCATTTATTATATAGTTGTTTCCTTAAAAATAATAAGGCAATTGCCAATAATTCTTCCACTATCAAATATTGAGGTGTGCAATTATAAAATCATGAGATTTGATTAAAGACCATTCACCTGCTGTTCTGCACTGTTAAACATACTTTTCTGAACATTTCCTGTGCTACATTTAAACACTTTGTTCATGGATATCTCATAAAAGAAAAAAAAAAAGTGATTTTCGATTAATCTTGAATATATTTTATTCTTAAGCTGATGATGAAATTTAATGACAAATAAAATTATGGCCAGCAAATAAAAATTGCTTTTGTGGATGAAAAGGAGCCACATGCTAACCAGCCGTGGGCAAACTATAGCCTGTTTGAAATGAATAAAACTAAGAAAAAAAAAAAAAAAAGACCGTACCCTTTTATGTAATGATGTTTACTTTGAATTTATATTAGTTCACACAAACACTCCATCCATGCTTTTGTTCCGGCCCTCCGGTCCAGTTTAAGAACCCATTGTGGCCCTCGAGTCAAAAAGTTTGCCCACCCCTGTTAACCTGACAAGCTCAGGGAAGGCCTGCATGGATGCCTTGCAAACCTAAGAGACCTAAAGTAACCACAAAGGGTGGTCTGAAATAAAACCTTTAATTAAAGAGCAGTTTATAGTGTGTAGTCATGTCCTAGGCCAGTATCTTCCCTGACAAATCAACTTTGATCTTTCCTGAGCCTATTGTCTTTTTGTATCTAAGATAACACACCTGTGGAAAGTCAGGGTAACTTGTAACTCCCCTTTTTTCCCAGACCCCTCAGGGCACAACAAATGGCACCAGAGCAGAAACCATAAATTCCTTCACTGTTATTGTTACCGGTAATTGTCCACTGTTAACTGTCCTGTACCCACCTATGTAAAAGAAGCACGTGTCTATCATTCACTTTTTAATCCAATCCCAGAGGTTTCCCCGCTTTGCTTTCTCCCTCCTCCCTAATCTATCACCACTGGATTTCATGTAACCCACTTACCTCTCCTTTGTTGGAAATGTATAAAACTAAGTGACACGCAGCCATTCTTGGGAGCATTGTCTCAATGCGCTGAGATTCTGCTTCTGGCAATTGTCAACAGTTTGGCTCAAATAAACTCACAAAAATTCTTCACAACAGGGAAAGCTGTCAGTTAATAATGAGATAAGAAATCAAACTACGAAGTCTAGAACATCTGGCTTTGTTCAAATATGGGATAAAACAATTAGAGCCAGAGTGAATCACAGGAAATATGAGTAAGCAAATTTGATGCAAGTGTGTATTAGCATCAAAAATAAGCAGCACAAAGTCATTATCTTATTCTAATGTGCACTGACAGGAAACCTTGCTTTGACGTGTTCTGGGTCAGAGACCTAGAAGAAGGCTCCTGGAACTCCTTCTGCTGCCAATGAGAAGAAAACCCTGCCAGACACATACTGAGAAAGGCTGTTTGAATCAAAAGCACACACATATGTACCCAATCTAGGAGTTCTTAACCAGAGTAAATTACTTGCAAAGCACCTGTGTTATAGTAATAAGTTTAGTTAATATAAGATAGTATAATCAAATTTCATTTTTTTTATTAGGGTGAATTTTAAACTTTACTTAGAAGAGGAACTTAATTTGTGTGTGTGTGTGTGTGTGTGTGTGTGTGTGAGACCCTGATAAGTAACTTGTAACTCCCTGCGTGTGCACTCCTGATAAGTACCTTGTAACCCCCTGAGTGTGTATCCTGATAAGCCCAGAAGGCCACCAGAGCACACTGATATGAGACACTGAAGAAGCCCACCCATGGGGCATAAAAAAAGGACTCTCACAGCAGCAGTCAGACGTCTGTCTGACCTCCACAGACAAGCCGTTCTCCTTCCGCCTGGAAACAGCCGTTCCTGATCTGCCTCTGAGCCCAGACTGTTAAGAGGCCTCTCTTCGTGTCAAGAGACCGAGCACTTGCAGCTGCGTATTTTGACGACCTCCGTGTGTCTCTGTCAGCGAGTGTCTTCGGGTGGCCTGCCAAGGACTGAAACCCATCAGCTCTCTGGTAAATAAACCTGTGTGATTTCTTGCATTGTTTATCCCCTGTGTCTTCTCTCTTCTTAGTTTTTGGTTAAGCTCAGCCATATTAATTAATAGTAAGTACCCTTTGACGTCTGTATTGGTATATCCAAATGAGGCGCTCTGGGTCACCTGTGCATACGTTCCCATAGATAATTGGAACAACCTGTAGGAACACAGCTGAGATTTCACAGCAACATGATTGAACGACTCAGCAGTGTCTGAGACGACTAGATTACAGGCACCTCAGAGTGTTCGATGCCATTTGCCATGAGGAACAGTCTCGTCTAGAGGATTTACTGATTCAAATTACCAGAAATTTAAAAAAAAAAAAAAAATTACCAGAAATTTTCAGTTTACACCCTAAAAAAATGTTCAATCATCTAGGGCCAAATGCATATGGAATTATCTAATCAGATAAACAAGGAAATGCTTGTCCTTAAGTTGCGGGGGGCAGGGGGAGGAGGCGTGCAGGTTGGAAGTAGGGGGCAGTGTATTCATCACAGTCATATTTGTAAAGATTGACACCAGAAGCTGGTGATTTGGATCTGAAAGTGGGGACAAGGTGCGGGTAATGGGAAGAAACTACAAACAAATAAAAACAGACGAACAAAACCCAGAGAAATGATTCTCAAATGAATTGAATGCATTTCATGCCTGGTGAAAATTCAGTTGATCATATTCTATCTACTCTATCAAACATTATGACAGTTCTCAATAAATTAAATTGTATGTGGTGTGTCTGAAGACTACTATCATAGTCAACATCCAACAGCGAAAAGAAAGAAGAAAAATTTTTTACAGGTAATTCTTGCTAAACTATACAAAAAAACCCCTGAACTAGACTGGTATGGGGATAGGGTTTTAATTTTTGTGTAAGTACTCTGCATATCCAAACTAATTTCCAATTTCAGTTGTCTTAGTTCATGAGTAAACAAAGTGTGTGACAGCTGGAAATGAGTCATAGTGGGGTTTCTGGCTTGTCAAGGTGAGGAAGAAAAATTATTCTTAAGCAGCAAAATACACACAAAAAATTATCTTTTCAGTGATTTTCTAATTCCTCTAACTGAAAGGTTTGGTTTCCATTCTCTTTTCTTCGTTTTCCAAATCAATGGTATCCTGTAGCGGCAAAGAGAGTGAATGTAGTGGAAGTGATGTGGATGCTGACCAACTACTACAAGGATGTCTCCTGAGCAAGGAGTTTCTAACCTTCTAGAGTCACTATTTTCAGATGAGCTTGAATATTTGTGAATTATAGTAAGGTAAGAACCATTCAAAATGTTCTACAAAAACATAGTTTTGTAATAACAAAGCTATCCTATATGACCAAAATAGGAAACTTTACTCACTAAAAACATCTGCTTCCAGGATGAGCTTATTTTTTATTCTTTATATCAACTTCATTCAAAGATATTTGGATTCCAAAATAAAAAATAGCAACTATCACTTGAAATTCTCTAGAACTTCATATATGAAATTATGTATTTATGTATGGGGAAAATGCAAAGAATAATAAATATGCACTACCCAGAATTGAGATTTATTAATTGGATTTATCTGGATATTGATCCAGATTCTTATCAATATTATTATTATAATTGCTTCATTTGTTTTGAATAAGAAGATAACACTTAAGAGAAAAAATTTAAATCCCTTCAATTTCCAAATTGTGAGTCCACTAGAAACAAGCTCTACAAGCACTGAATATTTTTGTCTCATTTTCTAGTAAACAGTAGTCATTGAGTAATAGCATATTTCCTCTGCCTTTCCACACACAGAGACAAGAACTGAGTATATTCTAGTATTACTTTAGATACTTTTACAAATACTTGAAGGTATTAATGAACAGCATATAGATGTTTGATATCTAGGAGTAAAACTTACATAAACATTATACTTAAAATATTCTGTGCATTGTCAACCAGAATTCTGTAAGCATGGAGGAACCTCAGTATACTATTCCTAACATGAAACAATGCTCAGTTAACACAACAATAGTATTCCAATATCGCTATTTTCCAAATTCCTGATTAGAATATTATGATGAATTTTTACAAGACCCTAGACCAGCTGTGGGCAAACTACGGCCCGCGGGCCAGATCTGGCCCGTTTGAAATGAATAAAACTAAAAAAAAAAAAAGACCGTACCCTTTTATGTAATGATGTTTACTTTGAATTTATATTAGTTCACACAAACACTCCATCCATGCTTTTGTTCCGGCCCTCCGGTCCAGTTTAAGAACCCATTGTGGCCCTCGAGTCAAAAAGTTTGCCCACCCCTGCCCTAGACCATGCATGCTCAGACTACTCTATATAGTTCTGGTTTTTAAAACTTTATACAAAAACATGGCTCTGAAGAAGTAAAATAGCTAACAGAAGTAAGAAAATGGAAGAGGAAACCAGAAAAACTTGTCATTCTAAAAAAGATATTGTTAATGACTGTTACATATGCATTGAAAAGGAAAGTAAATGAATAATTATTACTGGCATACATTGGGAACTTAGATTTTGGCATGGGAGGAAGAAGAAATAAGAAGTTAATTAAGTAAACACTCTCTAGTCATAAATACAAATTGTGACTGGATGCATTTAAAAAATAATAATTTTCTATAGTGCTGACATAATGGTTTCTAAATACTATCTCCCCACCAACAAAGGAACTAGGGGTCCTTAGAGAAATGGTTAATTCCAGTTCTGAACAAGGAATATGCAATATGCCTGGACTGGAACATCTTGTCATCGCCCTCAAAGACTCAAGCTAGGAGCTCTCTTCAGTGCATGTGAAAAAAATTCAGGAGTCAACTTGAAAAAAATTCCTACTGGCCAAAGATGAGATAATTTAGCAGCCAAAAGAATAATAGTAATGAACTAAAATATAGCAAAATCAAATTCATTTCAAAATCATTGACACATAGACTATAAATCCATGAGTTCATAATAATAGTTTAAAAAGAAACAGTTATTATTTACATGCTAAGTAAGCAATCATTTTTTAAAAATGCCTAAATACTGTATATCAAAGAATCAAGCATTTATCCTGCCTTTGCTGTAATAACTATATATACTTCAGGACAACTGAAGAGTTGATAAAGGCAAGTTTCTACTTATAGAAAGTCAAATGTTAACCCTGGATATAATCAAACTTCTAGATCTAACTACCAGCTAGTAAGAAATATAGAGGACAGAAAAATGCAACCAGCAAAATCCCATCTAGAGGAAAGTCTAAGGGCTAATGATCTTCAAAGGATGGAGGGGAGAAGGGGGTGAAGAGATGTGGGAAGAAGAAGGTGGAAACCTCTAACTTAAAATAAATCAACCAATGGAAATGTGCGGATCTTATTTTGATCCAGATTCTTAAAAATAAATTTTTGTAAAAAAAAAATCATTTATGAGACTAACTGGAGAAATTTGAACATGTAAGAATAAAGAATTATTAGTAATTTGGAGAGGTAATGATACTTTCATTAGTTTCTTAAAATGAGTACTTAACTTATAGAAATTATATTATTTAACTCAGACATATTTCAGTTTGTATTCTTTTCAAATAATTTGCGGTAAAGGGGAAGCTGGTAGGGATATAGAGGAAAGAAGAGTAACCCAGTGCTGATAATTATTTAAGCAGGGTAAGGGCTATATTATGGGGGGAAGGTGACTGTGTACTCTTTTCTCTGCATATATGTGTTAAAGTTTTAGAAAAAAAATAATAATAAAGGTACAAGGGATGTTGAAAACTGTAAAAGGCTGAAAAGCATCATTAGGATAAAGATAATATTTTCCTCAAATATCAAATTCTTTAGGCAATGCATGTTCTGTGAACCTAAGTATAAATAAAAATAAAAATGCTACTTTGTGTTAGAGAATCATGCCCTAACACAGAGTGAAATGGAAGAAATCTTTAGTGACAGATCTAAACCATAGGTACCTCACAAAATGCACCAAAAACAGAGCCTATTCCATAGTAGCAAGCAAATGAGTGTTTAGGTGCAGCAAACAAGCACAGTGGAAATGTACAGATCATTGGAGTTTGTGAAGACCCTCTTCCTGATCAGTTTTATTAAAACGCAGTGACTAATGAGGCTTTAATCATCCCATCTACTTCTGCTTAGTGGTAGGACCGTTAATATGTAATATGAAAACATAAAATCATAAAAAAATAAGATCATAAATATTAAAATAAATAGTTTTTTATTTTGTAATATATCTACATCGACTCCCCCTACTCCAGAAGCTTCATTATAAACTTGCTGGTTTTGACAAGCAAAACACCAATAGAACAGGTACCTTTGTCAGTGCTGTAGGTGAATTCTGGCTCTTGTTTGGACACCAGCTGTGTGCTAATTCTAATTAGTTTTGCGATTGCCTAAATTACCAAATATTACACAATGCTCCTTCAAGCTTCTAGGAATGAGACTGGATATTGACTGGCAGATGCCCCTGATGAGGCAGGCCTGGTCCTAATGGTCTCTATGATGAGTTTCACCAGATACAAAGTAAGAACGGCTGCGTGCACATATACCTGCGAGTCAGTTCAGGCAATAAGGTGCAGGGTGATTTGGGGGATGTACAAAATAATTTTCTGGTCTAATGATATATGTGTCCAGGATCTGGTGCCATTTTTTGATTAAGTATTAATTAGTAACATCATACCCACCGCATTCAAACCTTATGCTCCCCTGTAGACTTCAACAGTCTACTGGGGTGGCTTTCCCTTTAGCCCTTCATCTAAATTTTTGCAATGAAAATCGGGAACGGACGCACTATTTCTAGTTCTAAGAGGTAAACTGGATTACTAACATGAGCAGTTTGGACAAGACGGCCGGAGAGTTCTTAAAATAAGAGATTGAGTGCAGTGTGGGAAATTTGGTAGCAATGAAGGCTTTCTCTCTGGACAGGGCTTTATGTCCTCGGTCTATATTCCATAACTGAAAATATGAGATGTAAGATAAAATGCTCAATTGTTGCTTCCTTTAGCCAAGTCTGATGAAATGGATGGATTTCATTAGGAAAATGAAAAAAACCTACCTGAAGACTGCGAGGGTGAGAGACCAGAGCACTAACGGCTTCCTCAGCTCAAACTTCGCCCGTTTGTTCATTAGGTGCCGACCGCCAAAGATAAAGGCAGCATACAGAGCAGAGAACAGGAAAGATTTCTTCCTATGAAAAAACAAAATGAACTCTTATAACATAAAAGTTTACACAATATGTTTTTACCCATTAGACATTTATCTTTAGTCATTATTCATCAACTTTTATACCAGCCCCTCTTTGTAAGTGCAGAAAACATTTTCTTGTAAATGTCCCTTCATTAAAGAGACAATGTTCAGTCCATTTGGCAACGTGGATGAATCCTCCCTCAAGGAAGAACACAGAACCACCTAAAGTACACTTGCCTAAAACTTTGAGCTTGAATCTAGTCCAATGTCTGATTTTACTACAAATTTATAGGAAATATAGGGAATAAATCCAATTGTGGGACATTCTGTAGAACACTGAACTTGTTTCTTCAACAAATCAGTAATAGGGAATCAAAATCTAGGACTGTTCTAAACTAAAAGTGACTTGAGAGACATAACAAACAAAATTTCCAGGAAACAACAGAACCAAAACAATATTAAAGGTGGAGAGATAAAATAAAAATAAGAAAAAAAAAATGATGGAACACAGGGGCTCATTATTTTCTTTTTGGTAATCAGGCTTAGGTGGGACTCTTAATTGGAAATGGCTAAGAACTATCAAATAGAGACCTGGCTGGGTGTCTCAGTTGGTTGGAATGTCATCACATAACCAAAAGGTTGCAGGTTCGATCCCCATTTGGGATGTGGTATGGGAGGCAACCAATCAATGCCTCTCTCTCTCTCTCTCTCTCTCTCTCTCTCTCTCTCTCTCATCAACTTACAAAAACCACATCCTCTGATGAGGGAAAAAAAAACCATGAAATTTCAGATGGCCATCTCCAGGTCCTGCTGGCTATTACTGTGCCAAGGAGAAATGTACAATAGTATTGATAACACCAAGAAGAACAAAAGCTTCTATAGACTATCTACACTAATAAAAGAGAAACATGGTAATTAGCGTACGACCACTACCCTTCCCATTGGCTAATCAGCATATCCTTATGCAAATTAACTGTCAGCCAAGATGGTGGCTGGCAGCCATGCACTGAAGCAAGCAGGGAGGCTTGCTTGCTCCAGTGACTGCAGACTCCAACATTCCCCACCTGCAACTGCCGGCCTCTCAACTGCAACTCTAAGCAACTATGTACTATGTTGCAAATAAGAAGCTAAACAAAACCCCAGAAACTGGCTTTCATTCAGCCGGGCTTCAGCCAGCCGGACCACAACATTGTATCGATGTTTTCAGCAGTGAGGCCTCAGAGCTAAAGCTGGCCCAGAATAAAATTAAAAAAAAAGAAAAAAAGGAGCGGTTGGGAGCTTCAGTCACCCACTTCCGGAAAACAGCCCTCAGCCCCTCATCCCCTCACCCAGACTGGCCAGGCACCCCAGTGGGGACCCCCACCCTGATCCAGGACACCCTTCAGGGCAAACCAGCCAGCCCCTACCCATGCAACAGGCCTCTATCCTATATAGTAAAAGGGCAATAAGCCTCCCAGGAAAAGGATCAGTGGAGCAGCGAGGCTCCTGGCACCGGGATCAGCGTGACAGGGGAAGGAGCCCCAACCCCCGGATCAGCCCTGCTCTGTGCCTGATAGGGGGGAGCTCCCCAACCCCCTGATTGCCCTGCGGCTCTGTGTTTGACAGGGTTCGGTGCCCCAACCCCCCAATCGGCCCTACCCTGAGCGTGACTGAGGGTGGCACTGCAACCTCCCGCTCCGCCCTGCTCTGTGCATGATGGGGCGGCGCCCCAACTCCCCAATCGGCCCTGCTCTGAGCCTGACCAGGGGCTGCACCTAGGGATTGGGCCTGCCCTCTGCCACCTGGGAGCAGGCCTAAGCCAGCAGGTCGTTATCTCCCGAGGGGTCCCAGACTGGGAGAGGGCACAGGCCAGGCTGGGGTACCCTCCTCCTCCCCTGAGTGCACAAATTTTTGTGCACCAGGCCTCTAGTCCTATATAATAAAAGGCTAATATGCAAATAGACTGAACGGCAGTACAACTGAACAACTGACCAACCGGTTGCTATGACGTGCTATGACCACCAGGGGGGCAGGCGCAGAACATGGCGGGCATTGGCCGCAGAGGGATGGTGGAGAGGTGAGCAGGGGTGCCAGAACATGGAGGGACACCGGTCGCTGTCATCGGGGCGAGCCTTTGGTGGTTACTGAAAATTCTTTGCTCCCATGCACCATGGTCCCACCCAGCACTTGCACCCGCTGCCAGCGCCGGAGCTGCTGCTTGCACCCACCCACTGCCGGAGCTAGGTGCCGGCCCTGATCATTCAGCACCATCAGCAGGTTTGAGTGGCGGCTGCCGGCCCCAATCACCCCTCAGGGCTTCCCCACCTCCCACTGCTCCTGAGGAGATATTAGGGTCGGCAGCCGCCTCTCGCACCTGCTGCCAGCGATGACCCTGTCGCACCCGCAGCCAGCACTGGAGCCGCCACTTGCACCCGCTGCCAGTGCCCGGTGCCAGTCCTGATCGATTGGCGCCATCAGTGGGTGCGAGCAGCGGCTACCAGCCTTAATCGCTTGAGGGCTTTTCCACCTCCTCCTGCTCTTGAGGGGGTGATTGGGGCAATTGGGGAAGCAGCTGCTGCTTGCACCCGCTGATGGTGCTGGCCCCACTCACATTTGCTGCTGGCGCCAGCCCCAATTGCTCCATGCCTTCAGCGGGTGCAAGTAGGGCTGGCGCCATCAGTGCATGGGAACGGCGGCAGCAAGAGCGGGGCTGCCAGCAGACAGAGGACGGGGCTGCAGAGGGAGGGACTAGGCAGGGGTGCAGAGGAGAGCCGAAACCCACCCCTGTGCCCACCACAGCCTCACAGCCCACAGTTCCTTTCAAGGTGCACAAATTCGTGCACTGGGCCCCAAGTAATTCAATAAAAAGTAACAGAGGCCTTGTAAATAATTTAACCATCTGAGCATACATCTGGAAAAAAGCAGTATTTCCCTTAAAATGGGCATTCCCCATTCAATTAAATTTTAAAAAAAGGGTTGAAAAGTAATTTACAAAACAATACAAATAGCAAAATGCATTAATCTGAAGAGCATTATTTGTAAAATGCTTCATATTTTTCTCCCTAATTGCTGACACATATTGCTGACTCATGAGGTATCTTACTATTGACACAAGCAACACTCCCAATTCAAATAAAGCGAGTAATCCCAGAAATCAACCCATAAATAAGGGTGGAATAAATCACTTCCACTGAGGTTTGCAAACACTTCTCTTGGAAACATAAGGCCTGGTACACAGGAGTGCTTATTAAATATTTGTAGAATGATCATGGTCTTGTCATATCAAATTTTCTGACAGGGAAAATAATTGTGTACATGCTTGTTCAGCAAACACTAAGTAAGTGAACACTTGTACTTTTCCAGTTAACACAGTAATAACTGAAGAATAAAATACTTAGAAAAAACATACGATCATTTTCTTCCTCCAGAAAGAGACTATTTCTATAGTTCAAGCAGAAGTGAAAAACTAGGACAATTTTAGGGAAACTTAACTATTGAACATTTCAAGAAGAAAGTACTTTAGGTCATAAACATATTTATCACTTTACTTTTTTGAATTTGGCAAGTGTACAGCATTACATTAGTTTTAGAGTCAGAATCACTATCCTCATTTACTCTGACTCACTAAAGAAAAATATAATTCTATCAAGTTAATGTAGGCAATAGTAATATCAAATAGTATATACTCTTTTTAAAATTATAAAGGTAATGATAAGTGACAATAATCACAGTATTTGATTTAGACTAGAGAGTGATTCCAATGGGTAGGAAAAGTGCTTAAAAGCGTTATCATTTAATCCTTTTAATCATCCATAAAGCAGGTAAAGCATTATCTTCATTTTATGGCTAAGGAACCCGGGCTAGAGGTTAAGTTTAAGGGGTGGGGGAGAAAGGTTGTACCTTATGTGTTATTTTATAAGCATATAAGAAGTCCTTAAGCCCTCCTAAAGAATCCCATGGTCATTGTGTAACTGTGTAGTAAATTATTATTATTTTTTTTAAAAAAACACACACAGCTTTATTGAGATATTAGAGGCCCCATGCATGAAATTCATGCAAGAGTAGGCCTTCCTTCCCCTGGCTGCCTGCACCGGTTTCCCTCTGGCACCTGGGACCTGGGCTTCCCTCCAGCCACCAGCAGGCACCTGGGACCCAGGCTCCCCTCCGGCCCCGGCTTCATCCGGAAGGATGTCCGGAATGACATCTGATCTAATTAGCATGTTACCCTTTTATTATTATAGATAATTCATGTATCATACAATTCACCCACTTAAAATGAGTAATTCAATTTTCGGGGGTATATTCAGAGTTAGGCAACCATCACCACAATCAGTTTTAGAATATTCTCTTCATCTCCAAAAGAAACCCTGTATTCATCAGCAGCAGTTACTGCCTATTTCCTCCCAACACTTGCTCCCCAGCCCCAGCAACCACTAATCTACTTACTATCCTTATGGTTCTGAACATTTCCTATAAATGTAACCATAGCCCTGGCCAGTGTGGTTCACTTGGTTAGAGCATCATCCATGCACTGCAAGGTCTTGGGTTCGATTCCTGCTCAGGGCACACACCAGGGCTGTGGGTTTGATCATTGGTGGGGCATGTGTAGGGTTGGGGGAAAAGTAAGAGGAATCTCCACACCTTCATGTTTTATATGTCATATTTTCTGGGCACAGATCGCTTTACTTTCTGGACAACAAATGATTGCTCATTCAGTGTATCTCAGGTTTTAGTTATGGTTTCATTGTGTTATTTTGAATCAAGTTAAATGAATATCTTTATATGAACATATCATTCTAGCCATTAAACGAATGTACCTTGAATAACCAAGAAAAGAATAAAAAGCTCCCTCTCTGTAAGGAGTTGCCGATGTCAACATAAAACACTTGCAGCCAGAGAGCGAGAAGTGAAACCCTAACTCTCTAAAAGAAACCAGCTTTGCTTCCAAACAAGACAATGTTCTCAACTGGATTTGCTCATTCTCTTTATGGTGTCCAATGGTCATTTGCCTTATCTCAAGTGAAAAAACGTCAAGTCTGAATTCTCCAAGTAATTATACACAAATGGTCCTAAAATTCAACATAAAAAACTTCTCTGTATTTCTCAGGCTTCCTTTTATTCTGCATGGAGAAGTTTTTCATATTTTTAAATATATATATATACATATATATATGTATATATATGAATTAAAGAATGAAAACTGAAAAAAGAATAAAAATCTTCCCTCTGTATATTTTTCTCTAATTTCTTCAGTTCTAGAATGAGAACTAGGTCTAATGTCCTGTTCCTTCCTGGCAAGGACCACTCTCTTTTTCACACATTTTCTAAAGATTCTTCAGAAACTTTCAATTCCACAGCGAGGGTAACCAACCCAATCAACATAGACACACAGAATTTAAGAATTGCAAGGGACCGTAGAGATGGAGCATGTGAGAGAGATATTGGTTGCTTGTAGTTAAACAGCTGCATACTGCATATTGGCCAAAACTACCAAAAAACAACATGCAGTAATTGACTAAGCTATATCTAGGTCACAAGTAGTTAATAATGTGAACTGAAATTTGTTTAAGTATAAATGCTACAACAAAAATCTTGCTCATTGTCTACTATGTAAGTCTGCTGTGGTAAAATTCAAGTAATGCTTTGGGCTAATTTAGAATTAAGCTTAAGCTTCTTAAATAACAGGAAGTCATTAACTCTTAACTATTACCTCTCCAATTGAGTAATCAAAATATATCATTTATAGTTAAACGTATTATGATTTTTCCATTTTGCTTAGAAGAAGATAAGATTTTCTTTAGCAAACTGGCTTAAGTGAATTAAAACTAACTTTCAGTCCTGGCATCTGGTAAAGGTTCAATTATAGTCGAGATGAGCAATGACTTGCTGCTTGCCCACTCGCTATTGAATGTAGATCAGCGGTGTTCAAACTTTTTCATCTCATGACACACATAAACTAATTACTAAAATTCTGGGGCACACCAAAAAATATATTTCTTGTCAGACTAACCAAAAAATTGTATAATTTTGACTGACTTATAAAAAATAATAATAGTAATTACCTGAGAGATTTCAGAGAGAGGAAAGGCAAGGGAAAGAAAGATAAAAACATCAATGAAGAGAGAGAATCATTGATCAGCTGTCTCCCGCATGCCCCTTACTGGGTGGGGATCAAACTGGCAACCTGGGCATGTGCCCTGACCAGGAATCGAACCCTGACCTCCTGGTTCATACATTGACGCTCAACCACTGAGCAACACCAGCTGAGCTTACCTACCTTATTTGCTCCAAAGTGATTTTTTAAAAAAGCAGGTGCCTATACTTGTATGTAAGGATTTCTGGTACCAAGGATTAACCAATCAAACACAACGTTATTATGCAATGTGACCAATAAGGTACAACTTTATTATATAATCTATATATTCTGGGTTCAAGACAGGGCATTCACACTGGATGGCTATTGTGTTGGCTGTTGTCATTTTTTTATTAGACAATTTAAGGGGAAAGAGGCCAGTGCACCTGACTAAATAGTCAGGTATTGCATGTTTTAAAAATTCTTGCAGCACACTGGATGAAAATCGCTGATGTAGATAAATGACTTCCCTTATGTCTCAATGGTAATCCAGTAATACTTCATATTCTGGCCAGCCTTCATGGATGGGTATAATGTAACACTGCATTGTTTTATTACCATATAACTAACAATTTCTAGACGGCATTGACTCTTCTTGCTTAATAAGTCTTAAATGTACATTATGTAGCACAACCCTTAACTGTAGGCCTCTTTAAATACTTCTCAGGATGGTGACTCTATAGTTGTAATTATGAGCTAACCAACCAAATAAAGATCGCCCAAATGAAGTACTGTTGTGCTCTGAGCTTGTTGAACTTGTATTTACCCTTCCATTTCTGTCATCAATATGAATAATGGACTTTGGTCCACAATTAGTAAAAAATAAATAATGGTTTTATCCTTTATCCTTTGAGATTTAGAGTTCTCTATCGTGCTACCTGGTTCCAAAACATTCCTGAGTTTTTTTCTATTCTTACCAGAGTAGCTACTCAATATTTCTATTCATTGTCCAATCCAATAACTCTCTCAAAGAGTGTGTACACATTCAAATGCTTTTTATTTTCAACTTCTGGGGCTGGACTGAAACCAGTACTCAGCGTCAGCCTCTTTAACATTCACATCAAGATCTCTGCCAGCATACTTGCACGCCTTCAAGAGTCAAACAAGTTTGAGAATGGCGACACATTCATGTGGGTAGCATTTCAACAGAGGATAATTGCTCATGAGCACGTTCAGGAGATGGCTTTCGGGCCTTTACGTCCAGGTCACCTTGCTTTGTGGCTACCTCGCTTTGTGTGTAAGGTGCAACGAGTTGTGAAAGTGAAAAGGAAGCTTCGAGAGAGAAAAGAAAAGGAAAGGAGCACCCAAAAGCACTCCCTGCTTTGGCTGATATCCCTTAGCATATAGAGAGTTTTCATGTTTTAAGCTGAAGAGTCTGAAGTTGAGAAAAACTGCTAATTGGCGAGGCCGTATCTCCTTTAAGACTTCTCCTTTAGTTCAATTGCTGATTCCAGTCAGGACACAATTCAAGGTTCTAAAAGTAACTTTAAGGCCACAAGTAAGTTGGAGACTGAAGAAAATAACACACTGCTTTTTACCCAAAAGACATTTAGTGGAGGTTTATAGTGGTTACAATTTCTTAAGAATTGAAAGGGGGATTTCTTAAAAGTTGGAGGTCTAGCCAGGGCTGGATTCTGTCGCATTCTTGAGATTTCAAGACCCCCCTGAGAACTTCAAATGCATTTTTCTATTTTAAAAATAATGGGAATTTTCCAGCAGTCTTATTCACAAGTAAATTGTAACTGAAAATTAACTCTGTGCCCCATAGTCTGACAAAGAATAATTTTTGTGAATAATAATGAAAGTGTCTATAATTAATACAAATGAATGACGACTTTATAATTGCAAGACAAAGCCATGACTAAAGTAAAGGGTGTTATTCTAATTTATGTTTGACCCAGAAAACAAAATAATGTGTGATTTATGAGCTTCTCTGAGTTGCGATTACCTCTTTTTATTCTGCCTTCCCCTCAAATGCTAATTTAAAGATCACAGGTTCTTATTTAAAAAAAAAAAAAAAAAGGCGAGAAAACCATTCTTTTGCAATTCAGTTTTTCTTGATCAAAGCAAAGTTACATTTGGTACAATGGACTTGGTAGCGTGGTTCCATATGTACCCATTTCCAGGAGAGTACACTTCTTTTAGAGCAGATCTGTTAGAGAAAGTTGCTTATACTTATCTATCAACATATAATTTTCTCCTTTGTCATCTTTTTAACATTTTTGATGCATTCTGTTTTCTTGTTGCCTTTCTTTTTACAACTGAAAATAGGATCTTTGGGGAGAAAATAGTTTTAAAATGTTAAACACATACAGCCCCATAAAAAATGCCATCTGTCTAAGAAACTGGCAAGATACTACCATTGTTTCCTTAGATATTTTCAATTGCTGATGAAACATGCTGACATCCATCCATCCATTCAAAATTTAATGAACTTTGTTGTTTTCATCTACAGTGTGGTTTGTATGACATTGAATGAAAAAATAATAATAAGCCAATCCCTATATAAAAGTAGAGTCTACCTCAGATAATCTAGTTAGACAGGAAAAAAAATGTGTGTTATAATTAGTCATGTTTGATAAAAATTCTGAGGAAGGTTAGTGTTGTCATTAGCAAATGCCTTGTGGGAAGAGGGCTTTGAGGAGGACTCTTAAGGCTTTGCCTGAAAGGCCAGAGGTGAGTGGCATTTGGGACGGAAGGGGCAGCAGCACAGGCGTGAGCTAAGTTGAAACTGTATCAGACTGGACACTGCTCTGGGCTGGGGATGGCACAGGTCAGTGTGGAAACGCAGGTTAAAGCCAGATTGCGTGGCGCTCTGAAAGCTGCGCAGCACTCAGGATTGTCTTCACCTCCCGCTTGTAGTTAGCTGTGAGGGATGTGCCCACTAATTCATTACCACTAACCACGACAGTACTGCAATTCGTGGCTTGCTTTTCTGTTCTTTCCTTCCTTTTTTATTTACTAAATATATTGGGGCCCGGTTGGTATGGCTCAGTGGTTGAGTGTCAACCTATGAATGAGGAAGTCATGGTTCAATTCCCGCTCAAGGCACATGCCTGAGTTTTGGGCTTGATCCCCAGTGTGGGGTGTGCAGTAGGCAGTTGATCAAAGATTCTCTCTCATCGTTGATGTTTCTACTCTCCCTCTCCCTTCCGCTCTGAAATCAATATATATATATATATATTTATAAGTTTATTGGGGTGACATTGGCCAATATGAATATATAGGTTTTAGGTTATAAGATCTATATATTGCACCATGTGCCCACCACTCAAAGCCAAATCTTCTCTTGTCACCATATATTAGAACCCCTTTTCCCCTCCTCCCCTTCCCTCTGGCATAGACATGTATATACCATTACATGCCTTGGGTGAGAGAAGAAGGAGGAAGCCGATGTATCCTGAATGAAGTGTCCTGACTTCTCATATAGCGTCAAGGTTCATATTTTTCTAATGGTAGTGCATCTCAGAGAGATGCAAGAATATTTTTTCTTTGTTTTGGAAGACATGGTTTCATAAAACTCATCAGGCAGAATCAATTTCAAGCTAAAATCAAAGATTTTAGAGGATGCTCAATCAAAGAAAGAATTCAATTCTAGTCTTTCTTTGATGAAGGTGACAATTTCTTTATCTGCTTAGAAACAGTAAAGCTTACAGCCACCTGCAAATAAACACTTATCCAAAAGTGTATCAGTGGTTTTATTAGACAAATCTCTTCTTATCTCAAAGCAAACTAAAAATAAGGTCTGCATTGACAAAATCATTTATAGTTTGCTTTGTTTGCATATTGCTCTCAATATCCTCATCCCAATTCTCTGTACTGAATGTCACTTCAAATTAGAATTTCCAAGTAACTGGAGAATCGAAGATGGCGGCATAGGTAAACACCAGAGACTGCCGCCGTGGACAACCACTTCAATAATACAACTAAAAGTCGGAGCGGACATCAACCAGAACCACGGGAAGGCTGGCTGAGGAGAGTCTCTTCAACTAGAAGCAAAAACAACAGCATTCCGACGCTCAGCGGAGGCGTAGTGTGGAAAATTTAAAGGTACGGCGGTGTGGTGGTGAGGGTGCGCGCGCAAAGCGGGCTGGCGGCTGAGGGCGCGATTGTCGTTTTCACTCAGGAGCGAGTCTCAGACTCTGGGCTACAGATCCGGGCGAGTCTCTAGGGACCCAGACTCAAACGGGAGAAGCGGGACTGTCTGGCTACGGCCCCTCCGAGGTTTGCAGCGATTGCTGGGACAGAGAGGCAGAGCCCCTGGGGACGGACTGAGAGCGGCCATAGCTGCTCCCTCCCCCCCCCCCCCCGCCCTGTTGAGCCCGCCCCGCCCAAACCCTGCGCACAGCCATTTGCCGATCGCCTCAGGCAAGGGCTGGACTAGCACCTCCCCTGAGGACTGAAGTTTTCCCACAGCTGATTTCCACAGCCAGTCGTCAAATCCCTCTAGTGTTAACTACAACAATTAAGGCTTGGCTAGAACAAGACTGCACACAAAGACCACAAGGGGGTGCACCAAGAAAGCATAAAAGATGCGGAGACAAAAAAACATGACAGAAATGGAGGATATGGAGCTAAGAATCGCAATTTTGAGGGCTTGCCATAAATTTGTGCAGAGCCTCACGAAAACTAATGAGACCCTCGATGCTACGATAAAGAAATTAGAAAGTAAGCATACACGGACTGAAATAAAGAATATTATACCCAATAGCAGACCAGAGGAGCACAAGAATCAAACCAAAGATTCGACAAAAAACACCCAATTGGAAAAGCATAATGAAAAAAGAATCCGAAAGTGTGAAGATAGTGTAAGGAGCCTCTGGGACAGCTTTAAGCGGACTAATATCAGAGTCATTGGAGTGCCAGAAGATGAGAGACAGCAAGATATTGAAAACCTATTTCAAGAAATAATGGCAGAAAACTTCCCCCACCTGGAGAAAGAAATGGACTTACAGGTCCAAGAAGCGCAGAGAACCCCAAACAAAAGGAATCCAAAGAGGACCACACCAAGACACATCATCATTAAAATGCCAAGAGCAAAAGACAAAGAGAAAATCTTAAAAGCAGCAAGAGAAAGAGGCTCAATTACCTACAAGGGAATACCCATACGACTGTCAGCTGATTTCTCAACAGAAACTTTGCAGGCCAGAAGGGAATGGCAAGAAATATTCAAAGTGCTGAATACCAAGAACCTACAACCAAGATTACTTTATCCAGCAAAGCTATCATTCAGAATTGAAGGTCAGATAAAGAGCTTCACAGATAAGGAAAAACTAAAGGAGTTCATCACCGCCAAACCAGTATTATATGAAATGCTGAAAGGTATCCTTTAAGAAGAGGAAGAAGAAGAAAAAGGTAAAGATACAAATTATGAACAACAAATATGCATCTATCAACAAATGAATCTAAGAATCAAGTGAATAAATAACCTGATGTACAGAATGAACTGGTGACTATAATGAATCAGGGACATAGAAAGGGAATGGACTGACTATTCTTGGGGGGGAAAGGGGAATGGGAGATTCGGGAAGAGACTGGACAAAAATCATGCACCTATGGATGAACTCAGTGGGTGGGGAGTGAGGGTGGAGGGTGGGGTGGGAGCTGGAAGGAGGGGAGTTATGGGGGGAAAAAAGAGGAACAAATGTAATAACCTGAACAATAAAGATTTTAAAATAAATAAATAAATAAATAAAAAAAACAACACATATCTTAAAAAAAAAAAAAAAAAAAAAAAGAATTTCCAAGTAACTGTCTTATAGAATACCAGAGGCCCGATGCATGAAATTCATGCAAGAGTAGGCCTTCCTTCCCCTGGCTGCTGGCACCAGCTTCCCTCTAGCACCGGGGACCTGGGCTTCCCTCTGGCTGCTGGCAGGCACCCAAGCTTCCCTCCCAGCCCCAGCTTCGTCCTGAAGGACATCCGGTCTAATTAGCATATTATGCTTTTATTATTATAGATACACCGATACTAGTTACGATAAAACATTAAAGTCTAGTGGCCATTGATAAGACAGTAAGCTCTCAATCTGAGAGGCAGCATGCAGAATACAATCCAGAAAGTGGTTTCATCAGCAATTTCATTGTGCTAATTCCCTTAAAAACATGCTCTTTGTTTAAAGAAATAGAAAACTTTCATCTGAATTTCCAATGAAGAAATGCTTTCCTGTTAAGATTATTTTAAAACAGGATAATAATGATAATACTGAAGAATGCTATAATTCTGAAATGGCTCCTATTAAATAAGAGCAGGTGAGTGACTCCCGTCATCAGATTAAACTTGACCCCTTACAGTCTTAAAATCTATTATATCATGTAAATGAGGTATTAGTGACTTTTTTTCCCCTAAATATGAAATTTTCTTGGACCAGAAGTTGTACAACATATAATTCTGGGCTGGTGTCAAGGTTGCAAACTTAAACAAAACAAAACAAAACACCTTGTCATTCATTCTAATGGCCTGCTCACCACAGAAATATAAAATAAAATGTTTAATAAAATATGAAAATTAGAGTCAAGTAAAACAATGTTTCCTGCTTGTCTTCATCCTGAAGAAGCCCTGAGTGTTCTAAAGGTAACAACTTTACCTGAGAGTTGGAGACTGAAACTATAAGTGAAAAAATGCTATAAAGAGCATAGGATTATACATAATGGAATAGAGACCGGATTTAGGTTTACAAGATTAAGTCCAATTCGGACAGAATTTTCCCAGATTTAAATCGAAATGACAGCTGCACAGACAACTATACAAACAAGTATCAGCATATCCAAATCGGAGAGTGCATTCTTTCTCTCTCCTCAGGTCTAAACGTTTGGACTGAAAGATGATCCTGTTCCTCATATTTATAAAGAGTTTTAGTTTACATTCATTGTTTCAAACAACTATAAAGAAGCCAAAACATACTATCAAGGGGGAAAATGACATGTTTTCATGTTAACTATTAGCTGATTAAGCATACCATTGTATCGCCTGGCCGGCATGGCTCAGTGGTTGAGCATGGACCAATGAATCAAAAGGTCATAATTCGATTACGGTCAGGGCATATGCCCAAGTTGCGGGCTTGATCCCCAGTGTGGGGCATTGTGGAGGTAGCCAATCAATGGTTCTCTCATCATTGATGTTTCTATCTCTCTCTCCCTCTCCCTTCCTCTCTGAAATCAATAAAAATATATCAATCAAACAAACATACTGTCGCACTAACTTTCCCCTGGATATAAATATTGAAAGGGGATAAGGAAAGCAATCAGAAAACATAGCCCAAAGGCAATTTCCAGATTAGGAAGAAAATAGCTCAGCAGTGATGAAGATTATTTCCTGGTGTAGGTTCCAAATAATATTTTGTCTCCATAATCAAATTCACATGAGAAATTAAGACAACATAAAAATTAGCAATGATAAGATTAAATATTAGAAAGATCAGTGAAAATGACGCTTTTTTTCACCCATACGATATCACCCAATATCCAAGAAAGGATTATCAGTTTCATTTTGCTTTTGAAAATAATAATGTGGCAAGATTTTGATTAGGGTATTGACATCGCTCCTTCAAAATCTGGATGCTCATTTAGTGACATAAGAAGATAAGGCCATAGAAACCAGTGTTGAGAACGCTGGTAATAAACTTGGTTTGTATTACATTCCTATTGCTGCTGTAACAAATTCCCACAAACTCAGTGGCTTAAAACAACACAAATTTATTAGCTTATAGTTTTGTAGATCAGAATTCTAAAATGAGTTTTATGGGGCTAAAATCAGAGTCTTCTCAGGACTGCATTGCTCCTGGGGGTTCTGTTTTCCAGGATGTAGAGACCGCCTGCATTCCCTGGCTCGTGGTCTCTTTCTCCATCTTCCACTATCTGTTTCCATGACCCTATCGCCTTCTCTAACTTTGTGTCATCACATCAGCTTCTCTGACTCTGACCTATGTATTGACATTGGGCCCAAGGGATAACTTAGCATCAGTCTGTAAGGTTCTCCAGACTTAAGGCTCATGTGATGACATTGGGCCTAGATTACTCCAGAGGAAGCTCCTCAGATCAAATTCTTTAACCGAATCACATGTGTAAAGCCTCTTTTGCCATGTAAGGTGACAGTCACAAATTCCAGCGATTCAGACACAGGCATCTTTGTGGGGCTGTTGTTCATCTTACCACATGGATTAACCTGGGTAACAGTAAGGTTTAGACCATTTTTCTACTGCCACACACAGAGGAATGCCCTACAGATGGCAGACGGCAAACCTTGCACTTCTATTCGTATTTTGTTAGATCCAAAGCCAGCCTCTTCCCTCCAACTCAAGAAAGCGTTTGAGAATGAGTGCAAGTGGCTGAGTCACACTGTTATGAATAGTCCTGAAGGCACTCATAAATATTTAAACTCACAAATATCAGTACTCAAGCTCTTATTGGTAACACATAACTTACCATATATCTCCTTATCATATACCATATGTTATATGATAAGGTATTTATTATATACCTTGGACTAGGCATCAAGGCTTACAATTTCTAATAAAATATAGTTTTTTAGAAATTATTAATATGTATAAAATTTTTTTTCTAAAATATATTCTTATTGATTTCAAAGAGGAAAGGAGAGGGAGAGAGATAGGAACATCAATGAGAGAGAATCATTGATCAGCCGCCTCCTGCACTCCCCCTGCCAATGACTGGGGATCGAGCCTGCAACCTGGGCATGTGCCCTGACTGGGAATCAAACTGTGACCTCCTGGCTCATAGATCGACACTTAACCACTGAGCCATGCCAGCTGGGCAGTACATACACAATTTATCCTGATTGTTTACAAACTCTAAATTGCCATCCAGTACTCTTTTATAACAATAAAGATTATTTGCCTTGTGACCATCTTCTGAATTTTAATCTTCCAATTTTAATTGTAAAATATATGTTACAAGCTACATCAAGTACATGTTCCTATTTGCGGCAATCCAGTGGTTTTTACACTTCATCATTCTTATTGTTAAATCCCTAAATGGTCTAACCAGCAGCGGCATTTGACACAGATGGTGGCTCCCTCTTTTCTAGAGCACTTTCTTCATTTGGTTTCTGGGACACTGTTTTCTCTTACTTCTCCAACTTCACCACCTGCTCTTTTTCTATTCTTTGCTGGTTCCCTCGCCACCTCTCCAGTCTTTAAACTTCAGAAAGTTCCCTGGGCTCAGTCTATGGACCACTTCTCTTTTCATCTGCACCAGGGGTTCTCTTTGGGGGCGATGATTTTGCCCTCAGAGGCTACTTGACAATGTGCGGAGGCATTTTGGTTTTCACAACCAGAGGGGGGTTGGCTACTTGCATCTAGTGTGTAGAGGACCTGGATGGTGCCCAGGACAGTTCTCCACAACAATTACCCGGCCCCAATGTCAATGGTGCCAAGATTGAGACACTGTGGCCAAGAGAAGTAAAAGGGAGAGATTAGGAAGAGAGAAATTGCAAAACTAAAGAGAGTGGAGGGTGAAATGTGATACAGACTCGAAAACATGCTCACTGTTTGCGATGACATCACCGACGCTTCAGATACACTCAGGCTGAATTGCTTCGAACAGATTCCAAGCACAGAGCTGAACAGAGTAAGGTTCTCATTTCAGATCAGTTCAATTTAACTTGTAAAGCAGACAAAACCACCAATTTGGATCAATTTTTCCCTTCACGGTTCCAGCATTAAGATTAATTCTGTCTGCAACAAAAACCACAGCCGCGCTGCCCCATGAAGTGCGGAGTGATCGGTTCTCACAAATTGATCGCAATGCGTCCTTGCCATGAATGCCATCCCAAACTGCAATTTACAATCTCTGTCCACGCAAGAGAAATAAATCACCTGAAATGAAGAATAATCGCTGCCGCCCTAACCGGTTTGGCTCAGTGGATAGAGCATCGGCCTGCAGACTTAGGGTCCCAGGTTCGATTCCGGTCAAGGGCATGTACCTTGGTTGTGGGCACATCCCCAGTAGGGGGCTTGCAGGAGGCAGCTGATCGATGTTTCTGTCTCATCGATGTTTCTAACTCTCTATTCCTCTCCCTTCCTCTCTGTAAAAAAATCAATAAAATATATTTAAAAAAATAATAATCTCTGCCAAGACAATCCCCCACTCCCCCATACAAGTGTTCAAATTCTTTTTGAAGTAGAATTCCAGTTATTTCCAGTCATCCCTCTACTAACCAATCCTAGAGTATATGATAATCCCATGAAAACCAATCCTAACTTAGCCCTGGATGGGACCATGTTGTAAAAATACATTAGACTATCAGAATTTACGACTCAGATTGGCCTTATACTTACCCCATCTCTTCTAAATTATTAGAGCATGACAATTGGATAGCAAGGAAGGTTTCTATGACACAAATTTTAAAATTAAGAGTAGGGATGCCTCTATTTTGTAAGTCTCAGGATTATATAAGGGAATGACAGGCTATCATATGATAAAGTATGCCAATTGTAATGAACAAAATCAAGTGTTCCGTTTTCTAAATCTTAGAACAAATTATTTACTTTTTTAATGAGCTATTCTCAGACCTTTGCTGCTCCCACACTTTGCCGCATTGGGAGACACTGATTCTCCTGGGATGACTGTGTACAAGACTGAATGAGCCAGACAGGAAGCCACTCTCTAGCATGTACCCACCATCGGGTTCTACAGAGGAAGCAGGATGAAGCCTGCCCGGTGGGAGACTTTATATTTATTTACGTCATTTTCCAGAGAGACTTTCACTTGCATGTCATGTGCAACCTGGGCCATGACTAAGGTAGCTTGGGATTTATCAAGCAGGGGTTCTGAGAAAAGACAGCACTGCCCATAGCAACCTTTTCTTCTACCAGTTTCCACAGGAAGTAGAAATGCTTAAGGAGAGACAAGCATGTATGTGACTCATGGTTTCTTTGAAACGGAAGAGTGATTTGTCTTCCCATGTTCCCAAGAGCATTCCCCTTGGGAAGGTGTATTAAGAGGGAGTGTGTCCTTCAGATTACTCAGGGGGGCATTCGTACGCTCTGTCAATAGCTTGCAATCTCTATATATAGCAAACCCGAGCCTCTGCACTTACCATCTTTTTCTATTTCTCTTATTTGTCAGCAGTGATTTACTAACCAACAAGACTTAAGAATAAGAATATTCTTTACTTGGCTGTGCTTACATGGAAAGTTTCCCACCTAAAAAAAAAAAAAAAAGTATAAAAATAAAGAATTTGAGCCTTAGCTGATTTGGCTCAGTGGATAGAGCATCAGCCTGCGGACTGAAAGGTCCTGGGTTTGATTCCAGTCAAGGGCACATGCCTGGGTTGTGGGCTTGATCCCCAGTGGGAGGTGTGCAGGAGGCAGCCAATCAATGATTCTCTCTCATCATTGATGTTTCTATCTCTCTCCCTGTCCTTTCCTCTTTAAAATCAATAAAAATATGGTGTGTGTGTTAAAAAAAAAGAATTTCATGTGTGTTTATTCAAGATGCATCCTCCAGGAAAGCATTTTGAACCAATTTGAGAAGTTCCAGAGGCCTAAGGTAGGTCAAAATGGTGGAAAAGGTAAACTTGCTTCTTCCCACAACCACATCAAAATTACAAGTAAACTGCAGCTTTAACCATCACTGAGAACTGCCTGAAATCTAGCTAAACAGAAGTCCTATAAGTAAGGATAGACCGAAGCCATGTGGAGACTGGTAGGAAAAGCAGAGAGACACAGAACAGGTTGGTCTCCCTCCCCTCCCCCCAAAAAAAGAAATCAGGAGGGATATCTCAGCTGTGGGGGTGCCCGCCTGAGGAGTGAGGAGTCCCATCCCCACACCAGGCTCCCCAGCCAAAGCTTCCGGTGTTGGGTAGAGAACTCCAGGTAACTTTGGCTGTGAAAACCAGCAAAGATTGTAGCTCAGTGAGATGGAGAGCTGTTGCAGACCCAGGAGTTTCTCTTAAAGAGCCCACGCAGGGACTTACTTAGACTCACTCCTTCTGAACTCTAGCACTGGGGCAGTAGCTCAAAAGGCACCTGAGACATAAGGAGAGGACTGAATTGTTTGGCTTCAGGGCAAAGGCTGGAGGGACAGCTTTCTCCCAGACAGAAGTGCTGGCATAAGCCCTTGTTCCTTTGCTGAGCCCTCCGCCAGCAGGCACAGGCAGGTGCCATATCTGAGTGTCTATCGACCTGGCTCATATTGTATTCCTGGTCCTGGTGATTCCCTGAGACCTTGCCCCACCCAACTTGCAGCACACCCACACCACTTCCAGTACTTTTTCATACAAATAGCCTGTCTTAGCTCATGCTATGGATTTTCCTAAAATCTCTCAAAGGTTCATAAACCCCAAATATTCAGCATCTGGCCTTGGCATGCCCCATAAGTCTTGCTAAGCATCCCCAAGCCTGACATTAACGGCAGCAGGTCTCAGTTCACAACTTAGTCTCTCCAAAGCACCTCCAAGCCCAGAACAAATGGCAGCCATCTGCAGATCACTTTATACCTCACATAAAGTGGCCCAAGGCCGGGTGCAGGCATTAGGTGACCTTGGCTTCCACTGCCCAAGAGGTCCTAGAACCAACATCTCCAGTGGTGGCTTCATGCCACACCAGAGCACCACCCAACCACCTCAACAAATGACACACCCAAAGGGCAGACTTGGCAGTCACGAGAGCCTCTAAAGCAAATTCCACTCTGTAGGGTCAGCCCCAGTGCAACAGCTCCTCCACTGTAGTCTCAGCCATTCCTCGCAACCAGTCAGCCTGAGGGTCAATCACCCCCAATGATGTACCAACAGGAATCAAGGCTCAGCTACAACAGAAAGACACACACAACCCATACAAGGAACACCTGGCTCAGGTAACTAGGGAGACTGCACCACTGGGCCCTACAGGACAGCTACTACATAAGGCCATTCTACCAAGACTGGGAGATGTAGCAGCTCTACCTAATACATAGAAACAACCACAGGGAGGCAAACAAAATGGAGATGCAAAGAAACATGTCCAAAACGAGAGAACAGAACTAGACTCCAGGAAAAGAACTAAACAAAATGGAGAAATGCAATCTACCAGATGCAGAGTCCAAAACATTGCTTATAAGAATGCTTAATGATCTCAGTGAGAACTTCAAGAGATAGGAAACATAAAAACATATAGGTACCTATATGCTATAGCATTTAAGTGTTTACTGAGCCTCCACAGGTTGCAGCTCTCTACATAAATGTCTATAACAGAAACTTACTGCTCCACAGAAGACACCAGGTTGAAGGCTGGCTTGGAATGCACAAATGTTTCTGAATTTGATCAAAGTAATGACAAGTTACTATGTTCCAGCTACTGTTCTCAGTGTTCCAAGCACTTGAGATATATCATGTCTCATTTATAGTTCAAAGAAACCATCATCCCCATTTTGAGCATGCAGAAACTAAGGAACAAGGTTAAGTAACTTGTACAAGAACCCACTGATGTAAGTGACAATGCTGGAATTAAATTCCGCAGCTGCCAAGTGTCAGAACCTGTGGACCTAACCACTACCTTGTATTCTTTTTTTATTTTTAATATGTTTTTATTGATTTCAGAGAGGAAGGGAGAGGGGAAAGAGAGATAGAAACATCAATGATGAGAGAGAATCATTGATAGGCTGCCTGCTGCACAACCCCCATTGGGGGGTCAAGCCCACAACCCGGGCATGTGCCCTTGACTGGAATCGAACCGAGGACTCTTCAGTCTGCAGGCCAACGCTCTACCCACTGAGCCGAACCAGCTAGGGCATACCTTGTATTCTTACTGAAGATGTTATGCTACTTCTCAACTGGTCGTTTCAGCAACAGTGGTTCTTTTTTTTTTTTTTTTTAAAATATGGAACGCTTCACGAATTTGCGTGTCATCCTTGCGCAGGGGCCATGCTAATCTTCTCTGTATCGTTCCAATTCCAGTATATGTGCTGCTGAAGCGAGCACAACAGTGGTTCTTGAATCATCACTTTTACCAGTTACCTCTCTCACCCCACCACTCTTTCTTATATTCAAAAACGTAAATAATCTGTTACACTTGAGATCTACTTTTTCTCCAAGAAAGTATCCCTTTCTTTATGTCATATTCATAAGGCTATTGATTTTTAATAGGGAGAAATAAGTTGAAGCAAGTCTGCAGAGAATACTTCCCCCAGAGTCACTGCATACTGGAGGCTGACAGAGTCACTGTATACTGTCAGCCCACTTTTTGTAGCTGACAGCCATATTCCCTGGATCACTTGACGGGAAGACATGCTGGAAGATCTTTGGCATATTACACAATTTTCTACCTTTATGTCTGCCCACTTAGAATGGTCTATTCTATAGTTCTAGCCATCCAAAAGGACAGTCAATGTTCCAGTGCTTTCAGATCCAAAATTCTAGCATTGAGAAGTTCTTGAGGGCATTTGTACCAGACTATACATAAGGAAATATAATCATACCAAGACAGGTACTTTATATTTTCCATCTATCTTGTTTATTGAAACAGGAGTGCCATTAATATCATAGGTGGGTTATAAGTTTTATAGGAATTTAGACAGATTTAACATTGTCTCTCAGACGGTGTCCAAATGCTTTTATAGAGTTCAAATGATTTTACCTATGTCTATTCTGGAATCATGTCTTATAACTTCCCCTATGCTATCACCATATTGTGATTTTCAAGATATCACACTCTTTTGTCTCGCCTTGCCTTTAACACATGCCATTCTCATTACCTTGAATGCCCTTCCCACCTATTAATCTGTGAAGATACTCTCTGACTGCTCTCTAGGTCAAGTTTATTACCTTGTCCTATATATCCTTTACATACCTATTATAGCACTTATCTCTTTATATTTTGCATACATGTTTACAGGTCTGTGATCCTGGAGGGTAGGAACTGTGTCTTACTCAACTTTGTATGCCCAAGGTTTCATACCAAATGCCTATCTTAAAGTAGGCTTCTGATATATGAATGGATGAATGATATATTGGATATTTCAAAAATCTTGTGTTTTGGAAGTACTTTAAGAGAAAAGAAAAAATATATTACTGGGAGACTACTAAAGATAACCAATGCTTAAGTCATCTATGAATCTATGCTTCAAACCTACTTGACTCTAAGTCTAAACAGTAAGAATTATTTTCCTATAATTCCCCACTCCTCACCCCCCTGGCCAGGAGCTGAAAGAATCTGATAAATTAATCTGAATTCAATTCTATTGCCTTTTAAAAAAACTTCTTGTTGGAAATAGGATTATATTCCTACTGAGGCATGCTGTTACTGAAACAGCATACTATTTCAAGTAATGCTTAGAAATGCTGGGGAAGCACCATCCAGTTTCTTTAGTTCTTGCTGGCCAGAGACCAATGTATTGCTGTCTCAATGTTGCTGTTTGCATGAAGTAAGCAAAAGAGAAAATAGACAGGTATAAGTACGATTGGCACTATGACAGCATCAGTTTCCACCTGATGGCTGTACCCTCATCTGCATCAGTGGACTCTCTCTGCTTCACTGATGCATTTCCCGACAGATTCTGTGAAAGGCCCAGCTTAATCTGAAATTAAAAAGATACCAACAATAACATACTAATATTGATGATAAATAGCCATTTATTTTTATCAGGATTAGTATACTATAATCAAAGAATGCTCTCAGATACTACTTGATGTCTACCAATAGGCAAAAAGGAAACTGATAGTGCCCTGACCGGTTTGGCTCAGTGGATAGAGCGTCGGCCTGCGGACTGAAGGGTCCCAGGTTCGATTCCGGTCAAGGGCATGTACCTTGGTTGTGGGCACATCCCCAGTAGGGGGTGTGCAGGAGGCAGCTGATGGATGTTTCTCTCTCATCGAGGTTTCTAACTCTCTATTCCTCTCCCTTCCTCTCTGTAAAAAAAAAATCAATAAAATATATAAAATTAAAAAAAGAAAAGAAAACTGATAGTACCTGACTCAGGTGAGAATACAATGACTCATATGTGTTGCTGGTGGAAGGGTAAAATGATATGTCTCTTGGAAAAATAATTTATCAAGAACCTTTTTAAAACATTCACACCTTTTAATCCTGCAATTCTACTTCATGGAATCTGTCTAAAGCAAACAACCTTAAATATGATAAATGCAAGATAGTCACTGCAGTACAACAGTGAAAAAAGTAGACTAAATTTCTAAGACTCAGGGATATACTATGATAAATCCACTCAAAGACTATTATACAACCATTTGAGTTATGTAAAGTGTATATGATATTAATAACTATGGGAGAAAAAAGCAGGATGTGGTTTAATTACAAACCAGAAGAAATACCTCCACCCCAAATTTACAGTAGTTATTCCTGGGCGACAAGATTATGCATGCTTTTTAAAAATATATTTTATTGATTTTCTACAGAGAGGAAGGAAGAAGGTTAGAGAGTTAGAAACATCGATCAGCTGCCTCCTGCACACCCCCTGCTGGGGATATGCCCGCAACCAGGGTACATGCCCTTGACCGGAATCAAACCTGGGACCCTTGAGTCCGCAGGTCGATGCTCTATCCACTGAGCCAAACCGGTTAGGGCTATGCATGCTTTTTTCAAATTTACTTTTTTTTTTTTTTTAAAATATATTTTATTGATTTTTTACAGAGAGGAAGGGAGAGAGATAGAGAGTTAGAAACATCGATGAGAGAGAAACATCGATCAGCTGCCTCCTGCACATCTCCTACTGGGGATGTGTCTGCAACCCAGGTACATGCCCTTGACCGGAATCGAACCTGGGACCTTTCAGTCCGAAAGCCGACGCTCTATCCACTGAGCCAAACCGGCTCTGGCTCAAATTTACTTTTATGCAGTGAAATATTTTTCTCCTAGTTTAATAATGAATAATGAAAAGTTCATAATAAAATTAAATTTTTAAAAAATGCTTTTATTTTTAAAAGTATAAAATGCTAGCCAACATGTCGAGCATTTTGGTGGTAGTTGCATGAATATTATATAAACCTAGAGGCCCAGTGCATGACATTCGTGCATGGGGGGCGGGCGGGGAATCCCCTCGGCCCAGCCTGTGCCCTTTTGCAGTCCAGGAGCCCTCAGGGGATGTCCGACTGATGGCTTAGGCCCGCTCCCTGGGCTAAGCCATAAGTTGAACATCCTTAGCACTGCCACCACCACTGCAGCACTTGCCAGCTGTCAGCTTGGCTTCTGGCTGAGCAGCACTCCGCCTGTGGGAGCACACTGACCACCGGGGACAGCTCCTGCATTAAACGTCTGCCCCCTGGGAGTCAGTGCACGTCATAGCAACTGGCCATTCTGCCATTTAGGCGATTTACATATTACCCTTTCATTATATAAGATTATAAATATTTTATTCCCTATCCTTCTTCATATGTCTAATTGGAAGGAACTATACTAGTCACTCACCATCATACTTACTGAAATCACAAAGACCTGAATTTCAATCATGCCTGTCACATATTAACTCTGTGATCTTGAGTAAATTGCTTTATATTTTATCTGCCTCAGTCTCCTCAAAACACACCAAAACAAACAAACAAACAAAAAAAACACAAAACAGAAAATAACACCCACTACTCGGCTTATTGTAAATCATCAAAATACTGACCCTGGCAACATCTGACACATCCTAAGTACTTAATATATGGTACCTAATGCTTTTGCTTATTATCAGAAAAAATAGACATTATATTATAAGAATGGAATCAAATGCAAAAATCAGGCTAGTTGGGTCTTTATGACCAAAGGCATTTCAAGTCCTGTTTAGTCATTCTAATGGTATACATGCTACCTGGACACTTGTGAATTTGGTATTAGCTTTTTTGTGAGTACTTTAAGAAGCAACAAACAAGCAAAATAGCAGGAGCTAACTATGTAAGTAATCAAGAGCTTTTATGCAAATGAGTACATTACATATCTCAGCTTGAATATGGAGAGAAACAACATTGTGAAAGAATAATCTGAACACTTTATTGTTATAAAAATTCCTACACAGGATGAAGGACAAGTTTCTTAGATGACATATGCAGGTCACTCTTGAACTGAGCTGAAAAGTACTGATCTACCTAAAAGCAAGGAATAGTAACAAAAAAATACCTATAAATAAGCCTTCCAAATTAGGTATTTCTAAAAGAAAATGATAAGTCAAGTTATGAGTAGATACCGTTTTTATCTGACCTATTTATGGTGGGAGCAAAAAAGGTCCCTTTTATAGTCGTTTAATTACTAGGTAGCAGTAAAGGAATTCAATTTAACCATGTGACTGATTTATGCTGCAGTTAAAAGGCCGACGGAATGTCATGACATTAATGTTGTAAAATGCTCATTCTCTTAGTAACTTACAGCACTTTTATAATAAAAAATGGTTAATGCAGCAATTTTGAGCTGAGAGCAGGTTGGCCATTCAGCTATGTAAGTGGAAATAACAATACTGTATTATGAAGTCACTGTTCTGCCTTGGAGGTGAGGTGAAAAGCAAACCTGGCCATAAGACGAAGTCTGATCTAATCCAGATTTGTAAAACTGGCATCACTGCTTTGATGTCAGCAGACATTTAAAGGGCATCTGGAGGATAGGTATGGTATTATCTCATGACTCCAAAGCAGCTACTGGCCAAGAATCTTCCCTCAATTCCACACACCTGCCATTGTGTGAACCTGACTGATCATGAGCAAATATTCACCAGCTATCTCACCTACAGTGCACCTGGTGACTTCAGGTCATTGGTTTTCAACTTCTAGTCATGCCTTGAGCCCATGACTTCCCTAGATCTTTACATGAAAAGACAACTTACAAAGAAATCTAATCACAAGACAAAGGGGGCTGAAATTATGGGAGGGCTTGGAAGGTTCCTCTTCCTATTAATTCCTCATTTGGCTCCTATTGGCTGCTTGAGACAGAGAAGTGGGCAGCAAGAGCTAATCCCAGCTTTTCAGATGCGCTAGGGTCCAATGGTCCCAGCAGCCAAAAGGCAAGCTCTGCATGGCAGTTCTCAGTTAGAAGTAGCTCCAACAGAGAAAGTTTTAATCTCGAGTGGCATGTGATGGCAACAATATAATCTCTAGTTTAGAGTTTAATCTTTCTCCCAGTTACAAACTCTTTGGCTAGGTCCATCGTGAGGTGTATCAGTCTAAAAAATTCTCATTAAAGATGCAGCATGGGTATGACTACAGGCAAAAGCAGCCTTGCTTGGCTGTACCTGGGTGTTGTGGTCAAGAACGCTCACCAATAGGTACTGGAGAAGCCTTAGAGTTGCTTTGAAATGGATGGGAAGGACCTGTGTCTGTATTATTGGACCACACCAGCATTTAGTGCTCAGGTCACTAGCTGAGGATTACATGAGGCATACAGGAAAATGGCAACAATGCAATTGATGGTCTATCAAATTGAGATTCCCCCCCGCCCCCCCCGCCCATTTTGACAGTTTTTCGGTGTTGCGTCTTTCAACTTACTGTGAATTTGGGGCCAAATTTCTCATTTATACTTATGGAACACCTGCTGAGAAATGGATAGTGCTGCCCTAGCCGGCTTGGCTCAGTGGATAGAGCACTGGCCTGTGGACTGAAGGGTTGCAGGTTTGATTCCGGTCAAGGGCATATGCCTGGGTTGCAGGCTCGATCCACAATAGGGGGCATGCAGGAGGCAGCCAATCAATGATTCTCTCTCATCATTGATGTTTCTATCTTTCTTTCCCTCTCCCTCCCTCTCTGAAATCAGTAAAAATATTTTTTAAAAATACATATAGTGCTAGTGGACATAGTCATTTGCTTGAATTTCTAACTTATGTTATCCCTTGAATTATAATTGTACAAACAAAAAGTGTAGATTTCCTCTTGCTACTGCTCTACCTTGTTGGGCATTTTATTATTTACTAGAGGCCTGGTGCACAAAAATTTGTGCACTGGGGGGGGGGGGGGGGGTCCCTCAGCCCAGCCTGTGCCCTCTCCCAGTCTGGGACCCCTTGGGGGATGTCCACCTGCTGGCTTAGGCCCGCTCCCTGGGGGATCGGGCCTAAGTTGGCAGTCAGACATCTCTCTGGCAGCCCGGGAGCCCTTGGGGGATGTCCACTTGCCAGCGGGGAGCAGGCCTAAGCTGCAGTCAGACATCCTTAACACTGCTGAGGAAGCAGGAGAGGCTCCCGCCACCACCGCTGTGCTGGCAGCTGGCAGCCTGGCTTGTGGCTGAGCAGAGCTCCCCCTGAGGGAACACACTGACCACCAGGGGGCAGCTCGTGCATTGAGCGTCTGCCCCCTGGTGGTCAGTGTGTGTCATAGTGACCAGTCATTCCCAGTCTTTCTTCTGTTAGGGTCAATTTGCATATTACCCTTTTATTATATAGGATTTTAAAAAATATATCTTTATTGATTACAGAGAGGAAGGGAGAGGGGGAGATAGAAACATCAGTGATGAGAGAGAATCATTGATTGGCTGCCTCTTACATGCCCCCTAATGGGGATCAAGCCTGCAACCCAGGCATGTGCCCTTGACTAGAATCAAACCTGGGACCCTTCAGTCCGCAGGCTGACACTCTATCCACTGAGCCAAACCAGTTAGGTCCTAGTTGGGCATTTTAGAAGGGCCATCAAACTCCCAATTTTTTTTTCTGCAATCACCAAGCAGATGCTAAACAAACTGAGAACTCTTTTTGTTTGGTGTGATAGGCTGCGTAATGTTCCCCCAAATATATCTACATCCCGAGCCCCAGAATTTGTGCCTGTGTTACCTTATACAACACAAAGGGGCTTTGCAGAATGATTAAATCAAGAACCTTGAAATGGGGAGACTGTCCTGCATTGTCTGTGTAGACCCAATGTAATCAAAAGGGTCCTTAAAAGAGGGAGGCAAGAGGGTCAGAGTCAGAGGGAAGTAGGGATTGGAGAGATGCTATCACATGTCAAAGAATTCTAATCGATCTAGAAGAAGCAGGAAAAGGCAAGGAAACAATTCTCGAAATTCTCCTCTAGAGTATGTTGAAGGAACCAGCCCCGGTGACACCTTAACCTTAGACACATAAGACTCATTTCAGACTTATGACCTCCAAAACTACAAAACAATAAATTTGTGTTGTTTGGGGAAAAAAAGAACTCTTATCCATGACTGTATATGATAAAACAAAAGCAGGGGTTTGCCTGAATAACACCAAAATGACCATTCTTTTTTCCTGCTAAATTGATGAATTTGAATTTAGTCCATAGACAGAAGATTAAGAACCTTAAATGAAGACCGATCTAAAGTAGCTTGACTTTAGAGATAAATTAATTTAATCTTTTCCTCATAAACAATCTTTTCCTTTTGCAGAACCAAACCTGAATATATGAAGCAAAGGATAGTTCTTCCAAAAAATTGCCAGGATTATTCCCTAACTAAAGACAGAATTTGATTCTCTATAAGCACATTAATTCTGCTTCACTAGCAAACTGGTTTTAGGTTAAAAAAAAAAAAAAAAAAAAAGGTAATTCCTGACAAGGAAAGGAAATAGGTTTTATTTTTCTTCCTAAGTCAGCAAGTGGGTGTAGGACACAAGTCACTTTTTAATGTTTTATTTCTCTAAATGTACACATTAAGAAGCAAAGCCTAATGCTATGGTAGAAATAAAGACTTTAGAGAGAAAAAAGCAAATGAAAATAAATAAAATAACTTTTAACTAAAACAGGAACTAAGTGAATATATATATATATATACTGTAGCAACAATCTATTTGCGTTAAAAAAAATTAGGCCTTTTACTTCAGGGCTTAAGTGAGCTGAGGTGAAGTTTTAAATTTTCAATGAGGTAATTACACTATAACCTGATCCCAATTTTAGAAATTCATCATAAAATAAAAACATAAAAACATTTCAAAGATAAGGTGTCACTGTTTCTTTAAACCTCAAAGACTTACAGTAATTTAATTTTGCCCCTTGATGGCTCTCCAGAGATGTCCTGAGGAAGTGTACATGTGGGTGCTAGTGGGAGATTAGATGCCAATTTTCTCCAAACTCCTAACTTGCTCATTGGTGCTATGGAAAGAGTTTACAGTGGTTTTCAACCTTGGCTGCACATTAGAATCACCTGGGAATCTTTTTAAAATCCCAGGTGATTCTAATGTGCAGCCAAGGTGAATGAGGCCCAGAAATCAGGATTTTAAAAAGATTCCCAGGTGATTCTAATGTGCAGCCAAGGTTGAGAACCACTGGTTTAGGTCCTAAACTTTAGGAGGAGTCAAGAGTTGCTAGTCCTCTGTCATCTATGCACAAGGTTACATTCTCTAACTAAGCACTTTCACCAGCTAATTTTTAATTTTTAAAAAATGAATTTTTTTTTTAAATTTTGCCGTTATTTAGGCAAACCCCTGCTTTTGTTTTATAATATACAGTTATGGATAAGAGTTCTTTTTTATTGATTTTATTTATTGATTTTAGAGAGAGGAAGGAAAAGAGAGAGAAAGAGAGACATCAATTTGTTGTTCCACTTATTTACGCATTTATTGATTGCTTCTTGTAGGTACACTGACTAGGGATAGAAACTGTAATCTTGGCATATCAGGATGACACTCTAACCAATGGATCTACCCGGCTAGGGCTCACCAACTAATCTTAAGTGTTTCTCAATATGGCCCACCTGAGAAGCTCCTGAGGCGCTTGTTAAGACTGCAGATTATCCCCTCAGACATTCTGAATGTAGAAGAGTGCTGTGGCATGAATGTTTGTGTACCCCTCAACATTCATGTTGCAATCCTAATTTCCCCTGTGATAGTATTAGGATATGGGGCCTTTGGAAGGTGATTAGGTCATAAGGACTGAACCCTCCTGAATGGAATTACTGTTCTTATAAAAGAGGCCCAAGAAAGCACCATAAAAAGTTAAAGAGAAAAGGCAGCCATCTAGGGTCTGTCGGTACCTTGATCTTGAACTTCCCAGCCTCTGGGACTGTGAGAAAAATTTCTGTTACTTAAGCGACTCCGTCTGTGGTATTTTGTTATAGCAACCTAGACAGACTAAGAACAAAGAGTAACCCTAAAAGTCTGCCCTTAATTATGATTCTTAGGAGACTTTGAGACTTGAGCTTGACCTACTTCAAGATCAGCCTGATTATTTAGCTTCAAACATTCAGCCATCACAATCCCTCTGGATTCTTTGATTTCCTACCTCAAAGATAACACAACTGTAATACATGTCAAATTCAATTATATTCTACAATTAAATAAAAAACTTCTGGCTAGATCATATTTACAGAGAAGAAATCAGTGCATTACAACTAGCAATGACAAGGGATGAAAACTAAAGGAAAATTTGAGGGGTACACAAGCTCCTGTACTGTGTGTCAATAACAGAGACAGGACATAAACTCTGAGTGGCCCCAGCAGTATCATGACCAGAAGTTATGCCTGTGTCTACACTTCTAAAGCCTCTTTATGTGGGAATTTAACAAAAACATTAAATCAACCTTAAGTCCCTTGCCCTTTTAAACAAAAAACTGAAACCTAGGAATAACATATTTACTTTTCTTCATATATAATGAGCTACTTCAGGTGAAAGGTATAATTTGTCAGGAATTGCTTTGAGGATGATGGTTGAGCCTAACACCAGATATCAAAGGTGTTTACTTACCTCCTAATTCATAAAATTTTGCAAAGCCTTTTTGGTTATGGTATAAAATTTTGCTGAATTACTATTACTAAGAATTTACCTGGTCAGAGAGTAAGGAGAATGATGATTCATTCATACTTTTATATTGCTATTCAAGGAGTATTTATTAAGTGCTAACTATGTGTAAGACATTGAAAAGAATTAGCAAAACAGAAACATCCCCTGCCTCCTGGCGGTTTAAAATCTTTGGTGGGGGGGGGGGGGGGTAATAGACAAGTAATTGGAAAACTGGGGGGATCTAATATAATAAAAGACAAACATGCAAATTGACTGTACCTTTGCTATGCCTTAAGCCACGCCCACCAGCTCATCAGAGCAACTGTATGCAAATTAACCCAACCAAGATGGCGGCTGGCAGTCACGGAGCTGAAGCGAGCAGGAGGCTTTGTTGCCCCAATGATGGAGGAAGCCAAGCTTCCTGGCAGGCTCTGAGCTCCACTGAAGGCAACAAAGTTTCAATTATAGAAGATAAATAAACCCCAGATACCTGCTTTCAGCCGGCCATGGCCTCGGAGCTGGAGCGAGCAGGAGCCAGCTCTAAGCTCCACTGAAGGCAACAAAGTTTCAATTATAGAAGGTAAATAAATCCCAGAATAAAAAAAGAAAAGAAAAAAAGGAGAGGCTGGGAGCTTCCATCACTGGGGGGCTGGGCCAGCCTGAAAACGGCCCTCAGCCCCTCACCCAGACTGGCCAGGCACCCCAGTGAGGACCCCCCCCACCCTAAAGGGGGTGTGGCCAACCTGAAAACAGCCACCAGCCCCTCACCCAGGCTGGCCAGGCACCCCAGTGGGGACTCCCACCCTGAAGGGGGTCTGACCAGCTGCAAACACCCATAGCCCCTCACCCAGGCTGGCCAGGCACCCGAGTGGGGACCCCCACCCTGATCCAGGACACCCTTCAGGGCAAACCAGCCGGCCCCCACCCATGCACCAGGCCTCTATCCTATATAATAAAAGGGTAATATGCAAACTGACCCTAACAGCAGAAAGACTGGTCACTATGACACACACTGTACACCAGGGGGCAGACGCTCAATGCAGAAGCTGCCCCCTGGTGGTCAGTACACTCCCACAGGGGGAGCTCTGCTCAGCCACAAGCCAGGCTGACGGCTGCCAGTACAACGGTGGTGGTGGGAGCCTCTCCTGCCTCCTCAGCAGCGCTAAGGATGTCCGACTGCAGCTTAGGCCTGCTCCCCGCTGGCAAGTGGACATCCCCCGAGGGCTCCCGGGCTGCCAGAGTGATGTCTGACTGCCAGCTTAGCCCCAATTCCTCAGGGAGCAGGCCTAAACCAGCAGGTGGACATCCCCCAAGGGGTCCCAGACTGCAAGAGGGCACAGGCTGGGCTGAGGGACGCCCCCGCCCCCCACAATGCACAAATTTTTGTGCACTGGGCCTCTAGTACATTATAAGGAAATACTCCCATAAAGATAATAAGGATGCAGTCTAACCCAAATTTAGACAAGATAGGCAGAGCAGTGGGAACAGCATGGGCAAAGAGCCAGAGGCAAGAGAGAGAAAGCATGGTCAAACCAACTGTAAGAAATGGAGTGTGTTTGACCTTCTAATCCAAAGAGTATGTTGGAGAGTGCTGAGCTGAAGGTCTAAGAAGTAGGTAAAAGCCAGATCATGAGGGCTCTTACAAACTGTGTGAAAAGTTTCCTTTTAATCCTAAGAGCAATGGGAAACCATCAAAGAGTTTAAATGAATGAAGTCAGCATGATTTTGTGACATATAAAGACTGCTCACTGATAAAATCTAAGTGGGAGCTTGAGTAAATATTGAGTAAGTGCGTGATACAGGTTTTAGATAGGGCAGGGCCTGGAGCTGAAGATAAGGCAGGAATGAGCAATGTGGTCACAGTTGGCGGGGGGAGGGGGGGGGTGCATTTCATAGTTGCTGATCATGTGGTCAAATATATGTATGAGGTTAGTCAGGTACCTTCTGCAAATAATTTTACTCAAACACTTATCTTTGAATATAGAGCACATAGCAAAGTGTAGTATTTCCTCATTGCTTGTGGTGCTTATCATGTTCTTAGATATAAAATTATGCTCCCTCCCATCATGTGTCAATCACTGGCATGCAATAATGTCAGTTTCAGGACTAAGACAACGTTCTCCCACATGCCCAACCAACAAGACAGAACTTGTAAAAGTAACTTCCTAACTCAGGTGGGATATGTTTTTGAGGATCCAAGAATAGCTGCACTGCTAAGGATAAATAAGTTATGACTGGGTTCCTAAGATTTTACATCCACACCTCTAAGCTAAAATAAACCTTTTAAAAGTACAGGTTTATCTTGCTTTATGCAACAGATTTACTCCAGAAAAACTATGTATAAATGTTTTTAAACTAAGGTGTATTTTGAAAACATTTGGAGAGCTTTTTCTACTTAAGAGAAATTTAATGATTATTTAAACAGATCAAATCTTGTTATTGTACTATATATTTTCTCAAGCGAGGCATATCTATACTGGACTGTTCTCTCTTTGCCAGCTGAGAGAATAAGATGCCCCTAGGCCAGTGATGGTGAACCTTTTGCGCTCGGCGTGTCAGCATTTTGAAAAACCCTAACTTGATGCCATGTCACATATAGAAATTTTTTGATATTTGCAACCATAGTAAAACAAAGACTTATATTTTTGATATTTATTTTATATATTTAAATACCATTTAACAAAGAAAAATCAACCAAAAAAAATGAGCTCATAGGTTCATAGGTTCGCCATCACTGTCCTAGCGTCCTCTCTTGGAAAGTCCTTGAGTCTCTAAAGATATGCCACAACACCAGGGCAGACATTATAGGAACTGATGAGCTCCATAGACGTCCTTAGATGGGAACCCTCCTTTCAATGGACTGGGTCATTAGTGAGCTGTCTGAGTAGGTTGATGTAACTGAACGGCCATCCATAATACCCCTTTTCCCCACTACCCTTCAGCGAATTGATCTAGGGAGGATATGTGATGCAGTTCTGGCAGTGATACCCAAACAGACATGGCCAGGTGGAACCTCTGGGAAAGCTTGATTGATTTGGTTGACATGCCCCATTGGAATGTTACTCATTTGCACTTCACTTTCCTGCCTAGTCACAGACCTGATGCCTGGGGTAGCAGCCATCTGATAGCCATAAGAAAGAAGGACAGTGTCAGGGAAAGACATGGGCTTGGTTTGCCGAAGGCACCATGGAACCGCTTATGAGCTCTACATTGTGTGCTCTGGACTTTTGCTGAATGAAACGAGGGAATCCCCATGCTCATTAAAGTTCTATTTATTGGTTTTTCTGTTATTTCTAGCCCACCATACTTTTAATCAAGACCCTGACTTTCTATTGAAACTTCTCTGAATATAACACACCAAGTTCCGTTGCTACTGAGAGTATGTGGAATTCTCTGGTGATTCACCAACACGGTTGACAACCAGCAAGCCATTACCACCAAAATGTAAATGTTTAGGGGAACGTGTATTGTCTCCTTCTACAAAGATACCAATGGGATCTATGGGAGCTATGTTGGTACCAAAAAAGAGCAGGAAAACAAAACCCTAATACACACTTCCTACGCATGTTGTCCAAAATTACCGTCATTTAGTTGAGCTTGATTAGTCAAGCATTAACAAAGGCTGAACCCTGGATGCAAAAGCAGAAGTGCCACAGTGGCCCAAGAGAAAAAAAAAAAATTTCCCAGAACAAAACAAAACAAAATATTTTATGGACAATTCTAGGTAAATTAAAGTTACACAATTATGAGCACTGCACAAACCAGCCAAAAGAGCCACTAGGAATTGCATAGTTAAGCAAACATAGTATGTGGGCTAAAGATTGCAACAGCTCTACAAATGTTCAACCCGTCTGGCAGGCTGAGGATTCTCAGACTAGTCTATAGGCACATGACTAAAGGTCATTGTAGGATATTCTAGACGGCAAACTTATCCTTGTGCATGAATGTGTATTTATGTCGGCATTTAAATGCCTATAAAACACAGGTAAGTACTTATTTCTGTTCAAGGAGGGAGTGTGCGAGTCTAACACACTGGACAGATCATTGTCTTCTGATTCCCAGTCCCGTCTAGAAGCTCCAGCTGCACTTTGGTTTCTCTGTGTACAGCGGGATCTTGTATGGTTATGGAAGCCTCCTAAACCATTAAATCGTATATGAAGTGCAGGGGCTACATCTTGGACATTGGATTAAAAATAATGAAACACAAAATATCTGCCACAATGATTTTCAAACCCCTGCAAATCACCGGGTGTTATGCACCATGACTCTCAGTTCCATGGGAGAAACTGTTCCGGAGAGGGGAGATGGCATGCTTACTGCAAGATCTAGGAGTTTGGGCTACTTAAATCTAGTTGTGTGAATTATTTTTTAAACTGAACTGTTCAAATTGTCTATTTATATTGTTTAAAATTGGCCACAGGATTTCCAAACTTCCAGCTTACTTTACAGCATACCCAACCTTTCCTCCTGAAAATTAAATTGCCTTGTATAAACATAATGAGTATTTAGAATTATCAGGGACAAATCCAAGTTACTACAGTGTAAGTGAATAAAAAATAAAATAAGCCCTGGCTGGGTTGCTCAGTGGTTAGAGCGTTGGCCCACAGACCGCAAGGTCTCAGGTTCAATTCCCAGTCAAGGGCACATACCTAGGTTGAAGGTTCGATTTCCAGCCCCAGTGGGAGAATGAGAGGCAATTGGTGTGTCCCTCTCACATAGATGTTTCTCTCTCTCTCTCTCTCCTTCCTCCTCTCTCCTTCCCTTCCACTGTGCCTGAAAATCAATGGGAAAAATATCTTAGGGTGAGAATTAAAAAAAAAAAAAAAAAAATCAAAGGCTCCAGCTGATATGTTTTTCAAAGTATTTATTAAATACATATATATATATTTTTTTATATATTTTATTGATTTTCCACAGAGAGGAAGGGAGAGAGATAGAGAGTTAGAAACATCGATGAGAGAGAAACATCGATCAGCTGCCTCCTGCACATCCCCTACTGGGGATGTGCCTGCAGCCCAGGTACATGCCCTTGACCGGAATCGAACCTGGGACCTTTCAGTCCGCAGGCCGACGCTCTATCCACTGAGCCAAACCGGTTTCGGCTATTAAATACATATATTCATGAAAATTACCCGTGGGGTCTACTTAAAAGTCAGGAATTTTGATTCTCTAGGTCCACTGGTAGAAGGGAGGGCCCAAGAACAGCTCAGTGACTCTGACAAGGAGGGCCTAAAGCCCCCACTTTGAGAAACAATGGTCTGTAATGTTCTAGGGGCACAAATCTCAAACTGCTCAGTCTAGTGAAACAGAGAAGTATTTTATTTTGCTTTCTAAACATATCCAAGAGGTGTGAAGAAGATGGGAGAAGACATAAAAGGAAGGCAGGAATGAAATTCTGCTGCAGAAATAACCAGTTTTAAAGGAGTAGAGCAATAAGCCAAAAATGAGAGTAGAGGTGCTTTGGGGAGGAAGCGTAGGGGGGGACAGCACTCCATGGGGTGTCAGAGACCTGCACAAGGACTGTGGAATGACCAAGGCACCTGATGTGGGAGTAAGAAATGAGGTTGGAGAACTAAGCTGAGGGAATATCCTGAGTGGCTTTGTATCCCCGCATGGGGCTACTGTGAACTTTTTATCCTGAAGGTGTAGGAGGCCATGGAGGGTTTTAAGCGAGCGAGGAGGGCGAGAGTTAGATTCAAGTTTTAAAAAGCCCACCAGGCAGCAGTCACAGAGAGAACACCTGGGAGGAATGTGACCCGAGGAAGGTGGAGAGGCCGGGTAACTGGGGTTTCATCAGAGAAGAAGCCTGTCCTGGTGAAGACAGACAAGGTGGATGTCCTGTGGAAGATGGTATCACATCACAGTAACCATTTCCTATGTTTACTGAAGTGAATTCAACAGAGGAGGTACAATAGACAGCTCTTAACAACCAATTTAATGTGGGGGAGAAAGGCAAGAGGGGAGGGTGATGATTCTTGGGTTTCTGGTTTTGTCTGATTTGGAAGCTGTGTGTCACTTTGGTGGGTGGGAGTAAAGAAGAAGCAGCATTTTCATATTTACTAATAAAGATAAGTTAATAGGTAGGGCTGCGGGAATTACTGGTAGAGCTGGAAAGAGATCTATAGGGTGTAGGACTTAGAAATGTTTGGGCTGAATGAAGATACCGATTTGGAAGTCATCACGTCAGTCTGGGTGGTGGTAGTTGAAGACAGGAACATGAATGAGGTCATCCAAAGGGTGTACTTCTGAAGGTCAAGGTGGAGCCTAACAGGGAGGGGGGCATCGCAGTTTAAGTGGGAGGTGGAAAAGCAGGAAAAAGTAAGCAGAGATAGCGAAAAAGCTCCAAGAAGAAAACCCAGGAATATATATAAATGGTTAAGGGAGGGTCAAGAGCCACAAAGCACTCAAGTCAGATAAGTACCAATAAGGAGAGTGTGCCATTGGTGCCCATTCTTTCATGTCTTCAGTAAATATTGACCGAGGTCCCCCGGGTGCCAGGTGTGGTGCAGATAAACCTCCAACTTTAAGGACAGCCTCATCCTACCTTGAAAACAGAGCAAAAGCAGTTCTATTTCTTTATAAATATTACTCCATGTGAGGTGTGAACAGGAACTGAATGTGTATGCGAAACACTTGCTGATACCGCATTTGGACCAACAGGGAACGAGGTGAGGTGAGGAGGCGGGGAGGCTCACAGGAGCCTTCGAGGAGGACGGTGGGGCTAAGGGGAGAAAAGGCCTGGAGGCTCCAGGACCTTCTCATTCTCTGACCTTTATTCTCTTAAGCCTTTAGTTAACTCTTAAGCCTTTACTTAACTCCCACATTTGTTTAGGGAGCAAAGTCCTAGGCTGAGGACAAGTAGTTATTTCTGAATGCACTCTATTAGTATTGAAAGAAAATCAAGGCAGGAGAGAAAAAGTGAAAATCACCCAAGTAAACTAAAATGTTTCTGGGCTCTGTCTGAGAAACCTCATCTCATAGCTACTTAGAACTGACTAAATGTCCCTTCCTTCCTCCCTTCCTCCCTCCCTCCCTCCCTCCCTTCCTTCACTCCTTTCTTTCTTAATATATTTTTATTGATTTCAGAGAGGGAGAGGAAGAAAGAGATAGAAAGATCAATTATGAGAGAGAATCATTGATCTGCTGCCTCCTGCACACCCCCTACTGGGAATCAAGCCCCACACCCAGGCATGTGCCCTGAGGGGGAATCAAACTGTGACCTCTTGGTTTATTGGTCCACATTCAACCAGAGCCATAGCTGCCGGACTCTCTCTCTCTCTCTCTCTCAACAAGTCTTTTTATTTTTTATAACACAAAAAAAGCTTCATATTTTTATTTAGCTTTCCCACTCTGTGCTTGAGCCTTCAACACTTTCTCAGCAATTTTCTGCTCCTCAATGAAAAGCACCCTTGATTGGCACATGTGGCTCCACCCCGGGCCTGGCTGACATGTTACTTTGTTTTAGACATAAAAATGTTAGTTCTCCTCAAAGCGAGAACTCCGAGTCGGCCTGCCCACTCACCACAAGTAGTTGTTGGTGCTTTCCTAGCCTTCTTGGTATAAAGGTAAACAATTTGATTTCTGAGGTGGCCTTGCTTTGTTAGCTCTTGAAGCCTGCATTGTAGTGGGAGGCAGAAACTAACAACCCAAGGCTCCCAATGATGTCCGGGTGATGCGTGCGGTGTACAAGGTCAAGGACGGCAAGTGGGCCAGGAGGCAGGGCTATGTCAAGTACAGCACTCAGGGAAGGCCTCTCAGAGAGAATGGAAATAAGTTTTAAAAAATTAGAGAGAATATATTGGACTTCACAGTTGATATCTGGTTCTGATGCTCATAATGGAGTCCTGTCTTCGGAACTCCATCACTGAGCCCATCCGCTACCAAGCACCATTTTAAGCACAGTGGGGAACAGAGGCATTGAACCATTTCCTGCCCTCAGTCTACTCACTAGTAGTAATTATCACACATGGAAGAGCATGGGTGGTTATAATAAAGTTTCCTTTCCTTTCATTTACATTCACGAACAGACCTTGAAAACAGGACCTAGGACACTCCTTTAGTATGACCAGGTGAACTAAACTACCTCATGTAGTTTTATTATATTTTTTGACCCATATATAGTACCAAACCATAAAATCTTCACAGGTGCCGTTTCTCTTGCCAAGCTTTGATGTGTGTACTTATTACCCATGCCAAGGAAGGGCTTCACGACATCATGGCATGCAGAAAGTCACTGACAATCAGCTGAGGATGCCTTGTACCAGAGTCCAGTGGGAGGACTGCAATCTAGCACTCTCTTCCCTCTGCCTTCTTCCTCCCCCCTCTCTCTTCCTGTCATCACCAAGCTGCATGAAAGAACGGTTAAGTAATCATCTCGTCCTGCGCAGGGGTCTGACCCACACCAGCCACCAGGGATAACTTAGTGCTCAGAGAAGGTCCTCAAAGAGGAACAAAGGGTAGGACTTCAGATCTGTGAAGAAACATCCAAGGGAACCAGGAAGAGAGAAGGCTGGCCCTAATTCAGTAGGAGGTTTTCATTAACATCAATAAGAACTTCAATTAGAAGTAAAACTGTGAGACTAGGAGAAAATGAATTTTCATTTTAAACTTTGATATGCAGTTCAAATGTTAATTTAATCACTGCATATTAATTAATGATCATATCAAGAGTCAAGTTTGGGTTAATATGAAAGATATCTGTAGTGGGCTTCGTAAAACATTGATTATGAAGACTGTACATTCCCAGATGGACCCATCAGAAAATTTAGCTCAATGCATTGTTGTTTCTCTATAAATGTGATTTCATAGGATTCTGGATATTTGAAATTCTAAGTATTATTTTGGTCTCAATTTTCTAAATCAAATTATAAGGCTTTTGGGATGATTAAATAGGAAACTATTTTTTCATTATGCAAAACAATAACAACAAAAATTGGAGATGCAGTCTTCACATCAGTTTATGAATATTTTCTTATTTTCCCAGAATAACTAATTCTGTAGTATCTGCCATTGACCTCTAATTACACCAGCTGCACCCAATATGCACATTGCACAATATTATTCTAATCTCTGAACAGCTGGCTCATGGTCAGTTGTGGTTTCATGAGTTTCATATCAGCATTGTGTTTCAGGTCCTCAAATGTTAATTTATTTGTAAAGCTGCTCCTTGAGACTGAATTCACAAAATTAGCAGCTAAATGACAACCACACCGCCTCCACCTAGATCCTAATACAGAGCATAGAGAGAAGGCAGGGGAAACGTAGAAAAGGTAGAAATGGAGGCCTGAAAAGAAAATCTTATTCCAGAAATATCCAAATGGCTTCTGGATTGTCAATTAAAGAGCCATGGCCCTAGCCAGTTTGGCTCGGTGGATAGAGCATCGGCCTGCAGACTGAAAGGTCCAAGTTCGATTCTGGTCAAGGGCATGTACCTTGGTTGCAGGCACATCCCCAGTAGGAGGTGTGCAGGAGGCAGCTGATCGATGTTTCTCTCTCATCAATGCTTCTCACTATCCTTCTCCCTTCCTTTCTATAAAAAAAAGAAAAAATCAATAAAAATATATATATTTAAAAAAAAGAAAAGGAGCCATGTTTGCAGAATTACGTCCTTCCTTGGAATGGGTAACAAATACACCCATCAAAGCTTGGCAGGAGAAATGGCACCTGTGAAAATTTTATGGTTTGGTACTATGTATAGGTCAAAAAATATAAAACTAATTTATTTGGTTTCCTTAAAAGACTGGAAATCAAAAGAACTTTAGATTAGGCTTTTGGGTTAATAAGAGTACATTTCAGTTTCTCCAGCACTTAGAATTCAGAGATTCTTTGACTCAGCCTGGATTAAACCTTTCTTGATTGATCCACCAGGGTTATTAGCTGATTGCCTTGAGTGATTTTCCATCTTATGGCTGCTTCCTCTTAAGAAGTTCACCATTGTGACTAACCTTCTTTGGAGCAAAGTCGGAAAGCAGAGATCAAAGTCAATCAGAAATGGAGCAAACGCACCTTCCTCTACCAGGGAAGGGGGCATTTCCACTGTGAATCATCGGCCACTGTCCACAGTTTTATAACCTATTTACTGGACAGGGTTTATCCGTCTCAGTGAAGCTCATGCTTCTATGAAGTCTATCTACTGTAAAAAGGTAAAAGCTAACAGTCACTATTAACAGATCTTTCTTATTAATAGAATCTATTGCTTCTTTAAACCCGATAATAATAGTTACACTTTCACTAACATTACATAAATTCCTCGACAACCCACCCTGAGACACATAGCAAATTTATGGAAATCACATAATTGGCAATAGGCTCACAGCTGCCCAGAATTCCCAGGCAGCTAGCTGCATGAGCTCCCCCTTTCATTAATTTCAAAACAAGACTATGCACATTTATATTTATATAACTATGGCACAACTTAACTGCCTCGTGCATCATCTGCATTATTCCTATGAAATGAAATTATTGCCTTTTACAGATAAGAAAACTGAAGCTCTCAGAGGCTCTTAAGATCTTAACTAGTAAATGACTAATAAACAGCAGATCTAGGATCAAAGAGAGTCCACTTCTTTCTTCCACCCACTACTGCTCGTCATTATATAAATGCACTGAGCAACTCTCCCCATTCCCCCATGGCTTAGGTTTGTCAACAGCAGTAATCTATTTTAGCATACAACATGCTCTGTAGTTTACTACTGATGTAGCTATTGCACTAGGCGCAGTGATGGTGAACCTATGACACGCGTGTCAGAGGTGACACGTGAACTCATTCTTTTGGTTGATTTTTCTTTGTTAAATGGCATTTAAATATATAAAATAAATATCAAAAATATAAATCTTTGTTTTACTATGGTTGCAAATATCAAAAAATTTCTATATGTGACACGGCACCAGAGTTAAGTTAGGGTTTTTCAAAATGCTGACACGCCGAGCTCAAAAGGTTCGCCATCACTGCCCTAGGGATTTACTAGAAAGTTTTAATTTGGTAAAACATGACTAATAAAAATCGATCAAACAGCAAGCAACCTTCTCTTTCTTCGTGGCCTCATGGTCGTAAAGGAAACTGGTAATATAATGTTTGTGGATTTGTGTCAATAACTTGTACCTCATTAATTCCACCAGTACCTATTGGACACCTATTATCTGCCAGACCCTATGCTAGTGCTGGATACATACTCAGTGATGAAAATGATGGGCATCCCTGTGAGCCTCACAGAGCTTGTTCTAATGAGTAGGGGAGACACTAACCAACAAACTAATAAAAGTAACCCACTCTGATGTGTTTTGAAGGAAAACTAAACAGAGCGCTGGGAGAGACAACGTGGGTGGGGAGCTCTTTTAAATGAAGAATGAGAACGTCTCCATGAAGAACTGGCACACAAATGGAGATCTCCTAAATGAGAAGGGGCCGGCCTACAGTGGAAGAACGTTCCAGGGAGAAGGAACTGCATACGAGAAAGCCTGAAACCCAGCTTGGTTTGTGTGAGGAGCTGAAAAATAGTCACAGTGTAGGTAAATTTTGGGCAGTGTGGAGGGTGATAGGAGATAAAAATGGAGTCCTATAGAACTCTTAAGGAAGTGCCCCAAAGTACCTGTTTCCCACTTATGTGCCTTCAATCAGCCATGACTTGAAACTTACAGATTAAGCATATAAAACTAAAAATGTAATGATATGTTATATTCTATAAAGCATAGTATTATATAAAAATAGACTATAATAATATCAATAGACTACCTAAACCAAGAACTCAGTGTTCCATCTTTTTAAATGGAGTTTCGGATTAAGTTAAATAAATATAATCATAGATACTAGTAAGAATATATCCAAGGAGAGCTAGATATAGATAGTAACTCTAATATTCTAAAAAAAGTATCATCTCTCAAGGTCACAGGGTTGTGAAACTTTCACTTCTTATAAGATTTAAGGGGGAAAATGAGATTATAGGGGTTTATTTTTTTTTCTTAGTGTTTTTTTAAATTAAGAAAATAAACAACAAAATAAAGAAAACCTTTTGGTTTTTATGAAAGCCTGCTTTTACAATTTTTTCCAGCTGATTAAATTTATGGAGCTAAAAAAAAAATGAAACCCAAGAATATTCTCTGGAACTGAGCCCAATGCACTTTGATTTGAGTGAGGAGTGGATATACATTGTTCCCCCTTGGGGCTCTGGGCTGTCAATATTTTACTATTCAGAGGTAGGCAGACATGTGTAGGTAGTCTTAAGAGCTCAGTGACATCCCTTTGCTCTTTCAAATCTATTTTCCTTCCATAGTACTTTTGCCTGTTAAAGATGATGATTTTTTTCCCTTGGCTTACAGAGAATACCCATGCTCATAAAAAAATTTCCCTGTCCCCTGCTGGACCTGGACTTTTTCTCTTACATGTCTACTCTTGGTCTTCTTTGAGAGGTGATTTGGAAGCTAAGAGAACAGCTATGTAACTGACCCTACTTTCCCTATCAACAGAATGTTTTTAATTTACAGTTTTTAAGTGGAAATGAGCACTGTTTTTTTTTTCAGGTTCTTCAAATAGCTCTGATCCCTTTCCCAAGTCAACTTTGGCCAAACTTGTTTTTCAAAAATCTCTAACATAACTGCAACAATGTCTACTATTGCTGAATTTTCATAGCAAAGCATCTCAAAACTTACCAATGGGCTATAAATTGTTTCCTAGTATCTAAGTGTTTTATGTAGCTTTGTCCTGTCCCTTCCCTTCCTTGGCAGAACACTTTCCCTAACCTGCCCCTTAGTCATTCAGCACCTAGGGGACAGCTGTGTCACCCAGCTTGTGCTGATTATCTGTGACTTCCCTGATCCTGGCTGCTGTGGATGGGGCTGACTCACTTGCTCATTTACTGGGTGAGTGCCGGCTGACTCCAGTCCTTTCCCCCATGCCACTTTGGGGATGGACGGGGCTAGCATCCTTCTATAAGCTAACCTTAACTTCATGTTTCACAGAAAGGTGGAAAAGTTGGGTCTTTCTTTCCTTTCTTTTCTTTCCATAAGATAGTCAGAAGAAGCCTGAACTCAATTGTTAATTCTGCAATTACCATGGTCACCTGCATCCTGTTCCTCACCTTTGAGGTTTTGTGCACTCAAAGATCCTGACCAAACTCAATCACTTATTCTGGTAAAAGGAACAACTGTTGACTCTGAGGTGTTGGTTCTTTTTAATTGTTTGGATATTCTCCTGATTTCAATACTAAGCACTTCTTAATTGCAACCAAGAGATAATATTCATATAAATTATTTTTTTAAATGTGTTTTAAATCCTCACCCAAGGAAATGTTTTGCTTTTTAAAAAAATTGATTTGAATAATAAAGACCATTATAAACTTATGAACAAAAATAGATACAGAGGCAGAGCTGCCTCGAACAGACTGTCAAACTATAGCGGGAAAGCCGGAAAGGGTTGAGGGGCGGGAGGCAGGGGTAAGAGATCAACCGGAAGGACTTGTATGCATGCATATAAGCATAACCAATGGACATAAGACACTGGCGGGTAGGGGAGGCCGGGGGATTGTTAAGGGCGGGGAAAAAGGAGACATATGTAATACTCTTTGTAATACTTTAAACAATAAAACAATAATAAAAAAAAGAGAAAAAAAATAAAAATAAAAATTCATTTGAGAGAGAGAGGGAAACATAGATGTGAGAGAAATATCGATTGGTTGCCTCCCGTAGTGTGCTGACTGGGGATCAAACCCACAACATAGGTGTGTCTTCCTGGAAATTGAACCCACAAGATTTAGGTGTATTGGATAACGTTCTAAGCAACTGAGCCAGCCAGCCAGGGTTCTTATAAATTCTCAAGTTAGCAACAGACCCTCAAAGTCAGGGGTCCTCAAACTACGGCCCACAGGCCACATGCAAATACAAATATTGTATTTGTTCCCGTTTTGTTTTTTTACTTCAAAATAAGATATGTGCAGTGTGCATAGGAATTTGTTCATAGTTTTTTTTAAGCTATAGTCCGGCCCTCCAACGGTCTGAGGGACAGTGAATTGGCCCGGTTTAAAAAGTTTGAGGAGCCCTGCTCAAAGTTTTAGTAATGTCTGAGTGATACTGAGCATGTCCTTTTGCCAAAGTGCCTTCCGTGACTTGGTTAATTGCAACCAAAGGTAATATTTTTAAATAAATATATTAAAGTCTTCAAGAGTACCTAAAGTTAAACAAAACATGAATAATATTGTGCAGAGCCTTTTGTTATCCATAAAGGTCATCTCTTGAGCACATAAAAATACCATAGTATACTCTTCCAGATAGACCAGTTTTTCTAATGTTTCTTCAATAACTTCTCTTATTATTATCTTTAAAAATATATATTTTTATTGATTTCAGAGAGGGATAGAAACATCAATGATGAGAGAGAATCATTGATCGGCTGCCTCCTGCATGCCCCACACTGGGGATCGAGCTCGCAACCTGGCATGTGCCCTGACCAGGAATCAAACCATTACCTCTGGTTCATAGGATGATGCTCAACCACTGAGCCACGCCAGCCGGGCTATTATTATCTTAATAGATAACCTGTAAAGGGACATTTAACAAAAATGTATTGAGAGTAGGTAACAGTAGCATCCCGCTCTCCTTGGCCCTGTGAAGAATACAAAGCCTTTGGCTCTCACTGCAAGTGGTCTGCAAAAGAGTTGAAGAGCTTACAAGGCTTGATCCTCAGTGGGGGCGTGCAGGAGGCAGCCAATCAATGATTCTCTCTCATCATTATTGTTTCTATCTCTCCCTCTCCCTTCCTCTCTGAAATGAATAAAAATGTATTTTTAAATAAAGAATGGTCAAACCCATGTTTAAAAAATACCATTTGAAGGATGCCCACAACATACCTGAAAAATACAATGGAAAGAGCATTTTCCTGTGGCCACACACCCAGAAAAGGGTGTATCAGAAGGTCTGGGGAGTGTTGTGGGTGAGGAAGACCTAAAGAAGCAGCACAGATGACAAGTATGTACCCCCTTGGGGGGGCGTGGCCCTTATCTTGAGAATCACTGGGATCCTTACAGAAGTATTTGAACTTAATGGTTTAGTAGTGAAAATACCAGTGTTGATTAGGACTAGTGTTTTATTAGCATTAAAGAACCCTGCAGTGCTTTGGGATTTTAGGGAAAAATTATAAAACTACAGAAAATTCAGCTAGCGTGGGAGAGAACAATGCATTGAAGCCGAATGGCTATCATGGATAGTGTAGCCCCACTTTATTTAGTAGCTCTATTTCCCACCTTCTCCCTCAGCTGGTTCTGCCTTTTGGATCATCTTCCCTTTGTCCACTTCTGAATGAGCAACATGTGCCCAAATTGCCCACATTTCTTTCAGTGGCTCAAATACCACTACTCGCAGCAGGGGCTGTGGGAAAGAACCCTGGAAGCCATGGTTGTCACCGTCCTTGTCGGTCCACTTATGATTAGTGGCTCTATGTTTTCTTTCCAGCTCTTATCAAGAGCAGTGCCCTTTGAGTTCCACAGCGGGTAGCACTGGCAGCCGACAACCAAAAAGGAAACTTGATAAGATTAGAGAAGCACTTTGCTTCTTGTCCAGTTTCTTCCTCGTTGGAGTGATGCCTCCTTTTTCATTCGGGTATCAGGAAACTGCTGATTCTAAGATGACTACCAAATCTAGAATTTTTCATATTATAAGGGCTATTTTCTAATTGAATTGCCCACATTGTTAACAGTGGGAAGCATAGCTTGTCTCCCTCTGTTGTTCATGGGAGTGGGGTTCTTGGGGTACAGCTGGATAAGCATTTACAGAGACCCCCACAGAGGATAAAGGACAGTAAAAAGCTTTTATTTCCATGTAATCACACCTCTAGGTTTCCAAAATCCCATTTCCCTTAGCCCAGGCATAGAAGTGTAGCTGGGGTTTCAGTAGAGCTAAAATCAGAGCCAGTGCCCGGCATTTCCTCTCCATGTTGAAGCCGGGTCCAGTTCAGTATCAAGCTAGCTACAGCCCATTAGTCCATTGTGTGTGGGGTCCGCATGGCCATGGGGCCTAGGGGTGAAAGCAAGAGAACCAAGAGAGCACACCCCAAGCAACATGAGTCCCAGGAGTCCCCGAAGCACAGGAGAGCGAGCTCCTTTGTCCAGCAGATTTGCACACTTGCCGTGGTCATGCCCATTTTGGCCAACCATCTCCGTTCCTGGGGTGACTGACAGGCAAGTATCTTCCCTATGTCACCCCAACTTTATGGGCACGCCTCCATCTTCCCTATGTGGTTTCCTCCCCCAGTGTTTGCCAGGGAACATGCCTATAATGCCTGGCTTTCCCTTTGCTCCTTTCGTGTTATTAATAACTAGTTAATTACAACAGTATCAAAATTAGTATTATTCCAATATTAACGGATTATTTTCTTTTTTTTCCTCACAAAATAAGTTATCGTGTTCCCAGTGCTACTGTTTCTACTATGGCAAGTGGGCAATGCACATGCCAATGGGCTGTGACAGTGTCACCGAGCTGCTTCCACCACTCACCTGGGAAGTAACTCAGTCTCAAGAATTTCATCCACAGAGAAACAGCCAATTGTAAATTGTCTTTTGAACTGTGAGTGTAAGATCTGCATATTTCTTGCATGTGTATTTTATTTTTAAGAAAGCTTCCACTCACTATTCAAGGTGATTTCACTTCATGCATTACTGAGTAAAAACACGAGCAACCAGCTGTTAGCATACCAGTTCTACAGATGCGAGAAAAGGTATGTTTAGTGTAAAACTTTGGTGCTGGAATTTGCCACACTAGTCACTACCATGTTACCTGCTTCTTACTATTTCCCAGGCCTGTGTTTAATAACATAGTACTAGACTTCAAAATCAAAAAGTTTTCATTCCCATGAGCATGTTTTAAGAATATTAACTGCATTCTTAATTCGGACTCAAGGGGAAAAGGTATGCTTTTTTTATGTTGTTTTTTCATGTGTTTTATTGTTTACAAGGGCCTCTGTTTCGGAGATTACTTAGTAAGTTCTACAGCAGCACATACTTGACATTCCAGTGCTCTCAAGAACGGGGACTGGAAAATGCAGGGAGAAGTAGCTGAGAGTGCTGGTGTCTGACCCAGTCACCTTGCCGCTGTGGCGCCGCCACATATCATCTGTTTCTGGGATTTCTGCAGTCTAAGGAATTCCATCTTGGACTTCTTTTAGCAATGCCCCAGGGTTACAGGAATCAGCCTGACCTGTTTGTTGAACAGGACTTAACAGGGCTAGTCACGCTCCCACTCTGGCTAGAATTTACGAACATTGCTTCTCTTCCCGTCTACGCCTGCCTGTCTGAACTGTGGCGTTGCTGCCGTTTCATGGATTCAGTTTGCTCGTTTAGTCTGTCTAAGGAAGTTTTGCACAAATAGTTCAACGAATTAATGTAACGCCCAACAAATTCAAATTTCAGACAGTGAAAATGAACTGCCGACTCTTGATAATTAATTTGATCCTTCTTCTTTCAGGGAGAGCATGGCATAGCCTCTCTCATCCTGAATGGGTAAGTGACGTAATTATTGACTTCTAGATAATTCCTTCTCACACCACCGGGCTGGAAGCTTTGTTGCCCTTTTTTTCTAGGTGCCGTCAATCCTACAACATACCAATTAATTCTTCACTATAACACATCTTCCAGTTGCAGTTTTACCTTGTGAAGAAGTTATTAATTAATCAATGCTAAATTGTCTAAAATATATTATGACTTGCTGAGTATCCTCCATACATGTTCCTTTCCTCCACCCCTCAGCGTACACAGAATGGCTTGTCCCTTTGTCAATTTCCATAGACCCTTAAAACTACCTATTAAAAGCTAACAACCTTCTCTCTGCCATCTGCCTATCAAGTCAGCAGTTATTGTAGGCTGGACCATAATATTGTGTGAGGGATAGCAAACTCCTGATCCCAGGATTTGACAAGAATATATCATTGAAAAACAAAAACAACCTCATCGGACATTGCTAGAACTGGCATGGCTCATCCATATCAGCTCAAATAAGTGGAAGTGAGATTTTTTTAATACAAACTAGCCTTCAGTGCTGTTTTTCACTTATCTTTAAACTAACCTTTTTTCTATAGATAGAACATACTATAGAGTAAACGCAAACCAGGTTCAGAAGAAAAGAGCTGCTAAGTTGTATAGAAATAAACCATCCCAAGGGATGTCAGCCAACTCTTAGGATTAGAGCTTTGCTACTCAAAGGGTAGTGACAACCAGCATTCCCAGCATCATCTACGATTAGGAATCTCTGTTACTACATACTGCATTCATCAGGGTTCCCCACAGGCGGCTTGGATGCACATGAAAGTTTGAGCAACATTATATTAGAAAGTTTGGCCTCCCATCAAGAAAACAACATTAACAACAACAGGAAAGTAAATTGCTTTCATAACATAAGAAGAATGGCCTTGGGGAAAACTTAAGTCAAGGAACTGACATAGAAATTTCAAAACAAAATACTGAATCTGCCACATAGGGGCATTCTCTATGACCCACTAGATAACAGTCATACACAGTCTGTCAGTTTCTATTATACATGAAATAACCCACACAATTAGGTGGTTTCCTGCATTTTTATTCCACCCCAATTTATAATCCTTACTAGAGGCCCGGTGCACAAAATTAGTGCACAGTGGCGGTGGAGGGTGGGAGGGGGGTCCTCAGCCTGGCCTGCACCCTCTTGAATCCAAGACCCCTCGGGGGACATCCCTCTCGAAATCTGGGACCTCTGGCTCCTGATCACATGCCTGCCTGCCTGATTGCCCCTAACCACTCTGCCTGCCTGCCTGCCGGCCTGCCTGATGCCCCTAACTGCTTGCCTGCCTGCTGATCCCCCTTAACTGCTTGCTTGCCTGCCTGATCGCCCCTAACTGCCTCTGCCTTGGCCCTCACTGCTGCGGCTTTGTCCAGAAGGACGTCCAGAAGGTAGTTCGGCTGTCTGGTCTAATTAGCACATTACGCTTTTATTATTATAGATGTAGGTACTTTTATAAGAAATGGAGAGCCACAGAGGATAGTTATGTATTTTAGATACTAGATAGACTATCTTCCACTGTAAATCAATAAATTTTCACAGTGTTTACTTACAGTATTTTTATACAATGTAATAAAATGGCATAAAAATCATATTTGCTTATGTCCATTAAAACCATATTTCCAATTTTTTTATGATGAACCTAAACAATTTATATAAATCCCATTCTGCCTAATAGAACCTGAGTAACCATCAGTCAGGTGGTGAGCCCATGAGAGTACAGTTGACTCATGAGGTCCTTCCTCCTGAGTCAGCTGTGGCACTCCGCTTTCCAACTCCTGGTACCTCTCTGCACAAAGGATCTTTCACTGTAATCTAAGCCAGGATGGATGCAGTAAATGTCTCTCCTGCTAGCGTGTTGCACAGGAGTGACTATCACCAACAAAAATACAAAAATAACTCTTTCAACAGAGTCTCCCTGCTTTGAAGAAATGAACCAATTCCAAAGGAGACAACTGCAATCACTATGAAGAGAATGTCTGCCAAGAAATACATTGTTAAAGGTGAGCATTCCAGCACTTCAAAGATCGAACGGATAGCTGCCGGAATCCACCAATGGTTGAAACCTTGCCTTGTTGTCAGGCAGTCACCGCTCTCCTTTTGATCTGACTTTCACTGTTGTTTTCAGTTTAAGTGCCTGGAGTGTGTTAAGATCCTCATCTGAGAAGGCTGGCATCCAGCATGTGACAATGCATGAGGGCTGGTGCTGGCTGGAGGAGGAATTCAGGTGGTTCAAGGTGGGGAGGAAGTTCTGACCCGGGCAGCAGAGCAGGCAGACAGAAGCAGACGGAAGAGATAGAAACTGTGCAAGGTGGCTGGAACCCGTGAGGAAGGATACAGAACCCAGTACCTTGCTGACAGGACTGGCAGGAAGAACAAACCTCAGCCAGCCTCCTGGATCCAGGAAAGAACTGTTTCCCAGTCACTCATTCCCAACCCCACTCCACAAGGTGAGAAACCCAAATACACAGGACATCTGGGCAGAAGGGATCCTGGCCAATAGCCACCTCCTCAGGACACTCTGATGGTCAAACTGAGCAGTTTACCACAGTAAAGGCTTCTGATTTGGTTCTAGAAAAGAGGTGAAGTAGTCTGTCCAGCCCTAGGTGATTGCAAACCAGGACAATGATGAGCTGGAAAAAGACAATTATTAAAGACAGAAAAAGATTTTGGAAGAAACCAGGGATTTGAATTCTATCTGCCATTTTCCTGTTCAATGGTCTTCCTAATACCGTTATTTACCTGCCTACATAAGAAAAGTCTCCACTTAGAAAAGATCTACACAGAATGTTTGTTATAAAATAAATGTACTATTTTTCAAAGACTAACTCTTATAGATTTTAGAGAGCTCAATACATTACTAATCAAATTCTTAGTTGTTTTATTTTTTCTTTAAAACATGAAGCCCAGCCCGAACCGGTTTGTCTCAGTGGATAGAGCGGCGGCCTGTGGACTGAAGGGTCCCAGGTTCGATTCTGGTCAAGGGCAATTTTAAAGCAGAATACTTGGTTGCGGGCACATCCCCAGTGTAGGGAGTGTGCAGGAGGCAGCTGATTGATGTTTCTCTCTCATTGATGATTGATGTTTCTAACTCTCTATTCCTCTCCCTTCCTCTCTGTAAAAAATAAAATAAAATAAAATAAAAATCAATAAAATATATTTTTTAAAAAACAACAACAACAAAAAACATGAAGCCCAAGAGAACAAATTGTGCTGTTGCTGGAAAGTAGCAATCAGAATGGAACTGTTTCTTCTTTTCTGCATTATACTTTATACACTTCCAAAGTAACCTTGAAATCCATGCAACTCAAGTTCATAAAACATTCTCATTGCCTGCACTGCCAAACTTGAACATATAGGCAGCAAAAGTTAAACTCCTATATGTTTTGGATTCTTTGCTTACGTATTGATCTAGTTTTGTTTTTTTCTGGTTCCCTATAAATATTCAAACATGCTAGTAATTTTCATATTATTGTATGTTTCTACAAGTTCATCTGGCAAAAGGGAGTCTCAAACTCATTATCATCCATCAATAGCCAATCTCTAAAACAGATTATTTCTCATTAAGAAAGGTAAATTTTTTTTAAAAAATTCTCCACTATAAAGATAAAATGTTTTAAAATTTTTAAAGCAGAATACTTAAATCATTACTCTTGAAATGATTTAAGTGAATTTTGGATGCTCATTCATTGTATGACCCTTTCATTCTATACTTTAATCTTACTTGATAATATATATTGATATTTTAAAAATATAATTTAAAATTAAACTTTAAAATTCTTAATTGAATTTCTATACCTTTTAGTTGCATAAGTTCTACATGACAAGAGAGATTTTTTGGCTTTTTAATACCATTATTATATTAATGAGTCGCCAGTAAGATCAGGACTTGGGTGTGACCAATAGGATGGGTGCTTGGGCATGTCAGAAAATTTCTATGCAGGTATTCACCAAAGTTTTTTACTATTTAGAACCGTAATAATGAGATTTAGTATGCTCACCCACTCATAAGGAAGTCTAGAAGACAATCTAGAGTCATAATTAAGAGGAGGGACTTTGGAATGAGATATCCTGGATTTAGTGCCTGTCTGCCACCTACTAGCTGATTAATATTTGACAAATTATTTCATCTCTTGGTTTCTCAGTTTCCTCATCAGTAAAAAGGAGATAAGAGCTGTTGCCTATGAGCGTGGTGAAGATCAGCTTAGTGGCCTGTGCAGGACACACTTAGTAACCAGCCAATGAATATTAACCTGATTTGCGAAGTTGCAGTAGTCAACAGTAAGAAGTCATTACCTGAAACTATAAACATCTTTAAATTCTAAACTGTATAGAAATCCTGGCAGTAAAGGGAGGTTTATCTAAAAAGGGATAACATTAAAATAGTATTCAAATGAAAAGGACTAAATTCTAAACAGTTGACTCCTATTGATTTGGTTCTTGGCACTCCCACATCCCTCCAAACTATTTTTAATGGATCACACTACAGTAAGAACCCATTTTTTTTTTAGCGATTACTGAAATGTCACACATATGCCAGCCTCGTCCTCACTACGGACCCTTCTCTTTGCAGGTCATGAGCTGAAGACACCATCAAAGAGGAACCTGCTGAGGAAGAAACTCAACCATCATATTGGATTCTCATCCCTGAATTTTTGTACGGCTGCAGTTGTCACACTACCATGGTTATAAACCTTTCCCTGCCCAACCTCACCTCTCTACCACCAAGAGTCAGGATCTCCCTTTAGAAAAGAGTAAAGGACACCCTCAAGCAGAGAAAGAGAACTTACTCAGTGAAAATACAAGACACAGCCATGGTTGGCCTTCCCGATACCAGCTTCTCAAATGCTGCATATGTTTGAGCAGATGAAACACCTGGAGATTTTGATTTATTCGGTCTGGGGTGGGGCCTGAGATGCTGTGTGTCTACAAGCTCCCCGGATGCTGCTGTCACACTTGGATCACACTTACAAGTCGAGAGAGGTGAGACAAGTAGGTCACTATAGTGTGTGTGTATTTGATGGTTCAAAATATTCCAGAAAAATCTTAGATGAAGAGGAAAGCACCTTACTGCACTGTCCCAGAAACCTTATTTCAAAATTAACATTTGGTTCTTTCAAAATTTCCTTTTCCAAATGGGCAAAGTCAATTTTTGTCTCTCAAAGTGGGTATGTCAAACCTATATGACCTCTCCATGAGTAAAGATACTGGTCGATTAGAGAGCAGGAAATGGCACAGAAATTGATGAATTACTCCTCTGATGTACCCTTGGTCACTTTTTAATGTCATGAACAGCCTGTGTTAGCTTGTAAGTAAGTAGCCAGAACATTGGCAGCAATGAGAAATACTTATGAACAGAATATATATTGGGAACGTTTCTTGGTGTCATGGATAAGACCTTCAAGTTTAATAATAAACTATAATAAAGTAAAATTATGGAAAGTATACCATTCTGTAGAAAGGAGGTGGCACGCGTCACTTCTGAGACCTTACATATTACTTAATCGCTTACACAAAATATTTACCATTGAAACAATGACAGCATTGACTATTTATTTTCTCTCTTGAATGTTTTAAACCTTAATAGATAGTGGGTTAATTTAATAGATAGTTATTAAACAGAGGGGTAAATCTTAAGTGCTAGTGGAACAGGATGAGAAAAATCCTCTAAGTGTGACAATTCTTAAGAAATTGGTTCTTTGGTATTGAATCCACAAGGGGGACCTGGCCAGGTAGCACAGTGGGTTAGAGCATCATCCCAATACACCAAAGTTGTGGGTTCGATTCCCGGTCAGGGCACACACAAGAATCAACCAATGAATGCATAAATAAGTGGAGATTTCTCTCACTCTTTCTCTCTTGCTCTCTCAAATAAAGAATTTTTAAAAATTAAATACACAAGGTAGTCAGGTAAAAAGTGCCAAGTAAAGAAAATAAAGTGTAATAAATGCTCCTTCAATGCTCCTTTATAAACTGGGGAAGAATCATGTAAATCTAATTTTTAAAATAGTTTTCTTTTTGATATTTTAAAAATTAAAACATTAACCATTATGCTCCATGTAAATGAGGAAGAGAAAATTACTATAATCTTAGAATTTCAAGTGTGGTCTTACAGACTTAAACAAAGCTATCAGATCTGTTTCAAATGGGATCCACTGAACTTTCCAGCGCCATTCCTAAAATAATGCTGGAGAGAGACTAATGGGTGGTTTCTTACTTGGTAGTTTCTTAATGCAAAGTAAGCAGCTTTGCAAGGCTGAGCTGTCCCCACTGACTTAACAGCATTCTTTGCCTCATTTGAGATGAAACAGAAATAATTTTTTCACCAACCACAATTTTATACCAAGGCACTGACTATGTCCATTATAAATACCAATTCCTCTTTTATTCAGAAAAGTTAAGAAACATACAATGTACCAGGCCTTGTGTCATCGATATGAATTTATTACTCCAAAGTTTAACACCTGATTTGCCTCCCTCTGGTTATTTCTTAAGCTATCTGTCATCACACCCAAACTCCGTCTGAATTTCTCATCAGCTGCCGACTTCTGCCTCACCTGTCACGCTGTGTGGGGAAGATGGTTGTCCTGCGTGCAAGTCAAGCAACAGCTCTGTGGCCGAGATAGAGAACCACATGCCAGGTTGTCCTTCAACTACAAAATCCCTCTCTCATTTGTAATTACCTGGGAGGAGAAAGGCTATTCTGGCTGCTGTGAAGCTGAAACTGTGGTAGAAGCAGAAAAGATAAGGGCTTTCCAGAGAGTTCCTAGGACTACCCCACCCCCACCCCTGAGGATATGTTTATTGATTTTAGAAAGGATGGAAGGGAGGGAAGGAGGGAGAGAGGGAGAGAGGGAGAGAGGGAGAGAGGGAGAGAGGGAGAGAGGGAGAGAGGGAGAGAGAGATCGGTTGCCTCCAATACACACAACTGGGGGTTGAACCCTCACCCTTTCGGTGTAGAGGACGATGCTCCAACTAACTAAGCCACCTGCCCAGGGCAACCCTCCCCTTTTGTCAGTTACTGATTCTGTGACTGAGCCCCAGCTTCCTCATCTGTGCAACAAAGATAACACCTACTTGCAGCATTATTCTCAGAAGTAAATGAGTAACAACATGTTTTAAACACTTGATAGGCACTTAATACACATACCTTATTAACCCCAATAAATTTTAAGCAAAGGCTGGGCATAACTGATAACATTTTTTAAATCCCATGAAGCTATAATTGAAGTACAGATTGACCATGTGCACACAGACAAAAACTTTTCCTCTTTAAGTTTTCAGATAGCAATTATAATTGCTTGTTTAGAATTAAATCATGAGCCGAAACCGGTTTGGCTCAGTGGATAGAGCATCGGCCTGCAGACTGAAAGGTCCCAGGTTCGATTCCGGTCAAGGGCATGTACCTGGGTTGCGGGCACATCCCCAGTAGGAGATGTGCAGGAGGCAGCTGACTGATGTTTCTCTCTCATCGATGTTTCTGACTCTCTATCTCTCTCCCTTTCTCTCTGTAAAAAATCAATAAAATATATTTAAAAAAAAAATCTTAAAAAAAAAAAAATAAATAGAATTAAATCATGATCCTAATATATTTGTTAATGACTTTGAGGTTTTAGAAATCCTCCTATATTAAGTCACAGTATTTATTAGTATGTTAATAGTATTTAAAAATATTATCTAAAAATGTAGATACTGAAACTGATCAGCCCTGGGGACTCAGTGTAGGAAATATTACTAATCTATAGCAAAATTTTGTTTATAATAGAAAAAACAAACAAAAAACAACTCTAAAATTTACCACAAATATTTAAATGCATTCTATTACAAAAATCAAAGTTAAAAATTTGTACCATTAAGATCAGGATTTAACTATGCTATTGATGTTTTTTAGGATGTTTCTTTGTACTAACACATTGTTATTCTTTCCTGACAGAGAGATCCAAATTGACCTGGTTCATAACCCATATCTAGACCCAGAGGTAGCTCGATATGCCATGACAGAATGGCTACATATTCCAGGTATATTTAAAATAATCAGAATTCACTTAGGCAGACAAATAGCTCCTCCCATCACCCACCCGGTTTTAGTATCTTCCTAAACTGTTACAGGTTCTCATTACTTCATTTTCTGGGCAAGTTTTTACACCTCTTGATCCCCACCTCCAGCAATTGTAAAGCTTCCCAGGTGATTACAACATGGGAAGTGCAAGTCAGGTTAAGATGCACTATCCTAAATAATGACAATTGTGACAATGCAGAGTGAGAATAATAAAACACAGAGGCACCAAAAAGACAGTGAACAATCATTCTCTTAGAAATAGTGTCTTAGTAGCCATACCTCCAAATATGCCTGTTTCCTTTCTTCAAGAGACAAAGAAAAGGGTAGGAAAAGAAGAGGAAGACAAAACAAAAAACAAAACCGGAACCTACTGGAAAAATAAGATTCCATCAGAGCCACTTTGAAAATGCAAGAGACTGGTAGCTGTCACTGAACCTGCCAAGGTTGGTAAAATCTAAATATTTAGAAAGTTAAAATAAAATGTTTTTTGGCGAGAGAGGGAGTCAGGAAAGAGGATTAGGTAGCAAGTGCCCTGGATTAGGATGTAATGCTCCCTGAAGAGGGAATAGGATATAATGCTGCCGCAGAGGGAAGAGAGAACGGTAAGAGCTTTCCAAGATGCTACCAGGCCTGCCTGCCCTGCTCCTGTGAAATCGTCCTGATGCACATGAACACACACAGAGCGCTCTGCGGGTGATGAAAGCCACGCTTCTCTTTCAGGAAAGAAGGGGGAGGAGGACTGAGTTAGTTTCTTTAAGCGATGGTTCTGTATTTCCAAATAAATAAACATCTGATTAACGAATACCTGCCTTGGAACAAAATATATCATAAAACTAAAAACAGCATCCACAGCAAAAGCACAAACTTATTCCTTAAGAAAAATCCCATGGCTGGACGTTTGTGGCTAAAGATGACCATAGCAAAACTGGTAGAAGATGCACTTTCCTCAGTCACCTAATTGATTTGGAACAACCTGTGCAAATGGGCTAATCATCATTTGGACCAGCATGTGTGTGTGTGTGTGTGTGTGGGGGGGGGGGGGGGGGGGACGACGGTATTTTTGTGGAAGATTTGGAGAGGAGGATGGCCCCAAAGTGAAAGGCAGGGCAGGGCCCAGCTGGCATGGTTGAGTGTCAACCTATGAACCAGGAGGTTACGGTTCGATTCCCAGTCAGGGCACATGCCAGGGTTGAGGGCTGGATCTGCCGGTGGAGAGCATGTAGGAAGCAGCCTCATCACTGATGTTTCGATCTCTCTCTTCCTATCCCTTCCACTCTGAAATCAACAAAAAGTTTATTTTTTTTAATAAAGAAAGAAAGGGCAGGGCCTCTTTAGTCTCCTGTAGCAAGGCCAAAGCCCAGGAGAAGATACAGGTGGGTACAAGAAGGCTCAAACATTTTATTTAACTCTAGTGTCAAATAGCCATCAACTTCACTTGTTCCTCCACAAGTTATGGCAAACTGAAGCATACTGGGAAAATAGTTTGGTATATGCAATGTTAAACAAAGTATCTGGTTCTTCTACTTTGAGCAGGTCAGAAACCAATTAATATTACACCATATTTGGGGGTGGGAGGAGGTTTGGTGACTGAATAATATATAAAACTAGAGGCCCAGTGCATGATTTGGGCCGGGGATAGACCACAGGAGGGCTACAGGGTGTGTCGGCCTGTCTCGCCCAGTCCCGATTGGCTGGACCCCAGCAGCAAGCTAACCTACTGGTCAGAGCATCTACCCCCTGGTGGTCAGTGCACGTCATAGCGACTGCTCAAACAGTTGAACAAATGGTCAGCCACTTAGCATATAAGGCTTTTATTATATAGGACTAGAGGCCCAATGCACGGATTCATATACTGGTGGAGTCCCTCAGCCTGGCCTGCGCCCTTTCGCAATCCAGGACCCATCGGGGTATGTCGGAGAGCCAGTTTCAGCCCGATCCCCACAGGCCAGGCCGAGGGACCCCACCGGTGTACGAATCTGTGCACTGGGCCTCTAGTATGCATATAAGCTCATTGATTAATCTCTTCCTGCCCTCCCCCCTGAGATGCATCAGTCTGTTCAATGTTTCCTTGCCTGTACGTTGAGCATCTGCCCCCTGGTCAGTGCATGTCATAGCTACTGGTCAAACAGTCACTTAGGCTTTTATATATCCTACTAGAGGCCCGATGCATGAAATCCGTGCAAGAGTAGGCCTTCCTTCCCCCACCTCCTGGCACTGGCTTCCCTCCGGAACCCGGGACCCTGGCTTCCCTCGCAGTCCCAGCCTTGTCCAGAAAAATGTCCGGTCTAATTAGCATATTATGCTTTTATTATAGATAGGATATTTCTTAAAGTGCCTTTCATCACGCTGTCTTACTCTTCTTTCTCTATTCTTTTCCTTAAGAAGAAAACCAATAGTAATTCAATGAACATTTACTGAGTGCCAACTTCCTCAATGAATTATATATTTGCTAAGGTGAATATTACAAACATCCTGAGGGAGTTATACTTGTTGAATGAGCCTAAATGACCCATCATTTGTTTTGTTATATTGTTAAGTGAATTTTTTAAAAGGAAAGGAGGTAGCAAATATAATTGATGAAGTTAAGAAGTGAACTATAAATCAATGCTTAATATTTTGACATCTAGCACTACCAGGTTTGGCTCAGTGGATAGAAAGAGCCTTGGCCTGAGCACTAAAAGGTCCTGGGTTCAATTCCAGTCAAGGGCACATGCTTGGGTTGCAGGATCGATCCCCAGTGGGGCGCATGCAGGAGTCAATCAGTGGTTCTCTCTCATCATTGATGTTCCTGACTCTCTCTGCCTCTCCCTTCCTCTCTGAAATCAATTTTTAAAAAATCTATGAAAATAAGAAAAATAAAAGCATGTGCAATTTAAAAAAAATTTGACATCTAATTGCAAATCCTTTTCTAAGAACAGGGAAGATTAAACAAATACATTTTAAAAGTAAATACTAAGTTACTTTATGTATAAATGCAAAGGTAAAACAAAGTTAATGGTTGTTATACACTGAAACTAAGTTTGCCAAGTCAGTTATTTATGTTGTAATATATAATGATTTCTATGAAAACCATTACATTATTTTCTTGCACTTATTTATAATTCAGTGCACTTATTAACGTATATCATTACTTACAAAATCCAAATCGTAGTATAAAGTCTTCTCTTCATATTACAGAAGAATACATCATCCCATGTCAGTAAAATTCATGCATCTCCATAGAAATAGATGTAGTTTGTATGATGGTCCATAATTTAATTAATCCCATTTTGAATATCACAGAAATTTAAACCAAACATGATGTAATTTGTATGGTGCTGCCCCTGAGGTCAGCCTATCCACTTCCTCTAATCATAGTAAACAGACCATGATTAGAGGAACACAGCTGAGAAGGAAAACTGCCACTCTCAACATTTTTCTGTATCCCAGGGGCACTATCCATCCAGAACCAGGACAAATGTGACAACCATTCTCCAATTAGTAACCAAGAAGTTAAATATACATTATGTTAAACAAATATTCATGACAAAAATCTTAGCCTCTGTTGTCATACTAAACTCACTTTGCGCTGTTGCTTTATTTCAGCGGTTTTCAACCTTTTTCATATCATGGCACACATAAACTAATTACTAAAATTCTGCAGCACACCAAAAAATATATTTTTTGCTAATCTAACACAAAAAAATAGGTATGTTGATTGGTTTACAAATAAATAATAATAGTAATTATCGACCCTTTTTGTTCCAAAATGACTTTTAAAAAAATCATATGCCTAAACGTGTATATAAGAATTTCTGGGATCAAAAATTAACCAATCAGACACAACCTTATTATGCAATGTGACCAATAAGATGCAACTCTATTATATGACCTATCTATACTAATAAAAGGGTAATATGCTAATTAGACCAGGTTGACCGGACATCTTCTGGACATCCGACTTCCTTCTGGACAGTTAGGGGGCGACCAGGCCAGCAGGGGACCAGTTATGGGGCAATCAGGCCAGCAAGCAGAGGCAGTTAAGGGCAATCAGGGGGGCAACCAGGCCATCAGGGGGCAGTAGGGGGAGGCCAGGCCAGCAGGCAGAGGCGATCAGGGGCGATCAGGCAGGCAGGCGAGCAGTTAGGAGCCAGCAGTCCCGGATTACAAGAGGGATGTCCCACTGCTGGTTTAGGCCGAATCCCACAGGAATCGGGCCTAAACTGGCAGTCAGACATCCCCCGAAGGGTCCCAGGTTGGAGAGGGTGCAGGCCAGGCTGAGGGCCCCTCCCCCTGAACCGAATTTCATGCACCTGGCCTCTAGTATATTTATGATTCAAGACAAGGCATTCACACCAGATGGCTATTGTTGTTTTGGCTGTTGTCTTTTTTTTTTTTTTTTTTTACAATATAAGGAAAAAGAGGTAAGAGTCAGGTATTGCATGTTTTAAAAATTCTTGTGGCGCACTGATTAAAAATCACTGCTTTGTTTTATTATGCTAATCACTTCTAGTCTTAGCTTTGTGATTTGCATTATTTTCTCTCCTTTATGGGTAAAACTGAAACAACAATGTATGTGACAGAATGATGTCCAGTATTACTAGACTAAAGGACATTTTATTTAAATATTCTTTTCCTCTCTTCATTTAGTCAGCAAACCTCTATGGGGTGCCTACTATGTGCCAAGATACCAGCATACCCAGAGGAACAAGACAGAGAGAATCTTTTACTGTTAAGTTATTTGCTTAAGCATAATTAAGTAAAATAAATGTTTTTCGATTTAAATTTCCCTATAAAAATACATACAGATGGTTAAAATAGAGGTCTAGTAATATAGGAAGAGCATAAGACAAAAGCCAAGTATCCTTCCCTTTCCCACTGACTCCCAATTTCACTCCTCAGATTTTTATGCATATTTGTGTATATTGATATATGCATATATACATTTTTTAAATCATTTTTTCAATACTCTTGTGCTTCTTGATGTTTTTCACTTATGACAATTTATCTTTGAAATCTTTTCACATCAGCACAAGATTCTACCTCAGTCTTTTTAACAGTTAATAGACAATGCAAAGTTATCCTCAAAACTACTCCAAGAGGTATATAAATTTATACTTCCACCAACATTATTTTCCCACATTCTCTAGCACTGAGATGGCTCAGAAATTTTAATGTCTCAATAAAAAAGATTAAAGTGGTAACCATTGCTGTTTTCTTTCATTTCATCAGTTATGAGTACATTTAGGCATTTTTCCCAGATGTTTCCTGAAAGAAGTGGCTAAGAAAAATGTCCTTTGTTTTAAATTTTCTGTTTATGCCCTTTATCTACCTTATGGAATTATTTATCTTTTTCTTATTGATTTGCAAGACCTCTATTAACATTGGTGAAATTGGTACCTAAAGGAAAACAAGTAAGATTTTTTTTTTTTTAAATATATTTTATTGATTTTTTACAGAGAGGAAGGGAAAGAGATAGAGAGTTAGAAACATCGATGAGAGAGACATCGATCAGCTGCCTCCTGCACATCTCCTACTGGGGATGTGCCTGCAACCCAGGTACATGCCCTTGACCGGAATCGAACCTGGGACCTTTCAGTCCGCAGGCCGACGCTCTATCCACTGAGCCAAACCGGTTTCGGCAGAAAACAAGTAAGATTTAAAGTCTTTTTTTTTAACAGCACATAAGGGTTTGTTTACTACTTATTATACACACACACACACACGGGCGTGCGCGCACACATGTGGACATGCATGCATGTGCAAACATTACTGGATACCTTGATTTTCATCACTTTTATATATGTGTGCATAAAATGTTTAAGATGTAGTGTTAAATGAAGAAATCAATATATAGAACATTATGAATTGTATACTACCATCTGTTTAAAATTATTAGTATATATAGGTATATATAGATAGCTAGATATAATTGATCCTCATTTTTCATAGATGTTATATTTGTAAATTCTTTCACTCACCAAAGTTTATTTCTAACCTCAAAATCAATACTCAAAGTACTTTTAGGTCACTTATGGCCACGAACAGAGTGGCAAAAGATTTGAGTCGCGTGATGGTCTTACCTGCCCAGCTTCAATCAAACAAGGCAATGGTCTCTCTGCCTCTTGCTGGCACTCATACTGCAGGAGATATCCTTTCGAGGTCTTATTTAATGCCACGTCTATTGCATTTTTGTGCTTTTTTTGGTAGCAATTTTGCTGTTTAAAATGACCTCAATCCCTGGCCATGTGGCCCAGTTGGGTGGAGGATCCTCCCATACACCAAAAGGTTATAGGTTCAATTCCCAGTCAGAGAACACACCTAGGTTATAGGTTTGATTCTGGGTTGGGGTGCCTATGGGAGGCAACCAACTGATGGATGTTTCTTGCTCACATGATGTTTTTCTCTCTAAAAATCCATAAACACATATCCTCAGGTAAGGATTAAAATAAATTAATTAATTAAATGACCCAGAGTGCTGAAATGCTGTCTAGTGTTCCTAAGCAAAGGCTGTGAGGTGCCTTATGCAGAGACCTCATGGGTTACGATAAACTTCATTTAGGCATGAGTTAGAGTGCCATTGCCTGTGAGTTCAGTGTTAAGGAATGAACAACATACAATTGACCCTTCACTGTGAGGAGTCAGGGGCGTCAACCTTCTGAAGACTGTGTAATGTAACTACAGTCGGCCCTCTGGATTCACAGATTCCCAGTCCCGGGGAGTGGACCCTTGAACAACCCGAGTTCAAGCTGCACGAGTCAATTGAAATGCAGGTAATTGACAAAAATCCATGTTTAAGTGGAGCTATGCAGTTCAAACTTGTATTGTTCAAGGATCAACTGTATATTAGATAAGGTGTCTTTAAACAGATACTGATACACACATAAAACAAAGTTATGTATTGATCAGCTGTCAAAAATGCTGTGACCAGAGGCTCACAGGACCCTAATACTGTATTTCCCGAGTGCAATGGTTCAGTATTCGTTAATTTGGTGTTTGTAGTAACTTTATACAACAGAACTACCACAAACAATGAGAATCAGCTGTTCTCATAATTGTGTTTTATGGGCATAGAACTGCTCTGTAAGGATATGCTGGTTACCCACATGGAGGGGCACTGTGGTTGTGGGAGGGGCATATTCCTTCACATTGCCTACCCTCTTCAGTGCTCATATCCTTATGTACATTTTTAATTTTAAAGCATTTTTATTTTTAATTATTTTTAAATGAATAAAATTATAGTTAAGAAACTACACTAAAAAAAGTGAACAGTAGAAGTTGAATATATGTTTTTAGAGACTATCCACAGTGGAATTATACAGGAAATAGACAACTAAATATCAAAGTTCTCCCTTAATGTTAGTCAGACTCAGTAAAGCTTTATGTGGTTAATTCAAGGAGCTGTAATGAACCATTTTGCTGAAAATAGATATTTTGTATGATTTTTCCCACCAGAAATTCTTTTTTTTTTTTAAGTGCTATCAACTTTTTTTAAAAATATATTTTATTGATTTTTTACAGAGAGAAAGGGAGAGGAATAGAGAGTTAGAAACATCGATGAGAGAGAAACATCGATCAGTTGCCTCCTGCACACCCCACTGGGGACATGCCCGCAACCAAGGTACATGCCCTTAAAGGGAATCGAACCTGGGACCCTTGAATCCGCAGGCTGACGCTCTATCCACTGAGCCAAACCAGTCAGGGCCCCACCAGAAATTCTTGTTGTCATTTTTCTTCCTATGTTCTGCTACAAATATTAAACAAAGGAGAATCCTGAAATGCTTCTATCTAGACTCTGAACTAAAGACAAATGGAGTCGCCTGGTCGATGTGGCTCAGAGGTTGAACAGGAGAACCCTGGTTCAATACCTGGTCAGGGCACATGCCCAGGTTGTGGGCTCGATCCCCAGTGTGGAACTTGCAGGAGGCAGCCAATTGATGATTCTTTCTCATCATTGATGTTTCTATCTCTCTCTCCCTCTACCTTCCTCTCTGATATCAATAAAAATATATTTTAAAAAATACAAATGGAGTCATATTTTGGTTAAAGAAACATCTACTGGCAATTTCTCCACCTCATTTAACATGTTATAATTTCTATTGTTAATCACCTTGGTTCTTTCATCAAAGCAGTTCCTGGAGGGTTGGGGGAGATACAGGCACCTTCACTCAAGACTGGCCAGGCTTCTGTGTTTAGGAGGGTACATTTGCTTTCTTTCTTCTCTTTTTTAAAAATTTTATTTATTGATTTTGACAGAGAGAGAGAGAGAGAGATTGATTGATTGATTTGTTGTTCCACTTATTTATTCATCCATTGGTTAATTCTTGTATGTCCCCTGACCAGGGTTTGAATCCACAACCTTTGTGCATCAGGATGGTGATCTAACCAACTGAGTATGGCCAGGGCCACATTTGCTTTCTTAAGATGAAAACTCCACAACAATGAATGCTTAATCACTGAAATTAATTCCAATGACATAGGAACACAAGCTCAGAATCTGGATTTATAACACCATATTAATAACATATTTTAAGGTACCCAGAGCACAACACATGACATAACAAAGTCTACCCTTTACTGAACTTCTACTATATGTCAAGCACTTGACATACATCATTAAATCAGATCCTCACAACTCTGAAAAGCAGTCACTGTGATACTCATTCAACACAAGGAACCTCAGTCTTCAAGGGGTGAATAATTTACGTAAGGTCACCTTGGTAGTAAGTGGCAGTTGAGATTTGAACTAAATGTTCTGTGTTCAAGGCTATGCTTCCTGTGAACAACTATGAACCAGATCACTCAGATAAAAATAATACAGCACCATACTGAGAATAAAATGAACCCCAAACTATCAGATATGACTCAAATATCTGACAAATGTGCAATCAATCTGACAGGTTTTCAAAAATAAAATAAAACAGAAAGCAGAAGCCCTTCTGGTGCAAAACCACAGTTCCTCTGAGGTAGGGAAAGAAGACAGATATTCCTCGGGAGAGAAACAAGAGGAAAAGCATGGACTGGAAAACACCTAAGAAATAGGAAGTGTTTCCATCTGCCAGGTAATAAGCTACAGTATATGTAGGAAAAGAGAGAAGTAGCTATGGGTCTGGAATGGTGAGTTGAGGTCACGCTGCCAAATCGCAGCTCTGCCACTTTATACCTCAAGGATCAGGCTGAACATTTTGAGCCAATGCAATAGGCAGTTTGGGAGCAATGAAGAGTCTCGAGGCAGAGTTGTAACACAATGTTTCTGCATGCTTAATGAGAAGTTAAAAAGTATTGTTGATTAGGAACAACGCTGTTATGCTGAAAACAAGGGAAAATAATAATGGCTGCTCATAGTCATCCCCGTAAAAGCTACCTTTTATGGTGGGCTTATAAAGTGCTGGGCATTTTGTAAGCGATTTATACACCCATCTAGTTTAATTCTTACCATAGCTTAATTTGATTACCTCAATCACACGCTTAGAAATGAAAGCCAAATTTAATGAATGTGCTCAAGTTCACCAAACCATTTAGTGGCTGAAGGAGATCTGGAATTCAGTGTGTCTGAATCTACAGGTGCCAGGCTGCTTCTCTGATGTCAGGTTCCAGGTCGGGAAAGTTGAGGCCAAGGCTTAGAAGAGGAAAATTGCATTTATAGCAGGAGTATTATGACCCAGACACTAGATAAATACGTTCACATAAGTTAGCCATCACAAGCGTACCAGCAAGATGCCATGAAAATCTGTAGGAAGAAATAAAACAGGATGGAGACAGGATGGAAGGCAGGCAGGCAGGTAGGCTGCTCGTTTCTGATGAAAGGGTTTCCAAAAACAAAGGCAGTATGTGATGTTTCTGTGCATTTAATCTCTATAGTGTCCGTCTAAATTGTGGCAACGTATAAACCTGTGAAGCCGGTTTGACCTTTCGCCAAAAGAGAACCGGCTTCTAACTAGTTGGACAAGATTGTTTGCTTGGTATCTGCAAACAGTGAACTCAGATGGCGTCGCTCTCCATCTCAGGTGAAAGTGGATGTGAAACAGAGAATGGGATTACAGCAACACCAGGGAGGCTGTTTTAGTTAAACCAGACGGCATTGTCATTCATTGGCCACAATGTGGATTGTCAATTTCATAGAGTTCACCCTGAATACTATTTGGGTTTGTGCGAGCAGAGCGCCCTCCCACCATTATGTCCCTATCTCATTGACATTGTTCCTTCCTGCCTAACCAGAGCGACTCCAATTCCTCGGTCTAGCTTCCCCGATGCCAATCTACCCTCATGTCCCAATCTCACTTGCCACAACCCATGTAAACCTCAAGCCCAGCTGTCTCCTCACAGCTACTAATGCTTCTTCTGTCCTGCGTGTCGGTAGGGTGGGTGGGAATGAGCTGGCTTGTCCAGCTCGCAGGGGTGTGCGTTAGCCGTTCTCTTTAACCTGCGGCTCGGTGGCTGGCTGGGAAGAGCATGGCTGCTGGTCTCGGGAGCTGGGCATGCTGGAGATCTAATCCCAGTTCAGCCACACACTTGCTGTGGAGCAGCGGTGAGTGAATCACGTGTCTGAGACTCAGTTTCCTCAACTACAAAATAATCCTATGCCTTCCCGTCAGGATTACCAGGAGGCTTACGAAATGAGGTGTGTGGAGGTTGCCAGGTAACACCTGCTTTGAAAAAGCAAACATTTACCCACACATTGGAAAGAATCCAAGTGAAATTCCTAGGGACAACCCTGCAGCCTTGACCTGTACCCTCTGGTCCACCAGGGGAGGTGGGAAGGGGGGTGGCCTTTTCTAAGCAAGAAGACTAATTGGGCTTCTCTATATTCCTAATAAGTTATCAACTGATCATCCTGTTTTCAATACCCCGCTGCCTCCGCTGTCAGGAACAGAGAGCCCCAGCACTTGTGGGACAGCTTATCAACAAAAGACCAGCTCAGAGCTGATCTTCAGGGGAAGATACTGCCAACATTATCTATTCCCTGTGAGTTCTAGCATGCTCCTGAAACAGGAATTTAAGGGATGAAATAGGACAGGTTTTAGGAAATTTCAGAAATTTTGGAAATTAAGGGGACCATGGAGGAAGCACAGGGCTGGAGAGCAGCAGAAGGTATATTTCCATAGCTGGGAAGCTGCAACAGTACATTTCCATAGAATGAGGAAGCTGGGAACAGCGAAAGGTCTATATTTACAAAATAAAGAGAAGGAAGCCCTTCATTCAAAAGAAGAAGAAAGCCCAAAGGGAATAGGAAAACAACAAGGAAGGGGGTTGGAGAACCTCACATGTCCCTGTGAGACTCAACCTTTGAGCCCAGGAGTTACTATAGTGACCAATCAGAGGGGCTATCAAGGCACCAGGCTCTGCAACCTTTATAAGCCATAGGGAAAAGGAACTCAGTGGGACCCTTTCCCCCTCCCCATGTGGGAATCTGTACCTGTTCTTCAATAAATCTCCACCTTTGCTATACCACTTTCTGTCTGTGGATTCATTCTTCAATTCTGGCGGACAAAGAATCTGGGTTCCAGTCCAAAAATTCCATTTCACTCCCAAGTGGTGTGAGCCAATGAATTTGGTCCCTGGACCTTCCAGTTGTCAGCCATTATATCACTGAATTTCCTCCAAAGGTTACTATATGTCTTTCTTCAAGGACCTTGTTTGTTCTTTAGGTTACTGACAGGAAAATCATCTAGCCCTCTTGAAGAATTAGACAGCAGCTTTCTGAAATAGGAATTTTAGGAGAATATAGGCAGGTTTGGGGAATTTTTAGAATTGGGGGTCCATGGAAAAAACACAGGGCTACAGACTGGGAGAAGTTACATTTCCATAAGACAAAAGAGCTGGGAGAAGGTACATTTACATAAGACAAGGAAACTGGGAGTAGCCAAAAGGTCTATATTTACAAAATAAAGAAAGCCCAGGGGGAATAGGACAATGAGGGAGAAGGGCCTGAGGAGTTACTAAAGTAACCAATTAAAAGGGAATATTGACCAATCAAAGGGAATATCAGGACACAGGGACTTGCAGGCTTTATAAACTGTGGAAACAGGAAGTTGGCAGGACTCTTTCCCCTTCCCCAAGTGGGAGTCTGTATTTGTTCTTCAATAAATCTCCACCTTTGCTATACCATCTTCAGTCCGCGGATTCATCCTTCGGCTCCGGCAGACAAAGAATCCTGGGAACCATCCTGCCCAGGGGAACACCAAATGTTCCAATCCCCAAATCACATATCATTCTTTTCAGATAACAAGAACTCTTCTAAGTACTTGTGCTTCTACTTTTGCCCAGGCTGACAGGAAGCAATCGAACTGCACAGCCTCCTAATCCCAGCATCCTTTAAGCCACCATGGTTAGTACATAGGAAAGCATGCAATATTCCCTTTCTATTCCCTTAAAAGTAAACTCTCGGTTCTCCTGCCCTCAAGGTGCCTGCCTCTAAATGGGGTCTTTTGAAATACTTGGTGACATAGTGATTTTCTTTTCCGAGTTCCTATAATTCCTATTGAAAGGGCGAGGGCTATGCCCTCCATCTTGCCTGTATCCTCCATGTTGGGGCCACGTGCGGCCTTCTTCCCAGAAGCCCAGGCCTCTGCTGGCCACGCCCGGGATTTTAAACTAACCAATGACAATCAAGGGAAGTGCGCGCCATAGATATGACCGCATCCTGTGTAACAAGACCCGGCTTGCACCTGGCCAATCGGCAGAGCACAGTCCTTTCTCCTCCCCTTACTCCAACCCCCCCTATATAACCGGTCTCTAGGCGGGGTTCGCTCTCTCGGCCACTTGGTTTGCCGTTGTGGCGGTGAGTCTGGTGGATGGAGAGCTCAAGCTAGCTTGAAATACAGATTCTTATGCTTTTGCATCGGATTGGCTGGCTCCCTGATGTGGTTTCTTGGGAATCTTGAAATCTGGGCATAACACCTATATTCTGGCACTTGAATATCTGTTCTGCCTTATGGCCTCCTACCTGCATTTTGCATGGACATTAACCTTCCTGAATGGATCACAATTCAAATAGATTTGAAGAGATATTTACAGAGAGTCCGTCTACCCATCTTAGAATGTTGCCTTCTTCTTTGTCTTCTCACCTGTCTCCTGACACACTCTGGCCTTTTAGTAATCACCACTTGGCTTCACCCAAGAACAGACGGAGCAGCTTGGATGCACATAGCTGCCGAAGACCAAAGGGACTGAGTCTCTCTATTCCCAAAACTATTAGGCACACTGGGACACACTTTTGGTTCCCTGATTTAATCCCATCTTCAAAAGATGATCATGATTAAAATTTTGATACACACACAGTTAAAATTATGCTACCTGTATGTTTGTGTGTATGTGTTTATAGTGTGTATATGTTTTACAAATTAGCGATGCTGTCTTATAGGCCAATAATGAGAATGGACAGTATTTCCTACAAGGAACATGGATTAGAGGTACATAGAACTAATTCTTTTAGGTAATGGATTAAAACCTGGGAAGCAAGAGCCCTTATGAGTATACTCTGCCAGAAGCCAATTCCAGCATGTCAGCAGAGCTGAATCATCTGGAAATGGCTGAGGGAATTTCCCCAAACTAGAAAAGGATGCATAAATGATTGCTTGCTGCCAGACAGCTGAGGGCATTTCAATCTGCATGTCATTGCCTCCTACTGGCCAAACACCTGAATAGCCGTAGGCAGGTGTCCCCAATCTGGCAATGGATTCTGTATATTAAACCTTGCCTTTGACATGTATCTACTTTGCCTTAGGACAATTTGTGTTAATAAAAAAGCAAAGGGTCCAGAGACACAGGAGAACTTAGTTCCTTTAGCTAAGTCTTCTCTGGCTCTCCAAAATGACTTCCAAATTTATGTTTTGTCTCTGGACTTTATTAATTTACACATAGCGCCTTCTCCAGATTCCTGAACCCCTTCTAGATGTTGGATTAAGACCACCGGCAATAATCCACACTTATTATGGTTGCTTAGTTGAGTGATTACCTTTCTTCTTGAGAAATGTGATCTGATTTTACTTAGTTTAAAATAAATTCTTGCAAAAATAAATATTTGCATTAGCCTGAGAACTTAAAATTTCTAGTATTTTTGTTTTGTTTTTGTTTTTTACTGTGCACAATGCAAGGGGCTTTTCAGTCTTCTCACAGTGAATCCATGGACATATGTCCCCTGCAATATCGGAACTTTTCATCTGACCCTTATGCTACATGGTGCGGAGGAGCACGTGAAAACCGACAACACTGCCCAACCTCCCACAACTGCTTCTCTTCAGGCTCAAAGAAAAAGAGGAAAAGCAGAATTTGGAGTCACACTGGCTTTTCACACTGCATTTGTTCAGGTGACACCTTCCAATCAGCAGCCTTGTGCGGAATGAACGGGTAAGTCTGTGTAAGAAAGCGCAGAAAGCACAGCAGGCATCACCCTGCTAGTGTACCATTTCATCTTTATCTGCTTATCTGTGTAGTCACCTAACACCTCTGACCTGCCTCAACTACACAAATAGCTCTGTGGCTTAGTCAGGTGTGAGAATGAGCACAAACAGGGAAATATGAACTCAGGCTGTCAAGCCAAGGAGCAGGCAGTAATAGAAGCAGCCAGAATGTGATCCCAGCAGACCAATTCGCTCTCTGAGAGCAAGTCGCAGGATAGCAGTAACTGTTCCTGGTTCCCTTAATGCCTCTGATGATACCTCAACTAGTCATTTTCTCATCCTAGCACATCCATGTCTGAAACACTTCTAAACACTCCTGAGCATTTATTAGAGCCAATGAGAATTAAAGTCTTTACCTGATTTCTAGATCTGCAGGAAGCCGTCGTAATGTCATTTACCCTATTATGCAATAGGGCATGTCACTCAGCCTATGGCTGCATTCTGCCAAAACAACCTCCTGAAGTGTAAAAAATTCCCTTGGTTAACTGGTTGGTTCTTCTATAAGATGCTTTGGCAAAAAAATAAGGTGAAATAACATTACCTTCAATGCAAATGAAATGATCTAACATCCAGATATAAAGTCATTTTAAGTACATAATTCTAAAAAATATTTTTATTGATTTTTTAGAAGGAGAGAGGAAGGGAAAGGGAGAGGGAAACATCGGTATGAGAGAGAAACACCAATCAGTTGCCTTCCGAATGCACCCTGACCCCAACCCCAACCCCAACCCCGACCGGGAACCTAGAACCTGCAACCTGGGGATGTGCCCTGACCAGGAATTGAACCAGTGACCTTTCAGTGCAAGGGATGACATTCAACCAACTGAGCCACACAAGCCAGAGCAAAGTACATACTTTTTATAACAATAAATGCTGTCAATTTTGAACATGAGTCAAAAGTAAATATTAAATGTTCAGATGGTATTTTTTTGCCTGTGGCCATACTAAATTAAATTGGACTTCATGAGAGCTTGGGTTCCTTCCTTATGAGCTTGGCATCCTAGTGTCAACACATATTCATGAGACTGGATCCACTTTCCTTCCATTACACCAGTCACAGCCATAAAATACACAGGAATAGAATATATTGAAAGCAAAGGAACCTGTCACATATATACCAAAATCTTTGCTTACGTTTATACTCTCACTCTAGAGTTGATATATTTATGTATAAAAATCAATCCCAAGAAATTTAATGCAGTGGATGAGCATAACTATTTATATTGGGTGCAATTAACTCCTTACTTGCTATCTATTAACAAAACATTCCCTCTTCAATTTTTCTAATGAGATCTTATGGACCATGTAATTTCAGAATGTGTACATTCCATGCATAATTTCTGCTTCCAGCAGTAGTAAAATGTATAACTAAACTAAAAAGATAAACAGAATCATTGTTGAGCTCATTCATGATTGAGACATAAAAGTATAATGTTCTTACCTATAAAATGAAGATGGAAATTCCTACCTCACAGGGTTGCAATGAAGGAACCATGAAAGAATGCGAATGTACTGTGTAAAATGTTAAATGACATCAATGATAACAACACAACTAAAACTTATAGAGTGTTAGTGAATACCTTGCATACATTAACTCATTTAGTCAACTCAACAATGCTCTTGGGTCAGTATTATTATTTTCCTCATTTTACAGATGAGGAAGCTGAGGTTTAGGAGATGAATGATACATTCTGAGAACAGTGATCCCAGTACTTTGTCAGTGATGACTCAAAGTTTAGAAATCTCATGTGATGCAATGGGTAGAACTGTTCTTTCTTAATCATTTGTTTGTACTTTGTTTAGAAATTATTCTTTCACTTCCACTAGAAAGTTAGTATTTAGAGCTCTATCTTTGGAGATTAAGGAGTAACTTACACAATAATTTACATTTAACATCACTACACATAAATCAATGTTTCCACTTTTTAATAAGAACATTCTGTTTGTGAAGAGTCCCGTAAAAAGTACCAAAATGAATTTTATAGCAGACGTAAATCTTTTCTTTCTTCTCAGGGTGTATGTTCTTATACTAGCACAGTTGAGGACAACCTAACAGCCAACCCCCTCCTTTGCGAACAGAAAACTTTACCTCATATTGTTTGTAGGGCAACATGCCTGGCCCCGAGAAACAAAGCCAGACTGGTAGTACAAGCATCTCAAGGCCATGGATCTCTTTATCAGCAATCTAAGGGTAGGCAAAGCAATCCCTCTTTGCCAGGGAATGGTCCAGGAGTGAGGCCTGTGACCCAATGAGATGAAGCTTTGGCCAGTGAGATGAAGAAATAGCAATAATAGAAACAAATCCTTACATAAACTTTCTAAGGGGTAAGTTCGTTTGGAAGCTTCTCCTTGATAAAGAAGAGAACTAGAAGAAGGCTTCTTTGTCGCTGCCCCTTTCCCTCTTCTTGGGAAGTTGGAGTAAGGACAGATGTTTGGTTGGCAGTTATCTGTGACCGTGAAGAAAACACTGCTGATAACATTAAGAATGGAAAGACAAAAACTCAGATAGCACCTGGATCATTGATGACATCATTAAACCACTGAACAACCACAGAGATTTCCAACCAGACTTATTTTTTATATGAAATAGTTAAATGTTTATGTTTAATTACATTTGCTACTTGCAATCGAAAGCACCTCAACACAATTCCGTGATTGGTGGGTATATTCTTCACAGCAAACTGATGAGTATTATCCAAAGAGGATATAATCCATGAAGAAAATAACCTGAAATTTATTGAGTCTTTATTCCACTGGTCAGACTGAAACCATTTAAATACCATTATTTGGTGTATTTTTTTGTTCTCTTAAAACTACTAGCTTTTGTTTTTGTTTTTTAATTGAAAAGGGTGATATGTATCTCCTCCAGCTTTTCACATGTCAGCTGGTCCATGACATTTAAGAAACAATTCTCCTGTTTACGATTTGTGAAAGTATTTAACAGAAAAATATCCATTCTATATCTTTTTAAAAGTCAAATTATAGAAAAATATGGTATGAACTTTATGAAAATCTTTTTGTGAAAAGAAAAATAGAGATGGATTGATGGAAAGAGAGAGAAGTTTAAAAATATTTGCCCCCAAATGTGAGTGCTTATTTCAAGGGGACATTTATTTTCTTACTAGAGGCCTGGAGAATGAAATTCATGCAATAAATTCGTGCATGGAGTGGGAGGGGGGTCCCTCAGCCTGGCCTGCACCCTCTCCAATCTGAGACCCCTCGGGGGATGTCTGACTCACAATCTGAGACCACTGGTTCCTAACCGCTCGCTTGCCTGCCTGCCTGCCTGCCTGATCACCCCTAATCGCCTCTGCCTGCAGGCCTGTTCGCCACCTAACCAACCCCTGCTGGCCTGATCACTCCTAACTGCTTTCCCCTGACAGCCTTATCACCCCCTAACTGCTTGCTCCCCTGCCAGCCTGATTGCCCCTAACCGCTTCTGCCTCAGCCCCTGCCACCGTGGCTTTGTCCAAAAGGAAGTTGGACATCTGGAAGATGTCCGGTCAACCTGGACTAATTAGCATATTATCCTTTTATTAGTATAGATTTTTTGTGTTTCCTAAATTTTCTACAATATTATTAAAGTTACTTGACACAGCCAATAACTACAACTGATACCTTTATTCCTTCTAAAAAATGTTTCTGTGACAGAATACATCTTTGCATGACCAAAATGAATCATAATACTTTTCTACATTAAGTAAAATCCTAAAAATAGATTATATGCAGTTCTCCATAATTCTAGGCCTCCAAGTGCATACAATGATGAAGCAAAACAATATATGTATGAATGATTCCCATCATTGATGTTTCTATCTCCTTTTCCCTTCCTCTCTGAAATCAATAAAAATATTTTTTAAAAAGATAATTTATAGCGATCCTTCAGAAAATGACTACATTCCAAATGTCCTAGATGTTGCATATAAACAAGACAGTTGGAGCTGTTGTAGTGTTAACTACCTAAGAAAAACAGTTTTAATTTATTACCATACTTCTAGATATCATAAACTATAAACATAAAAAAAAAGAGCCTCTATAGACTTTCCACCAAGTAAAATCTAATCCTGAAGGGGCATCTGTTTGCAGCAAGTTTTGAAATATTCTCCATGAAAAGTTCCATCAGATGAGGAACCCATAGAGCTCTGAGGCCGAGCTTTCTACTCCTTAGCCATGAGATAATTCTCAAAAACATGGTAGAGTCTTTTTTTGTGTGTGAGTGTTATTTCATCTACTTAATGGCACCTCCAAAAAAAACACCTCTCTGGTTTCCTGAATTATCCACATGAAGTAACACATTCAGAGCCCAGACAGCGGTAACCCAGTGTTGACCGCTTCTTCCTGTCACAGCAGAACTAAAGATGTTAGAATCAACATTTGCTCAATTTAAAAAGAATAAGCTCACTAGTTAATAACAGTTTATTTTTTTCGCCACTGTGTATTTTAATACAGTGGCCTGTCTTTAAAATAAATTAAATGTAAATATTGAGTAGCATACGTATGAAAATTTGAATGTTTAAAAGTTTATCAAAAGCTTCTAATGTGAAAATTCATGTTTCAGTGTTATGAAATCAATGTTTCTCTCTCACATGCATCTCTCTCTGTCTCCCCTCCTCTCTCTAAAAATCAATAAAAATATCCTTGGATAACGATTTAAAAAAAAAGAAATATTGTCTTTTGAAGAAATAGTATTTTTAAGACTCTTAGAAAATCTTAGAAAAATCAAGTCCAGTACACTTAAAACATATTAAATATGTAATATTTTGATTAGTATTTAATATTTTATTTTTTGCTCCTCTCGGATATTTCTAACCTATCATTTGCTTTTATTTATTGATTCATTTTATAGAGAGAGGAAGAGAGAGAGAGAGGGAGAGAAAGAGGGAGAGAGAGGGAGGGAGAGAGAGAGAGAGAGAAACATTGATTTGTTCGACTTATTTATTCACTCATTGGTAGATTCTTGTATGTGCCCTAGCTGGGGATCAAACCCACAGCCTTGGTTCTACCCAACTGAACTACACTGTCAGGGCTATCATTTGTTTGCTTGAATCCAAAAAGAATACTTATTTAAATTGTCTATGGCTTTAGAGAAGAACTTTCTCTGAATTTATAGGAATAGAACCAAACGATCATCACATTTACAAAGATTTTTAAAAACTATACCCATATGATTTGGAACCATTCTCCCCCACTCTCCCTTTCTCTCTTCTGTGACTGCTGAGACAATTGAGAGGAAAAGAAGAGTGTGGAATAGCAAGTCTTCCTAGATACATGTCAGTAAAACTCACGAAACACTATTACAAAACAAACCACATTCATGAAGAGTTAGTGCAGAAGAAGCAAGAGTCCCAAGCAATGCCCAGAACTCTAAGATAGGCTCTACAAAGCAGCCCTGTGAAAAGGCTGTCACACTGTCCCCAATCAGATAGATCCCTGAAACTTCTACCAGATCACACACACAGGTTCTCCGGATCCAGAGAGCCTAAACTGGACTAGACTAGCCCTCTGTAACCTTCATCTTGGAGAATAACAAAATATTTCTAGCTCCTGTAACTCAGACACAATCTCCCAGGCACTTTGCAATACTGGATTACGTCTGTTCATGATGTATTCCAGCTATGAGTTCAGCATCTGTTTCCAGGTGACACCAGGTCCCTGAGCCAATTATCCTATTCACTTTTCTTCTCTCTAGGGACAGGTTTATGTTTAATCCTTTATCTCTATTAGATTAGATGTCTATTGTCCCTGGGGAACCTTTGCCCTATTAGACACATTCCTGAAGCCTAGGCATAAAAGTTGTAATGTAAAGTCAAATTAATGTCTTTTATCTCCCTCCCTTAAAGAACTACGGCCCATTCCTAGTAAAAATAATCAAAATGTATAATTTAGTATTAGAAAAAGAGAAAGTTTTTGTGACATCAACACTATGACTTGTCTCTACCTTAATCTAAGAAAGCCTATTAATTTGGAATAAGAATTTGCAGCCCAATGTTGTCACAAATTACCCTTCTGTGTAACTGTATTGCTTATTTTAATGTTTACTTAAAAATTCTTTAGTTTTTAAAATGTCTCTGTTACCCAATTTCAGATAAAATACCATTGTAAAATGAAACTTATCTTTCATTATAAAAACAGTAAGTACATTATAGTTGATGCAAAAAATAGATTAAGACCATATGCATAATCACATAGCCCATATATACCCAGAATATAATATAAAAAGATTATAGAAAACCAGAAGAGCAAAAGGAGAAATAATAACCATCATTTTACCATCTTTAAACAACTACTTTTTACCATTTTGGTATTATTTTCTTCCCGGTTTTCTCCTCTATGCATGCAATCCCACTCTCTCCACTCACTGTAAGGAAGTCTTTGACTAAGAATTAGTCATGCTACATCAATACCTTTTCCTCTTAAAAATAAAATTAGATGAAAAGAATAAAATAAGCATTTTTATTATTGTTTCAATAAGACACTAGATAGTCTCCCCTGACTCACGTAAGAGCAATATGAAGATGTACTGGCTAATAAATCAGACACATTTGGAAGTGAATGAACAGCTTCTGCAATACAGTTAGTTACACAGAAGGGTAATTTGTGACAACATGCATATGGGCATTCATCTATTCAACACACATTGAATAGGCAAACAAGAAAAGAGAAAACAAAAGTGTGCAACTATAAGCCAAATTCTGTGATAGGAACTGACTTCAAAGCTGAAGAGAAAATCTAAATCTAAGAGCAAAGTACCAGCAAACCATAAAAAAAGGCACAATGGAATTTGATGGGTGGGAATCATAATCTGCATTTTGAATAGATGCTGAATCCATAGGTAACATATTATGGAGCCAGAATTTGATGGCCTTTCAAACCTATCAAGAGAATTTGGACACCTGTAGACAATGGGAAACCAGGGAAGGTTTTTTATCGCCGGTGACAAGATTGAATCAGCGACTAAGATAATGCTGAAAGCCCAGGAAGAGATGGATGTGGAAAGTCAGTGAGGAGGCACAAAGCAGTGGTGGGGCCTGAAGGAGGGCAATGGGAATGAATGCGTAGAAATGGAACTGAAAGCCCTTCACACAGGACTTGGTTGTGAATTAGAGGTGTGAATGGAAAAGGGGCAGTGAACTAAACCTGACAAGCTTACGGGAGGCCTACATGGCGAGCTTCACACACTCAGAAACCAAAAGTAAACACAGGATGGTCTGAACATAAAAATTCTTAACTGAAAAGTGAGTCATACTGGGCAGTCACATCCTATACCAACAGCTTCCTTGACAAAGGTCAATCCTTACTCCTTACCTTAAGTGAACCTGTCTATTGTCTTTTTGCATGTACAATACTACACCCTTGGAATGTCAGAGTTATTCCCTCAGCGTACAACCTACCACCAGAGTACAATACCACAGACCCCCTCATTGTTATTTTGTCTCCCAAATACTGTCTCTATGTATTGTAAGTGTTCGTTGTTAACTATCCTGTACCCACCAATGTAAAATAAGCAATGTCTCTGTTTTACTCTTTATTCAATCTCAGAGATCTCCTGCTTTGCTTTCTCCTACCTCCCTAATCTACCACCAATGGATTTCATGCAACCTTCTTATGTCTCCTTTTTTCATTCTAATGTATAAAATAAACTGTAAAACTGCCAGTCTCTGTATCATTTTCTCAATCTGTTGAGATTTTGCTTCCCAGCAGTTGTCATCATTTTGGCTCAAGTAAACTCATAAAAATCCTCTATAGATTTGGACATTTCTAACGTCATTGACAGAGGTGAGAAGGGAGAGGTGCGTGCTAGGCAGATTTCCTGGTCCCATGGACCTGCTAAATCTGAATCTGAGATAAAGCCTGTCCATGTGTATTCATGGGAGAAATAAATTGTCCAGGTGAGTCTGGCCCAAATACCTGGTTAAGGATCCAGGACATAAAACCTGGTTCTCAAAAATTTTTACCCCAAAAGAACTCAGTAATTAAGAACTGGAGAACCAAGTACCAATCAAAGGGTGCAATCACAAAATATCAAGAACCACAAAATACAGCTTCAAAAAAGTATTTCTGCAAATATGAATGTAGGAAGAGTCATTGAAAACCAACTACAACTTAAGACAACCCTGGTTACAAAAATGTCCAGAATGTCATACACAGTGAGGGCTTTGTAATGTTCCAGAGCACCATGTGACAGACTTTGTAGCAGAATACTAAATTAAAACTCCTCCTCCCCACTGCTACACAGACTGTCTCATTTTAATGTATGTGTGCCACATTTTAGTAAGCTTTAATAAATTTCAATAGTTTCCTAGTAGGTAATATTTGTTCAAACCAAAAGTGTGGGAGTCCTAACTTTTTATTTTTCAAAAGCATCCATGTGGATTACTAGCAGACTGCATGTAAGTGATGTTTGAGAAATGGCTTAGAAAAGAAAGCCTAGAGAGGATGTACTATCCATGCTCAAATGCATACTAGACAGTCATGCAGAAGTGGAAATAACATACAGCTAGAGTCAGAACTAGAAGTAACAGAGCACTATTGGAGCCCTGAGTGGGTGGCTTAGTTGAGGCACCAAAAAGTTTCGGGTTCGATTCCGGTCAGGGCACATACCTAGATTGTAGGTTCATCCCCAAGATGGGGAATGTACAGGAGGCATGATCAATGTTTCTCTCTCTTTCTCTCTCTCTCTCAAAAGCAGTAAATATATCCTCAGATGAGGATTATAAAAATAAAGAACTAATGGAAGGATACAACTTTCAGGTCAATTATGGAGAAAAGCCTTCAAACAATCAGAGCTACCCCAAGCGGACTGGACTAAAAGGAACTTGTTAAGGTTAAAGTCCTCAGTTTCTGACAATGGATGACCAAGTCAACAATAAGGAATTGCTTTACCCAAGTAGGAAGCTAGTCCTAATGACAACGCTCTATGCTATCATCTATGACCTTCTCTGCCGTCAAGAAAACAAAGTTGAAAACGATTGATGGCCTACCCGATTGATGGTCTATCCATTTCTCTCCTTCTAGCCCCAAAACAAAGTAAAAATGCTAATCTTCATTTCCCCCCCTCCTGATTAGACCCTCTGAATGCCGGGATGTTCTGAATTCAGAGCAACCCGAAGTAATATCAGCTAGTGCCTCTGATTCTTTCAAATCTATCAACATGGAATGCGGAACGTTTTTGGAGCTACCAATTAAATAAAACCATGGATAAAAATGCTATGTGATTTACTTCAGATTCACACTGTATTATTCAAATAAAGTAGATAAACCTGTCTTAGCATCACGTCATGAAATATTTCTAGCCAATCCTCATCTTATTTATTCTATTGCTATCAAAAATTAATGTATGTCAACTTATGGTGACAAATTTTAAATGTGTGAGGCAGTATATCGTTTTTCAACCTTCTTTTTAGGAGGATGTAAGCAAAAAGTTTGAAGAACACTCCTTAGAACCACATCTTCAAACCTAGAAAACTACAGAGACCATCAGTTTTTCCCAATTAAGCCTCACAATGTTCCTTGACCTATTCACAATATTCTTTTTCTTTTATAGTCAGTACCAAGTGTTGCTCTCCCTCGGTGGGACCATTTTTCACAGGGCATAACATTTCTGTCTTAGCAGAGTTCCCACTTACCAGACAAGAGAAAGCACAACATAACAAGCGCATGCTTCTCAAATGTGACCTCAGCAAAAATTTAAAAATTGCTTTTTGTCATTCTCAAAGTCAAAATTGCTATTGTTAGTATCACAACAACAAAAAATAGTCCTGGAATACTAGGTCTAAAAAGGGAATAACCCACAGTTGATAGGGGCCCAGCAAGTGGAAGAATCCACTTATGATTTAAGTACTACTGCTAGAAGGCTAGTTATAAAACTCCTCCAATCACACCCCGTCCTGTCACAAAGAGGGATGCCAGCTGCCAGCTGCGATACCAACCCAGGCTGGGGTGGGGAACTATTGGTTTGTAACCTCAGGAGTTCCCCAGGTAACATCCAAAAGTGGCCCCGGTACACAGAGGACAAGGTGAAAGAAACCAAAGAGACAGGCAGCCACTCCATACTGGTAGGTGGAAGGCTTAGTAATCACGGGGTCTCACTGGCGAGGCTTGTCTTGAGTGCTGCAAAATGAGTAGATCTCCGCACCCGCCCGCCAGAATCTTAAAGGTGATACAGTGGCCTCAATGTGGTTCGGTCACATACACAGTCGGGCCGGATCCGGCCCGCGGGCCATAGTTTGCCCACGGCTGGTCTAGATGGTCTCAACAACACAGTGCTCGCTCAAGGCTGCACCCTTGAAGTGGCTGCCAGTATGGGAACAGCAGGTGGAACTTACATTCCATGGACAGGGGAGGGGGTGAGGATTGCCCAGGTCCAGCTTGGGGTTTGGGTCAACCAGCAGCCACATCCTCTGATGGCCTCCTCTGTCAAGAGCTAAAGGGGGACAAATACGCACGTGGAAGAAGCTCCCCCACCCCTTGTGAAATGCTGATGCACTTCCCTGTCTCAAAGATGAGAGAACTGGGACCCTTAAAGAGAGGACTCCACCTGCCAGGGTCCTGTCCCACAGGCCTCCCACAAGGCAAGCACTAAAGAGAAAACTGATGGCTGATGATCTTTATTTTACTTCACCTTCTTGCTAAGGAACCAAACAGCTTTGCCTCTTTCATTGAAGTAAACAAGAAAAAAAAATCTTTGAATAACAACCAAAGACTTGCTCTTTACTCCAAAATTTTCAGCCACTACCATTTTCATTTTTACTTATTTATACACAGTGATTTACCTTTCATGTGGATAATATATAGAGACATGATCGTACTTTTGCTGAATGAGTTATTAAATGAGATAATGTCAGGTGTTTTGTAGGAAATAGTAACCAGTGTCTAGTACCAGGACTGGCTCTTCTTTATACTGTTACTTGTGATTAAAGATGAAACAGAGCTTCTGAAAATGTTTCCAAACGTTCTCCACACTGCTGGCCCCCACACTTTTTATAAGCCATATTTATATTAACCATGTTTTCGTTTGCCAGGATCTTTGAAAGTAGATTATAAGTTTCTAGAAAGTGGAGTTGATGTCATACATGTTCCTTTTTTCCCCCTCAGTGCCTACGGCTTGGCAGTGATTCCTAGGTAATGGGGCTCTTCTGTCGTATTTGGAGGATTCATTGCAAGGCCACTGGGGTGTATACCTTGGGAATTTAATTTTCTCATTTCCTTCTGGATTCCACAGTCTACGGTGCAAACAACAATAGAGGTATAATAAAAATGTTTATGCTGGGCATTCTTGGGCTAATGCATAATAAATTGTTGAATCCTCACAAACTGCTAAGGTAGATTCTATCATCATCATCATCATCATCATCATCACCAACCCCCATTATTATCATCAAGTCCCAATTTAGAGATGAGGGGACTGAAGCAGACAGGCAGTAATTAGCCTACTAGTGAGGCAGTCACTCAGTTCCCATGTGGTAGAACCAGGGCTTGAGCACAGCCACACTGGTTCCAGAGTCCATGGGTTAACCATTATCCTGCAATACCACAGTCAATACTCACGGCAACACTTGTGAAAAAAGAAAAGTCAATGCAAGAGTCCAAAAATCAGCAGAAAGTCAAAGAGACTAAAACCTTCCTCCTTTGCTTAAGCCTAACACATACAGAAAACTGCACAAATCAACTGAACATCTTGATGAAATATTATAAAGTGAACAGACCCATGAAACCACCACCCAGATCAAAGAAACCGAACCTTACCAGCCTTCTATAAGCTTATCTGGTATCCTCTCATCACTACTCTCTCCCCCTTCCCCAAGAGTAACCATTACCCTAACTTCTAACATCATTTATAAATGTTGAACTTCATAAGAATGGAACCATGCAGTACAGGGGTGGGCAAAAGTAGGTTTACCATTGTCAGTACATGAAAGAGAGTTTATTCTTGTATTATTATTTATTATCGTATTATAAATTTTTCCATATGAACAACTAACTATAAACCTACTTTTGCCCACACCCGTATATATTCTTTTGGGTCTGGTTTCTTTTGTTCATTTGCATTTTTTGATGTAGGGTTATATACATCTTGCCTGACTGCAGTAGTATATGCTTCACTTGTTACTTTGGATAAACTGTAATGATAGTCACAGATTGTCAGCAAGTTCACAAATACACTAGAGCCGTGGTCGGCAAACTGCGGCTCGCGAGCCGCATGCGGCTCTTTGGCCCCTTGAGTGTGGCTCTTCCTAAGCCTGAGGAGTACCCTAATTAAGTTAATAACAATGTACCTACCTATATCGTTTAAGTTTAAAAAGTTTGGCTCTCAAAAGAAATTTCAATCGTTGTACTGTTGATATTTGGCTCTGTTGACTAATGAGTTTGCCGACCACTGCACTAGAGAGAGTGAAGACTCTCATATGCATTGAAGAGGAGAAAAAGCCTTCAGGAATGTATTGGCATTTCACTGCGTCCACTCTTTCTTTTGATTACCATAAGACAGGGTAGTACCTTCTCAGAAGTCCAGGTTCTGCCATTTTAAAAATCTGTGTGCCTATGGGTAAGCTGCCTCACCATCCAAATGCTGCTGGGAAGAATAAGTGGGATGTAAAGGCACTTTGTGGACGGCAAAATCACTACACCTACTTCAGGTGTGTTTAATGTTGAGGTTCATCTTGGCAGCCTCGGGTGATGATGATTCTTTGATCCCTCAGGATGATCTATGGGAGCTCACAGACTTGGACAGAAGCTTCCTCCGGTCAAGGAGGACCATTTATTTTTGTGGAGGGGGGAGAGGCAGAAAGACAGGCAATGCTGGGCACTGAGATTTGGAAGAGTTCTTGGTTCGTGTAGGACCCATCTGGGGTAGCTTCCTGCAGAAGCTGGAATATCCAGAGTTAGGAAATTAGGTTTCCAGAGTTATTCCTCTTTCTTCCAGTTGTCATGGAGACCAACCCCAGTCCTTTCATTCCTTCTGGTACCGGGAACATTTCTCCAATGCAGGCAGAATGGAGGGGGCTTAGCCCAAATGCGCCAGTGGAGGTGCTGGGGGAGGGGGTGGAAGTGAAAAATAACTCCATGGAGGAACTAGGCCTAGGGACAAAGGCTAAAGTGGGCTGCAGTTCCAGCCCTTCTGTTTGCCAGCAGAGGCCGCGGGCACCGCTGGGCTGGAGGAGGGCGCTGGGAGAGGAGACGGAGCAGGAAGGCGGGGAAGGAGGTGCCTTGGGAGACCTTCCAGGGCCCCAGGGTACTGAGCAGAGGCGCCCTCTTCTCTTCTCCTTCCCTTTCTCCTGGGACTGTTCACCTCCACAAACACAGAGAGATAAGCACAGGTATTTCTCTTCATTTAGATGGTGATGGAAATAGAATATTTCATGTACTAAACTCGTTGTTAGATCTGCTCCCAACTACGGAAGTTAGCATACTAGAGGCCACAGAAATGATTCTGGAGAAGAAATTATTTGCAACTACTAATCCTACTGGACAAAAGGCTAATATCCTTGTAATATCCCGAGTGTAGGCAAATAGCTCATTAGCAAAGGTCAGGTACAGAGAATGCACAAGGACAAATGGAGAACAAAGGCAAGTAAATCTTTTGAGTCTTACTAGAAACAAATATCAATTAAAGCAATGGGATATCACTCTTCACATTAACTTATCAGTTTTTTAATAATATAATCATCTTCAATACTAAGAAGGGCGTGAAAACTCCTTCCCTGGTGGAGAGTCAATTGGTTCCACTTTTCCAGACATCAGTCCGGCTGTAGAGATCATACACCTTGCAGAGAGTCATTCCCCTGGGTGCTAGTTTGTATTTATCCAAAGAAGTTTGTCAGGTAAGTGAAAAGATTAATATACAAAGATGACCAGAGTCCTACTTCTAATAGGAAAAACTAGAAACTTTACACGTTTAACATTAAGGGATTGGTTACCTAAATTAAGCTCAAACAATCAAATATGAAGCAGCCACTAAAAATTATACTTATGGAGAGGTCTTAAGTGACATGAAACACATTTATAATGTAAAGGGGAGAAAAGAGCAACAAAAAAAAGTTGTAAGGAGAGAGCATGTAAATCAAGCACATCAAACTTAAAGGCTAACACGGGCCAAATAAACGAGGCATGCAGCCCGCGGGCTGAGAGTTTGACATGCTTGATGTAAATGAAGTGCCCAGTGCCCAGTGCAATCAGTCCCTGGCACAGCACAGGGCACTCGCTCCCTGGGGGATATGTACTAAGTAAGCTGAAGTGTATGGAAACGTGGGAACAAGGCTGAGGGGAAAGTGGCAAAAAAACTGTGGTTGCCTCTGGATAAGACCTCAAGACATTTTCTTCCCTTAATCTTCATATTTTTTTAATGTTTTCATTTCTTCTTATTATAATAAACATTTCTTTCTTTAGAATGAGGAAAAAAATTAAAACTAAGAAACAATAAAAAAAAAAGTGCTCTTTAATTCTTCACATTGTAGGAGCTGACAGCTAAGAATAGGGACATCCCCAAACCACACTTTTTTTTTCAACTGGGGGCGGCTATTTAACAGTAGTTACTAAAGCTGCCTGGAGGAAAGCCTGGCTGTAGGCAGCACCAGATGGCAGCAAGCTCCCAGAGACTAAAACCACGCCGAGTGTATGAAGCCAATAGGAAAAACAGATGGAAGTATACGTTTTAAGAAATGTTCCAAATCCATGTCATGGTTTCTTTGAAATAAAACTGAAACTTTTTTTTATGATAGAAGCATCATTAAAGTGGCATGGCTTTCTCCAATTTATAAAAGTATTGATAGATACTAAACAAATGATATTCAGAAAATATTTCTTAATGACTGACGTATTTATCTATACAGGTTATTATCCCTTATAACATTAATAGGTGCTTTTTGTAGCCATTCCGGCCATAAGTGTTCAGGATCCGCTTAGTGAAAAATCAGAAGACATCAGACACTTATGAAATTCTTGCAAGTATAAAACAGGTCAAGTACTTTACAAGTTTACAGTGCAATGCGTTACTGATTCAATATTTATTCCTATTCAAATAAAGAATTGATCAGGGCATGAGTAACCAAAAACTTAAGTCAGTCCTGAAGCCCATTTCTCCTCTTGTTATCCTTACATGCAAATTCCAACTTATTTAACAACACTGTGCCTCATTTCTTCTTGTGTAAAATTGAAAAAATAATACATTGAAGGGTGGTTGGAAGGATTTAACAAGTTGACATATGTAAAACATTTTAAAAGAACACCTGCAGTCAATAAACAGCTATGTAAGTATCAACTATTAGTATCATTACTCCAGAATGAAGAAAATCTACTATCCTAAGATCTTTGTCTATATCAAAAAATCATAAAATTGAGAAACTACAGATTCTGACATTTAAAGTACCTTTTATTGAGCTTCCTACTCTCTCATTGTAATAACTAGAGGCCTGGTGCACAAATACATGCACATTGAAAGAAAATTAATTAGAAGAAATTATTTTAGAGGCCAGAGAGGGACTGCAGGAGGGTGGCTGCTTCAGGGCATGTCCAGTCTCGCCCAGTCCCCATCAGGCCAATCGAGGTGGCTGGCCAGGGAGGGACTGTGGGAAGGCTCCAGGGCATGTCTGGCCCACCCTGCCCAGTCCCGATCAATCAGACCCCAGCAGCAAGCTAACCTACTGGTCAGAGCATCTGTCCCCTGGTGGTCAGTACACGTCATAGCGACTGGTTGAGCGGTCAGATCGGTCAGACACTTAGTATATTAGGCTTTTATATATATAGATAACCACTGATAATGATTAAGAGTCCAGCTTTTAAATGCTTAAGGAATCCAATGGACATTAATAAAGGTCTCACGCATTTAAAAAAAGTTTCAGGAGTAAACCTTTGTTTTTGTTTTTTCCCCCCCACTGAACCTCTTAACACAAGATCATGAAATGCTCAATACTGAACTCCACTGAACTAAGTTCACTTGTAAAAGTCTATTATCCCAGTCACAGTGGGTCTAGTATTTTAAAAACTTACATTTTAACACCACCTCTATGAATGGGAGGAGCTAAGTAAGTGAGTCTAAAAGACTGAGAAACTTTTTAATAATTGGGGTAAATTCAAAGCCTAAACGATCCATTTTTTGCAGTTTTAAATGACCTATTAAAATTGTATTATTTAACAAGTTTTAAAAAACAACAACAAACTTGTCAATTAAATTAGGACATTAAAAAACATATGTTTGGCTCAGCATGACGCTCTTCTAATAGAAACAAATGGTCTTTAATGTGGCACCAGTTTTTATTTCTTTTAAACAGTCACTTTAACATATGTTTGTGTATATGTATATGTATGTGTGTACACATACATACATGTACATGCATTTCACTCATCTTTTCATAGTTTTCAAAGAATGATCATGTATACTGTCCATTAAGTGTTAACAAATGGTCAATTCAAAAACTTCAGCCTCAGAACCCAAATGATCATTTAAAAAGAAAAACTAGCTCCAAGAATGGGTATTAAAAAAAAAAAATAAGGATTGAGCTAGAACATCTGAAATGTATCTTTAAGAAATTGGAGTTATACTTATTACACTTAAAATATGTGATCATAAACTTGATTATAACATCAAGTTCCCCTCCCCAAAATACATTATACCAACGATAATTCTCCTTATCAGATTGCAATTACAAACTCTTCTACAAAAACTTTAGGAAAAAAAACCCTAAAATATGAAATCCTGAAGGAAATAGAATAAGAGTTAAAAAATCATGAGCATCTATCCAGCAAAATTGTTTCTAATCAGCATGTCTTATTTATCTCAGCAAAGATAAGTGTCAATCTTTTTAACTTGTGCATTTTTTTTGGCAAACAAATTTAAAGTTAAATTTCAGAAAGTTCACAATAGGTGACTAAATAAACAAAAGTTTTCCTAAAAGTCTTCACTCCAATACAGTATAGTAGGTAAAGAACCTTAAAACTAAAAATCATGAGTACTCAATATAAAAATGAGTCATCATAAATACAAAATCTTGAATTTAGATGCCTTACATGGACATGCATTTTGGATGATTTTTGCTCAATGAACTTAAAATTGAAAATTCATTTTTCTTTTTTTACTCTAGGACAATAATTTTTATAAAAAGAAATAATATATCTCTAAAATAAATTATTGTAAGTTAAATATAGTTAAGAATGCTGCTTTTTAAAAAATTCCGAGTACCTATGCCAACATAGCACATTTGTACTTGCCTATAGAGGCACACAATCAGTATATGGATAAAGAAATAAAATTATGTCTTAACATTTCAATAAAGCCATGTTAGATTTTCATTCTCATTTCCTGGGGTTATTTATAGAAATATTTATAGTATAGGTAACTATTCTAGGTAAACTTCTCTTGTGCTCGCCTAACAGAGATAAATAGAAAGTAATGGGAGCGGGTGACTTTGAAGCTAGAGAAGGTAAGGTAAAGGGCTAAGGCAAATTTTGTGGTATCATCTGGTTCCTATTAATATAGGGCAGCTTGGCTCACCTGTGTCCACACATTAAAAAATTAAATGGGTCACTGAGACAATTTTTGGATAACTCATCTCAGAAAACACTCGAATCGAAAATATCCAGCACACTGAAACAAAGATGAATTCTTGACTAGTGCTACACTCCATTTTATTTTGTTGGCTGAAGACTGATTATCATGGTGATCCTATGCCCTCCTAAGTACTTCTAAGTCTCCATCCCCCTCACAGCTCTTCCACTGACTAACTTGAAAGATTCTCTTTAAAGGAATAATGCAAAGTAACTTTTAACTTTGAAGTAAGTTGACTTTAAAATCCAATTTGCTACTGACACCTAATGTTAGAATTATCATCTAACATTAAAAGCAACAAGCAGTCTTCTCTAGATCACATAATTTAACTCCCAATTTAACAAAGGAAAGGCCCTGATGTAAAAATGTTAACATCATATACTATTTGTAACTAATACAAATAAGAGATGAATAATATAATCTAAAAATAACTTGCATTATCCCTGGGAATCCTAAAAAAATAAAAAAGTAAAAAATCAAAGACTCCATAAGTATTCATCAATTCTTTAAAGATACATGAAAGTTTTCAGATAAAAATTTCCAAACAAGATTTTATTATCCTGACCGGTTTGGCTCAGTGGATAGAGCGTCGGCCTGCAGACTAAAGGGTCCTCGGTTCGATCCCGGTCAAGGGCATGTACCTTGGTTGCGAGCACATCCCCAGTAGGGGCTGTGGAGGAGGCAGCTGATTGATATTTCTCTCTCATCGATGTTTCTAACTCTCTATCCCTCTCCCTTCCTTTCTGTAAAAAAAAAAAAAAATCAATAAAATATATTTTTTTAAAAAGATTTTATTATTTTTTAGGATCAGACCATAGATCATATTTTTTTAATATTTTTTTATTGATTTCAGAGAGGAAGGGAGAGAGAGAGAGAAATATCAATGACGAGAATCATTGATCGGCTCCCTCCTGCATGCCTCCCCCTGGGGATCTAGTCCAAAAAGGACCTTGACCGGAACCGAACCTGGGACCCTTCAGTCTGCGGACCAAAGCTCTCTCCATTGAGCCAAACCCGCTAGGGCAGGCTTCTCATTCTTAATCCAGCACATATTAGGCCAATATCCTGGTGCTGCCCTGACCGATTTGACTCAGTGGATAGAGCGTCGGCCTGCGGACTCAGGGGTCCCTGGTTCGATTCCGGTCAGGGGTTGCGGGCACGTATCCGGTGGGGAGTGTGCAGGAGGCAGCTGATCAATGTTTCTCTCTCATCAATGTTTCTAACTCTCTATCCCTCTCCCTTCCTCTCTGTAAGGAATCAATGGAATATATATATATTTTTTAAAATATCCTGGTGCTTTCTAAAGTTTACTGAATTGACAGATTAAGTTCCTCACACCCCAGACTTTGAAATCTTAAATCTAATATGAACGGTGATTCTCCAAAATTAGTGGCAAGCAACATAATGAGTACAATGTGGACACATTACTTTCCTAGACAACTGGCCAAATTTGTATTTTCTTTAGTGTCACTGATTAAATGAGACTCTGGCCTTTTCTGTTTCATGACCAGTTTGCATTATTTTTCACCCATTTTTCTTACAAATGCATACAGCAGGTTGCAGGAAAAATTTAGGGATCAGTGCAAAGCATTGTCACTACAGGAAAAATAGCCTGCATTTTATAGTTTGATAGGCATTATGATGCTGTATTGAGTAAAATATTAAAACAGGTTTGTAATGCTTATATGTCCTTTAATGCTGAAATTGTATAGCATGCTACTTTCTAAACCTCACATATAAGAAAGAACGTGTAGAGATGCAATTCTTTTAAACAGTGTTTCTTTTCATTCTTTTTCCCCTTAGTAAAAACAAATTTGTGGATAAAAGTTTCCTTAGCCAGTCAGTATTTAATTCTAAAAATCCCAACACTATCTTATAGACCTTACAATACAGAACACAAAATATAAAACTCTTATAACATCACCAGAAGAGGAGGGAGGGGGGAAAAAGTCAGAAAAATATACAAAGCATTGAAAGGATGGATGTGGAGGATGCCAGAGGGAGCGGGGGAGGGTTTCAGGAGGTTCAGGGCAAGCCCTGTGGTGACGTCAGCTCACAGACTTAATGTTACAGCCGTCAGCACAGGCCTCCTGCTTTCCTATTGGTGAACACCATGTCAGCCGACATCAGAAGATAATCATCATTGGCCAGACAATTACAACTGGAGCAAGAAGCACCCACTGCTCTGAGCACAGACCTGCCAGGCTGCTGAAAGAAGGCAGAGCCCAGCTGCCCTTCTTACTGAATGAATTTTATGTAGCCTTACCAATCACTAGGTGATTTTGCTCCTTGCAAGAAGCCTTCATAAAAAAATAAGTCAGCCATTAGTGAGAAGAGCAGGTAAAGGCCAGACATCTCATAAAAGAACAAAATGCCCCTTTTCAATGTTGTAAAATCACAAGGAGTTTTCAGTGTAAAACTAGAACTCAAAAATGCTATTGAGCTAAAAGCAGGCATTTTCCTCCACCTCATGTAATAAACTCTCATTTTCCAGAGAATAGTACCCCAGGTATTTTTAACTTGGCACGCAGTTTTAAGAGGAGGTTCAGGATGACTATTCAAGGGGATGTATTCCCTTGCATTTCATTTCAATTGCTTTTCTAATTTGTTATAGGTAAAATTATTTGCTAAAAAAATTAAAAGGTCTGCACTATTTATTCTGTGTCTAGAGAACAATGAATAGAGGGTTAATCATTTGTTAAAGCAGCAATAAACTTGCCTCAGCTGGACCCTGTAATGTTCATATAACACTTTTCTAAAACAGGGGCCCCACTACATTCATATGCAATAAAGTAATGAATATGGATTATAGGATATGTTTTAATAAACTACCCTTATTTAAGGTCCACTTAAATAATACCAGGATGTACAAAACAGCACTCCTGGCAGTCCTCACAATTCTTCAAAAGACAGCATAGCTCATTTTTGAGAGATAAACTATAATTCTCTACATTGACAAGTTTTGTTTGAAACTATGCCTAGAAAATATTTTTTAGGACAACTGCAAATGATTTCTCAAAAGATATAGTAGAAGCTTCACAACACTGTTCTTTCCTCCCAAAGCTATTTCAAACCATTTGAAGTTAAGGAACCTGGAAAGTTAAGACCTATGGTTTCTTAAACGTCTCCTAGTCCCCGACAGGGTCTAAGCCTTGGTTATGGAGCTCCCTTCTCCTGTAAACAAGGGAAACAGAAAGAAATTCTTCTTTTCTTATACCCCTGGTTCAGGACTTTCTCGCTATTGGGATTATGAGAGAGAGGTTATAAAACTGGGTACACAAACTCTGGAATAAAAGAAGCAATACAATTTGGGATCAAGAAGACTTGCGAGTAAGGGGTAACAGCCAGCACCGTTTTTGTTTTGAGTGTTTTGTTTTTTTGTTTTTTTTTATTGCAATAAGCAAGCCAAGAAGAACATAAAATCAATAGAGACAAAAAGTCAGGGAGGGGGAAATCCTAGTAAGGGACAATGACATAGTATTCAAAACGCAGGGGGGGGCCAAATATGTTAAGTTTCAGATATTAACAGGAAGTGCTGGCCATACAGTGGGCACCGATCATCATTTTATAACCTACTAGACAAGCATTTTCCCCAGCATCTGCCATGTACAAAGCATTTTTTGAGATGCTCAGGATAATCTAGAGTGGAATGAGACAAGAACTATAGACCCTCCCTCAAGAGCTGATGTTCTGGTAGGAGGCAGACACACACCTGCAAATTATGTATATATATTAGTATATGCCAGGAAAGAGACTGCCAGATGAAAAGTACAGATAAGGAGCTAGGAGGAAACGTTGGTCAGAGCCCAACAGGGGAAGCTAAGTTGGCACATTTTTGCCAGTTTCAGTCAGTCCCTTGAGGGCTAGGCCCAGTCTGGCTGGCTCAGCGTGTACTTGTTGAGTGAATGGAGAAAACAGGCGGGAAATGGTACCTGGAGGAGGCACAGAAAGTGACCTCAGAGAAAAGGCAAAAAGTAAACAAGAGGCCCTCTTGGCGGCGATGGTGCAAGGGAAGGCTGGCCGGCCGACCGTGAGCCGGGCAGCCGCCTCCAGAAAGGCAGGCTCAACTCCGGTGCCGCAGGTCGCGCACACGCCGACCTTACAACACAGAGCACACAGTGGGGCTAACGGGGGTGGGGGGGGGTGGGGGGATGGGCGCGAGTAGTGGGACCAGAGCTAGAACAAACGACCGCAGAGCAGACCCCAGCCCTCGGCGGCTTCAGCGCCACCCCTTACGCGGGAAGAGGAAGTGCAGCTGGATGCAGAAGGTGCCCGGGCGAGGGGCTCGGCTTTCTCAGCGCCGCGGCCTCCAATGTCTAGACTCTTCGGGGCCAAGCCTCGCGGTGTGCAACCTCCTCCCACCGCCACCCACCCCAGGCGCTCTCGGCCTCGGCGGCCAGGAGGGGCCCCAGCCTCACTCCCCGGCCTCCCGAGCGGATCGCGCACCGCTCTCGGCTTCCGCTCTGGCCCGACGCGGGCCTCCGGACCCCAACGCCCCCCTGCACCCCGCACCCTCTCGCCCCGGCGCCTCTATCCGCCAGCGGGTCGGCCGGGCGGGAGGATGGGAGAGCGGCAGCCCAATCACCTGAGGCCAGTCGCTGCTCCCGGGGCCTGAGGAAGGGAAGTTGAACCCCCTCTCTGCTCCGACCCGCGGCAGCCCGCCCAGCGCACCCACCCGCCCTGGCCCCCAGCACGCAGCGTCTCTGGTTTCCCACCGCCGAGACGGGGGAAGGAAGGCAGGTCGGGGCGGGGCGCACGCGGCGGCTGGGTCCCTGTGCACCCCCAGCCTCTCCTACCCGATCACCCCAACCCCCGCCCTCTTCCAACACAGGGGGGCGGCGGGCCACTGCCCAGCTCCGAGTGCGCTCGGCTGGCACTCCACTGAGAGCCAGAGCCGGGGCGGAGGGGAGAGGGAATGTCTGCCACCGCAGCAACCTCCGCCTGCTGGGAGGAGAGGTGAGCACGCCCTGCCCTGTTAAATATTGCAGAGTGACACAGGATCGCCTCCCACACGGGGATTTTCAAAAGGGCTGGTGGAGGGAGCACGGTAAACAAGAAAGATGCTTTCCCTGGTTATTATAAGTTTGCCCGGGGAAGAGCACGCAAGGATTCAATCCATCTCAACTCCACTCGGCAGCCTCCCACTGGATTAGAACTGAGCGTGTCCAAAAGGCGTTTCCGTACAACAGAAACTTAATGGCGTGGCTCCCTCCCCTCGCTGGGGTTCATTCATTTTTATTTCTGTTTTCATTGTCCCCCTCACACCCCCCACCCCCAAACCCCGCCTCTTTATGAAACCGGAAAAGGATCCGCGTGGAGAAAGGGGTCCAGGAAAGGAGGAAAGCGGCTGGGGAGCGCAGAGGGGGCAGAGAGGTGGGCGAGCGGCAAGGAGAAAGGAAGGGCGCGAGGGATGGGAAGAGGGAGAGGACCGGAGAGCCGAGGGCGCCGGGTGGGAGAGGGTTAAAAGGCGCCAGGGACCGGGTTCCCCTCCGCCGCCTCGCAGACTCCGATTGCGGGAGGCCGAGCAAGAAACCCCCCACTCTAGATGAAAGCCAGAAGGCAGCACAGGTAGGGAACCCGGACTGTGGCTCCTCTGCCGCGCAAACATCTACTCTCTGTGCACACATATATGCTCCACGTTATATAATCTGTGTTCAAATGCATGTGTCGCCGAGGTTCGCACAGGGGCACCCAGACCTACGCGCTTCAGGCAGCCCTCGTGTCTCAGCGGCCGGCTCCCTGCGGCCCGCGATCCCCCGCTCCATTCGCGCCCAGGCGGGGAGCAGCCAGGAAGGCACCCCGGAGAGGCGCGCGGGGCTCCAGGACACAGAATCACGCGAAAGCATCACCTACCAGTTTTCCTGCATCCATTGGATGGCTTCGTTCTCGTTGAATTGCTTCTCGAATTCATATTCTTGTAAAGTCAACACTGACATGTTCATTGGGGCTGATCTTCGGAGTCGCTATGTGTTCTCTACACAAAATAAAATAAGCTGTGAAGCGCTAGGTTTCAAGTATTAAGCTTCCCCTACCCGCCCCCCAGGCCTGCCCCTCGCCGCTGGGTCGCGGCGGTCGGTCTCTCCCAAGCTCTCAGCTACATCCAGGGCTGAGCATTGCCTGCGCTCGGCTCCCAGCTCCGCGCTCCGGGGCTCTCCTCCTCTCGGCGTCCGCATCCACCGTAGGAGGAAATGAATGCCTTGCGGTCTTAGTGCCCGCACGTTTGTCCATCACCCTTTTTACTTGTCTACAGGGAAATCTCCTCCCCCTCGTGCGATGGGAAAAATTAACCCTTTGCGCGGGAGAGCGAGAGCGCGCGAGACCTCTCCCCTCGAGCCCCGGGAGGCTCTTTGCCCGAGCGAAGGTGACTGGGGAAGTGGGAGAAGGACGAGGAGAGGGAGAAAGTGGCCTCAAGGTCGGCCCCGGTCCCCAATACCGACCTCGTGGGCCGCCTAACCTTGCCTTTGAAGGTAGTTTCGGCGTGCGGGGCGCAGCCCGGAGGCGCGCGTGCCCACGAGCTTGGCAAGTAGGCGACAGGAAATAGTAAAACCTGCCAGCTGTCTTGTAAGAACGCCAAGGCAAATCTGAGCCGAGATTACCCGCGAAGGAAACGGGCTCCCCGCCTCCTGGCTCCCGCGAGTACCCTCCAGGTCCCCCATCCCGGAGCGATGGTGTTGACTCACTTAAACGTGGGGCCAGGCGGCCAGCAGAGCTCCCAAATCACTTGCCGGCTTGAGATGCTGAGGCTGAGGATGGTGGAAAGTGCAGAGTGAAAAGGAGTAGCCCGGAGAGGGAAATTGGTTAGGGGGAGGGTTTGGGTAGGGGGAGGGGGAGGGTTAATGAACTGAGAGAGACAAAGGTGGGGAGAGGAAGTTAGCGGGTAGGAAAACTGAACTAACTGGTCCAATGCGAAAATTTTACTTCCATCCATGAGGAATTGGCCTTTATTTATTTTCCGGGTAGGTGGAACAGAATTGCTTGAGAGAGTGCTAAATGTAATCTTGACCCTTCCTGAACCCCAGTCTCACAGCAGTGTTTTAGTCCCAGCTTCTGTAGACACCCCTCTTTCTTTTCCGAGAGGAAAAAGTGTTTTTCATTCGGTCCATCCCTCCATTCATTCCCCACAAGTTAGAAAAAAAAAGAAAGAAATATAATCCATGGATGTATTTGTAAGCTTAAAATACAACAATAAGGAACCTACGCTTTAAAAATTAGGTGGACATTAGGACCTGGAAGAAAATTCCCCTTCTCTTGTGGGTGGCTCCCCACCACCCTTGGTAATCCAAAAAACGGGGTATTTCATGCAAAGCCAAGTGTCTGGAAACCATAGAAAAGTGGGGACTAGGAGAAACAGTTCTGTCAAAGAGGAAGGTATAATTTGAAATTAAAGAAGGAGTTTTAAAAATCCACTACCAGATTATATAAATCAAAGGACTAGACTGGTTGATGATTAGCAAATTAATTTATAAGTTGACACTCAAAGATTCCATGCATGGAATTTTCAAGTGTTGTTCTAGAGACTTCTACAGTACAATTCTCAGTGAAGGTAAAACTCAGGCCAAAGGCCTGAGGCCCATTGGGCTGGAAGGTGGGTGTGGCCTGATGAGATAAGGATTTTTGCACAGTTTCTGGGCAATCAATAAATATTTGTAAAATGAATGAAAGACTGATTTAAAAACTATGAAAAAAGAAGAGGAAAAAAATCCAGCAGTTTATTATATGTTGCAAGGATAAGTCCTACTTTTGTTTTTAAAGGATTTTATTTTTAAATTATGTATTCTTACTAGTCATCACATCAATTTCAAACTAGTCTGAGAAATTCTCATTTACTTACCATGTTTCTTATTCAAATAATGTCTGATTGCCTATTTATTTCCAAAGATGGATTTGGGGCTATGCTAAAAACAAATATCTGATTTGTGCTTAACAGTGTCTAAAGAGAAATGACTTCAAAGTGGGAGATACCACTCCATTTCTTAACCTTTAAAGTGGACGCCTGCAAAAATGGCAAATGCTTGATAGTACTAAGTGCTGTTGAGAGTATACAGAACAGGCACTGTAGGTGGCAGTGAGAACTGGCGATGATCTGGAAGGCACCTCGGCAGCCTATATTCGGCAGGTCATTTTCAACCCACTTATCCTCTGACCAGTCATTCACCAGGTATTTCTGGAGCCTGTGTTCTTCTGAGCTCCTGGGACTCAGTGGGGAAGAAGGGAGACAGGGGTCCTGCTCTTTTGAAGCTCACATTCCAGAGGGGAAGACAAAATGATGTAATAGCAGGTGAAGTGCTAAGATTAAAATTAAACTGCATGATGGGAAGGGATGGGGGTGCTCCTTTAAACCCTGAAGGCCTCATTAAGAAGGTAACTTTGAGGTGAAACTACTATGACAAAGAGCCAGCCCTCTGTTGCAGTGTTACAGGACGCAGCAGCAAGTCCAAAAGCCCTGGAATTAAAATTGCAAAATTAAGAGCAAACCAGGTCTTAACTGATAGGTTGGAGAAGCAGGCAGGAGCCAGGTCCTTATGGCCTGGTAAGTCAAGGCAAAATATTTGAATTTGATTCTAAACTACAATGGGGTGAAGGAATATTAAAGGATTTTTAACTGGAGGATAGCATGATCATTCCTAGTAATTCTACTACTAGGAATTTACTCTGTGAATACACTCACAAAAACATCCAAAATATAAGATATTGTTCAGCACTATTTGTAATAACAAAACACCCTTATAATGGAATATCATAAAGCTTTTTAAAAAGAAATGTGTTGTGGACTGGATCGCCAGTAGGGGGCAGGGAGTATGCAGGAGGCAGCCAATCAAGGATTCTCATCATTGATGTCTCTCTCTCTCTCTCTCTCTCTCTCTCTCTCTCTCCCTTTCTCTCTGAAATCAATAAAAATAATTCTGCAAGCTGCAATATCAAAAAAGCTTCCAGATACATTTTAAAGGAAATTTAAAAAGAAAGGCACAGGACATTGTATATAGTGTTACATTAAGAAAAACATCTATAATTGTACACAATTTGTTTTCTAGAAAATCAGACAAGAACTTGTTGGTGATGTATATATTTGGAGAAAGGCCTAGGAGCAAACTAAGGAGAATTCTTACTTACTATTTTTACTGTTTATCTTTCTACAGTATTTGAATTTTATTGTGATGTATTTGTATGTCATTGAAAAACAAGTCAAAAGAAGTTAGTTAAGTAGTGAGATAATAGGTCACTTTCCTAGTTTTAATTTTCCATATTGAAAAACTCAGAATGTAACATAATATTAGAAATAACACATTTAAACGGCAATTTTTCTAGACTTGTTTTAAATTACAAAATGTACACCAAGTCCTAGCTATTTGCATACTTTCCCACGGAGGGGCTATGGAAGGTTAGGAAAGATGGAGGGGGACGTTGGGAGGGTGCCCAACAACACCACTAGCAATTTTTATGAGAAGATTTATTGTGTGTGTTTTTAATGCATAACCAGATAGATAGTTAATATTGCATATAAATAACCGGACCTCAAAAAGTAAGTCAATCGATATTTAGTAGTAATATTTTAAAAATTAGGCTAGAGAGTAAGAAGTCTTTGAAAGACAAAACTTACCACAAAGATGACTTGACTACTAAAACATCTGGATTTTAGTCCTAATTGTATTCCAGATTGAACTGTCTGATCTTGGGGAGAATAAATCAATCCTTTAACTTCCTTTTCCACATATAAAAAAGCAGTGCTAGGCTGAATGAACTGGATACCAGCTCAGAATTTCTCTGGCATAGAAATATGTTAAAATATTTTAATACAAGCCTGCTTTTCTAGACCTCAATTCCATAGTCTAAGTCTAGCCAAGCTAACCCATTTGAAAACCTCTGAACATCTTAGTTTAATCTCCTTTTTTCTCAGAATTCCCTCTCCTTGGAATACCCTTCTGTTCCTACCCCCCCCCCAACCCCCCCCATGTTTACCTGTCAAATTTAGTCTACTCTTTGGATACTCACAAACTGCTCTCTACTTGAGGCCTTTGCTGCTCCTGGAGATAATCTCTCTCTCTTGCCTCGTAAACTCTTGAAGCTCTTGTTAGCACAGCTCTTAAGGCCCTCAGATTTCCTCTCCCGTGTAGGAAATTGTAAATTTCCGTAAGGACCGGGACAATGATTTATTGTTTGCATTATTTTCCTAAAGCTGCTATAACAAATGACTACAAACCACCACATCACCCCAGAGTTGCATAACTTTCTTTCAACAGATCTAGAGATTTCTAAACTGGAAAACAAACCTCGAGTAGGTGAACCCATTTCCCCTTGCATCCTGATTCACTTGACATTTTATGCCCTTTGGGAAATAATGCATAATTTCTTCTTCTAGCTTCGATGATGCTACCAAGCTGGCATTAATTCTGGGCAAAAGGGACGGTCAGAAGGGACTGCCACTCTGAATAGTTGCAGTATCATTCTGGCCTCACCTATAGAGGGTGGCAATATAGGGACCACATCCACATCTGATTTTTAGAACCCCAATGAACTTCGCTAGCAACCTAATTAGAGATATTTTCAAAAAGTTGGATGCCGTATTATTTTGTAAAAGAGGAATGCTTATTTTGTGTTCTTAACATTGCAAATAAAAAACTCATCTACAAACTTGTAACTGCCCCAGAAGACAAAAAATAAATATTTAGCATCCAATCATTTTCACTTTAGACTTCTCAGAAAATTATGAATTCTTAGATAATTTTTTCCCCAAAGGCATAATTTATTTACAAACCCAAGAGGCCAAGGAGACTTTGGACATCCCCATCCCCTTCCTTAACAAAAAACGGACAGAACAGAGATGGGTCTTCACCTTCTCACAAGGTTTTTGGGACAAACAGTGAAGTTGGGGCCTGGGGGCCCCTTAAATTCCCTGGCAGGCACTGGGAGAAACAGGCTGAGTCAGCCACCCATCTTTTCAGCACCTGCTCCCCAGCCAGAGTCTCAGAGTATCTCTTCCCCTTGACCCAAAGTTTGGGGTGGGCCTGGGCCACCTCTGACCCCATCACAAATAGACCTGTCCTAAAAGAGCTCATCCTACCGACAAACATTCTCTACTGTTTTTGATAGAATTGAGGTACATATAAAAGACATCAAATATTTTATGTAACTAAGAGGAGTAAGAATAATTATGTAAAAATTGACTTAGACTCCAAAATAGATACCTATGAAGTTTAAGTGAGGAGTGAGCACAGCAGTTCAGAGGAAAAAAATTGATTTAAGAAGCTATGACAAGGGTACGTGAAAGATGCTCAAAATTCCAATTTTATCCTGGGGTTTCACAATTCTGTGAGCATGTGCCTTCCACGCTGAAGATAGTTTCTGCCTAAACCCTCTAAGTCTGAGAGCCAAGACTTTTCACTTGGTGGTGAGTAGCAGAGGGGAGTTAAGATCTTAATCCTCGGGACTCAGGCCTCAACTTGATGCGCTTCCACCTCTCCTGTGCTTTCTTTATTTTAGATATGTTCCCACACACTTCCCCTGTGTACGTTCAATACACAGTCTTTCAGTAGCACAAAAATTTATTTGGGGGTATAAATGAAAACGTACTAGTAAAGGACACTTTGATAACAAAAGCAGATTTCTCATCATTGCTAAAAAGATCATAGCGCCCCTGGAGGACAATTGGGCAACCTGCATGTGAAGGGAAACCTAGAAAATGCCGATTACATTAATAAGATATTTCTCTCTCTATATGTGTGTGTGTTTGTGTATCCGTGCACTGGCTGTTAGAAAATTTCATTTACTCCTCATTCTCTGTTTTACTAGAGGTTAGAAGATGCATCAAAAATATCAAATGAGTGAATAAACTCCCTTGAATTACTCTCCTGCTATCCTTCTGATATGTATTGGTCCAAACTATAAGAGAGGCCTCCAGAAAGGCATGGGTCTCAGTGGGCCCCTTCCCACCATGATCCAACCGTGGCAAGACAGTGAGTCGACTGTGACTCGGCCTTTGGACAGCAGGGCTTTGACGCTCATGTGAGGTTAAGAGGGCCTTTCACCACCTTGTGACTTGGGCTAAGACTTACATAGCAGTGAATATTAATTAAACTCCTAAAGACCATCTTTTCAGCCGGCGCCAGGCCAGACAACCTAAAAAGGGGCAAGTGTTTTTATTATAAGGAACCTCTGAAGAATGCTTGCATCTGGTGTCAGTCCTAAGAATAATTGTTTCTTCTTAAGTAATTGACCTATTGTAATGGAATCATGTCTTCCCTGTTAGAATGTTTGGAGGCAAATCGGGGCCTTGCTTTTGGAGCAAGTATTTAGCTTAATATAAAATACATTTATTCCCCTTTCCTTCTTATAATCTTACCTTTATTTTGTCTTATTTTACACATTTTTATGATGTTGGATTTTATGCATTCTCCTACTGTATTTTATACAGGGTGTCCCAAAAAATGAATACACACTTTGAACAATTATTGATTCTAATGGGTTAAATTAGAAAAGAAAGAAACATCAATTGAGCTATCAGAAAAAGATGTGTATACATTTTTTTGAACATTCTATATATAAAAAGGTAGGGAAAGAACAAAAAGAAGGGAGAAAGAAGGAAAGAAGGAAGGAAGGAAGGAAGGAAGGAAGGAAGGAAGGAAGGAAGGAAGGAAGGAAGGGAAGAGGGAGAGAGGGAAGAAGGGTGGAAGGAAGAGAGGGAGAGGTTGGAAGGAGGAAAACCAACCACTCTCATATGCATGCAGAACAAGACCTGGCAGAAGTCACTTCAGCTGCTTGTTAGACTCACAGGGGTCCTCAAACTTTTTAAACAGGGGGCCACTTCACTGTCCCTCAGACCGTTGGAGGGCTGGACTATAGTTTAAAAAAAAAACTATGAACAAATTCCTATGCACACTGCACATATCTTATTTTGAAGTAAAAAAACAAAACGGGAACAAATACAATATTTGTATTTGCATGTGGCCCGGGGGCCATAGTTTGAGGACCCCTGTGTTAGAGGAAGACTATCCTGAAAGGGAAATGTGTGTCGCAGTGTAAAGAGCACTAGACTGCTGCCAGAAGGCCTGGAGTCTTTGCTAGCCCTGCCATTCACTTACTGGGTAATGCTGGGCAAATCCCTTTACCACTCTGAGTGAAGGGTTTTTTTGTTTGTTTGCTTTTCACTTTCCTCCTCTGTGAAATAAGGATATTGGAAAATATGATCAGTAAGTTCTCCGCCAGTTCTAATGTTGTATGGTTTTTAGCAGGCAAAGGAGAGAGCTGTAAACTGACCTTGACAATCTAGTTACCTTGCGGACACTTGTGCCACATCTAGCCTGAACACCTGTGCTCCATGCACTATGAGTGGCAAGCACTCATAGGACCAGATTCCTATCAACCAATTCAACTCTGAGCCTGGAGTCTTTCTCAGGTCACGTAGACAACTCTTGCACTTGCCCAAGTATTTTGATAAAAACCTTTGGGAGATATTGGAGGGTGTTTTAAGTTGGAAAATAAAATGGCCTTGAAAAAAATACCATCAACAAAATGAAACAGCTCCCAAAGAGCCAAATTAGTAAAATATTCCCTCAATGTGGTTTTTCCAAGATTGTGCTGATTTTTACTTATTTTTTCAATTACAGTCTACATTCAGTATTATTCTGTATTAGTTTCAGATGTACAGCACAGTGGTAGATAATCATGTACTTTATAGAGTGGTTTCCCCCATTCCCCACTGCTGATATTTCAAGTACCCACCTGGCCCCATACCTAGTTATTATGATATTATTGACTCTATTCCTTATGCTGTAATTTACATCCCTGTGACTATTTTGTAACACTAATTTGTACTTCTTAATCCTTTTACCTTTTCCATCCAGCCCCCCCAACCCTCTTCCCCTCTGGCAACCATCAGTCTGTTCTCTGTATCTATGAGTCTGTTTGTTTCTCTTTTTTTGGTTTTTAAATTGATTTTAGAGAGACAGCAGATGAGAGAGAGAGAGAGAGAGAGAGAGAGAGAGAGAGAGATTGAGAGAGAGAGAGAGAAACATTGATTTGTTGTTCCATTTATTTTTGCATTTATTGGTTGCTTCTTGTATGTGCCCTGACCAGGCATCAAACCCACAACCTTGACATATCAAGACAACATTCTAACTAACTGAGCTACCTGGCCAGGGTTATGAGTGTGTTTCTATTTGTTTGTTTATTTTGTTCTTTAGATTCCACATATAATTGAAATCATATGGTATTTGTCTTTTTCTGACTTGTTTTATTTAGCACAACACCCTCTAAGTCCATTCATGCTATTGCAAAAGATAAGATTTCATTCTTTTTATGGCTGAGTAGTATTCCATTGTGTATATGTACCACAAGTGGATAAACGTCACTTGTCTGTTGACAGGCACTTGAGTTGCTTCCATATCTTGGCTATTGTAAATAATGCTGAAATGAACAAAGGGGTGCAAATTAGTGTTTTGGGTTTCTTCAGATATATTCCCAGAAATGGAATCACTGGGTCATAAGGCAATTTTATTTTTAGAGGAACCTCAACAATGTTTTTCATAATGGTTGTGCCAATCTTATTTGTTGAGTTATTGGCCATAACAATTCTGACAGGTATGAGATAATATCTCACTATGGGTTTTATTTGCAATTCTCTGGTGACTGGTGATGTTGAGCAACTTCTCATATTTCTGTTGACTATCTGTATGTCCTCTTTAGAGAAATGTCTATTCAGGTGTTGCACCTACTTTTTAATTGGGTTGTTTGTGCTTCTGGTGCTGAGTTGTCCGAGTTCTTTACAAATTTGTATATTAACCTCTTATCAGCTGTATCATTGGTGAAAATCTTCTCCCATTCAATGGGTTGTCTTTTTATTTTGTTGATGGTTTCCCTTGCTGTGCAAAAACTTTTTAGTTTGATATAGTACCATTTGTTTACTTTTTATAAACAATGGCTGCCTAGGAGGTGGAGCTTTTGACGCTAACTGACATAGAAACCGATCAATCAGAACTTAGTCTGGGTGAACTGCGAAGGCAGGACCTAAGGTGGGGGCTGAGAAGGGGTTTTAAAGGCAACAGCTGTTTGGTGTAAGGTGTATGAATGCGGTTCAATTTTTTAATAACCAGTTTGGCAGTATAGTGCACATGGCTGGCTATCAGTTCAGATATAGGGGTTATGTATTTTTGTCTGCCAAGATAATCTCCTCCTGCTGAAAAAGGCTCCCTGCTCCCCATTTACTCAATCCTATCCTATATAATCTATCTATACTAATAAATGGATAATATGCTAATTAGACTGAATCAACTGGCCATCTTCCGGACACCCAACTTCCTTCCAGACAAAGCCATGGTGGTTGGGGCCAAGGCAGAGGAAGTTAGGGGTGATTAGGCTGCCAGGGGAGAGCAGTTAGGGGTGAGATCAGGCTGGCAGGGGGTTAGGAGCAATCAGGCCAGCAGGGGAGGGCAGTTAAGGGTGACCAGTCTGGCAGGGGAGGGCAGTTGGGGGTGACCAGGCCAGCAGGGGAGGGCAGTTGAGGGTGACCAGGCCAGCAGGGGAGGGCAGTTGGGTGTGATCAGGCAAGCAGTCAGAGGTGGTTAGGAGCAATCAGGCAGGCAGGCAGAGAGGTTAGTGACAATCAGGCAGGCAGGCAGAGTTGTTAGGGGCGATCAGGCAGGCAGGTGAGCAGTTGGGAGCCAGCGGTCCCAGATTGCGAGCGGGTGCAGGCTGGGCTGAGGGAACCCCCTGCCCCCATGAACAAATTTTGTGCACTGGCCTCTAGTCTATATATATATATATAAAGCCAGCGACCAGAATGCCTTAACAACCAGAACAACCAGTCACTATGACACCCACTTTGGCCAGTGAACTGCCCAATTGGCTGGCAGCCAACCTCCCGCAGCCCCTCCCTCTGGCCTGCCCCGCCCCTGATTGCCCCCCACCCTGATAGGCCTGAGGCCCCTCCCCCAGCCAGCTCTGCCCCTGATCAACACCCCCACCCCTTTTGGGGCCGGGGCCAGCCCACTGATCACAGCCCCTCTCCATGGCTGGCCCCACTCCTGATCAGCCCCCACCATTCCAATCAGCCTGCAGCCCCTCCCCCCAGCCAGCTCTTCCCCCATCCACCCCCCCACACACACCAATCGGGAGTGGGGCTTGCCAGCCAACCTCCCATGGCCCCTCCCCAAACTGCTGACCCCCAATTGGTCCCCCAACCCATTTGGGTGTGGGGCCAGCCATCCCACCACCCATAGCCCCTCCCTAAGGCCAGATCTGCCCCCAATCGCCCCCTCACCCCAATGGGGGCAGGGCCCACCATCCAACCACCTGTGGACCACCCCCACCCCCCCCCCCCCCCCCCCCCCGCCCCAGCCAGCCCAGCTCTGATCAGGCCCAATAGGGGCTGGCTGACCAGGCAACCTCCTGTGGTCTTCTCCTCCCAACAGGTCCAGCCTGATCTGCCCCAACTGTGGCTGGACCTGCCGGACCCCACCCATGCATGAATTTGTGCACTGGGACTCTAATTTAATATAATCCAGTGCTCAAAGGTCCTTCTCCAATTCCTTTCCACCTATATACCATTTTTACATTCTGAGTGTATATACAGTGGTATACCTTCCTGCATGATTTAAAAATATGATACTTATTTTCACACCTGGTCTGTTGATAATCTTGAATTCAGCAGAATTCCAAGCAGAAATTCAATACTATAAAAACATTGCTCTAGTAGGTAATACCACTAAAGCAGAAATAGATATCTTCTTATATAGCTTACAGCAGTTCATCTGGAAAGTTTTCCTAATAGTGGTGATATAAGAAGACTAAGTAAGCCTCTTATAATTTAAGCATTCGCTATTAACAAATAACTTTAACCAAGTTTCCAGTGACCTCATCACTTTTTATGATAATTTGTTTTTTTCACTAGGGGTTAACTTTTTGTCATTAAATAGGAATGTGTAAGTCTATTTACTCTTTTGTAAAATAGGAATAATACCTCTTCTAGAGATTTGATTAAAAAACCTGTAAATGTTATATTGCTGAATATTTTTTAAAATCTGAGAATGATTATACTCTTTCTCCTATGCTTATCTCACCATTGTATGTTGGGTATGGGGGTGGGAGCACAGATCCCTTTAGTACACAGATATTTGTGAAAAGAGTTGTTAGGGGTAAAATAAGCAAGTTTAGGGAGTTTTAGGAATTAGGGGGTCCATGGGGGAGGGAGGCATAGTTGGTTGGGGACTTGGAGCTGGCCAAAGTTGCCACAGGATAAGGGGAGAGGAAGACACCCATTCACAGAAGACAGGGGAAAGCCACAGGGTGTAGAAAAACAAAAGGGGAAAAGAAGAAAACAGATTTTCACAGGGGATAGAGAACTCTGAAGGGGGAGAAACACGGGGAGGCGGGGGTGTCTCACATGGGATTTGAGCTTTGAAACTTCTGTAATGACCAATCAAAAGGGAATATCAGGATACAAAGAACTGCAGCCTTTATAAACCTTGGGGAAAAGGGACTTAGTGGACTACCCCTTTGGGACTCCCTCCCTACTTGGGAGTCTGTACTTGTTTCCAATAAATGTCCACCTTTTCATATACCACCTTTAAAAAAAATATTTTTATTGATTTCAGAGAGGAAGGGAGGAGAGAGAGTTAGAAACATCAAGGATGAGAGAGAATCATTGATTGGCTGCCTCCTGCATGCCCCCCACTGGGGATGGAGCCGCAACCCAGACATGTGCCCTTGGCAGGAACCGAACCTGGGACCCTTCAGTCCGCAGGCTGATGCTCTATCCACTGAGCCAAGCCAGCTAGGGCTATATACCACCTTTTGTCTGTGGCTTCATTCTTCTAAGCCAGCTGGACAAGAACCCAGGAAAGAAATCGCCTTTTCATCCTGCTCAGAAGAAACCACGTGTTTCAGTTTGGTTCTGCGTTTCAGTTGGATGGAGAGGAACTGGACTCCAGGAGCTGTACTTAAGACACTAAAACAAGTATGTCTTCTGCAACTGGAGCTGACTTAAATGATGAGATTCTGAACAATGAGCTGAGGTTCTACTGGGATGAGACTCATGAAAGCCTTGGGGAGGAGTGAGTGTATGTTGCATGTAGAAGAAATGTATATAATCTGTTAGAGGGAATTCTGTACTGGTTTTTAAATATGTTCACAAAGACGTAGCTACTCTTCCCTTCCCGAAGTGCAACTTAATATCCCTCTTCTTGAATACGCTCTCCATTAATGGCTCTTATTTAATGAATATGACAAAGCAGAAGTGACATCGCATAGCATCAGAGCAGAGGTCATAAAAGCATTGAAGCTTTCTTTGTGATCACTCTCTAAGAGGGAAGTTGGCTGCCAGGTAGTGTATGAAAAGGTCCACATACAGGGAACTAAGGCCCATTGTCAACAGCATGTGAGGAACTAAAGCCCCCCCTGCTGATAGCTTGTGAGTGAGTCATCTTGGGAGCAGGTGTTCCAGCCCCATGTAAGCCTTCTGATGATTCCCTGCAGCCCCTGCCAACATCTTGACTGCAATCACATGAAAGATTGAGTCAGTACCATCCAAATTAGCTTTTTCAAATTCCTGACTACAGAAGTTGCAAGATAATAAATGTGTGGGAATAATTTGTTACACAGCAATAGATAACTAATGCAGAAGTATAGGGGTGATGTAGCAGTTAAATATGGCCACAATAATGCTGTGTAATGAACAACTACAAAACCTCAGTGGCATACAATGATAAGCATTTATTATGGGCCAACTGGAGTTCAGCTAAGCTGGGCTGGGCTCAAGTAGGTGGTTCTGTTCCTCTCAGCAAGGCTTGCTCTTGCATCAGGGGTAAGTTGGGAGTCTTGTCTTTCTCACTCTCCTCCAGGACCAGCAGGCTATGCTAGGCATGTTCCTTTTTTTTTTAACATATATTTTATTGATTTTAGAGAGTGAAGGAGAGAGAGGGAGAGAGAGAAACATCAATGATGAGAGAGAATCATTGATCAGCTGCTTCCTGCACCAAGCCCGCAATCCAGGCATGTGCCCTGACAGGGAATCGGACTGTGACCTCCTGGTTCATAGGTCAATGCTTAACCACTGAGCCACACCGGCCAGGCATGAATAGTCTTTTTAAAATTTTCATTAAATTTATTAGAGTGACATTAGTTAATAAAATTATATAGGTTTCAGGTATACAATTCTATAGTACATCATCTGTACTAGTATACTGTATTGTCCTTCTATCACTATTTATCCTCTTTTTACCCTCTTTTACCTCTCCCCATCCCCCATTCCCTCTGGTGATTGCCATGCTGTTGTCTGTGTCTATGAGCTTTTTTCCTTGCTTAATCTTTTTCCACCCAGCCCCCAAACCCTTCCCCTCTGACAGCTGTCAGTCTGTTCTCTGTATCTATGAGTCTGTTTCTATAATGTTTATTGGCCTATTTTGTTCATTAGACTCCACATATAACTGAAATTATATAGTATTTGTCTTTATGTGACTGTCTTATTTCACTTAGCATAATACTCTCCAGGTCCATCCATGTTGTCACAAAAGGTAAAATTTCCTTATTTTAACAGCTGAGTAGTACCTCAGCTTTTTTATCCACTCATCTACTGATTGGCACTTGGGCTGCTTTCAAATCTTGGCTATTGTAAATAACACTGCAATGAACAAAGGACCACATATATTCTTTCAAATTAGTATTTGGGGTTTCTTCAGATATATTCCCAGAAGTGGAATCACTGGGTCATCAGGCAGTTTCATTTTTAATTTTTTGAGGAAACTCCATAAGCTTTTCACAGTGGCTGCCCCAATCTGAATTCCTACCAACAGTGCACTAGGGTTCCCTTTTCTCCACATTCTCACCAACACTTGTTGTTTGTTGATTTATTGATGATATCCATTCTAACAGGTGTGAGTTGATATCACATTGTTGTTTTAATTTGCATTCCTGTGATGATTATTGACATATTTTTATATGTCTGTTGGCCATCTGTAGATTGTCTTCTTTGGAGAAAGGTCTATTTAGGTCCTTTGCCCATGTTTTTGTTTTTTTTAATTGGATTGTTTGTTTTTTGGTGTTGGGTTATATTTTATAAATTTTGGATATTAACCCCTTATCAGATGTATCATTGACCAATATGTTCTCCCATTCAGTAGTTTGCCTTTTCATTTTGTTGATGGTTTCCTTTGCTGTGCAAATCTTTTTTTGTATGGTGTAGTCTCATTTGTTTATTTATTCTTTTGTTATCCTTGCTCAAGGCTATATGCCAGAAGAAAACATTGCTACAATAAATGTTCAAGGTTTTACTACCTATATTTTCTTCCAGGATTTTTATGGTTTTGAGTCTTACAGTTAAGTCTTTACCAACTTTGAATTTATTCTTGTGTATGTTTAAGAAGGTAGTGTAATTTTTTTTGCGTATATCTGTCCAATTTTCACAACACCATTTATTAATTAGACTATCTTTACCCCATCTTATGTTCCTGTCTCCTTTATTAAATACTAGAGGCCTGTTGCATGAAAAGATTCATGCAATAGGCTTTCCCTTCCCCTGGCTGCCGGCACCGGTTTTCCTCCGGCACCCGGGACCCAGGCCTTCGCTCCGGCCGGAGCCACCTTCAAGCCTTCACTGCCCCGCCCAGCCTCCCCGGGCCGGGTCTCACACAGCGCGCCCGGATTGCGGCCAGGCAGGCCAGCCGATTGCTGCTGCACCACCCGGCCACCCCGGGTTGGGTCTCACACAGGACACCCGCCGCCCAGGGTTGCAAATAGCAGGCCCGGATGGCGGCAGGGCAGGTGGGATGGCACTGTCCCCCCCCACCACCCTGGGTGGCAAATAGCAGGCCCAGATGGCGGCGGGTCAGGCGGGATGGCACTGTCCCACCCTGCCTGCAGTATGCAAATTAGCCACCATCTTTGTTGTCGGTTAATTTGCATATCGTGCTGATTAGCCAATGGGAGGCGTAGCGAAGGTACTGTCAATTACCATGTTTGTCTATTATTAGATAGGATTAATTGATCATAAAGGTGTAAGTTTATTTCTGAATTATCTGTGTTGTTCCATTGATCTATGTGTCCACTTTTACCCAGTACCATGCTGTTTTGAATACTATGGCCTTGTAGTATAGTTTGAGATCAGGTAGCTTGATTTGACTATTGGGGGTCTTTTCTGGTTCCATATAAATCTTTGGAATATTTGTTCTAGTTCTGTGAAAAATATCATTGGTATCTTGATAGGAACTGTGTTGAATCTACAGGTTACTTTAGGTGGTATGGACATTTTTTAAATGATGCTAATTCTTCCAATTTATGAATATAGTATAGGTTTTCACTTTGTATCTTTTTCAATTTTTTCCTCTATTTTATTCTTATAATTTTCCAAGTATAGGTCTTTATATTGAAACAGGAATTTTAGGGGAATATAGGCAGGCATAGGGAATTTTTAGAATTGGGGTCCATAGAAAAACACAGGGCTACAGATTGGGAGAAGATATATCTCCATAACACAAGGAAGCCAGGTGCAGTTACATTTCCATAAGACAAGGAAGCAGCAATAGGTACATCTCCATAACACAAGGAAGCCAGCAGCAGGGAGCAGCAACAGTGGCATTTACATAAGACAAGGGAGCTGGAAGTAGCCCAAAAGGTCTATATTTACAAAATAAAGAAAAGGAAGAAAGCTCAGAAAGAAAAGAACAATGAGGGAGGAAGGTATCACATGTCCCTTTGAGTTCAAGAGTTGCTATAGTGGCCAGTCAGAGGGGATATCCGGAGACAGGGACTTGCAGCCTTTATAAACTGTGGAAGAAGGGACAGGGTGGGACTCTTTCCCCCTCCTCATGTGGGAGTCTGCACTTGTTCTTCAATAAATCTCCACCTTTGCTATACTACCCTCTGTCTCTGGATTCATTCTTCGACGCCAGAGGACAAAGAATCCGGGTTCCAGTCCAAAAATGCTTGGTTAAAATTATTCCTAGGTATTTTATTTTATTATTTTATTTTATTTTATTTTTTATTTCTTTGTAAATATATTTTATTGATTTTTTTACAGAGAGGAAGGGAGAGGGATAGAGAGAAACATCGATGAGAGAGAAACATCGATCAGTTGCCTCCTGCACACTCCCCACTGGGGATGTGCCCGCAACCAAGGTACATGCCCTTGACTGGAATCGAACCTGGGACCCTTCAGTCCGCAGGCTGATGCTCTATCCTCTGAGCCAAACCGGCCAGGGCTCTCCTTTGGTTTTAAAGGATAGCCTTTTTGGGTAACACAGTCTTATTTTGACATCCTTCCTTTTCATCACTTTGAATATTTCATGCCAGTCCTTCTGGGATGAAATTTTTCTGTTGAAAAATCAGCTGACAGTTTTATGGGAGCTCCCTTATAAGTAACTGTCTGGCCCTGGACAACCTGTTTGGAGCTACAAAGCAATCCATGGTTTGTGGCTGCTTCTACTGGGCCTGGGTATGCATTAGAAGAATCAAACTGTGCACCAAGGTTAGTTTTTACCAGTATCAGGCCCTGGGGAAGGTCAACAAAAGTCCCAAGACACCTTGAGATCCGCCTCTACCTGTCAACTGCCTGTAGGCTTCATCACTGAATGATTCTCTGGTAGTACTTGAGTTGAATGAGGTTAGGTTCTCAGTAAGTCACCAGGCAGGGGCATGTGGAGTTCACCAGAATTATATAGGTTCAAACTCAGTGCCAGTGCTGGAACTGAGGCAACTTAGCAAATGTCCTGGGATATAACAAGCCCAGTTGTCACCTGACAGGTGACTCCAGACCTTTGTGGTAGGATGGGGTCTCAGGGTGTCATAAGGGTGAAGCCAGGAGAGTCTATCAGGCCCTAACAAACCAAGATTTGGCCATGTGAGTGGAGGGCTCTGCAGCAGTTGGGCCTTGTTTTAGAGCCACACAACTCAATCTGTCCCAGATTTTGCCAGGAGCACAAACTCAGCAGGGAGGGATTCTAGGAGTCAGAACGTTGGGACTAGTGGATCTCCCATGAGTGGGAAACACCAGTCAGATTCATGGGAGCATGGAGGTAATGGTCTCCAACCCAAAGCCACACTATTCAGTCACTGACAACTCTTGAGTCTGCCTGGTCTTCTACACCACAGCCCAGGCAGCTGACTCCTTGGCAGTGGGTAAACTCTGCAGTGTGGAGCTACAGGGAGTCCAAGGGAGGGGGCTATTGCATTCCTACTGGCTGATGCCATAAGGAGGTGAGTGTTCCACCCAACATGGTGTCTGTGGTGTAGTAGAGGGACTCAGCACAGGGTTCCTGGTGGCTGTCCCTTCAGTTCTCTCCCTAGTGCCACAAAACCCAGTTTCTTCTCACATGACTCTAGTCTTCTCTGCCCCCTCTCTGACAGAACTCAGGTGAGTAGCTGTGAATGAGATTTTGTGTGTTGGCCCTTTAAGAGGACACATATGTCTCTAGCAGACTTCTGTCCCTCCATGTCAGACAAAATCCCCACTGACTTTCACTGCCTACTGTTATGTGGGCACCTCTTCCTGGCTCTGGTGCTCTGGGCTAGAGAGCCTGGAATGGGGTTGAGACCCCAGCTCTTCAGGGGGAATTTTTGCAGCTGACATATCCTTATGCATCCAGGCCAACTTTTTCATGTCTTAGCCCTTCCTACCAGTCTCTATGTGACTTCTTCTGTAAATCCTTGGTCATAAGACTTCTGATCAGCTATTCTTCAGTTTGTTATTCAGGTCGATTGTTCTATATTTTAGTTGTAATTTCCATTTGGTCCTGGGAGGAGATGGTATAATATTTATCTTCTCTGCTGCCATCTTGGATCCCCTTGAAAAAATAGTCTTGAAGTTTCATTTACCAGATTAGAAAAAGAAAAGACACAAATCACCAAAGATAGACTAACACCTTTTGGTGGAGATTATAAAAGTGATGTTGAGGTCAAATTTATGCAGGTGAACTCTTTTGCAAATCTCAGGACCTTATGAATGTGCATGATCATGATCTATATCATTGTAAGAAAAGGGAATAAAGCCCAGGCTGGATAGTTCAGTTGGTTAGAGTGTTGTCCCAATATGTCGTTTGTGGGTTCAATTTCCAGTCAGAGTACATACAAGAATCAACCAATGAATGCATAAATAGTGGAATAATAAATCAATGTCTTTCCCTCTTTTTTTTTTCCCTCTCTCTTCCTCCCTTCCTTCCTCTCTCTTGAATCAATAAATACATTTTAAAAAGGGAATAAAAACAAATATTCATTTTGTTTCATTTGATACATGTCTCAATTTTTTTGAATGATCACTGCTGCAACCTTTTGCATCAGGGGTTCAGGATCTGAAGAAGGGGCTGATGCACAGATGAAAACACTAGACAAGAAATATGAATTTAGGAGGTATGGGGGCCAGTGGAGACCTCTCTCTTTTGGAGAGGCACACTGAAACCTGGCCTTACCCGCTTTTTATTCAATTTTATTTTATTTTTTTTATTAAATCTTTATTGTTCAGATTACATTTGTTCCTTTCCCCCCCCCTCCATAACTCCCCTCCTCCCAGTTCCCGCCCCACCCTCTGCCCTCACTCTCCACCCACTGTCCTCATCCATAGGTGCACGATTTTTGTCCAGTCTCTTCCCGCATCTCCCACTCCCCTTTCCCCCCCAAGAATAGTCAGTCCACTCCCTTTCTATGCCCCTCATTCTATTATAATCACCAGTTCATTCTGTACATCAGATTATTTATTCACTTGATTCTTAGATTCACTTGTTGATAGATGCATGTTTGTTGTTCACAATTTGTATCTTTACCTTTTTCTTCTTCCTCTTCTTAAAGGATATCTTTCAGCATTTCATATAATACTGGTTTAGTGGTGATGAACTCCTTTAGCTTTTCCTTATCTGTGAAGCTCTTTATCTGACCTTCAATTCTGAATGATAGCTTTGCTGGATAAAGTAATCTTGGTTGTAGGTTCTTGGTATTCATCACTTTGAATATTTCTTGCCATTCTTCTGTTGAGAAATCAGCTGACAGTCGTATGGGTATTCCCTTGTAGGTAATTGAGTCTCTTTCTCTTGCTGCTTTTAAGATTCTCTCTTTGTTTTTTGCTCTTGGCATTTTAATTATGATGTGTCTTGGTGTGTTCCTCTTTGGATTCCTTTTGTTTGGGGTTCTCTGTGCTTCTTGAACCTGTAAGTCCATTTCTTTCACCAGGTGGGGGAAGTTTTCTGCCATTATTTCTTCAAATAGGTTTTCAATATCTTGCTGTCTCTCATCTTCTGGCACCCCTATAACTCTGATATTAGTGCGCTTGAAGCTGTCCCAGAGGCTCCTTACACTATCTTCATATTTTCGGATTCTTTTTTTCATTTTGCTTTTCCGGTTGGGTGTTTTTTGCTTCTTCGCATTTCAAATCTTTGGCTTGATTCTTGCGCTCCTCTGGTCTGCTATTGGGTATAATATTCTTTATTTCACTCAGTGTATGCTTAATTTCTAGTTTCTTTATCATGGCATCGAGGGTCTCATTAGTTTTCGTGAGGCTCTCCTCAAGTTTATTGCAAGCCCTCAAAATTGCGTTTTTTAGCTCTATATCCTCCATTTCTGTCATGTTTTTTTTGTCTCCGCATTTTTTATGCTTTCTTGGTGCACCCCCTTGTGGTCTTTGTGCGCAGTCTTGTTCTAGTTAAGCCTTGATTGTTGTAGTTAATACTAGAGGGATTTGACCACCAGGCCGACTGGCTGTGAGAATCAGCTGTGTCTGCCCGGAAAACTTCTGTCCTCTGGGGAGGTGCTAATCTAGCCTTTGCCTGAGGCTATCCGGCAAATGGCTCTGCGCAGGGCTTGGGCAGGGCGGGCTCAACAGGGCGGGAGGAGGGAGCAGTTATGGCTGCTCTCAGTCCCGTTCCCAGAGGCTCTGCTTCTCAGAACCCCGGCAACTGCTGCAAACCTCGGAGAGAAAGCTGCCCTCACGTTCCAACTGATGCTAGACAATCCCGCTTCTCCCGTTTGAGTCTGAGTCCCTAGAGACTCGCCCAGATCTGGAGCTCAGAGTCTGAGACTCCCTCCTGATTGAAAACGACAACCACGCCCTCAGCCACCAGCCCGCTTTGCACGTGCACCTTCGCACCTTTAAATTTTCCACACTGCGCCTCCTCTGAGCCTCGGAATGCTGTTGTCTTTCCTTCTAGTTGAAGAGTCTCTCCTCAGCCAGCCTTCCTGTGGTTCTGGCTGATGTCTGTTCCGTCTTTTAGTTGTATTTTTGAAGTGGTTGTTTGCGGCAGCAGTCTCCGGTGTTTACCTATGCTGCCATCTTGAACACCATCTTTTTTTTATTCAATTTTAAATACACATCTTGCCCTCAGTAAAGCATGGCAAACAGGTAGCAGACAGACTGCCTCTAAGGTCAATAAAGATCAGTAAAGATCAATAAGGTTCAGTAAACATTTACTTTGAGGCTATTAGGTCAGGAAACTGCTTCAAGCCACCACTCTCTCAACACGGAGCAATCAGTGCTTAGCATCAACCTGCTAATGCCCAAGGTCTATCAGCCTTCTGCGTTCCTTGGTGCACTCTTATGACAGTATTGGGAAAGCAGTAACTTCCCACATCTACCCCTTTTTGTTTTCTTAATAAATCTTGAATAGTGTATGCTGTCTGTAGGGCTTGAGTCCTTTTAAGACTCTTCATTCCGCATCTGCAGACTAGAAATAATCATATAAGAACAAGAATGAGACAGACAATAGTGGTTATGCTAAGAGTCAAATGTAGGGAGATCCAATGAAAAGGACTGAGTTCTTTCATGTCCTTTTTAAATTGCTGCCAGGCATCTAAGGAACTAGTTTGTAGTAGTCTCCTTTCTGGGCCATCAGTTCTTTATGGGTTCCCTTCCCAATCACTGTTCCCTGTGACATGACAGCAATGATATTCGAGTTCTGGATGGTGGACAAATGGTGGGCAATGGCAATGCAGGTCCAACCTTCTCTGGCTTTGTCCAGGGCAACCTGCACTGTTGCACAACTGATTATTGCTAGCATGGCAAGGCTTCTTTACCATCTCCCAGGTCATCTCTGGACTGTTTCTCCTCTGTCTCATTCTCCTCCCACTTCTTATCTTCAGTGTGTTACTTGGGGTTACTGCTATCTGTGGCTGGAGTAGTCGATTGTGTGCAGCTGCAGCTACAGGATGAGGCTCCAGGTGCAAGGTCCTCATTAGACTGGTCAGTTCCTCTCTCAGATCCATGTTAAAGTTTAATGTTCCTTGGAGGAGTTTTCTGGAAATACACAAACATATCCTCTACCAAATGTTAAGGGGTTGGGACCCTTCCATAAACCAGACTTGGGATCTTTCCATTTAACCAGATCATTTTCCTTTGGCTTATTCTGACACAAGTGTAATTCCATAGGTGTCTTGCCATCAGCATTACAAGTGAAAATATTTAAAGTAATTAAGGCTTGGTGTAGTCTACTTACAGGAGATTTCACCACTATTCCCCCTTTTTGTTTTTCAAGTTGGGATTTTAGCCACTGATGTTGGTGTTCTATAATTGCCTGTCCTTGGGAATTGTATGGCATTCCTGTAATGTGCTGAATTTTCTACTTTTTACAAAATTGCTGGAAATGACAGCTTGTGCATGCAGGCCCATTATCAGTTTTAATATTTTTGGAATTCCCATGATGGCAAAAGCAGCTGGCAATGATTAATTACCTGTTTTTCCATTTCCCCTGTAGATGCAGTGGCCCTAAGACCTTTGAAAAAGTGTCTAGAGAAACATGCAATGCCCTAAGGTGTCCAAAAGGAGTATAATGTGTTATATTCATTTGTCAGATATGGTCCCTTATCATTCCTTGAGGGTTAATTCCTGTATTAGGCCCTTGATGCAGATGTAGCATGCAAGTGGGACATTCCTTAGTAGAAGAGATTTAATTTGGAAGATGACTCCAGTGGGACTATTTGCAGTAGGATTAATCTGTCCTAATAAAGGCAATTCAGGCTGTACCCATGTTACTTGGGCTGAGGAGATTGCCTGCTCAATTTTTAGTAACTTCTTCCTAGCTTCATCTGTTAATGTTCAGGGCGAGGAAAGATTAGAGTCACCCCTAAGTATATTGAATAAATTTGTCATTTCTCCCATAGAGATTTTTAGATAAGGTCTTAACCAATTAATGTCCCCTAATAATTTCTAATAGTTACTTAAGGTCTTAAGATAAACCTTTCATATTCCTACTTTTTAAGGCTGAATACATTGATTTTTTAACTACAGTTCCTAGATATTTGAAGGGCATTCCCCTCTGTATTTCCTCCCAGAGCAATTTCTAAGCCACATTTAGGGAGTTTCTTTCAAAGACTTCTACTTTCTTTTAAACAGCAATGAACTTGGTTGCCTTTCAGAAAAACAGGTAGGAGAGAGACATGCTGGCAAATACTGCAATGCATACATTTCAAGTAAAAGTAACTTTCTTTTTACTTATGGTGTCTCATTAATGGTGAGCTTTAATGCTTAAATAATAACTTAATTTACTTTGTAAATAGTAGCAGAAGAGATTTTAAAATTTTCTTCTTTTTATTAAGCTTAAAATTTACCTTTAAATAGCATTCTTTTTGGCTAGTGCTTATTTGCATACATATGCAAATTTTACTTTGGACTTTGTTAGAACCAATTTCTCATAAAATATTGGCTTCTCATATAAATATGTTTATATGAGACCTTGATTATATTGTGAGAAGCTAACTTATTAAGTAATTTAAGTATGCACCTTTATTGAAAAGTAAAATAAGCCTACTTATACATTTGACCCGTGAAGTACAGAAGCCAATCTGAAGAACAGGCTGGTTGGTGGTCTGAGGCATTGTGTATGCTCCTGTCTTAAAATTCCGCTGCTGAATATTCTGGTTTTGCTTAAGTATTCAGCAACCTTGTCCTGCCCTCCCTTGCTGTATTAACCATTTACTCTGTCCTTGGCAGGCGAGATAAGGGTAGTGGTCTAGCCCCTGCCTAAACTTCCCTGAGATTTTATGACTTTTTTACAACTCTTGAAAATAGAGATCCAATGAAAAGGACTTCTCATCACATACACAACCTCCACAAATTTCACACTTTCAAATTAGCCTTCAAAACTTCTTCCTGTGTCCTTTAAAAATGCATAACCATGCCTTAGACCTTTCATTAAGTATTTCCATTTTAATATTCTTTCTTTCTGTCATCAACTTGTATATACCTTCAGCAACTTGCACAGACCTTTTTCTTCTTTTTCTTTTAAAATGTATGTCCTGCCTTCTATTATTAAAACCATACAATATTTAAACCTTAATTGTACAATGATAATTAAAAGTAAACAGCCAGCATTTCTTAAATTGACATTTATGAACATTGTCACCTTTAAGAACTATATTTTTAGATTTTCTGTAATAAAAGGTAAAATCAGGTGAACTTAAAACTTGTTGGAATATTTAGATGTTTATCATTTAACCTAGCAATATTCTAAAGTCTTTAAGTTACCAACGACTTTGGAAAATTATGTATAGGCATATGAAGCTGGAGAAAAGGCAGGGGGAGGAGGGAGCAGGCCTTTAGCCTCTTGGATATAAACTGCTACATTTCCCCTTAGAGATAACATCTTAGGTTACTGCCGTGGCTTCTCTGCCTTTACAGGGAGAAGAGAGACTGGCCCTTTCCTCCAGAGAGTACAGTCAGTCTCCGTTTGAGTGACTGGACTTTCATTATTAATATTTTGTAATTATTACTGAAAAGCTTTATTACAAGTCCTTCATTTTAGTTACATTTATTTATTTATGTTTTAACAACTTTGAGACTTTAACGCCAATTGTTATTATCCAAGGCATTTTCTTTGGCAAATTCTGTAACAGAAATAACTTACTGACTTTCATATTATTATTATTATTATTATTATTTTAATAAATCTTTATTGTTCAGATTATTACAGTTGTTCCTCTTTTCCCCCCTTAGCTCCCCTCCACCCAGTTCCCACCCCACTCCCTGCCCTTATCCCCCCCCCACTGTCCTCGTCCATAGGTGTATGATTTTTGTCCAGTCTCTTCCCGCACCCCCCATACCCCTTTCCCCCCCCGAGAATAGTCAGTCCACTCCCTTTCTATGCCCCTGATTCTATTATATTCACCAGTTTATTCTGTTCATCAGACTTTTTATTCACTTGATTTTTAGATTCACTTGTTGATAGATATGTATTTGTTATTCATAACTTTTATCTTTACCCAGTAGGAGCTACAGAGAGATCTACAGATTCCTCCTCTTTGTTTGGGGTTTGGAGGTGCCAAGATGAGGCGCAGCTGTGAATCAATGCAGGCTTCTGACGAGCCTTAGGCCTTCTTTTGGAAGCTCTGGGGTTTTCTGACCCAGCTTCAGTTTGACAGGTATTTAGGCAGAGAAAGGCTAAAGGAGTTCATCACCACCAAACCAGTATTATATGAAATGCTGAAAGGTATCCTTTAAGAAGAGGAAGAAGAAGAAAAAGGTAAAGATACAAATTATGGACAACAAATACACATCTATCAACAAGTGAATCTAAAAATCAAGTGAATAAATAATCTGATGAACAGAATAAACTGGTGATTATAATAGAATCAGGGGCATAGAAAGGGAGTGGACTGACTATTCTCGGGGGGGGGGGGGGGAAAGCATGTGGGGGGTGCAGGAAGAGACCGGACAAAAATAGTACACCTATGGATGAGGACAGTGCGGGGGTGGGAAGGGCAGAGGGTGGGGTGGGAAGCGGGTGGAGGGGAGCTATGGGGGGGGGGGGGAGGAACAACTGTAATAATCCGAACAATAAAGATTTAATTTAAAAAAAAAGAATAAATTGTATTTTGCATACTCACAACTGTAAACCTACTTTTGCTTCACTCTGTATATGTTCAACATGTACTTGCCCATTGCACGGACACATTTTATATCCTGGACACCTTTATAGGCTACTAGTAACCATGGCTTTGACACTAATAATTACACGGGTTAGGAGCATGCCTTTGGGTGGCAGAGGGGTCTGATCTGGGTTTAGTCCCATCTCTGTTACTTACTAGTTCAGTGACTTTAGACACACAGTTTCTTTTTTTTAAAAAAGTATATATTTATTGATTTAAGAGAGGAAGGAAGGGGGAGAAAGAGATAGAAACATCAATGATGAGAGAGAATCATTGATTGGTCCTCCTGCATGCCCCCTACTGGGGATGGAGCCCGCAACCTGGGCGTGTGCCCTGACTAGGAATTGAACCATGATCTCCTGATTTATAGGTCGATGCTCAACCACTGAGCCACGTTGATTGGGCAGACACATAGTTTCTTCATTCACAAGTATGCAATTTCTTAGGGTTGTGAGAGTCAAATATAAAATGTATGTAACAGAGATATTATTTCTCTTATCCCGTAGTCCACTGTAAATGTTCATCCATTTCAATAATCTAACGTAAAATTCAAAGGTGGGATGGAAGCCCCAAGGGTCCCTGACTCATCCAAGCCAGAGATGTCCCCCATTCCATTCTATCGCTGCACTAGACTTCCTCGTGCTTCCTGCTTAGCTTGCCCCCATCTTGTCCTCTTTGGCACCTGGGTTTGCTCTCCTTCCCAGGCATCAGCTTATCTCCGTTTGGTTCAGTACAACTGAACCATCTATCTATTAACCTGATGTCTGTGGCCTTGCTCAAAACCACTGCCTACGCCATGTCCTACCACATATACATATATTGACACCCTATGATCTAATCTGATCCCAAACTCTGAGGGCCCAGCATTGAACCCCAAAATTGGGAAGGCAGGGGATGGGGTGAAGGAGCAGCATCTAGGAAGGGTTCATCCTTAGGAGCATGAACAGGGGGTTAAAAACTCCATGGGGTTTAGATACTGATATAAACAAATGGACATGGAAGCTTTGGCCATGAGGGTGTAGACAGGATAATCTTTGATCAATTTTTGAGATTAGAACTTGTTTGTACCAGGGACCCTTCTGAAAACCTCAAGTTTTACCTTCTCAGCAGGTCTTGATCTGTCTTAAAGGTAGTAATATATCTTAGTACAGTGCCTGGATAGCATACAACTTTGAATAGTTAATAGGTGTCCAGAACTTTCCTGGAAACTTGGGGGATATAAGGGAAGTATATAACACAACCTCTTGTGTGTTAAGGACCTTTGCACACAAGAAATTTGGATTTTATATGGGTGAGTGACTATAGTAGGGATTTATATATAGGGGAGTGGGATTGGTTAGCTTTATATTTTAGAAAAGTACTTGTCTGGCTACCAAATGAGGATGAAGAAATGAGAGTCAAGGGTAACAACCAAGACCCTATTACAATAGTCCAAATGAGAAACAAGGAAGCTTTGAACAAAGGGAGTAGCTTCGGTAATAAAAAGGAGGAGAGAATCCTGATGATCTTAGGCAGGTAGCTTAACTTGCCCCAATCTGGTTTCCTGTAAAGAAAGGCAAGGCAGGTTTTACAGACAAGGAAATTGAGGTTCTGAGCAAGAAGTGATTTCTCCTTGGTGTGGGAAGCTGGCTTAGAAAGCCTCAGGTTATTAAATAACTCTCAGAATCTAACTCCATCTAGATGCTCGCCACTTCACGAGAGTTACAGAGCACCGGTTTTGATTATTGTTTTTCACTAATCAAGATGTGCATGGATATCATTACTCAGTTTTTATCCCATTGATAGAACAAAAAACCCCATATTTCGATAATTTTGCTAGAGCAAATAGACATTGTCATTTTTATACCTCAAAAATATTCATTCAGTAATTTTTTAAATAAAATTTTATGTTAAAAATAATACAATTATTATTAAAAAAAACTTGGAAAACATAGGCAAGCAGAAAAAAGGAAAAGAATTTATATGCACTCCTTTAAAGTTGCCTAGTACATTTTCTTTCAGGCTTTTTGCTTTGCAATGGCTTATATCATTGTGATGAATAATTAAAAATTAGATTTCAGGAATAATCATTAATAATATTAATTTATTATTAATTGTAAGTTGCTTTTTCTTTCTTTAGTATAAAATAAATTTTCATATATAATATGTCTCTAGAAAAGTACAAAGAAGAAAAAATTACTCAGAGTCCCATCACACATTTTCCCCACATCAATGGACATCTGTATTTTAAAATGAAACTTTTATATTTTATTAGAGGCCCGGTACACGAATTCATGCACCAGTGGGTTCCCTTGGCCTGGCTTGTAGGATCAGGCTGAAACTGGCTCTCCGGCTTCCCCCGAGGGGTCCTGGATTGCGAGAGAGTGTAGGCCAAACTGAGGGATCCCACCAGTGCACAATCAGGGCGGGGGAGGGATGCAGGAGGTTGGCCAGCCGGGGAGGGACGACAGGAGGACTCCAGGGCGTGTCTGGCCCATCTTGCTCAGTCCCAATAGGCCGGACCCCAGCAGCAAGCTCATCAGTGGGCGTCATAGCAACTGGTTGACCAGTTGACTGTCTGGCCCCTGGTGGTCAGTGCACGTCATAGCGAGTGGTTGAACAGCCTTAGCATATCATTAGCATATTATACTTTGGTTGAACAGACGACTGGAATGACAGGACACTTAGCATATTAGGCTTTTATTATATAAGATGTTTTCCCTTCCTTTACCTCTTTATCCCAGTCTCCTAAAGAGAGGGTAGTAAATTTTGTTCCATGGAAGCAGAGATATTCTAGAGTCAACAAAGGTCTGTAACATGATCTAAAGATTCTTAAATTCTATACAAACACAACTTTTTCTTGTTCTGTTTCCTTTTTTATAAAACTCAGAATTTGAACTAGACATTCTTCTGTATGGTTGTTCTGGCCCTGAGAGTCTGCACCTGTCATTATTAACTGGTTATATTGCATTTCCTCCCTGGTTCCCTTTATTTTATGTTCCTTCATAGGATAAATTATCATGAACTATGGTATAAGCAAGATGGCCGAATAAGATAACCCCCTGAGTTACCTTCTCTGGCCTAAACAGCAATAATTTGGCATCAGTCCACAGACAAAAGTAGCAGCTGTTGGATACAGGTAGGAAATTGCAAAAGAACAGTACAATCCAAGACTAATGAGAGCTGTTTTGAAACAGCATGCCTGCATCTAGGCAGCTTACTTGCTGGCCTTGACCCAGAAACAACTCCACACCCCTGAGATCTCAGCTACAGCCCCATTTGACCTTGGTCCTATCATTAACACCATATACCAAGGAATCTGGGAAGTCATGCCCACCTATGTGTTGTGTAATAGGTATATAGAGCCTCATCCCACCTGTGGACCCTAAAGTGGTCTGTGAACCAACTCTAGCCCCTCTCAGGTGCAGTCCAAAAGACCTAAAGGTAAGCCTACTCAACTTGTCAGACTGTGGATTCTGAAAGGTCCCTGTAACTGGGATCCAGCCAGTCCAAGCCACAGTTCATGAACAGTCTTGCTGGTATAGGAACCTGGCAGAAGAGACTCTGTCTTCAACCTTAGAGATAGATATATTAGGCTCCAGCCCCTTCAAGCCAGAGTCCATGAGTAACATGACTGACTCATGGACCCAGTGGGAGAAACATCTGTGCCATAAGAGATCCTGAAAAGCCCTCTACTCTGCTCTGACCCCTCCAGACACAGTTAGGGAGCAATCCAGGGACCTTGCAGGAGACATGTTAAGCTGTGTCTTCAAAACCATGTCGGTAGAGCTCAGTCTTGGCTGTGGAACCCAAAACAGTCCTGGGGCATAATTGTAGCCCTGCTCAGCCTTGTCCAGTGCTAGTCCAACCTACTCAGGGGCCCACCCAGTGACCAAGACAGAGCCCTCCTAGGAACCTAGCAACATCACACCTGGCCATGCACCTGGTAATAGGCTTGCAAAGTGAACTGAGGACCCAACTGTGAATGCTGAAGTGAACCCTTGTTCTAGCACCCCACTACTGAACAAGGTACTAAATGCAGTTCTATCCACTAGGAACCAGGTAAGATCCATGCTGTCTGAGGTAACAAGCATTCCAAGTGTGGATCAGATGATGGATTCAACAATAGTCTTAAAACTGGCTTTCACACAGCACCACTGTGATTCCAGTGATAATCCTATTAACCCAGGAAACCGACAAAAGAACTTTCCTGCCAAAGTAGTCTGTAAAAACTGTAAGAGGTGTTTTCTCCTTCAACTGCACATACACCAACAGGAAGCTTCATGGATCATGAAGAATCAGGCAGGTAAAACACTACCAAAGAAAAATAATAAAAACCACAGTAACTGGCTCCAAAGAAATGAAGACCTGCAATTTGCCTAATAAAGAATTTAAAAACAACATAGTAACTCAATGAAATGCAAGAGGACACAGATAGACAATTAAACAAAATTAGGAAAGCAATGCACAAACGACATGAGAAGTTTAATAAGGAAATATAAATCATCAAAAGAAACCAACCGGAAATCCTGAAGCTGAAGACTGCAATGTGTGAACTGAAAAATTCAATAGTGAGCTTCAAGAACAGACTTGATCATGCAAAAGAAAGAATCCGCAAACTCAAAAACCAGCCATTTGAAATTAATCAGCTAGAAGAACAAAAATTAAAAAAGAGTAAAGAAAGCCTACTAAAATTATAAAGTACCATAAACCAATGAACATTTGCATCATGTTCATTGGTTTAAGCAGGAGAAGGGGACAGAAAGATTACTTAACCCCTAGAGTGCCGGGGAGCGTGATCGCCCTCTTCCTGTCTTTCACCAAAAGTGCCGGGAGCGCTATCAAAGCTTCAAAATGGCGTCCAGTTCTAAGTCTGCTTTTATTAGTGATGATGATATTGCTAAATACGTCAATGTAGTAAAGGTTTCCTTAAGTTTTTGAATATGTAACTTCATTTACTTGCGATTCATAATTTTTTTCCTAAACTGCTGTAAAATCAGCAAAAATGCCTTGGCAATTTTAGCATAGTTCCTAGGATATTGATTGGCACTCAAAGGGTTAAAGTTGTAATAAGTAAAAACTCCCCTAATCTTGGCAGAGATATGGACACCCAGGGGCAAGAAGCTGGGAGGAGCAAGATCAACCCAAAAAAGATTTCTCTGAGAACATTATAATCAAAATGTCAAAAGTCAAAGACAAAATTTTTAAATACAGTAAGAGAAAAACAATTCATCACATACATGGGAACCTTCATAACACTATCAGAGGATTTCATTGTAGAAACTTTGAAGGTTAGGGGACAGCAAATGATACATTCAGTTCTGAAAGAAAAAGACTGCCAACCAAGAATACTACCTGGCAAAACTGTCGTTCAGAAATGGAGATATAAGGACACTCCTAGACAAATAAAAGCAAAGGGAGTTTATCGTCACTAGCTCTGCCTTATAAGAAATGCTAAAGGTGTCCTACCTGGTTTGGCTCAGTGGATAGGGTGTTGGCCTGCAGATGGAAGGTTCCAGGTTCCATTCCTGTCAAGGGCACATGCCCAGGTTGAGGGTGCAATCCCCAGAGGGGGCATGCAGAAGGCAGCCAATCAATGATTCTTTCTCATCATTGATGTTTCTATCTCTCTCTCCCTCTCCCTTCCTCTCTGAAATCAATAAAAACATATATTTAAGAAAAAAGAAATGCTAAAGGGAATTATTCAAGTTGAAATGAAAGGATGCTAAGTAGCTACATGAAAACATCCTATATAATAAAAGGCTAATATGCAAATTGACCAAATGGCAGAATGACTGGTTGCTATGATGTGCACTGACCACCAGGGGGCAGATGCTTGAGTCAGGAGCTGCCCCCTGGTGGTCAGTGCACTCCCACAGGAGCAGCACCACTCAGCCAGAAGCCAGGCTCACAGCTGGCAAGCACAGTGGTGGTGGCGAGAGCCTCTCCCCCTCCATGACAGTGCTAAGGATGTCCAACTGCCAGCTTAGGCCCACTTCCCAGCAACATCTGAGGGCTCTTAGACTGCGAGAGCGTGCAGGCTGGGTTGAGGGACCGCCCCTCCTCCGAGCACTAATTTCATGCACCGGGCCTCTAGTAAAAGTATAAAACTCACTGGTAAAGGTAATTATATACTCAAATTTAGAATGCCTTTATATTCTAGGTGGTATGTAAATCACTATTATGTCTGATATAAAACTTTAAAAAACATATTAAAAATAACTATCTATACTAATAAAAGGGTAATATGCTAATTAGACCAGAAGACCTTCTGGGAGACCTTCCGGGTGTCCTTCCAGGCAAAGCCATGATGGCAGGGCTGAGGCAGAGGTGGTTAGGGGAGATCAGGCCAGGAGGGGAGTGCAGTTGGGGGTGATCAGGCCAGGGCCAGTGGGGGGGCAGTTGGGGGCCAGAAGGCCAGCAGGGGTGGGCAATTGGGGGCAAGCTGGTCAGCAGGCAGGTGAGCGGTTAGGAGCCAGCGGTCCCGGATTTCGAGAGGGATGTCCGATCCCTGTTGGCCTAAACCGGCAGTCAGACATCCCCAGAGGGGTCCCAGATTGGAGAGGGTGCAGGCCTGGCTGCGGGAAAACATGCCCCCACCCCTCACCCCCGTGCACAAATTTTGTGCACTGGGCCACTAGTAGCTACAATAATTATTAGTAGATGCACAATATGAAAATATGTACAGCCTGACATCAATAGCAAAAAATGTTGGGGAAAAAGTAAAAGTGTAGAGTTTCTGTATATGATTAAAGGTAAGTTTTTATTGGCTTAAAATACTATTATATCTATAAGGTGTAAGCCTCATGGTAACCACAATGGAAAACTTATAGAAATTACACAAAAAAATAGAAAAAAATTAAAGTTTATCATCACAAAATAATAAATTAAAAAGAAAGATAGGAAGAAAGGAACTAAGAATATTAATTAGAAAATAATGAACAAAATGGCAAAAAGTTCTTGCTTATCAATAATTACTTTAACCTTTAAATTAAATTCTCCAATCAAAAGTTCATGAATTGAAAAAAAAGTTCACAAGTTGGAATAATTAATATTGTTAACAATATTCATACTATTAAGTGCTATCTATAGATTCAATGCAATCTCTATCAAAATTCTGATGGCATTTTTCACAGAAAGAGGAAAGCAACTCTAAAATTCTTATGGAAACACAAAAGAATAGCCAAAGCAATCTTGAGAGAAAAGAACAAAGTTGGAACTATCAAACTTCCTGACTTCAAACTATACTACAAAGCTATGGTACTGGCATAAAAGCTGACACATAGCAATGGGACAGAATCAAGAGCTCAGAAGTAAAGTCATGCATACACAGTCAAATAAATTGACAAAGAGCCAAGCATACTCAATGGGGAAAGGATTGCCTTTCAATTTATAGTGTGGGAAGTCTCCTGGTTTCTGCAATTATTGCAAAGAACCAAGACACTGGAGAAGAGATTATCACAAGCTAAAGTGCTTCAGGTGCTTTCAGCCCTCTGGACCATCTCCACGCTCATCCCCATCATTGGCTGAGCCAGTTCCTGTTGATCAGCTTCTGGCTCAAGCCCTTGAACTGTAGGTTCTCCTTCATTTTCTTTCTCTTCACCTGGTAGAATGTCCTGACTTTTAGTTCATGGTTCCTCTTGTGGAGATTGTCCATCATTGGGCTGCTGGGCAACCACAGGCCAAACCTGCTGGGAGCAGATTATTCTACTTCTGGAGGTCCAGTTCCCTATGACAGGAATTATTGTTGTAAGGTTTTGTGAGGCTTAAATTACATACTATTTGCCATGTATGCAGCATAGTCCCTGGAATAAAATAGGTCTTCTATAAATAATCTTAATTCAAGTTGCAATTATTAAGCAACTATTCAATGCCAAAAACCATGTTAGGTGCTGGAAGTATATTTTGAATAATAATTAGTCTCCATTCTTAAGGGTTTTATATTCTCCAACTGGACTTCCACTTGGAGTATATAAAACCAGACAGGTAAACTGATGTGGATACATTCTGAGGTAAATGCTGCCAGATAAAGAATCAGAGGCTCCTTTGGAAGTATGGGTGAGAGCTTATGAATTGAAAATTGGGAGCTCAGGCTCCCAGAGAAAAAGATACCAAAGCTGAGGTCTGACGGGTGAATTAGGATGAGCCAAGTGAAGAAGGGTGTGGCACTTGCAGTGGATTATGGAGAGATCAGGACTATTGAAACCAAGGATGGCAGACTAAGATGAAGACTAAGAACGTAAGAGTTGAGGTTGGAGAGGAAAGCAGTAGAGCCATTAGTAAGGGCCTTGTCAATAGTTGGGGATTTAAAAGTTAATTCTAGCCCTAACCGGTTTGGCTCAGTGGATAGAGCATCGGCCTGTGGACTGAAAGGTCCCAGGTTCGATTCCGGTCAAGGGCATGTACCTGGGTTGCAGGCACATCCCCAGTGGGAGATGTGCAGGAGGCAGCTGATCGATGTTTCAAACTCTCTATCCCTCTCCATTCCTCTCTGTAAAAAATCAATAAAATATATATTAAAAAAAAATAAAATAAAAAAATAAAAGTTAATTCTAACAGGGATGGAAAGCTGTTACAGGTTTATAATTAGGGCCTGGACATCTGAAGGGCCATGTTTTAAGATAGAGTAGTCAACATCTCAAATGCTACAAATCTTCCAATAAGATGAGAATAACAAAAAAATAATTGGGTGATTTAGAAACAAGGAGATCATCAGTAACCTTGGCCAGAGCAGTTTTTCAAAGAGGGTAGAAGTAGAAGCCAGATGGCATTGGGTAGTTATAGGAATTGGAAATGTGGAAATGGTCACAGCTCTTTGGTAGAGTAGATATTTCATAGGAGTAGGGCGTTTTGTCCACTATGTTTTTTGTTGAATCCCTAGTACTTAAAGCAAAGCCTTTTATGTAGATGACTCAGCAAATATTTGCTGAATAAATGAATTAGCTATTTATAAATTTGTTTTTGAAGGGAAATATAGACCCATATCTGGATGGGGTAAAGGACTGAAGGTGGGTGGATTTTATTTGAAGTGGTTAATCCTGCTTAAATGTTGACCGGAAAGGAGTCAGGGAAGATGGAGTAGTCAGAGGAGAGAGCAAGAAAGAAGGGGAGCTCAAAGGAGTTAGATGTATAATGAGAAAAAGACACTTCTTAGATTTTAATAGAAAGACAGGAAGAAAGAGTGGGTGGCACCCATAGAGGGCCCGTGTCGTCAGTGGCAGAGGCTGAGTGAATTTTGCTTAGAGCTTTTATTTTCTCTTGAAATAGGAAGTGAGATTGTCAGTTGAGAATGAGAAGGGAGGAGAAGAGGAGTGTACAGAGTAGGTTTGAAATAGTTATTGTGAAAGTGGGATGAGAGCCTGCTGAGGACACAGAAGAATTGCCTGGCTGTGTTGAGGTACCCCATGAATTTGTAGTTCCACTCACCAGGGCTATGACTTCTTTTCTTCTCAGTCCACATTCTCTTCTTTTACCTAATTCCTTATGTAAATGACTTGTTCATTTTAACTATTAAGGAAGCATACAGAATATTTCACTTTCAGAAACTTCAGACAGGTGAGTTGTTCTTAACACAGGTGTCAGTTATGGCAAGTTTCTCTACTTATCAATGACTATTTAAATCTCCTCAAAGTGTGAACCCAAAGCTCTTATTCTCTTAGGAGGTCACCAGATTGTTCAGGAAAATTGAGATATTTTTTTCTCAACAATCTTCCCATCAGCTTACAAACTTACTGACACCCACTCATATTTAACAACTTTATTCTAATATTTCCAAATCTCTTCAATAACTCTTTTGCTTGTGTCCTGGCTCTATTCCCTGGCCTCTGAGCCCTTTGTCCTATTAATCAACTCCCCGTCTCTTTGTTGTTGTCAAGCTCTCTCTTTTTCCACTGGACATTTTTCTCTTCAGCATAAATATAAGTAAGCATTTATGTGTTTTCCATGAAAAATTTCAGGTTAGAACAAGACAAATTTAAGATGCTGTGGAAACTACATGAAGTACAATTAAGTATAGAAATAATATGTAAATGTTTACATTGTCAGCTATAATGAGAATTATTTTAGGGATGAGTGTATCACCGTTTTAAAATCTATGAATGTGGTACAAACTTTTCTCAAGACTCATTCTTTCATTGTGTTTAAGAGATGAATTTGGGGTGACATACAACAATCATCATTTCTACCCACATACTACATATTATCAAGAGGTCTACACAAGCCAGCAAACCTATGCATATCTTCAGCATGAAGAAGTGGGTTTTCAGTGATAACTGGGCGTAGAGGTGGTGGCTATAACAGCCATAGCTTACCAAGATGTATCTCTCCCAGGTAAATTTTTCCTGATCTTTTGTAGTATCCTCCTCTAAGGTTTAATAAGGTATCTATAGGGCAAGACAAGGTACTTGTTACTAAGTTTTTTTGAAAAAGTACACAGTACTGGCCTTTTTCTAGAAGAAGAAATATCTGAGCAAAGACCTCACCAAAGTCTTCTCACACATCACTAATCCACTTCTTTGAGTCCAAATGTCTTTGCTAGAGTTTAACTTCTTTAGGACAACAAAACACATCTGATAGTTTTAAAAAATGTTTTTATTTATTTTTAGAGAGTGAGGGAGAGAGAAAAACATAAATGAGAGCGAAACATCCATCATCTGCCTCCTGCACACCCCCTATTAGGGTTCGATCCTGCAACCAAGACATGTGCCCTGACTGGGAATCGAACCGTGACCTTCTGGTTCATAGATCAATACAACCATTGAGCTACACTGGATGGGCTCCCAGCTCTTGTTCATGCATTTGCATACATATATCCTCCTGTAGAAAATGTAAGGCATTATTGTGCATGTTTATTTCATACTAGAGGCCCAGTGCACGAAATTCGTGCACTGGGGGAGGGTGTCCCTTAGCCCAGCCTGCACCCTCTCCAATATGGGATCCCTCTCATAATCTGGGACTACTGGCTCCCAACCGCTCTCCTGCCTGCCTGATTGCTCCTAACCATTTCTGCCTACAAGCCTGATCACCCCCTAACCACTCCCCTGTCAGCCTGATTGACACCTAATTGCTCCCCTGCTGGCCATCTTGTGGCTGTGGGCATGGCCATCTTTGAGGGTGGGGCAGTCAATTAACATATTCCCTCCTTATTGACTGTGGGCACCACCATCTTTGAGGGTGGGGCAGTGAATTAGCATATTCCCTCCTTATTGGCTATGGGTGCTGCCATCTTTGCAATGGCGTGAGGGTCAATTAGCATATTCCCTCTTTATTAGATAGGATCCTATATAATAAAGCAATTATATGCAAATTGACCATCACACCCTCGCACAAAGATGGCTGCCCCCATGTGGTCAAAGATGGCCACCACCATGTGGTTACAAGATGGCCACCACAAGATTGTCAGCAGGTAAGGGCAGTTGTGGGCGATCAGGCCAGCACAGTGGTTGGCAAACTGCGGCTTGCGAGCCACATGCGGCTCTTTGGCACCTTGAGTGTGGCCACGAAGTTTCAATCGCACTGTACGTGCGCGCCTGCACGTGGTATTTTGAGGAAGAGCCACACTCAAGGGGCCGTAGTTTGCTGACCACTGGGCCAGCAGAAGAGAGCAGTTGGGGGTGACCAGGCCTGTAGGGGAGGGCAGTTGGAGGTGACCGGGCCAACAGGGGAGGGCAGTTGGGGGTGACTGGGCCAGCAGGGGAGCAGTTAGGCATTGATCAGGCTGACAGGGGAGTGGTTAGGAAGTGATCAGGCTGGTAGGAAGAAGCTGTTAGGGGCAATCAGGCAGTCAGGCAGGTGAGCAGTTGGCAGCCAGCAGTCCCGGATTGTGAGAGGGATGTCCCCCAAGGGGTCCCAGATTGGAGAGGGTGCAGGCTGGGCTGAGGGACACCCCTTCAGTGCATTAATTTCGTGCACTGGACCTCTAGTCCTATATAATAAAAGAGAAACATGGTAATTAGCTGTACCTCTGCTACCCTTCCCATTGGCTAATCAGGGCGATATGCAGATTAACTGCCAGCCAAGATGGCGGTCAGCAGCCAGGCAGCTAGAAGCGAACAGGAGGCTTGCTTGCTTCAGTGACGGAGGGCTCCAACGTTCCCCGTTCCCTGCCTGCCGCTGCCGGCCTCTGAGCTTGCAGTTTGGAACATTGTTACAAATATAGAAGGTAAACAAAACCCCAGAAACCTGCTTTCAGCTAGCCAGGATCTCAGAGCTGAAGTTGAAACAGTGTTTCGATTACAGAACCCAAACAAACCAGATACCTGCTTTCAGCAGCCGAGGCCTCAGAGCTAAAGCTGTTCCAGAATAAAAAAAAAAAAACGAACAAAAGGAGCGGTTGGGAGCTTCAGTCACCTGCCAGCCTGAAAAAAGCCCTCAGCCCCTCACCCAGGCTGGCCAGTCACCCCAATGTGGACCCCCACCCTGATCCAGGACACCCTTCAGGGCAAACCAGCTGGCCCCCACCATTGCACCAGTACTCTATCCTATATAGTAAAAGGGTAATATGCCTCCCAGCAGTGGGATCAGCAAAGCCTCGAGGCCTCCCGGCCCCTGGAGCAGCTTGACAGGGGGCAGCGCCCAAACCCCCTGATCGCCCTGCGGCTCTGTGTGTAACAGAGGGCGAGGCCACAACCTTCCTATCCGCCCTGCTCTGTTCGTGACAGGGGAAGGCGCCCCAACCTGCTGATCAGCCCTGCTCTGTGCCTGATAGGGGGGAGCTCCCCAACCCCCTGATCAGCCCTGCTCTGTGCGTGACAGGGTGGCGCCGCAACCTCCCCATCGACCCAGCCTTGAGTGTGACAGGGGGCGGTGCCCCAACCCCTCAATTAGCCCTACCCTGAGAGTGACTGGGGGTGGCATCGCAACCTCCCGATCCGCCCTGCTCTGTGCATGACAGGGGGCGGTGCCCCAACTCCCCAATCAGCCCTGCTCTGAGCCCGACCAGGGGCTGCACCTAGGGATTGGGCCTGCCCTCTGCCACCCGGGAGCAGGCCTAAGCCAGCAGGTCGTTTTCTCCTGAGGGGTCCCAGACTGCAAGAGGGCACAGGCCGGGCTGAGGGACCCCCCCTCCCCCCTGAGTGCACAAATTTTTGTGCACCGGGCCTCTAGTTTTATATAAAAGACTAGTGGCCCGGTGCACAAAATTTGTGCATGGGGGATGGTGTGTTCCTTAGCCTGGCCTACACCCTCTCCAATTTGGGACCCCTCGAAGGATGTCCTACTGCCAGTTTACAGGGATCGGGCCTAAACCAGCAGTCGGACATCCCTCTCTCAATCTGGGACTGCTGGCTCCTAACCACTCACCTGCCTGCCTGCCTGCCTGATTGCCTCTAACCACTCTGCCTGCTGGCCTGCTCGCCCCCAACTGCCCCTCCCCCTGTTGCTGGCCTGCTTGCCCCCAAATGCCCCCCTGCCAGCTTGATCACCCCAAACTGCCCCCCCCTGTTGGCCTGCTCACTCCAAACTGCCCCCCTGCTGTCCTGATCACCTCCAACTGACCCCCACTGATGGCCTGCTTGCCCCCAACTGGCCCCCCTGCTGGTCTGCTTACCGCCAATGGCCCCACCCCCCACCAGCCTGATCACCCACAACTGCCCTCCCCTCTTGGCCTCTAACCGCCTCTACCTCAGCCCTGCCACCATGGCTTTGTCCAGAAGAACATCTGGAAGGTCTCCTGGAAGGTCTCCCAGTCTAATTAGCATATTACTCTTTTATTAGTATAGATATATTTGTCTGTAAATATGGTTATGATTGCAGATATGAGTAGGATCAGGTAAAATTTTGTAGAATGGGCCTTTCATTACAGATGGTTTGCCATGTATGTATTTTTTCTAAAGAAGTAAAAATTACTTTAAAAAATGTTTCAGGAAGACTTTGAGAAATTTACAGTATCTGCTTTTCTTCCAAGAAAGTTGTCACTTTTATGCCAGAGTGAGAATTATTTGTATGCTTTGTATGTCAGCATTGGGCCACTGTGACTGGGGGCGCTTAGCTTGACTTGAGAGTAATTATCTTGCTCACTGGATGGGAGGGAGGGTGTGTGGCAGAGGAGATAAATACTCAGTTCTGGATTATTCATAGATTGCTGACTTTCTGGATTGATTGTGAAAACCCCTCCTTTTATTGATGTCCACCTTCTATTGACAGACATCTACCCTGGGAGAGAAATGAGATGAAACTCTCTTTATTTTCATTGTAAAAAGCACTTGAATTCCTAAGGTGTGATAAGGCCACCCAGCCATCCACAGTCAAGGTACACATTTTCATGGAGGGTGTTCCCACTCTTGAATAAATTAAAACAATTTTTTTCTTTTAATTTAAACTTTCTTCTATAACTGTTTTCTTGTTACTTAAAAGCTAGTTTTTTTTTGAAACTACTTCCAAAGCTTTTCAAGCTGTATATGTCCTTGGAATGAATTTATAAATAAGAATTGAGCCCGGCGTGTGTGACTCAGGGGTTTAGCATCAACCTATGAACCAGGAAGTCACAGTTTGATTCCAGGTCAGGCCACATACCCTGGTTGTGGGCTTGATCCCCAGTACAGGGCATGTAGGAGGCAGTCAGTCAATGATTCTCTCTCATCATTGATGTTTCTATCTCTCTCCCTCTCCCTTCCTCTCTGAATCAGTAAGAATATATTTTAAAGAGAGAGAGAGAGAGAGAGAGAGAGAGAGAGAAAGAAAGAAGAGTATATATGTTTGTAAATAAGAAAACATGTATTTGATGCTCTTAGAAAGTCTTATTTTCTTTCATTAAAACTTGTGCAGTATAGGGAATTCCATAGATTCTCTTAATTTAAAGAAAGTTAGAGGGAATGGTACTAATTCAGAGTTTCTTGGGAAAATGTGTCACTTATATATTTTTTATGTTTATTTTTTTTAATCAAAAACTGAAATATTTTCTATTCAGAAAATATATCTGGATCTAAATATCTTCTATAATTTTAACCCTAAAATATCAATTTAAATATTTTAAAAATGGTTGGGATGTTTGTTTTTTGAAATAAGTTAGGTTACTGGAGTTCTACATGTTACTGGATCACCTGGGGTAATTTTCTGATTGGAAAATTAAGAATTATAGTCAGAGGAAAGAACATGAGAATTTTTAAAGAACATATTCAATTTACTTTAGAAGCCAAACTTCTCTTACCATGTTACTTGTTTTGTATGTTTGTTAAACTATATTATCACATAAGCATTGCTGCTATTGGGACAAAGAGTGACAGTTGATTCAGGTCATTTGAATGTCCACTGTCTGTTTTAATTTGTATGTTTGTTTTTTGACTCTGTCATATGCTCAAACTTCAGTGGAAGTCATGAGAACCTATTCTTTTTGCCTGCTCCCTCCTTTACATTGGAAATATTCTTTTTTACTCAGAGGGACCTTAACTTCAATGTAACGGATTGTTTCCGTTGCCAACTGTTTTCTTCCTTGCCAAGTAAGACAGTTGTTGTGAACTCTTCAGTGATGCCTTCCCCAGGATATTTGCAGATGTGGTTGGGAAAAGTCAGTTCATCCCCGACCTTTGCATGTCAGGTGCTGGGGTGCCCGGGTGCCGCCTCGCCTGTGGCCCTGCTCTCCGATCTCGATGCGGCACTCTCTCCCTCTGATCACCATGGCGACCACTGGGCTGCAGGCCAGGCAGCACCCCTGGGCCCCGGGCGTGCCGCCTGGCCTGCGCCCCAGCTCTCTCTCCCTCCGATCGTCGTGAAATCACGGGGTTGTAGGCGAGGCAGCACCCCTGGGCCCGGGGGTGCCGCCTCGCCTGCAGCCCAGCTTTCCGATGGCCATCACCGGCTGGGGGGCAGGCTCTTGCCTGCTGCCTGGGTTTCTGATCACTGTTCTTCCGTCCTTCCTCTTTCACCTCCCATCATTGTGCCTATGTATGCAAATTAACCGCTATCTTTGTTGGCAGTTAATTTACATATCGCCCTAATTAGCCAATTGGAAACGTAGCGGAGGTATGGTTAATTACCCTTTTTGTCTTTTATTAGATAGGATTACCTTTGGTTATGGCTATCCAGCTTAACATTTCCTGGCATTTTGATATATTTACTATATTCTTTTTTACATGCCATGCCTTAATATACATATGTAAACACTTCAAAGTGTTTGACAGTATCAACAAAGTTTCTTGCAGTCAATGTCTTATGAAATATGGCCAGATGGAAACCCCAAATATAAAGAAATCCACGTATTAACATTTTTCTTAGGGCTTTACCATTTTACATGTGCAACAGCTAATTTAAGAAGTTGTGCTCCTTTATTATCAAAGTTTTAGGTTTTTCTTCTCTATGATTGTAAGAAAAATATATGAAAGATATAGGCGTGGATTATTGTATCATTTAACGGGAGAAGCAGAAACTCTAGATTATATATAATGTATACATATGTAATTATATGTGTATATGTGCTTGTATGTGCTTGTGATTTGACCTTACACAACTATGGGGACTGATTAAGCAGCCTTTGTAAGGCTGTCGGCTCTGGGTCTGATGTGGGAGTTTTGAAGCCTGTAAGGCAGGTGGCTGGGAATGGAAGATGAAAGTAAAGGGGAGGAAAGGCAAGGACAAGCTGGGACCCATGAGAATGAACTACAGCCCATGAGAACTGATTGAAATCTGTCTCTGATTCTGAGCAGAAGCCAGGGCCCCTTGACATGGTGGTGAGAAGCCAAAGAAGAGCCAGGGGAAGGTGGAAACCCTGCAGGCCTGCCAGGCGACCTCACACCCACAGTGTGAGCCAGCAGATCAGTTAGAATGCCTGCAAGTTGCAAAACAGCTGCTTCTTCGCTTCTGCCCTTCAGATCTCTTATGACAGCCCAACCAAAACCAAACAGGAGAGCAAAATCTGAAAAATGGAGTTCGGATTAACAAAGTTCACCCATAACAAAGCTACCAGTTACAACTCCAACATTGATTGATTCATTCAATCCTTCATTGTTGGAAATCCTGAACTTCGAGATTGGCATTGCAGTTGCTTGGGGCTTAGCCAGCATCAATCTGACTCTTTCTCTAAGGACAGTTTTGTAATCCAATCCTAGATATTTCCCTCACCTTGCTTTCTCCCACCATCAGGAATCTTCCTGCCCTGGCCAGGTTGCTCAGTTCGTTAGAGCATCATTGCTATATGCCAAGGTTGTGGGTTTGATCCCCTGTCAGGGCACATATAAGAATCAACCAATCTATAATAATAAAAGCATAATATGCTAATTAGACCGGACAGCCGGACATCCTTCCAGACGATCTTCCAGACAAAGCCAGGGCTATGAGGGCCTCTAGTGAATACATAAGTAAGTAGAACAACAAATCAATATGTGTGTGTTTTTTCTCTCTCTCTCTCTCCCTCCCTTTCTTTTCCTCTCTCACTCTCACTCAAATATGTGTGTGTGTGTGTATATACTAGAGGCCCAGTGCACAAAAATTTGTGCACTGGGGCGGGGGGGGTCCCTCAGCCCGGCCTGCACCCATTTGCAGTCCAGGACCCCTTGGGGGATGTCCACCTGTTGACTTAGGCCCACTCCCCGGGGGATCAGGCCTAAGCTTGCAGTCAGACATCCTTCTGGCAGCCAGGGAGCCCTCGGGGGATGTCCGACTAAAGGCTTAGGCCCCCAAGGGATCGGGCCTAAACTGTTAGTTGGACATTCTTAGTGCTGCCATGGAGGTGGGAGAGGCTCCTGCTACCACCTCTGCACTGGCCAGCCATGAGTCAGCTTCTAGCTGAGTTACACTCCCCATATGGAAGTGCACTGACCACCAGTGGGCAGCTTCTGCATTAAGCATCTGCCCCCTGGTGGCCAGTGCGCATCAGAGCAACCAGCCATTCTGCCATTCAGTCAATTTGCATATTAGCCTTCTATTATTATTACTAGAAGCCCGGGTGCACAAAAATTTGTGCACTGGCGGGGGCGGGGGGGGGGGGTCCCTCAGCCCAACCTGTGCCCTCTCATCGTCTGGGACCCCTCAGGAGATAACCACCTGCTAGCTTAGACCCACTCCCCTGGTGGCAGATGGCACACCCAATCCCGCCGTGTCTACCCAATCTCCCCTGGTCCCAGATGGCAGGCCTGGATCCCGCGCTGGGTCAGGCGGCCGCTCAGATCTTGCTGCTGCCCGCCCGCCCCACCCACCCCCCCACCCCGGGCCACACACAGCAGGCCCAGATCCCTCGCTGGGGCAGGCGGTGGCTCAGGCTCACCCTGCCGCCCACCCCGCCCATCCCACCCACCCTGCCCCGCACACAGCAGGCCAGGATCTTGCACTGGGGTAGCCGGCAGCTGGGGATCGCGCTGCCACCAGCCCCAGGTGGGGCTGCTCAGCGGGATCTGCCTGCAGTATGCAAATTAGCCGCCATCTTTGTTGGCGGTTAATTTGCATTTCACGCTGATTAGCTAATGGGAGGCGTAGCAAAAGTACAGTCAATTACCATGTTTGTCTATTATTAGATAGGATATAAGATGTCCCTATTTCCCCCCTTTTGCCCTCTCTATCCAGCTCTTGCCCCCCACTTCTCTCTGGCCATCACCATACTGTTGTCTGTGTCCATGGGTTGTGCATATATTTTCTTTGGCTAATCCCTTCTTTAAATTCATTTCTTTAAATTTTTATTTTCAGATAAGTGCTTATAACTGCACTACTATATATTTTTTATTATATCATTTAAAATTAAGATTTTTTTAATTGAACCCTTATAAATTTTAGCACAATTTAATAAATTATGCTAGAAGCAATTAGGAGATTTTTCATGTAATGCATACACATTTCAATTAATATTTTATTAATTTTTAACTTTTTAATATTTTAATTTGAAATAATCTCATACATGTTAAAAAATTATAAAATACTACAGCATATTATATGTACCCTTCACCCAATTTCTTAGGTGTTAATAATTTAAACATAACCATTATACAACTAACAAAATTTGGAAGATATTTTTCTTATAATCTCTTTAATGTTACTTAATCCATTTACTTTGTTTTTGTTAATCTTCACCCAAGGATATTTTTCCATTGAATTTTAGAGAGAGTGAAGGGAAAGGGAGAGACACATTGATTGGTTGCCTCCTGCACATGCTCTGATAGGGACTGGGGATCAAGCCAGCAACTGAGGTACATGCCCTTGACTGGAATTGAACATGGGACCCTTCAGTCCACGGACTAATGCTCTATCCACTGAGCAAAACAGGCTGCAGCTTAATTCATTTACTTCTAATCTATATGTGTCTTTATATTTAAAGTGGGTTTTGTTTTTGATTCACCCTCATAATCTGTCTTTTAATTGGTGCATTTATGCCACTGACTTTCAGAGTGCTTACTGATAGAGTTACTGCCATATCAGGCGGCTTCTGGGGCTTCTGGGGCCTGCCAGCGGCCAGGGATCTGATCCGGTCACGGGCGGCAGGCAGGCAGCTTCTGGGGTTGCACACGGGGGCCTGGATGGCGGCTCGAGCTGGCGGCTTGCGCTGTCCCGCCCTGCCTGCAGTATGCAAATTAGCCACCATCTTTGTTGGCAGTTAATTTGCATATCTTGCTGATTAGCCAATGGGAGGGGTAGCGAAGGTATGGTCAATTACCATGTTTGTCTATTATTAGATAGGAGAGAGAGAGAAAGAGAGAGAGAGAGAGAGAGAAAGAATCTTTCTGATGCTCCCTTCTTAATTCCAAATGTATTAAAAAAAAACCTGCCAAACTGTCATTTGCTGAAGTATTTGAGATCTTGCTTCTGGGCATGTCATCAGTTTGGCTCAAATAAACTAATAAAATTATCTACAGGTTTTGAGATTAGTATAGATACCTTGGATCGGGTGGCAAATGACTTGCCCTCTTCTCTTTAGCTTAGACATAGTGGGTCCCAGCCCATCTGTATCCATAACTGGACTCATGAGCTTAGGTGGGTTGGGAAATTTGAGACTGAAGAAGTTCCACTCCCATCCATCCCTTATAATTCATACACTGAAACAATTCTTTTTTAGTCTAGGTTTTGGAATTTGAATTTTTTGTCTCTTACATATTCTTTAATTCCTTGAGGTAGTCATTTTCCATGTTTCATAACAAATTGCCACAAGCTTAGCAGCGTGGAACAACACCTATTCATTGTCTTCCGGCATGGTGTGGCTGAGTCTCTGCTCAGGGTCTCACAAGGCTGAAACCAAAGTGTTGGAGCGGCTGCCTTCCTTTCCAGAGGTTCTAGGGAAGAATCTGCTGCCAAACTCATTCAAGATGTTGGTAGAATTTAGTTCCTTCTCATGTTTTCAATGCGACCTTCCATATTTTCAAGCAGGCAGCTGCAGGTGGAGTTCTCATGCTTTTAGTCTGTACTAGTTACCTTGGGACTGCTGTAACAAATGCCACAAACTGGGTGGCTTAAAACAATAGAAATTTATTTTCTCACAGTTCTGGAGTCTAGAGGTTGGAAATGAAGGTGTTGATAGCTCCAAACTCCCTCTGAAACTCTAGGAAAGAGCCCTTCCTTGCCTCTTCCTAGCTTCTGGTGGCATGCAGCAATTCTTGGCATTCCTTGGCTTGTAGCTGCATCACTCCAATCTCTGTCTCTATCATCACATGGCTTTCTTCCTGTGTCTCTGTATCCAATCTCTATCTCCTTTCTCTCACAGAGACACTGAGGCAGGAGAGTAAGAAAGTAGGGAAATTCCTTGACAAGTGGAATAAAGGAAACTGAGAGGAAATAATTAGACAAGGAAAACAATTTGAGCAATTTACAGCCAACTAATGAATCACAAGGTTTTATCTTTCCTAAACAAGGACACAGGTGCAAATGGTTTATGCATTCCAGACTCCCAGGCAGACTAGCCTCTGTCCCAGTACCTCTTCAATAGCATTATTTAAAAATAAAACTAACCAGAAAATAACCCTGACCCCTTTACACACATTTTCTTTTTTTTAATTTTTTAAAAAATATATATTTTATTGATTTTTTACAGAGAGGAAGGGAGAGGGATAGAGAGTTATAAACATCAATGAAACAACATTGACCAGCTGCCTCCTGCACACCCCCTACTGGGGATGTGCCCACAACCAAGGCACATGCCCTTGACCTGAATCGAACCTGGGACCCTTCAGTCCGCAGGCCGACTCTCCATCCGCTGAGCCAAACCGGCTAGAGCCCTTTACACACATTTTGTTGATTTTGACAAATCAACATATTAAAGGACACATCTGAAAAGCTAATCAATATTCTGTTAAGACCCTCCCCTAGGATTCCAGCCACTCAGCTAGCCAAGGAGAGATAAAAAACGCTTCAAGACAAATAATCCGGGGAGAGCTCTCCCTCCTGGGGGCAGACCCAAACCTTTCTCTCCCCCAACTTCTTCCCCCAGAGGCGTGCATCTCCTAAACTCCAAGGGACCCGTGAGACTTGCAGCCAGGGGAGCAGTGGGCAGTGGCAGATCTTGCCAGGCTGCCCCCCTGAACCTGTCTCCAAGGCCCCCCTTTCTCTGACTTTTCCTCTCCTGTTGATTCTCCTACCTTAAACCTTCTCTTTATTTCAGCTTTAATAAACACACTCTCAAAGCCACCTGAACTTGTGCTGTGAAATCTTTCCTATGTGAAGTCAAGAACCAACACACTACCAGTGAGTACTAGGTAGACCCATCCTGAGACCAAACCCAGTCTGGTAGCAACATCAGTCACTAGATTTAGGGTCCATGTTAATCTAGTAGGCCCTCATGAAAGCTTGATTACATCTGCAAAGACTCTATTTTCAAGTAATAACATGTCTTCTTGGGGGACACATTCAACCATTATGGAACCTTTCTGTCTTTCTCTCCTTCCGTCAGCTAGAGAAATTTTTTTGTTTTTTGTTTTTAAGAGCTTGTGTGATTAGATTAGGCCCATGTGAATAATTTCCCAGTTATGAGCTGAATTGTGTTCCCAAAATTCATATGTTTAAGCCCTAACCCTCAGTACTGTGGAATATGACTATGTTTGGAGGCAGTACCTTTTAACATATAAGTTAAAATATGGCCATTATAGTAGACCCTCCTCTAATTTGACTGATATCCTTATAAGAAAAGAACATTTGGTCACACAGAGATATCAGAACACAGCAAGAAGATGTAAGCGAAGAGGGAGAACTCAGGAGAAATCAAACCTGCCCCTACCTTAAGCTTGTTTTCTTTCTTTCTTTCTTTCTTTCTTTCTTTCTTTCTTTCTTTCTTTCTTTCTTTCTTTCTTTCTTTCTTTCTTTCTTCTCTCTCTTTCTCTCTCTCCCTCTCTTCTTTCTTTCTTTCTTTCTTTCTTTCTTTCTTTCTTTCTTTCTTTCTTTCTTTCTTTCTTTCTTTCTTTCTTTTTCTTCCTTCCTTCCTTCCTTCCTTCCTTCCTTCCTTCCTTCCTTCCTTCCTTCCTTTTTTTTTTTTATCATGAATAGGTGTTGGATTTTGTCAAATACTTTTTTTGGATTTATTATTATGATCATATGACTTTTCTTTATTAACTTGTTGATGTGATAATTACATTACTTTTCAAATGTTGAACCAGCCTTGCATACCTGTAATAAACCCTACTTTGTCATGGTGTATAATTATTTTTAAACAAATTTTTATTTGATTTGCCAATATTTTGCTGAGGATTTAAAAACTCTATTCATAAGAGATATTGGCCTATCATTTTCTTTTTTACATGATGTCCTTGTCTGGCTTGGGTATGAAGGTAGTCTCTTCCTGACCACACTGAGCTGATAAGCTTCGCTAATTGCTGTGTGATTGCTATGTTCTTTCAACAGTGCCCTGTGATCTGTCAACACAGATAGATCCAATAGATTGGGCTCCTTGGAAGGAGTCGTTCAGTGTTTGGAGACTTCTTCTGTCCCCAAGAGAGCGTTCCTACCTGTCTCTTTCCTTAAATCTCCCTGGCAAACTAACTGATCTATGGTTTCATGTATACTTCTCATGAATTTACAAATCTCCTGTTGATTGCTTTCACCTCAACTTCCATTGTTTTTGAAAGAATCTTTAGGCTTGAACTTTCCCACACTCTGTTGCAAATGGAGTTAGTTCCATTGGGAAGAGGTGTCAAGCCCTCTGATTTCAGGCCTGCCTCTCCTTCGTTGGCAAAATCTCTGAGCCAAGTTTCTGGGGATATAGGTGGGAACAGTGATGTGCGTCTCTGAGTGACATGCCTGCTTTAGGAGCTGAGCACTTGGCAGAGGCCAGGTGCCACTGCAGCCTCCGGTCTTCTCATCTTGGGCAAGGGATGAGAAGGTCCAGAGCAAGGGCGATTGGAGCCCCACTATTTTCTGTGCACTGCCCCCAAGGGCAGCAAGAAGCTAGAAAAATCCCAGGGCAGGACGAATAGGGAAATTGAGGCAAGAAAAGTAAACAAGGCCAAACAGTTTGGGCAGCTTGCAGCTGACTTGTGAATAACAAGCCATTGCCTTCCCCAGACCAAGGACACTTGAGAGCAAATGGTTAAAACCTCCCCAACTAGAGAATGCAGGAAAGGAGGAGGGGAGGGGAAAGGAAAAAAGGGCAGTTGTATTTCACTCCCTAACAGAAAAGCCAGCCATCTCGGGGCTTGGAGAGATAAAATTGCTAGGTGCTTCTCATGAATTCTGGGGAAGCCCTCACAAAGTAAAAGGGAAACCTTGAGAGTTAATCTGTACCAAGATACCTGGCAGAGGAATTTTGAAGCCTATAGACATAAGGGCATATAAGCCCTTGAACCCCCACCTGACTTGTTCCCAGGCTAGCTGGGAAGTCCATCTGCACCTGATAGGGCAGATATATTCTGATAAATTTGCTTGCCTTGCTTATTTGATAAATTTGCTAACTCTTCTTCTTTAATAAATTCACTTTGCTATAACGCAGTCATTGGGTGTCATTGGACAGCCCTCTCCCTCCAACTCAGTGGGCTGCTCCATAACACCTTTTCTTGTGCCTGTGAGGTGCCTATGACACCTCCATGAGGGCGGCTGGTGAAAGTAGAGAGTGTCAGTCACCAGAATCCCTGTCCAAAGTTTCCTCTGTATTAGATTCTAGGGAACTACATGTTCCCTAAGCCCCTTCCCCATGTGATTCTAATTCGATTTTGCTAGCGCCAAACTAGAATGAGATCAACAGAGGCTTCTTTTTTTCCTTCTTTTTCAATATATTTTTTATTGTTGATAGTATTAGAGATTTCTCCCATTTTCACCCCTTTACCCTTCTCCTCCCAGCCCCTCATCACCCCCACCCCCCCCGACCCCAGGTCTTCACTACCCTATACAGAGGCTTCTTGATGTACATTTGAGAACTATCACTGCTTTGGAATGAATTAGTTGATGGAAACATTTTCAGAGCAACTTGAAAATTCCAAGTTTTCTCCTGAAGTTTAAGTAGATAACCTCTTGCCTTAGTGATTCAGGTTGTGGTCATCAGTGTCTGTTCCACCTTTTCCGACCTTTGGTGATGAGTTCCCTGATCTTTGCTCCCCCAGATCTGCAAGTAAATTTTAATTCTTGTATTAAACCTTTTATTTCTGGAGTTCTTAGAGTGGCTCTGCTTTCTCAATCAAGTCCATACTAAAAAGAACCAGTTTTCAGGGCAGATGTTTTAGTAGTTGTTGTTTAGTTGAGAGGGACCATAAATCCTAAGAAGAAAGATGAAAGTAGTGTAAGAATGAAGCGGGGGGCGGAGGGGGGGGGCAACGGGTCCTAGAGAAGACGGAAGGACTTAAGGTCAAGAGTATTGTTGAATTGCCCAGCTAGTGTGGCTCAGTGGATGAACGTCGACCTATGAACCAGGAGGTCACGGTTCAATTCCTGATCAGGGCACAAGCCCAGGTTGTGGTCTCGATGCCCAGAGTGGGGTGTGCAGGAAACAGCTGATCAATGATTCTCATCACTGATGTTTCTGTCTCTCCCTCCCCTTTCCTCTCTGAAATCAATACAAATATATATTTAAAGTATTGTTGAATGGACTATCCTTGATCAGGAGGAGGGAGGGATATATCCTTACAGCTAGAAATAACTGAAGAATGGATGCTGTATTAGTTTGGCTCCTCTGAGGAGGAGATACCAAGATGGAATTAAGTATGCAAGTTATTTACTGGAGAAAATGCCTATGAGGAAAAATGGGGATGATGCTGGAGGAGGCAGGCATGACTCTGGTTCAAAAAATATGAAAGGGAAAAAGTTGAGTAGGGAGTGTCTTAGATGCAGTGCAATTCTAAGCAAGTTTTGACAAGGCCATGGGGAAATCCTTGAATCTAAGTCAGAGGGGTCCAGTGACACAGGGCAGTAGGTCTGCCTTCATATCTCTGGCACACCAGTCATTGGCTGACATGGAAATTGTGCCCACAGCTCAAACTCCAAGATGGATTTGGAGCCTAAGAGTTGGGTCTATCAGTCAGTGATATTCCCCAAAGTCAGGAAACCAAAAGGCACATTTCCATGCCCACTAAAAATGGAGTTCTAGATGTTGGTGTAGGTTTCAGAGTGGGGAGCAAAAAGTTGAGGTGATCTCTGCCTTAGCTTTCTTATTTGTGAATGAGAATAATAATTCATGCACTGGGCCCCTAGTAAATAAATAAATAAATGTAATTAATTCATATGGCTTAAAAATCAAATAATATATAAGAGCTTGTAATAATAACAACACTAACAATAATAATGATAATAGCAATGTCTAACTTTTACTAAATGCTTTCTAAGCAATTTTTATAAAGTCTTTCAATACAGACCCCACTTTTTTCATACCCAGTTCTGATCTTTGAGGGCAATCTCTTCTAGCCATTCTACTTGGAATTCTTCTAAGGCTTATTTTCATATCCTTAAAATTATATGTATAGATTTACAATTTCTTGGTTTTGTCTATTATTTTGTGATAAGTGGTCACCTTTGAAAACTGCTTTGATGTTTCCAAGAGTTAGGTGCTATGAAAGGGTAGCTTACACTGAGAGAATGGTTCAAAAGGAGTTAGCATTCATAAAAAAGAAACATATAATAGACTATTCTGGCTATAGATGAAAATGCATGAAATACAACTAAAACAATCAACCACACAGATTCTCAGAGGGAAGGTGGGGGAAAGTGGGTGGGTGGGAGGTGATCAATCAAAGAATTTATATGCATATATGCATATCCTATGGATACAGAAAATAGGGTAGTGGAGGCCTGGGGTGGGGGTGCAGGGAGTGGGCTGCAGGGGGTCAATGGGGGAAAAGAAGGAGACATATGTAATACAACAATAAAGATTAAATGAATAAATAAATAAATAAATAAATACAAATTAAAATACACATTTCAAAAAGGGAAAAGAATTCAACCACAGAAATAGCCAACCAAATACATTTCACTAATTCTATCAGATAATATGCACCAAATTGTACAGTTACCTCTTCCTTTTTACCTTGAGGAAGTAAAAAGAATCATGTGAAGGCTGCCATTCCAAACATTCATGATAGGCTGTAAAGATCTGGGATTAATTAACTACAGGATTGATGTGTGCACATATTGAGCATTTGTAAAACAATGAATAGTCCTTTTATCAATTGGTTTTGAAAACAGTTTTATATTTAACCTAATTACTGAGTAATACATTTTTTAAAGTGTTCATTTCTTTTTCGAATCACCCTAAGTTATGTATGTTAAAGATTTATTCATGATGCAACATGTGTGCTACATGTAACTATTTTATCTCTTCTTTTTAATAAAGGTAAAAGCTCACTAAAAACATAACAAACAAAAAAGGGGAAAAAACATCAAAATGAATTGTGAAAAATTATTTAAAAGTTTAAAGTATTTATATTTAAACCATATCCATCTTACACAATAAGAAATTATTTAAAAAATTTCCACCACTCTAAGTATAGCTTCTAAAAGGGAGTAGAGAAATCCTGTGTATTCCTATGTATTCAATTGCTGGCAGTTGAGGCCCAAGTTTGGTCATTTTTAAACAGATCATTTAAAATGATTTATTTGAGGAAGATTTTGAACAATTGTTCTGACAGTTGGAAATAGGTTCAGTCAACAGGAAACTGAATTATTTCAATAGTTTATTTTCTGCCTTTGTGCAGTTACCAAAGTGAGAGGATAAGACAGGTCCAACATTTACACTGAAATTAGTCCCATTGGAACTTTGCAGCAGAACTATAATCTCCCCAGCCGCGAGTTATGTTTTAGAGATGCTTGCATGTGGTCAAGGTGTGCACACGGAATGAGTAGAGGCTGTTCAGAGAATTCTGAGTTAGTCTGTGTCCTTTATTCACTCTGCATTTATGGAGTGAGGAATAATCTTGTCACTGGGAGATGTATTATGTTCACTGGAGAACTGATGATGTCAACATTATTAAATGATATCCTGTTCTCTCCATGTATGCCAATGCCATGTTTTTATCCATAATGAATTAAAAGACTCTGAATTGTTAATATTAAAAACAGGAAAATAAATTCTTAGATTTCTATCATCTAACAAATATATTTTCTGTTCTCTGAAGTGACTCAGAGCTCCTGATTTTAGAAGGACATGACAGAATTGTATTGATTTAATGTGTAATAATGGCACATTATGAAGATCTTGACCCCCACCTCTGAAATAACTCCTGAATAGATAATAATAATCTTAGGCAAATGATAGTATTATTGGAGGTTTATTATTGTTTTTGTCCTATTTACAAGTTGCTGCTTTGTTAATGAAATTTTCCTAAGGCCAAGACAAGAGAGTAAGTATATTCTAGACTTACGCTGTCCAATGTGGTAGCCATTAGCCACAGTAGCTATTAGGCATTGATATGTGGCTAATTCGGATTGAGAGCTTCTCTAAGTGTAAAATGTACACCAGATTCAAATCTAAATACAAAAAAGTAAGATGGTTATTGATTACATGTTGATTTGAAAACATTTTGGATATATTGAGTTAAATAAGAAACACATATATATTAATTAATCTTAACTCTTTAATTTTAGACTTACATATGTGGCTTACATTACATATGTATTGGACAGCATGGCTATAGAATATTTGAGAAGAAAAGATGAAGTCAAATCAGGACACTTGTCTACTACAAGACAAGAAAGAGGTTTAAAAAGAAAAATAAAGAAAAGGCAGGGTGACTAGAAATCAGGAAAATATGGTATAAATAAAATAAATATCTAAGTAATCAGATGTAAGAGTCTCATGATCTTACAAATGATATCAGAGACATTTTGGTGACAGAAATATGCTCATTAAAGGAAGAAGTGTTGTTTTCAGCTTTCCAAGTTATTCTGTGTCAGGAATATATTGGCATGTTGTACTTAGTCTTCTCTTTTAATGCTAGAGTATGGGCACTATTGTAGAGATAGGCAGGTGGGAAAAAATCAGTAGTAGACTGGGGAGAAAAGAAGATTTCTTTTGAAACCATATTTTATTATTTGAGACAAGGTGCTACATAATAGCTAATCATCTCAATGATATTAATGCTCTGAGTAGCATATTATTACTCTCACAAATTTAAAATTCTTTCTGATTAATTTCAAAGATTCCATTCCTAGAAGAATAACCTGCAGACTAACTTTCTGAAAATATACAAGAAATTATATGAATACTTGATCAGTTGAATAGGAGAAAAATATATACTCTGTTTGCTAGTATATTGTGTGCTCATAAATTTAACATGCCCATCTGGTGAAGGCAATTGGCAGCTACCTTAGGCAATAAACTCTTTAGTTTTGATAAAAATCATTCAACACCTTGAATTTTTGCAAGGCTAGAAAGGATTATCATTTACAGAAGTAAAAGGTGATAATTTATTAGCTCATTGAAATTTTTATTAGGATTTCATGTGAGAAAATATCTGCATATCATCAAAAGAAAATTCACAGCCATCAAACCCCTTAAAATCTAATGAAAAAATATAGTCTCTTGTTATTTATGGCCAAAAAGACTTTGAAGAATTTTTATTTTTTGAAAATCCTTGCTTTATATATCAAATTAACTTTGAACTAAATACTACACCAAATTCCTTATTTTAAGTCTTGTCATTAGTTTACTTTATCCAGGGAATAGTGCATTAACATGCCATTTTCTTTCATTGGATTTTTTTTCATTCAATAAATATTTATCTACCTACTATGTGCTAAGAACTAACTAAAGTATTAAGGATTCAGAACAGAAAAATACATGTTCATGTTGTTACGTTGCTGTTGGTCTAGTGCAGTGGTCGGCAAACTGCGACCCCTTGAGTGTGGCTCTTCCACAAAATACCACATGCGGGCGCGCACGTACAGTGCGATTGAAACTTTGTGGCCACACTCAAGGGGCCAAAGAGCCGCATGTGGCTCGCGAGCCACAGTTTGCCGACCACTGGTCTAGTAGGGGATATAGCCAAATGAGCAGATAAGTTAAATATAATGAGGGAAAGAGTGTAAGAGGGAGCTGAACCAAGCATGTTGGGGCACAGAGGGGAGCTAGCAACCTTCTTAGTGGGCAGGTGGAAGGGACTTTACAAAAGAGGAGACTTCTGACCAGTCTTGAGTAATAAGTAGGAGATGAGAGGGGATTTGAGGAGAGTATCATTCTTTCCAGGAGAGGAGTATGTTAAAAATAAAGAGACAAGAAAGAAGTTGTGGAGAGATTAAGAATAGAGTGAAGGGTTTATGGAGTGATGAGAGAGTAGTGGGTTTAGCCTTTGTGTTATACGGTAATGAATTCAGTAGGTCTCAACAATTTTATAAGAGGGAGAAACCTTCATTTTCCTCAAAAAATTCCTTTCTTCCACAAATAAAAGTTAATGCTGTAGGAACATGGATACAAGGTAATGCATTCCTCATTTCTGCAAATACTCAAGTTGAATAAAGATGTCTAAGTAGAGGTTATAACTGCTGCTGTTTATGAATGAAGAATTTTACTGTCTTCTACAATGTACGTTGTACACTGTACATTTAGAGTATATATATGGCAGAAAAAATCATTATGTAGCAGAGGTAAAATAAATCTATAGGAAGCGCAATGTACTCAAGTTGAACCTTCTATTGGTAAGTGTCAAAGAGATGGTTAAAAAGAAATAGACTGGTCAGATGGCACAAGAGCTTTCATTTATATTTATTTACACAGTACTTAGAACCACGGAGTTTGGTACCCATCAACTTTCGGTCAATGTGTTTCTTTACTAATTGTACACACATGAGAAAGTCAATCAATTTCTTAAAGCTTTAGTTTCCTCTTATGAAAAATGAAGATAATAATAATAATAATACTTCATAGGGTTGTTGTGAGACTAAATGACAAATCTTAGTAACACTCTGGGCACAGAACCTGTGAATTGGACATGTTTAATGAATGGTAGATATTATTAGTATTAATTTTCCTTGTCATTTAAAAAATGTTAACATTGTTTATCTATCTTCTGGCACTATTTCTGGTATATCTCTTACTTCCTGAGGCCAGAAGGTGATCAACAAAGGGGAAGCTTTATGGAGAGACTGGCTTAAACCTAATAGTGCTTCCTACCCTAGAAAATCTAAATTGAAGAGAAGTATACGTGGTGGCTAGCACACAAAGTTAAAACTCGGGAGATCAACTAATACTTATTTGTGTCCAGCTATGGGCACAGAATTATGTAGATCATATCATTGTATCTCTCTGATTTTCAGTTTCCTTGTTTATAAGGGGTTGGATTAAATTCTCTGGCTCCAATTCCAAATTGTTTTAGTTAAAACTAGATGTGGACATATCTGAAAAAGAAAAACTAAACAGGACAGAGTTCATTTCTCTCTCACAAAAGAGCCCAGCTGGTGTGGCTCAGTGGTTGAGCATCAACCTATGAACCAGGAGGTCACAGTTCAATTCCCAGTCAGGGCATATGTCCAGGCTGCTGGCTCAATCCCTAGTGTGGGGCATGCAGGAGGCAGCCAATCAATGATTTTCTCTCATCAATGGTGTTTCTATCTCTCTTCCCTCTCCTTTCCTCTCTGAAATCAATAAAAATATATTTTTAGAAAACAAAACAAAAGCATCCGGGATAGTGCCATCCAGGTATAGCATGGCAGATGAACTCTGCAAAAACCTCAAAGGCCTAACCTCCTTTTGAGGATCCTTGAGAAAGTAGCCCCTCTCTTCTTTATTCAAGGTGGTGGCTGGTACCAAAAGATCAAAAACTAGACTTTGCAAGGTGGGTAAGTCAGCAAAGACTAACCTGTATGTGGCTTTATGGGCACAAAAGTTAAAAAAAGGTATAAGTATAGTAACTACCTGCTACAGGTGCTATTGACACTGCAATGACCGAAATAACCCCTCCGTTCTATATTTATGTTAATTTTTGCACAGAATCCAGAAAAGTAGAGGCTGCCAATCTGGGTTGTGATGAAATGTGAGGATCTGCCTGTCTTGGACTTCTTTTCCAGAAAACTCAGCTGGTCATATTGATCAGTAGATACATGTAAATAGCTTCAACATTTTAAATTTTATTTAATCTTTAAATTAAATTTATTGGGGTGGTATTGGTTAATAAAATTATATATAGCTTCAAATTTAAAAATAGAATTTCAGGGTTTTTAAAATACTATTGGTGCTTTAATAGTTTTCTTCTGATCATGACATTTGTCTTCTTATATATGACACTGTCAAATACACAGTTGTAATTTTACATGTAATATGCATTGTTTGCCAGTTTTATTATATAAGCTATGGACCTCATGTGCATATAGAAAGACAGGAATCTAGCTCTACCACAAATTGCCCAAATGTTACTAAAGTACTAAGTAACCACGAACACAGGACTGAGAAATCTCCGTTCACTCTATGATATCAAGTTCAGAATGTCAGCTAACTGGTGATTTCTTTATACTTTTGATCCTACTTGGACCTGTATGTCTTTTGAAAGACATTGGTGGAGTCTGTATCCCTTCTGTATTTTTAATAAATAAATGTTCATATTCTGTTGAAGATGGTGGAAATATACAATGTTTATGATTCTCCAGCCAGGTTGTCTGTGCTGGAAAATAAAAAGATATAACCGAAAGCCTGTCTATTAAAAAAAGAGATATGGCCTGGGGTGGACACAGGCTAAAGGGGTCAATGGAGAGAAAAGGGGGGCAAATGTAATACTTTCAGCAATAAACTTTTTTTAAAAAAGATAGTGACTGGAGTGCCAGAGCTGCAGCCAGAAGTGATGTCTGCACATTGGGCATCAGGGATAAAGTGACAAAGAATAATGGGCAAAGTACACACTAGCTACCCACAACGAAGGTTGCATAGTATTGTGATTATACATGGCTTCCAGTGGATTTTTGGTTGACTTGAAATACCTTGTAATCTTATAACTTTTACATGTGATTTCATACTTCTAGTAATTAAAATATGAGTTTATAATAAAATCAATTTTTATGTTGATCTTTGCCAAAAAGAAAGAAAAGAAAAGAAAGAAAACAAGAAAAAAAAAAGTCCTGGATGATGTTTCTACTTGCATCCCATTGGCCAGAATTACACAGGTCCTCCTTGTTCCACAGGCAGCTAGAAATTTCTTTGTTGTAGGGAGTCAGGTACAGCAAAAATATACTATTATTATGGAAGAGTGGAGAACAGTTATTGGGAGACAACGCTCTTTAAGATACAGGGCAAGTTGTTGTTTCTGCTCTCAATAGACCACCAGGTAGTCACTCACATTTGTTTCTCTTTGGTTCCCTTGCCTTACACAGAACAATTGTTACTTCACAGTTGCGAAGTGTCATGGCTGCATACTGAATAAGGATCCAAAGTGGGAAGCACTTCAGATTCAGCATCATTATTTTTATTCAGAAGTTATTTTGATGAACTCAACATGCTCCAAATTGAACTCCTGTTCTCACCTTCACCTGCGCTAAACTTGCTTCACCACAGTCTTTCTCATCTCAGTTAAGGACCATTTCATTCCTCCAGTTGCCTAGCCCCAAAGTCTGGGCATCATGCTTATATCCATCATTCTCTCTCCTACCACATCCAAGTCTTCGGCAAATCATTCTCATCCCCACCATTGCTATCACCTTGTCTCTAGGTGATTGCAATCGTCACCCAAGTTCTTTCTCTGCTTTTAGCTTTTCCTCCTTTTCTTTTTAAAAAAATATATTTTATTGATTTTTTACAGAGAGGAAGGGAGAAGGATAGAGAGCTAGAAACATCGATGAGAGAGAAACATTGATCAGCTGCCTCCTGCACACCCCGCACTGGGGATGTGCCCTCAACCAAGGTACATGCCCCTGACCGGAATCGAACCAGGACCCTTCAGTCATCAGGCTGACGCTCTATCCACTGAGCCAAACCAGTCAGGGCCCCTGCTTTTCTTTATATTTTGTCTTAAAAACATCCCCCATAAAAAGATTTTTATAAAATGTCAATCACACTTCTGCTCAAATTCCACAGGTTAAAAGGCAAAATTCTTTTTTATCTTTATTCTTTAATGCTCATTAAACACATTTACTGAGCATCTACTATACAGATATGGACAAAACAATATTTTTTTTAATGTTTTTATTGATTTTTAGAGAGAGAGGAAGGGAGAGGAAAAAAAGAGAGAAACATTAACTGGCTGCCTCCTGCATGCCCCCTACTGGGGATCAAGCCTACAACCCCAGGCATGTGTCCTAACCAGGAATCAGGAATTGAACCAGTGACCTCTACCAAGAGGTCTACGTTCAACCATTGAGCCACATCGGCCAGACACAATCCTTATTTCTTGTCTTCACTAAAATTTCACCCTCTCTGAGAGGCCTTCCCCGAACACTCTATTTTAAAAAATGACGTGAAATTCATATGGCACAAAATTAACTGTTTTAAAGTGTAAAAATCTAATGGCATTTAGAACATTCAGTATGTTGTGCCACCACCACCTCTAACTAGTTCTAAAACATTTTCATCACTACAAAAGAACCCCTTCCCCAACCCATTAGGAAGTCACTTCCAAGGTCACTGTATTTTTAATTGCAGCCTGTATACTCTTGTTTCTTCCATTAGTTTCCTAGATTTGCCATAACAAAATACCCCAAACTAGGCACTTGGAACAGAAAAGCATTGCCTCACAGATCTGGAGACTAGAAGTGTGTGATCAAGTTGTTGGCAGAGTTGGTTCTTTTTGAGGTTTTTTAAGAGAGTGTCTGTTCCATACCTCCGCCCTGGCTCCTGGCAGTTTATTGTCAATATTTGGTCTCCTTGCCTTGCAGGTGCATCACTTCCATCTTAGCCATGTTCACATGGCATCCTCCTTGTGGGAATTTCTGTGTCCAACTTTTCCCTTTTAAGAAGGATTAAGGGTTCACCCTACTCCGCTATGACATCATCTTAACTAATTACATCTGCAATGGTGTTATTTACAAATGTCACTCTGAGGTACTGGGGGTTAGACCTTCAACTTGTGTTGGGAGGATACAATTCAACCCAGAACACCATCCAGCATGCTATATTTTTTATTTATTATTATTATTGTTTGTTTTCTCCCAGTTGAATATCAGCTTCTAGGAGAACAACCATTGACACTCTTTTTGCCTAGATAAACAACAGATGGACAATCAGCAAGTGGAGTGTAAATTCCTTGAAGACAGGGAATTGGTCAGTTTTGGGTTCTGTTGAATTGCCATCACCTGTGACAGAACCTGGCACACAGCAGGCACTCAATAAATACTTGTTGGATGAACTAATGACATTTAGAGTCAGGTAAGTCATTCTTGCTTTTATTTAATGGACTCTATGCCAGAAAAACTGGAATTACTACCTCAATACTCTTCTTAATTTTCTAGAGATGTGATATAAAATTTTCTAAATTTCCATGGATGAATCATTTTCTTACTTGTACTATATTTGTTACATAATATCAAACAAACTTTTTTGGTGATAATTAGAAAAGAATCTTTTTTTTGTAGAGGAAGAGAAGAAATTTAGATTGCCAAGTTAAAGGAGATAGACATGTTGGATAGAACAGAACAAAGTTCAAAAAGCTAAGTATTAAAATGTATTAGAGAACAAACTACTCCCAGAAAGGCCCAAATAAGTCACTTTGTCAAGATCAGCAGGCTGACAGCAGATGGTGCTATTCCGTCTTTACTTCTTAGAAATCATGTAAGCAATCGACTTGGAAATGATTGCAGAAGACAAGTAAAATGGTCCACCCTTTTTACATTATAATTTGGAAAAGTGACCTAGAGGCAAAAATTCTTTTTATGGAAGAATTATTTTCTCCTAGTATTTTTTTTATCAAAACTATCTGAACATGGGTATTCTATTCATGGACTGAAGTGTAGAAAATCAAAGTAGTAAAATAGGAGCTAAAAATGAGAACATAGGTTAGAACTTGTTGCATGGGCATGTTCCCATCATGCCTGAAAAATCTATTTTTAGTTGGTTGAAATTTAATTAACTCAGTTCATTAAAACATATTTAGTACTCACAATATCTCCAGCAAACTAATAGACACTTAGTGCATATACATGAGTAAAATAGACCAATATTTTTCATATCTCTGGAGCTTTTATTGTAGCAGAGGGAGAAAGACAAAAATAATAAATAAGATAATTGCATAGTAGGTATAGAAGTGGTGAGTGCCACCATGAAAAAATTAAGGAAGAGCATGGTAAGGAGGTTCAAGAGTACTGGGCAGTGAGGAGGGATATATATATATATGGTATTTATTCATTGGGAAGATATCTGAGAGGATCATCAAGAGGATGACCATCAGTTGACCCCTGAGCTGGGCAATCAGAGACTGCTGGGGTCCAATCCCAGACCCTTTGATGCAGCCCTTCAACTCGCTGACACGTCGAGAAGCCCGTCGCCAGTGATGCCGCCCATTAGCCAGACCAACAAGGACAACCAAACCAACAACTTGAGGACAGCTGAAATCATTGCTTGCCAGTCTTCTTCCAAGTCTTAAACAGCCCAATCTGAGAGGTGGCCGCTGATTTGCATGCGCTATCATTTAAAAAATAAAAAAGGGGGAGTTTGCCGGAGGCCGGTCCATCCTTGCTGCTTGACGCAGTCGCTGCAGGAAAGAGGCATCTGCACAGCATGTGTTTCAGTGGACCTGGCGTATGTAGCATACTGTTTTTAATATGTTTGCTCCCTTTAGTGCCATGTGTTTTAACCAAGGTCACCTCTCCGAGAAAGGTTGTTTCCCCAGGTGGGGATCTTTCCCTGAGGTTATGGAGGGGATACAACCCCTTAACTAAGTGCCAGGCGGGTAGTTAAGCTACATGGTCTTTACTCCCTGGAATGAAGATGAGAAACACCTTGTAATAGAAATTGACAGGATTAAAATCGGCTGGTATAAATACGGATGTAACAAGACAATAAACGTCAGATCCTCATCAGTTCCTGACCAGAACTCCGACCAGAACTTTGGCTGGAGATCCTGGCTATAGGTCCTGACTAGGCTGCTGACCAACTGAAGGCTGTCTTCGTGTCATTCCTTCTTCGCCGACTCCGTCCACACCTTTGGGGACCCCTGGACCTGCTGGGATTGGACCCCAGCAACAGACTCCTTACCCCTTTCTTATTCTTGGAATGTGCATTCTACCCACCATTCCCACACTAAGAGCTGTTTCAAAGATGCAGCCTTGAGACAACACTGTGTTGTTGAGACCATCTGGACAGTATACTGTATGTGGCTGAACCACATCAGGGCCTCTATATAAACTTTTAAGATTCTGATGGGCACGTGTGGAGATCTACTTGGCTTGTAGCACCCAAGCCTCATATATATCAGTCCCCTTCCTTATTAAATCACCGCCTACCAGTCTGCAGTGGCCTGCCTCTTTTATTCATCTTTCCTTGTCCTGTGAACAGGGTTCATTTTTAGTTTTCACCTGGGAAGCTCCCGAGGTTGTGAACCAACAGAAAAGGATCTGATCTGTAATTGGTTGCCACTTGTGCCAGGATGGTACTTTTTGGTGGACACCATGATGTGAATCGAGGCCAGCCACCAATTGTGCTAGGCCTGTGGCCACTTAGTTATAGCCATGTTCCATGCCCAAACTAGCTGCCACTTATGCCAGGCTTGGGGCCACCAGATGGGATTTACAAATCAAGTTAAGATTGGTCGCCTGGCCCTAGCTGGTTTGGCTCAGTGGATAGAGTGTCGGCCTGCAGACTGAAGGGTCCTGGGTTCGATTCCGGTTAAGGGCACATGCCCTTGTGTGCTCGCTCCCCAATAAGAGGTGTGCAGGAGGCAGTGGATCCATGATTCTCTCATCATGGTTGTTTCCATCTGTCTTTCTCCCTTCCTCTCTGAAATCAATAAAAATATGTTTTTAAAAAAAGAAAAAGATCAGTCACCTGCTTTACTGGTCTGGAAAAAATCCATTGATTTTTTCCAAGTGGTACAGGGTATGCCAAGGCCAGTCGCTACTTGTTTGGGGTTGTGAATCTCTGAGAGATTTACTGAAGTCTGTAGCATCAGCCAAGGCAGGCCCCTTGTGTAGGAAAACACCTGGAAGTGCCTTGGGACAAGTGGGCATGTGGGTGGGGCTGGGTCTCAGGATGTCACCAGGGTGAGGTGGATGGTGTGAGCCACCTTAATGGATAGCTCAGATTTGGAGGCCACCTGAACCTGGCTGACTGGGTAAGAGGAAATTTCAACAAAAAAACCACGGTGCCTGCCAGCACTTCCATGCCAGCAGAGAGCTGCCCCCACACTCGCTCCTCCAGCCCTTGCCAGGAAGTAGTCAAGTTTGTTCCTCCCTGTGTGCCCCTGGCACTTTTCTAGCTGCTGTCCCTCTGCTGAGGTTAGAATGAGTGAATCTGTGATCAAGCAAGTCTGTACCTGGGCCCCTCAGGAGCAGTGCCTAGGTCTTCAGCACACCTCCCCATCACTCTGATGCAATCCCCACTGCTTTTCACAGCCCGATGTTATGGGCACTCCTCTTCCTGGCACTGGTTCCCTGGGCTGGGGAGCTGATGTGGGGCTGGGACCCCTCCTTCCTCAACTAAGAGCTCAGCAGCTGAGATATCCTTCCCGATGCTTACTCGCCACACCATGGGTGTGGGACCCGCTCTTCCGCATCTCCACCCCTTCACCAGTCTTGACATGATTTCTTCTTTATATACTTAGTTATAAGACTTCTGTTCAGCCAGTCAGCAGCTGCTTTTACATGATGGTTGTTGTACAATTTAGTTGTAATTTTGATGTGGTCATGGGAGGAGGCAAGCACAGCCTTGACCCAGTCTACTATCTTGACCGGAAGTCCTCTTTGCTGCTTATTTTCTTTTTTATCCTCACCATAGGGTATTTTTTCCATTGATTTTTTTTTTTTCAGAGAAAGTGGAGGCAAGAAAAGAGGGGGAGAGAGCCAGAGAGGGAGAGGGAGAGAAATCAACATTGCAGTTAAGATACAGAGCTATTCCATCACCACAAAGATTTCCCTTGTGCCTTTATAGTTATACTCACCCATTCTTTCCCATCATTTCCATCACTTGACGATGACTAATCTATTTTCCATCTCTACAATTTTGTTATTTATAGAATGTTATATAAATAGAATCACACAATATATGACTTTGGGGGATTGGCTTTTCACTCAGCATAATGTCTTTGAGCTCCATCCAAGTAGTTATGTGTGTCAATAGTGCATATCTTTTTATTGCTGAGTGATTTGTAGTATCGTAGTACCATAATTGGTGTAACCATTCATCTACTGAGGACATTTTGCCTGTTTCCACTTCTTAACCATTACAAATAGAGCTGTTGTGAACAATTATGTTTTTTGTGTGGGCATATGTTTTTATTTCTCTGGGATAAATGCCCACAAGTGCAATTGCCAAGTTGTAGGATAAGTACATGTTTAATTTTTCAAGGAACTATCAAACTATTTTCCAGAGTAGCTGTATCATTTTAGGAGGAACACATGAGGGGAGATAATTTTTAGGAGGGTCATCTCTGCCTAAGAATCCCCTTTAAGCTGACAAGGCCTGTAACAGCATGTTCCTGCAGCAATACACTGGCATTTGGTGGCCAAATCATGCCCCTTCGTATTATCTTTTGGTGCAGTTGGGCTTCTTCCTAATGTGTGGTGAAAAAATAGCTGTCAGGAATCAAAAACCATTGCCCTGATAATATCTGCCCAGGGATAACTGAGGGCTTTCAAATCTTTTACTAGTCTACTAGCCTCTACTTTCTCAGCATCTTCCTACAGTTAACCTTTCCACATTTAGGAGCTAGGGTTTTCATTTGGGTTCTCTATTTTATACCAGGATATCCTATATAATAAAAGGCTAATATGCAAATTGACAAAACAGTGGAACCACCGGTCGCTGTGACATGCACTGACTACCAGGGGACAGATGCTCAATGCAGGAGCTGCCCCCTGGTGGTCAGTGTGCTTCCACAGGGGGAGCAGTGTGCTCCCACAGGCAAGCACAGCGGTGGTGGCGGGGGCCTCTCCCAACTCCTCATCAGTTGGACATCCCCTGAGGGCTCCTGGACTGCAAGAGGGTGCAGCCCGGGCTGAGGGACCCCTCCCCTCTGCCAGTGCACGAATTTCATACACCGGGCTTCTAGTGCTTAACTATTCTAGTAACAGAGATTCTCTGGTTGGTTTGATTTAGCTCCCACTCCTAGCTCCTGACTCTGCCAATGTCCTAGCATTTCTCATGGAGATAGACTCACTGCTCACTTATTCACTTCATTTGGGTCTCAGCTCTTCTCGACTGCCCCCTCCCCTCAGCATCGTTCTGTATGTCCTAACCAGGCTTTATTTTCCCTCACAGCACCTATAATTTCCTGACAGGCTCTCTTGCCTCTAAGTTTATCTTTCACTCAAAGAAGTAAAGTTGTACTCCAAAGGCATGGACTGAATCAGCTCACTCTCCTTAAAACCCTTCAGTGATCCTTCATTGCTTATTGACCGAATAAAGTGCAGACTCATTTAGAGTAGCAACTAAACGCCCCATAATTTATCTTCCAGAAGATTTCTTGGCACGATGTTTGATTTTTTCCTCCATTTTATAGTCCAGCCTCACCAATGCACTCACTTTTTCTGACCATGCCAAGCACTTTCATGTCAATGTAATTTAGTCTTCTTTTCCCCTGTTCCCATTCTCAGTCAATTTAACTGTTAAAGTTTAGGTGTGTTTTTTTCCATTCACGTAGGAGCTTTGAGTTATGATTTTAATTTGCTTTGTGACAACATGTTTTTTTTCTGGCAAGTTCCTTCACATTTTTTCTTAGAGTTTGTTTGTTTGTTTGTTTTTCTTGTTAGGAGGCTGTGCTTACATGTATTTCAATGTTCCATCTTTTTCCAGACCAACCACTAGCGCAAGATTCATGTGGCATGAGGGGAGGACCCAGAGGAGTTTGCCAGATTGCTGTGCTCCAGTGCTCCCTCTTGTGAGGCTTCAGAGCTGGAAAACATGGTCCCACTCTGTATCTCCGCCTCCTTTGGCTCACCAGAGCAGTTACTGCCGGCGGTGAGCTTCCCCAGCTGTTACTAACGAGAAACTCAGCCTCGCCCTGACTGGTTTGGCTCAGTGGATAGAGCGTCGGCCTGCGGATTGAAGGTTCCCAGGTTTGATTCTGGTCAAGGGCATGTACCTTGGTTGCGGGCACATCCCCAGTAGGGAGTGTGCAGGAAGCAGCTGAATTGATGTTTCTAACTCTCTATCCTTCTCCTTCTCCCTTCCTCTCTGTAAAAAGTCAATAAAAAAAAAATATTTTTTTTTTTTAAAAAAAGAAAGAAACTCAGCCTATGCTTTCCACGTACATCTTTCTCTAAAAAAAAAAAAGTGGTGTTCTCTATCTCACAGATATTATGCTGAGCTGGATGTATATACTACATGATTCCTTTTAAATTAATTCTAGAACAGTCAAAACGAATTTACAGTAGAAAACATTTAGAACACTGGATGCTTTGGAATAGGGGGCGGTCAACTGGGTACGGACATGAGGGAACTTTCTGGGGTGATAGAAATGTCCTTCCTAGACTTGAATCAAGTATGAGTTGCATGGGTGTATATATTGGTCAAAGTATACAGTTTAAGATTTATTTTTTTTAAAAGTGCTGTCCTCTGAGTTAGTCATCTCAAGTCTTCCCTGGGGCCTTCCCATGCTTTTTCCCTCTGCCTTCCGCAGTTCATGCTCCCCATTCCATCTCGGGCCTGCTCATGAGAAGGCTAAAAAGGGCTAATTCCAATGTAAACCTGATATTTGGGGGCTAGAAATCTGGATCCGTGCTAGCAAGCCCAGTGTACATTCTTGATAACCTATAATTAAGTCATTGCCTCTTGCCCAGAAACTGGTCTTGCATAACCTGTTATCTAAATACAGAGGCCATAAAACCGTGAACAGTGCACTGCCCCAGAGGGGGCGTTACTAATGTTGGCGCCAGGCCAGACCATCAGATATGGCCTGGAGACCCCCAACACCTGGGGGCCTTCTTGCAAAGCCCGTGAAAAGGACTGGAAACGTAATCTATATTTGCAGGACAGTGACCCCAGAAAGATATAAAAGAGAAGCTCCCTGCACGTTACTTTACTCAGATTTGGGAAGTTATTCTGCTGAGTCCACCGGCGTATTAAACAGTGTAACTCCTTTTCTCTAAAAGTGTTGCTTGGTTTTTCTTTGGTCTTCTGCAACATTCATGGCATTCCCCATCAGGGCAAAACTTCAGATTCTAAGAGTCAATGTAGCTGTCAGTGTGTGAGCTGGCCCACTGCCAATCCCTCCCCGGCCCATTCTTCCCAACTCTGGGACTGCACTAATATTGTTTCTTAGGTACCTCCTTCACGCTCATGTTTTGACCACACTTCAGTGTGATTTGGAATTTTTGTGTGTTCATTTTTCTGAGGATATAGTTTGTTCTTTGCGTGTGGTTGCTGTTGTTCTCCTTGCTTTGTAGGATTCCCAGGCAAAGTGATATGATTCAAAACTGCTGCTACCATTTTCTCAGCCAATTTAGCAATTTAAAGGACTAGGCTTTAGTCTAAGATTAATTTCCTTCTAAGTAATTTTGGGTTAATAGATCTTTCTTCATATGAATAAGGCGATAGGAGAACTGGAGTGTTATGATTTTTTAAAATTAATAATGTCGTTTAAGTTTATTTCCAGGGAAAAAATTAAAAACTGGAAACTGTTTCAATGTCTGAAAGAGGGACTACTGAGCTCTCTGTGGTGTGCCAAGTCGCATGGCTTGCACTGGCTGGTCTGAGGGTGTTTGTCTCTCAGAACTGAGAGATCGACATCGTTTTATATTTTTCTGTAGTGCAATCCTTAAAAAGCACAGAAATTAGTGCCTAATCACTTTAGGAACAAAACAAAACAAAGCAAAACAAAACAAAACAAAGGCGACATTTTCCCTCACCCAGGGCTGTCAATGGTCACACTGGTGGAACTACATTGGAGAACCCCAACCTTCAGTTCCCAATTCTGATCTCGCATAGCTGCCCTGGAATTACCTGTGAACCAAGAAGGACCAATTACAGTAATGCTCTCCCAGAGACGGGAGGTCTCTGCACTGCAGCCAAGGGCCGAGGTGGGGGGTAGCGGGGGGTATGGCCTCGGGGAAGGGGGAATCACTGTGGAGATACCCACTAGGCCCGTGGTCGGCAAACTGCGGCTCTTGAGCCACATGCGGCTCTTTGGCCCCTTGAGTGTGGCTCTTCCTAAGCCTTAGGAGTACCCTAATTAAGTTAATAACAATGTACCTACCTATATAGTTTAAGTTTAAAAAATTTGGCTCTCTAAAGAAATTTCAATCATTGTACTGTTGATGTTTGGCTCTGTTGACTAATGAGTTTGCCGACCACTGCACTAGGCCAATCCCGACATCAAGCTCCAATCTAGAATTTTTTTAGTTGACATATAACATTTCAGGTGTAAAACATAATGAGTGGTTAATTGTATATTCTGCAAAACCACAATAAGTCTAGTCAATATCCATCACCATACATAGTTATACAATTTATTTTCTTGTGATGAGAACTTTTAAACTCTGTTCTCTTAGGAACTTTCAAACATGCAATACACTATAAAACTGAGGCTGATACACGCCTACTCTAGGTTTGCTATCCAGTCTAGTAAAGTAAAGCACCTTTGAATTTCTACTGCAACAGCAGCAGTGATAGAGGGGGCTCCCTCTTCTTCCCTCCCCCTACCCCCACTAACATTCCTGTCTCTGCTCAGAACCAACATCATCAGCAGCAACCAGCGGTGCCCCAGCACCCTCACCAGGCCCACTGGCTGGCTGCCAGAAGTGTCTCTTCAGATCCTCTGCTTGTTTTATAATTAGATTTTTTTTAGTGTAGAGTTGTATGAGTTCTTTATAAATTTAGGATATTAATCCCTTATTAGATGTATCATTGACAAATATGTTGTTCCATTCAGTAGGTTGTCTTTTCTTTTTGTTGATGGCTTCCTTTCCTGTGCAAAACTTTTTAGCTTGATGTAGTTCCATTTGTTTATTTTTTTGTTTCCTTTGTCTGAGCTGATATATATCAGCAAAAATATTACTAAGAGCAATGTTTGATAGTTTACTGCCTGTTTTCTTCTAGGAAGTTTATGGTTTTGGATCTTATATGTAAGTCTTTAATCCATTTTAACTTTATTCTTATATATGGTGTAAGAAAATGGTCTAGTTTTATGTTTTTGGATGTATCTGTCCATGCAAAATGTTTCCCCAATGCCATTTATTAAGAGACTAGAGGCCCGGTGCACAAAAATTTGTGCACTCGGGGGGGTCCCTCAGCCTGGTCTATGCCCTCTTGCAGTCTGGGACCCCTTGGAGGATGTCCACCTGCTGGCTTAGGCCCGCTCCCTGGGGGATCGGGCCCAAGCTGGCAGTCAGACATCCCTCTGGCAGCCCAGCAGCCCTCAGGGGATGTCCACTTGCCAGCAGGGAACAGACCTAAGCTGCAGTCGGACATCCTTAGTGCTGCTGAGGAGGCGGGAGAGGCTCCTACCACCACCGCTGTACTGGCAGCCGTCAGCCTGGCTTGTGGTTGAGCAGAGCTCCCCCTGTTATTATATAGGATAGAGGCCTGGCGCATGGGTGGGGGCCGGCTGGTTTGCCCTGAAGGGTGTCCGGATCAGGGTGGGTGTCCTGCTGGGGTGCCTGGCCAGCCTGGGTGAGGGGATGATGGCTGTCTGCAGCTGGTCACACCCCCTTCAGGGTGGGGGTCCCCACTGGGGTGCCTGGCCAGTCTGGGTGAGGGGCTGAGGGCCGTTTTCAGGCTGGCCAAGCCCCCTGGTGATGGAAGCTCCCAGCCTCTCCTTTTTTTCTTTTTCTTTTTTTATTCTGGGATTTATTTACCTTCTCTAATTGAAACTTTGTAGCCTTGAGAGGTGCTCAGAGCCAGCCAGGGAGGGCGGGAGGGAAGCCTCCTGCTCGCTCCAGCTCCGTGGCCATGGCCAGCTGAAAGCAGATATCTGGGGTTTATTTATCTTCTATAATTAAAACTTTATTGCTTTGAGTGGAGCTCAGAGCCAGGCTGCGGCAAGCGGGAAGCTTGGCTTCCTCCATCATTGGGGCAACCAAGCCTCCTGCTTGCTCCAGCTTTGTGGCTGCCAGCCGCCATCTTGGTTGGGTTAATTTGCGTATAGTTGCTCTGATTGGCTGGTGGGCGTAACTTAAGGCATAGCGAAGGTACGGTCAATTTGCATGTTTGTCTTTTATTAGTGTAGATTATCTTTTCCCCATTGTATGTTCTTGCATCTTTTGTTATATATTAACTTACCAAATAAGCATGGATTTATTTTTGGACTCTGTATTCTGTTCTATTGATCTATATTTCTGTTTTTATGCCAGTACCATGATGTTTTGGTTGTCATAGCCTTGTAGTATAGTTTACTATCTGGTAGTGTAATACCTCCAACTTGTTCTTTTTTCTCAAGATTGCTTTAGCTATTCAGGGTCATTTGTGGTTCCATATAAATCTTGGGAGTATTTGTTCTAGTTCTATAACAAATACCATTGGTATTTTGACAGAGATTGCATTGAATATGTGGATGGCTTTGGTAGTCTGAATATTTTAATGATGTTAATTCATCCTGTCCAGGAACAAGGTATATCTTTCCATTTATTTGAATTTTCTTCCATTTTTTTTTTCATGTCTTATAGTTTTTGAGTACAGGTCTTTTACCTCCCTGGTTAAATTTATTCTTAGCTATTTCAACATTTTATGTAATTATAAATGGGATTGTTTTCTTAAATTATCTTTCTGATAGCTTGTTATTAGTGTATAAAAATGAAACCAATTTCTGAATATTAATTTTGTATCCTGTTACTTTACTGAATTTATTTATCAGTTCTAGTAGTTTTCTGGTGGAATCCTTAGGCTTCTTTGTATACAGTACCATGTCATCTGCAAATAATGACCATACTTCTTCTTTTCTGTCAGATTGCTGTGATTAGGATATTCAATACTATGTTCTAAAGAAGTGGTAAAAGTGGATATACTTGTCTTGTTCACTATCTTAAAGAAAATGCTTTTAGTTTTTTCCCATTGAGTATGATGTTAGCTCTGGATTGCCATATATGGCCTTTATTATATTGAGGTATGTTTCTTCTATCCCAACTTTTCTGATAATTTTAATCATAAATGGGATTTTGTCAAATGCTTTTTCTTCATTTATTGAGATTATCATATGATTTTTACCCTTCATTTTGTTTATATGGTATATCACATTAATTGATCTACAGATACTGAACCTACCTTGTATTCAGGAATAAATCTACCTTGATCATAAGTGTGTTTAATATTTTAAATGTATTGCTGAATTCAGTTTGCTAATATTGTTGAAGATTTTTGCATCTATGTTCATCATGGATATTGACCCATACATTTTTTAATGTCTTTGTCTGGTTTTAGAATCAGGCCAATGTCAGCAGCTGCATGTGACCAGCTGAGAAGTGAGGTCAGCTGCCACCAGTGCCATGCCTGAGTTCAGCCAAAGACACAGGTCATCCTTAAGGCTCAGCTGCTGAAAAAACCATTTGGTGGTACTTGAGTTGGGTGAGGCAGGGTCTGAGGATGTCATCAGGTGGGGCAAGTGGTTTTCACCAATTAATGCAGATTCAGATTTGGCACCAGTGCTGAGCTTAATGGCACAGGGCACGCTGAGGTCAGTCATTTCTGGCTGGGAGCCTGCAGACCTTCGAGAGTTTCTTTAAAAAACCTATAGCATAGGCTGAGGCTGGCGGTATACAAGTTGGGTGGGTTTAGGTCTCAGGGAATCATCAAGATGGAGCTAGCAGAGTTCACCAAGATAATGCAGATTCAGATTTGATCATATGGGAGGAGGCTCCAATACAGGGACAATGGCAGCTCTCCCTCCAGCTCTTGCCCCTTCAGGTCAGCTCTCGCCCCACAGCTCAGCTTCTTTTTGTATGTTTCTGGCATCTCCACAAGAGCCCAAGGTGGGTACCTGAGAGCAAGTAAGGTTTGTGCAGGCTCTTTAAGAGTATGTCCGTGTTTCCAGGAGCGTTCTGTCAACACAGACAAATGGAATCCCAGCTGACTTCACAGCCAGGTGTTGTGTGGGCTCCTCTTTCTGATACTGAAGCTCCAGGATGGGAGCCCAGAGTGGGACTGGAGCCCCTCACTCCTCAGGGGGAACTTCTGCAGCTGAAATATTCCTCCAGATTCACAACAGCCACATATGGGTGTGGGCCAGCCCACTTTGTGTCTCCGTCCTTCCTGTAGGTTTCACATGGTTTCTTCTTCTTTTGTAAAAATATGTTTTTATTGATTTTTAGAGAGAAAGGAAGGGAGAGGGACAGAGAGATAGAAACATTGATAAGAGAGGAACATCATCGATTGGCTGCCTCCTGCACACCCCCTACTGGGGATGGATCCTGCAACCCGGGGGATGTGCCCTGACCAGAAATCAAACCAGTGACCTCTTGGTTCCTGGGTTGACGCTCAACCACTGAGTCACACCAGCTAGGCTGGTTTCTTCTTTTTATCCTTAGTTATAGGACTTCTATTCAGCTTGTCTTCAGATGGTTCTTCAGCTTGATTGTTCTATAATTTAGTTGTAATGTTAATGTAGTCATGAGAGAAGGAGAGCACAGCATTCACCTACTTTACTGTCTTGACTGGAACTCTCAAAGAAAATGTTAAATATTTTTTCATGGACAAAGGGGCTCCCAAATGCAAAAATCGCTAGAGTCTATGAAAGTCATATGTAGCCCAGAGAAAGACAGATGAGAAAAGAATAAAATGTATAGTATATTAAAGCAAAAAATGAATCCATGGAAGGGAGTTGAAAGTGTTTGGGTCAGGGGAGTTGACATTTTAGAAAGGGTGCTCCAAGAGCAACATTTTCTGAGCAGGTGACATATGAGTAGACCTGAAAGAGGTGAGTGAAGTGTTTAGAATATGGACAGAGATTATTTGTATAAGAAGGAATAGCAAGTTCTTATGCTATGAGGCTAAAAGGTGCTTAATATTTGAATGACACCAAGGAGGCCAGTATGACTAGAGTATATGGACAAAGGGAAAAACAAAGGGGAGAGCAGTAAAAGATGAAGTCAAAGAGGTGACTGGAGGCTAGATTACATGGGAAATAGATTGAAGAGGGCATGAAAAGGAGGTGGAGAATCAGTTTGGAGGCCACAGTAATAAATCAAATGAGCAATGATGGTGAATGTTCCAGGGTATTTTCAGTGGGGATAATGAGAGGTGTCTGCATTTTTTAGATATTTCAAAGGCAAGAATGATGAACTTTGTTGATGAATTGGATGTGGGTTGTGAGAGAAAAAGAGGGGTCAAGGATGGCTATAAGTGTTCTAGTCCAAGCAAAAGATGGATGGCGTTACCGTTGACTAAAAGGAAAAGATTGAGGGAGAAGTAGGTTGGAGAAGAATAGCAAGCTCTCTATTAGAAATGCAGGTGCACATGCTATGAAAGCAATGGAAGAGGTCCCAAGTGGAAATACACTTTTGGGAGTCATTAATTTACAGATGGTATTCAATGCCTTGGGATTGGAGAGATCACTAATGGAGTGAGTATAGAAAATGCCAACATCCTCTTAATTTTTGTATCTTCAACATCTAACTCAGCACTTGGCTTTCAAGAAATATTTTTCAATTGAATGAAAATGTTTCTATTTGTCACAGAGGGACAGCGAAAAGAGCCCCCTACAGCAGAGCCATGTATCATATATTCCAAACTAGTCTCCGAGGAAGTGCTAAGTCCTCTCGTTCTATATTCATAGCTCTCTGGAATTTTCTTTAGCACATTTATTTCAGTTCTCAATTCTATGTTTATTTGGATTATTATTCAAGGTCTTGCTTTCCAACTAAGACACAAAGGGATAAAGAGCATATATCTTATGGTCCCCTTTCCCCCAGCACCCAGCAGTGTCTAGAATATAATAGTTACTCTATTACTATATGTTGAAAAAAATGAATAAAAATATTTTTTGTATGGAGGTAATTTTATTTAGATTTATCTATTGACTAACCTTTCTTGAACTCTAAAAAGTCTGCTTTTTATCTAATGGGGAAAAACATGAAGATGACCTGAATCTGCAATGTCAGTCTGAAATATTACTTCTCTAACTGCCCATTGCAGTCACTGATAGTCCACTGTGGCACTCTTCTCACTGAGTCTGTGCACAGCCTCACACAACCTTCTCAAGACACTGCCCAGGTGGCCACTACCACATGATCTGATTGGTACTCACAACAAGGCCATCTGTTATCTTTGTCTAAATCAAACCAAATGACCTCAAATAAATATTATGCCCACAGTGAGCTAAATTCACAAACATAATACGACATTTATGGGTATTATACCTGCAAAGTCAGCACAATTAATTAGCCTCATCTCTAATACCCACAGTCCATCAACTCTTCGTTGTTCTCACCTTGTTGAAAGGAAAATGTTTGCTATAATTTGGCCAGCTCTCACTTAGCAGTGGCCTATGATGCTACTTCAGGAAATGCTTCTCCTACCATCTCCCAATAAAACACATTATTTGCCCTAGCTGGTTTGTCTCAATGGATAGAGCGTTGGCCTGCGGACTGAAGGGTCCCAGGTTCGATTCCGGTCAAGGGCACATGCCTGAGTTGCGGGCTCGATCCCCAGTGCAGGGTATGCAGGAGGCAGCCAGTCAATGATTCTCTCTCATCATTGATGTTTCCATCTCTCTCTCCCTCTCCCTTCCTCTCTGAAATCAATAAAAATATAATTAAAAAACAACAACACCACAACCCATTACTTAGTGAAGGGTTCTTCTGTGTCTAGATTTTACAGTTCAGTTCTTTTTTTTTTTTCTTCTTGTTGTTGGTGTTCTTTTCTTTTTTACAGTTCAGTTCTTTTGAGTCCTAAATTGTTATCACATTTTATAAAAAGTATGCTTTTTCTGAGATGTCTTTATTTTCTATAATATGATTTTCTATGCTGTTAGTTTTGGAGCATTTTTTTCTCAATTAAGCAAGGGTAGTACAGGTCCATTGCACCCCCCCAAATTGCAGTATCCCTTCTAGCTCCCTCTCATTTTATTTCCCAAGCTGAGAAATCAAGAAATGGGACTAGAATTTGAGTGAGAGAATTCAATGCAAGCTCTGAGAGTCTAGGAAAATCTTATTTGAAAGGCACATCTGGGTGAAGGATGCTAGTTGGGACTCTGGTCAAACAAAAGATGGCATGAGGCGCCAAGTTCCTGAATATATGTGTGGTAGTTTAGCTATTATTGATTATAATTTACTTTGTGTTTAATAAATGCAGTAAATGCATTCAATCTTCTTACTCATTTCACAATACAGATATTATTATATTTTCCTACTTTATAGATTAGGAAATTTGACACCGAGAAGTTAGGTATTTTTACAGTGTTAGAAAACTAGCAAATGGTACAATCAAGATTTGAACCAAATCTCAGAATCTGTGTTTCCTTAGAACCTTGCTACTGAAGCTGCACCTTCGATACTTAGTACAAGGATGGAGAAGACTAGAAAGACACAAGTCCTACTTCACTATTTTGGCCTGAGGCTTGTCCTACGCCCTACCCCAAATAAAATGGGAAAGAACTAAGCTATCTTGATTACTACTATTTCCAATAGTTAGACAATGCCTAACAAACAAGTGCTAAACCAATATTTGTGGAGCAAATAAATGACGTAGAATCAGAGGTTCGAAGCTATCATCACTTTGTGTTTATTTATAGCATAAATCTTTCTATATGATTTTAAATGAAGACTTTAAGGAGATTGATTTAAAGAGGGGAAATGGCATCCAATGGCGAACTATGGTACTCTTAGGTCACACTGCTCAGGGTGGAACCTGGTGGAGCTCACTGTCCGAGAGCCCCTGTTTATCACCTTCTGGAGTGGCCCCTGTGGTCTTCACGGAAACGTCGCTCTTTGCTTTCTATTCTAAACTCCAGCATCACACACTGATGTTTAAACAGCTGCTGGTTTCTACCCTGGAGGAGTTTGTATTTCAATGATGAATAGGAGAATTCCTATAAATAAGGCTGAGTCCAATTCCCCTAGAATACAGTGAGAGACTCTCAGCAACCCTTGCATCACACGTATGCCAGGTGAATCTCAGGCCATTGTGGATCTCAGTGCTCATCCAAGCTCCCGATAGCTTAGCAAATGCCCTCTGTACCTTCAATTAGCGGATCCATCTGTATCTAATTACTTCCTGGTTTGACTATGATGAACTGAACTACCAAAATACCCTGTCATGAGCATAGGCTATCTTCTAATATTCCAGGTAGTATGGCTGATAGGGGATATTTAAATACGCCTCCTAAAGACTTGTCTCATCTGAACTCCGACCTGAACTGAATATCCAGCCAAGTGCCCTGCTTTGCAATTTTCCCCATTAGTTCTCAGAAAAGTCCCCTAGAGCAGTGGTTCTCAACTGGAGACAATTTTGCCCCCAGGGGACATTTGACAATGTCTAGAGACATTTTCAGTTGTCACAACTGGGGTAAGTGCCACTGGGTAGAGGCCAGGGATGCTGCCGACCATCCTACAAAACATGCAGAGGACAGCCCATGAAGAGCAATCTCTCCCAAAACGTCAACAGTGCCACTGCTGAGAAACCCTGATCTGGGGTATGGGGGACATTCATGTTCTGGTGACCACAGAGACATCTCTTTATATTAATTTTATTGACACTAAAATAGCAAACCTGGTATTTATAAATAGGTAGAGGAAAATATGAGTACTTAAGAGAAATTATAAAGATTAATTATTAAATGACTACTCTCCCGGAGCGGGGGCAGAGTGTAGGGGGGTTAGTGGGGGGGGGGGGACATCTGTAATATTTTTAACAATAAAGACACATTAAAAACACACACAGATTAATTATCAAATGTCTACTCTGTGCTTACAACTTTATGAAAAAAGCATTGCTCTTTCCCCCAGTTTACAGGATGGAAGTGAAGTTCAGAGAGCGGTTATTAAACATGCTAAAGGTTATGTAGATAGAAAGAAGCTGAGCCAGGACTGAGTCCTGGCATGACTCCAAAGTCCATTTTCCTTCCACTATAGCTTCAAATGATGCCTTCCTATTGGGAAGGAAAGCACGGCAATAAACTTCTCAAAAATTTTAATCCTGTCCTTGAATGACTTTTCTCATTTCCTGAAATGTCTATTCTACATCCTGCCGGGCAGATGAGTCCATCCCCTGACCTGCTGCCTCCCACTTCCAAGTGTAACCCTCCTGCACCTGGGGACTGGTGCAAAGGGCACACTCACATTGTCGCTGCAATCCTGCCGCTTATGTAGCACTTTGAAACCTTTCGCTTGTTTGTTTATTTAGTTAGCTCATGAAAATGTCTTTGTTCATTTATTTTTTATTGACAGTGTTACAGATGTTCCTATTTACTCATCACTTTCCCTTTCCACCCAGCCCCTACTCCACCCCAAACCTTACCATACTATTGTTTGTGTCCATGGACTATGCATATATAAAAATGTATATATATATTCTTTGATTAATTTCTCCCCGTTCCTCCCTTTCCCCTCCCCTCTGAGATCCATCAGTCTGTTCCACACATCCATGCCCTGGGGCCTATTTTGTTTGTCAGTTTATTTTGTTCATTAGATTCCGCAGATAAGTGAGATTGTGTGACATTTATCTTTCTCTGACTGGCTTATTTCACTTAGCATAATGGTCTCAGGTCCATCCATGCTGTCTCGAAGGGTAAGAGATCCAGCTTTTATACAGCTGCATAGTATTCCATGGTGTAAATGTACCACAGATTTTTTAATCCACTCATCTACTCATGGGCACTTGGGCTGTTTCCAGCTCTTACCTATTGTAAACAATGCCATTATGAACATAGGGGTGCATATATCCTTTCTGATTGGTGTGTCAGGATTCTTAGGATATATTTCCATAAGTAGGATCACTGTGTCAGACAGCAGTTCCATTTTTAATTGTTTGAGGAAACTCCATACCGTTTTCCATTTTGGCTGCACCAGTCTGCATTCCCACCAGCAGTGTACTAGAGTTCCCTTTTCTCTTTATCCTTTCCAGCACTTGTTTGTTGATTTTTTGATGGTAGCCATCTGGCAGGTGTGAGGTGATACCTCATTAATCAATTTTCAAATGTTGAACCAGCCTTATAGACCCAAGATAAATCCCAGTTGGTCATGGTGTATAATTCTTTTGGATTCAGTTTGCAAATATTATGTTGAAAATTTTTGCATCTATGTTAATGATGGCTTCTTATTTTAATTTCTGTAATTATATATTAAGTTGAGATTTTATGAAAAAATTTTAAACCTCACAACCTAAGCAAAATGAGGAAGGCATTCATGTTGAGTTGGGGTAGAGGAAAGAAGATAGTATTGTAGCCTAAGAGGAGAAGTTGTTTACTATGTGCGATATTTAAAGCCACAGCAATAGATAAGAATATCATGTATGGGGGTGAGGGGGAGAGAGAAAAGTTATGAGGATGAAACCAGATAGTCTGTTTCTGACTCTAGCTTTGACTTGATCACCACCTCTTTGAAACCAAGGTACCTAATTTTTTTTCTTATCCTCAGAGAGGATCTTTCACTTATCTAATTTTCCAGCAAATCACTTACCAATAATGCTTGGGGCTATTTAATAGTGTGATAGTTATTTTTATTGTCAATCTGACTGGGATATGGAATGCCCAGTTACTTGGTAAAACGTTATTTCTGGATATGACTTTGAGGGTGTTTTTGTTAGACATTTGAAATGGTAAACTGATAAAAATCACTCTCTTCTCAATCCATTGAGGACCTGAATAGAACGAAAAGGTGGAGAAAGGAGATATTTGCTCTGTTGTTGTGCTGGGACATCCATTTTCTCTTGCCCTTGGACATCGGTGCCTTTGGTTCTCTGGTCTTTGGACTTGTATTCAGATTTACACCATCGTCTCACCTCCATCCCATTCTTGAGATTTTTGGACCCATACTAGGAGTTATACCATCTACTCTCCTGGTTCTTGAACCTTTGGACTGAATTGCACCACTGACTTTCCTTGTTCTCCAGCTTGCATGGGACTTCTCAGACTCCATAATTATGTGAACCAATTGTTATGAAAATTATATCTATATCTATATTTATATATTGTTTTTCTGGAGAATCCTGACTAATACATATAGGTTATGGAGGTCATTCCATAGGATTGACCTTTGCTCTTAGGAGCAAGAAATTGCTAACCTCCTCTCATGTTCCTAAGCAGTTTTTTTTTTAAATTAAATCTTTATTGTTCAGATTATTACAGTTGTTCCTCTTTTTCCCCCCCATAGCTCCCCTCCACCCAGTTCCCACCTCACCCTCTGCCTTTACCCCGCCCCCCCCGACTGTCCTCATCCGTAGGTGTACGATTTTTGTCCAGTCTCTTCCCGAATCCCCCACACCCCTCCCCGCCCCCGAGAATAGTCAGTCCACTCCCTTTCTATGCCCCTGATTCTATTATAATCACCAGTTTATTCTGTTGATTAGATTATTTATTCACTTGATTTTTATTTTTATTTTTTTTTTTATTTTATTTTATTTTTTTAATTAAATCTTTATTGTTCAGATTATTACATTAGTTACTCTTTTTTCCCACCATAACTCCCCTCCACCCAGTTCCAACCCCACCCTCTGCCCTCACTCCCCACCCACTGTCCTCATCCATAGGTGCACGATTGTTGTCTAATCTCTTCACTCACCCCCCACACCCCTTTCTCCCCCCCCCCCCCCAAGAATAGTCAGTCCATTCCCTTTCTATGTCCCTGATTCTATTACAATCACCAGTTCATCAGATTATTTATTCACTTGATTTTTAGATTCACTTGTTGATAGATGTGCATTTGTTGTTCATAATTTGTATCTTTACCTTTTTCTTCTTCTTCCTCTTCTTACAGGATACCTTTCAGCATTTCATATAATACTGGTTTGGTGGTGATGAACTCCTTTAGCTTTTTCTTATCTGTGAAGCTCTTTATCTGGCCTTCACTTCTGAATGATAGCTTTGCTGGATAAAGTAGTCTTGGTTGTAGGTTCTTGGTATTCATCACTTTGAATATTTCTTGCCATTCCCTTCTGGCCTGCAAAGTTTCTGTTGAGAAATCAGCTGACAGTCGTATGGGTACTCCCTTGTAGGTAACTGATTTTCTTTCTCTTGCTGCTTTTAGGATTCTCTCTTTGTCTTTTGCTCTTGGCATTTTAATGATGATGTGTCTCGGTGTGGTCCTCTTTGGATTCCTTTTGTTTGGGGTTCTCTGCGCTTCCTGGACTTGGAAGTCTATTCCTTTCACCAGGTAGGGGAAGTTTTCTGTCATTATTTCTTCAAATAGGTTTTCAATATCTTGCTCTCTCTCATCTTCTGGCACCCCTATAATTCGGATGTTGGTACACTTGAAGCTGTCCCAGAGGCTCCTTACACTATCTTCATATTTTCGGATTCTTTTTTCATTTTGCTTTTCCGGTTGGGTGTTTTTTGCTTCTTCGTATTTCAAATCTTTGACTTGATCCTTGCAACCCTCTGGTCTGCTGTTGGGAGTCTGTATAATATTCTTTATTTCAGTCAGTGTATGCTTAATTTCTAGTTGGTCCTTTATCACAACATCGAGGGTCTCATTAGATTTCTTGAGGATCTCACTACATTTATCGGCGGTCTTACCAGTCTTTTCGAGGGCTTCTAAACAGTTCTTTAAAGACCTTAAAAGTGTGGTTTTGAACTCTATATCCAACAGTTTGCTTTCCTCCAATTCTGTCGTTTGTGTCCTGTTTCTTTGTCTCGGCATTTTTTTATGCTTCGCCGTGTCGATAGAGTGCCTTTCTGTGCTAAGTGTCCCAATTACCTAAGGTAGACACTCTTGGTGCACCCCCTTGTGGGCTTTGTGCACAGTCTTGTTGTGGTTAAGCCTTGATTGTTGTAGTTATCACTGTGAGGAATTGACCTCCAGGTCAATTGGCTGTGAGAATCAGCTGTGTCTGCGGTGGGAGAGCTTCTGTGCTGGAGACACCCCTCTGGGGCTAGACTTGCTTTGATGGGGCTTTGGTGCTCACTGAGTCTGCCTCCTGAGTGTGTCTTTTATGGTTCCACGGAGCTTAAAGCTGGATGGTCCCACTCTGACCTCTGGGCTTCCTGGCTCCTGGATCTCTAGGGAGGTGCTAATCTAGCCTTTGCCTGAGGCTATCCAGCAAAAGCCTCCCTGCAGGGCTTGGGCGGGGCGGGTCCCACGGGATCAACAGGGCGGGATTAGCAATTATGGCTGCTCTCAGTCTTGCCCTCAGAGGCTCTGCTTCTCAGTGTCCCAGTAGTCGCTGCAAGCCCCACGGAGAGAAAGCTGCCCTAGGGTTCTGAGCGATGCCAGACAGTCCCGCTTCTCCCGTATGAGTCTGGGTCCTTAGAGACTCGCCCGGAACTGGAGCTCAGAGCCTGAGACTCCCTCCCGATTGAAAACAACCGCGCCCTCAGCCTCCAGCCCGCTCCACATGCACTCCGAACCTTAGTATTTTACTTCAGCACTGCGCCTCCTCTGAGCCTCGGTATGCTTTTCTCTTTCCTCCTAGTTGTAGAACATCCACTCAGCCAGCTTTCCTGTGGTTCTGGATGATGTCCGTTCCGTCTTTTAGTTGTATTTTTGAAGTGGTTGTTCGAGGCAGCAAACTCCCGTGTTTACCTATGCCGCCATCTTGGTTTCTCCAAGCCTGACAGGTATTATTAGCATTTTCAAAAGCCAGTTGTTTGATTAGGATATCGGCAGCCTCTTCATTATTGATTACTCTCTTGACTGCCTTGATGCCCCACGTTGGGCGCCAGTGCTGGGGTCCAATCCCAGCGGGTCCAGGGGTCCCCAAAGGTGTGGACGGAGTCGGCAAAGAAGGAATGACACGAAGACAGCCTTCAGTTGATCAGCAGCCTAGTCAGGACCTCTAGCCAGGATCTCCAGCCAAAGTTCTGGTCGGAGTTCTGGTTAGGAACTGATCAGGATCTGATCATATTCACTTGATTTTTAGATTCACTTGTTGATAGATGTGTATTTGTTGTTCATAATTTGTATCTTTACCTTTTTCTTCTTCTTCCTCTTCTTAAAGGATACCTTTCAGCATTTCATATAATACTGGTTTGGTGGTGATAAACTCCTTTAGCTTTTCCTTATCTGTGAAGCTCTTTATCTGACCTTCAATTCTGAATGATAGCTTTGCTGGATAAAGTAATCTTGGTTGTAGGTTCTTGGCATTCATCACTTTGAATATTTCTTGCCACTCCCTTCTGGCTTGCAAAGTTTCAGTTGAGAAATCAGCTGACAGTCGTATGGGTACTCCCTTGTAGGTAACTGAGTTTCTTTCTCTTGCTGCTTTTAAGATTCTCTCTTTGTCTTTTGCTCTTGGCATTTTAATGATGATGTGTCTTGGTGTGGTCCTCTTTGGATTCCTTTTGTTTGGGGTTCTCTGTGCTTCCTGGACTTGTAAGTCTATTTCTTTCACCAGGTAGGGTAAGTTTTCTGTCATTATTTCTTCAAATAGGTTTTCAATATGTTGCTCCCTCTCTTCTTCTGGCACCCCTATAATTCGGATGTTGGTACGCTTGAAGCTGTCCCAGAGGCTCCTTACACTATCTTCGTATTTTCGGATTCTCTTTTCATTTTGCTTTTCCAGTTGGGTGTTTTTTGCTTCTTTGTATTTCAGATCTTTGACTTGATTCTTGCAATCCTCTAGTCTGCTGTTGGAAGTCTGTATAATATTCTTTATTTCAGTCAGTGTATGCTTAATTTCTAGTTGGTCCTTTTTCACAACCTCGAGGGTCTCACTAGACTTATTGAGGATCTCATTAAATTTATCGGTGGTCTCACTAGATTTCTTGAGTGTCTCACTAAGTTTATCGGCGGTTTCTAGAAAATGCTTGAAAAACCTTAAAAGTGTGTTTTTGAACTCTATATCCAGTAGTTTGCTTTCCTCCATTTCTATCATTTGTGACCTGTTTCTTTGTCTCTGCATTTTTTATGCTACCCTGTGTTGATAGAGTGGCTTTGTGTGCTAGATGTCCTATAGGGCCCAGTGGCTCAGCCTCCCCAATTACCTGAGGTGGACACTCTTTGTGCACCCCTTTGTGGGCTTTGTGCACAGTCTTGTTGTAGTTAAGCCTTGATTGTTGTAGGTATCACTGGGAGGAATTGACCTCCAGGCCAATTGGCTGTGAGAATCAGCTGTGTCTGCAGTGGGAGAACTCTGTGCTGGAGACACCCTTCTGGGGCAAGACTTGCTTCAGTGGGGCTCTGGTGCTCACTGAGTCTGCCCCCTGAGTGTGTCCTTTATGGATCTGAGGAGTTGTAATCTGGATGGTCCCACTCTGACCACTGGGTACACTGGCTCTTGGATCTCTAAGGAGGTGCTAATTTAGCCTCTGCCTGAGGCTACCCAGCAAGAGCTCAGCTGTGAAGGAATGCAAGCTACTGTGGGGCCTTGGGCCAGCTGCAGTTGGTTAGGTAATTAGGGCCAGACCTTTCATATGCAAAAGCCGGCGCACAGCTTGGGCAGCATGGGGTCCCCGGGGATCAATAGGGCAGAGCAAGCAGCCATGGCTACTCCTCAGTCCTGCCCTAAGAGGCCCTGCTTCTCAGTGTCCCGGTAATCTCTGCAAGCACCTCTGAGGGAAAGCTGCCCTCTAGTTCCGACTGATGCCAGACAGTCCAGTTTCTCCCCGTATGAGTCTGGGTCCCCAGAGACTCGCCCAGAACTGGAGTTCAGAGCAGTCAGGAGCTTGAGACTCCCTCCCAATTGAAAAAGACAACCGTGTCCTCAGTTGCCAGCCCTTTCCGTGTGCGCCTTCGTACCTCTGCACTTAACTTCTACACTGCACCTCCTCTGAGTCTCAGTGTGCTTTTCTCTTTCCTTCTAGTTGTAGAATTTCCACTCAGCCAGCCTTCCTGTGGTTCTGGATGATGTCTGTTTTATCTTTTAGTTGTATTTTTGAAGTGGTTGTGCGAGGCAGCAATTTCCGGTGTTTACCTATGCCGCCATCCCGCAGTTTTTAAAAAATATATATTTTTATTGATTTCAGAGAGGAAGGGGGAGGAAGAGAGAGATATGGGAGAATAATTGATTGGCTACCTCCTGCATACCTCCTACTGGGGACCAAACCCACAAACCGGGCATCTGCCCTGACTGGTAATCAAACCGTGACCTCCTGGTTCATAGATGGATCCTCTACCTCTGAGCCATACCAGCTTGGCTCCTAAGCAGTTTTGATTTCATTTGTATAGAGATTGCTGTAAAATTAATTCCTGGCTCTTCACAGGTAGGAAACTCTTAGAGAGGCACTTATCTGTCTGCCTTTAAGTTTTCTTGCCTCCTCAGAGCAGTACTGCTAGCTGAGAAACAACACTGGTGAATATTCTCATTATTTCCACGGGCCATTGCCAGAGGACTGCTCTAATTTGGTCTCTGGCTCCAGTTCAAAGTGCTCTGACATGCATGGATCCAGTTGGGCCTCTGGTGTCCTTGATTCTACATTGACCATTGCTCCTACTTTGGCTCTGAGCAGAGAATCCTTTAGCTGCTTATTACACTCCTATTATATAATGAGACATTTCTGAAAACATGCTGCAGATGTGACTATGTTCTGCAAGTTTCTAAAGCTGACCTGGTCTACTAGTGACTTGGTCTGCCTGCCCAGCACTGCCTCTCTGTAACTAAAACCCTTGGGCCACCTTCTCTTCCCTCTACTTGAAACTCTAACTCTGTCTAGGCAACCTTTACTCCCAAGCTCTGCTGGGACTGTCTCAAGTGGCTTTAAATTCCATAAGGTTAACTCTGCTAAGGACTTTCTCATTATCTCTCTTAATAAAGTGCCCTCCAACAACTTCTGAGGCCAATATAATATTCTACTGGGGAAATGGTCTGACGTGATGGGAGAGGGAGAGGGCTACGAAAGAGAAGGGGGAAGGAAAAGAGACTTGACATTAATTAAACACAGATTCTTCACCAGGCATCATGCTAAGGTGCTTTAATGTTGTCTCTTTAACCCTCTAAAACATTAAGAATGGGTATTACCTCAATGGGAAGTTTAAAATTCAGCAATGTATGAATCTAAAGCTTCTTCTATATTTACTTTGAAAAGAAGATATGCCGGCCTAAAACTCCAGTAGATACTTTTGTTTATTTTTGTTTACTTTGTAAACATATCACATTGTAAAACTGAATTTTGTGAAGTTACTTATAAACATTTTTTATATGAATGGGATCATACTGGAAATATTGTTTATCAGCTTTAACCTTATTGTGTTAGTAGAGGACTGGTGCATGAAATTCAGGCATGGGTGGGGGCCCTAGGCCTGGCCTATTGGGGCTGTCTCGCCCAGTCCAGATTGGGACTGGGGCGGCTGGGGCCTGATGGCTGCCAGCTGGGGCTGCCTGCTGGGGGGAGGGACTGCAGGAGGTTTGTCAGCTGGGGGGAGTGGGAGGACTGGGGGAAGTTGACTGGCCTTAGAAGGTTGGCTGTGGGAGTGCACTGACCTCCAGGGGACAGCTCTTGCATTGAGCATCTGCCCCCTGGTGGTCAGTGTGCATCATAAAGACTGGTCATTCTGGTCGTTCCAGTCATTCAGTCGTTCTGGTTGTTCGGTTGCTTAGGCTTTTATATATACAGATTATCAATTAAGATCATAGCCATTTCTTCATGTGGGCAATTGTGTAGATGTCTGTCCCCATCCTGTACTTGGTGCATTTGGAATTTACATTTACCTGCATGACAACCATTTTATCAGTTTATGACCTTATAATTTCTTATATTTGTTTGGTGAATATTTTTTTCTTAAAATTTTTTAAGGTTTTATAAGGTAAAAATGGTACTTTAGTATAGTTTTTATTTGCAATCACTCCAATTGCAAGTGCTATTAAACATAATACTTGAATATTTAAAAGCCATTTGTAGCTTGAGAACGATTTACTCATGGTTTGTTTGTGTTTCTAGTGGATCATTGGCCTAGTTTCATTGATTCACAGAAATTTTTCATATAGGAAAGAAATTAGTCCTTGTGGCATGTGTTGCAAACATTTCCCACAGTTTATTGTTTGTATTTTCATCTTCCTTTATTTTTTTATACACACAGAACTTTCCATTTTTATTTTTTCCAATTTACCATTCTTTTCTTTTTTGACTTATGACTTTTATTATTATTTTTTTTCAAAGCATCTTCTCACCCAGTACGTGTGCTCAGTGGTTGAGCGTCAACCTATGAACCAGGAGGTCATGATTCCATTCCTGGTCAGAGCACATGTCCAGGTTTCAGGTTTGATCTCCAGTAGGGGGCATGCAGGAGTCAGCTGATCAATGATTCTCATCATTTATGTTTCTATCTACCTTTGCCTCTCCCTCCCTCTCTGAAATCTTTAAACATATATTTAAAAATATATTTTTAAAAGATTAATAGCTTCTAAGGGCCCCTGTTGTTTTTTTAAAAAATAGCATTTTCTTTACCTAAAATTATGAGATCCTTTCACATTTTCTTTAATTATTTTTACACATTTTAAAAAATCTATCATTATTTTAAAATGATTTTGTGATAGCTTTTATTGATTTATTTTTTAAATATATTTTTATTGATTTCAGAGAGGAAGAGAGAGGGAAAGATAGAAACATCAATGATGAGAGAGAATCATTGATCGGCTGCTCCTGCATACACCTACTGGGGATCGAGCCCACAACCAGGGCAAGTGCCCTGACCTGAAATCAAACTGTGATCTCCTGGTTCAGTGGTCGGCAAACTGCGGCTCACGAGCCACATGCGGCTCTTTGGCTCCTTGAGTGTGGCTCTTCCACAAAATACCACGTGTGGGCGCTCATGTACAGTGCGATTGAAACTTCATGGCCCATGCGCAGAAGTTGGTATTTTGTGGAAGAGCCACACTCAAGGGGCCAAAGAGCCACATGTGGCTCGTGAGCCGCAGTTTGCTGACCACTGTCCTGGTTCATAGGTCGATGCTCAACTAGTGAGCCACACTGGCCGGGCTGTGATGGCCTTTAAATGAATCTCTGTACCACCAAGTGCATGATGCCTTGAATCTATTTTCATACTGTAGCTACAGTTATTTTTTAAAATGCAAGTTGAACCCTATTGAAAATCATTCATAGTTTTCATAACCACATATAAGTAAGCTCCTTAACGTAGCACACTCAGTGATGTGACCATTATAACCATTATTTTTTTCCAGTAGACTCTTCCAGTAATCATTTGGTTCTCTCTCAGTTCCTTGATTATTCACATGGTATTCCTTCTGCCTGCTACCTTATCTCTACACCACCTCAAGTTCCATCTCTTTGGAAAACCCTTGTTACTCTACAACAGTTCTGCTCAGCTGTAACATCCTTTATGAAGCCTCCCTTGACCATAAGTCTTTCCTTCCCCAGCTCCAGCATCCTGTGTGCACCTCTACTGTGTGTCCCTCAAGGTGTGGCATTGACCAGTTTACTTGTCTTTGCACTCCCAGTGTATGAACAGATTTTGGAGCATAGCAACATGTCTACAATGGTTTACTGGAATTAATGAGGTTCCTAGTTTTGTTTCAATAGTACTCAAAGTAGGATTAGGAACTCCTTGCATCAGAATAACCTGGGGTGCCTATGAAAAAGTCAAAATTATTGCCCTGACCGGTTTGGCTCAGTGGATGGAGCGTCGGCCTGTGAACTGAAGGGTCCCAGGTTCGATTCCGGTCAAGGGCATGTATCTTGGTTGCGGGTACATCCCCGGTGTGGGGTGTGCAGGAGGCAGCTTATCGATGTTTCTCTCTCATCAATGTTTCTAACTCTCTATCCTTCTCCCTTCCTCTCCGTAAAAAAATCAATAACAATATATATTTTTTAAAAAGTCAAAATTATTGCATTCATTTTAGACATATAAATCGGACTCGCTAGGGATGAGGCTCAGGAATCCTCATTTTTGCTAAGCTTCATAGGTAATCCCTACTCACTCTAAAATTTTAAAATCGCTGTTATTGCTTAGACCTACAAATAGCTTTTAAACACGACACATGACAATCGAGGGCCACTCAGAGAAGAGAAGTGTTAAGTCAGTGTGAGGTAAATAAATTTGTGGTAAGTCCATAAAATGCGATATTATGCAGCTGTTAGAATTCATGAGCTAGATGTATTTTCTCTTATGAAATTCTCCAAGATCTATTGTTAATTTTTAAAAAAAGCAAAAAGCAGGGCCATGGGGTTACACAAATACTTAGAAAGTCTCTGGAAGTTTACTCAGACAACTGTTAAGAAAGCTAGTCTCTGGGATGTGAGACTGAATGGCTGGGCAGTTGTAATCTTGTGTCGTGATCTTTAATACTGTGTGAACTTTTTCATGCACTTGTTTTACTTTTTATTAATCCTCTCCTGAGGACTCATCCATTGATTTTGAGAGAGAAGGGAATGCACAGAAAGAAGGGAAAGGAGAGAGAGAGAGAGAGAGAGAGAGAGAGAGAGAGAGAGAAGAGAGGCAAACAGACTGACTGCCTTCATTACGCACCTGGACGGGTACCAGAGATGGAGCCCACAATTCAGGCATGTGCCCCTGACTGGGACTTTAACCTGTGACCTTTCACTGCATGGGACGATGCTCCAACCTACTGAGCACTCTGGCCAGGGCAGTTTTACTTTCATAATAGTACTTAAAATCTTTCTTGGTGATTCACATATTAAAAATGAATTTCTTTTCTATATCTAATTTTAAAATATAATAGAATACAGGTCTCCCCTGACTCTTGAAAGCTTGCATTATGCCACTTTGCTTAAAATAAAAGATGATATCTGCTTTTATGAACAAGACCTATATATCCATAATGTCCCAATAGCCAGCTGAATCACTGAAGCATAACTATTAAACATGACACATGAGAACCGAGGGCCACTCAGAGAAGAGAAGTAAAACTGGTTATTCGAAAACAAATTCATTTAAGGATTTTTCCATTACTCCACTATCATTTCATAAGTATGAGCATAGAATAATAAAAAGGCCTATAATTCCTTTATGTTACCTAATGACTAATATAATTTAAGAACAGCAATTGTCTATATCAACCCCCCACAATCCAAACTCAGCATCAGAAGAGGAAGCAGTCAGAAGAAGGGGAGGCCCTGTGCTCATCCCACTGTGTAGAAATCATGTGTTTCATAGCTCCTTTGCTTTCAGGAATTATTCTGTCACTGGATATGTCTACAATGGAATTTGCTGATACAGGACAACTTTGCTTTTATGGGCCTTTCCTTATGGGACAGTTAATAATATCTTGTGCCTGCCTCCTCATTCAGCTGTGACAAGGCTGCTCAGGGGACTCAAACAGAAGGCCTCTGTGCTCTTCCCTGGCTAATTATGCTCCTCGCTCCCTGTGAGATGAACTGAGCCTTCTGAGTTCACCGACCTTGTGACCACAACCTGAACCCTTGTCCTGTTGATGCCATTTCTCTTTCAGCCATATGGTGCTTAGTCAGTTGTTTGGAGTTAGATGATATTAGCATAAGCTGCATATTTGTAGTTGCATTAGAGATGGTCAGCTTAGCTACAGAGTCCTCTGCTAGCTCACAAACTTGGCTTTTTTATTTCTAATTAGAGAACTTCATCCTTCACCTCTTCAATCTGCTCATTCTCTGAAGTCCTCAGATTTACAGATTGAGCTTAATAATAATCACAAGTACCATTGAACTTGGGACCTACTGTGTGCCAGACATGTCGATCACAGTAGATATCTCTTATTGATGGTTTACTATGTGTCAATCATTGTTCTAAACACTTTATATGTATTAACTAATTTAATCTTCCCAACAACTCTATGCATAGATAGTAGTACCAGTTCCATAGTAAAGATGATAAAACTGAGACCTGGGAGGTTAAGCAATGTGCCCAGTTATATGCCTAGTAAATATGAGAGCTCGATTGGAACCCATGGAGTCTGGTTTCTGAAGCGGCATTCTTAACTGCTCTGATATATTGTTTTGCTTTACAAACACTCTATCTAATATACATTGAGCATCTATGGTGGGCCAGACATGATTCCTGGGGCTAGGATAGTGGCAATCTGAATTTTTAAAACATCCCTGTCCTCAGGGAACTTCCATTCTAGTTGTGGAAACAGAAAATAGCAAACTTAAGTAAGTAAAAGATATAGCATGTTAGCTAGTGCTAACTGCTAAGAGGAAAAAAGCAACGCAGAAGGTGAAAGCTGACAGTTGTGACATGCTAGTAAAGAAAGCCTGTGGACATCTGGAGAAGAGCACTCCAGGCAGAGAGTAGAGCCTGTACCAAGGTGCTGGAGGTAGAAGCTGCCTGGTGTGATGGAGGGATACCAAGGAGGCCTGTGCAGCAGGTGTGTGGGGAGGGAGAGGAGTGTACTAGCACAGGAGGTCAGAGAGGTAGCAACGGACCAGCTCTCCTATGAAGAGAAAGGAGGGAGCCAATCAGTCTCAGAGAATGACCCGATCTGATGGCTGCTGGACTAAACATAGGTTTTGTGTGTGTGTGTGTGTGTGTGTGTGTGTGTGTGTGTAGCGGGGGAGGCAGCAATAGAGGCAGGGAGACCATTCAGGAGCTTTTGCAAAATCCTATTGAGAGATTGCAGTGACTTGGGCTACAGTGTATGAGGTGGCAGTAGTGCCTAATTTCAGAGAAAATATTTTTATTCCAGTTTTACAGGTTGAGAAACTGAGAGGCGAAGAGGTTGAGTAAACTAGTGGTAAGAGCAGCACGAGGGTGCAAACCCATTTCTGCTTTTTCCTCAGAGGCCATGTTCTTTCTTCTACTACAGCAAGAATCTCTGAGGTACAATCCTCAGTTCAAAATCAAAACCACATTCTCCTCAGGATACTGAGGATACAGATCCCTTGGATTTTGTTGAATGATACCCCCCAATTCATTGACCTGTTTATTGATTTATCCATCAACTCTCACACCTTTAAAGAGAGTTACTATTGAAATGTTTCCTGTTTCAAGTCATGACAGGCATGAGAACTGGAAAGGACAGTGGATGTGGGGTGGTAGGACATGGGTAAGCCAAGAGGGAGGGACTTAGAAAGGCAGAAACTGGAATGCCAGATATGCCATGACAATATCCCCATTCACATTGCCTAGATGTAGGCGTTAAAGGGTCCAGCTTGCTTCCTCCCCTCATTTGATCTTATTAAGCAAATTGAAGTCCCTCCCCCCGCCCCCGCAATGGGAACATGTTAATTTTTTTCACTAATGAACAAAGAAATACTTAGAATTTGACTCAGTATGATGGATTGAGCCCATGTTCTTGCCCCCATTCATTCCTGTTACAGTGCTAGAAAATGAGAAGTGGTACTTGGTGTTCGCCGTGGACCAGAAGGTGAGAAGTCCCTAAAAGATGGAGAGTAGATGGAAAGAACTTAAAATGAAGAACTGCTGCCAAGGACAGGGGTGGCTGTAGAGGGGTTTTAGAAGAAGAGAATATGTAGAGCAGGAGGGAGCTCCGTGGGAAGGAATGGCCAGGCGAAAGGTTGGGACACCAGAGTGGAAGCAGCGGGTGCTGTGCCGGGACGTGACCAGGAGAGGTGCCTGCCACAGGGTGGAGCCAGAGCAGCCTTTCTGCGGCTGTCACACCAGGAGAAACCAGAGGGCCAGCTCCCAGCATTGTCTGGAAGCTCATCCTTTGTCCTCGCTCACCATCTCGGGAAGAAGGTGGAGTAAAACCTGTGGAGAACAGGTACAGAGAACTTCCAATTTTCTTTATGAAGTTGTAGCACCACCTTGAAACCAAAAATGTGGGTGTTTTGAGTCCGAGTTCTTTTTTTTTTTGTTAAATTTAATTTAATTTCATTCTATTGATTAAGGTATTACATACGTGTCCTTATCTCCCCATTGCCCCCCAGAGTCCGAGTTCTTATTGAACAAGGGAGTCACGGACAAAAACGATGAATGGAACCAAAGTGTATCGGGAGAAGCCAGTCCTGGAAAAGGTGTAGTTGGGCTTCTAGGAGTCAGCCAGTGTCCAGAGCTTCCTTTCCAGGTTACAGTCAGGAGTAGTTCAACATCCAAGCTAATTAAAGTATGTTAGTCCATGTGTGGAGGTCCACATGTTCATAGCCGTGTGGGCCACGGGGGATGTACCCCTCACAACAGGAATGTCAGGTACCCATTGTGCGCTGTACTGGGGGATAAGGGAGCGAAGTGCGTGCTTTTTTGTATATATGCTTGCCTCACTGCCTTGTGATTGGTGATCTGCACACTGTCTGTCTTAGTAACATCCATTCATTTTAAAGTTCATGCCTCTCGGGCGCACCCCTCCTTCCCACCCCAGTTGGGGTGTCTTAGTAACTCTGCCTAGCTGGGTTCCTGGTTTCATTTCCTCCTCCCATGGTCCTGCCCCTACCTACCTAACTATTTTCTTGTCTCTACCTAATTTTTTAAACTTATGTAAAAGTATTACTTTGACAACAATAAAATTAAAATGTTTCATAAATAAGGTTAATCATCAGAAGAATAGCCATAGTGTGTGTGTGTTATAATGTATACTATAAATGAAATAAAAGACAGCCAAGTCTATCTACCTGTTGACATAAAAACATTCAAACCTGTAAAGAATTTTTTGTGAGTTTATTTGAGCCAAACTGTCGACAATTGCCAGGAAGCAGAATCTTAATGGATTGGGATAGTGCTCCAGACAATGGCGGTTTTTCATCTATTTTTATACATTGCAATCAAAGGAGGAGATATAGATGGGTTACAAGAAATCCATTGGTGATAGGTTAGAGAGGCGGGAGAAAGCAAAGTGGGAAAACCTCTGGGATTGGATAAAGAGTAAAATGATAGACACATTACTTAGGTGGGTACAGGATAGTTAACAGTCAACAATTAACATGATAACAATAACAATGAAAGAATTTGTGGTGTGTGTCCTGGCACCCAGGGTATTTGGCTGTGCCCTGAACAGTCTGGAAAAAAGGGAAGTTGTTACCCTGACATTTCAATGATATGTTATCATATATGCAAAAAGACAGTAAGCTCAGTTAAGGTAAAGATTGACCTTGTCAGGGAAGATACCAGCCTAGGAGATAACTACTCACCGTAACTGCTTTAGTTAAAGTTTAATGTCAAATCATCCTTTGTGGTTACTTTAGGTCTTTGAGTTTGCAAGACTGTCATACAGGCCTTGCCTGAGCTTGTCAGGTTAGCATGTGGCCCCTTTTGTCCACATAACAAAACAATGTAAAAAGAAGAAAATAAGAAAATAGCAAGAAGGAAAAATATAAAAGACCAAAACTATTAATAATCAGTGATCTTAAAAGAGAAACTCTCACAGATTAGAGTATTAAATAACATCACAATGAAATAACTCTAAAAAGTAGAAAATAAAGGATTGGCAAAAGATATATCAGGTGAATGTAATAATAACAATAATAATTTAAAATAGTATAGAAATATTCCAATTATACCAAATAGAATAAAAGTTAATACCATTAAAAGAAAAAAAGCAAAAGTCATAACAAAGAATCATTTCCAAAAGATACAACAGTCATGAGATTTTACACCTCTAACTGCACAGTATTGAAATAAAGCAAAAACTGATGGAAATGTTAGGGGCAAAAAATAGAACATTGGGGACTAGATATAATTAAAAGAGATATTAATCATGCTCTGTTAACCATGATTGCCTTGTTCTGATTGAAAAAGGACATTCTAACCTGGCTAGGAGTTGTACTCCCCTGGGACCTGGGAATCAACCTTGAACCTGACAATCAACCTTGGACCTGGGAGTCAACCTAGGAATGTGGTTCATTTTCATTCAAGAACTGCCTATTGTTGTGGAAAGATTAACCACATTGTTGCCCAAACAATGGAGTTCTGCCCCAGACCCCCAATGGGTATTACAGGGATCCCCCCTCCTCCCCAAGTGCACAAAATTCGTGCACTGGGCCGCTCGTGTTTAATAAATCTTATAACTAATTGCTAGTCCCAAATATTCTAATTCTTCCCCCAACATTTAACAGTAAAAATGATGATAGCAACCAATTCAGAGGGTCATTGTGAAAATTAAAAGAGGTAGTAGAGCCCAGCCAGCATGATTGAGCAGTTGAGCATCAACCAGGAGGTCATGGTTCAATTCCAGGTTGGGGCACATGTCCAGGTTGCTGGCTAGATCCCCAGTGTGGGGCATGCAGAAGGCAGGTGATCCATGATTCTCTCTCACCATTGATGTTTCTATCTCTCTCTCCCTCTCCCTTCTTCTCTGAAATAAATAAAAAAATGTATTTTTTTTTAAAAAAAGAGGTAGTGATAACCAGAATAGTGAGCTGAGGTGTTATCCCAGTGTGGTGTCTCGTGACACTGAAGAATGAGATCCACAGACCAGAATATTTAAGCAAAAGTGTGGAAAATTTATTACAAGCAGATTCAGACTCCCTGCAAGGGGCGGTGGACCCAATAATGGGCTGCCTGTTAAAGCCTTGTAGTCCAGGGGTATATATTTGCTACAAGCCTGCTCTCTGTCTACCTGTGTACTCACTTGATTGAGTCCCTCATTGTTTTTGCCCAGCAATGGACCTGATCTTTTCCTGTTTCCATGTTCTTTTTCTGCTCCTATGCTGAACTTTTTCTGTTTCTATGCATACCTACATCTTGTTGCTACAAGCCCTCCCTTGTTTTTCCATACTTTCTGCTTTGAGTCCAGAAACATTTTATTATTTACTAGAGGCCCGGTGCACAAAAATTTGTGCGCTTGGGGACGGGAGGTCCCTCAGCCCGACCTGTGCCCTCTCCCAGTCTGGGACCCCTCGGGGGATGACCACCTGCTGGCTGAAGCCTGCTCCCCGGGGGATTGGGCCTAAGCTGGCAATCAGACATTCCTCTGGCAGCCTGGCAGCCCTCAGGGGATGTCCACTTGCTAGCGGGGAGCAGACCTAAGCTGCAGTCAGACATCCTTAGCACTGCTGAGGAGGCAGGAGAGGCTCCCACCACCACTGCTATACTGGCAGCCATCAGCCTGGCTTGTGGCTGAGCAGAGCTCCCCCATGTGGGAGTGCACTGACCACCAGAGGGCAGCTCCTGCATTGAGCATCTGCCCCCTGGTGGTCAGTGTGTGTCATAGTGACCAGTCATTCCCAGTCTTTCTGCTGTTAGGGTCAGTTTGCCTATTACCCTTTTACTATATAGGATAAAGGCCTGGTGCACGGGTGGGGGCCGGCTGGTTTGCCCTGAAGGGTGTCCTGGATTAGGGTGGGGATCCCCACTGGGGTGCCTGGCCAGTCTGGGTGAGGGGCTGAGGGCCGTTTTTAGGCTGACAGGCAACTGAAGCTCACAGCCTCTCCTTTTTTTTCTTTTTTTTTTTTTTATTCTTGGATTTATTTACCTTCTATAATTGAAACTTTGTTGCCGTCACTGGAGCTGAGAGCCGGCTCCTACTCGCTCCAGCTCTGAGGCCACGGCGTGCTGAAAGCAGGTATCTGGGGTTTGTTTAGCTTCTATAATTGAAACTTTGTTGCTTTTGGAGCTCAGAGCTGGGCCGCGGCAGGCAGGGAACCTTGGCTTCCTCCATTACTGGAGCAAGCAAGCCTCCTGCTCGCTTCAGCTGTGTGGCTGCTGGCCGCCATCTTGGTTGGGTTAATTTGCATATTGCGCTGATTAGCCAATGGGAGGCATATTGAAGGTACGGTCAATTACCATGTTTGTCTATTATTAGATAGGATGCTTAGTTGTTTTCTGTAATTAAGCTGGCTCAAACTGCCGTGTCTGCCCTGTCTTATGTTCCACCTGCCTTTGTTTTCCACGGGACCCCTGCCCTATCTGCCTGCATTTCAAATTAGCCCTCTCAGTCCCCCTCTGATTAAGAGACCCCAACTGCTATTGGGAGCAGGGGTTATGACCACTCTGGCTACTTCCTGCTAACAGTGGGCATTGTCGGGGAGCAGTCGTTGGGTCCCTTCAGAGGAGGCCAGTCTAGGAGTCAACGGTAAAAGGCAGTTGCTTCCATCTGGGGCTGCATTTGGAGAACCATTTGGAGTTTTATAGCCTCTATGTGAGAAGAAACAAATTGTATCAGGAGGTTTAACAAGCAAGGGCCAAAGATAACTAATAGAAATAGCTAAACAAAGGGCCAACCAGTTTCTTAGGGATGGGATCATTTTTTACATTTGTTTTCAATTCTATGTGGAAAATGATACCTGGACCAGAGTGGGTCAAAACTATCCTCCTGCTATTGCCTAGAGAGGGTAGATGGTACTTGGGGGCCTGGGTGTCTGAGTTCCCTTGGGTCTTGGTGGAACTTGTCCTTCCAAAGGTCTTGTATTATAAGGCAGACAAGATGGTTAAGGTGTATTCTGTGGGCCACTAGGCCCCATCACATTCTTAGGGGTTTTTGACTCTCTGGTATTGTTTTGGGTCAAGGCTGTTAAGAGCTAGGGTTTAATTTTGCTTTGCTGACATAATTTTTTATTGTTTCTTAAAGTACACAAGCCTGGATATATGAGAGCTTACACTACTTCCCTTCCTTCATATAGAAAAGATTTAATTGCAAGATGGTATTGTAGTTAATACTCCCCTCTGGGGGAGGGCCATGTCTCTCTATCTACCAATTGATATTGAGGCCAGGGGCATACGCTACCAAGGAGACAGAACTAAACCTCACATCACCCTGCTTGGCCCCGGAGGATGGCTGGTAGTCAATGACGGGTAAGACCCCTCAGGGAGGGGCGACCTAAGACAGGCACAGTCGCAGGGGGCCTCAGGGGAGAACTTTGGGGTCAACAGAGGTGGGGCACAGATCCTCACTCACCCCCCCAACTATGCAGGGGCTTGAACACTCGCCCCTTCTGAGGGAGGTCTCCTGCCCCCATGGCTGCTGCTCTTCCCATGCCCAGCTCAGATCGAGACCCAGATAACAGAAAGAGACTTAGTCCAGCCGAAATCGGTACCCAGATAACAGAGACTTGGCTAACAGCAACTACCCTATATCTAAATCTAGCTTAACACCAGGATTGCTCAGGGCCTTCTCAAGGATACAGAATAATCCTTTCCATTAATATTTACAGTATAAACTAAGATTGTTATTAAAGTATTAAATTTGACAGTAAAATAATAGTCAAGTTTTCAGATTAATTAAAACTAGCTCAAGAAGTATTAACCAAAATGTTCATTTCATGGATAAATTGCTTAACATACTATAAACCTAAAGAAGTCATATTTTTATACAAAAAATTAAAATTAAAAGTTATCAAGACTACACTAAAAAATTTCCAAAAACCTCCTAATATTAAAAAATAAAAAAGGGGGGATAGTAGAATAATAACCTTTTAAGTAAATGCCTTAATTGCTTTAATATTTTTACTTGAAAATTAATTTTTTCATTTGTAATGCTAACAGCAAGACACACATGAAAAACATACGTGGTGTCAAAATAAGCCAAAGGAAATTCATTTGAGCAAAAATAATTATTAACCTTTGGTCGAGAATACGTTTGTATATTTTCAGAAAACAACTCCAAGACCATGTGAATTCCTGCAACAACGGATTCCAGAGAGGAACTGATGGGACTGCTCCAGCCAGAGAATAGCAGTGGCCCCGTGAGACAACGAGAAGAGAAGCAGTTCAGAAATAAAGATGGTGACGACGCCTTATCATGCTAGCGGTCAGCAGCTGTGCATCACTGCAGGTTGCCCAGGACCAAACCAGAGGGTCGGACCTACATTGCCACCATTTGTCCACCATCCAGAACTGAAATATTACTGCTGACATGTACACATAAAAAACTGTCGGACACTGAAACTTGAACTTCGCCTAAAAAACAAAGAAGGGGGATCTGTTGGGGGCCAGATGTAAGCTGGCAAGGTCCTTGCACCTGTAGGGGCTAGCAAGGCTGGGACCCTTACCCACACAGTTTTCCCAGACTTGTTTGGATGGCGTTTATCAGTAGAATAAGAGCAACATTTGTAGAATGAGAACAGCCTTTCATGGCTTACCAAGAAGTCTGTAACTATTTACTGAGATATGCTGTACTGAGAACTTGTCCTTCTGCTGTGTCCTTCCCTTAGAGATTAAGAGGAAGAAAGAATACATTCCTCTTGACAGACCTCCTATTCAGTGTGTTATGTATAAATAGTATTGTGTGGCTAATGAAGTTGCTTCAGTTCATCGAGAGAACTGGGGTCCTCCCGACCCCGCTTTCCTGTCTTTCTTTTCTCAATTCCCGCCTCCCTGCCTCAGCCCGGCTCAACCCTGTCAGGCTGGCCCTGACAACCTACCTCCCCATCCTACTTCAAATGCTCACCAGCACCAGGTGTGGTGTGAACACCAGGGCAAGCTGTGCCCCTCAGGCAAGGGCATTCCCTCCTTGGCTCCCCTAACATTCTACTGAAGACCCGAATCCCCTCCGGTCCCCACAGGCCACTGCAAGGAGCTGGAAGAAATCAGGTCTGTCGGCCAGGTCCAAGGAGGCATTGGGGAGATGAGGGAATCCTCCGCTCACACATGAACGGCAGGGACACCAAGAAAGGCAGGTCAACCAGCCTGGGCCAGGATCTGAAGAACTTAGCGTCCCTCTATCCCCAACCTCGGGCAGTCCTCATCTTGTTGCTACAGGCCCTCCCTTGGTTTCCCCTGCCTCCTGCTTTGAGTCCAGAAACATTTTATTATTTCTGCTTGGTTGGTTCCTGTGGTTAGGCTGGCTGAAACTGCTTTGTCTGCCCCTGCCTATGTCCCACCTGCCTTTGTTTTCCACTGGACCCCTGCCCTATCTGCCTGCACTTCAAGTTAACCCTCTCAGTAGTAGATGTTTAGTACTTAGCAATGAAAATGGAGCATAATGGCCCTAACTGGTTTGGCTCAGTGGATAGAGCGTCAGCCTGCGGACTGAAGGGTCCTAGGTTCGATTCCGGCCAAGGGCATGTACCTTGGTTATGGGCACATCCCCAGTAGAGAGTGTGCAGGAAGCAGCTGAATTGATGTTTCTCTCTCATCGATGTTTCTAACTCTCTATCCCTCTCCTTCTCCCTTCCTCTCTCTCTGTAAAAAAAATCAACAAAATATATTAAAAAAAAGAAAATGGAACACAATGGCCTGTTAATGTTAGCCATTATTATTCTATGGTCCACAGAAACCAATGTTTCAGTTATAATTAGGTTCAGCTACAAGTAACAGAGAGCACTCAAATAATATTAGCTTAGACAAAGGAAAAGTTTAATTCTCATGTAAACGTGCAGTTTTGCTATCTGTGCCTAAAGGATGGCTCTCCTCTATGAAGTTCTTTTTTTTATTTATCTCTATTCCTCTCCATCTGACTGCCCGACCTCACCGAACCCGAGGTAACCATCATGCTGAACCCCACATTCACCCTTTCCTTCTTGTTTTCCTCAATGTTTGGGTTTATTGCAGCTACATGTTTTCCTAAAATGTGTGTATGTGTGCCTTCACTTAGCCCAACCTTGATTTCTTCATTGTATATTTTAAGTAACTTTAAAAATTGTGACTACAAAGAACAATGTCCAAGTACATTAGTAATTCAGATGGTGTAATGAGATGTGGGGAGAGATTATAAATCTATACCTGGCATTCTCGCAATGGAGGTGAGAGGTGAAGGCTCTGGAGTTTGGCACCCGAGAGCATCAAGTCTGTCAGGCAGAGTCTCTAGGGAGAGAAGCGGACAGTGGATTCCTGCTTGAGGGGGTGAGGGGAGAAAGGAGTGAAAAGACGAAGGAATGAAAAGTGGACACTCTTAACCCAAATGGCTATTTCCAGACACACACATACACACATTTTGGGAAAACATGTAGTTGCAATAAACCCAAACATTGAGGAAAACAAGAAGGAAAGGGTGAATGTGGGGTTCAGCATGATGGTTACCTCGGGTTCGGTGAGGTCGGGCAGTCAGATGGAGAGGACCATGTGTTTGTTTGAGGCAGGGTTTGGACAGGGCCCTACCTTTCGGTTTGAGTGAGGGGCGGTTTTAAAACCAAAATGTGGTGGTCAGGTCTGAGTTCTTTGTTTCCCAAAACAGAAGAATGGATTCACAGACAAAAATGGTTGGCAGAAACCAAGTTTATTGGGGGATGGACAAACTTCCAGCCACAAGAGGGCAGCAGGAAGGGGGCCCAAAGCAGTTACCGCTTAAACTGTTTAGGAATATTCATATATCCTGCTAGTTTCTGATTGGTCCCTTCAAAGAATTCTGGCAATATCCAATTATTTCAAAGTTCAAGTTCCTGTCTGTAGGAGGACCTAGCTGAGGACTGCCACTTCTGGTCCAAGGTGACATCATTGCTCCCACCTAGCTGGGTCAGTTCTAGGTCCTCTGTTTGTCTCCTTGTCTGCAAAGCTCCACTTCCCTTCTGCCCTCCAACCCACCTACCCATCTTCATCCCGTGGTCCCTGTCCCTGACTGACTGCCTAGCCCTCTTTTTCTATCTCCTCCATCTTGGATAATTGTCCAGAACTTGAAAAACAAAAATCATTGCTTTGAAAACCTGAACAGGAAGAATTGTTTAAGTTAGCTAGTAGTTCTCTATCTCACTCCCTGTCACTAGGCCTCTTCATCCTGTTGCAGTTGACAGGAATGTGCTAAAGACCAGAAATGTGACAGGAACATCCAACGACATTATTAGTGAACTCTACAAATCACAAAGACTGAGTAAAGGCATTGTTGGCCACATTCTGAATACAGATCCTCTTAGAATCTTAAAAGTGGTTATTTAGGTCAAATAAAGTACTATTTTTTACATAAAGTAATTATATAAAAACTGCTAGAGTCCCACCTACTATTGAGAGAAGTCTTTAGAGTTAAAATAGGCAGGTTTAGGGAGTTTTAAGAATTAGGGGGTCCATGGGGGAGAACCACAGGCTGCAAAGCTGGGAGCTGCCAGAAGGCAAACATTCACTGAATAAGGGGGCCCCTGGGAACTGCCAAAAGGGATACACTTACAGAATAAAGGGAGAGGAAGCCACTCATTCACAGAATAAAGAGGAAGGTCACAGGGAATAGAAAAACAAAAGGGAGGAAAAGAGGGGAACCCTGTGTGGGATTTGAGCTCTGAAGCTGCTGTAGAGACCAATCAGAGGGGATATCGGGACACAAAGAACTGCAGGCTTTATAAACCTTAGAAAAGAGGGACTTAGTGGGTCGCTCTACCCCTCCCCACGTGGGAGTCTGCGCTTGTTTCCCAATAAATGTCCACCTTTTCCTATTCCACCTTTTATCTGTGGCTTCATTCTTTGAATCCACCTGGATAAGAACCATAGAAATCACCTTTGCATCCTGCCCAGAGGAAAAACCACACGTTCCCGTTTAATTTTCGCATTTCACTATCTAAGTGGGACAGGCAAAGCAAGGTTTCCCAGGATGTGGCCTTAAACCTCCAAACGAAATGGGTGGAGTCCCAGCTGGTTTGTCTCAGTGGATAGATCGTCAGCCTGTGGACTGAAGGGTTCCAGGATCCAGTCCAGTCAAGGACACATGTTTGGGTTGAGGGTTCAATCCCAAGTAGCGGGTGTGCAGGAGGCAGTCGATCAATGATTCTTTCTCATCATTGGTGTTTCTATCTCTCTCTCCCTTTCCTTTCCTCTCTGAAATAAAAAAAAGAAAAAGAAAAAGAAAGAAATGGGTGGAGAGCATTGTGACACAAAATCTAAGAATAAGAGATACCTTCATTTCTAGGCCAATTGAGAGTCAATATCAGAAAAGTTTATCAAAGGTAATAAGGTTGAAATTACTGAGCTATGGTTCAGGGGCAAATTCCAAGTTGCTCATTCATCCTCTAAATGCCTCTATAGAGGTTTATAGACAATCCTCCAGACCACCTCCTACTTTATTTTCACTTTCCTACTTCACTGATTTCCTGTATGTGGACTTTGTGCCTTGTTCTCCTTCACTTGGGCTGGTTTGCTCCTTAACAAGCTCCTGGCTTTGACTTTGACCTTAAGTCTGCTCTCCATTCTCTGTCTCCCAAGTCACTGTGGCCTGGATACTTCACTAAGCACATTCTGCCCTAGAGCCTGAATGGAGAAAAATCGGGTAAGGAGTTAAACCAGCTGTAGGGATGCGGGTTCCCACCTACTGACCCTCAGGGCTGGTCCTTGGACAGAGGCTGTGCAGAAAAACAGCAGAGGCTGGGGACTGGCCAGGGCATGATACTCATGAATAGCTCCAAAGCTACCAGGCTATGCCCTTGGATGAGTCCTTCAACCTGATTTATTATTTTATTTGCCCTTCTCTGACTTGCCTGTCTCCATTTTATCATTCCTGGAGTGTGGCAATCACAAGTTCACATAGCAATTGAGGTGCAAATTAGCCCTGTTTGTGAACAAACTATGATAAAGTTTTGCTGGAAGTTTTCCCACATGCTGATAGGCTTATTTAGTCACAATAATAGAGTGGAATATCTGAGGAGAGAGAATAATTTAGATATAATATTTCCTAATTTTGATTTTAAGAAGTCTTATTCTTAAGAGATTATCTTATTTAAAAAATCAGTTTATATTCCTCTACGGTTTTTTTCAGGTTTAAAATTTTTTAATTTGCATAATAAAAAGTGTGCATTTCAATAATTAAAATAATTTGAACCCTCCAAATGACACTCTGATTAAATTGTATTTGACAGCCTGCAGGACACCTTGGACCAGCTTGGTTTTCATTCTAGATTCCACTGTCATCCCACCCAGTTTCTTCCTTCACCAACAAGTAAGTTCTTTCCTTCCCTGCCAGCCAGACAGGCTGATGGGAGAGGCAGGGGTGGCCTTCATTGTCAGTAGGTCTCTGATGTGAAAAGGGGCAGCACAGTCATTTAAACAGATCCAACCTCTTTGCATCTTAAAAAATTAAACCACTAAAAGAAGTAAAATGAGAAGGCAATGCTTGTGGAATGTACAGTGCATGCCTCATTATGATTCGCCTGCTTGCTTCTCTTATTCAATCATTTCTTTTTTTAAAATATATTTTATTAATTTTTTTACAGAGAGGAAAGGCAGAGGGATAGAGAGTTAGAAACATCAATGAGAGAGAAACATCGATCAGCTGCCTCTTGCACACCTCCTACTGAGGATGTGCCTGCAACCAAGGTACATGCCCTTGACCGAAATCGAACCTGGGACCTTTCAGTCCGCAGGCTGACGCTCTATTCACTGAGCCAAACCGGTTAGGGCAATCATTTCTTTTTTAAAAGGTATCTTTTTATTGATTTCAGAGAGGAAGAGAGAGGGAGAGAGAGAGAAACATCAATGATGAGAGAGAATCATTGATCAGCTGCCTCCTGCACGCCCCCTACTGGGGATCCAGCCCACAACCGGGGCATGTGCCCTTCACCAGAATCGAACCTGAGGCCCTTCAGTCCTCAGGCTGACGCTATTCACTGAGGCAAACCAGCTAGGATGTGTTGTTGTTTTTTCCCCCATTATTGGTTATTATGCCCACCCTAATACTCTTCCTTTGTTCAACTTAAAGTCAACCACGCAGTACATTAATTTGCTAGCAAAGTGGCATAAATTGGGTGGTTTACACGGCAGAAAAATTATCACCTCACAGTTCTGAAAGCTAGAAGTCCAAAACCAAAGTAATGGCAGGGTTGAATCCTTCAGAGTCTGTGAGGGAGAATCTGGTCCCCTGGCCGTGGTAGCCTCAGACATGCTTCGGCTTGTAGAAGCGTTCTCTGTTTCTGTCCAAACTTCCCCCTTTTAATAAGGACACAAGTCATATTGGACTGGTCCCACCCAGATGACACCTTAATTTGATCATTTTCAAAGAGCCTATTTCCAAGTAAGGTCACAGGTACTAGGGATTAGGATTGCAACATCTTTTTTAAGGGAATTCAACCCATAACAGTTCCTAACCTCAATTACACCTGCAAAATCTTTTCTGCCAAATACTCTAACATAATAACTGAAGCTAGGAGCAAGCTCATAGGGGCCATCTTAAAGTGGTTATTTTCATTTACATTTCTTGTAGTGCCCATCTGTAAACAGCAAAACTAGAGGGTAGCAAAAGAATTCAGAGCCAAGACTCAAATTTGCTAGAGAAGATTTATTAAACATTGTTTGCGGGTAGTTTTTATCGCGCGCTAACAGGTGGCTCTACTACTTACAGTCAACGTAAAACGTATAAATACGTTTCCCGAATACAATGTGTTAAGCAAGCAAAGAAAGGGTATACTCAAGGTGGGGGGCAGGAGGGAGGCTGGAAGAGGATAATGGGAGGAAAAGGAGGACCTATACTTTCAACAATAAAGATTTTTTAAAAAACCATCAGAACACCCATGTAAAAGTAAAAGAAAAATTATACTCCAAAAGAAATTTCTAGCCTGGCCTGCATGCTTAGTGGTTCAGCATCGACCTATGAACCAGGAGGTCATGGTTTGATTCCCGTCAGGACACGTGCCAGGATTGCGGGCTCCATCTCCAATAGGGGGCATGCAGGAAGCAGCTGATCGATCAGTCTCTCTCATTATTGATGTTTCTATCTCTTTCTCCCTCTTCCTTCTTCTTTAAAATCAACAAAAATATCTAAAATATATAGATATTTAAAAAAGGAAAAAGAAAAATTTTTAGCAAGCAGCTCAAAGAGGTGCCCCAGGGTTTGGGCTAGGACTCCTTTAACCTCTCCCATCAGAGGGGAGGTTAACTGCTTTCTTCTTTGAGCTGACCTGAATGGAAGTTCGATGGGGCTTTTCTCCAGCCCCCTTGTTCTTCCACAACATGACTAGCTACATGTCAGGAGAGAAAGGTCAGGGGAGGATCTGACCTGCATGACCAGAGAAGATCTAGGGGAGGAAAGGGTGCCTTAGGGGTGAGGTCCTCATTAACAGTGCTTATCTCCAATACTTGCTCTACCAGTTTTTCCCATTGTTGGGTGTCCAGGATGTGTTCTGCTCTGGTGATCTTATACTTGGTCCATTGTCCTTGCTCTGCTCATGTCTGTCTAATTCAGTGGTTCTCAACCTTCCTAATGCTGCGACCCTTTAATACAGTTCCTCATGTTGTGGTGACCCCCAGCCACAAAATTATTTTCATTGCTACTTCATAGCTGTAATTTTGCTACTGTTATGAATCGTAATGTAAATATCTGATATGCAGGATGTATTTAGGCGACCCCTGTGAATGGGTCATTCGACCCCCAAAGGGGTCGCGACCCACAGGTTGAGAACCGCTGGATTGCCTACCACATATCTATGAAATGTTTCAGATTATGTTCAAAGCACTCCTTATGGACAAAAAGTAATGCCTTCCAGAGGGTAGAATCTAGAGAAGGCCTAGTTCTAATCATGTAGGGGTTTGAAAGTCTGGAGAATTATTATACATTTAAATAAATTATTCTAAATGTTAAAACTATTACATCACTTTTAATTTTCTTTAATTATTATTTATGTGAAAATATAGATTTTTTTTAAAGTGTTATTTTATCTTAAGGAACATATATATAGAAAGATAGCAGCAGGGAATTAAGATATTCAGAGCTATGATAATTGTAACTGTAAAAGAGTCATTTATTAGTTAATGAATTTTACTTTATACGGATGCTAATTGCATTTGCTAGACTTTCAGCAGTGTGCGGTGTCCAAAGAGTTACCTCTGACATGAGCAAAAAGACATTTTCAGATTTCAGGACTCATATGCAGACTTGGTAACGATTTCTAACACCAGATAACATTAGCAGTGCTTTGTATAGCTCCTAGGTGAAAGGCTTTTTATTTTACAGCATACTATACAGAAAAATCTATAGATTGTAGTGTGAATTAAATTTGAAATATGTAGTTATGACATGTCACTTCTTAGGGTCTCAATGACTCAGCAATTACAAGCACTATCTTTCTAGGAGAAAATGGAACACAGTGATTGTATTAGCTTGCTAGGGCCACCATAACAAAATACCATGGGCTGGGTGGCTTGAATAACAGAAATCTATTTTCTCACAGTTCTGCAGGATCAAGTCCAAGATCAAAGTGTTGGTAGGCTTGGTTTCTCCCGAAGCCTCCTCTCTCCTTGGTTTCTCACTGTGTCCTCACATGGATTTCCCCATGGTGTCTCTTTGCATATCCAAATTTCCTCTTCTTGTAAGGACACCAGTCAGATTGGATTAGGACCCACCTTAACTCAATCATCACTTTAAAAGCCCTATTTCCAGATATGGTCACATATTGAGAGGTTAGGGCTTCAACATATGAATTTGGGAGGAAATAGTTCAGCCCATAACAGTGGTCAAGCTTGTGCGTTTTAGAATCAGTGAAACTAATGTCAAAAGTCATGCTTTCAGCACTGTATCAGTCAGGATGGGCCAGGTTTGACTGCAGTGATAAACAATCCCAAGATAAAGATTTATTTTTCACTCATGCTATATGCTCACTGTGGATTGGCTGGGTTCCCTGTTCTCTATTGTCCTGACTCCAGAACCCAAGTTGACGGAGCTGACATCAATATCTGAAACGTTGATGACAGGTGGAAAAAGCACTGAGGCAAATTTCACACTGACTCCTCATGGGAAATCAAGTCTGACCAGTGCCTGGAAGGAACATAAACTGGAATATTTATAAGTAGCCTCAATATCAATAGAAACCACTTACTAGTAAGTGCCATTAGGTAAGTTATTTAATCCTTCCAGGCCTCATTTTTTTTCTGAATGTAAAAGTACATAATAGTGAAAGGAGTTTTAGGGGTAAAATAGGCAGGTTTAGGAGTTTTAGGGATAAAGAGGGCCCATGGGGGAGGAATGTATAGGTGAGAACTTGGAGCCTTTAGAAGACATACATTCACTGGGCAGGGGGGTGGGGGGGGGGCGGGGGAGGTGTCACAGGATAAGGGGAGAGTAAGCTATCCACTCACAGAAGATAGGGAAAAGCCACAGGGTATAAGGAAAAAGGAAACAAACTTGCATGGAGGATAGAGAAATGCCGACAAATGGTAGAAAAAGGAGAACAGATTTTCACAGGAGATAGAGAAATGTTACAAGATAAGGGGGAGAGGAAAAGAGGGGTACCACGTGGGGTTTGGGCTTTGAAGCTGACATTCTGCAAAAAGAGTGACCAATCATAAGGGAGCATGAAGAAACAAAGAACTACAGCATTTATAAACCTAGAAAAGGGGGCTTAGTGGGTTACCCCCTTGGAATCCCTTCCCTATGTGGGTGTCTGCATTTGCTTCCGATAAATTTCTGCCCTTTTCATCTACCACCTTTTGTCTGTGGCTTCATTCTTCGAATCCATCTGGACAAGGACCCGGCAAAGAAATCACCCTTGCATCCTGCTCAGGAAAACAAGCTGAATCAACAGCAATATTGAAACATGTCACATAAGGTTCTTGTGAAGATTAGATAATGAAAATAATGCACTTACATAGTGTTTGGAAAAGGTTAAATGCTCAATGTATGTTAGATATTATTATTACTATTAATTATTACTGTAAATAGGATTAGAAATTTCTTCAGATGGGAGCAATGTAGAGATCTAGTCAACTCTTTTTAAAAATATAAATAAATAAATGTGGAAACAGAGGCCCAGAGTGGATAAGTGACTTTCAGATGGAATAGAACCCAAGTGTGAAAATTTGTAACTTTAGCCCATCATTCTCTGTACTGTGTTGACTTTCACAGTCTGCTCTAAGCACATAGACTATAATGGTAATTTATAGAGTTTGGGAGAATTCCAGATCCTGTAATACTCTAATGGACTGGGAGACAAGAAGTGCTTTAGGCAGAGTCTCTTTATCAATAGGTTAGTGGTTGTAAAATAGGCAGGAACCCATAGGGAAAAATCCAGATGAGCTGCTGAAAATGAGAAAGAAATGAGAAGGAAAATGCTGCCAAACCTGACAGCTGGCACCACTACACAAGAACAAGGAGTCGCCTGAGCTGACAGGTGGGTATGAACTGAGTATAGAAAATACTAGAGAGAAAAGAGCTGCAAGAGTGTCCACAGATGCCCTCCTCACAGGTATGATCCCTTTATGAACGTATTTCCTGAATTATTCACACTAGGGAAGTGGTCTCTCTACTGGGAATAACAAGACATCTCAACATCTCCTTGGGCAAACAGCAGTTTGCCTTTGAGGGGTCTACTCTTCCCTGTATCTTGCAGAATGCCCAGGAGAGGTGCCAATTCTTCCCTGTTTCTCCCAGATCCTGGCGAACATTAGATTGTCATTTAGGAATGCAGATGTTGTGGCTTTTTAAAAAAATTAACAATGCTGCAAAACAGAATTTCTGGCCCTAGCTGGTTTGGCTCAGCAGATAGAGCGACAGCCTGTGGACTGAAAGGTCCTCGGTTCCATTCCAGTTAGGGGCACATGCCCGGGTTGTGGGCTCGGTCCCCAGTGGGGGGCGTGCAGGAGGCAGCTGATCAATGATTCTCTGTCATCATTGATGTTTCTATCTCTCCCTCTCCCTTCCTCTCTGAAATAAATTAAATATCCATATATATTAAAAATAAATAAATTAAAAAACAAAACAAAACAGAATTTCTGAGAGAGCCAGAATTATGTGGAATCAATTTGTCCCAGGCATATATTCATTTGAGAACAGAGAATTTGGAATCTGGCCAAGTGACCTGGGTTATAACTCTAACTCCAGTCATTTTGATTATGTGACTTGTACAGGTTACTTAATGTCCACAAGCCTCCATTTCCCTGTCAATAAAACGGAGATAATAATAGTATGTACATATCTCCTGGGGTTGTTGTGAAGATTAAATGACATCCATCATCAAGAAATGTTAGCTGCTGCCTAGTCAGCATGGCTCAGTGGTTGAATGTCGACCTATGAACCAGGAGGTCACAATTAGATTCCCGGTCATGACACATGCCCAGGTTGTGAGCTCGATCCCCAGGGTGGGCTGTGCAGGAGGCAGCCAATTAATGATTCTCTCATCATTGATGTTTTTCTCTCTCTCCCTTCCTCACTGAAATAAAAAAAAACAACCTATATTTAAAAAAACGAAATGTTAGTTGCAATCATTATCCTCATCGTCACACTAATAGAGTTTCTTCAGACACAAATCAAACAGTTTCAGAATGAATTTTTTAAAATAAAATCTATCTTTCCTTTGTAAATCTGATAGTGAAGATAAAACTTTTTAGCTTAATTCTCATTTATTTTTGTTAGTAGAATTAACTTTTAGCATCCTAAATTTATGTTTATATTCAGGAAAACATTGCTTACTAAATTTTCTTGGGTTAGAAATCTGTGCATAAATGTAATAAATTGTCTCAATGTGAAGGGAGCCCAATTTGGTGAAAAGAATACTAAATTTGACCATCAAGAAACTTACATTTTTATGCAAGAACATGGTTAGTCACCAGCTAGATGGCCTCGGACTATTACTTTAACCCTTTGCTTCCTTATTCGTCAAATTTAGTATCTAATGAGGTCTGACTGGGTAAGCAAAGAGGATTCACAAGAAGTTCAAAGTCTCAATTTGAACAATTGTAAGAATAATCATGCCGCTAACAAAAATATGGAAGTTAGAAAGAAAAAATAGCCTGTTGTACATGAACATAAACTTGCTTTTAAACATGTCGAGTTTGAGAATGATGGTGGAATGTCTGAATGGAAATGTCTAGACATCAGTTGGAAATCTACAATTGGATTTCAGCAGCAATGTTAAGGCAGAAAAATGTCAATGTTAGGACCATTACATAGAATACTTGACGTTATTAAAGTGAATGACAATGTTGATGATAAATATGCAGATATGAAAAGAGCTAGAAGGCTAGCAAATTATATTTGGGAAAAGGAGTGGGAATTAGAGAAGAAATCAGTGGGAAATTACAACAGTGTGGTACCACAGGTATAAATGTGCACTTCTCTGTGGTCAGCAGTGATGCGTGAAGGGGTAGGTAAGGAATTGACTGTGCGAATTGACTACCCCCCAGCCTCACACCCCCATGCTGGAAAACACACACACACACACACACACACACACACACTCACAAAAGTCTTTGGGCATAATTAAGCACTGAATAGGCCACCAACTTCTAACTCCTGACAAGGGAAGAGAATGTCAAGAAAAATTCAGAAACAAAATGTCAGTTATAGCAGGAAATCCAATTCATGAGACTCGAGAGTTAAAGTCCATTGAGTTTAACTCTGAGAAATTGTCTGTGGCTTTGAACAGTGCTTGTTCCTCAGTGGAGTGGACTGGTGAGAAGTCATATAGTTGCGAATTGACAGAAAAGTGACTGATGAAGAAGTGGAGAGAAATCCCAGTTCAGGAGTGAAAAGGAGACTTGGTATGATAGTCAAAAGGAAAAAGGGGCGAGGAAAGAGAAACATGCTGTGTATGGGGGCAGAGGGAAGAAAGGCCATTTTGAGGAAACAGTTGAGGTGAGATCACAGAGCACCCATGTAATCAAGCAGAGTGAAGCTTTGAAACATTCATCTAACATACTGATAATTCTTTAAATATTTACTCATCGGGCTTAGATTAGTTTAGTCAAGAACTCTGTTAAAAGCAACTTGTTTCTAGAATTCATCCTTATTATTTTAAGCAAAGGTATAGACTCTACATAGACTGATTGACGAGCATGTTGATGTTAAAATGTGATTATCTTAGCAATTTGAATGAGTGACCCTCCTCCCCAATTTTTCTTTTTCTTTATCTAATTATAATAATCCCCAAGGAGCCTTGTTTTGCTCCATCGCTGCATCTAATGTTGGCCCTCAGTGACTCCTTCTCAACCTACTGCATCCAACGTTTATGAGAAGGGGGAGCTAACAAACTAATTAGAGCGGTAGCTTAAGAAAATATGAATTGTGGCACAGGCCCACACCAAAAAGGCTGACATGCACAGAAATCAAGCTTTTGGGCTTGCCCAGCCACCCAAAACTGCTAACCTCAGACTTTATCTCACACTTGGAACATTGATATTGTTTTGCTTTGTTTTGTACTTTAGAACACTACATAGAAGTTTGACATACTCATGGAATAAAAACTGCTTTTCAATGTAGATGAGATCTACATTGGGAAAAGTATGTATGAGAAAATTTGGGAATATAACCTGACCATTTGCCATTGGCGAAAATATGCAAATTGAAAAAATAACAAAATCTACTTTAGCTGTTAAAATTTTGAGGATGGCTATAAATTGGTTAATTTTTTGTGTCAAATAAAAACACAACAGCACATGTTGTCTCTGCCAAATACCTATCTCTGTTGATAATCTGCTGCCTTTGTATAATCATTAAGTGGAAGGAAAATTTTTTTTTTTTAAATTAAATCTTTATTGTTCAGATTATTACATTTGTTCCTCTTTTTTCCCCCCATAACTCCCCTCCTTCCAGCTCCCACCCCACCCTCCACCCTCACTCCCCACCCACTGTGTTCATCCATAGGTGCATGATTTTTGTCCAGTCACTTCCCGCATCTCCCACACCCCTTTTTCCCCCAAGAATAGTCAGTCTATTCCCTTTCTATGTCCCTGATTCTATTATAATCACCAGTTCATTCTGTACATCAGGTTATTTATTCACTTGATTCTTAGATTCATTTGTTGATAGATGCATGTTTGTTGTTCATAATTTGTATCTTTACCTTTTTCTTCTTCTTCCTCTTCTTAAAGGATACCTTTCAGCATTTCATATAATACTGGTTTGGCGGTGATGAACTCCTTTAGCTTTTCCTTATCTGTGAAGCTCTTTATCTGACCTTCAATTCTGAATGATAGCTTTGCTGGATAAAGTAATCTTGGTTGTAGGTTCTTGGTATTCAGCACTTTGAATATTTCTTGCCATTCCCTTCTGGCCTGCAAAGTTTCTGTTGAGAAATCAGCTGACAGTCGTATGGGTATTCCCTTGTAGGTAATTGAGCCTCTTTCTCTTGCTGCTTTTAAGATTTTCTCTTTGTCTTTTGCTCTTGGCATTTTAATGATGATGTGTCTTGGTGTGGTCCTCTTTGGATTCCTTTTGTTTGGGGTTCTCTGCGCTTCTTGGACCTGTAAGTCCATTTCTTTCACCAGGTGGGGGAAGTTTTCTGCCATTATTTCTTGAAATAGGTTTTCAATATCTTGCTGTCTCTCATCTTCTGGCACTCCAATGACTCTGATATTAGACCGCTTAAAGCTGTCCCAGAGGCTCCTTACACTATCTTCACACTTTCGGATTCTTTTTTCATTTTGCTTTTCCAATTGGGTGTTTTTTGTCGAATCTTTGGTTTGATTATTGTACTCCTCTGGTCTGCTATTGGGTATAATATTCTTTTTTTCAGTTCGTGTATGCTTACTTTCTAATTTCTTTATCGTAGCATCGAGGGTCTCATTAGTTTTCGTGAGGTTCTGCACAAATTTATGGCAAGCCCTCAAAATTGCGATTCTTAGCTCCATATCCTCCATTTCTGTCATGTTTTTTTGTCTCCGCATCTTTTATGCTTTCTTGGTGCACCCCCTTGTGGTCTCTGTGCGCAGTCTTATTCTAGCCAAGCCTTAATTGTTGTAGTTAACACTAGAGGGATTTGACCCTCAGGCCGACTGGCTATAGGAATCAGCTGTGCAGAAAACGTCTGCCTTCTGGGGAGGCGCTAATCCAGCCTTTGCCTGAGGCGATCGGCAAATGGCTGTGCGCAGGCTTTGGGCGGGGCGGGATCAACAGGGCGGGCGGAGGGAGCAGTTATGGCCACGCTCAGTCCCGTTCCCAGAGGCTCTGCTTCTCAGAACCCCGGCAGCCGCTGCAAACCTCGGAGAGAAAGCTGCCCTCAGGTTCCAACTGATGCCGGGTAATCCCGCTTCTCCCGTTTGAGTCTGGGTCCCTAGAGACTCGCCCGGATCTGGAGCCCAGAGTCTGAGACTCACTCCCGACCGAAAACGACAACCGCGCCCTCAGCCACCAGCCCGCTTTCGCGCGCACCTCGGTACCTTTGTATTTTCCACACTGCGCCGCCTCTGAGCCTCGATTTGCTGTTCTCTTTCCTTCTAGTTGTAGAGTCTCTCTTCAGCCAGCCTTCCTGTGGTTCTGGGTGATGTCCGTTCAGTCTTTTAGTTGTATTTTTGAAATGGTTGTTTGCGGCAGCGGTCTCCGGTGTTTACCTACGCCGCCATCTTGGTCGACTGTGTCTGGAAGGAAAATTTTTACAAAAAGTTATGTTGACATGCTCATCTTCCTGTACAATTTATATTTATATCTGCATCTTGAAGTTAAAAGACTTTGAGGAAAAGGTAAAGAAAAGAATAGGCATTATAAGCGGGTGCACCAAATTGAAGATGTTGGGCTAAAAGTGGGATCGTGGATGCTTTCTATTTCTCCTTTTGCTCGTCTACAATTGCTTTCATTGCTGTTCTTGTAAAAACAAACAAACAAACAAAAACAAAGATGAGCAAGATCTGACTATGCCTCACATAAAATATATGGCAAAGTTTGTGCTTTTGTAAGGGTGGTCTTTTTTATTGATTTCAGAGAGGAAGGGAGGAGGATAGAGAGATAGAAACATCAATGATGAGAGAAAATCATTGATGGCTGCCTCCTGCACACCCCCTACTGGGGAGGGAGCCCACAACCCAGGCATGTGCCACTGGCTGGAATCCAACCTGGGACCCTTCAGTTCACAGTTTGACAATCTATCCACTGCGCCAAATCGGCTAGCGCTGTAAGAGTGGTTTTTTGGTATAAACAGACTAAGTTATAACCTTATAACCAGAAAAGGAAAAATCAAATATTCCAGCATTCTCCTTCCTTTACAGTGGTCTACCATGTTTCTAGCCTGTTTTCTCAGGCTCCTTTTTCATGAGTATAAGTGACTTTTTTTCTTTATTAGCACTTTTATTTTCTATTCGATCTTTTTCTCCCCCGCAAGTGATAAGATTCCCCTTTCTAAACAAATAATGCTCTTTGCCTCATCTATAAACCGAAATGTGATATCCTTATTTAGTAAGTTATCTTGGGTCTTTTAGGGAAGCCAGCTATATTCAGAACAATCTGAATTACATACGTAGATAAACCAATCAGTTGTGATTCAGTCCATGGTGACAAAATTTACAAGGACCTCAAGGTGGATGCCACACCAAACTCTTGCCCACATTAATGTTGAGTTAACTGACTATTATAATTAAAGCATTTCTTAAACTTATTTTATTTTAGTACAAGCAGGTATAACTGATGTTCTCTTTATTTTATAAATGTCATTATTCTTTAAGAAGAATCTGATAGTGGAGATGGTCAGCTTGCTTTCAGATTTTAACTCTGAATTGTTATATGTTTTGCTGGTAATTTATTTTAATCAACATATTATTTTTAAATGTGAAAATATGTTATGCACCTAAAATTTACTATCAAGTTACATCATCTTTTAAAAAATTGAAGTAAATGGACATGCAAAATAGATTTGGAGCCATCATAGTAAAACAACATGTACTTGTAAATGACAATCTGTCATTTCTGGGGATGTTTAAATTGACATTTTTGTGTCTCAGAAAACATCCAATTTGGACAGAATCAGGAGTTAAAAAAATAACTTATCCAACCTGAGCCATAATTTCTTATTTGCAAATATAAGAACTCTGTCATTTGAAATAAAACCAACTTCTTTTCATTATTTCAAGAAGTGCCCTTACTTATCCAAAAGTAGCACAGAGAATAAATAATCAAGGCCACAAAACAATCCCTGTGAGATTGCCAATTTTGTAACAAAGTGTTAAATATTAACTTCTAAACATTCTCTTTTTGAATATTTCTCAAATTCATTGTGTTATTACATATTTTTCTACCACCATAATTTTTATAATTGTATCTTCATGTTTTAAACGAAACACATAAGTCCATTTTATTGTTGAACATAGACATATATTTATGGTATGTCGATAATGCTTATAAGCACACATATTTTCATTCTCTAAAATATTCTCTATAATTTGCAATGAACAATAAATCTTTGAAAAACATTTCAAGTGGATGTACTTAAGATCAAAGTCTTCAGCATTTCCATAAGGTCATGAAGTAGTTATTGGATAAGCTCCAAAAAGATCTCAACAGATATTGATGGGTAATTAAATCATAACTCATAAAGTATATTGCTTGGTCTTTGATTGTACAAATTCCTTCTTTTTTTCTTTTAGATATATAAGCCCACATTACCTCGTTTCAGATATTTTTTTTAATTCTTTATAACTTTGTCATTTCACACCATGAAAAATGCTCATTCTTAGCAGCCTATCGAAATAATTGAAAAAAAATTGATTCAGATATTTTAATCAAATCCATTAGTTATAGGTATCCCATTCAGTAGGGTAATTGAGAGAAAACTTCAGATTTGTCGCTCTGGAAAGGAAAAACTACCCTGGAAACTTTGACTGATGTTGGTGTCCAAATGGTTCTTGAAATTGTTGGTGATTATTCAGAAAGACATTCACCAAGCTGACATACTCCAAAGCAACACTGTAGAGTGAAAAAAGCTCTGCTTGTGAATCAGAGTATCTGTTTGACTCTCCTATTTCCATATCCTCATGCATAAAATGATGACAATAATAATGATCTCTCAGGTGGTAAGTAATGCACTGGAAACCGCCTGCCACATAATCAACTCACAATAGATGTTAGTTTTCCCCCTTTGAACAATAACTATAAGTGGAATATCTACTGATTTTTCAATGTAATAGTGTGCCGTGCTCAGTATGGCCAGGGGTGAACCTGAGGGGTGGGCAGTGAAGGATTAAAGAAGACAGATAAGAGAATAAAACTGGGGCTAGGTGGGACGCTGCTCTCTGAAGAGACAGTGCCACAGCCTGCAAGCCGAGTCTTTATTTTATAGCCAGTTTCCACAACGCCAAGTAAGGGCCTGGTCAAGATGTTTATAATGTTCTCTCGGGTTTCGAATATATTCAGTTGCATGCACCTGAACTCTATCAACCTTTGTTTTGGCAGCACTTGCTGCACCTCCCACAGCCTATATCACTTAGCCTCCTGGGACCACATGTTCGGACCATAAGGTCAAGCTTACAACTCTAGCCTTTGGCTATAATTGTGCTGGGAGGGCTTTGCCCTCCAAGCTGGGACTTGGGCGTGGCTTTACCACGAGAGGACTGTGCCCTCTCATTAGTCCGAGGCTTGAACCTGTCCAAAACGCTGTAGTCGCTCTCCACATAATAGAACTGTTTTTCTTTCATTTTGCAAATATTTCTTGAACCAGTCAGTCAGGGTTTGGGCATGAAAACAGACACCACTTAATATATTTCCAGTATTAATGCCAGGAATTAGAGGCTTGCAAAATGGTGGGAAGTATATGGAAAGCTGCCAGCTTCCCTATACAAGGCCAGGGAGGCTGCCCGCAACAATCAACCTGTAACACCAAAAGATTCTCAAGAGCTTGTTCAAGATACTCCTTAGTACCAAGTACCTCTGCGAGGTTCCCTGTGACCCCTCAGGCTGCAGAACTACTGCCAATGATTTTCAGGGAGCTTGCCTGGAAGCTGCTTGGAACCTCACAGCTGCTCCCTCTCCTGCCTGCAACTGCCTCCAGAAAATAATGATTCCCTTCTATTCTAAAACTTGTGATGCCTCTAGCTGCAACAGGATTCTGGGAAATGTAGTTCTCAGCTTCTCCTGCAATGGAGACCCTGGGAGATGTGGCGTGGGAGCGATTCCAAATTGACTCCAGATAATCTAGCACAGGGGTCCTCAAACTTTTTAAACAGGGGGCCAGTTCACTGTCCCTCAGACCGTTGGAGGGCCGGACTATAGTTTAAAAAAAAACTATGAACAAATTCCTATGCACACTGCACATATCTTATTTTGAAGTAAAAAAGCAAAACGGGAACAAATACAATATTTGTATTTGCAGGTGGCCCGCGGGCCGTAGTTTGAGGACCCCTGATCTAGCACGTCTTCTAGGTGCCAGCCTCAGTGCTCAGTGTTGCGGGGAACACAGTGATAATTTAAAGTGTGGATCTTGTTCTCATTTCGCTCCTAATCTGCCAAAGATGGTAAGCCATGTGAATAAAAACAGTAGTGCAAGTCAGAGGCTTGGGTAGAAGCAGAAACAAGGCCAATGCTGGCAATTCAGAGAAAAAGATGGTTTCCAGCTGGGGAGAGAACCATGAAGGCCTCATGGAACAGGTGGACTTTGAATTGAGCTGTGAAGAACCAGTAAGTCAGAAGCATAAGTAAACCTGGAAAAGCAGGGAATTCCACGGCCATGAAAATGGCATTAAGAGAGGCATAGAAATAGAGGAAAATGTGGTGAGTACTAAGAACACTAAGAGATTTTATTAGGCTGAAGAAAAGTGTTCTTGAAAAGGAACAAAACAGAAGGGAAATCCCAGGAAGTAGTTCTTATTTAATCTCAGGACATTATTACCAAATACAAATAAAAGTTTGACATTTATTAGAAAATGGGAAGGAATGTAAGGTTTTGGGAGTATCATGATTGGATTGCTCTGGAGGGTGAACCCACACCACCACTCTGTTATGCAGTATATCCCTGTAGGACCTCTGCTTGCCCAGGTGAGCTCTGCCTCCTGGGGGGCATGCAGGATCCAGTGTGCACAGGGAGATAGACAGGGATGTGGGCATGAATCCAGATGTGTGTATAGTCAGCAGTATACATTTAGATAATTTTTTATCCTTACCAAAATACTTAATGAAAAGCAAGTTGACTCCAGACATGTTAACGAAGAGACAGAGTAAAAGGAATCACTGGAAACAAAGCCTCTATTTTAGATTGAGGCTACAGTCAGAGTCTTTGCAATGCCCCGATGAAAGTAAATGTAAGTAAAATAGCTTAAGAAAAAATAATGTGTGCTTATGAAGGGATATTGATGATGAAATTTTCATATTCTGAATCACTAGCACAGTTGGCAACATAAGTACAGTCCTAATGAAGCAAAATTGTGAAACAGTTTCCTGTGCAGAAAGAAAAGTTTCTTTCATTCTCCTAATAAGAGCCAGATGAGGTAAATACTGCTAATGAGGAAACTGAGAAATTAAGTTGCTGGCACAGCTGACAAGCAGTGGAGGCAGGACTTAAACCAGGGGTGGACAAACTTTTTGACTCCAGGGCCACAATGGGTTCTTAAACTGGACCGGAGGGCCGGAACAAAAGCATGGATGGAGTGTTTGTGTGAACTAATATAAATTCAAAGTAAACATCATTACATAAAAGGGTACGGTCTTTTTTTTTTTTTTAGTTTTATTCATTTCAAACGGGCCGGATCTGGCCCGAGGGCCGTAGTTTGCCCACGGCTGGCTTAAACCCACACAGTCCGTTTCCACAGCCTGTGCTACATCTCCCAGTCTCCTCCACACCACTCACTGTTTGGGTTTTACTTAATGGCTGAAAAAATACATCATGCTATATCTATCTATCTATATAGATATAGATATAGATAGATAGATATATTTAGATATATATAGATATAGATATAGATAGATAGATATATTTAGATATATATAGATATATATAGATATATATAGCTATATAGATATATATAGATATATAGAGATATATATAGATATATATATTTTTTTGTTGCTCAAATCCTCCAGGCCCTTTCAAAGTCCTCTAGTTAGCCCTAGCCAGTTTGGCTCAGTGGATAAAGCAACAGCCTGTGGACTGAAGGGTCCCAGATTCAATTCTGGTCAAGGATTAAAAAAAAAATAAAATAGTCCCCTGGTTATACCAAGGATTTTGCAGTACCAGTTATGTCCCATGCACATAACATGTTTAGCTGCTATGTTATAGCCGCCTTTTCCTGTAACATCCCTGCTCTGGTCTGGTTCCCCCTGACGTTATGACCCCTGGGTCAGCCACGCCTTGTGAAGGCACTGGCTGTCGACAGTGGTGGTACTCCACAGCTGGCCTGGCCCGGCCTGCCCAGGTGTCTCCTTGCTGTGCTGCAGCTGCCAGCCCAGATGTGTTCACTCGCACCCAGCCGGGCCACTGCTGCCAGTGCTGGCAAGCTCTTGTGTTGCCAGTGGATGTCACAGCTGCCAGCAGGAGTGCTGAGCTGAGCCAGGCCTCTCTGTCTCTCACCCCACAGCCTCAGGCAAAGTCCAGGCAGGCCAGCTGAGCAGAGTGACGGACGCTGCTGTCTTTCAGAAGGCCTCCTCTGCCTCCTGATGCTGAGCACTGGTCCAGAACACGCTCAAGCTTCCTACTGGCTTCCCTTAGGATGAATTTTTCTTCAAGAGGTAATTCAATCCAGATGTGAATAGACTCCTGGCAGGTCTGCCCTGCTGGTGCTTAGTCTCCCGACTCCCTGAGATAAGTTCAAAAGCTTTAAGTTCCATTAAATTTAAGCTGAGACCCTCACAATAATCATTTCAGAACCCCTCAGTGTTTGGCATACACATGTTTATGTAAACTGGGTCAATACATTGATACCAAACTCCCAGGTAACTAACATTATTATTCTTATTATCCAAGTAGCAACAGTTTTTAAAAGTATTTTTCTAGTGATTCTCATTCTGATAAATGTTATTTTCATATACAGGAGAAAGAATTACTTTTATGAAAAACATTACACTGACTTTTATCTTGGTGTTCTAAAAAATTTCTTTTTATATTGAAACCTGAAATACTCCATTTTGGGGAACTGCCTTTTTAGTACAATTTTGCTGCTTCAGTGTGATTTTCAATATGTTATTTTCCCTGGAGGTTAAAGCATAATCTCTTGGAATAGTTTGTATTTATATTTTAAAAGTAAAGATGTTTGACAAGTATAATTATGATTTTTGTTTTCTTTTCTTGGTCTCTTTTCATGAGTGAATAGGCTATTTCTCAGGACAAAGTTAGCTTTTTAATTTTTCCTAATGTTGCATACACTTTTCAGAATAGTTTCATTTATTACATTGATTGAATCTTAGTAAGTGAACTAAAGGAGTGAATATACCTCATATCATGACTTATCTTTTTACTCATTAAGTAATCTTTCTTTTTTTCCTTTTTATTGAATTTATTGGGGTGATACTGGTTGACAAAATTACACAGGTTTCAGGTGCACAATTCTGTAACATCATCTGTACACTGTATTGTGTGTTCACCACCCCAGTCAAGTTAAGTAGCTTTCTAACTAATGGGTTCTGGCTCTGATGAGGACTATAAGAAAAGCACGCAGAATTGAATACTTAAGTTTTCCCTTGAATGTTTGTGTGTGTGTGTGTGTGTGTGTGTGTGTGTTCACCACCCTAAGTAAAGTCTACTTCCATCATCATTTATCTCCCTGTACCCACCTTACCTGCCCCCCGCCCCACAGTCAGCACACCTGTTCATGTCCATGAGTTGTTTCTCTCTCTCTTTTTTTTTTCTTTTTTGCTCAAACCCTCCAACCAGTTCAACCCAATCCCGCAACCACCCCCCTCGATAGCAGTCAGCCTGCTCTCTGTGAGTCTTTCTCTATTTTGCTTGTTGGTTCATTTTGTTCATTAAATTCCAATGAGTGAAATCATATGGTATTTGAAATACTATATTCCCTGATTTTTTAAACATGATCTGTATTTGTAGAAAGACTAGCTACAGATAGGTACAATTACTTAAGAATTATTATATTCATTTCTTTCATTAAGAATAAAATTATTTTTAAAAGTTACTTCCAACTTCAGTGTTTTATAAAATCAAAACATTTGATATTAAAAGTGTAATAATTTGAGATACCCACTGAAGAGGTATTATTATTATTATTATTTTTCGCAAGTCAAAGCCCAATTTTATTTACACTCATCCTAAAGCACACAGTCTGGGGCTAGAGGACAGATCTCGGGGAGAGAAGGTTGAGGCCACAGAGGACAGTGACAGGGTGCAGGAGAAGACAGGGACACAGCAAGAATGGATGGCCCCTCTCTGAGTGTTCTCCATGGGCTCCCATGTATCCCTGGGCAGAGGCAGAGGCGCAGTCTCATTCAGGATTTGGACTTGGATACAACAAGTCCGATGAGTCCAGCCAGTCCCGCCACACCCAGGGCCATGCCTCCAACAATGGCCATGCCCACCAGTCCATCTTTCTTCATGGCCTTGTCAATGAGCCGTTCCAGTTCTTTGGCCTGGTTGTCCTGGGGTTCTGTCTGCAGCAGCCCTCGCACATACTTTAGGGCCTTTTCATATTCCTTGAGTCGGTAGTTCCCCACAGCCAGGTAGAAGACATAATCCCACTGCTCCTCTTTGCTCCCTTTGAGCAATAGCTCCTCCAGCAGTGCAATGCCTTTACGGATGTCATCGTTGTACTTGCTTCGCACCAAGCACCAGGCGTACTCAAACTGCATGCTCTTGGACACCGAGCCTGCTGCCTTCTCAGACTGAAATTTCTTTTCAAACTTCAGCAGGTCGTCCACAGACACCAGTCCGTTTAGCATGGCCTTCATGGCCGCCGGCCCCACAATCCTCACACCTCTGACTTTACTGTGCCACCAACTCTGAAGAGGTATCATTTTAAAAATGCAACTCACAAGAAACCCAAACCTGTTGATTCTCAAATATTAGTGTATTTGCTAAGTTATAGTGTTGTTAGTTCTCATGCTTTTGGAATTATTTATACAGAAAGCTATTCTTTGGATACAAAAGAACATTAAGAATGGTATTTTTTAAAAGACAAATAGCCTGGTTGGAGTGGCTCCATTGATTGAACGTTGCTGGGTCCTGGTCAGGGCACATACCTGGGTTGCAGGTTTGACCCAATATTTCTCTCTCACATTGATGTTTCTCTTTCCCTCTCTCTCTAAAATCAGTAAAAAAAAAAAAAAAAAAAAATAAAGAAGCAGAAGAGACTGCATATCAGCAAAGTGATTTACTGGAGAATGACTTGTTGGAATCCTTGAGATTTGCATACATGAGTACTTCTGTTCAGATGGGTGCAATCCCTTCCCACCACTCCCTCTTAGTCTCATTTCTTTTATGTACACTTTAGGGAATGCATTTTTATAGATCAACTGAAAGCCTGGTGCACAAAATTCGTGCATGAGTAGGGTCCCTTGGCCAGTGATCAGGGCCTACCGGGGCCTTCTGGCTGCCGGCCAGGGCCTTCCTTCCCTGGGGTCTTCCTTCCCCGGCTGCTGGCCGCTGGCCAGGGCCTTCCTTCATTCCATGCCATCCTCTGGTGGTCAGTACACGTCATACTCCCGGTCTCCCAGTCAAACTCCCAAAGGGACACTTCGCGTATTAGCCTTTTATATATTAGTATATAGATTGTGTTAATGGCTTTATACTTAGTTACAACTCTCTTTGTGTAATAGGCCCTAAATCACTACATTCAAGTTTAAGCATGCCTGTGTGTCTGAATGATAAGGTTTTTGCAGATGGCAATCCAAGTAAAGTTTCATCCCATGATATCTGCAGCTCAGTAATTTTAATTCCACAGCAAGCTAAGTCTTATACAGACAGCACTTATTTTTACTATATCTCTCATATTTTTTTCCATAGGAAATATATTACATTTTAATCATTTTTATGCACAGAGAGGGCTAGACTTGAGACTTAAGTGAACTTAAGTTAAATTGATGGGTAGAACAGTACAAGGCACATAAAAAATTCATAATGTAATTGATTTAACCATTCAGAATTGTGGTAGTAGAGAAAGAAGGGTTTTAGAATTACATATTCATTTGAATAACTTCCTCCTTTGTCACTCAAAACAAAGCAAAATAATATGTGAAGGTTAGTGGAATCCTAAGGTGAAGTTTAAACTGGGAAGAATTTCCAAAAATCTCTATTCTAGAACTACTCTTATTTTATGCTGGTGCTTATCTCTAGAAATGTTTAGCACATAAAGAAATAAGAAACACACTTTCACTTCTACATAACTGGAGCGTCCACATTTAATTTGCTACATAATAACTCTCTCTGAGGAGCAACCCAAAGTGTAACACTCATGCCCACATTAACAGGAAGTTCATATTCTCTTCTCCACTATGTTCTCCCTCCCTTTTATGTCCCAGAATTCCTTGGAATGCTTTACTTGTTGTGACTGACCGGTCATGTTTCCCTTTGGCTTGCTGCTGAAACCAAAACTCAGATTGCCCCTTTCTGAGAATGATGAAGTCCACAAACACTGTGAGAACATGCTACATTGCTTCTGCCAATACAGCTGAAACCTGTGCAGCCCAAGGAAATTCTCCATTCATCACAGCCAGTACTGGAGCCTGTTACTCCTGCCTTCATGGCGATGGTTGCTCCCGTCACCACAGTGGTTCTTCAAGGTGCAACAAAGGCTAGTCATTGCCACAGCCATGAATGTCAGCATCAACATTGGTCTGAGCTTCCAATGTGACAGTTATCAATGTCATTCCGATCACCACTCTCTAAGTGCAAAGGCCTCACCCCCAGCCCACCAAGCTGGATGACTAATTTTAGAGTAGTTCCAGTGTCTGCCATCCCATTGACCCAAGTCCACAGTTCCCTCTGACCACACAGAGCAAGGCTCACCTCACCCATTCTGACTCTTTCTACCCTCATGGAAATGTTTTTCCTCGGAAACTCCCATGCCCTTCCCTGAACTAGTCAGAGTACCTGGAGCCATTAATTTTTGGATAGTTTCTATTTTTGTGCCTTCAAATTCACTAATCTTTCATTCTGCAATGTCTAAGCTACTGATAATGCCATCCAGGGTGTTTTGTAGTTTTTATATCCACAAGTTCAGTTTGGCTCTTTTTATTCTTTTCATATCTATTTAACTTTTTGAACATAAATTATACAGTTATAATCATTGTTTTAGTGTTTTGCCTGCTAATTCCAACATGTGTGTCAATTCTGGTTTCAGTTGATAGATTCCCCCCCCCTCCCCTATTTTCCTGCTTTCTTGCATGCCTGGTAATCTTAGATTGGACGCCAGACATTGTAAATGTGATCATGTTCAGTGCTGGATATTTTTGTATTCCTGTCAATATTCTTGAGCTTTGTTCTGGATTAGAATTTAAGCTTGTAAAAAAGAGTTTGATCCTTCTGATTTGCTTTTAGATTTATTAGGTGAAACCAGAGCCATGTTTAGTTTTTGGCTAATTGTTCCCCATTCTGAGGCTAAACCCTTCTGAACAATCAATTCAATGCTCTGCGAATGCTGAGATTTTCCAATGTGGTGGGTGAGAGCAGGAACTAACACCCAGCACTCTGTGAGTGTTCAGACTGTTTCCTATAATCCTTGTGAGTGGTTTTATCCCTTTGTCTCTGATAGTTTCCTCACATACAAGCACTGGTGAGTACTCCACTGCATAGTTAGGGGGACACGATAGCTCTCTGGGTTCCTCACTCTCCTCTGTGGTGCTCTGTCCTGTGAACTCTAGCCAGCTTGGTCTCCCTGGATTCTCAGGAACATCTACTCAACTCAGGGAGTTGCTGACTCCTCCTGGGTTCCCCTCTTTGCACCACAGCCTGGAAAGCCTTTTGAAGCAATATACTGTGGGAAACTCATCTAATTTGTTTCCTGTCTTTAAGGATGACTGTCCTAGATTGCCTGATGTCTAATGTCCTGAAACCACACATTTTATACATGTTTTCCCAATTTTTTGGTAGTTTGAGGTGGAAAGATGAAACTGATCCCTGATACTCAACCTTAGCTGGAAGTGTAAATCCACCCACATTATAAATATCAGACAAACTTCAATAATTTTTCATCTTGGAGGGGAAGAAGTAGTGCTTTGAAAATCCTACATAATAAAAGACTAATATGCTACGTGTCTGACTATTCATTCGACCATTTGAGCAGTCACTATGATGCACACTGACCACCAGGGGGCATATACTCTGACTAGGTAGGTTAGCTTGCTGCTGGGGTCTGGCCAATCAGGACTGGGTGAGACAGGCCAGACACACCTGGAGCCCTCCCATTGTCCCTCCCCAACCCTGATCGTACATTGGTGGGGTCCCCTGGCCTAGTCTGTGCTCTCTCTCAATCCAGGATCCCTCAGGGGATATTGGAGAGCCAGTTTCGGCCAGATCCCTGCAGACCAGGCTGAGAGACCCCACCAGTGTACGAATCCGTGCACTGGGCCTCTAGTGTCTAAATAAGAAACATTTAGAGATGGTCATTGTATTGGAAGAAGGAGTTTAAAGTTGTGTTTGCATAATACTTTACATAATATTGAAAAAAAATCCATAGTATGTGCACTGGGTGCTGCCACTGGGTTGGGGGGTCTCAATACTTTTCAACCAATAAGGCTCTTGGGATTTTTTATACAAATCTGTCTTAAATCTTGACAGCAGGTTTTTACCCACACAGGATTAAAAGTCTCCTCACCTCCTGTCATCAACTTAATCCATGGGAAGGAGAATGCCTAGTAGAATATAAAAAAAAACCAGCAAGTCCTTCTGCTTTGGAACTCTGCATAGTCTGGACATTTCCTTATTAACCTGGAATGGAATATAAAAGAAACTACAATGTGGGGTAGCACAGGAGTTACCCTCCCCACCTGAGTTTTTACAAAGACTACTGTTTCTGGCCCTGGCTGGCTTGACTCAGTGGATAGAGCCCCGGCCTGCAGACTGAAGGGTCCTGTGTTTGATTCTAGTCAAGGGCACATGCCGGGGTTGCTGCTCAATCCCCACCAGCGGGCATGCAGGAGGCAGCTGATCAATGATTCTCTCTCATCATTGATGTTTCTGTCTCCCTCTCCCTCTCCCTTCTCTTAAATCAATAAAAATATATACATATTTTAAAAACAAAGGCTACTGTGTAGACTCATGGATGCAAAGAACAGACTGACGGTTGCCATAGAAGAGAGAAATTGAGGGACTCGGTAAAAACGGTGAAGGGATTAGAAGTACAAATTGGTAGTTACAAAATAGTCATGGGGTTGTAAAGTACATGAATATAGTCAATAATATTGTAATAACTATGTATGGTGCCAGGTGGGTACTTAAAATATTGGGGGGATCACTTTGTAAAGTGTATGATTGTCTAACCACTGTGCTTCTATTGACACCTGAACATGTCAATAGAAGAAACGCCATGGGTTATTGAATAAGTAGCAGAAAAAATAACAATACTTTTCAGTTTAGAGAGATGGACAATCATTAGCTGGGATAGAAGAAATGGGATTTGTGCTGTTTCTGATAAAATTTCAATAAACAGGTTTTGAATTTTTTCTCCTACAAGATTCACTATAATTCATTTCCATATAATCATTTAACAGAATCACCTTCAGAGGTCAAGGAAAGTTTCAAGAAAGAGAAGGTAGTAAAAATTATAAAGTTTTAGCATCCCTCACAATAAGATCTCTAAAACATTACATCCTAGAAACAGATGACTTTCACCTGCTCCCAGGCTCTCCAGCTGTCATCGCCCCACAAAACTGCTTCGGAACTCTTCCCTCAGCAAAGTGGGAAGGGAGACATTGTTCACCAGCAGGCACTGGTTCCCGGAGTGCTCAATAGTGTGAGGAACCACCCACTGGTCTGATCATTGCCTGATTCAGTGAACATGACTAATGGACAAGAGACAAAGCTGTTTCAATACCTCTGGGTATGTTCATGGGAGATTGGTGGGATCGCTTTTCTGTTGTCTGCACCAGTATCTTGTAGACTGGATGCTAACAAAACTGTTGAAAATGGACCTGCTTGCCATGGCAGCAGAGAGAGCATGCAGTGTCTCCCACTCCCCGCAGCATACAGAAGAGCAATAACGTGTGCATAAATCAAGAGAAATATTATTTAGAGCCAGTGAAAGTGGGACTCGTGGAACTGGACAAATGAAGACAAACCCATGAAGAAAAATACAATGCTGTGGTCCTTCCTTCAGAGCAAAGGTAAGTCGGGGTGAGTTAAAGAAAGCTCCACGCAACCAGCGAGGGGAGGGTGGTGAAGAGTGGCCATTGCAGTGAGAACATAGTAGAGGAGCCCGCCATTGCATGGCTTGTAAGGGAAAGCAAAACTGTCCCTTGGATTATGAAACTGTTTCCTGATTTGGCTGGATTGTGTCGTTCAAATTCTGAATCATAATTTTAAAACATCTTAAATAAAGTTTGACATTTTATTTTATGAGATTGTATCCACCATTATGCTATTTACTTTTCAGAGTAAAATTTCAAAACGTCTTCTTTATTTCATTTCCCACTTCCTGCAACATCTGACTTTTAATGTCAAATTGAACTTTTCTCTCACTATGCTGTGAATTTATCATATAAATTTTCAAATACTGTAAGTTCATGAAGAGAGGGTTCACAAATATTCTTTATCTCAGAAGGAAGGTGGGAGGGTGGGTGGGTGAGAAGAGAACAACTAAAGAACTTGTATGTATATATGCATAACCCATGGTCAGAGACAATAGGGTGGTGATGGAGGTCTGGGGGGTGGGAGCTGGGCTATAAGGAGTCAATGGGAGAAAAAAAAGGGGACATATGTAATACTTTCAACAATAAAAATGTAAAATTGTATGTATTCTTCTAACTCTAATGCTAAATTATTGTTTTTACTATTCCAGTCAAATATTTTCAAACTATTTCTAAAAGAACAACTAGCATTGATAATTAAATCCAGGAATTCCATCCTAATTTACTTTCCTTTTAGAAATAACTACCAATATATCAAAGAAGTAACATCATTGCACTCTTCACATCAGAGGTGGAATTACACACACTGCGTTAAGAACCCCGAGATAAAGCCACACCTCAGGGTGTGTTCATCAGGCAGTGTGACTACAGATCGGAGCATGTGAGAGTCAGATAAACATACAGTTTATACTGTGTAAGTCATTGTGTCTTACAGTCTTGCCTGAGTTTTAAATCCTCAAAAGATAGAGATAAATGAAAAGCACCAAGATATTATAATCACTGCTTCAAATTGAAGCCAAATCTCTAAATGAAAAAATCTGTTTAATAACTTCATGTTCACTGTCCATTCATGTATTGTGAAAGGGCGAGGGCTAGGCCCTCCACCTTGCCCCAGGGTAAGGGCTACGCCCTCCACCTTGCCCCAGGGTAAGTGCTCCATCTTACCTTGGCCATGTGCTTGGCAAGAAGCTTCTTCCCGGAAGTCTAAGCCTCTGCTAGCCACACCCAGGAACAAGACACAGACTTGTGCCTGGCCAATCGGCAGAGCACAGTCCTTTCTCCTCCCCTTCCTCCAACTCCCCCTATATAACCCGTCTCCACACAGAGTTATCTCTCTCTGCTTCCTGCTGCTGTGTCGGCAAGGTGGGGGAGCCGAGCTAGCTCGAATAAAGACTCTTATGCTTTTGCATCGAACATGGCTGGCTCCCTGATGTGGTTTCTTGGGGATCCTGAAATCTGGGCATAACATTTGGGGGCTTGTCCGGGATTCCCAAGACCATCCAGGGACCCCCAGTTCGAAGAGTCTGACTGGCCGCGGTAAGTGTCTGTGTGTTGTGTATTCTGTTCTGTGTGATATATGTTATCTCTAAGGGACTTTTCCTGTATCTGGAGGAATGGCTTCTAGATGGTACTCACCGTCAAAACTCGGACTGGCTAAGGGTTTGAATCTGGCCTATCTTTTTAAAAAAGGTAGAAGAGAAGCATTCCTAGGTAGTTTTCTACTGCCTCTGTTCAGGGACTTGTTCTTTATCTGTCCTGTGTGAGCTCACTTCTGGAATCTGTGCCTGAGGGGTCCAGGCGGACGAGCCGTGAACGACCACAGGCAGGGGAGAGTTAGAAGACGTTCTGCTCCCCACGAGGAATGTGTATTCTCCTCACGAGGGATGTGTATTCCCCTCAGGAATCTGAGACGAGGCGGGTCGCTCCCGCCCGTTTGGCGTAACGCCATCGTCAAGTTGCTTCCATGGAGTTGGAAGGCTGTTCTTTGGGGCCCTGTTTGTTTGTCTGTGTTTTTGTTTTCTGTGGACTTACTGGACGGATGTTATGGGACGGACTCAGACTGCTCCTTTGGGTATTGTGATTGATCATTTCAAGGAGATTGAGGGAGGCTGTAGAGCTCCCTCAGGAGTTGGGAAGTTGTCAGGAATTGAATGGATTGTTTAAATTCTGAATGAATGTCTGGTGAAAATAGTGTAGAGGCAGGGATCACTGTGCCTCGGGCTGCAGGAGCCGCTTGCTGCCCAGTCGGGGCGCCAGACGCCCGGGGGCAGGTGTGCAGGAGCTCGGCGCTCGGCAAGCCCTCGCCCCGGAGCTCGGCAGCACCGCAGGCCCAGGCGGCTTGGCAGCGGCGGCGGCGGAGGGCTGGCGTTGGCCCCCGGGCTTGTGGCAAGCGAGTGGAGCCTGGTGGAGCCCTGGGGGGGGGCGCGCGAGTGTTCGGGAGACCCAAGATATGCCTAAGTTTAACCTAGGTTACCCAAGGACTCTAGATAATGTGTTTACCCACAGCTGTGGTTTGGATTGCATGCTGTCTCTGCTTCTGTAAATTGATCTGTCCTTATTGCTTAAATATGTATCCTTGTTAAATTTGAATGTATTGTTAATCTGAGGAATGTTAATTATTTACATGTCACCTAAAAATTAAGGCTAAAAATTCTAACTAACTGAAAAGCATGGCTTTGATGTGATGGGAGGAAAGAGAAATGCTGAATGGATGGTAGGCCAATAAGCTGGAACTGGTCACTGGTGGTGGATTGTGAGAAGGGCTGGACATTGCCTAACTTCTCCTTCCTTGGTACCCCTGAAACATCAGAGGGTACTTCTGGCCTTGACTTTCTTGGTTTTTGGTTTTGGGTTTGTTTGTTTGTTTGTAATGAATACCGTTTCTATCTAAATAAGACATAGGTCAAGAATCCTGTCCTGGAATGTGGGAAAGGGAAGACCCCCACATCTGTTCCTGTCAGGCCCCCATCAGGGGACTTGGGCGGTGTCCCTGTTATCTGCTCAAGAGCCCAAGACTGTAAAAATACTTGTTCACTGAAAAGGTGTAAGTGTAAATGTTTATTTGATGTTTGTAAGCGTCTCTGTTTGTTTGCTGGGGACTTTGATTTGCTATGTGATATTCTGTGCTGGGTTGGGATTTTGGAATTCTGGGGTAGATTCAAAAGGTATTTGTGGCTTTTCTAGTCTGATTGGGACATTTAAGGGTGGGGCTCACAGTTCCTCAGGGCAGAGATTTCATGGGCCCTTCCCCCTGCCTGTGAAAGGAAGGCAACGGGCCCTAGAATCTGTACGAGACCAGCCCAACCAACTCCTCCTCATCAGCACAGACCAGGAGATTGGGTCTACAGCAGAAGGCACCGCCAGGAGACCCTCGAACCACGTTGGAAGGGTCCCTACACTGTGGTGCTGACGACCCCCACCGCTCTCAAGGTAGACGGCGTAGCGACCTGGATCCATCACACTCACGTCCGGTCAGCGGACCCATCCGTGATCCGGGAAGACTTCGTCACCAAATGGAGCATCGATCAAGATCAACGCCACCCGCTCAAGCTCAAGCTACGGCGTGCTCGACCTGCCTGATGCTGGTAACATTGCTCGCGATCACTCCTGCTGCCGGGAGCCCCCACAATACTGTGTAATAGACTTAGATGATGCCTGCATCTTCATGGACATGGCTCCAAAGAGACAAGGATAATTCATAGGAAGGTCAAGAATAGACTTTAGTAGGATTTGGCTGCCTGAAGCAGCCATGATGCCAATATTATGTTTCATTGTATTGATATGTTATATTGACCTTTGATTCTCTTGCAGGTTTGAATGTATGTTGACTGTCCTGGAAGGGGACTGTGTGGGGTGAACCCCAAGAGTAGAGGGTGTCTGGCTGCCAAGAGGGCAGGTGCCCAACTGGGCAGGGAAGGGTGCCCATCAGGTTTTGGTCTCTGTTGAGAGACAGTTGATGGTTGGCAGCCTGTATATTGTCTTGCAGGCCTGCGTAACCATGCCCATGTCAGGGGTAGTACAAACCTCAACTGTAGAAAGCTGGGAAAGGCCTGTTTGGAATAGAAGGTCTAAGGCATGGTTATGCATAGAAAGAAAGTTTAATGCCAACAGTTACTGTTTTGTTATAACTCCATGAAAAGGAATTGGCAAGGAAAAATCAGAAAATCTTAGAGCAGATCAGTATGTTTTTCTCCTTACATAATTCCTCTGAAATATTGGCAATGCTAAATAAGTCATGGCAATACATTTCTTTGCATAGATTCAATAAGACTGGTTCCTAATAGTGGTTTTATTCATGGAAAACTTTGACTGGAGTATCATGTTTTAAAGAGCCCTATCTGAGCTCTAAAGACTTGAAGCCAGTAAAAATGCCACGAAGAAAGCCTGGTATCCTGCTTGGAAGCCCTGAAGATGGCTGGCGCTGGAGCGTCAGGCCCATGCCCTACCATTGTTGGCGGTTGGTAAGAGTAGAAGGGGAGCAGTAGGGATGCCTCTGCATTCCTGCGGAACCCCCACACACTCTGGGCCGCAACAAGTAGGAGGGCTACTGAGATGGGCTTAAAGCCTAGAGCGTGGGCTCAGGTGGAGTTGCTACAGGTGAGGGATTCACCTAACTCAGCAGATACTGCAGGCGGGCCTGATGGCAGCTGGGTGGCGCGGCTTCCTGGCCCTACGGGGCACATTAAGATTCAACCATGAGATTCCAGCAAAGGTAGTCAGTTACCATTCTTGTTGTGTTTATGCAAACATCAGGACAGTAGATAAATTAATCTTGATTTGGCTTTTTGATAGCCATGGAGGAATTTTAAGAAGAAAAATCCTATTTCAATAGAAGTTGTTAAAGCTAAAATGGTTTCTTTCCCTTCCACCAGACCATTTGTTAAGATATGCCCAGTACGGGCCTCTAGCACCGGTGGAATAGAAAAGCAGTCCGTCTCATGATTGAGCCAGAAGTTCCAAGACAAAGGGGGGAATGAAAGGGCGAGGGCTAGGCCCTCCACCTTGCCCCAGGGTAAGGGCTACGCCCTCCACCTTGCCCCAGGGTAAGTGCTCCATCTTACCTTGGCCATGTGCTTGGCAAGAAGCTTCTTCCCGGAAGTCTAAGCCTCTGCTAGCCACACCCAGGAACAAGACACAGACTTGTGCCTGGCCAATCGGCAGAGCACAGTCCTTTCTCCTCCCCTTCCTCCAACTCCCCCTATATAACCCGTCTCCACACAGAGTTATCTCTCTCTGCTTCCTGCTGCTGTGTCGGCAAGGTGGGGGAGCCGAGCTAGCTCGAATAAAGACTCTTATGCTTTTGCATCGAACATGGCTGGCTCCCTGATGTGGTTTCTTGGGGATCCTGAAATCTGGGCATAACATATTGTCAATTGGTTGCCTTCTATGTGACAGGCACTGTGACAGAGAAGAAACGATTAACTCTTGCAAAAGAGTTAATCATATAATTAATAAACATTGATTTTCATTAGATGGAGGGGAAAGAGCCTTGGGCTAGGTGGCTCCGCCTTTACCTGGCTTAGTGACCTTTGGAAGTCTACTTGCCTCACCTTGGGTTTTAGTTTTCTTACCTATAAACTAGATTATATCTAAGTTGCATTGCAGCTTTAAATTGCCATGTTCTATAAAAGATACATTTATTTTAATTTTAAATCAGTGAAGGTATAGGCAGTTATGGTTGAAAAAATTTTTAGGATGAATTAGAAAAATTGGTTAGGCTCTGTTGCTATAAAAAACCATTTTATAATTCCCATTTTGACCTAAGTTCTTTTTTTTTTTTTTAATCCTCACCCAAAGATATTTTTCCATTGATTTTTAGGGAGAGTGGAAGAGAGAAGGAAAGACAGAGAAATATGGGTGTGAGAGAAACACATCAATTGGTTGCCTCCTGCAGGAGCCCCTACCAGGGCCTGGGCCAGGCAGGAGCCTGCAACCAAGGCACATGCCCTTGACTGGAATCAAACCCCGGAGCCTTCAGTCCACAGGCCGACGCTCCATCCACTGAGCCAAACCAGCTAGGACTTGACCTGAGTTCTAAAACAGACTCATATCAAGTCCTTCTGACCAATGTTGCAGAAGAGTGCTCTGAGTCAAGGTCAGGGCACAGGTGTGATAGATAAGCAACATTCAACTGAAAGCAAAAGCCCTACTAATGATGGCATCACAGTTTCACCTTGGTAGACCAAAAGACAACACGGAGATGACTGAGGTGCTTTCCATTACAGAATCTAATTGGCACCACTAATGTAATTGGTGAAAGCCAGAAGATGGGATCGGGACAATGGCGCTTTTGGTGGTGGCCGGAAAAGGCACTGACAGAATGGTGACAAAGAGAAGCAGAGGACCTGGGAGAAAGGACTTGCTCTACTCAGAGACGGAAGGTGTGCTCCTTACATCCTGAGCAGCAGATTCTGTAGCCGTTTTTAGGAGCAAACAAGGCACAGCTACTGTCTATTACTCAAAGACAACTTCTATTTAAATCCCCAAACAAGAGGCACTTATGTTGTGCCTACTGTGTACCTGGCATACTTCTAGGCAACAGGAACAAAAGAAAAAGTTCTGTTTGGTGGAGCTCCCATTCTAGCTGGGAGACAGATAGTATGTATTAATGGACAACTAAGGGAAATAACTTCAGATGGAGAGAAGGCTACAAAAACTGACATCATGTAATGGAATAGAAAATGTGAAGGAGGAGGGAGAAGGGCTGTAACAATGTACTTAGGTAGTTGTTGAGGTCCGCTCTGAGGTCAGGGTGAGGTGTGAATGGTGAGAAGGAAGCAGCCTGAGAAAGATGTTGGGAAAATGTGTTTTAATAGCCCAGAAATGAGACTCTAGAGTGTCCAAAGAACAGAAAGAAAGGTCATAAGGATGGAGCCTATGAGGTAAAAAGAAAAGACATTTTGCAGGTTCTGGCAGGTCATAGAAAAGAGTTTCAATATTGTTTTAATTGAGAATTTCAAGGAGGGAAGTAATACTATTTATGTTTTTTTAAAAAATTGCTGTGGCTGCTGTGTATATTGTATTGTTTGGGAATGAGAAAGGGAAAAGTAAACTTCATATTGAAAAATTTTTGCCAAGTTTCCTTTAATAAAAAAATAAAATCAGGCTTTTAAAACATGAAACATTTGTTTTATCCTCCTCCTGTGTATCTGAATGTCAGATGTCTTTCATAAAGGCTTAGCACAGTGTATGTGTTATTTGACTGTTCTTTAATTCATGTTGTGAAAATATCTCCAAGGAAAGGAGTGAGGTTTAATAAAGCCGGAGTGAGGGCCTCAGCATGGGCGGGGTGGCCGGGAAGTGGGAAGGAGATTGGAGGGGAGTGGATAGCACATGGAATGTAAATATCAGCACAAATCAGAGGTCAGCAATGAAAACATGATTTATGAAAAAGTGTTTACAGGGGGACCGAGATAAATAATTAAACTTACCCTAATAAAACTACAAGTATAAAATGATGACCGGAAATAGATTTGTATTTTTTAGAGACGGCATAAACATCTCGTCTTGATTTATTTAACTTAGTAGGTCAAGATTTGGAAAGGGATGGTCATTAAAATACAGGGAAGTAACAGATGCTAATGCGCACCTAGATTCTTTTTTTAATGAAGAACTTGACCCAGTATGACATGTATGTGTGTGTTTATTTTTCACTAAATACTGAAGTAACATATCTTTCAGAAAATGCTCTACACAGGCCTGACCAGGCGTGGCTCAGTGGTTGAACATCGATCTATGAACCAGGAGGTCACAGTCTGATTCCCAGTCAGGGCGCATACCTGGGTTGCGGGCTTGATCTCCAGTGGGGGTTGTGTAGGAGGCAGCCGATCAATGATTCTCTCTCATTGTTGATGTTTCTGTCTTTCTCTCCCTCTCTCTTCCTCTCTGAAATCAATAACAATATATTAAAAAAAAAAAGAAAATACTCAAAACAAAAACAATACAAAAGGGCAAAAAAATGTTTCTATGTCCTATATACTACCAAAGAAACTGCTGTTTTAAACATTCTGATTTATATTTTTCAGTCTTTGGGGGAGTTTTATATTGTCCCTATCATTTTGTTGACTGCTTTTATTGCATAATGTATATACACATATATTACTTTATGTGCATTTTCTTATTTTTCTACAATAAGCCTATATTGGTAATTAAAACAGTTAAATACAGTAGCATAATAAAATTGATTACTATTCTATAATGAAAAACTGATAAAATGCTGTTTTCTATAATTAGTTAAACTTGTAAATTTATAAGTAAAAGAGAAAACGATTTTTTCTTTCAGCTTAAGTGTTATCCGAGCATCATTTTATCCTCTATTCCATGTGTATATCTTCTATGAATTTAGCACCATGCGATGCAGTGTGGGGGACACAAAGGGAGTAGAAAACGCTATGCTGGCCTTGAATCTCAGGAGAAAATTGGTTACTGATGAAATGTGAGAGTTCTCAGAAAAAACATGACTGTTGAGTTCTCCAATGGAGGCAGAGAAAGTGTCTGCCTTGTGGAGGAATTACATTTAGAGGAAAAGAGAAGACACGGGGAGAGGCGAACCAAAGCAATGTGGCGTCACAGAAGCTAAGGGAAAGGAGAGTCAGGGCAAGGAAGGATTCTTTTCTTTCCTCTCTGCTTTTACTTGCTTTCATTCCGTCTTTGCTCATGAAACATTTATCAAACACCTACTCTCTGCCTGGTGTTGCTGGGGACATAGCAGTGAGAATTGTACCGTGTAAGGGAGGACAGGGTGAGAGGGCTATGGAGATTACAGAGCTTTGCACAAATGGCAATTCATGATCAACGCTATCGGTTGATCACAGCATCAAAATAAGAATCTAAATTAATAGAGGACAGGATCAGGAGATTACTAAATTAGGCATTTGATACAACTAACCAAATATTTAAGGATATTTCTTTTTCCCATGTGGATATAGCCTAGAGCAGGGTTGGTCAACCTCAGCATGACTGGCATTTGGACTAGATGACATATGGGGAGCTGTCCTGTGCACTGATGTTTAGCAGCATCTTAGATCTCTACCCACAAGAAGCCAATAGCAAGTGTAAGTATTGGCTTTCGTTCCCCAAGTCCTGACAATCAAAGATGTTGCCAAATACCGCCAGGTGTGCCCTGAGGAGAGCCAAAATTGTCCCTCATGGACAACTACTGGCTTGAAGTAAACATTCAGCAATTAAATAAAACTCATATGTATGGTAAATAATATTAGAGCCACCCTAGAGGAGAATTCTTCCATCTTTTAATAAATAAAATTTATCTTGTTCACATAAGAATCCGTTGGTAGTATAGAGTTAGGGGGGGATATAGTCATTGGAAGCCAAAATCCTGCCACCTTTTTCCTCTTCAATGTGTGCCTTTCCAGATTTCCCTGGGTGTCAACATCTAGCTGGTAAGCAAAGGAAGAGAGAGTATAGGACCACACAGGTGGTTTTCGTGGACAAGGTCCGAAGAGAATATAGCACTTCTTTTCACATTCCATGAGCCAAAATGGAGTCACATTTCCACTGCCAAGTAGGCTGAAAAACACTGGCCAGCTGTGAGGCCAGGAGGAAAAAGAAATATGCTTCCTGAGCAATTAGCTTGTCACTGCCAGTAAACCAACAGTTACCTTGGACCTCAAATGTACCTTTGTCCTTAATTATCAGGTTCGCATGTCTACATGAGTCCAGTTGATAAAACTGTTATATGAATCTCCACATATATTATTGCCTTGTAAACCACTGCATTAGAGACAGCAGGATTGAGTTTCAGTTGCTAAAGGAAAGCAACCAAATGAATAAGGGATTCTGTGCTGAAAGACACATAGTTATTATGCAAATAACTTTATAAGTAGTTGTGGGGAATGAACAATGCTGGCCTTCAGAGAGACACGGAACAGAATGCTGAGTGTTATGACTGAAGTCACAGATTGGTTCAGACTGTGCTGTCCATGTTTCCTCAGACTGACGTGGGTGACTCTGAGTGTGGATGTGGGTGCAGTTACTTCATATCTATGTTGTAATTGAGACACACAAAACATCAGTTATCGAGTGATCCCACTTCTAGGAATATATCCCGAGAAACTGGAAACACCAATCAAAAAGGATATATGCACCCCTATGTTCATAGCAGCACAATTTACAATAGCTAAGAAATGGAAACAGCCTAAGTGCCCATCAGCAGATGAGTGGATTAAAAACTGTGGTGCATCTACACAAGGGAGTACTACACTGCTGTAAAAAGGAAGGAATTCTTACCATTTGCAACAGCATGGATAGACTTGGAGAGCATTATGCTAAGCAAAATAAGCCAGTCAGAGAAAGATAAATATCACATGATCTCACTCATTTGTGGAATATAATGAGCAACATATACTGATGAACAAAAACAGATCCAGAGACAGAGAAGCTCAAACCTCAGAGGGAAGGGTGGGAGTAAGGGGGAGAGATCAACCAAAGGACTTGTATGCATGCATATAAGAATAACCAATGGACAGACACCAGGGGGTGAGGGCATGAGCAGGGGCGGGGGCAGTGGGGGGATAAGGACACATATGTAATATCTTAATCAATAAAGAAATTATATATATATATATATATATATATATATATACACACATATATATATATATAATTCTATAAGCTAAAGGGAAAATACTAAAAAAAGAAAAGAAAATGAAAGCCTTCATTAAAATCATCTGAAATGATAACTCACTCAGTTTCTCAAATCTATGATTTGTTTAAAAAATAGAATAACAATCAGTTTTTTAAACAGTATTAGAGCATCACACTTCCTGTTCTTTTGTTGTTGTTCTTTTGAACTTTTATCATCATTTACCAAATAAGCTAGGCAGTACTTACACTTAGACCAGTGGTCAGCAAACTCATTAGTCAACAGAGCCAAATATCAACAGTACGACGATTGAAATTCCTTTTGAGAGCTAAATTTTTTAAACTTAAACTATATAGGTAAGTACATGGTTATTAACTTAATTAGGGTACTCCTAAACTGGCCTTTGCTAAAAACGTCCTCAATCTGATTGAGGTACGTTCGCTGAGGTTGACCCTTTCCAACTCTCCCATCCACACTCGTCTTGTATACTTGTTTCGTCCATCTCCTTTCCAAAAACCTACTTCTGCGCATAGGCCACGAAGTTTCAATCGCACTGTATGTGCATGCCCGCACGTGGTATTTTGTGGAAGAGCCACACTCAAGGGGCCAAAGAGCCGCATGTGGCTCACGAGCCACGGTTTGCCGACCACTGGCTTAGACTATAAGACCAATTTCTGCACACAGCAAGCAAACAGGAACACCCTCCAAAAAGTAATGCAATAGCCCCCCAGCTCTGAACATGTTGGAAAGGGGCCTCTCCCAGGGCACTGAGAGGACTGATGACCAGATAAACAAATAAGTACTATATTTGGATCTTCTAGCACATTCTTGTTTGGAAACAACATTATAAATGTGATTGGTTGCCTAGCCTAGATGCAAAGATCTATGTAGCTTGTAATGTAACTAAAATACAAAACCATGGAAAAGTCTGGATTAGCCCATAAATATTGCTAAATTCCTTCTATTAGATTTGGAGGCAGAAAGACATGATTAAGTAGCAACTGGGGCTCATAATAACAACTCAGAGCATCGCTGGATGAATCAAAAGACAGCAGATAGAAGACATCTGGCACCAATATGACTAAGGAGGTTGGTTCTGTGTCACTCCTTTTCCTTCCCTTTCCTTCCAGCTCAATGCAATTACCTTTACTTACATGTGTTTCTGTGATGTGCTGAAGAACACATACAACGGCATTTTGCAAAATAAAATAGAGAGTTGCTGTATCTAGGCCATTCTAGAAGCAGTGTGGGACCTGGAAAAATTATTTTGTGTGTATCCCCCTCTGGGTGAGACAAGACTGTTCAGAGAAAATCAAGTCAAGATAAATTTTTGGATCAGCCATGATGGGAAATAAACATTAGTGTATTGATCATATAGCTGAATAGTTTTTATACATGTGTGAGAAGACCACTTTGCCTTGGATATATAGCCTTAGGCCTCTATAAAAGTTTTAACAGCATTTCTTTTTTTTAAATTTAAGTACACTGACTTTTATTTATTTACTAGAGGCCTGATGCATGAAATTCCTCCAAGAGTAGACCTTCCTTCCCCCAGCTGCCAGCACTGGCTTCCCTCTGGCACCCAGGACCCGGGCTTCCCTCACAGCCCCGGCTTCGTCTGGAAGGTCGTCCGGGTTTAAGACAGTCATCTTCAAATCTCTCTCTGCCTTCCTTTTATAACAACACAGGAGATTGTGTTTAGGACCCACTCTGATACCAGATAATCCCACTCTAATCTCCCCATCTCAGGATTCTTACTTTTTTTTTTAAGTGAGTCAGTTGATTGTGGTTTACTTTTTTTTTTTTCAATGCTTCCCCGAGGGCATGCTTCCCCTGATTTTTAGAGAAAGAGGAAGGAAGGGGAAAAGAGAGAGAGAGAGAGAGAGAGAGAGAGAGAGATATTCATGTGAGAGAGAAACAGTGATTGATTGCCTCTTGCACACCCCCCAACCTGGGATTGAACCTGCAACCCAGGCATGTGCCCCAACCAGGAACTTTGCTGCATAGGACATCGCTCCAACCAATTGAGCTGCACCGGCCAAGGCTCAAGATTCTTAATTTAATCTGCAAAGACCTTTAAAAACAAAAACAAAAAACAAAACATGTAAAGTAACATTTACAGATTCCAGACATTAGGATGTGAATGTCTTTGGCAGGGGGACCATTTTTCACCTTAAGACAAAAGCATACTAAAGAATGATAAATGGAAAATGGAAGAGATGCCAAGAAAAGAGTACAACAACAGAAGAAATGACATCCCTAATACTCCCATGGAAGACTTTTATCACCATATTACAGTTAACATCTTTATTACCAAAGAAAACAAAAATTAAAGACAACTTTATTTGTTAAGATTAATGTGGTAATAAAGACATTTTCAAATAAAACAGCCAGTGCTAATAAACGAAGATTGGAAAATTACAGGCCTTTCCTCTGAAAGAAATACTATCACTTAACATGGAGAATGTAGCTATTAGAAATTTTGTGGGAAACATGATCCAAAATCATCATTGCTAGTATAATGCTCTTGGACTCCTTATGGGTGGGATATTTACCCCACATCAACATTACATTTGCAGACTGCTGCAGACAGAAGAGAGAAAAGAAAATATCGCCAAGAATTTTGATACTACAAAGGCTGAGAGAAAGTATTGAGTGAATTAAGCATTTTAGAAAAATTTATAACTCAGAATATAGAGCACTGATGAAATTTCGAAATATAATTTTGAAAAGAAAAAAGATAAATTTGAAATTCTCTAGAACTATGGAAATCTAGACTACATTATCGCTACTATTTTTCTCCTGCTGTTTCTCTATCCTGCTGCTGTCTCCCACTGCATTATTGCACATTAGAGAACCCAATAGAAAAGCAATTTAAAATTATAGGAAAATAAATCCTTTCATTTTATTTTTCTTGCTTTTCTGAATACTTCAAAACCTCTACTTACTAGGAGCAAAGCAGAGATTTACATACATGCGTGTCAGAGCATTTACTAATATTTCCTTTAATGTCCACATTTTAGTTTATCTTACAATTTTTTGTCCAGTATATACATGTTGAAAAGTAAATATTAGGCTTCTGCTTTCTCCTCTTCCCACAACTACACCAAAATAACAACAAAATTACAGAACAACCATCACTGAGAACCACCTACATCTGAAACTCCTATAACTAAGGATATAAAGAAGAAGCCACATGGAGACTAATAAGATGGTAAAGATGGGAGCAGACAGGTTTCCCATTCACGGTGTGGTGGTTAAGAAACGAGAGGGGTGTCTCAGCTGAGGAGGTTTCCCCTAAGAAGTGAGGGAAACTGACTCCATATTGGGGTCCCCTGCCTGAGGCATCAGTGCTGGGAAGAAAATTCCTGATTACACCTGGCTGTGAAAACCAGCGTGGATGGCATCTGAGTGAGATGGAGGACTGCTGGATACCTGGGCGCTGCAGGTATTAAAGGGCCTAAACACAGGATCACTCACTCTGAGCTCCAATGCTAAGGCCATAGTTTGAAAAGCAGCAGGGACATATGGGAAGGAACTGAATTGACTGTACTTAGAACAAGAGCTAGAAGGGAAAGGTCAGGGCATCTCTCTCTGGAGACAAAAGAGCCAGCAGGTGCCATTGTTCTTTTGCTGAGTCTTCTCCCAACCCAGCCCATATGGACACCAAATTTGAGCTCTCCATTAACGTGGTTGACATCATTTGCTACACCCTGGTGATTCCCTGAGACCCTGCCCCACTCAACTTGCATGCCCAAACTGAACTATTTCCAGCAGCTTTTCCACTTAACACTACGGTGTCGGGTGAATTTCCCGCCAAAATATAAGATGGCGGTTCGCATACGCAGGTAGGTATCTTTGTGAACGGCAAACAAACAAATATTTGGTAATACGCAGTTACAATTGGCCCGAGTTTACACGTTTCCCGCACTCCACCGCAAATCTATATGAACGGAGTTAAGACGGCTCCCGCGGAGTACGCGCAATTCACGCGAGCCGACTTAACTCGTTTCCCGCAATCCAAGTGTTAAGTAACAGACTTTCCTAAAATCAGTTCAAGCTGCAAACTTTCCTAAAATCTTTCTGTTATGCCCAGATTTCAGGATCCCCAAGAAACCACATCAGGGAGCCAGCCATGTCCGATGCAAAAGCATAAGAGTCTTTATTCGAGCTAGCTCGGCTCCCCCACCTTGCCGACACAGCAGCAGGAAGCACAGAGAGAGAGAACTCTGTGTGGAGAGGGGTTTTATAGGGGGTTGGAGTAAGGGGAGGAGAAAGGGCTGTGGCCTTGCCGATTGGCCAGGCACAAGTCGGTGTCTTGTTCCTGGGTGTGGCTAGCAGAGGCTTAGACTTCCGGGAAGAAGCTCCTTGCCAAGCACATGGCCAAGGTAAGATGGAGCACTTACCCTGGGGCAAGATGGAGGGCGTAGCCCTTACCCTGGGGCAAGATGGAGGGCCTAGCCCTCGCCCTTTCACTTTCAAAGGTCCTAAAACACCAAACAAGCAAAGGCTGCCCTAAGTGTGCCCCATACTACTTGCAAAGAGGCACCAAACCTTGACACTAGTATAATGCTCTTGCTGGAGTCCAACCCCAGCAGGTCCAGTGGTCCCCAAAGGTGTGGACAGAGTCGGCGAAGAAGGAATGACACGAAGACAGCCTTCAGTTGATCAGCAGCCTGGTCAGGACCTCTAGCCAGGATCTCCAGCCAAAGTTCTGGTTAGGAACTCCAGCCAAGCTCTGGTTAGGATCTGATCAGGATCTGATGTTTATTGTCTTGTTACATCCGTATTTATACCAGCCGATTTTAATCCTATCAATTTCTATTACAAAGGTTAGGGCGTTTCTCATCTCCATTCCAGGGAGTAAAGATTATGTAGCTTAACTACCCGCCTGGCACTTAATTAAGGGGTTGTATCCCCTCCCTAACCTCAGGGGAAAATCCCCACCTGGGGAAACAACCTTTCTCGGAGAGGTGACCTTGGTTAAAACACATGGCACTAAGGAGAGCAAACATATTAAGAACAATATGCTATATACGCCAGGTCCCTTGAAACATATGCTGTGCAGATGTTTCTTTCCTGCAGCGACTGTGTCAAGCAGCAAGGATGGACCGGCTTCCGGCAACTAGCATCGGTTCCAAGCCCAACACAGGTGGAAACCAATCACAGGTCACTTTGTAGCTCCTACCAGGTGGCCCTGGGGGGCACAGACTGGCTGAACTGGGCCTGCACAAGAGACACTCCCAAGAGGGCCCAGAACCAACACACACAGTGGCCAGCTTCAAACCACACCAGAGCACAAGCCAACCAGCTCCACAAATGAAGCACTCAAAGGGCAGACTCAGCAGGCACCAGAAGCCCACTGAAGAGAATCCTACTTTGTAGGGTCAGCCCCTGTAAAAAAGCTCATCCAGCCCTGGCTGGTTTGGCTCATAGAGTGTTGGACTGGGGACTGAAGGGTTCCAGGTTCAATTCCAGTCAAGGGCACATACCTGGGTTGTGGGCTCGGTCCCCAGTGGGGGGCATGCAGGAGGCAGCTGATCAATGATTCTCTTTCATCATTGATGTTTCTATTTCTCCCACTCTCCCCCTTCCTCTCTGAAATCAATAAAAATATTTAAAAAACAAAACAAAACAAAGAAAAGCTCATCCACTGGAGTCAAGGCCATTCCTCTAAGCCAGTCAACCTGAGGATCAATCCCACCTATTAACATGCCAACAGCAATCAAATCTCAACTACAACATGAGGGCACACAGAACCCCCACACAAGGGACACTCCTGGAACCCCTGGCTCAGGTGACCAGAGAGACTGCACCAATTGACCCCACAGGACACCTACTACATAAGGCCACTCTGTCAAGACCAAGAGACATGGCAGATCTATCTAATGCATAAAAACAATCACAGGGAGTCAGCCGAATTGAGGAGACAAAGAAACATGTCCCAAATTACAAAAACAGGTCAAAACTCCAGAAAAAGAACTAAATGAAAGGGAGTCAAGCAATATTCTACTAGAGGTGAAGTTTAAAACACTGGTTATAAAGATACTCAGTGAACTTAGGAGAAGAAAAAGGAACACAATGAAAAATTTAACAAAGAGATAGAAAACATAAAAATGGAGATAGAAGACAAAAGAAAATCAGTCAAAAATAAAGAATACAATAATGATGATGAATACATTGGAGGGAATCAACAACTGATTCAATGATCAGAACAAAGCAATCATGGTTAACAGAACATGATTAATCCTATATAATAAGAGAGGGATATGCTAATTAGCCATGATCAGTATGCAAATTGGCCATCACTCCAACACAATAATAAAAGAGGGATATGCTAATTAGTCACAATCAGTATGCAAATTGACCATCACTCCAACACACAAGATGGCCGCCCCCATGTGGCCACAAGATGGCCGGCAGGGGAGGGCAGTTGGGGGCGACCGGGCCAGCAGGGGAACAGTTAAGCATTGATCAGGCTGGCAGGGTGGTGGTTAGGGGTTAATCAGTCTGGCAGGCAGAAGCAGTTAGGGGCAATCAGGTAGGCAGACAGGTGAGTGGTTGGTAGCCAGCAGTCCTGGATTGTGAGAGGGATGTCCCACAGGGATCGGGCCTAAACGGGCAGTCGGACATCCCTCGAGGGGTCCCAGATTGGAGAGGGTGCAGGCTGGGCTGAGGGACCGCACCCCCCCCCCCCCCCAGTGCATGAATTTCATGCACCGGGCCTCTAGTATTTCCTATAATTATAGTTAGTTACCAATTCTATTTCTGCCCCTAATATTTTCTCTTAGTCATATTCCATCCACTGCCCCTACCCTGATCCTTGGCTATACATCTCCACTTAACCTTATTGCATTTAGGGTTGAACCTGATCTGTCTCCCCTACTGCAAACCCCCACTGTTACTCTCTATTGAATAAAGTCTTCTTTACCATCTTAAAAAAAAAGAAGTAAAAAATAATGACAATAATATAAATGTGGATGAGATAAGAGTCTAGCTGTTTTAGAATGTGTTCAAACTTAAGCGACCATTAACTTTATATATATAAACTGATATAAACATAGCTTGGTATATAGGAAGCACAAGACAACCACAAAACAAAATCTACAAAAGATATCAAAGAAATGAAGAAATAAGATCCAGACACAATGCTGTAGAATGTCATCAATACGAGAAAAAGGAGCAAGAGAATAAGAAAGGAATAGAGAAAAACTACAAAAACAAACATAAAATAATTAATAATAGGCAATAACTACATACCTATCAATAATTACTATATATGTAAATGGAGTAAATGCTCCAATAAAAAGACATAAGGTGGGCCCTAGCCAGTTTTGCTCAGTGGGTAGAGCATCAGCCCACAGACTGAAGGGTCCCTGGTTTGATTCCAGTCAAGGGCATGTACTTCTGTGGTAAGCTCCATCTCTCACCCTGGGTGGGGCACATGGGGGAGGCAACCAATTGATGTGTCTCTCACACATCAATGTTTCTCTGTCTCTCCCCCTCCCTTCCACTCTCTCTGAAAATCAGTGGAAAAATATCCTCAGGTGAGGATAAACAACAACAACAAAAAGACATAAGGTGGTTGAATGGGCAACGAAAACAAGACTTGAACATCTGTTGCCTACAAGAGACCCACTTCAGATCAAAAGACACACAGACTGAAAGTAAAGGGCTTGAAAAAGAGATTTCATGCAAATTGAAAGGGAAAAAAAGCTGAGGTAGCAATGTTTATATATCAAACAAAATAGACTTTAAAACAAAGGCTCCAACAAGAGATAAGGAATGGCCGAAACTGGTTTGGCTCAGTGGATAGAGCGTTGGCCTGCGGACTGAAAGGTCCCAGGTTCGATTCCAGTCAAGGGCATGTACCTGGGTTGCGGGCACATCCCTGGTGGGAGATGTGCAGGAGGCAGCTGATTGATGTTTCTCTCATCGATGTTTCTAACTCTCTATCCCTCTCCCTTCCTCTCTGTAAAAAATCAATAAAATATATTTAAAAAAAAAAAAGAGAGACAAGGAATGGCATTTCAAAATGATAAAGGAATAAATTAAACAAGAGGATATAAATATCATGCACATTTATGCACCCAACATGGGAGCACCTAAATATATAAAGCAAATTATGACGGCCATAAAGTGAGGGAAGGACAGTAATGGAGTCACAGTATAGGACTTTAAACCCTATTCATATCAATGGATAGATCATCCAGACAGAAAATCAGCAAGGCAACAAGGGCCTTAAATAACACATTTAGACCACAGGAACTTAATTGATCTTTTAGGACATTTCACCCAAAAGTAGCAGATACACATCATTTTTAAGTGCACATAAAACATTTTCAAGGATAGACCTCATGTTAGGCCACAAAACAAGTCTCAATAAGTTTAAGGAGGCAAATCATATAAAGCATCTTTTCTGATCACAATCATATGAAACTAGAAATCAATTACAAGAAAACTGAAAAATGCACAAACATGTGGAAGCTAAATAATTTACTACTAACCAATGGGTTAGCAACAAGATCAAGAAAGAAATCAAAGGATACCTTGAAACAAATGAAAATAAAAACACAATGATCCAAACTCGATGGGATTCAGCCAGAGCAGTTCTAAGAGTGCAGTTCATAACATTACCAGCCTACCTTAAGAATCTAGAAAAATCTCAAGAAAACAATCTAAACTTACACTTAAATAAATTAGAGTCTAAAAAAGAAAAAAGAACAACAATAGAAACAATCAATGAAACCAAGACCTGGTTCTTTGAGTAAACACAATTGGTAAGGCTATACAGACTCAACAAGAAAAAAAGAGGGAGGGCCCAAATAAATAAAATCAGAAATGAAAGAGGAAATATAACAACTGACACCAAAGGAATGCAAAGCATTATAAGGAAACACTACAATTATACACCAACAAATTAGACATCCTGGAAAAAATGAATAAATTCCTAGAAACATAGAATCTTCCAAGGCTGAGTTAGGAAGAAACAAAAAATCAGAATAAACTTATAACTGGTAACGTAAAAACATTCAAACCTGTAAAGAATTTTTGTGAGTTTATTTGAATCAAACTGTTGATAATTGCTGGGAAGCAGAATCTCAACGGATTGGAATAATGCTTCAGAGAATGGCGTTTTTCATCTATTTTTGTACATTGCAATCAAAGGAGGAGATGTAAGTGGGTTACATGAAATCAATTGGTGATAGATTAGAGAGGCGGGAGAAAGCAAAGCGAGGAAACCTCTGGGATTGGATAAAGAGTAAAATGATAAGATATATGCTTCTTTTACTTAGGTGGGTATAGGATAGTTAACAGTCAACAATCAACACGATAACAATAACAGTGAAGGAATTTGTGCTATCTGTCCTGGCACCCAGGGCATTTGGTTGTGCCCTGAGAAGTCCGGTGGGGGGGGGTGTGTGTGTGTGGGGGGGGAGTTGTTACCCTGACATTTCAATGATATGCTATCATACATGCAAAAAGACAATAAGCTCAGTTAAGGTAAAGATTAACCTTGTCAGGGAAGATTAAAGCTTAGGAGATGACTAGCAACCATAAGTACTTTAGTTAAAGTTTAATGTCAGACCATCCTTTGTGGTTGCTTTAGGTCTTTTGAGTTTGCAAGATCGCCATGCAAGCCTTCCCTGAGCTTGTCAGGTTAGCATGTGGCCCCTTTCGTCCACATAACTATTAATGAAATGGAACTGGTAACCAAAAAAACCCTCCAAAAAACAAAATTATGGACTGAAAGGGCAAGGACTACACCCTTCATCTTGCCCCAGGGTAAGGGCTATGCCTTCCATCTTACCCTGGATCCTCCATTTTTGGGCAGCCATGTGCTCAGCAAGGCTTCTTCCCAGAAGCCCAAGCCTCTGCTAGCCACACCCAGGACTTCTTTAAACTAACCAATGACAATCAAGGGAAGTGCGCACCATAGATATGACCACATCCTGTGTAACAAGACACCGACTTGAGCCTGGCCAATCGCAGGGCCCACAGTCCTTTCTCCTCCCCTTACTCCAACCCCCTATAAAACTCCTCTTCCCACAGGGCTAGCTCTCTCTCTGCCACTTGCTGCTGCGTCAGTAAGGGGGGTAGGGGAGCCAAGCCCGGGCTTGAATAAAGACTCTTATGCTTTTGCATTGGACACGGCTGGCTCCCTGGTGTGGTTTCTTGGGGATCCTGGAATCTGGGCATAACATGGACCTTATGGCTTCATAGGTAAATTTTACCAAACATTCCAACAATTAATACCTATACTTCTCAAACTATTCCAAAAAATTGAAGAGGGATGACTACCAAACTCATTTTATGAGGCTAGCATTACTATATACCAAAACCAGAAAAAGACACTAAAAAAGAAAGTTATAGGCCAATATCACTGATGAACTTTGATGCAAAAATTCTCAACAAAATATTAGCCAAATTAAATAATATATTAAAGAAGACCTATGCCACAATCAAGTGGGATTTATTCTTGGGATGCAAAGTTGGTACAATCTTTGCAAATCAATTATTGTGATACACAACATTATCAAAATTAAAAAAGTATAAATCATATTATCATATCAATAGATATAAAAAACACACCGACAAATGTTTCTACTAAGTGTAGAAACTACTCAATAGTACATCCTGCCTGGGACATTCACAGTATGTGTAATACCATCTGGAGACTCTGAGAGAATGGAAGGGAGTGACAGAACTTAATAACTTTTTCTAACCCAGCATTGCTTGCTCTGTAAGCGTAATCGGACAACAAATGGGTCCGTGCTGCCTGTCACTACTTGAGTCAATTAAGCAGAGACAGGGTTGAATCATATATGAGCATTTATTCAAATACTGCCAGCAGTATGGGAGAGCAGCGGGTCATCCACTAAAGTCTGCCCTGCAGCCCCTCATAATCCAGCTGCTTATATAGGGTAAGACAAAGATTACATGGGGAAGTAGGGATTACAGGTATGGGGAAGTGGGAAGCTGGGGTGGGACTCCATCGTTTCGGCAACAAGGTTGTTAATCTTTCCATGATAATAGGAAGTTCTTGAATGAGAATGGTTTCAAGGTTGATTGTTAGGTCCAAGGTTGACTCCCAGGTCCAAGGTCCTGGGGACATACAACTTCCAGCCAAGTTCCTTTCTTTAACCAGAACAAGGCAATCATGGTTAATAGAGCATGATTAATATGTCCCATAAGCATAGCTAGTCCCCAATATTTTATTTTTGCCCCCAATATAAGTATATCTATTAATATACATGGATTGCACTTTGGGAAATATTGATCAAGTTTTTCATAGTTACTTATCCTTTAAACATTTCTCCCCATTAAACATTTCTCCTCTTCAGAGAATGGAGGCAGTGGGTTAGATATATGGGCTTTGGATTCAGACAACCTGGGTTCCAACCTTAATTCTGCTATTTATCAGTTGTGTGACCTTAAGCAAATGACTTAAACTTCTTAAATATCAGTCTTCCCATTTTTAAAATAGGCAACATAATAGTACCACTCTTATAGAGTTGTTGGAAAGATTTAAATAACTTCTATGAAATTCTTGTATAGTACCTAGCATATAGAAAGTTTTCAAAATTTTTATAATTATTATTGTATCGCTACTAATAGAGAAGGCTCAGGTGCCTACATTTTAACAAGGGGATCATTCGTGTGATTTCTCCCCGTGACCTTATCATTCAGAAGCAATAATGAATCTCCCAACAGGCCTCCTTTCCCATCAGAATCTGTTCCAAATGTGATCTACCACATCCAAATCTAAAGCAAATCTCCCTTGGAGGCAAAGTGCAGAGATAAATTTATCTAATCCAGTTCAAGTATCTAATCTGACACGATTATCTAACAAGTTTACCTTCGTTTAGTTCTGACTTTCCAATCCTTTTCCCTTCTGTCTCTTGGGCTTTTCAGGTCCAGGACTGCTTTGGCTAATTTCTTCATGTCTCCCCTTCTCTTCCATCCAGCATCCCCTGTACTCACTGAGGGCTACCTGGCTCTGCCTTACTAACTCCCCCGTTCATCAAATACTCACTGAGTACCCCAGTGGTCCTTGAATCTATGCATCGCTCTGAGCATCCGATTCCAGGACATGAATTTGGCAAAAGGCAGGATCTGAATGTTTACATAACATGAGGGAAAGAATGAAAAGAAAACACTTGGCTTCTTTGGCAAGCTACCTGATAAAACAGCTGAAATTCAAGAAGCCCTTTGGTGAAGAGAGAGACCGTGAGCACAGCAGGAAGAAGGCAGAGACCCGGTGACAAAGGTTGAGTTTTTCTATGGCCAGCACACCCCTTTCCCAAATGTTCTCCAGAAAGCTGCTGACAGAGCTTTGGCAAAGGACCATCCTCCTGCTGGCTGATAAGCTAAGCCCTGTTTTATATTTAACTCCCTCCAGCGCCCGAGGGGTGGGGTGGGGGTGCACTGCTTATAAGGCAGCGGGGACAATTTCCTCGTCAGTCCTCTCCCTCCCGCTCAGCTCCTCTCCCACCCCGCCCCCTCCTCCGCATTCATCCCTGAGTGGCTGGGGGAAACGTGCAGGGAGAGAAGCCAGAGAGAGGTGTGGGGAAAGTGAAAACAGGCTGCCCAAACCAGGGCATTCCCCCCATTTAAAAAAAAAAAAAAAAAAAAGGAAGTCTGCTGACATCCGCCAGTTAGTTTTAACATCCTTTCGGGAGCAGCCTTTGTCTTTGGAAACAACAATGAACTTTGCGGAGGGAGACGACTCCAAGAGATACTGCATTAGAGGGAAACATGTGGCCATCATCTGCGCGGTGGTGGTGGGTGTAGGCTTGATCGTAGGACTCGCTGTTGGCTTGACCAGATCGTGTGACCCCGCGGAAAAGGTCCCCACCCAGGGGCCTCCCACCCAGCGGCCTCCCACCCAGGGGCCTCCCACCCAGCGGCCTCCCACCTCGGGCCCTCCCCAGGACCAGGGGGTCTGCCCCGCCAGCGACGATGAGAGTGGGGGCTGGAAGAACTTCAGGCTCCCGGACACCATCAGCCCGGTGCACTACGACCTGGAGGTGAAGCCGGTGCTGGAGCAGGACACGTACACGGGCACCGTGACCATCGCCATCAGGGTGAGCGCGCCCACCCGGCACCTGTGGCTGCACCTCCGCGAGACCAAGATCAGCCGGCTCCCCGTGCTGCGCGGGCCCTCCGGGGCGGCGGTGGGAGTGCAGCGCTGCTTCGAGTACCGAAAGCAGGAGTACGTGGTGGTGGAGGCCGACACAGAGCTGGCCCCGACCGGCGACGAGTTCTACCGCCTGACCCTGGAGTTCGCCGGCCAGCTGAACGGCTCGCTCGTGGGCTTTTATAGGACGACCTACGTGGAGAACGGACAGATCAAGTAAATATTAATTTTTGCTCTATGTCCCCTCGACGCACATGCTTGCTTTCCGTTTCTTTTTTTTTTTTCTTTCTTCTCCGCTTTCCACCTTTTCATTCGTTTGTTGGTCTGCTGTGTATCCTGGACGTCCACGCTACCTGTTTTTCTGGGAGGCACAAAGTCTTGCCCTGGGGGCTATTCAGAATCATAACATTTGAAAGTTTTGAGTGAACTGCACAGAGTGTAAAAAAGAAAGAAAAATCAGTGTAAGGCTTTTGTTCCGTTGGAAAAACTATTATATGCTAAGCCGTGTCCTTTTTATTATTTCATTTTTGTTAAACCTCACTGGAGGAAGGGAGGGGGGAGAGAAGAGAGAGAAACATCGATGTGAGAGCCGCCACATTCACAAGTTGCCTCCTGCTCGTGCCCCAGTCAGGGAAGGGAACCCGAAACCCAGGTACCTGCTCTTGACCTGAATCGAACCCGCCACCCTTGTTCTCCGGCCGACGCTCTAATCACTGAGCCACGCCGCCCAGGGCTGGATCCTTAATATGTAGTAGAAACTAACTCAGATTTTTGAAATACATGTATTTGGCAAATTTCACTGGCGATATTCGTGGGTCCCATGGAGATGACTTTTAAACGGAACCTTTAAAATGCTATTACACTCAATTTAAGTGAAAGTCAGTACGTGTCAATTATAATTTTGACTATTTTACTAGAGAAAAGACATGGAAAGAGTATGTAAAATTCATGGAGTTGTCTTTTGTGACTCCATCTAGGACTGTGTCCTTTATCTCATTTAGCCAGAATCATTTACAGATAAGCTTTCAATAAAAACTGAGTCCACACATCAGTGGCAGCACATAGATACATCTTTGGACTTATTGCCCATAATGCAATATGCATGGGAATGCCTTATAAGCTTTTTGCAACATTAAAGATATATAATTAAGGACATAAAAACATTTTCTTTCCCACAGTCTTCCAAGTGTGTGTGTGTCTGTACACAACTTCATTTCCTGAGTCCAACAAAGATGTTACTTGCCTTGACAATCAATCAGAGGCTGCCACTAGAGTTGTATTAAAGGTATAAACTCAATGATCTTAGAAAACCTTCACACTGTGGGTGTGGCCCTTGTATCAAGGAGGAAGGCTACACCTGAAGTGTCACTGAACTTGAAACTGCTTTGACCTTTGCTTACTTAGATTCTGAACAGGTAAATGAGTAAGAAACCGTAGTATCACAGTTCAGAAATGTGAACCTGGGGCCAGCTCACTGTACATCCCTTTCCCATGTTGTTCTAAGTATCTTATAGGGCAAAATTCTTTCTGTTTGTCAGAGAGACCCAAGTACTAAAATAAAATATTTAAATATCCCTATCTTACTTGTAGTACACTGATACATTGGGTAGAAATGCCAGTGTGAAGGAATCATGCTCCTATAGATGATGTATCGTAGTAGTAACCAAACAAACTTCTTTATTGTTTACATTTTTCTGTTTATAAAATTTACATATGTTGAATGCATAGAAAATTATTAAAAAGGAAAATCAAAAGAACCAATAAATACTTCCACCATTCATTGGTAAGCCCATTAATATGTTAATGTAATTCTAATATTTTTCTGGGCGATCAAAATGGCAATCCATCTATATACCTTTTTAACTTATTATAAGCATTTCTTATTCAGTCTTAAATATTTTTAAGAGTCAGATTTTTAAAATGGTACAATACTCCCCTGCACAAATGCACTATTTTTTAAAACCAATTCCCTGATGCTCATTTGAGTTGTTTCCAGAATTTTATTACTATAAAAAAGTCAGAAAAGAACATAGTATAAATACACATTGCCACAGAAAACTTGGAAGACAGGGAACATTTTATAGGAAAATATAAAAATCCATTTATAAGCCCATCGCTCAAGTATAGTCATTGTTAATATTTAGGCAAATATTCTTTTAGCATTTTTTTCTGGACACATAAACATGGCATTATTATGCTGTGCACAGCATTATGCAATAGCCTTTAGGATATATCAACACTTTAACAAGTCATTTGTTATTCTTCCATATGATTTAATGGATACATGGTAGTTCATTGTAGGAATATAATTTATTCAATTGTTCCATTAAGCCTGAGCATTTAAGTTGCTCCTATGTTTTACCTAGAAACACCTATAAAAAATGTAATGAACATCTCTATAATAACGTATAACATTTTCTAAGATTTCTTTAGGAAAATGGTCCAAACTACATATGTATAAATGCATGCACATGTGTATTTATACATATATATACTAGTACACACATATATATGACACACATATATATGACACGTGCATGCACATATGTATTTATGTGTGTCTCCAAACCAACTTTCAAAAAGTATGTTCCAAATTACATTTCCACCAACAATGCATGAAAGTACCTACTTTTCTGAGCCACACTAACAGTAACATAATTTTTTAAAGTGTTTGCACTTTGGTGGAGGAAAAGGCATACTATTCCACCTTCAAGAGATACTAAAAATTCTTTAGTATAAATTGAGTCAAAGCTTTAAAATTACTATTCTCAGACTTTAAAACTGCTTCTTAGGTTGTGAAAATAATAGAAATTTCATCCAATTAAAGCCATCAAAATATTTCATAAAAATTCTATACATCATAGGAAGGCCAAAAAAAAATATGAAACAAGGTTCCATTAATAAATTTCTGTTACATATTTCATAAATTAAAAAGACACACACTGTGGATAGAGAGTTGCCCTGCGGACTGAGAGGTCCCGGGTTCAATTCTGATTAGGGGCACATGCCTGGGTTGCGGGCTCGATCCCCAGTAGGGGGCATGCGGGAGGCAGCTGATCAATGATTCTCATCTTTGGTATTTCTCTCCCTTCCTCTCTGAAATCAATATAAATATATTTAAGAAAACCACACACTGTACACTAAAATATATATTACTTACTCTGATTCTTTGGATTATTTTACCGCACCAGTTAATTTTACCATAAAATATATGTGTGAGAGCTGACATTCGGAAACTCAGTTGTATTAACTGTTGGGCAGCAAACACCATGCTGTCGCAAGATTGGTGAGGAAGGCCTGTGCTGCTAGGTTCTCAGGGAAGATTGGTCTTCCCGAGTTTGTTTTCATTGGTAGCTTTTGAGGCTCTCATATTACACAGGATGCTGCCAGTTGTGCACTGCATACACGCTTTGGAATAGCCCTGGCACATACTCAATAACTTCATTTAGGCTCAATGGAATACTTTTGGTTTGGCTTGTTAGGACATATCTCAGACATATGAGAAAAAATGCATTTCTTTTAAGCCTTTGGACAATGCAGGCCTCTGGGGGTTCCCATCACTGTCCATATAAGGATGGCAAGAGTGAATTCATTGGAGCAACACCATGCTTTCACATTATAGACTGAGCTTTGTCATATTCGAAGCTCCTGCAATTAAAGCACCACTATAGTAATACACTTTATGCAATCAAAATCATATTCTCTGACTTTTTTGCCTTAATGTAAAATTTAACTCCAGGATTGAGTATTAGCAGTTTGGGATATTATTGTTGCAGCCTTAATGCAAACTAAACATGAATGAACTCAGTAGCTACTTTCCCTCAAAATGCTAAGGTAAAGGAGAGTTGTAGAAGAAGGACGAGCCAGCTTAGAGTTCTCTATGTCAAGCTGTCACCTTGCTAGGGACAGACTTGTAGTGAGGCTTAGAGAAGAGCGTGTGGAAAACTTAAAAGTCACTTTTCCTACTACTCTCTTAAGGTCTGAGAAAAAAACACTTAAAAAGGATTGAAACTTTTGAAATGTTTCCCTGCCCACACCACCCGAACCCCCACACTCTTTTCAGTTGTTCTTTTCCCAGAGTCCTCTCTACTCAAATCTCCAAGTATATAACAATATTTTTTTTTCACTCCCAAGTTGAGCATTTCTTTCTCGGCATTTAAACTAATCTTACACAGCATTTCCCAAAGTGTGTCGCACAGAACTGCATGGATAGCAATAGATTTTGCCAGGACAAAAGTAGGGGAGGGATACTGTGGCCAAATTAGTTTGGGCAATAATATTAAACACAATAGGATTTCTTGTGTGTTTTTTTGTGTGTTTTTTTAAAAATATATTTTATTGATTTTTTACAGAGAGGAAGGGAGAGGGATAGAGAGTTAGAAACATCAATGAGAGAGAAACATCGATCAGCTGCCTCCTGCACACCAGGGATGTGCCTGCAACCAAGGTACATACATGCCTTTGACTGGAATCGAACCTGGGACCCTTCAGTCCGCAGGCCGATGCTCTATCCACTGAGCCAAACCAGTTAGGGCTCTTGTGTGTTTTTTAATGGTGAGACTTTTCAGAGGCTTTCTCCTGACAGTGTCCATATGAATTTCCAGAGACTGCCACAGTGTGGTTTCCCTACCTTATGTGACTGGACTCTTCCGTGGGTCTCTGAGAGTAAGCTAAGCCTCTCTTGTTCACTGTGTGGCACACACTGAACACTCCAATATTATTGGATGAATATATGGAAGCAGTTCACACCGGCTTCTCCACTCCTAATGTCCTCTGGCGACAAGCGGGGCCAGGCCGCATGGCTACGGAGCTTTCCCATGAAGGAGTCCAGCTTCCACCAATGACATCTCTACCTTCCAAATCAGGGCGGAAACTTTCCTTGTTTGTTTTCTGCTCATCTTGTGGAAGGGAAGTGGAATTGGTATATACTTTCTTTGTAAATTTAGGAACACGGTCTTTATGGTTTAAGAAATGGGATGATTGGAACTGATAGAAATTACAAGGATTTAAAAAGAGGGCAGATGGTTTCCACTTTGAGTTTTCTGGATCGTCCTCAAAACATTGGTAGGATTGACACTGACTTTAACAGTATGGTGGGATTTTAATAGGCAAACTGAGAAGGTAAAAGCAAGTAAAAAGGAAAGGCACCAAGTCAGAAGAGCAGAGTGGGGAGAAAATTAGTTTGTGGGAGAGGTTTATAGGAAGAGGTTAGGTAGAGATAACTCTTGAAAACCCACGAGAAAGGAAAGGAAGGATAGCGGATGAAAGGCATTATGCAGGAAAAATTAACTGGTCACCATTTGGAAGTGGATGGTGAAGGAAAGAGCCAAATCCATACATGGGTATACGGGAGACAGTGCAATGACCCGGAAAGAGATGAAGATCAGGTAAGACAGTGGCTTCAAGACAGACAGAAGATGACACAATGGAGAAGGCAGTTTGGAGGAAAGGAATCAGGATTTGCAAACTGACTATCAGAGGGTTAAGGTAAACTTATGGGCCTAGGATGTCCCAGATACCTGATCCGAGGAATAGCCACACATTAATTAGAAGTAGAAGAGAAGATCCAGATTGAGAAGGAAAGGTCTTAAATTCAGTGTCAGATGTGTTGAATGCCTGTCAGACACCTAGGAAGAGGTCTAGGAGGCATTTGGATAAATAAATCTGCAGCACAAGGTGAAGGCTTGTGATAAAGATTTAGGAGTTAAGTGGAAATATGGCAAAAAAGGAAATCAGTGGGATGGTCTTAGGTCAGTGTGTTTGGTACATTCCCACATGCGTGGGTGTGTATGTCAGTTTATTCATTATATTCTTAGATTGCTATGTCGAGCTATCAGTATATCCATTATCAATGAAGAATTGATTTTTTTTAGTCTTGTTTACTTGTTGCAGGAAGCTTAGTAATTTATTTTAGGAGCAAGGAAACAAAAAAGATTTTACTTGGCCTTGCATGTCTTCTACATAGGGAAAGATAATTGGAAGATAAGGGTAACTAATTAACGGTTGCATTCAAACCACCAAAAGCATGGTGGAATCTGAATAAGCGGGATGGGCTGTCTTGCACTGATCAACTTCCCTTCTTACATGTGGAACACTCGCTTTGGTCTGCACTGACACATAGCAACCGTGGCTGCCCCACTTGTGTCAGAAGCCTTTTGTTTAAGGTTTTTACCTAGACCAGTGATGGCGAACCTATGACACGCGTGTCAGAGGTGACACGCAAACTCATTTTTTTGGTTGATTTTTCTTTGTTAAATGGCATTTAAATATATAAAATAAATATAAAAAATATAAGTCTTTGTTTTACTATGGTTGCGAATATCAGAAAATTTCTATATGTGACACGGCACCAGAGTTAAGTTAGGGTTTTTCAAAATGCTGACACGCCGAGCTCAAAAGGTTCGCCATCACTGACCTAGACCTCGCTATTTATTTTGCTGGATTAAGTCATCAAATTGCTGAATATAGCCTGAGAGTCTTCCTTGGAAATAATCTGCCAGATGACTTATGGGATAGTAGTGTGTGTGTTTTTTTTTTTAATTTTTAAAAGTTGATTCAGAGTGAATTGCATCATCTCCTCCTCTCTCCTCCGCTTTCTCTAAAGTCACGTTGATGTGACTTACTCAGAGAAGTCAGAGGGGTGTTCTTCCCTTTTATAAATTAATAAGCTACATAGAATTATATTTTGAATGTGCTGGGCCTCGAAAGGGGCTTATTAACATAGCATAGCAAGGCCCCCATGGGAAAGTGGTTTACCTCAGTGCCTGTGCCTGGCACGGTAATTATTCAGAACAGACCCAGCAGTCACTTTTGAACATACTGTGCTATTAGCCTGGCTTTCCGCATTAATTTGCAACACAATCCAGCTGATTTTAAAAAGGAAAGTTTAATCACTGAATAAAACCTCCTCAAAGAAGTTGTCGTCTGAAACTGTTTTGTACTGCTCTCTCATATGCCTCCTTTTCAAATTTGCATATATATACAAAACTTTAGTAACTTTGGATGGAATTAACATATATATCATTGATTTCAGAGAGGAAGGGAGAGGGAGAGAGAGATAGAAACATCAATGTTGAGAAAGAGTCATTGATTGGCTGCCTCCTGCACAGCCCACAACCCAGGCATGTGCCCTGACTGGGAATCGAACTGTGACTTACTGGTTCATAGGTTAACACCAAGCCATGCCAGCCAGGTGAATTTAGCATATTTAAATAGGAGCTTTTGAGTCAAACAGGAGTTCATGAGAAAAATGTTATTTTAAAAATTTGTTATATCACCTATAGTATTTACACACAAATTAAAAAAAAAAATTGTTCCAGTACAGATATTTGTGTCTGAATGAATTTTGAAGTCTGCTGGTGTGGAAGGTGCTACATCATAAAGCAGAGCCAGGCTCACCTAAGCCTGGACCTACGATGGCAGCTTGGTTGGGACTCTGCTTCCTGATCTCGGGTTGGTTACAGGCCTTTACTTTGGGAGCACTCTGTGCAAAGCTGTTTTGGGGGCCTAGGCATCTGGTGTGGTCGCAGGATGGAAGGATCTTAACCAATCGAGTGGAGCCTACATGGTCTGAATACTGGATTCACAGTGTTGTCAATCTTAGAATGTCCTTTTTTTGTAAGATATGTGAATGAAGTGTTGGTGTCTCATTTGGGACTTTTTCTTTTGGTTGATTAAAGTTGCATATGCTATGTGAGAAAGGAAAGAAAGAAAAGAAAAGAAAGAAAGAAAAGAAAGAAAGAAAGAAAGAAAGAAAGAAAGAAAGAAAGAAAGAAAGAAAGAAAGAAAGAAGGAAAGAAAGAAAGGAAGGAAGGAAGAGAGAAGGAAAGGAAGGAAGGAAGAGAGAAGGAAAGAGAAGAAGCATAGCTAGCTTTCCAGAATTTAAGAAAATAGAATGAAGTGTATCTTATCCCATTATGCAAATTTTAAGAGAGTTTCAAATATCACTACACATGACCTAGCCCTCTGTCTCCTCCCAGCCCTAGGAAGAGGCCTGATGTGCTTTGGTAACCAGCTTTCATAGATGAGGGCACCGAGAATGGTAGGTTTTGTAATTTGTGCAAGTACACATGAGGGGCTAAAGACTGATTAGAATCTAGGAAGTTTTACTTTTAGAAGAGAATTTCCCCCATAAAGTCATATTGGTTCTACAATTTAGAAATAACAGGGCACATTTTGTAACTCTTCTTGGTAATTCGTGTCACTTGGCCTACACCAATGTACGTCCAGATTACTGTAGCTGCGTGATTAACATTCACTGACAGGACTAGCAGACGCACCACACAGAGACATTTCTGACACTGTTCTGTTCATTTTTAAAGTACAGGATCTCTGAGTTTTCAAGCACAACCTCTTTTAAAGAGAGATGGGGAAAGGATTGAAAATTCTTCGCTTTCTTGGGCCCTGAGGCATAGAGCTGAGACTGGTAAAATGGTTGAAAACCTACCCCGTGGCTATTACTTAGGAACATGTAATTCAACACCCTCTTCACCCTCACCTTCCACACACAGAGGCATGTACACACACACACACACACACACACACACACACACACACACAACTTATATTCCCAATATTAGTTAGCTGGTTTATTTCTGAGGTGAGACTAAGCTGCAACATCCTTGCAGAGTGACTTTTGTTTTTCCTCTGCCTCTGGAAGAAATCAGAAGCCAGAAGAATTCAGAAGAAAGGGGCAGCTGACAAAACATGGGATTGGAGCTTGGTTCAGCTGACTAGAAAACCTTAGTACCCCAGCAAGGTGTACAGGTTTCTTTAATCCTAGTGTATTTGCAATTTGCTGCAATCTGCACCGTGTTAGAAATTTCAATGCTCTAGTTAAATTATGATCACGGAAACTCATCAGTAATTACTTTTTGAAGAATAAATTCTTGGCTGAGACTTTTTTGAGTAACTTTTTATTTTGAAATAATTTCAAACTTACAGAAAAGTTACATAAATAGTACAATGAACTCCTAGAAACACTTTACCCAGACTCACCAATGGTTTACATTTTGTCCTAGTTCCTCTCTCTCCCTTCCCCCTTCAATGTCTTTCTCTCTCTTTCTCTCTCTCTCCCTCCCTCTCTCTCTCTCTCATATTGAAACACTGTTTCCCTTTACCTCAGCATTCAGTATATATTTCTTAAGTACATTCAGTATATATTTCAAGTACATGTTCTCCAACAACCATAATGCAGTTATCAAAACCAGGAAATTTAATATTGATATAATATAATTACCTAATCCACAGTCATAATTAAACTTCATCATTTAACCACAAAATGTCCTTTTGAGCTACTTTTTCACAGTCCAGATTCATTATTGCTTTTAGTGTCATTCCTCTTTAGACTCCTTTAAACTGAACAGTCCCTTGATCTTTCTTTGTCTTTCACAACCTGATATATATATACATATATATACACTAGAGGCCTGGTGCATGAAATTCATGCACGGGGAATGGGGTGGGGGGAGTCCCCTCAGCCCAGGCTGCACCCTTCCCAATCCAGGACTCCTCGGGGGATGTCCAACTGCTGGTTTAGGCCCAATCCCGGGGATCGGGCCTAAACCAGCAGTCAGACATCCCTCTCACAATCCAGGACCACTGGCTCCTAACTGCTCACTTGCCTGCCGGCCTGCTCGTCCCTCACTGCCCCTCCTGCTGGCCTGGTTGCCCCACACAGCCTGCTGTTCAGTCGTTTGGTTGTCCCTCAGTAACCCCCCTATGGGCCTTGTCGCCCCACACAGCCTGCTGTCTGGTTGTTTTGGTCATGATGGCCCCTGGCTTTTCATGTATTAGGATATATATATATATATATGTTTTTGTTTTGTTTATATATTAGGATATATATATATATATATATATATAAATATATTTTATTGATATTTTACAGAGTGGAAGGGAGAGGCAGAGAGAGTTAGAAACATAGATGAGAGAGAAACATAGATCAGCTGCCTCCTGCACACTCCCTAACTGGGGATGTGCCCTCAACCAAGGTACATGCCCTTGACTAGAATGTAACCTGGGACCCTTGAGTCCGCAGGCTGACGCTCTATCCACTGAGCCAAACTGGTCAAGGCTGTTTTGTTTTTTTGGTTAATTTTTAGAGAGGGTGAAAGGGAGGGGGAGAGATAGAGAGAAACATCTATGTGAGAGAGACACATAGATTGGTTGCCTTCTGCCAGCGCCCTGACAGGAGGCTGGGCAGTGCATATAGCCTAAAAACTAGGTACATGCTCTTGACCAGAATCGAACCCATGACCCTTAAGTCTGTGACCCAACACTGTATCCACTGAGCCAAACCTGCTAGGATTACTCATTCATTTTTATCAGAGTAAGGATTCATGGATTTTTATTTCATTCAATGAGTTATAATTCCATCGTTTATTTTGATGTTCCAACTCCCCCAGATTTGGCTAGTGGTAGTCCCTCAAGCAGACTCCTGTGTCTTTGTTACTTGTTCCCATGATTCTTTGAGAACTTCCTTACTTTTGGCACACTGAGATGCTCCAGGATTATCTTGGACTTTTCCTGACCCCGCACTGGAATCAGCCATTTCTCTAAGGAGTCCTGGTTCCTTGGAGTGGAGAATGATATTTAAAAATGATCATCTGGGAATTACCATATTTTTCTGTGTATAAGACGCTATTTTTTTCTGAAATCGTTAGACTGAAAATTGAGGGACATCTTATACACAGAAGTCAGCCGAAGAGGGAGCTGAGTGGGTGCGTAGCTGCCCATACCTTGTCAAACAGACTTCCTCCAATCATGAGCCTTATTGTTACTGATGTTAGCTGATGCCATAATTGGAGGTGGAGGTGAAGGTGGAGGTGGAGGTGGAGAGTGTGTAGATGCAACAGGGACCCGAGCTTTCTGAGCCCATAAAGATGTCAAAAAATAGGAAGATAAATATCAGTAAGCAATTGTCTTACTCTGCAAAATTCAAACTGAATGTAATCAGCTATGCAAAAGAGCATGGAAATAGAGCTACAGAGAGACAATTTGGACCTCCTCCCACTGAGTGTATGATCAGACAGTGGAGAAAACAGGAAGAACAACTCCTTAAGATGCCAAAAAAGAAGAAGGCCTTAAGAGGAAAACCAGCAAAATATTTAAAATATTGATTTCTTAATTTTGGTTTGGAAAAGTGGGGGGCGTCTTATACATGGGGACATCTTATACATGGAAAAATACGGTAATTGTGTTGATTGCTACATGCTTGTCATTGCATCCAGTCCTACTCAGCAGACAAAGCTAGGAAACATATGTCTCTGTGTATTTTCATATCTATCTACTTTATCTAGATAAAAATCATTGAATTTATTCCAAACCTGCATTTATATATTCTAAACTTCCCCCTTTACAAATTTAGAATTCTCTTCCCCAATAGTGAGAAAGCTGCTTTCCATTACTTTTTTTTTATTGGCTCAAGCAAGCATATAGAGAAGGTTGTTCCTGAATTGCTAACCCACACCCTGCAACAACACAAAACTACTTACTAGAGCTCAATATTGATTTACAGTTATTTTTAGAGAAATTTGTATACATCAAATGCACAAATCAAATAGGCACAATTCAATGAATTATGATCTTTGTTATCCACACTTCTATCAAGTTAAAGATTTTTTTTCAATTGTCCCAGAAAGTTCCCTTCCTGAGTCAACAGCCTCTCCAGACAGACACTTTTCTGGTTGTATTTCTTACATAGGTTAGTTTTCTTGGCTGAGTTTTTATCAAGTAATTTTTATATCCTGAGAAATTTTTAAAAGAAATTAAAAAATATTTTAATTTCTTATAGATGGATGTTGAGCTATGACATAGTATTTTTTAAAATATATTTTTATTGATTTCAGAGAGGAAGGGAGAGGGAGAGAGACAGAAACATCAGTGATGAGAGAGCATCATTGACTGGCTGCCTCTTGCACTCCCCCCTACTGGGGTTCGAGCCCGCAACTGGGGCACGTGCCTTTGACCAGAATCAAAACTGGGACCCTTCAGTCTGCAGGCCGATGCTCTATCCACTGAGCCAAACCAGCTAGGGTTAAGACATAGTATTTTAAAAGTAAATTAATGTATATAATAATCCTTGCCCAGCCAGCATGGGTCAGTGGTTGAGCTTTGACCTATGAACCAGGAGGTCATTTCGATTCCCGGTCAGGACATATGCCCAGGTTGTGGGCTCAACACTGGGGAGTGTTAGGTGTGCAGGGGGCAGCCAATCAATGATTCTCTCTCATCATTGATGTTTCTCTTTCTCTCTTGGTCTCCCTTCCTCTCTGAAATTAATAAGAATATATTTTTAAAAATATACCCTTGTACCCAAATGAAATTCAAACCCTTACTGTGGTCTCTGCTCTTGAAACTCCTTTTCCCAGTCTCTCTGGTTCACTATACATCAGCCACACTGGACACCTTTCAGGTTCTCGACCACATTAAGTTATTTTCCACCTTAGAGGTTGTGCACCCTCTGCTAGAACACATTTTCCTTAATCTTCGCCTGTCTTGGTTTTTCCTCATCATTTAGATCTCAACAAACCATCACCTTCTCTAAGAGATTGTCCTTGACTACTATATTTAATGTTGCTCAACACTGTTCCCGAATCATTCTCTGTCCCTCCCTGTTTTATTTTGTATAGAGCTCCCAACATGCTCCTAATTTATTTACTTATTCAGTTATCTATTTGTATATCTATTTATTTATTTTATTTATTCATTGTTATTTTCTCAGCACATAGAATAATGCCTAGCAAGTATGTGTGTGTGTGTGTGTGTGTGTGTGTATTTGTTGGATGAATAAATGATCTAATAATTTAGCTTGGTAATCTTTGTGATATGCCTTCCTTAATCCCTGAGGATCTCAAAGAACAAAATATTTTCCTTACACAAATTATTAATGAATATAAGCCAACATTTTTGTCCTTTCTTTTATATTTTTTACTTTGCTTACTCTTCCCATCAGTAATACAATAATACTATCTTACTCTGATATGACCACACATAACAATTATATATTCATTGTTTTTTGTTCTTTTTTTGAGCCATTGCTCAGAAAAAGGACTTCCACTTTGAAGTGATGGAAACATTAAATGTAAAGATTTTTGCTTATGTAAGCATATGCTAAGTTAGAGCCATAAAAAATGCTCTTCTCAAAACTGGGCTTTAAACTTGGCCAAAGGTTGCTTCACCTGGCAGATTTCTCAGAGCCTTCCTTTGCAGGGAAATGAAACTGGGTTTTGTCCCTGGAGTAACATAAATAAGACAGAATGTGCCATTAGGGACAGGAGCTGGGACTCTGGAACATGCTTCTCTGTTCTGTGAGGGAACACAGCTGCTCCCTCTCACAGGGGCAGTTCCGGACAAGCCCGGAGTTGGTTTTGTGATTATCTACTTCAGTGGTTCTCAACCTTCTGGCCCTTTAAATACAGTTCCTCATGTTGTGACCCAACCATAAAATTATTTTCGTTGCTACTTCATAACTGTAATGTTGCTACTGTTATGAATCATAATGTAAATATCTGATATGCAGGATGGTCTTAGGCGACCCCTGTGAAAGGGTCGTTCGATCGCCAAAGGGGTCGCGACCCACAGGTTGAGAACCGCTGGTCTACTTGTTGTTCGACAACTCTGTGGTGAAGAGAGTGATAGCTCATAATTGGGTTTATTTTTGCTCATCCACATTTCACATATTTTTAATTATGGCACCAAAATACCTGAGTGTGGATGGAGACTCATTTTAAGAAATGTAACGGTTATAATTACACAGTTGATTATTTTCTGTAGGGATAGAAACAGAGGGGCTGTCAGAAGAGACAACAAGGATTTTGTGTGTGTGTGTGTTTGTTTCCAAGGAGCATAGCAGCCACTGATCATGAACCAACAGATGCCAGGAAATCCTTCCCTTGTTTTGATGAGCCCAACAAAAAGGCAACTTATACAATATCTATCGTCCACCCCAAAGACTATCAGGCACTTTCAAATATGCCGGTGGAGGTGAGTATTTTTTTAAAAATTGTTTGTTTATGAATATAGTTAGTTTAAAATATCAGGTAAGTTACCTGATTTGCTATGAAAGAACACTGCTGAATTCTAAAATTAAATGTGCTCTTGTGGCTTATTTAGAGGTGTCAGGATACATTTCCTTTGAATTCCTAGAAGTCTTTATCGCAGGAGATCACAGTCCAGTCAAAAAGCCACACTGGGTTTTCTAAGTTAGAGAGAATACAGCAGGCATACACCAGCTGGGCTCTGCTTTACTGAAAGAATGACAAATTAATGGCAAAATAAAGGAATTGAAGACTGAAAAATATTCAAGGGCCTCATCACTATTCTTGGTTTGTATTTGAATATAAATTCAGCTTTTAAAATAGAAATACTGCAAAATATCATCACTTAAGTATTGGTGTGCAGAAGCCAATCCCAGAGAACAGCATACCCATAGATTTTCTGGTGAATTAGACCTGCTCTTTAAACGTTTAAAAAATAGGCTACAAAAAGTTCTGTTTGTATAATCTACATATATAAAAGCCTAAGCGACCATTATGACTGGTCGCTATGATGATGCACTGACCACCAGGGGGCAGATGCTCCCACAGCCAACTGGTGGTCAGTGTACTCCCACAGCCAACCTCCTGTGGCTGGCCAACCTCCTGTGGTCCCTCCCCCCGGCAAGCTGGCTGGCCAACCTCCCGGCCCCGATCAGTCCAATCAGGAATGGGTGAGACAGGCCCCGATTGCCAGCCAGGCCAAGGGACCCCACCCATGCATGAATTCATGCACCGGGCCTCTATTTATTAACATAAGATTCTTTCCTCTGTTTCTGCTCCTTATCCCCATAATGGGTAATGTAGTTAACCAAAATGTCATTACCTCAGCCCAGCTGGTGTGACTCAGTGATTGAGCATCCACCCACGAACCAGAAGGTCACTGGTTCGATTCCTGGTCAGAGCACATGCCTGGGTTGCAGGCTTGATCCCCAGTAGGGGACATGCAGAAGGCAGCCAATTGATGTATCTATCTCATTGATGTTTCTATCTCATTATCCCTCTCCCTTCCTCTCTCTCCAAAAAATCAATAAAAACATAGTAAAAAAGATAAAATATTATTACCTTAAAGTTGAGGTATATTATATCTTAAACGTTTGACATGTAAAAGGGTCAAGCTTGTCCTTAGATATAATTCTCACCTACTTAGTATCAAAAAGACAACCTGCCCAAATTATATCCCCCATCCTTCTTGTCCACTATTTGAAATATCACCACTGAAATTTATCCATCTTTATTATAAACTAGAGGCCTGGTGCACAAAATTCGTGCACGGGTAGAGTCCCTAGGGCTGGCCAGCAATCAGGGCCAATTGGGGCCTTCTGGCTGCCAGCCGGAGCCTTCCTTCATTCCACTCTGTCCCCTGGTGATCAATGCACATCATAGCAAGCAATCAAACTCCCAATCTCCCAGTCGAACTCCCAAGGGGACAATTTGCGTACTAGCCTTTTATATATAGAGATATTCCTCAAAAAAGCCACAAGAACAAACTAAAACAAACAAAATCTTAAGAGGATTAAAAAGTGAACTGCCACCAGCTATCTATGCCCCAGTTTGAATTAGTTTATCAACTTTTCTTCCAGTGTCAGGCACCTGAGCAATTGAGTTTTGATTGGAAAAGGAAAAGGACAGGATAAACTTAACATATGAGACTCCAATACAGAAGACTGGATCAGAATAAAATGTTATTAGAATGTCTTGGCATGGGAGGTGGAAGGTGAAAGTGGGAGGAAAAAGAATGCCAACTTTGGTAACCTACTGAAGACCTCCCCATGAGACCTTTAACTTTTGCAGAATATGCTTCTGGAAATCCTGGAAAGAAGAGACTATTCTGAATCATTAGGAGATCAAAACTAATGCCAGTAGGTTTTTATTGCAGAGCATATTACTTCCCTGGAGCTCCAATGCACATGTGTACACACACTTGCCTTGTGAACAACATATCAATTCTACTTCAGCCTCCTTTGCTTAATCCATTTTTAAAGCTTCTCACTGGCCTGTGACTTACTGTGTGGCTGAAGGGCATGTGGGAATGTTTAAACAATGGGTAGCAGGAGTTGGGCAAGTATTCATAGCTGGAGTATTAGGACTGGTGTTTGGCAGTGGGGGAAGCAAAGCTGGTATGGAGAGAAAACCAGACAGATGGGATCAGTAGTTGCACCAAGCAATGGAATCCTTCTCTCTCCCCACAGTGGGGCTGTGACTTTAGTGACCATACCTTTGTTGTAGACAACCAGACATGGAAAAGAGAACCCAACATTCTGCTGTGCCTGGTACAGCTATTGCCCTCCTGCACATGTGCAAATCAGCAAATACCTACTTAGTTCTTCCTCTGTGCAAGGCTTTGAACACTAGCCTTATCTTCTTTAAAGAATCACAGTATCTCCTCAATATTATGGTTAGTGGGGGAAATAGGGGGACATATGAATACTTTCAACAATAAGGATTTTAAAAAATATTATGGTCAGGATTGTGTGCTTTATGTCAAAAGATAACTAACTCCTGTCCAGTTTATATCACAGTCAGAATTGTATTCCCTGAGAAGCTTTATACAGTGTATAGTTCAATCACTCTTTCACAGTAATGAAAATAAATAAATTTTCCTATAGCCTTTTCAACACCATTTTCCCCCTAAAAAGAAATTTTACCCCTAAGCTTTGACAAAGGGCTTCTGAGTAGAAAGTCAACTTCGGAGCAATCATTTGTCCTTGTACATGATTGACCTTTTGATAGATAAAATATTATCTTTTTGTTTTCAACAGAAAGAAGAGTCAGTGGATGACAAATGGAAACGAACAATTTTCCAGAAGTCTGTCCCCATGAGCACTTACCTGGTGTGCTTTGCTGTGCATCAATTTCACCCCATAAAGAGAACATCAAAGAGAGGAATACCTGTGAGTCACATTATAGTTTTAAAAAGAATTATCACTTGTGAACTTGTAATTCATTTTCTGTTTTTTTGAGTGTTTTTTTTTTCACGTGACAGACTAGAAAAGTTACCCAGGTCTGCGAGATTGATGGTACCCTGAACATAGAAAAATGTAAACTAAAAGGATACAGGTGAAAAATAGACAAGCACAACAGACATCGAAATGGGTAGCCTCAGTTTATGGCCCAGTTTAGTAAAATGGTTGAGTATCTGTGTTTGGATGGGGCCCCAGACGGTCCAGAGCGGGAGGAGGAAGCCAGAGGTAGGCCAAAATCCTTTGAGTGACTAGCAGTGAGAGGTTGTTGGGGCCATTTCTATAAGCATAAGTGTCAGTAAGCATTTTATTAAAGTGTAAGGAAGTATAAACACTAAGCTTATTTTTAATCAAGATAACTAATTCAATACTTCTCTTTTAAAAAACCTAATCATTTTTCTCATTTTGGAGGCCCCCATTTTGCTTCTGTCCTAAACACTAGGCCTATCATTCCACGTCTGTGCCTTTGTGCTACATAATAATATATATTCTCATAATTTTTTGATATCATTTTATAAGGAAGAAATCATCACCTCATTTTAAAGATGAGAGAATTAAAATTTAATAATTTTAAGTAATTTGTTCAAGATCACTCAATAGGCAAGTGGTGGAGACTCAAAATCCTCAAATCTTCCTCAAATACTGTGCCCTGCTATGCCTTCTGAAATATGATATTCTGAAAATATCTTTACCTCCCTGGCCATCACTTGACGAAAGGAATGGATTTCTCTATTTACTGTAAAACTAGTTCCCAGGGAAATTTACCTTAATGTTAGTACAGTAGGGGTTGATACTGAGATATCCTAAACCTAGGTTTTCAGTATGCTGACTATACTGTATCCAAATTATAGCAAATGGAGGAATATTCATTTCTCAAAGGGGTTGTCTACATCCAACTTTTGTCTTTCCTTTACCACATATGTTGCTATGATGCTCCCTTCAAAAATAGTAAAGAACACTCCCATTGGCTGAGAGATAATATTACTGTGTAGCTATACTGGCTGGGGGAGCCATTAAGAGCCTGTATAAGTTAGTGAGCTGAGCTCTAATGATGGGTTTCACTATATAAAGAATTTGGAAGGATGTAATGGAAAATCTAGTTTGGAAAAGGTCCCCAAATATCTTTTAAGTGGTAAATAGTTCTCTCTCTCTCTCTCTCTCTCTCTCTCTCTCTCTCTTTTAATTAAATATTTATTGTTTAGATTATTACAGTTGTTCCATTTTTTTCCCCCCCATAGCTCCCCTCCAACCGGTTCTCACCCCACCCTCTGCTCTTACCCGCCCCCCCCCGCCCCCCGTCCTCATCCATAGGTGTACGATTTTTGTCCAGACTCTTCCCGCACTCCCCACACCCCCTTTCCCCACTGAGAATAGTCAGTCCATTCCCTTTCCATGCCCCTGGTTCTATTATATTCACCAGTTCATACTGTTTATCAGATTATTTATTCACTTGATTTTTAGATTCACTTGTTGATAGATGTGCATTTGTCGTTCATAATTTTTATCTTTACCTTTTTCTTCTTCTTCCTCTTCTTAAAGAATACCTTTCACCATTTCATATAATACTGGTTTGGTGGTGATGAACTCCTTTAGCTTTTTCTTATCTGTAAGGCTCTTTATCTGACCTTCAATTCTGAATGATAGCTTTGCTGGATAAAGTAATCTTGGTTGTAGGTTCTTGGTACTCATCACTTTGAATATTTCTTGCCACTCCCTTCTGGCCTGCATAGTTTCTGTTGAGAAATCAGCTGACAGTCATATGGGTACTCCCTGTAGGTAACTGACTTTTTTTCTCTTGCTGCTTTTAAGATTCTCTCTTTGTCTTTTGCTCTTGGCATTTTAATTATGATGTGTCTTGGTGTGGTCCTCTTTGGATTCCTTTTGTTTGGGGTTCTCTGTTTCTTTCCTCAGGTAGGGGAAGTTTTCTGTCATTATTTCTTCAAATAGGTTTTCAATATCTTGCTCTCTCTCTTCTGGCACCCCCATAATTTGGATGTTGGTACACTTGAAGTTGTCCCAGAGGCTCCTTACACTATCTTCATACTTTTGGATTCTTTTTTCTTTTTGTTTTTTCGGTTAGATGTTTTTTGCTTCTTCGTATTTCAAATCTTTGACTTGATTCTTGTGATCCTCTAGTCTGCTGTTGGAACTCTGTATAATATTCTTTATTTCAGTCAGTGTATGTTTAATTTCTAGTTGGTCCTTTTTCATAACCTCGAGGGTCTCACTAGATTTCTTGAGGGTCTCACTAAATTTATTGGCGGTTTCTAGAAGATTCTTGATAAACCTTATAACTGTGGTTTTGAACTCTATATCCAGTAGTTTGCTTTCCTCCATTTCTGTCATTTGTGACCTGTTTCTTTGTCTCCACATTTTGGCTGCTTCCCTGTGTTGATAGAGTGGCTTTGTGTGTTAGGTGTCCTATAAGGCCCAGTGGCTCAGCCTCCCCAATTACCTGAGGTGGACACTCTTGGTGTACCCCCTTGTGGGCTTTGTGCACAGTCTTGTTGTAGTTAAGCCTTGATTGTTGTAGGTATCACTGGGAGGAATTGACCTCCAGGCCAATTGGCTGTGAGAATCAGCTGTGTCTATGGTGGGAGAACTTCTGTGCTGGAGACACCCTTATGGAGCAAGACTTGCTTCAGTGGGGCTTTGGTGCTCACTGAGTCTTCCCCCTGAGTGTGTTCCTTATGGATCTGAGGAGTTGTAATCTGGATGGTCCCACTCTGACCACTGGGTACACTGGCTCTTGGATCTCTAAGGAGGTACTAATTTAGCCTCTGCCTGAGGCCACCCAGCAGGAGCTACAGAGAGATCTGCAGATTCCTCTTCTTTGTTTGGGGTTTGGAGGTGCCCAGATGAGGCCCAGCTGTGAAGCAATGCAAGCTGCTGTGGGGCCTTTGGCTTTCTTTTGGATGTTCTGGGTCTCTCTGACCCAGCTGCAGTTTGTTAGGTAGTTTTAGATTGCAAAGGGCCTGGCCGTTCATATGCAAAAGCCTCTGTGCAAAGCTTGGTTGGGGCGGGGTCTCAGGGAATCAACAGGGCGGAACAAACAGCTATGGCTGATCCTCAGCCCTGCCCTAAGAGGCCCTGGGTCTCAGTGTCCCACAGTAATGGGTAATCACTGCAAGCACCTCTGAGAGAAAGCCGCCCTTGAGTTCCCCCTGATGCCAGACAGTCCAGTTTCTCCTGGTATCAGTCTGGGTCCCCAGAGACTCGCCCAGAACTGGAGTTCAGAGGAGTCGGGAGCTGTGTCTCCCTCCCGATTGAAAAAGACAACAGTGTCCTCAGTTGCCAGCCCTTTCCACGTGCTCCTCTGTACCTCTGCACTTTACTTCCGCACCTCCTCTGAGTCTCAGTGTGCTTTTCTCTTTCCTTCTAGTTGTAGAATTTCCATTCAGCCAGCCTTCCTGTGGTTCTGGATGATGTCCGTTTTGTCTTTTAGTTGTATTTTTGAAGTGGTTGTGTGAGGCAGAAATTTCTGCCAGCTTGGTTTCTCCAGGCTTATTTTATTATTAAAAAATACGTTTTTGGTGTTGTTTTGCTAAAGTTTTCTGAAGGATTTTGATTTTACAACATGTTATTGAGTTTTTAAATTCTTCCTTCTTTTTACTTGCTTATTCTAAATTAAGGGCTCTAATTTTCTCCAAAGGAATCTATTTAATTTAGGAAGCCATAGAAGATTGCTAGTGATTCTTATTCTTTATTTAAATTTTAAAAAACTGAAACAACAAAATATTGATAAAATAATAAAAGGTTCTATGAGGAAGTTAGTTTTTAAATGTTATTTTTTTGTTTTTGAAAAAGTCTACTACAGTAATAATAATCAGCAAACATCAAACAAATTTTGACTTAAACAGAAAGTGAGCTGCCAAGAAATGCTTTGTATATCCTAAATGCCAGCGTTGGGTTTCTTCTCAAACAGTACTTCACAGCAGCTGAGTACTGAACTCAAAGTTCTGAACATGTTTTCAATATTTATAGTCACAGCAGAAAAATAGTTCTTAGTCACCCTAACATCAAGCCAAGGTTGTGCTTATTTACAATTTATCTATGGGTCAGGAGCAAATTAAAATTTAGAAGAAATATATCACAATCCTGTGATAAGGCAGTCACCAACAAAACCTGAAAAAAAAATTAATGTATCACGATTCCTTTCTATCAAGTTTTATGCCCCCTCAACTTCCTGCCCACTGCTGAAAACCATTTTGAAGAAGATAAACTTTGTAAAATTAAACGAATAGATATTATATTCAGTAATATCAAAAATGTAACTTAAATATGCATTTATATAATTAAAAACAATATAAAGTTATTTTTTCTTTCCCATCCTGCTACCTCAGCATTGATAATGAAACAGATGGTTTCTTCAACCAGATTGAGTACCTACTATGTTCAAAAGGAAAATACTAAGCTCTAAAGGGAGTGAAATATGCTAAGATATCAGTACTTCAATAAAGATGTGAAACAAATGTGGCCTTCACTGTCTGGTGCCACTCAAATATGTTTTCAGGTCTTTGTTGGTCATACCATCCCTTTGTCTATCAAAGCCCTCACCTGCGATTTTAGGGGCCCTGCAATGCCTAGGCCATTTTAAGAGATGTGTCTCTTTGGAGCAGTTCAGATGAAACTCTGCAAAACCTCAACAGATGAACAGGTGTTAATTCTGCTGGATGAGAGGCAGTAGAAAGGCAAGTTGTTGTTGATAGGTAAAGTGACCATCATGTTATCATCTATAAAATACAAATAATGAGGTGTTAGTAATTATTAAATATGACAAGAGGTGGAAACATAAGCGACAGACTTGGGGCATTCCTAGGCAAGCCTGGATGGGTGGTCACCTTTATCACCTTCGTCAGTGGGAGGTGCTCAGCAGACGAGTACAGTGAGGACACGGAGCCAGCGCACAGCTGACTTGCAGTGTTCCCAGTGATGGTGGGAATCCTGCAGGCCCCGTCCGACTTCTGACCCAGGGGATAGTAGCAGTGGAGGCTGGCAGTCTGTTCACGCTCATTCCTTTCTGTTCACATGGTCTTTCCAAGTTCAGTGCCGCCTTCACCTCAGACCCTAACACACCCTTCCAGACTCTCGCCTCATCCACCTTACTACCCCTTGCCTGCTCCAGGTGACTGTTATCCAGTTTTTTGAGACAAAACCATCTAGACTTTCCTCTATTCTCTTTCCACTTTATCTTTACAACATACATCCTGTGGTTTGCTTTTTTTTCCTTCTTGGCCTTCTGTTTTTATTGCTAAAAGCCTTTCCAAACAGGCTCTTGCAAATCGAATAGTTTTGGTTTTCAAATTTATTGTGGTTATGAAAAGCGTATTTTGGAAGTAAAAAAACTTAGCTTTTCTTCCCCCTTGCATTCCCTTAGTGTTTCTCATGGTAATGTGGATACCACAATGTGGAAATCACTAGCCTATGGGCAGTGGTTCTCAACCTTCCTAATGCTGCAACCCTTTAATACAGTTCCTCACGTTGTGGTGACCCCCAATTTCATTGTTACAAATTGAACATAATTGAAGCATAGTGATTAATCACAAAAACAATATGTAATTATATATGTGTTTTCCAATGGTCTTAGGCGACCCCTGTGAAAGGGTCGTTCAACCCCCAAAGGGGTCACTACCCACAGGTTGAGAGCCGCTGCCTATGGGGAAGTTCGGACGGACAGAGGTTAATAAGCCTATGGGGAAGTTCGGACGGACAGAGGTTAATAATTCTACGGATTATCTCTATTGATACCAATGCTCTTGATGGGCCATACACCTAGTAAAACTCTTACTGCTTATGCATTCATTAGCTTAGTTAATGCTCACAAGAATTCCATGAGATAGTCATTATCTCTATTTTGCAGCTAGAGGAAGTCAGGTTTCAGTGGTAGGAGTAGAGAAAAGAGGCAGCATGGCCCCGCCTGCATGGCTCAGTGGTTGAGCTTCAACCTATGAACCAGGAGGTCATGGTTCAATTCCTGGTCAGGGCACATACTCAGGTTGTGGGCTTGACCCCCAGTGTGGGGCCTGCAGGAGGCAGCTGATCAATGGTTCTCTATTATCACTGATGTTTCAATCTCTCTCCCCATCTCCATTTCTCTTTCTGAAATCAATAAAAAAATATTTTTTAAAAGAGGCAATATGATATAGTGAAAACAAGCTTTGTACTGAATTCTAGTGTCAGTTCTGCCTTAGACTCTCATGTATACAATGAGGAAATTTATTTTGAAAACTCTTCAAATTAAGATTTTAACTAGAGGTCTACACCCTTATTTAAAACCTTGTGGCTAGTTGAATGTTGGAATTCATATTTGTGCAATGTAATAGAGTACAAACACTTTGTATTATTAACTGCAGTGGGATCTGGGGCCTCATGATAATCAAACTAATACTTCCGCAGCAATATTTTCATAGAGAGAAAAAGAAAGATTATTTTAAAAACCTCTTATCAGTTCAGGTTAGATGGTAATGTTAACTTGGTTTATTTCGAACATGTAAAAAGTTTTTATTTTTCAGAGTTCTTTCAATTTTATAATTGTGGAAGCTGGACTAGTGAAAGGATTGGGGTAAAGTTATCATCAGTGATGCAAAGTGTTTTATTATATTATTAATAATAATGTCAGGTTCATAGAATTGATGTGTAGAGTGAGACATTACCTGAGAAAAGCTGTATTACCTAGAACATTTTCAAGCACTCCATTAGGCTAATAATTATTCGTAATGATTACACTACTGCGTTTTCTACTTGGTTTTGGTTTCAGAGACCTAATAGCCATTGAGCGTACAGAAGGCACGTGGCTTCATTAGGTTGTTCTGAGAGATGGTGAGTTGGTGGGTCTAATCATTGTCAAAGGGCACATAAAGGGAGTGCCAGTGGCCAATCATGAATCAGGAGTTAGGTCCAATTTCTCAAATTCCTGGAGATACTTGAATGGAAGGGAGACTACTAAGAATTCTAAGACCATTCTTTACAGTAGTTTCCAATATGATAAGAGAAAAGCAGAGCAACAGCAGTGATAACACAGATGTGCCACACCTCCCACAAGAACAATGAGCTGAAGGTGGGCTTTAGAAAGCTAGACTTTCACACGGACACTAGCTCAATAGAGTCATTGCTTCGAGGTATGACAACTGGTATCCAACTGTGGTGTATCCTGGTAATTCAGTTTGCTTAGGCAATTTACTGTTTTTAAAAACTGAAAATATATGCATACAAGTTAGGTTCTTAAAGTCTAACAAACTTTATATTTATATATAAAGTTTATACCTAAAGTTATAAATCTTATGAATAAACTTTATATATAGCCTTTAATAGAGTCCTTGAATAATAAAGGCGTATATGATTCTTTTAGAAGGTAAGGAGAGGAAAGACTATCCAGGCCTGCCTGCCTCCTCTCTCTGTGCTATTTTAATATGGCTGGTCATATCTTTATTCAAAAGTCATCTCGTTAAAGCAAGCATGCGAACTGGAACGATGAGAATTATTACTAAAAAAATGATAACAACTCAGGGGTAATTTCTGATCTTTGTCATGGACAGAAAGCAGCGCTGGGACTTAGCAGATGATGGAGGGTGTTAGCCTCTGTATAAAGCCACGGAGAGGAGCGGGGATGCAGATGGGGCCTGGGCTGAAGATGAGGTCAGAGAGCAGAAAGGCTGAGCTGAGGAGTGGAGGCGACAGCAGCGAGGAGGATACTTTTTAAAATCTCCAAATCTAAACATCACAGTGGTTCTGCTGTTGGCCGGTTGGCAGCGTCTTAAAGTAAAAATAGGGCTGTGATTTATGGCAGATAGGACACACTCGTGGATATGCTTTGGCTCATGATGGTAGGAGGTTAATAGTCTGTGATTGCTTAGCCCCGTTGATAAAAGCAGTGGTCATAAAACATGATCTATGATCCTTCAAGATAACAGTCGGAGCTCACAGGTGACAGGCAGATTGGCCCGACCTTAAGGACAGGACATACTTCTGCGGGGTGGAGTTTCTCAGAAACAAAAGAGGAAGGGACTGGTTTTATCTTGACTGAACTTACATTAATATCAGTCCTATTCAAGGACACTGCCTCCCTGATGCTGCCAACAGCAGAAATAGAGTAAGAAAACCGGTTATATGGCCTCAGCAGCCTTCTGCTGCAGGAGGTCGGCCTCCTGGCGTGGGAAAGGAGAAGATTGCATGGAAAGAGCGCCCTGCCTTTCTCCCCCGCATTGCTCCGCGTGGGGTGGGAGGCCTCACTGTTATCTCCCCTTCCTCTTCCTCAATCCTCCCACTCTCCGCACATTGTGCCTAGGGCTCAAGTACAGAGTATAGGCAGCACTGGAGCAGCCAAGAGGAGCTGACCTTCCTGCAGTTTTTAATGGCGACGAACAAACGTGGTGGAGATTCTGGGGAGTTTTGACACACTAATTAGCTCACAGATGAGAAATTCTGAGGAGCTCCCTTTGCAACATAGCAGTCCTGCGTGAACGTGAGGCTTTGGATTTCGCACGGAGCAATTATTTTGGCTCCGATCGGGTGGCCCCCGGCTGGACCCTTAGTTTGCCTTAACCTCCTGGATAATGAGCGTCATTGCATAGAGGGCAGGGGGAAATGTATCTCCACTTACGGCAAATTAAAAATAAATAGAAAGCAAAAACCTCAGAGAATGTTGGGATGATAATTGAGTGAGTTGTGTTGCCTTTGGAGATAAAGGTGATCACAGTTTTACTTATGCAGATAAAACAAGAATGTCAAGTTCCCAGTGGAAGTGAGCACAGAGAGCCAGCACTGACCATTTAAGGGGTGCCCTTTCAGAACTCGTCTTTTAAATTCCTGGTCTCTCCGCTGTTCTTCTAGGCAAAGATGGCTCAGAAGTGTGCCTAAGTGAAAACCAAAAGTAGCAATGCATTCGAAATAATAAAGAAGGAAAATAGGCATAATTTTTTTCCTTTCTTTTTTTAATGACGAGTCAGCCATTCTGGTCAGGTATATGGGCTGGAACTAACCAGATGACGGCATCTTTTGCTTTGCTTGAAGGTTTTGAATTATTTTTTTTAGATTCAACGAACATACTTTATTTGAAGTCTTCAAAACCTTTTTCTTTCAAGAAATTTTTAAAGCAGTTTTTAAGTAGAATTTAGAACCAAATTAAGGGAAGGTACTAAGATTGAACATATACCCCCTGCTCCCACACATACAATTTCTCCCATTACCAATATCACTGCCCCAAATAATACCTCCTTTTTTTTTTTTTAAACCATGGATGAACTTATATTGACACATCATAATACCCAAGGTCTATAGTTTACCTTAGGGTTAATTCTTGGTTGTACATTCTGTGGATCTCAACAAATCGTATACAAAGCATTTCCAAGGCTCTAAAACTCCTCTGAACTTCTCCTGGTCATCTCTTCCTCCTCCTCACTACCCAGCTCAGGCAACCACTGATCTCTTTATTGTCTCTATAATTTTGCCTCTTCCAAAATGTCACATAGTTGGAATTATACAGGATGTAGCCTTTTCAGATTGGCTTCTCTCATTTAGTATGCATTGACGTGTTCTCCCTCTCATTTTGTAGCTGCATAGATTATTTCTTTTTAGAACGAAATAATTTTCTGTTTTATCCATTCACTCACTGTAGGACATCTTGGGGAATTATGAATAATAATTTATAATTATTAATTCTTGGTTGTAAACATCCATGTGCAATTTGTGTGGACATGTTTTAAACCCCTTTGGTTAAATACCAAGGAGAGTGATTGCTGGATCCTATGGTAAGAGTCTGTTTATAAGAACTGCCAAGCTGTCTTCCAAAGTGGCTTTACATTCCCAACAGCAATGATGACAGTTCCTGTCGCTCCTCATTCTCACCAGCATTTGGTGCTATCAGTGGTCCAGATTTTGGCATTCTTTGTAGGTGTCTAGTGGTATCTCTTTTTAATTTGCATCTCATTGATAACATATGATGTAGAGCACCTTTTCATATATGACTTCCCATCTGTATATATTATTTGGTGAGGTACCTGTTAAGGTCTTTGGTCCATTTTTTAATCTGGTTGTTTTCTTGTTGCATTTGGAGCGTTCTTTGTATATGTTGGAGAATATACCTTTGTCAGATATGTCTTTTGCAAATATTTGTTCTCAGTTGTGGCTTGTCTTCTCACTTGGCGCTGTCTTTCATAGGGCAGAAGTTTTTAGTATAAAGTCCAGATTGTCAATTATTTCTTTCATGAAGCATGCCTTTGGTGTTGTATCTAAGAAGTCATCTTCACATCCAAGGTCATCTAGGTTTTGTTCTATTTTATGTTCTAGGAGTTTTATAGTTGCATATTTTACATTTTGGTCTAGTTTCAAATTTTGTGAATGGTACAGGGTTTGTGTCCAGACTTATTTATTTATTATTTTTTTACATGTGGATATTCACTTGTTCCAGCACTATTTTGTTTATAAAATGCAGGTTTTTTTTGCTACACTGTCTTGATTACTGGTGCTCTGTAGTAAATCTTGGAATCAGCTAGTATCAGTACTCCAACTTTGTTTTTCCTCTTTCAACATTGTGTTGGCTATTGTGGGCCATAGATGCTTAGAATTAGTGATGGTGGTGGTGAGTAATCTGTACTTGGTTGTGTTTATAAATGATGTCACAAAATAATATCCTAGAGACTTATAGAATGATGTAGCTTATCAAGATGCCTCCCTCTCAGGAAAATCTTGAAATCATTGTATTTTAGATTCTTAGAGTAGAATAGTTAAAATATCAAAACAGTCATTTGGATAGCAATGGATAGAATAGACCAAGTGGTAAACAAGTATCCAAGGGCTCTTTAGATGAGAAAAACCACATGATTGATTTCCTCAAAGACAAATTGCACAGAGATGATACATAGATGATAGATTGATTGATGTCAGATAGATAGGAAGATGGATAGGTAGATATTAAAATGTCAATATATGTTTGAAATAGAAAAGAGTAGTAACATTTTAAAAATGTATTAAATAGTATGCCAACCATTGTCTTAAATTATTTCCAATCATTGAAATCACTCAGTGAGCCATGCAGTGTTATCTTGCTTTACACATGAGTTTCAGAAATGTGACATGATTTGTCCATGCAGAACTGAGATTCAAATTAGGCTTATTTGGCTCTAAAGCTTACCTTTTTTCCACTGAGTCATATGTTTTATCAAATGAAGACTAATTTTCACTGATTGTTTGTGTTTTGTTTAATAGCTTACTGTATATGTCCAGCCAGAGCAAAAGCACACAGGTGAATATGCTGCCAACATAACTCAAATTGTGTTTGATTATTATGAAGAATACTTTGCTATGGAGTATGCTCTTCCTAAATTAGGTGAGAATCATTTATTTTCTTACTAGTGGCCCGTTGCATGAAATTAGTGCATGGGGGGGGGGGCGGTCTCCCTCAGCCCAGCCTGCACCCTCTCCAATCGGGGACCACTGGCTCCTAACCACTCATCTGCCTGCCTGCCTGATTGCCCTTAACTGCCCTCCCCTGCCAGCCTGATTTCCCCTAACTACCTCATGCCTCAGCCCCTACCACCATGGCTTTGTCCAGAAGGAAGTCGGACATCTGGAAGATGGCTGGTCGACCTGGTCTAATTAGCATATTACCCTTTTATTAGTATAGATAGATTATATAGTATAGGATTGCTTAAATGAGGGGGTGGAGAACCTTTTTCAGCAGGAGGAGATGCTCTTGGCAGACAAAAATACATAATCTCTATATCTGGACTGATAGCCAGCCATATGCACTATACTACCAAACCGGTCATTAAAAAATTGAACCACTTTCTTACACCTTACACCAAACAGCTGTTGCCCTTAAACACCTCCTCAGCCCCCACCTTAGGTTCTGCCTTTGCAGTTCACCCAGATTTGGTTCTGATTGGTTGGTTTCTATGCCAGTCAGCTTCTCTGGGCCTATCTCTGGGCCTGATCAGAAAGGCTGGGCTAATCAGCAGGCTCCCCAGGTTGCTGGTGAGTGGGCTGAACTGCTGACCTCTCGGAGAGAGAGAGAGGCGTGGCTGCTGGCGAGGCCCCTGGGGGGCGGGGGGAGAGAGAGGCGAGGGCTGATCAGCAGCTGACATGGGGGCTGTGGATCAGACCCTGCTTCTCTCTCTCTGGGCCTCTCCCCGCCTCTCCCCCTCCCCCCCCCCCCAAAGGCCAGCAGTTCAGCCTGCTGGCCAGTCCCTGCCCACCCGAGCCTGCTGTGCACACAGCCTGGCGTTCGGTCATCCCTTCGGTTGTTTTGGACATTACGGACCCTGGCTTTTTATATATAGAGACTAGAGGCCCAGTGCACAAAAATTTGTGCACTCGGGAGGTGGGGGGGAGGGGGGTCCCTCAGCCCGGCCTGTGCCCTCTCGCAGTCTGGGACCCCTCGGGAGATAACAACCTGCTGGCTTAGACCTGCTCCCAGGTGGCAGAGGGCAGGCCCAATCCCTAGGTGCAGCCCCTGGTCAGGCTCAGAGCAGGGCCGATTGGCGAGTTGGGGCGCCGCTCCCTGTCATGCACAGAGCAGGGCGGATCGGGAGGTTGCGATGCCACCCTCAGTCACGCTCAGGGTAGGGCCGATTGGGGGGTTGGGGCACGGCCCCCTGTCACACTCAAGGCAGGGTCGATGGGGAGGTTGCGGCGCCACTCCCTGTCATGCACAGAGCAGGGCCGATCAGGAGGTTGGGGCGCTGCCCCCTGTCACACACAGAGCAGGGTCAATCAGGTTGTTGGGGAGCTCCCCTCTGTCACGCACAGAGCAGGGCCAATCAGGGGGTTGAGGAGCTCCCCCCTGTCACCCACAGAGCAGGGCTGATCAGGGGGTTGGGGCGCCACCACTGTCACACTCGGGGCAGGGCCGATGGAGAGGTTATGGCTCTACCCTGTCACACACAGAGCAGGGCCCGTGGGGGCGGGGGGGGAGTTGGGGCGCCGCACCCTGTCACACACAGAGCCGCAGGGCGATCAGGGGGTTGGGGAGCTCCCCCCTATCAGGCACAGAGCAGGGCTGATCAGGGGGTTGAGGAGCTCCCCTCTGTCACTCACAGAGCAGGGCCAATAGGGGAGTTGGGGTGCTGCACCCTGTCACACACAGAGCAGGGCCAATGGGGAGGTTATGGCTCTACCCTGTCACACACAGAGCAAGGCCCATGGAGTGTGGTTGGGGCCTTCACCCTCTATCACCCACAGAGCAGGGCTGATCAGGGGGTTGGGGCGCCGCCACTGTCACACTTGGGGCAGGGCTGATGGAGAGGTTATGGCTCTACCCTGTCACACACAGAGCAGGGCAATCAGGGGATTGGGGAGCTCCCCCCTATCAGGCACAGAGCAGGGCTGATCAGGGGGTTTGGGTGCTGCCCTCTGTCACGCTGATCCCGGTGCTGGGAGCCTCGCTGCTCCGCTGATCCCAGTGCTGGGAGGCATATTACCCTTTTACTATATAGGATAGAGGCCTGGTGCACGGGTAGGGGCTGGCTGGTTTGCCCTGAAGGGTGTCCTGGATCAGGATGGGGGTCCCCACTGGGGTGCCTGGCCAGTCTGGGTGAGGGGCTGAGGGCTGTTTTCCCGCTGGCAGATGACTAAAGCTCCCAACCGCTCCTTGTTTTCTTTTTTTTTTTTATATTCTGGGCCAGCTTTAGCTCTGAGGCCTCGCTGCTGAAAACATCGATACAATGTTGCGGGCCGGGGCTGACTGACAGCCGGTTTCTGGGTTTTTTTTAGCTTCTTATTTGCAACATAGTACATAGTTGCTTAGAGTTGCAGCTCAGAGGCCGGCAAGTGAGGCGGGGAACGTTGGAGTCTGCAGTCACTGAAGCAAGCAAGCCTCATGTTCACTTCCAGCTGCCTGGCTGCCGGCCGCCATCTTGGCTGACAGTTAATTTGCATATACTCACTGATTAGCCAATGAAAAGGGTAGCAGTCGTACGCTAATTACCATGTTTCTCTTTTATTAGTGTAGATTTTTAATATTGCTTTTGTTTTCACCTAAGTTAATTCACTTCCTCCAGCTTTTACCATACTTAGTTAATACCTGTCCCTTAATTTTTTTGTTGTGTGCCCACATATGTGTCTAATACTTAGTAGATGTGGAAGGATCCATTCTGGATTCCTCCAAGAATGTCTATACTCTGTTCTCACCTGATAAATATATAGTCTTTTGTCTCCAAATAAAAATTCAAGTATTGCACTGCACAAAACTACAGATGTTGATAATGAAGTAACCAGAAATAGCAAACTAGATCAATTGATTTCAAAATTAGTACCCATCCTAACAGCTTACACTGCCTCCTTACCATCAATGAGTTGGGAAATAAGAAGAATAAATAATTCTGTTGAGGTCCTATGTGCATCTAGTCTTTCTATTGTTACACAGGACTAATTCTAGATCCTTCAGCAGTTAAAATAAAACAATGGTGCTCCTTCAATAAATATTTTTTTCTGATGGAGCAGTTTTATTTTTTTTAAAAAGAGCTATATCAAAATGGTACTGATATGATACTTCTATCAATAGCAGAAATTCTTTATTGTAACCTCAATGGTATTAGCAAAGACTTTAAATGGGACACCCATATCCATGTCTGATATAATTCTTGATGCAAAGCAGCAGGAATGCCAAATTTTCTACATGAGAATGGCTGTGGCTCTAAGCAAGTGTGTAGATTTTCTCTTCAATGGCGGTAGATCCAGTTTCTTTTTCGATTGCTTAGAAACTATTATCAATAGAGGAGACAGGCAGAGAAACAACTTTTCATCAAAATCAGAATGTTTAATAAAATGTTCCGCACATCAATTTAAAGGTCTTTTTTTTCTCTTTATGTCACTTGTACCACCCAAGAAATCCTAGGAAGTGGAAATCTCACATATTTATTTCTCTGTTCTCTTTGCTTTGTTTCTTCCTCTCCACAAATACTGCTGCCACTATACTACTACTGCCACTACTACAGTCACTACTATTACTACTTCTACTTCTACTACTGCAACTGCTACAATTACTATTACTACCACAACTAGTATGACTACCACCACCACTACTGCTTCTACTACTACAACTGCAACAACTACTACTACTGCAATTATTCTTACTACTGTACTACTACTAAAACTACTATAAGAACTACTACTGTAACAATTACTACTACAATTTATACTACAACTTCTCTTCTCCCTTGTCTTCATCCTCCTCTTCCTCCTCCTCCATATTTCTACAAGCATTTCAACTCTTTCAGTTTTGTTCCCAACTTTTTCAGTATTGACTCCATCTTAGACTGTCCTTAGAAATGACTTCTGTGTTTATTAGTTCCCCCCTCCCAAATTAAATTATTCTTCATAATACTATGAAAAATATTGGCCCTTATGGGGAATACTTCTCTACCTTTTAAGTGAAAAAGACAAACAAACAAACAAAACCCAAACATAAGAATGAAGATAACATGAAAAGGAAACTATGGCCATAATCTTGACCTCCACTTAAGATCTATTTTCATTCTTTTATAAAAAAGCTTTAAGAATCTTTATTTTAACCAGAAAAGGCCTTTCTTATATGTTAGATGGAATTTTAATTTTTCATTTATGTGCCTCATTTAAATTCTATGTAATGATAAAGAAATTAGATTTTTATTATAGTTCACTAACTGGACTGTAATTTGTCCAGTAATCAAGCTAAATATTTTCTGTTTTAGGATTTAACATAGTACTGATCAACACATCTTCTGGTCAGATAGTATGTCTAAGATTATAAGCCCCAGCAAAAATAAGGAATAGGAAGTTGTGATAAAATTCAACATTTTAGACCTGGAAGGAAATTTAGAGAGAATGTAGTCAATTCCATCTTTTTTTAAAAAATGTATTTTTATTGGTTTCAGAGAGGAAGGGAGAGGAAGAGAGAGAGAGAAACATCAATGATGAGAGAGAATCATTGATCGGCTGCCTCCTGCACACCCCCTATTGGGGATGGAGCCCGCAACCCAGGCATGTGCCCTTGACCAGAATCAAACCTGGGACCCTTCAGTCTGCAGGCCGACATTCTATCCACTGAGCCAAACCAGCTAGGGCATCAATTCCATCTTGATCCAGCTACTTTAATACATACAACCGGATGGTAAGTTACTCAATTCGTAGGGAGTCAGGTTGACCTCAAATTATACAGAGTTAGGGAAAAAGTAGAATTTCTATTTTCTAATATTGTGTAACCTTAGATAGAAATATATTTTTGTACACTTGGAAGCTCTGTGCTTCTAAGCCCTCATTTGAAAACGTCATTCTCTTAATTTTTCACAGCTTATCCCCAAAACAGATACTCTGTGTTATCTAAGTGAAAATTATTTAAAAAGCTAATTAAAATGACGTACAGAGAGGAACAAGAGACACAAAATTACAGAGGTCTTGAAAAGAGCGTTGCCATTAGTAAAAAAATGTGTAATTAGTAAAATTGCTATTAAAACACATGACACATTGATATCTGGAGCCAACAGGAAAAGGGCCATGGAAATTTTGAGTGCATGAAGACTGAAGAGTTATTTTTAGATTTTTTTAAAAATACATTCACCCAAAGAACTTACGTTGTTAATTTTATGAACAAATGGAAAAAATGTATTTCTCACTGGACTCTTTCTTTTTCCATAGATAAGATTGCTATTCCAGACTTTGGCACTGGGGCGATGGAGAACTGGGGACTCATCACGTACCGGGAAACGAACCTGCTGTATGACCCCCTGGAATCAGCCTCGTCCAACAAGCAGAGGGTTGCCACTGTGGTTGCCCATGAACTTGTGCATCAGGTATAGAATCTTAGCCTCAAATTAGCTCACTTTGGAATTGAAATAATTTATCCAATTAAAAGTAGCCAACTCAAAAAATCCTGCTTGAAAGTCTTTCTTAGTGCCGATAAATGTTGTACTATAAAGAAACTTTTTTTTCTTTTATTTATTTATTTTATTTTTAATTTAATTCCTTATTGTTGAGACTTTTAAGACACATTGTCTTGCCTTTAGTAAATGCACTTCCTATAACTTTAAATATTCCCAGTAACGCCTAACTAAAGGCAAGAAACTAAGGGAAATTTAGATCATTTTAAAGCCAGGAGATAAAGGCTAAGAACGCCTGCCACTTCTGTGTCAAATGATAAAATTTACATCAACAAATGAATGTACTGCCGAAACCGGTTTGGCTCAGTGGATAGGGCGTCGGCCTGCGGACTGAGGGGTCCCGGGTTCGATTCCGGTCAAGGGCATGTACCTGGGTTGCGGGCACATCCCCAGTGGGAGATGTGCAGGAGGCAGGTGATCGATGTTTCTCTCTCATCGATGTTTCTAACTCTCTATCTCTCTCCCTTCCTCTCTGTAAAAAATCAATAAAATATATTAAAAAAAAAAAAATGAATGTACTGAAGTTTTCTACCAAACGCACAAGAATCTAACTATGACTCTATTGCTTATCATTTTAGTGGTTTGGAAATACTGTGACCATGGATTGGTGGGAAGACTTGTGGCTGAATGAAGGCTTCGCTTCCTTCTTTGAGTTCCTGGGAGTAAACCATGCAGAGGGAGACTGGCAGATGGTGAGTCCTAAGCATACAAGCTCCAAGTCTCCGTTTTTCTCATGCAAAGCAGATTGAAGCATTTGGACTATGACCCAGAGTCTCGGGCCAAGGGAAGTGGTGAATCGGGAATTCCACTGTGAGAATGGGGTGGAGCCAGCTGGCTCTACTGCACTGGACCTCACTTAGAGCCTAGGCCCAGGCCCTAGAGGGCAACTGGTCACCAGGATCTGGGGATGTCCTCAGTAGAGTCACTGAAGAACATGTGTGAGGGCAGGAAAAAAATAGCTTCGACAGTGCCAACTCTGTGCAAGAAAGTGTCTGTAGTGCTAACCCTCAGAAAAATGTCTAAGCCTAATTTTGTGAATGACTTACCTTACACAGGTTGCTCAAATAGTGCGGTAAAGAGATGAGAGCATAAACTTACTGGTTCAACTCAGGTTCAAATCCTAGATGCTTCGTTTCTTAGGGGCTTCACAGGGAATGTGACCTTGAGCAAGTTACATATCCTCTCTGAGTCAGTTCCATCCTCTACAAAAAAACATTGTTCTCTGTCTTACAAGTTCCCAAATGCACATGTAATTGCTATTATCATACTGTGTGTCCCTGAGGGGCCTGGAACAGAGGCTTCTATGAGCTCTACAGACATGTCTTTCCAAAAAGCTAGGACTGTTTGTATTTATATTTAGCTAGCGAGAGTGTTCTTATCTGTTTGTATATATGAAAGTGTGTGTAGATGAGTGAAATTAGAGAATCAGTTGTGTACTGTATAGACTACTGCCCTCTAGTGGACAGAATAAAAAGACAATGTTAAATGCTTGAAGCCCTACAGTTTCCACAATCTACTTTAAAAAATGAAAAAGTCAATTTGTAACAATTGTTTCTTTACAAATTTAACATACATCAAATTTTTTACCCATGAAACTATTGACATTTTGGATGAATAATTCTTCATTATGGGATGTTCTTCTGTGTCTTGTAGAATATTTAGCAACGTCTTGGGCTTATATCTACTATATCTACTAGATGCCAGTTATCCTTCCATTCCAGTTGTAAAACCAAAACTGTGTTCCCATATTTCTAGATGTCCCCTGGGGACAAAAATATAATCTCCTAGTTGAGAACTACCCTTCTATGCTGAAAATTGCTGATTTCATAATTTATTGAAATTAAGCTATATAAATGAAAAAATGTCTTCTATAAAATAAACTGATGTCCTTCTTACAGCAAGATATAATAAATTATAACATTTTAATATTGTTATATATAATCCATTATATTTTCACATTCCAATTTCAGTGTTTTAAAAACACCAATTAAATTCCAGAAGAATTTAGTATGCAATTCTTTTTTAAAAAAATATATATATTTTATTGATTTTTTACAGAGAGGAAGGGAGAGAGATAGAGAGTCAGAAACATCGATCAGCCGCCTCCCACACATCTCCCACTGGGGATGTGTCCACAACCCAGGTACATGCCCTTGACCGGAATCGAACCTGGGACCCTTCAGTCCACAGGCCGACGCTCTATCCACTGAGCCAAACAGGTTTCGGCAGTATGCAATTCTTAAGTAAAATCTAATCACACAGTTGAACTCAGTTATTCTTCATTCATTCATTTCTCATTCAGTAAACACTATAAGGAACCTAAAACTGAATAAATAATATCTGCCATTAAGAAGTTCCCAAACTGGTGTCTTGTGGGTGGAAAAAAAGGGCAGATAAATAAAGATGCATCATGAGAGAGCTTGCTAAGTACCACAGTCGTGGAGCCTCATTTCACAGGAGAAAATGTGATGCTCAGGGTATATAACATTCCACTGTCACACAGACAATTGGTAGCACAACTAAGACTAGAGTAAAATTTGCTGACACTGAGAACAGGATTCTGTCTACTTACCTAAAGACTCTACAGGAGCAGAAAAAATTGAAGTCCAAGTCAAAATTACCTTGATTGGCAGTCATCACTCTAATATTCTGTAACTTTAGGTATAAATATATTTCTGTGTATTTGGAAGCTCTGTACGTCTAAATCCTCATTTAAAAACTTTATTCTCTTCATGCCTCACAGTTTACCTTGATTGACAATAGTACCTTGCCTATTATAAAAGGAAATCATAAAATCTGAAAATGTAAATTAATAGTTTTAATTCAGGAAGACCAATAAAGCTTTTGATTTTTTTATTAGTAGTGATGAACAAGTTAGGTTTTAGAACCTAATTGATTAAGAATCAAAATAATAATAGCTGCATTAGGTTTTCCCTTTATGCCAGGTACTCTGCCAATTGCTTACCATGCATTAGCTCATTGAATCAGCTGCGCAATTTTAAAAAGTAGATGCCATCATTACCCTACTTATCAGGTAAGGGAACTTGTTTGAACTTACACATCAAGGAATTGGAAAGATTAGCTTTGAACCAAGAAAGACTACGGGGCTAGACTGCTTAACAACTCTATTTTGGTGAGAAAACAGAACTGGAATGAGAAGATGATTATTAACTGAACTAAAGCAAAAGTAAATGTTTTCTTCAACTAATTATATATCACCCAAGTTCCAATGATTAGTTGACAAAAAAAATTTTTTTTAAAGAACTCAAACATCAATTTTTGATAAATCAACATGCTTCCTCAATTCTCAGAACAAATCTGGCAGGTGATGATATCATCATTCCCACTGCACAGATATGGAAAACAAGGATTCAAAAGTCTGGCACACGTCTGAAAGCCACACAGAGGTAACAGAGACAGAATCCACAGACGCTTGTGTCTTCTTAGCCTGTAATATGGAGGCAAACTCAAAGGAGTTATAAATAGGAGAAGGTAATGGAATCAGTATAGATGATTAGTGTAAGATGGGATTGATTTGAACACCCAATGCTTGTTTTAAATAATTGGAATAATTTATATTTATTTCCCTCAATTTGTGTTATATACATGCTATGTTGAAATCTGAACCAGTGTAAAGGAAGTACTATATTTCTCTGGTTCATTCTATCATTTTAGCGGGACCAGATGTTACTTGAAGATGTACTACCTGTACAAAAGGATGATTCTTTGATGTCTTCACACCCCATTGTTGTCACTGTGTCAAATCCTGCTGAAATAACATCTGCTTTTGATGGAATATCCTACAGCAAGGTGGGAAAACTGGCATTGTTTTTAGTATCTTCCTGCTTGGTGCCTTTTCTTTTAGTAAATCCACAAAATGGTGGTCACGTGGTTAAACTATGTTAATAGGCTTTAGAAAGAGTGCAGAGCTTATTCTGAGTGAATATTCAAAAGCTTGTCCTCTTCAGTGAAACTGATCAATGGGATCAATGTCTCAGGATTTTGAATCAAATTTTTAAAAAATTCTCTTTTGTACTTTTGTTTATAACAGGACTCACTCTGCTAATTGAACATTTAAACTTTAGGTATCAAATTTTAAATTGCTTTATTTGATTTTTATTTTTTGTTAATTCTCACCCAAGGAGATATATATATATATATATATATATATATATATATTTTTTTTTTTTTAAAGAGAGTGGAAGGGAGGGGGGAGAGAGAAAGGGAGTGAGAGAGAGAGGAAACATGGATCATCAATGTGAGAGAGACACATTGATGGTTGCCTCCCTAACACTCCTCGACTGGGGCTGGGATAGAACCTGCAACCCAGATATGTCGTGCCCTTGACCAGGAATTGAACCTGAGGTCCTTCTGTGTGCGGGCGGATGCTCTAACCACTGGGAACACCAGTCAGGGTTGTTTTGTTTTGTTTTTTAAAGGCAGTAAATTATATATATATATATATATATATATATATATATATATATTGTCCATGTGGTTAATAAGAAATGCCATACATGTGGACACCTTTTCTAGCAGTGCTTCTAATAAGTATTTAAATCCAACTCAGTTTGGAGGAATTACCTTCATTCATTTTTAGGTAACATTTAATGATGACTTTGTTAACATGTTGTAAAAAGGCAGTTTTATCCATTATAATTTTATGAAAAGTGGCTGAAAAATCTAGTGACCTAAAGTTTTGTTACTCATTTTCTTCCTCAATATGTCCTACAGCTTCTCCTCTAAACATATTCATACCTGAATGCAGATAATTTATCAAATACCCACTTCCCTCTGTTAAATATAATTCTTTTTCAAGTATTTTAATATAAATTATAAGTAGCCAAAATTGTATCCTGAAACTGCTTTCCTTATTCGTGAAAGAACACAGTATTACAAGATGTTCTCTTCTTCTCTTTCATTAAAACGTCCCCCTCTGCTGGTTCATTTTGTGAACTGCAATAGTTACTTGAGCCTCAAGCCACTGAAATGCTGGCTATTTTATTTATTTCGATTTCTCTTTATCCATAAGTTATTTCAGAAGCACCGATACAGGGGTATGCAAAGTGATATTTTCACCCTAAATTAACAAAGCTATAATTAGTAGTTTAGCAGAATCATCTTCAAGAAATATCACAAATATGATCATGAAATTGTAGTCACAATAATAATTACTGATATTTGTCCCTTACATACCTTTTATCAGTTTAATTTCTCATTCTTTTCCATTATAGGGAGCTTCCATTCTGAGAATGATTGAAGACTGGATAACACCAGCAAACTTTCAAAAAGGATGTCAGGTATGATTTATTATTTTTAATGATATTAAAAGCAAACTATACTATGTGGCTGATGAATGTTAAGAAATGTAATTAAGGGAAATTCCCTTTTTACTGTAACTTTCTTTACTCAGGGATAGGCAACATAGCAAATCATTAAGAACTGATTCATACCCACTTAAGTGCCTACTGTACATTGTATCAATAATTATCCTGTGGCAAGTTTCATAGAGTATTTTAAACAAATTACTTAGTCTGTTGTGTGTGTGTGTGTGTGTGTGTGTGTGTGTGTATCCTTTACATGTGAATGAGTCTGCTGGGCACACTGAGTGGCTTAAACAACAGACACTTATTTTCTCACAATTCTGGAGGCTCAGGAGTGGGAGATGAAGGACACTTCCCATCTAAACCTAAATACCTCCCCACGGCTTCATCTCCAAACGTTGGCATTGGGGATTAGGGCTTCAATGTGTGAATGTCTGGGGAAGACGATTTAGTCTGTAGCAACATGATATAAAAATATAAACTTATCTATTAAAGTCTTCTCTTACAGATTTTAGAAAGACTCTTTCCTTATGACTGGATTTGAAAATGGTTAATGTAAACATTCCTATTACGGTGGAGTCAGTGAATAAAAAAGGCCTGCTCCTTTTTGGAAATGGAAATGACAATAAACTTTCTAGAGCAGTGGTTCTCAACCTTCTGGCCCTTTAAATACAGTTCCTCATGTTGTGACCCAACCATAAAATTATTTTCGTTGCTTCTTCATAACTGTAATGTTGCTACTGTTATGAATCGTAATGTAAATATCTGATATGCAGGATGGTCTTAGGCGACCCCTGTGAAAGGGTCGTTGGACCGCCAAAGGGATCGCGCCCCACAGGTTAAGAACCACTGTTCTAGAGCATTTCATATATCTCACTCAAGTTTATTCCTCCCATTAGATGTTTCCATTTGATTTTGTTCTCCCGACAGACTCTAAGCCAGTTCTCTCGGGGTCTTAGATAATCAAAGTAGCGACACTGTGTCCCCCATCCTGTCTCAGGTTGGCCCCACTGCAGCCTGGAGATGGACCATCTTCCTGGTGTTGGCCTTCCGTCTCCATCCTCCCTGCTCTGACATCCCAGGCAGTTAGGCAGAGCAGCACTGATTGGCGCCCAGCCCATAAAGCAGGACACAGGTCAGAGCAGCGGCCCTGTAGCCTTCCTGCAGAGCAACGTGCAGTGACTTCCCAGGGCAGTGCCTGTCCACCCTGCCTGTAACCCTCACTACCACCATGTCTGCTTGTGTGGCATGAGTGTTTTCTCGACTGCCCCGAAAGGAGATGGTCCCTTTCAACCCAATATTAAAGTTCCCAGGTGACTATGAAAGCAAGAAGTAAGAGCAGCCTTTAGGATGTATTCAGATAGTACCCAAGTACCTCTTCTTCCTTTTGTCCATTAATAAAGTGTTCTGTATGGACATTAGGTGGTAAGGGGAAGCTACCTGCTTGTTCTTATATGTGCATTAGAACATTGTGTAAGTTTCCCACCAGCTTCAAACTCAGAGTTCATATCTTCTCTCGCTGTAAGCATCTTTTAGTGAGGAACTCTGCCATCGTATCTTTGCATAGACTCCAGTGCCTAGAACGCATCATATGAGATCCCAAAAATGTTTCTTAAATGAATGAGTCGGTTTCAACTTTGTTTGTTCATGTATTTTGTTCTTTAGAATCGACATAGAAGTGAGACCACATGGTATTTGTCTTTCTCTGACTGACTTATTTTACTTAGCATAATGCCCTCTAGGTCCATTCATACTGTCACAAATGGTAACAGTTCATTTTTTATGGCCGAGTAATATTCCATTGTATATATGTACCACAGCTTTTTTATTCATTCACCTATCGATGGACATTTGGGTTGCTTCTATATTTTGGCTATTGTAAATAATTCTGCAATGAACATAGAAGTGCATATATCCTTTCTAATTGGTTTTGGGTTTCTTCAGATATATACCCAGAAGTGGAATTGCTGAATTATAAGGTAGTTCCATTTTTAATTTTTTGAGGAACCTCCATACTGTTTTCCATAGTGGCTGCACCAGTCTACATTCCCACCAAAAGTGCACGAGGGTTCCCTTTTCTCCACATCCTCACCAATAATTTTTATTTATTTATTTATTGATGATAGCCCTCCTGGCAGGTGTGGGGTGATATCTCATTGTGGTTTTAATGTGCATTTTTCTGATGATTAGTGAAGTAGAACATCTTTTCATATGTCTACAGGCCATCTGTATGTCTAAAATGAGTACTTTTAATATACTGTTTACATAAATGTTCAGTAGAAGCAAGAAATACAATTTACAAAAAAAAAAAAAAATAGCCCTGGCTGGGTAACTTAGTTAGAATATTGTCCCAGTAGGCCATGGTGAAGGTTCAACCTCTGGTCAGGACCCTTACAAGAAGCAATCAATGAACTCATAAATAAGAGGAACAACAAACCGATGTTTCTCTCAAATCAATAAAAAAAATAATAACTATAGTGGCAAAAACCCCACAAATGGGTCCAGGATTAAGAATTCTCTTCAAGATAATCTCAGGCAAATTTGTTCACCTCTTTAAGCACCAGTTTCCTTCACCGCCACCCCTCCCCCCCAAATGTGGGAGTTGTATTAAATAATATTCAAGGTCCCTTTCAGTTCCAAGATTGTTTGTTTCTAAGCTTAAGACATTGTGAAAATACTGATAAACTCCTCCAAATTAATTTTAAGAAGCTACTATTCATTAGAAGTTGACATTAACATGTATCTATAGTTATAATTATTAATATTCCAAGTATCCAATTATTTTACCAAAATAAATGATTTTTGCAAACTCTGGGATGAATACCTGAAACTGACACTAGAGTATGTGCCTGTCATCTCTTCTCCTTGCCTTTGCCTGCCCTCCGGTGGCAGTGCTGACCGGTGAACTAGCCAGAAGAGCAAACGTGAAGGCCCTATTCCAAACTGGCCTCAGCCCTTTCAGGCTTCTGGGAACAGTCCTGCTAACACTGTTCTATCTCTCTATGCCTGAAAAGAAGAGGAATGTAGAAGATAATGTGACCTAGGTACAGCACCTCTTGAAAATTTTAACAACTTAGAGTGAAAAATATATGTGCAAAGTCAACCACTAGTTATTTTCTTTGAAGGCTCGGAGAATATTTAAGAAGTTTCTGTTTTGTTTTGTTTTGTTTTAATCCTCACCTGAGGATATTTTTTTCATTGACTTTTAGAGAGAGTGGAAGGGAGAGGGAGAGACAGAGAGAAATACTGATGTGAGAGACACATCGATTGGTTGCCTGCCACATGCCCCCAACCAGAGCTGGGAGCCTGCAACCGAGGTACGTGCCCTTGCCTGGAATCGAACCTGAGAATCTTCCATCTGCAGGCCAACGCTCTATCCATGGAGCCAAATCAGCTAGGGCAAGAAGTTCCTGTTTTTATCAAAGGCTTCCACATTTTTAAATATATTTTTATTTATTTCAGAGAGAAGGGAGAGAAAGAGAGAGATAGAAACATCAGTGATAAGAGAGAATCATTGATTGTCTGCCTCCTGCACACCCCTTATTGGGATTAAGCCCACAACCCAGGCATGTGCCCTGACCAGGAATGAACCATAACTTCCTGGTTCATAGGTCGATGCTCAATCACTGAGCCACGCTGGCCAACCAGGCCAAGACCCCCACATTTTAAATGGGACAACCCTAGAGAGTGGCAAAGGAGCGATACAGCGAGAACTTTGCAAGGTGCGCTGGAGAACCACCCGTGGTGCTCAGTTAGAGGTTAGGGGAAGACTGGGAATTTAGGGATAAGTCACTTATCTGAAAACTCATATATGGAGAGATTTTGTAAATAGAATTGCCAAAAGGGGAAGTCTTCTAATTAAAATTTTGTATTTTAAAAATATTTGAAGACTTATTCTTTAAAGTGAATGATTTCCCCAATGTATCCACCGCCGCCACCACCATCACCACCATCAATCAAAAGGTTGTATATTCATTTCAAACTATTGTCTGTGGGCATAATCTGGCCTACCATTAATTTTTGTAAGGTCTGCAGGCAAAATTATTTCTAAATTCTTAAATGGCTGAAAAAATTCTAAAGAAGATTAATTCATGACACGAAAATTATGTGCCACTCAAATATCGGTGTGCATAAATAAGCTTTCATTGGAAGGCAGCTCATTCACTTAGATGTTATTTATGGCTGCTTTTCTGCTTTGGAGGTAGAGTTGAGTAGTTGCAACAGAGATTTTATGGCCCACAACGCTTAAAATCCTCACTATATAGCTTTTTATACAAAAGTATTTTTCAGCCATTTAAAAATTTAGAAATAATTTTGTTCGCAGAGCCCTGGCTTAGAGCCAAGCACACTTGTTTTATTTTTGATTATCACCTCAATCACCCATGTGTATGATGGGGTCATGTAGTGTCTGAGATGAGAAAACACCACTATAAGTGAAGATATGGGATGCAGCAGGCAGTGGATAGGTTAACACCATTAAATAAAGATCACAGAATTATGGCTTTCTCTTCAGAGTGGATCAGAAGTGTTATGAACTGTTGACTGTTTGCTGAACACTACACTCCCCTTGTCTATCTTATATTGTTTGTCCTGAAAAAAATGAAACTATTTCTCTTGTTCACAATTGCAATCGATAAAAAAAAAAGAACAAACTCATTAATAAGAAAAAATATGTCTCTCCCTAGCTGTTTTGGCTCAGTGGATAGAGCATCAGGACCAAAGGGTCCTGGGTTCGATTCCAGTCAAACCTTGGTTGCAGTCTCCTCCTCGGGCCCAGAGCCTGGTCAGGGCTCATGCAGAAGGCAACCACTCAATGTGTTTCTCTCACATCGATGTTTCTCTCTCTTTCCCTCTCTATTTCACTCTCCCTAAAAATCAATGGAAAAAATATCCACTGGTGAGGATTAAAGAAAAAAAATTTCTTATGTTTTACAAATAAGTTATTGTTTGTCCAATGTTTTTTAGGTTAAAATACTTTTCATACAGTGTATCACTTGATTTTCATTCCAGGTACACTATATTATACATCCGAGTGAAATGTGTCTAAGGGTTCAGCTCATATTGTGGAAATATAAGGAAAGCAAACATTGACTCCTAAAGTATTTGTTTTCTTTCACATACAGATTTATTTGAAAAGATACAAATTTGAGAATGCAAAAACTTCGGATTTTTGGGCAGCACTTGAAGAGGTAAGGAAGAGTATGTCCCCAAGTACTTCTTTGTTTTATTAATAAATAGTTTATTAACCATTTGTTTATCTCATTATTTATCCTTTTATTTCTTTTTTTAAAAAAAAATATATATTTTATTGATTTTTTACAGAGAAGAAGGGAGAGGGACAGAGAGTTAGAAACATCGATGAGAGAGATCGATCAGCTGCCTCCTGCACGCCCCCTCACTGGAGATGTGCCCACAACCAAGGCACATGCCCCTGACCGGAATCGAACCCGGGACCCTTCAGTCCGCAGGCCGACACTCTATCCACTGAGCCAAACCGGTTTGGCTATCCTTTTATTTCTTATTTGTTAATTATTCTCCATGTTTTTTAAACCTTAGGCAAGTAATCAGCCAGTGAAAGAAGTGATGGACACCTGGACCAAACAGATGGGTTATCCTGTCCTTGATGTGAGTGATATGAAGAATATCAAACAGAAACGCTTTCTATTGGACCCAAAAGCTGATCCGTCTCTGCCACATTCAGAGCTTGGGTAAGGATCTATAATGCATTTCAAGAGAAAAGCAGAAAGTTGATGGAAATATTGGTCATTTGCTTAGGTCTTGCTCGTCGGTACAAGATTGATGGGTGATAATATAAAAAGCACTAGAGGCCCGGTGCACGAATTCATGCACCAGTGGGGTCCCTCGGCCTGGCCTGCGGGATAGGGCCGAAACCAGCTCTCCAACATCCTCTGAGGGGTCCTCAATTGCGAGAGGGGGCAGGCCAGGTTGAGGGACCCCACTGGTGCATGATTGGGGCCGGGGAGGAATGCAGGAGGTTGGCCAGCCAGAAAGGGACCACAGGAGGGATCCAGGGTGTGCTCGGCCAATCTCGCTTAGACCCGATCGGCCGGACCCCAGCAGCAAGCTAACGTACCGGTCAGAGCATCTGCCACCTGGTGGTCAGTGCATGTCATAGTGACTGTCTGGTCCCTGGTGGTCAGTGCACGTCATAGCAACTGGCCAATCAATTGACTATCTACCCCTGGTGGTCAGTGTACATTATAGTGAGCGTTTGAGCATATCATTAGCATATTACACTTGGACCAGACATTTAGCATATTAGGCTTTTATTATATAGGGTGGTGTCTTTAGGGAAACAAAGGCATTTAAAAATAGCTCAGTGATCTCCAGGTTCAAAATGCACCTACATCCTTTTCTTCCCAGAAACTATTGAACAGAGAAATAGAAGTGCTGAAAGAAATAAACTCATAAAAGTAAAGAAAATGGAGGGAAGAGGTTATATGTAGCATAGAATTCTAGAGGACAAAAAGCAGGAGAAATATTGACAAAAAACAAACTGAGGAAGATGCAGCCAATAAAAAGAGATTTGAGGTAGAATGAAAGCATGAAGAGCGGGGGGAGGGGGAGAGTAGGAGTGTCAAGTGAGGCTGAAAACAGGGCAATTGATTTGAAATTAACTCAGGACACTGGACCCTCAGACTTCCTCTCCCACTTTCCCTTTGTCTACTGCCTTCCTTTCCTCTGTACAGAGCTCTCAGAAGTCTGTCAATGACCCAAGGCAAAAATCCAGAGGGCTTTTTCCCCCGAAAGAAATGGACTTAATCAGTGGAGAAGAGCTAAGGATTTCCCTTAGGCTGAGACATCCAGTGTAAAGCATCCCTCATGATGGCATTTGCAGGACGGATGGGTGCAGCTATCTGCACGACTCATTCATCCATAGAGCTCGCAGCCAGACTTCTTGTTCAGTAGAGAAGACTTTCAAAAATAATACTCCCTTCTCAACAGTAGAGGGATTACATACAAAACACCAAGAATAATCAATTTAGTCCTTTCTTAAATATGAATGGACAATTAAGCCTCAAAAACCATGAGAAAAGAATCTAAAAGCATAAAAAGGTAAAATCCCATGTGAACAAATAAGAAATCTGTCTCTATAAGAAACATAATTGAGGAAACAGAAAATGAACTTACAGAATAGAGAGATCAAAGAAACTGTTATACCCATTAACTAAGAGCAGAATGTCTTTGAAAGGACAAACTGAGAAGACAAAAGGTCTCTGGAAGATTAAATTTTTGGTTGTAGAAAATTTATAGACCAACTAGAAATAAATTTGGGGAATTCTCTAAAAATATAAGACAAACACACATAGAACTGGCAAATAGGAAAGAGAAGATGTGAAAAATCTAGCACACAACTAGTAGAAGTCTCACACACACACACAAAAAAAAAACAGAGAAACTTGAGCGGCAAATTATATCAAAGAAATAATGAAGGACATCAGGGTTTTGATGAAAAGGTCCCATGGAGTGCATGCCTTTTTGTGTTGAGTACACACATGCCTAGCTACTACTTCAAAAAAATGTGAAAACAAGGATACATTAGTTAGTGTGGCGTTAGTCTTTTTCACAGCAACCCTGAATGCAAGAAGAAAATGGAGCAATCTCAAATGGTGAAGTAAAACATATTTTCAACCTTTCATTCTCTACCCAGTGAAAGTAAACCAAATGCAAAAATGCACAGTGAAGACATTTCCAGAAAGTGCTTTCCACACAGCACTTCTTTGAAAGTTATTAAGGCTACACTCCAGGGGACTTGGAGGAGAGAGAAAAAAATATGAATCCTATATAATAAAGAGATAATATGCAAATTGACCCTCACATCCTTGTGTCACAAGATGGTTACACCCCACGCCATCACAAGATGGCCCCCCCCCATGGCATTACAAGATGGCCGCCCCCACATTGTCACAAGATGGCCACCCCCACATTGTCACAAGATGGTTGGCAGGGGAGGGCAGTTGGGGTGACCAGGCCTGCAGGGGAGGGCAGTTGGGGGTGATCGGGCCACAGGGGAGCAGTTAGGTATCAATCATGCCATCAGGGGAGCGCTTAGGAGCAATCAGGCAGGCAGGCAGGCAAGTGGTTAGGAGCCAGTGGTCCCAGATTGTGAGGGGGATGTCCAAATGTCCCCGAGGAGTCCCAGATTGGAGAGGGTGCAGGCTGGGCTGAGGGACACCTCTCCAGTGCATGAATTTCATGCACCGGGCCTCTAGTACATCAATAAAAAAGGAAGAGATGGTATCCAGGACACAGTGCATCCAATCTAGGAAAGCCATGAAAGGAAATACAGGCCCACAAGCATCAGGGGGCTCAGTGTTGAGAGTCAGAGCAGGTGACTGGGGTAAGGCAGGTGATCTCCAGGAACAAGAGTGAATGGGAAGATAGAAAAACTTGAGGACTTGGTGAAGGCCCATCGGTTAGATCAACTACAAAGAGAAAAATACTTAGATAGATAGATAGATAGATAGATAGATAGATAGAGATAGGTAGATAAATAGAAAGATAGATAAATGGCTATATGTAACAATTGTGATTGAAAAAAATGAAGCAGGTGAAATAATTTCATGCCACTGATAAAGCACAATAAAAAAGGAGTCCACTTGACCTTTATATTAGGGTGTTGGGGGAAATATTATTTAAATGATTCAGGGACCATGAAATTAGACCATAAAGAAGGGAATGTAACTCCAACACACTTCTTGGCTAACAATATGAGTATAGTATAATTTCACAAACGTTATTTACAATCAACCAATGGATAACAAATATAGAGATTTTGTTATGGTGGCAGAGTAGATTGTAAATATAAATAGTCAACATTGTCATCAGAAAATATTTGCTGACCTAAGAAAGGAACTGGAAAGGAGAGAAAGGTAGAAGAAGTGTGGGATGCTAATTCAGTCATGTGCTGGCGCTGGCTCCCGTCCTACCTCAGTAACATCATGCTGGTAGCTTGCAATAATTGGACATAATGCACATTAATGGAAATCAACAAATACTATATTCTATCCACCCCCAACCCCACCCCCAAGCTAGTTCATTGCAAGCATTCCACAAGATATCCTTTCCCAGTTAGGAGAGAGTGTCAATGCTCATTTATGAAATAAAAATAGCAGAATGAGTATATTATTTACAGGAACAATTGTAACCTACAAAAGTCTAATAACAATAATAATTTTACTTTATTAAATTTTGACTGCTAAAAAGGGAATAGAAGAAAAAGTAATATAAGTAACTAAATCACCCTCTCTTGTGGGTGAGTTAAAAAAATAGAGGCATTGAGCCCTGGCTGGTGTGGCCCAGTGGGTTGGGCATCATCCTATGTACCGAAAGGTTGCTGGTTCACACTTGCATAAATACTACTTGTACAAAAGCCTTAATACTCTATCCTATTTCCGTATAACTGAATGGTTGTTCTTACATATGTTTATGGAGTGTCAACCACTCCCAGCTGAAGAGAAGAAAATCAGGACCTCAGGGCCTCAGGACCTCCAGCCCCCGGTGTGACCCTTTGGCATTATCACTCCAGACCCCTGTTACCCAGCTGGGCCTCTTCCTAGACTGGATCCGGCTACATGGGAGCAACACAGTGTGGCCCTGGCCCCTTGGATATCGTTCCAATGTCACCCATGCTAATTTTCATTACTCCTTCTTTCAGCTTCTTAACATAGATTGCATCCACCCCAACTCCAGTGGCCTCTGATCACCACTGAAAAGACCTTTCACCCTCTTTGTCTCTTTCTGAATAGTCTCATTGGCCTTATTTTATAGTCACATATAAGTCACCACAGATCAATTATTCAGTAGCAATTAGGATAACATGAGGAAGGAGAATTAGAGGGTGTGAAGTTGTGTCAGAAAGTGTTTCATTTAATAACTGTAATCTCCTTTCGTTATACTTACTGTTTTATGTCCTAGCAAATTACTTGACCAAATTTAATACTGCTGGAGCCTTTTGATATTAAATTTTAAAAGTATTTGTCGCTTTTGAAACAGGCTTCCATTGGAAAGTTTCACAGTAATTATTGTCTCCTGTCATATGTATCCACTGATAGGCTGAGCCTGAACTAATGGGTGGGTCAGGACGGGTGGTGGGGTAGGGAGGGCTACAGAGGACGTTCTTTCTTCTGGAAGGGATATTTAAACTGAGTAAATGGGTGTGGAGGTTTGGCTATCGGTGTTGTTCAAAACAGAAACTATTACATGTGTGAAGGCTCTGGAGTTAGAAAGGAGCATTATAATATGCGACACTCATTGAGCATTTTCTGAGTAGTTGGCACTATTTTAAATACTTTATGATTTATTTTTATAACATGAGAAATGGGGCAGGAAATGATTCAATAATTTATGCAAGGTTACATAGCATATAAGTGATGGAGCCTTGATCTGAATGCAGGTAGTCTGGCTCCTAGGAACTGGGCAGCTGAGAGGCCCCCGGAAAAGTGGTGGAGAGGAAGGCAGAGGCCTGGCATGCAGACCACGTTAAAGATTTTGAACAATAGTGCTCAAATTCGAGGACTTTAAGGGAAGAAGTGGCGGATCACATTTACATTTTTCAAAGTTCCCATCTGGCTGCACTGTGAGGACAGATAAGAGGGGCAGGAGTGGGACAGGGAGGTGGTGAGGGCAGTTCTGTAAAGAGATGGGAGAGACGATGGAGTGATTGGCTGCCCTGATGTTCCAAAGATTAGGCTGAGCTAAAATTCCTAAGTAAAGAATAAACAATGTTCAGGGGATTGAGTTGGATGAATTTGCTAAGGACAATCCCCTCTTAGAATATTGTTCGTAGCCATGTGTCTAGAGAAATGCAGATCTCTGTAGGCCCACTCTGTGCCAGGTACTCTGTGCTGTGAGTAGCAGAACCTGTTTTCTGGCTTCCAGTTCAGAGCTTTGGGAATGAAGTCACCCTAACAGCACAGCTAGGTGTTTACTAATGTTCAAACAGCCAAAAAAGTACTTTCTGTCCAAGGCCTGGAAGAAAACTGAGAATTATTAAATTAGCGGGGTGCTCGCCTGTGGAGGCCCATGCCCGGCCTCTCCTCCTGGACTCTCAGACAGCCAGCTCTCCCAGAGTAAAGGAGATTCAGAGAAACTGGATATCTGACTGTAATCCAGGTTTTGAAAAAGAATAGTTCTCACCAAAACAAAGGAAAATCTGAGTTCCTAGACCAAATGAGATCAGTCAGGGTGTGTCTGTATATACTTCTTTATCTTTCGTTTATTTTGGAAAGCAAAAACTTATGATGGCAAAAACTTCTTTTTTCCCCCACCCTTTCCTCTTAATATATGAATCCATTGAAACATAGAGGTGACTTGTTATCAGGTGACAAAAAATCAATATAATAAAGTCTGTGATTGTGCTGTTAACTATAAACTGTTTATTTTATAGTTGTTTTATATTCTAGCAAATTAGATTGGACATATTTTAAACTGCTGTTTAGCCTGACCAGTGTGGCTCAGTGGTTGACCATGGCTCAGTGGTTGAGTGTCGACCTATGAAGCAGGAGATCACAGTTTGATTCCCAGTCAGGGCACATGTCCCGGTTGCTGGCTTGATCCCCACTGTGGGGTGTGCAGGAGGCAGCCAGTCAATGATTCTGTCTCGTCACTGATGTTTCTATCTCTCCCTCTCCCTTCCTCTCTGACATCAATTCCCAAGAAGTTTTTAATTTATTGCTTGATCTCATTGATAACCCATTCATTGTTTACTAACATGCTATTTAGCTTCCATGTATTTGAGTGTTTTTGAGTTGTTTTTTTATTGTAAGTTGATTTCTAACTTCATGCCATTGTGATCTGAGATGATGCTTTTAAAATTATGTTTACTTTGGGTATGTTTTTATTTTTTTAGTAATAAAAGTTATTTTTTCTTTTTAAATTACTTTAGTTACACATGGAATATTCCAGTTAAATGGAGTGAAGATAGTGGCTCAAGTATTACATTCTACAATAGGTCAGAAACAGGAGGTAAATATCAATTGGTTTATTTTTTTCTTTGGATTAATATAGCACATTAAATTAATATAAATGTAAAAAATAACAGTAAAGATGAAACTTATGATGCAAATTTCAGCTAAAAGAGCTCTCTTAAATAATTTATTGATGAGTTCAAATTCTTATCTACAACAATGAGAACTTTTCTATATTGAAATATTCTTTTTAATGATTTATCATGACTGACACAATAATAAATACCCATATCCAAAGGAGAAGGGTCGTATACCCAACAATTGGAAGACCAATCTATAAATTTTCTTCGTTTCTTTCCTCCATTCCTCCCTCCCACCTTTCCTTCCTTCTTTCCTCCTTTCCTTTTTTCTTTATATCAGATTAGTAAGCCATTGAATTTCTTAAAATGTTATGTAACAAGCCTGATTTTTAAAATGCTGTCATTAAAATAGACATATAATTTCCCCGAATCAACCTATTAGAATCTTTAATTACTTAAAATTTTCTTTTATGAGCTGTGAATTGTCATCAATAGCTCAAGTCACTCTCCATCCGTCCATCCATCCATCCACCTATCCATCTCCCTAAATGAATTACTTGGCATTTGCCTATGTTAAAATTCAATTGTGACTGTTCTTCTCACTTAAATTGATTTGCAATATATTTCTGTATTCTGTCTCCAATGATTTGTCTTTTTCTTTCTTGAAAGATTTTGGTTATATAAAAACAAAGAAACTTTATCACTTGTTGTCTCCTCCGAATCACTGAAAAAATAATGATCAGGCATGTTTTAGCACCCATCCCAGAAGGATCCTGCTTTTTATACTTTTTCCACTGTACTTATTTTGTGTTTCAAAGCCATTTCTTATCTAGCACAAACCTGAAGGAGACATAGAACAGGATATACAGACTCTTCTTCACCCCATCTCACTGGGACTTGGTATCAGAATAGCAAGTGGCTTCTTAAGCATAAAAGTAGACCACCTATTCTTTATTTGCATATGCCTATTTGCTTTTGCAAAATATTCTAAATAATTAATTAGGTATTATTTCCCCTGGTAAGTAAAATTTTACCATATTTCCAGTAGATTATTTATTAAAAAAAAAACAGCTTTATTGACATATGATTCACATGCTCTACAATTCACCCATTTAAAGGGTGCAGTCCAATGGTTTTTATTACATTCTTAGATACATGTAACCATAACCAGTCAATTTCAGAGCACTTTAATCATCTCAAAAAGAAATTCCGTACTCTTTAGTTGTTAACCCTTCTCTCCTCCTGTACCCCTAACCCTAAGCAACCACTAACCTATTTTGTGTCTTCATATATTTGCCTATTCTAGAGATTTCATATAAAAGGAATGACATATGTAGTATTTTGTGATCAGATCTCTCACTTAGTATAATGTTTTTAAGGTTCATCCATCTCATAGCATGTGTTAGTATTTCATTCCTTTTAATTGCCAAATTATATTCATGTGATATCACTATACCTTTTATATATCTTCCCATCAGTTGATGGGCATTTGGATTGTTGCTACCTTGGGCTATTATGAACAACGCTGCTATAAACATTTGTGTGAATACGATAAGTTATTTTCAACTTTGGCATTTTTTTCTTTCATTGTAAGTTCTTTTGTGATTTTTTTTTTTTTTGCTTTAAATATAATCTCGACCAACTTTGCAATTGTTGAACTAAGATCCCTTTTGGTAGCTTTTACAACAAAACTTTCTTTTGGTCATTTATGCTAACAATTACTTTAGTTATTGTGGTCAGCAGTTCTCTTGAATTCCTCCAGAATTTCCAGATCAATGCCACTTTGTCTTGGTATTTAATGATTATGTTGTGTTTGAGTACCAATGCTCATTTTTTCTAAATTGTCTTCTGACCATTTTCTTTCTCATAAGCACATTTGCCAAAGGAAAATGAAAAATCAAAAAAAAAAAAACCTTTAAAAATGTGTAATAGCATTGATTAAAGGCAGAGTGAGGCTAGGGTTCCATTGGGAAGTTTTCAATGGATTTGGTTTAACTATTGCTACATATTGTCCTCATCAATCACTGTTTTGGTTAATTGAGGGTTGCAGAAATGTCTTGGAAGCTGCTTGAGAACCTGTTTACATATTTAATAGCATGGATAATTCATCTACACTGACACAATTTACCCATCATGTTTACAGAGTGAATTTTCACACAGGTGAATTTTTCAGATAACTAAAGCTTACTCAAGTGATTCATAAAATTTCAAGAGTTAACAACAATAAACACTTTTGTATGCATTACATGCATATTAGAAAGGATATTTGAGTGATGAATTTTATCTTTAATTAATTAGTTAGTTATTTCAAGCAAGTATTTACTGAGGACAACGTAGTGCCAGCCACAGGGGTAGACATGGAGACAGCACTGAAGTGGGAAAAGCACAGTCCTCATCCTGTGGCACTTACTGTCTAGGGAGGGAGTGGACAGGTCAGCAGGCAAATAGAACATTGTGTCACAAGTGCCTCCTGTGGCCATAGCCAGGGGCGCTCACTGCAGAGGCACTGGGCCAGATTTGGGGGCTCTGGAAAGGTAACTAAAGAAAAAGACATCCAGTGTGGCTCAGTGGTTGAGTGTCAACATATGAACCAGGAAGTCACAGTTCAATTCCCTGGTAAGGCATAGAGAATTCCCTGCCCGGGTTGTGGGCTGGATCCCAGTGTGGGGCGTGCAGGAGGCAGCCAATCAATGATTCTCTCTCATCATTGATGTTTCTATCTCTCTTTCTCCCCCTCCTTTCCTCTCTCTGTAATCAGTAAAAACGTATTTTTTCTTAAAAAAGACATCTAGGCTTACAGTTAGGGGAGCTAACTGTAGATTTTAACTGGGTGATAGGTTTGACCAAGGGTGGACAGGAATTGTGCCCTGGACAGAAAATGCTAGTATGAAGGTGAGAGAGCAGAGAGGGCTCTTATAGCAATTCTATCCTTCTGTCATTACAATTAGCACTTTTTTGTATTGTTTTTTTGTTTGTATTTTTTGTTTTGTTTTGTTTTGCTATAGCTATTGACTTATCTGTCTCTCCCCTTCCCATAGAATATTCTTATAGGAAATGGAGATTTGTGTGTGTGTGTGTGTGTGTGTGTTCTATATCTCCTACAGATACATAGTAGTGGTTTATTGAGTGAATCAGTGACTCCATCAATGAATTAATAAGCTCTAATGTCCACAGAGCTTTGATGACAAAACCTATTTTTATCTGAACTTCAAAATCATAACTGGTCACTTAGCCAGCAGCAAACTAGACATCTCTTCCTACTTCAAAGTGCTGGCTCCATTCTTAGGCTATGCACTAAGTTCCTGTTTCCTGTTCAGGGACTTTTTCGGCTCTCAGCTCAGAGCAGAGAGGAGATCAAGTCCTGAGTGTACTGAATGGGTAATCAGCTCAGGTTACCAGCCCTATCTCCCTCCTCTAGGTTTCTATGATGAGTCATCAGTCAGAAATTTCCCAGGCTAGAGTGGGACTTCCCCCAGAGCCTTTTATTTACATTTGTGCTTTACATAGTATTTTCAACATTAAAAATAAACATGCAATATATAACAAAAGAGGGGAGCCTCTATCACAGAAGCTTTTCTGGTTACTCTAACCTGCCCCGAAAAATGTCTCTTCTTGCCTTCTATAGTGTATTTTACGCTGTCAGTTTTATTAATCCTTATTTTTATTACTTTATATTTTAAACAATGTAATTATTGTTTAAGTTGTATATGTTGGCTTTTTCTTTTTAAGTAAATTACAAGCTCCTTGAAGATACAAACTACATGTCATGCTACTTGTCCCTTGCCCACCCTATTACCAGCAAGGGGCTATGCAAGCTATGCAAGCGCTAACACTTACTAAGAGTTGAGTAAGTCACTGGATAATGAAGGCTTGTCTGCCCCCATACTGCTGTTCTTTTAGTCATTACCTGTGTAGGCTTTATGCTTCTCTCTTTAGTAGCTCCTATTTTGACTTTTGTAAGTGCCTCTACATTTAGTGGTCTGTCACCTTTTTGTTTCTAATCTGCTGCTTTCTAACTTCTAGAAGAATTGAAGCCTATCACATGAATCAGATCATCAATCTTGTTAAAACATAATACTTTAAAATAGGAATTCCTAAACACATAGGGTCTAGGAGAGGATCTAGGCCAGTGATGGCGAACCTCTGACACGCGAACTCATTTTTTTGGTTGATTTTTCTTTGTTAAATGGCATTTAAATATATAAAATAAATATCAAAAATATAAGTCTTTGTTTTACTATGGTTGCTAATATCAAAAAATTTCTATATGTGACACGGCACCAGAGTTAAGTTAGGGTTTTTCAAAATGCTGACACGCCGAGCTCAAAAGGTTCGCCATCACTGATCTAGGGCATAATCCTTCATCATGACCTTGTGATGACTGCCCATAACTCTTTCAAGTTTGAGAATCCATTCTGGATGGTTTAAGTCACCAAATTATGACTGTCATATAAATAGGATATTACTAAAATTTGATAGTAGTTATATTTAAATATTTCATCTCAAAATAATGATGGGAATATATTTTTAAATTTAATAGCAAAGAGCGAACAAGAGACTTTCTTTTCTTTTCTTTTCTTTTTTAATCCTCACCAGAGGATATTTTTCCATTGTTTTTTCGAGAGAGTGGAAGAGAGAGGGAAAGACAGAGAGAAATACCGATGTGAGAGGAACACATCGATTGGTTGCCTCCTGCACGAGCCCTGACCAGGGCCCAGACCTGGGAGGAGCCTGCAACCACGGTACCTGCCCTTGACTGCAATTGAACCCGGGACCCTTCCACTGAGCCAAACCAGCGAGGGCAGCGGGCTTTCTTTATTCTTTCAAGTTGAGCCTCATGGAATGTTTGAATCTTGATTGGAGCATTAATGCTTCATTGTTGCAGGTTCAGAAGCTCAGTTTCATGAGTTCAGCCCTGGTCAACAAAGTCTTGTAAGATTTAGTCACATAAGTCAAGTATATGAGAATGCTATTTGTTAATTTATAGAACTAAAGATATACTTGCCAAAGTGAACCAGAATACTCCTGTCAGGCAATTAGGTTATCTCTTCCAGGAAGAAAGTTCACTTAATTAGGGTCAAGAGAGAACTAAGGTAGATAAATTATTTTATTTAATTATTATTTCAATAATTCTTTATTGTTGAAAATATTACATATGTCTTCTTTTTTCCTCCCATTGACCCCCTTCAGACTGCCCGCGCCCTCCCACCCCAAAACCCCACCACCCCATTGTCTGTGTCCATGGGCCATACATGTATGCATACAAGGTTCATAGTTGATTACCTCCCACCCATGGGTTAATCTTCAACCCTCCCCCAAGATTCTGCACTCTTTCATACTTTGAGTCTCTGGATCCACTCTGTCCATACGTTTATTTTGTTACTTAGATTCCATATATGAGTAAAATCATGTGATACTTGTTTTTCTCTGACTGACTTATTTCACTTAGCATGATATTCTCTAGGGCCCTCCATGCTGTCTCAAAGGGTAAGAGATTCTTTTTTTTTTTTTTTTTTTTACTGCTGCATAGTATTCCGTGATATAAATATACCACTGCTTTTTTATCTACTCATCTACTGATGGGCACTTGGACTGTTTCCAGATCTTAACTATTATAAATTGTGCTGCTGTGAACATAAGTGTGCATATATTCTTTCTGATTGGTATTTTGGGTTTCTTAGGATATATTCCTAGAAGTGGAATCACTGGGTCAGGTGGCAGTTGCATATTTAATTTTTTGAGGAAACTCCATACTGTTCTCCACAGTGGCTGCACCAGTCTGCATTCCCACCAACAGTGCACTAGGGCCCCCTTTTCTCCACATCCTCACCAGCACTTGTCATTTGTTGATTTGTTGATGGTAGCCATTCTGAGAAGTGTGAGATGGTATCTCTTTGTCGTTTTGATTTGCATCTCTCGGATGATTAGTGACTTTGAGCATTTTTTCATGTCTCTTGGCCATCTGTATGTCCTCCTTGGAGAAGTGTTGATAAATTATTTGAGAGATTTCAAGTTGTGATAGTCTTACATGTTGCATTAAACAGAGGAGTCTAATTATGGCATTTAAAGGCTATTAGTAGTGACTCTGCAATAAAAATTTCTTATTCATGCAATAGTCCAATGGAGGTGTTCTTGACCTGCCATCTCTCCTAGGTGGCTCTCCCCCAAATAATGACTTAGAAATTGTTTTCTTTCTTCTTATGGCTCCACTGCTCTCTCCCACTCCTCACCCCCCATCTTGGACTTACCTGCTGAATCTTTTGCATTTGGCCAGATGACAGAGCAAGATAATGGGGGGACCTGGTCTAAGAGAGCATTTATTACTTTTGCCCACATTTATGCCAGTTTTCAATCATATATTGCCACCTAGCTGCAAAGGAGGCTAATAAATATTGTGTAGCTGTGTACCCAGAAGGAAAAGGGAACAGTGTGCTAGGTAACTAACAGGTCTTTGCCACATACTGTTCTCTATAGGAACAGCTATGTCAAAAGACTTGGAACATATATACCAGCTCACTTGGGCACCTGCTTCCCTGGGCTGACTGGAGACACATTGACAGATCTTCACAATCTAACTCTTCTTTGCAATTATGTCTTCTTCCTCATCAAAACCACTGCCAGTGATAATCCTTTATCATCCTAGTCAGGTTGCATTTTTCCAGATTCCTGTTTATTATATAATACATATTAATACTACACCTTTCTTTTCTGGGACATTCTCTAGGCCATGTGCTGAAATTCGGAAGGGACAGAATCAACACTTTCTCGAATAAGTAACTTGTTAAAAACTTTACCGCAAAGGGATAAGTAATCCATTTTACAATGTTTCATGTTAGTCTTAGTTCCAGAGATTGAAATTTTCTTCTTGACCCCAAATCCTGATAGTGCATTGTACTCAAACTTTTTAGCTTTCTAGTACAATTTGTATGTCATTAGTCAAAAGCACTACCCTTGTATCTTTCAGCTTTTTTACTATTAAGTGATACACAAAATTTAATAAGATATACTTTCATTTTACACTAAAAAATAATTCACATAAGTATTGTAACACACCATTTTTATCACACACAAAAAAGTGTTTCTTTTTCTGCGATCTTAGGTTATTACAAGCTGTCTAGTTGTCTAAAGTTTATTATAATATTCATATAAAATAGTACATGAAAAAAAATTTATGTGTGCCCTGTTATTGAAATCTATTTGGATTGAAATTAAATAACCTCTGCATGAAATTTTGTAAAGATAATTATTCATCTTCTACTAGTATACCATCTAGAAAAATAATAGAAGAAAAGAATAACAAATTTATAGAAAGAACACGTACCTAGAAATAATTCATTCAACACTTTTGTGCATAAAATTAGCAAGGAACAAAACAAAGTAATTCATAACCCGAGGGATAGAGTATGTGATCATTAAATTTACATTTTCATGTATATAAAACAATTACATTACAGGTGTTCACAATATCATTTCGTTTTTTTTTTGTTTTTTTTAAATATACTTTATTGATTTTTTACAGAGAGGAAGGGAGAGAGATAGAGAGTTAGAAATATCGATAAGAGAGAAACATCGATCAGCTGCCTCCTGCACATCTCCTACTGGGGATGTGCCCGCAACCCAGGTACATGCCCTTGGCCGGAATCGAACCTGGGACCTTTCAGCCCGCAGGCCGACGCTCTATCCACTGAGCCAAACTGGTTTTGGCCACAATATCATTTCAAATGAAAAAGATTGCTAGTCATAAAAACAGTAAGGTTCTATTATGATGTGTATTGTGTGTTTGTATGTGCATGTGTCTGAAAGATGCACACACACACACAAGATAAAAACATAATGTAACATATATGTCATCTGGAATAAGGATCAGTATTTTACTTCTAATTATTCATTATGTCACTAAACAACCCAACAGCATTTTGCTGTTGACAACTTCTGCAAGAAGCATGAACTACTTGCTTCTTGCAGAAGTCTCTAACTACTAATTTCTTGGATCTCAGCTTCCTCATCTATAAAGCGAGAAAAATCACAGTAACTTTAGACAGGCTTCACTAGGTGTATGTAAAGCACACTAAAATACTGCAGCATTTAGTTGGATTGCCAGGAACTTCTCAATGTTATTTATATTTGCTTTGCTATTTATATAACCGGAGGCATATCCCCTTTCATAATAATGGGAGAGCTACCATCTGTTGGACATATATCTGTATGGCCAACACTTTACTATGTTATCTTATTTAATCTTCACAACAGCCTTGTGAGGGAATTTTATCCCTGTTTCCCTCGTGGTGAACTGGGACACAGAGAGGTCAAGTGATTTGGCCAAGATCAAACAGCTAGTAAGTCACAGAGTAAGGACTTTATCCTTGATCTGTCAGACTCGTTAAGCCCATGCTCTTTCTCCTGCAACACATGGCTCTGTGCTTAGCAAGAGGCTCTCCTCCTGATACAAACATTCAAAGGGTGCAGTTGCCAAAAGATTAACTTCCTTTTAACAACTTGTCCATGGGAGAATGACAAAGTAAGACAAATACTACAAGAGTGAGGTAAAAGTTTATAATTTGTCAAGCGCCTACTCTGAAAGGTCCTAAAGAAACGTATTGTCTTGTTGAAGAGGGTACAAATATATATTATGAAAAACTAAGGAGTCCTGGATATCTTCCAGACCTTGCAAACAAAAGTTATCTTTCCTCCCAAACTGATTCCTTTCCCACTATTCTCTAACGGTGACATCATTATGCATCCAATCACACAAGCCGTGTTCCCCTCCGCTAACTATCCACATCAAGTCACAAGAAGAGTTGTGTTGACTTTACCTGTGGTATGTTTCTTGAATATGTCATCTTTTTGTATTTCATCATCTCCACCTTAGTGTAAGCCTTCATTCTCTCTTGCCCTAGATCATTACAGTGGACTCTTGAGTCTCCTTCCAAGTTGTATGTCATGCCACTATCGAAATTATCTCTCTAGATAACAGACTTAAGCATGATGTTTCCCTGCTAAAAAAATCTTTACCATCTCACCATTCTCAGCCTATAGATCCTTTAACACGGCTTCACACAGAAGCCCCAGCGCTATTCCCAGCCTCATCTCCTATTTTCCAGTCCTACACCCTACAGTCACTACATCAAACTATGCGCAGTTCCTCAAACATACTAAGTGTTCTCACACCCTTATTTAGATTGTACACTGTCCATGCAAATATATATATAGTATAGTAGGGCCTCACAAATCTGGTCATGTCAGGGCATAACTGTTATTTTAAGAGTATATTTAAAACATAAGTCTCTATTCATTCAATGTTGAGCTTCTAACATCTATTTACTAGAGCCTTATGTACATAGTGGATGCTACTTTAGAAAGTTAATTCAGAAAATCCATTGATGAAAAGGCATTTATGTAACCAGTTGGAATAAGGAAGTAGAAGACTTTACAAAGATAAATGAAATTGGAAGAGCAAGTATGAAATCAAGAATGTCATGTTTGGATTTCAGTTCTATCGTAAGCCTTCTTGACATTTTAAAGGAGTTACTGATTCTCAAATCATTATTCTGCTTAGCAATAGCCATTTCCATCCATTTGAACATTGATTTTTAACAAACAAAATATTATTTTAAATGTTTACATTTTTGTTCCCTCCCCAGGTGTTCTAGTGAATATTCTTTTTAAAAAATATATATTTCTTTATTGATTTCAGAGAGGAAGGAAGACGGAGAGAGAGAGAGAAACATCAATGATGAGAGAATCATTGATTGGCTGCCTCTGCACGCCTCCTACTAGGGATTGAGCCCACAACCCAGGCATGTGCCCTTGACCAGAATTGAACCTGGGACCCTTGAGTCTGCAGGCTGACGCTCTATCCACTGAGCCAAACTGGCTAGGGCTAGTGAATATTCTTTGTGTAATTACTTAATCCATTATGACTTATTTGTTTATTGACATTTTCTCTTATTGAAGGATTTATAAGCACAAAATTATTTGGCAAACATCTGCCAGTAAAAAGTATAAGCCCACAAATTACAGGACACTTATTTACATTCCTCTTTTTTTCCAGCTTACACACTACAGTGACACTTTAAAGTTGGGCAACTAAATTAGAATTAGGCTTTAGATCCAATTCAAACTCAACTTTTTGAGCTCATATTTCTGTTCTCTTTACCCTCTGGGTTTAATTTCTCTGTGTTTACATTATATGCAAATGTGTTTATCATTACTATTTACTTACTACCACAGGAATCAGTTTGAAGCCGCCTAATTCTGGTGAAAATGGTTTTCTCAAAATAAACCCAGATCATATTGGGTTTTATCGTGTAAATTATGAAGTATCAACTTGGGACCTGATCATTACCAGTCTTTCCTCCAACCACACGGTAAGAAAGCAATGACTGGGACTTGTTTTACTTTTGTTCTAAGAAGAGCATCCTTAACACGTTGCTTTAAGAATCACATTTCTTACCTCTTTTTCTCCCTCTTCCCAGGGCTTTTCTTCTGCTGACCGTGCAAGTTTTATTGATGATGCTTTTGCCTTGGCAAGGTGGGTTTTGGAATGAGGTAGATCATTTAAAATACCGTGGATTTTGTCACAAAATTATATATATATATATATATATATATATATATATATATATATATATATATATCCTTCTGCATGCCCCACAATGGGGATTGAGCCCACAACCCAGGCATGTGCTCTGACCAGGAATTGAACCATGTCCTCCAGGTTCATATGTCAATGCTCCATCACTGAGCCACGCCGGCTGTCACAAATTTTTTTAACGAGTTACAACAGAATTTAAGAATGAATGTTAGTTTAAAATATCCAAAGCCACTATTTATAACATTATTGTTTTCTTTAACGTGTTTGTGTGTGTGTGTATGTGTGTGAAGTTCATATGATCCTCATAGCCAAAATACTGATATTAACCCTTAATACTAATGATGACTGTAGCAATAAAAATTTTACAATGGGCTTTGGCTCATTTATGCTGTTGACTTTGAGCAGGGCTTGTCTATATCAAATCTTGAGCTAATTATGAGTGAAATTTTCAAATGCTTAAAGGTACACCTTCATAATTTAATTTAGTAAAAAGGCAAACAATGTGTTTCATAAATTCATTTCTGTGAACTGAAGCCCAAGGTAAAAGTTTTATTGCTACAGTCATCAAATCTTGTTCAAGTCATTGGGACAAGAAGAATGAGGCACTGTCCTCTTGGACTGATCAGAAATAAGACACCATTAGAAATTTTGACTTTTTTTTTCATGGCCTGAAGGTAATCTACATTTAAAAAATAATTAACACAGATTGGGAGAATGGAGGAGTAACCATAGTAACTCTGAGGGTTTTTTTTTTTTTTTTTCAGGTAGCCTAGCTCCATTAATTCAACAGGTATTTGTTGGAATTTGTGACACTGGTAGGAACCAGGGACACAGCTAACTTGTTCTGCTGGCTATGTAGTGGCTTCATGCTAGATACGAGCAATGTAGCAAGAAGGAGATGCTACTTTCTCAGGAAGCCTCCAGTGGCCCTTTGGGTTGGGTATTTTCCCACAACATGTATTGCCATTGCTTAGTAACTGTCCATCTCACTCACCAAACTGTAACTATCGTGAGAGTAAGCACCCAGATTATGGTCCTCTTTATTTTATCCCCAGCTCCTGACTGTGACACACCATAGTGAATGTTCATTAAATAGGAGCTGACTACATGGCTGGGAGGATAGCATAATAACACTAAAGGCATAGGAGAGTATGCCTCCAGACTTTCTCGGTAGACTACTGGAAATCAGAAAATGTTCTTAACATCTTTACTTTTAGGATTTTTTAAATTGTTGGCACTATTATAGATGTCCTTATTTCCATCTCCCCTTTGCCTGCCTTCACCAGCCCCTGTCCCCACTTCTTTCTAGCCATCACCACATTGTTGCCTGTGTCTATGGGTTACATATAGATGTTCTTTGGCTAATCCCTTCACCTTCTTTCTCCCAGTTCTCTCCCCACTTCCCTCTGACAGCTGTCAGTCTGTTCCACGTGCCCATGCCTCCATTTCTATTTTGCTCATCAGTTTATTTTGTTCATTAGGTTCCACATATAAGTGAGATCATGTGGTATTTGCCTTTCTCTGATGGGCTTATTTCACGTAGCATAATAATCTCCAAGTCCATCCATGCTGTCTCAAAGGGATCATTCTTTTTTATAGCTGCATAGTATTCCATTGTGTAAATGTACCAGCTTTTTAAAAAAATATATTTTATTGATTTTTACAGAGAGGAAGGGGGAGGGATAGAGAGTTAGAAACATTGTTGAGAGAGAACCATCAATCAGCTGCCTCTTGCACGCCCCCTACTGGGGATGTGCCGGAAACCAAGGTACATGCCCTTGACTGGAATTGAACCTGGGATCCTTCAGTCCACAGGCCGACACTCTATCCACTGAGCCAAACCAGTTAAGGCATGTACCACAGCTTTTTATCCACCCATCTACTGATGGGCCATTGGCTATTGTAAATAATGCTGCTATAAACATAGGGGTGCATATATTCTTTTGAATTGCTGGTTTGGGATTCTTAGGACATAGTCCCAGAAGTGGAATCTCTGGGTCAAAAGGCATTTCCATTTTTTATTTTTTGAAGGAACTCTTACTGTTTTCCACAGTGGCTATACCAGTCTGCATTCCCATCAACAGTGCAATGAGCATTCTCTTTCTCCACGTCCTCAGCAGCACTTGTTTGTTGATTTATTGATGGTAGCCATTACCGCAGGTGCGAAGTGATATCTCATTGTAGTTTTAATTTACATCTCTCTGATGATTAGTGACATTTTCATATGTCTATTAGCCACCTGTATGTCCTCTTTATTGACATTTTTAAGGAGGTACATTATAGGGTTAAACAGGTTCCCGAGCCAGATTAAAATCCTGCTTCTGTATAACCTTGAGTAAGTGTCTTAACCTCTCTCTGGCTCAATTTCCTTATTACCAAAATGAAGATGACTTTACAAGACTCTTGAGGAATAAATGAGGTAATGCACATAAAGCAATGAAAGCATTGCAGGCCTTTAAGGCCTGTGAGAGTGCTCAATACATTGTAGAAATACATCCACCATTGATCAGTAGCAACAAAGAAGCATTTATGTAGAAAAGCTCTTCTGAATTTGTAATGTAGATTCCCATTGTAGGTAATAGACATTATAATCCCCTGTAGTGAATCTCCAAGTTTAATCTCCTGGACATATAACAAATTAATTACAGTCATTGACCCTTATTCGAGATGAGATTTTGCTTTTCACAGTTTCAGTTACTTGTGATTTACCGGAGTCTGACCCATAACTCTTATTACAGTATATTGTTATAATTGTTCTATTTTATTAGTAGTTGTTGTTAATCTCTGACTGTGCCTAATTTATAAATTAAACTTTTCACAGGCATGTACATATAGGAAAATATACATACACACATATAGAATATACTAGAGGCCCGGTGCACAAAAATTTGTGCACTCGGGGGGGAAGAGGGGGTCCCTCAGCCCGGCCTGTGCCCTCTCGCAGTCTGGGACCCCTCGGGAGATAATGACCTGCTGGCTTAGGCCTGCTCCTGAGTGGCAGAGGGCAAGCCCAATCCCTAGGTGCAGCCCCTGGTCGGGCTCAGAGCAGGGCTGATTGGGGAGTTGGGGCGCCGCCCCCCGTCATGCACAGAGCAGGGCGGATTGGGAGGTTGCGATGCCACCCTCAGTCACGCTCAGGGTAGGGCTGATTGGGGGGTTGGGGCACCGCCCCCTGTCACACTCAAGGCAAGTTCAATGGGGAGGTTGCGGCGCCACCCCCTGTGATGCACAGAGCAGGGCCAATCAGGGGGTTGGGGCGCTGCCCCCTGTCACTCACAGAGCAGGGCCCATCAGGGGGTTGGGGCACTGCCCCCTGTCACTCACAGAGCAGGACCAATCAGGGGGTTGGGCACTGCCCCCCCCCCCCCCATCACGCACAGAGCAGGGCCCATCAGGGGGTTGGGGAGCTCCCCCCTGTCACGCACAGAGTAGGGCCGATAGGGGAGTTAGGGCACCGCCCCCTGTCACCCACAGAGCAGGGCCAATCAGGGGGTTGGGGCGCCCCCACTGTCACACTCAGGGCAGGGCCGATGGGGAGGTTATGGCTCTACCCCGTCACACACAGAGCAGGGCCCGTGGGGGGGGGGGGGGAGTTGGGGCACCACCCCCTGTCACACACAGAGCAGGGCCGATCAGGGGGTTGGGACGCCACACCCTGTCACACACAGAGCCGCAGGGCGATCAGGGGGTTTGGGCGCTGCCCCCTGTCACTCTGATCTGGTGCCAGACCTCTCGGCTCCGCTGATCCCGGTGCTGGGAGGCATATTACCCTTTTACTATATAGGATAGAGGCCTGGGGGCCGGCTGGTTTGCCCTGAAGGGTGTCCTGGATCAGGGTGGGGGTCCCCACTGGGGTGCCTGGCCAGCCTGGGTGAGGGGATGATGGCTGTTTGCAGCTGGTCACACACCCTTCAGGGTGGGGGTCCCCACTGGGGTGCCTGGCCAGTCTGGGTGAGGGGCTGAGGGCTGCTTTCAGGCTAGGGGTTTTGACTGAAGCTCCCAACCACTCCTTTTTTTCTTTTTTTTTTTTTCTTCTGGGCCAGCTTTAGCTCTGGCTCTAGCTCTGAGGCTTCCGCTGCTGGTTTGTTTGCTGTTCTATAATCGAAACAATGTATAACTTCAGCTCTGAGATCCCAGCCGGCTATATTTGTTAGAATGTTTCAAACTGCCAGCTCAGAGTCCGGCAAGTCAGGCGGGGAACGTTGGAGTCTGCAGTCACTGGAGCAAGCAAACCTCACGTTCGCTTCCAGCTGCCTGGCTGCCGGCCGCCATCTTGGCTGACAGTTAATTTGCATAAGGATACGCTGATAGCCAATCGGAAGGGTAGCGGTCGTACGCCAATTACCATTTTTCTCTTTTATTAGTGTAGATTCTCTATGGAAAAGGAGGGACTATATTGCATATCCATTATATTACAGTTTGTCAGTCACTCATTTAATAAGTATTTATTGAGCACCTACTCTGTACCAGGCACTGAGCAGACCTGGGAAACTAAGTGATGAAAGAAGATCAATATTTTAAAACATAATAGAACCGCTTAGAATTTTTTTTTCAGAAAAACTCTCCTGTGAATACAAAATGATCGTTTCCAAAGCTTAGCATCTTTGCTGTTAAAAAGTACACAGAGATTGTAATATCTTTATAGCTTAATTCCCATCACAACACAACACACAGTTCGTTGTGCTTTAAGGAGCGAAAGCCTCTTGAGCAGTTCTCTCAACCGTGTGTTAAGCCGGTAACTCGCACAAGTGAGAGACTTTCTCACATTTGCTCAGCTCCTTGGCCATGCCCCGTAACATTTTGAAGAGCTTCAGAAAGAAAGAAAGTGAAACACACTTGAAAAACAAAAAATATCAAGAATCACACAATAACCAGTCCAGGAAACACCTGAGTTATGACCTTAGCTATTGAGCTATTGTCCAATTTCCTTCTGCAAAACAGGACTCAGGGAGGGACAGACTGCATCAGCTTTATTAGAGATGGGTCCAGACCAGTCTGAAATGTTAGGCAGTAAAGAAAAGGAGAAATGTGTAGTTAGACAGGTAAGTGCCTATGGTGGGACTAGACTTTATGCAGATCTTCTCAGGTGTTTAGAAAGAAATGTAACTCATGTTTCATGAGCAGGACTGAAAGGGTGCATCTAAAAATACATGTATTCTTGATTCCCCTGTCCCCAGATTTGAGAAGCTAGTATTCTTACTGCCCTAGATGGAATATCTAGCTGGACACATTAGTTAAGATAGGGAGTAAAAATTCATCCAGTCACTTTGACTCTCCCAAACAGTCTCAGTTCATCAAATGCCTAGCCCAATGAAACCATGAACATTTTCAAAGTCATTTAAAGTTATCTCCAGCCCCCCAGGAACAACATGCTTGATTTCCTCTCCATTTTCCTGTGTGAAGTTTCTGCTTCTCATTATGCTGCCTCTGGTTCCTCCAGCGTTGAGGCAGTGAGAGCAGGTAAAGGGAGGAACACTCCCAACATGCAGTTTGCTTTTGCTCCTCTAGACCTTGTGACATTTAACATGGACTCTCCTCCTTCTGTGCTCACACCATTCCATGGTCAAGGGTGTTTCTCCCGCAGTTACCTTGAGGGGCAGGTGAACACCACTGACCCACTCTGGTCCATAGCGAGTATTCATCCATCCTGTGCCCCGACAAAGTCTGAAAGGACAGGCCACCCAGGCAGTCCCATCTCTTCACTCTGAGATCAGAGCACTAGCCAGACACGGCCTCTCGTCCTATAGATTTCTCGGGGTGTAAGACACCAGACCACTATGCCTCCAAGTTCTAGGATACACCTGTAAAATTATTCAAGTGTTCCCATGAAAGGCCCCATTCCCTAGGCTTGATATGAAGGGACAACCTCATAGTACACTGACAGCACTCCCAAAAGCCCTCTTCTACAAGGTCACTCTCTCCCCCTTAGCCACTCCAACCTCTTCATTAGGATGGTGGTGTGTTATTAGCAAAAGGGTCACAAAACCTGTTCCCCTGACCATGTCAGCTCCAGTTTGGTGGACCTGCATCTTACTTTGGAGAATAGGCCAAAGGGCCTAGTTTGGGGGCCTTGCCAAAACTGAGACAGAAAAAAATCCTTTGTTGTACAGCTGTTGCAGTAGGTTTTATCCTTTTCAATAGCTTATGTTGTGCTCTGGAGCCCACTGTGTGCTAAAGCCAGGGGATGGGTCAAGATTAACATAAAGGAAAGCACAAGGCTGGCTAACAAACCCAGGAGTGGGAGCAGGAGTTTCTGGGTGAGGAAAGAGTGGCACAGAGGACAGCTTCACAGACCACCTAAGCCACTGACGAGACAGAATTCCAGCCAGGTTTTAAGGACCAGTGGTTCCAATGATATGCAAGGTGACGACCAGGTTAGCAAGTAAAGGCCTCCAGGTGAACATCAACCATGTCACGATGATCAGCTTTGCCATTTTATTTTATTTATTTATTTTTAAATATATTTTTATTGATTTCAGAGAGGAAGGGAGAGAGATAGAAACATCGATGAGATAGAAACAGCAATCCGCTGCCTCCTGCATGCTCCCTACTGAGGTTTGAGCCTGAAACCTGGGCATGTGCCCTGACTGGGAATCAAAGCATAACCTCCTGGTTCATGTGCTGATGCTCAATCACCGTGCCACACTGGCCAAGCAGCCTTTTTTATTTTTTAAAGAAAAGGGTAGTAGGAAAATGAGGAGAGATAAAATGGGGTCTTGTTAATAGCAAAGAGACTGTTTTAAGCCAGAAATCTGAATTTAATTGGCAACTTAATGTCAAAAGACCAGATACACCTGTGGACTGAAGGGTCCCAGGTTCGATTCTGGTCAAGGGTACATGCCTAGGTTGCGGGCGTGGACCCCAGTGGGGGGCGTGCAGGAGGCAGCCGATCGATGGTTCCCTCTCATCATTGATGTTTCTATCTCTCTCTTCCTCTCCCTTCCTCTCTGAAATCAATAAAAATATATTATATATATAAAAAAAGAGAGACCAGATACATGGGAACTTTCCAAAACTCTCCACACCACCTGAAGGCTCATGAATGTGGGTCAGTTCCATCCACTGAGGCACCTCTCTCAATTGTTCTACTGCCCCAGTCAAGAGCCATGTTTACCAAGACACCATGCTAAACCTGGGCTTCTCTGAGTTGGGGACTGTGTAGTCTTTTCAAGTCACACCCAGGGAAGCAGAAACAAACAAACCTTTGATATAAGATTCCTCAAACTTCCTCCATGCCTCAGCCGGAGATAGGAGGACCTCTTAGTCCTCTTCTTCTCCATTGAGTCCGGTGGGAGCTTTCTTTAAGTTACAGCCTCCATCTTCTCTACACTCTGAATTATAGGAAAATTCTGATTTGAGTCCTTCAGGCTGGGTTCTCACTCTGTAAATGGAAGATTCTAGAACAAAGAAAATTCTCAAGTCTGGCTTTCAGAACTGCTATTTGCTATGGATTTAAAAAGAAATGGAACTTGAGACTCAAAGTTGAGTAAGAATGCTGTCTTAGGTGGAATTCCCTAAGTGCAGAGTCTGAAATGAGGGTTCTTTACCTGTGGTTATTGAAGAGTGCTGGCTTGAGGTAGAGAATGCAAGAAACATGATGGGGAAGGAGGAAAAGCTGAGCAAAGATATGGTCTCATTTGGAATCTAGCTTTGCCAGATTCTACTAGGAAGCTTTGAGTTGTACCACAGAGTGGGACCAACTAGAGAGATGCAGGCTGGCTAGTGGCATTCCTGAATCAGATGATTGATTTATGGTCAGGAGTGAGGGTTGCATAACCTCTTAGAAGCAAGATAGATGTATTTGGCCAAGGGCTATTGCCTGAAGAAGGTGGTAGCTGTGAGCTAACACAACATTGTAAGGCGATCTGGGTAGGGCACTATAGATTTCTTTGTTGTAAAAAAAAACAGTTCTTCACATGTAATCCTAGCAATATCAGCATTGCCTGGCAACTTGTGAGCAATGCAAATACTTAGGCACTATTCAAGACCCACTAAATCAGAAATTCTGGGAATGGGGCCCGAGAGTGTGTGACTTAACCAACTTTCCAATGTTGCTGATATATGTTCAAATTTGAGAATCATGGTTCTAAATGGTATTGCTTTTCCTCTGACATATCAAATACTACTGATTCCATGCATAAGAGTTGCAGAGTACATTATTTTAATTCTCAAAATATTATCATCTATAATATCAAGCATCAAAAATTCACTCCCAGTCCAGTGTTCTGACTTTATGACTTAGACTTAAAGAAAATGAGTGATATCAAAGTGGAACTATTGCAAAGCTATCAAGTGTGCTGGAAAAATAAGATGCTAAGACAAGATATTGATTTTTTAACATTTGCATACATAATACTTAGGACCTCTAATCTGTGAATCATTAGATTCCCTCCTTCCATTTATGGTATCCAATTACCCAATTCTTCTGGTCCTTGTAACCAAGACCCTTCTAATCTTTTCACCTGCCAGAAATGTGCAGCCCACTTGATTTCTGACCAAGTTATCTGCCATTCTTCCTAAAATTTCATTAACCTCTTTGCTAATTTGATCCTTAGAGCAACAACTATTCTTCGAAAGTATCCTAAGAAAACACTGATGAGATGTGATTGTTGCTCTATCCTCAAAGAAAATAGAAAATCATTAAAATTAGAAAATTATCAAGTTTCACATGTTAGCACAACTTCTATATTTTTTACTTAATAAACATTCTCAATAAAACACTCCATTTCTCAATATTATTTATTCTTTTATTAAGGGAGGCGGAATGATCCAAAATATAACCCCTTCTAAATCAAATCAGGAAATGAGAAATCAGCTTTCTGAACTGAAAAGAAAACTCTGTATCATATCTCATTAGTAAAAATCATATGATGCTAAAGATTTTAACACTTATCTGTCCAATGCTAGTTCATCCTCTAATCAAGCTCTTAGGAAGAAGTCATGACATAATTACATTATTCTTTATTCACAAAATGACCTCAAACATAATAACACTCAGTGCATCAATATTACTAATTCAATAATTTAAAATATATTTTTTAATTTAAACTTTCAAAATGTAATGTGGAAAAACAAGATTCCCATAAATTTAGGCTAGAAATTGAAGCATGACAGTTTTCTAAGAATATGATTTTAAAAGGTTCTAGAATCTCTTTTAAGGAGGAAGATATTGGATTCTTTAAACTTTGAAATGTCAGAAGTAACTTCAAATTTCCTGGAGGAACAAAATCCACTTTTTATTTAGCCTTATTATTGGTAAATATATAAAAAAGGAGATGTCTTATGGGAAGTATAAATGTACTTGAAATGTTTTACGCATTCATGATTTGTGAGTACTGTTATTCAGGTTTCCTCTTCATTTTAAATTCAAATCATTTCAATAAGATACATTTATAATGGTGTATTTGGCTATTATAATTAGCTTATGAAACTAAAATTTAAAAGTTTTTATTCACCAATATTAACCACATAGCTAAGTGGCTTTTGTTTCATCTGAAATTTTGCCAAAATCCAAATTTTGGATTTTTCAAATGTGTATCTTAATGTTCTGTCTTCCCCTTTACTATTGGACATTTGAAAATATATCACTGTGAGGAAATCTCTTTGATTAGGCTTAAACCATACATGCATTTTATTAATCATGTAATAGAAGGATTCTCATTAACATTGAATTCTATAATCCCCATATTAGTTCTTTGAGTTAAACAGAAACTAATTTATCTTTTTAATTAACTGTTTTGTTTTTCCTTCCTTAGAGCTCAACTTCTAGATTATAAGGTGGCTCTGAACTTGACCAAGTATCTCAAAATGGAAAAGGACTTTTTACCATGGCAGAGAGTTATTTCAGCTGTAACCTATATTATTAGCATGTTTGAAGATGATAAAGACCTATACCCTGTGATTGAGGTGATGTGAATGGCATTTCTTATGAAAGTAAATGTTTAGTCATTAGCAGAATAGGAAAATTTCTGAGGGAAGAAGCTCCTGGGAGACAAGAACATATCTTCCTTTCCAAGTGAAATCAAAGGAAAGTACAATGACTTGACTAGTCAAAGCAAAGAGATGCTATTTATTTTTTCAGCTTGAAATGTATCAATATTTCTGGTTCAATATACCCCTTAAGTGTATATTTTAGTGTTATAAGGAATCCAATAATTAATACTTCATTTAAAATAGGCAACATTTTAAACCATAGACACTAACTAGATCCTATTTTTACTGTATTCATCTAGGTCAAAATGAATTCATTCTTCCCAAAATATAGCATTACTAGAGGTCCAGTGCACAAATTCATGCACAGGCGGGCCTGCTCCAATCAGGCCCAATCAGGGCCGGGCCAGCTGGGGAGTGGGGCCACAGGCGATTGGCTGGCAGGCCCTGCCCCTGAATGGGGTGGCAGGGACCGATTGGGAGTCAGCATCCAGGGGAGGGGCCATGGGAGGTTGGCTGGACAGCTCCACCCTTGATTGATGTGGGGGGTGGGGCGATCATGGACAGAGCTGGCTGGGGGGAGAGGCTGCAGTCCAATCAAGGTGGTGGGGGCTGATTGAGGGTGGGACCCACCGTGGGGAGGGGCTGTGGACAGTGGACAAGTGCCCCCATCCTTGAATGGGGCGGGGGGTGGGAGCAGGGGTCAGAAGCCTGGGGGAGGGGCCATGGGTGGTGGGGTCAGGTGGAGGGAGGGGCTGCAGGAGGTTGGCTGGCTGGCCCCACCCCCTATTGGTGTGGGGTGGGGCTGCCAGGGGGAGGGGCCGAGGGAGGTTGGCCTGCTGGCTCCACCCCCCCATTGGGCCGATTTGCTGGCCACAGGGGGCATCAGAGCAACCAGTTGTTCAGGTTGTTATGGCGTTCCAGTCACTGGCTTTTTATATATATAGATATTTCTGCTGTTATTTCCACATTGAGATTTTATTATGAGATAGTCATTACAAATACTTTGCTTTGTAATTTCTGTAGCACTTTAGCAAGACACTTGTAATTTTAAACAAATTCTGGATTCGAATCTCTGGCTCTTCCACTTAGTAAATGAAAGAACTTGGACAAATGATTTATATTTGTGAGTCTTAATTTCCTTTGTACAATAAGAATCTTAGCACTTGGCTGCCTATGGTAAAGGGATAAAGATTGTGTAATATAAATTTCCTTTGTAAATCCAAAGGCAATGTACAAATATTGGAATAATATTATTATTTCATCAGTACTTGAGCAAGTATGTCAAGTGTTATTCTATTTCACAAGAAGTGGAAGCTAAGAGATGCTAACCCAAAGTTGGATAAAACACAAGAGAATGTTCAGGATGTTCTTACCTTGAAGCAATATTGCAATGTGATAAAGAACTGAATGCATCCCTTCCTAATGACAGGCCCAAAGTTCTCTGAACTAGTAGGAAAAAAGGTTATAATGGTGGTGGGGGGAGGGTGGCTGTACATTATAATAGTTGAAGGACTGTTGATAAATAATGAATTGTTACTCATGGTATGTGGTGCTTTTATTTCAGGAATACTTCCGAGGTCAGGTGAAGCCGGTTGCAGATGCTCTGACATGGGATGACACTGGAGACCACCTCACAAAGTTATTTCTTTTACATTTTTTAAACTAATATCCATTCAATATCTGTTTGCGTGTTTTAAAATGTGTTGAAAAGTACTCAAGGCCCAACTTTGTGTGTCTTTGTTTTCTAAGGTTACTCCGTGCCTCCGTCTTAGGGCTCGCATGCAAGGTAGGAGACCAAGAAGCCTTGGGCAACGCTTCCCAGTTATTTCAGCAGTGGCTCACTGGGACTGTGAGGTGACTATTCGCCGTGTGTTCATTTCCAAAAGATTTTAAACTGCAAAACGAAAACTGGGAATCTCTGAAACACTGTTTATTCTTCTAGGATTCCTGTAAATCTCAGGCTTCTGGTATATCGTTATGGGATGCAGAACTCTGGCAATGAGGCTTCATGGAACTACACTCTTGATCAATATCAAAAAACTCCATTAGCTCAAGAAAAAGAAAAGCTGCTGTATGCGTTAGCATCTATCAAGAATGTTACTCTTCTGTCAAGGTAAATTAGAACTTTTTTTTTTACTTCTAGGAATTGTATTTTTTGGTTTATGCATCACAGTCTCTTATAGATGCTATTAAAGTATGTTTCCACGTAAATCTATCAACAATTATTTTCCCTGCAAGAAACAAACTATCTATGTAATAGTGGCTTAAGTAGTAAAGAAATGTAATCTCATACGAAAAAGTTCTAGAGGAGAACAATTTTCAGTTTTCATCGAGGACCTAGGTCTTGCCCTTTCTGTTTTGTCATCCTCAACCTGTTGGATGTCTAATGACTTTCAGAGTTCCAAGCATTTTGTCTTCATACATGTGTGTTCAATGGAAGAAGGACAGGAGCAAAAGAGTGTCCCCTGTCTTTTATGTTAAGAGGTCTGTTCTCTCCACTGCCCCTCCTTATCCAGAACTGGGTCATTCCTGATCATTCTGGATCATGCTCTGGGTCTACCACATGATCATTTGTGGACTAGGATGAACTTGAATTCCTTTGACTGATTTGGGTCAATCATGATACTCTGGGGCTGGGGTAGGAATCTAGTTTTTCTACAGTCAACAAACAAGCCCAGAACAAAACCAGTTTCTGTCAGCAGAGGAGGAGTGTCTGCCACAATATGCATACACACAAATAAAGTTATTTACATTTCACTCAAAAGGTATAAAGATTTCTTGAAGCTTTTCTATGAATCTTCTACTCCACACCTGTGCCACAAGTCAGCTGACTTCTGCCTTAATTCATTTTTTTTTTTGCTTAGTTATAGTTTCTCAGTTACTTCATTCATTTAACCAAATATTTTTTAAAAATATACATTTTTTTTATTGATTTCAGAGAGGAAGGGAAAGGGAGAGAGATAGAAACATCAATGATGAGAGAGAATTATTGATAGGCTGCCTCCTGCACACCCACTACTGGGGATCAAGCCTGCAACCTGGGCATGTGCCCTTGACCAGAATAGGACCTGGGACCCTTCAGTCCACAGTCCAACGCTCTATCCACTGAGCCAAACCATCTGGGCCATTTAACCAAATCTTTTGTTGTCCTTTTTATGTATAGGTATATAGAGTGTGAGACTAAAAATGAATAAGATATCTACCCTTGAGAAACATACAGGTTCATGGGAGAGGCAGAATATAAATGATAAATTACCATGCAATTACTAATTTGTAAGAACTACCAGAAACGGTTTTTACCTGGCAGGACCAACAATACACCTTCAACAATACACTGTCTTAAAGCAGTCAATTCTCCTGCTCACTGCTCTAAGATAGTCCACCAAGAACTTGATCATCTTGACAGTCCACAGAACATCATATTGATCCATTACTTGAATTAGCAAGTACTTAAATGCCTTACTAAGGCTCTTATGAATTAGAGGGCAAAAGATACATTGCACAAACATTCAGGGGCCCCCAATCCAGTGCAGTTTCCGGAAGTTCAGTAGTCTACAGCATCTTGAGATATTCCCTTTAGATACAACCATGACATAAATTTAATACAAATCTATTGGTTTGGTCACTTAATCTATTGATTTGGACTTATTTGCATTATAGTATAATTATAGTAAACCAATCTAACCACATAGGTTATATTAGGAATTTGTTTCGTACAATCTATGAAAGAACAAATAAGGCAACTTGTATCCCACAGAAAATCCTATATGATAAAGAGCTAATATGCTAATTAGACCAAACAGCGGAACGACCTTCCAGACGAAGCCGGGGCTTCGAGGGCCGACCGAGGCAGGTGGGGCTGCGAGGCCCGAGCCCCTTGCATAAATTTCGTGCATCGGGGCTCTAGTTAGAGTATAAATACTTTCATTTAACATATTGGCTTCTTTTTAATACTTCTAAGTGGATAAAGTGCTTCCATTCAATAGGTCCAATTATTATTTTTTATTTTTGTTATTTACTTATTGGGGTGACATTAGTTAATAAAATTATATAGGTTTCAAGTGTACATCATCGGTATATTTCATTATGTGCCCACCACCCAAAGTCAAATCTTCTTTTATCACCATATATTTGGCCCACTTTACCCTTTACAACCCCTCCTCACCCTGTTGGCCCTCTGGTCACCATTATACTGTTGTCTGTGTCTATGAGTTTTTGTTTGATTGTTTGTTCATTTGTTGCTTTCAGTTTTATATCCTACATATAAATGAAATCATATGGTTCTTGACTTTTTCTGTCTCACTTGTTTCACTTAGCATGATATTCTTAAGATTTACCAGGTTGTCACAAATAATTAATAGTTAAAACTATGTTTTTATATTGTTTTTAATACTTTCAAAATAGTTAAAGTTTTAATAATCCTGTAGTTTACATTTCACTAGTCCTCAAAAATCATAGGTTGTTTTTTAAAAACAGTTAAATAGCTCTAACCGGTTTGGCTCAGTGGATAGAGCGTCAGCCTGCGGACTCAAGGGTCCCAGGTTTGATTCCGGTCAAGGGCATGTACCTTGGTTGCAGGCACATCCCCAGTAGGGAGTGTGCAGGAAGCAGCTGATCGATGTTTCTCTCTCATCGATGTTTCTGGCTCTCTATCCCTCTCCCTTCCTCTCTGTAAAAAAATCAATAAAATATATTTAAAAAAAATAAAAATAAATGAAAACAGTTAAATAGAGACAGAGAGGCATTGATTGGACTGTCGGGCCTTGGAAGGAAGGTAGGGGAGGGTGGGGGTAAGGGGGACAGATCAACTAAAAGACTTATATGCAAGCATATAGACCTAACCAATGGACACGGACAACAGGGGGGTGAGGGCATGAGCGGGGGGAGTAGGGGGTAACGTGGGGATAAGGACACATATGTAATATCTTGATCAATAAAAAATATATTAAAAAAATAAAAAGTTAAATATTTTAGAAAATTTTAAATTGTGTTTTCTTGTTTGTCATATTTAATTTTGTTGCTTAGTGCCTCAAGAATTGAATTACAGGAATGAAAGCTATGTTCTATTGGAATTCAGCTAAGGGTGAACATTAAAAGTTCATTTTGAATTTTTGGCTTCTCTTAGGTATTTGGACTTGCTCAAGGACTCAAACCTTATTAAAAGTCAGGATGTGTTTACAGTCATCCGATATATCTCATATAACAGCTATGGGAAGACCATGGCCTGGAACTGGATACAGCTCAACTGGGAATATCTAGTCAACAGGTGGGATGATCAGATAATGTTTTGTGCTCTTTGTTGGATACTATCTACAATTCTTTTTCTCTTTACTCTACTTTCTCTGACATCTGTACAATATCTAAAATGGCATATCACCAGAGGTAATGGATCATGGATTTTTCCCCTTCCAGGGAAGCAATATACTAATTAATTTTTAGCATAATTTCTTTTTGGAAAGTATTGTTTCCACCGGATCTATAGAATTCTAAAATCTGAAGAGATGCCTAAATCACATTATTTTTAGTTTGGTTAAAACAAGTTAATATAATTCTGCCTGTTGTGATAGCACCTAGCATAATGCCAGGCACATATTTAGTTCTCAATGAATATTTAATGAAAACTAAATAAGAATTCCTGGACCTGGGTTCACATCAGAGCCCTATATCTTACTGAACATATATGATGGATAGCTTTTATCTCCCTTGACCAGATAATTAAACTTTAGGTATTTTGAAAAGTTCTTAAGAAGAAACTACTTCCCAGACAATAACAGTTTTAAAATGTAAAATAGCAAATTAACTAAAGAGATGCTTTCTCCAATTTTTTATTTTTTCAGCCCCATACTAAAGAAATATTACTGTTCTTGGCCCTAATCCTCTAAATGTAATGCTTATTTCCATTAAAAAGATATTTCTTTTACAGAGTATAAAATAGAATATAGACTATGTATCCCAAACATTGACCAAAAGCACTTCACTGTCTATAATTCCCACACCAGGAAATAGCCTCTGTTATCCCCTTTTAATCTCATCTGTCTTCCCCTCAGCACTGCCTAATTGACTTCCTTCTCAGAAATATTAACTATGATGATAACTTTTATTTGTATTCTTTTTCCTACCCTACAATTCACCAGAGTGCCATTAGAATGATTCACATTTCTTATTCTTATAAGATCCAGATTAAATCTCTAGCTCTCAACCAAGATAATCTACATTGCTTTTTACCTATTGGTGATAATATTTTGCCTTTTCTATTCTTGCAATGATCAATTGTAATAGTTCGTCCATCTCTATGAAGATCGATTGATTTATGAGCATGCACATATGATGTTTTGTTCATCTGTTTATAATCCTATATAATAAAAGCCTAATATGCTAAGTGTCCAACAGAATGTTCAACAGTTTGACTGGTCGCTATGGTGCGCACTGACCACCAGGGAGCAGACGCTCCGACCGGTAGGTTAGCTTGCTGCTGGGGTCCGGCCGATCGGGACTGAGCGAGATGGGCTGGACATGCCCTGGAGCCCTCCTGCGGTCTCTCCCCAGCCCTGATCATGCACCAGTGGGGTCCCTCGGCCTGGCCTGCACCCTCTTGCAATCCGGGACCCCTCGGGGGATGTCGGAGAGCCGGTATGGGCCCAATCCCCACAGGCCAAGGGACCCCACCAGTGCACCAATCTATGCACCGGGCCTCTAGCTGTTTCAATAAAATACTTGGTTTAGAATTAATAAATCTACCTATTTAGAACATGTTGTTATCTGGGGGTAACATTTCATATTATGAAATATGATACCTTCCATTTTGGAAGGTATATGCCTACTGACAAATACTGTGTATTTTGTTTTAATTGAAAAGACTATAAAACTTTTTTTGATATATGCTGCAAGAAACCTATATAGATAAAGAATAATGCTTACTTTTGAATTATTGTGAAAAGATAAGTAAATTATGCTCATTTTGCAAATTGTTTATTAAGTAGAGTATTTCTCAAGGCCTATTTAAATAGCTCTGTAATTTTTTTCAAATAATGCATTTTTCATTCTTAAAAATTAGTTCATTGTTATTCCTCTTTAAAAATTAAGAAGTAGAAAAAAACAGGTGTTGCCCTAGCCAGTTTGGCTCAGTGGATAAAGCATGGGTCTGCAGACTTAAGGGTCCCGGGTTTCAATTCCTGTCAAGGGCACATGCCTGGGTTGCGGGCTCCATCCCCAGTAGGAGGCGTGCAGGAGGTAGCCAATCAATGATTCTCTCTCATCATTGATGTTTCTGTCTCTCTCTCTCTCTCCCTTTCCCTTCCTCTCTGAAATCAATAAAAATATTAAAAACAAAACACAAATAAAATCAGGTGTTACCTTGCCATAAAAGTCATAAACATCTGGCCTTAAAATAAATTTATTAGACATAATACTGATTTTTTTTTCAAGAAAATTAATTGATAAACAATTTCCAGTGCTAGCTCCAAAGGCTAGCTCACCCAAGGCTTTTAATATTTCCTCATAGTCTAGTGATCTAATTCTCATTGGATATTATTTCAAATTGCCTAATGCATAAAATTATGTAATAACCACATGTTAGACACACACACAATGCCCAATATTAATTATGGTTAGTTTGAATAAATAGAATATTCCTATTAAAATTGGATGTGACAAATTAAATATAAATTAGCCAAGTTTTATCCAACTATTTCTAAACTCTTGAACATTTTCCAGACTTCAAAATGAGTGGATTTACTGCCTCCATTTTATGAACAATTTATTGTCATTCTAAAATAAATAAGCTGGTTTTTTAAATAAAGTTTTTGTCATGTGATTTTTATGACAATTGATGGCCACACCACTAATGTTTTTTCCAGTCTGAGACTTAACCACAAAGTTCCAAAGATTCTTCAGAATTTATTCTTTGCTTTTTTTTATTTCACTAAACTCTTAGATGAAACTGTGAAGTTGGGTAAACCCAATAAATCAGTAGTGTGGTATGAAAAGTATGGTTTTAATTTATGACTATAGCTGAAATATTAAGTCAATGGAATATGACTAAAGCCATTTAAACACTATCTCACAAGCAAAATAATTTAATAAAAGTTTTGTGTGTATCAAAATCATTTATTTTGGGAAACAATAATATTTCGGTTAATATTAAGTCTAAGAAGACTATTTTTTATATAATTATATTTCAGAATATTTATGATATAATTAAATTCTTATTTTAGTTTTAAAAGTAATCAATATAATAAGTATATAACATATTTCTCCTTAAATGCTACACTTTATGTGATATTGGTTTCTTGGAAATGAACATATTTTGTTCTTATACTTCTAATATTTATACAGGTAGTTATAGTTTTTAGTCAATCCATTCATTGTTGGTTCCCAAATACATCCTTTAATTTTTAGCTTCTAAGAACAAAATACAACAAATATTACAGAAATTATGGAAGGTTAATCTGTAGGATATCATGATAGCAACTTTCCTTTCTTAAATTCCCTTATTTATTTATTTATTTATTTATTGTTGGCACTATTATAAATCCCCCCCCCCCCCATTTTCCTCCCCATTATCCACCTCCACCCAGCCCCAGCCTCCCCCTCCCTAGCCTTTACCACACTGTTGTCTGTGTCCATGGGCTATGCTTATATGTTTTTGGCTAATCTCTTCACCCTCTTTCATCCAGTGCCCCCATCTCCCTAAGTCCCTATTTTCTTATTATGAGTATACTAGATGCTCGGTGCACGAATTCCTGCATGGGTGGGGTCCCTTGGGGGGCTGCACCCCCCGCCTTGCAGCCCCACCTGGCTATCTGCCTTGGCCTGGCACTGCCCCTTCACCTGCTCCACCATCCCGCCTGTGGGGCGATTAGTCAGGGCTGGGCCCCCCGCCCGGCTCCCTCAGCACCTGGGAGTCTGGCGGCAGCCCCACCCCCTGCCACCGCTGCGGCTGGTTGCCATCTACGGGGTGATTGGCAGGGCAATTGGGCCCCTGCTCACACCAACCTTGACCTGGCGATATCCAGTCACCTGCTTCACCATCTTGCCATGGTCCTGCTCTCATTGGGGCCTATCAGGGCCAGCAGCACCTTCACTGCTGCCCACTGCCAGTGCTGTGTTGCTGAAGCCTTCCATGTTCAGCGCCGCCCCTGGTGGTCAGCACACATCATAGCGAGCAGTTGAAGTCCCAGTCTCCCTGTCTAACCATCGGTTGAACAACTGTCCTAGGGGACAATTTGCATGTTAGGCTTTTATTATATAGGACAGGGGTCCTCAAACTACGGCCCGCGGGCCACATGCAAATACAAATATTGTATTTGTTCCTGTTTTGTTTTTTTACTTCAAAATAAGATAGGTGCAGTGTGCATAGGAATTTGTTCATAGTTTTTTTTTAAACTATAGTCCGGCCCTCCAACGGTCTGAGGGACAGTGAACTGGCCCCCTGTTTAAAAAGTTTGAGGACCCCTGATATAGGATGTTGTTTTGTACAAAATGCAGTTAAGCAAAAATCACCCATAATTTTACCACCCTGTTGTCACACTAAAATTCAACTAAGATTTTTTCTTGGCTCATTTTTTTATGGCTGTTTATTTATTATTTATGGAAATGGAATCATATTATACATATAGTTTTTTTAAAATATATTTTATTGATTTTTTACAGAGAGGAAGGGAGAGGGATAGAGAGTTAGAAACATCGATGAGAGAGAAACATCGATCAGCTGCCTCCTGCACACTCCCTACTGGGTATGTGCCTGCAACCAAGGTACATGCCCTTGACCGGAGTCGAACCTGGGACCCTTGAGTCCACAGGCCAGCGCTCTATCCATTGAGCCAAACTGGTTAGGGCTACATATAGTTTTAAAAGATATCTCTCCATGTCTTTAAGTATGCTTTTTCAGTGTTATTTTTTTTTTAATATATTTTATTGATTTTTTACAGAGAGGAAGGGAGAGAGATAGAGAGTCAGAAACATCGATGAGAGAGAAACATCGATCAGCTGCCTCCTGCACATCTCCTACTGGGGATGTGCCCGCAACCCAGGTACATGCCCTTGACCGGAATCGAACCTGGGACCCTTCAGTCCGCAGGCCGATGCTCTATCCACTGAGCCAAATCGGTTTCGGCTTCAGTGTTATTTTTAATGCTCAATTATATTTCAATTAGAGGCCCGATGCATGAAATTCATGCAAGAGTAAGCCTTCCTTACCCTGGTTGCTGGCACCCATTTCCCTCTGGCACCCAGGACCCAGACTTCCCTCTAGCTGCCAGGAGGAACCCGAGACCCGGGCTTCCATCGCAGCCCTTGCTTCGCCCAGAAGGCCGTCCAGAAGGACGTCTGGTCTAGTTAGCATATTACGCTTTTATTATTATAGATGTGTAGATACATCTTAGTTTATTTAGCCCATCTCCAGCTGTTGGATAACAGTATTGTTCTAAACTTTCCAGTATATAAATAATGTGCTGATGGGCATCTTTGAAAGTGAATCTTTTCTTTTTTTTTAAATGTCCTTGACATTTTTTTTAAGATACTAGAAGTAATTGTTACCCAGAAAAAATTTACTAATAAATTGACCTATTTTTCTAACCCTTGCCAATAGCCAGTGTTGTCATTTTAAAACATTCTTGCTATTAGAATACATGAAACCTGATATCTCATTTCTAATTATAATTCTCTCATCCAATAATCTTATCAGCATCAACTATGTATTAGACACTGTGTTTGGCATTAAGATACAATGATAAGGAAAAACAAACCTGGTTCCTTGTTCTCATGGATCTTAGAATCTAGTGATGGAGACCAATACTAAGTAAAGAATCACACAAATCCTATATAATAAAGAGGTAATATGCAAATTGACCCTCACTCCATCACGCCATCACAAGATGTCTGCACCCACAGAGGAGATGAGGTTCCTGTAATGAGTGGTCAGCAGGGGCCTGAGGCTGTGTGGTGTCGGGCTGGAGTGGGGGACTTCAAACTGTGCCCTGGTGCTGGGCCGAAGGACCTCAGGCAGCACACCCTGCCCCACTGCTGGGCCAGGGAACCTCAGGCAGCACCCCTCACCCCCTCGCCGGGCCGGGGGACCTAAGATCATGCTCCTGGCCCAGCAGGGATTGATGGGGGACCTCAGGCCACACCCCCTGCCCTGGTGCTGGGCCAGGGGACCCGAGAATGTGCCCCCCACCCAGCACTGGGCTGGGGGACCCTGAGACTGCAACCCCCCACCTGGTGGGGCTTGATGGGGGACCTGAGACTGCGCCCCCTGCCCAGCGCTAGGCCGGGGATCTGAGGCTGTGCCCCCCACCTGGCAGGGCTTGATGGGGGTGGGGCCGGCCAGGTCTGGGTGTTGCCCCATGGGGGTGGGGCTGGCCAGGTCTGGGTCTTGTGCGATTTTGAGATGCACATGGGTGGGCGAGGACTTGACTCTGGGTCCTGCAGCATGCCCCAGACTCTGACAGGAGGAAGATTTTCATATACATTTTACTAATTTTCTTTCATCTCTGACACTTCTATTATAGAGAAAGGGCAAATAGCAATATTAAAATATTTCCTCTAATTCAGTAGTTCTCAACCTTCCTAATGCCACGACCCTTTAATACAGTTCCTCATGTTGTGATGACCCCCAACCATAAAATTATTTTCGTTGCTACTTCATAACTGTAATGTTGCTATTGTTATGAATCATAATGTAAATATCTGATATGCAGGATGTATTTAGGTGACCCCTGTGAAAGGGTCGTTCGACCCCCAAAGGGGTCACGACCAACAGGTTAAGAACCACTGCTCTAATTAATTCCCTTTTAATGTGCATGAATTTCGTGCACTAGGCCACTAGTACATTAAAGTTGTAATAATTACAAACAGAAGAGGTTCAAGGCACATTGGAAGAGTATAAAGGGAAAAACCAACCAAGTCTAGAGAAGTTGGAGATTAAGGGCTTCCCTAAGGAAGTGATGCTGCATTGAATTTTGAAGGAAGGACAGGAGTTAACTAGGTGAACAGAGGGTGAAGCATTCCTGGATGAATGCTTTCTATCAGAAGAGAGGAATCATAAAGGCCAAGCTTTGCAGGGCTTTTGTTCTAAGAGCAATAAGTTCAGTTTTTTGTATATGACTAGAGGCCCAGTGCATGAAATTCATGCACTGGGAGGGGGAGTGTCCCTCAGCCCAGCCTGCACCCTCTCCAATCTGGGACCCCTCGAGGGATGTCCGACTGCCGGTTTAGGCCCTATTCCTGTGGGATAGGGCCTAAACCGGCAGTCGGACATCCCTCTCACAATTCGGGACTGCTGGCTCCCAACCGCTTGCCTGCCTGCCTGCCTGCTCACCCCCTAACCCAGTGATGGTGAACCTTTTGAGCTCAGTGTGTCAGCATTTTGAAAAACCCTAACTTAACTCTGGTGCCGTGTCACATATAGAAATTTTTTGATATTTGCAACCATAGTAAAACAAAGACTTATATTTTTGATATTTGTTTTATATATTTAAATGCCATTTAACAAAGAAAAATCAACCAAAAAAATGAGTTCATGTGTCACCTCTGACACGCATGGCATAGGTTCACCATCACTGCCCTAACCACTTCCCTGCCAATCTGATCGACAACTGCTCCCCTGAATGCCCGATTGCCCCCAACCTCCCTCCCCCTGCCAGCCTGGTTGCCCCTAACTGCCCTCCCCTGCTGGCCTGATCAGCCACAACTGCCCTCCCCTGCTGGCCATCTTGTGACGACATGGGGGCAGCCATCTTGTGCGAGGGTGTGATGGTCAATTTGCATATTACCTCTTTATTATATAGGATACTTAAAAAACAAAAAACCTTTACCCAAGGATATGTTTTTATTGATTTGAGAGAGAGCGGGAAGGATAGAGAAAGAAACATCAGTGTGAGAAACATTGATGGGTTGCCTCTTGGGCCACAACTGGGAATTGAACCCAAAACTTGGGTATGAGCCCTGACCAGAAACCACAACCTTTTGATGTGCTGGACTATACTCTAACTGACTAAGCCACCTGCCCAGGGCATATATGCAATGTTTTTTATTCTCTTTTGAGATGTTAAAGTGAAAATTGTTACAAGGACATTATAGTTCCTTGTCAAATGCTGCTTAATGTTTGAGTAAACTGAAGACTAAAAAAAAAAAAAAAAAATGCTCATTAGATTTATTTGCATAAAATCTAATAATAACTCTAGAAAGAGTTTTCCAGTGGAAAGATGGTGGAATAATCTAAATTAAAGCAAATGAATGAGTGGTGAGGAGATGGAGACAAGGACTGTAGAGAAATATCTTGACTATAAATGAAGAGATGAGAGAAAGGAAATTGAGAGAGATGCCAGATCAAGGGAAAGGGCTTAATTTTTAGTGAAAATATTTGCTCTTTTTACAACACAGTAATAAATTTCAACTTTTAGTTTCATGGCATTTTTTAGTATAAAGCTGAAAAATGTGTATGCAACAAATGTGATCAATTTTCATCTTTTTAGTTTCTGCTTTTGCTATGTAATCATTTTTTAATGTAAAATTCCTCCTACTGATAGTTGACTGCTTTATCTATTAATGTATTTTATTTTATCTTTTCCCAACATTTCTGTGGTTCACATTTTATATGCATTTTTGTGGCTGTTTTTCCTCTTATACTGTGATTAATTGTGATGAGATGCTGACTTGTATCACAAAGCTTTTCTAAAGCAAAAAATAAAAATAGCCTATTTTCAAATGTCTGTAACTACAGGAAGAGGCATAGAGTATTAGTTAACGTAAAGGTGGTAGAGTTTTCCCACTGTAACAGAACATAGAGATCAGCAGCTGGAATGATACAAGTAATTATTTCTCATTCAGGTTAGTCTCCTGAAGTGAGCATTCCAAGTTGTTAGGTGGTTTTGCTCCTTGAACCCTAGGGGCTTATTCTAACAGTGTGGTTGAAATTTGGAGGGAAAAAAACCCAAGAGCTCTAAGGCAAGCAATTTCTTTCACTTAGCAAGGAGATGAAAGTTGAACATATCCCTTCTGCTTGTGTCCCATTGATAACAATTGGTTCACCTGTGTACACCTGGCTATGAGGGAAGCCGAGAAATGTTGTCTTAGCTGGGTTCTCGTGTGCACAGAAGAAAGGAGAACTGGTTTGGGTAACACAGCAAGCAGTCTACCACTTCTGGGAGAATTGGTGTGAATCTACCTACACAAAGAAGTGCGGAGTTTACAAAGAATTTCTCCTGAATAGAGTTATTTTAAATTGAATGTTTTGCTCACTTTGAAAATTACTTTTACAAAACCCCATAAAATAAAAAGCAAATGTTTGCATCCAGAGGAAAAATGTGAAGTTCTGTGTACTGATATTCCCTTTTACTCCCCTAAATTTCTCTTCAGATTCACACTCAATGACAGAACCCTTGGCCGGATTGTCACAATAGCAGAGCCATTCAACACTGAACTCCAGCTCTGGCAGGTATGGGGACCAATTCCTCTAGACTCGTCTCAGAAGTGACAAAAGTAGCTTTTCTAAAAGTCAGAGATGGCATTTTCTCTATTAAGATCAGAGAAGACAAGGATAAAGAAATAATCCCTATATCTAATTAAATGTATACCTATAATTTCTAAACTGAAAAAAAAATTCAAATAAGCAAGAAACAGACAAAGTTTGAAACTTGAGAAAGGTGAGCTTTAGATGTCTGCATGAGACCATCCTGCTTATAACACATGGACATCATTCTCTCCTCTCCCGGCAAATGTCACCCTGGAATAAGTTGGTCGAGATGTGATTTTTTTCAGAATTCATCACTTTGGAATTTCAAAACTTAACCAAAAGCTTTGAGGTTTCAAACATGTCAGTTCCCAGAGGGAAAAAATGTATATTCATGTTGGACACATTGTATGGACTTTCTGTGTATTAGATATCGGAATGTTAACATTCTTCTCTGTGTTAAGAAACAAAATAGCTCTTATTTTTGTAAATAGTAAATAATACTAGAGTTGAGCTTTGGGGAGAGTTTTGGAGGAAATTGGAAGGATAGAACCAGGTTTAACAAAGATTTTTTTATGAAAAAAAATTTTTTTCAGCCCTAACGGGTTTGGCTCAGTGGATAGAGCCCCGGCCTGTGGACTGAAAGGTCCTGGGTTCGATTCCCAGTCAGGGCACATGCCCGGGTTGCGGGCTCAGTCCCCAGTAGCGTGCGTGCAGGAGGCAGTCAATCGATGATTCTCTCTCATCATTGATGTTCCTATCTCTCTTCCTCTCTGAAATCAATAAAAATATATATATTTTTAAAATTTGTTCAGTTCACTTAACAAGTGAACTGGAAGTATACTAAAATGCTCCTGCCCCCTGGGATGAAAAGCTAAGCAAAGCCATCATTCCACAAACCAGATCTCCAAGGACTGCCCTGAGGCATGCACAGAAAGTAAAGAAACCTGCAGAAGCAGGAATGGGCATGCTAACTGCTATTATGCTGCCCCTCCTCCCCAATATGTTGGAGTCTCTAGTGGCTTGACGTGCTGTCAGGCGTCCAAGAGCCATGGATGATTATGGCTGTTCTGAGAGGCAGGCTCAATCTAAATGATGGACCAAAAGATCCATCTCCATGTTGTGTCATGATAGTGAATTTCCAGGGAAGAAGCAAACAGATCCAGTTTTGTAAATAAAAATCTAGAAGAATAATTGTGCTTAAAAATGACTTCCTTAATTATTTTCCTCTCTTTTATAGATGGAGAGTTTCTTCAAAAAATACCCAGAAGCTGGAGCAGGAGAAAAACCTAGGGAGCAAGTGCTGGAAACAGTGAAAAACAATATTGAATGGCTAAAACAAAATAGGAAGAGCATAAGCGAATGGTTTGGGGCATTACCCAGGAGTGGATAAGGTGTTCAAATAGCATTTTAATTTTGTAAATGTCTTGTTTCTACTATTAAGCATTTGGTGACCCAATTTACAAGCTCTGTGGAGGAACCTTATACACAGATACTGCTTTCACTAAGGAATGTACTCAGGGATTTCTTCTAAGTGTACTTCATAGGAGATTCTTTACCAATGGAAGAGAATTTAATAGCCATTGGAAATGTCTTTAAATATCACTCTTTGTATCTTAAGTCTGTGAAAATAGAACAATTTGGTCCTAGCTTTACATTTTTAGTGCCAAAGAAACACCACTAATCTTTTCTCTTGATTGATTTTTAAAGTTTGAATACCAGTATTTGAGGGACCAATATTACCATCTTAAACTTCATTTTATGATTCAGAATTATACAGATCTAATACCATTTTATTCACATATGTCTTATTCCTTTAAATCCTACCAAAGTAACTGGGCTTAAATTTTACTTAAGAATTGTATGAATTAGCCGAAGAAATGGCTGGCTGTTGCCGTTGCTCTTGTAAAATCAACGAGAACCCTCTTCTCCTTTTTAAAATAAATCTGAATGATTACCTTGAAAAAAAAAATATGTTGTTTTTCTGTGTCACTTTACTCTTGAATAATAACAGCTGCAGTGTTCCCCAAATAATTTAGCACAATGCAACTCTGATTCAAGAACTCAGCTTTTTTCATGCTTGCTACTGCATCAACTTGTTCCATTCTCTGTAAAGCTCCCTCAAATATACTATGAAATTAGAGGGAAGATAGTGCTTAACTCTGCTCCATGGCTTTTAGAGGAAAAGGGGGAAATAATTGGAAACTGGTCAGGAAGAAGCAAAGGCTGATTGTTCTATAAAACTAAATGGAATTCGAATTTAGTTTCAACCTAACCTAACAATCTAAGTGTGAAAATGAGGAAACTCATAGATAGCTCCAGCATGACTCTGCATATCTGAAGATACATCTTCTTATAGTAACATTTATGTATAAACCCCTATCCTAATCCATACAGAATAGCACGGATCACATTTATATCCGTAACTTGATTAAAAACATCAGTTATGTTTAATAGGGTACTTGATGCCTAGTTGATCCACAATTTAAGTCCAGTAAGCAGAAAAGATGGTTAAATTACTATGATCCAATCTGCTATCTCTAGAAAATCTAAATTTATTGGAACCTTCAGAAGTATAAGATCATTTAAGATTGGCTTGATGGTAATTGAAGCATGGGAAAACCATCCAAATCTTAGCTTTGACTTTATTTACATAATAATGTGCCCTAATCGAGTTCTCTCAAACTTTCTTACTGCTGTCTCTTGTCATTCCTCAGTCCACACAGCTAAATTGAAATATTCAAATATAGACTGGGAAGAAATAAAAAAATAAAAAGAAAGAGATTTCCAGACCAAAACTTTAAAAAATATTATTTTAAATTACTTCAGAAGAAAAAACACATCAGCACCATAAATCATCAGTGTGCTCATAGGGATGTAAACTCTAACTTCCAATTAACCACAATCCAAACCAGCACTTGAAATCTCTGAATTGTTTCAAGTATACAAATAAGGAAGTAGGGTGGCTTATCTTTCTGCTTTATGTAATAAATTAACTTTTAAAGAAAAAAATGTAAGATGATAAGTAAAAAAGATTTCAACTTGTCTACCTGTTTCATTTTAAGCACTGAAATTGAGAATGAGCTGGTTAGTTCTCTTTACCGACGTGAGGAAGAGCTCTGCACACTTTGCCATAATTACTCCACTGGCCCATCAGGCCCTTCTCAAACAGTATCTGGTTTTCAAAATGTTGATGACCAGCCCTGGCCGGTGTGGTTCAGTTGGCTGGGTGTCGTCCTGTGCACCAAAAGGTTGCCAGTTCAATTCCCTGTCAGGGTACATACCCAGGGTGAGGACTCTACCCCTGGTAGCGGGTGTGCAGGAGGCAGTTTGATCGATGTTCTGCTCTCACATCAATGTTCCTCACTCTGTTCCTCTTCTTTCCTCTCGCTCTAAAAAAAAAATCAATTAAAAAATCTTGAAAAATAAAATAAAAGGCTGATGACCAATAGACCTGTGCCAAGCACAACTTGCTACTGTACGAATTTGGTTTTGCCAGTTTTCACAGGGGGAGAAATTAGTACATTGTTTCCAAAATTAAACTACAGTAAAACCATCAACTTTAAAAATGTAACTGGAAAAAATGATCAGCAAGGTCATATGGCAAGAAGCAGGGCCAGTGATACTACCTTCACTCTAGGCCGCCTATTCCTGTGTTTCAGACCATTTCTATGCACCCACATAAAGTAAGACAGAACTTTAAATAATAAACAATGAAAGTAAATATGACAAGCAAGGAAGGTCTGGGAAACAGATATACAGCAGGGTTGAAAGCAATGGCATTCCTACAGTTCACCTTCCATGCTGGTGAAGTATTAGTCCAGAAATAGATAAATATCCAGAACAGTAATTCTCAAAGGAGGTTAGGAATAAGGAAGAAACAAAAGGAAGGGGAGTAGAATTATCAATGGAGTTTTCCAAAACATTGCTAAGTAACAATAATAGTAATAACAATACTAGCAAGCACTTCTTTTTATTTTATTTTATTTTATTTTATTAATTAGTTTATTTATTATTGATTTCTGAGAGGAAGGGAGAGGGAGAGAGAGAGAAACATCAATGATGAGAGAGAATCATTGATCGGCTGCCTCCTGCACTGCCCCCCTACTGGGGATCGGGCCCGCAACCTGGGCATGTGCCCTTGACGGTAATCGAACCTGGGACCCTTCAGTCCACAGGCAGATGCTTTAACCACTGAGCAAACCAGCTAGGACACAAGCACTGCTTTTAAATTACCAGCTACTGTTCTAAACACTAGCACTCCACATGTGTTAATTTTTACATTTAAACTTTACAAAAAACCCATGCGGTGGTACTGTTACTACCTCTAATTTACAGATGCAGAAACAGAAGTTACAGAACTTGCCCAAGGCCATGAAAGTAGTAACTGGCACCAGCCAGGATTTGGACGTAGGGAGCTTATCACCAGAGCCTATGTTCTTAACCACTCTGTTAGAGTAGAAACACACACATTAAAATGAAGGTGATCACCCTAGCTGGTTTGGCTCAGTGGATAGAGCATCGGACTGTGGATTGAAGGGTCCCAGGTTCGATTCCAGTCAAGGGCACATGCCCGGTTTTGGGCTCGATCCCCAGATGGGGGCATGCAGGAGGCAGTCGATCAATGATTTTCTCTCATCATTGATGTTTCTATCTCTCCCTCTCCCTTCTACTCTGAAATCATCAATACAAATATATTTAAAAAGTAAAATGAGAGTGATCTGGGTTTGAATTTCAGCTATTTGGCAGTCCAGTGCCCTTAATCTCTTTATTGTTCAGTTTCCTCATCTATAAAGTGGGGATAGAAATAATAACTACCTCAATGAGTTGTTGTGAGAATTGAACGCAAAAATGCATGGAGGGGATGCATGTTTGGAAAACAACCATTCAATGGACATTAGATGTATTAACATAAAAAAACAAACAGAGCCCTGACTGGTTTGGCTCAGTGGATAGAGCTTTGGCCTGTGGACTGAAAGGTCCCAGGTTCAATTCCGGTCAAGAGCATGTACCTTGCTTTCGGGCACATCCCCACTGGGGGGTATGCAGGAGACAGCTGAATCTATGTTTCTTTCTCATCGATGTTTCTAACTCTCTATTCCTCTCTGTAAAAAATCAATAGAAATATATTTTAAAAACAAGCAAACAAACAAAAAAACAAACAAACAGAGACCAGCCTTGAAAACTCCCTGAGCAGACCAAACCAGGCCATATACACAAACTTGACCTCGGTCGTTTCTTGTTATACCTCTGGGAATCATAAACTAAACAGTGTTTCCCAAGGTTGATATGAGGTAACCACTAGCAAACTCCCTATCATGTAAGAAAATTCTAATATAACCCATCACTCTGAAAAATAGACACTGCCTTCTCACTGTATAAGCCGCTTTATAACAATAAACCCATAAACCTCATTCCATGTTTCGGTTTGAGTGCTCCCAGTTCTTGAACTATCTTTTTGGTGTGTGCACAATACATTTTTACTAATTACTACATTAGTGATTCATTGGTTATACTTCGGCTGTTTCTGAACTTTTGACAGATGTTATTATTGTTACTATTATGATATCCCCCAGCCCCCACTTCAGACACTAGTTTGGAGAATATCACAAACTTGGTTCAGGAATAAGCAAGCCTAAGCAATTGCAGGCACTTAGGAGAGGCAATGTGTCAGACTGTTATTGTTCACAAATCATCACTCCGCTCACGAGGACCTGGTTTAAGGCCAGCGTTGGTCGGTGACGTGTTCTGGCTAGGGAAATAGGAGTGAAAGTGAAATATGCCGATTTCAGGCAGGAAAGTTCAGAGCCAGCACCCGGCTTGCCATGTTCTACATTCTCCTTCTGCCACAAGGTCCAGCGATGCTCCAGATAGAGGCTGCTCCTTTAGCCTGAATTCAGAATGAAAACAGCAGGGAACAGAATTTCACCAGCGCGGCGCACGCGCAAGGTGAGGGAGATGTACCTTTATCATGGCAACTCACTGAAATTTTGAGGTTGCCTGTTACCTCAGCATCATCCAGCCTCACCTGCCTAATATAGTTGCCAGAGTTATTTTTTTCCAGTTCTTACTCCTCCTCCTTCCTCTGCCAGGGGTTAGCAAACTTTGCATGCTTATCTTTGTAAGACCCGCAAGCTAAAAATAGTTTTTACATTTTAAAATGGTTGAAACACAATCAAAAGAAAAATAATAGTTCGTAGCGCATGAAAATTATATGAAATTCAAATGTCAGTGTCCTCCAAGTTTGTTGGAACACAGCCACACGCTTTCATTTATGTGTTGCCCCTGGCTAGTTTCCTGCTACAGCAGCATTGCTGAGTGGTCACAGTAGAAATCTTACGGTCTGTAAAACCTAAAATATTTACCCTCTGGGTCTTTTACAGAAAAAGCTTGCCGACCCCTGCTGGATCTCATCTTTACTCCTCTCCTTTTGCATCCATATTTTTTCCTTCCCTCCCCCCTTCTTCTTCCGTACTCAAGGGTTTCTCGCTATTGACTGTTGGGGCCTGTGAATTCTTTGCCGTGGAGGGCGAGTCTGCACATGGAGGAGGCTCACATCCCTGGCCTCTATCGTCTAGCTGCCATTAGCACCTCTCCCAACCAAAAATGTCTCCAGGCATTGCTTAATGTCCTCTAGATCTAGGAGGCCAAATCAGCCCAGTTGAGAATCACTGCCCAACCTTAAACTTGTGACTAGATGCTGCAGGCATTATTTAGCCATGCTACATGACAGGTAAGGAGAATGCTGCTGACTGAGAGTTTTTTGGGTTATTTTTCACAATACATTTTTAATGATTTCAGAGCAGAAAGAAGAAGGAGAGAGAGATAGAAACATCAATGATGAGAGAGAATCATTGATCAGCTGCCTCCTGCATGCCTCCTATTGGGGATTGAGCATGCAACCCTGGCATGTGCCCTGACCAGGAATCAAACTGTGACCTCCTGGTTCATGGGTCAGTACTCAGCCACTGAGCCACACTGACCGGGCCCAGAGCTATATTAACAGAAGAACCAGCCCCAGCCAGTTTGGCTCAGTGGATAAAGTGTCAGCCTGCAGACTGAGGGTTCCTGGGTTCAATTCCAGTCAGGGGCACATGCCCGGGTTGCGGACTTGATCCCCAGTAGGGGGTGTGCAGAAGGCGGCCAATCAGTTATTGTCTCTCATCATCGATGTTTCTGTCCCTCTCCTTCTCCCTTCCTAAAATTAATAAAAATATGTTTTAAAACAAACAAACAAAAAACAACAGAAGAACCAGTGAGAGAGAAAGAAGCTTGGTGAAAAGAATGATAATGAAGAGAATACTGGATAAGGTACTCATTCAAATAAGTAAAATGTATAAAGTATCTGTTATTTGACAAGCCTTGTTTTAGGTACAGGTTGTCCTAGATTTAGGAGTGAATTTAGAAGACAATCAAAAGAAAAGTTGGAAAAATTGAGTCAGGGAAGTCATGGAGTAGGATGAGACAAATGGGGCAAAGAGAATGCAGGAAGGCAGTGACTAACTCCAGCAACTGACAACATTTTATCCTGATACTCCACTGGAGAGTCTGTAAATAATCATATTTTCCACCCGCATGAATAAAACGTTTGTGATCTGATGACAGTTTAGATAGATTTAAAGACATGCAAGATATTGCCTACTATCACAAGACCATTTCTATCACCTATGTCCCTGTCCTCCTGCATTGCCAGGCTGGATCTATGCTCTGCCAATGTTATGCACTCGTGTGAGATTTGGAAGGAAAGACGAGAAGGATAATATGAGAACACTTTCAACGACAGTGCAGGGGGAAGTCTTTGGGGTCGACATGCGTCGGCAGCCTCTGAATTCTGTCTTCTTACACAGCCACCATCCGTGGTGCAGGGTGCTCTGATGTGACACCAGTAGTCTCCTCGCTCCTGGATAACATGAGGTGTTTCTGATTTCTGGGTCAGAAAAGTGGTGATATGCAGCCTTGAAACCATAAGCTTGGCACTAACCCTGGAACTTCTATTTCTCCAGACCTTTCAATGATATGTAAGTGTCTAATTCCCTGAATAATTCACTAATTCCCTAGATGTTCCCTTTTCTGCTTGGAATATCTAGTGTACTTCCTGAACTGACCTCTGGAGGATACAGGTGGAACTACAGATTTTGTTGTGCTTTATAGCTTTCCTAGTGACCTGGTGCATGGACTCGTGCACATTGAAATTAATTAGAAGGTGGCCAGCAAGGTGGGACTGGGCAAGACAGCCAGACATGCCTTGGAGCCAACCTCCTGTGGTGCCTCCCCACCAACCACCCCTGGGGCACCATGGCTTGAAGGGCATCTGCAGAGTGAGCAGAGTCCCTCCAGCAGGTGGGGTCCCTTGGCCTGGCCTGTGGGGATCGGGCCGAAACCAGCTCTCCAACATTCCCCGAGGGGTCCTGGATTGCGAGAGGGTGGTTCTTGGGTGACACACCCTGGAATTGGGCTCCCTCCTCTCTGGTTCCCGGGTGCATCACCCAAGAACCACCACTGCCAAGTCACTGCAGCTTGGCAGCTCCTGCATTGAGCGTCTGCCCCCTGGTGGTCAGTGCGCATCATAGCTACCAGTCGGACATTCGCTTAGCCTTTTTTCTATATACTAGAGTCCTGGTGCACAAATTTGTGCATTGGTGGGCTCCAGCCGGCCCGCCCTGTGGCTGATTGGGGGCGGGGCTGGCCAAGGCGAGGGACTGTGGTTGTTCTGGTCATTCTGCCATTCAGTCTCTGGGCTTTTATTATATAGGATAGATTCTCCCCAGGGTTCCTTTCCTGCCCATTGTCCTGAGCACAAAAAAAGCTACAAGCTGGATCCTTTGTCTGGAACAGACTGGAGGCCTGGAATGACCTTCAAAGAGTTCACTCAGGACCTGACAATTTTTAGAATATGGAAGAAGTTATGGCAGGCAGCATTTAGAACATGTTATTCCCTGCAGTGAAGGAAAGGGAGCTGGAGCAGTGTGTTCCCTTTTGTGTTGGAGTACAGGTGCACAGTAAACTGCACCACCAATAAACCTTCAAAGTTGACCTCCCCATTCTCTCAAATGTTAAATGTAGCCCTGGCCAGTGCTGCTAAGTGGTTAGAGCATCAGCCCGAGCACCAAAGGGTCTTGGATTCTCAATCAAGGGCATATACCTGAGTTGCAGTTTCAATCCCAGGACGAGTCAGGGCTCAAGCAAGAAGCAAGCAATCAATGTCTCTCTCTCTCTTTTTCTCTTTCTCCCTCCGTCCCTTTCCCCCTCCCCTTCCATTTTCTCTAAAAGGCAATGGAAAAATATACTCGGGCACCCTAGCTGGTTTGGTTCCATGGATAGAGTGTCATCCTGTGGACTGAAGGGTCCCAGGTTCAATTCCGGTCAAGGGCACATCCCCGGGTTTCGGGCTTAATCCCATTATGGATCGTGTGGGAGGCAGCCAATCAACGATTCTCTCTCATCATTGATATATCTATCTCTCCCTCTCCCTTACTCTCTGAAATCAATAAATATATATTTTTAAAAAGAAAAGAAAAATATACTCAGGTGGCTATGAAATGTCCTGAATAGGCAAATGTATAGAGATAGAAAGTGGGTAAGTGGTTGCCAGGGGCTTGGGGAAGGGATGTGTGAAGTGACTGCTAATGCTGTCTTTTGGAGGTGATGAAAACCTTCTAATATTAGATCATGGTGATGGTTTCACACCCTATAAATATACAAAACAACACTGCAGTGCAATACTTTAAAGGGGTAAATTTTAAGATGTATGACCTAAACATCAATAAAGCTATTTAAGAATTGTCTTCCTTCTTGGGAGCCTCACTAAACAAAATCACAGGGCACTGCTGGCTCATGTGAAGGCTTATACCCTCTGCAATAGACGGTGACAATTTTCCTTTTGCCAAGATGCAGAAATGTGTCCCTTTAAAATTGTTTCTACTTCCAGATTCAAGAATTTTCCTTCTTAATTCAAAATATCCTTACAGCTCGGCTGGTGTGGCTCTGCGGTTGAACATCAACCTATGAACCAGGAGGTCATGGTTTGATTCCCAGTCAGGGCACATGCCTGGGTTGTGGGCTCAATCCCCAGTAGGGGATGTTCAGGAGACAGCTAATTAATGATTCTCTCTCATCATTGATGTTTTTCTCTCTCCCTTTCTAAAATCAATAATATCTATACTAATAAAAGGATAATATGCTAATTAGACCGGACATCTTCCGGATGTCCTTCCGGACAAAGCCACTGGGGGCCGAGGCAGAGGCAGTTAGGGGCAATCAGGCTGGCAGGAGAGAGCAGTTAGGTGGTGATCAGGCTGGCCGGCAGAGGCGGTTAGTGGCAATCAGGCAGGAAGACAGGCAGGCGAAAGGTTAGGAGCCAGTGGTCCTGGATTGTAAGAGGGATGTCCTGGATTGGAGAGGGTGCAGGCTGGGCCGAGGGACCCCTCCCCCACCCCCCCCCCTCCATGCACAAATTTCATGCACCGGTCCTCATATATATATATATATATAAAGAAAAGATCTTTACATTTTCATTCAAAGATGAAGCTGGTTCTTAAGTTAAGTTTTTCTTCATCAGGACTCCATGTGATAGTGACTGAATTAAACGTCACAATGCTTCATTTCCCCACCTTCCATCCCTCCCACTATAGTACCCATTCCCTTCCCTGGGAGCACAGTGGTAAGCTCTAGTGACCACTCATTAACCAAGATAACTGACCACTCCTTCTGTATTAGTTTGTGAACTCTGTCATAACAAAGTATTACAAACGGGGTGGCTTACACACTAGGAATGTATTGTCTCACAGTTGTGAAGGCTAGACAGCTGAATCATGGTGTCTGCAGAGCTGTTTACTTCTGAGGGCTGAGGAAGACGGATCTGGTCCCGTTCTCTATCCATGACATAGACAGCTATCCTCGTTCACAGGCCATTCTCCCTGTATGTGTCTATGTGTCCAAATTTCCCCTTTTTATAAGAACACCAGTCATATTAGATCGAGGCCCACCTTAATGATCTCCCTATAACTTGATTATCTCTGTAGAGACTATCTCTAAATAAGGTCACATTCTGAGGAATGGGGTTGGGGGGTAGGATTTCAGTATATGAATTTGGGAGGGAGAACACAACTCAACCTTAACTCTTTCCTTGACATTCTTCTCCCTGGCTTCTTTAGAGCTATCTCTCATACATCTCTAGCTACTCTTCCTCATTCTCTTTTACTGGTTTCTCTTCCTTCACCTGACCATTAAATATTGATGTTTCCCAGGATTTGTGTTCCTGTTTTTCATTCCACCTGTTATGCCTAGGGCTCCAAGCCTGCTTGGCTTTAAATGTCATATATATAGGGATGCCTTCAAACTCTGTATCTAAAGTCCAGTCTCTTGCATTTGTCAAAACCCATAGAATTTTACAGCACAAAGATAAACATTAACATGTGCAAATTAGAAAAAAAATAATTTAAGATATTAGAGGATCCAGAATACAGAATGTGACTAAAACAATTTACAACATCACTGAATGGGCTATAGGAAAAGGAGCTGACCCCTGTAACTGAAAATTAGTGGAGTCTATGAGACTAAGGGCAGAATAAACAATACATAAGCACAGTACTTCAGTTGATGTAGTTTTCCCCCAAAAGAGTTCTGGTTAACAATTCTAACACTGCTACATATGTGTGGTAGAATTGAACAATCAAACACGTGGATGGTGGAAGCCAGGTTTTTCACTATTGGAATGAAGGTTAGAGATAAGCAAGGGAGGGAAGCTAGAAAAATCCCTGTGATGATGGATTAAAGTTTGAGACATCAGTGTGGATGCATGTATATTTTAATATAGTCACAGAGGGTTTCATATAGAGATACTTATAGATATGTGTATACAGAGAGATCAGTGTGCACACATATATTTTCTTGCTCTCTCAGCTGACAAAAACTAGAAGCAATAACACCCAAGTAGTATTGAGCACATTTAGCACTCATACGTTGGTTTCTAAAACTATTCTCCAATAAACTAAACCAGGACTCCTTGGGAAAATGACTGATTCTAGGACTTGGGCTGGAAATATACAAAATGAGCCTGGAGCATCTTATGGTGTCAGACAGTAAGGAAGTGCTGAGAGACAAAACCCAACCTCACAATTATGGAGGTCTGTCAGAGGGACACAGGAGCCAACAGAAAGAGCTCCAATGGCCAAAGCTGGACTGCTGTGATAAATGAGGTAGCGCTGAGTTATAACCAAAGTATTCAAAAACACCCACGAGTCACACTCATCTAAATAGATGACTAAGTAAATTAACAAATGGGAGTGAGTCCCTAAGTCTCTTATGCAGAAGTCCACACAATTGATGCAGGTACTCTACCTTCGACAAGGTGGAGCACAGCTCCCCTCTTTAATCACTCGGTGTTTACTTATTTGAGATATAATTATATCTTGCCAATTGAAAAGTCCTTTTTGAATATCCCTTGTTTTATTAAAAAGAGAGTGGGTAAAAGAAAAAAAAACATTTAATTCACTATAATAATGAATAGGAAAAGTGATGGACACTGCATTTTGGTCATAAATTGTGCCTTAATAAATAATAAAAAGTAGGTTTTCTTTCTGTTGGGGTCCAACCCCAGCAGGTCCAGGGGTTCCCAAAGGTGTGGACGGAGACAGCATTCAGTTGATCAGCAGCCTAGCCAGGTTCTGTAGTCAGGTTCTGTCTTTATTCTCCTGTTACATCTGTATTTATACCAGTTGATTTTAATCCTATCCATTCTATTCCAAAGCTTAGGTCGTTTGTTATCTCCATTCCAAGGTCACTACTCTATTGTTCTGTTAAGCTACAAGGAAGTAACTGAAGGAGATTATTTAAGTAAAGATTGTGTAGCTTAAGCGTGATTGTTCGTAGTTAAAGTGATTAACTACCCACCTGGCACTTAGTTAAGGGATTTTACTGATTTATTCCCTTTCTTAGCCCTGTTAATCCCTAACTCCAGGGGAAAATCCCCACCTGGGGAAACAACCTTTCTTGGAGAGGTGACCTTGGTTAAAACACATAGCACTAAGTAGGGGAGCAAACATATTAAGAACAGTATGCCATATATGCCAGGTCCCTTGAAACATATGCTGTGCAGATGTTTCCTCCTTGCAGCAACTGTGTCAAGCAGCAAGGATGGACCGGCTTCCGGCATCTTTCTAACTGCAAAAACAAAAAAAGGAAGGAAGAAAGAAAGAAATTCAGTAACAACAATAAAAAACACTCCAGGCTTACATCCAGTGCTGAAATACAAAAGCATACGTCAAAAGTAAGTGTGCCTTCATCTTCTATTTAGATACCATCAATAAAACATAAAACAGAACTGATATAAACCAAAAATAATGATAATAATTTAAAATAAAGAAATGGAGGGGAAAAATCAAAATGTAAATAGCAAAGCAAAGCAATTTCCAAAGTAATTTCCAGCTCCTTATTGACTGTGGAAAAAGCTCTTTTCACTAGATTAGCCTTCACATATTAAGAATTAAAAGCAGCCCAGCTATGTGGCTCAGTGGTTGAGCATCTGCCTATGAGCCAGGAGGTCACCGTTAGATTCCTGGCCAGGGCACATGCCAGTTTGCAGGCTCAATCCCCTGTGTGGGGTGTGAAGGAGGCAGCTGATCACTGATCTTCTTTCATCATTGATGTTTCTATCTCTCCATCTCCCTTCTTCTCTGAAATAAATAAAAATATATTTTAAAAAATAGTAAATATATATTTTTAAAAGAATTAAGAGCAGAAATATGCCAGAGGCAACTCGCATGGGGGGCCGGCGGCTGGAGCAAGGCTGTGCGCTGGGGTGAGCGGTCTCGGTGTAGGGGGCTGCAGCCAGCGGGTCTCCAGTCTCCATCGCTGGAGGCACAGAAGACCAGCGCCCACTGGTGGGAGAGTCCAGTGCCGCATTGATGCGCAGCACCAGCCAGGAAAGTTAATGGCCAGAGAGCAGGTGTCTCTTGCTGGACGCTGACAGTGTTGCTGAGAGCGACATGTTTGTGGAACACAGATGTGCAGGTTTGGGAATGGCTGCTGATAAGAATAAGTTTCCTGGAGACAGTGTTGGCACTAGACAGTGCCAAATCAAGGGAAGATTGGTTTAGGTCTTCAGTCAGGGTTTTACCGTTTTTTGGAGTCAGTCTGTCAAGAGCACATGTCGAAAAGATCTGCAAAATCATGGATCAGGCCATGCCATGGGGCTCCAGTGATTGGACTGAATGACTCTGGAGGAGCACAGGTCCAAGAGGGAGTAGCGTCTTTGGCCGACTACGCAGATATCTTTCTGAGGAATGCCATGGTATTGGGAGTCATCCCTCCGATGTCTCCGATCATGGGCCCTTGTGCTGGTGAGGCTGTCTACTCCCCAGCCCTAACACACTTCACGTTCATGGCAAAGGACACCTCCTACCTGTTTATCACTGGCCCTCATGTTGTGAAGTCTCACCAGTGAGGACATTAGGCAGGAGGAACTTGGTGGTGCCAGGACCTCACCACCATGTCAGGTGTTGCTCACAGAGCTTTTGAAAATGATGTGGACCCTGTGCGATCTCCCAGAGTTCTTCAATGACCTGCCCCTCAGTAGCCAGAATCCGGTTCCCACCGGTGAGTGCCATGATCCCAGTGACTGTCTGTTCCTGAGCTCACCACAATTGTCCCTTTGGAACCTACCCCAGCCTTCAACATGGTGGACATCATACACTCTGTTGTTGATGAGAGGGAATTTTTTGAGATCATGTCCAATTATGCCAAGAACATCATTACTGGTTTTGCAAGAAGGAATAGGGGGACGGTTGGAATTGTTCGCAACCAACCAAAGGTGGCTTCAGGATGCTTGGATATTAATTCATCTGTGAAGGGGGCTCGTTTTGTCCGATTCTGTGATGCATTCAACATCCCAGGCCTGGCGGGCGTGGCTCAGTGGTTGAGCATTGACCTATGAACCAGGAGGTCACGGTTTGATTCCCAGTCAGGGCACATGCCCGGGTTGTGGGCTTGGTCCCCAGTGGGGGGCATGCAATTGTTCTCTCTCATCATTGATGTTTATCTCACTCGCTCTCTCCCTTCCTTCCTAAAATCAATAAAATATACATATATATATTTTAAAAGAAAACCCAACAAAATGACATTCCATTCATGACTTTTGTTGATGTCCCTGGCTTTCTGCCTGGCACAGCACAGGAATACAGGGGCACCATCCGGCATGGTGCCAAACTTCTCCATGCATGTGCCCAAAGTGACAGTCATCACCAGGAAGGCCTACGGTGGTGCCTATGATGTCATGAGCGCCAAACACCTATGTGGTGACACCAACTATACCTGGCCCGCAGCAGAGATTGCTGTCATGGGAGCAAAGGTTTCTGTGGAGATCATTTTCAAAGGGCATGAGAATGTGGAAGATGCTCAAGCAGAATAGATCAGCAAGTTTGCCAGTCCTTCTCCTGCAGCAGTGAGAGGATTTGTGGATGGCATCATTCAGCCTGTCTCTACCCGTGCTTGAATTTGCTCCAACCTGGATGTTTTTAGCCAGCAAGAAGGTACAACATCCTTGGAGGAAGCATGCAAATGTTCTATTGTAAACTAATCAAATGAAAATAAACCAAGAGCTAATTACTTCCTGGCCATTTGAACTCATCCCTTCCTTTTTTGCAATCATGAAACCACTGAATCTAAATAACAGTGATTACTTGGAATGCCAAGTTTATTAAATTCTAGAAAGATTTCATTTGTGCCATACTATAAAATTATTTGCTTTATTAAAATGTTAATCAATTTAAAAAAAGAATTAAGAGCAGCCTCTAGTGGCAGGTTAGGGATTTTACAAAGAGGCCTTACAGAAACCAAGATGTCTTTTATTTTTTTACTATAATCATGCACCCCATTATGACTGCATATATGATGGTAACCCCATAAGATTATAATGGAGCTGAATATTTCCTATTGCCTAATGATGCCATAACTGTTTTAAAGTCATAGTGCAACATATTACTCACATGTTTGTGGTGATGCTGGTGTAAACAAACCTACTGAGCTGCCAGTCATATAAAAGTATAGCACATATAAGTATATGCAGTACATAATATTTGATAATAATGTGACTATGTTACAAGTTTATGTATTTGCTGTACTACACTTAAAAATTTATACTTTAATTTTTAAACTAAATTTATCAGGAAAACACTGGTTAATAGTTATATAATTTCCAGGTGTACATGGTTATAATTTGTGTGCTCCTCACACAAAGTCTAGTTTCCTTCCATTACCATGTATTTGACACCCTTTACCTACCTTGCTCTCCCCCTCCCTCTTTTCCCTCTTGTAATCACCATTCATTTACTACATTTTTAAATGTTTTTTTTAATTGATTTGAGAGAGAGAAAGAGAAAGAGAGAAAGAGAAAAACATCGATCTGTTGTTCTACTTATTTATGTAGCCATTGGTTAATTCTTATATGTGCCCCTCCGGGAATTGAACCCATAACCTTGGCATATCAGGATGACATTCTAACCAACTGAGCTACCTGGCCAGGGCTACTACATTCTTTATTGTTATTTTAGAGTGTACTCTTTCCACTTATAAACATAATAGCTTGTTGTAAAGCATTAATGTGATGTTATGCATATATATGCAGCCTCATATATCTTATTTATCATATCTCTTTATTGCATAATTATCTCTTGTGTTTGATTTAATCTCATGTTGTTTTATGAATTTAGTGTAGCCTAAGTGTACAGTGTTTATAAAGTCCACAGTAGTGTACAGTAATTTCCCAGGCCTTTACATTCACTCACCACTCACTCACTAACTGACTCACCTGAAGCAACTTCTAGTCCTGCAAGTTCTGTTCATGGAAAGGGCCCAATACAGGTGAACCATTTATCTTTTAGGCCATATTTTTACTGTACCTTTTCTTTGTTTAGATACTAGTCATCGTGTTATAGTTGCCTACCGTACTCAGTACAGTAACTTGCTGTATCAATTTGTAGCCTGGAAGCAATAGGCTAGACCAGTGGTTGGCAAACCGTGGCTCGCTGGCCACATGCGGCTTTTTGGCCCCTTGAGTGTGGCTCTTCCACGTACAGTGCGATTGAAACTTCGTGGCCCATGTGCAGAAGTCGGTTTTCGGCCTGGGCGAGTCTATTTTGAAGAAGTGGCATTAGAAGAAGTGGGGGGTGGACATATAGAGAGGATGAACGAAAGGAGATAGACGAAACAAGTATACAAGACGAGTGTGGATGGGAGAGTTGGAAGGGGTCGACCTCAGCGAACGTACCTCAATCAGATTGAGGATGTTTTTAGCAAAGGCCAGCTTAGGAGTAGCATAATTAAATTAATAACAATGTACCTACCTATATAGTTTAAGTTTAAAAAATTTGGCTCTCAAAAGAAATTTCAATCATTGGACTGTTGATATTTGGCTCTGTTGACTAATGAGTTTGCAGTCCACTGGGCTAGACCATCTATCCTACGTGTGTACCATTAGGTACACACATTGGTTATACCCTGTAGGTTGTGTAAGTGCACTCCATGCTGTCTTGCACAATGATGAAATTGCCTGATGATGCATTTCTCAGGACATATCCCTGCATTACACAGCTCGTGACTGTATTTGCTCTGAGCAGAAAGTACATTTCATCCAAGGAACCCAAGGAAATTCAGAGCCAAATTTGCTAATCAACTTTAGCCATTATGCATAATCTCACCACATCTTAAGTGTTCTTAATGCTTATATTTTATTTGTGTTCTTTTTTATATGTGTAGTTTTAAAAACTACCTTAAATTCTTTGTGGACAGAGATAGGCTATCAGCTGAATAAGCTATTATCTGAATCATGGAGATGACATGAGTGTTTTTTTTATAAGAAAAAAAAAACCTGGCAGAAACCTAAATGAAGACAGATAGGTTTGAGGAACTGAAGACCAGCTGTCCCTTAGGCTTTCTCTCTGAATAGGAGTGGCCCAAAGTAGAAATATTTTGAGGAAAATAGAAATATCTCCTCCCCCCAAGAAACAGTGAATTTACCTGAATCTCATTGCATCTTTTCAAAAGGGGCCCCTTTCTCCAACAGGGCAGGAAAAAGGCTGGAATATACCAAATAAACATGTTCTTGATTTATACCCCTGCGTTTCTCCTTCCTCTGAACTCTAGTATAGTCATTCAAACCCTTGGTTTCTAACCACTTAAGAAATGAAAGACGATTAAGTAAATAAGTCAAGTGTTCTTTCCCGTCAGTTATTGCTACAGAGACACCGAGGTTACTGTGAATAAAACTCAAAGAGTGCTCCTGGGATGTAAGGTTTGCCCACAGTGACAGCTCTACTGCTAGGGCGCAAACGGTGCTCCCGCGACACCCCGTCTGTCTACAGGAACCATCAGAAAGCTCTGTGAGCGCCCAGGGGCTGACATTTTGTAAATTTCCCCAAACTGGGGACTCGGTAAAACAGAGTCACTGCAAGGGAAGACGTGCAGAGTGTCACGGATCCTCGCCTCCCTGGACTTTTACCCGGGTTCCATCAGTTGGAAACGTGTGTGATGGCGAAACCGCAAACCTCAGGCGCCTTCCCGGTGTGGAACGCCCTTCCCTGTTCTCTGGAGCCCCAGAAGGTGGCCTCCGCTTCTTCCAGGGCGGCCGGCAGGGGTCGCGCCTCCGCCCTCCGGGCCATGCCCACCCCCACCCTCCATCCCCCACCCCCACCCCTGCCAGCAGCCGCCCACGGGTACCCGGGTCACCGCGCGCTCCATCCACCTCCATCCACCTCCATCCAGGAGCCAGAGGACCAGTGAGAGCGTCAGGCTTCTCAGCAAACAGTGCGCTGGGCCTCGGAGGGGAAAGAGGAAGCCTGGGGACAGGGGGCAGGTGAGCGGAACCCCGACGAGGACCTGGGTGGGCTCCGGCCCGGGATCCCCGCCACGCTGCCCGCAGAGTGCTCGGGGCCGGACCCAGGGACCGGGGAGGTGGGCCGGCCGCTACCTGCCAGCAGGCTCGTCCCTTGCCTGGACTTAGTCACGTCTCCATGGAAATCCGACTAATTGTTCCTTCACCTGAGAAAAGAGAGTGGAAACAAAACATTTTTAAACCGTGACAGGCCCCTGTCTCCCACGAGTTCCTCCTGAAATGACTTCAAGGGAGAGTGACTCATAAAACACTATTACCTTCTTTCACATAATTAATAAAGTCATTTAAAATTTTTTTGAGTTTCTCTGCTTGTCTTTCACCGGTGCTTTCAAATAATTTAATCTAGACTATATTTATTAAAATTTTCTACCTCCTCCTAGGAGTGCTGCGATGATGAATTAATATTTGCTGAGCACTTGGAGGGTGGAGTTACCCTAATATTATTGGGACAGAGAAAATGATAACTTGATGGGATTGGTAACCGATGCCATCTGCTATGTTAACTGAGATTACATTGTAAAAAGGCTTTGCCTATTCAGGCCAAGTGGTTGAGTATAGTAGTAATTATCCAGGTAATTTAAATTTCACAGAAAATGGAACCCTGCTTTGAAAAAGAGTGAATCTCCTGATAGATTGTTTTGTTCCATTATTATTGCCATATTTAATCTAATCAGGTGTGTAAATCTGATCACCCATGCAACTTCTCAATTTTAATTTCTCCTTTCCTGTGATTTAAAATGAATTATTTTAAGACCAGGTTTGCATTAACAGATTGAGACATAAATGCTCTACCTTTCACGGCAGTCCCAGTATTTTACTTTATATTCAGGTATAATGATTTAAATAAAACTCCAAAGAATTTGAAATATTTTTAGATCTGTATCATTGGTTGCACAGCATTTCTGACTAGGGGAGAGGAATAAGGTTGATAATGTCTTAATTTTTCTGAGGTATATGGTAGCCAGAGCAAAGACAGCCATCACATCTAGAATTAGGTTTCAGTTAAACTTATTCCCATCATAACAATTATTAGGACGATTGCTTAAATCCCCTCACTAAACTGCTAATGTTAACATGGCCATAACCCTCACAATAACATGCTTCCAAACGGGTTTCAAAAGTAATCTGAAGAGTTTTGCAATAAATGTTTTCAGTGCAAGATTTTTTAATGTAGTGTTCTAAAATATCCAGCAAGCAGCTCTAGTAATCATTATGAAACTTGCCTATATTCAAGCACAGAAAACATGCAAATGTAATATCACAAAAGTAGGCCAGACCACGATCATCAACCTAATAGTCATCATCATTTATATCATTTATTACGTTACTCAGTGCAGCAGTGCCAAAAAGGGAAGTAATATTGTGAATTCACTAGAGGGAGCAATTCTTTTTAGTAAATTAGTATTACTTTGCTTAGCTCTATGCATTTAGTAGTCCTAGACTACATAACTTGGGAGCAAAAATATGCAGAATTCATGAGAGAGATCTCAGGGAAGAGGCAATGTCATTTCAAGGTTTGTTTAGAGGTTTTCTTTGAAGCATCTGAGAAGAAAAGAGAGCTTGAAAACACAAGCTAGATTATATCCACGGCAGGAATACTCAAGCTGGACATCTATCAGCATTTCCATTTTATTGTAACTTTCACACATTTGCCCTTTTAGTACAAGAAATACTGTCAGGGCACCTAACCCATTAAAAGTTCAACAACAATCACTGTCCCAATAGCTAGATCCCAAGTGTCTGAAATCAATGCAAAGAAACTCCAGATTCAATTGAATGAAGATACTTATCCCAGTTAGTAACATAAGTGACAGATGTACAGACCTATTCATATTTCTGCTATACATTTCTGTTTTTTAGTTGTTGGTGACTTACCCTCAACAATTCATTTAGATTTGCATCCTATTTGATATATTTGACACTTAGGATTTAGCCCGAAAAAATACTTTTAAACAAAATTAATATGGAATTAATAAATAGTGTTTATACTATTGTACCTAATTTTATTAAGTCTTTTTAATTTTATTTTTTCCATCATCATGTATCCCCTCTATGCCCTCTTCTACTTCTACCACCTCCACTCCTGCATCACCACACCGTTGTCCATGCCCATGAGTTCTCTCTCTCTCCTTTATTTTCTTTTTTATTCAATCCCACTGAGCTCCCCAATCTCCCATCACCACCACCAGAGCTGTCTGCTTGCTCTCTATGTATGAATCTTTCTCTATTCAGTTTGTTCATTAAACTCCACATATAAGTGAAATCACATGATACTTGTCTTTCTCTGACTCGCTTATTTCACTTAGCATGCTGTTCTCCAGGTCCATCCATGCTGTTGCAAAGGGTTAAGTTTTGATCACCTGTTAAATGTTGGTATTTAATAATATAGATTTGGCCCTTGAAAATAAAACAAACTGTGTTATCATTGAATTAATCCTAAATTTAGTAATACCAAAGATGCTACATTTTAAAATGATAGTTTTATTTATGAAATAATTCACTCAATACATATTTAGTAAATTTCTACCTGATGCTGGACACTGTTAGGATCTGAGTACACAAAGTTTTAAAAAAAGATCCATTTTAGCTCACAATTTAGTGATCTTCTTAAACTAAAATTTCCCTAAAAACTTAATTACATTTGTGTTTCTTTAACTATGTGTTTTAAAAGCTTTCTCAAATCCTTTACTTAAAAGAGTAACATTTCTATTTTTTTTAAAAATCATTGGGAAACTATTATAGGAGCTCAGAATTTAAAGAAAAGTTTTAGAGTCATCCAAATATTAGACATGTTTAGAATATAAATTGTCAATTCTGGCAGCTCTAAGTCAAGTATTTACTACTATTTATTTGTGTGTGAATGGGCCAGATGTCCTCCAAACTGCATTCTCCAAACACTTTCCCCTGAAACACTTCTTAAAAGAATGCAATCTGGATATTTGTGCTGTTGAATTAATGGTTTTGATCTTATTTTCACTTAAGAATGATGAAGGAGGATAGGTGACGTATGAATCCCTGGTAATGGTCAGAGTATTCCACACTGAATCTCTCTTCTTTCCTGTTACACTATTTAAAATAATATATATTTCCACAGTGTTATAATGTACTGGATTAACCATAGTCTTTTATAAACTATAATAATGTATTAAAGCGACTATAAAATTATATTCTAAAATATAAAGCTGTATATCCTTTGTTGCACTGTTGCTGTCATTCCAAATGCTATTCTATGAACTTAAGTATAATATTAGAGCCACAAAGGAAGAACCACACCTGTGAAGATAGATGAATTTTCTTTGAAGTCAAAAACTGTGAAAACTCACTTTAAATTGTGACTTTAAAGAATATTAATTTTTCATAAATATTCTACATGCCAATACGAGATATTTTGATACTGTCATTTAACTTATACATTTCAGAAAATAGGAATTCATTCATTCTACATTTATAATTTTCTTTTCTTTTAAAATTATATGAGGTTACTGCCCATTATAGAAAATAAATACATACCAATAAAAAATTATACTCAGTATTAAAAGACATTCTGGCAATCTTTCACTTGGTTTATGTTGTAATGTCCTTAAAACTATATCTTCAAACATAGTTAGTTTAACAGTGGCTTTAGAATTAAAAAGCCCTCAGCCTTTCTAAGAAGGGAACTAGATACATTATTTTTTCAGTATTTTACATCTGTAATATTATCACACATAAATAGCCATCCAATGTGAAAAGTAGGTATTGTCATGATCAGAAATATCCTGTCTTAGAAATTTTCCAGATTCTAAACCCAGACCAATTTAGTTTTTAAAGAAACTGAATTTAATTGGAATATACATTGAAAATGAGTGTTCTCCATTCTCCTTAATGATACTTAAGATTACCTCATTTTACCACCACAAGGAAAACAAATTTCTACCTATTTGCAAAGCCTTGGCCCTTGGCTTTTTGTGTATTTGCAGTTTATAAATGTTAATCCCAGTGGATCCCAGGGACTGGTGGAGGCTCACAGGCTGGGAACATATTTTGTAAGATGTGAAAAAGCAGACATTCTTCCTCCATTAGAAAGCAAAGAATTTAAGGACTTTGAACTATAATCTGAAAATCTTGGCATATTAACTAAGATTTTGAAAGGCAAGTATCCTTTGAATGTTGATGTATTTATGAATATTTTGCCTCATATATATTTCTACTTAATCTATACTGGTAATATAAAATAAAATTAATGATGATAGAAAAATAACTTAGGAAGCTTAGACTGGAGGAGCAATGATAACAAAAATTCTTAAACATAAGATTTTTCTAAGAAAACAATTTAAGAATGGGCTTTTGCATTCTTGGGGAAGAGCTCAGAACACTGAGCCTGTGTAACATCAAAAAAACTGTTTACTTCAGACTTAAGGTTGACATTTTAATATACATTATTCTAGTAAAATTACGATTACTGTCATAATTTGAAAAATGAAAATATTTTTAAAAATATAATTATGCTTATCAGGATCTTCATTTTTAAAGTATGATAAATAACAAATCAATGTTTGCATAACATTTACATGTGCTCTACATAAATTATTCATTTATAGACGGTAAAACTTAAAAAATATTATTTTATAACTTCAAAGACAATTGGTAAAAGATTATGGTTTTATTTTCCACATTGCTGTTTAAAGAAATATTATTGCATTAGACAAAATTTTCTAATAAATAAAGTATTGCAGATATATCCTATCCTATCTAATAAAAGAGAAACATGGTAATTAGCCGTACATCTGCTACCCTTCCCATTGGCTAATCAGGGCAATATGCAAATTAACTGCCAGCCAAGATGGTGGCCGGCAGCCCTGCACTGAAGCGAACAGGGAGGCTTGCTTGCTCCAGTGACGGCAGACTCCAACGTTCTCCTCCTGACTTGCCAGCCACTCAGCTGCAACTCTAAGCAACTATGTTGCAAATACAGAAGCTAAACAAAACCCCAGAAACCTGCTTTAGTCAGCCGGCAGACCGCAACATTGTATCAAATACAGAAGGTAAACAAAGGCCAGAAACCTGCTTTCAGCAGCCCAGGCCTCAGAGCTAAAGCTGGCCCAGAATAAAAAAGAAAAAAGAAAAAAAGGAGCGGTTGGGAGCTTCAGTCACCCCCCAGCCTGAAAACAGCCCTCAGCCCCTCAGCCAGGCTGGCCAGGCATCCCAGTGGGGACCCCCCCCTGATCCAGGACACCCTTCAGGGCAAACCAGCCAGCCCCCACCTGTGCACCAGGCCTCTATTCTATATAGTAAAAGGGTAAGATGCCTCCCAGCACCGGGATCAGCGTGACAGGGGGCAGCGCCCAAATCCCCTGATCGCCCTGCAGCTCTGTGTGTGACAGGGGGCAGGGCCACAACCTCCCTATCCGCCCTGCTTTGTTTGTGACAGGGGAAGGCGCCCCAACCCCCTGATCAACCCTGCTCTTTGTGTGACAGGGTACAGAGCCCCAACCCCCCTGATGGGCCCTGCTCTGTGCATGACAGGGAGCAACGCCCCAACCCCCTGATCGGCCCTGCTCTGTGCGTGACAGGGGGTGGTGCCACAACTTCCCTATCAACCCTGCCTTGAGTGTGACAGGGGGTGGTGCCCCAACCCCCCAATCAGCTGTACCCTGAGTGTGATTAGGGGTGGCATCGCAGCCTCCCGATCCGCCCTGCTCTGTACATGACAGGGGGCGGCGCCCCAACTCCCCAATCGGCCCTGCTCTGACCCCGACCAGGGGCTGCACCTAGGGATTGGGCCTGCCCTCTGCCACCTGGGAGCCGGCCTAAGCCAGCAGGTCATTATCTCCCGAGGGGTCCCAGACTGCGAGAGGGCACAGGATGGGCTGAGGGACCCCCTCTCCCGCCCCCCAGTGCACAAATTTTTGTGCATCGGGCCTCTAGTTGTTTTTATAATTGCAAATACTCTCCTAACAATAATTCCAAAGTTATTTTTAAGGATGAGGACATCAACTCATCTTCTATGCAGTTTTATTTTTTTTATTTATTTATTTATTTTTATTCTTAATCCTCACCCGAGGATATTTTTTTCCATTGATTTTTAGAGAGAGTAGAAGAGAGTGGGAGAATCAGAGAGAAACACCGATGTGAGAGAGACACATCAATTGGTTGCCTCCTGCATGCCCCTGACCAGGACTAGGAGCCTGCAACCCAGGTATGTGCCCTTGACTGGAATAGAACTCAGGACCCTCAGTCCACAGGCCGATGCTCTGTTCACTGAGCCAAACTGGCTAAGGGCTATTTTTATTATTTAAGAAAAAATAATATATCTCTAAAAGACCCCCAAATTATGAATAGTACCTTGAGAATTGAGAGTTAGGAATTGTCATCTCTTTTTCCAATTCTGTCATCAACAATTAACATGACTTTGCTTAGCTGATTGAAAGCTTAGCACTTATACATATGGCACATAATGGCCTCTAGACCAGTGGTTCTCAACCTTCCTAATGCCATGACCCTTTAATAAAGTTCCTCATGTTGTAATGACCCCCAATTTCATTGTTACAAATTGAACATAATTAAAGCATAGTGATTAATCACAAAAACAATATTACAAAGGGCTGAAATAAATGAGTCATCATTAACATAAAATAATAGAACATTTTAATAAAAATTAATATTTTTTCTTGAACATTAACTTTTTACCAGACACTGAATAACTGCACAAATTAATAAGTGTAACGCAAATAAACTTATTTTTCTTGTTCTCCAAAAGGGAAATATTTCCTGTTGCACACACCAAACAATTCAGTACAAGACTAATGACATGGCAATTGGCTGCTAAAATATTTGCTGCTAGTATTAGTGGAGAGAAATGGTGCGTCTGCGTGTAAGGCATGTAAGGGAAATGGATGCAACACGATTATTGTAATAATGAAATGATTCCCAGTGGACAAAATGATGTATGCTTACCTTCTTTGTTCTTTGTTTTATGTCTTATAAGTCATTTTAATAACTTTTTAAAATATATTTTATTGATTTTTTACAGAGAGGAAGGGAGAGGGACAGAGAGTCAGAAACATAGATTAGCTGCCTCCTGCTCACCCCCACTTGGGATGCGCCTGCAACCAAGGCCCATGCCCTTGACTGGAATCGAACCTGGGACCCTTCAGTCCGCAGGCCAATGCTTTATCCACTGAGCCCAACCAGCCAGGGTCATTTTAATAACTTTTATTAGCGTTTTGTTCTTTTTCTCCCTTTTGAAGGAAGACAGGATATGCAGAATATATCTATTACATCTTTCATGTGCTATGTCTTTAAACACATGTACAAATGCCATGTCACCCCTGTCTACTCAAGCTTAAACATCACCAGTTGTTCTCATGCACTCTTTGTGTTATATTTGTCAAGTCTTCACTATCCTGATAGTCCTTTAGCTCTCAATGTCTTTCAATGTATATGACTTAAACTACATACAATACCTTAAATTGATGTAAGTTTAGAAGTGGATTATTACCATAGTTAATATAGAAACATTATTCAAATGATGCAGTCAAAAAGCACATAACATTTTAAAGTAGTCATTTCATTCTATTGCCTCATACTGAAGTTGTAATTCACTGTATTAGTTATCTGTTGCTGCATTAAAAAATTACCCCTCATATATAGTGGCTGAAAACAAATATTTATTGTCTTACACTATTTCTGTGGCTGAAGAATTTGGGAGCAGCTTCGATGGGTAGTTTTGGTTCAGTGTGTCTCATGCAGTTATAGTTAAAATCACAGTTAGGGCTAACAATCTTCTAAAGCTTGGCTGGGGCAGGCAGATCTGCATCTAAGATGGTTCACTTACCTGGCCATCAGGTTCATGCTGGCTCAGATCCTTATCATACTGAGCTATCCTGAAGGCTGCTTGAGTATTCTCATAACATGACATCAGATTCCCCTAAGAGTGAGTCATCCAACAGAGAGCAAGGCAGAAGCCACAATATCTTTTATATCCTAGTCTTGGAAGCTATACATTGTCATTCCGATAACACACTGTTGGTTACACAGATTAGCCCTTTCTAGCGTGAGAGGAGACTTACACAGGGACATGAATACCAGGAATCAGGTATTATTTGGGGGCATTTTGGAGGCTAGTACTAGAGTACATCCTCTGTCTCTCAATGAGAGAGGTTATAAGTAACCCCCAAAAGTCTCATCCCATAAAATATCATCTCAAAGTCTAGAATCTTAGCATCTCAACTAGGCTCAAATGTGGGTGAGGTATTTTGGGGTGTGGTTTCTTAAGCACAGCTCCTCCGAACAGTTCTGAGATCTGAAGACCTGTGAACTAAAGAGATAAGATATCAGCCCTCCCACACCCTAAGCCAAACATACAATGGTGGGGTAGAAATACAATAACCATTACAGACATTCCTGTTTAATGGGTGGAAAACAAGAGGAACACAGGAGTCTCTGGCCCACAGCAACGCTGTGATTCAGCTAGGTAAATAGTGGAAGTGCCTTCACTAGAACTTATTCCTACTGCTTCCTGGGAATGATTTTCCAAGTCTCTTGGCTCTTACCTTTAGGCTCTTGGTTCTGCTTTTGAGTCAACTTATTTTTTCATGACAGGCAGTCTAGGCTGGCAGCTGTATAGTTTTTTTTCAGTCTGATTCCTGCCTGTAGAAGTTTTCAGGTCCAAAGGCCCCGTTTCTTTTAGTTCTATCTCTGTTTCTATCAGTCCACGCTGCTAATGACTCTAACAAATATTCTCAAACAATTTTGTGGGTTACCTGTGAATCTTACTGGGGTTTACTACATTATGAAGAGGCCACACCTACAAATCTGTTTGAGCTATGCCCTTTTCTACTTAAGGTTTCTGTTGTGATTACTGAGGGAGAGTACCCTTAAGCTTCTTAGAAGCCCTAGTGTCTGACTGAAGGGCTTTCTGAGTCACAACATTAGATCTTTCCAAGGTTTTAGCAAAGGATTTTACAACCATGCTCTCAGCTTCATTTTTAAGTATGTATGTATGTGTGTGTGTGTGTGTGTGTGTGTGTGTATATACATATATATATATATATATATATATATATATATATATATATATATACTGTATATTGATTTCAGAGACGAAGGGAGAAACATCAATGATGAGAGAGACTCACTGATTGGCTGCCTCCTGCATGGCCCACATGGGATCGAACCAGGACCTCCTGGTTCATAGGTCAATACTCAACCACTGAGCCATGCTGGCTGGACTCAGATTCATTTTTATATCATGACTAGAGGCCTGGTGCACAAAATTCGTGCATGAGGGGGGGGGTCCCTCAGCCTGGCTTGCACCCTCTTGCAATCCAGGACCCCTTGGGGGATGTCCGACTGCAGGTTTAGGCCCTGCAGGTCAGGCCTAAACCGGCAGTCGGACATCCCTCTCACAATCTGGGACTTTTGGCTCCTAACCACTAGCCTGCCTGCCTGCCTGCCTGATCGCCCCTAACCACTAGCCTGCCTGCCTGATCACTCCTAACCACTCTGCTTTCCTGCCTGATCGCCCCTAACCCCTCTGCCTACCTGCCTGATTGCTCCTAACCACTCACTTGCCTGCCTGATCACCCCTAACTGCCTCTGCCTCGGCCCCTGCCACCATGGCTTTATCCGGAAGGACGTTCAGAATGACATCTGGAAGGTCATTCAGCTGTCTAGTCTAATTAGCATACTAAGCTTTTATTATTGTAGACTAGAGGCCCAGTGCATGAATTCGTGCACAGGTGGGGTCCGGCTGGCCCGGCCCCAATTGGCAGATCAGAGCTGGGCCAGTCAGCAGGAAGAAATGGCGGGAGGTTGGCCAGCTGGCCCATCCTGATCGGGGCCCGATCAGGGCCAGGTCAGCTGGGAGGAGGGGCCGTGGATGATTGGCCATCAGGCCCAGTCCTCGTTTGGGATGGGGGGGCCGATCGGGGGTCAGTGGCCTGGGGAGGGTCCATAGGAGTTTCGCCGACCAGCCCCAACCCCGATTGGTGTGGGGGAGGCTGATTGGGGGCATGGCCGACCTGGGGGAGGGGCTGCAGAAGGTTGGTCAGCTGGCTCCACCCCATATTGGGATGGGGGGGGCGATTGGGGCAGGGCCAGCTGATTGGGGCTGGGGCCAGCCTGGGGGGGGGTGGAGTGCTACGGGGGGTTGGCCACTGGCCCCATCCCCCAATTGGGGTGGGAGAGGCCAATCAGGGTGGGGCCAGCTGGGAGGAGGGGCTGCGGGAGATTGGCCACTGGCCCCATCCCCCAATTGGGCCAGTTCGCTGACCCCAGTGGGTGTCCTAGCGACTGGTCGTTCCAGTCGTTATGGCATTCTAGTAGTTGGCTTTTAATATATATAGACTAGAGGCCCAGTGCACGAAATTTGTGCACTCAGGGGGGGAGATGTCCCTCAACCCAGCCTGCACCCTCTCCAATCTGGGACCCCTCAGGGGATGTCCGACTGCCCATAGGGATCGGGCCTAAACCAGCAGTTAGACATCCCTCTCACAATCCGGGACTGCTGGCTCCCAACCGCTTGCCTGCCTGCCTGCCTGATTGCCCCTAACCACTTCTGCCTGCCAGCCTGATCACCCCCTAAACACTCCCCTGCCAGCCTGATCTGCTATTCTGCCAGCCCGGTCGCCCCCAACTGCCCTCCCTTGCAGGCCTAGTCGCCCCCAACTGCCCTCCCCTGCTGGCCATCTTGTGGAGGCCATCTTTTGACCACGTGGGGGTGGCCATCTTGTGCGAGGGCATGATAGTCAATTTGTATATTACCTCTTTATACCTGGATTTGATCTTTGCCCAAAAGGCATTCTTTGTTTAAGTATTTTTTCCCCTCCCATCCTGAGAGGCTGACAGTTTTCAAGATTCACAAGTCTTGGGTCCTTTTGGGTTAACAATTCATTCTTTAGCTTATCTTCCTCCCTTGCACATTTTACTATAAACAGCAAGAGAAACCGAGCAGCACCTTCAACACTTTGACTGATAATGTCTTAATGAGATCATCCATTCTATTAGATACACTAGAGGCCTGGTGCACAAAAATTTGTGCACTCGGGGGAGTCCCTCGGCCCAGCCTGTGCCCTCTCGCAGTCTGGGACCCCTCGGGGGATATCCACCTGCTGGCTTAGACCTGCTCCCCGGGGGGATTGGGCCTAAGCAGGCAGTCAGACATCCCTCTGGCAGCCCAGGAGCCCTTGGGTGATGTCCACTTGCCAGTGGGGACCAGGCCTAAGCTGCAGTCGAACATCCTTAGCACTGCTGAGGAGGCAGGAGAGGCTCCTGCCATCACTGCTGTTCTGGCAACCGTCAGCCTGGCTTGGGGCTGAACAGAGCTCCCACTGTGGGAGCGCACTGACCCCCAGTGGGCAGCTCCTGCATTGAGCGTCTGCCCCCTGGTGGTTAGTGTGTGTCATACTGACCAGTCATTCCCAGTCATTCTGCTGTTAGGGTCAATTTGCATATTAGCCTTTTATTATATGCCTGGTGCATGGGTGGAGGCTGGCTGGTTTGCCCTGAAGGGTGTCCAGGACCAGGGTGGGGGTCCTGCTGGGGTGCCAGGCCAGCCTGGGTGAGTGGCTGATGGCTGTTTGCAGGCTGGCCACAGCTCCTTCATGGTGGGGGTCCTGCTGGGGTGCCTGGCCAGCCTGGGTGAGTGGCTGATGGCTGTTTGCAGGCTGGCCACAGCCCCTTCAGGGTGGGGGTCCCTGCTGGGGTGCCTGGCCAGCCTGGGTGAGGGGCTGATGGCTGTTTACAGGCTGGTCAAGCCCCCCAGCAGGGACCCTCACCCCTTGAGGGTGTGGCCATCTTGGGTGAGGGGCTGATGGCTGTTTGAAGGCTGGCCACAACCCCTTCAGGGTGGTGGTCCCCCCTGGGGTGCCTGGCCAGCCTGGGTGAAGGGTTGATGGCTGTTTACAGGCTGGCCAAGCCCCCCAGTGGGGAACCTCACCCCATGAGGGTGTGGCCATCCTGGGTGAGGGGCTGATGGCTAGCCACAGCTCCCAGCCACCCAAGCTCTCAGTGGAGGCTGGCCGGAAGCAGGTATCTGGGATTTGTTTATCTTCTATAATTGAAACTTTGTTGCCTTTGTTGCCACAGCCGGCCAGGGCAGGTGGGAAACTTGGCTTTCTCCATCGCGGGGGCAACCAAGCCTCCTGCTTGCTCCAGCTCCATGGCTGCTGGCCGCCATCTTGGTTGGGTTAATTTGCATATAGTCGCTCTGATTGGCTGGTGGGCATGGCTTGGGGCATAGCGGAGTTATGGTCAATTTGCATGTTTCTCTTTTATTAGATTAGATTTCCTAGTTCCCACCTCACTGAAGGTGACAGTGTTACTCAATTTCTGTCACTGTATTAAAATTACCCTCCTTTCTTCCAGTTTCTAATAACATCTTCTTCCTCATCAACCTCCTCAAAGACCATCAGGTTTATAATAAGAGTGTCTTCAAGACAGTTTCAACAGCCACTAACACTGCCTTCAGTGTCCTTCAGTTTCTGGCACTGCCGGATCCCAGTGCCTCTTCCATATTTCTCAGGTTGGGTACGACAGCAACCCTCTTCTAGATATGTTACCTATTAATGTGTAACAAATTACTGCAAAAGGTAGTGGATCAAAACAAAATAAACATTTACCATTTCAGTTCTGTGAGTCGGGAATTTGGGAACAGCTTCGCTCAGTGGTCAGGTTCAGGGCCTTTCAGGAGGTTGGATTTCAGACAGTGGCTGAGTTTGTAGTCATCTGAAAGTTTGGAGCTATGCTGGCCAGCATGATTCAGTGGTTGAGCATTGACCTATGAACCAGGAGTTTGCGGTTCTATTCCTGGTTGGGGCACATGCCCGGGTTAGGGGTTTGATCCCTGGTATGGAGTGTGCAGGAGGCAGCCAATCAATTATTTTATCTCATCTTTGATGTTTCTATCTCTCCATTTCCCTTCCTCTCTGAAATCAATAAAAATATATATATTTAAAAAACCACATGAAAGTTTGGAGCTGTATGTTCTGCTACAGAGATGCTCCTTCACACGGCTGGAAAGTGCATGCTGACTGTTGGTCAGTGGCCAGCAGCCTCAGTTCCTCACCACATGTACCTCTTCATAGGGCTGTCTGAGTGACCTCCAGAGAGAGTGATCCAAAGGAAAGCACAGTGGAAACTGCTATAACTATTACGCCCTAGTCTTCAAAGCCACACATCATCATTTCCTCAATATCTTATTAGCTACATAGGCCAACCTTATTCACTGTGAGAGGTGACACAAGATGTGAATATAGGAACTTATAGGAATTATTGGGGACATCATGAAGACTGGCTACCACAGGCACTAAAATCCCTGATAATTTCTTTATTTTGTTTAAAAAATATATTTTTATTGATTTCAGAGAGGAAGAGAGAGGGAGAGAAAGATAGAAACATCAATGATGAGAGAGAATCATTGATCGACTGCCTCCTTCATGCTCCACACTGGGGATTGAGCCCACAACCTGGGCATGTGCCCTGACCAGGAATCAAACCATGACCTACTGGTTCATAGGTCGACACTCAACCACTGAGCCATGCTAGCTGGGCCTACATTATGGATTTTAAAATTCCAATTTATTAATAAAAATGTTGCCAAACATTTGTGTCTCTAGGTCTATCAACAGTCTTAAAATTGACAAAATAAGTACATATATCCTTACCTGCACCATTATGGAAATGACACATGCATTAAGTTCACTTTCTGTCAAATATAAATAGGGTTCCTATTCTCCTATGCACCATGATAGTATGGGATGCTAAGCAAAGGGCACCTCCCACTTTGTCAGGAACTCTTAATGAGTTTTGGACAGACAAAGCCCTAGAGTGAATGCTAAAAATTACTATAATTAAAATATTCTAATCTGGAAACCTGAAACATATAACTTAATTGCTATAGTTGTACACAAAATACCAACCTTTGGCAAAATTATGAGGTAGGCTAAATTCCTTATTCTTTGCTCACTAAGTTCCTTAAGAATAGAAGCAAGGTTGTTGTCATTGCTGTTTTCTCCCACTGGACTTAGCTAGATGCCCTATGCCCAGTAGATCCTTAACAAATATTTTTCAATTGGTGCATAGGTTAGTAACTTATTGATAGATTATGAATGCCTCTCCCCCGAGCTCCTTGGTACCCAATTCCTCTTGCTTGTATTGGCAACCTACCGAAGTCTTCCCCCAGTGTTCCAAGATGGGAATCTCTTTCAATTTCCTTCTATCTATTCAAAATTTGATCTACTTTGATTATAAAGAAGTTGAACAATCTAATAACATTTAGGGGCCTTTTTTTTTTGGCAGTGTCTGAATCATTAGACAAAATTAACAAATGAAAATTTGGGGGCAAGCTCTTGGCTGCCTTGCAAACTATAATAAGTTGCCATCAATTTGACTTCTTAGCCAAATCAGCCTTGACTGAACATGATAGCTGGTAAATTCTCTACCAGGAAATCTGGACATTCTGATGTTGGGATTCCAAGACTATGTCTCTCAATATCTGCCTTGCCATGATTTCTTTTCTTGTTCACTCATGTTCAGAAATTTCTCAAATGAATAGCATTTCCCTATTTCTGTTAATGGTCACATCATTAAGTCAGTTACATAAACTCAAAAACTTGAAGTTTATTTGAATACGAGGGGCCCAGTGCACGAATTCATGCACCTGGAAAGGAACTGTGGGCCATGAGGCTGTGGTAGGCACAGAGGTGGGTCTCGGTCCATCCTCCACAGGGGCGGGTCTCAGCCCATCCTCCATGCCCCTGCCTGGACCCTCCCACTGCTCCCCCCAACCCCTGTCTGCTGGCAGCCCCACTCCCGCCACGCTCTCACTTGCTGATGGCACCGGGCCTGCTTGCACCCACTGAAGGCACAGAATGATTGGGTCTGGCACCAGCAGCGGGTGCGAGCAGCAGCTGCTGCCCCAATTGCCCCTCAGGAGCAAGGGGAGCTGGAGAAGCCCTCAGGAGCAATCTGGGCTGGCAGCCGCCACTCGCACCCACTGATGGTGCCGAGCAATCGGGACCAGCCCTGGGCACTGACAACGGGTGTGAGTGGCAGCTCCGGCACCGGCACCTGCAGCAGGTAAGAGCAGGGCTATCGCCGGCAGCAGGTGTGAGAGGCAGCTGCCAGGGGAGGTGGAGAAACCCTGAGGAACAATTGGAGCCAGTAGCCACTGCTTGCACCTGCTGACGGCATCGAGTGATCTGGGCTGGCGCCGGGCACCAGCAGTGGGTGCGAGCAGCAGCTCTGGCACTGGCAGTGGGTGCGGGAGCAAAGAATTTTCTGTAACCACCAGATGCTCGCCCCATGACAGCAACCAGCGCCCCACTTTGGTCTGGCACCCCCGCTCACCTGCTTCAACATCCCACCAAGGCTGATGCCCTCCATGTTCCATGCATGCCCCCTGGTGGTCAGTGCACATCATAGCAACCGGTTGTTCGGTTGTTCCACCGTTTGGTCTATTTGCATATTAGCTTTTTATTATATAGGATGTTCTTCCCCAATATAATCTTTTGACTATCATTCTCAGCTTCATCTCCTCTTTTCTTTCTACTATATCCCATTTTGAACCTTTTATTGTACTTCTTGTTGCAGCTTGGTTACACGTCCTTGCCACATTAACTTGCTAAAGCACAGCATCTGTTCATTCATTGTACTGCTCAAAATGTCACTTTTATCTACTCAGTGCCTATACAATGAGCTCCAAACTTCCCAGGCCAGCTTCCACTGTCTGCCACATTCCAGCCACAATTTGGCTTTCTAGCCTATCTTCTACTACTTCTCCACACTGGATTATTCTTGATTCATCAAGCTCATTCCCCATCTACCATTCACTCTTTATTGTGCCTTTTCCTCTGCCTAAAAGTTTTCCCTCTTCTTTTATTAAAACCCTGCCTATCTTTCAAAGCCAAAACCAATAGGAATCTCAAACATGACATGTTGATCCTCCCAGCCAGAAGTATTCTCTCTTTTCTGAAAGTCTAAGATACTTTGTACCATTCCTAAGGTACTCACTGGATTCTAAGAGGTTACATGAATTATCTCCTCTTGTATATTTTAAACTTCCTGAGAACATCAATTGTATCATTTCATGTGTAGAGGTTAACACATCTCCTTTACTCAGAGGTGATTGTTTTTGAGTTGGAACCATCATGAAATGAATTGGGTAAGTATTGTACATTGGTTTGGGGGTGGTGAGTAGGAAAGCAGTTCCATGTGGTAAAGAGAAAAACCTTTGGATGTCAAACATCCAAAATTCATTTTTACCAGTTTCTAGTTACATGATTTGGGGAAAATTAACTAACCTCCTGGTGCCTCAGTTTCTTTTTCTGTAAAATGGGAAAGCAGTGCCTATTTTGTAGATTTGTTGTCATAATTAAGTGAGGTGTTGTGTATAAAACACTTATCTTAATACATTATTATCTTGTGTCTTCTATTATTCCTAGATAGAGTCTTGTAACAATGTTTAGTAACTTTTTATTAAATAAATGAATTATTTAGAAAACAAAAACATGCATTCTATTTTAAAGATACATGTATATTTAAAAATTAAAAAACATTAGCAGAGTATAGAAGATGGGATAAAAAATAGAAGAGAAAAATAAGGAACAAGATATAATTCCTTGTAAGTGAGCAAGAAGAAATTTAATTTTGGACATAGACTTATAGTCTTAAGTCTACAGAATACGTTGGAAATTTCTCACAATTTTCTAATGGGAAGAGTTTAATTATCTATTTTTTAATTCTAACAGTTCACATCTTAAATTACACATAAAAATGTTTAAATACTGCAGCTAATGGGAGGCTCAGCCAGGCTCCCATTCTCAGCCACTGGGGAATTTCTGTGTCAGACCACCCACTGTGAAAGTGAAAACTTAGTGCCTTTGTCAGTGGAGATTTCTTCTGAAGGGAGTTCTAAGCTGTTGTAACCATTTTCCCTGGGAAAGACTGAGGGAGAAAAAATAATTGAGAAATTACTGGACAAACACTACTTATCCAAGACTTAAAGTAACAATCAAAGGTGGAATTAATGCCTTTAGCACCACAGCTATCCCTAACTTCAGTCTGTTTTATATAGATTTGGGTTGACTGGTTTTAGTTCACTTCTTCGGAAAACACAAACTTATGTGAATAATGGTAGGATTTCAGACAAGTCACACTATTTAATTATAGTTTGGTTTAGATTTTTTTGTTCATGTTTTATCATCTTTCTCAAAATATCTTTAGAAACAAGTAATTCAAATAGTAATGCCAAAATAGCATTTGCATTGGATATCTTATTTCAAGTTTCTTGGATAAACTTGTATTATGCAAGCAAAAGAGACATCCTAATGGTGTTATACCTGGAAAAGGTATGGAAAGGTGCACAGGATGACAGTCTTTGCTCACAACTTTCCTATTTCATAAAGAGTAATATTTAACATCTTTTATCCTAAAAGGTATTTCTCATCTGTAATTCAAAACTGTCTGAAAATCTAGTTTCTTGAACTAATGCAGGACAGATGTCTGTGAGCGTGCCTTCAATGAATATTATTGTGTTGGCAAAAAAGCTTAGCAGGTGTGTGTGTGTGTGTGTGTGTGTGTGTGTGTGTGTGTGCAACTCTCCATCCTCCTCAATACTTCCCAGGCAGTGTTAGCAGAGGGCCACTAGAAGATAGTTTTGACTTAGACTGAAGCCTCTTACGATCCCACAGGTTATCTCAATCATGGCTCCAAATGTACTGACTTCTGCTCTTCCCAGAGAAGAAGCCTATTTATGAAGTTGGGGAAGGAGACACTTTAAAAAAATATTTAAAGTATAGGTGGTATACAGTGTTATATTAGTTCAGGGGTACAATATAGTGCTTTGACATTTATCTACCTTAAATGTGATCACCACAATAAGTCTAGTAATCATCTGTCACCGTGCAAACTTACCACAATATTGACTATATTCCTTTTCACATTTTTCACCCATTCCCCAGCCACCTTCCCTTTGGCACCCATCAGTTTGATCTCTGTTTCTATGAGTCTGTTTTTGTTTCGTTTTGTTTGTTCCTTTGTTTTATTTGCTTTTAGGTTCCACATTTAAGTGAAACCATGTGGTATTTGTCTTTCTTTCTCTCTGACTTATTTCACTTAGCAAAATTCCCTCTAGGTCCATCTATCCATCCATGTTGTCACATTATGACAACATTTTGTTCTTTTTTATTGCTGAGTAATATTCCATTATATCTATCTATCTATATAATCTATCTATCTCACATCTTCTTTATCCATTTATCCACTGACAGACTGCTTCCATATCTTGGCTTTTGTAAATAATGTTGCAATGATCATAGGAGTGTGTATATGTTTTTGAATTAGTGTTTTTGTTTTTTTTGTTTTTTTCAGGTTAACACATCTCCTTTATTTGAGTTGGAACCATCATTACCTAGAAGTGAAATTACTGAGTCATATAGGTCAATCTTTTTTTGGTTCTTTGAAGAATTTCCATCTGTTTTCAATAGTGGCTACACCAATTTGCAGTCCCACCAACAGTGCACAAGGTTGCCTTTTCTCCACATCCTCACCAACACATGTGATTTGTTGACTTTTTGATGATAGCCATTTTGCTGGTGTGAGATATCTCATTGTGGTTTTTACTTGCATTTCCCTGGTTAGTGATGTTGAGCATCTTTCCATGTCTCTGTTAGCCATCTGTATGTCTTTGGAGAAATGTCTCTTCATGTCCACTGCCCATTTTTTAAATTGGATTGTTTATTTGTTTGTTATTGAGTTGAATGAGCTCCTTATACATCTATACATTTTGAATATCAACCTTTATCAGATATATCATTTCAGAATAAATTCTCCCATTCACTAGGTTGTCTTTATGTTTTGTCAATAATTTCCTTTCCTGTATAGAAGCTTTTTAGTTTGATGAAGTCCTATTTGTTTATTTTTGTTTTTATTTCCCTTGATTGAGAGAACATATCCAAAATGATATTATTAAGAGTGATGTAAAATAGTTTACCACCTATTTTTTCTTCTAGGAGTTTCATGAGTTTAGGTCTTACACTTAAATTTTTAATCCATTTTGAATATAATTTTGCAAATGATGTAAGAGAGTAACCCAGTTTCATTTTTATTTTGCATGTATCTGTCCAGTTTTTCCAATACCATGTGTTGACTAGAGTGTCATTTCTCTATTATATATTCTTATCTCCTTTGTCATAGATTAATTGCCATATATATGAGGATTTATTTCTGGGCTCTCTATTCTGTTCCATTGCATTTGTTTTTGTGCCAGTACCATACTATTTTGATTATTATAGCTTTGTAATATAGTTTGAAATCAGAAAGCATGATAACTGCAGCTTTGTTCTTCTTTCTCAAGATTGCTTTGGCTATTCATGTTCTTTTGTGATTCCATATAAATTTTAGGATTATTTGTTCTAGTTCTGAGAATTCCATTGGTATTTTTTAAAATAGGGATTGCATTAAGTCTGTAGATTGCTTTGATTATTATGGACATTTTAACGATGGTAATTCTTTCAATCCATGAGCACAGTTTATCTTTCCATTTATTTGTGTCCTCTTCAATTTCTTTCTTCAGTGTCTTATAGTTTTCAGAATACAGGTATTTCACATCTCTGATTAAAGTATTCTTTTTGATGCAATTTCATTTTTTAAATATTTTTATTGATTTCAGAGAGGAAAGGAGAGGAAGGGAAATGCCCCCAACTGGGATTGAGCCCACAACCTGAACATGTTTCCTGACCAGGAATTGAACCATGACCTCCTGGTTCATAGGTCAATGCTCAACCTCTAAGCCTCACCAGCTGGACTTGATGCAATTTTCAATTGGATTGTTTTCTTAATTTCTTTTTTCTGATCATTTGTTATTAGTATTTAGAAACACAATGGATTTTGTATATTAATTTTCTATTCTGCTACTTTAGTCAATTTATTAGTTCTATTAATTTTTGGTGAATTCTTTACTGTTTTCTGTATACGGTATCATGTTATCTACAAACAGTGATAGTTTTACTTCTTCTCTTCCAATTTGGATGCTTCTATATCTTTTTCTTGTAAAATTGCTGTGGCTAGGTCTTCCAATATTATATTGAAGTATAGTAATGAGAGTGGGCATCCTTGTCTAGCTCCTGATCCTAGAAGAAAGATTTCAGCTGTTCACCATTGAATGTGATGTTAGCTGTGGGCTTGTCATATGCCTGTATCATGTTGAGGTAAGTTTCTTACATACCCACTTCGTTTAAAGTTTTTATCGAAACAGATGTTGAATTTTGTCAAATGCCTTTTCTGTATGTATTGAGATGATCATATGATTTTTATCCTCGGTTTTATTGATGTGATGAATCACATTAATTGTTTTGCGGATGTTGAACCACTCTTACATCCCTGGTATAAATCCTACTTGATCATGGTGCATAATCCTTTTAATGTATTGTTGAATTTAGTTTGCTAATATTTTAATATTTTGTTGAGGATTATTACATCTATATTCATCAGGAATATTGGTCTGTAATTCTCTCTCTCTCTCTCTCTCTCTCTCTCTCTCTCTCCTTCCCTCCCTCCATCCCTCCCTCTTTCTCATCTTTGTCTGGTTTAGGTATCAGGGTAATTCTGGCCTTGTAGAATGAGTTTGGAAGTGTTCCTTCCTCTTTAATTTTTGAGATTGTTTGAGAAGACAAGTATTAATTCTTCCTTAAAAGGTTGGTAGTTTACCTGTGAAGGCATCTGGTTGCAGGTTTCCCAGCCCTGGTCGGGTGTGTACAGGAGGCAACCCATCCATGTGTCTCCCTCACATCGATGTTTCTGTCTCTCCTTCTCCCTTCCACTCTCTCTAAAACTCAATGGAAAAATATCCTTGGGTGAGGATTAACAAAAAAAAAAATGTTAAGTTCATGAAAATGTGTTATGTGCTTTGATATGGCTATAGAAGCACACAGCAGTGGAACCTTCACCTGAGGCCGGGGTGGGGGGTGGGGGGGTGCGGGTGTGGGAGGCAGGTGCAGGGTTTGAGGGGGTTAATGGGGGAAAAAGGGGGTCATATGTAATACTTCCAATAATAGAGGTAAATTAACAACAACAACAAAAGAGATGTCAGGAAGGCCATTTCCAGAGTAGGAATGTCTAAGCTCAGATCTAGAGTTAGCCTCAAAAAGGGACAATGAGGATGGGAAGAGTTAAAAACCAAGGGAGCAGGTAGGAATGCACAAGACCAAGGAAAACACTTGGTGTGTGTGTGTGTGTGTGTGTGTGTGTGTGTGTGTGTCTTTTCTTTGCTATCAGCAGAGTTTGCTTTTTCCTATCATTTTTAAAATGTCACATTTCAAAATATCTTAAGAAGTTATGTCTACTGCTTTGGTCTGAAAAATATGCCTTGAAACACATGTGGAAGAGTATTTTACCTTCGGTTCAGTAACTTTAATCATCATTTTTTTTCAAATACAATTCAGCTCATAAACTCACTAGGCAATATTATTTCCAAAGCACTTTTAATATATTTTTTCTTTTATGAATGGCATTTTCTCATGATATTGATAGAAAATAATACAGAAGACTGCTCTGGCTGGTTTGGCTCAGTGGCTAGAGTGTCGTCCTGCTGACTGAAGGGTCCTGGGTTCGATTCTAGTCAAAGGCACATGCCCAGGTTGTGGGCTCAATCCCCAGTAGGGGGCATGCAGGAGGCAGCCGATCAATGATTCTCTCTCATCATTGATGTTTCTCCCTCTCCTTTCCTCTCTGAAATCATAAAAATTATTTAAAAAAGAAAATAAAAGATGGCCTAGATAAGAGTTGTTGTTTGTTTGTTTGTTTTTAATAATACTGAAGACTAGCAAGTCTTTCACAGCAGTAGTTTATTTAGTGGTTGGGAGGACAAACCTCTTGTCAGATTGTGCCTGATTTGAAGCCTGTTCTAGGCCTGACTCTGCTACTCATTAACCAGGCAGCCTGGGGCAAGTTACTTTGTAGCATCAGTTTTCTCATCAGTCAAATAAAGAAATAGTACTATCTACTTTATAGGGTTGCTGTAAGAACTGATTGATATAACATACAAAAAGCACTTAACCCAGTGCCTGGCTCAGAGAAAGTACACAATAAATTGTCTTCTGCATCACTGTATAGTTATACAGGGTGGGCAAAAGTAGGTTTACAGTTTTTCCTATGGAAAATAATACAAAAATAAACTCTGTGCATACTCACAACTACAAACCTACTTTTGCTCCAGCTGCATCTAGAAAAGGTTACACATAAAATAGTCAAAATATGATGGTAAAGGGATATTAAGAGTGCTGTGAAAATAATATTGGCCTATTTTTATGGGTGTGCAGAAAAAATTTTAAGTGACAACTGTAGTCCCTAAGCCAATCAAAGATAATTTGTCTATCACATTTTATAAGTTTCCAATCCTCCTCCTCCTCGATTTTTTGAATTTCCAAACATCTAACCCTCCCTGGAGTTCCTTCTAAGAAACAGCAAGGCCAGGATTAGTGATTCTCAAGTACAGATCTGACTCTGAAAGCACTCTAGCAAAACCCACTTCATTCTGACTCCCCACCATTCCAGTCCCACATTTATTTGTTTGTTTATTCATATATGTAGTTGTTGGTTCATTTTTTAGCATAAAAAGGAAAAACTTTTCTGGTATATAATAAGAATAGTTAAATGCTTTATAGTGGTCTCATCAAAGGCAATGCACGCTTCCTATTGGTTTTGATGCTGTGTGTCTGTAGTAGCAGCTGGAAAGTGGGGGTGGATGAGGCAAGTGACCTAAGGAATATTGTACCACCAACAAATTAATCAAAAGCATTTGAGGCTTATTGGTCAACAGTTAGCAGAAATAATTGGTTTGTTTGGTCTACGAATGTAATCAAAGTCTGGTTGAGTTAATACTTTTTGTTGTTTTTGAGTTGATTAGCATTTTTAACTTCTCAAGTTTTCTTGTCCTTAACTATTAAAATGAAAAAAACAACTTTGCCCATAGTATATTGTGATGTACTATATTTTACTGTATATTGTGAATCGTAACATTTTTCAAAGTGTAAAAGATTTGTGAGGATCTTTAACTAGTAAAATGATTCTTGGTTCTGGTCATTGTAAGCTGGAAACTTCTGTCTTACATGTGGCTCTCCCTGCCTCTGCCCCCTTACACACACACATAGCTCCTTTCTCTGTCTCCCTCACCACACACAGTCCCCAGGCTATAGTCAAGGCCAGGCAAAAGTAGGTTTACAGCTGTTAGTACTTGAAACACAGTTTATTCCTGTATTCTTATTTCTTTATTACTGTACTATTTTCCATGGGAACAACTGTAAACCTACATTTGCCCCACCTGTACTTTTTAAATCTTAATTTTAATATGTATATTAAGAAACGTTAAAATTTGTCCAGTATCTTATGAACCCTGATCATCATCTTAGAAATTATAAGTGAGTACAATTCATCACCCTAAAAGTACTCTGACATAGTAAAGATGATGGTAGTTATAATAAATGGTTAAGATAAAATTTCTGCCACAGAATTCTTTTGCATGTTTGATTTGTTGGGGAAAACATTGAAAATTAATTAGAATTAATCTGAGATTTAATTCATGCCAATTCATTTCAGTATCTTTGAAATTTGATTTTTCTCTGTGAAGGTTTTTACTGTTTTTATTGATTTTTAGAGAGCAAGGAAGGGAGAGGATAGAAACATTAATGAGAGAGAAACATCATCGGTCAGCTGCTTCCTGCGCACCTCCTACTGCAACCAGGGCATTTGCCCTGACCAGGAATCAAACCAGTGACCTTTTGGTTCATGGATCAATGCTCAACCATTGAGCCACATCAACCAGGTATGAGCAAAGTTTTCAATTATACTGTTTGATCAATAGGCATGTATTAAACATCTACTATTTCCTAGCTATTGTGCCAGGCTCCTACAAAATCTTAAAAGAAAATGACCTCTAAAACCTTAACTCATATTAAAACACCCACATGATAGTTGACAAAGGAGTAGTATGGACAAAGGTAGTTTTCAGGAATGAGAACAATGAGTGCCCAGAAATGAAAATTTAAACCCAAAAAAGGGAGAGAGTTGTGAGATTTAGAATTACCTCTAAAAAGAGACATTGAAAGAAGTTAGAAAGGAAAAAGGATCCAAAGAGGGTGGGAATCGGGCAGCTCTTCTGTGGAAGAAGACATCTTTCTCCCGTGTTCTAATTTGAAAGAGTTGCAGGATGACAATGATGGTGTTTTCCAACTGTAAGAGGAGGAAAAATCACCATAAAATCCTGTTGAGCCAATCACAACTGGGTAGAGTCCAAGGTCGCGACCCCTGAAAATATATCCTACATATCAGATATTTACATTACGATTCATAACAGTAGCAAAATTACAGTTATGAAGTAGCAACAAAAATAATTTTATGGTTGGGGGTCACCACAACATGAGGAACTGTATTAAAGCGTCGCAGCATTAGGAAGGTTGAGAACCACTGCTTTACACGGAAGATGTGGCATATTATCTCTACAGAGCTCTGTATCTGTGTTCTCTTGGGACACAACGTTTTGACAATGTGTATAAGTCCACAGATGGTAGTTTCATGTGGAAGAAGAGCTTCCAAATTGAGAATAGTAAACTGAACTGAGATTACTACTTTGGTGGTCATAACACTAGGGGTAGTGCTGCCTTACCCATGGAAGGAGTGTGTTCACTGACACGTCCAGAATGCCCACTGTGCAGTGGAACTTTATCAAAGAATTGCACAGTCTCTCTGTTGCTATGAAAAGACGGGCTCCAATATTGCATGTTTTACTTATTGGCCTTATCACCGTTATGATTCATTCAATACTCCATATTTATTAATACAGGTAGTTTACAGGTAGACCCTTGATTGGATAAAAGAGCATTTCATATCTCGAAACACTAAAAATAACCTGAAACCTTAATTCAAAGTGGAGACAGCCCTAGCTGGTTTGGCTCAGTGGATAGAGCCTCGATCTGCAGACTGAAGGATCCCAGGTTCAACTCCAGTCAAGGGCACGTGCCAGGTTGTGGGCTCAGTCCCCAGTAGGGGGCATGCAGGAGGCAGCCAATCAAAGATTCTCTCTCATTATTGATGTTTCTATCTCTCTCTCCCTCTCTAAAATAAAAAATAAAAATAAATTTTTTTTTAAAGAAGAGGAAACAAGCAGAGAATAATCCAGGAGCAGGCAGAATTTGGGGGAGAGCCTACTGAGGTGGCAGAAGGATAAAAAGAAAAAAAGGAAATAAAAGAGGCAGGAAATAAAGGAAGAGAAAGAAAAGGGATGTGGGGAGAGGTAATCTCTCCTAGCTGTGTTGACAGCTCTTCCCAGTCCCCTGCTCTCTGACAAGGCATTGCTTGTGGATGAGTGGATGGGGGTCCAGCAGAAACTGGGGATTGCCAGGTTGCTCCAGCCACTGTGGCCTCATCCACCTCCATGGTGGCACCCCACCCAGATTCCTTTCTTGTCAAACTTGTTTGCAGTCACCCAAGCCCTCTAATCCATGACCTCTTGGTCAAACTGTCTGTAAACCAGGACACAAATAGATTGAGGGTGTCAGGTAACATGGTAATTTGGTGGAGAGAAGACAGAATGAGTACTGCAATCCCCTTTATAATACCCCCTTCCCCACCCCCCAACACCTTTACAAGTAACTGCCCTTTCCCCACCAATGTTTCTCTGTGTCTCTAAGTCACTGGAGGGCAACTGAGTGTGATTCATAGATTTGCATTTATTTAGTTGCTTTGATATATTGATTTCTCTCAGGAGGGAAATGGTAGACCATTTAAGTCAATTCTGTTTTCTTTCTTGGGGAAGGGGGTTAACACAAAGATGTGTGATGACAAATGGGCTGTATTGGTTTATGGGAATAACACTGAGTATTGTGTGTGCATTGAAGTTAGAGCAGTAACACTACATGAAGAGATGAACGTGCTGTAACCACATCTTAAATTCAAAGCCATTTCTACTGGAACTGATTAATGTCCCACTAATACACATGCATGGTACTCACCACATGCTTGATGCCTGCTGAGTCTCTGAAGAACCTGGTTGTCCACATGTTTCTGAGGACACCCTCCAACCCCTGCCAGAAATTCTCACCATCACCATATAGGCTGTGAAGGACAAGCTGTGGGCTTTGGAGAAGCCAAGACATGACAGAGTAATGGAATGATTCAGAGTTCATACTAGATGTGTACACTACTACAGCCACCCACTCACACCCCTAAGTGCAAAGATTTGGGTGAATCCTTTCAGTAAAAATTATGCTGCTTTAATGAACAGGTCAGAGGTAGGGCCCAAGGGGGCGTCTAGGGGGGAGGAGCTCTTCAAGAATATTTCCTGAGAAGTTATTATGGGCAGGCAATGCATGTTGAGGAAAGCAGCTATTTTGCATAGACTAAACCAATCTTCTCAAGAAGTACAATTGTTCTCTACGTTGGTTGGAAATTCCTGATGTAACAGCACATCTTTCTCTGGCTTAAATGCACTTTATCTCTCTCTCTCTCTCTCTCTCTCTCTCTCTCTTGATTGGGGGAGAGGGGAACGAGGTTGGTCAGACAGAGAGAGAAAGACAGAGAAACAGAAGCAGAATCACCTTTCTATTCAGGGATTTGCTGAGCACCCCGAGTTGCTGTTTCCAGGTAAAGAGCACAAGAATCAGGGGGTGCACTGCCTTGAATTCTTTCTCCAGCTCTGTAATTTTTTTGCAAGTTCTGTATATTTGACACTGGGCACGTGGGTCTAGCACTTAAGTCAGTGCTGAGGTATCATTGTTACTCTGTTACATAAGTTTAAAGAAACAAATAGGCCGGTGTCGGAAAGAAGCAGGGCCCAGGCGAGTGGGGGGTGGGGTGCGAGCGGAGACAGGGCTGGCTCGAAACCTCCGCGTCTCCAAGACAGGCCCAGGGGCATTGCGCCGCCCACCGCGTGCCTCCCTCCGGCCCCGCTCCCTCCCCTCTGCCCCCAGTCCTGCCTGCCAGTGTCCATCCAGAGCTCGAGCCACGGGGCTGATGGCCCATCCCTGGAGTCCTAAGCGTCAGCCCTGCTGGCAGCCTCTCTTAGACCTTCGGCTGCTAACCTTTGTGAGAGACGAAAGCTGTTGCAGACCTTTCTGGGTGCCTCAAGTGTGAAAGAAAAGGAACCCCGCTTGTACTAGAAGGCCTTAACCTCAGGCTGCTCCAAGAGGAAGGCTGGATGGATGACCCATCGCTCCCGCCCCATCCGACCTCAGCGGCCCCGGCCCACGGTCCATGGGAAGCGGCCACCAGAAGGGTCGGGGACGTGGCCGGGGCCGCTCTGGGCGCAGAGCTCGCTATAGGGCCGCTCTCCCAGGAGCGGATAGATGATTCATTTTTATATGTAACGTTTTACCCCTCTCTATAGCTCCGGCTGGTTAATGTTCAACCCCAGGGCTTCGAGAGGCAGTTCGGTGGAAGCCAGGCAGGGGTGACCCATTCAAGGTATATGGCCGCCGCGGAGTGAAGGCGCAGAAGGTAGAGGGTGCGGAGGGACGGGAGGGAGACTCCTGCGCCGCGGCCAGGGCCCAGCACGCGTCCGGGCAGGCTCAGCCCCGAGGCCGCGCCCCGTGGGGCCCGACCACCCACGACGAAGCCGCCCGGGCGAGGAGCGGCGCGTGCGGAGGCCGCGGGAGGGCGCGGAGGCGGCGCTTCGCCCCAGCCGGACCCAGGGCCCTAGGGGCGCTCGGGCCCAGGGGCTTCCAGCCGCTGGAATGCGGGGGGTGGGGGTGGGGGGAGGGGATCTGGGGTTGGGAGCACCCGCCCTGCCGATTAGATCCCGGTTTTGTTGTCCGGAGCGACGTGTCCACACCAGTGCCCGAGCCCAGGAGGTCTCCGGAGGTGCGCGGGTGGCCCTGTGCAAACAGGCCGGGGCGGTGCAAGGTGGCAGATCTCGCCACCACCCTCATCCCAGGCCGCCGGCCAAAACGTGCGCGTTATCCTAAAGCAGTGGTTCTGGTTCACAGCCCGCAGCTGGATCCGCTGTGCCCCGGCCACGGGTGAGGCCGCCCGCGAGGCCCTGGGCGAGAGCGCCCTCGGGGCGCGTTCGGGGGGAGCGGCGGCCCCTGGGTCCTCCGAAGAGCGGGGCCACGTGGCCCTGCGGACCCACAGGGCCTGGCCGGCCTGCCGACGGCTACGCCCCGGGACTGGGCGGTTGCGGGCCGCCGGCTGCGCCTGGACAGGAGACTCCGAGCTGGGCAGGGGAGCTTCGCGCCAGGAGCGGTAGCCCAGCATTTGCAGGCGGGGTGTTTTGTGTTTCTTTTCTTTCCTTTTCTTTTCCTTCTCCCCGCCTTCTTTCTTTCTTTCTTTCTTTCTTTCTTTCTTTCTTTCTTTCTTTCTTTCTTTCTTTCTTTCTTTCTTTCTTTCTTTCTTTCTTTCTTTCTTTCTTTCTTTCTTTCTTTCTTTCCTTCCTTCCTTCCTTCCTTCCTTCCTTCCTTCCTTCCTTCCTTCCTTCCTTCTTTCTTTCTTTCTTTCTTTCTTTCTTTCTTTCTTTCTTTCTTTCTTTCTTTCTTTCTTTCTTTCTCTCTTTCTCTCTTTCTCTCTTTCTCTCTTTCTCTCTTTCTCTCTTTCTTTCTTTCTCTTTTTTCTTTCGGAAACAAGACCCTGCCTCATCAGATAAGAGTGGCTCCTACCATTTCCCAGGTTTTAAGAGGGGGCTGAAGGCGCTGAGGTCAGTAAGTATCTCCCTCTCCTGAGGCCTGGAACCCGCAGCCTTATTTTACTTCCTATTGTTTGATGTCATATTATTTTCTAAGAACATGCCTTGGGCTCTGACAAGCCAAGCCCCCTCCTTGGCACTGGGGAATGAATACCTGCCAGGTCTCCACCTCTGTGCAGAGCAGCGGGCACGCGCGAATGGACACACACACACACACACACACACACACACACGCACGCGCGCGCACACTCGCGCACGCACACCCTACAGGACCCACCGCCTGCAAGAAGCCTTGTGAAGTGGCACGAAAAGTCCCGGAAGGACCGAGAAGATGCCATCAGATTTCAACTGGGGGCAGCAACCCCACTCACTCTCCACGCAGAGAAGCAGTGTTGGGGCTGCTGACACAAGCAGAACAGCGCCCAAGAACTGGGCTGCCACTAGTCTGGGTTCCAAGTCTCATTCACATGCTGCCCCACCCCCTTTTCAGGGACAGCAGAGATGGCTCAAGGTCTCATCTTCCTGGAGCAACATGGATAAAGTTTCCTGCCCAGGACTGCGTGCCAGGGGGTCCCGCGAAGCTTCAAACTGTCAGGCGGAGGCAGAAAGGCGTTGCTAATTGTGGACGGGAAAAGCCTTGGTAGAGGGCGTTTGGGGCTGTAAGGGGCCACCCAAAGCCGTAGTAGGGGTACCTCAGGTTCCAGCAGCAGCGGGCTGGGCCATTTGCGCCGTCAGTAGAATTGGGGTAGGGAGAAGGGGTGGACAACTTTGGTGTGAATAAAGAAAATGGAACAGGGAGAAGATAGAGGAAGAGTCAGGGGAGAAGGGGGGAGAATCAGAGAACTAAATCTGAAAGATCCATCAAAGTCAGGGAGTGTAGACACGCCCTGCTCAGGGAAGGCCCGGTGAGTCTGAACTTCTCTTAGCCCTTCTGAGAGAATAAAAACATTGCAATTTCCTCACGCACCACCTCCCCAAAAGCAAACACCTTTACTATATATTCATTAAAAATTTTGTTGTTTTTTTTTAAAAAAGGAATTTAGATGTTTCTTTTAGCCATTCTTTGGCTGAGTAACTTAAGCCTCAGATTCTGTTTTCCCCAGCCGGCACTGAACTGTTATCACATTCTTTTTACAAGAATAGCCATAATTTTCTTTTTAAAAAAGTGATTAACTAGAATTAAATATATCTTCAATAGGATATTTTGTTTCTTGCAGGCCTTCTGTAACCCACAAACAAAATCTAAAATCAACAGTTACATAAAATACTTAGCACAGAAGCGCATGGAGTTATGCACCCCCAAATAAGTGCTGGTTTCTGTCTCTTCAGATGGAAAGGCAAGGATGAGAAGGGGGTGGGCGGGACAAGTGTGATAAACTGTGAAGATTAGAGTAAAATTTCTCTGGTTTTCTCTGCTAAAACCAGAGAGGGTAAATTAGTTGTGTGTTTACAATCAGATTTCTACTTAACCCATTGGTTTTATTGTTTTATTTATTTATTTATTTATTTATTTATTTATTTATTTATTTATGTGTTTTTACTTTAAATCTCCAATTATTGTTTTCTCAGGTTCAGTTAAAATGCAATCCTCAGCTGAGGAGGGCTGCGGAGAGAGAATAGTTTTTCAAACAATTCTTTCTGGAAAATCTGCAACAAGAAGTCTTTCCTGTTTACTTGGAGACGGGTCTCTGCTTCCCTGTGTGCTCAGATCCACCGCAGCCGGCGGGGTTTGGTGTCAATCAGGAGGGACTCTATATTCATAAAGACCTCTGATCTGATTACGCCCTCCCTCCCCCAAATCTGGGGACTCCCTGGGCTGTCTGCGTACACTGTGGGCCACCAGAGGCGGAGGGGCCCGCGACAGCGACGAGGGCACCGTGGATTAGGATGTGGATTGCAGGACAGACCTTTGTTTGGGCGCATTCGCCGCGCCGGCGAGGGTTTGGAGGGGGTGGGGGAGGGTGTCCTCCTCCCAGATCGCTCCAGGTTTTTATAGACTCGCCTTCGAAGAGCGCGCCCTCTTTACAGGGTTAATTTATGGGGCTTTCGAGGAGTATTGGGACTTTTAAGACGCACTTTATTTCTCCCCATTAATTTTGTGATTGTTGTTACACTCCTACAGGGACTCCCGGGTTTCAGCACCTCTCAGGAAGGGGGGTGGTGACCGGGGAGGTGGGGGGGGGGGGAGAGGACGACAGAAATGCAGGGCAGGGAGGCAAAGGGGAGGACTTGCCTCCTGATCAAGCCAGCCGCTCAGCTCAGGCTGCCCCATTTTTTGAATTAAATTTCTAACCAAGTGTGGACAGTAAGCTCAAATTTAGGAATTGGGAGGCAATCGAGACAGATGTGAGCTCTAGACAGCTTTCCCCGGGTCTCCACCGATGTAAATTAGTGGAAGGAAGCGTGTGGGGCCTTAGACGTGTTTAAAAGCTTAAAACACCAAGGCCCGGCCGGAGACAGGGTGAGAGAGTCACAGGTGGTGGGGAGACAGGAGCCCCTAGGCCTCGGTCGAGACTTGCCTGGCGGCTCCTGCCCCAGCCCCGGGCTCCGGGCGCTCGGAGGCGGCCGCGGGGGGCGGGGGCCAGCGGTGCCCGGGCTCCCCTTCGGCCTCAGGCTCGCCCCCTTCGATCTCCAGCGCAGGAGGTCGGTGTTCATACTATAGATTACCTAAAGATTCCTTTAAGCGCTTTAATACACAACTAGCTCAGAAATCATTAAGAGACCTAGAGAAGGAGAAAAATTACCCTCACACTCACCGGTAATAAGTGTTGACATGCAGCAAAAATCGATTGAGTGGAACCGAGCTGGTGGCAGTGGCGCTGGCTGGAGGGGGGACGTGGTGGGCGCGGGAGGAGCGAGGGGACCCGCTCCGCTGGCCGGGGAGCCAGGCTGTCCTCCCTGCGAGGGGAGAGGGGCGAAGGGGGGCGGGCGGGCGGCGGGGATGGGTGAGGAGGGCCATGCCTGCTGCTGGAAGTCCAGGGGAAGGAGCTGAGGTGGGAGAAAGGGCTTCCCGGCGGGGCCGAGTCTCCGCCCCCAGCCCGCACCCCTCCAGCCGGGCAAGTGACAACTCTTCCCAGACCTCGACTTCCATTTGTTGTTGTTGTTGTTTGTTTGTTTGTTTCCCGCAGATGGATGGATTCCCTCGAAATAAAGTTCTACTTCGGCAAGCAAACTAGGCCGAGACCCACCTCCTGTGCTCAGCGCTCCCGAGTCACTCTAGCACCAGCAGGAGACGCCAATCCGTCCCGCGGGTCTCGTTAGCGCCTCCAGCCCCCGACCCCCAATCGCCGCCCCGGGCCCCCGCCGCCCCTCCCCCGCCGCCCCTCCCCCACACCAGGCCGAGCCCCGGCGGCCCGGACCCGGGCCCCCGCCGCTCCAGAAGCCAAAGTCCGCCGGTGGGGACCGCTTTCCTCTCCAGTGCTCGCCAGTGCACAACAAGGACGGAGGTGGCCCTCGTTCAAAGGGCTTTTATCTGCCCCCCACCACCGCGTGATGCCTCCACAGGTCGCAGGCAGAGCTTAAAAGGGAAAGAAAGTTAATGTGCATTGAGCACTGATCTTACATCGGGGACATTACCTGCGGTCTCTTGAAATGGCAGCAGGAGTTCCTCGCAGAACAAAGACTCAGTGTCTGCGCTTCAAACGCTTGTAGGTAAAGCTTCAGATAAAAGAAACCTAAGCGCAAAAAAACACAGGTTTTCTCTGCTCCTCAAAACTGGCAGCTTCTTTTCGCTCCAGGTTCCCCTGATGGTGTCTGTCCTCGCCCACTTGGGGTTCGGGGCGGCTCTGACCACACTCTTTTCTCCCCCTCGCAGCGCCGCGGTGATGAGTTCTTCCGAACTCAGTGGTAGTTGCTACTATTCGCTACTAAATCAAATTCCACATTAAAAAAAAAAAAAAGGCCGAAAACCACCGACAAAGGAAGAGGGGGTGTTTCAAGTTCTTTCAAACACTCACACAGACCCTCATTCCCCCTTTAGAAGTCAGAGGATGGGAGGGAGGGCAAGGGCTGTAATTCATCTTGATTTGAATCATTGTCCTGCAGTTTGCAAACTATAATCCTGTATAATTTCAGGAACAAGCAGGTTTAGAATTAATGGGTCAATATTATTTAAAACAAAACACGGGGATCACGACCTTTGTCTCAACTACATATTGCTCGACAAGACTCAGGAAACTCCACTCTAACCTCTCACCCCCTGGGCTCTTTGAGAAACGAAGGGGCTGTAGTTATTAGAACCTGTCTTTGTTTCTTTTAATGTCTCTAAAGGATTTGGAAATAGTAATGCAATATAACATGAAGAATCTCTCTACTTAAGCCTGAAAGATAAACGTGGAGGCCTAAATATTTTGAACTGGAGGTGTTTCCTTATAACTTATAGACATATTCCTCTTGAGAGGAATGTATATAAACTGTACAGGTATACGTACACATGTACTTCGCCAGAACAATTTCCTGGAGGCACAGGTTCCCCACCCCTCTCCTCCAGGAGTCAATGAGAAATTCCAAGCTGGTGTACTTTCTACATTTCTTTCTCCTCTCTCTCTCTTAGATTATTTTTTTGTCTAGCAATAATGGAATCCTCGGGGTTTAAGCCAAATACAAATCTGGGAGACAAGATCAGACTTTGCAGATCTTTTTCTTTTTTTCTTTTCTGGGAGTGCTTTTTTGTTGTTGTTTCTGATGGATGATTATAATTTATTTCTACCAGATTTAAATAAGTACTCCCGCCTTGTGTCTTTGACTACGCAGGCAGAGGGAACTGGTTTAGTAGGTCGTGACTGAGAAACCCTGGCCAGGCGACAGAGCAGGGCAGAAAGAATCCAGACCAATTTGTATGCAGTATATTTTACTCCCATGAAATAAAACACTTTTTTTCATATTTGCTGAAAAGTAAAACAATAATATTGTACGAAATGTTATACACAGGGTAGGTTGTACATAGCAGTTTCAGAAACATCATTGCATCCACCAGAGAAACTATTCTAAAACTGATATTCACACATTTTTTAATAATAATAATATGTTAGAAACATACAGTGTGGTATTTAATATATACATTCCTTTGCTCGAAAGCGAAAAATCCTAGTCGCTTCTGCAGAACATGCTTTATTTTAAAGCCTAACCTTTAAAAACACTGTTGTGATATTACTAACAACTGCTTTTTATAAAATTAATTTGACATTTCGATATATATACATCCTTTCAGTAATTTTAATGTTAACAATGCTAAACTTAAAAAATAACAAGCTTATAGTAATGTTAAAATGTCCTATCCAGTCAAACATTTGTGTGTGTGTGTGTGTGTGTGTGTGTGTGTGTGTCCTTGCAACTTTTGGAAATACTTTTAGTGAAAGATGTCAGGCATTGAGGCAATTCCTTTGAAATCAAGGGAGCTCCCTCTCTTTAATTCAGTGGTTTCCTTTTCTCTGTCTTCTCTTTCTGTCCCTTTCTTTAGTGCCCACGACCTTCTAGCGTCATCCCCAGTCTTTCCAGGGCAGAGCTGCCCCGTCCGCCCGGCACGGTGCTAGGATCCCGGCGCTGTGGGCGCGGCTCACACCGGCCGGTCCACGGCGTACTGGCAAGCGCTCAGGTTGGACGCCGGGTTCTGCACGCTGGCGTAGCCGAAGCTGGAGTGCTGCTTCGCTTTCAGTCTCAGGCTGGCCAGGCTCGAGTTACACGTGTCCCTGTAAACGTACGGGGGAGTCGGCGGCGCGTAAGGGCAGGCGGGCGTCGGCACGGCGGAATTCAGCGACGGGCTGCTCAGGTTGTTCAAGTTATTCAGGCTGTTGAGGCTGGAGCCCGGGACGCCGGTCACCGCGGAGGGCACCATGCTGGACGACATGCTCATGGAGGAGATGGAGTTGGGCGGGGAGAACATGCTCTGCGACGACAGGGGGTTGACGTTCATCGAGTTGAAGAAAGGGAAGCTCTTGGTGGACAGGGAGGCCGACGTGAGGCCCTTGGCGGCCCAGTTGTTGTACGAATAGCCCGGGTACATGTCGTCGTAGGGCTGCATGAGCCCGTTAAACTGCGGGCCGAAGCCGTTCTTGCACAGCTCGGCCTGCTGGTTGCGCTCCCGCTTTCTCCATTTGGCCCGGCGATTCTTGAACCAAACCTGGGGTGGGGGGCAGGGAGCAAATAGACGCCACAGATCGGATAAGTCAAACCTGGATCCCGCAGAGCACCAGAGGCCGCCTCTTCTCTGACACACAAGCCCTCGTTTTCCCCTCCCCCCGCGCGCCCCGCGCCCCCTGGTCCGGAGCCCAGACCAAACGAGGAAGGAAGCCCTGGCGGCTCGGGCCTGCGAGGCAGGACTCTGAGCTTCGCCACAAACCCCAGCCGAATGCTTGGTGGCCTGTGGCAGCTCCTTCTCTAACCCAGGCCCTGCTCAGGATCCAAAAACACTCACTGCGAAAACAAACGCGGGTCAGCAGGCTCCACCGCGCCCCCCCCTCCCCGCCCCCCATTCTTCCCTGGCCACCTTGCAGACTTGCTTCCATTCCAAAGCCACACACTCCATGAAGAGTACCCGGGACGGAGAGGGCACCAGCCCCGCTCTCCCACACAGCTCCTCCCTGCCCTCTGGGGTCGCCACTGTCGCCTTCCACCCAGGGGAAGCTGCACCTTCCCCTCAACAATGCCGAGCCGCAACCCCTTCCTCGCCTAGCAAAACCACCAAGTAAAAAGCCAAAGGCCCCTCCCCGACTGCTCAGTAAACTCCTCGAACTCAGCGCGTAAACTCCCGACCCCAGAAAGGGTCGCTCTGCAGCCCCCGCTCGCTCCGCGCTCTCTCTTACTCCGCCAATCTCAGGCCAGGCCTGCGCCCCCATGCTCTCCCCCTGGGCCCAGTCGGGTCTGGGCTTTGCAGGCGGCCCCGCAGCCCAGCCGACCCCCACCCGCGGCCGGTGGCCCCGCCACAACCCCGCTCTCAATCCACATTGGGCCCGCCAGTGGCCCCAGACGGCGGCTTTTGTGTATTGGAGAGAGGCCTGGTCGGAGATTTCGGAGTTGACACCAGTGATGTTTCACATTACACGTCTCAGCCGGGCCCAGACGACTAATCCGCCTTTTCCCCCCTTTCCCCCTTTCCTTCTTGATTTCCTTTGTATCCCCCTTCCTCTTCTGCACCCGACTGCTATAAAAAGCACGCCTCACTCCCACTTGGCTGGACCAGCCTTGGGCTTGGACGGAGGGAGCCGGAGGGAGCGAGAGCCCGGCCTGGCGGCAGCAGGGCACTTGGGAGGGACTGCAGAGTAGCCAGAGGACGGGGGGAGGGCTTTTCTGAAGGATTCCGCAGTATCCACAGATTGCGCTTTTATTTTAACTACTTGCCATTTCTACCCTACGCCGTCTAAACTTTGCCCAGGCAAGAAGAGTACGTGAGAGGCCCGTTCCCCTGCTGCTCAGGAGAGCTAATGAAAGACTGACCTTTCGCAAAACCAGGCAGGCCTGCCGAGCGCTAGCTCCATGCAGTTAAACTAAAACCATTTCCAACTTCATTCCGGCTCTTCTACCACCAGCCTCACCTCATGTCTTACACAATGCCACCCAGACAGTGTCTTCTTCCTTCCCTCTGCTCTGGCAGTGCATTTTGGCCTTAAATCTTTTCATCATTATTGTTACATGCTTTCTTCTTTCTGCTTTCTCTGTTCTAGCTGGGGGCTCTGTTTTTCTATCCAGGGCATTTTTTTTTTTTTTTTTTTTTTTTTTTTTTTACAGTAAAGCCTCTGGATCCTTTGTGTATTTTCTGTTTCCAGAATCCTAACAATTTTGGAGTTTTGCACCGACGAGCATAAACCAGGATGCTGCTACTGGGTAACTGATTTAAAGTTCATTTTTTTGCCAATCCATAAAGCACAGCCTTGCTACAAAGGTAAGCCCTTTCTTTGATAAAACTATTATAACTGGGAGGAAGGGTGCAACAATCTCCTGAGAAAAGATAAATAAACCAAACTGAAAAGTCTTTTTCTTTTTCTTTCTAAGAGGACTAGCAGGATAGTAGCTTGTGTATTAAAATGGCTTCCGGAGATCACAAAACCAGGGAGTAGGGTGTGAGAGAGACCCGAATGGCCAAAAAAATAAAAAAATAAAAAAAATAACCCGCAGAGACCTTGCATGGAGGACGAGAGGAGTAGAGAAAGGGCTGGGCCAGGCCCGGCGCGAAAGTTTCCCTTGCGTGTTTCTGGCCGGTTTTCCTTGTTAAAGGCGCACAGGTTGGAGCCTGTTTTCAGCTCCTGGCCTGGGAGGGATTTTATTAGCGCTCGCCTGGCGACTGCAAGCCAGGAACACAATACTCTGTGCAAGGGAATGAATGCCATGTGGCCCAGTTTGGGAGGGCGCCGGGTGGCGTAGCAGTGAGCCGTGCCATTCCGGGCCCCAATGGGGGCCGCGGCAGCCTCGGATGGGGGAGCTGTAACCTCGCGACTGGGCCGGCCGAGCGACCTTTTGCTTTCGCAAAGGCACCCCACAGCGCAGCCTCCGGGGCGGCGCCGCCTTCCGCACTCCCTCCCGGTCTACACGGCCTGCACCTCCATCGCGCTCTCCCGCCCAGCCCTCTCGGGCTCCGCGCGGGCTCCTACCCGGACTCGAGCTTCCGTGAGGTTGGTCCACACGGCGATTTCCTCGCGCGTGGACATGTCCGGGTAGCGGTTTCTCTGGAAAGTGGCCTCCAGTTCCTGCAGCTGCTGGCTGGTGAAGTGAGTCCGCTGCCGCCGCTGCCGCTTCTTCTTGGACGGGTCTTCGGCGCCCACGTCCTCATTCTTTCCCTGCTGGCTCTTGTCTTTCTCTGAAAACGAAACACACAAAGGTTCCCATCAGCATGCCCACCTGCAACCCGAGAACTCCCGCTGCAGAGGGAGGCACTGGCCGGGAAGCGCTGGGGGGCCGGCGGGGAGGAGTGTGTGACCGAGCGCTCGCGTGGCGCGGAGCACTGCGTCTGGGGGGTGCAGGCGCGAGTGTGGGTGTGCGCGCCCCATCTCCTCCCCTCCCCCCCCTCCCCCGGCGGCGCCGTACGTTTTATTTACATGTTTATCTGCCTGCGACCGCGACACATTCCTTTTTATTGCCTGTACTTTCGAGCACATGTATTCGCCTCTGCGCAGACACACCAAATCTCTGGGGAGACGCGCCCGCGCGCGCTGCACAGACACCCCGGCTTTCGAAGCGGTTTCGGGAGGCTAGATAAGTGGACTTTGGGATTCGGTCTGGCACTCACGATTTTTGTTTTTGTTTTTTTTTTAAACACCTCTTCTTCTGAGACATAGTTTCAGAGATACTTTGCTAACAAGTGGAGCTTCTTGGGAACTGAAAGCCGAGAGGAGAACATGGCCCGGGGGGTAGATGCGGAGCGGCCTCCGAACCGCCTCGGATGTAGATGCTGGGATTTTTGTGACCCAAGAAACAGAAGGGAGGCCAGGGTAGGAATAGGGAGGGAGGGCGGCAAAAAAGACCCGCGCCGTCCGCGCCACCCCAGCCCGGCGGTGGAGGTAGAGCGAAAGCCACGGGAGGTTCTGCGGACAGCAGGCCGAACGACCACTCCCACCACCTTTCCCGCTGCAGGGGCCGACTTCCTCGCCGGCCAGAGGGGTCGAGCGACGCGGGGCGGCCGCGCGGGGGTACCGCGGGGCCGCGCGGCTCCTTACCTGCGGCCTCGGGGCTGGAGGTGTCAGAGATGGTGTGCACCTCCAATCTGTGCTTGGCAGAGTCCAGGGCGCGGGTCTGGCCGGGAGCTAGGACCGAAGCCATAGCCTGTGGCTGGGGATGGTGACAGGCGGAGGACGCGGAGGCAGCCAACCGCTTGGTCCCTGCTGCTCGGTGCTCCAAGTGCAGCGGGCCTTTCATGCAGTTCATGGACGGAGCAGCGCGCCGCCCTGCCAGTCCCGGGCTGCGCTGCGCTCTGGGCGCGGAGCTTCCCCGCGGTGTCTGCCGCGGGCAGAGCCGGCGAACACAACCCCCGCGGAGCGCTCCAGCCTCGCCGCCCCGTCTCCTTCGGCAGGCTTAAGCGAAAGATTCCGGCGGCCGAATGTCAGCGGGCCAACGGAGCCATGCGAACGAGGTCGGGAGGGTACAGCTCCGAGCGTCTTTGGGGAGCCGGCTTGCAAGTTCCAAAGCGAAACGAGAGTGGGCAAAGACCCCTTTCTTCACCCCCTCCCTCTCCAGAGGACCCCTCCAATAAGGAAAGCTAACGCGGAGCGCGCTCTGCCCGCCCCCCGCGCGCAGCCCTGACAGCGAAGTGTCAAGAGTGACAGGGACAGGTAGCTGATATTGGATCCCGGCGGCGGCGGCGCGAGCCTCCGGTCGCACCCTCCGCGTCGGGCACACGCACGGCCCCACGGATCGTCGAGCTGGAGCCCGGCCTCGCCGCAGCTCAGCTCCCGGCACCTGGGCCAGCGAAGGACCAGCACTGCGGCTCCTCGCTTCCCTGTTGGCCTAACATCTTAAAACCAGAGGCGGGCTTCCTGGTGCCGAGACGTCATTTGGCCACAGCCCTCCCCAACCCTCCCGCCTCCGCCTCCGCCTCCTCCCAGACCCTTCTTGCGGCCGGAGTGACGTGACTCTGACCCAATCAGGAGGCCGCGAGCTGCGGCGGAGGGACAGTGCTGCTTGCACCTATCAGCTAAGTGGGCTGGGCCAATACCTCACTGCGCCCGCAGAGTCTACACCCGCCGGCTCCAACCCGACTAAACACGATCGGCTTTTTGTTCGGGCGGAGAGGTGGAAGGATGAGGTGGGAGTAAAAAGCTCGGGGAGAAAGGAGCTGGAAGGTACACGGATCAACAAGGCACCCCCACCCTGCCGCCCTTCTTTTTGTGTCTCACTACATCCATTTTCACTCCCGAGGTGTTTTTCTCCTGTATGGGAAGGAGACATGCTACTTAAAACCAGAAATATTTAAAAAACACCAACTGATCACCTCTCCGATCTTAGATTTCCCAAACAGCCTGTCAGGTGAATGCTGCGCCAATCTGAAGAAGCTTTATTTTAATTGCAAAAAAAAAAAGATATATCCCTTAGAAGACAGGCTAATAAATTAGAAATCGAGAAGCAAATGGACCCGTCAAAAGAAAATTACCTTGACTTTCAACGAACAACTGTTTGGTGGTTCACTCTGGATTTATACAAGAATAAAAAGTCGCCTCAGATCACGTTCTCTGTAATGCTTATTAGTCCCCAGACAGAAAACACACAATAGAATAGAAACCCTAACCCAGCATTTTCAAAATGCTGAAAGCTTATCCATTCTACTTAACGTTGATTAAGACACATATCCTAGATCTTTCAAATTCCTCGTACACTGTATTAAGCTCGTCCTAACCAGAGAGAGAGCCGAGCTTTAAATTCGACTCTCGTGTTTACTTTATTATCAATCAGATTGAAATCCATAAAGCTGGTAGAATCAACAGCCTTGAGCTAATTATATATAAACTATGCTTTAATGAGTTTCCATACAATTAAGAATGTTGCCAAATAACCAATTTCAAGGATAATTTTTGTCCCCCCCTAGGAAGCTCTAGGCTGTCTTGAATTGTTAAAGTCCAGGCAGGCAGAGGCAGTAGGGTGTGAGCGAAGGGCACAAGCTTAGGAGAACACTGGGCCAGGGAAGGCAAAACCAACCGTATTCATTTATATAAACAAAGGAAATAGAACACCTTTGGGGACATCCAACTCTTTGTAGCACTATTTCCACATAAATTTAATTTCCACAGAGGTTAAAGAAAGGAATCCAGACATATTATTTAAAATAATTTTTGAAAGTCCCTTTGTCCTCTGGCTTGGGTCAGCTGGGGAGCACAAACTAATCTCCCCTGGGCTCTGCATTGGCCGATTGCTTTATTGTGGAGTTAGTGTTATCATCCCTGACTGTGTATTTGTTTGACGTTACAGTCAATGATTTGCAACACCAGTATGGGGTATCTTCAGAGAATTCCCTCCTTGTCCTTGTTCACAAGATTGGGAAACTTATTCAGTCTGCGGCAGAGTAGATGAAACGGACTACAAACATGTTTGTAACCTATGTGTCTCTCCTTTGCCCTGCTCCCACCCCAAATCCTCTCTGCAGCTCCTCCCCCATTTTAAACATGCTTGAGAGCAGTCAGAGGAACCAAATGAGAATTGTTCTTCAGTCTCTCCACGCAAGTATCATCCTACTTTAAGAAGAATTCAGCTCCAAGGGGGCCTTTCTTCTTAGTAAGCTTTAAATCAGCATTTCTGATTTTAACCTTTTGTTCCAGTTCACCCCCATTCCAAGCGTACACACACCTACTCAGCAGAATACACCCCCCTCTGACAGGTCTGCATGGGCTGAGGCCCATGCCTCCAGCTACATTGGGTCCTGCAATCTTATCACTAAGTTATACATATTACACCAGCAGCCTGTTGGTAAAGAAGGTTAAATTAATTTACATTCTGTTCATTATCTGGTGCTTAAATGACGCATTTTATCCCTGAGATTTGGAGGAGAATCTCCTCAGACCCCACAGCGTTTCACTGAAGACAATGCTCTTACATTTGTAGTGGGTTTTAATCTGATAAGACTTTAATTTGCTTAAGTCTTTTAAATAAGGGTTTTAGATGTTTCTAGCCATTTTCTTATTGAATTTCCTCTAATTCCCCCAAGATCATAAAATATATGTGTAAAGTAAATATTTCCTCCCATTGCACTGCCAGCCGATGACCTGTAACTAAGTCAACATGAATGCAGCTCTTTTCTACCCAATGTGTTTACTAATCATATTCCAGTTTCTTCTTTGAAACCTTAGCAGAGCTGCGATCCCCACACTACCGTGCCCCTACAGCCTCATTTCATGAAGAAACTCCATTACGTCAAAGAATGAAAGATTCTCCATCACAGTGAGCATTCAATTTTTGGTGTGAGCTCAGGGTGTTTTTCAAAACTCCTTGCTTGGGAGAGCTGAGAAGCTCCCCAGAGCCATACAGATTTCTAAACGCATCTCTCATTAAACCCGCAGAATTCTGATTTAAGCTCAGGTGGCTCTGCTTGACTAATAGAACTTTCATCCGGACAAATACACACCATGAAGGACCTAAACCAGCCTCCAAGGGGGTGAAAAACCCAAGGGCAAGGGACGGCATCTTATAGTGCCAAAGGGTGGGAGATGGTGGAAGCGCTGGTGACCTTCAGGCAGCCTAAAAGCCTAAAGAGACAAGGAATCTTAAATTGTGTCAATCCATTGCAAAGCCCAGTAGAACATAAAGACAGTTATCTGGAGCTCTCTGGTTAGAGAAAAAACACAGCCGTACACACATATACCTATAAATCTATAGAATATGTATATGTGTGTATATGTATATATACTGTATGTATATATATCACACAGCCCCTCAACCCCAGCTTTCGAAACAACTGAACCAGTGAGGTGTTTCTTCACATTTTTTTTCCCAGCCAGAGTTTCAACTCCCTCCTAATCAATTAATCACTTCACAAACTCTTGAGTCTGAGTGACACACTTCCCAAGCCCAAGATTTCACTCCATGGGTGGTAGGAGTATAACAACATGGAAAGCCTAGATGGGGAAAAACAAGTGTGTAGTGGGGAATCTGGGAATACTTTTCAGTAAAAATTGTGGTGGTTGTGGGTAATTTTGGAGATTTAATTTACCAGAACTGTGTGGGTGGGTACACAGGTACAGGCAATACTGATAAGGAAGAAGTTGAAAGCAAAGAAATCGAATGTATTTTGATTCAGCACTACGCCCCCAAAACCCCTTCTTTGACTGGTTCTAGAAATTAACATTTCAGCTTTCCTCACAGACGTTAGAAAAACTCAGCGTGGTCAGGTTCAGGGAAGCCCGAGGTGCAGGCTTCCCAGGATCAGGACAGGAAGCTCCGTAAGCGTTTAAGTTTTTGTGTCCGAAGACATCAGGTATCATCTCAATAGGCGTTTTCTTGCTTATTTTTTCAAATAATGACCCTTGAGGAGGGAAATGTGTGACACCTGGTCCGGAGGGTTTTGAGCTGGTATTTGCCACTGATTCCCAGTCTTAAGGTCTTATTTAATTTCACACTCTTTAGTGTTAGTTGCGCAAAACCCTTCTGGCCACCACGGCGACATTGGCTGGGTTGTGCCATCCATTTCTTAGTTGCAATGGTCCGGGTATGGATTGGGACACAGACAAGGGGCCAACAACGTTTGGAAAAAATGTGTCCTGAGAACTCAGCTGGAAAATGACTCAATTACATGTCCCCCTGCGCTGTCAGGCCTTAGAGAGGTGGGAGTCTTGCTCGGTCAAGGCCAGCTCAAGGACGAGGCCCGCCTGGGATTCTGCTCAGAGACACGTGAGGGGCGTGGGTGCGCCAGCAGTGGCGTAAGGCGCAGAGGTCAGAAGGAGACCTTGCACCCTGCTCAAGAAGAGGCCCTTCCTCCTCTCCTTCCTCTGCCTGGCTTTCCTCCACACAAAAAATCAAGCTCGAAAGTGCTCCCTTTCTACCCGCGTCCCCTCAGCCATAACCAGAAATTAAAGGCTTTACTGTAACTAATCCCCCCCCCCACTACTGCCTAAATGGAATAAAAAAAAACCTGTTAGTTTATTTTGTAAAAAAAAGGGGATGCATTTTTTTTGAATCAGAATTCTGTAGATGTGCTAAACAACACCCACCCTCTCTAGGTCCGTGCAGTTGGTCCCCCTATTTCTGTCCCCACACAATCTACCACTGGAGGTCTGGCACGACTGGATGAGAAAGTTCAGGTGTCAGGTGTAGGGGCCCCTACACTGGCCAGTGAAGAGAAGATCGAGGGATTAGAGGAGGCATTGGAGCAGGGGCTAGTGAAATCACTAAGCCCATGTGCTGTAATGCCTTTTCACGTTAGCGTGCTAGCCTTACAGGTTTATTAGGCCCTCATTTAATCTCGCAACGCAACTAGTCATGGAAGAGAATGCATACGTGTTAGGGTAGGAGAGAGAGAGAGAAGCGGGAATAAGATAAACATCAATATTCAGGTCCAGAGAGAGAAGTGACAAGGGACTAACTAAAGTCACTTAAAAAACACAACAAAAATTGGATTACAATGCTCCTTTCTCTTTCTATTTTCTCCCTCTCCAGCTCATGTTCGTCTCTTTTCTATTTCTCTTGCTCTCCCTTCTTCCTGTCTTCCCTCTCCCAGACATGCTAGTAGCTAACGTTCAGCATTAGTTGTCATGGTGACCATAAATCACATAAATCCAAAAATACCCACCTATAATCTGAGATGAAGCTTTTATTTCCCTAGCGAAATAATATTTTAAAAGCTGTCAGCTGACAAAAAAGGAACCCAGCTCATTGTAGTAACCCAAGTAATATATTACTTCTAAAGATTTAAATTAAAATGTCAGCCTATTAAAAACACGCCGGGAGAATCTTGGGCACTCCTCAGGTCAGATCCTCACAATGAGGTTGACTCCATCACGCCTGATCACTCTTTAACACAGATACACCATTCTGCGTGCTCTCTCTCCTGTTAATTTATTCCCTTCTGTCCCAACTACCGCAGTCCTCACCAACTCTGGGCCTTCGGTTGTAAAAGAAAGGAGACTCCACCTGGATCAGAAGGGAACCGGCTCCTTTCCTGAACCTTCTGAGGGCCTTGTGTGTTGGTCCTCTGATATCAATCATTTTCCCAAATGGAAGAGAAGGATTTGGGGGGGGGGGGGAGGGATGTGCTGTTGAGAGCTATAATGAGGGCGACTTCTTAGAAAAGCTGAGAAGAAAGAAACGAAGAGAGAAGGACGGGTGAGGGAAAGGCCAAGTAGTGGAGGACGGAGCTGGGAGGCCAGGTTCTGTGGGGAAGTCTAACCCAGGAAAGGTAGGTAAACTCTACCATCCAGGGGGAAACGCGCCCATTGGAAGCCCCGGTGGTAGCGGTGGGGGGGGGGGGGGCAGTGGCGGGGGAGGGGGGCAGCCGCTGTTGGGCCTTTTGTCTTCTACGTTGGGCTTGTTGTCTTTTGCCTATCTTTGGATTACAGGGTATTCGCCTAGATGAAGAGCCATTAATTACCCATTCAGTCAATATTAGGAAGACCACAAAGCTTTTTACATAGGATTAAGAAGACATCAGATTGCTCCTTTAGTATATTCCTGCTCACGAATAAGCTTTCGTTATACATTTCCTTTTCCCCGGAGCCTCGCTAGCAACCGCTGCATATATTAGCGGCGGGCGGTGCGGAGAAACAGCCGCGCCAGCCCGGCCGAACTTGGAGCGCACACCCCGCCGGAGCGAGGAGCGCAACCTGGTCCACCTCTGCGGGCGGGCGGGGGTCCGCAGGGACTGACCACCTTGGGACAACTGTTCAAATCCTCCCCCCACGTGGGCGTGGGGAAGCGCACGCACACACGCACACACACACACACACACACACACACACACTGATTTTTTTTGCGGGGGGGAGTCCAAAAGAAAATGGACATCTCTCCCGCCCAGCTCCCCTCTCTCTTTGCTTCTTGCTCAGAAGTTAACGCGCCTTGGCAGGCCCCTGTTCTTGTCCCCGCGCCGCACCGGGGAGCCCTCTACCCTTCTAAACACCCCTCCCTTTTCTGTCAACGCGGAGGCCCCCGGGGCGGAGCAGCACCCCGCGCCCCATTCTGCGTGTCGCGGCGGAGGGCCTGGGCGCTGTCGCTGGGGTCCCTGTTAGCATTACAGTCGCTTCCCAACGGGAAGCAGGATTGTTTGCTTTCAGCGGGTACCCTGGAACCCACGTTAGTATGTGCTCGGCAAACATTTGCTGATCCAGTGATTGGGGTGTGTGTGTGGGGGGGGGGGGGGAGCGGTCTGTGGCCGCGGAGGCGGTTGTCCTGGGTCTTCCTAAGAAGTTGGGGTCCGGAAGGAGCTGCGGCCCGTGAGAGGGTGTGTGTCGGGCTGGAACTCCGCGCCGGGCCTGGGGCCCCTCCAATGGAAGGAAGCTTCCCACACTAGAGACCAAGGCCAAGCACCTTCACACCAGCCACTGTGGCCAAGCTGTTTCACAATCCACGGCGCCGCTGGGGGGTGGGGGGGGGGGGCGGACAAAGGTTCCCCACCCCAGGTCGGGTCGCTAAGCCAGGTGCCGGGCCGCGGGGAGGCAGCTTGGACTGATTCAGCTGGGAATCCAGGGCCACCGCCCCGAAACTTCAGGGTTACTGACAGGGAAGGCACTCGGCCCAGTCCCTTCCTGAAGGTCACGACCACTTTTTGAATTCCGCAAGGGGGTCCCTTTCAGGACACCCCAAACCAGGAAAAACGATGAATCTCGGTTCTAGGGGTGCGTTCTCTGGGGTCTCTATCTCTTACTTCTGGGGGGTGGCTGGTGGGGGGTATTGCTTAACTCACCACCTCTTCCTGGCTCCACTTTCCATGCCCAAGCCATTCCTCTCTCCCCCTCTCTCAAAGCCCTGGCCTGAGAGGCCTGGCTGACCTCAGCTCCATCTCTTTTTGGGGGTTGAGCCAGGCTGTGGGTCAGCTTGTTAGATGTCAAGGGGACTGGGCCTTGCAGAAGCCCTCCCTGCCTCCTCAGAGAGTGTTTTCAGTCTTCAGTGAGGACATGGTGGGTGAGGAGAAGGAATGCCAGTAATAGAATATACTGGCTCTTCTTGAAAATTGCATGTCATTGTAAACATGTTTCCTTTTTAAAAGCAAATAAAAACTATTAAAAAAACAAAGGAGAAAAATCTCTTTCTTTTAAAAGCAGGCTCTGGCCAGGAGTTTGCTTATTACGTAAGTTAAATATGCTTATATTCAGGAAAGGGGACGCTGGCAACCTTCCTTCAAGGGTACTACAGTTTTTGGTTTACCAGATTCCTAAAAGCCAATAGGCTCAGATGTTCAGCATTTCTTACTATCACATGCCTCTTCTTCATTAACATGCGAGGGTAGCAATTTTCTTTTTTGGTCTGAAAAGTAGAAAAGAGACTATTGGCATTGTAGGGAAAGAGCCCTTCACCTGCATTAAAATAATCTGGGCTTGAAACTAGTCTTGGTTATTTCTAGTTCTTTGTTTATTTGCTAATTATCAAAAGCGAACCGCCAGGGTTGTCTGCCAGGCCTGTGACGGTACTCCCCAGCTAACCCGCTTCTTTCCCACCCACGAACCCCCCACCCCATCCCAGGTTTCTCCCTCCCTCCCTAGCTCACTCGGAGGCCACCTGTACTCAGAAACCATTCCCGGGGTCCAAGAGCCTGGTGTGGGGGCAGGGGTAGGAGGAGACAGTTTGCGTCTCTGCAGCTCCCAGCGAAGCGAGAAGTGAGTCCGCCCCGTGCGAAGTCAGAGTGGGGAGCTCCTCTAGTCTGGCCGGAGCCAGGGCTGAACCCGCACAAAGTGTTTCCCCCGGGAGTCAGAGCTGCTCTTGATTTTTAACCATATCCCAAACATACTTCGGTCTAATAATTTATTTTTACGACCGATTATCAAACAGAAGAAGAATTTAACACAATCTTAATGACAGAAATCACCCGCCGTTATCTCTGCATGGCCCCATTTAACCCCATGGGGTTAATCCCGGACAAGTGAGCATTTAACTGGCCCAGCGGGAGGACTCGCGATATTGTGCGGGCGTCCAGGCCGGTCTGCTCCGGACCACTTTAGACGTTTAATTTCAAACAAATGATGTTTTTCTCTCAGATTCACTGGGAAGCCCGAATGCAGGGCCTTTGTTTTCTTCTTAGGAATATGGTTTGTTTACTTGGCCAGGGTCCCAATTCCCCCCCCTCGGGCACCCATTACATTTGTATCCTTACTCTTTAATCCGGAAAGAGGGGGTTAGAGGCTGAGGGCTGGGGGTGGGGGGAGTCGCTCTATCTGCTCACACTATCAAAGGTCAACAACCTCCTAAGGCTAGGCACTTATTTATTAAGGAGCCTGGAAAACCCAAAGAATAGAGGAACAGTCGGTTTGAGTTTTTCCTGTATTCCAAGGAAAGCTTGTCCTAACACACACACACACACACACACACACACACACACACGACCAAAGGACACATTTCAATGTATCAGAGGCCTGCGCAATGGGTTGGAGACGTTTTCAGTTTTGCATAAGCCTGCAGGCTTTGAGCAGCAATATCCCTTGACTCGTGCAGAATGAAACTAGCCAATCGAGCAACGACACCACCAAAACTCGAGGCCCTGCAACCGGCACAACACGCAGGTTCGCGTCGACAGGGGCACACACTCCACTCCACCCCGGGCTGGTGCGCATACTCGCTGCCCTCTGGCTAAGCGGGCTGTTGTCAGCTCCTCCACCTCCGCGGCCAGGCACATCTCCTCCAACGCCGGCCTCCCGCGCTCGCCTGCAGCGGTAAACTCCGCACCCACAAGCCTGGGCGGGGCTCGGCGGAGAGCCGCCAGGACTGGGTGGGCCCCTAGCGGCGCTGCCCGCAGTGGGGCGCGGCGAGCGACAGAGGTCGCTGTTGGACCACTTTTCCACTCCCCTTGGAGGCACCGAGGTAGGTTGGGGTGTGCGTAGATCAGGCCACGGGGAAACAGAGAGAAAGCGAGAGGGAGAGTTGTTGGGTCTCAGGAGTGCAGTAAGATTTGGAGAAAGGCATGAAGGTTCCCTGGGACGGCTGCTTCCCGTCCCGCCCAGAGGCCAAGCGTCTAAGTGCAAGGAGCAGGAGCGCTGGTCTGGAGGGCTCGCCTGCCTACGCCTCACCCGAGGCCCCGAGGCCCGGAGGCGGGTTCCCAGCTCGCAGCCTGCGCTTCGCTCCCGGCCTTACCATTGGCGCCAGGATGCTGCCGCGGGAAGAGCTTGCTGTTGGCCACCTCTTTCCGATTCTCGGGAGAGTCCGTGAACTCGACCTTTTTGATCTCGGAGTCTTTGGAGAAGAGGCATTCAACGGCCGCCGGCTGCACGCCTGGGCCATGCGCGCCCGCCCCACGTGCGCGGAAAGAGACGCCCCGGGCCGCCGCGGGAAAAGGAGCGGGGTTAGGGGCGTGGGGGAAGCGGGACCGTGGAGAAAGAGGGGACAAAGAGCAAAGACCCAGTTAGAAAGAAGAGCGGAGGGCACTCCGGTCTCGGGGACCCTCTGGGCCACGCGGCGCAGGGGGCGTCTCTCTCTCTGCGCCTCCCAGGTTGCCAGCAGCCCCGTTCGAATGGGATTAGGGTTTAGGAACGCAGCAAGCGGCTCCCCCTGTTTCGGGTTCTGATTTCCTTCCTTCCTTCCCTGGCCGGCCCCTCTGCGAAGTGCCCCACGCCGCGGCCTCACCGTCGGGGGACAGGGCAGGAGAAGCGGGTCTTACCTAATTGCACACACGCCGACACTAGTTTGCGGCAGTTGGTCTCCATTCCCCGTTATCTGCAAAACAGAAGAAGGCAGGCTGTGTGGAGCTGCGGTCCACGCGAGCGCAGGGCTCCAAGGAGGCTCCTGGGGGGGGGGGGGGGGCGGGGGCGGGCGACCTCCACACCCACAAGCGGGCGCCTACTCTGTGCCAGGTTCTCGCACCTCCCAGCCGCTGTCTCCCAGATCCAGCCCAGCCCAGCCCGGGGAGTGAGGGGGAGATTTCCCTCCACAGCCCCAGCGAATGGGCCCACGGGCTCTTGGCCTATAAAGCGACCGTGTTCTGGGGTCCTAGGCTGCGGATCTACTCTCCAGGGCTCTGTCAGGGGTTAAGAGCCCCTCTGAACACCATGGTAACCTTGGCAGATGCAAACTTTGGGGGGCGGGTGGAGAGGCCTTTTATCTTGGGGAGTTGTATGCGAAGGCCACACCATTCAGCACAGCGCTGCTCTATTAGTTGGAACTCAGTAAACATTTGGAGAATGTCAGAGTCCACTCGCTCCTGTCCTAGACAGCAGCGGCCCTCGATTTTCTGCAGCTCTACAGCGAACAGGACTTCAAGGCTCTCGGCCTAGGGGTCTCCTGGAACAAGCCTTCTTTGAGCCTCTCATCCATCAGGAGCTAGTTTTCCATATTTAGCCACACTTCTCCCTGGAGATACTCACGCGGCCATTTATTTACCCTAAAGTATGATTTAGGATCACAGAGGAGAGAAGCGGTGTGGCCAGGGTGAGACTGAGGAGAGCGGGGCAAACGTCCCCAGAGGGTTTCCTGCCCCCCAAGGATGGAGAAATAGCTCCGAGACCGGCTTCCCCAGTTCTTACCCTTCTCCTCCGAGGCAAACCAATTTTTTTTTTTTTCAAATTTCCAACCACAACGCAGCGAGCCTCACGTTTAGCGCGCTCCCCCTTCTCCGCCACTGGCAAACCGGGAGAAGTGGGTGGTGAGGGGCTCTGTGGGGTGGAGTAGAAGAGCTGCGGCTGCTTTTAAAGACAGAAGAAATGAAAGAAGGCCCCGGGCTCGCAGGACCGTGGGATCGCTGCGCCTGCCTCCTTCCACGCTCACCAGGGTACGCGGCGGCGGGAGGGCCCGCTGCCCTGGGGTAAGGGCTGAGGGTGGGCCAGGGCATTGCGGGGTTAGCGGAGGGGCAGAGGCGGGCGGGTCGCCGCGGGTCTGCCTCTGGCCTGAGTCGCATTTCTCTGCTCCTTGGCCTCTCCTGGGAGGAGCGGGAGGGACCCAGGGCCTCTGGCCAAAGTCGCTGCCCAGACGAGGGGCAGCAGCATGGGGACCCGAGGGTCGAGACCGCCCAATGGTTTTCCCACCCGCCAGCGAGATCAGGGGCTCCGCGGCTCTTGGCGGGGCCCCGGGTCCCAGAAGTAGCAGTTTGGCGGTTCCAGATTTAGTGATTCTGCAGTAAAATCACAGGATTAGTCCCTGATTGAGATGTCTGTTCGTGAGATATTACAAAATTCATTATCACAGCTTTCTACTAACTCGATATGAAGTAACACAGATGGGATTTTATTAGTCCAGACTTCAAATGTTTACTTATGATAATTTCAAGGGAAATTTGCATGTCATCATCATTTCGATAATCTTTTTTTTTTCCCCCCTTAACGTCTGAACTGGCTGCATTATTAGCCGGTGGCCCTGGCATTGCAGATGGTAACTGCAAATAGTTTTTATTTTCTGAAAGGATGAAATGTACAAAAGAAAAAGATCCAGGCCACTCCATATAAAGTCAGTCGATTATCGCACGCATTCTCCCCCACTCCCGAGCTTCGGTTCTGTGCACCAAACAAAGTAACACAAAACAAATCTTCAAGAACTCTCCTCTAAAGATTGAAAAGAAGGTCAAGGCATGTTCCTTAGCTCACTCCCGGTGTCCTTGGGGATTGACTTGGTGGTCAAAATGAGCCCTGAAACCTGCATTTATTTATTTGTATTTTATTTTATTGTTTTGCTTCATAGAATGACCAGGCCTCCTAGATGAATTAAGTCTAAATAACTAGGGAAGATAATTAAAATTAAAAAAAGAAAATTTCCAATTCCTGCCTGCGGATCCTTACATGTGCCCCTGTCAAGACAAGTCTTACAAGACAAATTTGGCTGCGGGATTTAAGGTCTAGCTTCCCTGGCTAATTTCACAAATTAAGATGTGCAACTTTTACTGATAGAAAGTGTTTACCCGGAAAGTTCATGTCCTGGTTGGAGAGTATATGCCAGGGGACCTTGCTCTGTCCAACTTGAGTTTTCTATTGTGAGCATGCTAAAAGCACTAGACAGCTAATAAAGCACACTGAATCACAGGAGCCAAGACAGGCAGGCGAGCACTAAGAAATAAAACAATTTGCTTAAAATGAATTTCTAATGATTGCCATAAGAAAAAATTGCTGGAAAAAGATAGCACTCATAATTCCAAATCCTTTCACACTCCCTCCCCTTTCCTTTCATTTTGATACCCTATAATAAAATCATCAATGGAAAATTTAAAAATAAACAGCACAAGAACATATGTTTTAAATGAACTAAATTGGGGAGATTAGCCAGTAAATTAATTCTCAGTAGGTAATTATTTAAGGACATTAAAATACTGCACAACACAGTTCTGTAGTTTACCAGTTTAAGCCTTCTTTTAAACCAATTAATACTGATGCTTTAGGAACACTTGAGGAACAATGCACCTGAATGATTTAAGTATGGTTTTGCTGAGATAAAGTAAAACATTCCATAAATGAAGTAGCTATTTAATTTTTAGGGAAAGTTTGATTATTGAATTATTGCATGGTTATTTTATGTTGTATGAACAGAAATCTCCAAGCTATTTTGCTTAATTGCTTTGTTTCCTTGGAATAATTGGTATTACAGTTTTAGATGAATTTTCTCCAAAGGATATTAAAACTGTCTTTAATTCTTATTAGTGGCCTACAAAGAATTCAAGGACATCTCTCTAAATTAGGTTAATTTTTCATTAAAATGTTTTTGAATGTATGAATTCCTATTATTTTAATTTATCGTAGCAAAATATTTTTCCATTTAGTTTACTTTAGTAAGACATAATACGTGCACACACAAAAAAAGAGTAAAAATCAGACCACCCTATGATGGGTTGGTTTCTGAATTGCTTAGGAAAAGTAAAGCCATTACATTGGAATAAAAGAGGAACATATTTCTCAGATTTAGAATCATTTTTTTTTTCTTACTTGACGTTTGGAAGAGTCTTTTTCCGTGCACCCATTTAAAATGTATCTCTTGAAGGGTAAGACTGGAGTTGACTGGTGATCAATTTAAAGGATTTATAAGCCGAAGTAATTGTGTGAGCTTGGCATCCAGTCCTGGCTCCCAGGTAATTCGTTTGGGCCTGGGAGGCCACTCGCTGCCAGTTGAGATGGAATCTTTCTTCCAGTTGGTAACAATGGGGAGGGGGCTGATCTCCCAGTAGCTCAAACTTTGTACCCAGCCCTGGATCTAAGCCCCAGCCCGAGGATCTGTCCCTGCCGCGCTGGCACCGAAATTTCGGGGAAGAGACCTCGTTTTCAATGCCAGCCCCGGTCTCGCTTCCCACTCGACCCCAGCGCCCCATAGACTGTTCGTGTCTGCGACTGGGGACGCAGGGAACGGGGCTTTGCAAGTTCTGTTTGCCAACCGCGTTACCTCGGGGGTGGGGGGTGGGGGGAAGGCATCCCCAAGAACTACAAATCACCGACAGCGAAGATTCTCCAAAGTGGAACCAATTCTTAAACTCGCATGATCTCACACCCTCGCGGGGCGGACGGCCTCCACTTACCCGCTACCGGCAGGAAGCTGCTGCCTCCGTGTCCCGCCGCTTCCCGGGGAGATTTCCAGCGAGCCAGGCGCGGGCTGCACCGCCAGCGCCCGCCAGCCGGGCCGAGGGGACGCCGGGGCTCCCGAGGGCGCCAAGGTCCCGGGGCGTCCGCGGGGGCGCGGGGGCCTCCGGAGTCTAACCGTCGCTGGCCGTTTCTTTCCGCGGCGCTCCCGCTTCCTCGCTCGGTCTCCCACTCTCTCTCTCCTCCCTCGCTCTCATCCCTCTCTGTTCCCTGCGCTCCGACTCCGGGTGGGGGGTGCCGTGACGTCAGCAGAGATTCCACCAAACTCCGCTGCACAGTGGCGGGCGGGCGGCGGCCGAGCCGGGCTGCGCGGGCGAGCGGGAGCCAGCTCAGCGCCGGGCCGGCGCGGGGGGAGCGCGCAGGGGCTCCGGGCGGCGCGGCGGGGGAGGGAGGTAGAGGCCTGCGGGCCGAGGAGCCGGGAGCCGAAGAAGGAGCTCGGGAGAGCGGAGGAGGGAGAGGGAGCCGGGCCGGGCGCGTAGACAGCAGCCGCTCGCACTCCCGCGGTGGAGAGGAGGATGCGGAGGGAGGATGGGGAGGAGGAGGAGAAAAAGGAATCCGCGCCAAACCGGGAGCTCGCAGGAGTCAGAGAGGGAGGGCCAGGGCGTCGGGGAGACAGCAAGGTACCCCTGGGGAGCCCCCCGGGCCGGATAGGGCGGAACGGGCCGGGAACGTGCCCCCAGGAATGGAACAAAGGACAGTGTGCGAGGGCTTGTTTGGGGCGAGGCCTGTGGGGTGTGAATCTGAGTGTGCGGGTGTGTGACCTTCTCGCAGGTCTGCAGGGCAGAGGGAAGAGGTCATGGAGACTAGGTAGGGGTTGATGAGGTTGGGGGTGGGGGGAGTGAGGGAAGGGCAGGAGGATGGAGTTAAGGTAGACAGGGTCGGACTGAGAGAAGATGACCCAGGAGAAATCTGGAGAAGTGGGGTGAGTGGGGGGCAGTCAGGAGAGAGCGATCGAGGCCAGTCAACCCGGGAAGGCCGGGCCGCTCGGCCCCGCACCCAGGCTCCCAAGGTCAATGCGAGGGGAACAGGTACGCGGCACCCAGTGTCCACGCACAATTGTCCGCGAGGAGATTGCGCTGGACAAGGCGCAGGCCCTCGTAGAGTCTAGAATTTCCTCTGCTCTACCTACACTCAGCGAGTTCACTCCGGGTCACGGCTATCTCATTTTTTAAAATGACGAGGTTAAGGTTCTTGTTGAGCATGGTATTAAATTGCACGGGATGTTGGTGGGGGTGGGAAGGGAAGCTCCCCTCAAATCCACGTTTTCTCCTAAAAATCGGAGAACAAGTGAAGTTCGAGAGGTCATTTTCACCCGAAAAGTGTGTCCTAGTTCTAAACCCTGATGTTTCGATTTCTTGACTGGAGCAAGGCAGGGAGCAGGATACTTAACGCTCAGTCTTGCCCTTGGATGAAAGGGCAATAAATATGATTCGCCTGGAAGCCCAGGTGTGAAGGCTTCTGCCAGGCACATTGGACAAAGCTCTTCCAGTCTCAAGGGCATCCTGCGAATGCATGTTTTTGGAAAGTGTTGGAAAACAGCCATAGCTCTCGGTTGGGTTTTCCCACCAATATTAGTTCCTGCATAGGAGCAAAACGCAGCCAGGGCCGCCATCAAAGAGCCCTCTCCTTTGGCCCCCAATAGAAAGTAAAGTTCTCTCTAAAAGTTGCATTGCCCTTCCTACATCAACGTACCAATTCTCGACATGTTAGGAAAATAGAACGACTTGTGAAATATGTGCATTAAAAAGGCCTGTCGTGAAAATAATCCCGGTCACCACATAGGTTTGGGGCTTTTCCTGCATTTGGGGGCTGTCTGGAACATGTTATGTGTTCTGTTGAATTACTCCGTGTTTTGAATTCATTTGAGTTAGCAGTAAAAACAGGCAAACAAACTTGCTCAATTTGTTTTGAATGCTAAATCCCTTCACTTTGAAATAGCTAACAGTCGACAGATGGACTCATTTTATGGAAAGGGTTAGCTTCTTGAGCCACGAAGAAAACTGAAGAGAGATCTACATTTTAAAGCCATTACTGAACTTCACATAACATCCGTGAAAACTCAAACCTTCTCCCTTTACCAGGTGAAAACTCAAGACAGTTTTACTTAAGGGAAGAGACATGAGGGGGACATGCCCACGTGCTGTTTTTTTTTTAATTTTAATTTTTATTTCCCCCCCGTCCCTGGGTTTCTGGAATCTTGCTGAGGCAAGAAAATAAAATTTAATGAACAAGTCTGACAACTGAAATCTAAAGTCACAACGTACCGGCAGATGTTTTCCGAGCGAGACATTTTCGTATCTGCTTATCAAACATTTCTCCTACCCCCACCCCCGAATACTGGGTTAATGTCCCCCCCTCCCTTTTTCTTTTCATTTTATAGAGATTAAGAGACGCTCAAGCAGAAGGGCCTCGCCTTCGTCTGGTGGCAGGGATGGGAAATCTCAAGGAAAAGTGGTAAAAGAGTGAGAACATCAGAGACAGGACGATTGAGAGACCCGGAGACCAGGGAGAGAGAACCGGGCTGCAGCTGGGGAGCCGCGCAGATCTGCGCGTGCAGCCCCCTCCTCTCTGGATTCGGAGGGTTGCTAACCAGGACTGGGATGAAGGGGCTTGGGGAAGCTCACGACCCCTCGCCCCCTTCTGTCTGGAGTCTCGCCTGCCAGGGGCTGGTGAACCCTAGTCCGGCGGGCGGGCCGTCGCAGACACCGCTCTGAGCTTTTGGGTCCTCGCCTCGCCCAGCGCCAGTGCAGCTGAAGTGAGCAGCTGGTGGGAAATGCAAATGGCTCCTGGAGAAATAGAAGATACAGAATGATTCTCATTCCCCCCTCGAGTGTGTGGAAGGAGCTGGACATACGTTTCACGCTCCTAATCCTTCTTTTACATTTTTAGTCATACTCCTATTAAACAACTAATTAATGCCCAGAACCACGGGGGAATACATTAGGCATGCAGCGGGGAGGCAGGGTGCTGGGGGGCTACAAACCGCCGAGCTGCTGTAAGATGTGGATTTCAGGTTTTCCCCGTCAGAGCAGAAATGGAATAGTGGGCCCTGGCGACGGGCCGCGGCCATGGGATTTAGATTCCGATTGCTCCAAATTAGGAAGGGGTGGAGGGAGCGTCCCAGCAAAGCGAGCACTCTGCCCTGCAGTTGTAAACAAGGTTGCAGCTTCTAAGGTACCACCAGCTCCTTAAGGGCCAAGTCGCCGGGTGGGGAGGCGCTGACCTCGCGTATCTGTGAATTTCCAGGATGTTACAATGTGACATAAACAACGCGGGTCGGCTCTCCTGGTATTCCTTGATGAGACTCGGTGCTCTAGAATATCTTTAAGTTTTTTCCCCCTCTGGTGTGTACATCATTTTTTACTTTTCCAAAAATTTTGAAACAAGTCTGAAGAGGATAGCCTTCCACTGCACTATTTCCCCTAGCTCTTCTTTCTGTCTTTTCTACCCTGGGGTTTTATGTGCGGGGGACACCGGGAAATAAACATCCCCTCCCCTCCAACCAGACCAGGGAGAGCGCTCCTTGACGGAACAGGGTCAGAGAACTTTTAGTGAGATTCTGAATGATATCCCTTCTTTTCATATTTGAAGCAAGTGACAGAACTGCTAAGAGCCAGAATCAAATGGTGAGACTCCGGGAGGACATAACATTTTCTGATCAAAGAGGGGCAAGACCGGGGACAAATGTGGGGTGACCTCCGCCAGCCCTCGCTCCCCCAAAGAGTGAGGATTTGGGGGAGGTACAGTATTATTTTACAGCCCGCGGGACGGGCTTCGTGCTGCCATTGACTTTCTCACTCTGGATTATGATCTCAACCCTGGCAGGCAATTTCCCAGCTCCTTATCTGACAACAAGCGAGTATGTAAATACCGATGGCTAGAGATGTTTAACTGCCTCAAACATTATTGATTTGTTGGCGGTTCTAAATTTTCTCGCCAGTCTTAGGTCTTGTTTCCGAATGATCTCTTCAGGCGGTTTGATCAGAATGTCCGATGCTACAATACAATAATTGTTTTTTTTTTTTTTAAAAAGGCATTTAAGATGAACCAGATGATTTGCATATAAATTAAAATTACTCTGCGTTGCCTATTCCGGTGTCGTATAATCATTTTGAAATTAGTACTTAACCACTAGAGCTAAAAGAATAGATAAATGTCTGTATTGACTGACTAATGAATTACCTAATTAAAACGTCCCGGGGATGCGGGGCTCCGGAAAGATGGTTAAATCAAGACATTTTAGGGAGGGATGAGGGTAGGATGGGTAACAGGCCGCCGTCTGGAACTCGGGACGGAGATCCGGTGATGCCGAGCGTAATTTGGGAACCCTGATCCTTCTCTGTTGTGACTGATTTCGTGCTTGTTGGTAAATAAACGAAGGGGAAGGAGCGCTTCGTCGGCCGCGGTCTAACCCAGAAGTGCTAACTCCCGGAGCCGCCGGGCCAGCCGGGAGGTGTGTGGCCGGCGGTCTGGCCGGCCTTCCCCTCGCCCTGCCTCGCGGGCCGTCTGGGCGAGCGGCGGCCGCGAGAGCTGGAACTCGCGCCTACAGTAATAGATATGCTAACTGAGCACTTACCTGCGTCCTGAGAATAGGAATAAAAGGTAGCTCTTCTGAAGAGAGGCGGTGCAAAGGCACGCCAGGAGTTCAGAAAAGGCTGGCGGCGGGGAAATCTGTAGCCCGGGGGCTCGCCAACATCCCCTTTCATTTCAAGCACTTATTGATTTGCTGTTGTCATCGTTGGCGACGCAGAAGGACACTTGAAAGAATTTCTGATGGGGCTCTGATCTCAGAAAGGAGGTGACCTGCCTAGGCTCTCACCAAATTCTTAATTACCACATCAACTGCTTTTTCATCCCCCCACTCCCCCTCCTTCCCCCGTGGCAACCAAGTTTGCTTATTCTTAACTTTTTCATTATTCAGAAACTTCTTTACCGCCATTGGCTTCCCTTTTGCAGGGGATTTCTCCTGGAGTCTTCTCCCTCCCTTCCCCACGGGAGGGTCTGGATGTTGACCCCTCTGACCTTTGGCACACCTGGGCCTTTCAAAATCTCTCGATCTTTTTATCTCCGAGGAGGGAAGGCCCACCCTCTCCACTATGTGCACCTACGTGGAGAGGTGAAGACTTAGACTGCCCTCGAACCTAGGGGATCTCACAGGTAGTATTCCCTTTTCAGTTGCCTTTTTTTTTTTTTTTAAAAGAAATATATTTTATTGATTCTTTACAGAGAGGAATAAAGAGTTAGAAACATCCTGCACACACCCTACTGGGGATGTGCCGGCAACCAAGGTACATTCCCTTGATCGGAATCAAACCTGGGACCTTTCAGTCCGCAGGCCGATGCTCTATCCACTGAGCCAAACCAGTTAGGGCTTCAGCTGCCCCTTGAAATCAGGAATGCCTGGCTGCTTTTCCTTTGATAGTACTCTCCCCTGCCCATTCCTTTCTTAAAGCAGTAGGAACATGGGTGCAAATGTGCCCATGACATCTCCACCAACATTCTTTACCAAACTGTAGGCAAAGAAGAATGAAGGTGGGGGTGTCAGGAATCAGAATTCCCCATCAAGGATCCCTCAGTCAACGTGGGCCAGCATCTACAATGGGTCATGCAAGCAGGAGGCCCCCAGGAACCTGCACCATGGGGCAGCCGGTAAAGCCACAGTAAAAAGCAGAATAATTTCAGGATTATTTCATTAGAATGAAAATTATGTTTCTGAGTTTTGTTTGTAACTATCTAGTTTTTTTTTAAAAAAAGTATATTTCTTTATTGATTTCAGAGAGGAAGGGAGAGGAAGAGAGAGCTAGAAACATCAATGATGAGAGAGGATCATTAATCGGCTGCCTCCTGCACGTGCCCTACAGGGGATCAAGCCCACAACTTGGGCATGTGCCCTTGGCCAGAATTGAACCTGGGACCCTTCAGTCCACAGGCCGATGATCTATCCACTGAGCCAAACAGGCCAGGGCGTAACTATCTAGTTTTAGTACATGTAGTATTGACAGGAAAAAATGTGTCGCCATGGTTATTGGGATCAGAGAGGAGCAATACCTTAGGCTCATCAGTGAAAAGAAGACCCCGCCCCCTGCCCCCATGTACATAGTTCTGTGGTTTAACTTCATCTATAATAGTGGGAATAGACAGGACACAGCTGCTTTAAATATTTTATGTATTTTGACCAATCTTAGCTCCCATTAAAATGAGCTAAACAGAATTTCTTTTAACTCAAGATGCTTCTGTCTGTGGGCTGATGCTCTAACCACTGAGCAAAATGTCTAGGGTTACTGTGCTGGTTTTAAAATGACTTTTTTTTTAATCAGCATAATCTTCAAATTAAAAAAAACACCTAGTTTTCAAATAAAAAAAACTAGTATAATAAACAAAGCTCCTAGCTTTCAATCCCTCAGAATTTCCATTTTAGTTATTGCAAGAAATAATAATAATTTGTATTACTACATGCATTCCTTTTACTTTGGGGGGTGGGGTGGGTTGGGTCACACCATCAGCCCTACCACAAACAAAATCTAAAAGCTAAATTCTTTCTTGTATAATGATTGATACTTGGAATGCTTCTGACATACTTCACATCATCCCAAATTGTACTTGTGAACTTTCTTGGAATTTCAAGCAAAAGTTTGTAGCAACTAGAACAACTTGTCTCTGGGAAGATAAGCTCTTGAATGCGCTCTCATTGTCTGGAGGAATGGACTTTGGAGCAATGAAGGAGGCTGGGGACATTGGAGGTTGTCAGCCACTTCAGAGAAAACCAGCAGAAGTTCAGCGAAGTGACCAAGGCAATGGTCAGATTCCCATCCTGGGTTTCTTCTAAATTGAAGCATTGATTTCCCCACGGTGGGATCTTGAGGCACCTGGCATGTATGTTGATCACTCCTCTTGGTCTTCCCCATGTGGTTTCATAGAAGATCTCTGGTTCAATGATGTCTGCCGTTGTAACTCTCAGAGTTATTATAATAACCTTAATGTTCAAGTTTTGATGCATTTAGGTGACAGCTGCTCTGTCAGAAAGCCGTAAAAACAGAAGAGAGGGGACAAGTAAAGACTCACCGTAACTCAAATTCAGACATGTTTAAGTGACTTAGACTGTGGCAAAAGTCTGGCAGTGCTTCTGGCTCCCTGGGCTTTCTTCTCTCAACTTCATGTGGACCATGGGAGAAAGCCTCGGGCTAATGAGGTGTAATGAAATCTGGGTTTTAAGAAATACTAGTAATAGCATTTGCACTGAGAACAAAGTGAAGTCAAAGTCTGGTATATACAAAATGAGTCTGGTAATTTGAGTTAGTAGTGATAACTAATATTTACAGAGTGCTTCGTTTATTTAGCCATTGTGCTAAACATGTTTGTACTGATCATCACCGTTAGTCCTTATATCAGCATTATAAGGTGGGTACCATCATTTACAACGGAAGACACTGAGGTGTGGCATTATTATGTCACTGGCCCAAGGTCATCCAACTGGTGAGAACACACGCTTCTAACCAAAGTGAGTAGGAAATTACTTCCAATCACATAGGTGGCAAGTAGCACAGTGGGAATTTGAATCTACGTTTGTCTAACTCTGAAACTCCAAATGTTAACTAGTACACTGAACTGGTGGTGAACATAACTGAAGAGTCAGAATCCTCTGGGGGAAAGAAATATAGAAACGCCATGCAGAGACAAGAAAAGAAAATACGTTAATTGGGAGATGGCTAAAGTCAAAAATGTTTTAAGTGCTAGAGAGAAGGAATGGAGAAATGATTGAATTAAAGAGAACAGGAGAACAAATCTCTAGTATTTGCACTTGGCAGGTCATTCCAGGAGAGAGAAAGATATATTCAGGCACATATTTTAGTAGTAGGAAAATTAATGTGCAAATTGTTAGGTTGGCTTGACCCTAATATAAGATCTCAGGATTCTAGTTTATAAGCGCTCTCTCCTAAAGTTTCCGAGGGAGAATAAAATGTCTAAATTGTGGTTTGAGTAGTTTTACCCCAGAATCAAAGGGAAATGTAAGTATGAGGACAGCCATGTTGCAGGAACATGCAAGTTGAGTGGGGGAATGAGACCTAGTGCGCCAAACTCAAAGAAGTGAGACTTCACCCATCATTTCGTACCTCAGTCTAGTTTACACTCCCATCTCTGTCTCTATTACTAAGTGAAGTCATTTTAAATCATAAGTGAGATGACCTCCGTGCTGAAGGAGAAACCTTGGGTGGAGGGGTGTCAAGAGACAAATGCAGGGGAAAGATAGCAATCCCAAGGACACAGTCTGTGGGGGAGCAACTCTGAATCAATATATTAGCTGTCGGTAGGAGAACATGAGCCAGAAGAGAATGTCAGTGAGCCTTCTAAGAGGTCCATTTCATCATGATCCTGAAGGTTATTTAAATTCAAGTTTGTCTCCGTTGTAGGAAAGGATCTAAAATTGGTTCCATCTTAGCCTTTTCCAGGAGGTATAATATGTGCATGCATGGTTTCCCAGTTTTATGAAGCACAGGAGGAGAAATGAAAGTCTCAATCCCGTTTCCTGCCCCCCATCCCGAATCTCTTATTTCTTTGTGCTGTGTGTAGAGTAAGGTAACATGAGGAGGGGGTTCACATAAAGAAAAATAGTACATGGGTTCATTTCAAGGAGATGTCAATCTGTGCTGTCACAGGAATCCAGGCTGTCCCCAAATGCTACGGGACTTTTGAAAGTAAAGTTTGAGAGCGCACAGAATCTTATTTTCCATCTCTATTCTGTGGGTCTGAGAATAGAGATTCTCTAAATGGAAAAGAGAAATTAGGATTCATAGAAGATAAGAACCGGAAAGGATCTAGAAAATTCCCCCACCCCCCCAGTCTACATTTAAATTATCCCAGAAAGATAGCCAGTTACCCCTTTCAGCAAAGCGTCTCCTCTCCTAAGGTCCCTTGGTAATGCACTGGGATGCTCATAATTTCACAGATACACTGTGTAACTGTGTACTGACTGAACTCCAGTGAGTGAAAAAAAATGATGTCATGTCAAATTGTTCTAATTAGTAGAAGGATTTCTTCCAGAGTCGTCCAAATATTTCATGTCTTTTATCCTCCAAAATTATATGAAAATATTATGGGGTTCATTTAACACATGGAAACCATGGAGACTTTCAAGGGTTGTCCTAACTATACGTAGCATGGCACTAGAAGAACTAAATTAAAAACGAAGTCAGAAAATTCTCTGTTCAAGGCTTTCCTAGCAGTCCTGTCACTTCTTGGGGCTAGTTATTATCTTTCTGTCTGAGAAAAGTACATGTTTCATTGTAACTCTGTCTGTCTGTTTGTCTGCCTATGGGTACTTTATCTTTTAATCCATCAATTTATCTCCTTGCTAGTTTTCTAATACACCATAAGTTAACCAATGTTGATAAAATTTCACTCTTACCACGAGTGCTACTTGAGCAGACTGAGATGGTTGTCATATTTTTCAGCTATCACATGTAACTAACAGTGCTGCTACTGTTTAAGTGCCATAATTTGGTTCTTATCTGGAAATTGCACACATACCACACTTTATCTCATGGGGGACGCCTCCATTTATTTGCACTTTTGATATTTATGCAGTCTGCTGGGAGGATGTTGATCATTTTGTTCACGTCACTTTTGAGGTTGTAACAACTGCCCTTTGTTGACGTGTGTGTGTGTATGTGTGTGTGTGTGTGTGTGTGTGTGTGTGTTTCCTTACAGGTATATTTAGTTTTTTTTCCCAAGCCTGACTTTAAGAAACTGAAGTCATTGGTGAATTGTAAAATGTTTGAATTTTCTGAAACAAAATGTAATCCTAGAACAATATACATTGTTCTTTTCTGATATAAATGTTCTTTCTTCTTTCAAATTAACATATTCCACATTTTTTGAGAAGTCCCTTTTACTGAATGTGATTTATGAATCAAAAGCAATAGGATTGCTACTGTTTTCTTTTTTGATATTTACTCTCCTTATTCTCCCCTGAAGTGTCTCCTCTTTTTACCTCAGAGATGCATTCACTGAGAGTATTTTGTATCATATCCTATAGGAAAAGCTGCAAATTGTACAGGTTAAAGCTGCATCCTCATTGTTCTCTATTCCGCCCCCCCCAACACCCCCATAGTCTACAACTCATCCTTTCCCAAAGCATTGCCATTTTACTGGTTTTTGTTTTGCAAAAATAAAGTAGGATCTAGAAAAGTCAATAAAAATAATGTTTTTCATCTTGAAATATTTATTTATTGTTTTCTTATAGTTTAGAATAGAAAGGATACATAAAGAATACGCCCTCTCCTCATCCTCCACCTTCCTCAAACCCAAAAGATATGTTAAATAGAGAGAAAAATTAAGAAAGGAAAAGGAATAATTGAACTAAAATGAGAAAAAAGAGCAGAGGCAGGGTCTAGAATAGTGGTTTAATAAGATGATTCAGTTAATTTGGTAGATTCTTTTTGTGGAAATTTGTTAAACTGAGTTCTGGGTGTTGGGTATGATAGATCTAGATCTTTACAGGGTATAAGCTGAGTTAAAAAAGAAAGACTAACTGAATCTTTTAATTATATACAAATGATCACAGAAAAAGGAAAGGAAACAAAGATGGTTCAACTGATGTGACGGGTGCAGGGTTAGGGGAAGATGAGAGAATTACAGAGAGTAGAATGGTCTGCAGATTGGCTTGAGGAGAATGTTTTTTGAGCCTTTTGTTTCCCATGTTGAACTTAAATAGTATTACATTTTTAAATCGAAAATATCATGTCTAATTACAGGTGAAGTTAACTTCCCAGTCCCTCCTGATTTAGTTTAAATGTTGCTATCTTAGTGTTTTCCTTTAAGCATATTGTTTGAAGGTTTGAAAACATTGGAAAAGTCCATTATTTCCAGGCCCTTTTAAGAATTATTTCACTGAAAAGCTATAACCCAATCAGTGAGTTAGTCCCAACCGCAGAGAGCTCCCAGGAGGAAGGAAGGCAAACACTAAGGAAGGAAGGAAAGCAAAATGAGAAATTGGACCAGGTTCAAGGTTGCTCTCACGTTGTTTTACTTCCAGACTCACAAACCTGAGTCTTCCACAGATAAATATATTTATGAGAGTTCCTCAAAAGAGCATATGTCCCAGAAGTTCCAAGTTTGGTGGTCACATAGCACTGGTGGAATGAGGAGTTTGCTAGACAGAAAGTTTGAGCCAGACACTAGGGTAGAAGCCTTCAAGGTTTCTCTCTGTGACCATGTACAAGAGTCCTTGCAGCCTCCTAGGAGCCTTCTTCTGTATTAGATTTATTAATGGTCATTGGCCTAAGCTGGTCTGACTATGGCCTATAGACACTGAAAGACAAAGGCATATATGTAGATTTGAAGAGTAGGGAGAAAATATTAAAAATCAACATTTCTTTGTGAAATTAAAAAAATAATTTTCTTTAAAATAGGATGAATACCTCATGATCCCTTGATCTATGCTTATATGTGGAACCTAAAAAAACCAATCCCCTGTAGCTCCTCCAAAGAAGCCAAGCTCACAGGTCCAGAGAACAAATTGGTGGCTGCCAGAGATGGGAAGGAGTGGGAGGGTGAGAGAAATGAGTGAACTGTTGTTGTTTTCTAGTTTAAATAAGTATCTTTAAGACATATGTTCACCTACTAAGCCTTTTAGATATGATTATGGGTTTGGATGTAACATAGATAAATCATAAAAAGATCTGCCAGCAAGGGGCTTCTATGAGAGTTAAAAAAAGAGAGTGAAATATTATGTCAGTGTAGCTTGGAATCTACTCCGCTGCTTCAAAGGTATTAACATACACTGATGTCTTGCCATATCATGATCTACAATTGCATCCAATGTGATATGAAGCACATCTACACTAGATTGATCGCCTTAGGACAGTGGTCCTCAACCTTCCTAATGCCGCGACCCTTTAATACAGTTCCTCATGTTGTGGTGACCCCCAATTTCATTGTTACAAATTGAACATAATTAAAGCATAGTGATTAATCACAAAAACATATGTAATTATATATGTGTTTTCCGATGGTCTTAGGCGACCCCTGTGAAAGGGTCGTTCGACCCCCAAAGGGGTCGCGACCCACAGGTTGAGAACCGCTGCCTTAGGAGAATTTAAAGCCCCCAATGTGACTTTTGCCTACCTTTTCAGCCATATGTTCCATCTTTTTATTTTCAGATCAAAAAAGTATGATCCAAAACTGTACCCAAACATATTTTCTAAAAATTAACATTGAAAATAATTCTATAATTAACAGTTTTATCATAGTTAGAAAATAAGTGTTTGATTACTAAATTTTAAATTAAACTTTGCAAGTTAAACATAACATATAATTAAAAGGCAAAGGAACTCCAGAAAAATATGTGACACTAAAATGGAGCTAAAGGACTAATAATATCCATGTATAAAAAGCTTATATAAATTGACAGAAAAACAAAACACACACCCCATGAACACCCTAATAAAATAATTCCCAAAGACATGGATAGACAATCTACAAAAGAAGAAATGAAATGTTTACTAGAAATGAAAAAATATTCTGTTTCATTAGTGATTAAAAAAAAACAATAATGGGACCCATTTGTCAAAAGGTTCTTTTGCTGAGTACAGTTTTCATGGTTGGTTGCTAAATATTGTAATTTTAGAATGAAACCTTGCCAACTACTAGAAATCTTGAATCTGGTAACCAATCCAAACTTCTAGTGTCACCATCACATTTTAAAATTATATTGCTGGGCAAACATAATTTCCTACCACTAGTTTAAAGAAAGCATAATAAACTTGCACACACACAAAAAATTCTTCTTCCACCTTCAGGGAGATAGTAAATAGCATAAAATATCTGGGGAAAAACACTGTGATATCAGACTTTATTTCTGAAAACTTTAACAATTTTGAAATGGTTCTGCAAAATAGAGGGTCAATTGAAAAACTAAATTTTCTCATGGGAAGAAGGGTAGTTCATTTTATGAAAGAAAAAACAAAAATGAATCTGGACAACATTCTGTGAAATTGATGTAAATCTAAACCTTCAACACAACTGATAACTAAAGGGACTGTGATATAAAAGCCACATATTCTTTACTACTGTTATGTTTTATTTGATAAACATTACTGTTGAGCTGAAAACTATCTCACCGTTTTGGAAGTCATTGACTGTGGTTTTCATTCTTTTGAACAATGGATTTTTTGGAGGTTTTATTCTTACCCATTTTTTTCTTTATATTTGACTTCCTACCTTTAAAAAGTACAAATAATCTGTCATAAAACATTTAAGAGAGTAAAGTAAGATCTCTCTCCTACTTAGAAGTAAAATATTAAACTTTATGGTAGTGTTTTGTTTCAGTTAACTTTTAGTTAAAAAGAGTCAAGTAATTATGAATATTTACTTTCAGTACATACTTTTAATTCTATGCATAGAGAAATGAATATATGTTTAAATATTCCCAATAGGAGGTCTATGTAAAGCATTTGGATTTTAAATAGGCCACCCTGTATAATCATGTATATAAATATTTATGCACATATATACATACACCATATATCAACATTTCCTGTAAATCCTATCTGCTTATAATTTTCACAACAAAAACAAGTAAAGAATAGAGTAAATAATAATCAAAATAAGAAAACAATTCAACTCATTTAGAGAACTCAAATATAAATTCTTTAAACAATTCTGTAATTAAAAAAAACACTGCCAATTTATTTATCAAAGATGTCGTCTCATTCCCTAGTGAGCTCATGTAGACCTTGTTTAAGATCTAGCACAAAATTTGACTGCACATTTTAGTGTGGAATGATGCTTAAAATGTAAAATAATGTTTTATTTTTTTTTACAAAGCTTTTTCTGAAGTGTTAATTGTAAGAGAGCAAGCAATCCAGTTCAGACTTTCTTGCCTCTCCTAAATTCTTGCCTCCCCTAAATTCTTCATGCATAAAGGTGATTTTCCTATAGTAGTAATAGCCAGTTAGAATATATTTAATAAAGGATTGACTTTTGCCCTAACCAGTTTGGCTCAGTGGATAGATGGTCAGCCTGCGGACTTGAGGGTCTCAGGTTCGATTCCGGTCAAGGGCATGTGCTCAGGTTGTGGGCTTGATCCCCATTGGGGGGCATGCAGGAGGCAGCCAATCAGTGATTCTCTCTCATCATTGATGTTTCTATCTCTCTCCCTCTCCCTTACTCTCTGAAAGCAATAAAAGTATTAAAAAATAATAAATAAATAACCTTTAAACAAAATAAGTGACAGTCTTAGTAGTATAAAATGATAGGTTGAAATATTTTTTGATGGTATACCATGGGGTCAGCTCCAATTCCTAGATTGTTTTGGCTCTGGGAAGGTAAAAATAATCCCTTTTTATTCATTCCAATTCTCTATGTCAAAAGGGCTGGCTAATTATGCTATTGTATTAAAACTGTATTGAAAATATATCAGATTTATAATTTATAAAGATTTTTATTTTATTCTCTGGATATGATATGTTCCATATGAACATTAACTGTTCTGAATTATATTTAGCATCTTTTGTTACTTGCTTTTTAAATGTACTCATATGAAAGAAACTAGAACTCTGATTTGTTGTACTTTGTCATAATGAAGAGAATACTCTTAAGTGATATGCCTACAGCTTATTAAGCAGGTTATCTTCTTCAAAAGAAAACAAAGGCAGATTTTTTCTTTCTTTCAAGTTTTCATATATTAACCTGTGTCAGGCTTCTAAATGCTGCCTACCTGGGCTAGTTGTGCTGCTCCAGCTTAATTTTTACAATAGAGAAGAAATAAATATGTAGATAAGCAGATAGAGACAAATAAATGAATACAATGTTCACTTAAATTAGTCAAAATTTCTAAGTAATTCAATGTCAAAATAAAAACCATCGAAATAAACCATGTGCTTTCATTTGCTGTTTAGCCAAAGATTTAAAGATCTTATTTAATAAGTTCTTTAATTTCATCATTAATCTTGTGAAATAAGGAATGAATGTAATTTTTCATTATAAAGATGAGAGACATGGAATTAGCGAAATTTCTAAATGATTATCTAGGCTATGCACATGATTGCTATTGTGTAGGACATATATGTATGCTTTTGGAGTTGATGGTGTAAATATTCATCTGTGTGATCCTATCAAAATTCCTTGATATCAATAATTGCTATTTGGCCGAAACCGGTTTGGCTCAGTGGATAGAGCGTCGGCCTGAGGACTGAAAGGTCCCAGGTTCGATTCCGGTCAAGGGCATGTACCTGGGTTGCGGGCACATCCCCAGTGGGAGATGTGCAGGAGGCAGCTAATCGATGTTTCTCTCTCATCGATGTTTCTAACTCTCTCCCTTCCTCTCTGTAAAAAATCAATAAAATATATTTAAAAAAAAATAATTGCTATTTGTTGAATAAAAGAATAAATGGACCAAACTGACAAACTGTCCTTGTGATGAAAATAATCAGAACTAAAAATGCTATTTTGATAATAATTTTTAAAAATTTATTTATTTATTAAAATTATTTATTGTTTAAAGTATCATTTTGATTTATTAGACTGACCTGTGAGCAGCCTGGTTATTTATTTTTTTTTTTTAGCCTGGTTCTTTTTGTATGCTTTGCTCAAGCATACAAAAGTCAGATTGCCCACCATGGGTCTATTATATGGGCCCACAGTTCATCTTATCTGTTGGTTAATGGGACAACCAAATTCTTTACCAGGCAATAGTTTGGGACTCTCTTATGTTCTTTTCTTTAAAATTATTTTGCAGTTTACTATTCCATTAATTCAGACTAATGCTTCTCCCATTCTCCAGGCTGAAGTGTAAGGTTTTGTTTTCGTATGTATATATTTTGGATGATGATCCTAGCTCATATGTAATGAGTATACATTGGTACTATTGTCCCCATTTTGCAGATGCAAAAACTAAGACTTAAAGAGGAGAATTACTTCCCCAAGTTATCACAAAAACAGAGTGAGCAAATAGTCACGAGCTGGGATGCAATCCAGGCCGGCCTGACTGAAGTCCATATGCTCATACTCACTTTCAACCGCCTGTATTAGAGAGGAGGATAATTCTAGCCCATGTACTTTTTGGGAACTTCATAATTATACAGGAGAATTTTTTTTGGATAAAGCTATGGGGAAATTTTGGGCATGAAAAAATAATCAATTATTAACAAAATACAACTATTTCAGAAAACATTCATTATACATCTTGAATTTTTGGGGGCAAAGAAAGTGGTCTCAATAAGTAAATTTGGGGAAGGTGCATGTGACAATGGAATAGACTTATTCTTAAGGATATGCACTGTCTTTTTTTCTTCTTCTTCATATATGAGTGTTTATTCCAATACTGCAGGCAGCATGGGAGAGCAGCAGGTCATTCACAAAAATCTGCTTTGCAACCCCCGCATAAGCCAGCTGCTTATATAGGGTAGGACAAAGATTACATGGGGAAGTAGAGATTACAGGCGTGGGGAAACAGGAGGCTGGGGTGGGACTCCATTGTTTGGGCAACAAGGTTGTTAATCTTTCCACGGTAATAGTAAGTTCTTAAATGAGAATGGTTCCAAGGTTGATTCCCAAGTCCAAGGTTGATTTCCAGGTCCTGGGGGCGTACAACTCCCAGCCAGGTCAGAATGTCCTTTTTTTTAACCAACACAAGGCAAGCATGTTTAACAAAGCATGGTTAATATTTCCCATAACCATAACTAGTCCCCAATATTCTATCTTTGCCCTTAACATTTCTCCACTGCTATTTTTATCATCTCATAGCTATGAGATTAGTTTTAGATGAAAAGTCTCATCCTGCTGGAACTGCATCTGCTTCTGCCTTGAAAGCAGTTCCCAGGGATGGAATACACCAAATGCAGGATCTTGAATATGCTTTCTATCAACTGAGAATTGTCAGAAAGATTAAAACAGCACATTCCTTTAAATTCCTTACAACCATGGTTATGCTGCAACAGCAAATAATCTGTTGCTGTCTAATTTTCTAGAACTGCCTCCCTGAGCTGGCTCAGCTCTTGATTTATCCCCTCTATAGTCCTCGAAGTGGCATTCAAGGCTTTTACCATGCTAAAAACCAGCCAGGTCATTTCTACATTAAGGGAGCCTACCATTACCAGCATAACAAAAATGGTCAAAGTAATATAGACAGCAGGCTCCACAGGTGGAGATCGTCATTGCAGCCCGGTGCCATGGCCTTGAGAAAGTCTCTTTTGGTTCAGACCCTGAACCAAATCAGAACCCTGATGTTTCTGAGGCATAAAGACAGTCAGTCATCCTAAGGAACAGGGCCCCTGGTGCTGTTAGCAGGGATAAATAGTTAGCCCACATACCAGAAACCAAACAGCCAGCAGCTTAGTAAGTCCATTACTGTAAGGGAAGGTGAAATTATCAGAACTATTCATATTGTAGTTATTAGATACTGACAGACAATATCTAGGACATTTAGTAACAGTCAGCCATTTGCCACAGGGAACGACTGCAGTAACCTTTAGAGGAAACATCCCTGCATCCTTTTCCCAGACAGTGGGTCCCACCATATAAAGGTCTCCATCTATGACTTTCTTCCAAAAATGAATGGACTAATTCTATATATTAGCAATAGGTGTCCCAACTCCTACTAGGCAAGATGTAAAGGTCTGCTCTACATGGTTCCTCCACTGACAGCTTTAGAGCAGTTGGGAGTGGTGAGAAGCATGCCTCAGGGTCTCATCCATTTCTCCTCCAGTTGGCCCATCATCCTTGCTCTGCTTATGTCTGTCTAACTATCTACCACATCCCCTTTAGGACCTTGGCTCTGAATTCTTTCAGAGAAAAGGGGTGCAGGATCTCTTCTGTAACTGCTTCATGCTGAGGAGGGATGACTGTTTTCCTTCAGAGCCAAGAGATCCTTGCTGTCTGTCAGAGGGACGATAAGGCCTGGTCATGGAAGGAGGTGGCAATGGTGTCTAGAGTTGGTATTTCCTGAGTGTGAGTAGGGCTTGTTACCTGGTGGAGACAAACTGTGTTATAAAATTTAGTATTGCCAAAACCGGTTTGGCTCAGTGGATAGAGCGTCGGCCTGCGGACTGAAAGGTCCCAGGTTCGATTCCGGTCAAGGGCATGTGCCTGAGTTGCGGGCACATCCCCAGTGGGAGATGTGCAGGGGGCAGCTGATCGATGTTTCTAACTCTCTATCTCTCTCCCTTCCTCTCTGTAAGAAATCAATAAAATATATATATATATATAAATTTAGTATTATTGGACAAAAGTTAGAACAGCAAGAATTATGACAAATGGTCTGGTGGAAGGAAAAAAAACACATTTCATTTCTCATAATTTACTATTGGAACACGATTTTTCTCCCTACAATCACCCTCATTTTTATTAAAGACAATTTGACTTAATTCTTTGCATGAACACAGTAAGAATAGCAGTTGATCACTTAGGCTATTTTAAAAATATATATGCTTTGCTGGAATCTCATGATCAAGCTTTAATTAGTCCTGCAAGGCAAAGAGGCTGAGCCACCTAGCTGCCATCAGGTTTGCCTGTAATACCCAGAGACAGTGAATTCCTCAAGATGAGGTCCCCAATGATGTTGATTTCTGGAAGGGTGAGCCGAGATATTTTCCCAGGGTTGTGTCTCAAGATGCCGAAGAATGAACTTCACGGACCAGAAGATTCAAGCAAAAGTGTGGAAAATTTATTACAAGCAGATTCAGATTCTCCAACGTGGAGGGGGCCCAAAGAATCTGATTAAGGTCAGATCTCTTTACTTTCTCCTGGGCAGAGCAAACAGAAGAAACAATACATGCGGGGCCGCTGCTGCTAACTGCCTACCATACCTGCTCCAGTTGGGCCCTCACCACTTCCCTGTGGCATATGCACTCTTATGGTTTTTCCATTTTCTACATGAGCAAACAAGTCCTCGAAGGTTAAGTGACTTGTTCAAGATCTCGTGGAGTTAGGATTAATCTCAGAACTTTCTTGTTCAGTACAATGTCCCCCCAGCACAGTACAAAATCAGGTGTCCACAGAGCCACTGGGCAGCTCTGCTTCAGACTGGTCGTGTTAGGATCCTTTCTTCTTTCCCTCCTCCTCCTTTTTCTTCTGTTTGATAGGATAGACTTTGTATAAAACAGTTTAGTTTTGTGGGGCTTGTTGATTTAGCATCACTGAGAGATTCTGGGGATTTAGTTGTGGTTAATGCAATGGCTTGTTTGTCGATTTCCTGAGGCCTCTGCCTGTTCCTGGCAAAAAGAAGGCATTCACAGTGTTTGCTGAGTGCAAGACTAGCTGTGATAACGTTACTTTTGTCTGTTTTCTCGCTGTGTGCATGCTGGGCTTTGAAACATGCCTGGAATTTTCTGCAGAATCATAAGATGTTGAGGTTGGGAGAGTTCTGAAAGAACATCTGAGCAACCCCTCATTTATAGATAAGAAAACTGAGGCCCTGAAAGGATCAATACATCACCCAAATCACATTGATGCTTTATCAACATCGTTGGGACAGGTACCCAGTATTATTTTTTTCTCTTTTTCTTTTCTGGCATGCTCTTCAGAGCATCACTGTACAACCTCTCATTTTAGCATTTTTTGTTTATGGGGTGAGGTAGGTTGGGGTTCTAAAACAGTGTACTACTCCATTAATTTCATTTTTTTCTCACTTGTTTTTCTGATGGAGTATAGTAGATTGAATGGCGGTTCTCCACACTATATATTCACAGCCTAGTCCTTGGAACCTGTGAATGTCAATTTATTTGGAAAAGGGTCTTTGCAGATGTAATGAAGTTAAAGATCTTGAGCTGATGAGGTCATCCTGGACTATCAGGGAAGGTAGATCCTAAACCCAATGGCAAGTGCCTTTTATAACAGCAAGGCAGAGGGGTATTTGAGACTGAATGAAGAAGAGAGGTCATAGAGGAGGAGGCGACGTGTCGATGGAGACAGACTGGAGTGGTGTGGCCACAAGCCAAGGAAGTCAGGGAATGCAGGCAACCACCAGAAGCTGGAGGAGGCAGGGAAGCATTCTCCCCTAGAGCCTCTGGAGGAAGTGTGGCCCTGCCAACACCTTCATTTCTGACTTCTGGCCTCCAAAACTGTGAGAATAAATGTCTGTCTTAAGGCTCACAGTCTGTGACAATGTGTTACAGCAGCCACAGGAAACTAATCCCTGGTGAAAGAACTGATATTATCGAACTCATGTTACATATGTAATGTCATAGAACTGATGTTCCTTCTACCACCCATGACTCTGAGGGAGAGTGGGTATCTGCCGGTGGGAGTGGACAGTTGGGCTTCAGGGACAGATGAGTGGTTTCATTGCAATATGGACAGGCAATAAGGACCTTTTGGCAAATGACAGGGGTTTGATAAGAAACCATCCCAAAGAAAGAGTTGGGAACATTAGATCAAATAAAGTGAAGGACAGAGAGAGGGACAGGACATTCATTTCCTGTTTTGCATTCACACTTTTAGTCCTTGGTGGTGCCTCACACTGCTTCCTGAATAACTGTGAGCCTTCCTTACCCAGCCTCTCTCCCTGAGGACTCCCCTCTGCTCATTTTTCTCCAATCTGTCTCATTTCCTCAGAGCTCTCTCTCTCTTTTTTTTTTTTAGTGCTAACTCCCACCCCCAAATTAGTATGTTATAAGGAAATACAAGCGGATTAGACAACTCATTGTTACCTTGTTTTAATCACACATTGTTTACAATTGATTTGGGGTAATTTTAATGTGAGGACAGATGCCAGGAGGGACTTCAAGCAGGTTCCACAGCAGCTTAAGGGGAGACACATCGGAGAGAGGGGAACATTTCTCCTGTCCTTCCTGTCACACCCTGTCAAGGCCAGCCCAGTTCACAAGCAGCAGAGGTATTTTTCTATCGCCCAAGATGTACTGGGAGAAGAAACCCTAAATAGAGAAGAGAGGAAACTCTTTTATCTAGGCTGGACTTTCTCATTAATTTCTCTAATTGATAGAATGTTGTTTTGCCTCCTGGTGAGCCTTTTACTTGGACAAGATTTTCTTTTCTCTCATCCAATGTGCCTCAGTTTCCTCCTCTGTAAAATGGAGATAGTAATGAAATGAGTTAATCCAGGTAGAGCTCTCAGCAGTGCCTGACACAGTGAGAACTCAATACATGTTCACTACTATTATTTACTAGAGAGAAACACCTCCTCTGATTCTTGGTTTCTGTGAGGAGAGGTCACCCCATGTGTCCTCCCAAACTTTTGACCAATTCCTCACTCCTCCTGGTGCTGTGTTTTTGCCTAATGACAGCCATTATCCCGATGTCCTTGATTGTGGGGAGTTATTCAATTCAAGTCCTGAACATGAGCGGGTTTTGTGTCTTTCTTTCACACTCTCCATTCGGAAAAGAGAAGACAGTGACCTGCGTAAATGTGTCTTCCTCATGGTCTCAAACTTTCCTTTGTGAGGGCTGGGCTGAGGGCTGGGTTCTCACAGAAAGCTAAGTCCTCCAAAGTCTGTCAATAATAAAGTTGATTTTTTTGCTCATTAGCTGACTCCTTTGTTTTGCTTCTTATCGGTTCAGTGCTCACATTGAGGTCCTCCAAAAACACCAATATGATTATTATTGTCAGGGAAAACTTAAGCCAGGGTGTAAGGAGTCTTGTTTGAGGGGAAATGAATCTGTGTCCAAGAAGATGTTTCGATGTTCCCACTGTTTAGAAGTAGAGGCAAGGCTGAGGACCCATGCTCCTCTCCCTGTCAGTTCACCCATTGAACTAACTTGTTTCCTTCCTTCCTTCCTTCCTTCCTTCCTTCCTTCCTTCCTTCCTTCCTTCCTTCCTTTCTTCCTTCCTTCCTTCCTTCCTTCCTTTCTTCCTTCCTTGTTTCCTCTCTTCCTTCCTTCCTCTCTTTCTTTTAAAATATATTTTTTATTAATTTCAGAGAGGAAGGGATTTATAGCAATGATGAGAGAGAATCATTGATTAGCTGCGTCCTGCATGCTCCGCACTGTGGATCGAGCCCACAACCTGGGCATGTGCCCTGACTGGGAATCAAACCGTGACCTCCTGGTTCATAGGTAGATGCTCAACCACTGAGCCACACCTGCCAAGCTTGTCCTCGTCTTTCTAAAACTTTTAAAGCCAACCAGCAATGAAAGAACAGCTGCAATAGCTAAGATTTGGAAGCAGCCTAAACGCCCATCAGCAGATGAGTGGATTAGAAAACGGTGGTGCATCTACACAATGGAATACTACGCTGCTATAAAAAAGAAGGAATTCTTACCGTTTGCAGCAGCATGGATGGAACTGGAGAGCATTATGTTAAGTGAAATAAGTCAGTCAGTGAAAGAAAAATACCACATGATCTTACTCATTTATGGATAATAAAGAACATTATAAACTGATGAACAAAAATAGATACAGAGACAGAGAAGCATCAAACAGATTATCAAACTACAGCAGGAAGGCTGGGGAGAGTGGGGGGGGGGAGGTAAGAGATCAACCGAAGGACTTAAATGCATGCATGTAAGCATAACCAATGGATGAAAGTCACTGGTGGTGGTGATGGTGCGGGGGGGGGGGGGGGGGGTGGATGTGAGGACATGTGCTGGGGGGTAGGGGAGGCCGGGGGAAGGTCAATGGGAAAATATTACTACTATTTGTAATATTTTAAACAATAAAATAAAATTTTAAAAAAGGAAGTAAAAAAAAAAAGAACAGCTGAAGTCACTCCTTCTTCACACACGTATGCTCTCCTGAAAGAAGCTTTTAAAGAAACACCAACAATTCTATGCTGCGGAATGAGAAAAATTGTGCAGTGGAGAGATCATAAACAAGATTTTTATCCCTGAGCAAGCAAAATGAAAATTCAGCAAACAAATGGAAGAATCAAGATAAAGACCTAGAAGATGAAATGGGAAAACAATCTATACAACAATGAACATAAAACAAAATCCTTTCAACACTCTGGCAATTCCTCTGGTCCTGTGGTGAGTCAGAGTGAGCAAAATGCTCCTGGAGGGGAGCGCTCATGCTTGTAGAAGTACGAGCGTCGCGCATCAGCGTATTGCTTTGTACCGCACAGAGTGCCCTCACATCTGTTTCCTTAGGCTTTTTACATGAACTCTATGATGTTTGTAGGGGATTATAGTAGATGTGAAAAACAAAAGGGTATTTTGGGAGGTAAAAAGTCATCTGAGCCCCAGCTGGGTTTGCTCAGTGGTTAGAATGTTGGCCCATGGACTGAAGGGTTGTGGGTTTGATTCCACTAAGGGCATGTACCTGGGTTGCAGGCTCCATCCTTGGCCCCAGTGGGGGCACGTGTGGGAGGCAACCAATCAATGTGTCTCTCTCACATCCATGTTTCTCTCTCTGTGTCTCTTCCCCTCTGTCCCACTCTCTCTAAAAATCAATGAAAAAATTATTCTTAGTTCAGGATTAACAAACAAACAAAAAAGTCCTCTGACCTGTAGCTAGCTGGTCAGATGATGAATGCCTGAACTGATAATAAATAAAAACTCTCTATCTTTTATCCCACAAGCATTTTTACCACTTTTGGTAATGGTTGGAATGATATTTAAGCTACAACACTGAAACAAATCTTTCATTGCCTACCATTTTGAAAACACATGAATTCTTCCACCAGCACTTGAATCCAGAGGACTTCCCTTCACAGGTTTATTACTGGGAGGTTTTTGGATTTGCTCATTTAAGTAGTGATTCAGAATAACAGGATTGTCTGTCTAATTGAACATAACAGTGCAATAAACAATGGTTTCCTTGATGAGGGTAAAAGATGTACGAATAGGAACAGAAAAACTAAAGGCCTAAAATGAGCTTGCGGTGGCTTTTATCACAAACACAATCTTGTTTTTAGGATTTGCATGAGAGCCCTCAGATATGGGTCAATAAAGAAATGAACATCATATTAAAAGTTCAAATCTGCACATATTTTAGAAAGTAGTGGTCAGTTCTTACCGTGGTGGGACTTGTCCTCACTGTTGGAAAATGGATGTTACCACAAGGTTGTGCTGGCACTTCACCTATCCAGTTATTAAGACATGCTTTTCCCATGACCAGTTGGCAAATAGCCTCTGTTTGCTTGCTCTTTGGGACAAAGTTCCAGAGGATACCATCTTTGTGGCCGGCTGTATCCGAAAAAGGTTTTCTGAAGCTACCCTTGGAAGAGCCTACTGATAGTCTACCTCCCTAGTGCCCAGGTCTCTTTTCATGTCTGGATTTCTTTGTCTTAGCTCTCTGCTCACTAGTAGGGAGTTAGGGCAACCCATTACTCCACCTGGATAATTGGGACATGTTTCCTATAAGCTTTATTTCCTAGAGCTGATTTCCCCCCCAGCCTCCTCTATAGTATAGTAAGCCAACTCCCTTAGTCAATGTTATGGTCTGCAGTTGTCTCTGAATAATACTATTATAGGAATCCCTGAAGCATTTCTTTCTTCTGTCAGCTCAGATGAGATGTCCTCTGCTGGGGACCGATGCTGGCCTTTAGTGTTTGTTGTTGGTGAATACCTGTTCTTTTGTCACAGTCAGAGGTGAAATTTTCTGCTGAAGTGGGAGCTGCTGTTTCTTCCCCGTTTTTCTTTTTTTCCAAGTCTGTTTCCTTCTTCCGAATGTAATCCCTGATTACTCAAAACATGCTCTTTTCCTTGTGTGGCATCTTTCATTCATGTCACTTTTTATAGCAACCCCAATTAGGTATCACCTTAATTATTAGCGATCTGCCCTGACCGGTTTGGCTCAGTGGATAGAGCGTCGGCCTGCGGACTGAAGGGTCCCAGGTTCGATTCCGGTCAAGGGCATGTACCTGGGTTGCGGGCACATCCCCAGTAGGGGGCGTGCAGGAAACAGCTGATCGATATTTCTCTCTCATCGATGTTTCTAACTCTCTATCCCTCTCCCTTCCTCTCTGTAAAAAATCAATAAAATATATTTAAAAAAATAATTAGCGATCAAGGGGCTTGACAAGACTTGCAATAGTCAGTAAATGTAATAACTTTTTAACTGGTGCATGTGGAGACCAAATCAATAAATAGTGCTAAGAAAAAAAGGAGGGGGGACTATCGTAAAAAGTGTTTATTTCAAAGACTAGTCAGGTTCTATGCAGGCATTGGTTCTTTATGGAACATAGCAATTCAGGATATTCAGTTCTTCAAAACCAATCCTGGGAGGTAATTTTGCTATCGGGGCAGAGATGTTTAGGTGGCTTTCAATATTATAGAATAGAATTATTGAATTTTAGCTGGGCAAATGGTTGCCCAAAATAAAAACTAATTCCCATCTTCTCTTACAGCTAGGTTTGCCATATGACTAATTCTTGCTAATGATATATAACTGGTAATAATGTGAAAAATTTCTAGTTTTGTTAAAAGAAGAGGGTGTATTCTTCTCCTTGTCTTTTTACCTTCCTGGTGACTGGGATGCAGAAGAGACAGCTGGAGATAGAGCAGTTATCTTGGTCCATGAGGTAAACTTAGGGATAGAGGCCATCTTCTTATACAGAAGATAGAAGCAGTTTGCATCCTTGACAACCTGGGGAGCTATCTCAACATTGTCCTCACTACTTGAGCTTTACCTTGAGCGAAAAAGAAATGTTTCTTGTTTAAATCACTATTATTTTGAGATTTCTCTTTTGCAGCTGATCATTATCTGTACTAATAAAAAGGTAATATGCTAATTAGATCAGATAAACCGGACATCTTCCAGACATCCTTCCAGACATCCTTCCAGACAAAGCTGCAGTGGCTGTGAGGGCTGAGGAGGGTAGGCAGCTGCGGTGGCTGGCAGTGGCAGCAGCAGTGGGGTGATGGGGGCAACTCCTTCTCCTGATCGGCCCGGTCGCCTCCTGCAGAGGGAGGCCAGACTGTGAAGTGGGCCTAAGCCGTCAGTAAGACATCCCCTGAGAGCTCCCGGACTGTGAGAGCGGGCAAGCCAGGCTAAGGGACCCACCACAGTGCACAAATTTTCATGCACTGGGCCTCTAGTATTAATTATAAAGCTTTATAAAGGCATAGTGAGTTGAATTGTGTTCCCCAAAAAGATATATCTAAGTTTTACCCCACTACCTGTGCATGTGATCTTATTAAAAAAGGTTTTTGTAGATATAATTAAAGATCTTCAGATGAGATCATTTTGGATTTAGGTTGAGTCCTAAATCCAGTGGTGTGTCCTTATAAGAAGAAAGAGATGGAGGCTTTAGACATAGAAAGACACAGGAAAGCGGCCTGGTAAAGACAGAGGCAGAGACTGGAGCTATGCTGCCACAGGAGAAGGGAATCTGGGAGCCAGTGGAGGCTGGAAGAGGCGAGGATGGAGTCTCCCCCAGAGTCTGCTGACTCGGTGAGAGAACACATTCCTGTCGCTTTAAGCTGCCAAGTTTGTAGTATTTGTTATGACAACCCTGGGAAATTAACACAAAGGATAATAACACTTTTTTTTTTTAATGAACAAATAGGAGATCCATCTAAGTCATACAATGATAATGGAGGCACAGACCGGGTGATTGTTTTCTTGGGCACCATGTTTATGCCAGGATTGGAAGAAGTCATTAAAACCATTAATCTATCATTTAGTAAAACGTCACTTTTCTCCCAGAGCATATTTATCTTGCTGGGATTCTCCATAGAACCACCCTATTATCATATAAGAAATCTAGTGTGCTTATACGTAGGTATAAGTTTCTCTTTGAAGGTTAATCAACTGGCTAATGTTTATCGATGGAAATCAAATGAATAGCTTTTGCTTAAAATGACACTGCCTTTCTTGGGCAAATGCATTAAGTGTTTTATTCTCTTCAGAAGGAACTCAGGTTCTGTGGCAACAACAACAACAAAACACAGCCATTAGGTTTGGCAATAAAAGAGAATAATTACAAACACTATTTATTAATTTTTCAGAATGACAAACACTACATTGAAAATCAGTTAATAAAAGAAACAGTACAGCTGAATATTGACAACCAATATAAGGTTGAATTGATTTACTACAAGTGTGGGTGAATCTTATGATATGTTTTTCATTGATTGTAGACAGAGAGGAAGGGTGGGGGGGGGGAGGAGGGAGAAAGAGAGAGAGAGAGATAGTGAGAGAGAGAGAGAGAGAGAGAGAGAGAGGAAAAAGAGAGAGAGAGGAATCGAATTGTGACCCTTCGGTGCACGGGATGATGCTCTAACCAACTGAGCCACACCAGCCAGGGTCTAAGAAGCTTTTATAAAATGATGATGTCCAGACCCCACTCCAGAAGTTCTGATTTATTTGGTCTGAGATGTGACCTGAACATCAGTATTTTTATAAATTCTGATTCTGATATGTAGCCAGGATGGAAAACCACCAGTGCAGATTCCGGATGATAACTAATAAGAGGATATAATCTTCTTTTCCCCTCATATCATCTTTCATTTTATTGCTATTCATAATTTCATTCTGACTAAGTCTTATGGACAAAGATGGCAATGATTAAAAGGAAAGAATAGAAAAACAAATTATAATATTTTGTAAGTTATCTTGACATAAATATCTGCAGCATATATTGCATAGTGAAATATAAAATGCTTTGCTATAAATTGAAATTATATTGAGTAAACAATTATACTTTGGAATTAAAAAATAATAACCTTTGCCCTGGCGGGTTTGGCTCAGTACATAGAGCAACAGCCTGCGGACTGAAGGGTCCCAGGTTCGATTCCAGTCAAGGGCACATGCCTGGGTTTTGGCTCGATCCTCAGTTGGGGGCATGCAGGAGGCAGCCAATCAATGATTCTCTCTCATCATTGATGTTTCTATCTCTCTCTCCCTCTCCCTTCCTCTCGGAAATCAATTAAAATATATTTAAAAAAAGAATAACCTTTGTGACTATTCATACAAGCAGTGATATACACATAACTTCTGGGAAAACAAAGTACTGGTATGTCAGAAAGGCCTACATTATCTTTGGTTTCTTCTACAAGACACTGATCTCAATAGGAGGAATGTCCACATTTCTATCTTCCCAGAAATAAGGCCTAAGGGATTCCTCCGCAGTCAGATGTTCCTGCCCTGGAATTTCTTAGTTCTGTCTACACAAATGTCCTTGAGAAACAAACACCACGCTTAGGTAGGAGACATGCTGTGCTGAGTAAGGGGCAGCTTGCCACGGTGGAGAAATGTGAGAAATGAGTACCGTTCCGCTGCGTTTAGGGATTCCAATTTTCTGCTCTGCAAAACCTTTAACACTTTATCTTATTTTGTAAATATCTTTCCCTATCAGGTCACTGGAGGTTCTGCAAGCATTTCATAAGGGAAGTACAATCCTGATGTTTATATTGAACTGTAACTGTAAATTGAAATAATTGACAAATAAAGAAAATAAGACTTTTGGGTGATGTTGGAAATCTAATGCTGTATTATCCTTGTAATTTTAGTAGAGGTAAGACGTAGGATAGTGGCCTGAGATAATGATTTTATAGGTGATTTCTTGAGAGTGGTAGTTTTGATGAATTTATAGCCAGATCTGTTAGCAGAATCATAACAGGGAATGTGGTAAGACAGTAACACTAAGAGGAAGGGAAAAAAATATTTGTGGCAAAGCACAAATTGATAACCAATGCTTTTAAGACTGCATGCTCCTGCTGCTAAGCTAGATCTAATTTAGTGTTTCTTTCTCAACATCAGGGATTTATATAAAGAAGGTACTGGAAATACTAAGATCTGAGGACATTTGATTGAAGACAAAGTTGTCTACTTCTGGGAAAAAAATGAATGCTAGTGCAAGGGTGCTAATGAACTAAAAACTGGAACTTACATAAGTCTACAGCATATGGAAGAAAATCGAGGCATTTAAGTGCCAGGTGGATCTTTGACCTATATTGCTGGTCACACACCAGTTTGTAAAAAAAACCCCACCTACAGCCAACTTGCCACGTGTTACTGAAAAACAAGTTCGGTACTAGAGTGTTACATCTTGTATACCAAAGGATAAAGATAATACTTATTTACTGACATTTATGGATAATATAATCCTCAGAGTGCTTAAATTAAATGCTAACGTTAATCCTCTTTACATAGTAAACCTCATCAGAATTTGGATGAAGGAGTCAAGGCTATAGCAAAGTCTTGGGCACTAAATTAATATTTTCTAGAATTTCTTAAAAATGAATAACCTGAAAAAGGGAAACAACTTTGGACACAACACATGCCTTCGGGGCTTATTTTAAATAGAACTTCTTTATTAGCAGCTTCGTAAGAAAGGGGTATGTAAAGTGGGTGTTTTGCATGTTGAAAACTATAGATACATTTATTCGAATCTTTCTCTCTTCCTGCATAGATCTTAAAATGTCTTCTCTTTTATGTTTATTATGTCTCACCACTAGTGCCATTAACAATTTAAGCCCTGGTGAGGCCAGGATTCCAGAGGTCTGAGAAGGTAACTTGTAAGAGCTGGTGCTTAGCCATATCTGCTGACTAAACGGCAGTGCCAGTGGGGGAGGGAGTGATCGGAAGCCAGCAACCCCTTGTGAAAATGTCCCAGTGCTGAGGACAGAGGCCAACCCTTCTCTTCCCTGCTGGGCAAGCAGTGGTCTGGGGTTCTGCTCAGGCCGGGCTTCCAGGAACTGGGCCAGGGTGTGTGAGAGGGACTGTCCTGAGGTTACAAGGCATGACCCTGGGACACTGGGGTCAAGAGTGGACCAGGAAGTGAAGCCTCCAGCGAAGGAAGCTGGCAGAGAATGAAAACGGAGAGCTGGAGAGGATCGATGGGTGTGGATCAGGCAACAGACTAAACTGAATGAGCAGGTTTGGGAGGTGGGAGCTTGAAAACTTGTGTTAGAGGCTGTGTGACTGTGGCTGAGTCAGGTCTTGTCAAGCTGTAGTTTATACTCTGTGCTGGACTGCCCGGGCCCATATGCTTCCTCATGCTTTCCTCTCTCTCAGTTAGCCAAAAAGGCTTAAAGAGAAGTGTGAGGATGGTCAGTCAAGAGAACACTCCTGGCTTAAGAATCTGCAGCATGGCTCATGGACAGCCCATTGGGACACTTGCATTGGGAAACCCTTCCTTTCAATGTAGCAGAAACAAATATTTTGAAGTTTTTTTAAAGTGAAAAAAAAAAGTTTTTACATTCAAACTCTAAAGTTTGAGATTTTTATGTCTTTTTTTTTTTTTTTTTCCCCAAGCCACTGTGTGCTCCTTTAAATGCTTGCCCTGAGAGATGAACAACCGGCAGTTTGGTGGTCCATGGCACTGTCCGGTTAGGTGTGTGCAATGAGAGAAGCAAAGTGGGCGGAATGCCAGTACAATTGTGAGCGTGACTGCCACCACAATGAGCACTGTGGGCGCTGCTGATGACAATGGTGCTATTAGGAACAGGGCCTTGTCTGCTGGAATATACTGCCACAGCTAAAAATACAGGTATGGGGGAAGGCCTGGGGTGGGGGTGGGGGTGGGATGGGAGAGGTCAATGGGGGAAAAAGGGGGCATATGTAATACTTTCAACAATAAAGATTGAAAAAAAAGAAAGTTATTACTGATGAGATAAATCAGTGGTTAAGCAACATAAAATAATAAATTATATGTATGTTTAAGGGAATTTCATTTCAAAACAGAAATATATAGTGCGAAGCTAAGAGGTTAAATATTTTAGTAATTTGTTACATCACGTGACATTATTTCATTTATTTTTTATTCCTTTTAAGGCCTAGATGGATACTGGGGTGATCTTCAAATCATTCAACAGACTCCATGGCAGCTCCACCTGGCATTGGCTCTGCAGCTGCAGGGTGGGGGTGAGGAGAGCAGGGGGTGTGGGGTGTGGGGTGTGTGGGGAGGTGTGGGGGGAGCATCAGGGTGGCAAAATGACATTATAGGTGTTCAGAGCACCAAGTAGTTACCAATGAATATAGAAGTTTTTACATTTTGTACCTACAGGCTGGGCCCAGGAGCTGAGTATTAGTCCTGCCCATGGAAATGGCTTGCTTGTGCTCAGCCTGTCACTTTAATGATATCCCTTAGCTCCTCGGATTTGCACTTCTCTGGATTGTCTCTGTCCCCCGTTCTCCAGCATGCGCTGTTTTTCTTGGCTTCTGAAGGATAAGACCCCCCTCCCCCCCTTCCCCCCCCCCCCCCCCGTCCTCCTCCCCTCCCCACTCCCACCCAAGCATTCATATTAAGACGTTCACTCAGAGCGTGGCCCGCAGAGCTCTACATTTCTTACTTTTACTCTATGGTTTTGGATCAGTCACATTAACTCCTTGTACTTACACAGAATTGAAACTCTAACATCTCCAAAATCTTTCGAGGTGTTCAGATGGCTGTTAGGAACCAAATATAAAAAAGGGACTTTTAAATTTAAATTCTTCTAACAGAGTCTAACTCCCCACAGAGTGGCTTGTGTGAGGAGCGGAGAGGCCTAACTGGCAACATGTGTTTTTGTTGAAATGTATTTGCTAATGTAAACAACTTATGCCTGCCTGTGGCACCCAAGACTGTCACGTGAGGCTTGCATGATACTTGGAGAATGCTGCTCTCACAGGGATTAATACATGTAAATCTGTAACTCATATTTCTGTGCTCACATGTGTCTCATGCAATTAAAGAGAAGGGGAACTCATTTCCATCAGGCCAAAGCTCCGAAAATGCCAGCATTTGCTCACTAGAAACAGAAGGGAAAAAAAAAATAAATGAAAAATAGAGGGAAAACTCAGAAAAATAAATTAAATAATAATCCCCCCCCCCCATCATTTAATTTGAATTTATTTACTGTGGTTCTTATTTTTCCAAATGCCAAGTATTTTTCAAGTGGCTTATTCTTTCTCATGTTAAGAAATAAAATGGCCTAGGAGCTGTTTTGGATGTTTAACTAGATAGATTATAGCTTTTTAAATTTTTATTTTTTGATCACAGTTTACATTGAGTATTATTCTATCTTAGTTTCAGGTCTATAGGAAAGTGTTAGAATCACATACTTCATGGAGTTGGTCCCCTGGTGCTCCAAGCACCCATCCGGCCCCATACATAGTTCTCGTGATACTGTTGACTGTATTCCCCATGCTGTAACCTACATCTCTGTGTCTATTCTGTAGCAAACCATTTGTACTTCCCAACCCCTTCATCTTTTTCATCCATCTCCACACCCCCCTCCCCTCTGACAGCTGTCTGTTCTCAGTATCTATGAGTCCGTTTCTGTTTTGTTCCTTTGTTTGACTAACAAAATATTTGAGGGCATTGGTTCTCAAACTTGAGCATGTGCCAGAGGAACCTGGGGAGCTTCTTAAAACACAGCTCGCTGGGCCTCACCTCCACGGTTTTGCTGTCAGTGATCTGGGGTGGGGCCTGATAATTTGCATCTCCAACATGTTCCCAGATAATTCGGCTGCTGGTCGCCAGGACCACACTTCAGGAGAATGGAAAGGCTGAGGTTTCCACGGGTTTCCACGGCAGAATCACCAGCAGAGCTTGGAAGGGAACCTCAGCTGGGGTTCCATCTCCAGTTTCTGATTTAATTAGTTGATGGAGGGTTGGGGACTTGGTAACGTTTAAAAGCTCTCCAGGCGAATCTGTGCTCAGCTGGTGCTGAGAAGCGCAGCCTAAAGATGAATCACGAGTGTGGACTTTATCATAGAACGATTTGGGCAGAATATGAAATGATTTTGAATCTAGGAGTAACTTCTGCATTCTCCATGTAAACAGCTAAACGTTCTTTGAGCAACTGTAAAATTTGGTGGAAGCCAAACTTATTTGAAAAGTAAGTGTTAACACATTAAGATCACAACTTGCAGCTGCTTTAAAATAATGACAATTTTCCCTTTATTCGGGTAGGGGGAGAAGAGAAGCGTTAGAACTGGAATCTTACCCCCCTTTTTACATCACTGCCTTGCATCTCAGCCTCTTCTCCGGTTTCTGAGCCTTCTTTCCTTTGCCCAACATTTTGTTCAAAGGTCAGTCAGCTGACTGCTGGAGCTGTCCTCCGGATGAAGGTGTTTTAAACAGAAAAAGCCCTAAGAATGGCCACAAGAGGGCTCAAGGGCACCCCCTGGAGGTAGAGTGGTTAATTTTACAAGAGGCTGGTGCAGGAGTCAAATGACCAGGGTTCATTACTACCTTCTCAGTTTGAGGGCTCCAGGATCTTCAGAAAATCACTTAATCCTGTTAAACCCCACATTTATTAACCATAAAATTAGGATAACAGCCACCTTTTCTGAGTTTGTTTCAACGATTGAGAAAAAGGAGACAGTGGGGATGGAACTTTGATTTTGTAGTTGACCAGAGCTCTTAGGACAACATCAGCACAAAGAAGGCATTTGATGAGTTTTGGTAAAATTAAAACTAATTTTGTAAACTGTGAAGTACTCAATAAAGAGAAGAATCACCCTGAAAGAACATGGTTTCTAGCCTCAAGCTGTCCCTGCACTTGCTGTGCACTTTGGCCTATATATTCAGTTTTATAGGCATCATAGTCAGATGGTGAAAGCAAACGTTGATATGAAACCTTTCTTTCTTGTAGCAGTAAACATCTGATTGTTGTCATGTTTTATTTCTAAAACATTCTTTCAATAAAGAATCCAAACTATAGCCTTGCTGACACGATTCCTTCTCTAGAACTCCAGCAGTAATTCTTCTGGTTGAGAAAGAGTTAGCTGACGTTAGAGATTGAAGTCCTGGGTTCTATTTATTCCTAACAGTACTGTGGTACCTCATGCTTTATAAATAACCTTTATTGACTTAACTTTGGCACGCCTCAAGTTACTGATTATAGTTATGCCAAAATAACATCTTTATTTTCACGATAATTTCTCTGTTTTGTTATAAACTTGAACTGATATGGTAGAATCCATGTGATTGAATGAATTGGGGTGGGAGCAGGGATGTCTCATTTGTGAAATTATATGATGGTAAGAATAGAACTAAGCCAGATTTGGCCGAGAGAGCAATAGCCTTCACATGCTTGGCAAAGGACATCATTGAATATTTTGGTTGAACCAGTTTTACCATGACATATAAAGTTTCTTGGTTAATGAATGCTTGTGTAATATCATCAGAGCCGAAGATGGATAAAGGCAAACCTGTGAAATATAGGAACGTTTTCACTTATAAACTGTATTTTCTGAGGTAGGTTATATGTCGATGCCTTTGCACAAAGCTGCCATGTTGACCCAACCTCTTTATTTTTGCTGACTAGTCAATATCAAATGAGAAATAATGACATCATAGCTACTTAACTTTTTCACACAGAAAAGATAGAGCATTTCTATTATTATATAGACATTGCTAGTACGCTATTTTCCTGTGTTGCTACAAACAAACCCTCCAAAAATTACCTTGAAGGGAAAAGCAAGATTAACAAAAATGATTAGAAAGTTCTAGCTTTTCCAAAGCAGGAATTCTCTGAGAAAGCTTTCTTTTGCCCTCTGCCTCTGGCCTGGATTTTACAGGCACCAGCATTTTTGCAGCTGTAAAGTGAGTCTTCAAATACATACCGAGGTTCTGGGCTCCATTACCGTTGCTGGCCAGAAAACTAGAGTCAGTGTTATCTCTAAGTTTGTGAAATTCAGAAAAAAAACAGCTCTGTGGTGGCAGGGCTAGCATTTTATAGCCTGGGTAAGGAATGCCATTGAAGTTGTCAGACTCATAAACTTAAAATGTTTAGATCTTTTGGAGGGAGGGACATGGTGTGATGGTACAAGCAAAGAACTCCCAAGTCTTCAGCACAATGTTTTATTCTTAAGACTCTCATACATTTTTACAACTTCAGATGAGTATCATTCAGCCTCGGTTTCTCCACCCACATAATGGATAATTGTGAGAAGTAACATATCTTTGCTTAAGGTCTTACCTTAAATGCCACTTTCTCGTGGGAAGCCTTCTTTGAACCTCTCATTTTTGGTTCGGTGCCTAATTTTTGGACCCCCCCCCCCCCCCGCCCCAGACCAGCCCCACCTGACAATTTATGCTTACCACATGGTTTTATATTTACCTACTTATTTACTTCTCTTTCTACTTTACCTCTTCTGTCCCCCAAGATGATAAACTCTGGTTTAAAACTGGATTCTCACTGTTACAATTGCAGTGCCTAGCCCTGTGGCTAAGCAGTGGGACGCTCAGTGAGTGTTTATTGACAGAGTAAGGGAAAGAAGGCACAGATATTATTCTTAGTGCCCAAGGACAAGTCTACATGATATAATTGTTGCAAGATTAATTTTTTTTGCATGTGTATGTGAGCGTGAGTGGCAAGTGATACAGCCTTATTAACATGGCTCAAGAAGAAAAGAGAAGGTCATGTTGGTGAATGATTCTTAACAGCCAAAATGATTCATGAAGGTATGTACGCTTGGCACACAATTGCTGCTGGAGTGATGGGCAGGGCACAGCTGCTGTGGGAAGCTTGCTCCCTGCTGGACTCACTGCCTACCCCCACCGAAGGAGGGAAGCTCCCTCTGTTCTACATTCAGATAGGGACACACCATATGACTGTGAAATGACTGGGCAACCCAGACTCCGTTAAGTGAGTTGTGCCAAGTCAGTCATGCTAGCAGAGATGGAACACTTCATACGTGCAGACATTTTCCCAAGTACTTATATGATGGATTCAATTAATCCTCGGAGTAGAGATTATTATAATTTGCATCTCAGAGATTTATTTTAAGGCACAAAGAAGTGAGTGATATCACCTAACTTCACATAATCAGAAAACAGGGGAGGCAGGCTTCTAACCCAGGCTCCAGAGGCATGGAAACGTCCTGCAGTCCTGCCTCCGGGGACCAGGACTCCTGTACTCTCGGCTAAGCCGCTCTGAGGGAAGGGCCAGTTGTTATGTCAGTCAGTCAAACAAGCAATCCGTCAATACTGCTTGTGCTGTGGGAGTCATCAAAACAGTGGATGTCAAGGCCCTGCCCTGAGAGCCTTGCAGTCAGTCAGGCAAGTCAGGCGCATTCTTAGAAAACATTTCAAGACAGGGTATAATTACGTGCTGATTTGCATGGTGCAATGAGTACCATTCATGCCCAGATACTGAGAATACTTCCTGCCTTCCTGGGGCCGAGTGCTGAGGAAAAAGGCATTCTGTGACCTGCATGTATTACTCACCTGAAACGATCCCACCTTAAGCATCACTTCTGCCCCTGTGAGGACAAAGGCAGGGCTGGCTTGATCGCTCCCGAGACAGAGAAAAAAAAAATTTGTGTCACTGAGTAAAGGATCAAAATGAGAATAATGCTCTTCTCTGAATAACAACAAAATGAGAGTTTACATTTATTGAATACTTATGTGCAATATACTGTTCTAATACATATCTACAAATTTGTTCTCTACACATGCTTATTCATCTCCTCCTTATAATAACCCTACAAGATAGGCACTGTTTTTATATATATTTTGCAAATGGTACAGAGAGATAAAGCAACTTTGCAAAAGGCAAAGTCTGGATTTTTCTTTATTTTGCCTTAACAGTCATATAGTTCTTACTGTGTACCAAAATGTTTCACATGCTTTACATATACTAACACATTAAATCCTTGTGACACAGCCATTTCACATATGGGGAAACTGAAGTAGAGGGTGGTTAAGTAATTTGTTGAGGGCATACAATTAATAGTTGTAATGAGTGGCCTGTTTGATGTGAAAGCCTGATTTTGTAACCATTCTGACTTTCTCTCATGACTTACTTAAGACTGCCTTAATTGAAAAGTGGCATCCATAATACGAATATCTACCTCCTAGGATCAAATGTGATGGTTTATGTGAAGCATTGGCACAGGGAGCAGCACACTGTAAAGGATCAATATATGTTAATTTAGAATGTTAGCAGAATTTAAACATTTTTATTTACTTTGGAATTAGAATTAGGTTCAAACATTTATTTTTCACTTATTAGTTGGGTAACTTGGGCAATGTACTCACCTGTTCTGTAACTCATGTCCTTCCCTGGAGAGAATATTAGCATATCTACCTCAGAGTATTGTGGTGAAATGAGACAGTCTATTTAAAGAGCAGAGCTCCGTGGCAAGTGCTCAATTAATGTTCACATCTATTATTAGGAGAAGTAAGGGTGTGGAGTTGGGAGGGACACAAAAAATGTTTACTGTGGAGACTTCATGGTGAAATTACATGTGGATGACTCAAAGGCATGCCCAAGAGTGGGGGCAAGAGAGCAATTTGCCAGACTGACCTGGGTTCTAGTCTATACTGGGCATGGCTCAGGCAAATTACTTAATCATCCTAAGCCTCCGATTCCTCATCTGTGCAATGGGGATAATACCACTGCCCTCACGGGGTTGTCAGGAGGATTAACTGAGATATTGTGTGTAATTCACTTGGCACAGTGCCTGGCAAATAATACACTCCCAGTAAAAGGTGACTATCAGTGTCACTGAAAGTTGTCAAGAAGGGTGGAGAACACAGCCTGATGAATTACACAATTCTACAACCATTTTTGACAGGAACTAGTCCCATGTTTCTAAGGGTTTTTATTGTGAGTTTATGCCATTTGTATGGACATACAAAGCTTGGCCTTATAGTCACAGGGTCAGGGGAACTTTAGAACTGGGGAAATAATTGGCAGGGTAGAACAAGATTATAGATTGTTTGATTTTTACATTTGATTTAATAAATAAGAAAAATGAAATAAAAAACAAGTAAGGGACTTACTCAAGATCTGTTGAGTTCTGGACTATAAGGTCTTCTGGTTCCCATACTTAAAATCCTCATTGATGCTAACAAGCAGATTTCCAAGGCATTTCAGTTTGATATCGCTGTGGTGAAATCACTTAAAAGGGTTACTATGCTAACAGGCATTGGGGAGAATCAGATTTAATGAGCTCTTATTTATGGACTAGCGGGTGTGTGTGTGTGTGTGTGTGTGGCGGGGGGGGGGGGGCGGGGGGGGGGAGGGTGTAGAAGGACCGTAGGAGATTGGCTGGCCATGGGAGGTTGGCTGTGGGAGTGCACTGACCACCAGGGGACAGCTCCTGCATTGAGCATCTGCCCACTGGTGGTCAGTGCATCATCATAGCAACTGGTCTACCAGTTGTTCAGTGGACCGGTAGTAATGGTCACTTAGACTTTTATATATATAGATGATGCCCCAAAAAGCAAGTTTTATGTGAGGACGGGCTCCCTACACAATATAGTTAGAATCCATGCAGATACCTTACTTAAAATATGTAAAAGACTATAAATTTGCAAAGACAAAAAGAAAAAGCAAAAATATATAAATAAAAGTAAAACTCAACAAGAAATTATTTCAAAGTAGTATGAGATTCTCTTAGATTTGAATACTATGCTTACCAATCTCAAGAAAAAAGTTAGGCATTATCAAATAAAATATGTTACATGAAATTACTAAATGTTTCTCATGGGAAATCTGTATCTTTCTATGTTTTCTTTTAACTCATAGAAGATTTTATCAATTAGGTAAGTGATTCATCTAATTTTTAAAATCATAACTCAACAATGGAGAATTGAGCCAATGATATATTAAATTAAATGGATTAAAGAGGTGTCGACTACCAGATAATTGCTAAGTCTAGAATTTGTTTCACAATTTAAATAAATCTCAGTTTTTACACCAATATTATTAATATTTGGGCCACAGAGAAATTAAGTGGTATATTGCAAGTAGAAGGACAAATAATATGAGAAAAGATAAGGAAAAGTTCCATTTTAAAAGCTAACTCAAAATTATAGTCACAATTTCCAATGTCTTGTTAGAGTAATCCTTTATAGTATAAATACCATACTTGTTTAATTGACTAATAAATATTTCATAGTCATAAACTAAAATGTTCTTGTGTTTAAAGGTACAATCTGATAACTTGTACCATTTAGGATCATGTTTGACTGAAAAGAAAAAAAATACTGTAAAATAAAAATGGCTTAACAACATAAAATGAATTTTTCTCTCAAATAAAAAAAATGTAGTATAGAGCACAGCCCCCACAATGTCATCAGGGCCCAGACTCCTATCATCTGCCTTACCATCTGTCCAGAGACTGGCATCTGTTTACTAAAATCTGTTTCTCGTCTTCTTCCATAGCAATGGAACCCAGGTTCCCTTGTAGTTGCATGGGGCCATGTGATGAAGCTCTTGCTAACGGAATGTGTGGAGAAATGATGTTGGCAGCTCCTTCCTCACTCGCCCAGGAGGAGAACTCTGACCCTGGTCTTCCACTCCATTTCCTTCTATGTCTTGGAACCCTCTCATTGGCCCAGGGCACAAGAGAGAAGTACTCTGTTTTCTAAGCCACCAAGTCTCTTTTCTTTGCTACAGTAGCTTAGCTTACCTTAGCGAAGATATCTCAGCATGACTTACATTCTCAAAGCCACCACAGGGTTCGAGAAGGCCACCTGGGCCATCTGTTTGGGACAACCCCAGTCATCATGCCTCTGTTGCAAATCAAGAGGAGGGAAGGCCAAGGGACAAAGAGCTCTTCCATCCGAGTCAGGTCCTTTAAACAAGCTTGCTGGAAGTCACCCACTTAACCAGCTTCTTGGGCAGAACTTGGTCACATGGTCACATCTAGTTGAAAGGAGGCTGGGAAACAGTCTTTTATTTTGAGGGCAATGAGGCCCACATGAAAATTGGAGTTCTGCTCCCAAGAAGGACATTGCGGGTAAGCAGCTTCAGGCTCTGCTGTAGGTGCCTTTTTCATTTTCCCATGGAAAAGCAAAAGATGAAGGTCTAACCACCCCAGAGAGTAGACAGCCTTAATTATTTGACTCTGAAAAGTCCCAATGAGCGATATGATTATTCTTGTTAGAAATTATACTCTTTTTTAAAAAAAAAAATAGATTTTTTATTGATTTCAGAGAGGAAGGGAGAGGGAGAGAGAGACAGAAACATTAATGATGAGAGAGAATCATTGGTCAGCTGCCTCCTCCATGCCTTCCACTTGGGATCAAGCCCGCAACCGGGGCATGTGCCCTGCCCGGGAATCGAACCTTGACCTCCTGGTTCATAGGTTGATGCTCAACCACTGAGCCATGCCAGCTGGGCAGAAATTATACTCTTTAAGGTGATTTCCGTGTGTGTGTGTGTGTGTGTGTGTGTGTGTGTGTGTGTGTGTGAGACAGTGTACCATTTGGGGGAAGGGAGACCGTGGGGTTTGGCAGTGGTAATAAAGCTGACAAGGCCTGCGCTCTAGGATGATGCTTTTTGTTCTAAGGGGAAAATACGGTTCCTCCAGGATTGAGAGAATGTCATCTTTCTCCCAGAGCTGGAGATGTTACAGATGTTGTGGCTTACCCTGGGGAGATGGCCTGCCAAGGGGATCTTACTCAGCTGATGAAATATGTTTCTGGATGGCTGTTTGTAGTGTTCCATCAGAGAGGAGTTTCTTTAGGAGAGTCTCTCTTTTACTGCAATTCATATTGTTAAGCCCTCAAATAAACTCAGTTTAGGGATTTTCTAACTGGCTTCCAGACCCACATTTAACGTCGCCGTACGCAAGACGTTTGACAGTGCCCTTGCAACGAGCAGAACTGCTGGATGGTATGCATACGAGCTCTGGACATGTGAGAACCTCAAGCTTCCTGTCCCATGGGGTGTCTTTTTTGGTATCTTTGCCGTGAGTAATGTTAATCCAAATAAATTCCATGCATACATTCAACACAATTTTCATTGGAACTGGTTGTGATTCATTTTAGCCTCAGATTTAATGTTTTTTCTCTTCACTCATGTAGTGACTGCTTATGATAGGTGAATGAAGAGAGAACTGAGAAATGTGCTCTTCACCATCACTTTAAAGTTATCCTTAAAATGGACAGTAACACTCCCATACATCTCAAGTATTAACATGATACAATCTTCTTAAATGCCCAAAGGTACAGGATTTCTCGAATAGGACAGAGATAGCACTTATTCCTCTAATAAATAGGTAATATTTTAGTTATAAATTAATTCTTACGTATTTCTTAAAGCCAGTGCTGAAAAAATCAGTAACATGTTCATGAGGCTAACCACTCGGGAGCAGTCTTTGTAAGCAATTTTTGAGCCCGTGGCTCCCACTCTTAGGAGTGGCTCGCGACAGTGCCTCCAAAAGGGGTTGCAGTGCAGGCGGAACAGGAGGCTCACACAGCAAAGTCTCAGCGAAGTGTAGTCACTCTCCTTCGAAGGCCAACTTCTGTTCACTTTGGAGAACGGTGTCCGTGTTGGCCTCCCCTTCCTTTCGTCATCCTTACTTTCTGTTTCCTCTTTCACAGCCCTTGTACCTGGTGTTGCCATGATGGGTTCACGCGGAAGAGCAGTAGTTGTCACCTTTGTCCCCCAGGGACTCAGTGCCAAACTAGGGATGCAGTAGTTTCTCATTACCTACACGTTGAATGAGTGAATGAATGTTAAATTGCTTATCTGGGACGGGCAGTACATCGGAGATGAAATACAGCTGAGTGTTGGGGTTGACCGGTGATTCAATGGCCCTGAGTCAGTCCCGCCCACATCACTGAAATGGAGACCCCAGACGTATAGCTTGATAGGACAGACATGTGAGGTAGAGAAAAGAGTGAATGAAAGAAGTTGCTGACCTGGGAGCAGGAAATACAGCCTGGAAAACAGAGGTAAGCGCCTGTGGAAGAGCCGTCGGGAGCCTGGAACGGGCCTGCTGCTGTGTCAGGCTGCTGCAGCTCTGGGAAATATCTTCTTCAGAACCATACACTTCAGGGCTCTGTAAATAAATCACCCGGAATTATTTATTCCTGCTGTGTCTTCAGGCTTTTTTTTTTTTTTTTTTTTTGCCACCATATAGGAAGAACGGACTCCTTTAGAGTAAGACATTCATATCTTTCTCAAATGTTTTCACAAGTGATCATCTCAGAAGCATTACATTTATTTTAACCAGACAAAACTTAGGATGCCTTATACATCATAAATCGCGATTGGGATGAAAATGTTGCTCTGTAATTTCCGTTATTTGATGACTCTTCCCAGTAAGTACACAAACAATGTTTAGGTGCCAAGTCATAAAAGAAAAACTTTCTTAAGCAGGGATTTCGGTGGGTACATAAAAGTGAACAATCAAGGGAAACTTTCGTGAAGGATACTGTTCTCACAGAATCAGAGAAAACTTACTTTTGCTACTTTAATTCTTCTCTCCCCTCCCCCAAGTTCAACAATGTCACCAGGTTGAAAAACACAGAGAGAAAGAGATTAATCATTAGTAAAAACACACCCTTCGACCCCTCCTCCGGCCTTCTGAGTGAGTAAAGAGTATGTAACATTGTAATCAGAATGGTTGATTTTTCCCATTAATGTCCAATCCTCCTTTCCTTTCTCTGATGCCTTTTAAGGGCGGGGGGGGGGGGGGGGGGGGGGGGGGGTGTGTGGGGGGTGGGGGAGTTGGGGGGGTGGGAAGGAGCTCGGAAGGTGGAGAGGTGATTTTTTGGCTCCCCTCACGTCTAGTCAATCTTTATCCTCTCCCCTCCCTTTTAACCTCTAGGGTGTATTTTGGAGAAAAATCCACCCCCACACACCATTCTGGCATTCATTATTTTCTTTACTTTCAGATATTATTGGTTTTAGAAACCAATCTCAACGTTATGTTAGAAAAGACTGTACTGTTTTTTTAGATCTTTTTTTTTCAGGCCTCACACACAGCTTCCAAGTGTAGGTTAAGGATGTATTCCCTTCTTTGTGTTTCACTGTGCAGCTTTTTAGTGTTTGGTTCTCAGCTGGTTAAAGTGTTCATTCTAACACAGGTTTCTAAATGCGTCATCCCCCTCCCCCCCGGCCCACACACACTGGCTCCTTTCTTTTCTTCCTTCCTTCCTTCCTCTCTTACTTCTCTCCTTCCTTTCCTTTACCAACTTCCTTCTTTCCTTCTTCAACTCCCCTGCCCCCTTCAGATTCTTAGGACTTGGATTAGGTGCTAGGAATACAAAAACTGATAAGAAAACATCCCAAGCCTCAGGGAACTCACAACTATCTGTAAATTGCTAATTCCTCGGCAGAGGGGTGAGTGTCCTAAAAGTGGGAGGAATAGTGCCGGGAAGGGAGGCCAGGGGAAGGCTACTGCCCGGGTGGACATGGGGGCTTCCTCAGAGGAGGCAGAAGAACCTGAATTGGCAAGGAATTCTCTACACAGACGTTACAGGGTGGGGTGGGAAAGACATTTGTTGCAGACTCAAAGAAAAAAAGAAAATGAGGAGTCTAGGGACATGCAAACTAGAATAAATACGTAGATTGGTCAGAGATGGGGCCTAGACTTCTTGCAAGGCCTGCCGAGGAGTTCAGACCGCAGACTAGGCATTGCAGCCATTGATGACTTTACAAATTGGAGGGATCGGCCTAGTTAGTGTTAAAACAGAGGGGAAAGGGAAGAGCAGGAATGTACAGAGACAATATAAAGGAGCATTGCAGTAGTTTAGGCCATAAATGATAAGAGCCTCATCAAAAGCAGTGGGCAAAGGATGAAAATGAGGTGAGATGGAGGCACATTTGGGGGTCTAATCATCCACGAAGACGTGTGCACAGGCCTTCGTGGATGAGTAGATACGGAGGTGGAGGGAGCAATGGAAATCTCTGAGTCTGTCCAGTTTTCTGTCTTGTGACCTGGCCCTGCTCATTGATCTAGGTCTAGGCAGAACCAGAAAAAAGGGTTGTGGGGAGGGAGCAAGGGTTGGTGATGAATTCTTGGTACTAAGTCAGACTATATACTAGTATATCCTGAAGCAGATAAACCTTGCCCATGGAAGCTGTTGCTAGAAAGAAGAACCAGGAGAGAGAGAGAGTTAAATCAGCACCAATATTCTGACATGTTGTGTGTGAGTGTGTGTGTGTGTGTGTGTGTGTGTGTGTGTGTGTGTGGTGGGGGGGCATTAGGCTGGAAAGACCCACAGTCAAAGCGCCTTCATAGACTACAGTGAGGTAGTGAGGAGAATGAGGACAAAATCAGCCTTTGCAAGTGTAAGGAGATCTTTGCAAAGAGCAACAATCATTTAATTACAAAAATGCTTCTGCTACTGCTACTCAAAACTCAAATAGAAAAGAAAATAACCGAAAACAACTAATCAGGAGCTGATTAATAGAAACATTTAAAAAATACACACATAGTACTTTGCACCTGGATGAAAGCATTGATTAGGGGTTAGAATTAAAGTAACAATAAGGACGAATTTTATTAGTATAGTTCTAAAACTTCCAAACTAGGAAAAGACATGCCCAACTTTCTCTGGCTGAAATAAATTGCATATTATATGCCTTTTTTTCTCCCTTTTCCGTTTCAATCACTGGAAAATAGCTCAGCAATATTGTCTTTAAACTTCATTTCAGTGGTAAAGAGAGCTCTTCATTTACAAAATGATAACGGAAGCCACGGAAACATAGTTCATGGTCGATAGCTGAGGACCTCCAAGCTGTCCTTGGAAAGCTCCAAGGACCTGTGGTTAGCACCTCGAGGGCTACATGCAGGCTGCGGCAATTACCTAACTAATTTGGCATCTTTCCAGAGGAGTGGTTACCAAATTGCAAGGGTGCATGCTGAGCTGGCAGTTATGTCACACGGATTTTCACTGGTGCTCATCTGCATGTGCGGAATTCCTCCTGTCCAGAGGTTGTTTTTCTGAGCTGGTTAGTTGAGCCAGATTACAAATTGACGGTTTGTTGTGGACAGAAACCTATTTACAATGCAGATCTCCCAAGCTACTTTCCCGGTTACATTCCCAAGTTATCCAATAATTTTTTTTCCTACTCCTAAAAATTGAAAGGGCGAGGGCTAGGCCCTCCACCTTGCCCCAGGGTAAGGGCTAGGCCCTCCACCTTGCCCCAGGGTAAGTGCTCCATCTTACCTTGGCCACATGCTTGGCAAGGAGCTTCTTCCCGGAAGTCTAAGCCTCTGCTAGCCACACCCAGGAACAAGACACAGACTTGTGCCTGGCCAATCGGCAGAGCACAGTCCTTTCTCCTCCCCTTCCTCCAACTCCCCCTATATAACCGGTCTCCACACAGAGTTATCTCTCTCTCTGCTTCCTGTCGCTGCGTCGGCAAGGTGGGGGAGCCGAGCTAGCTCGAATAAAGACTCTTATGCTTTTGCATCGGACTGGCTGGCTCCCTGATGTGGTTTCTTGGGGATCCTGAAATCTGGGCATAACAAAAATAAAGTCGATCTAGAAAGCATTGTCTGTTTTAGAGTTGAAGTTGTAGAGTAACAACGTAGACTGCCTTGAAATCTTTGGAAAGTTTCAATTTTCTTTAGAAATTAATCATAGGATTAAAATATTGCCAGAATTAATTTTAATTGCTCTATAAATAGAAAAAATAAGGAGTACTCAACATTCATTTACATACCCAAGAAAAACAGATTTCTCGGAATTATGATTTTGAGTCTTGTTAAATTAGGTAGAACCTCTAATGGTATGTTCACAGAATTTTTTTTTTTTTTTTTTAGTTAACAGACCTCCTTTTACATTAAACATATGCATTAAATATTACTTCATCATGGAAACCCTAATGATTTTTTTTGAGGGGGGGCAAACGTAGATTCGAGGTTTATTTCTTTGGCTGTGTTATTAATTTATGTCATCACAGAAAGTAGCCCCGTTTTATTTTGAGATTGGTTTATTTTCCCTGGACATTTGGGATGAATAGCTCAGCATAACAAATTATTCTATATGCTCTAGTTTCAAGCGTTTAAAGTGGAATCCAAGTTTTAGCATCAGGAACCAATTAAATGATAGTTAGATCTGACTGAAAAATTAATGGTCCAGAACAGAAACCGTGTAGTATTTTTTTTTTTAGTTTTTTTTTTTATGCATTTCTGTTTTAAATAAAAATCTGGATGGTTCCCAGTAAAATACAAAGCCTCATTTTAAAAACCAATTGAATATAAATGGAGTCACACCCAGGCTTAAAAAAATCACTTAATGATGATTGCATTCTTAGCCTGCTATTAAAGGGAAGGTGTTTATCAGCTTTCATGGGCTGTTAAGACTTTGGGTACCAAAACAGAAGCACTGCGGGCAGATGAAGGGTGGAAATGCTACCCGGGCTCTCTGGCGAATGGGATTTGCTCTTTAAACATGATCATCCCATAGTTATGATGTCTAGCATGATTGCAGTAGCATTTGCTTTTTGCAGTAGAAATCAATCCAACTCGTGTTAATATTTGGTGTTAATGATAAGTAAATCAGGAGAGAAAAATGTTGATGTCCAGCCCACTGACTTAAAACTCGTTCACGTACCTTGACAGAGCATGGTGGCCCCAGATTATCTGCTAGTGGAAGGGGGTCAGGCTTGATCAAAAGCCTGCTGCCTCCAGCACCCTGCCCGGGAAGCCAGCATAGTACCTTTAATCTGGCTCTAATTCAAACCTATCAGTAATCACTTAGCCTGCTCTACTTATTCTGCCAGTCTTTTTGCCAAAAAAGATTTCATGGGTAGCAGTAGCAGAGGCGTTTTTATAATTAAATTATTGTCACTTTCCTGGAAAATCTCTTTACATTTGCACAGGCCAACTTTGTTCTCCTTCCCTTCACTCCCTACTCGACTGGTATAGGCTGCAAGGGCACTTGAGCTGCGTGTCTTTCCAGCCTAATGGCCTACTTACCACAGTATTCATTTTGGTTGGGTTACCCTAGCCATCATTTTCCAGAGACAGTCAAAATCCCTCAGCGATGACAGAAGTCATTTGATCATGGGGAGCGAGAAATAAAAAGAGCAACAATAATTCCTCTAGGACCTTTTTATGGTGTTTTTAAGAGACGAGATTCTGTAAGAAGAATAAATACAGGGTCTGTGCTTCCCACTTGAGAGGTACCATTTTAACATGTTTCCTGAGGGCATTCAAGGAGCACACTTACTATACGAAAAGCACCCTTTCCCACACTGCAATTCCCTTCTGAGTTCTGATGTATCTTATCACTTCTCAGGGTAGGGTGGTAATTATGCGCTTAAGTGTCTGTGCTTCCACCACACCTTAACTTCCCTGGCCCTGTGCATTAGTGATATTCCCCGGCCCCCCTTTTCCCTCTCCCCCTCTCCCCCCTGCCCCCTGTAGTGAGCACAGCCTGGCCCACAGGGCATGAAAAGACTCATCCTGGTTCTCCATTCCGTTGCTCCTGGGCCCATTCCTCCGCCCTCCCTCAGCTCCGGTCTGGGCCTCAGGAATGTGGGTCCCAGCAGGCTGCATTTCTCAGGCTCCCACCTGACCTTCTTCCTCCTGGGTCTGGGCAGTAGGAGGCAGAGGCGGAGGTTAGGGGGAAGGAGGAAGGGTGGGACCAGGGTATCTCTCTGTTCTATCTGCGTTGGTGGCTGCAGGCAGAGCAGAGACTCCTCCCCTCCTGGACAGTCTGCAGTGATCCCAGCTGCTGTTGGGTGGCACCACTCTCAGGGTTCTGATAGCTCTGCCTCCATCTTTTGTTCCTCCATCCCAAGGAGTGGCCTCCTGCTTTTGCCAATTTCTGGGTTGTTTCACTTTGTCCGGTTTGGTTTCTCGGCAATACCATCACCTGTATAACCAATATCTTGCATTACATTTCCTCTGTTTTCCGTACTTATAGCGTGTGCAGTACTGTACTGATGCAAAATTGAAGTGGTACTTCCTGACCTCAAAGCTGCCTTCATAAGGAAGGAATTGGGTGTACTCTAGAGGCACATGGGTTCCTGGGATCTTTGCTCTCTTTGCAGTCTCCAAAATGGGCCTCCACTGAGGGGGAGTCAGAGGTTCCTGTGGGATCTGATACCCCCACTTTCTGAAAGTGCCTGATCTTTACACGTTGCCTATCCTTGCTTTTGTCCTCCTGCTTGAGTTATTTCAGCATTTTTTAGTTATATCCTTATGTCCTGGTGTGAAGGAGCATCCCTATTCTCCCTCAGTAATTCAGCAGAGTAGGAGCAGGTCATGGTTCCTGGATAGACTGACAGCAGCTCTAATTTACAGAGAAAAGACAGAAATTCTGACAGTCATGCAGCCAGGCATGGCTCAGTAGTTGAGCATTAACCTATGAACCGGGAGGTCATGGTTTGATTCCAGGGCACATGCCCGGGTTGCGGGCTCGATCACCAATGTGGGCATGCCGGAGACAGTCAATCAATGATTCTCTCTCGTCATTGATGTTTCCGTCTCTCCCTCTCCTTTCCCCTCTGAAATCAATAAAAATATATTTAAAAAAAAGAAAAAAAGAAATTCTGATAGTCATATTGTCTGACCTGTTTCTGGAGTTGGGAAAGATCTGGATCTGTTTTAATTTTTTTTCCATATTCTAGTTGGGTAGCTACTGGGATAAGCAAATTAAGTGGCCAAGTTCACTTAGTATCCTCAGCTTCTAGCATTTTAAGACTCCTGATACATGTTTACGATGAGTTGAAGAAGATTCTTTTTCTTCCTTCTCTCATCTTTGTAACCCCCCTTTTTCTTTTTAATACATTTTTATTGATTTCAGAGAGGAAAGGAGAGGGAGAGAGAAATAGAAATATCAATGATGAGAGAGAATCATTGATTGGCTGCCTCCTGCACGCTCCCCATGGAGGATTGAGCCCGAAACCTGGGCATGTGCCCTTGACTGGAATCGAACCTGGAACCCTTTAGTCCGCAGGCTGACTCTCTGTCCACTCAACCAAACCAGCTAGGGCTATAACCTTTTTTTTGATCATACTTCACTGGGGAAGGGGAAGGAAAAGGAATCTGGCTGACACCAAATTATGAATATTGGTTTAAGTTCTTACTTAACAAGCTTGCATTTCACATGCATAGCTAACCCACAAAAGCCACTGGATTTTCCAATGGGTTCGTTTCAAATTTACAAGAATGAGGGGTTTCAGCAAGAATCTCTGACCTTATTTTCTCTTTTGTGTTTGGCCGTGCACCCAGGCAATGGTCAAATGGTCAGCTGCCTATTGTTGGGAAGGGAGTCTCTAATGACTTGTTGTACATGAATTAGTAAAATGTGAAACTCAGTAGCAATCTGATTTTTACCAAATAATATCCTGTTTGGTTAGGACAGTAAAGTGCTTTGAGATGGGAGGTGGGGAGAAAGCTGTTATCTGTGAGTTCAATTGAGCTAAATAAGAGGAAAATGTACCTAACTGGACTAAGTACTTATTTACACATGAATTTCAGAACTTTAGAGCTAGAAAGGATGTTAAAAGTCTTCTGATCCATTGCTTTTATTATTGTTTTGCACATAAGAAAATTCAGGCTTAGGCAGGTGAAGAATAGCTGGCTAGTAGCATGATAGAGATTAAAATCTGGAACGGTTTTCATCTTGTTATTGTTCACCAAAACTTATTATCTTTCAGTTTGAACACCTTAGCTCTCAAGCCTAATTTTCTTTCTTGTATCTTGACCTTCAACCTTTTAGATTTGGCCCAGGTACATGATAGAAGTCAGTGAAAAGTACATGTTACACTTAGAGTTTGAAGACCATAGGGCATGGATATTCTTGACGATGGGAGGGAGGAAGGACGCACATAGGTAACAAGGGAATAGTTTTGAGTTTCTGCTCTTTGCTGGGCATGAGAAGAGCTCTTTATGTACACTTTAGGTGGTGCTGTCTGATCAATGAAGGTGGAGTGTGAAAAGACGGGAGATAAAGAAAGATTGCTCTGAAGGAATATGGCTGTATTAATAGGAATAACCAAAACAATGATCACATTGATTGTCCCTCATCTTATTAAAGTGCAGTTTAGGTGCTAAGAAAATATATTAACTCTTAGGTTGCTAAAACACCCTATTGTACACATCTTTTCCAGGATTTAATATTACAACAAGGGTTTATAATTACTTATATTTAAATATATTAATATCCATAAATCTGGTACATCTTCTCATTAGGGAAAGGTAGTGTAAGGAAGCCAATTAATATTTGAGATATAAGCTACTGCCATTGTTTCAGAATAGCTTATTTTTTCACATAAAAAAATGGAACATTACCTCATTGTATACTGAAGTATTTATGGTTAAAATTTTCCACATCTTTCTATGCTCTCAGTCTCAATTAGGTATTCTCTTCTCATTCAATAAAAGCTCTTCACTGAAAATAAATGTCATTGAGTTGTAATGAGTTTCAGTATCTACTGACCTTACCCAGATTTTGGAGGCTGAGTTGGCTGTGAAAGATTCAGCACCTCTTTATCCTTCTCCTGAGACATTAATTACTCATTAAATTTCTTTTTATCCTTCTTGCTACATTTCAAAAATTTCAAAGGTAAAGACTTTTAAAAAATGAGAAGTTGGTAGACATGCCTGAAAGTAGTTCCTTAAACTTAAAACTACAGACACCAAATGAGAAATGTAAAATGCAGTTTTTCTACCTTTATTTTAACTGGTTAATAGATCAAATTGAAATTGTGTATTCCAAGTTTTGTCCTGAAGCAATTTCTATAGTTGAGCTAAATGCCCCGGAAAAATTGGGCTTATGATGAAAATCTTGGAAGACTCTCAACTTTAGGACAAGGTGCAACTATAATTTTACAGGCATTAGGCGCCTAAAATAACTTTGAATGAAGATTATTCTCGGATTTGTCCCCCATTTTGTAGAAAATGCGTAATGTTGAACTATATTTTATGCACACAAGAAGACTTATTTCATAAGACAAGGAGCTCAAGGATTTTCCTTCTAATATTCAACAACACTATTACTAAAGGGTCCTCTCCTTCTACTTTCATAATTGAATGGCCTTAAGTGATATTTAGAAGAAAATATTCTACTAAACTTATATGTAAAGATGATATGTGGCAGAACAATTTAAAAATTTTTAGTAGGATGTATTCCAGTCATGTATTTAGTTGTCGCCAAACTGAATTGATGGATCATAATAATGTCTTAATATTCTGTTCTGTAGCACCAAAGGAAATGAGTTTTGAGTTTTGTTTGTAAAGCGCAACAGATGAAGTACTTATATTTGAATGTACAGTGTAATAAAAATAAAACTTTTGTCTAACGGGAACTCTTTTTTTTGAGGAACTGTATTTATTTATTTATTTAAATTAAATCTTTATTGTTCAGATTATTACAGTTGTTCCTCTCCTCCCCCCCATAGCTCCCCTCCACCCGGTTCCCACCCCACCCTCTGCCCTTACCCCCACCCGCACTATCCTCATCCATAGGTGTACGATTTTTGTCCAGTCTCTTCCCGCACCCCCACTCCCCTTTTCCCCGAGAATTGTCAGTCCACTCTCTTTCTATGCCTGATTCTATTATATTCACCAGTTTATTCTGTTCATCAGATTTTTTATTCACTTGATCTTTAGATTCACTTGTTGAAAGATATGTATTTGTTGTCACTTTGTTGTTCATAATTTTTATCTTTACCTTTTTTTTCTTCTTCCTCTTCTTAAAGAATACCCTTCAGCATTTCATATAATACTGGTTTGGTGGTGATGAACTCCTTTAGCTTTTTCTTATCTGTGAAGCTCTTTATCTGACCTTCAATTCTAAATGATAGCTTTGCTGGGTAGAGTAATCTTGGTTGTAGATTCTTGCTATTCATCACTTTGAATATTTCTTGCCACTCCCTTCTGGCCTGCATAGTTTCTGTTGAGAAATCAGCTGACAGTCATATGGGTACTCCCTTGTAGGTAATTGGCTTTCTTTCTCTCACTGCTTTTAATATTATCTCTTTGTCTTTTGCTCTTGGCATTTTAGTGATGATGTGTCTTGGTGTGGTCCTCTTTGGATTCCTTTTGTTTGGGGTTTTCTGTGCTTCCTGGACTTGTAAGTCTATTTCTTTCGCCAGGTAGGGGAAGTTTTCTGTCATTATTTCTTCAAATAGGTTTTCAATATCTTGTTCTCTCTCTTCTTCTGGCACTCCCATAATTCAGATGTTGGTACGCTTGAAGTTTTCCCAGAGGCTCCTTACACTATCTTCATATTTTTGGATTCTTTTTTCTTTTTGTTTTTTTGGTTGGGTGTTTTTTTGCTTCTTGGTATTTCAAATCTTTGACTTGATTCTTGGGATCCTCTGGTCTGCTGTTGGGTGTCTGTATAATATTCTTTATTTCAGTCAGTGTATGCTTAATTTCTAGTTGGTCCTTGTTCATATCCTCGAGGGTCTCACTAGATTTCTTGAGGGTCTCACTAAATTTATCGGCGGTTTCTAGAAAATTCTTGAAAAACCTTATAAGTGTGGTTTTGAACTCTATATTCAGTAGTTTGCTTTCCTCCATTTCTGTCATTTGTGACCTGTTTTTTTGTCTCCACATTTTGGCTGCTTCCCTGTGTTGATAGAATGGCTTTGTGTGCTAGGTGTACTATAGGGCCCAGTGGCTCAGCCTCCCCAATTACCTGAGGTGGACACTCTTGGTGTACCCCCTTGTGGGCTTTGTGCACAGTCTTGTTGTAGTTAAGCCTTGATTGTTGTAGGTATCACTGGGAGGAATTAACCTCCAGGCCACTTGGCTGTGAGAATCAGCTGTGTCTGCAGTGGGGGAACTTCTGTGCTGGAGACACCCTTATGGGGCAAGACTTGCTTCAGCAGGGCTTTGGTGCCCACTGAGTCTTCCCCCTGAGAATGTCCCTTATGGATCTGAGGAGTTGTAATCTGGATGGTCCCACTCTGACCACTGGGTACACTGGCTCTTGGATCTCTAAGGAGGTGCTAATTTAGCCCCTGCCTGAGGCTACCCAGCAGGAGCTATGGAGAGATCTGCAGATTCCTCTTCCTTGTTTGGGGTTTGGAGGTGCCCAGATGAGGCCCAGCTGTGAAGCAATGCAAGCTTCTGTGGGGCCTTGGGCCTTCTTTTGGAAGTTTTGGGTCTCTCTGACCCAGCTGCAATTTGTTAGGTAATTTTCAGATTGCAAAGGGCCAGGCCTTTCATATGCAAAAGCCTCTGCACATAGCTTGGGTTGGGGGGGGGGTGTCTCAGTGGATCAACAGGGCGGAGCATGCAGCTATGGCTGCTCCTCAGTCCTACCTTAGAGGCCCCGCGTCTCAGTGACCCAGTAATTGCTGCAAGCACCTCTGAGAGAAAGCAGCCCTTGAGTTCCACCTGATGCCAGACAGTCCAGTTTCTCCCCATATGAGTCTGGGTCCCTAGAGACTCATCAGCAACTGGAGTTCAGAGCAGTCAGGAGCTTGAGACTCCCTCCTGATTGAAAAAGACAACTGTGTCCTCAGTTGCTAGCCCTTTCTGCATGCGCCTCCGTACCTCTGCACTTTACTTCCGCACCTCCTCTGAGTCTCAGTGTGCTTTTCTCTTTTCTTCTAGTTGTAGAATTTCCACTCAGCCAGCCTTCCTGCAGTTCTGGATGATGTCCGTTTTGTCTTTTAGTTGTATTTTTGAAGTGGTTGTGCGAGGCAGCTATTTCAGGTGTTTACGTATGCCGCCATCTTGGTTTCTCCGCTAATGGGAACTCTTGAGTGTTATATAATCCTTGCCTGTCTTCTTTGTTAGTTCATTTTTCTTTTCCTTAAATGTAGATAAACCTAAGTCCTATTCCTTATATTTATCTCTTCTTTCTCTATGCTTTCTCCTCCAACTTTCATGCAGATTCCTCCTAAATTTATATTTCTGGTCTCATCTTCATCTCCAATAATAGGCCCTTTTCCTCTCTCCTTAGTCTTGGGCCGATTGGGAGTATTGAAAATTCATCTTGGCCCAGCCAGGTATGCTCAGTTAGTTAGAGCATTGTCCCAATATGCCAAGGTTTTGGGTTTGATCCCCAGTCATAGCATATACAGGAATCTACCAAGGAATGCATAAATAAGTAGAACAATACATTTATGTTTCTCTCTCCCTCCCACCCTTCCTCTCTTTCTTAAATGATAAAAATTTAAAAAAACCATCTTTTTTAAAACCTAAATTATCATTCTCTTTATCTCTTTTCAAATTACATATATAATCTTTTTAATGGCACCACTACCCTCCACCTGAAGTAAAACCCCACCATCTTCCTTGGGGGGGTGGTCTCCTTTTATTCTTGCCTGTCTCACACCCACCCCACTTCTGTCAATTAAATCAGTTCTAACATTTATATAGCCACCTTCAAATTGCAGTTTTTAAAAATTGATTTTAGAGAGAGGAATGGAGGGGAAGAGAGAGAGAGAGAGAGAGAGAGAGAGAGAGAAAGAGAGAGAGATATCGATGTGAGAAACATTGATCAGTTGCCCCCTGTGTGCACCCCCAATCAGGGATGGAAACTGCCATGTTTTGATGTGCCTGACATGCTCCAACCAACTATTGTGGTCAGGGCCATTTCTCCTCCCCTGACCCCCCACTGCCAGTATCCTGGTTCAGAAATTAACTGCTTCTTGCCCAGACTACTATAAAGGCCTCTTTAACTCCAGTCTTCTTTCCTACTTTGCTGGCAAGTGAAGCTCATGCTCATATCACCCGAGGACTGTCAATTCCTTGTTGAAATAGAAGCCAACCACTTGGCCAGGCCCTAAAAAATGCCCCAACTTACATTCACCCTTACATTTCTCAGCTAAAGTAGAATACCTCTCCTTCCTCAGTGTGAAGCAACCCTCATCCAGCTTATCTACTTCCACACCAGAGGCTGCTTCCTTCACTGAACTTCTTCCAACAGAATGGAAGAAAATTATCCTTTCTTAGAGCTCCATGCTGGCCTTGGAATCTGCATGCTATATTTCATTTGGCATTAAAATTATTCATAAATTAATTTTGGCATTTTTTACTCCCCTTTGTATCTTTTGGAAAGCCCAGTCAGGTTTGATTGCTGCATCAATGATTTTATTTATATACTAGAGGCCTGGTGCATGAAATTTGTGCACGGGGGGAGGGGGTCCTTTAGCCCAACCTGCATCCTCTCCAATCCAGATGCCATCAGGGGATGTCCTACTGATGCCTTAGGCCTACTCCCCATGCCTTAGGTTCTCTGTTCTCTTTGGGGTCTGGATGCTTCGCCTCACTGTCCTCTGTCTTTGGGGCCTGGGGGCTTCACCACTGCCTTGGAGATGAAGCTACTATGCCCTGCTGTCAGCTCTCTGTCAGCCTGGCCTGGGGGCTTCACTGCTGCCTCCGCACCAAGGAAGCCGCCACGCACTGCTGTCTGCTCTCTGTCTGCTGGGCATGGGGGCTTGGTTGCTGCCACTGTGTGAAGGAATCCACCACGCCCTGCTGTCAGCTTTCTGTCAGCCCGGCCTAGGGACTTTATCGCCGTTGTGGCGATGAAGCCCCCATGCCCTGCTTTTTCACCATCGCTGTGTGAACGGAGCCACCACGCCTGCTGTCCGCTCTCTGTCTGCGGGTCATGGGGGCTTCATCACCACTGCCACGCGAAGGAAGCCACCACGGGAGCATACCCCCAGCCCAGCAGCCCCATGTTGTGTTTTCAGCCCTCTCTTCCCCCATGTCCTGGGCTAGGGAAGTTGGCATTGACGTCCTGGTGCCAACATCCTGCCCCTGGCCACTGGGCGCCTGCACATGCAAATTAACCTGCCAGCTTTGTTGAGTTAATTTGCATACTCACTCCTGATTGGCTGGTGGGCGTTGCGAAGGTATGGCCAATTTGCATCTTTCTCCTTTATTAGTGTATATACATAAGTAATAGTGTCCCTAAGTTAACCCTCAAACAGAAGGCTCCATGGAAGTTTTTATGAATGAACTTTCTACCAACTTAGCCCAAGCTACTGGAGTTTCTTCTCCAAAGATTTTGTTCCTGGCCTTTCCCCTTCTATTTCTCTCTGCACAGAGAAGGCCATAGACTCAGGAACATAAAGGGCAGAACCTGGGCTGATTCTCATCATTTAAGGATTTCGTATATGGGAATTTGCCTACTGGCTAATATTTATCTGTAACTCTCAAATCAATACTTGTGGCACTTTCGTGGTCATTTGTGGCCATGCAGAAAGTGACAAAAAGGTCCGATTGGCCATACACCCATGTTCTCAGTTGAGGCTCTACCTTCTTCTTTCAGCTCTCAAGCTATAAGCAAATATCTCCTTCGCAGTCTATTTAAAGCCACAGTGTTCACATTTTTTTGTACTTTGTTGGGGGTGATTTTACCATTTAAATGTCTCCTACACCTAGTGCTGAGGTGTTTCTAAGTGCATGAGGCTTGTGATGTGCTTACAGAAAAACACATGTGATAGGCAAGCTTCATGCAAGTATGAGTTATACTGCTGTTCGTCATGAGTGCAATGTTAATAAATAAAAAATAGACATTAACTAAGGTGTCTTTAAACAGAAACACAGAGGTATTGGTTAATTGATGAAAATGTTGTGGCCAGAGGCTCACAGGGACCTAACCTTCACCTTGGACTCTTATTTAGTAAAGTTCCCATGATCTATCTACTTGAAGAAATCTTCCAGTGTTCATCTCTCATTTTCTTGTACACAGAGTCCCTTATTATATCTATCCTACTCCTATTCCTGTCTTTTAAACCTATTGCTTTTTCCATCCACATCAATCCACAAATCATTGTCTCTACTTTCCTAACTTCTCATCTTTGCTTAATATATATTTCTAAATTTCCCTCCTTTTCCTTACCCAATCCCTCTCTCAAAATGCTCACACATCTGTGAACTTAACTCACATGGGTCATATGGCAATAGAAGTCACATTTTCTGATCTCATTATATTATCATGTGTGTAGGCATATATTAAAATATGCTGTTTCAGTGTATGAAACTGGCTTTGGGATTTATAGGCTGAAGGCCAAAATAAAATGTCCATGTTGGGGGGATTTCTCCTAGATGACCTCTGAATTTTATGTGTGGTAGTGGGTAGGTTTGCAAGGTGTCTGCTACCCCTCCCTCAAAGGAGCAAGATCAATCTCCTCATACTGACTAGGTATTAAAAGGTTGCATGTTCAAGAGTGTGAAATCACAGAGGAAAGGTGGGGGAGGGAGGGTGGGTGGGAGATGATCAACCAAAGACCTTGTCTGCATGTACACAGACAATAGGTTGCTGAAGGACTGGGGTAAGGGGGTGGGGCGGGCTGTAGGGGGTCCATGAGGGAAAAAGGGGAACATATGTCATACTTTCAACAATAAAGAATTATAAAAAAAAGGATGAATGTTCAGAGTGTTCCCCAAACTTCCAAATTGATACATAAAAATGGGGCCCATGTCCTAGCCGGTTTGACTCAGTGGATAGAGCATCAGTCTGCAGACTGAAGGGTCCTGGGTTTGATTCCATTCAAGGGCACCTACCTGGGTTGCAGACTCTATCCCTAATAGAGGATGTGCAGGAAACAGCAGATCAATGATTCTCTCTCATCATTGATGTTTCTATCACTCCCTCCCTCTCCTTTCCTCTCTGAAATCAATAAAAACATATTTAAAAAAATGGGGCCCATTATAATAATCACTCGGCTCTGAAGACTAGTATAGTTACACTATCTCATGCTCTATAAGAAAACATTTAGTTGATTATGTATAATGCTTTAGTTCTATATTAAAAAAATGTTTTCAATAAATAAAATCTCATTTACTGTAGCTTTCTTTCTTTTTTTCCTTCTCATATAGATCACGTTGGTTCATTTTTTCACATTCTGCATGCCACTGGAGGAATTTCATCATGATGGAGAGTGATGAAAATGGAAAGGGTTAGAAGGGACAAGAGCTGTAGAGTGGTCTTTAAATCTTTTCATACCAACTCCCTTTCCCACAGGGGGAGTGCTGCTCAGCCAGAAGCCGGGCTCACAGCTGGGTAAGTGCAGAGGCAGTGGCAGGAGCCTCTCCCACCTTTGCCAGCGCTAAGGACCCCTTGGGGGATGTCCCCTGTGGAGTGGGCCTAAGCTGGCATGTGGACATCCCCTGAGGGGTCCCGGACTGCAAGAGGGCACAGGCTGGGCTGAGGGATCCCTCCCCCACCCTGAGTGCACGAATTTCATGCACTGAGCCTCTAGATTGTATAGTGATCATCTCTTGCTACTTATCCAGGCCTTTGTTTGAAGCCCAAATCTAAACAAAAGCCACCAATCTCAATGGGCCTGGAGAAATTGTCAACTCCAGTAGGAGAAAAATATGCTTACTGCTCTTCCACCTCCACTTCCAGTCTCTGCTTTTCATTTCCAACTTCTTCCATTTCTTTTTTCCCCACCCTTCCTAGACACTTGTCTCATTAGTCAAGCTAATGGTTGAGCAAGTGTGAGCAGGTGGACCTGCAACATTTTACTAGTGGGTCTTTGCCTTGAGAGGGAGGCTTTCCTGATCTCTCTCAGAGGCTTAGGCTTTTATTTCCTTTGAGAGAAGGATTGAGATGCAAACAGGGTTTCATGTCTGTGCTTCACCAAGGAGGGCTCTTTCAGGTCTTATGGCAGGCCCTAATTTTTCTTGTGGAGGCTCATGGAAAAGTGCTGGAGAATGAGTGCATGCTCTCCTCAGGTCTGGAGCTTCCACGTGATCTAAATTGTCCTTTCAGCACACACTTTAGGATGGCAGATTCTTTCTCCTGTACTCTGCCAAAGATGAAATGGCTCATGTACCCCATTTCTCTTCAGAGGGACATATCACTCTTTCAAATTTTAGTCCACCTGATTGTCTTGTGACTGTGACTTCAGCTTTCTTCTGGGTTCAAGAAGAGTTAGGCCCTGACTGATTTGGCTCAATGGCTAGAGTGTCGGCCTGCAGACTAAAGGGTCCCGGGTTCAATTCCAGTCAGGGGCATGTAACTGGGTTGCAGGCACATCCCCAGTAGGGGGTATGCGGGAGGCAGCGATCGATGTTTCTCTCTCATCGATGTTTCTAACTCTCTATCCCTCTCCCTTCCTCTCTGTAAAAAATCAATAAAATATATTAAAAAAAAGAGAAAGTTAGGATTTTGTAGGTTATCTCATCTTTCCCTTGTCGTACTGTGCCTTTTTAAATTCTAAGATGAGCAGAACTGATGTTGCCTGATTTTAAGTGTTTGAGTGTGGACTAGGAGTAATCTTTCTTAGCAAGCATATAGTACTAATATGAAAAATAGAGAGTCCTAAAACTGGTCTTTTAATAATGGTTTGCATTGACAGGTTGGAGTTGATGAGCAATTCTATGAGCACTGGAAATAAAGCATATCCTTATTTGTTGTAATAATCTTTTCTTTCAAATTTAAAGACCACATCTGGAACCTATGGTAACTTCTATTCAAGTCAAAGAGAATGAAACCTATACGTTGTTGATCACACTTCGAATTCATTTTAGCGGTGTAGCTCAGCTAACAGTTTTTTTGTTTTGACTAAAATTTTGAGATGGTTTTATTTTTTTTAACATGGGCTCCTTTTCTTTAAAATATAACTATTTTCATTAACATCTGTATATAGTTCAAAATCACAGAATCAAAAATCAGAATATTTGGGTTCAACAGGTCTTTATCCATTAGCAACTCTCCCAGGAGCTACTTGGAAAAGTTACTTTATCTTTGTGGTCCTTGGGTTTCCTTCAGAGGAAGGTAATACTAGTATTTCCTCAAAGAGTTGCTTTGAAGACTAAATGGATAATGCACCATAAGCAGGTGTCATAGGAAACACACTTATATTTGCTATTATTATTATTTTATTGTAATCAAATACATAGAATATCATATTTACTTTTCCAACCATTTAAAAAAGTATACTTCAATGGCATTAAGTACAGTTACATTATTCTGCAACTGTTATTCTTATTTTTATCCTCTGAACCTGTATTTTATTTCTCCAGGCTTCCCTTTATGTGTACCTTCTATGGTAGTCATAGTATTCAAACAGATCCTACTGGTATTGGATTTAATCAGGTTGCCCATGATTCTTAGGTGGAATGTATCATGTGCTTTATTGCTCAGGGCATCTGCAAACTTAATGGTATGCATTTGTCTACTGTGTTCATCAACTTTTCTGCCATAAATGCTTTCCCAATGACATTACAAGAACCCTAGTACACATTTCATTCCTGACCATGTGCCTAAGAAACACATCCACTCTAAGTATGTGTGAAATTCTTGCCACCTTCAATTTGATGGTAACAAGTCACAGAAGATGAATATCTAGTTTTATAATCCTAAAATAGAGGCTTAATGGCAAGTCATGAAAGTAAAGATTTGATTATAGAGATTAGAAGAATAGAAATTGGGTTTTATAGCAATTGAGTAACTATTAAGAATACTTCAAACACTTTGAAAGGATCCTTAAAATACCAAGCTTTAAAACAAGATCTAGGTATGGGCTGAGGATTTTTCCCAAGGAAAAAAGATCCTACTCAATTAAGCAACTTTTAAAAATTGTCAGTACAACTGTTTAGCTATAATCTCTCAGGGTTCTAAAAGAACAAATTACATGGGAAAATTAGTGCTGAGGGCTAAGAAGAATGAAGATATTTCTCAACAACCATGTTGGCATTATATTCAAAATGCAATTCTAATCACCCCACAATTTTAAAAAGGTTGATGATCTATTAGTGACCGTTCATGAAAGATTTTCAAGAGGTTAGATTTGTTGGGAAATATTTGTGAAGTAAAATTTTGTAGTGTAAATTTTACAGCCTTTATTCATGAACATTTCTGAAGTAATTGAAAGGTTAAACATGCAGTTACTTGAGCTAGGACTTTAAATACGAGTGTCTGTAGGCTGGCAAAAGATTTTTAACAATGTAGGCTGGTTGCAACCTCAGCACAAGGCATCATTTGAAAAAAGGCATCATTAGGTTGGGAACATTTAGCTACCACTGGGGTAGTGGGTAGTGTGGTGGGAGAGTAGGGAATTCCAACTGACATTGCCCAAGGATCCACAGAGCACTAGCTGCCAATCACGCCTCGAACCCAGGTCCTCTGAGCCCAGGCCAGTGACATTACCTCATCGCCCTCTCATTAATTACAAGGACCCCAGGAGCCCAGATTTCTTGAAATTGCTGTCCTTCCCCACCAGCCTGCAGCGGGCTGGCTTTAGCCTACAGTGCTTCAGGGCACCTCCTAACCTTGTGACAGGAGCACACGGGCAAGGAGGAGGTACCCTAGTCTACCTGCTGGGGCCTTCTTGTGAGCATTTCTTCATTTCAGCTGCCTTGATCTGTGAGAGGATTTTACAAATGAAAAATCAGCCAGTGTTTCCATTTACCAAGTTGCCATTTGATGGTTTTATAATCTAACCAGTCCACATTGCCCTCAACTGGTACATGTGTTGACAACACAGATACAATTTTTAAATTGAAAATGGTTGGTGATTTTTGATTTACATGTAAAGGCAACAATGCACACGCCCCATGATTTAGATGTTTTGCACAATTCTTTGATAATTTGCTGTCAGTTATGACTACGTGATCCCACTACTTCCTACAAGGTCAGTGAATGTCATGGGTAGAAGGCAGGTTTAGGTCTCAGAGAAAACTTCCAAATGTGGTGTGGTTTATATTTCTTTTCAGCATTTCATAGGCAGATCGAGCCTCAAGTGACATAAGGTTATGTGATGGGAAAATGAAAACTAGTTTATTGTCAAAATAAGGAAGAACTAAGTGTTTTAAGACTGTGAAGTGGAAATGGCAAAATAGGAATTCGTATTTTTCAGCATAATTGTCTAAACATTTGTTAAGGACAGGCCTGGACCTATACAGAAATGTGAAGTAAAAAAAGATTTGTTCTCACCTCCACTCTCCTTCCCCATTTTTTTTTTTTTGTCCCTTCCTAGCCTTTCCCCCTCTCTTGTTTTCTGCATCCAAGTGACTGGCTTACTGTCTATTTTAACTCTTTATGGAACAAAGGATTTGCAAACATATTTTTGGTATATCTCAGCACACATCCAACAGTCTTAGCACCTAAAGATAAGACAGTCCCTGCATGAGGTTATCACTTTTCGAAAATGAAATTTTCATTTCAATATTTTCTAGCTTCCAAAACTCCAATAAGAGAAAAATATAGTCATGAAATGTATAAAATTCTGTGAAATTAACAGAGCAGTTGAATTTTATATTGAAAAATAGTATCATTAGATATACTATATAGCATTTATAAAAATAGAAGCCAAACATTAAATAAATTATTTAAAATATCTTAAGCATAGTAGCGGTAAACAGTAGGCAGCTTACAATGGAAATATATAACAAGGACTGACTAAAGAGTTTATTACTTACTTTTTAAGTAACTTGGGACATTTTTTGGTAGAGTTTGGCATACTGGCATGAATATTTTAAGAGTCAAAAAAATTAATATGAATTTTACCTTTTCTGCCCTGGAGTGTGAACTATCTAAATAAAATGCTCAAAGGCAGAGAGAAAAAGTTAGATATTTGTTATTCTCCACCAATAAAACCTCCTGCCCCAATAACTGAAGCTGTTGCTATAGACAGGAAATATAAATGTCCAAGCAACAACTTTCTTGGTAAAGCTGAAAGCTTTCTAAAGGGATTTTTTTTCTTAAATACTGCAAACATTTATGGAAGATCAGTTAAAAGTTAATTATCACTCATGTAAAAGTTCACATTTAAGAAAAGTCATTTATTTGCCCACTTACTGTGTTGTTATAAAACAAATACTTTAAACATGTCAGTTAGATACAGCTCTACATTTTATGCTCAATGTAACCCCTCTTTAGTAAATAAAACATAAAAGTCTATCAAAGTGGTAAATGGAGATTATCTATAGTCAATCTTATATACCTATGTCTGCCAGTTATTTTCCTGGTTCCTGTTGCATCATGCCTTTGAGAAACCATTTCTTTAGATTTCATTTCATGTCTGTCTTGAGTTTTTTTCTGGGACAATATATCTTGAGTTGCCTGGGGGACCCTCAATTAAATGCCTTTTTGTAATGAGACTTTCTTTGGTCACTGGACTACTCTCTAAAATTGTTAAAGCCTGAGGATCTTAAATATAAAGCTGATGGATTCAACTTAAACTACAGCAAATTGAATTTAGGTGCTAAAGCTACGTTTAAAATGTATGGGTATGGTTGACTTTGAGTTATTTATTTTTCAAGGATGATGGGCCATGCCTCCTGTGACTGCCTGGCCACATATGATGAGTCAGAATTTCTCTGCTTCTGCTCTATGTTTTTTGTACAACTCATTGGTTGTGAACTTAGACAATAAAAACTTACATGAATCCTATCCTATATAATAAAAGGCTAATATGCAAATTGTCCCCTCTGGAGTTTGACAGACTGGGAGTTTGACTGCTTGCTATGATGTGCGCTGATCACCAGGGGGTGGTACAGAATGAAGGAAGATCCCAGCCAGCAGCCGGCAGCCGGCAGCTGGGGGAAGGAAGGCCCTGGCCGGCAGCTGGAATGAAGGCCCCAGCAGGCAGCCAGAAGGCCCAGATCGGCCCTGGGATCTTACCCGTGCACACATTTCATGCACCAGGCCTCTACTATTATATAAGTAAAACACAGTTATGCTTATTTCACAAAATTTATATATGTATAGGACATTTGAAGTATCTGCCACCACATTCCTCCTCCATTGTTACTAATAAAGGATGGTTGATTCTAAAAGGAGTTTAAGTTAACTGAATTTTCACATATTTTGATACCAGGGGGTTTTCTGTTAATTCTGCCTTGGGGAGTTTATCACTACAAACTGAGAGAAATTACAAAGGTTTTGAGGTGAGTTTTATAGCTAAATCTATGTCATGGTATGATGCAGATAGGATCTGAAAACTCTGTCAGTTCCAACTCTAGTGGTTGTGCAAGCCATAGGCCCAGTGGACCAGTAGAACTTCAGGTTCTCTTTGCAGCAGATGAATGTCACTATACCTATCTCACACAAGTAGGACATGAAAGTGGTTATGGCACCTGGAGAAGTGTGATCCTCAAGAAGGGAGACTGGAACTAGACTGGTGTTGATTGCTCCTGAACCACTGAAGAAATGATTCCAGTAGCAGTTGGAATTCCTCTCAAGGGTAGGCAAAAATAATTTCAGTACCGGGGGCAAGTTTATTGTGACTAGATGCCACAACTGGATGATCGAGTGATGCCTACAGCTGCTCATCAAAGGAACAGCGAGGAGGGAGAATGGCCTAATTTTCTGGTGCCTTTCTTCTTGTAATTGCAATAATGAGAAGAAGGATTGACCTTGTAGTCATAGGAAGCTCCAATGTGAACCTGTTTCGGAGGATATGTGGTATTGTTAAGACCGCTTTAAAATGAATCTTTATATTTACAAAGGAATTATTTCTTTCCAGGACACCAAGAAAGATGTTAATTCAGACTTTCTTGGAATCTATGAAAGTCCCTGCCCTTTTAACACTTTTGGAAGATGGATGAATCTGAGAGCAGATTAGATAGGGAAAGAAGCTGGCTCTTTCAGTAAGTGCTATCTCTCTCTTGATGTCACCTCCTTTCCTGTAATAACAAGATTTTGCGGTAGGCTATTTTGACGGAAGCCCACTGATCCACTTTTCCTTACATCCCAACATCATATCATCTCATTATATATATTTTACCAATATCTCTAAATATTTTCTTTAAAAATATGAGTAGATGAAGGAAACTGAACTATTTAGTCGCTGCTAGATTAGAAGTAATAACTATTTGACCCTCATCTATTATGTGGTAGGGTCTATGTCTCCTCCTCTTGAATTTTGACAGATTCTGTGGTTACAATATGGTGAAGTGATATTGTATGAGTTTCAGGGCCCAGGTTTAAGGATTTCCACTTCCTGTCTATTGGAATGCTTTTTTTCTGGGAGCCTTGAATTTCATATAAGAAATTCAGCTACCTTGAGACAGCTGTGAGGAGAAGCATGTGTAAGTTCTCTAGGCAACAGTCCGCTGAGTTCAGCCTTCTAGCCTTCTCTGCCACGGTACAGATGTGTGAGTGAAGCTATCTTGGACCATCTCGAACAACCCGTCTGCCACTCCAGTTAACAACATGTAGAGAAAATTGTTCAGCCTAGCTCTGTTGAATTTCTTAACTCAAGATATGAGATACAATAAAGATGGTTTTATTATTTAATCCACCAAGTTTTTGAAGAATTTGTTATAGGCTTTTAAAATTTGCATCCCCAATGTTTCTTTATGAACATCTTGAGAATGTGATTTACTATTTCTTTAGAAGGTCTTTTTGAAGTTGTGTTGATCCATTAGTTTTTAGTATTTCCCACCTTTTTTTTCTAATATAATTTACTAAATTAAATATTTATATAATTTAAATTTTATAATTACCGTCACAAAATTTCTGAAAATTTAGCAGGCGGGGTTTCCACACTGTATGAGCTATCTCCAACACATTACTGATGGTAGTGCCTTCTTGGTTAGTCTGTGCTGTTTTATCTCAATATTCAGATTTGGTAGAACTGCTAAGTTCCTCGGCTTTAGGGTCAGAGTTGAGTAAAAATTTTGGCTTTGTGCCTTAGTGGTGTGATCTTGGGTAAGTTATTTAATGTCTAATCTGTTGCCTTCTGTGTAAAATGGGAATAATCATTTTTACACTAAAAGATTATGGTGGAAGATTAAATTAAAGGAACCATGAACAGAACATTGTACATTGTCGGTGCTAATATTATTAACATTATTCAGTTATGTTGTGAAATACGTGGGCTCATTTTGGCAGTAGTGCTACTAAAATTCACAGGAATGAAAAGAAAACCAAATTTTATTGGGAGGAGTGATTGGAGAGACTTTTCTCAGTCTTTGCTTCTTGGTTTGGTGTACTGGTGCTTTAATCTTTACTGAGCAGGGTGGTAGGTGCAGAGCATGGTAAGGGAAAGACTTGCAAACATGTAAAAGAGAATGTTAGCAGAAAAAAGCACCAACTTTCCTAACATGAGGATTCTTGATAGGCCCATCTTCTTGTGAGGTGCTTAGAGAGAATCGTATGGTCCATCTTTTGCAGATTGGCAAACGGAAGATAAAAGATGTTACAGCTTGCCCTGGGATTATATTAGCAGGATGGGAAATAGAATAGCAGAAATGTTCAGCATGCCTTTTTATTAATGGATTCACTCCAATACCCACGCCATGCAAGTTCTTTGATTTTCCCCCAAACTATACCCTTACATGAGGCCTACTTCAGGCAGAGACACTAATCCAGCCCCGAGGTAGAATAATTCCTCTCAGCACCCTTCTTTGATGTGTAGCTGATATGGAACTGAATGCCAACATATGTTTGTACAAATATACTGGTGAATGTAAGCAGCCTACTGCTAATTACTACACTCTGAACCTCATGTGAAGTTTAAATGATGCCTCAGGAATTTAAATCCATTGGGGGTGACATGGGTTAATAAAATTATATAGGTTTCAGGTGTACAGTTTTATAGAACATCACTTGTATATTGTATTGTGTGTTCACCACCCTAAGTCGAGTCTCCTTCCATCACCATTTACCCCCTCCCTATTTTCTCTTCTACTTCCCTCCACCTTCTTTCCCTCTGTTACACATCATACTATTGTCTGTGTCTATGAGTTCTTTTTTTTTTTTTAGCTTAATTCCTTCACCTTTTCCACCCAGCCTCCAACCCCCTCCCCTTTGACAGCTGTCAGTCTGTTCTCTGTATATGAGTCTGTTTCTATTTTGTTAGTTTATTTTGTTCATTAAATTCCACCTATAAGTGAAATCATATGGTACTTGTCTTTCTCTGACTGGCTTATTTCACTTAGAATAATAATCTCTACATTCATACATGCTGTAGCAAAAGATAACATTTCCTTTTTTTTTTTTTTTTTTTTTTTTTACACAGTCAAGTAGTATTCCATATTGTAAATATACCACAGTTTTTTTTCCACTCATCTACTGATGAGCACTTGGGGTGCTTCTAAACCTTGGCTATCCTATATAATAATAGAGGAATATGCAAATTAGCCAGGACCCTGTAATGTCATGACCAAACAGCAGGGACCTGAGGCTGTATGGCGCCTAGCCGGGGCGAGGGACCTGAGGCTGCGCATCCCCTCCCCCACCCGGTGGGACTTGATGAGGGTGGGGCCGGCCAGGTCTGGGTCTCATCCAATGGGGATGGGGCTGGCTGGGTCTGGGTCTCCTGCGTTTTTGAAGCACGTGCGGGTGGTTGGCAGGGACTTGACTCTAGGTCCCATGGCGTGCCCCAGACTCTGACAGGAGGGGGATTTTCATATACATTTTACTAATTTTCTTTCATCTCTGACACTTCTATTATAGAGAAAGGGCAAATAGCAATATTAATATATTTCCATTAATTAATTCCCTTTTAATGTGCAGGAATTTCGTGCACTGGGCCACTAGTTGTAAATAATGCTACAATGAACATTATATATTCAATGAACATACATATATTCTTTTGAATTAGTGTTTTAAGTTTTTCTTTTTTTTTTTTTTTGGATAAATTTCCAGAAGTGGAATCACTGGGTCATAGGCAGTTCCATCTTTAATTTTTTTGGGTAATTCCATACTGTTTTCCACAGTGGCTCCACTAATCTGCATTCCATCAACAGTGCGTGAGGTTTCCCTTTTTTCCACATCCTCATCAACACTTGTTGTTTGTTGATTTATTGATGATAACCATTCTGACAGGTGTGAGGTGATATCTCATTGTGGTTTTAATTTGTATTTCTCTAATGATTAGTGATGTTGAGCATCTTTTCATATGTCTATTGGCTATCTGTATGTCTTCTTTGGAGGACAAGTCCTTTGCCCATTTAAAAAAAATATTTTTATTGATTTCAGAGAAGAAGGGAGAGAGAGAGATAGAGACATCAATGATGAGAGAGAATCATTGATCAGTTGCCTTCTGCAAGTCCCGTGCTGGGGATGGAGCCTGCAACCTGGGCATGTGACCTGACTGGAAATTGAACCACTACCTTCTGGTTCATAAGTTGATGCTCAACCATTGAGCCACCCTGACTGGGCCCTTTGCTCATTTTTAAATTGGATTGTTTATTTTTGTTTTAGTTTTACAAGTCCTTTGTAAATTAAACCCTTATCCACTATATCATCGGTGAATATGTTCTCCCATTCAGTCTTTTTTTTTTTTTTACAATATATTTTATTGATTTTTTACAGAGAGGAAGGGAGAGGGATAGAGAGTTAGAAACATCGATGAGAGAGAAACATTGATCAGCTGCCTCCTGCACACCCCCTACTGGGGATGTGCCCCCAACCAAGGTACATGCCCTTGACTGGAATTGAACCTAGGACCTTTCAGTCTGTAGGCTGATGCTCTATCCACTGAGCCAAACCAATTAGGGAAGTCTTTTTGTTTTTTTTGATGGTTTCCTTTGCTGTGCAAAAACTTTTTAGTTTGATGTAGTTGTATTTATTTATTTATTTGTTTGTTTCTCTTACTTCAGGAGCTATATCAGAAAAAATATTGCTATGAGAAATATCTGAGATATTTACTGACTATCTTTTCTTCCAGGATTTTTTATAGTTTTGAGTCTAACATTTAAGTCTTTAATCCATTTTGAGTTTATTCTTGTGTATGGTATAAGAAGGTGGTCTAGTTGAAAATTTTTTCCATGTATCTGTCCAATTTTCCCAACACCATTTATTGAATAGATTATATTTACTACATTGTATGTTCTTGCTTCTTTTGTCAAATATTAAATGACCATAAAGGGATGGGTTTATTCCTGAGCTCTTTATTCTAGTCCATTGATCTATAAGTTTAAAAAAAATATTTTTATTGATTTCAGAGAGGAAGGGAGAGGGAGAGAGAGATAGAAACATCAATGATGAGAGAGATTCATTAATTGGCTGCCTCCCGCATGCCCCCCACTGGGGATTGAGCCTGCAACCCAGCCCTTGACTGGAATCAAACCCCCGACCCTTCAGTCCTCAGGCCGACACTCTATCCACTGAGCCAAACCAGCTAGGGGTGATCCATATGTTTTTATGTTAGTACCATACTGTTTTGATTACTATGGTTTTGTAGTATAGTTTGATATCAGGTAGCAAGATTCCTCCAATTCTTCTTTCTCAAGATTTCTGTGGCTACTTGGGGTCTTTTTGGTTCCATATACATTTTTGGAATACTTGTTCTAGTGTTGTGAAAACACCATTGGTATCTTGATAGGAATTGCATTGGGTTAATGAAACTGGAGACAGTCAAGAATTATCTTTGCCTTTTTAAATCTTTGACAATGTTCTTACTTAAGAAATTCAGGTCAAGCAGTTGCTAGCAGAAATTGAAGAATTTTAGACACTTTTAAAATTAAAAAAGGGAACTTGAGTTAAAAAAGCCTATGTTTTCCCAATTGGTTTGGCTCAGTAGATAGAGCATTGACCTGTGGACTGAAGGGTCCTCGTTCAATTCTGGTCAAGGGCACATGTCCGGGTTGCAGGTTATGGGCTGGATCCCCAGTGGGGGGTATGCAGGAGGCAGCCTATCAATGATTCTCCCTCAGTATTGATGTTTCTATCTCTCTCTCCCTCTCCCTTCCTCTCTGAAATCAATAATAATAGTAATAATAATAAAAAGCCTATGGTTGCTTAATCTTTTAAAAATGAAAAAGAGAATAATTCAATTTAAATTTAATGTATACCAAAAATAGAGAGTGATGCAGACCAGAGACCACCAATTAAAAATCATTTGTGGGCAGGAAACAAAGTTACATAAAATGTAGGGAATACAGTGGGAACTTCAGAGTGGTCTGCCTGACTAAAGGTATTCAAATTCAAATCATTTTGGAGTACTCTACTGGCTGAGCAGAACTGAGACGGCCACATCAGGCCTTTGTCCTCAATACAGTCACTCTTGTTTTCAATGTTAAAAAAATGGTGCTTTCATCATTTTACTGAATATTTCAAGTGAAAACATTATTTTAAACTTGAATATATGAATACATTTCTTACATCAATTTTGTTTATTTTAATGGTTGATTTAATTAGCTTTTAAATGGCATTTTCACTTTTTAAAAAAATATATTTTATTGATTTTTTACAGAGAGGAAGGGAGAGGGATAGAGAGTTAGAAACATCGATGAGAGAGAAACATTGATTAGCTGCCTCCTGCACACCCCCTTCTGAGGATGTGCCCACAACCAAGGAACATGCCCTTGACTGGAATTGAACCTGGGACCTTTCAGTGTGCAGGCCGACGCTCTATCCACTGAGCCAAACCGGTTAGGGCAGCATTTTCATGTTTATCAGATGTACCAATTATTCTGTTGATCAGCTTTTGAATGTGTCAGATTCTAAGTATAGAAATAACATAAGAATACATCCTTTATGAGAATGTGAAATACTTGCATTTATGGAGATATGGAAAAAAATCTTGGAAACTGAAGTGGGTACCAAAGGGAAGAAAGATAAACTGCTGGGGCAGCTAATTCTCTATTTCTGTGATAAACTGACTTTTTTCTGGTCAGTGGTAAAAGGAACTTGAAATGATTCAATCTCATGTCCTTAAATTTAGTAATTTGGGTTAAAAAATTTAAATTTGGTTTAATTGCAAGGAAGATATCTAAATTGCAGATATGGAAAAAAGAGTTTTTTTAAAAAATATAAACAACCTAGTTACATAACTTCCACTGATTAATCAGCTAATTATCCAACTAAGTGATTTGATAAAATTGTGGTTTAGTTTCTTAGGAGACATATATCAGTGAAAATAAATGGTGGATTTTAATTAGTATTTAAGTGTTTGTATTTATATAGTTTTTTTCTAAATTTTCTTAGTGTACTTGAATGTAGATTTTGTTCTTAAATGGTTAGTGTAATTTCCTGGATTTTAGTCACTTTATTAAATTTCCCTTTCATTGTCATGAAGGATAGTTAAATAAGTACAATTATGGGCACACATAAAATTTTGTGAAGAATACCAATACCATCTTTGAAATCTTTAAGTGCAGCATAAGGGGATATAGTCAATAATATTTTAATAACTATGTATGGTTATTGGGAGGAATCACTTCATAAATTATATAAATGTATAACCACTATGCTGTACATCTGAAACTAATATAAAGTAATATTGAATGTCAAAAAAGGAGAAAATTTTAAGGATCCCAGTCTTTGATGCCCATCTCTTATTTTTCCAGCTCAATTGCTTTAGTAGACCCACTGCAACAATTCTTCAATGTCATGGAGACCTCCCGTCCATCGACCCTACATGCCCTATTCATCAGTTCCCCCGTCTTCATTTCCTTTCTTGTCCAGCATAACGTCATGGTCCATCATTGTTATCACTCACTTGCTAACGCCCTAAACTCCTTTGCCCCTCTTTTTCTTCTTCACATTTGGCTGGCAAAGCTCAAACCTGATTGAACTTAACCATCACCTTTCCTTGAACACTGGGGAAAAACATTAAAAAATTTAAAATTGGTTTAAATGTTTTAACCAAAAAATTTGAAGCCGACTTACGCAATTTTAAATTATTGATCTCAAACTATAAATGGACTCAAACGAAACCTATAAATTCTTTGATTTTTCCCTCCTGTAGTTGGGTGAAAATTTTACACACTGTAGCTCTGATTTTAAGAAAAATATGTCTTCTTTCTTTTCTTTTTTTTCTTTTTTGAAGACACGAGTGTTCTTTCTTTCTTTTTTTATTATTTAAAGTATTACATATGTCTCCTTTTCCCCGATTGAACCCCTCCTGGCCACTCCTACCCAGCTTATTTATTTTCTGTAACTGATGTGATTTCCCCTCCCATGTCTCACCTATTTAGTAGTAGAGCCAAAAATTGGGGAGATCAAACAGTAAGGTAGTTGAAACTTAGAATAAATTTAATTAGTAGAATCTCAATTTCAGATCTCAACACTGGGCAACTTTTAGATGCTTGACTCTCTCCAGTTTCTCTTAACGATGGTATCTGTAAACTATATGCAACAGTTTACTGGTATTTGATTTTATGATAAAGGGCATGGAGACCTCAGGCGCATTTAACAAACTCTAGACCGCTGCTGCCTTTGCTGGGAACAAGGGGTATCTTATCTTTATTGACCTTTGCTCTCTGCTCTGGAATCCACTAAGCTATGTCTGTTCCCCTGTGGCCTTTTAGAGGTTTTGTACATGCATCTGTTTCTGAAATCTGTAGTCTTAGCCAATGATCTGGTTGCACAGATCTCATGCTTTGTGGTCCCTTTTTTCTTGTGCTAGGTCTCCTCTGTTCAACTAGTCCTCTCAGCCCCTTTGTAGCCATACATCCCAAATGAACTTTAAGAAACCAATAGTGATATGTTTGCTATTGGTTCAATGCACAATGGACATGGTGCTGAGACAAATGAGTGGCTTCTGCTAGTGGATTGTATTTCTTCAGGGCTCAGTCTGGAGAAGCAGGCTGCTAGCTCTAATGTTCAGGAGTGTCTCTCTACCTATCAGAATGTTTCTATGCCCCACCATTGAGATCCAACCCTGAGAGGGAGGAAAGACAAAGACCTGATCTACTTTTTCTTCTCCTTTCACATTCTTCCAGGTATGGATTGGGTGGGCTTCTCCTCTTCCCATGGGAGGGGGACTTTTCTTATGTGTTATCTTTTTTTAAAAATGTATTTTTATTGATTTCAGAGAGAAAGAGAGAGTGAGAGAGAGATAGAAACATCAATGATGAGAGAGAACTATCGATCAGCTGCCTCCTGCACAACTCCCACAGGGGACCAAGCCCACAACCCAGGGCATGTGCCTGACCAGGAATGAACAGTGACCTCCTGGTTCGTAGGTTGACACTCAACCACTTAGCCACACCTGCCGGGCAACACTGCTAACTTTCATTTCCACTTTACAAGGTGACTATTTTATGTCTACTTGCTCCTCAGAGATCTCATTACCCTTCTGCTTCTTCCCTACCTAGTTCTCAGCAGATGACCCCATCCCATATGTCACTGAAAAATTTATAGTCATTAGAAAACTCTCACTGCTAAATCTATAAATAATTTGCATCTTTCTTTCCTAGAGAAAAGATGGAAGGAGATTTGTCTCTTCCACTCAAGGCCACTCTCTCTAATTTTGCTTAGAAGCTCATTTCTTCCTGTTGTTTTTTTTTTAAACACTCAGTTCCTCCTTTATTTTTTACATTACGGTTATCTTTCGTTCTACTAGATTATTGTCATCAATATAAAAATGTTCTAATATCCCTCTTCTTAAAGAAAAAAAACCCCACATCTTCCTTGACTCAATCAACTGTTTCACTTCTCTGTCACCCTTCCTGGCTGTATTACTTAAAGAAGTAGTAGTCTACATTTGCTGTCACCCTTTCTCACATTATACTCAGTTTTCAAACCACTCAAATATGGTGTACACTTCTACCACTTCCCTGAAATTGAGCATGCCATATTCAGTGCATACACTTCTATTCTCATGTTACTCAACTTCCTAGCAGCATTCAGCAGGGTTGATTATGATTATTATTTTGGGGGGAAATATTTTCTATGTTAACTTCCATGGTCTCACACTCTTCTTGTCTCATTAGCAATTTAGTCTAGATTGCCCTTACTTGCTCTTCTCTTGACTCAATCTCTCAGCCTACATTCCTTTTTATATATTTTTTTCCCAAGGTGATCTCACCCAATATTAGGACTTTCAATACCATATATGCTAGAATTTTTCACATTAGTATCTTCTCCCCAGACTGCTCCTCTGAGCTATAGACTCAAATATTCAAGCTTCCTTCTTGACACTTCTATTTGAAGAAATTACAGGCATTTTAATATTAACATGGCTAACACACTTTATTGATTTTCAACCCCACCGCCACAATAATCCTCTTCAGTCTTTCACATCTCAGCAATAGTATCGTTATCCTCTAGATTCTTTTTTTTATCCTCTAGATTCTTAATCTAGAAATCTGATAGTCTTTTTAGGTCCCTCTGGGCCTATTCTGTTTGTCAGTTTATTTTTTTCATTAGATTCCACATATAAGTGAGATCATATGATACTTGTCTTTATCTGACTGGCTTATTTCACTTAGCATAATACTCTCCAGGTCCCTTCATGCTGTCTCAAAGGGTAAGAGATCCTTCTTTTTTATAGTTGCATAGCATTCCATCATGTAAATGTACCACATCTTTTTTTTATCCACTCATCTAGCACACTGCTGGTGGGAATGCACACTGGTACAGCCACTATGGAAAACAGTATGGAGTTTTCTAAAAAAATTAAAAATGGAACTGCCATTTGACCCAGTGATCCCACTTCTAGGAATATATCCTAAGCATCCCAAAACAGCAATCAGAAAGAATACATGCACCCCTATGTTCATAGCAGCACTATTTCTTGGTACATTCTTTAAACAGTGGTGTTTTGTCTTAGCATCAATTATCTTTTCATTTGCATGTTTTTCTTTAATCAATGGAATCTGCTCCTAAAGCTTCATTTCCATTATATGCTGATGACTTTCTATATAGTCCATCTTTTTAAAAAAAATATATTTCATTGATTCTTTTTACATAGAGGAAGTGAGAGGGATAGAGAGTTAGAAACATCGATCAGCTGCCTCCTGCACACCCCGCACTGGGGATGTGCCCGCAACCAAGGTACATGCCCTTGGCTGGAATTAAACCTGGGACCCTTCAGTCCGCAGGCCGATGCTCTATCCACTGAGCCAAACCGGTTAGGGCTATATAGTCCATCTTAACCTAGGATTTGCTTCTGAAGTCAAGGCTCTTATATTTAAATACTTATCTAAATTATTTAAATATCACTATCTTTGTTATGATGTTCCACAGTAAATTTCTAATTAACCTATCCATAGTGATATTTGCTACATTGTCCCAGTAACCTGTGCTTCCTTCTTGGGCCCTTTATCAGTGAATAAAGGCACCTATAGAGTCATAAGCTAGAGTCTTGGGTTGCATTCTTGATAAGTTTTCCTTTTATCATTCTCAATATATCAGAAAGTTCTTTCTCCTCATCCTTTAAATTATATAGTAAATTTGTCAACTCATTTTTCTATCTTATAAGATCACCTTGGAACTGGTCTTTCTAATTTGTTGCCTGGACTATTAAACTGATATAAAATTGATTTTAGAGTTAGAGGAAGGGAGAGGGAGAGAGAGAGAAACATCCATGTGAGAGAGAAACATCAACCAATTGCCTCTGGTACGTACCCTGACGAGGGCCTGAACCTACAATCTGGGCATGTGCCCTGACCAGAATCAAACTGGCGATCTTTTGGTGCAAGGGACCACACTCAACCAACTGAACCACACTGGCTAGGGCTGATCTCATTTTATTTTTGCTCATTTCCATTACATTCTTCAAGAAGCCAGAGTACTTTCTAAGAAAGCAAATAGGGTCATGCCATTATCATTTCTAAAACCATTTATTTTTATATTACAGTTCATAAATCTTCATTCATTTTATTTATTCATTTTCTTATCTGACTATGATTATAATCCCCCACTGGAATTTGTGCTTCATGTGAACAAGGCTTTTTCTGCTTATTATCATTTCTCAAGCATCTTGCACAGTGCTTGATAATAGTAGAAACATGATGAAAAACAACAATTATCAACATACATATCTAGTCACCATGACTTCCAAAGTAATGTGGTTCAAATTTTTTACTAAAATGACATTTTAGGGAATATAGACTAAGATGTTTAATCAGATATGCCTATATACAGAACTCCACTTTTCAGCTATATTTTCAAGGGACTGCTACTCTAAGTATATGAGTGATTGGCCACTTCCTATTGCTCTATATGTAGCGTAGGCCTCATTCAAGCCACTTCAGTGCTACAGCTAGGTCATTTGGAAAACTGGGTTTGTATAAAATTCTAACCAGGTCAGATTCAACTTGTAGATATTTTCTGAAATGACTTTTCTCTTTCTGACATATTAGGCTTTAACAAGATGCTACAGTATTGGTAAAACAAATGCAGAGACATCTATTGTACAAAATAGGATATGGCCAAGTCACTTGGTAAAGGCTGCAACCCCCTCACCCCCCAACAAAAACCAACCAAACAAACAAAAAGCAAAAAATCCATGTATTGTACTACTATTTAAATGCTAATATAAAAAGTGACAATGTTTTGGGGATTAATGTTTTTTTATTTTTCTATTTTTGTCAACAGATTATCAGTCTTATGTTCTCTGGAGAAAGAGAAGCCTGTGTCCTGTTTTATTACACTTCATCAATTTGAATATGTTTCAAATTAATTGTCAGTGTACAGAACTGAGATAGGAGGGTTTAAGAATAAGATGATGAGAGTGTGAATAGAGATTTAAGATAAATATACAGATCAGTTTTAAAAAGTATATTTTATCAGTGGCAAGGGTGGTAGCAGGCTGAGAAGTGGGACTGAGGAGCTACTAACCCTTATGCCCTGTCTTCTTTTTTTTTTATTTATAAAAAATATATTCTTATTGACTTTAGAGAGAGAGGGAGAGGGAATAGAGGTATAGAAACATCAATCAGCTACCTCCTGCACAACTTCTACTGGGGATGGAGCCCACAACCCAGGCATGTGCCCTGACTGGGAACTGAACCAGGGACCTCCTGATTCATGGATTGGCAATCAACCTACTGAGCCACACCAGCCAGGCTGTCCTGTCTTCATTCAAATATCTCAACCACTGAAGTGCTTTCTTGAGAATCACAAAGTAACATGCAAGAATGTATACACTTAGGAGAAGTAGAGAGAACACTTAGCTGGTAAAATGTGTGAAATTACAAACACTAGGTAAAAAAGTGTCAGTTGGTAAATGTGAGAACCATAAATTCAGTGTCGACATCTGAAGTGAACTTGATTGTGACTTAGAAAATGTAAGCATTTTATTCTTTTTAAAATTATCTTTGTGTCATGAATTTGGTGGTTAGTTGTGTAGTTAACTCCTGGCTGGCTATAGAGGGATCCCATTCTCCAGATGCAATTCTATATAAAACTAGAGGCCGAGTGCATGAAATTTGTGCATGGGGGGGGGGTGGTCCCTCAGCCTGGCATGCACCCTCTCCAATCCAGGACACCCTGTTGGGGTTCAGCCCCCTCTCGCAATCCAGGACCGCTGGCTCCTAACCACTTGCCTGCCTACCGGCTTGGTTGCTGCCTAACTGCTCCCCTGCCAGCTTGATGGCCCCCAAGTGCCCTCCCCAGCCAGCCTCATGGCCCCCAACCGCCCTCCCCAGCCAGCCTCATGGCCCCCAACCGCCCTCCCCTGCTGGCCTCATGCCCCTAACCACCTCTGTGGTTTTGTCTGGAAGGAAGTCAGATGGTTGGAAGATGTCCGGTCTCCTGGTCTAATTAGCATATTACCCTTTTATTAGTATAGATGAGCCTCACCAACCTATAAAAGGAAAAGTTGTATATAAATATTTATTTTTATAAATTGAACCACATCATAAATGTAATAATAGTACTCGTTATTGAAAGAAAACATATCTAAAGAATTCTCTTTATATAAGAATAATATTTGCTTCATCAACTTACTCTCCACATTTGTACTAGGAAGTAGCATGCTGTGGTACAAAGAACACAAGGCTTAGCCCAAAGGATCGAGGTTTCAATTTTACTCACTGAAATGAGAATTATGGCAGCTGTGGTTTCATGGACCATTTGACCTGGTGCTTTCATTACTTTGGGCCTAGTTTTGTTTATCCTGGCTCTACCACTTACTGGCCACGTGACCTTGTGTGTGTTACCTAACGTGCCTGACTCTTAGCTTTCCTATGTACGAATTTCTTCTCCTTCAAAAATAGTGGTATTATATTGCTACTTTTAACACTATTATTCTCTAAATGCAGAGATTTGCAGACATATAGATTTTTCTCAAAGAAAGGGTTTTTCATGGCTAAATCATTTATTTCCCTAATTTTCTAATGTCATTGGACATTATTATTTAGGATTAAATTTTACTGAGTGTAACAAACAGCTGAAATATAGTGTCTTAAATAGAATTAAAATCTATTTCTTGGATAAGAAAGGTTTTATAAGTAAGTAGTTTCATGTTGATGTGGTAAGCCTATTTTCACAAAGTGCTCAGGAACTGAGCTCCTTTTATCTTGTTGCTCCTTTGTATGTAGTTCCACTACCAAGGGCACTTAAGGGCTGAAGATAGCTGCTCCAGCTTTAGCCATCATGTTCATATTCCAGCTAGCAGTAAGGAGGAAAACAAAAGTGTTAAAGAGTGTGCATTAGCTATCATTTAAAGAAGGTCCCTAAAATGTTGTATGGCACTTGTCCATTGGATGAAAATATAGTTACCCAGATCTACCTACCAATAAGGGAGGCTATGAAATATATTCTTGAAGAAGAGGACAAATGTTGGGGGAAAATCTAGCTCTTTTGATACAAGAACAATTACAGAGCCATGTGAAAACATTTCTCAGCTATAGATACAAATAGTAAACAAAAAAGAAAGGGGACATATACAATTATGTTAGGCTGAGTTGGGTGAATATTATAAAGTTTTGTTGTTACATGAAATATCAAAGAGAAGTTACACATGATTTTGACACCTAGCTTGCATTCCTGATTTGATTTGGGTGTCTTCAGTAGCAAGTCTGCTGGTAAAAGTATGGATGTCTTCATTAGGAAGCTTATTTTGTCCTCTGTGAAGCATTTATATTATTTTTCAAACACATTGCTTGTTTTCTGTAAAAGTTATTTTTTCCCCACTGGAAAGTCATGTGTTCAAGAAAGATCTAATAACTTGGTTCAGGATGTCGATCAATAAAGCACATGAATAACCAGTGGGAAGCAGCCACTGGGCTGCCCAAGGGGAAGTCATCCAAGAGTGAAATCAGTACAACAGCTGAATTGCATCCTTCATCAAACACATGTAAAACAGATCAGGAACACATCAATTCCCAGTGCTGGTATGGGTGGTCTTCTTACTGCATGTGTAATTTCCAATTTAACAAAGGCTAATACACTTTCCTAACTTGAAATGTCAAAATAGTAAATCCTAGTGGGTAAACGAGGTGGCAGTTTTAAAATTTATAATGACTATTCAGTTAAAGTCATTTTAATTATTGTCAGAGTTGTTTTAAAACCAGCATAGATATATATTCTGGCTAATAGTTTTAATGGGTCAGAAATACAATACCTAATATCTGACACAATTATTTTTGGGGTCAGTATGGCCTGGTATGATCAGAAGAAGGCAATAAAATATTGTTAATTAAGTATTTTTAATGAGTGTGTGCTTCCTTCTGCAATCATCTAGCCACCTGCTACTTCCACGAGTTGTTAATTCCTTGGGACAACTTATTTTAGAAACTAGTTTGAATACTTAATCTGTTCTTGGTTTTTATTTAAAATTTCCTCTTAAATTTTATTTCATAAATTATTACTATTAAATTTACTTACTCATAAGACAAAATGAGTTTGCAATTTTTTACTTTTATTCCATTGACTCAATTTTCTCTAATTGAAAACTTTCCTCACACAATCAAGGCATGAAAGGCTGAAGAGGTTAAATTTGCTTCTCTGCTGTATCTGTAGTAAATTCACCCTGGCGGGTGTGTTTGTCAGTGATACAACCCTTTCCTTTCTTTTTTCCAATGGCCACATCAGCAAAATGACTACTTTTCATTTTGGGGTATTTTACTACTTTTTAAAATATATGTTAGTCCAATTCATTTCCACAATCACATACTGAAAAGCTATTTGGTTCCAGGCGCTTTGTCGAGATTGAGAAATATCAGGACGAGTGAAAGCAGGGTTTCCTGACCTTTAGACAAGCAGAGTCCAGACTAGAATATAAAGCTCCTAATTTCAACTGCTTTTAGAAAACTAAAATAGAAAAGCAATCATTCAGAGAGATCTAAATAAGGGATTTAAAGTAAGAAATGGATGATTTAACCATAATGAAAAGCAACATAGAGATGTGCTTCGGTTTCAAATATCTACCCTTATACTGAACGTAAATGCAAGTTTTCCATCTCTCTATATTACTGATGGCCCAGGAAAGGCGTGGTTTGATAACAGAAGACCCCTTTGTCCCAAATGCATTACAGTGTTTGATTTGGGTATAACTTAAAACCTATGAAAATCTAGTTGTTGTTTTTTTAACCCAAAGATACTCTCTATTTTACAGCATTTTGCCTATGAAAATTAGACATGGTATTCAAATCTCTTGATTTGGACATTGATGCATTTTCTCCCAAAGTTGAGTTATAAAGAAAGTGGTTAATGATCAGCGGTAGATATTGATCCCGTTTAACTCAACCTCTGTGAAACTGCTATGTTTCAAAAATTAGTTTAGTATTTCATCCGAAAGCAGTATTTCCTTAGGAGTCAACAATATATAAAACACAGAACATCTGAGAAAAGGAAACACCCAACCTTAATCATATTACATTTTAAATGAAAATAAGAGTAATGAAGTTGTATTGGTATAAATCTTTAGTAGATCTATTATAATACTAGGGAATTGCTAATGTTCCATCAATGCAAAATAAGAAATTCTTATGTAAACTTTAATACAAAAAAAAAAAAAAACCACACAGGAAATTTTGTATCAAAATAAAGAACCTAAGAATCAAAATACATGTAAAGGTAAAATTTTCCTCTATAACCGGCCTAGCGGTAAATTTTTTTCTTATGTTTCTCTTCCTGTGCTTTCAGCAGGCAGTTTCATCTTTTTTCTTTCTTTACTCCTCCCTTTCTCGTCTATGCGTGTATCATGCGTGTACATATGCATGACGCTGCTCTTCTGTTCTTTTTCTATTTCTTTCTCCTCAGAGACATGTGCTTTAGCTGTGGCTGCTCTGTGTATTCCTGTTGTTTATTTCCTTGGTTCAAGAAAACAACCCATTTCTTACAAACTCCAAGAAGGAATAGATTGATTCATATCAGTATTTTGCTCCTACAGATTCTTCCAGGATGGAAGCGTGTCCCATTTTTCCTAGTTTGCAACTCTATGAAAAATAATCCCAGTTCTCCTCCTTAGAGGTAACTATTTTCAACTCTTTTAGTTATTCCTCCTGGTATTTTCTCAATATTTCTAAATGGTAACTATGTCTTGGTGTATCCACTTAGACATCATTTATTGACTTTCACTTATGGTAGATGAGGATTAACTTTCCAACAACTCCCACATTTCCCTTCCCGATGACCAGCCTACTTGTGGTTAAACCACTATTCAGTGCTGTCGTTATTATGACTTTGCAGATATTATTCACTAAAGTGAACTAATAGTCTATTTTGGTTATGTATCATTTAATACATAACATTATCCCCCTCGAATTGTTATTTCTTGGAATAAAAGAGATCTTGTGTTTAGTTTGTTTAGTTTTCTATGTATCCACTGAGAGTTATTCTCCAATACAGAGATTTTTTTTTTTTAGTTCATTAGCTCTGTAAAAATACCCCATAGTCACATAAATCAGTTAATATGCCAACGGCTCCTCTCCCATTTGCTTTCAATATTCCAAAAGTATGTTTATATTTCTCATTCACTGTTTTTATTTTGTACTCTCTCATTCCTCAACCTTTAAAAATCATTCTGAAGTCGTTAATATAGTATGTCTTTGGGCAGGAATATGGAAGGAGACTGTGGCTGGAGCGGGCATGTCCTTCTGGGCCCCGTGTTGGCAGCTGAGCTCCTCTGTGAGGCCCTGTGCGGGTCAGCCTATCCTACGTCTGGTGCAGTTGGACTGGAATTTTGCATTAAATGGAAATGTAATTCCATTAACTCCCATCTACTTGCCTTCTTCCTGTTATTTAGCATTATTGAGGCTACTTACTTGTATTCGTTGCATATTGCTGCTGTAAAAATTTACCACAGATTTAGTGGTTTAAACCAACACAAAATTATTATTTTACTCTTAGCTCTGGAGGTCAGAAATCTAAAATGGATCAGCAGAGTTGTGTTCCTTCTGGAGGCCCTAGGACACAATCTGTTTTCTTGCCTTTTTCTAGCTTCTAGAGGCCACCCACATGCCTTAGCTGATGGCACCACATTACTTTGATCTTCTGCCTTCCTCATCCTTCTTTTAAGAACCCTTGTAGCCCTAACCGGTTTGGCTCAGTGGATAGAGCATTGGCCTGTGGACTGAAAGGTCCCAGGTTTGATTCCAGTCAAGGGCATGTACCTTGGTTGTGGGCACATCCCCAGTAGGGAGTGTGCAGGAGGCAACTGATCGATGTTTCTCACTCTCTATTCCTCTCCCTTCCGCTCTGTAAAAGATCAATAAAGTCTATTAAAAAAAAAAACCCTTGTGAATACACTGGAGTCACCTGGATAATCCAGAATAATCTCCTCACCCAAGATCCTTAATGAAATCTGCAAAGTCCTTTTTGCCATGTGAGATAACCTCTTTACAGGTTTAAGGGGTTAGGTTATAGACTATTGGGGAGGGGGTTGTTTTTCTACCTACCACACTCTTCTGTATAACTCTATAAATATTTGAACAAATGCTGTCTCCTTTAAGATATTTTGTTTTATTTAGGTTAACATATGAAATTTCTTCACTTGCTGCATATTTGACATGACTCTTAGATTCACCACCATTCTCATTGCCACCATCTGTATTTATTTCCTTTTGCCAATGTCTTAAGTGTCCAGAACTGAACGTGGATATTACCAGATTCAGGAAGAGCCAGTGACAATATCATTTCCCTGTTTCTGGAAATTCTAATTCTATTAATGTGGCTCAAGGTTTCATTATTTTCTTGGAGAACATTGTTGATGAATATTGATCTTTTCACCAACTAAAATCCCTTAATCTTTTTTCATGTAAACTACTCTTCAGTGAGGTTTTTTCCATTCTGTATTTCTGCAGGATTATTAAAATAAAACAAAACAAAAGAAAACAAGATGACAAAGTCATATTCAGGTCCTATTAGGTGCCAGAAACTGGACATTGTTATACTTAGGTAAGTCAAGTATCAACTGCCTAGATGTTTCCATGATCTTCCAGCTTGCTTTTAGATTTAAATAAAGTAGTCAATAGTCATTGAACCCTATCTCAGGAATGGAAGGAATCACATTATTCCTTTCAATATGTTCAAGGCTTTCTGGGGAAGTCAACATGATGATTGTTGACCTGTAGTGAATCATCTATTTCTACAAAACGCTCAACCCCCAATCTGCATCTTATCTTCCATGCTATTGTCACTTTTTCTCAACACTCTGTTGTCCCATGCTGTATACTAGTACTTCAATTCTTGTGCTCCCCCAAAGTTCCACCAACCCAAGTTTGCATATGTAGACTTTTGTGAAGGTCTGAAGTTATGAAAAGAGGGAACATGCAGCTTGGAAAATAATCAACAATAAATATTAGACCTCAAATGTGTCTTTGAAATTCTTGCCTCTGGGAGCTCCTCACATGACCAGTTCTTGGCACAGAGTCTAGGTATATATAAAAATGCTTGGCTTCTCTCTTTTTTTTCTCTCCTCAGTCCCAATTCTTCCTTTCCTCTTTGTCTTTAAAAAATACTTTTATTGATTTCATAGCGAAAGGGAAAAGGAGAGAGAAAGAGATAGAAACATCAATGATGAGAGAGAATCATTGATTGGCTGCCTCTTGCACACTCCCCACTGGGGATCGAGCCTGCAATCAGGGCATGTGCTCTGACCAAGAACTGAATTGTGACCCCTGGTTCATAGGTTGACACACTCAAACACTGAGCCACCATGGCCAAGCCTTTCCTTTATTTCTTTCTTCAAAGCAATGTGGCCCTTGTTTGGGACTTCACCTTTTTTTTTTTTTTTTTTTTAAACAAAGAAACAATCAAGGTATTTGAACAAAAAACAACTTCTTTATTTTATTGTTTTTAAGTATGTTTTTTTATTGATTTCAGAGAGTAATGGAGAGGGAGAGAGAGATAGAAACCTCAGTGATGAAAGAGAATCATTGATTGGCTGCCTCCTGCATGCCCCACCCTGGGATTGAGCCCACAACCTGGGCATGTGCCCTGACCAGAAATCGAACCATGACCTCCTGGTTCATACGCCGACCACTGAGCAATGCCAGTTGGGCAAAAAATAACTTCTTTACCTAACAAGAATTCTTTATCAGGATTGTAGCATAAGAAAAAGGTTCGTGCCAAAACCGGTTTGGCTCAGTGGATGGAGCATCGGCCTGCGGACTGAAAGGTCCCAGGTTCGATTCCGGTCAAGGACATGTACCTGGGTTGCGGGCACATCCCCAGTGGGAGATGTGCAGGAGGCAGCTGATCGATGTCTCTCTCTCATCGATGTTTCTAACTCTCTGTCTCTCTCCCTTCCTCTCTGTAAAAAATCAATAAAATATATTTAAAAAAAAAAAAGAAAAAGGTTCATTCTTGTTACATCTGTCTCTGAAAAATTCAACCCAGGATTCCATACAACTATATATATTATGAAAATTAAATACCTGTATATTCAAAACTGTTCATGTTTTACGACAGCTATTATTATAAATTATCATTTGCAAAATTAAGATTATGACTAGATATTCTGAATTTCAAGCCACTCAAATAAGCTAGGACAGGTGTGAGGATTTGCTTCCCATGATCTACATCCTGTAGGTCTTGAACATACACAAGTCTGCCTGTATAAGAACTGCAGGATCAAAATATGAATACCATGAGTCTAAAGCTATCTCTCACAAAAAGTGATTCCCACCCCCCCTTTACTAAGGAAAGGAAAGACTATTTTTGATTTACTGCATTTTATGGGTTAAATTATGTCTTAAAAAGATACATTGAAGTCCTGATGCTCTGTACCTCAGAATGGAACCCTATTTGTAAAATTGAATCTTTTTAAAGGTAATTAAGTTAAAATGATGTTATTAGGGTGGGCTCCAATCCAATAAAACTGGTGTCCTTATAGAAGGGAGGATTTAGACACGCACACAGGGAGGACCTCATGTGAACATGAAAGCAGAGACCAGGTGATGTGCCTACAAGCCCAGGAACCTGAGAGATTGCCAACAAACCATTATAAGCCGAGAGAGAGGCATGGAGTACGTTCTTCCTCACAGCTTTTATGGGGAACTAACCCTGTTGATATCTTGACCTCAAACTCCTAGTCTCCAGACCAGTGGTTCTCAACCTTCTGGCCCTTTAAATACAGTTCCTCATGTTGTGACCCAACCATAGAATTATTTTCGTTGCTACTTCATAACTGTAATGTTGCTACTGTTATGAATCGTAATGTAAATATCTGATATGCAGGATGGTCTTAGGCGACCCCTGTGAAAGGGTCGTTCGACTGCCAAAGGGGTCGTGACCCACAGGTTGAGAACCACTGCTCCAGACGGTGAGATGATTGATTTCTCAAGCTGCCCGGTTTGTAATATCTCGTTACAGCAGCTCTAGCAAACTAATGTAGAGCATTCGACTAAGACAAAGACTTTATTAATATTTTTTAACTCCTTGGTCTATTTCTAACCTAAAATATGGTGGCAAGACACTTTATTTTGGTGAAAAAAGTTTTTTTAGTACAGGTAAACTATTTTTCAATTTGAAGTAATATGCTTTGTCAAATACCCTGGATTGAAATTCCTTTTAATTAACCAAATAATCTATCTGGTAATGATGATTCTAAGTGGGGAGATTAAGTAGATGTTTATTCATGAGTCTGTGTTTCTTCTTGGAAGAATTGTCTGCTTGTGGATAAACCAGGTGCCTGTGAGTGTGAACTAGATTGGGAAGCAGAAATGAATGCATTGGGAGTAGCGGGGCAGGACCAACACCTCCAGTCCATATAAACAATTCATCCTAAAACAAAAAAAACAAACAGAAATCTCTCTTGATTCCACATTTTCCCTCTCAGCTTCAGTGCGTAAATAAACTTAAAAGTAAACCCTATCTATACAATGTGTCCACTTCCTCATCTTCCTTTCATTCTTCGACCTGCTCCAGTCTGGCATTGCCTATTGCCATTCGCCTGAAACTGCGTTTGCCGGGAATCCAGTGACTCTGTGCCACCAACCTTTCCCCTCCATCTTATTCCTTCTGCAGCATTTGTCATTGTTGACCATTTCCTCCTTATTGAAACTCCTTTCCTGCTCCTACGATCCCATCTCTCCTGGTTTTCTCCAGGCCTCCCTGGTATGTCTTCTGTGCTTGCTGGCTCTTGCTCTTCTATCTGCTCTTTATATGTTGCTTTGTCTTGGATCCTCTTTTCTTATTTGTCTATACACTCTTCCTAGGTTACCCCACTCAATCTCATAGTTTGAAATATCATAAAAATTGATGTCTTTACCTCAGACCTGTCTTCTGAGCTCTAGACTTTATAACCAACTGCCTGCCTATTTGACATCTCCACTGGAATATGTCATTGTATGTTAAACTTCACATATTCCAAATTAAATTTTTGATTCCCATGCAGCCAAACCTATGTTCCTTCCAACTCTTGATGATCTCTATCAAACCCACCAGAAGCCCAGAAATCAGACTTCTCTTATCCTACTTGCCATCCACTTTTCTCCATCTCCACTGCTACCACTCTAGCCCAGGCCACTATCACTTACTGTTGAACTAATTTAACAGCCTCTGACCAATCTATCTCTTCCCTCTTGCTTTCCCTGTCCCTCACTTATTCTCCTAGAAATATCTTTATATATGAAAATGGGATCATTTAATTCTCCTGCAAAAACCCTTCTGTGACTTCTTATTGTACTTAGATTAAAACCCAAATGCATTACCGTGGCCTTCATGGCACTGTATAACTTGTCCCTGCCCACTGTGGCGCACCATCCTGGGATACCCTTCCCTCAGAACTGCTTTGCATGACTCTGTCCCCTTGAATTTCTTGGACAGGCCAGACTTTATCTGTATCAGGGCATTATTTTTCATCTCCCTTCTGCCTGAATGTTAAGCTAATGGCATGATGTGAAGTAATTAAACCAAGTTTCGGCTTTGGTCACATTGATAGCTCCTTTTGTAGCAGAGAAGCCGGGGTGCTCCTCTAGTCCAGTTACCTGGGGTTCAATCAGGCAGAGCCTACCAGGTGGAGGGTTTCTTATCTACGCCTGTGTGTAAACCAGAACTACAGCTGATAGGTAAACCCTTGGAATTTAAAAGTCCTCAAGGGGTGAGTCCATAATAATTGTTCTTTAGAAAGAGAATATGGTCAAAATTCTTTTCTCTTAAGCCACTGATTTCTTTGAGTTTTGTACTCATTCTGAGGTGAATTGATTTGATAACATAAAGGTCAAAAGACTTGCTAGAAGCTGCTTCAGATGCAAAATAATGAGTGAAAATGAATTGTATTAATTGATGTTCCTAGGATCATCCTTCCCTTTTAAAAATATTAATGCAACTTGTTTTTTTTATTAATCCTCACCCAAGAATATTTTTTCTCATTGACTTTTAGAGAGAGTGGAAAGGAGCGGAGGGGGGGAAGAGGGAGAAAGAAAGAGAAAGAGAGAGAGAAACCTCAATGTGAGAGAGACACAGCGATTGGTTGCCTCCTGCATAGGCAATGACCAGGGCTGGGTATTGAACCTGCAACCTAGGTAGGTGCCCTTGACTGGGAATTGAACCCACACAGACCATGTACAGGCTGACGTTCTAACCAATGAGTCACACTGGCCAGGGCTCAATGCAACTTTTAAATATATATTTTTCGATATCATAGCTTTTATTTTAGGTCTTTTGTTTTTAGAACATATATGTATTTCCCATTCACATGCTGGCTTCAAGACTTTTGGAATAATTTTTTTATCATTTGTGTTAATGTATGTGTATTTTTAACTTTATCTTAATAATATCTGAGAAATCAAGGATTTTATGTTTTAGTTTGCATATTTCTATTTAAAACAAAATAAGGGCGTAATTAATAAAATAAAAATGTTAATATGTGTACCATATAAACTTATATGTGCACCAAAAAATGTTAATATGTGTACCATTCACTTAATTATGAATCATCCTAATATATAAAAACCTTGGGTTGTAAGGACCAGTAATGACTGAGGCTCAACCAACCCAGCACTGACTGCTTCTGTTGCAGGTGCCATGCCCCAGCACTGACTGCTGAGGGGGCTGCGAATCAGGGCTAGAGAGAGGCCTGAAGAGAAAAGCAGGGACTGATCCGTTGCCTCTGTGGCAGCTTTTGATTAGCACTTGCCTCTCTCTTTCTTTCCCAGTCTGGCCAGCAGCCATGCCTCCATTTCTCTCCAGGCCTCCACTGGGGCTGCTGATCATCCCTGCCTTTCTGATCAGGCCCTGTTGATAGGCCCAGAGATGCTGACTGGCATAGAAACCAACCAATCAGAACCAAATCTGGGTGAAGTGTGAGGAACCAATGGCTCTGCCTAGGAGGCAGAGCTTTTGACGCTGACTGGCATAGAAACTGACCAATCAGAACCAAATCTGGGTCAACTGTGAGGAGCCAATGGCTGCCTAGGAGGCAGAACTTTTGATGCTGACTGGCATAGAAACTGACCAATCAGAACCAAATTGGCCAGCAGGTAAGGGCAGTTGGAGGGGGAGATCAGGTCAGCAGGGGAGGGCAGTTGGGGGCAACCAGGCTGGCAGGGGAGGGCAGTTAGGGGTGAGATCAGGAAGGCAGATGCAGTTGGGGGCGAGATCAGGCCGGCAGGGAAGGGCAGTTAGGGGTGATCAGGCAGGCAGAGGCAGTTAGGTGTGATCAGGCAGGCAGGCAGGTGAGCAGTTAGGAGCCAGCGGTCCCAGATTGCGAGAGGGATGTCCACCTGCCAGTTTAGGCCTGATCCCTAAACCGACAGTTGGACATTCCCCCAAGGGGTCCCTGATTAGAGAGGGTGCAAGCTGGGCTGAGGGAACCCCCCCCAATCCGAATTTTGTGCACCGGGTCACTAGTCAGTATATAAATACCACTTTTAGAAAAAACTACTACATACCATCTTTAAAGTTATCTTGTCTTAACCAATATAATTTGACACCACATTTACATTTAATTATGTTTGATTTAGGCTAATGTTAAGAGGCATTTATATTTCCTAAGCACTAACCAGTTGAAGACATCAATGATATGGGAAGCATGTAGCAGGCTATAATGAAAATTTTGTCTTGTGTAATAGAAAAGATGTAGAGTCTACCTATGAATTATAAAGGAATGTAGTATACTAAGGTATATCTGTCTCTAGAAATTTATGTCTTGTTAATATTTATATTTTGAGCTTTGCTCTTATTGAGGTCCATTTGTGAAAAGGACTGGTCAATCCCACTTAGCATTAAGCCTTTGCACATGGAGACTCTGAGTCCATCTTCAGTCTTTATAAAGATGGACTATTGGTTCGAGTACACACAATACAGATATAATGGCACAAATTCATTTTACTCTATACATAAGTCTTCACATAAAATTTGAAAGTTGTTTTTTTAATAGAATGATAGATGGCTTATTAAGCTATTTAGTATTCTTGGGTCTTCTTTTCATGAACTACACCTATTTGCTACTCAGGCAATATAGTATTTAGGTTGTGACATTGGTAATAAAACAGATTAGAGTTAATATGGCTACACAGAAATTGAATTGAAGATCAATTTTGATCTGATTAACACAATGATATAGTCAACTAAAAAAGTCATTTCATATTTCAATTTTGTAATGATAGGTTATTTGCTCGCCTTTTAAATTTATTGCCAGAATCTTCTAAACATTTATTTCAGAAATGCCTATAAACAAGATGGCAAACCATTGTTTGGTACACTATAAGCAAATATCCCTAAATGATTAAATGTTTTATCCACTGACTGAATGATTGGTTTCTTAGCCTCTGTATGAAATAGTTAGAATAAGAGCAAAGGTAAATTAACAAATAGTTTATGAGCCAAATGGAAGTAGATCTTAAGATAAAATTTCTCTTAAAGTTCCTAAAAATATTTTGTAAGAATCAAGTTTTTTTTTTAAAAAAGGCACATCTGGGAAGTTATTTAATACAAAAGCATTAGAATATTTTGTTGTCATTGATATAATGAGGTCAATTGTAGACTGGATGGCATTTGCAATTTTTGGAGTCACAGGAATGTCTGTATATTGAAGTATAAATAAATAAATTTATTTAATTTTTTATATAGCCTAATTTAATAGTTTGTACCCTTGACTTGAATAATAGACATGATCCTGGCTACATGGAACATCACACGTCTGTAAACCACACTTTCGGCGAATACGTAAGTACCCTTTGAACAAGACTAATAATGAAGCATAGAAGCCAGCTCCAGTGATATTTATGCAACTGCTAAACTCTCACTGAAGTCAATGGGAGCTTGCTTACGTAAGGGCTGCCAGCCTTAGCCTCCAGAGATTAAAGGGGGAAAAAAATCCTTAAACTCTTTCAACATTAATATTGCCTGTAAAAGAATCCAGCCTTGGTCTAAGCCATGGAGCTTTCTAAACCTAGCAAGTAGAAGGGTAAACAATAAACACCAGTTATTTTAAGCACGATCTAATCAGAGTTCAATGAGAAGCAATGTTATATTTGATCTCTAAGGTATTCATACGTGTATATCACTATTAGACATTTTTATGTAGCCCATTATCCAAACAATGGCTTAAGTCTGCGATATTTAATAAATCAAGGTTCCATGGCCATGGGACTGCGTGGGAGTGGGGACGAAGCATCTTCTGTCCTTTTTTTTTTTTCCTCAGGTGCAATTCTGTGTTAATATAAGAGAAGTGTGGCCTTGCTTCTCATAGCACTAAAAGTGAGATAATCCCTGTGTAAGAAATCAGTAAGTACGGTCTGCTTAATCTAGTCCCAGTGTGAAACTGTTGACATTTGTTCTTTTTTCTATCATTATGTGACTGGGCCTGTTTTGTGCTGGATTAGGCACAAATCTCCTGTGCAGCACATTTGGCATGTTACTAGTAGTTTAACTTCATTAATAATGTATGAAGAAAATGTAATCCACGACAAGGAAGGAAAGAAAAGTATTTTTTTTTTTTTTTTTTTTTTTTTTTTTTGCTTCTCCCAAATCCTTTGGAATGAGTAATTATTCAACATTTTATGTTTGATGTTATATTTTACAATGGAACTTCTCTGGTGATATTTAAAAAAGAAACTTTGGCAAATGCTTGTGAAAAGCACACCTTTTACAAGTTTAAATGTGATTTACTGGTGACCAATAAAACTTAGTAAGAGATTAAATATTTATTCAGTTTATTTCATTTTCAGGGTCATAATGCTCTTTCTGATTAATCCCCAATAAGAAAAATTTCCACCAGCGAAGCCATTGACAGGCATCGAGATAGGAGAGTGATAAATCAAGAAGAGATTGTATAAACAAATAAGGACATACACAGACTTGCATAGAAGTGCAAACGATCATTTCTGATTGAAGTGTGTGCACCTAAATGAGTTTGGCTGCATCAAACACAAATGTGCCAGAAGATAAGCCCCTCCCTGGTGCTGCCTTTTTCTGTTTTCTAAGCTGCTTTAGAGATGAAAATGGAACTATATTAGGAACAATGTTTTCTGTGTTTCCATATTCTTGATATTTGCAGAAAGTCACAAAATGGCCTAAGGAAGCTAAGCTCACCCCAAGCAGTGGTCACTACAAGTACTTTTGTCCTCTGTACTCCTGTCACATTTGGGCGATCAGAGCAACAGCTGGGGAGACTTTTTCAACAAAGATGAGTGTCAGATAATCCTGATGAGATTCCACATCCAGCATCTTTTGTAATTATGTCACATTCAGCTGTAATGGAATAATTCAAGCTGAAAGGACAAGCTTTGATCCTTTCTTAAACCTTTCCCCGTGGACTGGCTATCTAAAAGATTTAAAGATATTTCTGTTACAAGATCTAGTGTTTCCTCAGAGAAGTCATGCTTCTGAAGCATCTTGATCTACAAGAACATCAAGTTTGCCAAACGCATTTCTGAAAGCATCTTTTCTGAGTGGGAGGGGTGTATTGAATGAAGACGTCAATAATACGCCGTTTTTCAATTTTCAGACTCTCCAGATTTATTGTTTTATTCTGTCACCCAAATGGGCAGATAGAGAAGTGTTTTAAAAACAGTCTGGAGCTGTGTTATTTGCACATTTAAAGCACCTGTGTGCAAATTCATGCATGTGCTTATTAAATTACGTTTTAAGAAAATCTAACATAATAAAATATTAGCTATGTTGTAGAGTTAAAAATAAGAAATAATTAAAATACTAATAAGTTTAAAGTCCCAAATTTTTCACTTCTAATGAGTTTTTTGTTCCAAATGTGTATATTGTACTTTTATTAGATGTTTGCATTATAGTGATACAACTGACAGAATGGGTTTTCAAATTTAACTTAACACTAGATTTTGGCTTAATAATAAAGATTAGTAGAAAAAAGTAGTCATCTTAAAAATCAGTGATTTTTGCTTATTATCATTCTATTTCTATCATTTAAATTTGTGTTTCATTCTTACACTATAACTGCTTTTCTCTGTCTCTTTTTTCTTCCTACTCTCTATCATTCCCCCGCCCCGCCCTCCCCGAGACTAAATTGCTGATGACAAGAAAAAAATGTGGTAGAGAAGAAAACATGGACCTGGCTTTAACTTTGGCTGGAAGAAAATTATTAAACTAACATGAAAACCACTGCTGGGAAGTAAGCTTTCTTTGAATGTAATTTTAAAAAGCAAATCTATATAATTCTTAAAGCATGAAGATGTGGCTGCTATTTGATTTATTGAGCAAAGAAAAGATGATCAATGCATGAAGATTCCCCACATGAAAATCAGAATTTGAGTTAGTAGAAATGCAGAGGAAACTCTGCAGGACTAAGTGGTACAAATATTAAAACAAGTTTTGCCCAAAGTAATGAAGAAACTTTTATTTCATGTGATAAGGATCCTTGAAAGATCCTCTTTCCCACTGGACATTTTGTATATGCCTCCATTTGGGATAGCACACAGTCCCATGGCTAAGTACAATATGCATGTCTTTAGCTCACATTTGATATTGTTTTCCATTGAACTTATCTATGAAGAGTAATGCTAGATTTTCTTTTGTTTTATTTAGGCCTATAACTGTATGTTTGATTTATTCCCAATATTCCCAACTCTGAAGCATTATTACCACTTTGTGGATGAGGAAACTGAAGCTGAGCCTGGCTAACTGACTCACACAGATGTGAGACAAAACGGGGATTGGAAATCGGAGCTTCTGTTTGTCAGTCAGCACTTTCTGTTGTACTATAGTTTCCATTTTCCGATCTGGTTGGTGCTTATTGTGGTGGAAGAGTAAAGAATAAGTAATATAGCTACTCCAGACTATACATTTTTTTTCTCTCTTAGCCCTTAGTTTTAATTGTAACTTCATAATGTTTTTTTGAGATATAAATTTCCTTTTAAGAATGTTTCATCTCTTTTAAAAGATGCTGACTGGAGAGAATGAAAATTGTGCTCTCTGACTGTGACTCCCAGAATGCTGAAGGGAACAGGCTGGCTATTTCCATTCTCGCTGCTAAGCCTAAAGTTTATACTGTGAATTTACAGATCTGACAGCTCTGAAATTCCTACCTGGTGTCCATGTTACCATGTACAGCTTTACATTCTTTTTTATTTTTCTCAAAATAGGGTTTATTTTATTTTATTATTTTATTTTATTTTGCCATCACCAAATTACTGCCTATGTTTTCATACTAGAATAGAAGACAAGTCACATCCCTAGTGAATCGCCAAGTGAGCTTGCTTACAAATTTTAGGTCTCTAATATTATTTAATTCCTTAGAAGAAAAATCCAATAATACAGGACCCATATTTTGTGCTTTTAGGGTTTTATAAGGAAACATGAAGTGCATGAATTAAACTTACTTTCTCATTGGTATTACTCATCTAGTACTTTTCTGATATTTTTCCAATTCAGGATCCTAAAAGATGTTTTGAGGAAAAAATTCCCAAGTATTTTATTCCCTTAAAACAAATTATTGTCCAGAAAACTCTAACCTTCTGCTTATTGCAGTTGATCAGATTTCAGTGCTTTCTGTGTGAAGCAGAGAACACTGACTTTCTTCATTTAGTCACCGGATAAATCTGGGATGCACGCTGGAGGACACAGTTGTGGTTTCGAGGGCAATTTCAACATAGCTAGTGCTTGAGTTTTACTTTTTAAATGTGGCACCAGATAAATCATTGTTTTATATTGTAACAACTTCTCATTGAAGAGACTATATATTTAAAGATAAGTTTTGTTCAGAAGAACAAAATGGTTTATTTCCCATTTATAGAGAAGGTAAGTCTATCAAGGTAAGTCTTTTTTTTTTCTGTACACACACACACACACACACACATTATTTTAATATGTGTGTTACATTTGTTATTTCCAGATCTAAAAAAAGTAGAATGAATGGTAAAATCCCCAGTGTACTCATTACTTAACTTCAGTAAATATATGATAATCTTGTTTCATCTATATCCCACTCGACTCCATTGGATTATTTTGAAGCACATTCAGACACAATATTATCTCACCTTCAAGTTTTTTCCTATATATGTCTAAAGTAATGTTTTCCTTAAACATGTGAAAAATCCATTAACACAGCATAATTAACCTGAATTCTTTAAATATCATCAAATTTAAGACAGTCTTTTTTTTTTTTTAACATTTACTGAGCAGTATTATGTTCTTGGCTATTTATGTTTTTAAATTTAAAGACTCAAGAGCTAATAAAGTTAATTTCCTTTCTCCAACTCACAAAGTTAGTATAAAATAGTGGCTAGGAGTACGTATTTGAAAAATTAGGGTTCAAGTACCTGCTTTGCCTTTTTTGGTTATGTGGCTTGGCGCACATTACTAAGTCTCAATTTTCTTATCTGTAAAAATGGGACTAATAATACTCACGTCATGTCATTATCTCAAATGATTTATGTACATAAAGTGCTCAGCTTAATACCTGGTATGTCGTAAGTTTTTAGTAAGTAAGTGCTATTTTTAAAAAACTCTGGAGTTGGAATTTGAACCCAGGTCTGTCCAATCCCAAAGCCCGTGAACTTTCCACTGTGCCATGCTCAACCAGCATGGTGACAACGTTGGCAGCACACCATCCTGGACACTCTATAAAGAATATTTAATGTGTACTTATTCAGAGTCCACTTCTTGGTAGCCCCAAACTTTCCATCATCATTGGCAAGCTGGGAAGTGGAATACTGTAGTCATGGCAATCACTGGTCACAGAAGGCAGCTGAGCCTAAACAGGTGGCTGTGAAGGTGAGCAGAGTCGGCGCGGGCACGCACAGGCTGAGCAGGGCATCATGGTGGCAGGTGGGGTCTGATGGAAGACAGCAGGACCAGAGACCTCGTGGAGGGCGGGCGGCCACAGCCAGCGCTCTGCATTCATGATGTTCTTAAGGAACATTGTCACCCTGGGCCACTGCCAAGACTTAGTCGCCACAAGAATGAGGCTGATCTTTGTGTTGATTTATGCTCACAATCATAGTTCTTGTACTTTCCAACTTCATAGCTTTTATGTCAGGGAATATTCCAGTCTAGATTTGGTCAGACCAGAGAATACAAATCAAGTTTTGAGGATGCCTGGATGCTAAAATGTTATGGATTAATAAAGAGCAGGGATGCAGCTTTGCCACAAAGCCAGAGGATTTAGAAGACTGGGCCAAAGAGTATACGAGTAATATTTATTAAGTACCGGAAATGGATCAGGAACTGAGGGCTAGAAAAGAGATCACTCCCCCCTCCTAGTTCTCCCTTTGGTGAAGAGTAATAGACAAAGCAGGAGATCTCTGTCAAACCTGTTTTATTAGTGTTTAATGCTACCATGCTTTAAGTTTCTCCGTGCCTACACAAGCCGATTTGCTTCAGAAATAAGTGATGACATTTCATTCCTTCTTTCATTAGCTCAATAAACATCTATTGAGCGCCTGTTATATACTATATACTTTCCACTGGGGCCATGGCAGTGAAGAAAACAGACACAATCTCTGTCCTCGTGGAGCTTATATTAGAGTGGGGAGACAGAAAATAAACAAGAAAAACAAAGTATGCTGGCAAACAGTGCTAAGGAGAGAGGCAGGCAGGGGGAATTGGAAGTCCTGAGGGGAGTTATGCAAATTTAGATAAGGCAGACAGGGAAGGTGTTCCTAAGCAAGTGATTTAGGAATAAAGATCTGCAGGAGGTGAGGGGATGACCCATGCAGATATCCGGGTGTGAGAGTTTCTAGGCTGAGGGGACAAGGGGACAGACGGCAGCTGGGAAGTGCCTAAGGCAGATTGTGACTGGCACGCTGGAAGAATGGTCAGGAGGGCGCCGTGCTGTGCCCCATGTGGGTAGTAGGACTTGAGAAAAGGGAGAAAACCTGTGTACAGATCATGCAGGGCCTTGTAGGCCAGAGTGAGGACGCTGGCTGTTAGGCTGCGTGAGGTGGGAGGTGATTGTAGGGCTCTGAACAGAGTGGAGGCAGGATCCCACGGGGGCTGTATTAGAATCACTCCTACCGCTGTGTGCAGAATAGAGGATTAATTAGGACAATGCCTGACATGTAGTAAGGAACATCAAGTATAAACTGTTATTGCTAATTTTGCAACTATATGGTCTTTAACTTCTGTTTGATTGTGGCTTGAATGGATTGACGAGGAGACTCATTTAATGTGAAACAATCACTCATTTTATGGAAATGATTACATAAAATGACTAAACCTGCTATGTCTTTTTTTTTTAAACCTGTTATGTTTTTTATTTATGAAGTGATCTATAGAGAGTCAGCTTGAGAGGAAAATTCTTTGTGGCTGTGATCTATCTTTTGAGAAACTTTAGGATTAAATTTTTTTTAAAAAGAGGAAAATATCTAGAATATATTGTTTCATTAAATTGTTTCGCCAAAATATTTTCTTTTGCTGTATTATTGCACTTTAAACTTTAATCACAATTATAATTTCTCTAGAATATTCTACATATTTAAAGTGTATCATCACTATCCAATCTAGAATTTTTAAAAACAACATACACTAAAAGAAATTTTCTTTCACTCATGGACACGGACAACAGTGAGGTGATTGCAGGGGGAGGTGGGTGGAGGTGGAAGAAGTATAGGGAGAAAAAATGGTGATGGAAAAAAATCAAATAAAAATAAAAATAAAGAAACATTCTTTCACAGTTGTCCTTAGGACATACTGCAAAAAGTATTTCTATAGAGCAGAACAATAGAAAACTACATTCTAGTATTATAATTTAAAGCTATATCATTCATTTTTAATAGCTGGCATAAGACATTTACATATTGTTTTATTTCTTAAGAAATATGTTTTAATTAATGAATAGATTTTTTAATATCCTCAATGTATTCTGGACTCTGGTCTCCCTAGGCACAACTTATAAGTAGTTTTTTAAACTACTTATAGCCAATTTAACATGAACATATTTATAAATGTTTTAAAACTTGTTTCAATAGGAGTAGATCTGTATATTTATATCTGATATATACTTACATATCAGACAATTTGCTTTTTGTAACAAATGTTACTTTAGGAAAAGGTGAATATTATTTGCTGGATAGTTTTCTATGAGAATATTCCCTATAGATCTTTACTATATTCTCTATTTTGTTTGACATTTAATGCTGTCTGTGAAATTCAAGGAAGGATTTTATTTAGGGACTCCTTGTCAAACTTTCCTTTCTTGATTGTTTCCACATTAACTTAACCTTCAACTGCCAGTTGCTTTTCAGTATAGTCCAAATTTAATAAACTTCAATTTCTCAGGACTCACTTAAAGGTAGATGCTGAGATAATGTGAATGTAGAAAAATTTAGAATGTGAAAACTATAAATTTAGTTAACACTTAACGATATACTATTTGGTAGTGTCTGCTAGTCTTCATTTTTAGAATACAATTTTTAAGCTTTCTAAAATAGGTATTTTTTTTTCCTTGAAAAACCAAAAGGTACTTTTTTTTTTTTTTTGGAGTTTTATTTATTTATTTATTTATTTTTAAAATTTTTAAAAAAATCTTTATTGTTCAGATTACATTTGTTCCTCTTTCCCCCCACCCCCATAACTCCCATCCTCCCCGTTCCTGCCACACCCTCCGCCCTCACTCCCCACCCACTGTCCTCATCCATAGGTGCACGATTTTTGTCCAGTCTCTTCCCGCATCTCCCATTCCCCTTTCCCCCCCAAGAATAGTCTGTCCATTCCCTTTCTATGTCTCTGATTCATTATAATCACCAGTTCATTCTGTACATCAGATTATTTATTCATTTGATTCTTAGATTCACTTGTTGATAGATGCATGTTTGTTGTTCACTATTTGTATCTTTACCTTTTTCTTCTTTCTCTTCTTAAAGGATACCTTTCAGCATTTCGTATAATACTGGTTTAGTGGTAATGAACTCCTTTAGCTTTTCCTTATCTGTGAAGCTCTTTATCTGACCTTCAATTCTGAATGATAGCTTTGTTGGATAAAGTAATCTTGGTTGTAGGTTCTTGGTATTCATCACTTTGAATATTTCTTGCCACTCCCTTCTGGCCTGCAAAGTTTCTGTTGAGAAATCAGCTGACAGTCGTATGGGTATTCCCTTGTAGGTAACTGAGTTTCTTTCTCTTGCTGCTTTTAAGATTCTCTCTTTGTCTTTTGCTCTTGGCATTTTAATTATGATGTGTCTTGGTGTGGTCCTCTTTGGATTCCTTTTGTTTGGGGTTCTCTGTGCTTCCTGGACCTGTAAGTCTATTTCTTTCACCAGGTGGGGGAAGTTTTCTGTCATTATTTCTTCAAATAGGTTTTCAATATCTTGCTCTCTCTCATCTTCTGGAACCCCTATAATTCTGATGTTGGTACGTTTGAAGCTGCCCCAGAGGCTCCTTACACTATCTTTATATTTTTGGGTTCTTTTTTCATTTTGCTTTTCCGGTTGGGTGTTTCTCGCTTCTTCATATTTCAAATCTTTGACTTGATTCTTGCGCTCCTCTGGTCTGCTGTTGGGAGTCTGTATAATATTCTTTATTTTAGTCAGTGTATGCTTACTTTCTAGATGGTCCTGTATCACACCATCGAGGGTCTCATTAGATTTCCTGTACATCTCATCAAGTTTATCGACAGACTCTAGAAGCCTCTTGAGAGACCTCAAAAGTGTGGTTCTGAACTCAATATCCTCCCTTGATAGTTTTGACCTGTTTCTTTGTCTCCGCATTTTTTACGCTTTCTTGGTACACCCCCTAGTGGTCTTTGTGCGCAGTCTTGTTGTAGTTAAGCCTTGATTGTTATAGTTAATACTAGAGGGATTTGACCTCCAGGCTGACTGGCTGTGATAATCAGCTGTGTCTGCAGTGGAAGAACTTGTGTCCTCTAGGGAGGTGCTAATCTAGCCTTTGCCTGAGGCTATCCTGCAAATGTCTCTGTGCAGGGCTTGGGCAGGGTGGGTCCCACAGGATCAACAGGGCGGAGGAGGTAGTAGTTATGGCTGCTCTCAGTCCGTCCCCAGGGGCTCTGCCTCTCTGTCCCAGCAACAGCTGCAAACTTCGGAGGGACCGTAGCCAGACAGTCCTGCTTCTCCCGTTTGAGTCTGGGTCCCTAGAGACTCGCCCGGATCTGGAACTCTGAGTCTGAGGCTCCCTCCAGATTGAAACAGACAACCACGCCCTCAGCCACCAGCCCGGGCTGCGCGCACTCCGCACCTTAGTATTTTACTTCAGCACTGCGCCTCCTCTGATTCTCGGTTCCTCCTAGTTGTAGAACTTCCACTCAGCCAGCCTTCCTGTGGTTCTGGATGATGTCCGTTCCGTCTTTTAGTTGTATTTTTGAAGTGGTTGTTCGAGGCAGCAAACTCCAGCATTAACCTATGCCGCCATCTTGGTTTCTCCAAAAGGTACTTTTGTAAATATGAAACCATTTACAGCCACTGATGAAAGAAGTAACTTCTTATTCCTTCTAACTTGCAATAATCTAATGAAAGCAAATAATAAATATAATCTTAAAAAAATTGGGATGAAGGCAGGAAAATATAACCTTTAAGAATCAATGTTTGCCCTAGCTGGTTTGGCACACTGGATAGAACATTGGCCCTCAGACTGAAGGGTCCAGAGTTAGATCCTGGTCAAGGGCACATACCTTGGTTTCAGGCTTGATTCCCAGCCCTACTTGGTGCACTTGCACGAGGCAACCAATTAATGTGTCTCTCTTACATCGATGTTTCTTTCTCTGTCTCACCCCCCCCCCCCCCCCCCCCCCGCCTTCCACTTTCTCTAAAAAAATCAATGGAAAAATATCTTCTGGTGAGGATTAATAACAACAAACATTTGATTCAATTTTTTGAGGCACAGCAATGATGCAATTGTGCTAAACCATACTGTGTAGGAATTTCCTGTTATAGCTTGATAAAAATGTAGCTCCTTGGCCCACCACGGGGGATTCTGCTTTAGTTGGCCTCAGATAGGGCCTGTGCAGGAGGCATAGTTAAGATGCATCCAAGATAACTGAGATAGGTAATCCTAGAACCATACTCTCCTGCTTCAACTGGTCCTTTGATGCTGGGACACACCCATATTTTGTCCGTAGACTGGTAATTTAAAATTTGTCTTCCTTATGCACCAGTTATAAATTGGTTCCCTTCATTCTCAGCAGATGTATTTTAGTTCTTGGGATGATGAAAAGCTGTGATATATAATGTCCCTAAACCCCTGCCACCCTGTACGTCAGAGTCTCATCACATCTTACTCTTCCCTCTTTCTCCTCATCTGAGAGGAGGACATGTCTCTATTTCTCTCTAAGGTTGCACCTCTGCTTACTTTCTTATATTTACTTGCTCGATGTCTTGGTCTCTTATTATCTTCCAGGTTCCATGAGGACATACGGTAACTGTCTTCTTCTTCTTCTTCTTTTTTTTTTTTTTTTTAAAGATTTTTATTGATTTCAGAGAGGAAGGGAGAGGGAGAGAGAGATAGAATCATCAATGATGGAGAGAATCATTGATCGGCTGCCTCCTTCACGCCCCCTACTGGGGATCGAGCCTGCAACCTGGGCATGTGCCCTTGACCAGAATCAAAACCCAGAACCCTTCAGTCTGTAGGCTGATGCTCTATCCACTGAGCCAAACCAGCTAGGGCTATAACTGTCTTCTTGATCCCCACTTCTTCAGGGTTGAGTGCAGAACATTCAGTAAATGTCTGTAAACTGAAGCCATGAGAGATCTCTTCTCCTGTTCCCAAGGATTTACTTCATTTTCTTTTTACTGTCAATCCTTCATTCTCTTCTCCTCATACTCCAATATGCTACTCTTGTGTCTTTATGCTCTCTCTCCCCATGGCTACATCTCCTTAGACTACAGACGTGCTCATATATTTCATAAAATTAAAACCCAAATCTCCCAATTTATTTATCCAAATGCAATTTGTTTATCTGTTAATCTGTCATATTTTCTACACTGAGCTATTCTGTATTTAAATCAGTTGTATTGGAATTAAGGCACCTGTTAGTGTCTGTTTCTTAAGAACACTGAATGAGATGATGTTGGAGAGACAACACGTAATCAACTAGAAAATGCAATTCGCAGTAGCAACAAGATCTGTAAGGAATCCAAAATTAGCTTAATCAAGAACACATGGAATCTAATGAACAAAGTAAACTGATGAACAAAATAGAAACAGAGGCATGGGTACATGGAAAAGACTAACAGCTGTCATAGGGGAAGGCGGTTAGGGGACTGGATGAAAGAAGATGAAGGGATTAAGCAACAACAAAAAAAGAAGAAATCTATCATCTATCTATCTATCTATCTATCTATCTATCTGACACATAGACATAGACAGACAGCAATGTAGCAATAGCCCAAGGGAAATGGAGGTAGGGGTAGGTGGAGATGGGTAAAAAAGTGTTAAATAGGATGGAAAGAGAGCTGGTTTTGGGTGATGGGCACACAATGCAGTGTTCAGATGCTGTTTTGTTGAGTTGAAATTTGTATGGTTTTGTGAACCAATGTCACCCCAATAAGTTCAGTAAAATTTGTAATTACCATATTATAAAAAAAGAACACACAATTATGTGGAAAAATTTAAGGCTGTAATAAAGAACATAAATAATGATCTTTATAAACAGACATTGCTTGCTTCTGATTGGGATAACTTAATATGTGAAAAGGCCACATATTCCCTAAATTAATCTTTACATTTAAATTAATCTATAAATAACATTCCAATCAAAATACCAGTTGTGTTTGCTATTCCATTCTGTTCATTTTTTTTGTTCTTGGGCTAATTTCTCAACATCTTATAGAACAAGCAAGAATCACCTTCCCCCTCACACTCTTTATTTTTCTTACATTTGACTTATTTGTAAACAATGAGTCTTCCTGGTACATGGAAAATACAACTGCTGTTTTGATTGGGATGTATATGCACATACTTAATTTACAATAAAGAAGACACCTCAAGTTGAGGGGGGGAAAGGGTGAATTATTTAGAAGTTGTTGGGAAATCTTGTTTACCATAGGCAGAAAAATAAACTGGATTGCTAACTAACAAAATATTCAAAAGTAAACTCTAGGTGTGAAAGGTAAAACTATATATGTAGTTAACAGATGAAAGCATAGGAGAATACCTGTGCTCTAGAGATGAGGAATAATTATTTAAATAAAACTTCAAAGCAACAAAGTTTAAGGCAAATATTGATGAATTAGGTTATATCAAATTTGATGAATTTTGATGAAGGATACCATGGACAAACACAAAATGCAAAATATTAAAGACATGAGAATGCCTGTAAGGGAAATTTAATATTTGAAAATGATTATGTTCCCTACTGGATTTGGAGGATTGGAGATAGCAAATAACTTGATTCTTCAATGTTTGGTTATCTATATGCAACCCATAAGCAAACTAATATTTGAGGAAAAACCTTTATGCTTTAGCTAGTGAGAAGTTGTGGCAATAATCTAGGTATGAGCTACTGAATACCTGAATTAGGTTGTGGAAATGGGAGAAAATGGTAGAGCAAAGTTACCAGGCTTTGTACTTGGATGAATGTTTGAGGGAAGACAATAAATAAATTCAATTTTAAAAGTTAGAAGAGATTCTATTTCTGGTAATACTATGATTAGGATCATTTGGAGCAACAACTCAACTAAAAATACTGGATAAATCCTAGAAATTTTAAAAACATAAACAAGTTGGCAATGCATTAAGGCATCATCAGACCAAATATATAATGCTTCTATCCTCCTGTGACCTCCAACCCATTTATCTTCCCAACATTTCAGTGTCCCTCACCCCCATGATAGAATCATTCTCCTCCTTAATCACTTAAATTCCACAGGCAATTGATAAATCATTCTCTTGTCTATTTCCTTGACAAATTTGTCCTTGGGTTTCACTGTAGTTGACTTGGTGAAACTATAGTTAAATCGAAATTTCTGTTTCTCTCCACTTGTAATTGTCCCATTGAACATAAATGATGCAAAACATAAAACACACAACCAAATTAAATGCTATAAATTTAAATCTAATGCTACAAAGCAAACAGACTGTCTCTAGCTAGTCCATTAACTCACCCACTTGCTTAGATGACTATTTCACACCTTTCTTTCTTTTAAAAATTTCAGCACCTCTTTTCCTACTTTCAGTTTTAGCAGATCACCATCTTTCTTTTTTCTTTTAAAATATTTTATTTTCCAATTAGTTTATATTTAATATTACTTTATATTAGTTTCAGGTATACATCATAATAGTTAGATGAACATATATTTACAGTGTTCCTCCTATTTCCAGTACCCACCTGACACCATACATAGTTATTACAGTATTTTTTACTGTATTCCCTATGCTGAAATTTACATCTCTATTTTGTAACTACCAATTCATACTTCTTCATCCCTTCACTTTTTACTTATTCTCCCCAAACTCCATCCATCTGGCAACCCTTAGTTTATTCTCTAAATATATGAGTCTCTTGTTTTGTTTGTTCATTTATTTTATTCTTTAAATTCCACATATAAATGAAATCATACGCTATTTGTCCTTCTCTCTCTGACTTATTTCATTAATACCCTCTAGGTCCATCCCTATTGTTGCAAATGGTAAAATTTCTTTTTTATGACTCAGTATATTAATTTGTACATATGTAGCATGTCTTTCCCCCCACTCATCTATTGATGGGCATTTGGGTTGCCTCCATATCTTGGCTATTGTAAATAAAACTGCAATGAATATAGAGATGCATATATTCTTTCAAATTAGTGTTTTGGGTTTCTTTGGATATATTCCCAGGAATTAAATCACTGGGTGATAGGACAGTTCCATTTTTAATTTTTTGAGTAACCTCCATACTGTTTTCCATAGTGCTTGCACCAATCTGCATTCCCACCAACAATGCATGATACCTCCATATTTGTTCTTTTTTTCCCCTCCCAAGATTTCTGTGAGTATTCAGGGCCTTTTCTGGTTTCATATACATTTTTGGATTATTTTTTTTAGTTATGTGAAATACTTTATTGATATTTTGGTAGGAATTGTATTGAATCTATAGATTGCTTTGGGTAGTATGGACATTTTAATGATGTTAATTCTTTCCATCCATAAGCATGGTACATACATACTTCCATTTGTTTGCATCCTCTTCAGCTTCTTCAGTATCTTTATAATTTTCTAAGTATAGGTCTTTTTAAAAAAATATATTTTATTGATTTTTTACAGAGAGGAAGGGAGAGAGATAGTTAGAAACATCGACCAGCTGCCCCCCGCACATCTCCCACTGGGGATGTGCCCGCAACCAAGGTACATGCCCTTGACCGGAATCGAACCTGGGACCTTTCAGTCCGCAGGCTGATGCTCTATCCACTGAGCCAAACCAGTTTCGGCAAATATATTTTGATTTTTTACAGAGAGGAAGGGAGAGGGATAGAGAGTTAGATACATTGATGAAAGAGAAACATCGACCAGCAGCCTCCTGCACATCCCCCACAGGGGATGTGCCCGCAACCAAGGTACATGCCCTTGACCGGAATCGAACCTGGGACCCTTCAATCTGCAGGCTGATGCTCTATCCACTGAGCCAAACCAGTCAGGACTAAGTATAGGTCTTTTACTCCCTTCGTTAAATTTATTTCTAGGTATTTTTAAAATGCAATTGTAAATAAGATTGTCTTCTTATTTCCCTTTTCTGGTGGTTCATTGTATAAAAATGCAAATGAATTTTGAATATTTATTTGTATTCTGCTACTTTATTGAGTTCATTTATTAGTTCTAGTTGTTTTTTGATGGAATCTTTAGGGTTCTCTATATACAGTATTATGTCATCTGCAAAATAAGAATAGTTTTACTTCTTTTTTTCCCAAATTGGATGCCTTTTATTTCTTCTTGCCTGATTGCTCTGGTTAGGACTTCCAATACTATGTCGACTAAGAGTGGGAAAGTGGACATTCCTGTCTTGTTCTTGATCTTGAGGGAAGCACTTTTAGTTTTTCCACAGTGAGTGTGATGTTAGCTCTGGGTTTGCCACATATGGCCTTTATTATGTTGAGGTATATTTCCTCTATTCCCAGTTTACTGAGAATTTTTATCAGACATGGGTGCTAGATTTAGTCAAATGCTTTTGTTGAATTATTGATATGATCATATGATTTTTATCCTTCACTGGTTTAAGTGGTATATTACATTTATTGGTTTATAGATATTGTACCAACTTTGCATTCCACGAATAAATACCACTTGATCATGCTGGATGATATTTTTAATGTATTACTAAATTTGGTTTGTTAATATTTTGTTGAGGAATTTTGCATCTTTGTTCATCAGGGATATTGGCCTATAGTTTTTTGGTAATGTCTTTGTCTGATTTTAGAATTGAGGTAACTATGGCCTTGTAAATAGAGCTTGGAGGCCTTTCTTTCTCTTGGATTTTTTAGAATAGTTTCAAAAGGATATGTGTTAGTTTAGTTTTGAATGTTTGGTAAAATTCACTTGTGAAGCCATCCAGGCAAGGGTTTTTGTTTGTCGGGATTTTTAAAATTACTGATTTGCATCGATTTGCAGTTATTGGTCTGTTAAGATTTTTTGTTTCTTCTTGACTCAGTCTTGGAAGATTGTATGTTTTTAGGAATTTGTCCATTTCTTCCAATTGTCCAATTTGTTGGCATGTAATTGTTCTAGTAGCTTCTTATAATCCTTTGTATTTCTGTGGTGTCAGCTGTCACTTCTTTTATTTCTGGTTTTATTTATAAGGGACCTCTCTCTTTTCTTCTTGATGAGTCTGGTTAAAGGTTTATCAATTTGGTTTCTCTTTTCAAAGAAACAGTTCTTAGTTTCATTGATCTTTTGTATCATTTACTTCTTTTAGACTCACTTATTTCTGCTTTGATGTCTATTATTGTCTTCTTTTTACTAACTTTGGGCTTTGTTTGTTGTCATTTTTCTAGCTCATTTAGATGTAAGTTTAGATTGTTTGAGATTTTTCTTTTTTGTTTTTGTGTTTTTTTGAGGTGGGGCTGTATTGCTATGAATTTTCCTCTTAGAACTGGTTGTGGCTGTGTCCATAGATTTGGGGTTATTGTGTTTTCATTTTCAACTGTCTCAAGGTATCTTTTGATTTCTTCCTTGATATCACTGTTAACCCATTCATTTTTTAGTAACATGTTATTTCACTTGTGTGTGTGTGTGTGTGTGTGTGTGTGGTAATTGATTTGAGAGAGAGAGAAAGAAGGAGAAAGAGAGAGAGAGAGAGAGAGAGACATTGATGTGCCAGAGAAACATCAATAGGTTGCCTCTTATACAATGGGGATTGAACCCACAATCTGGGTATGTGCTCTGATGGGGAATCTAATCCACAACCTTTTTGGTGCATGAGATGACACTCAACCAACTGAGCCACCCAACTAGGCTGTTTGTATGTTTTTCAGTTTTCTTCTTGCAATTGATTTCTAGTTTCATAACATTGTGGTCATAGAAGATGCTTGATATGATTTCAATCTTCTTAAATTTCTCGAGACTTTTTGTGATCTAACATGTAGTCTGTATTGGAAAATGTTCCATGTGCACTTGAAAAGATTGTATATTTGACTGCTTTGGGATGAAATGTTCTAAAATACCAATTAAATCCATCTGGTCTAATGTGTAATTTAAGGCCACTGTTTTCTTGTTGATGTCAATGGATTGTTAAAGTTCCCTATAATTACTGTATTATTGCCAATCTCTCTCCTTTTATATCCATCAATATTGTTTTATATATTTAGGTGCTCCTTTATTGAGTGTGTAAGTGTTGCAAGGATTATATCCTCTTGTTGGATTGATCCATTTGTCATTATCAAGGTTCTTTTCTATTCTTATAACATTTGTTTAAAGTCAATTTTCAATAAATATTGCTACTCCAGATTTTAGTTCCTTCTGTGTGAAATATATATTTTTTCCATTTCTTTACTTTCAGTCTGTGTGTATCTTTTCAGCTGAAATAAGCCTCTTCTAGAGACAACATATATATGAATCTTATTTTCTTCTGCATTCAGCTACCCTATTTCTTTTTGATTAGAGCATTTAATGCATTTACATTTAAAGTGATTGTTGATGTGGGGGGGTGGGGTGGGGTTGGGGAGGCCAGGGGAAAGTCAATGGGGGAAAAAGGAGACATATGTACTACTATTTGTAATACTTTAAACAATAAAAAAAAATAAAACAAAGTGATTGTTGATAGCTATGTATTTATTGCCATTTTATTATTTATTTTTTTGATCTTTTGTTTCCTTATTCTTCTTACAAAAGACCCTTTAACATTTTTGTATTGCTGGTTTAGTGATAATAAACTCCTTTAGCTTTTTCTTGTATGGGAAACTATTTATCTGTCCTTTGATTTTAAATGGTAGCTTTGCTGAGTAATCTTGATTGTAGGTCCTTGCTTTTCATCATTTTGAATATTTCTTGCCAATCCCTACTGCTCTGTAAAATTTCTGTTGAGAAATCAGCTAACAGTCTTATGGAGCTCCCTTATAGATTACTAACTTCTTTTTTCTTGCTGCTTTTACGATTCTCTCTTTGACATTTTAATTATGATATATTTTGTTGTGGGCCTCTTTGGATTAATTTTTTGGAGGATTCATTGTGCTTCCTGGTCTTGTATGTCTGTTTCTTTCACCATATTAGAGAAGTTTTCCATAATTATTTTTTCACATAGGTTTTTAATTTCTTGTTCTCTCTCTTCTTCTTCTGGCACCCCATGATGTGAATGTTGCTACACTTGACGTCCCCGAGGCCTTACACTATCCTCATTTTAAAAATTATTTATTTTCTTTTTGCTGTTCAGATTAAGTATTTTCTGCTTCCTTACCTTCTAAATCTCTGATTTGATACTCTGTTTCATCTACTTCATTGTTGATTATCTGTAATGTATTCTTTGTTTTAGTTAGTGTATTTGTCATTTCTGACTGGTTCTTTTTTATGTTTTCTATCTCTGTTTTTGTTTCCTATCTAATTGTTGAAGTTCTCACAAAGTTCATCTACTCTTTCCCTAAGTTCATTGAGCATCCTTATAACCAATGTTTTGAACTCTGCATCTAGTACATTGCATGTCACCATTTTGTTTAGTTATTTTTCTGGAGTTTCGTTCTGTTCTTTCATTTGGGACATGTTTTGTTGTCTCCTCATCTAGGCAGCTCAATTCTGTTTGTTTCTATGTATTATGTAAAGCTTCTACAACTCCTGGGCTTGGTGGAATGGCCTTATGTAGTAGGTGTCTGTAGTGTCCTTTGACACAGCCTCTCCAATCACCCTAGTTGTGCACTCTAGCTATGCCCCCCTATATTGGCTGTGTACACCCTCCTGTTGTAGCTGAGCCTTGACTGCTGTTGGCACCTCAAAGGAAGTGATTTTCCAAGAGGCTGATTGGCTGTGAGAATGGTCTGCAACCACTGTGGAGGATCAGCTGTGCAGGGGCTGACCCCACCGAGCAGAATTTACTTCAGCAAGGTTCTGGTGCCTCTGAGTCCACCACTTCAGTGTGTCCCTTGTTGAGGAGACTGGTTGGTGCTTTGAGGTCTGAAGCTGTGCACCAGGTGCTCTGGCTCTGGGGCCTCTGTGGAGGTGCAGGACAAGGTCAGCCACTGCCTGTGCCCTGCCCGGGGCCACCAGCAAGAACTACAAAGTGAACTGCAGATGGCTATGACTTTGATGGGCTTGGAGGCGTCCAGGAGAAACCATGCAATGAATCAAGGCCAGCTGTTGCTAGTGCCAGGCCTGGGGCCACTTAGCAAGAGGTATGTGGCATGCTGATGCTAGATGCTATGTGTTTGAGAGATTTTTAAAGTCCATATTATAAGCCAAGACAAGTCATTTGTATGGAAAAGCTACTGGAAATGAAGTGTGTTGGGCTCTCAAGTTGTTTGGGGCAGTGTCTTAGGGAATCGCCAGGGCAGGGTGAACAGGGAGGGCCCACAAAAGAAACAACGGCCTCTGCCAGAACTTCTGTGTGGGAGAAAGCTGCCTATCCAGCTGTTGCCTCAATGTCAGGCTACTTATTTCTTTCCTATATGTCCCTGGTGCCCCAGCACTGGAGCTCAGAGCTAATTAAGTTCCTGTAAGTCCATGAGTGGGTTCTTTAAGAGGATTGCCTGGGACTTTAGCAGCCCTCTGTCTCACTCAGCCACAATTTAAGCCTCATTTTACAGCCAGGAGTTATGGGAACTTCTTTTCCTGACACTGGAACCCTGGATTGAGGGGCCTGGTGTGGGGCTGGGACCCATTGCTCTTCAAGGGGACCTCTACATTCAAGAAATTCCTCCTGATTTTTAACTGACACACGTTGGTGTGGGACCAGCCCATTTTGCATTGCTTCCTCTCCTACCAGTCTTGATTTGGCTTCTTTATATCCTTCGTTGTAGGATCTCTGTTAAACTAGATTTCTGGTGGCTATGAATAATGGTTGTTCTGTAGTTTAGTTGCAATGTTGATGTGGTTGTGGGAGTATTCAAGTACCACATTTACCTATACACCATCTTGATGGGAATTCATGAAGCATTCTTCCAACCGATGCTTTGAACTCTGCATTAATAGTTTGCTTGCCTTTATTTCATTTAGCTCTTTTTTAAAAAGTTTTCTTATGTTCATTTATTTGTGATATGTTTCTTTGTCTCTTCATTTTGGCTGCCTCTCTGTCTTTATTTCTATTATTAGGTTAATTTGCTACACCTCCTGGTCTTGGCAGGGTGGCCTTATGTAGTAGGTGTCCAGAGGGGTCCAGTGACACAGTTTCCCTGGTCATTTGATCTGGGTGCTCCAGGAGTGCCTTTTGTGTGGGCAGTTTATACTTGATTACCATTGGCATGTCAGTGGGTGGGGTTGAACCTAAGGCTGACTAGCTATGAGGACTGGCCATGACCACAGCATATGAGCTTCTGTGTGAGAGCTGACCCTATGGAGTGTTGTTTGTCCCAGTGGGGCTCTGTTGCCTGTTGCGACAACTCCTTGGGTGTGTCATTTGTGGTTCTCTATTGTGGTCTGAAGCAGACCACTGAGTGTATTGATTCCAGGACCTTTTGAAGGGGCTTTATTGCAGGCCAGTGTCAGCTACTTCCAGTGCCAGGTTTGGGGCTACCTGGTAGGAGCAACAAAGCTATTCATAATTGGTAGCTGCCTCTGTTAGGCCCGGAGGTGTGTAAAAGAGGACATGCTGGAACCCAGTTCGGCTGCCAGCAGTGCTGGTCCTTAGGCTGCTCAGCAACGGGTTCAGGACACACTGAGGCCAGATGCCATCTGCTTGGGTCCTACAGGCCTTGGAGAGTTTTAAAGAAAGTCTTTAGGGGAGAAACCAAGATGGCAGCATAGGTAAACACCGGAAATTCCTGCCTCGCACAACCACTTCAAAAATACAACTAAAAGACAAAACGGACGTCATCCAGAACCACAGGAAGGCTGGCTGAGTGGAAATTCTACAACTGGAAGGAAAGAGAAAAGCACACTGAGACTCAGAGGAGGTGCGGAAGTAAAGTGCAGAGGTCCCGAGGTGCATTCGGAAAGGCCTGGCAACTGAGGACGGGGTTGTCTTTTTCAATGAGGAGGAAGTCACAAGCTCCCGACTGCTCTGGACTCCAATGCCCGGTGAGTCTCTGGGGACCCAGACTCATATGGGGGGAAACTGGACTGTCTGGCATCGGGCAGAACTCGAGGGCGGCTTTCTCTCAGAGGTGCTTGCAGCGATTACCTCCGGACACCGAGACCCAGGGCCTCTTAGGGCAGGGCTGAGGATCAGCCATAGCTGCTTGCTCGGCCCTGTTGATCCCCTGAGACCCCACCCCACCCAAGCTGTGAGCAGCAGCTTTTGCATATGAATGGCCTGGCCCTTTGCAATCTAAAATTACCTAACAAACTGCAGCTGGGTCAGAGAGACCCAGAACTTTCAAAAGAAGGCTCAAAGCCCCACAGCAGCTTGCATTGCTTCACAGCTGGGCCTCATCTGGGCACCTCCAAACCCCAAACAAGGAAGAGGAATCTGCAGATCTCTCCATAGCTCCTGCTGGGTAGCCTCAGAAGAGGTTAAATTAGCACCTCCTTAGAGATCCAAGAGCCAGGGTACCCAGTGGTCAGAGTGGGACCATCCAGATTACTACTCCTCAGATTCATAAGGGACACTCTCAGGGGGAAGACTCAGTGAGCACCAAAGCCCCACTGAAGCAAGTCTTGTCCCAGAAGAGTGTCTCCAGCACAGAAGTTCTCCCACCATAGACACAGCTGATTCTCACAGCCAATTGGCCTGGAGGTCAATTCCTCCCAGTGATACTTATAACAATCAAGGCTTAACTACAACAAGACTGTACACAAAGCCCACACAGGGGTGCACTAAGAGTGTCCACCTCAGGTAATTGGGGTGGCTGAGCCACTGGGCCCTATAGTACACCTAGCACACAAAGCCACTCTACCAACACAGGGAAGCAGCCAAAATGCGGAGACAAAGAAACAGGTAACAAATGACAGAAATGGAGGAACGCAAACTACTGGATATAGAGTTCAAAACCATGGTTATAAGGTTTTTCAAGAATCTTCTAGAAACCACCGATAAATTTAGTGAGACCCTAAAGAAATCTAGTGAGACCCTCGAGGATATGAAAAAGGACCAACTAGAAATTAAGCATACACTGACTGAAATAAAGAATATTATACAGAGTTCCAACAGCAGACTAGAGGATCCCAAGAATCAAGTCAAAGATTTGAAATACAAAGAAGCAAAAAGCACTCAAGCAGAAAAGCAAAAAGAAAAAAGAATCCAAAAATATGAAGATAGTGTAAGGAGCCTCTGGGAAAACTTCAAGCGTACCAACATCCGAATTATGGGAATGCCAGAAGAAGAGAGAGAACAAGATATTGAAAACCTATTTGAAGAAATAATGACAGAAAACTTCCCCTACCTGGTGAAAGAAATAGACTTACAAATCCAGGAAGCGCAGAGAACCTCAAACAAAAGGAATCCAAAGAGGACCACACCAAGACACATCATAATTAAAATGCCAAGAGCAAAAGACAAAGAGAGAATCTTAAAAGCAGCATGAGAAAAACAGTGAGTTACCTACAAGGGAGTACCCATACAACTATCAGCTGATTTCTCAACAGAAACTATGCAGGCCAGAAGGGAGTGGCAAGAAATATTCAAAGTGATGAATAGCAAGAACCTACAACCAAGATTACTCTACCCAGCAAAGCTATCATTTAGAATTGAAGGTCAGATAAAGAACTTCACAGATAAGAAAAAGCTAAAGGAGTTCATCACCACCAAAACAGTATTATATGAAATACTGAAAGGTATCCTTTAAGAAGAGGAAGAAGAAGAAAAAAGTAAAGATACAAATTATGAACAACAAACACACATCTATCAACAAGTGAATCTAAAAATCAAGTGAATAAAAAAATTGATGAACAGAATAAACTGGTGAATATAATAGAATCAGGGGCATAGAAAGGGAGTGGACTGACAATTCTCAGGGGGAAAGGGGTGTGGAGGGTGCGGGAAGAGACTGGACAAAAATCGTACACCTCTGGATGAGGACAGTGGGGGGAGGGTCAGGGAAGAGGGTGGGGTAGGAACTGGGTGGAGGGGATCTATGGGGGGAAAAAAGAGGAACAACTCTAATAATCTGAACAATAAAGATTTAATTAAAAAATAAATATGTAAATAAAATAAAATAAAATAAAACAAAAGCTTCTTTCAGGAGAAAAAAAAAGAAAAAAAAAAAAGAAAGTCTTTAGTGTGGACCAAGGCTGGCTGCTTGTGAGGCAAAACTCCTGAAAGAGCCAAGGGTGGTGGGTGAGTGGGGTGAGGCAGGGTTTTAGGGAGTCACCAGGTTGAGTAGTGTTCATCAGGTTAATGCAGAATCAGATTTGGTGGCTGCCTGTGCCTGTAGGCTGTGTGTGGGAGGACTCAACACAGGAACAGTGGCAGCTGCTCCTATAGTCCTCTCCCAGAAGCCACACAAGTTAGTTTATCCCCATGTGTCTCTGGTGCTTTCTGACCCATTGTCCCTTTGCTGGAGTTTAGGGTGAGTGAGCGAGTATATCTGTGAGTAGGCTCTTTAGGAGGACACCTAGGTTTCTAGCAGCCCACCTTTTCACCTGGTGGGAATAGAGTACATGCTGATTTTCACAGCCAGCTTTTGTGGAGGTTTCTCTCTTAGAACTGAAGCCCTGAGTTGGGCAGCCCCAGTGCAGGGCTAGAACCTCTCATTCCTCAGGAGGACTTCTGTAGTCATATGCCTCCCAGTTCTCAACTGCCACACGTTGGTGTGGGATTAGTTCGTTTAGAGTCTCTGAACCATCTATCAATCTTGCAGCTTCTTTTTTATATCCTTAAGATTCTCATTCAGCTAGTCTTCAGATGGTGCTTCAGATTGATTTTCCGTAGTTGTAATTTTGATGTGGTCATGGGAGGGTGTGAGCACAATGTTTACCTTCTCCACTCACTGGAGCCCCTCATCTCATATAACCTTCACAACTCCCACGCTCCAGAAGATGGAGACAAGCAAGTTCATGTTACTCCTCTGTGCCCTACTATTTCTGGCACCGTGGGATGACATCTGGAGACAGCTTCTTCATTTGTTTAATTAACAAGTGTTTATTGAATGCACCCTATGGTTTAGGCACTTTTATTTATTTATTTATTTTAGATTATAAGGCTTTTAGGAATATGATAAAAAAGTCCTAACCCCACGAGTATTAAAAATGTTAGGATTAAAACCGATACATATGATAGTCTGATCCCCAGAGGGAAAGTAGGGGAGGGTGGGGGTAAGGGGAAGAGATCAACCAAAGGACTTGTATGCATGCATATAAGCCAAACCAATGGACACGGACAACAGGGGGATGAGAGTATGAGTGCGGGGGGGAGGGGGGGTGTTAATGGGGGGATGAGGACACATTTGTAACACCTTAACCAATAAAGAAATTAAAAACAAACAAACCTATACATATATATCATAATGTATATTTATTGCTGACATTTATGTAATGTTTAAAATGTTTCAGAGTATACTAGTAGTACTCAAACCATAGTTCTTAGAACATGCATATAAAAATCCTTTTCAGAGCCAGACTTCAATTTTCAGCAACACAGTATTCACTCTTTAGTTGTCCCACTGAAATCAAAGAACAGATTAAGAACAGGCAGGATATGGTTTTGGAGCGAAGTGGATGGAGGAGGGTGGGTCTCTGAGTGACATCCAGGACCGAGTGTCTTTTTAGGGTCACTTTTCTCATGAAGCCATGTCAATATCTATAATAAAAAACAACCGAAATGATAAATGGATGAAGAGGGTGAGTCATGATTACCAAGAATAAAAATGCTGACTTGTCGATGAGGTACAGAAATAATTAGTAACACATTTAATATTTCCGACACTTCCTAACCACTTTCAGCTGGTTCTTTGTTGTGAATTATGGGGAAGTTGATAATTAGTACTCATTCCATATTAAATAGGGTCCAAAGTGTTTTCTGTCTGGTTTTATCCTCTCTCCTTTTCTTTTAATTTACAGAAAAAAAATTTTTTTAGTGATGTAAATTTATATGTAACACAGACTACACTTCTTGCTTGAAAAGGATGAAATTGGTTAAGCTTCTTAGGCTCACAGCTTTTCCTCTTTTGTTAAAAAAAAAGCAACATAGACAAATTCAAAGGTGGAGAAATGATCTAGAGGAGTCTAGAGAATTTACTAGTTTGATTTTAAAGTGAAAAACTATATAAAACTAAGGAACACTGTCACAAAATCTCCTAGAACAAAAATAGTTCATCTCTAACAAAAAAGCTACTTCACCCATATATTGTCTTGATTATGTTTCAGACCCCAGGTCCTAAATATGATTCAATAAATATATGAACAGTAAGAGTTGAAATAAAAAACCTGCAACCAATAATTTGTCATAGTTTGTTTGCATCATTTAGATGAGTGTGGACCAGAAATATCATTTCCAGTAATTGGGGCAATGTCTTAATGAACTGAGAGGAAATGGACAGATATAGTAATTTAGGCCTTCAAAATTTATTTATTTATTTATTTAATATATTTTATTGATTTTTTACAGAGAGGGAGAGGGAGAGGGATACAGAGTTAGAAACATCAATGAGAGAGAAACATCGATTCAGCTGTCTCTTGCACGTCCCCTACTGAGGATGTCCCCGCAACCCAGGTACATGCCCTTGACCGGAATCGAACCTGGGACCCTTCAGTCCGCAGGCCGACACTCTATCTGCTGAGCCAAACCGGCCAGGGCCAAAATTTATTTTTAAAGTTTCCTTTTTCTTAGTCTATTGGAAAATAAAATATTGGTTTCTCCTCAGTGAATATAGTATTGGATATTCTTTATTGCTTGAGAGATGGAAAAAAGGCCACTTGGAAAGAAATACCTTTCCTAGTTTCACTTAAGCTTATTCTCTTTTGGCTGTTGCCTGTACTTCTCTGCCTTCTTAAGCCACTTGGGTTATTCAAGCTCAATAAATCAAAGCCATTATTTTCAGTTATTGGGCATCTTCTGCAGAAGTGTAGTTGACAATGGGTTTTTTGCATGCAAAACCAGAGGATTAGCTGATGTTCATTTTACAGATAAATTCATCATCATATGAGAATTTTGATAGGTTCTTAAATCTCATTGCTAATATTTATTGACTCAATGGAGGTCTTGCATTAGAAGATACTATTTCCAAGTTGACCCACTTACTTCTGGGTTTGTCATGTGGGCCTCTGTAGTGGATATTGGTTGATTTTGGCATCCCGTATGTATTTATCCCACTTCCCTCACTTCCAGTAACATCTTTTGATGTTTATTTAGTGATCAGTTTCTCTTCCATTGTTCTCTACTCAGTAGGAAGTTTCTCCTGCTCTGATTCTAGATGAGTGGTTTGTGAGTTCAGCCTTGAGTTAGAGCTACCTCGTTCCCTGGCTATTAGGATCAGCATGAGCACATGACCCAATCTGAGACAGGAAGACACAACGATGATTGTTGGAAAGTTTCTTCCTACTGGACTTAAATCTGAGAGGATGAAGCCAATAAGATAATGGCAGATCTGAGTAATATAAAAAAAAATGTAGGAAAATTTTATCTTGATGACATTGCTTGAATCCCGAATTCAGATATACCCCTCTAGTCTTGTCCCTAGACTTTCCAGTTATGGGAATGACTAAATTTTTTGTTTGTTTGTTTAAGCTAAATTGGGTTAGGCTCTCTGTTCCTTGCAGTGGAAAGAGTTTTCATTGATACAGGTTTTTATCATTAATTTCTAACTTCTAGGAAAATTTGAATGAATCTCATTGGATATTGGACTTGCCTATGCATAGACCCAGTGCTTTCATCTAACCCAAGTGGGTAGCACCGATAGAGATATGGTCTGAATTTTTCCTCTTTATTCAGCTATTTCATTTACATGAAAAATTTTCTACTCAAAGAAAGGTTTTACAACAATGTTATGCTTAAGTTGTATGTCCCTCCTCTAATTCACATGTTGAAGTCATAACTTGTAGTACCTCAATGCAACTTTATAAGGAGATAGGGTCTTTATATGTGTAATCCAGTTAAAGTGAGGTTCTTAGGGTGGTCCTAACCCAAACTGAGTGGTATTCTTATAAAAAGGGGAAATTTGGAGACAGACACACAAACAGGACAGAAGGCCATGGGAAGAGTCACAGAGAGAAGTTGGCCATCTACAAGCCAAGGAGAGAGGCTGGGAACAGGTCCTTTCCTCACAGCTCTCAGAAGGAAGCAACCCTGCTGACACCTTGATCTCAGACTTCCAGCCTCCAGAACTGTGAGCCAGTACATTTCTGCTGTTTTAGCCACCAGTTTGTGGCACTACGTTACAGCAGTGCTGGGAAACTATGACGGAGGGAACGGGCTTTCATTTTGAAACCAGAGGGAAAAATAAAAAGAAGTACACTTTTATTTTCTGAATTTAACATAACTTTTGACCATAAATTGTTGCTATTTTCAGAGCTAGAAGTGGATTAAAAACTTGGGATAATCAAGGATGTGCAATATATTTCACATTCAAAGCTGATCTCAGGGAAGGTTGTTTTTGGCAAGAATGAATGGGCCATATTTTTAGCATATGTGGCAATATCTATAAATTAATGTGACCTGACATGGCATTTCATGCTTTCTTAAAAATATTTCAGAACATATCTTTTGCAAATCCTTCAATAAAAAAATCCAAAAACCTTCAAGATAATCTCTGTGTTTCCAAATTTTCATTGCTGCTTTCCTTCATAATTTGTTATGAAATAATCAGTAAAAATCAATAAAATTTTCATTAATCTCAGTTGTCCTAAACCATTTAATTTCTCCTATGGGACTATATAGAAAAATACTAAAACTCAAGTGAAATTTCTACTAAAGCCAAACCTCTTTAAGATTAAATTCTGAAAAAAGAAAAAAAGAAGAGATTAAATTATGAACTTCTAACCAAAAATTTAGAGTCAGGGATTGACTAATTAGATGAAAGAGAACAGAATTCTTATGAAGGGTCTTTCATATACATGTTTGTCTTCACACACATGCACAGACACACACCCATACGCACTGAGCGTTACAGACAGTCTGTTTTAAAATGAGCAAATTTGAAAGGTCAAAATCCAGAGAAGTATTTTATCACAGATTATATCTGGTATCTCCAAAAGAAGTGGGCACATTTTTAAGTAGCCTGGGCCATGGAAACAATGTACAACTATAAACATTTCCTCCCAAGTTATTAAATACAACGACTTAATCAATTATGCATTGTTTTCTTAAAACATATTTTACAATTTTATCTTGGTGTTGAAGGGGGAACCAAAGAGAATGTTGTTTTACAGAGAAGTTACAATTGTCCCAGTTCATGACAGACAGAGATTTAAAAAAAAATCCTATTGTCCTTTTGCCCTCCCTCTTCAAATAGCAAAATCCCACCCATAAGCAAAAATTGATTTTTTAAAAATATACGAAGTTATTGTTTGCCCTTTCTATCTGAACTGCAGGGTATTGCCATGGTCTCAATTTATTCCACATCCAACTGATAAGACCATTTCATCTAAAATCTTTGTGGAAATTCTTAGGAGAAAGAAATTAGGCCAATCAACAATGAAATACTCTTCATTGTAGCATTTGCAAATTTCGAGAGAAAAGTTTTCAGCATGATGTGATTAGTTTTCTCCATCATCTATTCTATTTCAGGGTGTGAGGTTTGTTATTTTCAAACATTGTGCTTTATTTTCAAAGATCCGTCTTTGAATAAGGCTGAATAGGGAAGGCAGAATGGTCCAGTTGAGAAGAATAAACATAGCATTAAACAAAATTTTAATTTTATTTTTGACACATTGTTTTTGCACCTTATTCCTTGCATAATCTTGGCCTAATCACTTAGTATTTTCAACTTGTCTTTTTAAAAAGAAAAAAAACCCACATACAATGTCCTCCCCACCTCTCATACTTTTGTTTTACCCAGGGGGCTGTAAGACTTTATAAACACACACACATAACGACAAGACAACACTTAAGGATACGTATTCTTTCACTAGAAGCTTGTGAGTCTCACTAAAAGAAAGTTTCTACATAAAATACTTGATACACACCACAGTTTTTTCTATCTGGAATTCTATTTCTGTTTGGTATACTGTGTGTGTACGTGTGTGTCTGTGTGTGTGTGCGCGTGTGTGTATATGTGTGTATGTGTGTGCGTGTACGTGTGTGTGTGTGTGTTGCCCACAATGAACCTGGGGGTTACAGAAGCAGACAGCAAAAGGTCAAACAATTGCCAGTATTTTTTCATTCCGTGTTCTTATAATCTAATTTTCTCGAAGACACTATACTACTTCTTAGTTCTATTGATCTTGATTCTTTCTCTGACCACTTCTTTCCAATTAACCAAAGTATTTAAATCTGATTCTGTTGTACTCCTCCTCTTCATTTTTGAAATTTTTACCGCCAGAAAGGACATTTTCTCTTATCCAGATGCAAACTTAAATAAGCTCTCTATCTCTCTGGGTCACTGATGGCAAATGTTAAACAAATTTACGTTTGGGATTTTCTTTTCATTTCCCACCCGGTTGACACTGAGCCCATGCTAACCACTCATTAACTGTTCAGCCGGATCATTTGTGTGACCCGGACACTATTTCCAGTGAGCTGATGACTCTATCACGAGGGACTAAATCATAAGGCTATACATTGCTTTCTCTCAGGGTTCCAAAAGTTTCATCCTTTGAAAAATGTGAAAAAGTTTTTACTGTAGTCAATCTAGATGTTAAATACTATTTGCATTGAGCACAAGGCTCTGTAAAATGAGACTTGAAGACCCTGTAAAAGTAAAACTCAGGCACATATTCTTTTTCTGGTCAGTTTGGACTCATTCTGTAGCAGTATCCGGGTAGAAGATTGTTCTCTAGTTATGAATTTCTTTTCAAGCTCTCAGAAGCATGTAGATTCAATTTTTGCTCATTTTAAATTATTTATATTTATTAAATTGTGACTGATAATTACTAAACTGATTAAAGTGAAGACTTACCTTCTGGCCCAGCAGAGTGACAACTTTCATTAGAAAATACGAAGCCATCCGGTGTGGCTCAGTAGTTGAGTGCAGACCTATGAATGAGGAGGTCACGGTTTGATTCCTGGTCAGGGCATATGCTTGGGTTGCTCACTCAATCCCGAGTGAGGGGTGTGCAGGAAGCAGTTGATCAATGATTCTCTCTCATCATTGGTGTTTCTTTCTTTCCCCTTCTCCTTTTCTCTCTGAAATCAATCAAAATATATTTTTAAGAAAAGAAAATATGAAGATACCGAATAGTTGTCAGGGTACGTGAGTCCTGTGGTCAGTTACCTCCTCTAATTAGTTACACATTCTGGGGTAAGATCCTTTACCTTAACCTCAGTTTCATCACCTGAAAAATAAACATAACACCTATTTGACCTAATGTGAGTGAGTTTAAAACCCTGAAACATTTATAATTCTTATAATTATGATTTCTACTTTGTAGCTGAGACCATGGTTATAAAAATAAATGTGACTATGTTTGTGATATTTTGCCAATAAACTAATATTTTTAAATTGATATGAATTGGATCATGGAGAAATGAAAGCAATTATTTTGACAAGTCAAGATAAAAACTACTTCCCTTTAAATTCTCCAAATTTAATTTGTGCATTAAACTGTTTTGGAGGGTCAAAGAACTGATACTTTGATTTTACACATGAAGAAATAGAACAATAAAATCAAATTGTACTTCTGTTAAGATATGTGACATCAAATGCTTTTGTACTATTAAACATGCTCTGAAAAAATTTTAAACTTATATTATTATTTTTTGGTTAAATTAACATGTGTATTTAGTCATATCTTTGAAATACATTTTCTTTGAATACTGTTAGTGTTTTTCTATATGCTCATGTATATGCACATCATAGCAGTCATATAATTGGATATCAGTAATCTTATAAATGACATAATGTTACAGAGTATTAAAATTGTTTACCTTCTATTTTAGAGAAATAATTCATAACTAATTACCCCAAATCAAAAAATGAATCATCTCATCTTAGTAGCATTGTATATGAATGTGCTTACAATAATCATAATATCAAATAATCTGAAGCAATTTTAAAGACATACGATTTCCTGAGCATCCAAAGCATGTTCTAATGGTCTACAATAGCTTTGGGAGATATAGAAATGTACGTATGTAAGCAGATACATATGTCTTTGCACCTAATTTACTTTATAAAATGGCGGGTAATGAGGGTGACAGGTAGGTGACCGAAAACCAGAGTACTGACAATGAATGTATTTTCCTCATATATGTGTCAGGGTAAATGTATTTTTCTTTTTTGAAGAGTGGAGAATGCTGTGGGCAGGTGAAAAGACAAGTTGGTGCCAGGTGCACCCTCAACTATGTCCCCACCATCACTAAGCAAAGGGAAACCATACTAGGGTTACTGATGATAACACTAGTCCTTTTTAAAAGTATTTTTTCCTAATTATTAGCTAAATAATTAGAGGGAAAATAAGTTTCCTTTGGTTTTCTCCCAGATGCTGAGGCTGGTCACTACGCAGAGTGCTGAGATCTGGATGCAGAATGTAAGCGCCATCACACTGGACCCCGATTCACCCTTGTCAACAGCACTTGATTTCTACACATGACCTGCCAATGAAAACTGAGATCATCAGCTGGAGAGCCTGCTTCCTCACACGATGGCAGCTGCAAGGTAGTTGAACTTGGGTTATTGCTCACAGATCCAAGTGCAAGTGTTCCTTCTCTGACGTACTCTTAGTCATACAGTGTCACTTCCACTGCATTAGTTTCATTGTGACTCACAAGCCCACCCAGGCTCGAGAGGAGGGGACTTAAGAGTCCACTTCTCAGAGTCACATTGTGTATGAGAAGGTCGGATGGGAAGTACTATGAAAATACAATCTATCTCAGAGTTTATGTAACTTTTCCTTATATGCACTCACTTTGAGGTAATCTCTTTCAGTCTCATAAATTTAATTATGAACAGATGATTCCTAAATTTATGTCTCTAGTCCTGACTTCCATCATGAGCTCTACATATGTCTATTCAACCATCTACTTGCCATCTCCATGGGATCAATTATCAACTTGTCCTCTCTCTAGCCTCTACCCAGTAGCATCCCTGCATGCCTCCCCCAATTCATGATGAAAAATAAAAAATGTCTTCAGATATACCCCAATGTCCTCTGCAGGAAAAATTGTCCCTAGTTGAGAACCATTGGTCTAAAGCAGAAATTTTCAACTGGTGTGCTGCAATAATTTTTGAAATATGCAATACTGGATTATTTAGCTAGGCACACTGACATCTTTTTCTTTAGATTGTCAAATAAAAAATGACAACAGCTAACACAATGATAGCCAGCTGGTGTGACTGAATCAAAACTACAGTATACCTATTCTTTTGTCAGGGTGGCAAAAAATATGTTCTGTGGTGTGCTGCATATTTTTAGAAATTACATTATGTGTGTCCTGAGACAAAAAAGATAGGAAATCGCTACTCTAAAGTGATTTTGATTGTTTGGTAATGATGTTCTACTCATTAATATTAAAAAGTTTTGCCCTAGCTGGTTTGGCTCAGTGGATAGAGCGTCGGCCTGTGGACTGAAGGGCCCCAGGTTCTATTCCAGTCAAGGGCATGTACCTGGGTTGCGGGCACATCACCAGTAAGAGGTGTGCAGGAGGCAGCTGATAGATGTTTCTCTCTCATCGATGTTTCTAACTCTCTATTCCTCTCCCTTCCTCTCTGTAAAAAATCAATAAAATATATTTTTAAAAAAGTTTTAACAATACTAGCCAGTTTTGCTTAGTGGTTAGAGTGTTGACTAGAGGACTGAAGGGTCACCCGTTGGATTGCAGTCAAGGGCACATACCTGGGTTGCAGGCTTGATCTGGCCCAGGTCGAGGCATGTGCGGGAGGCAATCAATCGATGTCTCTCTCTCTCTCTCTCTCTCTCTTTCATCTCTGTCTCTCCCACTCCCTTCCACTATCTCTAAAATTCAATGGAAAAAATATCCCCGGGTGAGGATTAACAACAAAGTTTTAACAGTACTTTACTTGCTCTGCTTAAAGTTTGTTTCTTTGTTTATTTCAAATCCATAAACACATTTTAATGGAAAACTGATTTCAGAGAGTCCTGTTAGTAACTACTGTTTTTAAAAGTGGGGGTTGCTAGCATGGTTTTCCTGACTGGTGTGACTAAAGCCACTGGGTAAGAGAAAGAAATACATATGCACTGTTATAATTAGTGTGTCTGTTTTAAGCTGCATATCAATTTATAGACTCTTGACCCATGTCTATTGAAAACACAAGAAAGACTTACTTTAGGAACAAGAATACAGCAATGAATTGTAGGATATTTTTTGTCCAAGTAAATTAATCTTTCTTTTGAGTTAATCCTTTTGTTTCAATTCATTCTCATTGAGCTTTCATAGGAAATGTCCTACATTATCCATACTAATTTCTTTTAAAAAATATTTTTATTGTTATCAGAGAGGAAGGGTGAGGGAGAGATAGATAGAAATATCAATGATGAGAGAGAATCATAGATCAGCTTCTTTCTGCATGCCCTCTACTGGGGATCAAGCCTGCAACCTATGAATGTGTCTGACTGAATATCGAACCGTGACCTCCTGGTTCATAAGTCAATACTCAACCTCTGAGCCACAACAGCCGGGCCATACTATCTTCTTTTATTATAATACTAGAGGCCCGGTGCACAAATTCATGCATCCGTTGGGTCCCTTGGCCTGGCCTGTGCCCTCTCGAAATCTGGGACCCCTTGGGGGATGTCAGATAGCTGGTTTCGGCTCGATCCCCGCAGGTCCAATCCAGACAGGAGGGAGCCCGATCCTGTGCATTGAGCATCTGTCCCCTGGTGGTCAGTGCACATCATAGCGACAGGTCGACCAGTCATGAGGTAGTTCGGTTGTTCTGTCACTTAGGCTTTTGTATAATATATATATATTATAATCTCTCTCTCTATATAATCTCCCACGTTCAATGGCTGCTCAATCACATTGTTTACCCATATTTTCAGAAAAAAAATCACTTCTACTGTCGTGGTAAACAACCTGCTTCCCTATTTATAATGGTGTGGCCCTCTAGCAACTTCAGAGCGAAATTATAGCTAATTTGCCTACAAACGTCAGGTGGTCATAATAATCTGGCCACTCAGTGTAAATAGGTTAATAAATTAAAGGGAATCAGTTTTCATGTGGTCTTTTAAAACACCAGGCACTGTATATCAAAATTATTTTTGCTGCTCCTGCTGTTGATAATGATGACACTACATAACTATATGCCAGATATAAATAGTGAAGTGACAATTATATTCTGCAAACAGTAGAATGGGCCACTGGCTGCTTTTGGCTTCACTAGAGTCCTCTGTAGTTATACAAACGTGTGCACAGGGTCCTGTGAAGCTACTTGCAGAATTTCTGGAAAGAACTGATGTCCTTTCCACAGGATGAAAGCAGAAGGGAGTCCTCTCTCATTAGTCACAAGAAATGAGCTTCCTCCTTCCATGTCAAAGAGAAATAGAATTGAGTATTTTAATTTTAATTAAATCCTTTCTTCAATGTTTTGTTGGGAAAGAGTGCCCATTTCTTTCTGTAGCTAAAAATTATAATCTCGATTGTATACTTCATATATAAATGTGAATTATATGTATGTATATATTTAATACATAGAGCTGCTACACTATATATATGTGACATATATATAATTTTTTCCTTATTAGCTGGTTGTGACTTTGGTCAAGTTACTTTACCTTTTTTATATCTGTTTTCTTATCTGTAAAATAGGAGCAATAATGGGATTTATCTCATATCATTGTTTTAAGTATGGCATGAATATAACATAAACTTAGAATATTGCACACACTGTATAAATACTTAATAAGGCTAGCTACTGTGAATATTAGTATCTCACACACAACTATCACATTTTTTATTTCTACAACACATTTAGTATTACTTAACTGCTAGGATTATACTAATTGTGCATTAGACAAGTCAGCTTTGGCCCCGCTCTCAGGGAGCATACATTTCAATGAGGAGGACAGACAAAAACCAATTTCACAGTCAAATAAAAATAACTGTAATTCATCACAGAAGCCAAGAAGTAAATCAACAGGCAACCAAATCAGAGAATAAGGAGGGCTGGGGTGGGAGGCACTCTTAGATAGTTGGTGAGGGAGTCCCTCTGTGGGAATGTGTCATTGAAGCTGTGACAGGAGGGCTGGTGGGAGTTAGCCCCGTGACATTGGGGGAAGAGAACAGGGAAGATAGATGTGCCTGCCTAAAAGCAGGGAACATGTCTTCAATTGTCTTGATTCTCCACATCCCTTTTGCCAAAACACTAGGAAACAAAACTTAGGAATGTATGCTGACACTTTTTTACTGACTGATTTAATTAGGGACTAATTGTGAGTGGTGAGCACCTGCAGACCACAGATTTGTACTTAGGTTTTGCATCAGTTTGAGTTAGGGTTCGAGGAACTCATTTGGGATATGAAAATGAAATCAGCTATTTGTAATAACAAAACCAGTAATTTAGAAATATGCTAAGCCTGACAAAATTCTCTCCTTGCTGGCAGCTGCAGCTGTCCTGGTCTCCAGAGGCACATTTTACTTACTGAAGTGTGGTTTTTAATTTTAAACTAAGGAAAACTACACAACTCCCATGTCTTTGATTTTTTAAAAAAGGTCATTTTTAAAAATAAAAACACATAAAAGTAAAGTATGCACAAAGAGTACAGGAAGTTATGAGAACAAAAACGCACTCTCCCTTTTCCAGGCCACCACTTCTGTCCCCAGTAATCTCTTCAAAGGTAACCATTCAGCTTTCCTATGCTTGTTTGTTTGTTTTTTGGTAGAAAAATATAATTTCACCTATCAAATATTATATATGTGCATGCATGTGTACATATCTATTTTTTTCAAAGTCTTCATGAATGAGATTTTTATTATAAACATATATAACTTGCTTTTTTTGCTTAATCAAATGGCTGAGAGACCTTCTGTTTGCACCCATAAAAATGTACTGTTTTAGCCACTGAGCATGGCTCAGTGTTTGAGCGTCAACCTATGAACCAGGACGTCACAGTTCAATTCCCGGTCAGGGCACATGCCTGGGTTGTGGGCTCGATCCCCAGTGTGGGATGTACATAGGGCAGTGGATCAATGATTTTCTCTCATCATTGAAGTCTCTAACCCTTTTTCCCTCTCCCTTCCTCTCTCTGAAATCAATAATAATAAAAAAAAGTGTCCGAATTCCTCATAATCTGTCTCTCCATAGTTGCATTAACACTGGGTATTAAACTTCAAAAATTTTGTAAATCTGATACTTGAAAATTTATATGTAATTTGCATTTCTTTAATTATGAGTCAGATTGAGAATTTTTTGCAGACTACTGGACATTTTGTTTCTATATCTGTGAGTTGCTTATTTACACAATATGCTCATTTTTCCATTAGTTTTTAACAACTTTTTCTTGCTAATTTAAACACACATTATGTAAATTAGAAAATTGGCTCTCTTCCTATCAAAATATGATGTAAATTTCTTTCTTTCTTTCTGCCATTGGTCTGTTAACTTTGTTCATAGTTTTTTGGCATTTTCCTTAACAGTTTTTCAATTTTGTGTCATGTTTACGAAAGCCTTTCACATTACAAAATTAAAGAAATATTTCCCCATGTTTTCTCTTAATGGCTTCATTTTGGAATTCAAAATCTTTGATCCATCTGGAATTTATTTTGACATAAAGAATCATTTTCTTTTCAACATGATGAGGCAGTTGTCACCACATTATTTATTGAATAACATGGAAGTGACTCATTATTCTAGCAGAGTATATTGGGTCAGATTTTAAAATCTGAAATAACTAAATTGAAACCCGGGTGAAAATGTTCTTTCTTCATCTTTAGTACAGGGCTAATACCGCAGGGTCACAGTGCCTCCTCTGAGCCAGATTACCCCACTAGAGATACACCCAGGATCTCCACCTGCATCCAGGTGTAACCTGCTCACTGGGGGTTTCCATGGTGCCAGCACATGGTGGCTGTCATGTCAACACTCAGGTTTTATCAGGTTTCTGGTTGATGACCTTTCAATCCTTTTGCAAACCTGAATGATCTTCATTTTCTCTGATAGTCTCAGCTTCTATTTTCTCAGCTACTTTGGATCACCTCTTCTTGAGCCGGTCAGATTTCTCTGTTCTCCTGAACCTTTCTTGGTGGGACCATTGGGAACTTTCTGTAGTTATCTCAGATCCCTTTTGTCCAGAACTTCTGTGCAACCATCTTTATTCTGATGTCCTCTGTGCCAAACTGGGGCCGAGGAATATTCCATGAGGCTCTCTGGCTCCCTGGTCACACCTACAAAACTCCACCTTTCTCAGATCCACAAAAACAAGCATGTGAAACTCAAAGGCTAACATGGGCCAAATAAACAAGGTTTAAGTGTCTGGGGGCTGCAAAAATCAAAAGCTTCAATTTTCAGAGAAACGTAGGTTTATTTTGATAGAGACATGCTGAATACAAAGGGCTGAAATAAATGAGTCATCGTTAACATAAAATAATAGAACATTTTAATAAAAATTTATATATTTTCTTGAACATTAACTTACCAGACACTGAATAACGGCACAAAATAATAAGCATAACGCAAATAAACCTATTCTTATTTTCTGAAAGTGAAATATTTCCCGTTGTGCACACCAAACAAGTTCGTACAAGACTAACAACGTGGCAATCGGCTGCTAAGATATTCGCTGCTAGTATTAGTGGAGAGAAATGGTGCACCTGCGCAAGGCACATAAGGGAAATGATTGCAACATGATTATAGTAATCAGTCATTAGTGAACATTGTAGTTCGTTATTAATAATTATCCTGTATAACAAGATATTGTAAAAATTAAGTTACGAAATTTTTATTAAAACGTTTCTTACATGCCGTTATATTTGCTGGGCTGTAAAAATATTCCTTGTGGGCTGCATGGCGAGCTTGACATGCTTGCACTAAAACATTCTGAAGGCCTCAGCATGATCAACCCTCTTCTTGTTCAGACACCCAAACACGCTTGTTTCCTCTGGCAGAATCCTTCTCTCTCCCTCCCAGTGGCAACCTCCATCTAGTCTGGGATGGGTGGGTAGGAAAAACTGGTTCTGACAGTAAGTAGTTATCATTCCAGATCTTTTTGTCCTATGCTTGGAACAGAATCCTTGAAACTCCAAAGCCAAAGGATTTGACTTCTTTGTTCTCTTTAACAAAGTAACAACCCTGCCTTAAGGCGATGGATATCTCAAAGCCTTTGAGTAGGGAAGGGACACAGATTGAGAAAGAATTACTGATGTGCAGAAGCTTTTTATTTTGATGTAACCCCATTTGTTTATTTTCTCTTTAGTTTCCATTGCCCTAGGAGCAGTATCAGGGAAGACATTGCTCCAGCATATGTCTGAGATTTTGCTGCCTGTGGATTTCTTTAATATTTTTATGGTTTCACATCTTACGTTTAAGTCCTTTATCCATTTTGAGTTTATTTTTGTGTATGTGTAAGTTGGTGGTCTAGTTTCTTTCTTTCTTTTTTTTTGCATGTATCTGTCCTATTTTCCCAACACCATTTAAGAAGAGAATGTCTTGACTCCATTGTATGTTCTTGCCTCCTTTGTCAAATATTAATTGAGCATGGTGGTTTGGGTCGATTTCTGGGTTCTCTATTCTATTCCATTGGTCTATATGTCTGTTCTTGTGCCAGTACCAGGCAGTTTTGAGAACAGTGCCTGTGTAATACAGCTTGATATCTGGTATTGAGATCCCTCTTAGTTTGTTCTTTCTCAGGATTGCTGCAGCTATTCGGGGTCTTTTTTTATTCCAGATGAATTTTTGGAGAGTTCATTCTAGGTCTGTGAAATATGCCATTGGTATTTAATGGGGAGTGCATTGAATCTATAGATTACTTTGGATAGTATGGACATGTTAATGGTCTTGATTCTACCAATCGATGAATCCATCTGTTTATGTCTTCCTCTATCTCTTTTTTCAGTGTCTTGTAGTTTTCCAAGTACAGGTTCTTTACGTCCTTAGTTAAGTTTATTCCTAGGTATCTTAATTTTTTTGGTGCAAAGGTAAATGGGATTGTTTTTTAAATTTCTCTTTCTGTAAGTTCACTATTGGTGTATAAAAATGCCATAGATTTCTTGACGTTAATTTTGTATCCTGCTACATTGCCAAATTCATTTATTAAGTCTAATAATTTTTTGATGTAGTCTTTAGGGTTTTCTATGTACAGTATCATCCTGCACAGCAAAAGAAACCATCAACAAAACAACAAGAAAGCCCACTGCATGGGAGAACGCATTTGCCAATGTTATCTCCAATAAGGGTTTAATCTCCAACATTTACAGGGAACTCATACAACTTAACAAAAGGAAGATAACTTTAAGCAATAAAACAAAATTTAAAAAAATAAATAAAAATAGATATTAAAAAAAACAACAAAAGAAAGATAAACAATCCAATATAAAAATGGGCAACGAACCTAAATGGATACTTTTTGAAAGGGGACAGACATAAGGAAGGCCAAGAGACATGTGAAAACATGCTCAAAGTCACTAATCATCCAAGAGATGCAAATCAAAAGGACAATAAGGTACCATCTCACACCTGTCAGAATGGCTATCATCAACAAATCAACAAATGACAAGTAGAGGTGAGGAGGCAGAGAAAAAGGAACCCTTGTGCACTGCTGGTGGGAATGCAGACTGGTGCAGCCACTCTGGAGAACAGTATGGAGTTTCCTCAAAAAACTAAAAATGGAACTTCCATTTGACCCAGTGATCCCACTTCTAGGAATATATCCCAAGAAACTAGAAACACCAATCAGAAAGGATATATGCACCCCTATGTTCATAGCAGCACAATTCACCATAGCTAAGATCTGGAAACAACCTAAGTGCCCATCAGCAGATGAGTGGATTAGAAAACTGTGGTACATCTACACAATGGAATACTACACTGCTTTAAAAAGGAAGGAACTCCTATCATTTGCAACAGCATGGATGGTCCTGGAGAGCATTATGCTAAGAAAATAAGTCTGTCGGAGAAAGATAAATATCACACGATCTCATTCATTTGTGGAATATAATGAACAACATAAACTGATGAACAGAAACAGTTCCAGAGACAGAGAAGCACTGATCAGACCATCACCTCAGAGGGAAGGTAGGGGAGGGTGGGGGTAAGGGGGAGAGATAAACAAAAAGACTTGTATGCATGCATATAAGCCTAACCAATGGACACAGACATCAGGGGGATGAGGGTATGAGTGGGGGGAGGGTGGGGAATGGGGGGATAAGGACACATGTGTAATACCTTAATCAATAAAGAAAGAAAGAAAAAAGAGAAAGAATCACTGAAGAGAAAGCACATTAGTCAATAAATATATCCAAATACGATTTCTCTATGTTACTATTGGATTTCATACTATAGAGAAAATCTGCTATCAAGACTTAAAAATAGCCCTGATCAGTTTCACGCAGTGGATAGAGCCTGTGAACTGAAGGGTCCCAGGTTCGATTCCGGTCAAGGGCATGTACCTTGGTTGTGGGCACATCTCCAGTAGGGAGTGTGCAGGAGGCAGCTGATTGATGTTTCTCTCTCATCAATGTTTCTAACTCTCTATCCCTCTCTATTCCTCTCTGTAAAAAAATCAATAAAATATATTTTTAAAAAAGACTTAAAAATAAAAGGTTATATAAACCAAAATTGATGGCATTTCCAGGTTCAACAAAGCAATTTTAGGAGTTTCATAGTTACCAATATAGAAAATGTCCACATAGGAAATTTGCTGAATTTGATGGACATTAGCCAATTGGTGGGTGTTGTATATACTGCTGAGTATGCTTCATTATTAGCTGTTGCCATGACGTCTAGCCTCCCAAAGAATTATAAATTCATAACTAACACCTGGTTCAGAGAAAATCTCTTTCATACCTAATAGAAAAGTCCCTCTATATTCCATTAGCATGATATATTCCCTCTTTGCCAAGAAATTGTGTATAAAAATGTTAACATCTGGGTTTAAATTTCTATTAAATTAGAGCTAGTTTTCTCTGAATACAAACAACCCTCTTCCTTAATTTTGGAATACTCTGGAACTTTCCCAACATTTAAAATATCATGGTTTCTCATAGTCTAAATTTTTTATTGGGAGAATGCAATTAAAGGGCTGTCTTAATCAGATTTATCTTTCTTTTCATATTTTGAAGATTCTAGATTCTGGTAGTAATGAACTTCAAATGAGGCAACATTTCACTGGTTATCAAAATACTTTGTAAGAATAAAGGAGGACCATTAAACTGAATAAACATAATTAAAATTATTTTGAAGTTCATCAAAATTTTTTATTTATAACTATTCTGCACTATGAAATTGATGATTTTTGGCTGTTTGAAAATATCTCAGTCACTAAAAGCAGTGTTCATTTTAGATTTCCCAATGCCAATATATTAGCACTAGAGGCCTGGTGCATGAAATTTGTGCATGGGAGTGGGGGGGCCCGCAGCCCAGCCTGCACCCTCTCCAATCCAGGACCCCTCAGGGGATGTCCAACTGCTGGTTTAGGCCCAATCCCCAAGATTGGGCCTAAACCGGCAGTCAGACATCCCTCACACAATCCAGGCCTGCTGGCTTCTAACTGCTCTCCTGCCTGCCTGCCTTATTGCCCATAACTGCCCCCCCCCGCCAGCCTGATTGCCCCTAACCACCTTTGCCTGCCAGCCTGGTCACCCCCAACTGCCACCCTGTTGGCCTGCTTGCCCCACACAGCCTGCTATTCAGTCATTTGGTCATCCCTCACTAACCCCCTTGCCAGCCTGGTCGCCCCATGCAGCCTGCTGTTCAGTTGTTTGGTTGTCCCTCACTAACACCCCTGCTGGCCTGGTCACCCCATTCAGCCTGCTGTTTGGCTGTTACAGTTACTGTGATGGCATCCCAGACAATTTGCATATTCCTCTATTATTAGTATAGATAATATTCCACCGACAGTTTAGGAAATACTTACAACTGCTAAATTGTTCCTGAGGGTGTTTATTTAGTATTAAAATGGAACCTCAGAGGAGGAATTTTTATCTTCAGAGCTATCACAGATAAGCAACGTAATCAAAACACTCTTCCTGATGAAAACTTATTTTTAACTTGAAAGAACATATCTATTGACCACCGACTCACAGACTGTGACTTTTTCTGGTACATGGAATCCTCATTACAGAATTCAATTACTCTTGCTAGGAATTCAGAGTGAGATGAGTCCATTTTGGACCTCGTGCAAAAGAATTTATTTAATAAAATTCCAGGAAAAGAACCTCACTTAAAACTTTTTAACCTATATGTGGTGTCTTAGTAGACAGAGTGCCTAAGGACAGTGTCACAGTAAGTTTCCAGGGAGGTAATTTAATTTGATTAATTAAGTAATTAAATTTATTGCTCTTGTACCTTGGGGTAGTAAGGAAGAGATGGGGATATGGAGGGGAAAAGTAGTATAGTCTGGTGCTTATTTTAAAGTCTGATTGATGATGCTTCAACCACAGGTCTTAGATCTATCCAAGAAACCTTTGCAATTAGGAAAACTGTCAGCAAGAGAAGATTTGTTCTAACTGTAGATTTATTCATGTTCTCCAAAAAAAGAGCATTTGGAACCAGTATCAAAATTATGCCACCAGTTACCTGTAATCAGGTTGTGGTATTATAAATGTACAATGCTTAAGAATTCACAAAGTTTTCCCAGATAGCAGGAACACACATGTGTGCGTGTGCGAGCACACACACACACACACACACACACACACACAAATACACACAATGTCCATAAAAACTTTTAATTTGATTCTTTGTGTCCCATTTATCTCTAACAAATGGAGTGAATAAGTAAAAACAGTATTATTAAGGGAGGTGAAGAAGTGAAAAAGGGAAGTGAAAAATGAATCCCTAGATATTTATGCCCTAGAAAAAAATTTTAAGCTTAAAAACATCCAACTTGGTCAAGTGAGAATTGCTTAACTCCTATAATTCAGTTAAGAAATTCAGAAAATGAAAAGGCAGAATGTGTACTGTTGGTACTTTTGTGGAATTCTGAGTAATAACTGTATATTTTGTTTGTAAAAATAGAAAAGCTAATAATGAAAAATAAATGGATTACATATTTTTGAATCTTCTGTAATATATTTAGTTAGTCTTCAAAAACTCATATTATCCAAGATAATTACACTTATAGAGTCAGGAAAATGACAAAATTTTCATAACCAATTTATAATGAAAAGTAACAGCAGCTTCACTCTGAAATTCTAAGTAATTTTGCTGCTTTCAGCTATGATTATCTCAAAGTGACTACAGAAGGTATCATATTCCATCAAAGTCACTTAGTCCTTTGTTACCCTTTAGAAATGCTTCTTGGCTGACCCACATTCCCAAATTCTGATACAAAAATGATAGCAATTAAAAAAACAAATAATAAAAATTAAAAAAAGAAAGGGAAAAAAGATAGCAATTTGGGTTGCTAGCTTTTTGTAGAAATTTGAATTTATGATCAATGTTATTTCTAACCCATCCTCTTTAAAACCACAAAATAATAGACTTGCTTTATCCTGTATAATATGTTTTCTTGAGGGATTAGAGTGTAAAATGTAACATTTATCTGTGCTATTATGAAGGGCAGGGAAGAGAAGTAAAACAAAAAATGTTTATTGAAAACCAGGCTGAGGAGACTGGGGGCACACATCTGGGTCCGATTCACATCCTTTGTATTTCGCTGTGAGAATTCCCATCGCATTACACAGGGCAGCAATTAGACGCAGAGAAACAGATCAGTGCTCTCCCAAGTTGACATTTTTATAGTCATTTCTCCCACCACACACACGTTTTAAGTAGTTATTTGCAGGTTTACCAGTGAGAACTTTAAGTATTTGAACATGCTGAGTTAAATATTCAGTTTTGAGAGTTAAGTACATAAAGCTGTTGAGGTCTGTCTTGCAGGCACGATGCCCTTTCTGATGTTCATAACCATTCAGAAGACTCCTGCTCATTCAAAGAATTGTCACTGTCTACAGTTTTGTTTGCCATTTAAAATGTAGAACAATCTTAAAACAGAAAACATTTAGGAAGAGTTTAGACCAAGGCAACTTCCCTTTGCCTGCTGGGTGAATGAAAGAGCTAGAACATTATATTGACTACTTGGGCTGTGCCAGGGGCTGCACGAGGTACCAGATCTTCCCAGCCTTTCGGGAGATCACAACCCAGTGAGATACAGCCGTGTAAATGATGGGCTTTTATTCTATGCTAAAAGAGAGGTATGCACCATGTGTTAGGGGAACATCAAATTGAGAATGGTAATTCTGCCGTGGTGCTGTTTGGGCTTGGGTTTGGAACTGAGAGAGTTAAAGCAGGTGACATCTTAGCCAATTTTGAAGGAGTAGAATTTTCCAGAAAGATTATTTGGGGAAGAGCATTCCTGGCAGAGGGAAGTATATGGATAGTGGCAGAAGGTTCACAGTGCATGTAGGGCACTCTTATTGTGTGGTCAGCTCTTTAGAGGGTTAAGTGTGAAGCGATGGAAGGAGAGAGAGAGGAATAGGCCACTGAGGAGTGGGGTGGTGTCGGGGCCTGAAAGGGAGGTGGGGACAGATGAGGAGGCTCTGTGCAAGCACGCTTTGCCCTATCCTTTAGGTTCTTTACCTAGTTGGCTTTTGGATCCCTCAAAGCACTGGTTTCCAAACTTTATGCCTCTTAGAATCACCTAGGGAGATTAAAAAGAATCCAGAAGCCCAGGCCACACCCAATAGAACCTGTGGGAATGAGACTCAGTCCTCCCAGTTTTATAAAGTCTCCTCTCCAAGTGTGCTCCCAGGACCAACAGTAAAACTTCCTAGACCCAAATCCAGACCTACTAATCTGGGACCTTGCAATCTGTTTCAACATGCTTTCTAAGAGATTTTTTTTTTTATTAAATCTTTATTGTTCAGATTACATTTGTTCCTCTTTTTTTCCCCCTCATAACTCCCCTCCTCCCAGTTCCCACCCCACCCTCTACCCTCACTCCTCACCCACTGTCCTCATCCATAGGTGCACGATTTTTGTCCAGTCTCTTCCTGCATCTCCCATTCCTCTTTCCCCCCCAAGAATAGTCAGTCCATTCCCTTTCTATGTCCCTGATTCATTATAATCACCAGTTCATTCTGTACATCATATTATTTATTCACTTGATTCTTATATTCACTTGTTGATAGATGCATGTTTGTTGTTCATAATTTGTATCTTTACCTTTTTCTTCTTCTTCCTCTTCTTAAAGGATACCTTTCAGCATTTCGTATAATACTGGTTTGGTGGTGATGAACTCCTTTAGCTTTTCCTTATCTGTGAAGCTCTTTATCTGACCTTCAATTCTGAATGATAGCTTTGCTGGATAAAGTAATCTTGGTTGTAGGTTCTTGGTATTCAGCGCTTTGAATATTTCTTGCCATTCCCTTCTGGCCTGCAAAGTTTCTGTTGAGAAATCAGCTGACAGTCGTATGGGTATTCCCTTGTAGGTAATTGAGTCTCTTTCTCTTGCTGCTTTTAAGATTCTCTCTTTGTCTTTTGCTCTTGGCATTTTAATTATGATGTGTCTTGGTGTGGTCCTCTTTGGATTCCTTTTGTTTGGGGTTCTCTGCGCTTCTTGGACCTGTAAGTCCATTTCTTTCACCAGGTGGGGGAAGTTTTCTGTCATTATTTCTTCAAATAGGTTTTCAATATCTTGCTGTCTCTCATCTTCTGGAACCCCTATTATTCTGATGTTTGTACGCTTGAAGCTGTCCCAGAGGCTCCTTACACTATCTTTGTATTTTCGGATTCTTTTTTCTTTTTGCTTTTCTGGTTGGGTGTTTTTTGCTTCTTCATATTTCAAATCTTTGACTTGATTCTTGAGCTCCTCTGGTCTGCTATTTGGTGTCTGTATAATATTCTTTATTTCAGTCCATGTATGCTTAATTTCTAGTTGGTTCTTTATCATAGCATCGAGGGTCTCATTAGTTTTCGTGAGTCTCTCATCAAATTTATTGGCTGCTTCTAGCACATTATTGAAAGCCCTCAAAATTGCGTTTTTTAGCTCCATATCCTCCATTTCTGTCATGTTTTTTTGTCTCCGCATCTTTTATGCTTTCTTGGTGCACCCCCTTTGGTCTTTGTGCGCAGTCTTGTTCTAGTTAAGCCTTGATTGTTGTAGTTAATACTAGAGGGATTTGACCACCAGGCCGACTGGCTGTGAGAATCAGCTGTGTGGAAAACTTCTGTCCTCTGGGGAGGTGCTAATCTAGCCTTTGACTGAGGCTATCTGGCAAATGGCTCTGCGCAGGGCTTGGGCAGGGTGGGGTCAACAGGGCTGGCGAAGGGAGCAGTCATGGCTGCTCTCAGTCTCATTCCCAGAGGCTCTGCTTCTCAGAACCCCGGCAACCACTGCAAACCTCAGAGAGAAGGCTGCCCTCATGTTTCAACTGATGCCAGACAATCCTGCTTCTCCCGTTTGAGTCTGAGTCCCTAGAGACTCACCCGGATCTGGAGCTCAGAGTCTGAGACTCCCTCCTGATTGAAAACAACAACCGCGCACTCAGCCACTAGCCCACTTTTCGCGCGCACCTCCACACCTTTAAATTTTCCACACTGCGCCTCTTCTGAGCCTCAGTATGCTGTTATCTTTCCTTCTAGTTGAAGAGTCTGTCCTCGGCCAGCCTTCCTGTGGTTCTGGGTGATGTCCGTTCCGTCTTTTAGTTGTATTTTTGAAGTGGTTGTTTGCGGCAGCAGTCTCTGGTGTTTACCTATGCCGCCATCTTGGTCTCCACGAACTCTTCTAAGAGATTTTTGACATATGCTCAAGTTTGAGAATCACTGCCATAGGAAGTCTAATGAATGTTGTTAATATACTTTCCAGAAAATGCACTGCATGCTTACCTTTAGATATAATTTTAGGTGGTATGTGGAAATCCCCTCTATTCCCATTCCATTTCCTCTCAGCAAGCCTGAAATCCAGGTTAAGAACTTCTCCTCTAGGCGGTGAGAGACACTGACAATTTTTAAGTAAAAAAGAACAGAAAAAAACTGGCTGCAGAAGGGTGGCTGCTGTTGTACAAAAAATGGAGTGGAAGGAGGTGAGGCTGGAGTCAACCAGATTACCTGGGAGGTTATTGGATTATAAAATAAAACAGAACACAGTGACACATAAGTTGTGTGAGTGATGAAGAGGGAATAGAAAATGAAGCCAAGGTTTCTAACTTTAGGTTGGAGTTAATGAGGCCTTTACCTGGGACAGAGACAATACAAAGAGAAAGTTTACAGGCAAATAATGGTGATTACTGGACACATATGGGGAGATGTACTAAAAATAGGTATGAAATTTAGTTGAGGGATGGAGACGGTGAATAATTATATAAAAACCATTAGTCTATAAATAGTATAGTTCAAAGTTTCTTATTCTTTCACTATGGACATTTTGGGCTGGCTAATTTCTTGTTTTGGAAGGCTGTCCTGTGTTCTGTAGGATGTGTACTATAGGAATTTTAGAGGCATTTCTGTCCTCCACCCACTAGGTGCCAATGGTCGACATGCCCTGCAGTTGTGACAACCAAAACTGCCTCCAGATATTGCTTACTGTCTCCTGGCAGCAGCAGCATGCTCGCTGGAGAAGCACCAGCATAGATGAAACCTGGAGAGTAGATGAAATTGTTATTGACTGAGTGGTGGGGCCAGTGGTGGAGGTGGAGGACCCAGTGAGAGGTTGGGAACTGTTCATAAAGATTGGGATTAAGTGACTTCAAGGGAGCCATGAAAGGCTGAGTTCACAGAAGAAGATGGTTGGATGCCAGGCAGGTGAGAATTGAGAGGAGGCCTTTGGATCTGGAGATCTGTGGGCCCTTTGAAACAGATTCAACAGACCTGAAAGAGACACTGAACATGGAAGATTAAACGAGAAGTAGAGATTGCCAACCTATGTCACTTCTTTAAGAGCTACTTAGGGAAAGATAAAGAAGGTGATAGAGTCAGAAAGGACAAAGAGACGGCTTATTTAAGAACAGGAGAGATTTGCAAGCATGGTGGATGGATAGAAAAGTGTCAATAATTCCAAATAAATCTAGAACTTAAGGCAGCTCTAAATCATTTCTTCACTAAGAGCTAAAAATATTAATAACATTAATTTTGAAGGAGAGTTTGGCATATGAATTGTAGCAGCAACACAATAATTGCAACAAATATAGCTATTCCTTATTTTATAATAACTATATATATATAAATTGTTACTAGACAAAATTAGTAATTAGTAATTATGCATTTTATCCATAATACAATAAAATCCTCTTTCTGTAATTTTGCTCCTGGCCTGTGTTACCTTAATGGTAATAATAATTCTCTTTTTTCTTTCTTGGCTTCCTCCTGCATTGTTTTCTTCTGTTTCTCCATAGCTAGGATGGAAGCAGGAGACCTACACACTGCTGGGAACAGCCTTGCTTTGTTTGCCCTGGAACTGGAACCACTTTTGCAGTAACATATTTCTTTAAGAGACATCAAGAGAGAAAATAGTTTTTCTATTGTTTTGCCAATAACTTTCTTGTTGTACAAACATTATCTATTCATGAAGAAATCTTTCTTTTAAATATTTTAACTTATATGTGAGTGTGCATGTAGCTTCAATTCCCTAGTTCCCAGGTTCCCATGATGGCTGTGCAGCTTGGCTGTATGGCTTTGGACATCTTATGTATTCTTCCCAGATTTCAGACTTGAAATGAGCAGGTGGGACTCAACAAGCTCTGAGATTGTCTCTGACTTTTAAATTCTATAATTATATTATTTCTTATCTTTGTTGGGCAAGAGCTTGCCTTCATTTGATATATTCCTAAGCGTATATCTCAGATTGACTTGACAGTCCAATTTTTGCTCTGGTTTTCACACCTTTTTGTTTATGAGGTCATAAGTAATGCTCTCTGTTGCTTAAGAACTTGCCCAAGTTCATGTAGGTAGGTCGGCAGGGGTGTAGACAGAAAAATAAATTTAAAGTCTTGAAATTCTCTATTGCAGTATTTAAATCTAGGACAAGTCACTTATAAAAATGTGGACTCCTTGCATGGCTATCCTTTCTTCAAAAGATCTCAAAGCCTTTTCCACATGCATTGAATGAATCCTTTGCTTTTAAATCCCTTTTGGAAGCAACTGGATTGGTACGTGTTAAGCACATTAATGGAGAGTGTTGTGTGAGTTTATTTCTACCACTGGGTACTTACTATAACTGTGATGAAAGTAACCAAGCATTTATAGGAGTAAATGGATTCCCCAGAGCTTGCATTGAAATTTATTAGTATGATCTGTATTAACATACTTAATTTTTAAACACCCACTCTTGTGTTTGTTTAGTTCACAGTTTGAAGGTTAGAAAGTATAATAATAAACTCATCTTGAATTCCCTCATCCCTGTGATACTCAGTAGGTGGGGAAGATGATCACAGGGGAGTGATTGGCTGGACAATGGGTTGCCTTAAATAACATTGTTTTTTCCTGGGATTAAGAGTGGACAAAGTTTCACTTGTGTCTTAGAACTTTAATTAAATGGAACTTTTAAAACATAAGATATAAATTGCATTCCTATATCTAGTTAAGTGTATGCAATGAAGGCACTCGCTTATCTTTTTAAGGTAAGGGTTTTCATTCTTTGCATGACAGTCTATCCATGGAAATTGAGCAAAATGTTTTCAGTTACAGAACACTTGTTTCTCACAGCACACTGACTCTTAGGTATTAGAGCTGTGCAAAAGGAGTTCAAGGGTTATGTTCACATGGCCAATTAGAAGTAGGAGTGCTTTGAGGTAGGAAAAAAAAAAGTTTTGAAAGTGTTTGCCCCTCCGCCTTTTGAATGTGAGTGGGCAGGGGACAGTGGGAGAAAAATAGGAGGGAGGAAATGAAGAGAGTTGCCTAGATGCCTTAGGGTGGACTGAAGATGTTTGTAGCTGCTGAGAAATAATGATTTGCGAGTGTCAATGAAGAATTAGGGAATGTTTCCACACATTTGAATACCTCTTGTAGGACCAGGACTGAGTGAATACTACCCCAGGGAGGGCTTTTATTGCCTTCGTTCAGTTCTTTTGTTATCACTTAATCGACACTGGCCGAAGTCATAATTTTTGGAGAGTTGCTTCACTGTTTTACGTGAATGTTTCTCTCTGTAAAATGTGGGGTATTCTAATATCTGGATGATGGACCAGCATAACCACAACTTCCCCACTTTCTCTGTGACGTAAAGAGCTGGGAGTACACTTGATTCCAGTTGACATGTCTTGTTTCCCTCTTTAGGGCTTTCTTATTCATCTGTTTTATTTTCCTTCTGCTTTAAAAAAAATCTGAAATATGTTTTCTCATCTAAACCCCACATTTTCTTCAAAAGGCATTTCCAAATTCATGGTCCCCTAAAGCCTCTGATGACTAAACTGACCGCACAGATATCTGTGGCTTGTTTTTTTTTTAGCTCCTCAGCCCTGACCTGTTCAGGTTGCACCCGAGAGCTGTCATTGTCTTCCAGATTGTCTGCTCGTGTCACGAACCTATCTTCGGATTCCTCGGGCAGGGACTGATTTGCCTGCTTCTTGCTCATCACGGAGCACATGCTGGGCCTGGAGACTTCCGGAATGAATCATTACATGCCGAAGACTGTGAGAGATCAAAAAGAGAATCACCCTGAAGCTCCTCTGGCAAAAGGTCAATTGGAGTTTATGACAAATGTCAGTAGCCGAAGACGAGATATGGGTATTGTTCCCAGATACGAAAGGGAGATGACACCAGCACAAAGAAATGTGCGGCGATTGTTCTGTATTCTTAACAGTCTGTGTATAATCCTGAGTGATACACGGGGGCTGGCCCGGTGTGCTCGGTCTGATTCCAGGGCTATCTCCGGCTTATTTCACAATGCTGCCCTTACAACATTAGCATGCTAATCTGTGTTATTGGTCACAGACCACATTCCTAGGTATCTTTTAACTAGATGGATTGAGACTATTGCCCTAGAAAACCAGGTTAATATTTAGCATAGTGGCCTAGGATTTTTAAGAGGGTAGCATCAAAGGGAAAACTCATGGATTTAGATAATTTTTCCTCCATAAGGTTCTTACCAACAAACACTGTGAAAAATCCTCTGAAGTTGAAATATTTCTTTCTGTTCCCCTGCTTGTGCTGTGTTATCATGTCTGTGCACTTCACTGAGCTTGAACATTGCAAAAGAAAGACCCTGCTTCCCCACCCCCAGCTCCTAAACTACTCTGTTTATAGTCAATTTGCCTCCCTGGACCTTGTGTTTTAACACATGCTGTAGTGTTCAGATTGCAAACACAGCAGAGGGATGTTTAAAGCCTAAAAACAAACTGTTTTCATTGCAATGTGCAAAACAGCATTCCACGAAGACATTTCAATTAATATTAGCTGAGTGAGGGGAGTCCTCTCTCTGTGGCCTGTTCAGTGTTTGGCCTCTCTCTGCTGAGACTGCTAACCAGGGTGCTGCCAATTAATGCCAGCTGTGATCTATTGTTTGCTTCTGACACCTGGGAAGTCCCAGATCATCCGAATCCTGCAAACAGCAGCTGGCTTAGTGGAGGCTGCCAGACTTCAGGGACTCCGAGATCTCTCAGCGAAGGTAGGGGGCTATCTTGTTTTAGTTAAGGCAATAGTCCGGCATAGCCCGTTTAAAATCCGAGATGATTTGCATTAAATAGTCCCCAAATTTGGGGAGGACCAGCTCAAGCCGACAAGCCTCATATCTGCCTGTGGGTCCCCATAGAGTAATCTTCTGAAAAATAAACAAATGGTCCCAATCCTTTCTTATAAAGTCCTAACAAGTGCTTGTTATGCTGTAGAGATATTTTCAGGACTTCACATATATTTAGGACAGCAATTTTCAACCTTTTTCATCTCATGGCACACATCAACTAATTACAAAAATTCTGCAGCATCTCAAAATATTTTTTTGACAAAAAATATACTGTAATTTTGACTCATTCACACTGGATGGCTATTGTTGTGTTGCTGTTGTCTTTTTTTTTTTTTTTTTTTTTTAAATTTGACAATCTAAGGGAAAAGAGATTGGTGCCCCTGACATAATAGTCAGGTATTGCATGTTTTAAAAATTCTTATGGCACACTAGTTGAAAATTGCTGCTCTGGGAGGCTCTCAATTTGGTCCAGTTGTACTATAATGTAATTTTACATACATTGAAAAATGTGTATGTCCTACATTTGATTAAGTCACACAGATCATTCTGCATGTGATTGTCTTACAGATAAGACTGAAGAGCCAACATTTACTGAGTGCTTATTATGTGCCAGGCATGGAGCCCTTTGCAAGTTCAGTCATTTCACTTCATTTATCTCTAACAAGCATGCTCCAATGTATTAGTGACATAAAGTGGATGAAAGTCAGGCAGGTGCAAGGCTTTCTTTTTCACCTTCACATACTATTGTTCTTAAACGATAGTCATGATTTATTCTGAACTTGAGCTCACTTTGAGGAAGAACTTGAGCGAGTTAAATTGCATACCTGCATTTTACTGTGGTGGGCTTGTATGGAGAGTTGTCTCATCCCTCCTCCTTTGGTGGTTTAGGGAGAGTTCAGATATTTCCTCTTAGGCTTCTTTTGTTGTTAATCCTCACCCGAGGATATTTTTCCCTTTCATTTTTAGGGAGAGTGGAAGAGAGAGGGAAAGACAGAGAAACATCGATGTGAGAGAAACGTATCGATTGGTTGCCTCCTGCATAAGCCCAGCCAGGGCCCTGGCTGGGGAGAAGCCTGCAACCAAGGTATATGCCCTTGACCAGAATTGAACTTGGGATTCTTTGGTCTACAGGCCGATGTTCTATCCACTGAGCCAAACCGGCTAAGTCTCCTCTGAGGCTTTTTGAGTTATAAATGTCAGGAGGACAGAAACTGCCTGTCTGTGTCACAGTTGTGCCTGCCCTACAATTTGTAAACCATAAGAAAAGCCACAAGCAATAGCAAAGATCATCAGAGACTGCCCTTCCTAGGAGATACAACGTGAGAGGCTGGTCCCTTGCCAGGTGACTCTTCTATTCCAGGCTCCTAGGCTGCCACGCTGCTGAAGCCTGCTGATTGTGTTAAAGACAGTCACTTTCTAGTGTTGATCGTTGGAGGCTAAGACAAAGCCATTTGCACTTGATTTATTCAGTACATGATTCCATGTCTCAGGAAGTGAAAATCCAGTGAAATAAGCCACCGCTCTAGCTCTCATTAACAACTTGATCCAAATCCACTCAAAATGCTCACTCTTAATCGGGTAATGAAGATTGCATGATTTGTTTGCTGAGGTCTGTCAATAGGGTAATTAAAATAGAATTTACATATAGTTTCCAAATAATACTCTATTTCTTACAAATCAATCTGAAGTTTCCAAAATTCGAATTTACTTTTTACATTAATAAAATATACAAACCATATAAAGATGAGAGTGCCTTTAGGTTCCATGTGAGAAATTGCAGTCATTGCACACATTTCTTTAAAAGAAAATGGGAAAGAAAAATTAGTAAAAATTATCCTCGATTATTTCTTCCAGATAGATCATGATCAGTTTTTAATTTATATGAAATATTCGATGCATTTCATCTTGACCATCTTGTTTCCAAATCTGAAGTCCAAGTGCTCTGGTCCGGACTCAGCAGACTGTCTGAGGGGAAGACTGTGTGTTAGCAGTGAGCTCCGCCACTTTATTCAGAGTTTGATTCAGGGCAGAATTAAAACCATACTTTGTTTTACCCCCTAGACAGTCACTTAGTACTGGAAGTTTGCTTCTATAAACAAAAGGCCATCATCACTTCTTCCTCTGCTCTTTAGATCTTTGGAAATCAAGTCAATTCTCAGAGGCCCTATATATAATTTTTATTGCCTACAGAACAAATCAGAAGTATCTTGACTTTCCCTACCCACCCCCCTTGACACTATTAGATCTAGAAGAGGCCCCAGCATCAGATAACATTTGTACCAGACAACTCTCCTTACATTAATTATAGTAGCTCCAAGAATCGGTGTTTTTCTTCTACTGTACTTTGTTAACTAAATGGGAACACTATGATTTTAAGCAAATCAGATAGCTACTGTACTAAGCCTTAGGAACTAAGGTAAATGTGGCTTGATTCATATTCTCCTGGTGAAAGATCTGTCCGGGGTTAGGATAACATTTTGGGATGCTAGCCAAGCCAAATTGTAAGACCTTTCTGGTTTTGACCACTGCCAGAGAGCTGATAGCTTCTTGAAATAAAACAAGGGTGTTTTATACCTCCTAGGAATTACTGAGCATGTCAAACACAGGTTCAAGAAATATTTTCACTTGGACTTTAAAAAGTGTGCAGGGAGCATAGGTAAGCTTAGAATATGGCTATTTTTAACTGAAAACGACTTTCTTTTTGAAGATGCTGATACAACTCCTGACACTGTTGGTGATGAGTGGTGTGTTACAGCCGTCTCAGCTCTGAGGCTATCAAGTAGTGAAAGGGAATCTTCTCAATACAAATCCCAGGACACCAGCACGGCTCTTAACCACCCTCACTTTCCCGAGTCAGTTGGAGATGACTAAACGGTCTGAGGAGAAGTTCCTGCCTAAACAATGAAGGAAGAAGAAAACCTCCAAGGAGGACATTTTAAAGATTAAGTCACTTGGTTTGATTTTGATACAGTGTGGGAACTCCAGTTTAATTTTAATTTATACTAATTTCTTTTAACAGCCTTTTTCTTTTACACATGAGATCAGTTCGGATAAGGGAAACGTAGCTATGAGAACGCTGTTTCTCAGTTGAGTCCAAAAGGCAAGTTCTGTAATCAAAAAGAGGATGTCAGCAGGGAGGCCTAATCATATGTTTTCTTAAACCAAACTCCCTTTTTTCCTTTTCATTAGGCTTTCTTGGGGCATTCAGCTAATTAATGATAATAAATAGTTATTGAGCACCACTAATATGCTAAATCCTCCAGTATCATGCATTTGGAAGTAAAAGGACCAAGAGATAGATAAACTTAAGAAGTGTGTGTGTGTGAGTGTGTGAGAGTGTGTAAGTGTGTGTGTGTGTGTGTGCACACACAGCAATATGTCCTAGAACCTGGAATTATGATTGTAAACTGGAAGACCTACACAAAGATGAGATGGGATGGCTTCAGTCACAGAGACAGATGGAACCTTCACTCTGTGTGATCGGTCAAGATCTCTGCATATATAATAGGTGTCAATAATTATTTCCACATTTGTATTTGGACTTCTGTCCCTCCCTTAAATCAGAGTTATAAATCCTACAAAGCCAAATTAAACTTATTTCATGGGTGATTATAAAGAAAAGGGCTGTCCTTCATTTTTTCTTAAGGAAAAACCAGAGACCTTGCAAAATGGAGATGTGAAGAGAAATGTTCAGAGGATATGGTCTCCCAGAGACACCCTGGGCTTGCTCTTGTTATCTAGAGGGTGGGATGGAGGTGTCTCATCAACAAGCTTGGCCTTTGTGGTCAGGCCGCTCTGAATTTGGATTCTGGCTCTCCACTCAGCAGCTTTGTGACTTGGAACATGTTACTTAGCTTCTCTTAGCCCCAGGTTTCATTTGTGAAAAATGGAGATAATACCCAGATTACAGAATTGTTTTGGGAATTAGGGATGGTTATGTAAAATACATAGTATTAAGTACATGGCACTTAATAATTGGTAGCTGTTATTATTTTTTGATTGCAATGATGAACAGGCCTCGGAAACCATAAACAGATAGCTCATGTGAGATCATGATAGAGCACTCTCTTCTGAAAAAGCACAAACTAATTAAAGCCTGTGAGAGAAATCATGGATGGGTTTTTGAAAACAGCACAGGGCCTAATTCTCACAGATTAAACTCCATTTGGTAGCTCTCATTGGTATGTACAGGTTGCACCTTGATGTTCTTTTGTTTCCCATGTGAGAATCTAATCTCTGGAATAAAAGTTACCTAGACTTATTGAAAAAGCACATGCTTCAAGTCTGATTTGCATCAGGTCACTAGCAGATTTCCTTTTTGCTTTCTGATATTCTCCCTGGCTTAATGGGATATCTCCCTTTCTTATTCACGCAGACAAAAGTGTAAGCTGCTAACTTAAACGTAACTTCAAAACTGAAAGTTTGAGGATCAAATATATAACATGGTGACTGCAGGGTGGAGCCAAAGTAGGCTTACAGTTGTTTGATGGAAAATAATGCAATAATTAATAAATAATAATACAAAAATAAATGTTTGGAGTGCTCACCACTGTAAACCTACTTTTGCCCCACCCTGCATAGCTGGTGACATTTCACTGTGTAATTGACATGTGCTAAGAGAGTAGAACGTAAATGTTCTCACTTAAAAAAGTAGGTGAATATGTGAAGGGATGGATGTGTCAACAGGGGTTCCTTTTTAACATATATATTAATCTATACTAATAATAGGGTAATATGCTAATTGGACCAGATAGACCAGACGTCTTCTGGACATCCTTCCAGACAAAGCCACAGTGGCGGGAGCCAAGGCAGAGGCAGTTAGGGGCAATCAGGCTAGCAGGGGAGAGCTGTTAGGGGTGATCAAGCAGGCAGGCAGAGTGGTTAGGGGCGATCAGGCAGGCAGGCAGGTGAGTGGTTAGAAGACAGTGGTCCCAAATTGTGAGAAGGATGTCTGACTGCGGGGCCTAAACCAGCAGTTGGACATCCCCCAAGGGGTCCCGGATTAGAGAGGGTACAGGCCGAGCTGAGGGACGCCCCCCCCCCCCCCCCCGCATGAATTTCGTGCACCGGGCCTCTAATATACCTAATAATATATATCACGTTAAATATCTTATAATTTGATTTGTTAATTAACCTCAATAAAACTGGGGGTGGGGAGTAAATTTATGATGAAAAACCTAATGCAAAGAGGCATACTATGCCTATTATAAAATGTTGGGCATGATAGATTCACACTTGTGTAGTTGTAACATTTTTGCTATTTTTTTCCCAAGAAGCCTCAAAAAACATGTTAACAAGCTACTTGAAATTAATACTCTGCTATTAAAGTGTGTGCAGATGGGCTCGCTTCCTTCCTTTCCACCGTGCTGGAGTTCCTAGAAGACATGACATGTTCCCTCCTTAACCAATTCCATCCCTCAGATCAATAAGGCTTGGCATGAGGCCAGATCGACCTCTCTTGGACTCTGTACAAGACCTTGTCCTGTGTTTTGCTTTTATTAGTTCTTACCACTCTAGTTTCTCTCGCTGTTGCATTTTTCACTGGTTCAAACTCTCAGTAGTCTTGCTTCCTTGCCAACTTTAAAAAAAAATTAAAAAATAAAACCAACCTAGAGCAGGGGTGGGTTCCCCCCCAACTCACAGCACTAATTATGTAATCACCATTCAGAACTCAATACAGTAATCTAATTTGTTTTTAAATACAGGCAACTCTTGAACCTTTGCTTTTGGAAATGTCTTTCTGTCCACTTGTTGGATTTAGAAGGAACTGCTATGCAAATGAAGAAGAGCCACTGTGTGTTAGTCTTCCTTCAGCGGTCCATACCCTCAGCTGCCTTTCAACAATTCACCCCTACAGTTCTTGTGAGGAAGCCTGTTGTGAAAGTTAATGGTTATAAAAAGCACTTATTTACATCTGTTTTCGTGTAGCCATGAAGAGTGCAATTAATTAAGAAGTTTCTGGTGTGGTAAGAATAATCATACAGCAGGAATGCAAACACATGATTTCCAGAGAATTTTATTCCATATGGAATTTTTTTCCCTAACTAAGAATTAATTGCAACTTTAAAGAAGGTTTGATTGTGTCTATGAAAAAACATTTTAACTACTGAGGAATTCTAAATGACTTCAATTTAAAATTTTCTTTCTTTACATTGTGAGAGTTAGGAGAGAAAGGCTTTGATCAAGCTCTGAGTTATAGAATTTATTAGAGTGGAGGGAAGAGGATAACCTTCAGATGTCTTCTGTGGTGAAATGTTGAAGTTAAAAATTTTAAATGTTTGCAGACTAAAGACATATTCGACTGTGAGGCCTAAAAGGATAAACAAAATGTGACATGTTTTATTTTGTTACTTAACTCTTGTTTAAAAAAGCACAACAAAAATGTATATAAATCATATTTTTATGCCTTCCTGAACACATGGATATGGATTTTTGGTGATTATCCTCCATGTAGTGGCATCATGCCAGATGGTATGCAGTGGTTAGAATATATGCGATAGCTTTAATTTTGGGATGGCAGATTTTTAAAGCTGAAAGCATGGAAACATATACAACACAAATTCTGTGAAGGGATGTCTCTTCTTTCTGTTGCCATGTGCTACTCATTCCAATATTTTGCTGTAGTCCAGCAATGAATAATGCAAAGAGATGAAAAGGAAAAAAACAGAACCACAACAGCTGAAGGCAAGGTTGGTGGAGAGCTGGTGCTCATTGCTGTTCAGACGCAGAATAAGAACGTGACATGTGAGAGAAGGGAGAAGGCAAAAAAGCAACTCGGGTGCAGGCAGAGAACCAATCTCGACCAAATGCAGTTACATGAGTTGCTGAGAAAAAGAATTTCGATCAATAATAAAGAGCTCTTATCACATGCAACTTTAATTTGATTGGCATGGCATTTTCATTATATGCTAATGAGTTACGGATGATGAGACCGGCTGTCGCCTTCTGAGTGCAATTGAACATCCACCAATCAGTTACTTAAATGCCAGACTGTCTGAAATATTAAAGGAGGTTGTTGCTATTTTGGAGATGAAAGTAAACAAACTGGGAATCTTGAATTAATTGAGAAAAGGATACACGCTGATAAGTAGGATTTGGCAAGTTATTAGTTCTCTGAGTGGATGTCAGCTCAGGTGTTCTATTCTTAGTGGAATAAGTGTGTTCCTGCAAAGCTAACTGAAAAAAAAAATTCTCTTGAGGGAATCCTGTTTTTCTATTGAGTAGCATTATACAATTATTGACTATTACTCTTGGGGAAAAAAAAGCTGGTCCTAGAATGTAATACAATCACTCTCAAGTATGCAACCCTTTTGACAATACATGTTTAAAAGAAAATAACCACCTGCTAAAATATTTAAATAATCCTCAAAATAGCAGTAACATCCAAATTATTACAATTGAGCAGTACACGAGTCATTAAGAATAATGATATAAAAGAAAAAGAAAGTTGCTAAATTTTCACCTGTTGCCCATCAAAAGACAATTTTAAAGCTGTAGAATTTTGACTAAATTTTTCATCAGTCTCAAAGCAGTGGAAGATTTCTAAGTTTATTTTTTCATCATCCTTTCCATTTTTCTTTTACTTGGCCTTTTTCTCCAGACATATTTTTCTAATTATTTTAGAATATTAGGCTAAGGCCTAAAATATCTAATCTTTATAAAACATAAATTCTGTTCTGATGTTTGCTAAAACATGGTCAACTTGGATACTTAGGTAATGGCAAAGACTATCAATTTACAAATATTTTTTATGCTATAAAAATATTTTTTATGCTACCTCATACCCATTAGGATGGCTACTATCATAAAAACAGAACATAACAGATGTTGGTGAGGTTGTGGAGAAATTGGAATCCTGTGCACTGTTGGTGGGAATACAAATGGTATAGTCTCACCCTAGCTGGTGTGTTCAGTGGTTAGAGTGTTGGCCCACACACTGAAGGGTCATAGGTTCGATTCCCAATCAAGGGCATGTACAAGGGTTGCAGGTTTGATCCCCAGCCCCAGCTGGGGCAGTTGTTCCAGAGGCAAATAATTGATGCATCTCTCTCATCTCTCTCACATCTCTCTCTCTCTCTCTCTTTCTCTCTCTCTTTATTTTTCTATCTCTCCCCCTTCCTCCCTTCTATTTTCTCTAAAAATCAATGGGAAAAGTATCCTCAGGTGAGGATTAACCAAAAAAAATAAATAAATAAAAAAAGATGTAGTCTCTGTGGAAAACAATATGGGAGTTCCTCAAAAAAGTAAAAATAGAATTACCATATCCACTTCTATATATATCTACCCAAAAAGGTTGAAATCAGGGTCTTGAAGAGGTACATTCTTAGCAGCATTATTCCCAATAGCCAAAAGATATAAGCAACACATATGTCTACCTGTTGAAGGATAACAAAATGTGATATATACACATAAAAATATTATTCAGCCTTAAAGAGGAAGGTAATTCTGACACAATATGGGTGAATCTTGTGAACACTATTTAAGTGAAATAGGTCAATCCCCAAAGGACAATTACTGTATAATTTTACTTACATGAGGTATCTGAAGTAGTCAAATTCACAGAGACAGACAGTAGAATGATGGTTGCCAGGTGCTTCAGGGAGGAGAGAATGAGGAATTATCATTTTTTGAGTACTAAGTTTTAATTTGGGAAGATGAAAAAAGTTCTGGAGGTGGACGATAGTGATGGTGTGATGGCTATACAACAATGTGAATGTCCTAAATGCCACTGACATGCACACTTAAAAATGCTTAAGATGGTGAATTTTATGTTATATGCAGCTTACCACAATGAAAAACAAAAAGTAAGATGTAAAAATTTGATGTTTTTTTTTTCTTCTGTGACTAGGTTTGCTAATTAAAGCAGTGCTTGCTACTCTCATTAAAGTAGTATTACTGAATCAACACAATTTGTTGAGAATTGGTAGACTCTTCAAACATCCATAGAGAAAGCATCAAACAGATTTGGCTTCCTCTGTTGATACAGAGGTGGCATTAAATGCCCAAGTTCTATTGCTATAGGGGTGCCTCTTCTTAAAACACAGACTTTTTTTGGGTAACTCTATAAATAAATTCGGCAGAATAACAGAGTTAGAGCAAAGGCCTGGAGTGTTTGAGGAAAAGCCAGGAGAAGGGGGAGAGGGAGGAGAGTATTTAAGATGAAGTCAGAGCTTGAACCAGGGACTTAGGCTTCTCCTTTGTGGGCTAAAGGGTGGTGGTGGAGGAGGGGAGGGGGGTGTAGTGGTGGTGGTGAGGGAGGATTACCTTAGGGTTCTGAGCAGAGGAGTATCACGTGTGTTTAAATGTACACAAACTGTACTATGAGTGAGGTGAAGTAGACATGCAGAAATGGAATTTCAGAGGAAGGTGCAAGATTACGTTTATTTGGGGGAAATCATGGAACAAAAACCGAAGGCAAAGCTACAGAGGAAAAATAACTCTATTCCTTTTCACACTTGAGCATGCTTGAGAAATCTCTAAATAACAAAAAGTAAAGAGAGTCTCTACCTGTAATACTCTGTAGTATTAACTTGTTTATTGATGTCAGTAAATCAACCTTCATTTACTGAGTTCTGGGTGAGGCCAGACTATTTTTGTACTCAAAGGGTCTGTAGTGACTGCCCCAGAGGTAGATCTCGGCATCCCTGCATCTCCTATGCACAGGTTTTTCCTGTAATTTAAAAAGCTTCTGAGATTTTTTTCTGAATAAGAAGTTTCCTTGAAGAGTTTTACATAGAATTACTGGACATATCATTTTATACAGTGGGGCTTTGACTTACGAGTGTCCCGACTAAAAACGAGTTTTTCGAGATACGAGCCATCTCTCAGCCGATTTTTTGCTTTGAGTTGCGAGCTAAAATTCGGGTTACGAGCCAGCTTCAGATACCCCACCGTTAGTTGGCGCAGCGAACGTCACAGTGAACGCCACATCAGCCCAGCATCATGTGTCTCACTCGTTTATTTTTTGATTTGACATACGAGTAATTTGAGTTACGAGCTCCGTCACGGAAGGAATTAAACTCATAAGTCAAGGCCCCACTGTATTTCAATTAGAGGCCTGGTGCATGAATTCCTGCATGGGTGGGGTCCAGCTGGCCCTGCCCCTGATTGGGGGGGGGGGGGGGTGGCTGATCAGGGGTGGGGCTGGCCAGGGAGGAGGAGCCGCAAGCGATTGGCTGGCTCTGCCCCCTGGTAGAACTCCCGGTTGAACTCCTGGTTGAACTCCTGGTCGAGGGGACAATTTGCATATTAGCCCTTTATTATACTTTAGTACTTAATTGTCAGAATAATTAATTTTCTAACTGACATTAAAACACTTAGTCTTTGGTGCTTATTGGTTTAGGTTCCTTTAAGGAGACTATCTCCTTATGTGCCCTAGTTGTCACATGAGATTCTAGTACTACTTTTGAGCCTGGGTGAATATGAGTGAATCTGAAGACACTATGTTAAGTGAAATAGGTCAGTTTAGGTGACCATAGATGATATACTCAGCCTCCTTCTTGATGGGGCTGAACATAATCAAACAAATGGCGTAACACATGACTTGGGCCAATGATTCTAGAGTTCTTGGAAGAACAAAATGAATCCTGCCTTTTATCTCCTCGAGAAAACATTCTATATTTATTTATAGTAACACTTTCCTCAAACTCAAGCTGACTTTAAAAAGTGAAGGAATAGTATGATGTACCACATGAAGTCCACACATGCACACACGGTAAGAATTACAAACAACAAATTCTAAACATACACCTCCAATGTGCTAAAAGCTATAATATGATAAAAAAAATTAACTACTTTCAAATTTGAAATGCCTTGTCAATGTCGTCTTTTCTTTAACATCCAAATGCTCACTTCAGATGATCTACCCAAAGTTAAAGTTGGATAGAGAAGAAAGAAGCAAAACTTAAGAGTGTTTCTCATTTGTATATTCAAATAGATTTCTTTGACACTATACTATTCTATAAATTGGTCACCTAACTTAAGAGATTTTAGGTTTGATGAATATATTGAGTTAAATTTTCTTAAATATTGAAAAATCTTGTCAAAGCTTTCCTATTAATTATTCTCTCTTTCTCTCCCTTTCTGAATCTGAAATTGTTATTTGGTATAAATTCAGTGTTTATATATGCTAATTTCATGTTTCAATTACTACATTTTCTCTTAGGAAAAAAATACTTGGTTGGTGATTGACTAATTATAAAAGGTATATCCCAAATGAGAAATAACCAAAGTTTTTGACATTTAAGGAATATATGATCTGTCTCTTTAACCCTAAACATAATTTTATTATTTTTCCTGAAATTTTATTTGTGAATTTCTATAGATTAATTCTAATTTTGTTTAAAAATGTATCTGAAAATACTAAAACCACAAAAGTAAAAGCTACCCAGGATTACACAATTTAAAAAACAAAATAAAGTTACAAGTGAAAGCCACTCTTGCCGCCTTCTTCTGCTTCACTAATTCTATGTTTTTCAACTTTTCCCGATGAGTGACATTCCTGTGTGTCCATATCTACCAAACAGGTGATCATGCTGTTCATTGGCCCGGCAACGTACGTTTTTCCCCTTTAAACTGTATTGTTGGCTATCTTTCTGGTCAGTTCATTTAACTCTATTTTAGAAGTAAAAGTCTGGACATCTGTGGGGGAAAATAACCTGCAGGTGAATTTTGTTTGGTTTGGGCCACATCATGTGCTTGAAAAAAATTGAATTTGAATCTTTTTTAGTTATAGACGTCCTGCTTCTTATTAATTGCACTCAACTCTTCGTTATCATAATCTGCTTACTGATAGGAAGCATTTACGTTTGTGACTCTCCAATATTATTCCATTATATTGTTGTACTCTCATTTATGTAACTCCTCTCCATGCTAGAACTTCAAGTGCCCTCTCCCCCACTTGCTTCACTATTAAAAAAATGCTTCTCTGACCCTCTCTAATATCTCGTCCATGTTATTATTTCAGCAGGGGCTTTTAGAAGTGAGATTGCTGGATTATGGATCATTGCACATTTAAAATTTTCATTGTTTTGCAACAAAAAGCATCAGTTTATACTTCCAGTAAAACTATGCATATGAGTCAAATTTCCTATACTCTTCACTAATGGGTTCTAGTGACTTCTTAATTTTTTTCATTCTGATAGGTGAAAAAGTTATTATGATTTTAATTAGTATTTAAAAACTATTCGCGAAGTTGACTGATTTTTTAAAAATCTTTATTGGTATATGTATATAGTCTATGAATTACATATTCCTATGCTATACCTGTATTTTATTTGAATTGTTTGTCTGAAATGTAAAATATTAATTCTTTGTTGTAAGCAATGCAAATATCTTCCTTTAGTTCCTTGGTTAACTTTTAACTTTGTTATTGTGGCTGTTGGCATATAAGAGTTTAAAAATTTTAATCAAATTTTTCTTATGTTCCTTCAATAAAATTTTTTGTTGTTGCAAGCTTGAAGAAGAATTAATACTTACATCTATTGTTGTTGGAAATGTAAGTAATAGTATAAGTAGGCAATGGTAAGATTTAGTGAAAAAGAATCCCACCATGTATCTGTAGACAGCAATATTTAATGCAGCATTAAGTTTAAGAATAAAACCACCAGACGTTTATTTCTTCAATATTCACCAAATATTTATCAAACACTTTTTTAATGCAAAGCATATTTGAAAGTCTAAAACTGAATATCCACATTTTCCCTAGTATATCTTTAATAAACATCATATGGTATGGAACTTGGCAGTTTTTTTGGAATTTTTATTTTAAACTTATATGTGTTTTCTGGAAGCAACAGAAAACATACCATAACATCACTTCCTCTGGCTGCATTGTTGTATTTAGCCATGTTGCAATTTAGAGTAGCTTTTTGTTAAGGGTTAGAAAAAATGAAAATTTAATCTCTATCTCTCTATTTTTCAGTCTCCTACTTTTATATATTTGACCTATGAAGACAACTGATTTTGTTTAATTCTACTTTTTAGTTTGTGGCAAAATTATCAATATTAATTTACCTAAACTAGGTATCTTATTTGTAATTGAAATTTCAACCAAAATAAACAGTATGATGTGGATTCATTTTGAGGATGATACAATGGCTGAAATCAATATAGTAATGGATTACAGAAGTTTTTCTGCATTTTCATCTGGATAAACTTTATAAATCTTATTCCCTAATGATTATAGAAGTTGTAGGTTTGGGGTGGTACTCACTTGTCTCTGTCTAGAGAGTCTGGTGCATGGGACACATATATAAAGAATCAAATATTAAAAAACCCCACTACTTTTAAGTATATATATTTAAGTATTCTATACCTCACAATCCTGGATTCTCTTGAAATACTGAATTTGGGATTTCCTGCTTGACCTTGGGACCGTTGCATTCAGGGTTGCTTACAGCCTTTAAGACAGATTCTGAAACCAGGTATTGAACCAGCTGTATGAAAAGGATTGAAGGTGAAATCACATGTTCATCTTAGCAAAGCAGAGAGACAAAGGTGTGCCCACAACATCCAGTCTTCTTACTCATAGAGATGTGAAGGACAAGGTGGCCCCATGCTGGAGCTCAGGAAGGGAGAAAATGGGAAAGATCCTGAGTGTGCAGGAAGTTAAAAAAGCTGGGTTCCTGCTCTTGAGGCACAGTAACCCAGCCTATTAGTGAAAGAGCCCAGTGAATAGAAGGCTCTTGTCCACTGGATTAGCAACTCATCCTTTGGAATATAGAAATGAATAGTTTAGTGTGGTTCAGAGACAGAGAGACCAGAAACATCTTCTTCGGTGATTATCCACGTGGAGAGAAGTTGGAAGTCTTATTTCTCTGAGCTGAAGCTGAAATGTACGAAGACTGGAGATGTTTGCTTTAATAGCACCTGCAAGGCTCTCATGCTCTTTACATTCATATTTTACAAGTTAAGTTGAGCATTGACAAAATTAGCAAACAAGATGCTAATCTACAACTGTCTCTGGAATGCTGTACTGAAGTTTTGCCATGTTGACACTTACACCTTGCAAATTGTTTTTAATTGCCACAATAGTGAGGCTGAACTGTAGAAAACCTGATCATATTATTTTAATTAACTGGCTGTGTGTATTTGTATTGCATGCTAGTCATTATACACTAGATGCTGTGGAAACACACACTGGAGTATGACTGGGCTCTGGCTCAATAAAGGTCACAGTTTAATATAATTGTTGAACATGAGGCTTTCAAATTATGTTGTCTGTCTGAGTACTAGTTCTTCCACTTAATGTCTTCAGCTGTGAAATGGGGATAATGATAAAGTTGTATAAAGATTGAATTAATGTATTTAAAGCATTTGGCACAGTGCCTGGAACTAGATAAGTGTTCAATAAATGTTTGCTATATCATTATTATGATTGTGGCCTACTGTACTACTACTGTTACTACTATGGGATAGTGCATGAGTTACTAATTGCCTCCAATTCCCACTTCTGAGAAATTCAACCAGAGTTGTTATCTACTGTAAAAGTGATCATATGACCTTGCCATACTGACTGATTAAATCAGGTATTGATACCCATAATCAATAGTTTTGAATTATTATCTCTATGAAATACTTTGAATAGTAGAGCTTTTGTTAGCCTTGAAGAGATTGAAATCTATTCAAAATTATGGCTTTGATGACTTGGTCACCTTCAGCACCATATGGCTGTGTAATTATTTGCTACTAGAGGCCTGGTGCACGACATTCATGTACCGTGGGGTTGTAGTCTGGGACCCCTCAGGGAGTGGGCCTAAGCTGGCAGTTGGACATTCCCCAAAGGGTCCTTAGCACTGCTGCAGAGGCGGGAGAGGCTCCTTCCACTGCACTCGCCAGCCATGATCCTGGCTTCTGGCTGAGCAGTGCTCCCCTTGGGAGTGCACTGACCACCAAGGGGCAGCTCCTGCATTGAGCGTCTCCCCCCTGGTGGTCAGTGTGCATCAGAGCGACCGGTCTTTCCATCATTTGGTTGATTTGCATATTAGTCTTTTATTATATAGGATACTGATCCCACCCATATGCTCATGAGTCATGGCTCTGTCACTGAACTGAAAAGCTAGTCTATACCTTTGTCACAGCAACTTATGTCCAATGTACCCCATATCCCACCTACACAGCTCAATGATCTTTATCATGGGCATTGCCTTAAGAAATAGATTCCTCAGTTGTGCCTTCAGATCTGTGAGTGATGGAAATAAGTAGGTGGGGGTAGTGGTGGAGGATTATGGTGTACCACTTGAAAACTACCTCCTTTTTCTAGGAAAGCCACATAGAACAATGGATCCTAATGTTTCAGTATGTGCCTGGGGGCTGGAGCAGGGAATGTATAAAAATTACCTCCACTTCTAATAAGACATCCCAAAATATTACTTAGATAGAAAGCCAGTGAACTATTCAGTTGAGATTCTTTATATTCCCCCTTATTAAGGTTTAGGATTGCTTCCAACATGGGAAATATAATTGTATTGACATGTAGAGATTTATGAGTATTTATTGTTTAGGATAAAGCCAGGCTGCTGAAATCTAGAGATTCTATAAAATAGTGGCTTAATAACAAGGAATTTTATTTCTAACATAAGAGTTCCAACATGGCAGGGAAGCTATGCTCCTTATGTTCATTTGAAGACTCAGCTCTCAGAGTCATTTCTCTGACAGTTCCAAGGGCACTGTTATTATCTGCATGGTCTCCACTGGGTCACCAGCTTGTCACTGTTTAGGCTGATGGCAAGAGGAATAAGAGCATGGAGGGCAACCATGTCCAGTTCCAGAAGTGGACCACTTCTCTTCAATTCCATCAGTGAGAACTTAGCACGTGCCTATAAACTGCAAGAGAGCCTGGGAAATATAATCTATCTGGGCAGTTATGCCTCAAAGATGAAGGGGAAAAGGAATTTTAGTTGGAAAGCTAGCAGTCCCACCATCAAGTCCTTGCTGAGAAACATGAGTTACACAATTGTACTGTCAAATATTACCTATGACTAAAAAACTCTTATAAAAATTCAGCTACCACTGAGTACTGAGATAAGAAAAAGTTTATGATTTATTAAGATTAGAATTTTATACTCAATTCACTTAAACATATATATATACATATATATATTCATAAGTGTACCTTGATTAAATCCTCAGAATGATATTGCAATCAACATATTGTAAATATGGAGCATGAGGTGAGAAACTATAAAAATTAGTATAATATAAGGCATGTAGGTCTCTGATTTGGAATATGGGGGATTTTGTACCAGCATCGTCATTATCCACATGGCTAACCAATGCATTTAAGCTTTCTGGGTCTTAGTCTCCAAGTTCTCTAGAGTTTCAACAGTACAGTCCTATCTGATACTGTCTTTAAAATATATCTTAAAATCATCTACTATACTTTCCTTCTACTACTGCCATCCTGGTCCCATCTCCTACCAGAGTCTATACATCCAACTCCTTTTCCTTCTCCTGGCTCACATCAGGTTGTTTTTCTCATATTTATCACCCTTGATGTTTCTGCAGTTCTTAGGCCACTCTAAGTTCTTTTTCAGAACCTCTGTGTCTCTTAGTCCCTCTGACTGCATCTCTCTCTCTCTATCCTTCGCGTGACCATATCCTCTCATTTTCAGGGCTCAGCTTTCTTCAAACATAATCTATTTCAAGCACAGTTAACATTCTTCAATCATATTCAGTAATTGTCTTCTTTATTTATTTGTTTGTTGTCTTTCTGTTTCCTTCACTGTACCATCAGCCTTCATTGAACTATTAGGTCTATTAAAGGAAGGGAAATGTCTGCATTATTCATCCTTTCAACTACATCACATAGCCCAGTGTCTGGCATTTAGTAGGTACACAATAAATATTTGTGGAGTAAGTTAATATAAGACTTTATAAATGTATGTTCTAATAATTTGTTAACTAAAACATTATTCAGTATAATTAAAATTAAAAATTGTACTTAAAATTTTATAGGAAAGATATTTTACAGAATATGTCTGTGAGACCTATTTTAAGACAAAAATTATTTCATAAGATGAATTACTTAAAAATGTTGTCTACTTTGTTATTTCATATCCTATCTATCTTTAAATATTCTATTTGAATATTTTATCATCCCAGTTAAGATGGGAGAGGGAATTCTTTATTCTTAGGCCTTCATTTTGTTTTGTATAATTTTAATCATGACAGTCTTTATCAGATCATGTTTATTTAAATATTTATTTCCTTTTGCATATGTTGGGATTGAATATGTTGTTTTAATTAGCAGCACTGCTTTCTTGTTGCTAGATGTATTGCTTTGGCATTTGACCAAAAGCAAAACAGAATCAGCGCAGTGTAATCTATGGCAAGGGAACTGACTCTCACTGCAGAACACCATTCGTCAGCCATTGGCTGAGATGGCCTATTCCACAAAGTGTGCATTGTAGCAACCATAACTAGGCACTCCTGAACAGTCAAAGTTGGCATTTCCGGTTTTTAGAAGACACTTTTGTGTTTGGCCTTGGGTCAGCCTACAACTAGACGATAGTGAAATAAAATAAAGCTGGAGAAATAAAAATAACTATTAAAGGAACACATTACTTTAACAAGTTTCTCTTCTGGATGTTTTATAAGTGGAGTATTGGACTTCTCAGACTCTGTAATGATATTTCATCACACAAATGTACAGAGATAATAAAATGAATCATGTGTTTGCTGTGTAGGGAAAATGACATGACTTTTCATGAGAATTGACTTGATAGTGTATATGTATTTCTGGCTAATTTGACATGATGTTATTGTATTTAATTTATTAACTTACCATTTCACAATTATGGGCTCATTTTCCTTTAACAAACTCCATTTTTATTGAGTTTTCTCTATGCCCAAGGCATAATGGGGATTTTTTTCCCCAAATGAACAATAATCTTAGTTACTTTATTGTGAAAGATACAAATGCAATATTATAATCTCAAGGGAAAAAAGGAAATCTTAAAAAAGGAAATCCTGCATCTGTAATATAAATAATGTCTTGAACGCCAAGTCCATGTCTATGAATCATTTGCCCCTCTCTCTCATCCCTCCTCCCCTTTTTCTCTGAATATTCTGGTCATGGTAGTTTTTTATTTGTTTTTGCACCCCTTTTTAAGTCTTTCCTTTCCTTTCCTTTCCTTTCCTTTCCTTTCCTTTCCTTTCCTTTCCTTTCCTTTCCTTTCCTTTCCTTTCCTTTCCTTTCCTTTCCTTTCCTTTCCTTTCCTTTCCTTTCCGTCTTTTCTTTTCTTTTCTTTTCTTTTCTTTTCTTTTCTTTTCTTTTCTTTTCTTTTCTTTTCTTTTCTCTTCTCTTCTCTTCTCTTCTCTTCTCTTCTCTTCTCTTCTTTTCTTTTCTTTTCTTTTCTTTTCTTTTCTTTTCTTTCTTTTCTTCTCTGTCACCATTTAAAGTAGGCCACTTGGAAGCTGAATGTTGCATGGGAAAGGGGAAAGTCGCCTCACCAGGGCGCAAACACAGTTCAACCTTTATCAGGGAATCAGGTTCTACTGGTTTGATATTGGTTTGATTTGATATTTCCATGTAAAAGGGCAAATGGCACCATAGAACCTCATCAAAATCATCTTCTCTTTAGGGTGCAAAATAGTACAAGGCATGGCCTTCTAAAGATTCACATGAAAACTGTATCAAATGTCACTGGGCATGGAGTCCCTCAGATATGAAACATCCCCAAAGGCAAGGAAGGGTCAACTTAACCCTTTACAGAATTATTCTAAATGTAGATTGAAAAAGTTTTCAGCACAAACATGCATAGCACTAAACAGTCTGTATATTACATGTGAAACATTTTTACTCTTAAAAAATTTCTTAAAAGCAGGTTAATTTTTGTAAGACAATGGCCTTCTGTTTTTATGTGTAATGTGTGTATAGACCTTTTCTGTAAAGTCCCTGCTTTGTTTAGTTTCAAGTAATGTGATAGAGGGTGTATTGTAAAATTACAGTTGAACTTTGAATAATGGGATAAGGGTCCGGAACCCAGAAACTTAATTATTGTGTCCCTTGGTATCTGCTGGGAGTTGGTTCCAGCCCCCACCCTTCTCTGTGAATATGAAATCCAGTTCCTTAGGTGAATATGAATGATCAAGTTCCTTATGTAAAATGGTAAATAACAGTGCATACAAATGGCCTTCTGCCTCTATGGATTCCCAATGCGGATTGAAAATACTTTGGAATCCCTCTCTGGATGTGAAACCCCAGGTATGGAGAGCCAACTGTACAGTATATATATTTTTTAAAATATATTTTATTGATTTTTTACAGAGAAGAAGGGAGAGGGATAGAGAGAGAAATATCCATCAGCTGCCTCCTGCACACTCCCTACTGGGGATGTACCTGCAACCAAGGTACATGCTCTTGACCGGAATCGAACCTGGGACCCTTGAATCCGCAGGCTGACGCTTTATCCACTGAGCCAAATCGGTTAGGGCTGTACAGTATATTTCTTGAAAAAATCAAACAAACCTGCATATATTCAAGGGTCAACTGTATTTGCATGTGTGGAAATCAGAATTTTACCAGATATTTTGGAAGAGAGCTTACTTTACTTCTTTTAGGCATAGATCGCTTTTTTTTTTCTTTTTCTTAAAAAAAAATCAAGAAAGGAAATGAGACAAATGCCTGGGAAACAAAAATTACTTATGATTTCAGGCTGTAGAAATAAAATTGTAGAAACAAAATTATTAAAAATAGCTTATTGGATAACTCAGCTAAGATTTACCACCCCACACTATGCTATGTCATCATAGTTGCATATTGGTAATTGTAACATTCTTCTCAGATGGAAAATAATCAAACACATTGGAGAATTAGTCTAATTGAAAAGCATTTCAGAACAATATGTTTATAACTTATTCATTTACAATAGCAATAACAGCCCAATTTTATAAATGTGTAGCTTGCAAAATGCCATTTGGATATAATATAGTGAGTTTTAAAAAGCACAAAATCCTTTGCTTTATAACACATTCACAATGGCTACAAACTTAAGCTATGGCTTAGTGTATACCACTGTCACCTACGCATAAAAAAACCCCACAAGATTTGGGGAATCTTTATGCCATAGATTCAATTTTTATTAAAGTTGGCATTTTTTTCATGGAACATTCATTATAAAGCAACCACTACTATAATAATGATTGTTTATCTAAGTGTTGAAAGTTTTGGCCAAGAGAGAGAATTTGAAGACATCTATAGGATGATTCCTCCTGTCTAGAGATGGATTTAATTGTGTAATATTTTTAGTTCATATTTATTGTGTAATGATATATATATATATATATTTGTGTAATTATATATTTTAATTATAGTATATATATTTAACTCCCCTTTCTCATGTTTATGCACATGAGTGAATATTAAAAACTAGTTTCTGAATTACTTCTTATTTATTAACTGGATGGTGCCCCCAGGCCTCTACTAGGTAGAAAAAGTTAGGTGTAATTTGAAGAACTCTTATAGTTCTAGTGTTCATCAACATCATTGCACAAATGTTAATTGTGCAGTTATCGCATGGGAAGCATTGCTGCATCATGTATAACTTCGAGAACTCTATAGTTACTCACCAACCACATCCCCACAGACTGACATAAAGAGTACACACCCTACAGTATAAGGACATATATAAAGACATATGGACACCATAAAAAACGAAAGAAAATCCTACATAATAGCATTGCGTGTCACTCTTGGGTGGTAACTGAGAGACCGTGAAAAGCATTTCATGTTTAGTCAGGGTGAGGCCAGGAAGAGCTTGTCATTGCCTTTCAATATGTCAAGAAGAGTTTCATGAAGAGACAGACTTTTAAGAAGTGAGTGGAGTCACTGAGGTTGCAGAGAGAGTGCATCAGGTGGAAGGTATGTCATCATGAAGATGGCTTATTGATATTAGAGGGAGAAGATTAGACTTGCTTCCTAAGAGTGGCATGCTAATAGAATGATAAGACTTTTCTCTGAGCTATTCTGAGCAAAAGAAAATACTCAGCAAAAAAATAAGCTCATGAGGGTGTCAAGAATCAAACAGACAGAAGTGTACCTGGCTCAGAGGTAGTCCATTGATGTATTCCGGCTCATAGGATTGAAAGGAGGAGATATTTGAAATGCGAATAAAGATGGGAAAGGCTTTAGAAAAGACCAGAAGGTGCACTGAAATGGCCTGAATTCTGAAAAGCAAAAGCTCAAGGGGAGAAAGATGTAAATTCCCCTGCTCCCTATGCAAGGAGAGGATGATTGTATTTTTCATCAGAAGGTGCATGAAGTCATGTGACTTGAGTTTTGAGGAGTCAATTCAAAAGAACTGCTAAAATGTTTCCCTCATGATTTAGTATAGGCCATGGAGAATTGATAATGCCTGTAGAAGCTGTTATTCACTTAGCCGAGTAAGGACTACCTACCCCAGCGCCATCATCTTTCTTGTAGCCAAACCCCATCTGAGGGCCCACTAGCCATTTGGCCCAGTTCTAGGGACTATGAAACCAAGCTTTTGGATCACAGTTTTCAAAATCACACCAACATCTTTTTCTGAGGCATAGCAATCATCTAATCTGCCTGTAGAATTATGTTACTGTGAAAAGTGATGTCTTAAAACCCATAAATTTGTGACATTAGAATGAGTCGTTTTCGATATCCTTTACAAGCTAAAAAGTACTCTAGCCTGTTGACAAAGCAAAGAAATGGTGTCAAAAATAATTTTAAAACCTTTTGACCTATAAGGTTTAAAAGAATTAGGCACAGATTCTTTGCTTTAAGCCTCTTGGTGACAAGAAATATGGTACTCTGCCAGATTGTTTGATTGACAGTAGCGTTTGTAGTTTCAGCTGCTAATACAGTATGCTTCTTGTATATTCTGAGGGGGTAAATATAGAAGACTATTTGTCACCTGGGTTGATGGATTACAAATAAGTGAGACAATGTGGTTTGGGTTCTAAAGCCTAAATGAAAAGTCAAAAACCTCATGTTATTTACAATACAGTGCTTCTATGATTTAAGATTTGTTGTTCCCATTACATCAATAGAAATGGTTTGGTTTTAAAATAAACATGTTACTCATTTTTAATCTCTTTCCATTACATAGTTATTTGCTGCAAGAATGCATCAATTAAGTGTACCAAAAACGGAATAGAATGAACTTATTATAGATAACTGCATTTATTTTTAAATATCACAATTCAAGTATCTTAAAATTCTTCCACTCATAGGACCTATGACTAATAACATGTTTCTCCACCCAAATAAAGCTTGTTGTTTTCAGTACCTAATTAGCATTTGAGCTTGTTGTACATACTTATGCTTAGAGTAGCGGTGTTTCTGAGAAATCTTTCTTGGTCAATAGCCCTCTAATAATATTGATTTCTCTTTGTACAACATTTTGAATTTGCTTAAGTGTTCCAAGTGGTCTAACATAATTTCAAAATGATATCATGAATGGTTCAGTAATTAATATTTTCAAAGAATCATGTTGTTCAAGATGAAAAGATTATTTAGGTAGATATTACAGAGTCTTTGGCTTTAGAAAAGAAAATTTGCTTTGGAAAGCACATTATTACCTTTCAAGACAAGAAGCAAAATTGGCATTTTTAGCATGCTACTCTTATCTTTATTTGCTGATAAAGAAAGAATCCAGGTTTTTCAAAACGTTAAATGAAAGGCTATGGTGAGGTTCACATGACCAAATCTTAAAGAAAAACACCCCCAAATCCCCACATAAATGAATGGGAACAAAACAGGAGCAATAGCTTTAACATTTTATTTTTGAACTTAAAAACAATTATTACTCTAAACAAAACAGCCATATGAAGTCTATTTGTTTTCATCCGTGTAATTAATACAATGTTATATTGAAATACATGAAAGTTAAAGTTCCATAACTACAGCTTCATGTCACAATACTATCATTTCATCATGGGTTGTCAGCTTCTTTTAGAATTGGATATTCTTTTGATGTGTATATTTAAAGATCATTTATATTAAATGGGAGGGGACGCAGTTATTACTCAACTAAATTCTTGCAACTTTGTGGTTTTGTTTAAGAAACTGTGTAGAGGCAAAGATACTATTTTTCTTGAATCTCCATCATGACATATTTGTTATTCAAAATAACATGCATCTGCCTATATTTGCTAATAAGAATAATGAAAGAATTGGTTTTAAAATTTATAAGTAAATTATAATTCAATACTTTGAAATATGCACTATTTTAAAAATCAGAACTATATAAATGAGAACTCCATATCAATAATATACACTTTGTAAAATAAAAGTTAAGAATTATTTAAATGTGATTTTTATCCTTTCTTTATAAATTATTTTTATGTACTACAAAAATTCTTTCATATTCTTCTGCCCCCAGCATAGCACCATAGTCTAGACAAAAGTAGTTAATTTCTACATTACTTGAATATCCGTTTGGTTTCTCACCTGTTCAGAGAAATGCTAGATTAGTTTACAAGTTTAGGTTGGATGGCTGACATTAAGTATAACATACATCTTGTGAAAACTTGAAACCAGAGGCTGTGTGTTGTAAGATGAGATTTCAAGCAAATGAGGGCTAACCAGTAGAGCTAATAAAACCCAGATATCAATTTATTATTTTGTTTTCCAGAAAGAATCAGTCACTGGATTTTAGAGTTTTAAATATATTGCATTCCAGTCTTCTCACTTCATGGAGGAAGAAAAGTGGATGTGAGCTAAGGAAGTACTGCAGTAAGGGTCGCACAATAGTAAGTGGGGTAATGGGACTCGAGAGCAATGCTGCTTTTACCACGTGGCATGGTTCCTAATGGACCACGATATTTAACCCAACATTTCCAGAACTCTGGAGTCCAGATTTCTTGATTAATTTTACAGAAATACTGTACCCTATGTTGCTTACAGAAATATACTTGGATGCCTCAACAACACACAAAAAAGGAAAAAAAACACTCTTGCTTAAAAGAGCACAAATTAAAGCTCTTTAACAGACACGGTTATGCACATCAAAGGAGCCGCCTCATTCTTTGCTCTTGACACTTTTACGTTATTCACAGTGGAGGGAATTATGGGACATTTCCAGCTGCACTGACTCTAATCTGTGAGGAGATTGGAGTAGAAAATATTTCTCTTCTTATTTTTGCCCACAGGGGCTGTCTCAAGAAGATAAGAATTGACAATATCTCATATTTGTGCTGATTGTCTAAATAATTTGAAGGTACATAAGCATTATTTAATATAATGGTTTCCCACAGTTTGATACAACTTTTCTGAGAAAAAGCATCAAGCTTGACTACTGTGGAGGTGAAAGCTACAAAATAGACTTATCTCACTGAAGTAAAGATTTAACCACCCAGGAATCTAAGAAATGGGGTAGAAGGCATAACTCAAAGGCTGTGTGTCCTGTTAGGAGAGACCTAATGTCTTTCTTGAAACATGGGCAGGAATTCTCACTGCTTTACTCATCTTGTATTTGCTGAATTAGAGGTGTTAATTTTTTAAATACTACAAAGTGCAAAATGTTGTTTATAAGTGTGGATGCTTGTAATTTTTAATGTATTTTAAAATATTCTCAGATAGGTTTCAATGATTCACTTGGGGTTAGTGGTAAATCTAAGAGCCAGCCTGTGCCTCTAGATTCTAGTTTATTATCCTCCTCAATAAGTCCTAGGTTTAGGTGCATTTTATGACACACATACACAAAAGGAAGGCACTTCCAGGTATAGAATCTGAAGAAAATGAGAAGAGTATATGGCATGTTAATAAGGGTATAAATAAGAATTTTAAAAAGTCAATCAAGAGCTCTGATGCTAAATTCATTGAGGCCTTTAATTAATCCCCATGTCCTTAATGGTGACATTGGCATTATAAAAATTGTTTTTATGTGTGAGGACAGCTGTGAGAAATTTTCAGGCAATTTTTGAAAATACTGTTGTATGAAGTTTCCCATGTCTGACCCTTTAGCTGTTGGTGTGAGATTTATCCTAAAAGGAATAGGAAAATTCAGTTACTGGATTTTTATTCAAACAAATGGACTTAATACTCTTCATGCAAAATCTAAATTCAAAAGAAGAGTATCATTCTAGATTTAATAGGAGCCTTGTAAACAATGCTAAAATTGTGAACAAATCAAAGTTAAATCAAAAGGAAATAAAAGTTAGAACACAAATTAAGTCCAATTTAAACAAGCATTTATTTATTGTTTTTGGTAAGTACAGTTAAATGTGATAATTTATGTCAATTAATTGAAGAGACCTGACATATGAACCTCTAGTAAATGTATTCAATTTTATGTGAGAAATTTAGGGTTTTACAGTCTATCAAATTAAGACTTAATAAGAAATACATCATGACTACAATAAGTATATGTTATGTGAGGAACCTTTACTAAAAAGTCAAGTTGACAATGGTTGCTTTTGATGTATATTTGTCTTGTGTGCTGTGCTATTCACATGACTATTGTGTTTTAGATAAATAAAGTGAAGGGGTTTACGTTGGTCAAACATCCACGGTGTAAGGTGGGGTGATGGTGCCCCACATATTTAAACCTCAATGACCAGCCCTGTGAAACAGAAACTTTTATTATTAATTATATTTAGAGTTGAGAAAATTACAGCAAAGAGAAAGTTAATCAAGTTTCCCAGGTTCTAAGATTGTATTACCAAAAAAAAAAAAAAAAAAAAAAAAAAAAGGCTTTTGATTCCCTATCGCTTTTGCTTCTACTGTCTCGTACAGTTGTTGCAACTCACTCCCTCAATTTAATGAAGGAGACGTCAGACTTCGCACAGAACTCAGCCCATCTACACCCTGCTTGGTAGTAACGTCCTTTCAGTGATACTTTGATTAATGAATTCTCTGGCAACAAAATCCTTTCATAACAATAACATGTTTTTAAAAACCCTCCTCGGCTTTTTGGAAGTGCGATAGCAGCAATTGCAGCTGTGTGTGACAGAAATTCCTCGCGGCACAGTTTCTATTTGGCTTTGGCCAGAAGAAAAACAGGGCCAACTGTGACTAGAGCTGGGAGCCTTTCGAAAGTGATTTTCCTATTTGAATTGACCACAGGTTGAGCGGTTCCATCATGTCACCTAGTGTGGTAGGTACTGTGCATTCATTTTTTTAAAAAGTAGTGTAGCTTATTGTGTCCTCTGCTTTTACTGTTTTTAGCCTCCCCTCCCCTTTTCCCTTCCAACTCTGTGCCGGGCCAATTCGCTCTCTTCCCACTGAACCAGGGAAGAAGAATCTGCTACCAGGCAATTGTGTTTATCTTCTAAGAGACGACGGCACTTCATTTTGAAGATGGTTCTTAGTGTCACCATAACCAGTGTTTGTGCTGTTAAATCCCTGGTCATTGTACATCAGAGTCATTGGCGAACTTGTAAAAAAGCATATTCCTGGCTACCATCTAGATATCTTAAATCACTGCATTTTTAGTTAGCATCGCAGTGACCTGCATTTAAAGAAGCCTTGCCTCTTGATGGGAAAGGCTTCTTCTCCTCAGTGGGCAGGATCTTGAGAGCAACAGGGAGCCGGGTGTGCTAGTTAGTGGAACAGAAGCTCCCCAAGAATTGTGATTCCATAGGCTTTCCAGGTCCAGATTGATGCTTTTCTTATTCATTCATTTGTTTTCAGGCATTTGTGGTTTGCCGGCATTAAGAAGCAGTCATTGCTTGTAAAGACCTTACAGTCCAATGGGGCAACCTCCCTATCATTCATGTGCACAGCATTACCGTTGGGCCCAGACAACAGGGGCTCCTTCCTGGCCTGGGTGGATTAGAAAGCCCCACTCTGGTCTCTCCTTTGACTTGCTTCTTCCGTGGGTGGGAAGTATGGAGAGCCAAGTGATCATACGGAGTTTGCCTCCCTTTCCAGACTATGCCCTGGACCTGGAGTTCTCGGCACTGTCCTTTTTCCCGAGTCCATTCCCCCAAACTGCACCACAGGTGTGCGCACAGCTCAGCCTGAGGCATGGCCATGGGGGAGCTCTTTGCAGTGATAATCGATGGAGCTTGGACAGGACTGGGGTGCCCATATGTGCACATGTGGAGCGACTGCAGTGTGGAGGAAAGCCTGGGAGGGAGTTGGTTAAGAAGAGAAGCTGATGTGGCCCTGGGGCTGGGGTCAGCTCTCCCAGCGCAGCAAGTTCTGGCTCAGAACAACAAGGAGTTCAATAATTCTAAAAGAGAATATAAATTAAAAAGAGAGTATAATTTATTTCACAATTTGTCAGCTTGATTTATAACTCTCAAATATTTAGGTATATCACAAGTGGGCTTCCACTTGTACTGTTGCCCTTGGCCTTGCACATGTTAGGGGAGAGCTGAACTGGGAATGAAGAGAGCTCTGAGAAAAGGAGTCATGTGCTGGTGTGTGTTTCTTGGCATCTAGAAAGGTTCAGGAATCTGGAGAAGGGCTGCGGTAAATTAATCAAGAGTCCAGAGATGAAACATAAATTTGGAAGGAATTTTGGGGAGCCAGAGAAGACTTACCTAAAGAAACCAGGTCCTGCTGTCTCTCTGGACCCCTTGCTTTTTATTAACACAAATTGTCCTAAAGCAAGGTAGATATACATCAAAGGCAAGGTTTAGTATACGGAATCCATTGTCAGATTGGGGGAACTGCCAACGGCTGTTCAGGTGTTTGGCCAGTAGGAGGCAATAACATGTAGATTGAAATGCCCTCAGCTGTCTGGCAGCAAGCAATCATTTATGCATTCTTTTCAGGTTTGGGGAAATGCCCTTAGCCATTTCCAGCAGGCAGTAACATATGTGATTCAGTCCTTGCTGAGTTCCCAAGTTCCATCAACCTTTTGATGAAACTTCTTGCATTTATGACATGCTGGAATTAGCTTCTGGCAGTCATGCAGCGTGAGTGAATCAGGTAACTCTTGAACTGGATGTGGAACAATAACTAGAAATTATTTAAGCAAGGTGGATGAGTGGAAGCTGAGAGGGGAAGGCAGCTCAGTATAGAGCAGAGCACAGAATGCACAAGTGCATTCAATGGATGAGCAAAGGCAAAGAGGCAGAAAACTGCATGGAGTGTGATTGGAATATGGTTTGGCTTGTTGGATCTTCACATGCAAGTAGAGCAGAATTTGCCTGAAAGCTAGTGAGCTTCAGCCCTTGGGTTTTCTACCTTGAGCTGCGGGGGTTGCTGGGAGTGGTGGAAGCTTTAGATGGAAAGTGGAGGTTAGGTTGCAATCTGGAATCATTTATGTGAAAAAAAAATCCACTTCTGCTTAATTGCCTAAGAATATTTCAAAGAAAAGGACCTATATTTTTAGGTTTTAACATTTGTTGTGACTTCTTTCTTCTTTCCAAATAAATGTTTACTTTTATATCTACTTCGTATCCTTTGTCTTAGGGAGTGTGATCTCTCCAAATTATCGATGCCTCAGGCCCCACTACAACTGGGTCAACCTGCGAGTAAAATATATTTAGAGAGAGGAGGTGAGAGAAGTTGCAGAGGACCACCCTTAGTTCTGTAAAGGCCATGGGCGCCATTGGGGTTTTAGGCAGGGAAGTGACCTGGGTATTTTCCGAATGATGGACCATTTAGAGACAACGGTTGGACTGGAGACTCTTCTCAATCTCACTGAGTCAGATTGACTTCATGCTTGGTTAGCAGTGTAGAGTGGAAAGAGTCAAGGGTATCTTTGAGATTTCTAATTTAGGGGTAGTACTGATTTGGGGAGACAAATACATCTAGTTTTAAAAGTAATTAATTTATACCTGCATGGGTAGATGTCCAGAAGCCAGTTCAGTATGTAATTCGGAAGCTTGGAGAGATAGCTAGGCTGCCTGCGAATATCTATCTATCTATCTATCTATCTATCTATCTATCTATTTGTGTGTGTGTGTGTGTGTTTTGGTATATATGTACTGACATACACATTCAGACACACACATATGTATACATCTATGTACATTTGCATGCACACTTATGTATATATATATGTATGTTTGTGAGCACAAGTAGATATTTTGGAGTCATCAGCAATAGTTGAAAGCACTAGAATGAATGAGGTCAATCAGGGAAAGCATTTGAAATGAGTAAATTGTCCTGGCCTGTGTGGCTCAGTTGGTTGATTATTGTCCCAGGCACTAACAGGTCCCTGGTCAGGGCAGGTACTAGTGGTGTGCAGGAGGCAGCTGATAGATGTTTCTCTCTCTCTCTCTCCATCTCCCTTCCTCTTTCTCTAAAATCAATAAGAACATATTTAAAAATAAAATAAAATATTTATTTAAAACATAAAATGAGTAATTTAATGAGCTGCGGACAGAATCCTGAGTAAACAAATGTTTCAGTAATGGACAGAAGACAAGGAAGACAAAAAAGAGAGAAAAACAAGATGTTTTTCTCTCAAAAATTTTAAAAATCACAAAATTAGTTTTCCAAACAGAAAATAATAGACAGTGTCAATTAAGCAATGGTATAAGAGGTATGGACTGAAAGGGCCACTATGGAGATTATTGGAGATGTCCTGGAGTAACGTTTAAATGGGGACAGAGAAAAGTTTTAGGTGGGGTGAAAAGTGGTTGGAAATGGATAATGGAGACTGCACCTTTTAGAGTACAGTTACTCAAAAGTTAAGTTGCAAAGATGAGGATAAATATTATACCATACTCAGCAGGGAACTGAGAATCTACTGAGTTCTACTCTATCTATCTATCTATCTATCTACCTACCTATCATCTCTCTATTCAATTTATTTTCAGGTTAAGAGAGGCTTACATGTGCTCATGTTCCCAAGAGACTGGGGCGGGGGGGGCAGATATGATTTAAGAGTCTTGATGGGACTCGTTAGCTGCTATGCCAGAAGGAAATGAGATGAAGATGGGTGATCACAGTCAAGGAAATTTGTTGATAGCTGGTGGTTGAGTCTTTGCTAAGGTGAGACATTATGAATGTAGTGAGTGGCAAAAAATCACTCTGGTATGATTTCCTCAGAGGCTCTCATTTCTCTGCACAGAGAATTTGACAGAAGTTTATGGATGCAAGCAATGGAGTGCTTTGGAGGTAAGAAAATAGATAATCAACCAGGAACAGTGGGGATTGAGGTTGGACAAGAGAGACAGATAAACCAGGAGAAAGTAGACAGTGTCAGGGGAGCATGGAGGGAGCAGGCTTTGATGACATTAACAGAGAAGTGTTAAAGAAAGGGTGGGAAGGAACTGGGAAGTGAAACATCATGGTTAGAGTTACTAATTAAGATACACAGGCATAATGGTGTGGGGTAATAACAGGGTTGAGAATCTAGGAGAAGTTTTTTAAGTATATGGCTAAAGTTGATTGGAAATAAAAATTATTTAATTTAAAAAGGTCTAGAAACTTTAAACAGGAAATGAAAACTTCTGGAATTCCTAAGATAAAATTGTGAGAAAAAATTTAAAAAAGAGAGAGGAGGTCCCATTAATTTCCTTTGTGTCATTAAGGTTTTTATACCAGTAATTTTATGTCATTAAAGTTTTTATACTAGTAATCTATTTGATAATGTATTCTAATAATTTAATTAAAATTAATAATTTGATAACAGTAATTGTTAAATATAAGATTATTTAATAAAATTATCTATAATAATAAAAGCATTATATACTAATTAGATTGGAGAGTTGAACGACCTTCCAGACATTCTGGACAAAGCCTCGGTGAGTGGGGGCCAAGGCAGAGGCGGTTAGGGGTGATCAGGCAGGCAGGCCAGTGGTTAGGAGCCAGCGGTCCCAGATTGCGAGAGGGATGTCCGGCAGTCAGACATCCCCTGAGGGGTCCTGGATTGCAAGATGGTGCAGGCTGGCCTGAAGGGACACCACCTCCCTCTCCCTCCCCTCAGTGCATGAATTTCATGCACAGGGCCTCTAGTATATTTAATAAAATTATTTTTTACTATTAATTTATTACTATTGTACATCAAGGACAATATTAATGTTTTACTTAGAATGTCTTAAGGATTAGTTTACTTTTAGTATGTGTTAAAATAGGGAGGGATTTAGAAAAAGAAGATTTGATTTAATTCCCATTTCTATTACCTGCTGGTTGTAAAATCTTGAGACAGCCACTTACACTCTGTGGGCCTTAGTTTCTTAGTACATAAAAGGGGACAATATCTATTCTATGGTGGTTAGTGGTGACCAAATGCTTATATAAATGCTTTGTTTATTTATTTATTTATTTATTTATTTATTTATTTATTTATTTTGGTAAGGCCCCCAGTATGAAACAAGACTTAATTGATATGCTTGTGTCATTACTTCCTGAAGCTCAAAATAGCAGAGCTCTGATATCCTCTCTCTAAACTGGAGTTCTAGCATTCTTTGTAGCATGTGCTTGGCTTGTTGATTAAACAGTTAACTTAAATTCATGTGTTAAACAAAATCCTTTAAAAACATTTTAGTAAACTATTAATTTAGTTTATGTGTAAACATATAAAACTGTGGCTTTTAGATTCTATGATGAAAACACTTAATATCTCTGGGTAAAAATTTATAAAGTTCATAGTTAAAATATCTTAAACTTGGTTAGCTTTAAATACATATTTTTAAAATTAAATAGATATTTAAAAAAATCAGTATTATAAATAGGCCATGTGCTAGATATATGTTCTCTTATGGAATTCAATTATTGGAAGAGTGGCAATTAATTAGTAAATTAATAAAGTATCTAAAAATTTTCAATTTGCTAAAAGGAAATTGTTTCATACATTTCTGTGACATCACTTTGCAGCAGGAGCTCATCTTTCCTAATTTTTCTTCAAGAGGATGTTGAAAAAGCAGGCACTAAAAAATCAAAACATAAATATCTTAGAAAGGCCACCTAGAGCCTTCGCTTGTTTGATGGATGGCAAGTAGAGTTACGAAGGGGCAATGGGAAAACTGAGTTCTGAATATGAGTCCAATAGTCCTCCAGGCATTCTACATATGTCATCTTATGTGATCCTTGTGATGGCCCCTGAAGTGTGTATAAATGTCCCCGTTTTATAGATGAGGACATTGAGAAGGAAAGAGGTTAAGAGAGCTAAGCTCACGGATTGTTAGGAGAAAAAACTTTGACACCAGGTGGAGCTGCAGAAGCTGAGAAGTGAGTTCATGATGAACAAGTTGATGTACTACCTTATGCCGAGATAGAAACTAGTAAATGAGCAATGTCTTTTTAATGATGGTGACCAGAGTCAAACCTCCCTCGTTGTTTAATACTTGCATGATCTTGGAAAGGTTGCCTAACCACTCTGTACCTGGATTTCCTTACCTATAAAAAAGGGAGGGAGCACACTAGCTATTTCAAAGAGCTGCTGGGAGAGCAGAATGAAAGCAGTGTGGGTAGAACCATGTACTGCAGTTGCCTGGAGATAACTGAAAGTTCAAACATATCATTCAATGTTCCTCTTTGTTTTTATTTTTATTTGTTTTTAGTGGCAAAAATATTTATGATTAAAAGATCTGGTTCCAAAATTTGTTTCAAACTGTTATATACTGTTGCTAAGCTTAACTGTATCAGCAGCTTTATTTATTTATTTATTTTTTTGATTTTTAGAAAGGGGACCATATATTTGTAAGTTTTCCCTGGGACTCAGAAAACATCTTCACTAGCATCTTGTCCTCTGGCCCCACAAACCACATATGCTCACCAGGTAGGTGTCAGTTGACCTGACTGCCAGTGAGCCAGTTATGAGGAAATAAATGGTTTTAGTGGTGCTCAACTTTTCAACTTGCAAATTTAATTTGGTAAAGGACAGTAACAGCATATAATCATTATTTACAGGAATCCAATAGATGAACAATGGGAGCAGTACTGGATTTGAACAAGACCAGAAAAACAAAGCCAGTCACCAGCAGCCTCCTTTGCTGTTAGGCACCATGGACAATTTTATGGTTTTTATATCATGAAAACTTTTGGAATTGTGGCTACACTTTTCTATGAAATGCCTCAGTTCCCCAGAGAAAGATAGTGGTTTTAAGAAAAAGCAAATAGCATAACATTTTACTGGCTGGAAATAAAATAAAAGATTCTTGCTCACTAGAATGAATGAAGTACCATGTGACTGACAACATTAAATTCATTGTTTAATATTAATGGTAAACTTAGCTATGTAAAGCAAGACCTTCTATTATTAGCATCAGACATAGGCGAATCTCCAGAGGAGAGGAATTTGGTCCATTTTCCATAAGCACTCAGAAATTCAGATGCTTATTTAAAGCTCATCTGAACTATCCAAGACCTCAAGTCTACAGATCTTCGCAAAGCAGGATTGCAGGTGAGATTGTCACCTTTATGCTGCAACTCAGACACAAATAGTGAGAAATAAGACTTTTGCCGGCATGCTATATTATTTCTAGACCTGTTATTGTCAACCTTGAAGTGAGAAAAATTCCTTATCCAATTTGGGATTTGAGGGTCACTTCATTCCTAGTCCCCCAAGGTATAATTGACTTAGTTCATATTGACAATGCATTGTTGCTCTTAGATATGTGTCTGAGAAATATCCAATGTTTAAAATAGTTAATTGTGCATATAAGCACAAAGGAGCAGAGTCCTAACAGCTTCACAAGTATATGCACCTATCATTTGAGGAGATATGTTAGCAAGTTAATTTAGATGATTGATTATACTCGCACTGGCTTGCCCTTGTCACCTTCCAAGTGTTGTACCTTTGCAATGCAGCTGACACATCATGACTGATGGCAACAGCAGGACGGCCTAACTATTTAGAATGATTTTGTAAGGTTCAGAAAAAGCCACACACCTCTAAATTAAACTATGAAAAAATCCTAGCCATTTCTGGACATAAATGATGCTCTCAAAATCCTCTCTCAAACCTGTTCTTAGATGATTAAATATGATCACCCAGGAGCACTATTTTGTTTACTCCAAAGGTGAAGAATGTCTGGAGTGGGCATGGAGCAGTGGGAGGGAGAACATTAGGATGAGTTGATTTATTCAAACTGTGAATGGGGCAAGGCCATGAGACTCGATGGGGACATACAGGGCCTTCAATCTTTTTAGAGGCCTATTAATTATTTGATATCTTTTTTTTAAAAAAAAGACTTCATTTGATCCTAAATGAAGAAATTTGCAAAATTGAGATTCATATTCAACAAGAAAATTGTCCCTCATTAATTTTTAATTTTATTATTTAGAAAAGTTCTTGCATTTGAAACAATTTTTAGGTGACATTCTCTCTCCCGCCCTACCCTCCCCCCCCCCCCCCCCCCCCCGTCCCCCGCCCCGCTTTGGAGGGATACTGAAATATGCCTGGTAATTGCTGAGAAATTATAGCCAGCTGTGACTTAAATTAGCTTTTTTTTTTTTTTTTTTTTTTTTTTTTGCAGCCAAGCAATACTTAAAGGCAGATTATAACAGTCTTAAAAAATATTTGTAGAAAAATTATACTTAATGAGATTTAAGCATCATCTTAATATGTATGACATAATTTGGAGTGAGGTCTCCAAAAATAAGTGAAGTAAAGGCCTAGATGCTCTGAGTTAGAAGCAAATCAAGGAATCCTGATTTGAGAATGAAGTACTCTAGATACATGGAAATGTACTGGAAAAGTTTGTTTGAATGTTTATGTGCTCAGCAGCGATGGGGGTCTGAATTGCTGGAAGTACAAACAACAAACCATGAATGTTGGTCAGGGAAGGCCAGTAGAACTCTTGGAGTATATCTAATTAGTGTTGGGTTTAAAGTTGTGGTTAATGCATATTTTTCATTTCTTTTTATTTTTTTTTTGGTATAATGTTTCCATCCCCTTCTTCAGATTTGTATATACTGGTGTAAATAATGCTTGCTTGTTTATGTTATCCAATAATGATTTTTCTTAAAAGGGAACTTATAGAAAGGTACACATCATTTTTTTTGGAATGTCGTTAGTACACTGAGTTTTGCTGTCAGGAAGAGGCATGGATTGGATTAAATCATTAGTGAATTACATCATAAAGTTTGCAAGTTAGTTACGTATGTAGAAGATGACAATGACTTATTGTGATATGTTAAACTGTCTTAAATTTGCCTGGTTGTTAGAATCATTTTAGATTTTGTTAAAAGGAAACATTTTCAGATCCCACTTAATCTGACGATATAGGGGAGAGGTCTAGCATTGGGTCTAGCAATCAAATGCCATGGGATGATTCTTCTGATCAGGCATGTTTGATAAACATGGCATTAACCCAAGTTTCTCAGAAAACTATGTTATTTGGTTTGAAACTGGAAATGCTCATTATAATAAAATCTGTTCTCGGCTACTCTTGAATTCGGTCAGCTTTGTTGGTTAGAGCATGTTGGTTATGTGGTTGAGGGCCAGTTAGTTCCTGCCCCAGGTTGTGGATTTTACCCCTAACCCTGATTTGTCATCTTCAACCCAGGTAGAAAAGATAAGAAGGAGGCAATGAAAGACCTAATTAACAAAAATGTGGAGAGAAAACTGCACTAAAGTGTAGAAACTCAAAATAATTTTAACTAAAACTTGTGCCATCTTATCAGAGGGTCATGCATGACAACAATACAGTTAAGAATAGAACTTCAATTCCCCGGGAGTAGAAAGCTTATATATTTACACTATAAAATTGGCAATATTTCTAAATTCAAAAATAAATAATAAGTCTAATTACTTAAAGGGAAAGAACTTAAAAATATGTAAAAATAATCCTCACAATGTGATAGCTAAATGGGGCAACATAAGATTATATAGTGAAGTCAGAATCTATAGAAAAGAAACATGTTGAGAAGGAGAAAGTGGAGGCAGAACTTAAAAAAAAAAACTGGCTTAATTTTCTTGTTAATCAGTATTTTCATATATAAGATAGCACCATGTTAAGTAGATCTGAAGACATAGTTCCCTCTTCTGGGCTGTCATGGAACTTATGCAAACCTTTATTCTTGCATCTGTCACCTTTGGTATAATTATTTATGAATCTTCCTTATCTAATTTCTTGAGCTCCTTAAGACAAGAACCATGTTTTTAAAGATTCTTTTATCCCCAGATATTAACATTAGCTAATATGAAGCAACAGCACAGTAATCCAATAAATAATTGACAAAATGGATGAAAGAAAACATGGTTCTTATCCACAGGGCTACTCAATATAGACCCAATCAGAAGAATAATTGTTCTTCAGTATTGAAGTTACCTCTATTATTTAAGTTGTGGGCAGTTAATAGTTCAAAAACAGTATTGTTTTTCCAGACAAAATTTATTCAATGAGGTGTAGCAGTTATTTTAAAAATATTTAAAAGCATCAACCATTGGGTTTTTAAACTAAAAAAAGCTGAGTGTCATAAAAAAAAATTATGGAATTATGGAAACAGGTCTTGAAGACACTGTGTCTTAGTGATTTTAATATTGTATAAAGGGCTCTTCCAACTCTGCTTGGAGGCCACCAGCATTCAGTTCCTTGGTGCCAAGTCCATTGGACTCTAGAGAACAGTTTATTACAAATTTTTTTCTGATTTTGAGCAGAGCTACTTTCTTTTCTAGTTAATAGTGCTGTTCTACAAAGCAAGCCTAATCTCTCTTCTACATTGATGACCTTATTAACATTTAAGGGAAGTATCCATACACCTGAAACTTTCCTCATTCTCACATTTTCTATATTAGAAAAATGTATTGTTCAAAATCAGATTTGTCTGCATGTGCAGTGCTACTTGTTGTTACCATCATATCTGTAAAAACTGACTAAGAAAGCGATCAAAGATCCAGGAATAGCTCAGAGGAGGATGCCTACAGCACAGCTAAACAGGAGAAGTTCTTCAGTCTGAAAAAAAGGGGTTAAGAGTAAATATTATTCTCACATGCAGGTAGAAACAGTTAATATTTACAAACTTTAAAAATAAGGACTGTTGCCCAGCTGGTTTGGCTCAGTGGATAGAATGTTGGCCTGCGGAGTGAAGGGTTTGATTCCGGTCAAGGGCACATGCCCAGGTTGTGGGCTCCATCCCCAGTAGAGGGCATGCAGGAGGCAGCCAATCAATGATTCTCTCTCGTCATTGATGTTTCTCTCTCTCCCTCCACCTTCCTCTCTGAAATCAATAAAAATATATTAAAAAAATAAGGATTGTTTTTGAAGAAGGAAATTTCAAGATAAATCAACAGAAACACTATTTGTACAATCGTGAAAATTGTGGTAAGAATTTTCTAAGCAGAAGAATTATCAGTAGGTTCAGGAACAATTTAGATACACTTGTTGGTGGCAAGATATATATTGGTGGTCAAGTGCATGGTTTTTGGATTTAGAAGGTATTGGGCTTAAATTTCAGGCTCATTTATTAGCTAGCTGTACAATATTAAATAAATTATTTAAGTGCTCAAATTTTAATCTTACAAAATGGAAAAGATTATAATACCTATATCACTGTATTATTGCAAGGATTAAGTGAATATCAACACATGTATACCAGTATGTTAAATGTATATTAAATACATATGAAGCTTATCAATGTTATTGGTTGACACATATCAGAGACCCACAGTATTCACTATTATTGTCCTTACAGTTACAAAATGTCATAATGTGGGAAAAGAAGATTTTGGGTGGAGTTTGATTTTACAGAAATATAAAATGTCCCCTGACACATAGCTGCAGTGCCATACTGGAGGACTCTGGGTCTAGGGATTAGACTCTAGTCACTATATCAACGACCCTCTTTTAAAACGTTGGGAATCTCAGTGTGTGAAACAGTCAATTTTACCAAAAATAATCTAGGCTTAATTAGTAGGAAGTGTAAGAAATTGCTTTTTTGTGGCTTTTACTTCTTCATAAAAGCATTGTAAAAGTTTGAACGAAACATTAAAGAGCAATGTTAGATTTTCACCAAGAAAGAACAATTGACAATTGCACAGGAGCCAATATAAGTGGTGTGGTCTTGGTCTGCTTCCTGCCTGGCTGACTCAGAAACTTCACAGGCCTAGAGCAAGTCAAGTTCAGCAATCCTGATTCATGCTAACAAAGCTCACAAAAGACTAACACCCACAAGTAGAATGCCAGTATGTTATTGTACAGTGAATAAAGCTCAAGTGAACTGGTTAAACTGAATACCTACAAATGACCTGCTCCCCTCTGGTCATGTTATTTGAGGACTAGAACGCATAGGAGGAAGTTAGTTTTTTAATCCTATAATTGACATATTCTACAATAGACATATCTCTACATCTGTGCCTCTTTTATCTTAGGCTTCAGTGAGTAACTTAACTCTTATTTGACTGACTCTACTCTCCCCCACCACCTCCCATTTAGATTTAGTACCTCAATAAGTTACAATCAAGTCCTCTTGGCCATCTCCTCTCCAATCCATGTTATGCTCATTATGTGCTCTCTCTCCCAGAATGCAAACTTGTTTCCAAGTTCTTAGAGTGGGTGGTTGTAGTGGTTGTGTTGGTAGTAGTGGTCTTATTGTTGACTATTTTCTATTATCCATAGACAACTCTGACAAATGTATGTAAAAGTGCTTCAAATATAATTCAATGTCAAATTAGGTGCATAAGCTCTTATGAGATCAAATGGGAAAATTACACAAGATATGAGTAAAAAGAAAATTGAATAATGACATTTAATTATAGTTTTTAGCAAATGCCATTGACAAACATAAATCATCCCATATTGACCATATCAGGGAATGGAGTACTTTTCACATAGGTTGAATTTTTAGGTTGATATGATTTATATTTAGCTCTGCCTCAAATCATTTGTGGAGAATGATAACTAAAAAAAAAAAAACACCCGCCTACATAAATATAGTTATTTAAATAGCCTCTTGCTAATGAAACTAAGGCTGTGGCATCTGGTGCTGGTCAAGTATTACATTTGGGTCGAACTAGGATGCAAGTACCATGACAAAATTGTTAACAGATTTGGTCATTAAATGCAGGTCAAGTTTCCTTTTCATGTTTGAGCTGGGCCTGGAAAATGAAGGAGAAGGCAATAATTTGTTGAATTACTAAGTGTGTACCATGGCAAATATGTATGGCATTTCAAGTTGTAAACTTGGACGATTGAGTCTCTGTCATCCTTCCACATATATATTTCAGTTTTGGTGACTTGAATTCAAATAATAACTATATTGTGAATATAATGAGTGCTCTGTATTTAATCACTTCTCATAATAAAAATACTTTAAGTGGGATCAAGGGCTTCAGATTAAGAGTGGCCCATTATTAGCAAGTTTTCACACTGTTAAATTATACCTAGAATGTATTCCACTTCTCCCAAGAAACTTCAGCAATCAAATAGAAGAAGTTATATTACAGCAATGCTGCCTTTTTAATGTTCACATAGTGATTCACCTATTAAATGCACCACATAAAGCAAAATATTGTTTTGCAAATACAAAATTTTGACTCAAAATTTCTCTTGTTTTCTAGATGGATGCTGTTAAATGTCTGTGAAATCAAAGTTTTGACTTTCAGTATATTCATCTGTCTCTTAGAAAATGTATAAACTTTTGACAGATAATAAAAAATAAAAATATTTATTTATTTATGCATGTTATTTATCTTTTTGTTTCATTGACCCTCATAAGAAAACATATATAACTAGAGTTGCAAGACAATTGACAGTTTTCATCAAGTTCTAGACATTCAAAGGCCTTGTTGATTATGTGACATTGACTTTCATCTTTCAAAGAATCAAGATGCTTAAATGGGATGGGTTGACTGTACTGAAAAAAATAACTCTAACTTTCTTTTTTTTTTTAAAAAAAAATATATTTTATTGATTTTTTAACAGAGAGGAAGGGAGAGAGATAGAGAGTCAGAAACATCGATGAGAGAGAAACATCGATCAGCCGCCTCCTGCACATCCCCCACTGGGGATGTGCCCGCAACCCAGGTACATGCTCTTGACCGGAATCGAACCTGGGACCTTTCAGTCCGCAGGCTGGCGCTCTATCCACTAAGCCAAACTGGTTTCGGCAACTCTAACTTTCTTAATCAACAAAGCTTTTGTTTGTCTGCTGGTTATATTCACTTGCAGAAATATGTATTCACCTTCTCTCTCTTTTTAATTTGTCAAGAGGATCAATGATGAGAGAGAAGTTAATTCGTTTATAAAATGAGGGTTTATTCTTCTGGAAAAATGTGTGTGTGTGTGTGTGTGTGTGTGTGTGTGTGCATGCTGTAACAGCTCTTACAAATCTAAAAACTGATGGACTCATGTTTTAAGAGTGAAAGAAGGATACCAAATGCTACGGCCCTAACGTGGCTAATATCTGTTGAGTGTTTTTGCATTTTAGAAAATGCATATGGTATCTCGTTCATCTTCAATGATCTTGTGAAGTTGATTTTATCCTTATTTTATAGATAATGAAACAATAGTTCAGAGAAATTGAACAACTTTTCCCCTTTTTCTTGATGTCTGAAAGAAAATGTTTTCACTAGTCAGCATTTTAAGGCTTTTCTTTGTATATCCTCCAGATAACAATTCTACACTCTCTTCTACCTTAACTCTTTATGTTCAGTTTAGCCAACTAAATAATTACTTTATTTTTTTATTAGCACTTATCACCCTATAAAATCAACTTACTATGTTTAGTAGTTTTAACATATGACCTCATTTAAATATAAACTCCATGGAGGCAAGATATTTGTTAGTGCTGTTCAATGCTGTATTTTAGGCCATAGAATAGTGCCTGGCATACATGAGATTCTCAATAAATATTATTGTTGGAAAGAAATAACGAGTGAACACCACCAGGTGCCCTGCACTCAGCTGGGAAAGGGGGCTGTGAGTATGAAAGAGACACGGCTCCTGTTCTCAAAGAACTCACATCTTAACTTGCAGCATAGACCACGGCTCTTTACTGGGTAGATTGAAGATGCTTTATGACAAGTCCGTATCTCCTCAACTTGTAATTCTTTTTCTATCCCTGGGCCTCCTATCTCTGTGCCACATCAAGTCAGCCATGCCATTAAGGTCCTTATTCTGATAGAAAAGTGTCTTCTTTCTTCTTTCTTGCTTTCTTTTTTTCTTTCATTAATAAATTGTAAAAAATAGATTTCAGAGAGAGGAAGGCAGAGAGAGAGCAGGATAGAAACATCAATGATGAGAGAGAATCATTGATGGGCTGCCTCCTGCACACTCCCTACTGGGGATCTAGCTAGCAACCCAGGCATGTAGCCTGACCAGAAATTGAACCACGACCTCCTACTTCATTAGTCAATACTCAATCACTGAGCTACACCAGCCAGGCTTGTTTTGTTTTTGTTGCACTGCCCCAGCACAGCAAAATTTGCTCATATGTTCACCCAGCCTCACCTATTGTAGGTCCTCTTTGGTTAGTGCTTTCTCTGCTGCATACAGCTTAATCCTTTTAGATTTTGAAAAGTGGAAACAGAAATTTACTCACTTCCAATCATGATTTTAGCATTGGACATTTAGCTCAGGGTGCTTCTGTCTTGAGGCTGTTCTGCTGGCCTTCACTCGATCATTTCTATGGGTATAGGACCCCCAGTTCACAGAGTATCATGGTGAAGTTCTTGTGTCTCTTCATTCTTAGAGAGACACATAGCTTTAGGATTTATATCTGTCCTAAATGACTAGAATTGGGGTGGGGATGGAAGACCAGGAAACTTGTGTCTGCCCAATGCCATAGTTACTGTCAGGCATGTGATAATTGGGAAGGTCAGGCTAAGAATTTCCTTTTTCACTAAATGAGATTATGTATTTATATATTTTTTATGCTCATGTTTATGGAAAACACAGTATATTGTCTTGGCTATTGGCCAATTGATGACAATAGAACGGACTTAAACTTTCTTACAGGTGGGTAAGCTAAGTGTTTTTAGGTGAAATTCTTGGTCTCATAGAACCTCTGTTTCATCATGTGTAATGTGGAGATCTTAGAGCACTCACTCCATGTTATTGCTGGGAGGATTAAAGGAAGTGACACCTCAGCATCCCAGCCCAGACCCCACCCCTAGCTCACCTTCCTCCTGTTCCTTTGTGATCAGTCCTGTGCAGGTGCTGCAGCTGGAAGGGGATCAACTCCCCACGGGCACACTCTGACAGCACCTCACCCTATGGCTGCGTCAGATGCATTCACTGTCTTGGTCTTTCCTCATGATGCTGAGGAGGTGGGGACAGAGGGGACCTGCTCAGGGCCCACATGTGCTCAGCCCAGCGGGGGAGTGGTGAGCCCGGTAGCAATCGCTGACAACTGAAAAAAAGTAGGGGCTAGAATAAAAATCTTTCTCTTTTCTCCATCTGGAAAGACCTCCTGGGATATAGTGAGAAAGCGTTTGGAAGGATGACACAGTGAGATTAAGCAAGCCAGTTCCACTCAGAGGTGACCAACCTAGTAATGCATCTTCTTAGTAGCTTTCCCTCCCTTTCGGCCTCCTTGCCTCTGCCCCTCGCCGTTGCTCCCTGGGATTGCACTCCTCAGGAACACAGCAGCCCGTGAAGTTTTGCCTCACTCTTCACCTCCTGAAGGCAATCTAAGACAGAATGTCAGCCTGGCTCAAAATAAGTGTTGAATGTTTGTTATGATTATTATAATCTATTACTAATGTATTAGTGATTGCTGATGCCAAGGAAAGTAAGTAAAGGCAACATTTCATTTAACCAGATAATTTTCATCTTACAAACTCTAGGATTGCTTTCAGGAGACAATATACAATATCTAACAATGAAAGATGTCCTTATCTAACCTAGGTCAAATTTATGTCCAATAGGAAACTTAATGGCATCCAACAAGTGACAACTTGTATTTGACTTCTTTTAGTCAAAGCAAGGCAGAAACCGTTATTCACCATGGTCACTGGTTCCTCAAGATGCTGCACCAGGAGAAAGTATTTTCCTTGAAGTATCTCAAGCAGAATATTCTCTCCCGCCACAAATTAACATTCTGTATTATAGCGATATGTGCATTCATGCATCAACTACCACAGAGTGAAGCCAAGAAAGAGCCTGGTAACTAATGCTAATTAATAAGTCCACAATGGTGAATACTAAGTGAGAACCAACATATATCCCCTTATGCATTGACTCATAGATATAAAGAAGAGTTCCAGATTGAACTTTACAAACAAAAATGATTTTTTACATTCTGTCCTACTCCTGGATCCTCTGTTTTAAGACTCTTTAAATCTAAGCTTTTCTTTTAAGACTCCTAATTTATAGGAACAGCCATATGTTTGTTCTGAATATTAAGATTAGTGGACTACTATGTCGGAGATATCCATTTGGAAACAAAAATTAGGCCCAAGTTACTATTTGGATCTTCTGATCTACGGAGTTTCTTTTGCTGTGATTAGATGTTTACCAAATATTTTCTCTATTAAATATTCTTTCCATTTAAAAGACATACTCTTTCTCTAAACATAATTATTTTTCTCTTTTACAGTTATATCTGTAGCTGATAGTACATTACTCATTCTCATTAACTGCTCTGTAAAGATTCTCTGATTATTTTAGAGGCCTGTGTTTGGAATGTCTAGCAATGCTCTTTAATGACAGGAGCATATAATTTCCTCTTTGCCTTCCACAAGCTGCCCGTGGTAGTGCTGACCATTAGCTCATCAGAGTAACTCATTTTATTTTTAATGAAAGTCTAATGAAGGCCTTTTGTTTTTCTAAATGCACGAATTGACTCATGTGTTGATATTTCCCTTATTAATAGGAGGCATAATTAACTGTGCTCCAATGGTAAATACAAGCTGTCTTGGGGAGGATAGTGGTTGCTCTTTAAAGTCACTGTACAGAGTGCAAAGATGACTCTGTCAAGCAGAGTGGTAGGAGCTGTGTTGTCAGTAATTGTAAAGGAATAAAGCCCCGCTGGTGCAGCATCAGAAACGCTGCCAAAGCTGAAAAGTACCTGGCTGGGTTTTAAAGGACAGGAATACAATACTCTTACTAAGACACGCTTTGCAGAGTCCAACTCACAGCCAAGGAAAACAGCTTTTGGAGCTTTTGGGTGTCCATAAACAGCCAGATGAATGCAAGGAAGCCAAAACCAGGGATGAGTGGGGTATTTAAATGCTCAACTAGCTCAGCTGCCACAGTGTCCTCCCTAAACACGAATGAGCTGGCACAGAGAGAACCGAGGGACGCCTTATGTGTCTGTAATTTATGGGAAAATCTACATGCGGGGCACTGATAGGGAACACTAATGAAATAGCCAGCTCTTATTCTATAAATTATGACAAGATAGCCGGCTTGTTTTCTCCCTGTGGCTATAAAACACGATGCTAGAGAAAGAGGGAGGGAGGCAAAAAGTCGAGGAGTGCCCCTCAGATAATGCCTTGTGGTCATTCAAGTCCTAGGTGACAATTGCCCGTTGATAAGCCAGTTCAAGTGTTTTCTTAGCCAAGACACTTCACAAACCTTGCCAAGAGAGAAGGGCATGTGGCAGTAAGTTGTAAAGTGATAAAAAGCAGACATGGGTGGAAAATATTTTATCAAGGAAGATAAAATGAAGAAATTATATGAATATGATAACAGCACAACAAAGGATATTTTACAGAAAACATTTTGTGATGTTGCCAACTTCTAAGGCGTTCTGAATGAAGAGCAAACGGGTTGTATTTCAAACACATACCATTACATTGAGCAATGGTTACATTTTACTACCCCAGTCACATTTTTTGACTGACGCAGTAAAATTTGCAAAAGACAGAGAAAAACATAGGATTCATATTGTGTGTTTTTTTTTTAAAAAAACAAACTTTAAATTTAAGATGGATTTTTATGGTTAACTGTTGCATAAAATAGTTTTTTAAATGTTTTGGCATGTTCTAGCTCTGAGGAGTGCCACACTGTTTACAACCAGGACAGAAACATGAAGTTTCCTGTGGCTGCTGGACATTGGGGTAACCCTAGCACTTTCTAATGGAGAGATTTTAGGCTTTAATACATCCATAATGATTATATTTAAGTGGCTCATAGTGATTAGAATAGTGCAGTAAGGTTTCAGGAGTTATAAATTGGGGATGCTTTTTGTGATTCACAGAGTTCTTCTATATACGATTAGGTAGTTCTACCTTTAACTAGTTCATTTGATTTAACTTCTGTTGGTGGAGCCCCAGATTAGAGAATAGATTCATGAAATATGAGACAAAATGATTTTTCCCTAAATCTTTCCTATTTCTGAATCTTCCTCAATGCTATTGTTCCTCAACTAAAATAAAGGGTAAAGGAATCAAGTTAGTGGTTTTGACATCAGCTTCTGGAGTCAAAATGCCAGAATTCAAATCCTGTCTTGACCCTCTTCTTGTTATAGGACCTCGGGCAAGGTCCAGCTTTCTTATCTCCAAAATGGGGAGGCAGTGGAACTTTCCTCTGTTGTTCTGAGGGTTTTGGTGGTTAATCATGTAAGGTACCTAGCAAAATGCTTAGTGCCTAGGAGACACTCAGCTGGCATGCGAGTTCCTGGGAGGGAGGGATCTTAGCGGCTCCTGTGGTACCTCCCACAATGCCTTGCACCCTGCAGGGCCTCTATTCATATTCATTGGCTATTTATTCTGCTGATATCTTTTTCACATTTGTTTTTATATGGAACTTCACTTCTCAAGCCATTCTAGTTTGGCTAGAGTCAGGGATTGGGAGGCTGGTGCAGAGAAAAGGGCTTGAATTACATTAGAAGTAGAAGTAAAAATAGACTGAGCTCCACTAGAGAAGTCTGTGGAATGTCTGTCCGTCAAATTCCTTCCAACTGGAAGAGGCAATGAGAGGTGCACAGTTTCCTCTGAATGGACACTCAGTCTGTGCCCCAGGACCTCTGTCTTCTCTGCTCCCTGTGTAAATGGGGTGGAGGGGCTAATTATTTTCTCATGGTTGAGGTTCGTGACCATCTTTTGACAGCCTTCATGATTTCATGTATGATGTGGATCCAGCCACTCCTTAGGCTGGAAATGCTGACCAGGTCACTCCCATGCAGCAGGTAATTCCCGTTAATGCTTATTGGCTCTCATCACCCCAGGGTGCATGTCCTCCCTCGTTTCCTCATCTGGGATACTGTCTCAGCTTTGTGTCAGTCATGAGAGGTTACGTTGTGCTGAAGTCACAAACAACCCCCAAATGTCAGAAGCTTACAACATAAAAGAGCACCTCTTGCACACATTATATGTCCATCATGGGCCACCTAAGGTCTCTGCCCCATAGTATCACTTCCTCCCTCCAAAACACCAGCTTAGAACATTGGCCAGAACCATGGAAGAGGAATGAAGTCACTTGGTGTTACACACAGGTTATAAAAGCTCCAACCCAGAAATGCACTTCATTACTTCTGTTCACATTTCATTGGCCAAAGCAAGTCAGGTGGAGAATATTGACTTCCACATGATGGGAACTTAAAACCCTGCTGGGAGAGAAACTAGGCTTTGGTGAAGAGTGGAACATTCTACAACTGAGGCTAAAGGATGGCCATTTCTCCCTTTTACTCTCCTCCATTACTTTGTAGAGAAACCCTAGTCCAGGTCACTAGTCATTAGCTTCATCTGCATTCTTCCTGGGAGGCCTGTGAATACTTGCATACATGTATCGCCCTTAGTTGCTCACCCTTGGCTTCCAACTTGACCTATGCTAGCTCGCACAGTCATTGTGCAGACTAGACTCTTTTGGGGGCTCTTGCCACAAACGTACTTTGATGCCCTGTGTCCCTTTTAATTAACAATAACAACAACGCCAATAGCACACACTTGGTAAGTACCATGCACTGTTCTAAGTGTTTTATATGAACTAACATTTAATCTTCACAGCAGTCCTACTAGGGTAAGTGCTATTAACATCACGATTTTACAGATGGATGGTGGAGTCACAGGGAGGTTGTTCAGCTAGAAGGGAATACCAGCACAGATATTTGAGCCCTGTGGAGTCTGGATCCAGAGTGTGCATGCTTAGCCATGTTGCTATGTTGTCTCTTTTTTAAAAAATAGATTTTTCTTGATTTCAGAGAGGAAGGGAGAGGGAGAGAGAGAGAGAGAAACATCAATGATGAGAGAGAATCATTGATCGGCTGCCTTTTGCACGCCCCCTACTGGGGATCGAGCCCACAACCCGGGCATGTGCCCTTGGCCAGAATCAAACCTGGGACCCTTCAGTCCGCAGGCTGACACTCTATCCACTGAGCCAAACCAGCCAGGGCTGTTATGTTGTCTCTTAAAGTGAGTGGTTTAAGCGAAATGCTCAGCACAGTGGCTGAGGTATATTAAATTTCCAGTACATGATCACTGCTGCTACTGATGTTCAAATTGGCTAGCTTAATCTTTTCTTTCTTCAAAGGATTGGGATGAGGTTTTCATATAATAACTGTTCAGTCTTCACAGAATTACTGTAAGGTAGGTTTGAGCGAGGCAGTGCTACTGCCATTTAATAGGAGATAGCTTAAAAACAGTGATTATGCATGTGGGCTTGTGTATCCTCTTTTCTGCTATTGATCCGCTGACATTATGCCATATCCAAAATGCAGTGGGAACTTTACCCAGAAAGGATATAGTTCAATATGAGTGTACTTAGCTCACTGTGTTATTTTTCTATACAGGAATAGGAAGCTAATTTGTAGGTGATATTATATTTTCATCTCATGCTTTATGTGTAACCTCCATCCATGTTAATGGGAATTTTTTTGTGCTTACTCTAGGGAAAATTGATTCCAATTATTGAGTATAATTTATTCCAGCCCCTTGATGGAATAATTTATACTCTTGAGATACCCTTGAAATGTGTAACCAATGGGGATGTCTATTTATACACAAGTTTTTACACACCTTTCAATTAAATAAGAAATCCAAGTGCAAAACTCATCACTCAAGAAAAGCATATGTGCTTGTAGCACTCCCGAGAGGCTTTTTGGTCCATAAACCAATAAATGGATTACACTTACCAGGCAAAATTCTCCTTTCAGGTCCCCTGTGCAGCTCCTATTGACTTACCTGTGAGGCAGCTCACAGGGGATGGAAGGTACTTTAGGCTGCAAAGAGAGAAATAGTTATTTTTCCATATAATCTATTTGGAATCCAATATTGGTTGTTATAAAGAATATATTTATCAGGATACAACCTATCACATGTTTAAATAAACATTTATTTCTTTTTTTTATTTTTTATTTTTATTTTTTTATTTTTTTAAATTGCTTGAAGCATTACAAAGGGTATTACATATGTGTCCTTTTTTCCCCCCCACCCTTGACAAGCCCCTGCCCTCCCTTACCCCCCAGTGTCTTATGTCCATTAGTTATGGTTATATGGAAACATTTATTTCTTTACAAATACTACAGACAATAGGTTTTTTTTGCAAGAAAAAGAGAGTGTACCTTTTAGTTTAAAGGGCAGTAGATTCCTGTGTCTTCATATGTATAAGTGGAAGACCAGACTAAGATCACTGCGTGGATTTATTTAGAGTCATATCATCACACCTTTAATGTGACATTGGAGACCTTATAAACTTTTTTTTTAACCTCGGCATTTCTGGAATTTCATAAAAAACTAAAATGAAAGTTTCTTATACTAACCTAGCATTGCAATTTATATCTTTTTACTTAAATTGTATTATTTGTAATAAAAATGATCTATGGGAAAGTGGTGTTAATATAAATTCCAGTCTGTTTAACATAATTTTTGGAGGTGGCTGCCCTGTAGTAAAGTGGTTTAAAAACCCATATTATTACGTTTTGTAGTAAACTTCTATTATAATATTTGGGGAGAAAAAAACCCCCCCCACAATCCATTGTAAAGAGTCACTGTTTGACAGAGAGATTTAGGAATTATGTAGCTCTCTAATATTCAGAAGAAGCAAGCATATTTTTTGAGAGTTTCAAACCCAACAAAGCAATTTTCAAACGTGTGCTATGGTTGCTGAATATCAGTGTGTTCTGAGTGAGACCCAGATGTTTCTTGTGAGTCTCTGAGACCCACCACCACAAGATGCCAGATGCCAACTCAGTTTCTGAGGAAAAGCTATGGTTTCTAATACAAGACTTTGCAAAACAAATAACATTTATGGCATTAAAGGAATACTTCTACATTTTGAAATAATTTGTATTTTCTAGTATAGACATATTTCCAGGGTTTTGAGGGAACAGAAAAATCTCATGTCCTGAGTGGTAAATATTTAGATAAGCATATATGAAACATTTTTTTATATATATGAAAGTATTTAACGTGTTAGTAACAGTGACTCCAGATACTACAAGGTGTCCTAAAAATGTATACACACTTTAACAGCTGATAGCCCAATTTTAAAAATGAAATGTATTTTAATAAACATTGCCTTTATAATTATCCAAAGTGTGGGTACATACTTTGGGGGGACACCCTATGTATAACAAATAAAATAAAAAAAAAAACTTCGTTTCTTCAATATGAAAAGCCAACCATGATCCTCTAGGCCATTTTTCCTGCCACTCAGTCAAGCCGCAGGTCCTGTGTGCGGCTATTGCCAAAAGCTTGGGTGCAGATAATTTGTTCAGACTGGGTTCCATCAGGTGACTATTTTTTCTGAGCCTGTCCTTATTCTTGAAAAGCTCTCTGTGAATTCTCTTTATCATCTGCTCTTTTAATATTAAAAACGATTCCAGCATTTGCTAAAGACATAATGAAACTGGGGGCATAATCCACAGTGGCAGCTACAGACAGGTGAGCAGGCAGACACTCCTGGACACCCTCCCGGTGGCACGCGGTCCCCATTGTCTCATGCCTGTCCAGGCCCTGGGCATGCGCTGCTCTTCCGCTTGCATTAGTAAAGCCAAGGAGCTCTGGAATTTCTTTTCTGCCCACAGCCCACTCACTCTGCCGCCTTCTCTCCTGCGGCTTTCGTGTGGACCTTTCATGGAATGTCCTGCTGCCGGTTCTGTGACTGTTGACAGGAGCAGAACACAGGAATCCGCTCACCATCTATTACCCTGACCTTCCCTCTTCCAAAAGCATTTGATTTCTTTTTCTCAGCATCAGAGAAGCACTTGAGCAAGTTGACCTGAAAAACTTCTAAGGAGATAAAGCAGCGCGCGCGCGCGCGCGCGCGCGCGCCACACACACACACACACACACACACACACACACACACACACTCCTTCTGTCGATTTAACCTGGTTGAATGCCACCAAGCTTCTTGTCATGGTACTAAGAAATGGTAATACCTTAACCAATAAAGAAATTAAAAAAAAAGATAAGGAAAAGATACTCTTTTAATTGTATATGTATATTTTGGATGTTAACCAGTGGCCTCTTAAATGATGAAAAACCAAGGGCTATGAATTTCATTGTTGTTATAATGTGGTATCAGGTTTTGGCTTGTGTTAAAAGTTAACTTTTTAAATGATTTAAATACACGGAGAAATAGGACAGTAATTTTAGTTTCATATTTTTAAGTTCAAGGAAATATTTTTCTTAAATAACAACATTTCCATTTAAATATAGTTAATAAACAACAACCAAATACTAACACAATAAACCTTCATGGTCACATTCGTTCAGTTTCTTGTCTAAGGTCACACAAATAGCGGTCAGTAGTCCTGCATTCTTTCCATCCCAGCTTGAAACAAGCCCCAGTGTGGCTAAAAGTCTAGAAACCATCCCCAGGGATCTGGCACTGACTACTTCAGTTTTTATTAATGAGATTTAACCAATATAAACCAATGATTGTACGCAAGGAGGGCTTGAGATAATTAGTTCAGTCATGGAAGGACAAAGACATGATGGCCCAAGAAAGACTAGGTGTTTAATAAGCTTTCACTGAGAGAAAGAATGACTGAGATGCTCTGGTTACTGGTCTTAGAATCAACTAGGTTTCCTCTCAAGTCCAGGTTTGCTACTTAAGAATTTTGAGACCTGAGTGAATTATGTAATTTCTGCTAAATTTCAGTTTCTTCATCTGTAAGGTAGGAGTAATGACAGCATCTATCTAATTGAGTGGTGGGGAGGATCATATGAGATGATGCTTAGAATTGTGTCTAGCCATAGTAAATACTTAATATATGTTATTGTTGATGTTTTACATTATTATTGTTGTTATAATTATATTAACTTGCAATTACATTGATACAGAAAATAAACGACCTACACAGATACCAGTATACTTAAAAGCCATCTTATTACATCCTAAAATATATATGGTTGAGAATACTCATTTTATTTTAAATAAACATATATAGCATGTACGATGTGCCAAGCACTAGTCCAACCATTTTACAAACATTAACATGGTTATCTTCACAACAACTCTATGAAGCAGATGCTGTTATCCTCTTTATTTCAGGATGGGTAAACTGAGGAAGGGAGAGGCTGGTAGGTATGGGAGCCAGAATTCAAAACCTGACGGTGTGGATCAAATGTATGTGTACTTAGCCACACCCGCCCTGCCTCGTGTAGGAAGATCAGCTCACAGTGTGGTGCTGTCCTGCTTCTCTGTGGGCACATGACATTCCAAAATAAGAAGAAGTTTGGTTTAAAAGCCAATGTAGAAATAGAACCCTAATTACATAAATATCTTTGAAGCACTAGTGTAAACAATCTACCATTTCAAAAAGAAAAATAGCACAGCTGAAAAACTGTCTATTGAGACAGTATAAAACAAGTCATTAGCAGAAGTGATTAGAGGTAGTATGTATTTTCTCTGTGTATAAATATTTACAAGCTTTGCCTATTTCTTGGCTCCACTCTTGTATATATGTGCATTGGTAACATCACATGCAAATGTGAGGGAATTTAACATCTGGCTAAAATAACTTTGGAATATTTTTACCTTTAGTCTCTGGCATCATTTTAACAAACGACTAATTTCCATTTGCAATTATTATGGCAATAAGGCAATGTAGAATATTTTTCTAAGTTAAAATATGGGCAAGTCTGATACATACAAAGACATATATTATTTGCAGGGCCTCTTACATTTACTTATACAATATCTCATTTGCATTCTGTTCAATGCTGCTAACCAGTACTTGGAAATAAAATACGTTATTGAGAATGATAATCAATTTTATATTTGTATAATAATTCAGTTAGAAATCTTTTCATGTCATTCAGACAATAGGTTTGAAGTTCCCAGGATAGAAATCTTTATATGAATTAGTAACTTGTTACTTTATAATTTAGACTATATAGAAATAGCTTAGTTTAAAAAATGAAATCTTATTATCTATGGAAGTACTGACAAATATTACTGAAACATTTCTCACTAAACTTAGCTAGCAATGTGCATGCAGGCATATAAGATGGGTCATTGCACACATGAATTGTGCCCTTACTTATTCTCCTGTTGCTGGAAATAAGTAACTGACAGTTCTAGCTAAGAGCTCAACTTTATTGAAGATGATCCAGTAGCTGATTACAAATGTCAATAGTTTGGTTGTAAGAAATAGAAAATAAATGCCAATATCAGCTGAATGAAGATCGATAGTAAGCATTGTTCACATTTCCAAGTTTTTATCACTAACGTACTATCATTTTTTCCCTCCCAGCAAATGAATCATTTCAAATAGAAGCAAACTGATCCTCCCATTAGCAAGTCTAAATCGGTAAAGCAACATCTATTTTCAGAATCTTTGTAGCTATAAAGAGACCTTTACAGTTTGCAACGCTTTGCCCTGTCCCAAAATGACAGCATTCTGTTAGGAATAGAGTATTTGAGCCTTGGTGCCAGCGTCTCTATTGTGGAACTGTTGGTTTGGAAAGCCGACAGCTGGGAGGAGTTCAGTGTTTTGAAGGTTACGATCACAGCAGTTTCATAAGTGCTTTATTTCAGTTCTCTTCTGGCTGCAGAAGGGACAGGTGCTGTCTGGTTCTGATTTCACTGGTCTTAATTTCTTATCTGACCTGGTAGTCAATCAAGGGCATGGGAGAAAGAGAACGAGGGAGAGATAGATGGGTGGGAGAAGGGAGCTGGGGCTACAGTGCAGGGGGAGGGGTGCCTGCGTCTGCGAGAGGCAGCGTGTGTGTGTGTGTGTGTGTGTGTGTGTGTGTGTGTGTGTGTGTCTGTGTGGTGTTAAGCATCTGACTTTTCTCATCGAGGAATGGCAGCCCTGCCTATCATCCCGCACTCTGTGTGTACGCACGCTGCCCTGTGCAAAATGGATTTCTGAGTGTTAACCATCATGTTCTTCTTTTCCAAAGGGTCTTCTGTAGGATTTCATTTGCAGAGCACAGAGGGCAATATCTAGGGTAATTCCAGGGCTTAGTGGCTGTGATCTTTTGTCAACTCTCCTTGTGAGAGAAATTAAACTTGGTCTGAGCACCCATAATCGCAGGGTATGCAGCGCCATTCCTGGCCAATGGGTGGGAAATAATAAACTCAAGAATTAATGAGAGGGAAAAATGAGATGTCATAATATAATAAGAATATATTCATAAATCTTTCAATTTCTCAGCAACAGAGAAGTCCCACTTCAGTAAAAGGCTTTGAGCAGATTTATCAAGTCTTCAAGAAAAATATTCTTACTTTTATGAGATTTGACACTAGGCTAAAATGAGGTATATTTAAAAGGAGAAAAGTCTTGCAAAAGGAGGAAAACTAGTAAAAATGTGAAGTTAATATAACACTGGCCACTGGTCTTTTGATGGAATACTGGTTAATGCCTGTGATATACAGTGGAAAATATCTGAGCACAAACACTAGTACCAAATTATACCTTAGAATGGATGGAAGAAATATATTGACCTAATTCATGCTTTCTAAAACAGTAGCCCCGACAGTTTTATAGCTTCTTATAATTGTCAAGCAACTTCATTTTATTTCAGTATAATCAAACAACAACAGTTTTCACTGAAGGCATTTGTCAGAAATATAGCTTTCATAATTGCAGTGTGTCATGGACTGATTTCTACAGGATGTCTTAAGCATGACCGAAGCAGTGCATGATGGGATATAAGACCCTAGGCTACTCCCATCTATATCACCCTGTGTGTTTTTGATCTCTGAGACTCAAGCAAGTATGTTCAGATAAGGACAACTTACTCATGGTTAGTAGTCAATAAATATTTTTAGTTTGTTTATGTGCTGAGTTCAGAATTTTCTAAATCTTTTTGTTGCAGATCCAACCAAGGTGTGATGTGGGGAATGTTTTCAGTGGGTGGGACTTCTCTCAGTTTGAATATCTTAGAATTGAACTAATGTTTGGACATCCTTCAAAGTGGAAAGCACATTGGAGCTACTTCCCATGCCAGCATGTTATACTCTTGACCTTGGAGATAAACCGGCTCTGAAACCAATCTCAAGACTTAGGTTGTGACTGTGTTGTGATCCGATTGGTATTCATGTTAAGATGCTGCACGTCCTCTTAACTTATCTTTGGAAAAGTACGAGTATTGGGCCTGGCTGAGGAAAAAAGACAAATTTGTGGCCTTGAGACTAAATTCAGATCAAAGAGTGAAACTTCAGTGGGCAACATTCAGTACAAATTTTATATTCTAAACTGATGTTCGGTGATTAACATTATTATATAGAAGGCTGATTCCCAACAGTGCAACTTAGAATAAAAATACTTATGATTAATTTTCATATTTTGAATGAGATTAAAAAAATGTGAGCTATCACGAACTAGTCTTGTTTTAGGTGACTTAAATATGGCCATTTCATTGTAGCCTTGAAAGAAAACAAGTTACCCCCGACACTGAAAATAGAGACAGCGCTATAAAATCAGGGGTAATTTGCAGCCAGAATACTCTAAAGCAAACCAAAAAGTGGTTACTTCAGGTAATAGTTAAGTGTGTGGCAGGAAGAGTGAAAGAATAAAATAAACTTGACTCTAAAAGTTAAATTAGAGAACTTTGTTCCAAGTGCATGTTGGCAGTTGCTGCTATTAAAAATAAAACATACATTTTTGTGTGAATTAAAGTAGCCCCAAGTTACAGGCAAGGTATATTTAGTTATATTAACAACGTAAGTTGCAGGCTGGGTATGTTTAGGAAGAAGGAAGTAGTTTGTTTACCTTGAGCACTTTGTGGTGGTCCTGCTGGCTGTTTACGCCACGTGTCCTCTTCTCTGGCCAGATGCGGCATCGCTCTCATTTATTAGCACAACAGTATGTTGCATTTGGGTTTCGGGAGAATGAAAGATTTCCCAAGGGCTCTCTGCTTATGGTATTTTGGAATGCTGTGATTTGTAAAGGATTTGATAACTCGTAATTCTCTTTGTGTTATCTGGCATGGGTATGGTCTAGACAAAGTACTTTAGAATGTCTGAATACCATGGAACAACTCAACTCTGATAACATGATGGGAGATGGAGAAGATCAAGGGACAGAGATCAACTTCCTGCTTCCCGATACTCCCTGGACATTCCAAAGAAACATGTTATGTGATCCTTTTATTTTAAAACTTTCTTGTTTTATGTCTGCATCCTCTCAACTTTTTTAGAGAAAAACGTTTTTCTCCGAAGTATTTTCTGGTTGATTGGTATTTGTTTTCTCCTCCTATGTTATTAGGAAACTATTTCTGTGCTATACTGTCACTCTACCCACCACCCTTTTGTCTGATGAAGTTTGGGAAAACATGTGAAACTCAGGAAAGTTTGGTGCCATAAAGTAAAAGGAGAAGAAAAATGGAAAAATTAAAAGTGACTTTTAAGAAAAAAATCATTCCCATTCTTTTCCAGTTTGTTCATTGTTAAGTGTTTAATTATTGAAAATTTCAAGCATATATGTGTAGACAAACTACTATAATAAATTGCCAGGTACCCACCAGTGAGCTCCAAAGATTTTCAACTCATAGCCAATCTTGTGCTATTTATTACCTTACCTTTTACCCACATATTACTTTGAAGCAAATCTTAGACATCATTATATTTATTTGTAAATATTTTACCAATTATTCCTAAAACATAAATATCTTTTTAAAACATAACCGCAATATCATGACTATATGCATTCCTTAATTGCATATTAAGGAATTAGCAATAATTCCTTAATATGATTAAATACTTAGGCATTGTTCAAATTTCCAATGGTTTCATTTTAAAAAAATCAACATTTTTTAGTTTGTTTTCTGAATTGGGATAAAAAACTGTCCACACATCCATATTTCCTTTAAGACTCTAAAAAGAAAGGCTTTTTCTTCCATCTTGTTCCCTTTTTTCTCTTTATAGTTCATTTGTTCAAGAAATACCTATTTTTGCCCTAACCGGTTTGGCTCAGTGGATAGAGCATCAGCCTACACACTGAAAGGTCCCAGGTTTGATTCTGGTCAAGGGCATGTATGTTGGTTGAGGGCACATCCCCAGTGGGAGGTGTTCAGGAGGCAGCTGATTGATGTTTCTCTCTCATCGATGTTTCTGGCTCTCTGTCCCTCTCCTTTCCTCTCTGTAAAAAAAAAATCAATAAAATATGTTGTTGTTTTTTTAAAAAAGAAATACCTGTTTTCACTCTGCTAATTGCATCCCTGTAGTGTCTTTGTACATGTTTTGCTCTCCTATGTGTTTTGAGATTTTATGTTTACACTAGTGGCCCAGTGCATGAAATTTGTGCACATTAAAAGAGAATTAATTAGAGGAAATATTTTAATATTGCTATTTGCCCTTTCTCTGTAATAGAAGTGTCAGAGATGAAAGAAAATTAGTAAAATGTATATGAAAATCTCCCTCCTGTCAGAGTCTGGGGTGCACCGTGGGACCCAGAGTCAAGTCCCTGCCCACCTGTGCAAGCCTCAAAATCATGTGAGACCCAGACCCGGCCGGCCCCACCCCCGTCAAGCCCTGCAGGGCAGGGGGCGCAGCCTCAGGTCCCCCATCAAGCCCCACTGGGTAGGGGGCACAGCCTCAGCTCCCCTGTCAAGCCCTGCCGGGTGGGGAGGCACAACCTCAGGTCCCCTGGTGCAGCCTCAGGTTCCCAGGCTCCGGCACGAGGGTGAGGGTGCGAGAGCGAGAGGGTGTGACAACCACTTGCATATTAGCTCTTTATTATATAGGATTATTTCACTCTTTGTATTATATTCTTATTTATAAACATGGTGCATCAGTGCAGTTTTTTAAGTGAACAATTTAAGATGCTTTAAAATGCTTACCCCCCCTTGTTATACTACCAGTCGTTTTCAAAGTGTGGTCTCAGGACCTGAATCAGCAGTGGCACCTGGGAACGTGTTAGGTATGCAGGTTCTCAGGCCCTGCCCCAGACCTACCAACTCAGACACTTCAGGGGTGGGACCTAGCAGTCTGTGTGTTAACGAGCCACTCAGGTGATTCTGATGCGAGTTATGGATCATTAGTACTCATTCGTTGGCTAGTTGTATTTTTTAAAATTCAAAACGTTTTGGCACTCATAAAGAAACAATTGTGTAAGTAATTCCTGTAATAGATTGCTAACTATTTTAAGAATAATACCATTGTTTTGCTAAACAAAGTGTGTCCCTTCTAATTGTTCCTTCTTCAACCCAATGCATGGCCCTATTTCTTCAATTTCCCCAGTGCAAAGAAGATAAGGAATCCAGTATATAGAGATCTAGTGCACAGTATAATGAATATAGACAATAATATTGTATTATAATTATGCAGTGTGATGTGTCACTACAATGGCAATCATATTAGAATACTCAAATGTACCAAAATAATGTGCTCTACGCCTTAAATTTACACAACGTTACATGTCAAATTTATTCAATTAAAGGTAAAAAGAAATCCAGTAAGTATTGGCATTATTAATTTTTCAGCATTCTGTTAAAGTTGCCAGATTAAATTTAATCTGACACTGCTGTTAACTCGCACTGCTGTTCCTTTTTACTGTCATGACCCGATTTAACTCATAACTTCCCATTATTCCTGGAGCAAATCCAAAGTTCTTACTCTGTACTTGAAAGACCTACTCCCTTGTGCCTTAGTTCCATCCATGCTTGCAAGTAACATTTTTTTAAAATATATTTTATTGGTTTTTTACAGAGAGGAAGAGAGAGAGATAGAGAGTTAGAAACATCGATGAGAGAGAAACATCGACCAGCTGCCTCCTGCACATCTCCTACTGGGGATGTGCCCGCAACCCAGGTACATGCCCTTGACCGGAATCGAACCTGGGACCTTTCAGTACGCAGGCTGACGTTCTATCCACTGAGCCAAACCGGTTTCGGCGCAAGTAACATTTTTACCTTTCTGTTCCACTTAACTTCTATTGGTTCTCTTTTAGAAAAGCTCCCTATTCTTAAAAAGTATCTGCTTCCCAAGTACCCAAGAATTTATATAACCCATTATATTCTACATCTGGTCTTTTTGTTTGTTAATCCTCACCCAAGGACCTGCTTAGAGAGAGGAGGGGGGGGGGGGAGAAAAGGAGAGAGAGTAACATCAATGTGGAACTGAATCTGCAAGCTAGGTATGTGCCCTGACCAGGAATCGAACTGGCAACGCTTTGGTGCACAGGACGCTCAACCAACTGAGCCACTTGGCCGGGTTCCACATCTGGTCTTTTACAGTCTTCCTAGATTAACCATATAATCTGAAAGTGGAACTCATTCTTGGCTAATCTTGTATTTTCCAGAAGCTTCAGACTCCTAGACACACACTGGAGTCACTGCATGGATTCATGGACAAGGAACAGCAGAATAAAAATTACAGGCATAGGCCCATGGATTTAAATCTTCTCCTGCCTACTTACTACCTGTTAGCACGAATAATAGTACCAATCTTATTGTGTTGTGAGGATTAAACAATTAACGATATGTAATATGCTGAGAAGGGAGACTAGAACGTAGTTATCCTTCATTCTCTTATCATTATATTTGATCAAATAATTCCTAGGTAATTCAGGTTTGAAATTCTACCATTGGATATCTGTTAATATAACATTTTTTTTTTTTTTAAATTCACTGTCACCCGCAACCAGGTGTTTCTTGAACTTAGTGATATTCAAAATACAAGTCCTTGAAATACAGTGGAGAAAAAATATAATTCAGAGTAATGTGCAGAATCTAAATAAAAACTTTGTAATCATGTGTCAAAGGAAAAGAAAACATTGTAGCTAGCATATATGATGTAATGTAATATAATATAGACATTTACCAGCTTTTTACCAAGTACCCAAGAATTTATATAACCCATTATGTTCCACACCTGGTCTTTTTGTTTGTTTGTTTGTTTGTTAATCCTCACTCAAGGACATGCTTAGAGAGAGGGAAGGAGAGAGGGGGAGAGAGAGAGAGAGAGAGAGAGAGAGAGAGAGAGAGAGAGAGAACTTACGTACTATGAAAACAAATATGCCTTCATTCCCTAGTTAGGCTGCTTTGGGTAAGGAAGGAAATCAGTGACCTATTCTATCATCACTTGCAAATCGTAACAATTACTGTGTTGAAAGTTCTCAGTCTAACTAGTAGTTAACAAAGAAAGCTTGAAAACTGAGACAAAGTGTTAATGGTCACGCCAAGGTAAATCTAAAAGGCGTACTGACAGTTACAATGATTACTTCTGGCAATATGGTTCTGGCAGGTCAAATATTGTCATTGGTTTCAGTTCATGGTGTTTACTACACTATGATACAAATCAAACTACTTATAAAATGCATTTAATTTACAATATATGCTATATTTCCCATATGATTGATATTGGTTAATACTAAATCACATTATCAAACATGCCAACAGACTAAACCTATCATTGGCACTTTCGTCATTTACAAAGAACATATGAAATCCTTTATGGTTTTCATATCTAATATTTCCTTTTTGTCAGGATTTTGTTGATTCATATTGTGAGTGCTTGCCGCTCCTGACTTCCTATACTGCCGCTGTGTAGGTACAGGTCGGTTATTGCACTGCCTCTGTGGGGACCCCCTGCTTCTCTCCTGACCCAGAGTAGGACCTGATTTCCTATTTGGGAGGTGAGATCGGCACCCAGGACCACAATCCATAGCCCATAGGCATGGGCTTTAGTAGCCTCTTAAAGACCATTTTGATGAAAGGACTTAAAGGGGCCCAGGTTAAGTTTCTTCTTCGTGGCCACAAAGGTATGGAAAGGAAAGGAATATTTCTGAAATACTTGCTTTGGAAATAATTAAAAGAAAATGAGAAACGAGGCTTCTTTTTTTTAGATTAACAGAGAATATTTCTTGGAAAGAAAGACTAAGGTAGATAATTTGTCCTGAGGTTGTTAGCGAGAGGAAACATGTTAGCATTTGTAAGGGTTCAGCATAGTGCCTGGCAGACAGTAAGTGCAATCTAAGAGTTAGCTACATAGTTATCATAATCTTTTGGCTACTTTATTGTCAGTTGGTTATGAGGTTGCTTAGCAAAGGTATTTGGAGGTAGAGTGGGCTGGTGAATATACCCCTTCTCCCCTTTTAGACTCTCATTTCTCTTTGCCCTGCTTTTTATTCTCCATGGCTCTCAGATCCTGATTTGTTGCCCATAGACCCTAGGTGTGGGCTCTGTGTTCATTTGAGAGCGTTCATATGCTAGTCTGATTATGTATTTCTCTAAGTTTCAGGGACTCAAATGATAAGATTTTATAAAAATCTTATAATTTTGAATAGTTATATAAACAATATGGAAATTATAGCATAGACTGAAAATGGAAATTAAACCACTTTCACATATGTGCATATATACATACAAGTGTATGTATATACACACATGCACACATGTGTATACGCATACATACATAGATACAATGTGTGGAAGAGATGTTGAGCTGAAAACAAACCATGGTCCAAGCAGGTGATCATGGGACAAAACCGTGAATTTATAAGATGGGAGAAAGGGAATGAGGATATAGCACTATGCTGTTGCTATTGCATTTAGTGTTAATTGTTGTAGGAATACAAGCCTTGTAGCATGGAGAAGAGGATGATATGTATTTTAAAATTTGATGCCAATAATAAAATAAAATAATAATAAAATTCCCATGCATCAGAATCTGTGAAGTGTATTGTATTTGCAGGAGCAGGTCACACTCGAAGGGGAAATTCCATTTCCTGCAGTTGTATTTTTATATCGTCCCAAATACTGTGAGAACCAATTAGTGTCCACAGCCTGCCATGTTCCTGTTAAGTGAACCTGGCACAGGAGCCTGCAGCTAATCCTCTGGCAGCCTTGTGTAAAGTACTTTGGAAGCTGGTATGCCCTTGCTCCAAACTTATGGCATCCGAGCCAACTCTGGCCACTGAATATTGACCTTTCATTATGCACTGGTGAATTTCTGGCACAAAATGAGCTGTGGATATTATTGAGCAAGTGACACAAAGTGACTTTTTGAGCTCTCCTCAAGGTCTGGCCTTTAGACCTTCAAAAACCTGCTCAACTTCATGCCCTCAACATGATGGACTCAACTGTATCAAGTGCAAAAATGAGTCAATACTATCACTAGAAATAAAATAGTCCCAAACAAGAAAGATAAAAAACCTGAGTAGGCTGATAACTACTGATGAAATTGAAACAGTAATCTAAAAGCTTCCAGCAAACAAAAGCCCTGGGCCGGATGGCTTCACAGGGGAGTTTTACCAAACATTCAAAGAAGAACTAAAACCAATCTTTCTCAGACTATTCCAAAAAATTCAAGAGGTAGGCACACTTCCAAGCTCTTTCTATGAAGCCAGCATTACCTTAATCCCGAAACCAGATAAAGACACTACAAAGAAAAAGAATTATAAGCTAATATCCCCAATGAACATAGATGCTAAAATCCTCAACAGAATTCCAGCAAACAGGATCCAGCATTACATTAGAAAGATCGTACACCATGACCAAGTGGGATTTATTCCAGGGGTGCAAGACTGGTACAATATCTGCAAATCAATAAACGTGATACATCACATAAACAAATTGAGAGAAAAAAAATCACATAATCATATCAACTAATGCAGGAAAGGCATTTGACAAAGTCCAACACCCTTCTCTGATAAAAACGCTCAGCAAAGTGGGAATAGAGGAAGCATACCTCAACATAATAAAAGCCTTATATGACAAACCTACAGCCAACATCATTCTCAATGGGCAAAAACTAAAACCATTTCCCCTAAAAACAGGAACAAGACAGGGATGCCCACTCTCACCACACCTGTTTGACATAGTACTGGAAGTGCTAGCTATAGCCATCAGACAAGAAGAAGAAATAAAAGACATCCAAATTAGAAAAGAAGAAATAAAACTGTCCTTATTCGCAGATGACATGATACTATACATAAAAAAACCTAAAGACTTCATCAAAAATTTATTAGACTTTAATAAATGAATTTGGCAATGTAGCAGGATACAAAATTAACACCAAGAAATCTATGGCATTTTTATACACCAATGGTGAACTTACAGAAAAAGAGATTGAAAAAACAATCCCATTTACCATTGCACCAAAAAAAATTAAGATATCTAGGAATAAACTTAACTAAGGATGTAAAAGACCTGTACTTGGAAAACTACAGGACACTGAAAAAACAGATAGAGGAAGACATAAACAGATGGAAGAACATACTGTGTTCAAAGATTGGTAGAATCAACATCATTAAAATGTCCTATGTAATATTTGGGACATACTTGTGCTAAGCAATCTATAGATTCAATGCACTACCCATTAAAATACCAATGGCATATTTCACAGACCTAGAACGAACTCTCCAAAAATTCATCTGGAAATAAAAAAGACCCCGAATAGCTGCAGCGATCCTGAGAAAGAACAAAGTAGGTGGGATCTCAATACCAGATATCAAGCTATATTATAAAGCCACTGTTCTCGAAACTTCCTAGTACTGGCACAAGAACAGACATATAGACCAATGGAATAGAATAGAGAGCCCAGAAATCGACCCAAACCACTATGCTCAATTAATATTTGACAAAGGAGGCAAGAGCATACAATGGAGTCAAGGCAGTCTTTTCAATAAATGGTGTTGGGAAAATTGGTATTTTAATGGTGAGTGCATTGAATCTATAGATTGCTTTGGGTAGTATGGATATTTTAATGATGTTGATTTTTACCAATCCATCTGTTTATGTGTTCCTCTATCTCTTTTTTTCAGTGTCCTGTAGTTTTCCGAGTTCACTATTGGTGTATAAAAATGCCATAGATTTCTTGGCATTAATTTTGTATCCTGCTACATTGCTGAATTCACTTATTAAGTCTAATAATTTTTTGATGGAGTCTGTAGGGTTTTCTATGTACAGTATGATGTCATCTGCGAATAATGAAAGTTTTACATCTTCTTTTCCAATTTGGATACCTTTTATTTCTTCTTCTTGTCTAATTGCTATGGCTAGTACTTCCAGTACTATGTCAAACAAGAGTGGTGAAAGTGGGCATCCCTGTCTTTTTCCTGTTCTTAAGTGAAATAGTTTTAGTTTTTGCCCATTGAGAATGATGTTGGCTGTAGGTCTTTCATATAAGGCTTTTATTATGTTGAGGTATGCTTCCTCTATTTCCACTTTGCTAAGAGTCTTTATTTGGAAAGGGTGTTGGATTTTTTTAAATGCCTTTTCTGCATCAGTTGATATGATTATGTGATTTTAATCTCTCAATTTGTTTATGTGATGTATCATGTTTATTGATTTGTGGATATTGTACTATCCTTGCATCCCTGGGATAAATCCTACTTGGTCATGGTGTATAAGGATTTTTTTTTTTTAAAGAAAGGGCAGCTTAACACTGTGGAGACTGACATGGCTGGGCAGGTCTGAATTCTGGTCCAATTTCCCCACTGAGTCTCTCTGCAACCTTAATCAAGCTACTTGTCCTTTCTTATTTCAGCTTTCTCATCTGTGAAATGGCTATAGCAGCACTCACTCAGAAGTTCATTATGAGGATTAAGATAAGCCCTTAATAGCTAATAAACTTTCCCTTGCTCTTTGCTGCTATCCTGGAAGTATAAATGCTCCCGACTGGTCCTTTCTAAAAAGTTTGTTCCTAAATAAAGGTAAAAACCATATTGAATAAATTTGGAAGAAACAATATTCCCTGAGTCTAGCAGAAAGTCATAGCTTTTGAGTGCATGAAATTTGACTTGGTTACATAAAATATTTTGATGAATAACAGAGGAAATTGTAATAGATGACACATTAATACTTATAAATTCACCTTTATTTATTTTTATTTTTAAATATATTTTTATTATCGATTTCAGAAAGGAAAGGAGAGGAGAGAGAGCTAGAAACATCAGTGATGAGAAAGAATCATTGATTGGCTGCCTCCTGCACAACCCACACTGGGGATCGAGTCCACAACCTGGGCATGTGCCCTGACCGAGAATCGAACTGTGACTTCCTGGTTCCTAAGTCAATGCTCAACCCTGAGCCACACCAGCCAGGCTATAAATTCACCTTTATTAGACTTGCCAGACAAAATACAAGACACACTGTTAAATTTAAATTTTAGATAAGCAATGAATATTCTTTTAGCACAAGTATGTCCCAAATATTACATAGGACAAACCTATGCTACAAAGGATGGATTTTTATTTGTAATTCAAATTTAACTAGGTAGTTCCTTCTTTGGTTCCCAATAAAACCTTAAAAATCTGCTCATAGCAATTGAAAAACAAAACAAAACTGGGTGTCCTGTATTTTTATTTGCTAAATCTGGGAATTCTAACCTTTATATTTACATTTTTTCTGATATGATGTTTAGTTTTGTACTTTTTCTGATAGGTATTTTTCTTAAAAATGCTAATTTGTCAACTTGTTCTGCCTCAATAATGTCAAATTGTGTATAAAATATTAACATAATTTGGAATTTTATGAGATGAGAAAAATTTGTGAGATGCAAATTAAAAGCTAAATAAATCCAATGTAATAATAATACTTTTCATATTTCAGACAAACTTTGTACTAATCTGATTATAATAATGAAGCAGTCAGTAATGAACATAATGAGGAATAAATAAGCATCTAGGAAAAATATGAATTCTTGCCAAATGTGATAGTTCTGATATGTAAAGAACATAAACCTAAGACAATATAAATTTTCTAAGTTTCACATTTGTATTATTTTCCCTGTAGGTGTTATTCATATATGTATTTGGGGGGCACATTTATAATATGATTCCTAACATTTCCATATTTAAGAATCTCTATTATTGTTTTTATTATTCAAATAGTACCTAAATTTTATTCTGAACACAAACAGGTCTCAAGGCAAACACTGCCATTAAATTAAGCAGCCTTAGGGTCATTGTTACTTTGAAACTAATATGCTATAAACTAATATTTTTAAGTAGAAGAAGTGTAGCTTTTTACTTGCTGGAGATGCTTAGCTGCTGCTGTGAGATGATGATAGATGAGTACCCATTTGTGTAATTCTTTGTAGTTTATAACCACAAACTTTATTTGTACTAGGATACAATTCTTGAATTGAGACCTGTGTTTTTTCTTTTGCCTAGTTTTGTAAATTGTCACAACCCACAGCTTCTTAAAATCAGAGAAAATTTCCAGAATTCCTGACAGAGAATTATATTCGTTGAGCCTATAAATGCTTCAAACAAGACGATTTCATAGTCTTAAAGACAGCTGTGGTTGTAAGACTTTTATGGCGATTTCAAATAAGATGACATCAAAGATCACTACGTAAGAATCTAAACAGTCATTTTAGAAACGATATATTAAACATCAATGTTAGGTCCTTTATATCCCCAAATTTTACAGACTAGTGGGGTGATGGACATTTACAGAAAAGACTAAAACATTGATAAGTAGGTGCTAGATTTCTTAAATGTTAAGGGGGCAGAAATTAACTATGTTTAGAAATGTCAGTGGGGGTTTCAGAGAGAATGTGGTGGGTGAACAAACCATTGATTGATAGAGAAATAGAAATTTGCCAAACTGAACTGCAGGGTTTGGGGGGAATAGAGGAAAGAAGCCTTACAGACAGGTGTAAGAGCATAGATAAAAGCATGGAAGCTTGGAATTACAGAGCTCATTTGGGAACTTGCAAATGAGCTGACTGTGGCTGGAGTATTGCTTGCGTAAAAGAGAGTGACAAGCAAGAAAATTGAAATTGGCATTTAAAAGGACCTTTTTATGCCCTGCAAAGAAGGAAGCGATAGGGAAGGAACCCGGGTGAATTTTGGGCGGGAATGTGACAATCATATTTGCAATTTAGACAGAAACTGGTGGTTTCATCATACTAGTAAGGCAGTGGGAGATGCCTAGTGGTATTTTATTTTATATTTTAAGAAATCCAATAAATCCTGGCTAAATTGGCAGTAATAAAATATAATGCTAATAGTAACACAATACAATTCAATTTCTTAAGATGTGGCTCTTTATGATTATATTGTATCTGAGTGCTTTAGCCTTGTTTTTTTTAAATTGAGATATAATTGACATACGACATTGTATAAATTTAAGCTTTAGATTTTTAATATGATTAGTATAATTTTACTCACCCCTGCATCAATCCTGTGACTCTCAGTTATTATTATCAGCATTTACAGATGAGAAAACTTAGGTTTGGAGGAGTTAATAAACCTGCCCCAGGTCACACAGCTACAAAAGGCAGGAGTCCAAGCAGTGTGATCCCAGAGCCTGAACTCTGACTAATGTACTGTAGCTAGTGCCTCACTTGATTATTGTCACCCAAGATGCCCCAGGCCACATCTGTCTGTGGGCACACAGGGGCTCCTTCATGCCAATACCCCCAAATGCGTTGCTCTTCCCCCTGCCTGCTGCACAAGGCCCTTAGATTGCGCTTGGCTATTTATGGTCCTTCCCAGAGACGGTCTCATGTGAAACCGGGAACTATCTCATGTTCTCTCTGGAAATCCACCCACAGGTCACACCGCCCCGAACTTGTATGCATCATGGTTTAAGCGCTTGCTGGAATTACCCCTGTGTTATTACAATACCAACTCCGGTGGGAAACCTGCCCTTCTGAATGACCATTCTGGCCTGCTTGTGTTGTCTATGTTTAGCTACATTAAGATGTAGTTATTAGTTTATAGGTTTAAAACATAGAATTGAATTAATTGTCTCCCTACATTCTTCTGTTGTTTTCCTATCTTCCCACCATCTTGACAGAAGAGAGGAAAAAGTTCCAGTTAAGTCATAGAAGGACTTATTAGGAAGAATTATAGAAGATTTTTCACTAACTTGGAAATTCAAATCTTTAAAAAGAGACCCAGAACAAGTTACCGTTTGTGTTATCTCAGACCCAAGAGCAGAAATAAAATTTGAATTACAGTCACACTGAAGATTTCAGGCAAAATATTATTTCACCAGAAAAACACTTACTTTGCTTTTAGCTCATGTTTTTCCTTTATAGAACCAAAGAACTAATTGCCTAGGATATGGTTCAATGCTTATCTCTTCTGATCAAATGGTAGCCTTTAAAAAATATATTTATTGCTGAAAGTATTACATATGTCTCCTTTCTTTCCCCATGACCCCTTCTAACCTGCCTCCACCCCCACCACAGGTCTTCACCACCCTATTGTCTGTGTCCATGGGTTATGCATATAACTTCCAAGTGTTTGGGTTGATCTCTTCCCACTCATCCACTCTACCCCACCTTCCCTCTGAGATTTAACAGGCTGTTCCATGCTTCTAAGTTTCTGGACCTATTTTGTTCACCAGTTTATTTTGTTTATTAGATTCCACATATGCATGAGATCATGTGATACTTGTCTTTTTTTACTGGCTTATTTCACTTAGCATAATACTCTCCAGGTCCCTCCATGCTGTCTCAAAGGGTAAGAGATCCTTCTTTTTTGCTGCTGCCTAGTATTTCATGGTATAAATGTACCACAGCTTTTTTTTTTATCCACTCTTCTACTGTCTACTAATGAGCACTTGGGCAGTTTCCAGATCTTAGCTATTGCAAATTGTGCTGCTATGAACATAGGGGTGCACACATTCTTTCTGATTGGTGTTTTGGGTTTCTTAGGATCAAATGGTCGCTTGTTAAGGGCAGAAACATTGTTTTGTTTGTTTATTTGTTTCAGATATAATTGTTGCATCAGCCCTGAGCACAGTGCTTTACTCTGGTAGACTCTCAATAAATACTTATTGCACACAGGGAAGAATGAGTGATCAAACAAACTGGTAGGGGGGGTTTCTAGCCCTCCTGCATTGTAGGTGCTTGATAAGTAGGGGTGATGGTGACCTTTGGCATACCGTTTCAGAAGACTGGTGTTAAACTCTGAAAGGCGTGGGCTGCATCAGGTGTGGTTCTGTATCAGGATGGAATGTCCCATGACAACTAACCTGAAACGAGGCTCAAATCAATGTTTCCGTGTTTTCTAAGTTCCTTGGATCAATAGCAGCAGCAGAGAAGGGGATTTCTTTCCGTTGGAAAGAAGCCTTTATTAATATGCTTCTTTGCTTAATTGTTTCTAAAAGACAATTTCAACAAGTTCTGTGCCGATTGCTTGCTTGTGAGTGATTTGTAGAAAGAAGGCTGGCACCTTATCCTTAGTGATAAGTCCAAATAGCTTCCTAATACCCAGACTCTCACAGTTCTTAAAGAGCACAGTCCAGATTTTATAGCTCCTCAATTTGAAAATCCTTTAAATAACTGCATATGGTTTAAATATTATTCCTGGCGTATTTGAGGACTTCTCTCTCTCTGCTCTGAATCACCAATAGCCTTATTTGACATAACGATAGATTTGAAAAGCAGAACCCTTAAGAATCTCTGGGAACTATAAGTTCCACCTAAAGGAATTTGAAATTCCCTGTTCTTTTGGTGGAGGAAATTAAAACTTTTGAACTGCATCCTAGAAAACAGTGTTGAGGATCTACTCTGTGCCTAGGCTCTGGACCACCTAAAGATGAGTTGATAGGGTTTCTCACCTTAAGGTTGTTACAATGTGTACATTTCAATCTGGAAGGAAAAGAACATTCTGCCATATTTACTCATATGTTCCTTGGTACAGCACCTGATATTAAGGAGCCATGAAACACTTAGCGTATTTGACAGGAGACCTAAAATAATATCATGGACACTTATAGTAGAACTTCAATAATTAATTTGTCCCAGGTTTACTAAAAGGTCAAAAAGAAACCTAGAAGTAGAACAAATGACAGGTTTACTAGCATCTCATCATTACAATTCATTGTGCATGAAAAGTGTTTCTTTCAATTTATCAAGCTTCAGTCACACACACACACACACACACACACACACACCTTTATTTCAGACATCTAAAAGAATGATGCAGTGTCTTTTCATTTCATGGAGTATTAGCCCTTCCACAGGGAGTGGGTAGGGTTACTGCAAGGAAGTGAAATAAAAATCAATCCATTTGGTGGTTCACTTATTCTTTGTCTAATGAATGCTCTCCCCCTTATCCTAATTTCATCATCAATTTTTCCTATGTGAAGAAGGAGCAATGGAGATTATAGTTTAACTTTGATTCCACCTGGGTCAAAACCATATTTTCTTTCATGCTTCCCTTCTCCTCCGAAAGCAGAAAGTGAAGGATTGTTGCTCAAAGAACATAGCCATTGGCTTACTGAAGTTATGGTACCTCCAGGGTTTTTCAGAGTCAGTAAGAAGGAAATGTTGCCGACAGCACGCTAATATTGGAAACAGTAGCTCCAAAGTTGTAGCTACCTCTTGTGTTGTTGTGTTGGATCAAGAGAGAACATGATGTTGATTTTGTTTGTAAAAGAAGTCGCCTCTGCCTCTGCTGGGATCACTCCAAGAGCTGAGATAGAACGAAAGCACTAAAAGGAAGTGACAGTGATGAGTTCAGCCTCAGCTGGCACAACTTCAAAACATTTCAGAGGATAGTGTTCCAAAGAGATATTGCAGTGTGGCTCCAGTAAGTGCTATACAAATAGATTTAGTGCTGCTCTACAGGAGGCAAAATAAGTCAGAGGAGCAGAAAATGAACAAAAACAACAATACCAACAACGAAACCCTCTGGTAAATAAGTCATTGCATGACACAGCTAAACTACAAAATTGTAAGCCAGCAAAATCTTCCAGATATGAAAAATCATTTCTGGAATGGATTACAGAGGCCAACAGTTGGCTAGTTAGCTCTCCCTGGACACATATCTGATGAGTGAGGGCTCCCTTCATTGGGAGGCAGCCAATCTGATTCTTGAACTATTTTGAATTAATAAATAATTTTTCTTTTCATTGACTAAAAAAATTTCCCTTTCTGTATCATCTTAATGGGTCCTAAGTCTGTTTTTTGGAGCAACTGGTACTCCAGCCTCCCTGCACAATCCCTGTACATTTCAAACACTTCATTATGTCTATCCTTAGCCTTCTCTTTACCAAGGCAAATAGCTTCTGCTTCACCTTTTCTTATATCACATTGTGTTCAGACCCCTGTCTGTTGAGATCTCTCCGAAAAAGTGGTTTTCAGAAAGTGAGCAGTTGTGATTTTACAATGTATGATGACTATTCCTGAAGAAGAGCTCTATACTTTAATTACTTAGCCTACGGTTTCACTACTTAAAAAATATTTGTAAGAATTTTTGACAAGGTTGAGCCCAAAGTCCAGTAATCTTCACAGTCTTTGTTCACATAAACGATATCCAAAAGTAGAAGCATAGCAGAATGTGCTTAGAAATTGATATTTTAAAACTAAATTGAAGCCCTTACATTTATTTCTGTTAAATTTCACTTCAATTGGGGAGATTTTGAATTTTAATTGATAAAAATGTAGAAAAAAAATCTACCACTTATTGACTCCATTCTACATGCTAGATGCTATGCTTTAAGAATAAATAAAAAAAATAATATAAGGCTGACAAGCAAACAAAAAGGTGTAATAACACATTTGACAAGTAGAAGGACACTTGTGTGTTCTGGTTACCAAGAGAAAGGAGTCCATGAAATTTCTAAAATGAGTTACTAATGATACTTGGCTTGAGCTTAAAGTCTGACTAGAAGTTTTCAGGAGGACAAGAAATTGAGGCTAATGTAACAGATGCTCCAATATTACAAACTAGAGGCCTGGTGCATGGCATTTGTGCACTGGGGTGGGGGGGTCCCTCAGCCTGGCTGTGCCCATTTGCAGTCCAAGAGCCCTAGGGAGATGTCCAACTGACAGCTTCCAGTGGTTCTCAACCTTCCGCATGCTGTGACCCTTTAATACAGTTCTTCATGTTGTGGTGACCCCCAACCATAAATTATTTTTGTTGCTACTTCATAACTATAATTTTGCTACTGTTATGAATCATAATGTAAATATCTGATATGCAGGATGTATTTTCATTGTTCGCGACCCACAGGTTGAGAACTTCTGGTTAGGCCTACTCCCCAGACTGGGCCTAAGCTGGAGGCAGGAGAGGCTCCCGCCACCTCTGCTGCGCTCACCAGCCATCAGCTCTGCTTCTGGCTGAGCGGCACTCCTCCTGTGGGAGGGCACTGACCACCAGGGGAAAATTCCTGCATTGAGCATCTGCCTCCTGGTGGTCAGTGCACATCATAGCGATTGGTCCTTCTGCCATTCGGTCGATTTGCATATTACCCTCTTATTATATAGGACTAGAGGCCCAGTGCACAAAAATTTGTGCACTCGGGGGGGAGGTGCCCTCTCGCAGTCTGGGACCCCTCGGGAGATAACGACCTGCTGGCTTAGGCCCGCTCCTGGGTGGCAGAGGGCAGGCCCAATCCCTAGGTGCAGCCACTGGTCGGGCTCAGAACAGGGCTGATTGGGGAGTTGGGGCGCCGCCCCGTCATGCACAAGAGCAAGGTGGATCGGGAGGTTGCGTGGCCACCCTCAGTCACGCTCAGGGTAGGGCTGATTGGGGGGTTGGGGCACCGCACTCTGTCACACTCAAGGCAGGGTCGATGGGGAGGTTGCGGCGCCACCCCCTGTCACGCACAGAGCAGGGCCCATCAGGGGGTTGGGGCTCCGTACCCTGTCACTCACAGAACAGGGTCGATCAGGGGGTTGGGGAGTTCCCCACTGTCACGCACAGAGCAGGGCCCATCAGGGGGTTGAAGAGCTCCCCGCTGTCACTCACAGAGTAGGGCTGATAGGGGAGTTGGAGCACTGCCCCCTGTCACACACAGAGCAAAGCAGATCAGGGGGTTGGGGCGCCACCATCTATCACCCACAGAGCAGGGCCGATCAGGGGGTTGGGGCGCCACCACTGTCACACTCAGAGCAGGGCCGATGGGGAGGTTATGGCTCTACCCCGTCACACACAGAGCAGGGCCCGTGGGCAGGGGGTGGGGGTTGGGGCGCCACACCCTGTCACACACAGAGCCGCAGGGCGATCAGGGGATTGGGGAGCTCCCCCCTATCAGGCACAGAGCAGGGCTGATCAGGGGGTTGGGGTGCCTTCCCCTATCACAAGCAGAACAGGGCGGATAGGGAGGTTGTGGCCCCACCCCCTGTCACACACAGAGCCACAGGGCGATCAGGGGGTTTGGGCGCTGCCCCCTGTTACGCTGATCCCGGGTTTGGGAGGCCTATTGGCTCTGCTGATCCCGGTGCTGGGAGACATATTACCCTTTTACTATATAGGATAGAGGCCTGGTGCACAGGTGGGGGCCGGCTGGTTTGCCCTGAAGGGTGTCCTGGATCGGGTGGGGGTCCCCACTGGGGTGCCTGGCCAGTCTGGATGAGGGGATGATGGCTGTTTGCAGCTGTTCACACCCCGTTCAGGGTGGGGGTCCCCACTGGGGTGCCTGGCCAGTCTGGGTGAGGGGCTGAGGGCCGTTTTAAGGCTGGTGGGTGACTGAAGCTCCCAACCGCTCCTTTTTTTCTTTCTTTTTTTTAAAAATTCTGGGCCCGGTTTAGCTCTGAGGCTTGGCTCCAACTCTTAGGCCTCGGCTGCTGAAAGCAGGTATCTGGTTTGTTTGGGTTCTATAATCGAAACACTGTTTCAACTCCAGCTCTGAGATCCTGGCTGGCTGAAAGCAGGTTTCTGGGGTTTTGTTTAGCTTCTATATTTGTAACAATGTTTCAAACTGCAAGCTTAGAGGCTGGCAGCGGCAGGTGGGCAACGTTGGAGTCCTCCGTCACTGAAGCAAGCAAGCCTCATGTTCGCTTCAAGCTGCCTGGCTGCCGGCCGCCATCTTGGCTGGCAGTTTATTTGCATATTGCCCTGATTAGCCAATGGGAAGGGTAGCAGTGTGACACCAATTTGCATGTTTCTCTTTTATTAGTGTAGATGTCCATATGTGAAAGAGAAGGGTCAAGAAGAATAAACACTAAAAAGTGTTCATTGGTGTTAGCAGTTTCATTGGGATAGTGGCTGCAAAAGTCAGGTTTTAATGTTAGATCTGACCAGCAAGTAAGGAAAATAGAGAACTGAAAGAGTTTGCATATGGGAAGGAGAGCAGTGTTTTAAGATGGGAATAACCTCTGTGTGTTTGTGTGCTGATGAAAAGGAACCAGGGAGGAAGGTGGAACTACAGGAGTCACAAGATACATGTGACAAAGCAAGTATCAATCAGCTTTTGCTGTATCACAAATCATTCCAGAACTTTGTGGCTTAAATTGCTTATTATTTCTCACAAATCTGTGGGTTGACTGGGCAGTTCTTTTCTTCGGGGCTGGCTGAGATGATCTCTGAGGCCAGCTGGTGGCTTGCTTGGGTTGAATGATTCAGGGTGGTCTCCTAGGTCTGGTAGGTGGCTCAATATGAGCTGTGCACTGACCAGGCCATGTATCTTTCATCCTCCTATAAGCTATCCTGGGATTATTCACATAGCGATGGTCCTAGGATTCCCAAGAGCAATAAGAAAAGGCAAACTTCAATGCACAAGCTCTTTCCAAATCCGTTTACACCACCTTTGCTCTTATTCCATTATCCCCGGCATGTCACAAAGCCAACTGCAGAATCACTGTGAAAGGGTATGGATACTGGGAACTAGGAACTGTCGGAGGCCATTGCTGCAGCTATTTACCACAGCAGAGATGAGATGTGGGACTCATGAGAGGCCTAGGCTTGGAGAAAAGGAAGAGCCTAATGCAAGGATAGCTCTTGAGGTAGTTAACTTCATAGGTAGGAGGGCATTGAGTTGAGGGAGTTTATTGCTCATGGCTTCTTTTTCCTCTTTGAAGTGGGGTCTGTGTCATCTTTGGATACAATGGGAATACATGTAAGAAATAGGGCTTAAGAAGAGTTATGAACTTTTAAAATGCTAGATAAAAGAGAGGGAGCTCACAAGAGACATGTAATAAATGACTGCCATTACATTTTGGGAGTCTTTTTTAATATCTAAAACCACAAAGTTGTAGTGCTATCCATTAGATTTTCTTGGCTCAGTGACTTGATTATAGAAATGGAGGAAGCCTAGGTTGAATGGATCTGAAATTAGAATGTTATGAAAGTTGTTGAGGTGAGGAACTATGGAGTCTTGGTATGAAGAGGTAGTAAATTAAGCATAAAAGTTAAGAGTTTTTTGTCCTGATAAGTTCAAAGTGCAAGTGTTGTGAAACAAAGAGAAGTGCAAGAGGGAAATCTGTGGTCAAAATAAGCTGTTGGAATTTATGCTTTCAGAGATGAAGCAGTTCCGATTGGCCCCCGAGTAGGTTTTAGTGAAGTGAGGTACAGGGGAGGCCATCAATGAGGAATGTAATGGGACAGGAAGGGTTATAGGGCATCTAACATCAATGTGGATACTGGCATTTCTTGGGGACAGGAGAGAGACTAAGAACCACTGGTTACAAAATGTACCTCCCTTTTCTAGGGGATGGTTTTCAGAGTATCCTTCCCTTAATGAAAAAGATGGAGACAAAATAGGCATTGGGTAAGTCTTTTGTTTCTCTATTTTCTGTAAATATTCAACACCCTTCATAAACAGCTGTCATTTCTCTACCTTTTGGGAGGTTTCCCTTTTATCAGTTTTAAAAATCCTATTGATGACTGAATTCCTTCGAAGCCCCAGTGCACTCAGGGTTAAGACCTAGCTACACTCTTCCAGAAGATGTAAGCTCCTCCCTGCCCCTCATTTATCTGCCTTCATGCTCTTCTAGATTTTCCAGGTCCTCTTGAAATCCGAGAACTCTTTTGTAACTTGATTGATTTTTCTAAATATCTTTTCACTTTTCCCCCTACATTTGGGCCATTCTTGGGGCCACATTGACTAAATATCTGACTATTCCAACATTAAGAAAACACACAACCCAACACTTTTCCTGAGTGTAGAAAAAAACCCCACACAATCAGTTTTCCCTAAAGTTTGTCCTGTGGCATAAATTGTGGAATCAAATAGGTCTAAATTTAAATCCAACTTTACCATTTGTTATCCGAGTAAGACATCTTTTGAATCTGAATTCTCATTTACTAGATTTATAAAGGTGTAAAACTTACTTCTTGTGATAATAACCTGAAATAATGCATGTTTTCTATGCATAAAGCCTGGTACAAATATTAATTTGGTAAATATTAATTCCTAATCTGATTTGCTAATATTTTATTGAGGATTTTAGCATCTATGTTCATCAGGGATATCAGCTTATAATTTTCTTTCTTTGAAGTGTCTTTGTCTGGTTTTGGAACTAGGATAATGCTGGCCTCGTAAAGTGATCTTGGAAATCTTCCGTTCTCTTGACATTTTTGGAATAGTTTGAGAAGGACAGATATTAGTTCTTTCCTGAATGTTTGATAAAGCTCACCCTTGAAGCCATTCAGCCCAGGACTTTCATTTTCTGGGAGTTTTTTGATTACTGTTTCCATCCTTAACTGCTTAGAGTTTCATGCAGTTTTGAGGGGGAAGAAATAGACTGCACTTTGGCAAAATATCAGAGGTCTGACCTTGCTCTTGGGTGGACAGTTGAGAGATTTCCTCCACTGCCTCTGAGGTCTGGGTGACATTCCTTTTTCAGCTCACGTGTCAGCATTGTTGTCTCTTGTCATAATAGAGACACAGAAGCCTTGCTCTTATATTGTGCATCAACCTGACATAGAAGGGAGATATGTAAGTTTGAAGAAGACATTTTCTCCCTTTCATTTCTGCAGTAAAATTACCCTTATTAAATGTTTATAAGATTATTTCAAATAATTGCCATTTCTTATGCTATCAATTAGCTTATGGTAACAGTTTGTATTTTATATTAAGAATGCACCTAATCATTAAAAATATGGGTCAGTTATCTATTCTTAGGTGGACTAAATTTTCAAATTATTAAATATCTTTGGCCTCACTTTTTCCCTCTTCATGTCTAAACTATTATTTATCCATTAAGTGGAGGCTAGAAAAAATTTTACTTTATTTTTTTAAAATTTTGTTTTATTGCTTAAAGTATTACAAAGAGTATTACATATGTCTCCTTTTTTCCTCCCTTGATCTTCCCCGGGCCTCCCCTAACCCCCAGTATCTTGTGACCATTGGTTATGCTTATATGCATGCATACAAGTCCTTCGGTTGATCTCTTACCCCCCACCCCCGCCACCCTCCCCGTCCTTCCCTCTGTAGTTTGATAGTCTGTTCGATGCTGCTCTGCCTCTGTATCTAATTTTGTTCATCAGTTTATAATGGTCTTTATTATCCATAAATGAGTGAGATCATGTGGTATTTTTCTTTCATTGACAGGCTTATTTCACTTAGCATAATGCTCTCCAGTTCCATCCATGCTGTTGCAAATGGTCTTCTTCCTCTTCTTAAAGAATACCTTTTAGCATTTCATATAATGCTGGTTTGGTGGTGATGAACTCCTTTAGCTTTTTCTTATCTGTGAAGCTCTTTATCTGACCTTCAATTCTGAATGATAGCTTTGCTGGGTAAAGTAATGTTGGTTGTAGGTTCTTGCTATTCATCACTTTGAATATTTCTTGCCACTCCCTCCTGGCCTGCAAAGTTTCTGTTGAGAAATCAGCTGACAGTCCTATGGATACTTCCTTGTAGGTAACTAACTTTTTCTCTTGCTGCTTTTAAGATTCTCTCTTTGTCTTTTGCTCTTGGCATTTTAATTATGATGTGTCTTGGTGTGGTCCTCTTTGGATTCCTTTTGTTTGGGCTTCTCTGCGCTTTCTGGATTTGTAAGTCCATTTCTTTCACCAGGTAGGGGAAGTTTTCTGTCATTATTTCTTCAAATAGGTTTTCAATATCTTGCTCTCTCTCTTCTTCTGGCACCTCCATAATTTGGATGTTGGTATGCTTGAAGTTGTCCCAGAGGCTCCTTACATATCTTCATATTTTTGGATTCTTTTTTCTTTTTTGCTTTTCAGGATGGGTGTTTTTTGCTTCTTCATATTTCAAATCTTTGACTTGATTCTTGGGATCCTCTAGCCTGCTGTTGGATCTCTGTATATTATTCTTTATTTCAGTCAGTGTATGCTTAATTTCTAGTTGGTCTTTTTCATATCCTTGAGGGTCTCACTAGATTTATTGAGGGTTAAACTAAATTTATCGGTGGTTTCTAGAAAATTCTTGAAAAACCTTATAAGTGTGGTTTTGAACTCTATATCCAGTAGTTTGCTTTCCTCCATTTCTATCATTTGTGACCTGTTTCTTTGTCTCTGCATTTTGGCTGCTTCCCTGTGTTGATAGAGTGGCTTTGTGTGCTAGGTGTCCTATAGGGTCCAGTGGCTCAGCCTCCCCAATTACCTGAGGTGGACACTCTTGGTACACCCCTTTGTGGGCTTTGTGCACAGTCTTGTTGTAGTTAAGCCTTGATTGTTGTAGGTGTCACTGGGAGGAATTGACCTCCAGGCCAATTGGCTGTGAGAATCAGATGTGTCTATGGTGGGAGAACTTCTGTGCTGGAGACACCCTTATGGGGCAAGACTTGCTTCAGTGGGACTTTGGTGCTCACTGAGACTGCCCCCTGAGTGTGTCCCTTATGGATCTGAGGAGTTGTAATCTGGATGGTCCCACTCTGACCACTGGGTACACTGGCTCTTGGATCTCTAAGGAGGTGCTAATTTAGCCTCTGCCTGAGGCTACCCAGCAGGAGCTATGGAGAGATCTGCAGATTCCTCTTCCTTGTTTGGGGTTTGGAGGTGCCCAGATGAGGCCCAGCTGTGAAGCAATGCAAGCTGCTGTGGAGCCTTGGGCCTTCTTTTGGATGTTCTGGGTCTCTGACCCAGCTGTAGTTTGTTAGGTCCGTGGTTGGCAAACTGCGGCTCACGAGCCACATGCGGTTCTTTGGCCCCTTGAGTGTGGCCCTTCCTAAGCCTTAGGAGTACCCTAATTAAGTTAATAACAATGTACCTACCTATATAGTTTAAGTTTAAAAAATTTGGCTCTCAAAAGAAATTTTAATCATTGTACTGTTGATATTTGGCTCTGTTGACTAATGAGTTTGCCGACCACTGTGTTAGGTAATTTTAGATTGCAAAGGTCCAGGGCATTCATATGCAAAAGCCTTTGCGCATAGCTTGGGTGGGGCGGGGTCTCAAGGAATCAACAGGGCTGAGCAAACAGCTATGGCTGATCCTCAGCCCTGCCCTAAGAGGTTCCGGGTCTCAGTGTCCCTTGGTAATCAGTAATTGCTGCAAGCACCTCTGAGGTAAAGCCACCCTCGAGTTCCGCCTGATACCAGAACATCCAGTTTCTCCCCGTATGAGTCTGGGTCGCCAGAGACTCGCCTGGAACTGGAGTTCAGAGCAGTTGGGAGCTTGTGCCTCCCTCCTGATTGAAAAAGACAATGGCATCCTCAGTTGACAGCCCTTTCCACGTGTGCCTCTGTACCTCTGCACTTTACTTCCGTACCTCCTCTGAGACTCAGTGTGCTTTTCTCTTTCCTTCTAGTTGTAGAATTTCCACTCAACTAGCTTTCCTGTGGTTCTGGATGATGTCTGTTTTGTCTTTTAGTTGTATTTTTGAAGTGGTTGTGCGAGGCAGCAATTTCAGGTGTTTACCTATGCCGCCATCTTGGTTCCTCAAGAAATTTTTACTTTAATGAAGTATTTGCTTCTGCTAATTTTAATTTTAAAGTAGGATGTATGTGCCCTGGACTGTGTGGCTCAGTTCGTTGGAGCATTGTCCCATATACAGAAAGGGCACATACCTAGATTGTGGGCTCGGTCCCCTGTTGGGGAATATATGAGAGGCAACTGATCAAAGTTTCTCTTTCACATTAATGTCTCTCTCTCTCTCTCTCTCTCTCTCTCTCTCTCTCTCTCCTTCTCCCTCTCCTTCCTCTCTCTAAAATAAATGAACATATCCTTCAGTGAGGATTTTAAAAAGGTATGTGTGTGATTAAGAATCTTTAGACAATAAAATAGTGTCTTATCACAAAGATCTTTAGACAATCTTGATTTGGACTTGGAGACATATTACCTGAGTTGAAAACCTGATTGGATTACCTTGGTTAAGTTACATCTTGATTTGTACCTTCTTCTTATGTGAACAAAACAAAATATAACTAGCTGTTAGGATAGCTGAGTAAGGTCTATCACATGGGTTTTGGTGCTGGATTGAGAATGATGGGGTGAGACAACATCCCCTCATTGAATTTAGACTTCACTTACTCAAAAGGTCTCACATATAATCTTTTCGATATCTCTAGAATAATTATTTTTATTTAATCAAAAGGATATATTGACAGAATTCAGAAAACATGTACTTATTAGTTTGGATAAGGTTTTTCTGTAGTAAAGAGACCTAATAATAATTTTAGTTAAAAGAAGAGAGACTTTTTTCTTTGTCTGATATAGCAGTCAGAGGTGAGCATTCTCAAGTCAGTGTGAAGCTTTGTCCTGTAGAGTCACTTAGGAATGTGCATTCTTATACATGTTTCCCTGTCATTGCCTAGCGCCCTGCACCTTCCATGGTTGAGGCTGGATCATGGTGAATTCCAATGTGGGAAGGAAAAAGAAAGTGCAGGAGGTACACTCATGGTCTTAAGGTCTCCCAGATGGAGCAAACAGCACTTCCTCTCACATTTTTTTGAGGAAGCTGAGTCACATGACCACATTTATTTGGAAGGAGGATGAGAAATGTGTAAGTAGAAGGTGTCTTCGTCTGTTTGGGCCGATCTAACAAAATACCATAGGTTGGGTAGCTTATAAACAACGGAAATTTATTTCTTCCAGTTCTGGAGGCTGGGAAGACCAGGATCATGCCTCTGGCAAATTGGGTGTTTGGTGAGGGCTTCCTGGCTCAGAGACAGGACCTTTTCATTGTGTTTGCACATTGTGGATGGGGTAAGGGATCTCTCCAGGGGGTCTCTTTTATAAAGGAACTAATCCCATTCATGGGGGTTCTGTCCTCATGACCTAATTACTTCCCCAAGGCCCCACCTCCTTATACCATCACCTTGGGCATTAGATTTACAATATATGAATTTGGGGAGGACCCATTCAGACCATAGCAAAAGACTTGCTCAGCTACAATTCCATCAATTATATATATCTCAGGAAAGGACACATTTTAGGGGACAGCTGGCAATCTCTATCAGAGAACACATTACTAATCCTACAATTTTCAAACATGTGTCCCATTTCTAGACCATATCATCTATATCACACTATGAATATATATTTTAAATGTTATAAACAGCAGAATTATATGTACATGTTAAAAGTGAAAATTTGTGCTATCAAATGTTTAGAATATATCTTAATTTTTATAACTCTAGTTTGAGATTTATTTATTTTATAAGCTGTGGAATTTAGAAATGGACATGGCTCAGATCTCTCTCAACTTCTGAAAGATCTTGCTATGAAGGTCAAAGCAATGAGTAAAAATGCCCTCTCATATGACACACCTCACAAATGCATGGTCTTCTGATTACTTATCACGTGTTTTTAGTGTGTTGATAGGCTCAAATCTTATACAAATATCTCAAGCACTTTGCTCAGAGGTATGCCATGGTGGATATCTGGTGATCAGAAGGATTCTGCTGAAGGCTGACATGAGAGTGGGGAGTTTTATAAAAGAGCACCTTGCCTACTTCATAATTTCCCTTCAAATACCAACCTTGTTAGTCCCTGGATTCCAAAATAAATGACAGAAGATAATAATTTTATTGGAAACTGTTTTATCCATTCTAGGCCTTTCATATCTAAACGGTCAACTCAAGATAAATCAGGGACAAACAATTTTGCAGCAAAAGTTATTACAGATGAGAATGAATGGGAGCCCAGAGCAGAATCAGGGGTTATGGACTCAGGAAGAGAGTATGGAACTGGATCTTGGCTTCACTCCTTCCTTTTTTTTTTTTTTTTTTTTAGCCCTCAAAACTAATGATATGTTTTTATTGATTTTACAGAGAGAGGAAGGGAGAGAGAGAGAGAGAGAGAGAGAGGGAGAGAGAGAGAGAGACTGGGAACCAAACCTGTAATCTTCTGGTGCATGGGACGATACTCTGACTGCGCCACCTGGCCAGGGCTCCACTCCTTCCTTTCTGAGTGGCTGTGGAAGTGAATCTACCACTTATCTGTAAAATAAGATGGTAACAGTGTTTTTCTCATTGGTGTGATGTGAAGGTAAAATGAGAGCACTCATGTATAATACCTCACATTGCCTCACACATATTAAATATTCAGTAAATGTAAACTACTGTTTAACATTCTAAAAGGAACCGCAATGACCACACCAGTCATCACATTATACAGTAGAGAAGCAGAAACTGTAAACATGTACCTGTTTAAACGTCAGCTGATTGTTACTCTGGTGATGATCTTTGCAGTGACTCATATTAACTCAAATATCTTAATGTCTTTGAACTCAAAAGACAGTTTTCCATGTGCACTATGACTATTCTCAATATTTCAAGACCTGATTTTGTTGATACCTTCTTCTTCTAGAATATAGATGTGGGTCTTCATTGAGGTGATATTTTAGTTGAATATTAGAAACGCATAAGCAATGAAAATAATTTCAATATTATTCTGTAACAAACCTGCTATTAATGTAGAAGGGTGTTGTGAATTAACTAGGCTTTGAAATGAGACTTGAAACACTGGTAGAATTTGGATAGGTAGAGTCTAGGGACAAAGGAAGGTATAGCATGTAAATTTGCTGGATGCAGATATAGCGCTAGGTAAACAAGAGAATAGTGGGTTAACAGTGAGCCTACATAATTCAGAGGAGTAGGAAATATCGATGGATACTTAAAGTGAGGATAGATGGTGGAGCATATGATAGACACAGAGTGATCTCTTCTGAAGGTAGATTATGATAATTATGACATTTAGAAATTTAGACTGATGCATGAGACAAAAAAAACTAATACATTTTCTTGAGAAGATTAGTTACATTAAACAAATAGTTTCTAGACCTCTTTAAACTTTATACATTTTGTGAGATGTATATAAGGAGGAGAAAATCAGGGCTTAATCTAAGTTTGGAGGAAAAGATATGCCATTATTTCTTCTGTAGTTATTGTTTTTTTTTTTTTTTTTTTTTTTTTTTTTTACTTGGAAATTGATTTGCTTTAGGCCCTGGCCTGCTAACTCAGTTGGTTAGAGCATCAACTTGAAATGCCAAGGTTGCAGGTTTGATTCCAAATCATGGCACATATTAAGAATCAACCAATGATATGAAAACATTCTCAAAGTCACTAATCATCTGAGAGATGCAAATCAAAATGACAATGAGTTACCATCTCACACCTGTCAGAATGGCTATCATCAACAAATCAACAAATGACAAGTGCTAGAGAGGACGTGGAGAAAAAGGAACCCTTGTGCACTGCTGGTGGGAATGCAGACTGGTGCAGCCACTGTGGAAAATAGTATGGAGTTTCCTCAAAAAACTAAAAATGAAACTCTCATTTGATCCAATAATCCCACTTCTAGGACTGTAGGGAGCGGTTATAGGGTTAAGCCTTGGACTGACCTGTTGGCAAAGCCACAAACAAGTCCCAGCTTAGAGGGCACAGCCCTCTTAGCATAATTAGGCTTGACCTTATGACGCTCCCTAGATCTTATCTGGGTAGCTAATGGGCTGTAGGAGATGCAGCAAGTGCTGCCAAAACAAGTGAAACTCACAAGAACATTGTAACTATGGTGACCACTACCTTGTTTACCTCTGGCTATAAAATAAAGGCTCAGCTTGCTGTCTGGATCTCTCCTGTGGCCTCAGCCAGGCACAGGAAGATCCACCTTACTCAGCTTATTCTCTTTGTCTGTCTTTTCTACATCCTTCGTCGCACTCCCCCTGCCCCCGCTCAGGCTCACCAAACCCTTGGCTGTGCTGGCACAGCACATAGGACTGTATCCCAAGAAATCAGAAACACCAATCAGAAAGGATATGTGCACCCCTATGTTTATAGCAGCACAATTCACAATAGCTAAGAGTGGAAACAGCCCAAGTGCCCATCAGCAGATAAGTGGATTAGAAAATGGTGGTAAATCTATACAATGGAATACTACACTGCTATAAAAAAGAAGGAATTCTTACCATTTGCAACAGCATGGATGGAGCTAGAGAGCATTATACTAAGCAAAATAAGCCAGTTGGAGAAAGATAAATATCACATTATCTCACTCATTTGTGGAATATAATGAACAACATAAACTGATAAACAAAATAGATCCAGAGACATAGAAGCATTGAACAGACTGTTAAACCTCAGAGAGAAGGCACAGGAGTGTTGGGGGGTAAGAGACCAACCAGAGGACTTGTATGCATGCATATAAGCATAACCGATGGACATAGACAGTAGTGGGGAGAGGGCATGTGCTGGGAGTGGGAGCAGCAGGGGAGAGGTCAAAGGGGGAAAAAGGAGACATATGTAATACTTTCCAGTTGTTCTCAACCTGTGGGTCACGACCCCTTTGGCAGTCGAATGACCCTTTCACAGGGGTCACCTAAGACCATCCTGCATATCAGATATTTACATTACGATTCATAACAGTAGCAACATTACAGTTATGAAGTAGCAACGAAAATAATTTTATGGTTGGGTCACAACATGAGGGACTGTATTTAAAGGGCCAGAAGGTTGAGAACCACTGCAAGAATTTTTTTTAAATTTTTTTCTTTATTTTTAAATTTCTTTATTGATTAAGGTGTTATATATGTGTCTTTATTCCCCCATTAGCCCCCACCCCACTCATGCCCTCACCCCCTTGTTGTCTGTGTCCATTGGTTAGGCTTATATGAATGCATACAAGTCTTTTGGTTGATCTCTCCCCCATACCCCCACCCTCCCCTACCTTCCCTTTGAGATTTGATTGGTCTGATCGATGTTTCTCTGTCTCTGGATCTATTTTTGTTCATCAGTTTATGTTGTTCATTATATTCCATAAATGAGTGAGATCATGTGATATTTCTCTTTCTCTGACTGGCTTATTTCACTTAGCATAATGCTCTCCAGTTCCATCCATGCTGTTGCAAATGGTAAGAACTCCTTTTTTTACCGCAGCGTAGTATTCCATTGTGTAGATGTATCACAGTTTTTTAATCCACTCATCTGCTGATGGGCACTTAGGCTGTTTCCAAATCTTAGCTATTGTAAATTGAATGCATAATTAAGTGGAACAACAAATGGATGCTTCTCTCTCTCTTTCCTTTCCTCTCTCTAAAAAATGATAAATCAATCAATAAAAATAAAATTGATTTTCTCTAAATCAAATGTGCTTAAAATTCTTGGGCAAGAGGAGTTTTCATGAGATCATATACATTTCTAACTATGTCAAGGTATATGAAGCTTATGCATTCTTAAGATTTTTTTGTAGTACTTTTTCAGCATAAGGTTTGATGTTCCTGTTTACATTGACTCACTAGGTGGGAACAACAAATTCACTTTCAAGGCTAACTTTTCCACTAAAAAGTAGATGGTGAAGCATCATTGTGCTTTTTGCACTAACAAGTACTGAGAAGCAGGGAAGGTTTTCTTTTCTTGTGTTTCACTGTGACACCCACTGATCTACACCTGGCACGCTGTACCCGCCATGAGCTATAGATTACCACTGATAAGAGGCCTGTGCCATCAGCCCAGCCCATGCTTTGCTATGTCAACCTTTTGGAAAAGTGTAGCTGTTATTCCTACCACAACAGTCAATTCAAATGGAAACATCAGTTTGAGATGATGTGTGCTTTCTGTTGTAAGAACATAATTTAGGGAGGTGACATGATTGCCACAAATTTAAATTTTAAATTAATAGCCACTATAGTAAAAACATAGGAGGAGAAGATAGACAATTTTAGTTTTATCAAAATATAAGAATTGCTATTTGGCTTAAAACAAAACAAAACAAAGCCAACAGGGAAGTCTTAAAAAAGGGCTAAGTCATGTATTTTTTCCAATTTTTTTTATTGCTTAAAATGTTACAAAGAGTATTACATATGTCTCCTTTTTTCCCCCCTTGACATTCCCCCGGCCTCCCTTACCCCCCGCAGTGTCTTGTGTTCAATGGTTATGCTTATATGCATGCATATAAGTCCTTCGGTTGATCTCTTCATATCTTTTTCATTTGTGTATAAATGTCTGTGTATGTTTCTTGTGATTCCACCTATTACCACTCCCAAATAAAACTAATTCTGACATCTGAAACCAGGAACTAAGAGTGAAATCAAATGAAATATTTTTTTAAAAAGTTATTGCAAATAAATTAGAAAACAGACAGGGAAAAAGTAAATAGAAAGATAATTTGAAAGGATCTGCATTTATTTATTATTTAATTCAGTAATCATTTATGGAGAGAGCATTATGCTATATTCTGCTGATCAAAGGTAAAAGATAAGCCTTGACTTTGAGGATTTTTTAGTCTTTTAGAGAAGAAACAAAATTGGCCTATCTTACCTAATAATAGACAAACTTGTAAATTAAACATCCCTTTGCTACACTCACCAGCCAATCAGGAGAGTATGCAAATTAACCCAACAAAGATGGCGGTTAATTTGCATACATAGGGGCAAAGCGGCAGAGTGAAGACTGAAGGCTCCATCCAGAGCCACAAAGACTGAAGGCTCTGGCCGGAGAGAAGGCCGGGCCCCAGGTGTAGGAGGAAAACTGGTGCCGGCAGCCAGGGGAAGGGAAGACCTATTGCATGAATCTTTTCGTGCAATGGGCCTCTAGTCTATAAAAATAAAAGTGTAATATGCTAATTAGACCAGAGAGCTGAATGACCTTCCGGATGAACTTCTGGATGAAGCCACTGTGGTGGGGGCTAAGGCAGAGGTGGTTAGGGGCGATCAGGCAGGCAGGTGAGTGGTTAGGGGTGATCAGGCTGGCAGGCAGAGGTGGTTAGGGGCGATCAGGCAGGCAGGTGAGTGGTTAGGGGTGATCAGGCTGGCAGGTGAGTGGTTAGGGGTGATCAGGCAGGCAGGTGAGTGGTTAGGGGTGATCAGGCTGGCAGGTGAGTGGTTAGGGGTGATCAGGCTGGCAGGCAGAGTGGTTAGGGGCGATCAGGCAGGCAGGTGAGTGGTTAGGGGTGATCAGGCTGGCAGGCAGAGGTGGTTAGGGGCTATCAGGCAGGTAGGCAGAGTGGTTAGGAGTGATCAGGAAGGCAGGCAGGAGAGCAGTTAGAAGCCAGCGGTCCTGGATTGTGAGACCGATGTCCAACTGCTGGTTTAGACCTGATCCTGCAAGGATCTCTATGAGGGAAGCTGGTGCTAGCAGCCAGGGGAAGGCCTACTCTTGCACGAATTTCATGCATCAGGACTCTAGTAGTAATAATAAAATCTTATATAATTATCTAAACTTTCTTGTGAATATGAAGAAAATTACTTGTTTTCTTTGTGTAGATGTCAAATCATTTAGAATTTTGTCTTCTTTTTGGTTTTTGATCTTATATAGAAACGTTTAAGGAAACATCATAATTTTAATTAATAATTTATGAACAGCTAAGGCAAAAATAATTATGTGAATGGCATGTGCCATTTAAAATTTTAAAATAATGTTTGATTTGTGAAAGCTATTAAATAAACTTCTTTGATTATTTGGGGTCACATATATATATATACATTACCTGACACAATACAAATGCCAAATGCCCTGTCGTGTGGCTTTTGCCTAATATCTTTACTTTTCTTCATCTTTACTGTCATCACTGGGATTAAGCCATCATTATCTCTCACCTAGATTTCAGCAAAAGCCTAATTTATCTTAATTCTAATCCATTTTTCTATGCTATACACCATGCTACTTTCTCCAATAGTCTTATCTAAGTGTCATTCTCCTGCTTAAAACTCTTTAGGAACTTTCCATAGCCTTTAGGAAAAGCCCCGCATTTTTAGTCAGTCATCTATTTTGTCAATATCTGGCTTCCTTTCCTGCCAGCAACTATCTCCTTGCCCTCCACCCAAACACACACACACACACACACACACACACACACACACGTTATGGTTTTGTAGTGTACAAACCTATACCTTTTTGATTGCTTATATGTAGCTTTCACTTATAAGGAAAAACAGAGATATTTATTCTTCTCCTGGAGTCCCCTATCATAGCACTTTTCACATTGTTTTGAAAGTATCTATTTATATTTTGCCTTTAATTACTAAATTCCAAGCTTCCTTTTACATTGTTTCTGTCATTAGCACGTGGTGCAATTCCTGACACATAATAGAAATGCCAAAAGTATTTGTTCATCATGGAGATGTTTTTCTCTTAATAGATGCTCAAGAAATGTTTCAGTATAATGACAAGAAGACAAACATTACAACATAGCTAAGCTGGGAGTTTAGTAGTTGTCACCAGAGTACAGAGGAAGGTGAAATAGGTGGGATTGTGAGCAATGATTTTCTGATTCTCAAGTCTCTAACCTCTAGTCTGGACACAGTAGATAATCATTGAACTTTGGATGCACGTCACTGAAGAAGAGTATCTTGAGCTGGACCTTGAAGTGAGGGGTGTATTTTTATAATCAGAGAACAGACAGAGTTAAATTAAATCTGTGGAAGAGTCAGCAAAGTTTGACAGTTAGGAACTGTGCATGGTATTATTGGTTTTAGTTGAGATAATTGAGACTTGTTGTCTATTATAGATGTTGGTGTCTATAATCCTAGATCAAGGAATTTGAACATCATTGTATCTGTCAGTAGTTGTCAACAATTTTCAAGGCAGGGTAATATAGAATATGGAAATACTTAAAAGGCATAGTGGCGTTAAAGAAGATAAAACTTGAAACCACCAGAGGTTGTGGTATGTGTGTATGTGGTGAGTGTGAAGATGGCCCTCTGGCTGCCTCAAGCTCTGGCTGTTTGAGGCCCAGCTGTCCCAGTCGGGGCTGGTTGACCCGATGGCTCAGGAAACTGATACACTAGCATGCCTGCAATCCATCCGTAGGCCACAATAGAAAAACTCTGCCATTGACAATGGGAAACAAAGTTTACAAAGTGGTATTTGCAGGAGATGAATCTGACAGTAATATGTATGCGAAAAGAATGCTTGGGACAGGACGATAAAATAAGTGATTACCAAAGTCCAGGTGTGAAGTAATGAATACTAGCAGAGACATGGCATACTGACAATGAAAAGGGGGAGGAAAGAGACACACAACTTGATAGGAGACAGGGGAAGAAAAAAGATATCTTAGCATTCAACCTGGGTGACTGGGAAAATGAAGAGAAAATCCAGAGTGAGAACTTGTTTTTGAAGAAAGATGGTGAGCTAGGCTGTCCATATTAAGTTCAAGGTAACAGAAGAGCAGCCAGGTGAAAGTCAAAATGTGAGAATGAAGTTTAGCAGAGGGCTTACCATTAGAGATAGCAGTTTGTTATTTGCAAGAAGTAATAGTTGAAATCATTACAGTAGGTGACATTTCTGAAGAAGAGTAGGAAAGACAAAAAAAAAAAAAAAGAACAAACTAAGCCTTAGGGCAGTGGTCTTCAAAGTATGGTCTCCTGACCACTGTCGGCATCACGTAGGGACTTATTAGAAATGGGAATTAAAGGTCCACCCGCTTAATTCCAGAGTCTGTTGAGGCACAGAATCTGTGTTTTTACAAGCCTTCCCTGCTATCACATGATCAGTGGTTTGTGAACTGCATCAAGGTCAGGGCCATATTCTGGAGGCAGGTCAGGTAGACAGCATTGAGGGGACCAGCAAAGATCAGCCTGAGGGTGGAAGGTAGATTGTAAGAAGAACAATGAAAGCAAGGACAAGTGAGTTTCAAGAAGTCCAGGAAGGATAAAGAGTGTCCAACTGACCAAAAAGTCAAAAGAATGATTGGTTGTTGGAATTATGGGAAGAAGCAGAGTCATTAGTACGTTATTTGTGAACACTCAGTTTTATGAATATTGAAGAGTGGTGAGTGAAAAACCAGCTGTATTGTTATAAACCTTGTTAATATTAATATGGATATTAAATAGGATGAGAGCACAGAGGAGAGACATATTTAAAGGGAATGTTACCACCTGGCTGGCGTGGCTCAGTGGTTGAGCGACGACCTATGAAGCAGGAGGTAAATAATTTGACTCCCCGTCAGGGCACATGCCTGGGTTGCAGGCTTGATCCCCAGTAGGGGCCGTGCAGAAGGCAGCAGATAATGATTCTCTTTCATTATTGATGTTTCTCTCTCTCTTTCCCTCTCCTTTCCCCTCTCCCTTTCTTTCTGAAGTCAATAAAAATATATTTAAACAAATAAAGGGAATGGTTTTCTCCCTGTGACATAGGAGAGACTTGAGCACAGGTGTTAGAAGGGACGGTACCAGAGGGGGAGGGGAGAGGAAGGGTCAGGACTGCAGTATAAACAAGTCCCTGCTTTATTTATTCTTTCTGCAATCTGTATTTGTCAATATCTAAGTTTATATACATCATATTTGTAATATAGTTGTTATGTTCTAACCATGCCCATATTCATGATGCTGAGAGGGTACCACATGGATATTGAATCATATAGGAGTCAGAATAGCCAAAGGAAATGTCTTACATGATTAGCTGATGAATTTAATATATGTCATAACATTTTTTTGAGACAACAACCATCTTGCACACTCCTTGCCTAAAAAATACAAAAGTGCCCTTCAGGATTGATACCTGAGTTGCAGAAACACTAGACAAAGTCTTTATTTTCATTTTTTTTTCTCAGGGATTAGGTGGTTCAGGAAGAATTTAAACTAACTCATTGAAACAGTAATCTGTTCTACAAAACTTTTCCTCCTTCCTTCTTCTATAGTTACATAGAAGTGTCATAATCTTTATCTATGATATTATCTATATTATTTTTACTATAAACTTTAGCATTCTAATTCTTTCAAGGGTTTTTCAAGTTTTTTTGAAAAATAAAACATTGGGGTAGGTAAAGTAGTATTCATCTTATGCTCCTATGTGTTGTTCTTTATAATCTGTTATTGTTATAGGTTCACATAGCTTTTTATTTTTAAAAAAACTATTTTCAGTAATTTAAATTAGTTCTGAGAGGTGTGATCCTTGGAGAGTTATCTGGCATCTTTGTATGCCAACGGTCTCCCCAGAAAAATTACTTTATAACATGAAACCACTTCAAAGCATTTCAGAGATAATAGTAAAAATAACATTGAACAAATAAAATGACAATTATAACTCAATTAGGTAATTTCCTAAATAATCAGTACCTAAAAATAACACCTTTCATCTGGATTTATAATTGGGAAGATTGTGATTAAATAAAGCTGTGTTTCCATTTAATTATAATTAATTATAATTTAACTCCATTTATTAAAACATCCACAACTCTCCCCCTAACCTTCATAGTATAGACTATTTTCCAGAGCTACACTGTAAGTAATATCATGCTCCCCAAAACTTAATAGATTCACACACATACACACACACACAAATGCACACACACATACACACACTATATTTAAATTAGTCTGAACTAACAGAAGAACAAAAATCTATGCTCCACACTATTTATATAATTAACAGTAAGGGAGAAAGTGGCAGAATCCCTGTAATTCTAAAAAAGTAATTTGATGCTGTGGTAACGGAAGTACGGGTGAATCTTGGAAGTCACTCGTTGGAATCTTTAGTTTTTAATTAGATCAGTGGACCAGGTTAGATACTTATAATGTTTCTCTATCAAATGTTGGAAAATGACAAAGCTAATTTTTACTTGTTTAATTAGAGAGAAGGCAAGATTGTGTGTGTGTATATGTGTATACACATGTGATTTGGGGAGGATGGAGCAAAACAAGGGTTTATGGACATATTGCCCTGCTTTGAAGATTCTAATGAATACCAGGTAGAACTTGTCACTTATGTTTGTGTTTTATTAAATGTATGACAAGATGACATGCAAGGTACTGAGTTTGAATCTTTTTTTTTTAATGTGGGTTTTTTCAAGGAAACTTGCAAAAACACAGCTTACTCTGAAAAACATTGATAAAGATATTACTCTTCTGTATGGACATAGAATATTTTTTCTTTTTTAAAAAAATATGTTTTATTGATTTTTCACAGAGAGGAAGGGAAGGGGATAGAGAGTTAGAAACATCGATGAGAGAGAAACATAGATCAGCTCCCTCTTGCATACCCCCGACTGGGGATGTGCCCACAACCAAGGTACATGCCCTTGGCCGAAGAGAACCCGGGACCCTTCAGCCCACAGGATGACACTCTATCCACTGAGCCAAGCCAGTCAGGGCAGAACATTTTTTCTTTAGATGCATCTTAGTGGTCTTTGCTTTTAAACTTTTCATTTTATAGATGATGACAATGCAGTGTGGAATATTTATAAGCCTGTCCACCTGTTGCCATTTCTGTTATTCTCACTATTCTCAGACTGACCATATTCACTCATTCCAATTTCTTTCTAAATTTGAACCTGCACTTACATCAATGATAGATGGATAACAATTCCCATTTTTATATTTTCATAGGCCTTACATACTATGGTTTTTTCTTATTATAGATTTGGAACTGGTCGTTTAATACAATTGTGTCTAATTTACCTACCTATGAAATGGGCATTATTCATTCTAATCCGTGTGTTTCATAAGAATTTAAGAAGATTGTCACTTCTAAAGTGTTTGAGCTTGAAAAAAATAGGTCCTGCAAATACTGGGGATTCTTTTTATTAATAAAGGTATAGATACTAACATGAATTTATTGTTCATAGCAGTTCTCAGTTTGATCTTTCATATTTTTTTTCTTGACTAAGTAGAATAAATCACTGAGAACATTAGAATTTATGGATATATAGCCATGTTAGTCTTATACTATACTAGAGGCCCGGCCTGTGCCCTCTTGCAGTCTGGGACCCCTCAGGGGATGACCACCTGCTGGCTTAGGCCTGTTCCCCGGGAGATTGGGCATAAGGGGGCTGTCCACTTGCCAGCGGGGATCAGGCCTAAACTGCAGTCGGACATCCTTAGCGCTACTGAGGAGGCAGGAGAGGCTCGCACCACCACCACTGTACTGGCAGCCATCAGCCTGGCTTCTGGTTGAGCAGAGCTCCTCCCATGTGAGAGCGCCCTGACCACCAGAGGGCAGCTCTTACATTGAGTGTCTGCCCCCTGGTGGTCAGTGTGTGTCATAGTGACCAGTCCTTCCCAGTCCTTCTGCTGTTAGGGTCAGTTTGCATATTACCCTTTTGCTATATAGGATAGAAGCCTGGTGCATGGGTGGGGGCTGGCTGGTTTTCCCTGAAGGGTGGGGGTCCCACTTGGGTGCCTGGCCAGCCTGGATGAGGGGCTGATGGCTGTTTGCAGCTGGTCACACCCCCTTCAGGGTGGGGGGTCCCCACTGGGGTGCCTGGCCAGTCTGGGTGAGGGGCTGAGGGCCGTTTTCAGGCTGGTGGGTGACTGAAGCCCCCAACCTCTCCTTTTTTTCTTTTTATTCTGGGATTTATTTACCTTCTATGGCTGTCACTGGAACTGAGAGCTGGCTTTAGCTCTGAGGCTCAGCTTCAGCTCTGAGACCTCGGCTGCTGAAAGCAGGTATCTGGGTTTGTTTGGCTTCTATAATTGAAACACTGTTGCAGCTCCAGCTCTGAGGCCTGGCTGGCTGAAAGCAGGTTTCTGGGGTTTGTTTAGCTTCTATAATTGCAACATTGTTTCTTAGAGTGCAGCTCAGAGGCCGGCAGCGGCAGGCGGGGAACCTTGGCTTCCTCCATCACTGGAGCAAGCAAGCCTCCTGTTTGCTTCAGTGGCCTGGCTGCTGGACGCCATCTTGGTTGGCAGTTAATTTGCATATCACCCTGATTAGCCAATGGGAAGCGTGTCGGAGGTATGATTAATTACCATGTTTGTCTATTATTAGATAGGATAATTTCATTATTTAGTTCTGGTCAGTAATTCCTGTGCTAAAAGTTAAAGCATTATCTTGTCTTCCAACAAGTTTTCATTATTATTTCAGGCCTCTCTGATAGTCTTAATTATACTATGTAAAATCAGTTTTACATGTTCCAATGAGTAATATTTTCCTTTCCAAAATAAACTTAGACATAATTGTTTTATTTTAGAATTCATTATCAGAGCATTGCATGTGAAAATAGAGGCAGTTCAGTGCTTTCTCTATGTATTCCTCACTGTAGGCTGAACTCTGCCTACAGATATGCACGCTTACCTCATGTTCATGTTATCAAAATTTGGAAAGTCATCAGGTAGAAATTTTCTTTTCTATCATTATAAAACTTGACCTCAGATAAAAATAACAGACTTGGTTGTCAATATCTTCTCCACCCCTTCATTTTAATACATAATAGTGTTGCAAAATCTAATTATGGATACAGGAGAGAATAACTTAATATTGCACACCTTAATTATTCTCTTTGGTCTTTAATTATCAGGCATAATTATTTTTTTTCTTCAGATTAAAAATATATTAATATATTTTATGTGCTGCTTTTCTTATGCATTTTAACCCCCTCACTCTCGTTATGTCTGCAGAGAATGTATCACTCATCATTTGCACCCCTGTTTACTATAGATGTTCTGTTCTGATTTTTCTGTTTATTGGAGTATTAGAGGCCCAGTGCACAAAATTCTTGTACGGGGGTGGGGAGTCCCTCAGCCCGGCCTGCACCCTCTCCAATCTGGAACCCCTCAGGGGATGTCTGACTGCCAATGATCCCCTGGAATCAGGCCAAAACCAGCAGTCAGACATCCTTCTCACAATCCAGGATCACTCTGCCTGCCTGCCTGATTGCCCCTAACCACCCTCCCCTGCTGGCCTGAATACCCCTAACTGCCTCTGCCTCGGCCCTTGCCACCGTGACTTTGTCTAGAAGGACATCTGGAAGGATGTCCAGAAGACATCTGGTTTAATTAGCATATTACCCTTGTATTAGTATAGATTATTTATCTTGTCATCTTAGTGCTACTAGTAGCCTACACTTATTAGTCCTCAGTCTTCTAATCCTCATTTTGTATTTATTTATTATAATTTTATTTCTGAGTTTTATGATTACAACTTATTGTAATGCATACAATAAAATGTATCTTTTCAATGTGTTTCTTTCTAACAGATATATTTTACTATAACTTATTTCTGGTAATGATAGTCCTGGTTATGGCCCCTGTGTAGATGTTTTGGATCTAGCCAGCATATGCTCATGACATCATCACAAAAACAATGTCAATCTACTTTCCTTGGCTGTTGATGTATTTTCTTGGTACAACCTTACAATTTGCCCATGTTATTCTTTGGGAGGATACCCTGAGAGGTCATTGTCTTAATATAAGTAGCATCTTCTCATGATAGAAGGAATTGGCACAATAAAACTTCAAGTATGAATGAATCCAATGAGAAAGAGATGATCCTGGGCCCTTGATCTAAGTGGCATTAATAAAACAAGGCATAATACTGAATAGATTTTAAATTTGAATCTGTCATAAAAAATAAATTTTCCTTATCAGTACTTAGTAAAGAATCTTTTTAATGGCTCTTGATCAACATAATTTACAAAAAGTGACAAAAAGTGTGCCTACATTAGTGGTAGGTTGCATTTCTAAACTGTACTTCCTGTTTCACTCATCTCTCTCATTCTCGCTCTCAGGAGGCAGTGCTGTGTGGGGCTGGACATGAATAAGGCCTTGCACCTGCACAGATAGCTGGAATCCTGGACTGCCACTTGACTGGCTCTGTGATCTTGCTCAAGTTTCTTAACTTCTCTGATTGAAAACACTCTACTATAAAGAGTTGATGTAAGGAGTAAATGAAATAACTTATACCACACACTAGAATCACTAAGTATTAGCTATTATTTAGATACTAGTAGAGGTGCAAATACTTTTGCAACAGATTGGACTCAACACTATTATTTATTTATTTTTTATTATTTATTTATGTTTCTTTATTGGAAATAAGATATCTTATCTCTATATATAAGAAGCCAGCTTCTGTAACAGCCATAACAACCTAACAACCGGTCTCTATGATGCCCACTGTAGCCAGTGAACCGGCTGATCAGGGGGGTGGGGTGAGCAGCCAACCTCGGGGCTTCTCCCCCCTGCCAGCCTGCCCCTGTTAGGACTCTCCCACCCCAATCAAGAGCTGCATCTGCCAACGCCCCCTCCCTTTCCCCCAGCCCCGCCCCCGATCAGCCTGCCCCACCACATATGCCCCCTGGTCACTCCTCCAACCCCAATAGGGGGCGAGGCTGGCAGGCCAACCTCCTGCAGCCCCTCCCCCCACCTAGTCCCATCCCAGATCTGCCCCTCACCTTGATCAGGGGCAGGGCTGGCCAGCCAACCAACCATCGCCCCTTTCCCAGTCTGCTGGCTCCTGATTGGCACCCCCCCCCCCCCACCCCATTCAGGGGCAGGGCTGGCCGGTGCACCACCCAAAGCCCCTCCCCATGGCTGGCCCCACCCCCAATTGGCCCCCCAACCCCAATCGGAGACAGAGCCCACTGGCCAATTGTCCATGGCCCCTTCCCACAGCCAGCCTGGCCCTGTTCGGCCAGATGGGGCCGGCCAGCCGGTCAATCTCCTGCCATCTCCTTCTCCCAACAGGCCCAGCCCCAATCCTCCCCGATTGGGCCAGGCCACTGGCCAGACCCCACCCGTGCACAAATTTGTGCAATGGCCTCTAGTTTTGAATAAAATACACTGTAGTTGTTAACAACATGTACCTATGTGTTGGTGATTTATATATTTGATGGGTATCAACAGTGTGACTTGTAACTGCTACTCAATTCTCCTCCCATCCTTCTTTTTTTGGTTAGGTCATCCCAACAATGGGATGGTTTTGCAATGATAAACTTAAAAGTGTATCATACTTAGGAAATTGTTACTACTTACAGGTAATGCTAACACTTCCTGGTAATAAAAGTTGGAAGCACTGGTGTATGGCACTGTATATCTTTATTTTGAGAAAAATAAAAAAGAGAGCATCCCAACACAGCTAAGTCAGAGGGTTTGCAGACCACATAGAATCTTTGTCCTCATGCTGCACAAGGGAGAGACTCACTCCACGTTCATGTTGAAATGGGCAACCAATGCTTGCTTATATTTTCTTTTTACCGCTAACTTGGTATTTTATTAACCCTCTCTCGCAAATTGATCCAGAGTTAACCGAGATTGAAAAAAAATAGTAAAAAGCCAGTTTTATGTTTCCTTAGCCTCGCAGGGTTATCTAGCAAGAAACTTATGAGACCCCTCCCTATCCCCATCGCAGTCATCACTATCATATATAAACGGAAGCATTTTAAAATGATTTATTTTGTATCATTGTACATCTTACACTATTCTTTTTTTCTGTCCAACACTGGCCAATGCTTGTGTTAACAGGATTTTCAAACCTCTTTTTCTTGCACCACGAGTTCAGGTTTTACCAACAAGTATACAAAGAAAACTTCACGCGCACTGCCCAGTTTAAAAATACGAATCGCTAGAAAAAGAGAGATGCCGAAGTTTAAAATAACAGCGTGCAGATTTCTTTATAGAATTTAAAGAATGGAAAACACTTGAGAAAATATCAGCAGGCGGGGGCAGGAAGAACAAACGGTAACCAAATTGGTTCCTGTGACAAACCATAACATTTACTTTAAACCATCAGTGCGCTACTCAGTAAAAGGCAGGCTACCACTCTTTTAATAGATCCCAGGCCTTGTTAAACTCACTGGTCTGCAAGAATTATCCAGGTCAAGAGCAGGTCAAAAAGTGAAAACCCATGTGAAAGTAAACTTTGAAATATCTGCTTTTGAAGAGCCCCAGCCAACTGTCTCCTCTGTAGTAAATACACTTCCTCTTTGTGTACGCTATTGTTCAGTACACTGTCCCTAAAATATACCCAGGTGACAGAACCCGCACTACACTCTCTACACTTCCTACTAAGTGCAGTTCTCACCTTGTCCATAGTTGTGAATCTTTCTGAACTTATTTGCTTTCTAGAGCCTTAACACAAAAGCGTTGAACTTGAAGAAAAAGTTGTGGCTCTGCTTTGAGTTGTCGCCTTGATTTTGTTTGGAAATATCTATGCTCTATTTAAAAGTAGAGCCGTGATTCCCTCAGAGGCAGAGTAAAGAAGCAGGAGGGTGACTCACCGTGGAATTTATTTGCCTGGTAAACTGCGTATTAGTCTGGCCTACAATACACTTGCTCCAGATTTTGTTCAAGCGTAAGGTCATACTGTGAAGCTGTTTTTCATTTTGTTTTATATGTGTTAATATAATGCCTTATGAATTACCCTGGAGTTTTTTTCTGACAGCTAAAAAGCATAATCGTTTTTCCTTTTAAGGGGATTGAAAAGCCAAGCAATTGACTCTCTATTTGAAATGATTTATCTGAGATCCTTTCTCTCACATCTTGCTTTAATGTTTATAGAGAATATTCCTGGAGTTTTCACTGGTAGCGTTGTATTTATCAAGCTCTTTGCCTCTTAGCCTGTTTCACAAAATTGAGTCCATCTTAGGGTATGATCTTTCTGAGATTATTGGCAAAACTGCCTGCAGAGTTAATGGGCACCATCCTATGATTTTGATAGGAAAGGAATTGTCTTTTGAGACTTAAATCAAGTTCTCTCGGTAGAAAAGAATGAGATCACTTTGCTTTCTTCCAATGAAATGATGGCATGGTTTTCCATGCATTTGACTGTAGATGAAATGTCTGTACACAACAGCTGTCAATTGACAATATTAATTGTAAAAGATTCAGTGTCAGTCTCATCTCAATAGGAAGATCCAAAGAAGATCATGAATCACCCCTGAAGGAGTTTCCCTGAACACACGCAAAAATAATGAATGCACAAGAACATAGAAGAATGGTGCCAAGCGATGATGGTGGTGGTGGAAGGTGGGAGTGATTAGATAATAACAGCGGACAGTTACTGAGTGCTCACCGTGTACCTGGAATGCTGAGGGCTCTACAGTGCTTGATTCATTTAATCCTCACAACCGCCATAAAAGGTGGGTACTAGTACTGTCCTCATGAGCCACAGAGACATTAAGGAACCTGCCCAAGTTACAGAGCTAGTCAGTGCAACAAGAAGGTACAAACCCAGTAATCTGGCTTATAGGCCTATGCTTTTAAACATAGTGCTAAGTGCTCTAAGATCTAAGAGAATTTTAGAAGATTTCAGAGTGAGAAGAAATCACTTCCAATGAGGGTCACTAAGGAAGGCTTTGTGCAGAAGGTCGGGCTTCAGTTGAGGTTGGAGACGGAATAGCTGAGTGTAGTTGTATGTGAGTGGGCTCTGTGGCTGCCTGTTACTACTGCTCACCAGCCACCTAGCACTGAGCCGGGTGCACACCAGGCACATGATGATTAAATATGATCTACATCCTCATTGACTTGACTCTGTATTTAACTGGACATAGACTTTTAGGAAACATCCATGGAGTATAAGTGTGCATATGCATGTCCTGCTCAAATCTTCCTCTAATGAAATCTTTTTTAAAAACCCACACGACTCCATTTAATTTTCTCTCTACTCAGCATAGTTCTAAGAACTCCAAAGAACTGGTTGATATTTGTGTCCTAGCTCTTTAATATCACTTGTCCTCTTCTTCTTCTTTTATACTCTTCTAGGTTCTTCAAAGTCATAGTTATAATTTTTATTCCAGATTTTAGATCTTTTATATTTTTTATCCCATTAATACAGTAAATTGCTAGCAATGGAGATTAATAGATGATATGAAAGAGGATGAAGTAACAAAGGAGATTCAGATACTCTGTTTATTTAAATAACACTACATATATCCTTTAGCGATCAATAAGGTTTTTGCTGAAGATCTCCAAAATCTTTGCCTGAAAGACAGCTTTGTGAAAGAAATATATAAAAGCAATATTTAATATTTGTTAAAAATGATTTTAGATTAGACACTTGTGTTTTCAAATTCCAACTCTCTTGCTTTCTGGTGCAATGACAAAAGAAAGATAATTAATTCTTTGAGCTTCAGGTTACCCATCCTTCATAAGATTTTTCATGAGAATTCCATAAAATAATATAGTATTTTAATATATACATGCTTAGCATGACTCATTGTACATAGAAAGAATTCAATAACTGGTGGTGTCTATAATAGTAATTGTTGTTACTATTTTTAGTGTGAAAGGAATAAAAAAGAATAATATAATTATTCTGGTTGGGCCTCCAAGAAGCTTTCAAGGGGAAGGTGGACCTTGAAGACTGAGGGAGAGAGGAAGCGGAAGCATTTCAACAAGAGAAAGAGCATGACCGAAGGAATAGAGGACTAAGTCTATCTTCTGTGGAGCCACAGAGGTTGGCCAGCTGGGTGAGAAATGGGAGCATCAGACTGCCAGGCAGGCCTCCGGCCAGTGTTAATGGTGCTCTGCCTGATGTCCGGATATGCAGGGACAGACTTGCATTCTTTCTGAGCATAACATGAATAGTTAATTAATGCCTCCTAGAGGGAAGACAGGAGATGCTTAAAGTGGTAATTTAGAAAGGTCTGATCTGGCTGGGATTGTGGGTAGACTGGAAGCGGAAGGGGCTCTGAGTAAGAGGGCTCTTGCGCAATCATTTAAAGGTGATTTGGTGAGTATCTCACAAAATGAGTGTGGAACCAGTAAGAATGTGAGGTGAGGAGACCAGGAACCGGAGAGATGCTGCAAGGAAAAAAAGAGATGACTTGGAATAGAGAAAAGTTATCAAAAATGGAAAGAAAAAATAAAATAACCTCAAAGATTCCGATTTTTAAAAACCATCTTTAGGCATTCTAACATTTAAAAATGACTGTTTCAAAATATTTTAGTGATCACTGTAAAATGACATTGTCCTGCATATTTTGTATAATATTGTGATGATGTAAAAGGTTAACTGGACTGAGAATTTAAGGCTTAATATAAATAACGAGGCCTTCTAAATCTTATCAAATCTTGAACCACATTGTTTAAGTTGAGTTTTATCATAACTATCTCTCCATTAAGTAAATTACTTTCTGATGTGCCAGGGGAAAACAATCCTTTCATATTAACCAGATAAAGTAACATCAGGCTGCTTTTGAAATTGTTCACTTTATTATCTCATAGCCTCTTTTTTTTTCTGAAAAGTAAAACCAAAGAGCAAAGAAAACAACAAAAACCCCACCCCTTTTAAGACAATGTAATGATAGTTTTAATCATCTCAAAGGTAGAACTAAGATATTTCAAAGTAGGGCATTAGGATCATTTTAAAAATACTGTAAAGGGGAAGGGATCTGTGTTACATTACTCAAGTTGATGTACTTGAAACTTGACCAGGAAAAAGTCACTTTCTCAGAGGGTGGATACATTATTCATATTGGGGGTTGTGTCGTCCAGTTTCTTATTTTTAAAAGCTGTAGGTCTCTTATCAATGCCAACAATACTAGGATATTCTGTTCTATCATATGATGTCCAGTTATTTCTACAGCAAACATGATTGCTGAAATAATACGTCTGCCTTCAGTTGCTAATAAAAAAAATAATAGGATGAACAAGTCATGGAAATAAAGCAATATAGACATGGCCAACAGTTTAAAACTATTGACTTTTTTTTTTTTTTTGCCTTATCAAGTCTCTCTTTTTCATTATTTTACTCAGAGACATAGCTTTTAAAATGTAAACTTCTGATCTGACTCCTGAAATGGGTAGTAATTCATATTATTTTAGTTTTAGATGCATACCAGGAAGCAGAATTATCACAGGGTTTTTTTTATTAATATTATTTTACCAATAAATATATTTTGTGGTCATTTATTTTAGCTTACATATCTTCTTAGATTCTGGATATTTGGTGGATGCTAAGCATCATTTTATAAACTGTACACCTTATAAATCAGTCATAATATTTAGAACATTAGTACATAACTTCAAAAATAAGAGGATAAACACTTCAAGATTACTCAAAATTTATGAGGTAATGAGGTAATAGTTGTCAAGAAATAATATGCTACCCATTTTTATTAATTTGGTTTGATTGAAATTTCTTTGTGAAAAAATATAGCAAAGATGATTAGTAAAAACTTTAAAAACATTCTTTACAGTTTTATGTCTCACCTCATTTGACTGGGAAAAAACCTGTCTAGGGAGGAAGACTGGGAGCTTTTGTTACTGAGTTCACACTGTTTCCTAGATAGAACCCCAGTGACAATCTCTCTTAATCTTTGTGTTTAATAATTAATTATTCTGATTGTTTGGCTTTGCTATCTGGCGGTATTCCATTTCATCAGGAAGCTTGCATTTTTATTCCTTACCTAAAGACCACATTTAGTCCAGTTGGAGAGCAGCCTGGGATGCATGGCAAAGACATGCAAAATAATGGCTTTTTCTTAATCTTTAGACATGAGTTCATAATTTAGAAAAACCTCATAGTTGTTCCTCAACAGCCTGGATAACGTGCTTTGTATTGAAAAATCACACTGGAGACTGTTTATTTACAAGGGTCTAAACATCCGTATCTTTATGGCTTTCTCCTGTCACAATAAATCACCAGCTATAAGTTGTCCTTTGTTGGTTTTGGTAAAAATCAAATGAAACCCAGCAGGCGATCTCAAAGTGCATTGTCCGAGAGTGTAAAAATGCTTCGTCGATGACAGATCATACTGTTCTTATTAAAGCTAAGAACATGGACTTCACTTTGCTTTTTGACCCTGGTACTCTACTGTCAAGGTGATTTTATTTCTACAAATTTCCCTTCTGCTGGCCTCATCAATGATTCACCATAAAACATCAGACAAATTTCCATCATCTGTACATGATTACAGCAGGTTCTGTGGTGCTTCTCACTGCAATGAAAATGATGTTTTTCAGCTTTGTCTAAAGAGGAATCAGTTTACATGTTCTCCCCTTGTGCAATGTCTTCTTGTTTTAATACTACATTATGAAATGATATGAAACCAGTGAAAAGCATCCTGATGTGCCATTGAATACCATTTGCTAAGATTTTAGCTAATCTCCATATATTTTTAAAGAGAGAGAAAAATACTGTACTTAGCCAACAATGACATGCAGACAGGACATGTGGGATCATCCGATCTCTTTAAGATGTAAATATGCTGGAGCTATGGGTTCTCAGACCTATGACCTGCATTGTATTTTTTTTTTAAAAATGTTTACAAATAGCTTTAAAAGTAACTAGGTAAAACAGTAATATATACAAGAGTCTGAAGCTACCAACGCTGCTAAGCAACCAGCAGACTGTGGAAGAAACAGACACTGACTGGTCTTCCTCTTTGAAATCTCAAACTGGCTTTCATTGTGTCACTTCTATGGTGTGGTGCTATTCTATGACTGAAAGCAGTTATATACAGGATGAAAATATTTACTGCATATTTTCAGGGGATATATATTCTACAAGATTACACAACAACAACAAAAAATAATAGTAAGCATTCACTGAGCATCTGCTAACTGCTGGGCATACACTATCTCATTTTGCATACACTATCTCCTTTAATCTCAACCTAGCAATCTATAATAATAATAAAAGCATAATATGCTAATTAGACCGGATGTCCTTCCAGACAAACTTCCGCACGAAGCTGGGGCTGCAAGGGAAGCTGGGGTCCTGGGTACTGGAGGGAAGGAAGGCCCACTCTTGCATGAATTTCATGCATCGAGCCTCTAGTGTAGATATAATGATGGTAAAACAGAGTCTCAGAATGACAGTAGCTTATCCAAAATTTCAGAACAAATTCATGATAGCATAAGAACTGAATGCAGATTTGTCTAAATGCAAGTTAGTGCTTTTTCTACTGAGCTATACATTTCTTTGGCAGACAAAAAGAAAACAAGAAAAAATAAAAGTGAGAAACCTAGGCAGTTTAGCTCTACACTGAAGTTTTCAGTGTTGCAATACACTGTCATTGTCACTCTGAGAAGCTCCCAGTACATTATAATACTCTTCCTACAAGTTTCTAAATGGCTATATCTTGCCTAAGAAATTATGTAGAAATATTTCATTGTATCAGAAGCTTTCACCCTCATCCCTACTATGTCCTTTCAAATGTCCTGAACTCCAACAAGTTAGACTTCATGATCTTTTCCACTACACATTTTGGTAGTTCTTATTGGAGAAAAATTCCTTCCTTTACTCCTGGTTTCTATGAGGAGAGATTTTTCCTCAGCACAATATTAGTCCTTTTCTGTCTCATGCTTCCCTATCTCTGGGAAGATGGAGTAATGTTTTCTGGTGGATGCATTTGGGAAAGGATTGGGAAGTCTTGGCATATCTCTGCCATTCCCATGATGGGACCTCATTGCCGAATTGGGATCTTGCTGTGTCAGGGCACAGGTTTGGGGGTTGTGCCACTGGCTGATCAGCCTGGCTGCCTCCAGGATTCCATTAGCACGTGCATTTGGCTCTTGAACTAAGCTGCATCCTTCAACATGGCACCTACCAATAGTAAAGTCTGTATTTTAGTTTGTTTTATTTTTCAGCTTGTTCAGAACCCGGATGGAGAAGTGAGGTGCTATTTATTGAAGAGTTTCTCTGAGATTCTGAAAATGCTGTTCCCCCTGCCTAGATTACCTTCTTCACTATGGACATACCAAAATCCCATTGACCATTCTTAAATGCCTTTTCTCCTGTAAGTTTCTCTACATAACAGTCCCATGTGGGTAGAATCTTTCCTTCTTTCAAACCTTCTTAGAATTTTGCTATAACCTCTTTGAATATTTATCGTAGCCCTCATCTTTTACTTATGTATTCACTTTAAAAGTGTGAAGTCCTACTCTGCATTGTTATCCCTGGGGTTACAGTAGCCCGCAATTCAGGTGAGGTCCTTATCTCCCTTGAATTGTTAGCTTAGCAGAGTAGGTACAGGCAGGAAAGTAATGACAAATGGAATGACTGGTGAATGAGAGTACAAGGGGCCATGTTAGGGGGAGGAGAGGCATGTGGCAAAGGCGACTTACCTAGATGGGGGCATGGTCAAGGTCTTAGCCAGACTGTGTTCCTTTTTGGAACTTGAGAACTTCTTCCAAATTACTAAGTCACTTTCAGAAATTATTTTAAAGGTTATAGTTAAAAAAAGGGAGTAAGAGTTAGCCGGGCAAATGGACTAGATGGCTAGGGAGCAGATAGTGAGAAGGGAGCAGCTTTTGGGAAATGAAATAGCGTGTAAAAGGGGTCCAGGGTTGAGCAGACAGCAGAACGCATCACAGGTGTTGGCAGCAGGCCTTATTTTTGGAGAACAGAGCATCACACAGTAGAATAAGTATTTGTTGAATTGAATTATTTTTCATTAACGTGAGCTCTCTTAATCTTTACTTGGGAATACTCTAAAACAATAATGATTATTATTTGTAAAACATTTATAGTATGCCAGGCACTGTGTTAAGACATATCAGCTTATATAACCTTTTAAATAACTTAATTATGGTACTATTATTTCAATTTTAATATAATAAAACCAGATTCAGATACATTAAGTAATATTGTCAAGAATGTCAACACTAATTTGAGACAGGGCCTGGGACCAGAAGTCACCTCATTCCAAAGTCCTCTCTATGACAATTACTACAGCCACGGCTGCTGCTGAGTATCACCTCTAATCAGTGTTTACTGTCTGCAGTCATATTCTAAGTGCTCTACGCACATTGTCTGATTTAATCCGCATAACAGCCCTATGGTTGGCAGTATTATGTTTTATCCTTGGTTTACAAAGACAGAGCTTCAGGGTGGCCAAGGAGCCGGGTTCACAGAGCTATTAGGTGATGGGCCGGGATCTGCATCTAAGCTGTCTGTCTCCAGAGCTCAAGTTTCTTAATCACAATTTTCAGGAAAAGAATTTACAGCGATAATAAAAATTTCGTCTCAGTGCTAAGAATCTCGGGAGGAGAAATGGTGAAAAATATGTAGATTTTTCAGAATAATTGGGTTTATAGAAACCATGAAAAATGATCGTTGGGAGGCCTGATTTTTAAAATTAACATATTCGTGTATGGATATGACTTATAAAAAAGTTTATAAAGCAGGTTGTGCTGGAAGAAAATGGATAGTGGTTAGTAAATACTTTTGTTTAATTGATGTAGCAAAGAGTACATGCTACATGTGGTAATAAATCACTTTTGAACAGAAGCTATGGCAGGGCAGGCAGTAGAGAGGCAGGTGTAAGGTTCATGAACAGGACATACTATTTGACTTAGAGAATGTTAGATACATTTCCAATTCCTGAAACCAGGATCTTCATGAACAAAGCGATGGTTTAGGATGATTACATACTTGCAAAACGTAGATTTTTTTTTTCAATAGCACGCATATCATCTGTAGACCATCGGATATATGGACTTTTGCTTTGGGAAAATTGATAAAAAAATGAGTTTGCTATATGCTATTCAGAGATTTGCTTTTATGGAATTTTAATATTTTCTAGGACACAGGGAATTCTGAAGATTACTTAATACATTCATTGCTAATGACAATGATTTTGGAATCTCTCTAATGACATATGCCAGGGGGATATGAAGCCACCTCAAGTGATGTCCTGAGGCTATCCCTTGGAAGGGTAAACGGGTCTTAGTTGTGTTGAGCCATGACTTACTCCTTAAGTCCCTCATACACTTGCTTCTATCTCATTTTCTCACACTTGGATTTCCAGTCTGCTCTAATTGGCTCGAAGCTGCACAGAGAACTTTCCTGAGACTTAAAAGTTTGGTCTTCTTTGGCTTGACCAGTGTTCCCTTTGTCTTTCCCATTAAAAACCCTGGACCCCAGCTCTTAAAGTCTTCCACCAGTCCTGAGCATGCAGCCTAATAAATCTTGCTAATATTTTAATGCTGGGAAGTCCAGCAGCTGGTCTTCTCTCACGGGTACCAGAAGAATGATTTCATATTAATTCTTTTTTCTTAAAAATATGAGACCAAGTGTTGAGAGGAGGGTAGATCAGAAAGACAATACTTGCTGGATTGGGTCTGTAAATGTACAGTTGTTGCATGTTGGGTATATCATGGTACTTTGTGGGGAACCGATATAGGGTTGAGCCTTGGACTGACCTGCTGGCAAAGTCACAAACAAGTCCCAGCTTAGAGGGCTCAGTCCTCTTAGCATAATTAGGCTTGACCTTATAACACTCCCTAGATCTTATCTGGGAAGCTAATGGGCTGAGGGAAGTGCAGGAAGTGTAACTATGGTCAAAACAGGTGAAACTCACAAGAACTGTGTAACTATGGTGACCACTGCCCTGTTTACCTCTGACTATAAAAGGTTGGTGCGGCCTGAGCACGGGTGGAAGTCCTTCCTCTTGAGTTGAACTTACCCGCCTGGCCCCCCAATATTCCCAAATTATCTCTTGTCTCTTCTCTTTCATTTGTGTGCGGCTCCTCTTCCAGATCCTGAACCCTGAACCATGCGGGGCGTGGAGGGAAACATTTACAACAGTACTTTTCTGGGACTCAGCTTTAAAATGAAGATACAAATACCTGTACTAATTCATTTTACTAGATTGATAAACCCATCCAATGGCTTTATATTTTATAAATCCCACTTGATGTTGAGCTTCTGGAAATGGTGTTCTTTACTACCCAGCAGGCATCCTGTAAATATGTCTGTATCTGAAAATGGGAGTCATGTCTGATTCAATGTAGTAACATAAAGGGAATTTCAACTTAGGTCAAAGAGGAAGGTGGCGGGAAAAGTTTTTCTTTCCCTTGTTTGTTTATAAGTCAGATGGAATTTTACAAGTTTCAAATCACTTGGGCTAGATAACCCATAACAGAATATAGTAGAGGAGGAGAAAGAAAGGAGAAGGAAGAGGGAAGGAGAGGGAGGGGACAAAGAGGAGGAGGTTTGGATTTTGAGGAGCAGATGAGTTCAGTTTTGAGTTTAGAGTTTGGTGTTATCCATGGGTTCAGGCATCCACGATGGTTCTTGAAATATATACCCTGTGGATAAGGGGAGACTACTATATATGTAAATCATATCCAATAATGAAATGTTTTTTATGCTTTTCTGCTTTTTTCAACAACTGTTTATTGAATGCTTACTTTATGTCAGATATATATATGTGTGTATATATATATATATATATATATATATATATATATATAAATTAACTTCGGAGAAGAAGGGAGAGGGAGAGGGAGATAGAAACATCAATGATGAGAGAGAATTAGTGATGGGCTGCCTCCTGCATGCTCCCTACTGGGGACAGAGCCCAAAACCCGGGAATTGAACTGTGACCTCCTGGTTCATAGGTCAACACTCAACCACTGAGCCACACCAGCCACAGTTCTTCACACTAGCTCTGAGAAAGGTCCAGGCAGGAGCTGGTTATGGCCATGTGGGGCATTTGGCCACATGTGTGGACATGACACTGAACCTGTTTGTCTACCCATTGGCCTGTCTCTGCCAACGGGGAGTGCTGGGATCCACATGTGAAGAGGCTGGTGGGCAGGGCTGTGCCATTGACTTGGGGATTTCTGGGGGGAAGTGAGGTTCTAGATGGTTCTGTCTCCAAGGATGAGGGAGCGTTTGTTGGAGAGGATTAGGTTTCCAGGTAGAGACCGCTGTGGTCCTGTGAGACCCAGGGCAGGGATGGGGAGCCAGACCCCGAGCCTGGCCCCAGCTCCTGGGGGAGATGGCTCCACTGAGCCAAGGAAAGGCTGGACAGGGCTGCGTGAGCAAGAGTGGTCGGTGTGGGCCTGCACGGCCTCGCTGCCATGCCTGGGAGGGTGGCAGGGGCGAGCCAGGCCTGGGAGAAGTTGTGCACTCCATGGAGGCCTGGGTGCAGACCAGCTGGGAGTGGACGCCCGAATTCATCAGGAAAAGGATGGCGAGTCCTGTGGCAGAGTTTCCATGGCTACTGCCAGAAAGTGCCACACACTGGAGCTCAAACAACCATTTTCCTCTCAGTTCTGGAGGCCAGAGGTCAAAATCTAGTGTGGGTGGAGCACAGTCCCTTGGGAAGCACCAGGAGCCAGTCCCTCCTTCGGGGCTTCTGGCAGCCTCTGGCCATGGCCAGCAGGCCCTGCTCCCTGGGCTTGTGGCTGCATCGCTCCATTCGCTGCCTCTGTCTCCACATTACCGTCTCCTCAAAGCATCCTCCTCTACTTCTTCTTATAAGGATACTTGTCCCTGGATTTAGGACTCATCTCTATGCCAGGCCTATTTTTTAAAATTGTTTTAGAGGGAGAGAGAGAGGGAGAGGGGGAGGAAGAGGGAGAGGGGGAGGGAGAGGGAGAGGGGGAGGGGGAAGGAGAGGGAGAGGGAGGAGAGCTGTGTGAGAGAGAAACATCTATATGTTGCCTCCGAAAAGCACCATGACAGGGGATCAAACCTGCAACCTGGGTATGTGCCCTGCCCAGGACTGGAACCCATGACCTTTTGGAGTACAGGACAATGCCTAACCAACTGAGCCACCCCCGCCAGGGCCCAGGCCTATTTTCATAACAAGTCAATTAGAACGGTAAGAACTCTCCTTAGCCCCTTGCATTGGTTCTCTAGTTTTGTGCAACACATTGTCATAAATTTAGCATCTTAAAACAACACTAATTTCTGATCCCATAGTCAGGAATCTGGGTCCTTTATTCCGCTCTCTCCAGGCTAAGTCTGCGTGTGGGCCAGCGCTGTGGTCTGCTCTAGGGCTTGAATGCTCTTCCAAGCTTCCTGGATTCTGGCAGAAGTCAGTTCCTTGCAGTTGTCTAACTGAAATCCCCCCTTTCCACTGACTATTGCCCAGGGACCCCCCTTAGCAGCTACAGGATCAATTTCTTGCCATGTGACCCTCCATACATAGAAGGGGCAACACATGACCACGTCCTTAAGGCTAGAAGGAGACACTCATTTATAATCTCTCAGGGAAGTCCTGGATTCCAAATGTTGACACATTTCATTATTCAATTGCAAAAAACAACAACAACAACCCCCCCCCCCCCCCAAAACACACTAATGTCACCATCCATCTCATAAGAAAAGTGTTTAAGCATTGGGAAGCTGCCCAACTCATCTGTGAGTACAAATTTTAAAAATTCTAATTTCCATTTCAAAGTTTGAATTTTGTTGTTGGTAAAAAAAGAAAGCAAAGAAACAAAAAACCCACCCAAACTAAAAATTGCTATATACTAAAAGGCTAATATGCAAATCAACCAAATGGCAGAACGACTGGTCGCTATGACAAGCACTGACCACCAGGGGGAAGATGCTCAATGCAGGAGCTGCCCCCAGCCCACAGGCCCCAACCGCCCATTGGGGAACAGGGAACCGGGGGTGGGTGGCAGCAGATGTGGGTGGCACCAGGCCAAGGCCCCCACCCCGCTGGTCACCCCACACACAGAAAGCGACCAGTGTCGGTGTCGGGAGATGGGGCCAGTGAACAGGCAAGAATGGCCAACCTCTCGGTTCCTCCCCCTGGCCAGCAGGTTCCAATCAACTGATGGCACATGGGGAACCTGTGGTGGGTGGCAGCAGGGGGCCAAATGGCCCTGATCGCAGGCCAGGCCTAGGGACCATACATGTGCACAAATTTCGTGCACCAGGCCTTTAGTATTGAATAATTTCCCTTTCCTTGAGACAATAACTTGTCATCTTGGTTTTTGACCTCAACACCTTCCAAAGAGTTAGTAAAGTCAACAATATTTTCATAACAGTACCAAGATGTTATTTGTCTCTTTTCATTGCACTGACAGTTAGAAAAACAGTGACGAGTGAGGTGACTGATACCTTAGCATAGTCAAAGCAGGAGCATCACACTGTGCTAGTAGCCACAGTTTACTGCCGCTCACTAGCAATAAAATAAACAAACAAACAAAAACCAGTTGCACTTAAAAATGCCCTGATGGAACAGTAACAATTATATATTTTATTAAATCTTGACCCTTGAATGTATATATTATCTTAAGTCAGGAAATGAAAAGCTCACATAAAGCTTTCATGTTTTAACTATGCATAGTTGACCATATTTTTCTTTGTACTCTTATTTTGCTTTAATGTTGAGAATACTTAAATTCATTAACATATCTTATAAATATTATATCATAGTAGTTTTATTATGCACTTTAAAAAATACTTAACTTTTCAATCACTTATAGTTTCTTTTGCTTTGTTGTATTAAAGATGATCTAACATTTCCCCCCAAATTACTATAAGTTCTCCCAACATTACTGTCTTAGAATGCATTCTTTATCTTTTTCTACATTTTGACATATAATTTGAAAAGGCATAAATCAGAAATTAACTTTAGACATACTAAATTAAAAAAAAACTTTAACCCCTGTAACATTTGAAGGAGACCTGAAATTCTAAACTGAAAAAAACAACAAAACCCACTTTAAAAATCTATTTAATTCCTTCTCTAACCTCCTAAATTCAATATCAAATTTTGAGCAGAGTTCTGGTCAAAATAGTGGAGTATGTAAATGCTGTGTTCACCTTCTTTTATGACCACACCAAAATTACAACTAAATTATAGAACAACCACCCTTGAGGATCACCTGAAGACTAAGCAGAACCTGTAACTGAAAATATAGAGAAGAAGACACCTTGGGACTGGTGGGAGGGGCAGAGACTAGAAATAAGGCTGGTCACACATCCACAGGTGGTGGTTAAGAATCTGGAGAAATATGTTGGCTGCAGAGGTTCTTCCTTAGAAGTGAGGGATCCTAGCCCCACACTGGGCTTCCCAGCCCATAGTACCAGTGCCAGAAGAGGAATTCCCACAACATCTGGCACTGAAAATCAGTGGGGATGTTGTCCAGGTGAGCTGAGGGACTGCTGTAGACCCAGATGTCCTCTTAAGGATCCATACACAGATTTACTCACAAGCACCTTTCGAGCTGCTCTTCCTTTGCTGGAAGTGAGTGCTTGTAAGTAAATCTGTCCCTTTCCCTTCCTTTCTCTCTAAAAAATCACTAAAACATATTTTAAAAAAGATACCTTGAGACAAAATGAAAATAAAAATACAATAACCCAAAAACTATGGGACACAGTCAAAGCATTTCTGAAAAAGAAATTCATAACAATACAGGCTTACCCTCAAGAAACAAGAAAAATCTCAACTAAACAACCTAAACTTGTTGAAGGAACTAGGAAAAGAAGAGCAAACAGAACCCGAAGTGATTAGAAGGAAGAAAATAATAAAGATAAGTGAGAAATAAATGAAATAGAGCCTAAAAAAAATTACAACATATCAATTAAACCAAGAGCTGGTTCTTTGAAAAGAGAAACAGAATTGATTAACCTTTTACCAGCCCCATCAAGAAAAAAAAAGTACACAAACAAATACAATTAGAAATGAATAAGGAGCAGTGACAACTATCACTACAGAAATAGAAAGAATTATTAGAAACTACTACAAATAATTATATGTCAACAAATGGATAATCTGGAAGAAATGGAGACATTCCTAGAAACATGCAACCTTCTAAGAATGAATCAAGAAGAAACAGAAAATTTGAACTGACTAGTAACTACTAATGAAATTAAATCAGTCATCAAGAAACTTCCAACACACAAAATTCCTGAACTAGATGACTTCACAGGTGAATTTTCCCAAAGAAGAATTAACACCTATCCTCAAATTATTTTAAAAATATGAAGAGGCAGAAGGCTCTTATGCTTATTTTATGAGGCCAGAATTACCCTGATTCTGAAACTAGACAAAGGCATTATAAAAAAAGAAAATTATAAGCCAATATCCATGTAAATATAGATAGATGCAAAAAATCCTCAACAAAATATGAGCAAATCAAATTTATCAATACATTAAAAAGACCATACATTATAGTTAAGTGGGATTTATTCCTGAGATGGAAGGTTGGCTCAATATCATCCAATCAATTAACATTATACACCATATAAACAAAATGAGGGTTAAAAATAATATGACCTATCAATAAATGCAGAAAAGCACTTGACAGATATCCATCCTATATAATAAAAGGCTAATATGCAAATTGTCCTCTTGGGAGTTCGACTGACAGGGACTTCGACCCACCAGGAGTTTGACCACTCACTATGATGTGTGCTGACCACCAGGTGGTGGCATGGAATGAAGGAAGGCCCCAGCCAGCAGCTGACAGCCAGGAGCGAAGGCCCCGATCGGCCCTGATTGCCAGCCAGGCTTAGGGACTCTACCCATGCATGAATTTTGTGCACTGGGCCTCTAGTTTATAATAACAACTCTCAGCTAAGTGTGAATAGAGGGAACATATATACCTTAACATAATAATGGCTATATATGACAAACCCACTAACATAAAACTCAATGGGCAAAAATTTAAAGTATTTTCCTTAAGATCTGGAACAAGAGAGGATGTCTGTGTTTTCCACCTTTTCATCCACTGTTATACATTCTAGCCACAGCAAATCAGACAAGAAAAAGAAGTAAAAGACACCCAAATTGGAAAGGAAGATGTAAAACTGTCATTATTTACAGATGACATGATATAGAACACCAAAATTATTAGAACTTATAAATTCAGTAAAGAAGCAGGTTACAAAACTATTATTCAGAAATTACTTGCACTTTATACACCAGTAACAAACTATAAGAAAGAAAAATTAAGAAAAACAATCCATTTACAATTGCATAAAAGCTATACCTAAGCATAAATTTAATCAAGGTGGTTAAAGACCTGTACTCAGAAAATTAAAAGACCCTGAAGAAGATCTAAATAAATGAAAGCACATACCATACTCATGGATAAGAGTTAACATCATTAAAATGTCCATACTACCAAAATTAATTTATATATTCAAAGCAATCCATATCAAAATACCAATGGCGTTTTTTTTACATAGCTAGAGAAAATATCCTAAAATTTATATAGAACCATAATGGACCCTGTGGGGAACCAATATAGGATTAAGCCTCGGACTGACCTGTTGGCAAAGTCACAAACAAGTCCCAGCTTAGAGGGCACAGTCCTCTAAGCATAATTAGGCTTGACCTTACAACACTCCCTAGATCTTACCTGGGAAGCTAATGGGCTGAGGGAAGTGCAAGTGCAACAAGAACAAAAACAAGTGAAATTCACAAGAACAGTGTAACTTTGGTAACCACTACCTTGTTTAACTCTGACTTTAAAAATAAAGACTCAGCTTGCCTCAGGATCTTTCTCTGTGGCCTCAGCCAGGCACAGGAAGATCCATGGAGACTAGAGAGAGCTAGAGAGTTCTGAACGCTATCTCCGTGTAAAACATTCTTCACCGACTCTGTCCACACCTTTGGGAACCCCTGGACCACTGGGGCTGGACCCCGGCAGGACCCCAAGCAGCCAAAGAAATCTTGTAAAAGAAGAATGAAGTTGGGTGTATCTGCTATCAAACTATATTACATCAAATCAACATGGTACTTGCTTAAAAGCAGACACATAGTTCAATGCAACAGAATAGAGAGCCCAGAAATAAACCCATGTCTAGATGGCCAATGAATCTATAACAAAAAAGCAAGAATATACAATGTGGTAAAGACATTCAATTCAATAAATAGTGTTGGAAAGACTGGACAGATATGTGCAAAAACAAACAAAAACCAAAACCAACAGACAAAAACTGACCACTTTCTTATTTCATATAAAAAAATAAACTCAAAATGGAATAAAGACTTAAAGGTAAAACCTGAAACTGTAAAACTCTTAGAAGAAAGTTAGGCAGTAAACTCTTTGACATTGCTGTTAGTAATATATTTTCTGATTTTTCTCCTTGGGCAAGGGAAACAAAAGAAACAATAAACAGATGGAACTATATCAAACTAAAATGTTCTTGCACAGTATATGAAATCTCAACAAAACCAAAAGACCACCTTCTGAATGACAGAAGATATTCACCAATGATGCATCTGATAAGGGGTTAATATTCAAACTTTAATAAAAACGTATGCGACTTAACACAAAAAATTTGATTAAAAAATGGGGAGAGGACCTAGATAGGCATTTCTCCAAAGAGGACATGCAGATGGCCAATAGACATTGAAAAGATGCTCAACATCACTAATCATCAGAGAAATGCAAATTAAAATCACAATTAGATATTACCTCACACCTGTCAGAATGGCTATCATCAATAAATCAACAAGCAGCAAGTGTTAGGGAGGAAAGCAAACCCGGTTCCCTGATGGTGGGATTGCAAATTGGTGCAATCACTTTGGAAAACAGTATGGAAATTCATTAAAAAACTAAAAATAGAACTGCCATGTGACCCAGCGACCACACTGTTGGGCATATATCCAAAGAAATCTGAAATAGTAATTTAAAAAGGATATATGAATCCTTGTGTTCATTGCAGCATTAGTTAATATTAGTAATATAGGGAAGCAACCCAAGTGCCAATCAATAGATGAATGGATAGAGAAGAGGTGGTATGTATATACAATTAAATATTACTTGGCCATAAAAAAATAACATCTTCCTACCATTTGCAACAGCATGAATGGACCTAGAGGGTATTATGCTAAGTGAAGTAAGTCAGACAGAAAAAAACAAATACTATATTATATTACTTATATGTGGAATCTAAAAAATAAAATAAATGAGCAAACAAAACAGAAATAAACCAATAGATACAGAGAACAAACTGATGGTTGCCAGTTGCAGGAGAGTTTGGGGAACTGTGTGGAAATGTAAAGGAATTGAAAAGTACAAATTGGTGGTTCAAAAATGGTCACAGTATGTAAAGTACAGCATAGGGAATGTAGTCAATAATATTGTGATAAGTATGTATGTTGCCAGGTGGGACTCTAGATTTATTGTGGGGATCACTCATAAGTTATATAAATGTCTAACCATTATGCTGTACACCTGAAACTAATATAATATTGTATGCCAACTGTAATTGAATAATAAAAAAATGAAAGTTCATGTCTTTTGTGATATACTTTGCTAATGTAAAATAAAATAATAACACTTCTACAAATAGTATGACTTTCGTATCGGGTAGATAATGACATTTGGTGTTGTTCAATGATAATAGTAGCCCAGCAGTTTTAATCGATTTGCTACATTGGTAAAAGGTAAACAGACATCTGCAGGGCTGTCTTGTGCCTTTATTTTCTCAAAGCAAAGGAACCATAAACTAAACATTTCAAATGCGTGTTCTTCTCTGAAAGCATTATGCCTATCAGAACAGGCCGAAAGGAACTTCGCTCACTGCGTGCCCTATGGTAAGTTGTGAGTTTTAGGGCTAAGCCAAGTTGGCATGCAGAAGGGGCTGCAGTTGATCTTTTGTACCAATTTTGGATTAATTGTGATCTACAGCACTGCGTAAACATGCTATCCTAGTGCTTCAGCTTCTCCACAGCTAAACATTAATCCTTCTTAATGCTCTAAGTCAACTTTTAGGCCTTAGCAGAATTTCCCTTAATCTCTGGCTAGTAAGTTAACTGATTTACAAAACATAATCCATGAGCCCAGAATCTTAAGGATGTGTGAATAGCAGCAACCTACCTATACAGCTTCTCTGGACTGGAATTATTTAACTGCAACACAAGCTGATTAAGGAGATGACCACAAACTGTGAAATTTTGGAATCTGGTTATTTTGTATTTTAATATAACAGGTCAACAAGTGATCTATAAATGTGTGCACGCACACACACACACATGTGTGTGTGTGTGTATGTGTGTGTGTGTGATTGCCATTTGTAATTTTATAAATTTTGCTCATTGGAGAAAATTACTTTTCTGTTTTGTACTTTTTCTTCTTAGGTTTTTGCAACTACTGTAGTCAGTCATCTGAATTAGAGACAGATCTTTCTCCATGCTTAGGTACCATTTTATTTTATTTCCTAATTCTTTAAGCATGTACATTATGATGATAGAAAACTGCCCTATATATTATGCCTGGATTTAGCCCTTCTAATTGGAGTACAACTGTGAGTATTAGTGATGACAACCTCAGATGGTTCAATAACTAGTTTGGTTTTGAAATCATTCATGTTGCCTGGCTTTTTAATTTGAAACTCACTCGGCTGTCAGGTTCTCCAAGGCTACCTTCTCTTTTCCTTCCGGCCAGCCAGACACTTTTATATTTGGTTGTCTGCTCCAGTGCACTCCACGCCTCTCAGGGCCCTCTGATTCCTTGCCTACCTCTTTCCTTTGTTCAGGTTTCTCTCAGATTGCTAAAGTTAAATTTATTAAGCCTCCCAGTTTCATGGGAGACGTCCTGTATATAGTTTGAAAGGATAACTTTTCTTTACCCAATTCTGACTTCATAGATCTTGGTTTTCTTCAGAGAACTGTAAATGTGCATACGGCCTTCCTTGTACTTACAGATGTATTTGGAATTTTGGTTGAGTCTTTGTATAACCATCAATGTAATTGTTGGGTCCCTGTTTGCTCTCATGGATGGGGTGTCCCCCCAAACATCTGCAGATTGTATTACATTTTGAAAATAAAATGTATTTTAATAAACACTGCCTTTATAATTACTCAAAGTATGTATACATTGTTTGGAACACCCTGTACATGACAAATATAGCCTGGAAATGGAGGCAAGCAAGTGGAGAAGAAACCTTGTTACCTTTATGTGGAGAACGTGCTTAGAGTATTTTTAATTTAGGGACTCCTTCTTCCTTAATATAGACCACTATTTCAGAGCATGAGTGTGTCTTTTGGGTGATGTGTGTCCGTGGGGGTGTCTGTGCTTGGGTGCACACTCACCTGCAGGTGCTTGATTCATGTCACTGGCAGGATGAGCAGGGAGAACCCTCACTGTGTGCCTCACCAGGTAAGGAAACGTTGGAGCAAACTGGCATGAGTACGCTAAGGCCAATGCTGGATGTTCAGGATGTACTTTCAGGGATTATTTTGTCCCATAGATTGTCTAGTAGTGGGAGGAGGAGCATTGCTAGGAAAAGAAGACATCCTGGAGGTAGGGGTGAGAGTTGCCTGAAGGAAGCTAGGGAAGAATTGGGCTACGGAGATCTGAAGTGGCCCTCTCTCTGCAGATGGTGGTCCTGGGGACAGGTGTGCAATGGTAAGTACTGGGACATGTCCACTGAGAGCCCACTTTTTAGTGAGTTAAGATTTTTAGCTCATAGAGATGGTCCTTTGGACTATAGCAGTGATGGCGAACCTTTTGAGCTCGGCTTGTCAGCATTTTGAAAAACCCTAACTTAACTCTGGTGCCGTGTCACATATATAATTTTTTTGATATTTGAAACCATAGTACAACAAAGACTTATATTTTTGATATTTATTTTATATACTTAAATGCCATTTAACAAAGAAAAATCAACCAAAAAAATGAGTTCGTGTGTCACCTCTGACACGCGTGTCATAGGTTCGCCATCACTGGACTATAGAGACAGGCCCATAAAACACTATTTGGACGTTCCACCTTTATTCTGCTGTGACTCTTCCCGGATAGCCTCCACCCTTAGTAACGTGTGAAACTTTACCCAGCCTTGAGGGAATGTGATGTGATGTGGACGAAGACCTGGGGAGTGAACACCTGCCTTCCCACAGCGAGCCTGTGTGAGGGAGGCTGCAGTCCACGGTTCCAGAGAGATGTGAGCAGTGGCAGATACAGGTTGAAAAAGCAAGACAGAACAGCTGCCAGCAGGAGGACTCAGGAGTGACACTCATGCATTAAACATACTGAGCACATATTATGTGCGTGGCCCTGTTTTAGGGATAACCCAGCAGGGAACCAAACAAAGATTTCTGATCTTGAGGTGCCTATATTCTAATACAGGATGGGAGTGGGGGCAGAAAATAAACAAGAGACATGATAAATAATGTGATGAAAACTATTATAGGACAAAAAAAAAAAAGAAAAGAGAATAGATCAGGATTAGGGAGATGAGGAGTGCTGGGTAGGAATGAGGATGAAATTTCAAACAGGTCATCAGAGTGAGTCTAGTTGAAATGATGTAATTGACTTTGGGAAGGTCGTGATATGCTGAGAGTGAGCCCTGTAGTTTTCGAGAGGAAGAATGTTTCAGACAGAGCTGACAAGGACTGCGAATGTCCTAGGAGGGCATGTGTCCAGCTTTTTCTGAGGAGCAGAAAGGACGCTGGTGCCTGGGCCACCGAGTGGGCAAGGACGAAGGGGAAGAAAAAGGTCATGGGTGTCCTGGGAGCTTGTCCTCCTGAATCTACAGGGTTTTGCCACTACTTTGACTTTCATCCTGAATCGAATGGGGAGCCATTCGGTAAAGTGACATGAGCTGATGTATGTTTTTAAAAGAAACTGTGGCTTCTTTGTTGAGAATTGACTGTGAACTGGTACAATTTGGAGCAGGGAGACCTTTGGGAGCGAATGGATGGTCCAGGCAAGAGCAGATGTAGCAATGTGGATGCCAGCTGTGTTTCACTGTCCACCAAAATGCTAACTTCTTCAAGTTTTAGAGATTGCATTAACACTGTTGTCATGGTCAGAACTTAGTTTTTAGATACAATGAAAAGGTTATTCATAGTTTCTCTAATTGTTTGCTTATTATTCTTTTTCACTTTCCTAATTTACATATCTTGACTTAAAGTGCACATTTCATTTTAAATCCTACCCCTGGATTCTACAGATAAGTGGTTCCTTTAATATTTTATATTAGTGGCTCAGAATTACAAAGGAAAACTATGATTTACTGGAAATTTCTGGCAGTAGAAGTAGTGTAGTAGAAAGCATTAAAATGAGGAGGGATGTGGGGAGTTGGAGTGGGGGTGGGGGTAAGAGAAATATAAACTCATTGCAGTAAAGATCTGAAAATCAAGTACAGAAAATCTGAAAATACCAGGAATACAGGTGTGCCTTGCTTTAAGGAAAGATGGTATATAAAAATTCAAATGTTCAAGGCAGTATGTCTATTTGACAAGAGAGAGATCAGATTGTCAAACCCTCTCACTTTTTAGGTGAGGAAATGGGTGTCCAGCAAAGCTGAGTGCAAAGTTAGATGACAGTACTGATTTCCTACCTCCTGCTGGGCTCCCGCTGTTCCATGCTGCTCATCAATTAAAGGGGAGTGATTATGGCTGTTGTAAAACTGGTCCCCTTTGAACAGTCAGCTTCCCTAGTGATTTAAAATATTTTACAGGTCATTAATTACACATTAAGAGATTGGTGGCTACAGGGGTGTCTATACAGCTCTTGCAAATAACGATGAAATAGAAATGAATAAGAATTTTTGAAATTATAATTTTAGTTAATAAGAAAATATGTTTTAATTTTCAAACATCAATTAATATGTAACTGGTGCCATAAAGTTAGATATTTCTCTAAACACTCATATATTCTACAAGCAAGACTGAGCAAATTGAAGACAGAGGATGTGTCCTTGTGATCTCTTTGCCCAGTACAGTGTCCTGGACATAGACTCTGGAGTTCATTGTTAAATTAAATCCAGTTTAATACACAGAATATTCTCTCTACACAGGAGCCCAATGGCAACATTGTAAATATATATACAATTTGGTCAGAACTTTTCTTAGTCATTTAAAAATGGAAATAATTGTTTTAAGTTATTTGTTCAAACCTCACAGTCACACAAAGCATTCTTTGGCAATCAAATAAATCAAAGGGAAATGTCAACTTTTAATGAGTACAGCCATATATACCCAAACTGCAAATATGTATTTTTATATATTTATTAATTCTCACCAATGGTCTTTTCCCCACTCTAAAATGTCCAGGAGAGGGAAAAAAGGGGTGGGGAAGGGGGAGGGATTGAGAAAAAAAACAGTGAAAAGTAAAATAGAAATTTCTAATACTTAACAATATCCTTCTCCTGCTTATGCGTTTGTTTCTTCACTAACTCCTGAATATTTGAATATAGTGAAGCAGTGTGGTATAACAGTTAAGATCAGAGGCTCTTGAGCTTGACACTTGGCCTTGGATTCCAGCTCTGCCACCACAGTAGGTGGGGATGAGGGGAACCTCTCTTTCTTTGTCTGCAAATCAACCGAACGGCAGAACGACCAGTTGCTATGTCATGCACTGACCACCAGGGGGCAGACGCTCAATGCGGCAGCGCTAAGGATGTCTGACTGCTGGCTTAGGCCCGCTCCACACACGCCTAAGCTGGCAGTTGGACATCCCTCGAAGGCTCCTGGACTGTGAGAGGGTGCAGGCTGGGCTGAGGGCCCCCCTGAGTGCCGAGGTTCTTGTCCCAGCATCAAGAAGGGTTCAGGAATCTGGAAAAGGCTGTACATAGATGACATAGGAATCCAGAGGCTAATAAAGAGTCCAGAGACGAGATATAATTTTGAAAGACATTGGGGGTCAGAGGACCTTCAGCTAAAGGAACTGAAGACTCCCTCCTTGTCTAGGACCCTTGCTTTTATTAACACAATTTGTCCTAAGGCAAGGTGGAGATAATACACTTCAAAGGGTAAGGTTTCAAAGGGTACAGAAGCATTGTCAGTTTGGGGGAATTAACCTACGGCTGTTCAGGTGTTTGGCCAGTAGGAGGCAATATTATGTAGATTAAGATTCCCGTTTAACTGTCTGGCAGCCACAATCAGTTTCCTATTCAGGTTTGGGGAAATGCCTTTAGCAATTCCCAGCTGGTGACTACATGTGTGACTCAACCCTGTTGAGTCCCCAAATCTCATCAACCTTTCGATGAAACTCTTGAAATTATGACATGCTGGAATTGGTCACCGGCACGCGAGTGCACAAATTTCATGCACCGGGCCTCTAGTATAAATCGTATAAGTAGTAAAGTGGTATTTTTGCCCTTGTTCTTTCTGAAGTTTATAACTCTTTTTCAATCAGTTCAGAACTCTTGTAGACTATGGGGATGTCATTTATTGGGCTTTACATAAACCCAAAAGATTATGCAAGCAGTAAATGGCCAAGGAATTCCTAGGGCTCAGGTCTCTTGACTTGAAGCCCAGTTTTGCTACCGTGTTGCCTTGGAAAGTAATATCCTGGACAGATTCAAAACATCTAACAACTTCTGATTTAAATATAATATCCTGTGAAATTCAGAAATTCTTCTGGAAAATGTTAATGGATAATTTAAAATAATGAATAAAGCTGCTTCATGAGTGGAATGTTTGAATAAAATGATAATTCAATTAATTATATAATTTTATTATATATACTGCATATGTAGTAAAAATATTATACTTAAGAATATGCATGTAGATAAGAAAAATGCACAGGAACTTTTAGGCACTCTCAGCTGACAAATGAAGCATGCTTGGGTAGAGTTATAAGGTTTGCAAACCTCTAAATGATGTTGGTTTATGCTGCTCCATATAGGATATTAGTCCCACACATTGGTGTTATTTATTGCTGTCATTATGTATTTTTTTTTCATCCATGCAACCTCTTAGAAACCAGATTGTTAGTTCAGATGACGAAGGATACTATTTCAGATTTTGGTCTAAAGCGTCTTAATGGAATTTTTATTATATATAGGACCTCATGCTGTTTCAGACCATGCCCTGCAATTTCTATGCTTGTTGAGGGTACAGTTAATACAGATTCTTTTAACTTCAGAAATTTGTAATATTACTCTATACCAAATGATGAATACCTTTCTTTTAGACTTTGGTTTTTAAATGAATTATACCTTTAAAAAGAAAAAAAAAACACCCCTCTTTTATCTTGTTCCAAAGGTTTGAAGTGAGGGGCCATGTAACATGTGACTGTGTGTCTTTGTTTTTTATGTATCTCATTTAGACATTAGGCCTCACCAGTCTAGCAGACTTAAGGCAAATCCACAGGACATGAGAGAGCATGAATGAAAGAATAATTATATCAAAAGAGCAATTCTGCTCCTCTCTTGTGTTATTGTCATTATTGCAATAATTTCTGCAGTGAAAAATCTTCAAAAGTAAAAGAATTTGACCAGACAATCCTTTTTAATATAAGAATTTTAAAAATTTGCATATTTAGACACACACACACACACACACACACACACACACACTCATATACTTGTTTGAGACTGGGCGAATATTTTAATTATTTAATCTGAACTGCTCACATGGTTAGAAAATACTATCTTTGAGACCAAGATCATGAGTTCAAATTCCAAGAGGTCAAGATAATTTTTCAAGGAAAAGAATTTTGTTTCAAAGCCATGGGTTGCCTCCTTAATCTCAGTCCATTGTGCAGCATTTTAATTATTGTATATGTTACAGTGAGCTGATAGTTTCTTGCAAACGTGTCATAGGGACTGGAATGACCACTCAGAAAAAAATGGAATTGGTGAGTCAACTGCATTCTTCTTGGATGTACAGAGCCTATGCCTTTCAGATGATCTTCATGATGACCTTGCTGAAGCAAGATTAAAGAAAAGCTCAAAAATAAAGTCTACTTTTGTGGTTAGTCACAAGGTGTTGGTTTGAGAATTTATTGTGAGAAGTAAGACTTCAAATCAAAATATTTTTGATAAAAAGGGCCACAGGGAGCCCTAAAAAACCAAACCTTTAATATTATCACCTGCTTTCACTCTAAAGATTCCTTCTTCCCTTCCTTATATTTCTTATTTCATCTCTCCCATCTTCTAGCAAAAATTACAACTGATATACAACATATAACTAGATGCTTTATAAAAATTCTTAGAAATGTTTACATACATGACAAACACTCAAAACTAATATCATATTGTATGTCAACTGTAATTGGGAAATGAATTAGAATAGAAAAAACACAAAGCAAACACAAAATTCATACAGACTTGAAGTTTCAAGACCAGTTAAAAGCTTCCTTGAGGCATTAATAAAGTAGCTTAGTTCATTGCTAAGAGCTCAGGGAAGCAAATACTAAACAGCAGTAAACTTTTAAGCCAAACCACATGGAAATAAATAAGTATAAGCAAGAATTCTTAAGGCTTCTGAAGAGGGCTGTTTTTAAGTTTCTTCAAAGCTGTTAAGTTCAGTGCTTAGTGAGTGAGTTCTTTAAGTATGTTGACATGGTAAATGTCACACACCAAATAGATTCACAGGGAACTTACACTAAACCTTTTTTTTCTATAAGAGCATACAATAATTTTAGTTTAATGCAGGCTAGAAATAAATAGGAAGGCAAAAAGCAAAAAGTGCTACTTAAAGTTCTGCTACTTTGGCCCTAGCTGGTTTGGTTCAGTGGATAGAGCGTCGGCCTGTGGACTGAGGGGTCCCGGGTTCGATTCAGTCAAGGGCATGTACCTTGGTTGCGGCCACATCCCCAGTAGGGGGTGTGCAGGAGGCAGCTGATTGATGTTTCTCTCTCATGGATGTTTCTAACTCTCTATCCCTCTCCCTTCCTCTCTGTAAAAAATCAATAAAATATATTTTTTAAAAAGTTCTGCTACTTTGAGTGTTCATTAGATAAGTTTGATCTTTTCGAGTTGATCTTATGTATCCACATCAAATTGGCATCGAGCTCACTGTTTGAGATCGTCCCTGTGGCAGAACATTTCGTAGACCCGGTTAAATGTCCGGGCAGGGCAAGTGTCTGCACAGTATTCGGCCGCACGATTGAGAAATGGCCACACTAACCCCATACGAGCCTAATCCAAGTGAGTCAGAACTCGGATCAAATTAAATCTTGAAGAAACCGGTACTAAATTTTGTTTTAAAAGTAAACAATTTTGAGAGCTGGGAGCTTTCTTCTCAAGCATCCCAAAGACGGTAAGCTTGCAAAAGTACTTCCCTAGGAAGGGGATTGCTTTTCCTTCTTGGTCACTGCCGATCCATTCCAAAGCTTCCTGTCTTTGTACAAAACTGCATGGAGAAGGGGAATTGAAAATAAATGTGATGTGGTTGGTTGAGCTGATGACCACAATGTTGTTTACACTTTAGAATTTGGAAACCTGAAGTACATTGAGGTTAAATAAATTGCTCTTAGGTAACAAGAAAGAAAAATAATAAATCAGCATAAGCACCCGTAAGATTTTGGCTTTAGTTGTATGTTTGGGTCCCTGATGTACACTATTCTCGTGTAATTTATTCCTTTCTTTATATTCTTTCAGTCGTCATAAACTTGTTCTATGATGTTTGCCCCTGGAATTTTTATTTGTTTTAAGCTAAACATTTATACGAGCATACTTGTAATATAGAAAGGCAGGGCTTTTCCCAAGAGGTTTCCTCAAAGGGAGCTAGATACATTAACAGTGATAAGAACTTATGCTAATCTTCAGGGTTATCTTCTCCTCCTGGTGGCAAAATACATTTAATACGTGTAAAGAGTCTCAGTTGCTCCTTAGAGCAAAATGAATTAGGCAGTCATATACATACATATATACATACATGACTGCCCAATTCATTTTGCTCTAAGGAGCAACTGAATTTTATATATAATATCTGACCTCCTGAAAAATTATATCTGTGACAGAATATATTGGTCTTTCCTCAACAAAGTGAGGAGAATTTAAGTTTTAAGTATGACACATGTTCATATTTTTCAAATAAATACTAGATAGCAAGGGGTCAACAGAGGTGATAAGAGATGTGTCTGGTGATTAGAGCCAGACACTGATGCTGTGTCGAGTGCGTCTTAAAAGCACACAGCTTTAAGGACATGATCTCTATGTCTTTAATAGCTATGTTTATACCACAGAGATGAAAAAAATCTTTATTTTGATGTATAGGGAAACTACGGTCAAGTTCTGCAGAAAATTTCTCAAAATTATCTCCAAAACATAAAACCTATTTAACGTTTTCTTATTGATATTTTTCAAGAATTTTTGGTACAAGCTTTAAGTCCGAAAAGTTAATTATCAGCCAACTCATATTACCCATCATTTATCCTGAATGCTGTACCCTACGAACAGACCAAAGCCCCCGAAGGCGAAGGAACACAGAGCAATAGCTGTAGGAGCGGACTGGAAAGAGCTAGAAGTCTTAGAGTCCAGATCTGGTTCTTGTACAAACTTGACATTCTCTCTTGGAAGTTTCAAAGACACCTCAAAATCAGCATGTGTGAGACTGAACTCATGATCTTCTCTCAGAACCGGTCATCTTTCAGTGTTTCCTATCTCAGCCAACAGCACACGCACCCACCCAGTTTTGCAGCTCAGAATCCTCAAAGTCAGGCATTACACCTCCATCTCCTTAATCACGCTATTCAATTCATCACTTGATCCTATGGATTTTGCCCCTGTGATATCTCAAATCTGCCAGTTTATCTCCATCTCTGCTGCCTCCACCCTAGCTTAGGATGTCATTGTCTCCTCCTTGGGCTCATGAATTCTAATTGGGCTGAGTAATCACTCAGTGTGTGGACCATAGCGGAGTGACCCATTCAAAATGTAAATCTAATCGGACCACCTCCCTGCACAAAACTCTTTTGTCATCTTCAGATAAATGTGGGGTGGGGGGATATTAATCAGAACTATAAGGCACTGCACGGACTGTCTGCTACTCACCCCTCTAGCCTCACATTATCCCATTGTCCTTTCTCTGATATGGTCAAATGAAACTACCCTTTTTTTTTTTTAAGTCACTTATGTGTTTCTGCCACGGGACCTTTGCACTGGCTTCCCCCTGGCCTGGGACACTCTCTTTTTCCTTACCTGGTTAACTCCAACTTCAGTTCTTCAGGAAAATCACTAAGTCAAATCTCCCACTTAGAGACCTGCATTGCTCTCTTTGCTGTGCTTGTTGTGGTAGCACACTTCCATTTGTTGGTGTGGTCAGTTCCTATAGCAGTGTCAGTAACTTTCCACCTCCTTCCCCCACTACAGAGTATATGTTTTGTAGGATCAGAAATAGGACCTATGTTTCTTTAGCAGTATATTTCCAGTATTGAGTAACTTTCTCGGTACCTAACAGTTGCTCGATAAATAAATATTTATTGATAGAATAAACTATTAAATGATCTGCCTGTATTTTGGGGTTTATTGCTAACTACTTAGGCCATGATATCCTTATCTTTAGAACAGAGGAAAATTTAATATTTTTCAAGGTGCTTTCAGAGTTGTTTTTCTAATTGTATTTAAAATATGTCTAAATTGAAACAAATATAAGAGTTTAAAAAAACCTGTGAATCACTCACCCATTATATCAATCTAATACTTTTGAAACCTGTTAAGCACTTACTCATCATATCAATCCAGGTAGAGTCTAAAAACTAAAGAAGAGAGAACAGTGAGGAGAAGAGAGGAGGGAGAAGATAAATCAATGCAAAAGTCTGGAAGGTAAGCAAAGAAGAGAGAGTGAATAAAGTTAAAAACAGATAAAGCCAGGGAAGACGTGTGTTCTTTTCTTTTACTCTACATGATAGGGAGAAAATGACAGAGAAAAACAGTTTAACCTTCAGACAGTGAATCACTTTCATGCTTGCGTGCCCCCCACCCTAACACACACACACACATACACACACACACACACACACACACGGCTAATAGTGTCCAGTCTGGCTATCTAATTGACTGAATTAGTTAGCTAATGAAGGATTTATGATCTGAACTCAGGATTTCTCTGACTCCCGGTCTATTGTACCCTTGCCATTCCCTTCAGCAAATTAAAATCTCTGCACATCCTTTATGTGTGGGGGTAATAAGGTTAAAGTATAGCTGAGCTGACATTTAAAAATTTGTAGTCTATAAGGAAATTAAGACAGAGAAAAATCTGGATTGCGTTTCCCTGACCCATAAGGAATTTTACTAAGAAAACAGGCTTTAATGTAAACAACCTCTGTATTGTTCATGTTGTCTTTTAAAATAATGATTCTATAAATAACTTTTCCTAAAACGCACAAGTTGGATTTGTAAAGTCCCTGCCATTGGAAGCTTGGTTCAGGTTCACCAAGTATAAAATCACCGAGACCTTTGATATTCTTTACTCACAATAGCTTTTCAAAAGGTAGATGACTAGAAAACACTTTCATTCTCCGCTTAGGGCTCAAACATTAGTTTGACTTTAATAGGCTGGGATGATTTCAGCTTATAAATCTTCAACTGGAGGATAAAGTTCAAGTAGATAAAATCAAACAGATGTTGGTGGGAGGAATTCTTCATGACCCATAAAAGTGCTATCATCAAAGCTGAGAATCATTTGTTTTGAATTATTACACTGTTATCAAAAGGACTGTAGCAGTCTGTTTGTTGAGGAATTGGATCTGTTTATCTGAAAACAGAACAAAGATGCTATGCTGAGGCGTTCCTGGGAAAGTGTGATTCAGATGATGGCTGGTGCACAGGGGCAGCTCGGAGATACTGTGATTGACATTTGTCAGCAAACACAGTCGTCAGGGCATGCCATTCTGGAAGAGCCCCCTATTAACCAGAACTTGGCCAAAGGCAGGGTGGGGGTCAGCGGGAGGAAAGCCCTCCGAATTAAACAAGGAAGCTCATTTCTAAGTGAAAAATTAGCTGTTGGTGGGGAAAATCATTAATTTACTAAACATTTAAACGAGTGGCTAGTACATGGTACTGAAATGCTCACCTAGCAGCGTGTGTCCTGGAACTGGTTGCAACATGTCGACTATCTCCATGAGACTTAAGAAGGAATAGTTCCCAGTTGTGCATGCAGGCAGGCCCAGGCCTTATAAAGGAGCTCTCAAAGTCATTCTATGAATTTGGTTGAGAGGGCCGGGCATGTTTCAGTGTTGGATGGGCAATGCAAAAATTCAAAACACACGAAGAGATGACTCTCTTAAAACTGTCAGTAACCATGGTGCTGCAGGGTGAAAAATGTGTAGGTCAAAGTTTCTTTCATAACTAATTCATTAAGAACACTTTCCCTTACTTACCAAAGTAGTCATTCATGTGCTGAATTACTATACTGGTAGAGGAATCAGACTGATTAATACCAACCTCCTCTTTTGGACTCTGCAGATCCTTTATAATATGGCTCCTTCTAAGGAACATGGCTTCCTCCACACCCCAGCACTTACTGGTGACTTGTCTTTTCCTCTCACATCTGGCTGTTTATTGCTCTCTGACTTTTAATTCTACTTATTCCTTTTTTTTCCTTCAAGAGCTCTTTTGAGTCTTTGATAGCAAAGCCATAATCTTTTCCCAGAAAACCCAATTATATTTAAAATTTTGCATGCAATCATAAGGCATTCAAAGATCTGCTGAAGTCATTTTTGGTCCCTATCCCCAACCCTCGGTATAAGAATCTCTGATACTAGTAAATCCTTTAGGACCCAACAAAAGCCCGATTTCTCTGTGAAACTGCACTACTGCAATGCATTGTGTAGACCGTTGAATGTAACACTAGATGAAGAGAGCCCCTGGATTTAAGAGGCTGGGTGCCAGCCCTGCTCACTGCTGGCTCAGGAACCCTAGGGCCCAGTCTCTCTGGGATCCTCCCCCTCACCATAAGTTGAGGGATTGAACTTAATTTTCTCTAAAAAGTTTATGATTCATGTCTTGTTCTTATTGCCCCAACTAGATTGTGAGCTCTTTGTAGGAAATAGCCATATTTTACCAGTTCTCTCTATTTTGTAGTTGACTTAACGTAATACTCATTTTCAGAAATTAACAAACACTTATATATTGTATACTTCTAAGAAAACAGAGCAAGCAGTGTACTATTTGGCTTTTTCTCTGATCTTTCTTTGTGTCTAATACAGAAGCAAAGAAAATTTAATGTAGGTGAAAAATCATGTGACATAACCTTTGCTTTATTTTCTTACACTTTATACCTTTTCTTCAAAAGTTAAGGTTACTTTGCCTATAATATTGTCTTAATAAGGAATCTTGGTTTTCATTCTTAGAAAGTGTTTTTCTTTTTCTTTTTGGGGAACGTGTATAGAAGTTGTTTGAGTGGATGTAAAAAATCGTGGTGCATGAAATATCATTTTAGATTTGCCTCTGCATAAATCTTTTCTAAACCCATTTAATTGCAAACTAAGGAAAGCAAATGCTATAAACAGGAAATGTTACATGTGGGCACCACTGCTTGGATGGAAATGCGATTAAAGGCCTGCAGTGTCCAGGAGAGAATGCCTGGTATATCTGGCACTTCCCAGAAGGACACTTTTAAACAGATAATAGATGTCCTTTGATAACTGGTTTGGCTGGTAGTAGAGATATGGTGGTCTCGGTGACATCTTTAGTGAGTTATTCTAACATTATGGGGACTTTCCAGTGAATGTTACTATGCCTAACATTGCCCATATCATTTGGGAACATCCAAAGGACTTTCTCTTATCATCTTCTTCTAAATACATCCCTCAAGGAAGATGAGCTCCGATAGGAATTAAAGACTCAAGGGGTGACCTTCATGACAGAGGGTTTATTTTGGGAATAAAAAATTTAAATAGGAGTGATTAAATTAGGACAAAGCCTTGTATTTCTTTCTTTAAAAAACCTCCAATATGTTTTTATTGATTTCAGAGAGGAGAGAGAGAGAGAGACAGAGAGAGAGAGAGAGAGGCATCAATAATGAAAGAATCATTGATTGGCTGTCTCCTGCACGCCCCACACTGGAAACCAAGCAGGGAACCCAGGCATATGCCCTGATTAGGAATCAAACATTGATCTCCTGGTTCGTAGGTTTTTCCCCCCTCTCTCTTTGATGGCCAATGTTTGGGGTTTCACTTCTTTATGGGTCTGGTGTGTTGGATGTGCATTGGATGTGTTTCTTTTCCATCCATGTTTCATCATCTTTTTCCCCTCCAACACACACACACACACACACACACACACACACACTCCTGATTAGGTGGAGCTAAAATAAAGAAGAACATGTAGTGAGAAACTTATCTGACTTTGTTAGGTTTATCTTCCTTGTTTATTTCCTACTCAGCTTGCTACAGGGCCAAGTTAGATTTGAATTCTTAGAGAAAGGGAAGCAAAGGGGCAGACTGTGGAAACCTCAGGATCTAGGCATACTTTTGATAGAATCAAGTTTGCTAGCATGGAGATTCATAGAAAGTTGGAGAAAACCCAACTAAAAATAAATTTTAAAAAAGAAAAGAAAGAAAAACAGAAAGATGGAAAAAAGGAAGAAAGGAAGGAAGGAAAGAAGACAGAAAATATGGAGAGAGGAAACTGTTCATCAATCTGTGGTGTTTCCTGTACAAATATCTTTGAAAATTCAACATAATGGTTGGTAATAGATTTGTGAATAATGATTCTAATCTCTTATCACCTTTGAAGATGACTAACATTTAACTAAAATAGAACAAAACAAAACAAAAACTTTAAGATCTTTGGCCACATCCAGGGCAAAGCTTGCTTTTTTTGAGCCACATAGTAGATTTTTGTTTTAACATATATTTTTTTAATTACCAACATTTAAAACTTGGAAAATTTCAATAAAAATGTAGAGTTTAAGAATTCTCTTAAAAACAGAAAGTTCTAGCAAATATGGGTCCAAGTTCTTACAAGGTGCAATGATCTGGAGGGCTTAGAAGCTGAACTGATAGAGCAGGCCATTCTTTGCTGTGTAGAAACCCTTACCATTCCTCAGAGTTACAGGCCAGCATTGCACTCATTTAACTTACTTGTCCAGTCACTGTAGGCTTTTGAATACATAAACAATGTTTAAATGTTTCCAGGTAAAGTATGATAATACATTATTTTCAGTCAGAAAAGTTTTATGATAAAGTTATATAATAAAAATCATTATATATCCTATTACAGAAGCCTTCACTTTTATGAAGATAGTAGAGGCCTGGTGCAATGGGGGTCAATTGGGCCAGGCCAGCAGGGGGGAGGGGATGCAGGAGGTTGGCCAGCTGGCCCACCCCTAATCAGGGTGGGGGGCAACCAGGGGCCGGGCCAGCCAGGGGTTGGGGCTATGGGAGGTCGCAGGGACTGATCAGGGCCTCAACTGGGCCAGTTAGCCAACCCAGTGTGCATCATAGTGACCGGTCATTCTGGTTGTTCTGTTGTTCTGGTTGCTTGGCTTTTATATGTATAGATTATGTTACCAAGTAGTCATTTCTTTGCTAGGCAAAATAAGAGTATTTCTCTTTAATAATTATTTTCTAGGGTTTTAATCATTTTCACTGTTTTTCAGTGAAATTTTATTGAATTTCAAAATCTATAAATAGCCAAATCTATATGGTCTAAAAATCACATAAAAATGACATTTCTGTTTATGTTACAAAAGGATTGGTATTTGTTAGGGACTTCTTAGTGTCCAATGGCTCTAACACATTTCTGAATAGTGTTAATTTTTTTATATAAGATGTTTTGACATTTTTTATTTGACTAAAATTCATAGTTGCTTTTAGTTCTTTTTGGAGTCTACCTGCATCCATTCATCCACTCAAACATCCATCTACACACTCTATCTATCTATCTATCTATCTATCTATCTATCTCTCTATTTATCATCTATCTATCTATCTATCTATCTATCTATCATCTATCTATTATCTATCTATCAACTATCTGTCATCTATAACCTTTCTTTCTTTCTTTTCTTTCTTTCTTTCTTCCTTCCTTTCTTTCTTCTTATCATCTATAATCTGTCTATATCTATCATCTACCTATCTATCTACTTACCTATCTGTATATGGCCAAAGCTAACAATTGAGATAATTAATTTTGATATATTGAGAAGCAGGGTCGTCTTCCTCCTACTCCCTCCCCTTCCTATTCCTCCTCCTTTTTCTCACTATTAGGTTTATACTTTCACTTATACATTTAACAAAGTATTAATTTATGGAGTCTCTATTTTATATCATATACTATGCTAAAAGTACTAAAAATAACTAAGCATGAGTAATAATTTCAGATTTTAAGATTCACCATTTTATAGAAAAGTAAAAGCTGTAGCTAACTAGTTTGTCTAAGGTTGTATAATTAATTAAGGCAGAAAAGGATTTGAATGTCAGTCTATTGGATCTGGAAGTCCTTGTTTTTTCCATTATGCTGAATTACTTTCTAAGCATCAGAAAATTGCAGGTAATCAGCCATAAATTAGCATGATTTATAAGATGTAATTAGAACATTATTTTTGACTTCTCTTACTGTCCCAGGATGTGAACTATGACAGAATCTGTGACTTATTTGGTCACTCTTAATTAAGAGAAAGTACAATGGTCACTTTCACTGACAAGCACAATCTAATTCAGAAATCAGAATTCCAGATGGATATACTTAGCAAATATCTCCATTCCCCCAGGGCATAATATTAAAATGCTAATTAAAAAGCACCATGACAAGTTGAAGAAAAGAGACCATGGAAGAAAGGAAATAAATTATATATTTATATCTCCAATAGTACTTTTTTCAGCTTTAAACAAGGGGCTCTGAATTTTTATTCTTCACTGGTTCCTGCAAAGGAAGTAGGTTGCCTTGTATTGAGACTAGACAGAGTGACAAGGATAGAAGCTGTGAGAACATTAGCAGGCTCAGGATTAAGTCAGGCCCTAGATGGTGGTGCTTTGGACCAAGGTGAAAGCAGCAGTATTAGTGACAATAGGATAAATTTATTTCTGAGAAAAAATATTCACACACACACACACACACACACACACACTCACACACAGCGCAAGTCCTCCCTTAACATTGTCCATAGGTTCTGTGACTTCAAGCAAAACAACATACAACAGAACCAATTTTATCACAGACTAATTGATATAAACAAGATTTAAGTTCCTACAGCATCTCATCAACACTATAATAAAATGACGTTGAATGAATCAATATTAGTTGAGAACTTGCTGTGTATGGGTGTATATATACATTTTTTCCCCAAAATTAAATATATATAGGGTGTATTGGCAACATTTTATTGCCCCCTCACTTCAACATATATGGCAATTCAGATAATTTTTAATTTGTAGAAGATTTAAAAAAAAGAGCTTTGGATAAATTAGATAGAACAGGTATAGCCATTTTCAATATAAAATATTCCCTAAAACACTTTTCTGCTCAATCACAGCAAAAATTACACCTAGTAGGTACTCCTTATTTAATAAATCATTAATGTCATGGGTGGTTATGATTGGTAGTGACATTTCTTTATAATGGATGGCAAATGCATATAAAATATGTAAGTAGATTGGACACACATGTGAATAACTCTCCCATGGGCAACACAAACTGTCATGACCCAAATGTTTTGTGTCCACTTTTTTTGTTGTTACTATAGTCCAGTGATGGCGAACCTATGATACGCGTGTCAGAGGTGACACACGAACTCATTTTTTTGGTTGATTTTTCTTTGTTAAATGGCATTTAAATATGTAAAATAAATATCAAAAATACAAATCTTTGTTTTACTATGGTTGCAAATATCAAAAAATTTCTATAAGTGACACGGCACCAGAGTTAAGTTAGGGTTTTTCAAAATGCTGACACGCCGAGCTCAAAAGGTTCGCCATCACTGCATAGTCCTATCATAAAGAAGACCGGAAGTATTTACAGATTTTTAGAGAAGCTGACTGACTGGAAAGGAACCAAATTGCCACCTCTTTATGTCCACTGCTGTGATTCTGAACATCATCAAGTCTTTTAAAAAGCTAAAAAGAAACACATTGAGCTTCTTTTCCGTATTCCTGGTAAGTCACGACCCATCCCAGACGGTTTGGGGTGTGGGCTCAGGCGCTCCTCCCCTGGATGCTCCCCTGCTGTTGAAGAGGAGGGAACGTGCTGAAGAGGAAGAGAACGGGAGCAGGGGTCAAGCAGAGACTGCCCCCAAGGAAAGCAATTGTGTACCTGCCTTTTGGCTGGATCAAGAATCACTGCTGGTAATTAGCAGGGCATTTTTTGGTATTATGACATGCCAGGCCCATGACTTCTTTTTGTCTTTTTTTCTTCTCTGAGACTTGTTCTAAGGAGCAAGCCGTATGTGTGTGTGTGTGTGTGTGTGTGTGTGTGTGTGTGAAAATGATGTGAGAATTAGGTTAAAGCTGCCTTGCCCTGTCGAATGCTGAGCCTACATGAGCTGCTGGATCAAGGGCCAGCCCTGGAAAAGCTTTACCACAGTTGCTAAAAGTAAGCACAGCATCAGAATCCCGTTCTTCTCCAACGCTGTCTGCTTTCAGTAAGGGTCACTGGTGGTGGTGGGGGGCCTTGAAAAACCAAGGATAAAGAATAAATAACAGTAAGCCTTACAGACTCAAATTATTTTCTGGTTGGCAGACAGAGTGCTAAGTGAGAGGCAGTGAGCTAGTACCTGAGAGGCTTGATTGGCAATCAAAGCCTGCCCTTCTCTGTGCCGGAAAAGCTTCCAACTAAGAAACACATGATCAAGTTTGGTAACACTCCTTGAGCACACAGACAGGCACATAGCACAGATTTTAAGCACCAGGGACAGGGTGAGAAGAAAACATTTTGTTGTTCAATTTTTTTTGTATGTTCTTAGTTTGGACTTAAAACATGTATCTTGGATGATTTTGTTACTTTATATTTGGAAGAAATATTTTATATTTTATACAACTCGGTTATTAAATCATGAGTTTCTTGTCATTAGTGGTGTAGAATCGGATGCGTCTTTTGCTTACCACACATTGTTAGAAGTTGGCAAATTCTGGGCAGTCAACCTCAAAAAAGGCTTTTTTTTTCTTTTTTACTGGTATTTCTTTTATTACACTTGTCATGCAAATATTGAACCATTTTATTGAAATTCTGTGTGTTTTATTGGGGGTTTCATATATTCAAAGCGCCTATTCTCCTGAAACATGTGAAATGCAAGGCCTGGCATGAACAGCCCTCCAGCTAAATTTCCGTTTGCTGGATGGCAACTCGAATAAACAGAAGGTCTGCTCCTGGGGCTGTTGGCAGCCACAGCCAACCTGTCAAGGAATTACTTACGGCTATTTCTGGTTTTCTAGAGGGAGTGCTGAAAACTTACAACCTCTTTGGGAATTTTATTTTTCTCCATGAAGCTGTACGGGAAGCCATGTTATGTACTTTTAATTATGAGCTATTTTGAATGTTGAAAGTTCTGTCTCAGATGATCAAATTAGAGGAGACTATGAAAAAAATCTCTAGTTGCTCTAAACAATATAAGCAATAGCCCTGGGATTTTATTTAGCTAAAAAAAGGCAAGTAAAAACTGAACTACTTAAAATGTTACAATAATGGCATCAATAACACTAATATCACTTACTTATTGAGTGTTTGTTTGGACAATATTCCATACCTAACACGTATTAGAGTTACGTTTAACTTTCTCTCTACACCCCTATGAGTAAAATAGTATTACCATCCTCTATTTGAAGCACAGAAAGTTGAAGAAGTTGGTCCTAGGTCACATTGCTTAGTGTCTTAGTATGCTCAGACTGCTATAACAAAATATCATAAAGTATCATATGCTATCATACCTAGCATATAAGCAACAGAATTTATTTCTCACAGCACCAGAGCTGAAGTCCAAGATCAAGGCATGAGCAGATTTGATGACTGCAGAGGGCCGGCTTCCTGCTTCATACACAGTCATCTTCTTGCTATGACTCACAAGCATATGGGGCCAGGGAGCTCTCTGGGATCTCTCATATAAGAGCACTAATACAGCACATCCCTAAGGCCTCTCCAAAACCTCATGTCCTCATACCATCATAGTATGGATTAAGTTTTGGAGGGATATAACATTCATTCTATAGCAGCTAGCATGTGACAAGCAGACACATGTAACCTAGGTATACATACTTAAGCATTAGGCAACATGTAGTTGTATATTTCATTACAAATGATTGATTTTCTTCCTAAAGCTTAAAAATTCTGAAAAAGTAGTAGAATAGTAAATGTTACATTTGCAGAGTGTAAAATACTTCTACAACTTTATAAAGAACTAGAGGCCCAGTGCATGAAATTCATGCATGGGGGGGGTGGGATCCCTCAGCCCAGGCTGCACCCTCTCCAATTTAGGACCTCTTGGGGGATGTCTGACTGCCTCTTGCAATCCAGGACCGCTGGCTCCTATCTGCTCACCTGCCTGTCTGCCTGATTGCCCCTAACTCCTCTGCCTGCCTGATTGCCCCTAACTCCTCCCCCATCAGCCTGATTGCCCTGAACTGCTCCCCTGCTGGCCTGATCTCCCCTAACTGCCTCTGCCTCACCCCACACCTGGGACCCAGTCTTCCCTCCCTCTGGCCGGCCACAGGCACCCAGGCATCCGGCTCCACAGGGCAGGTGGCTTGTCCCTCTCCCAGGCCACAGGTGCAGGTGCAGTGGTTGGTGCCTAGGACTGTTGGGTGGGTGTCTTGTCCATCTCTCGGACCTCAGCCTGGCTGGTCCCTATTCCTCTCTCATGAGCTCATTTGTGCCTGGCTGGTTCCCATTCCTCTCTCCCCAGTGTGGAGTGTCTGAGCTGTTATGGCATGATGTGTGACAACCATTTACATATTAGCACTTTATTATATAGGATACTAGAGGCCCAGTGCATGAATTCGTGCACAAGTGGGGTCCGGCCAGCTGGCCTTGCCCTCAATTGGGGTGGGAGGGCAATTGGGGTTAGGGCTGGCTCGGGGGTGTGTGGCACGGTCTTTTGGTTGGCCAGTCAGCCTGGCCCCTGGTCGAACTCTTGGTTGAACTCCATGTCAAACTCCTGGTTGAGGGGACTATTTGCATATTGGCTTTTTATTATATAGGATTGTAATTTAGCAAGACTAGTTTAGATTCTGAATTTAACATTGTCTTTAAATTACTAATGAGTGAGACAATAGTAAATCATAAGTGGGGCATCATGGGTTCAAGGTGATAAAAAATTAATGTCTATAAACAGAGAAATGGTTGCAAAATAGTGGCACATGTATACTATGAAATACTATGCATCCATTAGAAATGAGTTGATTTGGAAGAATTTCCAAAGTGTATTAACTATGAAAGCAAAATTCACAGGAATACTTATAATATGATCTCATTTTGTAAACTTGCTAATTCTCCTCTATATGTAGGTGTGTTTGGGTGAGTGAGTGGGTGCATGCATACATTTGTTAGTGTTTATATCAGCATGGTGAAATGTATGAAAAGATATACTGCTAAAATTATTTCTCCAGGAATAAAGAATGTGAAGCTTGACTTGAGCAAAGTGGCTATGTGATGCTTGCTCTTTAACTTACTTCAATTGTGTAAGAACAAGTAAGTTTTGCTGACAAACAAATATTACAATAACACATTAGTTTTGAGGCTAAATGTACCTTAAAATATAGATCGATATCTGTTTACAGTATCTAAAATAGACAAAACATGCTTTAATTACCTAATGTTTCCAAGCATTGCCGCTTACAATGAATCTATTTAAAAAATAATTTTATTCTTGAATACAAATAATGAAATAAGAGAGAAAGTTTTAGAATATTTTCAAGCACTATTCAGGAAAAAAAAGTGAATTCCTAATAAATGAAAGTCAAACTGATGTAATCCTCACAAAATTTTGTGTTTTAGAAACTGCAAAGCTATCTTGATCAGATGAATTTAACATGTGGATCTAGCAGAAATCATCTTGATGCAAATTTGAAATATTATTTCTCTCTCTTTGGTCAGTTTGTTTCTCATTAACTCACATTTCAACATCAGTGTTTCTTATGTTGCTTGTATTTAACTAATGGTCCATTATAGATATACATTAAAATATAGATGACAACGAATAAGTATAATTTAAGACTGCATAATCTTCAAAACCAGCAGAGTGGCTGGTGGTGTTCCGCTGAGTGATAAACTGAGTGACTAAATCACGAACATATGCATCTGGTCTTTCAGCATCTGCACATGCACCGTCTCTCAACACTTTCCATTTTGAAGGCATAAAATATTTAAATGATTGTTTATTTAGTTAAAAAAGCAAAATAATGTCATAACTTCCTGTAATGGTTGAACCCTGTGGAAACATGCTTGTCAAGTGTTAGGGTTGTTGAGTTACTATACCTGCATATGCTGTAGGTCTCTATGGGAATGAGTGTGTGTGTGTGTGTGTGTGTGTGTGTGTGTGTGTTAAGCACAGTTGAGATGATTCTCTGCCTTTTCTCAATTGTATCATAAGCATTTACTAATTATAAATATTCTTTGACAGCATGATCTTTTTCCTAAAATATATTTCAGTGTATGAATGTTTCTGGTTTGTATCCTTCTTAGAAATTGTTTATTACAAGGAGCAGAAACCTATTCAAGCTATGTTGGGAAAGGGGGATTTTTGCCAAGGATACCTGGGGAATTCTTGGAACGCTCCTCAGAAAGGACAGTTGAGTGGAAAGCTGACTTCATCTTTTTTGCACTCTCTCTTTCCCTTTCTGGTTGTACATTCCAGTTTTAGATTCTGTCTGAACACCTCCCTCACTGCTTTGCCCATAGCCTTGCCTTTCATATGACTCGGGCTGCCAGAGCTCCAACTCTCCTCTAGGCTCTGTGCTAACTTTACCACTACACACCTTCCTGATTTCATTCTCTCTCTCTCTCTCTCTCTCTCTCTCTCTCTCTCCTTCCGTGTGTGTGTGTGTGTGTGTGTGTGTGTGTATGTATGTGTGTGACTTCATATTCTATAGAATGAATCTTTTTGAAGGTTTGGAGCCATGAATTTGGTGCTCTAAAGTTACTCCCGGTGGGTTAGCTGTGGAGGTGAATAGGCCTGTGGGTCTGGATCATAGAGCCCACTCTCTATGGTCTCTCAGTAATAGATTCTTTAAGAACGAGTCTTATACAGGGCAAGCATACTGACAGATCTAACTGCAATAGCCAGACAACCTCCTTCTTCCTAAATCTTAAGCTTTGAACAGCATCGGTACCACTGAGTTCATCTGCCCCTCTAGGTCCCAGTAGCGTTCTTTCTCTCCCATTAGCTGCTGTGTTTTCCAGAGTGTGGTGATGCTGGTCTACAGTGAAGGTGAAGGGATTTGCATTTTTAAATATACTGTTTATAATTTCAGTAAACTGAGTTACAATGAGGTATTTTAATTTTATAGTTCATTTTTATATGCTCTTTAATGAGGTGCCTAAGGAAAAAAGAGTTAATCCTTCTTAATTCAATCACTCCTATGCATCAATTAAGATCACATTATTTTATTAACTATACCTTTTTTATGTTCAGCATCCCTAGTTTCCCTTCTAGCTACAATTCACTTCTCATTACTTTAAATTAAGTTTTAAAAAATTTAAGCTGCCCCTGCAAGTACTTAAAAATTATAACAACAAACTAAAACAGTTTTTTTGCAAAATTACCAAGGCCCATATCAGTAATAAATATTTGAGATCTTAAGTGTAGAAGCAATTAGAATCAGGACTTTGCAGGGAGGAGAGTAAGAATGTATGTAAAACTGGGAAGAGGAGAGAAGTGTGGCGAAGAAAGTTAAGGAGACCCGAGAAAGAACCATGAGGACATAGAGTGAAGTGAGGAGGAGCTTTCAAGGTCAGAAGACAAAAAGGATCAACAGAGAGATCAAGAAGAGTTAGGACTGAGAAAAGCTCACTGGAAAAATATGCTGAAGTTAGTGTGTCCACATTTTAATGGTTTGTAGCAAAAATTGGTAGTATCTTTTATAAGGCATTTTGGCAGCAATCAATAAAGGCAAAAGCTATAAATATTTTTATGTCCTTTGACCTGATATTCTGAGTCTTAGAAATTTATTTTAAGGGGGAAAAAAGGGGACATTTGTAATACTTTCAACAATAAAGATTAAAAAATAAATCTATTTTAAAGATAGAACCTAAAACAGGGAAATACTAAATTGATGAAAATGTTCTTCCCAATTAAAAATAACGGTTAGAAAGTAAAAACTCATGTAAGTCTAATTATAGTAAAATAGTCTAATTGTACCACATCAACATGTGGACATCTTTATATATAAAAGTTATAGTGATGATGTAGTAACTTTTGATATTGGGGCATAAAAATTCATCATTGATTACAACTATATGAATGCAAGTATAAGAACTAAAAGTAAAAGTAAAAGTAAAAATAAACACACGGAAAGAGTTGATTCTTAGTATGGTAAGATTTTGTGTGATTTCCATTATAGAAAAGGCTAATTTGATTTGGCAATTACAAGTATTAAAATTTGAGACTAATGATTTTGCACATTATGGAGCAGATTAAAGCTTAAAGGAGTAAGTTGTGAATGATTGGAAAAGAATTATAAACTTTAGGAAAATGTTTAAAAAATTATAAACTTGTAGAAACATGGCTCTGAAAAAAGTGACATTCTAACAGGTGATAGTTTGTAATAAAGAAGGGAGTCAGACTATAGTAAAGTGCTGATCAGTGGAGGAAATGACAGGCTTGAAAGCCGAGAGGGAAAACCCAATGTAGAAAGATTGAGGATGAGAGAGAGAGAGAGAGAGAGAGAGAGAATTAGGAAAAAAGATGTAGTCAAGACAAGAGGATGTTCATTCATTCAGTCATTCAACACATTTATTCAGTATGCTAAGTGCTAAAAATGGAATGGTTTACCAAAGCAGATACATTTACTTCTTTCAGTAAGCATATAGTGGTGTATGGGAGACTGGGGTTCCATGCAAATGAACACAAAATCACAAATTAGATTAAGGCTATGTAGCAAATGTACAGGTGTTAAGGAAGTGGTAATCAAGGAAGATATAGCAAGCTGAAATATAAAGTAGAAGTAGAAGTTAACTAAGTCTGTAGAAGAGGAAGGAGGTGAAAAGAGTGTCCTAGGAAGAAGCAGCAGCACATTCAAAGGCCCTGGGGAAGTGAATCATTTGATATTTCATGGAACTGAAAAAACACACTGTGGAATGTTGTGAATGAGAGGAAAGGGCCATCAATGAGGACATGCTCTGAGATGGAATCTATAGGTAATAGTAGAGATTGCATTTTTTCTAACAGCAACAATAAGTCACTGATGGGTTCAAGCTGAGTGTGATATAATAAGGTTTACAATTTTAACGTCTCACTCTGAGAGGTGGCAATGTTGAGTATGAAATGGATGGGCAAAGAGCAAAACCCAAAGAATCTATCTTCAGGTTTTTTAAATGGTCCAGTTGAGAGTTGACTTGGGTTTGCACTGGAGATAATGTTTCAGTGTTGCTTTTCATTAGTAGGTTTTGAAACTAGAGTTCTTAGCTCTAAGAGGTCTGTAGCTGTTTTTTTTTTTTTTCTTCCTCTCAGAAACTGCTTTGTGAAGACAGTGCACTTGAGAACACACTTAATTTTTTGTTTTAATTGCTATTAACAACTTGCCAAATATCAGTCTATAATAAATTAATCACAATGTAGAAATGATCTTTTAGGTTATGCTTCTGAATAATAATAACCCAGATATTACATTGGTTAGTTTTTGTCTTCATCAAACATTTTTATTTAACAGGAGGAGGATTCCATTGACTTAATTTGAATATTAATGTAGTTCATTGCTTTTGAGATTTACAATATAGCAAGGTCTAGAGTTGAGTATTCCAATATGGTAACCACTAATTACATGCGACTATTTAGATACAAACTAGTTAAAACTGAATAAAATAAAAAATCAGTTCCTCTGTTGCACTAGCCATATTTCAGGTGCTCACTAGCTACTTGTGTCTGTGGAGTGAACAGTTCAGGCATAGGAAATTTTCAGTATCCAGAAAGTTCCATCTCCCAGAACTGATCTGGAGAATCTTCAATGTTTCTTTACACATGTAAGCTCACTATCACCCGATTAACTAAAGTGATTAGTCTAGATTCTTAAATAATATTTTTTTGCAAGTTCTTGGTGTATTCATAATAGTAGTTGTATATTTTGTCATGACAATGTCCCATTATCTTGTTAAAAATAGTTTATTAAGTTATCAGATATTTGGTTAACCTTTATATTTAAACTAGAGGCCCGGTGCACAAAAATTTGTGCACTCAGGGTGGGGAGGGTCCCTCAGCCTGGCCTGTGCCCTCTCGCAGTCTGGGACCCCTCGGGGGATGACTACCTGCTGGCTTAGGCCTGCTCCCTGGGGGATCGGGCTTAAGCTGGCAATCAGACATCCCTCTGGCAGCCCGGCAGTCCTCGGGGGATGTCCACTTGCCAGTGGGGAGCAGACCTAAGCTGCAGTCAGACATCCTTAGTGCTGCTGAGGAGGCAGGAGAGGCTCCCACCACCACCGCTGTACTGGCAGCCATCAGCCTGGCTTGTGGCTGAGCAGAGCTCCCCTATGTGGGAGCGCACTGACCACCAGAGGGCAGCTCCTGCATTGAGTGTGTGCACTGACTCCTGGTGGTCAGTGTGTGTCATAGTGACCAGTCATTCCCAGTCCTTCTGCTGTTAGGGTCAGTTTGCATATTACCCTTTTACTATATAGGATAGAGGCCTGGTGCATGGGTGGGGGCCCGCTGGTTTGCCCTGAAGGGTGTCCTGGATCAGGGTGGGTGTCTTGCTTGGGTGCCTGGCCAGCCTGGGTGAGGGGCTGATAGGGGTTTTCAGGTTGGCCACACCTCCTTTAGGGTGGGGGTCCCCACTGGGGTGCCTGGCCAGTCTGGGTGAGGGGCTGAGAGCTGTTTTCTGGCTGGCCAGCGACTAAAGCTCCCAGCCTCTCCTTTCTTTCTTTCTTTCTTTCTTTTTTTTATTCTGGGATTTATTTACCATCTATAATTGAAACTTTGTTGCCGTCACTGGAGCTGAGAGCTGGGCTCCTGCTCGCTCCAGCTCTGAGGCCACGGCCTGCTGAAAGCAGGTATCTGGGGTTTGTTTAGCTTCTATAATTGAAACTTTGTTGCTTTCGGAGCTCAGAGCCAGGCCGCGTCAGGCGGGGAAGCTTGGCTTCCTCCATCACTGGAGCAAGCAAGCCTCCTGCTCGCTTCAGCTGCATGGCTGCCCGCTGCCTTCTTTGTTGGTGGTTAATTTGCATATTGTGCTGATTAGCCAATGGGAGGTGTAGTGAGGGTACGGTTAATCATCATGTTTGTCTATTATTGGATAGGATTATATATATGAATGCAAGGAAAGCCCTAAAACAACAATAATAATTAAACATCAATTAACATCTATTGCCAGGCATTGCTCTGAGTATTTTACATGAATTAACTTATTCAGTCTCCACACCAACTCTATGTTTAACTTTAAGAGATAAGAATTACTTTATTTTTCAGATGAGAAAACCAAGGTACAAATATTCTCTCTTAAAGGGATTTTTCACTTGTGAACTCTGAACCTCAAATTTTTTTCAAGAAATTGTTTAGGAGTTTGGAAGATGATGCCCAACAAGACTGCAGGGAGGAAGAGAATGTGACAGAGAAGTGAGAGGAGCATGTGTGGACGTGTGTGGTGTGTGTGGGGGTGAATGAGGGACAGATAGATATCTCAGGAGTCCCAGGGACTAACAGATTGGGCTCCCCTAGATGGGGAACCCTTGCTACAGCTGCAACCACCCCCATGGCGGCTTGGCTTTGGCACAGAAAGCATGCCACTTTGTAGAGGGGAGCAAAGGAGGCCACACCAATATCCACACTGATAGCACCCCTGGACTTGTGCAGGGAGCCGCTTGCCAGCCATAACTCACGTGGAACCACCACCATGCCCTGGCAGTGAGCAATGCAGTACTGTGATGTGGGTCCCAGACATCTTCAATGAGAGTGCATCAGACAGACCTCCGGAGCTGAGCCTCCTAACCAGAGCCCAAACCCAGCATCCCAGGATCCCAGGCTTCAGGTCCTTGCACTGTGAGTGCAAGTCACAGGTTCCCCACTTCCCGCTCCATCCCCAATTCCAATATAGAACCTCAGCCTGATTTGTCCTACATCCCTGCCTAGACACAGCCCTAGCCAGGCAAGCACCTCGCCCCTGGAACAGACTGAGTTTGCTGCACTGCCAGCTTAGCAGAGTCCTCTCAGTGCGAGTGCCCTGCCCCTTGCACAGACTGAGCACGCTCCACAACCACCCTGCCTGTGGCACATATTGAGCATGGGCCACCTCCAGCTTAGACAGAGCCCTCGCAGGACAAGTGCCCAGTGTCCGGCATAGACTAAGCATGCTCCGTTGGCAGATAGAGCCGGGCCCTCACTGGGTGAGTGTCCACACCCTGATAAAGACAGACTGTGCTCTGCCGTTAGCACAGACCTTTTGGCTGGGGGGCATCCTGCTCTGGCACAGACAGAGCTGCAATCTAGTGTGTACTAGGCACCTGGCAGAGACAGAGCCTTGAGCCAGTGGGTGCTTTGTTACCAGTAGCCTTCAGCTGGTGCACACCCCACCCCCAGCACAGACAGAGCTGTCACCTGGTGCATGCCTTACCCACAGCCCAGGTTGGAGATGCTGGTGCAACCTGGTGTGCCAAACCACAGGTCACAGGTCCATCCTGCAAGTGCACTGCTAGAGGGACATAGGGCACCATCCCGCCTTAGGGGTTGGAGCAGCACAGTGAACTGCATGAAAGAGGGCTCTGGACCCTCACAGAGTTGCATACTAGGGGTACTGGGCACTCACCCCCACTAACCCCAAGAAACAGATAATTGAGGGCCTAGAACTGTGGAAGAAGGGGATACAACTCAGAGAAGAGACAATAAAGGTGTGAAACTCAAGGCTGACTCAGCCCCCAAGGCTAGCAAGTACAGGACCATTGGACTGTGAGGGGCCTCAATGCCTTGGACACAAAGCTAGTATCCCAGGGCCAGAAAGAGACAGCAAAAATGGGGAGACAAAAAACAAACAAACAAACAAAAAAAAAGAAACTGAAAAGGAGGAATCGCCAGAAAAGGAATTAAATGAACCAGAGACATGTAATATGTCAAAAAAAGAATTCAGAATAAGGGTCATCAACCTATGTAAGAATCAGTAAGAAATAAAGAGTGATATAACTACAATAAAAACCACCATGGAAGCTTTCAACAGTAGACTAGAAGTGGAGGACTGAATTAGCAAATTAGAAGACAGGGAAGCAAAACACACCCAATTTGAACTGCGATTAGAGAAAAAGATCAAAAGACAGGAGGAGAGCCTGAAGGAGCTTTGGGACAACATGAAACAAAGCAACATGTGTATAATAAGGGTGCCAGAAAGACAAGAAAAGGAAGAATGGTTAGAAATCTATTTGAAGAAATAATCTCAGAAAACTTCCCTGATTTGGGAAAGAAAAAATTACACAAGTGCAGAGAGTCCCAAACAAGATGAACCCCAAAAGACTCGTACCAAGACATGTTGTAATTACAATGGCAAACATTAATGACACAGAGAGAATCTTAAAGGCTGCAAGGGAGAGACAGAAAGTTATCTACAAGGGATCTCCCATTAGATTATCAAATGATTTCTCAACGGAAACATATCAGGCCAGGAAGAAATGGAAGGAAGTATACAAAGTGATGCAAAGCAAGGGACTGAAACCAAGAATACTCTATCCAGCAAGGCTATCATTCAAAATTTAAGGGGTAACCAGGAGCTTCACAGACAAAAAAAGGCTAAGGCAGTTTGTCATTACCAAGTCAACAATGCAGGAAATGCTAAAGGGACTGCTGTAAAAAGAACAAAGAAAAAGGGAAGAAGGAACACAGGCACAAGAAATAATAATGGCTACAAACAAACACCTATCCTATATAATAAAAGGCTAATATGTAAATAGACCAAACAGCGGAACAACCGGAACCGAACAACCAGTTGCTATGACATGCTCTGACCACCAGGTGGTGTGTGCAGAACATGGTGGGCATTGGCTGAGGCAGGATGGTGGAGCAGATGAGCAGGGGCACCAGACCAAGGCAGGGCACCAGTCGCTGTCACTGGGGTGAGCCTCTGGTGGTTACTGAAAATTCAATGCTACCACTACTGTGGTCCTACCCAGCACTTGTACCTGCTGTGGCACTGGACCTGCTCAGACCCGCAGCCGGCCCCAGAGCCACTGCTTGCACCTGCTGCTGGTGTCCTGCACTGGTCCTGATCACTTGGGGCCATCAGCGGGTGCAAGCGGCGGCTGCCGACCCTGATCACCCTCGAGGGCTTCTCCACTCCTGCTGCTCCTTAGGGGCAAATGGAGCAGCAGCCACAGCTCCCACATGCTGACAGTGCTGGCCCTGTTCACACCCACTGCGGTGCCAACCCCAATCGCTCCATGCGTCAGTGGGTGTGAGCAGGGCCAGCATTGTCAGCATGTGGGAGTGGTGGCAGTGGGAGCGGGGTTGCTGGCAGATAGGGGACCAGGGATCATGGTGGGAGGGGCAAGGCAGGGGCAGGGATGATGGGCTGAGAACTGCCCCTGTGCCTACTGTAGCCTCGTGGCCCACAGTTCCTTTCAGGATGCACGAATTTGTGCACTGGGCCCCTAGTCAATAATAACTTTAAATGTAAATGGACTAAATGTGCCAATCAAAAGGCATCAAGTGGATGAATGGATAAGAAAACATGACCCATATATATGCTGTCTACAAGAAAACCACCTCAGAACAAGAGACTCACACAGACTGAAAGTGAAGGGATGGAAAACTATATTTCAGGCAAATGGAAAAGAAAAATAAGCAGGAGTAGCAATCAATACTTATATCTGATAAATTAGGCCTCAAAGTGAAGGACATAACAAGATATAAAAAAGGCCACTTTATAATACTAAAGGGATCAATAAAACCAGAGGATATAACTCTGGTAAACACATATGCACCCAATGCAGGAGCACCCTAGTGAATAAAAACAAAACAAAACAAAACGAACAAACAAAAAAAACTTCCGGAAGATATCAAGGGAGAGATCTACAGCAATACAATCATAGTAGGAAGCTTTAATACCTCACTGACAACACTGGATAAATCCTCTAGACAAAAAATCAGCAAAGAAACAGCAATCCTAAATGACTCATTAGATCAGATGGATTTAATTGACATCTTCAGAACATTTCATCCTGAAGCTACAGAATGTACATTCTTCTCAAGTGCACCTGGGACATTTTCAAACATAGATCACATATTGGGTCACAGGCAAAGTTTCTCCAAATTCAAGAAGATTGAAATCATATCATGCATCTATTCAGACCACAATGGCATAATATTAGAAATAAACTACAAAAAAAATTCAAACACTTGGAAGCTGAATAGCATGCTATTAAACAATGATTGGGTTACCAAAGAGATCAAAGAAAAAAATTAAAAACATCCTGGAAATGAATGACAATGAAAACACAACAATCCAAAACCTACTATGGGATACAGTGAAAGCAGTCCTGAGAGGGAAGTTCATAGCATTATAGGCCTACCTCAAAAAACAAGAAAAAATGGTAATAACTTATCTAACTACAACTTAAAGAATTAGAAAGAGAACAACAAGAAAGGCCCAGAGTGAGCAGAAGGAAGGAGATAATAAAGATCAGAGCAAAAATAAATGACATAGAGACCAAAATAACACTATAAAATATCAATGAAACCAAGAGCTGGTTCTTTGAACAGATAAACAAGGTAGATGAACCTCTAGCCAGGCTCACCAAGAAACAAAGAGAGAGAACCCAAATAAACATCAGAGATGAAAGAGGCAAAATAACAACAGACCCCACAGAAATATATAGGATTGTAAAAATATACTATGAACAACTCTATTCAAACAAACTAAACAACCAAGAGGAAATGGACACATTCCTAGAAAAATACCACTTTCCAAAACTTAATCAAGAAGAATAAAAAAATCTCAACAGACCAATAACTAAGGAGGAAATTGAAGCAGTCATCCAAAAACTCCCAGCAAACAAAAGCCTGGGCCAGAAGGCTTCACAGGGGAATTTTACCAAACATTCAAAGAAGAACTAAAACCTATCCTTCTCAGACTATTCCAAAAAATTCCACAGGAAGGCACACTTCCAAGCTCTTTCTATGAAGCCAGCATTACTCTAATCCCAAAACCAGATAAAGACACTAAAAGGAAGAGAACTACAAGCCAATATCGCTGATGAAAACTGAAGCTAAAATCCTCAACAAAATTCTAGCAAATCAGATCCAGCATTACATTAGAAAGATCAAACACCATGACCAAGTGGGATTTAATCCAAGGATGCAAGGCTGGTACAATATCTGTAAATCAATAAATGTTATACATCACATAAACAGATTGAGAGACAAAATTGACATAATCATATCAATTGATGCAGAAAAAGCATTTGACAAAATCCAACACCCTTTTTTGATAAAAATGCTTAGTAAAGTGGGAATAGAAGGATCATACCTCAACATAATTAAAGCCTTATATGAAAAACCTACCGCCAACATCATACTCAATGGGCAAAACCTAAAACTATTTCTCCTAAGAACAGGAACAAGACAGGGATGCCCACTTTCACCACTCCTGTTCAACATAATACTGGAGGTACTAGCCATAGTTATCAGGCAATAAGAAGAAATAAAAGTCATCCAAATTGGAAAAGAAGAAGTAAAATTGTCATTATTCGCAGATGATATGATATTGTGCATAGAAAACCCTAACGATACCATTAAAAAATGACTAGAACTAATAAATGAATTTGGCAATGAAGGAAGATACAAAATTAACACCCAGAAATCTATGGCCTCTTTTTACACCAATAATAAACTCACAAAAAGAGAAAATAAAAAAATCACATTTTCCATTGCAAGAAAAAATTAAGATTCCTAGGAATAAATTTAACTAAGGAGGTAAAGGACCTGTACTCAGAAAATTACAGGACGCTGAAATAAGAGATAGAGGAAGACATAAACAAATAGAAAAATATACCGTGTTCATGGATTTATAGAATCAACATCATTAAAATGTCCATACTACCCAAAAAAATCTATAGATTCAATGCAATCCCCATTAAAATATCAATGACATACTTCAAAGACCTAGAACAAACTTTCCAAAAATTCATCTGGAATAAAAAAGACCCCAAATAGCTGCAGGAATCTTGAGAAAGAAGGACAAAGTTGGTGGGATCACAATACCAGATATCAAGCTATACTATAAAGCCACTGTTCTCAAAACTACCTGGTACTGTCACAAGAACAGTTGTGTAGACCAATGGAACAGAACAGAGACCCCAGAAATCAACCCAAGCCATTATGCTCAAATAATATTTGACAAAGGAGGCAAGAGCATGCAATGGAGTCAAGACAGTCTCTTCAATAAATGGTGTTGGGAAATTTGGTCAGATACATGCAAAAAAAATGAAATTAGACCACCAACTTACACCATACACAAAAATAAACTCAAAATGGATAAAGGACTTAAACATTAAGATGGGAAACATAAAAATCTTTGAAGAAGCTATGGGCAGAAAAATAGCAGACATATGTTATAGCATTATCTTTATTGATGCAGCTCCTAAGGAGAAAATAAAAAAAAATGAGACTACATCAAAATCAAAAGCTTCTGCATAGCAAAAGTAACAATCAATAAAACAACAAGAGAGCCCACTGCATGGGAGAACATATTTGTCAATGTTATTTCCAATAAGGGTTTAATTTCCAAAATTTATAGGGAACTCATACAACTTAACAAAAGGAAGATAAACAATCCAATAAAAAAAATGAGCAAAAGACCTAAACAGACACCTTTTGAAAGTGGACATACAGAAAGCCTAGAGATGTATGAAAAGCTTTTGTTCTCCCTGTGCGATCTACAATAATAATCTGCTTCATGTTTATATTTACTACTGTGTTGCTGACAATTACCTGAAAGAAAAGTTGGGATATTTCACTGGGCTGAAAAAAGTTTAGCTAAATCAGAAAGCATGTCTAATTTAGCAAGTTTATTCTATATCTATAAAAGGCTAAGTTGACTCGCATATGCACAACACATATAAAGCTCTCACTGGCACCAATCGCATGCATGTGTTTCCATCTGTCAGTGTTGATTGTGAATTTGGTTGACACTTCTGTTATAGAGAAAGGGTGAATAGTGATATTAAAGTATTTCTTCTAATTGATTTCCTCTCAATGTGCCCAAATTCGTGCACTGGGCCACTAGTTTTACAATAAAAACACACAAAATGAATATAGGATTTGTATAAATATATCACTATTCTGCATGGCCAACCTTTATTTCTCATAGCATATATTTTCTCTCTACAGTAGTCCAGTGTTTTTATATTTATCAAAGTAAAGCTGAGAGATTTTGAGTTTCATAAACTTCTTAGCAGAATCTCTTGGCTCACAATTTGTTGACTTTTAATCCTAATTGGTTCATTTAAAGATGACAAAACAAAAATGTTATAACCTGCTGAAATTTTGCCTTCTATTATTATTATTCTTTCTTAAACATTAAAATACAGTATTCAAGAATATTTCCACAAAGCAATATTCAGTTTCAAATAATGGTGACGATTTTGATGAAAAAAAATGATAATATAAGAAGGTCAGTCAATGGGCCATTCCATGAATAGCATTTGTTTTCTCAATGTCTTAGCAGTTCTGGAAGAAAAGTCAATAAAAAAAGGATAGGTAAACTAGAGGCAAAGTATTAATATACCAATAAAAATATAGTTCTTCAAGGTTTTCTCCATATAATTTGAGTTGAGATTTAAAAAAAAATAATAGTTCCTGTAGCTTAGTGAATTTCTGAATATTTTGTAAAGATCCATTTTTATAAAACATTTATAATCTAAGTACAGTAATATTCTTTAGAGTTGAGATGTGTGAAGGAAGCATTTGGTGAGAGGATCCCATAATAACTAGCTAAAAAGTGCAAATTCTGTGAACCAACTATTTGTATTAGATGTAGCCTTAGCCATGTCTCAAATCTCATTGAGACCTTTTATTTTTTTTATTTTTTTTAAAAATATATTTTATTGATTTTTTTACAGAGAGGAAGGGAGAGAGATAGAGAGTTAGAAACATCGATGAGAGAGAAACACCGATCAGCTGCCTCCTGCACATCTCCTACTGGGGAAGTGCCCGCAACCCAGGTACATGCCCTTGACCGGAATCGAACCTGGGACCTTTCAGTCCGCAGGCCGACGCTCTATCCACTGAGCCAAACCGGTTTCGGCATCATTGAGACCTTTTATAAAACAACAGATACCTCTTCCTTTGGTTTTGTGTATTAGACAGAAATTGTTTCAGACCCCTAGCTGCAGGCTCCGCCCAGTTTCTCTTTTCACCTTATAGCTAAAATCCTTGGAAAGCCAGTGTGATGGAGTGGGGAGGAGAGAGTTCCACAAGAAGAGAAAGAAAACAAAGGCTATTAAAGAGAAGAGCACAATGGCCTGACATATTAGAGAGGTCTAAACATTTTTCTATTTAATTATCTATTATCTATCTATCATTTAACTATCTAATCCATCTCCCTGTCAATCATACTTCAAAAGCTCATCTTTTAATTCTGCTTCAATTGAAATGATTCTGCTTTTGTTAATAGATAGTGTTCCAGGGGTTGTTGTAGTTCTAACAAAGCCCAGACACATTGAATATTGTAATTTCTTCTATTTGATCCTGACTTGGCTCACTAACCATCTCTCTCCTAATGCCTCATTTTCTGAAAAGATTTTAAAAAAGACATTTACGTTTACACATGGAATTGCAATACATTTTAAGCACTTAAATGATCTATATCTTTCCATTCCAGTCATTATTTTAAATCTAAAATTATTTTGTTAGCATCTGTTTAAATATTGCAACAGTGGACAACAATGTGTCTTAATGTCCATTAAGGACAAATTTTCTCAGATTCTTAATATTCATTTAAATTGCATAGTAGATGTTTTCCTAGGGAGAACACAAGGTTCAATATTCAAAATATTGAAGGAAGGCATTTTTATCAAAATATTGGATATATTGGAATAAAAATGGGTAATATGATTAGAAAAGAATTAAATCATGATGATGTTCCATAAATTCCTAAGCTTATCACCAGGGTTAAAAACTAGTGGTTTATCTCATGCACTGCTGTAGGAATGCAGACTGGTGCAGCCACTGTGGAAAACAGTATGGAGTTTCCTCAAAAAACTAAAAATGGAACTCCCATTTGACTCAGTGATCCTACTTCTAGGAATACATCCCAAGAAATCAGAAACACCAATCAGAAAGGACATATGCACCCCTATGTTCATAGCAGCACAAGTTACAAGAGCAAAGATTTGGGAACAATCTAAGTGCCCATCAGCAGATGAGTGGATTAAAAAACGGAGGTACATCTACACAACGGAATACTACACTGCTGTAAAAAATGAAGGAACTCTTATCATTTGCAACAGCATGGATGGACCTGGGGAACATTATATTAAGTGAAATAAGCCAGTTGGAGAAAGATAAATATCACATGATCTCGCTCATTTTTGGAATATAATGAAAACATAAACTGATGAACAAAAATAGAGCCTGAGACATAGAAGCATCAAATAGTCTGTCAATCTTCAGAGGGAAGGCAGGGGAGGGTGGAGGTGGAGGGGTAAGAGATCAACCAAAGGACTTGTATGCATGCATATAAGCCTAACCAATGGACACAGACACTAGGGGGGTGAGGGCATGTGCTTGGGGTTGGGGTGGCCAATGGGTAAAAGGAGGCATATGTAATGCTATATGTAATACTTCATACAATAATGCATTTTTTTTTAAAACTAGTTTTTTAATTAGCTAAGCTTTAGATATATTTAATGTAATCATTTTTGGTGTGATGAAATTTTGACTTTAAATCAGGAATAACACCTTTCTGAAAGTTTTCCTAAACCTAAATTTCTTAAATCAATTGGAATTATCATCTACTCTTTTTGTTCCTTTCAAAATAAATAGCATTATATACGATGCTTGATATATTGATCAAAAAACAAATAATGCCTGTTTTTTTCTGTAAAATGCATTTTTTCTCTGTTTGCACTAAATAGACAAGAAAGCAACCACTTTTTTTTTCAGATAAGAATGTAAAGTATTATTTGAAAAAACACATTATAATTGTTGCTAAGTTGTTGCTCAGTTTCTCACTGCTGGTGTCTACTATTCAGAGACACACAAATTTTACCATATCTTTAAAATAGCCCATGTCACTTTCAAAGAGTGATTCAGAACAAAACTCAGCACTTCTGGTGTGACATGGAACAAGACTGGTACCAAAATGATAAATACTTTCCTCTTAATAAAGGATGTATTACCACTTGTTGAAGTTGGTCCTCAGATAGAGACGTAGAATACACTTATTCATATGATTTATTTTGTACAATTTAGTGAAAAACCTGGTTCAAACAAGGCTGTTTGAAATAAATAATTTTTCTGAAAAATAAATTCTTTATAAAAGTCTTATTTATTTTTTAAAATTTTGAAGTATTTTATTTTATACCTTTCAATGAATTCTGTTTCAAACATATACATCGCATAAATACAAACTTTTTGAAATGGCTTTGCTTTGTAAATAATAAATGCATCTTTTCAAAATATAAACTTTAAATACTCCTAAATAGGTGCTATGTATTTGAAACCAATATTTTTAAATCATAAAATTAATGTTAAATACAATTCTTTGTATATTTAGAGGTGCTGTTTTTAAATGTTCTTTGCCAGTATGCCAAAGAATAAATAACTTCTTCACCGAATTATTATAGAGTTTTTGAGCTGCAAACTAAATACCAAGTCTTTGCAGGCTCTGGCAGGAAGGCATGGGGATAGGAGATTGCAGATCCTAGAAATGTTCTTTTTCCCGTAGGTACATGTATGAGTTGATGAAATTCAGAGCCTTCTCAGGCACAAAGCTCTTAGGAGAACCCAGGACTTTCAGTATTAATTGTGAGCATTCTACAACATTGTACTGTGCAAAGCAGTCATGGTAAATGTATAACAAAACAAACAGCAATGTCAAAATACATAAAAATAGGCAGTGTCTCTGATATGTTGCTTATTTTTTTGAAATGAGCATGAAATTCTTTGGTTTTATCTCAGATGCAATCTAATCAGAATTCTTAAGGTCCATGTATTAAAAAGGAAAATCTTTGTATGGTCATTTTGATGCAGTGGTTAAATTTGTTTTATTACACTTATCCCAGTTTAATTTTTTTTCAAATATTTAGTATTTGACCAAATATTCAAATATTGAAGATATTGTGCATGTGCATGCTTAGGTCTTAAGATGAGAAATAACATATTTAGAGGCTGTAAATAGTTGATTCGTTTTATTATTGTGAAATTGATGTCTGAGATAAAATTTCATCCAAAAAATCCAAATTTTAAATACTTGCATGATTTATAGAGTTTGTGATTTCTTGGCAGTTAAATTTATAATGGTTATTTTGAATTCAGTAACACACTCTGTCACTTGTATGGAATGCTCGGATTGAGATGGAATGTTGAGATGGGATGGTGTTGAAATAAAGAAAATTACTCCAAAAGAATAGTAAGAAAGATTTAGAATGTTATGAATTGTTTTCTGGCTTTGAAATGTGCCACCTTTAATACATGTGTTTGTCTTATATTGTCTTTATAGAGTATTATACTTGGACTAAGTGGTTACTGCCAAATCCATCTCCCTTTTTTTTCTGAAATGATTTAACTGTAATAAGAAACTTGTTTTTCTTTTCTCCCTTTTACACTTTTTTTCTGCACAATTTTGCTTTATTCTTTAACCCCTCCTACCCAAATCCAAATAAAGTATCATGACTTAGACTTCAAAGCAATTTTTAAAAAGTCCAGTTACTTGAAAGAAAGGGTAACTCACTTCTATTCTGTATGTGACTTTTTCTTCTCAAATAAGCAACTTTAGCAGTTTGAATGTATTTCTAAAATGTGGATTGAAAATTGATTTAAAATACTTTAAAATGAATGACTCATTAAAAGTGTATTTTATTCTAGTTTATCTAGATGACAGAAGAGCCCTAAAAAAAAGAAACTTGGGTGCTAATGTCAAAATTTGTTATAAAAATAAAACACTAAAAGTTTTTGTGCTTATTTCAGAAATATAACAAGGTTTCTAAGTTTGTTATCAGAATATCATTTAGAGAACTAATAATATCCTTTCAGAGACTGAGGATGGTAGAGAAAGGTCTTAATCACTGCAGAACATCCTCACATCTTAAGACTTGTTTTTCTTATATTAAAGAAGCCACAGAGACACTAAACTTTGAAATTTATTTGCCATTAATTTTTCAAAATAATTTTAATTTTTATTCAATAGATTGTCATTAATCAAAAGATTGTCATTAACCACGAATAAATGAAACACAATTTGACAATGAACCAAGAGGAGGTTTAAATATGATTTGGATATTGTCATCTTAATTTCTCTCACTCAATGTATAGTTTTCTTTCAACATTTAATAGGAGAAGGAGCACGAGTTGAAGACAAAGCTTTCTACAAGTCTTTTTACATTTATTACCTGATTGACAAGAACAGGTCTTCACCAATGACCTTCAAAAGCAAAACAAAATTTTTTTGGGGGGAAATAATCCTTTATAATTTAGTATTTTCTAATATCAAATCCACAAACATATTAATAACCACATTATTCAAATCTCTTAAAATTACATTTTGTCTCTAGAATGACCAGTGCTTGCTTTTTCTGTTAGCAAAATGCCTTTACACAGTAAACATTTAATAGGTTTGTTGTGGCAAGAAGAGCACACATCAGTTTGCTCAAGACAATTAGGTGTGTAACAATTACTCCACTGTAAAGCCTGAAAGAAATTTCATATATTCTATCACTGGAGGTACTTTAACACAGAATACTTTTAAAAAATCTGTTAATCATTTTAAAGTCTCCAAAATAAACTAAAATCCAGCTGGTTTGTAGGTGACCTTATCTGTGTGAAAGTATACACACACTTCATCCATATACATAAACATATGTATACACTGTGTGTGGACATAGGAAGGAAGTAAATGCATGCGTGAAGTACATACACGTGTATGAAGTTAATCATATTTTCTGTTTCACATACTGGTTCCATGGATGCTTTATTTTTCTTATTTTTGATGATCTCCAATTGGCAGTGTTTCCCAGCACTTGAGATCTAAGTTTTCTGCCCCAAAGCCTCTTTGTCAAGTAGCTAATGATCTGTAAACACTTAAATGGGGAACTCCCTATATGCAGGAAGCCATCTGTGAATTCTTTTGTGATGTGAATAATTACATCCTAATATAGCTGTTTTCCAAGTTATCTGGCTTTGAGAACATTGGTTGATCTCTCAGGTACTCCTGGTCTTTGAAAATCTTGAAGAAAATTCTGCAAGATTTAAAAACACTTCCAATAAAGTGAAAAACACGCAATTAATAAAAACACAATCTTCACTTAGGACCATAAAGATCAAGGCCAAGGAGGTAATCCAAAGCTAAGAACTGGTTACCATGCAATAATGTATAGCAATTCTTATAATTCATGAGGATTTGTTATGGAGATATAGATAAATGGGTAATACTCCATTTCTGAGTAAAAGAAAATCGGTATTATTTGAGGAATTTATTTCTCTTCTGTCCTTCCTTGTTTCTCTGTACTTATATACATATGCTTACTCTTAGAAATATTTTTTGTGTGTGATTAAACCATAAATATATGTATTCAGTATAATTTACTTGCCCATCAAATTTTATGGGGTAAAAATCACCAGTCTGGATTACAAAAGCCTTTGTAAATATCAATGATTAGAGTAATTGCAGCTTAGAAATACATGAGATAATTTCTATAAAAACCATATACATTAAGCCAATGAGATAATTTTAGATACTATTAAATATTTGTATTTACTTCCTCTATAATAAAAATAGCAACTTAAACTCTTCAGGTAATTATAATTTCTTCAAAAGTACTGCATTTTAAAATCCTTTGAATTATATATATATATAATTACAATGACAAAGAATTATCTCTATAAAGAAAAAGAACCAACCCTTATTTCTTTATACATATGTAAACAATTTTATTCATGGACTGTATGAACTTGAAACCCAAAGTACACTGTAGTAAAATTTGGAAGAAAATGCAGAATTTTTGGAAAAAGCTATATTATTAATCATTGAGTAAAAATATTACATAAATACAATATGGTTTCCAATTAAATTTAATAAATTTATTTATCTGTATTTGACTACAGTTTTATTTTTTGGTAGGGGGAATGTTATAGAATGTAGTTCCTTATTCTATGAAAGTGATATTAAATCTTATTAACTAAAATTAAAGTCTTGTTTTGAGAGAATAAAATATGCCTATTTAGCTAAATATTTTGATACGTACAAGATCCATGTTCCATGAGAGCCATATGTAGCTCCAGGCATAAATTATTGTAAAAGCTTCCATTAAAAACTTGAACATATATTTTAAAGTAAGATAATTTTTTTATTTTCTCAGGACATTTGTTTTTATATGTGTGGTTCTTGGGGCTTTTCTGGAAAAAAACTCAAAAAACTCCACATTTTATTATATAAAGTCTTAAGACATTTTAAAATGCAAAATTAGTCGAAGCACGTTTGAGATAGCATCTCTGAATTTAGTTTATAACTGAAAAGAAATACTTTTACAAAACATTCAACTGACTTTCTTTAAATACTATAAAAATACTTTAAGTTGGAAATTTATGATATATTTAATGCTGTATTATTATTTTAGTGATGTGTGCTTTTCTCCCACCATTTTTGCACAATCATAAATTTCATAAGCAAGTCTTTGCATTTCAGATATGATCTTAGAAATTTGCTTTTCTATTCATGTAATATGAAGGGTGTTATAAGGCCCTGAAAAATAAGATTTGGTTGGAGATAACCCACTGTAATCCCAATACAGAAATCAAGGGAAAAAATGGTGACAGCAATAAATTATTCTTTAATTCATTGCTGTTACCTTAATTCCACCATTTTTTTTCAAATCCCTTGATTAAGGTTACTGCTCCTTGCTCCATTCAAAAAAAGGTCTTTTAACTAAAAGTATAGGAAAATATCAAGGAAATAAATGAGGTCAACAATTTTGATTTGGTTCTAGAATTGTAGAAGTCATTAACAATTTTTATATAGTAGGATGATAAACATGGCATGAACCAACAGCTATCAATTTCTTATTATAAACTGTACAAGCGGACCAAAGGGTTTAGAATATGGCTCAATATTCCAACCTTACAATTCTCAGTAATAAAGTGGGTAATGCTTTCCTTTCCTCATTTTAGTGCATAAAACATTTAATATTTTCAAAATGAATTTTTAATTTAGGGATATGACATAGATTGCTTTGTAGTCACATTTTGCATACCCTACTGTAGAGAGTGGAACGGTTATCTAGTATTAGTGTAGCCAGTTTTGATTGAAGAGTCTATCAAAGTTTAAAAAATGTTAATGTATTGCACATGGTGTGTGAATTAAAGTGTTCTTCAGCAGTCAAAAAGTTTCAGAAACAATAAGGACAGTATTGCTAGGGAACTCAGTGCTACACTAGAATGCAGTGGCTTTAATGATAATGTCAGTCCATACATTTTAAGGATTAAAACTGAATCTGTTTGTGTTTAGCATACTGCAAGCTAAAAAGACTTCCCATTTTACAGTTGCTGCAGATTACATCAGTAAATTAATGTTTCTCTCTGATCCCCTATAAACACCTTCTATCTTTTGTGAACATAGAAATACTTCTGAGGGCACAGACTTATTGTCTCATGACTTCATTTTCTACGAAGTTTGATCATGATGTGCAGGTATGTGCAGTGAGCACCAGTGCAGGTCATCCAACACTAGGCCCTCCATTTAACATATTTTCACTTTATAGGAAGACTCTTAAGAAGTTTGTAGTTCCGGGATTCAATTAAATTTCATTTCATCATACTGAATGTATGTATTTTCTCTCATGAAAATTAACGTTTTTAAATTTTATATAATTTCTCAAATTAAAAAACAAAACACTTTTGTGAAAAGTATTATTTCTTAGTCTCATGGGCTCATTATTGAAGACTGACATAGGTGTCAGCAGTACTCCGACATGTTTGAAAATACAGTTATTTAATAACATGAATTCTTATTGCTAACAATGCAATGTGATCATCATTGTGTCTAATCCAATATACAAAATGAAAGCTTTGCTTATTTATTTGATTAAATTGCTAAAGTACAAGTGCATTCAGGTTTGTGTTGTATTGAATAGAACTTATTTTATCAGTCACCCTCAGAACCTTTAAAGAGCCTTAAATAGTACATATGAAAAACACATTCATATCAAGTTCCCGTTGGGGATTTTTTCTTTGGTTTACGAAAATTTTATTAAAAATTGGCATTGCAAATAACATTTTTCATAACTATATGTAGACCTGTTAAAATTTTTATTAAAACTGGAGTTCGGCCTGTTCTTTTTCATCATTCTATCAGATATTAAACTCCTGCAGCAGCTGTAGGAAATAGAGAAAGGGATTTTCGAAGGGATTTGAGTCTCCCTGTCTCTGTGCCTTTAGTGATCATATTATCATAACTATCACACATAACAAAGCTCTAAATCTGTAATTCAGATAAAATAGTCAGGACTCTGAAATACAAAAATCCAAACACATGCCGTCACTTTTTTTTTTCAATGCTGGCTCCTTTAACATGGATTTTGTAAACTTGGAGAGGCATTCAGGAGATTTTGTATATGAACACAAACTAAACTATATTGTTAGTAGTATGTTTGACAGACATTTAATTAGAGGTATTTTCATACATCCAAACAGTTCCATTCAAGGACCATGCCTGCATGTTCTAGTAAATTATGATCAAACCCCTGAAGGTTAATAAGAATGAAACCAGAAGCTTGTTTTGAAGCCAGGTTTGTACTGGGAACCTAAGTCTTCTGAGTTCTCTCTCAATAGCATCACTCCTTAAATGCAGTGTTGAAAATGGTGTGTGGCCACATAATTCTTTTATGAAATAAGTAAGTTAAAAATGAGAGTAATAAAATTGTTAATGGGTTGAAATATAAATGAAAATTAAACAAACAAAGTATTATAGGACTTTTTCCTTTACACTTAGAGAGCAAATCTATAACAATGGCAATATGAAAAAGATTTGTGCTATAAAAAGTTAGTAAAACTCTCATCAGAATTTTCAACCAGTTTGTAAATGAGCAGCTGTATGTATGTATATATTTATTGTAACAGTGCCTTCTGCTGGTCACACCTTACTTATGATGTGAGTAAACACACTGAAGAGTAGTGAAAACTTGTTTTTATCCTGAAGTATTCTTGGGTGCATTTATTGCCATGGTAAAAGTATTTCTGTGAATCACAATATACATGCATAAAAATATAGTGTATTAGAGATGAACACATTTTATTTTGTTATAATTTAGCAGTAATCGGACCTTTTTAAAAATGTATTTTAGGGAAAAACAGTATTTCTTCAATAACTCAAGTTGAAATGTGGAATATTTCCACCTGTTTATTTTTATTGTCTTTCTGATTTTTGAACTTGATCTCGTATTTACAGGCAGTTTCTTTTTAGCTTTTCAGTCACACTGTGTCTAATTAAAACTAGATATTGATATAGTATCAATATCTATAAATTTTTTGAATCATGAAACTTATTTATAAATTGAGAACTACTTCATAATTTGAAATAAAATTTAACAGATTAAATTTTTAACAATATTTAGTGAAAATTATACATGGCTCTTTTCGGTGTGAAGGCATAGCAAAGAATTTTGGTTTTAAATTTGCTTTAAAAAGGAATCAATAATCAAAAAGAGAAACATGTATATAATCATAAAGAAGAGTTGTATTTTTCAGAGAAATATTATAGTTAGTGTGATATTAGTATTTAATTCATTTTAGCATATGATAAATACAATAGATGTCAATATAATCTATTTGTGAATCCACATGATTTCAGTTTTGATTTTAAATAATACTTAACAAAGAATGTGCATAGAAAACTATAAATAATTGTTTTTCTAACAATAAATTTCTTCAATTAATTCTACATAGGAGTAATTTACACCAAATAGCTATCTTGCTTAAATAACCTATTAAAGAAATTCTGAACATGGACATTTGACTATCTATAATAAAATTAATATCTATATTGTGGGGAAATATTTTACTTTGGTTTCTCAAGTAATTAAATCCTATTTTTATTGCCTGAAGCAACATTTTCAGAAGCTCTATTACACACAAATTAACATCCTGAGTATGTGATAAAATTCACTCTATTTCATTATCTAGAGATAATGTAAATATTGCACATGAGTGCTCACTAGTGCGGACTTGACTAAAATTGGAGAAACTTTCTGAGGTATAAATGCCAACAGGGTCAAATTGTTAGGATGTTTAATTTAGAATTTGTAATAACCCACATGACCATAACATTCAATGGAGAAAACACTGTCTTTTTAGTTCCCCCAAACTATTTATTTCTAGGAGTGAATTGCTATCATTATCATTATATGTAACATGGGTGGCGGAAAGATGAGGATTAGAAACACAAGGTATAATATATTTTTTTAGAATAGTGTTCCAGTGACATTTCCATCAATGCTGAAAAAGAATTTAAAGGGGAAAGAGGGAGAAAAAGACTTGTCAAAGATGAAAGGCTCTGTTTCAGGTTTATAGACCAACATCATCAGCCCTTCATGCGCTAAGAAATTGCTCATTTGCTTTATAATGCTGGCGTCCGTTTTACCATGTTTTATCCATAACAAGGGTAGAAGTCTTCTTTGCAAAATTTTGTTCTTTTGAATGAAGTACATATCTCTTCACAAACAAGTATCTATTGCTGTTTATCCATGGGTGACTATTTCCATATTATATGTGCACGTTTACACTTGCATTGATGCACCCATGAATAATAAACTGTGGAAATGTGTGCACAAGGACATAGAAAGAGACAATACATGACAGTGGGCAGTTAATGCACTTTCATTTCCATGGGTTGGGGATAATTGCATAATTCATGAATGGCAGAGAAAAGTCACAAGTGTGAATTGCATATGGGCAACTTAATATATGTTTAATGGTGTCCCCACCGTGCTAGTTAAAGAATGTGTTTAAACTTACATCAACTGTAGTTTGGAATGAAACCATTTTAAGTGACACATCAATAGGAATAAAAAAATATGTTCATTGTAATGTAATTCTTTCCTAATAAGGACAACATTTATAATCACTATATTCTGCTTTTGCTTAATTTGCCAACGTAGAGTTTTTATGTATTTGTGTTATGACTCATTTATATTTCATTTTGGGCAAGGCATTAATATAAACAAAATTGTGTTCTCTCTCTTTTTTTAAAAAAAATTACTCAGTGCCATCACTGAAGCTGTTAAATTCACCAAAGACATTCAGATCATATTTATACCATGTTTAACATAGACATTGTAATGATAATGTGCATTCCACAGAGAATAGTGAACATTAGCTAGAATTCAGGCATCTCAGTAGTTTCTTGAGATATATAGTAAATATAATTTCCTATGCTTTTGTTTTTCTTGGTTGGTAGATTTAAACCATAGCACTCAGTAATTAAATGTTCATTAAGAAGTACTTTATAGTATTATTTAAATAGTACAGACAAATGAAGTAAAGATGCTTCCATGGGAGGGACAGTGGATCTGCAATTTAAAAAGATTCTGGAAACCAAGCGCTGTCTTGTCCAATAATAAAACAACGTTGTTATGGAAAGGAGGTACTTGTATATTTGCACACTTCTGTACATTGCATATGAATATTAAATCCATGTGGCAGTTGACAGACCTACTAGTAAAATTTTCCTGGAGAGAGATAAATTTCCATCACCAGCCTGTGGAGTCAAATTTAACCTTCTGCTTTATAATTAAACTCCAATATGCCAGGAGATTTCAAGGCACTGCTCGATTCCCCCCATTTCTGGGCCATTTCATAAATACAAATTCGTTTAGTTGTTCACGTCAGTGCCCCGTGCTCCTCCTGTGCCCTGTGTGCCTCTGTACACCTGAAAGGAAGCAAAAGCATTGAACCAGGTAACACAAAGACGGAAGCATTCAGTATTAGGCAGAATACTGGATATTAGTTTTCTAAGATCCGTGAAACTTAATGAAATCACATATTTCCTCATGTAGGAAAAAAAAAGTACTTGAGATTCAAATCTATATTAACTTGCATTACATAATCGCGAAATGTACTCATATAAAGTCTTACAAGGAGGAGACTATTCTAAGTACACAATGAACACAATACTGTGCCATTCATGAAACACAGCACCGATTTCCTATCATTAAAATGCCTACAATTTGTCAACATTGTAAAGCCTGCTTTCCCTCTTCTGTTCACTGGAACGGCCTAATTGTACATTTACAGGGTGGTTGCTGGAGATTCCGTAGTCAATAGCATCCTAATCACGCTTGGGCAGCAGACGGGTATTTAACGGTTTGGTTCAGGTTGTCTAGGACAACAGGAATGTTGCTAGGCTGCATCTCCAGCCACTGGGGTGAAATCAGTTGTGACAAAGCAGTGAAGATTCAATTTGTAACAGATACAACACCTTTGAAGTACTAGCTTATGATTTCACAGTGGCATTAGAAGTCTCACTGCAGTATTTGAGCAGTTAGAAGGAATGCTGCTTATTAGCACTTGCATTTTGTGAAATAGGATTTTTCTTTTCTTTAAATAGCCATAGCAGCAGTTTGCATTATCCCGGGACACTTTCACTGCCATGTATGGGAGTTGGTATTTTTTCATGCTCCTCTTTTTCCAGGTAAATTCTTTTGTCTACAAGACCCTGTGCTAGATGAACGTATTAGTATATATTTATAAACATAAACATATATAATACATAAAACATACATGTTACATAGTTTAAAATTTAATAATATTATGTAGAAGACATTCGTTGCTTTACTTATTCCAAATAACATCTTAATGGTCAGAGATCAAGTTCAGAGATCACAGCATAGTCTGTATAAGGTAATTAAAAATATATAATACCATAAAGCTTAACTATTCCCTTAATAATCTTGAAAGCACAGCATTAGCAATACATAAAGCAATTATGCTTTGTTACTAAATCTGATCACATCTAAATTTCCTGTCTTATCATATGTCAGAGAGAGTTTGGTTCCTAAAAATAATGTGTCGAGATGTTGAGGTATGCCATAAACGCTTCTCGGTGGGGAAATGTGAGCTCCACAGATGTTTTATTAGGGCCGCAGCTAAGTTTCGAGCATACAAATTTGAATACCAAAATTTTATGTAAGTTACTCAATATTAAACTTGTGTAGTGCCACTTGGTTTTAATGACTCTATAGGCTTCAATGGGTTAACTCTGTATGAGGGTCAGGTTTTATATGTTTATATTTTCTTAGCCTTGGTCAGGCGAAGTGGCGTTGCTTGCCCTTGTGGCGAGCTGGAGTGGTAGGGTTTCACTCCGTTTGAAAACCTAGCACATCCCAAGA